>NC_057839.1:8445000-18445000 GCF_910594005.1 Cervus elaphus | reverse complement strand
TCCAGGCCTTTCCAGCCATACTTTTAGAAATGTTGCACTGTTTCTTTCTGTCCCAAGTACTGCTCTTGCCTGGAGACAGGCTGGCTTCAAATCCACCCCTGCTAGTCCCCCAGGGCCCTTTTTGCTTCCATTTGTCACAACTTTGGCATAGACCATTCTTTGTGTTGTTCCCATCTGTTATGTACTTGCCCTGTTCTTGTCAATCAACACTTTCTGCCATCTCATAGAATGAAATTCTGTAGACCCGGAAAGGGACCTGAGCCAGTTATCTAGTGGAGTTTAACGGGAAAAGAAACAGAGACCCAGAGAAGTAAAGCAACTGTCCTAAGGGCACAGAGGTCACAGAGGTACTAAAGAACCAAACTGGGAAGTCATAGTGTCTCCACTATAGATCACATTTATTTCTGCAAATCTACTTCAAAAGGCCAAAATTGTCCCTGAAATTTTCGCCATACTTACACAGCTGAAACTCAGGGCCTTTTTAGCTCCCTGCACAATTATTCCTCTCTCCCAATCCTCTAAAATTTTTTCTTCTCTTTTTTCTTTTGCTGTGCCACACCAGGATCTTAGTTCCCCAAATAGGGATCAAACCCAGGCCCTCAGCAGTGAAAGCGTGGAGTCCTAACCATTAGTGAAAGTGTGGAGTTCCCCTTTTAAACTTTTCTTGAGCATCTGTAACTCCTGTATTCTGTTATTAGAATTGGAGATTGAAGGCTGGGGAAAGTTGTCATGAATAGTTTTTCTCACACAGAATAAAATGGGTTGCCAAATTTATCTATTCAGTGACTTTGTGCTCATGTTTTAATTTGATGGTCTCAATAAAGTAGAGGGATTTTTTTGTTTGTTTATTTTTTGTCAGTTTAAATGTGGCTGTTCCATAGGGGGAAAAAAAAACCTTTATAGATTTGTCTTGGCAAGGGAATAAGGAGAGAAGGGCAGTATATATTTCCTTCCTACCTAAAAGTGAATTTATATTTTTGTGTTTTACTTAAATATGAATTTTGTGAAATAAAATCTGAACTAGTCATGACTAATATCATTCATTTTGATATAACAGAATACAAATGATTCAGCTGATGATGAAAATATTTGTCATGTGTGGCACATGAATATAGAAGCTCTTCCAGAATGGATACACTGCCTGATACAAAAAGTAAGTTCCTTAGTTTCTCCGTAAATTTAAGAACATACTACTTTCAGAAAGTTTCTGTCCTCATTTTAGAGCTAGTTTTCTTGGGTGCATTGTTTCAGGAAACGTGAAAGGGTAAGTAACTCTTGATTACGCTTACTGCTTTCTTCATTATTACTGGAGTGCTCTGAGTACTTCTATAACAGACTTTGCACTTGAAAATTTCCCTTCTTTGAATTCTCTTTCCACCACTACTTACTTGTTCCTTCATTTTCTTAGGTCTTTATTCTTAATGAAGGCATCGCCTGGCCAATCTATCAATTGCCTCTCCCCACTATTACCACTCAACACTTCCTTTCTCCCTTCTCTTCTTTATATACCTATCTATGTTTTACACACAGATTTTATGAGATATGTAGAACTTGTAAATATGCTTAAGTATGTCTGACATATATAAATTATTATGCACATCCATACACATATGCACATACATATACATACACACCCACATACACAAATGACTTACTGATCATGTTAATTACCTAGATTCTCTACTAGGATATAAACTCCATGAAGTCAGAAGTTTTTGTTTTGTTCATTATGTATTATATTCCCCAGTACCTAGAACAGTCCCTATGAAGTGAATGAAATATCCTGTGGGTATCACTCATGTATGCACACACATGTAAAATAAACTTGAAAATTACTATTACTCAGCCATAAAAAATAAGGAAGCATTACCCTTTGAAGCAATGTTGATGGACATATAGAATATTTTGCTTAGTGAAATGTCAGCCAAAGATAAATACTATATAATATCACTTATGTGTGTGTAATTTTCCAGGCAAGAATACTGGAGTGAGTTGCCATTTCCTACTCCAGTAATATCACTTATATGTGGAATCTAAAAAATAGTTCAAATGAATACATACACAGAAGAGAAACAGACTCACAGATATAGAAAGTAAACCTGTGGTTACTTAAGGAGAAAGGGAGGGGAGACAGACAAATTAGGGTATGGGATGAACATATTAATACACACTTCTATGTATACAGTAGATAAGCAATAAGGATATACTGTATGTGTGCTCAGTCATTCAATCGTGTCTGACTATTTGCGACCCCATGGACTCTAGGCCCCCATGCTCCTCTGTCCATGGAATTTTCTAGCCACGAATACTGGAGTGGGTTATGATTTCCTTCTCCAGGGAATCTTCCAGACCCAGGGATTGAACCCACATCTCTTGCATCTCTTGCATCTCCTACATTGGCAGGTGAATTCTTTAGCACTGCACCAGCTGGTTTGATTCCTGGATTTGGAAGATCCCTGGAGAAGGAAATGGCAACCCACCCCAGTATTCTTGCCTGGAAAAAAAAAAAAAGAAAATTAATGACTCTTACTGGCACAATCAGAATGAAAAAACCACACTTTTAAGAATCCTTAATGAAATAGTATAAGAGCAAGAACGTGTTCAATGTGGCCTCATTATTTCTTCCAGTTCAAAACACCTAAGTATTAGAAAAGTATAGGTAATATGATTTGGGGAAAAATATAGTTGCTTTTCTCCACTGACTAGCTTTCTTTTTTGGTTAAAAAATAACATTAGCTAAATATCTCTTGCATTCATTCTCACATTGTAGTGATTTCCTGGAAGAATGCCAGGGTACTGCTTATAAGTGTCCTGAACTTAGCAAAATGTATTAGCACATTTCAGATATTCCACTATTTCTGTTAAAAGATATTTTTAAGCTAGTTCATTATTTATTTGTAATCTGAAGAGAGAAAATGAACTAACTGATACATGCAACCAGTATCTTCCAGTTGTATGTAAAAAGGCAGGAAGAGCTTTATTCTGCTTTTTGGGTAAAGTTCCCTCCCACAGTGCTTGGTATGCAAGAAGTGTATCAAAACAGACACTTTTCTGTGAGATTTTACTTGCAAATTAAGCTCTGTAGACTGATTTGCTTCCTGGTTCCATAGTGTATTTTTCTTTTCATTAGTTCACACTGTATCCATATTCAGTCTATTGTCTAAAAGACTCTTTTAGAATCTTAGGAGTATTGTCTAGATGGGTGTGATGTGCAGTATGTTATCATTCTAGACCTTTGGAGCTTCTTATCTCTGTTTATTGGAAGGTTTGTTTCCATTTACTGTTCTGTCTACTAATCAGAAAACAGAAAGCTGGCCTTTTCTGTGGCATAGAAAACTTTCATGTGGTCGGCTTTAAAAAAAAAAAAACAAAAACTCACATTCTCTTTGGTTACTTTACAATGAAAGCATTGTTTTATTTTCCTTTATTACCTGTAGGCCCAGTGGACAGTTGGAAAACTGAATTGCCCTTTCTGTGGGGCCCGTTTAGGGGGCTTTAATTTTGT
Organism: Cervus elaphus; assembly: GCF_910594005.1. NCBI lineage: Eukaryota > Metazoa > Chordata > Mammalia > Artiodactyla > Cervidae > Cervus > Cervus elaphus. The sequence continues at coordinate 18,441,495 of NC_057839.1, read as the reverse complement.
CAGCACTCCAAAATGTTCCTGTGGCCAGCTTGCAGCTGTACATCTCTCCAAGAGCCGTACCGATTATCAGCCAACACGGTCAGGCCGACTAATGAGACCATCGCTGAAATACTTGTCACATCCTAGAGTTCAGTCAGGTGGTGACAAGGAAACTCTGCTGACAGGTGGCGCCTGCAGAAACAGAAATCACAGGTTTTTAAACATGGGCCCAAATAATAGTGGTCCTGGAAGATTAACTGAAGCACTCTGCCTGGAGGTGCGGTCAACATATTTCAAAATGAAGAACGAAAAACTGCTCTTCAAAGCATCAGATCCAAAATATCAGCTTTTTGTTCCACAGCTTGTGACCACCAGATGCGCTCCGAGAGCTTTTCATAGAAAATCACATAGTTTGGATCTGAGCATCAGTGAGAAACTGACTTTATTACCCACTTTATATGAAATCCATAGTAAGACTACTGTGTATCCTGGGCTCAATGAGACACAGCCTGTTGACCTTCCGAGCTTGCCTTTAGAATCGAATAAAAATAACTGTTCCTTTCAGATTTCATCCAGTTTTGATCCTGATATGCTGCTGCAAAGATATTCAGTGGCTCCCCGTGAGACCCAGGCACAAAGAGGAGGAGAATTTCAGCGTGGTCTAGAAGCTTCTGCCGTGTATTCTGGCCATGCTAGTCCTAACAGCCTGACTTTCCTGATGGACCTGCCTACAGCTGGCAGGAGCACGCTGGAGGCCGCGGACCAGGACGAGCACCTCTCTCCTCTGAACTTCCTGCACTCGGGCAGTTTTTCACTGGGTGCCATTAATCAGAGGCTCAGTAAGAGAGAGAAGAGCAAGCTGAAGAATCTGAGACGGAAACAACGAAGGCATGAGAGGTGGCTGCAGAAGCAGGTAATTTTTAAAAGAGTTTCCTAAAAACCCGTTATTATAAATGTCAGATGTTGGGGAGAGGAGCTAAATTTGAATACCTTTATTATAAAAACTTAGGTCTGAGTGATTTCTGAAATGACATTTCACCAAGTGAACTTAATAATCATATAGCTCTGTTATAACTGGCAGGTATAATCATGTCTCTGTGCTTACACATATTTAGAAAATGCCCTTTTGTGAGGTTTTCCCCAATTTTGCAAATACTTCATAGGAACATTCCTCTCATGGTATTGAGGCTAGGTTGTCATACACATTTGAAATATATTCAAGTTAGGATTGTTTTGCAGTGTTGATTTTTCAGGTTAAATTGAAACAAAGTTTCCCTGAGTAAATGCAGTATAGTAAGAAATTCATTAATTTTCATTACATTTAGTTTAAATGGATATTTTCAAGGAGCCTGGTTTATTTATGTGCCCAAATGAGCCAGATATGGTTAACTGTGCTAAACTGTGAAAATTATCTAAAGAGTAATTGACCATGTTATGGGAGAGGGTGCTTCTCTGTGGTTTGAACTCTTGTACCCATAATGATACATTCAGGGGTGGGGTGTGTGAAGGAAACCAGTGTTAGGTCCTTCAATTAAAGCCAGTGGATGAGGTGCTCATGAAAATTTGGAAGTTTGAGGACTGGCTTACTTCTGTATAAACTGTTTTTGCAAATTGACTTTATTATTTGCTTGGTCATAATAGATTGCAGTCCTTATTAATTAGCATATTAAATATTAACAGTGTTCTCAGAGCTAAAATATAGAAAGCTATAACTTTACATAAATAGTTCATTCTTAGTTAAGCAAACTCATTAGTGTTTATGACCTTAGTCATGGGCTAAATAAACTTACTGTATTAAGTGCTTCAATCAGGTTAAATGTTTTCATCTTTTGGTTAGATTGTTTATTATATTTTTGACAGGTTTCTGACAAAAGCAGTTTAGTTTGATTTCTTTGCGAGTAATGGTGTAATGTGGTATCAAAGCATATATTGTAGGATATAAAAAGTGAATATATTTTAGCACCATTATAATATACTTTATAGTTTAATTTATCAGAGCTGTAAAGTTCAAAAATTTACTGAAAGTTTGACTGAAACCTAGATAAATTAGAGATGATCATATTAGCTATGTTAGCAGAAATAATACCTTAAAAACAGTGTGGAGAGCTCTAAAATAATTCTCTTAACAAACAGAAACTTCAAAGAAGTGTGGGAATTATCCTTGTTCTGTGTTGTAAATACATACAAATAGCATCTTTACAGTTTTCAAGATGTGTTTAATTCTTAGGCTAGGTTTGTCTAAAAACCTCAGTTATGTTTTTAATCATTTTCTAGTGTAGGAACACACTTTTTTCACACAATTTAAAGCAAAGACCAAAATTAATGGTCTTTTTGTTTTTTTTTTTAATGAAGTTGCTTGTATTCTTTCACACACATGTGATCTAACCAGTCAGCTTAGATAATTGATTGAAGTGAATGAGTCTTAGTCAGACCTTTGACAAGTCAGTACAGGAATGGTATAGTGGGATCCCATTTGCTTGCTTGCACGGGAGCTGCAGGCAAACAGATGCCCAACATATCCTTAGCCAAAAAAATCTGAAAGCGTGTAGCTGCCTAGAAATGACACAAACTCACAATGTGAGTGCACACTGTGGTTTGAGTTAGAAGGAAGAACAATTTTTAGTAGTCAGTTTTACTAATTCAAGGAAAAGGATAAATCCTAGAAAGTTAATATTCAAGATAAATTAATGGCTCAACTATTCAGCTCATTTAATGTTTAATGAAGATTAGTTGATTATGTAAACATTCATCAAATGTTTTGTGTATCATGCCTTAGGGTAATGACTTAAAAACAAATCCTGCTCCCTTTTTTAATGAAAAAGATATGCATACAAGATATAAAGAAAAAGTTACCTATTATTAATGATAATCTTTAAAGGTTAAAATAATTGGTTGGAATAATACATTTCTGACTTTCATTTGATATTTTAAATTATTTTTTTGTGTAAAATAGAAATCTTTCTGTGGCAGATACCATGATAGAAAATGTTAATGATGCTACAAAAAGTTATTTACATGTTTGAAGCTTAGGGATATAAATAAGATTAATGTTAAAGCAGAAACTGCAGCCAATTTTCAGTGTTTTTGTTCAGCTGATGTTAACTGAGCATCTACTTAGCTAACTGTCAGGAAAAGACAGTGCTGAGCAAACCATTTTTTTAATTCAATGTAATCTTTTTGGTTTATTTTTTAATTCTCATGCAATAAACTTGATTTATTCTTGGCATACAACTCTATGATCTAAATATGTCTATAAAATTCATTTAACAACCACCACAAGGAATGTTCAGAACAGTTCCATCTCCCCTCAAATTTCTCTTGTGCCTTTATAATTGTCCTATGGTTAAATCTTGCAATCATACCCTTGTCCTATCCCTTACTCCCGAAAACCACTGATCTATTCTCCATTACTTTGGCTTGTCTTTTTGGTAATTTTATAAAATAATAATGTGATGTTTATAAAATTAGAATATATAGTATGTAATGTTTTGAGACTTACCTGTGAGATTCATCCATGTTGTTGTATATATCTATAGTTTGTTGTTTTTTTGCTTACTAGTATTCCATTGTATGAATGAACCACAGTTAATCCATTTACTTGTGGAGGACAGGTAGGTTATTCCAGGTTTTGGCAGTTATGAATAGAGCTGTTATGAACATTCACATACAGGTTTTTGTGTGAACCTAAGCTTTCATTTCTCTAGGGTAAATGTCCAGGAGTGAGATTGCTGGATTGTATGGTAAGTGTATATTTAAACTTTACAAATAACTGTCAAATTGTTTTTCTGAGTGACTATACCATTTTTCAGTCTAAACAGCAAAGTCTGAGGGTTCCTTTTGCTGTGTGTTCTCACAAACACCTGATATACTCTATTTTTAAAATTTTGTCATTAATAGATATGTGGTAGTATCACATTGTGATTTTAGTTTGCATCTCCCTAACGATGTTGAACGTTCTTCAGGTGCTTATTTTGCCATTTGTATATACTGTTCAGTGAAGTATCGTTTCAAATCTTCTAGTCATTTTCTTAATTGAGTTGTGTTCTTCATGCTGAATTTTGAAAATTCTTTATACACTTTGAATGTAAGTCCTTCGCTGATTTATGATTTGTAAAGATTTTCTCACAGTCTGTAGCTTGTCCTTTTATTCTCTTAGAAAAAACCTTCTTTTTTTCTCTGTAGAGAAAACTATATTTAATTTTGATGAAGTTACTGTTTCTCAAATTTATTTTTAATGAGTTATGCTTTTGGTGTCCTAAGAACTCTGCCTAGCTCTAGTTTATGAAGATTTTCTCCTATGACTTCTTCTGAAAGTTATATAATTTTAAATTTTATATTGAGGATTATGATGCATTTTGAGTTTTTTTTTTAAATAAGGTGTGAGATTTAGGTTGAGGTCCCTTGTTTTGCATAGAGATACTTGATTGTTCCAAAACCATTTGTTGAAAACACTATTCTTTCTCCATTGAAATGTTTCTGCAGCTTTGTCAGAAATCAATTGGCTGTATATATGTGGGTCTATTTATGGACTCTCTATTCTGTTCAGTTTATTTTTGTGTCTCTCCCATTGCCAATAGCCCTTTTTCTTGTTTCTTGTAGCTTTATACCAAGTCATTAAAATAGGGTACTGTGATTCCTTCAACTTTATTTTTCTTTTTCAAAATTGTTTGTTATTCTAGCTCCTTTGCCTTTCCATATAAAATTTAGAATCAACCATTTTTTTTCTTTAGAAAAAATAGACCAACTTGGAGAGAAAGGAAGTCTTGTTTTTTCCCATCTATGAACACAATATGTCTCTCCTTTTGCTTAGGTCTTTGATTTCTTTCATCAATCAATATTTTGCAATTTTCAGCATTCAGAACTTGCACATATTTTGTTAGACTTACATCTAACTATTTACATTTTGTGTTATTGTTAATTTAAAAAATTGTTTTATTATTGCCTATCACTAGTTTACAGAAACGTAGATTTTTGTTTTGACTTTATATCTTTTGATATTGACAGTATATGTCTTTGACACCTCTTGTCAGATTTTTCTCTAAGAATTCATATTTTTATACTGTTGATAAATAGTATTACTTTACTAAATTTTAATTTCAATTGTTTCATTAATAATATATAGAAATAAAATTGAGTTTTGTATGTTAACCTTATATCTTGTTGTTCAGTCGCTTGGTTGTGTCCAACTCTTTTCGACCCCATGGACTGCAACACACCTTGCCTTCCTGCCCCTCACCATCTCCCCAAAATTTTCCCAGGTTCTTGTCCATTGCATTGGTACAGTCTTACATCTTACAACCTTTCTATTCTCACCTATCAAGAATAGAAGAGTTTCTGTATATTTCTCTAGGTTTTCTACTTAGATCTTATCTGCCAAAAAAAAAGCATTTTTTCCTTTCCAATTTGGTTTTTTCTTTCTTGTGTTACTGAGTGAGCTAGAACATCGAGTACAATGTTGAGTAGAAGTGATAAGAGGAGATATCCTTGTCTTTTTCCTGATGTTGGGAGGAAAGTATTCAGTCTTTCATCATTAAGTATTATGTTAGATATGGGTTTTTGGTAGATGCTGTTTATCAGGTTGAGGATATATTTTTCTATTCCTAGCTTGCTGCAAGTTTTATCATGAATGGATGTTGAATTTTTTCAGATGCTTTTTCTGTATCAATTGATATGATTATGTGTTTTTAATGTGGATTTTAAGTGATTATCAGATATTGAGCCAGTCATTCATTCCCACAGTGAATACCTTGTTATGTTGTACTTTGCTTTCTGTATATTGCTGGATACTCTTTGCCAGTATTTTTTGAGGGGTCTTTCAGTTTGTTTATTTTCTTACTTCTGTACATGAAGGATATTATCCTGTAGTGTACTCTGTTTTTGTATAGTCACTGTCTGATTTTTTGATAGTTCTGGCTTTAGGAAATGAGTTTATAAATTATTCTTTCCTCTTTTGTATAAGAAAATATACATATATTTGTATGTATATTTCATAAATATTTGATAATGAAACTCTCTGGGCCTGGAGATTTTGCGGGGTAGGGGAGGTGAATTTAACTATGAATTCAGTTTCCTTAATCTCTGTAGGACAATTCAGGTTATCTATTTCATATTGGGTAATTTTGGTAGGTAGTTATTTCCAATGAATTATCAGTATTATGAATTAATGAATTATTCAGTATTCTTGCCTTGAGAGCCCCATGAACAGCATGAAAAGGCAAAAAGGACACTGAAAGATGAACTGCCCAGGTCGGTAGGCCCAATATGCTACTGGAGATCAGTGGAGAAATAATTCCAGAAAGAATGAAGAGACAAAACCAAAGCAAAAAAAACACCCAGTTGTAGATGTGACTGGTGATGGAAGCAAAATCTGATGCTGTAAAGAGCAATATTGCATAGGAACCTGGATTGTTAGGTCCATGAATCAGGGCAATTGGAAGAGATTACAAGAGTGAACATTGACATTTTAGGAATCAGCGAACTAAAATGGACTGGAGTGGGTGAATTCAACTCAGATGACCATCATATCTACTACTGTGGGCAAGAATCCCTTAGAAGAAATGGAGTAGCATTCATAGTCAACAAAAGTCCGAAATGCAGTACTTGGATGCAATCTCAAAAACGACAGAATGGTTTCTGTTTGTTTCCACGGCAAACCATTCAGTATCACGGTAAACCAAGTCTATGCCCCAACCAGTAATGCTGAAGAAGCTGAAATTGAACGGTTCTATGGAGACCTACAAGACCTTTTAGAACTAACACCCAAAAAAGATGTCCTTTTCATCATAGGGGACTTGAATGCAAAATAGGAAGTCAAGAAATACCTGGAGTAACAGTCAAATTTGGCCTTGGAATACAGAATGAAGCAGGGCAAAGGCTAACAGTTTTGCCAAGAGAATGCACAGGTCATAGCAAACACCCTCTTCCAACAACACAAGAGAAGACTCTACGCATGGACATCACCAGATGGTCAACACTGAAATCAGATTGATTATATTCTTTGCAGCCAAAGATGGAGAAGCTCTATGCTGTCAGTAAAAACAAGACCAGGAGCTGACTGTGGCTCGGATCATGAACTCCTTATTGCCAAATTCAGACTTAAATTGAAGAAAGTGGAGAAAACCACTAGACCATTCAGGTATGACCTAAATCAAAACCCTTATGATTATACAGTAGAAGTGAGAAATAGATTTAAGGGACTAGAGCTGATAGACAGAATGCCTGAAGAACTATGGACGGAGGTTCATGACATTGTCCAGGAGACAGGGATCAAGACCATCCCCAAGAAAGAGAAATGCAAAAAAGCAAAATGGCTGTCTGAGGAGGCCTTACAAATAGCTGTGAAAAGAAGAGAAGCAAAAAACAAAGGAGAAAAGGAAAGATACACCCATTTGAATGCAGAGTTCCAAAGAACAGCAAGGAGAGATAAGAAAGCCTTCCTCAGTGATCAGTGCAGAGAAATAGAGGAAAACATTAGAATGGGAAAGAAAGACTAGAGATCTCTTCAAGAAAATTAGAGATACCAAGGGAACATTTCATGCAAAGATGGGCTCAATAAAGGACAGAAATGGTATGTACCTAACAGAAGTGAAGATATGAAGAAGGGGTGGCAAGAATACACAGAAGAACTGTACAAAAAAAATCTTCACGACCCAGATAATCAGGATGCTGTGATCACTCACCTAGAGCCAGACATCCTGGAATGTGAAGTCAAGTGGTTAGGAAGCATCACTACGAACAAAGCTAGTGGAGGTGATGGAATTCCAGTTGAGCTATTTCAAATCCTGAAAGATGACGCTGTGAAAGTACTGTACTCAATATGCCAGCAAATTTAGAAAATGCTGCAGTGGCTACAGGACTGGAAACTGTCAGTTTTCATTCTAATCCCTAAGAAAGGCAATCCCAAAGAATGCTCAGACTACTGAACAATTGCACTCAGTTCACACACTAGTAAACTAAAGCTCAAAATTCTCCAAGCCAGGCTTCAACAGAACGTGAACCATGAACTTCCAGATGTTCAAGCTCATTTTAGAAAAGGCAGAAGAACCAGAGATCAAATTGCCAACATCCACTGGATCATCAAAAAAGCAAAAGAGTTACAGAAAAACATCTATTTCTGCTTTATTGACTATGCCAAAGCCTTTGACTGTGTGGATCACAACAAACTGTGGAAAATTCTGAAAGAGATGGGAATCCCAGGCCACCTGATCTGCCTCTTGAGAAATCTGTATGTAGGTCAGGAAGCAACAGTTAGAACTGGACGTGAAACAATGGACTAGTTCCAAATAGGAAAAGAAGTATGTCAAGGCTGTATATTGTCACCCTGCTTATTTAACTTATATGCAGAGTACATCATGAGACGCGCTGGGCTGGAAGTAAGCACAAGCTGGAATCAAGATTGCCGGGAGAAATATCAATAACCTCAGATATGCAGATGACACCACCCTTATGGCAGAAAGTGAAGATGAACTAAAAAGCCTCTTGATGAAAGTGAAAGAGGAGAGTGAAAAAGTTGGTTTAAACCTCAGCATTCAGAAAACTAAGATCATGGCGTCTGGTCCCATCACATCATGGCAAATAGATGGAGAAATTGGAAACAGTGGCATACTTTTTTTTTTTGGACTCCAAAATCACTGCAGATGGTGACTGCAGTCATGGAATTAAAAGATGCTTACTCCTTGGAAGGAAAGTTATGACCACGCCAGACAGCATATCAAAAAACAGAGACATTACTTTGCCAACAAAGGTCCACCTAGTCAAGGCTATGGTTTTTCCAGTAGTCATGTATGAATGTGAGAGTGGGACTATAAAGAAAGCTGAGCACCGAAGAATTGATGGTTTTGAACTGTGGTGTTGGAGAAGACTCTTGAGAGTCCCTTGGACTGCAAGGAGATCCAACCAGTCCATCCTAAAGGAAAGCAGTCCTGAATATTCATTGGAAGGACTGGTGTTGAAGCTGAAACTCCAGTACTTTGGCCACCTGATGTGAAGAACTGACTCATTTGAAAAGGCCCTGATGCTGGGAAAGGTTGAAAGCGGGAGGAGGAGAGGACAGAGGATGAGATGGTTGGATAGCATCACTGACTCAATGGAGGTGAATTTGATTAAGCTCCGGGAGTTGGTGAAGGACAAGGAGGCCTGGTGTGCTGCAGTCCATGGGGTCGCAAAGAGTCAGACAGGCCTGAGCGACTGAACTGAACTGAATTAATTATCTAAATTGTTGAAAATATATGCATAGGATGTTCATAGTATTCCTTTATTATCATCTTAGCATCTGTTGGTTCTGTAATGATATTCCCCGTTCAATCCTGATAATAGCAATTTGTGTCTCTCTCTCTTTCTTTTAGTTTTGCTAAAGTTTTATCGATTTTATTGATATTTTGAACCAGCTTTTGATTTCCATTATTTTCCTCTATTATTTGCTGTTTTCAAAGTCTTTTATTTTTGGTCTTATTTTTATTTTTTTCCTTCATTCTGCTTGCTTTGACTTTATTTTCCCTTCTTTTATAAGATATTTTTTACGGGAGAAACTTAAGTTGTTGATTGGAAATCCTTTTTTAATCTCATCTATGTTTTTATTGTTATAAATTCCCTGTTAGTTTCTGCATTAGCTACATTCCATGACTTTTATGTTGTATTTTTTTGTCAGTTCAAACTGTTTTCTAATTTCCTTTGAGATTTCCACTGGGCAACCTAGTTTAAGTGGCTAGTATAATCATGAAGAGACTGAAATATTAGCATTTTGAGGAAATTTTAAAACTTCATCCTGTGGAAAAATATTTCTTCCTCTGGATTGAAAAATGTAAAGCTGCCACTAGTATAGCTGTGTAATATTTTTAAATAATTCTATTTAAACATTTTGTTCTACTGTGTTGACATCTTAACCTTGGACTTATTTAATATGAATAAAAGAAAGCTACTGTGAATGAGTTTACCTTACATTTATGTGGAGTGTTGTGCATGAGAATATAAAATAATTGACCAGTATTATGCTTTTTAATAAATCACTGAATGATCTACACAATGATTATATTACGTTGTTCTGAGTGAGCTAAGAGAGTTAAGACTACTTGTATTATTACAAAAGTGTCGTTTAGGCACTGGGGTGAATAAGGGCCAATAAATTATATTAAGACCTACTTATTTAGATTTGCCTAGAGAAGATACTCATTTTCTACAAAGGTGTTAAGTTTCATTTTCTTGAATTTGCACATAGGGATATTTTTACACAGATTTTGAAGGAGTCCACTTAATGTTTTACAACTTGATTCATGTTCAGATCACATACATATATTCTAACTATATTTCTGGTTATCTTTTTAAAAGAAAAAATTCTATGCTTCTGAGTCATAATAATAATTTACATATTGGGGATTTTACATATTCCCCATTCTCTATTTCAAGAAGAAAATGAATGGTTTATTGAAATAAAAATCTTCAGTTGTGAAACTTCAGAAATGAAAATACTACAGTTTTAATTAGATGACACAGATTTTACTGTAATATCCCATTTTGTGAGTGTGTATACACACACACACACCACTATTTTTTATCTGTTCACTTCATGATGGACACTTGATAGTCAAGATATGGAAGTAACCTGATGAACACTTAGGTTAAATATGCCGCTGTGAAGTTGGGGTGCTTGTATATTTTTGAATTAGTGTTCTTGTTTTCTTCAGGTATGTATCCAGGAATGGAATCGCTGGATCATATAGTAATTTTATTTTCAGTTTTTTGAGAAACCTCCACACTGTTTTCTGTGGTAACTGCATCAATATACATTTTTAGCAGCATTGCTCTGAGGGTTCCCTTTAATCTATATCTTTGCTAACTTGTATTATTTATGAACTTTTTGATGATAGCCATTCTGACATATGAGAACTAGAACTTTATTGTGGTTTTGATTTGCATTTGTCTGATGATTAGCAACATTGAGCATCTTTTCATGTGTCTGTTGGCCATCTGTGTATCTTCTTTGGAAAAACATCTATTGAGATTTGTGAAAGTTGGACCATAAGGAAGGCTGCATGCTGGAGAACTGCTGCTCTCAAATTGTGGTGCTGGAGAAGACTCTTGAGAGTCCCTCGTACTGCAAGGAGATTAAACCAGTCAATCCTAAAGGAAATCAACCCTGAATATTCATTGGAGGGACTGATGCTGAAGCTTAAGCTCCAGTACTTTGGCCACCTGATGCGAAGAACTGACCCATTGGAAAAGATCCTGATGCTGGGAAAGATTGAAGGCAGGAGGAGAAGGGAACTACAGAAGATGAGATGGTTGGATGGCATCACTGATGCAATGGACATGAACTTGGGCAGATTCCAGGAGATAGTAAAGGACAGAGTAGTCTGGTATGCTGTAGTCCGTGCGATTGCAGAGTCAGACATGACCTAGTGACTGATCAACAACAGTGTTGTGTAAGGAAGGGAAAAAGCATTATCGTCAGTAAACTAGTCCCAAAGTGACACAGAAAACTGTGGTGTATCACATATGACTGAGCTTACTCTAGCTCTGTTTGTTGAGTAGCACCAGGCCCTGCATTCAGCCCTTTGGGCCTAGTGTGCACTGGGATGACTCTGCATGGTTTATATTCTAAACCTTCACATTTCATTTCATTTACTACATCAACCAAGATTTTCACTGTCCACCTGTTGTTCTCCCTCATTGCTCCATTTCTGCCCTCACACATTATAAAAATCATAGTCACTTGCTGGCAATGAATGCCTCCTTGTCTTGTTCAAACTTCCTTAAAACTTTCAGATGATGAGATATCTCACCTACTCTTCTAAAAGATGGGAACCTCACAATATCAGCTTCCATGTGCCCAGAAATGGGGCAATAGCTGGAATACTCTCTCTAGCTCTGCACAACTAATTGTGATTTCTGTCACTTGAACTTCCTTTTACACAGTAATATTTTGAAGTTAATTTTTAATTTTAGAAGCAATGTAACAATATTAGAGAAAGTGAAGAAAACTGAAAAGTACATTTACAAAAATCAGCTGAGCAGTTACCTAAAACAGAGGGAGAATGAGATCAAGGACTATGAGGGAACTCCAGCTCTGTTTTTCTTCTTAAGCTGGGTGGTATTATCACAGATGTTTTATTCCATTTCATAATGCATTGAAAAATCAATTATAAATTATACTCCCCTAATAATGCCATACCCTTTTTTTTCATACCCTTTTAATTCACTATTTCTGTTGCAAAATCTTAGCTTATTTACCTTTGTTCTCTTTGTAAAGCTAGAGGCTCCAACACATAACATAGGCAAGTGTATTTTTACTTAAGAGGTTCATTTGTTGATAATGCTTTTATAATTTATAATGCTCTATTAGAATAAAGTTGAATATTTAATAATCCATGAGAAAAACTTTCCACTAAAAAATAATTATGTATCTGTGTTGCACTAGGATATGCTATTCAGCTTTAAAATTCTATGCTTTTAAAATGACCCTCACAAAACCAGAACTGAAAGAGACTTGTGTACCCCAGTGTTCATCGCAGCAATGTTTATAATAGCCAGGACATGGAAGCAACCTAGATGGCCATCAGCAGACGAATGGATAAGAAAGCTGTGGTACATATACACAATGGAATATTACTTAGCCATTAAAAAGAATACAGTTGAGTCAGTTCTAATGAGATGGATGAAACTGGAGCCCATTATACAGAGTGAAGTAAGCCAGAAAGATAAAAAGATTAACACCAATACAGTATACTAATGCATATATATGGAATTTAGAAAGATGGTAACGATAACCCTATATGCAAGACAGCAAAAGAGACACAGATGTATAAAACAGACTTTTGGACTCTATGGGAGAAGGCGAGGGTGGGATGATCTGAGAGAATAGCATTGAGACATATATATTATCAAATGTGAAACAGATCACCAGCCCAGGTTGGATGCATGAGACAAGTGCTCAGGGCTGGTGCACTGGGATGACCCAGAGGGATGGGATGGGGAGGGAGGTGGGAGGGGGGTTCAGGATGGGGAACACATGTAAATCCATGGCTGATTCATGTCAATGTATGGCAAAAACCACTACAATATTGTAAAGAAATTAGCCCCCAGCTAATAAAAATAAATGAAAAAAAATTAAATAATAAAAAAAAAAATAAATCCAGCTTGAACATCAAAAATAAATAAATAAATAAAATGACCCTCATTGGAGTTTGTAAAGGTGACATTGGTCATATTTTTCAACACAAGAGGGCGCCAAATTTCCTCTTGCAACAAAACTGTCAAAATTATTTCTTTCCATCAAAGAATTTCATATACTGGGGTAGAATATGGAATGGTACATCTTTAATTTTTTGACATATTAAAAAGAAGAGAATGTGTGCTTTGTGAGAAAGAGTTTGCAGATCATGGTAAGGCTTTCTCTTGTTGCCATCAGGCAGGAATCTGTTAGTGCTTTAACAAAGCTGCTTTTCAGAAGTATATTTGTTAGAGGGAATAAAGCAGCTACTCTGGGGTAATGCTTAGGATAAATTATTTTGAAGAATCCACCTATTCTGTCTGTGAGTTTCAGGTGGCATGTGCAGTTTTCTGGACATGGGTATGACCCCTTAAATCAGGATAAAATCACCACCAAGTGTTGTGTTTCCCTGGTGGCTCAGATGGTAAAGAGTCTGTCTGCAATGTGGGAGACCCAGATTCGATCCCTGGGTCAGGAAGAGCCCATGGAGAAGGAAATGGCAACCCACTCCAGTACTCTTGCCTGGAAAATCTCATGGACAGAGGAGCCTGGTGGGCTACAGCCCAGGGGTCACAGAGTCGTACCCGACTGAAGTGACTTAGCACAAACGGAGTAGGGTACTGGCAGAGGGGCGTTAAATGAGGCAAGCCAGTAAATCACAGTGAACCAGTCCCACTTCGATGTTTAATAGTTTTGTTACCTTGGTTCGGTAAGCCATCTGCTCCCATGCTTGAATAAAAGAGTGCTGGGAACAAAGCCACACAAGCCAGTGCTCCTTTTTACTGATTGTACTCTTTTTGTCCAGTTTAACATATAAAGATATTTTTACAGTGTGTGTGTATGTTCAATTATTTCTAGTCATTAGACCTCCCCCCCTTTTTTCCTCCAGTCATAAGAATTGATTATCTATTCTGATTTTCTAATCACAAGCAAATACAAAGGAACAACTCTTATAAAGCAGCAACATAATCCTGTATGGAAAATACCAAGCATGTATTTTAAGGAAATTAAGATGCTAGCTCCCTCTGTGTACTTTGCTGGTATGTTGTAAATTACCATATATTTAGTTGCTTACTACAATACAAATATAGTTCTGGAGATCAGAAGTTTGAAATGGTTCTCACTGGGCTAAAATCAAGGTTTGTCAGGGATATATTCCATTCTGGAGGTCTTGGGGACAGTTCACGTTCTTGCCTTTTATAACTTCTCGACTCTTGCTTTAGTTGGCTCCTGGCCACCTTCCAACTACAACATCAGTGATGGCTAGTCAAGTCTGCCTTACATGTTCTCGCTCTGGTTCTGACTTTTCTGTCTTTCTTCTTCCTATTTAACAACCCTTGTGTTTACATTGGGCCCAGCCCACTTAATCCAGTAAAATTTCCTGATTTTAAGGTCAGCTAATTAGCAATTCCATCTGTAGTCTTCCCCTTGCCATTTAAATGTAACATATTCATGGTTTCCAGGGATTAAGATGTGGGCATTTTTGGAGGAGGAGGGATTGTTTTGCCTATCAAAGATGGTTTAACTGTGACATATGGGTCAGGCCAACCTTGAGAGAGCCTCTTCCCTGGAATTTCTATATTACTTCTATAGTTTTTCTTGGAGTTCTGAAAATGAATATTTGTTCTGAAGACATAATTCTGTATTGGTCATTAGCATAATAATTTGACAGAAATGATTAGATTAGTCGACCAGGGTCTTTCCTAAATACAAGTCTTTCGTGTCCAACTCTTTGTACCCCATGGACTGTCACCCCCCAGGCTCCTCTGTCTATGGGGATTTTCCAGGGAAGAATACTGGAGGGGATTGCCATTTCCTTCTCAGGGGACCTTCTTGACCCAGGGATCAAACACATGACTCCTGCATTGGCAGGCAGACTCTTCACCTGCTGAGCCACCTGGGAAGCCCCTTCCTGAGTACGGTAAAGGGCAGTGAGACTTCCCAGGTGGCCCTAGTGGTCAAGAGTCTGCCTGCCAATTCAGTAGATGCAAGAGATGACACAGATTTGATCCCTGGGTTGGCAAGATTCTCTGGAGAAGGCAACGACAACCAACTCCAGTATTATTGCCTGGACAATTCCATGGACAGAGGAAACTGGCAGACTACAGTCCATGGGGTTGCAAAGAGTTGGACATGACTGAGCATTATTTGGAAAGACCTGGGTAGGGAGCTTGATCAGAAAAGGTAAGAGGTAGAAGGCATTGTTTGAAAAGGGTTAGTGAGCTCAGGACAGAGAAAACAACTTGAGGGCAGAGGGCTGCTTGGGTAGAAAGTATTATATTAAAGATAATATTGACCCACCTTACAATGTTGCCTGAAGCCAGGACTCTGAGTAAAGGAACATTAAACAATAAACCACATCTTCTTGGTGCATAAATAACTTCCAAGTAGCACAAGGATATACCGAGATCTTTTAGGGTTCATTTCATTTTATAGAAATAACAGGCACAGACCACAAATGTATTAATGTTAAAAACAACAGCTTTCATTTATAATGCCCATGTTAGTTTTTGTGTGTAATAATGAACTGTGTACCCTAAAAGCCCAGTTTTCCTGTTTCTTCTTTTATTTATTTTGAGTCAACTAAGTGCTATATGTGGAGAAGGAAATGGCAACCCACTCCAGTGTTCTTGCCTGGAGAATCCCAGGGACAGAGGAGCCTGGTGGGCTGCCATCTATGGGGTCTCACAGAGTCGGACACGACTGAAGCAACTTAGCAGCCAGCAGCAAGTGCTATATGAGGGCTTCCCTGATGGCTCAGACTGTGAAGAATCTGCCTGCAATACAGGAGACCCGGGTCGATTCCTGGGTTGGGAAGATCCCCTGGAGGAGAAAATGGCAAATCACTCTGGTATTCTTTCCTGGAGAATCCCATGGACAAAAGAGCCTGGTGGTCTACAGTCCATGGGGTCGCAAAAAGTTGGACATGACTGAGCAACTAACACTTTCTTTAAGTGCTATATGAAAGAAAGACAATTTTTTTTCTCATGTAAATTAAATGATAAATAGATTCCATAATAGATTCTAAAGGAAATCAACCCTGAATATTGATTGAATATTGAATATCGGTCATTGGAAGGACCGATGCTGAAGCTGAAGCTCCAATACTTTGGTCACCTGATGTGAAAAGCTGACTCATTGGAAAAGACCCTGATGCTGGGAAAGATTGAGGGCAGGAGGAAAAGGGGGCAAAGAGAATGAGATGGTTGGATGGCATCAATGGATATGAGTTTGAGCAAACTCTCTGGTTGATAGTGAAGGACAGGAAAACCTGGTGTGCTGCAGTCCATGGGGTCCCAGAATCATATGCAGCTGAGCGACTGAACAACTACAATAACAAGATACCTCAGACTTACTGAGTTTGACAAGGAAGAGTAAGTTCTCTTCCAGTGATCATTAGTTATATAGGCCCCTAATCCTTATGCTAACTATTGGAGCTAACTTTGAGTTAGCTTAAAGAAAGAAGTTAGCTTAAACTTCGTTTAAAGAAACTAATCAATTGTTTGGAAAATAGTGTATGTTGTGATATGATAAAGAGTTCCTGTCTCCTCAGAAGTGAATTGCTGTATTCTGCTCTTCCAGCAGGTTCAGGAACAAATTTAGGGAAGAAATGGAGATTTTAATCTCTCTAGGTTTGTTTTCTTTACACCTTAATGCCGGGGCCCAGCCCCAGCAGGATCCAGGGGGTACCCTCAGGATGAACGGCGTCGGTGAGAGAAGACACGTGAGACCAGCCTTGATAGGGCCAAGTCTCAGGATGAACGGAGATAGAGAGAGAGAGAGAGAGAGACCAGATGCGGTGTTTGCAGCAGGGTCTGGCAATGCTTTATTTTTTACCGTAGCTTTTATACCCTAAGTTAGTACATTTCTAAGGGGAAGATTGTTTAACATTACATCAGCTTGTTCTTCATGAAACCAAGGTGTTTTCTGCATACTTCTTTGTTTATGAGGGTCTTGTACATTATCTTCTGGCCTTGGGGCCTATTAACATTTTATGCAAGTCAGGTGAATGTAAACCTATTTTCTGTTTCTGTGGTGACCTTAACTGAAAGGTAGCAGTCTCATAGGGCAACAGTACAGAGTAGAAGTATAACCTTGTTAACACAAAAATTAATCCTTCTGCAGAAGTTGTCAGTTGAGTTTATCTAAGAAGTTTACCCCAGACTGACTCTGCGACTTTGGTGAGGCAGCTTCTGCCTAGCACTCCTGGCTGACAGTTAACAACCGTTTCATTGTTACCACACTAGGGCTAAGCTCTTATTTTTCTAGATCTATAACTACATTAACACAACCTTAGCACATTAAGAGCAAAAACACAGCAAGCAAATGTTAACCCAATAGCTACTTTTAGAATAATTTTTCTTGTGTTTTCTAATAGGGCTTCCTCACCCCCTGAAGGGCTCTATGTCTATTAGGGTCTTTATATGATCAGGTTCTTTATGCTGTTTTATGATTAGGGTATTATGAGCGGTCATGCCTATTAGTACCAAGGGCATAAATGCATTTGCCAAACAAACTAAAATACCAGCAAAGGAGTTTAAATTAAAACACTCCTTTCACCCTGGATAATCTCATAAAATACCACCACCCGGGAAACTTATTGATTAAAGTTCTAAATTGATTCTTATTTGGAAAGAGATCGGGGAAGGCCTTCTGCCTGTGTTACAGAAATTAGGGAGTAGTCTATTGAAGCAGACATCAGAAAGACAGATATCATCTTTAAGGTGAGCGCCGGGGGCAGCTTTTCGGAATCCCTGAAAACCTGATCCGCCTTGCCTGTCAGGTTTTCTCCTCATGACCTTGTCATGGGTGGGATCTCCTGAGCTGGCCTTTTCGAAACCCCTGAAAACCTGCTCCGCCTTGCCTGTCAGGTTTTCTCCTCTTGACCTTGTCATGGGTGGGATCTTGTGTGCGGTTCCCGGCACCTTAAAGAATTATGTATTGCCATGGTTCTCAGGTGCTCATTTGTGTGCCAAATGCATCAGAACCACCAGGGGAGCTTTGTACAATTCCACTAGAGATTAAAGTGCCATAAGTCTGGGACAGGCCCCAGACAATTTTTGAAAGTTCCCTAGTTAATTCCAATATTTGGTAACTCTTAGATGCATATGCTAAAGTGAACTGGAGTTAAAGCTTATATCATTCTCTCCTTGATGTTACTGTAGTACATCTTTCAAAAGTCAAAAGATCAGTATTGATGAAAGAATACTAGTAAATGGTATGTCACATTTGAAGGATTGACTTCAAAGATAGTAGTCATTGTTATTTAGTCGCTAAGTCGTATCTGACTCTTCATGGACTGCAGCACACCAGGCTTCCCTGTCCTTCACTAGCTCCTGGAATTTGTTCAAATTCATGTTCATTGAATCAGTGATGCCATCCAACCATCTCATTCTCCTTTTCCCTCTTCTCCCTCTGCCCTCAATCTTTCCCAGCATCAAGGTCTTTTCCAAAGAGTTTGCTGTTTGCATCAGGTGACCAAAGTATTGGAGCTTCAGGTTCAGCATCAGTTCTTTCAGTGAACATTCAGGGTTGATCTCCTTTAGGATTAACTGATTTGATCTCCTTGCTGTTCAAGGGACTCTCAAGAGTCTTCTCCAGCACCATAGTTGGAAAGCATCAATTCTTTGGCACTCAATCTTCTTTATGGTTCAACTCTCACATCCTTACCTGACTGGAAAACCGTAGGTTTGACTCTATGGACCTTTATTCGGCAAAGTGATGTCTCTGCTTTTTAATACACTGTCTAGGTTTGTCACAGCTTTTCTTCCAAGGAGCAAGTGTCTTTTAATTTCATGGCTGTAGTCACTGTCTACAGTGATTTTGGATCCCAAGAAAATAAAATCCGTGACTGTTTCAGTTTTCCTCATCTATTTGCCATGAAGTGCTGGGACCAGATGCTATAATCTTAGTTTTCTGAATGTTGAGTTTTAAGCCAGGTTTTTCACACTCCTCTTTCACTTTCATCAGGAGGCTCTTTAGTTCCTCTTCACTTTCCGCCATTAGAGTGGTATCATCTGCATATCTGAGGTTGTTAATATTTCTTCCAACAATCTTGATTCCAGCTTATGCTTCATCCAGCCCGGCATTTTGCATGATGTACTTTGCATATAAGCTAAACAAAGAGGGTGACAGTATACAACCTTGATGTTCTCCTTTCCCAGTTTTGAACTAGTCTGTTATTCCTTGTCTGCTGGTTCTCACTGTTGCTTCTTGACCTGCAAAGAGGTTTCTCAGGAGGCACTTAAGGTGGTTTGGTATTCCTGTCTTTTAGAATTTTCCACAATTTCTTGTGATCCACACAGTCAAAATCTTTAGTGTAATCAAACAGAAGTAGATGTTTTTCTGGAATTGGAATTCCCATGCTTTCTCTATGATCCAGCAGATGTTGGCAATTTGATCTCTGGTTCCTCCGCCTTTTCTAAATCCAGCTAGAACATCTGGAATTTCTCCATTCACATACTGTTGAAGCCTGGCTTGAAGGATTTTGAGCATTACTTTGCTAGCATGTGAGATGAGTGTAATTGTACGGTAGTTTGAACATTCTTTGACATTGCCTTTCTTTGGGATTGGAATGAAAACTGACCTTTTCCAGTCCTGTATCCACTGCTGAGTTTTCCAAATTTGCTAGCATATTGAGTGCAGCACTTTAACAGCACCATCTTTAGGATTTGAAATAGCTTAGCTGGAATTGTGTCACATCTGCTCACTTTGTTTATAGTAATGTAGTCTTACTATAGAGTCAAAGAATGATATTAATGATACTAATAAACAACAGTAGCAACAAAACAATAAACACTTCCGTAGCACTAGATATGTGCCAAGTCCTGCTCCAGGCTCTTAAAGTATACTGTACTAATCACTGAATTTTCATGGCAACCGTTGAGGTAGTTACCTTATTATTGGTGTTTTATAAATGAATGGTACATACCTTGTCCAAGATCACTCGGTTAGTAGGTGTGGGAGCTGGGATTCAAAACCGAACCTTTAAAAACAAAAAAACAAAAAACAAAACCAAACCTTGAGCCTTAAGAAGCTATGTTCCATCTACTGTATTTCATTTTTTTCATGATTCTATTTTGCTATGGAATGCCTATGTGTGATAGGAAATAGAAGAGTAAGTTGTTTAAAACCATGGACTTGCAAGCAGTCTCTGTATGGTACTGGCTGAATAATCACTTAGGTGAAATACTTACCTTCTTTGGGCCTTGGTTTCCTCATCTAAAATAATAATAATAGTAAATGAATTTGAAAATATATTCCTAGGACTTCCCTGGTGGTACAGTGGTTGAGTCTTCCAATGCAGGGGGTGCAAGTTTGATTCCTGATCAGGGAACTAAAATCCTGCATGCCATGTGGTTCAGTCAAAAAGAAAAAAAGAGAAGTATGTAAATAAATAAATAAATTCCTTGTAACATGTTGCATGATTAAGAAATGTTTGCAAAATATTGGACATATGCATTTTACATAATAAACACCCAGTAATTGGTAGATGTTGTTATCATTATATCATTGTATTGTAATTTTTGAGGCATTAAACGGTCAAGAAGCTTAAAAAATAAAAAAAATATGGCAAACGTGACTGTCTGGAGTATATTGGCAGGTTCAGTTCAGTTCAATCACTCAGTCATGTCCGACTCTTTGCAACCTCATGAATCGCAGCATGCCAGGCCTCCCTGTCCATCACCAACTTCCAGAGTCTACCCAAACCCATGTCCATCGAGTCGGTGATGCCATCCAGCCATCTCATCCTCTGTCGTCCCCTTCTCCTCCTGCCCCCAATCCTTCCCAGCATTAGGGTCTTTTCCAATGAGTCAATTCTTTGCATGAGGTGGCCAAAGTATTGGAGTTTCAGCTTCAACATCAGTCCTTCCAAGGAACACCCAGGACAGATCTTTAGGATGGACTGGTTGGATCTTCTTGCAGTCCAGGGGACTCGCAAGAGTCTTCTCCAACACCACAGGCAGGTTAGACTTTTAGCAAATATAGGGTTACGTGGATAATTTAGCAAAGATTCTCAAGTGAGACAACAGAAGTCCTTAGTGATATGCAGAGATAATCTTGATGGGCCAATTTAAAGCTTCAGTAATTTTTAATATTCTTGTGGCTTGGATAGTCTTCCTAGATGATGTGTCATGAAGTCTAAGACCGCAGATTCAAACATCAAGGGTACTGCTAGTCCCTCCTAGGGACTCTGTTGTGGGAGAGCACCTAAAGGCCCTAGAAGAATTCAACAAGCTTGCACTACCCCAAGAAGATTTTGGTGACAAACGGTGGGGACACACAGGAGTAGAGGACATAACTGAGGACTGTACAGCCTTTGAGTGGTTCTTGCTGATAAGTTGAGTAGGTCTTCTTGATCCTGAGCAGTGAGGAGGAACAAAAGCTACCAGGGCTGACATCTGACTTACAAGTAGTTGTTTTTTCACAGCTGTTACAGCTCAGGAGTTGTGCAGAGCATCATCGCTCCAGTACCTGTGGAAAGACTGACTGTCCTTATGAGTTTCCATTGCTTCCACCCGTGTACCTTCATAATTCTACTTCTTGCTCTTGCTACTCCCAGGGTGGTTTATTACAACAGTTATAATATTCCTCTCGTTTGGACTTTGCAGCAGCCTTCCCGCTATCCTTTCTTACCTTTCAGTATGTATGACTGTGTGTACAGCTCCATTTGTTTCTTTTACTATTATGTTCCCGAACCTCTTTGACTATACTTGCCTACTGAATAATCAATATCTAGGTTACCAATCCATGCCTTTGCTTGGATCCCAAGGTTTCTATACATGTATACTATGTTTCAGTCAAGTTGGACTGTTTATTGTACCCCTAACACTTTTCACTTTTAGCTTTATCTTATGGTTTTATTCCTGAACCTAAGGCATTCTTTTAAAATGATGATCACCTCTTAAGGTACCATTAAGAGAACATTGTTTTCTTGGAGTCTTCCGTACTTTTTCAGGAAGAAATTATTATTCCTTTGTGCTGTGCTTAGTCGCTCAGTTGTGTCCGACCCTTTGTAACCCCATGGACTGCAGCCTGCCAGGCTCCTCTGTCCATGGGGATTCTCCAGGTAAGAACACTGGAGTGGGTTGCCATGCCCACCTCCAGGGGATCTTCCCAACCCAGAGATTAAACTCAGGTCTTCCACATTGCGGGCAGATTCTTTACTGACTGAGCCACCAGGGAAGCCCAAGAATACTGGAGTGGGTAGCCTATCCCTTCTCCAGGGGATCTTCCTGACCTGGGAATCAAACCAGGGTCTCCTGCATTGCAGGCGGTTTCTTTACCTGCCGAGCTACGAGGGAACTCTCCAAATTTGTCTCACTTCCTCTGTTCTATTACCTGTTCCTAAAAGTAGGTGAAAAATGATTGAAGCAGACATCTTTGAATCTTCTTGGATACACTGACATAGTACTTTGAATATAGGCATTCAATAAATAATAAATGAATAGATTAAGGTAAGAGACATTTAGTAAACTTTTGTGAAAAAGCAATGTATGCTAAAACTTTATGTCATTTTGAATAATTTCATGAATTCATCCAAAAAGTACATGGTTTGTGTTAGAGTGACTTTTTAAAGTTTTGAGACTTATGAGCTTTTTCATATAGGAAGTGGGAAATCCACACATTTTTAAATGTAGAATGTTCATGAAATTATGATATCAATTATCTTTACAGTAGCTTATTGTATAATATAAAAGATCTTTTCCTACAGTTTGATTCTGTTTTCCAAGTTCTAAACTAAATATATGTTACTGAATTATTATTCAGAGAAAACAGGAAAATTCTGCTAAATTATACTTATGGCTGTTTTTCTTGTCTTTTAAAAATACATGGACAAGTATTTCAAGCATGTAAATATCATTTTAGGCAAACTAGGGAAGAATTTACTTTGTCTTTAATGTTTATATCTTTATTTAAAATGTTAAATAAATATTAAATAATCATTAAGACTGTTGGATTGGTTATCTTTCACTATAATGTTGCCTAAGATTTCACTATAATCTTTCACTATAAAGCTTACTGGCTTAAAAAAATCTGTTTTATTTGTTCTCCATCCTGTTGGTCAGCATGTTGAGCTAGGACCAGCTGGTCAGTTCCTCTGCTGGGTTTTCCTACATCATCTGCCATCACTTGGGCCTGGAAGGTCCAAGGTGTCCACTCTCCAACCTGAGGAGACTGATGCTGGTCTCAGTTTGTTCTCTTTCTCCATGTAGTCTTATATCATTAAGGATCTTCTCGTGGCAGCGTTGTCTTCTAAGATAGCTAGTATGGAAGCTGAAGACTGCTTGAAGCCTAGGCTCGGAAGTCATTTCTACTACATACTATTGCTTAGAGCAGATTATAAGTTTAGAGCAGATTTATAGTTGGAGAAATGGATTTTTCCTTTTGATGAGAGGAACAGTGAAGTCCCATTGAGAAGGAACATGCACACAGACATGGGAGGGTTTGTTAGACCCATCTTTGCAGATGATATATATTACAAGTTTTATGAACTTCAGAGTACTATGGGTTAATCCTCAGTTGTCTTTTGTTTTCTCTGAAAAAGTCCATGGAAAACTGGTTGTTTCCAAAGTTTTTTGCTCTTTGATGACTATCCTTCCCTTGGCTTAAATAGACTTTGTCGGGAAGATTTAAAAATAAGACCTCTGTTCTGCCTACCCCCATCCCCCCATGCCCTGCAAAGAATCTTGTTCAATTCATCTGGAGTGGGCCTAGTCATTAGCATTTTTAAAAAGCTTTCTGTATTGTTCTAATAATGTGCAGCCAGGGTTTTGAACCATTACACTAGACAGTGTTCTCTTTGTACTGCTGATTATCTGAATTTTAAAAAGTAGGCAGTGCCTATCTTATATCAGAAATTATGTGATTGACAGAGCAGTTTGTTGCCTTATTGATTTTAAAGTTATCCCCCTTATTCAAAGCAAAATGAAGTACTAAAAATAAGAACTAAAACAGCCAGGGTAAATAATTTTTAAAGGGAACCATAAATAAAAGACATCCAAAAATTAAAATAATGAGAAAGTAGTAATAATCACTATTGAGAAGAATAATAATTATAAGTGACACAGTGGGCCAAGTTTTGCCTACGGGCCCTTGTACACACTCTCCACTAATAATTGATCAGGGAATCATGTTCACGCCTCTGAGAAGAGACTTCAGACCAATGGGTATGGGGTGATATGCACCAAAACTCTATGAAGGAAAATGGATTGTGTTGGTGGCTGAAAGAAATGAGTTCAGCAATTCTGCTGTAGAGTGCAGAGTCACAGAATGTTAGAACCAAAAAGGCCCATGGAAATGATCTCGTTTACCATTCTGTGTGGTTCTTTTTCACCACCATTAGAATTGAGACTCACTGTCTTAAATAATCACCTTGTATTCCAAATGAATGCTCTGAACCATTTCAGAAAACCTGTTTTTCTGCTTGGCCTGTAGTTGAGGGGAGGTAGCATAGCACATGGAGAAGGCAATGGCACCCCACTCCAGCACTCTTGCCTGGAAAATCCCATGGATGGAGGAGCCTGGTAGGCTGCAGTCCATGGGTTCGCTAAGAGTCGGACACGACTGAGCCACTTCACTTTCACTTTTCACTTTTTTGCATTGGAGAAGGAGATGGCAACCCACTCCAGTGTTCTTGCCTGGAGAATCCCAGGGGCAGGGGAGCCTGGTGGGCTGCCGTCTATGGGGTCGCCCAGAGTCGGACCCGACTGAAGTGACTTAGCAGCAGCAGCAGCAGCAGCAGCAGCGTAGCACACTGGAGAGGGAACCAGAAGTCCCAGCAGGTGAAAGTTTGAATCCTGGCTCCACTGACAGTGTAGC
Organism: Cervus elaphus; assembly: GCF_910594005.1. Lineage (NCBI taxonomy): Eukaryota > Metazoa > Chordata > Mammalia > Artiodactyla > Cervidae > Cervus > Cervus elaphus. The sequence continues at coordinate 18,416,489 of NC_057839.1, read as the reverse complement.
TCTGTGGTCTTGGCTGGTTAGTTCACCTGAGCCTTGGTTTCCTCTACATGTCTAGTGCCTTATCCACAAAAAGTAAGATTTATGTGGATATGTGTGACTGACATCTCTTCCTCTCCATTTGTCATTCAATTAGTAAAGATTTTTTTCCTTTTAATTAAAGATTAATAGCATGGTCAGTGGCTTTCAAAGTCATGGTCTTAACTGGCTGGGCTTTCTGGATGACAGTTACCCTTTCTTATTTTACCTTAATTCAGAGAATTAAGATATTAATTTTAAATGCTGCCTCATAGTGTTAAGTGAAAAACAAAACAGACTACACATGTATGTTTACAGATAATTTGTTTGCAACCATGAAAAAATTGGAAGAAATCATACCAAAATTTTACAGAGATTTCCTTTTTCTTCCAAATACCTAAAATAAATGTTATTTGTTTTCATAGTGATGTTGAATCCACCTGCAATTCTGATGTTTTCTAAGCCAACCAACCTCAGTGTTGACTTCTTACACCTTTTCCTGAATTTTCTATCTAAATTTATAGTGCGAGCATGCTAAGTCACTTCAGTCATGTCCACCTCTTTGTGACCCCATGGACTGCACCCTGCCACGCTCCTCTATCTATGGAATTCTCCTGGGAAGAATATTGGAGTGTATTGCCATGCCCACCTCAAGGGGATCTTCCCAACCCAGGGATGGAAGTCACATCTCTTACATCTCCTGCTTTGGTAGATGGGTTCTTTACCAGTAGCGTCACCTGGGAAGTCACCAAATTTATAGTATAATATAAACAATTGTCAAAGGTAGAAACATGGAAGTCTATTTTCTCTGTTACCCATGTTATGACACTTTTACACAATTGGTTATTAAATTTGATTTTTTTTCTACTTATAAACTTTATCTTTTCTTCTGTTCCCACTGTTCAAGGCTCTTGTTCAAACCCTTATCATCTTATTCTTTGTTGTTGTTGTTTTGTCACTAAGTCATGTCTGATTCATTTGCAACCCCATGAACTATAGTCGTCCTCTGTCCGTGGGATTTCCTAGGCAAGAATACTGACATGAGTCACCATTTCCGTCTCCAATCTTAGTCTTGATTTACATCTAAAACATACCTGGTCACCATAGTTTTTTACTCAAAAACCTGTGAATCTCCACTTATGAAGGACAGTGTCTAAACTCTAGCAGAATACTTGTTGTTGTCCAGTCACTCAGTCATGTCCGACTCTTTGCAACCCCATGGACTGCAACACATCAGGCTTCCCTGTCCTTCACCTCCCGGAGCTTGCTCAGACTCATGTCCATTGAGTCAGTGATGCCATCCAACCATCTCATCCTCTGTCATTCCCTTCTCCTCCTGCCTTCAATCTTTCCTAGCATCGGGGTCTTCTGTGAAGAGTCGGCTCTTCTCACCAGGTGACCAAAGTATTGGAGCTTCATCCTCAGTCCTTCCAATGAATATTCAGGACTGATTTCCTTTAGGATTGACTGGTTTGATTTCCTTACAATCCAAGGGACTCTCAAGAGTCTTTTCCAACACCACAGTTCAAAACCATCAACTTGCTCCTGTCCAAAACATCTGTTGAGACTTTCAGTCCATGATTCATTAAATAATGCAAACACTTAACTTCATTGAAAGGTCCTTGAAACTAGTCCTGACCAAAATGTCCATGGAGACATTTGGTCTGTGATTTCTCAAGTAATACAAACACTTCAGTTCAGTTCAGTTCAGTCGCTCAGTCGTGTCTGACTCTGCGACCCCATGAACCGCAGCACACCAGGCCTTCCCTGTTCATCACCAACACCTGGAGTCCACCCAAACCCATGTCCATTGAGTCGGTGATGCCATCCAACCATCTCATCCTCTCTTGTCCTCTTCTCCTCCTGCCCTCAATCCCTCCCAGCATCAGGGTCTTTTCAAATGAGTTAGCTCTTCGCATGAGGTGGCCAAAGTATTGGAGTTTCAGCTTCAGCATCAGTCCTTCCGATGAACACCCAGGACTGATCTCCTTTAGGATGGACTGCTTGGATCTCCTTGCAGTCCAAGGGACTCTCAAGAGTCTTCTCCAACACCACAGTTCAAAAGCATCCATTCTGCGCTCAGCTTTCTTTATAGTCCAACTCTCACATCCATACATGACCACTGGAAAAACCATAGCCTTGACTAGACGGACCTTTGTTGGCAAAGTAACGTCTCTGCTTTTTAATATGCTGTCTAGGTTTTTCATAACTTTCTTTCCAAGGAGTAAGCGTCTTTTAATTTCATGGTTGCGGTTACCATCTGCAGTGATTTTGGAGCCCAGAAAAATAAAGTCAGCCACTGTTTCCCCATCTATTTCCCATGAGGTGATGGGACCAGATGCCATGATCTTAGTTTTCTGAATGTTGAGTTTTAAGCCAACTTTTTCACTCTCCTCTTTCACTTTCATCAAGAGTCCCTTTAGTTCTTCTTCACTTTCTGCCATAAGGGTCGTGTCATCTGCATATCTGAGGTTATTTCTCCCAGCAATTTTGATTCCAGCTTGTGCTTCTTCCAGCCCAACATTTCTCATGATGTACTCTACATACAAGTTAAATAAGCAGGGTGACAATATACAGCCTTGATGTACTCCTTTTCCTATTTGGAACCAGTCTGTTGTTCCATGTCCAGTTCTAACTGTTGCTTCCTGACCTGCATACAGGTTTCTCAAGAGGCAGGTCAGGTGGTCTGGTATTCCCATCTCTTTCAGAATTTTCCACAGTTATTGTGATCCACACAATCAAAGGCTTTGGCATAGTCAATAAAGCAGAAGTAGATGTTTTTCTGGAACTCTCTCGCTTTTTTGATGATCCAGTGAATGCTGGCAATTTGATCTCTGGTTCTTCTGCCTTTTCTAAAACCAGCTTGAATGTCCTATAAACACTTAACTTCATTAAAATTGTATTTATGAAAAACAAATTTTATTTATGTTATTTTTATTGTGGTTCATAATGAATTTTCGATTTTATATTTATTCTTGTTCTTCCCCATCATGAAGATTGACAAATTGCTCTTAAGTTGTTGAACAATTACTCTCAGGTATTCTGTATACCAACTTGATTATTGGCTTTATATTCATTAAATCTCTTAACAAATTCATTGTTACAAATTTGACTTTGTCAGTATTATCATGAGGTTGCTAGCTATATTTGAATGTGACCAGCAAGAACCTGAGTGATTATTTGTTTATTATTTCACTGTTGTCTATTAATACTTCAGTAAACTCCAAGTTCAAGGATGATGCTCTACCATTAGCTTGTGAAAATTGCTTTGCCAGCCTTTCACTGCGTTGTGCATCCTGTGATTGCTATTTGGAACAAATGTATAAACATTCCAAGTTTCTGATGGAAATCTTGGAGCTTGTGGTTTTCTTTGCCTCCGCCAAACCTTCCTTGGATATACACTTTCTCAGCATAATCCACTAAGTAATCTAAATTGTCCTCTGTTTTCCGCATAATATACTCAAAAATTTCATTTATGTCTTACACAAATGGAAGCCCAAACAACATGGATTCACACTTACAGGTATAATTTTCCATTGTTATATACTCAGCTTGTTAGACTCAAAGAAAATATTTGATTACAGTGATTATGAAAAGTGAAACAAACATTCTTTTACTTGTGTGTTGGATAGAAGTAGTTGAATTACATTCATATTTATAATCTCAGAATTCCATCATGCATAAAGAATGATTAACATGGAGATTTCTTTTCCACACAAATGCACATACTTTGTCACATAGATGGATGGATAGATCCGGCAGTCTGTGTCTTCTCACCTTTGTATTGTTAGCATATAAATCACTGATATAAGATAATACAGGACTACACTGTGCATAGTAAAGAGCTCACGTGACCTGGGTCGGTGCCCTCTTGAGGTGCTGTCACTGACTGAGGTTTCAGCTCTGTGAGTCATTTTTCCAAGAAGTTTGGAGCTTCCCTGGTAGCTCGGATGGTAAAGAATCTGCCTGCAGTGCAGGAGACCCGGGTTCCATCCCTGGGTTGGGAAGATCCCCTGGAGACAGAAATGACAACCCACTCTAGTGTTCTTGCCTGTAGAATTCCATGGAATGAGGAGCCTGGCAGGCCACAGTCCATGGGATTGCAAAGAGTCAAGACATGACTGAGCGACTAACATTTGGGAAGGAGAAAAAGCGGCATCTAATATGCCAGGGAACTTGGTCAGATAGCAGTGCGAGGGGAACAGATCATGGCCCTGGTTACAATTTAACTACATATAAGAGCTCAGCCTGTTGATTTAAGGGATTCATCTGTTTGTTCACTACAGTCGTGAATCAGTATTTCTCTGATTTAGGGTGTGAAGGTATTCTTAAATTCTGCATGTATGAGAGTAGCAAAAATAAAAGGAAGAGTTCATTTATACCTTGCGGATACATGGTTACAGTCAGAATTTTTTTCAGAGCTCTCTAAACTCTTCGACCCAAATGATGGATTTCTTGACTAAATTGGTATAAATTGATTTCTTGACTCACTAATGGGTTTAAATCTGCTGTTTGAAAAACACTGCTCTGAAGTTCTTTGATAAGTTGTGACTGTGGCTTCTTTTGGATCCTACATCTTATACCTCTTTTCAAAATGAGCCAGGCCAGTCAGTTTGTGAGTATTAAAAGTCATTTGATTTTCCTGCCGCTGTTACTGCTCAAAAGTATATAGCAGTACTTCTCAGTAGACTCATTGCAAAGAAAAATAAGTTCAAGTGAGGAATTCAGTTCAATTCAGTAGATTTGTTGAGCAAGCTCCTGCCATGTGCCAGGCCCTGTACTGGGCGCTGAAGATGTGGGCATGAATTAAGCATGATGTTTTTCTTCTGGGGAACCTAGGTTACTGAAGAGGAAAAAATGGAAATAAAGTGTGATGATGGGCCTCTTATGAGGTGCACAAGGAGTACAAAGGAGGAAGTAGTCAGTTTTCCCTGAGAAAGACTGAAAATGTTTTGCAGGGAACATGCTTGAGCTGAGTCTGGACAATGAGCAGATGGTAAGTTATCTTTAAAGATGCAAGGTTTTTGCTGACTAAACAGGGTGGCAAAGAGCAGTCCAGGCAGTGAGAGTAATGTGAAGAAAAATGCAGAGGCACAAATTAGCCTGGTTCTTTCTCTGGTCCTCACTTTTGTTCTCTATGAGAAGACAAAAGACTGGTAGCCGGTGGGGATGAGCTCAATGATAGACTTAACAGGCTTTGCTGACAGGACCATTTGGCAACAGAGAGGCACTGATATCAGGTTTAAATTTTAGGAAGATTATTTTTATGGGCACATTGTGGAGATTGAGACAGATTGTTTGGAATCCAGAATATCAAAAAGTAGACTGTCAAATAATCTGAGGAGGGCTTTAAATAAGGCAATATTTGAAAGGATGGAGAAAAACAGTGGTAGAGGAACTAAACCAAGGTCAAATTTGAGAAATAAAGAAACTTATTAATGTTTCAAACTTGAGTTAGCCAAAAGTATATTAATTGAATATTCTAGAAACTGGAAATTGATCTTCCTTAGCATCCATTGAAGCACCATATTATCAAGAAAATTGTCTCAGCCATAGATTATTATAATTTTGACTGAGTCTGATATTATTAATTAATAATATGTTTATATCTTCTGATTTGTTCCTAGAAAGATCTGAGGAATATGAATATACGTATCAGAATATATTTTTTAAGTAAGGAAATATGGGGAAGGATAAGCAAGGATAGCTGAAATAAGATGAAGCTGTGGGAAAGGTTGGTACACAAATTTTAAATAGCCATTACAAAGAGAAATGACTTAGATACACAATTCACAGTACCCATGAAGTAAAAGCCAATTGCTTAGGAAACTCATATTTTTGGTCCTGCTGAGAGGTCATCTCTCTTAAGTCCATCATTTAAAAAGAGGATATATGAAGTGGTTAACCATGTTATTAGTAGCTTTCTTTGTAATAAGTAGAAAAGATAAATTTTTGGAGAGCTGTTTTCATAATGAGCCTTAAGGTAAGTCCAAATCTGCAAGGAACCAAAAGTGTCATCAAAGTAATATAACTCCTGGCCATTTATCCATGAGTGTTTGAGTAACTCTGTTATGTCAGGTTGTGCTGTGTGCTGAACACTGAGAATACAATAGGGAGCAAAACAGGCATGTGCCTATTGCCCTCAATGGAGCATGGGCTCTATTAGCGGAAATACTGTATTTGTAGAGAATATTAATTTTGTATAGTGTAGAGAACAGTGTTATAAGGGCAGTATGGGGTTCCTGAGTACTTACGGCCGTGGAGTTTAGGGGCCTCAGATTTAGTCCCTGAGGAAGTGTCACTGTGGTAAAAGCTATTTCTTTAACCAGTGCAGTAATAGTGCTCCAAGTAGAGAGTGGCAGGGACTTCAAGGTTATACTCTCTTGCTAATATTCTAGTCACCAGTTACAGACAAATCCTTGGGTTTTTAACTGTGAACCAAACTGGAGATAGGGTCCCAGGATGATAATAAGTTTAGATTAATTTAAAAGATGAAGAATAATATTGGCAACATTTGATTACATCATCTTATTTTTAAGGTACTTTTAAATGTCTTATTTTGTTCTCTGAATTCAGCCTGTATATGTCCTTAATCCTGTTGTAAGAATGATGCACTCTTGTTAAATAGCATATAGGCAGGCATGTCTCACTCAGTTCAGTTCAGTCGCTCAGTTGTGTCTGACTCTTTGTGACCCCATGAATCGCAGCACGCCAGGCCTCCCTGTCCATTACAAACTCCCAGAGTTTACTCAAACCCATGTCCATTGAGTTGGTGATGCCATCCAGCAATCTCATCCTCTTTCGTCCCCTTCTCCTCCTGCCCTCAATCTTTCCCAGCATCAAGGTCTTTTCAAATGAGTCAACTCTTCGCATGAGGTGGCCAAAGTATTAGAGTTTCAACTTCAGCATCAGTCCTTCTAATAAACACCAGGACTGATCTGCTTTAGTAGAGACTGGTTGGATCTCCTTGCAGTCCAAGGGATTCAGAAGAGACTTCTCCAACACCACAGTTCAAAAGCATCAGTTCTTTGGTGCTCAGCTTTCTTCACAGCCCAACTCTCACATCCATACATGACTACTGGAAAAACCATAGCCTTGACTAGACAGACCTTTTTTGGCAAAGTAATGTCTCTGCTTTTTAATATGCTCTCTAGGTTGGTCATAACTTTCCTTCCAAGGAGTAAGCGTCTTTTAATTTCATGGCTGCAGTCACCATCTGCAGTGATTTTGGAGCCCCAAAAAATAAAGTCAGGCATGTCTGGAAGACAGTAAATGAGGACAGGCAATAGGAGGCATCACAAATGGCTAGTTATTAATATATAGTGCCGACCTTGCCAGACTTTCTGTGTTGGTTTACTCTTCCTGCTTTTTTCCTTAATGACACTTTCTCCTCCTTTTCTTCCTTTTCTTATAGCAGTTTATGTTTGTATCTCCCATCAGTATGCCTTAAGAATCTATGCATACCTTTTCTCTCTTGGATTATTTTTCTCTATATTTATATAATTATTCACTTGTCTATTTCTCTATAATTTATTTAGGTAAAAATTTAACTGTTTAGTGTTTATTATAGAAAAAATGAAACCTTATTGCAAAAAGTACAGAAAGCAAAAGGACAAATGAAATCAACTGTGATCCCACCAATAGTAATTGCTATTAACAAAATTTCCTGTCATTCTATATTTTGTACATTTTCTGTTGCCCCTTTTTACAAAATGAAGTCAAATTGTATGTATTATTTTAAAACTGCTCTTATCTCAGTAATTATATTATGATCTCTTTCCATGTTAGTATATGTGCTTCTGTGATGTTTTAAGTAGCCAGATGGTATCAAAATGAATTAAAATATATTGTTGGGCAGTTGTTGAATGTATTTAAATGACATACTTATACCTAAAGTTATTGTGCGTATCTAGGATTATTTCCATAGAATAAATTCTATCTAGACATAAAATGATTCATCAGGTGATATGCAGAATATGAAGGCTGTTGATACTTACTGCTAAATTGCCTTGGAAAGATTGTCATATGTGGTCTAACTGCATGAAGTATCTTTATATACTATGGATTATGAAAACATTTTAAGTCTCCCCACATGGTGAAGCAATGTCATTATGAGATAATATTAGAAAGTAAAGCTAATAGGGTTAAAGGATCAAAAATCATTAAAATGGCATTGCAGAAATCAGTAGTGGCCTTGGCAGTGTAAACAATGTGTGACATAAGCTTATTTATAAAGTTTCTATTCTATAAATAGAATGATATTTCTGATTTTATAGTATTCTGCATTTACCTCCCATTTACATATGAAAGAACTGATCTATGAAGAGTATAAAAACATGTCCAGTGTTCTACTGTTGGTACATGGCAAAGCTGTGGTTCCAGACCAGATCGGTCCAATTTCAAGGCCTGTGTCTCTTCCTGAGAAAAGTGCAGGATGTCTGCCTCACCATGCTGTTAAGGTGATTAAATGATACATGCCTCATGTAGTAAAGGCCTCCAATAGTTACTGCTAGTACTGAAAGGAAAGTAAAAATAAGAAATTTAGTAAACTCTCAAGAGTTGAGAGGCATATAGAATACTGGGAATTGAGATTAAAAGATAAGATATTATCTGTTCTCTTTTGTTTTTCTTCTTACATGTTCCATCTCCACGTAACACCAGACAGCATAAACTGCTATTCCAGCTTTTGCATCTGGACAGATTGATTCTGAATTTTATCATTTTCAGTGATTTAGAAGACTTTGGTAACATATTGAATCTGATTTACTAGACCTAAAGAGGAAAATTCACAGATCTCTTTCAGTTGATTTGCACAAAAATATCACTAGCTCAGCTGGTAAAGAATCTGCCTGCAATGCAGGAGACTCAAGTTCGATTCCAGAGTTGGGAAGATCCCCTAGAGAATGGATAGGCTACCCATTCCAGAATTATTGGGCTTCCCTGGTGGCTTAGATGGTAAAGAATCCACTTGCCATGCGGTAGTTCTGTGTTTGATCCCTGGGTTGGGAAGATACCCTGGAGGAGGGCATGTATTCTTCAATTTGTGTATACATGTTTTCTCCAGTATTCTTGCCTGGACAAACCCCATGGACAGAGGAAACTGGCGGGCCACAGTCCATAGGGTTTCAAAGAGTCGGACACTATTGAGTGACTAAGCATAGTACACACATCACTAAAAGTATATGGAAGAATCCCTAAATAAGCAAAAGCAGTCCTTGTGCAATGGGTGTTAGGTGCTTTATGCACCAAAATATTAGTAATATATTTAAATGGCAATGGTGGTGATGATCTCTGTTAACACCTACTGAGCACTTCGATGACAGGTGCTGCTCTGAGTTTTTATAGATACCAAATATTTAAAGGAGTGATAAAGAATCTTCCTGCCAATGCAGGAGACCCAGGTTGGATCTCTGGGTCAGGAAGATCCCCCGGAGGAAGAAATGGAAACCTGCTCCAGTATTCTTGCCTGAAAAATTCCTTGGACAGAGGAATGTAGTGGGCTGCAGTGCATGGGGTCTCAAAGACTTGGACACGACTGAGCACACAAGCACTAGGGCCTTTGGCTCAGTCAGTCAGTTCAGTTGTTCAGTTGTGTCCAACACTGCGACCCCATGGACTGCAGCACGCCGGGCTTCCGTGTCCACCACCAACTCCCAGAGCTGATCAAACTCATGTCCACTGAGTCAGCGATGCTATCCAACCATCTCATCCTCTGTCGTCCCCTTCTCCTCCTGCCTGCAATTCTTCCTAGCATCAGGGTCTTTTCCAATGAGTCAGTTCTTCATATCAGGTGGCCAAAGTATTGGAGCTTCAGCTTCAACATCAGTCCTTCCAATGAATATTCAGGATTGATTTCCTTTAGGATGGACTGGCTTGATCTCCTTGCAGTTCAAGGAACTGTCAAGGGTCTTCTCCAACACCACAGCTCAAAAGTATCAATTCTTCAGTGCTCAGCTTTCTTTATGGTCCGACTATCACATCCATACAGGACTACTGAAAAAACCATAGCTTTGACTGTATGGACCTTTGTTGGCTAAGAAATGTCTTTCCTTTTTAATATGCTGTCTAGGTTGGTCATAGGTTTTCTTCCAAGGAGCAAGTGTCCTTTAATTTCATGGCTGCAGTCACCATCTGCAGTGATTTTGGAGCCCAAGAAAAGAAAGGCTGTGACTGTTTCCATTTTTTCCCTGTCTATTTGTCATGAAGTGATGGGACCGGATGCCATGATCTTAGTTTTCTGAATGTTGACCTTTAAGTCACTCTCCTCTTTCACCTTCATCAAGAGGCTCTTTAGTTCTTCTTCGCTTTCTGCCGTAAGGGTCGTGTCATCTGCATATCTGAGGTTTTTTATATTTCCCCCAGCAATCTTGATTCCAGTTTGTGCTTCATCAGCATTTCTCAGATGTACTCTGCATATAAGTTAAATAGGCAGGGTGACAATATACAGCTTTGATGTACTCCTTTCCCAATTTGGAACCAGTCCATTATTCCACATCCAGTTCTAACTGCTGCTTCTTGACCTGCATACAGATTTCTCAGGAGGTAGTTAAGGTGGTCTGGTATTCCTATATGTTTAAGAATTTTCCACAGTTTGTTGTGATCACACAGTCAAAAGCTTTGGCATAGTCAATAAAGCAGAAGTAGATGTTTTTCTGGAACTCTCTTGCTTTTTCGTGATCCAGCAGATGTTGGCAGTTTGATCTCTGGTTCTTCTGCCTTTTCTAAATCTAGCTTGAACATCTGGAAGTTTTCAGTTCACGTACTGTTGAAGCCTGACTTGGAGAATTTTGAGCTTTACTTTGCTAACGTGTGAGATGAGTGCAATTGTGCAGTAGTTTGAACATTCTTTGGCATTGCCTTTCTTTGGGATTGGCTCATATTAGTATTAGTAATAGACACTGGAAACTACAATATATCAGGCTTGCTCATTCATAAAACTCAGTATTTGGCCTTCAGGAAAGGACTTGATAATTCCCTCTAGTTCATTCTCAACAGATTTTTCAATATATTCTAATTTTTCCCCTAACCATTCATTTGTTCAACAGCTATCTATTAATTTACCTAAATATTTTAAGTTTACATTTTTAGCTCTTTATGATTCCACTTGCTTTATACCCTCTAAGCACATTAATCTGTTCAGGCCTCCATTTATATTTTTCAGATTTTGAGGCGTGACCTTTCCTTCTAGTTTTTAGGAGTCAGGATAAAATAATAGTGTTAAGCATGGGCTCTGGACACAGATTGTGGGTTTTATTCCTGCCTATCTTCCATTATTTAAGTAACTTTAAATATGTATAAAATCTCTGTGTCTTAATTTTTTTGCTAAAATGGAGCTAATAATACTACCTACCATATATGGTGGCTTATGAGGATTTAATAAGCTAATAAATATAAAGTACAAAGAAACAAGTTAGCTACAGTAACAGTAAGCAATAGATATAATAAATATAATAATAGAAAACCAATATTGATTCTTAATGAAAAGTATCTTGCAATATTTGTATCTTTAAGACTTTTTAGTTTTCAAGTAAATAGTAGCTTTAATTGTCTGAGAGAAAGCATTAATAAGGAATCTACCCTTAACCCATGTCTTTACAGTTTGATGTACATTTGAGGGATTCTTACCACTAAGACTGCTAAGGGAAGATGTGCCTCCTCTTCCTCTGTATGAAAAAAATAAAATTATTTGGGGGAGTTATTTATTAAAATAATAGAGCCTCATATTCAAATTTAAATTTTCAACCTATGTGTATTTGATCTATATTATGTTTTGAAGTTTAAACATAGAATGTAATCTTAATTTTTGTCATTGTAGAATATATATAAAAAGTTTTGTTTTTGTTTTATCAAAGCAAACTGAAGTATCACTTAGCTTTTTTTCCCTTGTCCACATATGAACTCCTGGTCTGAGCCACTGTAGGAAGATGTCATTTATTATTTGGTAGCATCTTTTACTGGAACTCCTTGAAGGCAGCGACTCTTCAGTTGTATTTTTACCTAGACCCTATTAGGAGCCAAATAAATATCTTTTAAGTAGATATGTTGAAGGGAAAAAATACTTGAAAGATATTAAAGAGTCACTTATGAGAAAAAGTAAAATACATTATTACTTTTAAGGCTTAAAATATATATAATACAGAGTACAACATGGATCACTGCTAAAGAAATCTAACAACTTTATTTGTAGATGTATTTTTATAGTTGTATGTATCCTGAATGAGCTATCTGAATAAAGACCCAAATAAATAAATTCAACTTAATTTATATCCTTTTCTGGGGTAAAAGCTATATCTCCTTAAAACTCAATATGCAGGAATAACTGATAGGGAATTTTCTTTTAAACGTTAAATCTTTGTTTTTCTTTTAGAATATTGACTTCCTGTAACTCTCCTATGCGTCTTATATTCAAAATCTTTAGAATAGTCAGTTCCTATTCAATATCTAGATATATATTCAACTTTTAAAAATTTGATATTCTAGAGTATTTTCTGTGCCATTAGATATTCCCCTTTATAATTAAATGTCACATGTGAATATATTGAATATGTTTTCAGCCACATCTCACTTTTGAAAACTTAGATTGTCCCCAAGTTTTGGTTGTTATAAATTGGCATCCTGAAATCTAAATCTTTGTGTTCTGAGTATTTCATCCACTTTGCTTAAGGTAAATTCCTAGGTTCAGGGTTGTTAGGATCCTAGTTTAGTACATATTACCAAATTATATCCTAGAACGATTAAACCAGTTTATTCTCTTATCAGCAATTTATGAATAGTCATTGTACTACATGTTTAAAATTACTGAGTAACTGTGTATAGATTCTGCCTTAACTGCAGTTTGACCGCTTCACGGTGTTTTTGTTCTGCTTTAGAGCCTTCCATATGTGCCTGCTATCTCCAAAGGTCCTGAAGCTAATATAGACATGGCATCAGCAAGAGATCAGTTAAATCATTTAAAAAAGAAAGAAACAGCCAACTCTGCTGTCAGTCAGGTTTTGTTTTAAGCATTTTACACAAATAGCACATGTTAGTTCTTATAGCTGCCCTCTAAAGTTTGTACTGTTATTATGCCTTCTTTTTAGATGAAAAAAGTGATTCATATGTAAGAGGATTGAGTAGCTTCCTTAAGATCTGAATTTGGGAAATATAAATCTAAAACCAGTGTATTTGTGTTCTCGAAAAATGTGTTTATTCATTTGCTTCTATTAAAGTAACTTTATTTAAAGTCAAATAAAGCATTCAGATAAGGGGGAAAAAACAAATTATTTTCTTATGTTTGCATATATTTAAGTAGAATGATTTTGCCCATACTACTCTCTAACCTTTTTTCTTACCAACAGTATTCTGTAAACATTTTCCCATGTCATTAGCTGTAAAGCTATGTCAGTATTTTACTGGCTACCTAGTATTTTACTTTATGGATGAAAAACTGAAATGTTGTGAAGTAATTAGCCTCCAACTAATAAAAAAATTAAAAAAAAAAATAGTATATTTTATGGACATACCGTAATTTGTTTAGCCAATCTCCAACTTTCGTCACTTTGATAACAAGCACAGACTTTTTGGCTGACATAACTTAATAGTGTACATATGCCCCCAGTCTTGTCATTTCCTCAGGTTAAACTCCCACGTGTTGTTTAACTTCCACCCTTGCTCCTGTCCATTGCTACAGTATGTTTATCCCCTGAAATATTGTCAAGTCTTTTAGGTGGACGTCTCCAGTTTTTATCTCCAGCTAGGGAGATTGGATCTCCTCAGTAAGAGACTTCAAAGTTCTTAATATTCAAATTTGTCTTTTTTCCCCCAATCTCAAATATCAGTTGAAATTTTTATAATTTTGAAGGTTAACTTTATAATGGTGATTGATGCTTTTTGGGTATTTTATTTGTTTGCTTTTAGTTTTGGAAAATTTACCATTGCTTTTCCTACCAGTTAAATATAACAGTATTTTTTAAAGAAACAATTAGGGTATTATCTTGACTCATGTAATATAGGCATCCCAGATGCCTTTGCAAATAGTATATTTTAGGACTGCTTACTCAAAGCCAGATCCTTAGACAAATACCATCAGCATCATCTGAGAACTAGTTAGAAATATACTATCCTGGGCCCCTCTCTACTTACTGAATCAGAATCTGCATTTTGGTAAGCTCTCCAGGTAATTCATGTGTTCTGTAATGTTTCAGAATCATTGCTTTAGGTTGTTTTTTTCCCAGCTCCCATTTGTCGTTTATAGATAGCTCACTTTGTTCATGGATGTAAGCAAAAGATGTACGGCTTTTGCTGTACACTGCATTTTCCTGTCTGCTAGTAAATACGGCCCCTTTTTTGGAAAACCTTGATTTTTTTTTGTATGTCTGATTCCAAACAAGAGAGAAATGTTTTATGAGGTAATTGTCTTTTAAAGTATTGTTCCCAGTTGAGTTGGAAGCTGTTGTATTGATTGTGGCATTTGAGAGCAAGCTGAATTATTAATTTGACTTCATTTGGCAGGTAGAAACATTTTAAAATCAGAGATCTTATGAAACATGGTGCCCTCTGTCACGGAGCTGTTATCTTTCTCTTAAAGATATGCTAGTGCTAATAAATATTTTATAACGTATCTGCCTGGATATAAGTAAGTAACCATCATTGTAAAACAAGCATTATATTCATCTGAAAATGCTTACTTAGAAAATTCATTGTTTCAAAGCAAACAAATGGGCATTTATAATGAGAAACATGATAAAAGTTCTTTTTGAGATTAGTTATTTACTGAATATAACAAAGTATATTTGAGGGTGTTACCTTTTCAAATATTAGATGAAATTGCTAAAGCACTGCTCATCCATCGAAATACACAGTTATCTGCCCCCCACCCCCCCCACCCCCACCCCGGCTTTAAATCAGAAACTAAATAAATTTGAACACAGGTTTGATGATAGTTTCTCTGTGGGTTCTTATTCCTCACTGTCTTAACTCAGGAACCAGATAGATTCAAATAGCAAGTGGTACTTGCATCCTTATTCCCCATTAACCATCAGCATAATAAATACACATGGGACTGTAATATATAGCAGCATTTCACAGTTAACTTTCCACAAAAATATTAGCCTGTATTTTCATATGTGCTGTGCTAATTCACTTCAGTAGTAGTATATCAAATGTGAAAATACTCTGTATCTTTTTTGACACTCAAAACACAGATCAGTATAATTAAGGCTCTGAATGAATCATCTGTGAAATACAGCTGTTCAATTGTGTTTTTTTTTTTTTTTTCATTTTTTTTTTCAATTGTGTTTTAATCAAGCATTCTAGGACAACTATAAAATAAGGGCCAGCAGGTCATTTGCCAAAATGAAGAGGACCTATTTTGTCTATAATAGAGACTATGAGAGCCTTAAGGGCTTCTGTGGTAGTTCAGCTGGTAAAGAATCTGCTTGCAATGCAGGAGACCCCAGTTCGATTCCTGGGTCGGGAAGATCCCCTATAGGAGGGATAGGCTACCTACTCCAGTATTCTTGGGCTTCCCTGGTGGCTCAGATGTTAAAGAATCCACCTGCAGTGAGGGAAACCTGGGTTCGATCCTGGGTTGGGAAGATTCCCTGGAGGAGGGCAAGGCAACCCACTCTAGTATTCTTGCCTGGAGAGTCCCCATGGACAGAGGAGCCTGGCGAGCTATAGTCCATGGGGTCGCAGAGAGTCGGACGTAACTGAGCAACTAAGCCCACACAGCGTGAGATCCTTAAGCAGGATGAGCCTCAGATACCGCATTCATAAACTAGATTTTAGAATTAAACATGCTGATGTGTGTCAGAGTACCTGATACACACAGGCACTGTGTGTAGGAAGGTTTTAGCTTCCCATTGGAAACTTAGTGACAGGGCTGTGTTAGAACTTTTAACTGGTGATTACTCACTTAAAGTGGGGTTTAATGTAAAATCATCCCCGGTTTCTCTCTGATAGAATCCCTGGTC
This sequence comes from Cervus elaphus, assembly GCF_910594005.1. Lineage (NCBI taxonomy): Eukaryota > Metazoa > Chordata > Mammalia > Artiodactyla > Cervidae > Cervus > Cervus elaphus. The sequence goes on along the minus strand of NC_057839.1, from coordinate 18,400,521 downwards.
ACTTGGCTTTTAATCCTCTCTGCTACAGCAGTGCTGGTCCCTTCATTGTCTTTAGCACACAACCAAGCATTTTTTGTTCCATCTACCCAGAAGGATCTGCCCTGGAATATCCATTAGTGTCCTGCTTCATTCACCTCTCTACTCAAAAGGCACTTACTTAGAGAGACCTTATCTGATGACCCTAAGTAACCCTCCACATATGTTCTCTATTTTCTTACAGTTTATTTTTCTTTATGGTGCTTATTGCCACCAAGTATGTATTTGTTTTATTTTTTGTCTATCCCCACTAGAGTATAAACTCTACAGGAAAAAAGATCTTTTTAGGTTGTGTTCACTGCTGTGCATATAGGAATTCAGTATGAATAAATGAATGAGCAACAAACATTTTATTAAATATATAGAAATTAGATTTCTTTTGAGGCTTCTCCCAGTTGTATTTTTAGCATCAAATACATAATTTTGGAGCTGTATCAAATGCAGTCATGACAGACCTCTTTAGTGCACTAATTTAGTACCTATTTCCAGCCTCCTCCTCCCTTGCCTGCCTTTACTTTGGAGGACTCCTCCCCCCCAAAAAATAGAATGAAGCAAATCCTAAAAACAAACTTTTCCAGTCTCCCTTGTAGCTCATTGACTATGGGACATAACATAGGTCAATGAGAAATAGGCAGAAATCTCCCAGGACCTTCCTGAAAAGCTTTTTCTTGTGTGCAAAAGAGACGGATGTGGCTGGTCTGGATGCTTTCCCTTCTTCCTGCCTTAAACATTACAATGCCTAAAGCTATGACAGCCATCTTGTAGCCTAGAATTTCAGATTTCTCAATGCATGAGGAAATAAACCCCTATCTATTTAAGCTACATTTAATCAGTTTTTCTGTTTGTTGTATTTGAAAGCTTTCTTAACCATCCAGAAATCTGGGAGAGGGGGATGAGCTCAGCACCTGGCACACAGGAGACAGATCCTTACTTACAGCCGCTATTATTACACCAGTTTATGCTTTTGAGTGTTACGGAGTGAAAAATGGTCACATTCTAAATAGTTCTAACCACCAAAGCAATCTAATGCATTTGCTGTCCTTAATTTTTAGTGTTATACTAATGTTCTAAATTAAGGATGTAAAAAAATTAACTTTCCTGGACTGGCAGTTTATGAGTTATATAACAAGTTCATAAATCTCACTGCAGTGGGTGGTCATCTGTGTTTTTAACTGATGTTCCCCTTGTATGTGTCCCTTCTTGTTTTTTTTCCTGCACCACTTAAGTGGATACTTCTACACATGCATTGTCCACAAGTAGAGGGCATAAACAATCTAGAAAAACACGTTGATGTGGTGGAGCTTTGAGGGTCTTTGCTCGCTTGTTTTGTTGCTGATGATAATGATGCTGATGATGATGGTTTTAATTCTCTGTGAAACAGTAGTCTTGAAAGCAAGTGACTTGGATTTGCAAGAACTGGGCTCTTTGACAGAAAAGATTTTTGAGAATCCAAAGATAAAGTCCTGAAGGAGTTAAATGTGAACTCTGTGGCATAAACAATTGATTGAAAAGGAAAGAATGATTGATACAGAAGCTCACTTTTCTTGCACTTGGAAAGTGCATAAAAACCTTTCTTATACTAAGAAAAGGAGACCGGCCCTCCCCCACCCAGAGTCTGTATCGGCAAAGGACACCCATAGACCACTTGCCCTCCTCTCTCCTGTCTCAGATGCCCTGATTCAGGTAAGCTCTGTGCCTCCCCAAGTCCTCCCAGGGATCAAGCATGGGAGAAAGGAAGGAGAAAATCCTATTTAGCAAAGAGAAGCTAAGCTTTGAACTGGAAGCAGATTCTTTGCCCTGAAAATTGTTGTCCTAGTTTACAGAGAGAAAATGAGAGCTAAATATACTAGTTAGATTCACTTGCTGTGAAACTATGATGTTTTGCACATCTGAGTTTGGTGACTGAAATTCATACTTGGTAGACTATAAACGTTTATGAGGCTAAAGACCTTCATTCTACAAGTTGTTCTTAATGTCATAGTTTAAGGTATGTCAGTAGAATTTATGTCTCATGTAAAACGTTTTATGTGCAACTTGTCAGTTGAGCTTTCAATTTCTTTTTTGCCTCATTTCCAACCATCTTGTCATTTAACCATCACAACTGAAATAGTGTTCTCTAAATTAGTGGAAAACTGACATTCCTTTCTCTTCAAAGACAAAAATAAAAACTTGAAAATTTCACAGGAACCTCTTACAGTTTTGAAGAAATAAATATGTTAGAATTTGATCCTCTGGGGTTTAACATTTTGTTATTAAAATACTATTCAGGTAAAAGTAGACTCTGATGTGTTTTATTTAGTCCATGAACCTGGTAAATTCCTGGAGTCCTAGGAGTTTTATGGGCAGGGAAAACTGAAGAGCTGTAACAAATTAGAGTAAAAGATGTAATTAGTAGTGGAGTAGCTTTCACTTTTCTCTTGAATACTTATCCTAGACATGCTCTTAGTAAGTGAACGTCCCTCATTATAACTCCCATGTCACCTATAAAAGTAGGAAAAACTCTGAATTAAAATAATGCAGACATATTCTACTTTTTTATTGAAGTGTAGTTGATTTACAGCATTGTGCCATTCTCTGCGGTACAGCAAAGTGACTTAGTTATATACATGTATACACTGTTTTTTATATTCTTTTCTATTACGATTTATCACAAGATAACGAATATAGTCCCCTCTGCTCTGCATTAGAATCGTGTCATTTATGCATTCTAAATGTAATCTACCACCCCCAAACTCGCAGTCCGTCTCTTTCCCTTCCTTTCCCCATCCCTAGACAGCCATGAGTCTGGTCTTTAAGGTTATATTCTACTTTTAATCAAACTTGATGTGTCAGAGTCTGAATTTATATTATGGCTGATTTATCCTTAGATAAATTCTTTCTTTTGCTAAAGTATTTGCATTACGTTTCCTTGAAATAGCAAAGTCTTGCAATTTAATGAAAATAGACATTTTCTGTCAACCAAGTATAGTTGATTATATCTTCAAAATGTGTCCTGAATCCATTTGTTTTTCTTCATCTTCTCCAGTAGTCAAATCACCATTTTCACTTGCTTAGACCACTGCACCAGCTGCATATATCTTACTGCTACTATTCTTTCCCCGACAGTCTACTCCTCCCTAGCCCAGCGCAGTCAGGTAAATCAGAGCATGTTATTTGATACAGAGCATGTATCAAAATGTCCTGTGGCTTCCCACTGCCATACAGTGAATTTGCCAAAGTGTAAAATATAAATGCCTCACCAGTTCCTCAGAATGCTAATGATCCGACACCGCAAGAGCAGAGCAGCCCACGCTCTTGACCATTCCTCCTCCGACCTCCTCCTTACTCACTTCACCTAGACTATACTACTGCTTTTGCAGTTTTCTCCCTACATTCAGGTGGAGTCCCGCCCTCAGGTCTTGGCCTCTGCCCTTCCCCCAGTCTGCACGGCTGGCTGTTCTTGTTTTTGATCTAATGCTGTTTTCTCAGAGAGGCCTTTTCTGACCACTCATAGCTGTTCTTTCTTTCTTTCTTGGTAGCACTTATCTTTATTTGCAATCATCTTATTTTTTTCATTTGTTTACTTGTATATTATCCCTCATTTTCCTTAGAGGATAAGCTCCATTGGAGTATTTTGTCTTTATTATTCCTGTAACCCTAGCACTTAGAACCGTGCCTGGCACATTATAGTGCCTGGCTTAATAAATATTACTTGAACAAGTAAGTTGTAGGTATGTGGCCGAAAAGCAAAAATTATGTAAATCATAATACTTGTAAGTCAAATCATTTTAAAAGCATTAAGCAAAAAAAGCTACTTATCTGCTTGACTCAGTTTTTTTTTTTTTTTTAATTTCTTTTTACATTGCCCAGCACATTACTGAGCGTGGATGATCACCTGGGAAATTTCTTGATCTGTCAGTCTTTTCTCCATACTATGGCCGGAGTGATCTTTGTTACATAACATAGACATACACTCCCTTCTTAGAAACCTTCCATAGATTCTGTTCTTCTGGTAAATATCTGCATTCTGACATGGCCTGAGAATCCCAGCCTGGTCAGCCCCTGTCTGCCTCTCTAGCCTTAAGTTGCTCTACTTTCCCACTAGCTCTCCGTTCCCTCCTCAGGGGCTTCATAACCTTTGCCCGTTCGTTTTACTGCCTTTTTAGTCCGGCTCATCCTTCATGTGTCAGCTAGAGGACTCCTTCCTTGAAGGCTTCCTGCACCCATAAGATGAGATCAGATTCTTTTGTCATTTATTTCAATGGACTTTTCTTTCTTTCTTTCAGAGCATTTATCTCAATATGTAATTAATCCTTCATCAGTAGGATTACTTAGTTAACATCTTCTTCCCCGCTAGGCTGTAAGCTACAGGAGAGAAGTGGCTATGTCTGGTTTTGCTAACAGTCCTATCTCCAGCATCTGTCCCAGGGCTGGCATGTTTTAGGGGTTCAATAAGTATCTGCTGGATGATTGGATGAATGAATATTTAGAGCCTAAATGTGCTGTGCTGTATATTCAGTCCTGGGAATACAAAAATCGAAACTGGCTCTCTACCCTCAAGGAGTTTATATTGAAGGCAGACATAAACATTTGTTACAGGGTGTGAATATGGGGATTCATTTTTTAATTGGGATATAATTGACATTATATAACTATATAAATATAGTTATAGATATATATAAAACTATATAACTATATATATAGTTAACATATATATAACATTATATAACTATAACATTATTAGTTTCAAATGTACAACATAAATTATTTGACATTTAAAAAAATATTTATCAATTTACTGGACTGCTTCGAGTCTTGGTTGCCATGTGCAAGGTCTTTGTTGTGCCATGTGGGGTCTTTTGTTGTGGCATGTAGGATCTAATTCTCTGACCAGGGATCGAACCTGGGTGCTCTGCATTGGGAATGTCAAGTCTTACCCATTGAACCACCAGAGAAGTTCCCGTATATATTGTGAAATGACCATCACAATAAGTCTAGTTAGCATCAATTATCATACATAGTTACAATATTTTTTTTTCCTTGTAATGAGATGTTTTAAGATCTACTCTGTTAGCAACTTTCAAACATGCAATACAGTATTATTAACTGCAGTCACCGTGCTGTATGGGTGATCAAAAGGTACAAGTTTCCAGTTATAAAATAAGTCCATCCATACTCGTGGGTGAACATCATGTGGATGGACTGACTTAATTTGTAACTGGAAACTTATACGTTTTGACCATCTTCACCCATTTTTTTTTTTTAAATCAGATATCAGATGGTTAGGAATCAAAGAGGCTAAAAACCTTAGCATACTGCCAGCCAAGAATTTGAGGTCTGGCTCTTCCTTTTAGTTACTCTTTGTCAAGTACCTCAGTGTCTCTGGGATTCAGTATCCCTGTTGGTAAATTAGAGATAGTAGTACCTATATCCTAATGTTATTGTAGGGATTAAATGAGGTAATATATTTTAATTTTACTACAAGACCTTGCATATAGTAAGTATTTGACAAGTACAAGGTGTTAAAGTTAAAATTATTTTTATATGAAATTTGCTTTTACCACTAAGAGTGGATCCTCTCTCCCTGAATCTTCACATATTCTTAATACACTAAGGTAATCTTAAAAAGTAAAAAAAAGAACATTTAAGTATTCTGAATCTGAAAACTAGACCCAGAGTTCATGATTTCACCTTTAATACATGGAAGATACTTTAAAATTCTATTTAGTTATGTAAAAGGTTAAAAAATAAAAAATTATGAGGAGTAGTCACTTTTGAGCTTAAAGAGGGCTAACATCTTAGACTACTAATACCTTTAGAAAGCTAAGACTATTTGAAATTCACTGTTAGCTGTTTTGCTAGAATCAAGATTTCTGGGAGAAGTATCAATACCCTCAGATATACAGATGACACCACCCATAAGGCCGAAAGCAAAGAGCTAAAGAACTTCTTGGTGAAAGTGAAAGAGGAGAGTGAAAAAGCTGGCTTAAACTCAACATTCAAAAAACTAAGATCATGGCAGCTGGTCCCATCACTTCATGGCAAATAGATGGGGAAACAATGGAAACAGTGACAGACTTTCTTTTCTTGGGCTCCAAAATCACTGCAGATGGTGACTTCAGCCATGAAATCAAAAGACACTTGCTCCTTAGAAGAAAGGCTATGGCTAACCTAGACAACATATTAAAAAGCAGAGACACTTTGCTGACAAAGGTCCATCTAGTCAAAGCTATGGTTTTTCCAGTGGTCATGTATGGATGTGAGAGTTGGACTATAAAGAAAGCTGAGCGCTGAAGAATTGCTGCTTTTTAACTGTGGTGTTGGACAAGACTTTTGAAAGTCCCTTGGACTGCAAGAAGATCCAACCAGTCCATCCTAAAGGAAATCAGTCCTGAATATTCATTGGAAGGACTGATGCTGAAGCTCCAATACTTTGGCCACCTGATACGAAGAACTGACTTATTGGATAAGACCCTGATGCTGGGCAAGATTGAAGGTAGGAGGAGAAGAGGACGACAGAGAATGAGATGGTTGGATGGCGTCACCGACTGGATGGACATGAGTTTTAGCAAGTTCCAGGGGTTAGTTATGGACTAGAAAGCCTAGTGTGCTGCAGTCCATGGGGTCGCATGGAGTCAGACATGACTGAGTGACTAAACTGAGCTGAACTTTAGCTATTTTCTAGGAAGTTGTCATTTTAGGAGCAATGCCAAAATGATGGTGATAAATGGGGCTCAACAACCAGATAAAAATGAAAATTGTGAAGGTTGTGTTTCATCTAATGATTCCTTCTCCTTAAGGACTGATGGAAGCATATTGATGCCTTGCTTCTGATATTTCACGGCTCTTCAGTAGGAATTGTTTGCTTTATTTCTTTTATTTAAATAACAATAAAGTATTTTTTGCCTTGGGGACATCAGAAAACCACTAGCATTTTGTGTGTGTTATGTTACAAAAATCATTTAGGAGGACTTGAGCTGGAGGAAAATGAGTTTATAAATGGGCTTATCAAATAAAACTGGCTTTTGTAATGATTCAGTTGTGAAGCAAGCCATTGTAAAAATATACGATAGTCTCTTAAGAATATCCCATCTTTTTATTAATACATAATCTTTTTGTTTGGATATTGTATACCATAGTAGATTTAACTAATTATAGACTATGCCAAGCTTTAAGCAAAATGCATAAAATAAGAAGTCTTAGAAAATGTATAGAGCAATAGTAAAGAAAACTTTAATTCTCATGCTTTTCTCCAGCCATTAATATATGTCCTATCCTGGTTTCACAGGTTCTTAAGGGATCTTAGAAAATCATTTGGTAAATACAGTTGAGCCATCTGATATGACATCTGATGCCCTAATCTCAGGGAAAGGGAATCTACTCTCATAAGACAGCATCTGTTATTCCTTACTACATTTTTGTCCATAAATAAATCATGCCTTCCATATTTCTAAAGAAAGATTACATTGTTTTGGACTAAATTTTTTTGAAAACATTTCTCAAAAAAAATAATCAGCCATTAGGTGAACTTTGGATCCTTATTTTTTTTTTTAAATCCTTAAACCATTCATCTAAAAATTAAAAAATGTTGACAATGAATAAAACTTCCAAATTCTTAATGTATTTCATTTATTTAGCATTTACTGAGTATTTTCCCTCTACAAGTTCAAGCTTTAATCACTGAAATGGATGGAAGGCAGTAATGATGTTAAAATTATGGCAGGTGCCGTAAAAGAAATATGCACAGGATGTTGGAGTAACAGCCAACTCTGCAGCAAAGGTCACAGATCAGAAGGCATTTCCTTCTGAGAATCTTCATGTGAAGTCTGTGGGACAGTCAGTCAAGAGCTTACCAGGAGGATAGGCAGAGAATTAAAGGAGAGGACATGGCCTCTTCTTAAGCATAATAAAATTGTTGGGAGGGTGAATAAGGAGATGTTTCTGGCTGAGGGTCAAGATGGGAAGGTACAGAGAGGCCAGAACCAAAAAACAGTTTTATGTCTTGGTAGAAAATTTAAAACAAGATTAAGAGTGACCTGATGAAGTTGTGTTTTTGAAGTCAGTATAGCTAAAGTGTAGAAGATAAATAGGAGAATGAATGGAAAAGACTTAGAAAGGCATCTAAACCTAGTTAGGTTATTTTGGAAATTATGATAAGAGAGGTTAAAATGACATTGGAGATCAACAAATTTGAGAGAGACTGAATCCCAACAGCACTTGAGAACTAATAGATGTGATGGTGAAAGAGGAAGAGAGATAGAATCACTGGGTTTTGGTTAATGAATTGAGGATGCTATTTCCTTGGGTCATACATAAATACAAATTGAGCAAGACTGGGAAGGGAATAAGATAAGGAATGGGTAGACATGTTGAGACTAACATGTTTGGGGGATATATAGACAGACGTATTCCACAGTTGGTTATGAATATGTTCACTTATTTTTATTCATATGTTTATAGATGTTAAAGTTTAGAGTATATCCTGGACTAAGGTACAGTTTTTGTTGCTGTTGTTTTTCAGTTGCCCAATGGCGTCCAACTCTTTGTGACCATGTGGACTACAGCATGCCAGGCTTCCCTGTCCCTCACTGTCTCTCAGAGTTTGCTCAAGCTCATGTCATTGAGTTGGTGATGTCATCTAACCATCTCATCCTCTGTCACCCCCTTCCCCTCCTGCCCTCATCAGGGTCTTTTACAGTGACTCAGCTCTTCAAATCAGGTGGCCAAAGTATTGGAGCCTCCATTTCAGCATCAGTCCTTCCAATGAATATTTAGGGTTAATTTCCTTTAGGATCAACTGGTTTGATCTCCTTACAGTACTAGGGACTCTCAAGAGTCTTCTCTAGTTCCACAGTTCAAAAGCATCAATTCTTTAACACTCAGCCTTCCTTATGGTCCAACTCTCACATCTATATACATGACTACTGGAAAAACCATAGCTTTGAATAGATGGACCTTTGTCAGCAAAGTGATGTCTCTGCTTTTTAATATGCTGTCTAGGTTGGTCATAGCCTTTCTTCTAAGGAGCAAGTGTCTTTTGATTTCATGACTGTAGTCACCATCTGCAGTGATTTTGGAGCCCAGGAAAAGAAAGTCTGTCACTGTTTCCATTGTTTCCCCATCTATTTGCCATGAAGTGATGGGACCAGCTGCCATGATCTTAGTTTTTTGAATGTTGAGTTTAAGCCAGCTTTTTCACTCTCCTCTTTCCTCTTTTTGATCTCCTCTTTCCTCTTTATCAAGAGACTCTTTAGGCCCTTTTCACTTTCTGCCAAAAGGGTGCTGTCATGTGCATATCTCAGTTTGTCAATATTTCTCCTGGCAGTTTTTATTCCAGCTTGTGATTCGTTCAGTCCAGCATTTCACGTGATGTACTCTGCATATAAGTTAAATAAGCAGGGTGACAATATACAGCCTTGATGTATTCCTTTTCCAATTTAGAAACAGTCTCTTGTTTCATGTCCAGTTCTAACTGTTGCTTCTTGACCTGCATACAAATTTCTCAGGAGGCAGGTAAGGTGGTGATCTGGTATTCCCATCTGTTTAAGAATTTTCCACAGTTTGTTGTGATTCACACAGTCAAAGGCTTTAGCGTAGTTAATGAAGCAGATCAGTTTCTTTAACACAGACATAATTTGTTTTTTCAAAATTAAGTTAGCTCTGTTTTGTTTTGAATATTAGATATTATTAATACATGCCCTTATAAAAATTCAAACACTATGAAAAGAATCAAAACCTCTGATAATCCTATTTCTGGCTTCCTTACCTTTAATAGACTTTTCACATATACAGTTTTGTAACACAGAGGGTAAATAAATGTAAGAATATGTTGAATAGTGTATGTCTATATGCATATTATATAATATACAGATTTATTCATATAGACTTTATATAGACTTTTTGCCAGAAAGGCATAATTCTGCATAGTCTTGTAAACTGCTCTTACCCCCACTTAAGATAACCTCATAGTAGTTTTTTTAAATCAAGTCTGTGGCTTACATCATCATTTTCAGTGACTGAAAAAGTATTCCATTGTATATCCCATAATTTTTCTAATCATTCCCATATTATTGAATTTTTCATTTTTTCCAGTGTTTTCTTATAGCTAATTTCAAAGAGTTATTCATAAAATAATAGTCTTTCATTTGAAATGAATAACTTCAAATTAAAGTAAGAAATAAATTAATTTATATAATGTTTGGTTAAGTCTTGGGTTCCACTACTAATGTTATCTGAGTAGGTCACACTACTTCCCTGGCTTCTGTTTCCTCATTTGTATAATTATCTATTCATTTAAAATAATCAGTCCCTCAGTTCCTCTCAGTTTTGATTATTATGTGACTTGTTTCGCTCTGATGATAACTACTTCTAAGGAGGTAGTTAAACATAAATATTAGTATGGAGCAATGATTTTGGAATGAGATCAATTCAGGATTGACCCCTGGTTGCACAACTGACTAGCTAGATGACTGTGTGTGTGCTAAGTCACTTCAGTCGTGTCCGACTCTTTGTGACCCTTTGAACCGTAGCCTTCCAGGCTCCTCTGTCTATGGAATTTTCCAGGCAGGAATAGTGGAATGGGTTGCCATGCCCTCCTCCTGGGGATCTTCCAACCGAGGGGTCAAACCCGCATCTCTTAAGTCTCCTGCATTGACAGGTGGGTTCTTTACCACTAGCATCACCTGGGAAGCCCCTGGTTAGGTGACTAGATCAGATTTATTTAACATCTCATCTCTGAGCCTCAGTTTCCTCATATGTAAAGTGGGAATGGTAGTACCGTGCCTTCCACATAACAAGTGCTATTGTTCTTCCTTCCCTTGTTAGCAAATCATCCAGAGTATTGGTTCAGCCTCCTCTCTTCTTTCTTATGGGTCAGATTTAATCCAGCAGTCATATTCATTCTGAATGCATACTGAATGCAAACAAGCATTTTGAAGCCCCAAATAGGAAAGAATATAAAGAAGATATATTTCATTGATGTCATACAGATTTATTTCAGTACATGCAGAAATAGAAGATTTAACAATTTTAGCTTTCTAGTGGTTCTGTTTTTTTCTTTTTTAATTTTATATTGTGGTGGTTTTTGCCATACATTGACATGAATCAGCCATGGATTTACATGTGTTCCCCTTCCCGATCCCCCCTCCCGCCTCCCTCTCCATCCCATCCCTCTGGGTCTTCCCAGTGCATGCAAAACAGAAAAAGAGACACAGATATACAGAACAGACTTTTAGACTCTGTGGGAGAAGGCGAGGGTGGGATGTTCTGAGAGAATAGCATTGAAACAAGTATACTATCAAGGGTGAAACAGATCACCAGCCCAGGTTAGTGGTTCTGTTTTAAGCTGAAAACTCATTTCACTAATCGTTTAACATATCATGCTCCTGCCTACAACAGCAACCTTGGGTAGAAGTGACTTCATTTGTCAACTGTGTCCTTTTATGTACCTCTAATACAAATGCTTTTTATTCATTGCTTCTCAGAATATTATAAATATCTTCTGTGATATAGCAAAATGCTTTTCCTTTTATCTGAAAAAAAAAAAAAAAAAGACTCTTAGATGCAGTAAACTCATTGGCTCCCCTTTCCTCTAGTTTTGTTTCTTTCTGAGAATGTCATTACTTGATTAAATGCAGTAAATACATATCTTAAATAGCAATTGGTGGGGGGGGGGGGATCTCTTGTGTGTGAATACCATGTGAAAGTAAATGAAGATCACCCAAATGAGAATATGCAATGGCTGTTTATTCCAAACTTGCTAGATAGCAAGGGAGTCAGCCACCATCACTTATATTTGGCAGACTCCAAAGGCAGGCAGATGAATGAAAAGACTTTACAGTTAAAAAACAGGACGTCTTCAGGTATATCCTGGGAGGCTGTTGGCATGGAGGAGCTGTATGTAGATGGACTGACTGGAAGCAGAACATCCTATGTAGTTGGTAAGGGTACATAGCTGGCTTTCTTCATTTCCTAAATTTCCTAAATTAGAAATGGGAGCAAAAATTAGAGAACCTGTCTATTATTAATCAAACCCTAGCCATTTAGGGCTGACTCTTTCAGGGGTCATTTGTTGACTAGTTGCTAGAAATAGCGGGCTGACTTCCTGGACTGATTACGTTAGAAAATGGGCTGTTTTCCTGGGCTAGGAGCTGCAAATTGTGGATCAGAGTTTTGTTTTGTATGTATGCCTGTGTGAATTATTCAGCCTGTCAACGACCTTTTTAGACAGAAAAGTACTATATAGACTTATCCCATAGCAGTGTACTTTAGGAAAAGTCTTCTCAAGTCATTTATTATAGTTAATTAGTTCTTGCTATTTTATACTATAAATAGTACTTTTAGAAATATTTTAATATAACTTAATAGAGTAAAAATATAAATTAGCAAAATATGTATTTATTAATAATTATTAATGTCATTTTATATTAACTATATTAGTAAGTTAATTATATTAAAGCAACTTTTCATATTTTTAGAAAAGATTAGTGACTAGGTATATATAGTGATTAATAAAAAATTTAAGGACATTTTGAACAAAACTTATCATGATTAACATTTAAATATTATAATATGCTAAAGGAATAATAATAAGAACACATAATAAGTTTTACTAACTTCTAGGCATTACCAATTAAGCACTATTTGAATATTAGCTAATTCAACCTCTCATCAATCCTAGGAGGAAGATACTTTTATTTTTCTTTTGTAAATGAGAAGACACAAGCATAGAGAAGTTAAGTCATTGTCCAAGGTTATTCAGCTGGTAGTGATAGAACCAAAATTTGAACCCTCAAAGCTTGGCTCTTTTTATCTTCGTATATTTATACAGCTTGACAACTAGATTACCCTACTTAATTGACACAGTTTGAAGGTCTGATTGATCAGAAAACAAGGCTATGTTGTTATTGACCTCATGGCCAATTTTACCCCTGTTGTCAAGAAGTCCTTTTGAATCGCCATTTTATTTTTATGCTTACCCCCAATTTTTCCACACGTAGATTACCCTTCACAGCTTTTACATCTCAGGTAGTGTTCTACCTGAGTATGATCTTTCTGTGCTTACAATGGTAACTTACCAAAAGGATCCGTACTATTTTCATATAGTAAATAGGAAGTTGAAAAGGAAAAATAATATATGTATTTCAAAGCTAAATATAAGGCTGTTGCATTATCCATTTTTAAAAATCAGCTCCTTCACTTTGCTTAATACATAATTAAAAACAGTCTGGGGGAATCAGGAGAATGACAAGACCATCATTTACCTTATGTCACCTATGTTCTGGGCATGTAGATGCTTTAATGTGCCAGTTTATTTGTATATTGCTTTTTTCATGTGTCAAAATTGAATGGTAGAATTAGTACCCACAGCTTGCTAAGAGGTTTGCAGATATTGATGACTCATTTGTGTTACCATGGCACACAATCCAAACAACTAATGAATGTGAATTTTAAATATGTAGCTTACTAGTAACACTTTGTTTCATCATGAACAGTCTCAGTCAGTTGCTTCAGTTTTCTTAAAAAGGAAAATATTTAGATAGCATTAATTTTCAGAAACACAATGGCATTAATGAATGGGAAACATACACTCATTAAGAGACCTTTCCAAGAGTAGCTGAGAATTTTTGTTTATTTCATTGTTGTCATGTAGAAAGTTCATTTTAACCTTGAGTGTTTTATTTTGAGCATTAAAGCCTGCAAAATGTGTCCTTCAAAATTTTTGTGAGCTGCAAGTACTTTTTATTTTCCCTCCAACTTGGAGAGGCCTGGAGGGAAAAGAATGTTTGTGATACACTGACAGTGATATCTCTGCCCAACCACAAACTCCCACTGCAAGAGAAGTGCATCTGTAAAGCCCACTAACTCAAATAAGCTGTGCTATGACAATGGCAACAAGATAAAAAACTAGGGAATAAATATGGCAATAAGAATGACTTTGTGTAGCAGCATTTTAGATAAGTCCTGGCTCTGAATCTGGCTATCTCTGTGATTTTGAATAAGCCACCTGTCTGAGAATCAGTTTCCTGAGAGGGAGCATGAGAGCGATGTTCTATTAGTAAAGTTCTATTTCTTCAGCCAGATAGTGGTTAGACAGGTGTTTTCAGTTTGTTAGAGTTCATTGTGCATTTGTAAATTATTTTCTATGTGAGTTTTACTTCAGCAAAATCAGTGCTGTGCTGATAAATATTTCTCCAGGGGAGAAGAAACCCTGCCTTGTAGCACTTGCTGATATCCATGGCATAAATACATGGTATAAATCACCATGGCTGATTTCAAGCAACCAGTATGAAATCACTGAGTGAAGAATTGAGAAGAGGTGTACAAATTTGGTTCTCTAAGCTGGCTCTATCACATTGCTAAATAAAATGTACTTGAAAGTTGACTAAAGAGACTTTTAAGTACTGATATTTCTTAATTTATCCTTTCTTATACTGTGGTTCAGAGAAGGCAATGGCAACCCAATCCAGTACTTTTGCCTGGGAAATCCCATGGATAGAGGAGCCGGGTAGGCTGCCGTCTACAGGGTTGCACAGAGTCGGACACAACTGAAGCAACTTAGCAGCAGCAGCAGCATACTGTGGTTAGCAGCTATGAAGTGAAAAATCACTTGTCACAATGGCTTCATCAAGACCTATTAACTTTTTTTTTTTAATGTATAACATTTCTTGTTTCCTCAGTTGCCCAACATTGAATTTTTCTTTATCCATAGTCCATGACAAAACATATTTAATTTATGCACATTTACTTATTATATTTCATTTTACTCATTTGGGGAGTTTTGTTGTTTTCATTAATGTTTTAATGAATCCTCATGAAACTGCTGCTCTTTCCAGGAACTAAAATATCCTCAGTGAAGCATGCTTCTTGCCTTATGTGAGTTTCATATCTCTCACATATGTGCAATCAGTATTAGTTTTAGTTTTGACTTTTTTATGTATTGTGTAATTGGAGGATAATTGCTTTACAATGTGCTGGTTTCTGCCATACAACTATGCAAATGAGTCATAATTATATATATCTCCTCTCTTTTAAGCCCTGCCACCATCCCACTTGTCCAGGTCATCACAAGGTGCCAGGTCAGGTTCTCTGTGTTATATAGCAACTTCCCACTAGTTATCTATTTTATGCATGATAGAGTATATATGTCAATGCTACTTTCTCAATTTGTCCTCAATGACCTCTCCTTTCCCCATTGTGTCCACACGTCCTTTATCTACGTCTGTGTCTCCTTTCCTTCCCTGCAAATAGGTTTATCAGTACCATTTTTGTAGATTCCATATATATGCATTAATATATTTGTTTTTCTCTTACTGACTTGTTTTTCTCTTACTGCACTCTATATAATAGACTCTATTCATCCACCACATTAGAACTGACTCAAATGCATTCCTTTTATAGCTAAATAATATTCCAGTGTGTATATGTACAGTATCTTCTTTATCCTTTCATCTGTTGATGGACATCTGGCTTGCTTCCATGTCCTGGCTACTGTAAATAGTGCTATAATGAACATTGGGGTACTTCTAAGTAGATTCTTCTGTGTTTCTTTTAAATATAGTTTGTTCACTTTTGTGGTTAATTCTGCAGACCTTTAACTCAGTGCTTTCATGGTTTGGTTTATGTCACTAGTCTTAATTTCCCAGCAGAGTGGGTATATTGTGCTTTGTTAATTTTATATGCCTTTTTTTTTTTTTAGCAGTTTGATTCATTACAAAATACATATCTTCCACTTTCTCTTCTTGCTTTTCTTTCCATTATCTGTTTTCTTTAGCAAATGAATGTATTTTCCCCCAAATGGGTCCTAAGTCATTGAAATATCTTAATGTGTATCACTGCCACACACACACACAAAAAAAAAATGTGCTGAAGGAATCTATGATGATTACCAAAAAAAAACTCTATTAATAGCTAAACTGAGAATGAGCCCAGAATATTATGGGTGATTTGCAACCAGAAACATTAGAGTCCTCATTACAAGGAATGTTGCTCACTCAGAATGATTACCAGCTATCAAAATTTCATCACCAAATTTTTCTAAATTATAAGAAAAAACTTAAAATGACCTGCTAAAAATCTAACTGCTATAACCAAACTTTTAAGAAAATCTTGCTACTAATGAAATTTAAATGATGCTGAGTGAAAAAAGTTATGTTCAGAATTATGTGGGAAAGTAGATATAAATAGGGGAAATGACAGAACTGATGAATATTTATTCATCTATACAAAAATAGGACAACAGTTCCTATCACAATTCTGAAATTCAAAAGCCATTGAAAGCCAAAATTTTTGTTTTCATAATTCATTTGATCGCCTAACTTGTCCTGATCTCAGTTACCTGAATTGAAGTAAAGGGAAACTAAGTGTTGTTTTTATTTGTTTCATTTGTTGTATATTTTCATGTCCTACTGGAAAAATATGTAATGTTCAGTTCCAGAACACTGCCCTAGACTCTGTGGGGACAGAGCTTCTCTACCTATCTGGAATGTTAAATATTCTGATTTCTGAAAAATATCTGACCCTAACAGATTGTGAACTGTAGTAAACTAATTGCATTTATTTTACACTCAGACCGTAAATTCTTAACCTTGTTTGTTCCATAGACTTCTTTGGCAAACTTAAAAAGATATTTTAAATGCATAAAAGAAGTGCATGGATAAGTAACTATATTGAAAACATTATCAAAATAATAAAAATTTGAAATGTAGTTAATATATGTGCTGCTTTATTAAAGTATTATGTAAAAGGATCCAGCAGTTGGTCTAATTATTGTAATGTCATCAAAGTGATGAGTGTAAATGATATTTAGGAATATCTCCACTGTTTTATCATGTGAAAATCTTTAATTTCTATTGGTCACAAAGTCACAGGTACTGCTAATATGTGGAAGCTCATCTACATTCCAGCTTGAAGGAAATGATTTACTTCGAATAGAGGTTAGAAAAAATTGATAGGTAATTCATTTTCCCATCCTAGTTCGTAGAACCGACCCACACTCTATCCATGGATCATAGTTTAAGAAACTTTGGTTCAGATACTGTTAATCATAAATTTATCTGTCTTTCTTACTGGTTTCCAGTGTTGATTCATTGAAGTTCACAAGATGGGGAAGCTGGAGTTCAAGTCATGCCTTTACTTTCAGCTAGCATTATTTCAAACAATTTCCCATCTTATTTTGAGTTTTATTACAATAGTTTTATTACATAATAGACAAAACATCTGAATGTGTTATTTATAGGTTGAATTCTAGCTGTAGTACTTTAGAATTTATCCTATTCTAGCCAT
The DNA here is from genome assembly GCF_910594005.1 of Cervus elaphus. NCBI lineage: Eukaryota > Metazoa > Chordata > Mammalia > Artiodactyla > Cervidae > Cervus > Cervus elaphus. Next base: position 18,383,223 of record NC_057839.1, on the reverse strand, counting down.
GTTATAAATTAGGAATGTAATATTTATATAACAAGTCTTTGTTCCTTTTTTTAGTATAGATGACGTTCCACTTATTTTTCCATTTCTGTTACAAAGTTCTGAACATCTTAGGTAGAGAAAATTTGTATGGAGGGGACAAAAACATCTGTATATCTTCTGCTGGCATCTGCTGTCCACCGGCAGTTATTTATTATTACTTTCTCTAATGTCTTCTGCACACCTACATCCAAATAGCTAATCCCCACATCTGTAGCCTTGCTCATACCATTCTTAGCTCTCACGTGCCGTTTCTCTCCTTTCTTTAATGGTTGATATTTCACTTTTGTTTTTTAAGGGATTATTTCAGACAACTCCTGCCTGAATCTACCTGCAATACAGGAGACCTGGGTTTGATCTCTGGGTTGGGAAGATCCCCTGGAGAAGGGAACAGCTACCAACTCCAGTATTCTGGCCTGGAGAATTCCGTGGACCGTATTGTCCATGGGGTCACAAAGAGTCAGACACAACTGAGTGACTTTCACTTTCACTTTTCAGATAGCTCATTCAGTTACATATGGTTAATTAACTATAGCCTGGTCTAGTCACTTTTTGGACGGCTTTATTGTTTTTATGCTTTATGCCCTTACATATTCTCCCCATTAAAAACCATCACCTCTCTGTTATAATTTTTAAGAAGAAATGAATGATGGTTTTGTTTTCCTTAATGTTTCCCTTGTGCTGGATTGTCATTGCCAGCTACAGCCCACGTGCAGCAAACTTGAGGTGCCTCTTTTGTGTTTCTTTGTGCCTCAGGAAGCACTGCAGTCTCTTTGTATTCCTTCATGTTCAGGTAAAAGCTTGAACATTATTTGTTTGTTCCTTTCTCGGCAGAAGTAAAGATGATTTTCAAAAAACCTCCTGAAGGCCCTGAGGTATTTGTCTGAGATAAATTGCTGTCCTAATAAGCCACTGTTCAGCTTAACTGTGGGATATCAGAGTATATCACACGTGCCTTTGGAAATTGTGTGCAGTGCCACAGTTGTCCACCTCTGACTTTTATTTTCTAACTTCAAAGTTTATTTTTGAAATAAAGCTGTCTTTCCAGTGGAGCAGCAGTAGTTTTGGCATATATGCAAAGTGTGTGTGTGTTAGTTGCTCAGTCATGTCCAACTCTTTGTGACCCCATGGTCTGTACAGCCCACCAAGCTCTTCTGTCCATGGGATTTTCCAGGCAAGAATACTGGAGTGTGTTGCCATTTCCTTCTCCAGAGGATCTTCCCAACCCAGGGATTGAACCTGGGTCTCCTGTATTGCAGCTGGATGCTTTACTGTCTGAGCTACTAGGGAATAACCTACTATTAAAACTTTAGCTTAGAACTTAGAGGTACCCATCAGTTTTCAGTTATTGCAGGCATTCATTGCCTGACTGAAACTCATGGGCTGGTTATGTGATATAGGACCACCATAGTGGCATGCTCCTTCCTAACTACTGTTGTTTAGTCACTCAGTCACGTCCGACTCTTTCACAACCCCATGGACTTAGCCTGCCAGGCTTCTTTGTCCTTGGGATTTCCCAGGCAATGCTGGAGTGGATTGCCATTTCCTTCTTCAGGGGATCTTCCCAACCCAGGGATTGAATCCACATCTCCTGCTTGGCAGGTGAATTCTTTACCACTGAGCCACCTGGGAAGCCCTCCCAATACTGCCACAAAAACAAACAAAAAAAACCATTTCTTTAATATATTTTTTATGGAACTAGTATATTTCACAGAAAGACATAAAATGATGTCTTTGGAATAAATGTGTGCACCACTGAACTGTATTTGTCTTGTTTTATCATATTTTAGAGGGAAGTATTATTATCAATAACCAGCCTTGCCCAACTGAGGAGAAATTACATGGCGGGCTTCGGCATTGCTGCATTCACACCATCAAAGCAGTGTTAGTCTGTATTGTCTCTTCAATTTGGTGGTAATAGCTGGGCAAGGAATAGGGAAGTTAACTAAATGTACCATTCATTTCCCTATATACCCATCTAACCTGTAAACTAATTGCAGCAAAGTATTCTTACCTTTCTTTCCTAGGTATTTGAGGTCAGATTCTGAATTGTATTTGCAGAGTATACCATGGCCTTAAGTGTTATTTCTTTAATGTGCTCTTGTATTAGGGTCTTTGGGCTTCCCTGGTGGCTCAGAGGGCTTACCCTGGCTCAGTTGTAAAGGATTTGCCTGCCAATGCAATAGACATGGGTTCAATCCCTGGGTCAAAAAGATCCCCTGAAGAAGGAAATGGCAACCCACTGTAATATTCTTGCCTGGGAAATCCCATGGATAGAGGAGCCTAGTGGGCTACAGTCCATGGGGTTGAAAAAGAGTCGTATACAACTTAGCAACTAAACAACAACAACATCATCATGGTCTTTATTTTTTGGGCACTTTATATATATGATCTCATTTAATTCTTACAACAAATCTCTGAGGAGAATGGTATTAGTCCCATTATGCATTTGAATAAACTGAGACTCAGAGAGGTTAAATAATTTGTCCAAGTTCATAAGATGCATTAAGTGCAAAAATTGGGAATTCAGTTTATGCCTTTCTGAAGCATACATTTTCAAGGATTTTAAGAAAGTATTTTTGTTTTAACCATAATCAGATTTTTACTTATTTGTCTATTGCTTCTTCCAATTAGATTTTGAGCTATTGAGGAAAGGATTAATTTAGAAATCTTGCTCATACTAAACATCTCTCTGAAGGTAAATGTATGTATTTTGATAAAAATAAGGAATTTTCTGATGTCCGTGAAACTGGAATAAAGCATATGCCTAGTATTTTCTTTTTTATGTAACCATCAAGTACAAGAAACATAATATCCCCTAAACTTGAAGCACTATTTTGGAGAACTGGATTGTTCTACTTTCTGCCTGTTATAGTTACTTATCAAGAAAACTTGCTTATTCCCAGAGGGAAGGTTAAAACTAGGACACTAAACAGTGGATACAACAGAGTGAATAAAATGTGACTTCTCTTAGTCACATGTTGCTGACTAAAGAGGCATAATGTGTCTCATGATTATTTCTCTTCTTGTTAGAACTTTGTTTTGTGTTTGTTTGTTTTTTTTAATAATAAGCTATTAGCTGACAACCTAGAGCAGCAATTCTCGGGTGTCTTTTCTTTTCTCCTTTTAGTGTGACACAAATGAAGAATTTTGCCCAGATTCTTAGGAATATCTCCAGGTTTGCTAATAGTTCCCACCTCTTCAGCTATAACCCTTCCCCTTTTGCCCTAATCAAGAAAGAAAATAAGAATGCAAATAGATTTAGAGTACAGGGAGAATAAAATAGAATAGATTAGAATAAGGAATTTAAAAGGTAAATATTTTAAACATTGGTAATTCATCAAATATGTATTATTGTATCTCATTCGTTCAACAGAAGTTAATTGAATGGCTACTACATACCAGGCACTGTATTAGGGACAGAGTTTAAAGTCCAGTAGGAGTGGCACACATCAGTCAAGCTCTCACACACAAATATGCAAAGTTCAACTCAGATAAATGCTGTGAAGGAGAAATACATGTTACTATGAGAGCATATTGAGTGGGTGACCTATTTTAGATTAAAGAGATAGAAAAGTCTGTCCTAAAAACTGTCTTTTTTAGCCAAGATCTAATAAATGGGCTTCCCTGGTTGTTCAGATGGTAAAGAATCTGCCTTCAATGCGGGAGACCTGGGTTGATCCCTGGGTTGGGAAGATCCCCTGGAGGACATGGCAACCCCCTCCAATATTCTTGCCTGGAGAATCTTCACGAGCAGAGGAGCCTGGTGGTCTACAGTCCATGGGGTCACTAAGAGTCGGACACGACTGAGAAATAAGCACAATAAATGAGTAGGAGTTCAATAAAAGAGGTATGATCACCTAACTTGCCAGATAAACAGATTGACATGTACCAAGATCTGTATCCTGAAGGAGGGTGGTACATTTCAGAAAGCAAAAAAATGACAGGCTAGAGCTCAGAGGGCAATAGCATAGGTGGTGAGGGATGAAGTGGATGAGATTGGAGGTGGGGTAGGAGGGCCCATGGTCTAGATGTTGGCTCTTTAACTAAGGCCCTGGAGGTTTTTAAACCATAGGCTAGCATGATAAGAATGGCAGTTCAAAAAAATTTTGGCAAACTGTACAAAATTGTTAGATACAAAAAAGGATCTAAGAACCAGTTAGTTGTCTATTGAAGTATACAGGGTGAAGAAAGAATGGTAGTTGTAATACAGAATGGCAGAAATGGATTTGATAAAAATTCAAGGACTAGGATAAATAAGATTTACTGATGAATTAAGAAGAAATAGGGTAACACCTAGACTACTCACCTGTAGATCTGGTTGGATTCAGTTGATTAAAGAAAATTAGAAGTGATTCAGTTATGGAGCAGAGACAGTGAATTCAGTTTGAGGCATACTGAATTGAGGTGTCTTTAAGACATCACAACTGAAATATCAAAGAGACACTTAAGTATATCTTAAGTACATAGTTTTGGAGCCGAAATGGGAGTCTCAGGCTGGACTTATAAATCTGAAAGTCATCTCTGCAAAAACTATAGGTTCATTGCCCAGGGAAATGTATAGATTGAGAAGAAAAATCAAGACAGCAGTTTAGAACTAAGCATCAGAGAACTCTAGTTTTATAGAAAGAAAGAGGAAGATTCATTTGAGGAACGAACAGGAGAAAAATGTGTCATAAAAATCAAGAAAGTGACAAATATTTCAGGATACTTAAAATTTTTAAAGAAGAGAATGATAATGTCAAATACAAGCCTAGAGATCAAGAAGAGTGAAATATAGAGACAGTTCTGAAAAGTTTAGCTGTCATGGGAAGGAGAGAGAGAGGGAAGATAGTAGTAGCTAGAACAAAATGCAAGACTAAGGGAATTTGGTGGTTTTTTGGTTTGAAGTTTTTTTCTTTTTTCTTTTCTCTGTTTGTTTGTAATGTGAGAAGCCATTAGAGAAAAAGAACTTGTAGATCCAGGAAGAATTTGAAAGCAACAACAAATGGCAAAGGTTATAGAATAGTCATGTCAGAGAGTTGGTCAGCGACTTAATAAATTAGCCAGGATTAAGACCAAATTGTTCCCACAAATTTAATGGTTGAGTGAACTGCCAGTCTAGAAGAGTATGTATGTGATCAGTTGCTCAGTCTTGTCCAACTCTCTATGGCCCCCTAGACTATAGCCCACCAGGATCCTCTGTCCATGGAATTCTCCAGGCAAGAATACTGGAGAGGGTCACCATGCCCTCCTCTGTGGATCTTCCTGACCTAGGGATCAAACCTGCATCCCTTGTGTCTCCTGCATTGGCAGGTGGATTCTTACCACTAGTGCCACCTGGAAAATCCCAGAAGAGTATAATGCAGTTTAATTACTAGAGAAATATGTAGAGTATTATTTGAAAGATTTTTATAGAAACTGATTTCAGTGCTGAATTAGATGATTTTCTAAAATTCCTTATAGCCTTAGTCTTATATAACATATAACAATATTAATTAAATTTTCATGTTGTATATTACATCTCTAGTCCTTATTTATAACTGGAATTTTGTAGTAATACTTTTTGATTGCTTTCATCCAATTCCCCCTCCCCCAACTGCCTCTGGTAACCAGAAATATCATCTCTTTTCCTATGACTTTGTTTTTAGAAGGAAGTCTTTATCTTGCTACTCTAAAATAAGCTGAGAATCTTACAGATTATTTATTCTATATGTTACCTTTAGCAGTTTTTTCTAATTTCATCTTTCTGTCTTCTTTAACCTTATTTTTTTCGTGTTTACAATCTCCATTTGCATTCTTACTCAAATTTGCTTTTTGTTTTCATTTCATATATTTTTAATTGTAGTTGACTTACAGTACTAATTAGTTTCAGATGTGCAAGTGATTCAATATTTTTATACATTGTACACTATAGAATTATTATATTTTTATAATATATTCATATTATTAATTTTTATTTTATCCTGGTCTCTAATTAACCATAAAGAAAGTGAAGTCACTCAGTCTTGCCTGACTCTTTGCGGCCCTATGGACTGTAGCTCATCAGGCTTCTCTGTCCGTGGGATTCTCCAGGCAAGAATACTGGAGTGGGTTGCCATTTCCTTCTCCAAATTAACCACATTCTTCTTTTAAAATCTCCTAACACAATTATTTTTAAGTTTCTTACATATTTCCATTTATATGTAGTTTTTTTTAAAGTGAGTTCTTTCCTTTCATACATCTACCCAGTACTTTTTCATTGACTGTTTTCTGACATAATTTGTAACTTTTGACTGTGAGCTTATCCTCAGTGGGAGTTGTTTGTGTGTGAATCTCAGATGCTCTGAATTGCGGAAGAAACCCCTTGAGACAAGTTTTGCGTGTGACTTTGCTGTGGTTTTTTGGCTTTGACTAGTATAGCATTTATTTTAATTTTACTTTCTCTGTTGAGGGTTTCCAAGCTTCTTAGGATGTGCTAGTTCATACCTCACACCTACAAACAGCACAGGTTTAGAGTATTGGTGTCCTGCCAACTCTTAGTCTAGATTAGCTGGCTCTGTTCCATATTGCTCAGACCAATCTGCCTTTCTAGCTCACTGCTATCCATAGAGCTTAGAATCTTGACTCCTAAGCTATATCACCAACATATGTATTAGGTTCTTGAACATTTAATCTAATATTTTTGTTTAATTAGTGCTGAAGGGAGACACTGTGTTTTCTTATTTCCCTATATTGACTAAAAGTCTTTTTTTGTGTGATATAAAAAAGTTTTCCAGTTTTTTCTTAAAATATATTTTTGATGACTGTTATGGAAGCTAGCATATGTTGGAAGTCCAAAACCATTCAATTTGGAATATGTATTTATGCAAATTTTAAGTCATATTCTGAGTAGAAATGCAGATTCTTATGCACAATAATGACATTTATAAAAACTTACTTTTTTTAAGAATCAGAAATGAAGAGAATGCTGTACCATGCATGTCTGTATATTTAGAGTAACTTCCATATGCTGTTTCTTAATCATTTCTGTTTTCTGATAACTTTGATATCTGAACTTTTACCATAACATAGCATGGACTTTGTGTCAGGTATGAAATAAGTGCAATAGATAAGATTTAGAGAAAACTAGGTGTACTTCAAGTTTATGTGAAGAAATTAAATGATATAAGGAAAATATGGGAAAGGGAAGATTATATTCTAGGAATGACTTACAATCCATAAATTCATATATTCAGGGAGTGTAACTTTATTTTTAGTTAAAGGTATTTGTACATATAAGTTACACAATGATCATTTGTTGAATGAATGGGTGAATTTGATTTCTATTTTGAGCACTCTTTCTATTGGAGGCTGGGAAATAAAGCTCAATTAGCCAAGGATTTCCCCTCTTTTTACCCCTAGCTCTGTGTTCTAAGTTTCTAGAACCTTCCAAGTGTCAGCATGCTGAAGGTGGTGTGAAATTTGGCCTTATTGATACCTGCTGAGTTAATACTCAGACATACTGAGAAATAAAGGTATTTATTTTCTTTCTTGTGTTGACTGAAAGAGCTTTGCTGCCTACTTGGCGCCAGATCAATGCCATTCTACCTTACCATGCTAAATAAGCGTGAGAGAATTCTGAGACCTTGCATCCTCCTTGGACTGTATGCTGGAGATTGGAAGCTATGGGCTTCCTGCTATCCAAACTCCAAATGTGATGGAACTTTCTGTCCTGTCCATCATCCTCCTCCAGGTTTTAAGCTAAAGTGAACATGTTGCAGAGTACCTTTTCGGAGGTCCACTAGACTCTTATTCCAATCCCATAGAAATTTTTATCCAGTATGTATGTGTTCAGTAGAAAGGGATAGGGATAGGAGGAGTAGGAAAAAGATCTTCTCAATCTATTGTTTATACTCAGAATCCTAGGCTTTTGAAAATCAAATGCCAAATAGTTAATAATTTAACTCCTTTTTTATCTATATACTACTGTGTCATCCATTCTTTAAACATCTGTTTCTGCCTACATTAAAAAGAAGGGTTATGGATAAGGAAAATTTGGAACAAAACGCACATTAATTAATATACAATATAAATATTTTTCTGTGGCAAAGAAACAAAGAAAATAAAGCAGAATGGAATAAGGCAAGAAAATGCTCAAGAGCAAAGAAGAGAAAAGTCTGAAAAAGACCACTTTGCTCTCCAAACTAATGTGTGACCTGCTGTGGCTTAGGAGTAACTGAATTTATTGTATCTGAAACTGATTGACAGGTGTAAAGATTGTTGCTGGAGGCTTAAAAATGGCTTTTGATATAGACTTGCATTCTTTCTGTTGTGGCCCAGTGGGACTTCTCACCTACCTGGAATTCAGAAACTAAGATCCTTGACTTCTTTTTAAAGTCTTCAAAAGAAAGGGGAATGCAAATCAAAATGAAATTGTGAGTTCAGAGATTTTAAGACTTAGGAAGGAAAACTGAAAATTATTTAGTATGAAACCAGTGTATCCTCTTCCACCTAAATGAGAATTAGCTTCTGCTGATTTTGGTTTCAAAATGCCTTAAATTCTCAATACAACCTCTTTGATTCAGGACCTGTTACCCCATGTCTTACTTTTTGCTCTTTCTGACACTTAGCACTCACATTCTTGAAACTATCTTCTCTTCACATTCTTTTGTTTTTTTAAAGAAATAATTTATAGGACTTGCTTGTTATGTTCACCACAACATCCCCAGTGCCTTGATATGTTCACTGCAACATTCCTGTTGCAGGAAAGAGGACCCCTTCCAGGGCCCGAAACTGGGCTCTTGTCTAACACTCAGAAATGAATTGTCCGAGGAGACACTTGTGCTGACAAAGCAAGAGATTTTGTTGGGAAAGGGCACACAAGTGGAGAGCAGGAGGGTAAGGGAACCCAGGAGAACTGCTCTGTCACATGGCTCTCAGTCTTGGGTTTTATGGTGATGGGATTAGTTTCTGGGTGGTCTTTGGCCAATCATTCTAATTCAGAGTGTTTCCTGGTGGCGCACGCATCACTCAGCCAAGATGGATGCTAGCGAGAGGGATTCTGGGAAGTGGACGGATGTCTCCTTTCGACCTTTCCCGAACTCTTCCTGTTGGTGGTGACTTATTAGTTCCGTATTCCTTACCGGGATCTCCTGTCATAAAACAGCTCATGGGAATGGTTACTATGGTGCCTGGCCAAGGTAGGCGGTTTCAATCAGTGTGCTTCCCCTAACATTCCTAGTGCCCCAAAATTCATTCCTTGGAGCTCTTACCCCCACTGTGACTATATTTGAAGATAGGATTTTTAGGAGGTACTTGTTAAGGTTAAGTGAGGTCAATAAGAGTGGTGTCCTAATCTGATAGGATTGGTGGCCTTATAAGAAAAGGAAGAGAGATCTCTTTCCATATCCATAGAGGAAGGCCACATGCACAGAGTAAGAAGTTTGGTGTTTGCAAGTCAAGAGATTTTTCAACATAACCTAGCCATGCTGCCACCCTGATCTTGGCTTCTCAGCCTCTAGAACTGTGAGAAATAAATGACTGTTGCTAAAGCTACCCAGTCTGTGGTACTTTGTTATCACAGTACAAGCAAACTCAGCAAACCACAAAGCCTAAAATAATTCTTAGCTCACTCAATAAATATTTGATTGATAAATCAAATAAATCACAATAAGAATGTTGATTGTGGTGGAAATGAGCAGTGCTATGTTACATTCAGGAACATAATGAGACATTTCAGGCTGGCAAGCAGTGGTGTGTACCATCAACTTTACTGACTGTACAATCTCTATCACAACTACTTAGGCCCACTACGGTGGCACAAAAATAGCCATATATAGACTAGTGAGCTGTGTTCCAATGAAATTTTATTTACAAAAAATATAGACAGCAGGTGGTATTTGGCATGTAGGCTATATGCTTGACCTATATAGCAAATGACCCACATTAGGTCTCAAGAAAGATTTTGTACTCCTTATTGGAAAAGCTGTCATCCTGTCAGACTGACAACTGCTTCACCCACAAACTCCATGATTTCCCCAAGTTGACTCCTTGTCTTTTAATTTCCTCTCCACTTGTCTCTTTGATTTCTATTTCTGTTCTTCCCTCTAATGAGGGACCTAAATGAGAAGGAAATTTTTACAAGAGTGGATATATGTATAACTGATTCACTTCACTGTACAGCAGAAACTGACACAACACTAGGAATCAACTACACCCCAACAAACATTAATGAAAATACATGGAATCTAGAATTCATAGCTGTCTGTGTCTCTTAGGAGAAAGGGAAATTTTCACTTTTTTCATCCAGGGAAAACTCCACCCAGCCTTAGGCAAAGGTTTTACAAATCAGGAAAATCAGTTCACAGATAATTGACCAAGCTACTAACTGACTAGCGAGTAAGGTCGTATGCTAAAAATGCAAGCCTGCCACCATATTCTTCTCCTCTCCTTTTTTTCACATTATGATAATCAGAAATACGATACTTTTAGATTAGAGGCCAGCCGGTAGGCTGGTGGCAAGTCTGAATCTGGAGGTTTATTTTCCAATTTTAAAAGGAACATATATTTATGGCAACAAATGAAACAATACAATAACTTATTAGCAAAGCAAAGTGTGGCAGACACTATTGGTTGCATAACCTAACACTTTCTCCAACTCTCTTGGTCTTTATAAGAAAGGCTTTCCCTTACTGAGCCTAGAAAGCCTAAATAGTTGTTTATGTAGACTTTCTCACAGGTAGAGAGACACCTCACAAAAGAGTATTCCTGTCTATTGTTTTATGGCAAGAGGGTGGGGGGATGACATACCTTCTGCCATTCTGTCTCAGAAATGCATGTTGTGGGGGCGGGGCCTGGAAAACTCCAGCCGTGAGGTGTCTCTCTTATCTGTTTAATAGCTTTCTAACAGACATAAAACACCTCACTAAAAACTGGCAAAGGGTACTCTTTATGTCTCCTTCTGATCCCTAAGTCAGAAGCTTTCTCTGTCTCTATTATACTTTAATAAAACTTTTCCGCACAAAAACTCCCAAGTAATCAAGCCGGCTTTGAACCCAGATCAATATCCTCTCCTCCAGAGGTCAGGAATTCTGGCGTAAGACAAGGCTCCCAGCAGGAACATTTCACACCTTTGTCAGTAGTAACCTCTCTGCTTTTTAATAGGCTGTCTAGGTTAGTCATAGCTTTTCTTCCAAGGAGCAAGCATCTTTTAATTTCATGGCTGCAGTCACCATCTGCAGTGATTTTCAAGCCCACAAAAAGAAAGCCTGTCTCTGTTTCCATTGTTTCCCCATCTATTTGCCATGAAGTAATGGGAACAGATGACATGATCTTAGTTTTTTGAATGTTGAGTTTTAAGCCAGCTTTTTCACTCTCCTCTTTCACCTTCATCAAGAGGTTCTGAAGTTCCTCTTTGCTTTCTGCCATACGAGTGTTGTCATCTGTGTATCCGAGGTTATTGATGTTTCTCCCAGCTTGATTCCAGCTTTTACTTCATCCAGCATGGCATTTCACATGATATACTCTGCATATAAGTTAAATAAGCAGGGTGACAATATACAGTGTTGATGTACTCCTTTCCCAATTTGGAACCAGTCTGTTGTTCCACATCCGGTTTTAACTGTTGCTGCTTGACCTGCAAACAGCTTTCTCAGGAGGCAGGTAAGGTGGTCTCATATTCCCATCTCTTGAAGAATTTTCCACAGTTTGCTGTGATCTACACAGTCAAAGACTAGCGTAGTCAGTGAGGCAGAAGTAGATGTTTTTCTGGAATTCTCTTACTTTTTCGATGATCCAACAGATGTTGGCAATTTGATCTCTGGTTCCTCTGCCTTTTTTAAATACAGCTTCAACATCTGAAAGTTCATGGTTCACGTACTGTTGAACCCTGGCTTGGAGAATTTTGAGCATTACCTTACTAGTGTGTGATATGAATGCAGTTGTGCGGTAGTTTGAGCATTCTTTGGCATTGCCTTTCTTGGATTGGAATGAAAACTGACCTTTTCCAGTCCTGTGGCCACTGCTGAATTTTCCACATTTGTTGGCATATTGAGTGCAGCACTTTCACAGCATCATGTTGTAGGATTTGAGAGAGCTCAACTGGAATTCCATCACCTCCACTAACTTTGTGATGCTTCCTAAGGTCCTCTTGACTTCACGCTCCAGGATGTCTACTCTAGGTGAGTGATCACACCATCGTGGTTATCTGGGTCATGAAGATCTTTTTTGTATAGTTCTTCTGTGTATTCTTGCCATCTCTTCTTAATATCTTCTGCTTCTGTTAGGTTCATACCGTTTCTGTCCTTTATTGTGACCATCTTTGAATGGAATGTTTCCTTGGTATCTCTAATTTTCTTGAAGAGATCTCTAGTCTTTCCCATTCTATCGTTTTCCTCTATTTCTTTCCATTGATCACTGAGGAAGGCTTTCTTATCCCTCCTTGCTATTCTTTGGAACTCTGCATTCAGATTTTGTAAATAGTAGCGCATATACATCAGCCTAATCTCTCCATTCGTCCCACCTCCCCTTCCCCCCATGATAACTGTAAGTTTGTTCTCAACATCTGAGATTCCATTTAGAAAGATCTGTCTGGCAGATTTGTGTGGCAGTACTATAGAGCATGAACTGTGTGGATGGTAAAAAGGAAACTTTAGGCCCACACAAGGTTATGAGAGTTGAACTGAAGCAGTAACAATGTAAGGGAGAAGAGCAGTAAAATACAGGCTTGTTAAACAAGTGGAATTTATATGAACAGATTACTGGAAAGTTGTAGAACTCGAAAATAAAGGAAAATGGTAACTTTTTTTTTTGGATGAGTAACAGTTGGATCATGGTCACTACAATATTGGATGAAGCTCAGGTTTAAGGGAAAATTTACCTTACCTTTGGACATGTTATATTTTCCTATGCCTAGGTGGCAAATCCATAGAGAAATGAAAATCTACTAAATTATTAGATATCCATAGATGAATGGATTTGTGGTTCAGAAGAGTGATTTGGGCTAAAGATAGAGATTATTAAATCATCAACACGTCAGGTAGTAGCTAAAACTATAGAAATTAAAGATAAGATTGCTCAAGGAGAACATGTAAAGGTCCACAGCTAGGCACTACACAATACCAACATTTAGTGGGTGGCCAAATGAAAAAAAGCAAGAAATGAAAACAGGGTTAGAAATTAAAATGAGATTCCATGTAAGTGGCATTCTTAAAAAGGATAGTTTTAAGAGAAGAAATTGGCCAACAATGTTAAATGCTGCAGAATTTTCAAGTACAATGAGGACTAAAAATAGACTATTGAATTTGGCAGTTGGGTCATAAATACACAACTTTTGGCTAGAGCAGTTTTAAGTGAGTTGTAGGAAAGAATAGGAAGAAATTCTATTCTTTCCTCTCTAGGAACTTGATTCTAAAGGGAAGGGAGGAAGAGATTGTAGCTAGATGGAAACGTAGCATCCAATGGGAGTTTTTGTTTTGTTTTTAATAGAAGAGATCTGTACACTTGTATCTCCTTTAGGAAAGAATATATCTAAAGAGAGGATAATCTTCATTTTGATTTTTTTTTCATTTTGGAGGAATTTTTTAATTGTATAATTGACATATAACATTATATTAGTTTCACATATATTAATATAATGATCCTATATTTATGTGTATTGTGAAATGATTAGCTCAGTATATCTAGTTGACATCTGTTACAATACATAGTTTTGTTTTAATGAACATATGTCAGTAATTTTATTTAACTAATTAATGAGGAAGCCAGCAAGGTGTTACAACTGATTCAAGTGAGAATTAATAGTACCACACTTATAGTCAGTAAGCAATGCTGAAATGAATTTACAAAGTTATGCCAAACAGGTAAATCCACGGTGCAATAATAAAATGCATTCCACATGACACAAATCATGCTTTTATATATTCAAGAATTATTTGCATTAAATCAGTTTTCCACCACTTCCAGAGTTGTAAAATAGCTCAAAGACAATAAACAACACAACAGAATCAGACCCATAGGGTATGCTAGACAATCCCAAGTCTTCAGTAGAACACAGCCAATATTTTTTTGTTCCGTTAAAAAAATCTGTCAACTTATTTGAAAATTGTTGTGAATACATACATAGGGCTTAAAAGTTTTCCTCATGATAAAGATTTTGTGATCTAGTTTCTTAGTGACTTTCCATCATACAAATACAGTATTAGTAACTATAGTCACCATGCTGTATACTACATCCTCATGACTTAGTTATTTTATTACTAAGTTTATACCTTTTGACCCCCTTCAGCCATTTCTCCCACCCTTCCCACCTCTGACAACCACCCATCTGTTCTCTGTATCCATGACCTTGATTTCTTCTTGCTGTTTAAATTTCACATAAAGTGGGATTATTTGGCATTTGTCTTTCTCTGACTTATTTCACTTAGCATAATACCCTCAAAGTCCATTCATGTTGTCACAAAGGGTAAAATTTCGTTCTTTTTTATGTCTGAATAGTATTCCAGTGTGTGTGTCTGTGTGTATTTATAAATAACACAATTTCTTTGTCCATTTATCCATCTTTGAACACTCAGGTTTTTTTCATACCTTGGCTATTGAAAGTAATGCTGCAGTGAACATGGGGGTACACATTTCTTTTCGAATTTGCTTTTGCTTTCTTCAGATAACACCCAGAAGTGAATCAATGGGTCACATTGTAGTTCTATTTTTAATTTTTTGAGGAACCACGATTCACATTTCCATAAGGGCTTCAACAGTTTACATTCCTACCAACAATCCACAAGGGGTTCCCTTTAATCCACATCCTCACCAACACTTGTAATTTCTTGTCTTTTGGATAAAGTCATTCTGACAGATTTAAGGTGATATCCCATTGTGGTTTTGATTCATGATGTACCTGTTCTTTAGTGACACACCTGTTTTCCATTTGCATGTCTTCTTTGGAAAATGCCTATTCAGATCCTCTATCCGTTTCTTAGTTGGATTGTTTGTGGTTTTTTGCTATTTGAGTTGTATGAATTCTTTATATATTTTGTATACTATCCCCTTATCAGCTATATGATTTGCAAATATATTCTGCCATCCAGTGGATTGCCTTTTCATTTTGTTGATAATTTTCTTTGCAGTGTAGATTTTTAATTTGATATATTAACTTTGCTTTCTAAAAAATTTTAAAGGTGTGTCAATACATAGGGAAAAACACTAGGAAGATAAATATGTATATAGTATTATCTGGCTAATAGAGGCTTTAATTTTTACTTTGTATTTTTCTGTATCTTTTAATTTTCCACAATAAATATTTACCAAGTCTCTAAACATAATTGAGACTGTTTTAAGTTACCTGTAATTTCTGCTTGTCCCAGTTTTACCCAGCTCAGCCTCACATTGCATCTGAACCAACCCTTCCTAAGCTTGTTAAATTATGAGGTGCCAGAGTACAGGTCAAAAGCTGCCTTGCTACCAAATATAGTCTGTGCCTTCTGTTGAGCTGCCCACCTGTAGACTTCCTGACTTCCACTCATGTTTCAGCTTAGACTGGAGCTCTGATTTACATAAATCATGCCTTACTAACTTTGTATCCATCTTTTATCTCTTTCTTTTGAGTGCTAGACCCTTTCATCTCTCTCCTACCTCGTCTGGAGGTTTACGTCAAACACAGAATCACTGATATGCCATGACTGTAATCACTGCCGTGGAACATTTACTACCCTATTTTTCACATCTAGTCCTTTGAATACCGATACCAGCTTAGATTAAAGGCCTTATAACCCTGGGTACTGTGATTTGGATAACTAGTCCCCTCCTTTGGGGGTGTTTAGCAATAGAGATCCTGTCCTGCTTGCTGTCTCCAGCTGAATGAAATTTATACCCCACCTCCCAGTCAGCATCCAGGTGAGAAAATAAAGTTTAAGCATTGTTTTTATGAATAATGTCCACTGTCTTTGTTTCAAACATTTTAATTTTTAAATAATTTAATTTGAACAGCATAGAAAGAGAAAGCCAGCATATGAAACAAGTGGATAGTTTCATCCACAGTCCACATTTATTGAGTTCGTAAAATAAGTTCACTGTTTGTAAGAAACAGTATTATCATCATGATAATGATATGTGGAGAGCTATTTTAGTTTTATTTAATGTCTTTTTCCTTTAGACATTTGGAAATTTAGATATAAGGCACATATTACATGCCGTGCTCAGCTGCTCAGTCATGTCTGACTCTTTGTGACCGCATGAACTGTAGCCCACCAGGCTCCTCTGTCTCTGGGATTCTCCAGGCAAAAATACTGGAGTGGGTTGCCATTCCCTTCTCCAGGGGATCTTCCTGACCCAGGGATTGAACCTGTGTCTCCTGCATTGGCAGGGAGATTCTTTACCACTGAGCCCCCTGAGAAGCCAAATTATAGGAATGTTCTAAACATAATAATCTATGCATGTAATTTCTAGTTTCCACAAAGTAAGATACACATCCTCTCTATTGAAAAGGCCATGTTTAAAAAATAGTTATGAGATTCTCCTTACATTGCAGTGGTTCAAATAAAGTCTTTCCAATACTACTTTCTACTAAAATGATATAACTTCTTTCTACTGTTAAATTACTGCTATCTACTATTAAAATGATATAACTTCTTTCTACTTTCTACTAAAATGGTATAACTTCTTTTCACCTGTGTATGTATAATAGAGATGTAAATAATGGGAGTCATAAATGCATCTGTATGCACTCATTAAAGAAA
Organism: Cervus elaphus; assembly: GCF_910594005.1. NCBI lineage: Eukaryota > Metazoa > Chordata > Mammalia > Artiodactyla > Cervidae > Cervus > Cervus elaphus. The sequence goes on along the minus strand of NC_057839.1, from coordinate 18,366,517 downwards.
TGCTTTAATAGAATGATTAATATTTCTAGATTAGAAGGAGCCTGGTACAAACATCATAAGTGCACAAGCAGAAACCAAGATGGAGACCCCCAAGAAAAGTTATCAGTATATTTATACAATCTTAAAAATATTAAAATATATGTGAAAATGCTCTTAGCTAACCATATGTCTTTAAGATGTTGAATTGGCTTTATAAACATAATTTTATATAAAATAAGAATCAGAAAGACTAATAGATAATTAAATGTTAAATTATCAGAACTCAAATGTTGCTTAAATGTCACTTTGTTCTTATCCCACATTTCTCAAATGAGGAAAATTGGAGAGGTAGCTTAACACTGGGTCACAGTTGTGTTACTGGAAAAGTTACAAAGAAATTTTCTAATCTAGAAAAAACTTTTAAGATGACACACTTGACTCAAAAATATGATATTTAATGATATAATTTACATTAGCAAGTAAATATTTTGGAAACTTTTTTTTTTTTACATGCTTCCTTTGTGGCTCAGCTGGTAAAGAATCCACCCGCAATGCAGGAGACCTGGGTTCAGTCCCTGGGCTGGGAAGATCTCCTGGAGAAGGGAAAGGCTACCCACTCCAGTATTCTTGCCTGGAGAATTCCATGGACTTTATAGGGTCGCAAAGAGTCACACACGGCTGAGCAACTTTCACTTTTTTTGACATGCTAACAATCAGGACTATGGAGAAACTCAAAGTCTCCAGGCTGATGCCATAGAGTTGCTGGCCTGTGACATGACCTACACAAAGAAATGAGTTACAAAAAAAACAAAAAACGTGGTAATCAGTAGACTTGAAACTAAATCTCTATAATTGATGAACTACCAGGCTATAAAAAATTTACTAAATTCTTAATTCCAGTACACTAATCAATCATACAGAAAAAAAGGCAGTATAATCATTATATAAGAGAAAGATAAAAGGAATCAGACATAAAGTAGTATAAAGATGAGAAGTCAGAAAAAGTATAGGAACTAGGAAATTCAGGATTGAATCACTTCTAAATTATTGAGTTGACTCTACTGGTTACTTTTTTCAGGCACATTAAATCTTTTAAACAATCAGAGTTTTTATAATCTGCATCATTTTTATTTAAGCTGTATTTAGCTCATTCATTCAGTGAACACCCAACTCCTACTATTGTAGTGCACTCTATTTTAAAAGCTTATAATGACACAATGGTAAGAAAGGCACGGTTGCCTCTCAGCTTACAACCTAGTAGAGGGGCTAACTATCAATATGTATGTGAGAAACTGAATACGAAATCTACAGGAGGCACAACAAAGAGCTGTTACAAGCAGAGAAGGTTACAGAGGCTTGAAAACAGGACCTATTCCTTGCAGAGCAAATCACCTGTAGGAAAATAGTAAAGGAGACCACCAAAAAGGTAGATTCATTGAAAAAGATAGAAAGCCCTAAATGGTAACCTAAAAAAGTCCAGATTTATTTTTGTATTGATACAAATCTAGTAATTGAAAAATCAGGTTACTAGGGGCCAATGAAGAAGGCAATGGTGACCCACTCCAGTACTCTTGCCTGGAAAATTCCATGGATGGAGAAGCCTGGTAGGCTGCAGTCCATGGGGTCTCAAAGAGTCGCACACGACTGAGCGACTTCACTTTCACTTTTCATTTTCCTGCACTGGAGAAGGAAATGGCAACCCACTGGTGTTCTTTCCTGGAGAATCACAGGGACGAGGAGCCTGGTAGGCTGCCGTCTATGGGGTCGCACACAGTCGAACACGACTGAAGCGACTTAGCAGCAGCAGTGGCCAATGAAGTCAGGAAATCCCAGTGTAAATATAAGGTAGCTAATATTAGTTAGTGGTTTACTACATTCCTCTACCATTACAGAGCAGTCCTCAGAATGGACTCATTTCTAGTCAGTTTCCAGTACATCAGTTGACCCACCATTTCGGGTGGAGAATTCGCTACACTTTGGAGGATATGCAAGAGCACATATGTTCTCTGGAAAGTGTGCCTGCTTCTTATATCTTCAATTAATTGTGTCTGAGATAACAGAGAAATTCATATCTTGTAAAATAGAGATCTTAATTTCAGGATAACATGTATTAAACTTCCTGGGAAAATGTAAGGGTCTCACAGTGTCAGAGTACTACAAGAGTGATACTGGGCATACAGGTAGGTGTCTGGAGCTCTTTCTTACCCTCATCTTCATTCCAGGTGAAACATGATTCTGTGTCCTGTTCACATATTCTGAGATTGATCCCTATTATTTTGTTTATTTGCTTTAGTTTTAACTCATGACTTAAACATCAGTTAATATCATAGTGATCTACCAGATGAAGAAGTGTACCAGTGGAAATCAAAAGTTATCAGCTACACTAAAGAAAAGTGAAAGTATCACATTTACCTTTACTGGATATATTTCCTCTGGGAGTTGGGGTGGGGGGGCATTAATTTGTAATTAGAGAGAACAAACTCTCCAGTATGAAAGAAAGTGCTATGTGTGGAACATTAATGAATGTAATAAGATGCGTAATGTATAAGGTGAAGAAGAGAAAGTTGTAGTTGTGTAAAGAGACTATTTGTAGGCTTTAACAGGCAGTAAAAACTTCTTGGGGGAGTGTTAGTGTTTTTTTTCCTCCTGTGAACAGACATCACGTATATATTTCCTTAGGCCTTCAAACTTTCAAAGACATTTCTGTTAGTTTGAAATGGCAGGAAAGGATATAACTGAAGCTCATTTAATAATCTATTAAAACACAGTTCCTGCTTTTTCCTTAATTCTCATGAGAACATTATTTTGAGTTAACAGTTTTTATTACCCATGGCAAGTCTGGAACCTTATCAGTAAGCAAATCAGGAAGTAAGTATAGTTAAGTTTTATAGTACTTTTTAGAAACCATATGAAAGTTGTTTTATGTATTACATTAAATTATAATTTAGTGAGCTATGATATTTACACAAAAAAGCCAATTACCAGCCAAACTATTGAGAGCATAAAATATTTTTATATTGTAATACAAAGGCTTTTTTTTTGTTGGTACAGACTTTCCATGGAGATAAAGCCTGTACCAAGTTGCTGGTCTTCTATCTTCTTATCTCTAATCATATTATCCTTTACCAGGATCTCAAGGCTGTTTTGATAGCTGGAAGCAGGAATTTACTCAGAGAGGCTAAAGTAAATAAGGAACAAACAAACCTGTGTTAGAGATTGTCCTCTGGGCACTGGTTGGAAAAGAATTTCCAGACATGAGACACAATGAGAGGGAAATAAAGTTTATTAGAGTGGGAGACGTTGTTAGAACAGCAGGCCAGCTCAAGGGAGAACCGACTTTGAACAGGGGTCCTTAGTCCACTTTTATACTCAGGGTACAAGGAGTGGGATAGGAGTCTTGTGGGTCATTTTCTGATTGGATGAGGCACGTATACTGGTTGGGGGAAGAGTAAGACAAATACCTTCTCCCTGTGTGGGATAGGAGGGGAGACAGGTTATACTGCTCTGGAGAACCTGAAATCCGTTAATAGTTACAACACTGGGGAGGGAAGGATGATAAGAATCTGGTTTTTCCATTCCTGTGTTCCAAGACCCTCCTTGGTTTTATCTGCTCTTTCGTCCTTGATGACCACAGAGATGTTCTTGTCCTTGGCATGACTGGACAAAAATGCTGTGTGTGTGTGTGTGTGTGTTACAGCTACCATAAAAAAGTCATAATAACATGCTATACTGATAAAACTATTTTAGATCACCAAACCTTTTCAAATATCATGCTATAAAAGCCATGAGTATAAGTAAATCAGTTAAAAAAAAAAAAACCTATTATTTGTTTATGTACAGGAAAACTGAAGCCTAAATTGATGATGTGATTTCCCCATTTCTTTTCTAACCCCCAGTGATAAAGAGTTAAATTTTGTGTGTGTGGTTGTGGGGAGGGATGAGAAGGTGCTGTTTTCATTTAGACAGAATCTTCTGGGAAAGACTCCTAGGTAACATTTGAACTGAGACCTAAATGAATGAGAAAAGATTCCTTTTGTTTCTTTTTCTTTGATTGCCAGGGCTAGGGCTTCCAAAACTATGTTGAATAATAGTGGTGAGAGTGGGTACCTTGTCTTGTTCCTGATCTCAGAGGAAATGCTTTCAGTTTTTCTTCTTTGAGAATGATGTTTGTTGTAGGTTTGTTTTATATGGCCTTTATTATGTTGAAGTAGGTTCTCTGAGGATCCCCTGGAGGAGGCCAGGGCAACCCACTCCAGTATTCTTGCATGGAGAATCCCCAAGGACAAAGGAGCCTGGTGGGCTATGGTCCATAGGGTCACAAAGAGTCTGGAAGCAATTGAAGTGAATTAGCACAGCACAGGTTCTCTCTATGCCCAGTTTCTGGAGAGTCTTTATCATAAATGAGTATTGAATTTTGTCAAAAGCTTTTTATGCATCTATTAGATTATTATATGGTTTTTATCCCTCAATTTGTTAATATGGTGTATCACACTGATTGATTTGCACATATTGAAGAATTCTTGCATCCCTGGGATAAACCAGGCTTGATCATGGTATATGATCTTTTTAATGTGTTGTTGGATTCTATTTGTTAATATTTTGTTAAGGACTTTTACATCTATGTTTATCAGTGATATTGGCCTGTAATTTTCTTTTTAGTGTGGTACCTTTGTCTGGTTTTGGTGGCTTTGTAGAATGAATTTGGGAGTATTCCTCCCTCTGCAATTTTTCAAAAGAGTTTGAAATGGATGGGTGTTATCTCATCTCTAAATGTTTGATAGAACTGGCCTGGGGCTTTTGTTTGTCAAATTTTTAATCATAATTTCAAAGAATTAGCCATTCACGGTGACCGAGCCCTTGAGGCAGAGAAAAGTTATATGGAATAATTAAAAAAAGAAAAGACTACTGTAGCTAATAATTGGTGTTAATTAAGCAAACCATAGTAAATCTAGAATTACAGTATTATACAGGCATTAAATTTACTGTTTATTCAGAGATTTACAGAGAAGGCAATGGCAACCCACTCCAGTAGTCTTGCCTGGAAAGTCCCATGGACGGAGGAGCCTGGTAGGCTGCAGTCCATGGGGTCTCTTAAGAGTCGGACACGACTGAGCGACTTCACTTTCACTTTTCAATTTCATGCACTGGAGAAGGAAATGGCAACCCACTCCAGTGTTCTTGCCTGGAGAATCCCAGGGATGGGGGAGCCTGGTGGGCTGCCGTCTCTGGGGTCGCATAGAGTCAGACACGACTGAAGTGACTTAGCAGCAGCAGCAGCAGCAGAGATTTAATCTTGTGAGAAAATTCTTAATCTATCATAATAAATGAAAATGTAAAGAATAATTTGAACTACTGTATAACTATATCTAGCACTTAAAATTGAAAGAAAAATATAAAAGAAAGCATATAAAATATTAAAAGTGTTTTTATTTGGGAAGTGGGGTCATAGGTGATTTATTAGTCATCTATCATTATTTTCCACGTTTTCTGTAATTTACTTCTCAAATTCATTTCAAAGAAAGTATTCAAACATCTTTTGCCAAGAAGCAGCTTTATTCTGAATACTGAAATTCAGTTAAATATGGTGTGCATTACTTGTTTTTTCCTGAAAAATAAATAAATATATTAGAAAGTTAAAATATAGCTACTAAAGACTCATCAGTACATCCTTTTAAAAAACTTTAAATATTATACATAATCATTTTATAACAAACTTATTTAAAAAATAAGATTATAGTTATGTATGCATGACTATGCACCTACATACTTCAGAAATACCTGCAGGTGTTAAGTAGAAAGAGTTCCAAAGATTGTAGGTCTTTCTTCTGAATACCCTCCAACACTTTTGGGGGTTTTTTGTTTGTTTTTAACCAGTGACATTTTTTAATTCTCTGTTTAAGAAGAAGTAAAACTAGTTTGGGATACAAACTGCCATATACTAACTGAATTTGACTCTATTTACACCTTAATGTAATTTAAAATTTTTCTGTAGAAGAAAAACTATTTTTTCCTGTTTTCAAATGATTAATATAAATACTGTATTGATGCATTTTTCTATGTTTTTCTTTTTTTTTTATGTTTTTCTTTTTAAAGAATTTTTTCTTAAAAAATTAGAACATTATTTTAAAACTTTCAAAATGCTAAAGACCTTTTAAATAGCAATTCTAATCTAGGTTTTTTTTTCTACTACCCACAGAAGTAATCAACATTAGAAGATTATTATATATACCTTATAGCCTTTTAAGAAAAATAAATTGCATGTGCATCTACATAATAAAAACATATACAGAGAGAGAGGAAAGCGCTTCTCTGATGGCTCAATTGGTAAAGAATCCGCCTGCACTGCAGGAGACTTGGGTTTGATCCCTGGGTTGGAAAGATCCTCCGGAGAAGGAATCGCACTCCAGTATTCTGGCCTGGAGAATTGCATGGACTTTATAGTCCATGGGGGTCAGAAAGAGTCAGACATGACTGAGCGACTTTCACTTTCATAGAGAGAGAAATATATATATCCATAGAAAATATATAGCATTGTTCTGTGTTATTTTTGTAAAAATTATGCCACCATAGTTCATTCCTGTTGAGTCATATTCACTTGCATTAATATGCCAGATTTTTGGTTGTATTTTTGTTTTGATGTGAATTTTACACACAACAAAATGCACAGATCTTAGATGTTCATTCCTTACTCCCCTTCCCCGCTGATTTCAGTCCCATCCCCAGAGGGAGCCACTCTTATGATTCTTTTTAACTATAGACTAAACCCACTTGTTCTAGAATTTTACAGAAATAGAATTATATGTTATGTACTTTTTTACTTTAAGATTTCTTTTCTTTAAACATTGCTTTTGAGATTCATCCATGTTGTTTGGTATGTAAGTTTATATATATATGTATTTTTTTAATTCAAGTATAGTTGATTTACAGTGTTTCAAGTGTATAGCAAGGTGATTCAGTTATACATATATACATGTGTGTGTGCTCAGTCACTCAGTTGTATCCAACTCCTTGTGGTTCCATGGACTGTAGTCCACCAGGCTCCTCTTTCCATGGAATTTTCCAGGCAGGAGTACTGGAATAGGTTTCCATTTCCTACTCCAGGGGATCTTCCCTACCCAGGGATCAAAGTCATGTTTCTTGCATTTCTGCATATATATTATTTTCAGTTTCATTTCCACTATAGGTTGTTACAAGATATTGAGTATAGTTCCCTGAGCTTTACAGTAGGTCCTTGCTGTTTATCTATTTTATAACTGGTATCTTGTATCTATTAATCCGAAATTTCTAATTTATCCCCCCCCCCCAATTTCTTTTTCTGAACTCATTTACCTGTATTGGCTTTGAAATAAACCTTTGGACAAAAGTAAGAAAATCTTCTTCTTAAAAGATATAATTGCTGTTTTTAGTTCAGTTCAGTCACTCAGTCATGTCCAACTCTTTGCAACCCCATCGACTGCAGCACACCAGGCCTCCCTGTCCGTCACCAACTCCCGGAGTTTACTCAAACTCAGGTCCATTGAGTCGGTGATGCCATCCAATCATCTCATCCTCTGTCGTCCCCTTCTCCTCCTGCCCTCAATCCTTCCTAGCATTAGGGTCTTTTCAAATGAGTCAGCTCTTCGCATGAGGTGGCCAGTTTCAGCTTCAGCATCAGTCCTTCCAATGAATATTCAAGATTGATTTCCTTTAGGATGGACTGGTTGGATCTCCTTGCTCTCCAAGGGAGTCTCAAGAGTCTTCTTCAACACCACAGTTCAAAAGCATCAATTCTTTGGATGCTGGAAAAACCATAGCTTTATTTTTTATTTATTTATTTATATTTATTTATTTTTATATTTATTTATTTTATAAATAAGTTCATTTCTATCATTTTATCCTGGTGGCTCAGACAGGAGAGAATCTGCCTGCCATGCTGGAGACCCAGGTTTGATCCCTGAATTGGGAAGATCCCCTGGAGAAGGAAATGGCAACCCAATCCAATATTCTTGCCCGGATAATTCCATGGACAGAGGAGCCTGGAGGGCTAGAGTTCATGGGGTTGCAAAGAGTCGGACACGACTAAGTGACTGACACTTTCACTTTCACATTCAGTAAGTGATAATATGATGTTTGTCTTTCTCTTTCTGACTTACTTAATATAGTATGATAATTTCTAGGTCCATCCATGTTGCTGCACATGACATGTTTCATTCTTCCTTCTGTCTGAATAATGTTCCTGTGTGTGGGTGTGTATACCATATCTCCTTTAGATAGTGTTGCTGTGAACATTGGGGTACATGTAATTCTTTGAATTAGAGTTTTTCTCTTTTCCTGAAAAGTGCCCAGGAGTGGTATTGCTGGATCATATGGTAATTCTATTCTTAGTGATGTAAGGAACCTTCTTACTGTACTCCATAGCATCTGCACCAGTTTACATTCCCACGAACAGTGTAGGAGGATTCCATTTTCTCTAAACTCTCTCCAGCATTTATTATTGTAGACTTTTTGATGATGGCCATTCTAACCAGTGTAAGGTGGTACCTGACTGTAGTTTTTATTTGCATTTCTCTAATAATTAGTGATATTGAACAGGGCCCAAAAAAATAAAATCAGAAATGAAAAAGGAAAAGTTATAACACCACAATAATGTAAAGGATCATAAGAAACTACTGTAAGCAACTATGTACCAATAAAATGTGCAACCTAGAAGAAAAGGGCAAATTCTTAGAAAGGTACAATCTCCCAAGACTGAACCAGGAGGAAATAGAAAATATGGACAGACCAGTTACCAGTACTGAAACTGAATCAGTAATGTAAAAACTCCCAACAAACAAAAGTTTAGGACCAGATGTCTCCACAAGTGAATTCTATCCAACATTTAGAAAAGAGTTAACAGCTATCCTTCTGAAACTTTTCCAGAAAATTTCCAAGGGAGAAACACTTTCAGAGTCATCGTGTGAAGCCACCATCACTCTCTGATACCAAAACAAGACAAATATCTTACCAAAAAAACAAAAAGAAAATTATAGGTCAATATCACTAATGAACATAGGCAGAAAAATCCTTAACAAAATACTACCCAACCAATCCAACAAAACATTAAACAGATCATATACCATGATAAAGTTGGGTTTATCCCAGGGATGTGAGGACTTTTCAATATCCACAAATCATTAGGTGTGATACACCACATTAACAAATTGAAGAATAGAAACCATATGATCATCTCAATAGATTCAGAAAAAGCTTTTAATCAAATTCAGCATCCATTTTTGATTAAAAAAAATTCTTCAGAAAGTAGGCAAAGAGGGAACATACCTCTATATAATAAAGGCTGTATATGAGTAATTTGTATTCTTTATTGCAGAGTAGTATTTCATTATATGAATGTACTAAAGTATATTTATTTGTGCCTCAGAAATCCTCTTAGCCTCTCACTTATCTCTAGGTCTTTGGTCATTTTTCTGGCCTAGCTACCATCTCAGAGGACAGTTCAGCTGGGCACTTCCCAGCAACTACCCCGACAAGCAGATTAACAGTCATTCCATCCTGGGGCTCCTTTCCTCCCACTGAAGCATGACATGCAGTGAGACTCAGCTGGTCTTCACGTGTGTGTAACCTGGCTGTGGGGAGGTGTCAGTACTCCCTAGGGCAAACTCTGGATGAGTAGGAGATGGGCACCAGAAAATAAATGCTTTCGTCTTTATCCCTAAATAGACTATACTACATACAGCTGGGACATAGACCCTTTCTGAAGACTGTTCGGTTCAGTTCAGTTGCTCAGTCATGTCCCACTCTTTGCGACCCCATGAATCGCAGCATGCCAGGCCTCCCTGTCCATCACTAAGTCCCGGAGTTTACTCAAACCCGTGTCCATCAAGTCAGTGATGCCATCTAGCCATCTCATCCTCTGTCGTCCCCTTCTTCTCCTGCCCCCAATCCCTCCCAGCATCAGGGTCTGAAGACTGTACTTGATACCAGTTAAATGTCTACTGAGAAATTTTATCTCCTCGTGTTTGTTCTCCCTTTTCGTGCATCTGACTTTTTTTCTCACCTCTGCACTCCCTAATAAAATAGTGGTATGTAAACTTTTGCCTCAGGCTCTGCATCCTGGAGAACTCCAGCTAATGAATCCAAATTTAGACATTGACGTTATTTTTATTTGACTTTCTTGTGTCTACCTAAAGTGTTTCTCTAGAGTCCTACCCACATGACAAGTATATTTTTCTCCTATACCAATATTAATATTCTCTAAGTTTACATGTATTTTCTGAGCATCTTCTATGTGCTATGCACTCTCTGAAGTAATTATATAATGGTTAAACATAATATTTCTGACTCCTGTTTCATGAGTAAAAGTTATATAGAAATGGTAGGTGTGAGATATTGGGCTTTTAGCCACTTCCAGTTACTTCCTCACTCCCATTGCTTTCTTCTGCCAATAGCAGAAATATGAATATTTTCAGAAACTTGAATATTGGTATATTTGTAATATACTTAGATTCCAATACCTTTTTTCCTAATGTGACTACTGGCTCTATCAGACTACAGTAATAGTAACTTGAAAATGAACAGTACACATAGAGAAGATCTGTAGAGCACCTAATTTCACAAAAAGTAAAATTTCTTAAGTAAGGCTTGAGAAACGCTCCTGACATGTCAGGACTGACAGCCTGATATTTATCCCGTGTTGTTTCATTTCTGATTTTGTTCGTCAATAAAAAAATGGGGGTTGGAAAAAAAGGTGTAGTTCAGAATGGTGTCATTGAGTATGGCTGACATGGATGTATTCTTATCAGTTCATTTGCTCAGTCATGTCCTCTCTTTGTGACCCCATGGACTACAGCATGCCAGGCCTCCCTGTCCATCACCACCTCCCAGAGTTTACTCAACCTCAGGTCCACTGAGTCAGCAATGACATCCAATCATCTCATCCTCTGTCGTCCCCTTCTCCTCCCACCTTCAATCTTTCCCAGCATCAGGGTCTTTTCAAATGAGTCAGCTCTTCGCATCAGGCGGCCAAAGTATTGGAGTTTCAGCTTCAGCATCAGTCCTTCCAATGAATATTCAGGACTGATTTCCTTTAGGATGGACTGGTTGGATCTCCTTGCAGTTCAAGACACTCTCAAGAGTCTTCTCCAACACCACAGTTCAAAATATCAATTCTTCAGTGCTCAGCTTTCTTTATAGTCCAACTCTCACCTCCATACATGACTACTGGAAAAACAATAGCTTTGACCAGATGGACCTTTGTTGGCAAAGTACTGTCTCTGCTATTTAATATGCTGCCTAGGTTGGTCATAACTTTTCTTCCAAAGGAGCAAGCATCTTTTAATTTCATGGCTGCAGACACCTCTGCAGTGATTTTGGAGCCCCAGAAAATAAAGTCTATGACTGTTTCCCCATCTATTTGCCAAGAAGCGATGGGACCAGATGCCATGATCTTAGTTTTCTGAATGTTGAACTTTAAGCCAACTTTTTCATCTCCTCTTCCACTTTCATCAAGAGGCTCTTTAGTTCTTCTTTGCTTTCTGCCATAAGGGTGGTATCATCTGCATATCTGAGGTTATTGATATTTCTCCCGACAATCTTGATTACAACTTGTACTTCATCCACTCTAGGATTTCTCATGATGTACTCTGCATATAAGTTAAATAGGTAGGGTGACAATATACAGCCTGGATGTATTTCTTTACTGATATAGGACCCACCTGTTGTTCCACGTCTAGTTATTACTGTTGTTTCTTGACCTGAATGCAGTTTTCTCAGGAGGCAGGTCAGGTGGTCTGGTATTCCCATCCCATCTCTTAAAGAATTTTCCACAGTTTGTTATGATCCATACAGTCAAAGACTTTGCCGTAGTCAATAAAGCAGAAGTAGATGTTATTCTGGAACTCTCCTGCTTTTTCCATGATCCAACGGATGTTGGCAATTTGATCTCTGGTTCCTCTGCCTTTTCTAAAACGAGTATGAACATCTGGAAGTACACGGTTCAAGTACCGTTGAAGCCTGGCTTGGAGAACTTTGAGCATTAATTTACTAGCGTGTGAGATGAGTGCAATTGTGGGTTAGTTTGCACATTCTTTGGCACTGCCTTTCTTTGGGATTGGAGTGAATAGTGACCTTTTCCAGCCCTGTGGCCACTGCTGAATTTTCCAAATTTGTTGGCATATTGAGTCCACCACTTTCACATCATCATCCTTTAGGATTTGAAGTAGCTCAACTGGAATTCCATCACCTCCACTAGCTTTGTTCGTAGCGATGCTTCCTAAGGCCCACTTGACTTCACATTCCAGGATGTCTGGCTCTAGGTGAGTAATCACACCATCATGATTATCTGGGTCTTGAAGATCTTTTTTGAATAGTTTTGTGTATTCTTGCCACCTCATCTTAATATCTTCTGCTTCTGTTAGATCCATAGTGTTTATGTCCTTTATTGAGCCCATCTTTGCATGAAATGTTCTCTTGGTAACTCTAGTTTTCTTGAAGAGATCTCTAGTCTTTCCCATTGTATTGTTTTTCTCTACTGCTTTGCATTTATCACTGAGGAAGGCTTTCTTATCTCTCCTTGCTATTCTTTGGAACTCTGCATTCAAATGGGTATATCTTCCCATTTTTCCTTTGCCTTTCTCATCTCTTCTTTTCATAGCTATTTGTAACACATCCTCAGGCAGTCATTTTGACTTTTTGGGTTTCTTTTTCTTGGCAATGGTCTTGATCACTGCCTCTAGTACAACATCGCGAACCTCCATCCATAGTTCTTCAGGCACTCGGTCTATGAGATCTAATCCGTTGACTCTATTTGTCTCTTCCACTGTATTCTTATAGAGGCTTGACTTAATATTAGTAGCTTTAGATAATTGAGTATAACAAATTTTGTTCACTTGGGACTAAAATTCTGTCAAATTTTAGGATTAAAATTCTTTCTGCCAAAGATGGAGAAGCTCTATACAGTCAGTAAAAACAAGACTGGGAACTGACTGTGGCTCAGGTCATGAACTCCTTATTGCCAAATTCAGACTTAAAGTGAAGAAAGGAGGGATAAAGCACTAGACCATTCAGGTATGACCTAAATCAAATCCCTTACGATTATACAGTGGAAGTGAGAAATAGATTTAAGGGACTAGATCTGGTAGAGTGCCTGATGAACTATGGACGGAGGTTCATAACATTGTATAGGAGACAGGGATCCAGACCATCCCCAAGAAAAATAAATGCAAAAAAGCAAAATAGCTGCCTGAGGAGGCCTTACAAATAGCTGTGAAAAGAAGAGAAGTGAAAAGCAAAAGAGAAAAGGAAAGATATACCCATTTGAATGCAGAGTTCCAAAGAATAGCAAGGAGAGATAAGAAAGCCTTCCTCAGTGATCAGTGCAAAGAAATAGAGGAAAACAATACAATGGGAAAGACTAGAGATCTCTTCAAGAAAATTGGAGATACCAAGGGAACATTTCATGCAAAGATGGGCTCAATAAAGGACATAAACACTATGGATCTAACAGAAGCAGAAGATATTAAGCTGAGGTGGCAAGAATACACAGAAAAACTATTCAAAAAAGATCTTCACGACCCAAATAATCACAATGGTGTGATCACTCACCTAGAGCCAGACATCCTGGAATGCGAAGTCAAGTGGGCCTTAGGAAGCATCGCTACGAACAAAGCTAGTGGAGGTGATGGAATTCCAGTTGAGCTACTTCAAATCCTAAAGGATGATGATGTGAAAGTGGTGGACTCAATATGCCAACAAATTTGGAAAATTCAGCAGTGGCCACAGGGCTGGAAAAGGTCACTATTCACTCCAATCCCAAAGAAAGGCAGTGCCAAAGAACGTGCAAACTACTGCACAATTGCACTCATCTCATACGCTAGTAAAGTAATGCTAAAATTTTCCAAGCCAGACTTCAACAATACATGAACCGTGAATTTCCAGATGTTCATACTCGTTTTAGAAAAGGCAGAGGAACCAGAGATCAAATTGCTGACATCTGTTGGTACATCGAAAAAACAGGAGAGTTTTAGAAAAACATGTAGTTCTATTTTATTGTCTATGCCAAAGCCTTTGACTGTGTGGATCACAATAAACTGTGGAAAATTCTGAAGGAGATGGGAATACCAGACCACCTGAACTACCTCCTGAGAAATCTGTATGCATGTCAGGAAGCAACAGTTAGAACTAGACATGGAACAACAGGCTGGTTCCAAATAGGAAAGGAGTAGGTCAAAGCTGTATATTGTCACCCTGCTTATTTAACTTACATGCTGAGTACATCATGAGATATTCTAGAGTGGATGAAGCACAAGCTGGAATCAAGATTGTCGGGAGAAATATCAATAACCTCAGATATGCAGATGATACCACCCTTATGGCAGAAAGCAAAGAAGAACTAAAGAGCCTCTTGATGAAAGTGGAAGAGGAGATGAAAAAGTTGGCTTAAAGTTCAACATTCAGAAAACTAAGATCATGGCATCTGGTCCCATCGCTTCGTGGGAAATAGATGGCAAAACAGTGGCAGACTTTATTTTGGGGGGCTCCAAAATCACTGCAGTTCATGACTGCAGCCATAAAATTAAAAGACGATTGCTCGTTGGAAGGAAAGTTATGACCAAGCTAGACAGCATATTAAAAAGCAGAGACATTACTTTGCCAACAAAGTTCGGTCTAATCAAGGCTACTGTTTTTCCAGTAGTCATGTATGGATGTGAGAGTTGGACTGTAAAGAAAGCTGAACGCAGAAGAATTGATGCTTTTGAACTGTGGTGTTGGAGAAGACTCTTGAGAGTGTCTTGAACTGCAAGGAAATCCAACCAGTCCATCCTAAAGGAAATCAGTCCTGAATATTCATTGGAAGGACTGATGCTGAAGCTGAAACTCCAATACTTTGGCCACCTGATGCGAAGAGCTGACTCATTTGAAAAGACCCTGATGCTGGGAAGGACTGAGGGCGGAAAGAGAAGGGGACGACAAGATGAGATGGTTGGATGCCATACCAACTCAGTGGACCTGTGTTTGAATAAACTCTGGGAGGTGGTGATGGACAGGGAGGCCTGGCATGCTGTAGTCCATGGGGTCGCAAAGAGTCGGACACGACTGAGAGACTGAACTGAGCTGAAAATTCTATCTGTGTGGTAAAAGAAGTTTTTAATTGGTGTTCAAGCTTTTTAAGGTGTCTGTGAATCCCCTGATATTTATGAATAATAGCATATATAGAATGCGTTTCTATTCGGAGGGTTGGGGGACTGGGGAGAGCCATAGCTCACAGTACCTGGAAGCAGGATAAGAGAAACAAATAAAAACAAGGAAAAGAATTAATAATCAATGTTAAACATGCTGTTACATAAATAATATCAATGTTTTTGCAACCTCTGTGCTCTTGTCCAAGACTTTGGAGAAATATATAACTAGAGCTGCTGCCACCCTCCCCGCAAGATCTACACTGGCTACTTGGCCATAGAAGGTATTATCTTCTGTACTTCTTTTGAAATGGAGGTTTTACTATGAATGGGAATGTTTTTCTCCTATTTATGAAGTTCTCACATACCACCTGTTTGGTTTTCCAGTAGAAAAAGGGTGACTTTTCTACCTATACCTTATTACTTATACAGAGATAAGCTATCTTTATTGTGTGTGTTAGTTACTCAGTTGTGTCTGACTCTCTGCAACTCCATGAAGTCCACCAGACTTCTCTCTCCATGGAATTCTCCAGACAAGAATACTGGAGTGGGTTGCCATTCTTCAGGATGGCAAAATGTTGCCAGATATTATGAAAATAGTAATATGTATATAAAAAATACATTGGACGTGCATTTCAGTCAATAACAACTTTAATGAAATAATAGTTCAAAAAATAACCAGAAATAACAGTTCAGGACTGAAACAAAAATAAAATAATGAATATAAATTATTGTGTTTATTACTCTTATCAAATGGTTCAGGCCCAAATGTGTTATTCTTTTAATATTTTGTACATTGGTTGAAATGGCTTAGTTTCTCTTCATAGTTTTTTGTTTTGTTTTGTATAGAAATATTCTGGAAAATTTTCACAAAATACCTTGTTATTTTTTATTATTATGTATTTCAGTGCATTATAGAAAATTCCAAGGTTTATGTGTCCAGTCTGTTCTCTCTGTATACTAAATTACTTTGTATTTGACTGTGTTCACTTTTATTTCCAACTTTTTTAAATCCTTCCATATTTGGGTGGAATTTCTTTTTCTTGGGAAAGTTTCTTGAAACTGTTTGAAAGTAATAAAAAATAAAAATCAGTGTTGGCCCATAGCAGGGGAAAATCGTCTTAACTTCAGAGGTGAGTTTCTTATTCAGTCTTTGGGAGTAAGCTTACAAACTTGGTTTCTTGAAATGAAAAGAAAATAAGAAAGTTAAAAAGTTGTAAAAAAAGAAAAAGTGTGTATCAGTTTATGGTAATGAAATATGTATTTAGGTTTTGTTGAAAGTTTTATTATATAAAAGAGTATTTTCTTATAACTAAGCCCTACAACTTTAAAACAGTGAAATATTTTTATTGAGGAATATCATTCCAAAAATAAAATATATATAATGCCTTCATCTCACTAGCATACATTAATTTTTCCTGGTATCTCAGAGTCATGATTTATCAGACTAGTCATCATCCTATGACCTCAGTAGTTACTGGGTTATTATTACACACACACACAAATACAAATGCACAAATCAAAGTATTAATCTAGTTGTCTTTCTTTAACCCTTATTATTTAATTGTAGAGAATATTTTAAAACAGGCTTTTGATTTTAAAATGCCAAATGTTCTTATTTATCATTTGGTATACTATTATAAAAATTTTTAAATTTACCCTGTAACTAGCCTCCACGGCTGATGATTCTTAACCAGAGGTGTATGTTAGGATCATCTTTTAAAAGTATGTTTTTCCAAACCTTAGCCCAGAAGATTTTGATCAGTCATTCTGTTTTGGAATTTGGACATCATTTCTCTTAAGCACAAAAGCAAATGTTCATGAGTACTCATCTTTGAGGAATCACTGATCTAAGGAAATGCATTGTTCAGATATCTGCAGATTAAACATCTAAGGCCCAGATCTCGAGCATTTAAATACTATCGATTGTGGCACAGTCACTGGATTCTCCCATTAATTCCTATCTTCCCCCTCCTTGCACACATAGAGAAGAGATGCTTTAATGCTTCAGGTGCACTATGTAGAGGGTCATTTTATTTGCTAGAAGTTTTTCTCTCTATACATTACTACCTCTTTTCCTTACTGTATCCCTTATTCACTGATCTGGTTTTTTTTTTTTTTTCAGGATATTTTAAAATTATATTATATTTTTTATTTTTTAAAAAATTCTGTTGCTTGTCAGTATTCACAGAAAGGTTCATCCTTTTATAGGCAGTAACAACCAACCAGCGTATGACTTTACATTATATTAAAACCTGACTCTTCTTGGATGATTTTGTTAAATCCTGTGGTTAATAACGAAGTAAGACATTATTAAATATATATGGCCCAAGTAAATATTTTTAAATGCATGGGTAAAAGCTTTGAAAGTCAAGAATAAAGGGACAGAAACACAATTATAATAAAAACTATTAATTTACTTTTATTATTCCATGGTAAATTTTACACATAAAAACAAAATTAAATAAGAACAGTATGGTAAACCTCAATTCTCATTGTTCTCAAGCATTACCAGTAATTTTCTGAAAATTACTGATTCATTCTCAGAGACACTGCCAAACCCTGAGAGTTCCAGAAAACTAAATTCCAGGTTGCTTAGGGTCCTCCTGTTTGTTCACGTGTTTCTTACAAAAGAATCCTTCTCTCAGAGTGCTGTATGTGCATTGTAAAAGCAGTAAGATTCAGTGGTGAGTGGGGAAAAAAATACAATTCCAGAAAGTACTGTTTTGCCTGCCCTTCCTACTGAATAACAGCAAGAACAACAAAAATGAACTGTCAAACCCAGTTTATTTAAATTTATTCAATACACTATAAATACAGTTAGAATTGCAAATTCATGGCAACTGTTGAATCCTGATAAGCATTATGAACCTTGTGTGTATTTGTTAGTCAGTTAGTGGTGTCTAACTCTTTGCAACCCCATAGACTGTAGCCTTCCAGGCTCCTCTGTCCATGAAGTTCTCTAGTCAAGAATACTGGAGTGGGTATCCATTCCCATCTCCAGGGGAATCTTCTCAACCCAGGAATCAAACCCAGGTCCCCCATATTACAGGTATATTCTTTAGCTCTGAGCCAACAGGGACATGATCTTTTATGAACTTTGACCTGCAACAATCAAAATTTCAAATTTGAATTTAGTTTACTGAGTCTTGTAATATTTTACTTTCAGTGACTTTATATTTAGTTTCTGAAAACTAACCAAATAACTAAAGAGATGATTTTTAAATTTTAGAATTTGCAGATGGCTTCTGATTAACTATCTTATTTTTTTATTCCATATTTGTTAAAGAACATTTAGATCTGAAAAATACATTGAAAAAATATTTCTGTTAAAGGACTTTCTGACAATTTCTTCCTTTAGGTTGATGTTCAGACATATGGCTCCATATTCAGCAGGGAAACTTTTTAAATAAATCAATTGGAAATTAGAACTGCGTTTGCTTTTAAAAAAATTTTAGTTAACTATTTGCTATATAATATTTATGTCATATCATAAAAAAGTATATTACAATTTTCAAATTACTTTTTTCTTGATATCTTAAATGGTTTTGATCAGATTATTCTGGGAAATACAGTTTTCTTGGCAGAGGAGACTCATGGAAGAACCAAAGGCTGACTCATAAAGTTTCTACTCAGGAGTGACACACAGTACTTCCACCTACTTTCTACTGGCCAAAACATATCGAATGGCCAACCCTGAAGTTATTGGAACAGAAAACTAACAATTTTTTTTCTTTTTGTGGCGAGTGAGAACAAATAATTGAAAGCAATAATACAACCTACCACAAATACTACCTATTATATCCGTGACCCACTTTGTCAGAAATATTTGCTTTTCCTTCTTACACATGCAAAATGCCCACTCTCCTAATGGATACTCTTAAGTCCTACCCCAGACCCAAATGTAAGATTTGATAATAGTTTTTATGTTAAGTCTGGATTTCTTACCCTACTTGATCCAGTGGGCTAGAAACTAAAGTGACAAATTATCTGCCCAACACATATCCAGTGTACAGTGCTGGAATGGGGATAGGATAATCAAAATAATTCCAATTCAGAAAGGGAAAAACGAGAAGCACATAAGAATCGCTGGTGACTTGCAGTTTTGAAATCACACTGGACATACACTGCAAAGGTTTCTACACTGAAATAGGAAGTACTTTTTTTTTTAATTCTGATACTGTTCTCTAGCATTAGCTCCCTAGTTCATTGCCTCCATGGCTTTTGACTCTGACTTCTGGGTAGCCCATCATTTCTTAGTATCTTCCTGGGCCGTATCAGAAGAAGATATTTCAAGTGTATGTCTGTTTAGAGCTGAGCAGCTTTGTCTGCCTGCTTAATTTCCAAAGCATATTGAGGCCAAATGTCATTTTAAGTCTCAAAAACTTCTAGTCTCTCTTAGTCAGTGCTAAATATAATCTTGTCAGTATGATGTCTAGAACTTGGCGTTTTATCAATTTTCTTCCAGTGTCTACATGTGTCAATATTCACACCCGTAGTTATTTTGAAGACATACTCAGATCTCTTTAGACTTGATTACCAGCATCCTTGGTTTATCAGACTTTCATGAGAAAACATACATAGTCTCTTTTCTTTGATCCACTTTGTGCAAGGATTTATAAGGGCCATGTTTAATCTAAAAATATTATTGGGTACCACTTTTAATTTATTGAGTATAACAGGTCTGTAGGGATCTGATAGTTATGTAGTTGGTTGGTTTGACCTTAAGTCAGCCTTTGGTTCTGAGAGCTGTTGTTAACCTTATCTTTCACTGGATGAGTGTGAGAAGAAATTGTTTATTTCAACCTCCAAGTCATAGAATTTCTGAATTCTCTCCTTTGTCCTCCATTGATGCTTGAAGCCAGATCAGTTCTTTCTAAACTCACCTCTTGCTTGTTGTACCAGGGTAAATGAAGCCAATAGCAACCAAGATATTATTACTGTCCCTATGCTTGTTTTGCTCAACATATGCCTTTCAGCTTACCACAAATGACAATTTTACTAAATGCATCACAATTGCATGACATGGGTTGACATTTTTCCAGCCACTAACAGTTATCTCACTAAGTTACACCACTCTGTATTACAGAAGTATGTAATTCCTGATACCAATTTTGGTATTAATTACTATGTTAGTGAAATGGCAGACTACCCCTAAATCTCAGTGGCTTACGAGCAACAGAGATTTATTTCTTTTTTGTTACGTGTTGGCTGTTGCTCTACTTTAGTGACTTTTTAACCCTAAGTACTAGAATGATGGAGCAGCCACTATCTTTTACATGATATTATTAGGACCCAGTAAAAGTCATGGCCTTCTGATGCAATGACTTAAAAAATCTAATTAGACAAGATTTTCATCACTTCCATTCATACTCTTTTCACTAAAATAAATCTTATAGCTAAGCTTGATGTTGATGTTTTATCCTCTCACAGGGATTGGAATTAGATAATTGGGTATAAAGAAATCTAATTGAGTGTAGAGAAGTATCCACACTTTATTTCCATAGTTTTTAATGAAGTAACTTGTAGTTATTGGATTTGAAAACAGCTAAGCTAAATCCTCAGATACATTTTTTGAGGCCAGTTGAATTAGAATTATCATCTGTTTTCTGTGAGGTTGTTTTATTTATTTACAAAATCGTAACATTTTTTATTATTCAGTTTGAGAATCTAAGAACAATATTTGAAAGAATTTTGTACTGATAATATCACAGTGGGAAGGCAGGTTGAGTAGAGAAAATTATGAATGTTGGAAAAGTTTAGATTCTAATTTTTTAAATAAGATAAAAAAAATACTATTGAAGCCATAAAAAGAAGCAACAGAGAGGAAAAGTACAGAGTCTAACAAGCATAGCAGTAAAAATGTTTTGGAAAGGGATGTAAGTTGAAATTAATTGGGGTAAAAGAAGAACAGAAAATGTCATGTGGCCTATATGCAGGAAGAAAACACATATTTCCCAGTTTCCAAAAAAAAAAAATGAATGATCTTCAAATGGATAAAGTAATAAAAACATCTCTAAATCTTCCTAAAAAGTAGAACAGTGGGTCAAAAGATAGCAAATACCTCACATGCTTTCTATCATTTCTTCTTCTGTACCTTTTTAAAGAATTATGCTTTTCCCATATAGCATAGGGCAAGTGCAGACCTTTAACACAACACTCCAAATACTTCAGGAAATCATCATTTGCCTTAAGATATGTAACTTATCTACTATTTCTGACACAGTCTCATTTAATGAGACTTGGTTAAACTGCATTTGAAAATCAGAGTGTTAATGGTTTGACATCTTTGATTCCAAATGTATATTTGACAAAGAGGAAATAAAGATTAATTAAAAGACACAGTCTAAGCCTTTACTATCTAAATAGAAAAAATATAATTTTAAAGCATCCAGAGAACATACACAAAGCAACTGTGTTGATCAGTATAAATCTGACTTATACAGATATAGCCACTGAAACAACATGCTGACTTATAAGGAACAGTAGGTTGAGGCAGGTAAATGTTTCTCAACAAAATGAATTTTTCATTGGGCTCAGAAGGGAAAATATTAATTAATGGAAGGGGAGTAGAAAGGGCATTCCTAGAGGAATCTAAGAGTATGAATCAAATACAAACTTGGCCTCTTGAACAAGATACAAATTAAGTATAAGAAGGAACCCAGGGCATTCATATTGCAGTGCAGTTATGCATAGGAAGAATGACAGGTGAAGTTGGAACATGAAGAAAGCCTGTCTTATAGAAGACATTGAATAACTGATTCAGTAGATCCATATTACTCATGGGTTCCATATTTATGAATTTAACAACACAGTGAAATTTATTTATATCCCTGAAATCAGTAATCACAGTGCTTTCACGGTCATTCATGCACTCACAGAGAATGACAAAAAAAATTGAATTGCCTGATGTGCATGTTCCCAGCTGAGACTAAATAAGGCAGTGTTCTGCCTTCTTATTTCAGTTTTCATACTATACATGAGTGTCCTTTTCATGGTCTATTTTTACCCCCTTTTTGTTTAATCAAGGTGACTTTAAACAGAAACACACATTCAGCATGGTTATGTATTGATCTATTGATGAGATGTTGTGACCAGAGGCTCAAAGGAACCTGATCCTGTATTTCTTCTGGAAGTATTGATTCAGTATTTGCTAATTTGATATTCATAATGACTTTATAAAGTGTAAATACCACAGATAATAATAATCAACTGTATATACTGACTTATAGAAAGACCTCTTCTTCATAAATTTATGTTGTAGTATATCCATGTCTTCAGAGCCCCCAGTATTGTTACTTCCTTTAATACGTGAACAAATTGGTGAGCCCTCATGGCTATAAAGTGAGAAGGCTAAGGTTCACTTATATTCACTATAGTATTTCTGACAGTTTCTGGAGAGTGTGTGCTTGGGGGAGAATGTCCATTTCCTGTCATCTCATTTCTTAATACTGTAGATGGCTTTCTTCTTTCACTCCAAGCTTGCACAGAATAAGAATGTAGAAGAGGATGTTTCTATGTTACTCAGTTACCAATACCTCAAGACTGGAATATATAGCAATCTTTTACTAAGGACTTAGGGATAACTGTTGTTGAGTATTTATCAACAGAACTAGAAACTTTGTAAAATTGAATATTAAATATCTTTATTCTTTGTCTCTTCAGCCAGCCTCCTATGGGCACATGTTCTGGTTTATTCTGTTCTAATTGGTTTAAGCCCACCCTTCCATTCTGCTTCCATATCTCTGTCTCTCATCTCTTTTCCTCTGAGATCTCAATGTCCAGTTTCAACCCTGAAATTCCTGTTTTTTGTAATGAAGGGAATTTAGTCCTCTCTTTCTCTTATCCTCTCCCATTCTGAAATCCTTTTTCTAGACTAATCTTGATACCTGTCTCCACATAATCAGAAGGTCTATTAAAGTATTTCCTCAAACAAAAAGACATTTGTATACCTTCAATGTTAAGGAATCTAGCTTCAATCTAGCACTTTTGAAAATAAGAAAATGTTTTTCCATTCACTATATTATAATTTTATGGTTTTATTTATTTGTCAAGAAGACATTTCTAGAATCCAGAAGAAGACTTACATATCCAGGCTGCATCATGAAAATTGTTGTCATCCCATAAACTTATTGGGAATTGATTTAGACTTATTTTTTGTATGTAAAAAAGCCAAACCAATATTTCCTTTTGTATTTAAAAAAATGTATTGAAGTATAGCTGATTTATAATGTGTCACTTTTAGGTGTACTGCAAAGTGGTTCGGTTACATGTACATGCATATCTTTTTTCAGATTCTTTTCCCTTATGGGTTATTACAAAACATTGTGTAAAGTTCCCCGCGCTATACAGTAGGTCCTTGTCGGTTATCTATATGTTAGTGTATCTATGGTAACTCCAAACTCCTAATTCTCCCACCCCCTTTACATTCCCCTTTGGTAACTGTAAGTTTGTTTTCTCTATCTGTAGGTCAATTTCTGTTTTATATGTAAGTTCATTTGTATCATTTTTTTTAGATTCCACATATATGCAATAAGTAAGTAAGTGTTAGTCGCTCAGTCATGCCCGACTCTTTGCGACCCCATGGACTGCAGCCCACCAGGCTCCTCTGTCCATGAGATTTTCCAGGCAAGGATACTGGAGTGGGTCACCATTTCCTTCTCCAGGGGATCTTCCCAACCCAGGGATCGAACCCAGGTCTCCTGCACTACCGGCAGATTCTTTACCGACTGAGCTACAAGGGAAGCCCATATATACAATATCATTTGATATTTGTCTTTGCCTTACTTCACTCCAAAGAATGATAGTCTCTAGGTTCATCCAAGTATTGCAAATGGCATTATTTAATTCTTTTTATGAATGAATAATATTTCACTGCATTAATCTTCTTTATCTATCCCTCTGTAGCTGGACATTTAGGTTGCTTCTATGTCTAAGCTATTGTAAATCATGCTGCTGTAAACATTGGCATGCATGTATCTTTTTGAATTGTGGGTTGTTTTTTTTTTTTTTCCCCAGATTTATGACCAGGAGTGGGATTTTAGAATCATATGCTAGCTCTAATTTTAGTTTTTTAAGGAGCATCTATACAGTTCTCCATAGTGACTGCACCAGTTTATATTCCCATCAACAGTGTAGAAGGATTGCTTTTTATCCACAGTCTCTCCAGCATTTATTGTTTGTAGATGTTTTGATGATGGCCGGTGATGATGACAGGTGTGAGGTGATAACCTCATTATAGTTTGATCTGCATTTCTCTAATGATTCATGATGTTGAGCACGTTTTCAGTGTGCCTTTTGACCATCTGGATGTGTTCGTTGGAGAAATGTCTGTTTAGATCTTCTGCCCATTTTCTACTTGGATTGCTTTCTTTTGATATTGAGTCACATAAGCTGCTTATATATTTTGGAGATTAATCACTTGTCAATTGCTTCATTTGCAAATATTTTCTCCCATTCTGTAAGTTGTCTTTCCATTTGTTTATGGATTTCTTTGCTTTCCAAAAGTTTTTAAGCTGAATTCGGTTCCATTTGTTTATTTTTGTTTTAATTTCATGGCTTTAGGAGATGGATCCAAAAAGATATTGCTGTGATTTATGTCAAAGAGTGTTCTCCCTATGTTTTCTTCTAACAGTTTTATATTATGTGGCCTTACATTTAATCCATTTTGAGTTTACTTTTTGTATATGGTATTAGGGAATGTTCTGATTTCATTCTTTTACATGTGGCTATCCTGTTTTCCCAGCATCACCAATTGAACAATTTCTTTTTTCCTATTATGTATATTCTTGCCTCCTTTGTCTTATATTAATTAACGATAAGGTCATGTGTTTATTTCTGGGATTTCTATCTTATTCCATTGATCTGTATTTCTGTTTTTGTAACAATATCATACTGTTTTGATTACTGTAGCCTTTTAGTACAACCTGAAGTCAGTGAGCCTGATTTCTCCATTCTTCTCTCTCAAGATTGCTTTGGCCCTTTGGGGTCTTTGATGTTTCCATGCAAATTGTAAAATTTTTTGTTCCAATTCTGTGAAAAATGCCATTAGTAATTTCATAGAGATTGTGTTGAATTTGTACATTGCCTTGGGTAGGATCTTCAATTTGACAATATTGGTTCTTCCAGTCAAAGAACATGGTATATTTTTCCATCTGTTTGTGTCATCTTCAGTTTCTTTTATCAGCATTTTACAGCTTTTGGAATACAATTATTTTGCTTCCTTAGGTAAATTGATTCATATGTATTTTCTTCTTTTGATGTGATGTTAAAGGAGATTGTTTCCTTAATTCCTCTTTCTGATCTTTCATTGTTAGTGTATAAAAATGCAAGATTTCTGTGCATTAAGTTTGTATCCTGTGACTTAACAGAATTCTAGTTCTAGTTTTTTTCTGGTAGCAACTTAAGATTTTCTATTTATTGTATCATGTCATATGCAAAGAGTGACAGTTTTACTTCTTTTCCAATTTGGATTCCTTTTATTTCTTTTTCTTCTCTGATTGCTATGGCTAGGACTTCCAAAACTATGTTGAATAAAAGTGGCAGGAGTACACACCCTTGTCTTGTTCCTGATCTTTGGAGAAAAGCATTTAACTTTTCACCATTGAGTGTGATTTTAGCTGTGGATTTTCCACATATGGCCTTTGTGTTTTTGAGGTATGTCCTCTCTGCGCACACTTTCTGGAGAGTTTTTATCATAAATGGATGTTGAAATTTATCAAAAGCTTTTTCTGTATCTATTAAGATTATTCAATTTGTTAATGTGGTGTATCACACTGATTAACTTGTAGATATTAAAAAAATCCTTACACCCCTGGGATAAACCTCACTTTATCATGTTGTATGACCCTTTGAAGTATTACTGGATTGCTTTGCTAGTATTTTGTTGAGAATTTTTATGTCTATGTTCTTCAGTGAAATTGGCCTGTATTTTTTTTTATAATATCTTTGTCTAATTTTGGTATCAGAGTGATGGTGACCTTATAGAATAAGTTTGAAAATGTTCCTTCCTCTACAATTTTTTGGAATAGTCTTGGAAGGATAGGTTTAACTCTTCTCTAAATGGTTGGTAGAATTGACCTGTGAAGCCATCTGATCTTGAACTTTTGTTTTAAATCATAGATTCAATTTTAGTATTTGTAATCAATCTGTTCATATCTTCTATTTCTTCCTAGTTCAGTCTTGGGAGATTATACCTTTCTAAGAATTTGTCCATTTTTTCTGGTTGTCCATTTTCCATTTTATTGGCATATAGTAGTCTTGCAGTATTCTCTTATGGACTTTTGTATTTCCATGGTTCTGTTGTAACCTGTTCATTCCTAATTTTATTGATTTAGGCCCCCCTGTTTTTTTCATGAATCTGGCTAAACTTTTATCAATTTTGTTTATCTTTGCAAATAACTAGCTTTTAGTTTCATTTTTCTTTTCTATTGTTTTCTTAGTTTCTATTTCATTTATTTCTGTTCTGAATTTTATGATTTCTTTCATGGGTTTTGTTTGTTCATGTTGCTTTAGGCATAAGATTTGGTTGTTTATCTGAATTTATTCTTGTTTCCTGAGGTAAGCTTGTATTACTATAAATTTCACTCTTAGAACTGCTTTTGGTGCATCCCACAGGGTTTAGACTGTCATGTCACACACAAATATGATATCTAGATCCGTACTCATGGGGGAGGGGAAGACAAATGTAGGATATTTGAAACACATTTGAATAAGAGATCAGCAACTTAAAACTTATATAGACTGCTATATCAAAAATCTCATGGTAACCACAAAATGAAGATTCACAATAGATACACAAAAAAGAAAAAGGAATCCAAGTGCAACATCAAAGTTAGTCATTCATTCACTAGAGAAGAGAACAAAAGAGGAAGGGAAAAAAGAAGGAAAAATGAGGACCTACAAGAACAAATCAAAAACAATTAATAAAATGGCAGTAAGAGAATACATATCAATAATTACCTTAATGTAACCTGATTAAATGCTCCAACTAAAAGCCATAGAGCAGCTCAGTGGATATAAAAACAAGACATATGTGTGTTGTTTGTGTGTATGTATGTGTGTATATATATGTATATATATATCTCATCTCCACAAGAGACCCACTCCACATCTAGAGACATATAGAGACTGGGGATAGAAAAAAGTATTCCATGCAAATGGAAATCAGAAGAAAACTGGAGTAGCAATACTCATATCAGACAAAATAGACTTTAAAATAAAGACTGTTACAGGAAACAAAGAAGGACACTTCATAATGATCAAAGATCAATCCAAGAATATACAACAATTGTAAATATATATGCACCCAACATAGTAA
Organism: Cervus elaphus; assembly: GCF_910594005.1. NCBI lineage: Eukaryota > Metazoa > Chordata > Mammalia > Artiodactyla > Cervidae > Cervus > Cervus elaphus. The sequence goes on along the minus strand of NC_057839.1, from coordinate 18,339,067 downwards.
CACCTGAATGTATAAAGCAAATGTTAACAGATATACAAGGAGAATTATATACAATGGACAGTATAATAATTGTGGGGGACTTTAACTCCTCACTTACATCAGTGGACAGATCATCCAGGCAGAAAATCAATAAGGAAACACAGAGTTTAAATGATACATTAGACATATGACTTAATTGGTATTTATAGAGCATTCCATTAAAAAGTAGCAGAATACATACTCTTTTCAAGTACATGTGGAACATTCTCCAGGATAGATCACATGCTGGGCCACAAATCAAGCCATGGTAATTTTTAAGAAAATTAAAATAGTATCATGCATCTTTTTTCTTCTTTTTTATTTTTTTAATTATGAAAGTATGATAACACAATTATAGGAGACTTGGAAAATACAGAACAAAGTTACGTATAATTCCACTGTCAGTTCAGTTCAGTCACTCAGTCGTGTCCGATCTTTGCGACCACATGGCCTGCAGCACGCCAGGCCTCCCTGTTCATCGCCAACTCCTGGGGTTTACTCAAACCATGTCCAATGAGTCAGTGATGCCATCCAATCTCTCATCCTCTGTCATCCCCTTCTCCTCCCGCCCTGAATCCTTCCCAGCATCAGGGTCTTTTCCAGTGAATCAGTTCTTCACATCAGGTGGCCAAATCATTGGAGTTTCAGCTTCAGCATCAGTCCTTCCAATGAATATTCAGGACTGATTTCCTTTAGGATGGACTGGTTGGATCTCCTTGCAGTCCAAGGGACTCTCAAGAGTCTTCTCCAACACCACAGTTCAAAAGTGTCATTCTTTGGCACCCAGCTTTCTTTATAGTCCAACTCTCACATCCATACATGACTACTGGAAAAACCATAGCCTTCACTAGACAGATCTTTGTTGGCAAAGTAATGTCTCTGCTTTTTAATACGCTGTCTAGGTTGGACATAGCTTTTCTTCTGAGGAGCAAGTGTCTTTTAATTTCATGGCTGCAGTCACCGTCTGCATGATTTTGGAGTCCCAAAAGATAGTCTCTCACTGTTTCCATTGTTTCCCCTGAAATGATGGGACAGATGCCATGATCTTAGTTTTCCAAATGTTAAGTTTTAAGCCAACTTTTTTACTCTCTTCTTTCACTTAGATCAAGAGGCTCTTTAGTTCTTCTTTGTTTTCTGCCATAAGGGTGGTATCATCTGCATATCTGAGATTATTGATATCTCTCCCAGCAATCTTGATTCCAGCCTGCACTTCATCCATCCCCGCATTTCACATGATGTACTCTACATATGAGTTAAATGAGCAGAGTGACAATATACAGCCTTTAATCAATTCAAAATCTTATTTGATACTTTTCTGAATTAAATTACCTTTCTAGAGTAATCTGTTCAGTTTGGCATTTAAGTGTCTAACAACACTTCTTAGACCTATCAAATAAGTGAAGTCACAGAGCAAACAACTGTCCAAAAATTGGTAAGAAAAACAAGCAGATACAGAGAATCAATCACAAGTTATTGGGGCAGAAACCCACAAGCAGAAATCTGTGTGCGATAGGAAAACCTGAAGTATAGTTAATGAATTTCTGGAGGCGCAATATGGACAAGTCTGAGAGTTAAAAACTCTAAAGGAACCCAGTCATAGGGGAATCCATCATTCTTCTGTGGTTGTACTTCCAGGAGCTCTACCAGGTTCTCACATTGAATTTCAGAGAAAAATCTCCTTGCATTTCTGGCACATGGATAGTGGGAAACACCAGAGGGAAAAATAACTTACATCTGTAGGAGCAAATATAAAAGTTACATCTGACTTCTCAGAAACCATGCAAGCAATACAAGTGAGGTGAACATTTAGTGTTTAAAGGAAAAAGCACCAACCTTGAATTCCCTATTCTGATAAATGATCCCTCAGAAATGAAAAAGAAATAAAAACATTGTTAGGAGAAAAAAAAAAAAAATCGAGGCAATGGTTACTAGTAGAATTGCCTTGCTAAAAGTGTTAAGAAAAAAATTCTTCAAAGAGAAATAAAATAATTTAGGTAAGAAACTCATTTCTGCAAAAGGAAGGATAAGCATTGGAGAAGGAATAAGTGAAGGTAAAATCAAAACTCATTTTTGTTATTCCCCATATCTAACAAATAACAATTTGTTACTAATAGTAAATATATATATAGCAAAACATATATATGAATCAAAAATATGTACTTGGCTGTATTTTATAAGTATACATGTATGTTGTTGCTGAAGCTAAAGCTCCAATTCTTTGGCCACTGATGCAAAGAGCTGACTCATTGGGAAAGACCCTGATGCCGGGAAAGATTGAAGGCAAAAGATGGGGGCAGCAGAGGATGAGATGGTTAGATAGCATCACCAACTCAATGAACATAAATTTGAGCAAAGTCTGGGAGGTAGTGGAGGACAAAGGAGCCTGGTGTGCTGCATTCCATGGAATTGCAGAGTGGGACATGACTTAGTGACTGAACAACAAAATAACTTATGCAGATAGTCTTTTTAAAATAACTCCTAGCTCATCTTTGGTTTTCAAAGTTAAGAAAAGATATTTTGAATTGGTGATAGTCAATACAAAATAGTGCAAACGTTTTATTTCAAACTCCAGGAATGGGGGTGATGGGCAATATATTTTATATAAAGCAAAAGTCATATTTTTTCCATAGAAAGTAGTATAGTTTAGAGTCACGTATATGTTTTGAAGAGAAACCAAATGGCAGAAACATATTCTTTCATATTTGCTAGAGAAGAAGGAAGGTTTCTGTTCTAACTAGTTGGTTTTAGTCTCCAAATCAGAGTAATTTGCAGAAATTTATAAATCCTAACATGAGCTTTTGCAATCATTTTTTGTGGCTGTGAGTCACAAATGAGTTCTTTGAATGTAAAGTCTATTCCTTAATGTTTCTGTTTATTTAGCTTGGTTATATCATAAGTAAAAGGATTATAATTTTAACATTCATATTTATTAAGAGAGCAGATAGATGTATTGACTGTTATGCCCCAGAGCAACTTTTAATGGAATAAATAGAAGTCTTCAAATTGCCATTATAGGTATATCTTTCTTTAGAACTTTCTATTTCACATATATGTCTCAATAGGGGGCAGTTTTATCACTACATTGAGTGATAATCAAGTAGCATAAAGAATAAATGGCCTCTGAATAACTGTGTGTCTTATGACCTGGACAATAATGTTGAGAATTGTGTTAACCTGCAAACACCCAGAGAAGTGTGATGGTGACTGGGGAAAAGAATACTGTAAACCAGCATTGGTGAACCACTCAGAGGCATGTGAAGTCTTCAGTTAGTCCTTTCCTTCTCATGGGTATGTGGTAGATACAGGAATGAATATTGAGATATTCCCAATCAAGCTTTTGTATTGTGCAGCTCTGGAGTTCATTTGAGGCCCTATGAATTCTATTTTTTTTTTAAACCATAATATGCATGGACTTATTCTGTTTCTTCTTTTGTAATGACTAACTGTGAATACACATTTTAGATTGTGGGATTTTATTTTGGTTTTGTTTTTTAATTAGAATAAACACTTAGATTCTTTTGACATAGATTCCTAGACCTAACTCTGATCTAAAACTGTATTTCTGTCCTGCAAAATGATGCTGTAAAAAAAATTCCGAAACAGTAATTTACAGTCTATCTAGACTGGCCTATTAATGAGATACTCTGATTAGTTGAATATTTACATTAAGCAACCCCCATATGAACCACCAGTTTTCAAATAATTAGTGTAAAAATATAACTAAAATTGCACTGAAGATTATTTCATCTTTCCTTGATACTATAGAGGTAGTATAATGGTAACGTTTTTCATTTTAAATGATGCTGCTGCTGCTGCTAAGTCACTTCAGTTGTGTCCGACTCTTAGTGACCTCATGGACTGCAGCTGACCAGGCTCCTCCGTCCATGGGATTTTCCAGGCAAGAGTACTGGAGTGGGGTGCTATCACCTTCTCCACATTTTAAATGATTTATCATATAATAGAACTATAAAATTAGTCTGATTTATAAAGTATCTATTGAAACATATATCTAGGTATGGCTTTTTGAAATAAGTTCTATAATTTTTCATCCCCTGTCCTTCTCTCTAAAATCTACATATGCTAGCATTTTTTTATCCTATATCTTTGAACTTTTATTTCTCTGGATCCTATATAGACAAGAACTTACCATAATTTACAACCCATATTGTATTTTCTACCTAAATAATATTGTTTAGTATTATCACAGATAAGCTTATTCACAAAAGTGCCAATTCAATAAATACCTACATACATTCAGTATCTAATATATGCCTAGGGACCCAGTCACCTTTGCTTGCTATGTCCCAATATATCTGCCTCACATTTTTTAATCTTGACATCCCTTTAAAATCTTAAAAATTATTGAGAACCCCAAAAGCTTTTGTGTATATGGATTATGAATATTTGCTAACTATTCAGTTGCTGACTAATGTCTGACTCTTTATGATTACATGGACTGCAGCACACAAGCCTTCCCTGTCCATCACCAACTCCCAGAGCTTGCTCAAACTCATGTCCATCAAGTCAGTGATGCCATTCAACCATCTCATCCTCTTCTCCTCCTGCCTTCAATCTTTCTCAGACTCAGGGTCTTTTACAGTGAGTCAGTTCTTCGCATCAGGTGGCCAAAGTATTGGAGTTTCAGCTTAGCATCAACCCTTCTTATGAATATTCAGGATTGATTTCCTTTAGGATGGACTGGTTGGATCTCCTTGCTGTCCAAGGGACTGTCAAGAGTCTTTAGCACCGCTGTTCAAAAGCATGAATTCTTCTGCACTCAGCTTTCTTTATAGTCCAACTCTCACATCCATACATGACCACTGGAAAAACCATAGCTCTGATGAGATGGACCTTTGTTGGCAAAGTAATGTCTCTGCTTTTAAATATGCTAAGTTAATCATAGCTTTTCTTCCAAGGAGCCAGCGTCTTTTAATTTCATGGCTGCAGTCACCATCTGCAGTGATTTTCGAGCCCAAGAAAATAAAGTCTGTCACTGTATCCATCGTTTCCCCATCTATTTGCCATGAAGTGATGGAACTGGATGCTATGATCTTAGTTTTCTGAATGTTGAGTTTTAAGTCAGCTTTTTTACTCTCCTCTTTCACTTTCATCAAGAGGCTCTTTAATTCCTCTTCATTTTGCCATAACGGTGGTGTCATTTGCATATCTGAGGTTACTGATATTTCCCCAGCAGTCTTGACTCCAGCTTGTGCTTCATCCAGCCCAGCATTTCGCATGCTGTACTCTGCATATAAGTTAAATAAGCAGGGTGACAATACACAGCCTTGACGTACTCCTTTCCCAATTTGGAACCAGTTCATTGTTCAATGTCCGGTTCTAATGTTGCTTCTTGACCTGCATACAGGTTTCTCAGGCGACATGTAAGGTTGTCTGGTATTCCCATCTCTTGAAAAATTTTCCAGTTTGTTGTGATCCACACAGTCAAAGGCTTTGGTGTAATCAAGAAAGCAGAAGTACATGTTTTTCTGGAATTCTCTTTACTTTTTTGATGATCCAGTGGATGTTGGCAATTTGATCTCTGGTTCCTCTGCCTTTTCCAAATCCAGCTTGACCATCTAGAAGTTCACAGTTCATGTACTGTTGAAGCCTGGCTTGGAGAATTTTGAGCATTACTTTACTAGCATGTGAGATGAGTGCAATTGTGCGGTAGTTTGAGCATTCTTTGGCATTGACTTTCTTTGGGATTGGAATGAAAACTGACCTTTTCCAGGCCTGTGGCCACTACTGAGTTTTCCAAATTTGCTGGCATATTGAGTGAACACTTTCACAGCATCATCATTTAGGATTTGAAATTGCTCAGCTAGAATTCCATCACCTCTGCTAGCTTTGTTCATAGTGATGCTTCCTAAGGCCCACTTGACTTTGCATTCCAGGATGTCTGGCTCTAGGTGAGTGATCACACCATCATGGTTATCTGGGTCGTGAAGACCTTTTTTGTATAGTTCTTCTGTGTATTCTTGCCACTTCTTCTTAATATCTTCTGCTTCTGTTAGGTCCATATTGTTTCTGTCCTTTATTGTACCTATCTTTGCATGAAATATTCCCTTGGTATCTCTAATTTTCTTGAAGAGATCTCTAGTCTTTCCCATTCTATTCTTTTCCTCTATTCCTTTGCATTGACACTTAGGAAAACTTTATCTCTCCTTGCTGTTCTTTGAAACTCTGTATTCAGAAGGGTATATCTTTCCTTCTCTCCTTTGCCTTTAACTTCTCTTCTTTTCTCAGCTATTTGTAAGGCCTCCTCAGACAACCATTTTGCCTTTTTGCCTTTCTTTTTCTTGGGGATGGTTTTGATCCCTGCCTCCTGTGCAATGTCACAAACCTCTGTCCATAGTTCTTCAGGCACTCTATGAGATCTAATCCCTTGAATCTATGTCTCACTTCCACTGTATAATTGTAAGGGATTTGATTTAGGTCATACCTGAATGGTCTAGTGGTTTTCCCTACTTTCTTCAATATAAGTCTGAATTTTGCAATGAGGAGTTCATGACCTTAGCCACAGTCAGCTCCTGGTCTTGTTTTTGCTGACCCCCTTCTCCATCTTTGGCTGCAAAGAAGATAATCAGTCTGATTTCAGTATTGACCATCTATCTGGTGATGTCCATGTGTAGAGTCTTCTCTTATGTTGTTGGAAGAGGGTGTTTACTATGACCAGTGCATTCTCTTGGCAAAACTATGTTAGCATTTGCCCTGCTTCATTTTGTATTCCAAGACGAAGTTTGCCTGTTATTCCAGGTGTTTCTTGACTTCCTACTTTTGCATTCCAGTCCCCTGTGATGAAGAGGATATCTCTTTTGGGTGTAACTGAGAAAAATTTTTAATATTTTTTATTAATTCACATAAAGATAATAAACCATTACATGGCAAAATAATATTTTATGAAAAATAACCCTATTGTAGAACAAAAATTTTGAGAATGACATCATTTTACACTTTTGCAAATCTCTTTAACATTTGGCTTAGTAGAAGACAGATGTATCCATATATCTGCTTTTGCATCCCAACTGTTGCCATGTATTAATATTGTTTTGGTTGACTAATATTAAGAAAACTCAGCTAGATAGGTAGTCAGAAAATGGAATATATTATAGTAGCTTTTCAAGATAATTTTGGATGGTTGTCTTTGATACTACACTAGAACTTGACAAGTGTAAGTTATTAAAAGCTAGTTTAATGTAGAATCTAACTATTGATGTGAACTTTAAGTACTTTTACAGCAAAATCTGTTGGTCTGTCTATGCACTTTGGTTTATTTACTTATGGATCATTTTATATTATCATGCATTGAACATCTGACAACTAATGGTTAGCTGAATTATGCAACTTTCCTAAATATTGATGTATTTCATTATGCAGTATAAAAAATGGTTAATATCACCATTTGTCTCTTCAAGAAAGGCTTCAAGTATCCAGAAACTACAAGCAAATACAGGTTTTCCAAAATTCTGATTTTTACTTGAATCTAAAATTTCATCATTTTGATTGCCAACAAATACTGTCAGTTGTTTTTCTTGAAGTGACAGATTCATTTTGTTCATTTTTGTGAAAATGTCTGCCAAATAACCAAATCTGAATAATTACTTTGACAGTTGTTCTTTTACATAAAAATGGTATTTTGTGGTAAAAACAGCTAGTTCAGCTCACAACGCAAACAATTACAAAGGAACTTTTTCTCAAAATAACCATTATGCTTTTTGGTATGCAGCGAAATGTTTTGTATGTACTTCCTATTTTTTTCACATGTCATATTAAAAGATACATTTTCACTGGTGGATATTTAATAAAAATTTGTGTTTTTCTTGCTTCGCAGAGGTTATTCTTAATAGAAATTGGCTTTTTCCCCCGATTGGTGGAAGATACACACATACATATACATATATACAATAAAATTAGGTGTAACTTTTAACTTATTTTAATTGTATTTCCCACTTAGAGACAATTTTTAGTGAAAATATGTTAATTTCAACTGATACTATTAAATAAAACAATTATAGAAAAGGTTTATTTTTAAAGAATACAGGTATATAGCAATGCTAGAAAATAAGAGCACATTCCATCAGTAAACCAAAATCTTTTCAGAATTTCTAAAAAAGACAGAAAGAAATTGGGTTTGTATTTCTCAGTGGTTTATTTTTTAAGCCCCAAAAAGAAAATCATATAGAATTAAAAACAGTTCTCATTAGAGACCTGGCATAATTTCAAGATCAAAACTCAATTATGAGGAGCTTTGAATGCATATTGCAAAGTGAAAGAAGCCAGTCCGAAAAGGCTACATCCTGTAAAATTCTATGTATGACATTCTGGAAAAAGAAAACAACACACAGACAGATGATCAGTAATTGACAGGGCTTGTGGGAGAGGGTGAGAGGAATGAATAGATAAGAGCCAGTGAGTTTTAGGGCAGTGAAACTGTTCTGTATGATACTGTAATTGTGGGTATAAGACATTATGCATTAATCAGAACCCAAAGAATGCAAAACCAGGAATGAACCCTAAGGTAAACTGTGAACTTCAGTTAATGGTAATATATCAATATGAGTTCAGTTGTAAAATTGTACCATAATAATGTGTGTGTGTGTGTGTGTGTGTGTGTGTAGTAGGAGGGGATACATGGAAATTTTCTGTATTTCTTGTGTAATTTTTATGTAAACCTAAAACTACTCTGTCTCTGCTATGAAGAAGTGCTGTCTGACTTTTAAGAAACACCAATAATATGAAAGATAAACATAAAACTGATCCCAGAGGAAATAGATTTATCCAGAAAACAAAAAATATTATATTTTGTTTATAAAATATTATAAAATTTTATTAAGTTATTATTTTATGATAGTAAAGAAGATATATCTTGAGAGAAACAATAGCCTACTATTAAACAAATGAACACTAAGAGGATAAGAAATGATTCATGAAAATTGAAATGTGACTTCTAAAATGAAAAAAAAAAAAATAGCATGAAAGCTGTATAACAGAATGACATAAAACATAAGCCTTGAAAGCAAGTGTCCTGAAGAGATGTATCTTATATTATGTTCACTGCTTTATAACTAGCACCAGGCACACTGTGCTGTCTTCAGTGGGCACTCAGTAAACATTTGTTAAGTCAAAAATTGAATGATTTTGCATCTTGGAAAATACTGCTGAGGAACTTTCCTGAACATAGCATAACATAAAGAGAAAACAGAAACACAAAATTGAACGTGGAAAATAAATCCAAGAGATCTAATTTGTGTGTACTGAGAAGTAAAAAAGTAGGAACAGAGAGAATAGACAGTGGTGGTTGGTTAGGGGAAAATGAAATTTCTGCTGGACTGCAGAAAGACAGTTCTTCAGATTGAAAAAGACTACTGAGTACTGAATAGAAGTGACTATAAGGACACATAACTCGTAAAATTTTTCAAATCTAAGGATGAAAAGGCTGTAAGACTTCCAGCAAGAAAGAAAGCACAAGTAAGATAGACATGTTTTTCACATTAAGTGGTAGATGGTATGAAACAGTGGATCAGTCTTCCTTTTTTGAATTTTAACTCCTCTTTATTTATGAAAGATAGTAAATATGCTCACCAGATACAGATAGATTTTCAGGTATATATATATATATTTTTACCCAGTACTTTAAAGATTTTGATCCATGTCTTTTTTATTCTCCTTCCATTTTTATTTAAATATAATTGATATACAGCACTGTAAAAGATTAAGTATACAGCAGTATTATTTGACTCACAAAATCATAAAATGATTACCACAATGAGTTTTATGAATATCCATGATGCTATCTAGATATAAAATGAAAGAAAAGAATATATTTTGTGATGAGACTTCTTAAGATTAACTCTCTTAACTTTCATATGTAACATACATCAGTGTTAACTATATTAATGATGTTATCCATTATATCTTTAGTACTTACATATCTTATAAGTTTGTACCTTTTGACCACGTTTATCTCATGATTAGATATTTCTATACAGAACAAAATGATCACAAGTATAAATCTAGTAACCACCTGTCACCATGCAAAGATGTTACATTATTATTGACTGTTTTCCTCATACTGTACTTTTCATTCTCTTGACTTATTTACTCTGTGACGGGAATTTTTTACCTCTTCGTTTTCCCACACCTTATTTCACTCTTCCCCCACCCCTTGCCCCTCTGATAAACCATTTGTTTGTACTCTGTATCAGTGACTCAGTTCTGTTTTATTTGTTGGTTTGGTTTTTTGTTTTGTTTTGTTTTGTTACACTTCACATATAAGTGAATTCATACGATATTTACCTTTCTCTATCTGATTTACTTCACTCAGCAAAATACTCTCTAGGTTCATTCATGTTGTCACAATGGAAAGATTTCCTTTTTTTTATGGCTGATTAATATTTAATTTTGTGTGTGTGTGTGCCACATCTTCTATATTCATCTATTGATGGGCACTTGGGTTGCTTCTGTGTCTTGGCTATTATGAATAATGCTGCAGTGAATACAGGGGTGCATATATCTTTTCCTAAAAGTGTTTTAGTGTTTCCTAAAGCACTTTTCTGTTTCCTGAAAACACTACAAACTTAGTGTTTTTGTTTCCTTTGGAAAGCTACCCAGAAGTAGAATTGCTGGATCATAGCTTTTTTTTAAATTTTTTGAGGAACCTTTGTTCTCTCTTCCATAGCATTTGCACCAATTACAATCCCACCAATAGGGCACAAGAGTTCCCTTTTCTTCATATTCTCACCAACACTTGTTATAATCTTTTTGATAATAATTATTCTGACAAGTGTGAGGTGATCTTACTGAATTTTGATTTGCATTTCACTGATAATTATGTGTCTGTCATCCATCTGTATGTCTTCTTTGGAACATGGGTATCCTTGTCTTGTTCCCAATCTTAAAAGAAATACTTTCAGCTTTTCATCATTGAGTATGATGTTAGCAGTAGGTGTATCATATATGGCCTTTATTATATTGAGATATATTTCCTCTGTATCCACTTCTGAAGAGTTTTTATCATAAATAGATGTTGGATTTTGTCACAATCTTTTTCTGCATCTATTGAGATTGTCATACGGTTTTTATTTTTCAGTTTATTAGGTGGTGTATCACACTGATTTGTGGATATTATACTGTCCTTGTATCCCTGGGATAAATTGCACTTGATCCTGGTATTGTTTTTCAGTTGCCGAGTCATGTCCGACTCTCTGTGACTCCATGAACTGCAGCATGCCAGGCTTCCCTGTTCTTCACTATCTCCTTGAGTGTGCTCAAACTCATGTCCATTGAGTTGGTGATGGCATCCAACCATCTTATCCTGTCACCGTTTTCTCCTCTTTGCCCTCAATCTGTGATGATTCTTTTAATGTATTGTTGAATTTGAATTGCTTATGTTCTGTGGGAGATGTTTTGCATCTCTCTTCATCAGTGATAGTGGCCTGCAATTTTCCCTTTTTTTGGTGTCTTTGTCTGGTTTTGATACCAGAGTGATAATTTCATAAAGGTTTCTTCCTCTTCGATTTTTGGGAATAATTTGAGAAAGATTGGTGTTAACCATTCTTTAAATGTTTGAACTTAACTGTGAAGTCATCTGATCCTGAACTTTTGTTTGGGGGAGTTTTTTTTAATTATCATCACTGATTTAAATAGGGCCTGTTCATATTTTGTACATTTCTACAAATTTATCTATTTCTTCTAGGCTGCTCATTTTATTGGCATGTAATTTTTTCTGTGGTCTCTTATAATCTTTTGTATTTCTATGGTATTGATCATAATTTTCCCTTTTCATTTGTGATGTTATTTGGGTCTTTCCTCTTTTTTTCAAGATGAGTCTGACTAAAGGTTTATCAATTATTGTTATCTTTCCAAAGAACCAGCTCTCAGCTTCATGGATCTTTCCTTTTTATTTTTTGGTCTCTGTTTCATTTATGTCTACTCTGACCTTCAGTATTTCCTTTTTCTCCCTTTGTGCTTTGTTTTTCTTTTTCTAGAGCCTCTAAGCATATGGTTAGTCTTCTTTTTCTTTCTTTTTCTTTTCTGAGGTAGATTTGTATTGCTATAAATGTCTCTTTTAGGACTGGTTGGCTATGTCTCATGAATTTTGGTTCATTATGTATTTGTTTTCATTTGTCTCCAGGTATTTTTTTTGTTTATCTTTAATTTTTTCACTGACCCATTGGTTGTTTAGTAGCATATTGTTTAACATCCATGTGCTTGTGTTTTTGCAATTTTTGTTTTATGGTTAGTTTCTAGACTTATACTTTTGTGTTCAGAAAAAAATGCCTGATACAATTTCAGTCTTCTAAGATTTACTGTGACTTGTTTGTGGCCTAGCATGTGATCTATCCCAGAGAATGTGCACTTGAAAAGAGTGTATATTCTGCTGCTTTTGAATGGAATGCTCTGTATATAGCTATTAAATTTATCTGATTAATATGTCATTTAAGGTCACTGTTTCCTCTTTGATTCTACCTCAGTAATCTATTGATGTAATTGGGGTATGAAAGTCCTCTACTATTATTGTATTAATGTCACTTTCTCTATTTGTGTTTGGTAATATTTGCTGTATTATTTAAATACTCATAGGTTGGGTGTGTATGTATTTACAATTGTTATATCTTTTTGTTGAATTGATTCCTTTGTCATTATGTAATGTGTGTTTGTAAAATATTTAAATATATATGCTACTTCCTTTTGTCCTGCAGACTTACTCTGAAGTCAGCTGGTAGCCTTATGGGAGTTCCACTAAAAGTAACTTGTTGCTTTTCCCTTGCCATTTTTTAATATTCTGTTTCTATCCTTAATTTTTGCCATTTTAATTACAATGTGTCTTGGTGTGGTCCTCTTTCAGTTGATCTTGTTTGAGACTCTCTGTGCTTCCTAGACCTGAATATCTGTTTCCTTTCCCAGGTTGGGGTTTGTGTTTTTTTTTTTTTGTTTGTTTGTTTTTAACTATTGTATCTCATATATGTTCTCTACTCCTTTCTTCTTCCCTTATTCTTCTAGGATCTCTATAATATGAATGTTAGTATGCTTGATGTTTTTCCAGAGGTCTCTTAAAATGTCATTTCTTTTTTATTCTTCATTCTTTTTAGCTTCAGTGGTTTCCACCAGTCTTCCAACTCACTGATCTGTTCCTCTGCATCATCTAATCTGCTGTCAATTACTTCTAGTGTATTTTCTAATGCTTTGTTAAACTTCTCATTGTGTTCATCCAGTTTTCTCCCAAGTTAGTTGAACATCTTTATGAACGTTACTTTGAACTTATATTGGGTAGACTGCTTATCTCCACTTCATTACTTTCTTCACCTAGTTTTCATTCCTTCATTTGATCCTTTTTTCACCTCATTTTGTCTCAGTCTTGCATTTACTTGTAGTTATTAGGTAGGTTGGTGACAATTCCTGATCTTGGAGTAATGACCTTTTGTAGGAGATTTCCTATGGGGACCAGCATCTCACTTCCCTCTGGTCACTAGAGCCGGTTACCAGGATAAGGCCCTAGCATGACTGGTGGTTCATTTCAGTTCAGTTCAGTCACTCAGTCGTGTCCGACTCTTTGCAACCCCATGAATCACAGCATGCCAGGCCTTCCTGTCCATCACCAACTCCCGGAGTTTACTCAAACTCATGTCCATCAAGTCGGTGATGCCATCCAGCCATCTCATCCTCTGTCGTCCCCTTCTCATCGTGCACCCAATCCCTCCCAGCATCAGGGTCTTTTCCAATGAGTCAACTCTTCGCAGGAGGTGGCCATAGTACTGGAGTTTCAGCTTCAGCATCAGTCCTTCCAATGAACACCCAGGACTGATCTCCTTCAGGATGGACTGGTTGGATCTCCTTGCAGTCCAAGGGACTCTCAAGAGTCTTCTCCAACACCACAGTTCAAAAGCATCAATTCTTCGGCGCTCAGCTTTCTTCACAGTCCAACTCTCACATCCATACATGACCACTGGAAAAACCATAGCCTTGACTTCATGGACCTTTGTTGGCAAAGTAATGTCTCTGCTGTTTAATATGCTATCTAGGTTGGTCATAACTTTCCTTCCAAGGAGTAAGTGTCTTTTAATTTCATGGCTGCAGTCACCATCTGCAGTGATTTTGGAGCCCAGAAAAATAAAGTCTGACACTGTTTCCACTGTTTCCCCATCTATTTCCCATGAGGTGATGGGACCAGATGCCATGATCTTAGTTTTCTGAATGTTGAACTTTAAGCCAACTTTTTCACTCTCCTCTTTCACTTTCATCAACAGGCTTTTTAGTTCCTCTTCACTTTCTGCCATAAGGGTGGTGTCATCTCCGTATCTGAGGTTAATGATATTTCTCCAGCAATCTTGATTCCAGCTTGTGCTTTTTCCAGCCCAGCCTTTCTCATGATGTACTCTGCATATAAGCTAAATAAGCAGGGTAACAGTATACAGCCTTGACGTACTCCTTTTCCTATTTGGAACCAGTCTGTTGTTCCATGTCCAGTTCTAACTGCTGCTTCCTGGCCTGCATATAGGTTTCTCAAGAGGCAGGTCTGGTATGCCCATCTCTTTCAGAATTTTCCACAGTTTATTGTGATCCACACTGTCAAAGGCTTTGGCATAGTCAATAAAGCAGAAATAGATGTTTTTCTGGAACACTCTTGCTTTTTCGATGATCCAGCAAATGTTGGCAATTTGATCTCTGGTTCCTCTGCCTTTTCTAAAACCAGCTTGAACATCTGGAAGTTCATGGTTCATGTATTGCTGAAGCCTGGCTTGGAGAATTTTGAGCATTACTTTACTAGCATGTGAGATGAGTGCAATTGTGCAGTAGTTTGAGCATTCTTTGGGATTGCCTTTCTTTGGGATTGGAATGAAAACTGACCTTTTCCAGGCCTGTGGCCACTACTGAGTTTTCCAAATTTGCTGGCATAGTGAGTGAGCACTTTCACAGCATCATCCTTTAGGATTTGAAATAGCTCAGCTGGAATTCCATCACCTCCACTAGCTTTGTTCATAGTGATGCTTCCTATGGCCCACTTGACTTTACATTCCAGGATATCTGACTCTAGGTGAGTGCTCACACCATCGTGATTATCTGGCTCATGAAGATCTTTTTTGTACAGTTCTTCTGTATATTCTTGCCACTTCTTCTTAGTATCTTCTGCTTCTGTTAGCTCCATCCCATTTCTGTCCTTTATTGAGCCCATCTTTGCATGAAATGTTCCCTTGGTATCTCTAATTTTCTTGAAGAGATCTCTAGTCTTTCCCATTCTGTTGTTCTTCTCTATTTCTTTGCATTGATTGCTGAGGAAGGCTTTCTTATCTCTCCTTGCTATTCAATATCTTTCCTTTTCTCCTTTGCTTTTCGCTTCTCTTCTTTTCACAGCTATTTGTAAGGCCTCCTCAGACAACCATTTTGCCTTTTTGCATTTCTTTTCCATGGGGATGGTCTTGATCCCTGTCTCCTTTACAAGGTCACCAACCTCTGTCCATAGTTCATCAGGCACTCTGTCTATCAGATCTAGTCCTTTAAATCTATTTCTCATTTCCACTGTATAGTCATAAGGGATTTGATTTACGTCATACCTGAATGGTCTAGTGGTTTTCCCTACTTTCTTCAGTTTAAGTCTGAATTTGGCAATAAGGAATTCATGATCTGAGCCACAGTCAGCTCCCGGTCTTATTTTTGCTGACTGTATAGAGCTTCTCCATCTTTGGCTGCAAAGAATATAATCAGTCTGATTTCGGTATTGACCATCTGCTGATGTCCCTTTGTAGAGTCTTCTCTTGTGTTTTTGGAAGAGGGTGTTTGCTATGACCAGTGCGTTCTCTTGGCAAAACTCTATTAGCCTTTGCCCTGCTTCATTCCGTACTCCAAGGCCAAATTTGCCTGTTACTCCAGGTGTTTCTTGATTTCCTGCTTTTGCATCTAGTCCCCCATAATGAAAAATACATCTTTTTGGTATTAGTTCTGAGAGGTCTTGTAGGTCTTAATAGAACTGTCAAGGACAGATTACAATAAAACAAAAAATGTAATTCAAGAGAGAGGCCAGTAAGGGATAGAAGAAAACAGTGTTAAGTAAGCTGAAGAATAAAAATAAGCAGATAGTAAATCATAGTTAAGTATAGATTAATTGATTTAAAGAAGGTACTGACAAAGTAGAGGCATAGTATGTTTAAGCAATTAACATTTTGGACATAAAATTCAGATAATCTCAATAAGATATGAGCTATATTTGTGTTTCTGAGTAGGGAGTAAAATGCATTCAATTCATAGGTCTCATTAAAAAAAGGGAGATTATTCACATTAAACATGAACTGTTTTTGTTAAAAGTCAAGATTAATTATTAGAAAAACAAGACAGGATTTAATAACAGCAAACACTTGGATAGCACTTTTTATATTCCAGGTACTGTTCTGAATGCTTTGTATATATTAATTCTCTTAATGCTTTCAATAGCTCTATGAGCTAGGTACCTTACAAGTGAGGAAAGTGAGACCCCAGGGAATAAAGTAACTTGTATAAGATTACTACTACACAATCAGTAGTGGCAGAGTTCAGCCAGATTGGCTGTATTATCTTGTTCTTCACTTCTGCCCTACTATTACTTTTTGAAGGAAAAAATAAACGCAAGAAATAAAACCAAATATAACAGTAATCACAATAATTGTAAATAAACTAAATGTCACTGCTGCTTTATCTTTATTATTAACAAAAAATTTTGACCTACTAATTTTTTGCAGAATTTTTAAAGGTTGTTTGTATTAGTTATCTATTTATTATCTCATTATCTTTCACTTGAAGCCCCTGGAGAGGAACATGAGAGACTGAATATATTTGGTTGACTTTGTAGGATAATTTTTATGGGGCCAAAAGCAGTTGGACAATTGAACACCTGTTATATTCACTGGACATGGAACAACAGACTAGTTCCAAATAGGAAAAGGAGTATGTCAAGGCTGTATATTGTCACCCTGCTTATTTAACTTCTGTTCAGAGTACATCATGAGAAAGGCTGGGCTGGAAGAAGCACAAGCTGGAATCAAGATTGCTGGGAAATATCAATAATCTAAGATATGCAGATGACAGTACCCTTATAGCAGAAAGTGAAGAACTAAAGAGCCTGTTGATGAAAGTGAAAGAGGAGAGTGAAAAAGTTGGCTTAAAGTTCAACATTCAGAAAACTAAGATCATGGCATCTGGTCCCATCACCTCATGGGAAATAGATGGGGAAACAGTGGAAACAGTGTCAGACTTTATTTTTCTGGGCTCCAAAATCACTGCAGATGGTGACTGCAGCCATGAAATTAAAAGACACTTACTCCTTGGAAGGAAAGTTATGACCAACCTAGATAGCATATTAAACAGCAGAGACATTACTTTGCCAACAAAGGTCCATGAAGTCAAGGCTATGGTTTTTCCAGTGGTCATGTATGGATGTGAGAGTTGGACTGTGAAGAAAGCTGAGCGCCGAAGAATTGATGCTTTTGAACTGTGGTGTTGGAGAAGACTCTTGAGAGTCCCTTGGACTGCAAGGAGATCCAACCAGTCCATCCTGAAGGAGATCAGTCCTGGGTGTTCATTGGAAGGACTGATGCTGAAGCTGAAACTCCAGTACTATGGCCACCTCCTGCGAAGAGTTGACTCATTGGAAAAGACCCTGATGCTGGGAGGGATTGGGTGCACGATGAGAAGGGGACGACAGAGGATGAGATGGCTGGATGGCATCACCGACTTGATGGACATGAGTTTGAGTAAACTCCGGGAGTTGGTGATGGACAGGAAGGCCTGGCATGCTGCGATTCATGGGGTTGCAAAGAGTTGGACATGACTGAGCGACTGAACTGAACTGATATTCATTTGTTGATTATGATGATGGTGTCTTGATCTTTCTGACTTTCCTTTAAATCCTGTCTAAATTTCATTTCCTGTTTACATACATCATTATCATCATCAGTTAAATTTTAGTATTTGCTGGGACTATTCAAAGTATAGTAGTAACTCACTTAAGAATGTGGTGATAAAGAATGTTGCTTCAAATCCCTATTGACTGGGTTGAAATTCCACTCATAGTTTCAGTAAGTGAGCTGTCTATATTTCACTTCCCTTTGATATGGAAAATGATGATAACAATAGTATCTACTTTGTAAGGGTTTAGTGCTGAAGAGATTAGTTAATATGTACAACTTTTGGTCACCTTATTTCTAAGTTCCAAACAGTTTGGTAGGAAACATCAGGTAAATATTTAACTCTGTGGCAAACATACTATTTAAGATTGAATATTTTATGCTAGTTTTATACCATTTTGGTTGATGAATAGATATTTCTTTTATTTTCTATTTTAGTCGGTGTTCTCATAACTTTCCTTCCTTTTTAGATCTAATCATAGGAACTACACAGAGAAAAATTATGATCTCTCTTTCACAAATACTTAAAATCTGGTCTCCTGTTAATATTTTTCTGAGCGAATATCCTCAATATTTTAAAAGCACTTTGTATGAGGAAGTTTCAGAAGTCATGCTGCCCTGGCCTTCAGAGTATTTCTGTGGATAACTATAGTTTGTCTGGGGCCCTCAAAGTAGCTTCAGATATGGTGTGATCATATATAGTGGTAGGAACATCAACCCACTGCATCATATGTTGAGCTTCCATTCAGTTAAAATCTCTGTCTCTTTATACAAACTGCTCTCAGCGAAGTATCATCCATCTTCTATGTGTGCAGTCTGTTTGGATTCTTAATGAGGGATTTATATTTCTCTGCTGGTATAGAATCTGCCTGCAATGCAGGAGACCCTGGTTTGATTCCTGAGTTGGAAAACTCCCCTAGAGAATGGCTAGATTACCCATTCCAGTATTCTTGGGCTTCCCTTGTGGCTCAGATGGTAAAGAATCTGCCCGCAATGGAAGAGGCCTCAGTGTGATACCTGGGTTGGGAAGATTTTAAATTTTAAAATAAATTTTAATAGAAATTTATTTTTAATTTTAATTTTAAATTAAAATTACTTTTTAATTTAAAAAGTAAAATTTAATAGAAAGATAGGCAAGTAAAAATTATGAGGAAGCAACTACGTGGCAGTGACAGAGAACAACTTTTGATAGAAGAGCAGTGAAATCCTTTGGGGAAGTTGATATTTAAGATTTTTAAAATGAGGTAAATTTAGCCATGTGTAGACAAGAATGTGTCAACTAATTTTTGTTATGTAACAAAGCAAATTTAGTTGTTTAAAACAACAGCCTATATTCACTCACAGTTTTCTGAGTTGGCAGTTGGGGCTAGGCTCAGCTATAATGGTTTGTCTCTGATGCACATGATATCATCTGGGCTCACCAGTACATTTGCAATTAGGTGACAATTATTGGCTGTGCCCACACATGTCCGGCAGTTGGCTTGTTGTCAGCAGTCACAATGGAGGCAGCTGGACCATATGTCACTTACTATTCAGCAGGCCAGCCTAGGCTTGTTCACATCTTGGGACTTGTGAGTTCCCAAGATCAGCAGGAGAGAACTATTCCAGTGCGCAAGCCTTTTTAAGCCTTTATTTGCATCACATTTGCTTACATTCCATTGACCAAAGCAAGTCACATGGCAGAGCCCAAATTCAGAGTGTAGAAAACCAATCTCTGCATCTCAATGAAATGCATATAGGTGTATATGGAAAGATAGGAGAATTTTATCTTATTTTGTAATCATCCACATGGAGTAAGCACTTTTTAAGTGAAAGAAAGCATCATGTCTTAAGGCCTCAGGGTGAGAAAGTGTTCAGTGTTTGTTGAGCTAGAAGATCAGTGAATTGGAATGTAGTTCCATATGGAGGATAAAAATGAAGGCTGGAACTGGATCCTGCAGAGTTCTATAGAGCATTGTAAAGAGTCTCATCTTATTCCAAATGTAAGAAGGCAGCATCAAGTAGGTGGCAAAAAAGAGAGCCTGGTCTACTTAGGAAGTGCTGCTGAAAGAGTAATGAAGGTAAGTTAGGAAAGCATCGTAGGTTTGGCAGAAAGGACTTTAGGATGAAAGGACTTCCTTTACCAGATATTGAAGCTTATTATAAGGCCACAGTAAGTGAAAGTCACTTAGTTGTGTCCGATTCTTTGTGATCCCATGGACTATACAAATGATGGGATTCTCCAGGCCAGAATACTGGAGTGGGTAGCCATTCCCTTCTTCAGGGGATCTTCCCAACCCAGGGATCGAACCCAGGTCTCCCACATTGCAGAGAGATTCTTTACCAGCTGAGCTACAAGGTATGATTATGGCATAGGAATAGACAATAATGTAATGGAACAAAATAGAAGTCAACATATTTGGCCTCTTAATAAGACAAGCGGCACTTTAGAACAGTGGAGGGAGAGTAAGGTCATTGAAATAAATGGGCTATACCAATGAATAAGCACATAAAAATTAAAATGAAATTTACCCATAATATACACCATACTGAAAATCAGTTTTAGGTAGATGATTAAATATTGTTAAATGCAAAATAATACTCTGTTAATGACCCTGGGAAAAGGTAAGTAAGTGTTCTTAGATAAGACACATAAATTACTAACCATGAAGGAAAAATGTTCTTTAAAATTAAGAACTTTATGTCATCAAAAGACACCATGAGAAGTGTGAAAAGGCAAACCAGAAGAAAGGAAAAAATATTTGCAACACATCTATCCAGTAACAACAAGTAACCAGAGTAAGTAAAAATGCTTACAAGTTTATAACAAAAATCAGAAAGCCAATTTAACAAATGAGCTAACAACTTGAATATGTCCTTCATAAAGAGAGAAATTACCTACAGGTGGCAGAAAGAGGCTGACAGAGAGGAAGTAAGGCCATCTGGGTAAATCAAGTAACAGTTTATCCAGTTGAAAGGCCTTTCTGTATTTTCAAGGCTCTGTTTGCCTCTTTTCTGTAACTTTTACATTTCATGTAACCTAAAAATATTTAGAAAGCCCAAAGGCTACTCAAATATTAATCGTTGATCTGCATTTTTCACTTTCATCAAAGTGAGGAGAAAAGCATCTACACCATTTGCCTCAGTGGACTGAGGCCAGGCCTTGTTTAAGGAGTATTTCCCAAGGCCCTAACCGAAACTACTGGGCCTGTGAGAAAGGTAGGAGGGAAGGACGGCTGTGGATAATATTTATTGAATATTTGTTGTATGCCAGGCTGTGCTGTGCTCAGTGCTTTATGTGGATTACCTCACTTAATTCTCACATAGCACCTTCACAGATGAGGACATTGTGATGTTAAGTAGCAGGAATTGTGCCACCAGACTCTGTGCTGCTACCTGAGTGCCTCTTTCCTAGCTACCTGTTAATAGCCTTTCTTAACTATTCTAGTTGGGAGAGCGGAGCAGGCTAGTATTTTCCAGCTGCAAGGCTGATCCCAAAATTACTACAACTTTCTTTGCAATATCTTTTTCCTGACATACCTTGGGTTTGGCCTTTTATTGTCTCTGAGGTCCAGGAATGTGCAAAATGTGGAATAAAGAATGCCGCCTGTGTAGTGTGAAGCTGAAGTTTGACTTCCTCTTGCCCTCACGTCTCAGTTCAGTTCAGTTACTCAGTCGTGTCCAGCTCTTTGCAAACCCATGGACTGCAGCATGCCAGGCTTCCCTGTCCATCACCACTCCCAGAGCTTGCTCAAACTCATGTCCATCAAGTCGGTGATGCCATTCAACCATCTCATCCTCTGTCGTCCCCTTCTCCTCCTGCCTTCAATCTTTCCCAGCATCAGAGTCTTTTCAAATGAATAAGTTCTTCACATCAGGGGGCCAAAGTATTGGAGTTTCAGCTTCAGACAAAGGAGAAAAGGAAAGATATACCCATTTGAATGCAGAGTTCCAAAGAATAGCAAGGAGAGATAAGAAAGCCTTCCTCAGTGATCAGTGCAAAGAAATAGAAGAAAACAATAGAATAGGAAAGACTACAGATCTCTTCAGGAAAATTAGAGATACCAAAGGAACATTTCATGCAAAGATGGGCACAATAAATGACAGAAATGGTACAGACCTAACAGAAGCCCTCAGGTCTATTCATGTGCAAATGCCCATATGAGGCTGGTAATCTTGTAACAGTAGCTTGTTTGCTGTGGTGGGAGTGGGATAGATGGGGAATCTGTCATCCTGGGACCTAACACTTACTTAACTAGTTCTGGTTAGTGTTTTCAGGTACTATACTTTAACATTTAGCATTATATAAAAATGCTAAAATGAATAATTAAGACTTCTGTGTTTTTCATGTATGTTTCCAGTTTCTTCTCACTTTGCAAGGTAGCATTTCTGTCACTGATTATTCACAAAAACAGATATACCTGCTTCTCATAAATATTTTCATTCACCTTAACAAAATATGAAATCAGTTTCTCAATTTCTCAAGGAAACCATACTGAATCTCATACTGAACTAAGAGAAATTGTTTTTGCTTATATTTTGCAGACTTTGGATAATGAGATGAGTACAGATGATGACAATGAATATGCAGAAGAAAAGGAGAGCTACATCTGTGCAGTGTGTCTGGATGTTTATTTCAACCCCTACATGTGTTACCCTTGCCACCACATCTTCTGTGAGCCCTGCTTACGGACCCTTGCCAAAGACAATCCTGCAAGCACTCCCTGCCCGTTGTGTCGGACAATTATTTCCAGAGTCTTTTTTCAGACAGGTAATTGTTGTCTTTCATTAACATGATTGCCTAATTATTTTGACTACCTCTTTGTTCCAGTTCTAAAGGTACTTTATGAATTATTATGAGAAAGTTATTGAAAATCATATATAGCATAATTCGTTACTCTCCAGTTTATAGAAGAGTCCTTGCCAACTCGTTAGAACTTTTAAAATAGTAGAATCAGTGATGAAACCAGTTTCTCATCTCTACTCCTCTATTTAATGCCGAGATCTTTTCTAAAGCATCCTAACTAGTTTTTCAGTCTTTACTTGGACATCTCCAGTGTCAAGGACATTCCATTAAAATTTGGAGCAGCCCTATTAATTATTTATTTCTTAAGTCTAACTTCTATTTCTTCTCATCCTTCGACCTTTGTTTTTACCTCTGGAGTCTCAAAGAATAAATCTATAGATATCTGAGGATAACTACTATGCCTTTCCCTCAAACTCCAAATCTTCTAAACCTTCTTGTTGTTTTTAAGGTCTTTATTCTTGAATACAGTAAAATTGGGACAAGGATTTGTTTACATAATTACCACGTAAAGATGGGATATAATACAATATTTTGATACAAATAGAAACAGGGAAAACTAATGAATGTGGAACATGGATCCTGCTAGGAGAAAGGGAAAAATGATAGAAGTAAGCAGAGCTGTTGGACTGTAAAGAAAGCTGAGCACCAAAGAATTGATGCTTTTGAACTGTGGTGTTGGAGGAGACTTTTTTTTTTCCATTTATTTTTATTAGTTGGAGGCTAATTACTTTACAGTATTGTAGTGGTTTTTGCCATACATTGACATGAATCAGCCATGGATTTACATGTGTTCCCCATCCTGAACCTCCCTCCCACCTCCCTCCCCATCCCATCCCTCTGGGTCATCCCAGTGCACCAGCCGCGAGCACTTGTCTCATGCATCCAACCTGGGCTGGTCATCTGTTTCACACTTGATAATATACACATTTTGATGCTATTCTGTTGGATCATCCCACCCTCACCTTCTCCCACAGAGTCCAAAAGTCTGTTCTATATATCTGTGTCTCTTTTTCTGTCTTGCATATAGGGTTATCATTACCATCTTTCTAAATTCCATATATATGCATTAGTATACTGTATTGATTAGTATACTGTACTGGTGTTTATCTTTCTGGCTTACTTCACTCTGTATAATGGGCTCCAGTTTGAGAGTCCCTTGGACTGCAAGAAGATCCAACCAGCCCATCCTAAAGGAGATCAGTCCTAGGTGTTCATTGGAAGGACTGATGTTGAAGCTGAAACTCCAGTACTTTGGCCACCTGATGCGAAGAGCTGACTCATTTGAAAAGACCCTGATGCTGGGAAAGATTGGGAGCAGGAGGAGAAGGGGATGACAGAGGATGAGATGGTTGGATGACATCACTGACTCAATGGACATGAGTTTGGGCAAACTCTGGAAGTTGGTGGTGGACAAGGAGGCCTGGTGTGCTGCAGTCCATGGGGTTGCAAGGAGTCGGACATGACTGAGCGACTGAACTGAACTGAAAGCAGAGCTGATATTTATTGAGTGCACTACTGTGTGCTAAACCTTTGAGAAGGAAATTTCTGTATCCACATTCTCACCTGAACCATAGGCCAAATAAGATTAAAGTATGTACTTTATTAATAGTAAAACTGAAGAAAACACATAGCACATTTTTCTTCCCCAAAAGAAAATCCAAGGACCCATCTGCAAAGAAGAATCAGTTTATAAAAATAAGTTTTGTATACCCAACCAACTGCATGAATGCTTGCAAACCTGCCTTACCAGCTCAGTAAACAAACAATGAGATACCACTTCACACTCGCTAGGATGGCTATAGTTAAGAAGATAGATAATAATAAGTGTTGACAAGGAAATGGAAAAATTGAAACTCATATATTACTGATAGGAGTATAAAATGGTAAAGTCAGTTTGGAACATAGCAGAATCAGCTTTGCACATAGAAGATTCTAAGCCTGCTTATGAGATGGGGAAAAAATTCTGATGTGTCCCAAATTAACTAAGAGTTCTTCTGTCTATGAAAATGGAAGAAACTCCAGGATGGGCAGGGCCAAGGAAGAAGACCTTTGGCTAGGGGGACCTTTCCATCTCTTGACTGACAGCCTCATTCTTCCAGACAAGGAACTCCCATATCAGTACCCCAGCAGCAGATCTGTTCAGGGATGTCAACCATGCCGCATGACAGGATCTGCCGGCCACCTTCACCAGGAGGCCAAGGAAGGGGAAAGGCTGTGGCTCACAAATGTTAAATGGAGTGGGGGTCACCCAAGAGAGTGGGGAAGAATCCCTTAGCCAGTGAGATCATGGTTTTGTTTTCAGGGAAGGCATCATATTTTCCTGAATCGATTGTACGACTGAAGCCTTCAAACCAAGCGTGGCATTGCCCCTGCTGCAGACTGACTCGGGGGCCCCTGTATGAGCCCTGCTGTAGACCGCAGGAATCCCAGCCCGTGGTCATATGGAAGATGTAGACATCTCACGTATCACATAGAGAGCCACAGGGTCAGTGCAACTGACCCCTCAACTGTGAAGTCACTTGCTGCTCTCACCCCATTCAGATGTACCCGAACCTCAACAAGGAGAATTTTTACCCTCCTTCCATATTTTCCCCCATTCAACCTCTGTACCCTTTTAGACCACTGACCCCATGCCACTGCTCTTCTGCCTTTACATGGTGAGACTAAGTGCTAATAAGCAGTAGTGCTGGTGAACTCCGTTGGAAATGGGAAAATAAAATGGCTGAGTCTTCACCTTGTGTATGAAAAGAAAGAAAGTGAAAGTGAAGTCGATCAGTCGTGTCTGACTCTTTGTAACCCCATGGACTGTAGTTTACCAGGCTTCTCCATCCATGGTATTTTCCAGGCAAGAGTACTAGAGTGGGTTGCCATTTCCTTCTCCAGGGGATCTTCCCGACCCAGGGATCAAATCCAGGTCTCCTGCAATGCAGGCAGACGCTTTACCCTCTGAGCCACCAGGGAAGAAGTCCCTAACTAAGTAAGTAAATGAAATTTAAGCTAATCTAGAATTTTAAGTATGAAGCAGGCTTATGATTTTTTTCACCAGGAATATTTTGGCTGCCACAATAATAGGAGGATGCTACTGGTATCTAGTCAACAGGGCAGGGATAACAGATACCCTGCAGTGTTTGGGCCAGTCCCACACAGCGAAAAATTGTACTGGGTTCAGTCTGAATTTTAGATGTCCTGCTGGGCTTTATTCAGGACATACAACTCATCCAAAAGATCACAGTTCCTCTTCTTATCTGCCGTAATAGCCTGTAATTGGGCTTGGTCTGTTGTCTCTGTTCCCATTAAGGGTATTTCATACTTTCTCTTATTCTATACCAAACAGTCTGGACTGTTAATTCATATGCTAATAGTGATTTTATTCTTGCATTTACCCATGCCTCGACTTTTTCATTTTTACGTTCATCTTGTACAATATAGTCATTGCCTCTGAAATCAAAACTCATTCTTTTTTTAATTGAAGTATAAAAAAAAGATTTACAGTGTTGTGCCGATCTCAGCTGTACCACAAAGTGACTCAGTTATATACATATAGACGATCTTTATTTTTATATTCTTCTCCATTATGGTTTATCACAGGAGATTGAATATAGTTCCCTGTGCTGTACAGTAGGACCTTGCTGTTTATCCATCCTATAAAATATAATAGTTTATATCTGCTAATCCTAGACTCCCAGTCCTCCCCTCCCACACTCCACTCCCCCTTGGCAACTTCAAGTCTGTTCTCTATGTTTGTGAGTCTGTTTCTGTTTGCAAATAGGTTTATTTGTACCATATTTTAGATAACACATGTAAATGGTATTATATGGTATCTGTCTTTCCCTTTCTGACTTCACTTAGTGTGATAATCTCTAGTTGTATCCATGTTGCTGCAAATGGTATTATTTCATTCTTTTTTATGGCTGAGTAATAATATTTCATTGTATATGTATACAAATTCATTCTTTATTAGTAGGCATATCTATTTCCTAATGGCTTTTAGTGTAGTCACTCCCGAGCTTTAATATATGGAAATAAATAGTTTATTATAAAAAAGAACTGGAAGATTAAGCAGAATGATTAGAGCATTGTTTCTCAGGTTTCTCTCATTTTCCTACCAACTTTTCAATTTTCACTATATCCACATACCACCTGAATTATTTTTTACTTAAGGGTTTTCCTCATATCAACATAGTTTTAAAATATACTTATTTCAGCCTCATCTTTAACAACGTATTTTTGAATGTATGTATTTGATGATCTAGTTTATTATATACATTAAAATATAACTATGAAAAATTTTATTCAATTTCACCCTAAATCCTTTAACATATGGCTAGTGCTTTGCAAACCAAATCTTGAAAAACACTGCCTTGCTCTTATGGAGGTTAACACCAGGAAAAAAAAAGCACAGGAAACAGGAATATTTAAAACAGTCCCTGGGAGTTGTGAGTGGAGCTGGAGATAGAAGGAGTGGAACAGATCTTCATTAGTGTTTTGCTTTTGGTTTTTTTTTTTTAATGCTCTTTTACATCATTGGATTTCTTAAACCATGGGAATGTGTTAATTTGACAGTTTTTAAAAATAAATAAGTAAACCAATATATACAGCATTAAATATGTTGGTGGCAGGGAGGATGAAGTCTTGTTTCTTTTCATACAGAAGACAGGCAATCATGAATTCTTTGAAACTGAGGATGTATGCTATGATAACCTTTTGAGGATCCACTAGTATATCTCTATCCATAGGCTTTCAAAAGTTTTTCTAAATACTGAAGTGTAGCTTTAAATGCAAATAATAATAGTATGCATCACAACAATAAAAAGCACGTCACACTTTGTCTCTATCACACTGTGTGTGTGCTTACGTGCCGAGTCCCGCAGTTGTGTCAGACTCTTTGCGACCCATGGACTATCCCTGATCACTAAGCAAGGCTTTCTTATCTCTCCTTGCTA
Source organism: Cervus elaphus (assembly GCF_910594005.1). NCBI lineage: Eukaryota > Metazoa > Chordata > Mammalia > Artiodactyla > Cervidae > Cervus > Cervus elaphus. The sequence goes on along the minus strand of NC_057839.1, from coordinate 18,311,447 downwards.
TTCTTTGGAACTCTGCATTCAAATGGGTATATCTTTCCTTTTCTCCTTTGCTTTTTGCTTCTCTTCTTTTCACAGCTATTTGTAAGGCCTCCTCAGACAGCCATTTTGCTTTTTTGCATGTCTCTTTCTTGGGGATGGTCTTGATCCCTGTCTCCTGTACAATGTCACGAACCTCCATCCATAGTTCTTCAGGCACTCTGTCTATTAGATCTAGTCCCTTAAATCTATTTCTCACTTCAACTGTATAATCATAAGGGTTTTGATTTAGGTCATACCTGAATGGTCTAGTGGTTTTCTCCACTTTCTTCAATTTCAGTATGAATTTGGCAATAAGGAGCTCATGATCCGAGCCACAGTCAGCTTCCAGTCTTGCTTTTGCTGACTGTATAAGCTTCTCCATCTTTGGCTGCAAAGAATATAATCAGTCGGATTTCAGTGTTGACCATCTGGTGATGTCCCTTTGTAGAGTCTTCTCTTGTGTTGGAAGAGGGTGTTTGCTATGACCAGTGCATTCTCTTGGCAAAACTCTTATTAGCCTTTGCCCTGCTTCATTCTGTACTCCAAATTTGCCTGTTATTCCTGGTGTTTCTTGAATTCCTACTTTTGCATTCCAGTCCCCTCTAATGAAAAGGACATCTTTTTTGGGTGTTAGTTCTAAAAGGTCTTGTAGGTCTTCATAGAACCATTCAACTTCAGCTTCTTCAGCATTACTCATCAGGGCATAGACTTGGATTACCATGATATTGAATGGTTTGCCTTGGAAATGAACAGAGATCATTCTGTCATTTTTGAAATTGCATCCAAGTACTGCATTTCGGACTCTTTTGTTGACTATGATGGCTACACCATTTCTTCTAAGGGATTCCTGCCCACAGTAGTAGATATAATGGTCATCTGAGTTAAATTCACCCATTCCAGTTCATCTTAGTTCACTGATTCCTAAAATGTTGACATTCACTCTTGCCATGTCCTATTTGACCACTTCCAATTTGCCTTGATTCATGGACCTAACATTCCAGGTTCCTGTGCAATATTGCTCTTTATAGCATCAGACTTTGCTTCCATCACCAGTCACATCCACAACTGGGTGTTGTTTTTGCTTTGGCTCCATCTCTTCATTCTTTCTGGAGTTATTTCTCCACTGATCTCCAGTAGCATATGTGGCACCTACCGACCTGGGGAGTTCATCTTTCAGTGTCCTATCGTTTTACCTTTTCATACTGTTCATGGGGTTCTCAAGGCAAGAATACTGAAGTGGTTTGCCATTCCCTTCTCCAGTGGACCACATTTTGTCAGAACTCTCCACCATGACCTGTCAGTCTTGGGCGGCCTTACACAACATGGCTCATAGATTCTTTGAGTTAGACAAGGCTGTGGTCCATGTGATTAGATTGGTTAGTTTTCTGTGATTATGGTTTCAGTGTGTCTGCCCTCTGATGCCCTCTCTCAGCACCCACTATCTTACTGGGGTTTCTCCGACCTTGGACGTGGGGTATCTCCTCTCAGCAACTCCAGCTCCAGGCAGCCGCCACTTGCCAGTCCAGTGCCACATGGCCACCGCTCACTGCTCTGGAACCTTCATTCCTTTGTACAAATCCAGTTTTCCATCTCAGACCATTTTCCTTCAGCCTGGAGTAACACTTCTTCTACAGGTTTGGGGAATTCCCTGGCAGTTCAGTGATTAGGATTCAGTGCTTTCACTGCCAGGCCCCAGGTTTGATCAGCAGGTCGTTTTCAATCACTGTAGTGTCTACCACTGATCCTCACACATTGTAGAAGCTCAGTGTTGTTAAAAGGAAACAGGATGTCTGCCATGAAGTCAGAGGAAGTCCTGCCGCTGCAACTAGGTCTCAGGCGCTCTAGCTCCAATTCTCCAAAATTAGAGATACCAAGGGAACATTTCATGCAAAGATGGGCTCAATAAAGGACAGAAATGGTATGGACCTAACAGAAGCAGACAATATTAAGAAGAGGTGTCAAGAATACACAAAAGAACTGGACAAAAAAGATCTTCACAACCCAGATATTTCACGATGGTGTGATCACTCACCTAGAGCCAGACATCCTGGAATGTGAAGTCAAGTGGGCCTTAGGAAGCATCACTATGATCAAAGCTAGTGGAAGGGGTGGAATTCCAGTTGAACTATTTCAAATCCTAAAAGATGATGCTGTGAAAGTGCTGCACGCAATATGCCAGCAAATTTGGAAAACTCAGCAGTGGCCACAGGCCTGGAAAAGGTCAGTTTTCATTCCAATCCCAAAGAAAGGCAATCCCAAAGAATGCTCAAACTACTGCACAATTACACTCATCTCACATGCTAGAAATGCTCAAAATTCTCCAAGCCAGGCTTCAACAGAACATGAACCATGAACTTCCAGCCATTCAAGCTCGTTTTAGAAAAGGCTACATATTTAGTTGGAGAATGGGGCTTCTTAATCTAGATTTTAACTCTGAACAGTTCACTACGAAAGGGTACGAAATCAGGTTAAATTTTATATTCAGAGGATACATATATAAGTATTCATCAGTACTGAATGAGATATTCCTGGTTGGCTTCTCTTTCCCAACACTCAGTTCCTCTGACCCTGAATCACATAGGACATTAGGTTACTAGGAGACTGTGCAACCTCCCTAGGGTGAGGACCTGCAAGGTCTGAAAAGTTGATTCTGAGAGTTGTTGGTATTTCTTGAGTCTAAGTAGTCAGATTCTGTTAAATGCAGGCTGTAGTAGCAAACTCAAGTTTTCTCTAACTGGCATTGTTCCCCTTATAGACAAACATTTCTGGGTGCTCACATGGGTACAAAATGACTTTCACTAGGAGAGCTAGGGTCCCTTGCAAGTGAGACTTTTTTTCCCTCTTGCAGAAGTGTAAATCAAGCATTGCCATTGAAACTCTGAAGACAATTTTAAGATAGTTTATAGATTTTCATTGATACAGAGTAAAGTGAAGTCAAATATCAAGCTTTCATAATAATGAGATGTAATTTTAAGTAGGGAAACAAGGACCTTAGTAATCTAAATGAGATAGCTGGACACATATATCCTATCCTTTTAACACCTATCCTTTTAAAACATAATAGCACTGGGTGCTTCTAAATAACTGTGCCCTGTAGTTGTAATTTGTCATTGTTGTCCAGTCGCTAAGTCATGTCTGACTCTTTGCAACCCCATGGAATGAGCACTCCAGGCTTCCCTGTCCTTCACTATCTCCCTGAGTGTGCTCAAGCTCATGTCCATTGTCAGTGAGGCCATCCAACCATCTCATCCTCTGTCGTCCCCTTCTCCTCTTGCCCCCAATCTTTCTCAGCATCAGGGTCTTTTCCAGTGAGCTGGCTCTTTGCATCATGTGGCCAAAGTATTGGAGCTTCAGCTTCAGCATCAATCTTTCCAGTGAATATTCAGGATTGATTTCCTTTATGATCACTGGTTTGATCTCCTTGCAGTCCAAGGGACTCTCAAGGGTTTTCTCCAACACCACAGTTCAAAAGCATTAGTTCTTCTGCACTCAGCCTTCTTTATGGTCCACCTCTCGTATCTGTACTTGACTACTGGGAAACCATAGCTTCAACTATATGGATATTTGTCAGCAAAATGATTTCTCTGCTTTTTAATATGCTCTTTAGGTTTGTCATAGCCTTTTTTGCATTTATAATAATAATAATAATATAATATAATAATAATAATCTTATTATAGTCCCTCCTTAACAGGACCCAAAGGCCTAAATTAACCTGCCAGACCCCTCAGACCATGGAACTTTTCAAGCAAGAATACTAGAGTGGGTTGCCATTTCCTTCTCCAGGGGATCTTCCAGACCCAGGGATCAAACCCACATCTCCTGCATTGGCAGGCAGACTCTTTACCACTGAGCCATTACCTCATAACTTAGGGTTACCTATTTACTAGATATGATTTAATGCATGTACTATGCCTATTTCACAATTTGCTTTTGTAAGTCCAAAATATTACTGAAAAATTATTTTAAATTTGTATTTAAAAATGAGATTTTCACATTAAAAATTTCTAATATTATGATGCAGCATTGTTCTCAGCACTGTTAGTTTTATGCACTGTTTGAAGTAAATGTTTTCTAAATATTTTTTAATAGGCTTTATTTTTTAGAGCAATTTCATATTCACAACAAAATTAAGTAGAAGATAGAGGGATTTTTTATACACCTCCTACCCCCTCACAAACATCCCCCATTACCCATACTCTATACTACAGTGAAACATGTGTTAAATTCTGTCAGCTTGTATTGATACATGATTATCATCTAAAGTCCATAGTTTACATTAGGGTTCAGTCTTGATGTTGTACATTCCATGAATTTGGACAAATGTATAGTGACACATATCCATCATTAGAGTATCAAAGAGAATATTTTCACTGCCCTCAGAATCCTGTGCTCCTCATTCATTCATCCCTATTCATCCTTCACTCGCAACCCCAGATCTTTTCACTGTCTCCATAGTTTGCCTTTTCCAGAATGTCATATAGTTGGAATCATACAGTATGTAGCCTTTTCAGATTGGCTTCTTTAACTTACTAATATACATTTAATATTCTCCCATGTCCTCTTGTGGCTTGATAGCTTATTTCTTTTGGGGGGCTTCCCTGGTGGCTCAGATGGTAAAGAACCTGCCTACAATGCAGGAGACCCAGGTTTGTTCCCTGGGTTGGGAAGATCTCCTGGAGAAGGGAACGGCTACCAACTCCAGTATTGTTACCTAGAAAATTCCACAGACAGAGGAGTCTGGTGGGCTATAGCCCGTGGACCACTTTAGGACTAAATAATACTCCATTGTCTAATGGTACCAGTTTATCTACTCACCTGCTGAAGGACATGGTTGTTGCTTCCAACTTGGAAATTATGAATAAAGCTGCTAAAAACATCTGTTTGCTGGTCTTTATGTGGACCTAAGTTTTCGGCTTCTTTGGCTAAATACCAAGGAGCATGACTGCTAAATTTTATGTAATAAGAGTATTTTTAGGTTTTGAGAAGCCACCAAACCCTCTTCCAGAGTGGCTGTGCCGTTTTGCATACCTGCCAGCAGTGACTGAGAGCGCCTGTTGCCCACGTCCTTGCCAGCAATTGCGTCATCTGTGCTCTGGGTTTTGGCCGTTCTAATAGGTGTGTAGTGGCATCTCATTAATATTTTAATTTGCATTTCCCTAATGACATATGATGCGTAGCATCTTTTCATCTGCTTATCTGCTGTCTGCATATCTTCTTTGGTGAGATGACTGTTAAGGTCTTTGGCCCATTTTTTTAAATTGAGTTTTTTGTTTTCTTACTATTTAGTTTTAAGACTTTTTTGGGTATTTTTGGATAACAGGCCTTTATCAGATATGCCTTTTGCAAATGTTTTCTCCCAGCCTGTGAATCAACTATTCATTCGCTTGACAGTGTCTTTTGCAGAGCAGAAAAGAATGTTTCACAGTTTTGACTCTTAAACTTAGCAGAATGCTTAAAACTATTACTAACAAATATTTCCATAATAATTATAAATTACAATATAACTTAATTATAACTAGCTTTTAAATATAAAATTGCCCATATAAATGAAGTGAAAGTTGTTCAGTTGTATCCAACTTTTTGTGACCCCACTGACTGTAGCCCACCAGGTTCCTCTGTCCATAGAATTCTCCAGACAAGAATACTGGAGTGGGTTGCCATTTCCTTCTCCAATTTAAGCATAAAGCAGACATCAAAGTTATACCACCCTGTTGGTACTGCTTGTAGTTCAAAATTGTGCTTTGTTTGTGGTGGTTCTTATTTTATTATTTATGGTACAATACAGTGAAACTCATGGTAATACACCCTGTAATAAAGTGAATTATGTTTTTATGTATTTGGTAATTGACTCTTGCCCTCAGCCAAGTCAAGAAGACTAGAACTTTTAACACTTACTTACTATTTCAGTGGTAGTGTCACTCAAAAATGCTGCTGTTTTCCACTGGTTCTGCCACCACATTTAAATGTACCATTTGAATAGACTTTAGAATCTTTCTAGGATATTCAGGGTTTTGCCCTTTTCCATCATATTGAATGATATGAAATATTGATTCATTATAATATATTGTAATATATTGTAATATAATGTAATATAATGCATTATAATATATTGTAGTAAGAAGCCTCTACTCCCTAATAGGTAGAGTTGACAAAGGAGGAGAGAAAGGTAGTTTTTGCCACCTTTTACTCTGAGCCCTGCATCTTGGTCTGCCTTCAGATTTTTCTTAGTGCTTCTTCTAAATAATTCTGAGAAAGTTAGTATTAAATAGTTATCTGTTGCAAAATCCTGCAGTTCCAAGTTCAAATACCACTATAATGAAGCAATGTAGTTCTGTAGAAAGAACAACATCCTTGGGAAAGGTTTGTACAGTTTATAGCAGATAAACTATAAGAGATAAGGTTTACCTTATTTAAATAAATTCAGGTACTTTTAGAATAGAAAAGGATTTAAGGTCATTTCATCTAATGGTTGACTGTGCATTAAAATTATCCAAGGAGCCTATAAAAAGTACAGACTGCTAGGTCACATCCACAGCAATTCTGCTTCAGTAATATCTGGGCAAGGTCCTAGAATTGTCTTTTTAACAAATCCCCTCAGCAACTCTGATACATAGCCAGGCTCCAGACGGGTATTTTGGAATCACTGATCTAGTACAGTGCCCAGCAGACAGGAATTAGATTTAACTAATTTCTGTATTTCTAGCTAGACCAGCAAAGTGCCAGGCACATAGCTATTGCAGAATAAGTGTTTGCCAGAGATGGGGCAGAAAGCAGTACAAAGAGAAGTTCAACAGGTTATGAAATGTGCCACAGTTAGGAAGCATTAGAACCCAGTTCTTATTTGGCCCTGCAGATGGAGGGACAAGGGCTTTTGGATCTACTCTTCTCCAAGGGTCTTTCAGATCAAGTGTAATAAATAGAATCTTCCAACATTTCATAAGACTATGTTATGGACACATGTATTTATGTTCAACAGAACATTGTAGGTACATCTCCCATCTCATTTTGTACATTTAATAAAGTAATTCCTCTGATCATAATTTTCTTAGGTATTATAGATAATTTTTGAAACCTTTCCTTCTTTGGTTTCCATTTGGGTTTGTTATATAGGTTAGAAGTGTATCGTGTAATAAGTTCTTGAAGCTAGAAAATAAAAAATCAGTTACCATTATTACTTTTATCTCTCTCATCTACGCTCTAAGACAAGTTTGATTTGTGACCAGCTCTCAAAACTGCACTTCTGGATGACTCTTACAAGAATGTCTCTTTGACTTGGTTTACTGAATGCAATTACACTTCCAAGTAAGTTTTCATTTTAAGAGAGGCCAGTGCAGTGACATCCTCTGGTTATTGCATCAGCATTTTAGAGCAAGGATACAAACTCTCCAGGGGAAGGAGGAAGAAAAGAAAGGAGGGGAATAAGAATTTGGGGGTTTCAAACTCTTCTCCTTGGTTTATATTATATCCCACAAGAAATAATTTACCCACCACACTGGTCTTACTTTTAAAGGCATTTAGGAAGTTGTGAGTCCAACAACTAGTTGTTAACACAGTCCTGCTTATTTCATAGGATTTTTAATTTCTCAGAAAATACCTTGATTTATAGTTATCACTCCTTAAGGATAAGCCCTACAAGAAGACAATTGTTATGTAAGTGAATGTGTTATAAGTCATTGGATAACTTCTTCCATTCTCTTCATCACTATGAATGACACTGATGAGTCATTTTAACCAAGTAGTAATGCCATGACCGCCTTTTACCAAGGGGCTGTTCACAGGCAGCGGGCAAAGTGGACTTTGATAAAGCAAGCGTGCACTGCTGCAGAAAACACTGAGAATATCCGATCTGAAATGACTTAACTATTATACGCATGAAAGTTAAAACATTCACTGGCCATAACAACCTCCAACATACACAACGAGTACATAGACTATGAAAATACTTGTTCTCTATCTTGTGTGCTTGAATTACTGGCCCTTGGGTGTAGACTGGGGAAGGGAGTTAAGGAGAGTTGCAGGTTTATTCAGTTCAGTTCAGTTCAGTTTAGTCGCTCAGTCGTGTCTGACTCTTTGTGACCCCATGAATTGCAGCACGCAAGGCCTCCCTGTCTGTCACCAACTCCCGGGGTTTACCCAAACTCATCTCCATCAAGTCGGTGATGCCATCCAGCCATTTCATCCACTGTCATCCCCTTCTCCTCCTATCCCCAATCCCTCCCAGCATCAGGTCTTTTCCATTGAGTCAGCCCTTCGCATGAGGTGGCCAAAGTATTGGAATTTCAGCTTCAGCATCAGTCCTTCCAGTGAACACCCAGGACTGATCTCCTCTAGGATGGACTGGTTGGATCTCCTTGTGGTCCAAGGGACTCTCAAGAGTCTTCTCCAACACCACAGTTCAAAAGCATCAATTCTTCAGTGCTCAGCTTTCTTCACAGTCCAACTCTCACATCCATACACGACCACTGGAAAAACCGTAGCCTTGACTATAGGGACCCTTCCTTATTTGGATTGGCCTGTTTTTTACATTGTTTCTTTTGTTGTTAAATGTAAACTTCCAGAATGTTTTCCCTGTCAATTGCTTAGATAAGAATAAATCCAAGAGAGTAGTTAGGAAAAACAGAGAAAATTTGATGTAACTGGTTAGAGAAGAAGCTCAAAGCCTTTGAAAGGATGGAAGCTGAGAAGATAGTACAGGAATAATTGTGGGATGAAAGTAAGAGGGCACCATTGATGGAAAGACTTGTTTACTTCTCAGCTAGTAACTAGCTCTACACTGGCCTCCCTGGGAAGAACTTCTCCATCAAATAGTTGAATTCAGATTATGCCTTGCTTTCCTTGGCTCATGTTCTAGAGACTCTTTTTTTAAGCTATCTTCATATTTGTTTCTTGATTGGTTTATGGTTACTTCAAATGAATATTTTCCTTTTCTCTTTAACTCATGAACAAGTTTCTGAAGGGTTGAGAATTTATTTCTACATTTTTTTGACTTCTTCATAACAGCAGCGTTAGGCTCTACACAGTCAGTCTATCACATATGGAATGAAATAAAACTATAAAGTAAAAGCTTCTAGTGATTTTTCCTTTTCACTATCACTCCTGAGCCATGATTGCACTCTAGTTATTCTGTTGCTACACCCATAACACATTTCCCCCCTTTATGGTGTATCTGTTTATTACCATCTTTTAGACTACAGTCTTCTTTAGGGCAAGGACTATATCTCAGTCATCACTGTTTCTTTCATTTCTGGCTGATGTAGGAGCTGCTCAGTAGGTGTATGTTCTATGTTTAGGCATATCAAAGTTGCATCAAATTCAGAGAAATTTTGTCTGCTTGGGTTAAAAACAAAGTTGACTCCACTTTTATCTTCACTGTCTTCAAAGAGATCTGAATTTATTATCAGACTACTGCAACAACAATTTTTGGGGTTCTTGCCATTTTACTCAAATTAATGTTTAAAAATACTATTTTCGTTTGCTTTGCTCTAGAACTGAACAATGCCACAAAAACATTCTTTACTAAAGAATATTTGAAAAGAAAACAAAGCTTTCAGAAATCCAGCTCTGCAAAGTGGCCCCTACCAAACTGCAGAAAAGCATTCCACCTTTTTGGAGGTAAGGAAACTAATGTAAAAAATGAGAGAGAGAAGGAAAGAGAAAAAGTCTGGTAACATAGTCTAGCATTGTTTTTTAAAGCCATTTTCTTTCTGCCTTAGATATGTTAGTAGAAAAATATTTCTGCACTGGTCAATTTTCAGCAAGGATTTGCTAGTGTCTTCTTACTGAAAGCTACAGGTGTATGTATGAAAAACTTGGAGACTATACCTTAAGAGCAAAATCTGACAGAAACTCATGATCAAATTTACCTTGCCTTGCCATCAATAATGTTTAATATGTAGATAATGAACTTCATTTCAAAAATAACAGATTTAACAGAAGCACTAGTATTCTTTATAAGCATTTTTAATAACTCATCAAAATCTAAGTTTGTTTTATAGGTTATAATCTCATTTTTATTTTTATTATTTTTTACTTGAAGTATAGCTGATCTACAATGTCATGTTAGTTTCAGATGCACAGCAACAGCAATTCAATACACACACACACACACACACACATATATATGTATGTATATGTTATTTCTCAGATTCTTTTCCCTTATAGCTTATTATAAGATATTGAATCTAGTTCCCTGTACTATACAGTAGGTCCTTGTTAGTTATCTATTTTATATGTAGTAGTGTGTATATGTTAATCCCAAACTCTTCATTTATCCCTTCCCCCACCTTTCCCCTTTGGGGAACCATAAGCTTGGTTTCTATATTGTGGGTCTATTTCTGTTTTATAAATAAGTTCATTTGTTACTTTTTTGAGATTCCACAAATAAGTGGAATATGATACATTTGACATATGATATTTGTCTTTGGCTTACTTCACTTATTATGATAATATCTAGGTCCATCCATGTTGCCACAGATGGCATTATGTCATTCTTTTTTATGGTTGAGTAATATTACACACACACACACACACACACACACACACAGCACATATAATACACATACATGCATGCACATATAATATACATACATGCCTACACACATCACATCTTTATTCATTAATCTGTCAATGAACATTTAGGTTGTTTCCATGTCTTGGCTATTGTAAATAGTTCTGCTATGAACATATCGGTGTGTGTGTGTATCTTTTTAATTAGAATTTGCTCTGGATATATGCCCAAGAATGGGATTACAGGATCATATGGTAACTCTATGTTTACTTTTTTAAGGAACCTCCATATTGTTCTGTATAGTGGCTATACCAATTTACATTCCCAACAACATTGTAGGAGGGTTCCTTTTTTTTCTGCACCCTCTCCAGCATTTATTATTTGTAGACTTTTTGATGTGAGATGATGCTTCACTATAGTTTTGATTGGCATTTCTCTAGCAATTAGCCATGTTGAACATTTTTTTATGTGCCTATTGGCCATCTTTATGTTTTTTGTAGAAATACCTATTTAGATCTTTTCTGCATATTTTGTGATTTTTTTTCTAATACTGAGCTGTTTGTATATTTTGGAAGTTAATCCCTTGTCAGATTTGTCATTTTTATATTTTAAATATTTTCTCCCATTCTATAGGTTGCCTTTTTGTTTTGTTTATGGTCTTTTTGCTGTGCAAAACTTTTGTGCTTAATTTAGACCCATTTTTAAATTTTTGCTTTTATTTCCATTGCTCTAGGTAACAGGTCCCAAAAAAAAAAAAAAACCACTGCTGTGATTTATGTCAACGAGTATTCTGCCTATGTTTTCCTCTAGGACTTTTATAGCATTTGGTCTTATGCTTAGGTCTTTAATGCATGTTGAGTTTATTTTTGTATATGATGCTAGAGGATGTTCTAATTTCATTCTTTTACATGTAGCTATCCAATTTTCCCAGCACCACTTAATCAAGAGACTGTCTTTTCTCCATTGTATATTCTTGCCCCCTTTGTTATAGACTAACAGGCCACAGGTGGATGGGTTTATTTCTGGACTTTCTATCCCCTTTTATTGATCTATATTTCTATTTTTGTGCAAGTACCTTACTGTTTTGACTACTGTAGCTTTATAGTATATGCTAAATTCAGGAAGTCTGATTCTCTAGTTCCATTTTTCTTTCTCAGATTGCTTTGGATCTTAATGTATTATTGGAGTCAGTTTGCTGACATTTTGCTAAGGATTTTTGCATCTATGTTCTTCAGTGATATTGGCCTGTAATTTTCTTTTTTTGTGGTATCTTTGGTTTTGGTATCAGGGGGATGGTAGCCTCATAGAATGAGTTTGAAAGTGTTTCACTTTCATACTATTCTATTTTAATATTTTACAGTTTTCCCCCAAGTTTAGGACAAGTAGAAAGTGTCAGTACTTTAATGTAGAGTGTCTCATCCATGTATAACAGACAAGGAATATCAGTTTCTGGGTTCACATCTAACTAAATACATGACCTCAGGGATGTCATAGAAACACCTACTTTTGTTTCTGTTTCTGACCTGTAAGATGGTAATAATTATATAACCTAATTAATGTAGTTGTAAGGATCAAATGAGCTGATGTGAAAGTACATTCTATAACTGTACTATATAGATAAAAGGAAATATCAAATTAGGGCAAGGCAATCTCTCATACCTTTTTCACCTTTGAGAATTTGTTATATGTAATGATCATACAATGTTTTTGTCTTTTATAAAACCATGGTCTATCAGAGCATGGATAACTGTACAGTTTTAGTACAGATGAGGGGTCTGGTTGGAGAAGCTCAGATGTGGGGAGCTCTGATCTTCAGGGAATAAGAGGGCCTTCCATATAAGAAGACTGATAATATCAATACAGCAATGATATCAAACAAAAGGAGGTAAAAACAGAGCCTATATGATTGAGGCAGAAGATAAATTGAATTACAAAATCATCAAGGTTTGAAGAAAGTAGTTTATGGACAAATATAACTGTATATAGTAGTTTTAATGAAGAAACTTAGTTTAAAGACATTTTATCAGCACTATAAAACTATTTACTATAGAATATTATTAATAAATAGTACTCCTATTTATAAGAACTATAAAATAGTCTTCTCATTATAACACTATTTTGTAAAGTCATAAATAATTGAAGAAACCCACCATCTGTTGTTGTTCAGTCACTAGGTTGTGTCCAACTTTTTGCGACTACATAGACTGCAACACGGCAGGCTTCCCTGTTCTTCACTGTCCCCCGGCATTTGCTCAGTCTCATGTCCATTGAGTCAGTGATGCCGTCCAACCATCTCATCCTCTGTTTCTCCTTTCTCCTCAATCTTTCTCAACATCAGAGTCTTTTCCATTGAGTTGGCTCTTTGTATCAGGTCGCTGAAGTATTGGAGCTTCAGCATCAATCCTTCCAATGAATATTCAGGGTTGATTTCCTTTAGGATTGATGGGTTTGATCTCCTGGTTTTCCAAGGGACTCTCAAGAGTCTTCCCTAGCACCATAGTTTGAAAGCATCAATTCTTCAGTGCTCAGCCTTCTTTATGGTCCAACTCTCACATCCAGACAAGACTACTGGAAAAAACATAGCTTTGACTGTATGGACCCTTGTTGGCAAAGTGATGTCTCTGCCTATTTAATACACTAGCTCTAGGTTTGTCAGAGCTTTTCTTCCAAGGAGCAAGCAGCTTTTCATTTCATGGCTGCAGTCACTGGCTACGGTAATTTTGGAGCCCAGGAAAATAAAGTCTGTCACTATTTCCATTGTTTTCCCCATCTGTTTGCCATGAAGTGATGGGACCAGATGCTGTGATCTTCTTTTTTTTGAATAATGAGTTTTAAGCCAGCTTTTTCACTCTCTTCTTTCAACCTCATCAAGAGACTCTTTAGTTACTCTTCACTTTCTGCCATTAAAGTGGTATCATATGCATATGTGAGGCTATTGATACTTCTCCTGGCAGTCTAGATTCCAGCTTGTGATTCATCCAGCCTGGTATTCCACATGATGTAGTCTTCATTAAGTTAAATAAGCAGGGTGACAATATACAGCCTTGACATACTCCTTTCCTAATTTTCCATGTCTGATTCTAAATGTTGCTTCTTGACCTGCATGCAGGTTTCTCAGGAGACAGATGAGGTGGTCTGGTATATCCATCTCTTGAAGAATTTTTAATATATAGCTCAGTTGGTAAAGAATCCGCCTGCAATGCAGGAGACCCCAGTTTGATTCCTGGGTCAGGAAGATGCCCTGGAGAAGGGATAGGCTACCCACTCCAGTATTCTTGGGCTTCCCTTGTGGCTCAGCTGGTAAAGAATCCACCTGCAATACACTAGACCTGGGTTCGATCCCTAGGTTGGGAAGATCCCCTGGAGAAGGGAAAGCCTACCCACTCCAGTATTCTGGCCTGGAGAATTCCATGGACTGTATAGTCCATAAGGTCACAAAAAGACAGACATTACTGAGCGGCTTTCATTCCCTAAATTATATTACATTTAGCCCAAAATATGATATGAAATTAAATATAAGAAAATCAGTGTTATTCACAGGATTTCATGTGAAAGAAGAGAAAATTTAATGTACAGATTATGTGCTTTAAAAGATTCCTTTGAATCCTACCTTCTACCCTATATGCAGAATTTTTTAAAAAATGAATCATCATTCTGATAACATAACCCCTTAATTTCCTTTGTCTTTTTATATTCTGGGGTGCTACAGCTATAAATTAAATATTTGGTTCTTTGTGATTTCATGTTATTTCTCCTCATAGAAGTGCCACAGAACTCAAGTTTTTAGAACTTTTTATGGAGGAGGTTCAAAGTAACTTTATTACTCAACCTAACTTGGAGAATTTTAAGCATAATTTTACTAGCGTGTGAGATGTGTGCAATTGTGCGGTAGTTTGAGCATACTTTGGCATTGCCTTTCTTTGGGATTGGAATGAAAACTGATCTTTTCCAGTCCTGTGGGCACTGCTGAGTTTTCCAACTTTTCTGGCATATTGATTGCAGCACTTTCATAGCATCATCTTTCAGGATTTGAAATAGCTCACCTGGAATTCCATCCCCTCCACTAACTTTGTTCATAGTGATGTTTCCTAAGACCCACATGACTTCACATTCCAGGATGTCTGGCTCTAGGTGAGTAATCACACCATTGTGATTATCTGGGTCATGAAGATCTTTTTTGTACAGTTCTTCTGTGTATTCTTGCCATCTCTTCTTAATATCTTCTGCTTCTGTTAAGTCTGTACCATTTCTGTCCTTTATTGAGCCCATCTTTGCATAAAATGTTCCCTTGGTATCTCTAATTTTCTTGACGAGATCTCTAATCTTTCCCATTCTATTTCTGCTTTATTGACTATGCCAAAGCCTTTGACAGTGTGGATCACAATAAACTGTGGAAAATTCTGAAAGAGATGGGAATACCAGACCACCTGACCTGCCTCTTGAGAAACCTATATGCAGGTTAGGAAGCAGCAGTTAGAACTGGACATGAAACAACAGACTGGTTCCAGATAGGAAAAGGAGTATGTCAAGGCAGTGTATTGTCACCCTGCTTATTTAACTTATATGCAGAGTACATCATGAGAAACGCTGGGCTGGAGGAAGCACAAGCTGGAATCAAGATTGCCGGGAGAGATATCAATAACTTCAGATATGCAGATAACACCACCCTTATGGCAGAAATTGAAGAAGAACTAAAGGGCCTCTTGATGAAAGTGAAAGAGGAGAGTGAAAAAGTTGGCTTAAAGCTCAACATTCAGAAAACTAAGATCATGGCATCTGGTCCCATCACTTCATGGGAAATAGATGGGAAACCGTAGAAACAGTGACTGACTTTATTTTTCTGGGCTCCCAAATCACTGCAGATGGTGACTGCAGCCATGAAATTAAAAGATGCTTACTCCTTGGAAGGAAAGTTATGACCAACCTAGACAGCATATTAAAAAGCAGAGACATTACTTTGCCAACAAAGAGTCTATCTAGTCAAGGCTATGGTTTTTCCAGTGGCCATGTATGGATGTGAGAGTTGGACTGTAAAGAAAGCTAAGTGCAGAAGAATTGATGCTTTTGAACTGTGGTGTTGGAGAAGACTCTTGAGAGTCCCTTGGACTGCAAGGAGATCCAACCAGTCCATCCTAAAGGAGATCAGTCCTAGGTGTTCATTGGAAGGACTGGTGTTGAAGCTGAAACTCTTAATACTTTGGCCGTCTGATGCGAAGAACTAACTGACTCATTTGAAAAGACCCTGATGCTGGGAAAGATTGAGGGCAGGAGGAGAAGAGGATGATGGAGTATGAGATGGTTGGATGGCATCACCAACTCAATGGACATGGGTTTGGGTGGACTCTGGGAGTTGGTGATGGACAGAGGCCTGGCGTGCTGCGGTTCATGGGGTCACAAAGAGTCAGACACGACAGAGCAACTGAACTGAACTGAACTGAACTAACTTAAGAAATATATTACTATTGAAAGCTCAGCTATGCTAAGCAAAAGCTGAGCTGTTAGGCTCAGCCAAAACTGAAAGAGTTAAGCCTGTAATCAGTGCAGTGGTGTAAATAAGAGTCTGTAATCAGAGGAACTGCCAATGCTCCCACCTACTATTCTATCTTCCCCCATGGAACAGTGCACTGTTCCAGGTTCAGTTCAGGTAGACCAGGACAAATGTGGGGTGATTTTATTGTTGAGGAGGCCCTTGGCCTCCAAAAGAGGACCAAAAGACCTTGGCACTTTTATGGACCCCAAGGAATGTATATGTATGTGTTGGGCTTTTTTTGGTGGTGTCGGGGGGAGGGGTGTGGTTTGGGAAGGAAGGGAAGACAAAGGGGAAGGCTAGAAGTGAAAAAGTACTGTAGTGAAAAGTATTTTTAAGATTTTCCCCTGATACCCCTTTAAGAGGTCTCAGCAGTGGTTCAGAAGAAGCCCTCTGCACAAGACCTCAGGTAAAGGACAGAGAAATGCAGGTGCTGACACTAGGAATGTAAATATGTGAAAGAGCATCACAGGCAGGAGTCCTGAGACCCTGATTGCAGCTCCTTCAAGAGAGATTGTAGAGCACTGGCTGTACACCACGTCTGGTGGGGCAAAGGCACCCACCATGTGCCTAGTGTGATGAGTCATTTAGTGTTCTTGCTGCCCCGGGGACTGCAGCCCGCCAGGCTCTTCTGTCCGTGGGGATTCTCCAGGCAAGAATACTGGAGTGTGTTGCCATGTCCTCCTCCAGGGGATCTTCCTGACCCAGGGATCAAACTCAGGTCTCCCGCATTGCAGGCAGATTCTTTACTGACTGACTGAGGCCTCTATAATTGCCTACAGTCAAGCCTGAAAAACCATAGGGTTTTAAATACAAACCAGACTCAATTACCAGTATTACTGAAGCACCTTCTCTCCTTCTGTACTTTTTGTTTGCTTCCTTCTTGCTCTGAGTTTTCTATTAATCATTTCTTTATACATGTAAGTATACATACATATAATGAATGTTATTTAATTTTGCTTGTCTTTGAACTTTTGCAGGGATAACAATGTATGTATTCTGTATTTGCTTTGTCACTCAGCATTATGTTTCACTGAGTGTAGCCACATTCATTTATTCTTACTCCTATACTGTAGCCTGTTATGTGAATATGTTTGGTTGTTCAGTCACTAAAGTCGTGTCCAGCTCTTTGAAGCCCATGGACTACAGCACATGAAGCTCCTCTGTCCTACATTATCTCCCAGAATATGCTCAAATTCATGTCCATTGAGTCAGTTGTGCGATCTAACCATCTCAAGCCCTGCTACCTCCTTCTCGTTTGCCTTCAGTCTTCCCCAGCATCAGGTCTTTTCCAGTTAGTCAGCTCTTTGCATCAGGTGGCCAAAGTATTGGAGCTTCACAGTTGATTTCCTTTAGAATTGACTGGTTTGATCTCCTTGCAGTCCAACGGACTCTCATGAACCTTCTCCAATACCAAAGTTCAAAAGCATCAATTCTTTACTGCTCAGCCTTCTTTGTGGCCCAACTCTCACATCCCTACCTGACTACTGCAAAAACCATTAACTTTGACCACACAGATCTTTGTCAGCAACGTGGTGTCTCTACTTTTTAATATGCTCTCTAGGTTGGTCATACATAGCTTCCCTTCCAAGGAACAAGCATCTTTTAATTTCATGGCTGCAGTCACCATCCACAGTGATTTTGGAGCCCCCCAAAATAAAATCTATCACTGCTTCCACTTTTCCCCCATCTATTTACCATAAAGTGATGGTACTGGATGCCATGGTGTTAGCTTTTTAATGTCGCACTTCAAGCCATCTTTTTCACTGTCCTCTTTCACCTTCATCAAGGGCTCTTTAGTTCCTCTTTGCTTTCTGCCTTTAGGATCATGTCATCTGCATATCTGAGGTTATTGATATTTCTCAAGCAGTCTTGATTCTACCTTGTGATTCATCCAGCCTGGTATTTCACGATGTACTCTGTATATAAGTTAAATAAGGCTGACAATATGCAGTCTTGTCATATTCCTTTCCTAATTTTGAACCAGTCTGTTCCATATCTGGTTCTAACTATTGCTTCTTGACCCGCATATAGGTTTCTCAGGAGACTGACCAGGTGTTCTCGTACTCCCATTTCTTTAAGAATTTTCCAGTTCTGATCCACACAAAGGCTTTAGTACAGGCAGTGAAGCAGAAGTAGGTTTTTTTTCTGGAACTTCCTTGCTTTCTCCATGATCCAGTGAATGACAGCAGTTTGATCTCTGTTTCCTCTACCTCTTTGAAGCCCAGCTTGTACATCTGAATGTTTTCAGTTCATGTACTGCCGAAGCCTAGCTTGAAGAATTTTGAACATAACCTTGAAGTATGTGAAATGAGCACAATTGTATGGTAGTTTAAACATTCTTTGGCATCGTCCTTCTTTAGGATTGAAATGAAAACTTATCTTTTCCAGTCCTGTGGCCATTGCTGTTTTTCAATTGGCTGTGGCATATCAAGTGCAGCACTTTAACAGCATCATCTTTTAGGATTTTAAATAGTTCAGCTGAAATTCTATCACCTCCACTAGCTTTGTGCATAGTAATGCTTCCTGAGGCCCACTTGATGTCTGGCTTAGGTGAGTGGCCACACTATCATAGTTACCCAGGTCATTAAGACCTTTCTTGTATCGTTCTTCTGTGTATTCTTGCCACCTCTTCTTAATCTCTTCTACTTTTGGTCCTTATCGTTTCTGTCCTTTATCACACCCATTCTTGCATGAAATGTTCCCTTGATATCTCTAATTTTCTTGAAGAGATCTCTGGCCTTTCCCATTCTGTGCTCTTCCTCTATTTCTTTGCATTGTTCATTTAAAAAGGCCTTCTTTTCTATCCTTACTATTTTCCGGAACTCTGCATTCAGTTGGGTATATCTTTCCCTTTTTCACTTGCCTTTTGCCTCACTTTCTTTCCTTAGGTCTTTGTAAAGCCTCCTCAGGCTACCACTTTGTCTTCTTGCATGTCTTTTTCTTTGGGGTGGTTGCAGTCACTGTCTGATGTACAGTATTACGAACCTCCATTCATGGTTCTTCAGGCACTCTGTCTACCAGATTTAATCCACTGAATTATTCATCATTTCCAGTGTATAATCAGGGACTTGATTTAGGTCCTACCTGATTGGCCTAGCGGTTTTCCCTACTTTCTTGAATTTAAGTCTGAATTTGGCAATAAAGATGCTCATGATCTGAGCCACAGTCAGTGCCAGGTCTTGTTTTTGCTGACTTTTGAGTTTCTCCATCTTTGGCTACAAAGAACATAATCAGTCTAATTTCGGTGTTGACCATCTGGTGATGGCCATGTGTAGAGTCATTTCTTGTGTTGTTGAAAAAGGGTATTTGCTATGACTAGTATATTCTCTTGATAAAACTCTGTTAGCTTTTATTTCCAATATTCTGGGAGGTGGAAATAAAAGCAAAACTAAACAAATGGGACCTAATGAAACTTAAAAGCTTTTGCACTACAAAGGAAACTATAAGTAAGGTGAAAAGACAGCCGTCAGATTGGGAGAAAATAATAGCAAATGAAGAAACAGACAAAGGATTAATCTCAAAAATATACAAGCAACTCCTGCAGCTCAATTCCAGAAAAATCAATGACCCAATCAAAAAATGGGCCAAAGAACTAAACAGACATTTCTCCAAAGAAGACATACAGATGGCTAACAAACACATGAAAAGATGCTCAACATCACTCATTATTAGAGAAATGCAAATCAAAACCACAGTGAGGTACCATTACACGCCAGTCAGGATGGCTGCTATCCAAAAGTCTACAAGCAATAAATGCTGGAGAGGGTGTGGAGAAAAGGGAACCCTCTTACACTGTTGGTGGGAATGCAAACTAGTACAGCCGCTATGGAAAACAGTGTGGAGATTTCTTAAAAAACTGGAAATAGAACTGCCATATGACCCAGCAATCCCACTTCTGGGCATACACACTGAGGAAACCAGATCTGAAAGAGACACATGCACCCCAATGTTCATCGCAGCACTGTTTATAATAGCCAGGACATGGAAGCAACCTAGATGCCCATCAGCAGATGAATGGATAAGGAAGCTCTGGTACATATACACCATGGAATATTACTCAGCCGTTAAAAAGAATTCATTTGAACCAGTTCTAATGAGATGGATGAAGCTGGAGCCCATTATACAGAGTGAAGTAAGCCAGAAAGATAAAGAACATTACAGCATACTAACACATATATATGGAATTTAGAAAGGTGATAACGATAACCCTATATGCAAAACAGAAAAAGAGACACAGAAATACAGAACAGACTTTTGAACTCTGTGGGAGAATATGAGGGTGGGATATTTCAAAAGAACAGCATGTATACTATCTATGGTGAAACAGATCACCAGCCCAGGTGGGATGCATGAGACAAGTGCTCCGGCCTGGTGCACTGGGAAGACCCAGAGGAATCGGGTGGAGAGGGAGGTGGGAGGGGGGATCGGGATTGGGAATACATGTAAATCCATGGCTGATTCATATCAATGTATGACAAAACCCACTGGAAAAAAAATAATAATAATAAAAATAAATAAATAAATAAAAATAAAAAAACAAAACAAAACTCTGTTAGCCTTTCCCCTGCTTCATTTCGTGCTCCAAGGCCAAACTTACCTGTTATTCAGCATGTTTCTTGACTTCCTACTTTTGCATTCCAATCCCCTGTGAAGAAAAGGACATCTTTGTGTGTAGCGTGTGTTATTTCTAGAAGATGTAATCTTCATAGAACCAGTCAATTTTGGCTTCTTTGGCATCAGTGGTTGAGGCATAGACTTGGACTATGTGAATATGGTACCATTTATTCTCTTGTTGATGAGCAAATGAATTATACAGTTTCTGTTATTACAACAACATTGTTATAAATATTTTCATGTCTCTTGGAGCATAAGAGTGCCTCTAGAACAAGTGCCAGTAAAAAACAGCTGGGTCTAAGAAAAACATATTTTTAATTTGATTGCCTAAACCAAACCATTTTCCTAAATGACTACTGATCTATCACCAACTTTGTTTACCACATTCAATGTTTTCAGTGGGTATAAAATGATATCTCATTGGGGATTTAATTTCAATTTCTCATTATTAACAGGGATTGAAAATAGCTTTGTATATGTATTAGTTATTGAATTTCTTCATTTGTGAAATTCCTTTTCAGATTTTGTCCATTTTCCTATCAGTTGCATTTTTCTTGTTGATTTTTGAGAGTTTTAAAAAATTTCTGCTGTCTCCTTTTCTTGCTAATTATGTGAATGGCAGCTGTCTTCTCTCACTTGTCTTTTCACTTTATGATGTCTTTAAGTGAATTATATAGTTTTTCATTTTTTAGCATCTTTCTGGTATGTATCATCTGATTTGAGAAATTCTGTATCCTCAGTGTCATAAAAATATTTTCCTGTATATTTTTTCAAATATTTTAAAGGTCTTTGGAAGTAATTTATGTTGTTGATACTTTCTGGATTTTGTGGTGGTGAGGGGAATGGGTGTTGTGTTATAGGGTAGGGATCCAATTACTTTGGGATTTTTTTCCTATTTAATTTTTTCCAACCACAATTTAATAATTAATTATTTCCCCACTGATCCACAGTGCTAATCTGTCATTGTTTAAATTTCCATGAGTCTTTTTCTGAAGTCTTTATTTGGTTCCTTTGTCTTTATGTCAAGTTCTACTCCAGTACTATAGTATCTCAGTTACTGAAGCCTTATAAGAAGTCTTGATATTTTCCTTCAGACTTGTTTTGCTGCATGAGTGTCTTGATCTTTTGTTGTTGTTGTTGACTCTTTGAATCGTAGAATCATCTTGTAAAGTTCCATGAAAACTTTACAAGGATGGGATGAATTTAGAGAGTGCATTTAAATATATACATTATCTTATGTAAAAGAGATAGCTAATGGGAAGTTACTGTATAGCACAGGGAGCTCAGCCTGGTGCTGTGACAACCTAGAGGGGTGGGATGGAGTGGGAGGTGGGAGGGAGCTTTTAGAGGGAGGGGACGTGTGTATGTATATGGTTGATTCATGCTGATATATGGCAGAAACCAACACAACATTGTAAAGCAATTATTTTCCAATTAAAAAAAAAGAAAACCATGTTGAATTAAGGGAAGAAGTTCCTATTCAATGCATGAGTCTATGTGGGGAGAATTGACACCTTAATAACTTTCCCTATCCACTAAATGGTTTTTCTTTTATTTAGATCTTCTAAATCTCTCATGTCTTATAATAAAATTTGATAATTTTCTTCACTGATGTTTTATACACATTTTAGTTAGACTGATTCACATATATGTTGTTATCCCCTTTTCTCCTCCTCTGAACCTTGAGTGAGGCTAGTTACTCCAGTTCTACTTCTTAATTAACTGCTACTGTCATCACCAGTCCACAGACTCATTTGTTTCCTTTTATCCTCATGTCCTACTTTCTATTATGTTGAATTTATTTAATCTGTATCTTTTCATTGTATTTTTAAATCATGTTTATTGTTTTCTATGCATATATTTTAAGTTATGGGAATGCTGTCGTTACATTATTGCACTGTTTCTTCTTATCTTTTTCATCTAGCACTAGACTTTTAGATGAATCTTGGTGCCTATGTATATTTCCAAATCCTGTTCTCTGAAGGTCTGCATTTACCACACTTTATCTGGCTGTTCACTGACTGGAGCACAGAATACCACAGCCCCTGCCACTACTGTAACACTAATGACTATCCTAACGTGGGCCTTGGGAAGGTTTATTTGGCATACAGACTCAGGAGCAGAATGTCTCGGTCATATATTTGACGAAATAATGCCAACAGCTCCCCCATATGCCAGTGTAGATACCTATAACAGTGCATGAGGTTTGGGGGAAATTGGAACTATGGAAAATGGCCAAGAATGGAAGTTAGGAACTCTCGTTATTAATTTAATTTGCTTTTAATTTGATCTCTAGTAGTTTCAGATCCTTCAAATACTCATCAGTCTTTCAGATTCCTTTTCTGTAACCTCTCTCCTCATTTTCCTAAGGAGGTTTCTGCCTTTTATCAGTTTTACAGAATTTCTTGTGTATTCAGGATACTAATCCTCTGTCTGCTTTAGACATTATAAATGTTTTATCCCATTTTATAATCTGTATATTAAGTTTATCCATGATGACCTTCACTGAAAGAAATTCAACTTTGGCATAATTAAATCCACCTTAATTTTGTGTTGTCATTGTATTTTAAAGTTTTATTTAAGAAGTTCTTCCCCATTCCCAGGTTACAAAGGTTTTTGCTTAGGTAAAACTATAAAGTTAATATTAAAAAATATTTCTCACTTAGGTCTTTATCTAGAATCTGCCTCTTATCATGTGTTACAGAGGATTCATGTCTCCCTTCAGATAAAATAGCCCACTTTTCTGAATACTAAATAATGATTCTGGGTTTTTAAAATTATTCCTTAACTGCAGTTGTATAGAAATGTCCTTGTGGGATTTTAATCCCATATTTAGCAGCCTTACTAAATTACCTTCAGTTTCATTATTTATAGGGTTTGAGGGGCTCTGATGAAGATAATCATATCTGCCTTACCTGTAAATAAAGACAGTTTTATATGTTTCAAACTAATATATATGCTTTTTCCTTTTCTTTTTTCTCTTGCCATACTTTCTGAACAAGGATTTCTGTTTGATTTTGAAGAGAAAAGTGATAGAAGCATCTCTGATATTAAAAGAAATATTTTAATATTCCTGATGCTGAGATCCATGTTATATCATAGTAGTCAACATACCATGCCATTTGTGCCATGTTAATTGTTTTCTCCAAACAGTTTCTTTTCAGCTAAATGTTCAGAGGTTGGTAGAAGGAAGTAAGGTGGGGAAAGAACATATTATGGAAAAGAATAGACAATCATGTAGACAGACTCCTTTGGCTCCATACAATTAGTATTCTCTCCACAAAACCAGAGCAAAAACATTTTAACATAGTTTTAGATTTCCTAATCAATGAAGTTCATATAAACTTTTTTTAATTCATTCATCCATAAAGCTCACTCACACTTACTTATCCCTTTCACCTTGTCAAGTAGTGTCTTAAGAGATATTGATGAATAAGCAGACATGTTTTAAATTTATTTCTTACAAATACATGTTATATGTTTATACATAAAATAAGTTATGTGAAAAGAAATGGAAATATTCTAGATAAATGAGAGCTAGCACTTTACATCTTTTATCAGGTGCCAATAACATGTTAACCCTCACTCTTAGTTTTTTCCTCTGAAGTATATATTGTTTCTAAGCATGGCATCCTCAGTTTATCAGTATCTAATTGACTTGATTTTCAGGCATGCCATGTTTTAGTTGGTTTCCTAAGAAACCAATTTTGTATATGTTAATGAGCTAAGAAGTTTTACTAACATGTTTTGCCAAAATAAAATTCCATGTTATTGAATTTTTTTCTAAATATACTCAAATCAAAGAAATGAAAAAAAAAAAGTCATGATTTAAAATCCAATGTCCTAATTTTTTCTGGTAATAATAAGAACATGCAGCTAAAATGAAGGTATCTGAGACACTTATGACCAATCCATTTGTTCTCTTGTAAAGCCTAGGAAATTGTTTTATTTGGTCATTAGCTCATCTGAAGGTGTTAGATTGATTCTGCAAGTTTAAACATGCTCAGTATAAATTAAGGAATATCCACATGGAAAAGAATGCTCGTCTCTAATAGAGAACAAAACAATTTATGATCAAATAGCAGGAGTTTGAATATCACCCAGAAATTTGCTTTCTCAGAAAGTTGGAGGTAAAATCTGAGAGATTTTACAATATGCTGTAGCCTTGGTGCTGTCTTACTAGAAAGTTCATTAACCTTTTCGCAAGGTAATTTTTCAAAAGGGCCTAAGAATTTTAGTATCTTTTTCTATTTATTTTCTAATGGCAGAATCAGGCCCTGTTTTTGCTGTACAGTTTAATAATGAGTTTAAAATTTATTTTGGAAGCCAAATCAGTAATAAGCCCTACAATATAAGAAGTTGCTTTAGAAATAAGTAGTTACATGCAATCACACTAAAATGTAAAATCATAGATTCTGAAGAGTTAGAGAATATACATAATGTAACTTCTCCAACCAATACAAGAACAGCCTCAACAATCATGCTCAGAGATAGTTGTCTAGATTCTGTTTATCACATGTTTATCATTTACTACCTGAATACATTTGTTCATTTTAACAACTCATTCACATAAATTTCTGTGTAAATGAAATCTGGCTTCTCATAATTTCCTTTTATTGGTTCAAGTCTGTTTTAATCTTCGTCCATGTGACTGTTCTTCAAATATACAAAGACACATTTGATGTTCTAGACAGGTCTTTATTCCACACAGAAACTATGTACATTCCTTCATCTGTTCCTCATAGAACCTAGTTTCTAGTTCCTGGTTGCCTGTTTCAGAGATACTAGTGGGACTGGAAACCACATTAGTTGGATACTGATACACTAAGATGCAACGTCTGGAAATGGAAGATATTTCAGAGGAAGGAACTAAGATTGACAGAATCATCAGTGCAACTAACACTTGATAAGAGGTATAAGAGCTAGCTCACTTTTATATAAAATACTTGCTTTCCTTTTCACATGACCTAGTGTTATTGTGGTGTTGGGTCATGAATTCATGGTCTCTGTTGAAGGCTAAATAGTTCATGTGGGCAGTGGAATCAAAACTAAAACGCCATTTTCTTCTATATTATGATTGAACTGAATTGTAATACAAATTATACATTTTGTTCAAATATCATCACTTTATGTGTTATTTTTTAAATTACATAATACCCCCATCCACACACACACACACTCTTACAAACACAATTCCATTCCCTTCATTGTTTCACATATATAGAGTGAAGCTTTATTAATTCTATATGAAGTAGGATGTTGGTAGGAAATTCTCCCTTTTTTTTTTCCACAAATACTTGCATATATTACATAAATGCATGCAAATGCCTGTACGTTTAAAAGCCACACACTAACCACAGGACCTCTGAAGTTAACAGTGGAAGCATATTCTTGTGGTGAGAGGGGTGGGCTGCATCTGATCTTGAGCCTGAACTCACAGCTTTAACACTGTGATTTCCCACTACTAACAATTTCCCTGTGTACCCTGCAGAATAGATTTGTTGTTCAGTTGTTAACTCATGTCCTACTCTTTGTGACCCCATGGACTGCAGCATGTCAGGCTTCTCTGTCCTTCAGTATTTCCCAGAGTTTGCTCAAACTCATGTCCATTGATATGGTGATACCATCCAACCATCTCATCCTCTGTCGTCCCCTTGTCCTCCTGCCTTCAGTCTTTCCCAACATCAGGATCCAGTGAGTGCTCCTTGCATTAAGTGGCCAAAGTACTGGAGCTTCAGCTTCAGCATCAGTCCTTCCAATGAATATTCAGGACTGATTTACTTTAGGATTGACAGGTTTGATCTCCTTCCTTCCAAGGGACTCTCAAGAGTCTTCTCCAGCACCACAGTTCAAAAGTATCAGTTCTTCAGTGCTCAGCCTTCTTTATGGTCCAACTCTCACATCTGTACATGACTACTGGAAAAAACATAGCTTTAACTAGAAGGACTTTTGTTTGCAAAGTAATGTCTCTGCTTTTTAATACACTGTCTAGGTTTGTCATAATTTTTCTTCCAAGGAGCAAGCGTCCTTTAATTTCATGGCTGCAGTCACTGTCCACAGTGATTATGGAGCCCAAGAAAATAGTCTGTCACTGTTTTCATTGTTTCCCCATCTATTTGCCATGAAGTAATGGTACTGGATGCCATGATCTTAGTTTTTTGAATGTTGAGTTTTAAGCCAGCTTTTTCACTTTCCTCTTTCACCTTCATCAAGAGGCTCTTTAGTTTCTCTTCACTTTCTGCTATGAGAGTAATATCATCTGCATACCTGAGGTTGTTGATATTTCTCCCAGCAATCTTGATTCCAGAGTGTGACACATCCAGCATGGCATTTCACATGACGTACTCTGCATGTAAGTTAAATAAGCAGGGTGACAATATACAGCCTTGATGTACTCCTTTCCCAGTTTTGAACCCATCCCTTGCTCCACATCCGGTTCTAACTGTTGCTTGTTGACCTGTATACAGGTTTCTCAGAAGGAAGGTAAGGTGGTCTGGTGTTCCCATCTCTTTAAGAATTTTCCATAGTTTGTTGTGATCCACATAGTCAAAGGCTTTTGATAGTCAATGAAGCAGAAATAAATGTTTTTCCGGAATTCCGTTTGTTTTCTTGTGATCAAATGGGTATTGGCAATTTGATCTCTGGATCCTCTGCCGTTTCTAAATCCAGCTTGTACATCTGGAAGTTCTCGGTTCACGTCCTGCCGCAGCCTGGCTTGACAGATGTCGAGCGTTACCTTGCTAGCATATGCTGTGTGCTTAGTTGCTCAGTTGTGTCTGACTCTTTGCATGTGAGATGAGTTCAGTTGTGCGGTAGTTTGAGCATTCTTTGGGATTGCCTTTCTTTGGGATTGGAATGAAAACTGACCTTTTCCAGTCCTGTGGCCACTGTTGAGTTTTCCAAATTTGCTGACATACTGAGTGCAGCACTTTAACAGCATCATCTTTTAGGATTTGAAATAGCTCAGCTGGAATTCCATCACCTCCACTAGCTTTGTTCGTAGTAATGCTTCCTAAATGCCACTTAACTTTACACTCCATGATGTCTGGCTCTAGGTGAGTGACCATACCATCATGGTTATCCGGGTTATTAACAGTTATTAGCTGTTATAAAGTACAGTTATTCTGTGTATTCTTGCCACCTCTTCTTAATCTCTTCTTCTGTTAGGTCCTTACCATTTCTGTTCTTTATTGTGCCCATATTTGCATGAAATGTTCCCTTGATATCCCAGAATTGATAGCACAGACTTAAAATATTGAAACCGGTAATAAGATGACTTTGGTACTTGACACTGAAGTTTTTCAGCTTTTGATTAAGAGAAACCAAGAAGGAAGTGAAGGAATTCAGCACAGCCAAATTCAGATTTGAGTGTCACTGTCTAATAAATGGTGCTATTTAATTTCTTTAAAGACTTCAGAAATGTGCAAGGGCTTTAAGGTCTGACCACTGTATGACATTGTTAGGGCATTGGGCAATATGTATATTCACTGTAAATTATCCTAGAAAATTGTGGTCAATCTTGGAATAAAAAATGAAGATTGAGGAGCTTGGAATTAAGAGAGGTAATGGAAAATTACTCTCTCTGGGAGATAGTGTGGTCACTTTATCTTATTCTATAATCATGGTGAGTGGTGTACCCTTATGGGTGATGGTGGATATGCACCCTAGCATACAGAGGTTGGCAAGGTGTATAAAGGTCTGAGGACAATTCTGTGTTTGTGCAGTGGCTGTAGGTTATACTTTGTGTTTATTACACCTTTTATCCAAGACAATCTGAATTGTCTTGGATAAAAATTATATGCTCTGGACCTGTTCCATATGTGAGATACAGCACTACTATCTTAGTTCAACACTGGAAGAGCAGCAATCTTGTTTGATCATCAGCAACAAAGTTAGAATTAACAGATGAGGAATATAGGGATATCCCCCCAGTATAGAGGGATGCAATAGGACCTGGTTTTGAGCACAGAAAAAAAAAATGAGAAAGTAGTCATAGAACTCTGAGAAATGCAAGAATAAACAGGTGAAGCTTATATATTTCTGACAATAACAGCAGTGGTGATTTCTTTTTCTAGAATATATAAGATATAGTAAGATATATTAGCATATAAGTTGTGGCATCATCATTCTCAATGGCAATACCTGGGAATAAAATGATAATTACAAAAGCTATATTTCTAAATAAATAAAAGAGCTATGGAATTAAAGAAGTCTTGATGAAGTAAAATTCCAGTAGGGGGAGATTCCCCAGTGAAGCTAATACTGCCAACTACTTGCTTCTCTGGAAGTATTTTATGAGTCTGAGAGTTGTCTGAGGATCAGTCTTGCCATAGGCAGAGGACTCTATTAGGGGAAGAGAAATCAGCTGAGGTTTTGACAACCATATGGACTGACATGTCAGGTTGGACAAAGAGTCTGAACATATGGCCGTTTTCCTCATGAGACATTTGCTGAGATCTGTGGCAGTACAAGAGGCTAAATAGTTGGCTAGTTGGCCCAAACAAGCAAAATGAAACCTCTGGCAATCTCACAGAGGTCAGGAATCAGCCACAGAATAGAGAAGCCTACAACAAACACACAGTAAGATTGCTCCTGAACATATTTGCCAAATTTTAAACCTATGTAGGATGGAAGACAGAGTTACTTTCACAACCTCTGAAAAGAAGAACTTTCAGATTAGAGGAGATAGAGACCTATTAAACTCTTAACCAAAAAACCCTAGGCCCACCCTCAAGGAGGGGTCAAGACCCAAAAGCAGAGTTCAAATCCGCAGTCCCATAATGAACTCCAAAGGGTTTAGGAGATCAAGTCACAGAAAAGGAGCATGCAGTAAACACAGAATAGGCCATGCCCATAAGCCACTTGAAATCAGAGGTTGAGTGAATCTAATAAACACTGCAATGTAACGGCAACCTCAACCCAGCTTATTAATTACTGAGTTGAGACAATGAGCTTCTCACTTTACCTGCCTGACAAAAGGACCAATCCTCTGTGGAGGGAAATAATATCTACTTCAGTAATTCATACAATAAAAAATGGGACATAATTTAATAAAGGAATGTTAAGAAATTGTGACTAATAATCAAATGTTGACCTAAAATAATAGAAACAATCAGTTATTTTACTAGCAAAGCATTTTATTCAGGAAGAACAAAGGATTACAATTCAGGACTTGCACTCTATGGCAAACTGCAGGCAAGTCCAGAAAACAAGGGAGAGAAATGTCCTTTTGAAGAGGTGAAGGGGCTGTTACAGAGTCCACTGGGAGAAACTGAGTTCAAAGTGTATTGGCTTTTCATTGGCTAAATTGTGACAGCCTCTTATTGGCGGGGCTGTTGCTGGATTAGGCAAAGTTCTTCCTCTTGATGGGTAAGGAAGTAGTAGCCTTCTTTCTGTTAGAAATGCAAAGGCACATCTCTTCCTGTTGGGTCTGTAATTGACTGGGAGTGGTGGGGCATAAGAAGTCCCCTTTCTGACCCCCTGACTGTTTTAAGTGAGGTTTCTCTTTATTAGCTTTCATATACGAGTGGTAGCAGAAAACAGATGCAGATCCCTAGATGATCTAGATATGGGATTAGCTGACTAAGATTTGAACTGTTAGGAAAAAATGTCAATGAAAATAGAGAAAAAGATGAGCAAAGTAGGTAAGAGGGTGGATAATGTCCATAGGAAAAGGAAACTATAGAAAATAAAAAAGTGGACACTGCAGCATTAGCAGTTTAGGTCACAGAATCACTGCCTTGGAGGGACATGCCCTATTTTCAACCCACTTCTGCTTCCTGTACTCAAGCACAGCCAATGCCCTCAAACCCCTTCTCTCAGAACCCAGACATGGTGTTTGGGGCTTTTTTTTTGCCAATCCACTGTTCTCATTCTGTCCTGCCTTTTGCAGGTTGAATGATACAAATCTGCCACACTTCTCCATGTTCTACTTCTTTCAAGCAGCTGGGCTATTTGAGTAAGTGGATGGAGAGTTCAGTCTGTAGGCATAGTCCTACCTCTTACTATGTATATAGATCCCAAGATGAAGACTAGAGAAGGGAACAAGAAGCACCTTATTTTTTAAGCCAGTTTATTTTAAATCTTTGATTTTCTAAATTACCAGTGATAGAGTGTATTAATGAAGCAGTGATCCATTTGCCAGAATATAGATGATATAATTTGCAAGGTATAACCACATAATCCTTAGCTCGTAGCCCCTTAGGGGGGACTTTTAACCGACCTCATCATGGAGGATCATCCACCCGGGTTTACCTCCTAGATGCTTCCAAGTTAGGAGAGCAATGAGAGCTTTGAAGTCAGGGATGTCACACTGCACAACGCAGGAAGCATCTTTCCATGTAGTCATTTCTGTGAAGGGTCCTCTCTGGAGTTCTGCAGTGCATAGCATAAGTAAACCGATATGATAACTGCATCTTTTCTCATGGCCTGATACGCGGGCATATACTTATTGGCTGCTTGATCCTAAGGACAGTCGCTCCATCAGGAAAGATAATATCCACAAGAGCATTTCATGCCTCTTGCATACGATGCCTCCATGAGTAACATTATCAGAAAGCGCCATGACACCCCAATACTGACACAAGAGAAAGTTAAACAGGGAAGTGCTCATTAAATAAGATAACTTTAAAATGTTAATTATAGGTGCGTGGAAGAAATGCAGTCTACAGTCTCAGCAATGTCTTAATGAAAAGTTCCTCAGTGTTCAGATAAAAATGATTTGAAAACTAAAATTTCTCTTTTAAGTCAAGGTCACTTCCAACCAAGAACACTTGTAACACCTGTCATGACAAATGGAAATAGGAACAGACTATAAACAGTTTTTCTATATATAAGTTAAAGATTGGATACTCATCCTACATTACTCATGTTACTGTCTAAAAGCCCTCCACTGTTGATAGCCTTTATTTTATTTTTTTTTAATTGAGGTATAGTTGATCTACAATGTTGTGCCAATCTCTACTGTACAAAAAAGTGATCCAGTTATACATATATATAATTATTTTTTATATTCTTTTCTATATTCTTTTCTGTTACCACAGGATATTGAATATAGTTCCCTGTGCTATCCATTAGGGTCTTGTTGTTTACCATGATAAATGCATTAATTTGCATCTACCAACTCCAAGCTCCCAGTACATCTCTCTCCACATCCTCCTGCCCTTTGGCAACCGCAAATCTGTTCTCTGTGTCTGTGAGTCTGTTTCTGTTTTGTAGATAGGTTCATTTGTGCCATACTTTAGATACCACATATATTTAGTTTCATATGGTATTTGTCTTTATTGTAAATGTATGATTTTAAATCTTATAAATTTATTTTAGACTCAAAAAATCCTGAAGTTACAGAAGGAGTTTTGGGGTTTTCTTTTTTTATTTGTTGAGTATGATTATATTTGTGCAGTTAAAATATTTTTCAAAATGACATAAAATAACTAGCTTCTAGAGAAATAACAGTTTGCATCACATATTCCTTTGAGAAAGTAAAATGTAAACTACTCAGTCTCATTTTGACCAATCAGTAAAGAATTTAAGCTGATGAAACTAATGAAGACGTAAAGAACTTCCAAGAGAGAAAACATCAGCATTCATAATTTTAATCCAGAATTTCAGAAATAGGGTGCCCTAAAATAGATTAACTAGAAAATAAGACCATTATTATGAAACAGAACTTTTTGTCTCATCCTGGAAAATCCTCAGTTAATGTAAACAGATGAAAAAAATTTTTTTTTACGTAAGGGAGAAGTGATAAGTTTTTGTGCTGTTTAGTTTCTTTCTTTCTTTTTTAAAGCAAAACAGTTCTGGGTATGGGTTTCTGTTATTATATACCATGACCTTAAGTTAATCCTAATCCCCTGGTCATATCCCAGACCAATTAAATCAGAGTTTCTGGAGATGATCTCAACAATCAGTAGTATATAAAGATCCCCAGGACAGTCCAATACACAGCCAAAGTACTAAGGTTGAGATACATTACTCTAGAACCTGCTAGGACTTGCGACTATGTAGCAGAACAGAATGTGAACTCAGAATGGAAAGGTACTGTGAAAGATTCTTACATTTATTCTCTGACTTCCAGGCAGTATCATATCCAAGCTTTTATGAAGAATGAATTAATTAACCAGACAATACAATGTTATAAATAAAGGAGAAGATTGGTGTTTTTCTTACCTTGAAATGAAGTTAACTGTGGCATAATGCAATGATAGTTTAACAGTGCATGGCAGTTGTCCATTTGTTTTGGATAGTAAACATAAATTTAATTCTTGCATGGAGAATTTCATGTATAGAGGAGCCTGGAGTCCTCTAAGAGTTGGACGTGACTTAGCAACTAAACCACCAATACCAATTTGAAACTACAGTGCAAATTTAAGAAATCTGCAAGTAATGGCACAAATTAGAGTTTAGCCAATATGTACCTCTCCGGGGTAAATGCCGTGGGATTTAGGAGACAACAGAGTGTTTATTATTTCCATATTGTATCCAAGGCACCAAATCTATTTGCCTGTTTTTTCATCTATTAAAATAACTACATTAAAAAAATCTATTAAAAAAGAAATGTGGGCCGAAATGATTATCAAGGCTATCTTGAGAGGAAAAGAAGTTGCGCAAAAAAAAAAAAATGACATGTAGAGAAAGGGGTAGGGACAACTCCACCTTCTTTCCTTTGGGGACATTAAGGAGTTCACTAATGATCTGAAGTTACACTTGAAAGCTCCAGGCCTTTTTGTCAACTGTTGGAGCTGCTGCCATTCATGATTCACAATATAATTATAGCTGCATGTTACGTGCTTACAGTGCACACGAAGTGAAAAGTCGTATTTATTATGGCTTTAAAAAGATGAATATTAAATGAGATGTATACTCACAAATCTCCACAGCTATTTGAATATTAGTTCATTAAAATTAATAAGATAATGTGAAACTGTTTTAATGTTTCTAGATTTATAATTTGCTACTAAAACTTGCAAACAACTGAACAGATGTAAACTTCAAATATTTACCTTCACTAGTATCAGGCTTGTGCTATATTAAATTATTTAAAACAGAAACTTCATAACTATGCAGACAATGAAGTATTTTTTATTAGCAAAGTTCTATCCTGTATATATACATTTTAACCTTTTTAGAAAGTTAGGTACTGCTCATTGATGAACAATCCTATTTTTTTGGCAATACAGTAGAGGTTCTAGTGTCTTCCATTGTCTCTTAAAATATATGTTCTACTGCATTTCTGATGGGCTGAAATATTATGTTGATATAAAGCAAGATTATATAAAAATTATATATATATTTTTTTAATATTTTTATTAGTTGGAGGCTAATTACTTCACAACATTTCAGTGGGTTTTGTCATACATTGATATGAATCAGCCATAGATTTACACTTATTCCCCATCCCGATCCCCCCTCCCATCTCCCTCTCCACCCGATTCCTCTGGGTCTTCCCAGTGTACCAGGCCCGAGCACTTGTCTCATGCATCCCACCTGGGCTGGTGATCTGTTTCACCATAGATAGTATACATGCTGTTCTTTTGAAACATCCCACCCTCACCTTCTCCCACAGAGTTCAAAAGTCTGTTTTGTATTTCTGTGTCTCTTTTTGTGTTTTGCATATAGGGTTATCATTACCATCTTTCTAAATTCCATATATATGTGTTAGTATGCTGTAATGTTCTTTATCTTTCTGGCTTACTTCACTCTGTATAAGGGGCTCCAGTTTCATCCATCTCATTAGGACTGGTTCAAATGAATTCTTTTTAACAGCTGAGTAAAATTCCATGGTGTATATGTACCACAGCTTCCTTATCCATTCATCTGCTGATGGGCATCTAGGTTGCTTCCATGTCCTGGCTATTATAAATAGTGCTGCGATGAACATTGGGGTGCACGTGTCTCTTTCAGATCTGGTTTCCTCAGTGTGTATGCCCAGAAGTGGGATTGCTGGGTCATATGGCAGTTCTATTTCCAGTTTTTTAAGGAATCTCCACACTGTTTTCCATAGTGGCTGTACTAGTTTGCATTCCCACCAACAGTGTAAGAGGGTTCCCTTTTCTCCACACCCTCTCCAGCATTTATTGCTTGCAGACTTTTGGATAGCAGCCATCCTGACTGGTGTGTAATGGTACCTCATTGTGGTTTTGATTTGCATTTCTCTAATAATGAGTGATGTTGAGCATCTTTTCATGTGTTTGTTAGCCATCTGTATGTCTTCTTTGGAGAAATGTCTGTTTAGTTCTCTGGCCCATTTTTTGATTGGGTCATTTATTTTTCTGGAATTGAGCTGCAGGAGTTGCTTGTATATTTTTGAGATTAATCCTTTGTCTGTTTCTTCATTTGCTATTATTTTCTCCCAATCTGACGGCTGTCTTTTCACCTTACTTATAGTTTCTTTTGTAGTGCAAAAGCTTTTAAGTTTCATTAGATCCCATTTGTTTAGTTTTGCTTTTATTTCCAATATTCTGGGAGGTGGGTCATAGAGGATCTTGCTGTGATTTATGTCGGAGAGTGTTTTGCCTATGTTCTCCTCTAGGAGTTTTATAGTTTCTGGTCTTACATTTAGATCTTTAATCCATTTTGAGTTTATTTTTGTGTTTGGGGTTAGAAAGTGTTCTAGTTTCATTCTTTTACAAGTGGTTGACCAGTTTTCCCAGCACCACTTGTTAAAGAGGTTGTCTTTTTTCCATTGTATATTCTTGCCTCCTTTGTCAAAGATAAGGTGTCCATAGGTTTGTGGATTTATCTCTGGGCTTTCTATTCTGTTCCATTGATCTATATTTCTGTCTTTGTGCCAGTACCACACTGTCTTGATGACTGTGGCTTTGTAGTAGAGTCTGAAGTCAGGCAGGTTGATTCCTCCAGTTCCATTCTTCTTTTTCAAGATTACTTTGGCTATTCGAGGTTTTTTGTATTTCCATACAAATTGTGAAATTCTTTGGTCTAGTTCTGTGAAAAATACCGTTGGTAGCTTGATAGGGATTGCATTGAATCTATAGATTGCTTTGGGTAGAATAGCCATTTTGACAATATTGATTCTTCCAATCCATGAACACGGCATGTTTCTCCATCTGTTTGTGTCCTCTTTGATTTCTTTCATCAGTGTTTTATAGTTTTCTATGTATAGGTCTTTTGTTTCTTTAGGTAGATATACTCCTAAGTATTTTATTCTTTTTGTTGCAATGGTGAATGGTATTGTTTCCTTAATTTCTCTTTCTGTTTTTTCATTGTTAGTATATAGGAATGCAAGGGATTTCTGTGTGTTAATTTTATATCCTGCAACTTTACTATATTCATTGATTAGTTCTAGTAATTTTCTGGTAGAGTCTTTAGGGTTTTCTATGTAGAGGATCATGTCATCTGCAAACAGTGACAGTTTCACTTCTTCTTTTCCTATCTGGATTCCTTTTACTTCTTTTTCTGCTCTGATTGCTGTGGCCAAAACTTCCAACACTATGTTGAACAGTAGTGGTGAGAGTGGGCACCCTTGTCTTGTTCCTGATTTCAGGGGAAATGCTTTCAATTTTTGACCATTGAGGGTGATGCTTGCTGTGGGTTTGTCATATATAGCTTTTATTATGTTGAGGTATGTTCCTTCTATTCCTGCTTTTTGGAGAGTTTTAATCATAAATGAGTGTTGAATTTTGTCAAAGGCTTTCTCTGCATCTATTGAGATAATCATATGGTTTTTATCTTTCAATTTGTTAATGTGGTGTATTACATTGATTGATTTGCGGATATTGAAGAATCCTTGCATTCCTGGGATAAAGCCCACTTGGTCGTGGTGTATGATTTTTTTAATATGTTGTTGGATTCTGTTTGCTAGAATTTTGTTAAGGATTTTTGCATCTATGTTCATCAGTGATATTGGCCTGTAGTTTTCTTTTTTTGTGGCATCTTTGTCAGGTTTTGGAATTAGGGTGATGGTGGCCTCATAGAATGAGTTTGGAAGTTTACCTTCATCTGCAATTTTCTGGAAGAGTTTGAGTAAGGTAGGTGTTAGCTCTTCTCTAAATTTTTGGTAGAATTCAGCTGTGAAGCCATCTGGTCCTGGGCTTTTGTTTGCTGGAAGATTTTTTATTACAGTTTCGATTTCCTTGCCTGTGATGGGTCTGTTAAGATCTTCTATTTCTTCCTGGTTCAGTTTTGGAAAGTTATACTTTTCTAAGAATTTGTCCATTTCATCCAAGTTGTCCATTTTATTGGCATAGAGCTGCTGGTAGTAGTCTCTTATGATCCTTTGTATTTCAGTGTTGTCTGTTGTGATCTCTCCATTTTCATTTCTAATTTTGTTAATTTGGTTTTTCTCTCTTTGTTTCTTAATGAGTCTTGCTAATGGTTTGTCAATTTTGTTTATTTTTTTCAAAAAACCAGCTTTTAGCTTTGTTGATTTTTGCTATGGTCTCTTTAGTTTCTTTTGCATTTATTTCTGCCTTAATTTTTAAGATTTCTTTCCTTCTGCTAACCCTGGGGTTCTTCATTTCTTCCTTCTCTAATTGCTTTAGGTGTAGAGTTAGGTTATTTATTTGGCTTTTTTCTTGTTTCTTGATGTAAGCCTGTAATGCTATGAACCTTCCCCTTAGCACTGCTTTTACAGTGTCCCATAGGTTTTGGGTTGTTGTGTTTTCATTTTCATTCATTTCTATACATATTTTGATTTCTTTTTTGATTTCTTCTATGATTTGTTGGTTATTCAGAAGCGTGTTATTTAGCCTCCAGGTGTTTGAATTTTTAACAATTTTTTTCCTGTAATTGAGATCTAATCTTACTGCACTGTGGTCAGAAAAGATGACTGGAATGATTTCAATTTTTTCGAATTTTCCAAGACTAGATTTATGGCCCAGAATGTGATCTATTCTGGAGAAGGTTCCGTGTGCACTTGAGAAAAAGGTGAAGTTGATTGAAAAATTATATATTTTGTAGTAAAATTTGAAAATATAATCTATCTTGGAAACAGTTTCTAACCTAAGTTTTCCTTCAATACTATATTTAAATATCCTTTTTCCTAAAATAGTAAAGTGAGAAAAATAATAATACTTGGCATAGGAACTGCTCTTTCAGTTGTTACTTCTTCTGGTCTGAGAAAATGAAAGGCCATTAGGATAGTTTCTAAAAATATTCCAAGAAAATTTAAAAAGGGACAGTTTGTCTTTTAGAAACTTTCAGTCACTCTGAAATATGTGTTATGCTTTCAATTTATTTAATTCTACATTGCTTATGTGGTATTTTCTAAGATTTGACACAGAACAAAGAAGAATAAGGTTACCAGTTTATTTTCAAAAGAGCTTATACAAACAACTAGTGACCAAATATAAGACTTTTCCAGTTGATTTGAAAATATGACTTCTTGTCAAATGGGTGCTGATTTCTCAGGAATAGTGGCAGAGCTTTGAAAAGATAAAATGAATCTGAATTAATCATGCCTTTAATCTCAAAGGGAAAATAACCTCTCAAGCAGATAAAGTGCTTTTTTCTTAAATTAAGTTGTCATTAAATTAATGGAGTCTGACTTTTCTGAAAAATATTTCCTATCAGGTTGATCTTCAAAATATTTAACAGCTAGTAACATGGTATTTCTACATACATGAATCAAAACTTAGAAAATATATTCCTTTTCATTCACTTAAATGAATGACTATAAATATAAAACTCATAATCAGCTGATGTAATTCATAGCATAAATTATTAACCATATTATTCCAATAATTTCTGTTTGTAGACTTCGAAGTGTTAAAAATAATTTTTTGTTTGATATAGATATGGCTACTTAAATGATGCCCTTTCTGAGCCACATCAACATTTTAGGAATCAGTGAATTAAAATGGACTGTAATGGGTGAATTTAATTCAGATGACCATTATTATATCTACTACTGTGGGCAAGGACCCTTTAAAGAAATGGAGTAGACCTCAAAGTCAACAAAAGAGTACGAATGTAGTACTTGGATGCAATCTCAAAAACGACAGAATGATCTCTCTTCATTTCCAAGGCAAACCATTCAGTATCACAGTCATCCAAGTCTATGCCCCAACCAGTAATTGTGAAGAAGCTGAATGGTTTTATGAAGACCTACAAGACCTTCTAGAACTAACACCCAAAAAAGATGTCCTTTTCATCATAGGGGACTGGAATGGAAAAGTAGGAAGTCAAGAGATACCTGGAGTAACAGGCAAATTTGACCTTGGAATACAAAATGAAGCAGGGCAAAGGCTAACAGAGTTTTGCCAGAGAACACACTGGTCATAGCAAACACCGTCTTCCAGCAACACAAGAAAAGACTCTACACGTGGACATCACCAGATGGTCAACACAGAAATCAGATTGATTGTATTCTTTGCAGCCAAAGATGGAGAAGCTCTATACAGTCAGCAAAAACAAGACCAGGAGCTGACTGTGGCTCAGATCATGAACTCCTTATTGCCAAATTCAGACTTAAATTGAAGAAAGTAGGGAAAACCACTAGACCATTCAGATACGACCTAAATCAAATCGCTTATGATTATACAGTGGAAGTGACAAATAGATCCAAGGGATTAGATTTGATAGAGTGCCTGAAGAAATATGGAGGGAGGTTCATGACACTGTACAGGAAACAGTGATCAAGACCATCCCCAAGAAAAAGAAATGCAAAAAAGTCAAAACGGTTGTCTAAGGAGGCCTTAAAATAGCTGAGTAAAGAAGAGAAATTAAAGGCAAAGGAAAAAAGGAAAGATATAACGATCTGAATGTAGAGTTCCAAAGAATAGCAAGGAGAGATAAGAAAGCTTTCCACAGAGATCAGTGCAAAGAAATAGAGGAAAGCAATAGAATGGGAAAGACTAGAGATCTCGTCAAGAAAATTAGATACCAAGGGAACATTTCATGCAAAGATGGGCTCAATAAATGACAGAAATGGTGTGGATCTAACTGAAGCTGAAGATATTAAGAAGAGTTGGCAAGAATACACAAAAGAACTATACAAAAAAGATCTTCATGACCCAGATAATCACAGTGCTGTGATCACTCACCTAGAGCCAGACATCCTGGAATGCAAAGTCAAGTGGGCCGTAGGAAGCATCACTATGAACAAAGCTAGTGGAGGTAATGGAATTCCAATGGAATTGTTTCAAATTCTAAAAGTTAATGCTGTGAAAAGTGCTATACTCAATTTGCCAGCAAATTTGGAAAACTCAGCAGTGGCCACAGGACTGGAAAAGGTCGGTTTTCATTCCAATCCGAGAGAAGCGCAATGCCAAAGAATGTTCAAACTACCACACAATTGCACTCATCTCACACATTAGCAAAATAATGCTCAAATTTCTCCAAGCCACACTTCAGCAGTACGTGAACCATGAACTTCCAGATTTTCAAGCTGGATTTAGAAAAGGCAGAGGAACCAGAGATCAAATTGCCAACATCCATTGGCTCATAGAAAAAGCAAGAGAATTCCAGAAAAACATCTATTTCTGCTTAATTGATTATGCCAAAGCCTTTGACTGTGTGGATCACAACAAACTGTGGAAAATTCTGAAAGAGATGGGAATACCAGACCACCTGACCTGCCTCCTGAGAAATCTGTATGGAGGTCAAGAAGCAACTGTTAGAACCAGACATAGAACAATGGACTGGTACCAAATTGGGGAAGGAGTACATCAAAACTGTATATTGTCACCCTGCTTATTTAACTTGTATGCAGTGTACATTATGCAAAACACTGGGCTGGATGAAGCACAAGCTGGAATAAAATTGCCGGAGAAATATCAATAACCTAAGATACACAGATGATACCACCACCCTAGGGAAGAAAGTGAAGAGAAACTAAAGAGCCTCTTGATGAAGTCAAAGAGTAGAGTGAAAAGCTGAACTCAACATTAAAACTCAACATTCAAAAAACAAAGATCATAGCATCTGGTCCCATCACTTCATGGCAAATAGCTGGAGGAACAATGGAAACAGTGACAGACTTTATTTTCTTGGGCTCAAAAATCACTGCAGATGGTGACTGTAGCCATAAAATTAAAAGACTGTTCCTCCTTCGGAGAAAACCTATGACCAACCTAGACAGCATATTAAAAAGCAGAGACATTACTTAGCCAACAAAGGTCCATCTAGTCAAAGCTATGGTTTCTCCTGTAGTCATGTATGGATGTGAGTGTTGGACTCTAAAGAAAGCTGAGCACCATTGAATTGATGCTTTTGTACTGTGGGGATGGAGAAGACTCTTGAGAGTTCCTTGGACTGCAAGGAGATCCAACCAGTCAATCCTAAAGGAAAACAATCCTGAATATTCTTTGGAAGGACTGATGCTAAAGCTGAAGTGCTGATACTTTGGCCACCTGATACGAAGAACTGACTCACTGGAAAAGACCCTGGTGCTGGGAAAGATTGAAGGCTGGGAGAAAAGGGGACAACAGAGGATGAGATGGTTGGATGGCATCACCAACTTGATGGACATGAGTTTGAGCAAGCTCAGGGAGTTGGTGATAGACACAGAAGCCTGGCATGCTGCAGTCCATGGGGCTGCAAAGAGTCAGACACGACTGAGCAACTGAACTTAATTGAGCATGAGCTGACAAAGTAGATGTATCTGATAACAAGTTTTAGTTATGAATTTAACCACCCCTGGGTTATTTTCTTAATTTCTTATTTAGTTTCAAATAAGAGACTCCCTACTGTGTTTCTTAAAAGGATTCCTGTTAGTCTTTTGGTCAGGACAGTTCTTAATTGTATGAGACTTACCCAACACTGTTGAACAATTGAGCACACCAGACCACAAGCAGACCCTCCTTTTATTGTAATTAGCAGTATTCCCCCATATATTTGCAAATATCTCCCAACATCAACCCCATGGAGGTTACATACAGATTCAAACACTAATAAAAGTTTCTCATTCTTTTTTCTTTCAGCTTTTTTGGCAGTATCAATGCTGTCACCCCCCAAAAATTAAGAATTTAAAATGCACACCGTGATAATTTGATATATGTATGCACTTGAAAGATTCCCTCCACAGCTAGTCAGTTAACACAACCGCCATCTCACATGGCTTTTTTTTAGTTTGTTTTTATTTTGAGGGTGTGTTTTTGGTGAGAATATATAAGTTCTACTTTCTTAACAGATTTCAGTTATACAGTACAGTGTTATCAAGTATAATCACATTAGTTCCTCAGACTTTATTCATCTTATAACTGAAAGATTATACCCTTTTACCAGCCTCTCCCTATTTCCCCCACACCTCAACTCCAAGCAACCATTTCTTTTCTCTGTTTTCATAAGGTTTTTCTGGTTTGGCTTTTTAGGTTTTTTTTTTCCTTACTGTTTTTAGATTCCATGGATAACTTATAACATGCAGTATTTCTTTCTTTGTCTTGCTTATTTCACTTAAGACAATGCTCTCCATATTTATCTATGTCAAAATGGCAGATTAGGATTTTCTTCTTTTATAAGGCTAAATATTACTCCATAGGGCTTCCCTGGTGGCTCAGAGGGTAGCGAATCCACCTGCAATGCAGGAGACCCGGATATGATCCCTGGGTCAGGAAGATCTCCAGAGAGTGGAATGGCTACCCACTTCAATATTCTTGCCTGGATAATTCCATGGACAGAGGAGCATGACAGGCTACGTCCATGGGTCACAAAGAGTCGGACACACCTGAGTGACTAACACTTTGACTTTCATTACTCCATTATATATATAACACCTTGTCTTTATCCATTTACCCATCAGTGGACATTTAGGATATACACCTTGGTGTATATCTCTTCCAGATAGTGATTTTGTTTACTTTATATATGTACCCAGAATTAGGATTACTGTAGTAGTTCTATTGTTATGGCAGTTCTATTGCTATATTTTTGAGGAACCTCCATATTGTTTTCCATAGGGCTACAACAGTTTTTTCCTTACATGTTCTCCAGTTACCTCTTGCATTTTCGATAATAATCATGCTAACAGGTGTCAGCTGATACCTCACTGTGGTTTTGATTTGCATTTCCCTGATAATTAGTGAGGTGGCTCAATGGTAATGAATTGGTATTACCATTAGTGGCAATCACTCCAGTATTCTTGCCTGGAAAATCCCATGGACAGAGGAGCCTGGTCGGCTACAGTCCATGGGGGTCACAGAGTCAGACATGACTGAGCAACTGAGCATGATAATTAGTGATGTTAAAAGCACCTTTTTATGTACCTGTAGTCCATTTGAATGTCATAAAGTTATCTTAAATTTTGTCAGATGATTTTTCTGCATCTGTCAAGGTGATTATCTGATTTTTATCTTTCATTTTGTTAATGTGTTGTATCATATTGATTCACAAATGTTGCACTATTCTTTCATCCCTGGAATAAATCCTACTTGATCATGTTACCTGATCTTTTTACTATTCTGTTGCATTCATTTTGTTTACATTTAATTGAGGATTTTTGCATCTATGTTCATCAGGAATATTGAACTATAATTTTCTTTTCTTGTAGTATCCTTGTCTAGCTCTCATAT
This sequence comes from Cervus elaphus, assembly GCF_910594005.1. NCBI lineage: Eukaryota > Metazoa > Chordata > Mammalia > Artiodactyla > Cervidae > Cervus > Cervus elaphus. The sequence goes on along the minus strand of NC_057839.1, from coordinate 18,268,311 downwards.
CAGAGTAATGCTGGACTAGCAAAATGAATTTGGGAGTGTTCCCTCTTCTTCAGTTTTTTGAAGGAGCTTGTAAAGGATTCATTTTTCTTTAGATTTTTGGTAGAATTCATCAGTGAAGCCATCTGGTCATGGATTTTTATTTGAATGGAAGTTTTTGATTACTGATTCAGTCATCTTACTAGTATTTGAGCTATTCATATTTGCTTCTTCATGAATCAGTCTTGGGAGGCTGTATGTTTCTACAAATCTTAATTTTATCTAGGTTGTCCAATTTGGGGGCATATAATTATTCAGTCTCTTATACTCCTTTGTATTTGCATATTATCTGTTGTAAGGTCTTTTTCACTTGTAATTTTATTTTTTGTCGTTTTTTGGTAAACCAAGCTAAAGGTTTATATCTACTTTATCTTTTAAAAAACAACTTTTAGGTTCAGTGATCTATTGTCTTTTTAGTTTGTATTTCCTTTAATTTATATTTCATTTAATTTTGCTTGGATCTTTGTTATTTCCTTCCTTCTACTCACTTTGGACATAGTTTCTTTCTCTAGTCCTTAAAATATAAAATTAGGTTGTTTATTTGAGACCTTTTATCTTAATGTAGACATTTGTTACTATAAACTCCCCTCTTAGCCCTGCTTTTCCCATGTCCCATAAGTTTTTATATGCTGTGATTTTATTTTCATGCATCTCAAGGCAATTTCTGGCTTCTCATTGCCACTAGCTGACATCCCCTAACAAAATGGCATAATTCAATGAAAGCAGTCAGCACTCCATGTCTGTAGATGTGAAACCTGTAAATACAGGAGGCCAAATGCATCCTCTTGATGACCTGGCCCCTTTATTACAATGACCTTCTTTGTCTCTTGTTATAGTCTTTGACTTAGCTTATTTTGTCCAGTCGAAGTATGACTACCCCTGCTTTTTAAAAATTTGCATGAAGCATCTTTTTCCATCCCTTTAAGACTTTGTGTGTCTTTAAAGCTAAAGTAAGTCTTTTAGGCAACATACATACACTATGTTTTTGAAGAATTTAATCCATTCACATTTAAAGTATTGATACGTATTGATTTATTATTGCCATTTTGTTACTATTATGTTTGTTTCATTTTTCTATTGTTCCTTTATTTCTGTCTTATTCTCTTCCCTTGTAATTTGAGGGATTACCATTTTCCCTCGTAATGATTTTCTTTAATGGTATGCTTTGCTTGCTTTGTCTTTATTTTTTCTATATCTACCAGAGATTTTGTATGTGTGCTTGATCTTACAGCATAATCATATATTTGTTGTCTTAAAATATTTTATGTTTATTAATTTCTTTCCTTACAGTTTATTGCGATATAATGGACATGAAGCACTATATAAAGTTCAAGGCTTGCAGCATAATGACTTGACTTACACATCTTATGAAATGATCACCACAGTAAGCTTAGTGAGCCTCTATCATAAGACAGAAGATAAGAGAAAAAGAAAAGTTTTTCTTTTTGATGAAGCTCTTGGGATTTACTCTAACAATTTTCATATATAACATACAGCATTGACTATATAAATCATGTTATACATTACATCTCTAGTACTTACTTATCTCAAAAGGATGTTGGTACCTTTTGATGACCGTCATCCAGTGCCCCCTCCCCTCACCCAGCTACCCCTCCACAACTCTGATCTCTTTTTTTCCTATGAGGTAGTTTATTTGGTCTCTTGAAGTATGATGGACCTGCAACATTATTTTAGTTACTGGTACACAACATATTGATTAGATATTTCTATACAGTACAAAATAATCACAATATAAGTCTAGTAACCGTCTGTCACCATACAAAGATATGACATTATTACTGACTAATCCCCCCATGATATTTCTTTCTCATAACTCATTTATTTTGTAACTGGAAGTTTGTAACTCTTCACTTTCCCTCAATTTATTTCTCTCTTCATCCCCTCCCCATCTGGCAACCATTTGTTTGTTCTCAGTATCAGTGACTCTGTTTTTGTTTTGTTTTGTTCATTTGTTGTTTTCTCTTTTTACATTCTACCAAGGAAGTCCAAAAATAATTTTTCTGTTCTTGTGTATGCTAAGTCACTTCAGTCATGTCCAACTCTTTGCGACACCAGGCTCCTCTGTCCATGGGATTCTCCAGGCAAGAATACTGGAGTGGGTTGTCATGATCTTCTCCAGGGGATCTTCCCAACCCAGGAATTGAACCCGTGTCTTATGTCTCTTGCATTGACAGGCAGGTTCTTTACCACTAGCACCACATATAAGTAAAATCATACGGTATTTTACTTTCTCCATCTGACTTACTCCACTTAGCAAAATATCCTCCAGGTTCATCCATGTTACCACAAATGGTGAAATTACATTTTATATGGCCAAGTAATAGCCATTGAACATATATGTATGTCTGTATCTTTTTTATCTATTTGTCTGTTGATGGGCATGTAGGTTGCTTGAATATATTGGCTGTTGTGATTATGTTACAAATAATATAGGGATGCATCAGTTCAGTTCAGTTGCTCAGTCATGTCCGACTCTTTGCAACCCCATGGACTGCAACACACCAGGCCTCCATGTCCATCACCAACTCCCAGAGTTTACCCAAGCTCATCTCCATTGAGTCAGTGATGCCATCCAACCATCTCATCCTCTTCGTCCCCTTCTCCTCCCACCTTCAATCTTTCCCAGCATCAGGGTTTTTTCAAATGAATCAGTTCTTCACATCAGGTGGCTAAAGTATTGGAGTTTCAGCTTCAGCATCATGCCTTCCAATGAATATTCAAGACTGATTTTCTTTAGGATGGATGGGTTGGATCTCCTTGCAGTCCAAGGGACTCTTAAGAGGCTTCTCCAGCCCCACAGTTCAAAAGCATCAGTTCTTCGGTACTCAGCTTTCTTTATAGTCCAACTCTCACATCCATACATGACTGTTGGAAAAACCATAGCTTTCACTAGATGGACCTTTCTTGGCAAAGTAATGTCTTTGCTTTGTAATATGCTGTCTAATTTTGTCATAACTTTTCTTCCAAGGAGCAAGCATCTCCTAATTTCATGGGTAGAGTCCATCTGCAGTGATTTTGGAGCCCCCAAAAATAAAGTCTGTCACTGTTTCTACTGTTTACCCATCTATTTGCCACAAAGTAATGGGACCAGATGCCATGATCTTAGTTTTCTGAATGTTGAGCTTTAAGCCAACATTTAAGCCAACATTTCACTCTCCTCTTTCACTTTCATCAAGAGGCACTTTAGTTCTTCTTCACTTTCTACCATAAGTGTGGTATCATTTGCATATCTGAGGTTATTGATATTTCTCCTGGCAGTATTGACTCCAGCCTGTGCTTCAACCAGCCCAGTATTTTGCATGATGTACTCTGCATATAAGTTAAATAAGCAGAGTGACAATATACAGCCTTGACGTACTCCTTTTCCTATTTGGAACCAGTCTGCGATTTCATGTCCAGTTCTAACTGTTGCTTCCTGAACTGCATACAGGTTTCTCAAGAGGCAGATCAGGTGGTCTGGTATGCCCATCTCTTTCAGAATTTTCCACAGTTTATTGTGATCCACACAGTCAAAGGCTTTGGCATAGTCAATAAGGCAGAAATAGATATTTTTCTGGAACTCTTGCTTTTTTGTTGATCCAGTGGACGTTGGCAGTTTGATCTCTGGTTCCTCTGCCTTTTCTAAATCCAGCTTGAACATCTGGAAGTTCATGGTTCATGTACTGTTGAAGCCTGGCTTGGAGAATTTTGAGCATTACTTTGCTAGCGTGTGAGATGAATGCAATTGTGCAGTAGTTTGAGCATTCTTTGGCATTGCCTTTCTTAGGGATTGGAATGAAAACTGACCTTTTCCAGTCCTGTGGCCACTGCTGAGTTTTTCAAATTTGCTGGCATATTGAGTGCAGCACTTTTACAGCATCATCTTTTAGGATTTGAAATAGTTCAAGTGGAATTCCATTACTTCCACTAGCTTTGTTCATAGTGATGCTTCCTACGGCCCACTTGACTTCACATTCCAGGATGTCTGGCTCTAGGTGAGTGATCACACCATCATGATTATCTGGGTCATGAAGATCTTTTTTATATAGTTCTTCTGTGAATTCTTGCCACCTCTTAATATATTCTGCTGCTGTTAGATCCATACTGTTTCTCTCCTTTATTGAGCCCATCTTTGCATGAAATGTTCCCTTGGTATCTAATATTCTTGAAGAGATCTCTAGTCTTTCCCATTTTATTGTTTTCCTCTATTTCTTTGCATTGATCACTGAGGAAGGCTTTCTTATATTTCCTTGCTATTCTTTGGAACTCTGCATTTAAATGGGTATATCTTTCCTTTTCTCCTTTGCCTTTCACTTCCCTTCTTTTCACAGCTATTTGTAAGGCCTCCTCAGACAGCCATTTTGCCTTTTTGCATTTCTTTTTCTTGGGGATGGTCTTGATTACTGCCTCCTGTACAATGTCACAGACCTGCATCCATAGTTCTTCAGCCACTCTATAAGATCTAATCCCTTGAATCTATTTGTCACTTCCACTGTATAATCATAAGGGATTTGATTTAGGTCATACCTGAATGGTCTAGTGGTTTTCCCTACTTTCTTCAATTTAAGTCTGAATTTAGCAATAAGGAGTTCATGATCTGAGCCACAGTCAGCTCTCAATCCTGTTTTTGCTGACTGTATAGAGCTTCTCCATCTTTGGCTGCAAAGAATATAATCAATCTGATTTCAGTATTGACCATCTGGTGATGTCCATATATAGAGTCTTCTCTTGTGTTGTTGGAAGAGGATGTTTGCTATGACCAGTGCATTCTCTTGACTGAACTCTATTAGCCTTTGCCCTGCTTCTTTCTGTACTCCAAAGCCAAATTTGCCTATTACTCCAGGTATTTATTGACTTCCTACTTCCAAATTCCAGTCCCCTATAATGAAAAGGACATCTTTTTTGGATGTAAGTTCTAGAAGGTCTTGTAGGTCTTCATAGAACTGGTCAACTTCAGCTTCTTCAGCATTACTGATCAGGGCATAGACTTGGATTACTGTATATTGAATTGTTTGCCTTGGAAACGAACAGAGATCATTCTGTCATTTTTGAGATTGCATCCAAGTACTGCATTTCAGACTCTTTCTTGACTATGAGGGCTACTCCATTTCTTCTAAGGAATCCTTGTCCACAGTAGTAGATATAATGGTCATCTGAGTTAAATTCACCCATTCTCGTCCATTTTAATTCTCTGATTTCTAAAATGTCAATGTTCACTCTTGCCATCTCCTGTTTGACCACCTCCGGTTTGCCTTGATTCATGGACCTAACATTGCAATTCAATATTGCTCTTTACAGCATTAGAATTTACTTCCATCACCCGTCACGTCCACATGCGGGTGTTGTTTTTGCTTTGGTTCTGTCTCTTCATTTTTTGTGGAATTATTTCTCCACTGATCTCCGGTAGCATATTGGGCACCTACTGACCTGGGGAGTTCATCTCTCAGTATCCTATCTTTTTGCCTTTTCATACTGTTCATGGGGTTCTCAAGGCAAGAATACTAAAGCGGTTTGCCATTCCCTTCTCCATGTATGTAGGGATGCATACATCTTTTCAAATTCTGTTTTCATTTTCTTTGGAAAAATACTCAGAACTGGAATTGCTGGACCATATGATAAGTTCTATTTTTAATTTTTGAGTTAACTCCATACTGTTTTCCATAGTGGTCACACCAATTTACATTTGTACCAACAGTGTATGAGGGTTTCCATCATTCTGCATCCTTGCCAATCCTTGTTGATATCTTTTTAATAATAGCCTTTCTGATGGGTATAAGGTGACAGTGTAATGTTTCCAATATACTCACTTTGAGAGTTTTTTCAGTAAATGGATATTAAATTTATCAGAAGCTTTTTCAACCTCTATTAAGATGATCATGTGGTATATCACAACAACTAATTTGAAGATACTGAGCCATTCTTATGTTGCTGAGGTAAATCATAAATGATTGTGTTCTCTGATCCTCTTAATGTTTTACTGGATTTGATTTCCCAACATTTTGTTGAGGTTTTGTTTGCATCTGTATTCATCAGGGATGTTGACCCATAATTTTCCTTTCTTGAAGTGTCTTTGTCTGGCTTTTGTATCAGGGCAATTCTGGCCTAGAAAAATGAGTCTGGAAGAGTTTAAAAAAGATAGGCTTAATTCCTTTTTAATGTTTGATAAAATTTATCTGTGAAGCCTTCTGATTCTGGACTTTTGTTTGCTGGAGTTTTTAAATTACTGATTCAGTTTCATGACTGGAATTTGGTGAGTTCATATTTTGTCTTTCATTTTGATTTGGTCTTGGGAGACTGTAAGTTTCTAGGAATTCATCCATTTCTTCTAGGTTATTCATTTTATTGGCATATAATTATCATAATAATCCCTTTTGATCCTTTTTATTTCTGTGGTGCTGGTTTTAACTTTCCTCTCACTTTTTTTTATTTTATTGGGTTGGCCAAAAAGTTCTTTTGGGTTTTTTGATAAACCCCTTTCAGAGAAAGACAGATAGGCTATTTTGTCTGTTCCATCTTCACTGAGCCCTGGTGGGATAGCCAGTTAAGAATTGCTACTTTGCTTGCTGTCATCCTATAGGACTTATGAATGGAAGCCCTTTAAATAACTATCAGAGTCAGTTGATATGGGGACCCATACCTTGTTTGGCAGACGTAAAATCTGGTGTGCAGATGTGTGTACCTGCTCAAGTAAGTACTAGTAACTTGAACCAGGCTGGGCAGAGAAGGCAGGAAAGGTGTATCCACTGATATTCCTTGGGAAGATGCAGGCCAGCCCCTAGAGCTGTCTAATTAGAAGCCTGGCCCTAGGCAGCAACTTATAAAGTATGCAGATAAAGTTCTATTCAGGGAAAGACTGGCATATGAGTGATCTTGCCTGATCCTTCCACATTGAGCCCTTGGGAGATAGCCATGGCAGTGCTAGTATGCCTATTAATAACTGCTTCTTTGTTATTATCCCCTGGATCTCATGTACATAAGCCCAGTTAGATTTCTGAGGTGGGTGTTTTGAAACTCCCTCTTATTGAGTCTCAAATATATTGGAGTACTAGGTGTAGAATCCAAACCCTTTGTTCCTCAGGGATAAGCTGGGGGTTCATTCCCAATTATACAGTATTGTGTGAGGAAGGGGCTTATAGCAAGAGTGTGCCGTGGCCTTTCAAACCCACTTCAGTGTGGCTATTTTTTCATCCATCTGATGTGTAGCATGAGGGAATTTCTCCATGTGCATATCTACATTCATTTTGTCTGTGGGAGTAGGAGAGCTCAGGAAACTCCTGCATTGCCCTTTTGGTTGACTCCTACCTCAGTGTCTTCTAACTAATCAGGTTACTCAGTATTTTAGTGTCAGAGAAAAGATTTTTAAAATAAGGTAGGATATATTTACATATGCAGCAAAATGGATTATTTAAAATAATTATCTTCTCAAAAGGCAGTTTGAAATAGTTTCAATATAAAATGTCAAGCTAATGAGAGAATGTTGCATTATCTTACATTTTGAAATATCTAGAATTTAATGTACTATCATAGATATAGTAACAAAAACGAGCTTTATGATCCAGACCCATCACTTCCAGAATGACCCATGGCAAACCAATAAACTGTCAAAGCCTCAAGCTTTTTTTGTATTTTTAATTTGTAAATTGGAGAACATATCTATTTTAAAGGACTTACTGACAATTATCATGATCCAATACACTGTTTCACAACCTAAATGATTTTCTTTCTAATACTTCCTGGCAAGAGATAACCTTTGTAATATGTTGGATATTAGGTTAAGATCTCCAGACTAAATTTACTGTAAAAATTTACCACTAATCCTCAATTTTTAGCATTAAAGCTGTGTAACTAGACTCATTAATAAAATCTAGTTATTCTGAATTCCATGTTATTATAAATCAAGGAAAATAGATTTATTTTACATAAGAAAACCATTAAATCTTGTTACATGGAAAATATTATCAATTTTTAGCATAAATCATTAACTTATAGCTAATTGAACATATATTTTATATAATACTTTTTGTTTAAAATAGACAAAAATTAGGGATTGTCTAAATCTTAGACAACCACTCACTCAAAACTAATACCAATAAATGATTTCGTAGTGGTTATTCACTTTTTAATAGACAAGTGGTTTTCTGGTGTTTATTATATATTTATCCTGGAATCATAAATAAAATATACCACATCTAGCTCAATTATGGCCAGTTAGAATAATATAAACCTCCAAAATCACTGCAGATGGTGATTGCAGCCATGAAATTAAAAGACGTTTACTCCTTGGAAGGAAAGTTATGACCAACCTAGATAGCATATTAAAAAGCAGACACATTACTTTGCCAACAAAGGTCCGTGAAGTCAAGGCTATGGTTTTTCCAGTGGTCATGTATGGATGTGAGAGTTGGACTGTGAAGAAAGCTGAGCGCTGAAAAATTGGTGGTTTTGAACTATGGTGTTGGAGAAGACTCTTGAGAGTCCCTTGGACTGCAAGGAGATCCAACCAGTCCATCCTGAAGGAGATCAGTCCTGGGTGTTCATTGGAAGGACTGATGCTGAAGCTGAAACTCCAGTACTTTGGCCACCTCATGCGAAGAGTTGACTCGTTGGAAGAGACCCTGATGCTGGGAGGGATTTGGGGCAGGAGGAGAAGGGGACGACAGAGGATGAGATGGCTGGATGGCATCACCGACTTGATGGGCATGAGTTTGAGTAAACTCCGGGAGTTCGTGATAGAGAGGGAGGCCTGGCGTGTTGTGATTCATGGCGTTGCAAAGAGTCGGACACGATTGAGCGACTGAACTGACTGATGGTGGTGGTGGTTTAGTCGCTAAGTTGTGTCCAACTCTTGCGACCCCCATGGACTATAGCCTGCCAGGCTCCTCTATCCATGGGGATTCTCCAGGTAAGAATACTGAAATGGGTTTCCATTTCCTTCTCCAAATATAAACCCATATTATGTATAAAACATAGTTATATATAAAAACATAACCATAACATTAGAAAATACATAACAATGACAAGTAGTATAGTCCTCCAAAATTAAGGGGAAAAATAAGTAAATCATATTCATTTTTTGGACTTAAATTTATAATTAATTTATAAAAGTTAAAAAGACATGGTACTGCAACAACACTTGTCTTGATAAATTTTAAAAGATTGAAATCAAAGTATTTGCTTAACCACAATGAAATAAACTAGAAACCAACAAAGGAAAATTGAAGATCTCACAAATATGTGGAAATTAACACATCTTAAACAACCAGAGGATCAAAGAGTAAAGTGCAGAGGAAATTAGAAGATACCTCAAGATGGAGCGATGTCACTGTCATGGCAGTGTGAGTGCCTTTTTTATCTTCCCTTCAATTTAGAGCTCTTTGGATATCAGTAACTAAGCAAAAATGCCTCTGGACACCCCCAAGATCCAGCCATCTGTGCATCCGTAAGTGGGTAGACTGGACTTTGGAAAAGGCTGTGACGCCAAGGGAGACAGCAGCAGTACCTGGCAGGAGTGACCACTCTAAAAGGAGGTGGAAAGAGAGTGGTGAGTGAAAGTCTGCCAGGCCACACAGGCTGCAGCTGGACAGAACAGTGTTCTTTTTGACGAGAGACCACCATGACCCCAGGAGGTCACGGAAAAGGGAAGGAGACACACAAGGAGAACTGAAGGAACACAGTTTCTGCTGTCTGCCCAGGGATTTCAACAAAAGGTCAAGCCATAGACCTCTGATGCTCCTTAACTCAGAGATCTCCCTACTGAGCCATGGGCACACCCAGTGCCCCAAATGCCAAGCCCACACCTCCCTATACTCTGCCACCTGCATGTTTTCTTTTTATAATGAAATTAAAAGACAACTTGCAGACTGGGAGAAAAATTTTAGCCATATTATAAGGGATTAATATCCAAAATATATAAAGAACTTATATAACTAATAAAAAAAGATAAACAATCCAGTTCTTAAAAGGACAGAACTAAAGCTTTTTCCAGAGCTGACATAAGAATAGCCAACCTAAAAAGATGCTTAACATCACTAATCATCACGGAAATGCAAATCAAAAACATGATATCACTTCACACCTGTTAGGATGACTATCATTCAGAAGATAGAGGCAACAGATGCTTGTGAAGATGTGATGAAAAGAGAACCTTTATATACTGTTGGTGGGAATTTAAATTGGTCCAACCACTATGGAAAATAACATAGAGGTTTTAAAACATTAAAAATCTATCATCTAGCAATTCCACATCTGGGTATATACCTAAAGGAAATGGAAACAGGATTTTGAAGATATATATGTATACCCATTTTTACTTCAGCATTATTCACAATAGCCAAGATATGGAAACTTAAATGCCCATCAATGGAGGAATGGATAAGAAATATATGATGTATATATACAGTGGAATTATATTCAACCATGAGAAAGGAAGACATCCTGAGATTTGTGACAACATGCATGGACTATTCAACATGGACCTTAAGTAAATTATGCCATCTGAGATAAGTTAGAGAAAAGCAAATACTGTATAAAGTGACCTGTGTGGCCTCTAAAAAAGTAAAACTCACAAATAAAGAGTAAAATGATGGTTAGCAGTGGACAGTGGGAATATGGAAGAATAAGATTAAAGTTGTTTAAGGGTCCAACCTTGTAACAAGTAATAAATAAGCCAAAGAGATCTAGTGCACAGCCTAATGAATGTTGTACTACAACCAAACTTGCTGAGAGACTAAACATTATCCCGCACACCGACCAAAAGGGATAACTATGCAGTGTGATAGAGATGCTAAGTATTACTGCAGTGGCAATCATATTACAATGTATAAGTGTATTAAATTGACACCTTAAATTTACAGAATGTTATATGTCAAATATGAAGACATATGAAGAAAGAGTTATTGCTCAGTCATATCCAACTCTTTGCAACCCCATGGACTGAGCCCACCAAGCTCTTCTGTCCATGGAATTCTCCGGGTAAGAGTACTGGAGTGGGATCTTCCTGACCCAGGGATCAAACCCTGGTCTCCTGCATTGCAGGGGAATTCTTTACTATATGAGCCACGGAAAGCCCATATGTCAAATATATTCAATATTAAAAAACTGAAGGAAAAAATATGTCAAGATGAATGAAAATATAAAACATACCAAAACTTATGAGATGCAGCAAAACAGTGCTCAGAGGAAAATTTATAGCTATAAAACACTTACATTAAAAGACAAAAATCCCATACCAATAACATAATTTCATAGCTTGTGGAACTAGTAAAAGAAGAGCAATCCAAACCCAAAACTAGCAGAAGTAAGGAACTAAAAAAGATTAGAATGGAGGTAAATGAAATATAGAATAGAAAAACAATGGAGAAAATCAACAAAACCAAAAGTTAGTTCTTTTAGAAGATCAAGATTTGGCAACCCTTTAGCTAGATTCAAAGAAAAAAGAAGACGCAAATAACTAGAATCAGAAGTAAATTAGAGGCATCGCTACCAACCTTACAGAAAAGAAAAACAGTGTAAGAGAATACTATGAGCAGTTATAGGACAACAAATTAGATAATCTAGATAAATGAACAAATTTCTAGAAACACAAAGCAGCTAAACTTCTTAAGAATACATAGAAAACCTCAACACGAAAGAACTTGAATTAATAATCAAAAATCCCCCCCCCCAAAAAAATGAGGGACTAAGTGACATCACTGGTGAATTTTACCAAAATTTAAAGAAGTAACACCATTCTTTCTGAAGCTCTTACACAAAATTGAAGAGAAGAGAATAGTTCCTATCTCATTCTAGGAGATCAGTATTGTCCCAATTTGAAAGCTGTATAAAACATCACAAAAAAAGATTACAGACCAATATCCCTTATAAATATAGATGCAAAATCCAAATTACTGGTGAACTGATTGTGCAATATGACCAAATAGTATTTATCCCAGGTATGCTAGGGTGGTCTAACATAAGAAAACCAATGTAATATGCCATAAAATGCATAAGGGCATTTGACAAAAATCACTTTTTTTTTTTTTACAAAAAATTCAGAATACTAGGAATAAAAAGGAACTTCCTCAACATGACAAAGGGCATTTATTTAGGAAAAAAATACAGCTAACATCAAACTCAGTGTGAAAGACTAAAAGATTTCCCCCTGAGATTAAAAACAAGACAAGGATGCCTGCTTTCACCACTGCCATTCAATACTGCGTTAAGGATTCTAACCAGAACGGATAGACAAGAACAAGAATTTAAAGGAATTCAAACTGGAAAGGTAGAAATAACCTTATATAGAAAAAATCCCAGAGAATCTAAAAGAAAACTACTAGAGCTAATAAAATATTCAGCAAAGTGTCAGGTTACAGCATCAACACACAGAAATTAGTTGTGCTCAGCAACAGAGAACAACCTGAAAAGGTTATTAAGAAAGCAGTTTTACTTCTACTAGCATCTAAAATAAATAACTAGGAAAAAATTTAACCAAGGATGTGAAAGACATATAATGAGAATTATAAAACATAGCTAAAAGAAATTAAAGAAGGCTTAAATAAAAGGAAAGATATCCTGTATTCATGAATTAGAAGACTTAATATTTTTAAGATTATCAGTACTAGCTATAGCTATCTGTAGATTCAATGCAATGTCTATCAAAATTACAAGAGCCCTTTTTGTAGAAATGGAAAACTTGGTCCTTAATATCAAAGGGCCCTGAGTAAACAAACAAACAAAAAAAAAAACCTTGAAAACAAACCACACTGTTGGAGACTCACACATTCATTTTCAAAACTTACTATAGGAATCAAAACAGAACAATACTAGCAAAAGAGTGTGGAATAGAATGGAATAATAATTCTAGAAATAAACCCGTATGTCTATGGCCACTTGGTTTTTGGAAAGGGTGCTAAGGCCATTCATTGGGGAGAGTCTCTTCAACAAATAATTCTAGGACAAATTGGACCATTTAACCTCATACTATATACAAAAACTAACTCAAAATAGATCAGTGGCCTAAATGTAAAACATAAAACTGTTAAAAGAAAATATAAAGGTAAATATTCATGGCAAGTAGATTCTTAGATAAGACACCAAAACATAAGCAAATAAATTGAACTTCATCAAAGTTAAAATTTTGTGCATCAGAAGAACATTTTCAAGAAGGTGAAACGATAGCCCATACAATGGGAGAAAATGTTTGCAAATCATATCTGATAATGGTTTAAGACCTGAAATATATAAAGAACTCAAGAAGACAAATAACTCAATTAAAAAATGGGCAATAGACTTCAATAGACATACCTCTAAAGAATATATACAAATAGCTAATAAGCACATGAAAAATTATACAACATCATTAGTCACTAGGGGGATTAATATAAATCAAAATGACAGTGAAAATCACACCTATTACTATGATTATAATTTTTAAAATAAAAAACAGAAAATAACAAGTGTTGACAAGGATGTGCAGAAATTGGAACCCTTGGGTATTGCTAACAGGGATGCAAAATGATATATTTTGCTGAAAAAAAAAGTTTGGAGTTTCCTCAAAACGCCAAACATAGAATTACCATGTGACATAGCAATTCTACTCTTGGGTATATACCCATAGGAATTAAAAAGAGGGACTCAAAACACATACTTGTTTGCCAGTGTTCACTGCAGCATTATTCACTATAGCCAACAGATGGAAACAACCCAAGTACATAAGAACAAATTAATGGATAAACAATATGTGGTATATACATAGAATGAAATATTATTCAGCCATAAAAAAGAATGAGGCTTTGATATATTATGTACTATCAGTGAGCCTTTAAAATGTTAAGTGAAATAAGCCAGCATAAAGGATGAATATTGTATGATCGCACTTCTAGGAAATATCTTATTGTTGTTTAGTCACTCAGTCATGTCTAACTCCTTGCAACCCCACAGACTGTAGCCCACCAGGCTCCACTGTCCATGGGATTTTCTGGGCAAGAATACTGGAGTGGGTAGCCATTTCCTTCTCCAGGGGATTTTCCTGACTCAGGGATCAAACCCATGTCCCCTATATTGGCAGACATATTCTTTATCATGACAGCCCATGAAATATCTTAGAGTAGGCAAATTCATAGAGACAGAAAAGTAGATTAGAGATGCCAGGAGCAAAGGAGAGTAAGGCAATTGGGGAATTATTGTTTAATGGCTACAGAGTTTCTCTTTGTGGTAATGGAAAATTTTTTTAGAAATAAATAGTGGCAATAATTGTATAACTTTGTGAATGTAATTAATGCCACTGAATTGTATACTAGAAAAGTCAAATTTCATGTTACTTGTGTTTTATCACAGTTAAAAATTCTCTCTTTTAAAAAAGACATGATTCTCACTTCATACCTGGTTACAGACACAAAACAGTTAAGAGTTATATAATCTAGCCTGATAACTTTATAAACCATATTCCAAGTAAATCATGTGTTATAGAATATGTTGCAGTCTGCAATATATATTTATCTATTCTATATAAAAAGCTAATTTGGCAGGATTAATAAATGTTTGATTCTGGGATCCTAAAGATATAGAAAATAAAATGAAATTTAAAATCCACTTTGCATTAACTTTTCATGTCTATTAACAGAGTAACTGTATACCTGCTTGTGACTAAAAATATCCACCACTGCTAAGGCTTCCTTATGTCAATCAAATTTTAACACATCAAAGTTACTATGTAATATGCAAAACAATAAAACACCAAGCTTTAATATTTCATCTGTCCCATCACAGATAAAGGATAGGATATACCTCCTTTTTTTCAGCAGTACATGAACCAAGAACTTCCAGATGTACAAGCTGGTTTCAAAGAGGCAGGGGAAACAGAGATCACATTGCTAACATTCTTTGGATCATGGACAAAGCAAAGGAGTTCCAGAAAAACATCTGCTTCATTGACTATGCTAAAGCCTCTGACTGTGTGGATCACAACAAACAGTGGAAAATTCTTGTAAGAGATGGAAATACAAAACCATCTTACCTGTCTCCTGAGAAACCTGTATGCAGGCCAAGAAACAACAGTTAGAAGCGAAAATGGAACAATAAACTTGTTCAAAATTTGGAAAGGAGTAAGACAAGACTGTATATTATCATCTTGCATTATTTAACTTATATTCAGAGTACAGCATGAGAAATGCTGGGCTGGATGAATCACAAGCTGGAATCAAAATTGCAAGGAGAGATATCAACAACTTCAGACATGCAAATGATACCACTCCAATAGCAGAAAATGAAAAGGAACTAAAGAGCCTCTTGATGAGGGTAAAAGAAAAGAGTGAAAAAGCTAGCTTAAAACTCAACATTCAGAAAACTAAAATCATGGCATCTGGTCCCATCACTTCATGGCAAATAGATGGGGAAAAAGTGGAAACAGTGACAGATTTTATTTTCTTGGGCTCCAAAATTACTGTAGATGTTGACTGCAGCCATGATACTAAAAGATGCTTGCTCCGTGAAAGGAAAGCTATGACATAACTAGCCAGCATATTAAAGAGCAGAGACATCACTTTGCCAACAAAAATCTGTATAGTCAAAGCTATGTTTTTTCCCATAGTCATGTACAGATGTGAGAGTTGGACTATAAAGAAAGCTGAGTGCCGAAGAATTGATGCTTTTGAACTGCGGTGTTGGCGAAGACTCTTGAGAGTCCCTTGGACTGCAAGGAGATTCAACCAGTCCAACCTAAAGGAAATCAGTCCTGAATATTCATTGGAAGGACTGATGCTGAAGCTGAAACTCCAATACTTTGGCCACCTGATCCGAAGAGCTGACTCACTGGAAAAGACCCTGATGATGGGAAAGATTGAAGGCAGGAGTAGAAGGGATGACAGAGGATGAGATGGTTGGATGGCATCACCGACTCAATGGACATGAGTTTGAGTGAACTCTGGGAGTTGGTGATGGACAGGGAGGCCTGGCGTGCTGCAGTCCATGGGGTCACAGAGAGTCAGGCACGACTGAGAGACTGAACTGAACCGAATTGACCTCTAAAGAATGTTTTTCATAAGAACTACAAAATGTATTTCAAATATGTTTATAATAATATTCAGTACATGCTGAAAATATAGTTGAGAAGCTTGATTTGGGACATTCTCAAAATATGCTAATGATTCATCCTGTTCTCTGAAGTCTATCCTTATATACAGGCATTCACCCATCCACTCAACGAACATTCTGCAAACAAACATTCCATCCTCAAAGCACTGTGCAGGTTACTAAAATTATAAAAGTGAAATAGATAATTGTTGACAGTCTTTCTGCCTCTGAATCTTCAAAATACAATACTTTATGGTCTTTGATGGCACATATAAATGTGAACCATATTTTGCAGAGAAAAAGTCATGCTTTGCTTTCTAGAACACAAGAGAAATCCTTCTGAGCTAAAACGGTTTTGACAAAATAGAATTTATGAAAAGGCAGAAGTACCTGTGTGAGATTCTGGAATGCTGGTTCTTTGTTATATTCTTTTTAAATCTGATAGTGACTTGGAGATTTTCTTCACAGTTCTTTCTTACTCTTTGATTTCATGCAATGAATTTGTCCAAAATTCATTTTTTTTTCCCCCAGTGAGAAAACAAATCAGTTTCAACTTTGTGATTATCATCCTTTTCTTTAATAATTCTAAAAGTCACTTCATTATTTCCAGTCAGAATTAGTTTCTCTCTTAACCCCTGTGTGCTCTGCTCCACACCATCCTAAGCTTTAGGACCCAGGATGACAGAGCAGCCTCTGCCTGATACATTACAGATTGTTCTGGAGGAGGGAGAGAGACTGCTGCATCATCTCAAACTGATGAATGTGCTACCCAGAAACAACACACACAATATCTTCCTTGGACATTCATTTTTGTTTGTCAAGTCTCATGCCATGCCTAAATCATAAGGACAGAGAAGTGCAAATAAGCCAGGCATTTAGGAGACCAGGATACTTGTGAAAAGCTCTAAATCTACCACAGCCAGGGAAATTTTAGTCTAATTCACTTAAAAACTTGAATAGAATGGATACTGCTATATAAAAATTACCAAAACATACTCAAGAATAACTAGAAAACATTAGTATACCAACAACTATTAAAGAAATTGATATTTAAAATTCTATACCACACCTGAAAAGATAATAGGCTTTATAGGTTAGATTTATCAAACCACCAAGAATTCTAACTTTATGCAGGCCATTTTTGAGAGTAAAAAGAGAACACAAGATTGCCAGTGTCAGAGACAGTCGGTGTCTCTTGCTTGCAAGATATGCAGACACACAGAGATCCACAGAGAATTGTCACCTAACTGCCAGCAAGTTTTATGAAGACAATAAAATCATGAGATACAATCCAAGCAAATATTGCATAAAGCAGAAAATTATAGACCAATCTTCCTTACAAACATAGGCATAAAAATGCCACATAAAATAAATGAAGTTGAATTCATCAATGTGTAAAAACCAGTACCATGAACACATGGAATTTATCCTGGATTTAAGGGAATGATGAAACATTGAAAAGATCTATCACCTTAATTCATCACTGTAACAGATCTTTTTAAAATTGTTCAACATTTTAAAAAATCTACTTTTGAATTCATCACATTAAGAGATTAAAGGATAAAATCATATGAATATATGTATCTCAATACAGAGGAACTGTTTTGACTTGATCAAATAATGAGTATGTTCAGTATTGGCACAAAACTCCAAATTTTCTGGTTCCTTGAAGAGTATGATTTCCACTGTAGTGGAAAAGTGTCCTTTACCTTGACATACCATAGTTAAAATGTGCTAATAACACTGGCTATTCTTTAAACCAAATTCACTTTATCAAGTTATCACTAAATAGTAAGGTGTGCTTAAGTCTGTGAGGATTTCCTGGTGCAGAAACTTCTCACTCCATTAATTCCAATTCAAATCCAATTTTGGAATGAACTGATTATATATAATATATACATTGACTATTATATGTTTTTAAGTGTGCTGTCTCCTAGGCCATACACTTCTAATGGGGGCAAAAACTGGTTCTTGGAGTACTAAAAAAATCTTAGATATCACAGTAGTTTTTGGTCCTCACGAGCTCAACCCTACCTGAAAAAAATTTTATTCCTTATTTAAAATTTCTCTCAGTAGAGAGAAATTGGGTTTAAGTTAATTTGATTTACTGATTAGAATACTTCAGATAAATTTTAATTTAACTATTTTTGTCCTCCTTACAGGGGTGATAATGAAACAAACAAAAAAAAAAGATTGATAAACTGTTCTAGAGTATGAGTTTCTTTAGACAGGAACCATGTCTAAAAATATCTTTAAATCCTCAGCCTCTAAGTGATAGTACATAGAATCAGATTATAAATTTTAATCTTCCATAGTTTCACTATCTGATATTCTGACAGTATATTTAAAGTTAACGACTGCCTTAGAGAAATCAACTCATACTTGAAGGACAGTTTCTTACCATTTGTCTGAACAAACAATGCTAAATATATTGATTTATTCACAAAAGACACACATAATATGAAGAACAAGAACTGAGAAAATCAGCTGCTTTTCATATTGAAAGGAACAGTTACAATATTAATTAAAAATAACAATAATTTATTGAAACTTTAGTATTGGTCAGGAATGTGCTTAGCATGTATTAATTTATCTAATCCTCATATTAGCCCAATGAACTAGGTACTTTTATTATCATCATTTTACAGTGGAATCTGCAGTTAATCTCCATGATGAATGTTCTAGCAGTTTTTTAGTGTCATAATCTAATATTTACTAAGTAATAGCGTCAGTGAGGTCATTTTCTTTTAGTCTGGTTTTGATTTAGAAATTATAATCATTTCATTCAGTTTACAGTTGTGAAAATTCCAAAATTATTACAAATACCTACTCACTCCTTCCCCACTTAAAAAAAAGCCATGAAGAAATTAACAATCAAATACTGATCATTAGCCACCTTTCCTGTAAAACCATATTGCATAAGCCACTTGGGTCAGTATCGCCTCCTGGTGTTCAGATGTTGTAGTTCAGAGTCTTCCTGCACTGCCTTTTCTCTCTTTCCATCAATAAAGGAAATTACTACTCTTAAGGACACTTCTAGAGTAAAAGAGGCACTATGAGTAATTATACCAAGATATCAAGAGTAACTGAGACTGCAGTGTGGAACCAGCATGATTCTGTAACCCAACCAACTGAGACTTTTGCATCTGAAGAATCTAAGGTCTCTCTATACTCCTTTTAGACAGAAAAATCACATATTTTAAAGTATAGTAGTAATGGTGATAATTTCCAGTAACAGTGTTACCTGTTCTCCAGTCTATATTTGTGAAAAGATTTTAGAAAAGGTATATAAAATTCTTTGGAACATTTGTGTTTTATGAAGATAATAAAATCATGAGATATAAGCAAGTGAAATGTATTAGAATAATCTGAATAAGAGAAAAACTCTTGCCACTTCCCCTCCCTCCTACACAAACAAAAAAGTGCCTTTCCTCTTAAAGTTTTGACTACAGTTGAGAGAAGAGTGGTTAGATAGTTGTAAAAAGCTGTTAGGATTGAAATCCCCTAGATATGGTCTCCAAAATAGAATGCACAAGGTGCAAGGCAATCCTTTGGATTGTGAGAAAATAACATTAAAATTTCTGTAATGTTTATTCAAACAGACATTAAACTTTACTAATAATTAGTGAGGACTGACACCGGCATTCTTAATTAACATGTTATGATGGTATGTAATATTAGCCAAGGAAAACTCTAAGTCTGAAAATAACGGTCTTCATTAGTTTATTAGTTTTCAAGGTGTTGCAATATGTTGAAGTTTACATTGACCAGTTTAATGAATTTTGGACTATATTATCTAATTTCAGCTACTCTACCAACACAAAGTAGACAAGAAACTCAAATATAATCCTACAAAGAAATCAGATTGAAGCTAATACTGATAAAGCAAAGAAAAAAATAGAAGAGCTGACACATCATTCTAGTATAAGTTTTTTGTAAGCTATAAAAACAATCAAAAATATGATAGCAAGTCAACCAAAAATATTAGAAATTATTAAAAAGTTCTTTGAGATATGGCTATTAAATTTATTCTAAAATACCACTTAACATTTATCTCCTTTTTAATTTCATGTTTTTAATCTACATAAGTAAACACTGAAAACTATAAAATATCGATGAAAGAAATTGAAGCTGGCACAACTAAATGAAAAGCTATTCCATATTTACTGATTAAAAGAATTAATATAGGGGTAGCGGAGTAAGAGATACAAACTACAAGTGAGAGGTATAAAATAAGATATAAGGATACAACATGGAAAAAATATAGCCAATATTTTATAATAACTGTATATGGAATGTAGCCTTAAAAATTGTGACACTTTATTGTATGCCTATAACATATTACTATATAACTAGAAACTATACTTCAATAAAAAATAAAATTTAAAAATTATTGTTAAGATGTCTGTACTACTCAAAGCAAAACACAGACTCAATACAATCCCTATCAAAATATCAATGGCATTTTTCAAAGAAACAGAAAAAAACAGTTGTAAAATTGGTATAGACTTACATTGTCGTTCAGTTGCGAAGTTGCATTCAACACTTTGGAACCCTATAAGCTGCAGCACACCAGGCTTCCCTGTCCCTCCCATCTCTCGGAGTTTGCCCAGGATCATGTTCATTGAATCAGCGATGCCATCTCATCCTCTGTCGCCCTCTTCTCCTTCTGCCTTCAGTCTTTCCCAGCATCAGGGTCTTTTTCAGTGAATCACTTGTTCGCATCAGGTGGCCAAAGTACTGGAGCTTCAACTTCAGCATCAGTCCTTCCAAAGAGTACTCAGGGTTGATTTCCTTTGTGATTGACTGGTTTGATCTCCTTGGTTTCCAAGGGACTCTCAAGAATCTTCGCCAGCATCACAGATCGAAAGCATCAATTTTTTGGCACTCTGCCTTCTTTAATGTCCAGCTCTCACATCCATACACGACAACTGGAAAGACTATAGCCTTGACTATTCGGACCTTTGTCAACAAAGTAATCTCTTTGCTTTTTAACACGTTGTCTAGGTTTGTCATAGCTTTCCTGCCAAGAAGCAATTGCCTTCTAAGTTCATGGCTGCAGTCACCATCCACAGTGATTTTAGAGCCCAAGAAGAGGAAATCTGTCACTGCTTCCACCTTTTTCCCTTCTGTTTGACATGAGGTGATGGGACCAGATGCCAAGATCTTAGTTTTTTAAAATATTGACTTTTAAGCCGGTTTTTTCACTTTCCTCCTTCACCCTCATCAAGAGGCCTCTTCAGTTTCTCTTCACTTTCTGCCATTACGGTGGTATCATCTGCATATCTGAGGTTGTCAATATTTGTCCCTTCAATCTTGATTCCAGGTTGCACCTCATCCAGACTGGCATTTCACATGATATGCTCTGTGTATAAGTTAAACAAACAGAGTGATAATAAACAACCTTATCACACTCCTTTCTCAATCCTGAACCAGTCAATTGTTCCATACAGGGTTCTAACTGTTGCTTCTACAGTTTGTTATGATCCACACAGTCAAAGGCTTTAGTGTAGTCACTAAACAGAGTTAGATGTTTTCCTGGAATTCCCTTATTTTCTCTATGATCCAAGAATGTTGGCAATTTGATCTCTAGTTCCTCTGCCTTTTCTAAACCCATCTGCCTGAACATCTTGAGTTTTCAGTTCATGTAAGGCTGAAGCCTAACTGGGAGGATTTTGAGCATAACCTTCCTAGCATGGGAGATGAGTGCAATTGTCTGATGGTTTGAACCTTCTTTAGTACTCCCCTTCTTGGGAACTGGAATGAGGACTGATCATTTCCAGTCCTGTGCCCACTGCTGGGTTTTCCAAATTTGCTGACAAATTGAGTGCAGCACTTTAATAGCATCATCTTTTAGGATTTTAAATAGCTCTGCTGGAATTCCATCACCACCACAAGCTTTATTGGTAGCAGTGCTTATATGGAACCACAAAGGATCCCAAATAAAAGAACCTTGAGAAAGAACAGAGTAGAAGGTATCACTTGATGATATCAAGTTATATCACAAACCTATACTAATCAGAACAGTATGGCATTGGTATAAAAATAGACTCATGGACCAGTGGAACACAGTGGGAACCTCAGAAGTAAATCCTGATATGCATAATCAGCTAACGTTTAGTAAGGGGGTCAGGAATATATTCACAATGGGGAAAGGAAGGATACTCTTTCCAATAAATAGCATTGGGAAAACTGGATTGCCACACACAAAAGAGTGAAACTGAATCCACGTGTTACACCATACACAAAAATCTATTCCAAAATAGATTAAAGGGTTAAATGTAAGATCTGCAAACATAAAACTCTATGAGAAACCATGTAGGATAAGCTCCTTGACATGGGCCTTTCCAGTCATTATTTTTGGATAAGACCACAAAAGGTCAGGCAACAACAGCAAAAATAAACAAGCAGAACTATATCAAACTAAAAAGCTTCTTCTGCATGGCAAAGGAAACAAGCAAAATGAAACATAGTCCATGGTTTTAGGAAAAAATATATACGAAGCATGTATCTCAGCAAAGACAGTGGATATATGCTAAGAAAGTAGACAGCAGGTACTCTCAAAACAACAAAAAAGGAGATGGATATGTTAGTTGGCTTGATTATAATAATCATCTCACTATATATTATATATAAAATCATCCTACTTTACACCTTAAAATATATACAATTTCTGTTATAGAATATAAAACACATGTGAACAATAATTTAAGACTGTTCTTGATCAAAGAAACTTGGCTTTAAGTAACCATACTGATAACTCAGGTAGATGCAACCTTTCTATGAGAATAAGAAACCTGATCTGGAGCAGAATATCTAACATTACTTTTGTTTTTATTAAATGAGTTATTAAAAAGAATGAACCAGAATCGACTTCAAGCTTGAGCCTTACAGAAACTTTATCACCAGAGTTACTAGCATATGCCAGAATATATACTTTCTGCTTAGTTTATTGTGTTGTCCACACCCACTGAAACTAATAAGCACAGATAACATTAGTAGACAGTAGATCTAACATTAATAATCACATTCAGTTCAGTTGCTCAGTCATGTCTGACTCTTTGCGACCCCATGGACCACAGCACACCAGGCCTCCATGTCCATCACCAACTCCCGGAGTTTACCTGAACCCATGTCCATTGAATAGGTGATGCCATCCAACCATCTCATCCTCTGTCGTCCCCTTCTCCTCCTGTCTTTCCCAGCATCAGGGTCTTTTCAGATGAGTCAGTTCTTCGCATCAGGTGGCCAAAGTATTGGAGTTTCAGCCTCAACATCAATCCTTCCAATGAACGCTCAGGACTGATCTCCTTTAGGATGGACTGGTTGGATCTCCTTGCAGTCCAAGGGACTCTCAAGAGTCTTCTCCAACACCACATTTCAAAAGCAATAATTCTTCAGCACTCAGCTTTCTTTATAGTCCAACTCTCACATCCATACATGACTCCTGGAAAAACCATAGGCTTGACGAGGCAGACCTTTGTTGGCAAAGTAATGTCTCTGCTTTTTAATATGCTGTCTAGGTTGGTCATAACTTTCCTTCCAAGGAGTAAGCATCTGTATTTCATGGCTGCAGTCACCATCTGCAGTGATTTTGGAGCCCAAAAAAATAAAGTCAGCCACTGTTTCCACTGTTTCCCCGTCTATTTCCCATGAGGTGATGGGACCAGATGCCATGATCTTAGTTTTCTGAATCATGAGCTTTAAGCCAACTTTTTCACTCTCCTCTTTCACTTTCATCAAGAGGCTCTTTAGTTCTTCACTTTCTGCTATAAGGGTACTGTCATCTGCATACCTAAGGTTATTGATATTTCTGCTGGCAATCTTGATTCCAGCTTGTGCTTCTTCCAGCCCAGCGTTTCTCATGATGTACTCTGAACAGAAGTTAAATAAGCAGGGTGACAATACACAGCCTTGACGTACTCCTTTTCCTATTTGGAACCAGTCTGTTGTTCCATGTCCAGTTCTAACTGTTGCTTCCTGACCTGCATACAGATTTCTCAAGAGGCAGGTCATGTGGTCTGGTATTCCCATCTCCTTCAGAATTTTCCACAGTTTATTGTGATACACACTGTCAAAGGCTTTGGCATATCGTATTATTCATCTTTAAAAAGCCTTTAATGTCTTAAAAAAAAACCTATCTTTTTTAGGTCTCTAAAAAATAAAGTTCACTATTTGTCAGCCAAACCCTGGTTGTCATTGGGCAAATAATTAGCATGTAAATAGGAAGCATTAATATAAACATGGCTAGTGGAGGTGATGAAATTCCAGCTGAGCTATTTAAAATCCTAAAAGATGATGCTCTTAAGTGCTGCACTCAACATGTCAGAAAAATTGGAAAACTGAGCAGTAACCAAAGGACTGGAAAAGGTCAGTTTTCATTCCAATCCCAAAGAAGGGCAGTGCCAAAGAATGTACAAGCTACCATACAATTGCCCTTATTTTGCATGCTAGTAAGGTTATGCTCAAAATCCTTCAAGCTAGACTTCAGCAGTAGGTGAACTGAGATCTTCCAAATATACAAGCTGGGTTTAGAAGACAGAGGGGCCAGATATCAAATTGCCAACATTCGTAGGATCATAGAAAAAGAAAGAGACTTAAAAAAAAAAAATCTGCTTTATTGACTGCACAAAAGCCTTTGACTCTGTGGATCACAGCAAACTGTGGAAAATTCTGAAAGAGATGGGGGAACCAGACCACCATGGATGGTGACTGCAGCCATAAATTAAAAGAGGCTTGCTCCTTGGAAGAAAAGCTACAAAGAATCTAGATAATGTATTAAAAAGCAGAGACATTACTTTACTGACAAAGATCTGTATAGTCAAAGCTATGGTTTTTCCAGTAGTCATGGATGTGAGAGTTGGACCATAGAGAAATCTGAGCACCAAACAATTGATCCTTTTGAACTGTGGGGATGGAGAAGACTCTTGAGAGTCCCTTGCACTTCAAGGAGATCAAACCAGTCAATCCTGAAGGAAATCAGTCCTGAATATTCATTGGAAGGACTGATGCTGAAGTTGAAGCTCCAATACTTTGGTCACCTGATGTGAATAGCTGACTCATTGGAAAGGACCCTGATGCTGGGAAAGATTGAAAGCAGGAGGAGATGGGGATGACAGAGATTGAGATAGCTGGATGGCATCACCAACTCGATGGACATGAGTTTGAGCAAGCTCCAGGAGTTGGTGATGGACGAGGAAGCCTGGTGTGCTGCAGTCCACGGGGTCACAGAGTCAGACACGACTGAGCAACTGAACTGAACTGATCCATTTTGCTGCAAATGGCATTGTTTCATTGTTTTTGATGGCTGAGTAATAGTCTATTGTGTATATATAACACATCTTCTATAGCTATTCATCTGTAGATGGGCATTTAGGTTGCTTCCATATCTTGGCTATGGTAGACAGCACTGCATTGAACATTGTAGTGCGTGTATCTTTTTGAACCATGTTTTTCTTCAGATACATGCTCCAGAGTGGGATTGCTGGATCATATGGTAGCTCTGTTTTTAGTTCCTTAAGGAACCTCCATACTGTTCTCCATAGGGGTTGTTCCAGTTTACATTCCCACCAACAATGTAGACGTGTGTGTTAGTCACTCAGTTGTATTCAACTCCTTACAACCCCATGGACTGTAGCCTACCAGGCTCCTCTGTCCGTGGAATTCTCCAGGTAAGAATACTGGACTAGGTAGCCATTCTCTTCTCCAGGGGATCTTCCCAATCCAAGGATTGATCCCAGGTCTCTTGCATTGCAGGCAGATTCTTTACTTTCTGAGCCACTAAGGAAGCCCCAACAATGTAAAAAAGGATCCTTTTTCTCCACACCTCCCGCATTTGTTATCTGTAGGCTTTTTGATGATGGCCATTCTAACTGGTGTAAGGTGATATCTCACTTTAGTTTGTATTTGAATTTATCTAATAATTACTGATGTTGAGCATCTTTTCATATGCCTCTTGGTCAACTATAAGTCTTCTTTGGAGAAACATCTATTTAAGTCTTTTGCTCATTTTTTTCATGGGTTGTTCTTAAAATGTGTATGGAGACACAAGACCCCAAAGAGCCAAAACAATCTTGAGAATGAAAGACAGAGTTGGAGTAGTAGGTTCCTTGACTTTAAATTACACTGCAAAGCTACAGTCATTAAAGCAGTATGGTGCTGACACAAAACCAGACATTAAGATCAATGCAACAGGCTAGAGAGCCCATGTAGCACCTATGGTCAATTAATCTATGACAAAGACAGCAAGACTATACAATGGAGAAAAGACAGTCTCTTTAATAAATGATGCTGAGAAAACCGGACAGCTACATATAAAAAATGAAATTAGAACATTCTTTAGCACCATACACAAAAATAAACTCAAAATGAATTAACAGCCTAAATGTAAAACCAGATGCTATAAATTCTTAGAGGAAAATATAGGCAGAACACTCTTTAACATAAATCACCACAATATCTTTTTCAATCTTCTCCTAGAATAATGAAAATGAAAACAAAAGTAAACAAATGGGACCTAACTGAAAAGCTTTTCATAGCAAAAGAAACCATAAACAAAATGAAAAGACAACCCACAGAATGGGAAGAAATGTTGCAAACAATACAGCTGATAAGGAATTAATCTCTAAATCTTATAAACAGTTCATGCAGCTCAATATCAAAAAAATGAACCTCACAAGTTTTTAATTAAATCATCAGATAATATAGATGAGAAATCTGAAATCAAAGAGATCAATTAACTTGCCCCAAGTAAATGACAGAACAAAATTAGTCTCTTAAAATTTCTGCCAGTTACATAACCAATAAGGAGTTCATATCCAAAATATATAAAGAGCTCATACAACTCAATATAAAAAAAAATCGATTAAAAAATACACAAGACCTGAACAGACATTTCTCCAAAGAAGACATACAGATGACCAACAGGAAAAGATGCTCAACATCACTAATCATCAAAGAAATGCAAATGAGGTATTATCTCACACCTACAGAATGGCTACCATCATACAGACCACAAATAACATTGATGAGAATTTGGAGAAAAGGATACTCTAGTACATTGTTAGTAGGAATGTAAATTGGTACAGCCACAATGTAAATTAGTATGAAGTTTCCTCAATAAATGGAAAATAGAACTACCAATTGGTCCTCCAGTTCCATTCTTGGATATATTCCTGAAGTAAACAAAAACAGTAATTTAAAAAGATATATTCAGAAGACAGGGATCAAGACCATCCCCAAGAAAAAGAAATGCAAAAAAGCAAAATGGCTATCTGAGGAGGCCTTGCAAATAGCTGTGAAAAGAAGAGAAGCGAAAAGCAAAGGAGAAAAGGAAAGATATACCCATTTGAATGCAAAGTTCCAAAGAATAGCAAGGAGAGATAAGAAAGCCTTCCACAGTGATCAGTGCAAAGAAATAGAGGAAAACAACAGAATAGGAAAGACTCTAGAGATCTCTTCAAGAAAATCAGAGATACCAAGGGAATATTTCATGCAAAGATGGGCTCAATAAAGGACAGAAATGGGATGGACATAACAGAAGCAGAAGATATTAAGAAGAGGTGGCAAGAATACATGGAAGAACTGTACAAAAAAGATCTTCATGACCCAGATAATCACAATGGTGTGATCGCTCACCTAGAGCCAGACATCCTGGAATGCGAAGTCAAATGGACCTTAGGAAGCATCACTATGAACAAAGCTAGTGGAGGTGATGGAACTCCAGCTGAGCTATTTCAAATCCTGAAAGATGATGCTGTGAAAGTGCTGCACTCAATATGCTAGCAAATTTGGAAAACTCAGCAGTGGCCACAGGACTGGAAAAGGTCAGTTTTCATTCCAATCCCTAAGAAAGGCAATGCCAAAGAATGCTCAAACTACCACACAATTGCACTCATCTCACATGCTAGTGAAGTAATGCTCAAAATTCTCCAAGCCAGGCTTCAACAATATATTAACCGTGAACTTCCAGCTGGTTTTAGAAAAGGCAGAGGAACCAGAGATCAAATTGCCAACATCCGCTGGATCATCTAAAAAGTAAGAGTTCCAGAAAAACATCTACTTCTGCTTTATTGACTATGCCAAAGCCTTTGACTGTGTGGATCAAAACAAACTGTGGAAAATTCTGAAAGAGATGGAAATACCAGAACACCTGACCTGCCTCTTGAGAAACTTGTATGCAAGTCAGGAAGCAACAGTTAGAACTGGACATGAAACAACAGACTGGTTCCAAATAGAAAAAGGAGTATGTCACGGCTGTATATTGTCACTGTGCTGATTTAACTTCTATGCAGAGTACATCATGAGAAATGCTGGGCTGGAAGAATCACAAGCTGGAATCAATATTGCCAGGAGAAATATCAATAACCTTAGGTATGCAGATGACAGCACCCTTATGGCAGAAAGCGAAGAACTAAAGAACCTCTTGATGAAAGTGAAAGAGGAGAGTGAAAAAGTTGGCTTGAAGCTCAACATTCAGAAAACTAAGATCAAAAAAAAAAAAAAAAAGAAAATTAAGATCATGGCATCCGGTCCCATCACTTAATGGCAAATAGATGGGGAAACAGTGGCAGACTTTATTTTGGGGGGCTCTAGAATCACTGCAGATGGTGACTGCAGCCATGATATTAAAAGATGCTTGCTCCTTGGAAGAAAAGTTATGACCAACCTAGACAGCATATTAAAAAGCAGAGACATTACTTTGCCAACAGAGGTCTGTCCAGGCAAAGCTATGTATGGTTTTTCCAGGAGTCATGTATGGATGTGACAGTTGGGACTATAAATAAAGCTGAGCACTGAAGAATTGATGCTTTTGAACTTTAGTGTTGGAGAAGACTCTTGAGAGTCCCTTGGACTGCAAGGAGATCAGTCCTGAGTGTTCATTGGAAGGACTGATGTTGAGACTTAAACTCCAATACTATGGCCACCTGATGCGAAGAGCTGACTCATTGGAAAAGACCCTGATGCTGGGAAAGACTGAAGGTTGCAGGAGAAGAGGATGACAGAGGATGAGATGGCTAGATGACATTACCAACTCGATGGAGATGAGTTTGGGTAAACTCTGGGAGTTGGTGATGGACAGGGAGGCCTGGCCTGCTGCAGTCCATGGGGTCGCAAAGAGTTGGACACAATTGGGCAACTGAACTGAACTAATGTACCCCAGTGTTCATAGTAGCATTATTTACAATAGCCTATGTTAGTGTCCATCAACAGATGAATGGATAAAGATGGGATATACATACACACACAATGCAGTATTCCTCAGCCATTGAAAAAAGAATGAAATTTTGACACTTGCAACAATATGGATAGACCTGGAGGATACTATGCTTAGTGAAATAAGTCAGAAAAATACAAATACTGTATGTTATCACTTATATGTGGAATCTAAACACTAAAATGAATAAATATGACACAACAGAAACAGACTCATAAAGAGAACAGACTAGTTGTTATCAGTGAGGATAGGCAAGGAAGGAAGACAGGAGGAGGCAGGAGATTAAGAAGTATAAACTACCATGTATTAAAATAAGCTACAGGATATATTGTATAGCACAGGAAATATAGCCAATATTTTATTATAACTTTAAATGGAGTATAATATATAAAAACATTAAATTGTATGCTATATACTTGAAACTAGTATTGTAGAACAACTATACTTCAGTTTTTAAAAAAGAAGTCTCTTGACTCCGTATTCCATGCTTTTTGCTAATTTTACTGTCCCCCTTAGAAGCTTTAATTGAAAAAGACTTCTGATAGTTGCTTATCATTAAAAAGAAAAACTGATTGGAATACAATATATGCCTTGAGAAATCAAGATAAAGCTCTGGTCATGATACTCATGTTCATAATGCAGCTTCCTTTCTGAGCACTCATCTGAATTTAATGGGCTTTAAATTGCATGTTCATATATCTTCTAGGTTTCCACAGACGTGCAGCTCCAGTTACTAGAAGGCAGTTTCCACATGGTGCACATAGGATGGATTATCTGCACTTTGAGGATGATAGCCGTGGATGGTGGTTTGACATGGATATGGTGATCATCTATATTTATTCAGTGAACTGGGTGATTGGGTTCATTGTTTTCTGCTTTCTTTGCTATTTTTTCTTTCCATTTTAGGAATTTTCATACCTTAATACTGTTGCACAATTACAAATGATGTAGATAACAATACTTAAACATTT
Source organism: Cervus elaphus (assembly GCF_910594005.1). Lineage (NCBI taxonomy): Eukaryota > Metazoa > Chordata > Mammalia > Artiodactyla > Cervidae > Cervus > Cervus elaphus. The sequence continues at coordinate 18,238,041 of NC_057839.1, read as the reverse complement.
TTAAAATGTGCTTTGAAGTTTTTATAATGTATTATATAAAATGTTGGTGTTTATAGAAAATATGAGAATGGATTTATTTATGAATGTTTCATGTAACAAACTAAACTTGATTTAAGATCTAATCTATTAGCACTTAGCAACAATGCACTATTAATTTTACAGTTCTCCTTGATTTGGGATTTGTGGTTCTAATTTTACAATGTCACATTTACACATATTGTAAAGACTGAGGTTTTCCCTCCACTTAAAAATACTAAAAACACAAAATGAAATGATAATATGAGTAGATATTATCTTTAATTATAAACTATTTAGTAATCATCACCTATTCTCAGGCAAGTTATATACATTAAAGATAAACCATCTTCTCTGGGAACTAATCTAGCAGGGTGTATTCAGTTTTACTTTCCGGTGATCTCCATGTCCTTCGTTCCCTTTCTATTACCGACACAGCTGACTATACTTTTTTTTTTTAACAGACCTAATAATATCATTAGTACAACATTTTAATCTATTACAAGAATAGAATAGTAAACACAAACAGAAGGAAAAAGGGAAAAATAAAAAAATAAAACTGAGACTAATTCACACCAACAAAGACTTAGAAAACTATATTAACACTTTTCCAATTGCAGGATTACTCACCAGAAGAAATTAAAAAGTTACTGACTTTCAGAGCAATGCATGTCTAAACTGTAATTAATTTAGTGATTCTTTTAACTTGGAGGTTGTCAAATATATTGTAAATGTACAATAAAGAGTGGCTTTTAAATTTTTTCATTGTTATTACCTAATTTTATGTCTGGAATAAGTATTTTTGGAAATAGGCTTAAGGGTTTATAGAACAAAAACTTGGCTTATTTTTATTATTACAGTATTCCTTGGAATTAGTTTTCCCATATTAATATTTTTTAAAAAGGAGATCTGAATTATCCCAGTACAAAAGAGAATCAGGGTAGGTAGTCCAGTGAAAAAGTGAAAAAACTAAAGCACAGAGAAGTAAGCTTGTTTATTTCTATCATTTAGGTGGTCTTTGTGTAACCTAGAACCAAAGTTTTTATTTTGAACTACTAATTCAACATTTCTACACTATGATGCCATATACTTGGTAAGGCAGTGGGCATATTTTAACATAAGGTAAGTGACCCCCTCATGGCACTAAAAATACTACCTCCATTCAAACAAACTGAGATTGCAGTCTACAGAAAGTCCAATTTTGTCCCAATTGCTGACTATATTTGAATAAAAGCATTTAACTGACAGTATGTGATGTTTTAAGAAAAATATGGAAGAGTGATACAAAAGTTTATTCTAACATTGTTTATTGTGTTTTAAATTATATCTGTGAAAGAAAATAGTGTAAATTAGATACCATCAAATCCAGAAATCAGAAGACTAAATACATTTTAGAAACAGATAAATCCTCACTCATATATTATAGTAAATATATATATGTATATATAATGCTTGCAGTTTAGTGACTAAACTATATCTTGGTGAAACAGCATTGTTGGCAAACTTCAGTATTATCTTACAAAAATAAAAATGGGTATTTATAAAAAAAAAAAAAATGGGTATTTATAATCACTAATTTCTACCAAAGTAAAGATGACATTGTATAAGGCAAAATATTGCCTTCTTAAAATATATGTCAGGAAAAATTAACAAAACACATGTGGGGAGCAACATTTTAAGAACTTCAAAATTAATTGTAGCCATTTCCCAAGCAAATCCTGGCTTATAAACTTTAGCAAAATTGCCTTCATTCATTTCTAACTTAACAATTGATTGCAATTATACATGAAGTAACATTCAAAAAACTAAGATCATGGCATCCAGTCCCATCACTTCATGGGAAATAGATGGGGAAACAATGGAAACAGTGACAGACTTTATTTTTCTTGGGCTCCAAAAGCACTGCAGATGGTGATTGCAGCCATGAAATTAAAAGACAGTTGCTCTGTGGAGGAAAAGCTATGACAAACCTGGACAACATATTAAAAAGCAGAGACATTACTTTGCCAGCAAAGGTCCATATATTAGTCAAAGTTATGGATCTTTTGATGTATGGATGTTAGAGTTGGACCATAAAGAAGGCTGAGCACCAAAGAATTGATGCTTTTGAACTGTAGTGTTGGAGAAGACTCTTGAGAGTCCCTTGTACTGCAAGGAGATCAAACCAGCCAATCTTAAAGGAAATTAGTCCTGAATATTCATTGGAAGGCCTGATGCTGAAGCTGAAGCTCCAGTACTTTGGCCACCTGATGCCAACTCATTAGAAAAGTCCCTGATGCTGGGAAAGATTGAAGGCTGAAGGAGAAGGGGATGACAGAGGATGAGATGGTTGGATGGCATCACTGACTCAATGGACATGAGTTGGAGCAAACTCCGGGAGTTGGTGATGGACAGGGAGGCCTGGCGTGCTGCAGTCCATGGGGTCGCAAAGAGTCGGACACGACTGAGCGACTGAACAACAAAAAAAGTAAAATAAATTGTATTACACATACAGATTTCTCAGAGAAATAAAGTTGATTCCCAAAATATATTTATTAGGTCAGCGATACATATCAGTTTATGAAGTGAAGTCGCTGTGTCCAATGCTTTGCGACCCCATCGACTATAGCCCACCAGGCTTCTCTGTCCGTGTGATTTTCCAGGCAAGAGTACTGGAGTGGGTTGCCATTTCCTTCTCCCGGGGATCTTCCTGACTCAGGGATTGAACCCGGTTTCCGGCATTGCAGGCAAATGCTTTACCCTCTGAGCCATAGCTCTGTATATACAAGCTAAATCCAAATATATATATATATATATCCTTACCTGATGCTGGGAAAGACTGAAGGCAACAGAAAGAGCAGCAGAGGATGAGATGGTTAGAGAGCATCTCTGACTCCATGGACATGAGTTTAAGCCAACTCCAGGAGATAGTGAAGGACAGGGAAGGCTGGCGTGCTACAGTCCATGGGGTCGCAAAGAGTTGGACATGACTTATCGACTACAACCCTTACATAAATAGAATACCCTTTTCAAAAGGAGTCATAGTCTGGAGGAGCATTCTCAAGTCGCATCCAGTCATTGATGCAGAGCTTGAGCTAGGAATTTAAATCCCTGTGTTCATCTTTTTCATTGGCCAGTAAGAGATGTCTATGTACCCATGCTTATATATATACATACATATATATATGTGTGTGTTTGTGTAGTATATGCACATACACAAAAGAAGGAAATGAAGTGATTACATGGTTTTAAGAATCAGTTTAAACAAATCCAGAGTCCATAGGGAAGGCAGTAAGAATTTTAAGAACACAAAAGTCTAGGATTCAAAAGACAGTGGCCAAAGCTGTTGTCCATAGGTAGATTTTCTTTCTCCAGGGAATGTCTAAACCTTCTTTTAAGACTTTCCAACTGATTATCAGGCACACCAGGGTAACCTCCCTAATGACTCATGAGGGACTTTATATCTGAAAAAATTCTCTTCACAGGAGAAGCTACACTGGTATTTTATTAAGTAATTAAGAGAAGGTGTATATATGCTAGACTAGCTCATGCTTTCCTTTCCTCTTTCCAACTCTTATGAAAACATAACTCTTATAGCCTACTTATCCATAAACATATTGCAAAGGAAATTCTAAGGACTGTAATTTAGCCTAGCCAAGTGGACATACCACAAAGCCATCACACAGGTGGTGCCCTTTCACTAGATTTCATCTCTGAGCTATATATACAAAAGGATTAATCTTAAAATCAGTATAAACTCAAAAGTTTATAGCATAACCTTTAATAATTCCTCTCTACTACCATAAAAGTTTTAAAATGTTCTACATAGGTGGTCTGGTTAGCTATTGCTGAATAACAAACTACCCTAAATTTAATGGTGTAAAAAAACAATCATTTTATTATATCTCATATTTTTGTGGATCAGGGGCTCAGACAGCACTCAGCTGGACGATTCTGTGTTACCCGTAGCATCAGCAGAGGTCACTTGGTGATATTCAGCAGGCAGCAGACTGGTCTGGAGGTTCAAGACGGCTCCACTCATACGGCTGGTTTCCTGGGAGAGGTGGCTTAAAATTTAGGCTCAGCAGAAATGATGAAATGGAGCTCCTCCATGTGGTCTGACAAGGCAGTCTCACAGTGATCAGGCCTCTTGCATGGTAGCTCAGGACTCCCAGAGGGAATGTTCATGAAACCCAGGCAGAAAAAGCAGAGTTGCAGAGCGGCAGAGCGCAGCAGTCCAGCTGCTTCCTATTGATCAAGAATGTGGCCAAGACCAGTTCAGATTTCAAGGAAAGGGCAATGATTCTAAGAGACCAAGTAATAATCTATCACTCTAGGAGATCTTTGTGGTGGTGGTTTAGTTCCTAAGTCATGTCTGCCTCTGGCAACCCCCTGGACTGTAGCCCACCAGGCTCCTCTGTCCGTGGGGTTCTCCAGGCAAGAATACTGGAGTGGGTTGGCATTTCCTTCTCCAGGGGATCTTCCTGACCCAGGAATAAAACCCAGGTCTCCTGCATTGCAGGCGGATTCTTTACTGACTGAGCTACGAGGGAGCCTAGGAAAATCTTTGTAGTGCAGTAGTGAAGCCACTCAGTCGTGTCCGACTCTTTGAGACCCCATGGGCTGTAGCCTACCAGGCTCCTCCGTCCATGGGATTTTCCAGGCAAGAGTACTGGAGTGGGTTGCCATTTCCTTCTCCAGGTGATCTTCCCAACCCAGGGATCGAACCCAGGTCTCCTGCATTGTAGGCAGATGCTTTTACTGTCTGAGCCACCAGGAAATCTTTGTAGGGTTTAGGAAATCTAAAAATTTAACCCTTGGCAAAAGGATTAACCTCTATTTCTGCTTTATTGACTACACCAAAGCCTTCGAATGTGTGGATCACAATAAACTGTGGAAAATTCTGAAGGAGATGGGAATACCAGACCACCTGACCTGCCTCTTGAGAAACCTGTATGCAGGTCAGGAAGCAACAGTTAGAACTGGACATGGAACAACAGACTGGTTCCAAATAGGAAAAGGAGTATGTCAAGGCTGTACACTGTCACCCTGCTTATTTAACTTGTATGCAGAGTACATCATGAGAAATGCTGGGCTGGAAGAAGCACAAGCTGGAATCAAGATTGCTGGGAGAAATATCAATAACCTCAGATATGCAGATCGCACCACCCTTATGGCAGAAAGGAAGAGGAACTGAAAAGCCTCTTGATGAAAGTGAAAGAGGAGAGTGAAAAAGTTGGCTTAAATCTCAACATTCAGAAAACTAAGATCATGGCATCTGGTCCCATCACCTCATGGGAAATAGATGGGGAGACAGTGGAAACAGTGTCAGACTTTATTTTTCTGGGCTCCAAAATCACTGCAGATGGTGACTGCAGCCATGAAATTAAAAGACACTTACTCCTGGAAGGAAAGTTATGACCAACCTAAATAGCATATTAAAAAGCAGACACATTACTTTGCCAACAAAGGTCTGTCTGGTCAAGGCTATGGTTTTTCCAGTGGTCATGTATGGATGTGAGAGCTGGACTGTGAAGAAAGCTGAGCGCCGAAAAATTGATGCTTTTGAACTGTGGTGTTGAAGAAAACTCTTGAGAGTCCCTTGCACTGCAAGGAGATCCAACCAGTCCATCCTGAAGGAGATCAGTGCTGGGTGTTCATTGGAAGGACTGATGCTGAAACTGAAACTCCAGTACTTTGGCCACCTCATGCGAAGAGTTGACTCATTGGAAAAGACCCTGATACTGGGAAGGATTGGGGGCAGGAGGAGAAGGGGACGACAGTGGATGAGATGGCTGGATGGCATCACCGACTCAATGGGCATGAATTTGAGTAAACTCCGGGAGTTTGTGATGGACAGGGAGGCCTGGCGTGCTGCAGTCCATGGGGTAGCAAAGAGTTGGACACGACTGAGCGACTGAACTGAACTGAAAAGAATTAAAAGCTGAAAAATGTGTCAACTGTGTAGCCAATCTTGATTACCTCAACCAGGAAAGTATCAAAGAGCTTAATAATAAATAAATAATATTATCCTCAACATGCTATATATATATCAACATATATGACGTGTATCAGTGCTTCTCAGGCTTTAGTATCCACGTTAATTACCTAGTGAAAGTGAAAGTTGTTCATTTGTGTCCAACTCTTTGCAACCCCATGGATTATACAGACCATGGAATTCTCTAGGCCAGAATACTGGAGTGGGTAGCCTTTCCCTTTTCCAGGGGATCTTCCTAGAGATCTTGTTAAAATGCAGATCTAGGATAGGACCTGGAATTCTGCATTTCTAACCAGTCCTCATGTGAGTCAGATGAACAAAGTAATGGATTTCATAGGTCAAGAGACTTTCTGCAAAGGGCTATATAGTAAATATTTTGTGGCCCTCAAAGAGTATTTGTCACATATTTTTAAAAATCTGACCACAGATACATGTCACTGGTATTCAAATTTGGCTGCAAAATAGAATCATTTGGGCAATTCTTAAAAGTACTGATGCCTAGGTCCTATCCCAAATACTCTGATTTAATTGGTATAGGAATAGGGATCCTTAAAATTTCTCTAGGTTAAAACTAGGGCTTCCCTGGTGGCTCAGTGGTAAAGAATCCACCTACCAACTCAGGAGACATGGTTCAATCCTTGAGAAGATGCCCTGGAGAAGAAAATGACAACCCACTCCAGTATTCTTGCCTGGGTAATCCCATGGTCAGAGAAGCCTGGTGAATTACTATTCACGGGGTAGCAAAAGAGTCAGACACAGCTTAGCGACTAAACAACAACAGGTTAAATCTACTGTGTGGTAAAGTTTGAAAACTAATGATCTGTATCACTTCCTATTTCTACCTACTTGTATCTTTTGAGTCATTAAATCTTTTTCAGTACACCTGAATGAGTGAATTAATACAGATCTCTCTTCACTTGAACAGGAAACTGACAATCTAATTAAAAAATAACAACCCAAAATAGATGCTGTCATCAGCACACCCCTGCTCCCACTAGGAAGCCTATCCCCGATGGACTTCATGTTATTAATAGTAAAATAAAATGAATTTGGGTGCCGAATTTAGAAATGATAGAAAGTGATGAATAAGTAGGTTGCTGGGGCAAAAAAAAGTGAAACACAGAAAACTTCAAGTTAGTAGAGTGGTAAATTGCAAGGCTATAAAAAGTAGAAATTATCATAAACCTCATCAGTATAATCAAGAAAAAACTAGAAGAGGCTTCACCTAGACTAACATTTTGCTTAAAAACTAAACAGTTATGAACATGTTAATCTACAAGTGGCATGAGAAGTTTACTTAAAATGTTCTCTTAAATATTTTTAACTCTCATACTTTTATACTATGTATCTCTGCATTATACAGGGTTTCCAAAGAAAGCTATGAATTCTTGCTCAGTTCTGTCTGAATTAATATGCTTTTTAAAATGACAGTTACTTTTTAAAGCATTATACCTGCTACCTTTCTAAGCAAATATCTTTAAGTGTGAAATTCCTATTTTAGTAATGCAACTTGGAAAATCACTTTACATTTGCCATCTTTCCTAAGTAAAATTTTGTCTATAACACTATAATGTATTAGTTCATAGTTACTGTCAATAAATTATTAAAGAAAATAGTAAGTTATTCTGTACCCAAGTAATATTCCACTTTTCATTACATACTATCTTTTCTCTCTATCTTTTCTGAAGTTTTTGTTTCAGCTCTTCCCTGTGAATTAGCTCCCTTAGTTTTAACCTCCTGGACTACATTTCTCTCTACCTCTAAATCTGCCATATAAAACAGTACATCTTCATACAGTAAAATGCAACTGTAAGACATATTTAATAAGATCTCCTTATTCACTCATGCATTCAACAAACAAAAATAGTACATGCTCAATAAATATTCAAATACTCTACTAATGATGCTCAATTCAAGTTCTGACCATGATCTGAACTTCACTTAAATACTGATCACATATTCTAAGGATTTCAGAATAAATTTCTTGTTACCTAGAGATCTATATTTGCTGTTTAGTCACTCAGTCATGTGTGACTCCTTGTGACCCCATGGACTATAGCCCAGCAGGCTCCTCTGTCCATAGAATTTTCCAGGCAAGAATACTGGAGTGGGTTGCCATTTCCTTCTCCAGGTGATCTTCCTGACCCAGGGATTGAACCCCCATCTCCTACATTGGCAGGTGGATTCTTTACCTCTGAGCCACCTCCTTTTAATTTAAAAAGAGTTCAGAAATCTACATGGTATCTCACTATTCAAATGAAAGTTACATCTGTTGCAAGAAAAATTTTCTATTCCTGTCTGCTTTGTATTATGGACTCAGAGATAATCAATATACATGTATATAAGTACGTCCACTTCTCCTTATGACTAACAGCTAAAAGTAGAGGGAAATGAAAATTACACCACCTCAGTTCTTCTTTCTACCAGATAGACTTCCAGTTATATTAACTATGTTATTGTACATAGTTTACGGTTACTGCTAGTCACTGCTTCTAACCTAGATATTAATTGAGTGTGTTTTTCCTTCTACAGCTTAGGGAAAGGCATGCATGACCTCCCTTGGAAAAAATGTCTCTTGCCCTAGTTATGATTTGTAATCTTGTGGCTGAGAAAAGGCAGGAGGTGCATTTTATTTGCAAAAGTTATAAACTTAAAACTATCAAAGGTGGAGGTATGTTTAGGGAGATGATTGTTTTATCAGCTAATCAGTTATAAACCCACTATAAATTTGACCCAATCTGGTTTTAAATATTTCAGAATAAATTTTTATCACAGTTTACTGATAAATTCTGCAATATTCCATCTCATTTATTTCTGGAAAGGAAAAGACTTAATTAAAATTGTAACAGTTAAGCAAGCCATACACAAAATCTACATGGCCTATTTCATTAACATTAAAAATTCAGGATTTCTAAAAATAATATTTAATATTCCATTGCTATTCCTTACAACTTCATCATCAAATCTGCTGGAACAGTAAGCAGGAATGATTAATGTTGTATATATTTACTTTTTTATTCTGAATCAAATCAGAGAGTCATAGCAGTGAAAATAAAGCAACAATGGTTTTAAAACAACAATTAAAGGAAAGGGAAACTCTAGGTAATATATACACTTAAATCACACATTCACAAACATATTTACCTTGTTCTCTGCATAACACCCTGAAGAGTCAAAAGGGCACATGCTTCATAAGAGTCAAATGAAGAGAACTTAGAGCAAGTTCTAGGACAACACAAAACAACCAAAATTATATCACTATGCTTAATAATGCTACAATTGTATGTTAATTTGTCAGATTCTCTTTGACTCTGAATAAAATATGTTACCTGTACAGTGTTTCCATCAGAATCAATATTTTCACATGCATTACCACTAACGGTGCGAAAAGTTTTGTTTTCTTGCAGTTCTAAGTTGGGGCAAAGGTTCTTTCATGTCTTGAAAAATATGGCAAATTTGTACTTCTAGGCCAGGAACTGCAGTTACTGCTGATGCTTTATCTGATTCTTCTTCAAAGACTATAAGAACAGAAAGTCTGGTTAAAACACTATATGATGGCCCCAAATTTTGCCCAATCTTTGTTTGAATTATTAAGTGACTTTTTAAACTGGTAAAACTGCTAAACCAAAATAAAATGAGCTCAATATGTCAAGGTACAATGATTATTAACCAGGAGAAGATAAGATGTTTTATAGTACACTTATTAAGCCCATTTGACTAATTAGAGTGGTTCACAAAAAAAAAAAAGGTAGTTGAGGCCAGACTATGAGATAGAAGAATTTGAACAATATACACTTCCTTAGAATTTTCTTGGTGCCTTCCATCTTTGAATTTTTGCTTATGCCTTTCTTATAATTATTTGTATTTTCCTCCGGCCTAACCTTATGCCTTGGCAAACAGGAGCTCAGTCTTTATTATTCTACTCATCTTTTATTATATTTCCCCAAGAATAAGAATTGTGTTTGTGTGTGTCCAACTCTTTGCAACCCTGTGGACTATAGCCTGCCAGGCTCCTCTGTCCATGGGATTCTCCAGCCAAGAATACTGGAGTGGGTAGCCAATTCTGGGAAAGATTGAGTGCAGAAGTGGGCAACAGAGGATGAAATGGTTGGCTGGCATCACTGACACAATGGATATGAGTTTGAGCAAACTCCGGGAGATAGTGAGAGACAGGGACGACTGGCGTGCTGCAGTCCGTGGGGTCAGAGTCAGATGTGACTTAGTGACTGAACAATAAGAAATTTACCTGGTGTCAGAATTTATCAAAAAAATATGTAAAAACACAACTTCTAATAAAATTACTGCCACCTGTTAGTGGTGCTGATTTGGTTATAGTAGTAATTAAACTCATCTGATGACCTGAAAGGCACTGTTTCCTTCTCCGCATAATTTTAATCAAAGTGATTCACAAACTACTGTAAAATATACTTGTACATTTTCTGTGTCAAACATTTGAGGACAATTTTTGAAAATTAACAAAACCACCCTTCCCCTGAAATATCAAGACATGTCAATATTCTATTCCATAAAGATGAAAAAATAAATAATTTTTGAGGCACTGAAATTCAATTTCATGCAAAAAGACAAATAATTACATATGTGTAAGCTAATGGGCTTTAAATTCCTGTCCTACTCCTTGGATCTGTCCTTGACCCTGTTGTTCTTGATTCTGCTGCCTGTTAGCTTTAGGAAGGAGCTACCAGCAATCTTTCACTGTGGCTGTGCAGTAGAGGCACTGTTGAGAAAGGACACTACTGCATGTCAGGTCAGACCACTAAGCAACTGCCAACATTGGAATGCTGGAATCTACTTTTAATAAGCTTCCTGCCACCACTCTGACACTACTCTAAATTTACATATTCAAGAAGCCATTGAACTGAATAGTCCTTGTTGATAGTGATCCAAATTTTACTGTACATACTAAATAGAACATTATTTAGTCAGCAAAAACTGGCAGCTGACTACATCTCAGGTCATGAAGTCCTTATTGCCAAATTCAGACTGAAATTGAAGAAAGTAGGGAAAACCACTAGACCATTCAGGTATGACCTAGATCAAATCCCTGATGATTATACAGTGGAAGTGACAAACAGATTCAAGTGATAGCTTAGGTGAATGATGCCAGATTTGTGATCTCTGAAGAAGAGGATTTAGCTTCAGGATTAGGGGCCAGGCTTGATCACTGTGAGGCTTTTGTGCGGCAGTTTTTTTACAGTGAAAAGAGGACAAAGCCTTTGACACAGACCCCAGAAGGGAGACAGAGTGCCTCACTCGCTAGTCTCATCAAGGCCGTACATACTTTCACCAGACCCACTCCACAACATACGTCTTAAATTAACAAAATTAGAACCAACAATACAAAGTTCTTATCAGATCTACTTCCACAGCAAAGTCTTAAGATAACAAGATTAGTCAGAGGTTCTTGTTAAGAAGGAGAAGCATGTCTTGGAGCAAGATACATTATTATATAATGTATAATTTATAGGATTTAAGGAAAAACATACCCTTGAGCAAGACAGGTGTTTTGTTATATAATCATTAAAGAAAGCTAGTTAAAGAAGGTTACTCTTATCATAACAACTCAAGAGTTTAAGAAACAAATGTCTTATGTGACTAAGACAAAGCAGTGTAGTAACAAAGGTTTGTCCATTTCTCCTCCTCAAAAGCCCCGAACCCCTTTCTCTTCCTCGAGGGCCCTGAACCCCTTTCTCCTCCTCAAGGACACTGAAGTCCCTTGAAGAATTCACTCTCTCACAAGGGATTAGATCTGATAGAGTGCCTGAAGAACTATGGACAGAGGTCCATAACATTGTACAGGAGGCAGTGATTAAAACCATCCCCAAGAAAAAGAAATGCAAAAAGGCAAAATGGTTGTCTGAGGAGGACTTACAAATAGCTGTGAAAAGAAGAGACACAAAAGGCAAAGGAGAAAAGGAAAGATATTCCCATTTGAATGCAGAGTTTCAAAGAATAGCAAGCAAAGATAAGAAAGCTTTCCTCAGTGATCAGTGCAAAGAAATAGAGGAAAACAATGAATGAGAAAGACTGGAGATCCCATCAAGAAAATTAGAGATACCAAGGGAACATTTCATGCAAAGATAGACACAATAAAGGACAGAAACAGTATGCACCTAAAAGAAGCAGAAGATATTAAGAAGAGGGGGCAAGAATTCACAGAACTATACAAAAAAGATCTTCATGACCCAGATAACCACGATGGTGTGATCACTCACCTAGAGTGATCCAGACATCCAGACATCCTGGAGTGCGGTCAAATGGACCTTAGGGAGCATCACTACGAACAAAGCTAGTGGAGGTGATGGAATTCTAGCTGAGCTATTTAAAACCCCAAAAGATGATGCTGTGAAAGTGAGGCACTCAATATGCCAGAAAATTTGGAAAACTCAGCAGTGGCCACAGGACTAGAAAAGGTCAGTTTTCATTTCAATCCCAAAAAAGGCAGTGCAAAAGAATGTTCAAATTACTGCACAATTGCACTCATCTCACACGCTAGCAGAGTAATGCTCAAAATTCTCCAAGTTAGGCTTCAACAGTATGTGAACCAAGAATTTGCAGATGTTCAAGCTGTATTTCAAAAAGGCAAAGGGACCAGAGCTCAAATTGCCGATACCAGAGAAAGCAAGAGAATTCCAGAAAAACATCTCCTTCTGCTTCATTAACTACATTAGAGCCTTTGACTGTGTGGATCACAACGAACTGTGGAAAATTCTTAAAGAGATGGAATACCAGACTACCTTACCTGCCTCCTGAGAAATCTGTATGCAGGTCAAGAAGCAACTGTTAGGACCAGACATGGAACAATGGACTGGTTCCAAATTGGGAGAGAAGTGTGTCAAGGCTGCTTATTTATCTTATATGCAGAGTACATCATGTGAAATGCCGGTCTGGATGAAGGGCAGACTGGAATCAAGATTACAGGGAGATATGCAGATGAGTGAAAAGGCTGGCTTAAAACTCAACATTTAAAAAACTAAGATCATGGCATCTGGTCCCATCACTTCATGGCAAATAGATGGGGAAACAATGGAAAGAGTGACTGAGTTTATTTTCTTGGGCTCCAAAATCACTGCAAATAGTGTCTGAAGCCATGAAATTAAAAGATGCTTGCTTCTTGGAAGAAAAGCTATGACAAACCTGGATAGCATATTAAAATAGCAGAGACATTACTTTGCCAACAAAGGTCCATCTAGTGAAAGCTATGTTTTGTCCGGTAGTTATGTATGGATGTAAAAGTGTTGGACCATAAAGAAGGCTGAGCTCCAAAGAATTAATGCTTTTGAACTGTGTGGTGTTGGAGAAGACTCTTGAGAGTCCCTCAGACAGGAAGGAGATCAAACAAGTCAATCCTAAAGGAAATCAATCCTGAATATTCATTGGAAGGCCTGATACTGAAACTGAAACTCCAATACTTTGGCCACCTGATGCAAAGATCTGACTCACTGGAAAAGACCCTGATGCTGGGAAAGATTGAGGGCAAGAGGCAAAGGGGGAAACAGAGGATGAGATGGTTGGATGGCATCACTGCACATGATGTCTATCATGACTTGATGGACATGAGTTTGAGCAAGCTCTAGGAGTTGGTGATGGACAGGCAAGCTTGGTGTGCTGCAGTCCATGGAGTCGCAAAGAGTCGGACATGACTGAGCAACTGAACTGAACTGAAACAAGCTCAGATGGTAAAGAATTCACCTGCAATACAAGGAAAGCAGGGTCTAAGAGAGGGCTGGAGGGTGCTGGGAGCCAAGGGTGTTCCTCATATCCTCTCCCCTCCAATCTTGTCCCTGATTCAGTGTTCTTGCCTTTGGACTGTACATGTGAGGCTCACAGATTTCTTCAAAAAGCATACAAGCAATTTATCACACATGAGGATAAAATCCATGCCATATAAACATACATATGCATTTTTTATTAGGAATTTATAATTCAGTTTAAATTCCTGAATAATACATTTAGTCCAAAATATTGAGTATATTAATCTAGCTCTTTGTGATTGACATCACTAAGGTCCTCAAAAGTATTTACCAACTATACATTTACAAATGGCACTGAAAGTGAAAGTCACTCAGTCATATCTGATTCTTTGCAACCCCGTGGACTATACAGTCCATGGAATTCTCCAGGCCAAAATACTGGAGTGAGTAGCCTTTCCCCTTCTCCAGGGGATCTTCCCAACCCAGGGACCAAACCCTGGTCTCCCACGTTGCAGGTGGATTCTTTACCAATTTTGTCACAAGGGAAGCCCAAGAATACTGGAGTGGGCATCCCATCCCTTCTCCCACAGTTCTTCCCAATTCAATAGTTGAACCGGGCTCTCCTGCATTGCAGGTGGATTCTTTACCAACTGAGCTACCAGGAAAACCCACAAGTGGCATTATGAAAAGCAGTAAGAATATTGTAAGAGCCCTGAAATTCTGCTTTCTCTCCTTTACAAATGATGAAAGATGGGGAAACGTATAAACATTGAAAAATTACAAAAATTAAATCATTTGTATCTTCACAAAACTGTTAGCAAAATATCATTACAAAAACAGATGCAAACTGTATATTTTGAATATGTTGAGACAGGGACATTGCTTCTTTTTTCCAGAAAAGTAAATTTTTAAGTAGGAAACTGGATTTTTCAAATTCTTTGAGAAAGCAAAGACTTCACCATAAAAGGGTTGTAGGCGTGGAAAATATCATAAGAAAGGTAGGAATGACAAGAGTATGTGAAAAAAGATGCTGAAAATGAGAGTATAGATCACAATGTTTAAGGAAATGAACATTTGGGGTTGGAAATAATTCAGAGATCAACAATTCTTATTGCAACAAGTCTTTAACATTGAAAGGCAGATCCTGAATTCTTATGAACACCTAAATTAATAAATATGAAAATGTTTGCACAGGTTCCTGCTTTTTCCTGTTGAGCATTGTAGAACAATGATTAAGTACACTAGTTTTGAAGACAGGCTTGAGTAGAAATCCCCACTGCTACTTACTAACAGTGTGGTCTTAGACAAGTTTCCCAACTTTCAGTTTTCTCATCTGTCAAAGATAATGTCACCTACCTTACATGATGATTAGAAGGAAAAACTGAAAGAATGAATGTAATTATGCAAAAACACTTTGTACAATCTTGGTATAAAACTCAATGAACTGTGCCTATTATTATTAGTTACTAGTATTTTTAAAAAGCAGATTTGTACAATGAGAGATTGAGCAGTTTGGTCAATATCAGTAAAGATCCCAAACCCAGAGAATATCAGCTTCCCCTCTCACTCAACTGAGAGCCACAAAACAGCTATCTGGTTACCCCACCGTGAGCAAAGATACAAAAAAGTCCCGCTTAGGCCAGCTGGAAAACTCACTACGTCTAGGTCCCCATTT
The DNA here is from genome assembly GCF_910594005.1 of Cervus elaphus. NCBI lineage: Eukaryota > Metazoa > Chordata > Mammalia > Artiodactyla > Cervidae > Cervus > Cervus elaphus. The sequence continues at coordinate 18,222,662 of NC_057839.1, read as the reverse complement.
CTAAAAGGAATTAGGAAGAATAAGGAAAACAGGTGATGAAGAGGAGACAGTGAGCATATTCCATTCTCTTCCCCAACTCGGGCAATGCCTGACATTAAAGTCTGCTTCAGATTCTCATCTTTCCCTTTCTGATCTATCTCCAGCAGCATTATAACTCCAGTGCTAGAATGGCACCTGCTTTACATAAGCAATACTGGATTCTCTTGTATTTTCAACAGGAACCCAAAGTTCCCAAAGTCCTCTGTTCATACCTACCTGTTTCAAAGAACATTTCAGGTTTTTGTTCTCCCAAGCTGAATTTTGAATAGGTGATTTATACTGAACCCAATTATATTTAGTCATATAAACAGCAAATGTGCTCTCATTCTCTGTTGTCACCAGATACAGTATCTCTGGTACAAACACTGGCGTGGGGGAGGAGAACAAAAGGAAAAATAAATCCCACCCTTTTCCTCTTCACTTTTCTGACCTCCTTGTTTTTATTTTCACTTTATTATATCTACTTTCAAAAATCTAAATTTTTCTTGGTTACTGTCTGAAATAATGTCCCTAATGTTCAACTCACCATTAAACATTCCATATATTTTTGCACATCTACTTAAAGAGATTTCATTCCTTATCTTGTTTCTTTCCCATCTAGACCCTGCCTTTGTAGATAGACTACAGAAACAGACCAGATAGATCACATAGACAGACAATTAGGTAAATTATTCTGGCTTCCTTTTTTCAGAAGACAAGACAAAGCTCTTTGTGGTGAAAACAATGTAAGGAATACATAAATCACTCTCTACTTTCTTGATGTGTTGTTTCTATCTTCTTGCATCACATTAAAATATAATAACTGTAGTATCTTTTAAAAAATGAGCCACTCTATCAAAAATCTTTTCACTATCTCTTAGGTGACTGTTCTGACTGCCTTAGCTGCCACTCATTCCCCAATAATTAGACAACGATCACTTGGTGTTTAGTTCATTTTAAAACTTCTGAAACTATTGATGCTCAAGGGAATTTAAAATGCAGCAAAACTTAGTCATGACTTTTTCCAAGCCAGTTTTGTATAGACATTGAGGGCTTTCCACAGGTGAGAACTTGCCAAATGACCTTTGTTGTCAAGAAATTTTTTTAAAAATTATCCTTATTTTCCTCTACCCAAAGAGAATTTTAAGAACTTCTGTTTCTCCTACTGCTGAAACTTCTATTATTTCAGTTTCCATTTTCAGTTTCTAAAAGAATACAGTGGTAGTACTACTTATACATGTGTGTTTAGGGAAGTATGTGTATGTGTGTGTGTGTGTGTGTGTGTATAGTTTAAATTTTTTCAGTTAAAAATTTTAACTATGTAGTGAAAGTGTTAGTTACTCAATTGTGTCCAACTCTGCGACCCCATGGACTGTAGCCCACCAGGCTCCTCTGTCCATGGAATTCTCCAGGCAAGAATACCAGAGTGAGTAGCCATTCCCTTTTCCAGGGGATCTTCCCAACCCAGGGATCAAATCTGGGTCTTCTGCATAGCAGGCAGATTCTTTACCGTCTGAGCCACCAGGTTATCTATGTAATCCCTACGAAAAGCAAATAATATGTAGCTTCTGGTTAGTTATTATATCAACATGAACAAATGACTAGAAATATTTTTCCCAAATACACGGACTGCTGGTTGGGATGATCTGACTTAAAATAATGTTATTATAGCAAGTGCAAATTTCACTTGGGCAGTTTCCAGGGGAGAACTGTAAAAGAGACAGACAGAAATTCTACTGAAACCAAGGTTTAAGAAACTCAAATTGTAAGATATGTCATACATATGAAGACACTTGGGCAGAGAAAGAACTGGTTGCATGCAAGACTACTAAACTGAATGTCAAGCAAAACTAAATTTCAAAGTGTATTAAATATAGGCAAGATGGAACTTTCAACTTTATTTTTAGCATGCATTTTCTGTCTTATTCAATATCTCACAATTTGAATATATAAACCTTCTCTCATGAGTTTTTCTTTGCTTACAATGAATTTATTATTATTGGTTACTGTTTTTTCAATAGCCCTCTAACACATGCATGATTAATAAGGCAATCACTGAGTACCTTCCATGTCAGGAACTCTGTTGATTCTACAAATATCTAGTGAAAAAAATTAAAAAACTGCCATCAAAAATATTATCATCTAGTGGGATGGGACACATCCATGGGATGTGGATGGGGCACATTAAGTAAGGAAGAAGCAATCACACAAAGTAATCAAAATTATGACAACTGTGAGCCCACGGAGTCACAAGACCACAGAAGAGCAGTACCAAATCCAGGCCTGGAGGAAACAAAGTTAAACCCAATCTTCATTTTTCTCCAATAATCACTTCTGATTATAGGTATTTCCTGTATTGCCTTAAACCTTTTGTAATTTTAAGGTAAAACTGAAGATGGGGAAAGAAAGAAAAAGAGATTTCTTCTCTTGCAGAGTCCACCCTCTGAATTCCTAACCTCAGTCTTACACAACCTTCTTGGTGGATTCTAAATTTGGTTCCACTGCTTGCTCTCTAATTTCCTCACCTATTTCACCTTCCCTTCCCATTGTATTTTCAGAGTAAAAGGAACCAGCCTATTTTGTACCCAGATTTTCAGCTGGTACTAGTCAATCATAATTCATTCATTCATAAATGTAATATAAAGAATAAAGAGTAAACATAATACTCAATTTTATCTTGCTAGAAGGTGAAAGAGGAGAGTGAAAAACCTGGCTTGAATATCAACATTTAAAAAACTAAGATCAAGGCATGAGCCCCATCACTTTAGAGCAAATAGAAAGGGGAAAAGTGGAAACAGTGACAGAGCCCAGTATTATCTGGGCTCCAAAATCAAGGTGGACAATGACTACAGCCATGAAATTAAAAGATGCTTACTCCTTGGAAGGAAAGCTATGACAAGCCTAGACAGTATAATAAAAAGCAAAACATCACTTTGCTGACAAAGGTCCATATAGTCAAAGCTATGGTTTTTCCAGTAGTCTTGTATGGATGTGAGAGCTGGACTATAAAGGCTGAGCACCGAAGAACTGATGCTTTCAAATTGTGGTGCTAGAGAAGACTCTTGAGAGTCCTGAAGCTCCAATACTTTAGCCACCTGATGAGAAAGGCTGACTCACTGGAAAAGACCCTTATGTGGGGAAAGACTGAAGGTAAAAGGAGAAAGAGGTGGCAGAGGATAAGATGGTTAGATAGCATCACCAACTCAACAGACATGAATCTGAGCAAACTCCAGGAGAGAGTGAAGGACAGGGGAGCCTGGCGTGCTGCAGGCCATGGGGTCACAAAGAGTCGGACACAGTTTAGCAACTGAACAACAAGAACTAGATCCATGATGAGATCCAGGCCTTCTAATTAATAAAATTCTCCTTGTAAATTTTGATGCAATGAAAAGCGCTAAATCCAGCATCAAGATTAAGCTGTTAGCTAATATAAGGGAGATAAAATAGCACTGATTATTTTAATCTTAAAAACAACAAAAATAAATTTATACAAATAGATATTTGCATATTTATACAAACAGATATTTATACAAATAGATAGATCAGGCTTCTTATCTATATCCAGATCACTAATATAGGACTCACTTCCTGCCACACCACACACACACATACACAAACACAAACGGGTCTGATCAAAGAGAAACGAATCAATACAGACAATGAGAAAAATATTTCACTTGATATTCTCTGTAATTAGTATATTAATAGGAAGCAAAAACTGGCATGCATGTAATAATTTACACAAAAGCAGATAAGTATTAGAAAAATAGTTGTAGAATATACAAAGAAGAGGGAAAATTAAATGAGAAGAAATAGGATTGACCATGAGCAAATCTACTGGCAGCAAGAACACAGCCATCAGCAACGGTGACAGAGGTGGCAAGGAGCAGGCTCAGCCAATGGGGAGATGCCAGCAATAAAAAGAAAACCAGAGTTCTGCAATAGGGCAGAAGAAAGAAACAAAGCCATGCAAACTTTTCTATTTTCCCTCCACCAGTTCATGTCATGAGACACCAAAAGCAACCAGTAACTCAAGAAAGAAAGGGAGGAAGTGAAAGAAGAAGAAATAAGGGAAAGAAAGGAATCAAGAAAAGGAAAAACAGACCATAATTGCATAAAATAATTTAGATTGATCAAGGATGGTCACACAATCATTATCCTCAAAGTACCAGTGGCACACAAACTAGTACTTTTTTGCAATCTAAGGAAGAAGATTAAATGAAAGAACACTCTATTAAATAAAAGTGCACTTCAATTTTCCTGGCTTCCCTGGTGGCTCAGACAATAAAGAATCCACTTGCAATGCAAGAGACCTGGGTTCAATCCCTGGGTCGGGAAGATCTCCCAGAGAAGGGAATGACAGTCCATTCTAGTATTCTTGCTGGAATAATTCCCCGGACAGAGGAGCCTTGAGGGCTATAGTCCATAGGGTCCTAAAGAGTTGGACACAACAGAGAGACTGAGCACTCACGCTACACTTCAGTTTATCCCACTAAATGCAATGAAAAAGCAATAAAATCCAGACAGATTAGATAGAATATATATTGGAAAATTCTGAAAAGTTAATTGCTCCAGATAGATTCTGGGAAAAGAACAGGATTTAAAATACTGACACACTGGTTTCCAATCTTTTTCTTCACCTAACTGTCACCTAAACTCAATATGGTTAAAGCAGACATTGGGATGCAGACAGAGAGAGCTCCAGAGAAGCACTCCTAAGTCTTTCTTGAAGAACAGAAAGGTACTAATGCTCCGAAAGAGTGCGCTGTTCCCTCACACCTGGCCCCCAATCAATCCTGTGGTTGTGGCAACAGGCAGAGGCGATGGGAGCGCGCGGAAACCAGACTAGAGAGCAGAGGTTTCTCTGTTAAGAGGACCTGTGGTTAAAATAGTCTGAGGCAAACAGCCACTGTTTTTTTCCTCCCTCAGCCCCCCTACCAACTGCCTCTCGGCCCTAGATGCAAAGGTACTTACAGACGTACACAGCAGTGTATGGCACTAAAGTCCTAGTTTTCTGGGTAGACAGTTTCTAAAAGAGGAACACAAAGACACTGGAAAGTTTGAGGATGATTTGGGGCTGTGAAAGCTCAGGAAATGAAACCCATAAAGTCACTTACGAACTCCTAAGCTCACCTCTGACCTGCATCCAAACTCATTCTATGAGGCCAGCATCACTCCAATAACAAAACGAAAGATAATACAAACACAAAAAAATTATAGGCCAATATCACCAATGAACATAGGTGCAAAAATCTTTAACAGAATATTAGCAAACTGAATCTAACAATACACTAAAAGAATCATACAAATGATCAAGTGGGATTTATCCCAGGGATATAAGAATTTTTCAAATCTGCAAATCAATATGATACACTACATTAACAAATTTAAGAATAAAAACTATGATTATCTCAGTAGATATAGAAAGAGTTTTTGACAAATTTCAACACCAATTTATGATTTTAAAAAATGGCCCAGAAACTGGTCATAGAGGGAACCTACTTCAACATAATAAAGGCCATATATGACAAACCCACAGTTAAAGTCATATTCAACAGTCAAAATCTGAAATTACTTCTCTAAAATCAGGAACAAGACAAGGAAGACCATTCTCACCACTTTTATTCAACATAGTATTGGAAATCCTAGCAACAACAATCAAACAGGAGAAAGAAATCAAAGGAGTCCAAATTAGATCCAAATTGAAATAAGTAAAACTGTCACTGTTTGCATTGACATGATACTACTCAAAGAGAATCTCAAAGATGTCATCAGAAAACTACTAGGGCTCATCTGCAAATTCAGTAAAGTTACAGATACAAGATTAAAACACATAAATATGTTTCATTTCTATACACTAACAACCAACTATCAGAAACAAAAATTAAGGCAACAATCCCATTTACTATAACATCACAAATAATAAATATCCAAGAATAAATCAACTTAAGTAGGTAAAAAAAACTGTACTCTGAAAATTATGAGATGCTGGTAAAATAAATTGAAGGATGACACAAACAGATGGAAATATATACAGTGTTTTTGCACTGGAAGAACTAAGATTGTTAAAATGACCATACTACTCTAGGCAATCTACATATTCAATGCAATATCTATCAAAATACAAATGGAATTTTTCACATAATTGGAACAAAATTTGTTTTATAATTTGTGTGGAAGCACAAAAGACCCCAAGTAGCCAATACAATCTTGAGAAAGAAGAACAGAGCTGAAGGAATCAAGTTTCTTGACTTTAGACTATGTTACAAAATTAGAGTAATCAAAACAGTATATCACTGGCACAATAATGAACTCAGATCAATGGGACAGAATAGAAAGCCCAGAAATGAACCCACACATGTACAGTCAATTAATCTATAATTAAAAAGCCAAGAATATACAATTTTATAAGTATAAAATATAAATATTTTATAAATATAAATATTTTATATTTTATATTTCATAAGTGGTTCTTAGAAAACTGGACAGCTACATTTAATAGAATGAAATGGAAACATTCCCTAGTACCATACACAAAAATAAACTAAAAATGGATTGAAAACCTAAATACCAGAAACCATAAAACTTCTAGAGGAAAACACAGGGAGAATGCTCTTTAAGGTAAATCATAGTAATGCTTTATCAGATGTGTCACCTAAAGCAAAGGAATTAAAAACAAAAATAAACAAATGGGACCTAATCAGACTTAAAAGTTTTTGCGCAGCAAAGGAAACCATTGATAAAATGAAAAGAAATTCTACTGAATGGGAAAATACTTGCAAATGATATGACCAATAAGAGGTTAATATAAAAGTATATTTAAATAGCTCACACAACTCAACATCAAAAAAATAAATAAATAAGTAAACAATCTGATTAAAAAACAAGCAGAAGACTTGAACAGACATGTTTTCAAAAGAGAGCATGCAGGTGGACAATAGGGTCCATGAAAACATGCTCAGCACTGCTAATCATCAGGGAAATACAAATCAAAACCAAAATGAGGTATCGCCACACACCTATCAGAACGGCTATCATCTAAAAGAACACAAATAAATATTGCTGAAGATGTGGAGAAAGAAAATTCGTGTATACTCCTAGGAGTATGAGAATGTAAATTTTTCACAGTGGTGCAGCCGCTGTGGAAAACAGTATGAAGTTTTCTCAAAAAACTAAAAATAGAACAGCCATATTACCCAGCAGTTCCACTCCTGGGTATATATCTTAAAAAGAACACTAATTTGAAGCGAACATATATAACATTGCACCTCAATGCTCATAACAGCATTAATTACAACTGCCAAGATGTGGGAGCATCCTCACTGTCCATTAACAGATGGGTTGATAAAAATAGATATGATATAAATATACACAATGGAATACTTCTAAGCCATAAAAAGAATTAATTTTTATTTTAATTTTTTAAAAAAGAAAGAATTTTACCATTTGCAACAATATGGATGGACTTGGAGGATATTATGCTAAGTGAAATAAGCCAGATAGAGAAAAACAAATACCGTATGATATCACTTATATGGAATCTGAAAATACAACAAACTAGTGAACAATAAACAAATAAGCAGAGTCACAGAGAACAAACTAGTGGCTACCAGTGGAGAGAATGAATGAGGGGGCAATTTAGGGGTAGACAATTAAGATATAAAAACTATCATGTATAAAGTAAGCTATAAGAATATGTTACGCAACACAGGGAACATAGCCAACATTCTATAGTGACTATAAATGAAGCATAACCTGTAAAAAACATGAATCACGGACTACCCTGGTGGCTCAGTGGTAAAGAATCCTCCTGCCAACACAGGAGACATGGGTTCAATCCCAGATCTGGGAAGGTCCCACATGATGCAGAGCAACTAAGCCCATGCACCACAGCTGTTTAGCCTGTGCTCTAGAGCTTGGGATCCGCAGCTACAGAGCCCACGTGCCACAACCACTGAAGCCCACATGCCCTCAAGCCCGCGCTCCACAACAAGAGAAGCCACGGCAATGAGAAGCCTGCCCACCACAACCAGAGAGTAGCTGTCACTCTCCCCCACCAGAAAAAAGCATGCACAGCAACAAAGACCCAGAACAGCCAAAAATAAATAAATAAAAAGAAAGTAAAATCACTTTGTGTTTTTAAAAAATTGTGAACCACTATAATGTATACTTGTAACTTATTTAATATTATGCATCAACTATACTTCAATTAAAAAACTGAACTAACCACAGCTCAGGTCACGACTGATCACTAGATGGCACACACATGCAACAGCAACATAATGCTAAAAAGATTGTGAAAAATGCAACTGACATTGGAACATAAGTCTATACGTGAGTGGGAAGCAGTTCCCTGAACATAACCAGATTGACTGCCTGTTGAAACAAAACTATTAACATTATCCATAGAAATGAAATTATATCATAGTCTTATAATAATCAAAATGTCTAGTATATAATCCAAAATTAGTCATCATTAAAATAACCAGCAAAATCTCAGAGTGACTGGGAAAAAATAAAGGATGCCAATGCTGAGAGATGATAAAGATATTGGAATTATCAAAGATTCTAAAGTAGTTGCTATAAAACTACTCCATGAAACAATCAAAAACACTCTTGAAACCAATGGAAAAATAGAAAATTTCATCACTTTAACAGATAATATAAAAAAGAAACCAAAGAAATATTTTGAACTGAAAACAAACAAAAATTTAATTAACTGGATAACCTCAATAGCAGAACAAAGATAACAACAACAACAAAAAGGAATCAGTGAACTAGAAAATATACTGTTAGGTAGTTAGAATAGGAAAAAGGAGTCCAGAATGGCAGTGGCTAAAAGACAAGGAAGGGAAAAGCCCACGAAAATAGAACAAAGGAAGGTCCAAGGACCAGAGTGAGGCCCTCAGGTAGAACAAACAGCATTCCTGGCTAACCCAATTTACGTAGGGCAGGCCCAAGGGGAGGAAAAATAACATATAAAAAGAGGAGCCAAAGGGCCGAGAGTCTCTCTCTCTCTTCTCTTCACGTCTTTTGGGTCGGTATGCCCTCACACCTCAAGGATGTATTTTCATTTGTTTTCTAACTAAAACTGACCTGTAGCAGGAAACTGTAACACTGATCCGTCCGAGAGCTGTGACACTGGTCCGCTGCTTCAGATTCTTGTTGCGACGAGACAGAACCAAAGAAATTACACACTCCTCTGGCATTTACCAATAGAAATTATTCATTCTGAAAAACAAAGAGGAAAAAAAGTGTTTTTGTTTTTTTTAATGAACAAAACCCTCAGGGACTTAAGCAACTATAACAAATGAGGTATCATTTGTGTCATCTGTTTCCAAGAAAGAAAGGGTAAATTGTGGTGCTAAAAAAACAAAAGGTACTTAAAGAAATAATGAGTGAAAACTCCACATGTTTCATGAAATAAACTAATAGACAGAGTCAAAAAGCTCAGAAAAGCCCAAACAAGAAAAATCCAAAGAAATTATTCCCAGGCAAATCATAAATAGACTGCTAAAAGTAAAATACAAAGGAAAGCAACTAGATATATTAACAACACTTTACATTTAAAGGAAAAATAATTTGAAAGACTTAAATTTTTCATCAGAAACACTGGACTCCAAGAGAGTGGAACACCATATTTAAGGAAGTGAAAGAAAAGAACTGTCAACTTAGAATTCTATATCTATCAAAACTTTCAGGAATGAAGAATAATAAGAGCCTTCTCAGATAAATAAAAATTAAGAGAATTCATTGTCAAAAGATATGCTTTCAAAGAAATGTTCAAATAACTCCTTCATACAAAAGGAAATAAATTTACCAGAAAATGAACTTGAAACATCAAAAATTAAGAAAAAGCAGTAAAAATGAAAAAATCTGGGTAAATTGGGAGACTAGTCTTCTCTTCTTGGTCTTTTAAGATATGTTTACCAGTTGAAAGCAAAATACAACAATGTGTGATGGATTTACAATTTAACTAGATGTAATGTATAATGCAAGGACACGAAGAGAAACTACATAGTATTATATGACTGTAAGGTCTTTACCTTTCTCATTAAGTGCAAAATACTGATTCTAAAAAGGAAGTGAAAAGTTAAATATGCATATTGTAAGGCCCAGAACAACTACTAAGAATATAAAGAGATACAATAAAAACACTATACATTAAAATTGAACACTAAAAAATATTAAACTAACCCAAAACAGGCAGGAAAAGAAAAATAAAGAACAAGAAACATAGACAAAATATAAATACTGAGATACTAAAATTTTAGACATGGCCCAAATATATAACTATTATATACAGATGCTCAAAATAAAAATGAAAAGAGAGAGATTATGAATTTTTTATTTTTTAAAAACTCTAAGAATTATATATCAGTTATTCAGTTTCAGTTTTTTTTACACTGAGGTTAGCTAAAATGATTTCTATAATTTTTTTACTTGGGAAAATTATTGAGATTTTTCTACGTGATTCTTTCTTAAAAAGTATTTGTTAAATATTAGAAAAATGTTTCCCCTCAGGTAAAAATGCTTATATGTCTCTAGCTATAAATTTATGGATGTGAAATTAATATGATTCATGATATTATTCATATGCTATTTTTGCTTTGTGGTTGATCTTAAAAAGACTAAAAGAGGGCAATAAAATTTCCAAGTACTATGGGTTGAATGCCCCAACCAAAAGACAAAGATTGGCTGAATGGATACAAAAACAAGACCCCTATATATGCTGTCTACAAGAGACCCACCTCAAAACAAGAGACACATACAGACTAAAAGTGAAGGGCTGGAAAAAAATATTTCACGCAAACGGAGACCAAAAGAAAGCAGGAGTCGCAATACTCATATCAGATAAAATAGACTTTCAAATAAAGGATGTGAAAAGAGACAAAGAAGGACACTACATAATGATCAAAGGATCAATCAAAGAAGAAGATATAACAATTATAAATATATATGCACCCAACATAGGAGCACCGCAATATGTACGGCAAACACTAACGAGTATGAAAGAGGAAATTAATAGTAACACAATAATAGTGGGAGACTTTAATACCCCACTCACAACTATGGATAGATCAACTAAACAGAAAATTAACAAGGAAACACAAACCTTAAATGACACAATGGACCAGCTAGACCTAATTGATATCTATAGGACATTTCACCCCAAAACAATCAACTTCACCTTTTTCTCAAGTGCACACGGAACCTTCTCCAGAATAGATCACATCCTGGGCCATAAATCTGGTCTTGGAAAATTCAAAAAAATTGAAATCATTCCAGTCATCTTTTCTGACCACAGTGCAGTAAGATTAGATCTCAATTACAGGAAAAAAATTGTTAAAACTTCAAACATATGGAGGCTAAATAACACGCTTCTGAATAACCAACAAATCATAGAAGAAATCAAAAAAGAAATCAAAATATGTATAGAAATGAATGAAAATGAAAACACAACAACCCAAAACCTATGGGACACTGTAAAAGCAGTGCTAAGGGGAAGGTTCATAGCATTACAGGCTTACATCAAGAAACAAGAAAAAAGCCAAATAAATAACCTAACTCTACACCTAAAGCAATTAGAGAAGGAAGAAATGAAGAACCCCAGGGTTAGCAGAAGGAAAGAAATCTTAAAAATCAGGGCAGAAATAAATGCAATAGAAACTAAAGAGACCATAGCAAAAATCAACATAGCTAAAAGCTGGTTTTTTGAAAAAAAAAAAAACAAAATTGACAAACCATTAGCAAGACTCATTAAGAAACAAAGAGAGAAGAACCAAATTAACAAAATTAGAAACGAAAATGGAGAGATCACAACAGACAACACTGAAATACAAAGGATCATAAGAGACTACTACCAGCAGCTCTATGCCAATAAAATGGACAACTTGGATGAAATGGACAAATTCTTGGAAAAGTATAACTTTCCAACACTGAACCAGGAAGAAATAGAAGATCTTAACAGACCCATCACAAGCAAGGAAATTGAAACTGTAATCAAAAATCTTCCAGCAAACAAAAGCCCAGGACCAGATGGCTTCACAGCTGAATTCTACCAAAAATTTAAAGAAGAGCTAACACCTATCTTACTCAAACTCTTCCAGAAAATTGCAGATGAAGGTAAGCTTCCAAACTCATTCTATGAGGCCACCATCACCCTAATTCCAAAACCAGACAAAGATGCCACAAAAAAATAAAACTACAGGCCAATATCACTGATGAACATAGATGCAAAAATCCTTAACAAAATTCTAGCAAACAGAATCCAACAACATGTTAAAAAAATCATACACCATGACCAACTGGGCTTTATCCCAGGAATGCAAGGATTCTTTAATATCTGCAAATCAATCAATGTAATACACCACATTAACAAATTGAAAGATAAAAACCATATGATTATCTCAATAGACGCAGAGAAAGCCTTTGACAAAATTCAACACCCATTCATGATTAAAACTCTCCAGAAAGCAGGAATAGAAGGAACATACCTCAACATAATAAAAGCTATATATGACAAACACACAGCAAGCATCACCCTCAATGGTCAAAAATTGAAAGCATTTCCCCTGAAATCAGGAACAAGACAAGGGTGCCCACTCTCACCACTACTATTCAACATAGTGTTGGAAGTTTTGGCCACAGCAATCAGAGCAGAAAAAGAAGTAAAAGGAATCCAGATAGGAAAAGAAGAAGTGAAACTCTCACTGTTTGCAGATGACATGATCCTCTACATAGAAAACCCTAAAGACTCTACCAGAAAATTATTAGAGCTAATCAATGAATATAGTAAAGTTGCAAGATATAAAATGAACACACAGAAATCCCTTGCATTCCTATATACTAACAATGAAAAAACAGAAAGAGAAATTAAGGAAACAATACCATTCACCATTGCAACAAAAAGAATAAAATACTTAGGAGTATATCTACCTAAAGAAACAACAGACCTATACATAGAAAACTATAAAACACTGATGAAAGAAATCAAAGAGGACACAAACAGATGGAGAAACATACTGTGTTCATGGATTGGAAGAATCAATATTGTCAAAATGGCTATTCTACCTAAAGCAATCTATAGATTCAATGCAATCCCTATCAAGCTACCAACGGTATTTTTCACAGAACTAGACCAAAGAATTTCACAATTTGTATGGAAATACAAAAAACCTCGAATAGCCAAAGCAATCTTGAGGAAGAAGAATGGAACTGGAGGAATCAACCTGCCTGACTTCAGACTCTACTACAAAGCCACAGCCATCAAGACAGTATGGTACTGGCACAAAGACAGAAATATAGATCAATGGAACAGAATAGAAAGCCCAGAGATAAATCCACGAACCTATGGACACCTTATCTTTGACAAAGGAGGCAAGGATATACAATGGAAAAAAGACAACCTCTTTAACAAGTGGTGCTGGGAAAACTGGTCAACCACTTGCAAAAGAATGAAACTAGAACACTTTCTAACCCCAAACACAAAAATAAACTCAAAATGGATTAAAGATCTTAATGTAAGACCAGAAACTATAAAACTCCTAGAGGAGAACATAGGCAAAACACTCTCTGACATAAATCACAGCAAGATCCTCTATGACCCACCTCCCAGAATATTGGAAATAAAAGCAAAACTAAACAAATGGGACCTAATGAAACTTAAAAGCTTTTGCACTACAAAGGAAACTATAAGTAAGGTGAAAAGACAGCTCTCAGATTGGGAGAAAATAATAGCAAATGAAGAAACAGACAAAGGATTAATCTCAAAAATATACAAGCAACTCCTGAAGCTCAATTCCAGAAAAATAAATGACCCAATCGAAAAATGGGCCAGAGAACTAAACAGACATTTCTCCAAAGAAGACATACAGATGGCTAACAAAACACATGAAAAGATGCTCAACATCACTCATTATCAGAGAAATGCAAATCAAAACCACAATGAGGTACCATTACACGCCAGTCAGGATGGCTGCTATCCAAAAGTCTACAAGCAATAAATGCTGGAGAGGGTGTGGAGAAAAGGGAACCCTCTTACACTGTTGGTGGGAATGCAAACTAGTACAGCCACTATGGAAAACAGTGTGGAGATTTCTTAAAAAACTGGAAATAGAACTGCCATATGACCCAGCAATCCCACTTCTGGGCATACACACTGAGGAAACCAGATCTGAAAGAGACACGTGCACCCCAATGTTCATCGCAGCACTGTTTATAATAGCCAGGACATGGAAGCAACCTAGATGCCCATCAGCAGATGAATGGATAAGGAAGCTCTGGTACATATACACCATGGAATATTACTCAGCTGTTAAAAAGAATTCATTTGAACCAGTTCTAATGAGATGGATGAAACTGGAGCCCATTATACAGAGTGAAGTAAGCTAGAAAGATAAAGAACATTACAGCATACTAACACATATATATGGAATTTAGAAAGATGGTAATGATAACCCTATATGCAAAACAGAAAAAGAGACACAGAAATACAGAACAGACTTTTGAACTCTGTGGGAGAATGTGAGGGTGGGATATTTCAAAAGAACAGCATGTATACTATCTATGGTGAAACAGATCACCAGCCCAGGCGGGATGCATGAGACAAGTGCTCCGGCCTGGTGCACTGGGAAGACCCAGAGGAATTGGGTAGAGAGGGAAGTGGGAGGGGGGATCGGGATGGGGAATACGTGTAAATCCATGGCTGATTCATATCAATGTATGACAAAACCCACTGAAATGTTGTGAAGTAATTAGCCTCCAACTAATAAAAAAAATAATAATAAAAAAGAAAAAAAAAAAAGAAAAATTTCCAAGTACTAAAAAAAATAAAATAAAAGACTTTTCCTAACTATCCCTCCTCCTCTGGCAACCATAAGTTTGATTTCTAAGTCTTGAGTCTCTTTCTGCTTTGTAAGTTCACTTGCATCATTTCTTTTTAGATTCCACATATGAAGACTATCACATAGTATTTCTCGTCTGACATTTCTCTCAGTATGACACTCTCTATGTCCATCCATGTTGCTGCAAAAGGCATTCTTTCTTTTGCATAATATTCCATTGTATATATGTACCACATCTTCTTTATCCATTCTTCTGTTGATGGACATTTACATCGCTTCCATATCATGGCTATTGTAAACAGTGCTTCAGTGAACATTGGGGTCCATATACCTTTTAGGATCATGTTTTTCTCCAGATATATGCCCGGGAGTGGGATGTCAGTGTCATATGGTAGCTCTACTTTCAGTTTTTAAAGGGACCTCCACACTGTTTTCCATAGTGGCTGTACCAATTTACATTCCCATCAACAGTGTAGGTGGGCTCCCTTCTCTCCACACCCTCTCCAGCATTTGTTGTCTGTGGATTGGGAAGGTCATGTACACACTGCTATATTTAAAATAGATAACAAATAAGGACCTATTTTATAGCACATGGAACTTTTCTCAATGTGATGTGCCAGCCTGGATGGGAGTGGGGTTTATGAGAGAATGGATACATATGTATATGTATGGCTGAATCCCTTCACTGCTCACTACCACAACATTGTTAATGAGCTATACCCCAATACAAAATAAAAAGTTTAAAAGTTTTGAAAAATAAAACTGCATTACAAAAAAAAAAAAAGATTGCCACACTAAAAAAGAATTTTCCTTCAATAATAAGAGAGAAATTAAGATATTCCTTTACCACTAGATCTGCTTGCCTTGCAAGAAATGCTCAAGGTTGTCCTGAAGGGTGAAATGAAAGAACACTAAATGATAACTCAAAGCTGTATGAAGAAATAAACATCTTAGTAAAGACATGGGCAATTATAAAAGCTAGTATTATTGTAAAATTGGTTTGTAACTCCACCTTTTATTTTACACATGTTTTAAGGGACAAATATTTATATTTTAAATTATTAGTCTAGAAGCTAGTGATATGCTTCCCTGGTGGCTCAGATGATAAAGAATCCATCTACAATGCAGGACACCTGGGTTTGATCCCTAAGTTGGGAAGATCCCCTAACTTTAATTTATAATTCTATGTATCTACATAATTTAAATGATTAAGCATTTAAAATAATTATTAGTTTATATTTGGGGGTAACGCACTGTATAAAGATGTAATTTTGTGTCATCTACACCAAAAAGGGTGGAGATGGACCTGTAAAAGAGTAGAGTTTTGTATGTTATTGAAGTTAAGCTGGTGTAAATTCAAATGAGAGTTATAAATTTAGGATGTTAAATGTAATCCCCATGGTAACCACAAAGAAAATAGCTATAGAATGTACACAAGAGAAAAGGAGAAAAGAATTTAGACACATCCTACCAAAAACTCAACTAAGCACTAAAGAAAGCAGTAATGCAGGAAATGAGAGACAAAAGAGCTATTAAGCATATAGAAAACAAACAGCAAAATGATGAAAGAAGTCCCTCATCAGCAATTACTTTAAATACAAAGGATTAAACTTGCCAGTCAAAGCACAGAGATTGGCAGAATGGATAAAAACACATGAGCTAACTCCATGATATCTATAAAATATTCATTTTAGATTCAAAGATGCAAATATATTGAAAGTGAAAATACAGAAAAAGATATCCCATGCAAATAGCCACCAAAAATAAGCAGGGCGGCTATACTAACATCAGTCAAACCCAATGTTCATCAAAATAAACTTTAATGGAAAGAGTTCACAAGAGACAAAGACATTACATATCAAAAAAGAATTCAGTACATCAAGAATATATAACAATTATAAACATTTAAGAATCTAGTAATAGACAAGAAAATGTATGAAGCAAAAGCTGACAGAATAGAAGGAAGAAATAGTTCTTCAAAGTAGTTGAGGACTTTAATATCCCACACACAATAATGGATAGAATAACTAGACAGAGGTTAATTAAGGAAAAGAAAACTTAACATAGTAAAACAATCAGATCTAATAGACATAAACAGAACACTATTCCCAATAAACTCCTTGGAAGAAAAGCTATGACCAATCTAGACAGCATATTAAAAAGCAGAGACATTACTTTGCCAACAAAGGTCTGTCTGGTCAAAGTTATGGTTTTTCCAGTAGTCATTTATGGATGTGAGAGTTGGACTATAAAGAAAGCTGAGCGCCGAAGAATTGATGCTTTTGAACTGTGGTGTTGAAGACTTTTGAGAGTCCGTTGGACTGCAAGGAAATCCAAGCAGTCAATTCTAAAGGAAATCAGTCCTGAATATTCACTGGAAGGACTGAGGCTGAAGCTGACACTCCAATACTTTGATCACCTGATGTGAAGAACTGACTCAATGAGACCCTGATGCTGGGAAAG
Organism: Cervus elaphus; assembly: GCF_910594005.1. Taxonomy (NCBI): domain Eukaryota; kingdom Metazoa; phylum Chordata; class Mammalia; order Artiodactyla; family Cervidae; genus Cervus; species Cervus elaphus. Next base: position 18,205,335 of record NC_057839.1, on the reverse strand, counting down.
ATTGAAGGCAGGAGGAGAAGGGGACAACAGAGTATGAGATGATTGGATGGCATCACCGACTCTATGGACATGAGTTTGAGTAAGCTCCGGGAGTTGGTGATGGACAGAGAAGTCTGGCGTGCTACAGTCCATGGGGTTGCAAAGAGTCAGACTGGACTGAATAACTGAACTGAACTGATTCCCAACGATAGCAAAGACATATTTTTCTTAAGTGCCCATGGGAAGTTTTCCAGGATAGAACATCAATCAGTTCAGTTCAGTTGTTCAGTCGTGACTGACTCTTTGCAACCCCATGGACCACAGCACACCAGGCTTCCCTGTCCATCACCAACTCCCAGAGATTGCTGAAACTCATGTTCACCCAGTCTGTGATGCCATCAACCATCCTCTTCTCCTCCTGTCTTCAATCTTTCCCAGCATCAAGGTCTTTTCCAATGAGTCAGATCTTTGCACCAGGTGGCAAAATATTGGAGTTTCAGCATCATTCCTTCCAATGAATATTCAGGACTGATTTCCTTCAGAGTTGACTCATCTGATCTCCTTTCTGTCTGAAGGACTCTCAAAAGTCTTCTCCAACACCACAGTTCAAAGCATCAATTCTTCGGTGCTCAGCTTCCTTTATGATTAAACTCTCATATCCATATGTGACAACTGGAAAAACTATCACTTTGACTTTATGGACCTTTGTTGGCAAAGTAATGTCTCTGCTTTTTAATATGCTCTCTAGGTTTGCCATAGCTTTTCTTCCAAAGAGCAAACTTTTATTTCATGGCTTTTAGTTTCTTCTAATTTCATCTTTTAATTTCATGGCTGCAGTCACCATCTGCAGTGATTTTGGAGTCCTAGAAAAGAAAGTGTCACTGTTTCCACTGTTTCTCTATTTGCCATGAAGTGATGGGACTGGATGCCATGATCTTAGTTTATTGAATGTTGAGTTTTAAGCCAGCTTTTTCATTCTCCTCTTTCACTTTCATCAAGAGGTTCTTTAGTTCTTTTTTTGCTTTCTGCCATAAGGGTGGTATCATCTGCATATCTGAGGTTATCGATATTCCTTCTGGCAATCTTGATTCCAGCTTATGCTTCATCCAGCCTGACATTTCTCATGACGTACTCTGCATATAAGTTAAATAAGCAGAGTGAAAATATACAGCCTTGACCATGCTCCTTTCCCAATTTGGAGCCAGTCCATTGTTTCATGTCTGGTTCTAACTGTTGCTTCTTGACCTGAATACAGATTTCTCAGGAGGCAGGTCAGGTGGTCTGGTATTCCCATCTCTTTAAGAATTTTCCAGTTTGTTGTGATCCACACAGTCAAAGGCTTTAGCATAGTCAATGAAGCAGAAGTGGATGTTTTTTCAGAATTCTCTTGCTTTTTCTATGATCCGATGGATGTTGGCAGTCGACTATCTTTTGCCACACAGCCTGTGTTGGGCCACAAATTAAGTCTCAGTAGATTTTAAAAGATAGACATCATACAAAGTATCTTTACCAATCACAAGATATCATATAAAGTATCTTCACCAACTATAATGTAATGAGCTTAGAAAGTTAATAACAGAAATAAAACTGAAAATCTAAAAACTTGCAGAAATTAAATAACATACTTTCAAGGGATCAATGAATCAAAGAAGAAATCACAAGGAAAATTAGAAAGTACTTAAATGAGTGAAAATGAAAACGCAACATACCAAAACACTGGGTTACAGTGAAAGCAGGGTTAGGGGGAGATTTATAGCTATTGATACTTATATTATAAAACAAGAATTATCTCAAAACAATAATCTAGCTTTACAACTTAAGGAACTATAGAAAAAATAAACACAGTCCAAAACTAGCAGAAGGAGCATAGCAGAGGTAAACAAAATAGAGAACAGAAAAATGATAGAGAAAATCAATGAATCCAAAAATTGGTTCTTTGAACAGGTCAACAAACTTTCAGCTATATGGATTAAGAAAAAAAGACTCAAATTGATATAATCAGAAATCAAAGTGGGAACTTGACCAAGATTGTGGAGATGAAGACCCTGAGAATCACCTTCTCTCACAGGCACACCAAAATTACAATTACTTATGAAGCAGCCATTGCTAAAAACAGATCAAAACTTAGCAGAGAAGATCTTCTACAAAGAAAGCTATAAAGATAAAACCACAATAAGGTGAGTATGAGGGCTGGAATCCTGGTACAGTAGTCAAGACCCATACCCTCTTGTGAGTGACCTACAAATGGGAGGATCATTGCAATTGGAGAGGTTCTCACTACAAAGCAATGGGTCTGAGCCCCACACTGGGCTCCCCATTCCGGAGCCCTGCATTGAGAAAATGAGCCACCAGAATGTCTGGCTCTGAAGGCCAGTGGAGCTTACTTTTGTGAGGTGCAGCGGGTTGTGGGAAATAGAGCTCCACTCTTAAAGGGCACATACAAAATCTTACATGCTCCAAACCCAGGGAAGAAGTAGTCATTGGAATGGAGCATGGCTTCAGACCCACCCACTGATCTTGGGGAGTTTCCCAGAGAGGCAACTTGAGCTCACTTTGGGGACATAGACCTTGGTAGCACCCACTCTGGGGGCTCACTCTAGCACGGGGACACTTGTGCCAATTTGGAACACTCCCTGTAGCTCATTAGCACCAGGACCAGGCCTCACCCACCAGCCTTTTGGTATCAGCACTGGGACATCTCAGGCCAAGCAACTAGACAGGTGGGGACAGAACTGCATCCATCATCAGGCAGGCTGCCTTAAGACCTCCTGAAGAGAGCCTACAGCTTCTCCGGGACATGACCCTACCCACCAGAGGGCACAGGACCTGGCCACACATCCCAGTGTCCAGGGACTAGCCCCAATACCCCCGAGTCCTGCAGACAAAGACCCCGGGCCCCAGCGCTACCCACCAGTGGGCAGGCACTAGCTCCAAGAGCCCCTGGGCCCCAAGCCCTGACCATGAGCAGGCTCAAACAACAACCCACGGCTCCCCAGAGTCCTGGAGCAACAGACCTTATGATCAAGCTCCACCCATCAGAGGGACAGCACAAGCTTCAGGATGCTCCAGACCCCACAGCCAGCTATGTCAAGAGCCAGCACCTCCCACCAGTGGGACACCACCAGCTCTAGGACCCCCAGGGCTCTTCAGCCAGAGATACCAAGTCCTGGCACTGCCCACCGTGAGGAAGCATTATTGCTAGAACTCCCCGGTCCCCAATTTGCCCACTGACAGACTCCAGCCCCAGGATCACTACAGCTCCCACAGCCTCCTTTGTCAAGACCCAACCCAACACACAAGCAGGCCAGCACCAGCTCCAAGATACCTTAGACTTCTCACCCAGCCACCCCAGGATCCAGCCCCACTTACTGACCCTGCCAACCAGCTGCTGGAAGCCTCCACACCATCAGGGACCAGCAACCAACTGGACCAGGGCCCGGCCATGACTACCAGGAAAATATCAATGAAACTAAGAACTGGTTCTTTGAAAAGAGAAATAAAATTAATAAATCTTTAGCCAGATTCATCAAGAGAGAGAGAGGCTCATATCAATAAAATTCTAAATGAAAAAGGAGAAATTATAACCTGTACCATGCAAATACAAAGGACAGTAAGAAACAACCACAAGAAAACTATATGTCAATAAAATCGACAACCTAGAAGAAATGGAAAAATTCCTGGAAATATCTTGGTACAAATAAAAATGGAAACACAACATATTGAAACATATGGGATGCAGCAAAAACAGTTCTAAGAGGGAGGTTTAGTGATAAGAAGAAAGATCTCTAATAAACAACCTAACTTTAAACCTCAAAGAACTACAAAAAGAGGAACATGCTAAGCACAAAGTCAGATGAAGAAAGGAAATAATAAATATTAAAACAAAAATTAATGAAATAGAAAATAGGAAAGCAATAGAGAAGATTAAGATTTTTAAAAACATAAAACTAAGAATTGGTCTTTGAAAAGATAAACAAAATTAACAAACTTTCAGCTAGATTCACCAAGAAAAAGAGGACCCTAATCAGTAAAATTGTATTTGAAAGAATAGACATTACAGTAATACTACAGAAATACAAAGGATAATAACAAACCACTTTGAGCAACTGTATGCCAGTAAACTTGATAGCCTAGAAGAAATAAGTTACCTGAATCATACAATTTACCAAGAATGAATAAAGAAGAAAAAATATCTAAACAGATCAATAAGAAGAAGAATAATCTCCCAGGAAAGAAATGTACAGGACCAGATAGCTTCACTGGCAAACTTTCCCAAATGTTTAAAGAACAATTAATGCCATCCTCTCAAACTCTTTCACAATAATCAAATGGTAGGGACCACTACAAAGCTAATTCTATGAGTCGTTTACCAGATATCAAAGACAGATAAGGACACTATAAGAAAACTACAAGGCATCTTAGTTCCCTGACCAGCAATCAAACCCATACCTATACCTATGGCTGATGCATGTTGATATATGGTAGAAACCAACACAATATTGTAAAGCAATTATCTTCCAATTAAAAATAAATTTAAATAAAATTTTAAAAATGAAAGTTATTTTCCTTAAAAAAATTCTTAACGGAATTTGCACAGATTAGAGAACAATCCTAAAATTCATATGGAACCACAGAAGACCCCAAATATCCAAAGCAATCTTGGGAAAGAAGAAAAATGGAGACACCACACTGCCTTATTTCAAACATTTTAAAGCTATCATAGCCAAAGCAGTACAGAATTAGCATTAAAAATAGATATGTAGGCCAACTTAACAGACTCAAGAGCCCAGAAATAAACCTAGGTATATACAGTTGACTAATTTTTGACAAGTGCGCCAAGAACACACAATGGGGAAAGGACAGTATCTTTATTAACGGTTCTGTGAAAACTGACTCTCCATACACAGAAAAATGAAACTGAACCCCTATTTTACAGCACTCACAAAAATTAACTCAAAATGGATTAAGTACTTAAATGTAAGAACTGAAACCATAAAACCCTTTGAGGAAAACACAAGTATGATACAAATAGTTCAGGCAACAAGAGCAAAAATTAACAAGTAGAACTACAACAGACTAAAAGCTCCTGCACCGCCAAGGAAATAATCATCAGAATGAAAAGGCAGCCTGTGACCTGGGAGAAAATACCTGCAAATCATCTACATCTTAAGGGTTTAATATCTAAAATACATAATGATCTCAAAATGGCAAAAACACAATCCAATTAAAAATGGGCAAAGAACCTGAGTAGACATTTTTCCAAAGACAGCAAATAAATGGCCAACAGGTACATGAAATTATGCTCTACATCATTAATCATCAAGAAAGTGCAACTCAAAGCCACAATAAGTTACCACTTCACATCTGTCAGAATGACTATTATCAAAAAGACAAGAGATAACAAATGTTGACAAGGATGTGGAGAAAAGGAAATCCTCATACACTGTTGGTGGGAATATAAACTGGCACAGCAATTATAGGAAAGCCTGGTGATTTCTCAAAATATTGAAAATGAAACTACCTTATTATCTAGCAGTCCCACTTTTGGCTATATGTCCAAAGAAACAGAAAGCATTATCTCAAAGAACTATTAATATCTATACTCCCATGTTGCTTCATAATAGCCAAGGTACAGAGACAGCTTAAGTATCTGTTGATGAATGAAAGCATAAAGAAAACAGAAAAGAAGATATACAGGTAGTGGATAAGCAATTTAAAAGATTTTCAACATCACTATCCATTAAAGTAATTAAATCAAAACTACAATGTCACTGTACAAAAAAATTAAAAACAGTGGTAATACCAAATGTTGGTGAACATGCAGGGAAACAGACTTCTCATCCATTTTTGGTAGGAATTGTAAAGCCACTTATGGCTTCCCAGGTGGCGCTGTGGTAAAGAACTCGCCTGCCAATGAAGGGAATGTAAGAGACGCAAGTTTGATCCCAGGGTTGGGAGGATCCCCTGGAATAGGAAGTGGCAAACCACTCCAGTAATTTTGCCTGGAAAATTTCATAGACAGAGGAGCCTGGAGGGATACAATCCATGGGGTCACAAAGAGTCGGACACAACTTGAGTGAGTGAGCACACATACAGCCACTTAGAGAGTAGTTTGGCGATTTATTAAAAAGTAAGCACATACATTTACTGTGTGCACCAAAAATGACAGCATTTACATCGGAGGACTAAAAATTCACATTCACACAAACATCTGTACTTTATAGGTACAAATATACACACTTTATCAGTATAGATTTATTTGTAATAGCCCCAACCTGGAAATAACCAAAATATCCTCCACTGTTGTATGATTAAACAAACTACAGTATACCCATACCATGGAATACTACTCAGTAATGAAAAGAAGAAAACTACTGACATGTGTAACAACTTGGATAGATCTCAAGGGCATCAGGCTGAGTGAAAAACGCCAATCTCAAAAAGTCACATTACTGGTGATTCCATTTTTAGAATTAGAATATCTTCAAAATGAAAAAAATTATAGAGTACAGAGTAGTGGTTGCCAGGATTTAGGTATAGAAAGGGGATGGGTGTGACTATAAAGGGTATCCAACATGGGGCAGATTTTGTGGTAATGGACTAGTTCTGTATCACCAGTTTGGTGGTGGTTATACCAATTCACACACACAGTGAGAGGCTACAAGACTGTACACACCTATTACACAACATCAATTTTCTGGGTTTTGTCATGTACTATAATTACTGAAGATGTAACATTTGGATGAACTAAGGAAAAGGTATAAAGAACCTCTCTGTACTATTTTCACAATTTCCTATGAATCTACAATTACCTGTATAATGTTTAAAAAGAGAAAAATCTGAAAAAAAAAAAAAGACCATTTTTCATGAGATGTTACACATAGACTCTTCTTTTATCTTTTAACACTTTGCCTGTATTTAAAAACCAAAAAAGACATCTTCAGATATAACTTTTAAAAGCTGGTGGCTCAAACAGTAAAGGATCTACCTGCAATGCAGGAGACCCAGATTCAATCCCTGGGTTGGGAAGATCCCCTGGAGAAAGAAACGGCAACCCACTCCAGTACTCTTGCCTGGAGAATCCCATGGATAGAGGAGCCTGGTGGGCTACAGCCCATGTGGACAGAAAGAGTCAGACACCACTGAATGACTAACACATACATATGAAACGCATGTTTAAATCAAACTAATCATTTATTGTTCTTTATAAATTGTTCTCAATGAGGGAGACTGAGAGTACCCATATTGGTTTGCTCGGCTGCCATAACAAAATACCACAAACTGAGTGGCTTAAAAAATAGTACAGGCATACCTCAGTTTACTGTGCTTCACTTTACTGCAATTTTTACAAATTGAAGGCTTTTGGCCACCTTGGGTCCAGCAAGTCTATTGGCATCATTTTTCATTCCCACATTTGCTCACTTCATGTCTGTGTTACATTTTGGTAATTCTCACAACACTTCAAACTTTTGTATCATTATTATATTTGTTACAGTGATCTGTGATCAGTGATTTTTGATGTTACTAATATACAACTCACTGAAAGCTCAGATGACATTTAGCATTTTTCAGCAATAAAGCATTTTTTAATTAAGGTATGTACATTTGTTTTGGGGCTTCCCTGGTGGCTCAGTTGGTAAAGAATCTGCCTGCAATGTGGGAGACCTGGGTGCGATCCCTGGGCTGGGAAGATCCCCTGGAGAAGGGAGCAGCTACCCACTCCAGTATTCTGGCCTGGAGAATTCCATGGACTGTATAGTCCATGGGGTTGCAGAGTCAGACACGACTGAGCCATTTTCACTTCACATTGTTTTTAAGACAATGCTACAGCATACTTAGTAGACTACAGTATAATATAACATAAATTTTTTTTATAACATAAATTTTATATGCACTAAGAAACCAACAAATTTATGTGACTCGTTTAATTGTGATATTTGCTTTATTGTGGTGGTCTGGAACTAAACCAGCAATATCTCCAAAGTATGTCTGTAATTTATTGTCTCAGTTCTGGAGGCCGGAAGGCCATGGTTGTCAGCAGTATTGAGTCCTAATGAGGGAAGTGATGGAGAATCTGTTCCATGCCTCTCTCCTAGCTTCTGGTGACTTTCTGGCAAACACTGGCATGGCATTCACTGGCATGTAAATCTCAGCCATCATCTGCACACAATGCTCTCCTCATGTACATGTCTGTGTTCCAAATTTCCCTTTTTATAAGGACACCAGTCATATTGGATTACTGGCTCACCCTACCCCAGTATCTTAACCCTACTCCAGGGGATCTTCCCAACCCAGAGATCAAACCCAGGTCTCCTGCATTGCAGGCAGATTCTTTACCATCTGAGCCACCAGGGAAGCCCAGGATCTTAACAGCTCTATTTCTAAACAAACTCACTTTCTGAAGTACTGGGCATCAAGATTTTAACATATGAATGGGGAGCACTTCAACCTAAACCAGTGTCTGACCTTTAGTCCAAACACAGTTGAAAACCGAGAGGAAAAAAATGTGTATGCAAATTCAGCTTATTTAGGTCTTACGTTACTTTCTAGATTTTGGACTTTGATATTTTAAGGAAAATGGACTATTAAAAGTAGAGACCTTTACAGTTGATGAAATCTTATCAGTAATGGCATAATGGAAGAATCTATGCCTTTCCCCCTTGATTCTTCCCTCCCTTCTCCTTTCTTTCATTCTCCCCTGCCTTCTTTCCTTCCACAAAAATTTTAGAGTACCTAATGCATATCAGGTGTTACTCTAGGAACTGGAAAGACAAAACAAATAAAAATCTTTGCCTTCGCAGAGTTCCACAATAATGACATACATAAAGTTTTATGTTGGATAGTAATAAATGCAGAAGAAGACAAAGTGAGTATGTAATGTTACAGTTGCATTTGATGAAAGGTGACCAGATAACATAACTGAAAAGGTATTTTTGAGTAAACACTTGTATAAAGTGAGGGGACAAGCTATGTAGCTATCTGAAGAAAAGCATTCCAAGTAGAAACACAAGTGCAAATGCCCTGAAGCAAAAGGAATTTCTTTTTCAAGGAATCACACTGACAGAGAGGCCAGTGTGATTGGAGCAAAAAATCAGGAGAGTAGGAAAAGATGAAATCAGAAAAGTAACAGAGAACAGAGTATGTAGGACCTTGTGTGTAAAGATCTGCTTTTACTCTAAATAAGGTGGGAAAACATTGGCGAGTTTGGGTCAGAGAAGTTACATGACCCCTAACTTATGTTGTAAGAACAACTCAACACAGACTATCCCCTCAACAGCTTTAAAATTATGATGAAAAATATATCTATTTTCTTGATACTTTACAACTTCTAGTCTGGCAAGTGCCACTAAATCATGTCCTTGGCAAGCTTATAACAGCTTCACAATTTTCCCTGGGCTAGACTATAGAGTCCTATAAAAGAAAATACTTAAAGTTTAGAACATTTCATCACATAGAATTCTAGAGATACACAATTGCCTTATTTTTTCTCTTAACCCTGTTCTTTCAGTGTTTTTGGCCTTGATTATAAGCAATATGATGTACCCAGACATAAAGATATTTGTCTTCAATTCAGCTATCCCTCTTACAATTAACATGACACAGACCTGTCCAGATAGGTGCAAACGCAGCTATCAAATAATCATTTTTAGTCTACTTATAAGTAAAATTGGAGATAAGGAAAGAGTTTTTGAAAAAATAAACAGATGGGCAAAGAAACAACAGATTATCAGATCCAGGAAATGCAGTGAATGTTAAGAGAGAAAAGTATAAAATAAGTTCAAGATTATTAGCAAATTTTGTTGATTAAATAAATTCATAACTAGGAGACCCGATTTACTTGCCCCCCAAATACCTAGAATTCTTGTCTCAAAGCAATATTAAATATATCTGACAACATCTCCACATCCAAATCTAATCCAATTTCTGACCACACTTCTACATACAAATATAATTAAATTGTACCTGGTGCTGATTGTATCTTAGAAACATCACTTACATATATCTTCCATGGCCTTTCTATAGGCTATTCTCTATCTTGTCACTGCTACCAGTTATTTTTCTAAAATATACATCAGATCACTGCTTAAAATCAAATGACAATTCCCCTTAACCCATAGTAAAGGTCTCAAATATTTAGGAGATATATTCCCACATTGGCCCTATCTTGCCTTTTCAAACTCGTACCACTTTCTCATATGCATTACATATTTCTGCTATTCCATTTTTAATAACACTTCATTATAACTCCTGCCAGATTTACACACATACATCAGTCAGTTCAGTTCAGTCCCTCAGTCGTGTCCGACTCTGCGACCCCATGAATCACAATACGCCAGGCCTCCCTGTCCATCACCAACTCCCAGAGTTTACTCAAATCCATGTCCATCGAGTCGGTGATGCCATCCAGCCATCTCATCCTCTGTCGTCCCCTTCTCCTCCTGCCCCCAATCCCTCCCAGCATCAGGGTCTTTTCCAATGAGTCAACTCTTCGCATGAGGTGGCCAAAGTACTGGAGTTTCAGCTTCAGCATCAGTCCTTCCAATGAACAACCAGGCCTTATCTCCTTCAGGATGACTGGTTGGATCTCCTTGAAGTCCAAGAGATTCTCAAGAGTCTTCTCCAACACCACAGTTCAAAAGCATCAATTTTTTGGCGCTCAGCTTTCTTCACAGTCCAACTCTCACATCCATACATGACCACTGGAAAAACCATAGCCTTGACTAGACAGCCCTTTGTTGGCAAAGTAATGTCTCTGCTTTTTAATATGCTGTCTAGGTTGGTCATAACTTTCCTTCCAAGGAGTAAGTGTCTTTTAATTTCATGGCTGCAATCACCATCTGCAGTGATTTTGGAGCCCAAAAAATTAAAGTTTGACACATACATATATATGTATATATGTGTACATAGACATATATATGTATGTATATGTATACATGGACTTCCTTGATGGCTCAGAAGGTAAAGAATCTCCCTGCCAATGCAGGAGACCCAAGTTCAATCAAAACAATCCCTGGGTTGAGAAGATCCCCTGGAGAAAAGAATGGCTACCCACTCCAATATTCTTGCCTGTAAAATTCCATGGACAGAGGAGCCTGGTGGGTTATAGCCCGTGGGGTCACAAAGAGTCAGATATGACTGAGCAACTTAAACTTTCACACTTTCACATATGTATACATAGATATGCACACATACCTTATACTATGCTGTAAACACCACACAGACATAAAACATGCCCTATTCATTTTAAGACTCCAATTATGGGGTCTAGTACCCAGCAGGCATTCAATATCAAATTTAGCAAATTCAAATTTGATAAATAAAAGGTTAAGCGATAATCTAGTGATATTATCATTTTTTTATCTTTTATAATCACTAATTTATCTTTTTAGAATCATAGGCTTACCAAAGAATATCAAAGCTATTAATTCAAACAGAATTCTAGAATTTACTCCAAGGTATTGTTGGTGACTAGGAGTATTTTTTTTTTTACCATTTTTCTACTCCCCCAATCTATGGAAAATGGTGTTATTCAAAGTATAAAGATACTTGATGAGAATTGATCCATCTATGAAAGACCTAAGACTTTTGATCTTATAGTATTTAGATGATATTTTGAAATGATGTTGACAAAGGAAAAACCCACAACAGTTTTAAAAGATGATAAAATTCTGGAGGAAAAGCCACTTATGAAAAGCTTCAGTTTTCATCTACTAATTTTACAGAAGAGCAGACATGCTATACTGCCTATGATGTCTTATGATTGTATGATGTCTCATTCCACCTTTGTGAGAAAAAAGCAAAAAACCAAAAGTAAGAGTATTTAATCCCAACAGAAATACATACCCAAGAGATACATATGCCCCCAAAATTAAAACATAGGTACACAAAAAACTTGCATATAAATGATTATACATTATTTAAAAATAGAAAAAGCAGAGCAGAAATAATCAAATATTCATCAAATGGTGGATAAATGTGTACATGTATACTCACATATGCACAAAATGAAGTATTTATAATCAATAAAAGGAATGAAATACTGATGCATGCCACAGCATAAATGAATCTTGAAAATATATGCTGAGTGAAAGAAGCCAATCTTTAATGTCACATTATACTATGATTCCATTTATGTGAAACGTTCAGAATACATTAATCTACAGGAAAACAAAGTAAACTGGGGTTTGGGGAATACCAGACCCTGTAATTGGAATCTGAAAATGTGTAGGGCATGTTTTATGTCCATGTGGAGTTTACAGCATAGTATGTATATATATATGTATACATATGTGAAAGTGAATGTATTAGTCATGTCACAGGGAGTGACTGCTAATGGCTCTGGGGTTTCTTCTTAGGATAGTGAAACTATTCTAAAAGTTACTATGCTGAAGATCATACAATTCTGAAATATTAAAAAAAACTTTCAATTATGCTAATTAAATGGGTGAATTATATGTTTTATGAATTATGTGCCAATAAAGTTTTTCACAACAGACTGGTTCCAAATTGGGAAAGGAGTATGTCAAGGCTGCATATTGTCACCCTGCTTATTTAACTTGTATGCAGAGTACATCATGAGAAACGCTGGACTGGATGAAGCACAGGCTGGAATCAAGATTGCTGGGAGAAATATCAATAACCTCAGGTATGCAGATGACACCATCCTTATGGCAGAAAAGTGAAGAAGAACTAAAGAGCCTCTTGATGAAAGTGGAAAAGGAGAGTGAAAAAGTTGGCTTAAAACTCAACCTTCAGAAAACTAAGATCAAGGCATCTGTCCCCATCACTTCATGGCAAATCGATGGGGAAACAGTGGAAACAGTGTCAGACTTTATTTTGGAGGGCTCTAAAATCACGCAGATGATGACTACAGCCATGAAAAAAAAGACGCTACGCTTGCTCCTTGGAAGAAAAGTTATGACCAACCTAGATAGCATATTAAAAAGCAGAGACATTACTTTGCCAACAAAGGTCTGTCTGGCCAAAGTTATGGTTTTTCCAGTGGTCATGTATGGACTGTGAGAGTTTGTCTATAAAGAAAGCTGAGAGCCAAAGAATTGATGCTTTTGAACTGTGGTGTTGGAGAAGACTCTTGAGAGTCCCTTGGACTACAAGGAGATCCAACCAGTCCATCCTAAAGGAAATCCGGCCTGAACATTCATTGGAAGGACTGATGCTGAAGCTGAAACTCCAATAATTTGGCCACCTCATGCAAAGAACTGACTCTTTTGAACAGACCCTGATGCTGGGAAAGATTGAAGGCCGGAGGAGAAGGGGATGACAGAGGATGAGATGGTTGGATGGCATCACCGACTCAATGGACATGAGTTTGAGTAAACTCTGGAAGTTGGTGATGGACAGAGAGGCCTGGCGTGCTGTAGTCCATGGGGTCGCAAAGAGTCAGACACGACTGAGCAACTGAAGTGAAGTGAAAGCTTTTAAATTTTTTAAAAAATTGTTACAGGAATTTTTTCAAGAAAAATCAATCCAAGTAGGTATTCTTTTTCAACTCAAGTGAATTCTTAACATGAGGGCTTACACTCTGATACTCACATTTCCACATGATATCTTCAGCACGTTACTCAAGGTTAAGTGGTGCTGCTGGTAAAAAGAATGGGATTTTCAGATGGATTTTGATTAATCTTTAGACAATTTGGGGGGTACTGACATTTTAATATTGTCTTTTAATCTATCAACACAGTTGCTGTTCAGTCACTAAGTTGTATCCAGCTCTTTGTGACGCCATGGACTGCAGCATGCCAGGCTTCCCTGTCCTGTACTATTTCCCAGAGTTCGCACAAACTCATGTCCATTCAGTTGGTGATGCCATCCAACCATCTCATCCTCTGTTGCCTCCTTCTCCTCCTGCCCTCAATCTTTCCCAGCATCGGGGTCTTTTCCTGATGAGTTGGCTTTCCCCATCAGGTAGCCATACAATTGGAGCTTCAGCTTCAGCATCAGTCCTTCCAATGAATATCTGGGGCTGATTTCCTTTAGGATTGACTGGTTTGATCTCCTTGCTGTCCAAGGGACTCTCAAGAGTGTTCTCCAACACCACAGTTCAAAAGCATCAATTCTTTAGCTCTCAGCCTTCTTTGTGGTCCAACTCTCACATCCATACAAGACTACTGGAAAAACCATAGGCTTGACTACACAGACCTCTGTCAGCAAAGGGATGTCTCTGCTTTTTAATACATTGTCTAGATTTTCCATAGCTTTTCTTCCAAGGAGAAAGCATCTTTTAATTTCATGGCTGCAATCACCATCAACAGTGACTTTGGAGACCACAAAATAAAGTCTATCACTGTTTCCATTTCCACCCCCATCTATTAGCCATGAAGTAATGGGACTGGATGCCATGATCTTAGGATATAAGGTACTATAAAGTAATTTTAAAACTATTTTTAGTTATGACTCCAAAAATTCATCCTGTTCCTACTATGCTTCCAGCTCTTTTATCATCAACTGTATACAAAGAAAGCCAATTATACTATTATAAGTTTTTCTATCAGTACATTCTCCACATTAGCATCAGGTTGGTTTGATATTAAGACACAATTTACTCAATACACAAAAAGCCAATTGTATTTCTTTACACTCTGAATGAACAGTGTAAAAATGAAATTAAGAAAACCAATTTTCTTAATCCAAAAGAAATTTGGGGACAAATGTAACAAAAGAACTGTAAGATTTATAATGTGAAACCATAAAACCCTGCTTGAAGAACTAAATAAATGGTAAGACAAATTGTATTGATGTGAAATGAGTGCAAATGTTTGGTATTTGAACCTTCAATAGTACGTGAACCAAGAATTTCCAGATGTGCAATCTGGATTTAGAAAAGGCAGAGGAACAAGAAATCAAATTGCCAACATTCGTTTGATCATGGAAAAAGCAAGAAAATTCCAGAAAAACATCTATTTCTGCTTTATTAATTATGCTAAAGCCTTTGACTATGTGAATCACAGCAAACTGTAGAAAATGCTAAAAGAGATGGGAATACCAGATCACCTTACCTACCTCCTAAGAACCTTGTATGCAGGTCAAGAAGCAACAGTTAGAACTGAACATGGAACAATGGACTGGTTTCAAGTTAGGAAAGGAGTAAGTCAAGGCTGTATATTGTCACCCAGCTAATTTAACTTATAGGCAGAGAACAGAATGAGAAATGCTGGGCTGGATGAGTCACAAGCTGTGATCAAGACTTCTGGGAGAAATACCAATAACCTCAGATTTGCAGATGATACCACTCTAATGGCAGAAGGTAAAGAGAAACTAAGATCATGGTATCTGGTCCCATGACTTCATTGCAAATAGATGAGGAAAAAGTGGTAACAGTGACAGATTTTATTTTCTTGGGCTCCAAAGTCACTGGAGATGGTGACTGCAGCCATGAAATTAAAAGATGCTTGCTCCTGAGAAGAAAAGCTATGACGAATCTAGACAGTGTATTAAAAAATAGAGATATTACTTTGCCAACAAAGGTCCATATAGTCAAAGCTTTGGTTTCTCCAGTAGTCATATATAGGTGTGAGAAATTGACCATAAAAAAGACTGAGCACAAAAGAATAGATGCTTTTAAACTTTGGTAACAGAGAGTCCCTTGGACAGCAAGGAGATCAAACCAGTCAATCCTAAAGGAAATAAACCCTGAATACTGAATATTCATTGGAAGGCCTGATGCTGAAGCTCCAATACTTTGGCCACCTGATACGAAGAGCCAACTCATTGGAAAAGATCCTGATGCTGAGAAAGACTGAGGGCAGGAGAAGCAGGCAACAGAGGACGAGATGGTTGGATGGCATCACTGACTCAATGGACATGAGTTTTTGAGAACTCCAGGAGACAGTGCAGGACAGGGAAGCCTGGTGTGCTGCAGTAGGGGGTTGCAGAGAGTCAGATGTGACTTAGCAACTGAACAACAACTGTGTTAATAGATTTAAAAACTTAATATTAAAATGTCAGTATTCCCCAAATTGTCTACAGACTCAACAAAATCCATCTCAAAATCCCAGTTGCCCCTTTTCCCCAGAAATTGGCAAGATGACTTTAAAATTCATATGGAAATAAAAGGGGCCCAGAATAGCCAAGAGACACTTGAAAAGAACAAAGCTGGAAGACTCTCATTTCCTGATTTCAAAACTTACTACAAAGCTAAGGCATTCAAGACAGTGATTTTGCCAATAAGGATAGGCACGTAGAGCAATGGAACAAGATTCAGAATCCAGAGATAAACCCTTACATTTATGGTTAATTGATTTTAGACAAGGGTGTCAAGACATTTAAATGGAGGAAAATTATTTCACCAAATATTTCTAGAACAACTGGACTTCTGCACACAGAAGACTAATGTAGAACTGCTTCATTATACCACACACAAAAATTCACTCAATATAGATCAAATGTCCATAAGGAAGAGCTAAAACTACTTTTAAATTCTTGAAATAAGCATAGGCATATCTCTTTTTGATTGAGAGTTAGGTCATGGTTTCTTAGATATGACAACAACAACAACAAAAAAGCCACAAAATAGAAAAATTGGACTCCTTAAAAATTAAAAACTTTTGTGCTTCAAAGAATACCACTAGGAGAGTAAAAAGAAAATATAAAATGTGATAAAAGTTTTGCAAATTCTTTATCTGACATGAGACTTCTATCGAAAAGAGACAAAGAACTCCTGATACTGAATAATAAAAAGACAATACAATTTTTATAAGGGCAAAGGATATAAGTAGAAATTTCTCCAAAGAAGATATGCTAATTGCCAATAAGTACATGAGAAGATGCTCTACATGAATAGCCATCAAGGAAATGCAAATGAAAACCACAATGAGATACCACTTCACAAATACTAAGATGGTATTACCAAAAACGCCTAAGTGTAACAAGAAGAAGAGTAACACTCTGTAGGTGGGGAAATAAATTATAAACCACATAGTCTGGCAGTTTCTCAAAAAGTTAAAGTAGAATTACCATATGACTCAGCAATTCTGTTCTTAAGAATAGAATTTTCTCTTATACCCAAGAGAAAACATATGTTCACACAAATACTTACACATGAGTTTTCAGAGCACCATTATTTATAATAGCCCCAAAGTAGAAACAACCCAGATTTCTGTCATTTGATGAATGAATAACACATGGTATTATTATCCATATAATGGAATATTATTCAACAGTATCAAGGAATGAAGTACTGAAGTAGGTGAAACTTGAAAGTATGCTAAGTCAAGGGAGCCAGGAAAAAGACCACATATTATATGATTACATTTATATGAAGTGTACAGAACTGGAAAATCCATAGAGACAAAGTAGCTTAGTGTTGCCTAAGGCTGGAAGGTTGAGAAGAAAATGGAGACTGCCTTACAATGATTACAAAGTTCCTCTTCGGAGGATGATAAAAATGTTCTAAAATTGATCATGGTAACAGTTACACAACTCTGAACATACTAAAAGCACTGAATTGTACACTTTAACTGAATGAATTATATGGTATGTAAATGATATCAAAGTTTTTAAAACAAAACAATGTTTTGTTACACTTTATAAAAGCAAAAGATTTTTCTATAGCCTTTCACTCAAGATGGTTGGTCTCACTTTGTTTCAGCTTCTTAACTCCTGTCACTATGGTATCCTCTATTCTATACCATATAATTATTACAATATTGAGTTGCTGCCTTGTCACATATTTTTGATTTAAGGGTTACAGGAATGAAGAAAAACACCCCAATCCCTTAAGCCTACTATTTCATTCTCATTTACCTAAGAATTCTGCACTGAGATTTGGTATGAACCCAGCCCAGCCTTATTTCTTGAATAAGGAAAGGAAGAAAACAATTATAGGCTTAAATATTGAACTTAAGAACCCACTCAAATAAACCCATATACAACTAAAAATAACCCTAATTTTAATAGGGAGTATAATTTTTATAGACCAATACTTTGCCAACCTCAGAATATTTATCAAAAAAGATAATTTGACTAGTTCTAGATACCACTCATAGACATTTTAAATATTTATATATTTACTTATATATAATATTTATATATTATAATTTGGAGTTTTCTTTCAGTTTCGTTACGTACACAAAAAAAGTAGTGAATGCTTATTAGAAATGTATACAGTACATACCTCCATCTAGAGTTAGGTATTTATAAATTCCATTTTTAAGAGCTTCAAGCAGTTGTGAACCTATTACTCTGACAACTTAAACCCGGCCCACTCTGGGAAGGACAGCCAAAAGATCAGGCAAAGTCAAACTGCCTCCCTCCCCCAGATGCATTCCTTCAGATCAGAGAGTGCTTATAGGAACTGAAGAGGGAAGAAAACAGTACCATGTTGATTTAACTTTTTCCATATAATGCCACATTTTTGACAGCATTGCGTCCAAAGCTTCAGAATTAGGTATCACATTGCCAAAATTTCCATCTCCCATGTTTTTCCATTCCCTAATCAAAGTTTCTAGTCCCTTCCTCACATTTGCATGTGTGCGCAGTCACTCAGTCATGTCTGACTCTTTGCAACCCCATTTACTGTAGCCCGCCAGGCTCCTCTGTCCACGGGCTCTCCCAGGCAAGAATTCTAGAGTAGGTTGCTATTCCCTTCCTAGGGGATCTTCCCCACCCAGGGACTGAACATGCCTCTCAGTCACTGGCAGGCAGATTCTTTCCCACTGAGCCACCTGGGAAGCCCCTTCCTCAGAATTACTTCCATTTTAATTAGGTAGTTATATCTTTGGAAGATTTGCTTGCATGTTAGCCACTATTTCCTCTTTAATTACAGAGAGCAGAACTGCAAAGTGACTAGCACTCCCCCTGCCTTCTGACAGATCAGGTGACCCCAAGCTAAGATCATCCTTTTTCTTTTATTTGGGCAGTTCAATAACTTTATTGGACCATCAGCAGTTAGTTCTCATCCACACTGACTGTAGATTTTTGAAGGTGGTGACAGGCACCAAAGTACCAGGTAACCAAAGTGGAGAGCTTGTCTGGCGAGTCTTCGTCTTCCATTCTTGAAGCTCGGTAGCTCAGACAGTAAAGAATCCGCCTGCAAAGTAGCAGACCTGGCCTTGATCCCTGAGTTGGGAAGATCCCCTGGAGGAGGGCATGGCAACCCACTCCACTATTGTTGCCCGGAGAATCCCCATGGACAGAGGAGCCCAGCAGGCCACAGTCCATGAGCTCACAAAGATTCACACACAACTGAGTGACTAAGCACAGCACAGCATCAACCCCAAAGACTTCCTCAGGAAATCATTCCACGATCTAACAAATCTCACTCTTAGGAATTGTTTTCACAAACTAACCTAAATTATTCAGGTGCAAAATTAAGATCACTTGTATTCTCAGTGAAAACATCATTATAAGAGGTTTATGATTAGGATATTAAATGATGTCACATTTTCAACTTTTCAGATAATTTGTAGACATGTAGTAACTGTAACTAGACACAGTTACAGTGTCTAAAGTTTTGGATAATGGCATATAAACCAAGGGTGGTCTTAAAGAAAGGTTAATCTCCTATTACCAGGGAGGTTTTTACTATTTTATAAGCCACAATAAAAATGATTAGGTTATAGAGCAGATCCCCCATTTACCCTATAAAATTCCACTGTCACTTCCTCCCATTGCACAGGTCAGAAGGAAAAATCGGTAAAAAAGCAAGAACTTTTATGAAAAGTTTCAATTCACAGCTTCTCACACAATCAATGCTTGAACGCACACCAAGTTTAAAACAGATAAATGACAAGGCCACTTATTCAAAATCTCATCCAAAACAAAGTCAAATTTTTTAAAACTTGACGTTTACAATTTTCAAATAAACAACTTTCTAATTCTGAATGCTGTTTCTGAGCATAACAGAAAATAACATCTGATCCCATTAAGTGAATGGAAGGTATTTCCAAGTAGGATTTGCATATAATGAAAACAGTCTACTGTCACTATTAATTTTGAAAATCTACTTATAGCTATTTCTTAATGTGCAATTGTTCATTTTTTTTAAAAAACAAATACAGTACATCCCCTACATAGGAACAAGTTCCATTCTAAGAGTGCATTTGTAAGTCCAGTTTGTGCATAAGTCCAGCAAAGTTATCTTAGGTACCCAACCAACACAATAGGCTATATACTGCTGCTTTTACATTTGCTTCTGGACACGCTGGGCTTGAAATAAATAAACTGCACTCTAACAGTACTGTAAAGACACAAAAGCACAATCGCTTGTAGAGAATGCACACACGTGACAGTGGACCCCATATACATGAACTAACTTAAATGACTAGACATGAGAACACACATTCTCATCTTTGAAAGTTCACAACTTGAAGGCGAATATGTAAGGGACTTACTGTGATGTTGAATTAAGTAGTGCTTCATCAGCATGAGTAGTTTCCTACATTGTATTAGTTAACCAAATTTCCAAGATGGCACTCAGATCTATAGTAATATCATAGCCATCTAATTTCATGTCAGCTGGGCAGAGGACTTTTTCTAATCTGTACTAAAAGAAAACATAACCTATCTAAAAGCCAACGCTTCTCCTATTATTAATTTTTCTTCTCTCGATTATTTCTTCTTTACCTCCAGCTCAAAATCAGATAACTTATTGATTCTTCTCCAAATATCAAAGTACCAAAAATATATCAAAATGCTTCATATTTCAGCAATCATTTACTTTTCAGAGCTATTTAGGAGGCTAAGTTATCATAAATTTTAGGACCCTCCTTCTATTCTAAGAAAATGAGAATACAAGCCACAAACTGGAAGAAAATGTTTGCAAAAGACAAAGTTGATAAAATAGTTATATAAAATATACCAAGAATTTAACAAACAACAGTAAGAAAAAAACCTGATTTTAAAGTTGGTCAAAGTCTTTAACAGATACCTCACCAGAGAAGATATACAGACAGGAAATAAGCAGATAAAAAGGTCTCCACATGTCATCAGGGAAATGCAAATTAAATAATGAGATACAATTATTACAAATATAATATGCTGTGCTTAGTCACTCAGAGTCATGTCTGACTCTTTGTGACCACATGGACTGCAGCCCGCCAGGCTCCTCTGTCCATAGGGATTCTCCATGGCAAGAATACTGGAGTGGGTTGCCACGCCCTCCTCCAGAGGATCTTCCCAACCCAGGGACTGAATCCATATCTCTCGCATTGCAGGTGGATTCTTTACTGTCTGAGCCACCAGGGAAGCCCTGACAAATCTATTAGAAAGGTCAAAGTTCACAACATCATATGCTAAGCAAGGATACAAGGCCACAGGGACCCTCATTCATTGCTGGTGGGAAGCCAAAATGGTGCAGCCACTTGGAAAGACAGTGGATGGTTTCTTACAAAACTAAACATACTCTTAAATTGGATCTGGCAATTGTGCATTGGTACTCACCCAAATGAACTAAAAACAAGTCCACACAAAAACCGACGTGTGGATATTTATAGCAGTTTTACTCACAATTGCCGAAACTTAGAAGTAACCAAAATGTTTTCCAGTGTGTGAATAGAAAAATAAACTGTGGTACATCCTGACAATGAACGATTATGCAACACTGAAAAAGAAATGAGCTGTCAAGCCACAGAAGGACATGGAGGAAACAAATTCATATTACTAAGAGAAGAAAGGAGAAGGAAATGGCAGCCCACTCCAGTATTCTTGCCTGGAAAATTCCATGGACCGAGGAGCCATGGGGTCACAAAGAGTCAGACACGACTGAGCGACTTCACTTCACTTCAAGAAAGCTAATCAAAAAGTCTACATGCAATATTATTCCAACTATATATGACATTCTGGAAAAAGTAAAACTATGAAGACAGTAAAAAGATCAGTGGTTGCCAGGGGTTGTGAGGAGGGAGGCCCCAGCAGGTGGAGTACAAAGGATTTTAGGACAAAGAAGGTACTCTATATACTATAATGGTGTACACTTGTCGTTACACATTTGTTCAAACTATAGAGTGCACAATGCCAAGAGTGAATCCCAGTGTAAACTATGGATCCTGGTTGATGATGTTGCATCTGTGTAGGTCCACTAGTTGTAACAAAGGCTCCACTCTGGTGGGACACATGCATGTGGGGGTAAGGAGTACATGAGAAATCTCTGTACCTTCCTCTCAGTTTTGCTGTGAACCTAGAACTACTCTAAAAAATAAAGTCTATTAAAAAACAAAACAAAAAAATGTTATGACAATAAAGATATGTTAAAAGTCTGGTAGTTTGCCATAAACAACACAGTTCCATTGGTTATTAACTGAGTAATCTAACTTGGAAAAGAGTGACATGCCATTTCCCCTTCTATTATTACTGCATCAAATGGGCTTTCATGGTGGCTCAGTGGTAAAGAATCTGCCTGTAATGTGTTAGACTGCTTGTAATACAAGAGACATGGTTTCAATCCCTGGGTTGGGAAGATCCTCTGGAGAAAGAAATGGGGACCCACGTCAATATTCTTGCCTGGGAAATCCCATGAAAAGAGTACAGTGGGCTACAGTCCATGGGCTCACAAGAGTCAGACACGACTTAGTGACTAACATCACCACCATCACCTCACAGCATAATTATTGAAACTGCAGTATTAACACTCCATGACTTATTAAACAACTTAGGGGACCTGAAGAACAATGAATACCATGCAAATGAAAACCTTAATTCATATGCTCAATAGATACTATTGAGAAAAACCTCAGTGCCAGGCCCTACACTTAGTCTTAGACGAATAGCAGGTACAACTCAGACAAAAATCTCTACCCTCATGGAATGACAGGTGACAGACAATAAACAAATTAGGTAAAATATATCCTCTATCATAAGCTAATAAATGCTATGAAAAAGTAAAACAAGAAACGCAGATAGAATGTCAAGATAGAAGATATAATTTAAAAGAGGATCCTCAAAGGAGGCCACCCTGAGCCATTCATGTGAGTATCTGGGAGAAGGACTTCCCTGGCAAGAGGAAATATCAAAAGCAGAGACCTCCAGTGGAGAATACACCTGGTGTTATTGAAGAATAGATAAAAAGGCTATTGAATAGCTGTGACAGAGTGAGTGACAAGGCAGGAGGAGATAGAACCAAGGATGTAACAGAGCTGGATCAGATGGTGTCTGATGGTCTTATTTAATCTAAACAAGTTCAGGAAACACAGCACATATTGGATAGAAAAATGACATTGTCTGACATTTTCAAAGATTTCTGGTGAAAATGGATTTTAGGAGGACAAGAGCAGGAGAAGGAAAACCATTAAGAGAGTATTGTAATAATCCAGAAAATAAAGGTGCTTGGAGACGCCAGGTGGTAGAGGGGAGCTGCCAGAGAGGGGACAGGTTTTGGATATATGCATTTGATGACAGACTGATTTGAAGATATACGAGAAAGAAGTCAATAATGATTCCTAAAGTTTTTGACCTGAGCAACTGGAAGGATGAAGATGGAATTATATTAACTAAGAAGGGTACAAGTACAGAGAAGAATGTTTTGTTGGGGAATCAGGATTTAATTTTGGACTTATTTAACATTGAAGCGCTTAGTCGTTCAGTCGTGTCTGACTCTTTGGGACCCTTTGGACTGTGGCCCTCCAGGCGCTTCTGTCCATGGGATTTTTCGGGCAATACTGGAGTGGGTTGCCATTTCCTGAAGATCAAATGTCAGTTAAGCTGTTAATTAATCAGATCTAGATTTAGAGGGAGAGTTTAGGTTGAAAATATGATTTTTGAATAACCAAACGAACAGGATTTGAAGCCAGAAATTCGGATAAGATCACTGAGGGAATAAAGAGAAGAACACGAACTGACTCCTAGAATGATCCAATAAGAAGAGGTTGGAGAGATGACGAGCAACCAGCAAAACAGAGAATATTCCACGTTCCAATTCCAGCCACTGTGATGGGAAGTAAACCAGGAGAATGTGGTATTATGAAAACTAAGGGAAGAAAGGCTTAAGGGAGAAAGGAGTGGTCATTTGTGTCAAATGGGGCTGAGAAATCAAAAAGGATTGATTGACTAATAGCCACTGGCCTTGAAAAGCACATGTGGAGAGTAAACGTTAGTTTTTTCCTTGATCTTATGACTCAGGATCCACATAGCAAGTAAAGTGTTCACAGCCAAATGAAGAGAAATTCCAGGTAGGTAGAAGGAGAGTAAAACGACATCTGGCTGTCTTCTGGGCCAACATTTACTGAGTTGTTCTCTGTGAAATGTGAGTTCTTCAGGATGTTGATAGGTCCTACAAAATTTTGCAATCAAGTTTGGGAAAAAATAAGCCAAATTTAAAGTGCTTTTTGGTTTGTCAACTTCTCTTATCTTTAACATCCTATAATATACAGCTCAAATCTCCAAACAAGGAGTATAGTAACAGTGTTTTGCAAAATCATTTGAAAACATAAATTTTTATGCAGAACACCTCGTGGTAATAATGTTTTATAAAAAAATATTTTGGCAACTGTTAATTCTATTCCTTGCGCAAAAGTAAAAAGAAAGTAAAAATTCTATTAAGTGATTCTATATAAATTAAATTTTGAGTTCTTTCAATACTAAAATTTACCATACCTCAAAAAGTGCCAGTTTCTTTAAATACAATCCTCTTTCAAAATCCTCATACTCCTTAAAAAATGTTTTGTAATAAGATTTATGTATTTGTATATCAGACTTTTTTCTATAAGTAGCTAAAGACTATAGTTTAGATATGAAATTAATTATTGCAAATTTGAATTCAGATGTTAATACTATTTAAAATTTAAGAATATGACTTAAAGTTATATATTTTGTATACATTTTTATTGAAGAATACCTGATATAAAAATATTTCAAATATACAGTAAAGTGATTCAGTTATACATATATATGTGTACAAACTGTGGAAAATTCTTAAAAAGATGGGAATTCTTCAAGAAATGGGAATATCACACTACCTTAACTGTCTCTGGAGAAACCCACATGCAGATTAAGAAGCAACAGTTAGAACAGGTCATGGAACAATAGACTGCTTCGAAATTGGGGAGGAATATGTTAAGACTGTATTTTGTCACCCTGCTTATATAACTTACATGCAGAGTACATCATGCAAAATATTGGGCTGTGGGAATCACAAGCTGGAATCAAAATTGCCAGGAAAAATATCAACAACCTCAGATATGTAGATAATACCACTCTAATGGCAGAAAGTGAAGGGGAACTAAAGAGCCTCTTGATGAAGGTGAAAGAGGTGAGTGAAAAAGCTGGCTTAAAACTCAACATTCAAAAAACTAAGCCCATGGTATCCGGTCCCATCACTTCATGGCAAATGGAAGGGAAAAAAGTGAAAGCAGTGACAGATTTTATTTTCTACGGCTCCAAATTCACTGAGGACAGTGACTACAGCCATGAAATTAAAAGACTCTTGCTCCTTGGAAGAAAAGCTATGACAAACCTAGACGGTGTATTAAAAAGCAGACATCACTTTGCTGACAAAGATATGTATAGTCAAAGCTATGGTTTTTCCAGTAGTCATGTACAGATGTGAGAGCTGGGTGATGAAGGCTAACTGCCAAAGAAATGATACATTCAAATTCTGGTGCTGGAGAAGACTCTTGAGAGTTCCTTGGACTGGATCCAAGGAGATCAAATCAGTCAGTCCTAAGGGATATCAAAACCCTGAATATTCACTGGAAGGACTGATGCTGAAGCTGAAGCTCTAACACTTTGGCCACATGATGGGAAGAGCTGACTTACTGCAGAAGACCTTGATGCTGAGAAAGATTGAAAGCAAAAGGAGAAGAGGGCAGCAGAGAATGGGATGGTTAGATAGCATCACCTACTCAGTTGCCATTTCATTCTCCAGGGGATCTTCCCAACCCAGGGATCGAACCCCAGTCTTTTGCACTGCGGGCAGATTCTTTACTGTCTGAGCTACCAGGGAAGCCTACACTATACAGTAGGACCTTGCTTATCCATTTTATCTATAGTTGTGTGTATTTGTTAATCCTAAATTCACAATTTATCCCTCCCTGCCCTCTCCCATTTGGTAACCATAAGTTTGCTTTCTGTTTGTAAGTCTATTTCTGTTTTGTAAATAAGTTTGACTTGTATAATTTTTTAGATTCCACATAAGTGATATCATATGATATTTGTCTTTCCCTGTTTTTGTCTTTTCTGGATATATGCCCAGGAGTGGGATTGCTGGATCATATGGTAACTCTATTTTAAGTTATTTTTAAGGAAACTCTATGCTGTACTCCATAGTGGCTGTACCAATTTAATTCCTACAAACAGTTTAGAAGACTCCTTTTCCTCCACATCCTTTCTGACATTTATTACCTATAGCCTTTTTGATGATGGCCATTTTGGCCAATATGTGGTGGAAAGTCACTGAAGTTTTGACTTGCATTTCTCTAATAATTAGTGATGTGCCTAACGGCCATCTACATATCTTCTTTGGAGAAATATCTATTTAGGTCTTTTGCATTTTTTTTTATCTTGGGTTTTTTTTTTATATTGAGCTATATGAACTGTTTATATATTTTGGAAATTAAGCTCTTGTCTATCATGTCATTTACAAATATTTTCTCCCAGTCTGTAGGTTGTCTTTTCATTTTGTTTATGGTTTTGTTTGCTGTGGAAAAACTTTTAAGTTTTTTAAGTCCCATTTGCTTTTGTTTCCATTACTCTGGGAGACAAATCCAAACATGTTGTGCTATGATTTATATCACAGCATGTTCTGCCTATGTTTTCCTCTAGGTGTTTTATTGTATCTGGCTATCCATTTGGGTTTTTAATTCATTTTTTAGAAAATTTTTATTGGAGTATTAGTTTGTTGTTAGTGTATAGAAATGCAACAGATTTCTATATATTGACCTTATATCCAGGTCAATATCACTGATGAACAGAGATGCAAATATCCTCAACAAAATACTAGCAATCTGAATTCAACACTACACTGAAAGGATCATATACCATGATCAAGTGGGATTTATTCCACTGATGCAAGGATTCTTCAATGTATGCAAATTAGTCAATGTGATATACCACATTAACAAATTAAAGAATAAAAACCATATGATAATATCAACAGATGCAGAAAAAGCTTTTGATAAACTTCAACTTCATTTACAATAAAAAAAAAATTCTCCAGGAAGTGGGCATAGAGGGAACATACCTCAACATAATAAAAGGCTATATATGACAAACCCACAGCTAACGTCATTCTCAATGGTGAAAAACTGAAAGCATTTCCTCTAAGATCAGAAGCAAAACAAGGATGCCCACTCTCCAAATTTCTATTCAGCATAGTTTTGGAAGTTCTAGCCATGGTAATCAAAGAAGAAAAAGAAATCAAGGGAATCCAAATTGGAAAGCAAGAAGAAAAACTGCCACTGCTTGCAGATGACATGATACTGTACACAGAAAATCCTAAAGATGCCACCAGACAACTATCAGTTTATCCATGCATTATATTTTTAAAAGATGACTAATTCACTGTTGTTTGGTTAACCAGATTCAGCAATCACTTTTAACACACCTGGGCAGCTCATCCTTTAATGACTAGTCACTTTCATGAAAAGCCAGAACTATATCTACCTGGACTGAAAAAGGCACAGACCAATGACCAACTCTTTGGAAAAACATGATACAAAAGAAGATAGAACACACTATGTCATTTCACCTATGGGTATTTGCTAAAGGATTTTACTTCCCCAAAGAATGGGAAATTCAGTCCCTTGGGAACCCACAGGCCATGGGAATAACCCCAACTATAATTCCCCATCATCAGCTTGCACTGAATCCTAACCCGCACAACAGTGGTAAAAAGAAAAGCAGCAAAATTTACTAAAGAACAGTAGTCAGAAGAATCATTCCACAGAGGAGATTAAAATTTTGACAAACATTCCACCAAGAATTAAAAAATAAGAGGCAGTAAGGAAGTCCACAAAGTAGGAATATTAAAAATGTAGGAAACAGATGGCAAGTAAACAAGCGGAAATGGAAACAGTATGTATAACATATTCCCTTTGTGAGAAAAATAAGCATTTATTTATATTGATTTGTATAAAAAGAAACTCTGGGAAAAAAACCTAAGAAACTAAGAAGAAAGGTTACCTGAGAGAACTGTGCAGAAGGGGCCAAGTGTAGGAGATTTTTACTCTATAATTAAATTTTTTGGTTATTGAATATATGAATATATTACCTATATGAAAAAGTTAACTAATAAAATTAGTAATATCTTATGAAAACACTAATTGAGATTCCCAAGGAGACAGTTGCTTCAAAAATATGGATTGTCATTATTTAGTCTCAGGTCATTCTTAGAACTAGTTATTACCAAATCTAAAAGGATCTACAGCTGAGTCTCATCTCTATACACATACCAGTGATCAGAATAATCACCCACTGAAACTTTAAATTCTGAAATACCTACTCCAAAAGTAATATTTATTCACTAATTTTGAATGTGTGTTAGATTTTGGAACTGAACAGATGTCTATATTTTAATGTCTATGATAAAAACTCAAAGCAGATAATAAGTTGTAGGGGCATAGCTCAAACCACTGGAGAACAAACTTAAAGGATTTTAAGTGAGTTAGTATATTCTTCTTGAGGTCAGAAATTATAATGTAGTTCATACCGTGTCAAACAGACATTCAATTCTTGTTTATACGGGTAAACTAAAAGGTCCCAGGAAGCCTTTTAAATCCACTTCTTTATCAAAACTTAACCAACTGCTATATGTGTACTTTTAATGAATAAAATTACGTTTTAAAATACAGTGCCATTTTAAAATGTAATAATCATTATCTTAGGATCGAGTCCATTAAAATGAATATGCTATCAATTAATCTCAGAATTAAAGCAATAAATAGGAACAAATGAAAGAAATGTAACTCAACAAAACCAAAGTTGTGTGCCTCCCCTTCAGTTTATAGACAGGAAAAAAGCCACTCTTAAAGAAAATGTTCTTTTCATTGTGAGGATAAAATTGGCAATATCAAAATTCTACCAATTTTTCAAGATCTGAAGTACACTTTAGAAAACTCTTATTGGTGAATATCTTGATGGTTCATATTGAAAACTGAGTTTGATTTATCTTTCTATATATTTTAAAGGAAACTATCTTACTCTACTCTAAATAATTCCCATAATCATGTTACATTGTAACTTGTCCCAACATTGCCAGGCTCCTCTGTCCATGGAATTCTCCAGGTAAGAATACTGGAGTGGGAAGCCATTCCCTTCTTCCCAACCCAGGTCTCCTACATTGCAGGCAGATTCTTTACCATTTGAGCCACCAGGGTAACCCATTATAACCTCAACGTGAAGTGAAATACATAGTCCTTGAGAACTGCATTTGCAAAGAATTTTAATTAGGTGGTATGCCGAATATCTTCAATTGACTCCTGCAGATTCACTCTGCTTTTCTAGCCTGCTGTGGCCTCAGGGAGGTCAGCCTCTATGGACTATACCAGCTACCTCCCACACCTACTGACTTTCTGTTGGTTTAAACAAACAGGAATTTGAGAGGGACAGGTAGGGGGAAAGAACAGGGTCAAAGAATTTATTCCCCCAACTTGGCTCTTTCTGAGTCGTTGTAGATTGTTTACAAGCCCCTAATGAAGATTGTGATTTCTATCAGCTGATCTTTCCATAGACTCTTCCATGGCCCTTTCAGGCTTTGAGATGCCTCTTTATACTATACTCCCTGTAAGTGTTTTCTAACAGAAATAAAATTATATATACTGGTTACATTGTAATTTTAATTAAGGCTTAATAAATTTCATTTATTTGACACAGTATATCCAAAACATCATTTCAACATAAAATATAAAAATTATTTATAAAAGTTATTTACATCCTATTTTCCTAGTAAGTCTTAGAAATCCAGTGTGTATATTAAACTCAGAGCACATATGAATTTGGACTAGCCACGAGTCCAGATTTTTAAAATTAGGATGCTAGTCAATTTTGTACACTAGCCAATTTTTTTAAATAAAAATTGTTATTTTTATTTGTGGGACTTACAGCAAGTGGGATCTTAGTTCCCCCACCAGCGATCAAAGTCACACAACCCTGCACTGGAAACAGAGGGTCTTAACCACTGGACCACCAGGGAAGTCTGAACTAGCCACATTTTAAATGCTCAATACTATTGGGCTGGCCAAGAAGTTCATTAGGGTTTTCCATAAGATGTTACAGAAAAACCTGAACAACATTTTTGGCAACCCAAAACATTGTCCCTTCCTTATAGTTTCCTTCCATCTTCCCATACCTTTTTAATTAGCCTTTTTATTAAACTCTCCAGATTTTACCCATGTGGGTGTGTCATTTATTTTCTGACAGGATGAAACTGATATGCATGAAGAAATGCTCAATATAATGTTCAAGAAAAAGTTATGGGAAATAATATAAATAAAGTGTATCCTCAACCACATGAAAAAATGCACATAAAGAAATTGCTAGGAAATATCACAAAAATTAACCTAAAATGATAGGACTTCTTTTATGGGGGGGTACTTTTCTATAATTATACTAAATTCATTAAAAATATTTTGAAATGTCAAAAAAACATCCTATATAGGGCTTTCCTAGTGGTCCAGTGGTTAAGAATCTGTCTGCCAATGAAGGGGACACGGGTTTGATCCCTGGTCTAGGAGGATCCCACAAGCCACAGGACAACAAAGTCCATGAACCTCAGCTACTGAGCCCACGTGCCAGAGCCCAGGAGCCACAACTCCTGAGCCGGTAAGCCCTAGAACCAGGGCTCTGCAGCAAGAGAAGCCAGCACAGTGAGGAGCCTGCACACTGCAACCAAGCCCCAGCCCAGCCAAAACGAAATGCTTTGAAAAAATCATATATAATAACAAAATTGATAAAATACAATCAATAGGGATTTACTATCTGTTGATGACAGAGGACAAGATGGTTGGATGGCAACACCGACTCGATGGACATGAGTGTGAGCAAGCTCTGGGAGTTGGTGGTGGACAGGGAAGCCTGGCGTGCTGCAGTCCATGGGGTTGCAAAGAGTCACACACGAGTGAGCAACTGAACAACTTATCGTCTCATAGTAAAACCTATCCCAAAAAGGCCTATATGAGAATTGAAATCGAACATAGATTTATGTTATAAACAGAATGTCAAACTGAAAATAACATCACTTACAGCAAATAAGATCACCTATAACAAATCAACACATCTCAGAAAGGGAAGTCAAACACCGCAGAGCTCAGACTATTGATAGTAGGCTGAGTTTAACACTGACAGCTCTCTTCTACAATATAGGTAAGTAGAACAAAGTTGGCACATATGGTCCCATTCAAAGTTTGCACTAAAATTAGGAACCAGATATATGCTACATTTAAATGTGGAGCATTTCTAAATTCTAACTTCCAAATCTACATGGTAATGAGTTCAGAAATATTCCTTAGTCTGTGGCAGACGAAACAGAGAACAAGTAAAAAGGGGCAATTAAATCTTAGGACTGACTTCTGCCTCTTTTTCTTACTCAATATCTTTGACACGCAAAGAAAAAAGTTCATTTGGAGCTAGGAAGGAGGGAACAAATGATGCGAAGATATATCACTTCCTTCTGTAACTATTTGGCCTTGCCATCCTTCCTGCCCTTACAACTGTTACTGCTATTTAGTGACTAAGTCATGTCTGACTCTGTGATCCCATGGACTGTAGCCCACCAGGCTCCTCTGCCCATGGGATTCCTCAGGTAAGAATACCAGAGTAGGTTGCCATTGCCTTTCCTAGGGGCTCTTCCCAGGCCCTAGGGGAAGGGGATCGCACTCACATCTCCTGCATTGGTGGGCAGGTTTTTTATCACTGAGGCAGCAAGGAACCCTGCTCTTGAAACAGCTATCCCAAAATATCTAAAATACTTCACATTCTTTTGATTCCCTATATCAGCCTCTCCAAATCTCTTTTAATGTCTAGTTTCACTGTAATAACAAAAATGAGAAGCTTAAATATTTAATAGATTGAATAAAATATCATCCATTGAATGGAATATCGGGCAACCATTAAAAGTAATGTTACAAAACAGGCATCCCCAACCTCCAGGAACTAATAATGTCTGATGATCTGAGGTGGAGCTGATGTGATAATAAAAGAAATAAAGTGCACAATAAAGGTACTGTGTTTGAATCTCTTGAAACCATTCCCCACCCCTGGTCTGTGGAAGAGTTGCCTTCCATAAAATTGGTCCCTGGTGCCAAAAAGGTTGGAGACTGCTGTTATAAAGGATTATTTCATGCACTGAAATGTGAATGTACTTAATGCCACTGAAACTTAAACACAGTTAAAATTATAAATTATATCTTATGCATATTTTACAATAAAAATGATTTCATAACATGAGGAAATGTTAAAAATATTTTACGTGGTTTTTTTTTTAAGTGAAACTATACTGTGTTGGACTATAAAGAAAGCTGAGCACTGAAGAATTGATGCTTTTGAACTGTGGTGTTAGAGAAGACTCTTGAGAGTCCCTTGGACTGCAAGGAGATCCAACCAGTCCATCCTAAAGGAAATCAGTCCTGAATATTCATTGGAAGGACTGATGCTGAAGCTGAAACTCCAATACTTTGGCCACCTGATGCGAAGAGCTGACTCACTAGCAAAGACCCTGATGCTGGGGAAGACTGAAGGCGGGAGGAGAAGGGGACAACAGAGGATGAGATGGTTGGATGACATCACTGACTTGATGGACATGAGTTTTAGTAAGCTCCACCAGTTGGTGACGGACAGGGAAGCCTAGTGTGCTACAGTCCATGGGGTTGCAAAGAGTCGGACATGACTGAGCGACTAAACTGATAATATGATGAACCAATAGCAGCCAATCAACACACAACAGAAATCAATAAGACCAGTGGCCCATTATATAAAATTTAGAAAAACTCACAGGAAAAAAAAAATATCCTGTACTATTCAGCTATAACCATTATGAACCACTATATATCCCTAAAATGGGATGGATGGGGAGAGACTATTAGTATCACCCTGCATCTAAATTCCCTAATAATCACTTCAATATAAGGAAATAGTGCCCAGACCATTATCGTCTCATCAAAATCCCACACATTTCACCAATGATTCAAATATCTCTTTTTTCCTTACCTTTTCTATTAACCAATAAGAACAGCTAAAATGAAACTGAGCACTTAACGATTTTACCTCTCACTTTGTATCTATTACCTTATTAATTTATAAAAATACCCTGTGAAGGACGTACTACTATTTTCCTTATATGACACCTGATAAAACTGAGTCTTTGACAAATTAGCCAGTTTGTTTTTTTTTTTTTTCAAGATCATTTAGTAGAAAATGGTGAAACCAAGATTCAGATCCAGGTTAACACCAAAGTCTGTGATCTTAACTACTCTGATAACACTTCTCACTTTGCTATAGGCACAAATAAAACCTTGCCACATAAAACCAAATCTAGGTTTGATTAAAAATTTTCAGATTCATTGAACAATCCTGTTAATCAGCTCCCTGATGTTCTATCTTGGTGCCTAGAACTGGATAGAGCTGATAGGATTATTTAGCTCCTCTTACATCAAATAATCTAAAAGTATATTTGGCTTCTCTGGTGGCTCAGTCTGTAAAGAGTTTGCCTGTAATACAGGAGACAGGGATTCAATCCTTGAGTTGGGAAGATCCCCTGGAGAAGGAAATGGCAACCCACTCCAGTATTCCTGCCTGGAGAATCCCATGGACAGAGAAGCCCGATGGGTTACAGTCCATGGGGTCACAAAGAGTTGAACATGACTGAGTGACTAACACTTTCACTTTCACAGTGTATACTTTACTTTATAAATTTCAAATAAGAGTAAAAAGAATAGCTCACACATACCCCAAACTGCACACCCAATTCATTTAAAATAAGAATCATATGTTTTCTTTTCATTAATGTACTTAAAATGGAAGGATTTAAGCAGTCACCACTAAAAATCAAAAGCAGATACAGAACACTAAACTTTTTCTCAGCTGTTGCAAATCTTAAAAAGAAAAAATTATATGTGCAATAATTTAATGCTTTCATCAGAAACATAGAAAATTTTAGAAAGTAGCATGAGGTTTTTTCTTAAATTTAGAATATAAATGAAAGTATAAGAACATACATAAAAATTTTAAATAATTTCCCATAATGAACATACTTCACCTTTTAGTATATTTGCATTCTGAAAGAATAAGCTAAAAAATAATTTCTCAAATCCATCATATTCTTCACTTAAATGTGAAATGTTTACCACAGAAGATATTCTCAAATTATAATTTGAAAGCCCTTTAAAGAAAGCCCTTTAAAATATAGGAAAACTCAAACTAGCTACAATAAATAAATGCTTAAATATAAATTATGTCCCCTGGGAGCAAGATGCAAGGTGATTTGCTCCGTGTCTTACTAGGTTCTTTAAATTAATTATTAATACATTGTTTAATGTAAATGGTTCTACAGCCTTCTATGACTTCCCTTTTGACTCAGCTGGTAAAGAATCCGCCTGCATTGCTGGAGACCTGGGTTTGATCCCTGGGTTGGGAAGATCCCCTGGAGAAGGGAAAGTCTACCCACTCCAGTATTCTGGCCTGGAGAATTCTATGGACTGTATAGCCCATGGGGTCACAAAGAGTTGGACATGACTGAGTGACTTTCATTTTCACAGGCTTATAATTTAATGTTCCAATTGCAAACATCTCCTCAACCTCATTACTGAACACTCCTTCACCCTACTGCCTCCCCTTGCTTTTGATTACAATTTGAACTTCTGAGGAAACCATTTACTATGCTCACCCTCTCGAGAGACCACTAACCATTCTCTGATCCCTGATAATGAACAGAACAAGAAATGAGGGTTGTAGGGAGAAGAGAGACAGGTATTCTCCAGTACTAATTTCAGACTGAAGAAAAAAATTCTCTTCCTTTTTAGGCTTCAGAAATCTGAATCCACCACTCTCCATGCCAGTGAGTTCTATTACACCCCATAACAGCCCTATCTTTGGGGACAAACCTGTAGAGTTAGAAAAAATCTACACAGGTGATTCTGATCAGCCACTTTCCCAGTGAAAACCACCATTCACTCCCCCATTCACCTGGCCTACATCTTTCCTTTTACTCTATATCCTGCCATCATCTTGGTGACTTTAACACCCACGAGGAAGCTTTTCCTGACTCCTGAATTTAGGTGACCATCTCCAGGCCCCTTCAGCAACTCACTGTTGTGACCACCTTTGCCATCACCTAGAATTATTCCACTTCTGAAGTTCATCTTTAATTCTAATTTCTCGTTCTGTGGCTAAAACCTCCACTAGTCTTAGCTTTATCCTTCCCTGGCTCCCTCTGCATAAGCCTTTAGATATCACCGACATCCCAGTTCCTTGTTTCTCACAGTCTCACAATTATCAGTTGCCCCTTTAATTTCACTTCCATCTCAGCTGTGTGTGCTCAGTTGCTCAGCGGTGCCTGACTCTTTGCAACCCTAGCTACCAGAACCCATTTCTTCAATTCCTTTTTTTTAAAAATCAGTACACTTTTTCCATCATACTCCTGTCTCTATCACATATATCCTCAGACCACCATTCTTGAGCCAATTTAAACAGGACACCACTGCTCCTAGCACTCTAAATCCTTTATTCTTACTTGCCACAGTAGCAATGTCAAAGGTTCTTGAATCCCACAACCTGCTCCTCAGCCCTATACCTCACCAGCCTCCTCTGGACTCGACTCTATCGTTAAACTCCTCTTTCCTGAGAATTTTTCAGTCTCCCTGAGTGCATGTGTGACAACACTCCAGTATCTCTCCTCTTACCCTTCCTTAATGCAAACACTCCCCAGATCAGTGCCACTCAACGAATGGGCCACAGACCGTCTGTTACAGGTTCTTGAGAAGATAAACTTTCTCCAGGTCGTAAGACATCTCTATCAACCAAAATCTTTTTAGTCCAACTGACACTACCTCTCTACTGCAATTGCTCTAACCCCTCCTGTCATGCCATGCTTAGAATCCTTCTCAAAGTTATGATGTTTCATCTTTCCAACTTTTACAAGGGCCAACTTTTACAAGAATGCCGTTTTCTTCCTTAATTCCTACTATTAAGACTTAGTTAAAGCTTCATTTTTTTCAGTGCAATAACTCCAGCACCACTCCAAGCTAGATTTGACGTCTCCCGCATGCTTGCATAGATCAAAGATATATCTCTATTCTAGCACTTTCCATATTTATAAATCTGTTCAGGTTAAATAACTTCTCCCTTATCCCCTACAGTGAATCCACTGAAGTGACTTTCTTACTCATTTTTCTATCTCAGCTTTTAATACAGTATCTGGCTATTGATAAATGTTTTCAGAATGAATGCATTTACTATTTTCTACAAACCCCATTATCTTTACCTTTTTCATTCCCAGATTGTGTAAATATCTGTATAAAAAGAAAAGGAAAATTAAGTAGAATTTCCCAGGTTTATATCCACTCTTCGCTTGAGCATCTATCAATCATCTACTATTAATTTCTTCGACAATGATTTTGGTACCATTCCCTTCTGTCACCTCTGAGATTTTGTTCCATCAGTTAGCACTCCCTCAATTCCATTATTCCTCTTTCTATTCTCTCCTTGACTTTTTGTATGTAAATATATTTAAAGCATTCTAACACCTAAATTAACTATCCACCCACCCATATCCCTTCCCTAGAAGCTGCTCTTTCTCAATAACTTTATAAACAAAAATTTTTATGTAGTCTACCTTCAAAAATGTCCAGTGGAATCTAGAAACAATAGTAACAAATCCTATTAAATTGCTCAGCAAAATATCACTAACTTCTCTCCTATCCTTCACATCAAATTTGTCACCAAATCAAGTCAATTCTATGTCTTAAGAACACTTTCAAAGCCATGAAATTCTTCCAAATCCAGCTCAGGCCCCCATCTTTGATATGACCTCTTGCACTAACCCAAAAACTCTATTATGGCATCTCGTCTATGTACCTGTCTTTTCTCCATCCCCTAAGACTACTAAGTTTTTAAAAATTTTTATTTATTTCAATTATTATTATAATTATTTCAATTATTTAATTGAATTAAAATTTAATTAAAATTTAATTAAATTTAATTGAATTAAAAATTTCAATTAAAAATAAGTAAAATTTTTAAAAAACTTAGTCGTCTTAGGGGATGGAGAAAAGACAGGTACATAGACGAGATGCCATAATAGAGTTTTTGGGTTAGTGCAAGAGGTCAATTAATTGAAGGATAATTGCTTTACAGTATTGTGTTGGTTTCTGCCAAACATCAACATGAATCAGCCACAGGAATACCTATGACTACTAAGCTTTTGACGATAGATATTTTTGCTTTCAGTTCAGTCGCTCAGTCGTGTCCGACTCTCTGCGACCCCATGAATCGCAGCACGCCAGGCCTCCCTGTCCATCACCAACTCCCGGAGTTTACTCAAACTCATATCCATCGAGTCGGTGACACCATCCAGCCATCTCATCCTCTGTCGTCCCCTTCTCCTCCTGCCCCCAATCCCTCCCAGCATCAGGGTCTTTTCCAATGAGTCAGTTCTTCGCATGAGGTGGCCAAAGTACTGGAGTTTCAGCTTCAGCATCAGTCCTTCCAATGAACACCCAGGACTGATCTCCTTCAGGATGGACTGGTTGGATCTCCTTGCAATCCAAGGGACTCTCAAGAGTCTTCTCCAACACCACAGTTCAAAAGCATCAATTCTTCGGTGCTCAGCTTTCTTCACAGTCCAACTCTCACATCTATACATGACCACTGGAAAAACCATAGCCTTGACTAGACGGACCTTTGTTGGCAAAGTAATGTCTCTGCTTTCTAATATGCTATCTAGGTTGATCATAACTTCCCTTCCAAGGAGTGTCTTTTAATTTCATGGCTGTAGTCACCATCTGCAGTGATTTTGGAGCCCCCAAAAATAAAGTCTGACACTGCTTCCACTGTTTACCCTTTTGTTTTCATTACCTTCAATTCCTAGGGCTTTGCAGAATGACTGCCACTCATTATGTATACAACAAACACGGTACAATCTGAATAAACATTCCTGTTACAAAGCAAATCCACTCACATGTTCTCAACTATAGTCTGTATTTTTATATAATTCCCAAATCAAAATCTTAGTCAACAAGTATTTAGTGATACCAGTCACTGTGTCATAGAAAGTATAAGGATGACTACCTAAACTTGAGCTTAAAATATCCAACTGGGGACTTAATGGGACTTTGGTTCTCAAGTAGAATATAATAAGTTATGTTGGACCATGTTTTCCCAACAGCAAAGGAAAAAATATATTAAGACAGAGAATTAAGAATGTAAAATCAATTAAAATCCCATCTTGTCTATATGACAAAGAAATGGGAATCCATTTTTCAGAAAGAAAACATCATTTAGAGTTTCTATAGTTCCCTTTTTATATAGTGACTGGCATGCAACAAAACTTACTAGACATGTGAAAAGGGAGAAAATTATATCAAATAATTAAGTTAAAAAATACATTTCCACATTTGAGCCAGATAATGGAGATTTTTAAAAAGGACTTTAAAATAATTTAAATTTAAAAGTTAGAGAAACTAGAAGCAAAAGGAACAGAAAGAAGAGATGGAAATCTCAACAGAAAATCAAATGGAAATTATAAAACTTCAAAATACAACATAAGAACACTTGAGGAAATACTGTAGAAATACTCAAACTGAAGCCCAGAGGAGAAAATGGGGGGAAATATGTCAGTATGTAAAAGACATGTGAGAAAAATGTTTTAGAAGAAAAAGTCATAAAACTAAAATTTGCTTCTTTGAAAAGATCTTAAAAAATTTGAAAAAAATTTCAGCAAATTTATTAAGAAAAATGTGAAGGGCTCAAATTAATAAATTGAGAAATGAAAAAGTGGTTACAACGGACACTATGGTCCAAAGACCATACAAGATTACCACAAATAGTTTCTAGGACAGAATACTAAAGTGGATAGCCTTTCCCTGCTCCAGGGAGTCTTCCCAACCCAGGGATTGAACCCAGGTCTCCTGCATTGCAGGCAGATTCTTTACCAGCTGAGCCACAGGGAGGCCCAAGGATACTGGGGTGGGTAGCCTATCCATTCTCCAGTGGATCTTCCCAACCCAGGAATCGAACTGGGGTCTCCTGCATTGCAGGCAGATTCTTTACCAACCGAGCTCTCAGGGAAGCCACTACAAGCAACATTATGCCAATAAAATGGAAACCTAGGAAACCAGATCTGAAAGAGACACGTGCACCCCAATGTTCATTGCAGCACTGTTTATAATAGCCAGGACATGGAAGCAACCTAGATGCCCATCAGCAGATGAATGGATAAGGAAGCTCTGGTACATATACACCATGGAATATTACTCAGCCGTCAAAAAGAATTCATTTGAACCAGTCCTAATGAGATGGATGAAGCTGGAGCCCATTATACAGAGTGAAGTAAGCCAGAAAGATAAAGAGCATTACAGCATACTAACACATATATATGGAATTTAGAAAGGTGATAACGATAACCCTATATGCAAAACAGAAAAAGAGACACAGAAATACAGAACAGACTTTTGAACTTTGTGGGAGAATGTGAGGGTGGGATATTTCAAAAGAACAGCATGTATACTATCTATGGTGAAACAGATCACCAGCCCAGGTGGGATGCATGAGACAAGTGCTCCGGCCTGGTGCACTGGGAAGACCCAGAGGAATCGGGTGGAGAGGGAGGTGGGAGGGGGGATCGGGACTGGGAATACATGTAAATCCATGGCTGATTCATATCAATGTATGACAAAACCCACTGGAAAAAATAAATAAATAAAAAAATTAAAAAAAAAAGACAAAAAAAAAAGAAAATGGAAACCTAGAAGAAACGGACAAATTCTTAGGAAGTTACAAACTTCCAAGGCTGAACCAAGAAGGGATAGAAAATCTGAACAGACCAATCACAGTTCTAAAATTGAAACCATGACTTAAAAACTCCCAACAAACAAAAGTTCAGGACCAGGTGGTTTCACAGGCAAATTTTATCAAACATTTAAAGAAGAGTTAACCCATCTGAAATTATTCCCAAAAACTGCAGAGGAAGTAACACTCCAAAGCTCATCCTATGAGGCCCACCATCACCCTGATACCAAAACCAAAGATATGACAAAAGAAAAATTACAGACCAAAATCACTGATGAACATAGACACAAAAATCCTCCAAAAAAAGAAAAAAAACAGAAAATTGAATTTAACAATACTCAATCATACACCATGATCAAGTTGGATTTATCTCAAGGATGCATGGATTCTTCAATATATGCAAATCAATCAGTTTCATACACCACATTAAAAAATTGAATAAGAACCATATGATCATCTCATAACATGCATAAAAAGCTTTTGACAAAAAACAAAACCCATTATGATCAAATCTCTCTAGGAAGTAGGCATAGGGGAAACATACCTCTGCATAATTAAGGCCATATACGACAAACCCACAACTTTTTCTCAATGGTGAAAAACTGAAAGCATTTTCTCTAAGATCAGAACAAGAAAAGGATGTCCAGACTTGTCGCTTTTCAACATAGTTTTGGAAGTCTGAGCCAAGGCACTCAAAGAAGAAATGGAAATAAAAGGAAGCCAAATTAAAAAATAAAAAAACAATGCTATCACTGTAGATGACATAATACTATACATAGAAAATCCTAAAGATGTTACCAGAAAACTACTAGAATTTACCAATGAATCTGGTAAACTTGCAGGATACAAAATTAATACAGAGAAATCTCTTGCATTTCTATAACTAAAAACAAAAGATCAGAAAGAAAAATTCAAGAAATGATCCCATTTACCATAGCATCAAAAAGAAGGGAATACCTAGGAATAAACCTAAGGAGGCAAAAGACCTGTACATAGAAAACGATAAGATGCTGATGAAAGAAATCAAAGATATACCATGTTCTTGATTTGGAAGAATTAATATTATTAAAATAACCACACTACACAAGGCAATCTACATATTCAATGCAATCCCTATCAAATTACCAATGGCATTTTTTCACAGAACTAGAAAAAAATCTTAAAATTTGTATGAAAATACAAAAGACCCTGAATAGTCAAAGCAACCCTGAGAAAGAAAACTGAAACTAAAGAAATCAGACTCTGACTTCAGGCTATACTACAAACCTACAGTAATCTAAACAGTACAGTATTGGCACAAAAACAGAAATATAAATCAATGGAATGAGACAGAAAACAGAAATAAACACATGCACCTATGGTCAATTAATCTATGACAAAGTATGCAAGAATAGACAACAGAGGAAAGAGTCTCTTCAATAAATGGTTCTGGGATAGACAGATACATGTAAAAAAAAATGAAATCAGAACATTCTCTATACTATAAAACTATTTAATATACTATTTAAACCTAAATACTATAAGCCTATTAGAGAAAGCATAGGAAGAACACTCCTGGACATAAATCACAGCAAGATCTTTTTCGATCCACCTCCTAGAGTAATGAAAATAAGAGCAAAAATAAACGAACAAGATCTAATCAAACTTACAAACTTGTGCACAGCAAAGGAAATCATAAACAAAAATGAAAAGACAACCCAGAAAATAGGAGAAAACATTTGCAAACAAAGCAACTGACAAGGGATTAACTTCCAAAATACACAAACTGCTCACGCAACTCAATAAGGCTTCCCTGGTGGGTCAGCTGGTAAAGAATCCGCCTGCAATGTAGGAAACCCGGGTTCAATCCCGGGGTTGTGAAGATCCCCAGGAGAAGGGAACAGCTACCCACTCCAGTATTCTGGCCTGGAGAATTCCACAGACTGTATAGTCCATGGCGTCACAAAGAGTCGGACACGACTGAGTGACTTTCACTTCACTTCATATGCAATTCAATATCAAAACAACAAACAACCCAATCAAAAAGTGGAACATCTAAATAGACATTTCTCCAAAGAAGACATGCAAATGGCCAAAAAGCACATGTAAAGATGCTCAACACCACTAATTATTAGAGAAGTATAAATGAAAACTACAATGAGGTATCACCTCATACCAATCAGAATGGTCATTGCCAAAACTATCTATAAACAATAAACACTGGAGAGAGTGTGGAAAAAAGGGAATTCTCCTACACTGTCAGTGGGAATGTAAATTGGTACAATCACTATGGAAAATGGTATGAACTGTAAGTCTCTCTGTTATGTCCAACTCTTTGCAACTCCAAGGACTGGAGCATACCAGGCTTCTCTGTTCACGGAATTTTCTAGGCATGGAGTGGTTAGCCAATCCCTTCTTTAGGGGATCTTCCTGACCCAGGAGAACTGTGTAGAGGTTCCTTAAAAAACTAAAAATAGAACTACCATAAGATCCATCAATCCCACTCCTAGGAATATACCCAGAGAAAACCATAATTTAAAATATGCATGCACTCCAGTGTTCACAGAAGCACAGTTTGTAATAACCAAGACATGGAAGCAACTTAAAGGTTTATCTACAGAACTGATAAAGAAGAGGTGGTACATATATAAAATGGAAGATTATTCAGCCATAAAATGAATGAAATAATGCCATTTGCAGCAACAAGGATGGACCTAGAGATTATCATACAAAGTGAAGTAAGTTAGACAAAGATAAATATCATATTAAATCACTTATATGTGGAATCTAAAAAAAAGTGATATAAATGAACTTATTTACAAAATAGAAATAGACTCACAGATTTTGAAAACTTGTGGTTAACAAAGGGGAAATGTGGGCAGGGGAGGGATAAATTACGAGTTTGGGATTAATTTGTACACACTGCTATATGTAAACTAGAAAATCAACAAAGACCTACTGGGATAACACAGAAAACTACTCAATATTTTGCAATAACCTGTATGGGAAAAGAATCTGAAAAAGAATGGATATAGGTATAACTGAATCACAGCTGTACACTTGAAACTAACACTATAAATCAATTATACTTCAACGTAAAATAAAAATTAAATTTAAAAAACACAAAAAAAGGGAAAGTCTAACACACAAGTAATTGGAAGTCCAGAGGGGAAGGAGAAAGAGAATGGATCAGAAACAAAAATTCAAGAGATATGATCAACAATTTCCCAAATCTCATTAAGGATATCCACTCACACATTCAAAATCTTAGTGAACTGCAAAACTGAATACAAAGAAAAATACACCTTGGTGCATTATAGCCAACCTGCTAAAACTTTTAAAAGGGGCAGAAACGGTGATGGTGGTAGTGGTGATGGCGAACACTGCAACATAAGCTTTG
Organism: Cervus elaphus; assembly: GCF_910594005.1. NCBI lineage: Eukaryota > Metazoa > Chordata > Mammalia > Artiodactyla > Cervidae > Cervus > Cervus elaphus. The sequence continues at coordinate 18,162,092 of NC_057839.1, read as the reverse complement.
GTAGCCAGAAAACATTAGAACATTATTTTTCAGATGATAAAAGAAAAAATCTTGCCAATCTAGAGTTTTATAATCAACAAAGTATTTAAAAATCAAAGTAAAATAAGAACATTTATAGATAAAAACTGAGAAAATCAATTGTCATTAATCCTGTATTGTCAGAAATATTACAGAAAATCAGACTGAAACAGATGGATGTATTCAACTAGAGGCAGGAGTGAAGGGCACTAGAAAATGTAAATGAATGGGTTGTTGTTGTTCAGTCGCTAAGTCATGTCCGACTCTCTGTGACCCCATGAACTACCACATATCAGGCTTCCCTGTCCTTCACTATCTCCCAGGGCTGGCTCAAACTCATGTCCATCAAGTCAGTGATGCCATCCAGCCATCTCATCCTCTATCATCCCCTTCTCCTCTTGCCCTCAATCTTTCCCAGAATAATGGTCTTTTCCAATGAATCAGCTCTTCATATCAGGTGGTCCCACAGCCAGCCCCTCCCATCAGGAAACTTGCATAAGCCTCTTATCCTCATACATCAGTGGGCAAACAGAAGCAGCAAGAACTATCAACCCACAGTCTCCAGAATGAAAACCACAATCACAGAAAGCTAACCAAAATGAACACATAGACCACAGCCTTGTATAACTCAATGAAGCTATGAGCCATGCCATGCAGGTTCACCCAAGATGGATGGATCATGGTGGAGCGTCGTGACAAAACGTGGTCCACTGGAGATGGGAACAGCAAACCACTTCAGTATTCTTGCCTCGAGAATCTCATGAATAGTATGAATATATGGCCAATAATTTTAATTGATTGTTTAAAAGAAAAATGCTGATAATATCAAGCACAATCTATAACATATGTACAGGTCAAATATGACAATAATAATGCGAATAACAGAAGAGAATTACTTAAAGTACTTTAAGGCTCTTACACTGTTCATGAGTAATAGGTATTAATTTGAGAAAGACTATAATAAAGAGTATATACATTACATGTAAATGGACCAAACATGCCTTTTAAATAAGAGAGATCTTCAGGGTTAATTTAAAAAACAAAACTGTACTATACTCTGCTTACAACAAACAAAAGTTGGAAAGGTAAAGGATATACTATACAAACATTAAGCAAAAGAAAGCCAATGTGGTTGTATTAATATTAAAAAAAAAAGGGTAGACTTAAAGATAAGAAATAAGACTAGAATTATTACAGGTAAAGGAGTATATTTTTAATGACTAAAGAACATATTGATTCAACAGAAAGATAAAAGATCATATTTGTATGCTACCTCAAGAAGTACAAAATAAGAATCTGACAGAGATAAAAGTAAATAAAGAAGTCTATGATAATAGTTGTCAAATTAAAAAGACCTCTCAGGATGAAAGACCTGTATGTACACTGAAAAACATGAGACAGATGAAAGAAATTGAAGATACAAATAAATGGAAAGATTTTTCATGCTCATGAATGGGAAGAATTTATATTTTTATAATGCTCATACTATCCAAAGCAATACAGAGAGCAATACAGTCCCTATCCAAAACCCAATGGCATTTTTCACAGAAATAGAAAAGGTTCTAAAATTTATATGAAATCATAGAAGATTTCAAAAAGCTAATGAAATTGTGAGAAAGAAAACCAAACCTGGAGACTTCACAATCCCTTATTTCAAATCAAGAAAAATGGTACAGATGAATGTATGTCCAAGGCAGAAATAGAGATGCAGAGATAGAGAATGGACATGTGGACACCGTGGTGGAAGGCAAGGGTAGGATGAATTAGGAGATCAGGATTGACATAGATACACCGCCACGTGTGAAATAGACAGCAAGTGGGAAGCTGTTACACTGCGCAGCAAGCTCAGCTCAGTGCTCTGTGATGATCTAGAGGAATGGGATGGGGGTGGATGGGAAGGAGGTCCAGGAGGGAGAGGATTTATGTATGCATATGGATGATTCACTTCATTGTATAGAAGAAACTAACGTAACATTGTAAAGCAATTGTATTCCATTAAAAAAAACCCACAAAGCTACAATAATCACATCTATAGTATTGGCATAAAAACAGATACATAGATCAATGGAACCAAATAAAGAGCCCAGAAATAAACCCACATATATATGTGGTCAATAAACTTACAATAAAGCAACCAAGAATATGCAATCGGGAAAGGACAGTCTCTTCAGTAAAATGGAGTTGGGAAAACTGGATTGCCACATGCAAAAGAAGGAAACTGGACCACTACCTTACAGTATACTTAAACATTAACTCAAAATTAACAGAAGTTCTGAATGTAACACCTGAAATCATAAAACTGGAGGAAAAAAGAAACAAATTCATTGATAATGATTTTGGCAATTATTTTTTTTATTTGACACCAAAATCAAAGGCAATAAATGCAAAAAATAAATAAGTGGGATGGCATCAAACTTAAAAGCTTCTGCAAAGCAGAGAAAACCATCAATGAAATGAAAAACCAGCCTACTCAATGGGAGAAAATATTTGTAAGTCATGTACCTGGTAAGAGGTTAATATTCAACATATGAAGAACCCATTCAACTCAATAGCAATAGCAATAACAATAATTATCCAATTAATAATGAGCAGATTTGACTAGACATTTTTTCCAAAGAAGACATACAGATGACCAACAGGTATGGAAGAAAGATGCGCAACATCACTTATCATTAGGAAAATGCAAATCAAAACCACAATGAGATATCATCTCACATTTGTTAGAATGACTTATCAAAAAGACAAGTGTTGGCAAGGACATGGAAAAAGGGAATGATGCGGTACTGTTGGTGGGAATGTAAATTGGTGCAGACACTATGGAGAACAGCATGAAGATGCCACAAAAAATTAAAAATAGAACTGCCATTTGATCCATCAATTCCACTTCTGGATATTTATCCAACAAAAAGAGAAACACTAATGAGAAAAGATATATACACCTTCCACATCCACATTATTTACAATAGTCAAGATACGTAAGTGTCCAACAATGGATGAATGGATAAAGAAAATTTAATGTGAGATTTATATATATAATATTTATATATAAATATATGAAAGCATTATATATTTGAATCTATTTTTATGTATATATTTATATGCTTAATATGTATTTTTATTAGGCATAAAAAGAACAAATACTATCATTTACCACAATGTGAAACTTGGAAAAGTCGTGCTAAGTCAAATAAGCCAGACAGAGAGAGACAAATAAGATCTCACTTAGGTGTGGATACTGGAAACAAACACACAAGCTGATGGATACACAGAACAAATTGCTGGTTGTTGAACACGGGGGATGGGGAGTGGGCTCCATGGATGAAGAGGTCTAAAAATACAAGCTATAAAGTCAGTCATGCAGATATTGTCATGGGGACAACAGCTAGTCATGCACGCTTAGTTGCTCAGTTGTGTCCAACTCTCTGTGACCCCATGGACTGTAGCCCTCCAGGCTCCGCTGTCCATGGGATTCTCCAGGCAAGAACAGTGGAGTGGGTTGCCATTCCCTTCTCCACGAATCTTCCCAACCCAGGGATCGAATCTGGGTCTCCTGCATTGTGGGCAGACTGTCTACCATCTGAGACTGGGGAGAAATTGTCTCATTTCCGGTAAAACCTTAGTCAGCGTTAGTCACTTCAAGAGATTAGGACTTAAAACAGCAACCAGCAGCAAACCTGAAGGACAGAGCCGAGGCTGCTGCTTTGTTTGGTTTCTCTGGGGCGTGGAGCTAGGCCTGCGAGGGACATGTGTCTGTCCCTCACTGGGCCACAAGCAATCGTGACTCACTGAGGGCTGGCTGGTGTGTCCCCACACCAAGCTAATTACACTCTTTTGTATATTTGAAAGTTGCTAAGATGAGTAAATTTTAAAAAGTTTTCATCACAAGAATAAAATGTGTTAATTATGTATGGTGATGAATGTTAGACCAACTCTGATGATTATTTTGCAACATATATAAGTATTAAATCATCATGCTGTATCCCTGAAACTAATATAATGTCATATGTCAATTATATCTAAATTTTTTAAAAATGTTAAGGCCTCTATCAGTATCTGATAGAATAAGCAAACAAAAAAAAAAATCAATGATGATATAAAACATTTGAAGAACATGACTAAGCAACTTGACAAAACTGACATTTAGAATACTGCACTCAATGACAATATATTTCTGCTTGAGGGGATAATCAATCATTTAACAAAACAGTCTATATACTGGAGCATAAGACAAGTATTAAACATTTCACAATACTGTAACATACAAAGTATGCTCTCTGACCATAATGAAATTTAAGAAGCACTCAAAAATAAAAAGAACTAGAAAAGTTCTAAAAGTTTAGAAATTAGGCAACACAAATCTGATTTAGTTATAGGTCAAAGAAAAAAACCCACAATGATATTTAAGTGAATAGCAATGAAAAACCAATATATTAAAGCTCATAAAATGTAGCTGAAGAACTGCTTAGATGGTAATTTATAATTGAAGATGAATAAAAATGGAAAAATACAAATATTGAAAAATACATAATGTTTCCAATTCAAAAAAAACTAGAAGACAAATTACAAAGTAAGCTGCAAGAAAAAATATATATAAGAGAAAAGTAAACAAAAGAAAAAGGAAATATACAACTAAAAAAACCTAGAATTTACTCATTAAAATTTAAATTTTTTAATTACCAAAAACCCTAGCAAGATTGATTAAGAAAAAATGGGAGAAAAGTCACAAATTATGAATAACAGAAATATAAAAAGAGGGAATCTCTATAGATCCTACAGATGTTAAAAAGAGAAAATACAAATACTTCTATCAATAAACTTAAAAATTTAGATAAAAAGCTTTTGAAATATACAACCTATTAAAAATGACACAAAAATATATAAATTCTGAATATTCCTGTACCTATTGAAGAAATTGAAACAATAACTTAAAACTTCTCAAGAACTATAACAATAAAAAGTCTAATCCAAGATTTTCATGCTTAAGTTCTTCAAAACATTTGTAAGGAAAACACTACTACTCTTACATAAACTCTTCCAGAGAAAAAGAGTACCACCTCCCAAATCAGTTTAAAAGGTCAGCATTATAGGCATACCCAAACCTGAAATACATTAGAAAAAAAAAAGAAAGGAAGAAAAGCTACATGCCAGTGGTAAAGGACATGCCTACCAGTGCAGGAGACATAAGAGATGCAGGTTCAATCCCTGGGTCGGGAAGATGCTCTGGAGAAGGGAACGAGAACCCACTCCAGTATTCTTGCCTGGAGAATTCCATGGACAGAGGAACCTGGCAGGCTACAGTCCCCAGGATCGCAAAAAGTCAGACATGACTGAAGCAACTTAGCACCCACAGAGCACATCCCTCCTGAATACAGGCACAAGAAACTTAGACAAAATACTAGCAGATTGAGTGCAAATAAATTGGTTATAAATAAGAATAGGATATAATAACCAAGTCGGGCTTACACCAGGAAGGAGAGAACGGCTTAACATTCAGGAACAAATCAATATGACTTCACCACACTAACCAGATAAAGATAAAACCCGAGACTTCAAACATCTATCTAAAAAGGTATGAGAAAAAAACATGTAATATACTTCAATATCCATTCATCACTTAAAAAAAATCGGCAAACTAGGAATGAAGGGATTTGGGGATAGAAACACTTTTGGGTAAAAACTGCACATAAAATTTCTAAATAAAGTTTACATGGATATACAAAAGTCCTAAATTGTCCAAGAAAATGTAGAAGAACAGCAAAACTGGAGGACTTACACTACTGGGCATGAATATGTATTATAAAGCTAAGGTAATTAAGAGAGTATAGAATTGCCTTAGCGGAGGAGAACAGAGTACAGAAATAGGCACGCCCGCACACACACTCAATGCACACGCAGAGTCACTTGATTTATTACCAAGACACTAACTGCAATTTAAAGTGGAAAAAGACACTTCTTTAAATAAAGGTACTGGAGCACGCAACGAAAGAATAATATATAAATATGAATATAGTTATAAATACATATGAATGATATAAGGAGAAAAGGTGAACCCGACCTCAACCATTTACAAAAGTTAATTCAAGGTGGATCACAGATCTAGTGTACAAACCAAAACAATAAATCTTCTAGAAGAAACCATAGAAAAAATTCTTCATAATCTTGGAATAAAAACTTCTTAAGCAGAACAGAAAAAAACACTAACCATAAAAAATACACTGATAAATTGTTCTTCATTTAAATTAAAAACATCTTTTGAATAAAGTACATTAAAAGAGTGAAAAGGCAAGACACTGATGAGATAACTTCAAAGCCTATGTTCAAGGATAGAATCATACCCAAACATATTAAGAACTACCCTTATAAATCAATGAGAAAAAAGACAAACAACCCTATTTTTTAATGGGTAAAAATAAAAGACAAAAAATCTTAAAGAACAAATGCAATTGGCCAGTAAACATAAGGAAAAATGCTCGATATGGTAAAAATTTTACCCACAATGCTAAAATTAAACAGATAATACCAAATGGCAAGAATGTGGAACAATTAAAACTCTCATACATTACTGATGGAAACAGCTGGTAAAACTATTTTGGGGAAATATTTGGCAGCATCAAGTGAAGATATACATATGCCTATATGTGACACAAAAATTCCATTCCTGGGCATACACCCAACAGAAGTGAGTATTTCAGTCCACTAAAAAAAATTATACAAGAACGTTGATGACAGTAATTTTATGATAGCAAATACTAGAAACAACCCGTATCTGTCATTCAATGTAGAACAGATAAATTAATTACAGCATGTTCATACATTGGAATAAAACTCAGCAATAAAAAAAGAACAAATTACTAATACATGCAATAATATGGAGGAATCTCAACAAAACAATGTTAAACAAAAGAGGTCAAACAGGAAGAGTACATAGTGTATGATCTATAGTGATAAACAGAAAGAACAGTGGTATATGACTGAAGGGAGTTATGTAGAATATTTCTGAAATATTTTATGTTTTTATTTAGGTGTTGATGTATATTAGAAAAAAAATCATTGCACTCCACACTTAAGATTTATGTACTTTAATCTATTTAATACCTCACTTTTTTAAAAAAGGAAAAGACAATTGAAAATAATATATATGTACTATGTTGTTGTTTAGTCACTGAGTCAAGTCTGACACTTTTGTGACACCACAGACTGTAATGTGCCAAGCGACTCTGTCCGGGGGTCTCCCAGGCAAGAATACTGGAGTGGGTTGCCATTTCCTTCTCCAGGGGACCTTCCTGACCCAGGGACCAAACCCATGTCTTCTCCTTGGCAGACAGATTCTTTACAACTGAGCCACCTGGGAAGCCCCTATAAGCGCTATGCAAGGCAGTTAAAAAAAAAAATGTAAATACAAAAACTGAGTAGTACAGGAGTTCAGAGGACTCTCAAAGAGTTATATCTAAAATAGAAAGTAAAAGCCAAAAGATTTGAACTGGGTCTTGAATAGATAGGAATTACATAAGCACAGAGTAAGTATATGAGCAAACTATATATACATTAAGGAAACACAAGGCATATGTGATGATTGGTGAGTACTCTAGCTAAAATGATATATATCAACAGTTTCCAAAGTATACCCTCAGATCATCAGTATCAGTTGCTCAAAATTCGAATTCTCAGGTCCCATCCCAGGCCACAGAATCAGAAACACAAAAATCAGTTTCAACAAACCCTCCAGGTGATTCTGATGCACAAAAAGTTTGTGAACCCCTCATAAAAGAAGCTAACAGTAGGCAATAATCTGTAACAGTAGGCAATAACTACAGTTCTACTCTTTGGAAAAGCCATAAAAATTATTTGGGATAAAAATCAATACATTAGTGGCTTCCCTGGTGGCTCAGAGGGTAAAGAATTCAACTGTAATGTGGAAGACCTGGGTTCGATCTCTAGGTCGGAAAGATCCCCTGGAGGTGTGAATGGCTACCCACTCCAGTGTTCTGGCCTAGAGAATTCCATGGACAGAGGAGCCTGGCAGGCTACAGTCCAAGGGGTCACAAAGAGTTGGACACGACTGAGTGACTAACACTAACTTTCAATATAAGAAAGTAAAAAGTTATGAGGAAGAGATATTCTGGTGATGAGTTTGATTTGACATATAAAACATACTATTTTAAGAGACATCAAAGTGGAATGGTTTAACAAGAAGATCAGAATATGGGACTGAAAAAGAGGTTAAGGATAGGTTATAGATACAGGAATAGAATATATGAGATAATTAATTTCAAAAGAATTTATAAATTGTTACATACTGCTAGTTTCTGGAGACACAAAGTTGAATAAAAATAGACCCTGCCATTGCTGCTGACAGTTTATAATCTAGATCAGAGGGCCTTAAACTTTTTCGTATCAAGACTCCTTTACACTCAAAAATTATTGAGGACCCCCAAAACCTTTTTTTGCATGGATTGTATCTATAATTACCACATTGGAAATTAAAACTGAGAAATTTATATATATATAGCATATACACGCACACACACAAGTTCATTTAACAAACATATTGCATGTATTTTTATGAAGAATAATTTTCAAAAACAAACAAAAAAACCGAAGGAGGAGTTAATTTCTGCAAATCACCTTAATGTCTAGCTTAACAGGGACAGCTGAAGTTTCATACCTACTGCTGCATTCAGTGTACTGGAGTAGATCACTTTGGTTGAAGTATGTAAAGAAAAGCTGGCCTCACACAGTCAGGTAACTGGGAAAATATTTCAATAAATTTTCCAGACAATTGTGGATATTTTTCTTCAATACCACATCATAAAATAACCAGGGGTAGTTTCCTATCAGTTGTAATATGATATCCAGAACCATATCACTGAACTTTTCATACTCCATAAACTTGGACTAAATTAGAGTGAAGAAGGCAAATAACAACTATTAAGACTTATGAAAATAGCTTTGGTTTTGAAGATCTCCCAGAGGAGCTCAAAAAGCCCTTCAAAGAGCCACAAACTATGCTTTAAGAACTACCAATCTAGACTGACAATCCAGGTAACAGTTCAAACCTCAGAAGTAAACAACCATGTAATCCTCAGTTCAGTTCAGTCGCTCAGTCGTGTCCAACTCTTTGCGACCCCATGGACTGCAGCATGCCAGGCCTCCCTGTCCATCACCAACTCCTGGAGCTTACTCAAACTCATGTCGATTGAGTCGGTGATGCCATCCAACCATCTCATCCTCTGTTGTCCCCTTCTCCTCCCACCTTCAATCTTTCCCAGCACCAGGGTCTTTTCAAAGAGTCAGTTCTTTGCATCAGGTGGCCAAAGTACTGGAGTTTCAGCTTCAACACCAGTCCTTCCAATGAATATTCAGGACTGATTTCCTTTAAGATGGACTGGCTGGATCTCCTTGCAATCCAAAGGACTCTCAAGAGTCTTCTCCAACACCACAGTTCAAAAGCATCAATTCTTCGGCACTCAACTTTCTTTATAGTCCAACTCTCACATCCATACATGACTACTGGAAAAACCATAGCCTTGACTAGACAGACCTTTGTTGGTTAAAGCAATGTCTCTGCTTCTTAATATGTTGTCTGGGTTGGTCATAACTTTCCTTCCAAGGAGTAAGTGTCTTTTAATTTCATGGCTGTAGTCACCATCTGCAGTGATTTTGGAGCCCAAAAAAATAAAGTCTGCCATTGTCTCCACTGTTTCTCCATCTATTTGCCATGAAGTGATGGAACTGGATGCCATGATCTTAGTGTTCTGAATGTTAATTGTTAAGCCAACTTTTTCACTCTCCTCTCTCACTTTCATCAAGAGGCTCTTTAGCTCTTCTTCACTCTCTGCCATAAGGGTGGTGTCATCTGAATATCTGAGGTTATTGACATTTCTCCCGGCAATCTTGATTCCAGCTTGTGCTTCCTCCAGCCCAGCGTTTCTCATGATGTACTCTGCATATAAGCTAAACAAGCAGGGTGACAATATACAGCCTTGACATACTCCTTTTCCTATTTGGAACCAGTCTGTTGTTCCATGCCCAGTTCTAACTGTTGCTTCCTGACCTGCATACAGGTTTCTCAAGAGGCAGGTCAGGTGGTCTGGTATTCCCATCTCTTTCAGAATTTTCCACAGTTTATTGTGATCCACACAGTCAAAGGCTTTGGCATAGTCAATAAAGTAGAAATAGTTGTTTTTCTGGAAAACTCTTTGCTTTTTTGATGATCCAGCAGATGTTGGCAATTTGATCTCTGGTTCCTCTGCCTTTTCTAAAATCAGCTTGAACATCTGGTAGTTCCCGGTTCATGTATTGTTGATGTAAGTGCTCCAGGTAATCCTCATGGAGCACCTTTTCCTAACTCCTCCTCATCCTTCGGCTAGGGGCTGCTCATATATTAACTTTCAGCTCAAACACTCTCCAGAACATTATTTAAGGAACTCTCTGCTACCAACTACAGAGATCCCATGTTGGGCATCCTCACTGCATTTATCACATGATAATTTTACTTTATTTATGTGATTTTTTTCTCTTTCGCTTATCTAATACTACTCTATATAGGGCTTCCCAGGTAGTTCAGTGGTAAAGAATCTGCCTGCCAATGCAGGAGACACAGGAGACATGGGTTCGATCCCTGGGTTGGGAAGATCCCCTGGAGTAGGAAATGGCAACCCACTCCAGTATTCTTGCCTGGAGAATCCCATGGACAGAGGATCCTGGTGGGATAAAGTCCACAGGGTCTCAAAGAGTTGGACATGACTGAGCAATCATGCACACACTCTATATGTTCCTCAAGGGCTCAGATCAATGGAATGTCTACTTTTGTTCACAGTTATATCCCCAGCACCACTTCCACTTTCTAAGATCTATCCTCGATATAGCAGAGTGATCCATTTAAAATCTAAGTCAGGCTGGTGGCCAAAATGGTGAAATATGAAGACTCCAAACTCACTTCCTCCCACGAGCACACCAAAATTACATTTATTTACAGAGCAAATATCTATGAGAACAACCTAAAGACTAACATGAATAATTTCTACAACTAAAGATATAAAGAACAAACCACAAAATAATAGGTAGGAGGGGCAGAAATATAGTAAAGACTCACACCCTAAGGAATGTGATTTACAAATGAGAAGATAATCACAACTGCACAGGTTCTCTCCAACGAGCAAGGGGTCTGGAGCTTCACATGGGGCTGCCCAGCCCAGGGGTTCTGCACTGGAAAGACAAGCCCCCAGGGCATCTAGCTTTGAATACCAGCGGGGCTTGTCTATGGGAGAGCCAGAGGGCTGTAGAAACAGAGATTGCACCCTTAAAGGGTATGCACAAAAGCTCACATGCTCTGAGCCCCAGTGCATGGGCAACAACTTGAATGGACACTGAGTCAGACCCACTCACTGATCTTAGCCTCCTGGAGCAGCAGGGACCACCTGGGACCCCCAGTGGAGACGGATGCAGACAGCAGCCATTTGGGGAAGCTCATTCTACCCTAAGGACACGGGTGCTGCCAAGCACCATTCTGGAGTCCTCCCTCTAGTCGTCTTAGTGCTGGGAGCTTACCAACCCACCAGCAAGCCAGCACCAACTCCAGAACTCTCCACATGACAGAGCTATCCACCCCAGGACCTGGCCCTGCCAAGCAACAGGCCAGCAGTGGCCAGAAAAGGCAGGGACTGGCAGCCAACTGGGCAGGGGCTAGTATTACCTAATAGTGGACTCACAGTAGTCGGCCCTGCAACAACTGAATGGCCCACACAGCCTGCAGAGTGGACACTCCTAGAGTACACAGCTCTGGTGACAGAAGGGGGCATCCCTCAGAGGGCTTCTCTTACCTACGGCCACTTCTCCAAGATCTGGAAACAGAAAAGAGCTCTGTAGCACGTAGAAATAAACACAGAACTAGGCAGAATGAAAAGACAGAGGAATATCTTCTCAACAGAGGAATAAAACAAAACCTCAGAGAAAGAACTAAACAAAGTAGAGATAGGCAATCTACCCAACAGAGTTTAAGGTAATAATCACAAAGATGCTTAGTGAATTCAGGAGACAAATAGTGGAACACAGTGAGAATGTCAACAAAGAGTGAGAAATCATTTTAAAAGAACCTAACAGAGCTGAAGAATACAATAACTGAATTAAAAAAAAATACACTAGAAGGAAATAACAGATTACATGTTTCAGAAGAATGGATTCGCAAACAGAAGACAAGAGTAATGGAAATCATTCAAGTTGAACAAAAAAAAAAGGAAAAAAATTGTTAAATAAGGATAGTTTAAGAGACTTCTGAAACAACATCAAGCATACTGTGTGTATACACACATGCTAAGTCGCTTCAGTCATGTCTGACTCTTTGTAACCCTATGGACGGGATTCTCCAGGCAAAAATGCTGGAGTGGGTTGCCATGCCCTCCTCCAGGGGATCTTCCCGATTCAGGGATCTAATCCATGTCTCCTGTGGCTCCTGCAATTGCAGATGAATTCTATACTGCTGAGCCACCAGGGAAGGCCATCAAGCATACTAACATTCACATCGTAGGGGTACCAGAAGAAGAAAAAGAGTCAAAGAGAAAAAAAAAAAAAGAGTCAAAGAGATTAACTGAAGTAGTATTGGTTAAAAATTGCCCTTACATGGGAAAAAGACATCCAGAAACAGGAAAAAAAGAGTCTCAAATAAGATGAACCCAAAGAAGTTCAACACACATTATAATTAAAATAGCAAAAATTAAAAGACGGTTTTAAAAGCAGCAAGAGAAATGAAACTAGTTATGTACAAGGGAACTCACATAAGGCTCTCAGCTGACTTTTCAGCAGAAAGTTTGTAGACCAGAAAGGACAGGCACAATATATTCAAAGTGAGGAACTGAAAAATCCTACAACCATGAAGACTTTACAAGGAAAGGTTATCATTCAGATTTGAAGGATAGAGTTTTAAAGACAAGCAAAAGTTAAATGAATTTAACACCACAAAATCAGCTTTAAAAGAAATTTAAAGGGATTTTCTAAGTAGGGGGGAAAGTCCACAACTAGAAATATAAAGTTATAAAAGGAAAAAATCTCACTGGTAAAGGCAAATAGACAGAAAGTGAAAGAAACAAAGTGAAGTCACTTAGTCATGCCGACTCTTTGCAACCCCATGGACTGCCAGGCTCCCCGCTCATGGGATTTTCCAGGCAAGTATATTGGAGTGGGTTGCCATTTCCTTCTCCAGAGGTTCTTCCCAGCCCAGAGATCAAATCCAGGTCTCCTGCATTGCAGGTGTATTCTTTACCATCTGAGCCACCAGGGAAGCCCAATATACAAAAGGCAGTATATTAATCACTTATAATCTAATAAAAATTAAAATAAAAAAGTAACAAAATCATCTAGATCCTTGATATGTAGTTAAGGGATGCACAAAGCAAAGAGATGTGAAATATGTAGTCAAAAAGATTAAACATGGTAGTGGGAGGAATAAAAATGCAGAGTTGTTAGAATTCATCAACTTAAAATAATACATATGTTGATATATATAAACCTCATGGTAACCAAAAATCTACAACAGATAAACACAAAAGGGAAAAGGAATCCATAAAAGAAAAGGAACCCAAATATAACACAAAAAATAGTCATATCAAAAGGAAAGAGAAGAAAAAGAAGAAACAAAAAAGAACTACAAAAACAATCATTAAACAACAAAATGGTAATGACTACATAGCAATAATCATTCAAACTATAAATGGACTAAATTATCCAATCAAAAGTCATAGAGTGGCTGATTAGTTTTAAAACAAGAACCATATATACGCTGCCTACAAGAGACTCACTTCAGATCTAAAGACACATGTGAACTGAAAATGAAGGCATGGAAAAAGCCATTCCATGCAAATAGAAAAGAAGTGGGGGTAGCAATACACAGATCAGACAAAATATATTTTAAATCAAAGACTAACAAGAGACAAAGAAGAACATTACATGATGATAAAGGGATAGATTCAACAAGGAGATCTAGCAACTGTAAATATATTTATACATATATTTATACATAAGAATATTTAAATACATAAAGCAAATATTATAAAATTTATGACCAAGGACAAAATAATATAAAATAGGGAAACGATATCCTCTTCAATAGTGTTGGAGAAACTGGACAACTACAAGTGATAGAGTCAAAATGGACCACCTTCTCACACCATACAGAAAAATAAACTCAAAATGGATTAAATACATAGATATAAGGCCTGAAATCACAAAACTACCAGAAGACAACTTAGGCAGAAGGCTCCTTGACATCTTTTGGCAATGTTTTTGGGGGTTTATCTCTTCAAGCAAGGGAAACAAAAATAAGCAAATGGACCACATCAAACTAAAAACCTTTTGCAGAATGAAGGAAACTATCAACAAAACATAAATCAGTCTAAAGAATGGGAAAAGTTATCTGCAAACTGTATGTAAGGGGTTAATATACAAAACACATATATTATTCAGACAAATTAACATTCAAAAAAAAACCTGATTTAAAAAATGGGCAGAGGACTTGACATGTTTTCAAAGGAAACATACTGATGACCAACAGATACATGAAAAGATACTCAACATCACAATCATCATGGAAATCTGACATAAATCACAGCAATATCTTTTTGGATACACTTCCTAGAATAATGAGAATAAAAGCAAAAATTTAAAAATGTGACCTAATTAAACTTAAATTTTTGCCTGGGGAGCTATAAATAAAATAAAAAGACAACCCACAGAATGGGAGAAAATATATGCAAATAAAGCAACCAACAAGGGATTAATCTCCAAAATATGCAAACATCTCATTCAGATCAATATCAAAAAACAAACAACCCAAAAAATGTGTAGAAGATCTAAATAGACACTTCTCCAAAGAAGACATACAGATGACTAATACAACATTGTACATCATAACATTTTTTTAAGACATACAGATGGCCAAAAAGCACATGAAAATATGCTCAGCAGCACTAATTATTAGAGAAATGCAAATCAAAACTACAATGAAGTATCACCTAACACTGAGCAGAATGGCCATCATCAAAAAAAATCTACAAACTATAAACACTGGAGAGGGTGTGAAGAAAAGGCAATCCTCCTACACTGTTGATAGGAACGTAAATTGGTGTCACCACTATGCAAAATTGCATGAAGCTTCCCCAAAACCTAAAAACTGAACTGCCATACAATCCAGAAATTCTACTTCTGGGTATTTATCTGAAAAAAATAAAAATACCAATTCAAAAAGACATATGCACTCTAAGATTCATTACAGCATATTTACAATAGCCAAGATATTGAAGCAAGCTAAGTATCAGTAGGCAAATGGATAAAGACGATGTTTTATATACATATATATATGTGCACAAAAAGTATTACTCAACCATGAAATAAAAATGAAATCTTGCTATTCTCTGAAATAATTAGCAGCAACACGGATGGATCTGGAGGTAATCATGCTAAGCGAAGTAAGTCAGCCAGAGAAAGACAAGAATCATATGATATAATTTATATACAGAATCTAAAAGGATGATAAAAATGAAATTATTTACAAAACAGAAACACTCAAAGATTTAGAGAACAAACTCATGGTTACCAGAGGGAAAGGGTAGGGGAGGACCAATCAGGAGTTTGGATTTGACAGGTATACACTTCTATTAATATATTTAAAACAGATAACTAACAAGGACCTACTGTATAGCACAGGGAACTCTGCACAATATTCTGTAATAACTGGAAAAAGAATTTGTAAAGAATGCATACTTTTATGGGTATAATTGAATCTTTTTGCTATATGTTGTACACCTTAACAAACACTCCATTGTTAGTCAACTATACTCCAATATAAAATACAATTTTTAAAAATCTTGCCATTCTTGACTACATGGGTAGAGAAAGTATTATGCTAAGTGAACTTCAAGTCAGAGAAAGACAAATACCATATGATCTCACTTATATGTGAAATTGTAAAAGCAAAACAAACCCAAATAAAAACAGAAGCAGACATATAGAAAATAAACAGGTGGTTGCCAGTGCTGGAGGTAAAGAGGATTAAGAGGTGAAACTTCCAGTTATATAGTAAGTCATGGAGATATAACATATATCATAAGGAACAGGGTCAATAATATTGTAATAACTGTATGGGGACAGAAGGTTACTAGACTTATGGTAATCATTGTATAGTGCATGCAAACATCCAATCATTATGCAGTTTACCCAAAACTCATTTTGTACATCAACTGTATGTCAACAAAAAATTTTAAATTAGAAGCCAAATAAAGCTGAAGTCAGATTGTATCATTTCTTTTTTTTTTTTTTTTTTTGTATCATTTCTTTACTTTAACCTTCCAGTGGCTTCCCACCTCATTCCAAGTAAAATACAAAATTGTCAACACGACCTTCACAGCTTTATATAGGCTGATTTCTACCACCTCTCTGATCTTACTTACATCCTCATCCCATTGCTCATTCTTCTGTAGCCACAGTCAACTCCTAAGATTCTTGGAACACTCTCAGTACATTCCTACTTCAGAACCTTTACTCCTGTGATTTCTCCACCTGAGATAATTTCTCATGAACAGCCACATGTCTTACACTACCTCACTTCACTCAGATCTGTGAGGGTGAACTTACAAGGAAATAGTGTTACAAACCAGGTTCATTTTATCAGATACACAACAAACCAAAACGCTGAGACACCAAGTTACGCTGAGACACCAAGTTTCGCAGAGAAGAGAGGGTTTTCTTACCAGACAGCCAAGTTCAGACAGAGGACACATCTCAAATCTGCCTCCCAGAAGCAAGGAGCTGGAGGTGGGGGGCGTGAGGTATTTATAGGATACTAAATAAAGCAGTAAGACAGTCTAAGGTGTGGGGAAAGGTGAAGTTATCGTCCTACACAAGTGCAACAAGGCTATGGGCCTCTGCACCTCTCCGGGCAGAGGTCACGAGCCGGATACTCACGCATGCCCAGTTGAAGGGTTGGTGGTTCTAACCAGTCTCAACCAGCTCAGCTTCAACTAGACACAGCTGATTCAGCTCAGCTGAACTAGGCAAAGTTCCTGGAAAATAATGCAAGCAATTGTAAGGAATCTCCCTGCAATGCAGGAGATATAATAGGAGATATGGGTTTGATCCCTTGGTCAGGAGGACTCCGCTGGAGGAGAGAATGGCAACTCACTCCAGTATTCTTGCCTGGAAAATCGCAAGGACAGAGGAGCCTGGCGGGCTACAGTCCATAGAGTCACAAAGAGTTGGACATGACTGAGCACACAAGTATGCTGTTTCGGTTACATGCAGCTTGGTGGGCAAGAGTCTTAAAACCACTGTTAGTGAAGGCAGGTGAAATGGATTCGAGCCACAGGCTTTTTTGGTGGGTTTTTTTTTTTTTTTTTGCAGATATAATTAAGTTAAGAGGAGATCAGTAGGCCCTGATGCAATGACTGGGGTTCCCCAAAGGCAAGGGAAATTTGGGCATAGAGACAAAGATTACAATGCCTTGTGAAGACAGAGCCAGAGATTGGGACAATACACGTACAACCAAAGGATACCAGGGATTTCCAGCCAACATCAGAAGCTAGAAGAGAGGCGCGGAGCAGACTCTTCCTCAGAGGCCATGAGGGGAACCAATCCTACCAACGCCTTGATTTCAGATTTCTAGTCTCCAGAACTGTGAGAGAATACACTTCTATGATTTTAAGCCATTCAGTTTATGATACGTTATTGCAGCAGTTCTAAGAAACAAATGTAATACTAACTGTTTAAAAAAAGAAGACCCAAATCTCCCATGCAAAAGTACCCCAGATAATTTATGTAGATGCATCACGCTCAAGGTCGAGTATAACCGGCGTCCCCCACCAGCTCATTAAGTGTGGGCTGCACACAGTGACTACTTTCCAAAGAGTGTAGTTTAGGGTATGGGAGGTGGAGTAACTTTACAGAAGAGAAACTTGACAAAAGTCAGTATCAACAGTGATAAGTCACGCACTCACGATTGATGTGATGAAAATGGCAGTTTACACCTATGGTCTTCTTTCCAAAAACTCATGCGTGCATGCTAATTCGCTTCAGTCATGTCTGACTCTTTGTGACCCTATGGGCTGTAGCCCGCCAGGCTCCTCTGTCCATGGGATTCTCCAGGCAAGAATACTGGAGTGGGTTGCCATGCCCTCCTCCAGAGACTCTTTTTGACCCAGGGATTGAATCTGCATCTCTTCTGTCTCCTGCATTGGCAGGTGGATTCTGTACCACTATTCCCACCTGAGAAGCCCTCCACCCCAAATTTATAAACCCAGTCTAATCATGAGGAAAACAGAAAAACCCCAAGAATATTTTACAGAATACCTGATGAGAACATCTGAAAACTGTTAAGGTTACAACAAGCAAGGAAAATCTATAGAAATAGAATAAATTTTGAAGTTTAGTTTACAAATGAAATAAAGGAATGGCTGATATTAAATAGAAAGTTCTTATTCAGTATCACTTCCTACAAGGTACTATTGTATTATAGGAGCTAAGAATAAAATGATGGAGAAACAAAATCCCTGTTCTGAGTAAGTTACATTCTGATGTGAAAACACTGTAGTTCTTAAAGACAAAGAAAGTCATAAATTCCTACCTGATCCTCAACATACAATTCCAAGTATACAGCCCAGAGAGTCCAGGACTAGGCTGTCTTCACTGAAAACATGAGAGCAGATTAGCCTGTTCTTAGAAAGGGGGAGGTAGTGGCCTCTAAAATGGCCAGCATGGCAACATATGGTAAGTTTTCATATAGAAACTTCATATAGAAATTTAATTTAAACTTTCATATAGAAATTTAAAGAGTAGGCTTTTCTTCTTAAGGAGTTACTGGATTGTAACAGTCTTGGCAAAGGAGGAAGAAACGATGTGCTACAGGAAAAAAAGTTTTCTGCTAGTAGTAACAAGTGTCTCACTGGCCGCTGGTAATTTTATAATACAGAAGAGGGAAAACTTTTTAACTGGCAATTATTAAATGCTTAAACAAACTAGGCACAGGGATAAATGCTTTGCATAAATTACCTTTTTCAGTCCTGATGGGGAAAAAAAGTAATTCTCCTTTTACAAACAATAAAATCGGCACATGGAATGTAAGCCCTTGTCTAAGATCACATAAAAACATTAGTAGAAAAGTGCTGGCATGATTGCTCTCTTGGTCACTCCTACAGCCTTCAATTTACCCAAAAACAGCACAATTAAATGACCCCAGGTGTCTCAGTGGTTAAAAAAACAAACAAACAAACAAAAACCCTGCTTGCCAATGCAGGAGACGCTAGAGACTCCGATTGGATCCGTGGGTTGGGAAGATACCCTGGAGAAGGAAATAGCAACCTACTCCAGTGTTCTTGCCTGTAGAATCCCATGGACAGAGGAGCCTGGTGGGCTACAATTTATGGGGTCGCAAAGAGTCAGACATGTCTCTCTCTCTCTCTCTTTCCCTCTCTCCCTCTCTAGGCACCTGTGAGTGGACCTGGGACTGAAATGAATAAACACAGTCCTTGCCCTCAGGGAAACTACACCAATGCTTTCATTTCCCCCTGTTCTCATTCCAGTCTTTGCTTCAAGCCCTTTTCTGCGTTTACCACAGTCTGAATGTCCTTTTCCTTTCTTCGAGTTTACTTAGAATCTAGGCACTTTCCAAGACTTACCTCTTGATTCTTTAGTTATACTTCTCTATCATATCTAGAATTACAACTGTGAAATGCTGTATTCCATTGTGGCCGACTCTGACATTCCCTGTGAGGACAGAGGAAGGGAGAAACTAACGTTTATACTGAATTATATTTTACAACAGTTACTATAAATGACAGTTATTCAATAAAATACCCCACCCTCGGTGCTGCAACCTCTTGGAATATTGCCAGTTGATCATTTGCTCAGTTGAATCTGGATTAAATGGATATATCTAGAAGAATACAAAGTGATAAATTTGATAAAATAAAAAAAAAACTTGAACAAAGTAAGTGAACATTAAAGAAATTAAAATGGTGGCCAGAGAAATCTCCTTCCAAAAAAGATATAGGCCAAGAATATTTAACCACTGAGTTATACAAAGGTGCTCAGCTAATTGCCTGAAGCTACTGTAATCACGATTCCAAACCCAGGTAACAGTAGAAAAAGAAAAACTTGCATACTATTCATATTACTTGTGAATTTGGGTCTAAAATTACTTTAAGAAATAACTGACTCCAAAACTACATTTCAAAAAGACATCATTTTTATTTTATCCTAAGAATGTAAGGATGGTTTAGCATTAGCAAAATCTATTAGTGTAATTCACCACATTAATACATTGAAATATAAAACTGACATATTCATGGCAAATGATGCAAAAGTATTTGATGAAGTTAAGTCATATTTATTATTAAACGTTAAGTAATAAAGGGACCTATCTCTGCTTGGTGAGCCAACAGCAAAAATGTATATAGTAAGCCAACTTTAAAAGTTTCCTGTAAGGTCATAAATAAGATAAAGCTGACTCTCATCACCACCACTAATTAACAGATTATTAAAGTTCCCAGAAAACACTATAAGAAAAATAATAGGAGAAAGGAACAAGAGAAGAAAGAGTGCAATGGGGAAAATAATGAATGTATTGTAATATGGTAGACTAGATGAATAAATGACAAAACCCACATGATCACCCCAGTAGACACAGAATAAGCATTTTACAAAGTCCATTGCCCATTCTCAACAAATGAGAAATAAAAAATACACTTCCTTAACTTGATAAAGGGAAACACTGTAAAACTTACAGTTATTATTATACTTCATGGTAAAAGTATAAATGCTTTCCCTGTAAGTTTAAGGAAAGGCAAGGTTATCTACTTTCACCATTTCTATCCAGCATTAAATTGAATGTTTTAGCCAGTACAAGCAAGTACCAAAAAAAAAAAAAAAACCACCCAGATTGTAAGGAAAGAAGTAAAACTCTCTTTACCGCAAATGATGTGATCCTGTATGTAGAAAATTGTCAAGCATCCACATACCAAAAAAAAAAATCATTTGAACTATTAAAGGAATTCTGCAAAATCATAGGCTTCAAGATCAATTTACAAAAATCGGTCTTACATACTACCAATAATCAGTCTGAAATGAAATTAATACAGCTCCATTTGTAATAATATCAAAAAGAACAAAACATTTAGGAATAAATTTAACAAAAGAAGTGGGAGACTTGTACACTAAAAATTACAAAACATTTTTGAGAAAAATTAGAGATCTTATTACAGGCATCTCCCAGAGTTTTCAGGGGATTGGTTCTAGGGCCTGGTTTCAGATACCAAAACTGGGTGTACTCAAATCCCATGTATAAAATGGTATAGTATCTGCACGTTGCCTTCTCCATGGGATCTTCCCTACCCAGGAATCGAACCTGGGTCTCCTACATTGCAGGTGGATTTGCTAACAGCTGAGCCCACCAGGGAAGCCTATAACCTACACACATCATCCCACATTCTTTAAATCATCTCTAGATTATTTATAACACCTAATACAACATAAAGCCTTTGTAAATAGTTGTAACACAATTTAAAGACAAAGTGAACAGTTGCCAGTTCCTGACAAATTCAAGTCTTGATTTTTAGAACTTTCTGAATTTTCTTTCATATATTTTCAAACCCCAGTTGGTTGAATTCATAGGTGCAGAACTCAAGGATTCAGAAGCACAAGTGTGAATGGAACGGGACACCCCATGTTAATAGATTTGAAGACTCAATATTGATATCAACTTGATCTACAGTTTCTGTATAACCCTTTCAAAAAACCTACAAGCTCTTTTGCAGAAATTGACAAACTAATCCTAAAATTTACATGGAAACTGAAAGGATCAAAACTGCCAAACAAACAAACAAAAATGACCGAGAACATTTATTTTTAGTTCACTGGACATATTTTTGTTTAATTCTGTGAATATATTTATAGTAGTTGCTTTGAAGTCTTGGTCTGCTAAGCCAACATCTGGACCCCCTTGAGTTACTTTTTTGTGGACTCCTACTTTTTCTGAGTATGGGTCACACTTTCCTATTTCTTTGCACATCTAGTGATATTTGGTTGGAAACTAGACCCTATGTAATCTATACAATAATATGCAATGACTTAGAATTGTGTTGTGTTCATCTGCAGATGACGAAGAATGTTTATTTTTTAGTTCACTGGACATATTTTCGTTTAATTCTGTGAATGTATTGATAGTGGTTGCTTTGAAGTCTTGGTCTGCTAAGTCAACATCTGGACCCATATGGAGTCATTTTTTTAATTGACTTCCATTTTTCCCGAGCATGGGTCACACTTTCCTATTTCTTTGCACATCTAGTAATATTTGGTTGGAAACTAGACACTATCTATATAATAATGTGTAGTGACTTAGAATTTTGTTGTGTTCATTTGAAGATTTCTATCTTTTTTATTCTCTTGGGTAATTCACTTGCCTAAATTCATATTGAACATTTAGTATGCTCTGACTATTTAACAACTGATATATCAGTTCTAATCTTATGGTGGTTCAGTTACTCCTATGTTAGTTGGGGGCACACTCTGTGCCTGTATGATTTCAGTTCATCCAAGGATTAGCCTTATATTTGAGGACTCACTCTAAAGTTTTCTTGTTTCCAGGAAACTCACACTCCCCATTTCAAAATAATCTACAGTTCCCAGGCTCTGTTCTCTAACATTTCAAATCCTAAATTTTCAGCTTTATCTTGCCCAAACTGCACACAGTTGGGAAATGATTAAAAAAAAAAAAGGAAAAAAAGACAGAAATTCACAACTCTTTTTACCCTATTAAGCTCTATTTTTTTCAAGTTTGCCTTTTTTTTTTTTTTGCTTTGTCCCCTGAATACCATACGTGGGTTTAACTGCCACCCAGGAATTTAGGGCTTCCCAAGTGGCGTTAGCAGTAAAAAACTCACGTGCCATTGCAGGAGACGTGAGACCCATGTAAAAGACCCACATAAGAGATGCAGATTCATAAAACCACTACAATATTATAAAATAATTAGCCTCCAACTAATAAAAAATAAATGGGGAAAAAAAAAGAGATGCAGATTCAGGCTCTGGGTTGGGAAGATCTCTTAGAGGAGGGCATGGCAACCCACTCCAGTATTCTTTCTTGGAGAATCCCATGGACAGAGGAGCCTGGTGGGCTACCGTCTGTAGGATCAGAGAGTTGGACATAACTGAATCAACTTAGCACACACATAGGAATTTAGATTTTGAGTTTTACTCTTTATTATTGTCCCTCTCAGACTATCTCCTTATATTTCCAGCTGCTTTTTCAACTCTGAAATCTGATCTGCACTTCAACTAGTAAGGCTGTGGTTTACATCTGTGATTTCCCAGCTCTATAGCTTTGGGGTTTAGGACGAACCTTCAGGTCAAGTCCTTCTCAGGTCAAGTCATAACCTTGCAATTACCTCTTCCAGTTGCAGTTTTTGCAAGAGAAAACATTTTTCTGGCTTCTGTTTCCAATGCTTTCCAGTACCATTAATTCATGGCATTTAAAAATATCTTATCCAGTTATTATAATTATTATCTGTTGAGTGGTTCACATAATAAGGTCACTTCACAGTCATTTACTAGAAGTTTCCCCTCTTCCTCAATACCTTAAATTTCCAATATTATGGAAGTTTTCAATTCTGTTAGTAATCACCTTAAATGCACTTTTAAACTTATATTGCTTTCTGTTAAAGTTGATATTAAACAATATACTTATTATAAATTCTCCCTGTTTAGGAACATTGGCATAGGAGGAGAGAGTGGTCAGTGGAAGCAGTGTGAATGGGCTTCTTAACTACTTCGATGAATTTAAATTGTGGATTTTTCCCAGAAAATAGAGTTATTACCATAGATACATTTAATCTAGAGCTTCCCAAATGGCTCAGTGACTAAGAATCCACCTGCCAATGAAGGAGACTTGGGTTCAACCCCTGGGTCAGGATGATCCCCTAGAGAAGGAAATGGCAACACACTCCAGTATTCAATCCCATGGACAGAGGAGCCTAATGAGTTATAGTCCGTGGGGGCACAGAAGAGCCGGATATGACTTAGTGACTAAACAACAACAAAACCTGAACCACTGTGGCTTTTTGCAGCTCTAAAGCTACCTTCTTTTCTTTCTCCTATGTCCTGCATTTTAGGTAATATGTATTATATGATGTTCTAATGTTTCTCAATTACTCTGAAACAAAATAACAATTTTCACCAAAAATATGGTATGCCCATTAAAATATAATAGTATTCAACTTTTTGCTGTACATCTTATGAAAGAAAATAAAAATTATTATTTGTGAATAGAAAGCAATAAATCAAACTGGAGAAATCACAATATTGGTTAATCTGAATTTTTCAAATCACAAAAATACTTGAACTACCATAGATAAATGGGGAAAGGAGATAGAAAATACGTGGAAAAGTATTAGTGGGTCAGAAACATGAAAAAATTCAACCTCACTAGTAAACAAGAAAATACAGGAATAAAATAGGATATAAACTCCTATTATTTATGTTCATCAGTGTAACAAATATATGTCTCTGGTGGAGGATATTGATAATGGGGAAAGCTATGAATATGTAGGGACAGAGAACATATGGGAAATTTCTAAACCTTTCTCTCAATTTTGCTCTGAATCTAAAACTACTCTACAAACTAAAATTTATTTTAAAAACTTGCAAAAATAAATGATATTCAAATTTAATTCAAATGATAATATCAAATTATTCTTAGGTTTCATAAGTCGAAAACATGTCATCTGATAGTTGCAGTTTAATTCATATCAGTTTGGAGAGCAATTCGGTAATATTTATTAAGGGTCTTTAGGACAGTTGTGATCTTTAAAGACCATAAGGAACCAATGTCCTGATAGGTCTCATTTTAAGAATACATCACAAGGGTGTACTGTGACATAGACAAAGCTCTTTACCACAGGTTATTTACAATAGAAACTTTTGGAAAACTCCATAAACATTTGGAAAATTAATAAGTAATTATTATCATCCATACAAGGAAATGTTATATCAGCAAGCTAATTTTTAAAATAATTTTTAAAAATAAGCCAGGCTAAAATGAAAAGCAAGTCTACAGAAATGCATATGTAGTCTATGGAATTCTCCAGGCCAGAATACTGGAGTAGGTAGCCATTTGCTTCTCCAGAAGATTTTCCCAACCCAGGGATCAAACCCAGGTCTCTTGCATTGCAGGCGGATTCTTTATCGCCCATACAATGTTAGGTATGTGAAAAAAATAAAAATTAAGAAAATACACAGAGAAAAAACTACCAGAAAGTACCAACATGTTACATCTGATCTTTTCTGGGTGTTAAGATAATATGTAAGTATTTTATTTTTCTTTCATGTCATCTAGTTTCTTACCTATTAAAAAAGAGTATGTTTTACTTCTTTTAATTATGATAATTTATTTGTAGATTATATTTTAGGTTTTCTTCATACGTAGAACAATTCCTTTCCAACCCTTATATCTTTGATTTCTTCTTACATTACCTTGCTGGCTGGGGTCTCTAATTCAATGTTGAACACAAGTAGTGATGGCAGGCACTTGGTAGATTTTCTAATCTTAAAGGGACTGTTTTCAGGGTTTCCACAATTTTCCATTTCTTAGATTGCTTGAGGACTGTTTATGTTGAATGACTGTGAAATTTTATTGAATAGTTTTATTTGTTAAAATCATGATATAATTTTTCTCCTTTAAGCTAATAATATGAAAATTTTAGTGGTTTTCTTTTATTAAATCAACCTTTCCTAGAAGGAATAAACCCAACTTGGTAATAATAAACTAACATTTTCATCCATAGATTTTGATAGCTACTATTTTGTTTAGGGTTGTCCATATACATTAATGCGTGAGATTGATCTATAACTTTCCTTCCTTGTTCTATCCTTGTCAAAATAATGGTAGTATCATATTATCAGGAATGTTCCCTCTATCTACATTCTAGAATAATTTCCTTAAGACTGGGATTATTTTTTGCTTAAATGTTTGATAAAACTTGCCTGTAAAGCCATCTGGGACTTGTATTTTTTCCTTTATGAAGAGAATTTTATCTTAATTTCTTAACACATGTTTTTCTAAGAATTTTTCTATGTCATCTAATTTTGGAGTGTGTTGGTATAAAGTTGTTCCTAAGAGCCTCTTACTGTCTTCTTCATGTAGTTTCTTCTGAAACATCTGTAGTAATAACCTCTTTTTAAAATTACTGATATTGTTTATATGTGCCTCCTCTTTTATTCAATTTTGCCAGAGTTTTGTGAAATATGTTCCTCTTTCAAAAAACCAACTTTTGTCTTGATCCTTTCTATTGTCAGTTTCTTTACCATTTCATTAATTACTATTTTTACCTTTATTGTTTTCTTCCTAATATTTTCTGTGAGCTTCTTATCTACTATTCTTTTTTTAACACCTTGACTTGGATACTTAAGTCCTTCTTCTCTTCTAATATAAACAATTAAGGCCTGAAATCACCCTCTAGATACTACTTTAGATGAATCAAACAGTTTTAATATCTAAGACTTTCATCACCCAATGTCAACATTATTTTAAATTTCCAATATGGGTTACTGGACATATTAGTTATTATAAATATGATTTTACCAATTTCTAAACATATAGAATTTTCTAGTTATCTCTTGTTTGTGATTGCAAACCTAACTGCAGTGTCGACAAAGAATAAAGTCTTCCAGTCTTTAAAAATTGTTGAAACTTGCTTTATGACCCAGTAGGGAGTTGATTTTCCTAAATGCATATATTCTGTAGTTGTAGAACCCTAGGCATATGTCACTTTATTGTCCTAAGAATCTGTATTACTACTGAATTTTTATCAGTTTGATCTATGAATTACTGAGAAAGTATCTTAAAATCTCCCATTTTAGACTGTGGGTTTGTCTATTTCTCCTTTGATTAAGTACAGTTTTGCTTTACATATGTTGAGGTTATATTATCAGATAGTTTCCTAATAAATTACAGTTTTTCCACCAAG
This sequence comes from Cervus elaphus, assembly GCF_910594005.1. Classification (NCBI taxonomy): domain Eukaryota; kingdom Metazoa; phylum Chordata; class Mammalia; order Artiodactyla; family Cervidae; genus Cervus; species Cervus elaphus. The sequence goes on along the minus strand of NC_057839.1, from coordinate 18,135,075 downwards.
GAGTCACTCTCATTATCTCACATTAGTGCCTCTTATTTTAAAATCTACTTATTTCTGACAATAACATATCTGTTAACTTAATTTTGTTATTATTTGCATGGAATATATTTTCTCAGCCCTTAACTTTTAGCCTTTTCACTTTTCTATATCTTTATATTTAAATGTCTCCCATAAGCAGCAATTTTTAAAGATTTTTACTTTGAAATTATTGTAGATTTACAAGAAGTTTAAAAGATATAGGCAGAACTGTGGATTTACAGAAAGTTGAAAAGTTTCCTTTCACTTGACTCCCACAGTTCATTTATATTTTAAATAACCATAGTACAGTATCAAACCCAGGAAACTGACATTGGCACAATGAGTGTGTGTAGATCCATCATTTTATCACAGGAGTAGTTTTATGAAACCACCACTGCAATCAAAACACAGAACTATTCCTTCATTACAAAGACTGAAACAACCAAAAGTGACGCAGCCAGTTAGTATCAGGCAGCCTTCCCCAGTGCTCTCCCCGCTCAACCCACCTCCGTTCATTTCAGTCACTCAGTTGTGTCCAACTCTTTGTGACCCCATGGACTGCAGCACGCTAGGCTTCCCTGTCCATCGCTAACTCCCGGAGCCTACACAAACTCATGTCCATCGCGTCAGGAATGCCATCCAATCATCTTATCCTCTGTCGTCCCCTTCTCCCCACCCCCCAACCCCTTCAATCTTTCCCAGCATCAGGGTCTTTTTCAATGAGTCAGTTCCTCGAATCAAGTGGCCAAAGAATTGGAGTTTCAGCTTTAGCATCAGTCCTTCCAATGAACATTCAGGACTGATTTCCTTTAGGATTGACTGCTTCGATTTCCTTGCAGTCCAAGGGACTCTCAAGAGTCTTCTCCAACACCACAGTTCTAAAGCTTCAATTTTTCGGCGCTCAGCTTTCTTCACAATCCAACTCTCACATCCATACATGACCACTGGAAAAACCATAGCCTTGACCAGACGGACCTTTGTTGGCAAAGTAATGTGTCTGCTTTTTAATATGCTATCTAGGTTGGTCATAACTTTCCTTCCAAGGAGTAAGTGTCTTTTAATTTCATGGCTGCAATCACCATCTGCAGTGATTTTGGAGCCCAAAAAATTAAAGTCTGACACTGTTTCCACTGTTTCCCCACCTATTTGCCATGAAGTGATGGGACCAGATGCCATGATGTTAGTTTTCTGAATGTTAAGCTTTAAGCCAACTTTTTCACTCTCCTCTTTCACTTTCATCAAGAGGCTTTTTTAGAAGCATACAATTTCTGTCCTTTATTGTACCCATCTTTGCATGAAATGTTCCCTTGGTATCTCTAATTTTCTTGAAGCGATCTCTAGTCTTTCCCATTCCATTGTTTTCCTCTATTTCTTTGCATTGATCACTGAGGAAGGCTTTCTTATCGCTCCTTGCTATGCTTTGGAACTCTGCATTCAAATGGGTATATCTTTCCTTTTCTCTTTTGCCTTTAGTTTCTCTTCTTTTCACAGCTATTTGTAAGGCTTCCTCAGGCAACCACTCTACCTTTTTGCATTTCTTTTTCTTGGGGATGGTCTTGATCCCTGCCTCCTGTACAATGTCATGAACCTCCGTTCATAGTTCTTCAGGCACTCTGTCTATCAGATCTAATCCCTTGAATCTATTTGTCACTTCCACTGTATAATCATAAGGATTTTGATTTAGGTCATACCTGAATGGTCTAGTGGTTTTCCCTACTTTCTTCACTTTAAGTCTGAATTTAGCAATAAGGAGGTCATGATCTGAGGCACAGTCAGCTCCCAGTCTTGTTTTTGCTGACTGTATAGAGCTTCTCCATCTTTGGCTGCAAAGAATATAATCAATCTGATTTCGGTGTCGACCATCTGGTGATGTCCATGTGTAGAGTCTTCTCTTGTGTTTTTGGAAGAGGGTGTTTGCTATGACCAGTGTGTTCTCCTGTCAAAACTGTTAGCCTTTGCCCTGCTTCATTTTGACTCCAAGGCCAGATTTGCCTCTTACTCCAGGTATCTCTTGACTTCCTACTTTTGCATTCCAGTCACCTATAATAAGAATGACATCTTTTTTGGGTATTAGTTCTAGGAGGTCTTGTAGGTCTTCATAGAATCATTCAACTTTAGCTTCTTCAGGGTTACTGGTCAGAGCATAGACTTGGATTACTGTGCCCAGTGTGATATGATGGCATATAAATGAAGTGGTCATGTTAGCAGATATGTGGTAGGACTACATGCAAGAACTCCTTGTTCTAGGGATTCAAATGATGTCATTAGGACCATCTCTGCTTCACTATGAGGTGGCTTCATTGTCAGGCAGGCTTTCTTTACATGGTAGAAGAGCAGAACATAGGAAGCTTCTGGTTCTCATCATCCACACAGTTAATGATTACAGAGAAAAGGGTCAGGCCCTCTTTAGCTTGGTCTACAGGCTAAATACTAAGAGGGCACTGGGTCATGTCCCTACCTTTGGACCATCACTATAATTAGAGGCTAGATGCTCTGATTGTCTGTATTAGGTGGCAGGCTCTCCTTTATGATGGAGAAGAGAAGATCCCATAATTGTAGCCTTCTCCTGCCCACAAACAGAATCACAGGGAGAGAAGCAGAGACAGCTCCTAAAAGGAGCAGAGGTCTTCTGTTAGCAGATGAGGGGGCAGGCAGAAACAACTGCTCCACAGCACCAGTGATTATAATACATGGCCTGGGTGGAGAATCAGTGTTCTACATATTCTCCTGGAGAATCATTTATTCTCTGGGCTTAAACTTTCACTTCTACTAGGAGGATTCTCAGACATAAAACTTAAACCATAATTTCTTTACTGAGTTTCAGGCCTGGCATTTATAATGACCTGTATTATTATTACCTCAATTTAGCACATCTATATCTAAGTTAATGATTTTCCCATGAAACCAGCTTCTCCTCTGGAGTTTGAGATTTCAGGCATGGTTTCATCATTATTCATCCTCCTAACTATAAAATTCTGGAGGCACTCAATACCACCTATAAAGTCTTCCTTTGTAATGCCTGTTACAGCTCCTCATTCCTTTCCACCACTTCTATGGAATCCCAGGCTCCTCTATCTTAATAGCAACACTCTGTCTCATTCTGACCTCTACTTTACCCATTCCATACACTGATACCAGATTAACCTTCGCAAAATATTGCTAGACTTCCACCCAAACTGAAAAATAAAATCAATTTTCTCTATTGTTTATAGGATGCAGTCCAAAATACTTAGCATGGTGTTTCAGGGTCTTTTACAGTCTGGCTCCAACCCACTTTTCCAATCTACTTGATTATTATTTGCTTATACAAACCCTCTGATCCAGCCAAGCTCATGTACTTACCATTCCCCACACATACTGTGCATTTGAACCCCCTCTTGTGCTTTTGTTTATACCAATTCCCCTGACTTGAATGCTTTCCCCATTTCTTCTCCCTATCTAAGCCCCATCCTTTTTCTTCAAGACCACAAGACCTTAAATTTCATTTATTCCCCCAAATTTTCTTTACAAATTCAGCAGTCTGCTGGCTCCTTCCTCTATGGGCAATTCATCCCACTATTCTTTTAGTAATAAATTTGAGCACCCCTCTTCCCCAGCTGTAGTCAAATTATGTATGTCACGAACTGGCTCAGTTCTACTGCCGGCTTCCAAGACATTCCTCTCTAAGACAGGTAGTGCACCAGAAGTCTCCAGATCTAAAACCAGTCTTGGCCTGTACTCACTGCTATCTTTAAAATAGATAACCAACAAGGTCCTGCTGTATAGCACAGGGAACTCAGTATCACATGGCAGCCTGGATGGGAGGCGAGTTTAGGGGGAAATGGATACATGTATATGTATGGTTGAGACCCTCTGCTCTTCACTTGAAACTATTCCACAACATTGTTAATTGGCTATACTCCAATATAAAATAAAAAGGTTAAAAACATAAAAAATAAGATCAGTCTTGGGACTTCCCTGGTGGTCCAGTGGTAAAGAATTCGTCTTCCAATGCAGGGGACTGACTGTGTTTGACCTTTGGGAACTAAGATCCCACAGGCCGCGGGGTAACTAGGCCCATGTGCTGCAACTACTGAGCCCGCTGCCACAGCTAGAGAGACCATGCACTGTAACTAGAGAAGATTTCATGCCACAACAAAGAGCCTGAGCCCTGCAATAAAGACCCATCACAGCCAAAAATAAAAAAATAATTAAAAAAATAAAATCAGTCTCATTGGCCAAGGTCAGATACCTGGTGTTTTCTGGGGCGGAAAAAAATGTACAACCTAAAAGCTGAGAGTTATGTTTTACTCAGCAGACAAAACTGAGGACTTAAGCCCAGAACACCTCATCTCCTATCACTCTGAGAGACGGTTCCAAAGAGGAAGGGGGAAGAGAGCCAGGGTATATGGGGGTCTTTACAACGAAGACCAAATACTTGGAAAATCTAAAGATTACTGTTAATTAAAAAGAGAAACAGATATCTCAAGGAATTTATCGCTTTTCTATATATGAAAGATGCAAGAGTCTGGAATCACTGAAATCCTTCCTCTGCCATGCCTCTCAGCTCTCTGGGGCCAGTATCATGTCCTTACTCACCCTGAGTTTTCTCAGGGTTTTCTGTCAGAACTGGCCGTAACAGTTGACTGCCAGGCGGCAGGCCTCCTACAGGGATGACTATAATGTGATGACTTGATGGCTGCAACATCCTTTGCTTACTGATGCGGCAGGCAATATTTTTCATTCACCCTGGTGTGGATAAGTTTGTATACCAATGTGGTCATTGAATTACAGGCCTTGTCTGTGTTCAAGACTGTTGGCATCACTCATATCACTGACCTTCTGCTTCAAATTTTTCTTCAGCTCTCCAGTTCCCTCTAGAAAATGGAATCCAGCTCTATATTTCAGCCCACTTCTATATGACCCCTCAGGTTTTTGAACTCTTGTCAGCCTCCTTCCATGTTCCCTGTCTGCTCACTAACAAGAGAATTCTTTCACAGATGGTTCTGCCACCCTGTATATTATCATTTCCACTTCTGTTATAAATTTCTCTTTGGCAGAGATTTGCCTTATTTGTCTTTGCATCCCCAGCAACTAGTAGGTACATCAGTCATATTTTTTTTTTTTTAATTTTTTTTTTTTTTTTTTATTCTTTGAATCAGCCATGGATTTACATGTATTCCCAATCCCGATCCCCCCTCCCACCTCCCTCTCCACCCGATTCCTCTGGGTCTTCCCAGTGCACCAGGCCGGAGCACTTGTCTCATGCATCCCACCTGGGCTGGTGATCTGTTTCACCATAGATAGTATACATGCTGTTCTTTTGAAATATCCCACCCTCACCTTCTCCCACAGAGTTCAAAAGTCTGTTCTGTATTTCTGTGTCTCTTTTTCTGTTTTGCATATAGGGTTATCGTTATCACCTTTCTAAATTCCATATATATGTGTTAGTATGCTGTAATGTTCTTTATCTTTCTGGCTTACTTCACTCTGTATAATGGGCTCCAGCTTCATCCATCTCATTAGGACTGGTTCAAATGAATTCTTTTTAATGGCTGAGTAATATTCCATGGTGTATATGTACCAGAGCTTCCTTATCCATTCATCTGCTGATGGGCATCTAGGTTGCTTCCATGTCCTGGCTATTATAAACAGTGCTGCGATGAACATTGGGGTGCACGTGTCTCTTTCAGATCTGGTTTCCTCAGTGTGTATGCCCAGAAGTGGGATTGCTGGGTCATATGGCAGTTCTATTTCCAGTTTTTTAAGAAATCTCCACACTGTTTTCCATAGCGGCTGTACTAGTTTGCATTCCCACCAACAGTGTAAGAGGGTTCCCTTTTCTCCACACCCTCTCCAGCATTTATTGCTTGTAGACTTTTGGATAGCAGCCATCCTGACTGGCGTGTAATGGTACCTCATTGTGGTTTTGATTTGCATTTCTCTAATAATGAGTGATGTTGAGCACCTTTTCATGTGTTTGTTAGCCATCTGTATGTCTTCTTTGGAGAAATGTCTGTTTAGTTCTTTGGCCCATTTTTTGATTGGGTCATTTATTTTTCTGGAATTGAGCTTCAGGAGTTGCTTGTATATTTTTGAGATTAATCCTTTGTCTGTTTCTTCATTTGCTATTATTTTCTCCCAATCTGAGGGCTGTCTTTTCACCTTACTTATAGTTTCCTTTGTAGTGCAAAAGCTTTTAAGTTTCATTAGGTCCCATTTGTTTATTTTTGCTTTTATTTCCAATATTCTGGGAGGTGGGTCATAGAGGATCTTGCTGTGATTTATGTCGGAGAGTGTTTTGCCGATGTTCTCCTCTAGGAGTTTTATAGTTTCTGGTCTTACATTTAGATCTTTAATCCATTTTGAGTTTATTTTTGTGTATGGTGTTAGAAAGTGTTCTAGTTTCATTCTTTTACAAGTGGTTGACCAGTTTTCCCAGCACCACTTGTTAAAGAGGTTGTCTTTTTTCCATTGTATATCCTTGCCTCCTTTGTCAAAGATAAGGTGTCCATAGGTTCGTGGATTTATCTCTGGGCTTTCTATTCTGTTCCATTGATCTATATTTCTGTCTTTGTGCCAGTACCATACTGTCTTGATGACTGTGGCTTTGTAGTAGAGTCTGAAGTCAGGCAGGTTTATTCCTCCAGTTCCATTCTTCTTTCTCAAGATTACTTTGGCTATTCGAGGTTTTTTGTATTTCCATACAAATTGTGAAATTCTTTGGTCTAGTTCTGTGAAAAATACCGTTGGTAGCTTGATAGGGATTGCATTGAATCTATAGACTGCTTTGGGTAGAATAGCCATTTTGACAATATTGATTCTTCCAATCCATGAATACGGTATGTTTCTCCATCTGTTTGTGTCCTCTTTGATTTCTTTCATCAGTGTTTTATAGTTTTCTATGTATAGGTCTTTTGTTTCTTTAGGTAGATATACTCCTAAGTATTTTATTCTTTTTGTTGCAATGGTGAATGGTATTGTTTCCTTAATTTCTCTTTCTGTTTTTTCATTGTTAGTATATAGGAATGCAAGGGATTTCTGTGTGTTAATTTTATATCCTGCAACTTCACTATATTCATTGATTAGCTCTAGTAATTTTCTGGTAGAGTCTTTAGGGTTTTCTATATAGAGGATCATGTCATCTGCAAACAGTGAGAGTTTTACTTCTTCTTTTCCTATCTGGATTCCTTTTACTTCTTTTTCTGCTCTGATTGCTGTGGCCAGAACTTCCAACACTATGTTGAATAGTAGTGGTGAGAGTGGGCACCCTTGTCTTGTTCCTGATTTCAGGGGAAATGCCTTCAATTTTTCACCATTGAGGGTGATGCTTGCTGTGGGTTTGTCATATATAGCTTTTATTATGTTGAGGTATGTTCCTTCTATTCCTGCTTTTTGGAGAGTTTTAATCATAAATGAGTGTTGAATTTTGTCAAAGGCTTTCTCTGCATCTATTGAGATAATCATATGGTTTTTATCTTTCAATTTGTTAATGTGGTGTATTACATTGATTGATTTGCGGATATTAAAGAATCCTTGCATTCCTGGGATAAAGCCCACTTGGTCATGGTGTATGATTTTTTTAATATGTTGTTGGATTCTGTTTGCTAGAATTTTGTTAAGGATTTTTGCATCTATATTCATCAGTGATATTGGCCTGTAGTTTTCTTTTTTTGTGGCATCTTTGTCTGGTTTTGGAATTAGGGTGATGGTGGCCTCATAGAATGAGTTTGGAAGCTTACCTTCATCTGCAATTTTCTGGAAGAGTTTGAGTAAGATAGGTGTTAGCTCTTCTCTAAATTTTTGGTAGAATTCAGCTGTGAAGCCATCTGGTCCTGGGCTTTTGTTTGCTGGAAGATTTCTGATTACAGTTTCGATTTCCTTGCTTGTGATGGGTCTGTTAAGATCTTCTATTTCTTCCTGGTTCAGTTTTGGAAAGTTATACTTTTCTAAGAATTTGTCCATTTCATCCAAGTTGTCCATTTTATTGGCATAGAGCTGCTGGTAGTAGTCTCTTATGATCCTTTGTATTTCAGTGTTGTCTGTTGTGATCTCTCCATTTTCATTTCTAATTTTGTTGATTTGGTTCTTCTCCCTTTGTTTCTTAATGAGTCTTGCTAATGGTTTGTCAATTTTGTTTATTTTTTCAAAAAACCAGCTTTTAGCTTTGTTGATTTTTGCTATGGTCTCTTTAGTTTCTTTTGCATTTATTTCTGCCCTGATTTTTAAGATTTCTTTCCTTCTGCTAACTCTGGGGTTCTTCATTTCTTCCTTCTCTAATTGTTTTAGGTGTAGAGTTAGGTTATTTATTTGGTTTTTTTCTTGTTTCTTGATGTAAGCCTGTAATGCTATGAACCTTCCCCTTAGCACTGCTTTTACAGTGTCCCATAGGTTTTGGGTTGTTGTGTTTTCATTTTCATTCATTTCTATACATATTTTGATTTCTTTTTTGATTTCTTCTATGATTTGTTGGTTATTCAGAAGCGTGTTATTTAGCCTCCATATGTTTGAAGTTTTAACAATTTTTTTCCTGTAATTGAGATCTAATCTTACTGCACTGTGGTCAGAAAAGATGACTGGAATGATTTCAATTTTTTTGAATTTTCCAAGACCAGATTTATGGCCCAGCATGTGATCTATTCTGGAGAATGTTCCGTGTGCACTTGAGAAAAAGGTGAAGTTGATTGTTTTGGGGTGAAATGTCCTATAGATATCAATTAGGTCTAGCTGGTCCATTGTGTCATTTAAGGTTTGTGTTTCCTTGTTAATTTTCTGTTTAGTTGATCTATCCATAGTTGTGAGTGGGGTATTAAAGTCTCCCACTATTATTGTGTTACTATTAATTTCCTCTTTCATACTCGTTAGTGTTTGCCGTACATATTGCGGTGCTCCTATGTTGGGTGCATATATATTTATAATTGTTATATCTTCTTCTTTGATTGATCCTTTGATCATTATGTAGTGTCCTTGTTTGTCTCTTTTCACATCCTTTATTTGAAAGTCTATTTTATCTGATATGAGTATTGCGACTCCTGCTTTCTTTTGGTCTCCGTTTGCGTGAAATATTTTTTTCCAGCCCTTCACTTTTAGTCTGTATGTGTCTCTTGTTTTGAGGTGGGTCTCCTGTAGACAGCATATATAGGGGTCTTGTTTTTGTATCCATTCAGCCAATCTTTGTCTTTTGGTTGGAGCATTCAACCCATTTACATTTAAGGTAATTATTGATAGGTGTGGTCCCGTTGCCATTTACTTTGTTGTTTTGGGTTCACGTTTATACAACCTTTCTGCATTTCCTGTCTAGAGAAGATCCTTTAGCATTTGCTGAAGAGCTGGTTTGGTGGTGCTGAATTCTCTCAGCTTTTGCTTGTCTGTAAAGCTTTTGAATTCTCCTTCATATCTGAATGAGATCCTTGCTGGATACAGTAACCTAGGTTGTAGGTTATTCTCTTTCATTACTTTCAGGACGTCCTGCCATTCCCTTCTGGCCTGGAGGGTTTCTATTGATAGATCAGCTGTTATCCTTATGGGAATCCCTTTGTGTGTTATTTGTTGTTTTTCCCTTGCTGCTTTTAATATTTGTTCTTTGTGTTTGATCTTTGTTAATTTGATTAATATGTGTCTTGGGGTGTTTCGCCTTGGGTTTATCCTGTTTGGGACTCTCTGGGTTTCTTGGACTTGGGTGGCTATTTCCTTCCCCATTTTAGGGAAGTTTTCAGCTATTATCTCCTCGAGTATTTTCTCATGGCCTTTCTTTTTGTCTTCTTCTTCTGGAACTCCTATGATTCGAATGTTGGGGCGTTTCACAGTGTCCCATAGGTCCCTGAGGTTGTCCTCATTTCTTTTGATCCTTTTTTCTTTTTTCCTCTCTGCTTCATTTATTTCCACCATTTTATCTTCTATCTCACTTATCCTATCTTCTGCCTCCGTTATTCTACTCTTGGTTCCCTCCAGAGTGTTTTTGATCTCATTCATTGCATTATTCATTTTTAACTGACTCTTTTATTTCTTCTAGGTCTTTATTAAACAGTTCTTGAATCTTTTCAATCTTTGTTTCCAGGCTATTTATCTGTAACTCCATTTTGTTTTCAAGATTTTGGATCATTTTTATTATCATTATTCTAAATTCTTTTTCAGGTAGATTCCCTATCTCCTCCTCTTTTGTTTGACTTGGTGGGCATTTTTCATGTTCCTTTACCTGTTGGGTATTTCTTTGCCTTTTCATCTTGTTTAGATTGCTGTATCTGGAGTGGGCTTTCTGTATTCTGGAGGTCTGTGGTTCCTTTTTGTTGTGGAGGATTAACCCAGTGGGTGGGGTTAGACGATTGGCTTGTCAAGATTTCCTGGTTAGGGAAGCATGCGTCAGTGTTCTGGTGCGTGGAACTTGATTTCTTCTCTTTGGAGAGCAATGGAGTGCCCAGTAATGAGTTTTGAGATGGGTCTATGTGTTAGGTGTGACCTTGGGCAGCCTGTATGTTGATGTTCAGGGCTATGTTCCTGCGTTGCTGGAGAATTTGCGTGGTATGTCTTGCTCTAAAACTTATTGGCTCTTGGGTGGTGGTTGGTTTCAGTGTAGGTATGGAGGCTTTTGGACAGTCACTTATTACTTAAAGTTCCATGTAGTCAGGAGTTTTCTGGTGTTCTCAGGTTTTGGGCTTAAGTCTCCTGCCTCTGGATTTCAGTTTTATTCTTCCTGTAGTCTCAGGACTTCTCCAACTATACAGCCCTGATAAGAAAACTTCTAGGTTAATGGCTAAAAGATTCTCCCCCGTTAGGGACACCCAGAGAGGTTCACAGAGTTACATGAAGAAGAGGAGAGGGAGGAGGGAGATAGAGATGAGCAGGAGGAGAAAAAGGGGGACTCAAGAGGGGAGAGACAGATCTACGCAGCTGTCTGTTCCCAGAGTGTTCTCCGTAGCCCAGTCACCTACAAAGATTCATAGAATTGGATTGGGAAGAGAAGGAGAAAGGAGGAAATAGAGGTGTTCTGAGGTAGAAAACAGAGAGTCAAGATTGGGAGAGAATAATCTTCGGTTTAAAAATAGGGCTTCTCTTTTTTTTTTTTTTTTGTAAGGTTATAGTGTATTGAAAATGAAAATTAAGGAGTAGTAGAGGAGTACTAGAGGACTTTAAAAGAAATAAGAGAAAAAGAAAAATAGAAAATAGAAGAGAAAAAGGAAAGAAAAAAAAGAAGAAAAAAGAAAAAAAAAAAAAGAAAGAAAGAAAAAAAAAAAAATTTTTTTTTTCCCCCTACTTAAAAAATCGTAGAAGTCTATGGAAATGAAAGTTAAGGAGTACTGGGGGAGTAATAGGGGATTTTAAAGGAAAATAAAAGAGAAAAAATAAAAAATAAAAAAAAAAAAGGAAAAAAAAGAAAAAAAAGAAAAATGTAAAATTGTATCTAGGAGTTTCTCTGGAGCTGTTGCGGTCAGTGTGGGTTCGGCTCAGTTTCAGATAGCTCCTCGTTCCAGCTTACACTTCTCCATATCTACAGGCCTCTTCCGGTGTAGTCAATGTTTCCTAGAGGGATTTTAATCTGTTGCACCAGTCCCTTCTGAAGCGGTTCCCTTTGTTTATTTGGCTTCTGTTTGCCGGTCTCTTCAGAGCCTCATTTCCGCCCTGACACAGGCGGGCGGAGGTGGACTCTAACTCAGGTAGCTAGTTCCGTCACGCTGCCGGGAGGGGCTGGCGCTGCGGGGACGGGCCTGGGCTTCGGGGTCGGGCTGGCGCTGCCGGGAGGGGCTGACGCTGCTGGGAGGGGCTGACGCTGCTTTCTCCGTCTGCGCTGCTCAGGCTCCCGGCTGTTCTATATGGAGCGCGCCCCGCGCTGCGCGAGGCTCCAGCCCTCGGGTGTTCCACAAAAGCGCGGAGCGAAAAGCTGCGCCTGCTCTCTGTGCCTTTCCCGTCAGAGCGGTCCAGGCAGCCAGGGGCTTGGTGGGCGCACTCTCCCCAGGTGTGGCGCGCCCCCTCCCTTCCACGGACCCAGTTTCAGTTTCCTCTGGCGCCAGTCGGGTGCGCGCGCCTTCTGCCCTCCGCGTCCCCAGCCCCAGTCCCCGCCCGCGCCGGTCGGGTGCCTGCGCCCTGTGTCTCGCCGCGACCTTCCCCTACCCCCTGCCTCCTGCCTCCGCTGGGGCTGGGCCGGTCCGCAGCCTGCGAGCTCCTCTCTGGACCCTCTCGGTCTCTTTGTTCTGCAAGCGGCCGGCAGTGTGTTTGGGCCGGTTAATTTACTCTCTCTCTTTTGGTCTCCCACAGTTCAAGTTGGCAACTCACAGAAGCTCCCTCCGATTGTCCTCAGGGCTCTCAGGCCCGGACCCTACCCCAAGCAATGCCGCCTAAGAGTTCCCGGGACGGATCTCCGTCCTTAGCTCTTTTGTCTCACTTTTTATCTTTTATATTTTGTCCTACCTCCTTTCGAAGACAATGGGCTGCTTTTCTGGGCGCCTGATGACCTCAGCTAGCGATCAGAAGTTGTTTCGCGAAGTTTGCTCTGTGTTCAGTTATTCTTTTGATGAATTTGTAGGAGAGAAAGTGATCTCCCCGTCCTACTCCTCCGCCATCTTGGCTCCTCCAGTCATATTTTTTAACGTGACCCCCTAAAACCTCCACTAAGTTAGACTCCATGAACACTTGGGCTAATACTAATTATACCAACTTTGTCCTGTCTCTTTGGACACAATGTAATTAACAGATAGTTCCCCACCAAAGATCAGTTATCCTGTTTCCAATTCCTGTCCAGATTTTCTTCTTCCTCTTCTCTGTCAGCCAATACTACCAGATTCTGGGAATCCCTCACTGTCAGGAATGAGATTTGACATTTAGCACTTGTGATCTTAGATATATGTTTGGATGTCTCTGAGAGTCTAAAAACACCAGACATTCAGTAAGGTTTTGTTGATGATGCTTTCAGCTATTGTACAAAGCTGAAATTCTCTGTTGTCCTTTAGTCTTGTAATGAAGGATTGTCTATCAATCATTCTCTACCAGTTTCTTCTTCCTCACTATACCCTTGACTATGCAGATTCAGACATTTCCTCCAGATGTAGAGTCCTTCCCAGTCTATTTATCTGAGAACTTTTTAGTAATTTTCATTGCAATTATAATTATAGATTAACAAGGAAGATGTGATATATAAAAGGGAAGGAATCATTAGCTCCTTTTAATGCACACACGAAAAAATAGTCAAGCACCAAAACAAAGGTCTTTCCTTTTAATATTTCTGGTTAACAACCTTTATTTCTGTCTTATCTATTTAATGCCTTTTTTGGCCTAATTTAAAAGTCTATTGCTACAAATTTTCTCTTACTAATATCGTCATATAAGGTGAGAATGATTTCCTGTCATTTGGATCACATAGATTATTAAAGCAGTCATTTAATTTTAAAAGCAGTAGTTAGAGCCTCAATATATTATTTAACTATAATGCGAAGGTATAAGAAATGGCTTTTACTTTAATCGCACTATTATTAGAGGCCTTATTATAGAAATTACTTTCAATTATTTTGAAGTTTAAAAAATGTTTGTATACATCTTTAAGGGAAGGATGCGGGAACTGAATTATTTTTGCCTGGAAGGAAAAAACCTGATAGGTGACCTGATATGACTCTTTAAGAAGGTAAGGGTTCCTGTAAAGAGGATGGCAGCCTCATCGTACCCTTGGTCGGGCAGCAAATCAGTAGAACTAGTGATGGAGTCTGCACTGGCAGTTTTGAATGAGCCAGAGTACTGCGACTGCATTCGCTGCCAGATTGGAAGTCAAACACTTTCTCCTCCTGCCAGACAATCAGAAGAGAGACATCAGATTCGTCCTTCCAACTTCCACGGAAATGGACAGAGGGCGGAATAAGCCAGGTGGGAGGGGCTGGAATCTATCCTAGTCTGATGTAGAAACTTCCATCTTACCTTCCCTGGAAGCACCCTCTTATTCCCCAATTCCCTCAGGGAGGAAAAACCCGAGATCTTCTATGCCTTGCAGTTAAGGGACGCTCTCTCAACCTAATTCTCTCCCCATTTCTGTCAGAGTCTAAAAGTACTTAGTTACATCATCTTTTGGAAAAGGAGTTTTTATTTTAACTCATCCATCTTACTTCCAGTCTGGCACCAAATGCTCTGTATTTCCTAAATTCACTAAGGAAATGGAATTAAATTGCTCCAGGAAAAAATCTAGAATATGCAGAAAGAACAATGTCCTGACTGCAAAGTTTGGTGGTTGCTAGAACAGGTAATTGTAAGGAATTGTAGTATCTTCTTCCAGAACCAACCTTGGAGAAAAAAATACAAGTGAGATTTTGAGGTGACCTTCCTAGTGGGAGACTCTGAATGTCCTTTACCACTCACTGTTGCATCAGAAATTTCAGTAATTAGATTGAAAACGCAAGAGTTCAAATGCCTCAATACTCAGAGCCATCTAATGGTGTTATTTTGTAGCCCTTTACCTGTTCAAGAGATTATTTTATTAACCTATCCTAAGGACCTAAATACTTTAAACATGGATTTTATTTTCAGCGTTAAACTGAGATCAGCAACACTGGAATTCCCATAAAAGATTCTAGGAAAGATTATCCACACTGTTTTCATTTGCAAAAAAATCAGTAGCTTTCCATTCCTTTGCATGGTAGACTACATTCTTCTCTCCTCTGATGCCTTCTTCTGTAATTATGTCTTTCTGTTAATGCAACTTTTATCTTTACTTATCCACTGGTTTTTCCTTTTTCTTCCAAAGTGAAAGTTGCTCAGTCATGTCCAACTCTTTGCGACCCCATGAACTATACAGTCGATGAAATTCTCCAGGCCAGAATACTGGACTGGGTAGCCTATCCCTTTTCTAGCAGATCTTCCCAACCCAGGAATCAAACTGGGGTCTCCTGAATTGCAGGCAAATTCTTTAACAACTGAGCTACCAGGGAAGCCCTTCCAAACACATCCTTTAAAAGGTAAGTGCATACTTACCAGAATCTGCCATACTGTAACAACTGTCCTATCTCTGTCCTTCCCATCATACTCATGGTCCCGGCCTGCTTCTTCCACCCTCATTGCTCATTTACAGTTTAGGTTTTATTCCTTTTGTTCTATAGATTTACACAACTTTCCACAATGACCTCTTCGTGCCAAAAGGAATTTTTCTAAGGCCCTCTGGAACAACAGGCAGCTCACACCTTGAAAGGGACTCTGCCCTTCATGTTGTGACACTTCACCCAGTGGTTTCTTTCTGTCTTCCTGGCAGTCCCTTCTCCATCCCTCTGCTGTGTCCCTTCTATTATCTGATGACGCCTTGAGAGTAATCATGTCTCTCCCTTTTTCGTTTTCTATACTTACTACTTCCTGGACACACACCATTCTCAACACTTCCCTGACTTTTCTTTGCTTCTGACTTCTACATTTTCATCTCCAGCCCTCATATCTTCAACTGTTCAATTTTATCAGGAAAAGCTCCAGTTTACAATTTCTCAGACTAGGAAATGTTAATTCACCTTTTACTCTTTTCTCTCATCCCTGACCTGCCTATTTTCCCTAACAGTAAGCAATTTGGAAGCCCACCCTTCAGAGATAGACTGATCCACTCAGGGCTACTTATGTGAGCAGGAGTCCTGGGGCCATGATGAGTGGAAGGGTGGTATGTGAATGTGTGGAGGGAATCATAACCAGGCTATAGAGTGTCTGTCTGCAGAGATTCTTTTCTAAGAGGGACTAAATCAGTGAAATCCTGGGAAGAGAAACTGGAAGGTGGAGAGGTAAGAATACAGCATCAAGAAAGAAAGTCAAATTGACACAAATTTAAAAGTTTAATGATATCAAAATGACCAGTTTGTGGGAAAGCAGGTACTTTCATACATAGATAGCATACCATATAACTTGATATTGCCACTTCGGAACGACATTTCAGAATGTTTTTTACAAATATAAGTGTATATATTCTATGACCCAGCAATTCTCTTCTTCATGTAACTAATGAAATATTTACTCACACATGAAGAAGAGGGCTTGCTTACAGTTTTACTGCAGCATTGTTGATAATATTAAAATATTAGAAATAATCTAAATGTTCCAATTAGGGAATGACTTAGTAAACTGTGATATTTCTATTATTCAGAACACCTTGCAGAAGTTCAAGATTGAAGGAGAGGTGCACAAATACAGGAGCCTCTACAAAGGCATAATGTTGAATAGAAAAAAGAAAGACATGTTGCAGAATGATGCATACAACATATATTTTCTATAAAACACACACATATATATAAATAACACTATGATACTACATTTTTTTTTCAGGCGCATGTAAATATACAGTTGTGTAATAGAAGATCTGCACAGCAAAATTATTAGAAGGATTATTTCTGGGGAAGAAGGAGAGAACTGAGGCTGCGATGGTGGACAAAGAGGACTTTATCCGTATCTGGATATGTATTATGTTTAGAAGGAGAAAAAGTCACGGTTATGTTAGTTGTACGATTATTAGAGAGACAGGGAGAGACAGGAAGAGAGAATGAGAGATAATGAAAGAGCAAAGAAGAACCAGAGAAGGAAGCAAAGTAGGAAATAGAATGGCCAGAAATGACCTGGGTCAAAGGACAGTTAAGGAACTGGTTCTTCAGACACAGCCTGTCCACTGCAGTGTTTCTCTGGTGTGTGTTTCAGCATACTTGGCTGCCCCAGAAGTGTCCTTAAAAGAACCAAGTTGTGTTGGAAGGAACGGCCACTGCAGACAAGGTTGGAGGGACCAGAAAAGCAGTGGCTGATTTAGCGTCTAGCTTTGGTAAGGTGCAGATAGGATACAAGCCAGAACCATGGAAAGAGGTCTGGTCAATGAGAAGGAGGTCCCAATGGAATCCGTGGACAAAGAGTCTGGCTAGTGAGGACATGTCCTCTGTGCATGCAAAGCAGGAACAGCTCATAGAGTCACACTTAGATACAAATTTCAGGGATGACTGTCAGTGGGTTTTGCTATTTCCATGAGATATTGAAATTCCCGTTACTTTTTACATTGAACAGTTTCTATTATTTTCTAGTCAGTTTGTTTTTTAGGACTTACCTTAAAACAGTTTAAAGTTTCTTCCTGATTGTTACTGGCACATTCAGGCTCCTTGTCCTCTTGTATTATGATAATAGCCTAATAAATGGCTTCACTACCTCTTCATTCCAATGCATCCTATCGATCACTGCCAAATTAATCTTCTTAAAGCATCACTTGCCTCGTATTATAATTCACATAATCAAGAAATGGCAGTGGTCCTCTTTTGTCCAAGATCTTACCAACCAAGCATTAAGATGAAACTCCTCTTTTTTGTTCTAAAAGGTCTAAGTAATATGAACCATTGGAAGGACTGATGTTGAAGCTAAAACTCCAATACTTTGGCCACCTTATGTGAAGAGCTGACTCATTGGAAAAGACTCTGATGCTGGGAAAGATTGAAGGCAGGAGGAGAAGGGGACGACAGAGGATGAGATGGTTGGATGGTATCACCGACTCAATGGACATGGGTTTGGGTGGACTCCGGGAGTTGGTGATGGACAGGGAGGCCTGGCATGCTGTGGTTCATGGGGTCACAAAGAGTCAGACATGACTGAGCGACTGAACTGAACTGAACTGAATGTGAACCATTCCCTATTTAGCTAACACTAACTCCCACTCTGCCCATAATTTACATCATCAATTCCTCAGAACACTGGAGTTAACTTTTAAAGTCCACTCCTTTGAAAGTATAGGAAAGCAGTGGTAGGCATCAGATTTGTCCTTTGGTGTATCTGCTTCCCAACGTGGCCTCAAATCATGTACATTACTGTCATCCAAAGAAAACTGTTTTCTCTGCTTCTCACCTACCATCGTCCTTCTTTTCCTGAACCAAGTCATTTATCCTATTGCTGTGACCTCTATCCCACAGCACTTTTCACGTTAGCCTCTCTTCCCTCTTTTACATCCAGGTCAGGCTCTTCATGTACTTCACTCCCCTCTTGTGCTTTTCCTCTGCTACAGGCCAACCCCTGAAGAGCTCTCCCTGCTTCTTCATCTATCCAGATTCTACATATCCCTAATTCAAGAAGCATCTCTATCATGTATAAGGGCCCTTGTGGCTCAGATGGTAAAGAATCTGCCTACAATGCAGGAGACCCAGGTTCAATCCCAGGGTTGGGAAGATCTCCTGGAGAAGGGAATGGCTACCCACTAGAGTATATGATAGAGATGCATCCTGATGTATTATTGTCAGGATGCATCTCTACCATATAGCTTTTTCTAATAACTCCAGTCTATAGAGGTTGATCCCATCTCTTGATCCTATCCCTTGAAGTATTTATATACATCAGAAAATAATGCTAGGCCTCTCTCGCCTTCTGAGATGGCCCACATTCTGTCTGTGGATTGTGTTTCTCTCTGAATAAATCCATTTCTTACCTATCACTTTGTCTCTCACTGAATTCTTTCTATGCTGAGACACAAAGAACCTGAGCCTCAGTAAGTCCAGACAGTAGTAGTCCCTTGTTACCAAACCAAACTTGGATAGGCTCGCCAATCTACTGACACTGAGTTGTAGTGAAGTAAGTCGACTAATTGTCAATAGCTAGAAAGCAAGGGTTGGCCTCCCTTTCCAAAGGCAAAAAGCACTGAAACCCACAGTGAGTGGGAAAAGTTAAGTATGCTGCCCCCAAGCACATAGAACCCAGACAGGTTGGAACCAGAATTTGATGATGCTGACTCCCACTTACCCTGCCATTAAGCAATCAAAAGAATCCATGAATTGATCATGCCTTCTTTGAACTATTACTATAAAATCCCTCACTACCCCCTCCAGGTTGGGATACAGTTTTTAGGGCATTATCCCACTATGGCTGCCATCTCCTAGGAAAGCCATAAAGCTATTCTTTTCTATTTCACTCCCTCCTATGATGCTTTTGAACTGTGGTGTTGGAGAAGACTCTTGAGAGTCCCTTGGACTGCAAGGAGATCCAACCAGTCCATCCTAAAGGAGATCAGTCCTGGGTTTCATTGGAAGGACTGATGCTGAAACTGAAACTCCAGTACTTTGGCCACCTCATGCGAAGAGTTGACTCATTGGAAAAGACCCTGATGCTGGGAGGGATTGGGGGCAGGAGGAGAAGGGGACGACAGAGGATGAGATGGCTGGATGGCATCACCGACTTGATGGACATGAGTTTGAGTAAACTCCGGGAGCTGGTGATGGACAGGGAGGCCTGGCGAGCTGTGATTCATGGGGTCGCAAAGAGTCGGACACGACTGAGTGACTGAACTGAACTGAAAAAGAAAACACTAATATATATCTTATTCTTCATGATTTCATGTGTGTGTGTTTAAGTACCATAGAAGGAATCATCTTTTATTGTATTCTCTCTAGTCTTTAACATACCATCATGCTCATAGTGAACACTAAGTATTAGATAATGAATTGATTTGATATATTTTCTACTTGTGCAAAATTATTCTTTATGTATCGTATTAGGCAGGACTCTTTTGGTTGCAAATGGCAGTAACTCACACTAACTTAATTTAAAAGGGATTCGATTCACCTAACTGAAATTGTAAGTATACTTTGACTTAAGGCAAAATTGGATACATGTGCTGAAATATCGTTAAGAATCAATCTCTCTAAAATTGCATCAAAATAAAAATGAATATAAATTATCTAGCAACAAATTTAACCAAGGACCTGAAAGACCTATTTACACTGAAAACTGTAAAACATTGATGAAAAAAATTGAATAAGACACAAATACATAGAAAGATATTTTGTACTCATAGATTGGAAGAACTTATATTGCTAAAGTTTTCTATTACCCAAAGCAATCTACAGATTCAATGCAATTGCTGTCAATATTCCAATGACATTTTCCACAGAAATAGAACAAATAATCCTAAAATTTGTATAAAACCATAAAAGACCTTGAATAACCAAAGAAACCTTGAGAAAGAAGCAAAGCTGGAGGCATCATGTTCCCTGACTTCAAACTACATTGCAAAGCTGTAGTAATAAAAAAAATATGGTATTAGCATAAAAACAGATGCAAAGATCAATGGAACAGAATATAGAGCCCTACAATAAATCTACACATATATAGTAAATTAATTATAACAAAGCAGTCAAAAATACACTGTGGGACCAGGCCAGTCTCTCTAAATTAAATGTTGTTGAGACACTGGAAAGCAATATCCAAAAGAATGAAATTGGACTGCTATTTTATATCATATCTAAAAATTAATTCAAAGTAGATAAAAGATTTGAACTTAAGACCTGAAACCATAAAACTCCTAGAAGAAAACAAAGGCATCAATTCCTGGTCATCTGTCTTGGCAATTATTTTTCAGGTTTGACACCTAAACTGAAGCAAAAAGTAAATAAATAAATAGGTGCAATTACACCAGACTGAAAATCTTTGGCATGACAATGGAAACCATCAACAAAATGAAAAAGAAACCTACTGGATGGAAGAAAATATTTTTAAATGATATATCTAGTAAGAGGTTAATATCCAAAATATATTAAAAATTCATACAACTTATTAGCAAAAGTAAATTAACTGATTTTTAAAATCCAATTAAAAGCATGAAAGAGACCTGAATAGACACTTTTCCAAAGAAGATATACAGATGGCCAATAGTACATGAAAAGGTTTTTGGCATCACAAATCATCAGAGAAATCTAAAATGGGATAAAACCACAATGAGATATTGCTTCATACCTATCAGAATGGCTCTTATGGAAAAGACAAGAAATAACAAGAGATGGTGAGGATGTGGAGAAAATGGAAACTTTGTGCACTCTTGGTGAGAATGTAAACTGGTGTAGGCACTGTGGAAAACAGTATGGACATTCCTCAAAAAATTCAAAGTAGAACTACCATATGATCTAGCAATTCCACTTTTGGATATGTATCTGAAGAAAATAAAAACATTAACTAGAAAAGACATATGCATCCCCATGTACATTGCAGCATTATTTAAGACAGTTGAGACATGGAACCCATGTATGTTCATCAATAGATGAATGGTTAAAGAAATTGTGGTATACACACACAGAGACACACACGCAAAGGAATACTATTCAGCCATTAAAAAAGATAAAATCTTGCCATTTGTAATAACACGGATGGACCTTGAAAGATAGATGCTAAGTGAAATAATTCAGATAGAAAAAGACAAATGCTATATAATCTCACTTATATGTGGAATCTTAAAAAAAAAAGAAAAAAGAAAGAAAGGAAAGAAAAGAAAAAGCCCAGCTCATAGATATAGAGAACAAATGAGTGGTTACCAGAATTGCAGCAGTAGGGGTGGGGCAGTGTGCAAAATGGAAGTCAAAAGGCCCAAATTTCCAGTAATAAGTAAGTCAAGGGGATATAATGTACAGCATGGTAGCCATACTTAACAATATTGTATAGCATATTTTAAAGTCATTAAGAGAATAAATCTTAAAAGTTTTCACCACAAGAAAAAATAATAAGTAACTATGTATGTTGATGGATGTTAACCATAGATGGTCCCTGACTTAAGATGGTTTGAAGGACAATTTTTTTTTGCTTTTTCTAGGCTAGCAGATATGCGGTATGATCCTCACTTATGATGCCAGGCACCAGTAGCTCCCAGTTAGCCACACCACCGCAAGGATAAAGAGCCAATATACTCACAACCACCCTGTACATACACAATCATTCTGTTTTTCACTTTCAGTACAGTATGTGATAAATTACATGAGATAGTCAACAGTTTTAATGTAAAATAGGCTATGTGTTAGAGGGTTTAGCCCAACTGTAGGCTAACATAAGTATTCTGAGCACATTTAAGGTAGGCTAGGCTAAGCTGTGATATTTGGTAGGTTAAGCATATTAAATGCATTTTCACATGATATTTTCAACTTTCAATGGGTTTGTTGGGAAATAACCCCATTGTAGTAAGCTGAGGAAGATCTGTAGACTTGTTTTGGTGATCATTTTGCAATATACAGATAAATATTGAATCAGTATTTTGTACACCTGAAACCACTATGATGTTGGATGTCAATTATCCTCCCCCACTCCCCCAGAAATCTGTCTTTCTCCATCTCTGCATTCTGATGTTCTCTGGGTTGGCTCTCAGGGAGTCTGACGTCGACCAAAAGCAACAAAAGCAGTCCCCAGAAGCTACAGGCTTTCATCCCATCACCCCAGCAACCCCAGGGAAACTCTTAATATTAGGTTGAAATATACAAAATTGTCATTTATGTAGGTCAAAAATGGTTGAGTAATGGCAATTTCATATGTTTCAACATAATAGTCCTAGAAAAAGTCCCAAGATCTACAGTTCACTACTTCAGCTTAGATTTCATACCCATTGATAAGCCAATTATCTGTGGCCACTAGAATGTAGTACTCTTCCTGATCAGGTTGGAGTCATATGCCCACCCAAAAGCCATGTGACAAAAAGTGAGAGAAGACTGGTTTTCTCAAAGGAAATTTAAGATGCTATTAGCAGAAAAAGGAAAATAAAATCAGATGAGGCAAAACACCAGATGCCCACTGTGCATATAAGAAACAACAAATGTGGCAATTTACTATAAAGGGGTGTGTGTGCACTCAGTCCCTCAATCATGTCTGACTCTTTGTGACCCCACGTACTGTAGCCCTTCAGACTTCACTGTCCATGGGATTTTCCAGGCAAGAATACTAGAGTGGATTACCATTTCCTCCACCAGGGGATCCTCCCAACCCAGAGATCGAACGTAAGTCTCCAGCGTCTCCTGCAATGGTAGACAGATTCTTTACCACTGAGCCACCTGGGAAGCCCCTACAATAAGGCAACAAAGCCTAATTTCAGGGAACCTCAAATTGCACAGGCTCCTCCCAAAACCATATATCTAATTTTTATTTTAAATTTGAATTATTTTTCTCAAAGAAGGCCCCCCAATTATATAAGCTTTAGGATCAATAAAACCTGGATCTGCACCTAATAAAAACACTCAAAAATTTTTGTGAAATTAGTAAATAAGCATTCCAATATATTGCACTTTCTCCTGATTTTAGTGGAAATAAATCATTTATTAAATAGTTTATTCACTGAATTTTTCATAATAACATGATCTCTTTTGACCCTATTAGAAAATAGCTTGATCATTTCCTTCAGATCTTTTCAATTTCTCAGGGTTCAGTATTCAATATATTTTTCTTTACTTCTGTCACAGATCCACACCAAAAAGGTCCTTTTTCATCTTTGACCAGCCCATGTTGAATGTGCATCTTTGGGTCTCAATGTGGTTTCTTGGAGCATCCATTTGAAGAAACTTAGCAGTTGTTCAGACGGTAAAGAATCTGCCTGCAATGCGGGAAACCTGGGTTCCATCCCTGGGTTGGAAGATCCCCTAGAGAATGGAAAGGCTACCCACTCCAGTATTCTGGCCTGGAGAATTCCCTGGACTGTATAGTCCATGGGGTCGCAAAGAGTCAGACACAACTAAGTGACTTTCACACACATACCAGTTGTTCATATTCACACTAATACTCTTTTTTTTAAATTCTCTATTCTAAATCAAAACAAATTCTGTAAAATTACCATAGAGAGAACACGAAACCTAAGATGGATCTTACATTGGAATGAATCTAGGATGTGAGTTAGATCAAAGTTAGACAGCTACCGAGGACCCATTGTCAGGATTGTGCTGAAATTGGGTCTAGATAACCAGAAAATGTCCCCTTGTTTGTAGGATTTCCAACTGCACTTTACCCTTCTATCTGGCAGTCAGACAGCCCAAGGAATGTAAATTCATGCTGTTTTGAATGTGGGGGAAGGTGAGGGAACTAAGCCTGCCTGCTGCTATTCTGATTACAGCATTTGTCCCTGGGAGAGACAGCTCTGGGATTGATGCTATTTTTCTTCCCTCTCAGGAAAGTGACTTGGGCTGTGTATCTGAGAGGGCCAAGGAGCACCTACACATGACAATTTCTGCTTAATCCCCCAGCAGGTTTTTGAATCTGTAGTCCTTCTGATGTGCCATAGAGTTTGACCCATTCATTCCCTCCCCCCACCTCCAGCGAGAAATACAGCATAGGAACAGGGCAGTGCAATTATGTTGCCTTTTTTCTTTTAATTTGTTGAAATGGTCTCTAGGCAGAAGAAGCAGGGGGAGTAGGAACCAGATGGTTGTATCTGGAGTAGAAACCCACTATTGAGGAGCTTGGAGATGCTCAAATCTGGCAGCAGTATTTTCCTGCAGGGACAGGGGATGAAATAGCAGAGTGGTGGCAAAAGATTTCCAGAAGACTCACCTCCAGTGTGCTTTTTTCTCTATCCAAGGTCCACACACCTTAAAATGCAGTCCCTTTTCCTTTAATTCTTGAAAGCACCACCAACCTTAGATTAGAATAGACTTTTCTTTAAGTTTGGTAGTGAGGAGAGAGGTAGTTAGTGCTAACACAAAGAGGAGAAAAGGAAAGATATATCCTTTTGAATGCAGAGTTCCAAAAAATTGCAAGGAGAGATAAGAAAGCCTCCTCAGGGATGAATGCAAATAAATAGAGGAAAACAATAGAATGGGAAAGACTAGAGATCTCTTCAAAAACATTCCGAGCAAAAAGGGCACAATAAAGTACAGAAATTATATGGACCTAACAGAAGCAGAAGATATTAAGAAGAGGTGGCAAGAATACACAGAACTATATAAAAAAGATCTTAACAACCCAATTAACCATGATGGTGTGTTCACTCACCTAAAGCCAGACATCCTGGAATGCAAAGTCAAGTGGGCCTTAGGAAGTATCACTGCAAACAAAGCTAGTGGAAGTGATGGAATTCCAGTTGAGCTATTCCAAATCCTAAAAGATGATGCTATGAAAGTGCTACACTCAATATGCCAGCAAATTTGGAAAACTCGGCAGTGGCCACAGGACTGGAGGTCAGTTTTCATTCCAATCCCAAAGAAAGGCAATGCCAAAGAATGTTCAAACTACCACACAATTGTATTCACCTCACACTAGCAAAGTAATGCTCAAAATTCTCCAAGTTAGGCTTCAATAGTATATGAACTGAGAACTTCCAGATAGTCAAGCTGGATTTAGAAAAGGCAGAGGAACCAGAGATCAAATTGCCAATATCCGTTGGATCAAAGAAAAATCAAGAGAGTTCCAGAAAAATATCTACTTCTGCTTTGTTGACTACACCAAAGCCTTTGACTGTGTTGTTTAGTGGCTAAGTCATCTCCGACTCTAGCAACCCCATGGACTATTTCTTTCCAGGCTCCTCTGTCCATGACATTCTCCAGGCAAGAATACTGGAGTGGGTTGCCATTTCCTTCTCCAGGTTTGACTGTGTGGATCACAACAAACTGGAAAATTCTTCAAGAGATGGGAATACCAGGCCTCCTGACCTGCCTCTTGAGAAATCTGTATGCAGGTCAAGAAGCAACAGTTAGAACTGGACGTGAAACAATGGACTGGTTCCAAATTGGAAAATGAGTATGTCAAGGCTGTATATTGTCACTCTGCTTATTTAACTTATATGCAGAGTACATCATGTAAAATGCTGGGCTGGATGAAGCCCAAGCTGGAAAAAGATTGTCAGGAGAAATATCAATAACTTCAGATATGCAGATGACACCACCCTTATGGCAGAAAGTGAAGAGGAACTGAAGAACCTCTTGATGAAAGTAAAAGAGAAGAGTGAAAACGCTGGCTTAAAACTCAACATTCTAAAAACAAAGATCATGGCATCCGGTCCCATCACTTCATGGCAAATAGATGAGAAACAATAGAAACAGTGAGAGACTTTCTTTTCCTGGGCTCCAAAAAAACTGCAGATGGTAACTGCAGCCATGAAATTAAAAGACACTTGCTCCTCAGAAGAAAAGCCATGACAAACCTAGATAGCATGTTAAACAGCAGAGACATTACTTTGATGACAAATGCCCCTCTAGTCAAAGCTATGGTTTTTCCAGTAGTCATGTATGGATGTGAGAGTTGGACCATAAAGAAAGCTGAGTGCTGAAGAACTGATGCTTTTGAACTGTGGTGTTGGAGAAGACTCTTGAGAGTCCCTTGGACTGCAAGGAAATCCAAGCAGTCAATCCTAAAGGAAATCAGTTCTGAATATTCATTGGAAGGACTGACGCTGACGGCTAAAGCTCCAATACTTTGGCCACCTGATGCAAAACTGACTCATTGGAAAAGACCCTTATGCTGGGAAGGATTGAAGGCAGGAAGAGAAGGGATGACAGAGGATGAGATGGTTCGATGGCATCACCGACTGGATGGACATGAGTTTGAACAAGCTCCCAGAGTTGGTGATGGACAGGGAAGCCTGGTGTGCTGCAGTCCATGGGGTCGCAAAGAGTCAGACACGACTGAGCAACTAAACTGAACTAAACTGAATTTACAAATGAGTATTATCCATCCTTCCTTCACTTCCTTGTACCTTCCTTCAGCATCCCAACCACTCACCAAATCCCAGAAAATTTCACCAAACCCTCTAATGTGTTCTCCACTCCCTCCTCCCTACACAAAGGAAGTAGAGAGAAAACTGAGACTGGGGGGTGGGGGGCGCACAAGGAACAGTCAGAGTTGGCTAAGAGTTAATCTCTTTATCTTCCCATCTTTGTGGAGACTCATCCAAGAGGCAAACCCTTCGGCCTGGTCTCTGGACCATCTAAACACTGGGAAGACTGCTGCTGCACACCAAAGTCTGGGGTGGGGGCTGACGCTTCTCTCCCCAACTCTGCCTTAGGGAAAACTGATTTTCAATTTTTTATGAAGACTGGAAGGACTGTTGCTGAAGCTCACTACTTTGGCCACCTAATGTGAAGTCGATTCATTGGAAAAGACCGTAATGATGGGAAAGATTAAAGACCAAAAAAGAAAGGGGCAGCAGAGAATAAGATAGTTAGATAGCATCACTGACTCAATGGACATGAATCTGAGCAAACTCAAGGAGAAAGTGGAGGACAGAGGAGCCTGGAGTGTGGCAGTCCATGAGATCTCAAAGAGTCAGGCATGACTTAGTGACTTAATAACAATGCAAATGCAGCTGAATATCCATCCAGATATTCCCTGTGAGGGTTTTTTCCTCTCCAACCAAATATGTGGATTCTTTTTCAACACTATTTCTCCAACTCTCCAAAACCCACTGAGTGCTCTACAATTCAATACCCCAAGTTAGCAGCAGTTAACTTCTGTCCAACTTGGCTACAAATTCAAGAGTTCCCACAAACGCCTCTCAGATTTGATAATTTGGTAGCATGACTCGCAGCACTTGGGAATGCACTTTACTAACCAGTTTATTATAAAGATTATGACTCAGAAAGAGATGTGTAGGGTAAGGTATGTAAGGTATGGGAGTGGGGAGGTGGAGATGCCATGCCCCCTCTGAGTATGCCACTCTCCCAGCAACTCCATGTCTTCACCAACCCAGAAGCTCCCTGAATCCCATCGTTTAGGGTTTTTAATGGAGGTTTCATTATGTAGGCATGATTGATTACACTATTGGCTCTTCGTGATTAAATCCGTCTCCAGCCTCTCTCCCTTCTATGGAAGCTGGGAGATGGGGCTGAAAGTTCCAAATGCCTAATCAAGGCTTGGTCTTTCTGGTGACAAGGGGCTCCTATCACCCTCGCACGCATTCTAAGTTGCTTCAGTCATGTCTAACTTTTTGTCACCCTATGGATCATAGCCCACCAGTCTCCTTGTCCCTGGAATTCTCCAGGCAAGAATCCTGGAGTGGGTTGCCATTTTCTTCTCCAGAGGATCTTCCTGATCCAGGGATCAAACCCACGTCTTTTAGATCTCCTATATTGGCAGGTGGATTCTTTACCACTAGTCCCACCTGGGAAGCCCCCTATCACCCTTATCACTGAGGAAATAACAAGAGTTTTAAGAGCTCTGCATCAGGAACTGGGGACAAAAACCAAATATCTTTCTTATTATATTACCCTGTTATGTTTATCCATCCTGCAAAAAAAAAAAAAAAATTCTAGAAACGTCTCCTTATAGTGTTAGCCTTTCTGGCTATTTCTGGCTCTCCTTCTCTGTATACTGGCTATAACCCCATAAGAGACTGACTAGAAACTTCCTTTTTGTTCTTCATTAGGTTTTTCAACACATAACTAGTTCCCCTGTGACAGACTTCTTTATCTGTCCCTTCCAAACAAACCATTCATGGGAACAAGCATTCTCAGAGCACTGGAGTTGAATGCCCACACTAGCTCTCTTCCTTCCAGAAGAATCTTAGGAAGTCAGTGGTAAGGGTGAACTTAAATGGCCAAGGAATTCACTCCAGGGCCCCCTTTCATGGGCCACCTCCTTTGGCCTCTGGGTCACTGAGTTCCACAGAGGAGAACTGAGCCTTTCCAGTGTCCAGGGAGGCCTCTGGGCTCTTGTTCAGCTCTCCACTGGGAAACTCTCTGAGCTGGCTACCCAGCCTCTGGAACGGACGACCAGGAACTTCACCAGTTAAGATGGGATGGGATGGCTGGAGGACCAGTTTGACTGAAGGCCTCTTGCCTTCTGCTCCCGCTGGTTTCCCTCCCTGCACATGCTGAACAAAGACAAAAACAAAAACACAACAAAACCCAGGGAAACCAAGCTATTTTAAAATACTGTTATCAAGAGATCTTCCTTCTGAGGTAGAAACCTCACTTCCTCGTCGTCGTCGGGCTCTGCTCATCTGTGGCCCCAGAACGTCTCTGCCGGTGAGGGCCTCAAGCCCACACTGGTTGATCTGGAATCCGGGTTTAGGTCCCAGCATCTGGCAATGTGCTCCACTCTGATGACACTTTTCGCTTCTAATAATAGAGCCGATGAAGTAATATTGCAATTGATGTTCCCGGGGATTTGATTGGATAAGTGCATAAGCCCTGGAGGGGGAAGGGGGTTGTATGGACGGATCACATTAGTATTCCCATCCTATCGATGCGCCGGGCCGCGAACCACGTCAGCCGGACTGATTCCCTGCGTCTGCCAGTCCCGCCACGGATTCATTTGGGATCCTCAAACAGGCAAGCCCCGTGGAGACGAGGGATCAAGACAGCGGATTAGAACCAATTGCCTGCCTCGGGGACAGCCAGCCCTTCCAGGCCCGGTGACTGGGGAGGGAGGGGAGCGCCGCCGCCGTGGGAAGACACCCGAAGCTAGAGCGACACTCTCCCCGCTGCACCCCCACCCCCTGCCCCCCTCCACCTGGCAGCGCAGGCTTTTGAAAACTGTCCATCTGAATGGAAACTCGGAACCGCCGGGCGGCGTGTTCCTTCTCGCGCAGCCTTGCGATCCATGCCGAGCGGAAAGCGGTGCGAGCCCGCGCCAGCGCCCA
Source organism: Cervus elaphus (assembly GCF_910594005.1). NCBI lineage: Eukaryota > Metazoa > Chordata > Mammalia > Artiodactyla > Cervidae > Cervus > Cervus elaphus. The sequence continues at coordinate 18,105,815 of NC_057839.1, read as the reverse complement.
GCTCCCGGGACAGGGCCGGCAGTGTTGCTGAGCTGAACTTGACCGAGCCCCTTTCTCGCTGCTAGTGGCAGCGATGCTGCACGGCACAGCCAGCGCTTCCCCGGCTCTCCTTCAAGCTGAAGGTTACCCACCCGCGCAGCCAGCCCCAACCCTGTGAGCGCCGCGCCTCGGGTCCCAGCTCCGGCTGCTCGGCGGCGGCTCGCAGGGCAACGACCGGGCCGCCCGCGCCGGGGCGCACTGCACCAGCGGCTTCGGCTTGGTGGATGTGTATGCATGAGTTCTGCACCGAATGGGCGCAAAAAGCGCCCCAGCCGGTCCACCCGCTCCTCAATCTTCCAGATCAGCAAGCCCCCGCTGCAGAGCGGGGACTGGGAGCGCAGGGGCAGCGGCTCCGAGAGCGCCCACAAAAGCCAACGAGCCCTGGACGACTGCAAGATGGTAGGTGGAAAATGCGTCTCCTTTTTTTCCTTTCTTTTTTTTTTTTCTTTTCCCTTTGGAGATGTGGGGGAATCGTGTCCGTTCATCGTTCGCCTGAGTGCCAGCCACTCCGCCACCCTCATCTCCTCCATGCCGATCACGTGCACATGCACTATTTTTAAATCTGCAGTCCCCCAGATTCCGGGTGACACCTGGTCGTCATGGACCCGCCAAGAAGTGCCACGGAGAGAGTCTTGGGGGCAGCGGTTGTAGGTCATCCTTCTAACCCCTCCGAGAATGGCAGATACGAAAGACTCGGTGAACTGGCTGGCTCACCAGGGAGGGAGGGATTAGGAAGGTAAGAGTGCTGAATTGTGGGGAGACAGGAGCAAACAGACCCAAACAGGACGCACAGGGCGCTGCGGTGGGGACGAAGGTTCCAGCGCAGAGGCTGTGGCGGGTCTTCCTGTCAGACAGCAGAGCCCGAACTGTTCAGTGGTCTGGCAGGAAGTGAACGGATTGCCTAATACAACCCACCTTTGGCCTTTTGAAATCCGCAGGCCAATTCAAATTCACATCCCAGCTGTAGTAGAGGGGAACATTGTAGCGAGAGTTGCCAGCATCGCTCTCCGGTGACCTGGGAGTGGCATGGTAGCTCTCCAAATATGCTCTCGATCGTCAGAAACTTGAGTCTGAACGGATGGGAGCAAGTAGGTCTGGAAATAGAACTTCCATGACCAGACTTAGGGATGAAAAATAAACACTTGCCTTGGACAAAGAGAACTTAACAATCTTTGTGTCCCAATCTTTAAACATTCTGTAGGCTCTTTAGCAGGAGATTTGAGGTGGCTCAGGGGTCAGTGAAAGCCTCTGTTTAGGTAGGAAAAAGTAGCAAACTTTTTGGTTATAAATGTCTTATGAAAGAAACTTGCTTCTTTTCCAGCTTGTGCAAGAGTTCAACACGCAAGTGGCCCTGTACCGAGAATTGGTCATTTCCATTGGGGACGTCTCGGTCAGCTGCCCCTCTCTCCGGGCGGAAATGCACAAGACAAGAACCAAAGGCTGTGAAATGGCCCGCCAAGCACACCAAAAACTTGCTGCCATCTCAGGGTAGGAGCCTCTTGGTGTTATTTGGTAATTCATGTATATGAAGTGTGAATGCTGGCACACAATGGATATTTAGAGTGATCAAAGCCTCAGAGATGATCACTGCAAATGTGAGGTTTTAATCAATTACCCTGAGATCAGGATTGTCTAGAGAGCAATGAACAAACTATAGGCCAAATTATAATCCAAAAGTTGTGTGATTTTTGTTTATATGTTGAATATTTGGGTCATTAAGTGTCTTTTTTTTTTTTTTTTCAAAATTAACTTTAAGTATGCTGGCCACATTTTGGAATTTGAGGCTTAAGATGTTTTTGCACCAAAGTGAAGTTAAATCATCATGCCGCAAGATTATTTTGTCATCTGCTGCTAAACATGTACTGCACAAAAATCTTTGCTAAATCCCAGATTTACTGATCTATTTATACCATGAGTCAAATTCTTATTATACCATTTAAATTAAGATCCCTAAAATAAAGTCTTGGATATAAATTACTCTCTTCACTGTAGTGTATGAAAGGGAAGTTTGAACTGGAGAAAAACTTTTTCAAGATTGGGGAAATTCACAAATTTAACTAAATTTAAGCTGCTTATCATCCCTTCCCCAATTATTTTTAATTCTTTTTATCCCATTTATGGATTCTCATGCCTATTTTAGGTGATAAGGCAGTGAGTGAAAACTTCTCTCCTGAGACCACACTCACTTCCTCCTGATCTCTCAATAGTGGGAGAAAATTTAATTGTGGATTTTATTAACAGTTCCTATTTCAGATAAGTACAAAGATTAAGGAAACACAGGAATCTTTATGCAGGTACATTGATTTAAGTGTTTGATTCAGTTTGGATTTAGCCTTTATATATTTGTCTTTATGTATGATTACATCACAGTAGAAGTTCTGGTTAGACTCTTGTGATAATGTTGTAGATTGATCATTTATAGGAATTATATCCAATTTACTTTTTTGAAAGAATCATTTTATCTTTAGTGCCATTAATATATGTAGTGACAGTTATTGGTATATAAAGATTAGAAAGCTGTATGTCACCTCTCTTAATAACTAGTTTATATTTTATATGATGAAAAATGATACACTCTACTAATCTCCTTGAAGTGAGAGACATATAAAATGTTACAAACCTATTTTATTTAGTAGAAGTATTGAAAATTATTGTCCTTTTCTGTTTTGTCTGTTATACTATACTTAAGAAGTGAATCTGGGAGTGAATCTAAGTGTTTAAGGATTTGGGGGAGGAAATGCAGCTGTGAAAAGTATCAGAGAAAAAGAGAGAAAAACAATCAGAAACACAAAAGGGAATCATGGTGGATTAAAATATATAAAGAAACAATGGTTCAGAGAAAAAAACAGGTTTAGAAGAGAGCTAAGGAATTGCGTATTTGTAAACTCCGTGTCTAACAGTTTATGGCAAGTTTATATCCAAAATTCCTTTGAGCTTGACCTCAAATTGAGAACATGTTCTAATCAGACAAGATGTACTGGAGAAATGAACAAGGAGGTCAATTTAGTCTATTCTGCTACACATGTGAAATTCAGTTTCTTCTAAAGGTTTAGGAAAGAAAGAGTCTGCAACTATTGGGCACCAGTTAAGTTTTGAGGATTTGAGGTGAATTTTATTAATTCAGGGAATTACAGCCTTTCACTACTTGCTTACATGTTATTTGAGGAATGTTACTGGGGGCAGGTTTATAAGGATTCGTGGGAAAACGGGTTGTTCTTAGAGCCTTGGGAAAGTAAGGTCAACTCTATTGAATGTTCTGGTGTAGAATTTGAAACATTTTCCTCCTTAAAATAATGAGATACAGTGTAACCTTTCTGGAAAATGACAGTAAGATAATTGAGGAAAATCCCTTAAGCCCATCACCATCTGGACCCCATTAATGAAGGATGTGATTCCCCTGGGTGGAATTCTGTTCCTGATATTGCTGGTTATGCAGGCTCTCATTTCAGGCTTCCTGTGAAGGTCGGTAGGGAGGCTGAAGGATTCACTTTACAATTGGATGCAGGGGTAAGAAAAGCAATGATTCCTGGGGAATGTAGACAGAAAGACTAGATTTCTTGAGTGCCCATTGTCTGCTGGTACAATCCATTTAATTGACAGAATAATCCTCTGAGGAAAGGATTAGTATCTTTATTGGACAAATTAGTTTTAGGGAGATTGAGCAAATTGCCCAGTCACACAACTAAAAAGTGGTACTTTAATCTGGCCCCAGGTTTGCATGCTTCTGAAAACCATGATCTTTCCTCCATATAATGCTGCCATTCAAAAAGATGTCAGGTAGAAAGGAACGAAGTACTAAGACATGCTCAAGAGATGAACTTCCAAAAGAGTACATAAAATGAAAGAAGCCAGTCACAAAATACCACATATTATATGATTCCATTTAAGTGAAATGCTCAGAGAAAGCAAATCTATAAGAAACAGAAAGGAGATTAGTGGTTGCCCAGGGTGGAAACAGAGAGTAAGTGCAAATGAGCTTAAGGTATCTTTGGGAGTGATGGAAATGATCCAAATTTGAATTAGGGTGATAGTTGTCAACTGTATGTTTTCTGAAAATCAATGACTTGCACACTTAACAATGAGTGAATTTTATGGTATGTAAAGGATACCTCAATGAGTGTTTTTAAAAAGGTGTGATCACTGTTACCATGATTAACACTTGCCTTTCATTGGGTTTATTCTTTTCAACATGTGTAGCTTTTAGTGAAAGGGATATGAGCTACAGAGATGGGACAAAATAAAGCTTGGCTCGCCATGCATACATCAAAATGCCTGCCTGATAGTGATCGTCTAAGCACCAATTTGTTGCTCTGGGGAGGGATACAGGTGGAGGAAAGGCAGGACTTGAAGGAGTAAATGAATTAGATCATATCTTACCAACACAGACCCCTCCTTTCCTCTCTACCACCTGGTTTGGGGCCAGAAGAAGAAGATGGGGTGGAAAGTGGACAGGATAAAAAGAAGAGGCAAGATAAATAGGGAGGGAGAGAATTAGAATTAAGCCACACAGGTAGCCCATGGCATTGCAAGAACCCCAGTTTTACCATCCCTAAGGTCTTTTACATTTCACTGTCTCTGAATTTACAATTTATTTTACAATGGATGATGCATCATCATATTGAACAGCAGCATCTTTTCTTTCTTATTGGTACATAAAGCAGTGTTTCTTAAAATGGATGATGTCTAAATTTAATAAAATATAGTTTGGGTTAAAAGTTTAAAAGAAAAAAGAATTAAGCCACAAATGCTATATCGCTTTTATCCCTGACCAATTGAAATCCTCAAGGAATGGTGACCACAAGAGAAGACTCAGACTGTGGTTCTCACTAGCTGGCCCTGGGTAAGCAGGGCTTCTTCACAGATACAAGGCAAACACTTTCTCAAATTGTATTTAGATCAGCAGACGTTTGGGTACAGCCTTTTCTTTCTTTACTGTACCTTCGCCATGCTGATCTTCTCCTAAGTGTTAAAGCTGAGAGGGTCACGGCTTGGTGTTTCTGTGTATGTGTGAGTGTGTGCACACATCAGGGGTAGCTGGCTTTCTGGGCCCTGTCTCCTTGAACTTCCTTCCAAAAATGACTTCTGAGACACCTTTGAAGAATCCCTAGGGCTCCATGATACAGAGAATACTGAGTTAGCAAAATATCCTCCCTTTATATTTGCGGAATCTGAGTTTTGGAGGATTTAAAGTGACTTTAGAAGCAACTTGGTCGAGTGTATATGAGGATTTTATAGTCAGGCAGACCTGTGCTGAATACCATATTTGCTGATCTTGATGGAATTACTTAACTCTCTGAATCTCAGTTCTCTCATCTGTAAACTGGCTCTCATGCTCACTCCTGGGTTAGTTGAGAGGACTTAGGGAGCCAGCTGGGTGGTGCCTACCCTGGCAGTGGCACCCTGCCCTTCCCGGGTTGCTCTAAGGCTGCAACCCTGGTCTCCTGCTCCCTGGTCTAGTGTCTGTTCCACCAGCCATGTCATCTCCTGAGAGTGAAGACAGAAGAGCAGGAGCTAGGAGGACCACAAGAGACAATATCCTCCAGCAAACCCTCTAGTTTATGCTATGGCTGGTGGGTTGGCGTTAGGAGTCCTTGTCCTATATGCTTCTATGGTGTCTGTGTTGCTCTGGGTCTTCACACCACGACCTTCTGTTAGTGGCTGCTGATGAGAGTGAAAGCGAGGTTTGAGTATGCTACTATGAAAGGCAGTATAGCTGTCATAGGAAAGAGCACTGACTCTAAATCAGATTGTGTGATTAGTCACTCAGCCATGTCCGACTGTTTGCAACCCCATGGACTGTAGCCTGCCAGGCTTCTCTGTCCATGCGGATTCTCTAGGCAAGAATACTGGAGTGGGTTGCCATGCCCTCCTCCAGGGGATCTTCCCAACCCAGGGATCGAACCCAGATCTCCTGCATTGCAGGCTGATTCTTTACTATCTGGGCTGGATAAAATCCTTGCTTCGCTACTTACTAGGGATACATGCGAACTGATATGCCAATTGCTTCACAGGGTGGTAAATGGCAGTCTGGTGTGGTGGCTAAGTACATAGACTTTGAAGCAAGACTGCCATTGTTCAAATCTCAGCTTTACTACTCACAAATAGTGTGACCTTGGGCAAAGATATTGTCTTTCTGCCTCAATTTCTTAATCAGCAAAATAGGGCTGATGAATAATGGGACCAAATCATACAGTATTCTGAGGACTGAGGAAAGTAACATATATCAAACACTTAGAAGACTGCCTAATATCCAGCAAATGCTAGTATTAAGTTCATATTAGTGTTACTGTAATTATTAACAAAACATTTAAAATTCAGGTGGTCAGATACATTTATATAAAAATTATGTATCATCAAAGTTTTCAAATAAATATTTCAGCTGGAATAAATTTTTGTTTACCTTGGCTTCTTACTTTATGTTCTGAAAAACTTGCTAGGCTGAAATTTCCCGGATGGTTATTGAAAGACCTCTTCTTTAATATGTTAAAAACACTATAGAGATGTGACGGTTCAAAAGTAGTTAGATTTAAGATTATTTTCTTCATATAAATCAACCTAGATTCTTCATAAATCATAATATTTACAAAATCTTTTAGCCTAACTCTGGTATAAGCTGTGTGACATTGGATGAGACTGTTAAATTCTCTGTACACCTCAAAAATTGAATTGAATGATTTCTGAGTCGTCTGACTTTATCATTCTAGTGTTCTATGTTAATTCATGTAGATTTTCTTTACAGAACTGAGCTATTAAAAAAAAAAAAAAGCACATGCCAGAAGTTTGATGATTGAATTCCAGAAATAATTTGTTAGGATGTGAACACACTGTGATCACAAGGAGAATCTTAATCTCCTAATGGCTTCTGGGAACAATATAATGATTATCCTAGGGGTCCATATCCACAGATTTTAGGTTTTTCCTTTCAGCAATTATTTTCCTGACCAGCCAGGCCTATGTTTTTCTCCTTGTATCTCTCCTCATGTCTTTTCTTCTTCTTTTTTTGGTCTATTTTGGTTGTGTTTGATTCTTGTTTGACTTTCCTGCTCTATTTCTCCAGTCTCCCTGTGTGTGTCCATTTCCTGTCTTGTTTGCTAAGATACTGAAATGGGAGAGGGAGAATACATAACTGCAGCTTAGTCAGGGTGCTTCCTTTCAGCACTTTGCCTGAGGGTGCAGCAATTACGTGGGGTGATGGAGAGCGGAAGGAGTGTTTGGTGAGAAAGCGGAAGGGGTGTTTGGTGACTATGGAGGCAGCTCACTCAGCTTTCTTTGATCCACATTATAGAGGCGGCCTGGGGTGTAGTAAAAGAAGCCTTGTTGGCAGGCATGCCAGATCACCCATGCTGTCCTTTATGTTTTCTTATTACAGATGTTTGGGTTTTAAATTTTTAACTCTCACTGGTCAGATAGTGAAAGGTGAGTTATATCTATACCAAAAGATTATGCTATCCATCTAAGATAGTGACAATTCAGTGTTTGTTTTCTAGGACTCTAGTAACAAAGTACCACAACCTGAGTAGCTTGAACTATAGAAAGTTCTTTTCTCACAGGACTGGAGGCCCAAAGTCAAGGCAAGGCTAGTGTCCTGTGAAGACTGTTTCTTTGTCTAGCTTCTAGCAGTTTGCTGGCAATCTTTGGTGTTTCTTGGCTTATTGAAGTATCTCTACCTTCAACTCCACACGATCTTCTCTGTGTGTATGTACGTGTGTCCAGATTTTCCTGTTTATAAGACATCAGTAACACTGGATTTGGGGCCCACTCTACTGTACTAGTATGGCCTCATGCTAACTTTACTAATTGTACCTGCACCAACGTACTTCCAAATAAGGTCACATTCTGAGATCCTGGGTGACAGGATTTCAACGTATGAATTTGGGAGCAGGGTGTGGACACAGAAGGGTAATTCAACCCACTGCAAATTTCCTCCCCCCATCTGCAGTAGAATACATACTTTGGGTTGTTTTGCCTGGTGGGGATGGAGTTTTGCCCAACACTATCTGCAAAGATCGTAGAGGACAGAGGAACCTGGTGTGCTGCAGTCCATGGGGTCACAAAGAGTCGGATCCAACTTAGTGACTGAACAACAACAAAAATCTGCATGCTTTCTCAACACTTTTGCACTTCCCAGCACCCAGTGTTTTATCATTTGCAAGACTGCAGCTCATATTGGGGTGGGATTTGTGACCATGAAATAGAATGCTGTTTGTATGAAATGGAGGTATGTGTTCACAAAGAATTCCCAGTATGGTTAGCACTTTGCTCTAACCAATTTAATTACTACTGTCTGAAGGTGGAGCAAAATCAACTGCAGAAAAGAATATTAGGGGGAAGTAGTAATTAATACACCAAATATTAGGCACCTGCCAGTCCACATACAGGATGTTCACTTTCTCTGGTCTGCGTGGCTGGGATTAGGTGGTGGTCCTCAGTGGTACTGACTCTGTACTCAGGAGCAAGCGACGAAGGACCGACTCACACCAAATTAAAGACGAGTGTTATTCTTATTAACCAAATGAAGTGTGATATGGAATCTAGACACATGTCTTCCATTGCCTGCTGAGGGTTAGCCTATTTATTTTTGAACAGACCTAATGACTTTTACATTGTTAAAGCTTTCTAATAGATGTTTCAACTTAGAGAGAAAGTTAAATCTAAAACAAACTTTAGGAAAACTCCTCATTACTTTATTATTTATTCTGTGAAGTACAAGAGAGCAAGGCTGTGTTTAATTCATGTTTATACCTGGTGCCAAGCTCATGAGGAAATGTGCATCTTGTTTGTTCATTAAGTTTACTTGGTAGTTTTAAATCTATTCTTAAAAGACATTGTGTCATATACTTCAATTTAAAAGTCAACTAAACTTTAATAAGAGGGAAAAAACTGTGTCTTGATACACACTTTAGGGGAAAAAAAATGAGCAAATACATTAGCTTACATTTTATATTTCTATTATATTTGACTTTATTTTTTCTGGTTTGTAACCATAAAACCAATACGTTGGTTTTTTAAATGAGAAGACTAGAAGAACACACTTAAGATCAATTTCTGAGGCGTAGATGTTCATTCTTATAAGAAATTAGTGGGCATTGTGTATTTTAGAATTACTCAGAAGGTAATCATGTTTCAGGTTATTTGATAAATATCATCCTAACATCTATTTGGTGACTTTACGTTGAGTAGTTAAAAACATTTTAATAATAATTAAATAATTATTTATTTTAATTAAATAATTTAAAAATAATTTAAAAATTATTTTTTAAAAACCATTCTTTAAACAGCCTTTGAAAGTTTAGATGTGTCTCATCCAAAAAGATACTTATATAAAGCAAACTCTGGAGCAGTAACTAAACCACCAGGCAGAGTTCTTTTATTTCCTCTGCTCTAGAAGACGTGACTTTAAACAAAAAAAAGTGAAAACTTCCTGAAAAACATTTAATTGCTTGTCTATATACATATATGACTTCCCTGGTGGCTCAGACTGTAAAGCATCTGCCTACAATGCAGGAGACCTGGGTTCAATCCCTGAGTTGGGAAGATCTCCTGGAGAAGGAAATGGCAACCCATTCCAGTATCCTTGCCTGGAAAATCCCATGGACGGAGGAACCTGGTAGGCTACAGACCATGGGGTCTCAAAGAGTCGGACACGACGGAATGACTTCCTGTGTATACATATATACACATACGTATATTGCTTGTTCATACACATATTATATATACTTATAAATAAATACTAAAATTTATGAAATAGATTCCTGTTAGGATAATGTGTCTAAGCCTTTAAAAAGAAGTGCTGCTTTAGCAAATAATGTTTCCAATCCAATGGAAAACTCTAGCTACAATAGGTTAACAAAAATCAACTTAACATTTGCAGGTGTAGATAAATAGTAAGCTAACAATCTACAGCTATTTAACTGAGTTTGAGCCAAAGTTGGGGGGGGTGGAGTTGGTTGGAAATGCATACTAACTCAGAAGGCATCAAATCCCTAGTGTATTCTTCAGTTACTAAAAATAAGTATCTCAAAGTCTCCCACAGTCTTATTCTGTCAGTTACTAAGTCCTGTCGTGTTTTATCTTTTCCAACATCTATTGTATCTCTTTTTGCCCCATTTCTGTGGCCACCCACGTAGTTCAGAATCATGTCCCCTCAGGCCATCAACTATTCCAGTTGGTCTCCTCACCATTAGTCTCTCACCTCTCCTTTTCAGTCTCTCACTAGATCCAGACTAATCCTGCTAAAACTCTCCTCTGATCTTGTCACTTCTTTGCTTTAAAACTTTCAAAGATGTGCCATTGCCTAAAGCAGTGTTTCTTCAAATGGGATCCATGCCTTAACCTGTCTCAGAATCATGTGGGGTGCCCTCGAATTGACAGAACCAAGTCCTAAGGAATGAGGCCTGGAAATCCAGCTTTTTTAACAAGCACCCCCCCACCCCCCAGGAGATTCTTGAACATGCTGAAAATAAGGCCTGTCAGCCTAAAGCGGTGATTCTCAACCTGGTCTGCACACTGTCGTCACCTGGGAAGCTTTAAAAAATTGCTGATGCTTGAATTCCATCCCTAGAGTTTCTGATTTAGATGATCTGGGAGGCAGCCTAGGCATTGGGATATTTTTTTAAAGCTCCCTGTGTGAGCATTTGTATAAAAAGTGGATTACATTTGGCTACACTGAACACAAAAATTCAAAGTAGCAGTGGCTTAAAGACACCAGGGTTTACTCTGTCGCAGAAAAGAAGCCCTAGAAGGGCCAGTTTAGAACTGGTATGAGGGCTTACAAGCGAGCATTTCTGCTGCCCGTTATTTATGGCTTCCGTCAGCTTCACTTTATGATGTGAGATGATGACAGGAGCACCAGCCATGAGTCCCAGTTCCAGACCAGAAGGAAGGTTAAAGGTGAAAGGCCACTTCCTAGCTACTGCTAAGTCACTTCAGTTGTGTCCGACTCTGTGTGACCCCATAGACAGCAGTCCACCAGGCTCCCCCGTCCCTGGGATTCTCCAGGCAAGAACACTGGAGTGGGTTGCCATTTCCTTCTCCAATGCGTGAAAGTGAAAAGTGAAAGTGAAGTCGCTCAGTCATGTCTGACTCTTCCGACACCATGGACTGCAGCCCACCAGGCTCCTCCATGGGATTTTCCAGGCAAGAGTGCTGGAGTACTTCCCAGCTGGGTCCTCTCTTTTTAAGCAGACCCAAACAGAACTTCCTCCAGAACTGCATCATGTGGCCACATCTCACTGTGAGGGAGACAAGGAAAAATATTCTTTTATCCCTGCCACCCTGCATAAAAGGAGGACTTTAACACTAAGGAAAGAGAGAGAGCAAATATGGGGAAACAACACATGACCTCTGTCCCCAGTCTGAATTCCTGGACTTAACTTTTTACCATTTAGTTGGTAAACACTTTGCTTCCTCACGCTAGTCTGCTTTTTAGTCCTTAAGGGTGTGTAGCGTGATGGCCCCATTCTATCAAGTCTACTTCTATGGTTTCTAGATGAAAAAGCCCATTCCATCTATTAGAAGAAATAACTTACTCTCCTAAATGTCAAGGTCTTACTTGCAGTCTCATTGTCTGCCATGCTCCTTACACAGAAATTCAGAGCGGATCGGAGGGTCCCAAAGTGAATAAGAATATTTTTTCTGCCTTTAAATGGACCCACAAAAAAGATTAAAGGTTCAGAAACCACTTGGGAGGACAGGAAGTTAGGCAAGGTGCCTTTGAAAGGGCTTGAGTGTAATTTGCACACAGCAGGATGTGAAATAGGATAGGGCCTATAAGGAGGATAAGTAGTGGCATTCAAGAAATCAATTTTTAAAAATCTACCAGAAATGGAGTGGGATTTTAAAAAAAAAAAAAAAGATCAAAACTTTTTAAAAATTTATTCTTAATTGGAGGATCATTGCTTTACAATATTGTGTTCATTTCTGCTGCACAAGACATGGATCAACTATAAGTATACATATATCGTCTCGCTCTCAAGCCTCCCCCACCCCCATCCCAGCATTTTAGGTCAACACAGAGCCCTGAGCCGAGTTCCCTGTGCTAGACAGCTGCTTCTCGCCAGCTATTTTACACTTGGTCGTGTATATATGTCTCAATTCATCCTACCTTCTAAACTTTATTTTAAATCAAAGAAAAAAATTCCATCAAGGAGCTAAAATCTGATGAGCTATATTAGGAATAAAAGGTAAGGAGGCAGGGTTTTCTGGATATGGGTATAAGCTTCAAGATGATCTATGGTCAACATTGTGAGTTCATTAAGAGAGACTGAACTTGAAACTCATTATCTCATGTAAACAGTGTTATATACAGCAGTTAGGACATAAATGGTATTTAACCCATAATTTCCTAAACTATAAACCTATTCAACACATATGACAGTATCTTTGGTGAGGAAACATATTCATTTCCAACTCTGGAAGTCATCTTCCTTTCTAGGGACCTATTCATAGAGCATCCATATGCCACGTGCTTTTCTAGGTGCCAGAAACACAGCAGTTCTGAAAAAAGAGAAGGTCCCTGCATTCATGGTAGGGATGATTAAGAAGAGCTATAGTCTAAAATTTGTGTCCCCACAAGATTTATTATGTTGAAATTCTAATGCCCAGTGTGATGACACTGGTAGATGGGTCCTTGGGAGATACTGAAGCCATAGGATGAGCCCTCATGTATGGGATTAGTATGCTAATGAAAAAGGCTCCAGAAATATCCCTCACCCCTTCCGCCAGTGAGAACACAGAGAGAGGGTACTGGCTATGAGCCAGGAAGAAGGCTCTCACCAAACAGGACCGTTTTGTGCCTTGATCTCATATTTCCCATCTCCAAAACTATGAGGAATACATGTCTGTGAAATGGCAACCCATACCAGTATCTTTGCCTGGAGAATCCCATGGACAGAGGAGCCTGGTAGGCTACAGTCCATGGGGTCACAAAGAGTCGGACACGACTGAGCGACTTCACTTTCTTTCTTTGCTTCTAAGCCACCCAGTCTGTGGCATTTTGTTATAGCAGTCTGAGTGGACAAAGGCAAAAAGACACAGCAAAGGAGAGAGCATTTCAGACAGGGATAAAAGCAGTGGAAAAAATTAAATAGGATGATACTATTAAAGAATGATGGATGTAGTGTGGTGACATCTGAGAAGGTGACATTCTAACTTGATATCTGACTTTGAAAAGTCATGTGATGATCTAAGAGAAAAACATCTCAGGCAGAAGGAATAGCAAGTGTAAAGGTTCTAAAATGAACTGACCTTGGCATGTCTGAAGGAAAGAAAGAAGACTAGATGATCAGTTTGGAATTGACTTCAGCTGCAAGCAACATAGGCTGAATTTCAGTGACGTTCATATCTATGATGTTCATAGATATAGATTTATTTTCTTGCATAATTATAAACCCAGTGATAGGGGATAGCACACATTGGCTCAAGATTGAAAGGTATCAGGCCTGAGATTTCTATAATCAGGCCTTTTCCTCAAAGTTCCAAGATTGGTGCTTCAGCTCCAGAAATTCTGTACTACTTCCAAGTAGGAAAGACAGAGAGCAAAAGGCAAAGACATAAACAATTGTGTCTCTTTTAAAAGAGCTTTCTCAGGGGACTTCCCTGGTGGTTCAGTGGCTAAGACTCCCAATGCAGGGGGTCCAGGTTCAATCCCCGGTCAAGGAGCTAGATCCCACCTGCTGCAACTAAGAGTTCACAAACCACAACTAAAGATTCCACTAGCCAAAATTAAAGAAAAAAAAAAAGATTCTATATGCTGCAACTAAAAATCCCACATGCCCAGCACAGCCAAATAAATAAATAATTAAAAATAAATAAATAGCAAGATTTGTCAAAAGTCTCACATAACAACTTCCATGAACATCCTGTTGGCCAGGAACAAATCATGCGACTTTCTTGACTACCAGTTTCATGCTGTGACTTACATACATCTCTGTCCATATTAGTGAGGACAAAAACTTCCCAATCTGTAAACCAAAGTGATGCTTCCTGAGGCCCAGGATAGGGGAACTTTAGCAAGACTAGGGAGACAGGAAGGGTGGGGTGCTTGGATGTGAGAAGTGGGGAAAGGGGTGCTGGAGGGGGAGAAAGTAGTAGGAGGAAATCCCCTGGCATCTACCCCTCCTCCTTCCTGCCCATTTCCTCCTTGGCTCATTAGTCCTTCCATTTCTTCCTTAAATAGTGAATACCTACTATGGGCGGTCCACTGTGCAAGGCTCTGGAGGTAAAAAGAGAAATACAACACATTCTCTGCCCTTCAAGGAGCTTATTGCCTAGCATCTGTGTAAACAAACAGACATGTAAACAAATCATTATAAAACAGTGGGATCACTGGTACAATAGAAATATGTACACAGCGGGAGAGGCACTAAGGAGGTGGCAGTCAGCTCAGCTTGGGTGGGTGTAGCCGGGAAAGACAACTTCATTAAGGGCAGGATGTCACCTGGACAGAGCTTTGAATGCAAGGAGTAAAGTCCTTTCTCTTTCATGTGTCTTTGAGGTTCCTGCCATGAGTAAACTTGAAAAGACAATATTTGTGTGTCTTGAACCAAGGAGAAACAGAAATAGGAGTTTCACTGTGCTGAGAACCAGCTGTGTGCTGTACCCCTTTGCCTATATTATTTCATGATTAAATGAGTTCATCTGAAATAATATTTACCTAGAACCCAGTGAGATAATATCTCAAAGTGAGCTATTTTGACTAAGAAATGCTTATACCTATGAGTAGCAGAGACCAGCCTAGTCATAGAGCCTACTGTGAATTAGGTAGGTAGGAGCTGAGATTCTTTCACAAGTTCAAGCATGTCAGAACAGTGATCCTGGTGATTCTTGTGTCTCAGGTGACTTGGCCCTTGTGGTTCCAAGATCATGGTCCCATTCATAGCCAATAAGACTCCAAGGCTGACTCTTGAGATTAAACCAGCAGTCCCCAACATTTTTGGTACCAGGGATCTGTTCTGTGGAAGGTGATTTTTTCATGGACCCTGGTGGGGGGGAGGGGGATAGTGTCTGGATGGTTCTCATAAGAAGCTCACAACCTAGACCCCTGGCATGCGCGGTTCACAGTAGGGTTTGAATTCCTATAAGAACCTAATGCTGCCACTGATCTGAAAGGAGGCAGAGTTCAGGGGTGATGCGAGTGATGGGGAATAGCTGTAAATACAGATGAAGCTTCACTTGCTCACCCACCACTCACCTCCTGTGTGCAGCCTGGTTCCTAACCCAGGAGTGGGGGACCCCTGTGCTAGAGCTTCCACACCTCACCTGGAAGCTCTCCAGAGCACCCATAATGCTAAATAGTTTTAGAATTTCCATTTGGTAGTACATTTAGTTCAACAAGTTGAGGTATTTGGTCAAGATATTGGGCAGGGTTGGGGTTTGAACACAGGTCTTTCTAGTGCCTGAGTCTTTATTTTGGCACCACACGGGGCTGTTTTGTCTCCCCAGGCAGCCCCGCTCTTTCTCCTGCCTTCCTTCCCTTCCACTGTTACAAAGTGTTATTTCCACTTAGAGTCTCTCTGCTTCCCTGGACTCACTTTAGCACAAGGACCTCTTCAGCCAGCCCACAGCTGACTTGAGGGTTTTTAAGGTTTCCTCAGCTAGTAAGAGAAGAAAACAGGCAGGCAGGGAAAAAAATAACAAAATTATGGCCTTGCTGAAGCCGCCAGTGGAATGTGAATGGATCTCAGCTCTGCATTCTCGAGGCCTCAGCATTTCTCTCTGGGCTCCAAATTTTTCAGACCTCCTCTCTCCATCCTGGGTCTACCTCAAATTTCTCCATCCTTGGGCACCCCTTTTCTGGTCTGTTTCCCTACTCAAGTCCTAGAAATATTGGACCAGGTCAAGGCAGGCTGAATTCTGGATTTCAAGAAACCACCTGCTTCTTCTCAGCAGAGCACATTGGACGGGGAGGGGACACTCTAATATCACAGTAACACTGGCCACCCAGCTCCACGCCAACACATCAGTGAGCACGGGAATGGGGAGAGAACTGCAGATAAGGGTGAAGAGTGGTACCCACTCACCACTTTGGAGGAGAGGCTCAAAAAAGAGCTTCCCACTGCGTGATGGATGATGGGAACACTCAGGAGAGTAACGTAGAGGCTGGGTAAAAAGATGGGAAGGACTCACAGGGGACAAGAATGGGAAGAGATTCCCAGGCCAGTCTCAAAACATCACTTCTTAAAATACCCAAATCCCTTGTCAATCGATCCAAAAGTGCTCCTGCTTTCCCCACAAATGAAGTTTAACATTGGAACACACAGTAATTATCTAAATCAGCCCCTTCCTGGGATGTCCAGATTTCGACCAGACTGGTAACTCCTTAGAGCTCCAGGCGCTGAGTTTTAGGCCGTTATTCCCTTCCTGGGGCTCATTTGGAAGCATTCCAATTTGGCTTGGAAGTTTTCTCCCTTTTTGTGTGCAGACATACCTCACTTTGGTATACTCTACAGATACTGCATTTTTTTAAGAAATTGATGGTTTGTGTCACCCTGCATTGAACAAGTCTGTGGCTTGGAATTCTTTTTTCTGTTCTTGCCATCCACTCCCTGAGCTCAGGAATTATGTGAAACTGATAGTTTTTTCCTCTCTCAGATATTCATTATCAGTAAACAGACAATTTCTGATTTTATTTATCTTCAATATCATATTCCTATTATTCTACTACTGTGAAAATTCCTACTTGTCTTAGAATTATAGAATAAATGATTCCCCCTCATCCTCACCAAAATATTTCGATGTAGGAAAAATTTAGGTAGAAAACAGAGATTAATTCCTAAAATTACCTCTGGTGTATAACCATGTATAATTCATGTTTCTTAAGTCACACACTTCAAACATTTGGGGGGTTAATCATTATTTCTGTTCAAGGGGTGGGGGGGTTATTTGAAAAAAATCCACTGATGTCTGTAAGAAGAAGATGTGGTGTAAGAAGTGAGTTTTGGGGAAGTGAGTCAAGAATAAGACATCTTAAGACTCTTGTTCTTTTTCTTACTAGCACTTTTATAAAAATCTATTTGTTTTGGTTTTGTGACGGTCCTCATTTGGGTCTTGCTCAAAAACAGGAAGACCTTCCATCTGAGGACCACAAGCGAGTATTCATTCCTACAGGCACTGGATGAGGCAAATGGTAATGGTCAGGATCTTTGTGGTTGTGATTTGGGGATGTGTAGCATCGATGAGCACAAATATGCTTATGGTGGAAATACTCAGAGAAACACTCACCCTACTGAGAAGTGAGTGACAGATCTCTCCCTAGGGTGGGGTATATTAGGATTCTCCAGAGAAACAGAAACAATCAGGTGTAGGGGTGGGGGCTGGGAGGTAATATAAAATGAGAAATTGGCTCACACAATTATGGAGGCAGAGAAGTCCCACAATTTGCCGTCTGCAAGCTGGAGACCCAGGAAAGTGGTGGTCTAATTCACTCAGAGTCCAAAGACCCAAGAAGCAAGGAAACCAATGGTGTGAGTCCTGGTCTGAGGGCAGGAGGGGACTAATGTCCTCGCTCAGCATGCAGACAGTGAGAGAGAGAATTCAGCTTTCTTGCACTGTTTTGTTCTGCTTGGACCCTCTGGGGAATGAATGGTGCCCACCCACCCTGGGAAGGGCCTCCTGCTTTATACCCTGTGCCAATGCAAATGCCAATCTCTTCCAGAAACAGGGTTTCACCACATGCCTGGGCATCCTGTGGTCAAGTCAAGTTGACACATAAAGGTCATCATCATACTGGGTCAGTTGCCTTGACCATAGCAGAGGGCTGAAAGCCCCAGAATTCATAATTCTCCAAGAGTAGCTGTGGGCAGATCACCCGTGGAGATCTGAGGAAACCTCTCTCTGTGCACAGTGAGAGGGGTGAGTTGAGATGGTCCCTGTCCCTCAGCACGTGGTCAGGATTCAGGACTCAGCCACCCCTCACCTCAGAGCCACTACATGGAGGGTGACAGGGTTTGGAGGAGATGGCTGTATCTTCCAAGCTGGGTGACTTTCATGAACATTTTTTGCCATAAACCCTGTTTTCTTACTATCTGAAGTTTGAGCTCAAATGGCTGCATCTGTTTGCGTACTGTACCATCATTGAATAATGAGGAAACTGCTCAGATTATTTTAGGCCACAGCATGCACCATAATGCAAAATCACTCAGCAAATGTTCCCTCCAGAAAACAAGCCTTCTCAACTGTTTTTATATTCATGGATTCAATCTTTTTGTTTTCTGAGGATGAAATATGTTTTAAGCTACCAAGTCTGTTCACAGTAACTTTAAATGATTCTCGAAATTTTCCTATTAGGTTATTGTACAGGCACCATCGTGGATCTGATGTGAAAATGTGAAACAAGTTAAAATGTCTGTTTA
Source organism: Cervus elaphus (assembly GCF_910594005.1). NCBI lineage: Eukaryota > Metazoa > Chordata > Mammalia > Artiodactyla > Cervidae > Cervus > Cervus elaphus. The sequence continues at coordinate 18,087,426 of NC_057839.1, read as the reverse complement.
GGTGTAATCTTTCCAAAAGACAAGTCATCCCAGTTCATTTGGGGAAAGTCTTGCTTTTCATGCTTCACTGTTATAAAGATAATTTCCAACTTCAGAGAAAGAAATTCTGTGGGATGTGAGGGGGAAAGAGGCAAGAAAGGAGAATGATTCAGCTGGAAAAGAGGAAAGAAAATGAAGAAGGAGGAAGTAATTAGTTCTTTGGGAACTGTGCTGATTAAGGAGCTGGCACTGCCGAGGGATAAAGGAATGAAGCTAAAGGGAAAAGAAAAAGGAATATGCAGTTGTGAGGTTGGAGGCAGTGTGCAAATCAAGTCTCCAAACTCAGATTCATCAGGGGCCAGAGAGGCGATGTGAAAAAGTGAAGTGGTGGGGGAAGGGGAGGGGGCTGCCAGAGCGTCCACATCTGTGGGTCTAAGGCAGACTGCCACCGGGCTCCGCTGATTACTGATTCCCATGCAGAAAGGTGGACGAAATGTGCCATATTTGTGGCTTTTTAAAAAGAGAATCCATGAATTCATGTTTGTGTGTGAACTATCACAATTTTTAAATATTGACTAACAGAAAAGTCTGCTGAGTGAAGGTGGCCCTCAGCCATTAGTGGCTACCTCTGTTAATTATCACCTGCTTGCTTGCTCAGAATATTTACAGAAGTTTGGATATGAGCAATTAGAGAGATGCCAGGATGTGTGACCATTTTGTATTTGTGCTAGTAACTATATCACCTTCTTAATTTCTTTGTTGCTTTCTGTGTGGAGTATTAAAACTCACTAATACCTGTCACCTCATTAAACAAAATGAAACCCAAAAAAACCCTAGCAAATATAGGAAAAACAGAGATGTATATTTTGGCCTTGAATTGTTAGTTAATGAAGGTCAGACATATTTAATTAACCTTAGGAATATGTTAAACATTTTTGGAATTCAACGTAAGGAAAGAAATTATAATATATGTACGTGTATCCTGAAGTCAAATTACTTGAAAGATGCTCTCTTTTGCTAAGACAATTATTTACATTATCATCTAGCTCACACCATTACTCTTTTGTATCAAACAGGAGCCATTGATCTTATTAGGATCAAGATCAAGACAAATAGCCTGTCAGATATCTAGCAGAGTCTGAGTTCCACATGAAAGCTAAATATAGGACATACATATTTTACTTTAGCTAAATGAGATCCTAAGGGGGGGAAATACTCTCCTAACCTGATTTCTTATTATTTATATGATTTAGTAGCTATTCGGATTTAACTGAAAAAGGATGCTGTATACAAATACAGACAAATGTCAATTTGCACGAAAGAGTCGAGGCCATTTCTAGACAGCTGTTTCTGAATTCCCAGCAAAGGGTGTAATTCTCTGATCAGTTTTCTCTGCCTAAGAGTGTGGAACCTACATCAGGTATTTTCTTTTACTCAACAACATGTCCCTTCCAGGCTTAAGATTTAAGGTAGCCTCAGTAGATCACCCATGCTTCTCTTGCCCTTCCCCCTACCCATCCCTCCCCTCCTTCAAGCAATTGGAAGAACAGCTAGTGGGACTTCCCAAGTAGTCTTATAAAGACAGTTCCCCTCCCTACCATTGCAGGGGTTCTTTGGGCCTCCGCCTTTAGAGCTAAAGTGGGTACTCTCTAACATTCCTTGATTTTGTGGAGCTATAGTGGCCCCTGAGAGGTGCACTCTTCCTTCACTGAATAAACAAAGCCCTGTCAGTATGGATATCTGCTGCTTTGCAGGATGCAAAGTGCTGCCACACATACTAAGTCACTTAATCCTTTTGATACCTTCGTGAGCTGGAAATATTATCCCTGTTTTATGCATAAGGAAACTAAAGCTCTGAGAGGTGAAGTGACTTACCTTTGACCACACAGCCTGTGAGTGACAGAGGTACATTGAGAAGCCGGGTCTCCTGCCTTCTAGTCCATGATCCCGTCCACCACCCCCAGGTACCACTCCCCAGTCATCCTGTTATTTGTCTCTAAGGAATTTCTGGATAACCAGACCTGAGGCCAGGCAGATTCTTTTCTCGTGTAAACGGACACGCATCTGCTCTATTTGTATGTCCTCTGCTCCTTTCAGTTGGTGTTCCGATGTATTATACAGATCTGAGGGATCCACATCATAGGCAGGACAGCAGGGAGGCCCCAGGAACAAATCCACCACAAGGAAGAAGGAATCTGGCACTTTTCCGTAATTTCCATAGTATTCTATGTATAGCGTGCTCCCGGAACCCTTTCCCACCCAGGCCTTGGGATAGAACCTGTGGCTGTGAACCGAAAGCCAAATCAGTAAATGCGAGAGTTGCGCAGCTCAACTGACTCTGCTTCCAGATGTTTCTTCGAATAAACATAAGACATAGTGAACAGTCTTTTTCTAACTTTTCAGTCTCTGACCTGGATGAGTGAGGCGAGCGTCACTTTCCCCCGCCCCAGGTTACAGTCAGTTTCCAACACCACTGCCACCAGCAGGAGGCGATGGCAGTGGTGGCCAGTTCTCGTTCACTTGGCACCTCTGTGGACAGTTGGGACCTGGGGCAGCAAAGTCTCAGGCCAGCTTGCTGTGAGAGTGAATAACTTTAATGAGGCTATTTAAACACTCTGCCAGTAGTTTCCAGAAACACAGCCCTAGAGTTCCTGGAGATGCCGGGGGATGCAACCAAACAACCAGGCAGGTGGAGGAATCAGAGCCTTTGTCATCTCGGGGCTAATGCTAAAGGGCCTTGTAGCTGTGAGTACATGTGGTGAAAAGCCAGACACTCAGATTTCCCTCCAGTTGCAGCTGCTCATTTGCCTTTCCCCTGTACTGGCTCTAAAATAAACATTCAAAGCTCTCTAAAATCTGAGCAGTTACAAGAGTATGTACTGGTGTTTCAGCTCTCAAGACCAAATATCCCATGAAAATTGACTAAGAAATCACCAGAGTAACAGTCAAGTGCTATTAGCTCAAGAAAGAATAATTAATTGTAGGAGTGTTCGTGTCCCCCTTAACTGGCAGGAGTGAGTGCTGAGAGGATCCCAGGACACCTCGCTGTGTGCTCTTGATTCCGGAAGCCCTACAGTGCTGAGCAGGGGATCAGACTCTGCTGCACGTCAGACTTCCTGGAGGAGTTTTTGAAAATAGTGATAGCTGGATTTCGCACCCCAGATTGATTACATCAGAATGGCTGGAGGAGAGGCCCAAACATAATATTTTTTAACTTTTCTGCAGGGTTGAGAACCTCTGGTATAGAGGAATGAAGTCCATACTGGTAATCAGTTTAGAATTTCAGCCAAGCTTTCAACTGAGTAATTTTGATCAATCCCTTGACTATTCTAGACTGTGGTTTTTATATCATTTCTAAGTTTCCTTTGGGCTTCACTTGTGGCTCAGACGGTAAAGAATCCGCCTGTAATGCTGAAGAGGCAGATTCAATCCCCTGTCGGGAAGATCCCCTGGAGAAGGGGATGACAACCCACTCCCATATTTTTGCCTAGGAAATCTCACGGACAGAGGAGCCTGGTGGGCTACAGTCCATGGGGTCTCAAAGAGTCGGACATGGCTGAGAGACTAACACTTTCACTTTCTTTTTCTTTCAAGTTTCCTTTAAGCTGCAAAAATGTGTATCTGTACATTATAGAATCACTTGTCATGGTTAAAAAATAGGAGTGATCTAAATATTCAGTAGAAGATTAATTAAATAAATAACAGTATACCTAGAGGCTAGAATACTGTGCAAACCTTGAAAATGACAATAAGCGGAAAAAACAGATTATAAAACAGTTTTACAGTATAACCCATATCTGAAAAAAAAAAAAGAAAAGAAAATTATATAGCTAGGGACTTCCCTGGTGGTTCAGTGGCTAAGACTCTGTACTCTCAATGCAGGGAGTCCAGGTTTGATCCCTGGTCAGGGAACTATTAATAGATCCCACAGGACACAACTAAAGATCCCGCATGTGGCACCAAAGATTGAAGATCCCCAGTGCTACAACTAAGACCTGGAGCAGCCAAAGAAATATTTTTTTAAAATTATACAGTAGAAAAATAATAATTCTTCCTTTCTGGGTAAATTTTTTCATTTTCTCTTTTACATATATGTGTGTATTTTCTAAATATCCTGTATCAAACATTAAGGGGGAAATTGACTCATAGGCCATCTTGAATATACACCTTGATTACACTTGTAGAATAATCTCAAAAATAAGCATATTTGTCTATGTGGCAGTTCTTCTAGTCATTGAGTAGCTAGATGCAAAAAAAAAGAAAAAGAAAAAAACCTGAAGCTTTGCTTGTCCTCTAGGTTACCTTCAAAACTGCTTCAGACTCGTTCATTTTCCTGATTTGGAACTACTGATCTAAAGAAAAAAAGTAGGAGAAAGCATTTCTCCAGCAGTATCTGTTCTGTGTCCTGGCGGGACTGCCCCCGTTTCACTGGAAAGAATAATTAGAGAGGAAGCAGGGGCGAGAAAGTCAGGAGGAGAGAGAGCCAGGAGGCTTTTGATCTGTGCTTCTTCCCTAGAGCATCCTGTCATATTTTCTGCCTGTATGTCAGTGGTTATAAAGATAAAATGAGAGACATCAGTGCAAGGACTTAGTGCACCTTTCTGCACACAATTGCTCTATAAATTTCTGTTCATTCACACATGCCTCTGTGAAGAAAATAACTTAGGTACTTACCAAGAGTGTGATGTGACCTCACAGCATCCTCATCCCCTGTATGCCTCAGTTTCCACTTCTGAAAAAAAGTAAGAGTTATAATATCTGTGAGAATTAAATGATGTGATGAAGGTAAAACAGTAAGCAAAACGTCAAATACCTCATAAGTGCCAGCTATTATTATTATCATTCCTTTTCCCAGAATTCCTTAACCAAAAACACCTTGTGGTATTGGTAGAACTCTCATTACAATCCAGAAAAATAGAATTGTACAAGCTTATAGCTTTAACAATTTGGGAGGGGAATGATAAAAATAGTTTGGAAGATTATATTTTGATTAGAAAATGTATTTTTTCTGCCATTTCAGTACTAAAAAAAGAGTATTATTTCAAGCACTCAGGAATAATTCCTCTGTGGTTTGACACCAAGAATAGAGTATTTCATTTCAGAAAAAAATGCCTTAGAGAAATGATGAGCCACTGATAAACGCAGTAACATTAGAAAATGACTTTGGGTTTAAGGCAGGTATTTTTCTATTATAAAAGTGATGAGGCTTTTAGAAATGTTTTCAATACAAAGCAATATATATGCATAAAATATAATGAGTGTACCTGGAGCATAAAACATAATGAATGTACCTGGACTTTTGTTGTCAGACTAAAAATAGGGGAGGAATGGGGAAAAGGAAACTTTGACACTGATGGCTGCAATTCACAAGCTTTATTAACATAAACAGGATCTGAGAACAACATCAGCCAGTGGTTCCCACACTGGATTCCAGTGTTGCTAACTGGAATCACCTGGGAAGCTTCAAAATATATTAGGGATTGGGTCTCATCCTCAACGCTCCAGAATTTATTAAACATCCCCAGATGATTCAGCTGCATAGATAAGTCTGACGACCACTGGCATAGACAAAGGATTCACCAAACAAACAGAAGGTGTCTCCCTTCCTTTCTCCTCAAGGGGATGTTCCCAGGCTTTGGCAATGAGGGGAGCCCCAATATGGGACCCTCCCTTCTTCCCCTCTTTTTCCTGCCCTTAGCTGGAAGCATTACATCAGCTGCCCAGAAACAATTTATGTTACATCATCTAAGACCAATGACCAGATTTCAGACTGTAATCCTTGCTAGGCCAGCATCACGCCAGCTCCCTTTTTCTGCCTCGGTTTTCACAGTCTTTCTTTAGCTGTGCCTGCATTACATGACCAGAAAGCTTCCATTTGTATCCACTTAAGAGCTTCAATGGGCAGGACTTTAATTCTATACTAAATGACATCAAGAAACTGGGAAAACATGATTCAGTCACAAATTTTAGGTAGAAGCCAAAGTTCGAACAGTCGCTTTGAAGCATGTGGTGATCAACAGGCAAACTATGGTTTGAGCTCTGCTCCTATGTCTTTCTGTAGGGGACTGGCCTCAGTTGGGTCAAATATAAACTCAGCTGTTGAACTAAGAAACAAGCAAGTTATCCACTCATATTTTTAACTTAATTTATGCTTTATTGCTTACACTGGAAGTAATAATCTAAAGTACTTTTTGAACAAGAATTTGAAGCCAAAGAAGAAACTAGGAAATATATTATAGACATGGATTATGAACAGGAGTTGGTGATGGACAGGGAAGCCTGGCATGCTGCAGTCCGGGTCACAGGGAGTCAGACACAACTGAGCGACTGAACCGAAGTGGTAGACAAGATGAGATTCTATAGAAGAGATTTTGTTGGTCTGGAGTGACAAAAATAAGATTTAAGACTCCTTTAATGATAAAAATAGTCTCCTGTTGTCCTTAGAACATACCTATGTGGTGGTTTTATTCTTGTGCTGTAGGTGAGGAAATGGAGATTATTAGAGATTAAGTGTTTTACCCAAGGTCACATAGTAAATGGCAAGGTCAGTTCTTGAACTCATGACCTCTTGATTCACAGGCCACTAGACTTCCCCCATGCCACCGTTGGAAGAACATAAATAATATCTGAATGTGGTTCAAATTTACTTGATAATTTATAATTTTTGCTTCCCCCTTCATTTTTTTAATAACTGCCAGGAACTGTTCTGTTATTGATCAGTAATTATATCAATTTGGGGTTTTGTTGCAAGCAAGAGCAGCTTGCTCTGGACATCTTAAGCAAATAGAAGGATATTTTGGAAGGTTGATGGGGAGATCATACAATCAAATGGGGGAGTGTGAGGGAGGGCATGGAAAATATTTGTAAACCGAGGAGACTGTATGGGCTACATATCAAAAACAGGCCGGCCAGGAGGTTGCCCTGGCTAATGCCGCTGGTGGATATGGCTGCCCCAAATGAGTCCTAATCACCCCTTCCTCTTGGGTCACACTTGAGTTTCAGAGGCCTGGTAGGATTGCCCAACTGGTCATGTGCCGCGAGCACCCTGGCTGCAGGGAGTAAAGCGAGAGTGGCTTCCCTCCATCAGCTTCCATAATGGGAAGCAGGAGAGGGAGACCCCTCAGCACCACTGAAAATGGGGAATCTCTTAATACATAAGACAGGTTGAATGTTGAACAATAAAAGAAAGGACTAACGTCTCATTCAAAACAACAGTGGTTTAAAAGGCATATCTGTATTTTTCTATTTTCCTACAGTGTTAGGAAAAAAAACCTCATAAGACAGGTTTTTAAGGAAATCACAAGCTATTATAAAAATACCTACATTCATTTTTTTAATTTAAAAAATTTGTGGATCATGACTCAAAAATCTGGAGACATCGATTTGAGAAGAATGAGAAGAAAGCAAAACTCTGCACCTGGGGAGGTTGTTATCTGCCATCTCCCGAGTTTGGAGGTCTGTGGGTTTACACTCTCCCTAGTGTTCCAGTCCAGCTCCACTGCATAGGGTCACCCCAAGCAGCAGGGTCACAGCTGCTATCAGCCAGACTCTGGAAATGCCCTCCTTGTTCATTCAGTTATTCTGCCTCTATTTATCATGCACTTCTGTGTGTGCTAGGCACTGAGGCTTCCAGTACCCTGTTCTGGGATTTCAAAATTAAAGATTCATACACCCTTTAAAATTAGATCTTATTTGTCCTTGTGTGTGATGGGCCTGTTCTTGCCTGTATGAATTTGAGTCCCGGTGTCGTAAGTATGTAAGAATCAGAGATAGCCTCGTTTTTCAAACCACACGGGGGATGTAGGTAATTAGAGAACCCCTGTAGTGGGGTAGTAAAGAGACTAATATGGTTAGACAGTGTTTAAAATGTGCATCATCTTGGAAATTCACCTCCTGTTCTATCCTCCGGTTTCCTACCTGCTAGGTTCCCCCCCTTTTCTTGCTATGTGCATATCCACACAGCTAAAGTATAAACATTCCTTACTGGTAAGTGTTGTTTTTAGAGAGAAACTTAGGTCTTGAAAAATTTTGTTTCATAAATCTTTTGGGCACGCTCACTGCCTTTCAGAAAAATTAAAGAAAGGAGCTCACCCAAGACAAGTTTATACTAAAAGTCAGGCTAATTTTGATGATAAAAATGGAGCTGGAGCTGTAAATGGAAAGAGCTGTATAATGACTTAATGTTATCATTGTTTAAATCTTTATCTAAACCATGCAAGCACTACCACAATTTGTTTCAATATCCTTTTTTCCTGAAGCTGAACCTGGGTTGTATCAGCCCCATGTCTGTTTTCTTATACATCAAAACAGAAAGCGCTCAGTAGAACAATGGGGCTTCATCTGTGAAGCAGAGAGAGGCAGAATGGGCTTTATAAAGAGCATTTACTCTGAGGAGAAATTGTGTAAATACCTTTTCAAGTGTCAAAATAAAAAACTTTTGTTTCAGGAAGTTGAATTGTTAGAGCATCTATGTTTGCTTTTCTAAGTATTCGGAAGGCCATTTCCATTTAAAAACAATGAGTAAAAAGAGTGATGATCTAGTCTCCTACTTCACAAAGTAAAAGCATCAGCTGCTCAAATACCTCTAGAAATAATGAAACAAAATTTCTCTGTTCTTCAGTCCCCAGTGGCACTGCTCTTACCTTTAGTCCACATCCCACCTTCTTCGAAGAGTCTGACCCTCCCAGGCCCTACACACTTCCTTTCCAGGCCATTCTGCCCTGGTATGTTTGAGTAGCTGGGGGTTTGTCTTATGGGCTATTGTATCAGCCTCTGCTGCAGCCTGAATCACTGATTTTATCAGACAACCCCGCCTCTAGGATTGTTCTTGGCTCTTGTGTCTATGAATCTCTTTTCTCATAGCTTCATCCTATACACATACTGATTGAAATAGAGACCACCGCTCTCGTGTCATTTCCCCAAGACACCACCAACACGATGCTGCTGTTACCTGTTAATCTCTCCTCCTGCCAGAGTACCCCCTGGTTGTCATCCCTGAGAACTCTTCCATCAGTTGAAATGGTCGAGATAATCATACCAGTTTCTCCATTGAACCACATATGTAACCCCTTCATTTCTTATCTCTTGAGTGGAACATCATTTCCTACCTGAATTCAGTTCTCTTCTTACTGCTTCTGAAATGCATTCAGTCTTTTTGTTGCCTTCACAGCTTTAGGGAGACTGCTGTCGTTGGTGATACTGAAACTCAACCAGGATAAAATAGGAGTTTTCTACCCTGGTTGCATATTAATGAATAAGAAGCTGTGTAAACCTCACATACTAGATTTGAAGACAAAATGGCTCTATTTTTCAGATTTCATGGGCTTTGGAAAAACATTTCATGAAGTCCAAAAATATCTCCTAGAACAAGGATTCTCAACTTTGGTCTCATACTAGAATCACCTGGAAAGCTTTTAATAACCACTGATGCTCAGGCTACATCTATAATCACATCCATAATATCAGCATCTCTGTGCATGAGACTCAAACTAGCCAGGTGATTCCAGCAGGCAACCAACGTTGAGAACCCCAGACCTTAAAAGTGGCAGGTTAAGGAGTTAACCTGAGGTTAAGGAAATCATCACCTGAAATTTTCTTTTATAAATGAAATTATATACCTTCAAGAGGACTGGATTTTAAGAAAAATCTCACACCCATTCAAAGCTTTCTGCCTCTTTGTAATTTGCCACACTGCAGTAAAACTGCCCCCCCAAGTAAGAGTCGGAGGTTACTCCAATCTGTTTCTCACGCCTATTTCTGAACTATAGTTACTCTTTCAACAAAGACTTATTGAGCACCTGCGTGCCAGGCAGTGGGGATACCTCAGGAAATAAAGCAGATGCGATACAGTGCTACACCCTCATGGAATTTATAGAGGAGACTTGTGGCAAATAAGATAACAGGCAAGATAGTTACAAAAGTGGTACATGTACAAAGACGATAATATAAAAGGATGACATGACAAGCGCGTCACATCCAGGGCGAGGGGAAGGCAGCTGGTTTGGGTGGTCAGGGAAGTCCTCTCTGTGCGGGTGACATTTGAGATGAGACTTGACTGGTAAAAGGAACTAGCCCTGCAAAGATCTGGGGCAGAGCATTTCGGGCAGAAGGAGAAGGAAGTGCCAAGACCCTGAGGCAAGAACAAGCTTGGCGAGTTCTAGAACCTGACAGGCTGGAGAGAGTGGAGAAGCAGGGCCAGATGAGGTCAAGGAGGGAGCTAGAAGCCAACCCAGCAAGGCCTCATGAGGTAACAGATAAGCGTGGATTTGATTCAAAAATGCAGTGAAAAGCCATTGGAGAATGGGATTTGTTTTTTTTAAATATGTGGGAGAAGACTTTAGAGGGCAAGAGAGAAATCAGTTGCTCAAGTAGGAGTGGCTTATTTTAGAGGTGAAGGCAGAAGGATTTCCAGATGGACTGAAGGTTGGAGGACATGCAGGTGGGAGATGAAAGGAAGAGAAGAGTCAAACATGAGTCCTTTGTCTTTGGCCTGAGCCACTGACCGGATGGTAACGCCTTGACAGGAAATAGGGAGGTCTAGGTGAGGCACACTTCGGGGAATGAGAGAGCAAAAAATGAAAAGCTCTATTTGAACATAATAACTTTGAGATTCCTTTAGGCATCCATTAATATCCATTAGAAGCTAATGTCCATTCAGACAAGCCTGGAGCTCAGAGGAAAGGTCAGCGCTATAAATTTAAATTTGGAAATCATTGGCATGGAGGTGGTATTTAAAACTTTGGGACTGGATGAGTTCACTTAGAGAGATAATGTAAATAGACAACAGAAGAGAACTCCGGGCTAAGCACGTTTAGTAAGAAAGGAGAGACCCAGGCAACACGAGGAGCCAGGAATTTAGGGTTGGAGTGCCCTGGAAGTCAAGATAAAAAGTGTTTCAAGATGGAAGATGTGGGGACTTTCCTGGTGGTCCGGTGGCTAAGACTCTGCACTCACAATGCAGGGGGCCCAGGTTCAGTCCTTACTTGGAGAAGGATTACATGTAGATCCCACATGCCACAACTAAGAGTTTGCATGTTGAGGCTAAAGATTCGCCTGCTGCATCTAAGTCCCCACACAGCCAAATAGATACATAAATAAATATTTTTTTAAAAAAAGATGGAAGATGTGATTGTTGTGTCAAATGCTACTGAAATGGCAAGTAAGACAAACAGGGGATTTTGTGAGAGAGAGGTTCCTGGTGACCTTGATGTGAGCAGCTGGCGTAGTAGTAGGGACAGAAGTCCAGATTGGAGGGTTGAGGAGGCAACGGGAGGTGGGGAAATGGAAACAATAGCTATTGACACAGGTGCCAAGAAGTTTCGCTGTGCCTTAGAAGCATGTATTTATCTCCATCCTGATTTAGACCATAAAGAAACTCACTCCGGTGTGCACATTTCTCTTGTCAGGGTAGGTGAATACATCAGATGCCTGATCCCAGTCTCAATGTCATATATTCAGTGCATCCCCTGGTGGGCATAACGCTGCAAAAAACCCTGAATGAATGCTTGGGATAGGATTGATTCTGTTCTCACCCCAAGAGTGAATAACTTCTGAAGAGATGCTTCCTTCTCCAGCTTCCTAGAGCTGGAGGCTCTAGGCTCATCTCTCCAGCTTCCTAGAGATGCTTGCTAGAGAGGCTCATGTCTCCAGCTCACCATCATAATCAAAGAGCAAAACGCATGGTCAGCTTAAAAGCTATAAATAAAAGCTGATTATTAAATGACAAAAAAGCTGTCTAACATAACTTTGATATTAAATAACACAAAGTAAGACATCCTCAAATTCCTACTCATTTCCATCTAAAACTGAACTAGATGTTTCACGCTCCTTCTCTAGCAGACAGGAGATTAAATGGTCCCCTTTATGGAGATTAAATGGTCTTGCTAACACCAATATCAGTTTTTAAAAAGGTGAAAATCTAGTCTTTTGGAAGAAAGTCTCAGAATCAAAATGTATAACGTAAAAAGACCCAGAGACTTAGTTGCCTGGGGTGTCCATATAGACAAGCCTTTGGGGTGCAGTCATGATTGAAAAAAATACTGTGGAGATACCAATTCAAGTCTATATTTTGCAGAAAAGGATACTGTGTAACTCTCAAAGTCAAAATAGTCTTGCCCTGTATAGCAGGCTTTCAGAACTGGAGTCCTAATATCCTCTTCATGTAGGTAATATCCTCATTAAATATCAAGGAACAGTTAAAAGGTTCCTCATAATCTTGGAACAGGGCCACATTTAAAGACAGAAACCTATAGTCATAGCAGTAAAAACAAGGTATTTCTGACTTCTGTGGGCAAACCTCAAGTGGGAGCAGAAAGTGATGATCACAGTGAGGAAATAGAGAAATAAGAAAATTCTGAAAGGGACCTTGTGAGCATTAGATATCCTCGGAGAGGAAAGCATGAAAAAAAAAATTGTGTTAACCAGGATGATTGTGTCCCTTCTGGTGTTTATTGCCATGTACATTCACAGTTTAAAAAAATCCAGATAGGTTGTAGTAGTAGTATGAAAATCTTAATCCTGTTTGTACTTATTCCTACAATTTATCTTTGTTCGGAGAGAGGTTGATTTCTCATCAAAGCAAGGAATATATATAAGACACTTCACATTTCAAAACAAAATGTATATAAAGCATACATGTCATTTCTCAACCAATAATACAGAACATCTACATCTCAGCTACTATAGGTATCCTTTCGGCTGACCTTCACTTTCTTTGAGCCTGCTGGATTAAGAGAAGCTCTCCGTTTCCTCTGTAACACCCAATGCCCACATTGTTGTTTAGTCTCTAAGTCATGTCCAACTCTTTTGTGACCCCATGACTGTAGCTCTGGAGTGGGTTGCCATTTCCTATTCCAGAGGATCTTGACCCAGGGATCTAAACCATGTCTCCTGTGTCTCCTGCATTGGCAGGCAGATTCTTTACCACTGAGCCACCTGGGAAGCCCAAAATGCCCATGCTGGAAAACATCTAATATATGCTGTGGACTTCTGCACACCACCATCCAGTTGAGTTATATGCTTATCAAGAGTCAGTTATGTTGGTTTCCAAACATGTTTATGCTATAATTTTGACTATGTAAACTGGTGAGATAGGAGGGGCAAAAGATACCTGTTAACATACAAATTAAGCAGTTGTATACCTTAGAAAGGGACCGTAAAAGTGAGCTGGTGAGGAAAAAATACTATCAAATTAGGTGTGGACAAGATAACTATAAAACACTAGGAACAATAATCATAAAATTTTAGGAGGATTTTGCACTTGGTGTGAATCACAAGTATTTAAGTTCTTGCTGCACTTAAAAGAAATTGAAAGTGGAAATTGGAGATGATTATTATGGGTGTGGGATTTCGTCATATGGAGAACACTGATCGATGAATCCACATTCAAAAAGAAGAACTTAGCCTTTTATCAGAAAACTGGTGGATGATCATAAATGTATGTCTCAGCTGAAAATAACAATTTAAGATATAGAGTTAAAGCTGACTTGCTGGTCACCCAATTACCAGTCTCAGCAACACTGGATAAGACAGCTTCTACTGTACCTGCTAGGGATGTTCATTTTGGAGTCTCTGAGCTATACTTCTCACTAGAAGCTTGGCTAAATCATTTATGTTCAAGAGAGATATCCTAGAAGTAGGTTAGCCATGAATTTCTCTCAGTTCTATCCCTGGGTCAAGTCAGATCCCCAGAAAAGCTACCATTTTGATCTAGATTATGATGGATATTCATTCACAGAAATATTTTAGCATTAGACTCTTGACTTTTATTAAGAATCCATAAAAGAGATGATCATATAAAGACTATCTCTGCCTGGTCTGTCAAACTGCTATTCTAAGCTTTCTGATAGACTATTCAAAGCCTGGTACATGGAGACCCACAGGAAAGTTTCACTCAGTGTTAAACGCCTGAAGGCAGCCATGTGGGAAGAGTGAGAGATGAAGGAAAGGCAGAGAGAAATCACAGCCTTGGACATAACTGTCTCAGCTGATTAATTATAAAGCTCTTCTTTCCTTCTGCTTTAACATGTTTTCGTGTGGATTCATGAATTTTAAGGGTTGATAAACCTAATTAATATGCATTATTTAACCTCAGCCATACATATAGCTAATTTTAATTTATATCAGTTTTAATAAAAAACAATTTTTTCAGGTTCAACAGCTAACATTTTCCAAACATTTCCACTTTATTGCCCCTACTTAATTTTTATCTTTTAAAAATTTATTTAACTTACATAGGGTAAAATTTGCTTTTTTGTTGTACATTTTTATAAGTTTTGACAAATGCATACAGTTATTGAAGCACCACCAACATCAAGATACAGAAGAGTTGGGACTTCCCTGGTGGGCCAGTTGGCTAGGATTCTGCGTTCACAATGCAAGGGTCCTGAGTTTGATCTCTGGTCAGGAAACTAGATCCTGCATGCTGCAACTAAGACCTGGTGCAGCCAAATAAATTATAAAGTTTCTTTAAAGATACAGAAGAGTTCCATCACTCCAAAACATTCTCTCATGCTGCCTTTCACAGTCAGATCCTCTGGGAATCCCCAGCCCCTTGGCAAACGTTGATCTGTTCTTTGTCCCTCTATTATTGCCTTTGTCAAATGTCATATAAATAGAATCACATAGCATGTAATCTTCTAACTCTGGCTTCTTTCACTCCTCTGAGATTCCACTCGATTCTACTTGAACATCGTCCGTGTCATTGAATGGTCATTCCTTTTTATCGCTCAGTAGTGTTCCATCGTACAGATAGACCACCATTTATCTATCGATCAACTAAGTGAAGAACATTTGGGTTATTTCCAGTTTGGGTGATTCTGAATAAAACTGCTGTGATCATTCACATACAGGTTCTGGGGAAAACATAATTTTCATTTATTTGCAGTAAATACCAAGGAGTAGAATGTCTGGGTCACATGACAATGATGTATTATGTATTTAGCTTTGTAAGACGCTGCCAAACTGTTTTCCCAAACGACTGTACTACTTTGCACTCCAGCCAGTATGTATAGGAATCTCTGTGCATCCTTGCCAGCGCTTAGTACGGTTAGCTTTTATTTGTTTTAGCCATTCTAAAAGCATATAGAGGTATTTCATGTTTTTAATTTGAATTTCCCTAATGACTAAGGATATTGAGCATCTTTTTATGTGTTTATTTGTCATCCACATATCATCTTCAGTGAAGTGTCTGGTTAAGTGTTTTGCTTAAGTTTTGTTATTTAGTCATTTGTTTTCTTAATGTTGAGTTTTGAGAGTTCTTTGTATTTTCTGAGTAAGTGTCTCTTGTCAGGTACATTATTTGAAAACATTTTTTCCAGTCTGAGGTTTGTATTTTCAATTTCTTAACAGTGTCTTTCCGGAGAAGGCAATGGCACCCCACTCCAGTATTCCTGCCTGGAAAATCCCATGGACGGAGGAGCCTGGTGGGCTGCAGTCCATGGGGTCGCTAAGAGTCAGACACGACTGAGTGACTTCACTTTCACTTTTCACTTTCACGCATTGGAGAAGGCAATGGCAACCCACTCCAGTGTTCTTGCCTGGAGAATCCCAGGGACGGGGGAGCCTGATGGGCTTCCATCTAAGGGGTCGCACAGAGTCGGACACGACTGAAGTGACTTAGCAGCAGCAGCAGCAACAGTGTCTTTCACAAAACAATCTAAAAAAATTATTGATGAGTTTCAATTTATCAATCTGTCTTTTATGAATCATGATGTTGCCTTGTTTAAAACCTCTTTGTCTAATCTAAAAGAACAAGGATTTTCTCCTGTGTTTTAAAATTTTTGTAGTTTTATGTTTTATATATAGGTCTGTGATCCATCTTGAGCTAAGTTTTGTAAAAAGTATGATGAATAGACTGAGTTTATATTTTTGAACACAGTTGTCTAATTGTTCAAGCTCCATTTTAAGTTGATTTGCATTGTTTTAAAAAAATCAGTCAAATCTAATTTTAATGATGATTATTTATAATATTAGAAAATTTGAAAAATTCAGGACAGTAAAGAAGAAATAAAATTACTCAAATATCATCAAAGAATAACTGCTATATTTTAGTATTTTTCTTGTTTTCTAAATGCCTATAACTGTACTATATAAGTTAAATAATAAGTATTTTTACCATAATATGTTCATTGCAGAATTTAGAAATTAAAGAAAAAAGCACAAATATATCCTTGAATATATATATTTTTTCTTTTGTCTACATATTTAATAAAAATTTTACTACTTATAAATTTTTTTACATTAACAAGTCTAATAAGTTATATCCCATATCTTTAAAGACCATGTATACCATTTTATTTAAAGGATATAATGTATCCAATCCTTTATGATTAGTTTATTTTCCCTTTTTTGCCAATTATAAATAATACTGTCAAATAATCCATCATAAAATTTACAAATATATCTCTTAATTTCTTTAGTGTCAATTTCTAGAGGTAAAGTGTGGGTCAAAGAGTATTACTATAATGACTTCCAGAAAGATTGTACTAATTGATTTTCTTCAGATAGTCTAGGAAGCAGACACTAAGATGAAGTTAAGTGTGCCAAATGTTTATTGGCGAAGACATTTGTGAAGGGTTAAGGGGAGCGAGGGGTTTCCCAGGTGGCCAATGTAGGAGACATAAGAGATGCAGGTTCGATCCCTGGGTCCAGAAGAGCCCCTGGAGGAGGGCACGGCAGCCCACTCAGTTCTTGCCTGGAGAATCCCCATGAACAGAGGAGCCTAGTGGGCTATGGTCCTTGGGGTCGCAAAGAGCTGGACACGACTAAGCAACTAACACACACACACAAGGGGAGCAAGAGCAGAAGCACAAAGGAGAAGATGTCAGCAGGACTGACACCTGTGAAAGAAGTGTGGTGGGACGTGGGCATGGTGAGCAGAGCCTCAGATTGCAGTGCAGCGCTGAAAACGTCTCAGCCAGGTCCATGGGCAGCCCCTGAGCAAAGAAGTCCCCCACTGACAGGAGTGGCCGGCTTCTAGTGGCCCAGTGTGCCCAGTCAGCAGCAGGGAGCTCTGCAGAATGAGGCCCTGGCGCGCACGCCTCGGCGGATCCCATAAGTGGAGCAGCCAGAGGCCCTGAGCTTGCTGCACTGCTCACAGCACATTCTCTCCCCGGGGGCTACCGTATTTACTTCCCACCATAAGGATGTTAACGTTACTCTTAAAGCATGGCCAGTGTATCTCATTTGAAAATTGTATCTCTTTTTTTTTTTTTTCATTTATTTTAAGTTTTCTTAGTAAGTAATACATTTGTACTTATGTTCATTGATACTTTATATTCTTGCATTTGGTCATTTCTTATTTATCATCTTTGCCCTTTTCCTATAGTGGTATTAATTTTTTCAGTACTTTTAAACTTTATATATAAATCTACCTTTGTCAGATGCAGTGCAAATACAGTTCCTCAGTTTATTCTTTATCTATCAATCTTTTCTCTGCTAGTTTTTTTGATTGGTTTTTTTTTTTTTTTTGGCTTAGAAAGAGTTCTCCTAAGACAAAATCAGAAATATTTTCATGTATTTTTCTGTTCATTCTATTTTCAAATGAGTTTTTCCTTTTTACTTCTTGTTCTAGTATATAATCTATAATAGGCATCCATTTATTTCTAAATGTTAACCAATTTTCTTAGCACTATTTTTATGAATAATCTATACTCTTTCTCTCTTCTGATATGCCACATTCATCAGCAGCTTCTTATCTCTTGTATTCACATGATATGTTAGCCAAAGAGCTGAAAGGTCAGAGTGGACCCCTGTGTATCACACATCTTACCCAAAGCCAAGCTTTATAAGTTATACAAACGGTCCTGTCAAAAACCCATCACAGATGATGCCTGTTCACTTTTGGGAAAGCCCGAGTCCATCAGATACAGCTTCCCAAAACTGCACCTTTTTCCTGCATTAGGATATGTTTTGGTTTCAGATTAACAACTGAGTTCTGAACAATTTATGTGAACATGCTGTTCTTACACACACACACAAAACACATCGTTTTGGGTTTTACATTTTTTTAGTTAGAAAATGCTCATGTGACTACTTCCCCATCTCTAGCCAGCCATGCCCCCATCAAGCCACAAACTGCTGGTTTATTTATAATACACAGTCTAGACAGCCCAGGTCTATGCTGCCAAAAAAATGTTAGTATTTTAGATAGGGACTCTTGGGTATCTTTCCACTAATAAATACAATTAGCATGTTTATAAGTAGCTCTGGTTGAGGTCAATCGCTTTCCCCTAGTAAGGAGGGCAGGAATCCCAGACCCACTGTTAACTCTTTACTGCCCATGTGAGCATCACTTGATTTACCACTAAAAGGTAACACACACAATTACTTTTGTATCCAATTTACATGTTTCTTCCAGCAGCATGAGTTGAATGCTCTGCATTTTATGACTAGAATTTATCAGCATCTATTGTGTCACATTTTCATCACAAAAAAATTAATGAATAATGCAAATCAAAACTGCAGTGTGATATCACTTCACAACAATCGGAATGGTCATCATCAAAAAGCCTACAAACAATAAATGCTGGAGAGAATATGAAGAAAAGATTACTTTCCTACACTGTTGGTGGGAATGTAAACTGGCACAGCTACTATGGAGAACAGTATGGGGGTTCCTTAAGAAACTAAAAATAGAGCTATCGTACGATCCAGCAATCCCACTCCTGGGCATGTATCTGGAGAAAATCATAATTCAAAAAAGATAGTGCACCCTAGTGTTCATAGCAGCACTATTTACAGTAGCCAAGACATGGCAGCAACCTACCTGTCCATCAACAGATGAATAAAGGATGAATAAAGGATAAAGAAGATGTGACACATATATACAATGGGATATTAGTCAGCCTTTAGAAAGGATGAAATCATGCCATTTGCAGCAACATGGATGGACCTGGAGATTATCATCTATCAAGTGAAGGAAGTCAGACAGAAAAAAACAAGCCTATGATATCATTTACATGCAGAATCTAAAAAAAAAATTATACAAATGAACTTATTTACAAAACAGAAACAGACTCACAGACTTAGAGAACAAACGTGTGGTTACCAGGAAGGAAGGGTGGCAGTCAGGGACAGATTGGGAGCTTGGGATTGACATGTACACACTGCTGTATTTAGAATAGATAAGCAACAAGGACCTACTATATAGCACAGGGACTGCTGCTCAGTACTCTGTGATGACTTAAATGGAAACAAATTTGACAAAGAATAGATGCCTTTATATGTATAAGTGGATCACTTTGCTGTACATCTGAAACTAACACACCATTGTTAGTAAACTATGATATAAAAAAAGGAACTGAAAACATAAATACGAAGTTACTAAGCATGTGATGCTTGTCTCTTGTACACGCCCATCCCCGTATGGCCTCATACAGCTCTGAAGTCAGTGTTCGGGGAGAATTCCTGTATCTCATTCCAGACGTCTCCTTCCACGTGGAAGTCCTTCCACTAGTGTCCTATTTCTGATCCATAATAGGAGGCTCATCCCCACATTGGAATGTCATAATAGTTAAATGGAAAATGAGTACATATGATACATCTAGAAAAATATAACTCTTGCAAGAGAGCATGTCTTAAACATGAATAAAGCTGCTATGAAAGTCTACTTAAGTGTGGCCAGACACTCAAAGACCTGTATAACTGTAAGCAAAGGACTTTCCGTCCTATTTACTTTCCATAAGAAGCTTTAGTAAAAAAAAGTACTAGACAACTGAGGAGAATTAACATATAGCAGAAAAACACATTGAAAATAATCATCATTTTAGAGCCAGAAATAGGGTAATGACAAGAATTTTTCACAAAGCGTCACCCTCTGGACAAGTAAAATGGAGGAGAAGTCACTCTGTGGACATACACACAATACAAGGTTTATTCTAGGAAAAATATCTGCTGGTAGAATAGAACCATATTATCTATAGTTTGTGTATTGATTACTTAGCCAGATTGTGAGATGTTTGAGGAGCTTTCTTGTGGTAGTTTCAGCAAAGACAGAAACATTTCACTGTAAATCAGGCAAAATTCTTTCGATTGCAAGGGACAGAAACCAGCACCAGACTAATTTAGGCCAAAAAGAAAATTAATTGGTGCAATAACTCTATGAAAGAGTTCAAATCAGATGTAGGAAGGATGGGGAGGTCCCTGTCCATTCAAGAATAACTTTCAGAATAATTGGATCCAGAACTTAAACATCATGAGAAGTTCATCCCCTCACTCAAGACCAGCTTCCTCCACCTGGAAAGAAAGTGTAAAAGAAAAAAATTCCAGAGAAAGAACAGACTTGCTCCTCTCTCTTACTTAATCAGTTGGGGGCAAGCAATGGGTTCTATGATGAAACAACTTAAGTCTGCTGTCCACCTCTGTTAATTACTGTGTCTAGGGAAGCAGGGTCATGAAGGGAAATGCCAGATCTATAGGAGGGGCGCGAGTGGAGCAAGGAGAGGAATTGTCGCCAGGAGATCTATGCTCAACAAACATGGTGGGTGTGGAGGGTAGAGAAAAGGGTAGCCCGCTATGCTTCCTGTAAAGAACAGAGAAGAGGGGAGGGCAGAGGCCTTTAAGTCATGGTCTTCAATCACTATTTTTAAGTTCCAAGTTTCATTTCTGTAGACAAAGTCTTTGGTATCGCTGTACAACAGTTAGACTTTGAATATGTTAAAAAAAAAAAAAAAACTTTTGAATATTGCTTCCCTTTCAGAAATGTGAAAAAGATAATGATTCAGACACCCCTGACTCTCTACTACTTCCGCTAGTAGCACAATTATGTATATACACTAATAATGTTTAATATGTAGTATTTTTTAGATGGTTGACTTATCCTTCATTTAACAAGTATGAAGCCAATGTGTCAGGCCCTGTATCAGGCACTGGGGCACAGAAGTGAGCAGGTCATAGCCTCTGCCTCCATCAGGCTTACACTGCAGTGGGAGATGGAGAGCAGCTAACAGGTGATGATACTTCAGTAACACACGTGTCATCTGAGGGATAAACATAGGGTGTATTGTATCTCACAGGGATGGATGGCACTTAACGCAGGTAAGGGATTTTAGGGAGAATCTGCGAAAGAAAATTATGTTGCTCTCTGAGACTTTAAGTATAGGAGTTGGAGAGGATAAATGAATTGAGAAAAGCATGGCAGCCAGTGGAAGAGCATGTGCAAAGGCCCTGAGATGCGAGAGATGATGCCACGTCTTAGAACTGAAAGTAGTTTTAATATAAGGCTGCAGTGTAGTAATCAGTGAGCAGAAGAGAGAGATTGGACTGAAAAGGTAATCTAGAACCATGTTGTAAGCCATATAAGCAGTTGAATTTTATCCTAAAGGTAATGGGGAGCCACTGAAGAGTTTTAAGCAAGAATAATAGGATCAAGTTGGCATTTTAGAAAGTTTACTCTGGAGGTAAGCAGCTGGATCAATATGTAGAAGGACATGGAGCTCATCCCCTCTCATGAATCAGTCAATTATATATATATATATATATATATATATATATATATATATATGGAACAATTCTCACAGAGTACTTGTGGAAAGTTCACTTTGGCCCTACTGTGGAGGATAACTTGGAAGGGGGTCTAAAATAGGAAGATGTTAGAGTGGTTTATGTAGTGATGTTAATCTGAACTCTGTTAATGTAGTGAAAATAAGCAGAGGAAACTGAGCATAACTCAGAAGGTAGAATCAAAGTGGTTAACTACATCTGGGAAAGAAAGGGAATACATTAAGAATAACCCATAAAATTCTGGCTTGGGCATATGATTGATCACAGGTATCATCCATTGAGGTAGGGAATACAGGAGGAAAAGATTTGAGGGCAGGGTAATAACATTGAACTAGGAGCACCTATGGGAAATCAAAATGGAAATGCCTGATGGCTGTTAGATAAGTGGACCTGGACTTCAGTAAATGGACTGGGCTGAAAGTAAACATTGCAAGTATAAATGGAAGTAGTGGGAACAGGTAAGGTGGGTCATGGAGAGTGTATAATATAATGTGAGATGATGAGTGCCAGGGCAGGATCTTGAGGGACATCAAAATTAAGGACAGACAGACAGGAGAGCCAGAACAGGGACTAACAAGCAACCCCCTGCGAGGTAGGAGTGAAACCAAGTAAAAGAGCATAACAGAAGCAAGGATGAGAATGACAAGGGAAAGGAAACCAAGAATGTGGAATGCTCCAGAGAGGTCATAAAATAATGAAAAATAGTCCATTCGATTTGATAGCAAGAATAATAGGGACCCTGGAAAGGGTTTCAGGGGAAAGGGAAGGAGAGTGATGGAATCAAGTGGTTGAGAGATTAGAAATAAAGTGAATACACACATCTTTGAAAGAACTTTGACCGTAAAAGGGAAGGACAGAGAGTGGCAGGTACTGGAAGGGGACACAGGAGGAAGGATTCTTTTAAGTTGGAGGAAACTTCAATGTATTTATTCTCACTTTCATACAAAAACAACAGAATTTTTTGTCATATGAGGTGGAACAGTGAGTTAATACACTCATCGTAAGTGTACAGTTTATGCAATTCCTACACGTGAATACACCTGAGAACCACCATCTACATCGACATGTAGAACATTCCCAGCACCCAAAAATTCCCCTCATACCTTTTCTCACTCAACCTCATTCCCAAAAGCTAAATAACCGCTCTTATATGTATCACCATAGATTACTTTTATCAGTTCTTAAAGTTCATGCAAATGAAATCATATAGCGTATCTGTGATATGTATCCATGTGTTGCATGTAGGATGAATTTCTTAAATTGAGTATAATATTTCATGGTAGGAATGTACCACAGTTTATCCATTTTCCAGTTTGGGGCTATTATGAATAAAGCTGCTATGAATATTCTTGTATATGTTTTGGTAGACATATATTTTCCATTCTCGTGGGGAAATGCTGAAGAGTAAATGCTAGATCATAGACTAGGTGCGTACTTAGCTTGAGTAAATAGAGCCATGTATTTTTTTGAAAGGGGGTAGTACCAATTACACTCCCAAGATCAACATATAGAAATTCCTCTCACCAAAGCTAGGTATTGGCTGTCTTTTTAATTTTAGCTTTCTGGTGAGCAGATATTTTGAAAGTCAGGTTTCCTGAGGTTACAAACCACAGCTTCTCAGCTGGTACTCATAAAAATTTCAAAGCATTTTATCTTAAGTATTTCCCATCATTGGCTACTGCCCTTCAGTAAACCAAATCTAATATTAAAAACATGTAAACATAAGTCAGGATGTTTCATAAGAAAAAGGTAATTTAATTCTCCTTTAAAGTTAGCTAAATTATAACATAATGATCAGGAAAATCCTGTCAGAAAGAATCTCAGGCCTAATTATGAAGATGTTGGAAATATTGCCATCCAATGTACTAGTAAGAACAGAGTGGTTTATTTGCTGATAGAAATTATTCACTGATACATCAATTCCAATTTACATTCTGTATAAGTAGTAAGTTTGGAGATAATGGCTCTGTTTCCTCATTTTCATTTAAATGAACTATATTTGAAATCATCACTCACTATGATCAGAATTATAGACTCTGCTATTTTGAAGAATACTAGTGAGTCTTTTGGGGGGAAAATAATGAAATAGAATAAATGGTGGACATAAAATTGAACTGATTATTTTGTAATCACAATCTTTCCCTCTCTTTGGTGCAGTTTCTATTTGATTCAATATCTGAAACCTGACAAAGAAAATAAGTGTATGACACTAAAATAACATTACCTGTATGATTTATGGTTGCTTTACATAAATGCTTGTTCATGTTAGTATTATACACAAGATTGGTTGTCAATATCATCACCTAACAATTTACTTAATTCTCTCAAGTGTCATGGTAAATCTATTAAGAAATCTGTTCACAATTTTATCAAAATAAGATGGGTTACAGATTTAAGTGTAAAACTTGATAAAAGTACTGGAAAATAATAGAGATACACTTTTATATAATTGTAATGGGAAAGGCCTTTCTAAAAATGACCTGAAAGCCAAGACCATATGTAAAATGTTTGACACATTTAAAATTTTTTAAGTTTTAAATCAGTATATGTGAGTAAAATAATATCACATAGTAATAGACAGATTCAGAATGTGAAACATTTTACTGGACAACTGTTCTGGTCTCCCAGTGTCGTGGGAGAAAAAAGACAAAGGACTGTTGTAGATTAAAAAGAGATGAAAAAGACCTAACCTTGTTTGATGAGCCCTCACTTATTCCTGGTTTAAAATTTTTTTTAAGTTTTTTAAAAACTATTGACAAAATTTGAAAACATTAGATAGTATTAAGAATGCTTTGTATTAACTATAAAGTTAATTTCTTAATTTCTGTAGCTGTTTATTTTGCAATTAAAGGAAAAACATACTAAGAAAAATGTACTGAGAAAAGTATTTTCAACAAATGTTTTTGAAATAAGATAATAACTTACTTTTATGACTTTAACAAATTAGTAAAAAATATAAGCACTTTGTGAATAAACTAAGCAAAGGATGCAAAATTACAAATAATGAAAGAAGAAATGAAGTGATCAAAAAACTTACAGAAACATTTTCTAATTTCTTGGTAATCAAAGAAATGCAAATTAGATTGTCAAGATCAAAAAATTATAAATCTATATTATCATAAATAGTTGGTAGAGAACATGAATCAGTTTAAAGTTGATGGATGTCTATTTAGCAACATTTATTAAAAGCCTTAAAAGTATTCCTGCCTGTCATATAGTGCCTGTTGGCCATTTTTATGTCTCTTTTTGAGAAATGCCTCAGCATTATTTTTCATCAGAGAAAGACAAATCAAAATCATGATGAGAAATCACTTTAAATCTGTTACTATGGCTAGTATCAAAAGACATGGAAATAATCTAATTATCTATGGATGCATGAACAGATAAAGAAAATGTGACATTTAACATTTACTTATCATCTATGGGACTTCCCTGGTAGCTCAGACAGTAAAGAGTCTGCCTACAATGCAGGAGACCTGGGTTTGATTCCTGGGTTGGAAAGATCCCCTAAAGAAGAAAATAGCAACCCACTCCAGTATTCTTGCCTGGAGAATTCCATGGACAAAGGAGCCTGGTGGGCTACAGTTCATGGGGTCGCAAAGAGTCAGACACGACTGAGCAACTAACACTTAGACTCAGTATACACACACACACACGAAGGAATATTATTCAGCATCAAAAAAGAAAGAAAGAAAGAAGGAAATTCTGCCATTTACAACAACATTGATGAACCTAGAGGACATTATGTTAAGTAAAATAAGCCAGCCAGTATTCTTTTTTTTTTTTTTTTTAGCCAGCCAGTATTCTTGACTGGAGAATGCCATGGACAGAGCAGCCTGGTGGGCTATATAGTCCATAGGATCTCAAAGAGTCAGACACGACTAAGTGACTAACACTTTCACTAACATTCAGACCATAATTTGAACATTCCTCATCTTATAAAACAAACACACTTTTAAATATATTAAACATGAAGCAGTCTAAACCTATCAAAATAATATTTTCCAATGCAATTAGATGAAAGTAAAATCATATCAGCAATTTCTCACACCAAATGCTCGTGGAAATAATGTTTTATTTTGTTGAAACCCCAGTCATTACCATCTAGTCTCTGTATTGAGTTTACCATTTGTCACTCTCGTTCTAGAACGTGCCCCCTTTGGCCAACATAGTAGTAGAATGTATTTAACCTGACATCCTCCTAGTAAGTTTATTAGTGTTCTCAAGCAGTATCAAGTTAGCTTACCATCTCCATGTCTGATATCTTACAAACTTGATCTTTTCTCTTGACTCAGAATCTGGATATGGACCTTTGTCAAATATTATTTTTTTTAGTCAAAGCATCTCTTCATCTCTTATCTACAGAATTCATTTTCCTTATTTTAAAGTATGTCTTAAAGCAAATTACCTCCACACACAATAAACTATGCTTTTGATGATCACAAAATATTGATAATGTGCTCTAATATAAAAAGTATACTCCCTAAATAGAAGTTCCCCAGATTATATTTTAATATATACATATCAGAAAATTTCTTTTTTCTTATTTTTAACTCCCTTTTTTCTATCAATTATAATTACTTTTCCTACGCAATATTTTCTAATAGCCTTCCAAAATTAATCAGTTTTAAGCCTTTATTAGCTGTCGATACTCCTGACATTTTTGGACTATTTGGCCTTTCATGTAGAATATATTTTACTGCATTCCAGGAGGTGGGGTGGGGGTCCTTTTGTTTTTCTTTCTTTTTTTTTTTTTAAATCTTCCCTCCTGCCCTTATTTTTTTGTCTTTGCATTAATTTCTCAAAGAAGCAAGATTTTTCTTTGCTTTTGCAAAATGAAAAATTTTTAATATAATTAGCCTAATATTCTTCATTTTTAATTTTTTCTTCACATGAAGCAGTTATGTGACCTGACTCAACATAATCAGGAATCAGAATTTCTGACTATTAAGTTTTAATTTCTTCACTATTAATTTCTTCTATGCATGAGGCAGCTATGTGACCTGATTCAACATAATCAGGAATCAGAATTTCTTCTCTGTGCTCTACATCAACTTCTTTCACTTGGGTCTGGATTTAAACTGAAGATTTTTCTATTTAAATGTTGCTTTTTTTCTTTTAAGGTGTCTATTGACTATTTTATTTGGAGCCTTTTAATTCTGTTTGAAGTAACATGGTAATGGTACTCAGATAATTTTAAATCACAGTATTTTTGTTTCAAGTCTCATTGTTCAAAGAGAAATAAACGATCAGGATTCACTTTTTTGCTCTCTTAATGACGGATTCCATGGAAGAATCGATGTCAAATTCAAACCTGCAAACATAACACTTTAATGCTAGTTCTTATATTAATGACTCTCTGGCACTCATTTTTTTTTTTTTCCGTCTTCTCTTTTTGAAGCTTCGCAGTTAATCTTACAGATGACCTGTATTAGCTGAATTTATAAACCTTCCTTCCTTCCTCTCTCTTTCCCACCCTCCCTTCTTCCTGTTTTCAAAACAGCAGCCACACAGCACACCTGTATCCAATGTTTCCTGTCATAGAAAGAGCCTGGATTTTGGAGGCAGTGTTCTAGTCTCAAGCTTAGTAGTTCTATGACCTCTGAGAAAGTAACCCAAACTTGGTTTCTTCATCTTTAAAATGTTAATAATGACAGAGAATATATATAAGATTGGGTGAGATAATTTGTATCTTCTGTGTTAGAAAACACAAAGTTTCTCACACAGGACTAGACAACTCTAAAACTTCAGATAAGATGTTTAAAATATTACAAACACCCTTTTAAATATCTGAGATCACAAGAAAGTCAGAGAAATCTCCAGGGTCAAAAAGTGAAGAAAGAATTACAAGTGGGGTGGTAGGTAGTATGGACTGATCTGATGGGTTTCCTGGGGGAGTTTGCTAGTTCCATTATCAAGGAGCTTGCAGTTTGATGGTTTTACGGGGACAAGAATTAGAAATGAGATATCCACCTAGAAAGTCATGAGCTGAAAGTCTACTCTTTGATCCTCCAGATTCACTCTTTTCCCTTTCCCACCCTGTATCACTGGCTCCCTTACTCTGTGTCTTCGGGTTGAGCTTAGTCAACAGGGAACTCTGGCAAAAACCTGGAGAAAGGTGAAATCAAGGTATCTATTCTCCTGTTCCCCTTCCTGTGAGGTCCTTTTGAACTGGCTATGTCCCCTAAAACCAAGTCACTGTTCCATTCAAGGAAGCTGCGCGATACCACTCTCTCCTCTCATGACTTAGGGCTGACGAGTGGTGCTCTGCAGTCAGCCTTAAGTTCCCACTTACCACCCACACCTCTTTATTTTAATCAATCCTTTGCAAATAAATGCTTCTCAAACCATCCATTTGCTTCCTATTGGGATTCTGATAAAAACCGAAATATTCAAAGGACTACATGTTTAGTGAAAAGGTAGGCCAGGGAAAATGTACCACCAAAACAAAAAGATGTTTACTTGACTTGTTTTCCTAAGAAATTATAACCACATTTTACACTACTGTTGTAGTCCAAAAGCAATATTTCTCAGGAATCTACAAAGTCCTATGGAAAATGAGATCACAGGTTTACATTGTAAGACACAAAGAACCTCACAAAGGTGAGAGTAACATGAAAAATAAACAGTAGGATTTTAACTCTCCAAGAACTTTAGTTAATAGCATTATCTGATAATGACTTAGAGTAAGCATGTCTTAAATCATTAAAGGTACAAAAAGAAATTTAAAACATGGGACAAAAGAGGGTATGTAGAAAGACTGAGTATATTTGGGAAAGAAATCATTCCAGAAATGAAAGATATGATCCTCAAAATGAAAACCTAATGGATAGATGATATACAGCTAAAAAGAGATAAGCAGAGAGGATCTAAGGAAAATGACAAGAATGCAACAGAGAAAAGTACAGAAAATATAAAAGAGTGTTAAGAAGATTTAAGGCTAGAATGAGATGGCCCAATATATTTCTAGTAGAAGTATTAGGAAGAGGAAATAGATTGGAATGATACCATAGGATCCCATGGAAAAAGGAAGACCTTAAGAGCAACCAGTAAGAGAAGACATTATCTACAGAGGAACTACAGTTAAGCTGAAAGCAGGTTTCTCCACAACAAAAACTGAGGCCAGATGCTAATGAAATAAAATGTTTTCTAGCACATAATAGATACTCAGAAATAAGCAAAAAAAAATCTTGCTACACCTATCAGTGGATTGTTTCCTCATGAATTGAATGAGCTTCATATTTTATACAAATATATTTGTCTTTTGCCTCTTTGTTTTAATACTAGTTTTATACAGTTGAATCTGTTAATTTTAACTAAAGTTGTGTAAAACCTTAAACAAGAAACTAAGTAAAAATGCAGAAATATTTTAATACTTATTTAAAAATACAATGGAAAAATCATACTGAAATTCTAGGAGATACAAAATAGAAAAAAAAAAAAAGAATATATAAATTTACTAGGAACTGTGGCCAGAAGAAATGAAACATATTGCATGGGATTTATAGCAAAGACTTCAGCCAAAAACAGGCAAAGGGCATAAACACACAATTGCAATAAGCAAAAACAAAGGAAAATATTCAACTCTGCTAATATAATAGTTGAAAAAGCACATGGTAAAATGATATATAGAGTTTTGCACACTGTAAATTCGCAAAATGTCAAAAAATTATTATATCCAGTTCTGGTAGTTCAGTGGTGAAATTGGTATGCTTCTAATAATGCTGGAAGCAGAGAAATTTAGATTTACATAATTAATTAAAAATTCAGGAAGGGTTGGGAGTTTGGGATTAGCAGATGTCAACTATTGTATATAGAATGGATAAACAACAAGGTCCTAATGTATAGCACAGGGAACTGTATTCAATATCCTGGAAAAGAATGTGAAAAAGAATGTATATGTGGTATAATTGAATCACTTTGCTGTAAAGCAGAAATTAATACACTGTAAATCAATTATGCATCAATAACATTTTTAAAAAATTAAAAATTCAGTTCCTCAGCCACACTAATCTACTACAGGGGCTCGGAAGCCACATGAACTCAATGGCTACCACCCCACTCGGCGCAGAAGACTATTTCCATCATTGCAGGAAGTTCTGCAGAACAATGCCACTCTAGAAGACAGACATAGGAGGAGAACTGATGCTTAGTTGAATATGTAACACTTCCCTTGATGCTTCGAATTATTCTCCAATGAGCCTCCCATTGCTACTTGCTACACTGCTCCAATTCCTCTTAAACACTTGGTATTTTCAGACTTCTATTTTTCTATCTAATGGGTATGAATTAATAGAGCTCACTGATTTAAATTAGCATTTTCCTGATTACTAATAAGGTTGAGGACTTTTAAAGGGTTTATTATCCTTTTGTATTTCCTCTTCTGTGAGTTTCCTACTCAATTTTTTTTCCTCATTACTGTGTTGAAATTATTTAACATGAGAAAATATTTATGATAAAATGATAAGTTGAAAAAAGAAGGGAGTACAAATTGGCCTACAATTATTTTAAACGAGTAAAAGCAAAAATCTAGATAGTCAACGTTTGGAAAATTTGTCATAAAAGTTAAGTTAGATACAGTAAGATGTGGGATTTGAGAATAATTTGTTTTTCATCTAAAAACGATTTTAACATTGTCATAATACTGTTTTCTCATTTTCAAAGAGCAAACAAATATAATATTGCTTGATGCTTGGGGAAATTGCCCTACAACTTCTGACTCTGTTTTCTAAGTCTTCGTCTTGGTTCCATGTAGACTGAGTGATTCCTTTTCTTTATTCTTGCTATTATTTTTGACATTGTTCCTTTCTGGTAGAACACTGCATGCCTGCCCTGAAAACTCTGTGTGTGCCTGTGTGTGTGTATGTAAGAAGCAAGGATAGAATGGTGAAAAAAACATAAACATTTCAAGATTTGTATCCTTAATTAGACATGTTTAAACTGCAGCAGAAATTGCCTTTCATAATTCACAGTAAAGGGAGATGAATGTATGTATATCACTCAGAGACTTCACATATTCATGTTTAGAAATATAACTTAAGCACACACTAGTCAAACTTATCAACTTGGGAAGGGAATAACATTCTTTACAAAGAGGACCAGCAGTGTCTATAAAAAGCAAAACCAAGACAGAGAGAAATGGTCATGTAAAAATTAAATAGAAGTTAATTCCTGTCCACCCAAACCCCTGGGAAAGAATGGACTGTATTCCACGTTTCACTGCCTCTTTAACAGCCAGCACGCATAACCTTCCACCAGTGGAAGGTAGTTAAGTCTCCAGAGTTGTCCCCTCTGGTCCTTTCCCTCTGTCTTCATGTCAGCCAGGCTTCTATTACTCTTCCATTTCCTGCCTGGATTTCCAGTTTCCCTGATACACTCCACTGAGAAATGTTCCCCACCCTCATGCAAGTGCTCTTTGCCATAGGTCCAGAGAGCACAACCAGGATTTTTACCTTTTGTGAGGACAGATAGGAGCTGTATTTTTACTTCGTACTGAGACTGCAGGCCCCAGTCCATGCTGCAGCTTCATGTCTTTCGAGCAGTTTTCATCAGCCGTGGGCATGTTGGGTTGCTGTAATGAATCTCTGGGATATTAGTGATGTGAGCTGGAACATACTTTTGTGTGTTCCCTACCTTTCCTACTAGCTTCCAAATGAGCAAGAGGCAGAGGTTATCCTCCTTGCCCTTGCTCAGAACTGTATCACTTTCCAGTCGTCTCAGCATTTGAGTGCTTCACTAACTCATACACTAATTTGTAAAGTCGGTGTCGCTGCATTTCCTTTGATTTGCGATAAAATGTCAGTTCATATTGAGTGTTGCAACGTGAGTTCAAAGATAAGAAATGAAAGAAGGCCAAAATGAAGCCAAACTTTTAAAACAGGATGTTTTTAAAATTAGGACAAAACCTTGCCCAGTAAAACCTGGAGAGCCAACCAAATAGGATTTGCAACTTGAATGCACACCCTCCAGGAGGCCTCTCAGAAGAATCTGCCAAGCCATGTTTGGCTTCTCAGGGGTGCTTGCCATGTGGGGTGCAGTCCTGGGACCTCCCATGGTCTTCCATCTGCTTAACTTTGAGCTAAGGTGTGGGTTTGGATTCCTTAATGTGTATCTGGAATATTATCTGAAAACATTTTTCTTTCTGTGGGCTTGGAATGTACTTGGATGTTTATGGAAGCTACTCTTTGGCTTAATGGAATCAGCTCCATGGCTGAATGTTATGATTTGGGGGTGCCCTATAGGGTCATCTGCTTTGAATATCAGCCTTACCATTGGCCACCATCATTATTGCTTCTTTTCTTTGGACACTGGATACCTTCCCTAAGGAGTAAGGCTGTCTTAGGTTAACCCGTTGCTTCTCAAAGTGTGTTTCCTGGATCAGCTGGGAACTTATTAGAAATCAAGTGATCAGGCCCAAACCCAGCCTCTAGGGATGAAGCCCAGCTTTCTGTGGTTTAATAAGCCTTTTAAGTGATTCAAATGCACATTAAAGTTTGAGAACCTCTGGGCTTACCCTCTGGGCTTCAAAGTGTATGCTAGATGATCTGAAGGAAAATATTATAACTTTATATTTTATGATCTCTTTTTCTAATCTCTATTTCTTTACATTTTAATATGCCCAATACATTAATATCATTATCTATGTATCATTTATCAACAAATGTATGTACAGTAAGAGTGCATGCTTAATTTTTTTATAGCTGGGGATGCATGATATGCAAAGTATGAGGACTACTTCTTGTCTAAGTATAATATTTTTTTTTTTTTTCACACTACGCTAGGTGGTTTATTTTATTTGTTCAAGGACTCATCTTGCAAGCTTTAATAGCAAGCATGGGCTTTGATTCTGGGAGCCCAGATTCAGACTTAGGAAGACAAAAGCGAACTGTGCTCCATGTACATGGACGCAAACTAAAGGCTTGTGGTTAATCAAATCGTAGTTTTAAGTTTCTACAGCCTCGCAGCCAGAAGTCACAGGTCCTTTAGGTCCTTCTGGATGCCCCAGAGGGTATCTGCACTCTTCTTGAGTTGGGCAACCTCTTCATCCTTCAGCTTCTGGTTGATAACGCTGGTTAACCCCCGAGCATTCAGCACACATGGAAGGCTCAGGAAGACTTCATTCTCAATGCCATACATGCCCTTCACCATTGTTGACACTGGGTGAATCCTGGATAGATTTTTCAACATGGATTCAATAAGATCAGCCACACTTAATCCAATAGCCCAGTTGGTATATCCTTTTAGCTTGATGACTTCATAGGCACTCTCAACCACCATCTTATGCACTTCCTTCCAATTTTCACTATCATTGTCTGTTCCCATTTCTGGATTCAATTCCTGGAGAGAAACGCCTGCCACATTCACTCCGCTCCAAACAGCCACGCTTGAGTCGCCATGTTCTCCCAAAATCCATCCATGGCAGCTGCTGGGATGAATGCCAAGTTTTTCAGCCATAAGATAGCGAAATCTAGCAGAATCCAGATTACATCCACTCCCAATCACACGGTGCTTGGGTAATCCACTTAGTTTCCAGGTAACGTATGTGAGAATATCCACTGGGTTGGAAACCACAATGATGATGCAGTCAGGACTGTACTTGACAATCTGAGGAATGATGAACTTGAAGACGTTAACGTTCCTTTGCACCAAATTCAGGCGACTCTCCCCCTCCTGCTGGCGAACTCCTGCAGTTACCACCACGATCTTGGAATTGGCAGTGACAGAGTAATCTTTGTCTGCCACAATTTTTGGTGTCTGAAGGAATAAGCTCCCATGCTGCAGGTCCATCATTTCTCCCTTGAGTTTATCTTCCAAAACATCCACAAGAGCAAGCTCATCAGTCAGGGACTTTCCCAGAATGCTGATGGCACATGCCATACCAACTTGTCCAACACCCACTACAGTGATCTTATTGTTTGGGGTTGTTCCCTCTTCTTCGGCAACTGGTGCAATCAGTTTGTCCTTAAGAGTTGCCATTGTGCCCAGGGGAAAGAAAGTTCTCCAGACAGTGGTGAGGGCTGCACGAAGAAGACGAGGTCAGCAGCGTGCTAAGTATAATATTTTAAAATTCTTATGGCCTAAGTCAACTGAGCCACTAGCCACCAACAATGTCATATATTTGCATTAATATATTTATCTCACTGCTCACTTCTGAAATACTTTGCAAATAATTTATAGTGTTCATTTCTCCTCCTGTGCAGACAGCTCTCACATTTCCAGTCATGTGGTAAA
Source organism: Cervus elaphus (assembly GCF_910594005.1). Classification (NCBI taxonomy): domain Eukaryota; kingdom Metazoa; phylum Chordata; class Mammalia; order Artiodactyla; family Cervidae; genus Cervus; species Cervus elaphus. The sequence continues at coordinate 18,053,715 of NC_057839.1, read as the reverse complement.
AAGAGGCCTCTGTGTTGGATGCTGGAGCCTTTTTCCTTCTCCATGAGCAAAAGAAGAGAATTAGTGATGGCCCCTGAACAGCATCAAGGGCATCTCCCACCACCCCACCCCACCTCCGCCAGTCCATCCATTTTTGCGCATCAGAAAAGATCACAGGAAGCCAGAAAGAGGATTCCATATGCAAAGTTTAACATACCCTTTCCCCACTCTCATTGCTCTTCTTAGATGGGGTGAACCCTGGGGGTTAGGGGACACACAGCACTCACTGGCAGTTTCCCCCGCTCCCCCACATATACCAGCTTACGCTAGCCTGGCATGCCTCCTGTGTGTACACTTACGCTCCCATTGTGTTATGCATTTCTGTGAGCAAAGCAGAAAATATCACGGTGCATTTATTATAAATGGAAAAATTGAAGAACTAGGAGTAGAGCCAACTTAAGTTACAACAATTTAGGGGCTGAACAAAGAAAAAGTTGAAAAAATTATTTCACTCCTAGCATAATATTTTACATAAAGCATGATCTTGATAACAACGCGTGAGACCAGTGACAAAGATACAAATACAGTTTGGTTCCTGAGCACTCAGGGCTGGTAATATGAAGCAGTTAAAAGCATGAATATAGGTTTAAGTCTTATCACTCTGTTTACTAATTATGTGACCTTGAGCAAGTTCCTGAACCTCTCTTAAGCTTCATTTCCTTCTATTGGTAAATTAAGGATAAGGACACAGTAAGTACTTCATAGACTATTGGGAGAATTAAATGAGATGTAAGTGCTTGGCATGATATCTGGCACCCAGTAAACCCCCAGTAAATGTTCCATTTTATTGTACTTTGTAATCAAATGCCAAGAGATAAAAAAGTGAATTCCTACCCTCTGACACTGAAGCCCACAACCCAGTGTTTTTTCCCTAGCTAAAGGCTAATGATCTTGCATAACTCATACTATTTTGAAAATCAAAAGTAATGCCTCTATTGGAGAGACTGACCTAAAGATTTGTTAATCACTCTCTCCTCCTGCCCATATGTCTGTCTGCCTAGAAGAGCTATTTCTGTTCTTGAGCTAACTGTTGGCAGGGGTGCAGAGTCCTCTTCTTCTGTTTCACCTAATAGCACATTATACTTCATCATTAAGAAAGAAAAAAAAATTATATCTAGATCTCCACCACGGAGCCATTAAGTTGAAAACTTGATGGCAGTAAAATGATACCACATCAAGGAAGAAATAAAAGACTGCAGGTTTTCTGTCACTGTTCAGAGAAATTAATGTGTCTTAGAGGAGACTTTACAATATGTTATCATCAAATAAAAACACCGTAGGATAATAATGGGGGTTTCTATGAACTCTTTTTAAAAAAGTAATGCTTCCTTTTTTTTTCCAGATCCACCTTTTCTTAATAGAAGGAAATGGATAAATATTATTTGAATTAATAATTAAATAGGAAAAAAACCTGTAACAAAATTGTAAAGATGTCTAGGCAGTATGTGCAGAACTGCTTCCCTGGAATACTTCCCTTATTTATCAGTACTTATTATGACCATATAACTCCCATATATTATTTCACTTAAATCTTTTCAATAATGCTGTGGATTAGGTGTGTTAGTTGCTCCGTTGTGTCTGACTCTTTGCAACACCATGGACTGTAGCCTGTCAGGCTTTTCTGTCCAGGTGATTTTCCAGGCAAGAACACTGGAGTGAGTTGCCATTTCCTCCTTCAGGGGATCTTCCTGACCCAGGCATTGAACCCAGGTCTCCTGCATTGCAGGCAGATTCTTTACTGTTTGAGCCACAATTAGGTATTACCATCCTAATTCAGTTTTTGAAGCACTGAGAGGTTCAGAAAGTTGCCCAAGATCACATAGTTATAAGTAATGAAATCAGGATCTAACCAGAGCTGTTTGATGCAGGACCACTTATGCTTTATATGGAGGCTGGAATGTGGCCTTTATGTTAATATTTTTCCTTCCTTTTTTTTTTTTTTTTTCAAAAAATACTTTTATTTATTTATCTGGCTGCACTGGGTTGTAGCTGCAGCATGCAGGATCTTTTTTCGTTTTAGCTACAGCATGTGGGATCTTACTTCCCCAACCAGGAATCGAACCCAGGTCCCTGAATGCAGGCCCCCTGCATTGGGAACACAGCATTTTAGCCACTGGACCACCACAGAAGTCCCATATTTTTCCTTCTTTAAAAAAAAAGATGAACTACTGTAGTAAAATGAACTCTACTCCTCCCCTGACTATAGGAGGGGGAGAGTCCACTTTATTACAGTAGTTTCACTACCAAGATTCTCCTTCACTGACTTGACCACTCTGAAATTATTAGCCTTGCCCCTATGGGAACACGCCAGGTAGCACATGGACTCACATGGTCAGCCTCCAGCGTTCAGTTTGACTCATGTCAACAAACATGGATTGAGAGCTGTGAATGAGCAGGCACTCTGCCATGTGCTTGTTTGTTTGTTTTACAACCCCACAGCCATAGCCCGCCTGGCTCCTCTGTCCATGGGGTTTCCCAGGCAAGAATACTGTGGGGGGTTGCCATTGTCTTCCCCAGTGAATCTTCCTGACCAGGGATCAAACCCGCATCTCCTGCATTGCAGGCAGATTCTTTACCACTGAGCCACCAAGGAAACCCATTAGGTGCTTGACAAAGGGAAATAATGGATAAGACTTCCTGCTTTTAGGGATACTAACCTGGAAGGAAATATTCCAAAACATTAATAATGGATACCTCTGGGGTTAGTATCAGTTGTCTTTTCCTTTTTTACTTAGCTACATAAAATGTGTAAAATATATTAAAAACAGCTTAAAGAAAAAAAGAAGGCTGCAAGACAGGAAATTCTTAAGAAAATGATCTCTAATTGTGAAATGAAGCTGGTGATGGCAGAACCAGTACTGAAATTACAGACTTCAGCTTCTTATCATCTAGGTACTACTTTTTAAAACTGCCTTGGGGTACTGTTTAATTGAGAACTTACTATGTTCCAGACAATCTGTTAAGTGCTGGAAGATACAAAGATAAATAAGATAAGCTTTCTGGCCTCAAGGAATTTATAGTCCAGTGGGGAAAAAACTCATAATGGAATGTGAGATTTTTCCATGTGTATAGATACTGGTCTCTTCTGTTTGCATAAAGCTTTTGCCTTTTTGTAGAAAATAGCTGTTACATCTGTCTTAGAAATGCACATTTCCATATTGGCATGAAGTGTCATCTTTTGAGAGTTCTGCAAAAAATACAAGTTATCATTGCGTGCCAATGGAAAGACAGAATAACATGACAGAATCCCATTAGGTATAGTATTTAAAGAACCTCTAGCGTTGGGTAGGAGTCTGAAGTTGGACAAGTAGACTGCAAAATGCTAAAAAAGTTCTAACTCTTCTCAAAACCCTTCATGCAAGCTGAAAACGAGCCAGAGAGCTAAACTGCCGCATGGAAGCTCTGGCACAAACAAGAAACCCTCTGTATTTGCCGCTGTTATTTGTATGACAAACAGGCGCCATCTTTATACCCTTTTCCCAAACCTTCCCCAAAGAGTCTTCCTGGTTTAATCATTTTGTCAGACTGGAAAAAGAAGAAAAAAAAAGGATTTCAGGCCTGTGTGGACTATAGTTTGGACTCTCATGACCTTCTGTCACCCCTCAGGCCATCGCTCTACATAAATAGTCTCTCACACATAAGAGGAGGCCAAACCACAATGGACTTATTAACTCCGTAACTGTACACAGTAGTATATGTAACTATACTGAATTGTCATCATTAGATATTAAAGTATTGATTAACATTTTGTGCTTTCCAGTTAAAAAAGATGGGGAGATTTCTTTTTTTTAAATCAAAAACTCTCTTCTGGATTAACTGAATGAGTTAAACTTGGTAATCCCAGTTATCTTAGGTTGTTTTAAAGTCATGTCATTGTTTTGGCAATATTCATGAAGCCTATAACTTTAGCTAAAAAGAAGTATAGCTTCACCTAGGTTAATGACATAACTAAGAATGAAGGGCTAAATGTCATTTAGATAAACCAACAGTTTAGTATGTTGAACTCTAAAATTCCAGTGGATAAAAGCAGGAATTAACCACTTGCAGTGATTACTGACCCAGACTTTAAGTATAATGAAAGTTAATGAGCTGAATTCTTTCCAGTGTAACACATGATCACTGAATGATAACTGACCTTTGAAGATCACTGCTATCATGTGAAAATAGTAAGCATTAAAGATTGAAAATCTTGATTTTGATGCAAAAATAATATTTTCTAATTAAAGTGTGAAAGCATGTATATGCTTCCTTAATTTAAATATAAATGTAACTATGAGAGCCGAAGAATTGATGCTTTGAACTGTGGTGTGGAGAAAACTCTTGAGAGTCCCTTGGACTGCAAGGAGATCAAAAATGTCAATCCTAAGGGAAATCAACACTGAGTATTCATTGAAAGAACTGATGCTGAAAGCTCCAATACTTTGGCCACCTGATGTAAACATCCAACTCATTGGAAAAGACCCTGGGTCTGGGAAAGATTGAAGGCAAAAGGAGAAGGGGGCAGCAGAGGATGAGATGGTTGGATAGCATCACTGGTTCAATGGACATGAACTTGGGCAAACTCTAGGAGATAGTGAGGGACAGGGAGGCCTGGCATGCTGCAGTCCCTGGGGTCCCAGAGTTGGACGTGACTTAGTGACTGAACAACAACAAATACTATGTTTATATGTGTGTGCTTTTATTGTTCACTCACTAAGTTGTGTCCAGCTCTTAACGCGCCAGGCTCCTCTGTCCATGGGCTTCTCCAGGCAAGAATACTGGAGTGGGTTTCCATTTTATTCCCCAGGACGTGTGTGTATGTGTGTGTGTGTGTATTCATATATCTATATAAAATAAACTGATCCTTGCCATAGTCAGTGGGATAGGACTGATTGTAGCCATGTAACCCATGGTGCTAATTATCATCTCAGCAAAGATTCAAGAATCTAAAACTCAGACTCCACCAGCCACAGGTTTCTATCTGGTGACTGTAAGAACCACAAGACCTGGAAAGCCAAGGCCTAAAGAGCTATTTGCAGACCCCATATCTCCCAACTAGAGATCTTAAAGAGGAAAAACACTGAAAGAATCAGAGGTAAATGGAATGAATGATCAAAAGACTCTCAAGCCAAAAAGGATGGAAGGGTGGGAGAGGCCAAGGCAGAATAAGATATTCTGAAAATGGAAGGAACAGTGCCTTGTAAATGTCAGTTTTCTCCGATCAATAAGCATGAGTTTCAAGTATCAAGAAATAAAAAGTTATGATGTTCAGCCCATTAACTCCTTCAACCTCAGATGCCCTGGGACATGCCCAGAAAGGCCTTTCAGCATCACCACAAAGGTCACCACCTATTCCCAGCTCTTCTCAGTTATGCCTTAAACAGAACCATTTAAGATAAATAAAAGATGATTTACAATTCAATAGTAGTATTTTTAGTCTTATTTCATTTTAAGTATCACAATGTCAGAAAAATGATGGCTCTCAATTTTTTGTGTGTGTTTAAATATAAGTTTTATTCTTTAAATGGAAAAAAATGAACAAGCTGCTTGGTAATGCTACTCACTATTTATCAATCTCTCAACTGGGTCATGGGGAAATGTCAAAGGTCCTGCCAGAGGGTAAACCAAAAACAACAGGGAGAGGAAGACCAGAATACGGTGCTAAATTATAAAATTGTGCTGCCCCTCTGAGACCCGTTGCTTTGCATACAGTACTCAAAGCAGCTACCAAAAGATAATTCTGTTGCACTACAGGTTTTAACCTTGCTTTTAAAAGTTAAGTTTCCTTTCTGACTGAATCTGTATAGCTCCAGGACAGAGTTTGATCCAGATTTGTGTTCAGTGGTGAGGAAGTCACAGAGCCATATGTTCCCATGAAATTAACATGCTGAGAAGTGAGGGAATTGCCACAATTACTTCTTCAAAGGCTTCTGGGGCGGGGGGGAGAACCAAACTTACTATGACTCTCTATGAGGAAAACACAGGAGGTTGTCACACAAAGCACAAGTTTCACACACACAAAAAATCACTAAAGGAAGATTATGAGAAAAATGGAGACAATAGGGAGAGTCAACTATTACATATAGAGATACCTTGAAAAATGTCTTGTTCCTGTTCTTCTGATTCACTGGGCTCCTCTTTCTATTGCAGGCTTATTTTGGTGTGAAAGACCTTAGTTATTTAGTAGGTACATGCCATCTGTTCTGTGTTTATGAACTTGCATAGACCCTATAATTATGTTCAAGAATTTGAAACCCAAACTAAAAACTAGGTCACACATACACACACACACACATATACACCAACATATACACACTTGTGCCCTCACTGCCCTCTGACTATTCATTGATTATGTTAACTCATGGAGCCACCTTGAGAAATGTCCTTCACGAAGAGAAGGAGTAAGTGTACAAAGGCTGGCCTCTGAAACCATTGCTGAATTTGGCACAGCATTAGGATATATCCTTGGTAAGTGAAATCTATCTAAGAGGAAACCATTGCAGGTATTTTGAGATCAGTATCCTAGGGTAAGCCAGTTAATCCCTTTCCTCCTTAATTATTTGCTCTGAAAAATAAAGCAAAGATTATCATCCGTTTCCCTCATCCCATTTGGTTTCCTGAGTCTTTCCTTGCCATTTGAATTAATAGCCAATAACAAAGTTGACTCTGAGAATGACTCTGATATATTTGCTGCAACAGCAGTTCTGGTTTCCATCTCTGCTAGCTGACAAACTCCAAGTGTGTATCTGTCATCACCAAAGTCTGTGAAATGCTGAGGGATTGTCAGTGGGGTCACACCTTTCTTTCTCAGCCTAATGGCATGTTTGTTTAGCCAAAGTCTCCTTCAGTTCCATGTTTGGGAGCTGTAAACAAAGAAAGAATACTGTTGAATGGCAGAGAAGTTTTAATACTAAAGGCTATACACAAGCATAAGGCTAAGTAGATAAATTTGATGTGTTTAGATGGATTGCAGCCAACTTCTAACAGTCCTTCACAGTTTTTACTTATTTTCCCACCATGATCTCATTTGATCCTTGCACCAACCTCAAGATACTTCAATCATAAGTAGCTATGCTTCCCCGGTGGCTCAGATGGTAAAGAATCCGCCTGCAATGCAGGAGATCTGGGTTCAAGCCCTGGGTTGGGAAGATACCCTGGAGGAGGGAATGGCAACCCACTCCAACATTCTTGCCTGGAGAATTCCATGGACAGAGGAGTCTGGCAGCTACAGTCCATGGGGCCACGAGTCAGACACCACGGAACAACTAAACACAAGCACACATGCCTATTTCACAGCTAAGGGAACTGAGTATTGAAGAACTTAAAGTGATTTTTCTACGATCACAATGCTAAGTAATGAAGTCTATATTTAGAATTGTTTTCTGACTCCAGAATCCATTTTCCTTTTATTATGTCTTGTAGCCTTCATCTATTGATAAATATATCAACCGCTGCATTAGAGACAGACTTTTTAAAATAACAAATTTTGCTGGATTTTAAGAAGCTATGAGCAGCTGCACAGAACACCAAAGTCTGGCAAAAGAGCAGACAGATGCAGAGTCAAGTCATTTCATAAGCACAGTCCCCAGTGTGCTAACTCCTGAACTTGACCTTACTAGTTGTAAAGCTTCCCAGTTGTTTTGTTCAGTTTATGCCAGGTAACTATTAGGGGAACTGTAAATCCTTGAACATCAAGTAAATGCCCATCATCCAGATTCTACAGTTAAGTTGTACTTGTTTACCATACATCTGTCTGTATATTCATTCCCCCATCCATAATCTATATTTTTTTCTGAAGTTGCAGACATCAGAAGACTTACACCTAAATGCTTCAGCATGCTTACTATTAACTGGGGTTCAATATTTGCCTATGGTTCAATTTTTTTTTATTTCATTTATTAACTAAGCATCAATTGAAAGGGTTGAAAAAGATAAAAGAGTGGAAGTACATGCTTCCCTTGTGGCTCAGCTGGTAAAGAATCTGCCTGCAATGCGGGAGACCTGGGTTCAATCCCTGGGTTGGGAAGATCCCCTGGAGAAGGGAAAGGCTACCCACTCCAGTATTCTGGTCTGGAGAATTCCATGGACTGTATAGTCCAAGGGGTCTCAAAGAGTTGGACACGACTGAGCGACTTTCACTTTCACTTCACTTTCACAATATGTAAAAGAAGAGTGCTAATAACATAAAGTCATCTTAATAACAACTTTTGTGTGAAATATGCTTTAAAACATATTTATACAGAATTAAGGAATAAATTTTTAATATACTGAAAAAAATAAGGAATAAATGTTTTTTAATATACTGAAAATCTGACCAAGATTTTCTCATTCTTTACACTTAAATCATACTTTCCAGGTACATGTTACAAAAGCTTCAGGACAAATTTAAACTCATCTATACTCTCCTTTATGAAATATCATTGCCTATAGTTCTTTTTTAAAAGTTAAAAATTTGCATATGATCAAAGTGAAAGTGAAGTCGACCAGTTGTGTCCGACTCTTTGCGACCCAGTGGACTGTAGCCTACCAGGCTCCTCCGTCTATGGGATTCTCCAGGCAAGAATATGCCCAAATCTCAAGTGTACCATTCAATAAGTTTTGCCGAATGTGTTGTTGTTCGGTCGCTAAGTCATGCCTAACTCTTTGCAACCCAAGGAACTGCAGCAGCCAGGCTCCTCTGTCCATCACTATCTCCCTGAGTTTGCTCAAACTCATATCCTTTGAGTTAGTGATGCTATCCAACCGTCTCATCCTCTATCATCCCCTTCTCCTCTTACCCTCAATCTTTCCCAGCCTCAGGGTCTTTTCTAATGAGTCAGCTCTTCATATCAGATGGCCAAAGTATTGGAGCTTCAGCTTCAGCATCAGTCCTTCCAGTGAATATTCAGGACTGATTTCCTTTAGGATGGACTGTTTGATCTCCTTGCAGTCCAAGGAACTCTCAAGAATCTTCTTAGCACCACAGTTCAAAAGGATCAATTCTTTAGCACTCAGCCTTCTTTATGGTCCAACTCTCACATCCATACGTGACTACTGGAAGAACCATAGCTTTGACTAGAGTGACCTTTGTCGGCAAAGTGAGGTCTGCTTTTTAAAACACTGTCTAGATTTGACATATTTATTCTTCCAAGGAGCCAGCATCTTTTAATTTCATGGCTGCAGTCACTGTCCATATTGATTTTGGAGCCCAAGAAAATGAAATCTGACACTGTTTCTGCATTTTCCCCATCTATTTGCCATGAAGTGATAGGACCAGAAGCCATGATCTTAGTGTTTTGAATGTTGAGTTTTAAGCCAGCTTTTTCAGTCTCCTCTTTCACTTTCATCAAGAGGCTCTTTAGTTCCTCTTCATTTTCTGCAGTTAAAGTGGTATCATCTGCAAATCTGAGGTTGTTGGTATTTCTCCTGGCAGTCTTGATTCCAGCTTGTGATTCATCTAGCCCAGTATTTCACATGGTGTATTCTGCATAGAAGTTAAATAAGCAGGGTGACAATATATAGCCTTGATGTACTCCTTTCCCAATTTTGAACCAGTCCATTGTTCCATGTCAGGTTCTAACTGTTGCTTCTTGTCCTGCATACAGGTTTCTCAGGAGGCAGGAAAAGTGGTCTGGTACTCCCATCTCTTTAAGAATATTCCACAGTTTGTTGTGATCCACACAGTCAAAGACTTTAGCATAATCAATGAATTAAAGTAATTGTGTTTTTAGAATTCCCTTGCTTTTTGTGTGATCCAGCCTATGTTGGCAATTTGATCTCTGGTTCCTCTCCCAAATGTATATACCCATGTGACTCAAACTTTCATCTATATATGAAATATTACACTCACTCTAGAAAGTTCCCTCTCTTATGCCCATTCCCAGTCAATACCCTCCTCACCATGGTTCTAATACCTGTTACTATGGATTAGTTTTATCTGTTCTAGAACTTCATATAAATGGAGTCATATAGTATTTACTCTTTTGTGTAAGGATTTTCTCACTCAAAATTGTGTTTGGCATAATTGAAAAACACACATGTACCCCAATGTTCACTGCAACACTATTTATAATAGCTAGGACACGGAAGCAACCTAAATGTCCATCAACAAATGAATGGATAAAGAAGCTGTGGTACATATATACAATGGAATATTACTTAGCCATAAAAAGGAATGCATTTGAGTCAGTTCTAATGTGGTGGATGACTCTGGAGCCTATTATATAGACTGAAATGAGACAGAAAGAGAACAACAAATATCATATATTAATATATATATATATATGAAATTTAGGAAGATAGTACTGATGAATCTATTTGCAAGGCAGCAATGAAGATGCAGACATAGAAAACAAACTTCTGGACACAGTGAGAGAAGGAGAGGGTGGAACGAATTGAGAGTGAAGCACAGAAACATATATATTACCATATGTAAAATAGATATCCAGTGGGAATTTGCTGTGTGACACAAGAATCTCAAACCAGTGCTCTGTGACAACCTAGAGGGGTGGGATACAATAGAAGATGGAAGAGAGGTTCAAGATGGAGGGGACATATGTATACCTATGGCTGATTTGTGTTGACATATGGCAAAAAACAACAAACTATTGTAAAGCAATTATCCTCCAATTAAAGATAGATTTCTTTAAGTGAAAAAACAAATTATGTGTTTGAGATTCATCTGTGTTGTTTTGTGTATCAGGAATTTACTCCTCTTAATTATCAAGTATGAGTCTACTGTAGGAATATTCTAGTTTCTTTTTTTAATCTGAAGTATAGTCGATGTATGAGAATCTAGTTTCTTTATCCACTTTCCTCTTGACAGACACCCAAGTTATTTATAGTATTTAGTTATTTTAAATAAAACTACTCTGAACACTCTTAAAAAGATCTTTTTGTGAATAGGTTTTCATTTCTCTTGGGTAAATACCTAGAAGTGGAATTATCAGGTCATAGGAAGGTATATGTTTAGTTTTTTAAGAAACTTCCAGAACTGTTTCCAAAATTTTAACTCCTACTAACAATGTACGAGATTTGGTATTGTCAGTCTTTTTAATTTTAACCATTCTAACAGGTGTTCATCATATTAGTTTTGAGTTATAAAACAAGAATATCCATAATAGAGAGCATTTCCACAATCAACGGGTGACTTAGTTAATGTCTATATTCTTGTCCACCTATTACTACACCAGTCCAGTTCTCTTAAGTCCTAATATTAAGACACTAAATCCTGATTCTCAAGCTTAAAGAGTTGATTGATGTTTCATAAATTGGTGGTTATTTTTGAAGTTTTTAAATTCAACTTGAGCTCTAAATCACTGAGTATCATTTAAGTTCATTTTAGAGTGGTTTTCTATTAATACTTAGGCTTTCAAATTAATCAAAATAAGGTTAGTTCTTGATTTATGCTCAGTAGAAAAATAATCACACCTTATAAAATTTCTTTCACAATTAAATGTGCATCAGATTGACTCTCATAGACCTAAACTTGAATAACATAAGTAAATAGTTTTAGACTAAGCATCAATCACATGTGGTAAAGTTACCTGTAAGCTATATCAGTTCCTAGAGGAAGTATGTAGGTCTAATTTTGTTTCATGTAAAATTCTCTGTGGGCTCTCTAATTTATTCCTAGTGAGTTTCAAGCCTTTACATTGCTGTCTTCTTGACTTTTCTTCCATTTTCAAGTTCTAACTCTTGCTCACTTGTTACAAAAATAACCTAAATACTCTTAATGCTTCCCAAAAATGAATTTCAATCCACTGATCATATTAGACATATTATTATTACCCATTTGACAATTTTTCTTTTAATGAACTTTAGTAATCAATAGCAGCAACACAGCTTAGAGCTCTAAAGTAGGAGAAATAGGGCTTCCCTGGTAACTCAATGGTAAGGAATCCACTTGCCAATGCAGAAGACACTGGTTTGATCCCTGGTCCAGGAAGATCCCACGTGCTGTGGAGCAACTCAGCCTGTGTGCCACAACTACTGAGCCTGTGCCCTTGAGCCTGGGAACTGCAACCATTGAGCCCACGCGCCACAACCACTGAGGCCTGAGGACTCTAGAGCCCATGCTCTGCAACAAGAGCCACCACGATGAGTCTATATACCGCTCTAGAGAAAAGCCCCCAAAGACCCAGCATATCCAAAAATAAATAAAAATAAATAAACAAAGGAGGAGAGAGAAACTATGCAAGACCTGAGGCTAATGTAGTCTAGTCAAAGCATTGGGAAACACTAATATAAAAGATAAATTGTCCACTGCTCTCTGACTAGTTTTTTTCTTTCTTTATACTTCAGTTATCAAGATGTTAAAGGATGATCTATGGGCATATGTAAGAATTTTTAAGTAGGAAATTTATAATGCAACTTTAGTATCAATTAATTTTTGTTAGGCTGACTATATTTCTGGTAGCACCCACTCAGCTTCCTCCCATAACATTTAGGAAGGGCAAAATGGTTCCATAGTTTTGAGACTCTCCGTTGGTTACAGAGACATTAGGAAGCTTGCATCCAAGGAAATGATATGAATTAGGCATTTTAATCTCTATTCTGACGTCTATTGTTTCAGAACCACTTGATACATTGCTTTGTCTCTCACCATCTAGCTGTAAAATAATAAAATTTATTGGCTCTTAAGATATGCTAATACAGTAATCATTTGTTTAAATTACATAAAACATCATCTATATATGAAGTTCACATATTTTTGTAATGAAGCCACAAAGCACATATTTTGTACTGTTGAAAATAATATTCTGTGGCTTGGAATAATACTGTACTGTTAATTTCCCCATTCATCAAATGTATAATACATACCACATACTCATTGCAGCTTTTTTTTTTTTTAATCTGCATACAAGCCACCAGGGCCAATGTTATGCATAGGTGAAAACAAACAGCTATAATTGAAATGATGAAGCAGCACAGAAAAGACCTACCTGCTATAAAATATTTGCTCTAGTTTCTCTTTGGGATAAAGAGAATTCAAATTTTTCTATCAAAATTTATGTATTAGCAGGTAATATACCAGGATCACTTTCTTTTATATGAACCATTGATGCCCATTACTCCTTCAGAGTCTAGCAGGGCCATGAAGGGAGGGGAGGGGACACAGACATTTGGAAAGGCTGGAGTTAATATGAAATAATGAGGTGGTAGGTGTGTGTCTGTGTGTGGGTGATGGGTGTGGGTGTGGGTGTGTGTGTGTCGGAATGGGGGAAAGCTCCAAGAAGCAGAAGGACAGCTTGAGGGTAGAAAGCACCTGTGGGAAGAAGCTCTGCAAGAAAATCTGGGACTTTTGCCAGAGATACACTTGCTTCCAATGTTGGCCTAGGGCTGGACCCATGAGACACAAACGAGAAAGTAATGTAGGCTCATATTTTTCAGATAAAGCCAAATTTTGCATGTAAGCTTTTATGAAGTCCTTTGTTCTGACACAGGAAAGACAGAATAATTTTGCAGGCATCGTTCATACTCAGGCAAAAGATTTTGCATTTTTCTGTGTTACATAACCATATAGTTAGATATATGCTGGCTCATCTACTAAATAAATATTGAAAATGAAAACTTATTATTACGGTAAATTGCTGTGTAAATACAAATTCTATTTAGTGTGATTCCAGAACTTTTATAAAAATGAAGTCACCTTTTTTTTTTCTGATAATTGCCCCTGCTGTTTTGCCACTGACCACTTTACAAAGGAATCAAATCCAAATGCTGCATTGCTTAGTCAGATTTCATTGCATTTTAAATGAATGGAGATAGAAGTAAAAATACCCTAGGGTATTTGACAGAGTCCACTTTTAGGCTTCTTCCATTTATAATCTAGCTCTAAACTGTATCCCTTTTATTTAGTTTTCTTTATTCAATACATGCTATTTTAGTTACATATAAAATAGTGTCCTATCCACAACTAATTTCTGTCCTCTCAAAAAACAAAAGTGATCACTTCATGTTTTATCATATTCACATTTGTATATTTTACCATAGTTAATAGAGAATGGCTCAAGGCTTCAAATAAATTTGAGAGCATAAATTTAGTATTTATTTAGAATTAGATCATAAAGCAAAATTATTAGAATTTTATTACATTTCATTTTTCATAAATTTTTCATTTTTTCAATTAAAACACTTAATCTTTCTTAAATTAACCATAGCAAACAATAAAGGGATGTCCTTTAGACTGAGACAAAAGACCTTGATAAAAATAATTTCTATCTTGGCTCTCTAACCATGTTATCCTAGGGCCTTAATATTAAAGAGCTATCTTCTAGCTGGTAATTGAATAGCTCTTCATTAGTTTCTCCAAAAATAAGAGTTTTTAATCTAGTCTTACAGATTAGGATAGCCTTAGGTTTAAATATATTTTGGAAATTTGTTCCAATACTTAAGTTGAAAATGTCTGATATTTTCAATTACTTAAAACATTTATGATTTTAAGCTCCTAGCAGAAATCTGCTGCTGAAGGGGAAAAATATTAAGAGCTGTTAGTCAGAAAGATACTTATGTAAGAACTGTGACATTAGTTATTGGTTTGAAAGCAAAAAGTCCTATATTTTAGACTCAAGGCTTTAGAAATCTTTAGTGAGCATTTTCCCCTCTCAGAACTGAGACAAATGGCTGATGAGTGAAATCTTGAGAATGTTCACAGCTTTTCTCCTTCATTCTGTTGCAGCCCGGAAGATGGTGAGATCCATCCAGAAATCTGTCGGCTCTACATTCAGCTGCAATGCTGCTTAGAAATGTACACAACAGAAATGCTAAAATCTATATGCCTGCTGGGGTCTCTTCAATTTCATCGAAAAGGTATCTACATTTAATATATTGCCATAAACAGTGAGAAATGTTAAAGCAAAACTTATATTTTGCAAAGGCCAATATGTACCATATGTTTACCTACACACAATTAGAATATGTTCAGGAAATATTTGAAATAAATAAAAGAAGCCTATATCAGTACTATCAACATGCATAACAACCCTGATTATCTTGAACAGAAATTGTGGTAGAAACAGTTCTCAAATTTATTATCTTACCCCTCGTGAACATGATTTTGGCTAAAATCAGTGTGGGCAGTAAAACTATATAATGATCTTACTGGGGTAGTAAATGCTATCCAAAATTGCTGCTATGTCCCTAAATGTATTTGATTGCAAGATGACAAATCACAAATTGTGCCCCAAAGATAAAATAGGGGAAACTCAATAAACAATAGGGAGGCATATTAGTGACTGAAAAATTTCATCCTCTGGTTTTAACTTATAAAGAGACTATATTGGCCTAAAGAACTGAAATCTCCAGAGATGCCAGTGGCTTCAGCATGGTTTGATCAGACCTGAATTCCATTCTGAGCGATGCTCTGCCTTCTCCTGGGTGTTGGTATTAATGCTCAAACTGCCTTCCCCCACATTTACAAACTGATTCCAACAGTTTCAGTCATCACATATGCATAGAGAGAATTTCTCCCACTCTAGATTAGCTCCCTTCCCTTCCCATCCCATCCCTCTGGGTCATCTCAGTGTACCAGCTTTGAGTGTCCTGCTTCATGCATTGAACTTGGACTGGTCATCTATTTCATATATGGTAATATACAAGTTTCAATGCTATTCTCTAAAGTCATCCCACCCTTGCCTTCTCCCAGAGATTCCAAAAGTCTGTTCTTTATATCTGTGTCTCTTTTGCTGTCTTGCACATAGGGTCATTACCATCTTTCTAAATTCCATATATATGTGTTAATATACTGTATTGGTATTTTTCTTTTGGACTTAATTCACTCTGTATAATAGGCTCCAGTTTCATCTACCTCATTAGAACTGATTCAAATGTGTTCTTTTTAATAGCTGACTGATATTCCATTGTGTATATGTACCACAATTTTCTTATCCATTTGTCTACCTATGGACATCTAAGTTGCTTCCATGTCCTAACTATTGTAAACAGTGCTGTGATGAACATTGGGGTACACGTGTCTCTTTCAACTCCGGTTTCCTCGGTGTGTATGCCCAGCAGTGGGATTGCTGGGTCGTATGGCAGTTCTATTTCCAGTTTTTTAAGGAATCTCCAAACTGTTATCAGAGAAAGAAGTGGCAACCCACTCCAGTATTCTTGCCTGGAGAATCCCATGGACAGAGGTGTCCTGTAGGCTACAGTCCATGGGGTCACTAAGAGTCAGACATGACTGAGCAACTAACACACACACACACACACTGTTCTCCACAGTGGCTGTACTAGATTGCATTCCCACCAACAATGTAAAAGGGTTCCCTTTTCTCCAAACCCTCTCCAGCATTTATTGTTTGTAGACTTTTTGATTGCAGCCATTCTGACCATTTTGAGATGGTACCTCATTATGGTTTTGATTTGCATTTCTCTGATAATGAGTGATGTTGAGCATATTTTCATGTGTTTGTTAGCCATCTGTATGTCTTCTTTAAAGAAATGTCTGTTTGGTTCTTTGGCCCATTTTTTTATTGGGTCATTTGTTTTTCTGGTATTGAGCTGAATGAACTGCTTGGATATTTTTGAGATTAATTCTTTGTGAGTTGCTGCGTTTGCTAGTATTTTCTCCCATTCTGAAGGCTGTCTTTTCACCTTGATTATAGTTTCCTTTGTTGTACAAAAGCTTTTAAGTTTAATTAGGTCCCATTAGCTTAATGTTGCTTTTATTTCCATTACTGAGTGGTGGGTCATAGAGGATCTCACTATGATTTATGTCAGAGAGTACTCTGCCTATGTTTTCCTCTAGGAATTTTATAGTTTCTGGTCTTACATTTAGATTTTTAATCCATTTTGAGTTTATTTTTCTGTATGGTGTTAGAAAGTGTTCTAGTTTCATTCTTTACAGGTGGTTGACCACTTTTACCAGCACCACTTGTTAAAGAGATTGTCTTTTCTCCATTGTATAATTTTGCCTCCTTTGTCAAAGATAAGGCATCCATAGGTACGTGGATTTATCTCTGGGCTTTCTATTTTGTTCCATTGATCTATATTTCTGTCTTTGTGCCAGTACCATATTGTCTTGATGACTGTAGCTTTGTAGTATAGTCTGAAGTCAGGCAGGTTGATTCCTCCAGTTCCATTCTTCTTTCTCAAGATTGCTTTGGCTATTCAAGGTTTTCTGTTTTTCCATACAAATCATGAAATTATTTGTTCTAGTTCTGTGAAAATACCATTGGTAGCTTGATAGGGATTGCATTGAATCTATAAATTGCTTTGGGTAGTAAACTATTTTCACTATATTGATTCTTCTGATCTGCTGGATGATTGAAAAAGCGAGACAGTTCCAGATAAACATCTATTTCTGCTTTATTGACTATGCCAAAGCCTTTGACTGTGTGGATCACAATAAACTGTGGAAAATTCTGAAAGAATTTACACAGAATACCAGACCACCAGACCTGCCTCTTGAGAAACCTATATGCAGGTCAGGAAGCAACAGTTAGAACTGGACATGGAACAACAGACTGGTTCCAAATAGGAAAAGAAGTACATCAAGGCTGTATATTATCACCCTGCTTATTTAACTTATATGCACAGTACATCATGAGAAACGCTGGGCTGGATGAAGCATAAGCTGGAATCAAGATTGCGGGAGAAATATCAATAACCTCAGATATGCAGATGACACCACCCTTATGGCAGAAAGTGAAGAAGAACCAAAAAGCCTCTTGATGAAAGTGAAAGAGGAGAGTGAAAAAGTTGGCTTAAAGCTCAACATTCAGAAAACTAAGATCATGGCATCTGGTCCCATCACTTCATGGCAAATAGATGGGGAAACAGTGGAAACAGTGTCAGACTTTATTTTTTTGGGGCTCCAAAATCACTGCAGATGGTGTCTGCAGCCATGAAATTAAAAAGACATTTACTCCTTGGAAGGAAAGTTATGACCAACCTAGACAGCATATTTAAAAGCAGACACATTACTTTGCCAACAAAGGTCTGTCTAGTCAAGGCTATGGCTTTTCTAGTGGTCATGTATGGATGTGAGAGTTGGACTGTGAAGAAAGCTGAGCACCAAAGAATTGATGCTTTTAAACTGTGGTGTTGGAGAAGACTCTTGAGAGTCCCTTGGACTGCAAGGAGATCCAAGCAGTCCATCCTAAAGGAGATCAGTCCTGGGTGTTCATTGGAAGGACTGATGCTGAAGCTGAAACTCCAGTACTTTGGCCACCTCATGCGAAAAGTTGACTCATTGGAAAAGAACCCTGATGCTGGGAGGGATTGGGGGCAGGAGGACAAGGGGATGACAAAGGATGAGATGGCTGGATGGCATCACCGACTCGATGGACATGTGTTTGAGTAAACTCGGGAGTTGGTGCTGGACAGGGAAGCCTGGTGTGCTGTGATTCATGGGGTTGCAGAGTCGGACACAACTGAGCAACTAAACTGAACTGATCCATGAACATGGTATGTTTCTCCATCTATTTGTGTCATCTTTGATTTCTTTCATCAGTGGTTTATAGTTTTCTATATATAGGTCTTCTGTTTTTTTAGGTAAATTTATTCCTAAGTACTTTATTCTTTTTGTTGAAATGGTGAATGGGGTTGTTTCCCTAATTTCTCTGTTTTCTCATTGTTAATGTATAGGAATGCAAGGGATTTCTGTGTGTTAATTTTATATCCTGCAACTTTACTATATTCATTGATTAGCTCTAGTAATTTTCTGGTGGTGTCTTTAGGGTTTTCTATGTAGCGAATCATGTCATCTGCAAACAGTGAGAATCTTACTTCTTCTTTTCCAATCTGGATTCCTTTTATTCTTTTTCTTCTGTGATTGCTGTGGCTAAAACTTCCAAAAGTATGTTTAATAGTAGTGGTGAGAGTGGACACCCTTGTCTTGTTCCTGATTTTAGGGGATATGCTTTCAATTTTTTCCCATTGAGGATAATGTTTGCTATGGGTTTATTACATATGGCTTTTATTTTGTTGAGGCATGTTCCTTCTATGCCTGCTTTCTGGAGAGTTTTTATCATAAGTGGGTGTTGAATTTTGTCAAAGGCTTTCTCTGCATCTATTGAGATAATCATATGGTTTTTATCTTTCAATTTGTTAATGTGGTGTATTACATTGATTGATTTGTGGATATTAAAGAATCCTTGCATCCCTGGGATAAAGCCCACTGGCCATGATGTATGATCTTTTTAATATGTTGTTGGGTTCTGTTTGCTAGAATTTTGTGGAGGATTTTTGCATCTATGTTCATCATTGATATTGGCCTATAGTTTTCTTTTTTTGTGGCATCTTTGTCTGGTTTTGGTATTAGGGTGATGGTGACCTCATAGAATGAGTTTCCTCTACAATTTTCTGGAAGATAGGATCTTGAGTAGGATAGGTGTTAGCTCTTCTCTAAATTTTTGGTAGAATTCACCTGTGAAGCCATCTGGTCCTGGGCTTTTGTTTGTTGGAAGATTTTGTATTAGAGTTTCGATTTCTGTGCTTGTGATGGGTTTGTTAAGATTTTCTATTTCTTCCTGGTTCAGGTTTGGAAGGTTATACTTTTCTAAGAATTCATCCATTCCTTCCAAGTTGTCCATTTTATTGGCATATAAGTTGCTGATAGTAGTCTCTTACGATCCTTTGTATTTCTATTTGTCTGTTGTGATTTCTACATTTTCATTTCTAATTTTTTTGATTTGATTCTTCTCCCTTTTTTCCTTGATGAGTCTGGCTAATGGTTTGTCTATTTTATTTAACTTCTCAAAGAACCAGATTTTAGTTTTGTTTATTTTTGCTATAGTCTCTTTTGTTTCTTTTTCACTTACTTCTGCTCTGATTTTTATTGTTTCTTTCCTTCTACTAACATTGGGGTTCTTCATTTCTTTTTTCCAGATGCTTTATGTGTAAAGTTAGGTTATTTATTTGATTTTTCTCTTGTTTCTTGAGGTAAGCTTACATTGCTAAGTGCTAAGCAGTGTAACACTGCTTTTACTGAATCCCATAGGTTTTGGGTTGTCATATTTTCATTTGTTTCTATGTATATTTTGATTTCCTTTTTTATTTCTTCCATGATAATAAAAAGCACATAGATTCTTAACTGATCATTTCATCTGACCTGCACTGCCTCCTGTCTTCACTGTCAGTCTCTGATTGATGCCCTTCTCTGTCTCTTCCTTTAAAAATATAAGCCCTTGCTCCCTGCTCTAGCATCTTACCATCTAAGTAAAACTCTTAAAAGAGTATACCTAAGAGCACCTTTGACTTCTCCTCTTTGTAGGACTAAGTCTCCATTTGGATTTCTATTTTATTCTCCTAAAGTACTACTTAGAATGTAAATCGTTAGTACTACTTAGAAGGTACTACTTACAAAATTATCCAGGATGCTGCATAAACATGGAGATGCACGGATCCTGTCCAGGACCCACTGAATCAGAATCTGGGGGCACTCCAGGTGATTCTGAAACATAGTGAAGATGGATAACCATTTAGCTACCCTTTGAAACAAAAGGAAATAACCCCATTGTATGTATAAAAATTGAAACTTCCAAACTCTTACCTAGCTATTCTTACTCATCTAAGTACATACATGTTGTATGCTTTCTTCTTTATCAACACTAGAAAGAAATTTGTCTACCAAGATTTAAGATGCCAGAAAATACACTCTTTATCCAGTGATAGCTCTAGTGTGGCCTTGGGCTAGGAAGGGTCTAGGTGATCTCACAAAGTCCCTTCCTGAAATAAAATACATTTGACCCTTCTGAATTCAAACAATGGCAGATCATGCACTATGCTTACAATCTGTGGCCGTTTGAATCTATGGATGTGGAACCACAGATACAGATGACTGACTATGGGACTTGAGCATCCATGGATTTTGGGGTTCAGGGTATGTTCTAAAACCAACCACCCCAACTCCACCACACACACATACAGATACTGAGGGATGAGTGTAGTCCTCAGAATCTTAGGGGAATGGTGATTGCCATTCTAGTCTGTAACATTCAATCTCTTTCTGCTTAGAATCTCTTTCTGGTATGTTTCTTTTAATACTATAGTAAAAATTTGTATTTTGGTAACTTTTAGGTTAGCTACTTTCTTTTTTCCGCTAATTTCTTATTACAGTTTGGCCACTTCTCTTATTTATTCTATTTCATCAAGGATGGGGGGCGGGGAATTGCAATTGAGTCATTATTTTGGCTCTATATGAGAGTCTGTGGTCAATTTTTTATTGTGATTAGATTCTGAAGCCAAATTATTTTGCAGTTATCTGTACTTTTAATTTACTTTTATTTCTAATTACCTCCCTGATTGCTACCAGAAGTCCAGAAAGGATTGTATATCACATTTAGTTTTACTATTGTATTTTGTATTGAGTAGTCATGTGTTTACTCTTTGGAGGAAAAGGGCACACAAGGTTACTGCAGGGGTGAGGAGTACAGTTTATTTCTGAGAAAAACAGCCTCAAATCATTTTAAAGCTTCTGCAGGGAGCTTGAATTTAATAATGAAGATTGTCCTTCTCTCTCAATTAAGCAAATTATAAATATCCTTCATTAACAATACATTCAGTGGCTCTTCATGCTTTCTGCATACCTCATGTTTCTCAATTTTTGCTGTCTCATAAGTCTGATTGGTACAATCTAGTTGGAAATCTTTTATACTTATAAGATCCCGCTATTGCCAAAAATGAAGACAAACAGTACTAAGGTGATTGTCCTATTTCATGGCCAACAAAATTAAAGTAGATTACAGAAATATGAGGTAAAAATACACATTTAATAAAGGCTATTAGATTATGCTATACAAGTGTGGTTCTGAAAAACTGTTATGAGAATATGACAGATAGGAATAATTTTAGGCATTGTGTAGCCTCATATTCTAACAGTTTTCAGTTGTAGGTTGCACTATTATTTGACAAAGTCTAATTTCTATGTTTATAGTGAAAAATAATTGCTCTCACATCTTCACAGTTAATTAGGTAGGAAATCTTTTCCCACAACTGAATCCATGTATCACATTGACCATTAACGCCTGTTTTCTGACACCAGATAAAATGAGACCTCAGGATTCATTCACTCCAGTGGCAGAAAGCGAAGCCAGGTTTCTAAGAGAATTCAATAATTCTGCTGTTTTGCCCACAGCTTTCCTCTGCCCCATTCTACTCCCAGTCGGTCAGTTTTCACAACATTCCCATTCTAGAAGAAGCAGAGATGAGAGAACACTCCAGTGCAAGCGCCCTTCACATGTGAACTTGCTCTTTCCGTTTTTATGCTCATTTCTCCTCACTCTGTCAAGCACTTTCTCTGACTCTGCTCCAACCCTCTGCCATCGCTTACAGTCAGATTTTCCCCAGGTCGTTTGAGGTATACCGCCCTCCCTTCCTCCTCCTAAGATCTGAGATAAGATAGATTCTTCTCCTGTATTATGCCACTAGGATATATACAGATAGAAAAAATGCAGAGGAAATGTAACCACAAAAAGGAAAAGGAGAGAGAAATGTTGACAGTTAAAAATTCTTAATTCAAAATCCAGTGGGAGTTGAGAGATCAAGATGCTCTAATAAGAAATTAATGAACAGCCATCCATCCAGCAAAAACAGGATAAGCTCAAGACAAAGAATAGCATATGAGCAATAAAGACTCCTGGGTATTCCATCTCCTATTAAGGAATGTAAAGAAAATGACCCACACCAATAAAAGAAACAAGCAACATAAAGACAGAAATAGAATAGAGCCACAAGCCTTACTTTCCAATGTAATGAGGCAATTGATACTAAAATAGAACATTAGGTTAGAAGAAATGAAGCAGGATAAATCTTAAAATAGATTATGATTCAAATTATGGTGGACACATGCATTTGTCCTTTGAACAAATATTTATTGAGCACCTATCATATGCAAGGTACTGGGAGACTGAAATTATCAGGACTACAGAGATAGATCTGTGTTCTTATTGAGTATACAGTCTCATGCAGAGAAATAGGCAGGGAGGAAAGTTCTAAAAATCCCAAACACTAATAATTACAATGTCAATAATTAAAATAGAGTAGGTAATGTAATAGAACATGACCATGACTGGGTGACTACTTTAGAAGGGGTGGTCAAAACTCTCTGAGGAGACAGAACTTAATCTGAGATTTAATGACAAGAAGAACACAACTTCATAAACATTTGTATCTAATGCAAAGGACCCAAGACCAGAACAAGTTTGTGCTATTTGAAGAACATAAATATAAACAACTTCTGGAATCTAAGGGCAGTCTAACACCATCTCTTATTCTGTCTCCTTGTCTTAAATACCAAACAGGGAGCAGGATACCATATTCATCACCTTTAGTCAAAGTAGACGTCAGCTGAGGACTAGGAAAATAACAATGATCACAACTTCCACTTGTTGTGTACCTTCTACTTGCCAGGTGCTTTATCCATGCCATCTTATTTCATACTCAACATTGTTTTTCCCATTTTACAGATGGAGAAGCTGAGGCTCAAAGAAGTAACTTGTCCAGGGTCACCTATCACATTCATCCCCTCTACAAAGTTTGTGACTGTTCTACCACACCAAACCATTGCCCACTAATCTACCTTGGAGAAAGGCAAGAGAACATATCAAATGGAGAAACGAAAAATACTAGACTAGCACCATGAGCTGAATTTATTCTCAGATCTGACTTAATTATTGGTGTGCATATTTCAAGACACCATGTTTAATGAATTGCTAAAATTCATTGTGCATTTTATTTCTTACCAAAAGAAGTTCAGAGAGTTACTTCTAAGATGGGAGGGAAAGTGAACTCCATCAATCACTTAATGATTTACAAAATATTTTGATTTGGGTAAAGAAGTTTAATTCTGCCTAGGAAATGCTTATATTTAGGAAAATGAAATGAAGCTTTCATGTGATACAAAGTGAGCATAATTTTAGCTATGACACCCATTCTGGGAAAGTTGAGGTTAATTAACTACACAGTTGATACCTCCTATACATTGTTCTGCTCTACCTTAGGGGCTGGAAATGGAGCAATGAAAGCCTCACAGGGACCCCCCTCAAACGTGCTTCTACTGTCTCCAGTGTCCTGTTATTCTGCTTCCTCCATGCAGCTAGGAGAACCACCAAGATGACTACTACTCTGGGGGCAGTGATAGGACTGTAGTGTCATAAGGAGTATAGAGGACATAGGGCAGTGGGAGGGGCTGGGAAGAGGGAGATAGCTCTGTCTCTTCTCTAAATTAGAAAATGTTCATTTCCCAGCATATGGGCAAGAAAAGAGCTCTGTTTATGGTAAAAGTATTATTTTTCCACTAAATGTTTTATGGCACTATGAATATCTCACCACAGTGTAGAAGAGCCTTTGAAACTATTTTTCAATACAGGTAAACAACTAACTGAATTAATATAACATATTTTTATTTAAATTACTTGCTTTTCAGAAATGCAAGGATAAAAGTGAATTACTTAACAGCCTACATTTCCCCACTCCTTTTCACAGTGCATGGAGTTACAAAGCTTCTACCAGTTATGAAAATGCATGAGAACAAGCGTAGCCATGTGGATAAGCTTCCACACATCTCCTGTAAGCTCTGTTCATTTAGTTGCTCACAGCACAAAAACCATCCCGGGAGCCTTCCCTAGATATAGTATCATAGCAGATAATGTGTCTGGAGCACAGAGGACATGAGAAATTTGCCCCTGCCATCAAGGAAATGATAGTGCAGTGATTTAATATTTGCTCAGAGAAGATTAGTTTGTTTTGATTCCTAGGGAAATTCACACAAATGACTAAAGTTGACTACGGTGGACATCAGAGGCCAAACTCAGGGCCTCCAAGGGGACGCTATGGCAGTGCTTTCTGCCGTCACTCTGCGCTGAAGACCGAGTGGCAGCAAGAAGGAGTGGAGGGGAGGGAAGAGAGGAAAATAGTCAGAGAAGACAGAATGGGAGAAGTGAGATCAGGAGTAGCAAAGAGGTCTCCAGAGTGGAGGGCGATAAAGGGGCCGCCACTCTAAATAAAAGACCCCAGCCCAGTCTCCTGGGGCTAGTGAAGTCCTAGGATTTGGAGGTGGACGGAGCTCTGTGGGACTTTGAGGCTGCCTCACAATCAGATGTGTTTTTGTTCCTCCTCAACAACTGACCGTTTCTCACGAATATAAGAATAACCAGCCCTCCAAACTGGTATGTGCTTCATGGGTGGTTTCCTTTAACTTTTTCTCAAACATGCCTGTTATAGTATCCATAAACAGGCTAAAAATACATGGAAATCCCAAAGGAGCTGAAGGCCAAAAGCTTTGCACAGGCCTGAGGAACGTGGCTAACTTTTTGATGTCTTAGTTCTCGACAGGGTGAAGCCAGCTTAGTGTGATTTTAAGGTGCTCTAAAGGCTCTCCTTCTCCCCTCCCTCCATCTCCTCCCTGAGAAAATACTTGTTCACTGAGGCCTGAAATTGATTTTTCAGGGGACAGAGTTTTTCATTTCATAAAAAAAAAAAAAAATGATTTTAAATGCACAGTCACTCTTGGGCAAAATAAAACTTTGACTTGAAGTTACTGTCTGGAAGCAGCCTGACCCTTTTCCTGAGAGTAGCACAGACACCATCTGAGGTGCTCCTTCCGAGGATCGCTGGTCAAAGGGGGGAAGCTGGGGATGCAGAACTGAGATCTTCCACTGTCTGGGTATGTGGGGCACTCCCCTGCTGACTTTCTGATGGGGCTCAAAAGAACATCTAGCCTCTCCAACCTCATCTCTAACCAGTCACCCCACCTGCCCTCCAAACCCTGCTGGCCACATTCAAGGAATCTTGAACTGCTTTGAGGAACCTGAATTTGGAAGTTCTTTCCAGTTGCCCCTCTGCCTATAACATATTGCCCACCCTACCCTGTCCCACAACCACCTCTTCACATAGTCTACCCTTGCACTTTCTTTGAGTTGAAACTTAGATGGGACTTCCCTGCAGAGAGCTTTCCCTGGCTCTCCATGGCTGGACCTATGCCCACCCAGTGTGTTCCCCAGGCACATGTTAAATTGAGGGGTAGACATCTGATTTGTTGTCTGTTGTCCTCTCTAGAATTGATCACCTCGAGCGTGTTCACCATTACTTTCAGTTAATAATTATTGAATAAGCAAAATGAATTTGCTTTCATGCTGTTGTTGAAAGAGAGGGAAGATATAATGGAAAGAATAAATCCATATTGGTTCTTTTATTTGTCAGGGTAGGGTACCAACTGCATGAAACAATAACAAATCTCAATGGATTAGAACAAAAACAGTTCACCATTCACCCGTGTCAGAGTCCAACCCCAGAACTGGGGTGGGCTGGGCCCTTTCGTTCTTTCCACTCCCCACATCCATCCAATAGTCAGGGGAGAAAAGAAAGCATAAGGGTTCCTATGGGAGGATTTTTAGAAGCTCATCTGGAAGACGCATACATCATTCTTACTAAGAATTCATTTGCCAAAACTCTGTCACACAGGGGAAAAAAAAAGAGGGAGAAAAGGAGAAAAAAAAAACAGAAGTAGGCAAACACAAAACAGTCTCCCATGGCCCTGAAAAACGAGGAAGGATGATTTCAACAAGCCAGAAATTGAGGAATTTCTCAAAGCTCAAAAGCAATGGAGATTGGATTGGTGGATATAAATGAAGAAAGGAAGCCAGAGCCGATAAGAAACTCAAAGAGAAACAAAAGAAATTCATGCAGGAGAAAAATACTACAAAAATAAAATCGATTCTAGAGATACTTCAACCTAAGAGTCAACAAATGCAAATCACAGGAAGGATCTCTGGAAACGCTATCAGGGAAATGAATGTTCGAAATTGCATTCAGCAAGAGCTGGACTACCCCACACTGAGTAACTGAGATAGGCGTTGCTTGCCCAGGAGGACACCTGCTGTGAGTGTCAGAACTGGGCGGCAAAGCAGAACAGAGGGTGAAATAACTCAAATCCTCCATGAGGGCAGCTGCAGAACAGGAGAGGGAGCAGAAGACTGCAGTGTTTTTTCTCAGACTAAAGCATTCCACCTATCTCTTTGGAGTAGAACTCGTAAACAAGAAACTCAAAGCAAACACGGGACCCAAGAAATAGGATGTGTACCCAGGTCAGCTTATCAGTGGAGACGAGAAGCACCCAGAAGACAAGCTGTAGACATGCACTGTCCAGCCAAACACCTGCTCCTTTTCCAGTCACCAGAAGAAAGATGCTCATCAGAATGATAGGTAAACAGGAAAACGAACACCCTGAAAGGGATGTACCAAATGGCAATATGCAAACAGCTAATGCTTGATGAACAGATTTTAAGTAGAAACAGATGAAGAATTTAAAATATAAATGTAATCAATAGTCTCAGAGAGATTTATTTTAGGTCTGTCACACCTCAGAAACAGTCATTACAGCAATAAGAAATCTGTCAGTTTTGTTGGAAATGGAAGTGTTATCTATCAAATAAAATTTCAGTAGATGGTTTAATTAGTGTTGGGAGACAGTTTTTCAGTCTCTTGCATGTCTGCATATCTTACAAAGTGAGACACTGACTGCCTTTGTTTTACACTATCTTTTCAACAATGTTTATTTCGTAAATATCTTGAAAAAGAGAGACTGTGTGTCCCTCCAGAGCAAGGCATGCTTACAATTCAGTATAATGAAAATATTTCCCTCCGAAGCAAAGCGCGGACATGCTTATAGAAGACTTTGGATCCTTAAGCTCAGGGCTCTCATCTCCTGTGTGTGTGGAGTATGATCTGGCCCTTCCGGTGTCTCAAGAAATTAACACAAATGCTGCTACTCTAGTCCTGCTTTGTGTACGAAGTTGTCTTTGTCTCTAACCTAGGAGTCTTGTGTCTCTTTCCAGTACCCATGAGATTGTGGCAGATTAACACACATAGAGGGAATTCAGACACTTCACAGTTCTTAACAATTATTATAATGGAAATACTGAGAGCTTAAAATAGGGACTTGTGGTTAAGACTATGGGCTTCCAATGCAGAGAGTGCTGGTTCGGTCCCTGGTCAGGGAACTAAATCCCACAGGCTTTGCAGTGCAGCCAGAACAAACAGAAACCCATAAAACAGGGAGCTGAAAGGTCAAGTCAAGCTACTCTCCCAGAACACAGTCCCCACAGTGAATATAGAATATAGGGGATAAATAGGATCCAGAGACTCTAACGTGAAATAGGAATTCTGATAGACCTGAGAAAATATAATCAACAAAAATAGAAAAGCTTTTCCCAAACCCAACGGAAGAAATATTTACATTGAAAAGGCTGTAACATCTCAATAAATCACTCCACATATTACTTAATAATTACAAAGGGAAAAGGATTCCTCCACCTATAAATGCTGGAAGAAATCACCTTAACCACGCGATCAGTACTTAACTAACCTCATTAATAATGGAGCAAATACTTATGTGCTTTCTAATGCAATGCACTAAAAAGGACGCAGTATTACTTCTATAATATTCTCACTAAAAATGTTTACTCTGAATCTAGACTTGTGGAAACAATCAAGACAATTCTATATTTAAAGACATTCTTTAAAACAACTGGCCTGGACACTGTTCAAAAATATCAACGTCATGAGGGATGAAAAAAGACCAGGAATCTATTCTAGATTAAAAGAGAATAAAGAAACATCACAGATAAATGTGGTGCATAGGCCTTAATTGAATCCCTCAATGTAAAAAGAAAGCTAAAAGTGACATTACTGGAAAAACTGGATATTGTGGAATATTTGGAAAACTGGAAAATTTGGATATAGATATATTAAATAATAAAGTGAAAATGTTTGTTGCTCATTGTGTCCAACTCTTTACAACCCCATGGGCTGTAGGCTGCCAGGCTCCTCTGTCCATGGAATTTTCCAGGCAAGAATAGTAGAGTGGGTTGCCATTTCCTTCTCCAGGGGATCTTCCTGACCCAGGGATCCAACTGGGATCTCCTGCATTGCTAGCAGATTCGTTACCATCTGAGCCACCAGGGAAGCCCATCTATTAAATAATAGTATTGCATCAAATTGAATTGAATCATGGATTTAGTTAAAGTTAAATAAAGTTTTTCATGTGATAATGGTTTTAAGACCATATAGGAAAATATTCTTGAGGAGATATATGTTGAAGTATTTGGGATGAAATATCATTAATGTCTGTAACTTTTACATGGCCTGTCAAAAATTATAAACATTGTATATATATATATAAATTATATACATAATCTTATATGTGAAATATATATATGTGCATATATATGTATACACAGAGAGAGAGGGAGAGAGACAAAAGAAAAATATGGCTAAACCAACAACACTGTAAAGCAATTTTCCTCCAATTAAAAAATAAGTTAAAAAAAGAAAACTAGGTCTAAATATTAACAATTGGTGAAACTAGAATATTTGGATGTTCATTGAATTATTCTTGAAATTTGCTATAGATTTGAAGTTTTTCAATATAAAATAATTGGAGAAAATAGACTGCAAATGCAAGTCAAATGTCAAAAAAGGAGTAATGTATAAAGTACTCATATCTAGACATATTTAGGAACCATTTCATAACTCAATGTTTAAAGATAAAAAAATTTTCAGAGGGCCATAAACAGTCTACATACATAACATCCTTGGATGTATATATATAGAAGAAAGACAATAATATCAGCCAAGTTCTGAAAGAAACCTAGAACATAGATTTTTATATCCAGCCAATTAGAATTTAAGTGCGAGTACAGAGAGAGAAGCAAAAAGTATTTTCAGTAATATGAAGACTAAGAAATTTTGTATTCAGAGATCTCCTCTGAAATAGTCAAAGATATATTCCAGAAAAATTAAAATGAATCCAGGAAAGAGGAAGATATGAAGTCCAAGAAGCAGTGGTATATAAAGAAATTGTCAGCCAGCAATATGCAGCATTAGAAATTAGAAACAGTTACAATAGAAAGCTATACTATTAAAAATGTAATTAGTAGATGATTTTCTAGGACAAATAAATTACCAGACTCAAGAAAAGCAAAATCTTTTAATAAACCATGAAACCCAGACAGTACTGAAGAAGTAATCAATGAGTCATCTTTTGCTAAAGTTCCAAATTTCATATGCTAATAATTTATAGTTTCACTTGCAGTGGAAATTATCATTATCTGTCATGGAGAGAGGATTCTTTCAAATTAGCAAGACAGCCCAAGTGATATGAACAGAAAATGTAAAGAAGAAATGAATACAGGTAGCCAATTAACTTACAAAAAATATTAAGTTTAATCTCAGTTCAGTTCAGTTGCTCAGTTGTGTCCAACTCTTTGAAACCCCATGGACTGCAGCACACCAGGCCTCCCTGTCCATCACCAACTCCCAGAGTTTACTCAAAATCATGTCCATTGAGTCAGTGATGCCATCTAACCATCTCATCCTCTGTCATCCCCTTCTCCTCCTGCCTTCAATCTTTCCCAGCATCAGGGTCTTTTCAAATGAGTCAGCTCTTCGCATCAGGTGGCCAAAGTATTGGAGTTTCAGCTTCAGCATGAGTCCTTTCAATGAACACCCAGGACTGATCTCCTTTAGGATGGACTGGTTGGATCTCCTTGCAGTCCAAGGGACTCTCAAGAGTCTTCTTCAACACCACAGTTCAAAAGCATCAATTCTTCGGTGCTCAGCTTTCTTTATGGTCCAACTGTCACATCCATACATGACTACTGGAAAAACCATAGCCTTGACTAGACAGACCTTTGTTGGCAAAGTAATGTCTCTGCTTTTAAATATGCTGTCTAGGTTGGTCATAACTTTCCTTCCAAAGAGTAAGCGTCTTTTAATTTCATGGCTGTGGTAACCATCTGCAGTGATTTTGGAACCCAAGAAAAGTAAGTCTGTCACTGTTTCCCCATCGATTTGCCATGAAGTGATGGGAACAGATGCCTTGATCTTAGTTTTCTGAATGTTGAGCTTTAAGCCAACTTTTTCACTTTCCTCTTTCATTTTCATCAACAGGCTCTTTAGTTCTTCTTCATTTTCTGCCATAAGGGTGGTGTCATCTGCATATCTGAGGTTATTTATATTTCTCCTGGCAGTCTTGATTCCAGCTTGTGCTTCATCCAGCCCAGCGTTTCTCATGATGTACTCTGCATTTAAGTTAAATAAGCAGGGTGACAACATACAGCCTTGACGTACTCCTTTTCCTATTTGGAACCAGTCTGTTGTTCCATGTCTAGTTCTAACTATTACTTCTTGACCTGCATAAAGGTTTCTCAAGAGGCAGGTCAGGTGATCTAGAATTCCCATCTCTTTAAGAATTTTCCAGAGTTTGTTGTGGTCCACACAGTCAAAGGCTTTGGCATAGTCAATAAAGCAAAAGTTGATATTTTTCTGGAACTCTGTGCTTTTTCAATGATCCAAATTTAATCTCAGTAGTAATAAAAGAGAGGGGAAAAGAACTTCAGTGAAAGATTCTATTTTCCCCCATCAAATAAGCAAAAATTAAATATTGATAATTAAAAGTTCTGGCAAAAGTACATGGAAATGGATTCTCTCATTCAGAGTTGGTGGAAGTGAAATGTAAATTAGCATAGCCTGTGACTTCCCTGGTAGTCCATGGTAAAGACTCTGCCTTCCAATTTAGGGGACGCAGGTTCAAACCCTGGTTGGGGAACTAAGATCCCTCGTGCTGTGGGGCAACAAAACCCATCCTCCACAACAAGAAAACCTGCACACCACAGCAAAGACCCAACACCCGCCCCCCAAAAAATTAGCATAGCCTTTTTGGAGGCCAGTTTGGCAATATGCATTAAAGTACAAAATGTGAATACATGTACTTTGTCCCAGTTTTCTGTATTAAAGGATCTGTCCTATACAAATACTGGCATATGGTAAAGAAAGGGAAGAATTACGATGTCAATTCCTTGCTGGGGAATATGCATCCATTAAAAAGCATGAAATAAATCAGAATGCACTAATATGAAAGTATCTCTAACCATGATAACGTGGCAAAGAAAGTTGTATAATATATATAATTATTTTTTAATGCCATACATCTATTGAAATTGTCCAATGTGTAAGACTTCATCCTTGGTACTGGACTTACAGAACTGAAGAAAACAGATAAATTCCTGACCTTACAGGCTTTAAATATCCAGTCTGGAGATGAGTGATTAGAGTAGGGTTAGGGCAAGCAAATAATAAACTAGTTAGCAAATACATAATTTCCAACAGTGGTAAGTTCTATGAAGGCAATACATAGGGACTGTAGTGGGAAAGAGGCCCAGTGTCAAGTCAGTGCTCTCAGTAAATGAGAGCAGTTTTGATCTGAATACATGTTCTGAAATTGAAAACCACTCCAGTCTCCTGTCTTATTATGTGCCAGCCAGAGAAGATATAGTATGATCGAAATTCTGCAGAGCTTTTGTGAGCTGACAGAAAGCACCAAACTGCAGGTCCAGCATCCAGGTTTTCCATTCTTGTTCATCTGCATTAGCAGAGTTAGATCTAGGCTCCGAAAATGAGGGAAAAGGGGGTATACTTGGCATTGCAAGCTCATAGGCATGTTTCAGGAATACATGAGTAGGTATGTTCCTTTGAGAAAGTTATAGAATGTATTGCCTTATGTAAGTAGAATTAGCACAGGCAGTAAGAGTAAACAAAGTGACTGTGGACTGGAGTCCATATAAGCCTTCGTGTGTAAGAGGTGAATATATGAAGGAGGTAGAGGGGGGACTTTAAGTCAGAACATCACACCACCTTGAGTTCTCCCCTGTTCCCATGAATGAAAGCTTTGGGCTCTCTAGTCCTGACCACAGGACAAGGGCTACAGTGGTCCCACGCCAAGCAGAGCCCATAAAGCAGAGAATTTGTGTGACTCTTCTGGGTCTCCAATTTACTGCTCAAACATACTCTATTCTCCACAGCATTTCAGCACCAAAGGAGCAGAACAGGAGCCAGGCGTGCTTTCAGATGGGCCTCTCCTTTAGAGCTTTGGGCTGTTTGTGGGGGGGACACACCCTGTTTTGTCTCTCGCTCAAGTCTTAGCCACCACTGCTCAGACTCATATCCCAAGGCTGAATGCTCAGAGGTGGGTGCCACATGGACTGCACTTGAGCATTCTACCAGGAGATGAGTGCAAATGCTAAGAAGTCAATGCCTTACAACTGGGAAATGGTAATAGGCTAAATTATGTACTTAATTAATCTCATCAAGAGAAATACCATAAAACTGGAAAAGCAATTCCATCACCCAGGATCAGTGTGTATAAAGTATACATAAAGGATCAAAAATTTCACCAGTAAACTTGTGTTTGTGCTTTGGCTGAATATGCAGAGGTCCATTTCTACTGTAGGCTGATGAATGGTACACAGTTAATTACCAGTTAATTGCTTGTTTCTTTCTCCTTGTGTTGCTACCTCATGGGTTAGAAATAACAGGGATAAAATTTTTGCTAGACCCCTTCAAATCAGGAACCCAAGGGAAAAGATTCCCATTAGATTTTACCATAACAGTCTGCTTTTTCTTAAGTGTTTTTATTTTTTGGCGTTTTTTTTAACATGCAAAAACAATTATATGATGATTAAGGAAACTGAGCTAAGAGGTAACGAGGTGGTGCTGCTATCTCATGAACATTCAATGATACAGGCTGTAATGATTTCTTGGCAACTAGTCTAGAGCTGTAATTACATATTACAAATAAAACTCGTTGAAAGAGTGAAACAGTATAGCTATCCACTTTTTACCAGATTAGATCATATTATACAACAGCTTTGTAATTATTTGTAAATTTTTCAAATTGTCTATCTCCAGCACTTTAAGCTCCACGAGGCAAAGACTATGTCTTTCTCTCACTTCTATATCTCTAGCATCAAGCCCAGTACCTGATACTTAGCGAACACTCAGGAAACATTTGCAAGTGAATGAATGAATAAGTGAACAATTGAAAAGGCCAGGATTCGAATCCTGTTCTTGAACCTCACAGGCCCTTCCCATGATAACAAGATATCTCCTTGCGGATACCTAGATGTTCAAGGCAGAATAAAAGACATTAACAGAGGACACCTGGGCCACAGACTATACCTCCCATGTAATTTCATAGGAATTTATGGCTTAGCTAATTTGGAGATTTGTTTCCAGAAAGCATTTGATTTACTCCCTTGAGATCAGTCACAGTAAGTACAAGTCTTAGTGCACCGGCAATGCACTGCTGCGGACAGCTACCCAGTGCGTGGTGCGTCAGTTGATGACACTGATGGGCTCAACGGAGTATGGCTGGATCCTGAGACGGGGCTCTTTCCTCACAGAAGGATACACTGCAGGAGGCTGGAGAGCCAACAAAACGGAAGGCAGGTCCTTAATCTCTGCGGCTTCCCTCAGGCCCACAGAGCTGGTGTCAGAATCAGAGCGAACACCGGGAGCTCCTGCTCCTCCTGCTGGGTGTCACCTGCCTCTAGCCCTGCATCTGAGGACCAAAGGGCAGCACAACTTCGCAGGCTAACTCCCCTTCTCCCGAGCTAATCTGATTTCACTCCCCGATGCTCCATCAAAAGCAGGGCCCTTACTTCAGGTTGCATTGACCTCAAGATACCTGTCCCAGAATGTTGTGAAAACATGCTACTCATACACACACACACAAATCACTTTAGTATTCAGAAAGTTCTTAGGGGCTTCCCTGGTGATCCAGCCGTTAAAAATCCTCCTGCCAATGCAAGGGACACAGGTTTAATCCCTGCTCCAGGAAGATTCCACATGCCACAGAGCAGCTAAGCCTGCGCGCCACAACTTCTGAAGCCGGCGAGCCTAGAGCCCATGCTCAACAAACCGAAGCCACCACAATGAGAAGCCTGCGCACTGCAACGAAGAGTAGCCCCTGCCCGCCACAACTAGAGAACACCCATGTGTAGCATCAGAGACCCAGCACAGCCAAAATAAATAAATAATAATAATAAAATAAATATTAATAAAAAAGTTTTTAGGGTTAATGGAGCATTCAGCTCAAAGCATAGCCAAAGTCTGCAATGATACCTTGGGTATAGAATTTGCATTTATGATTTCTTATCTCTTTCTCTTTACCAACACCCACTCCCTTAGGAAAGGAGCCTGGAGGGGGAACCAAGAGTCTGGATTGCAAAATTGAGGAGTGTGCTGAAACACCTGCTCTCGAGGACTCCTCATCATCCCCTGTAGACATTCAGCAACATTCCTGGCAGGTTTCCACAGACATTGAGAACACTGAAAGGTAAGTGGGAAGTTACCCTAAATAGATTGCCAGTCCTCCTCCAATTAATACCTAGGCGCTACAGAGAGTTGAGATTATTTTTCTTTCAGATTCAGAAAACAGAGCTCTCAGTAAACCGAGATGAGAGACAGTAAGGGGTCCAAATCCATCTACAGAGTGGCAGCAGAACTGCCAGGAGACGTGGGCTCCCAGCCTCTGCTCATCCCACTCCATCAGCCTTGCGTCTCCATGGAGATGAAAACCGAGTGCTTCCTTGGGAAGCAAGAAAGTCGAATCTATATACCCATCACTGCTCACTCAACGGACTAGGTCCCAAAATTTCCATGTTTAAGGGAGAATAATTCAAAATCGTGCAAAGATACCTCCAGGAGATCTTCAGATTTCAGGTGTATGGGATGGCCTACTTAGTGGCCAGTCGGGAGCTGAGGCATCTATCTAGTTCACAGACAGCTTTCTGAAGAGCTGTCTTCTCTACCTCTCCTGGGATTTAGCTGATGGCCCCTTAGTGGTCAAAGCGTGTTAATGCATTTGTCTTTACAAGCAGTAGCTCAAGGCCAGAGACAGAGTTTCTTTCTTGGGAAGAAGAGATTCTACAGTGATTCTATTTCACTTGGGAAAAGGAAGCAATAATAATATAATCATAATCACATCTTGATGCTAAAAATTCCATTCTTTGAGGCAGAGGCATAAGCCCCTTGTTTATTGGCCTTCACACTGCTTTCTTGTCCTTTGCTACTGATGTCCCCAGAGCCAACATGGAGCAGCTGAATGAACGCTGGGCAATTCCACCGAGAGCTCTGTGTGTGTGGGGTTGAGTCATTGACAAGATAATGAACATTTTATTTTTTTATTTTTAGAAATGTAATACACAGTGGCATTTATAGCCATTGTGGTTTTACTTTCAGATTGTAATATAATTCTAAAGCTAATTACCAAATTTCTGTGTTTATAGAAAATTGAAGCATGTGGTAGTTATGTGCTATTAATAAAACTTGGACTTTGTATAAGCTTTGAAATCCAACAATTCAGACAATAAAGCTGGTTGGCATGATTTGATAGAACTATAGACAAATGATGAGGGAGTGATTTCTCTTAATTTATAAACTAGAAAATGCTTAGCTCTATTCCCAGGAAGAGAAACCTGCCAGAGTGCCATGGTCAGGGTATAGTCCATCAGCAAAGCCATTTTCCTTTTCAGAAACCTTGAGCAGAAGCACTAATCAAGCCTTGTAAGCTTGTCAGAGAGCAAGCTATGGCGGATGATAATAATAGGAGAGTCTACCCCTCGGCATTGGCAGTATTTCATTGCAGCCTCAAAGTCCAGATTTTAGTCAAAGGAGATGGGAGCGAGTGGGGAGTAGGCACAGTGGACCTGTTATGGGAGAGGGCTTCCTTGCTTCTCCCTATCACTTTGCCCTAAGAGATCTGTGGATTTCAAACTGGGCTGCACTTTAAAATTACTAGGAGGGCTTTTTAAAAATATTCCAAGTCAATTTAATGTGTTGACCCTTGGAAATGCTTAACACCTGTGTTACTCTGAATTTCAATCTGAGTAATGAGAGACGACGGGGAGTGAACGCACGCAGCCAGGACAGCACTGGGACCAGAAGAGAACACCATCACCCAGCCTCAGCCTCGCCCAGGGTACCTCTGGTGTCCTAGCGGCGTGTCCTTCACCTGCCCTTGGAAACTGAAGTATTGTCCTCGTTACCAGAGGCTCGTCTCTCACCTCAGCCAGCTCCAACTGAAGGCAGAGATGGAGGGCTCCTACCAGCAGAATGCCCTGTGAAAATGTTTGTCAGAGTAGTTCTCATTCCTTCAGAGCCAACCCAACTCAGCTTTTTGTTTTTTCTCATAAAAGCAAAATAAATGCAATTATTTGCCTATTGGAGGCTCAAACTGGTACACTTAGGCACAGACTTTGTCCTTCAGTTATGTCATAGAACAGACGGTTGGAGATTGCATTTCACAAATTTACAGCTGATTATTTTTTCTTTTTATCAATTTTACAGAGACATGCGAGAAATGAAAAACCTTTTAAGCAAACTCAGGGAAACTATGCCTTTACCATTGAAAAATCAAGGTGAGTCTTGTCATTTCTTTTTGAGGCAGAGGGTGTTTTTCCCACGATAACCTTGGGTCTTGTTTCTTGAGAAATGAAAGCAAGTGTTTTTTACACAAGCAATAGAAGGCACTGAATGTACATTTGTCTTTCCTTGAGAAGATAAGAGGATGAGAATAGTTTATCAGGTGAAAGCAGTTTTGTTCTGAGGGGAGCTGAGAAACACTCTGATAACAGACACCTTCTCTGGCCCCATCAGTCGAGAGCATGTATTCATTGTTACCCTGTGGAGAGCACCTACACCATGTGTGGCAAACACAAAAGGGCTGAAGACTCGGCCCTTGTCCTTAAAAAGTTTACAGCCGGCTTCCCCACTGGCTCAGTGGTAAAGAATTCGCCTGCCAATGCAGGAGACACGGGTTCTATCCCTGGTCAGGGAGGATCCCACTTGCTGCAGAGCAACTAAGCCTGTGCGTCACAACTACAGAGCCTGTATTCTAGAACCCGAGAGTGGCAACTGCTGAGCCCATGTGCCCTAGAGCCTTTGCTCGACAACAGAAGAAGCCATGACAATGAGAAAAGCCTGTGTACCACAAGGAAAAGTAGCCCCCGCTTGCCACGACCAGAGAAAAGCCCGCGCAGCAACAGACCCAGTCAAAATTTTTAAAATTTCCTTTAAAGTTTATCGTGGAAGAGACTTAAGAACACTTCCAAAGGAAATGCTCTGTCATCCATGTGTTATCTAAACAAACTAACAATAGTAATTAGCATATCTTTCCACTGTGATTTTTTTATCCATTTCCAATGTGGGGGTGTTTTCCGCATCACCAAGCAATTATCAGACACTAGTTGGGTGTCCTGCAGCTCAACTGATTTCTGACACTTACTGGAGATGGCATCAGATACCACAGGTGAAGGGTTCAGTAGTCCTAAAAAGCTGTCTTCCCCCCAACTTTAGACCCCAGTCCCAAGCCCAAGTTGTCACCTGAGCTTCTGTACATCTAGCTATAGATCAGAGGGTCCAATGAGCCCCACTGTAGGTTCAATTAGTTCACTAGAGCAGCTCATAGAACTCAGAGGGATATTTTACCTACCAGTTCACGGACTTATTACAGGAGATTAACTCAGGAGCAGCCAGATGGCAGAAGTGTGGGCGAGGTGTGGGGAAAGGGTGCAGAAATTCCATGCCCCCTTCAGGAGCGCCATCTTCCCCAGTCTCAGAAGCTCTCCAAACCCTTTCTGTTTTGGTTTTTCTGGCAACTTCCTAAACACAGGCCTAATTGATTAAATCATTGGCCATTGGCAATTGATTCAACCTCCAACCTCTCTCCCCTCCCTGAAAGTTAGAAGTAGGATTGAAAGTTCTAACCCTCTAATCACAGAGTTGGTTCTCCTAGCAGCCAGGTGTTTTCCTGACTCAGGAAAACACCATCCTCAGGTGTTTTCCCAAAATCACATTATTAACCTAACAAAAGACATCTTTATCGCTCTCTAAGGGCATTCCAAGAGTTTTAGTAGCTCTGTGCCAGGAATAGGTCGAAGATCAAATATATATAAATTACAGTGTCACAGCCACTAGTCTAAATACCTTAGATGTATTAACTGTATTAACTTCTTTAATTCTAATAACACGTTTGAGGGAAATGCTATACAGGAAACTGAGACACAGGCTAGCTAACTTGGCCAAGGCCAAATAGATTATAAGTAGGAAGTCTGGGATGTGATCCCAGGCAGTGTGTCTCCAGAACTATCCCATGGAAGTATACACTCTAACACCGAGAGGGAAAGAGGATATTCACTAGGATGTAAGTTCTGTGAGGGAGGGGTCCCTGTATGCTTCCATTAACTGTCTTGTCTTCAGTACCTAGAGAAATGCTTGGAACACAGTAGAGTAACAGCCGGCATAAACAGTAAATGTTTGTTCAACCTGCACCCAACTCTGCAGCCCCAGAATCTGAAGATACGTCCAAAGGGCTAGTAATAATCACTTTCACTAAGCACATATGGCCAAGAGCAATCTTAAGTGAAGCATCCGCTTCAGAGAGTGGGACACGCAGGGTGGGGACAGGGTTTGTAGAAGAAGGAAAGACCCCCCTGCTGTTTTTGCTGAGCACAGCCTCAGCAGGAGGGAGGGCAGGTTGCCTCTGAGCGAGGAGGGAGAGGACTTGGCGGCAGAGCCGGAGCGCAGCTTGGCTCAGGGAGCCGCGTGGCAGAAGGTGGAGAGGTGGAGGTGAGAACACAGACAGCAGACTGCGGTGTGACCCGAGCTGCGAGGGAGGGAGGCGGCGTTGGAAAATAAGAGGCAGGAGATGCGGTGCCGCAGGTAGCTGCAAGTACCCGC
This sequence comes from Cervus elaphus, assembly GCF_910594005.1. Lineage (NCBI taxonomy): Eukaryota > Metazoa > Chordata > Mammalia > Artiodactyla > Cervidae > Cervus > Cervus elaphus. The sequence goes on along the minus strand of NC_057839.1, from coordinate 18,014,196 downwards.
TGAAGGGCCTGTTGACCAAGGCTTACTGCCTTGGGCTGTGGGTTATGTTTGAGAGGCCTTGTAGGGTTTTAAAAAAGCAGCGTTTTACTCCAACACATGGTGATAACGAGAGCCCTGTGGACACAACATGCAAGTTTGCTGCTAGATGTAAGCATGGTTACAGCTAGCCTTCGGTTACCATGCTGGCTCTGCCATTTTCCTGGAAGAAGTTGTTTCACTTCTGAACATGTACGTTTGCTCATCCCTGAAAAAGAGATCAGGTGACCTACTTCAGAGAGTTGTTGTGAAGATTCAGTGAGAAAACGCATATCACATGCCTGCTACTAACCTTACAGAGAGGAAGCGCTCAACAAGTGCAGTATATTGTTATTATTATTATTTACCAGTTGGCTCACCAACCTAGCTCAGGAAAACTCCAAATCATCATCAAATAGAATAATCCCTGCTTCCGTTCACTCTGAAGCCACTGTGTGTAAGTAACATCCATGAAAAGTTGACCTTGAACCTGCTGTCCAGAATATTGATCCCTGAGATTGGATTTGGGGCTCACCTCTGAAGCTATCCTCAGCTTCTTAATATGTAGAGCAAGAACCCCCACCAACAGCACGTGTGCCTCCTCTTGTACTTGCTTAGAAGGGTGACAACCCAAGGCCCCCCCAGGCTGAATTTCATGGATTCCATGTAGCCTATATTGAATTTAAATATCTGAAACATACCCCCTACAATTAGTAAAAGTTCATCCAAAAGTTTTTGAATCAGGCATTATTGGAAGAACAGATATTTTATTTTCTTTACTTAGGGCATCTTTATAATCATAAAAAGATAATATAATAGAAATCTTTTGTATAACTTTATTACTTTTATAAGCAGAAAAAATAACTAGAATTTTAAATACATTTTGAAAATGTAATAATAGTAGTGAATGATTGATACTATCAGCGAAAAGGAAAAAAAATCCGAACAAGGGACACCCAGGACTTGAATCCTAAATCCATTTGGGACATGAAAAGGAAAAAGCTAGGAGACAGAAGGTCTTCTTCAGGAGGGAGTAATGCTGTATGATTTTAAAATATTTTTTTTTCCAACTTTAAACTTTTAATTTCCTATTGGGGTATAGCCAGTCAACAGTGTTGTGGTAGTTTCAGGTGAGCAGTGAAAGGACTCAGTCATACATGTACTAAAATAATTTTTAAAATTCAGGTGAAGTCTTGTGGGAAATTAAGGTTTCTTCGTTTGGGGGAGAAAAGGGAACCTTTAGCACATGAAGATGCATCTCTATTCTGGGCGTGTTTAACCGGTCCTCACAGTATGATGGCAGGCTCATTAAACACACCCAGAACAGAGATCAGTGGCGCAGATGGTAAAGACTGTGCCTGCAATGCAGGAGACCCAGGTTCGATCCCTGGGTCGGGAAGATCTCCTGGAGAAGAGAATGGCAACTCCCTCTAATATTCCTGCCTGGAGAATTCCATGGGCAGAGGAACCTGGTGGGCCACAGTCCATGGAGTCGCAAAGAGTAGGACTTGACTGACCACACTGGGAGTGAGCAGTGGAGAAGCAGGGATGTGAGTCTCCACCAGGGGTCTGAGAAGGCCTAAAGGAAGGAGAGCAGGTCTCTGGGAGTCACTCTGGGCACATGTTTTATCAGAGGCACAGGGCACCATTTTAATGTGCAAATCAGCCAGATTCCTCTCTCTGACTGGATACACCAAGGTAGAGCACAAGGCCTGTCCCATTATCTTCCTGGAACTCTGTTCAGACAACCTCGTTATTATCCAGGTCCCATCTCAGCAGAAAATGGTGTGGGATGACATGTGGAAAAATGTATTCCAGTTCTTTTCTGTAGGACCTTATTTTCAAAACATAATTCTAACTGGATGAAAAGCATTATAGAAAGCCATCTGTTTTCCTTCTGGCTGTGTCTTTCTTTTCTCTTTTTATTCCATTTACATGTATGTTTGAAGCAGAGAGAAAAAGGAATAAGATGCTGCCCCTTTTCCATACTCAAATCCTGACCATGTAGAAATCCTGCCAGGCAAGTATGTGGGGACGCACCCTGGAAATGCTTTGATTGCCCTGCTCTCCAAACTCCATATGTGTGTGTGTGTGTGTGTGTTAGTTGCTTAGGTGTGTCCAACTCTGCGAGCCCATGGTCCATAACCCACCAGGCTGCTCTGTCCATGGGATTCTCCAGGCAAGAATACTGGAGTAGGTAGCCATTACCTTCTCCAGGGGATCTTCCTGACCAAGGGATCGAACCCAGGTCTCCTGCATTGCAGGCAGATTCTTTACCATTTGAGCCACCAGGGAAGCCCTTCCAGACTCCATCCTGTCCCTCAACTCAGAAACTCTTCCTGTTGATTTTCACATTTCAAGATTTAATCCTATCATCTCCCCTTCTCACCACAATCAAAACTTGACTCAGCAACAATATGCTGTAAATTGACTTTCAGTGACAAACAAAAGTGGCCAAGAGCAGGAATTGTAATGGTTAGTGATTATGCCTTCATCTGAGATGGGGCCTTTGCCTTCCCATACTTCCTGTTTAAGACTGGAGACAAAGGTGCGCAGAAGAAGAGGGAGCCTGCCTTGCTCTGCCCCAGCTCCCCACAACCTCCCCGTCTTCTGGCTCTCAACCTGCTGTCCTTTCCTCTGCTTCAGCGCCTCTCCTGTCCTACATTCTGGGTCACTGACAGTGCTGTAGGGAGCTTCATTAATTATGAGAGTCTTGCTGTGTCAAATGGATTACAAATGGAACCACCTGTGGAGAGCCCACAAGGTTACTGACAAAGGCTAAAAGGAGATGGGAAAGTGAAGGACAAGCATCTTCTAAATGCAGGCTGTAATCAAACAAAGCATCGCAGAAATAAATTAAGCCTGAAAGACAGTTTCACCTTTTCCAAAATTCTGACTTCACGAATCCTGTGTGGTGTTGTCAGTACATTTACTTTTGCGTAAAATTCAGTTGGTGGTAACCCCGCATTAGAGTCAGTCTCGAGTGGATCAGTCAGGACTTGCACTTGTTCTAGAATGGGTCCTCTCCTGCACACAGTCGTGTGTGTGTGTGTGTGTGTGTGTGTGTGTGTGTGTGTGTGCGTGCATGCACGCGCATGTGCGCTTAGTCCCTCAGTCATGTCCAGCTCTTTGTGACCCCATGGACTGTAGCCTGCCAGGCTCTTCTGTCCATGGAATTTTCCAGGCAAAGATACTATAGCGGGTTACCATTTTCTACTCCAAGGGATCCTCCCAACCCAGGGATCAAACCTGCATCTCTTGTGTCTTCTACATCAGCAGGTGGTTTCTTTACCATTGCACCACCTGTGGAGAGTCCTACTCCAGACTAAACCAGGTCTAGGAACAGTTCCCCCATTCTCTACACCTCTGCTCCACTCTGGTGTGGATGTGCATAACTGGAACCAACCTGGCCATGGTTGAGTTCTCCAGCATGGGGCTGAAGGACGTTGAGCTGTTATGCCACCTGCTAGCCTAGAGATGACCTTGTAGGTCTTTCCCCAGCATCTCATTTAAAGACTTTCTATGCTTCAAACTGGTGTCTGAATGTCACTCTGGGCAGTTTTGCCAGTTATCCCAGATTCTTTGCAATCTGTACAACATTTTGCCCAGGATTCAATGTGACGTATGCTATGCCCCCCTCTCTCTCCTCCAATCTAATCCACTCATCACTGACCATCATCAGTTTCTTAGTATATTACTCTAATTTTGTTGAGCCTCTACTCACAAATTTTAAGTGTCTACACACTGTCGAAGGAAAAATAGATTTCTCACCTCAGCATTCTTTGTCCCCACCATCATCCAACATGTGATGGTCACCCATGATGTGCCAGGTGCTAGGGATGGCTCTATCCCTAGAGCAGGGGTCCCTAACCTCTGGGATCTAATGCCTGATGATTTGAGGTGGAGCTGATGTAATAATAATAGAAATAAAGTGCACAATAGATGTAATGCTCTTGAATCTTCTCGAAACCCTCCCACCCCAGTCTGTGGAAAAAGTGTCTTCCACGAAACCGGTCCCTGGTGCCAAAAATGTTGGGAACCACTGCCCTAGAGGCTCTCCATCTCAACAGGACAAAATGGGAATGAAAATCACCTGGGAAGCTTTTTCAAATGACATAGCCATCCCTTGCAGAGATTGTGATAGAGCCCTCAGGGTATGGCACGTGAATTCTGGAAACACACACCCTATTGGAAAGACAAAAAAAAAATAGTGTTTAAATGCAACAGTGCCATGATAGTTAGTAAAGGATGCTACATGGGCATACTGGATTCTCACCTAGTCAGATTTTAGTTATAAATGGGGATGGAGGAGACAGGAGTAATTGAGAATTGCTTTTTGCAAAGGGTGTGAGTTGAGATTTTTTTTATGATAAAAAATCAGAATTAGCAAAAGAAAAATATGGAAAGAAGACAGTCTAGGCAGAAAATTCCAAATGTGTGAAGGCATCTGGGGAGATGAGAGAGCAGGGGATTTTGATGAACTACAAGCACTTCATTAATTGGGAAAGTGGTTAGAAAAGAGGCTTCAGAGAGAGACTAGAGAGGTAGGGGGGCTATGTCATTAAGGGCCCTCTAATTCATATTAAGATATTTGGACTTTATCCTGGGGTCACTGGAGGGGTTCAGTTAGTAGGCAAGTACAATAAGCCAGGTAAGAAATGCTTACAATCTGACCTAAAGCCAGGGGCTTGGAGAAGAGGATATGGCCAGTTGGCTGAACTATGTTAGCAAAGCAGAATCAAGGGTGAAACCTGAGTTCAGATTTGGAGAGCAGAGTGAATGATGGTACCCATCACTAAGGTGGAACAGCGCGGTACCAGCAGAGGTAGAGCCCAGGACAGATGGAGTTCTGATTGTGGGGACACTCCAAGGCCAGTGCTCAGAGCTCGTGGTGGATGTACGTGCCTTATGTTGGTGTGAGACATGGGAGCTGGAAGGGCAGGAAATACAGAGGTAAACACAAACAGCATGTGGGCAACTGAAGCCCTGAAAATACTTGAGACCACCCCCAGAGAGGACACAGAGAAGAGCTCTGAAATACCAAAATTTAAGGTTTGAGGGGAAAGAAGAAGAGTTTATAAGAAACTGATATGAAGCTCAGCATACTGGAATAAGAAAGTTGCAAGGAAAGAATGGCTCATAGTGTGGGGCAGTTCAGTTAAATAAGAACTGAAATTACCCATAGTATTTAGCAACAAAGCAGTCACTGGTGAGGTGGCCAGAATCCGCTTTCTTGGAATTGGGGGCATGCACAGAGCCTAATTACGGAGGGTTGAGGAGTGAGTGAGAGATGAAGAGTTGAACAGCAAGGGTAAATTTATTGTCTCATTGTCTAAAGAGTTGCTTATAGAATTGTGGATGCACAGGGTTGGAAGCAGACAATGTTCCAAGGGCTATGAAAGTGAAAGTGAAAGTCATTCAGTTGTGTCCAACTCTTTGTGACCGCATGGACAGTCCATGGATTTCTCCAGGCCAGGATACTGTGAGTGGATAGCCTTTCCCTTCTCCAGGGGATCTTCCCAACCCAGGGATCGAACCCAGGCCTCCCGCATTGCAGGCAGATTCTTTACCAGCTGAGCCACAAGGGAAGCCCAAGAATACTGGAGTGGGTAGTCTATCCCTTCTCCAGGGGATCTTCCTGACCCAGGAATCGAACCAGGGTCTTCTGCATTGCAGGCGGATGTTTTATCAACTGAACTATCAGGGAAGCCCAAGGGCTATAGCAATTATTTATAGAATGAATGCAGGCATGAAGGTAGAAGCATAGAGCAATCAGAAAAGACTTTTCTGGAAAAAAAGGAGATGGCGTATGTAAAGTCAGGGAGGCGAGAGAAGGTATATGGCCTTATTCAGGGAATTCTCAGTAGTTCTGTTTTACACTAACACTTCTTCATATGCCTTTCATTCCAGCCTGACTGGACTGTTTACTTGGACCCAATTCAGGCTGCCTTTGACCTCCACATCTTTGTTCACACTGCTCTCTTCATCCAGAACGCCTGTCCCCCTACTTCACCAAATGTCCAAGTTCTCCCCACCCCTTTTGGCCTAGCATAAACACCAAGGCCCCAGGAATCTTCTGCAAATGTTCTCTTTACAGATGGGAGTAATTTCCCTCTGAGAATTCTCACAGCATTCTATTTGTATCTCTCCAATGGCATTTCTAATGAAGCCTCCTAGTTACTCAAACCAAGATCCCTGAGGCCAAGAGTCACCTTTCTCTTAGGACCCATCTGGTGTTACCCTCAGCACCTGACATAGAGCCTTGCAGTTCATAGGCCTTTGATTAATTCGGTGGTTCTCAAAGTGTGGTCTTAGGACCAGAAGTATTAGCAGGTCTGGGAACTTGTAAGAAATGCAGATTGTCTTGCCCCACCCCAGACCTACTGATTCAGAAACTCTGGAGGTGGGGCTGGCAATCTGTGCTTTAACAAGCCCTCAGATGAAACTGATGCTGCCCATGTTTGGGAACCCTGGAATTAGATGAAGTTCTCTTTTTTTTTCCAGAATAGAAGTTTGCAGTTCCATCATAAGCACTCCTCTTGACTTAGAAAACATAGCTTTAAACTCAAACCTGTTTATTATTTGCAAACCTCATTTTCATGCCCTCTGTTTCTTAACATATCATTTATGTAAAAAATCTTTTATTAGCAGAAGCAATTTGGTATTATTGTACCTTAGGGGACTTCAGTGTTCCTGGCTCTAGTAGCACCCAAAAATTAAACATCAAATGACTGAATTTTGAACTTACTGATGGCTGAATACCCTAATCTCCTTTTCTTTCACTTTCTGCTATGCTTTCCTCCTTCCTCTTCCCTTTCTCACTTTTTATTTTCAAATTTAAAACTGTCCGAGGTTACAGTTCTTTGAGAGTATGCACTTTGGAAAGAAGACACCGTGAAAGTCTCAAACATTAGCAATAAAAATCAAAGACTTCCCAAGTTCAGATGGATTAGCCCAGAAAGTTTGGAATAAGTGGGAAAACACCCATTTTGCTCACATTCTGTTGACGGCCCCTCACTTCGAAGACAGGATTTCAGTCAATGTGGAAAGACATCTTTCCTTGGCATTGAATACATTTCAAACCATTCCAGGCAGACTTACTGCTCGGTGAATTTCAGCATTTACTTGCAGGTGTCAGCTTCCTACAGTGTAGAAAGCTGCTCTGAATTTCTGCCAAGAATTTTTTAAGCTTTAGTATCACCTCAGACCTAGGTGATGATCAGACAAGCTCTGGGCTAGGCAAAGGTGTCACAGATGCTCAACAAAGATGCCCCAAACCAGCAGTCATCCTTATTAGGCAGCCTGTCCTCTGCTTAACATCTGAGCACTTTCTCATCAACTCTAACACGTCCTATTCACTTGTGAATGCTATATACGTATGTGTGTGCATGTGTGTATATAGCACTCACAAGTGAATGTTATATACACATATGAAAAGAAGGGTGAATGAGGAGAATTTCAACAGCACAGAGGTTTTTTGATTCACTGTAATGAATGCACAGATACAAAGGTCAGTCTTGATACAAATCTCATAATCCCTGTGCATAATAGCTGTGTGCTTTTAATATATAAAAAAGAGGAAATGGAAGCAAATATACCACCACAGAACATACATGCCATAGCACACGCATGCACACTTGCTTTGTAAATACAATATACCAATGTATGTAGACAGTTCCCCATGCAGTGGGAATGATACATATCAAGAATTGCATTTTATAATATATAAATACCAGTGAGGTCACTCCCAAATCTCTTAAATGTTTGGAGAAAGGCAAACATATAGGAAATTCAGGAAATAAATGGAAATTCAGAAAATAGATCTCTAAGTCTCAAAAAAATAAAAATAAAGTTTTCCTTTCCTATCAGTATCTTCATAGTTTTGGTGCATCTATTCCAAGGAAGTGTTGACTTTCAGTTGAACTTGAGTGTCAGGAAGCGTGGTCAGCATTCAAACAGATACTAAAACCTTCAGGATCTGCTGTGTCTATGCCATATCCAATTAGGTTAAGTTCACTGATCATTTGGTGGCTAAAGAAGTAAGAGCCCTAAAAATGATGAGAGAATATGGTTATCATTTCTTTCTGCTCCAGATATATCATGATTCATCTCTGAGAGATTCTGCTGAGAAATTAGGCTTATATATAGGATTTGACATTGCTTTCAGTGTCTTAAACAATTTGGGGCAAGTTTAACTGTTAAAAAAAAAAGAGATGTCCCATTTTTAGTCTCAAAATGTTGACATCCAGATTATAGTGAATTATTTTTCACTGTGAAAAAAGACAAAGAAAGTCCTGTTTTTCTCCACATTAGCAGAGTGTGGGTTTTGAGAGAGGACTGTCATCTGTGGAGACTGTGGGGAGAAGGCTGTGTTTGATTAATCTGATGTGCCCAACTGGTGTGCCTGTCTTCTTTCCTGCTTCCAACTTGCTACTCTAGTTCCATCTAAATGTGTAACATAGTGCAGCATTCCAAGGAACACTGTCAGCTCGGTGGGTGATGCTAATTTACAAACAGGTATGACACATGGGAGCCTTGGGGGCTGGGGAGAGAAAAGCCAGGGCACTTGGATGACAATTTATGTAAGAGGACCAGAAAGCCAGGACTCATTTTTGTTCCCGACAGTTTCCTGAGTGTCTTGTTGTTTTCCTTCCATTGCTCAGTCGTGTCTGACTCTTTGCGGCCCCATGGACTGCAGCACGCCAGGCTGAGTTATCGAGAAAACCAACTGTCATCTACAAGCCAGTTTTATTCAACTGGGGCACATTCTTCACTATACCCATCTCTTCATCTCACTCCCGATTCTGGGCTCTTTCCCAAGGTCCTGCATCTTCAAGATTAGGATGGGGGAAAGGAGGGCAACATCTTAGCTTTGTTCTTGGAGAGCAGTGCAAGTGGTCCTGGCAAAGCTTGGGCTTAAAAACGTTCCAGAGGGACTACCCTGTTGGTTCAGTGGTTAAGAATTCACCTTGCAATGCAGAAGACGTGGGTTCAGTCCCTGGTTGGGGAAGTAGGATCCCACTGCCATGGAGGAACTGGCCCACCGACCACAACTAGAGAGTCCATGTGCCGCAACAAAGTCCTGCATGGTGCAGTGAAGACCTGGCATGCAACAACTAAGACTCAATGCAGCTAAATACAGTTTTTAAAACATTTCCCAGAGCCAACCAGCCATTTTGTTGCCCCTAATTCCATTCTGACCATATCCTAGCACTGCCCTAGTTGACAATTTATAGGCTATTTCCTTGTGGTCCTTCTCCAGCCTCTGGGACTCATACTGGCCAGTTCCACTCCAACAGGCCGTCTCTACTCAGAATTGCACTATTTCCCCAAAACCCAGCTCATTAAACTGTATTAGGTTTACAGGTTTGTTTCTTTGTTTCTCTACTTGTCGCTGTACTAAAAATTTCAGGCCAGAACTGGTGAATTTAACAGCTGACAACCTTCTCCAAAAGCCTTTGTATTCAGATACCTGGCTGTAAAAAGTGCTAGGGAAACACTCAACAAGAAAGAGTTGAAACCTCTTCCTGAGGCATAAAGTGAGTGAATGGAGGTAAAACAAGGTCCTATGTAAAGGAAAAATAGTTAATCATAGCTATATTATTATTAATAATAAGTCTCTCCTCTATGCTAGGCACCAAGGTCACCAACCAAGCTAAGTATTTTAATAGATTATTTCATTTAACTCTCACCTAGCGTAAGTATTATTAAACCCTATTTTACATATGGGGAAAATGAAGCTTAATGAGCTTAAGCGACATGTTCAAAGTCACAGGACTAGTAAGTAGTAAACTATAGAAAAGAAGCCAATTTTATTCCAAAGCACAGACTCTTTCTCAGAAGGATACATTGCCCAAGTGAAAAACTGCCCCACGCAGTTTAAGCAGTGGTTCTCAACTGTGGCTATTTGCTTCACTTTCGCCCCCACCCCAGGAACATGTGGCTGCATCTGGGGACATTTGCAGGTGTCACATTGGTAGGGAAGTGCTACTGGCATCTATTGAGTAGAGGCCAATGATGTTGCTGGATATCCTACAATGCTCAGGACAGCCCCTAACAATAAAGAATGATCTGGTCCAAAAATGTCAACAATGCTGAAGCTGAGAAACTTGGATTCGAAGGATGGTGGATTTTTAAGGCCAATCCTTAAAAAACAGTTGTTTTATCTGTGCCTTACTCAACCTGTACATTCTATCCCATCACAGATGACAGCAGCCTTCTAAATCTAACTCCCTACCCACTGGTTAGAAGACGGAAGAGAAGGTTCTTTGGGCTGTGCTGTCTCGTCTCAAGCTAGGCGATTCCTCCTGGAAGCCACCACTGGGAAGACCTGAAAATATCACTGAACCCGAGGACCTCCAGACAGCTGAACCACAGTCATTGGCTTTTGACTATGTTTTCTAAGCTTCCTTATTACTTTTATCCACCTCTCGCTGTCCTTTTAAATGATTTTACACTTGAAAGCAGCTGCTGTCAAGGAAAAAAAAAAACAGATTCAAAAAGCAGTCTGTTTTTAAAAGGATTTTTAAAGCTGACATTGCACATGTCTGCTCCAAACCACACCATGACAGATGCAAGAATTATGATTTTTAAATTATTTAAAGAATTTTTAAGTGTATTATACAGAGAAAAATTATTTCATGTATAATAGTATATCTGTAGCTCTTGCTGATCTCATGTAAACAATTGATCACATATGAGAGTCTTTAAACATAGAAATCTATTTAAAACTGCAAAACTGTTCAAAATCCAACCAGTATTAGAAATAATATTATAATCAAATATATACCACCTCAACCTATTGCTTTCTCTGCACTCATTTATGGTTAGTCTTCCATTCTGTCAGACTCTAAGAGCTTCAACAGAAAAATGTCTTAATTTACAATGCAACAAAAACCATATATGAAAAGTATTTAAATTTTGTAAATACACAATAATCCTAATACCTTCATACAGTGCATATGGGCAACTAATTTCCTTTCAGTCCAATGGTGTCTTTTTCAGCTTCTTGGAGAATGAAGTAATCCAGTTAGGAAATGGTGTAGTAACATATACAATTACCCTCCAATGTAAAATTGAATATTATCACATTTTGTTCTAATTGAAATTGAAGCATGATGTCTGCATATCAGCATAGTGTTAAATCTTATAGGGCATGCTGGATTTAGCTCAGATCGTAAAAATACTTAACATTTTACATTGTTAATAAAATCTTTTTAGTTAAGCTAAGCTTGTCTCATTTTAGATAACTATGCAGATAAGACTTTTCCAACGTGTACTTGGTGTCTTGTCTTATGCTTAGAATCTTACAAGCAGGACACATTAAGCAATACTCCATTCTAGAAAGAAGGAAGCCACATGCTTTGTTTTTCTGCTCACAGCTTTGTTGTGCTCTTCCTCCACTAAACTTGTAACATGGTACAGATTTTGTTATATTTTCCCTTGTTCTTCCTTTGGCCCATTTCCCAGACAGAATTTCCCATGGGTTGAAAGATCAAGCCTTTGAACTTCTTTTCTTGTTTTCCATAGTCTGAAAATTCCTAAGGTCAGACCAGAGGCACCAGAATCCAGCACAATAAAAGGATGAGCTATCCATGGTTTATCCAAGACATGCATTTAATACCAACCGTATAATTTCTCAGCATTTATGTTCACAGGCATTTATATGTCCACCAACACTTTGACCTAAAAAACTAAATATACCCAAGTTTTTAGTAGCTTCAGTGAAGAGGGAGAGAGGTAGAGACGAACTACTGAAATAACTATCATAGTAGGTTGAATTATATGAAAATGCTGATATTTGACTGTTTTTGACCTAAAAATGGCAACTTCATATAGTTCAACCTAATATCTGCTGTTGTGGAAATTATCCTTGGAATTGTCTTCTAGTTTTTTTGATTGAAAGTGAAAGGATTGAAGAGTTGGAAGAGATCTCAAAACACTACGCATGTCTCTATTTAGATCACACCAGCTGGTTATTGGCCTTATTCTTGGAGTCCAGAGATGTGTTCCAATGAGCTGGCAACTGATACATGGTTATAAGTATGACTAGCTTCATGTCAAAACATACCCTTGAAAGTTATACAAGTAAAATCACAATTTTCTAAATCAAATACTTACAAAACAGTTGTCAGAATATGCTATTGAAAGACTCCTAGCGGTGACTGCTCCTTTGCAAAACAGGTAACCATGCCCAAATTTACATGGTCTGCAAACACCAATTTTCACACATCTGGTTTGATTCAAGCTTAATATCCTTTCCTGAATGCGGTTCCTTTTCATCTCCTGAAGTTTAATTCACTTCAGGTCCATTGTTTTAGAAATTACGAAGGAGCCTACTCTGGCATGCTCTCAGCTGCCATCTCTGCCCTCTCCCCTCTTCTACCATATTGAACCCTTAGCTTCAATCTAGTTCCTACTAACCCATGTACAGTTATTAACAGAGAAGCCCAGTCTTGGTGTTCAGCACCTTCTTCTAAATGCCTGACCTAAATCACTTCTGCTTGGTTAATCTGTGCTCACTCTCGCCTTAGTCTCAGTGTGAAAGTAACACCTTCCGTGCAATTGTCCTTTGTACAACTGAAGACTGTTAATAAATTCAGGTCTCACCTCCATGTCTGGGGAGGGCTATAGTCGCTACTCATGGAGATGGGGATTTGTCTAATTCCCCAGCTAGGCTTTCCATATCTAAGATAAATAAATTCAACCACCTTATCTTTTATTCATAGTGCCTGTTACCCAGCCTTGGATCAATTTTGTAGTTCCTGCGGACATACTCCAAGATTTATAGATCTTCTTTCACTATAGCAGGTCCTAAAATTAAATATAGTGCTCAAAGTCCCCGTAACCTACCCTGGCTCAGAGTTGCAATGGGTAATTCACCATCTCCTATTAGGTATGCTAGTGCATCTTGTTAGGAGCTGACCCCACTCCCCCATTACCTACCAAAGGACTTTCTCAGGTGTAGTTCCATGAGATAATTGTCTCTGCTTCCTGCTGGTAATTTGCTTTCGGATTAGCAATAACACTGAGCTGATCTCTAGGGATAAGGAGAGCCCATTGAACTCATTTGTTGCATGTGTACATACGCTTGAAACAAAAAAGGATGTAAAGTTTCTCTGGCACACAGTCACCCGTTTTACCACCCTATTTTTAATACCTTGTGTTGATTTTTTTTTTTTCAGATTACAGAGATAATGCATGTTCTTTGTGGGAAATCTGAAAAATACCACCAAATACAAAGAAAATAAAAATCACTTGAATCCCACCACAATCACATTGTTTAAAACCACATTTCCAGGCTTTGAATCAGTCATTGGCTGGGCCCAAAGGCACTTTTGGTTGAGGTATATGAAGAAAGGCCCACAGTAGGTGCCACTTTTTAAAAATCAGTCCACTTCTGTTTTTTGCACATGTCTAGGAACAGATTCAGTGCACACTTCTGATTGTGCCATTGTGTAAGGGTACAAAGAAAGACTTTAAAAGTATCACAGCCCTGATGCCTCCTCTAATGAAAGCTCTTGGGGGAATTTCCTGCCAGATCATATTGTTCCTCAGTGCTCCTGCAAGTTTGGATACTTAACTGTTTGGCAATACTGCCACCTACTGGAATCTAAGCTTTATGCAGAGCATAAAAGCATCTAATTAATTTTAGCCAGCCAACAAATTGGCCAGATTAGCAATGATCCCATGTGGGATTTCAGCCTCTGGAAGTCTCAAAATTGAAAGAATTAAGGATATCCATCCATAATAACTTCTCACCCACATACACACATACCTTAGCAATGTCTACCATTTCTTTAGGTTCTAGAACATCACCAAATGCAAAATGCTCAACTTTCAGGTAACTACAGAAAGAATGAGAAATGGTCCAGAATAAACCATTAATATTAAATATAAAGCCAAGTTATAAACCCAAGAACATAGAAGAACTGAGTACATTAAAAAGATGTCATTTCAAATCTATGAGAAAAGGTTGGTTTATTAAGTACATTATAGTGGGAGAAATGGTTAGCCATCTGTTGAGGGATATATTAGATCCATACCTCAAAACTGTCATCAAAATAAATTCTAAGTGAAGTAAATATTTAAATGTTAAAGCACATAAATAAACTGGAAGTACTGATGAATATGATGTAATTTTAGTGTATGTGGGTGGTAGGAGGGGAATTTTTCTAAGTGTTATAGTTAAGCAAGAAACACCAAAGGAAAAGATGGATGGGTTTGACCAATTAAAAATGCAAAATTCCTATAAAGTTAAAAGAAACCAAATCAGATTAAGAGAAAGCAAAATTTTGAATGTATGCAACAAAGAGTACAGATGTCTAATAAATATCAAGAGCTTAAATTCCACTACCTTTGGCAAGTTTTCATGATCTACAACTCCCTCCCCAGCCAAGTGTTCCCATTTTTTTCTTTTCCTTATTATACGTTTTTCATTATTGCTTGTTTAACTGTCTGTCCCCACTAAACTGAAGTTCCAGAAGGCATCAACAATGTTTATTTTGCTTATTCTTATATCCTCAGCACAGTGCTAAACACAAAAGCAAATAGTGAAAACATATTTATGGAATGAGTGAATAATGAATGCATGAATAAATGACATTTTATGACTCAAAAAGAATCAAACTTTCTAGTAGAAAATTGAGCCAAGCACACAAACTGGCAATGTACCATAAATTAAAATAATGCACTAATAATATGAAAATATTTGAATAGACTAGTAATCAAAAATGTAAGCTATTATGATATACTCTTTTTTAATGTATCAGAAAGGCAAGAATATAAAGAATGAATGTTTCCAGGGACAGCAAGGAAATCTGGAAGTGAACATCCTCTTATAGAGCAACATGTATGTAAACTGATTCCACCTTTCTGAAAAATAATTGGGCAATATATTTTTCGCCTATACCAAGTAATTCCACTGTAGGGAAATTCTCCTGGAAAAGGTCAGAAAAAATGACCTAAGATATAGTCATTCATTATTCAATCAAAAAATATGCAAGAAAGAATACTTATAATTGGAAGAATGGGAAAAACTGTAAATAAACCCACAGAATAAGATTGGTTAAATATGGTATATCCTATCAGTGGAATACTGTGCACCAATTAAGAGTAAGCACCATACATATATTTATGGAATTATATTGTTAAATGAAAACAGAGAAGAATATCTATAGGATCATCCCATTTAAAAAATATACTTACATATATGTGTGCATTAAAGAGTCTGAAAAGATATTTGCTAAAATGTTAACAGCATTTATCTCTGGGAGGTGAGATCTGGAGCAACTATATATATATATATATTTTTTTTTTTTTTTTGCATATCTGTAATTTCTGACTTTTCCACAATGAGCATGTAGTAACTGTATACTTTTTTCAGGGAATAAATAACAATGTTCACAATATATATTAAAAACATATTCTAAAATGGTGTGTATAGTATGACACAATATTTGTAAAAAAAAGAAAATATATATAAATATATCTATGTATGTATATATATTGATATATATGCATAAAAAGCTAGAAGGACATACACTAAAATGTTAATAGTAGTTATTTATGGGTAGTGGGATTATGGGTGATTATTTTTTCTTTTCGCTTTTCTGTGTTTTCTAATTTTTCTACAATGAATATGTATTACTTGTGTAATAAAAACTAATAATTAAAGTTTAAAAAAAAAAGGATGAAAAAGTGAGAGACTTTGTGATTCACCACTTGCAGCGATCCTACCCACCCCCTCACCCCACCCCCTTGACGTGTTCCTGTCATCGAAATGTAGGCAGTGGAGACATGGAGAGGAAATAACAGGGCACCCTAACTTTTGAAGAAAAAAGAGATAGGCAGACAAAGTTGGGTGGACAGGAAAGAGAGAAGAAGAAGAAAAGAAGAACAGAAGGGGGGAATTAAGTGAAAGTGAGTTAAATAATTTTATTTTCCAATAAAAGGAGATGATACACATCTGAAGTTTTTCAAAAGGCAAACTACTGAGTTCAGCTAGTTGTCAGGGATTGTGCAGTATATCCTAGAGTTACAGACTTTTGTCTGAATATCGGATGGGCTGCAACGAAGTACCCCCAGCTATGGCTAGCTGTTCCAATACCTGCTTTCTAGAGATCCCAAATTTCAGGAAGACACTGGCCACTTACATACTTCATTTCCCAGGCTCCCTTGGTTATGGGTGTGGCAGTACAACTGAATTTTGGTCAATAGCTTCTGAGTGAAATTGCACAATTCTCTAGGCCAGAATACTGGACTGGATAGCCTTTCCCTTCTCCAGGGTGTCTTCCCAGCCTAGGGATCGAACCCAGGGTCTTCCACAATGCAGGTGGATTCTTTACCAGCTGAGCCACAAGGGAAGCCCAAGAATACTGGAGTGGGTTGCCTATCCCTTCTCCTGGGGATCTTCCCAATCAAACCGGAGTCTCCTGCATTGCAGGCAGATTCTTCACCAACTGAGTTATCAGGGAAGCCAATTTGAAAGTGAAAGTAGAACGTGAAAGAAAGTGAAGTCTCTCAGTCATGTCCGACTCTTTGCGACCCCGTGGACTGTAGCCCACCAGGCTCCTCTGTCCATGGGATTCTCCAGGCAAGAATACTGGAGTGGGTTACCATTTCCTTCTCCAGGGGATCTTCCCAACCCAGGGATTGAACCCAGGTCTCCCGCATTGGAGGCAGACGCTTTAACCTCTGAGCCACCAGGGAAGCAATAAGGGGCATGTCTCCCTTCCCACTAAGCTGCGAGGAAAGCATGAGGGTGGAAGCTGAAACAACTGTCTTGGATCCAGAGTTGGACACCATGTGACAACAACAAAAGAGCTTTAGCAGAGATTACCTATCTCACACTGTTATCTGCTTAACTCCTTGATTGATTTCTAACTCATTGAAGGCATTAGTAACGTGAATCTTGATCTAGAAGAACTTGCTCACTAAATTAGTTACCTTCTGTAAGCCTCAGTTTCCTGAGAGCGAAATGGAAATAATATATCAATACTACAAAAGTTTCAACCAAATAACTGTCCAATTATTTCCTTATAATTAAAGCTCTTTTATGAGAAAAGTCAAACCAATCAAACATTGCATGATACTGTGTTACAGAACAGCAGACAAAGGGAAATCTTTGAAATAAATAGTGCTTTTCAGCCAAATGGTCAATTGATTTCCATTTGCTGAAAAATTAAACTTCACTCTTACCTCATTCCAAGTTGATTATTGATCTAAAAGTAAAAAGACCCTGTAACAACTTGGAGGGATGGGATGTGGAGGGAAATAGGAGGGAGGTTCAAGAGGGAGGAGCCATACGTAAACTTATGTCTGATTCATGTTGATATTTGTCAGAAAACAACAAAATCCTGTAAAGTAATTATCCTTTAATTAAAAAATAGATGAATTTAACAAATGCTGGACGGGGTCCTTGGCTAAGAGGAGACTCTGCCTTGGGCCCACCGGTGTAATAAACTGCACTTCACTATCAAAAAAAAAAAAATAGATGAATTTAAAAAAATAAAGCTTCCAGAATATATAATAATATCTTCATGCCCACAGAGTTGTGAACTAGTTCCTAACAAAATGCAAACTATGTTGGAAAACTGTTTAACATTATCTGCTATTGTGGGACATACGTGTACCCTGTGATCCAATAGTTTCACTCCTAGGAGACACTCAAGAGAAATATATGTGTCTGTATTCAAAAATGGTTAAAAGAACATCCATAGTGGCTTTGTCTGTAATAGCCAAAACCCATAAACAATTCAGCAAAAGAATCCATCAACAGAAGAATGGAAAAATGAATTGTATTACACTGATACAATTGAATACTATACAGCAAAAAAAGAAATGACCTTCATTATAGCTATTCATAAGCAGATGAAAGAATAAAACCATTGTAGTGCTGAATGAACAGATAAATCTAGGTTTAAAAGTGCATACTGCCATTAGCAGCCAACATTCATAGAAGCTGAGTGATGGATGCTGTGGTTCAGTAAAACAAATGTAGGCAGGCACCACAGTATCTACTACAGTTCATCCTCTGCACTGCTAAGATCCAGTTGCTTCTCACATTGATCTATGCCATGCAGTTTTAGCTTCTTCTGTATTCTGTTGTCACAACTCACATATACAAAAAGAGATACAGTGCACAAAGCATAGCCCCCACTTATGCAGTTGGTCCCAATTTTTATGTAGCAGCTGCTGATGACCTCTCTTCTCAACCTCCCATTCTAGATTTCCTTCATCCTAGTCAGGCACTTCTGAAGTGCCTGGTATGATGAACCAGACCCTCACTCCTAGTGGTCTGAGACTCCGGTGACCCTTCAGTAGAGTATGGTTGTTGTACTTGCCCATTTATAGGTAATCCTGAAAAACCCATGAGCATCCAAGAGGTGACCTAATCATCTAAGGGTCAAACATGTTCCTCTGTGCCTCATTGTGTTACAGTAGCCCTCTTTCCTCATGATGATTAGGGCCAATAATCTCTGTCAACATAGTAACTCCTTTATTCACCTAGTAGTTTCCTGGCATGCGGAACCTAAATTGACCAGGTAGCTTCAAGTTTTGTGGGACTCTGCCCTGTGACCCAGAACCTCTAGACACTGATTCTAGACCCCCCAAATATTAGATTGTGAAGAGGTAATTACTGTTTTGGACTGTGAGCCTTATATTATTAAACTTTATTAATCAAACTAGGAACCATGACAATCAACACATTTTTGCCAATGAGAAATAAGTTTGCCTATGTTTGAGGCATAAAATCCTTGCTGTGGGATTCAACGACCTCTTGGAAAGCATTTTCTGCCTTCTCCTGGTTGTGGAAGTGTTTTCCCTGCAAAAAGTTGTTGAGATGCTTGAAGAAGTGATAGTCAGCTGGTGAAAGGTCCAGTGAGTATGGTGGATGAAGCAAAACTTTGTAGTCCAATTTGGCCAAAGCAGAAATGACACTCAGCTGGGGATGTGTCTGGTAGAGAAAGTCTGATGCTATAAAGAACAATATTACATAGAAACCTGGAATATTGGGTCCACGAACCAAGGTAAATTGCACATGGTCAAGCAGGAGATGGCAAGAGTGAACATTGACATCTTAGGAATTGGTGAACTAAAATGGATGAGAATGGTGAATTTAATTCAAATGACCATTATATCTACTGCTGTGGGCATGAATCCCTTAGAAGAAATAGACTAGCCGTCAGAGTCAGCAAGAGTCGGAAACACAGTACATAGGTGCAATCTCAAAAACAACAGAATGATCTCAGTTCATTTCCAAGGTAAAGCACTCAACATCACAGTAATCCAAATCTATGCCCAAATCATTTATGCTGAAGAAGCTGAAGTTGGATGGTTCCATGAGGGTCTACAAAACCTTCTAGAACTAACACCAAAAAAAAAAAAAAAAAAAAAAGCCCTTTTCATCATAGGGGATTGGAATGCAAATGTAGAAAGTAAAAAGATACCTGGAGTAACAGGCAAGTTTGACCTTGGAGTACGAAATGAGGTAGGGCAATGGCTAACAGAGTTTCGTTAAGAGAACACACTGATCATAGTGAACACCCTCCTCCAGCAACACAAGAGATGACTCTACACATGGACATCACCAGATGATCAATACAAAAATAAGACTGATTGCATTCTTTGCAGCCTAAGATAGAGAAGCTCTACACAGTCAGCAAAAAAAGACTGTAGCTGACTGTGGCTCAGATCATCAGCTCCTTATTACAAAATTCAGGCTTAAATTGAATAAAGTAGGCAAAATCACTTGGCCATTCAGATGTGACCTAAATCAAATCCCTTATGATTATACAGTGGAGGTGATAAACAGATTCTGGGGATTAGATCTGGTAGACAGAGTGCCTGAAGAACTGATGAGGGTTCATAACATTGTACAGGAGGTGGTGACCAAAACCATCCCAAAGAAAAAGAAGATAACGTTGTCTGATGAGGCTTTACAAATAAATGAGAAAAGAAAAGAAGTGAAAGGCAAGGGAGAAAGGGAAAGATACACCAACTGAATGCTATAGAATGGGAAAGACTAGAGATCTCTTTGAGAAATTGGAGATATCAAGGGAACATTTCACACAAGGATGGGCACAATAAAGGACAGAAATGGCAAGGACCTAACAGAAGCAGAAGAGATTAAGAAGAGGTAGTAAGAATATACAGAAAAACTATACAAGAAAAGTCTTAATGACCCAGATAACCACAATGGTGTGGTCACTCACCTAGAGCCAGACATTCTGGAGTGTGAAGTTAAGTGGGTCTTAGGAAGCATTACCAGGAGAAGGCAATGGCAACCCACTCCAGTACTCTTACCTGGAAAATCCCATGGGTGGAGGAGCCTGGTAGGTTGTAGTCCATGGGTTGCTAAGAGTTAGACATGCCTGAGCGACTTCACTTTCACTTTTCATTTTCATGCATTGGAGCAGGAAATGGCAACTCATTCCAGTGTTCTTGCCTGGAGAATCCCAGGGACAGAGGAGTCTGGTGGGCTGCCGACCAGACTTGGACACACAGAGTTGGACGTGACTGAAGCGACTTAGCAGCAGCAGCAGGAAGCACTGCCAGGAACAAAGCTAGTGGAGGTGATGGAATTTCAGCTGAGCTATTTCAAATCCCAAAGGATGATGCTATTAAAGTGCTGCACTCAATTATGTCAGCAAATTTGGAAAACTCAGCAGTGGCCACAGGACTGGAAAAGGTCAGTTTTCATTCCAATCCCAAAGAAGGGAAATGCCAAAGAATATTTAAACTACTGTACAATTGCACTCATTTCACATGCTAGTAAGAGTATGCTCAAAATCCTTCAGATTAGGCTTCAACAGTACATAAACTGAGAACTTCCGGATGTACAAGCTGGGTTTAGAAAAGACAGAGGAACCAGAGAACAAATTGCCAACATCCACTGGATCATAGAGAAAGCAAGGAAATTCCAGAAAAACATGTACTTCTTCTTCATTGACTAAGTAAAAGCCTTTGACTGTGTGGATCACAACAAACTGGAAAATTCTTAAAGAAATGGGAACACCAGACTACCTTACCCACATTCTGCAAAACCTGTATGCAGGTCAAGAAGCAACAACAGAGTGGTTCAAAGTTGGGAAAGGAGTACATCAAGGCTGCATATTGTCACCCTACTTACTTAATTTCTATGTAGAGCACATCATGCAAAATGCCCTGCTCAATGAATCACAAGCTGGAATCAAGATTGCTGGGAGAAATATCAACAACCTCAGATATGCAAATAATACCACGCTAACAGCAGAAAGTGAAGAGTAACTGAAGAATCTCTTGACAAAGGTGAAGGAGGAAAGTAAAAAAGCTGGTTTAAAACTCAACATTCAAAAAATTAAGATCATGGCATCTGATCACATCACTCATGGCAAATAGATAGGAGGAAAGTGGAAACAATGACAGATTTTCTTTTTTGGGGCTCCAAAATCATTGTGGGTGGTGACTATAGCCATACAATTAGAAGACATTTGCTTCTTGGAAGAAAAGCTACGTCAGACCTAGACAGCATATTAAAAAGCAGAGACATCACTTTGCTGACAAAGGTCCATATAGTCAAAGCTATGGTTTTTCCAGTAGTCATGTACAGATGTGAGAGGTGAACCATAAAGAAGGTTGAGTCCTGAAGAACTGATGCTTTTGAACTGTAGTGCTGGAGGGGACTCTTGAGAGTCCCTTGGACTGCAAGGAGATCAAACCAGTCAATCCTAAAAGAAATCAACTGTGAATATTCACTGGAAGGACTGATGCTGAAACTGAAGCTCCAATATTTTGGTCACCTGATGCGAAGAGCCAACTCATTGGAAAGACCCTGATGCTGGGAAAGATTGAGGGCAGAAAAGCGCAACAGAGGATGAAATGATTGGATATCATCACCGACTTAAAGGACATGTGTTTGAACAAACTCTGGGAGGTAGCAAGGGATAGGAAAGCTTTGCACGCTGCAGTACATGGAGTCACAATCAATTGGACACAACTTATCAACTAAACAACAACAGCTATTTGTATTCGTGTGTGTTCAGGCATTGTATTTGTGATCCAGGACCAAAAGGTGATGACGGAGTTAAGAAATATAGAGCACTTGAGTATAGTAAACCGAATGCTGCAAGGTCTCCACTCCTTTACGAGACCATGCCACCACACTATTGGGATGACAGCTTCTGTTTGGTGGAGTGTATGTAGGAAGAGTGGATCCTAATCATGTCACTGATGCACCTCCTTTGCTATTAAGTGGAGCCTTTTTGTTGTTGTTCAGTTGCTAAGTTGTACAAACTCTTTGTGACCCCTTGAACTGTAGCATACCAGGCTCCTCTGTCCTCCATTATCTCCCAGAGCTTGCTCAAACTCATGTCCATTGAATCAGTGATGCTATCTAACCAATTCATTTTCTGTCATCCCCTTCTCCTCCTGCCCCCAGTCTTTCCCAGCATCAGGGTCTTTTCCAATGAGTTGGCTCTTCACATCAGTGGCCAAAGTATTGGAGCTTCAGTTTCAGCATCAGTCCTTCCAGTGAATATTCAAGGTTGATCTCCTTTAGGATGGACTGGTTTGATCTCCTTGCAGTCCAAGGGACTCTCAAGAGTCCTCTGCTGCTGCTGCCAAGTCGCTTCAGTCCTCTAAAGCACTACAACTCAAAAGCATCAGATCTTTGGCACTCAGCCTTCTTTATGGCCTATCTCTCACATCCATACATGATTACTGGAAAAGCCATAGCTTAGACTATAGGGACCTTTGTCAGCAAAGCGATGGCACTGCTTTTTAATACGCTGTCTACGTTTGTCATATATTTGCTTCCAAGAAGCAAGTGTCTTTTAATTTCATGGCTGCAGTTACCATCCACAGTGATTTTGGAGCCCAAGAAAATAGTCTGTAACCGCGTCCACTTTTTCCCCTTCGGTTTGCCATTTGGGACCTTTGGTCTGAGACAATGTTACATAAGATTCCATATGGGTAGGTCAGACACTCTGTGAGTCCATGAGTACACGTACTGGCTGCAGCCTTGCAGCTGCTAATGGCAAACCCACGTCCAGAAACCAAGTTAGCCCTGGTCAGGTGGATGTAGTCAACTCATCCCCAAGCAGCAGGTCTTCTCCCCAAGGGATGCTATTGGATCAAGAACACAGGGTCAATCTTTGTCGCTAACAGGACATTCGTCAGTGGTAATAAATAAGCTAGTCTTGGAGAGAAAAGCCTGTATTCGTTTCCTATTGATATAATAAATGACCACAAATTAGTGGCTTAAAACAGTCTAAAATCAAGAGGTCAGCAGGTCTGCATTCCTTCTGGAGGTTGTAAGGGAGACTATTTCCTTTCTCTTTCCAGTTTCTCCAGGCCCTGGGCATTCCTTGCTCATGGCCCCTTTTCCATGTTCAAGTCAAAAATATAACATCTTCAACACTCTGTCTCTGTCTCTGACCATGACTCCTACATCCAACATCACATATCCTCTCTCAACGTTTATTCTTCTGGCTCCCTCTTATGGGAAATCTTGTGTTTACATTAGGCTCACCCACATAACCCAGCATAATTTTCCCATCTTAAGATCCTTAATATAATCATATCTGCAAATCCCATTTTGCCAAATAAATTAGCATATTAATAGGTTCCAGAGATTTGGATTTGAACATCTTTCAGTTCAGTTCAGTTCAGTCACTCAGTCCACGGGCCTCAACATGCTAGGCCTCCCTGTCCATCACAACTCCTGGAGTTTAGCCAAACTCATGTCCATTGAGTCAGTGATACCATCCAACCATCTCATCCTCTGTTGTTCCCTTCTCCTTCTGCCTTCAATATTTCCCAGCATCAGGGTCTTTTCAAATGAGTCACCTCTTTGCATCAGGTGGCCAAAATATTGGAGTTTCAGCTTCAACATCAGTCCTTCCAACACTCAGGACTGATCTCCTTTAGGATGGACTGGTTGGATCTCCTTGCAGTCCAAGGGACTCTCAAGAGTCTTCTCCAACACCACAGTTCAAAAGCATCAGTTCTTCAGCGCTCAGCTTTCTTTATAGTCCAACTCTCACATCCATACATGACGACTGGAAAAACCAAAGCCTATTGGAAAAGACCCTGATGCTGGGAGGGATTGGGGGCAGGAGGAGAAGGGGACGACAGAGGATGAGATGGCTGGATGGCATCACTGACTTGATGGGCATGAGTTTGAGTAAGCTATGGGACTTGGTGATGGAAAGGAGGCCTGGCGTGCTGCAATTCATGGGGTAGCAAAGAGTCGGACACGACTGAGTGACTGAACTGACTGACTAGACAGGCCTTTGTTAGCAAAGTAATGTCTCTGCTTTTTAATATGCTGTCTAGGTTGGTCATAACTTTCCTTCTGAGGAATAAGCATCTTTTAATTTCGTGGCTGCAGTCACCATCCACAGTGATTTTGGAGCCCAAAAAATAAAGTCAGATGTTTTTCTATTTGCCATGAAGTGATGGGACCAGATGCCATGATCTTAGTTTTCTGAATGTTGAGCTTTAAGCCAGCTTTTTCACTCTCCTCTTTCACTTTCATCAAGAGGCTCTTTAGTTCTTCTTCACTTTCTGCCATAAGGGTGGTGTCATCTGCATATCTGAGGTTATTGACATTTCTCCTGGCAATCTTGATTCCAGCTTGTGCTTCATCCAGCAAACATCCTTGGGGAGCTGCTATTCTGTCTACCATGAAACAATGTTGTTAGACCCATTTAGAGCCTCCGTCTCTTCCAGGAGCTGCCTTCTGAATACTGTACATTCTCTGCTGCCAGTAGCATGCCCTTGCTCTAGAAACCTAAGCATCCATGCCTTGACTCTCTTATTGGAGTTTGCCAGAGTCTCTATACCATCCTTTTTACCCAGATGGCCTTTACCAGTTATGGCCTAAGTGACAAAGCTGCTTAGGCTGAAGCCTAAACCCACTGCAAAGCCCCTTCCTGCTCTGGAACCCAATTAAAGCTAGATCTCTTAACATTATCCAGTAAATGGATCAAGTGTGAAATCACCAAGTGTGAAATACACTGCTTCCAAGGCCTAATGAGGCCAACCAAGCCTGACATTTCTTTCTCAGGCGTAGAAGATGCAAGGGACAATAACTTGTTTTCACTTGGGATGGATAGCCCAGCATCCCCTGACCACAGGACTCCTAAAAAGTCACTGATGTGCAGGCCTCTTAATCTTGGTAAGTCTTATCTCCCACCCTGTGAAGTTCATGTGTCTTACCAAGGCATTCAGAGTACTCAGCACTTTTGCTCACTGAGTGAATGTAACATGATGGCATCAACTGAGTGGGCAAATGCGATCTTCTCTAGAAAGAATGCTCAGACCAACAGGATCAGACTATGCTGTTGTGAGATGTGGTGAAGCCTTCTAGGGATAGAGAAGCCTGGTTTCAAAAGCCATCTGTGGACATGGATTTATGCTAAACCTTGGGTACCCAACCACTTGATGATTAAAGTAAATATTATAAATGAGAACATAGAGTGCTATAGATGTGGAAAGTCTATTAGAGGTAGAGAAGCCGGATTCTAAAAGGTCATCTGAGGACACAGAGTTGGACTATACCCCAGTTCACAGCTGCTAAGTAATAACACTATTGTGAGTAATAGAGTTCTATTGTCTATGTTCTCGTTGTTAGATAAAAAGCCCATAACAATATGGCATAACTTATAATAGTACATATGTACTTCAGTTCGCTTAATGATTGACATGTTAGGGATTACTCTTCACTAGCCCCACAAAAAAGCCTCTGCTGGGGACTTTTAAGGATAGTTCATTTGTTGTAGGGAAGACAAAAGTAGTAATTCTCACTGGGAAGTCACAGTGTCTCTGGAATCCTGATCCCTCTTCAGACTTCCTATACCTTTTCCATGGCTCTCCTAATTGCTATTTCTCCCAAGTGAGGGAAACTGCTTGTGGCTCAGTGGCAAAGAATCTGCCTGCTAATGCAGGGGACATAAGAGACATAGGTTCAATCCCTGGGTTGGGAAGATCCCCTGGAGAAGGAAATGATCACCCTCTCCAGTACTCTTGCCTGACAAACCCCATGAACAAAGAAGCATGGTGGGCTATAGACTGTGGGGTCACAAAGAGTCAGACATGACTTAGCAAATGAACAGCAAAGGAAACCACGGGAGTCAGCACAACCCCTCCTATTTATATCCTGTCCAAATTCATGAGGTGAAGGTCTTAGAAATCGCACTGCTACAACACCCCTGATGCAGTGTTCCACCTACCATCAGGGCAGGAACGTCACTGCTGTCTGTCTGGTAAGTAATCGCATCCTTAGAGTCAGTTTCCTAGGACTACTTCTAGGACCCAAAGTCTTCAGGTAGGTTTCAAAGAAATGGATCCTAAAATAAGGATTTGTGCGTATATGACTTTTTTTTGAGGGGTGGGGTATCTCAGCATCTCCCCAGACCACTGGACTCCTAAAGCATTTGATTGAAAGCTCTTTGGGAAAAATCTAAGAGGGAGAGAAGGAAGCAGGACAGGAAAGAGGGAAGTAAGGATGTTGCCTCAGGTAAAATCTAGGCTGTCGGGCGTGGGAGACAGACGGTCTGGAGCTTAATCTGCATTGCCTAATGGTGCCCTCTGAAGGAAGAAGTCCAGCTTCATACCCTCATATTCCTCAGTCGTTGGTGTGGGCCTCCTGACAAGAGAACTGTGCAGAGTAACCCCTGGAGAAAGGCAGGTCATCAGCTGAGGACAGTTCTCCATGACCATCAGCAGCCATTGGAGGAAGGTGCAATCGGGCAAGGCGATCGGGAAAGGCGACTGGGCAAGGTATCATGTCTTCCAGAGTCACCTTTCACTGGGGTCTTACACGATTTCCCTGTTTAAAAAGGAAACTCAGCACTCTTCAGCTTCCTTCCTTGATTTATTCTCCTCCAGAGAGCTTATCAGCTTCTAATATTTACTTATTTTTACTCATATCTTCCTTGTAAAATGTAAGCTTCATGAGGGCAGGGTTTATTGTCTGATGTTGATCACGATGTGCCAGAAGAGTGCCTGGTACATAGCCATCCTTGAATAACTATTTTGAATAAATGGTTTGTTAATATTACTGTCTTGTCATCTGGCATATCAAACAAAAGGATATCTTTTCAGTTAATAAAACAATCATTTCTCCACCCTGGGTTTTCCTCAGAGAATTTTACTCTCTAATTGGCAACTACCATTTTCCCATCAACAGTGAGGCTGAGATTGCCCCAGAGATTTATTTAACTATCTGTTTTTCTAAGTTTTTTAAGTTCTGTCTTCATTAACACATGTCAGGAAAAAATAATGAAAAACTATAAATTAATATAGGTATCAAAAATAGCATTATTATGTTACAAGCTTACAGTGCTTGGGACTCAGCTGTTACTTTCTGATTCTGCAAGAGAAACTTTTACATGAAAGAAATTTCCACAAAACTCCACAGGGTGAAAGTCTCCATGATATTACTTGGTGTAGGAAACAACTTGGTGGAGAGTGCTCCAAGATTTGGCTTCACAGTATATGGTTTTTATTCTAGCTTCTTCCTGCATGACCACAGAAGTTTACTTACTTCTCATTCTACATGATCCCAGTTCACCATGTTTTGGTCACCTCACCTGTAAGGTGAAATTATGTGCCTCAGAAAAAGCTTTCACAAACACATCCACTGCATATGACAGGGAAGACAGAAAAGGCAAAGGAGAAAAGGAAAGATATACCCATCTGACTGCAGAGTTCCAAAGAATAACAAGAATAACGCCTTCCTCAGTGATAAATGAAAAGAAATAGAGGAAAACAATAGAATGGAAAAGACTAGAGGTCTCTTCAAGAAAATTAGAGATACCAAGGGAACATTTCATGCAAAGATGGGCACAATGAAGGACAGAAACGATATGGACCTAACAGAAGCAAAAGATATTAAGAAAAGGTGACAAGAATACACAGAAAACTATACAAAATAGATCTTCATGACCCAGATAACCATGATGGTGTGATCACTTGCCTAGAGCCAGACAACCTGGAGTGCAAAGTCAAGTGGGCCTTAGGAAGCATCATTGCGAACAAACCTAGTGGAGGTGATAGAATTCCAGTTGAGCTATTTCAAATCTTGAAAGATGATGCTGTGAAAGTGCTGCACTCAATATGCCAGCAAATATGGAAAACTCAGCAGTGGCCACAGGACTGGAAAAGGTCAGTTTTCATTCCAATCCCTAAGAAAGGCAATGCCAAAGAATGCTCAAACTACCGCACAATTGCACTCATCTCACACGCTAGCAAAGTAATGCTCAAAATTCTCCAAGCCAGGCCTCAACAGTACATGAACCATGAACTTCCAGATGTTCAAGATGGATTTTAAAAAGGCAGAGAACCAGAGATCAAGTTGCCAACATCCTTTGGATCATAGAAAAAACAAGAGAGTTTCAGAAAAACATCTACTGCTTTATTGACTACACCAAAGCCTTTGATTGTGTGGATCACTACAAACTCTGGAAATTTCTTAAAGAGATGGGAATACCAGACCACTTTATCTGACTCCTGAGAAATCTGTACACAAGTCAAGAAGCAACAGTTGGAACCAGACATGGAAAAATGGACCGGTTCTAAATCAGGAAAGGAGTATGTCAAGGCTGTATATGTTCACCCTGTTTATTTAACTTATATGCAGAGTATATCATGAAAAATGCCAGGCTGGATGAAGTACAAGCTGGAATCAAGATTGCTGAGAGAAATATCAATAACCTCAGATATGCAGATGATACCACCCTTATGGCAGAAAACGAAGAAGAACTAAAGAGACACTTGATGAAAGTAAAAGAGGAGAGTGAAAAAGCTGACTTAAAACTCAACATTCAAAAAACTAAGATCATGGCATCTGGTCCCATCATTGCATGGCAAATGGATGGAGAAACAATGGAAACAGTGAAAGACTTTTTATTTTCTTGAGCTCCAAAATCACTGCAGATGGTGACTGCAGCCATGAAATTAAAAGACACTTGCTCCTTGGGATAAAAGCTATCACCAACCTAGATAGCTTATTTAAAAGCAGAGACATTACTCTGCCAACAAAGGTCTGTCTAGTCAAGGCTATGGTTTTTCCAGTAGTCATGTATGGATGTGAGAGTTGGACCATAAAGAAAGCTGAATGCTGAAGAACTGATGCTTTTGAGCTGTGGTGTTGGAGAAGACTCTTGAGAGTCCCTTGGACTGCAAGGAGATCAAACAAGTTAATCCTGAAGGAAATCAATTCTGAATATTCATTGGAAGGACTGATGCTGAAGCTGAAGCTCCAATACTTTGGCCACCTGATGTGAAGAGCTGACTCATTTGAAAAAATCCTGATGCTGGGAAAGATTGAAGGCAGGGATAGAAGGGGATGACAGAGGATGGAATGGTGGGATCACATCATCAACTTGATGGACATGAGTTTGAGCAAGCTCTGGGAGTTGGTGATGGACAGGGAAGCCTGGCATGCTGCAGTCCATGGGGTCACAAAGACCTGGACATGCCTGAGTGACTGAACTGAACTGAACAGCTTTCAGAAAAACTTTCTTATAAAGGATTTGTTCAAATCTAATTCCATCTTTTAAAATCCTCTCTACTCTTCTGTTAAAGCTCCATCTCCTAATACAATACATTGTTTATCTCTGAGGGTTCTATTTCATCTCTTATCTATGTAAGAATTTATTCTACTTATGGGCAGAGAGAGGCATTTTCACCCCAAGTTAGGGGTAGTGTGGGACCAGCATTCACCTTTCAGTAAATGTTCAGAACCCCAACCATGACACCTGAGCTGGGCTAGCCCCTTCCACGAGCAGCCCTCTGTACTTGTTGCTTCCCCACTTGCCCTCTTCCAATATAGAAATTACTTCTATATTTTATTTTCTCACAGATTTAAAAGGGATTTCTGCACACACAAGTTTCTAGAACACTGGTGCAATTGCCTACTTCTCCAAATTTTGATCTATATGAAATTTTAGTAATACTTTTGCTAGCTGTTGCTATGGTGAGTTTGCCACTGAGCTGAGAAAATTGTATGACTTGTTATAGAGCAGGAGCCACCTTCAAATAAAAGTTGAGTGAGTGAATGAAAGTCGCTCAGATGTGTCCAACTCTTTACGACCCCATGGACTATACAGCCCATGGAATTCTCCAGGCCAGAATGATGGAGTGGGTAGCCTTTCCCTTCTCCAGGGGATCTTCCCAACCCAGGGATCGAACCCAGGTCTTCCTCATTGCAGGCAGATTCTTTACAGTTGAGCCACAAGGGAAGCCCAAATAAAAGGTAAGAGACTTAGAAAATAAACTGGAAGATTGAGTTCTTCCTAAACATACAGCAGTTTTGCCTCATTAATATAAAAAAGATTATTGTTACGGCAATGAACAGTTTAAAAATTGGCACAGTGGTAAAGGGCAATGAGGTGAATAGTTCAAAAATGATTATGCCACAAAATTCCAATGTTAGAAACCATGCAGTGCTCCTGATACATTTCCCTGCCATGGAATGAAGCCATTAGTCAGCCGGTAAGAAGTCTGCCTGCGATGCAGGAGACCTGGGTTCAACCCCTAGGCTGGGAAGATCCCCTGAAGAAGGAAATGGCAACCCATTCCAGTATTCTCGCCTGGAAAATCCCATGGACAGAGGAGTCTGGCAGGCTACAGTTCACGGGGTCAAAAAGAGTCAGACACGACTGAGCAACGTCACTTCACTTCACTTCACCACTCATAGCAGCCAGTAACAATAGCTACTCATTGTTAGTCAGGAATAGAGGAGCAAGGCTCATAGGACATTGAGAATAGTTTACAACCTAAAAGAGAAAGACTATCATCAAATAAACAAATTAAAAACAGTAACACTAGAGAAAACAAATAGTTCTAATTATACTCAAATAAATTTGAGAAAATATTGCATCCTCATCAAACAAATATAGGATATTCTGAAAAAGGAAAAAATTAGGGAGTAAAGAGGAGCTAATGAAATTCAAATCAATTGCTGAAATAAAAATTCAAAATAATTATTTAAGAAAGCACTAGAAAATCAAAGATAACATAAGTGGACCAAGGCTATTGTCTCAGGAATGCATGATTGGTTCAGTTTTCAAGAATCAATTGAGAAGGAAGAGAAAAAAGAAAAAAATAGAGGGAGGAGCCAAGATGGTGGAAGAATAGGACGAGGAGACCACTTTCTCTCCTCCGAATTCATCAAAAGAATAACTGAACGCAGAGCAAACTTCACAAAACAACTTCTGATCGCTAGCTGAGGTCATCAGGCACCCAGAAAAGCAACACATTGTCTTCGAAAGGAGGTAGGACAAAATATAAAAGATAAAAAGAGAGACAAAAGAGCTAAGGACGGAGATCCGTCCCAGGAAGGGACTCTCAATAGAGGAAGTTTCCAAACACCAGGAAACCCTCGCACTGGTGGCCTGGGGGAAGTTTTTGAATCTCGGAGGGCAACCTGACTGGGAGGGGAACAATAAATAAAACTCACAGATTACGTGCCTAAAAGCAACTCCCAGCAGAAAAGTACCCCAGACGCCCGCATCCGCCACCAGCAAGTGGGGGCAGAACAGAGAGGAGCGGGCGGCATTGCTTAGGGTAAGGACTGGGCCTGAGGGCCCTGAGGACAATCAGAGGGAGCTTGTGTGAGTTACCAACTTGAACTGTGGGAGAGCAAAAGAGAGAGAGAAAATTAACCGGCCCAAACACACTGCCGGCCGTTCGCAGAACAAAGGGACCAAGCAAGTCCAGAGAAGACCTCGCAGGCTGCGGATCGGCCCAGCCCTGTCGGAGGCAGGAGGCAGGGGGGAGGGGAAAGGGGCAGGCTCGGCCCCAAGGACCGCATCCCCTGCCGCACTGCAAACAGGCCTCCAGTTTCTAATCAAAGACCTCCTGAGATTCTGGATGGTCGACATCCGCCGGGAGGGTCGCGGCGAGACACAGGGCGCGGCGCGGGCGGGGACTGGGGCTGGGGACGTGGAGGGCAGAAGGCGCACGGGCCACCCGACTGGCGCAGGCGGAAACAGACTGGGATCGCGCAGGGGAGAAGGCGCACCGCACCGGGGAGAGTGCGCCCGTCAAGCCCCTGACTGCCTGAGCCGCTCCGACGGGGTAGGTACAAAAAGCAGGCGCAGCTTTTTGTTCCGCATTTTTGTGGAACACCGGAGGGCTGGAACCGCGCGCAGCGTGGGGCGCGCTCCATATAGAGCAGCCGGGAGCCTGAGCAGCGTAGACGGGGGGCGGGGGGAGGGGGGGGGGAACAGCGCCTGCCCCTCCCTGCAGCGTGATGGAACTAGCAACCTGAATAAGAGACCACCTCTGCCCGCCTGTGTCAGGGCGGAAATGAGGCTCTGAAGAGACCGGCAAACAAAAGCCAAATAAACAAAGGGAACCGCTTCAGAAGGGACCTGTGGAACAGATTAAAATCCCTGTAGGTAACACCGACTACACCGGAAGGGGCCTGTAGATATCGAGAAGTTGGAACGAGGAGCTATCTGAAACTGAACCGAACCCACACTGACCGCAACAGCTCCAGAGAAATTCCTAGATATATTTTTACTTTTTTTTTTTTTAAGTTAAAAAAAAAATTTTTTTTTTCTTTTTTCTTTTTTCTCTTTTATTTTATTTTAAAATTCCCTATTACTTCCCCATTACTCCTTAACTTTCATTTTCATAGATTTTTATGACCTTTTTAATTAGGAAAAAAAAATTTTTTTTCTTGTGGTTTTTTTTTTTCCCTTTTCTTTTTTTCCTGTTTCTCTTCTATTTTCTATATTTCTTTTTCTCTTATTTCCTTTTAAAGTCCTCTATTACTCCTCTACTACTCCTTAATTTTCATTTTCATTACACTATAACCTTACAAAAAAAAAAAAAAAAAGAGAGAGAGAAGCCCTATTTTTAAACCAAACTTCATATATATTTCTAAAAAAATTTTTTGTGTGTTTTGGTTTTTGTTTTTAATATAGTATTTTTAAGAGTCTAACCTCTACTCTAGATTTTTAATCTTTGTTTTTCAGTATATGATATAAATTGTGGACATTTAGGAATCCAATATTCAGTTCCCATTTTTATTCAGGAGTGTGTTGATTATTCTCTCCCAATCTTGACTCTCCGTTTTCTCCCTCAAAACACCTCTATTTCCTCCTTTCCCCTTCTCTTCCCAATCCAATTCTGTGGATCTTTGTGGGTGTCTGGGCTACGGAGAACACTCTGGGAACAGACAACTGCGTAGATCTGTCTCTCTCCTCTTGAGCCCCCCTTTTTCTCCTCCTGCTCATCTCTATCTCCCTCCTCCCTCTCCTCTTCTTCATGTAACTCTGTGAACCTCTCTGGGTGTCCCTCACAGGGGAGAATCTTTTGCCGTTAACCTAGAAGTTTTATTATCAGTGCTGTATAGTAGGAGAAGTCTTGAGACTACTGGAAGAATAAAACTGAAATCCAGAGGCAGGAGACTTAAGCCCAAAACCTGAGAACACCAGAAAACTCCTGACTACATGGAACTTTAAGTAATAAGAGACCATCCAAAAGCCTCCATACCTACACTGAAACCAACCACCACCCAAGAGCCAATAAGTTTTAGAGCAAGACATACCACGCAAATTCTCCAGCAACACAGGAACATAGTCCTGAACACCAACATACAGGCTGCCCAAGGTCACACCTAACACATAGACCCATCTCAAAACTCATTACTGGGCACTCCATTGCTCTCCAGAGAGAAGAAATCAAGTTCCACGCACCAGAACACTGACACAAGCTTCCCTAACCACGAAACCTTGACAAGCCAATCGTCCAACCCCACCCACTGGGTAAAACCTCCACAATAAAAAGGAACCACAGACCTCCAGAATACAGAAAGCCCACTCCAGATACAGCAATCTAAACAAGATGAAAAGGCAGAGAAATACCCAACATGTAAAGGAACATGAAAAATGCCCACCAAGTCAAACAAAAGAGGAGGAGATAGGGAATCTACCTGAAAAGGAATTTAGAATAATGATAATAAAAATGATCCAAAATCTTGAAAACAAAATGGAGTTACAGATAAATAGCCTGGAGACAAAGATTGAAAAGATGCAAGAAATGTTTAATAAAGACCTAGAAGAAATAAAAAAGAGTCAATTAAAAATGAATAATGCAATAAATGAGATCAAAAACACTCTGGAGGGAACCAAGAGTAGAATAATGGAGACAGATGATAGGATAAGTGAGGTAGAAGATAAAATGGTGGAAATAAATGAAGCAGAGAGGAAAAAAGAAAAAAGAATCAAAAGAAACGAGGACAACCTCAGGGACCTCTGGGACAATGTGAAACGCCCCAACATTCGAATCATAGGAGTCCCAAAAGAAGACAAAAAGAAAGGCCATGAGAAAATACTCGAGGAGATAATAGCTGAAAACTTCCCTAAAATGGGGAAGGAAATAGCCACCCAAGTCCAAGAAACCCAGAGAGTCCCAAACAGGATAAACCCAAGGCGAAACACCCCAAGACACATATTAATCAAATTAACAAAGATCAAACACAAAGAACAAATATTAAAAGCAGCAAGGGAGAAACAACAAATAACACACAAAGGGATTCCCATAAGGATAACAGCTGATCTATCAATAGAAACCCTCCAGGCCAGAAGGGAATGGCAGGACATACTTAAGGTAATAAAAGAGAATAACCTACAACCTAGATTACTGTACCCAGCAAGGATCTCATTCAGATATGAAGGAGAATTCAAAAGCTTTACAGACAAGCAAAAGCTGAGAGAATTCAGCACCACCAAACCAGCTCTTCAACAAATGCTAAAGGATCTTCTCTAGATAGGAAACACAGAAAGGTTGTATAAACGTGAACCCAAAACAGCAAAGTAAATGGCAATGGGACCACACCTATCAATAATTACCTTAAATGTAAATGGGTTGAATGCCCCAACCAAAAGACAAAGATTGGCTGAATGGATAAAAAAACAAAACCCCTATATATGCTGTCTACAAGAGACCCACCTCAAAACAAGAGATACATACAGACTAAAAGTGAAGGGCTGGAAAAAAATATTTCATGCAAATGGAAAACAAAAGAAAGCAGGAGTCGCAATACTCATATCAGATAAAATAGACTTTCAAATAAAGGATGTGAAAAGAGACAAAGAAGGACACTACATAATGATCAAAGGATCAATCCAAGAAGAGGATATAACAATACACCCAACATAGGAGCACCGCAATATGTACGGCAAACGCTAACGAGTATGAAAGAGGAAATTAATAGTAACATAATAATAGTGGGAGACTTTAATACCCCACTCACAACTATGGATAGATCAACTAAACAGAAAATTAACAAGGAAACACAAACTTTAAATGACACAATGGACCAGCTAGACCTAATTGATATCTATAGGACATTTCACCCCAAAACAATCAACTTCACCTTTTTCTCAAGTGCACATGGAACCTTCTCCAGAATAGATCACATCCTGGGCCATAAATCAGGTCTTGGAAAATTCAAAAAAATTGAAATCATTCCAGTCATCTTTTCTGACCACAGTGCAGTAAGATTAGATCTCAATTACAGGGAAAAAATTGTTAAAAGTTCAAACATATGGAGGCTAAATAACACACTTCTGAATAACCAACAAGTCATAGAAGAAATCAAAAAAGAAATCAAAATATGCATAGAAATGAATGAAAATGAAAACACAACAACCCAAAACCTATGGGACACTGTAAAAGCAGTGCTAAGGGGACGGTTCATAGCATTACAGGCTTACATCAAGAAACAAGAAAAAAGTCAAATAAATAACCTAACTCTACACCTAAAGCAATTAGAGAAGGAAGAAATGAAGAACCCCAGGGTTAGCAGAAGGAAAGAAATCTTAAAAATTAGGGCAGAAATAAATGCAAAAGAAACTAAAGAGACCATAGCAAAAATCAACAAAGCTAAAAGCTGGTTTTTTGAAAAAATAAACAAAATTGATAAACCATTAGCAAGACTCATTAAGAAACAAAGAGAGAAGAACCAAATTAACAAAATTAGAAATGAAAATGGAGAGATCACAACAGACAACACTGAAATACAAAGGATCATAAGAGACTACTACCAGAAGCTCTATGCCAATAAAATGGACAACTTGGATGAAATGGACAAATTCTTAGAAAAGTATAACTTTCCAAAACTGAACCAGGAAGAAATAGAAGATCTTAACAGAGCCATCACAAGCAAGGAAATCGAAACTGTAATCAGAAATCTTCCAGCAAACAAAAGCCCAGGACCTGATGGCTTCACAGCTGAATTCTACCAAAAATTTAGAGAAGAGCTAACACCTATCTTACTCAAACTCTTCCAGAAAATTGCAGATGAAGGTAAACTTCCAAACTCATTCTATGAGGCCACCATCACCCTAATTCCAAAACCAGACAAAGATGCCACAAAAAAATAAAACTACAGGCCAATATCACTGATGAACATAGATGCAAAAATCCTTAACAAAATTCTAGCAAACAGAATCCAACAACATATTAAAAAAAATCATACACCATGACCAAGTGGGCTTTATCCCAGGAATGCAAGGATTCTTTAATATCCACAAATCAATCAATGTAATACACCACATTAGCAAATTGAAAGATAAAAACCACATGATTATCTCAATAGATGCAGAGAAAGCCTTTGAGAAAATTCAACACTCATTTATGATTAAAACTCTCCAGAAAGCAGGAATAAAAGGAACATACCTCAACATAATAAAAGCTATATATGACAAACACACAGCAAGCATCACCCTCAATGGTGAAAAATTGAAAGCATTTCCCCTGAAATCAGGAACAAGACAAGGGTGCCCACTCTCACCACTACTATTCAACATAGTGTTGGAAGTTTTGGCCACAGCAATCAGAGCAGAAAAAGAAGTAAAAGGAATCCAGATAGGAAAAGAAGAAGTGAAACTGTCACTGTTTGCAGATGACATGATCCTCTACATAGCAAACCCTAAAGACTCTACCAGAAAATTATTAGAGCTAACCAACCAATATAGTAAAGTTGCAGGATATAAAATTAACACACAGAAACCCCTTGCATTCCTATACACTAACAATGAGAAAACAGAAAGAGAAATTAAGGAAACAATACCATTCACCATTGCAACAAAAAGAATGAAATACTTAGGAGTATATCTACCTAAAGAAACAAAAGACCTATACATAGAAAACTATAAAACACTGATGAAAGAAATCAAAGAGGACACAAACAGATGGAGAAACATACCGTGTTCATGGATTGGAAGAATCAATATTGTCAAAATGACTATTCTACACAAAGCAATCTATAGATTCAATGCAATCCCTATCAAGCTACCAACGGTATTTTTCACAGAACTAGAACAAATAATTTCACAATTTGTATGGAAATACAAAAAACCTCGAATAGCCAAAGTAATCTTGAGAAAGAAGAATGGAACTGGAGGAATCAACCTGCCTGACTTCAGACTCTACTACAAAGCCACAGTCATCAAGACAGTGTGGTTCTGGCACAAAGACAGAAATATAGACCAATGGAACAGAATAGAAAGCCCAGAGATAAATCCACGAACCTATGGACACCTTATCTTTGACAAAGGAGGCAAGGATATACAATGGAAAAAAGACAACCTCTTTAACAAGTGGTGCTGGGAAAACTGGTCAACCACTTGTAAAAGAATGAAACTAGAACACTTTCTAACACCATACACAAAAACAAACTCAAAATGGATTAAAGATCTAAATGTAAGACCAGAAACTATAAAACTCCTAGAGGAGAACATAGGCAAAACACTCTCCGACATGAATCACAACAGGATCCTCTATGACCCACCTCCCAGAATATTGGAAATAAAAGCAAAAATAAACAAATGGGACCTAATGAAACTTAAAAGCTTTCGCACAACAAAAGAAACTATAAGTAAGGTGAAAAGACAGCCCTCAGATTGGGAGAAAATAATAGCAAATGAAGAAACAGACAAAGGATTAATCTCAAAAATATACAAGCAACTCCTGAAGCTCAATTCCAGAAAAATAAATGACCCAATCAAAAAATGGGCCAAAGAACTAAAAAGTCATTTCTCTAAAGAAGACATACAGATGGCTAACAAACACATGAAAAGATGCTCAACATCACTCATTATCAGAGAAGTGCAAATCAAAACCACAATGAGGTACCATTACACGCCAGTCAGCATGGCTGCTATCCAAAAGTCTACAAGCAATAAATGCTGGAGAGGGTGTGTAGAAAAGGGAACCCTCTTACACTGTTGGTGGGAATGCAAACTAGTACAGCCGCTATGGAGAACAGTGTGGAGATTTCTTAAAAAACTGGAAATAGAACTGCCATATGACCCAGCAATCCCACTTCTGGGCATACACACTGAGGACACCAGATCTGAAAGAGACACGTGCACCTCAATGTTCATCGCAGCACTGTTTATAATAGCCAGGACATGGAAGCAACCTAGATGCCCATCAGCAGATGAATGGATAAGGAAGCTGTGGTCCATATACACCGTGGAATATTACTCAGCCATTAAAAAGAATTCATTTGAATCAGTTCTAATGAGATGGATGAAACTGGAGCCCATTACTTCACAGAGTGAAGTAAGCCAGAAAGATAAAGAACATCACAGCATACTAACACATATATATGGAATTTAGAAAGATGGTAATGATAACCCTATATGCAAAACAGAAAAAGAGACACAAAAGTACAGAACAGACTTTTGAACTCTGTGGGAGAAGGTGAGGGTGGGATGTTTCGAAAGAACAGCATGTATATTATCTATAGTGAAACAGATCACCAGCCCAGGTGGGATGCATGAGACAAGTGCTCGGGCCTGGTGCACTGGGAAGACCCAGAGGAATCGGGTGGAGAGGGAGGTGGGAGGGGGGATCGGGATGGGGAATACATGTAACTCCATGGCTGATTCATGTCAATGTATGACAAAACCCACTGCAATGTTGTGAAGTAATTAGCCTACAACTAATAAAAATCAATGAAAAAATTAAAAAAAAAAATAAAAAGTTTCAAAGCCAAAAAAAAAGAAAAAAATAATCAATGTTTGAAGAAACCATCTTGAAACATCAAGAAACCAAAGAAGAAAAATCATATGATAATCTCAATAGATATGGGGGAAAACATACATTCATAATTAATTCATAATTAAACAAACAAACAAAAAAAAACTCTCAGCAAGCTGGGAACTAAATGAAATTTTCTCAAAAGGATAAGGTGCATCTACAAAAAAAAAAAAAAAAACAAAAAACTACAATTAACCTCATGCTTAATGGTAAATAACTGAATTTACCATTCTTTACCAAGAATTCTTCTAAGAAGAAGAAACAGGTGAGAATATTTACTCTGACCAAAATTGTACTGAAGCTATAAGATAGAAAATAACAAATCGGTTAGAATGTGAGAAACTGGAACACGAGTACATTGCTGTGGGAATTTGAAATTATACAGCTGTTTTAGAAAACAGTATAGCTGTTGCTCAAAAGGTTAAACGTAATGCTACCATGTGACCCAGAAATTTCACTCCTGGGTATATGTCCAAAAGGAAACAAATGTCCACACAAAAATCTGCAAACATTCATATCAGCATCATTCATGATAAACGCCAAGCCTCTAGCACAGTGCCTGGCACTGATGAATGGATAAATAAAACATGGTATATCCATATCATGAAATATCTTTGGCAGTAAAACAAAATGAAATACTGAAACATACTACAATATACATAAATGTTGAAAACATAAACTAAGTGAAAGAACCTAGTCACAAGAGACCACATATTTTATGATTTCATTTATATGATATATCCAGAATAGGTAAGTCTATACGGACAGGGAAGCGATTGCTGGTTTCCTAGAGGCAGCAGGTTGTGGGGGACATGAGGAGTGACTGCTGATGGTTCTGGGGCTTCTTTTGAGAATGATGAAAATGTTCTAAAATTGACTGTGGTGAAGATAACTGCACAAGTTTGAGAATACACTAACAACCATTGAACTTTGTACTTCAAATGGATAAACTGTACGGTATGTGAGTTATATCTCAATAAAGGTCTTTTTTTTTTCAAGGGTACCAGTGGTCCCAGTCAGTGAAGCAAAGAATAAAAAAGAAATAGGCAAAGATTTCTTAGATAATACACAAAGAGCACAAACCATGGGAGAAACATTGATATATTGGAATTAATCAAAATTTAAAATTTCTGTTTCTTGGAAGATTTTGTTTAACAAATAAAAATCAAACCACAGACTGGGAGAAAGTGTAAGATACACATCTGATTAAAGGTTGAAATCCAGAATATGTATATATACATATATATAGATATATAGATATATATACACACTCTTGAACTTCAATAAAAATAATCCAATTTTAAAAAATAAGCAAAAGATTGATGAAACATTTCATCCAAGAAGATACACAGATGCCTAATAAACATAAAAAAAGAGTTATCAGTCATTGAGTAAATGCAAAATAAAACTACAATGAGATCACACTATGTACCTATTAGAAAGGGCTTCCTTGGTGGCTCAGATGATAAAGAATCTGCCTGCAATGCAGAATACCCAGGTTCAATCCCTGGGTTGGGAAGATTCCCTGGAGAAGGACATGGAAACCCTCTCCAGTATTCTTGCCTGCAGAATTCCATGGGCAGAGGAGCCTGGCAGGCTACAGTCTATGCAGTCGCAAACAGTCAGACACAACTGAGAGACTAACACACACCTATTAGAAGAGGGGTCGGGGCATGGGAAAAACAAGCAACCGTATCAATACAAAGTGTGCACAAGGATATGGGGCATTTGGAACTCTATGCATTGCTGATGGGGATGCAAAATGGCACCTCCACTTTGGAGAATAATATGGTACTTTGTCATTAGGATAAATCATATACTCACCTTCCCTCTAACCCCACTCCTAAACATTTACTCAAGTGAAAACATGTTCACTTAACAACTTATATGCGAGAACTTATAATGGCTCTGATCTATAATAGCCAAAATCTGGAAACAACTCAAATGTCCATTGTACACTTAATACTCATATAATGTTTTATATCAATTACATCTCAAAAAAATTAAAAATTAAAATGAATGGTACTTGCAACAATATGGGTAAACGTCAAATGCATTATGCTAAGTGAAAGAAGCCAGATTCAAGTGGATACTCTATGTTTCTACTTATACAACATTCTGGAGAAGGCAGACGTATAGGAATAAAAAACAGAGCAGTAGTCACTGGGGGCTGGAGGGGAAGGGAGGCAATTGATTTACGACAGAGCATGAGGAGACTCTAAGGCTAAGTGAAATGTTCTACATCTTGATTGTGGTGGTTACCTGACTGTGTATGTCTTGTCAAAATTCAGAAATACTCACCAAAAAATAGTGTATTTTACTGTAGGTATATATACTCACTACGCATAACTTTAGAAAATCTGCTGAAGTGTCAGTCATTTCTTTACTGAATTTACCTCAATTTGGGGTTCTAGTTCTCAGTCTTGCAACTTCAAAACCTGTCAGCAAAGTCTCAGAAGAATCAAATGAACACTTTAAGGATCACATTAAGTCCACAAGAATTAATACATAAATCAAAATGTCAGTTGATTTATTTGTAATGGAATTGCCAATGCTAATAGATAACCTAGGTTTTCTGTTCAAGTCATTCTCTCCCTATAATCATGAAGTGAAGTGATAGTCACTCAGTCATGTCTGGCTCTTTGCTACCCCATGGACTGTAGCCTGAATTCTCCAGGCAACAATACTGGAGTGGGTTGCCATTTCCTTCTCCAGGGGATTTTCCCGACCCAGGGATTAAACCCGGTCTCCTGCAATACAGGTGGAATCTTTACCGACTGAGCCACCAGGAAAGCTCTCCCTGTAACCATGCTTCATGAGAAACCATGGCCATCATCCTAGAAGATGATCCCCCCATGCAGCCTCTCTAGGTCCCGCTCCATAGGTTTGGTAACACCTTCTCACTGCCAGTACACCACTGTCTTGGGGTTTCCCTACACCTTGCCCGTACTTTATAAGTCCTTTTATTAAACTTCCCTCAAATCAGTCATCTGGTTCCTACAGATACAGTTACTTTGTATATTATATCCTATAGTTGATACACTGAGGCTTTCATGCTAAAGGCAGCACAAAACATTCATTTCTTTAACCAATATTCCCTGAGAACCTCCTCTGTGCCAGGTCTTAGGGAATACATCAGTGAACAACATAAAGAAATCCTCTCCCTCTGTCTTCCAATGGGTGACTAAGGAAGGATTTCTCCCAGAGATGACTATGAGGCTGATTCCAGGACAAGGTGAAAAAAAGCCAGACATACAATGATCTCTAGGAAGAACTTGCCCGGCAAAAGGACAAAAAAGAGTGATGACCCTGAGGCAGAAACAAGTTTGGCCTTTTGAGGGACAGATAATAAATGCAAGTGGCTGTAGTGGAGCGAATGAAAGAGAAAATGGTGAGAATGGGAGGAAACAGGAGGTTTTGTAGGTTGTGTTAAAGGGATGCGAATCTGATTCCAAGGTTTGTGGGCAGCCCTCGTGGGAGGGGACAGGGGAATGGTTGAGTTTGGGAGAAACATGATCTGATTTACATTTAAAGATTCATTGGCTGCAGTGTAAGAATAGACCATAAAGCAGGAATGGCCGCAGGGAGTATTAAAATAGCTGAGGGAAGAGATTATGGTGGCGTGGATCAGGCTGGTAACAATGGGAGACGGACGGAAGTGACAATATTCAGAAAGTAAATGAATTTGCTTATTAACTGGAAATGGAGTGAAAGGGAAAGGAAGAGCCTGCTGCTAAAAATTATGATTTTTAATACCTTGGGTGCCAGTTACTAGGTTTTTAAACATTGGGATGGTGTAGAAAAATAAGAATTGATATGTTTATTTGATATCCAAATGGAGATGTTGAGGAGGCAACTGAGTATGAGCCTGGCTCTTAGGAAAGAAATGAGAGTTCAAGAAATACTCATGTGTGAGACACCCACATATGGGACTGGGTGAGGTTACCCTGGACCTCTCTGGTGGTCCAGTAGTTAAGACTCCCTGCTTCCAATGCAGAGGGTGCAGGTTTGATCCCT
The DNA here is from genome assembly GCF_910594005.1 of Cervus elaphus. Classification (NCBI taxonomy): domain Eukaryota; kingdom Metazoa; phylum Chordata; class Mammalia; order Artiodactyla; family Cervidae; genus Cervus; species Cervus elaphus. Next base: position 17,971,110 of record NC_057839.1, on the reverse strand, counting down.
AGTCAGGGAACTAAGATCCCACATGCTGTGCAGTGCAGCCAAAACACTCAGAGGCTTCCCTGTGGCTCAAGACAGTAAAGAAAAAATCTGCCTACAATGTAGGAGACCCAGGTTAGATCCCTGGGTTGGGAAGATCCCCTGGAGAAGGGAATGGCTACCCACTCCAGTATTCTTGCCTGGAGAATCCCTTGGACAGAGGAGCCTGGTGGGCTAGGGTCTGTGGGGTCCCAAAGAGTCAGACACAACTGAGTGACTAAGCACACACTTAGGAGGTTACCCTGGGAAACTGTGTCTGGGGAAGATCAGGGACAGGGATGAGCCAGGAGGGCGGGCTGGAGTGTAGAGCTGGAGAAAAGAGGAGGAACTAGCAAAGAAGTCTAAGAAGAAGCCCCAGCAAGGAAGAGGGAAGAGGATTGTGGTAGGTATGCCTGGACCAGTGTGAGACTGACAACTCCATCCCCTAGGGAAAGGGTGTTTGCAGAAAATCAATTGTGCTAAATATGACTGAAAAGTGAAAGAAGACAAAGTTGAAAGTTCCAGTCACTGAACATGCCAACATGTAGGATACTGAGGCTTTCAACACCAAACGACAGAAACAAAAGTAGGTTGATTGGAAAGTTGATGGTTTTAGAATGGAGAGCACAAACATAAACAACTATGCAAAGGAGTTTTGCTATAAAGGGAGCAGAGAGAGGGAAAAGTGGATTGAGATTGTTGTTAAGATAGAAGACTTCAGGACCTATTTATACGGGTGGTGCTCGTGGTAAAGAACCCGCCTGCCAATGCAAGAGATGCGGGAGACCTGGATTTGATCCCTGGGTCAGCAAGATCCCCTGGAGGAGGGCATGGCAACCCATCCCAGTATTCCTGCCTGGGGAATCCCATGGACAGAGAAGCCGTAGAGTCGCAAAGAGTCAGACACGACTGAAGCAACTTAGCACACATATACTGATGGGATTTTTCTAGCAGAGAGAAAAATAGATCATCTAGGAAAAGGGAAGATATGTGAAAGCAAAAAGTTTTGAAGTGAGGAGAAACAGCAGGAGCCATTGTGTAAGCAGAGGAGTTGCCAGCTTACAGGAACCTGCACATTCTGAACTCTTGGTTCTAAATTCCATCTATATACTAGAATCTCTTGAGAATTAAAAAAAAAAAAAAAAGAATGTTCCATACTGGATTAATTAATTAAGACTCTCTGAGAGTGAGATCTGGGCATCAGCATTTTAAAAATTCTACCTATAGCCCCCACTGATACCCATGGACACATTGAAACAGGAGCAAAGACAGATTGAATATGAATCCAGGTAGTCTGCTCGACTTGGTGATGGGAAGATGAGGCATTTCTTCCCTGATTGCTTTTCTCTTTTCTCCATGAAGTATGAAACAAGGTCTGAGCTTAGGGAGTGTGGTTTGTTTGAAGAGGAAGAGAGGGTTAATAGATGAATAATTTTAGGAAGTAGGAAAGCAAACTTACTCACAAAATGTAATAGGATTGCAAGGATTTTCAAGCGGTTGTGGCTCATCTGGTAAAGAACCCTCCTGCAATACGGGAGACCTGGGTCGATCCCTGAGAAGATCCCCTGGAGAAGGGAAAGTCTACCTACACCAGTATTCTGACCTAGAGAATTCCATGGATTGTACAGTCCATGGGGTTGCAAAGAGTCGGACACGGCTGAGTGACTTTCACACTTCACTTGAGATTTACCGCGATAAATGTAATATGAGACTAAATTAGCACAGCTGTTTCTTCTCCAGCCTGTCCCATCCAGGACAGGCAAGGAGTAGGTGGAGATGTTCCTTTTGTGATATCTGAAGCAGTTGCCACCCCTTGATTCCTGAGTAAAGTTACACAGTGGAAATGAGCTATCTTCAGAAATTTCTTACCCACTTCTGCTTCCTAAAACTAACATACTCCCGGCTGACTTAACCCCTCCCACCAACCCACCAGAATGTTATACAAGAACTAACAAACCCAAAAGGAATTTTAATTGGTGGAAAATTAAGGTATAGAAAAAGAGATTTTTAACAGCATCTTATTGGGCCATGATTTACATAAAGTAAAATCTGTACAAACCTTGTGTGTACTGCTTGATAACTCTGTATGTTTATATTCACCAAAACGTGATCACCACTAGATGAAGACAGAAAACCATTCTCATCACCCCCACAAAGTTCCCTTCGGTCCAGCACGCATATTTCCAGGATAAGAGACTCCAAGGCTGATTTTCTGATTTCCACCCTTACTCAATTCAGACAGAGCCAGGGTCAGTGAGGAATCGACCCTAACACCAGAAGTTTCATTCATTCATTCACAAATAGATACATAGATGATATATACATTAGAATCTGGATGTCAATGTCTTTTCTTTGTGCCGGAGACTGCTATCCCATCCTCCAGGGCGCTTCCCAGGAGTAAAATCTTCCTGTTGCTTAAATTCCTGAGTTTGGGGGCTGCAGACAGGAAGCCATCTGCAAAAACTGACTTCTAATGTCCCTTCCAGGTTTACCAGCTAATCATTCCAGGAGACCAGCGCCAGTCATAACTCTTTGACAGGTGCTAATCATTGTTAACTCAATATCTTACAGTTGACCTAGTAAATAAAAAGCCTTCAGGTTCTACACCGGTGACCGTACTCACTGTTGCTGATACTTTTAAAACATAACTACATAGATTTTGAGAAACAATTTATTTGAACTGCTCAAAATTGTAGTTCAGAATATGTCCCAAAGATGGCAGTACAATAATACTTTGTGCTCTGTTGTATTAATAGCTTCAAATATTTTTAGCCCTGCTAAATTATAAAACATTTTAGGTAAAAACTTCATCATGAGAGACTAAGAAAAATAGAAATTTAGTTTTCTATTATTCTGTTTTGCTACAGGAATCCATCTCCAAGTAAATCATATCACACATCTGCATTCTACTTTAAAATATGCAAAATATCATCACATGAATTACTTTGCTTACAAACCTGTATGATGATTATTTTCATTTTATATCACAAATTTCAGAGATTAATCATGACTAGTTTAGAGTCACTCAGCTAGTAAAGCAACAGAATCAGTTTTCCAAAGACCAGAATTCTTTCCTACACACCTCTGCTTAGTAAAAAGCAAACATCTACAGATTCATAATTTACTTTAAACATCACAGGTTATTTTGATCCACAAAAGTTTGAGGTTAAAATCAAAGAAGTAAATCACTGAAGCTATAAAGTTGCCTTGATAAGGAGGGTGACCAACTCATCCTGGTTTGCCTGGGGCTTCATCAGTTTTAGCACTGAAAGCCCTACATCCTAGGACCTGCTTGGCCACAAACAAACCAGGACTGTTGGTAACCAACACCCTGAATTACCTTGTCTGCTGGTTACCTAGTGGTTGTCCAATAATTCTGTAAGCTTTGCTAAGCAGTGCCCAAAACATTGCCTCCCACTTATTACTCTTCAATAAAAATTGGTGAAATTGTAATTCAGTGCTGTGTTTTGTTTGGGAAAAAATTTGTTTTCTGCTGTTTCCTAGATAAGACATAATCTCTGGATTCACTCTTTTTGATTCCAGACACATCAGCTCAGCCCATTGTGGCATCATTTTCCACTCTGGTCACTCCTGGTCTCAGCTTGGTTCAAACTTTCTTGAAGTTTTCATTTCTCTTCAGAGGCTGCTGTTTGAGAGAGGGCAGCAGAGAATAGGAGCTGAAAAATACTGTGGGTGGAAGTAAAAGATCTTCCTCTATGTGCCTTCAACACAATGTAAGGCAAAAGCAAGTTCCTTCCCCTTTCAGATACTTCAACAATTCAGCAATGTTTAATGTGTGATACACAAGTGGTCGGTCTTTCATTACCCTTTATCTTGGATGTGCGAAGAAGAACATACCCCTGGGAAAATGAAAGCAAAATCAAGTGTATTAGGAGTTGAAGTAGAAAGGCTGTGTGTGTGTGTGTGTGTGTGTGTGTGTGTGGACACAGGAGGCAGAGGGCACACATAAATGTGGGAAAACACCCCCAGACATAGTTCCCTGCTCACACCTGTACCTCTGCCTCATTCTGTCCTACTCAGAAAGCAAAGTCAATTAAGTGAATTTAGAAAGCCAGAAGATGGTGGGAAATTCTTTGAACCAAAGAAACCAACCCTATCATTAAAAACAAAATGAAACAAACAAACAAAAAACTTCACATTTGTGACCGTACAATACTTAATAGTAAAAATATCCGAGAAAATAATATTGTAAAAGGACACGGAACACTGGGTAGTTTCTGTGAAAAGTGAATTGCTATTAACTTTTCAAGTAGTTCCACAGACTTACTCAAACTAAAATTCGAATATGAAAAGTAAATGTATTTTCTATTTTTTTAATCTTCATTCACACTGAAATATCTCAATCTCTTCAGCCTCAACAATGTCTTTTCAGTATCAATAGTACTTATAGGGAAATTCTGCTTCTCAGATGCCCTGACCCAGGGCTTCCCTATTGGTCCAGTGGTTATTAATTCTCCTGCCAATGCAGGGGACACGGGTTCCATCCCTGGCCCGGGAAGATCCCACATGCCACAGAGCAACTAAGCCCAAGCATCACAATTACTGAAGCCCGCATGCCTAGAGGTGGCACTCTGCAACAAGAGAAGCCGCTGCAGTGAGAAGCCCAAGCACCCCAACGAAGAGTAGCCCCTGCTTGGTGCAGCTAGAGAAAGCCCACGTGCAGCAAGGAAGACTCAGTACAACCAAAAATAAATTTAAAAAAAAATGCCCATATTCACCCCTCCCCAAGACGGCATATGGATGTATGTCCTTGTGGGGACCTGGGACCTTCTCAGCAGTGGACTCCTTCCCATCACAATGGTGGTGTGGATGCATGACGTCTGCGGCTGATGCATTTGCTTGGCTTCTTCCTCAGCCTGGCTTGGACCACACGTTCCTCTCTCCTGACTTGACCCCACGTCGGCCACCCACCCTCCATGTATCCTCTGGGAGTCTAACTGTAATTCCTGTTTCGTCCCTGCAGCAGGCAGGCAGCCCTAGATGCAACTGTGGTGAAGAGGAAGAACATTAGGGAACAAAGGCATACACATGAAATTTTTGAAATATGAGCTGAAAATATATATATATTTTTCTTTCTTCTCCCCAGTAAATTAAGCTATCATACAGGGAACCAGCCTGTCATTATAGCCCCTACAAAAGGAGGACAGGGAGGAAGCCCTCTCAGGCGGAAGGCTTGATGGAAGGGAAGTTCTAACAGGCCAGCAAGAAGTAGAAATCTGGCCCCTTTCAGCCTCCATGAGACAATGGAGAAAGACAAAGAACAGAAGTAGAAAAAGCAAGACTTGAGATATTTGCTAACTGATCTCTGCACTGGTATCACAGCAAATAGAGGCTGAGAAGAAAGCTGCAAGGCTTCACAGGGGCTCCTAAGGACCCCTGCAGGGTGCAATGCAGGGGCCCAACGATGTGCGTGGGCCCCTTAGCAACTCAAGGCAGCTGCTTTAGAGTAAAATGGGAAGGGTTAAGGGATGACATGATACTGGGGGGCTTCCTAAACTCTCTTAGCTCTAGGTGGCATGAAAAGTTGCTAGTAGCTCCCATGTGGCTTGTGAGTGGAACACAAAGGAGTTAATTTTGCTGCCTGGTGAGCTTCTCCAGGTCGTCTGACTGAGAGCCATGTCTCAGGACCATGACCCAGGTCAAGACCAAAGGGGAGTTCATGGCCAGATCTCAGGCAAACCATGCGACATCCACAGCAGCTGACAGACGAGACTACCCCAAGAGAAACCAGACCACGACTTCTCCAGAAACTTCAGCAATGGGAGCCAGCAGAGAGAGCAGGGACAGATAGACAAGGAACACTCTCTCCACAGAAGGACAAGGATCCACTCACAGATCAGAGTCCTCTCCCCTCCCTCTGCTATTGCCACATGCTCAGTTGCTTTAGTCATGTTCTATTCTTTGGGACCGCATGGACGGTAGCCCACCAGGCTCCTCTTTCCATGGGATTATCCCAGCAAGAATACTAGAGTGGGTTGCCATTTCCTTCTCCATGTGATTGCCACAAGAACACAAAAACCATGACCTCAGAAACCATCTTTTTCAGGGACAAGAATGGTGAAAGAATAAACAGTTACTGAAAAGGCATAAACTAAAAGGAAACACTTGAAGTCAGAATATAATGATAAATTCTTAATTTGCATTCCCCTGGACACACACTCACATACACACACCCACACATAATACTCAGTAGGGCAAAAACGGGGGGTGGGAAGGGTGCTTACAAGACTGGGTTTTTGTTGAAAAATAAAGTAGCCACATTTTTTTTTTTGCACTTTTATGAATAGAATGAGCAAATGTGCCATTCTGCTATAACAGTTAATAGAAAGAAGTTTTTAGTGTATTGCTAATTCAGCAAATAAGTCTTTTGATGAATTATTCAATCAGCTAATTACTTGTCCATAAATCACAGTTTGGCAAACTGGTGCTCAGCAAATTGGGTTTTTTTAGTAAACTAATCTTTTGATAAATTGCTGCTCAGTGAATTGATCTGTTTCAGCCTACTGGTTTAAAACACACACACACAGAGAAAATCCCCACTCCCATTATGCTTATTTTGACTCTCTGCTGTCTTACCTCAAATTCTGCACTAGTTGGAAACAGTTTAAAATACATTTATATTGCTTTCCTATCAGCACCTGCAGCTTGATCATTTTGGCATAAACATGAAATCTATGAACCATGTATAACTGTCACAAACCTGGTGTGAATGGCTCTCCAAATACAGTGCTAGTCTTTCCAGAACACTTACAGACAAGATGGGACTGCAAGAGCGGAAAGGAGGAAAATGGGATAGGGAGGATAAATGGGAGGTTGAATGATAAAAAATAACCCTGAAGCAACCAGCACTCACACCCATCAAAATCTACAGATTTTCAGCTCTCAACTGGGACCTGCATGCCTTAGGCTCACTTCCAGATAATTGTTCTTACTTCAAACCACTGTGTAGTTCCACTCCACCTAGAATTCCTTCTCATTGATAAGCTTTGTTGGTGCATGGTATGCAACATTTTTTCCAAGGTTTACTTTGCATAACTTGAAACTTTTGTATCCCTGTGAGCATCTGTAGTAAGACACCATTACAATTAAAATCACCCAATGTCAGGACTTGCCTGGTGGTCCAGCGGCTAAGACTGTGCTCCCAACGCAAAGGGCTGGGATCCATCCCTGGTGGGTTAACTAGATCCCACATGCCATAACTAAAAGCCGTTAAAAAAGATCCCATTTGCCGCAAAAAAGATTGAATATCCTGTGTGCTGCAACTAAGACTCAGCACACCTAAATAAGCAAATAAGAAATAGCAATTTTTAAAAAATCATCCATTGTCATAATCCACAACATGGAAGGCAAGCTCTCCCTGCCTAGTCATTTTGATTCTAGCTCTCTCTACTCCAACACAATATAGGCAAGTAGGTGCCATCAGTGTCTCCCACATCCCACACATTACTTCTGCCACAACTGTCTCTTATTCCCACTGTCCCAACATGCCTACCTTCTGCTCAATCCCTCTGTTTTCAAGGCTGTCTGATCTCAACAATCTCATGAAACCCTACATCGACCACTTCACGATGATCTCTCTATTTTCTGGATGCTTGCCTGCATCATTTATTTTGGCTCTCACTCCATTCATTTCAGATTTTACTTATTTCGTGTATGCGTCACTCCAAATACCATACATTTCTTGAACTGAGGTGTTGTGTCTGATATTTCATCCCTTCATTCAGTGATGAAGACATCAACATATACTCTAATAAAGATTTATGGAACTGAATGGAATTTTCTATTGTAACTTTAACACTGACCAGCTTTAGAAATAATTGCGCTTGCTCACATGCTCAAAATAGACACCACACCGAATCACTGAGTAGAAAGAATGCTTTCAGAAAAACCTCTGTAATGATGGGGAGAGATGGTATTCAGAAATGGAACTGAATTGGTTCTTTGGAAAATCAACGTTGGAACATAATATTCTTCTTACAAATTTGCTGAACAAAGAATACAGATCTAGCATACTGGCTATTTCTGGGCGTGGGGAATAAATTTAGGATCCAAATGAGATAATAGAAGCAGAAACTAATTCACTTAAGAGGGAAAAATCTTACAAAATGCAACACAAGAAAATAAAGAAATTATCTTTGTGTCACAATAAGCCATAAATTGAATATGAAGGTATTTTTAGAGTGAATATGATATTAGGGTAGAATGAATAAAGCACATGTATATTGAAAAGGGATCTGAAAATAAAATACCTTTTGATGAAGATTTATACATAGTCAGCCTCCTTAAATCCACAGACACAGACCCCACAAATACCAAGGACCGGCTGTGCTGTACCATTTTATGTAAGGGACTTGAGCATCCAAGGAGCTTGGTGTCCATGGGGGACCTGGAACTTATCTTCTTCAGATTCTGAGGGAAAACTGTAATAAGTTTCTTAAATTTTCCTTAAATGAACTTAAAATCAGTTTGGCAATGTAGTTTATGTGTGTTTCAAGAGTATATCTATTAAATACTTATGGGCTTTCAGACACATTCTTTATGTCCTCTTACAAATGGTTAATTTTTAAGGCACCAAATTTTCATTTGGGAACCTCATCCAGAGGTATGGAAAAATTGGAGTTAAAAAGCAAATGAAATAAAGACTAAAAAAAAATAAAGCAAAGGTTGAAGATTTCATAAGCATGATTTTACCTATATAACTACTCTGAATATTTTTATGTATATATAAGTCAAAATGTTACCAGAAAATGTGTAGACATATAGAGAAAAATACCAAAAGAAGCAGCTAAAAGATTTGAAAATAGTACCCCTGTGGAGAAGAAAAAGAGATGGAATAGTTCAGGTAACAAGAACTTCCCCCCCACCATTATACTAGTTGTAATGCTAATTGATTTTAAAGATATTCATGCATTATTAATACTTCAAAAAATTAAAAATTAAATTTAAAAAAAAAATTAAATTTTAACAAAGATGCTGAGGAGCTGATTGGAGGTTCTGCACTCCTAGGTGGAAATTCTCCACTAGTGACCTTCACTGGTGACTGGGTAGTGATCCAGTTGTAAAGATGGGGTTTGAGTCTGTTATCAAACGGAAGTCTTTTCTCCAGGACTATTTTCCTGAAGTAAGTTAACAGTGTCTACAGCTGATCAATCAAAATATCAGTATAAGCACATTTCTGGAGATGTGTAGATTACCATGGAATTAAACAGACTTTTTCTCTGAGAAGAAAAGGATATGAGGAAGTGAACTGCAACTTTCAATCACAGGCCCATTTCAACCATGTGCTTATAATATTGAAGGGAACACTTTAAAAATAGATTTTTTAGCTACAGTCTATCACAAATCATTTTTAAAATGTAAATAACCACGTTCCATAGGAATAATGCTAATTTTATATTTGTTTCTCTCACATTTCTGAGTGCAGGGCTTTCTTACATGCTAGGTAATCAGTGGGTGTTGAATGAGTGAACTTTGATATATAGGTACTGCATACTCTCCACGTTCCCTTCCAGTTTACAATTCACTTTATCTACTGTGTATTGGCTTCCAGTTGGCTCAGCCAATGGAAGCCCTTCCAGGATATCTGATCTTGGGAAGAGAAAAAGATTCAGGTATTTTCTCCATCTGCTCTTTCTCATTTCCTTTCTCTCTCTGCCAGCTCACAGTTTGGCAGCGATTATGTCCCCCCCACCAATGTCCCCTCTTGCTAGACAGCCTGTGTGCAAAGTCACTTCAGTTGTGTCCAACTGTGCAACCCCATAGACGGTAGCCCACCAGGCTCCTCTGTTCCTGGGATTCCCCAGGCAAGAATACTGGAGTGAAGTGTCATGCCCTTCTCCAGGGGATCTTTCAGACCCAGGGATCAAACCCACGTCTCTATGTCTCCTGCATTGGTGGGCAGGTTCTTTACTACTAGCATCACCTGGGAAGCAGCCTCTTTCTACAGTTGCCGGATTCCAGCAGCTGCTCACTTTCCTTGCTTTTTTCAGACCCAGAGGAAGTGACGGCTTCCTGTTGGTCCCAGCCCCCGTGTGCTTCACCACCTTCCCTTAACCCACAGCTTTGTAAGTAGCCCTTTCTTTAAATTTCTTTTATTTCTCTTTTGATTCTTCTTCTTGACTTCTCTTCTACTTCCTACTCTAACCTTGACAGATTCAACATATGCCTAACATATTTAGCCCAGTTTCAATAACTCTTTAGGATATGAGGCACTGGACAAAGTAATGTGGTAAATATAGAGATTGAGTCTTGCCCTTTTAGTTGTTCAATCCAACAAAGGGGGAAAAGGACATACAAACAATTATATACTCAACACACAAGTCAACTTTATTCATCAGAGATGAATGTAAAATTGGTAAACTCAGGGTAAGTTTAAAAATTTCTCTTTCTCCATCTGTTGCCAAGAGTTCTTCAAGGACTGAATGCACACATATCTGTCTTGTCCTTTGTCATAACTAGGTCAGAATAATTACTTTAATAAACAGGTCCTAGGTTTCTGGCCCTGGGACCCATTCTAGCAACTATCTGATATACATATAAGACCTTTGAAGGTTGATGTCGAGCAATAAAATATACAGCAAAGGCCTAGATCCTTTAGTATTTATGAATGCATAAATTTTTTTGTTAAAAATTAGAAATACCAAGAGCTCCAGAACTTACAGAGTTGGAGATTTTCCAGGACAGAGGGAACGAATATAGGTTTTCCTCATCCTTTCTTTTTTTGACAGTAAGAATATAGTTTTATTTATAGAAGTAATAAAAGGAATATACCACACAAGTGTTTTACACACAAAACACCTTAGACACAAAAAGATGGAGGTGAATTTTTACAGTTTATTCACATTGAGTCTAGAGTACTAGGTGACCAATTGTCACCTTTAAAAGACAGAATCTTGTCACATCTCTTGAATGCAAATTAAACAGCTCAGACCAAATTGAATAAGGTCACACAGGATCTGGAACTCACTCTAGTCTGTGCCCTTACCGTAACTCCTGAAGCTGTTACACTTACGATAGAATAATTCAGTGGGTGATGGGTCAGACAAAAGAAACAACAAACAAACAGATTCTCCTTCATAGCACTGCAGGTGAAAGGGAAAGATAAACTTTAAACAAACCTGCATTTATCCCTTTTGTCTACCCTCAACAGCTTTGTCATACAAGTGGTTGTGGTGTTTTGCTGGGAGAAGAATGGAACCAGGATTTTAAAAAGTATACATCAGGCAGTATGGCTTACCAGTTAAGGATAAGCTGCTTGGGTTCAATCTTGGTTCTTCTACTTCCTTAGATAAGCTATTTAGCAGCCCAATGCTTTAGTTGTCTGTAAAATGCAGATAAGAGCAATATGTATAGGATCACAATGAAAATTAAATGAATTAACATGTGTAAAGAAGTTGCACATGGCACGTTATATAAGTATTAGTTATTGTTCTTATATTTTGGGAGCTTACAAGGTCATTTTGAAACCCTTACTCTGAAATTGGTTTGGTTGCCCTGGTACATGGTTTGACTTTCTCAATGTGAGAAATTCCATGTGCTAGTTGTATGTCTCCGTTTTAATCTATATTTCCCAAGATGAGTCCTGATTGGTATAACCATAGTAAAATTTAATATTAATTTAAGAACATTTCAAACCGTAAGTTCCAGAGTGCTCAAAGAGGGAAGAAATCATTGCAGACTGGGAACAGGTCACGAAGAAGGGTATTTGGGATGGAATATGAAAAAATCAGTGGGATTCTGAGAAGGGGGAAAGGAAAGGTACATGCTTTCCCTCTTAGGAAACTATTTTTAGTTACCAGATTGTGCTTATCTTTGTTTATTCTAGGGTACACTTTCTAAAAGCACTTAGTCTGCCCAAGAAGAGCGCTAATAGGCTCTGATGTTGTCTATTCTGGAAAAAAAAAAAAAAAACAGAATGAAAGAAAACCAAATAAAGGTCATGTAACCATGTTACAAATGTAAATGCTTTGTGCTCTGCTCTGCCAGAATTTCATTAAAGACTGTGAGTTCACAATAGTAGGCACCCACTAGGGGTATGTCTGTGTGTGTGTGTCTGTGTGCTGTGTGTGCATCTGCTTCTAAGGCATTTTCTTCTAGTTTGCTGGGGAGAAAAGAGGCTTTGTCTCCTACTTGCCCTGAGTCAGTTTCAGGCTGCAGCTACTTCTACCTCAGTTAGTGCCCCACGAGCCATCATTCACTTTACCGCTTCTTGCTGCCAGGACACCTGGCTTATTGCCCCTTTCAAAGGATGTAGTTACCGCTTGTAGATGTCAGCAAAAGGATGACTCTGGGGTTGGCATATTTACTGCCCTGACATTTTATTTCCTGCATCACCAGTTCACAAGGTTGTTCTGGCAAATTAAATTTATACTGAAGATTTAGAGTTACGAGGAGTTTACTTCATAACACAACTTATTATTATTTAATATTAGACATCCTTGGCCTTAAAGATCTTTTGGTTCCTCCACTATTGGGAATTTTCTTCCTTTGTCAGTCTTACTTCCAAATTTCTCACTCCTTTCCCCTCAGTCCTCTGTCCTTTTAGATTAACCCCAATATAAAATTTTTGTTTACTCTGATACAGATCAACTTGTCTTTTTGTTTCATCCTCCTCTTTAAATGCATGCCCTCAGGATCTCTCCTCCACCCCCAAACTGCTCATTAAGGCATTTTCCTAAACAAAGACATGAAGAGAACTCTGAAGACAGCTCTGGTGCCAGGTGCTAGATGATAAACATAGATGGCAAGAGGGAGAGGAATCTCCTCACAGAGGAAACCTGTAACCAAGTATGAAAGGATCAGCCTGGTTAGTTATTCCTTCATTGACTTGCTAGCAAATCTGTAGACAGTAGCAAAGTGGAAGACCATCTCTGCTTAATCAAGTTAAATGTTAGATGATGTCTTAAATTGGGCTTCTCAGGTGGCCCAGTGGTAAAGAATGCCAATGCAGGAGACACAAGAGATGTGGATTCAATCCCTGGATTGGGAAGATCCCCTGGAGTAGGAAACAGCAACCCACACCAGTATTCTTACCTAGAAAATTCCACAGACAGAGGAGCTGCTGGGCTGCAGTCCATGGGGTCACGAAGAATTGGACATGACGGAGTGACTGAGCACATACATACAATATCTTAAACTGAATCCACTAGAAATACAACTGAGATGGAAATTACTGTTAAGCGTTTCGTTGAGAGAATGCCCTAAGGGGAAACCTGTAGAGCCGTGAGGAAAGCAGGCTGGGGACCAGGGGAAAATCCAGGCAAAGATGTGGGTTCATCCCACAGGCAACTCTGGAGCAAGAACACCGGCTGATGGAGCTGCCTATCAGTCAGACATTAACCGTGAGCCACCCTTCAGAGGAGGGTATAACTTCCCAAGCATTTCCAGGTCAGGTGGCTTTTGTTAGCAAAAGGCAGTTCTCAGGAGAAGGGTGCACCTGTGAGCTGTTACCGGTCGACAGGTAAAGGAGCTGGGGGCTGGGTGTATCAGTATCAGAGGCTGAGGTGGGTGCACAACAATAGCATCTTCTATGATGTCCACAGTAGAATTTACCATCCTGACACCTGGGTCTGAAGCTGACTGAGACAGCTCAGGAGCTATCCAGACCCAGGAGATGATCAAACATACACCAAACTGCACTCTGCCAATCACTTTCTTTTCCATCTTTTTCCTTCCCTAACTTATTCAAAATGTCTCCTCTCCATACTTATATTTCATATTTTTATTTTAATATAACTCACTAGCTACATTTACTGTTCTTGATGTATGAGTGGTGTTTTTTTCCACATTAGGTGCTACCAAGCGTGAATCACCAAATCCTGATAACATAACAAGACACATGTGAGGTTTTACATGGGATCAAACATCACTGGGTTCTGATTGGCTGGCTTGCTAGAGGCATAGATTCACAAAACATTCATAGCTCTTACCAAAGAAGTAGAAGTTATGCTCATTTAATATTTTATACTGCAGTTTTTTTCCTATGCAAATATTTGGCAATGTCCTATTCATTTGATAACTGCAAATAAAATAACCCAAAATACAATGTTTCCCTATAACAAAAAGAGATGTGCACAATTATATTATATAGTATTAGAGTCAAGATTGTCAATTGAAAAGAACAAATTAATTCTACTAAAGAGAGAAGTTAATGTCAAGGATACAGAAACTTCACTGACTCCAAGAACAAGGAATGACACAGAGAACTGGAATGTCAGAAGCTCTCTATTTCTTAGCACTATATAGTGTGGCCTCATTCACCCCTGATTCTTTCTCCAGATTGGTCCATGTATCATGGACTCTCAGTCATCTTTCTTTACTTTCTCACATTATACGTGGCTATTGGCCCAATTCCACATTAGACCACTGATGACTGATACCTCCCTCTAGGTCTCTTGGTTAAATCCTAAAGAGAAGAAATCTGATGGTAAAGTGAATATCTTTAGTCCAGTCAACTCTTGAAAGGGTCAGAGGAGTACTGTCACCTACTGTCCACTCACCGTGGCTGGAGCAAAAAAGCTCAAGGTGGAAAATTAAACTGGGTATAAGAAGACATTACTTTGCCAACAAAGGTCTGTATAGTCAAAGCTATAGTTTTTCCAGAAGTCATGTATGGATGTGAGAGTTGGCCCATAAAGAAGGCTGAATGCTGAAAAATTTTTGCTTTTGAACTGTGGTGTTGGAGAAGACTCTTGAGAGTCCCTTGGACTGCAAGGAGATCAAACCAGTCAATCCAAAAGGAAATCAATCCTGAATATTCATTAGGAGGACTGATGCTGAAGCTGAAACTCCAATACTTTGACCGCCTGATGCAAAGGATCAACTTGTTAGAAAAGACTCTGATGCTGGAAAAGACTGAGAGCAGGAGGAGAAGGGGAGACAGAGGATGAGATGGTTGGATGGCACCACTGACTCAATGGACATGAGTTTGAGCAAACTCCAGGAGCTGGTGAAGGACAGGGAAGCCTGGCGTGCTACAGTCCATGGGGTCACAAAGAGTTGGACATGACTGAACAACGATAGAGACATTGATATTTTTGATCCATTGAGTTCATACAAACCACACATGTTCATGGTCAGTGACTGGGTGTTCCACATTCCCCTGTTAAGATAAGGGAATAATTTATTCCAGTTTAGTCTGAGGCCTGGAGACTAGTAAGGCACTTAAACAAATAAGGCTATTATGTAATTTGCCTTAGAATATAGCAAATTCTATAGGTGGGCTTAAGTCAGGAAATAAAGAAGACATCTGGATGAAGTTTTAGCTTTGGACTGTGTCTATTCAATGACCCAGATGAGGTAGGAAAGTTGGGGGTAATAAATGCCGTAATTCTTTCCTGAAGTCATTTCCGTTTTAGCGTGCTGAGGTTGAAACTAAGATGGAAGATTCTGCTCTAATGACCCCTTTTCAATTCTGCCCAGCTCCCTGAAGCTCCAGGAAGGTGTCTGGCCTGCAGACCACCTTGTGCCTTTGAGGAACAATGTTATATGCAGTGCTATACACAGTGTGATTGGAACTGCCAGAAGGGCATGCCTATTCCAAAAAGCTCCTTGCAAAAAACAGACAGCAATGCCTGAAATCTCATCATTAATGACTTAGCTGTGCCCACATGGGTTTCTAAATACCATTCCCCTCTAAAAGGGAAAGCACATCTTGGAAATTTGCTGATTGCAGGTCAAGGGCAGGGAAAATTCAAGGTGAACCTGGGACCTCTTGTCCTACAAACCAAAGAAGTGCTCAGAAATTAATCAGATCATGTCAAAGGGAACTTACAGGGACTTTCACTGGTTAAATTTGGAATAATTTGAGCATTAAGAGAATAATTATGACAATGATTGTAACATCCAGAAGTCCATAGCTATACTTGAAAGAAAGAAGGAAAACTCTCCTTTACAAAAGACTGCAGCTAATAAATATAGATGAAATGATAGAGGAAATCAACATTTTTCAGCTTTTATTATAATAATTGATTGAGACAAGGATCCTCAGTGGATTTTCCACTGATTATTTTTGTGGAAGGCGTTGCTTCCTGGAATCCATACCTCACTTCTACAGCTACTCCAGAGCGGCTTTTGAGGGTAGGAGACTGCAGCCCCAGCTCGTCTACCATCTTGACAGAAAGCAGAAACAAGACATCTTTATAGCTCTTGATCTATAGTGGATCCAACATTTGGATCCACTCAATTTAGGCTACAAAAATAACGAAGCAATTTGTACAACCACTAGAATGTACCATGCGTGTGTGCTAAGTTGCTTCAGTCATGTCTGATTCTTTGTAACCCTATGGACGGTAGCCCACCAGGCTCCTCTGTCCATGGGATTCTCCAGGCAAGAATACTGGAGAGGGTTTCCAGGCCCTCCTCCAGGGGATCTTCCTGATCCAGGGATTGAACCTGCTTCTCTTACATTTCCTGCATTGGCAGGCAGGTTCTTTACCAAGAGTGTCACCTGGGAAGCCCAGAATGTACCATAGTGTCCACTAACTTCTATCCTTGCCAGCAATATGTTTAATAACTACATATTTTTTCTAATTCAGTAGGGCAAATTACATTTTATTGATTTATTTGCATTTCTTTGTTCACTAATGAAGTTGAAATTTTTTCCAATTTGTTTATTGAGTCCACGGATTTCTTCTCATGAGAATTTGGCTATTCATGGCATTTGTTCATTTACCTTTTTAAGGCTTTGTGTTCTTTCCTCATTTATTTAGTCTTCTATGATTTATTTTGGTTTATGATTTATCCATTTATTTTGACTGACCTTGAGGACTTTTTAAAGTATATTATAAAAGGCCTTTATGGTATGATAAGAGCAATAATGGAAAATTTGATGATCCCACCACAATGGAATTTTCCTCCACAAGCTCTCTATGAGAGATTGTAACTCTTTTTCTGTTATTTATGTGCAAATATTTCTAGTTATGTACATGCAAATCTGTCAATATTTTCTGTATTATTTTATCTGCTGTTTCTAAGCTTATAATTATAAACTCTCTTCACAATATTCAAAGTTATTAAATTACATTTTATTCGGGTTTCTAAAATTTAGTATTTTATTAGTCAATCTTTTAATTAATCTGAAATGGATTTTGAGGAAGAGGAAAAATAGTTTAAAATGCAAAAATTACAAATTGACTTGCAAAATGGACTTCATGCCTTTTATCAGCTAAATTATTACCACAGTGGATGGCATCGTGGATCTACGCATTACAAAGAGATAAATACTCTGTTGTCAAAAAAACAGATTGCTCAGCCAAAAGAGAATAATGACAGAGGGGAAACTCATAAAATGTTCTTACTGAGATACTGTTTGATTTTATTTTGTTGTTATGATAGCTTGATTGTTGGGGGAAGGGCTGCAAAGGGAAATGGAAAAGGCTAGCTCAATTTAACTCTGTATTTTATTGCAAAACTGCCTGAATAATACAGGAGCAAGTTTGAATTGTGACAGCTGGTGCAGCCTTGCCTAGACCACAAGGAGTTTCAGGCATAAGCTGAACAGTGACTATTAAACTTTGCTGAGCTGATAATCCTTTTATTTCCTGAATAAATTCATTACCTTTATTTACTTCATTTTCATTCTGCTTTCCTTTGATTCAAATATGAATGAATTTATAACATATATACTTATGTTCTTTGATGACCAAGTTGCTTTCAGATTACACTCAACTCCTTTCACCTTACCGAGACCTGTCCTTTACCCCAGATACTGATCCTGGCTTCCAAGCCATCTTTGTAAACCAAGGAAAAATCACAGAGTGACTTTTTACTAATTGTCTGGGGAAAATAAGATACCCAGATGACAGAAGTGTTCTCGGTACACTTCCTGTGTGCTTTTTCCCTGTGGAAATAAATTGCTTTATTGAATTAATACAATTCTTACCTTCAACTTGGTAGAAGGTGTTTATCAAACTGCTCTCAGACTCCATGCCTGGATAATTCTGTTGCTTGAGCTGTTTGGCACATTGGTTGTCAAGTAACTTGAATGAAGTCAATTTCCTTCTTTGTATTTTAATGTTTTCATTTGCAATAGCATATAGCACCTATCTATTGAGGATTCAATTATTCAAAATATATTCGTATAAATGTTTGAGGACACAGTTGAATGGTATTTCATAATTGCAAAGGAGAGCTTAGGAAAGGAACAGGAGGAAACTTCTGGTTAGTTTTAGCCTGTCTACCTTAATAGACAACAGCAGCTGCTAATTCTTAAAGGGACATTATCTGGCCTTTGCTTTAAATGTATTTTTTATTGTTTTTGTTTCATTTTTGGTTTTGTTGTTAATGCTACAGTGTCTGGCATATATGATTTCCTTAAACAAATGAACGAATGAAATCCAGCCATCCAAATTCTATACTCCCAAATTAACTAAGGACTATATGACAGCCTAAAATCAACACATTCCAGGAAATAATTTCAAGAAAGTACATTAAACCAATAGACAGGTAAGTCCATGACTCACTTGAAAAAAATTAATACTATTTTACAGCTAATAAAAGCTAATACCATGAGAAAGCAATTAAGAAAGGTCTGTTGTGCCTTGATTTACTTTGATCTGCTTTCTTATTCTATTAGAAACAGCTGATTCTATTAGAAACAGTTGGATGTTTGTAATACAGATTAAATGAAAAAAATACACTTTCAAGTTCTTTTTCTTGTACTGAGATCTGGCTCCCACTCACCTTTACTATCCTCCATTAGAATTTTCTTTTTTTTTTTTTGGGTGGATGTTACCCATTAAAAGCCCCATAAAATAGTAGATTTCCAAGTTAAGTTCTCTTTATCAGGTTAGCTATCCTGTTCCTATCCCCATAGCCTTCCCTAGCGAAAGCTCCAAACCCTAACCACTGGACCACCAGGAAATTCCCATCACATTCTACCGTTTGTTATCATTGTGATGTCTCCATCTTGTCTCCTGTACAAAAGAAACTCCTTGAAGACAGGAAGAAGCTGTGTCTCTGACAACAGCATAGCTGCTCTGGAACCTGGTACAGTGTCAGCGTACAGCTGCACCAGACCAACGTTTGTTGACTGATTGACTGAAGAATCTTAAAGGGTCAGATTAAGTTTTACCTTATTTTTTTGGTGTTCCCCTCCATTTCCTTTATAACTCTTCCTCCCCTCCGCCTACACCCAGGCAGATGCCCAGGGTCTTCTCCTGCTTCTTTCTAACTATCCAACTTTTCCCATCCCTGCTTCATGCATTACTTGCCAAACCCATTCCCTCAGATATGCTCATTGCCTGGGGTCTGGGTTAGATTCCAGGTTGGGGAACTAAGATTCTGCAAGCCGTGTATTGTGTTGCCAGAAAAAAAAAAAAAAAAAGGTAGAGTGTGATAAAGGACATACATTCTTTCATCCTCATCTTCAAATTTCTCTCTTCTCATTTTTTTCTTAATCCACTCTAAAAAGGTTCTCTCCCACACCACTTTTCCAAAAATGTCACCTGTGACCAATTGCTAAATCTAATGGCCAGTTCTAAGTCCTTATCTGATTTATTAGCAGCACTTGTAGCAATTCATCATTCTCTCCAAAATTCTGTCTTCCCTTGGTTTCCAGGATAACACACTCTCTTGGATTTTATCTCCTCTCTGGTCTCTCTTCATATCCTTTGTTGCCTCATCTTCTCTTAGATTTCTTTATGATTCGAGTGTCTCAGAACCTAGTTGTTGGTCCTCTATCTACCCTTAGCCCCTTGATGATCTCATCTAGGCTTATGACTCTAAATAGTACCTTCTTAAAAAATAATAATAATAATAAAATTAAAAAAAATAAATAGTACCTTCTTGCTGATGACTCCCAAATTTGTGCCTTCTGGACTTGAGATTCATAAATCCAACTGGATTCATGACACCCCACCTGAATGTCTAATAAACATCTTATATTCAGCATGTTCATATATTGAAACTGAAGTCCTGATCTACCCTCACCCTCCAAAACTAAAAAATCCTATTTAACCCACAACTTGCCCTTCGTAGCTTCTGGCTACTCTATCCTTCAATTTGTTCAGGCTAAAAACCCTGGAGTCAACTGCAATCCCTCTCTTTGTCTCTCACATCCCATATGCAATCTGTCAGGAAATCCTGTTGGCTTTACCTTTTCTAAAAAATATCCAAAATGTCACCATTTTCCACCATCTCCATTGCTACCACACTGGTCCAATTAACCTGGACTCAGGTTCTCTTACGATCCTTTTTTTGCCCTCCTGCACAGCTTGCGGTTTTTAGACTGGCAATCAGAGATTGAAGCTGGGCCCTCGGCAGTGACGGTGCAGAGTCCTGACCACTGGACTGCTAGGTAATTCCCAGGTTTTCTTAGCTTTTAACTGATATCTCTACTACGTTTGCCCTCCTTCTCTGTAGTGTTTTATTAACCTAGATGCCAGAGTAATTATTTTAAAACCAAAGTCAGATCACGTCAGAACCTGTTCAGAACCCTTCAGTGGCTTCCTTTTTCACTCACATAAAAGTCAGAGTCCTTACAGATGGCCAAGAGGGCCCTGGATGATGACTCCTCTCCGACTATTCTCTCCCTTGCTCTCTCGGCCCTAGACACTACTTCCTGAAATTTCCCCAGCACACCAGGAATTCTCAGGATCTTTGCACTAACCATCCCTTTGCCAGGGAAAACCCCCTGGATGTTTGCATGACTAACTCTGCATCTTCAAATCTGTGCTCAAGCAGTGCCATTACAATGGGACCTACCCTGATGGCCTTATTTAATATTGTGAATTATGAACCTCCATTTTTCTTCATACTTCATTATTATTTTACTTTTCCAACTTCATTTTACTTTACTTTTTCATTTTTTTCATAACACTTAGCACTATTTAACCTACTATATAATTTACTTATTTACAAGTCTATTGTCTATCTTTCCCTGCTAGAATCTGAGCTCCATGAGGGAAGGGGTCTTGTCTTCTTTATTCATTGACATATTTCAAGTACCTAGAACATTGTCTGGTGTGTGAGAGGTACTTAATAAAATGTGTTAAATTAAAATTAAATTCATTCAACATCCATTTGGCATATACATATTTAGCATCTCCTGTGTGCCAAGGTTCTAGAGCCTTGATATTCAGCAGTGAATAAGATAGACTTGTCCTAATATTCATGGAACTCACTATTAGCAGGGATCTTAGACTCCTTTCCCAATTTGGAACCAGTCTGTTGTTCCAGTCCAATTCTAACTGTTGCTTCTTGACCAGCATACAGATTTCTCAGTAGGCAGTAAGGAGGTCTGGTATTCCCATCTCTTAAAGAATTTCCACCGTTTGTTGGGATCTATGCAGTTAAAGGCTTTAGCGTAGTCAATAAAGCAGAAGTAGATGTTTTTCTGGAACCGTCTTCTTTTTCTTTGATCCATTTGATGTCGGCAATATGATCTCTGGTTCCTATGCCTTTTCTAAATCCAGCTTGGACATCTGAAGCTAGCTAATGGAAAGGATCAAAAGAGAGTCCTAGACTAAGAAAATAAGTTCAGATAGTATTAATAAAGGCATATCAAGATGGCATATTTTGTTTATGGCTGGGGGGAGGACAAGGCAGCATGATTGAGATCATATTGAAAATAAATTAACCATTAAAATGAGTTACCCAGGTAAGATGGTAAAGAAAAAGAAATGCAAAAAAGCAAAATGGCTGTCTGAGGAGGTCTTTCAAATAACTGTGAAAAGAAGAGAAGCCAAAAGCAAAGGAGAAAAGGAAAGATATACCCATTTGAATGCAGAGTTCCAAAGAATAACAAGGAGAGATAAGAAAGCCTTCCTCAGCGATCAATGCAAAGAAATAGAGGAAAACAACAGAATGGGAAAGACTAGAGGTCTCGTCAAGAAAATTAGAGATACCAAGGGAACATTTCATGCAAAGATGGGCTCAATAAAGGACAGAAATGGTATGGACCTAATAGAAACAGAAGATATTAAGAAGAGGTGGCAAGAATACACAGAAGAGCTATACAAAAAAGATCTTCATGACCCAAATAATCACGATGGTGTGATCACTCACCTAGAGCCAGACATCCTGGAGTGTGAAGTCAAGTGGGCCTTAGGAAGCATTACTATAAACAAAGCTAGTAGAGGTGATGGAATTCCAGTTGAGCTATTTCAAATCCTGAAAGATGATGTTGTGAAAGTGCTGCACTCAATATGCCAGCAAATTTGGAAAACTCAGCAGTGGCCACAGGACTGGAAAAGGTCAGTTTTCATTCCAATCCCTGAGACAGGCAATGCCAAGAATGCTCAAACTACTGCACAATTGCACTCATCTCACACGCTAGCAAAGTAATGCTCAAAATTCCCCAAGCCAGGCTTTAACAATACATGAACTGTGAACTTCCAGATGTTCAAGCTGGTTTTAGAAAAGGCAGAGAACCAGAGATCAAATTGCCAACATCCACTGGATCATCGAAAAGCAAGAGAGTTTCAGAAAAACATCTATTTCTGCTTTATAGACTATGCCAAAGCCTTTGACTGTGTGGATCACAATAAACTGTGGAAAATTCTGAAAGAGATGGGAATACCAGACCACCTGACCTGCCTCTTGAGAAACCTGTATGCAGGTCAGAAAGCAACAGTTAGAACTGGGCATGGAACAACAGATTGGTTCCAAATAGGAAAAGGAGTATGTCAAGGCTGTATATTGTCACCCTGCTTATTTAACTTATATGCAGAGTACATCATGAGAAACGCTGGGCTGGAAGAAGCACAAGCTGGAATTAAGATTGCTGAGAGAAATATCAATAACCTCAGATACAAAAAATAACAAGAAATATCAATAACCTCAGAAACAAAAAAATTTCTTCAAATTAACTTCTGTAATGTGTCTCCCACACTGTTTAAATTGTCTTTTTCAAATAAGGAATATAACTATTTGATATACATCAGTGTTCCCAGAGGTATTTAGAGGAAATGTTGTTTACCAAATCCCTTTCATGTTTTCCCCTCCGTGTTCAGGGACTTAGCACAATCATGTAACTGTCTAAATGGCTATCCTGCTGCGTTAATAGCATACTTATTATTTCATTTTAGAAGTTTTCTGTTTCACTATTTGGATTCAATAGCAATAATCTCAATTACAAAGTGAACCAAATTGAAATGTTTTTGACAGAGTTGAAATATGATATCTGAAATTTTAGAAATTGGAATATTTGCAAGTTTTAAACACAACAGCTCGAAATCACTGACTTTATATATTTTAAAATATATGTTTATATAAAATATAATATATAAAGTATTTATATTTATAAAAATATAAAATATATTTCCTCCAGCCAGACTGGATAAAGCACAAACTGGAATCAAGATTGCTGGGAGAAATATCAATAACCTCAGATGTGCAGATGACACCACCCTTAGGGCAGAAAGTGAAGAACTAAAGAGCCTCTTGATGAAAGTGAAAGAGGAGAGTGAAAAAGTTGGCTTAAAGCTCAACATTCAGAAAACTAAGATCATGGCATCTGGTCCCATCACTTCATGGCAAATAGATGGGGAAACAATGGAAAACAGTGAGAAACTTTATTTTGGGGGGCTCCAAAAATCACTGCAGATGGTGACTACCGCCATGAAATTAAAAGAAGCTTGCTCCTTGGAAGAAAAGTTATGACCAACCTAGACAGCACATTAAAAAACAGAGATATTATTTTGCCAACAAAGGTCCATCTAGTCAAGGCTCTGGTTTTTCCAGTAGTCATGTATGGATGTGAGATTTGGACCATAAAGAAAGCTGAGCACCAAAGAATTGATGCTTTTGAACTGTGGTGTTGGAGAAGACTCTTGAGAGTCCCTTGGACTGCAAGGAGATCCAACCAGTCCGTCCTGAAGGAGATCAGTCCTGGGTGTTCATTGGAAGGACTGATGCTGAAGCTGAAGCTCCAATACTTTGGCCACCTGATGCGAAGAGCTGACTCATTTGAAAAGAACCTGATGCTGGGAAAGATTGAAGGCAGGAGAAGAAGGGGACAACAGAGGATGAGATGGTTGGATGGCATCACTGACTCAATGGACATGAGTCTGAGCAAGCTCTGGGAGTTGGTGATGGACAGAGGGACCTGGCATGCTGCAATCCACGGGGTCGCAAAGAGCCGGACACGACGGAGTGACTGAACAACAACAAGGAGAACTAGTAAGTTTCAAGCTGATCAATCAGATTATCAGGTTTTTCCTACACACAGAAGCCAGTAACAGGAGGGAGGAGTTAAAAAAGAGGTCTGCACTCTCTGCTCCTAATGCATGAGGCCCAGTTTCAATCTCTGGTCAAGGGACTAGATCCCACATGCCGCAACTAAGACCTGGCTCAGTCAAATAAATAAATAATAAATAAAACAGATACTTTTGAAAAAGAGGTCTGCAAATGTTTATTTCAGTATTCCCCTCCTGTGGTATGTCAGCATAATTTCTTCAGAAAGAACCCTGAGGCAGAGTTAGTTAGCGGTGCAGGTAAATTGTTGGGGGAGGCACGGGGCAACACCTTGGAAAGATACAGGAGAAGGAAGTAGGAATTGTAAGAAAAGATTCTGGACCATGACTCTGATCTGATGCCTGTGACAAGAAAGGCAGAAAGAATCAGAATTGCTAGGACTCTCAGACTGCAGTGTAGATCTGATGGTCTCAGCCAATGTGAGGCTCAAAGGTAAAAATGACCGAGATGGTTCATTTTAAGTGTCAGCTAGACCATATGACCAGGATGCTCGACCAAACATTGTTCTAGATGTTCTTTGACTTTTTAGATGAGATTAACATTAAAATCAGTGGACTTTGAGTATAACAGATTGAGTATAACAGTACCCTCTGTAATGTGGGTGGGCCTCATCCAATCAGTTGAAGACCTTAATGGAAAAAGACTGACCTCCCCAAAAGAAGAGGGGAGACTTTCTGAAGGCTGCCTTTGGGCCTGAAACTTATTTTGATGTACATAATAGAAAATGTACATCTTGGTCTCTTCCCCCAGTTTCTGGCACAGAGCTCCTAAAATTCTTACAAATTCTTAAGTGAAAAGGACACTGGGAACATCTCTCATTTTTATATTTGGTCTGCCAACACCTTGAATTCTGGCTTCTAGCATATCATGGAAGAATGAACTTTTATAGTTAAGATGTCCAGTTTATGGTCATTTGTAACAGTAGCCACAGAAACTGGTAAATTCTTCATCATTTCCCCAAAACTAAAAGAGCAGTGAGTATTTTGGTTGAAGAGCCTAATTTGCCTTCATGGTAGACTTAAGGTATTGTGGAAAGAAAGTGTCAGTTGCTCACTTGTGTCTGACTCTGAGAGCCCATGGACTGTAGCCCTGCCAGGCTCCTCTATCCATGGAATTCTCCAGGCAAGAATACTGGAGTGGGTTGTCATTCCCTTCTCCAGGGGAACTTCTTGACCCAGGGATCAAACCCAGGTCTCCCACATTGCAGACAGATTCTTTACCGTTCGAGTCACCAAGGAAACCATTTGAGCCAGCAGAGAAGCCATTGTGGAAGGAAACACAGACATTATCTAAGAGTGACGATAAGAGTTTTCTATCCGCCTGTTCTTAAAATCATAAGATTAGCCATTTCTATTATTTCTATTATTCTATCATTATTCTATTCTATTATTATCTGCAATTAGTCTTAGATAGTAAATAAGTCCTTAATGTATAATATATGCATGGAGGTTATCATTTCACATGTGAGATCCTGTGGCTTTTGTCCTTTAAGATGTATATTCCTCTCATTTTAGCATCCTTTTGCTAAACTTATCTTTTTTTGATCCTTCTGTTCTCCTAATTACTGTTTTTGAAGTTGGAAAAAAAAAAGCCTTATTATTGATTTTCTGGTTTTATTTGTAATATGAGATAGAAGACTTTTCTAAACTTTATTCTAATCATATATTTATGAGAGATGGACTTTTTTCAAACCGTGATTCTCAGTTTGCAACTTTCATTATGCTGCATCCAAGATTGCATTTCTTACTACATTTTTATAAGCATAGTTTCTTATTAGGATGTTTGTTCTGTAGTTATTTAAAGTTACAGTCTACTAAATCAGGAATTTAAATGTGGCAATGTCTTTTATTTTCAGTGTGTATGTATGCTACCAACATCATTCATTACAGAAGTTTTCTCTATTTTGATTTTGGGGTAATTCTGCTATTATTGTTTTAAACCTTAATTTCTCTCAGAACTATTCCTATGAGAGTAATTTCTACAGAAAATGGAACTTTTACAGAAAATAATTTTCATTGATATATACGTCTATATTATTTCTCAGCTATCCTACATGTTAACTGTAAATTCAAATTTGACAGTTTCTACGATTTACATTATTTATTTATTGTTGCCAAGTTGATTGTTCTCTGTAGTCTTTTTACTGTTTTATTTTCCATCTCCCATTTGAAGAGAAAATTAAAATTATTTTGTACACATATTTAGACCTTCCCAGGGCTTCCCAGGTGGTGCCAGGGGTAAAGACCTGCCTGCCAATGCAGGAGACATAAGAGACATGGGCTCAATCCCTGGATCCGGCAGATCCCCTAGAGGAGGGCATGAGAACCCACTCAAATGGAGAATCCCATGGACAGAGAAGCCTGGTGGGCTACAGTCCATAGGGTTGCAAAAAGTCGGACATGGCGGAAGCAACTTAGCATGCATACACACAGACCTTCACAGTTTATTTCATTAGAAAAGTACTGCTCAATTGTTTTCCACCATTTTTTGATATAGGAATTATTTCTTTACAGCTTTGTTGAGCTGTAGATGGTTGTTATACTATACACTTCACCTATTTAAAGTATATATTATAATGTCTTTGGATTGTGTTTTACATTCATGATGAACTATTTACACAGGATCCCCCAAGAGATATGGTCATTTTAAAGGAAAGTGTGTGGAGGATTGAAGAAGCAGAGGAAGTCTATAACCGAGGGTCTGCAGAGGGCCTACCAACCAGGAGTGTGAGAAACACTCTCCCCTAAGGCCTTACAGCACTCACTGGAAGAAGAGGTATGGGAGCCTGGCACAGGCTGATACAGAACTCAGGTATCCACCCTCATGAAGGAGTGGCATGAGTCTTAAAAACAGGGTGACTGAGTGCCTGTCTGCACACTAGATGGTGGGGTATGCAGCCTCCTTCACCCCATTCCCTGCCCAGACTACCAGCAGCCAGGACAAGGGCACGTGCACAAGTGCACGTGTCCCCAACTCCCACCCTCACCCTCCACACAAGAAATTCATAGATTCTTTTCTGGAAAAACTGAATGCCCTAAGAAAAGAAAAAGACTTCCACAAATGACATTTAGTGCTTTCCCAATACAAATATGGCAAACCCATACAACTCACAGAACTTCAATTCCGATTTTTAGCAACTTCATATTTCAATATGAACAGAGTCAAAGATCATCAAATATTTAAGAAGTATTTTAATATGAAAGACATGCACACACACACACACACACACACACACACACAAACTCCTGGCACTTGGAGAAAAATGGAAGAGATACATAAAATGAGGGACAAAAGAGCTTCAAGGAGAACAAAACATTGTACAAGAAGCATAATCATATTAGATGATTTGCCTCAGTAGGGAATAGTGATAGTAATTATTATTAATTATAACATAATTATATATAATGTTATTATTACAGTGTAAAGGCAGACTAAACAAGGTGATCAAACAATATTGGGAGGGAAGGAAGAGGGGAGGAATATATTTTTTAAATGTTAAGTCATCTATATCAGAGAGTAGATCCATAGGGCTTCCCAGGTGGCACTAGCAGTAAAGAACCCTCCTGCCAATGAAGGAGACATAAGAGATGCAGGTTCAATTCCTGGGTCGGGAAGATCCCCTGGAGGAGGGCCTGGCAACCTGCTTCAGTATTCTTGCCTGGAGAATCCCACGGACAGAGGAACCTGGTGGACTACAGTCCATAGGGTTGCAAAGAGTTGGACATGACTGAAGTGACTTAGCATGCATGCGTGCACAGAGAATGTCTGACATGGATAAATCAAAAAATAGTCAGTTGTTATTATATATGGTTTTAAAATATGGAAAAAAGTATCAAACAGTATCAAAATTAACAGCTAAGCCAATTGTAAGTGAGTCCTTCCAGGAAGTGGGATTATATGGTCTAGGAGTTCAGGGCAGATAAAAGGGAAACCAAAAGAAAAAACTACTGTGTTCCATTACAAGCCCTTTAGTACTACTTGAGGTTTGAACTGTCCATAGATATTACTTTGAAAGAGAATATAACAAAATTTAAAAGATAAAACCCAAAGACAGTATTTTAGTTGTCATTGCTTTTTTGTTTTTTTCCTGAATTACAGTTTTCAAAGAGAACAAGTCCTTTTGATCTGATAGCTACACAAATTGGTTAATTCTTCTAATATTTTAAAGTAAACTGGTTACAATCTTAGATGATCCCTCAGGAAAGAGAAATCTTAGTAATTCCTTGAGAAAATAAACTTTTAAATTAAAAAATCTAGTCAGATGGTAATTCTACTGCAAGAAGGGAAACCAAAACTTCAAGGGGTGGTAATAACAATCATTTTTTTCAGACATACATCTGTGCCCCTGACTGCCTAGGAGACATGAGGGCCAGATACCTGATGAACTCTCACTCCTAGTTTCTCAGCCTCTTTCACCTTTTTTGCCTTTCTTCCCCCGACAGCTACTTCTCCTGTCCCCTCTTCCATGCTTCAACTTTCACCAGCACTAACCATACCAGAAAGATTTCTCTTTTTAGATATACCTCATTGAATACATGAGTGATGAGTGAAATGGTAAAAGTTCTTTTGGGCAAACAAAGTAATGATAGTATTTGAAAACCCCACAAAGACCCAAAGAACTATGTATGCTTTTTACTATGTATGTTTTTTACTTGCATGAGAATGTTTATTCGGGTGGCAGTATCAGCCACACCTAATAATAAAAGATTTGGCATCGTTGACTAAAAACAAGAAAAGCGTGCAAATGTATTTGGTGGATGAATATGTAGTTTAGGGCTTTAATGCACCAGACCCATGGACTCTCAACTCCGTAGTCTTCTCAGCACGGTGCCTCCAGACCCAGACTTGATCACTGGAGGTAGAGTGTTATCCATCTGATAAGCTGTCAGGTGGGAAAAGAACCTGCAGATCTCTACCCTTGACTTTCCAGAACTGTCTGAGGCATTATGTCATATGATGGTTGACTTGTTGCATCTTTGTTCTTACCTTCCAGAGAATAGAAATGCCCAGCAGTTTTAAATGTTGGCATTTAATGCCTGCAGTGATTGAGAAACATCTATGACCATTTTTATCCAGGGACTTTTTTTAGGCTTTTTGAATGCCAAGCCACATGCCTTTATTTGACGGAATTAAATTTCTATACTAGAAAGATTAAACATTTAAAACATGTCCTCTAATATTTAAAAATAACTTCATGTGATATTTTATTTTTTACTCTCTTTTCCTGTCTCTCGGTCTCTGATAATTCTGGAATATACAGAATCCTTAAGACTGTCTTTCTTCCCGTCTCCCTCTCTCTCCTAATCCATTTTTGGGTTCAGTGTGAAATCAGTCTCATTGACTCCCCCTTCTCTGAGCTTGTACTGAGAGCATAGTTTCTCATACTTGCAAGTTAACTTGTATTTGGGTGAACAACTAGGGCTTTGCCTTCTTTCTTTCAGGCCCTAGGTACCTAGTTTCAGAGTAGATAGATACAGAAAAACTATGGCAACTCTGGTAATCAAGGCTGTTTACCTAGGCTGTTGCTAGGCAATGGGAGGGAAAGCAGGATGCCTTGTACTTGGGTCTTAGGACTGTACTAGGAATAAAGACCTGCCAGTCATTCCTTTTCCTCAGGAGACATGCAGGTGCAGGGTAGACCCAACATATGGAGATTCAGCATAGCATCTGGGCTTCTCTCTGGGGTTCATGCTTGGAGCTCATCACCATACCTTGCTCTGATGTCACATTCTTATAATGGGGCTCTTGTGCCTCAGTAAACATCTCTCTCCCCAGCACATTCTCCTTTCCCCTCCTGATTTATTTCAGTTCCGAGGACCAAGCTTCTCATTTTCCCCAGCTGAAGGTCCTGATTCCCTCTTGAGATCCTGCTTAGAGTCCCCAATCTTAACACCAACCTGGGGTCAAATGCTTTGATAATTACACCTCTATCTTCCAGCTACCATCCTTGCCCTGGATTTGCTACCTCTATGTACCCTACATTCTCCCTGGTCCATGATGGACAATGACTGCTTCTCAGCCCTTTCTTGGATCCCACCCCAGTTTTTGCCACTCTTGACTAGACAGGTCAAATACCCAAGGCTTCTCTCCTCCTTCCAACTGCAATCCTTTCCACATACTCATACATTCCACATACACTCCAAATTCCAGTGTCCATGTGTGCTCAGTAATGTCTGACTCTTTGCGGCCCCATGGACTGTAGCCTGCGAGGCTTCTCTGTCCATGGGATATTTCAGGCAAGAATACCAGAGTGGGTTGCCATTTCCTACCCTGGGGGTCCTCCCAACCCAGGAGTTAAACCCACGTCTCTTGTGTCTTCTGCACTGGCAGACAGATTCTCTACCTCTAAAGCCACCTGGGGCTCCCCAGGTGGGAATCTACCTGTCCATGCAGGAGACACAAGAGACTCAAGTTCGATCTCTGGGTGGGGAAGATCCTCTGGAGTAGGGAATGGCAACCCACTCCAGTGTCCATGCCTCTCTGATAAACCCTGAGGTATGATGTTACCAGCAATTTATCAAAGCCTTGCTTTGATGCCCTTTTTTGAACTTTTGTTCTGAACACGGAGCTGCATGCACACTGGTGCTTCGGCATAGGCTAGAGTACACGGACCAGACTTTATATGAAGTGTCAGAGGGTTTCTAATGTACAAATGGGTTATGTTCCCCCAGAAAAATCTACTTCTGAGACAATGATTGAGTCTACACGAACAATCATTTCAGAATCGATGTTATAAATTGTAGTTGGGCTCTCATGTCAGCCTATAAAAAGCCTACTTGATACAAAATGCACCAGAGGTATGGCACTCAGGCATTACTTCAACTCTGACAAAAGCTATTTCTGCAAAGAAATGGAATGTAGGTTTTCACTAGCAGTTTCAGGATCAAACCCCTGAGCTCCAGTGGTGGAAAAGGAAACTTCCCTAGTGCCTAACAAGAGAAGGTGGAATCGGAGAGGCACTGCTGGAAGGAATACAAAGAATTAAGGCCAGCTGCAGTAGGAGTGGAAGGGTTAGAAGCAAATTGCCTCAGTTATTACCACAGACCCTGGAAGATGGCAGGCAACCCACCCCAGTATTCTTGCCTGGAGAATTTCATGGACAGAGTCAGCCTGGCAGGCTACAGTCCATGGGGTCCCAAAGAGTCAGACATGACTGAAGTGACTTAGCATGCACACATGGCCACAGAAGCTGAGAGGGGGGGACCCCAGTCGGTGGAGAAGCAGAGGTAGAGAAGTCATTCTCTACTGGGAACCTTCCTGCCTGAGCAGCCCGTGCTATTAGTAGAGAGACTGCCAGCTGACAGGACCCAGGATGGGCACCAGGGACGGGTGGCCCCTATATCAACTGGGAAACAGGCAAAACCTGGGACAGAACCAAGGCTATGAATGAGTGATGAAAGCTATTGGATTTCTGTCCAGAACCTTCTTCAGAGAAATTCTTCACTAATTCCCACTTCTATCCACAGCCATGTTATTGCAACCTGGGGCCACCAGGGTAATTTAGTGACTATATCTGAACAACATATTAAGAGATTAGACAAAGGATGGACCTTTACCTTCCCAGGAATGTAATTTTCAGATCAACAGACCTGAAGTATTCTCAGCACACATACTTAGTTGCTTCAGAGATGTCCAACTCTGCGACTCTATGGACTGTTGCCCACCAGGCTCCTCTGTCCGTGGGATTCTCCAGGCTAGAATACTGGAGTGGGTTGCCACGCCCTTCTCCAGGGGACCTTCCTGAACCAGGGATCTGACTCGCATCTCTTATGTCTCCTGCATTGGCAGGTGGGTTCTTTACCACTAGCTCCACCTGGGAAGCCCATTCTCAGTATACCTGAACACAAAATATAAAAATTCAGGGACTGTAGGCATGTTCTGCCATGTGGCCGTGGAACAAGGAAAACTAGCTGGCAGTAGAGAAGAATTAATTCATTGTTCACTCATTCATTCATTCATCAAGGGGGAAAAAGGCAGAGGAAGGGAACTAGCGTTTCATGAGAGTTGATTTTGTGCCAAACAGGAGATCATACTGAGAACACAGAGAAAACTGATGATGGTTCAGGAATGGGTGGTGTAGTCAGTAGGGAGAGGAATTTGGTTGTGATGATTAATTTGGTACAACCTGGAGTCAGAAACTAAGGATGTGCCTTGCCTGTTTGGGGGTATCCACCCAGGGCTCCCAGTCCTACCATTAAAGAAAGTTTTCCTTTGCTTGCAGAGTGCAGCAGATGTAAAATAATCTCCATGGATAACTTCTGAAGATTAGTAACATGTTTTCTACACACATATGAGAAAAAGTAACCATCTGGTTTGAACAGCCACTGTGTTCTGAAGGAAAACAGAAGGTGGTGTTGAGGAGAAGAAGCATCCTGAAGCAGAATCCCCAACTTTCCGTAGGTGAGTTAAGCACCTTGCACAACATTATGACAATTGGATGCTCAGTTAACACCCCCATGGTTTATTCAATGAATTCTGGCTTACAAAAATGTGATTTTACTTTTTGGCATCTTCAAAGTAACACTATCACCCAGATTATACCACAATAATATAGCATACTGAGAAGACCACAGGACAATGATATAATCAGTGATGGACATTGCCAGAGCCCACAAAAGGAAGCTAAATTATAATTACTAAACTGGGCAACTCAAGTGGAATATAATATTTCTAAGCTTGTGTGATTTAAGAGTACTAAAAATACCATCTTTTTTGTTTTCTAAATTGATAGTACTCATAAGAATTGCTGCTTAAATACAATTGCACAGTAATCTTGACTAATGTGGCAAGATAACCCAAGAGAAAAATAAGCAGTGTTTCATGTCTCTATAGTCTCAAGACAAAATAATGAGATGTATGACTCCAAATTCCCTCTTTCCATCCTGACGCATCTTCTAATGATACACACACAGACAAAAAGGAAAGCTGAGCTTTCTCTGTCCCAGGACTGTGCTATGATTTTTTTTTTTTCCAGAAACCTAAGCAAAGAGCAGAATTATTCAGGAAGGTGAAGGCATTAAGGATTAAGAGGAAGGGGACTGGCATGACTGGAATTGGAGGAAGGGGATGATAGGTACCAATGGTCCCCACAGCATGGCAGAAAAGTGACTTTTGTTGATGAGCAGAGCATGAATGTAAAGGAGCCACAGAAACAGTCCCGGTGACCCTGTTGCGCAGACTTGTCCCCTTTAAACAGACCCTACTGACAAGAGCAGCGGCATCTGCAATGGACTGCACACCAGCGCAGGAGCAGAGATAGTACATTTCATACCAGGAGCAGATAATTTATTTGATATCTCTACCTCCATAAGCCAAAACTTTTAAAGAATTAATCACATAACTATTTTCTTAACTTATTCCTTAATTTGTTTTTTTTTTTTTTATATATCATAGAATTTATTGAGAAAAATATTTTCAGTTGAAGGCAGGTTAGGTGATACTTCTTCGTAAACCTCTTTTCAAGTGGATTCACCCAGGCCATGATACTCTCTTTTTCAGGACAGTGATTTAAGAGCAACTGCTTTCCTTCTCTTATTTCACAAAGAGACAAATTAGTAAAACAATTTCATAGACCACCACTGACAGGTAGGAAACTTCTGAGGTAGAATTAAAACAAAGTTTCCTACCTTTTAAAATGTCCTTCCATTTGACAGTTTAGATTCTCTCTTTGGTTTTTGTTTTTCTTGAAATCTCTCAGGAATTCCCTTCTCACAAGAAACTTCATCAGTCAGTTCAGTTCAGTTCAGTCATTCAGTTGTGTCCGACTCTTTGCGACCCCATGAATCGCAGCACGCCAGGCCTCCCTGTCCATCACCAACTCCCAGAGAAACTTCATAGGCAGTGGTAATGATTTGTGAATGGAAAGAGATTTATAAGGAAATGAGTTGAGACAATGCTATTCCATAGTTTTAAAACAGTTAACAGTTTAAAATATAAAATTTCAGTTTAAGAGTTATTGTGCAAAGGCAGTAGGATCATTCATGTAGGAACTAAAAGGCACTAACCAAAACAATAATATTATGCATCACAGGCTGCACTGTGTTGGGCTGCCCCCAACTCCTACTCCTGGAGGCCTACAAGGCCTGTGCTTGCCTGGCTTCAAGACTGAAGAAAGGGCATGGAGTCAGCCACAGAGACATCAGTGGTTTAATGGATGGGGGAGCTTACATTTCTGAAGCAACGGCCTGGAGTGACACGCCAGGGTGTGCAGGCAGATGGTGGTGGATGGCAGGGGATGGTGGGCTGCATATGGCATGGCGGCGCTCTTCACTGCCAGCGGCGGGCTGAGGGGGGCAGGGAGGGGAGGAGAGATTGCCAGTAACGGGGGAATTAGCATCAGTCACTACGGAAACCAGCAGAGGGGCACACCCTCACTGCCCCTTTGATGAGAACAATCACCAGCTGGGGCCTGGGACGAGTACGTGGGAAGGTCAGTCTTGTGAGCAGGGTGTAGGTGAAGCAGGCACTGGTAGAGCAAGGGAGGGACAGAGAATGAGAGGACAGCCATCTTGAGTGGCCTGACCATACACTCTCTGATTCACTGTTTTAAACTTTAAACACAGAAATTCCAAGGTGTCGAATTGAATGGGAGAATTGAAGTATCTGAAGTTTTATTTCTTCATCTGCATAATCAGTTTGTTATCTTTGCTTCTCTTGAATTGAATCTACTGTTTAAACACAGGAATACGTAGCACCACAGGGATTCATTCAAGTGATTCCTAACATTTAGGAATTAATTACTAAGCAAACATGTATGACTGCTGGGTCCATGGCAGAAATGGGGGTGGTGGGCAGGGAAGAACTGAATAAAGTTTCTTCTAATTGAAGTTCATGCACATAGAATAACATATTTGTTAAAGAATAAGTAATAAAAGAGCTAATTTGTAGTTTGATATGTATTCTAAAAACTCAACAACATTCACAGCAGTTGTTTAGAATTCATGCACACAAAGATGATTTTCTCATAACAGAGTATCAAGTGTTTAAAATTGCTCTTGCATGATGACAATAGAAAAGTAACCTTGTAATCAGCATTATTATTCTTAATTACCCACAAAAATGTTCACCCTTACTGCCTGCACATTGAGCAGACTGTTCCCACCAGTCCACTTTTGGTGTGCAGATATTGTTCGAAATTGCATAATCTCTCTAAGACATTTGTACCACCAGGAGAAGAGGAAAAGGCCTCCCAAATTATAAACGAGAAACTGAGATTAAATTTCCTATCAGCTAGACTATTAAATTTCCAAATCAGTTGCATCAGATTGCCTTGCTTTTTTTTTTTCCTGGTTGTGCTGAACCTGGGCCCAAACCAGTGAAAACACCAAGTGTTAATCACTGGGCCACCAAGGAATTGCCTCATTTGATTTTAAAAAATGATTCTTTACCTGTGTGCTTTAAATTCATATCAGTTATAATAATATAATATTGCTATAACATAACTAACATGACTGACGTATTACATGTGTAAACATTTGGTTTTTTCTACATTAAAACACTAAGCATTTTTAGATTATTTTTTTTCTGGTAAAACATGGGGGGAGGTGGTCAAATTTTCAAAATTTTGTAAAGTAAATCAATCACAGAACTTATGATCTAGATAAATTTTCCAGATAATTCTCCTACCAGAAAGTCTTCTATAACAGTGGTAAAAATGTTATTTTTTCCCTCTCCAACCTGGTAGTCACTAAAAGTGTTCCAGGCTTGAAAACTACTCAGCCTGTTTCCTCAGGTTGAACCCTTCTGGGAATAAAATAATGTCACATAAATAGTAAATAACAGTATTTCTTTGCTTCAGTTCCACCTACTATTTCAGTATTTTAGGTTATTTTCCATCTTCCAAATTACCTGCATATATTTACAGGTGCATTCAGAGGGGCAGCTAATTTTTGCCCTCGTAGCGTTGATCACCTCAGAGGTCTTTTCCGGCCCTGAAAGCCTTGGAGCCATCTGAGGTCACCCATCGAGCCACAGCGGCCCTCTGCTTCCAGTGAGGACACCCGTGCCACCTCCCAAAGCAGTTGCTGTCACTGCTGTAGCCTCAGCCAGTACTGGCGCAGTGACCCAACTTACACTTGACCCGGGGAGATTCCCGAAGACATTTGAATGCAGATCGCGGCACTCAAAATTACAACCAAAGTTAAGAATTCGAATGCTTCATTCCAGGAGGAAAACAAGGAAAGAATGTTCTCCAGGGAGTGTGAGGGATCTGAGACAGCCTCTGGGCGGCCTGAGATACCAGTGTATAGAAAACATGATCATTTCTCCTAGTAGGAGCATTCCTCCCTGAGGTATTAAGCTTTCAGAGGAGCAGAGCCAATCCCCAGTCCTTGATTCTCAAAATTACAAAATCTAGCAGAGAAAGAGAGACAGAGAGGCAGAATCTTTGAGTTGAATACCTGTTGAGACTAGTTTCTCCAGCCATACAAATCAAACAGAGCCTTGGTAGACTGACTATCAAGTTTCTCTTTGGGAACTACATACTAGTTCCATGAACCAAAGCTAATGATGCAGACCCATGAGGCCATTCCACTTCTGCCACTCTCTGGGACCTACCTGCCCTTGGACCACCATTCCACCAACCTGAACAGCCTGGACAGTGCCTCTCCCCGGGTCTGGTCTCAGACGACCAAAACACAAATCACAAGTTCCACTGTAATGTTGGAGGAGGGGGAAGGATGAGTAACTCCTTATCACAGTTCCTCAGTCATAGCACATGCTAAATGAATGAGAACCTTTTTCTTCTCCTTGGACAGAGGAGGGCAGTTTAAACAGTGACTATTAGGTAGGTTACTTGGCTTTCCTGGTGGCTCAGTGGTAAAGAACCCACCTGCCCATGCAGGTGCAGGTTTGATCCCTGGGTTGGGAAGATCCCCTGGAGAAGCAAATGGCAGCCCACTCCAGTATTCTTGCCTGGGAAATCCCATGGACAGAGGGAACATGGTGGACTACAGTTCATGGAGTTGCAAAAGAGCGGGACATGACTAAACAAACAAACAAAAAAATTAATTAAGTTAATAATGATTAGGTTACTGCAGTAAAAGAAACTCCTTAAAAATTAGAAAATAACATATTGGCAAATGAAAGTCTAATCAAACCAGCTCCTCAAATGAGGAAGAGACTTTTCCTTCTCTCCACACCCTGAGAATTCCAGGGAAAGAGGAAGGTCAGAAACCAGTCCCTGGGCTGTGTTATGATACAATAAACTTGTCTCATTTCAGCCCGGTCCCAGGGACCAAAGGAGGATGGAGGCCCCTAAACACTGGGAACAGACTTTCTCTCAGCTCAGGTCCTACGTGTTATGTGGTGTGACAGGCTCTTGATGGAACATCTGCACCATTTGTTGGGGACAGCCACCGCTTCCTGATGAAGTGCTATTTGTCTTCACAGGGATTAGCTGGGACTCCCAACTGTGCACTGGCCCAGTCATAGTCATCACATGAGGAGCATAAGCTCTTCAAATTATCTTGATGTGCTGATGCTCATCCCAAAGAAGAAGGATTTACATCGACCATCATGACCCACTGGACCATCAGCCATGAGCCTGTCTAGCATATTCACAGGCCAGAGTACACTAGAGCTCACCAGGTGTGTTCAGGTTTTGGATAAAGTCTGACACTTCCTTCTACATCAGATTGTGAATTCTAAGTTTGAAATGGAGCAGGACCCTAGGGTCCTTGTCCCCGCTCCCCCTGCATCCCAGGTCAAGTCCTCTGCCTGCCTTTTGTCTGAAAAAACTTTAGCCAAAGAGTATGTTTAATCAGAGAAGTGAGAAAATGCAGAAACAAAGGAAAACAGTCAAAAGAGATGAAATAATAATAACGTAGTCTTTAAGCATAGTCAAGGACCTTTAGTTCCTTCTCAAGAGCTCTTGATGATATTCTGAGCCACATTCTGTAAACTGTTTTAGATACTGTAACGCCCAGCAGGTGGGAGAAGATAAACTGCGTGATGACCAGACTCTAGCCATGACACATGCTGCCCCAGTTCTGAGAACTGGTCTCAAGGAAATGGTAACAAATTGACCCGGAACTGAAGATTAACTGCGCCTAAAACACCCAAGATGACACTAGCCAATATCAAGATGATTTAAGAACTGACTGTGCTGTTTCTACATGTAGTCCCCTCCCTCAGCCTATAAAAGCTCTGACCCATTGATTGCCTGTGGGGAGAGTCAGCCTTTTGACCAGGGTCCACTCTCCCTTGGGATCGCCAGCATCTAAAATAAAGCAAACTTTCCTTTTCACCAACTTGGCCTCTTTAATGGCTTTTGAGCGGCGAGCAGCCGGACCTGGGTTCAGTAACAAGTTTGGCTACTGTTTCTACCCTGCATGTCTTCTTCAGGAGGGAAACCAGATACATATGGAGGGAAGATAACGTGAAGATACGGGAGCAGATTCGTCCTGCACAGCCCTCAGAGGAAAACAATCCTGCTAACACCTTGATCTCAGACGTAGTCTTCACAACAGTGAGAAAACTGCTTCTCTGGTGTTTAAACCTCCCAGTCTGTGGTTCTTAGTTATGGTAAACTAGTACATGAATCTGCCTGCAATAATGCAGGAGACCCTGGTTCAATTCCTGGGTGGGGAAGATCTGCTGGAGAAGGGACAGGATACCCATTCTAGTATTCTTGGGCTTCCCTTGTGATTCAGCTGGTAAAGAATCCGCCTGCAATGTGGGAGACCTGGATTTGATCCCTGGGTTGGGAAGATCCCCCGGAGAAGGGAAAGGCTACCTACTCCAGTATTCTGGCCTGGAGAACTCCATGGGGTCGCAAAAAGTCGGACAGGACTGGGCGACTTTTACACACAATTATACATAATGCCTTTATTGTGAGGTAAAGAAGAAATAAATGGAAGGTGATTTACAATAAAATATGTATTGGCACTTGTAAATGATCAGGTACAACTGTTCCAAAAGACTTAATGTTTATACCATACTGGGCTTCAGTGGCTCTAAGCGTAA
This sequence comes from Cervus elaphus, assembly GCF_910594005.1. Taxonomy (NCBI): domain Eukaryota; kingdom Metazoa; phylum Chordata; class Mammalia; order Artiodactyla; family Cervidae; genus Cervus; species Cervus elaphus. Next base: position 17,931,915 of record NC_057839.1, on the reverse strand, counting down.
AAGTACACATGAGGGCTGACACAGAAACACGTGGTACTGGCGATGCAAATACAAAATTTGGAGCAACGTTACTGTGGATGCAAGATCTTCTGAAAGAGTAAAAAACGCTTTTGGTAAAGTTCCAAACAAAACAAACAACAATCTTCCTTCAATTTACATGGTAGTTACATTCCTGGAAAATTTGAGTAATACGTGGTATTCATTTGTGACGCGGGAACAGGTGCTAGGCACAAATCATCATAAACAGGTTTTTCATCTCCAAGAATGTCCTGTGAAACGTTTGAAAGTCACAGCCAATTCTTCATTTTCCTGTACATTTGCAGGTTGCCAGAGTGTCTAGCATCGCTGGCCCACAGCCCTCACTGTCAGTAGGGCAGTCATCATGACGATCAAAAAAAAAAAAAGGCTCTTATTTCCAGAATATTTCCTAAAGACTCCCTAAAGGGGAGTACCACCTTGGTTGAGAAGCAGTGATATACAAGAAAATTAAAGTGGGAATTCCCTGGTGGTCCAGTGGTTAGGACTCTGCACTTCCACTGCACATAATTCCTGGTAGGGGGACTAAGATCCTGCAAGCCATGCAGTGCAATAAAAAAAAAAAAAATTTTTAATAGAATAAAACTTTTTTTTTAAAAAGATGTAATGTATGGCTATCTTTTGGTGCCCAGCCAGCCCCATCTACTCCTTGCCAGAGCCCCTCATGCCTGGAGGCAGAGAGCTGGGGACTGGTTCACACAGGATCACACAGCAGGCAAGTCAAGCAAGGGATACGCATCTTCTGAACTGGTATTATTGAGACCCACAGACTTTTTAAAAAGATTTACTTTATTGAAGTAAAACTTGATTTGCAATGTTGCATTAATTTCTGCATTACAGCAAAGTGATTTAGTTATACATGTGTGCGTGCATGCTAAGTTGCTTCAGTTGTGTCCAACTCTTTCCAACCCTATGGACTGTAGCCCACCAGGCTCCTCTGTCCATGGGATTCTCCAGGCAAGAATACTGGAGTCCGTTGCTGTGCTCTCCTCCAGGATATCTTTCTGACCCAGGATTCGAATCCATGTCTCTTATGTCTCCTGTATTGGCAGGTGGGTTCTGGCTCAGATGGTAAAGCGTCTGCCTGCAGTGCGGGAGACCGGGGTTCGATCCCTGGGTCGGGAAGATCCCCTGGAGAAGGAAATGGCAACCCACCCCAGTACTCTTGCCTGGGAAATTCCATGGACTGAGGAGCCTGGTGGGCTACAGTCCGTGGGGTCACAAAAAGTCAGACACGACTGAGCAACTTCACTTTCACTTTCTTTACCACTGGCACCACCTGGGAAGCTCCTTTAGTTATACATACCTACATTTGTAACTATATTCTTTTTCATATTCTTTTCCATTATGGTTTATCATAGGATATTGAGTATAATTCTCTATGCTACACAGTAGGACCTTTTAGTTTAGAGAGCCATAGTCTTGACACAGTTTTGAGCTTCCTGTATTAAAATGTTCCTTTGCCTACTGGAACTTTAGAGGCCTCAATGTATTCTAAGCTTGGTAGAGACTAGCAGTTTGGGCACGCCTTCTGTGGTGTGAGTTTCTGTGTGTATTTGGACGGATGGAGAGGGCTAAGGCACCGGCTGTGACTGCAGAGGTGGTGATGTGCCAGAGCACAGCTCCAGGGAACCATCCTGACAAACCCTGCTGTCCATCGCTTGGTTCCTGTTCCTAAGCAAATTGAACATTCATTTTTGGAGGAAACCTCATGAACCCACAAATTGGTTTCACCAGCAAGCTGTGATTTTTTAATCATTAACTGGGCCCCTAATGCACCCAACCCTTCTGTCCCACTCTACCTGTCAACCAGGATGGCTTCCAGTGTTTACTCTCACACTTTTCCCTTCTCTCAAGCACTCAAATTTCACCTCGTCATCTCATGCTCCAGGCAGATTTTTGTGCATTGTATTGAGACAGTTATCAGTGTTCAGAAAAACTTCCTTCCTTTTCACCTCAGAATTTCTTCTCCTCTCACACAAGAAGCAGCAGCATCCACTTGTGTGGACGATTGCTCCCCTTTTCAAGGGAATATGCTCCACTGATTAAAGAAATTTTTCCTTTTCAACTGCCCTCTCCCCTTCACCTTTGCCTGGAGATGTGCCGTTTGAGTTAGAACCCTTTCCTTGCAGGTAACAGAATCCACTTAAGCCAGAAAATGGGGCTTTAAGGAATAAAAACAAACAAAAAACAAAAAAACCAAACCAATGGTTGGAATGCCACAGGTCTCAGGAAAGGACTTGAACGAGAATTACAAAGCCATCAGTACCGCTTCCACCATTCTCTGCTGCTCCTCCGTGCTTCTTTTTTCTCTTGCCTGTACACTAGCTTCTTGTGGCTTCCTGTTGCCGACTGAAAAAGCTGCACAACCTGCAAGTTGAGAGTTATGTTTTATTCAGCAGGTTTTCTGAGGACTTCAAGCCAGGGAGACGGGACTCTTGGATTGTTCTTAGGGACTGCTTTAAAGAGGTAAGGGAGGAGCCAGGTTATATAGGAGTTTTGTAACAAAACCAGGTAGTTGGAACGTCAAAAGAGGACTGTTAATTAAAGAAAATCAGACATCTCAAGCTAATGAATTTAGCGCTTTTCTATGTTTGGGAGGATGCAAAGGTCTAGAGCTCACTGAAGGCATCCCTTTGATATGCACCTCAGTTATCTAGGACCAGTATCCTGAGTCTCCCAGGGCCCAGCTGTGGGGTGACTGCAGTGGCTAACTGCTTGATGGCCGGGCATTCTGTTTCTTTCCTGCCTTCCCTCAGGGCCCAATGTTGGCTGTGAAAGCTGATGGCCTGATGGTAGCAACCTCCTTTGTTTACTGTTAGGCAGGTGACACCGTTAGTCCACCCTGTCCACACAGCAGAGCCTCAATTTCAGGAGTGAGAACCCAACTGGCTAGCTTGGATCAGGTCCGAGCCCTCGTCCAAGTCCATCTAAAATAACTGCTCTCAACTTCTGAGATGATCCCAGGCTCCAGGGCCACTCTCGCCTTTTGAGAGGAGTCGCATTCTGTCTGTGGGATGTGTGTCTCTAAATCAACCTTCTTTCACTTTCCTATGGCACGCTCTTGAATTCCTTCCTGCGCAAAGCCAAGGACCTTCACTTGGCAGCCTGTCCCGTGGGCTCACCCGAGACCTGGGACATGACCATCCACCCTAACCACCTTTTTCTGCAACAAGAAGAGAATCATCAGCTTAGTCCTCGAGTCTGCTCTGGTACTGCCTAATAAAGTTTAAAATCAAACCTGAAAAAATCCAACTGTTTCTGTTAGGCAATCGTGGACTGAAGCAGCCTGCCTTGGCCAGGCATGATAATAACCACTGACATGAGTTGTCTCACAACAGGTGGTCCCGGTAAGGAACACAGCGTTGCACTGAAAACTAACTGGGAGAATGTGGGAGGGGCCAAGGGGAGAAAGGAGAGGCCAGTCCATAATATGTCCTGTCAACCTCCCAGAAACCCTCAGGCTGGAATCCATCTTGGCTCAGAGATGTGCACACCATCAGGAAGGGCCTTGAGTTGGCCCAACTATAGGTACAAGAAAGATGACTGACCAGAGACAAGAAAGCAAACCCTATTACCATAAATGAAGTCGCTCAGTCGTGTCCGACTCTTTGTGGACTGTAGCCTACCAGGCTCCTCCGTCCATGGGGTTCTCCAGGCAAGAATACTGGAGTGGGTTGCCATTTCCTTCTCCAGGGGATCTTCCCAACCCAGGGATCAAACCCACGTCTCCAGCATTGCAGGCAGACGCTTTAACCTCTGAGCCGCCAGGGAAGCCCCTATTACCATAAACCCTGAGATCGTGAGCCATGTGGCAGAGCAGTTCTCCTGGGTTCCTTTACCCTACCACTCTCTGCCTGGTTGAAGGAAGTCTCTTGCTTTGCTGGTATGTATGTCTGCATGGAAAATTCATTTCCAAGTGTTAGACAAGAGCCAGTTCTCAGGCCCTGGAAGGGGTCCCGGAGCCAGTAACATTTCCAAGTAATTTAACTCCATCAAAGAGCAAAGCTCAAGAATACTTCTGGGAATACAAAAATATACAGCATTCAACAGGATAAAACTCACGGTTCTGGTGCCCAATCCACCCTCAGTTGAAGGAAACAAATGGAAAATGTAGAGGAAGGAACAATGTCCTATCTCAGCAATTCTATGAATAGTCGCCTCCTCTCCCATTTTAAGGCTATTGATATTTTCTTTTTTACACATCAAAGTATTGTTTGACTTATTACAAAAGCCTCCATTACTACTGTTATTTTAAAAATCTTGGTCAACAAATGAATCACTAAAATGAGAATACCAAACAAAAAGAGAACAAGAGAAACGTCTGCAATGCTTTAAAAGGATGAATTTTCTCCCTCTCTCCCTATTTCCTTTGCCTCCTCTTTCTGCCCTCCTCTGTAAAAAGTCCTCAGTTTCTTTACCTCAATCTCTTGCTTTCCTTCCTTTTCCAGTTTAACTTAATACAGAAAGCTCAGTGGTTGCGGTGCTTGGGCTTAGTTGCCCGGTGGCAAGCGGGATCTAGGGCTTCCCAGGTGCCGCTAGTGGGAAAGAACCTGTCCGCCAACGCAGGAGGCCTAAGAGACCACGGGTTCGATCTGCGGGTCGGGAAGATCTCCTGGAGAAGGAAAGGGCAACCCACTCCACTATTCTTGCCCCGGAGACTCCGAGGGACAGAGGAGCCTGGCGGGCTACAGTCCATGGGGTCGCAAAGACTCGGATACAACCCAGTGCCTGAGGACGCAAGCCCATGGAGAGTCTTAGTTCCAACTGTTTCCAATGTTTTCAATGCAGGATGAATCCTGCATTGAAAGCGGGATTCTCAACCACTGGACCACAAGGAAGTCCCTTGCCCTTGATATTTAAGTTGGTAGGTTTTAATGTCTTACACATACTTCTGAAAGAAGAAGGGGACCTATTCAACAGCCTCTCACTGTAGTTCAGCGCCCCCTGATGCGCCCTCTACCCCGCTCCCCGAGCCCGGCTCTGTTGGCCCGGAACCCATCTGCCCTGACCCTGGGCAAACAGAATCACACCTTTGGCCGCATCTGTCTGGATGGCAAACCGGTCCCAGCCCTCCCGGCTTCCTTCGGCAGCAATCTCTTGCTGGCATGGAGCGGGGTCGGCTCCACGAATTGAGGGAAAGTGGAGATAAGTGAGCAGGCAGACGAAGGGAGACGGAGAAAATGTACAGGGCCGGAGATCAGCAGATAAGCGAGCCGCTCAGTAGCGGGAGGGAGAAGCGCCAGTAAAGCGACCAGACACCATGTGGACAGGGGGTGGCGAGCGAGCAGAAGAAGCGCGCGACGGCTGACCGCCCAGGCAGTCAGCTCCGGATCGCAGGAGGGGAGCCCGGCCCGAGGGGTCTGCGGGCCGGGCGGGGTGGGACGTGTGCAGCCAGGGCAGATCGGGGGCTTCGTGAACCCCTGGCCCACAGCCGCCCGCGATGAGCGAGGCCAGTCGGGTGTGCTCCGGCTACTACAGCCTCAACCACAGCTTCGTAGAGCCCTTCCACTGCCCCCGGCGCGGCGAGGGGGCCACCCTCCTCTACTGCTGCGGCTTCGCCGACCTCAAGTACTGCTGCAGCGAGCCGGGCAGCTACTTCCCCTACAAGCACAGCTACATGTGGAGCCTCAGGTGGGCAGGGCCGGGGGCTGGCGGCCGCGGGTCTGGGAGGCTACCAGGCGGACCACGCCGGGAGGAGGGAGGAGGGAGGAGGGAGGGCGCCCGCGTCCTCGCCACACGCTCGGATCCCTCCGCGGGGTGGGGGGGATAGGAGCCCCCAAGGGCGGGTGAGGGCCCTGCCGAGAACCCGTTGGTGGCCACCGTCGTCCGGGTGAAGGTCGCGCTGTGGTTCTAGAGTTGTGAAACCGCCCGGGGACCAGGGCAAGGCACGCGCGGGAAGAGCGCAGGCGACTCGCCCAGGGCGCAACCGAGGGGACTGCTCTGCTCCCCTCCCTCCTCGCCCGGGGACCAGTCCCAAGCCCGCGGCTCTGCCGGGCACAGACAGACTCACAGATAACTTGAGGAGGTTTTCATTCTCTTTTTGATTTCAGTATTTGGTGCATTTGAATGGAAAGGGGCTCTTTTGAGACTCATTTTAAGGCGTTAACCACGGATCTGAGTATTTTAAGCCTCTTTGTGGCTGAGAAGGAATTTGCTGTATCCTTAAAAAAGAAAAAAAAAGTGTGTGTGTGAGTGTGTATTTGGGCGCGCACAGGCGACAGCGCTTTATAATTTGCCCTTTCCGTTGATCTCACACTAATTCCAAACACAACCGGAGATCCACAGAGAGGAAAAGTTTCAGTTGCTATGATTACACACCGAAGAACCTTTGCAGGACACCCGCTTTTCTCAACATCTGAGCTCTTTGGCCATTGCTAGAAAATGAAGGGACTTTCAACGGTGGTGTCTTTGTGGCCTCTTTTTCCCATGATGGGAATTTTATAATAATTAAATATTAATTTACTCAGTTGGTATTCACACAGATACTTTCATTATGAAGTGCTTCCCTCCCCTCCACTCCAAAAGACTGAAAACTTAGACTTTCATTGTTACATTGTGCCTGGAGAAAGAATATGGTGCTGAGGTTAGAGGAAAGAACTGCCACACCACCAGAAATTGTTTCTGACAAATTAGCTAATGTCTGGGAGAGAGAAAGAGGCTGACTCTGCTAAGGACGAGGAAGAGTACTTTTTCTTTCAATGTCCTAGCATGGTCCAGAACTTGGCACACATGCCAAGACCACAGCAAATGACTTTAAATGTTGCTTCTTAGAGCAGTAAAGTCATTTTTTTTTTTTAAATGCATTGTAAGCTTCTAAAAAATCTCAAAAGGAATACCTACTTACCAAGTTCAACTACAAAGTAGGGTTGTGCCCTAATAGGCAATATCCCAGAAAATAATGACAGCTTATCCTTACTACTTGGGGAAGAAATCTGTACTGCACTGGGATATTATCTGGCCTTTTGGAAAGTGACATAGTAACGCAGCTCTGAGTCCTTGGAGGTGTTAATAGGGTGGCAGCACCTCTGAGAAGAGGCTGTCAACTCTTAAGTCAGATTCAATTGGAAAAGTGCCTGGGATTTTCAGATCCCTGAATGGTTCAAGAGTGACAAGCAGCAGAGGATAGAAAACCTTGCAAAGGTTTATGAGGGCACAAAAGAATGAATAGCTTGCTGGAGTCTTCATTCAGCACTGACAATGCAGCTCAGTTGCTGGGAAATATAAAAATCATTTCAACTGATGGCATCAGTTGGCAATGTAATCCTGGGGTTCTTCTTTAGTTATTAACCTCTGAGAACACAATGGGGAGGTAAACATTTAGAGCTTCAGTTCCCTCATATTCTTTGCTCTCTCCCCTAATTTAAAACAGTCCAACTGTGAAAAATTTCCCTAATGTCACTAGCGTCTGTTCTGAGATTCTGTAACCGCTGCAGAGAGGTTCAGGTGTGGTACCTCCAGGTAAATGAAGTTGTCGAGTCGGAGAATTCATTAATGTGATGGCAGCTACAGACCTTTTCTCAGGGATTGAAAAGCAAACTGCCCTGTGGTGCTGGGAAGGAAAGATAATTCTCCCTTTTCTCTGCCCCACTCGCATCCCTTCTCCTCTTATAAATAAATCGCTAACATCTAAGGGTTCCCTTTGGAAACTTTCTTCAGGACCTAGGAAAATAACACGTGTTGCACAAGGCTACACTCGAGTTCAGTAAGTTATTTATTGAAATGAATATTTTAGGAGATTCATAGAGCTGCATCTTTATCTGGAGTTTTGCATGCATAAAGTAACATTTCTAAAAGTAGAACTATGACACTGAAACAGTTTGTTAGGATTATGAAGAATATCTTTTTATAATAGAAAGAAGTGCCATGCTGTTTTTATTTTTCCTTCATGTCATGTGATCTGGTTTTTAAATTGTGTATTAATACATGTAAAGCCCATACAATGTCCTTGAATTCAGTTAAGTTGATGGTTTTACTTTTAATTGACAATCACTTTTTCACTTTGAAGATGTTTTTAATAACCGGGTTCTCGTTTCAGAAATCTTGCCAGATGTCTGGCCCCCTAGCTGCCTTGTGAAGCAAATAATTAATTAAGTGGCTTATGTTCCCATATGTCTGTGTAGAGTCCTAACCCTTCTTGACACATAGAATTTACAAAAGTCAGCTTTGGTGCAAACAAGCATGAAAGAGTAGTTGCCAGAAGCAGGGAATCTACCCCTTGAAAGAGACGGCACCAAGTGAGGGCAAATTCCAATTTAAATGTGTAACTATATACTGACTCTGCCTCTCATTGGTGACTCAGACAGTAAAGCATCTGCCTGCAGTGTGGAAGACCTGGGTTCAATCCCTGGATCAGGAAGATCCCCTGGAGAAGGAAATGGCAACCCACTCCAGTACTCTTGCCTGGAAAATCCCATGGACAGAGAAGCCTGGTAGGCTACAATCCATGTGGTCGCAAAGAGTCGGACACAACTGAGCGACTTCATTTTCTATATTGACTCTAACCAGAAAATAACCTAGCCTACACTTGTGTGCAGAGCTAAGGGAACTGGGCTGATTAGCAATAGACAAGCACAGAAATCTTTTGAAATCTGACTCCATGTCTTTGGCTCAGAAGGCAAACAACCTCTAAATGGCAAAGAGACTTTATCTTCTAACATCAAGCATAGTGGGATGAATTTAGCCCTTCGCTTTCAATTCTGTTCTTCCTCTCAAAGAAGGGACATACCTAGTATCCCTGGTCAAATTCTCCCTTCCCTCCCTTTTGGAACAAGTCAAATTTGTTAGCGCCCTAATCACTGGGAAATAGCAGAAGCTGAAAGGAAGCCAGGAAGATAATGAAGAAAAAGATCATTACCTTTCAATGACTAGTCCAATGATTGTTACTTTTCAGTGACTACAAATGGATATCATCAGTCACTTATCATTTACTTCCATTTATGAAACATTAACTACAAGCTAAATACTCTATTAAACACTTTTAAGTGTGCAGATCACTATGGGAAAGTCAACAGAAGTATCTGCTCTTGAGCAGTTAAAATCTAATTTTATGTCTTTACACACCCCTACACACATAGGGCTCATGAAAGTACATGTGTTTATATATTAGTCTTTCAAAATAACTTTCTTTTTTTCCAAGCTTCTTTTACCATTTGAAAATATTAAGTTCACAGGTTTGTGAAAACTATGTTATTTCTCAAATGATTAACCTTATACATAACTGTATCAGGAGGAATGATTATAAAGTGAGTGCTGAGCAAATATCAGATGTGCAATGCATTTTTAGAGAAAAGTACAAAGATTTCTTCTTTAATGCTAGAAGTCATTGGTGTTATGTTCTTTTAGAAAGGAAAACTTAAGACTGAACATGAACTTTATATAAATTTCATAAATATTACTTTCCTTTAATTAAACTTTCTTCTTCTCTCTTGTAATAGTTATGGTTTTGTATATTAATACATGATAACTCCCATATACATCTGCAAAATAAAAGTTCTACACTTCTGGCAAGCATTTGTTTCAGTATTTTTGCAGAGGTAGATCCCTGGTGGCTCAGATGGTAAAAAATCCACCTGCAGTGCAGGAAATCTCTGGGTCAGGAAGATCCCCTGGAGAAGGGAATGGCTACCCACTCCAGTATTCTTGCCTGGCAAATTCCATGGACAGAGGAGCCTGGAAGGCTACAGTTCATGGGGTCACAGTCAGATATGACTGAGCTACTAAACACATACAGATTTTTTTCTATTCATCTTTTATTAGTGAACCTAATCTTTCCCCTAACATACATTAATAATAGAGGTTTATTGGATTGAGATGTTCTTGAACCATCCCTAGAGAGTTGTGTGACCTTTTACCTGTAATATGAATTCACGTGGTATTCTATGGTAATATTAACATACAAATGTATAGAGAACTACAGTAAGAATTTGATGGTAGAAAAAGGTGAGCTGTAGATCTCAATCATATACTGTTTATAGTAAAATATACATTGGTTATGGATGACTGAAACAAGAACTAACAATATTTAAATCTTTAGTTTCTGTGCAAACCAGTTTGTATGACAGTCACAATGTTTTTTCTGTTTTCCTCAGCATTGGTGCCCTGATCGGATTGGGAATTGCTGCCCTTGTTTTACTTGCCTTTGTCATCAGCGTCTGTGTTCTTTGCTACTTATTTCTGTATACAAAGCCTCAAAGATTAGACACTGGCCTTAAACTTCAACACCTAGAGGCTGTTTCCACTCAAGAAGGTAATCAGTAGCCATTATTTGCAACCAATTACCTGTGCTCTGTTCAAAGTAATAACCTATGCCTGGGTGGCAGATTATATACTTAAAAATGAATGCTTTTTGAAAATTCAGTTTATTATGTGTCTTTATAAAAATTTTATGTTGAATTAGGTCTTAATGATGAAACACCTCAAGATTGTGGTGGTTTGTGCTCAAGGGAAAAATAGCAGCAGGATGTAAATATTCTCATGAAAAATAATACATTGATCTAATAAATTCACTTTAAGTTATTTAGGTATCCCTCAATTATAAAGGTTGTATCCTCTTGAAATTTTTAAATTTTGTTTTTTGATGGAGCCAAAGAAGTTAAATAAACAGAGGAACAAAATATCTGATAATTAATCCTCAGTGTTGCATTGCTCTAAACTGATTGGTCAGTGGTCAGTTAGTCATTACCTGTGTGCCCACCGTGTGCAGAATTCAGAGACATATAAAAGAAATTAAAAAATAAATAAAAGACAGTCTTTGTTCTTGAATAGATCACAAACTAGTTAAGCACTATGGGTATGTGTATGTGTGTATATATTTGTGTATGTAGTGCAACCATAAATTACAAATGTTAAAACATAAGGTTTTTGGAATTGAGTCTCATTTTATCTTAATTATAAAGTGTAATACATGCTAATCATTATTATTATGAAATAATCAGAAAGAACTCGTAAAAATTTTGTGAATACAAATTTCTATTAGTGTCAGTTCAGTCAGTTCAGTTGCTCAGTTGTGTCCGACTCTTTGTGACCCCATAGATTGCAGCATGCCAGGCCTCCCTGTCCATCACCAACTCCCGGAGCTTGCTCAAACTCATGTCCATGGACTCAGTGATGGCATCCAACCATCTCATCCTCTGTCGACCCCTTCTTCTCCTGCCTTCAATCTTTCCCAGCATAAGGGTCTTTTCAAATGAGTCAGTTCATCAGGTGGCCAAAGTATTGGAGCTTCAGCTTCAGCATCAGTCCTTTCAATGAACATTCAGGACTGATTTCCTTTAGGATGGACTGGTTGGATCTCCTTGCAGCCCAAGGGACTCGCAAGAGTCTTCTCAAACAACACAGTTCAAAAGCATCAATTTTTCAGTGCTCAGCTTTCTTTATGGTCCAACTCTCACATCCATACATGACTACTGGAAACGGACCTTTGTTGGCAAAGTCATGTCTCTGCTTTTTAATGTGTTGTCTAGGTTGGTTATAGCTTTTCTTCCAAGGAGCAAGCATCTTTTAATTTCATGGCTGAAGTCACCATCTGCAGTGATTCTGGAACCCAAAAAAATAGTCTGTCACTGTTTCCATTTTTCCCCCATCTATTTGCCATGAAGTGATGGGACTGGATGTCATGATCTTAGTTTTTTGAATGTTGAGTTTTAAGCCAGCTTTTTCACTCTCCTCTTTCAGTTTCATCAAGAGGCTCTTTAGTTCTTCCTTTTTCTGCCATAAAGGTGGTGTCATCTGCGTATCTGAGGTTATTGATATTTCTCCTGGCAATCTTGATTCCAGCTTGCACTTCATCCAGCCAGGCATTTTGCATGATGTACTTTGCATATCAGTTAAATAAGCAGGGTGACACTATACAGCCTTGACGTACTCCTTTCCCAATTTGGAACCAGTCTGTTGTTCCATGTCTGGTTCTAACTGTTGCTTCTTGACCCGCATACAGGTCTCTCAGGAGGCAGGTAAGGTGGTCTGGTATTCCCATCTCTGGTATTCCATTTTAAAAGTGGTGATCATGAATTTTATTTTGATATACATATTGAATATATTTAGCAAAAATTTAGACTATATATATTATATATATATATTTAGAACAAGACACAGGTGCTTACTAACTTCTATTTGGAAAGAAAGTGAAAAGCTCTCTTCAAAATAATTTAGAAATTTCCTTCCCGTATGTCCCACTTTAGCTGAATCCAGAAACTTATGTTTATGGAGTACCTACTCCTCGACTTTCTCAAATACACCAGCGCTGCATGACTGCATCAGCTCTAGTTTTCTTCTCTGTAGAGATCTCAAAGGGTGCCCTGTGTCACAAAGCAAGAAGCCAAGATCCGTTTGGAGTTTTTCTGAAGCACTGTTTAGAGATTACATGGCCAAATTGACAGGTTGTTAGCTGAATTTAGTCCAATGGCTTAGACTCCATTTCTCCACAGGTAACATGAAGCAGTGGACTAGTGATTATCAAATAATCAAATAGTAAAATCAATTTTTGTCTCAATTGCTTAGACAATTTATAGTCCTTACATTTTATTGTTGTGTAAGAATCACCTAGGGAGCTTTTAAAACCAGAGATTTCAGACTCTGCATTTCAAAACAAATTGCTCCTCTTCCTGCCCTGATCTTTCTCTCCTACTGTCTATTCTCCACAGAGAAACCAGAGGGAGCCTTAGGTTACATCACTACTCTGGTAAAAATCCTAATTGCTTCCCATCTTTCAATAGATGGAAATGGAGCCCTATATGTATGGAGCCCTAACTGTGAAGTATGGGGGTTTGCCCTTTCCACCTTTATTTCTTGCATCTTATGTCCAGCCACCTTGGCATCTTTGCTGTTCCTTGAAAATCCTGCCTCAGGGCCTTTGTGCATGCCATCTCTGTACTCTGGAATGTTTTTCCCTCACTTTCACTTTCTTTAAATCTTTACTGTCACCTTTCCCCATCATTAAATCTGCATCTTTACCTTCAACATGTCATGCCCCCTTCCTGCTTTATTTTTCTCCTAAGCACTTACCAGTAATTTACTATGTATTTTACTTATCTATTGTCCAGTTTTTCTCTATTCCAACTAGAAAGTTCCAGGAAAGTAAGAATTTTGTCTTGCTTGCTCACTATGAGTCCCTAGTGCCTAGAATGGGCTTCCCAGGTGGCACCGTGGTAAAGAATCCATCTGCCAATGCAGAAGACACAGGAGACACTGGTTTGATCCCTGCGTGGGGAAGATCCCCTACAGAAGGAAATGGCAATCCACTCCAGTGTTGGTGCCTAAAAAATTCCATGGACAGAGGAGCCTAGCGGGCTACAGCCCATGGGGTCACAAAGAATTGGACACGACGGAGTGACTGAGCACACGGAGCCTAGAACACTTAACACGTGTTTACTGAGCACACGGCGCCCAGATCACTTAACACGTGTTTACTGAGCACAAGGCGCCCGGAACACTTAACACGTGTTTACTGAGCACACGGCGCCCAGAACACCTAACACGTGTTTACTGAGCACATGGAGCCCGGAACACCTAACACGTGTTTACTGAGCACACGGCGCCCAGATCACTTAACACGTGTTTACTGAGCACAAGGCGCCCAGATCACTTAACACGTGTTTACTGAGCACACGGCGCCCAGATCACTTAACACGTGTTTACTGAGCACAAGGCGCCAGGAACACTTAACACGTGTTTACTGAGCACACGGCGCCCAGATCACTTAACACGTGTTTACTGAGCACAAGGCGCCAGGAACACTTAACACGTGTTTACTGAGCACACAGCACCCAGAACACTTAACAAATGAACTAATGAAGTAGCACTGCACTTCTGCTGTAGGCGATCAAAGGAGCATGTTTATTGTCACCATTACAGTCATCAAACATTCACTGAGTGCCTCTTCTATACAATACATTGTGCTAAATAAAAATTGTTTTTTCCTGATCTATCTCAGGGACTACTCCAAAATTTTATTCAAGCTGGCTCTGAGAGCCCAGCGACAGAATTAGTTGGCTTGTTGATCCTTCTTGTAGTCTTATGGCTCTTCAGCTAAGGAGACCCATTGATGTACTTCTTACATAGTAAGTTGAGGCTACTTGCTTGCAACGAACTATCCCCACTCCGCCCCTCTGAAAAACAGTTTATCAAGTCAGCAAATTAATTCAATACACTTTTCCTGAGTGATTACTCTTGGTAAGGCAACTTTTTATACAACCACTGCCTTCTGCTGCTTTTAAATTAGATGATTTGGGGCCCATTGGTTGATATTAACCAAGTAAGACATAGTGGAGAGCTGAAAACAAAATAGGTAATTCAAATGTTACTGGAATAGGAAGGAAAAGCAATTTATATTTGAAAGTCTTCAAAGTTATAATTAAAAACCATTGCTGTACCTATTGTTAAATATGCATGCTTCATTCCAATGATTCTCCCACCCAGGGATAGATGCTAGTGTTCCAGCATGAGAAAACAAGACTTTATTCCATTTAAGGAATGCCTTTAAAGGTTAGGAACATAATATTATGTTTGTGTAATAATCAAGCAAGTAAAACTACCTCAGAGAAAAATTGATTTCACCAGTTATCACTCCTTTCTTTTTTAAAAAATTTTCTTATTTTTTAAAAATAAATTTTGGCCAGGCAGCATGTGGGATCTTAGTTCCCCAACCAGGGACTGAACCCATGCCCCCTGCAATGGAAGTGTGGAGTCTTAACCACTAGACCACCAGGGAAGTCCCTACCACTCCTTTCAAAACCATCTGTTCTTAAGACTCAACCTCCCATTATTTTAATTTTTTTTAAACGTTTTAATTTTGTGTTGGGGTATAGGTGATTGGGCTTTCCTGGTAGCTCAGCTGGTAAAGATCCGCCTGCAGTGCAGGAGACCCCAGTTTGATTCCTGGGTCGGGCAGATCCCCTGGAGAAGGGATAGGCTACCCACTTCCGTATTCTTGGGCTTCCCTGGTGGCTCAGCTGGTAAAGAACTCACCTGTGGTGCGGGAGACCTGGGTTTGATCCTTGGGTTCGGAAGATCCCCTGGAGGAGGGCATGGCAACCTACTCCAGTATTCTTGCCTGGAGCATCTTCATGGACAGAGGAGCCTGGTGGTCTATAGTCCATGGAGTTGCAAAGAGTCAGATGGGACTAAGCATAGTGCAACCAAGCTGATTGACTAACAATGTTGGGATAGTTTCAGGTGAACAGCAAAGGGACTCAGCCATACATATACACGTATCCATTCTCCCCCAAACTCCCCTCACATCCAGGCTGTTACATAACACTGGGCAGAGTTCCCTTTGCTATATAGTAGGTCCTTGTTGGTTATCCATTTTAAATATTGCAGTGTGTACATGTTAATCCCAAACTCTCTGACCTTTCCTCACATCCTTCCCCGCTCCCCACTGTTGGCAACCATAAGTTTGTTCTCAAAGTCTGGGAGTCTCTTTCTCTTTTGTAAGTTCATTTGTATCATTTCTTTTTAGATTCCACATATCAGTTCAGTTCAGCTCAGTCGCTCAGTCGTGAACGACGCTTTGCGACCCCATGAATCGCAGCACGCCAGGCCTCCCTGTCCATCACCAACTCCCAGAGTTTACTCAAACTCATGTCCATCCAGTTGGTGATGCCATCCAGCCATCTCATCCTTTGTCGTCCCCTTCTCCTCCTGCCCCAATCCCTCCCAGCATCAGGGTCTTTTCCAATGAGTCAACTCTTCCCATCAGGTGGCCAAAGTATTAGAGTTTCAGCTTCAGCATCAGTCCTTCCAATGAACACCCAGGACTGATCTCCTTTAGGATGGACTGGTTGGATCTCCTTGCAGTCCAAGGGACTCTCAAGAGTCTTCTCCAACACCACAGTTTAAAAGCATCAATTCTTCGCTGCTCAGCTTTCTTCACAGTCCAACTCTCACATCCATTACATGACCACTAGAAAAACCATAACCTTGACTAGATGGACCTTTGTTGGCAAAATAACATCTCTGCTTTTTAATATGCTATCTAGGTTGGTCATAACTTTCCTTCCAAGGAGTAAGTGTCTTTTAATTTCATGGCTGCAATCACCATCTGCAGTGATTTTGGAGCCCAGAAAAATAAAGTCAGCCACTGTTTCCACTGTTTTCCCATCTATTTGCCATGAAGTAATGGGACCAGATGCCATGATCTTAGTTTTCTGAATGTTGAGCTGTAAGCCAACTTTTTCACTCTCCTCTTTCACTTTCATCAACAGGCTTTTTAGTTCCTCTTCACTTTCTGCCATAAGGGTGGTGTCATCTGCATATCTGAGGTTATTGATATTTCTCTCAGCAGTCTTGATTCCAGCTTGTGCTTCTTCCAGCCCAGTGTTTCTCATGATGTACTCTGCATATAAGTTAAATAAGCAGGGTGACAATATACAGCCTTGACATACTCCTTTTCCTATTTGGAACCAGTCTGTTGTTCCATGTCCAATTCTAACTGTTGCTTCCTGACCTGCATATAGGTTTCTCAAGAGGCAGGTCAGGTGGTCTGGTATTCCCATCTCTTTCAGAATTTTCCACAGTTTATTGTGATCCACACTGTCAAAGGCTTTGGTATAGTCAATAAAGCAGAAATAGATGTTTTTCTGGAACTCTCTTGCTTTTTCAATGATCCAGCGGATGTTGGCAATTTGATCTCTGGTTCCTCTGCCTTTTCTAAAACCAGCTTGAACATCTGGAAGTTCACAGTTCACGTATTGCTGAAGCCTGGCTTGAAGAATTTTGAGCATTACTTTACTAGCATGTGAGATGAGTGCAATTGTGCAGTAGTTTGAGCATTCTTTGGGATTGCCTTTCTTTGGCATTGGAATGAAAACTGACCTTTTCCAGTCCTGTGGCCACTGCTGAGTTTTCCAAATTTGCTGGCATATTGAGTGCAGCACTTTCACAGCATCATCTGTCAGGATTTGAAATAGCTCAACTGGAATTCCATCACCTCTACTAGCTTTGTTCGTAGTGATGCTTCCTAAGGCCCACTTGACTTCACATTCCAGGATGTCTGGCTCTAGGTGAGTGATCACATCATTGTGATTATCTGGGTCATGAAGATCTTTTTTGTGTAGCTCTTCTGTGTATTCTTGCCACCTCTTCTTAATATCTTCTGCTTCTATGACGTCCATACCGTTTCTGTCCTTTATTGAACCCATCTTTGCATGAAATGTTCCCTTGATATCTCTGATTTTCTTGAAGAGATCTCTAGTCTTTCCCATTCTGTTGTTTTCCTCTATTTCTTTGCATTGATCGCTGAGGAAGGCTTTCTTATCTCTCCTTGCTATTCTTTGGAACTCTGCATTCAGATGGGAATATCTTTCCTTTTCTCCTTTGCTTTTCACTTCTCTTCTTTTCACAGCTATTTGCAAGGCCTACTCAGACAGCCATTTTGCTTTTTTGCATTTCTTATATAACCTCCCATTATTTTAATTTATAGAATTGAGATGTTTGGCAGTTTGAATGGCCTAAAAGGAAACATGTTTTTGTGCATATACTAAAGCTGACTTAAGGCATGGAACTTTTTTTGTTTCTATAAGTGGCTGTAGCATTACAGAAGAAACAGGCCCAAAATGGAGTCCCTTGTGCTAAGCGCAGCAGCAAACCAAAACTCTATACCTAACTGCAGATTCAGTCTCT
This sequence comes from Cervus elaphus, assembly GCF_910594005.1. Classification (NCBI taxonomy): domain Eukaryota; kingdom Metazoa; phylum Chordata; class Mammalia; order Artiodactyla; family Cervidae; genus Cervus; species Cervus elaphus. The sequence continues at coordinate 17,914,257 of NC_057839.1, read as the reverse complement.
CCCAGGAGAGAAATTTTAAACCTATTGGTCTGGAATTTCCTGATCAATACTAGTGAGGTAAACTGCAGGACAGGGTGATTTTACCAGAAAAAAATCTTTTCTTTTGTTTTTGATTTCCTTATCCTATCCCCCTCTTCCTATAAAATCCTTCATTGCCTGCATCATCTCAGAGCCCCCTTCTACTTGCTAGGTGGGATGCTCCCAATCCATGAATTGTTGGATAAAGCCAACTAGGTTTTCATATTCACTCAGCTGAATTTTGTTTTTTAACAATAGTCCGAGTCTAAAATAGTCTAATCTTGGACTATTTTGCCAAGATTTTTCTTTCAGGTATCTTTATTCTCTTGGGGTTCATTATTTTTAATGTATACAATTGAAGGCTTTATACATTTTGAATTGATCCTGAAAATAGCAGGTCTCTGGTACTGACTACATGTAGAGTTTAATTTGGCGACCTACAGGCTCACTTAATACAGAAGTACTATTGCTAAGCAATTGATTGGGCTTTAAATTGTGTCCCATAATCATTTTCTTTCTTTCTAACTTTTGTGTTTTGAGTTATACCTGTATCAAATGCTAATGTTTAAAAGAATACCATGGTTTGTAAATTATACTGTATGGGACAAAGAGTTCTGGGCAAAGGATGACTGTGTGAAGGACATCTTTCTGAGTAGACATTCCTGGGATGAGGGCATAAATTGTGGAAGAATTAATGGTTAACAGGGGAGTAATTAAAGGGATGACTGTTTTAGATTCTTGCTTCTCAAACTTTTCCATTGGAGAATCCTTACAGGTAGATAAGAAAGGAATGGTACTGCCAAAATTCCAAGGTTTCCTTGGAAAGGCTTGCTTTATGAGCTTTAAATTATTTGAAGATGCCCATTATACTTTTTAAAATATGGTAATTTTTAATTTGATTGCAAATATAATGACTTGTTTTATCTAACAATAACATCATATCCTTTCCATTTCTGAGTAAAATTGATGCTCTTGGAAGATAAAATATATTCATCCTGTGGCTTTGAGTATCCATTGACACTCTAGGGTTGTGGAGTGTGGTGGAGAATCAAGGAGAGGGTCCTTAGAAGCAGAGTTTTTGATGAAAATGAGAAGAGCAGAGAGTAGAGCTGCTTGACACAAATAAAATAATATTGTTGTATAGGAATAATAGACAACTCCAATTACCTATTATTTGATGGTCTCTTTTGCAAAGGCAGGCAATATAAATGGAAAAGGGTAAACAAATCAGCAGTAAGGTACAGGTTGTCTAGGAGAGAAACAGAAATTATATCTAGAAAACTGAGAAAGCAAAGCAAATTTGACAATCACATATGCAATTATTTGTTCTGCCTGTGAGCAAAGTAGGATTTGGACCAGCTCAAAATGGTTTGCTATATTTCTTCTTAGAAGGCATCCTTACGTGCCCAGGAAAAAAAAAAAAAAAAAAAAACACCACTTTCTCTTAATGCACTTTCTTATTAGGAAAATTAAAAAATATAGAAAAACTAGTAACTTCATCCATGATCCCACCACACAGAGGTAACAGATATTAACAGTGGCGAATATCCTTCACAGATTTTTTTTTCTATGTATCTATAGATACATGTATGTATAACAAAATGGGGAAAAATGAATCCTATAACATGGGTTTTTTTCCACTGAACAATACTGACATCAGTGTTTGCCAATAAACACCACTTTTAATGATTCCATTTTATTACTTTGATGGAGTGCTATGCATTTTTATTCTTTTATTTTGACATAGTTCACACTTCCAGAAAAGTTGCAAGAAGTATAGAAAAGGTAGTATACCTTTTCTCAGCTTTCCTAATTGTTAATACTTTGCCTCATTTCCTTCAAAATTGACTTTCTTTTGATGTATATTTTCTGAACCATTTGAGAATAATTTGCAGATATCATGCTATTTAACAATAAATATTTCAGTATGTGTTTCTTAGGAACAAGAATTTTTTTCTTATGTAATCACAATATATTTATCAAAGTCAGGAAATGTAACAGTTATATAGTAATATTATCTAATCTGTAGCTCATATTCAAATTTTGCCAATATCCTTAAGTAGCTATTTTTTTCTTATCTAGGATCTAGTCCAGAGTTACATCTTATAATTAGTTATCATATTTCCTTAATCATTTTTTTCTTTGTCTTTGAAACTTTTTGCCATTACCAAGTAATTTGTTGGGAGGTATGAGAACATCCTGTTCCTCCTTCAGCTATCACACATGATTCTTGACTAAACGTTTTCATTCAAAATACAAGATAATTTCCAAATTATTATTATGATAGCTGTAAAATAGTGATTTTTCTAGCCTCATCATTTCTTCTGTTTATTAGTTGTTATTCTACTACAAGGAAGAGCTTTCCCTTTTCCACCTATTTATCTATTAGTTTATTAATATCAGTATGGACTCAGATCTTTATTCTAAAATACTCTATTACCATCATTGTTTATTTCAATTCATAAATTATCTCAGATTCGGCTTGTGGGAGCCCCTTAAATTGGGTCCTATGTCCTTTTGAAATATGTACATCATTTTTTGAGCATTTTTTTTTTTATGTCACAAAATGTTCTCAAGCCTCCTGTACTTTTCCTTTTTCCTGTGCCAGCCCTGAAGTCTGCTATTTCTCCAAGAAGTCTGATTCATTTTATTTGGGAATGGTGTTTAGAAACCAAAGTCTGAGTATATCACACTTTATTATTGACTTGGAACTAGCTTCCATTTTTTTTTCTACTAATAATATACATATGCATTGAATACTGAAGTATTTTCCTAGCATAAATCCCTAGGAAGGGAATTGCTGAACAAAGCTTTGGTACAAATAAAAGGCTTTGGATACAAGTTGCTAGCTGTCCTCCAGAGAAGCACTGTTTCACAAGTATTTTTATTTCAAAAGATATATATCTTACTAATTTCACTGAGGGAAACCATATAGTGTTTTTAAGCTGATATAATTAGGAGTGAAGGCAGAAATTTTAATGTTCACTTGTCATTTTTTTGTGGTATATTGTTGCTCATATTCTTATACACATTTTTCTGGGGGGGGGTGTTCATTTTTCTTTGCTTTATAGGAACTTCCCATACAGTAACTAAATTTTTTTTTTTTACATATAATGTAAGTATTTTTCATAGTTGTTGCCTTTTTAACTTTATATGTGACAATTTTTCAACTGTATGTTTCTCCTTTTGTGATTTCTCTCTTTAGTTTCTTTTTTTAAAAATTAAATAGTTAATATATTTTTGGTTGCACTGGGTCTTCATTGCTGCTGGTAGGCTTTCTCTACCAGTGAGCAGTGAGCGGGGGCTACTCTTTGTCGCAGTGCACAGGCTTCTCACTGCAGTGCTTGTCTTGTGGAGCACAGACTCTAGGTTAGTGGGCTTCAATAGTTGCAGCATGCGGGCTCAGTAGTTATGGCCCATGGGCTTAGTTGCTCTGTGGCATGTCGGATCTTCTCGGACCAGGGACAGAACCCGTGTCTCCTGAATTGACATGCAGGCTCTTATCCAGTGCACCACCAGGGAAGTCGTCTCCCTTTAGTTTCACACTCAGGAAGTTCTTGTGTGCCTAGCGGCTCAGTCGTGTCCGACTCTCGCGACCCCATGGACTGCAGCCTGCCAGGCTCCTCTGTCCATGGGGATTCTCCATCTAAGAATACTGGAGTGGGGTGCCATTTCCTACTCCAGGAGGAAGTTCTTGCCTCACTCTAAGATATAAAGATATTCAGCTATATTTTCTTCTAATACATTTCTTTAGTAATCCTGGAATTAAATTTTTGTGTTAAGTGTGAAGTAGGGATTTGCCATTATTTTTATTTTACAAATAATGAGCCAATTGTCCAAATATTCATTGGGAGATCTATCTTTTTCTCTTGTCAATTTAAAATGTCACCTTTGCCATAAACTAAATTATTATATATACTGGGATCTGTTTTTAGATGTTCTGTTCCGTTAAACTTATCAGTCTGTTTATTCTCAAGTCAGTAATATACTTTAAAACTTACTGTAGCTAAATGGTTTAATATCTGATTAGGCACGACTTTCTCTTCTTTCCCATTATTTTTCAAAATTACACTGTCAGGTTTTTAAAAATCAAGTGGTATTTTGATGGGTTGTACTAAATTTATAGGTAACTTTGTAAGCTATTTTTCTTAGTAGCCTTAATACCACTTCAACCAAATTCTGCTCAGAACACTTACTAAATTATGATGCCAAATTATTTTTAAATGCTATTCTTTGTTTCAAAGAGATTTTAAGAACTCACTGTGACCTCAGTAAAAGATGAGGTAATTTGAACTCAATGGCAGCAAAGGACACTTGTGTCTCCTGAAGGGACCTTTCTACTGAAAATAATGAATCTGGAATTTCCTGCAACTCTTTTTGCTCCGAGAATGTAGAAAATCAAATTGTTCAGTAGAGCTACTGCTACTTTTAGCAGCTGTGAGTCCTCCTCAGGGAGCAGGGTTAGGCAATGCTGGCTGATACTGGAACCAACTAGCAAAATAGAAGCCAATCTCTCACTTTGAAAATTCATTTAAAAGATTTAAAATATCAGCTAAATTCTCTTGTGAGCCATGCCAGTCATCTATGGTTGAAAGAATCCAACAATGCAGAAAAGAAAAAAAAAAGTCCAATTGTAGAAAAAACAGGGTAGGAAAAACATTTCTGGAGCGAACTGAGTTCATTCACTGTTGTAGGAGCAAGTCTAAGATTTTTTTCACAATGAATTGTTAACTGTATTTTCATGAGATACATATGTGTCCTCCAGGGGAAGGCAGAACATTGAAGAAGGGAGTGGTCAATAGATCACAGGGTCACGAGGCAAATTTTGCTCACCTCACCATTTTCCTTAGGTCCAGTTTTGCGGTTCTGTGCATTGTATTAAATTTGAAGGGAAAAATGTCCCCTCGTAAATAAAAAACACCTTTAGGATGCAATTTAAGATTGCTTGTTTCCACTAGAAGAAAATGCAAGATGAGTTGGGTGGGAGAGCTTTCTACTAAATAATATGAGTCAGCTGATTTGTCACTGAGGCTGCTATAGGGCAGCAGATTGGTAATGCAGAACCTGGGGGGTCACAGAGGGGCAGAAAAGCTTCATTACAGTCCTGCCAGACAGCCCGGAGATAAAGACTTACAGTGGGGCCCAGCATTCTTTTGATATTTTGAAATGGCAGGCAAAAGTAGAATTCACAGAAAAGTTTCAGGATAAATGGACCTCTGAGGAATGGTTCTGAAAATGAATGTAAAATTTAACTATTGTAGAAAAAAAATTGGCCTAGTTTGTGATGAGGATAAGCGGAAAGATTTTGATGAATTTAAATGGTGAATTTGATTTGCTTGATGAACTGAATTTAAATTTTGGCAAAGGCCAAAGCTTTAATTTAAATGATGGGCTGAGAGGTGTAGGATTAAAGGAAGGTTGAGATTTAGGGATGTTGACCACACTGAAGAAAAGAATAAACATGGGACATGAGCAGCAGAAAGGACAACTAGTGTCAACCCAGGAGAGGACAGGGATGTTGGATCTTTGCAGTCTGCACTCAGGTAAAGAAGAAATTAAATAAGAAAAATCCTTTATGTGTAACAAATCCCTTGAGAGCCCAATGGTATTACAGATTTCTTATTTAAAATTTAATCCATGTTGTAACCTTGTGACAGAAGAGGCAGCTGGTTTTATCTATTTGTTGATTAAGAAGGTAGCTTCTGTTTATTAAAGGGCAACTACGAAAAGGTGAAAAGGAAAACTAGGAAAAATAAGATTTTTTTCTCATCTTTTAAAATCATTCCACAGGGATGCAGTTAGCTGGACTCTGATCTCACTACAAGCACAGTCCCACTTAATTGCAGTTACTTTTTCCCTAATATGCCCAATTATTCTAACTTACCAGAGGGATATACATTGAAAGCACCTTTGACTTTTAGAAGATGCAGGTTTGATCCCTGGGTCAGGAAGTTCCCCTGGAGGAAGAAATGGCAACCCACTCCAGTATTCTTGCCTGGGAAATCCCATGGACAGAGGAGACTGGCAGGCTTCAGTCCATAGAGTTTCGGAGTCAGACACGATTGAAGTGACTTAGCACGCACACACCCACACAAGCTGCACCAAGAGAGGGAACACCAGGGTGTTGACTTCCTAATCAAAGTTCTTGCTTCAAATGATGTCAGTATGGTGTTTATATCAAATCTTTTCTTATTTTCTCATGTAGCAAATCAGTTTGGCTAGTGGAACTGCCTAGCCTTAAGGAGCCAGTCTAAGAAGTGGTCTTTGTACCTGCATTGGTTAAAAGGATCCAGTAGCCAAGGACATAATGAACTAGGGCTAGGGAACAGGGGGTTTTACAAGTTCTAGACGAAGGAAAATCTATAACACTGGAATGTGTTTTGCAAGCCTTTAAATCTCAGAGGGCAGCAGACAGTTTAGATAAATTCTTTCAGTTGTTTCCAGAAAAACACATAATGGAAACAAGCTGACAGCTCTGGAGATGGCTTAAGAGAGAACCCCAGACTAAGGGATTCCTAGAGAGAAGCTCAAATTAAGGAATTAACTTTCTGAGTTTAATCCTCATAAAAAGCAAAAAACCCTCTTATGTGACCAGGTAGAAAAACCGTCTTGAATGTCTCACTAGAATATTAGGAATTTAAGTGTGTAAAAAGCTTAGGAAACATGAAGGATTTGAATTAACCAACATTACAGTCCTCAGACTTTCAGGACTTTGACTAAAAGGTTCAAATTTTAGATGTTTGTGCCCTTCCCCCCACCCCATTTTATCACCCAGTAATTAACCCTAATAAGTCTCCTTTGTCAGAAATGGGAAACAGCCTCTGAAGTGGCCTTGTAACCCCGTCCCCCCATGCCCCATTGGTAGGTGCCCTCACTCTTTCTACATCAGCTGACTTAACTCAGATGAAGACAGAGACCTGGGCCTGTCTCCACCCTCCTGCCCTTGCCTGTGCTGTTCTTGCCCAGAGCAACTCTTTCCCACAAATTCCGCCTCAGTCTCACCCACACTGACCCACTGGTTCAGATGGGAGCCTGTTTGTGCAGAGCCAAGGCTAATTTCTGGCACACACACAAGGTGACCACCCCGGCCAAAAGCCATCTTTCCCGTGGCCTTTGTAATCTGTACTATTCAAGTTACACTTGCTGGTACTGCCCTGTGATTTGTCTGTATGTAGATATGTTTATCTCCTCAACTAGATAGGAAGTAAGCATCTGGGCAAAGAAGCCATGACTAATACATTTTGTTTCCCCACAGTGTCTGCTCTGTGCCCCACACATAATTCACACCAGATGAAAATGGTTGAATATGAACAGTTTCCTTTTGAGGAAATTGCCTTAAGGATGCCATAAGAGGAAAGCCTGGAGACTCTAGTACTTGTGAGAACTGGTGAATAAACCCAGGCCTTCCAAACCTCTCTGATACCCAGCCATGCTGGAGTCTGTGAGTTGAGATTGTCAGGATTTACTACAAGTGGGTATAGTTTTGCTCGCCCGAGTGTGGCTGTTTTCTTTGCCATTTAAGAAGATGATAACACCCCTTTCTTGAGACGCGCCTCGGTATCAGAGTGTTTGGGCTTCCGCGTCCCCAGGGCGGCCCTGCGGTTGGCGGCTTCCGCGTGGCCCGGAGCGAGGCCAGGCGGCTCCGCTCGAGACCCGCGTCGCCATGGCCGCGGTTCCCGAGGTGTTGCAGCAGCAGGAGGAGGACCGCAGCAAGCTGAGATCTGTGTCAGTGGACCTGAATGTTGATCCCTCGCTTCAGATTGACATACCTGATGCACTCAGTGAGAGGGATAAAGTCAAATTTACAGTGCACACCGAGACCACACTGCCCACGTTTCAGAGCCCAGAGTTTTCTGTTACAAGGCAACATGAAGACTTTGTGTGGCTACATGACACTCTTATTGAAACTACAGACTACGCTGGGCTTATTATCCCGCCAGCGCCCACCAAGCCCGACTTCGATGGCCCTCGAGAGAAGATGCAGAAGCTGGGAGAGGGTGAAGGGTCGATGACCAAAGAAGAGTTTGCCAAGATGAAGCAGGAGCTCTTAGAAGCTGAGTACCTTGCTGTCTTCAAGAAGACTGTGTCTTCACACGAAGTCTTTCTTCAACGGCTCTCTTCTCACCCTGTTCTCAGTAAAGATCGCAACTTCCATGTTTTTTTGGAATATGATCAAGATCTAAGTGTCAGGCGGAAAAATACCAAAGAGATGTTTGGTGGCTTTTTTAAAAGTGTGGTGAAAAGTGCTGATGAAGTTCTTTTTTCAGGAGTTAAGGAGGCAGATGACTTTTTTGAGCAAGAGAAGACTTTCCTCATCAACTATTACAACAGGATCAAGGATTCCTGTGCAAAGGCTGACAGGATGACCAGATCTCATAAAAGTGTCGCAGACGATTATATCCACACCGCAGCCTGCTTGCATAGCCTGGCTTTAGAGGAGCCTACAGTCATCAAGAAGTACCTGTTGAAGGTGGCTGAGCTGTTTGAAAAACTTAGGAAAGTGGAGAGTCGAGTCTCCTCAGATGAAGACCTGAAGCTGACGGAGCTCCTGCGCTACTACATGCTCAACATAGAGGCTGCCAAGGATCTCTTATATCGACGCACCAAAGCCCTCATCGACTATGAGAATTCAAACAAAGCTCTGGATAAGGCCCGGTTAAAGAGCAAAGATGTCAAGCTGGCCGAGGCACACCAGCAGGAATGCTGCCAGAAGTTTGAACAGCTCTCTGAATCTGCAAAAGAAGAGCTAATCAATTTCAAACGGAAGAGGGTGGCAGCGTTTAGGAAGAATCTAATTGAAATGTCTGAACTGGAAATAAAGCATGCCAGGAACAACGTGTCACTCCTGCAAAGCTGCATCGACCTGTTCAAGAACAACTGAGTGAAGAACTGAATGTGAAGAAAGCCAGCATCACTTGCACTCAAATCATTGCCACAGAAGATTTGATTTATCTTGACTTCAGTTTAAAATTATGTGAATACATATTTTGATTTCTAAAGATCTTAACACTTAACCATGTTGGTTTAAAAATATTTCTATTGCATGCTCCTTGGACATAACTAATCCTGATGGCAGTTAATACCTCAGTGGGTAGAATCTTAAGTACTGGGTTCTCCTCTAATTTGTAGTGACGAAGAAAGGGTGCGGAATCACGTGCCTTCTGGAGCAAGTGTAATCAGCAGGGGCCCCACACATGTTGTCTCAACTTTCATGTGCCCGGGTCGCTGTAATTTTGGGTAGGTGCCTGTTAATAGCAGATGAGTCAGCTACTTGTTAAGGTAACAGACATTTCATCCCTTTGTCAAGTGATTTTCCCCTTTCTTACTCTCACGGATCAGTAGTCACCTTCAGTTGTTTGTACTATAACAAGAGCAAGAAAAATATCATATCTTTATATATACCCTTTGCAACTCCATTTTTGTAGTTGGGATACAAATATTTGTGGGGAGAGGCTTATCTTGAGGGTATAAGAACAAGTAATGTGAACCCCTCCCTTCCTGGTGGGGGTGCAGTATGTGTGTGCTTGGACTTTTCATAAAGCATCCAATAAAATAATCCATGCTCTCCAAAAAAAAAAAAAAAAAAAGAAGATGATAACAATAACCCTATATGCAAAACAGAAAAAGAGACACAGATGTACAGAACAGACTTTTGGACTCTGTGGGAGAAGGCGAGGGTGGGATGTTTCGAGAGAACAGCATCGAAACATGTATATTATCTAGGTGAAACAGATCACCAGCCCAGGTTGGATGCATGAGACAAGTGCTCGGGGCTGGTGCACTGGGAAGACCCAGAGGGATGGGGTGGGGAGGGAGGTGGGAGGGGGGATCGGGGTGGGGAACACATGTAAATCCATGGCTGAAAAAAGGAAAAAAAAGAAAAAAAAATGCTGGAGAGGGAAGAGGAGTAACAGGCACAAACTATTATGTATAAATAAGTGACAAGGGCATATTGTATAGCATAGGGAATATAGCTAATATTTATAATAACTTTAAATGGAGTATAATCTTTAAAAATATTGAATCACTATGTTGTATGCCTAAAACTCACATGATATAAATCAACTATACTTCAACAAAAAAGAAAAGACGGGCTTCCCTGGTGGTTCAATGGTAAAGAATCCGCCTGCCAATGCAGGAGACATGGGTTTGATCCCTGGTCCGGGAGGATCCCACATGCCATGGAGCAACTAAGCCCATGTGTCAGAACTACTGAGCCTGTGCGCTAGAGCCTGGGCGCCGCGGCCACCGAGTCCATGTGCTGCAACTGCCGAAGCCTGCACTCCTTAGAACCCGTGCTCTGCAACGAGAGCGGCCACGGCAGTGAGAAGCCCATGTACCTCACCTGGAGAGTAGCCCACTCTCCGCAGCTCAAGAAAGCCTGCTTGGCAATGAAGACCTAGCACAGCCAAAAATCATAAAGAAAAGAAATGCTTATATCAGATGCAAATTCTGCCCAGATAATATGGACAAAATTTATATTTTAAATCCTTGGTCTTTTTAAACTTTACCTGCTGTGATACTATAGAGTACAAATGATGCTAAACCAATAAAAGTAAACCTACAAACATTTCATTTTCCAAATGTATATAAGGCAAATAGTTTCTATATATATATATATATATATATATATACACACATATATATACACACATATATATAAACTTAGGTAATGGGATATATATAGATATATATATATATAACATACATACATACACCCTGGAGAGAGATATATATATATATATATCCCATTCCTTAAGTTTTTAGCAGTTACATTTGAATCTCAAATATCCTTTAAAGTCTACCTTGCAAATAATAGTTAAGAATCTATCAGGTCATCAAATGTCATGCCAGCTTCCCCAACTATATTTATCTTAAACAATTTTGCTGATTGGGCAAAGAGCTACTTGCCAGGCTAGAAAATGTGATTACAACAATTAACTTTTTGTTTAAAAATCAAATTATATAGTCGAAACATTATGATTGGATGTTTAGAGACAGAACATTAATTTACTTAACACCAAAGAGTTCAGAAGTAATGAAATAAAGTCCATCTGTTGTAGGCCCCACATTTTAAACTTACGATACTTCAATGTTAGCTCAGCAAATGCTGCACGTTTCAGGCATATGGGTAAGATCTAAGAGCTGGAGTGAGACATTATCCTTCAAAACTTATCAGTAACACTGCCCCTTAACAACTCACAGTGGAGGATGTCCTCACTGACTTCAGAGAGTAGTCTATGTAATTTCTTGTAAATGGGCAAAGCCAGGCAGTATGAACTCACTTAAAGGTGAGGCTCAGACTTATCTAAAGTAGGAAAGTGAAAAACTCATATAAGAAGACAGACTAGATGGCAAACAGTACAGAAAAGATACTTCTAATAGTGAAATCTCTTGACTAGTGAGTCTCCCTTCCCCTTTAGGTAGTTTTGGAGCAGACTTTCTAAAATTTAAAGGATAAGTAAGAGTTATTCAAGTAAAGAAGAGAGTTAAGGACACCAGGCAGCTGGAAGCATGCAAAGGCTTGGGGCAGAGACAGCAAGCAAGCGAGCAGGGTAAGTCTGGGAGCCTGTCAGTCAGTATTTCTGTACATCTGAAATGCCAAGTACAAGGAAGGGAATGGGGCCAACTGAGCCAGGAGAGGGAAGCAGGGCTGATGCTCAGTCTAAACAAGAAATTCAGATTTGATCCTAAAGGATTTTAAGTAGGGAGAAGCTGTTATGAGGAAATGCTATATGAGCAATAACTATTATCGTATTGCTTGATAGTATCGCACCTTTTCTCACTTAACAGTTTATTCAATATAACATTAACAGAACATTCAATATAATTAAAAATTTCTTAGAAATCACTTTTTCAAATTAAATGGCTGCATCATACTTCACTACTATTGTTAAGATACTTACATTTTTTGGTATTGAAAATAATCAGTGAGTATCTTTATATATAAATTTTAGAGCTCATCTCTCATGGATTCCTTGGGAACTTCACATTAAAATCACAAGGTACGAACACTCTAGACTTAAAATAAATGTACCAGTTTACATTCCCATTGGGCTGTCCCATTAGCCCAGCTTCCTGGGGCCCAGCAGGACATCCCCCACTACGGGTTGATTTCATAGACCAACACTCAAAAGGGCAATATTATTTATAAGTCTTGAAAAATGATGTCTCACTACAGCTAGCAGTTGTTGCCCACTGGCCTGAAACATGCATAGCATCATTCTCTGGGCTAATATTAGAAGTATCTTAAGTTTAAAATGTGGGGCCTTGAGTGGTACCATATATGGTTTTATTACTTTTCTTCTGAATTTTTGTGACGGTAATATAATTACTAATATAGTAAGTATAGATTACTTACTCTTAGCCAAGAAAGATGACTTTTAATTTGCTCCTGAGACCTGAAAAGTGGTATTATTATGTTTTTAATTTACATGTCTTTCTGACTAGTAAGATTGGAGATGCAGTATATCTTTTGTCCATTTCTGTACCAACTAAGAGGTGTTAGTGTCTTACATATGGATGTGTAAGTCCCTGTTATGGTAGACATGAATCATTTGTTCTAAACATTTCTTCCCAGTTGACTTTCAGCCTTGTCTTGTGCAATCTACAACTTTAAAACTTTTTACTATGTCACACGCTCAATCTTATTATTTCACTCAACAAACTTATTCAACACTAGCTACATGCAAGGCAATTTTCCTGCATCATCAGTGAATAAAATAGTAAGAGATCTCTGGCATGCGGAGCTTACATTTTAGAGGGAGGAGACAGATAATAAATGAGAAACAAAATAAAAAGGTCAATTATAGTATATTAGAAGATCAATACTATGGGAAAAATAGTAGAGAGCAGAAGGAATTGGGGATGGGATGGAGGGAATGTAGGTTGTAATTTTAAATACAGTGTTTAGGTCCCATTGAAAAGGTGACTTTTGAGCAAGGATTTAAAATTAAGAGTTACCATTCAGAAGATCTGAGGGAAGAGCATGCCAGAGTGAATAGCCAGTGCAAAGGTCTCGTGGCTAGAACATGCGTGAAAGTCTGATCAAAGAGGTGAGAGTGAGAGTGAATCAGAGGACAAAGAAAAAGATGAAGTCAGGGATATTACTGTGTGTGTATGAGAACATGTAGGCCATTATAAAGACTTGGGTGAGATGAAGGGTTCTGAGCAGAGGATGTGCTTTATGTTTCAAAGGATTACTCTGAGTGCTGTGCCCAAAATAGAACAGTGGTAGTAGTGAAGGTGGTCTGATTCTGGATGTTATTTAAAAAGTGTAGTCAACAGGATGTCAGATGAATTGGTGGTGGGGCTGAGAGAACAGGTGCAAGGCCGACTGGGGTTTTAGTCCTGAGCAACTAAACACATGGAGTTGCCAGCAATCGAGAAGATGAAGCCTGTAAGAAGTTTTTTTTTTTTTTTTTTTTTTCCTGGGAATGATCCAAATATCAGTTTTGGATGAACTTGAAGATGTCAGATATCCAAGTGGAGATGGCAACTAGGCAGTTGAGTCTAGAGTTCAGGAGAGGTGTGGGTTAGAGATATGTATCTGCGAATGATCAGCAGACATAGTGTTAAAAACTGCGGGGCAATTGAGACTTATAAGGGAGTGAGACAGCGACAGGAACCCATGGCTGGAGCACACAGGCCCTCCTCAGCCTGGAAGAAGAAAAGGAACCAACAAGGGATACCAGGAAGGAGAAATGGTCACACCGGAGTGAGTCGAGGAATGGTGGCATCTAGGAAGCCAAGGAAAGCACATGCCACTGATGGGTCAAATAAATGTGGCTCGTGAAGTGGACTGTGGGTTTAGCAACAGGGGGTTGGTGAATAGCACCATCTGTGACTTGCACTGCTTTCACGTATTTGTAAATTTAAAAAATATATTTAAATTTATATATATTGCTGAAATACATATCATTTTCATCTTTAATTTTTCTACCACTGATTATAACAATCCATTTCTTCACTATGAGCTTGTTAGTCTAACTTCTGATGAGCAAAGATCCATATTACTCCACCCTTGAGCATTCTGGACTCATTTACATAAACTGAGTTAATGGGATTGTGGAACAAACGTGTGCTTTTTAAATGTTACATCTAAACTCATTACAACGGCAAAACCTTGAGATTGTTGTAAATTATGACGGACTTTAGCTTTGTTCACTTCATGCATAGGGACAGTCACACTTTTACTAAGCAACCCAGAAATTGTTACCTTCTGATCAAAAGTGTACTTTCCTCCATGGAAGTGTAGAGAAAGAAAGGTAAGCATGGAAACAAAATCCTTACTTTTGTTACTGAAAATTTCCCTTATTTGACCTTTAGGAGAAGATGCTCAAGAGCAACTCTGCAATGATTCAATTCTTACTCATCCATAAGTGCTTAGAGGACATCTTATTTCCAATATTCTAAGAAGTTTATTTTTTAAGGACAAATTTTAAAGTAAAATTTGATGTCATAATTTCAAATAATTATTTCATTTTGTTTTGTGTATTTATTTGCAGGCGACTCAAATACAAAAAGCAAAGTCCCCCGTTCAAATGCAGCATCAAATTCAACAAATGAAACGTTCTATGAGGCTGATGATATAATTCAAGAAAAAACAATGGATACGACACAAATCAACACTGCTTGTTGTTAAAAATCCTGTGTTGTAAAAGCTCACTGGAGAGATGGAGCAAAAAAAAAAGAGTGCACTTCAAATACAGTTTGTAATAATACTTTTCAAAAATTTGCCACACACAAAGCCAGACACAGTCACAGTTTTGATCATTCAGTTAATTTATTAAATATCCACTAGGTTTCTGATAGATTTCCACATGAGTAAGTTTACTTTTATTTGCTAATTAATGTTTCTACATTACATGAAATTATGCTAACATTTCAGGAGAAATTATAGAATTTATCAGTAACACAGATTAGCACACCTATGTCAGTGAGGAACAATGAGAAGTTTATGTCACATTACCAGCATTTCACAAGTTTCTCATTCTTGGAGGCAGTTATTTTTATAAGAGATGGTACTGGATAAGGTAAATCTCAGAGAGGTGGCCTTATGAACGAGAAGTGGCATGTTCTTAAGTCTCTTAGAAATCAACCCATGCCTTTTTCAGAGGATTTGCTGAGCACACAATGTATTATTGCCTTTATAAAAACTAACATTTGATAACAAAATATATCATCATGTATAATCTGCATGATAAAATATTTTCTGTATACCAAGGGGTAATAACAAAAATCCTTCACTGATAAAGTTCCTAAGGAATTTCTAGAATGAAAGTTATAAAGCAAACAAGTTACTTCTCTGGTCCCACCTAAGTCTACTGCAGTAATACCATTTAGACATCTAGAAATAAAGCTACAGTTTCTGCAAATTAAACCTGCTTTAAAAGATTTTTATTCATAAATATGATTTCTGTTATAAGAATGGAGACCTGGTCCTATAATGGAATTCAATAGGAAAAAAAAGAATTAATTTTAAGCTGGCGCTGCTAAACGTATCCACTATGTTGTACAAAGTTTCTGTAGTTGGAAGACTAGCCTTTCAAGATGTGCCAAATACACTCTGATTTGTGAGGGTAGGGGGCAGGCAAGGAATGATTTATTTTTCTCTGGCATGCAAAGCTCAGGGTTAGAAACTTTTGATCATTAGCCTGTCAAAATTTCTACCAAGAATTGGGAATTCTAGCACTGTCCAGTAGAGGTTTCTGTGATGATGGAAATGTTCCTTCTGCATCAGTCTTGTCTGGCAAGGTAGCCACCAGCCGTATGTGGCCGCTGGGCACTTGAAATGTGGTTAGTGCAGCTGAAGAAATACTTTTTCATTTAATTAATCTAAATTTCAACAGCCACGTGTGGCTAAATTGACAGCATAATTCTAGGTCATTATTGCAACATCCTACTGCCTGTGTTGTATTTCCAATTCAAAAGGAACACAGTTTTGCCAATGTTTAAACGTTAAAATTGCTTAGAGCATGTGTGAAGTCTGAAAGTTGAAACATTTCCACTACAAAAATGACATTTTATGTGGTTATAAAAGCAAAGAATTTTCATTTATTTTTTGAGAAAGCACACAAAGCGTTTGTGGGTAGTTCTTGATCTCAGATCCAGCTTTGATGAAAAAAAAAAATCCCAGACAATTGGCTACCTTGATACACAGATAATAATAGTTATATTACTAATTAGATGTTGCCTCAGGTAAAAATCTCAGTTGAGAAAGTTAGTTAAGGCACTGGTTAGTCTACTTTTGTTGCATAAGGGCAAGAGCAGAGGCCATAAAGAATAAGCAGCAGGAAACTTAAGAGACGGGCAGGGCCAGCAAAATCCTCCTGATTCCCCAGACTCTTCCCAACCTTTCGGAAAGGCAAGCTTGGGTTGGGCATGCATCATGGGTTGTGCTCTCAGGGAGGCAACCCAATTCCCTGGCACTCTGCAAAATTCTGGAGGCGTTAGGAGGAGACAAAATGAGGGCCGAAGACCCTGGGCTTTGCAAGTGAAAGTATCACTTAGTGGGCATAAAAAACTCCTACTATTCTTGGATGCCAAATGCCCGGGAAAAATCAAGTCTCAGCACTCGTATGGGCTGGAGTCTGTGCAGCACTCCCTGCCCAGCCAGGGAACCCGAGGGGGAGCGAAGGGCTCCCTGAGTGGACCGTGTGCGACACTGTGACTTTGAAGCAGCTGTGCTTCATGATATTCACTATATGGAGACAAAATATTAAAAGAAGGCTTACTGAATTATTATAGTCTGTACATTGAAAAATATATTTTAAATGATTTATTTTGACCAAAAATACTAACATTACGACAGAATATATTCTGTCAAAAGTAACCTAAAATAAAACTAAAAGCAAAGCGTTCCAAATTATGTACCATTCTGGGGATAGGTCTGATAAAGAAGACAGTAGCTTTTTAGAAAACTTAAGTTACTGTAGCTTTTAGAAATAATCAGAACTTAGAAAGAAAAGTGGGCCTAGAATAAGACACCAAATAACAGAAAATCAAATTTTCAAATTATTCTTTACGTGGGCTTCTGATGAAAGCAAGTTCATCCTTTAAAAACTGTGAATTGGATTATGAAAAGGATGGAACCAAACCCTAATAAAAGTCACTTCTTTCCTTGTTCATTGTTCAGTTGCTAAGTTGTGTCTGACTCTGCAACCCCAGGGACTGTAGCATTTCTTTTCTTAAAACTCTCTGATGGGGTCTCTTGCTTACAGATAAAGTCCAAGCTCCCAAACATGGAACATAAAACCTCTTTCTCTTATACTAAGAACTTAGAATGGTGGTCTTGATTCTTACCACTCCTGTCCTACACAAGGCTTGTAATTCTTGACACACACACCCCAGCCTTGTCTATTGAGGGTTTGTTCACAGGACTCATTCTGTCAGGAGCTGCTCTAACTCCCACTCTCATGCTCAATCAAAATGTACTTCAGGCATTACTTTTCTAGGCAGCTTCTTCTAACTTCTCCAGACTCTTAGGTACTCCTTGAAGTCTTCCAATTACTGCACTTAATACCTAATGATGAGTTTGCTGATTCCCCTATTAACTAAACTCTGAATTCCTTTCAGGGAAGCAAATATGTCTTATTAATCTCTGTATCCCTGGTTAGTGTTTGCCATACTAAGTTCTCAATAAATGTTTACTGAAGAAAGGACTCAATGGCATTTATCTTGACTATTAATGATAACTCATCAACCTAGTTTAAGGTAACCTAAGGCATGTAATTTGAGAGACTCATAAATACAGATACACACAGTTGTTTTACTTATTGATGTTTTAGCCTCAAAGAACCAAAGATGTAAACAGATACGTATTCTGTGACAAACGGGGGATCTCTCTGAGAGGTTTTAGCCAACAGATGATACGGAAAGAAGAAATAGGGAACTGGAGAGGGTGTAGGTCCATCAGCTCAAAAGCAATAGTCTCAAAATGTTCAGATAATCGGGTTACAGATACAAATCTAAAAATACATTCTGTCTGCCTCTAGTGAAAATGACATACACTGAGCGGTAAGGATGTGAACCAAATGTCAACTATCTGCTTCGAGAAGTGACATGTGTTTAACAGCTATATTAATAAATTCAACCTTTACCATTACAGAATGCTACCTGCTTATCTGCAGCAATTTCTAAATGAATATAATAATTTACATTCCTAAATGAATATAATTTCTAAAATAATAATATTTGAATTTTACTAAAACATTGATAATCATATATATTAAGGATTACAAGGGATCTCAGAGATAATTTGGTACAATATTTTATAGATGAAAGACATCAAAGCCGAGAGAAGGTAAATGACTTTGCTGAAGGTCACACAGGTAGTCAGAATGACTAGGATTTTTGGATTTTTTTTACTACCAAGTTCAATTTTCCTTATGCTACATATTGCCTGAGAGGAAATGTCACTAATTTACCCCTGCAATATATTAGTGAGATTTACATCCAATCCTAATAATAACAAGATCACTGCAGTAGAAATTATTTTAGTAAAAACAAATGTATTTTATTCAGGTGAGATTTTTCATAAACTATTCTCATACTATGGGAAATTTAATCAAGAACAATTCCAAGATTTTTCTCTGGGAGTAAAAAAATTACACAACATTAAAATCTTTCAATTTGCAAACTTTAGTAGTTAATGAAGGCCTAATCTTATACGACTCTCCTGAGCCACTAAGTATGCCACCATTCAAAAAACAAATCTGACAAGCCAATTTATTGTCTCTATAATTAACACAAATAAAACTTACAAATGACTGGATTAACTCTGTGTCATTACAGTGATCACTTTTAACAACATTACACCTCAATACAATTGAGACCATCTATTTGCATGTAGCACTTTCTAATCATCTCTTTAAAGTTGGAATTTTTTTTTTACTTTTTTTTATCCTGATAATCAAAGGACTGTATTTTCATAAAGTACCGTCTTTTAAAAATAAACTATAGCAAAGGCAAAACAAACCCTTAAAAACCTAACAGCTCTGTGTTTCTCTCCAAATAACTGACTAACACATTTAAACAAGTGGATGTCTTTTAAAGGAGGCCACCAGACTAAGTTGGGTTATCGAAAAGCTCCAAGTGTGGCAGCATCCGTGACTGCAATGCTAGAACAGGGATGTGGACGTAGCTTCCCTAGAGTCTACGCCTGGTAAGCACATGCTCAGAGGAGCTATGAGGCTCTCCCAGTCTTACTGAGGTCATGCCAGCTAGGCCTGCTGGGTGAAGGAAGAATCAGTCCACCTTTCCAGCCTGTGAGGTTATGTACACTTACCTGATTTCATCATTATGAATACACCTACAGCCACATCTGTAGGCTACCAATTTGTAACTGCACCACAGTGAGGTACTCGGCAATCTTTGGTGCTGTGCCATGATAACTAGCTGACTTTCGATGCTGCTACAATAGAAAGTATTTAACTTATAGGACGTAAGGGATATTGGAGTGTTCAGCAAAGTAAGTAACAATGATCATTGTGAAATTAAAAAAATGTAGAAACATTTATACCTACTACTATGTGTCTGACAATGCTGACTCATACAAAATTTTCATTATTATATAAAGGCTTTCATGATGTAACTCCCTGGCTATTAAATTTTAAAAAGTACAGAATAAAATTCTTGATCCTAAATTTTTGTCACTGCTCCTGAGATTTATGACTGAAGTAAGAGAAACACCCCAAACTGGTCATATTATGGAATCATAAATTCAATGGAAACCTGCTTCAAAACTACAAATTATTTCAAACAAATAAATATATATGTTCACATTTATAAAAATTTCCACATTACTCATAGAAACAAGCTTCATAAAATTTATATACTGAATACAATAAAAATCAGTCCTAATGAAGATTTAGCTGTTGTCCTTCTAAATAAAAAACTCTGTGTTTGAGGTATCTCTTTAAGACATGCCAATATGGCACATTTGTAAAACAACCCAGGAGTCTGTCCTAAAAATCCTGCCCAACACAGCATCATCTCTATCAGACTTACAAACAGGTTGAACTAGACTTGTCTTTTTAAACAAGGAAGAAATATTTTGTTACAAAAACGAAGGAGGCAGGTACTAGAAACTCGGCAGCTCAGAAAACAGTGAAATTTTGTTATAAATATTTTCATTATTTATCATATTCCTGCTGACACCATTCATTTAAAAAGTTCTAGTCAAGACCAATAAAGCAGCTTCATCTCCTATGACATCCAAAAAAAAAAAAATCCAAGTGAAGAATTTCATTATCTTAATAGTAATACATTATCATAGGATATAAAGCTTTTAAAATTTTCAGTGTCAAGCCTACCTTGCTTTATCACTGGAAGATGGACACTTAATCCAGCAATATTCATTTACTGCTAGGTAGACCGCCTGTGTTGACTGTAGTAAAGCAATTTACAATCAGCTTATGAAGTAATAACATTAACACAGAAAGGAATACCAAAAATCATGAGTTTTGTTGCACAGATATCCATACTTGGGGCATGGCTATCAAGTAATAAGACTGATTCAATACTCTGTAATCATAGCACATTAAAATACTGTCAGACATTAATGGTCCTATATATGAAAAAATGTCTATATGGAAATGGCTGTGATTTATTGCAAAGCATAATTATATGGCAAATTTCAAAGAAGGTCAAATAATTTTCAAAACTAAATTTTTAAATTTAATAGCTCAGGCCAGTCTCAGTTACTTTTTGGAGATTTCAGAACTGTTAGGGGCAGAGGAATGCTTTTCCTTTTTTCTCTTCTTTTTGTCCTTTTTGTGATGCTTCCCCTTTTTTGACTTACTCTTTTTCTCCTTTTTCTTTTCTTTCTTCTGGTATTTTTGCTTCTTTTGTTTTGAAGTGTCCTCTTCAGTGGAACTAGATGAATAAGACCTACGGGTAATAATACATACTGACTGATAACTGTATTTATGGCTGATGGGTGCATTTAAATGGAATCCGAACTGCTTTAAATCCTTCTTGGAACAAGGTGAGAGTATAAAGAAACTCAAATGAAATGTGCCTTTTACATCTGTGTGCTCTTACAATACTGTAGTCAGAATTTTTGCCACTTAGCCAGAGAAACTAACAAAATAAATATCTCTATTCTGCTCAATTCCAGTTATGAGTTTTAAATTCAGCAAGGATGAAATCATTTTTCTGTGATTTTCAGTTTCTCATCCTGTGTACCCTTCAAAATCTTTCTTAAAAGGCAAACAAAGTGGCATTTTATACACTCTCATTATATACACAATCCACTGTGTACACAATAACCTGTTAGTTTATTCTCTTAAAAGAGCCACAAAGAATGCAATAATATAAAAAGAGTTATAGTTGTACCTCCATATAAATGTACGAAAGCTGAAAATCCGCAAAATAAAAGCACTTGTTATTTCTTTTTTATTTTTCAAGTTAAAGTACTTGATTCTTTTATATACAGAGTGATACAGATGAACAGTTGCATTCCATAATAATTTTCAGTAGTTACAAAATGATACTTTTAAATGTATAATTGAAGTAAATGAGTATGATTTACCCAAACCCCAAGTGTAACAAAACAGGAACTGAGTTAATTTATAATAAAAAAGGTACCCCAAAGTTAGCTGAGTGATCTAAACATGGAAGTTAAACTCCAGCTGAGAAGAGCTGGCCGCCACACACAGGAGAAGGAGAGGCAGACACCGGAAGCCACAGGCTGCGTCTGCAGAGAGCCTCACCGCGAATGCCCTGACCGGGGACCGGCCTCCTGGGCCTCTGGAAGAGCGCGTCCCCTCCTTTCCCTGTTTGCCTGCCCAGCCGCTGGCTGTCTCCCGAGCCTGGTTTCTCATGGATTCTCCTGCACTCTCTTCAGTTCTGTTTTTCTCAACTCTTGTCTGCTTTCCTGTTTTCAAGACCTTCTTAACCTCTATATTCTGACCAGGGCTGCTTCTCTGCTTATACTTTTTTCTTTGCCTTTTCGGACTTGGATTCTCTTTTTTTAAGGCAGAATGTTAAACTTTAGCATAGCAACTACATTAAGTGGCATTATCTTTGCTAAAAGTGTACTTAGAAAAGTTCTTTTAATTCTGGGCTGTGTCTGAAAGAGGTCTGTGAAGCCCAAGGTAAATAACATATTACTCTAAAATCAGTATATGAAAATTTGGAAGAAAATAGAAAATCTCACTTTTCCTACTAGGAATCCATTATGTTGTGCTAGTGCAAATGACAAAACAATACGCTAATCAGACTACGTGATACACTGAGCTCTACCTTCCTTTATTAGTTCTTACATCAAACATTGTTATTTAACTCTCAACACCTGAAAGTGAGTTAACTTCCAATATGTATAGTAGCTGAGGTGTTAAGAGTGTATATATTTCATGCTCTACAAAAACTACAGAGACAACACCTGACATGCAGAACCTGCTCCATCAGAGAACTAAGGTCCAAGATAGACATTACTACCTGCTAAATACCTTAAATAGTGCCTATACGTACATGCTTATTCTGGTATAAATGAAAGTGCACTCATGAACCAAGGAAGAAGTTGCCTCTTAAGTCTTTGGATCGATTTCTTTAACCAACTGTTGAAAGAGTTGACAGTAAAAAAAAAAATCATAGATAGTTGAGAATTCTGAAAGACCTGAAGGAATTTTTAGCATGGCAAATAGGTACATAAATCCAATTAATTAATTAACTTAATTAATTAATTAATGATATTCTGAGAATACTGACATTTAAGCCCCAACTTCATATATATGAGTACAAAATTTGTATGTGAAGAATTTCAACATATGTCCAAATTAAAACTTGACTAGTGTTCCATAATTTAAAAATTCTAGAACACAAACAGAATACATAAAAGAAGCAAGTGGGGCTGTTATTTATTTATATCTTAATTTGCTCCAAAAAAGAAAATTTAAGGTACCTGAGTGCTGACTCTATTTTTGAATCCTGACATGAAGGATTTTGTTATTTTACTGAGACAACCAAACTCTCATCAATATTAAATTAACTAGACTGTAATGTGAAAAATAAAATTTTTTAATCCATCCCATATTCAGTCCTATTTTTTTTTTTTAAAGTTAAAAAAGTACCTCTTCCTTTTTTTTTTCAACTTGATTTTCTCTTTGCTTTTTGCTTTTTTCTTTTCCTCTTCTTCATTAATTCCTGTGTGTTGAGGGGAAAGAATCAGGTCACCATCAGTTTATTTATTATTGTGGTATGTAAGCATGTTAAAAAAAATTGGGGTATAGCTGCTTTACAGTGTTGTACAACAAAGTGAATTAGCTCTATGTATAATACATCGCCGTCCGCTCACCGCCCCCATCACCCTGCCCATCGCGGTCACCACAGAACACTGAGGCTGAGCACCCCGCACCGTGCAACGGCTTCCCGCTGGCTACCTGTTTTACACGTGGCAGCACCCAGTCGGCAGGCCCAACCTTCCAAGTCACCCCTCTCTCTCCTCTCTCCTGCGTGCCCATGTCTGCTCTCCACATCTGTGTCTATTCCTGCCCTGTAAATAGGTTCACCTGTACCCTTTTTCTAGATTCCACATGTATCCGTTAATATATGATATTAGTATTTTATACATTTTAAAATTTTGGCTGTTGGTTGGTGAATTTCACTGGTCAGGATCTGCACTTTTCTTGTAACAATGTCCCCTTTCTTGATTATTTTTACTCATTAAAAATCTAATAAAAACACTCTGCTTTTAATACAAATTTCAAATCAACTATGTATATTTACTAAAAACTTCAAGTATTTAATTTCTAATTCCTAATCAATATTGACAGTTTGGTGGGTACTATTTCAGGCCTTAAGAAATGAAACAACACAATCAGGTATAATTTAAAAAAATTTTCCTTTTCAAGCAAAATTAGGATCACGAAATCCTAGGGCAATGGGACAATAACAACACAACTAATATTTACATTGTCAGTATCTTGGAAGGAGAGAATACGCACTATTCTCTAGCTTGATTCTTATTTTTTAAATTTTTTATATTTACCATATTTGTCATATTTTGTATATTTATTTTATTTTTTTTCTTTTTTTTCCCATTTATTTGTATTAGTTGGAGGCTAATTACTTTACAATATTGTAGTGGTTTTTGTCATACATTGACATGAATCAGCCATGGATTTACGTGTATTCCCCATCCCGATCCCCCCTCCCACCTCCTTCTCCACCCGATTCCTCTGGGTCTTCCTAGTGCACCAGGCCAGAGCACTTCTAGCTTGATTTTTAAATACACAATTTGGTGTGTGTTCTTCGAGACTTTCTCTATATATAACTAAATACAAACATACATTTACATATACAAATAAAGTTACATGTAAGTCTCAAGTTTTTTCTCATTTGAAAAATGTAGCATATACAATATTTTCAACTTCTTTCACTTAACACTTTTAAAAATATTCATTTATCCTAGCACTATTTGCTGAAAAGACTTTTTCTACACAGAATTGCCTTTTCACGTTTGTAAAAAATCAGTTGAACTGCTTCTAGGAAGATGAAGTAGACATATATTTCCTATTCCTCTCATTAAGTATAACTACACATCCAAGACATAACAAAAACAAGCATAAGACGACTCTGAAAGGTGAAAAGGTAGACACTAGCTAGGGTTCTTGTATAAGCTAGAAAACAACCCAGTACTGAGTTCCCTGAAACGTCTTTTTGCTTTATACAGCACAGACTTAAGAGCTACAGAAGCTGGCAACCTGGCGATGTCAACACCTGGAGACAAAAATGCCCCAACAAGAATCTGCTCTTTCTAGTCAAAGGGCCAAAAGAGACTGCATTGTGACAGCAAACTTTTAGATAATAATTGCCATTCTCCAGCCAAACACCACAGAAGAAAATGTGACACCACCCACATCATCAAAGGCTGAGTGAAGAACACAGACTTCCTCCCTTGTGAGGCTGTGATACCAAACATTCAAAGAAGGATTAATACAAATTTTATATAATCTTATCTAATGAGCAGAAGAGAATGAAACTCTTCTCAATATTCTACGAAGCTAATGTTACTCTGATACCAAAATCAGATTAAAACAGCACAAAATTAGAAAAAAAGACTAACATCTCTCGTGAACATGGATGCAAATAACTGTTAACAAAACATTAGCAAAGAGAATTCAGTATTTAATATTTTTAAAAAATTATACACCATGACTAAATGTCACTTACTCAAGGTATGCTAGGCTGACTGAATATTCAAAAATCAATTAATGTAACCTACTGTATTAACAGGTTAAAGAAAAACTGTAGGATCCTATCAATTGATATAGAAAATGCATGTGGCAAAATCTGACACCCATTCATGATAAAAACTCTTTCAAAATAGGAATAGAGGGACACTTCCTCAACCTGATAAAGAATGACTACAAAAAAACTGACAGCTAACTGCTAAGGTCTGAATGTTTCTGTCCCCTAGGGTTGGAATCCAGGTAAGAATTCATCTCTCACTACTCTTTTTCAATATAGTACTGTAAGTTCTAGCCACAGCAATAAGACAAGAAAGGGAAATAAAAGGCTTACAGATCAAAATGAAAGAAGTAAAACCGTTCTGATATGCAGACACCACGATAGTTTACATAGAAAATTTCAAGAAATCTACCAAAAACTCCCAGAAATAATCAGTGAGTTCAACAAGGATAAAAGATAAACATACACAAATAAACTGCATTTCTATATACCCATAATGGACATGCAGACAATGAAAAAAACATCATTTACAATTTTTCAAAAAAGAAATGTTTATAAATATAAATCTAATAAAACATGTAGGATTTATATGCTGAAAAGTAAACAGTGATAAGAAAAGAAATCAAAGATCTAAATAATTATAGAGACATATTATATTTGTGGGTTGGAATGCTCAACATAGTAAAGGTGTCAATTTTCCCCAAATTGATAAACATGCTTAATGCAATGAGTATCAAAATCCCAGCAAGATTCTTTGCAGATAAAAACATCATTCCAAAATTTTTATGGAAAGAAAAAGAAACTAGAATAGTTGAAATAATTTTGAAAAAGAAGAATAAAGTAGAAAAACTCCGTCCCTCCAACTTCAAAACTTATTGTATAGCTCTATTAATCAAGAATGGGTGGAGGGATAGACACATAGATCAATAGAACATTATAGACAATCCAGAAACAAACCCACACAAATATGATCAACTATTTTTGGCAAAAGCAATTCAATGAAGGAAAGACAGCCTTTCAATGAACAGTGCTGGAACAATTGTTCATTCTTAAGCAAAATACTGAGTGCTCTAAGTTTCATATCTTATATAATAATCAACTCAAATGGATGAAGGACTTAATGTAAAATATAAAGCTATAAAAACTTTAGAAAAAAGTAAAGGAGACCAAGAGATAGGTTAAAAGTTACACTTGAAAGCAAAGCACAATCTACAAGGAAAAATTAATAAATTGGAACTTTATAAAAAGTGAAATCCATTGCTCTGTGAAACACCTATTAAGATGATGAAAAGACAAGTTACATATTGGGATAAAATATTTGTAAACCAGGCATCTAACAAAGGACTTATATAAGTACGCTAAAAACTATTTGCTTTCTCCTGGCTATTTTAATTATATCATTTAAAAAAAATTTACAATATTCAAGAGAGTTGGTATAAGATCTCTCTAGCTCTAAGGAAGAATTCAAGGAGCCCCTAGGATTACCTAAAGGATGCAGGTCAAGGATGCACTCAGCCACTCACACCGAGAACTTACCCTTTCAGAGAAACTGAACATCATCAGCAAATTATCAATGGAACTAACAACCACAGCCTCTAGACTCCCTTCCTCTGTGTGCTTCAGACCCAATCTATGGTATATTTGGGTAGGGGTTATTGGGCTTCCTTTGCATTGTTCACTTAAAAAGGCTTTCTTATCTCTCCTTGCTATTCTTGGAACTCTGCATTCAGTTGCGTATATCTTTCCCTTTCCTCTTTGCCTTTCACTTCTCTTGTTTTCTCAGCTATTTGTAAGGCCTCCTCAGACAATCACTTTGACTTCCTACATTTCTCTTTCCTGGGGCTGGTTTTGGTCACCACCTCCTGTACAGCCTTATGAACCACTGTCCATATTTCTTCAGGCACTCCGCTTACCAGATCTAATCCCTTGAATCTATTTGTCACCTCCACTGTATAATTGAAAGGGATTTGATTTATGTCATATCTGAATGATTTAGTGGGTTCCCCTACTTTCTTCAATTTAAGTCTGAATTTTGCAATCAGGAGCTCATGAACTGAGCCATAGTCAGCTCCAGGTCTTATTTCTGCTGACTGTATAGAGCTTCTCTGTCTTAGGCTGCAAAGAAAATAATCAATATAATCAGTCTGATTTTGGTAATGACCATCTGGTGATGTCCATGTGTAGTTGCCTCTTGTGTTGTTGGAAGAGGGTGTCTGCTCTGACAAGTGTGTTCTCTTGGCAAAACTCTGTTAGCCTTTGCCCTGTTTCATTTTGTACTCCAAGGCCAGATTTGCCTGTTACTCTAGGTATCTCTCGACTTCCTACTTTTGCATTCCAATCCCCTACGATAAAAAAGGACATCTTTTTTTCAGTATATATTGTCACTTTGCTTATTTAACTTACATGTAGAGTACATCATGTGAAATGCAGAGCTGGATGACTCACAAGTTGGAATTAAGATTGCTGGGAGAAACATCAAACCTCAGATATGCAGATGATACCACTAATGGCAGAAAACAAAGAGGAACTAGAGATCCTCTTGATGAGGGTGAAAGAAGACAGTGAAAACTCAACATTCAAAAAACTAAGATCATGACTTCATGGCAAACAGATTGGAAAAAATGGAAACAATGATGGATTTTGTTTTCTTGGGCTCCAAAATCACTGCAGATGGTGACTGCAGCCATGAAATTAAAAGATGCTTGCTCCTCAGAAGGAAAGCCATGACAAACCTAGACAGCATATTAAAAATCAGAGATATCACTTTGCTGACAAAGGTCCGTATAGTCAAAATTACAGTTTTTCCAGCAGTCATGTACAGATGTGAGACCTGGACCATAAAGAAGGCTGAGTGCCAAAGAACTGATGCTTTTGAAACGTGGTATTGGAGAAACTCTTGAAAGGCCCCTGGAAAGCAGGAGGTCAAACCAGTCAGTCTTAAAGGAAATCAACCTTGAATATTCATTGGAAGGGCTGAAGCTGAAGCTCCAATACTTGGGCCCCCTCACGCGAAGAGCCGACTCATTGGAAAAGACCCTGATGCTGGGAAAGATTGAGGGCAAAAGGAGACAGGAGTGGCAGAGAATTAGATGGTTAGATAACATCACTGATTCAATGGACATGAGTTTGGGCAAACTCTAGGAGGTAGTGAAAGACAGGGAAGCCTGGCGTGCTGCAGTCCATGGGACAGCAAAGAGTCTGACATGATTTAGCGATTGAAGAACAACACTGGGATTCCACTTGGTGATCATGAAATAAATATGGTCCCTTTGTGTGTGTGTTAGTTGCTTGGTTGTGACCAACTCTTCGTGATCCCATAGACGGTAGTGCATCAGGTCCTTCTGCTCATGGAATTCTCCAGAAGAATACACAAGTGGGTAGCCACTCCCTTCTCCAGGGGATCGTCCCAATCCAGGGATCGAACCTGGGTCTCCAGCATTGCTGGTGGATTCTTTACCACTGAGCCACCAGGGAAGCCCTACTATACTGGAGTGGGCAGCCATTCCCTTCTCCAGGGGATCTTCTTCACCCAGGGATCGAACCTGGGCCTGACGCACTGCAGGCAGATTCTTTACCATCTGAGCCAGAAAGTTGATGCTAATAATGAAGCTTCACCAACTACTCTCTGTCCTGGAGGGTATTATATGCTACTTCCTCCCCTTTCTTCCAGAGTGGATCTGTCCCTGGTCTTCTGATTGAAAAATCACCTCTAGAATAAACCACTATTTATGATGGGAGTGCAGTTTATCCTTTAAGATTGATGTGATAAAGGACAAAAAGGTCAAGAACCAACAGACTGGATGATATCTAAGGTAGGAGAGCAGCACACAGCAATGAAAATACTATAGGACAAGTAGGCAAGAAACCTGGATCATGGCAAGAAATGTTGGCTCTATTGTGACCAGTGAGTGACTTTGCAAAGTCACCTGTTTTCATTTTCTTTTTCCACAAAACTAGGGTTTTAAATTATTTGTTCTAAAGATTTTTCCTAATTCTAAACTCTTGTGCATTTGTCTTTTTAAAAATAGGGCAGTATAGGTGAAAGGGGTAGAAAGTATCCTTGTGGAATTAAGGATCTTAGGCTTTCTCTCCTAGAATCTTCTGTGTGCTCCTATGTGGCTTGGCTACTCCCCATTTTGGTGCAGCTATCTTTCTGGAATATCTCCTAACCAGCATGCTACAAATTTCCATTCTTATCTTTTCTATTCCCTACATTCCTGTCTTCCTTTATTCAGCGTATTCCCTTACATTGGTAGAACACTTATTCCAGAGGTTTTCTGAGAAAGAGTGAGAAGGAAATTGTTTTTTCAGACTTGAATGTCTGACAATGTCTTTACTGTACTTTCACATTTGATTAATAATTTGGTTGGGTATATTATCCTAACTTGGATATAACTTTTCTTCAACAATTGAAAGCATGATCCACATTCTACTAGCTTCCAATATTGGTTTAGAGACGTTCACTATTCTGACTCCTGATTCTTCACCTATGACCTGCCTTATTCTCAACTCTGGAAGTCTGGATTACATCTTTCAGTTTCTATCGTACATTAAGTTTCATTATAGTGTCCTTTGTGTGGGATATTTTTAACACTGTGCGTGGTACTTGTTAAACCTTTTCATCTGGAAATTATTTCTTCTCTTTCTGGGATTCATTTGAATGAAGTATCTTCTAGAATGACCCTTCAATTGTTCTATCTTTTTTCTCTCACTTTGCTCTTGGTTTTTTTCAACTTTACCTTCCAACTCTATCAAGTTTTCCATATCTGCTTCATTTTTAATTTTCAAAAGCCCCTTTGTTGGTTTTATTTATATCCATGTGTTCTAGATCTTCTCTTTCTATGAAACTAAATATTTATTATTTCTGCTAAGTTTTCTCCCTCTACAGACTGTGAATTTCTCAAGTTGATTTTTTGTTTGTGTTTTGAAATCTATATTTCATGTGAAAATCCTTCTGCAGAAATTTAGCACTCCTCGCTGTCTAAAGAGCTTTTAGCAAGCGAAACTTAGAAGTGCAGACTTCACCGGCCAACTGGTGAGATCTTGTCTTTGAAGGATCCCTAATGTCAATATCCTTATTTCTTTCTTCTTAGGCTGGTCAGATTTCCCAGGGATGTATCTTCAGATCTTCTGCCTGAGTAATATATGTCTGGGAACCAATAGGTGAAGATGGCTAGAAGGCTCTCACCATTCTGTATCTAACCTTTAACTTAAATATCTTCATTTGTGTTTGATGTGTCCCAGTTTAAAGACTGTTGATCTGACCCTGTCTAGAAAATAGACCTATAGCAGTCTGCTGAGAGGACAGGGCTTCACAGAGTAGGAAAAGGGAACAGAGCATTAACTACTTCATGCTTTTAAGAAATCCCTGTTTTTAGTCTTACATTTTCACTTTCAGAGGTACCCAAGGATACTCATTATCAAGACTTCAGGGGGTTTTAGAGTGTATACACAGGTTATTTCTCAGCTTTTCACACTGTTAAAAGGGTTGAGCTCTCTTAAACTGTGAGTCCACTATCACTAACCCAAACTTTCTGACTCTTGTTTTCTTTGTCCTTGTGAATTTAGGTCTTTAAAAAATTCTTCTACTATTATTTCAGTGTTGTTTCAGTAGGGAGCAAAAGAAAAAAAATATATATTCAAGCAGCTATCCCTGAAGTTATATTGACTCATATTTCCTGTTACTCTCGCCTGCCTTTTTTGGGATACTACCCTTCTTCTGCCTTCTCAGCTTGTCCTAGTACCCTGGCATTTGACTTTTTCCACTTACCTTCACTGGACATTATATGGAAAGGTTAAAAAAATTTAAGGTGTTTATTGTTCTCTTATGATCAAAAACAAGTTTAACCGTTTTGTATCTGTCTCACTCTATGCCTAAACCCATATTCAAATAAGCTGCATTTTGCTTCTATGTGACAACTACCAATATGGCATTTTGTAGTTTACAAAATATTTTCACATATGGCATCACATTTTATCCTTAAAAACCCCACTGCAAAGATAGGTCATTTTATACACACGATAGAAAACAAATGGTTAAACAGTTGGTCTGAAATTTGTTCTCTTTTGCAGGGGAAAGGAGGATGCCTCAGGAAAGAAAAAAGGTAACTTGGTCAAATTTCTTTATAAACATGCTAATGACAGATTTCCTGGAAATAAATTACTAGTATTTGCTAGCCAGAGAATCCTTTTTTGGGGGTGGGGAGGAGGTGGTATATGACTAAATTACAGAAATTTTTTTCCTCACAGTTCTGAAAGTTAGAAGTCCATGATCAAGCTGTTGGCAGAAGAATCCTTATTTATAGATTGCTTACAGCTGAATGTACGTGGTTGGTCTAGGACTGCTTATGGTAAATAATCCTGGAATCTAGGGATTTATGGGGTATAAATCCATAATCCCTGGGAAATGTAACTATCTGGGCACAAAATTAAGGTGTTTCATGACCAAAGTGACTTTCTTTTCTGTAAGTAATGTTGAAACCTTTTACGTTAACCGTGGCCAGAGTGGGAACCTGGGAGGTTGTACTATAGTCCCAGAACCCTTGCTGCTTTGCTATGCCACATGGTCATCTGCATACATGAAGTTACAGTTGACCCTTGAATGGCAGAGGGGTTAGGAAATAAATTTTGTGAGGAAATAAATTTTCTGTAATTTTGCAGTCCAAAATCCAAGTATAACTTATAGTTGGCTTTCCACATACACAGTTTCTCCATATGCATGGTTCTGAATCTGTGAATTCCATCAACTGCAGCTTATTTATTATTCTAGTATGTAATGCTGAAAAAATTTGTATGAAAGTCAACCCATGCAATTCAAATCCATGTTGTTCAGGGGTCAACTAAAGCTTGATACTACTAAGATCTCTGATTTTAATGAGTGTGATTTGATGATCCAATCCTTTAGACTCTTTGTACCATGTGATACATTCCAGTGAGATGTAAAAACAAAACGAAACACAGTAAAACCTGGGTTGCAGAATCAGAAACATACTTGCCTGCAGGTTCTATCACTGACCAACTGTTTGACTTTGGGCAAGTTACAACGGTTCAAGCCTATTTCCTTACCTATGCAATACTTCTTACATAAGATGCAAACTATCTTAATGACAAATATAACAGAACAAGAGATAAAGATGACATAATACTGCAGGACATTTAGAAACAACCTTAAACGTTGGAGGAAAATAAAGTATTGCTTACTTTTTTCTTGTAATGCCTGCAGTTTATTCAGTTCCTCATTCTCTTCATCACTCTCTTCACTGCTTGTGCTGCTGACATCCAAAACTATATCCCTTTTGGGATCTACTCGGAGAAAATTGCGGCATTCAAAAGTCAGGTGACCAGCTAAGTAAAACAAAGAAATATGAATGACAAAACTACAGATACATATTTTTTGCTTTGTTTGTCCACTAAGCAACAATTACAATTTAATAATATAATATTTAGTTTAAACTTTTATTCAGTGAGTGGTCATCTGCTTTACCTGAATGAAAAAGAACTTTTTTTAACAGGGCTTCTATTCAATAAATATTTTTTTTTGGTTACATCTTATGGATTTTAGAATACTGAATTAATGTAAATATTCTCAACTTTGGATTTTATATTTAATTCCTTTCCCCTACCTTTTTGCTTCTCATCTTACTATTACATTACCTACTATTACATGTTTCATTACACAGCTTTCACCTAACTAAAGGTGTCATAATAACATAATTGAACATGTTTTTCAAAAGAATACTTATGATTTTAATTCTAACAATAATATTCAGTCCTTAAAGATTCTCCCTATAAGAAAATTACAACAGTTATCTACCTGTTGCATGATGCAATTAAAAAATCAAACATTATAAACCCTAGGAAATGAAACAATATCACTAATATATAAGTACCTATCACCTGCATGTTAACATTTTGCTTTATTCACTTACAATTTTTTTTAAGTGAAAGGCTTGCACACATGCACACACACATACACAAAGTTGGAGAGCTTGCAC
Source organism: Cervus elaphus (assembly GCF_910594005.1). Lineage (NCBI taxonomy): Eukaryota > Metazoa > Chordata > Mammalia > Artiodactyla > Cervidae > Cervus > Cervus elaphus. Next base: position 17,881,051 of record NC_057839.1, on the reverse strand, counting down.
CATGCCTTGGAACCCTGCCCCAAACCCATTCCATTTTCTTTGTCTTCAGAAGTTGGTTATACTGAAGTTGGTGTCTATATTTTCAGAACATCATATTATATTATTTTTTAACATAAATTCAATTATACTTACCTATCATTCTGTAACTGTTTCTGCCATTTAATACTATGTTTTGTGATTCATCTATGCTAACATAAGTAGGTGTAATTATCTCATTTTATCTGATGAATAATGTTCCATTGTATAAACATGTTTATCCTTTCTACTATTGATAGGATCTTAGGTTGCTTCCAGCATTTTGCTATTTTAAATAATGCTGAAATGTGTAATTAAACATGTGCACATATGCCACGGCCTCTCTAAGGCAGTAACTGAAATTTTTTTGACTAGGACTCACTAATGATAAAAAATAAAAATGCAATCAAATGTATTAATATATATGTTCATATGCAAATACACACTAACTCACAAAAATTAAAACAAAAATTACATGAAGCATTATGACATTTTATATTAAAAAATATGAATGCTGATAGAAACCACATAATTTATTTCACAACCCACTGTCGATTCACTACAACTCTGTTCTAGGATTAATTCCTAGTTCTCTCTTACTCAAGGATAAAATCTTTCGGAAGTCCTAGACTCATACGAGAGCATCTCCTAGGAAGGGAACAATCTTGGGCCTGGTCCTGAGCCTTGCCTTATTTCCTGAACTCAGTCAATACACGAAAATAGAAGTTCAAGAACCCTGGGTTCAGCAAATACCCTCAACACCTCCTAGACTTTCTGCTCTCCTTTGGTTGCTAGTTTCTAAGTATTCATGAATTCTGTATTTTCTCCTAGCATACTAATATATCATTGCATATTTTATACTAGTTTCTTGGTTGTTTATAGAAGGGTCCAGCCTGCCATACTGCTGGAAACAAATTTTCTTGGTTGTGATTTCCTTCCAAATGAATCATTCAACAACGTTCTTTTCAGTTTCCAAACATACGGAGCTTTCAGATTACCCTTTGCTGATTTCTAAGTGTGTTACACTGTTATCAGCGAGTATCTGTATGGTATCAGTGTTTCAGTGTTTGTATGGTATCAGTGTTTTAGTATTTGCTAAGATTTCTTTTATGGCCTATCTTGTAGTAAATTTGGGGAAAAACTTGGAATGTATTTTAAAAGAATACATCACGATTTGTTGAAGAGAGGCTTTTATGTTTATTTTATTGTTCAAACCTCCATCTTACATTTTTGTGTAATAATTTCTGACAGTATAATTTTTAAGTACCTTTATCACTATATATTTGTCCATTTTTCCTTCTAAGAGTTTTTGCTATACATGTTTTGAAATTATATTAATTGGTATAGTCAGAATCATTATTTTATCTTCTTGGTTGATTAGAACTGCTCTTGCCTCAAAAGTCTAATATTATAATTGGTCTACTAGTTGCTCTTTTGGTTATTATTAGTTGAATCATATAAAATTACCATTTTTATGAGTAAAACTGTTGAATATCAACAATATTCAACCTAATATCTATCTGCTCTTTTTCCTCCATCCCTTTACTTTGAAATTTTCTATGTAGTTTTCAGTTTTCTAAGTAGTTTCACTAATAATGGCATGTAACTGGACTTACTTTTTTAAGTTAATTTGATAACAGACTAACTTTTCATATTAATTTCTTAGCTTGGGAAACTAGTTTCTGCCTCATTGGAGGCAGTGTAAATTCACTCCTCATACGTACAAGTGGTGTAAGCTTGGGCTGTCAATTCTGAATTATTCCTTTTCCTCTAATTATTGTTTTACAGGAAGCTGAAGACAGTAAGTGAAGAGGAACTAAAAGCCTCTTGATGAAAGTGAAAGAGGAGAGTGAAAAAGTTGACTTAAAGCTCAACATTCAGAAAACTAAGATCATGGCATCTGGTCCCATCACTTCATGGCAAATAGATGGGGAAACAGTGGAAACAGTGTCAGACTTTATTTTGGGGGGCTCCAAAATCACTGCCGATGGTGACTGCAGCCATGAAATTAAAAGACGCTTACTCTTTGGAAGGAAAGTTATGACCAACCTAGATAGCATATTAAAAAGCAGAGACATTACACTGCCAACAAAGGTCTGCCTGGTCAAGGCTATGGTTTTTCCAGTGGTCATGTATGGATGTGAGAGCTGGACTGTGAAGAAAGCTGAGCCCCGAAAAATTGATGCTTTTGAACTGTGGTGTTGGAGAAGACTATTGAGAGTCCCTTGGACCGCAGGGAGATCCAACCAGTTCATCCTAAAGGAGATCAGTTCTGGGTGTTCATTGGAAGGACTGATGCTGAAGCTGAAACTCCAATACTTTGGCCACCTCGTGCGAAGAGCTGACTCATTGGAAAAGACCCTGATGCTGGGAGGGATTGGGGGCAGAAGGAGAAGGGGATGACAGAGGATGAGATGGCTGGATGGCATCACCGACTCGATGGACACGAGTCTGAGTAAACTCCGGGAGTTGGGAGTTGGTGACGGACAGGGAGGCCTGGCGTGCTGCAATTAATGGGGTCACAGAGTCGGGCACGACTGAGCGACTGAACTGAACTGAACTGAACCACAGTAAACTTTCTCATCACTTCCCCTAGACAGTAAATGAAACTTCTGTAATTCCTGCTTCACTGCTTTTTTGAGCAGTCTGGCTTTAACCAAGAGCCTCCACTCCAGCCATGCTGTGATCCTGCAGGGGTCTAAAGCTTCATTCTGTATTCCATAAAAGTCTACCCAGGAGGCCTGTGAACCTCATTGTTTTCAGCTATCATTCCCTACTCTGGCTTTGAGCTCCTTTTCCTTTCTAACATGTGGCAATTTTCCTTTTATTCTTTTGAGCTAGTTTATTTTTATTTTTGTTGTTACTATATTTTTCTCCAGTATCTCTCTCTGTTTGGAGCCAAACAAAAGACTTTCTATGTTGGTTTAGCTTGCCATTTTGATCAGAATTTCTGATGATACAATTTTTCTTTTACTTAAACTAGCTTGGCATCCAAACACCTTATACTGTCACTATTATTTAATATAAATAAACTACTTAAATAATAACCACACTGGCAGCAGTCTTTGTCTCACATCCTTTTTAGCCTTGCTTTAATGAAACTGACCCTAAACTGATAAGACGACGCATTGCTTATGAAGCTACAAAAAATTTTCTTTTTTTTTCAATTGGGGAACATAAGTGAGCAAACTTAGGAAATTACTCCAAAATATTGTTCTTGTGAGTTCTTTTCTAAATAGACTCTCATGAGCAGAAAAATTCTTAGATGATCAGAAAATTAAATTTTGACCACAGATATGCACAGACCTTTCAAAGTTATAACATTTCAGTAGCTGATTGCAAAAAGTAATGGGGCTTATTGAGTAATAGAAAAACAGACCCCTAAATTTATACAAAAATACAAGAGGCCCTGAAGAGCCAAAAAATTCTGAAAAAGAATAGAGGTGGAAGACTCATATTTCCTGATTTCAAAACTTAGCACAAAGCTACAGAAATCAAACAGGGTGATACAGTCATAAGGAGAGTCACATAAACCAGTGAAATAGTCCAGACATAAACCCACACGTATATAGTCAATTGCTTTTTGACAAATTTGTTAAGTCTATTCAATGGGGAAAGCACTGTTCTTCAACAGACAGTGCTAGGAGAACAGGATTTCCACATGCAAATTAATGAAGTTGAATTCCTCACCTCACATCATATGCAAAAACTGACTCGAAATGGATCAAAGACCATTACAATGTAAGAGCTAAAAGCATAAAAATCTTAGAAGAAAGCATGGGGTAAGTCTTCTTTAACTTGGATTTGGCAATGGATTCTTACATGTAAAACACTAACAGCAAAACAACAAAAGATAAAACTGGTAAGTTGAATTTCATCAAAATTTAAAACATTTGTGCAAAGAAATTATGAAAGTGAACAGACAACCTACAGAATGGAAGAGAAGATTTGCAAATTATATATTTGATAGGGTTTAGCATTTAGTATATATACAATTCCCACAACTCAAGAACAAAAAGACAACTCAAATAAAAAAAGGGCTAAGAAACTGAATAGACATTTCTCCAAAGATGACATACAGATGGCTAACAAACACATGAAAAGATGCTCAACATCACTCATTATTAGAGAAATGCAAATCAAAACCACAATGAGGTACCATTACACGCCAGTCAGGATGGCTGCTATCCAAAAGTCTACAAGCAATAAATGCTGGAGAGGGTGTGGAGAAAAGGGAACCCTCTTACACTGTTGGTGGGAATGCAAACTAGTACAGCCGCTATGGAAAACAGTGTGGAGATTTCTTAAAAAACTGGAAATAGAACTGCCATACGACCCAGCAATCCCACTTCTGGGCATACACACTGAGGAAACCAGATCTGAAAGAGACACGTGCACCCCAATGTTCATCGCAGCACTGTTTATAATAGCCAGGACATGGAAGCAACCTAGATGCCCATCAGCAGGTGAATGGATAAGGAAGCTGTGGTACATATACACCATGGAATATTACTCAGCCATTAAAAAGAATTCATTTGAACCAGTCCTAATGAGATGGATGAAGCTGGAGCCCATTATACAGAGTGAAGTAAGCCAGAAAGATAAAGAACATTACAGCATACTAACACATATATATGGAATTTAGAAAGGTGAGAACGATAACCCTATATGCAAAACAGAAAAAGAGACACAGAAATACAGAACAGACTTTTGAACTCTGTGGGAGAAGGTGAGGGTGGGATATTTCAAAAGAACAGCATGTATACTATCTATGGTGAAACAGATCACCAGCCCAGGTGGGATGCATGAGACAAGTGCTCCGGCCTGGTGCACTGGGAAGACCCAGAGGAATCGGGTGGAGAGGGAGGTGGGAGGGGGGATCGGGATTGGGAATACATGTAAATCCATGGCTGATTCATATCAATGTATGACAAACCCACTGGAAAAAAATAATAATAATAAAAAAAAAAAAAAGAAAATACCTGAAAAAAAAAAAAAAACATAATTAGTCATTCGAGAAACGCAAATGAAAATCACAAGCTACCACATCTACTGAGATGGCTACAATTTAAAAAAAAATAGAAAAAAGGAAAATAAATATTGGCAAGAATGTGGAGAAACTGGAACTCTTATATTGATATATTTCTGGTGGGAATATAAAATGATGGAGCTGCTGTGGAAAACTGGCAACTCCTCAAGCTCAACATATATGACCCAGTGTTCCACACCTAGTTATATACCCCAATGAATTGAAAACAGGGACTCAAACAGATGTGTACACATTAATATTCATTGCTCATTATTCACAACAGCCAAAAGGTAAAAATAACCCAAGTGTCTATCAACAGATAAATGAATTAAGAAAATGTGGTACATCTAGACAATGAACTATCATTCAGTCATAAGGAAGAATGAAGTTATGATATGTGCTACAACATGAACGAACTTTGAATACATTAAGCTAAGTGAAATAAGTCAGACACAAAAGGACAAATATATGATTCCACTTACATGAAATATATAGAATGACCAAATTCATAGAAATAGAAAGTAGATTAGAGGTTACCAGAGTCTGGAAGAAGGGAGGAGTGGGGAGTTAGTGCTTAATGTTTATAGAGTTTCTGTTTGGTATGATGAAAAAGCTTTGTAACTGAGAGTGATGGTTGTACAATACTGGGAATGTAATTAACACCACTGAATTGTATACTTAAAAGAAGTTAAAATGGCAAATTATGTTATATGTATTTTACCACAATTTTTTTGAATGAGGAAAAAAATACCATGGCATAGTATAATAAAGTCTTACAAATAACCAGAATTCAATTCCCAGTTTTCAGAGCAATCCTGAAATATATATATATATATATATATAATTAACAACAGAGTAATCCTCTTGATTTTTGAAGAATAACTATGGCAAGGCATAGATCTAGAACTTGCATTAGCTAATTCAATCTTTACAACAAGTCTATGGAAATAAGTACTATAATCTCATTTTACAGACAGGAAACTGAATCACAGGCTGGTTAAGTAACTTGCCCAAAGTCACACAGCTAGTTATTGCCCACTGTTTAAAAGTTATACCTAGGTGGCAGACCAATGGTTCTGAATATTCCTAAAAATGTGTGTGTGCTCAATTGCTAAGTTACCTCTGACTCTTTGTGACCCCATGGACCATGACCTGCCTGGCTCCTCTGTCCATGGGATTTTCCAGGCAAAAATACTGGAGTGGGTTGCCATTTCCTTCTCTAGGTGATCTTCCTGACCTGGGCATATAACTTGTATCTCCTGCATTGCAGGCAGATTCTTTATCACCTAGCCACCTCTTGGGACTATGAAATCTACCTACCTCACAGGGTTGTTTTAGCAATGAAATGCAATGAATTTAACCAAGCTCTGTCTCTATCTTAGGTCCTGAGTTTTGAGAACATAAGAACTACATTATAAACTTCTGAATTCTTTTTTTTTTTTAAACTTCTGAATTCTTAAACCCAGTTAAACCCCCAAACTTCACATCCCTATCATTTCTATTCCTACCCAAAAGTATAGGCATCTGTATTCATGTAACTTCCCTGAAGTGTCGCCCATATATTGCTCTTTCTGTTCCTCTGACTTAACTAACCATCACCCCTGTATCTCCCAATCGTTTTATGACAGCTGCTGAAACACACAATCCCTTGTGGTCAAACTGTGCTCAGAAAGCTCCCTCTACCACTTTTTAAAGGGATAGCTGGCTCTTCCCTGAAGATGCCTCTCTACAGCTTACCTCAGTTATTATTAGCATGCCCCCCGCTTCTTATCACCGCTTCCAAGGAGCAGTTCCCTAGGCTCCGCTTTGGGCTTCCCTGGTGGCTCAGATGATAAAGAATCTGCCTGCAATATGGGAGACTCAGGTTCGATTCCTAGGTCGGGAAGATCCCCTGGAGAAGATAGTGGCTACCCCCACTCCTGTAATCTTGCCTGGAGAATGCCATGGACAGAGGAGCCTGGGCGGGCTACAGTCCACGGGGTCGCAGAGTCGGACACGACTGAGAGACTAACACATGCTCCCGCTCAGCCCTCCGTGGCTGTACCCCCATCCACCAGACCTGCCGGAACCCGGCTCAGACTAGCTCTTTACTTTAGGCTTTCCTCCAAGTCTCATGTTAAAAGAAGTCCAAGTAGACACACTGATATTAGTAGACAGACTGGGAAATCCATTCTAGATTTTGAAGTGAACATAGCATTTATATATATAGAACTTCCCTAAGTCTTTTTTAATGTAAAAATTCAAACAAGCTTTATCATTAAGTGCATCACACACAGAGAAGACTAGAGAAGAGTATATAAAATGAATACTTACAGTTAAAAGAGAATAAAGTAAATAGCTGCATCTCTCACGTGAGGGAACAGACTGTTACCAGAACCTTGACTAACTCTCTGTGTGCCCTTCCCCCACAAACCACGTGCAGACCCCTCTGCCCTCTCCCCATAACCACTAGCCTCACTTAGGTATGTCTTCTCTGCGTTTCACTGTGGGCTTACTCATTATGCCACAGCTTTTCACTGTGGGCACTCCTAAACTTAAATCTTAAATAAAGAAATGAAATTAAGAAGGATTGAAAGACATAAAGTATATATAAATATAAGCAAATTTAAAAAACAGAAAAGACTTCATTGTACTCATTTCTTGCATGCGAGCACATTCGTCAGGAGTTTTTATTTATATGAAGGATATGTATACCTACATGCCCACTTTTGCTAGTTAGGAAGCTTCAACTGAGCCAGGTTTCAGTTGTTGCTTGGAGGCATGTGACTTGGTTCTCCCAGCAAGCTTTTATTCTTAGCCCTTCTCTTGGAGATTCATACCTCAAGTACTCTCTTAATGCATGATTTAAAAAATAAAATTTTTTTCCATACAAGAACATCTTTATTCTGTTACAAAATAACTCTGCTATGAACTAGAGTATCAACAACAATCCAGGTTCATTTGCATTTTCTCCAAACAACTTAGAAAACAGTGTAATTCCACTGTTAGAGCTGTTATCAAGGCTTTAGGAATTGTCACATTTATGTAGAGAAATGATATTTGCTTACAGTCCGTAAGTACAGATTTAAATTGCATAATTGCACATGCTGAAGTTTACTTTTCCATTCCATTTCATTAATCATAATGGAGCTGTTTAAATCAAGGTTTCACCAGACCAAATTCACCTTTATAAAGAGTTAATTCAATCAACAGGAAAATCTTTCATAAACAGTTTCCACTGCTCACCTCTTCACCTAGTGTCTGCAGGGATAAGGAATAAAAGGTTAAGTATCTATATAGGTTTTTCTGGAATAGACTTTCTCCAAGCTCCTAAATCTACTCCACTTGTACTTCATGACATCTTTGCTAGTCACCAGATACACAGCCACCTGTCACTGGGTCCACGGCAGGGAATAGAAGTGAGTATTTAGTGCTGGCAGAGGGATTTCTGAATTTTCTGCAAACCCGAGCCAAATAACAGAGCTAAAGGACTATGCCCAAGGCCTGAAATCAGGATGCTAAATCACACTGTCCAAAGAGGCAATGATTCATTGCACAAAATGCTATTCTTTAATGTACTTACGGTAGCCACATTTTTTACAGCCTGCTCGGACACTGTCCTTGTTGCAACCTGAAATACAATTAGATAACATTTTAGAAGACATATAGATAAGTAAAAACAAACATTTCATCACATGGAAAAGCTGAGAAAACCACTTGCGATAGACTTTATTTCTTAAAAAAACCAAATCCCTCATGACCTAGTTTAGAGTACTACTCAACTATTATAATTACTAGAAATCACTGGAAAAGCTAATTCATTAAAATTATTTCCTTGACAAATACTTAAAGAAGATATTTTTCTCTAACACAAGAGAAATGCAGTATGATAGTCAAGAGTTTCAACATTTCAAGGATTCTCTAACACTGCAGAAGAAATTCCAGGGTACTTTGGCCTATCCCTCAAATACAAAGCAATTGACTAGATAGATATGTAAACATTCAGGTTAACAAATGTTCTTCTGTTTACCCTTAAAAGAAAAAGAAATTCTAACTTTCTTAAAGGAATTGGTGAAATTTTAGAAAGATACTTTAATTGCTAGGTATTAGAAGGAACATCTCAAATTGGCACTCAGATTTTGACAAGAGAAAGGAAACTAGTCACAGACTCAGTCTGACCATGTTTATAAGTATTTACAGTATCTCTGTATAATTAGTGGTACCTACAAGTAATTTGAAGATACAAAGAACAGATGAAATAACATTGATTTTTTATTGTGATAAAATACATACAAAATTTTATGTTAACCATGTCAAAGTGTACAATTCAGCGGTGTTAAGTACATTCACAATGTTATGCAACCATCACCACTACATGATTTCCAAAACTTCATTCGTATCATCTCAAACAGTAACTGTAACCAATAAACAATATAGTCAATCCCCCTCTTTCTTTAGCCCCTGGTAATCTCTGTTCTGTTGTCTGTCTCTATGCATTTGCCTATTTTAGCTCTCTTATATAGGTGGAATCATACAACATTTATCCTTTTGCACTTGGCTTATTGTATCTAGAATTAAGGTTTCATGGTTCATCCATACTGTAGCACAAAACAGAATAGCATCCCTTTTCATGACTGAATAATATTCCACTGTGTGTGTATATATACTTGAAACTGATTTTAACCTCCAGTAAGGGCTGCCATCAATCAATCAGAGGGCCAGTACAGTATTACTCTATTTACTTAATGAAGGGTATTTCACTTCCAAATCCTTCAAATGGAGATATCCCAATTTAATATGGTAGCTAGTGTAATATACCTAATTTTTTAAAAAAAGATCTTTTTCAAACCATTTCAGTATTATAAAGTCAAATATTAATTTCCAGTTAAAATATACATTACTGAGTTGTTCTAGTAAAAATACAGTCAGTTCTGCTACAATGCTTGATTTTAAAGACATAAATTAGTTCCAATGCATCTAAGAGGGAACACTTTGAGTACAATGTGTCCATGAAATAGACTAGGTGAATACAAAAAACTGCATCCAGTTGACTGGAGCCTTAAAACACACATGGGCACACCTCAAAACATTTCTAGTGACCTCAGTTCACCCCATGTGTGCTGACAGCAGCATCCATACCTATCTGGTTTTGTATTATCACCTTCCTACTATTACTTTAGAACAACTCACAAGCTGCAACTCTTCTGAATTCCACTTCCACAGCAAACTTCAGGTCTTTTAGAAGGTATAATGCCCTACTTATTTCAGTATTTATGTATCTCTTAGCCAATTAACATGTGCAGATAGGTTCCTATGATTTTTTATGTAACAGTGATGAAATTTTTGAGTGTGGTGCCCCAACCTTATTTTTCTCCCCTGAAACCTGTGGGTTTTATTGCAGAGTGTAAAAACACATATGCTGCACTGTAGCAGAATTGTGAAATGAAATTGGGTTAATAATAAAATCAGGCTCTTTGTTATGAAATAACTGCATATTGAAAAAAAGGCTCAGAGAATCCAGGTCAATGTCAAGTTTGCTTCCATAGAAACCATAGACACTGAATAACACTGAACAAAACTGTGCTAAATGCCCCGTTATCTTTCTTACAGCAAACTTAAGACGCTGTAATGGACAGATTTGAAATCATCTCATCTCAGCACGTATTAGAAATTAACTCATCTCTGACGAAAGACATTGATAAAACTCATCATTCAAGTATCTCATATTTTTAGAATGAATAAAATATGAAACTTTTTCAGAGCAGTTCATCTTCTTTAATAAGGTTGTAATTTTTACACGAAAGGGAAGTATAATAAGAACTCTAAATAATTTCACATCAGCTATTTCCTCATCAGTCTTTGGTTAAATTAAGATTTCAAGCTTCATTTGTCTATAATTTTTGTGACTATCTGGCCAACTAAATGCTTCTACCTGGAACCTTGAACCTATCTTCCTGGAACCTATCTTTCTTGAACCTTCTACCTGGAGCCTATCTTCCCTTCCCTGCCTAAATTAGCAAGCCAGTTTCTGCTGTCTGGAACAAGAACTCTGTTGATACACCAGTACTTGAGATCTGTGTCAAACTGAACAGCAGGATTGTAAGGGAGGCCCTGACTCTGACAAGTTTTCCATTTCCCCACTTAGGTTCCCATGCTGTTCTCTGCTCCACTCCTCTTCAAATTTTGAGAATAATAAACCTGCCTCCCTCAAAATGTTTCTACCATCCAAAAGCCATTAAATAATCATGACCTACAATCCAAAAGCCATTAAATAATCATAACCTATAATCCAAAAGCCATCAAATAAAAACTCAGAAATCTGGCTACATAACAAAATCTGAATGGCAAAGACTACCAAAAGCAAACTCAAAATACACTTTAAAAAAATAGGAAAAAATATTTGCAATTCCTAGTACCAACAAAGGGCAGTTATCCCTACTCTATAAAACCCACCAAATCATTAAGACCAATTGCCACTAGGGAAAAAATGGGGCAAAGAAACGGAACACGACTTTCACTGAAAAGGAAATAAAGACAACTCTGAAACATGTGGACAGATGCTCAGTCTTATTCATGATAAATGAAATGTACATTAAAATCTATCCTGGGATTCCATTTTCACTCATCTGGACAGCAGAAATTGAAAAGGTTGGAGACAGCGTGGCAGGGCATATACATATGTGTATCCCTGGTAGAAGTATAAACCAGTACCATCTCTATGGAAAGTAAGCAGACAAAATCATCAGAAGCACTCAAGGACATACTCCTTTGATACAGCATATCCACATTTGGGGACTAATCCTCAATTTACCTGCACAAATGCATACAGGTTTATGTACAAAGTTATTCACTGCAGCATATTTGTAATAGTAAAAGAGTGGAAGTAATCTAGTCATCAATTATGGTATAAAAGAATAAGGATGATGTTTACTTAATGATATGCAATGATCTCTGAAAGAAAAAAGTAAACTATAGAATATTGCTTGTGGTACATTGCTATTTGTATAAAAGGAAGGAAAACCCCTGCACAGTTATACATAATATACATTTTATATACATTACATTAATAGATACAGACATGTAAAAAAAATCTCTGCAAGGATATACATTGGTTACCTGAAGAAAGCAGTCCTGGCTCCAGGGGGGAAAGGGTGAGAGGCATGTCACTACAGACCTTTTATATCTCTAAAATTTAAAACATGTGAATGAGTTGCTTTCTCAAAAACCAAGCCAAGAATCCTCCCTCAAACAAACCAAACCCAACACTAAGAAGGGTTGCTATCATGCAAGTATTTGTAGACAAAAGGCAATGACTGCACTTGTAAATTCTTCAGAGAAGCTACATTGCAGATTTTCAATAAAATTTCATTAACTGAAGATTTTAGGAGCAAATTGCAGAAGTCTTTACATCTTGCATTATTATATGTTACAGAGGCTTCCTCTGAATCTAGAATTCTGCTGAGGTTGAGTGGTAGGAGTCCTTCCCCTCCCAGGGAACTTACAGGAGCAAAAAATGCTAGATTCTCCAGATTTGGGCCATGCTACATTTTGTATACAACTTAGTGTCTAGCATGGTGTAGAGTGGTTAGGAGATTCTCAACAAATTTTTGTTGCTTTGAGGTTATAAACTTAAGAAAATACTTCAACAGTTGGGAATCAGTCATTTCTACAGCTCCCAATTGCCAGCTTTGAAACTATTGTCATTAGTCTATCTGAAACATGATAGGCTCTAGAAGAAAAGGAATTAAAAGACAAAAGAAAACAAAACAATGATTGCTGGGTAGGGGGAAATGACTGAGACACAAGGAAACTTCCTGAGGTGATGGAAATATTCAAATTTTTTATGTACATATGATTCTTCAAGTTGTAGAAAAGTTTTCCTGCCACCTACATCAATAACATACACTGCCACTTGTGCCAGGTAACTCTTCACCGGGAATGGTTAATTATTAACATGAATGTAAGAATGTGAATGATAAAAGCAGTTTCAAAAGAAAGAAAACTTCACTGAGGGGCTTCCCCGGTGGCTCAGCGGTAAAGAAGCTGCGTGCAGTGCAGGAGACGCGGGTTCGATCCCTGGGATGGGAAGATCCCCTGGAGAAAGAAATGGCAGGCCACTCCAGTATTCTTGCCTGAGAAATCCCACAGACAGAGGAACCTGGGGTCACCAGAGTCAGACACGATTTAGCGACTAAACCACAACTTCACTGAGTTTCAGTGTGTTAAAATGCCCTTTCCTTAATAACAACTCCGAGTCCATAATCTCACGAAGTAACAAGGTATACATTTCATTGTGTTACCTACACAATGGTTACACACACTGCAGTGGAAAAGCAGCTAAAGCAGGTGACCATAAAACAGGTGAGGCTGATTATCATCTGTGGAAACTAACCTTGATACGTTATAGTCATACTTTGTAATAATCACTAGCAGGCCCACCCAAAAAAACGCCATGCTGTAGAAGGGGGCAGCAGAGGATGAGATGGCTTGACAGCATCACTGACTCAATGGACACGAATCTGAGCAAACTCCAAGAGACAGTGAAGGACAGGGAAGTCTGGTGTGCTGCAGTCCAAGGGGTTGCAGAGAGTCAGACATGACTAAGCAACTGAACAACAACATCTGTATGAGCATTATACCTAAAAATAAAAGCGCATTCTTGTCCTTTTTGATGATCAGAATCGTTGCAGCCCTATTTTCGTGTAATACACTATCTGGATCAATCATCCGAGAAATTACCTTCACATTTTCTGTATTTTCTAACGGCACTGGCACTGTGCTTTTACAGTGCTGTCATGCTTATTATTTCAATTTTTTCCTGGGTTTAAGCAGTTTATCTATGTCTTACCATCTAACTTAATGGCACAATTTAAGATGATTACACTTTGAAGCATTATTTTGAATTGAAAGAAGGTTAACATATCTATAACTCTGGTCTAAGTCTAAGGGAACTTCAATAAGGATTTTTTTAAAAAAATCACTTTTGTCCTCTTTCTTAAGCAGTGCATTACATTTCATTACTTGACCTAAGTTTTATGAGGACACAGGCTGTGACACTGTGTCCCCCACTGTGCCTATACCACAGTGGTGCTCAAAACACTTGCTCAAATAATGAAACCAACAGTGGCAGCAGGTCAACTCAGGATGCAGCTGTGTGGGGCAAAGGCCACCTGGGCTGACTCAGCTTATCAGGATGCTGAGGCAATCTACTGTGAAGACTGGACTTTCTCCGCTGGCCCCTTACACGTTGATATTCTCCAAGCTCCAGCCACAGACCTTCCCTTCACACTCTACACATTCCATCTGCGCAAAGACTTCCATTCCCCCGGCCTATTATAAGTGTGTGGATGACACCAAATTGTTCTTTGATTCTGTTTTCCTTCCTAAGCTACAGATTTTCTCTCTTACTGTCTATTAGATATTTCCATTCCTTGACTACACCTCAACACAAGACCCAACTGAACACATCATCTCGCCAAAAACTGCTTCTTCTCAGGTGTTGCCTGAAATAGCCCCACCCAACTGCCTAACAGTGAAACCCAGGTGTACCTCATTTCCAATCTTACTCACCTAGCATGAATCAATCAGTGATTTGACCACCAGAAATGTATCTCCAATCTATCTACTTCTCTCCTTTTTTACTGAGACCATCTGGTGAGGCATCATAACTTACCAGTTACTCTGAACTGGTGACTCTGCCTCCAAACTAGCTCTCCTCCAATCTACTGTGCAGCCATAATGCGCTTTCCAAACGTGAGTACGTTTAAAAATCCTTAAATCTCTTCCTGTGGTCCTGATGGAAACATCCAAATTCCTTCTCATGGCTTAAAATGTCCTCTATGAATGGGAAATTGCCTCGTAATTATACTAAAACATGGCAAAATGGATAAGCACACAGGGTCCAGAGGAACCGCACTGACCCATCACTTCCTAGCTGTCTCAATTTACTCACTTGACTTCTCTGTCCCTCAGCATTCTGAACTGCAGAATGGACATTGTAATACCTATCTCACAGTGTGGGTGCCAATGTTAAATAAGAGAAAAATACAATGCTTGAGACAGCGTCTGACACATCTGACATGCAGCAATTGCTTAGTAAATATTAGCTACTGTTGTTCTGTCTCCAGTTAATTTCTCAGTTCTCTATGTTTATACTCGGAGTTCCATCCAAAGGGCACATCTTTCCTTTCGTCTTCTCACACATTTCTTCTTCCTTTGCATATCTGGTCCCTCCGGCTATAAGTCCCCCTCCCACAATTCTTCAGGTCTCATCCTAAATGCCACATCCTCTGGAAAGTCCTTCTGAACTCTCCAGTCTCCTATCAGATGCCCTTTCTATGTGCTCCTCAAGGCTGTGTATTTTCCCTGTCATACACCTGTCTGACTTTCTAGTACTTTCTTTTCACTGCTAAACTGTAAGTCCTGTGCGAAGAGCAACTGTATTCCTGGGGCCTAGCACAGAGCCTAGCATGCAATACGCCTTTAATGAAAATTGCCAGGTCTATGAATAAGTATATCTTTCATCTCCTACAAGATCTCAATGACCCAGATAACCATGATGGTGAGATCATTCACTTAGAGCCAGACATCCTGGAATGCAAAGTCAAGTGGGCCTTATGAAGCATCACTACAAACAAAGCTAGTGGAGGTGTTAGAATTCCAGTTGAGCTATTTCAAATCCTAAAAAATGATGCTGTGAAAGTGTTGCACTCAATATGCCAGCAAATTTGGAAAATTCAGCAGTGGCCATGGGACTGGAAAAGGTCAGTTTTCATTCCAATCCCCAAAAAAGGCAATGCCAAAGAATGTTCAAAATACCACACAATTGCACTGGTCTCACACGCTAGCAAAGTAATGCTCAAAATTCTCCAAGCCAGGGTTCAATGTGCGTGAACTGAGAAATTCCAGATGGTCAAGTTGGATTTAGAAAAGGCAGAGGAACCAGAGATCAGATTGCCAACATCCATTGGATCATAGAAAAAGCAAGAGAGTTCCATAAAAATATCTACTTCTGCTTTATTGACTACGCTAAAGCCTTTGACTGTGTGGATCACAATAAACTGTGGAAAATTCTTTAAGAGATGGGAATATGAGACCACCTTATTTGCCTTCTGAGAAACCTGTACGCAGGTCAAGCAACACTTAGAACCAGACATGGAACAGACTTGTCCAAAATTGGGAAAGGAGTACGTCAAGGCTGTATATTGTCACCCTGCTTATTTAACTTACATGCAGAATACATTATGCAAAATGCTGGGCTAGATGAAGTGCAAGCTGGAATCAAGACTGCCAGGAGAAATATCAATAATCTCAGATATGCAGATGACACCACCCTTATGGCAGAAAGCGAAGAACTAAACAGCCTCTTGATGATAGTGAAAGAGGAGAGTGAAAAAGCTGGCTTAAAACTCAACATTGAAAAAAAGAAGATCATGGTATCCGGTCCCATCACTTCCTGACAAGTTGAAGGGGAAACAATTGAAATAGTGACAGACTTTCTTTTCTTGGGCTCCAAAATCACTGCAGATGGTGACTGCAGCCATGAAGTTAAAAGACGCTTGCTCCTTGGAAGAAAAGCTATGACCAACCTAGACAGCGTATTAAAAAGCAGAGACATTACTTTGCCAACAAAGATCTGTCTAGTCAAAGCTATGGTTTTTTCAGTAGTCATGTGTGGATGTGAGAGTTGGGCTATAAAGAAAGCTGAGCGCCGAAGAATCGATGCTTTTGAACTGTAGTATTGGAGAAGACTCTAGAGAGTCCCTTGAACTGCAAGGAGAGCAAACCAGTAAATCCTAAAATAAATCAATCCTGAATATTCATTGGAAGGAATGAAGCTGATGCTGAAGCTCCAATACTCTGAGCACCTGATGCGAAGAACTGACACTGGAAAAGACCCTGATGCTGGGAAAGACTGAAGGAGGGAGAAGGGGACGACAGAGGATAAGATGGTTGGATGGCATCACCAACTCAATGGACATGAGTTTGAGCAAGTTCCCAGAGTTGGTGATGGACGGGAAGCCTGCATGCTGCAGTTCATGGGGTCGCAGAGAGTCGGACATGACTGAACTGACAGTGCCCTGTGTGATCCTCCCAAACTGCAGTTGGTAGAACAGTCCAACCTTCCCATACGTAACAGCTATGTGCAAAGTACAGCTCAGCAAAGGCTGCCACAGAACAAACGTGGTCAATAATAGTGGCGAGGGCAGGTTAAAACAAAGTTAGGGCTTCTGAACCACAGCAATTCTGTCTTTAATAAGTACTGTGAATCTCCAAGTTGCATGTTTGAGTAGGGGGAGGGGTGGGAGTGGGGGTGGTGGTGTTTATTTCTCAAAATAGCTCCCGCAAGGAGAACTGAAAGGAACCACGGGTATAAATCAGCACATCTCCTTTTTCTTTTTTTTTTTTTAAACAGTTGCAGAAACTGAGGCCCAGAAGGGCAAAAAGACGGGTTCAGGACCACACAGCTACTATATGTAACAGGAAGAGAGAGAAGTGGAACCCCAGAGGCTCATTTCAGCCCTGACACTTCCAGTGCAAACAATGCCTTCGGCTTCTTGGGTCCGCCAAGTGTTGCCACCTCAAATTTTATTTTCAAACCATACTAAAGTTGAGGTTAGTTTTTCTGGGCCAGCTGCCTCCTAGGCCTGCAGATAGGAGTCTGTCTCAAACACCCCATCCCCCACGCCGCCCTATATATACTTTCCTTGTAAGTCCGTTTTTGGCAGTGGGAGCTGAGCTGCTGCGGGGGGAGATAGTTTCTTTCTTCTTTTCTTTCCTTAAGAGTTTATTTTTGGACTGTAAAATTTTTCTTGTAAACCAAACGAACCTGATAATTTTAACGCCTCCACCCTCGGGCACTACTCCTTACTCGGCGCACACTAACCTACCCTACCTACTCCCTCCCTCGCCCAAACCCCTGCGGTTGGTCTTTACCTGGAATTGCCATGGCGTTGGTAAGAGGGGTCGCAGAACCCCTAGGCTTTTGAGGGATCGCTCGCTTCCCGCTGGCCGCGAGGACAACACCCAGCCAGGGGGCCGTCTGTCTCCCACCCGCGCCGCGGCACCCGGGTGACAGGAGGCGAAGGCCCTAGAAGCCCCTGGAGGCCGCGGAACCAAGTGGCTGCTGATGCAGTTTCCGGGGGAATCGTATTGTACACCACACACGGCGCGAACCATTACTGCCAGCTTCGAGGGGGTGAAGGAGACCGGCCCACGCGTGTAGTGAAGTAAACAACACCAAGACTTACGAACTGTTGGTTTAAAAATTGGAATACAAGTTAACTTAATCTACAGAAGATTAATAGTCTCTTCTCAATTCTCTGGACACCATTGGAATCCCCCTTTTCAGGATTAGCGGTGCTCGGGTCCGGGAGGAACATGGCGGCTTCCGTGAGGACCTAGCTTTGGGAAGAGAGTGTTTGTTGTGGTGCCACTGTCTTGCGGGATATTGACCGGCTGGAGCTTTCCGCGACTTCCCAATTTAAGGAAGCGTGACCGATAGGTGGACAGCTCTAGTTACCGGCGGTTCGCTCTCATCCCCATTTAGGAGCGGAGTCCTGAGCACTGACCAGAATGAGCAACATTTACATCCAGGAGCCTCCCACGAACGGGAAGGTGAGTCTCACATAGGGTACCTGGGCTCCCCAAAGCGATATCTCATTGATTAAAGGAATTCTGGGGTTTTAGGGGTGAAAGAGATTGCAAAAACTTTACCTATGTCTCTGAGCAGGATTGCATTGAAAACCATATGCTGGCACTTCTCAGCACATAATTGAAAAAGTCCTCAAGTGGAGATTTCTTCATCAACCAACAATTATTTCTCCGTCTACCAACCTCCTGGCTGCTCTGTTCCTTGTTTTGCTTCACCCTAACTCTGCATGCGTTTTCTAGGGTCGTAGGTAAAAAGCCAAGTATGTTTTAAAAATTGACACTCTTTTGCTAAACTTGGAGATAGCTATTTCTCCATTTGTTATACAATTCTTTATTGAATGCCTACTAGGCACCAGGTGCGGGGAATACAAAGGTGGATGGATAAAACCTGTTGCTGCCCTAGAAGAGCTAATGGTTTTAGTTTTAGAGGCAGGCAGGTAGAGAAAAACCTAATGGTATGTTTGCTAGGCGTTCTAGTGGACAGAGGAGCATTTGCTATGGTATTACTGAGAAGTTAGCAACTGGTAAAGTAGAAAGTCTTCGTGGACGAAGTATCTTTTGACCTGGGCTTTGTCAGCGAAACTGGGTAGTGGAAAGAAAAGCCAGCATTGTCGCTATTATCACAGCATAAGTTGGGTGAAATATACACTGATGAAATAGTCATGAAAATTAGTGTATGCAAACTGTGTTAAACATTGTTCTTCTGAACAGAATTGGACTGAGAGAGAATATCAGGCATAGCCCAAGTTTTCCTTCAAAACCAGTTTGGGACTTTTTAATTGCATAAAACCAATTGAAGAATTGAAGCTTCAAAATTCTGTACCATAGACAGCTTGGTGAGAATTTTGGCCTGGAGAACTCAGATCAGTGCTATCTGACAACCTAGAGGGGTGGGATGGGGTGG
This sequence comes from Cervus elaphus, assembly GCF_910594005.1. Lineage (NCBI taxonomy): Eukaryota > Metazoa > Chordata > Mammalia > Artiodactyla > Cervidae > Cervus > Cervus elaphus. Next base: position 17,861,471 of record NC_057839.1, on the reverse strand, counting down.
AAGGTGGGAGGTTCAAGAGGGAGGGCACACCTGTATACCTATGATTGATTCATGTTGATGTGTGACAGAAGCCAGCACAATATTGTAAGGCAGTTATCCTCCAATTAAAAATAAAAAGAAAATAATTTTGGCCTGGAAAGAATTTAAAGCAGATGTAATAAGTTTGCTTAATGAATGTTTGTTTAGTGGTCTGTACTAAAAGGATTCAAAGATATTCCAAATAAATGGGATAAAATTTCTCTCTTCAAAGAGTAGTATCAACTTAGAAAGTACCCCTCGACCAAAATGTCCTTATCTACTGAAGATGAAATTTCCGTGTATTATGATTTAATCTATATTTTATATTAACCCATATGTTTTATTTTTAAGAAACATTATCACAGTATTATCTTACTTGTAAGCGTTAAGAAAAAGAGCCACTGATAACGTGACGGAGTAGTTATGGCCAGAGGGAATGCATGGCTGAAGGAGGAGCAATGTACCTTTTTTTAAAATTCAGTAGCTTACCAATGAAAAGATTAAGAAAACCTGGTTAGAAAGGTGACCCAACCATAATGTGGTTTTACCATATAAACTTACTTTTATAAGTTTCCTGTTGTTAAAAATGTTTATAAAAATAATAATTACAACAACTATAGCTACCATGTTTTGAGCATTTACTCTATCAGGTACTGTTCTAAGCAGTCTGTGTATAATAACTCATTTTGTCCTCATAATGAACCTATGAAGATATTATCCCTATTATTTTTTATTGAAGTATGGTATATGTGATATACATTATTATTTTCATGTGTGCAACATGATTTAACATTTGAAACCTTACAAAATGGTCACCACAATAAGTCTAGTTCCCACTTGTCAGCATACAAAGTTAATGCTATTTTATTGACTGTTTTCTCTATGCTGTACTTTTCATCCCCATGACTGACTGACTTATGCAACTGGATGTTTGCACCTCTTGATTCCCTTCATCTATTCTACCCCTCACCTCCCACCCATTTTCACTGTTTCTCACCTCTGGCAACCACCAGAATGTTTTCTGTATCTAAGAGTCTGGGTTTTATTTGTTTCTGTTTCAGAGTCCACATGTAAATGGAATCGTGTGGTATTTATCTTTCTCTGTCAGACTTAGTTCGTTTAGCTTGATACTCTTAAGCTCCACCCATGTTGAGGCACATGGCAATATTACTTTCTTTTTCTGGCTGAGGAGTATTCTGCTGTGTCTTCTTTATACCCCTCCATCAGCGGACACTGAAGTTGTTTCCATATGTTCAGTTCAGTCGCTCAGTCACGTCCGACTCTTTGCGACCCCATGGACTGCAGCACGCCAGACCTCCCTGTCCATCACCAACTCCAGGAACTTGCTCAAACTCATGTCCATCGAGTTGGTGATGCCATCCAACCATCTCATCCTCTGTCATCCCTTTCTCCTCCCGCCTCCATTCTTTCCCAGCATCCGGGTCTTTTCCAATGAGTCAGTTCTTCACATCAGGTGGCCAAAGTATTGGAGCTTCAGCTTCAGCATCAGTCCTTCCAGTGAATATTCAGGATTACCTTTAGGATGGACTGGTTTGATCTCCTTGCAGTCCAAGGAACTCTCAAGAGTCTTCTCCAACACCACAGTTCAAAGGCATCAATTCTTTGGCGCTCAGCTTTCTTTATACTCCAACTCTCACATCCATATATGACTACTGGAAGAACCATAGCTTTGACTAGATGAACCTTTGCTGGCAAAGTAATGTCTCTGCATTTTAATATGCTGTCTAGGTTGATCATAGCTTTTCTTCCAGGGATCAAGTGTCTTTTAATTTCATGGCTGCAGTCACCATCTGCAGTGATTTTTGAGCCCGAGAAAAGAGTCTGTCACTATTTCCATTATTTTCCTATCAATTTGCGAGGAAGTGATGGGACTGGATGCCATGATCTTCATTTTTTGAATGTTGGGTTTTAAGCCAGCATTTTCACTTTCCTCTTTCACTTTCATCAAGAGGCTGTTTAGTTCTTCTTCGATTTCTGCCATAAAGGTGGTGTCATCTGCATATCTGAGGTCATTGATACTTCTCCTGGCAGTCTTGATGTGTGTGATTCACACAGTCAAAGGCTTTAGCATAATCAACGAAGAAGTAGGTGTTTTTCTGGAACTCTCTTGCTTTTTTGATGATCCAGTGGATGTTGGCAGTTTGATCTCTGGTTCCTGTGCCTTTTCTAAATCCAGCTTGACCATCTGGAAGTTCTTGATTCACTCACTGTTGAAGTCTGGCTTGGAGAATTTTGAGCATTACTTTGCTAGCTTTTGTGATAATGCTGCAGTGAACGTAGGGGCACATATATCTTTTCTAGTTAGTGTCTTCTTTTTCTTTCGATAAATAAATATTCAAAAGTAGAATTGCTAGTTAGTATGGTAGTTCATTTTGAATTTTTTGAGTAACCTCCACAGTGTTTTCCATAGTGGCTGTGCCAATTTATATTCCCACCCACAGTTCACAGATGTTCCCTTCTTCCATATCTTTGCTAATGCTTGTTATTTCTTTTTAGTAATAACCGTTCTGTTGGGTGTGAGGTGATACCTCACTGTGGTTTTGATTTGCATTTACCTTATGATTAGTGATTTTGAGCATCTTTTCATGTGCCTGTTGCCCATCTGTATGTCTTTGGAAAAAATGTGTATTCAGATCCTTACATGTGGTTTTTAAACAGATTTTTTGTTACATATGTTATATAAGTTCTCTTTATATTTTGGAGATTAACCCTTTATCAGATATATGATGTGCAAATATCTTCTCCCAATTCAGTAGGTTATGTTTTCATTTTGTTGATGGTTTCCTTTGCTGTGCAGAATCTTGTTAGTTCATATCGTCCCATTTGGTTATTTTTTCCTTTGTTGCCCTTGCATTTGAAATCTGATAAAAAAAAAAAAAGCAATTTGCTAAGACCAGTACCAAAGGTGCTTACTGCATATCTTTTATTCTAGGGTATTTATGGTTTCAGATTTTGCATTCAAGTCTTAAGTCCATTTTGAGTTTATTTTTATATATGGTATATTACAGTGGTTCAGTTTCACTCTTTTACTTGCAGCTGTTCAGTTTTCCCAGGATAGATTATTGAAGAGAGTATCCTGTCCCCATTATGCATTCTTGCCTCCATGGTAAACTAATTAACCATGTAAGTGTGGTCTTATTTTTGAGCTTTCTATTCTGTTCCATTGATCTATGCGTATGTTTTTTTATACCAATACCATTCTGTTTTGATTGCTATAGTTTTGTAGTATAGTTTGAAATCAGGGAGCATGATACCTCTGGGTGGTTATTCTTTCTCAAGGTTTCTTTGTCCATTTGGGGTCTTTTGTGGTTCCATACAAATTTCAGGATTATTTGTTCTGGTTCTTTGAAAAATGCCGTTGGAGTTTTGGTAGGGATTACACTAAATGTATAGATTATTTGGGTAGTATGGACTTTTTTTTTTAACTTTCTGGCCTTTATTTTTGTTGTTGTTCATTTTTTTTGAATTAATTAATTTTAATTGGAGGCTAATTATTTTACAATAATGTAGTGGTTTTTGCCATACATCAATATGAATCAGCCTCAGGTGCACATGTGTTCCCCATCCAGAACCCCCCTCCCACCTCCCTCCCCATCCCACCCCCGCAGGGTCATCCCAGGGCACCAGCCCTGAGCACCCTGTCTCATGCATTGAACCTGGACCAGTGATCTGCTTCACATGTGATAATATATATGTTCAAGGTCCGTCTAGTCAAGGCTATGGTTTTTCCAGTGGTCATGTATGGATATGAGAGTTGGACTGTGAAGAAAGCTGAGCGCCGAAAAATTGATGCTTTTGAACTATGGTGTTGGAGAAGACTCTTGAGAGTCCCTTGGACTGCAAGGAGATCCAACCAGTCCATCCTAAAGGAGATCATTCCTGAGTGTTCACTGGAAGGACTGATGCTGAAGCTGAAACTCCAGTACTTTGGCCACCTCATGCAAAGAGTTGACTCATTGTAAAAGATCCTGATGCTGGGAGGGATTGGGGGCAGGAGGAGAAGGGGATGATAGAGGATGAGAAGGCTGGATGGCATCACCGACTTGATGGGCATGGGTTTGAGTAAACTCCGGGAGTGCGTGATGGATAGGGAGGCCTGGCGTGCTGCGATTCATGGGGTCACAAAGAGTCGGACACGACTGAGCAACTGAACTGACTGACTGAACTGACCCTCTCAAATCATTCCACCCTCACCTTCTCCCACAGAGTCCAAAAGACTGTTCTTTACATCTGTGTCTCTTTTGCTGTCTCGCATATAGGGTCATTGATAGCATCTTTCTCAATTCCATATATATGCGTTAGTATACTATATTGGTGCTTTTCTTTCTGATTTACTTCACTCTGTATAATAGGTTCCAGTTTCATCCACCTTGTTAGAACTGATTTAAGTGCATTCTTTTTAATGGCTGAGTAATATTCCATTGTGTATATGTAGCTTTCTTATCCATTTGTCTGCTGATGGACATCTAGGTTGCTTCCGTGTCCTGGGTATCGTAAACAGTGCTGCAACGAACATTGGGGTACGTGTGTCTCTTTCAATTCTGGTTTCTGTGGTGTGTATGCCCAGGAGTGGAATTGCTGGGTTGTATGGCAGTTCTATTTCCAGTTCTTTAAGGAATCTCCACACTGTTCTCCATAGTGGCTGTACTAGTTTGCATTCCCACCAACAGTGTAAGAGGATTCCTTTTTCTCTGCACCCTCTCCAGCATTTATTGTTTGTAGACTTTTTGATAGCAGCCATTCTGACCATTCTGAGATGGTACCTCATTGTGGTTTTGATTTGCATTTCTCTGATGATAAGTGATGTTGAGCATCTTTTTATGTGTTTGTTAGCCATCTGTATGTCTTTGGAGAAATGTCTCTTTAGTTCTTTGGCCCATTTTTTGATTGTGTTGTTTATTTTTCTGGAATTGAGCTGCAGGAGCTGCTTGTATATTTTTGAGATTAATTCTTTGTCAGTTGCTTCATTTGCCAGTATTTTCTCCCACTCTGATGGCTGTCTTTTCATCTTGCTTATAGTTTCCTTCGTTGTGCAAAAGCTTTTAAGTTTAATTAGGTCCCATTTGTTTATTTTTGCTTTTATTTCATTACTCTGGGAGGTGGGTCATGGAGGATCCTGCTGTGATTTATGTCAGAGAGTGTTTTGCCTATATTTTCCTCTAGGAGTTTTATAGTTTCTGGTCTTACATTTAGATCTTTAATCCATTTTGAGTTTATTTTTGTGTATGGTGTTAGAAAGTGTTCTAGTTTCATTCTTTACAGGTGGTTGACCACTTTTCCAAGCACCACTTGTTAAAGAGGTTGTCTTTTCCCCATTGTATATTCTTGCCTCTTTTGTCAAAGATAAGGTGTCCATAGGTGTGTGGATTTATCTCTGGGCTTTCTATTTTATTCTGTTGATCTATATTTCTGTCTTTGTGCCAGTACCATACTGTCTTGATGACTGTGGCTTTGTAGTAGAGTCTGAAGTCAGGCAGGTTGATTCCTCCAGTTCCATTCTTCTTTCTCAAGATTACTTTGGCTATTCGAGGTTTTTTGTATTCCATACAAATTGTGAAATTATTTGTTTCAGTTCTGTGAAAAATACCGTTGGTAGCTTGATAGGGATTGCATTGAATCTATAGATTGCTTTGGGTAGTATACTCATTTTCACTATATTGATTTTTCTGATGCATGAACATGGTATATTTCTCTATCTGTCTCATCTTTGATTTCTTTCATCAGTGTTTTATAGTTTTCTATATAAGGTCTTTTGTTTCTTTAGGTAGATTTATTCCTAAGTATTTTATTCTTTTTGTTGCAATGGTGAATGGAATTGTTTCCTTAATTTCCCTTTCTGTTTTTTCATTGTTAGTATATAGGAATGCAAGGGATTTCTGTGTGTTAATTTTATATCCTGCAACTTTACTGTAGTCATTGATTAGCTCTAGTAATTTCTTGTTTTGTGATGTCTTTGGTTTTGGTATCAGGATAATGCTAGCTTTGTAAAATGAGTTTAAAAAAGATAGATATTTACTCTTTGAATGTTTGGTAGAATTCATCAGTGAAGCCATCTGATCCTGTGCTTTTGTTTGTTGGCAGTTTTTGATTACTGATTAGATCTCCTTACTAGTAATCTGTCTATTTAGATTTTCTCTTTTTTCACGATTCAGTCATGGAAGATTGTATGTTTTTAGGAATTTGTCTATATTTTTCTAGGTTGTCCAATTTGTTGGCATGTAATTGTTCAGAGTATCTCTTTGCTCCTTTGTATTTTATGCTGTCAGTTGTCATTTCTTTTACAGTTCTGATTTTATTTATTTGAGCCCTCTTTTTCTTCGTGAGTGTGGCTAAAGTTTTGTCAGTTTTGTGTATCTTTTCAAAGAGCTAATCGTTAGCTTCATTGATCTTTTCTACTGTTTTTTAGTCTCTATTTCATTTATTTATACTGTGTTCTTTATTGTTTCCTTTCTTCTACTACTAACTTTTGACTTCGTTTGTTCATCTTTTTCTAGTTCATCTAGGTGTAAAGTTAGATTGTTTTAGATGGTCTTGTTTCTTGAGTTTGGCCTATATTGCTATGACCTTCTCTTTTAAAAACACTTTTGTTGTACCCCATAAGGTTTGGTATGTGGTGTTTCTGTCCCTAGGTATTTTTTTTTTCCTTTGATTTCTTCAGTGATCCATTGGTTGTTCAGTTATTCTTTTATTTTTTTTTTTAATTGAAGTGTAGTTAATGTACAATGTTGTGTTAGTCTCAGGTATACAGCAAAGTGATGCACTAATACATATAAGAGCAAGCCTCTTGGCATTTTTCCAACAGCATTTGTTCACTTTGTGTCTTTGGGTCACATTTGGGTAATTCTTGCAACATTTTAAGCCCTCCACCAGCGAAAAGATTATGATTCGCTAAAGGCTTACATGTAGATTGGCAGTTTTTAGTAATAAAGTATTTTAAAATTAAGGTTTGCACTTTGTCTTTTCAGACATATGCTATTGCATACAGTCTAGGGTAAACATAATTTCTGTATGCACTGAGAAGCCAGAAACTTTATGTGACTCACTTTTTTGCAATATTCACTTTGTTGTAGTGGTGTGAAACTAAACCTGTAATGTCTCAGAAGTATGCCTGAATATGCTCACATGCAAAGCAATATATGAGTGCTTTTGACTTAGACACTGTTTTCTACTCAAATTATTTGTGACCAGGGTAACTTGGAGATTTATTTTGCAACGTGTGATGGTGCCCTAGAGTTTGATGGACTTTTTTTTTCCAGCATAGTGTGGAATTTATGGAGAACTTTGTGGAGGCAGTATGATGAGATGGAAGCAGCATGGGCTTTGCATTAGATAGCCTTTGGTTTAAGTGTGTTCACTATAGACCCTAGATAAATTGACTATCTGAGTCTCTGATTCATCATAAATAAAATAGGAGTAATGATACCTACCTTGCAAATGAGGATTAAATGAGATAGGGTATGTAAAGTGTCTGGCACAGAGGCTGGCACATGGGAGGCACTCAACAAATGTCCCCTTCTTTTTGTAGAGAAAGTGTAAAGGATTAAGAAAATCATGCACATTAGTACTTTTGGTTCTTTTGTATTTCTTTCAGCGTTAAGGAAACCATTTTAAAATCTACCACAGTATAGATATTGTCACCTCCTCCACCCCCAGGTGCATAATTTTAAGAGAACTATGTAGCCGGTAAAAGCCCAAAAAGATACAATGCATTCATCAATGTTATATAAATTATGGCAGTGTAATTTGGGCTTCTGAAGCAGAAACTGAAAGGCAATTGTAGCAAAAGTGATGGTGATGGTCATATGTCAGGAACCATTAATCAGTGATTGACAGTGAACTCTGTTCTACTTTGGTACACTGAGGGCTGGATATATGGGGGAAGTGATACTAGAGAAGTTGGTTTCAGCTGTGCCAGGGTGTTCAGATGTAGAGCTTTCTGTTCTTTTTGGTTGTTTGTGGTTATTAATAAGACTGTTATAAGTTATTTCTTCCTGTGGACTCGGTAGGGATTTTGGTTCCTGTGAGATGGCTGCTCGCACCAAGGAGTAACTGCCTTCATGTGCTGTGGAAAGGAGACTATCAAAGGATTTCATTTACTGTAGATAGTAATTTTAAGGGGCTTCCCTGGTGGCTCAGTGGTAAAGAATCCGCCTGCCAGTGTAGGAGACACAGGAGACACTGGTTTGATCCCTAATATACAACCCAGAATTGAATTAAGAATGTTCCTTTGTAAATTAGAAATGGCGTGGTTGTGAATGAAGAGGTCCACTGTTCATATGTTAAAAGATAATTGTGAAGTCATCTTATAGTGCTGTAGTTTCATGGGATCATTGTTCTTTAATGTCTTAATTTGCTATACCAATTTTATTGGAAGAAATGATGTGAAAAACTTTTAAAATTAAAGCAAGTTTATAGTATTGATTTTTAAATGAATGCAGTTTTTTCTGTGATTAAAAAATATTTGTGCTATTTTTTCCTTAAAGCATAAATTAAATTATTTCTGAAAATAGTATTTAAAAGATAGAAATAGAGTAACTTGTACTGACTATTTGAAGTTTTTGAGTATAACAACAGAAACCACGCAAAGTTTCTCATTTTTGTTTTAAAATTGAAAATTCAGTAGTGAATACTTTATGTTGAGTAGCCAATAAACTCATCATGAAGCAAAATGATAACAATGATTTTATATGCTTTCTACAGGTTTTATTGAAAACTACAGCTGGAGATATTGATATAGAGTTGTGGTCGAAGGAAGCTCCTAAAGCATGCAGAAATTTCATCCAGCTTTGTTTGGAAGGTAATCATAATTATTCAGTTTTATTCTGTAGAAGAAATTTTGTTAATTTAAAAATTGCAGTGTATTTTCCAACAGCATTGAAGACTCATGTTAAATAGTGGTAATGAATGATCAGAGTTGATATAAGCAATGTGGGTTTGAGCTGTGTGTCAGGAAATGGAGAGAGGAGATAAAAATCCGTCCCACCTACCCCCCACCAGTCAGTAAATCTCTGCATCTTTAACAGAGAAATTTATCTCACTTCTTTCTTTCATCCTCTAAAAGTGGGTACTCCCTAAGATGCTTTTAGTTCTGTATTTTTTTCCTTCAATTGTTACTTCCAACCAGTGAAAGTTGTGAAAGTCACTCAGTTGTGTCTGACTCTTTGCGACCCCATGGACTGTATAATCCATGGACTTTTCCAGACAAGAATACTGGAGTGGGTAGCCTTTCCCTTCTCCAGGGCATCTTCCCAACCCAGGGATCGAATCCAGGTCTCCCGCATTGCTGGTGGATTCTTTACCAGCTGAGCCACAAGGGAAGCCCAAGAATACTGGAGTGGGTCGCCTATCCCTTCTCCAGCGGATCTTCCCCACCCAGGAATCGAACCATGGTCTCCTGCATTGTAGGTGGATTCTTTACCAACTGAGCTAACTTCCAACCATTTCTCCTCTTTTGAACTCTAATTTACATATCTGATTGTCTAGTGTACTTTTCTGCTCAAATCTTCTACTGTCAGCTACAACTCAAATAATATAAAACCAATTTTACCAGTTTCTTCCCCAAACTGCCTTAACTGTTACTCATGTAATGGTAATTGCCTCTTACCTGGTCTTCCATTTTCTTATCTTTGATCTCTTTACCCTCACACTTAATTCATCTGGTAGTTAAATCCTCAGACAGCTTGGCTTCCTAGTTTTCCAACTTCATTTTTCATTGCACTGAATAACTGTGTGGTTTCAGCTGACTGTTACCTTTATTTCCTGAGCAGGTCCTTCCCATTTCCATTCATAACCTCCATTTCCTGAAATCTTCTCATATTGTCACGTGCCTTTTTGGAATACTTTCTTTTCCCTTCTTTTTCTGTTCAGGTTGACCCACTCGTTCTTTTGTTTTTTGTCCATGTGGTATGGCTTGTGGGATGTTAGTTCCCTGACCAGGGCCAGGGGTAAAACCTGGGGGCCCAGTAGTGAAAGTGTCAAATCCTAACCACTAGACTACCAGGGAATTCCCAATCCACTTTTTCATGTCTATTAAAAATTTCATTTGCTCCATAAAGCCTTCCATCCAACGTTCAGTGATGATATTATCAATGTCACTAGTAACTCCTAGATTTGAGTAATAAAGTGACTATCTTTCTTTTTAACAAACTTCACAGAGTTACATTCACTTAAGTGGTTTCCCCTTTAGAATATTCCCTTTTAGAGCTAAATATACATAACATTTATAACATGTTGACTTTCAGTATACATTGCATATAGTTTCCGATATCTCCAGTGGTGGCAAATCATTGTCTTAAATTATGTCTGGCTTTTAGAAAAAGAGAAGGTTAATCAAGGTATCAGAAAGCAGCACTCTTGAGTCTAAAGCAAGATGTGAAAAAGAGTACAGAATAACCAGTAGTAGGATGCAGTGAGAGCTCTCCAAATAGATAATTGGAGAGAAAATTACCAGTGGAAGATTTAAAGAATAAAAATGCCCAGACCAAGACAATAAAACAAAACAACCTCCTTTAGCGCCTTAAAAAAGAAAAGAAAAATTGAGCTGACAAAAAAGAAAAGGAGAAAAGAAGACATCTGTAAAGACCATTATTAATAATTACTATGGCAGGCAGGAAGGAAATTGAGTCAGACAGGTAGTTCAGTCAGAGAAGCCTCAAATAACTGTCTGCAGAGCTGAGAAACACAGTAGACACAGAAAAGTCAGATTTTTTTTCTGGAAAGAAGTTTGAAGAATATTAAGCTCAAATTTTACAGAGGAGTGAAAGTATAAAAACATTAGAAAGAATAAATGGTAAATTATAATCCATGACCAGGTGAATAGAAGAAACAGAAAACATCTGGATATAATATAACAATGAAAGAAGAAATAAGGTTCTTAAGTTAGGTGATGATGAAACTTAATCACAGCATCAATAAAACTATTTCCCTATTTATGAGAATACAAGTAGAAAGAAAAAGACAAGGAAAATAATAAAAAATAACTAGAGCAATTCTTTTAACTGAAAAGGTGAGAAATAGAATTATTATTGCAAAGGTTAGCAAGAAATTTGAGAAAACTAATTTAAATAAAGATGGTCCTAAATGAATGAAGTCACAGTTTTAAAAATTTAATTCAGAGGGCCTCATTGTAATTCTCTGATTATATGATTTAAACAAGTCACAGTATTTCTAGATCTTATAATGGTCATATCAATATTAAAAAAAAAAAGGCCATGGTTTCCAAAATTAAAGAGCAAATGAATAAGTACGAGCTAGTGGGAGCACAGCCTCAGATATGGTCATCAACTAAAATAGTGTTCACAGTTTAAGAGAAATAATTTTTTTTTTTCATTTTTATTGAGGTATGATTGGCAAAAATTGTATACATTTAGGTTGTACAGCATGATTTTTTTAATAGTGTACAATGTGATGATGTGATATTGTAAAATGTCAATTTTACAATTGTGAAATGGTTACTGTCATCAAGTACCACATCTGTTACCTCACATAGTTACTTTTGTGTGTGTGTATGTGATGAGAATATGATATGTACACATTTCTAGTATACACAATAATAGAAATAATAGAAATTTCTAGTATACAATAACCAGCATGCTGTGCACTGGATCCCCAGACCTTACTCATCTTTTAATTGAAAATTTGTATCTTTTTGACCATCATCTCCCAGCCTCTGGCAACCATCATTCTACTCTCTGTTTCTATGAGCTGGACTTTATTTTAGATTGTACACAAAAGTGAAAAAATTAACTATTTGTCTTTCTGTGTCTGGGGGTAGTTTTGTTTTCTTTATGAAAACAAAAGATTTACAGTTACACAGACTTAATATTGGATTTCAGATCTCTGCAGGATAGTCAGGTGAACACTCAAAAATGAGTGAAAATGTTATGGGAATTCCTTGGTGATCCAGTGGTTGAGATTCCGCCCTTCCAATGTAGACGGTGCAGTTTTGATTGCTGGTTGAGGAACTGAGATCCCACATGCCATGTGGTGTGACCAAAAAATTTTTTTAAATGAGTGAAAATTTTTAAAAATTACAAGTTTAAAAAGTAGGTTAAAGAAGAGGACAACGGAAGCTTGTTATCCTTGATAATTTGATTAATTCTCCTGAAAAATGAGGAAGAAATAAAATTTTAGGTTTGAAAAGCAAAGTGGGGAGCAAAAAGAGAAGTGGATAAGAAAATCAAAATTTTTATACTTTATGTGACTATTAACTCTTTCAAATTTTTACTTCAGCCCTGTCTCCTCAGTGTCCATGCTTCATCAATTATCTTTTATCCTCTTCCTCCTTTAGCAAGAGCTTTAAATTCTTTAGAAGTTACAAACGTTTAAGTATATAGTAAGAGGTTAAAATAAATATCGTTACAAAACTAAAATATTTGTTTAAAAAAACCCAAGAGGCTAAAAGAGAGAGCTCATAAAGGAGTTTTAAATTAAAAGTTATTAATGATAATATTTGCAGAAGTAAACACACAAAAAAATTCTAAAGAGACACACATACATGATTTTAAAATGCACTGTAAATTCCTATATGTGCTTGAGCAGAAATATAATTAGTCAGAATATGTTGTTATACCCATACATTGTTATAGCCAGAAATACAAAACTTAATGACAAATAGCAGACTCAGCATCCGAATAGAAACTTCATTTTCTATTTGAGATGCAGGTAAATTGTTTTTTTCAGTAGTGAAGAAAGTTCAGGAGGATATTATGAACACACATAATGAAATAGTAAAACCTCTTCAAAATGCTAATTGAATTGTCATTCAATTAAGCATTTAAGAAGGACATCAAACATTGCAAACAGCAAGATCTTTTATAGCACATGATGAGCTGGAACTATAAGTGCATAGTTCAATGTGCATGCATGCTTGCTGAGTTACTTCAGTCATGTCTGACTCTTTGCAGCCCTATGGACCATAGCCACCAGGCTCTTCTGTCTATGAGATTCTCCAAGCAAAAATATTGGAGTGGGTTGCCATGCCCTACTCCAGGGGATCTTCCTGACCCAGGGATTGAACCCCGTGTTTCTTAAGTCTCCTGCATTGGCAGGTGGGTAGGCAGGCAGAGTTCAACAGTGATTATTAATAAATTACAAGGAAGTGGAAATAATGGATATAGAAATTATGTGGAAATTTGGAATTTAGGCATGATAGAATACAAAATTAGTGTAGAGAATCTATAGAAAATTTATACTCAATATATATACTGTTATAATAAATTCATTTATCCAACAAGAATATAATTAGAAATATAATTAGGAAAAGAAAGAAAAGTTTAAAGTTAAAATCTGACATCACTGAAAGACTTAATAGGAAATACAAAAAAGAAAGATGGGTAATTTTAAAATTTGAAAACACAAGTAATAAAGACCTCTTTCATTTCCCTCTTCCATCATCTCAAATAGATTGCTGAGTCTTAATAGATCCTGTTCTAGAGAATTCTTGAATCTGTGTGTCTCCAGATAAGCCATAGGTGTGTTTTGATTGGACAGCAGTTGCTCTCTATCCAGCCTTATCACCTACTGGAGTTTAAGTGATCCTTTGAAAAAGTAAATCTGATCATGTGCTTGTATATTATTATCTGTTGCTTGTATATTATGGGCATCATAGATTATTTTTATTTTTTGATGTAGACTGGGGTATGTTTTATATTCAAATTTAAATATGGATTTGTAGAATTTAAGTGGAAATATTAAAACTTGATCTCACATCTTTGTTGAGCTTAAAAATTTATAGGTTGCCTCCATATTATTTAATCTTCAGAATAGCACTATGAGTAATTTATATTGTTGGTTTCATAATTAGAAAATTATATATGCAGCATGTTGACTATAGTTATTGCATATTTGGAAGTTGTTAAGAGAGTAGGTCTTAGAAGTTCTCAGCACAAGAAAAAAATTTTGTAACTGTGTGGTGTTGGATGTTAACTAGATTTATTGTCTGTGAACATTTCACAATATATGCAAATATTGAATCCTTGTGTTGTACATCTGAAACTAATGTAATCTTGTACATCAATTATATCTCAATTTTTTTTAAAAGAAAATTGAGTTTTAAAGTTACAACCAACGAGAGGCAAGACTTACAATTCCTAACTGCAATATACATTGTTAATCAGAGTAAATGGTTGCTTAAGAATACAGGAGAAATAACTTTTAGACTTCTTGGTTTTTACAATTCCTGTTTGTGTCTGAGGAGAATTTATCTGTGCTTGGGAGTTCTTATGAATGTAGTGCAACAGTTTTCACTCAGAGAGTGGATTGGGAAAAAAAAACATCAGTTACTCTTCCTTTCTATTTCTTCCAATCCATCCCCCGAGCTGGATACAGTTGTTAGATTACAGGTTACTTTTTTAAAATGTGAGTTTTATTTCCATTTATAGCTTGCTCATGTGAAAAATTATGAGGGTGCCTGTGAGCAAGCCACAGTATTATAGTACTTTATGATTTATGACAAACCATAGTCATGTTTTGGCTAATAAAGTGTCACAAAGTACTCATGTAATTGGCATTTTATGGATTATGTCAGTAATTGTATCAGTACAATGCCTGGTCCACAGTAGGCACTTGATAAGCACTTGTTGTTGAATGAGTTGGGTTGGTTCAGTTTCATGTAATAGAAGACTCAACTCAAAATGATTTAATTAGTGGAGGCGTTTATCATTCTCTTTGATAAGAAATCTAGTGTCAAGAAGTTCTGCAGCTCAGTAAAGTCTTGAGGTAACTGTGCTCTTTCCATCTCTGTTTTGCAGTCATCAGCATGTGATTAAATTATAACTGCACTCAATAATTGACTCCAGCTCAATTAAGGGATCATATATGATCTCTCTTGTATGCTTATTAGTGTATTTATATATAAATAATTTCTTCAATCATTTAGCAAACTTAATGAGAGTTTAATTTGTTGTTCAGTCCCTAAGTCATGTCCGTCTCATTGAGACCCCACGGACTGCAGCACACCAGGCTTCCCTGTCCATCACCAACTCCCAGAGCTTGCTCAAACTCATGTCCATTAAATCAGTGATGCCATCCAACCATCTTATCCTCTGTTGCCCCCTTCTCCTCCTGTCCTCAATCTTTCCCAGCATTGGGGTCTTTTCCAATGACTCAATTATATATTGTGTTGATTACTCATTTTATTTATTGAATGTTTCTTGAGAAGGGTGCACTAATGGTGCTAGACCTATAATCAGTAATTTTGATATATTTTGGGTTTGTATAGTGTTTGTATAAGTTAATTTGAGGGACAGTTAAGAAATAGGGTATTTATGAAGGTTTCTCAATCTCCAGCACTATTGATATTTTGGGCTAATAATTCTTTGTTGGGGGGGCTTTCTGTGCCTTGTAGGATGTTTACAAGTCTCCCTGGCCTCTACCTACTTGATGCCAGTAACATCTCCCGTGTGTGACAGTCAGATATTTCCAGGCATTGACAAATGTGTGCTCCAGAGAAAAATTGCTGCTCCTTCTACCCCTAGTTGAGAACCACAGATCTATACCAAAACCTCTTCAATTTTTATTTTGAAAATTATATCCAGAGTTTGAGAGATTCCTCGAAGTAGATACAAAACAACCAATACTATGGTTTCTGTAGAAACTGTGTTAGATATTTTATAGTAAGTAGGGAAGAAGATTTTGGTTTAGGAGCCTATTTAACATTCTGGGGGAAAAAATCTTGTGCCCAGTTGTGTTAATTCTAACTGTAGATACACTGAGTTTTAGATCTGGATAAATTTTTATTTTATTAGAGTATGTTAGTTTCAGATGTACAGAAAAGTTATATAGGTAAATAGATTCAGATTCTATTCCATTATAGGTTATTGCAGGATACTGAATATAGTGTCCTGTGTTATCCACTGATCCTTGTTGTTTATTTTTTGTATAGTAGTTTGTATCTGCTAATCCCAGGCTCTCTTTTCAAATTAAGTTTTGGCTGTGCTGGGTCTTTGTTGCTGTGTGTGGGCTTTCTCCAGTTGAGGCAAACAGACTGCTCTCTAGTTGCAGCGTGTAGGCTTCTCATTGCGGTGGCTTCTCTTTTGTGAGGCATGCGATCTAGGGCACATGGACTTTGCTAGTTGTAGCTTGTGGGCTCCAGAGCACAGGTTCAGTAGTTGTGGTGCATGCCCCATGGCATGCAGGATCTTCCCAGATCAGGTATCGAACCCATGTCCCCTGCATTGGCAGATTCTCAACCACTAGGCCACCAGGGAAGTCCTCAAACTCTTAATTTATCCTTCCTCCACCCCCTTTTCACTTTGGTAACCATAAGTTTGTTTTCTACTTCTGCTAGTCTATTTCTGTTTTGTAAATTAGTTCATTTATATAATTTTTTAGATTCTCCATGTAAGTGATATCATACAATACTTGTCTTTCTCTGACTTCACTTAATATGATCATCTTTAGTCCATTCATGTGGCTGCAAATAGCATTTATTTCATTCTTTTTTATGAGTGAGTCATATATAGATATATATATTGATATGTAGATATATATATTGATATATGTATATATATTGCTATATTTATCTATCTACCATATTTTCTTTATCCATTCATCTGTCGATGGACAGGTTGCTTCCATGTCTTGGCTATTGTAAATAATGCTGTATGAACATTGGGGTGTGTATATCTTTTCAAATTAGAGTTTTTGTCTTTTCTGGATATATGCCCAGGAGTGGGATTGCTGGATCACATGGTAACTCTATTTTTAGTTTTTTTAAGGAACCTCCATACTATTCTCCATGGTGGCCACACCAATTTACATTTCCAACAATGTAAGAGGGTTTCCTTTTCTCCATACTCTCTCATTCTTTACATTTACACCCATTTATTATTTGTAGACTTTTTGATGATGGCCATTCAGACTGGTGTGATGTGATACCTCATTATGGTATTGATTTGCATTTCTCTAATAATTAGTAATGTTGAGCATCCTTTTATGTGTTTGTTGGTCATTTGTATGTCTTTGAAGAAATGTTTATTTACATCTTATGCCCGATTTTTGATTGGGTTGTTTGGTTCTATTAAGCTGTATGAACTGTTTGTATATTTTTAAAATTAATCCCCGGTCAGTCTCATCTTTTGCAAATATTCTGTCTCATTCCATGGGTTGTCTTTCATCTTGTTGATAGTTTCCTTTGCTGTGCAAAAGCTTAGAAGGGTGACCAGGTCCTATTTGTTTACTTTTGCTTGTGTTTTTGTTTGTTTTGGGAGACTGAGCTAGGAAACCATTGTTATGGTTTATGTCAGAGTTTTGCTTATGTTCTCTGCTATGAGTTTCATTGTGTGATGTCTTATATTTAAGTCTTTAAGCCATTTTGAGTTTGTTTTCTAAGTTCATTGATTTATATGCAGCTGTCCAGCTTTCCTAATACCACTTCCTGAAGAGACTGTCTTTTCTCCATTGTTTATTCTTGCCTCCTTTGTTGAAGATAATTGACCACAGTGTTTGGATTTACTTCTGGGCCCTCTATTCCATTCCATTCATCTATATGTCTGTTTTTGTGCTAAGACCACATGTTTTGATTACTGTGGCTTTGAAGTATTGTCTGAAGTCTGAGATAGTTATGCTTCTACCTTTGTTCTTTTCCCTCAGGATTGCTTTGGCATTTTGGGGTCTTTTGTGTTTCCATATAAATTTAGGGTTACACAATGAGTCGTACACAACTGAGCGACTGAACTGAACTGATCTAGTTTCATGAAAAATGTCATAGATACTTTGATAGGGATCACATTAAATGTTTAGATTGGTTTGGGTAGTACGGCCACTTTAACAATGTTAATTCTTGTAGCCTACAAGTGTGGGATATCTCCATTTTTTGAATCATTTCTGATTTCTTTTATCAGTGTTTTATAGTTCTCAGTGTATAGGTCTTTCACCTCCTCGGTCAGGTTTATTCCTAGGTATTTTATTTTATTTTTTATTGTGATTTTAAGAGGGACTGTTTTGTCAACAAAAAAGACAAAAACCACATGGTCATCTCAGTAAAGCATTTGATAAAATTCAGTGTTCATTCATGATAAAAACTCTCACCAAAATGGGTATGATGGGAAATATCTCACCATAATAAAAGCTATTTGTAACAAACCCACAGTTAGCATAATACTCAGTGGTGAAAAACTGGAAGCCCTCTTGATAAAATTTGGAACAAGGATACCTACCCACTCTTAGCACTTTTATTCAATAGTATTAGAAGTCCTAGCCATAACGATTAGACAAGCAAAATAAATAAAAGTTATCCAAAGTGGAAAGGACAAGATAAAATTGTCATTATATGCAGACAGCATGATACTCTATGTAGAAAACCCCAGAGACTCCACACAAAAACTATTCGAACTGATAAATGATTTCAGCAAGGTAGCAGGATACAAGATTAACATTCAGAAATCTGTTGCATTTCTTTATACTAACACTGAAATGACAGAGAATGACAAATTCTTTTTTATGTTCTTCCAGCATATTATGACAACACCATATTTCACAGAGTTGTGCCTGGCTTTATAGTCCAAGGGGGCGACCCCACCGGCACAGGGACTGGCGGAGAGTCTGTCTATGGGGCCCCCTTCAAGGTGAGCGTGAATTTTACAATTTATTTTCAGGTCAGTTTGGATTGCTTAATTGAAATGATTGAGCCCCAGAAGAAAATGCATTTTACATTAGTACACAAAATTGGGTCTATAACATATTCAGGATTATACAGAATAAGTGCAGCACTTATGCCATTAAGCTTTCTTTCTAAGTTGTCTTATCACAGAGTTTTATGCTAGATTGAATTCAGGTGGAGCTAAAAGTGGTAATGTGAATAATGTGAATCAGAGAAAAGACTGTATAGCATTTTTCCTGATATCTGACTATCTGATCTCTATAACTTTGCACGTGTAAAATGTTTCTAGAACATTGCATATACCATCTGATTTTAAAACATTTTATTTTAACAATACATAGAATTTATATTAATTGACTTGAGCCGCTATAACAAAGTACTTCTGACTGGGTGGTTTAAACAGTAGGAGTTTATTTCTCACAGTTCTGGAGCCTGAGAAGTCTGAGATCAAGGTACTAGCATTCACTACCCGTGAAGGTTCTCTTGCTGGCTTGCAAAAGGCTGCCTTCTTGCTGCGTCTTCACATGCTGGGGAGAGAGCATTTTGGTGTCTTTTCCTCTTCGGTACAGTCACACTGGAGGTTAGAGTGTCAATATGAACTCCAGGAGGACATAATTCAGTCCACAGCAGAATTCATTTTAAACTGTACACAGTAGACCTTTGTAGCACAAACTGCATGCCTTAATAAGAAATCACAAAATGCATGCCATAACACGGGGAAATAGAAGAAAGAAGCAACATAAAAAATGTTAGAAAGGATGTAAGTTTTAATCAAAAATAGGTCAATGCTTTGTTAACTGCTAACGTAGATCTAAAAAGAAAGAGTTAATGTCATATTTAAGGTATTAAGGATAATGGTGGGTTCAAGTAAAGGCTACAAGCTGGGTTATTTATCAATCTTATGGTATCAATATTATGTTCTGTTAGTAAACATCAGTAGCTCTTAAAATATGTGAATTTTTAAAAAATTCACACTTATACTAAAAGGATCGTGTCTGGAATTTCCTTTAATTTTATACTGGGCTACTACATGACTCTTGAGAAAAATACTTGAACTGTTTGCTTTAATTTTCAAATGATAATGGCCTTTAGAGCATGTGAAATAGTTTAAAAAAACCTCAAATGTCACTGTTAGACTATTTTATATGTTACAGAATTGAGATATCTCTTTATTTTAGAGATTCTGTTAAGAAGCATTCCTTTGTTATTTGGTTAACAGAATAGCTCTTTGTGACAATTCCTTTCTAAATTGAGGTTTTTTCCTTATTTTATTCAGGTAATACAGTTATGTTGGTAAAGTTTTAAATTGATTTTATTTAATTTGGGCTGTTCTGGGTCTTTGCTGCTGCGTGGGCTTTTCTCTAGTTGTGGTGAGCGGGGGCTATCTTCCTTGCAGTCCGTGGGCTCAGTAGTTGCAATAGCCAGGCTCCAGAGTGCAGGCGCAAGAGTTGTGGCCCACAAGCTTAGTTGCTACATGGCATGTGGAATTTCCCAGGACCGGGGATCAAGCCTATGTCTCCTTCATTGGCAGGTGGATTCTTTACCACTGAGCCACCAGGGAAGCCTGGTAAATTTTTCAGTTAGGTCATTTTTAATACAGTGCATAGAGTTACGATCTTTTGAGTTTAGATCTCTTGAGAAGAATTTACTAAAGGAAAAGAACTTTCTTTTTGAAAAGCATTGATTATAAAACATGTCTATATTATAGTGAGTCTAGTATCAGGTCTTCTCTTAACCAAGAGACTGGTATAAATGTTAGGTAGCCCTACCCTAGCAAGAAAACCACCTTAGAATGGCTTGCTCCTGCTTTTTTGAAAACTGGCAAATGGAACCAGTGCCATTTCAAAGAAATTTCAACTTAAAACTTTAAAAAGCATAGTAAAGCACCTAACACAATCACAGTAGCTTCCTTGAATTAAAAAAAATAAGAAAACAGTTGTTTCATGACATTCAGAAAAGGATCAAGAAGAGAATAGTTGAAGCTTCTGCAGTGAAGTGAAAGGTGCACAGTCATGTCCGACTCTTTGCAACCCCATGGACCGTACAGTCTATGGAATTCTCCAGGCCAGAATACTGGAGTGGGTGGCCGTTCCCTTCTCCAGAGGATCTTCAGAACCCAAGGATCAAACCCAGGTCTCCTGCATTGCAGGTGAATATTTTACCAGCTAAGCCACAAGGGAAGCCCTAATAATTAATTCAGATTTAATAATGTGGCTTAATTTTTAAAGTGAAAGTGAAAGTCACTCAGTCATGTCTGACTCTTTGTGACCCCATAGACTATACAGTCCATGGGATTCTCCAGACCAGAATATGGAGTGGATAGCCTTTCCCTTCTCCAGCGGATCTTCCCAACCCAAGAATTGAACTGGGGTCTTCTGCATTGCAGGCAGATTCTTTACCAACTGAGCCACAAGGGAAACCCACTGAAGCCTCTATAATGACTCAAAAGTAGTTATCCTGGAGAAAAAAGAAATAGACGGTTCTGAAAGCTTGGAAGGAAAGTTATGACCAACCTAGACAGCATATTAAAAAGCAGAGACATTACTTTGTCAACAAAGGTCCATCTAGTCAAGGCTATGGTTTTTCCAGTAGTCATGTATGGATGTGAGAGTTGGACTGGTGAGCGCAGAAGAATTGATGCTTTTGAACTGTGGTGTTGGAGAAGACTCTTGAAGAGTCCCTTGGACTGTGGAGATCCAACCAGTCTATCCTAAAGGAGATCAGTCCTGGGTGTTCATTGGAAGGACTGATGTTGAAGCTGAAAGTCCAGTACTTTGGCCACCTGATGCGAAGAGCTGTCTCATTTGAAAAGACCCTGATGCTGGGAAAGATTGAGGGCAGGAGGAGAAGGGGACGACAGAGGATGAGATGGTTGGATGGCATCACTGACTCAATGGACATGGGTTTGGGTGAACTCTGGGAGTTGGTGTTGGACAGGGAGGCCTGGTGTGCTGCAGTTCATGAGATTGCGAAGAGTTGGACATGACTGAGCGACTGAACTGAACTGAACTGAACTGAAAGCCTAGATGGCTTTGAGGGATGAGAAGAATAGGGAAATGTCTCAGAAATCCATTCCCCTTGAGTACCCTTCCTCAGTGGAAGTAGGCAACTTCCCACAAAAAATTTGTATTTGAGTATATTTAGAAGACACAGGTGAGTAAAGTCAAGATTAGTAGATTGAAGATACTGTAGATATTGAATTTGACTATATGTGAAAATCAGTAGAAGTTGTGTGGGACCTTTTTTGTTAGCTGAAATATGAAGGGCCTAATAACTGAGGACATGAGGACATTCACTAAATCTTTTTTTTTTTCAATGCTTCAGGATGAATTCCACTCACGGTTGCGTTTTAATCGGAGAGGACTGGTTGCCATGGCAAATGCTGGCCCTCACGATAATGGCAGCCAGTTTTTCTTTACCCTGGCTCGAGCTGATGAACTTAACAATAAGCACACCATCTTTGGAAAGGTTTGTATGCAGTTATCTTAGGCTTCTTTTTTTTTTTTTATCTTTGGCTTCTATGATGTATGTGATCAACTTACCTAAGAACTGCCTTCATAAAAATACTCCCTAGGATATTTATTTATTATTTCTAAAAATGGTGAAATGTTCGTATTCCTGTTATAATGCACTGTGAGGGACCACCTGAATTTTTCTGTGTGTGTTTCAGGCAAGTCATTGATTTTTAACTTAAAATTTTTATTTTTTCTGAAATTGTTTTAATCATTATTAACCGCTATGTTGCTCAGCTGATACGTTTTAATGTTTTTAGAAAGACATTTAGGTAGTAACATTTAGTAGTTTAAAATTTATTTTGTTAATAATGAATTCCCTTCAGTTTAAAGTGGAAGTTGTGTTAACATTTAAACTGCTTACCTGAAATATTACTTTGGATAGTACCTATTTAATCCTGCTGACATTTAACAGCATATCGGAGATTGTCACTTCCATAGAATTTTCAGTAGTTTTCTTTTAAAGGGATTCTGAAAGGTTTTTTTTTTTTCCCCTCATGCTTCTCCCTTTTCATGAATATGTTCTCAGATGCCTTAAGTGTTAGGCATGTTAGACATCACTAGTGTATCAGCTCCCTCTGCTGGTTCAATTAGAATGGTTTCCCCATATCCCAGACAAAACTGGATTTTGTGCTGATGAAAAGGATAAAACAAACAGAACAACTGGAAAACTGGTATTATTTTAGATTTTTAAATATTGAATGAAAGGCTGCTGCTGCTGCTAAGTCGCTTCAGTTGTGTCCGACTCTGTGCAACCCCATAGACGGCAGCGCACCAGGCTCCTCCGTCCCTGGAATTCTCCAGGCAAGAACACTGGAGTGGGTTGCCATTTCCTTCTCCAGTGCATGAAAGTGAAAAGTGAAAGTGAAGTCGCTCAGTCGCTCAGTCATGTCTGACTCTTTGCCACCCCATGGACTGCAGCCTACCAGGCTCCTCCATCCATGGGATTTTCCAGGCAAGAGTACTGGAGTAGGTTTCCAGTGCCTTCTCCTGAATGAAAGAAGTCATGCCAAAAACATGCAATGCAGTATTGGTGCTTAATACTTTTGAGCCA
This sequence comes from Cervus elaphus, assembly GCF_910594005.1. Lineage (NCBI taxonomy): Eukaryota > Metazoa > Chordata > Mammalia > Artiodactyla > Cervidae > Cervus > Cervus elaphus. Next base: position 17,838,265 of record NC_057839.1, on the reverse strand, counting down.
CTCCAAGACAGGTTGTCTGACATTCATGGATTTTCCTTCCTGTTATTTAAAAAAACAAAAAGTATTTAATAAAATGATATTTAGGTTGTCCTGCACCATTGTTTACAACAGATATTATATAACTCACACAGTAGAGGCAAAGTATAGCATAGTAGTTAGAAGTCAGAATGGCGGTCACTGTCGGATCTACAACTTCTTTCAGCCTCAGTTTTCTTATCTAAAAAAGAAAGATAATGATAGTACCTACTTTTAGGATGTTTTGTGGATTAAACATGATAATGTTTTCAAAGCACTTACCACATTGTTTTTATTATTTGCTTGTTCTGCCCTCTTCTAAAGTCTAAATTTGTTTATAATGTTTGAACAAAACAGTCATTCAGAAGGAAGTTACTTTTTAATAAAAACTGACATTAGGTATATATTGGAAATTTCCCAAAAATCTTATTGAGGAATTAAAGTTCATCAAACCTTTTCCCCTTAGGATTATGTTGCTTTATTTGCACTGTTTAATGTGTATAATCTTATATAACAATATGAAATGCCTTTTTAATTATTTTTAAAATATTTTCAAAAAGTCCTCCCTGATTTCGAAGAATGAATTTTATAATTTTCAATTAAATTTCCTTTTTTATTTGATAGGTTACAGGGGATACAGTATATAACATGCTCCGCCTGACAGAAGTAGACATTGATGATGAAGAAAGACCACGAAATCCACATAAAATAAGAAGTTGTGAGGTATGAGCGTGATTATTATGAGATATATTACTTTAATTATCACTTAAAAGAAATTGAATATTTGTGTTCAGTTATCAGATGAAGGCTTTATACTAAATTAACTTTTCAACTTGGATTTTAGCTCTGTAATTTTTTTAATGGAAGATTTTGGATTTGAGGATGAAACTTAAGCTGATAATCCAGTGAATGAAAAACTCCATAATGCAAAGCTGGATGAATTAGGTTTATTTAGCCCAGTGAAGTGTTGTCTTAGGTAATTTAAGAGTGATCCTTCATTGAGAAAACAAGGGCCTGAGAACATTTGATTTGGAGTCAGAATACCTGAGTTTAAAAAAAAAATACCCGAGTTTGTCTCTCTAACTAATATATTGTTTTCTTGAATGTCTTTCCCTTTTGTAAAGTAAGTATAAAACATGTTTTCCTTAATAGCACATTGGATTACTGGGAGAATCCAATGAGGCCATGTAAGTGGAAGTGTATCTATCGTTCCACTGGTTCTGTGAGGAGAAATTATAGACACTAATGGCACCATAATTAAATATCGGTTTTAACTTTTTGTGAAATTAAAACAAAATTGAGTAATATTTTCAAAATATGTCTTTTCATAGGTTTTATTTAATCCTTTTGATGACATCATTCCAAGAGAAATAAAAAAGCCAAAAAAAGAAAAACCAGAGGAGGAAGTGAAGAAATTGAAACCCAAAGGCACAAAGTAATCAGAGTAGAAAGATTTTTTTCCTCAACTTGGAAAACAAACACTGATTTATTTATTTCACTTTGTTTCCTTCTGTAATAATTGTTCAGTAATTAGGGGGAGGCCGGTTTGGACTGGATATACGCTTAAATTATCTGTGTGTGTTTCTTTTTCTAGATGTACATTTCTTATATTCAAATACAGTGTATAACTTAAAACCTTAAGCTAAAATAGTATTGTCTGAGATGTCTGATGTGATCTGTTAATAAATAGGTAAATATTTATGACCACCACAAGATTTATTTATAAAATTAGTTGTTGAAACTTTTGTTTGTTTGTTTACTTGTTTTTCCAATAATACATGCTCAGGATAAAGAAGTTAGAAAGTAAAGTATGAAGGATATAATGACTACATGGTTAATATTATTTAACTGTCTCACTCCTTTTTTTGATGCTATTAAAATAACCTTATTATAAATATATTTACACATAAAGTTCTTTCTGTATTCTGGGTTAATTCCTGAGGATAGTTTTCTAATAACAGAAATATCTTCAGTATTTTTGTGAGTAATATTCTTTACATTATTAATTTTGTTTGTTTTATTAAAATAGGTATCAGAGAGTTAGATTTCAACTTTCTCTTTTACTAAACTGTAGCATCCATATTAGGGATTTTGTTGTACTTATATAAGTGTTAGATTCAGACAACTTTAAGTATAAAATCCTGCCTACTGCAGTTATAGGAAGCAAAGTCTACTGATCTTTGAGCTTCAGTTTCCCCATCTTATAAAATGGAGATTTATAGTACAGGATCTGCTTATTACAAAGATTAAATGAGAAGGGGAATTTGAAAACACCCAATAGTGTAGGTTTTCAATACATATTCATTTCCTTTCTTTGATATCCTATAATGTAAGTTAAGTTGCTGTTATAAACTGTCAAATATGAGCCAGACTCTTCAATAGGCAGTTGATATCTTGTGGCAAAATAACTTCTTACACAACTATATATTTATTTGATTTCTTTTTATTTTGTATTAATTTATTTTGACTAATTTATATCCGGGTGAAAAGTCAGTGTCACTATATTCAGATATAATATTTCATCACTGATTTATCTTGACAGCAAAACCAAAAGTTGGATATTTTGTTTTTGCTTTTAATTCATAGCAAATATGTTAGGGGTGATGTGATAGTTACTGATTATATCTAAGTAAGTTTTGAAATGAAAATTCCTCTTTTATTGCCAGATCTTTTGTTTTTCCAGTATTTCAGAGGAGTTTTAATAACTTACTATTTATCTTCCTTGTGATGTATTAATCTGAAGGGTCAAAAAAGACAAAGTTAGTTTTTTATTCCCGTGGACTGTTTGCTTAGCTAAGTTTGTTGCTTCCCCCCCCCCATAATTTTGTGTAACTTACTAATTTTAAAATATTTAAATTATTTTGGCAGACACTAGATAAATTGTTTCCCATTTATAGTACTCTCAGAGCTATATGTTTATTAGTTTTTCAGCAATCCTTATTTTGCTAACTAGTTTTGATATTATGCTGTGCTGTGCTGAGTTGCTCAGTCGTATCCAACTCTTTGCAACACTGTGGACTCTAGTCCACCAGGCTCCTCTGTCCATGGAGACTGTCCAGGCAAAAATACTGGAATGTGTCTCTGTGCCCTCCTCCAGGGGATCTTCAGACCTGGGCATAGAACCTGAGGTTCTGATGTCTGCTGCACTGGCATGCAGGTTCTTGACTATGTGTGCCACCTGGGAAACCCACAGAAAGCTTTAATTATTTCTGTCATGCTTGAGTTAGTGCATTTAATGGTAGTTTTCAGGATAGATTTTTGGTCATTAGTTTAGTTTAATATGTGAAATATGGGAAAGATTGAAGCAAGAGGAGAAGGGGGCAGCAGAGGATGAGATGGTTATGTAGCATCACCAACTCAATAGACATGAATTTGGGCAAACTCCAGAAGTTAGTGAAGGACAGGGAAGCCCGGTATGCTGCAGTCCAGGGGTTAGCACGTGACTTTGCAACTGAACAACATCAACAATATATAAAACATCTGGAACCAAACATTTAATGTTATGCTGAAAATATATATTCTTATTATATTTCCCCTGGATACTAAGTAATTATTGTCTATTGAGAGAATGTGTTTCTTCTAGTAAATTGTGTTCTATTGCTTTGAAAATAGGATATTTATAACTTTTAACTTTTTCTTTCTAATTTTATTTCATTCTTTTTCCTGTCTTTCTTTTTGAATAGAAATTTTAGTTTACTTTCATTTGGAGAGGAAGCTGAGGAAGAAGAGGAGGAAGTGAATCGAGTTAGTCAGGTAAAACTCTTAATTTGCCCTTTGTTCAGAATTGTAGAAGAGATTAGGGTCTATATTCTCACTCATTTTTGTATCTACAGCTATATATAGGACAGCGTGTTTTACAGCAAATTTTAAATGTTCATTGAACTGATTCTTAAATGATTTGTGTGGTCAGTAATGTTTGCAACTTCTGAAATGATTTGAAATATGTTTTTTAATCTGGCATTTTTAAAATCAGTTACAAACTGGGGTTAAAGAATGACTTAATTTCGTGATTCAGATTTTAATTGCTGTTGGTTTAATTGGATTACTAGATGGTTTGTTACTAATATTACTGTAATAAACAGTGACAGACCAAAGCTCTTATATTCATTTTAATATAATTTATATATATTTATTCTTTTCATTAATTCTCATCACAGCCCTGTAAGGTAGGTATTATTATTTCCATTTTACCTGTGAGTAAATTAAGTACTAATCGGTTGTAATTTGCTCAAAGTCACATACCTAGTAAGTTGCTAGAGCTGGGAGCTGAACCTACATCTTTCTCTATAAAATCCACGTCTCAGGGTTATACATTGCTTCCTGGCCTTTACCCCACCAATGCTTCCCATAGGCCTTTATATGGTTTTCCTCAATATCCCTTTCATCATGGTACTCACTGCTGAAACACCTACAGTGCCATACCATTGTTTAAAGCAGTGATTCTGACAAATATGCTCCAAGAAAATCATCTTCAAGGATTTTTACTCTCCTAGATTTTCATCTCATCCATTCAGGACAGTTAGTGAACACTGAGACCTAAAGGATAAGAGTCAGTCTTTTTTGTAGTATGTAATTAAAACTCCATAACCGAGTACCGCCTTTCTCACTTGACACAGTCACCTGTTTCTTTTTTTTTTTTTTTTACACCTTAAGTTTTATTGGAATAATATTTTAAAAAATTTTTTACCTTACAAAATCAATGCCAAAGGTCAAGGATATTATCAAATTATTAAGGGATAATTTAAAAAAATCTGAGGGGTAGAATTTGGTCCATTAATAAATTTAACTATGAGAGAAGCAGCAACTATTGTTACTTCTCAGTAAAAACTACACTGCTATTTAGAATTAGACTGGAACAATCTGACTCATGTTCTTTTGGGAAAAGTATGATACTGTAGCATCTTAAAAACCCAGGACTCTCATGACTTGCCAGTGTAGAGAAAGGCACATACTTTCCTCTGGGTCCTCACTGGCCAGGATGCTGCTGGAAAGGTCCTGCACGGCAGATCGCGACTCAGCCGTAGAGTGATGAGGCCCCAGGCGACTGTCTCTCTGGGCTTCCCACTCTTCGCTGAAGCCACCATCATCACTCTCTGTCACTGGGTCTTGTGACTCACTTTCTGTGCTTTGGGCATTGTAATTGGAGTTTTTGGATACCTTCCTTTGGGCTTCTGGGTCTCCTTCTGCCATATTCACCAACCATACCATTGTTGAAGAGTAAATAAGAGCTGGGAAGAGAGTTTCATTTCTCTCCTGAGCTGTTTCAACCAGCATACGAAGCGGGCCTTTTGGACACAAAACAGCCACTAAATCATATACTGAAATCACAGCCAAGATGAGCCAGGTGGTCCATTCTGGGAGGTACTTGATAAATACCAGGGCCATGAGGGCACTGATCATAATGAGATATGCCTGCTGGAGTCTCAGTGGACCTTTCCAATGAATGGCGATCATTCCCACCACACCAAAATTCCAGATCAGAAGAGCAACCGAAATGTAGTCCATGGCAACATTATAGGTTTTAAACACTTCCCCCAAGTAAATGAATGAGAAAAAGAACAGCAACAACAGGGATGAAACAATAAGCCAGGCATGGATGACCTTGTAGCACCTGTATTTATAGAGAACCACCAGGAGAATCGTCATGACGACAATGACGCTGATCATGATCACCGCGTTCAGGATTGAGTGCAGGGCTCTCTGCCCCACAGTCTCCGTGTCCTCTGTAAACGGAGTATAGATTAGCTGCCCATCCTTCCGGGTATAAAAGCTGACTGATTTGATGGTGGCCACAACCACCACCATACAGAGAGTCACAGGGACAAACAGCATGATCACATGTTTGGCGCCGTATTTCAACGTCAGCTCCTCATCTTCCTCTTCCTCTTGCTCCACCACCTGCTGTGAGCTGTTGGGGGCTCGGCCATTGGACACCGACTCGGTGTTGCCACGCCGCCGCCTCTCCGAGCCGTGCTCAGGCCGCTCTCTACTGTCATTCTGGCCACGTACAGTATTGCTCAGGTGGTTGTCCTCGGACATCTGTGCATTCTGGAAGTAGGACAAGGGTGCGGGTAACTCTGTCATTGGAGCAACTGTATAGATATACCTTTTCACAGAAAACAGAGCCTCTTGGGGTTCTTTCTTTCATGTGTTCTCCTCCAGGCCACGCTTTCCAAGGACCTCACAGGCTGCTGTCACTTGCTGGCTCCTGGATTAGGTCCTTTCCTCTCCGCCACCACCACCGGCCTCTAGCAGCCGAGGTTCCTTCCCGAGCATCCACTGTTTTGTTTCCGATGTGAAATCGCGGCCTTTGGAGCTGATGGCCCAGGCCCCACCCCTACCTGTTTCTTACTGACACTGACAATAGCATCAACTTAAAAGCACCTTATTTTTACCCTTGTCTTTACTTCTTTATCTACATGCTTCCCTCATCACTGAGCCTGGTTTGGTAAGCTATTGTTGGGCATACAGTGAGCACTTTACTTACACCTCTTGCATTAACACTGAATTAAAATGGACATGTCTAAGTAGGAATTTAGTCATAATTTTTTTTTCTTTTACTGTCTTCAGTATCTTTGATTTATCTACTTGATACCATAGATTCAGTTACCACCTGTATAATGTTAATAACATTCTGAACTATAGGAGACAAAGCTGAATATTTCCCCTGGGCTCTTATCCCTCATTCTGTGTTGCCTTTAGGAAACATCACTATTTTTAGATATCAAAACTAAATTCATTTTCACATGATAACTTCCTTTTCCTATTTCTTATCAATATCACCAACTACTCTGTCACGTCTTCCATCAGGAAGCTTCTGTACCCTCTTATCCTTCTCCATCAGAGGGCAGATAGACTGAAAACAACAATCACAGAACGCTAACCAATCTGATCACATGGACCACAACCTTGTCTAACTCAGTGAAACTATGAGCCATGCTATGTAGGGCCACCCAAGACGGACGGGTCATGGTGGAGAGTTCTGACAAAATGTGCTCCACAGGAAAAGGGAAAGGCAAACCACTTCAGTATTCTTTCCTTGAGAACCCCATGAACAGTATGAAAAGGCAAAAAGATAGGACACCGAAAGATGAACTCCCCAGGTTGGTAGGTGCCCAATATGCTACTGGCGAAGAGTGGAGAAATAACTCCAGAAGGAATGAAGAGATGAGGCCAAAGCAACAACAAGACCCAGTTGTGGATGTTACTGGTGATGGAAGAAAAGTCCTATGCTGTAAAGAGCAATAAGGCATAGGAACCTGGAATGTTACATCCATGAATCAAGGCAAATTGAAAGTTGTCAGACAGGAGATGGAAAGAGTGAACATCGACATTTTAGGAATCAGTGAACTAAATTGGACTCGAATGGGTGAATTTAACTCAGATGACCATTATATCTACTACTGTGGGAAAGAATCCCTTAGAAGAAACGGAGTAGCCATCATAGTCAACTAAAGCGTCCGAAATGTAGTTGGATGCAGTCTTAAAAATGATACAATGATCTCCTTTTGTTCCCAAGGCAAACCATTTAACATAACAGTAATCCAAGTCTATGCCCTGATCAGTAATGCTGAAGAAGCTGAAGTTGAACAGTTCTGTGAAGACCTACAAGACCTTCTAGAGCTAACACCCAAAAAAGATTTCCTTTTCATTATAAGGGACTGGAATGCAAAAGTAGGAAGTCAAGAAATACCTGGAGTAACAGGCAAATTTGGCCTTGGAGTACAGAATGAAGTAGGGCAAAGGCCAATAGAGTTTTGCCAAGAGAATGCACTGGTCATAGCAAAGACCCTCTTCCAATAACACAAGAGAAGACTACACATGGAGATCACCAGATGGTCAATACCGAAATCAGACTGAGTTTATTCTTTGCAGCCAAAGATGGAGAAACTCTATACAGTATAGTCAGCAAAAACAAGACCAAGAGCTGACTATGGCTCAGGTCATGAACTCCTTATTGCCAAATTCAGACTTAAATTGAAGAAAGTAGGGAAAACCACTAGACCATTCAGGTATGACCTAAATAAAATCCCTTACGATTATACAGTGAAAGTGAGAAATAGATTCAAGGGATTAGATCTGATAGACAGAGTGCCTGAAGAGCTATGGATGGAGGTTTGTGACATTGTACAGGAGGCAGGGATCAAGACCATCCCCAAGAAAAAGAAATGCAATAAGGCAAAATAGTTGTCTGAGAAGGCCTTATAAATAGCTGTGAAAAGAAAGAAGCGAAAGGCAAAGGAGAAAAGGAAAGATATACCCATTTGAATGCAGAGTTCCAAAGAAGAGCAAGGAGAGTTTAGAAAGCCTTCCTCGTGATCAATGCAGAGAAATAGAAGAAAACATTAGAGTGGAAAAGAAAGACTAGACATCTCTTCAAGAAAATTAGAGATACCAAGAGAACATTTCATGCAAAGATGGGCACAATAAAGGACAGAATTTGTATGGACCTAACAGAAGCAGAAGATATTAAGAAGAGGTGGCAAGAATACACAGAAGAACAATATGAAAAAGATCTTAATGAGCCAGGATGGTATGATCACTCACCTAGAGCCAGACATCCTGGGGTGCGAAGTCAAGTGGGCCTTAGGAAGCATCACTCCGAACAAAACTAGTGGAGGTGATGGAATTCCAGTTGAGCTATTTAAAATCCTGAAGGATGATGCTGTGAAAGTGCTGCACTCAATATGCCAGCAAATTTGGAAAACTCAGCAGTGGCCACAGAACTGGAAAAGGTCAGTTTTCATTACAGTCCTAAAGAAAGGCAGTGCCAAATAATGCTCAAACTACCGCACAATTGCACTCATCTCGCATGCTAGCAAAGTAATGCTCAAAATTTGACAAGCCAGGCTTCAACAGTACATGAACCATGAACTTCCAGATATTCAAGCTCAATTTAGAAAAGGCAGAGGGACCAGAGATCAAATTGCCAACATCCGCTAGATCATCAAAAATGCAAGAGAGTTCCAGAAAAACATCTATTTCTGCTTTATTGACTAGGCCAAAGCCTTTGACTGTGTGAATCACAATAAACTGTGGAAAATTCTTCAAGAGATGGGAATACCAGACCACCTGACCTGCTTCCTGAGAAATCTGTATGCAGGTCAGGAGGCAACAGTTAGAACTGGACTTGGAACAACAGACTGGTTCCAGATTGGGAAAGGAGTACCTCCAGGCTGTATATTGTCACCCTGCTTATTAACTTCTATGCAGAGTAAAGAGGAGTGCTGGGCTGGAGGAAGCACAAGCTGGAATCACGATTTCTGGGAGAAATATCAATAACCTTGGATATTCAGATGACACCACCCTTATGGCAGAAAGCGAAGAACTAAAGAGCTCTTGGTGACAATGCAAGAGGAGAGTGAAAAAGTTGGCTTGAAGCTCAACATTCAGAAAACTAAGATCATGGCATCTGGTCCCATCACTTCATGGCAAATAGATGGGAAAGTAGTGGAAACAGTGTCAGACTTTATTTTTCTGGGCTCCAAAATGCCTGCAGATGGTGACTGTTGCCATGAAATTAAAAGACGCTCCTTGGAAGAAAAATTTTGACCAACCTAGACAGCATATTAAAAAGCAGAAACATTACTTTGCCAACACAGGTCTGTCTAGTCAAGGCTATTGTCTTTCCAGTAGTCATGTATGGATGTGAGAGTTGGACTATAAAGAAAGCTGAACATCGAATAATTTATGCTTTTGAACTTTGGTTTTGGAGAAGACTCTTGAGAGTCCCTTGGATTGCAAGGAGATCCAAACAGTCCATCCTAAAGGAAATCAGTCCTGAGTGTTGATTGGAAGGACTGATGTTGAAGCTGAAACTCCAATACTTTGGCCACCTGATGTGAAGAACTGACTCACTGGAAAAGACCCTGATGCTGGGAAAGATTGAAGGTGGGAGGAGAAGGGGATGACAGAGGATAAGATGGTTGGATAGCATCACCGACATGATGCTATGGACATGGACATGAGTTTGAGTAAACCCCGGGAGTTGGTGACAGACAGGGAGGCCTGGCGTGCTGCAGTCTATGGGGTTGCAAAGAGTAGGACACGACTGAGCGACTGAACAGTACTGAACTGACTGACTCTGTCACCCCATTATCTCAGAAGTCATCTTTAGATGTCAGTGTACTAGTCATATTATTCATGATTCATATTTGTCCGTAATCAAAATGAAAGATTCAGTATATGTTGTGATCCTGTAGGTATATTTGTAAATGGAAAAAATCGTGAATGTTAGATCTGAGAATTGCCGGGATTCCCTTTCATTGATGTTTTCTGAAGATGTGAAGTTTCATTGTATATCCATGCTTTCTGCAGCATCCTCCCAACCTTGTTTTTTCTTTTGCTTGGAGTGTGTGCTCTCCTTTATTTGGCTAATTTTTATTTTTCCTTTGTAACATTTAGTTTCATTATTAACTTCTCACTGCCTCTACCTCCCTCCCAAAGCTGAGCCATCGAAGCACTTATTATCCTTCATTGTAATGATTTCTTTTCTTATCTGTGCTATGTATTTTATGTAATCTTTATAACAATAATGTCATATGGATTTTATTTCTGTTTTCAAATGGCAAAATCAATACTGAGATATTAAGTTGCTTGTCTAATTAAGAGTCATGGAATCAGAATTTTGACTTGAGATTTCTGTCGCTATTAAAGTATCCAGTGTGAGTTTGAATACTGCAAAAGCTGCTTCCTTCTAAATGGCTGGCAAAAATGTCACTGATAGCACAGCATCCTGGGGCTGGGAATAGCTGGCTCGGTGCAGTCAGCCCACTGCTCTTCCCTACCTTCTGCAGGTCCTAGGTGGTGCTAGTTTAGCAGTCATGTAGAGCAAGAGCAGGCAGTCAAAAGGAATTTTTCTGTCAGTCTTTTTGTTGAATTAAACTTCTGGTCTAAAATAAGATTTGTGCACAATTACTGAGATTGACTTGGAAATTAGTTTGAATTTTTTCTGTTGGTAACAATATGTCTTAAATGTTGAAAGCATATCTTCCTCCTGCTGCTTACTTTTTGCACAAAGTTAAAAAAAAAAATTACATGTTTTAACTTCTACTGAATGTAGTGAACTGGCCACTCCAAAAGCAATTTGTGTTTGCTAAAGGTTGAAATGTGAAAGAATCCACTGTGGATATTTGTAGCTTGCTTTTTAAGTTTTCTTTTAAATGTGTAAAAACACTTTAAACAGTAGAAAGACCAGTTAAAATCTTTCCTTCTTGCCAAGAACATTGCAGCCCACAGTCCGTTATCAAATAAGTAGTATAACTAGTATTGTGCCATCACGTTTCTCTCGTCTGACTTTTTAATTGAGGGTGCTCTGTGATAAAGTTATCAACCGTTCATTTCTGACTCTCAAATCTGTATCTCTAGGCTGACTTATTTTTCTCCAGCTGCCTACTAGACATCTCTGTATTAGAATTTCTCATTAGTTACCCAAACCCTAGCCAAGGCTTCATTCATTATCTTTTCTTCCCAAACTTCTCCATGTTCTGTGAATTCTTTTTCTAATTCCTTGGTATCAGTGTCCCCTAAAGAAGAATTTTAGATTTAATTCTGATGTTTTTCTTATTTTTTTCCCTTGCACAACCAGTTAGTTGCATTAGGTCCACGAATTTTTCATCTGTGGCGTATCTCAAATCTATTTTTAATTTATTTTACTACTCCTCTACTCCAGCCTTCTTTATCTCTAGGCTGTGCCACTGCCCTAGTCTGCAGACTGATCTCCCATTTCCCTTCTGTTTTTTCCCCTTCCACTCATTGCTATCAGAATAGTCTTCCTGAAGCCTGATAAAGATGCTATAGCTGTTCTTTGTTGGCTATAAAAATAAGACCAAGTTCCTTGGCCTATTATTTCAAGATTCTGCTTTCATGACTCCTCTTTACCAACTCTGTCCTTTAGGGTAATGCTTCTTAAACTTCCTCACTAATAAAAAAGTCACTTACAGTACTTAAATTAAATTCCTATATCCATCTCAGACGTACTGATTCAAAATCTCTAGGGGAGAAACCTGGGAATCTGTATTTTTAAGGAATTCACTAAAAATCTTACCTGGAAAATGTAGGAAACACTGTGTTAGCAGATCTGAACTATTTGCTGTGCTATATATATATATGCCTTGTATTTTCCTTTATGTGTCTTTGTTCATGTTTTTTTTCCTCTGCATGTAGTAGCTTATTTCACTTCTCAATGTCAAAGCCGTATTTATCTTCAACATGTAGAATACTGTATTTTCCAAATGTCTTTCCCAGTTTTTCTTAATCTTTTCTTTTTCTGATCTAATTTCTACTTTGTGATTCTTGCATTTTCCTTTTAAACACATTCTTTTTGCTTTATTATGCAAGAAATGTATGACTGTATTCTTGTATACTATTCAAACATTACACCCTTTTATTTCTGCCTTATTAGTTTTGTAGGGTCCTAGGCTCTGAGCTCCTTCACAGTAAACTTTGTGTCATCTTTGAGTGGCCGTGTGTTGCAGTAGAAATAGCATAGATTTGGGATCATACAAACTCATATTGGCACTTCATTTTTACAGATCGTCTGCGACTATGGATAACTGAAGTCTCTCTGAGCCTCCATTTTTCTCTTTGTAGCATGGAAATAATAGATACTATTTAGAGCTGTGAAATAAGGATACAGATAATCCTTACTTTGATAGGTCATGCAATTGAAAAGTGGTTTTGAAAATCAAATGTCTTAAACAATGTACTCTAGAAGTTGTCTTTTATTCTCAAAAAGCCAAAGAACACCAGTCACTAACATGATCATGATTATCAGGCAGAAGCTGCTGCCCTGCACTCAGGTAGTCTAGAGGGCTGCTGAGAAACCTCACCAGCAGTCCAGCTTCCTGAGGTAGGAGGTCATGAGCGCAGCACAGTTGGCCCAGGGCCCTTCCTAAGCACTCCCGCAGGGTCCTTGATAGTAGCTTGAGCAGCCTGGGAGAGCATGGGTGTACACCTGTACATCGTGACCCACCAACGACTCATTCTCCATATGTGAGTGGGTCTTGAAACAACGAGCAGAATCTTTTGGCATACAGAATTTAGCTGTTTTGTCTATTCATATTACGGAATCATGGGTAAGTTTAGCTTGAGAAAAGAGAGCAACAACACCAAAAATTGTTGACATTTACTGGCTTAAAGAAAAGGAAATTTCTGTAGAGAGCATGAGATAAATTCTAGGGAGAACAGAAATAGAAATATATTTTGTTTATTTTGCTTTTGTACTGTTCTTCACCCTTCAAATACATTTTGCCTTTTGGGTACAATGAAACTTGGGTCAGGAAAGGGAAGGCTAGCCTGAATTTTGGAAAACTGTGACCAAATGATATATTTTTAAAAATTTAGCCTTACTATTTTTAAATGTTGATAACTAGAGCCAAAGTCAAGTCAGTGTCTTTTACAATGACTAAGAGCAATTTGCAGTTTCAGTGGTTGCATGAAATTAAGTATTTCTAGAGGGCTTGAAAATAATTGCTTCATTCTTCATTTGCTTATCAAGTTTCTTCCTTTCAGTGACTCCACAGTGTTAATCTTTATCCCAGAACCCAACATCACAAGTTAATAATTGGTGAAGTCTGAATTGAGGCTTTACTTTATGTGAAAGGAGAAATAAGATAGAGTCCCCTCTGGTTTATGGATTATCAGTGTGGGATTACAGACACTGCTTCACCCCACTCGATATTCATGAGAAGGTGCCTCTCTCCCAAGGGTTAGCTTTCTTTCATTATTTATTTCAGTATCTTTCTACTACCTGATAAAATCTCTTTTAGAATAATAGAATTTTATAGCTCAAAGGGATCTAGTCCAACTTCCTTTCTTTATAGATGAAGAAACTGAGACTCTGGTTAAGTGACTTGCCAGACTGACTTCATTTCCTTTTTGATAGGATTGTATGATAGGAGGATGCCATAACAACGTATCTTGAGTTCAGGAAAGCACATTGTCAGAGTTTCTCATGATATGCTTGTGGACAACATGAGGAAATGTGATCTAGGAGATAGTACAGTCAGATGGATTTAGAGCTGATTGAATACTTCTGCCCAAAGAGTGCTTTGTTGTCAACCTGTGCCTAATTATTTGAACTAGTAAGTTGAAATGTAATAGGAGTACATGTATATCCTGTGCTTTAGTTTAATGAAATCAGCTAAATAGGTATGACTTGATAGCCTGTAAGCCTTATTGAATTATTAAGAGTAAGGTCTCTGGAATAAGGAATTTAACATTCTTTGCATTTTGGGGGATCACATTTGCAGCATTTTGTTCAGTTCTGAACACCTTTAAGAAGGATACTGACAAACTAGATGTATCCAGAGGAAGGGAGGGTCATGAGGAGGATGGGCATGATGCCAAAAACATGCTCCTTGGGGAATGCTTGAGGAACTGGATGTACATTGGCGAAATAAAATCTAACTGAAAATGTGAGCCTAGGCTTCAAATATTTGAATGGTTTTTATCTGGAAGATACTCTCCTTTATATTTCTTTATTAAATAATAGTTTCATTCAAATGTCCATGTTGGTTTAAAGTTTACTCCTGAATTTTTGTGTATAACTTAAACAAGAATGTCATAAAATGTTTTTCTAATAAAAACTTACGATCAGATGAGTAGTTTTCTCCAGGCAAGTTAAACGATAGGTCTAGTAAAAAAATATCTTAATAGCTAAATTTGAAAATAGTTACTAAATTGTGCCACATTCATATTGATACACAGTATTTTTCTTACTGCAAGATATGTTAACATTTTAATTTCAAACCCAAATTTATAAAAAAGCTTTTTTCCTACTTGGAAAAACGTATATTGATAAATATATTACTTTTGAGAATAAAGTGATAATGTTTTTGTCTTATTCTCATTTATCCTATGAGATTATAGTTTCCAGGTGGGTTAGGCATGGCCTGGAGAGTTTTGTACAGAGGCTGTTGGAAATGTTAAATAGTTTTTTTTATCACATGGCTAGTGGGATCTTAGTTCCCTGACCAGGGATTGAGCCCCTGCTCTCAGCAGTTGAAATGTGGAGTCCTAACCATTAGATCAGCAGGGAGTTCCCCAGTCTATTTTATAAAATGTTTTTTTTCCCATTAAATTGTATTAAACTTTAATTTACTTATCTTCCTAATTGTTTATATTTCACTTTTTAAAAATGTTGATGTATTTGTAATCACTTTGTATTTCTGCTGTAGCAAATTACCGTAAACTTACTGATTCAAAGCAAAATAAACTTAGTATCTTATAGTTCTAGAGGCCAGAAATCCTGAACAGGCTTCACTGGCCTAGATAATGAGGTACTGGCAGGGCTGCCTGCCTTTTGGCAGCTGAAGAGAATCCATTCCCTTATTTTTCCAGTTGCTGGAGACTGCCTGTATTCTTTGGTTTATGTCTTCTTCATCTTCAAAGCCAGCGGGTCAAGACTTTCTTATCTTTCATCATTCTGCCCCTGACTTTCCTGCTTCCATCTTTCTTATAAAGACTCTTGTGATTACCTTGGACCCACCCTGATAATCTAGGATAATCACCTCTTCTCAAAATTCTTAATTTACCTAGAGTTCCTTTTGCCAAGTCAAGAAACATACCCACAGATTTTGAGTATCAGGAAGTGGACATCTTTAGGGGCTGTTAGCTGCCTACCAACCTATTTGTATCTAAATGAAACTGTGTGGAGTATTCCTGTTGACAGCACTTGTTTATGGTTCATTTTTAGTTTTAGAAGGTAGAAATAGGATTAGTTGGATGGTTGAAAATTAAACATAGATTTTCTTTTTCTCCAATTAGAGAAAGAGTTGTTCAATTACAGAACTCCTTTAAAACGGGGTATTTTTCACCTATGTGTGTGTGGAGTTATTAAGCTCCTTTCCGGTGTGGAGATACTGGTTGACTAGTCAGTGATGTCAAGGAGATTCCTGAATTGTGTGGGAGACTAGATTAAATGACTTAAGATTTTTCCTCCTAACTGTTAAGTTTTCTGGTTCTGTACTAAAGGTCACAAGAATGTAATAGGGTTCATCATAGAAATATATATATATATATATATATACACACACACAGACACACACACAGACACACACACACACACAGACACAGACACACACACAGACACAGACACACATAGTTTCTATATATAGATAGAGAAGAGATGGGGACTGATAGATGGATTGAATTTTAGGAATTGGCTCATGTGTTTATGGGGGCTGGCAAGTCTAAAATCAGTAGAGTAGGCCAGCAAGCTGGAAACTCAAGGAGGAGTTACTGTGACAGCCTTAAGTTCAAAGTCTGTGTTGAGGCCAAATTGCTTCTTCTTGGGAAAGTCTTTACTCCTAAGGCCTTCAGCTGATTAGATGAGGCCTACCAACATTTTAGTGGATAATCTGCTTTACTTAGTCTACTGACTTAAGTGTTTAATCATATGTTAGAAAAATACTTAGTTTTGTAACACCATCTAGACTGGTGTTTGAATAGACAACTGGTACATAGCACAAAATTAACCATCACACTGAGATAGTTAGAAATTGACACTCAGACCTTCCAGCTTCTTGACCACTGTGCCTCTTGCTTTCTTTCTACTTGTATTTAGTTCCCACTGTTTCACTGCCTCTGTGTTCTTGATAAGAAGTAGCAGATAATAATATAACTTTCCAAAATCCCCTTTGATGTTCATTTTCAGGTTTGCTTATAGTTTTGAATTTACCTTGGAGCTGCTTCTATTGTGCTCACTAAATATATTTAATATTTTTTCCAGCCCCTAAACAGATCAGTGAACCAGCTGCCTTTATGCAACTTCTTCAAAAATTATTTTAAAGTATATTTGGTGTTTCTTCTTTCTCTGAAATTATTATTGATGGTATAAATAAGAACCTTAAAATAGGTCTCAGAAAGAATAGGCATGAAAGAAATACTTGAATTCATTTTTACCCTCTTAGAGCCTATCTCCTATTTATTTTCTTGGCCTGCAGGATTGTATAGTAGACTGCAGGATTCAGTCTACTATAGTGGGAATGGACATCTAAAAAATTGCTTTTGATCATATATTTCTTTACTAGTTTAATTGAAGATATTCATTTAAATTTGAAATGTTAATGATTATTCATATTAATCAGTTTCCTTCTATTGTGAAGTCTTTCTTAAAGTTAATGTTAAGACAAGTTTCTTTTTTTTCCTTTAAGCTGGTTTAAGTTTTAGGAGATAAACAAGAAACCATTTTTAAAGAAATTTTGTTTATCTATTTTTGGCTGTACTGGGTCTTCATTGCTGTGTGCGAACTTTCTTTAATTGCAGGCGGGGGATACTGTCTAGTTGTGGTATGCAGGCTTCTCATTGTGGTGGCTTCTCTTGTTGTGGACCACAGGCTATAGAGTGCACAGGCTTCAGTAGTTGCAGCCCATAGGTTCAGTATTGTGGCACATGGGCTTAGTTGCCCCATGGCATGTGGAATCTTCCTGAATCAGGGATTGAACTTGTGTCCCCTGTTTTGGCAGACAGATTCTTTACCACTGGACCACTGAGGAAGTCCAAAAACCCATTTTTTAAAAATGTTAATTAAGCTAACAATTATAAACTAATATTTACAAGTAAATGGAATAGTATAGCTTATTAATGGACCAGGAACCTGGAGACCTGAATTCTAATCTTACTCCTCGTATGTATTAGTGCAACTCTCATTTCCTGATCTATTATCTGTTTCTGGACTAGAGAGTCTGAGGCTGGCTGAGTCTCCTCTGGCTGTTATGTCTGTAATTGTGACTCCATGAAGGAAACACATGGGGAGAATTGATAAGGAACTATTTCTTAGAGTAAATGAAAGTAAACATTGGTGGCTAGAGGTGCAGAAGGAAGAAATTTTAGAAAGAAAACATGAAAAAAAGATGCTTGTGTTTTATTCTAGTTGAGGTCATTTTATATTCATTTGTTCACTTTTTGCACGTATCTCATTTAACAAAACTGCTATTATTATTATTTCCATTTTGTAGGCATAGGTTCTGAAGTCTGATGAGGTCATTCTCTTTCCCCAATTGGTACAAGTTTTGGCCTAAAGCCCATAGAATTACTGATTATTAGATTTTGAAATTCTTTTGATCCAACTGTTATCTTCTTTTCCTGTGTTCTTTCTATTATACCACCTTCAGTTTTTGGACAGTTTACATTGTTAGACAAACATCAGGTAATTCTTTGATGTTTGTCTTTTTATTACTTCTTGGTTTTCGTAAAGTTATGGAATTAGAAATATATATTAATTGCACATCAGATTCTGTGACTTTTTAAAAGTACAGATAATAGTATCTTTAGATTAATTGAGAAAAGTTTTTATTTTGCCTAGTGAAACTGGACTATAAGTATGTTTAAACTGATTAGGTCTTTAAAATGTGGAGTACTCCATGTTAATACAGAAAAATTCTAAAATCGATTATTTTCATCATGGAAATAAATTTCAGAAAGTATACATCTGCTTCAAAGTAAGGCCGCCTGTCAAATTTAGAAGCTTGTTCTCAAAATTGTTAAGCAGTGAAGAATGAGTATAAAGGGAAAGAGGTCTTTTCACCTCTCTGTATTTGACATTTTAAAATTTCAGTTAACACATTTTGTAATGAATTTTTCAAAATAAATATTTCCTTCAAGATAGAAATTATCTTTTTTCCTATCAACTCTAACCTCATACTGGTCACTCAGACATGATTAATTGAGGGATGGGAATGGTAAGCAACTTTATACCTTAAGATAGAAAGTATGAATTTAAAGTTTCTCACCTTTCTTACCTGGTGGGGAAGCTTGTACAATAGTCTGCAGCTCTGAAACAGGCCAGTTGTTCTGGGTCCGTAGGAGCCTATAGGAAAAGAAAAATAGACTATATCATTGTGAGATAGACCAGGGTTTAAATCCTAGATCCTCTACCACTAGCTTAGTGAATTACTTAATCTCTCTAAGTCTATTTTCCATCTGTAAAATGGGGCTAATAATGCCTGCCTTACTAAACTTTCATTTGGGGACAAGAGGAATTGAGATGTGGGAATATTGTATTGCAGCTCAGTGCCTGACACAAGTATATATTTAATAAATTAGAATAATAGTTGCAGCTTGTTCTAATTTTTATTGGGGTATATTTGATTTACAGTGCTGTGTTTCAGGTGTCCAGCAGAGTGAATCAGATGTACATACACATATATCCACTCTTGTTTCAGAGTCTTTTCCCACATGGGTCATTACAGAGCACTGAGCAGAGCTCTCTGTGCTGTAGAGTAGCTTCCCCTTGGTTTGTTTTACATGTTGTAGTGTGAATGTGTCAATCACAGTCTCCCCATTTATCCCCCTCCTCCTTTATCCCCTGGTAACCATAGTTTGTCTTCTGCATCTGTGACTCTGCTTCTGTTTTGTAACTAAGTTCATTTGTACTTTTTTTTTTATTCCACATATAGGCAATTATCATAGGACATTTGTTTTTCTGTGTCTAACTTCACAAAGTAAACAATTTCTAGGCCCATCCATGTTGCCAAAAATGGCATTATTTTGTCAGTTTTTTAATAGTTCTACTTCTTATCTTATAATGTCTTATATAAATTTAAAGTATAAATTTACTGAGAATATGACTTTTGAAATTATTTAATAAATACTAGGTCACTGATGAACAGTCATACATGAAAAGATCTTTTACATATGTTAAATAGTATTTTATAGATGTTCTCATCTGGTTGCTTGGGTACATTTTAAAAGTGATTCTGTGCAAGAATACTATATTGCTAGTATACACAGTATATTTGAAGAATAGTAGTGTGTGTTTATTTCAAAATTACTCTTGTGGTTTATCTTCTAAGTTTTAATATATCAATCAAAAATTAATTAGGAAATAATAAAGAGTGTTTAGTGTTTGGAAATAGTAATCAGTAAACTTGTTTTTAAGGATATATCACACTTTTTGAAGGGAGATACTTTTCAAATAATATTTTTAGTCTGTAGGAGAATAAGATTGCTGTTTTACAAAGCTTTTGTTTCTACTTAGGTTTTCAGGAGCATGTATCTTTTACTAATAACCACAGTACACCAGTACTAGATTCTATGTAAATGTGTTAACTTCTCCTTTTGGAAGACTGTTTTTTCCTCCACTCATGATTATATTGTACATTTCTTTCTAGAGCATGAAGGGGAAAAGCAAAAGTAGTCATGACTTACTTAAGGATGATCCACATCTCAGCTCTGTTCCAGCTGTTGAAAGGTTAGTATGGTGCAAAGCTCTTATTTTTTGGCTCAGATAATTTTTTGGCTCCCTTTGTGAGTAAGCAGTCAGTTCTCATAAGTCAAATTTTGTCAGCCCAACCAAAAAACTAAAGCATTTTGGTAATGGGGCTAATAGAGCTACTAGCATAATGGAGAGAGAATCACTGTAGTCACATTCACTCTCTCGCTATCTATCTATCTTTGTTGAGCTAATTAAATTCAAAGTTGTCTGTTAAACTTTTAAATCTTGGGATAGTTTGAACACTAGAGAGCTGTCCGCTTTAATGATTTAATGTTTAATTCAAAGCTTTTTTACTAACCTTCTTCTTGAATAATTTTTGTCTCAGAATCATGAGTAAGCAAATCAGATTTGAAGGGTTTTATGAGGAAATCACCACATTTTGGACCAGTTCACTGAGTATTACATATTCACTGAGTATTCCTTATGTTTTTCAGAGGTTACCAGAAAACTGTCTTACTGTTTTTGTTGCTTCTCTTTGGTACGGGAAAATGACTGACTGTTAAATGTTAATTGTATGTGATTCACTGGACCAATGTCTGCAAGGGGGACTAAAATACTGTGATACTGAGTTTAGCTCATTTTCAGAAATTCTGTATTGAAACAATCTCTTCTTAACATACTTGTGTTTGAAGGACTTGTCTTCAGCCTGAAGACATCAAACCAATAGAAGAAATTAATTTCTGCAGCCTTTTGTTCATAAAAATAGCACTATTGGTTATT
This sequence comes from Cervus elaphus, assembly GCF_910594005.1. Classification (NCBI taxonomy): domain Eukaryota; kingdom Metazoa; phylum Chordata; class Mammalia; order Artiodactyla; family Cervidae; genus Cervus; species Cervus elaphus. Next base: position 17,817,312 of record NC_057839.1, on the reverse strand, counting down.
TGCTTTTTTAAAAAAAAATTCTAGTGAATTTGTATTTGTGCTAATGGAGCATACCGTCTATTCTATTTATAAAAACAACTTCCATTTAGAATGTTTCTCTTTGCTCTGTGTTGCTGTTCTGAAATTCCTGTGTTGAAGTATTTTTGAGCTGTTAATCACAGCAAAACATTCTAAATTTTTGGATAATTGAATCATTTTGCTAGTTTCATTTTGAAGCTAAAATTTGCTTTTCTTATTTTTTGTAGTGAAAAAGGGGATGCAGCAGAAGATTCAGATGATGTGAGTATTAATTTTAGTATAAATATAGTTGAACAGTTTATAGAAAATTCAAAATCTTTATAAATGATTATTTTTCCTAAAAGGTATTATATATTATCTTTTATACATATATAAAATTTTGGAAAAATTTTGAAAGATTTGAAAAATAAATTATGTATTTCAATATTGGAATTTTCCTTCATAGTATATTCATATATTTGTTTTCCTATAAAATCAGAATCTTATATATGAATTTCTAGTCTGTTTTTTCTGCATCTCACGTAACATTACATGAATATTCAAAATTTAGATGTCATTGATTTTGCTTTATTATGATAAGTTTAAATATTGACGCGTGACATCCTACATGATATATGGGAAATGCTTGGATCAGTCATTTATGGTAGTTTCCTTCTTCATACACACATTTCAGAATATTCTTTCTTAAAACTGTTTTGACGTTTCTGCATTACTTGTACTGGGTATTAGAGCTGATAAGGCAAGATTTCCTTTATGTGTGAGAGATCAGGTGTTTCAAATCATTCATTTGCCACTTGATAAAAAACTCATTGATCTGTGCATTATACGGAAGGAAACATATAACTGTCCATGCAAGAACACAGCTTCATCTATTATCATATTCAAAAGACAGCATTTTCTCTATGTATAATAGAGAAAGAATGACTGTCTAACCTGGTCAAGAGAACCTTTTGGGAAGAGATGATGCTGTGATGTGTCTTATAGGAGAATTAGGAGTTAACTAGATCAAAAAAGAAACTGGTATGTGGTGGGATTACTCTAGCTTAGAGAACAGCATATGCTAACACATAGTAGCAAGGAGAGAGTATATCTTATTTAGGAAGTACCCACTAAGGATAAAGTTTGAGGAGCCTCATGGTGAGGAGCAGGAAGGAAGAGGGTGAGAGGGAGCTACATCTGCAAAAGCCTCTGAAGCAGGAGACAGTTTGTTGTGTTTCAGGAGCTGAAAGCAGACCAAAGTGCCCAGAGCTTAGTGACAGGAGGGAGAGTGGTGAGGTTGGAGAGGTGGGGAGAAGTCAAGAGTAGAGAGCTTCATAGACTATGGTGAGGAGTTTAAATTTCATTTTAAAGTGATGAGGAACAGTTGAAGGGCATTAGTTAAAAAGATGAGTGCTGTGGTCAACTTCGCATTTTAGGAAGATCCCTGTTGGCAGTGTTAAAGAGGACAAATTAGAAGAACTAGGCAGGAGTCAAGGAGAACTGTCAGGGAGCTATCTTGAGAGAAGAAAGAAAGAAAGTGAAGTCACTCAGTCGTGTCTGACTCTTTGCAACCCCATGGACTGTAGCCTACCACGCTCCTCCATCCATGGGATTTTCCAGGCAAGAGTACTTGAGTGAGTTGCCATTTCCTTCTCCAGAGCATCTTCCCAACCCAGGTATTAGGAACCCGGGTCTCCCGCATTGTAGGCAGACGCTTTACCGTCTGAGCCACCAAGGAAGTCCTGTTGAGAGGAGAGCTGATAGAAAGTCACATCTCATCACAGTGAGATGAGAGAGAGACAGACAGACTTGAAAGAGGTCTAAGAGGTGACTTATTCTCAGGGAGACAACCATAAGATTTCAGATTTGGGCAGCTTGTTAGATGGGTACAAAAGACAGATGGGGAGAATAATGAAAAATAGTGTGCTTAATAATGTCCATTTTGTGATTCAGATGACTTGGAGACATCCGTGTAATGTTAATATGGATCTGGAAGGTGGGACCAAGGCCTGATGTAAAATTATCCATACATTCTTATGGTCTTGGTGGGGGTGAGGTCACCTAAGGATAGTGTATGATCCTTAACCTGTTTAGTGTCCTAGGATCCTTTGCAGTCGTTAAAATGGTGGACCTCTGTCCCAGGAGACTCTGCATCCACAAACGAAATTTTACTAATTTGCATGGCATTTTTTTCTATCTCCTGAGGACCGTGCATGGAAGACCTAGGTCAATGGTTATGAAATTTTAAAGCTAAAGAAAGTCTTAAACATCTCACTGAAAACACTCAGAATTTCTATCTGCAGAGATTAGAAACAATCCACATTTTATAGCCTGAGAACCACTGCCCTAGAGTCCACAGGCCTCAAGAATCCTGCCTCACCGTGACTCACCTGGTCAGAGAATCACAAGAGAAAAAGATCACCTTGGGTAGTTTCTTCCTTCTTCTCTACCCTCTTCCCTCCTTCTCTCTTCCTTTTTCTCTCCACTCCTCTCTCTATTAATCCAGGGAGCTATTCTGAAAGTTGTCAATTTAGCAATAAGCACAACAGTCCAGAATTTTAGCTCTTACGGAGTCCTTCCTCTGATTATTGAAGACAACAATTATATAAATAATTAAAATATATAGTATGTCAAATGAGTTATAAATGTTTTGAGGAAAAACAAAACAGGGAAGGGGAATAGAGACCACAGTGGGTGAGCGTATGGTTCTGCCATTTTACTAGGGTGATCAAGAGAAGGAGCACTGAGAGCGTAACGTTTGACCAGAGACCTGAAGCAGATGAAAGAGTGAGCAATGCAGATTCATAAAATAAGAGTTTCAGGTTGGAAGGAAGAGCAACTCCAGAGTTGGCTGTGTTGCTGGCCCAGAATTGTAGGACGTTATGCCAAGGAGGTACAGATTGTATAGTGTCTTGGTAGAGTTGGGGACTCATTGCAGGGTTTTGAGAGAGGAGCAGTTGCTGTGTCTTAGTTTGTAGGAGGAATTTACCAGCTTCTTTACCTCCACCTCTTTTACTTGCATTAATACGTGGGTCAGCATGCTAGCCAACTGCCTCCAGAAGCCACCTTGCCTACTGGGGAAGAACAAGAATGTACAACAGATCGACACAAAAGTCTGGGTGATCCAGCGGGAGCACAGTCTGCTGCACAGAGGGACTTGTTATGGATTGAGCAACAACCCTTGCTAGGCTATGGCATGCTCAGAGCAGACCCCAGTGGGTATTCCCACCTGTAGCAGATTCTTTGAGTCCTTACTAGTTCAAAATGAAACAACAACAACAAAAACTGGTGTAAAATGCAGTGAGAAGAGTCTGAGACAAACCTCTGGAAGCGAAAGGAGATAATGGAATGCCCAGTAAATACTACATTTCAATTTTTACAGGATGGAGAATATGAAGGTGCAGAGCATGATGAATATGTTGATGGTGATGAGAAGAACCAGATGAGAGAAAGAATTGCAAAAAAGTTAAAAAAGGACACAAGTGAGAATGTTAAGACAGCTGGAGAGAGTGAAGTGGAAAAGAAATCAGTTAGCCGCAGGTGAGTCAAGCAGTGGAAATATCAGAGTTTCTGTCTTTTATACTTCATTTAAAATTAAGATTGAGTCCTCTATTCAACTTACTTTCTAAAATATTATTTTCATAATGTTTGATATATATACCAGTAGCCCACTCAGAGGCCTAAAAGAAAATAGACCAATTTTATTTACATCAATGGTCGTAAGAGTAAAATTCTGCTTTATTTCTCTTTGATCTCTTCTTTAAAAACCTCTAAGTATTTTTTTTATATTTGAGGTAAGCAAAATATTAGCTATATGTGGAAGACTATATTTGTTTAAAACAAACAAGAGAAGTCAAGTCATTATACAGAACAAAAAGATGTCCTCAGATTTAGGAGAGTAAAATTTGTCAAAAATGGCTAAGAAGGGTGTAGGCCTGAAAATTCTCTTAAATATTTTTTCAAGTCTGATTTATACTGTCTACCCCTCCGAATATTGGTGGTATCATAAAATAAATCTCAGCATATGTCTCATTTTAAAGACTTGTTGAATTTTGTGACTCAACATTTTATTCTCCTGAAATTCAGCTTAATTGAAAAGCTCTCCTTTATAGTTCTGTTATTACAACTTTGTTACACATATAAAATAATATAGCTTTAAAAAATGGTAGTGTTTGTTTTCTTTGAATGACCTACAATTAGAGGTAAGATAGGTATAACTCCGTATAAGCAACATTGTTTTTATTCTATTATGTTTCTCAACCTCATACAGAAAAACTAAAAAAGCGTTTTCATATTACCATCACTTAGATCTCTAAATTTTTTCTTTATGTAACCAGAAAAGTACTTCTCCAGAAATTTCCACTGATAGTATAACCTTTTGCATTCAGAAATGGCACTAGAAGTTGTCTTTAAATATCTTTTTCTGGCAACATTCACCTGATGCTCAAGTAATAACTGTTGAATAATTTAATGTAGTTGATTAACTTTGGGCCACTATTGGATGAAGATTTTAGTGATCATATAAGTGTGGAGTTGATGAGCCTCTTATCAGATCGAACTCTTAGTTAGATCATGAATATAATCAAGAATACCTCATTTCTCTCTCTTACTCAGGAGATGCATTTCCTGATTTTTTAGTTCATTTCAGTCCAGTCACTCAGTCATGTCCAACTCATTGCAACCTCATAGCCTGCAGCACGGTAGGCTTCTCTATCCATCACCAACTCCTGGAGCTTGCTCAAATTCATGTCCATCAAGTCAGTGATGCCATCCAACCATCTCATCCTCTCATCCCCTTCTCCTCCCACCTTCAGTCTTTCCCAGCATCAGGGTCTTTTCCAGTGAGTCAGTTCTCTGCATTAGTGGCTTAAGTACTAGAGCTCCAACTTCAGCATCAGTCCTTCCAATGAATATTCAGGACCTGTTTCCTTTAGGACTGACTGGTTGGATCTCCTTGCAGTCCAAGGACTCTCAAGAGTCTTCTGCAACACCACAGTTCAAAAGCATCAGTTCTTTGATGCTCAGCTTTCTTTCTGGTCCAACTCTCACATCCAACATGACCACTGGAAAAACCATACCTTTGACTCGACAGACCTTTTTTGGCAAATTAATGTCTCTGCTTTTTAGTATGCTCTCTAGATTGTTCATAGCTTTTCTTCCAAGGAGCAAGCGTCTTTTAATTTCATGGCTTCAATCACCATCTGCAGTGATTTTGGAGCTCAAGAAAATAAAGTCTTTCATTATTTCTGTTGCTTCCCCATCTATTTGCCTTGAAGTGATGGGACCGTATGCCATGATCTTTGTTTTTTGAATGTTGAGATTTAAGCCAGCTTTTTCACTCTCCTCTTTCACTTTCATCAAGAGATTCTTTAGTTCCTCTTTGCTTTCTGCTATGGCAGAAAGGGTGGTGTCATCTGCATATCTGAGAATATTGATATTTCTCCCAGCAGTCCTGATTCCAGCTTGTGCTTCATCCAGCCCAGCATTTCTCATGATGTACTCTGCATATAAGTTAAATAAGCAGGGTGACAATATACCGCCTTGACATACTTGTTTCCCAATTTGGAACAAGTCCGTTGTTCCATGTCCGGTTCTAACTGTTGCTTCTTGATCAGCATACAGATTTCTCAGGAGTCAGGTAAGGTGGTCTGGTACCCATATCTCTTTAAGAATTTTCCACAGTTTATTGTGATCCACACAGTCAAAAGCTTTAGCATAGTCAATGATGCAAAAGTAGATGTTTTTCTGGAACTCTCTTGCTTTTTCTGTGATCCAGCAGATGTTCACAATTTGATCTCTGGTTACTCTGCCTTTTCTAAATCCAACTTGAACATCTGCAAGTTCTCAGTTCACATACTGTTGAAGCCTAGCTTGGAGAACTTTGAGCTTTACTTTGCTAGCATGTGAGATGAGTGCAATTGTGCAGAAGTTTGAGCATTCTTTGGCATTGCCTTTCTTTGGGATTGGAATGAAAACTGACCTTTTCCAGTCCTGTGGCAATTTTCCAAATTTGCTGGCATATTGAATGCAGCACTTTCACAGCATCATCTTTTAGGATTTGAAATAGATCAACTGGAATTCCATCACCTTCACTAGCTTTGTTCGGAGTGATGTTTCCCAAGGCCGACTTGACTTCACACTCCAGGATGTCTGGCTCTAGGTGAGTGATCACACCATTGTGATTATCTGGGTCATGAAGATCTTTTTTGTGTAGTTCTTCTATGTATTCTTGCCACCTTTTCTTAATATCTTCTGCTTCTGTTAGGTCTGTCCCATTTCTCTCCTTTATTGAGCCCATCTTTGCATGAAATGTTCCCTTGGTATCTCTCATTTTCTTGAAGAAATCTCTAGTCTTTCCCGTTCTATTGTTTTCCTCTATTTCTTTGCATTGATCACTCAGGAAGGCTGTCTTATCTCTCTCTGCTGTTCATTGGAACTCCGCATTCAGATGGGTGTATCTTTCCTTTTCTCTTTTGCCTTTCCCTTTTCTTCTCAGCTATTTGTAGGGACTTCTCAGACAACCATTTTGCCTTCTTGCATTTCTTTTTCTTAGGGAGGTTTTGATCACGGCCTTCTGTACAGTGTTATGAACCTCCATCCATAGTTCTTTAGGCACTCTGTTTATGAATCTATTTCTCACTTCTACTGTAAGGGATTTGATTTAGGTCATACCTGAATAGTCTAGTGGTTTTCCCTACTTTCTTCAATTTAAGTCTGAATTTTGCAATTTAAACCTGATTTCTAAAAGATTAGCTTTCTAATGTGACAAAAAATACATTTTGAGTTTTTAATAGGTGAACCAAATATTTGTCATGTGTAAGTGCTTTTTAAGTCCTCAACTCTGTCTTGTTGGCCTTAATACAACTTTAAATACTTACATACCCTGTAATTAATATAACTTAAAGTTTAACAAAGCTGAATTTTCTACAAGAATAAATAAAACTTATTTGGTAAAACTTGCCATAGTGAATACAAAACATGTATTTATAACTGTTCTTCTCTTTCCCCAAGTTTTCAGTATTCACATCCTCCTTTCTCCCTCCTTTATCCTCCCTCTTGTACCCTACAAAGAGAAATGAAAGAAAAATAAGGAGGTCAGGACAAAGTATAGAATTTCAAAGAGAAAATACAGTTTTTCTCTCTTGTCTAGAAATGTCCATGATTGTCTCATGACCACTTATTTTGAGTGGAAATAAATTTCAAAATCATTAGAGGTTTTGGTCAGCTGTACCAGCTTCACTATAGTTTGTCTCAAGTTAATTTTATGTTAAAAGAAAAAGAAACTTCTAAGAGTCTTTAAAAATTGTAATGTGGTTAAAAAATGGATAATTGTATTTATTAACAAAAGAAAATCACTGCTCAGCCTAAGTTAAATTGTAGGGGCTATAGATAGTTGCTAACCCTGTAGGATGTCAATGTGAAACCATTATCTATTCAAAAATCAATTCTTTTGGTATATACAAACTTTTCACCTGCATGTGTTTGAAGTACTCTGTTATCCTTCAGTCATTTTCTGATTTGAGCAGTATGATCAAGGACTAGACTAGCCTTGATCAACTTTTTATGCTAGAGCCGTTCAAAGTGTGATTTTACTGAAAATTTGTGGTAAAGAAACATCTGGAATCTGTTAAAGCTGTTTATCACTTTGGGATGGTAAACCTACAAGCATGTTTCTTGAGTACTTAATATTTAAGTTGGGGAATGATATTTCACAATATAACTTTTAGCAGATTTACAGAGTGGAATATTTTCCTAATTGTTCCATTGAAAAATACTTAGGGGTTCAAGAGGGGAAAAAAGTCCAAAGCTCTTCTTACCTCCTCTCCTTTCTTTTCTTTCATGTACTTATTCTGACTTGAGGATCTCTGTCTCCTGCTTCGTTCCTTTTCTCAGTGTGTAGTGTCACTCTTTCTTATCCAGTCCACTTTCTCTAAGCCTCTACCTTGACTCCTGAATGCTGCTGAGCAGCACCAGACAGCCAGGGGCAAGTCCAGCCTCAGCTGTGCCTCCGGTGCACCCTCATTACCCCGCCCCTGGTGCTCCCCTTCAACCTCGGGTTCATGCTGTCTCATCAGATCCCCTGGCTTTCCGCTCTGTGAAACAGGAGTACCTTCTTTAACTTTTCCCTGTTTATTCAGATCAATTCTTATCTCCTCCTCTTCTGCTGTAAAGGTGGGAATCCCTCTACCCATTGAAAATGATTCCATCCTCCTTCCTTTGTTATTAGTTTTCTCTCTCCCTCTTGCCTTACTTCAACTTGTGGATAGACTTAAGGAGTGGAAAAAAGAAAACCACTTAATTTTATTTCCTGTCCCCACCATCTTAGTTTCCATATATTTCTAAATACACATCATTCAGCTTTTCCTTCGTCACTCTCCTGAAACTGCTCTTCCTAAGGTCGTGTATTTGACACATCTAGTGACTACTTTCCAGTTTTTGTTTTTCCTAGTGTCTCTGTTGCGGAATTTGGCATTTTTTTGCTTTTTCCCTCTTAAAAACCATCCTCCTCACAAACTTGCTACTTAAATTGTGTTTCACTTGGGATCTTTATAGAAATGCTAAGTTTCAAGCCCCACCTCACACTTTTTGAATCAGAATCTGCATTTTAGTAGAGTCCCCAGGTGATTGTATGTTCAAGTTTGAGAAGCACTCCTCTGGAATAGTAATTTTTACCACCAGTGCCGCTGGACTAGTTCAAATTTGTATCATCTTAGCTCCAAGGTCAGCAGCTTTCAACTCCCCAGGGTGTTTCCCAGGGTATTCCTATAGCATCTTTCTCATGCTTCTGTGGTAGTTAGTATGACATCAGGTTATTTATATATATATTTATATATATATGTATGTATACATATTTCTTCTTTGTGTAGCGTTATACTGTTATTTTCTTGAAGGCAGAGATTATATCCATTTATCTGTGGTCAAATATCATAAGTACACAAATATTTTTGTAAATGAATGAACAAGAAAAAGGAATGAGTCCTTCATTGACAAATCATTTCTGTAGCTCTTGTAAGTGACTTACTTGTATTTATCACATGAGATTTATTGGTTTGCCTTCTGTGCATTGCCTAGAGTGAATTCCTTCAGAGATCATCTTATTTATCTTTAGGTCCTCTGAGTCTTATGTAGTAAGTGTATGGTAATTAGTTATTAAAGTTTATGTAATGAGTGGGTGAATAAATGAATGAATGCATTTGTGATTCATTAGGGGAGTGGTTTTCACTTCCTGACTCCACATTAGATTCACTAGAAAAATGTTAAAAAGAACAACTATTGATACCCAGATCCCACTTCCAAAGATTCTGAATGATTTAGTCTGAAGTGAAGTCTAGGCATATCCTTTTTTAACATTTTAACTTTCAATTTAAATATAATATACATACAGAATTTATCTGTATGAACTATATTTCATAGTGCACATACTGCTGAATTTTTACAAACCAAATACACCCCTATACCCATCACCTAGTTCAAGAAACAAAATTGCCATTACCCACAGGTCTCCCTCTTGCCCTATTCTGGTTATTTCTTCCTTTATCCCCTAACAGTAACTACTCTTCTAACTTCTAAGAATATAATATTAATTTAGGGCAATAATACTTTGTAAAATCTGTCCATATATTCTAGTGTGCAGTTAGGGTTAAGAACCCTAATCCCCACCAAGCACTAGGCTTAAAAAAAAAAAAAGTTGCATCACCTCCAAGTCTTTTTTGCAGTCTGACAGAGACAAGATATTAATATCAATGGAACTCAATTTAATCTCTGAAAAAGTAAAAGGGTCAGTATAGTGGGAAGTCATTTTAGAGGAAACAGAATGATACTAAGTTTTCCTAATATTTTTCAAAATGTGTGCTGTTAAAAACCCAAATTAGTATCTCAATCTTTTCCATATATTTGAATCACCTGAGGACAACCTCCCCCACCCCCCGCCTCAATCAAGACAATCAAAATGTTTGGACTCTGAGAAGTTTTAGACAGCACAGGTTGTTCTGATGTGCACTCAGGGTTAACTGAAAGGCTTTGCAGCTTGTCTTCTGGAAAGTCCTGTTTTAAAACTTTCTAAAGAATCCTTTTGTTGCCTGTAGGTGGAGCTCAGCTGCTGCAAGTTAATCACATAAACCAAGCTGAGTTGTCTGCTCTACTTTTTCGCATATGTGTATAGATTTATAATAAATGGCTAAGCAGTAAAATCAGATGTAACAAGCAGACTGGATAGTCAGAAATCAGTGGTTTGTTTTGCTGATTACAGTCATCATGGAAAGCCTGTCTTTTATTGTGTAATTTCTATGATCTCTAATTTTATTGTGATTACTCTTACTTCTGTATTATTTTCATCAAATTAAAATATAAATCAAAGAAATCTTGACACATACCCTGAAATCGCCATCGTTAGTTTCTGTAGCAGTTGTTCAAGGTTAACTGGAGTAATGTTAGTTTTGGTGTTTGCATAGGGTCTCGTTTGGTCAGCTATGTTATGTCACATTAAGTCAACTGTGGCACTATTCCTTTTCTATAAAACAGTTCTCTTATTTGGTAAAGTCAAGTTAATTTGTGTTCTATTCATAAGCTTTGTTAGGTTGACTGAATATGAACTATCTTATCTGAGTATCAAAAATTTAGATACAAATATTGAAGTTGAGTTTGAAACCTAATGAGTTGAACTTTAAATTATGAAACAAGGGATAATATAGTCAGAAATACCTCCTTTGGCCTGGGTGAACACCCAAATGAGCTGTTGCTGATTTTAGCCTTACACAGTAAGTCTCCTTTTGTTGAATTTGAAATATGCGACCACATTTTCTTATGGAACTTTGAATACTTTTATTTCCTCAATATTTCTAGCCTTCTGAAAAATATTAAGAAGTTTTTCCTGAGCCTTAGGGAATTTTCTGAATCTTAATATACTTTGTATTCTGTTTTTCTTACTTTATGATCAAACTTGAAGAAGTACATAGCTGTCTTCAGTACATAAGTTTAGTTTACTTTAGCGAATTCAAAAAGATAGTATCATATTTAAGTTTCAAAAATTTAAAAGATAGTGCACATTTTAAAATAAGTGTAAATCTATGGCTGATTCATATCAATGTATGACAAAACCCACTGAAATGTTGTGAAGTAATTAGCCTCCAACTAATAAAAAAATTAAAAAAAATAAAAAAAAAAAATGATAGTACAAAATTTAAAAGATAGTACAGTAACAAAGATTGAAGTCCAGAGACATTCTAACCATCCTATGTAAATCATTAAAATCATGATCTCTAAGAAGTCCCCCTGCTGATCTTCTCAGAACTTTTACAAGCAAGGAATGAAATTAACCAGTTAGAGCATTTCTGCTTCTTTTCATCTTCTGTTTGCCCAAGATATTGTACTGAAGCAGAGAGTAAAAAAAAGAAAAGAAAGAAATGTAAGATCTGTATACTGGATAAGTGGTCTCTTAAAATTTGTAAGTGTTATTTCTTTGGTATGGAGTAGTAGTGGTTTAAATACAGTATTTTCAGAAAATATTTGGGTTTAACATCAGATGTTAAGTTTTGGAGCAGTCTGGTAGCAGCTAGTTTGCATACTAACTTTTACTAGAACTTGACTTTTCTTTTTTATATGTTCTTTCTTAATCTATCCTTCTATTCTCTTATTGTCAGTTACTGTGCAAGAACTGCTATATGCCAGACAGTGCCAGGCCCCAGGAACATGAAAACAAAGGAGAAATGGTTTCTGCCCACAAATGTTCACAACTGTAGCATAAGAGTAAAAATTATAAACAATAATTACAATTCAGTATGGCATGGGCTCTAATGGAAGTACATGTGAAATATTATAGATGTTAAGTAGGCAATGTATATTTCAGGAAAAGATTAAAATACCAGGTTTAAAAAGGATTGAATGTATAATTGCCTTTTTTTGTAAATCAAGAATAATCAAATACAGCAATCTCGTAAGTTCCACCCAAATGCTAGTATGATAGGCCATTTTTTAGAACCACTGTCTAAAAGAAATAACATTTTAGCATTGTCAAATCATCTCAATTAGTGTTGTATAATCTCCTTATGTAGACTAGATGGTTTATCATATTGTCTTTACCTGTCATTTTTAAAATTATGAAATAGTTATAAGCTATACCATCATTTGACTTTTCTGGTGAGCTTCCATTTTTCTTCTTTTTGGGTATTTATAGCAAGAATTTGGATAAAACTGTTTCTTGGGCAGTTTGAAATAAAATACCACTTTAAAAATGCCCAGTTTATTGATAACCTTAATCCATAACCAAGGAATCACTTTCAAAATAAAACCAAAAAAGTCCTTGAACTTCAGTTATACACTTCAGAAATATAACCACCCTACCATTTTTACAGTTAGGTTTTGTATGACAGAAAGAAAACAGTGAAATGTACATATTGGGGGAGAGTCTCCTGTCAAAATAGAGAAGAAGTAATCGCATCTCTTTAGAATGTATTGATTTGTATTACCCTTGAGAGTTATATTCTGTTGATCTGTGGTATCAATTGTTTATAGGCAGTGGAATTATACATTTGAAATGCAGCACTGAGATTATGTGCAGGAAAACATTCAGGTTATCTAGCATTTGAGGAAATGTTCAGTGTAGTCACACTGAAGAATTTTTAAACATTCATTGCTTTCCTACCTTCCTTATCAGGACTTTGTGAATTCACCTGTAAATGAAGTTGGCAAGATAGTTTGGTTAAATACAGAAGAGAATAGCCACCCAAGATGCCAAGTTCTTGTTTAGCACAAAGTTAGCACATGCAGTTACACAAGGACTTGAGGAAGATTTATAGTTATTAATGATTTTATTCACTCCGACTTCAGCCTTTCTCTCTGTTCCCTTCTCTAACCATTCACGGTGTGTTACCACTTTCAGATATCACTTAGCTTTAATACGTTGAGTTCTTCCTTCGTCCAGGCACTGTGCTTGGTCCCAGGATGCTCAGATTAGAAAGGCTCAGCTCCTTCTCAAGCTGCTTAGTTTCTAGGAAAGGGAAACAATTAGACAAGCCAATAAGAGCAGTGAAGTTTTCACAGCCAGAGATTTGTTCTCTTATTCCACAAGTGTTTATTGTTCTACAGCATGACCAGGCAATAAATTTTGCCAAGTCAGTTTATTTCTCTAATTTAACCATGAAAACAAAGCTGCAAGTAACATTATGATTCTCATTTTACAAAGAAAAAAAAAATGTACTTAAAGAGGTTAAGTGACTTGTGGCCAAAAAGTGGCAAAACCTGTACCTGAACCTGCAGGGGTTTTCTACCTTTATGGAGCTTAGAAAGGGGTTGGCTAGGGTTGACTCATGTGTGTCCAGCTGAATTGTATCTCATGTGGTATGTTTCTGGCAAAGTGGTAACATCGTTTTAGGAATATGTATTACTCTGTATAAATATGTAGGGAGTGGATTAGAGCAAGGAGAGTGAAGCAGAAAGGCAAATTAGTGGATTAATACATTAGTGCAAGGGAAAGGTAGTAAGAGGCTAATTAAGATAGTATCTGTGGGGATAGATACAAGAGACATTAAGGAGGTAATAGATTGGATGTAGGAGACTTGGAGGAAAAAGATATATTCCAGATGACTGTTTCCTGGCTTGGATAATTGGCTAAGTAGTGTGATAAGAATTGAGACAGGAATCCTGGATGTTCCTATTGCTTCTCTCCTGTTAGTCCTTTGTGTTATACATTGATGTCTCAACACATAAACGTATATACTGAATTGTTCCTTATTTAATTGCTCCCCCTGGTGGCTCAGACGGTAAAGAATCTGTCTGCCTGCAGGAGACCCAGATTCGATTTCTAGGTCTAGAAGATCCCCTGGAGAAGGGCACAGCAACCCACTCCAGTATTCTTGCCTGGTGAATTCCATGGACAGGGGAGCCTTGTGGGCTATAGTCCATAGGGTCACAAAAAACTGGACACGAGTGAATCAACTTTCAGTTTCACCTTTTAAGTCAGTTGCAGAGCCAAAGACGACTGAGCAACCGAACAAAAATAAGTCAGTTTAGGTTAGGTTGTGCTGTAGTAACAAACAATTCCCAAATCTCACTGGTTTAAAATCAATGTTTATTTCTTGCTCTAGCTACATCCTGGTGGGATCTGTACATCTGCTCCATTATCATTTTCATTCAGGGATAGAGGATGAAGGAACAGCCTCTTTCTGAGAAGCGTGGTAGAGGAAAAAGAGTGACAATGAATCGTATGCTAGTTCTTAATCTTCTACCTGGAAGTGGCATATATCACTTCACCATTTTATTAGCCAGAGCAAGTGATAGAGCCAAGCCTGATGTCCACATGGTGAAGTGTCAACCTTTCACCTTGTGCTTAGAAACAGTAACACAATCTACTACAGCCTCTGTGCTTTATCCAGGAGTTGCTGTAAACACCTGTGCCTGTGTAATAAACTTATCCATCCTCCTCCTGGCAGAAAAGACAAAAATAGACATCAGTTCAGTCGCTCAGTCGTGTCCGACTCTTTGCGACCCCGTGGACTGCAGCAGCCAGGCTCCCCTGCCCATCACCAACTCCCTGAGCTTGCTCACACTCATGTCCATCGAGTCTTGGTGATGCCATCCAGCCATCTCATCCTCTGTCGTCCCCTTCTCTTCTTACCTTCAATCTTTCCCAGCATCAGGGTGTTTTCCACTGAGTTGGCTCTTTGTATCAGGTGGCCGAAGTATTGGAGCTTTAGCATCAGTCCTTCTGGTGAGTACTCAGGGTTGATTTCCTTTAGGATTGACTGGTTTGATCTTCGTGCTGTCCAAGGGACTCTCAAGAGTCTTCTCCCTCACCACAATACGAAAGCATTAATTCTTCGGTACTCCACCTTCTTTATGGTCCAACTCATATTCGTACATGACCACTGGTAAAACCATAGCTTTGACTATATGGACCTTTGTTGGCAAAGTGATGTTTTTGCTTTTTAGTAGGCTGTCTAGGTGTGTTATAGATTTCTATTAAGTGTGGCAGATCCTAAGTCTAACTGATAGTTTAAGACTGTTTCTTCCTGGGCTGTGAGTAGGCCAGATTCTCTAAGGTGGGAATGTGGGAAGGGAGGAAATGAATAGCTGCTTTATTATTTCAGATAGTTTTATTAGTTGGTTTTCTCATTGTTCCTGGAAGAGAATCATCTCAATCAATAACACTCAACATGTCTATCCCTCCTCTTACTTTTTGGCGAATCATCTTGCTCCATATTTCATTACAGAAACAGAAGTAATGGGAGAACTTTCTCATTTTCCCACCATGAAATCTAGTTATCTACATATGAATTCATCTTCTAGCAAAGTCAACCCCCCACTCTCTTCTCTGGTCCTCACTTTCTTACACTTATTACCAAGCTGTTAGCCACCTTACTCTTGTTGCTCACTTCACACCTGGCGTATTATCCTTCTTGCTGTTCTACAGACACACAAAGCTCATTCGTCTTTCAAGCCTCTGTACTTGGGGTTGCCTCAGCCTGAAACTTTCTTCTCTGAGATATTCTTAGTAACCATTCCTCCTCTTAGTAGCCATTCAATTCCTTATTTAAGTGTCATCTTGTCAGAGAGGCTACCACACTGCTTAAATAATTGCCTCCATCCCTACTGACGGCACATACCCAAATGACCTGGGGACAAAGTTTTAAACTTTGGTTGATTTTTACAAAATGCATATGCTAGGACCTTGGAGAAGGCAATGGCACCCGACTCCAGTACTCTTGCCTGGAAAATCCCATGGACGGAGGAGCCTGGTAGCCTGCAGTCTATGGGGTCGCGAAGAGTCCAACACGACTGAGCAGCTTCACTTTTACTTTTCACTTTCATGCATTGGAGAAGGAAATGGCAACCCACTCCAGTGTTCTTGCCTGGAGAATCCCAGGGATGGGGGATCCTGGTGGGCTGCTGTCTATGGGGTCGCACAAAGTTGGACACAACTGAAGCGACTTAGCAGTACCAGGACCTTGGAGAAGGAAATAGCAACCAACTAGAGTATTCTTGCCTGGGAAGTCCCATGGACAGAGGAGCTATAGTCCTCGTGAGTATAGTCCACGAGGTCACAAAAGAGTTGGACACAACTTAGCAACTAAACAACAAGTGCTAGGACCTACTCCCCTCAAGAAAGCAAACAGAAAAACAAAATTCGTTCAGTAGGTCTAGTATGATTTGCTCACAGTTTTTGAAGCTAGTTAATTAGTGATGAAAATACACATTACTTAATGTTATTGCAATGTTGGGAGCATCAGGGAATAAAATTAAACAAGTTTAAAAAGCAAGTTTGGAACTAACTTATCTGTCCTTTACAGGCTCAGATTCTGTAGAAGACAATGGTTACTCTACTCTAGGGAGTTAGAGGGTTTCTTCTCCCCACCAAAGTCACTTTTTCTACAAGTTCTACAATTTTAAGTAGTGTTTCATCAGCATTAATCTTCTAAGCAAGTGGATTTTGTTCTATTTTGTTAGCCTTATTGAATCTTAGCCTTTATTTAAGCTTGTCTTTTTAAGAGTAGACATGATATAAAGTCTTTAGTAAAGACCTACTTTGAAGAAGAATCTCACAGAATTCACTACAGTTCTTTCCTACCTTTTTGCCAGTTTTGATATGTTAGAAAAATATGACCTCTCCTCCTTCCTTAGTTTTTATTATTTAGATATTGCTATACCATTTGTGTCAGTTTGTTCAATGTAAGCGTGCGTTTATATTGATTTCAATGTGTGTGCTATATACATGCACCTATGTGAGTGTTGAGGGCTTTCCTGGTGGCTCAGATGGTAAAGAATCTGCCTGCAATGCAGGAGACCCGGGTTCGATCCTTGGGTTGGAAAGATCTCCTGGAGAAGGGAATGGCAACCCACTCCAGTATTCTTAACTGGAGAATTCCTTGGACAGAGGAGCCTAGCGGGCTTATAGTCCATGGGATTGCAGAGTTGGACACGACTGAGCAACTAACGCTTTCACTTTCATGTGAGTGTTAAACCTTAAATAGGTTTCCCAGTATTACTTTGAAGTATAGCTTCAGTGGCTTAATGTGAGATTTTTAATGTCATTTTCTATTTGATTTATTTTTCAGTAAGTCAATAAATATAGTAAGCCTGTTTCTTCCAGGGCTGTGAACAGGGTAGGTCCTTGCAGGTGGGGATATAGACAGGAAGGAAGTGAATATAAGCCTATCTTCTACTTCATTTTTTTGTTAAAGGTTCTTACTACATTTTTCTGGTATCACTAATTGAAAATTTTGTAATGTCAGCACAGTTTGCTTTCCATTTTAAAATTTATATTGTTGATTTAGCTGCTTCTTTAAAGATTTATCTTGTTTAAACAGTCTCAAGTTTATTGTATGATAATGGATAGGATTCTGTTCCTACTGAAAAGTACTTTTCTTATGGTCAAAGGCAGTTATTAATCGGCATGCAAGCTTAAGTATTAAATCCTTTCTTTTTAATTTGTGTTTTCAATTTGTTCTAGAAATTCATTACATCAAAGGTATATATGTACTCAACAGATAGGAAGTTAGATTTGTTCTTTGCTGTATATTTGATTTTCTTGATCCTAAGAAAATGTTTTCTTAACTTCAAAAGTTATATAATGACTTCCTGCCAATTTCTTTTTCCTTTTAGATAAGCATTTACTTTTTTTATCAATGATTTTATTAATCATTACAGATTAATAGAAAATTTCTGGATGTGCTTATTTGTTCGCAGTATTGACAGTAACTTGAAATGTCTTAAAGTCGGACTTTATGTAAGGGAGTTAAAAAGAAAAACCCTTGGCTGGACTTCAAAGAGTTCAGAAAGATACTCATGTAGGCCTCATACAAAGACTTGAGTGTTACAGTCTCTATTTTATATCCTTGCTGGTCTTTGGTAAGATTCAGTTTTAGATGCAATTTGTATGTACTTGGCTAGTCATGTAGAAGAAAAGGTCTGTGGCTGACCTGTGAAAGCATATTTCATGTGATAGAAGGTGAGAATGTCTAATCCTGATGCTGCTGGAGAATAGCCCAGAATTTGAAGGCCAGGATAACATTGCAGAGTTATCACCAGTATTAATTATTTGCCTTTATGCTCATCATTATACTCTTAGGTAGGATTTATCAGTGTCCTAATAGAGTTTTAAAAATTAGGATTTTTTTTTTTATTATTTTAAGTGATACTGTATGGTATGCAATGAATTTTGTAACAAAATGTGTTTACGTTTTAGTAGATATTTAAGTCTTTGCTCACAATTTTTGTAGTAAATTAGTGATAAAAATGTTACTTAATGTTTTCCTGTGTATTGAAAGTATAGATGAATAAAGGTAAAAAGATTAAAAACAGGTTTAAATACAGATTATTTGTCCTTTTCAATGTTAGGCTCAGATGTTTGCAGAAGACAGTGGTTACTGTAGAGAGACAAAATGAGAAGAGCCTTTCTCCCAGCCGAGCTCACCTTGTTTCTCAGCTGAGCCACTGAACAGCAACAGTTTGCGCTAGGGAGAAAGAGACATGACACCCGCTATAGTACTCACACACAGCCTTCAACAAAAGCCAAACACCGCGGACTTGGCCTCCAGAGCGGGGCTGCAGCCTAAGGACGGTTCAGTGCAGCATCACTGCTTTGGGTGTCTGGTGCTAGGGCCATAAGATGGAGAAATGTTAGAATTATCTTAATGCATGGAGTTTAAGTAATCGCCTTTTACCACGTGTAAAAGCTCCTACTAACTCAAGGTACTTTTCATAAAATACTGATAAATGACTGTTACACCAAAAAAAGCACATAAGGCATATTTGCGTATGAGAAGATTAATTTGTTTGTTCTTTTCAAAAGTTTTTAAAGTAACATTTTAAGAATGTTTGTAATGTATGTATTTTTGAGTTACTCTTTTTCATTTATAGCACTATAACTGTTGAAGTTTAATGTAGATGAACACCTGGCATCTAAACCAGGTTAAAACAAAGTGCAAACAATTAAAACAACTATAGAGCTATAAATCTAATATGGAACGAGATTATGCCAAAGGGATTTATCTCATCTGGGCCCTGTAATGTTGAAAAACTCCCAGTTTCTAGGTAGCACAATTGCCTAGCCTTAGTATATTATTGCATGCTACAACATTACTTTTCTGCTACACATTAGTCAATTTCTGCTTAAGTCAACTTTTTGTTATTGTTGTTAGATTTCCTTTTTTTTATTCTTAGGACAGAAAGAAATTCGTAAATCAAGCCACAATACCTTGAACTAGAAGGGATACTTAATTAAGCATATTCTGTTGGCCAAATCTAGAGCATTGCATACCTATTAAATCTTAAAGAGGAAGAAATAAATGGCTAAAGGGTAGAGAGAGATTGATGGGACAGAATATAGAGCCCAGAAATAGATTCATACAAATATAGTTTTCTGATTTCTGACAAAAGTACAAAGACAATTTGATTGAGAGATGGTAGTCTTTTCAACAAATGGTAATAGAATAGAGTTCGATATGCTCCAAAAGTGAATCTTGACACATACACACACTTAAATAGGAATTAACTCAAAATGAATCATAAGACTAAATGTAAACCTTCTAAGCTTCTGAAAGAAAACAAAGGAGAAAAACCCATATGAACTTGGATTTGATAATAAGTTTTTAAGATACAAAAAACATGAAATACACTAATAAATTTCAATACTTTGGCTCTGCAGAAAATGCTATTAAGGGTGTAAAAAGACAAGCCATAGACTGGGAAGCAATATTTCCAAATTACATTTCTGATAAAAAACGTTAAAAGAACTCTTAAAACTCAACAATAAGAAAACAAAGCAATTTAAGAAATGGACAAAAGATCTGAACAGAATTCACCAAAAATATATGAGGCAAAAATGTATGAAAATGTATAGTATGTACATCCTTGCTGAGATGGACAACTATTGTAACTGAAAAAGAATTTGAAATTTTCTGTTTTGTTACTTCACATTTTAGTATACAGTGAATAAGGAGCTAGAAGAAAACAAAGAGTACAGCTTATTTGTTTTGAAATCTGGAACTTTACTTCTACTGACAAGGAACCTAGAGCTTAGATTTTAATGCTGGCTCTTATTTTTGTATTTTACAGTAAATGTTGATGTTGCCCACCTAACCACTAGAGCAGAGTTGTATTGCAAAGAGAGAAGGAAAAAAACGGTGAAGCTAGAGAGTTTTCCAGTCTTCCCTCAATTGTGTTTGCAAAGTTTATCTTACTCAGAATTACTCTCCCAAGTAAGGACAATCTAAGATTTCAACACAGATGTGTTTCACTCAACTGCCATATTATACCTCCCCTGAAATGAGGCATAAAGAATGAGCTATTAGAATGATGGATCTTGTAGATGTTCTTACAAGGGTATAGGTGAGAGTTTGCTGTTCTGATAAATATGGAAATGTGTGTAAACATGGATGCACATCTGCATGAATTAACAGTGCAGAATGCAAGAGAAGTAGACTGGGGTCATGTCAAGATCTCCTTTAGACAGTGGAGAATAGTATAAATTTAGAAAGGGACGTAATCAGGTTTTTGTCATAGACCACTGTGGTAGTAATATGGAAAATACACTGGAGAAAGCCAGAATTAGAGGTTGAGAAAACTGACCAGGAGACTGCTTTACTAGTCCAAATCCAAGTGAGATATGATGAAAGCCTGATCTAAGACAATGTTCTCTTCGCTAAGTAATTTGCGTTAGGTAAAAACAGTTTTTCATACATCTACAGTATGCATGTGGTAGGTATAAAACTAAAGAAAGATACTCCCTTGCTACAAGCTCTGAGCTGAGCCAGATATATAGCCATGAACTATAAAACATGATGAACTCTGGACCTCAGAAACAGAGGTCCAGAGAAAGTACAGTAGCCTCATGGAGGAGGGAGAGATTAATTCTGACTTAGGGGTCAGGAAGTCTGCATGTATGTAAAGTAGATAGCATTAATACCAGTCCTTGAAGAAGGGGTAGAGTTTGAATAAGAGGAAATGGGTGGGAAAGGACATTTCCAGTAGAGGAAACTGAGAAAAGTACAGAGTGTATTTGAGGAACAATCTGTTGTGACTAGAGGAGAGGATATAGTTGGAAATAAAGCGGGAAAGATCATTTGGGATAGATGAGGTACCTTCCAGGACAGTAAAGTGGAAATATAACTCATTTTTGCTTGACTTTAGTGTTAATTCAAATGTACAGATAAGCATAGATCAACTTCTTTTTTTCAACCAAAGTATATCAGTTTGAAAGATTCAAGGTTAGGTAAATTTTAGATTTCTATATTTTTGGAAAGGAGAGTTTGGTGAGACTACTATAGCTGGTAGTCATGTTTATTTTACTTTTTATAATTGGAAAATGAGTGCCAATAATAAATGAGGTAGTAGTTTAAGAAGAGATATGAATCTACCTAATGGCAAGATAAAAACAAGTTTTATTTCTGGCACTGTGCTAAAAATTTTATTTGTATAATGAAAGTTCTGGTTGTTTAGTCACTAAGTCATATCCAACTCTTTTTCTAGCCCAATGACTGTAGCCCACCAAGCTCCTCAGTCCATGGGATTCCCCAAGCAAGAATACTGGAGTAGGTTACCATTTCCTCCAGGGTATCTTCCCAACCCAGGGATCGAACCTGCGTCTCCTGCTGGTATATTCTTTACCATTAAGCCAGCAGAGGGCTTCCCTCTGTGCATTCCCTCTGTGTATTTCTTGGCAGAATAACAACAGCATTCTAGACTGAAAATGTCTTTAATTTCCACAGAATTCCAAGTGATCAAAACGTCCTCAGAATCATTTGAAATATGGTATCAAATATAGATAGGAATTCTCTGGTGGCCATTGGTAAAGGATCTGCCTGCCAGTTCAGGAGATGAAGGTTCAGTCTCTGGGTCGGGAAGATCCCCTGGAGAAGGGAAAGGCTACCCACTCCCGTATTCTGGCCTGGAGAATCCCATGGACCATTTAGTCCATGGGGTTGCAAAGAGGCTGACACGATGAGCGACTTTCATTGCACTTCACTCCACAGCACCACAGAACCCGTATTGAAAGTTACTCAAATTTAATGATAATTTAAACAATGTTGAATTGCTTTCTTTACTCTTAAGTGAGATCTGAACAAGTCAACTTTTCTGAATCTGTTCTTCACCTGTAAAATGTGATTAGTACCTGCCCTGCCTGTCTCAGTAGGATTGTGGTCAGATCAGATGAAATATTGCATGTGAGACTACTTTTAAAACATGATGCTAAAAAAAAAAAACAAAACATGATGCTATTGATGGCTCATGACTATAGAGGTGCCTTTGCTACCTCGCAATCCAACCCTCTCTTTAACAATCATAGGACAGCTCACGTTTTGGTACTCCTTCCAACCATGGCATATTTTAAAATAAAATGAAAAATTAATTTGTCAGGTAATCAACAATAATTATTAAGCATGGGTGGCAGCCAGAGTAGTATTTAAGGGGATGTATGTGTTTAAGGGGTATGACACCAACAGGGTAGAAGAGATCCATGGGAACAAGGCAGAGAGACAAGCCAAGACTGCCTAGAAAGAAAACCAGTCACTGCTGCTCTTCATAAACATCCTGGTTGTCCAACCTCCTACATCCCTCTGTTGACTACCGAGCATGTACTTTATCTGCATCAGATGCGATTATTGCCTGATTCATGCTCTGTAAACCACGAGCACATGAAATTACTTAAGAAAGTAATACATTGAAAAGTACCAAATGGTATAGACAGAGTACCCTGAATACTTAGAAAATCCCAAGTAAAATATTGTTAAGTCAGATGAAGTTAATTAGTTTTCCTGAAGATGTGTTTTAAGGCCATTTATATTGCCAATAGTCAGAATCTAAACTGCAGTAAGTAGATTGTAGGAGTAATTTTGCTAGTAAAAGAAATCTTCTTCTAAGATAATGTGTTTTACTGAAATTGTTAATTACTATTTTTATTTCATTTGTTTCATTTTGAATGTTTATAAAAATGGAAGTATTATTTTTGAGAACATCCTGTTTATAATAAAAACTTAATGACAACCTCATAAAACAAAAATAGCATGTGTCTACAAATGTGATTATGGACTTGTTCACTTAAGGAAGCAAATTTAGAAGATAAAATTCTAACTTTAGCTAGTATATGCAACTGTTTTATTTTAGAAAGATAAATGTCCTTGCAATGATGACATTTATTGCTTAGGAAAACATGTTGCTTTATTTTTTCCTTCCATGTGATTTTTAATATAGCACTTACAGAAACACTTCAAATCTGACTAAATAAAACAAACATAAAATGTCACTTTTTAAAATGAAATATTGATAATAAACTTTTTCTGTCTAACTCTTAGCATTGAGATTCTCCTTGAATATTTATAATATTAGAACTTCTGTATGCCAAGAGTTTTAAGATATAATTTAAGAGTTTTAAGATGTGGTTTTTTTCCTTTTTGTAATTTTATGTACATTCAACTCATTTATGAAGGGAGTATTTTTATGGAGTGACATTACTTGATTGTGTGCATTTGACAGTATAGCAAATGATTAAGTAGGACTACTGAAGACAGGTTTGCCCATTGTAACCTGAAGAAGAGGACTCAGCCAGAGAGTGTGAACATGGGCTGGAATCCGGCTGGAGCTCCACTTCAAGCCTTGTGCACTGGTGAGGGGCCACATGGACTCCAGAAAACAGGTGCCTTTTTCTAATCCCTCAGCTGAAAAAATATGTTTATTTTGTAGGGGGTTTTCCAGACAGAATATGCATAAAGGTGTTTTATGTGCTGGCCTGTGGATAAATTTAAGAAGTAAAAGAAAATGAGCAGATAGACATGGTGGTGGTTTTCCTGATGGTTACTGTAGCACAGTAGCCTAGACGTGGCAGATTTTTAGTGACATGTAAAGCAACTGGGAGATTGTAAATTGCAGTGGGGAGAACTCTGGGAAGCAGTTTTAGAAATCAGGTGATAGTCCTTGCTCAGCTTTTTCCTAGCTGTTTGATCTTGGGTGTCTTTTCTTGAAAATGAAGGGCTTGAACTTCATTCTACCTTCAAGGATGCATCCAGATTTCACCTTCTGTGGAAGTTGTATCTCGAGCATGGTAAGCAAGGAGAAGTTGAAGCTGAGAATTTTTCAAATTGTCACATTTCATATGTGATTAAAAGTCTTTGAGATACCTATTTACATGATTTATAAAATAGTCTTGAAATCAAGTAGCTTTCTGCTTTCCTTCTTTTACTTACTTTGTATTTAATCTGCTCATTCTTCTTTTTCGTCTTGTCTGTTCTTTGTTGTTGTTGTCTTGGTTTTTGTTTTTTTTTAGCTTCTTTATTCTGGAAGCTGAGACAGTTGATTTCGGAATTTCTTTTCTATTATAAATACTTAAAGCTCTAATGTCCCCTCTAAGCACGGCCTTCTCTGGATCTCACTGATTTTAACATATTGTTATGATTGTCAGTTTCATCAGCTTGGGTAGTCTATAGACCGTGGTTGTTTATTCAAATACTAATATTGCTGTTGCTGTTAAGGCATTCTGTAGATACTATTAAAATCGGTAATCAGTGATTTAAGGCAGATTATCCAAGATAACCTGGGAATCTTAATTCAATTAATTGAAAAGCTGAGGAGCAGAGCTGAGGCTTCCCTGAAGAAGAAATTCTACTGGTTCTGTCTCTCTGGTTAAACCTAGTAATTTAGTTGCTCAGTTGTGTCTGACTTTTTGCAACCCCATGGGCTAGAGCCCCCAGGCAAGAATACTGGAATGGGTTGTCATTCCCTTCTCCAGGGGATCTTCCCGACCCAGGGATCGAATCTAGGTCTCCCGCATCATAGGCAGATTCTTTACCCATTTGAGCCACCAGGGGAGACTGGTTAAACCTGGACTGATACAATTGTGCTTTCAATTTCATTCAGTTCATAATACTTCCTAATTTCCCTTGTGGTTTCTTTTTTGACCTATGGGTCATTTAGAAGTGTGCTGTTTAGTGTCCAAATATATGGGAATTTTCCAGATATTTTTCTGTTATTGATGTCTAAATTGATTTCATTGTGGTTAGAGGACATATTGTGTAAGATTTCAGTTCCTTTACATTTATTGAGGCTTGGTTTTTGGTCCAGCATTTGGCTTATCTTACTGCATGTTCCATGTGAACTTGAATATGTATCCTGCTGTGGTTGTTTGGAATGTTCTGTAAATGACCCCAGTATTTTTTATGGGACCTTAGATGCATTTTAATGTTTGGATTATACCTGGTAGCTTATAAATTTCATTGACCGATCACATTTTTAGAAATTATCCTATCTCTGAAAAATTAAAGATGGAATAATATGTTCTGACTTTCTACTTCATTAGTTATTTCAATTAATAAGTTAATAGTTATTTTAACTGCAGTTCTTACTACTTGATTATTTGCTGTAGTTCATAATATAAGACAACTGCTGTTTTCATGTTTTTGCTTTCAATTTAATCTTACATAATACTTTTATAATACTTAGAAATCTTTCTCCACTTCTTCTTGATTATCAAAGAATAAATTTTTAGTTGCTAAATTTTCTTGGGTTTGTCCTACTTAATTTTCTCCAGAACAGTGTGTGTGTTGTGTGTGTGTGGTAATTTTGTTGCTGTACCCTAGGAACAGGAAAAATACATGGAAATGAAAAATCATATCAGTATATTTTTCTTTGGAGCAAGTTTTTCCTATCTTTAAGAAAGCATTATTAGCCCAGGTTAAAACGGTCTTTTGAGTATTCAATGTTTTTCTTTTAAACAAACTCAATGAAAGAAAATAGAAAGTTTTAAAAGAGCAAGTCTTTGGATCCTTTCCTTAGAAGACCCCCAGTACTACTTCTTGAAATTATATGCTTATTATTTGTGATTAATCTACAATTGATGTATATAAATTATACATTTATGTATGAGTGGGAAAATGCATTAGATAACCTATTTAAGCCTCAGTGAATGAAGAAGACTGCTTAGATTTGAGACTTGGAAAATGGCCTAAGAAGCCATCTGATCTAGAATCTCACCCAGCCCCAGAACTCATTTTACTGGAATTTATTCCATGTCATAAAGTGTTATACCATGTGTGTGTGGGATTTATTTTTCCATGTTGTTCCTTTTCCCATTACTATTTGCAATTAAAACTTGACTGTAAAAAAGATAGTCATTTGTGGGAATTGAAATGCATGATGTTATAGTGGAAAGAGTATTGCTTTATAGTCAGACAGACCCAGATTAGAATATCAGTGGTGCCATTATTTAATTTAGTGTCTTTGGATGAATTATTTAATCTGAGCCTCAGTTTCTTCATTTTCAAATAGGAATTAAAATACCTTTTTTACCAGATTGTTATATGATGAGATGAATTAGTAAGCAGTCAGTAAATCATAGTTATTAAAATTACATCAGTTATAATAGTTTCTTTTTCTGTTTTCAAGAAACTTTGTACTTAGAATTATATACTCCAATATATTTTCAGAACCTTTCGAGTGATTCTTTCTGAATACTGTTCATTTTACTGTTTAGTTTCTTAATTTAAGAAAACACGAATAATGTACATTTTTAAATAGCTAGGATGAATCATTTATACTGCTTTCGTTTTCCTACTAAGAAGCATATAATCTCCTGTCTCAATAGTTCTAAGCCAGATGTTCACAGCACCTAAATAGGATTATGTAAATTTAAAACTGGAGGATCCACGAAAGTGAAAGTCGCTTAGTCCTGTTCAACTCTTTGTGACCCCATGGAATTCTCCAGACCAGAATACTGGGGTGGAGTTCCCTTCTCCAGGGCATCTTCCAACCCAGGGATCGAACCCAGGTCTCCCATATTGCAGGCAGATTCTATTCCAGCTGAGCCACCAGGAAGGCCCAAGAATACTGGAGTGGGTAACCTATCCCTTCTCCAGCAGATCTTCCCGACCCAGGAATTGAACCAGCGTCTTCTGCATTGCAGGCAGATTCTTTACCAGCTGAGCTACAATTCTGCTACTTCATTTAGCAGATAAAACTTTGAGAGGTTAAGTGACTAGATCAAGATCATTTGTTATGGACAACCGAAGCAGTTTCAGTGAGTCTGAATGTCAATTTGGCATACTTTGTCATGTACTTCCCTCTGAAAGCTTCCAAACTACTCACCAGTCTGCTGCAACATGTTAAATTC
The DNA here is from genome assembly GCF_910594005.1 of Cervus elaphus. Classification (NCBI taxonomy): domain Eukaryota; kingdom Metazoa; phylum Chordata; class Mammalia; order Artiodactyla; family Cervidae; genus Cervus; species Cervus elaphus. The sequence continues at coordinate 17,790,224 of NC_057839.1, read as the reverse complement.
TGGAAGCAGCTGTTAAGTTCCCATTATTTTTCCTCCACTCCCTAAATAGTACACGCAAGCAAAAGGCCAGGAAACCACCTAAGGAACTAGTCACAACTTCTACCAGTGGCATCTGGTATATAATACATTTTTCAGCCATTGTGAAAGAATGAGTGAATATTGAATCTATGAATTAGGTAAGTGATAATCCCAGTGATGGTGTGAAATGAAAGTATGATTTTCAGTATTCTGATGTTTAAGATAAGTTGGATTACAAAAGAATAATTAAGCTGTTAATGTAACTAATAAAATTATCTTTCTTGATTTGGGTTCTCTAAAAACTTGCCTCACCTGTACCTTTTATGACTCATATGTTTCATTCTTTTTTTGTTAGATTATTTGTTGGGTCCAGGAAATTCAGTCAGTTTCCAGTTTTAGAATTATTGGCTCAATGTCAGGGTGCTCACTGATTCGTAAATGGATCATATTTGCAATTTCGTTTGTTTTTTTATTTAGAATTAAAGAAAATTTCCCTATAGAAACAGGCTATAACTTGTAATTGGTTTTTCTTAGTTTGGGAAATTTAATTTGGGATCTATTGGAATGCCACTAGGGAAACAAAGATGTTAAGAGATAAATATGTAACTTTGCATACATATGCATTTGTGTGTATGTGTAAAATCTATGAAATGCCTTTAGAACTACATGTAAGGTGCATATACACAATTGCTAAATATATCCTAACAATAATTTCAATGGCAGGTCTGTGGAAGGAGAATCATTTTAATCAGTTTATTCACCTATTTTTTTGTTAAAATCTATTTAGCATCTGATGTCTTTAGGGCATATTTTAAGAAGTTTATATCTCAGCTAGATCTTCAGAGATGGATAGGACTTGAACATACGGTATATTGCATTATGTTATGCTTGTAAAAGTATTTGCCTTACTTTATAAATATGGTCTGTTTGTGAATCACACATTTAATTTTGTGTTTTTTTCAAATATTCAAGAGTGCTTATATAGTTTTGCTGGCCATTTGACCCTCATAGCTTACTATTGCCACTTTCTGCTTAGAACACTGTGTTTATTTTAATGCTGAATGACAGTTTCTTGAGTTACAGAGTTACAATTGCTAAGGTTATTTTCACGTTTGTCGTCAGTACACACTCTTCCCCACAGGGAAGTAGAGAATCATCCTTCACAAACAAAGCTCTAGGAGTTGGGTAGGAAGGATAGGAGCAGCCAAGGGCTGTTGTTTTCCCTCTTTCCCCTCGCGTGTACATGGACATGCACAAACGCACACATAGAAGAGTGACAGTAGAGTTTTGTGTAGCAGTTCTCAACTTTCAGTCTCAGAATCCTTTATATTCTTAAAAGTTTGTTGAGGACCCCAAGGAGCTTAATATAATAGCATTAGTCAACTTCATTTTATTTTAACATAAATAACACATGTTAGGGGGAAAAAAAGCCTATTTCCCTAAAAAAAGAAAAAATTTAGTTAGAAAAGTAGAATTGTTTTACATTTTTACAAATCTGTTTAATGACTGGCTCAATAGAGGGCAGCTGGATTCCCATATCAATTTCTTCACTGAGTCTGTTGTGTGTTGTTTTGGTTAAATTATAGGAGGAAAATATGTTCTCACACAGATATATGCTTTTAGTAGAGATGAGTATTTAATAGCCCTTCTAGTTAATTATGGTTATTCTTCTTTGATAATATTTCAAAACTCAAGAAGTATTAATTTTTTTTTAATTTTTTTTGTTAGTTGGAGGCTAATTACTTCACAACATTTCAGTGGGTTTTGTCATACATTGATATGAATCAGCCATAGATTTACACTTATTCCCCATCCCGATCCCCCCTCCCACCTCCCTCTCCACCCGATTCCTCTGGGACTTCCTAGTGCACCAGGCCGGAGCACTTGTCTCATGCATCCCACCTGGGCTGGTGATCTGTTTCACCATAGATAGTATACATGCTGTTCTTTTGAAACATCCCACCCTCACCTTCTCCCACAGAGTTCAAAAGTCTGTTCTGTATTTCTGTGTCTCTTTTTCTGTTTTGCATATAGGGTTATAGTTACCATCTTTCTAAATTCCATATATATGTGTTAGTATGCTGTAATGTTCTTTATCTTTCTGGCTTACTTCACTCTGTATAATGGGCTCCAGTTTCATCCATCTCATTAGGACTGATTCAAATGAATTTTTTTGACGGCTGAGTAATATTCCATGGTGTATATGTACCAGAGCTTCCTTATCCATTCATCTGCTGATGGGCATCTAGGTTGCTTCCATGTCCTGGCTATTATAAACAGTGCTGCGATGAACATTGGGGTGCACGTGTCTCTTTCAGATCTGGTTTCCTCAGTGTGTATGCCCAGAAGTGGGATTGCTGGGTCATATGGCAGTTCTATTTCCAGTTTTTTAAGGAATCTCCACACTGTTTTCCATAGTGGCTGTACTAGTTTGCATTCCCACCAACAGTGTAAGAGGGTTCCCTTTTCTCCACACCCTCTCCAGCATTTATTGCTTGTAGACTTTTGGATAGCAGCCATCCTGACTGGCGTGTAATGGTACCTCATTACCTTTTTCTCAAGTGCACACGGAACCTTCTCCAGAATAGATCACATCCTGGGCCATAAATCTAGTCTTGGAAAATTCAAAAAAACTGAAATCATTCCGGTCATCTTTTCTGACCACAGTGCAGTAAGATTAGATCTCAATTACAGGAAAAAAATTGTTAAAAATTCAAACACATGGAGGCTAAATAACACGCTTCTGAATAACCAACAAATCATAGAAGAAATCAAAAAAGAAATCAAAATATGTATAGAAATGAATGAAAATGAAAACACAACAACCCAAAACCTATGGGACACTGTAAAAGCAGTGCTAAGGGGAAGGTTCATAGCATTACAGGCTTACATCAAGAAACAAGAAAAAAGCCAAATAAATAACCTAACTCTACACCTAAAGCAATTAGAGAAGGAAGAAATGAAGAACCCCAGGGTTAGCAGAAGGAAAGAAATCTTAAAAATTAAGGCAGAAATAAATGCAATAGAAACTAAAGAGACCATAGCAAAAATCAACAAAGCTAAAAGCTGGTTTTTTGAAAAAATAAACAAAATTGACAAACCATTAGCAAGACTCATTAAGAAGCAAAGAGAGAAGAACCAAATTAACAAAATTAGAAATGAAAATGGAGAGATCACAACAGACAACACTGAAATACAAAGGATCATAAGAGACTACTACCAGCAGCTCTATGCCAATAAAATGGACAACTTGGATGAAATGGACAAATTCTTAGAAAAGTACAACTTTCCAAAACTGAACCAGGAAGAAATAGAAGATCTTAACAGACCCATCACAGGCAAGGAAATCGAAAGTGTAATCAAAAATCTTCCAGCAAACAAAAGCCCAGGACCAGATGGCTTCACAGCTGAATTCTACCAAAAATTTAGAGAAGAGCTAACACCTACCTTACTCAAACTCTTCCAGAAAATTGCAGAAGAAGGTAAACTTCCAAACTCATTCTATGAGGCCACCATCACCCTAATTCCAAAACCAGACAAAGATGCCACAAAAAAAGAAAACTACAGGCCAATATCACTGATGAACATAGATGCAAAAATCCTTAACAAAATTCTAGCAAACAGAATCCAACAACATATTAAAAAAATCATACACCACGACCAAGTGGGCTTTATCCCAGGAATGCAAGGATTCTTCAATATCCGCAAATCAATCAATGTAATACACCACATTAACAAATTGAAAGACAAAAACCATATGATTATCTCAATAGATGCAGAGAAAGCCTTTGACAAAATTCAACACTCATTTATGATTAAAACTCTCCAAAAAGCAGGAATAGAAGGAACATACCTCAACATAATAAAAGCTATATATGACAAACCCACAGCAAGCATCACCCTCAATGGTGAAAAATTGAAAGCATTTCCCCTGAAATCAGGAACAAGACAAGGGTGCCCACTCTCACCACTACTGTTCAACATAATGTTGGAAGTTTTGGCCACAGCAATCAGAGCAGAAAAAGAAGTAAAAGGAATCCAGATAGGAAAAGAAGAAGTGAAACTCTCACTGTTTGCAGATGACATGATCCTCTACATAGAAAACCCTAAAGACTCTACCAGAAAATTACTAGAACTAATCAATGAATATAGTAAAGTTGCAGGATATAAAATTAACACACAGAAATCCCTTGCATTCCTATATACTAACAATGAAAAAACAGAGAAATTAAGGAAACAATACCATTCACCATTGCAACAAAAAGAATGAAATACTTAGGAGTATATCTACCTAAAGAAACAAAAGACCTATACATAGAAAACTATAAAACACTGATGAAAGAAATCAAAGAGGACACAAACAGATGGAGAAACATACCGTGTTCATGGATTGGAAGAATCAATATTGTCAAAATGGCTATTCTACCCAAAGCAATCTATAGATTCAGTGCAATCCCTATCAAGCTACCAACGGTATTTTTCACAGAACTAGACCAAAGAATTTCACAATTTGTATGGAAATACAAAAAATCTCGAATAGCCAAAGTAATCTTGAGAAAGAAGAATGGAACTGGAGGACTCAACCTGCCTGACTTCAGACTCTACTACAAAGCCGCAGTCATCAAGACAGTGTGGTACTGGCACAAAGACAGAAATATAGACCAATGGAACAGAATAGAAAGCCCAGAGATAAATCCACGAACCTATGGACACCTTATCTTTGACAAAGGAGGCAAGGATATACAATGGAAAAAAGACAACCTCTTTAACAAGTGGTGCTGGGAAAACTGGTCAACCACTTGTAAAAGAATGAAACTAGAACACTTTCTAACACCATACACAAAAATAAACTCAAAATGGATTAAAGATCTAAATGTCAGACCAGAAACTATAAAACTCCTAGAGGAGAACATAGGCAAAACACTCTCCGACATAAATCACAGCAAGATCCTCTATGACCCACCTCCCAGAATATTGGAAATAAAAGCAAAACTAAACAAATGGGACCTAATGAAACTTAAAAGCTTTTGCACTACAAAGGAAACTATAAGTAAGGTGAAAAGACAGCCGTCAGATTGGGAGAAAATAATAGCAAATGAAGAAACAGACAAAGGATTAATCTCCAAAATATACAAGCAACTCCTGCAGCTCAATTCCAGAAAAATAAATGACCCAATCAAAAAATGGGCCAGAGAACTAAACAGACATTTCTCCAAAGAAGACATACAGATGGCTAACAAACACATGAAAAGGTGCTCAACATCACTCATTATTAGAGAAATGCAAATCAAAGAACTATTGATTTTTTGTAGGTTAATGTGAAACCAATAAATCCTTCATAATCTACTATACTTTAAAACCCATTGGTTTAACTTGCACCTTGAAAGGATCTTTTACCATGCATGATTTTTTTTAATATTATGCATTGATCATTTGGAAAGTGTTGATCCAGTTAGTTAATGCAGATCTACCAATGTTGGTACAGTTCGCCATGCAATTTTTTTAAAAAATCACATTCGTTAATATCATCACTGATCTCCAGAGTCTCCCAGTGTAGTGATAGTGTGGTTCTGAGTTTTCTAAAATTCAATTTCTTTTCCTTGAAAACTCAGATTTTATCATTGTCAACAAATTTACCATTTTCAGTTCTTTTCCTTGAAGTAAAAGTATCACTTTGTTCCCAGATCAGAATAACCAGTTTGTCTGTTGTTCATTCAAATTAAAAGTGGTGTATTATTTGAAAAAACAAAACTGTTTCACCTCACAATTCAAATAATTGCATGTTTTTCCTCAGAACAGCTACATTTCTGTATGCAGTAAAAGTTTCTTATGCAATACTTCAGTTTCATCACATAAAATAATGTGCTCAAGGGTTGAAGTTTCACAAAATTAATGATTTTTACTGTTTCATCAAGGGTATTCGTAAGTGAAGCTGGTTTAAAAAACGTTTTCCTCGCTGTGAGTTCCTGGCGGTGACGAGTATCACAGTGACTTACCCCACAGCGCTGCTGCTGCCTTGCTTCATGTCACGGTTCCAGCAGCTTTACCTACAGTCCTTGTGTACCATCGGTACAGCAGATGTCAGCACACTGGAAAGGGAAAATCACATCTTAGTAGTATTACTGAAATAGTTTTGAGGTCACAGACTCTTGACGGTTTTATAGTTTTTCAGGGTCTGCGAACCATCGTTTGAGAACTGCTCATGTAGTGGTTTTAAGGCATCGTGCGCACTCAGGTGCATCTGGCTCTGCCTAGCCATGAGATCTAGAGATCTAGAGCAAGTAATTACTTCAGCTTTATTTGTAGAGTGAATTTATAATAACGTGATATTATACGGTTTGTGGGAGGGTATGAGTTAATATATATAAGCTTTTAGACCACTGCCTGGCATAGAGTAAGCCTATGGGTTTGCACATTGTTTTTTTATATTTTACAGATTTATGTAGGTATCCCATTCATTCTGGATATTTGGAAACTCCAGGTTCATCTCACTGCCTTCAAATCAACTCATACTTAAACCAAATAGATGGCACATTTTAGTTCTGAAGATGCTCAGAGACAGTTATTTATGTATTTTTTTGACATTGCTTCAATTTGAAGAGTGTACTTTGGATTGTTTGATAGCAGTCATGGAGGAGTAAATGCTTCCATCTATGTGCTATAAGTGGATTCTCTTATTTATCAGTTGATCAGTGTGTGCTTTTGAGATGATTCCTTCTGCAACTTAAGTGGCCTTAAGAGGTATTTTCAGTGGTATTAAAGGGGTTGGTGAATTGTTTTGGCCTTCAGTGTTAAACGATAGCACAACTCTACTAGTCTTGTAGTTAAACAACCATTTGTATTGCTTTATGTAGGCTTTTACTTCCAGTTCATATATTCTTTGCAACTTGGATTTACTTGAAAGTTGTTAGCTCTGTGACATAATCAGAGTTTTGATTCTGTCTTTCCCATGGCCTTCACTCAGAGCTTTGTACTAAGAGGCTAATTGTCATCTTTGCTACACAATGTAGGAGGATAATGTTGAGTCTCTGAATATAGTCAAAATTAGTCTTTGCTTAATTTAAATTCATCATATATCCAGAATACACAAGCTATTGATTGCCTATCTTTTTTTAATACACTTGCTGTAACTTCTGATTAAATGTAAAATTAGCTTAACTGTGTTTTTGAGACCAACAGGACCCTTTATGCTAATGATCAGTCACATCAAATGAAATTATTCTGTTAGAATAGTAAATAACAGTTAGATGAATTTGTTTAATATCACTAAACATGAGATGGAGGAAAATCAATGGTGAATTTTGGGGGAACCAACCTCAAAATTTGCCCCTTGCCATTTTTTAAAGGAAATCATATTGTATCATTTATATTCAAATTCTAAAGAAAGTAAAACCAAATTATTTCTTTGAAAATTTTTGATATTTATCGAATTGCATCTGTTTACATAAAAGAGTAATAAGTACAATTTTTTCTGTCATCTCTATAACCAGAAACAAACGTCTGTTCTTTTCTTATTCGAACTTTAAGTGAACTCTTCTATAAAGCTCTGTTACGTCTCCTCTTACTAACTCAGTATTCTCCTACATATCATAACACAAAGGAACTTTCTATTTAAACAAGGCAACTTTGATGTAATTTGCTAAGACCCTACAAAAGGTCTGGAATACTTTTATATTTTGTTTTAACCTCATGTTTATAATTTGGTTTTTGGAGTTCTATGAAACGCCTTTCACTCTAAGTTAGACTAGATGATAATCACTCTTCTCAGTCTGGCCAAAAGGTAATACTCAGTGCAGTGACACATTCAAAAGGAAAATGGAGAGATTTCCAAGCATTTATATCTTAGCTTGATTTTTACTGATGTATGCCCTTTTTTGTATTTTCTGCTGTTTGCTTTGATTGAAATTAAAGTTTCTTCGTAAACTCCAAGGACACATATGTATTCTATACCTAGGGTCCAAAAGTTTCCCAGTCATATGCTTATACTATGCTTCAAGACTTGTGTACACCTAAGCTCTTAATCCTTTCCCCTGAGCCATCTCCAAAAGCAAGCTTCATATTTGGTGAAGCAAGAATTGTTTCTAAAGATTGTCCTTGGATTCAGATGTAGAACAGGAAAAGAGTTTGCAATTCTGGGAGTTCCCCTGGCTCCCACCGCCAAAACAACTGACGGTTTCTGGAGCCTGCATATGTCCCCCTCTTAACAGTACGGAGACACTCTTTTAAAACCTGAATTAACAAAACAGAAATGGAGAACATTGTAATAAATGTGCAATTTCTTATGGTTTTTAGATTTACAAGTAATTTTATTTATTTTGATAAATATAACACTACTCTTTCAGGCACATAAATAGTAGAATGAAGAAACTTTTCTAACAGTAGGATATTTCCTCTCAACTTCTTTAGTACATATTAACCTTGTGTCTTTGACTAGTAGACATCTTCCAATATTATAATTTAAGAATTCACTTTTCAAAAAGTTACTGAATAAATGAATAGCAGTTTTCTATGTAAAGTCTAAATCACATTTTTAAAGGATTACAGGCTAAATCTGTGTTCCTCCTTCCCATTTACATACTTGTCCATAAAACAGATGTAATACTGGCTATGGATATCTTATGCATTCAGAGTCTGTAGATTGCTGAATGTTTGGCAAAGATAATTATATGCTTTGGCTTGGGATTTGGAAACAGTAAACTTTTCCACTTTCCATTATGTAAATTAGCAGTGGAAATAGCTGTATATTTCTCTATGATGTTATCTTGCTAAATATAGGTAATGCAGATTCATTTCTATTAGAAGGAATAGCTTGCCATGAACTGATGGTTCAGTTTTTGGTATAACTTAGATTTTATATTAACATTTTTCATTATATAGGAGTGTCTTTCAATAATTTATTTTTTCTTCTAAACTTCTACGGATTTTTTAGCCTCTAGCAAAATTAATCAGACTTCTCTGGTGACTTATTTTATAGGATATCTTTATATTATTTATTTATTGAAGTATAGTTGATTTATAATATGCAGTTTCATGTGTATAGCATAGTGATTATTTTTGCAGATTATATTCCATTATAGGTTATTACAAGATAATGGCAGTAATTCTCTGTGCTATACAGTATATCCTATTTTTTTTTTAAAAATCATATGAACACAATATATTTGCATTCAGAAAAAACATATAATCCCAATTCAAGAATTTCTAATAGCCTATGGTTATCCTTATGAGAGAAGAGGCTCCTATTTAAAATTAGACATTCAACAGTATTCACTTACACTTTTTACAGATATTTATCTTTGTGTCCCAAATCTAGTTTTTATATAGAAGATCAAAAATTAAGAACCTTATGGTAGAGAGGGAACTTAAATTTCATAACAGGTCATTATAAAACAGTGTTACAGATAAAATTCAATTTTGATGTAGTCATTCAACAAATATTTCATGATCCACTAAAGTGTACTTAGGCTTTGACTTTCTGGGGCTTAGAGAGGGCCAGAGAAGACAGCTCAGATATTGTATGCCCTGCCTAAAATTAAAGATTTAAGTTTTTTATTTATTATTTTTTAAAACTAAACTGCAGACATTATTTGAATTTTATTTATTTTTCTGCTAATGTCCTTTTCTGTTACCAGATCCAGTCCAAAATCCCATAATGCTTTTAGTTCTGTGTCTCTTCAGCATCCTCCAATTTTCAAGAGTTCTTTTACCTCATTTTGTCTTTCATTACCTTGACACTTTTGAAGGGTTCTGATAAACTATTTTGTAATGCCCTTCACTGTGGGTTTGTCTGATGTTTTCTCATAAGTAGGAAGAGGTTATGCATTTTAAGCAAGAGGATCAAAAAGTGTTATATTAGGAGTATGTGATACTGATAGATCTTCTTATTGATGATACTGTCCCAAACTATTTCGTCAAGGTGGTATGGCCCAGGTTTTCTATTATAAAATTACTATTTTTCCTTTGTCATTAAAAAAATATCTTGGGGACACCCTTTGGGACTGCATAATTTTTTAAAAAATTTTAATGAGAGAGACCATTGTGTTCTTTTTTTCTTGTTTTTGACTCTATTTTTAACTGGAGGATAATTGTTTTACATTGTTGTGTTGGTTTCTGCCATATATCAACATGAATTCACTGTATTCTTGCCTAAGGAAAAAAGATTTGTTTTGTTCTGATATATGTTGCTCTGTATCTCTTATTTCTTTGTGAACTTATCTTAATTCTTGGTACTGTTGAAATGTGGACAATCAAACCCAAACAAAAATTTAAAACTTGCCAGCTTAATTTTGATGAAAATAGACAGTAAATTACCTCATTAAGTATTTCCTTCTTGAGTTAAGCAAACTAGTTTATAAATTACATCCTACATCCAGTTTAACAAATATTTGAATATTGTATTCAAATTAATTATTTAATTATCATATTTAAGGCATTCAACTGAGAGTATATTATTCTTATCAATTTATGATAACAGAATCTGGTGAACCTTTAGCAAAGGACTTAGGTTCGAATATTACTGAGGTACCATTTTGTTTCAAAATGTTTATAAATCCTACACTTTTGAAGTAATCTAATGTTCCTTGGTGGTTCTAGAAGACAATGGACAGGAAGGAGAAAAGAAGTGAATCTGAAACAGGCACAAATAGCGCAGATTGTTTGCTGTGGGCTTACATTGCATTGTGTGGTATATTCTATTTTTAGATTTCACTTAACTGTTATGTTTTTACTTTCATTCAATTGCTAATCAAGAGTTTCCTCTGTGAAGATGTTTTTGCTATTCTTGGAACCACATGGAGTTTTCCCTTTAATAGTAATACTGTTTGCTGTGGGTCCCAGACATGTGACCTTTAAAAAAAAAAAAAAAAAAGGCAAATCATCTTACTTTTAGTATGTGATTAGGAGTGAGTTGCCCATTCACATCAAGCCTAATTTGATGTGAGTAAGTACTAACCTTTGACAAATTCCATGGTTTAAAATTTAGACCAGAAAGAGACCATAAATCTTACTGTTTAAATCACCCAAAAGGGTAACTGTACTGTTTGTAACATTTCTCCAGTCTTCTGTTCCCAAATCTGTTATTCTGTGATGTAAAGCCTTGGTTGCTTTTCAGTACTTTTAAATTTGTTTGCAGAAGGTGGAGCCCAGAAAATGTGCCCATCATTGAATACTCTTAAGTTTAGCTAAGGAAAAGCAAGGCTGCTGTAATGTTCCTATTCTAAAAAAGTTGTATTTATCTGAGTTACAGGACTGGTTTACATAAATGAGAAACTAAGATTTTCCATACACCAGGAAAAGTTTCAAAAGGATGGCTTTTGTGCTTGCCACTTCATCCCCACCAAACGTTACAAACAAATACTCATGTCTGCAGTGGGCCATTTGTGGGTGTACTTAATTGCAGTTCTCAAGTCATTCAAGCTCAAGACTTTTCCAGGTGAAAATGAGAAAGCCTCAGAAAATTTGTCTTTTCCTCTGCACTTTTGGAATGAGGTTTAACTTTTAAGGTTTAAAATTTTTTTTAATTTAATTTTTTGTTTGTTTGTTTACATAGAAGTAGATATATCAGAGGCTCACTTTATTTCAGGAGGGAATTCTAATGTCTTTGGAGTAAAACGGCACCATTATAATCTCATATGTAACTACATTTTTGATTGTTGGGACTGATATTTTAGAGATGTTAAAATCTTCAATAGCTTACTTTATTTTAGTTAACTTTTAAAAAGAACTTTGTACAGAACTTTGTAAAAACTGGTAAGTTTTTAATGTGACTCCATTGCTTACTTTGGCTACTGAACTGCCAAATTTGGTTTCAGAACTCAGGAGAAGATTTTAATCAGTCTTTTTCATAAGGAAATCAGAAAAGATTTCAGTGAAGTCGTGTTTAATGTTAGTCTTATCTGTTACTGTATAGCAAAACAGCTTGTGCTTAGACCAATAAGAGAGAAATCCAGGCTTAACAAAATCCGTTTTACCACTCTTTTTTTCCATGTTGGACATTGAGGAAGAAAACACAGAAACCCCGAAAACTGCTCACAGGGATCTTTTCTTATTTAGTTTTACAACTTTACAACTTATTTAGTGTGTAATTTTGCTGAACTTGTTCCAAAATATAAAATCTAATGTAGTTATTGCTGGTTCTAAGAACTCTTTTCCTTTCAAAGTATTTTTGAAGTTGAAAACTTTTAGTAGTATTTCCTTTGGAAGACATTTTTAATGTCAAAAGACATTCCTGTCTTTTGAGGTATCATTTCTAAAAAGTTGAAGTGTCTCTTAAAAAGCACCTTACTATGTTTTTCCTAGAGATTCTTGAATTATGTACATTTTGTTTCCTGAGTAGGAGTACTGTCTGTTCTAGAAGGACTGTTTTCAGTTAGTCAAATAATCATTCTCTGCAATTATCATTGATCATATAATTGATTTATTCCTGAGTAATATAAGTAACATTACTTATTTAGTTGAAGCTGTCTTAGTTTTCCTGTAAATTAAGTATGGTGTTTTGGGTGGGTTTTAGATTGACAGGAGGATAACTTATATACATACATGTGTGCTTTTTAGCTTTAGTTCCTAATTTAATTAACCAAAGATCCAGTATCTTATCAGAAGTAAAGTTAGGGCAGAAGCAGATATAACATATCTCAGCATAGCTTCTTTTAGCTCATAATAGGAATCATCAGTTGCTAGTAACAATGTACATGCAAGTTAGGATCCCTGAATTAGGAAAAGTTCGTTTATTGCTGTCACTACCCTTTTAGATTCACTCTTCTAAAAGAACTAACGATCTGGGACCTATTCCATTTTCATCACTATTCCAGAAGAACTTAAACTGACCATCTGTGGGCTTCCTTTTAAGGGAATGTTTATAATTACCAGACTCCTGGTTCTTGAACCAAACTCAGTGTCAGCAAGGACATTTTCTCATTCAGAGGGAGAAAGCAGAGTTAATACACAGGTGTCCCCTGTCTCTTTACTTACAAGTGTTTTGGAAGGCCCACTTCCCCCTAAGTATTAAATCTGAAATTTATAACTTTGAATCTTAGAATAACCTAGTAAGCTCTTGATTTTTTGCATCAAAGAAAAGGAATAGAACTATACAAATCTAAACAGACCAAATTTATACAATAATTTGTTTCAATTTAGAATTTCTTTTATACTCAGATTTGATGTGGTCATAGGTGCCTAGGGTATTTTTGAAAAATAATGATTCATATTATGAAAACTTGACTCAAGAAGGAAAGAAGCTACCTGGTCTCTCTTTTCTTCAATAGAGAAATAACCTTTCAAAACAATGCAAGATGGCATCATAGAAGAAAAAACTATTTCTCACACACCTCTGACACCAAATGTGTGGTTTTCCACAGCAAGCAATTCTCCACCAACACTAACTAGGTGTCCTACAATTTAATTCAGCTCTTATGCTTAATACCTCGACTTAGCACACATTCCACAGGTTTCATATATGCTTACTGTCCAACTTCCGTCTTACCCAATCATGTATTTTCTTATGCTGTAGCCTTTTCACACTGAAGTCCCACAAGACTGTTCCCCCATTTCAGATACTAGTTGCACGTTGTGGGTTTGACGATTACCCACAGAGAGTCCAACTTCATTACAAATCGGAGGCTCCCACATTTTTTCCTCTCTCAGGTTCAGTACTTTGCTGTAACCACCCACAGAACTCCGGGAAACACTTTTGTATACTGGTTTGTTATAAAGGATTTTTAAAGGATACAGGTGAACTGCTGGATGAGGAGATAATCATCACATGAGATCTGGAAGGTCCTGAGCACAGGCACCTCTGTCCTCATGGAGTTTAGAGGGTATCACCCTCCGAGCACATAGATGCTTTCACCAACCCGTGAGCTCTCCGAAACCTGAAGTTTAGGGGTTTCTGTGAAGGTTTCATTACAAAAGCATGATTATTAACTCAATCTCCAGCTCCTCCTCCCTACCCAGAGGATGGAGGATGAAACTGAAAGTTCCAAGCTTCTAATCACAGTTTGACCTTTCTGGTGCCAGCCTCTATCCTGAGGCTCTCCAGTTAGCCCGCCGACAATCACCTCATTAGAACAAAAGATACTCCTGTCACCCAGGAAATTCCAAGAAATTTAGGAGCTCTGTATAAGACACTTCTGTCACCCCTGTCATTCAGCAAATTACAAGCATTTTAGGAGATTAGTGTCGCAGGCACATCTTCTTATGTCACAGATCATTTTTATCATTTTAGTTCAGTCCTCTTTGTGAACTCCTAACCTCTGTGCCTGACATACCCTGGGTGCTCAGGAAACACTTATTGAATGAGTGAATAAGTGAAGTACTTATATTTATTAAGTACCTTCATCAGATCCTTAATTAGATGTGCAGAGGTTAGAGATGTGAAGACAAACTCTTGGTCCTTAAAACATTTGTTGAGAAGAAACATTCATTCAGCATTCATCTACTGTACATTGAATTATGGTGATCTCTGTGATGATTCCAATAATGAAGAAGATGAGGGTAAAATAACTTTAGTAAAATGTAGTATAGTGACATAGGAGACAGAAGTTGGGGAGTTAAGTATTATTATGCAGGCAGTGTTGGAAAAGAATTCAGGTTGACTCTTGTGAACAAGGAGAGCTTAACAGAGTAGATAGCATTTCAGTTCAGTCACTCAGTTGTGTCCGACTCTTTGTGACCCCATGAATCGCAGCATGCCAGGCCTCCCTGTCCATCAGCAACTCCTGGAGTTTACTCAAACTCATGCCCATCCAGTCAGTGATGCCATCCAGCCATCTCATCCTCTGTCATCCCCTTCTCCTCCTGCCCCCAATCCCTCTCAGCATCAGGCATTTAGCTGGACCTTAAAAACTGAGTGGGATACTGAGGAAATCAAAATTGAAAAAGACACATGTGTCCCATTGTTCATTGCAGCACTGTTTACAATATCTAGAACATGAAAGCTACCTAGATGTCCATCGACAGATGAATGGATAAAGAAGTTGTGGTACATATATACACAATGAAATATTACTCAGCCATAAAAAGGAATGCATTTGAGTCAGTTCTGATGAGGTGGATGAACCTAGAAGCTATATACAGAGTTAAGTGAGTCAGAAAGAGAAAGATAAATGCCATATTCTAACACATATATATGGAATCTAGAAAAATGGTACTGAAGAATTTATTTATAGGATAACAGTGGAGAAGCAGACATAGAGAATAGACTTATAGACCTGGGGAGAGGGGAGGAGAGGGTGAGATGTATGGAAAGAGTAACATGGAAACTTACATCACCATATGTAAAAGAGATAGCCAACAGGAGTTTGCTGTATGGCTCAGGAAACTCAAACAGGGGCTCTGTTTCAACCTAGAGGGGTGGGATGGGGTGGGAAATGGGAGGGAGGATCAAAAGGGAGGGGATATGTGTATACCTATGGCTGATTCATGTTGAGATTTGACAGAAAACAACAAAATTCTGTAAAGCAATTATACTTCAATTAAAAAAAAAAAAACTGAGTGGGATAAAGCCAGGCAGAGGGAGGCCAGTCCTTTTTGGAGGGGATTTGAGAAAAGACCTGAAAGCAGGAAAATACAAGGTCTGGGGAGGGGGCTGGGAGGGACCCAGCTGCCCTCATGGACAGATCCTGGGGAAAGCAGCGCTGGTCTGGAGTGGAGTCTGAGGCACTGTTCCGGCCTGCTTTGGAGGGCTATTTAAGGTTTCTCAGTGCTGCACTCGTAAGATGGATTACAGCAGTGGAAGACTGGAGGCAAAAAGATCAGTTAGGAATCTGGGGCAGTTATACAAAGGAAAGATTAAAGCACTTGAAAAGAACATAGAAAGGAGAAGATGGGGGAAAAGTTGATTGTGAAAGAAGAAATGGCAACTAGATCTGGCACTGACTGAATGCCCAAAGGGGACAGAATCAAAGAGGAATCCTGACACTTCTTACCAGGGGCCTGGTCACTGCCTGAGCGGGGCCATCTGTGGCCAGAAGACTGCAAATTACAGATTTTCTTAGACCTAGTCTCACAGGATTCTTTTTGGGAGGAAACTTCTGCAGATGAGCTCCCTGCCAGGGACATAGCCCTTCAGGCCTGCCCCCTCCTGAGCCAAATCTCCAGTCTGGGTCTGGGAGTTAGTGTGGTGGGAACAAGGAGCTGAGTGTGCCAGGCAGAGAACTGAGCTCTGCAGGCTGTTCCGGAGAAGAGCCAGATGGGGGGAAGGCCTCCACCGCCCCGGAGCCCTGTCCTGAAAGGATGGAGATGTGGAGATGGAGCATTCGAAAGGACTTAACAGGACTTGCCAGAAAAGGGAATTTTTGTTCTTGTTCTTGTATGTGTTTTAACTTTCTCTCCCTTTTCATTGAAAAAAAAAAGGGGGGGGGAGTGTAATATGTACTAATTCAAGACATTTCAGAAAACAAAAACTTGTTTAAAAAAGTTTTCCTCATCTATATAGAACTGTTCATGTTTTTGGCATAATTTTTATAAGTTTTTCTATGGAGCAGGTTTTTTTCAGCTGAAGGTAGTGGTGTATGCTATATAAGGCAACAGGCAGCTACTATAATTGCTTGTTATTATTTGTCAACAAGATGGGATTCTCTGGTGGCTCAAATAATAAAAAGTCTGCCATCAATGCGGGAGACCTAGGTTTAATCCCTGCGTCAGGAAGATCCCCTGGAGAAGGAAATGGCAACCCACTTCAGTATTCTTTTTTTTTTTTTTTTTAATTGAAGGATAATTGCTTTACAGAATTTTGTGTTTTCTGTCAAACCTCAACATGAATCAGCCATAGGTACACATGTATCCCCTCCCTCTTGAACCTCCCTCCCACACCCTCCCATCCCACCCCTCTAGGTTGATACAGAGCCCCTGTTTGAGTTTCCTGAGCCATACAGCAAGTTCCTGTTGGCTATCTATTTTACATATGGTAATGTAAGTTTCCATGTTATTCTCTCCATACATCTCACTCCAGTATTCTTGCCTGGAAAATCCCATGGATGGAGGAGCCTGGCAGGCTACAGTCAGTGGGGTCGCAAAGAGTTGGACATCACTGAGCAACTTCAGTTTCACTCTCAGATAGGGGTTAGATCCTAAAAGGACTTAATACATTGTTGGGGAGCTGTTGAGTTTTAAGCAGGAGCATGCCATGATGAGATTTATGTTGGAGAATGGTTCTTTTGGCCATAATGTTCTTGTTGATCAGTTGAGTTGCTAAGTCACATCCAACTCTTTGTAACCCCATGGACTACAGCACGCCAGGCTTCCCTGTCCTTCACTGTCTCTTGGAGTTTGCTCAAACTTATGTCTTGTATTGGTGATACCATCCAACCATCTCATCCTCTGTCATCCCCTTCCCTCCTGCCCTCAGTCTTTTCCAGCTTCAGGGTCTTTTTCCAATGAGTCAGCTCTTCTCATTGTGGCCTAAGTTTTGGAGCTTCAGCTTCAGCATCAGTCCTTGCAATGAATATTCAGGGCCAATTTCCTTTAGGATGGACTGGTTGGATCTCCTTGCAGTCCAAGGGACTCTCAAGAGTCTTCTCCAGCACCACAGTTCAAAAACATCAGTTCTTCGGCACTCAGCCTTCTTTATGGTCCAACTCTCACATCCATACATGACTACTGGAAAAACCATAGCTTTGACTGTATGGACCTTTGGAGGTGTAATATAAAGCAGCACAGTGGCAGTAATTCTTAACCATATTTACTCCCCATCCTAGATTCCCTCTCTCAATGACTATGTTCTTGCTCTCCTAGATGACCAAACTAGAAATTTGGATGGCATCCTAGACTCTTATTCCTCTCGTATCTATCTCTACATCTAGTCAGTCTCCAAAACCTACCACATCTTCCACTTAAATCCTTAAGCTTGATTTCTTTATGTCTTCATTGCCAATGTACTTGCCAAGTTGTAATTTTTATTTTTTATTTAGAACAGAGATTGGCAAATTTACAGCTTACAGACTAAATCCATCCTGCCACTTATTTCTGAATCACCTGTTTCTGAAAGCGTTGACTGAAATAAAAAACACACAATTTGAGAGCTGTGAGTTTCATTTATACTGGGGGACTTACTGAGGACTGTAGCCCAGGAGACAGCCTCTCAGATAGGTCTGAGGAACTGCTCTGAAGAAGTAAGGTGGGAGTTCAGCATATATGTGGTTTTGGCAAAGGGATGCATGCAACCAAATACATCTCAGTAAATGGTTTCTGCTAGTCATGAGGCACAGATACCTCTGTTAGTGATCTTGGTGCTTTTCTAAATATGGGAGGATGCAAGAAATTTAACTCACAAAATTTTCTCCTGAAAATATCTAACTATCTGAAGGCCTGTTTTGCCAGTTTTACCAGAGCACAGAGTTCCTTATTCTTGATCTCCACCCTGAACTCCTTTCAGGGTGTGTTGAAGGTCAGCGACTGCAATGGCTAGTGACTCAATCCTTGTAGAGTAGGTGGCTAGTGACATTCTTTAGTTGGCAGAAGTTTTAATAAAACACAGCCACACTCATTTGTTTACATTTTGTCTGTTGCTGCCTTTACACCACAAGGGCAGAGTTGAGTACTTGTGATCAAGACCATGTGGCCTATAAAGCCAAAATATTTACTATCTGGTCCTTTACAGAAATATTGCTGGCCCCTGGCTTATGCTGTTGTAATTAGCTGGCTTCCCTCCCTTCAGTCTTCCATCTGGCCTTTACTGTGTTGATGGAGTGACTTTCCTAAAACACAGTTCTATTCATGTCAGCTCCCCTTGCTCATATTTCTTTAATGGCTCCCAACAGCCAACAGAAGTAAATCTACAACTCCTTCACATAGCAGTTGCTGAGTTCTGGTATAGTTCCTCAAATCCCAATCCCAAAATGCCTTTGCCAATAAACCGTATCTCAATCATCAAGTTCTTTGTAATGGTTCACTTTAAAGGGATCATTTACATGAGAACAATTTCCAATAATGTTAATGTTATGAAGTTTAGTCTTTCAAAGTCTTGTACAGAGATTATTTGATGAATCCATGTTTCTATGAGAATCCATGTTTCTTAGAAAACCTCCATCTCTTGGCTGTCAGTTGTATATGTCAGTAAAAAGGAAGAGAGTAAATACTATTGCCAGACATTAGTTTTACTTCTTCGATGAGAACTATGAAGCTTGCTAAGATTTTTTGACACTTCTGCTGTTTTCATTTATTTTGTGATTCTGGAAAGACCACTACTACATATTATCGGGAAACAAAGAGAGCCTTTTATAGACTTCCAAATTCAACACAATAAAAAAAGTTAAAGATAGCTTTGTGTGCAAGAGAAAATAGAATCAAAGTTTTGCTATGTATATGAGAGAACATTCTTTTTAGCATCTTAGCACTAAATAAATAATATTGAAACATTTTAAAGTACAAAGACATTTCATTTGCACGTTTAGTCTCAAACAGACTCCATTAATGACATATTCTAGTAGAAATATGTCAGGAATCAGTCTTCTTTTTACCCTTTATCCCAGTAAGGAATTCTGTCAGAAGAGAAGAACCTTGTTTTCTAGGTTGAAAATGAAAGGAACTCATAGATTTTGATTTGAGAAAGGTCACAGGTGTTTTAAAAGGAAAATTAGTTGCTTGTCTCTTTCTGAATATTAGCAGAACTTTTTATAGCACTGGAAAATCAAAATGGAAACATAGTTGTAGCCATTCAAGTACCTATATAGATTTTTCTTCTTTTAAATAAAATTTACTGGAAATTTTTTGAGAAATGTAAATTTTAATTATATGAATTTAATTGCATTTAATTTATTGAATTTATTTTCATTTCCCTTTTCAGGTAAATTTCAACCCTTTTAGAAGCTAATAGAATTTCAATTAAGTACATAAAGGTAGACTTTTCAAAAAGTTTATAAGCAATTATTTTGGTGTATGGCATAGCCTATCAATATAGTTTAGAGAGCATAGTTCATCAGAATAATTTTGAAGACATGATAATGTTACCTAAATTACTTTTTTTAATTCCTGAAATAAACTTTCACTACTACTGAAATACAGGAGATTTCCTTAGAGTGGAAAGCAAAAGTAATCAGAGTGCTTCAGTAATTTAGATGGGCTGCAAACTAATGCCTAGTATTGGTTCTTGTTTACACAAATGAACCCAATAATCACAGGGACAAAAATCGTCTTAATCACTTTAGATTGTGTAAGTGCTGAACACCTAAAATCTCCAACACAAACGAAAATGAAGCAAATGGCTCCTAATAAGATACTGTGCTTTTGTCACAACCTTTGGGCTAAAGCACTTTGCTAACAGCATTTATAGATGTCTGGGAGCTACTTGGAGGAAGGACAAAAGAGCCAAATGAAGTTTCAGGGTCTGAAGAAAAAACTGTGTTGGTGATTAAAGGCTTGCATTGCCAAATAGAAGGAAAACCTAAAATTAAAATGATTTCAAATGAATTAACATTCCTTTGAACTTCTAATCAGAACATTTTGAACTCTATTTTAAGAGAAAATGACTTGGAATTATATGGGTCCTATTACCCATCTTTGAGGGCAACGGGCTAATGAACTTGTAGGCAAAGAAACTGGAGACTATGGTATTATGGCATTGTCTCCAACCCCTTTATACTGAAAAGTGTTCATATGAAAGAACTAGGTTATTTCTGTCCTCTCTAGAATTCCTAAGGCGGGAGCCAGACCTAATGAATGAACATTACTAGGAAGCAGTTTTGGGTTCAACAATAAATAAAAACTTTGTAATAGGTAGTAAGTGAAAATCACTCAGTCATGTTTGACTCTTTGCGACCCCAAGGACTATATAGTCCATGGAATTCTCCAGGCCAGAATACTGGAGTGGGTAGCCTTTCCCTTCTCCAGGGGATCTTCCCAACCCAGGGATTGAACCCAGACCCCCCGCATTGCGGGCAGATTCTTTACCAGCTGAGCCACCAGGAAAGCCCTGTAACAGGTAGACCAGTCTCAGAATAGGACAGAAGAGCCTGGCAGGCTACAGTCCATGGAGTCACAAACAGTTGGACATGATTGAAGCGACTAAGCACACACATATGCCATATCACAAAGCATTACAGTGGTTCAAATTAACGGCGCTTTGCCAGAGGTGCTGGGGAGGGGTGTGAATGGGGAGAGAGTGGATTTTTTCATTTTGAGTTTAAGAAATGAACTTTAAGGCTCCTACTGAGTCAAACAGTGAATCCCTGCTTTCTTCTGAGGAAGCAGTGCAAAACTTCTGGACCTTATTTCAACATATCATCAAGAAGTTAATTGACAGTTTATTGAGCACTGTCTTACGCAAAGTATTGACATAATTTTGACCCTCCTTCTCTTGGAACTCACTTTAAAAAAATTTTTTTTAGATGTGGTAAAACAGCATAAAATTTACTATCATAACCCTTTTAAGTGTATAATTCAGTAGAGTTAACTTTATTCATGTTATATAACCAACTTCCAGAACTTTTTGATCTTGCAAAACTGAATGTCTATAGCTATTAAATAGTTCCCAATTTTCCCTTCCTCCCAAGTTCCCGGCAGCCATCATTCTACTTTCTGTTTCTGTAAGCTTGACTGCTATAGGTAGTATCACACAGTAGTTGTTTTTTTGTGACTGGCTCACTTCACTTAGCCTAATGCCCTCAAGGTTCCTCTATGTGTCAGAGTTTCCCTCTTTCTAAAGACTGAATGATATCCCATTGTATTTATGTACCACATTTTGTTTATCCATTAATCTATCGGCAAGACACTTGGGTTTCTATTGTGAATAATGCTATTAGGAAAATGAGTGTGTAAATACCTCTTTGAGATTCTGCTTTCAGTTCTTTGGGGTATATAACCACAAGGAGGATTGCTCGGTCATAAGGTCATTCTACCCTTACTAGTTTCTTGAAGAACTGCCATACTGTTTTCCATAGTACTGTACTCTTTTACATTCCCACCAACAGTGCACAGGGGTTCTGATTTCTTTACATTCTTGCCAACACTTGTTGTTTTCTGTTTGTTTGGCGTTTTTTTTGATAATAGTTAATTCTTATGGATGTGAGGAGTACTGACAATTTTGACTTCAGTACCTTGTGCAATACCCTACACATGGCACCTACTTTGTAAAAATTCATGCTTGAGATGAAAATTCATATTATATTTTCATAAAATGTTCATTTTATAAAGTTGATCTTGGATAAAAAATATTAATAGAGTCAATATTCTCTGCTCTAGGATAGAACAAGGAAGACACATCTTAGTTCTTACAGCTGTTTCTCTATTAATATTCCAATTTTCAGCACTGATGTTAACTTATATGTGTTATTCTCATAAATAACTATCAATATCCTAGGTTAGGGTCATAATCCATCTCCTGGTTGTAGCAGTCTGCTTTGCTCTTTTATTCTAGCACTTTTAAAATAACACTTGTGAAAGACAAACATACTGATTAGTCTACAAGCAAACTATTCACTGTATCTAGGAATTAAGGTTTTTGGAGGTTTTTTTTTTTTTTTGAGTCTTGTCAAGAAAAGAATCTGGTTTACTACATTTGGAGTTGTAGTGTTTAGTTTTTCTCTTCTCCTTTCTTCCCCTGCAGTGCCTACAGGCTGATATGAGATCACTGGTACTCTGAGCCAAGTTTATAGTTAGTGTGGTCATGTTTAAACTTTTGCTATCTTGAGTAAATGCTTGGTAACCTTAGTATTAACGGTCTAACAATTACCAGTTGCTGGCCTTTTGAAAAAGAGATTTATGATTGTTATCATATTTGAAAAAAGTGGTTTGGGAATAAATATGGAAGTAAGAGAGCTGAAAGTTTTCACTCCTAAGTAATTATTGCAGAAGGGTGTTTTAAGTAGTATTTTCTTAGCAATGAGTGAAATCAACATTCTGAGACTTCTGCAAGTAGAAAATATATATCTTTTCTGAACGTTTTGGCATAATAAGCAGGTGCTTTGTAGCTGTTTCACCTTGTATAGTTAGGTTTGACATAGAGCAGGGCTCTCGTCTATGTTTAAAATGAGGAGGTTTCAATTAATTTATTGCTTCTTTGAGAGCAATATAAGAAATGTGTAAGGTATAGTTATACTCTATTTATGAATCAAAACCGAGTACTATGAGGCTCAAGCAAGTGTAACGTCTTTTAACCTCCCAGGGGTAAATGTTTATTGAATAATGACTGAAGCAAGCCTCCACAGTGAGCAGTTGGGAGTAATGTGGTAATAATGTACCTACTTAAATAGTGCTCCATCATGGCCATTTCACAAATAATATTTGGTTGAACATGAGAAGATTCTTCAGAAAGCTTTGTCAGGTTCTTCTTTCTATTTTAATAGAACAGGGCAAACCAGGGTATGGAAGTGTGAGTGACTATCAGACTGAACACGTGGGAGTAACCATTTTTATTCAGACATTTTCCCTCACGCTCACTTTGATAGGAAAAAACTTTTTCTTGACTTAATACAGTCTTATTTTAGGTCTCCAAGAGAGAAGCAAAGACTGAAAAAGGCTATTTGTAAGAAATTCATAATATGAGCAGGTCAAACATAAATTTAGCTATCAGGAGGAGGCTTGGCTTACAGGGAATTATTATTAGCATCACCATCCCCTTTAATCCAGTTTAATCAGTTTATAGGTTATTCTTTTTGAATGCAGACTTTGTAGTTTTCTAGATGACTGAAGTCTTCAACATTAACAATTTTTTAAACAAATATCTCACATTCTCTTTAAAAAGCAAAATGTGTCCTGTAATGAGCCAAATACAGTAGGTGCACATACCACCTAATATCAAGTGGCTCAATGGTAACGAGTCTTCCTGCAATGCAGGAGATTCGGTTCGATCCCTAGGTCAGGAAGATTCCCCTGGAGAAGGAAATGGCAACTCACTCCAGTATTCTTGCCTGGGAAGTCCCGTGGACAGAGGAGCCTGGCAGGCTATAGTCCATGGGTATGCAAAAGAGTCAGACATGTCTTAGCAACTAAACAACAAGAATAACACCACCTAATGTCAGTACTTATAGACATGATTGATTTGTTCTGTTTTAACTTTTTAAATGTTGATATATTTATGCTTTAATTAAAGCTTTTGTAGAGCATATTTTCAAAAGCAAATAAAAATAGTTTTCCTAATAGGAAGAAATATTATAAAGCATTTATAGTAAAATTTAAAAAAAGAGCTCTTTAATTTTTTCTTGAAACTATTTCCTGTATATTTTGAGAGCTGTTATACCACTTTCATACTTAAAGAAATTTAGTGTGTTGTGTGTGTGTGTATGTGTATATATGTAGGGGTGTGTGTGTGTATATATCCTAGATTTTAATCTGAATTTTTAATCATTCAGCTTTTCAACAAGTTTTTGTGTCTGCTGAAATAAAACAATATTTGGGGTAAGAAGTTTGTGAGGTTCTCTTATTGCTCAAATTGCAACATGTAATTCTAGGGAGAGTTAGGGACTTGGCTCATTCAGGGATATCACATTTGTTAGAAGAAAAGAGATCATATTAAGTCAGTGGTAGTTTTAAGAGGTAGGAATTGTTAAAGATATACATTTGAAGGAATAGTTGGAGGCACTAGAAACAGACTTATTAGTTGCCTTTTCACAGCCTTTCAATTCCATTTTTTTATAATTCTGAAAATCAAATATACATTAAGTTTTCTTATTTCTATAAATGATCTCTGTATAATAACAGTTTGTGATGGACCAAATGCTGTTAGCTAATGTAAATAGTGCAGGTTGAAAATACAGGTATGTTGATAAAGATCTATAAATGTGTAAAAGCCTATAAAGAATAGTAGTATTTTACTGGCAAAGAGAAAAGTGTCACTTGACAATGCATTTTTCAGTCTATTCTTTCTGAGAAGGTCTCAGATTAGAGACATTGTAAGCTCTTACTTAAGTTCTGAGTAAGTTGTTAATAGCTGAGTGATATATTGTTTTAAAGAATAAAACAATTTATTATTTATTATCAGTTTAAATTTCAGTATTCAGTTTCTTCATCACTGCCTAATATATTGAGACTGTGCTTTTTTTTTTTCTTTTCACTACATTGACTCACTGATTAGTGTTTTACTGCTGTCCAAATAGAGACAAGGATAAAATTCTGCCTATGTGTGGACAGAATACACTCAGTCAGGGTTTCACCTGATGACTACCAGGTTTAAAAAATCCAGCAATACAAAGCCTATAAAAGTGGAACCCTTGACAGGGACCTACTGTTAAGTAACTTAAGGATCAGACCCACAGAGGAATTGTTAGCACTTTTTGGCAACCTGGAGGGTGTATTGAGTACCTGATCCATGTGAATATCTAATTGGCTGACTTTGAAAAAAGGAGTCTAAGTAATATTCAGTATATTTGTACACGTAAGGTAGCATTACTAAAATACTAGAGGTCAGATTTAAAATAGCCTTATTAAGTCAGGGGGGGAAAAAAAGCCTTAAAAATGGAAAGCCACTCAGGTCAAATGTATCAAAGTAATGGAGGAAATTGTGGGCCAGAGGTCAGTGACAGATGTGGGTCTCCTACTGGAAATTCATCTTGGACCTCATTGCATTTTCTTCTCTATTTAATAAATAATTATTAGAATTATTATTTCACTTTATATAATTTCAGTATCAATTGCACTTTAAAGGAATAACAAGGACTTCTACAAAATTAAAATTTTCTGCATATCAAAGGACATTGTTAAAAAAATGAATAGGTGGATACAGATTTGGAAAAGTATTTGCAACATGTATATTTGACAAAGACTTGTATCTAGAATCTTAACCATTCAAAAATAAGAAGATAGTTTTTTAAGTGAGGAAAGGACTTGAACAGACATTTTACAGGAAGACAAATGAATGACCAGTAAGCACATGGAAAAACGTTCAACATCATTTTAGAGGAAACAAAATGAAACCACTGTGAGATAACACCCACTGCATTGACTAAAAAAAAAGACTGAAAAACTGTAAGTTTAGCAAAAATGCAGCAGACTAGTCACTGGTGGGAGTATGAAATACGACAAGCAATTTGAGAATTTTTAATAAAGTTCAGCATGCACATACCCTGTGTTCCATCATGCTCAGGTGTTTATCCAAGAGAAATGAAAGCATTTATCCACAAAAAACACTTGTACATGTGTGTTCATAATAGCTATGTTCATAACAGCCAAAAACTAGAAGCAATCCAAATTTGAATCAACACAATCAATGGTAAACAAAGTGTGTGTATTCCTGATGGACTACCACTCAGCGATAAAAAAGAAACAAATTCCTGATCCACACTGTAGTATTTTCTGTGAATCTCAAAAAGTGCTTTGTTCTGAGTGAAGGAAGCCTGACACCAAAGAGAATGTACTGCGTGATTTTCATTTGTATGAATTATTAGAACATGGCAATCTAACATACGGTGTTAAAAAACCAGAGCAGTGGCTGTGGGCAGGGATGGTGGGGGTGGCAGAGATTATGTGCAAAGGGGTACAAGGGAACTTCTGAAATGATGGAAACATTCTGAGAGTTTGGGTTACCCCAGTGTAAACATCTATGAAAACTTATTAAACTGTATACACTTAAGATACAGTTCATTACACTGTGTGTAAATTATATCTCATAGAAAAGAAAAAAAAATCAAAAAAGAACAGGACATGATTAGAATTCAGAGTAGAATACCAACATCCCTAAAGTGGGGGCAAGCAGACCTATCAGCTATGATGAAGTTACTAGAGGGACTTTGTCTGAGGAAAGTACTGCTGTGTGTTCAAGCATTAGGAAGGTAACACATTCTAGAAGCAGAATCACATGATTCCTTAAGATCCTTTCTTGTTAGGATTCTGTTCTTGTTAAGTACTTATTCTGTCTCAGGGACTATACTGAGTCCTTTATGTTGATTTTCTCATTCTTGGTGAGACCTTTTCCAGAGAGTCATTGTTGTTCAGTTGCCCAGATGTGTCCAACTCTTTGTGACTCCATGGACTGCAGCACGCCAGGCTACCCTGTCCTTCACCATCTCCCAGAGTTTTCTCAAGCTCATGTCCATTGAGTCAGTGATGCCATCCAATGTTATTGTTCATTTAATTTTGACTTTTGAAACTGTAGTGTCAACATTTTATTGTTGGTAAAGTTAATAACAATAACAGATATTTATTTGGCACATCTTATATATGCAGTCTTCCAAGTTAATTCATTAAACCCTCTCCACAACCCTATAAGAGTTACTATAACTAGACCTATTTTTGAGTTAAGCAGCCATGGCCAAAAGCTACAAAGTGGCAGAGCAACATTCCAGATCAGGTAGCCTCATTTCAGATAACCATGCATTTAACTGCTTTGTCACAGTTACCCTACCATTACTACATTCTTAACTTTAACAGACTGTCACATTTTCACAGTTTTATCATTTGTTGATGTTTAAATGAATTAAAATATTATTGGTGGAAAAAATACAAATTAACGTTATAATACTAGATTTTTTTAATGTATTTAAACCCTCAATGTGAATAAAATGCAAAAATCATTAACATTTATGATAAATAAAGCATCAAACATCAATATATGTCTAAATAGAGCTTTTGCCTGCCCTGTCTGTTGGGGTTGTGTGTCTACATCACCCCATGAACTGCCCTTCATGTGATTTTAAAGCAGACCACTACGGTGTGATGGGTGTCATCAGATAAGGCTGAAATACTAGCCCAGGCTCCAGGTTTTAAGGCTAGATTTTCAGTTTTTGCCTTTGAATGTTTTGCCTGTGTTTTATTTTGAGTATGTTCAGTGCAAGGATTTGTTGGAGTCTTTTTATTTTTAATGTTAATATTAACAGCATAAATCTTTCTAGCTTAAAATTTCATGTCAAATTTTTGAGTGGGTATTTTACATGTATAATATAGTATATTTTAAACTGTTGTAGTATAAACTTTTGTATTTCCTCTTAACCTCAGATATTTTGATCCAACTCTTTGTGGGCACTATTTGGACTAATTAATAATGGTGAATTCCTTAAAAAAATAGCACTGCTAACTTACGAGTACTCTTGGTATGTTATCAGTATATAAATGACTTTGCACCATCTATAGTCCTGTTTCAGTTATCTGTTTCTTTGTGGAACTATTCCCAAACCTAGTGACTAAGACAAAAGGCTAATTCTACCCATCAGAAATTTAGACAGGGTATGAAAGGGACCATTCAGTCTTTCCTGATGTATCTGGGGCCTTCGTTGGATGTGATGTCTGGTTATCTCTTGTTTCTCAAAATTGATGAAATAAGTTTAGGTACTTATAGCTAGTCTACTGTATTGTAAAGTTATGTTTTCCCTAGCATATTCTCTATGAGGTGATACTTTGGTATCACATGAATATCTAGTATTCGAGTAATCTAGTAAAGTTTTTCATATGCATTGGTGATCCTTTTCTTGAATCAGCTACTTCAGTAGAAGTCACAAAATAATGATTTTCTATCATTCTTTGTATATTTATTAGCTTTCCATCTTTTATTAAAAAAAAAAAAAGGCTTTCGCTCATTAGCTGAGGCTGTTGGTTACTTTGCAATGTTGTTACTAATGTAAAGACAGGATAAATCCTTATTTCCTTCCTTTCATTAACAAACTTTCTAGCAACAAGTGTAATAGTCACCTCTGCTGCTGCTGCTAAGTCACTTCACTCATGTCTGACTGTGCGACCCCATAGACGGCAGCCCACCAGGCTCCTCTGTCCCTGGGATTCTCCAGGCAAGAATAATGGAGTGGGTGCCATTTCCTTATCCAACACATTCATGCATGCTAAGTCGCTTCAGTCATGACTGACTCTGTGCGACCCCATGGACAGCAGCCCACCAGGCTCCTCTGCCCACAGGATTCTCCAGGCAAGAATACTGGAGTGGGTAGCTGTTTCCTTCTCCAATAGTCACCTCTAGAGATGGCAATTAATTTTTTGTTTGTTTGTCTTGGCTTTCTTTTTTACGAGTATTATTTATGACTCATAGATTTTTATATATTGATAACCTGAATAGTTAATATCTTGTTGGAATATTAATCTTAACAGAATTGTACATTTAGAATCATTTTCTAAAAAGCTCCTCTTATTTTGAAGTCTTCCAAATACATCTGTCATATATTGTAATTGTAAGAAAGTCAATCTGGATTTAAAATGTTTGGAACTCAAAACAAGTCATTTATAACCAAAACATGTTAGAAAGGCCTGGTTAAAATAATCACACACATAAATAACAAATATTTCTAAGGTTCTTGGGGCTTTGAGACCTCCCATCTTCTGTCTGTCAAGAAGCTTTCTTAATAAGAGCCTAAATTTTTTCATGGAACAGGTGATAAGCCCATGCCCTGCATTTTCTGAGACTTCAGTAAGATCATGTGTGTATACAAACTTTGCTGGTATAATTTGAATATGTGGTTGAGACCAAGGCCAGTGATTTTTATCTCCAAGTTATCACATTAACTTGGACCCCCAGAAGTATAATTCCCAAGTAGCAAATGACAAGAGGAAATAATTCAGTGGTTGATTCTTATTATGTGGTCCAAATTAGGAAAAAATACCAGAAAAAAATTACTAGGCTAAAAGTATCATATTGATAGCTTGTGTCAACTTAAGGCTTACAGTGTGCTAGAGCAGTAAAAAGCACTTTATAATTATCTCATTTATTATTCAGAACATCCTTATGAGGCAGGTACTGTTGTTAGCCTCATTTCCAAATTGAAGAAACTGAGGCTTAGAAAATTTAAGTTACCTACCCCAGGGGCTTCCCTGGTGACACAAATGGTAAAGAATCAGCCTGCAGTGGAGGAGACCCAGGTTCAGTCCCTGGGTTGGGAAGATGCCCTGGAGAAGGAAATGGCAAATCACTCCAGTATTCTTCCCTGGGAATACATGGACAGAGGAGTCTGGTGGGCTACAGTTCATGGGGTCACAAGAGTTGGACATGACCTAGCAGTTAAATCACCTTTCAGTTCAGTTCAGTCAATCAGTCATGTCCGACTCTCTGAGACCCCATAAAATGCAGAACTCCAGGCTTTCCTGTCTATCACCAACTCCTGAAGCTTACTCAGACTCATGTCCATCAAGTCAGTGATGCATCCAACCATCTCATCCTCTGTCTTCCCCTTCTCCTCCCACCTTCAATCTTTCCTAGCATCAGAGTCTTTCCCAGTGAGTCAGTTCTTTGCATCAGGTGGCCAAAGTTTTGGAGTTTCAGGTTCAGCATCAGTCCTTCCAGTGAATATTCAGGACCAATTTCCTTTAGGACTTACTGGTTTGATCTCCTTGCGATCCAAGGGACTCTCCAGAGTCTTCTCCAACACCACAGTTCAAAAGCATCAATTTTTTCAGCACTCAGCTTTCTTTATAGTCCAACTCTCACATCCATACACAACTACTGGAAAAACCATAGCTTTGACTAGATAGACCTTTGTTGGCAAAGTAATGTCTCTGCTTTTTAATATGCTGTCTAGGTTGGTCATAACTTTTCTTACGAGGAGCAAGCATCTTTTAATTTCATGGCTGCAGTCACCATCTGCAGTGATTTTGGAGTCCAAGAAATACAGTCTGCCACTGTTTCCATTTTCCCCATCTATTTGCCATGAAGTGATGGGACTGGATGCCACGATCATAGTTTTCTGAATGTTGAGTTCTAAGCCAGCTTTTTCACTCTCCCTTTTCACTTTCATCAAGAGGCTCTTTGGTTCTTCTCTGCTTTTTGCCGTAAGAGTGGTGTATCTGTGTATCTGAGGTTATTGATATTTCTCCAGGCAACCTTGATTCCAAATTGTGCTTCATTCAGCCCGGCAGTATCCTGACGTACACTGCATATAAGTTAAATAAGCAGGGTGACAATATACAGCCTTGACATGCTCCTTTCCTGATTTGGAACCAGTCCGTTCTTCGATGTCCTGTTCTAACTCTTGCTTCTTGACCTGCATACAGATCTCTCTGGAGGCAGGTAAGGTAATCTAGTATTCCCATCTCTTTAAGAATTTTCCACAGTTTGTTGTGATTCACAGTCAAAGGCTTTGGCGTAGTCAATAAAGCAGAAATAGATGTTTTTCTGGAACTCTCTTGCTTTTTCTATGATCCAGTGGATGTTGGCAATTTGGTCTCTGGTTCCTCTGCCTTTTCTAAATCCTGCTTGGATTTAGAAGTTCATGGTTCACGTATTGTTGAAGCCTGGCTTGGAGGATTTTAAGCATTACTTTACTAGCATGTGAGATGAGTGCAATTGTGAGGTAGTTTGAGCATTCTTTGGCATTGCCTTTCTTTGGGATTGGAATGAAAACTGACCTTTTCCAGTCCTGTGGCCACTGCTGAGTTTTCCAAATTGCTGGCATATTGAGTGCACCACTTTCACAGCATCATCTTTTAGGATTTGAAATGGCTCGGCTGGAATTCCATCACCTCCACTAGCTTTGTTCATAGTGATGCTTCCTAAGGCCCACTTGACTTCACATTCCAGGATGTCTGGCTCTAGGTGAGTGATCACACCATTGTGGTCATCTGGGTCATGAAGATCTTTTTTGTACCGTTCTTCTGTGTATTCTTGCCACCTCTTCTTAATATCTTCTGCTTCTGTTAGGTCCTTACTGTTTCTGTCCTTTATTGTGCCCATCTTTGCATGAAATGTTCCCTTGGTATCTCTAATTTTCTTGAAGAGATGTCTAGTCTTTCCCATTATATTGTTTTCCTCTATTTCTTTGCATTGATCATTGAGGAAGGCTTTCTTATCTCTCCTTGCTATTCTTTGGAACTCGGCATCCAAATGAAAATAGCTAGTGAGTGACTGACTTGGAATTTAAATCTCAGCAGTCTGACTCTAGAGCCTACACTTTTGATAAAGATAGAGTTCAATCTATAGATCAATATGAGGAGTATTGCTATCTTTATATTAAGTCTTCAGATGCAGGAATCTGGAAGGTTTTTCCCAATTATTTATATAACTATTAATTTCTCTGAACAGTGTTTCCTAGTTTTCAGGATACAGGCTTTGTACTTCCTTTGTTAAATTTATTCGTTAGTAGTCTATTCTTGATGCATAAATGGGATTTTTTCTTTATTTTCATTTTTCAGTTGTTCATTGCTAATATATAGCATGTGTGCATGATAAGTCACTTCAGTCATGTCCAACTCTTTGTGACCCTACGGACTGTAGCCCACCAGGCTCTTCTGTCCATGGGATTTTCCAAGCAAGAATACTGGAGTGGGTTGCCATTTTCTCCTCCAGGGGATCTTCCCAACCCAGGGATCTAACCCATGGTTCTTACATGTCCATTGGCAGGTGGGTTTTTTGCCATTAGCGCCACGTGGGAATGTTTGTATCCTACAGTGCTGTGGAGCTTATTAGTTCTCATACTATTTTTATGGATTCCTTATGATTTTCTACACAAAGTTATATCACCTCCAATTTAGATGTCTTCTATTTCTTTTTCTTTCTTAATTTTAATGGCTAAATCTCCAATACAATATTGACTAGAAGGGACAAGGTCAGATATTTTAAGTCTTGTTTCTGGTCTTAGGGAGAGACATTCAGTCTTTAACCTTTAGATGTGATGATAGTTGTCTGCGTTTTATGTACACACTATCAGATTAAAGTTCATTTACATTTCTAGTTAAGTGTTTTTTTCATGAAAGGGTTTTAGATTTTTCAAATGCCTTTCCTGCATTTATTAAGATTAAAATATGGGTTTTGTCCTTTATTCCATTGATTGGAATATTACATTGCATACTACATTAATTGGTTTTTAGATGGTAAACCAACTTTGCTTTCCTGGGATAAATCTTGCTTGACCATAATTATAATTCTTTTTATCTGCTACTTTTGTTGAGGATTTTAGAATCTCTATCCACAAGACTTGGATCTGAAATTTTCTTGTGGTAGTTTTGTCTGGTATTGGTATCAGTGTAATACAGAATGAGTTAGGAAGTGTTCCTATCTCTTCTGTTTTCAGGCAATGTTTGTAAAGAATCAATATTAATTCTTTAAATGTTTATAAGAATTCACCATTTAAACCATCCTGGGTTTTAATTTGTGGGCAATTTTTAACTACTAATTCAGTCTCTTTACTTGTTATAGGTCTATTTTGATTTTCTATTTCTTCTTGTTTTGGTTTCAGTAATTTTTTGTCTTTCTAGGAATTTGTCCATTTCATCTAGGTTATCCAATTTGTTGGCATACAATTGTTCATAGCATTCCCTTATAGTCCTTTTTAACTCTGTGAATTCAGTAGTGATAGCGTCTTTTTCAATTCTGATTTCAATAAGTTGAATTTTGTCTCTTTTTTCTCCTTAGTCAGTCCAGCTAATGGTTTGTCAATTTTGTTAATCTTTTCAAGAACCGACTTTTGGCTTAGATGATTTTCTCTGTATTTTCTATTTCATTAATTTGTGCTCTAGTCTTTATCATTTCCTTCCTCTGCTTGGTTTGGTTTTAGTTTGCTTTTCTTTTTCCAGTTCTATATTACTGATTTGACATCTTTTTTAATATTAATTTACAGCTGTAAATTTCCTCCTGAATATTGTTTTAGCTGTATCCCACAAATTTGGATTTGTTGTATTTCCATTAATACATTTCCATTAATCGCAAATAATTTTAATTTGCCTGGGACTTATTTGATTCATTGGTTACTTAGTGTGTTGTTTATTTCCACATATTTGTGAATTTTCCAAATTTCTCTTTGTTACTGATTTCTAATTTCATTCCATGTGTTCAGAGAACATACTTTGTATGATTTCACTTCTTTTCACAACTACATTGAGTCTTGTTTCATGACCTGGTATATGGTCTATCCTGAGAATGTTTTATATGCACTTGAGTAAAACATATATTCTGCCCTTGATAGGTGGAGTATTCAATAGATCAGAGCCCACGCTTCTGGTCACTCACCACAGGATATGAGCAGGAGTGTTGGAAAAGCTATGACACTTTTACTTAGATAGTTCTACTAAAGTGCTTTATAAATATTCCACAAACCTAAGAATTATGGATAAATAGAATTCAGTAGCTTCTAGCAAAAAAGAGAAACAGTTTGAGTTAGTCTGGGAATGGAAGAAGAAGAATCAACATTTGTTGAGAATTCCCAGGAGTACTGTGGCCCAGTACTCCTGGGAAGCAGCCTCAGGGGTTTTATATAAACTTCCCTAATGTCACACAGCTTTTAGAGCTTTTGAGTCTGGATATGAACCCATATATTTCTGAACTTAAGCTTCTGAACTTACCATATTTAACTTATAAATGGAATACATTTTAATCTTGCTTTTGGTATTATTGCTGTTGCTATAAATAGATATGTTACAAATTTTCAGGATTATAGAGTGTGAATTTGCACTTCAGCAAGAATAAGTTTCCATTCTATGAGCACCCTTCTCACGTGGGTATTGAGAGGAAATGAAATCTAAGAAAGCAGCCAGTGATTTATCATTAACTTAATCCTAACAGCTAGGCAAGCAGTGCTACTCAGAATCTAAAATATGTGGTAAGATTGCAGAGTCAAAGTTTGCAGACTAAGTCAGGGGTCCTGATAAAGAAAACCTTGTCAGGCATTAGGACAGACCCCAGTGTGAATTATAAGGAATTACTTTCCAAATCAGTGGGACGTGAGAAGGTACTGTCAGCCGTAATATTCCAGTACTTATAAAGTACACTTGATGTGTGAACTTATTGAATGACACTGATCCCAAGTCAAGATTCCTATAGTATATTGAATGTTGGAGGTTATTTTCAAAGCAGAAGACTAGGACTTATCTCTAACCCTAACCTCCTCTCACCCAGAGCTAGGGAAGTTTATCAAAGGGAGAGGAGAAGGACAGTACTTTAGGAGATACCTCCAGATCCCATTTGTTTTTGTTCTTTGTTCTGTTTTTGACACTGGTTGTAGACATTCACTGCTGTGTCACGTACCGGATTTGTATCCTTCTGAGCCAGTACTTGCATTATAGTGCCAGTTCTGAATGTACATCATAAAACCAGGGGGCAGTAACATCCATAAAGCTAATGGTAATGTTGAAAATTCATCAAGAAATTACCAAGACTCTGGAAGACTACTCTCCCTACCCCAAATGTATTACCCTCTTTTAAACTACATATTAGAAAAGTCATTCTGAAAGCTCTCCATCTTAACTGTGACAGTGAAAGAGCATTAAGCATATAGAGGGAATCTGGGTTCCCTCTGGCCTCTAGAAAATACCTGAGTTTGTTTATTGAAGACCTTACCTGGGAGCAAAATTATATATACACGTACTCCCTGGTGGCTCAGATGGTAAAGCGTCTGCCTGCAATGCTGGAGACATGCGTTCGATCCCTGAGTCAGGAAGATCCCCTGGAGAAGGAAATGGCAACCCACTCCAATATTCTTGCCTGGAGAATCCGTTGGACAGAGGAGCCTCGTAGGCTACTGACCATGGGGTCGCAGAGTCGGACACGACTGAGCAACTTTACTTACCTACTTACTTACCCACCATTTCCCAGTTGCCTCTGAAGTTTTTTTGTCCCCAGCTATAAATTCTAAAGTTTGATCAAATCATTTCATGGCAAATAGATGGGGAAAGAATGGAAACAGTGACAGACTTTCTTTTCTTGGCCTCCAAAGTCACAGCGGATGGTGACTGCAGCCATGAAATTAAAAAGATACTTGCTCCTTGGAAGAAAAGCTATGATAAACCGAGACAGTATATTAAAAAGCAGAGATATCACTTTGCCAACAAAGGTCTGTATAGTCAAAGCTGTCGTTTTTCCAGTAGTCATATATCGTTGTGAGAGTTGGAACATAAAGAAGGCTGAGCGCCAAAAAATTGATGCTTTCGGACTGTGGTGCTGGAGAAGACTCTTGAGAGTCCCTTGGACAGCAAGATCAAACCAGTCAATCCTAAAAGAAATCAACCCTGAATATTCCTTGAAAGACTGATGCTGAAGCTACAATACTTGAGCCACCTGATGCAAAATGCCAGCTCATTGGAAAAGGCCCTGATGGTGGGAGAGACTGAAGGCAGGAGGAGAAGGGGGCTACAAAAGATGAAATGGTTGAATGGCATCACAAACTCAATGGACATGAGTTTGAGCAAGCTCCAAAAGTTGGTGATGGACAGGGAAGCCTGCCGTGCTACAATCCATGGGGTCGTAAAGAATCTGACACAACTAAATGACTGAAGAACAACAAAGCAACTAGTTCTGTTCAATAACTGACTTAGATTTATTTTCAAATTTAAACTAATATTAACAAAATTGAAGATTTGCATATGTGACATTTCTTTGAGCTATTTGTTCTCAAAGTATGGTTCTCAGACCAGCAGCATCAGCTTCCTCAAGGAACTTGTTGCAAATGGAAATCTCAGACCCCACCTCAGACTTAAGGAAGCAAAGAGCATGGGAGTAGAGACCAGCATCTGTTTTAAGAAAACCCTCATGTAATTCTGATGTGTGCTGACAGTTTAGAACCACTGTTTAAACTAGATTCCATTGAAAACACTTTGCACCTGCCCCCATTGTTATCTTAAGTGATCTTTAAGCTTATCTGTCCAATCAGATTCTTGAGTCATTGAGGGTGCAATATGTATTAAATATGTCATTTTTATTATTCCAGGTTTAGACTTGTAGTTTAAGTTATTATGCACCATCTTCTAGGTAAGCTGAAATGTTACCTCATTTTTTTGCGGTTTCTTACCTCGTTATCTTTGCATATATCACTCCCTCTGTTCAATTCCCCATAGTGTTCCCTCTGTCCAGTCTTCATTTGTAAAATAAAACCTCTATAGAGTTTGATGTGAGTCTGAAGGAGAAAGTGTATATAGATGAACTTAGCATAGCATTTGGAACATTTTGGAATAGAGAGAAAGATAAAAGTAACTGTGTGAAGTTCTGATCATATTACTTTACTGCTTATAATTTTTTTTTCTTTTTTTCTTTATTAGTTGGAGGCTAATTACTTCACAACATTTCAGTGGGTTTTGGCATACATTGACATGAATCAGCCATGGAGTTACATGTATTCCATTAGAGAAAATTTTAGTTTACTGACAAAATTAAGGACAAATACAAAATGTGGTCCACTGGAGAAGGGAATGGCGAAACATTTCAGTATTCTTGCCTTGAGAACCCCGTGAACAGTATGAAAAGGCAAAATGATAGGACACTGAAAGATGAACTCCCAAGGTGGAGAGGTGCCCAATATGCTACTGAGATCAGTGAAGAAGTAACTCCAGAGAGAATGAAGGGACGGAGCCAAAGCAAAACAACACCCACTGTGAGTGTGACTGGTGATAAAAGCAAGGGCCGATGCTGTAAAGAACAACACTGCATAGGAATCTGGAATGTTGGGTCCATGACTCAAGGCAAATTGGAAGTAGTCAAACAGGAGATGGCAAGAGTGAACATCGACATTTTAGGAATTCGCAAACTAAATTCGCTAATTTAGTTAGTGAACTAACTGGACTGGAATGGGTGAATTTTACTCAGATGACCATTATATCTACTACAGTGGGCCGGAACCCCTTAGAAGAAATGGAGTAGCCATCATAGTCAATAAAAGAGTCTGAAGTGCAGTACCTGGATGCAGTCTCAAAAATGACGGAATGATCTCTCTTTGTTTCCAAGGCAAACCATTCAGTGTCACAGTAATCCAAGTCTATGGCCCGACCAATAAAGGTGAAGAAGCTGAAGCTGAATGGTTCTATGAAGACCTACAAGACCTTTTAGAACTAATACCCCAAAAAGATGTCCTTTCATTATAGGGGACTGCAATGCAAAAGTAGGAAGTCAAGATACACCTGGAGTAACAGGCAAATTTGGCCTTGGGATACAGAATGAAGCAGGGTAAAGGCTAATAGAGTTTTGCCAAGAGAATGCACTGGTCATAGCAAACACCCTCTTCCAGCAACACAAGAGAAGACTATACACATGCACATCACCAGATGGCCAACACCGAAATCAGATTGATTATATTCTTTGCAGCCAAAGATGGAGAAGCTCTGTACAGTCAGCAAACACAAGACTGGGAGCTAACTGTGGCTCTGATCATGAACTCCTTATTGCCAAATTCAGACTTAAATTGAAGAAGGTAGGGAAAACCACTAGACCATTCAGGTATGACCAGAGTCAAATCCCTTATGATTATACAGTGGAAGTGACAAATAGATTTAAGGAACTAGACCTGATAGACAGAGTGCCTGCTGAACTGTGGACGGAGGTTCGTGACACTGTACAAGAGATAGGGATCAAGACCATCCCTAAGAAAAAGAAATGCAAAAAAGCAAAAGGGATGTCTGAGGAGGCCTTACAAATAGCTGTGAAAAGAAGAGAAGCAAAAAAACAAAGGAGAGAAAGAAAGATATACCCACTTGAATGCAGAGTTCCAAAGGATAGCAAGGAGAGATAAGAAAGCCTTCCTCAGTGATCAGTGCAAAGAAATAGAGGAAAATAATAGAATGGGAAAGACTAGAGATCTCTTCAAGATGATTAGAGATACCAAGGGACCATCTCATGCAAAGATGGGCACAATAAAGGACAGAAACGGTAAGGACCTAACAGTCGCAGAAGATATTAAGAAGAGGTGGCAAGAATACACAGAAGAACGGTACAAAAAAGATCTTCATGACCCAGATAATCACGATGGTGTGATCACTCACCTAGAGCCAGACATCCTGGAATGTGAAGTCAAGTGGGCCTTAGGAAGCATCACTATGAACAAAGCTAGTGGAGGTGATGGAATTCCAGTTGAGCTATTTCAAATCCTAAAAGATGATGCTGTGAAAGTGGTGCACTCAATATGCCAGCAAATTGGGAAAACTCAGCAGTGGTCACAGGACTGGAAAAGGTCAGTTTTCATTCCAATCCCAAAGAAAGGCAATCCCAAAGAAAGCTCCAACTACTGCACAATTGCACTCATCTCACACGCTAGTAAAGTAATGCTCAAAATTCTCCAAGCCAGGTTTCACCAGTACGTGAACCGTAAACTTCCAGATGTTCAAGCTGGTTTAGAAAAGACAGAGGAACCAAAGATCAAATTGCCAGCATCCGCTGGATCATCGAAAAAGCAAGAGAGTTCCAGAAAAACATCTATTTCTGCATTATTGACTACGCCAAAGCCTTTGACTGTATGGATCACAATAAACTGTGGAAAATTCTGAAAGAGATGGGAATACCAGACCACCTGACCTGCCTCTTGAGAAATCTGTATTCAGTGCAGGAACCAACAGTTAGAACTGGACAGGGATCAACAGACTGGTTCCAAATGGGGAAAGGGGTACGTCAAGGCTGTATATTGTCACCCTGCTTATTTAACTTATATGCAGAGTGCATCATGAGAAACGCTGGGCTGGATGAAGCACAAGCTGGAATCAAGATTGCGGGGAGAAATATCAATAACCTCAGATATGCAGACGACACCACTCTTATGGCAGAAAGTGAAGAAGAACTAAACAGCCTGTTGATGAAAGTGAAAGAGGAGAGTGAAAAAGTTGGCTTAAAGCTCAACATTCAGAAAACTAAGATCATGGCATCTGGTCCCATCACTTCATGTCAAATAGATGGGGAAACAGTAGAAACAGTGGCTGACTATTTTGGGGGGCTCTAAAATCACTGCAGATGGTGATTGCAGCCATGAAAGTAAAAGACGCATACTCCTTGGAAGGAAAGTTATGACCAACCTAGACAACATATTAAAAAGCAGAGACATTAACTTGCCAACAAAGGTCCATCTAGTCAAGGCTACGGTTTTTCCAATAGTCATGGATGGATGTGAGAATTGGACTATAAGGAAAGCTGAGCACTGAAGAATTGATGCTTTTGAACTGTGGTGTTGGAGAAGACTCTTGAGAGTCCCTTGGACTGCAAGGAGGTCCAACCAGTCCATCCTAAAGGAGATCATTCCTGAGTGTTCATTGGAGGACTGATGCTGAAGCTGAAACTCCAGTACTTTGGCCACCTGATGCGAAGAGCTGACTTATTTGAAAAGACCCTGTTGCTAGGAAAGATTGAGGGCAAGAGGACAAGGGGACGACAGAGGATGAGATGGTTAGATGGCATCACCGACTCAATGGAAATGAGCTTGGGTAAACTCCAGGAGTTCGTGATGGAAAGGGGGCCTGGCGTACTGTGGTCCATGGGGTCGCAAAGAGTCAGACACGACTGAGCGACTGAACTGGACTCAAGGACAAATAATCTTGACACACATATCATATTGGTTTAAAGAAAAGCACAAGGGGTACGTGATGTCCAAATGTGCATCTTATTCTGTAAAATGGCAGCTTTTATTCATGAATCATGAATCAAGCCTAAATTAAAAACTCACATAAGTGTAAATAAAGCATCTTTTCCATTTAGATTGAGCTAGTTTGGATTTCACATTAAGCTGAATTAAAAATGTGTTTTTATTAGGTGCAAGTAGTTTCCAAAGTGCTTTTTCTAGCTCACATCTTGTCCTTATTTTCCTGATGGCTTGGTCTAGCACAGTTCAAGCAACATTTTTGGTCCTGTTTGTCTGCCAGGTGGTAACAGAGAGGGAAACCTACAGAGAGGTTAAGTTTACATCAACTTGCAGAAAAGAAAAACTGACCTTTTTTGCAGCAGTAGCCTGGAAGTGAGTCAGTTCTTGCATCCAGCCACTAATGCTCTGAGGATGCAGCTTGTTTTCAGCTAAATATCAGCCAGGGTTCTAGAAGTAGAGAATCTGCATACTAATTAATCTCACAGGTGTAGGTGAGAGTTTTTACAGAAGTCAGGAAACACAGATTGATAGCCCTGGCTGTGGCTCAGTGCCTATTGGCTATGTAATACTTTCATACTGTACTGTGTGTGTGTTATGTAGCCAGAAAGGAAAGAAAACTAGTGGAGTTTTTCCTCTAAATTAAGAGCTTTACTTTTTACTATTAAAAATATTATAATTTTTTTCCTCTTTTCCTCTTATTGTCTTGGTTTCTTGCTCCTTCCCCCAACCTCAGTCCCCTTCCCCCATGGCCCTTAGGATAGGAAAGAAGCTTTAAAAAAAATTTTAAGGTTTATGTTCATTCTCCAAACACCTTCTTAGTGGCTGTGGATCAAAAGCATATTTCAGTGTGGGTCCCAAAATGTATAGTTTTGAGAGGTGAGATCAAATTTGAGCAAAAAGTTTTGAGTAATTTGGGTTCATAATTCTATAAAATCCATACATCAAGTTTACCCATAGTGACAGGTAATAAAATTGCAATGGAAATTTTAAGAAAGCTTTTCTAAAGATTTCAATAATACCATTGTGTGATAGTCTGACTTATTACTTAGTACAGATATGCCCTATAGTAGAATTTGTCTTACAAATAGGAAAATCTAAACATTGTATAAGCATTCAAATATGCCAAAGGCTGTCTTCTCTTCTGGATTAGTACATTTTATTGATAAGCTCTAAAATAGCTGAGATTATGCAGTGTGACTGTTGTGGAAATCAGTAAGTTCTAACAGATGGATTCTTAAATTGGTCAGAATGATGCATTCAGAGTGCTGGACATCGGAGAAGTTTCAGTTGATTAAATTTAACTTCTTAGTTATAATTTTTAATTTTATTTCTTTTTCGTTCTAAAGAAGATCAAGGAAGGAACAATGAATCATAATACATACCAAACATGTTCAGGGAAAATTATTTCAAATAATTCTCCTAAAAAAGAAACTTCTTTTTTTAAACAGAAATAGATTTTTCTTTATAATCAAAATTGAGAGTTTATAAACATCAGTAAGCCATGTGGTATTATACTGTACAGAGCTAATTACTGTTTTCATTTTGGTAAACTTACTTTCAAATCTTTCCCATGGCAGCCCACTCCAGTATTCTTGCCTGGAGAATCCCATGGACAGAGGAGCCTGCCGAGCTATAGTCCAGGGGATCACAAAGAGTCGGGCATGACTGAGCATGGCTTGGCACACACACAAACACATGGTTTTATATAAATTGATTCTTTGTCTTTATTATGTAATCTATATTATATAGTCTAATTATTTTAAATAGACATTTTCCATTTGTAATGATGTTGTAATGAACAGCCAGCACGTTTTGTTTTGTTTTGTTTTGTTTTTTGCATTAGTTCAGGTGCTTGAACACTTTGGAGCCCTTAGTATGAATGCCTGGAATTGCTGAGTTCAAGGGTACACACATTTAGTACTGATATATGTTGTCAGTGATTAAGAGAAATTATTTTTTTTTAGTGTTAAATGTACTTTTTTCACCTATCCAAAATGAAGATAAATTGCTGCATTAGGCAGTTTTGAAGAAAATGCCACCAGCAGTTTAGTTCAATTTGATGTGTTTTCTGGATGCTGAATACTGCTTATGTGTCAGATTCTGTGCTGGTTATTACGGTTGTAAAAGTGAAGTGACTCAATTTTATTGGACTAATGGAGATTACAAAGAAATAATAGAGAGTTAAAATACAGTATGGTAAGTGTGACAGTAAGGATAAAATACAGGCAGCTTGTGTACCAGTATCAGGAGTTCAGAAGTCTCAGCATGAAAGCTGAGACCTGAGGATAAATGTGCGTTATGCGGAGGAAGGATGTAAGGGGAGGAGTATTGTAGGCCATGAGGAGTAGGTGTTAAAGATTATGATACATTCTAGGAGTTATTACAGTCGGATTTTAGAATGTGTGGGATGCACGTAGGGAGTGAGGCACCAGAACTAGAGCTGGAGGATAAAACAACTGAAACCGTGAAGAACCTTGTAGTGGAGTTAATGCATATGGACATTGAGAATTAAGGAGTGCTGTGTAGCATGAAAGCAATGAGATCAAATTTGAGCTGTAAAAAGGTATCCTGGCTCTAGTTTGGAGCCAGGATAACGCTAGTTCACATTGTACTTTTTGTCTTCCTCGTAAATGGTTCAGGAGGCATGTGAAGTGGAGTTGTAGATGAAGGAGAGACCTCAGCATCTCTGCATGCTATAAGAAAGGCAGGGCCAATTGTCCCTAAACTTAAAATGTGAAAAGTTTCAGGAATATAAGAGGAACACCTCCATGCAACTCCATTTGTGGAACACTGTATAAAACCTCATGATTCTCTAGGAGCCAATTTATATAATTCTGATTCATACTGATAAAAGTCCAGCTAAATGCCAGAAAAACTTTTGCCTCAATTTCTTTTCCTTATATAGTCATATACTCCATTTTGTACTTAAAATCATTTGTTTACATTTTCATTCTTTTATGTAATGTTGAAGTCATTTTGATGTCAGGAAAGCAGACTTCAGAATACTGGGGGAAATGGGAAATCTGTAATAAACAATTTGCATAATGCTTTTCTGTCACTGAGTAAGTATGACCTTCACTAAAACGACCTCATCTTTTTTAGGCAGACATTATTTTAAATTATGTCTTTTTCTTAGTCTTTTTTATCCTATGTGCTACATTTGAGATGTCGTTCTTCTCACAAAGTCTCTGCTCTTTCCTAGTTTCCACACCTCCCTCTGGTGGTTTCCAGGATTGGTGTTCTGATACTGTTTTCCCCTTAACTTATGACTATTCTTATTTAGTATATACTACATAGTATACTCACAGTGTTAGAAACTGTGAGTAACTATATATATAAATATATATATAGTTAAATGCCATATATATATATAAATATATATAACTATATATATATATAAACTAAATATAGCTTATTAATTTTTTTACATGACTTTAGTTTTTTGTAAAAATAATGCCTGCTCATAAAAAATGAAGCAGTATATCAGAGAGAGGAAAAAAATAGGAAGCCCAAAATGACAACTCACCGAAAAATATCCAGAGATAACTATCATTAACAGTAAGTAAACTTTATTCCAACCGTCTCTGAAACTGAGAACCAGAGAGAGGTACTGGGGTAAAAGAGATGGTGGTGAACAATGAATCCATTTAAATAGAAAACTAAGGCTATGCAACTGAAAATTTTGTGCACAGATGCTGTAGACTCTGACAATTTAAAAACACTAACATAACCCAAATTGGAAAATGAAGGAAGGAAAAAGTGGGAAAAAAATGTTAAGTATACTAATTTCCTCAACCTTTAGGGCAGAATGTTAATCAATATAAACTAAAATTAAATCATGTAGTTTAAAAAGTGATTCTATTTTCTTAGTATTTTCATAACATTTTTCTGTAAAATGGAGACAGTTCTTAAGAAAGCTCTTGAAACAAAGAAGTGAAAGTCGCTCAGTTGTGTCCAATTCTTTGCAACCCTATGGACTGTAGTCCATGGAATTCTCCAGGTCAGAATACTGGAGTGGGTAGCTTTTCCCTTCTCCAGGGGATTTTCCCAACCCAGGGGTAGAACCCAGGTCTCCCACATTGCAGGCAGATTCTTTACCAGCTGAGCCACAAGGGAAGTCCAAGAATCCTGGATTGGGTAGCCAAACATTTATATAGAAATTAGAAATTTCTTGGTTTACTTCCGTTTAGTATTTTTGTGTTAAATTCAAGTACAATAAACTATTCTCTTTTAATAAAATTATCTATCTAAACTTCCTTTCCCTCTTCTTGGGTCACTAAAAGAGGTGAGGACACAGGGCAGACTGCCCTGTGGCTGCCGGCCAAGATTGAAGAGATAAACAGTTGAATGC
The DNA here is from genome assembly GCF_910594005.1 of Cervus elaphus. NCBI lineage: Eukaryota > Metazoa > Chordata > Mammalia > Artiodactyla > Cervidae > Cervus > Cervus elaphus. Next base: position 17,745,743 of record NC_057839.1, on the reverse strand, counting down.
AGGGAGTCAGTTTATCTGAGCACAAGCAGAAATTGCATGGGAACCAGTGCTAGAATATGACACCTGAACTATAATTGACAAATTGATGGAGGCTCAGTGTGGATAAGTCTGAGAGTTAAAAACTCCAGGGGCACCCGGTCATGTGGGGGGCACAGTATTGTGAGATTTATTTTTTATGCTTAACTAGGTCCTCATAGTAAATATCACAGAAATAAAATTTCTACTCCTTCCTTTAAAAGGAGGAAGAAAGGATCCATTTTGACTTAGGCCAGAGCACTCTTTTTGTTTTCCTTCAAGGAAAGCCAGTTAACCAGAGCTCAACTTGCTGCAGGAGAAGGCAATGGTACCCTACTCCAGTACTCTTGCCTGGAAGATCCCATGGACGGAGGAGCCTGGTAGGTTGCAGTCCATGGGGTTGCTAAGAGTCAGACACGACTGAGCGACTTCCCTTTCACTTTTCACTTTCAGGCATTGGAGGACGAAATGGCAACCCACTCCAGTGTTCTTGCCTGGAGAATCCCAGGGACGGGGGAGCCTGGTGGGCTGCCATCTACGGGGTCGCACAGAGTCGGACACAACTAAAGCGACTTAGCAGCAGCAGCAGCAGCAACTTGCTGCAGGTTATCAAAGCTTAACGGACCTAGGAGAAGGTAAATAGCCAGCTTCAGCTGGCTCTAATCCTCCAAGTTGGAGAATAGAAACAACCAGCTGCAGCCCATCCTAACCATCCTGTCCCTACCTAAGGGAGGAGAAAAAACCTAAGAAACATTTCTATATTCCACAGTCCAGAGGCATAATATCACTAAGAGACTTGAGACCTAATCATAGGACTGTAGGACACACCCCCTTTCTCCATACTTCACTATTACGTTACTAAAGTTCTGTTTACAGCAATTCCTTTTACTGGTACATAATATCTGGCTATCAAGAAAAAAGTGTAGGGCATACCAAAAAGCAAAAACACAAGTTGAAGGAATAAAGCAGACATCAAAACCAGACATGGCAGGGATGTTGGAATTATCAAACTGAGAATTTGACACAGCTACGATTAATATGCTTAAGGCTCTAATGGATAAAGTAGACAGCATGAAAGAAAAATAGGCAATGTTAGCAGAGAGATGAAAATCTTAAGAACAAACCAAAAAGAAATTCTATAGACCGAAAACACTGTTAAGAGAAATGAAGAATGCCTTTGATGGGTTGGTTAGTAGACTGGACTCAGGAAAGAATCTCTGAGCTAACGGATATATCAGATAGAATCCTCAAACACTGAAAAGCAAGGAGAACAAGAAAAGAGAACTGAGCAAAGAGAAAAGAACATTCAAGGACTGCAGAACAGTTACACAAGGTGAAAATAACTTCTCTTGTGTGCTAAGTCACTTCAGTTGTGTCTGACTCTTTGTGACCCCATGGACTGTAGCCTGCTAGGCTGTTCTGTCCATGAGATTCCCCAAGCAAGAATACTAGAGTGGGTTGCCATTCCCTTCTCCAGGGGATCTTCCTGACCCAGGAGTGGAACCTGCATCTCTTATGTCTTCTGCATTGGCATGAAGGTTCTTTACCACCTAGCACCACCTAGACCTAGTGAACATAAACATTTTTGGCAGTCACATCATTGTGTTGACTCAGACTGTGCGGTCAACTAAATGCCTCACAGTCCTTTTTGTTCTTGCTGTTGCTGTTACTCCTCTTACCTCCTGACCCATTCATATACCCTCTACCTGTAATTGGTTTGTCTTCTGATTTATATTCAATGCAACATCATATGCCAGAACATGGTAAGGACCTAGTGGACAGTATCTTAGTAGAAATATATCTCGAAGTTAACTTTGACCTGTTATTTAGCATTCTTGGAATAATTGCACTAGTTGAGACTAATTCATAATCATTTTTGCTTAAGCATCCAGGCATTATTTGTTCTCTGCTTTAACGGCTGTAATGAAAGATATCACTTAAATCTTTTGTTGCGTAAGTCCATGACTACTTTATTCTCACAGTGTGTTCAGTGTGATGCTGCTGCTGCTAAGTCGCTTCAGTCGTGTCCGACTCTGTGTGACCGCATGGACAGCAGCCCACCAGGCTCCTCTGTCCCTGGGATTCTGTCCAGTGTACTGTCAAAGAAAAAAGTGAACTCAGTTTGAAGTGATTTATCCTTATTAATTTATGCTGGCTGTTTATGGTGCTCTGCATTTTGACTACGAGATGTCTACATTTGTATTTTACTTTTATTTATCCTTCTTAAATTCATTGAGCTTCCTGAATCTGAAGGCTAATGTTTTTCATCAATTTTGGAAAGTTCTCAGACATTACTATCTCAATCTTACTCTGTTTTCTCTTTCTACAATTTCACTTACACATATGGTAGACCTCACTCTGTCTTCCATGTCCTTTAAACTCTCATAGTTGATGTTTTTGTCTATGTATTTTGCATCCTGTGTTATGCATTTTTTTTCAAATAGGTCTTCTGATTCACTCATTCTCTTTTTCAGCTATTCAACTTTTCATTAAGCTTAAATTTAACTATTCTATTTATTACTTCTAAAGTATTTTTATTCATTTTCCAGTTGCTGTTGTAGATCTCATATTCAGTTCCTTATTCTCTTTCTTTCTTTCCATATCTTAAATATATTTGTTTTATTTTTGCAGTATCTGAATTTTTGAGAGTCAGGTTCTATTACTTATTGTTGCTTTTATTCTTACAAACAATGCCTTGTTTCCTTGTATATTATAAACTCTTTATTGAGAGCTAATGTTTTTAGAACTTTTTTTTAGAATTCTGTGATATCTAAATTAAAGATTCTTTGTTTCAGAGAGGATTTCCTTTTAGTTCAAGCAGGTGCATTAGAGTACTATACGTCGTTAGTGATTTTAATTGAAAATACTCCTTAGTTACCCTGAGAATATTCATTAGCTTGAAAGCCTATGTACCCACATAGACCTGAGACAGACAAGCTTCACTGTGGCCTTTCTCTATTTTTTAGTTGATGTGTTTATTCCTGCCCTTCCAGTGAGTGGAGAATGTTTAGCTTTATGTGTAGGAGTTCTAGTTCATGATTAAAACCCCATGTTAAACCCACATTCCTAGGGACAATAACTCAGTGTCTCAATAATAGTACCAGTGCTTCTTTGGTTTTTAGTCTTCCCCTTGGTTTTCAACCCCTTGGTTTTTAGTGAGCTAAGCTATGCATTTAAAGGTGTTTTTTGTTTTTTTTTTTTTTAATGTGTATTATTCAGCACTCCTAGGTATTTGATTGTTAAGAGAGTTTTTGGGTTACCTAGTATTCTGCCTTACTGGAATTGGAAACCTCATTTGTTTTTCATATTGATTTAATGTCATTCTATAAAGTTGGATTATGGAATAGACATATGGCTAAAGACCGAACTTCTGCCACAACAGATTTACTCCACTTCTCTGAAATACTGGCTAAGCCAAGTTCTTCCTGTGAAATAACATGTTTGATTTAGAACTTTTTACTTGGTATTTATACAGAATAACACTATCACCTATGCTTATTCTGGATATTTTATGATTTAGTGCAGGATTTACTCTTGTTTAGTTTGTTCTGGAATAGACAATAAGATTTTCTAAGATATGAAAGAGGTTGACAATCTATATCAGATGTCTAAACTTTTTATTTAAAAATAAATGTGATCTTTCATATGAAAGGAATAAGACTGTAAGTCTAAAGGCTAGTTGCAGATGCATTTAAATTCTTCCTTCTTCCCAAATTTCAGTGTACATACAGGTAGGGATTATGTACCTATGGATAGGCATTATAGTCTTTCTTTTCCTACATAGTGGTATAACAGATCATAAAGGGCATGTGAAACATTATCTCTCAGATTAAATTTTATCTTCTGATAGATACTTCTAGGATCATTTAGACTAAAATAATGTAGATTCTCTGTTAATCTCCCTCATAGGAATTATAAGTGTGTATACACACACACACACACACATATATATATATAGATATACATTTCCTTGTTGATCTATTTCTTAACTTCTCAACTAGACTATAATGGATGATAATAAGCAATTCCATTCCAAGTGTTTAGTAACCGCAATTAAGATATAAGAATTTAGTAATTTTTAGGGTTTTTTCTACTTTATATTTCTCATTTTCATAGCATATGATATTTATTCCAAGCAGTACATCAGACACACACAAAAAACTTATCAGTAGGCTTTTGAAATCTGTGCATCCATGAGAAAAATGGAAGGATTTCCCTTTTTAATCTCTTCAGTTCGCCTGAGATCTCATTTTGTCAGTAATTAATCCTGTAAGTAGTAAGACTAGTAGTGTTAGTACTGGAGAGGAGAGGAATAATGATGGTAATTGAAGAAGCACACTCATGTTGGGCACATATTCTGAGCCAAGCACCATGTTCAGCATACTGAGTAATTTCCGTGAAATCATGTTTCTTCCTTACAACTTTACCTTAATGCTGAAGACGAGGAAACAAATTTACATTGGTTAGCTTAATTGTCTAAGACCATACTGCTAGTAACAGGTAGAACAGAACTTTGTACACACAAATCAGGGGTTCTGTGATTTAATTTGATTTTTATTTTTTATTTCCTGTGTATACTTTCAAAATTAATGTATAAACTATAGCACATTATGATACTTCCTGATACATGTTTAACCTGCATCTCTGCTCTTTCTGCTCTTGCTGATGATACCGTACTAAAAATCATGTCATACATTTATAGTTTTAATACTTATGATGGGCTTTCATTATGGCCATTTTATGATTTCATCAATAGCCAAGCTGTTGTTTCATTACAAACAGATTCAGTATCTTTGTGATTAAAGCGACAAACTTAAAAACCATGAAGGCTGTGCTGTTTAGCTTGCAACCATTTCCATGTGTTATGAATTCTTATCAGATGTTGGGAAACAGCAGGCTTAAGCTAACTGCAAGTACTACATCCATGGTCCAAGAAGCACTGATCTGTAATGGACATGTTTAGCGGTCAGCTTGCTTAACAAGGTCTCTAAGCAAATTCATTTACCATCTTATGTAAGATATATATACATATTCCATTTTATTTTTATAGATTAAAATTCTCTTCAAAAGCATGTGAAGTACTCAGGTCTTGATAATTTTACCTTTTTTTTTTTTTTAAGTGAATGTTAGAGTTCAGTGTTTGAGTTCACCACCCTTATATTAAGATAATATTTCTCATGCCATAAGTATAAAGAACAGATATAACTCAAAATTTTCCTAAGGCACATTCCTGGAAACTGGAGTAAATGAGAAAAGCATCTGGGAAAAAATAAAAACTGACTGAAAATTATGCAGGATACTTGTCATTGCCATTTTAAATCCTCAATCTCAAGTTGAAAAGTTGTACGATTTAAAAAATTACAAGAATTTTACCTTTTATAAAGTAATATAAACAGTCTGATAAAAATGTAAATATACTGCCTACTTATTTATTCATAGTGTGCTCTGTTGCATGAAAAATACTCGGCTCAAAAATAAGGTATTCAAGTCTAAATGTACTTTTCATTCAGTGGGTAGGAAGCATATTGAGGGGAAAACTGCGTAAAGAATTAGGATGTCTGTATCAAGTTTACAGTATTTACTGTATCAATTACAGTATTGTAATTGATTTAGGCAATTGAAAAAAATTGAAAAAATAGAAAAATCTTACTATCTCTACCCTTCACCTACTTTGTGTCTAAAACCTCTCACCATTTCTTTAGATAATTGGCTTTAAGATCCTAAATCCAAAGGAATTGAAATAGAATGATCTACAGAGTACAGTCACTTTTTATATTTATAGTTGATTATGCATTTCAAAAATATTAATTTATACCTTCCTCAGATTATTTTTAGATGATGATATAACTGAGATAAAGGAAGAGAATTAATTGCTTTCCTGTAACCATATAATGATGTTGGATCTAGGTCTTCTAAAACATGTCTCTTTTCTTTATGCAAAAGTTTTGTTTAATATTTTGGAATGGACATGGGCTTAAAGATGAAAACATCAAGGAGATTAGAGTGTATATCTTTAACAGTATAGCAATTAATATCATTTTACATAAAATCATTGATTTTTATTTAAAGTTTTAATTATTTAAATTGCTTATATAATTTAATAGTCATGAGTTGGTTGTAGTGTATTCCTCTTATTTAAAAAAGAAAAAATTCCCTGGTAGCTCAGATGGTAAAGAATCTGCTTGCAGGAGACCTGGGTTCAATCCCTGGGTTGGAAAGATCCCCTGGAGAAGGAAATGACAGCCCACTCCAATATTCTTGCTTGGAGAATTCCATGGACAGACCGTGGGGTCACAAAGAGTCAGATACGACTGAGGGGCAAACACTTTGGGCCTCCCTGGTGGCTCAGACGGTAAAGAATCCACCTGCAATGCAGGAGACCTGGGTTCAATCCCTGGGTTGGGAAGATCCCCTGGAGGAGGGCATGGCTGCACACTCCAGTATTCTGGTCTGGAAAATCCCCATGGACAAAGGATCCTGGTGTGCTACAGTCCATGGGATTGCAAAGAGTCTGACACGACTGAGCAGGTAAGCACACACTCTAAGCACCTAATGAAAGTAAAAGTCGCTCAGTCGTGTCTGACTCATTGTGACCCCATGGACTATACAGTCCATGGAATCCTGCAGGCCAGAATACTGGACTGGGTAGCCATTCCCTTCTCCAGAGGATCTTCCTAACCCAGGGGTCAAACCCAGGTCTCCCACATTGCAGGCAGATTCTTTACCAGCTGAGCCACAAGGGAAGCCCAAGAATACTGGAGTGGGTAGCCTATCCCATCTCAGGGGATCTTCCCAACCCAGGAATTGAACTGGGGTCTCCTGTATTTGCACGCAGATTTTTTACCAGCTGAGCTACCAGGGAAGCCCTAAGCACCTAATAGTGCCCTTATTTTAACCCTTAATCTTTGGATTGGTCTTTTTATAATACATAGGCTGAATATAGTCACTATTTATAGATAAGAAAATTGAGGTTCAGTGAGCTTGACATTTAGAAGAAATGGAGTAGCCATCATGATCAACAAAAGAGTCCAAAGTGCAGTACTTGGATGCAGTCTCAAAAATGACAGAATGATCTCTGTTCGTTTCCAAGGCAAACCATTCAATATCATGGTAATCCAAGCCTATGCCCCAGCCACTAACACTGAAGAAGCTGAATGGTTCTAGGAAGACCTACAAGACCTTTTAGAACTTAAAACACCCCAAAAAGATGTCCTTTTCATTATAGGGGACTGCAATGCAAAAGTAGGAAGTCAAGAAACACCTGGAGTAACAGGCAAATTTGGCTTTGGAGTATGGAATGAAGCAGGGCAAAGGCTAATAGAGTTTTGCCAAGAGGACGCACTGGTCATAGCAAATACCCTCTTCCAACAACACAAGACTCTACACATGGACATCACCAGATGGTCAATACGGAAATCAGATTGATTATATTCTTCGCAGCCAAAGATGGAGAAGCTCTATACAGTCAGGAAAAACAAGACCAGGAGCTGACTGTGGCTCAAATCATGAACTCCTTATTTCCAAATTCAGACTGAAATTGAAGAAAGTAGGGAAAACCACTAGACCATTCAGGTATGACCTAAATCAAATCCCTTATGACTATACAGTGGAAGTGAGAAATAGATTTAAGGGACTAGTTCTGATAGACAGAGTGCCTGATGAACTATGGATGGAGGTTTGTGATATTGTACAGGAGAGAGGGATCAAGACCATCCACATGGGAAAGAAATGCAAAAAGGCAAAATGGCTGTCTGAGTAGGCCTTGCAAATAGCTGTGAAAAGAAGAGAAGCGAAAAGCAAAGGAAGAAGGGAAAGATATTCCCATTTGAATGCAGAGTTCCAAAGAATAGCAAGGAGAGATAAGAAAGCCTTCCTCAGTGATCATTACAAAGAAATAGAGGAAAACAACAGAATAGGAAAGACTAGAGATCTCTTCAAGATGATTAGAGATACCAAGGGAACGTTTCATGCAAAGATGAGTTCGATAAAGGACAGAAATGGTATGGACCTAACAGAAGCAGAAGATATTAAGAAGAGGTGGCAAGAATACACAGAAGAACTGTACAAAAAAGATCTTCACAACCCAGATAATCACAATGGTGTGATCACTCACCTAGAGCCAGACATCCTGGAATGTGAAGTCAAGTGGTCCTTAGAAAGCATCACTTATGAACAAAGCTAGTGGAGGTGATGGAATGCCAGTTGAGCTATTTCAAATCCTGACAGATGATGCTGTGAAAGTGGTGCACTCAATATGCCAGCAAATTGGGAAAACTCAGCAGTGGCCACAGGACTGGAAAAGGTCAGTTTTCATTCCAGTCCCTAAGAAAGGCAATCCCAAAGAATGCTCAAACTACCACACAATTGCACTCATCTCACACGCTAGTAAAGTAATGCTTAAAATTCTCCAAGCCAGGCTTCAGCAGTACATGAACCATGAACTTCCAGATGTTCAAGCTGGTTTTAGAAAAGACAGAGGAACCAGAGATCAAATTGCCAACATCCGCTGGATCATCGAAAAAGCAAGAGAGTTCCAGAAAAACATCTATTTCTGCTTTATTGACTGGGCCAAAGCCTTTGACTGTGTGGATCACAATAAACTGTGGAAAATTCTGAAAGAGATGGGAATACCAGACCACCTGACCTGCCTCTTGAGAAACCTATATTCAGCTCAGGAAGCAACACTTGGAACTGGACATGGAACAACAGACTGGTTCCAAATAGGAAAAGGAGAATGTCAAGGCTGTATGTTGTCACCCTGCTTATTTAACTTATATGTGAAGTACATCATGAGAAACGCTGGGCTGGAAGAAGCACAAGCTGGAATCAAGATTGCGGGGAGAAATATTAATAACCTCAGATATGCAGATGACACCACCCTTATGGCAGAAAGTGAAGAAGAACTAAAGAGCCTGTTGATGAAAGAGGAGAGTGAAAAAGTTGGCTTAAAGCTCAACATTCAGAAAACTAAGATCATGGCATCTGGTCCCATCACTTCATGGGAAATAGATGAGGAAACAGTGGAAGCAGTATCAGAATTTATTTTTTTGGGCTCCAAAATCACTGCAGATAGTGATTGCAACCATGAAATTAAAAGATGCTTACTCCTTGGAAGGAAAGTTATGACCAACCTAGATAGCATATTAAAAAGCAGAGACATTACTTTGCCAACAAAGGTCCGTCTAGTCAAGGCTATGGTTTTTCCAGTGGTCATGTATGGATGTGAGAGTTGGACTGTGAGGAAAGCTGAGCGCTAAATAATTGATGCTTTTAAACTGTGGTGTTGGAGAAGACTCTTGAGAGTCCCTTGGACTGCAAGGAGATCCAACCAGTCCATCCTAAAGGAGATCATTCCTGAGTGTTCACTGGAAGGACTGATGCTGAAGCTGAAACTCCAGTACTTTGGCCACCTCTTGCGAAGTGTTGACTCATTGGAAAAGACCCTGATGCTGGGAGGGATTTGGGGCAGGAGGAGAAGGGGATGAGAGAGGATGAGATGGCTGCATGGCATCACCGACTCTATGGACATGAGGTTGAGTAAACTTCGGGAGTTGGTGATGGACAGGGAGGCCTGGTGTGGTGCGATTCATAGGGTCGTAAAGAGTCGGACACGACTGAGCAACTGAACTGAACTGACTGAGCTTGACAACCTTGCCCCGATGCTGTGCTCAAGGGCTACTTTCTCCATGAAACCTTGAAAAATGAGGAAAACTTTAGTTAGCAGAAATAGGAAGGAAAGACCATTTTAGATAATGGAAGTGGCATGAACAAAGATGTATGTGTGCTGAAGCTCAGAGTTTGCCAAGGTAATTATGCCTAGTATGTTTTTGGCTGAAATTTAAAGTAATTGTAGAGGATCTATGACAGATAAAAATTAAAAAGTAGTTCGACAGTTTCTCATGAGAGGCAGTTGAATGCTGGGGAAAGAAATTAGTGCACAAGTCAGTAGGACTTAAGGAGTTGAAATGATCAGTAAGTAGAATTGTAGGATTTGGCCTCAGTGTGCAAAGTAAATGGAAGAAAGGTCAGAGCAGAAGCATGTAGACCACGATGGAGACTGTGATCATAGTGAAGTGTAGGCTCCTGATATTTTATTGGGGTGATTTTTTAAAATTCTTTTTCTTATTGGAGCAAAGTATACTACAGATTTACCAAATTAAAAAATATATGTGATGAAGAATTAGCTGATGCCTAATTTGCTGATGCAGATGTCATAAAAACCATGTTAAAATTCAAATGAATCCAAATTAGAGATCTATTAGGAAAAAAATTAATTAGCTTAGAATTAATAGTGGCTTATAGAAATATTTATTTTACCATACACGTGGAAACTAGGCTCTGATGAAGCCAAACAGATGCTGCCTGGACTCAAGCAAGCCCACAGTTTGTATTCTTGCTTTGTAAGCAGTGTAAGGTGACTATACTGCTAAGCAGTATAGTCCAGGCTTACAATTTTCATTCTTATTTTAGCAGGTTCAAATATATTCTATTACCAATGGATGAAATTATATTCCAGAGAATATAAGATTGGGTCCCCTAAAACTAGACTGTGATCTAAAGACTAGGTTAAAAACATGCACTTCATTCTAAGAGTTACAGATCCCACATGTACTGACAAATGGTATTGTTTGAATAGTCTTGAAAGATTTTGACAATGTTGTAAACTTTTAATTACTTGAAAAATTCGGTATAATGAAACATACTTTTATGTATATAGACAAAACCTTCTCTGTCTTACTTTGTCTTTTTTGAGCTTTTATTCATCATTGTTCAGTTTGTTTATTATTATGGCTGCTTCAGCAGTGTATCTAAATCTTTGTCTATTTAAGAGTAGATATTTAGAAGCTGGCATTAAACATTCATTGCCCTTTTTAAAAATTATGAACAGAGTTGATCTTCATATGTAGTAGAGGTGGCATTTGTTTATAATAAATAAGAAAATATTTCTACTTGACAAACAGACCTTAACTGTAGTACTATTTTTAACAGATGATCTAAATAATAATAGCCATCTTTTGTTGAAAATATATTGAATGCCTAATATTTTAAATACCTTACTCTGATTTCATAGATAAGGAAACTGAGTCTCAGAGAAGTTAAATAATTGTTGTTAGGTCTCCCAGACAATAAGTGACAGAATTGGCTTTTAAATCAGGACTTCCTGATCTTTTTAATATCTGTGCTTTAATATCTGTGTTAGTCTTTTTGGTATCTTTGCTTTACTGGCTCTACAATAGTTTTATACTCTCATTGCCCCTCATTCTTTGCATGTTTCAGACCACCCTGATAACTAGTTTGTTCAGATGTCATGCAGCACTTCTTCAGCTTTCAAAATAATCTTCCCCTCACCTTAATCTTCAGAAAATATCATCTGAATTTCCTGAATTATTTACCAAAAAAAAAAAAAATTAAGCTAGTATGATAAATAGATAAGGGTATTTAGTGGATGGAGCAAGGATGTGGTTGCTATTTTCTGTTTTCATATAACTTCAAGAAATAGGAAGTAATTGCATTTATCTGAGAAAGAGATCATGAGAGCCTAACCCCGGCATTGATGGTGAGAGTCAAGAAGAGCAGTTGCTTGTGAGAGAGAGATCAGAAAATGACATACTTGGACAGCGATTCAGTGAAAGGGAGGGTGAATAGTCCCAAGGGAAGTTTAGAGTTTGGTCATTAGAAGTAAATCGGTTTTGTGATCAAATAGGGACTTCAGGAGAAGGAACAGATTTGGCCAGGGAAAAGATGACTTGGAGTTTGGACATAGAGAGTTTGTAATTCTTGTGACATCTAGCCTCAAACTACATCTGGATCTAAGCCGTTGACATGTGGCTAGTTTGAATTGAGATGTCCTCTAAGTGTGAAATACACACTGCATTTAGAAGAGTTGGTACAAAAAAAATGTAAAATAGTGTATTAATATTCTTATATTGATTCCATGTTAACATAATAATACTTTGGATATTTTGAGTTAATGAACTAAATAAAATATGTTTTTAAAAATAACCTGTTTCTTTTTACCAGCTTTTAAAATGTGCTAGGAAACAAAAGTTGTATGTGTGTCTTGGCTTATATTTCTGTTGGATAGTACTAGTTTACGTAGAGATTTGTAATAGAATAGAAGTGTAGGGGAAAACATCTAGATTTGGAAATATCCTATTATAAAAGTGATAGTTTGTAAGATTAGATAAAATGCCAGCATACAGGGTATAGAAATGAGGAAAATGACAATTATAATATGAGAAGAAAAAGAGTAATTCAGAGCAGAAATGGAGAATCAGAACTCTAAAGTGGTACATAGTCTGATTAGCAGAAAATTTCAGAAGGAAGTAGTTCATATCATTGGATGATAGGAAGGCCAAAGAGGAAGAACAGGACTAAGAAAAGACCATTGAATTCGACTGAGATAGAACCAGTTTCAGTAGGGTATAAGAAGGATCGATTGCAAGAGATTAAGAACTTAGAGCTTGATGAATTAGACTCTGTATATAAACTGTTCTTTCAGGCAAGGAGTCCACTTGTAAAGATAATAATCTCTTGATTGGAGCAGAGTACAGGGAAATTTGAGTATGCTGTTGGCCGAATGAAAGGATCAGTAAAGTAGAAATGCTTGAAGTTGTTAAGAAAGAGAAGATAATTTCTACTGTAAGGTCCTAATGCATTGGGTCCCAAACTTGAGTGCATGTTACAGTCACCTGGGTAGCTTGTCACAGGAGCAAATTCCCAGGCAACGTCTTACATCTAAAGAAATCATATTTTTTGAAGATATGTCTCCCTGAACATGGTTTAACAATTCTTCTAGATGATTATGATGTATCCAACAAGAAAAACAAGAAAATTATGGGTCCTGGTGAGGACATCAGTGAAATGACTGACCGTAGCATCAGAATGCACAGACAGACAATTGGGTTAGAATAAGACTGGCGGACCATGAACTGTGACTAAGGAATTGGCTTTCATTCATAAAAGAGTGAGCCTAAGTTCAGTAGGAATGAAAGACTGAGAAAGCTAAAAGCATAGTGATCAGAGAGGGAAGTTTTAGAATTGAGGACCTTGGAGGTCATGAAGATACAAATAGGGCTGTGTGTGTTTGATACAGAAAAAATGTGAAAAGAACTGAGTCACACACATTATAAAACCTATCAGTTTGGTGACTCTAATACAGGACAGGAGGAAAAAAATATGAGACTTGGGATTTAGAAGGAAGCACTAAAGGCTTTATTTCTGGGGACGCCAAAATCACTGCGGACGGTAACTGCAGCCATGAAATTAAAAGACACTTGCTCCTTGGAAGAAAACCTATGACCAACCTAGACAGCATATTAAAAAATAGAGACATTACTTTACCAACAAAGTTCTATCTAGTCAAAGCTATGGTTTTTCCAGTAGTCATGTATGGATGTGAGAGTTGGACTATAAAGAAAGCTGAGTGCCAAAGAATTGATGCTTTTGAACTGTGGTGTTGGAGAAGCCTCTTGAGAGTTCCTTGGACTGCAAGGAGATCTGATCAGTCCTGAATATTCATTGGAAGGACTGATGCTGAAGCTGAAGCTCTAGTCCTTTGGCCACCTGATGTGAAGAAACAACTCATTGGAAAAGACCCTGATGCTGCTGGGAAAGATTGAAGGTGGGAGGAGAAGGGGACGACAGAGGATGAGATGGTTGGATGGTGTCACCGCCATCCAATATTAGTTTGAGTAGGCTCCGGGAGTTGGTGATGGACAGGGAAGCCTGGCGTGCTGCAGTCCACGGAGTCACAAAGAGTCAAACACAACTGAGCAACTGAACTGACTAAAGGCTGAATCAGCGTAGAACGAGTGTCTTTAGAGACTGTTCCAGAATGGGGTGCCTCCTTGGGCTACAGTGTCCTCAGTCTCCATGACACACTCTAGCGTGTTGAAAATAGAGTGAATGCCTGACATTCACAGATATAAAATGCATAGTTTTTTTTAACTGTTCGAAAGTGACCTACAGGGTTCATGACATGAGCAGTTAATAATTGTTTCCAAGGCTTGAAATTGAATCTCCTGCCCTAAAGTGGCTTGTAAAAACCAGTCACATAACATTAAGTGTTGCAGTAAAGTCAGCACTTACATCTTCATTTGCCTTTGATATATGATTGTATTAATTATCAAAATATCTCAGCCTGATAGGTTTCACAGAAGAGGAAATTATTTGCCAAATTGTGGTATCAAAAGGTTTTAAAACTAATTGAGTTTAAAAAAAAAAATTTAGCGTTGCTCCTAGCATGTAATAAAAAAAGGGTTAGAAACGAATTGAGTTTAAGAAAAATTTTAGCATTGCTCCTAGCATGTAATAATTGCTTGATAAATGGTAGTTATTGGTACCAATTCATTAAGTTTTGAAGTCAGATATTTTTTGTGTATGCCCAGGTTTAGTGAATAGTATTTATATTAAAAAGTTTGTTTTGATTTGGAATCTCCATGCATTATTAAACTGAATTTAGAATGTTAAATTTGAAAGTAAATTAGAGGGAAAACAAAGGTTCATTTATCACTCATCAACTGTTTGATATACTTGAAGGGAGCTATATTTCATGGTGCATGCCTGTGTGTGTGCTAAGCTGCTTCAGTCATATCCAACTCTTTGCAACCTCATGGAGGAGCCGACGAGGCTCCTCTGTTATGGAATTTTTCAGGCAGGAATCTGGAGTAGGTTGCCAATTCCTTATCCAGGGCATCTTCCCAACCTAGGAATCGAACCTGCCTTTCCTGGGTCTCCTGTATTGGCAAGAGGGTTCTTTACCACTGTGCCACCTGGGATGCCCCTGTATTTTGTAGTTATTCATGTTATATTGCTTTTGTGAAATCACAACTTTTAATATATCTTTTAAGTATGTTTCCATTCCCTGTGGTTCAGATGGTAAAGAATCTGCCTGTAGTGAGGGAGACCCGGGTTCAATCCCTGGGTCAGGAAGATCCCCTGGAGAAGGGAATGGCAACCCACTCCAGTATCCTTGCCTGGAGAATTCCATGGGCAGAGAAGCCTGGCAGGCTTCTATGGGATTGCACAGAGTTGGACACAACTGAGTGACTGTCACTTCATTTCACTTCCGTACCATAAATACACATACACAGAAGTAGAATGAATTACATTATTCATTTTTTCTTACCATATATGACAACTGGATTTAGGTGTTTTTGTTAAACAACTTTCTCAGTCTGTTATAAACTTAATTGTTTTTGATTTGTAGTGAAGAACTCAGAAAAGAAGCAAGACAATTAAAGCGGGAGCTTTTAGCAGCAAAACAGAAGAAAGTAGAAAATTCCGCAAAACAAGCAGAAAAAAGAAGTGAAGGTAAGCACGGTTATCAAGCTTATATTTTCTTTTTTTTTTTCAAGCTTATATTTTCACTTGATATTTATTCCCTCTATCCTTCCTGAATTGAGTGGTGGTCTTGTTTATTACTTTCTTTGGCTAGTTAGTCAATAAAATTGTTTCACTTAGGACTTTTGTCTGAGAAGGAAATTCAATCAAATGTGATCATAACTACTGTTCCTTAATAAAGACAGTACTTAACATCAGACAAAACTTATGTTGTCATAGCACATATCTAGAAGTGCACAGGATAGAGTGTTCTTTTTTTTTTTTTTTACATTGTGTACCCTTTAAAACATTTAATAAAAGCGTTTAGGCCCTACATTTGGCACTTGTGTAAACATTGTTCATACACTGTTGGAATAGTATTAAATACGAATTCCTGTTTTTTGTTTATTTTGCTCTTAAGTACAGAAAATCTAAAACATTGATAAAAAATAATCAAAAGCTTATCAGAATAATACCCTGCTTTTTATACAGGTTAAATATTTCTTTATTGTACTGTGATTTTTTTTTTTTTATTAAGCTAGAACAGCTTCAGAAAAGCTATTTCACTGAAGATCTTTAAACTGTTTCAGCTATGAAATATGTAATGTTCAGTTTCCAAAACAGCAATTGGAACCCTCAAATCTGTCTTCTTTTTATAATACTAAAATACATTGTAGATTCAGTGAACGTGATCAGAAATTTAATTGTTATCATTAATGATGTACACTAAATTTGGCTTATTAAATTTGCTTTGCACATATATCTTGTATATTCTCATGCTTTTGGAAAGCATGAATATTTTTATCAATTGATACTAGGTTCTGTAATAGTGACTGGAGATAAATCAAAGTATAAGATCTAACATCTAACCTTAAAGAATACACATTCCAATACCAAATAGTGGTACAGCATTTGACCATATGATTATTATTCATTTTAAGTAGCACAAGTAATACCACATAACTCTCTAAAGCTCAAAGTTCTTAGATGATGTGCACCATGTTCCCAGTGACTATTATAGTAAAGGCAGGTACTTGATGAAGAACTTGAAATTGCCAAAATATGTTTGAGTGAAACAAATTATTAAAGTTAACTCACCCAAATGACACAAATTATAGACTGAATTTAAAAAAAGGATAAATTTATATATGTGACTAGATCATATGGGTAAAATGTAACCCAGAATAGAAAGAAGATATATTGGCAATATTGAGGTTTGAAGAAGTACAATAAGGATTCTTGAAGTTTATGTATAATTTTCCCAGGAGATTATTTCTTATGATTAAAAAACACTTGGAATATATGAAGTGTTTTAACTGGGAAGATCTTCATTTTTTTTATTCTTTTCTGAGCTAGTATTTGTTATTCCCATACTCCATCTCAAAGTCCGTGATATACTGTGAAGTTGGCAATAGATGGTTCTTACTTTTGTAGTTTATGATCTCATAGGAGTGAGAGAACTGCAGTAGGAAGTTTCTGAAATAGAGCTGTACAGTTAAGACTTGTATTAGACGTAAACAGTGCTGTGTTAATTTATATGCCTTTGAAATACTTAATACAATTAGGTAAAGAAAGATTTGAGTCTTAAAACATTGATTTCTTAACACAAAAAAGATTCTTCTGGAGCTTATTTCAGTCTGTTTATATGAAAGTTAACCAGATTAAAACTCTTTTTATGCTGTAATTAGAGAATTATATTGGTAAGTTTCTGAATTTAATTTTTCTTGTATCATCTAGAAATACCTGGATTTTCCCTAAATCTAAAAGACAGTTAAAATTAGCTTCTCTACAACTGTGATCATTTGGTTGCTGTCATTTTTCTTTTAGTCTCAGAAAGGGCCATTTATTTTTTTTATTATTTTGAAATAATTTTAGACTTACACAAGAGTTATAAAAATCAGGAGTTTCCATATACCTTTAATGTTAAGGTCTTATATAACCATAGTACAAGGATCAAAACTAAGCAATTGATGTTAACACAGCACTATTACTAACTGCAGAACTTATTAGAATTTCATCAGTTTTCCCACTAATGTCCTTTGTCTGTTCTGTAATTCCTTCCAGAATTCCATTGCGCATTTAGTCATCATGTCTCCTTAGTCTCTTCTCATTTTTAACACTTGCCCCATCCTTTCTTGTCTTTCATGACCTTGACACTTTGGAGAATCCTGATTAGATATTTTGTAGAATGTCTCTAATTTGAGTTTGTCTCCTGTTTTCTCATGATTAGACTGAGGTTACACATTTGTTGGAAAGATTGCCACATAAGTGGTGTGTCCTTCTCCATACATTGTACCAAAAGTAACAAGATGTCTGTTGTCTTTTTATTGGTGATGTTACCATGATCACTTGGTTAATGTGAGTTCTGCTTAGTTGCTACACTGTTAAGTTGCTTTTTCCCTTTGAGATTATAACTGTTGGGGGGGAAGATATTTTGCTACTAGGCAAATATCCTGCTTCTTTTTTAATTATCTCCCACTAATTTTAGCATACATTGATGGGTATTGCATACAGGCAACAGTTATTTACTGTGGTGTTCTAAAGGTGACTGTTTTCTTGATTACTACTACTTTTATTACTTTGAATCCTTCTCTAAGAAGAATTTACTATTTTTAATACAGATTTTGACATTAATACTAGGTGCTCATTTGTCTGTAACACTAATGGTTGTAAGAATGTTTTGGAATGTTATATTTTCTTTCAAGGTAAATAGGAAAGTATTGACTCACTTTCAGTTACTAGCAGTGAAGTTTTTTTAAGCCTTAGTGACTGTTTTTTTATCATAAATCCAGAGATAAAATGCATTGTGCACCTTTCAAGTTGCTTGTAAGAAGTAAATTAGGTAATGAGAAGACCTTTAATGAATTTACAGTGCTATATAAAAATAATACTTTTATATTTGTAAGAGAAATATATTCATGGTTTTATTTTGTTCTCTGTCCAAACTTACAACCTGAAAATATGAATTTTAATACAGTGTTAGAATTAAAGCCTCTAATCAATATAGCTATGTATAAATATGACATAAATTAAATCTCACAATGAGCTTTCCTTAACTGTGTTTTCACAGTTGTATTTTTATAATTATATTCTTTCTTAAAAAGTATGTGTGTGGGAACTACATACTTGCACCCTTAAGTAAAGCTTCCAGTCGTAGTATTTCCTGATTTTATAAATTAATTTGGCAAGTCTAATACTTGCTGACTACTGCCACTTTTTTTTAGAATTTAATGTATTACTTTCACATTAAAAGCACTTGGAAAGAGACCCATAAGAACAAGAAAGCTTCTGTGTTCTTCTGTCCATGCATTAATTTCCCGAGTTTTGTCATTGTCATTGTGTGAATGGAGGTCTCCCACGCAGGCAGGTGCTCTAGCAGATGTTGTACTCTCTTCAGGGCTTCTGTCATCTTAGGAAATCACCTTTGATCAGGGAGTAATATTCCGCTGGTTTTATAATCTCTTGTCAAATTTCCTGAGCTAGATCCTTAGCCAGATTTGTATAGATAATTAGGAATTTATATTCTAACCATGGGCTTCCCTGGTGGCTCAGATGGGAAAGAATCTGCTTGCAATGGGGGAAACCCTGGTTCGATCCCTTGGTTGAGAAGATCCCCTGGAGAAGGGAATAGCAATCCCCTCCAGTCTTCTTGCCTGAAGAGTTCCACGGACAGAGGGGCATGCAGGCTACAGTCCATGGGGTCGCAGAGAGTCGGTCATGACTGAGTGACTAATACTTTCACTTTTTTCATTTTAACCAGTTTTGCTTCTGAATCTATTCTATTACCTGATGCAAGTTACTTTGAAATCAGGATCCATCTGTTTCTTCATACAGAAAATCTAAGATAAGATTTTATATAATCTTAACATAAGGTCTGCTTTTGTAATGTTTTACTGTATTTATTCTTTATTAATTCCTTCAGTTCCATTATGACAGAATATAAAATAATTAAAAGTCATTGTTACTTTTGCATCAATAAATACTTTGGGCCACATACAATTAAGCAATTCTAAATACATTGCCATTTTGATGTTACCTGGTTGTAGTGACTGGGGCCATGAGTATATGCACATGTTCAAACACATCAAACTGTGCATGTTCAAACATGTACAGCTCATCTGTATGCTAGTTATGCCTCAACAAAGTTGTTCCCCAGAAACAACTTTGATTGATCTGTAAACCAGAAGCCTCTTAACATCTCTGTCCTAGTATGAAAGTATGTACATATAATTGAGTCAATGTATAAATCTTTTTTAACACTAGTGTAGTAAAAAGGCTGCTCTATTTAGTACAATTGAATATGGGGCCATCCATTTTTCCCTTCAGTCTTCCCAGTAAAGCTCAAATTCTGCTGTTTCTTCTATCACAGAGGTATGGCCAGGTAATAGAAGTAATTATGGCTCTGTGTATGAAGGAGAGCACTACAATAAATATAACCTCATAATTTTTGCCATTGCTTTGCCACCTATTTAGTTTTTAAAGGCTTCTGATAATGTATAAAAGAAGGCTTCAGTAAATTAGAGAACTGGAATGTGAAGGAATAAAGCCACTATTATAGTCATATAAAGAGAGTTTTTGTAGTAATGTGAAATTTGATTCTAAAATTCAAAACAGTTACATTTCTTAGTTGAATACAGAATCTGCAGTAGGCTCTAACATCCCAATTTAAGTAAACAAGGAATGTGGTGTTTTACTTTAGATACCAGCAGTGTCAAAAGAGATGTACTGCAGGACAGTCTGTTTACAGCCTGGGAGTCTCTTTAGTCCCACTGTAAATCATCCAGGCCTGTGCATAGGATTTTTGTAGGGGGTAATAAATTTCAAGTAAGATTGATAGTTAATTGGAGATAGAGTTGGTTTCCTGGGTTGGCTCTGTCAAGTTCTTTAATAAACTATATAATCCTTTTCATTAAATTATGCCTCTAAGTCCTTTCCAGAGTTCTTTAAGTTTCATCATATCAAAACCAGTACCAAACTGAACACAGTCACACAGAGATACATGTTTGGACATATTCTCTAATCAGCTTTAGGGAGATAAGGTGTCAGATCCTCTTTTCAAAGTTCCAGGCACACAATACCTGCTCCATGACTGGTGCCAGAAATTAGAGGAGGAAGAGCAATCTGAGCTTGTAAATCAAGAAGGAATTTTAAAGCTGCTTCATGAGACGCATCCCTGCGGCGCTTAGTACCTCTCAGATTGCACTGGGCCATTTCAGTTTTTCAGACTGTCTTGTTAATGCTGGATTAAGTCAGACTAGGGCCCTTCAGTCTTGATAGGTTGTGAAAGTATATAGTTTTTTGTTTGTTTTTTTACTACTTTTCATCTCTCTAACATATGATGTTAAACTAGCTTAATCTTGGTTTTTATAAGAAACAGAAACCATTGTGGAATGTTAGCTCTGCGTTGTGCCTGATACCATGTATAATTAATTTCTCTCTGAGCAAGCTGGTCCTGTTTGCCACAGCAGTTAATGCTCTTCAAGGAGTCTTTAGTCATCATTTTTTTCTTGGACGCTAGAAGTATCAGACCTGTTTTTCCCATAGTCTACTCTTACTGTATTGCTAACTTCTAATGTTATTTACACCGAAAAGTGAAGGTATATTTGCCCTTGACTTATAGAAAGCCTTTCAGTCCAGCCATCAGTAACAGTCTATAGATTCTTACTTTGAGCACGGCGCTAACAAATTGTTTATCTGATTTTACGTTTCAAAACAGGTTAAAGAATAACACAAGTGTGGGACAGTCCTCTTTAAAAAGGAAAATTTGATGGTATATAAAGTATATCTCAAGGACTAGAAAATAAATAAGCAAAGGAAAACCCAGGCAGGACCGCCCTGTGGATCTTCCTCGCCTACTATTTTATTGGACTAAAAAGAAAATAAAATTTTTTTAAGTGAGAGATAAAGACACAGCTGGGGACATCCATTCAGGTAGCAGTAAGAGTTGATACTGAACACTTTACATTAGGTAAGGAAACACAAGAAGATGGTAGTGGAATGTTATGGACATATTTACTGTAGGTGATACTTCACTATATTTGAAAGTATGTCAATATTCAAATTATTGATGTTCATGTTAATAACCCTGGTTCATTAAGAAAAGTTTAGATGTTGTTTATTACTGTTTAATAAGGCAGAGAATGGGCAATGGTTCTAACTTAATCGATTGAAAAACTTTTCAATTATTTTAATCAGCTAAAAATAAGATTGTTTTATCTGAAATAATTAATTGTGTGGAATACTTCATTTCCTAGAAGTCCTGGAAAAATGAAGCTTCCTTCTATAGTCAGGACAGTCTGTCAAGTGAAATCTTATTGAATGCATTTTACTACTTTATGTACCAGAAATCATGTTTATTTTTAACAGTGTTTTTCAAAAATATACTTTTTAAAATAATAAAGACTTTTAAAAGTATACAACAAATATAAAGATGTACGTACCCTCACAATTAAACCAAGAATTTAATCTTTTTATAAAGTGAGTAAGAGATGATTATCTTTAATTTGTGAGTCCATAGCAACTCAGACTTTTCGCTAGCCACCAAGAACAAATCTTGTTGCACTTTACTTTAAGAATTATACATTGTGAGCATATTTAATTTTATTTTCTTGAATTCTGTGCCATCTTGCAAACCTCCTAGCAGTTACTTAGGACTCTCATCTGTTGCTACTTTTAAAAACCAGTATATTAAGAATACCTCTTTGCTGCCCTTCGTTGTCTTAATATGGTTTTTTAATAAGCATTCTTTTTGCCTGGTGATTGATGTAATTCCAATATTGGAAATTTGACAAAAACCTTAAGCTATTTTTTTAGTAACTGCAATTTGTCTTCCTTTTTAATATCAGTGCCATTCCTAACCCATTAAATGTTGGTTTGTTAATTGATTCGGGTAAGTATTAACCTTTGGCCATAACTGTCTCTTTTTAAAAAGAAAAAAAAAAGTATGTTATTTCTCCCAATTCTAAAAGTAACATATGTCCTTTGCAAAGATAGCAGAAATATAGAAAAGTATAAATGAGAAAAAGAAAGACCACTCCATAATACGTCTTCCAAAGATAGCCATGGTTAACTTTGTGATATTTTTCTGTACTTTTTCATCTTCATGCCAGAAACACATGTGTATTGTTTTCCATAATCTTATTTTATCATAATATTTTTTTGCAATATGTTTTTTTTCCCAAACTTTCCAAGTGAATTGACTGTTAATTCTTAAATGGACAACTTGCTTTTACGGGCATTTCTTCCTCTTCATTCTCTCATATCTGATAGAGTAGACTTTAGAAGATGATAAAGACTGTATAAATGTAAATGAGAGATGAAAATTTCCCAATGTTTTCAATTCTAGAGTTTAGAAATGTGAGGGACTCCATCTGCATTGCTGATGGGAATTATTTATACCTCTCATAAGTTAAAACAAGAAGACTGACATTGCCTGATAGCT
Source organism: Cervus elaphus (assembly GCF_910594005.1). Classification (NCBI taxonomy): domain Eukaryota; kingdom Metazoa; phylum Chordata; class Mammalia; order Artiodactyla; family Cervidae; genus Cervus; species Cervus elaphus. The sequence continues at coordinate 17,722,963 of NC_057839.1, read as the reverse complement.
TGCCATCTTGTCATTTCCCAAGTGGCCACTGATAAATCTATAAGGAAACATTATAATCAGATTAGATATTTGGAGCCTGAATTGAAATAATTAAAAAATTTTCCACATTAGAAAATAAAAGAGGTGAGGGCTGTGTATGTGTGCGTGCACATGTTGTTTTTTTATTTTGTTTTGTTTGGGTATTTAAATTGTCTTGAAGCAGGAACTAATACTGTCATTAAAAGTTTGATTATAACCAGCAATTCCATTTGGGAATGGTGTTGTTAACTATTCCAGACTGCTGTCAAGACCTTATTTTAAGTAAGATGTTTTTCTTTTATGTGACATTTTCTGAGGCTTTGCCAAAAATGACATCAAACATATAACTCATTTGAGTGCTGAGTTTCTTCAACATCTTGCAGCACTTAATCAAATTTGAAAAAGATATTCTTTTCACAACTTTATAGTGTAAACCTGTGAATATGTTGCATTAAAACTTATTTGGGACAATTTAATCTGTGTAGTATTAGGTTGTTGTTTTTTTTTTTAATGATTAATGCAATACGCTGACAGTTTTAAATGGTTCTGTTTTCAAAATTCTTCACATAAACTCCTGGCAGATTATTCAGATGCAGCTTTTGAGTAATAGTAATTTTTCATGCAAAAATCAGATAATCCATAAATTATGTTAACAGCTACATTAAAAATTTTGAAATACCAGATAGGACAAAGAGAATAATGAAGTTCTCAGAACTAAGAAGATGTCAAAATATTAAGAATCATTAAGAATTTGTTTGAAGTACAAAAGTAGTCTATATCGATTTTTTTAAATGGCTTCACCAGAGTGTAAGGTTTTTAAAAACATGCTGCAGTATGTTTAAAATGTGAAAGTAGGCAAGCCTTAAGCAATGCCATGACATCAGAAACGTCTATCTTGAGTATGCTCTACATCACATAGCTCTTTGCAGTCACAGAGGTTTGGTCCTGAGAGGAACGCCAGCCCTACCCCTCCATTACATACAGGAAATCAAAAGTGGTAGTCACTCAGTCGTGTCCGACTCTGCCACCCCATGAGCTGTGTAGCCCACCTGGCTCCTCTGTCATGGGATTCTCCAGGTAAGAACACTGGAGGGAGTACCACTCCCTTCTCCAGGGGATCTTCCCAACCTGGGAACTGAAGCCGGGACTCCTGCACTGGAGGCAGATTCTTTGCCATCTGAGCCACCAGGAAGCCCGTAGGAAACCAGAGGCCAGCCAGTTCAGGGGCTTACCCGGAACCACACAGCAGAGTAGTAGGACTGGCGCTGAGGCCCCCTGGTCTCCAGTCCAGCATTCTTTCCACAACTCTGTTTCTCAGTTTGATCCAGTCTTGAGTAGGTACAGTCTGTAAATTTTTAATTGTTAGTTATTAAAACTCACCTTGGTTTTAGTGCTAATAAGTGTTTCTAAGATCTTCTCAACAAATCTAGAGTCCTTTAAAGAGCACTTTATCATTATACTTGTGCCTTTTCAAAAACTAAAACGTGATTTTTGAATGAGTGACAAAAATTGTAATGTAGAAAATGTTCATTTCTAACAACATAGCAGACTGAGTTCAAACTGATCGTACTGCTAAAAACAACTAAAAATGTTGGCTATACTATTAAAAAAAAATCTTCTCATATGTTCCTATGAGCCCCTATGCTCTGTGACAACCTAGAGGGATAGGATGGGGTGGGAGGTGGAAGGGAGGCGATATATGCATACTTATGATTCATGTTGTTGTATGACAGAAACCGACACAGCATCATAAAGCAATTATTCTTGAATTTAAAAAACAAACAAACAAACAAAAAACACCCACCCACAGGAAAAACTCAAACCAGGGAATAAGTAAAGGTGTGAGGTAAGAGAAGTAAGTGGGGCACCAGGTCTAGCTGTAACTCTAATGACATTTGCTAAACTGGGTGAACTGAAGTATTGTTTTTTGAGGTCTTACCAAGAGAGAACGTAAAACCCAAGCCCTTCCAAAGGCAGAGGCTGACTAATAGAAGACTGTCCCATGTACTTGGGGGCCCAAAGGATCTCATCCTTAATGGCAAGGAGAATTAGAAATAAACAGAATCATCTTATCCCCCATCAGAGGACTACAAGGAAAACTACCTGTCTTGAGTCATGTCACAGAGTATTTTGGGGCAAGAGCATTTACTAGGAAGTCTAGCCACAAGGCAGTCTTCCCATTAGTTTGGAGTGCCAACTGACCATGCTTGGATGACTTCAAAATCCTCCAGCCAAGAATTTAGTTGGGAATAGTCCTGGATTCTTAGTGCCTGCATAAGTCTGATAGAAGAAAGCATAAATCTTTTTAGGAGGAACCTGCTTTCATCCCCTGTTCTTAAAATTCAAAAGAAAATAGAGTGGTTCTGAATGAAAACACAAACAGACACACACCAATCCAGGCATCCTGTCAAAACGTGATAGAAACAATAGAGAATGGAATCAGACTCAGGAAGAAATTCTTAGGACTTCATTCCAACACTGAATGTTAAGTATATGTAACGTATTTCAAGAAATGATAAATTAAGAACAAACAAATTTTAAAACAAGGTAAATTTCCTTGAAATAAAATATATAATAGTTGACATTAAAAACTCAGGAGGTTTTTGTTTTTGTTTTTTTAGCAAATTAGACACAGCTTAAAAGAACATTAGTGAACTGAAAGTTAGATCTGAAAACATTATATAAAATTCAGCCCCAAATGATAGACCTAGAAGAGAAAGAAAATTACTAAATGTCTAATCAAATTCTAGGAAGAGATCAAAAGGCAAAGGCAAGAGTTGAAAAGATGATAGCTGAAAATTCTCTTTAACTAATGAAAGAGATCAATTCAGAATAAAGAAGTTTTTTTAAAAAAATGAATAGAGGATAAATAAAAATCCAGTTCTAGACACATCAAGTTAATACTTCCTAGCATTCAACACAGAGAGACCTTAAAAGCAGCAGTAGAGAAAAGACATCTTTTAAAAAGGAAGAGCTCATTTTTCAACAGCAACAAGTGAGGACATAAGAATATAATCTTCAGTGTATTGAGGAAAAATGTTCTTCAAAACTGAGAGATTTTGCTACCTACATACCGTGATTAAAAGAAATTCTAAAGGACATACTTTAGGCAAAAGGTGAGTCCATATGGAAAATCTGTAGTGCAAAGAGAAAGGAATGGGGAAAGTGATAAATATATGAGTACGTCTGAAGAAACATTGAATGAATAAAATAACAATAATGTCTCATGTTAAAAATAAAAATAAAATACATAATAACAGTAGCATATAAGTTTGAGGAGCAGATAAGGAAGTTTGGAAAAGCATTCTATGGTCCTTGTTTTGGTTCTTATTTGGGAAGAAGGTAAAGACTCAAATTAACTTTTAGACTTGAACACAGTAAATATGCATGTTAATATTTTTAAGAAAACTGATAAAAGGATTAGAAAAATAACTTCCAAACTGGTAGAGAAAAAAGATGGATTAAGGAAAAATCAAACCCAAAAGGAAGCAAGAAAAAAGAGAAAAAGAAATGCAGTCTGTATAGGATATTAAAAATAATAGTACAAAATAAGATAGTAGACATACAGTAAAGATATACTAGTGATTATACTGAAATAATGCAAAAGGTCAAATACTTTAAAAAATCAAGATTGTCAAACTGGGTTGAAAAAAGAAATTTAATCATGTACTATTTACCTGAGAATCATCTTAAATATATTGTACGATCTAATTCTTAGGGCAAAATGTATGATTAGGGATAAAGAGAGTCTCTACCTAATAACAAAAAATTTAATTTTCCAGGAAGATTTAACAGTCTAAAACCTGAGTGTACCCAGTAACACAAATTCAAAATATATGAAGCAAAAATTGGTAGACCTATGATAAGTAAATAAGTTCATCATAGTGGGAGAATTTAATACATTTTTCTAATAACTGATTTAAAAAGCATATAGAAAAATTAATGAAACTATAGATTTGGACTGCACAGTTAACCTACTTTATATAATATACCTATAGAGAATATTGCACCCAACAGCTTCAGAATGCGGTCTTTGCCAGCACCCTTGAAGAAAGTTAGAAAGGTTTCAGATGACTGTTTTCAAACAGCCTACCTTCTCTGACAAAATGCAGTTGTTGAGAATTAGTAACAACTGGTTTTGAAGTTAATGATTTCCACGTATGTTCATGTGTCTGTCGCTGTATTTAGAAGGAAAATCATAGCTTCAGATACTTGTGCTATTTTAGGAAATTACTAAAGATGCTTCTCATGTAAAGAAGCTTTAAAAAAGAAAAAGAAGCAGGCAAAATTAACACAGTGAAGTGGAAAAAAGGAAATAATAAAGAACAGGATCAACAAAATAAAAAATAGTTTTTAAAACAGGGTTACAATAATAAATTACTCCTGGTATAGCTTCTTAGTCCTTTATATAATACACAGTAGATAACGAGGATATTGATTTGATGTTGTTGTGTTAGACATTTGTCACTTGGTGTTTACTGGATGTCCTTCCAAGCCTGAGAAAATAAGATCTACTTACTTTGTACAAGGAGTCCCATAGGGGAAAGTTTCTATTAACGGTGCTGCTTTTATTCGCTACAAAAGAAGTTGCTATTAAGAAGAGTGAGAGAGAGAAGTAGACAGGGACTCAAAAATACAGTGTTTAGTTGAAATTGGGGATTATTTCTCTCGTGCAGACCATTGAGGCATAAACACTTCAGGGCTAGCAAGTGATTCAGGAACCAAGTTTCTTTTCATTTTGGTTTTTCACTGTCCACATTGCTCACCTTTATGTCTGTGTTCTAACAAGAGGGAAGAGGAAAAATCAAGTACCAGACAAATGGCTTCATCTTAAAGTTGACCCAAAAGTTGCCCACAGCACTTTCATTCATATCATATTGTCCTGAAATCACATGGCCATACCCAGCTGTCAGAAAGCTAGAATACAGTTGGGTGGCCAAATGCCTGACTAGAACTTTATGTCAGGAGTGGGGAGGTGAGGGTTGGTTCTGTCACTAAAAGGTAAAAGGAGGGAATAAATTCACGGAGAAAATCAGCAAATTCTGTTACATAATATAAACCGAAGCCCGAAGAACTAAAGAGGCAGTAATCCATTTGGTTGAAAAAACCTGACCAAGTATCTGAGCCAGGTTTTGAGAGAGAACTCAGATTTCCCTGTAAAATGAAGGGCAGTAAAGTAGAGCAGTAATTGGAAAGGTGCCCTGCCAGGCAGGGGTCATAGCTGATTCATCCCTTCCCTATGCTTGCTACTTGACACAGTGACTCGCAAAATAAAAAGTATTCAACAAATATTTGCTGAAGGAATGAATGAAATTGACTTTTCTGTCTAAATGGATAATTCTATAACTTGTAAGGAGAAAGAGAAAAATAAGAATGAAGGAAACTCAGGATAATATTTTTAACATGTTAAAATGAAGAGTACAGATGAACAAATAATAAAGTAGATAGTAAGAGCTCAGAGAGCAATATGAAACAAGACAGTGTAAAACACTGACCAGAGAGCTACGTTAAATTGAGTGGGTATCAGAAAGGACCCAGTCACAAACAGAATCCACAAACATTAATTTGAACGCAGAAAAAAACTTAACAGCTTTATTAAGGAATAATTTAAAGTTAATAGTTTGACATGTTTTGACATATGCATAACCTGGAGAAGGAGACAGCAACCCACTCCAGTATTCTTGCCTGGAAAGTTCCATGAACAGAGGAACCTTGCAGGCTGTAGTCCATGGGGTTCACAAAGAGTCAGACACAACTTAGCTTCTGATCAACAACATACCTGTGAAACCTTCACCACAATCAAGATAATATTTTCTTCAAGGTCCAGTATGTTTTCATGCCCCTTGATAATCCCTTCCCCAATCCCCAGACTGATGTTGAAGCTGAAACTCTAATATTTTGGCTACCTGATACGAAGAAATGACTCCTTGGGAAAAACCCTGATGCTGGAAAAGATTGAAGGTGGGAGGAGAAGGGGATGACAGAGGATGAGATGGTTGGATGGCATCACCAACTCAATGAACATGAGTTTGGGTAAACTCCGGGAGTTGGTGATGGACGGGGAGGCCTGGCGTGCTGCAGTCCATGGGGTTGCAAAGAGTCGGACACGACTGAGCGACTGAACTGAACTGAATCCCCAGACAACCACTCAAGTTCTTCTTATCACTATAAAGCAGTTTGTATTTTCTAGAATTTTATTTAAATAGAATTATATATTTTGTACACAATGTACCCTTTTTTGGCATGGCTTCTTTCACTCAGCATAAGTATTTTGAGATTTATCCATGTTATTGTATACATCAGTAATTTATTATTTTTATACTAAATAGTAAGTAGCCCATGATATAGATATGCCATGAGGGTTTTTGTTTTTGTTTTTGTTACTGTGAGTTTTTATATAGCTGTATGGTCTTATTTCTCGGATATATATCTGGAAGTAGAATGACTAGGTCATGTGACAGGTTTATGTTTTGTATGCTTAACTTTTTAAAGATTGCCAAAATGTTTTCCTCATGGCTCAAGTGGTAAAGAATCTGCCTACATTGCAGGAGACCCAGGTTCAAATCCTAGGTTAGAAAGCTCTCCTGGAGGAGGGAATGGCAACCCAGTCCAGTATTCTTGCCTGGAGAATACCATGGACAGAGGAGCCTCGCAGGCTATAGTCATAAAGAACTAGCACACCTCAGGTACAAACTGTTTTCCAAACTAGTTGTTCCATTTTACATTTCTACAAGTAGTATGTGAGATATGCTCTTACTCCACATTCTCATTAACACTGGTATGGTCACTTTTAATTTTAGTCATTCTAATAATTTGTAATGTTACTTTGTGGTTTAATTTGCATTCCTCTAATTAATAATGATGCTAAGCATCTTTTCATGTTTTATTTGCCATCAGTAGATATTCTTTACTGAAAAGTCTATTTAAATCTTTTGCCCATTTATTATTGCTATCTTTTACTGGATTTTGCATTCTTTATATATGCTGGATACAAGTCCTTTATCAGATATACGATTTGCAAATATTTTCTCACAGATAGTGACTTAATTTTTCATTCTCAATTTTTTTTCAAAAAACAAAACTTTTAAATTTTGAAGAAGTCAAGCTTACTTATTTTTCAGTTTTGAATTGCGTTTTTGATATAAGAAATCTTTTCCTTAGTTTTTTATGACTGGCTTCTTTCCCTTAGCATATTTTCAAGGTTTCCATATTGTATCATATATCAGTAGTTTATTCCTTTTTACTGACAGTCAATAATCCAGTGAATAGGTATACCATAATTTGTTTATCTGCTAATCAGTTGACAGACCTCTGAGTTTTTTCCTGTGTGTGTGCACATGCACGCACACACATGCTCAGTCATGTCCGACTCTTTGTGACCCCATGGACTGTAACCCGCCAGCCTCCTCTGTCCATGGAATTCTGCAGGCAAGAATACTGGAGTGGGTTGCCATTTCCTACTCCAGGGGATCTTCCCGACCCAGGGATCAAGCCTGCATCTCTTGTGTCTCCTGCATTAGCAGGCGGATTCTTTACCACTGAGTCACCTGGGAAGCCCTTTGAGTTTTTCCTACTTCTTGACTGTTATGAATAGAGTTCCTATGAACTTCTTGTACACTCACTTAAATTTAACCCTTCACCAGTGGTATTCTCAGAGGTTATTGTGGTTCTACAAACAGTTCCTTCAGGATTTTTGAAGCTTTCATTAACAGATTCCTCAAAGTCCTTCCAGCTTCTATCCACTCTAAGGTCTCAGACCTACTCACATGAATTCAATTTTAGGATTTTGATAGAGCAGCACCAGACATCCAGAATTTTTCAATGTCTGTGTTACAATAAATACAGTTACACACCCACACACATATGTGCATACCCAAGAGATCCTGACAACAAATTAAAAATTCGTCTCCATTAGATACTTCTGTGCTTTTGGTTTCCAACTGGTTTTCTATGCCCTTCTCAATGTCCTTGTCCTGACAGTCCTCTAACCACCTTCACCTGACTCAGTTTAATAACAGCTACAGCAGTAACAGCGGCTACCGTATCATATATGCTTACCATGTGCCAGGCTGTATATTAGAAGTTTTATATAATTATTTACCTGAATTTAGTTGTCACACAGCAACCCTATGTAGATGGATATTACTATCCCCACTTGGTAAATAAGGAAACTGAAACTCAGAGATTCATCTAGTCCATTTCATACAACTGTAGACCCAGCAGAATCTGAATATTTGAGTCTTTTCATTGTATTAACCTGCAGGAGAAGGTCTGTGGTCTTTTCAACTTATGATGGTTTTTGACGGTCTTGCTCTTATTTCTTCTCGCTGGTTGAGAAAGAGTACCGCTCAAGTATCATTTTCTTACTTTGCCTGTCTCTTTTATATAGCACTCAAATAACACAACTCAAATATGCCTACTAAAGATTTGCCCTTTCAACAATAAAATGAAATTGTATTTTACAGAGTAATATTACAAGATTTTCCATGTTAGCTTAACTTGTTTTCAAAAAGTTTATTAAAGAAGCCAAGATACATACATGATTAGAAAAAAGCTGTAATTTATTTTGATGGCAGATAAGACTACAGGATTTCAGTTTTCAAAGACAAGAAAGGTGTCATGGTTAAAAGTACAACGTTTAAAGTTAGAAGAATCTAGTTTTGAGAATTAGCTCTTCCACTGATCACCTCCTGCTTTTGGATAAGTTGTATGTCTGTATATTTCTTAAGATTCTTGGTCTTACCCAACTACAATTTAAACCACAGGATAGGATACTGAGATAGCACAGTAAATAGCCAAGCTTCAGGAAGGGCAAGAAGACCAAAGGCATTGGATGCAGGATGTCTTGGATTCTTACCAGGATCTGTCACCAGACGACACCCTAGCTTCTTTCTAGCTTTCTTGTGTACCCACCTCCCAGAAGTCAGACATCAGTTGATTGATGTGTCACTCCATCATCAGGGGCAGGATCTGTTATCAGAGAAAGTGGTCAGAAATACACTAGGCAAACAAAAAGCATGCCTACAACACTTGGCCTCTCTTGCCTCCGTTTCCTCATCTGTGAAATGAGTACATTCATCTGTCTGTTTTAAGGTTTGAGCATGTAAGGTATACAGTGTCTTTGGTGGTAGCTCTGGTGGCTGTAGTGATAGTGGCAGTAATAGTATAGAGGATTTGCTGTGTGTTGGAAGGTTATCTTCAGGTTTGGGACCTCAGGTAGTGTTTTAGAATGTTTCCCCCTTTTTACCATAGCTAAACAGACAGTCAGAGTCGCCTATAAGGCTTATGTTCTTATTCCTCCAGAAAATTGGCTCTGTTCCCTCATAAGCATATGACTTGGTGCTGGGAGACTAGTTCTGCAGTTTTTGTGATATTTTGCTCTTCCCCTGAACCCCCTCTGCTTCCACACGTGTGTGCAACCAAGGTACCACCCATCTTCTGTAGTCCCTGGGTGTAATCATGACTATAGCCCTTCAGCACCCTTTAGCACCTCCCGAAAGCATCTTTCCTCCTTCCAAGTAGGGCATCTGGCAGTATCTTCTGTATATGCATTATTACATGGGCTGCATGTGTAATATGAAAGCTGAATTCTGTTAATTTTGTCATAGAAAGGACATAGGCCCTTAATCTGATGTAATGTTTAATTTTATGTCTCAACTTTATAGGGCCACAGAGTGCCCAGAGACTCGGTCAAACATTATTCTGAGTGTGTCTGTAAGGGTGTTTTTGGATGACATTAGCAGTCGAATTGGTAGAAAAGTAAAGGAGATTGCTCTCCCTAGTGAATGTAGATGGCTCTCATCCATCAGTTCAAGACTTGAATAGAACAAAAAGGCATATTTTCCTGAGAGTAAGAGAAAACTCCTGCCCCAACTACCTGAGCTGGGACACTAGTCTTTTCCTGCCTTCAGAATCAAACTGAAACATCAGCTCTTCAGTTTCAGACCTGTGACCTTTTTAGATGAGAACTTGAACTATCAACTCTCTTGGTTCTTGGAGCTTCGGACTCAGACATGATCTCTAGCTTGCCGACTGCAGGTTTGGAACTTCTTAGCCTCCATAATCTTCTGAGCCAGTTCCTTATAGTAAACCTCTTACTGCATATAATCCTATTGGTTTTGCTTTTCTAGAGAACCCTGACTAATACACTTAGTAAATTCAAAACAAAAATCCTTTCTGTTTTTAGCCAAGTGTTTGTTTTTCAGCATCCTAGTCTCAGTCCAAAAAAAAGAGGGAAGGAGGAGAGAAGTCTTTAAACAATAAGTCTTGAAGATATCTATATGTCATTCTAATAAGATTAAAAAATGAAAATAAGACCAGTTGGTATTAATATTTTTCTTTAACAAGTGTAATGCAATCTTACCTTGAATCTTTTCTGCTTGTTTCTTCTTGGTTTCAGTTTAATAATGTCTTTCACTTCTTTTCTTAAATGGTTGTTTAATATTACTGCTCTGTTCCACAGAATACCTGCCACAGTCCTGTCCACTTTTCTTCCCACCCGCCCCACCTCCATTCTCAGTGGTTATGTGTTGAACATGAGCAAAGTCACTCTTCCAGGGTTTGTAAATCCTTTTGGGATTATTGAGAATGAATGGTGTGGTATAAATGTCATATTGTTTCATAACAGTTCTTAAAACAATGAGATAATGTCTGTTACAGGATTTTAAGTTCCATGGAGAAGTGGAAGGTATATAAAAACAAGTCATTTTCATTATATCCATGTATTTTTGCTGTACAGTTTAAAACATTATTATATCCTTTAGAGATGTAAATGTTTGTTTGAGGGTGTGTGTGTGCACACATGCTGTTGACTATATAGAACTAAATAACTAGATTTTGATTTTGTTGCTTCATTTTGTCATTTGGGTACAGTAAATTTGTCACTGTAAAAGCTGGCTAGAAATCTAAAGCAGTCTCTTCTTAAGAATAAATATATAAAAAAAGATTAAATATGGTGTTTATCTCTTAATTTAAAGCTTTGTATTTGTGCAGTACTGAATTTTTTCTATATATGATGATGATTGACTGAGTTTTACAAAGACCTCAGTGAAGTCAGTTATTTAAAATAATTCCAAAATTCTGAGCTTCAGACCCATGTAAAACTAATAGTGACTAAAATTAAATGTATTTTCTTCTCCACAAAAACAAGCCCCTGACCTAATTCCCCTACTAGTATAATTAATGGCACCACTGTTCTTTCAGTCAGCCAAGTTAAAAAATGTTAGATTCATCTTTGGCTCCTTCCACTTCTTTACTAGTCCTTCATCTCTTGTTTGCCCTTCATCCCTAGACCCACAGGCAGCCCTGTACCTCTCTGCCTGTCCTTTCAGCTGTGTCACCTCATCCTTGCTCTTGGTGTGTCTCTCACTACCTCTTCCTAAAATGTTGTCATTAATTCCTGATTGGTTTCCTTATTCCAGCTACTCCTGCGTTTGTGGAGTTAGGACACAGAGCCTGAAGTTTAATCCTAGCTTCATCTCATAGTAGTTGTTTTTTCTTAGGAACTTTACTTATGCTCACTGAACCTCAGTTTCTTTATCTAGAAAATACCTCACCTCATGAGTAATTCACTGCAATAATTCAGTTGGATGACCTGTTGTTCTAGTTTATACTTTATTGGTTTCATGCTTCAAGAACCATTCAAGCTAGCTTAAGTGAAAAGGAAATTTTTGTAAGCATACAGTGGAATCTCATGAATACCCAGAGGTAGAAACTGAACAGAATATGACCAGAAACTGACGTTGTTCTCCTTCTAGAGATATGTAGTCTCCTTTCCTCTTTGTCTCTCTGCTTTGTTTTTTACATCTGCCCTGTACTGTTCTTTCTGTCCACAGTCTTCTCTTTTTAATCTCCTGTAGAATTCTGTGTTGCACATGGTATCATAATGACCATCCTAACTCTGAATATGCACATCTTTCTGCCTACCACAAACTGGTCAGTCTCACCATTATTTTCAAGAAAGGAATCTGATTGGCCTATCACATCTTTTGACTAGCTACACAAGTCATGGTCCCTTGGGAGCATGCATGTCTCACATGCTACCCCTGACTCTAGCCTCTGAGGCTAGTAGAAGGAGCCACAGGGAGATCCCATTCGACATAGGTATGGACACGCTGGTAATGACTGGCACCTAGAGAAATTTTAGGTGAAGGCATAGTGTGCTTCATGAGTAGTAGGTATTATTTTTATATACCAAAATAAACTAAAGTTAAATCCTGATTTTCTGTCTCTTCACTCTTTTTTAGACATATATACACATATTACATATGAAAACACACACAATAAAAAACTAATAGTTAGCAACATGGGCCTGAAGCCATCAAATATAAATTTCAGCTATAAATCTATTATTTAAGCCCTGTGTGACCTTGGACAAATTATTTACTTTCTCTATCCTTCAATTTCTTCTTTTGTAAAATGGAAATGACATTGTATCAGTTGGGAATCTTATGGTGTCAAATAGTTAATCAGGCTTATTGACATTCTAAAAAGCTTATATTTGGGCTATCAGTTCAGTTCAGTTGCTCAGACGTGTCCAACTCTTTGCAACCCCATGGACTGCAGCACACCAGGCTTCCCTGTCCATTACCAACTCCTGAAGCTTGCTGAAACTCACATCCATCCAATTGGTGATGCCATCCAACCATCTCATCCTCTGTCGTCCCCTTCTCCTCCCGCTTTCCCTCTTTCCCAGCATTAGGGTCTTTTCTGTTGAGTCTGTTTTTCGCATCAGGTAGCCAAAGTATTGAAGCTTCAGCTTCAGCATTAGTCCTTCCAATGAATATTCAGGACTGATTTCCTTTAGGGTAGACTAGTTGGATCTCCTTGCTATCCAAGTGACTCTCAAGAGTTTTCCCCAACACCGCAGCTCAGAAGCATCAATTCTTCAACACTCTACTTTTTTTATGGTCCAACTATCACATCATACATGACTACTAGAAAAACCATAGCTTTGACTAGATGGACCACTGTCGGCAAAGTAATGTCTCTGCTTTTTAATATGCTGTCTAGGTTGGTCATAGCTTTTCTTCCAAGGAGCAAGCATCTCTTAATTTCATGGCTGCAGTCACCATCTGCATTGATTTTGGAGCCCAAGAAAATACAGTCTGTCACTGTTTCCATTGTTTCCCCAACTATTTGCCATTAAATGATGGGACCAGATGCCATGATCTTAGTTTTCTGAATGTTGAGTTTTAAGCCAGCTTTTCACTCTTCTCTTTCATTTTCATCAAGAGGCTCCTCAGTTCCTCTTCACTTTTTGCCATAAGGGTGGTGTCATCTGCATATCTGAGGTTATTGATATTTCTCCCGGCAATCTTGATTCCAGCTTGCACTTCATCCAGCCTGGCATTTCACCTGATGTATTCTGCACATAAGTTAAATAAGCAAGGTAACGATATACAGCCTTGACATACTCCTTTCCCAATTTGGAACCAGTCTGTAGTTCCATATCTGGTTCTAACTGTTGCTTCTTGACCTGCATACAGATTTCTCAGGAGGCAGGTAAGCTGGTCTGGTATTCCTGTCTCTTTAAGAATTTTCCACACAGAAAATTGTTGTGATCCACACAGTCAAAGGCTTTGGCGTAGTCAATAAAGCAGAAGTCAGTGTTTTTCTGGAATGCTCTTGCTTTGTCTATGATCCATTGGATGTTAACAATTTGATCTCTGGTTCCTCTGCCTTTTCTGAATCCAGCTTGATCACCTGGAAGTTCTCGATTCACATACTGTTAAAGCCTGGCTTGGAGAATTTTGAGCATTAATTTACTAGCGTGTGAGATGAGTGCAATTGTGTGGTAGTTTGAACATTCTTTGGCATTGCCTTTCTTTGGGATTGAAATGAAAACTGACCTTTTCCAGTCCTGTGACCACTGCTGAATTTTCCAAATTTGCTGGCATATTGAGTGCAGTACTTTCGCAACATCCTCTTTTAGGATTTGAAATAGCTCAGCTAGAATTCTATCACCTCCACTAGCTTTGTTCGTAGTGATGCTTCCTAAGGCCCATTTCACTTCGCACTCCAACTAGCTGTAGGTGAGTGATCACAGCATCATTGTTATCTGAGTCATTAAAATCTTTTTGTGTAGTTCTTCCGTGTATTCTTGCCACTTTTTCTTACTATCTTCTGCTTCTGTTAGGTCTCTACTGTTTCTGTCCTTTATTGTGCCCATCTTTGCATGAAATAGTTCCTTGGTATTTTGGAGCTATAGATAAAACTGATTTCAGGCACAGCTTTATCAGAGGCTAACATAATGTCAGCTGGACCTTGATTTCTCTTTTCATTCTGCTTTCACATCCCCACCTCAGTCCCCATATACACAGCCTTATTTGTGCCCTTCAGGCTTTCCCCCACGTGGGTTTGAATAATCATATCAGCTCCTCATATCTTCCCTGAATCTAATCCAGTGGACAGAGGATGCTTGCCCTTTTCCCAGAGTTCTCAACAAAAACTCTCACACCACCTCATTGCTGCTGATGCTATAATGATTACTGTAGCTGTACAACTAAAGGCTTTAATTGAGCAGTCCTGAGGCACATGCCATTTCTCACACCTTAGACAGAAACAGCTCCTCTAGAGTCACATGGACTCAGGGGTGCAGGGAGCAGTTTGCCCACCACAATTATAATAATACCAGTCTCACATGATTGTCTAGAGGATTAAGTCAGGTAAAGTAAGCCAAAAAAACTCTCGATCTATGCCCATCCTGTTCTCAAGAAAACTACATGCACTCAGGATCTGCTGTAAAACAGATTTGAAGTCTTTTCTTCCATTATTTCCCCAGACAGATCCCATCTTCTCCCCCAGCCGCTCTCATGGATCCTTGACTACCCTCCACCCTTTCTTGTCTGTGTCAGATTGTCTACTGCTTATGCAATTCTGTTGCACCATTCTTCCACCATTTTGGTCTCTGGAATTATTGTCCTTCATGCCTCATCTCAAACACTCTTCCACCTACAAATCTTTCCCAAACTCCCTTAGACTCTAAACAAAATCCCACAAAAGATATGGTTGCTGGTTCACCAGTCTATTTCTAGCTCCACATCTCAGACATTTCAAAATACATTTCCCTGGATATCTCAGTAGGTTTCTTATGATACTTACCATATTCTACCTTGTATTAATCTTCTGTATCAATCCATGTCATGTATACTGAAGGCTCAAAATAAATATTTCTTTCATTGAATTAAACATAATTTCATTAGATATACATAAGCTTTAAACCATTTATTTTACACAAGAGAAAATTTTAATCTTTAATAAGGAATTTATACTCTTGACTGTATCTTAGATATTTAGCAATGATCTAATAAGTCAAATACATAGTCAGTTCCTAGTAATCCACAGGGCTGATATTATATCATATAAACCTTTTTTCCCTAGGATTGCATTTTCCTTTATATGCATTAGGATTCTATATTTGATTTTCTGTCTGCTGCTAAGTCACTTCAGTTGTGTCTGACTTTGTGTAACCCCATAGACAGCAGCCCACCAGGCTCTTCTGTCCACAGGATTCTCTAGACAAGAATATTGGAGTGGGTTGCCATTTCCTTCTCCAGATTTTCTGTCTGTTAATCCATATTTATTGAGTACTTACTGTAGTCTAAACATTCAAGGCTCTTGAGAAAACAAAGAACAAAATGATAAGTATCTGTTCTCAGGGGACTTACATTCTAGTTAGGCATGGGGTGAATTGGGATAGGCAATTGTGAGTTAGGATAGGCAGTAATGAAGCAAATATATTTTATAATGTTAGGTAATGACCCACTCCAGTATTCTTGCATGGAGAATTCCATGACAGAGGAACCTGGCAGGCTACAGTCCATGGGGGTCACAAAAAGTCAGACACTACTGAGAGACTAACAATGACAATTCTACTAGTTTTAAGTTGCCAGAAAGTTTGCTTGTTTGTTTGATTGTTTTTGAAATATCTGTGTTGTAAGAGGTATGTTGAAAAGGAAATTATTATATGGCAGACTTCAAACAAAGTAGGAAAAAAGCATATTATGCTACTTGCCTCACAGAGTTATCTCACAGAATGTTTTTTAGTTTCTTTAACTTTCTCACTTTTTAATCTCTCTCTGAACTGGGATTCACCACCATTTTATTTTATGAGCAGTCAGCTCTTTTTTTGGCTCTGAAAATCAAGACATTCCTAAAAACTGTTCTCAAAGAATGGTGTTTTACTGTGTAAAAGCAATGTCTGTTGAACAGTAACCTTTGAATCAGTTCATTCTTTTAAGTACTTATAATGATGAAGAGGATTCTTTAGCTAGTTATTAGTACCAGCTTAAAATAACATGTAAATACAGTGTGTGCATATAATCACAAATATGCATATTTCTAATTCAAACTTAGTAAGTGCTGTATTTTTAAAAGTTCAGCTCTTTGTTGAGTTGATATATTGTTTGTGATTTTATGGGATAGCTTAAAATGTTTAGTCCAATAATAAAAAGATGGCAGCAATTTCAGAACAGTCACATCATTTAGTATCTGGCAAATGTTCCACTGAAATAGGGAAAAATTGAAAGAGTTTACTTGTTATTGACATCCCTGGTTTTAATGTAAGTAAGTGTACTTTGCATTATTAAACTCACAGCTGAATAAATTCCAGTACAGAGATTGTCATATTTATATTGTTCGTTCTGTTCTGAGTTCTCCATGTAGCCTCTCTCTCTGCCAAGCATTTTCCACAGTTCTCACATCAGTGTCAATGTTGCCTCCCTTCCCCAACTTTTCACAGATTACCTCATCTTTACTCTTTTCAGAAGACCATCTAATATGAGCTTCCTCAGCTTCACTCCCCTCCACCAAGGGCTTGTTTCCCCACATATTTCTCCAGACTCTTTTGACTCATGACAAGGTGACCCTAATTCGTTTTAAGGCTAACCATCTACATACCCAGCCCCACAATCTTCAGGAACTTTCTTTTCTCATTCCTTGTTCTCGTGCAAAAGTCTCTCCATACCCACAAACTTTTTTCCCTTTGTCTCCTATCTGCTCATTTCTCCCCTGACCTTAAAGATGATGTTTTAACTTTGTTTTTTTCTGTGGGAGAAGTTTGTTATTTCTTTTCCAATTTTGTTTTCCTGAAAGGAGCAATCTTAAAAATCCTGTCTCTTCTTTTTATAGCTTCTAATTATTTCTTGGGATCTAGGTTCTTAACTTCACAATTGTATGAAAATTGTCCTTTAAAAAAAAAATAGAAGTATAGTTTATTAAATAGAATTATTGACTTCCCTGGTGGCTTAGATGGTAAAGCATCTGCCTGCAATACAGGAGACCCAGGTTCAATCCCTGTGTTGGGAAGATCCCCTGGAGAAGGGAATGGCAACCCACTCCAGCATTTTTGCCTGGAGAATCTCAGGGACAGAGGAGCCTGGCAGGCTACAGTCCATGGAGTCGCAGAGTTGGACACAACTGAGTGAAAAACATTTTAAGAACTTTAAAAATGGTTTATTTATAATATTGTGTTAGTTTCAGGTATGCAGCATGTGAATCAGTTTGTAGATATATGTACACACATATATATCGTTCCAGATTATTTTCCATTATAGGTAATTACAAGATTGAATATAGTTCCTTGTGCTGTACTGTAAATCCTTGTTGCTTATTTATTTTATGTGTAGTAATTTGAACTTTTTATTCCCACACTTCTAATTTATTCTTCTCCACCTCCTTTTTCCTTTGTTAAGCATAAGTTTGTTTTCTGTTTGTGAGTCTGTTTTTTTTTTATTCATTAGTGTTATTTTTTAGATTCCACATATAAGTAATATTGTATATTTGTCTTTTTCTATCTGATGTACTTCATTTAGTATAATATTTGTACTCTAATATAATCTCTAGGCCCATCCATGTTGCTGCAAGTAGCACGATTCCATCCTTTTATGGCTGAGTAATACCCGTGTGTGTATACACCACATCTCAGCCCAGCGGTCTGTCGATGGCACTGAGGCTGCTTCCATGTCTCGGCTGTTGTAAGTAGTGCTGCTGTGGACACTGCAGTGCACACATCTTTTCGCGTTAAAATTTTTATCTTTTCTGGGTATATGCCCAGAAGTGGGTTTACTGGATCATACGGTAGCCTTATTTTTAGTTTTTAAAGGAACCTCTGTACTATTTTCCATAGTGGCTGCAAAAATTGTCTTTTCAAAGTCAACAGTCATCCATCCTCATTGCCTTTTTTCAGTTCTCTTGTTGAACTTGAGACTTTTTCTTATCACCATTGCCTCTTCAGGTTTACAACACAGGCATGCCAGTTGCTTCTCTGAAATACATTTTTTTACTCTTCCATAGCAAAAATAAACATTTAAAAGTCCAGATATCCAGTATAGTCATAGGTAATGACAATATTGTTTGTTTTCAATTGTCAGAAAGGTGTTTTGTTTTTCTTTTAGCAGTCTCTGTGTTGCAGAGCTAATGCTGAAAAGGGATTACTAGGGGACTACTTCAAATCAAGATAGGAGAAAACTCATAATTTACTACTTCCTTCCCAGGGGGATCCTTGAAAATACCTTTTTAGAGTCTTAAACTTTTTTTTTATTCTTTGAAAATAAGTGAAAAAACTAAGTATATGCTATGCATATGCCATATATTTACTTTTATTTGAGGGAAAAATGAGGAAATATGTACATACACCCTTACTTTTGCACAAAAAAAAAAAAAGCATAGGCTGGATAAGCTGGAAAACTGAAGTTTGCTGCTTGTAAGGAGTAGGAGAGCAAGAATGGGTGGAAGAGATGGGGAGGCAGTAACACTGCTCTGTGTTTGTCTTTTGGTGTGGTTTTGACTTTGGGAAATGTACTCATGTTCTATGTATTTTAAAAATTAAATTAAATCAGCAAGCATAGGAAGAAAAAAAAAAAACTAAAACTGAATGTAAACAGAAACAAATAAACCCAACTATAAGTCAAATGAATAACATTACACTGATGAGGGATAAAAGAAAGAGAAAATTAATTCAAACTTTGAACTTGGTATTTTGACTATATTATGTTTGGTCTGGGGGGAAGATGAGAATAGCCAACAAATTTTGAACTCTTCTTAGGAGGTTTTTTTTGTTGTTGTTCTATAGACCCACTAATTATAAAGCTGTTTATGAATGAGATTTAGTAAATGAATGCATATGTTGATGTTGTAGGGAGCCAGAATTCTCATCAGAGAAGAAAGGAAATAAAAAATACAGAAAGAGGGGAGATAAACACTTTGGGAAAGGGAATGAATTTGTATAAACTCATAATGTCATATATATGTATATACATAGATATATGTATTTCCTACCTATGATTGCTAAAAAAGGCCTAAAAGCAGAGAATCAACAGCAGTGAACACACCTGGCACCCAGATATTGGTTTCTAATACTATTTCCCACTGAGAGGAACCAGAGCTCTTTGGAGAAATGCAGTATTCTCAAGCCTGGATCACCTGTTATGCAAGCAAGTGTCAAGAAGTCATAGGAGGCATCTTGAAAGGCCCCTCCCTACTCCCAGGTCAAATCTGGAATAATTTGAGCTGCAGCTAATTGAGGATACACAGCTCAAGAACACAAAGGTAAACAGCCCAATGTAAAAATAGGCAAAACATTTATTCTAAGAAGATATACAGGCAGCCAATAAGATGAAAAATACTCAACATCACTAGCTATCAGGGAAATGCAAATCAAAACCACGATCAGGTACTATTCCACACCTACTAGGAAGTCTTTAATTTTAAGAGTTAGGAAGGAAGGGAAGGGGAGAAAGAGGGAGGGATAAGGAAGGAGTTTGGGCAAGGATATGGAGAAATCAGAACCCTCATACACTGCCAGTGGGCTTCTAAAATGGTACAGCCACTGCAGAAGAAATTTAACAGTTCCTCAGAAAAGTTAAGCGTTGAATTACCAGATGACCCATCAATCTTATTCCTAGGTATATACCTAAAAGAAATGAAAACAAGGGTTCAAACAAAAACTTGTAATACTGTTAAGCAGTATTATTCATGATAGCTGAAAAGTGGAAACAAACCAAACAAAAACAACCTGACAAAATAGAGTATATCCATATAATGAAATGTAATTCAACCATAAAAAGGAATGAAGTACTGACACATGCTGCAACATGGGTGAACCTTAAAAACATTATGCTACATGAAAGAAGCCAGACACAAAAGGTCATATAGTATGATTCCATTTATATGGAATATCCAGAATAGGCAAATCCATAGAGGTGAAAAGATTAGTGGTTGCCAGGGGCTGCAGGGTGGTGAAAATTGTGACTCACTTTTCAGAGTGTTTCTGCGAAGAGGTACCATATCTTTTTTGGGTGATGGAACTGTTCTAGGACTATATAGTGGTGATGATTGTACAATATTGTGATTGTACTAAAAATCACTGACTTACACATTTAAACATGGTGAATTTTATGTGGATTTTTACCTTAATAAGAAAAGGCAAAAAATATGCGGCTTCCCTGGTGGTCCAGTGGTTAAGAATCTGCCTTGCAATGCAAGGGACACCAGTTCCATCCCTGGTCAGGAAAATGCCGCATGCCAAGGGGCAGCTGAGCCCAAGCTCTGGAGGCCATGAGCCACAACTACTGAAGCCCAAGTGCCTCGAGCCTAGGATTCACAAGAAAAGCCCTACAAAGAGAAGCCCTCACACCGCAACTGGAGAAAGCCCTTGCACAGCAGTGAAGACTCAGCACAGCCAAAACTAAATATTTTTTAAAAAAAGAAAATGCAAAAAATAGTAATTTAGAACAGGAATGAAATTTAAAATAATATCTATGAGTCCATAATGCTATAAATGAGTAAATAAATACTTAGAAGCAAAAGAAGGTCTTCTTATAGTAAGATGCCAACCAGTAGATGTGCAGAGAGGGGTAGAATTGAAAAATTACAGTTTTCATAGTTAAGATGGGTTTGGCTAAAAATTATCAAAGGATACTAAATGTACTGGGACTGTTTGATGGAGAGTGATGTATTTGCATGATCTTAAAGTATCTCCCCACTGATTGCTTATTAGTTGCAATATGAAATACATATACTGTTTCTCTCTAGAGAAATCAAGTAACACCTTGATTGAAAGTGAAAGTTGCTCAGTTGTGTCTGACTCTTTATAGTCCATGGAATTCTCCAGGCCAGAATACTGGAGTAGGTAGCCATTCCCTTCTCCAGGGGATCTTCCCAACCCAGATCGAACCCAGGTTTCTCACATTGCAGGGAGATTCTTTACCAGCTGAGCCACCAGGGAAGCCCTTGATTGCCTCATCAGAATTAACATCAGCAGTGAGGGGCACCATGTGTCTCCTGATGATACCCTGAGAAGGACAAAAGGTCCCTCATATGGTGCTTTAGCCTGTACCTAATAAGGAAGCATCAGACAAACCCAAACTTGTTTATTAAAAAAACAACTGCCCTACATTCCTCAAAAAATGTCCGTGTATAAAATACAAAGTAAGGCTAAGGAGAGTAGAGAGACGTTAAACTAAATGCTGTACCTGATCTTAGACTGGCTCTTGAAACAGAGGAAAAAATAATACTAAAAAAGGACATTATTGGGGTACTTGACAAAATTGGAATGTGGATGGCATATTAAAGTATTGCATCAATTTTTATCTTCTGAATTTGATAATCATGCTTTACCTCCATAAGAGGTCATCCTTGTTCTAATAATTACAAGCTGAAATATCAAGGACTAAAGGGCCGTGGTAAACTACATTCAAGGGGTTGAGGGAAAATATATATGTATATATGCAAAGGGAGAGAAAATAATAAAACCTGTGGCAAAATGTTAAAAATTGATGATTTTGTATAAAAATATGCTTTATATTATTCTTCAACTTTTCTAATTCTTCTACATTTCATTAAGATGTGAGTAAAAAGTTACTCAAATTGATGGGCTGCCATTTTTTCTTCTGCATTTTCCCCTTTTTACCTTATGAAATATTTTTAAAACACAGCGAAGTACAGCGATTTAACCTATATTTTACCTAACTAATCAGAATGTTTTTTTCACATTTGTTTTAGAGGGTTTTTTAATGTGAATTTTCATATATTAAGTCATCTGTATGTATATGTACTCTCCAGTTTACTTTCTCTCCCTCCTCAGAAGTACCCACTACCCAGAAGTAAGTGTGTTTCCTTTCTGTGCATGTTTTTAAACTTTTACTACATATATTTGTATATAGTCATTAAAAATAATAACATTGTTAGTATGCCCCTTAAAATAAGCATTATCAAATGGTGTGTATCCAGTTGCACCTTGTATTTTCACTTAGCATTATGCTTTCCATACTTGTCTGTTTTTTGTTTTTTTTATTTCAGTTGGAGGCTAATTACTTTACAATACTGTAGTGGTTTTTGCCATACATTGACATGAATCAGCCATGGATTTACATGTGTTCCCCATCCTGATCTGTTTTTAAATGTACTACATCTTTATTCATTTTAAATGATGTGTTCACTGAATGCTTATACCTGTTCATAGACTTTGACATTCTTTCCATATATTTTCTATTTTAAGCATTCTGCAGAAAACATCCTTAAGCAACACTATGCACCTAAATAAGAGTTTCTCTCGGTAAGGTCTTGGAATGTAATTGCCAGATCTAGGCTGTCAACATCTTGATGATCCTATTGGCAGGCAGTGTTTACCACTGTTATGTACTGGGCATGGGCACTGTTTTAAGTGCCTCATTTGTACTAATTTATTTAATCCTCAAAACAATAGGTAGACACTGTTATTATCTACATTTTACAGATGAAGAAACTGAACTCTAGGTCCCAAATCCAATAAGTAGAAGGTGTCAGAGCTCTGATTCAGCTGGTGTATGTTCCTAGCAATGGGGCTTCCCTGCCTGCAGTGAGGGAGAAGCAAATACACAATACACAAGCCATGTTCAGCAGAATATGAACACCTTCCCCGGATATTGACATTTTTCTCCAAAGTAGTTTTACCAGCTTTCACTCTCAACAGCTTAAAAGAAGGGTGGTTTTTTTTTTTTTTTGGAGTTCTTAATTTATGAAATTAAAAAGCATCTCATCCATTACGTTTGTTTGGAATGTTTTTAGATCTCTAAAATCTGCACGTCTGAAAAGCACTTCCTTACATGACACTGTTTAGAGGAACATGCTTTATAGAATCTTAAGGCTGGAACCACCACTTCCTTACTTGACACTGTTTAGAAGAACATGCTTTTATAGGATTATAAGGCTGGGATCTTGGCCTTTAAAAGGCCCAGCTATAGGAAGTTTTCTTGAATTCATCTGGATCCAAACTCTTCTATCAACCAGCCAGGCGTGAAATCTGAGTGACCTTTGCCCCCTTTCGTCTCTCCCGTACCTCGTCACCTCTCCTCACCACAGTTCTTACCCTGTGCTTGTGCCACACTCAGCCCATCAGCAGGTCTTACACACTCACCCACTGTGGGATCGCTCATCTGTCCCCTTCTAGTCCCATGGGCTAGTTCAGGTTCTTAACACATCTTTCTTGGCACACTTATAAAAAACTTAAAGTGCTCTTTTCCTCCTGAATCTCCCACAAGTAGCACATTCTATACACTACTACTAGAGTGATCTTCTTAATATAATTATTGTATTATTCCTCTGCTCACAAACCTTTTGTAGTGTCTTATTGTGTACCAAATTAAGTGTAAAATCATCTACTGCTGTTCTCCAGAATCTTACTTTCAAACAGTTTAGCATCTTATCCCCTATTACTGCTCTTATGTTCCGTAGAGCATAGGTGGTCTAGGGTGGAACTGAAGAATTTGAGTTTCTAACAAGTTTTCAAATGAAGCTGATACTGCAAGTGCAGTCTGGGTATCACACTCAGAACATTATTCCAGCTGATCTGTAGGACCTGACATGAGGTTTTATAAATGAGATACTCATTGGCTATATGCTGAACAGAATTAAATCTATGTTTTTAAAGCCTAGAAAAACCGATTTTCCAAAGATCACTGGGATTAGGCATTCAAATCATAAGAAATGATTACTTTTGAAAATTTTAAACTTACAAAAAGTAACAAGAATACAGTGATTCTTTATACATCTTTTACTTTGATTTGCCTGTAGTTTACATTTTGTTACATTGCATATGCTTTATGTATGTAGTTTTGCATAAATAAGTAAATATATGTATGTTGCACTATATGTAATGTCCTTTCCTTCAACTATTTGCTTGTCCCTGCTGTACTATCAGGAATGTGATTTTACAGAATTCTCGTATAGATGGAGGCTTCGTTACTCTGATTTGGGGGATGGGCAGGCAACCTTTGGGGATAAGTGAGTCATTTCTGAGCCTATTTCCTTATCTTTAAGATATGAATATAATAAATTAGGTACAACAATTTAAGTAACATATATATAAATTACCAATTACAGACATCTTAACATAGCAAGCATTCAACAAATATGACCATTTTGCAGATTATCAAAGGAGTTATTTACATGTGTAGATAAATAATTTATTAACAAGTTTGTTAGTATGCTAAGTATATTGTACTAGATGGAAGCACTTTTAAGGGCAGGAAGTGTTGTATCTTCTACCAATAAAAAATTGGCAATAGATCTTTTAAAAATAAATGGACAACATAAATATATATGTATGCATATATGCATAATAGCATATACTATATTTAAGGCAAAGTCAATTATGCCTCCATTACATATAAATCCAGAAATTAGGAATCATAGTTTTATAATACATACACCAGAGAATTGATGAATGCATGTGTTATTTGCTGTTAGAATGTGCTTGGTCAGCCTGTTTTTAGCTTTTATGCTTGTAACAAGTAATGAAAACATTGGCTTTCCACAGTCAACCAAATATTTGTTTTGCTGCTACTTACTCATTACTGTAGACTAAATAATTTTTCTTGCCTTCAGCAGCAAAAATATGATTTTATTCCAAGCTTTGGATACTTTAGCTTTAATTTTATTCCTGTATATATAATGTCACATGTGTGCTCCTATAATAAAATTGTAAATACTTTATCTTCTGTTGTATAATAAAGGATTGTACTCAGGTCCACAGAAATGATTCCAGGAGAAAAAGATAATGCTTTATCTGCTAAAAATGAAAGGAGAAAAAAGCATGCTGGCATGGAACAGAGAAATATAACTCTTCTAAAGAAAAAAGCAGACATTGAAACTCTTAAATGTTTAAAACAGGGCATCCTGTGTGCTTTTCAATAAAAACTGGTGAAAGCTGTGGTAAAATGTTTGTTTCATCAGTATGATTGTACTCCTAGGTCAAAAAAAAAAGGTGGAGACAAGAGAGAACAATGAAGTTAATGAATAAAACAAATGTTCCCCTAAATCATGGCCCTAGTTGTGTCTTACTAAGGAAAAATATAAGGATTATATAAAACAAATTTCTTTTCAATTTATTTTTATAGAGAAATTATCAAAATATTCATATGAGGCAAAACATTTTATAATTAACTTTCAAATGGTGGAAGCTTATTTTCACAATCTGCAAAGAAGTTCATTTCCTTTCAGAATCAAGGTTAGCTAACATCCAGTGCTTTCCCCTATTTACCACTTAGAGCATGGGAGTGTAATTATTTCTTTGTTTGCTAGTATATATCACTATACAGTGAGTTTCTTAAAAGCACGACCCATTTGATCATACTTCATTTATTTAGCAAATATGTATTGAGTGTGTACTATGTGCCAGACACTCTTTGGACACCTTGGATACACCAGGTAACAAAATGAAGACCTCTGGAGTCCTTTTAAAATAGGTCAAATCATCACACTGTACACCCCAAGTATCTTACAGTTTTGTCAGTTACACCTCAATAAAACTGGGGTTGGGGAAAGCAGAAAAAGACCTCTGCCCTAGTGGACCTTACCATCTACACACATTTGCAAAGTTACTGGCACATACACAGTGGATTTCCCATCACAGTTATAAGATGTCCACACCAACTCTAAGCATTGTATCTTCATAAAATAGCATCCAAGGTAAGAAGGAAGGGAAAATGTAAAAGGCCTTTCTTACTGTGGACCTTTCTCTTTATGGCAAAGAAAATCTTTCCCAGAATCCCCTGCCAGACGTCCCTTTGCATATCATTGGTCAAAACTAGACCATATATATATTGGTCAAAACTAGACCATATATATTAATATAGGATTAATCACTGCCAAAGAGGAGTAAGATTTCTTACTATAAGCAGCTAGAAGAAAACGTGTATCACCACAGCTGCCAACTCACCTGGATCTGTGCAATTTGCTTGCCTGTCGCCCTGTAGCTGTTCATACTCCAGACCAACTCTTCCACTTCGGCACTGGATCCTGCAGCCTCTTCAGTTCAGTCACTCAGTTATGTCCGACCCTTTGCAACCCCATGGACTCTAGCACTCCAGGCTTCCTTGTCTATCACCAATTCACGGAGCTTGCTCAAACTCATGTCCATCCAGTTGGTAATGCCATCCAGCCATCTCATCCTCTGTCGTCCCCTTCTCTTCCTGCCTTCAATCTTTCCCAGCATCAGGGTCTTTTCCAATGAGTCAGTTCTTCGCATCAGGTGACCAAATATTGGAGCTTCAGCTTCAGCATCAGTCCTTCTGAAGAATATTCAGGACTGATTTCCTTTAAGACTGGCTGGTTTAATCTCCTTGCTGTTCAAGGGACTCTCAAGAGTCTTCTCTAACACCACAGTTCAAAAGCATCATTCTTTGGTGCTCAGCTTTCTTTATGGTCCAGCTCTCACATCCATACATGATTACTGTAAAAACCATAGCTTTGACTAGATGGACCTTTGTCAGCAAAGTAATGTCTCTGCTTTTTAATATGCTGTCTAGGTTGGTCATAGCTTTTCTTCCAGGAGCAAGTGTCCTTTAATTTCATGGGAGCAGTCACCATCTGTAGTGATTTTGGAGCCCAAGAAAATACAGTCTGTCACTGTTTCCATTGTTTCCCCATCTATTTGCCATGAAGTGATGGGACCGGAGGCCATAATCCTAGTTTTCTGAATGTTGAGTTTTAAGCCAGCTTTTTCACTCTCTTTCACTTTCATCAAGAGGCTCTTTAGTTCCTCTTCGCTTTCTGCCATAAGGGTGGTGTCATCTGCATATCTGAGGATATTGATATTTCTCCAGCAGTCTTGATTCCAGCTTGTGCTTCATTCAGTCAGGTATTTTGCATGATGTACTCTTCATGTAAGTTAAATAAGCAAGGTGACAATATACAGCCTTAACGTATTCTGTTCCCAATTTGGAATTAGTCCGTTGTTCTTTGTCCGGTTTTAACTGTTGCTTCTTGACCTGCATACAGATTTCTCAGGAGGCAGGTAAGGTATATGAGAGTATTCTCATCTCTTTAAGAATTTTCCAATTGTTGTGATCCATGCAGTCAAAGGCTAGCATAATCAATAAAGCAGAAGTAGATGTTTTTCTGGAATTCTCTTGCTCTTTCTGTGATCCAGCGGATGTTGGCAATTTGATCTCTGGTTCCTCTGCCTTTTATAAATCCAGCTTGAACATATGGAAGTTCATGGTTCATGTATTGCTGAAGCCTGGCTTGGAGAATTTTGAGCATTACTTTACTAGCGTGTGAGATGAGTGCAATTGTACAGTAATTTGAGAATTATTTGGCATTGCATACTTTGGGACTGGAATGAAAACTGACCTTTTCCAGTCCTGTGGCCACTGCTGAGTTTTCCAAATTTCCCGACATATTGAGTGCAGCACTTTGACAACATCATCTTTTAGGATTTGAAATAGCTCAACTGGAATTCCATCGCCTCCACTAGCTTTGTTCGTAGTGATGCTTCCTAAGGCCCACTTGACCTTGCATTCCAGGATGTCTGGCTCTAGGTGAGTGATCACACCATCAGGATTATCTGGTCATGAAGATCTTTTTTGTATAGTTCTTCTGTGTATTCTTGCCACCTCTTCTTAATATCTTCTGCTTCTGTTAGGTCCATACAGTTTCTGTCCTTTATTGTGCCCATCTTTGCATGAAATGGTCCCTTGGTATCTAATTTTCTTGAAGAGATCTCCAGTGTTTCCCATTCTATTGTTTGCCTCTATTTCTTTGCATTGATCACTTAGGAAGGGTTTCTTATCTTTCCTTGCTATTCTTTGGAACTCTGCATTCAAATGGGTATATCTTTCCTTTTCTCCTTTGCCTTTTGCTTCTCTTCTTTTCTCAGCTATTTGTAAGACCTCCTCAGACAACCATTTTGCCTTATTGCATTTCTTTTTCTTGGGGATGGTCTTGATCCCTCTCTCCTGTACAATGTCACGAACCTCCATCCATAGTTTTTCAGGCACCCTGTCTATCATATCTAATCCTATGAATCTATTTCTCACTTCCACTGTATAATCATAGTCAGAGTCAATATCTAGTATGGTATTTTGTGGAATAATGTGTCATCCTTCATGCGAGCCAAGGGAGCTTTGACCTTCAGAAAAGTGGTTATGAGTCTACCTTTTTCTTTCCCTGTTGTCTCAAAATGGAAAAAACAAGAATACTGTATATTTAATATAAGCCTGTTCTTTTCTATATTTTGGATTAAAGTACTTTTGTAGTAATTTGTACATTGGTTACTGGTTATCTTAAGAAAGATGCTTATTGTGAATTCCCTGGTGGTTCATTAATTAGAACTCTGCGCTTTCACTCCCAAGGGCCCAGGTTCAATCCCTGATCAGAGAACTAGGATCCTGCAAGCTATGCAGTGCACCCAAAACAAGAAAAAGATACTTATTATTAAAACTGCTATTTCTATTTGCTCTTATTAGCATTTACAGTTATAAAACTTACTTGTTTCAGGTTTTGCTTCCTTCCTAAAATTAGACAGGAAATTTCTTTTCCCTCTGATTTTTATATTGGCATCATAGGTCTGTAGTTTTTGATAGGCATGATGAGGCCTCTCAGCTGACTAGGACTTGGCATTCTTATCTTTACTATTCTGCTTTATCTGAGATAAAAGGTAAAAGGACCAAACATAACCTTGCATGAGCTAGAACTCAGTTCAGTTCTAGTATGCTTATCTATGTGGCCAGGTGTTATTTCCTTTGGATTTATATTTTTCATCTCACTGTTTTTGTGCCTTGTTGTATACACGGACCATTTATTTGACTTTCTTTGATTCTTTGTTTTCTAAAAACTAAAAACATTTTTTTATATCAGAAAACTGTGATAATCCATTTCAACCATGTTTTCATGTATCATCTTACTGCTACTTCCAAAAAAGGAAATATTCCCTCCAGCCAGCAACTGTTCCACCTTTTCTCATCAGTAGGGCTGGCACCGGTTCAAGTTCTGTCAACACTGTTCCATCAGATAAAGCTGCTGGTAACGTAAAGGATGAGAGGGGGTGGTATGAATGCACATGATTCATGTTCGCCGGAGTGCCAGCGCTCTTGCTTGACGCCCTAGAGCTTCTAGTGACACTTGCCCATGCACATAGCAGCATCTGTCTGATAATAGTTGAGTCATTTGGATAACAACTCATGTTTTAGGGTTTTCATTGACAAAATGGTTAATAATTAAGCTTTTGTACAAGATCTTTGTATAAACATCATTTTTAATAAGCTAAAAGCCTAATCAGAATATAAGCAGTATGTCTGCAATCTGTTATCATCTGTACTGTTTCACTCGTTATTAACAGAACTGGATAAGCTTCACTTTTAGAACATGTTATGCAGCATGGAAAGTTTCATTTCATCCAACAAAATGATTGTCTTCTAAAAAGCAAGGAAAGAAGTGTCAGACAGAGCTATTCCCTATGGGCCTCTTCTCCTTGTGGAAGAAAATCTGGCATTACACGTAAAGTTTTTTTTTGATTCAGGAAAGGGCTTTGGAGCGAGCCTTATAAAGCTATCACTGTGTGCCAAGGGATAGCCCTCCTTCTGAACATTACCAGTCAACCATGCTGAATCACAGTCTAGTTACGTGATCACTTTAGTTGTGTCGAGTCAGAAAGGATTTAATCAAGCTCTCCAATCTCTGTATTCTGTCCGTTGTGTATGGTCCTTGCCAGGAAGCTCTCTGTGCATCCAGGCACAGAGCTTCCAGGCAATTGCACCACCTTTATGACTTGCTTCATCTTTACCCTGCTGCCCTAGGCCACTCGTGAGTCTCTCAAGATCTTTTTATCCTGTTAGCCTAAGTCCTATGCTAGAGGCAGGCCTGAACAGTAAGTTAGAGGCTACAGGAGGGGTTTTCAAACTGTAGTTGATAATTCACTGGGGGGTCATGAAATCAATAGTGTGTCTTAATCAACATTTTTATTTAATGGAATGGCATGAACCAGAAAACATCAGAGTGCATCACATGTAGTAAGGGTAAATAGTGTTTTATGAAATTTTTATTTTTTTCATTATATTTTAGTAACATATGAAATTGCCTTTTTTGTGGGTAAAACAATAGAATACCAGTAATTTCATATGGTTCAACCTTATACCTACAGTTTTATATGTTAGTTATATATACCGAACATGTATGTGTGTATAATTAAGACTTATTTCCTGTGCTAAGTCACAGTCTAAAAAGTTCATCATCAGTGCATTAGACTAAAAGTCTAATAGTGCTGTGCTAAACCAGGAAAAAGAAAACGCCCCAAAATTCTTTCCCCAGTTCTAAAATAGCTAACCTCTGCTGGGTAGAACAAGAATATTCATGAGAAACATATTTTATAATTAATAGACAATTTAATAATTAATAGTCATAATTGAACAGTATTCACAATTAACAGACATTTCAAGTGCTAAATTTGGTGTGCAGGTGAACTATAAGTTTTAGAGGCATTCAGAATAGTGAGAAATACTAAAATCAAAAGAAGGTTCCTCACTCAGGGAGAAAGGGAGAAATGGGTCTAACTGGACAAAAGGGCACATTCTTAGGACATGTTTAATCTCTGTAACACGAGCTAAGTAGTTTAGTTTGATAATGTATAGAACCTTGACGAAACATAAAAGAAGTAACCTGTATGAGAGAGAAATCATGAATAATACATAATTTTGATGAAATAAGATCAAAAAACAGTGTCACTTTGAAAAACCCCTAACTTTAATGTGATCAACAACCTACTGTTTGGGAAGACTTTTGAAATCTCACTTTAGAGCTGATGGCATCTTACAAAATCGCTTTAATTTTACCTACTGGGTGTTTGTGTTTCTTTTTAAGATTTGATTTTTCTTTTAAGAGATTTGGGAAATGTAGAATTATAACTTCAGGGAAATTCATTATTTTACTTTAGCAAATAAATAAATTAAGATTTCTGAAAATGAATGTGAAATCCATGACCTCAAGGATAATTATTTTAGAAACTGTTTTATTGTCTAGATACCTAGAGGTTTTTAGAAAAAAACATCATTTATCATGTGTCAATGAGGGATTAGTGTTTGCATTTTTTTTCCTAAATGAAAAGAATTAGATTTACATCTCAAAATACTGCCATATCCTCAAAACAAATCTATTCTTTGTACATTTCTCTTGCAAATCCCACCTCTTACTGCAGGTTTTAAGTCCACACCTTATGTCCTACCATGACCATTTTAGCCACGATTTTTTCTGTTGGGCTATTTTAACAACCTGCTAACAGGCTGCCAACAGATCTCTGTGGCTAATCTCAGATCCTGCCAATACATTCTGTGTGTGGCTTTCTTAAACACAAACTTGATCATGTGTCAATCCCCTTCATAAAATTCTTTAATGGCATCTCATTTCCTACAGGATGAAATCCTTTGCATTCCATACGAGGCCCCACATGGACTAAACTTTGCCTGCCACACTAGTCTCATCTCTCACTGTGGATTCTGTGCTCCACACAGGCATAATATTTCTGCAAAGCAACCTATCTAGCCTTTGTATTCCCATCTAGCCTTTGTATCACAACTTTCTCTCCCTGAAATGATTTCTATATGTAGTGGATACTGCCCCCATGCCCAAGTTGTTATTTCAGACCATTTCTCTAAGATGCCTTTCCTGATCTCTCCTTCATCACTTCCAATGGTCCTCGAACTTTTCTGTACATTAGAATCACCTGAAAATTCCAAAGCTCAGGAAGTGAGACCCAGTTTCAGTTGTTTTTTTTTAAACTCCCCAGGTGTCTGATCAAGATGGTTTAAATATTCCTTCATATCTTCCTATAGTTTATTCTATTATTTTATTTATACTTTTAATTCCTTAAGCCACCTTAAAATTATTTTAATCTATGATGTACAGTGAGGATATAGGGTTTGTAGTTTTAACAGATAAAAGAGACAGACTACCAGTTACCAGTATAGCATTTTTTCATAAATCTCTTCAAACATCACTGTAATTTTAGAACAGCTTCATCATGTCAAAAAGGAGATGTATTCTTTACTATCAGCTGTGACAACCTCAGCCTCCCCTCCCCCAAACCTAGACAACCACTAATCCACTTTCTGTCTTTATAGACTTCTCTGTTAAAGATATTTCATATGAATGGAATCATATAATGTGTGGCTTTTTGTGACTGGTTTCTTTCACTTATCATGTTTTCAAGGTTCATCTATATTGTGGGACATATCAAGTAACTCATTCCTCTTTATGGTTTCAATTTTATGATTAATCCACATTTTGTTAATTTGTCAACTGAATGGACATTTTGGTCACTTATAAAGTATGAACACTTCCAATATATATGTTTTTAAAGTGTGTTTATGACTCACGTAGGTGCTACTGCATATTCATTTGGTAGGTACTGTATATAACATATACCAAAAAGTTTAAAAGCTACAGTGAAATATAAACAGCATTCTTACATTTTTTTTTCACCTCTCAGTGGGTCATTTGTATTCCGGAAAACTCTCACTTTTACAGATTTTTGAGGCTACTAGTTCAGGTGACTAAGTTAACTGAATAATGGAGTTTTAGATAGAAGATACAGTGCATGCAAATACATGGAAACAAGAGAAAATATGGCACCTTTTCTTGTCTTGGAAGTTGTGTGTCTGAAGTATAAAGTGGAAAGGAATTTTCAGGCAGTCATTTTTATCTTGTCCCTCACTATGATAATTTAAGGCTTAGTGAGAGTATCTTAGAATATCTATACTCATCTTCTCTCTCTCTCTCTCTCTGTCTCTACACACACACACACACACACATGTGTGCATATATATGACACATATGTACATATGCATATATATGTGACACATATATACATATGTGTATGTGTGTGTGTATGTATATATGAGGGCTTCCCAGGTGACTCAGTGGTAAAGAATCTGCCTGCCAAAGCAAGAGACACAGGAGATATAAGTTCCATCCCTGGGTCGGAAAGATCCCCTGGAGAAGGAAATGGCAACCCACCCCAGTATTCTTGCCTGGAAAATCCCATGGACAGAGGAGCCTGATGGGCTACAGTCCATGGGGTCACAAAGAATCAGACACGACTTAGTGACTGAGCACCTATTATATATACATATATATGAACACCTAAGAAAGAATATTAAAATTTTTATTCTATAAAAGTCTATAATTTTTGTAAATTTATAGTTTTATTATTACAGTTGACCCTAGAATAACAAGGGTTTCAACTGTACAGTTCCATTTATTCATGATTTTTTCAGTGGCTGCATCCAGCATGTGATTGGTTGAATCTGTACAGGTGGAACCACGGATATAGAGGACCAACTATAAAGTTGTACTCAAAATTTTAACTGTTGGGAGATTGACACTCCTAACTGCCCACATTGTTCTAGGGTCAAGTTTACTATTTGGCAGTGTATGTTAGACGCTATGTCAGAATACTTTCTAGAAACTGTCTTATAGTTTGGACTTTTTTCAAATAACCCCAACCAAGAATTAGCAGCATTAATTTCCTACTTAACCACTCTGTTCTGGTTTATTTCTAAACATCTTAATTAATTGCAGTATTTTCTTTGATTTAAGGAGACAGACTGAGTCTACTACAAGAAGACAACATCAAAAATAAGTCCCTTGTACTTTCTCTTCTACAAAAACCATGGCGACATCCCTCACACTTTCATTTCATATTGTGCTGAGTTCAATATTAAGCAAATGTAGAAGAAAAATTATGTGTGTTCTTACCAATTTGGCTGTGGTTGAAGAGAAAATGGTTGTAATATTTATCCTACTACAGCCAAAGACTTTCCTAGTCTGTGGTATCTTGTGAAGATTCTGGGCAGACTATTGGGATAGAATCCAATCAACTTAGTTTCTCAGAAATATTTCTCAAGATTAGCTTGTTTATTTTTATATTATTCACAGTCTCACTTTTCTAGGTATTTTAACAAGCATATCACAGTAATTAATTTACTACCTGATATACTCCTAAGGCAGTAGTAATTAATACCGAGTTTACCATCTAAGAAAATAGAGACAAAGCTTTTGTGAGGTCGCCTCGAGCCTTTACTTCAGAGAGTGACAAAGCTGGGAATAGAATGTAAAGTTGCTAACTCAAAATATTGAACCCAGTCCATTCAATGTGTTGGCTTTCTTTTGTGACTAAGCCAGAGATTTTTAAAAAATTAATCAGTGAGAATGTGTCTGTAATTATGTTCTAATCCAAAATAAGAGGGTGAGAAATTTTCCACTTCACCAAGAAAAAAGTGTAAGATTGCTGTGGTAACGATTTCAGTTTATGAAATTAATCAGACAAACAAACCAGAATAATCCTTATTCATTAAAGGATTAATTAATACCATTTGAAAACTTAGGTACTTTCTAAATCATTTTATTTCCTCCATTAAATGTGTTTTTATACTGTAGAGTTTAGAGACTAACTTTAGTTGATAAACTACCTGGATGAGTATTATATTTCCTAGGTTTCCTGATTGTTTTTTGACTGTGGGTACCATATAAGAAATGTTCAGAGCCACTAAGCCTAAGAGAGCACCTGAAGATTACAGCTCTCCATGGTTTGAGACAAAGAAGACTGGGTTTTCAGCCTACTCTGCTTTGACACACTACCATTTCCCACTCTCAATTATTTTCTTTAAGAATCCACTTTCCTCTGAAATATGACTTTCCTTTTTTAAAAAAATGTATTCATTAGAACAATATTTGTCAAATGCCTGAAAACATACAGGCACTGTTTTAAGGTCTAGACATAAATCGGCAAGTAAAGCAGAAAAGTCACCGCCCTCCGTGAACTCACAGGTTGGATCTAACTTTGGTGCCCTTTTCAGTTTGAGCTCACCAACATTCACTCACGTACTTTTTCAGTTTTCCACTTTTTCCAAAATGATAGGTTTCCAAATGTAGTGCCCTCATCTTTCTAGTGGCAGCTTCTTTCCTATTATATTTAAATGAGTTATTATGCACAGAGCACTTAAAATAACTGGCATATGGAAAGGCCTACTTGTGTAAGTGTCAGCTACAGGTCATAGTTGTGGTTTTTCCAGTAGTCATGTACGGATGTGTGAGTTGGACCATAAAGATGGCTGAGCGCCAAAGAATTGATAATTTCCAAACTGTAGTGTTGGAGAAGACTCTTGAGAGCCCTTTCAACTCTCAAACCAGTTGGAGAGTTGAAATTGGTCTCAGTTGAAAACCAGTAGGAGATCAAGCCAGTCAATCCTAAAGGAAATCAACCCTTAGTGTTCACTGGAAAGACTGATGCTGAAGCTGAAGCTTTGGCCCACCTAATGCAAAGAGCCAACTCATTGGAAAAGCCCCTGATGCTGGGAAAGATTGAAGGCAGAAGGAGAAGGGGACGGCAGAGGATGAGATGGTTAGATAGCATCACCGACTCAGTAGACATGAATTTGAGCAAACTCCAGGAAATAGTGAAAGACAGGGAATCCCGGAGTGTTGCAGTCCGTGGGGTCGCAAGGAATTGGACACGACTTAGGGACTGAACAACAAAACAGGTTGAACATAGTTGTTGTTGTTCAGAAGGTAGGAATAGCAAAGCGTTTTCCATCCTATCAGCATGCCAGCAGAACTGCTTATTCATAAGCAAATTCAGGATTATGGGTAAACCTCATAACAAGAATACTACCTGAGCATTTAAATTTAGAAAAATATAAATTGTTCTGATAATGCACATCACAAGAATTCTCTACATTTCTTCCAAGTTTAAATTTTATTGGTGCTTTGAAAAGATAATTTAATATACAGATATGTTTTTAGTCAAACAAGTATGTTAATAGAATGAAAAATATTGTATCTATTCCTTGCTTCTTCAACTGAGATTTAGTCCTTTGAAGGGAACCATAACTATAAAGTAGCTTATAGGCATAAAATGTGGTATTCTGTATTCTCTGCCAAATAATAATACCTCATATTTATATAACATGAATAGTTTACAAAATCCTGTCACATGACTCATTACACTTAGTTCTGTAACAGTCCTGAGAAGTAGATTAAACAAGTATTGTGTCCATTTTGCAAATGAAGAAACCAGAGTATTAAAGATACTTAGTATTCACCCTAACTTAAACAGTAGATTTGAGGAGTCAGATCTTCTGTCCAGTATTCTTTCCACTATAAAACTGCAAAGCATTGTTTCCTTTTAAAATAAAGTAAAAGAAGCCACAAGCAATACGACCTGTTAGCTTGAAGCCAGAATCAGCAGACAGAGGACTGGCCTATAATTTACAGCATTACCACTAAGATTAAATAAAATGACCCCCATCCAACTCACCCTCTGACCCCAGGTTCCAGAAAGCATATTTGGACACAGTCAACTTCAGATGAAGCATAATTTGATCATCTTTTTTTCTACTCTCACTTCATTAAATGTACCTTGTTAGAGCTATCATTAAAAATGGGGGTTGGAAAGAATGGATAAAATCTGAACCAGATTATAGAACAGTCTAGGCAGGTAAAAAAAAAAAAAATTCTGAGACCGTGAAGAGAGCCAGAAATACTGAGTATGGTCCTTTCAAGTAATGGCACATATTTTCACATTTAAATTAGATTATTCTGATAGATGGGGAAAATGTATTTTTCCAGGATATTTTTCGAAGTTTCTTCCTAAAATAATTAGGGGGAAATCCAATAAGATCTGGGGAGTCAGTTTCTCTTTGTCTCTTTCTCTCTCTTACCCACTTGCCTTTGCTCTCTTCATCACTGAATATGGGAAATGCATTGTTTTCCTTGATTTAGGGAAGTGTAGATGCCAGGAAACTTGAAATTGTAATTTTATCAACTAACTCAAACTAATACCATAATAAGAAAATACCTTTTAAAAAGCTTCTTAGAAATGAGTTCAAATAACTTAACAACCTAGGGTGGTTCAGCACACTTCATTTCATTTTGTAAAAGGCTCACAAACACTTGTGACCTGCACGGTATAAATTGTGGCTTCCTCCTTGCTTCACCTAAGGGAGTTCAGATTCCTTTCATGATCAGATTTTTATCTTATTTTCTTTATTCCCAATTTTATTTACCCATTCTTCATTTCCCCAAAATATTACTCCTCTCCATCATGTGTATCCTGCACTATGTTGCTTTCATGCTTTGGTTGTATTGTCTTTTCTACCTGCGGTGGTTAAATATTATTGCTCCTTTAAGGCCCAGTTCTGCTTCCACTTCCACCACCCAGTTTTTCCCTCTCCCTCCTCTGCATAAATTTCATAATTACTTTATCAGGACCTCTCGTATGTCATTTGCACCTTCGCATAGTTGAAGAGTATGTCTTGTCCATTTTCCAGCCTATAAGCTCTACACCATCACAACTGTCTTTTTTCCCTCACCCTCATGTGTAACAGTGCCCCCACCATAATGGTTTGCCATGTAATAGGCTAGAAAAAGCGTGGACTTTGAAGTCTGACAGCCCTAATTTCAGATTCTTGCTCTGTCATTTATTAGCCATATAACGTTGGGCAAATTACTTAAACTCTCTGAACCTCTGTTTCTTCATACATAAAATGGAGATGATCATACTCCTGTTGTTAACAGCATAAATTTATGGTGAGAAGTCAAGCACAGAGTTATGAGTATCTCAGACAAGCTAGATCCTAAACACTGGTGATGGTGCTGGTAGGAGTAGTCATACTTGTATTTTAGAAGCCACTTTACTGTTTGTTTCCTCGGTCACATAGAGGACAGGAAGACTCTGTCATACCACACATGAAATGATTTAAGGACTATTTTGAACCAGTTTAGAAACTCTCATAATTAACTTGGAGAAAAGTACTTCATGAGCTTACTACAAAATAATAGAATCCTCCTTTAAGTACTGTTAGCAATTATGTTATTCTGCACAGTTGAATTTGCTAGGGGAGTCATATCCTCAGGAGATTTTAGATAGCAGTTATTTCTTCAGTATCCTCCTTGATTGACTTTATGAAATCTTTTTATTTTTAAATATTCAGGATTTTTTTCCTTATTGCTACAACACAGAGTACGTATTAATAATTTGTAGGCTCCACATTCAGAATAACAGGCCAACATAGGGATGTTGTCAAAATGTCCATCAAATTATAAGAAATGTGTGTCATACCATCTGGAGAAGTACAAAGTGTGTTCTGTTGAGGGGTCTGGGGACAACATCAGTCAACCATGTACTAGTCTTGAGGTCCATATGAGGCAGAATAAGGTAAAAGTGAATAGGAGGACAGGCTATAGCCAACAGGTGGGGAGCTGGAGCCCCCAGAAGAAAAGGCGTTTATGCCCGTCAGTAATCCTCAGTGACCATTTATATATTGTATTTGTTTCTTGTGATCATTATTAATAAGAATGGAGAAGCATCTGATGAAAAGCTTATCAGATAGTCATATAATTAAAAATGTTTATTAGTAAAATATAAGACAATTAAGCCTAATTGAAATCAGTTTAATGGTTAGTGTTCAGAACCTGTCTTTACCAATCTATGTTCTTTTATCACTGAATTTACTAGATAAATTCATTTAACTTTATTTGAATTGATTTTTAGTATATGTGTTGTGGTAATTAATTTATGTGCTGTATGACTATACGTTATTTCCAGCATGACTGCTATTTGAATTATAGACTTGACAATCAGTATCCTCTCTCTAAAAAATAGAGACAAACTTTCATATTTGGAAAGGAGTGAAACTTAAGCTTCCCATTCCAGTATTCTTGGGCTTTCCTGGTGGCTTAGATGGTAAAGAATCCACCTGCAATGCAGGAGACCTGGGTTTGACCCCTGGATTGGGAAGATCCTCTGGAGGAGGGCATGGCAACCCACTCCAGTATTCCTGCCTGGAGAATCCCCATGGACGGAAGAGCCTGATGGGCTTCAGTCCATGGGGTCGCAAAGAGTCAGACACAAGTGAGTGACTAAACATACATGAGACTTTAAAAAAACAAGTTTTTTAAATTACTAAGAGAAGACTATATTTGCGGGTTAAAAATTCCAGGAAGTTTCAAAAAGCAAAACTTGAATTTTCTGTATACCAGCTATTTACAATAGCATTTACATTGTACTAATTGTTGTAAGAACCTGCCTGCCAATGCAGGAGACGTTAGAGATGCATGTTTCGTTCGATCCTTGGGTTGGGAAGATTCCCTGGAGAAGGGAATGGCAACCCACTCGAGTATTCTTGCCTGAAGAATCCCACAGACAGAAGAGCATGGCAGGCTATAGTCTGTGGAGTTGCAAAGAGTCAGACACAACTGAAGCAACTTAGCACACAAAATGTTTTAGGTAATCTAGAGATAATTTAAAGGTGATGGGAGGATGTGCATATTTATATGCAAATACTATATCATTTTATATAAGGAACTTGAGCATCCTTGGATTTTAGTCTGGATGTTGAAGATCCTAGAACCAGTTCCCCACAGATACTGAGGGACAACTGTATATACTTGAAAGTGGTGTGTGGTTATTAGACTGTAATGAAATACATCTGCAGTGATTATGCACTACAAAGAAAAAGTACACATAGCAATGTATAGAGAGAGGAAACGGCATTGGGTTATCAGAAAATCTGGTTTCTGATATTCTTAGCTTAGCATAACCATTTAACCTCTCTGAACCTAAGTTTTCTCATCTGTAAAATAAGCAAATTATTACTGTTCAAAAACTTCTTAGTGTTAATATTTTATGTTGTGATTCAGCACATATTCCTTTTGTATTAAATTTAAATTTAAAAATTAAGATTTAATAACTAGTAGAATATGAACATACAGACCCCTAGATATGAACTGTCATATATTCATTAGTCACCCCTTCTGGAAGTGCCTAAATTGAAAAAAAAAAAAAATATATATATATATATATAGTTCTAGTTATATTCCAAATGGAAATACAAAATGGAATACAGTCTGAAAATGTGGATAAATTTAACTGAATTATAATGTGTTACCTTTATATTTCTTAAATCATCTAATAGAAAAACACAGAGGAAGGTAGTCTATATTACTTTGGAGAATTATTTTAAGCTCCAAAATAACATGATGAAATGAGGCTAGGATGAACAACAGAGAAAGAAAAAATTTTTTAATTTGT
This sequence comes from Cervus elaphus, assembly GCF_910594005.1. NCBI lineage: Eukaryota > Metazoa > Chordata > Mammalia > Artiodactyla > Cervidae > Cervus > Cervus elaphus. The sequence goes on along the minus strand of NC_057839.1, from coordinate 17,682,603 downwards.
GTAAATGTAGATAATTCCATTTGACATTCAATGTTGAGGCATACCTCAATGTGTAGTATTCAATATTCAAGCATAGTATTTCACATAGTACCTAAATTATTTAATCACTTTTGACTAATTTTCATGAAGTTCTAGAGGCTTATTTTGACCACCAGATGGAGCCAGCATTGTTTGATTTGTAGAATTAAAAATATACTGAAAATAAAAATTGGTTAAATGAAATTAATAAGTTGTAGATTTTTTACTTTGGCACATAGTACAGAAAAAATTAAACTTTTAGCCCAGTCTTTGCCTAAATTTCTGCCTAGTCTTCATAAATGTGAATATAGATACCTCCATTAAATAATTTCTTTATTGTGAATTAGTTTTTGTATTAGCAGTTTCATTGGATAAACCAGTTTTCTTCTCATCACCTTTTAAAGATATCATCTAAGCACTTTCAGTTATTTTTAAAACAAAATTAGTACAAAAAATAAATATTGTGGATTATAATTATGGCTATATTACATGTAAGCTCTCATTTTAATGTCACAGAATATTCCCAATGTTATCATTTCTATAGTGGATTTTCTTAATAAAACAAACCAAAAAACCAGGCATTTTGACTGAGGTGGAAGATATGCAGTTTATCCCCAGGAGCTCCTCAAGGAGACAGTATAAAGCTTCAATGATTGGCTGTAGCTCTTACAAAGATTCTCCCCAGAAAGCTCAATGCTCAAGGGCTTCATCAGGGATAACTGCCTTCAGGTTGGCTTCTACTCCTCTCACCTCTGTTTAATAAGCATCAGAAATTATCTAACCCCTTACAACTCAACTTAATTAGGCAGCTATCTATTGAAAAAATATTTGTACACTAGGGGCCCCAAACCCCTACAAGGCCCTCAAGGAGCCATTCCATCCAGCAAGAGCCACAAGGCAACCATGGACACTGTTGTAATTTAAGATCTAAAAATGAGCACACTGTTTATTTGTCCATTCAGTTTCTATTTATTGAATACGTACTATATGCAAGGAGTATACTAGCCCGCAATCAGGGCACTGTCCCTGCCATTTGAGTTTATAGCTGAAGGGGCAGTACAAAGAAAATTAGGATATAGTTAAGTGAGAAGCTACAAAGTGTTTAAAAATTCAAATGAGGGAAATATACGATTAATTAAGGGGAATCAAGAAAAGCCATAAAGGACTCTTTCTAGATGGAAATTATTTTCATTAACCCCACTGTTTGGCATATCACAGTTCCTATTTATTATGGTCCAGGAGGAATTCAAGACCTGTTTTGGTAGGACTTTATATTTCATCAGGACACTTCCAGTATGATGACATGATGCCTTTTTATGTCAAATTGGAATATCTTCTAAGTTTTCTTTTGTTTCAGACATGAAGAAAAAATAACCACACTGGTTAAGAGATTGTACTTTGGAGCTGGACTGCGTGGTTTTTATTCCCATGTTTATAATCCCCTAGATAAGTTATTTAACCTCTCACTGCCCTAGTTACCTTATCAGCAGAATGGGTTAATAATATGTTGTTTATGAGGATTAAACAAGTAATTCAAGGTACCAGTATCTGGCACTTGGTACTTGAAATGTTAGCTATCATGTTATTTATTATTTTCCTTTTTTTGCATCATGTTAGCTATTTTCAAGTCTGGTGCTTTTCCTAGAATTAATTTAAGGAATATATAAAATTTGATAAAAACATACTGTGTAGCTTCCAGTATGATGAGATACAATTAGATGTTAGTAACTTTGGTATTTTTCCATATTCATATTCATTAAAGTCTGTCCCTTTTCAGATGTTGTTTACTATTATCACTAACATATCACCTTTATTTATATAAAAATTTTTATTATGGGAATTTTTCAAAAATTTCCTTGAAATAGTGGGTCTAGATCTATTTAAAAATCATGTGCGTGCTTAGTCGCTTAGTCGTGTCCAACTTTTTGCAGCCCACTGGGCTCCTCTGTCCATGGAGTTTTCCAGGCAAGTATACTGGAGTGGGTTTCTGTTCGTTCTCCAAGGGATCTTCCTGATTCAGGAATCGAACTTGCATCTACTGTGTCTCCTGCATTGCAGGCACTGCAGGATGGCTCATTACCCACTGAGCCATCGGGGAAGGCTATTTAAAATCATAAGTAGCTTTATTAACAGTTTCTAACACATAATAATCACTTAATAAACTTTTTTTTTAATGGATGAATATGCACCTACTTGAAGCTTTTAGTTGCTTGAGCTCTAATACTGAGACAGTAGAAGGTATAAGCCCTTTTATCTATGAAGTGAGATTTGTAGATAGATACCATTGGCTCATTAGCTAAGTAACCAGTAATTGAGTAGTCATCACCCATTTCTGCTCAGAACAAAATAGTTTTGTAATGAAGAGAGTCAAGTGGAACAAAAATTATGTTTCTGACTAGTTCTTAGGGAAGAGTTAGAGACATTCTTTATAACACACAGGGGGGAAAGTACAGTATTAATGTCACTAAAACTCAGAGTCAGAACATAAGTTTTAGCCCAAGTTCTGCTTCTAATCCACATGGGACACTAGCTAAGTTCTGGTGCTCTAATAAACTGATGCTCTAATAGTAAATTGATGGTTATAGTGATGTTGGACATTCTTGTCACCAAACCCTTTTAAATATATTTTCTAATATTATCTTGGAGGTGACTAATATGTTTAAATTTTGTTATTCTGATACTATGCAGGCTTCCCTGGAGAAGGAAATGGCAAACCACTCCAGTATTCCTGCCTGGACAATCCCATGGACATAGGAGCCTGGCAGGCTATAGCCCGTGGTGTCGCAAAGAGTCAGGCACAACTGAGCGACTTCACTTTCACACTTTTTTTCACTCTAACACTATAGCACAAGTAATGGCTTCCCTGGTGGCTCAGGTGGTGAAGAATGCACCTGCAATGCAGGAGACCCAGGTTCAATCCCTGGGTCGGGAAGATCCCTTGGAGAAGGAAATGGCAACCCACTCCAGTATTCGTGCCTGGGAAATCCCATGGACAGAGGAGCCTGGCGGGCTATAGTCCATGGGGTCACAAATAGTTGGACATGACTGAACGACTAACACAACAACAATAGCATAGGTAAGCTTTAAACCCTCTCTTGGTGGCTAAGAGTCTATGCAAGAATCAGCAACATAATACTTATAATCAGTGGCTTAATTTCTTAACTATTTTTACATATATTATGTTTACTTTACCCATCAGATTACTTTCTAGAATGAAAAACCTATATCGTGTTTACTTTAGATATCATTTATAGTGTCAGGCATACAGTGGGAACACATTAAGTTTTGTTTTCTGAACTGAACTTTTAATTGAAGACAGTAGGGCACAGTATGAGATTTTAGTATCAGAGAGACTTGGGTTCAAGTTACAGCTTTAGTATATTCTAATTGTGGTGTTGGACACGACTGAGCGACTGAACTGAACTGAATTGTGGTGTTAACCCTGTTTCCTAATTTGTAAAATAGGTTTATGGATGCTTTCTTCATGAAGAATCAAAGAACCTTAGCATGGTACCTAACATATAGTAGGTATTTAGTAAATGTTCTTTTTTCCCCCTTTCTTCATTCCTATTTAGCATACATTTTGTTGAGATTTCAGTTAATTACAAATAGTTGTCATATTGCATTATTATTTATAAATTATCCAGCATATATTAAGATTTTTAAGAATGGTATTACACATGGAGCACTCTCTACTTAAAGAAACTGATTTTTTTTCAAGCCCCTTTTCTATTTTATTAGATAGTTTTATGTCACTAACATCATCCCGTCAAGTACTCAATTTTTGCTTATTCAGGGGCATTCAAAGTGAAAGTGAAAGTTGCTTAGGCATATTAGACTCTTTGCAACCCCGTGGACTGTAGCCTGTGAGGCTCTTCTGTCCATGGAATGTTCCAGGCCAGAATACTGGAGTGGATAGCCATTCCCTTCTCCAGGGGATCTTCCCAAGTGAGGGATCAAACCCAGGTCTCCCACATTGCAGGCAGATTCTTTACCGTCTGAGCCACCAGAGAAGCCATGAATGTGCTACTTTTTCTTCTGGCCACATGGACTGAGTTAAAACAGAACATGTTTCTCCAAATATATAGGAATGCTAGATAAAATATGATCCAGCCCAATTTAAATCTTAGCTAAATCTATATGGAATCTAGGGAAATGGTACTGATGAACCCATTTGCAGGGCAGGAATAGAGACACAAATACAGAGAATGGATTTATGGACACAACATGGGAAGGAGAGAGAGAGAAGCGTCGACGTGTACCCACTACCACGTGCAAAACAGCTAGAGGGAAGCTTCTGTGTGACAGAGGCAGGCCAGCCCAGTGTCCTGTGATGATGCAGAGAGTGGAGTGGAGGCGGGGCGAGAGGAAGGCTCAAGAAAGAAGGCTGATTCACCTTGTAAGGCAGGAACCCATGCAACAGGGTAAAGCAGTTATCCTCCAACTAGAAAATAAATATTTAGCTAAGCTTCAAAGAGACAGAGAGGGGGCCGGCGGGGGTTAGGGAAAGTGGAAATGAGAGAGAGGGGGCAAGAAAGAAAAGAAAAGTCCTAGGTACTAGAAACAAAGGGGAGGCCTAACTAGAGCATTAAATGCTCAAATTGACACAGTAGTTGCCCAGGGGGATATTGAAACCAGATGTAGGCTCTGATAGCTAGAAGCTCCGGTTTTAATATCACACTTAGAGATACAGTCTTGGATCAAAAGAGGAAGGAACTAGAAAAACTGTCCTCCTGGTCAGGAAGTCCACAATGAAGCTCATCATTTTTCATAACTATATATGGAAGGGGAAAAAAAAAGTCTGTCATAAAAAATCAAAACTCTAAACTGCTACCAGGCACAGCTATAAAGTCTGAATGTACACTACCTATGTAGTACAGAAATCCTAAGCCAGGAAATTAACTTGGAGGAAAATGGCTGTGCACTAATGGAACCCCTTAATTTCCTGGTGGAAACAAATGCAGAAGCTCTCTGTAGTAATGCTGACACAATCCTGGGTGCCAGGGGCTCCTCAGGAGCATGATGGAGATGCAGCTCTAGCTGTAGGCACACTCAGAATCAAAAATGAGGAAACGCATGGAGATTAACCACTGTGGGGAGAGAGTCAGAAGCCACAACAAAAGCAACTCCAAGAGTAACCCAGAAGATAAAACATAACAAGTGTGTTTAAGATAAAGAAGTTTTTAAATATATAAAAATCATAATAAAAAACTTAGGCTATCAAAAAAATATCTAGAATATCTAGAATTATATGATTATTAAAATCAACAACTCAGTTTATGTCTTAAAACTGATTAGATACAACTAAACAGAGAATTAGTGAACTAAAGTAGAGCTAAGGAAATTACTCAGAGTATAGTACTGAGGAATAAAAACATGAAAAATGAATGTGCTGTGAACATTTGATCATACTATAAACAGAAGTGCTTTATACTGATATAATGTGCCCCATTAGGAAATACAAGAGTTCACCATATTTTTTCACACAGTTGGGTTTGTGTAGCAGATAATCATTGCATTTGGCTATGTGTACCATGTTGAAGTGTTTGAGTTACAGTTTCTATGCAGTCCAAATGGAACCTTATCAGGCTTATTCCTGGTATCACAGATGTATATAACTAAAGACCAGCTGATCTCACAGCTGTTGTAAAGCTGTTTGTTCATTTTGGCTAGAAATTTAAAAAGGAGGAGAAGAAACACATCTGAAAAAACAGACAGTTAAAAATCTCAGAAGACTGAGAACTAGAGAAACCATAATTACCAAGAACTAGATAACTACAATCTAGCTAATTAACATATATCTGTCACCTCACAGCGTTACACTTTGTGTATGTGTGGTGATCAACTTTCTTAGCAAATTTTAGGTATACAATACAGTATTATTAACTGTATTTACCGTGCTGTACCTTAAATCTCCAGAACCTTCCTATCCCACATGATTGAATCTTTGTACCCTTTGACATCAAAATCATATTAGGTAACCATAAGAATACTCCTTGTTTCTTTTTTTTTTTAAGAAAAAAGAAAATTTTGTTTAACTAGATAATCTCTTGAACACAATGGCTGGTTATTAGTATATTACACATTAATTATGCTTCTCAAACTAGGTAACAAAGAGGCAAGCAACAAACCAAGGCTTGAGTAGAACAGTTTGTGACATTCTTGATTACAGCTGGCTCATCTTGGTTTGTCAGCCAAAGATGAGAAGATATAGGTTTGTTTCTTAAGTCACAAATTGTCATTAATATATATAAATGTAAGTATTGTAAAATATTGGTACTTTTTTTTTTAGGCAACACTGTATTCTGTGAACCCAGATGTTAACTAATTTTTATATGGAATTTATTGCAGGATCAAATCCATAATTATTTTTTTCTCATTTCTAATTTAGTAAAAATTACTTTCATCTGCTTCTGGGTAACTGTCCTGATTTTTTATTAGATATATATGTATTCTATGATGCTATTAAATCAAAGTTGTTTGTTGTTGTTTCGTTATTGTTTTAACTGGGGAGCAGAAGTGGAAAGTAATTGGAAAATCAACCAATATTGAAGGACTATATCTTGTAAGGCAAAGGAGTAATATGAAATGGTATTGCTGAATTTTAGGAATATCTTATTTTAAAGGTGAGATAGGTGATTTTAAAGTCAAATAATTACAAGTGAGAACAACTATAATAGTACAGTATAAAATAAAGACATTAAAATTGGTTGTTTAATTAACATCAGTCATTTTCTAGGAAATCATTGTGGAGCTTGTAGAGTTTATTGGTTTGTTTGTTGAGTTGTTTTTTTTTTTTATTAGTTGGAGGCTAATTACTTTACAATATTGTAGTGGTTTTTGCCATACATTGACATGAATCAGTCATAGATTTACATGTGTTCCCCATCCTGAACCCCCCTCCCACCTCCCTCCCTACCCCATCCCTCTGGGTCATCCCAGTGCTGTGGTACGTATACACAATGGAATATTACTCAGCCATTAAAAAGAATACATTTGAATCAGTTCTAATGAGATGGATGAAACTGGAGCCCATTATACAGAGTGAAGTAAGCCAGAAAGAGTTTTCTTTTTTTAAATGGAGGAAAGCAGTCCCAGGTTCTGACCTCCTCTTCAGCGATAGACATTCATAGACTTCAGTATGAATCCATACAGCCTTTTTACTGTTTATTCTAAAACTAGTCTATTATTCCTCAGAGGAAGAGGCTGCTCCAGATGGTGCTGTTGCAGAATACAGACGAGAAAAGCGAAAATATGAAGCTTTGAGGAAGCAGCAGGCAAAGACAGGAACTTCCCGGGAAGACCAGGTAACTTCACAAACCAAAATTCATATGCAATTCATTGCCTTTTAATTGTTGTGCAGGAGTTGTCAACAGAACCTATTTTGATTATACATGAGGGAAAACATTACATCTTAAAAATTAAAAAGGATATATTAACATACAGTGAGGTGACCAGGACCTTGGCCGTTCAAGCAAAGATCCAGATGATAGAGTTCTTTCCAGATAGAAAGGTATAAAACCTAAGACTTTCAAATTTTAACTTTGTGCATGCGTGCTAAGTCACTTCAGTCATGTCCGGCTCTTTGCGACCCCATGCATTGTAGCCTGCCAGACTCCTCTGTCCAAGGGATTCTCTAGGCAGGAATACTGGAGTGGGTTGCCATGCCCTCCTCCAGGGTATCTTCCTTATCCAGGGATTGATCTCAGGTCTCTTTAGGTCTCCGCATTGGCAGGTGGGTTCTTTACCACTAGCGCCACCTAGGAAGCCTAAATCATGGGGGCCTGGTATAGACCTTAGGTATCCTCGGGGATCTTCCTGACGCAGGAATTGACCCAGGTCTCCCTCATTTCCAGCAGATTCTTTTCTGTCTGAACCTCCAGGGAAGTCCTCCCTAATTAAACACAGGAACCTGGTAAAACCACATATTACCAGACACTCAGATAGAATCTTTGCTAAGTGAATATCATGAGACCGTAATTATAAATGATGAAGGGCTCAGCATCTCACCTGCTGCCTAGCCAACTTCGCTTGAAATAGTATACTGCCTATAAATAAGGCACTTGGTCTGCTAGTTAACTTCTACCATAAACAATATTGCCAAACTCTCTTTACTGAAAGTAATTCCTGAATCTTTAGCTAGTAATATAAGAAGATTGTCAGAAATCAAGAATAAAAAAGATAGGAAGTTAGCTCAACATCTTGGGGGTCAACACCATGCAGCACTTGGCACTTGATGAGATGGATCCCTTGAGCAGCCCTTTATGTTGAAAAGCTAGGGGGGCAGACCAAAATTATTTATATTTGGTGCTGCCGTGTATATATATATATGAGAACATATCATTTTAGGCATATAAATAAAACAGGCAAAAGTAAATTAAAAAGCCCAAGCCTGTTTGAATAAATTAATCTAATCAGGAACTATATTATAAATGACACCTAATTACTGGTAAGGAAGATCACGCATCAGTGCCTAGCGTGAAAATAATCATAGGGAAAATTCAACGAGAATTCAGGTATAGGAAATTATAATTACAGAGAACTAACTTATGTGCAATTTTCAAAAGAAATGGCACATCAAGTGAAATTAAGAAAAGTGCTTTATTAACTTGTTTTCATGGAGTCACAAAGTCCTCTGAATGTATTACCAAAAGATGTTAAGGATCACTGTTATTCTTGCATTTCTCTTTCTTCCTGCTAGTAAATAATTATTAAAAATCTACCATGTCCTCATCACTGTAATTGGTGGTAAACAAGGCAGAAACAGCCCTATCTTCTCTGAGCTATCAGAAAGAAAGGCAGTTAAACAAGTAATACCAACAAAAGGGGATGAGCATTATGACAGGTTAGATACATTAAATTATGTAAATGTATCAGAGTAGGACCTAATATGGCATAAGAATCCAGAAAGGCTTCCCTGAGAAAATGATTTGTCAGCTGAGCTTTGAGGGTTAGTGAGGAGATACATGGCTAGACAAGAATAGTATATGAGAAGTCTTTAAACTCTTTGCAAAGAACTAAAAGATGTTAAGTATGACTGGAACTTAAACTAAGAGAAAGAAAGAGATGAGGCTGGAGAGGTAAGCAGGAGCCAGTTCACACAAGATATTTTTGAGCCATATGAAGGAGTTGAGATTTACCCTAAAAGCAATGGGGAGACATCGAAGAAAGAAGGTATTATAATCTCATTTGCTGTTTGGGAAGATTCCTTCAACCTGGTTGCTGTATGGAGAGTAGAGAACCCGGGGCAGGACTAGAGGAGCAAATGCCATTTGAGAGACCCATGTATACACATGTGTGCAAAAGGTCTACCAGGGGAGGCGCCATCAAAACAGCTTCTTCATCAACACAGCTGGAAGGCTCACTCTGTGCTGAAGAGAATGTGGTTAGTGGTTAGTCCTTTTCTCCTCCTGCAGGAGCCAGAAGACTGATTCCTCTGGATGCCAAACAGAAATACCTCCATGCAGATCCTATTTTCTTCCATTTCTTTCCACAGTGTCTGCTTTTTTGGCTAGTATCTGTCTTGCCTTTCAAATGCAACTAGAGAAAGTCCAATCTTGAAAATAGGAAATGTTTAGAAAGAACAGCCAAATGCAGAGTTCCAGTGAATGGCAAAGAGAGATAAGGCCTTTTTAAATGAACAATGCAGAGAAATAGAGGAAAACAATAGAGTGGAAAAGACTAGGGATCTCTTCAAGAAAATTGGAGTCATCAAGGGAACATTTCATGTAAAGATGGGCTCAATAAAGGACAGAAATGGCAAGGACCTAACAGAAGCAGAAGAGATTAAGAAAAGGGGGCACCGATACATAGAAGAACTGTGTATGTCTTACTGACCCAGATAACCACAAAAAAGATGTCTTAATGACCAGATAACCACAACAGCACAAGAGATGATTCTACACATGGGCATAACCAGGTGGTCAATACCAAAATCAGATTGATTATATTCTTTGCAGCCAAAGATGGAGAAGCTCTATACAGTCAGCAAAAACAAGATCAGGAGCTGACTGTGGCTCAGATCATGAACTACTTATTGCAAAATCCATACTTAAAGAAAGTAGGGAAAACCACTAGACCATTCAGGTATGACCTAAATTAAATCCCTTACAATTATACAGTGGAAGTGACAAATAGATTCAAGGGATTAGATCTGATAGAGAGAGTTCCTGAAGAACTGTGGACAGAGGTTTGTAACATTGCACAAGAGGCAGTGATCAAGACCATCCCCAAGAAAAAAATGCAAAAAGGCAAAACAGTTGTCTGAGGAGGCCTTGAAAATAACTGAGAAAAGAAGAGAAGCTAAAGGCAAAGGAGAAAAGGAAAGATATATCCATCTGGATGCAGAGTTCCAAAGAATAGTAAGGAGATATAAGAAAGCCTTCCTCAGTGATCAATGCAAAGAAATAGAGAACAACAGAATAGGAAAGACTAGACATGTCTTCACGAAAACTAGAGCTACCAACAGAACATTTCATGCAAAGATGGGCACAATAAAGGACAGAAATGGTATGGACCTAAAAGAAGCAGAAGATATTAAGAAGAGGTGGCAAGAATAAACAAAAGAACTATACAAAAAAAGATCTTCATGACCCAGATAATCATGATGCTGTGGTCACTCACCTATAGCCAGACATCCTGGAATGCGAAGTCAAGTGGGCTTTAGGAAGCATCACTACAAACAAAGCTAGGGGAGGTGATGGAATTCCAGCTGAGCTATTTCAAATCCTAAAAGATGATGCTGTAAAAGTGCTGCACTCAATATGCCAGCAAATTTGGGAAACTCAGCAGTGGCCACAGGACTAGAAAAGGTCAGTTTTCATTCCAATCCGAAAGAAAGGCAACACCAAAGAATGTTCAGACTACCACACAATTGCACCCATCTCACATGCTAGCAAAGTAATGCTCAAAATTTTCCAAGACAGGCTTCAACAGTATGTGAACTGAGACCTTCCAGGTGCTCAAGCTGAATTTAGAAAAGGCAGAGGAACCAGAGATGAAACTGCCAACATCCGTCGGATCACAGAAAAAGCAAGAGAATCCCAAAACAACATCTACTTCTGCTTCATTGACGACTCTAAAACCTTTGACTGTGTGGATCACAACAAACTGTAGAAAATTCTTAAAGAGTGGAGAATACTCTCAGACCACCTTACCTGCCTCCTGAGAAATCTGTATGCAGGGCAAAAAGCAACAGATAGAACCAGACATGGAATGATGGACTGGTTCCAAATTGCAAAAAGAGTATGTCAAGGCTATATATTGTCACTTTGCTTATTTTAACTTATATGCAGGATACATCATGTGAAATGCCAGACTGGATGAAGCACAATATGGAATCAAGATTGCCAGGAGAAATATCAATAACCTCAGATATGCAGATGACACCACCCTTATGGCAGAAAGTGAAGAGAAACTAAAGAGCCGCTTGATGAAGGTGAAAGAAGAGAGTGAAAAAAACTGGCTTAAAACTCAGCATTCAAAAAACAAAGATCATGGCATCTGGTCCCATCACTTCATGGCAAATAGATGGAGAAACAATGGAAACAGTGACAGACTTTCTTTTGGGGGGCTCCAATATCACTGCAGATGGTAACTGCTGCCATGAAATTAAAAGACGCTTGCTCCTTGGAAGAAAAGCCATCATCAACCTAGACAGTGTATTAAAAAGCAGAGACATTACTTTACCAACAAAGGTCTGTCTAGTCAAAGCTATGGTTTTTCCAGTAGCCATGTATGGATGTGAGAATTGGACCAAAAAGAAAACTGAGCACCGAAGAATTGATGCTTTTGATCTGTGGTGCTGGAGAAGACTCTTGAGAGTCCCTTGGACAGCAAGGAGATCCAACCAGTCAATCCTAAAGGAAATCAGTCCTGAATATTCATTGGAAGGACTGATGCTGAGCTAAAGCTCCAGGATTCTGGCCACCTGATGCAAAGAACTAACTCATTGGAAAAGACCCTGATGCTGGGAAAGATTAAAGCAGGTGGAGAAGGGGATGACAGAGGATGAGATGGTTGGATGCCATCACCAACTGGATGGACATGACTTTGAGCAGGCTCTGGGAGTTGATGATGGACATGGAGGCCTGGCGTGCTACAGTCCCTGGTGTTGCGAAGAGTCAGACACAGCTGAGTGACTGAGCTGAACTGAGCTGAACCACAGCAGTGTGGTCACTCACCTGGAGCTGGGCATCCTGAGTGTGAGGTCAAGTGGGCCTTAGGGAACATTACTACAGACAGAGCTAGTGGAGGTGATGGAATTTTCCACCTGAGCTAATTCAAATCCTAAAAGATAATGTTGTGAAATTGACTGGTATGCTGAATGTGAAATGCTGCACTGAATATGTCAGAAAATTTGGAGAACTCAGCAGTGGCCACAAGACTGGTAAGGACAGTTTTCATTCCAATCCCAAAGAAAGACAGTGCCAAAGAATGTTCAAGCTACTGCACATTTACACTTGTTTCACATGCTAGCAAGGTAATGCTCAAAATCCTTCAAGCTAGGCTTCAGCAGTATGTGAACCAAGAACTTCCAGGTTTACAAGCTGGGTTTCAAAGAGACAGAGGAACCAGAGATGAAATTGCCAACATTCATTGGATCGTGGAGAAAGCAAGCAAGTTCCAGAAAATCGTCTACTTCTGCTTCATTGACTAAATTAAATCTTTTGACTTTGTGGATCACAACAAACTGTGGACAGTTCTTAAAGAGTTGGAAATACCAGACTTATTTGTCTGGGAATACCACCTTACTTGTCTCCTGAGAAACCTACATGCAGGTCAAGAAGCAACAGTTAGAACCTTACATGGAACAGCGGACTGGTTCAAAATTGGGAAAGGAGTACAAGAAGACTGTATATTGTCACCTTGCTTATTTAACTTATATGCAGAGTACGTCATATGAAATGCCAGGCTGGATGAATTACAAGCTAGAATCAAGGTTGCCGGGAGAAATATCAACAACTGCAGGTATGCAGATGATGCTACTCTAATGGCAGAAAGTGAAGAGGAACTAAAGAGCCTCTTGAAGGTAAAAGAGGAGAGTGAAAAAGCTGGCTTGAAATTCAGCATTCAAAAAACGAAGATCATGGCATTCACTTCCATCACTTCATGGCAAATGGAAGGGGAAAAAGTGAAAGTAGTAACAAATTTTATTTTCTTGGGCTCCAAAATCACTGTGGACAGTGACTGCAGCCATGATATTAAAAGAAGCTTGCTCCTTGGAAGGTAAGCTATGACAAATCTAGACAACATATTAAAAAACAGAGACATCACTTTGCCAACAATGGTCTGTATGGTCAAAGGTACGGTTTTTCTAGTTGTCATGTATGGATGTGAGAACTGGACAATAAAAAAGGCTGAGCACCAAAGAATGGATGCTTTTGAATTGTGGTGCTAGAGAAGACTCGTAAGAGTCCTTTGGACTTCAGAGAGATCAAACCAGTCAGTCCTAAAGAAAATCAACCCTGGAAGGACTGATGTTGAATATTCACTGGAAGGACTGATGAAGCTGAAGCTCCAGTATTTTCACCACCTGATGCAAAGAGCCCACTCATTGAAAAGACCCTGATGCTGGGGAAGACTGATGGCAAGAGGAGAAGATGGGCTGCAGGGGATAAGATGGTTAGACAGCATCACCAACTCAGTAGACATGAATCAAAGCAAATTCTATGTAGGAGATGGTAGAGAACAGGGGAGCCTGGCATGCTGTAGCCCATAGAGTCACTAAGAGTCATGCATGACTTGGCGACTGAACAACAAAAAGAAAGGCCACGAGGATATTTTTTGCTTGTCATAGTCCCAGCTCTCCTCCTTTGACCAAATGCCAATATCACATTAATTGGCTCTAAAAACAGACTGTCTTGCCACTTTCACCTCAAAAGAATAAGATCCATGTCTAGTAATTTTCTAGGAAGTTTTAAAATTTCTAAGACTTCACTAAGAAATCTCCTTTGTTTTCATTTTTATTTATGTCCCCAGAGAAGACATTTCCAAATTTGTGAAAATCCACCATTAAAAATTGATGGGGTTTGCTTTTAAGTGATAGATAGATATGCATGTAGAGATACATGTTTATAAAATATATAAGTATATAAACACATACACATATACACCCCCAGAAACACTTAGGAAGCCCTGTAGGATATATACCATATGTCCACAGTGGTTACTTTTTAGTGGTGGGAAGTAGATATTTTTATTTTGCTTGTCTTTGTTTTCTAATATTTCTACAATAATTTCTTTCCTTATTATAAAGCAAATACAATAAAAGTTTGTAGGCAGAAGGGTTTTTTTTTTTAATGAATAAGGTTTTAAAATAAAGGATGTTTTCTTTATTAACATTGTTTGAAGAGGTTAATCCTTTAATTACTACTGTAGAAACAAATGAAGTATCTAAACCCTAACTCACTAGCAGCCCTTAAAATGCTTATGAGGATATTCTATAGGAATTTATAGTTTCTCCTTAAAACTCATCTCATTAAGCACCTATGGTAATGTGTATATTTTCAGCTATTGTCTATGCAGGCATTAAATCTTACAAAAACGTGTAAGGCACTTTTACCTATCATTTTTTAACAATAATTTCCTTTGTTTCTTGTAGTTATTTTGACACCACCTGTCTTAGCGAGCCTAGGTTCTAGGCCACCAACACCTACTTAATTTTTTCATAAACTGTGGTCTTAATGATATTTTAGATAAATTCTGGAGCCTCCAAGTTACCATGACTCGGTAACTTGTTTTTCACACATTGGTATCTGTTTTTCACACATTGAACTATTACACATTTTCTCTTATGAAATGTAAGTACGGTTAGCCCTTGAGCAACACAGCTTTGAACTTCATGGGTCCACTTATACTCAAATTTCTTTCAATAAATATATACGACAGTCCTGGACTAACCACGAATGGTTGCATAACCACAGAAGTAGAGAGAGGGCATCCGCTCAGAGCATGGGTGCCCTTAACCTCCAATGCGTTTAGGGGTCGACTATATTTCAGTACTGAATTCAGTGCACCATTGTCTTAATTAGAAACTTGATTTTTTTTTAGACAGGTGGTACTTTATCCCATTTCACAATTAAGTATCTTCTAAAACTGTAGAATAAAATTTTTTTTTCTAATTTCTAATTTCTCTGCTCAAATTCTGAAACAAGTTGTTAAGGTATAGCTGGAGACAATATGATTAAAATTTCAGGCACTTGTTGCTTCCTCTTAGCTTCCTGCTTACCCTCTTAAAGGGCATGGGAGTCAAAAAAAAAAATCAGAGGACTGGTCCCTTTTTTATAAAAATATACTCAACGTGATCGTTATATCCTTCTTCTTTCGTTTAACAATAGAATACTTCATGAATATCGTTTTAATAATAGTGTAATTACATATTCACTGCTTTTTACCAAATTTATCTATTTTCTTATAAATAGACATTTAACATTTCCTTTTTTCACTTGTATGAATACTGTTGCAGTGTACATCTTTTGCATAAGCCATTTTCGGTGTTTCAGATTATTTTTCTACATGTATTCCCAGGATTGGAATTATTGAATCAAAAGCAATGAGCATTTATTGTTTCTGATACGTATAAAAAACTTTCCAAAGATGTCACTGCAGTTTACCCACCTTCCAACAATCAATGTGTTCATTCATTTCACCTTTCCCAACATTGACATCTTTACATTTTTGGAAATTTGGTCAATGAAAAGTGCTCTTTGTTGGTGGTATTTTGTTTTTGATTTCACATGTCTTAGTGAAGTGTTAATACCTCCCCATCTTGTGTACCCTAAAAACTTAGCTGTTAGTAAGCATGCATTTTAAAGTTTAAATGTCTTCTATATAAACAAGTTTATAGCCCCAAAATCAGAAATAGTCACATATTCCTGGGGGCAAATATCAGTGCAAATGCAAACAGGCCAATGTCAAGGTTTGTGAATATCAATCACGGTTATAATTGGAGGGCAGTTTTGTTATTTTCCTTCAAAGTTAGAAAATTGTTTTATGGAAGGATATTTTCTCTTCTACTAAATTTAAGTGTCTCTTCTGAAATTATATTTATTCTTATCAGGAAGTTTAGCAGTCCTAATTGTTATTTCAGACTCTTGCGCTGCTGAACCAGTTTAAATCTAAACTCACTCAAGCAATTGCTGAAACTCCTGAAAATGACATTTCTGAAACAGAAGTAGAAGATGATGAAGGATGGTAAGGCCTTTGATTTCTTTATATTAACTATGAACAAATGGACTCAGAGCAGAGACACTATTAAAACAGTTATAGCATGCTTTTTTTTTTTCAGACTTTACCTTCGATTATATTCTCATCTTATATGGTCTCAACCTCCTTTTACTCCATTTCAGTTCAGTAAGCATTTATTTAGTGCTTTGTGTATTCCCACTATTGTATTATCCAGTAGAAAATACACAGGAAATACATGTCACTATCCTTGCCCTAAATAGTTTTCTAATATCATGGAAAAGATAAGACTCACGTTTATCAACTAGAAAACAGTCTTAAAAAATTCCGAGTCATTTTTTTACACTTTCCCACAAACATTTTAGAACTCATTAGTCCATTTCATAATCCTACTAAGTTCCTCTTCAAATTTATGATCTCCTGGATCCTAGCAATACATACATAGTTAACTCATTTTTATCTTCGGATATTTTTCAGCTTTTAAAGACACTGATAAGAAATAAAGGGATGAATGTCCTGTGCTTAACACTTTATCCTATACTGGCGGAAAAAAAAAAAGAATTGTGCTTTCTCTTATCATTCTCCTCTGTCCTCCAGTTGACTTCACATGTAGTATATTAGGCCTCCCCACACCTAACTGCCTCCACCTCCCATGACACCCTGGCTCAGGCACGTTGCTGCAAGCAAGCCAGTGGGTCACCCCCACACATGACTCACTCTCTGGAGCCTCTGAACTGTCACACTGTGCCATTACCCCAACCCAGAATCACAGCCTCACTCCCCTCTGCCAAACGGCACCTCTCCCCCATTTCAAAACACTGCTCAGCACTCCCATGCTCCAGGAAACCAGTCAGCAAGATTTGTTGAGCACTCACAAATCTAGAGGGTGGAAAGAGGGCTGGAACACACATTTAAAAGGACATAAAAACACTTACTAAGAAGACATTTAAGCAAGTAAGACTCTGCAACTATATCTGACTTTAGTCAAAAGGGCCAGGTGATGATGAGTTGAATGGGATAAATCTTACCTAGCATACAATCCTGAAAGCACTTGTGTATTTCTCAGTCTATAATTTCTGTATGATTTGGGTTATGATGCCAATGTTTGTAAAACCCTGAGTCTCTTTTAATAGGTTTCTATTGCTTTTGTGTATTTGTTTATACTTAAATTCAAAGCTGCTTAAGACAGAAGCTAGCTTATCCCATAGTTCTCTGCCAAAGGTGAAGGCTCAGTGAGTGGTGAGTGACCCATAGAGATAAATGCACATTGCAAAGAACTTTCTGTTTTTTTATATGACTGGACAGGTTTAGTTTTATTTTGGATTCCTTGAATGTCTCAAAATATCTTTCAAATGTTTTGGGTTCAGCCACCACACACAAAAAATGTTTTGCCAAGTCCTCTTCCTCTTATTTTTGAATCCATATGCATTTTTTAAGGAAATATGATCCATGTGTTTCTGATTCATTTACACTTAACTCATCAAGATGGTGTTTTGTAAGAGCAGTTTGATGCCCAATAAGTTTTTTTAACCTTTTTATAAGCCATTTAAGTCCTTTTTTATTGAACAGGAAAGTCACCAACAAATTTAAACCCAGAAATTTCATTTGAAACTCATAACCCACAGGATTCAAATTTACTTTCAACTTGGCAAGACCATTTAACTTCCCAAGGTTCTTCCTAGTTCCTTGGTTCCATGTCCTCTCATTTTGAATCCCTCATTAGCATCAGATATCAATTAGTGTTTTTCAAAGTGTCATTTTTATTTTTGATGTGATTTCACAATACAATCAATATTCTAACACCCTCATTAGAAAGTTAAAACAGACGGGAAACTTCACCAGATTGGGGGCGGCAGGGGGAATAATCACAGGTCAGTGATATTGGCTAGTTCTCCATCTAGGAAACAGAAATAAGTGGTAAAGGAAGGGGGATTAGGATGAAGGAATGATTACCAGGTCTTCAAGGGGTTCCTTTCTGCTTCCAATTACAGTCACTTAACCAGAAAGTCAGAAGTCTACGCTAGGTACCTACATACTTTTTGTGTTTTTTTACTCTAACATCTAATTAAAACATCTGGGGTTCTTATCTACCACCTTTCTGTTGCAGTGTAAACTATTGAAATTTTGTAACCTGATAAGCAGTGGCATCACTTCTGTTCATAAACAAACCAGTATAAACCAGTTCAGCTTTATTAAATCCCTGGTGATTTAGATCATCTCTCATAAAATATATTCCACTAGGAAAAGATGTCTTATATTCAAAATGATTTATAGCAAATATTATGAGTGCATGGCATATGCATGTGTGTTATGCATAAATTACATGGTTCCCAGACTGTTTTGTAGGTCACGCTTGCCACTTTTCTAAGAAGTGAAAGTCAGCCAGTGCTGTACTACACTGCCAGGGTCTGTTATCTGAGGTAAAATGATTGCTTCTAAGACATTTTTATGTGTCCGCATGAGTGACCACACATTGAGGGATCATTTTCATTTTCTGTCAAGATAGAAACCATTACCAATTTGTTATGTTTTCTTTTACTTGGCAAACTGTTCTATTCGCATTTTTGGCCGAGCTGCTGTATTGGCATGGTATACAACAGACATTTGGGTACCATTCAGCTGCGTTCTACTTTTTATGCAAAAAAAAGTGGGCAGGGGAGAGAAAGAAAAGAAATATGATTCTATTGTAAACACCGTATATGGTGTTTGATAATTATTCCCAGATTTCACTGTCTAACAAGGCATTTAAGAAAGTGTTATTAGTAGATCTAAGCTGAAATGCGTGATAGAAATTTTTCACTCACAACGATTAGCATTTTTCCTTTGTAGGGATATATACTGCCAATATTTGATACTGGTAGTGACGGGCACCAGACGGGCACCAGATTCTAGTGTAGCAGCTAAAGGAACCTCTTTGCCATGACATTCCTTCTTCCCATCCTTCATCCCATAACATCACACACTCTTCTAGCTATAGTAACCGTCTTCAAACATGGATTTTATAAAATCAGTTAGATACATAGCAGGAGTTATCAGCCAAAGGATGTGTATGACCATGTAGATGAAGTCCATATGCCATTTTGAGTTTAGTTAGATAAAGCTTGGTTAGCTCCCAAAAAAGTTTTGAGAGTTGTGTCTGACAAGGCAGTAGGGAGACTTATAAAAAAAGAAAGCCACCTGCTCCTTATGCAACAAAATTAGCATTCCAAGAGGAAGGAAAAAAATTAAGTCTATGAGAGTAGACTGCAGTCTTGTGAACATTAACTATTCACTACTGTGTTCCATTGACACTTCTTTGCAGATCATTAACATAAAACTTCACAACAAATATACATGATAAAATAAAAAACAGTATAAATGTCTATCTGCCTTCATCCCTTTTTCTCTTCTTCTCTCTCTCCCCTTCACCACTTTGTTTAGTACATACAATATTCAGTAATATAAGAATAGGAAAACACTAACAATTGCAGTGGTTGCCTTAAGTAAACTGGAGAAGGAAATGGCAACCCACTCCAGTATTCTTGCCTGGAGAATCCCTCGGACAGAGGAGCCTGGCAGGCCACAGTCCATGGGGTCACTAAAGTCAGATACAACTTAGCAACTAAACCACCATCACCACCTCAAGTAAAGATTTTATATTTTTTATTATATAAGGAAAAGATATTCACTGTAGAAAAACCAGAGTATAGATACCTCAAAAGAAGTGAAGTAAAGTAAATCACCTGTGATCCCAAACTCAACAATAAGTGCTATTAATTTATGCATGTATATATGCCGTTCCACATACTTATGCATATTTTAAGCAGAGATGAGATTATATAATGCTGCAGTCTTATAATTAGATTTTTCCCCCTCAGCTATGTATAATAAATACTTGGCCTTGTGATATATAATTTTATGATATTCTGTTTGTATTCTGTATCGTGGCCATATAGTATTCCCTTACATGCTGAACCACATTTTGCTTGGTCAGTCCCTTGTTGGATGTTCAGGCTCTCTAGTTTTTATTATTACACATAGCACTGTAATGAATGTCCTTAGATCTGTGTCACTGCCACTTTTCTCAGGATAAGTTTCTAAAACTGGAGTTGCTTGGTCAGTGGGTATGCATGTTAGACTCTGCTAAATATTTTCAAGTGGCCCTAGCAAAATGTCATTCCAATTTATATTCCCAAGTAAATATCTTTTTTATGACTTGCTTTTAGGACTGTTAGAATCGTAAGAATTAATTATGGTACTTTGCAACGCTTAGTGAAAGAGAAGAACATTTCAGAAGAAATGCTTTTCCCTTGTAAACTTTTAAAAAATACCCAGTCTGGTTTGCTTCTGTTTTTAATGTATCAATAACTGGTACATATTTCAACATAACTCCTCAAGATTGTCAGCTCTAAGTATCCTTGTTCTTGGTTCTGAAAAAGTCTTCAAGATAATCCTTTGTGTTAGAACTTCAGGATCTAGAATTTTTTCCCCATTTTATTATTATACTCTGGCTTGCATTAAAAATCAGTTTTGTCTATCAGCCAGACAGTTTGTTTCTGCTAAAGATTAGAGTTCTGAGAACCAAGTTAGCATAGCATAGAAGCAACAAGTACCAGTTGTCTTGAGTATCCAAAACAGTGAAAATTTAATAATGTAGATGTTAAAAAAAGATTACAAACTGTTAGACCAATTTAGAACTCACTATAAGATACCATTAAAGGATACAGCCTCATTTCATTCCTTGTACTAGCAAAGCTATAAACACCTTTTATATGTAATACTATAATTACAAATGTAATGCATACTGTGTATGATTTGGTCATGTATTGAGTGAAAGGTGCTGTGACAACACATGAATATTGTAATTATATTCCCCACTTGATTCAAGCGGCACGTTGCCAGGCAAGGGTAACAAGTTGGTGTTCAGTTCAGTTCAGTCACTAAGTCATGTATGACTCTTTGCAACCCCATGGCCTGCAGCACACCAGGCTTCCCTGTCCATCACCAACTCCCAGAGCTTGCTCAAACTCATGTCCATCCAGTCGGTGATGTCATCCAAACATCTCATCCTCTCTTGCCCCCTCCTCTTCCTGCCTTCAATCTTTCCCGGCATCAGGGCTTTTTCTAAGGAGTCAGTTCTTCACATCAGGTGGCCAAAGTATTGGAGCTTCAGCATCAGTTTTTCCAATGAATGTTCAGGACTCTTTTCCTTTAGGATTGACTGGTTTGATCTCCATGAAGTCCTAGGGTCTCTCAAGAGTCTTCTCCAGCACCACAGTTCAAAAGCATCAATTCTTTAGTGCTCATCTTTCCTTTAGGGTCCAACTCTCACATCCATACATGACTACTGGAAAAACCATAGCTTTGACTATAGGGACCTTCGTTGGCAAAGTAATGTCTCTGTTTTTTAATATGCTGTCTAGGTTTGTCATAGCTTTTCTTCCTAGGAGCAAGCTTTTCTTCCAGGATAAGATCTGGGCAAGTCCTTCTACTCCACCATCTGTTCAGCAGCCTGAAAGTGAAAGTCGCTCAATCATGTATGTCTCTTTGTGACCCCATGGACTATACAGTCCATGGAATTCTCCAGGCCAGAAACTGGAGTAGGTAGCCATTCCCTTCTCCAGGGGATCTTCCCAACCCAGGGATCAAACCCAGGTCTCCCAGATTGCAGGTGGATTCTTTACCAGCTGAGCCATCAGAGAAGCCCAAGAATACCTGAATGGGTAGCATATTCCCTTCTCCAGGGGATCTTCCCAACCCAGGAATCAAACCAGGGTCTCCTGCATTGCAGGCAGATTCTTTACCTGCTGAGCTACCAGGGAAGCCAAGTTGGTGTAGGCAAACACACATACAGCTATAAGGAGACTGTGAAGCTAATGAAAGCCCAGGTTAGCCACCTAAGAGATCTTTACCCTTTAGTGATAAGTAGAACTTCAGGTCTCAAACTATTGGTCTCTGGGCCACTTTTATACTCTTAAAAATTCTTGGGCATTTGTTTATGTGAAATATATTTATCGATATTTACCTTATTAGGAATTAATACTAGAAATTGTAAATCACTTCAAAATAACAATAATGAACCTATTACATTTAACGTAAGTAATGTACTTTTATGAAGAATAATTATATTTTCAAAGCAGAAAATATATTCTCAGCAGCAAAAAAACTGAAAAGAGTGGTATTTATTTACATTTTTTCATATCTCTTATGTCCAGCATAACAGGAAGAGCTGGTTCTCATATCTACATTTCACTCTGTTTTGACCTAATACATCATGTGTTCTCTGAAAATTTTCTCTGCACATTCATGACAGGATGAGAATAATGAGGGTAAATAATGTCTTAGTATTCATAGAAAATAATTTTGACATTGCAGGCACAGTGACGCCCAACATTTTGAGAACTGATGGGTTAGAGCACCTTTAGTCATTGTGTGTGTCGCAGTGGTCCTCATTTATCAGAGGCTATGAGCCAGTCTGTAGGTCCTGGGAAGCTTTATTCCAGATCTTGGCTTGTGATCCTTGTTCTCAAGTGGTACCAAAGTGGTGCTTTCTGAATTAAATGCGCGCGGCACCGTTGACCTAGACTTGGTACTGTTGTTGTTGTTCAGTCACCCAGTCGTGTCCGACTCTCTGTGACCCCACGGACCGCAGCACACCAGCCCTCCTTGTCCCTCACCATCTCCCGAAGTTTGCCCAAGTTCATGTCCATTGCATCAGTGATGCCATCCAGCCATCTCATCCTCTGACGCCCTCTCCTGCTTCTGCCCTTAATTTTTCCCAGCATCAGGGACTTTTCCAGTGAGTCAGCTATTCTCATCAGGTGACCAAAATACTGGAACTTCAGCTTCAGCATCAGTCCTTCCAAAGAGTAGTCAGGGTTGATTTCCCTTAAGATTGACTGGTTTGATATCCTTGCTGTCCAAGGGACTCTCAGGAGTCTTCTCCAGCACCACTGTTCAAAAGGCATCAATTCTTTGGTGCTCTGCCTTCTTTATGGTCCAGCTCTCAAACAACCGTATGTGACCACTGGGAAGACCATAGCCTTGAGTATATGGACCTTTGTCAGCCAAGTGATGTCTCTGCTTTTCAACATACTGTCTAGGTTTGTCATCGTTTTCCTGTCAAGAGTGAATCATCTTCTGATTTCATGGTTGTGGTCACCATCCACAGTGATTTTAGAGCCCAAGAAGAGGAAATCTGTTACTACTTCCACTTTTTCCCCTTCTGTTGGCCATGAAGTAATGGGGCCAGATGCCATGATCTTAGTTTTTTCATGTTTAGTTTTAAGCTGGCTCTTTCACTCTCCTCCTTCACCCTCAAGGGGCTCTTTAGTTCCTCTTTGCTTTCTGCCATTAGAGTGGTATCATCTGCATCCTTGAGGTTGTTGAAGTTTCTCCTGCCTATCTTGATTCCAGCTTGTAACACATCCAGACCGGCATTTCTCATGATGTGCTCAGGGTATTGGTTTAACAAACAGGGTGACGGCGGACAGCCCTGTTGTACTCCTTTCTCCATCCAGAACCTATCAGTTGTTCTATACAGGGTTCTAACTGTTGCTTCTCAACCCATGCAGGTTTCTCAGGAGACAGGTAAGATGATCTGGTATTCCCATCTCTCTGAGAGCTTTCCACAGTTATTTATGATCCACACAGTCAAAGGCTTTAGCGTAGTCAATGAAACAAAGGTAGATGCTTTTCTGGAGTTCCTTTGCTTTCTCTGTGATCCAGCGAGTGTTGGCAGTTTGATCTCTGGTTCTTCTACCTTTTCTAAACCCAGCTTGGATGTCTGGAAGTTCTTGGTTCGCCAAGATTTTAAGCATGATCTTGCTAACATGGGAGATGAGTGCAGTTGTCTGATTGTTTGAACATTTATTTGTGGAAATTGGGATGAGAATTGACCTTTTCCAGTCCTGTGGCCACTGCTGAGTCTTCCAAATTTGCTGACATATTGACTGCAACACTTTGACAGCATCATTCTTTAGGCTTTTGAATAGCTCCACTGGAATTCCATCGCATCCACTAGCTTTATTGACAACAGTGCTTTCTAAGGCCTACTTGACTTCACAGTCCAGAATGTCTGGCTGTGGGTGACTGACTAAACCATCGTAGTTATCCAGTTCATTAAGATCTTTTTTGTACAGTTCTTCCATGTATTCTTTCCATCTCTTCTTGATCTCTTCTGCATCTACTAGGTCTCTACCATTTCTGTCCTTTATTGTGCACATCTTTGGTTGAAATGTTCCCTTGATATTTCCAATTTTCCTGAAGAGATATCTCGTCTTTCCCCTTCTGTTGTTTTCCTCTATTTTTATGCACTGTTCATCTAAGAAGGCCTTCTTGTCTCTCCTTGTTATTCTTTGGAACTCTGTGTTTAGTTGGATGTACCTTTCCCTCTTGATTTTCACTTCTCTCCTTTCTTCAGCTATTTGTAAAGCCTCTTCAGATAACCATTTTGCATACAGGTCCTGCATACAGGTTTCTCAGGAGGCAGGTAAAATGGTCTGGTATTCCCATCTTTTTAAGAATTTTCAACAGTTTGTTGCAATCCACACAGTCGAAGGCTTTAGAGTAGTCAATGAAGCAGAAGTAGATGTTTTATCAGGATTCTCTTGCTTTTTCTGTGATCCAACAGATGTTGGCAATTTCATCTCTGGTTCCTCTGCCTTTTCTCAATCCAACTTGAACATCTGAAAGTTCACGGTTCACATACTATTGAAGCCTGTCTTGGAGAATTTTGAGCATTGCTTTGCTAGCATGTGAGATGAGTGCAATTGTGCAGTAGTTTGAACATTCTTTAGCATTGCCCTTCTTTGGGATTGGAATGAAAACTAACATTTTCCAGTCCTGTGGCCACTGCTGAGTTTTCCAAATTTGCTGGCATATTGAGTGCAGCCCTTTCACAGCATCATCTTTTAGGATTTAAAATAGCTCAACTGGAATTCCATCACCTCCACTAGTTTTGTTTGTAGTAATGCTTCCTAAGGCCCACTTGACTTTGGACTGCAGGATGTCTGGCTTTCATCAAGAGGCTCTTTAGTTCCTCTTCGCTTTCTGCCATAAGGATGGAGCAAGTATCTTTTATTTTGTGGCTGCAGTCACCATCCACAGTGATTTTGGAACCCAGGAAAGTAATATCTGTCACTGCTTCCACTTTTTCCCCTCTGTTTGCCATGAAGTGATGGGACCAGATGTCATGATATTAGTTTTTTGAAAGTTGGGTTTTTTTGTTTTTTTAATTTTTTAATGAAGGATAATTGCTTTACAGGATTTTGTAGTTTTCTTTCATACATCAACAAGAATCAGCAGAATAGGTACATCCATGTCCTCTCCTTCCTGGAACTCCCTCCCATCTCCCTCCCCACCCCACCCTTCGGCCTGTCTCAGAGCCCCTGTTTGAGTTCCCTGATGGTCATATAGCAAATTCCCATTGGCTATCTGTTTTGTATATGGGATTGTAAATTCCTGTGTTATGCTCTCCATGCATCTCCCCTTCTCCCTCCTCTCCTCCCACTGTGTCCCACGGGTCTGTTCTCTATGTCTGAAGTAAGTCAGAGAGAGAAATATAAATATCATATACTGACACATATATATGGAATCTGAGGAGATGGCACTGATGAATTTATTTTCAGGGCAGCAGTGGAGAATGTCGAGTTTTTAAGTCAGCTTTTTCACTCTCCTTTTTCATCTTCATCAAGAGGCTCTTTAGTTCCTCTTCACTCTCTGCCATTAGAGTGTCATGAGCATATCTGAAGTTGTTGGTATTTCTCCTGGCAATCTTGATTCCAGCTTGTGATTCTTCCAGCCTGGCATTTTGCTTGATGTACTCTGCATGTATGCTAAATAAGTAGGATGCCAAAATACAGCCTTGCCGTACTCCTTTCCCAGTTTGGAACCAGTCAGTTATTCCACATCCAGTTCTAACTGTTGCTTCTTGACCCACATACAGGTTTCTCAGGAGACAGGTAAGGTGGCCTGGTACTCCCAATCTGTTGTTACGAATTTTCCAGTTTGTTGTGATCCACAAAGTCAAAGACTTTAACATAGTCAATGAAACAGAAGTAGATGTTTTTCTGGAAATTCCTTGCTTTCTCCATGATCCAGGGAATGTTGGCAATTTGATGTCTAGTTTTTCTTTCACTTAGCAGTATATATTTAAAAGTTCCTCCATGTCTTTTCATATTTTTCATAGCTCATTTTTTAACAATGAATAATGTTCCATTGTCTAAATGTACATAGTTGATTTATCCATTTACCTACTAAAGGATATCTTGGTTGCTTCCAAGTTTTGACAGTTAAAATTAAAAGTACTATAAACCTCTATCTGTAGGTTTTTGTGTAGACATGTTTCCGGATAAATACCAAGAACCATGATTGCTGTATTGTATGGTAAGAGTACGTTTATTTTTGTAAGAAATTGCCAAACTATCTTCCAGAGTGGTTGTTTCATTTTGTATTCCAACCAGCAATGAATAGGATTCCCTGCTGTATGTCTTCAGCAGCATTTGGGATTGTGTTTTGGATTTTGGCCATTGTGATAAGTGTGGTGGTGCTTTAGTTGCTAAGTCATGTTGACCCTTGTGACCCCGTGGACTGTACCCTACCAGGCTCCTCTGTCCATGGGATTTCCCAGGCAAGAATACTGGAGTAGGTTGCCATTTCCTTTTCCAGAGGATCTTCCTAACCCAGGAATCGAACTCAGGTTTCCTGCATTGTAGGGATTCTTTACCAACTGAGCTGTGGAGTAGTATCCAGTTGTTGCATTAATTTGCAATCCCCTAATGACCTGTGATGGTGATCACCAGGGCTTCCCTGGTGGCTCAGCTGGTAAAGAATCCGCCTGAAATGCAGGAGACCTGGGTCCAATCCCTGAGTTGGGAAGATCCCATGAAGAAGGGAATGACTACCCATTCCACAGTTCTTGCCTGGAGAATTCCATGGACAGAAGAGCCTGGCAGGCTGCAATCCACGAGGTCACAAAGAGTTGGACACAACTGAGCAACTAGCACTTTCACTTTCTTTTTACCTTTCTCAATGACCTGTGATGTTGGTCATCTCCTCACGTGCTATTTGCCATCTATATATTTACTTTGCTAAGGTTTTTTGCTCACTTTTTAATTAGCAAAAAATTAAAATTTTTCTCATTGTTGAGTTTTATGAGTTCTTTGTATATTTTGAATAACACTTCTCTATCAGATATATCTTGAGCAAATATTTTCTCCTAGTTTGTAGCTTGTCTTCTCATTCACTTGACATTGTTTTTCACAGAAGTGTTTTAATTTTAATGAAGTCCAGCTTATACAGTATTTTTTTCATAGATCACACCTTTGATGCTGTATCTAAAATATCCACTGTCATGTGGGTCTTCTCCTATGTTATCTCCTAGGCATTTTATACTTTTGCATTTTACATTAGCTCTATGATCAATTTTGAGTTAATTTTTGTGACAGGTGTAAGGTCTGTCTAGATTCAGTTTTGGGGTTTTTTTGTTTTTTGTGTTGTTTTTTTTTTGCTTGTGGAGTGTTTATGTTTTCACAGACTTTTTGTTTTGGCATATCTTCAGGGTTACTTTAATGTGAAATCTCATCATTTCTTTTAAAACCACTTGTTAAGTATACTTTTAGCAAATTACCAGTTATTCAGATTAATCAGTAAGATTACACAAAATATCTGGCAACCAGAGTCACTTATACTTGACTTTAAAGTAAGTGTACATCCTTTTTATGCTTATTTGTTTTTGCTGTTCTGCTGATAGTGGACTTCGCATGTGGCACAGTGGTAAAAAAAAAAAAAAAAAAAAGCCACCTGCCAATGCAGGAGATGCAAGAGATGCAGGTTCAATCCCTGGGTTAGGAAGATGCCCTGGAAGAGGAAATGGCAACCCCCTCCAATATTCTTGCCTGGAAAATCCCATGGACAGAGGAATCTGGCAGGTTACACTCCATGGGGTTGCAAAGAGTCAGACATGATTGAGCACATACATACATACATACTGGTAGTAGGAGATCTGGATCCCACCAATTCATTCTTGAAGCAAATATTTACTTCCATGTGCTACATTTCAGGCACCCTGCTATCTTCCCTTATTCAAACCTCCCAAGAGCCTCATAAGACTCTAAGGTTAGAGACCAACTGTGGTGGGTTTATTTCTAACTCTATCAGATAGTTAGTATTACTTTCATCCTATAAATGAAGAAACTGAGGCTCAAACAGATCATTTGTCCAAGATCACACACTAATAAATAGTGAAGATGTCAGTCACACTTAAGAGCCCATCCTGCCTCCAGAACACCAGCTCCTATCAACAGTCATTTGAACATGAAGTAATAATCTGCAGGATGAGAAGAAATCATAATAATTAATAGGATGAGTAGGACTTTCAGAGACTTTTGATTCTAAATAATAATATCTGTCTTCTGGAGCTGGTTACAGAGTATATCACCCATTCTCATCTTTGGAATACTTTCCATGTTCCTTTAAAAAAACATACATTCATGGAGGCTCTCTGTAATGCCAAATATTGAATCATTTCCTAATTATACAGTGGGCTATTAAATTATAGCAGCTGGTTCAAATCCCTCCTCTCACAATGACTGCAGCAAGCAGCCTCTCTTGCAAACCTCAATTTCTTCACCTGTAAAATAGAGATGACAATATGCACCTCAGAGTTATTATTAGAGTTAAATGAACTATAATTAATGTAAAGTAGTCGGAACATTTCAGGCAAAGATGAGTTCGATAAAGGACAGAAATGGTATGGACCTAACAGAAGCAGAAGATATTAAGAAGAGGTGGCAAAAATACACAGAAGAACTGTACAAAAAAGATCTTCACAACCCAGATAATCACAATGGTGTGATCACTCACCTAGAGCCAGACATCCTGGAATGTGAAGTCAAGTGGGCCTTAGAAAGCATCACTACGAACAAAGCTAGTGGAGGTGATGGAATTCCAGTTGAGCTATTTCAAATCCTGAAAGATGATGCTGTGAAAGTGCTGCACTCAGTATGCCAGCAAATTAGGAAAACTCAGGAGTGGCCATAGGACTGGAAAAGGTTAGTTTTCATTCCAATCCCTAAGAAAGGCAATCCGAAAGAATGCTCAAACTACCGCACAATTGCACTCATCTCACACGCTAGTAAGATAATGCTCAAAATTCTCCAAGCCAGGCTTCAGCAATACATGAACTGTGAACTTCCAGATGTTCAAGCTGGTTTTAGAAAAGGCAGAGGAACCAGAGATCAAATTGCCAATATCCACTGGATCATCAAAAAAGCAAGAAAGTTCCAGAAAAACATCTATTTCTGCTTCATTGACTACGCCAAAGCCTTCGACTGTGTGGATCACAATAAACTGTGGAAAATTCTGAAAGAGATGGGAATACCAAACCACCTGACCGGCCTCTTGAGAAACCTGTATGCAGGTCAGGAAGCAACAGTTAGAACTGGACGTGGAACAACAGACTGGTTCAAAATCGGAAAAGGAGTACGTCAAGGCTGTATATTGTCACCCTGTTTATTTAACTTATATGCAGAGTACATCATGAGAAACGCTGGGCTGGAAGAAGCACAAGCTGGAATCAAGATTGCTGGGAGAAATCAATAACTTCAGATATGCAGATGACACCACCCTTATGGCAGAGAGTGAAGAGGAACTAAAAAGCCTCTTGATGAAAATCAAAGAGGAGAGTGAAAAAGTTGGCTTAACTAAGATCATGGCATCTGGTCCCATCACCTCATGGGAAATAGATGGGGAGACAGTGTCAGACTTTATTTTTGGGGGCTCCAAAATTACTGCGGATGGTGACTGCAGCCATGAAATTAAAAGACGCTTACTCCTTGGAAGGAAAGTTATGACCAACCTGGATAGCATATTAAAAAGCAGAGACATTACTTTGCCAACAAAGGTCCATCTGGTCAAGGCTATGGTTTTTCCAGTGGTCATGTATGGATGTGAGAGTTGGACTATAAAGAAAGCTGAGCGCTGAAAAATTGATGATTTTAAATTGTGGTGTTGGAGAAGACTCTTAAGAGTCCCTTGGACTGCAAGGAGATCCAACCAGTCCATCCTAAAGGAGATCAGTCCTGGGTGTTCATTGGAAGGACTGATGCTGAAGCTGAAACTTCAGTACTTTGGCCACCTCATGCGAGGAGCTGACTCATTGGAAAAGACCCTGATGCTGGGAGGGATTGGGGGCAGGAGGAGAAGGGGACGACAGAGGATGAGATGGTTAGATGGCATCACCGACTCAATGGGCATGAGTTTGAGTAAACTCCAGGAGTTAGTGATGGACAGGGAGGCCTGGTGTGCTGCGGTTCACGGGGTCGCAAAGAATCGGACACGACTGAGCGACTGAACTGAACTGAACTGAGTCAACAGAGTGCCTGACTCTTAGGAAATGCTCAGGAAATATTAGGTGTGAGAGAAGGAGGGTGCATGGTAGCAGGGTAGTATTGATAAAGCTTGCCAGATTACCCAGACAACATAATCTAAATAAACTGGCAAAATGTTACTTATACAGTCCTCTCATTGTAATAACCTCAAAGAAAAAATAACATATAAAGAAAAGGCCAATGTTCATTTACTTATGTTATCTGTGACCTAGAAGGAATGTAGACATATTCATTAAATTGGCTAGTAGTGCTCAGTGATTCTATTTTAAAATCTGTTGAGAAAAGGGGATGAGTATAGTCACGCCGGTTCTTTAGCTGAATCCAGATTATAAAATGGTTAAGTGGGCTGAGTTTAGCTAATGTAAATATAGCATTCATAGAAAAAGAGGAGGAGAGTGGGAATACAGAGTCATAGATTGTAGACTCTCTCCAGAATCTCCCCCCCACCCCCCCACAACTGAAAGCATTTTGGAACAGAGAAAACTATATAGGCATAAGCAGTCTACTTCTATTAAAAAGTAAGTTTAAGGAACTTCCCTGGTGCTCCAGCAGCTAGGACTCCGAGCTCAGAGGGCAAGGGGCCCAGGTTCAATCACTGGTCAGGGAACTAGATCCCACATGCTGAAACTAAGACCCAGTTTAGCCAAATAAATAAATAAAATTTTTTTTTACGTTTAAGGAGCAAGCAAAGGTCCTTGGGATTAGCACAATGTAGTTAAAAAGTCATTTCTCAATGGTAGTTTTGAACAGCAATAAAGCCAGTACAAAATGAGAGACTGGAAGTTGCCATTGTACACAGGCAATCAAGAAATTCTCAGCAAGCATTTTGATATATTAACCATATCTGAAGTTATATGAGGCTTAAAGCAAGATAGAAAAACCCAAGTAGTAGGATTCCAGGCAGAATTTAAGGAAAGACTATACATAAATTGTACATAGTCTTGATTGTATTTCTCTAAAGAAAGCTTTAAACAATGTGTCATTTTCTTTCATAAGAGTTTTGTTGTTTGTTGTTCAGTCCATCTCAGTCCTGACTCTTTGTGACCCCATGGACACTGAATTATAAAACATTGAAAAGGAAAAGAAAAAGTCATTTTAATCTTATATCCCACAGATAATCATCACTATGCTTTTGTCTAGACTAGGAACACTCACTCTTTTATTATAAGCCTTTCTTCAGTGAATAATCCAGTAGTTAAATATTTTGTGTATCCACTGTTATTTCTTGGGCTAAAGGAATTTAAACCGCTGAGCCAGGTATGCATTTTTTTTTTATTTTAATTAAGGTTTATTTTACAGGTAAAAAAATTCACAGTTCTTATTGCTCATTTTTAGAATTTTAATATTATATACATTGTAAACACCACCAGAACAAGATCAAGAACACTAACAATACCCCAGAAAGTTTCCTCATGCCCCTTTTCAGCCGGTCACCACACCCAACCACTCTCTGATTTCTGTCAGCTCAGGTGTGCCTTTGATGACACTTTTGCTAGATTGAGTTCCAGAAAATTGAGTCATCCGTACGTGGACAGCAGTGTATGAAGTTGCTGTACGAAGTTCTGCATAGTGTAGGTGTTATTTATGTGTGTGCTGCAGTATATCCCAGAAAACAGATACAGCAGTCTTTGCCAGTTTCTACTCCACATTGTTTTCTATTTCTTTGTTTACTGGTAAAGTGAACTTGTTAAATATGTTAACTAGCCATTTATATTTCATTGTTGTTTTGGTGATGGTTAGTTGTATACTCTAAGATGATTATATATTTCTTACTGTTTTACAAAAGCTCTTAAATATTAAGAATGAAAAAAAAATAGAATGATATTATTTGCTTTCAATATTTTTACCAGTTTGTCATTGCCTTACAGTTTGTTTCTAGAGGTTTTTGTTTTGTTATGAAAAGAGTTTTAAATGTCCATTGCCAAATCTGCCAATCTTTTTCTCCATGTTTTCTGCCCAGTTTCATCTTTAGGCCTTTAAAAATTGCAGGATTATATAAATAGCTAGTTGTATC
The DNA here is from genome assembly GCF_910594005.1 of Cervus elaphus. NCBI lineage: Eukaryota > Metazoa > Chordata > Mammalia > Artiodactyla > Cervidae > Cervus > Cervus elaphus. The sequence continues at coordinate 17,650,017 of NC_057839.1, read as the reverse complement.
TTTCTCAAGTAATTTTATGGTTTTAATTTTACATCTTTAATCTATCTGGAACTGATTTGGTGTATTATATTAGGTTAATGTTACAACTTCTTTTTTCCTAAATTACTAATCACCACAACTGAATATGTTTCCCCACCATGTCCTTTATGATGGAATAGGTCTTATGTATATTTTTGGATCAGCTTCATTATTTTACATGGATTTTTCTATCTATTCCTGTGTCAGTACCTCAGTACTATAGCAGTGTAATACTATTTAATATTTGGTAAACAGGTTGGACTTTATTGTTCAACATTTTTATTTTTACTGTAAATGCTTAAACAACTGGTTAGTGTGCTACTTTCTTATTTTCTTTTAGTTAGCCACACCTGGAGAAACCTTAAGACAGTTGACCATGAAATCAATAAAAAGCCCTCATTATTTAACAGGTGGCCACTACCTGAATTGTGGCCCTAGAGCCAAGAAGGAAGTAATCAATCCTAGGCAAACCCCCTTCCTTCAAGGTAATGGAAAGATTGCATGTGGAAAATAAGTAGTGTGAGGAATAAAAAGAACAAAATCTAGGATATTTGATTGCCATTTTCTATTATAGGTATATAAAAGTTTTTATGAGAAGTTTGATCAGAATTTTTCCATCTCCTTGGTACTGAACAAAAGCACAAAGGATCAACAAAGGCATAGGATAGACAATATCTCACTTATATTTTATAAAATGTGAATTCCCAGGACATCTAGGGTGGCCTTGTATAAATGCAAGTCACAGAACTCACTTCCAAAGACATTCATTAATAATCTTTCTACCACCTGACATTTTGGATTATTAATACCCTTTTTCTTCTCTGGCACTAGTGGATACTCAAGTTACATATAATAATAATTTTCTATTCTTTGTGTTCAGATAGTTCACTTGACTATGATAAATAAAACAGTGGGCTTGAGCTATTTTTCTAAGCAGAAACAAACCACAGTAAGAAGTTAACTTTTACTGAACATTTTCAAAACACCTATCTTTTTTAAACCTATAAGTTTGATATTGTTCTTAGGCCCATATTCTATGGGAAGAATCTGAGGCACAGAAAGGTTACATAATTTTGGTCAAGATCTCATAGCTAGCAAGTGGTAGATTTCAGAAATAACCAGTTATGTTTGACTCAGTGATCTGCTTCTGTTTGTTTTCAAAAACATTACCTTGTTTGTGATTTTGTGTTCAACAATGCATATTTTTTGTATTTCTAATAAGGTACTGTTGTTTCAAACTGTAGTAACTAGGTCAGACAAGTGACTTAAGGACTTTAATTCTTGATCAAAAATTGTCTGACCATCTTTAGATCATGGAAAATGTTAAATTCACAGCCCTACTATTATAATCCCTATATTATTTGAAGAATTATAATTCAGAAAGTTACTCAGAATGTTAACTCGGACAAGTACCTGTGATTTATTTGTAATTTTTCTTAAAAATATAAATAGAGTGGTTGATTATGGAGTTTGAAGTTAGATCTGATTTTGAATGCTACTTTGGAAGTTACTAGCTGTGTAATCTTGGACAAATTATATATCCTTTCTTACCCTGTTCCTTAAAGTGTAAATTGGGTATAATAAGAGTGCCTTCCTGATAGGCCTATCTGTGGATTCAGTGAAATACTGGTGTTGAAGGCGTTAGCCTGGTGTCTGGGACAATCAGTGTCCCAGAAAGTATTTTATTGTCATTCAGTGTTGTCCCTGATATTTTTAAGAATTAATTTGTCTATATTTGACTACTGTCAGTATATTGAGATGATTGGAATTTATAGCATTTCTATAATATTTGACAGTTTTTGTGACCTTTACCTAATTAGCCCACAAGTTACAGAGTTTAGTTTTTATTGTAATTCTTAATATTCTGAGATAAAATTGTGATCTGATATTTTTATGGTAAACAGTACTACCTCATAAATGAAATGTTGGGGGTTTTTCCCTTGATGCCAGTGCTGGGAAGAAATTGGGGGATGGGGTTTCACTGGTAAATATAATTTAAATATGAAGCAGAATATCATTACTTTGGAGATTATACAATTATAAGCTCAGTGTAACGTGAATGTTTCCTTCCATTTCTCCCTCTTAGCCAAGTTCTAAGGCAGTAATAAAATGAAGGGAGAAGGAATATGATTATAGACCAGGTTCCCTATGTAGTTTTCATTTTATACAAGACTATAAATAATGCTGCATGGTTCTTTATAAATAAGTCTTTGTCAGAGTTGCTGACCCTGGAAAGGTGATTATTCAAATTGTAATAAGCCTTCTGTCCTATCCCTGAAGTTACCTCTTTTTCTGCCCTTTTCTTCTGGATGAAGATGACTCTTCTGTATTTACTCTGCTTTCATGTCTTTGCTCTGAAATAAGTTTCTATCACATTAGAGAAGTTTTCTTTGTTCATGGATTTGTCTTGACACAGGCAGATAGCCATTACCCCAGCTGCTTACCAGGCCTTTTTGATTGGAAACTCCATCTTCCCTATGTTTTATTAGTTCACAGACCATATATTAAAAGCTATTGGCAAGATGACACAAACAGATGGAGAGATATACTATATTCTTGGCTTGGAAGAATCAATACTGTGAAAATGGCTATACTACCCAAAGTAATCTACAAATTCAGTGCAATCTCTATCAAACTACCAATGACATTTTAGAACTAGAACAAAAACTTTTACAGTTTATCTGGAAACACAAAAGACCCCAGATAGCCAAAGCAGTCTTGAGAAAGAAAAATGGAAGAATCAACCTTCCTGACTTCAGACTATACTATAGAGCTAAAGTCATCAAGACAATGCAGTATGGTAGTAGCACAAAAACAGAAATATAGACCAATGGAACAAGAGAGAAAGCCCAGAGATAAACCCACACACCTAAAGGTTCCTTATCTTTGACAAAGGCAAGAATATACAATGGAGAAAAGACAGCCTCTTCAATAAGTGATGCTGGGAAAACTGGAAAGCTACATGCAAAAGAATGAAGCTAGAACACTTCCTAACACCATACACAAAAATAAACTCAATATGAATTAAAGACTTAAATGTAAGGTCAGAAACTTAGAGGAAAATATAGGCAGTACACTCTTCAATAAATATCACAACAAGATCCTCTATGACCCATCTCCTAGAGTAATGGAAATAAAAACAAAAATAATCAAATGGGACCTAATTAAACTTTAAAAGCTTTTGCACAGCAAAGGAAACAATAAACAAGATTAAAAGACAACCCTCATAATGGGAGAAAACAATTGAAAATGAAACGACTGACAAAGGTTTATTCTCCAAAATATATAAGCATCTCATTCAGCTCAATACCAGAAAAACAAACAACCCAATTTAAAAAGTGGGCAGAAGACCTAAATAGATATTTCTCCAAAGAAGGCATACAGATGGCTAATAAAACACATGAAAAGATGCTCAACATCACTCATTATTAGAAAAATGCAAATCAAAACTACAGTGAGGTATCATCTCACACTAGTCATAATGGCCATCATCAAAAAATCTATAAACAATAAATGCTGAAGAGAGTGTGGAGAAAAGGGAACCCTTTTGCACTGTTGGTGGGAATGCAAATTGATCCAGCCACTGTGAAGAACAGTGTGGAGATTCCTTAAAAAGCTAGGAATGGAACTACTGTATGATCCAGCAGTCCCACTACTGGGCATATACCCTGAGGAAACCATAATTGAAAAAGATACATATACCCCAGTGTTCATTGCAGCACTATTTACAATAGTGCTCGGAAGCAACCTGGATGTCTATGACAGAGGAATGGATAAAGAAGTTATGGTACATATACATAATGGAATATTACTCAGGCATAAAAAGGAATGCATCTGAGTCAGTTCTAATGAGGTGGATGAACGTAGATCCTATTATACTTAGTGAGGTAAGTCAGAAAGAGGCAGATACCGAAATGTTAACACACATATATATATATACGTATGGAATGGCTCAGCAGGTAAAGAATCCACCTGCAATGCAGGAGACATAAAAGACACGGATTCAATCCCTGGGTCAGGAAGATCCCCTGGAGAAGGAAATGATAACCCATTCCAATATTCTTGCCTGGAAAATCCCATGGACAGAGGAGCCTGAGAGGCTATAGTCCAGAGGGTCACAAAGAGTCAGACAAAGCTGAATATGCACATGTTATGGAATCTAGAAAGATGGTGCTGATGAACCTATCTGCAGGGCAGCACTGGAGACAAAGGCAGTAGACAGAGTTGTGGACACAGGGCAGGGAAGGAGAAGGTGAGAAGAACTCAGAGAGCAGCGTTGAAACATATACATTACCACTTTGTATAGATAAAATTAGCCAGTGGAAATTTGCTCTATGATGCTGAAGCTCAAATCCAGTGCTCTGTGACAACCTAGAGGCGTAGAATGGGGTGGGAAGGAGGTTCAAGAGGAAGGGGACACATGTGTATACCTATGGCTGTTTCATGTTGATGTATGGCAGAAGCCAACACAATATTGTAAAGCAATTACCCTACAATTAAATAATATTTTTAAAGTTACTGCCTGAGCAGTTGGTTAAATCTCATGGCAAGTATAAAAATACATATTACAGATTTATTCTGGAAAGCCTCTTAAATCTTTCCACCCTGTGTCCTGTTGAGTGTGAAGCATGCTAGATAGGCCAGAAAGACAAGAAACTACATTCCCATGTTGCTGAATATATTTTAAAAGTTACATATTTTATATTTGCCTCAACAATATGCAGTATTTATTAAAGGCACTCTATAATATTGTGGAATTTCTCTTTTTTAACTAAAGGAAACAAAATACATTTTTAAAGTCAGCTTTTCAAAATTCTAAACTAAAGGAGAAATACTAATATTCATTCAAAACTCAGAACAAAGGAAGTTTTCCCATGTGAACAATGAACAGCAAACGAAAACCCACTGGCTTTCATCTTTGTTTTCTTTTTCAAAGGCCAGCGTCTATTTTCCTCTTTGCTTGGTTTACCTAGTGTTCTATTTTCCTATATTTTGCTTATTCCTATTTTTCTTCCTATGTCAGTTTCTAAAACTCTTGAGTTTGGGACATTTCTATGTGCATTTTTCTATGCTTCCTTTAGTCACTGTTTCTCTGTCCCTCTTTGAGTTTTCTTACATTTTTTCCTCCTTGTTTTCTTGTTTTTTCAGTCTTTTCTGTTTCTCAGTCATCTGTCCTGTGCCATCCTGCTCTGCTGTTCATAAAGAATGCTAGTGACCTCATTTTCCAGGAATTCTTTTTAAACATACATACTTTGGTCTCTGGACTCATTTATGTTTTGTCTGTCTCTTCCTGTGAATTACTGTGATCTCTATATACTTCATATTGAAAAAAGATACTTTAAAAACTGTTACTTTTTAACCCTTTAACTTCTTAATCCCTATAGAAACTTTGAACATTTGTGAAAACGAGAGCCATAAGTTATTTTTAACTAGTGATGGCGCTAAATCCTAAAAATAAAAAGTTCGTAAGGTTTTGACTTTAATATTACACTTTGGAGTTAAAATGCAGAAATGAAATCATCTAATTAGTATTATCCAATTAATGTTTTTAAATTTATTCTAGAAATCATGTTGATTGTATGTACCCTTGATATGATATGATAATTGCACTTTACATCTTGGTCTTGGCCAACAAAGGTCCATCTAGTCAAAGCTATGATCTTTCCAGTAGTCATGCCATCTATGGGGTCGCACAGACTCGGACACGACTGAAGTGCCTTAGCAGCAGCAGCAACATGTATGGATGTGAGAGTTGGACTATAAAGAAAGCTGAGCACCGAAGAATTGATGCTTTTGAACTGTGGTGTTGGAGAAGACTCTTAAGAGTCCCTTGGACTGCAAGGAGCTCCAACCCGTCAATCCTAAAGGAAATCAGTCCTGAATATTCATTGGAAGGACTAATGCTGAAGCTGAAACTCCAATATTTTGGCCACCTGATGGGAAGAAATGGCTCACTGGAAAAGACCCTGATGCTGGGAAAGATTGAAGGCAGGAGGAGAAGGGGACAACAGAGGATGAGATGATTGGATGGCATCACTGACTTGATAGACATGAGTTTGAGCAAACTCCAGGAGTTGGTGATGGACAGGGAAGCCTGGTCTGCTGCAGTCCATGGGGTCACAAAGTCATGTCAGATTTCTTCACTGTAAAGTTAATCTTTTTTTTTTCCCTGCTTTCCATGTTGAATCCTTTGGAAGCAAATTCACTATATGCAGTCCACACCAAGGAGTGAAGAGTTTACTTCCCTACTCTTTTTATTAAAATTCTTGTTTTCTAACTTGTTATTTCAGACTGAGTGAACTGAACTGAACTGACTGAGAAGTCATAAGAAAATGTCAATGCTTAAACAAAAATGCCTGTTATATTTTTAAGTGTCAGAAATGAACTGAGACTCAAAGAAAAAGATTTGTGATATCTATGGTTGATAATTTCATTATTCCTTATATAACTAGTTTTAATTCATTTGATGCAAATCTAAAAGTTTGCAATTTTTATACTACTTGTACTTTCTTAAAGTTGTAATAAGTACCAAATGTTTGTTAGCATAGTTACCTAAATCCTCAACAAGTTATTTTAGTCTTTATTTTTTTATAGAAGCAGAAGTACCTGTAAAAGTATTGGACATAATGAGACAGATTTCTAGGCATGAACTGGAAATCAGGTTTCAGGTTGGTAAATAATCTTAATAGCTTTTCTTCAGTTGCTTATCTATAAAACGAAATGGAGGAAAACAAGTTACTTGCAGATCTAGAAAATCCAAAGCTATCTACCAGCAGTCCTAAGCAATCAGTATTATTACCAGGTATAAAATAAACACACAGAAATCAATTGTTTTTCTTAAATAACAAGTTAGAAAACAAAAATTTTAATAAAAAGAATAGGGAAGTATAACTTCACTCCTTGGTGTGGACTGCATATAGTGAACTTGCTTCCAAAGAACTCAACATGGAAAGCAGGAAAAAAAAAAAGATTAACTTTACAGTGGAGAAATTTGACAAGTACTACCTCAGCAGTGTGGTCATGGTCAACATCAGCCTTAAAGTCATGTTGATAGTAGGTACCCTTGATACGATGTAACGATAATTGCATTTCACATCTTGGTCTTTATCCCAGTAACTCAAAGCCCAGTCTTATCATGAGACAAATCAGACAAATTTCAGTGATGGGGCATCCTACAAAATATCCAATCAGTGTCCCTGGAAATTGTCAAAATTTAAGAAACTGGAAATCATAAAGCAGCTTTTCTGACTAAAATGCAATGAGATTAGAAATCGACTATATAAGGAAATAACTACAAAAGAAATGCAAACGTGGAAGCTAAGCAATATCCTATTAAACAACCAATGGATCATTGAAGAAATCAAAGAGGAAATCAAAAAATACCTGGAGACAAATGGAAATGAAAACATGATGATCCAAAACCTATGGGATACAGCAAAAGCAGTTCTAGAAGAGTGAAGTTTATAGCAACACAAGCTTACCTTAGGAACCAAAAAAAAAATCCCAAATAACCAGCCTAAACTTACACCTAAAGCAAGGAGAAAAAGAACAAATAAAACCCAAAGTTAGTAGAAGGAAATAAATCATAAAGATCAGAGCAGAAATAAATAGAAACTTAAAAAGAAAAAAATAAGAAGGATTTACAAAACTAAAAACCAGTTCTTTGAAAAAATAAAATTGATAAACCTTTAGCCAGACTCATCAAGAAAAAAAGGGAGAGGGACCATAATAACAAAACTAGAAATGAAAAAAATTATAACCGCCACCAAAGTAATACAAAGGACCATAAATGACTACTGCAACCAACTATATGCCAATACAATAGACAATCTAGAAGAAGTGGACAAATTCTTAGAAAAGTACAATTTCCCAAGATTAAACCAGGAAGAAATAAAAATATGAACAGACCAAATTACAAGTACTGAAATTGAATCTGTGGTTTTAAAACTCCCAATAAAAGTCCAGGACCAGATGGCTTCACAGGTGAATTCCATCAAACGTTTAAAGAAGAGTTAACACCTATCCTTCTGAAACTGTTACCTAATCTGGAAGAGTGAAAGGCCTACAAACATTCAGTTAACACTTGAGCAATGTGGAGGTTTAAGGCACCCACCCTTCATGCAGTTGAAAATCCACTTATAATTTATAGCTGGCCCTCCACATACCTAGTTCCTCTAAATAAGTGGCTCCACATCTGCACAATCAGCCAACCACAGATCAGATAGTGCTAAAGTATCTGCAAAAAATCTGCATATAAGTGGACTGTGCATTTCAAACCTGTACTGTTCAAGGGTCAACTGTAATTGCTAAAAAATTTGGAATTACCTTTTAATACTCAAGGAGAAAGGTGAATAAAGCCAGGTTTTTAGAGGTTACTGGCTATCCAGAAACATGTGTTTATTTAGCATTTATTGAGGGCATCCTTCTTGTCAAGCCTTGGTGACCCTGCTGGTACAAAAGTCAATAAAATAGAGTTATCTTCAGTCTAGTGAAGGAGGCTGAACTAAAAATAGGTTCGGAAGAAGACCTTAACCCTCCTGAAAATGAGCAGGAGAGGAATCATGGACTGGTTCCCAGAGGGATGATACCTCAGTTGAAGCAGGGAGAGAAGTATATCACCATACAGAGGTGGCAAGGAGGCAGGAGAGAGCAGGCTCTACAGAGAAACAGCAAGTAATTTGGGATGTCTGGAGCATAAGATGTGAAAATGACATAGTAGCTTAGAGAGAGGAACAAAAGCTGGGTCATAGAGGCTACATAAGAAATTTGGGTTTCATTGTTTAGACAGTGGAACAGGGCCGTTTTCATGGCTAAATCTGAATTTTTGAAAAATATACATGTAACAGAAAGACCTCCTGGATATCATCAGTCACAAGGCACTCCTTAGTAATTTGGATGGCCGAGAGGAGACTGCCAGACATCCACCCTACAGGGTCAGCCAGGGCCTGTGGCTCTGCAGACATCCACTCTCTCAGGGTCAGGCCAGGGCCCTTGGTCTGCTCCTCTTGGACCTCCAGCTGAATAGAGGTCCTCATTTTAGGAGGATTATGGAGAAATTGGGACTAATTTCAGAGAACAGTGAGAAAAGGCAATAAAGGCATAAAAATTTACAGTGAAAATTAACTGACCCCTTTGGAAAAAAAAAAAAAGCAAATGTTCACCTCACAGAGAATGCCTTTTCCCAAAGAGGCTCTCATATGGCTCAAGACATTTTGGGAACTTCTTTTCTAATTGCATTAAAGGCCAGCCTAGGAGCTACGCATATTATCATTCCTGTCTCTTTAGAGCTGCCTTTTCAAAATGTTGTATTCTGAAATAAGCACTACTCAATCTGATTTTTTTTATCCCGTTCACTACATTTAGCACTGAATTAACTTTTGATTTATTCCTAAAGTTAAATACATCTTCACAAGATGAACGTTTGTTACCTCTAAAGACATTCAGTCAAGCATCCTGTCAGCTACTTATCAGCTACAAGTTTCTTGACCACAAATCTCTCAGGTTGCCTGTTAAATGGGGTGAATAGCATATTTCCCACCTACCCCATATAGTTATTGTGAAGATAATACCAGACACATGAAAGCTCTTCATAGGCTGCTATGTAAGAGGATGCTCTTCTTCCTGTTGCCTCACACTCGGCAAACAGTTCCAAAATGTACATTTGTTCCGGTGCCAGTATGTTCATCTCCCCTAACAGGCTGTTCACTTCAGGAGAGCAGAGCCTGGGTCATGTTCGGCTTTATTTCCCTGGTGTCTGACACTAGGTCTCACACATAAAAAGGCTCCAGTGTTTGTTGAATGAATAATTCAGTGTAGCTCCATGCCTTTTCCTCAAACTATATTTAAGAAATGGATGATACACTTGAGATTATTCAGTTAAAATAGGCTCAGAAGTCACTTAAGATTCTTTAAGTATGTGAGTAGTTTGTCATTAGGAACCAGCTGTTCTTAATGTTCTCTGAAGGGACCAGAACAAATGGCTGATGAAATCAATCAATCTGAACATGTAAAGGTTCTTAAACTTAATGCTGTGGTCTTAACTTTGGCTGTATTTTTAAATCACCAGGAAAAAAAATGTTAGATTACTGAGGCTGAGGCCCCATCCTGGGATGATGAGGCCTGGCATTGATAGTTTTAAAAACTACCCAAGTGATTGTAATGTGCAACCTATGTTTGTTGCAGAACTCTGGGATTAGACTTTGAGGAACACTGTTTTAAAAGAACAAGACTACAAGAAGTTCTGTCTAGTTCTACATTAGGTACTGTACCATAGGAAATGGGAAAGAACATAAGACATGCTCCCACCACAGTCTGCAGGGAATAAAAACTAGCCATCACTGATCTGAGAGCAGTGGAAAAGCAGCCATCAGTGTGAGCCGATCTATGAGAGGTCATGAAAAGGTGGGCCTGTGTGGAGCCCCAGAGTTTCTGCAGAACCTGTTAGACATTTAGAAGTTTATCACAGAAATAAAAAACAGTCCCTGCCCATGAAAGGAGGTTAAGTGTTAGTTTAGCAAACCAGCCAGTTCCAGCCAGAGGGCCTGGCCAGTACAGAGGGTCTGAAGGCTTTGATTCCCAGCACAGAGAGCTTAGCTGTGAAAAAGACAAACTGTCTGAAATAACTGATGTTCAAACTCAAGTAAACAGGTAATTACAAAATGGTGAAAGTTGATGAAAGAAACAAAATGAAGTTGGTGAGATAGGAAGATCCCATTGTCAAAGGGTTTTAAGGGTCAGGCTAAGGTATTTCAGTGGAATCCAATAGCTGATAGTTTCTGGTCAAAGGATATGCTATAAAGAAAATGTATAAGAAAGATTAGGGCTTCCCTGGTGGCTCAACAGTAAAGAATCTGCCTACAATGCAGGAGACATGGGTTGGATCCCTAGATTGGGAAGATCCCCAGGAGAAGGAAATGGTTACCCACTCCTGTAGTCTTGCCTGGGAAATCCCATGGACAGAGAAGCCTGGCAGGCTGTAGTCCACGGGATCACAAAAAAGCTGGACATGACTTAGTGACTAAACAACAACAACATAAGAAAGATTATTTTAGAACCTATGGCGGTTAGAAAAAGGAGAAATAGTACAGACACCTACAACAGTCTCAGGGCAGGGTGGTAAGTTCCTTTGTTAGGAAGACTTGATAATGGGAAAGATGTTTACATTAAACATAACTTAAATGCATTTCAATCAGAAATGAGTTATGAATATTGGAATTCTGTGTTGTAATACTACTTACTGTATGTCTGAGAATAAGGACTTCTCTTGTTTTCCCAATAAATATGAACTGCTGTCACATCTTAATCTATTTCACAATTATATAAGAGGTTTTAAAAACAGATGTCAGTTTGGTCAGGGTCCAGGTCCCTTTTGAAGAATCACTTGCTTACTTCTGTTTATAATTCCACACAGTCTCATACAAAAAAGAAAAATAAGCTTACCTGTTTGCACCCCACTGGCCTATGAGCCTTTGGTCCCACCCGTGAGACCAAAGAAAGAACCAGAAACAGCGACAAAGTCATCCAAGATGTAGTGCAGAGGGAATCTCCCAAGTCAGAAGCAGAAGGTCCTGGAGTGACACCCCACCCCACAGGCAGATGGCAGGCAGGAGGAAGCAGAGGTCTTAGCTACCCAAGGGGAGAAGGAGGTTACCATTTACAGGGGGAACTGATGTCAGACTGGCTGACCAGTTACCAGGAGAACCAGAAGAGGAGCAAGTCTCTGCCAGCCCCTCAGGTTAACAGTCGCCAAAGGGCCAAGACGCGCCCCTTTGATAGCCTCGCTTGGTGGGTGGTTCTGCTCTCAGCACTAGAAGAGTCACTTCCTGGGACAGGGGGTCACACATGTCGTGGTTACTGCTGGCACTCTGGGGTTGAGCGGGAAGATGGGTCATGTGGTAAAGCGGGGACTGGTTGAGGCAGGGACTGTACAGAGAGCAAGAGAACTGCCATCTTGAAGGGCCTGACCACACACCTGTCAGACGCAGCCTCCGTGGACATGGAAAGCCTCCACATTTCTGTAACCACTAAAGTCAATGTTCTTCCTTGAGAATCTGATCTTATGTAAAATTTTCAATTAATGAGAACTAAATATTTGTCTTTGCCTTCAGCTGAACAAGCTCTAAAATTTTCATATGTAAATGACGTGTGTAATTCCAAAAACTTCACTGCTCTTGTTGACCCAATTCTATAAGCAGCCACAGAGTGGATAGTATTGAGTTATTAGTACATACAGGGTTATAAACTACCAGACCTTATGTACTTGAATTAAGTCTGTATGATAAGTCTGCGTGTGTATTCTCGTAGGAGACTGTAAAATGTGGGCATGCTTTCAATTCATGCAGTCTGTGATTTATGAAGGCACACAGGTCAGGAGTTTATTATGCTGAAAATCATAACTGTTTTGTTTTGCTTTTTAAAATGAAGTGACCATAGCATGTTGAAAGATAAATGGGTGAAGCATTTTGATTATGTTTTTATTTCAATTAAAGATTAAGTATTATTGCTGAGTAACCAGCCATGCTAAGTAGTATGATATTAAAGCTGAAGTAGTTTGTAAGCTGATAGCCCCTTCTTTCCTCTGGGTTTAGGTTTGTTATTAATCAAAATGTTGGACTTGTTTAGTGCAGTGGTGTATGAAACAAACAGTTGAAAATGACAGCTACTTTAATTTACAGCTTTCTCTTTTTTCAGATTTGTAGGAAAATCTGTTTCTTTTTGTGGACTTTTGTGCTATTATTCACATGTCTAGACTTTATTTCTTAACACCAAAGCCAACTAAATCCAGTAGTTGTAAGATTCTCTCATGACCTAGAAAGGAGGGTGCCTTTTAATGGGTTTATTTGACAAATTCTGATAAAGTCATTTTTGAAACATGGACAAGCCCCTACTAGAAGTGGATATTACAAAAAAAAAAACTCATCTATCTTTTGGGGCAGAGAAAGGACTACTTTTTAAAACAGAAGAATGTGTATATGGAAAGATATTAAGTTAACTAGGATATTGGGGTTTGTATTTTTATATTAATATAGGAGTAGTGAACAAAATTGTTTTAAAGGGAATATAATTCCAGCTATTTTCTGGTTTGGGCTTAGCCTCAACACAAGTCATACGGAAAGCTGCTGCGCTCTTACCAAAATACAGTGTTAGGCTCTGGGTTCCCCGTGACGTGTGACAAGGACCTTTAACAGGGCCGTCTGGCCACACTTCTAAACTTAGTCCTCGTCAGTGGCAATACACTTACAGTTTCTGAAGAGCACACTCTGTAGGGAATGCTGCATAGATTGTAAGGAGTATCAAAGAAAAAGAAAAAGACTACCTCTCAGCATCTGGGGGGAAAAAGCGTAGTAAGTAAGAAGGAGCTTGCTTTTAGGCACAGTCTCTGAGCAAAGCAGGTTGCAAACCTTATGCAGAGTTTCAGGGTTGGGGGTCATCTCAGAGTTGATCACAGCCTCCGAAACACGACTGTTAAGGAGAGGCTGCTGGTGACTGGCTGGCGGGCTTTCCTGGTGACTGGCTGGCGGGCTTTCCGAAGCACGTTCACTGGTGTGGTTCTGCCACTGACTGGCCAACTTTTAAAAGCAGGAGGCTGTCACTGATTCTTTGGCTTTCAGAGGTACATTTACTGAAATGAGTTACCACTGATCATTTTGGCCTCCGCAGGCCATCATTAATTGATTAAATCCTGTTTGATCGATTCGGTCTGGTTCTAATGGTCGCTTGCTACCATGGCTAGAGAGTAATTGCCTTTTGCTAGGAGTTGAGGACTATTTTATTCTCAGATGCTAATACTTAAAGAGTGTGGAACATTGAAAGCATAAGAAAATCATACTCGGAGGATTCCATCTAATAAGCAATAATCCTATAATGCACTTTCTAAATAAGGCTGTTTCCAAGGTTAAAGCCATGAAAGTATAAAAAGTCAGCAGTTCTCATGTGTGATACTGTTATGAAATCTAATGCAAATAATATATTAATAATAAAGTACAGAAATGCAACTGTGCTTTACTTCAGTTAGTAAATTAGACTCTAGGTCATCCATATAGTAATGTCACTTGTACTCATTGCATTCTAAGAAGCGTTTCTGGGAAAGAAGAGGGTGGGAATGGTGGTAATATATAGCCTGTCAACTCATGACAGTCAGTCCTACTGAATTTTTTGCAATTGTGGTATCACTAATACTGTACCATTTCATTTCACTCACAAAATCTTTTTAGAATTCTTCAAAAATCTAAGTATATCCATGGGAATTCTTAACACAAGTAAACTTCACCCAGCATTTGTGGTACTGCAGGAAGAAAGGGGGTGGGAATTTCTGCTAGTACCTATTGCCCAATTTCTGCTTATAGAGGGAAAAATAAATCACTGTAATATTTGGATTTCATCTGAAAGTTACAGCTGACATGTGGGGAGTGTTAATCCTTTAGGCAATTTAGCCATATCTGCTATGATAAAGAAAAGTGCTGGGTATGCCTGTTTTAAAAATTGCTTAAATATCTAGTGAGAAAAAGAAGCCTTATTAGTTTTACTTATATATCAAAAAACTGAACTTTTTTCTTTCTAAATTTATTCAGCTGCCCTAGAATCTAGTTTTGGGACTTCCCTATTTATTCCCAACACATCCTAATGGGGGCAGAGCCAATCACTTACACATTTCTGTGCCACTAAGCATAGCCAGCTTATGACCACTTAGGATTCAAGCACATGTTGATACCTTAAGACCAGTAAGCATTTGATAAAGTAGGGAAGTAGGGTGGTTAGATTTGTTGTAATCAACAGTAAGAGGAGGAAATTAATTCATGGATCTGTGCCCAAAGCTCAGTTTCTTTTTGTACAAATTTTTTTTTAAAACTCAGCAACTCCCCCAGAAAAGGGAGTCATAACACCATTTAAACAGGAATTTTCTGAACACATTCCCTACTTGACCCATTTAACTACTGCAAACAAAACAAATCAGATAGGACTGGTTTACTGTCAGGGTTTTGCTTTGCAACCTGGCTCACTCTGGCTCAGTGAGTGTGCTCTTTAAAGGAAGCTGACAGAATGTTCTCTGAGTTTAGTTGAAGGAAGACTTCTGGGTAGAACTCTCTTAACCTCCCATTAGAGAAGGAACCTCAAGTGAAGTCTGAAGCACAGAGACTCACTACTAGAAATACAAACCAACAAAACAAACTCCAGACATGTTTTTCAAATTTAAGTGTTTTCTGAGAAGTTGGTTTCCATGTGGTTTAAGCACCAGTAAACAATAAACCCATCTTGATGTTTTGTAGCCTTTTGGTTCATTATGCCAAGACAAGTGTAGTGTAGAACTTCTTTCAATTCTTATGCCAAAATCAGTGAACCATCTCTCTCCCACTTTAGGATGTCGCATGTACTTCAGTTTGAGGATAAAAGCAGAAAAGTGAAAGATGCAAGCATGCAAGACTCAGACACATTTGAAATCTATGATCCTCGGAATCCAGTGAATAAAAGGAGAAGGGAAGAAAGCAAAAAGCTGATGAGAGAGAAAAAAGAAAGAAGATAAAATGAGAGTAATGATAACCAGAACTCACTGGAAATGGGCCCACAATAAATGGCCTTATAACAGCCATTGTTCCCAACAACATCACTTAAGGGTGTGAAAAGAAGTATTTTTGAACCTGTTGTCTGGTTTTGAAAAGCAGTTATCTTCTTATGTAAATTGTGGAATGATGTAAGCAAATGCTTTTGGCTACTGGTATATGTTTTTTTCTTTTTTCTAATTGACCTTTTATATTGCTAAATCTGAAATAAAATCACTTTCCTTCCAGTTTTCATATTAACCATTTGCAGACTGTGCAAGCCTGTTTGTATCTTTTTACCCTAAAATCTGTGAAGCCTTTGTTTTCAAGATTTTTCATAAAAGTTTTACAGGAAGAATATTTAA
Source organism: Cervus elaphus (assembly GCF_910594005.1). Classification (NCBI taxonomy): domain Eukaryota; kingdom Metazoa; phylum Chordata; class Mammalia; order Artiodactyla; family Cervidae; genus Cervus; species Cervus elaphus. The sequence continues at coordinate 17,634,098 of NC_057839.1, read as the reverse complement.
GGGAAAACTCCTTGGCATTCTGCTGTCTTTGAAATATAATTTTTAAATTATGTAATACAAAGATTGATAGGTTTGTTTTGCATATAAATATCTAAAACTAGCCAAGTCAGTAAGACTTAATAGCCTTAAATCTTTCTTCAGGAACGCCTAAGTGAATGTTGATACCTGCATCTAGGTCAGTACCTAGGCTTAATGAATGCAGTCAAGACACTACCACACCAAGTAATATCAGCCAAGCTTACTGCACACCATGGCCTGACACCATCTACCTGCCCTTCTCAGCACAGCAATAGCAGGAGCATGTACAGAGGTCCCATCCGGGCCACAGAACTCATTCAGAATTTAGCCTTTTATGACAATCAGTCATGCTGACTATTTACTGTATATTATCTATACTATTTTAGTCAATGTCTTCTAGAATCTGAATGCCAAAATTATTACCACAGGTTAACTCTCAGTTACCTAATAAAACCTTACCAGCTGCATATTTTCAGATAGTGTCTCATCAATTCTCTCTTTTGAAGTGGAACCCAGTAGGCTTTCTTTATGAAGCTACCAGGTGGCGGTAGCGATAAAGAATGTGCCTGCCAACGCAGGAGATGTAAAGAGATGTGGGTTCAATCCCTGGGTCAGGAAGATCCCTTGGAGGAGGGCATGGCAACCCACTCCAGTATCCTTGCCTGGTTTTCCATGGACAGAGAGCCTGGCAGGCTACAGTCGGTGGGGTTGCACAGAGCTGGACGTGACTGAAGCGACCTGGCACGCACATGCCGGCTTTCTTTACAGCAGTTGCTCTCACAGCACAGTCCCAGACACTGCAACTGTCGCGGCAGCAGCCTCCCTTACGGCCATGTTAGAAAAGCGAATTCTTGCCATACTACCCACCACCACAACCCCCATCTAGACTGAGTCTCAAACTTTGATCATAGAGAGCTTGTTAAACAACCTGCCGGCTTCACCGCTGGTGATCCAGTCTTTGAGACCAGCAGTATCTAGTGAAGTTTAAAATGTTCATATCCAGTGATCCAAAATTTCAAATCCTAGGTCTGCCTACTAAAGAAATTCTCACACACTGCTCAAGGGAACTGTACTAAATATACATTTAAGTATCAACCAAAGACTAGATAAACAAGTTATTGTATATCCATGCTGTGGAATACTTTGTAAGTGGTAAAGATCAATAAACCAGACCTCTGTATATTAGTTTCTCTTAAAAATAATGAGGAAAAGGAAACCTCCCATATAAAAATTTAAAATGTGCAACTCACGATTATATATTGTTTATGGATGTACACATGTAGCAAAAGTATAAAAACAAAAAATAGTGTTTACCTCTGAGGAGGCAAAAGGAATACACAGGGAGCTTCACTTATGTTTGTAATGTTTGATTTCTTAAGATAGATGTTGGGTAGTCAATCCTCGCTATATTTTCCTCTATAAATTTTGGTATGCTTGGAATATTTCATAATTTATTCTTTATGATCATATCTAGAACCTGGGGTGAGAAGACAGAAGGACAATCCCTTTCTTTCTTGCTTCAGAAGCAGGAGAAAGTTTCAAAGAGGAGAGGGATATGATAAAAGTTCTCTGAGAAATAGATGTGAAGTCACCAAAAAATAAGCCAGTGTTTGGAAATGTGCCCTGTCTTTCCCTCATCACTGTAATAGCAGTTGTATTACAAAGGTACACAAAGCAAAAGGCTCTTTTCTCAACTCACAAAGTCTCTGTTGGTTATTGTTGAAAAGTATTACCACTAGATCTGTTTGTATTGAAGTACCCCATAGATTTGCTCTATCATTCCTCCAAGACTGTGTCCACCTAAAATAGTGTGGTTTTGTCTCCAAAACAGACGGAACCACAGGTCTCTAGGGCACAACCAGAAGACTAGTATTTATAGGCTGAAAAAGATAACTGAATGACAACATTAAAATAGGTGGGCTGAGTGCTCCTTATGTTGCTTTAACTGCAAGGAGCAGAAAGATCTGAAATTCTACAGAGACTAGAATCTAATCAGAATTTTACCATGATAATAAAACTGACTTTGAATTTAACCAAATAATAGCAATAGCAATTTTAAAAAGCTTAAGAACATGGTTAAAGTGTTATATATGATATTAAATGTGCTTATAGTAAAATCTTTGGAAATGTCACAGGAACATATTTGGGCCATGTGAATTGCAAAAAAAGAATAAAATGAACTCAAAGAAAAAAGAGAAAATATGTAAGAAAATCAGCCTTTATAGTTCATTCTAGTTTTACATTTATTTGAGCTTATTTTTCCCTATGTGCATCCTCTAGGGATGTGTTATCCTGAAACAGTGAAGTCTGGTAGCCTTCTTGTTCACTGTCTCTGGTGATGCTGGACATTGTGGAGAGCAGAGAGAAAAGCAACTCCCAGTAATTTTTTTTTTCCTTACTTTCCTGACAAGCCATTTCTTTCACATTGGTTGAAGCTGATGGCAAGGTGAAAGTTAAAATTCACTCTGGACCTCCCCTTTCTCAATAGGTAATTGGAGAAGTGCAGATCTCTAGAATTCTTAATGGTATAATATCAAAATGCACCTTATCACATGCCCACAGCTCTCTGTACGCTCTGAGGCCACGCAGTCAATAACACATCTGCTGCATCTAAAAACAGGGACACCACAGAACAAGGTCATTAAAAAAGTGTGAGGAGATAAGTGGTTTGCTGCTGTTGTTTTTAGAACAAGTTCAATAAACTATGGTGTCCTTATCAAACTGTCACTACCAAGTCTCTTGATAGGATCTGACGTGTGAGGTACATAAACCTGTGCTGTTGTATCACTGTGGCCTGAGTGAAAAGGTTAGATAAATGCAGAATATTGCCCCAACATGCTGTTTAATCTTGGTGATAACAAGAAAGAAAATGGATGTGTGAAGTGAGTTACCATTGAGGGTTGTATCAGTATAAGCAATTTGTATGTACGGGGTGTAGAGAAGTTAAGAGGGGTCACATTCTTTAACACCGTCATTCACAAAAAAAAAGGGAGGTCTGGTGTCTCTATGGCTTTGACTCCTTTCCAATGACTACAGTTTATCCTGGGATGCCACTTCTGCTTCCTAGAAACCAGGAGGGTTTCCTGTCCCATATATATTTTATCTCCATTCTTTTAGCTTTTAATAAAGGCGAAATAGGAGCCATATTTTAGAGAAATCCTTTCTAATAAGGATTCAATGAAATCCGAATTCCTAGAGAAATAAAACAATCTTAACAAGATGAGTATTAGAAGTCCCCACAAGAAGTATGCTTGTGGAAAGAATACTCATTATTCCCCAAAATCTTCCTTGCAAAGCCAGACTCGAACATCTTTGTCACAGGTTCTAAGGGCTGTGCTAATCCCTGGGCAGTTTTCAGTGGTGCACTGTTTAACTGGCTCCGAAGAAAATAGAAGGCAAGCAAAGCCCTGATTTGCATCATCTGCCGACTTCGGTGTAAATACTCTCACCGTGGCTGATTTCAAGCCACCAAAGGTAGCTCTCGGCTACAACCGGTTATTTTCCCCATTCTGTTTCATTACTAAACAGGAACTTCTACAGTAAATCTTGCACTGGCCCTAAAGAACTCACAAAGATTTTTAACCTTTTTTCCAAGGTGACAGTCTTCAGGGGTATTTCTCTTTTATGTGATTACTTCAGACAATTTGGTGAAGTTCTAAACTGTAGCAACATCTGCACCCTATGCTTTTCATGATGAGTTTGCAACTTTAGATTCTCTGCTGAGAGAGTTTTCTGAAGTCACTTGGATCTCATTTATTTTTCCCTCTACTCATCTTTTTGCCTCAATTTAGTACAAATCTCACAGAAAGAAAAAGGGGGGAGGGAGAAGGAAATGTAATTACATTTCTTTGAATTATTTTCTGTAAGTGATAATGTATAAATTCATCATTTAAATTTTTTGGAAGATGTTTTGGGCTAAGGTTGGAGAATCCTACCTGGAGAGAACACCAGCTTCCAAATGAAATGCAGACAGGAATCCGGTCTCTGTCTTCCACATCTGCTGGAGATTATTCCTTTAAGGTTAGATCATGATATTAATTCACATTACCTGATCAGTAAGAACATCTTCTGAAGGCTTTCTTCATAGCACCAGTCTTTTAGACTTAGTCTTTTAGAAAACTGTTATTTTCTCATTCCATGATGCCAGAAATGATAATCATTGCTGCAGTTCCAGCACTTTTTAATAATCAGGATAATTTTGAGAGCAGAAAACTCTTATGTGATTTTCCCATTTGTTTTCTGATTAATATAATTGGAGCTTTGTTATTCAAATGCTTTAATAAGAATATATTTGGAACAAAAGGCATCGTGTATTGAAAATATATTTGAAATGAAAGGCATCATGTATAGAAAATAAATGACTAAAGTAGTATATATTCTATGGCTAGTTCTCACTGGTTATAAGTAAATTTAAAATTTGTGAACTACCTCTTTTTGTATTATGTGTGTAAATTGTTCTTTAATTTGCAATTTTTGAGGAAATATTTTATTTAGGGTAAGAGGAATGTGATCTCTGCTCTAAACTTTTATTATATTATTGGTGTAAGTGAATACAGTAGTTAAGAATGGGTACTATCTCCCAAGCAACCAAAGAATTCAATTAGTGATTTTAAAATAATTTAGAAAAGTTATGCATGTGAGGCGTGGGTCCACTTCAGAGTGAAGTTTCCTAATGTCCATCTTGTGGATTTCATGTGTCATCAAGCCAACATGTCCAACACTGAACTGTCTACACCTCCGAGCCCTTCTTCCCCTGTATCTGCTTCTCCTGCACTTTCCCCCATCTTCCCTATTGGCAGTGAGACTTTTCTAGTTGCTCAGGCCAAATAGTTTGGATTCCTGTCTTCATCTCACACCCTGTATCCAGTCTGTTATGATAATCTGTTGGCTCAACCTTTGAAATATACCCAGAATTTCACCATTTTTTTACCACTTCCCACTGTTACCAACCCTGGTCAAAGGGACCATCCGCGTTCACGTGGACAACTGTAACAGCACCATAACCAGTCTCCCCACGTCCACCCTTGTTTCCCTAAAGCTATTAATGACAGAGCAGCCAAGTGAACCCTTCAAAACATAAGTCACCTTGTTATACTTCTCTGCTCAAAACCCGTCAGTGTCTCCTCGTTTCATACACGGTAAAACCCACGTCCTCACAGTGGCCTCCGAGGCCCCAGAGGATTACACGCCCCGCCTCAGTCTCTGGCTCCCCCTCATTATTCTCCTCCCTCGCCGTGCCGACCACACCGCGCGTCCTGTGCCCCATCAGATGAGCCAGGTGTGGTCCTCTCAGGTGCTGGGCACGGGCAAGTTCTCCCGCCTGACCGCTCGTCCTCCACACCCCAACTCCCACGCCTCCTTCAAGTCTGCTCAGATGGCCCTCCTCAGTAAGGCCTACAGTAACCTGCTCAGCTTTACAAGCAACCCATCCCCACCCCACATGCCCAGGCTCTCTCCCTTTCCCACTGTAGTTACAGCCAAAGGCACTACAAACTCCTCAGCACTCGTATTTAACTCTTACAGACAACCCTATGGAGGAGGTATGAACTCTTGTTACCATTTTACAGATGAGAAACTAAGCTTTACAGATGTTAATTATTTGTTGTTTATCATAATCTCCCACCATAGAATGCCCTCCAGGAGGACAAGGAGTTTTGTCAGTTTTACTGTTGATCCAGTGCCTAGAACCATGCCTAGCAAAGATAGACACTTAATATTTGTTGAATGAATAACCCTCCCTCCAAATAAAAAAAACAAAACAGGATCCATTATAGTATTGAGGCTTCCCTGGTGGCTCAGATGGTAAAGAATCTGCCTGCAATGTGGGAGACCCAGGTTCAGTCCCTGGGTTGGGAAGATGCCCTGGAGAAGGAAATGGCAACCCACTCCAGTATTCTTGCCTGGAGAATCCCATGGACAGAGCAGCCTGGCGGGCTACAGTCCATGGGGTCGCAACGAGTTGGACATGACTGAGCGACCAACGTGATAAAGTGTTACTCTGTATTTTATCACTTAATGTTACCATCATTTCAGAAAGTTAGGACATTTTTATACTCAAAATGAAGGAAGGTTATAACTTCAGAAACAGCTCTAATATTTGAAGAAATTTAACTTTAGGAGAACCTTACTACATTGTCTTTTTCTCATTCTAACATAAGACACTTTGTCACAGGTGGGCACAGATCCAAAGACCATTTGGGGGAAATCGCCAGTCTATAGGAAAACACGTGGCTTCCTTAAGTACGTGCTCTTTATAGAAAGCAATATTCTAATTCCCGAGATGGGAGGGGACCGAGGATCGACATGTAATGTGTGTAAGGCTTCAGACATGCAACTGATTTAACAAGAAAACAATATAACCTCTTAATATCAGTTTTCTCCTCTCACATGGGAACAGTATCAGCTGCCTTACCCACCTGTCACAGTCAAAGCAAGGAATAAACACAAAAACCAAGCTTTATAAAGCATATAATGATAACAGCTAACATTTAATGGATGCTTCCTTTATGCCAGACACTCTTCTAAGCACTTTATCTGTATTAACTCTCTTAATCCTTATAAACAACTCTGTGAGGTAGGCTCTACTATTGTCTCCATTTTACAAATGAGGAGGAGACTTGAGGCTTAGCAAAGTTAAGTAATTTGTCCAGGTCACACATGAAGTAAAGCAGCTTGCTGAAATTTAAAACAAGACTGAACCCAGAGTTTTGAGTTGATCACTAGACTACCGTGCCTCTTGCTATACAAACCAGACTGCTTTTCTGTACACCTCTCGTATACCTGTAGAGTTACAATCCAGCAGGTGAAGAAGGAGGCTAACAGCCTGCAAAAAGACAACACAGTGACTTCAGTTGACAAGAGTTCTATGAGTAAAACCTAAGTGAGTGCTAGAATGAACACGGACTGTGGTTTAGTGGGATTAGTCTAGAACTGCTTTGTGGCAGAGGGAATTCTGACCATAATTTGGAAAGAAGGGAGAACATGGCATTGAGGAGACAGATCATGTTGCAGGTGGAGAGAACGCTATACAGACAAGCCATTAAGAGAAATGCAGGAGACAGTGATGTGTCTACATGATGCCAAAACATCTGGTCAATTCAGTTTAAAAAAAAAAAAAACTCTATCAGCATAGATTTCTTCAGTCAATCCAGATGTTTGGCGTCTTGTAGACAAAACATCCAGATGATTAACTGAAGATTTGACAGAGTTGACTGAATTAACCAGATGTTGTAGCATTGTATAGACATGGTGTCAGGACATTTGTTTGGCTGGAGTGGGGTCCAGCTGTCAAGGAGATAATGGTCTGGGCAATGAGAGAGGACCTGGAGGTTGCATTTGATGCAATTGGGAGCTGCTGGAAGAGGCGTGTGATGGAAAGGATGCTTAAGGAAGAGGATTCTAACAACCACGTGAAGAAAAAAATATGGTGAGAGGAAAAGCCGTAGACAGGAAAGAGGATGTGAGTAGAGTGCAGGTGTGTGTGAGGTAATTAGAGCCTGGACCAGAATCAGGCTGGGGAAAGCAACAGGAAGGAGCGGATCTGAAAAACATTACAGAAAAAGAACAGGAAGTCACGATGGGCTAGATGAGGGAGTGAAGCTGCACATCAGCCCGAAGCTGGGAGCCTCCAGGCCTGGGAAAGCAGCTGCCGTCAGCCTCCCCACAGCAGTAAACCAGGACGGAATCCCCGGGAGACCTCCCCCACGAACCTCCACCCAGAGGCCAGGGTCAGGCCCACAGGCGGAGGGAACCTGGTTGGAGACCACAAACACAACTCTTATGTAAGGTTCCCTATCCCTTTTAGAGCCACCTAAATTGATTTTCCTTCAAATCCAGTTTCATGCAAGGATTGAGAATGCTAGATTAAGACTGTTAGGTAGACACAACTTCAGCAAAAAAAGACAATACTTTGATGTAGTTTGCCTTTATACAGTATATCATGTAAACTAAAATCTATAGAGGTATGACTAAATTAGATGAGATTAAGAACAATTATAAATATAGTACCTATAGTACCTAGTTAGCATTATAAAAGCCTGTTAACAGGCACAATTAATGGCTGAATTCAAGAATTTATATATCTTTTGAAATCCTTAATTTATGAAACCTCAGAACATTGACTCTTAGTTTGGATATTCTGCAGATTTTTTTAAATTCCAAATATCTTATTCGACAAGAATCAAGTTTATATTTATCTCTGCTGCTCCTGCTGCTAAGTCGCTTCAGTCACGTCCGCCTCTGTGTGACCCCAAAGACGGCAGCCCACTAGGCTCCTCTGTCCTTGGGATACTCCAGGCAAGAATACTGGAGTGGGTTGCCATTTCCTTCTCCATATTTATCTCTAAAGAGTCACAAATTCTAAATTACTAGGATTCAAACTATGGTAACTGTGATAGTGTGCTCCTATTTATTTTAAAAAATTCCAAATATTCATGGTTTTGAAAATTTGTAGTTTCACATGTTTTCAGCCCCAGGTTTATCAGCCCACCCAAACAGTGCATGCCCTTTACAAAAACACCCAGGATTTCTTCAACTGTTTCCTTGTTCATTTCAGGAGGCAAGAAATCATCAACAGAGGTTTGTTGTTGTTCAGTCGCTCAGTCGTGTCCGACTCTTTGCAACCCCACGGACTGCAGCACGCCAGCCCTCCCTGTCCCTCACCATCTGCCGGAGCTTGCTCAAACCCATGTCCATTGAATTGGTGATGCCATCCAACCATCTCATCCTCTGCCGTCTCCCTCTCCTCCCGCCTGTCAACAGAGGTTACTCTCTGTTTGTTCATGGTTTGGAACAAAACCGAGAATTTCTCTCATTTTTCTTTCCCTCTCTCTCCCCTCCCATCTCTCCTTCCTCCTTCCCCCACCAGAGAAGCAGCACAGAATGTGAGACCATAAACATATTGATGAGTTCCAAATCACCATGGGGGAGGTGGAAGGGTCAGGAAACTTGTTAAAATCAATTTCCCAGGCCTCAGAAATGACAAGTCTGTTGATCTGGGGTGGGAGCCCAAGCATCTGTTGCTTTTTCTGTTAGATTTTTAACAAACTTCCCCAACAATTCTGATGCCTGTTTCCTGAAAATCAGACTTAGATGCTGCCCTAAAGCATAAAGCTAGAGCATGAAATGCATCTATTGGAAATGCAAATTTAAAATGGTAAAACATAGATTACATTTTTTAATTACATATCCCTTAGTCCTTCCTTTATGTAATAAGTGCCTAAGTAAATTCACTGTGTTCTAAGATATGCAGAATGTTTCACAGAAACTGCATAAAGTCAAGCAGACCTATGCAATCAAGCTAGAAGTGCAGAAGACAAATAGGACAGCTTGTCTCTTCTCAGTTCACAGCAGTGGCCACGACAGCCCTTCCCGAACACAATGTGTACATGATGGGAAATATAATTAATGATCTTGGTAAGTCTTTCTAGTGCTCCAAGGCTGAGTAACTTATCAGATAGAAAAAACAGTTGAGTTCACTCAAACAATGGGTGATTTATCCAGGTGTGTTTGAATATAACCTTCCCACAGCCATCTTTTTGTAAGAAATACTTCAAAGTTAGTAGATAGCAAACTAGTTATTCAAAAAGTTAATCAGTGAAATATCCCCCATCATAACATCAAGATTAGAGTGTTTGTTCTCTACATATAATCCCTTAGGTATCCTTTTCTGGCAGTACTAAATCTGCTACAAGAAATATTAGTGGATTTTTTTTTTCCTGGTACTATGGCTTCATTTGCCTTAAGCTCAACTCACTCTCAGAAATCTTTTCCCCAAGGATATAGGAATGAGAATAAATTGGGAGAACCTTATTAGGGTCCCTTCATTACCTAAGGTGTAACAATTAAAGGTCACATTTACTTTTATTGTGCTTTGAATGATGCTTTGGAAACAATCAAGGGTTTCATATGTAACTCAAGTAGTTTTGACTTGAGTAGTGATGCTTTCCCACTTCGCATTCTCCTGCCACTTTCAAATCTCATCTGCAACCACGGGGAATGGGAGAGAGTTAAGACAAGCTAGGATTACAAAAGCAAACCCTTAGGAACTTTGAGAATATAAAAAGCCCTTGCCTTCTGATACAGGTTAAAATGAAGATTCATTTCCAAAGATCTTCTTTTATCCCACGGCATATGCTCTAGAGCCTGAGCATCTGCCTCTACATCCTCTGATCAAAGAAGAAAACTTTCCTTTGCTTCTAAACCAAACCTGGTCTCTTTCTATTGGTTCAAACAACACTGAGGGGTGGGCGGAGGACCCTTGCTGGGGCTTGACTTCACAGGGTTTATACCCCCACTGTCTTGGAACTCTCTCCTCTCACCTCTTAATCCTGACTCTCCCTTTCCTACCAGCAATTCTTGTCCTGCTCCTCTTTTTTTTTTTTTTTTTTGATCTCTGATCTTAGATGCTGGCTCTGAGGAACCTGGTCAATACTCCCTGAGATAAAATGGCCTTCAGCGCCAAGGCATTTAACAGGTGGAAGCTAAAAGTGCCGCCTGCTCCACATGACTTAGCCTTTACCACCTCACTTTCCTACCGCGAATACTCATCAAACACTTGTCTTCCTGTAAAACTTGTGGCACAAGCTAGCCGATTTAGTGACAAGACAGTAACATGACTTGGGCCATCTGATGGTCCGTCTCACCTGCAGAGGCCCATGGCTTGTTCAAGAAATAGATCTGCCTGGAAGTTCAGACTCTACAATAACTAAAGAGGCCTCTGAGCATCACCGTTCGGGACCACAGCCCTCTGCCTCTGGCCCCCAACCACCTGCAGCACTTTGAGGAAGATGGTTTTTCACCAGGCCTACAATTTCATGGCCACCCAGTAAAAAGTGGAACAAAGACACTCTTCCCAGGCCTGTGAGCTATATGAGTAGCCAAAGTGTCTCTCCACAGGCTGGCGATAGTCCCAGGTTTAAGAACAAGGTCCTCATGACCTACTGAGCTGGGAGAAGATCGTGTTCCTGGATAACAAGCTGCCTTTGGCTTCTGGGTGAACCCTCTCTGTAGGTATAATGTGAAAATGTGTTCAGTGCCTCTCTTCAAAGAAAACCTCCTCTCTGCTGACAAGGGTTAGTAATATGCTAAAATGGTACACTTACTTCTCTCTCTTTCTCCTTTAAATATCCAAGACACTTAGTGTCTCCTGAGGTTTGCTAGTTAATAATGGGGCTTTTCCCCCCCTGACAATCCCATCAAGTATCACCTGAAGAAGGGCTAGCCATTTCAAAATCCACAGTAACCAAAGAATTCTTCTAGCACCTGCATGCACCTGAATGCAGTTCCTCTTGCCTGCTATCCCACATTATCCTTACTGCTTTTAAGTAAAATATCTCCTACCAATAGGGGAAAAAATTTTGTTTTTCTACAAGTGCAGTTTTTCCCAATCATCTTGTGTGCTGGAAGTTAAGTAAAATTGACCTAAAAATGTTACAGCACCTTCAAGAACAAAAAAGGTTTTTTTCCCCTCTCTGTCTCATCCAATATGACGGGGCCAAGTTTGACATTCCCAGAGTATTTAAAATACAAGGCTAAAATATAACCTTGGTGGTCATTGGCCTAACAAGAGTCTGGTTAAATTTAAGGAAACTGCTTCCAGGATACGACTTAGATGCTTCAGAATTTGTTGGAATGTGGTCAACAAAAAAATAAAATTTCAAATCCCAGTTTATTTGCTTGAAGGACCTCCATGAGGTAGACTCTATACAAGAAACAATTCCATCGTCCAGAGTGAATATTCACTCCTTTTTTTTTTTCCCAGTCAGGAGTTTGGAAGAAGCCAGCAGGCAATGTAATCATTTGGTAACATCCTTCCCACTGCCAAGATGGATTAATGCTGGGAGATCTTACAACTGGTGAGTAATCGGTAGTACTTACAGACCCTTCATGATCCCCAAGGTGTGATTATTTTCCTACATGGGTTTCTGTCCTCATTCTCCAAAGGGTGCTTCTTCATTTCCTTTGCTCTCCCCCCTCTGGACTCTCAAGCCCATGTCACAAGTATGGCATGCTCTCCAAGTCACTGCTGACTTCCTTCTCAAACCAAGATGGTGAGCACTTTAGAGACACTGCTAAAATGTGAAGGCTATATTATCAAAGTTATACCGGTTTCCTTTTAAGTGATTCTGGAAAGGTATGAATAGTTGTTTATTAAAATTTAGAACCTAAGCATCCTCTGGTTCCACTGGTTTGGTTTATTATGCCCCTTCCTAATACTCAAGCTGATTTGAAGATATCATGGACATACTAAAATCTCACACTATGAAGAACCTAATTGAAACAATAACCCCACTATGAGTTTTCAAAATAAATGTTCTTTGCATCTTTTAGCACTATCATTCATTCTTTAAATTTTGCTCACCTCCACTACCCCAACTCTTCAACTTATATTCAACTCCCTTCTTGGACTAAAAAGGCCTCTGAAAAGGGAAATGAAATCTGATATCAAAAGAACTCACATTCGGGAATCAAACAGCCTAAAGGTCAAGCTCTGTCTCTGCCACCAACCAGCTGGGAATCCTTAGATGATTCACCTAATTGCTCTGAGCTTTGGTTTCCTCATCTGCAATTTGGACATACAGTTTACCTCAAAAGACGGATGGTTCTTTGACCTGAGCCAAACTCCTTTCCTTTAGGCTTAGGGACCTGCAAACCTTTGCCTCCTAATCACTCAGGAGGTAGGTACTTTGGTCCTTTTCCCAGATCCCTTCAGCTGAGTCCCAAGTCTTAAAGTCATCCCCAACAGTAAAGCTAATTTTGGAAAACTGGGCTAAATATATCTCCAAAAACTCATTATTTCTGATCAGCAGCCTCACCCCCAGAAACACTGTCACCTAAGCTGAGTGCTAACCCTCATTCATAGTAGCCCACACCATAAACCAGTGGGCCCTGCCTTACCTGATATCAGAATCAGGCAAGAGCTTTGAAAACCACAGACGTCTGCTCCACTCCCAACTCTGGAAGCCCCTATTTTTAAGTTTCCCGGGTAATTCTGATGATAACCTCAGTTTAAGCAGCTCTGATTTTAGCAGCCACCAAACATCCCTATCTTTTCCTCCCACACCTTTGAACTGGGTTATCTCTCCTGATCTACATAAACCCACTGCTACTTCTCCTGAACCCAGTTAGATGTTGACTATGAGCTCCAAACAGGCCACAGGGACTCAAGCTACTGATTATGGCTTAGGAACCCTCCTCCACATCCCCAGCCCCTTGGGTCCAAGAGGCAGAGAAGTCATCACACTTTAGCCAAAGAAATATAATAAAGAAAGCACTGGTGTTGTAGAATCAGTAGCAGCCAGTGTGGAACAATGGATCGAAGTTCAAAGGATTTAAAGGCCTGAGACTCCAACAGTGATCAAAAGCAGATAAACACCCTTTTCCCTGCCAAGGCAATCTAACATGATGCAGCACTGAGTGTGCTGGTGAAGTTCATAAAGCAACCCTAGTGAGACCTCTGTTGTGAGAGAGAGTGTGAGTGAGTGAAAAAGAAACTGAGTGTGTGTGTGAGTGTGAATGAGAGAATGTGTGCGACAGAGTGTGTGAGAAAGAGACTGTGTGTGAGTGAGAGAGTGAGAGACTGTAAGAGAGTGTGAGAAAGAGTGTGAGTGAGAGACAGTGTGTGAGCGTGAGACAGTGTGTGAGAGAGACTGTGTGAGAGAAACAGAAAGAGAGTACATGTGTGAGAGACAGTGTGAGAGTGTGTGAGTAAGTGTGTGAGAGTGAAAAAGCGTGTGTGTGCATGAGACAGTGTGTAAGAGACTGTGTGAGAGAAACTGAGTGAGAAACAGTATGTGTGTGAGAAAGTGTGAATGTGAAAAAGTGTGTGTGAGTGTATGAGTGTGTGTGTGAGTGTGAGTGAGAATGTGAGAGAGTGTGAGCGTGTGAGAGACTGTGAGAATGAGTGTGTGAGAAAGTGTGAGTGAAAATGTGTGTGTGTGCGTGAGACAGTGTGTGAGAGAGACAGTGTGTGTGAGAGAAAGTGAGTGAGAAAGTATGTGTGTGAGAAGAAGTGAGTGTATGAGTGTGTGAGAGTGTGAGTGTGTGTGAGAGAGTGCATGTGTGAATGAGAAAGACAGTGTGTGTGAGAGAGTGTGAGTGAGAGACAGGGAGGGAGGGAGAGGGAAGAAGGAAGAGAGAGGGGAAGAAAGGAAGGAAGGAAGAAAACAAAGATTGTGTCAAGTTGTGATGTGATTAAAGCAAACTGGCAGGGCAATTTGCATTTATGGGCATCTTTCAGGAGTACCAGTGCTGCTCATGTGGACCCCAACTCTATCTCCACTCATCCCCAAGTTCCAGGCACTTGCCTACACCCTGCTCACTGGTGTGTCTCATGGTATGGCTCACAGTTGAACACGTGCCTGATAAACTAGACTACAAACACAGGGTGCGGGAGCTGGGACACTGAGTTGCAGGGCCCCCAGTGGGAGCTCCTTCATGGAAAGGGGAAGTTCATGGAGGAGTCTGCTGTGAGATGAGACGCTGTGAAGGCAAAGGGCGGTGTCCCTCACCCCGTGCTCCGGGGCAGTCTTCCCAGCACTGCCTCCTGAGCAGAGTTCAGCAGCTTCCCACTTAAAATGCCTCAAGCCCTTTGCTTGACTGGCCTGAAAAGAGTGTGTCACCTCACCCGGAATTCTTTTCAGAAGATTTTACAAAGCCATTCATAAGAACGACATACTTCACTGTCTGATGACTTTACTGACATCTCAGAACCCCCAGAGTCCTTTGATCACTTTTCTCCCAGAGGACATAGCTTTTTAGCAAGACCAGTGTGAGGACCATCTCCAAGGAAAACAGTCAGCATCCAAGGCTCACCATCCCTTAGCAAGCCGCTCCAGGCATCGGCCGGCAGCCCTGTTCCACGATGCTGCTGGTGCCCATTCTGTTTTTGCTGCGGTGGCTCCCCGCAAGGGCTCCTGGGGAACACAGGCCTGCACCCTGACTCTGGATCCTAGAGCCCGGCCATCCTCCAGCAACTGGCTAACGGAGCGGGCTAATGGTTGGAAATCGTTAAAACAATTTTAATAAAAATAAAGTCATGAATGATATGGAACTCTAATACAGATCTCATTAAAACAGGTAGCTATAAAACTCTATACTTTAAGAATGGCTTCTCTCTCCAAGTGAATTCCAGTTACGGTCCAGGATTTAATTTACCCTTTGGGGCTCTGATACTACTGCAGATGGTGGCCAAACCATTGTCTCAGCACCGTGGTGATGGTCAAGAACTGTCGCAGCACAGAGCAAACCTGCCTGGCGGGAGGGAGCAGGTGGCAGGCCAGGGGCCTGCGGGCTGTTGCGCATGCGCCCCCGCAGAGTCCGCCGGAGGCGAGGGCGTGGCCGTCCGGACGGCGGCCCCCGCAGCGGCGTCTGACATCGCCGTCTGGGGCACCCTCTCATCTCAACCCGACCCGAATTCTTTTCAGGGATTAGTCCTGACTTCGTGATTAATCGGCGCTTTCTGGTTTTCCTAGGGTGACGTCATAGGTGCGCAGAGATAAAACAGGCTCCCCTCTGAAGGCTCCGGCGCAGAGCAGGGTCCTGAGGCCCGGAGGCGGTCCTGGGACTCCGCCCCGCCCAGACGGCCGTAGCCAACTCTGCCCTGCGGCCCGGAGAAGCGCTGGGTGCACCGCCACGGAGCCTCTGCTCTTTATTGCTTTGGCCCACTGGTTCAATGCAAAAGTTCAAGACTTTCTGTGTTTTTCATAGTTATAAAAGTAGGACATGCTCATTTCAAAAGCTGGAAAATTATAAAAGAGAAAGGTAATCAACAGCTCACCCTGCGGGCTCCATCTCTGTTCATTTTGATGCACTTCTTTCCAGCCTTTTTTGTCTTTCTTTGCAATAGATTTTCAGGTGTTAAAACACTGCCCAGCTGCAGTCGTGTTATAAGGAAATAATTCTGAATCTTTTAAAACTTAATGTGGGAGGAGATACATTGCATGTGCTTGGATTAGCCAACATTTCTGTAAAGCTCCTTTAGAACCTCCTTAGTGGATGTACTCTCAGAGACGAAAATGTTATTTCTATTTATGGACATCTAGGACAGGGCTTCCCTCCTAGCTCAGTTGGTAAAGTATCTGCCTGCAATGAAGGAGACCTGGGTTCAATTCCTGGGTCGGGAAGATCCCCTGGAGAAGGAAATGGCAACCCACTCCAGTATTCTTGCCTGGAGAATCCCATGGGCAGAGGAGCCTGACAGGCTACCGTCCGCGGGGTCACAAGAGTCGGACACGACTTAGTGACTAAGCCACCACCACGATATTTCCATTTTTTACTGGAATCTAGGTAACAGGTAGACCAGCCTTGCAGCCTTTCTCATGTTTGCCTGGGATTGGTTTTTGGTGAAACATACAAACCCCAACTAAGAATTTCATCCAGTGTATGTTAGAGAGAGAACTTGAACTTGAACTTCTGCCCTTTACTGTATTG
This sequence comes from Cervus elaphus, assembly GCF_910594005.1. Classification (NCBI taxonomy): domain Eukaryota; kingdom Metazoa; phylum Chordata; class Mammalia; order Artiodactyla; family Cervidae; genus Cervus; species Cervus elaphus. Next base: position 17,617,649 of record NC_057839.1, on the reverse strand, counting down.
CTGAGGGTGGGGAACCAAGGTGGGGGCTGGCTGCAGGATGAGCTTTCTGTGTCTGTGAAGTCACAGGAGGTCACAGGGCTTTGCAATGGAGATGGAGGCTGGCGACAGAAGAGGATGCACTCTCCACTCAGCTGAGAAAGAGAGGTCAAGAAGAAGGTAGCAATCTGGCAACTATGGTAAAACTCCCTGTGAAGATAAGGGCTTAATTATTTTTTGTTGTTCAGTCGCTAATTCCTGTCCGACTCTTTGTGACCCCATGGACTGCAGCATGCCAGGTTTCCCTGTCCTTCACTATCTCCCAGAGTTTGCTCAGACTTATGTCCATTGAGTCAGTGATGCCATCCAACCATCTCATCCTCTGTCGCCCCCTTCTCCTCCCACCTTCAATCTTTCCCAGCATCAGCATCTTTTCCAGTGAGTCAGCTCTTCACATCAGGTGGCCAAAGTATTGGAGTTTCAGCATCAGTCCTTCCAATGAATATTCAGGGTTGATTTCCTTTAGAATTGACTGGTTTGATCTCCTTGCTATCCAAGGGACTCTCAAAAGTCTTCAACACCACAGTTTGAAAGCGTCAATTCTTCGGTGCTCAGCTTTCTTTTAAGGTCCAGCTTTCACATCCCTACATGACTACTGGAAAAACCACAGCTTTGACTATACAGACCTTTGTTTGCAAAGTGACGTCTCTGCTTTTTAATACGCTGTCTAGGTTTGTCATGGCTTTTCTTTCAGGGAGCAAGCATCTTTTGATTAATTTTTTTCACTGTTCCCCCCCCCCCCCAATTATTTTTATTAGTTGGAGGTTAATTACTTTATAATATTGTAGTGGTTTTTGCCATACATTGACATGAATCAGCCATGGAGTTACATGTGTTCCCCATCCTGAACCCCCTCCCACCTCCCTCCCCATCCCATCCCTCTGGGTCATCCCAGTGCACCAGCCCTGAGCATTTATCTCATACATCCAACCTGGACTGGTAATCTGTTTCACACTTGATAATATACATGTTTCGATGCTGTTCTCTCAGATTTGATTATTTTTAGAACATTGTTATTAAACGATCTATTTTAATTCTGTTGGTCACAAGCTCCAATGTATTATTTCGGAAAACTTGTCTCTTTCTATTAAAAAAATTAATAAAATCAAAGGAAAAAAAAAGGAGGGAGAACTAGGTCTGAGTGAAGGGAGAGAATCACCACTTGCATTTACTGCCCTGCTGTGATCTGCCCTCTGGAAAGTCCCTGCTCCATTTTATGAGAGACTGGTGTAATGTTTTTGTAAGATCCAGATAGCTGGGATAAGCAGAACCTGTGAGCCATCCAAAACTTCTCTGTGGGCTCCTGCATAAGCCTACTTCTATTTTACCTCCTGCAAATCACCTTGTCTGCAAGTTGTGATAGGAGAAGGGAACAGTGGGAGAAAGGCTGGCAGCTGGAGAGTAAATTCAGTTTCCCAGGGCCTTTTCTTCCAGATCTTACACACTCTGTCACTTGTCAGTCTAGTTAGTAAATGTGCACACCATTCTACTAGTTGTGTGAGTGACCAGAACACTGTGGGTCCCAGCTGTGCTTGGTCATGACTGTCTGTAACCCAAAGGAAAGCCAGGAACAGCCCTGGCTTTCCCCTCTCCCTCTTTGCTTGGTCTGGGGATGCTTTCCCTTTAGGAGAGAGCTCTGTCTCCAGTGTGGTCAGCTTCCTCAATGCTATCTCTAAGAGGGAAGCTAGACTGACCAACTGGCAGCATTAAGACAAACCACCATGGTACTTGCCCGGAGAGGAGAGGAGAACCAGCCTTCTGGAAAACACTCCAGACCTGCCTGCCAACAGCACACCCACCAGCTCCCAGATCTCAAAATCTGGTCCTCTTTTAGTATCCAGGGATTTTCAAAGCTTCCATTTCTGGAGGATGGTTTCCTTTTTGCTGTCTGGCTCTCACAGGACTAGGGAAAAGCCAGCTCCTTCACAGTTACTCCTCATCATGTCCAGTGAGGTCAGTCCCTCTTGGCCTGGGCTCTCAGCATCTTTCTCCAAGTCACAACATTCTCTAGGCACTTGCTGACCCTGCTGTGTTCTGCCTGTTAAAAGGTCACCTGCGTTTTGAATTCTTTCCACTCTCCTCCCAGTTATTTGTGATAGCCTCTTAGAAGCTTAAAAATAACATTTATTTCCCTGGTGGTTTTGTATATTTCCATTTGGCAAACTCTATTTTGTTCCATGTGTTTCTAAGGGAACAGAAACCAAAATGGTTTATGTCCTACTTCCTACACTGGCCTGACTGATGTTGTCAGACTGGGATTGTCCTTCAGCCAGAGTGGGTACTCCCAACCATAAGCTGGACCTTGATGCAGAAACTATATAAACTACAAAGACAATGGACATTGTTCGGCTGTTGGGAAAACTACTTCATTGTACTTCCTTTAATCAAGCAGTTAATTATTTAATAGATAGATTCAAGCCACTTTGCATGGATATGACAATATAAAAGTGGGTTATACCAAGATACTGTGGTTGTGAATTCATTATTAAAACTGAGGGCAATATCAGACATCAAAATGGAAAGCAGCAGTTACCAGGAGAGGTACACTGGGGGACTTCTGGGGAAAGAAAATGTGCTGGAAATAATCTATTTGAAGATGTGGGTGAATTATATGAGTGTGCTCACTTGTGAAAATCCAGTGAGCTCTGTAATTTATGATCGCGTTTTTCTGCATGTATGTTCTACCCCAACAAAAAGCTGACTTACAATAAACAGACAAACTGAGGGCTTTGGTTGCGGTAGGCAATTAAAGGAATGAGGACAACTGTTCTTTCACTTGACGTGTATTGTTTTGGTGCTCACACAGTGCTCGGTGGGAAACACAGACTTAGTACGAATTACAGAAATGAAAAAGTTAGTGGCCACGGGGCCTGACTTCAGGGAGTTTACAGTTATGAGTCAGTTACAATATAAATGAAAGTGCTCAGTGTATATACCAATGATGCTAATTAGTCGTGGCAAATGCACCATAGTAATGTAGAATGTAGACGTTAAGGGAAACTAGCTAAGAGGAATACGGATGCCCTATACAGTTCTCACAACTTCTCTGTAAATCTAATCCTATTCTGTGTTTAAATTTTTATTTTAAAAATATGCAATGCCATGAGAATGACTGGAAGGAAGAGATTATTTTTGTACTAAGGGCATCAGAGATGACTTTGTAGAAGAAAAGATGTGATTACTTTAAAGGAAGAATAGGCTCATAATCAAGGAAACTGGGGAAGAAGTTAACTGACAGGTGAAAAATGATACAAGCAACTCTGGAGTTGGATCGGGGGCTTCCCTGGCAGTCCAGTGGTTAAGACTCTGTGTTTCCAATGCAGAGTGTGCAGATTCAATCCCTAGTTGGGAAACCAAGCCATGTGGCCAAAAAAAGTAAAAATTAAGTAAATTAAGCAAAAAGAAAGACAGAAATTTTACAATCAATAGTCAATATATGGAGATAACCTGTGTCCATCAACAGATGAATGGATACGAAGATATGTATGTATATATATAATTCAGCCACAAGAAGAATGGATTCATTTAGCATACTGCATTCAAGATCCATCCTTAATGGCAACATGGACCTTGAATGCAGTATGCTATGAGAAATTAACTCAGAATAAGCCAGATAAAGACAAATACTATATGATTATTACATATGTGTGAACTCTAAAACAGTCAGACTCAAATAAACAGAATAGAATAGTGGTTACCAGACACATGGGGTGGTAGGAGAGAGGGAAACATTGGTCAAAGAGTTCAAACTTCTAGTTGTAAAGTCATTAAGTTCCCAGGATTGAATGCATAGCACGGTGATTATACTTAATGATACTATATTACATCCTTTACAGTTCCTAAGAGAGGGAATCTTACATGTTCTCACTGCAAAGAAGAAATGGTCATTTAGGACGTGATGCAGGTGTCACACCCTACCCAATGCTGTGGTGGTAAGCATTTTGCAATATATAAGTGAATCAAGTCAACATATTATACACTTGAAACTTACACAATGCTACATGTCAGTTTATCTCAGTAAAGGTGGAAAAGAAACTGTGGAATGTATCAGGACTAGAACATGGTTCTGTCAGACTGGTGAGTTGGAAGCAGGAAAGAAGTGGTGTGGAATAGGACCAGAGAAGCAGAGGGCTTTAAAAGCAGATCGGGAACAGCCTTCAACTCTAAAACTTAACTAATGCACAAAATATTAGCTCTCGATTGCCATTAAAACTCACTATTGGGCTTCCCTGGTAGTCTAGTGGTTAAGAAGCCACCTGCCAGTGCAGGGGACACAGGTTTGATCCCTGGTCTGGGAAGATCCCACGTGCCACAGAGAAACTAAGTCTGTGCACCACCACTCCGGAGGCCCAGACATTCTAGAGCCCATCTCAGCAACGAGAGAAGCCACCACAACGAGGAACCCGCACACCACAACCAAGGGTAGCCCTTGCTTGCCACACCCAGAGAAAGCCCGTGTGCAGCAGCGAAGACCCAGCGCAGCCAAAAATAAATAAAATAAATGAATCTTTAAAAAAACACTCATTATTTTACAATAAAAGACAAATGTTAATTTGAAAACCGATGGATATTAATACAGGTATTACCCACTTTTCAAAACTTGACCTTATATCATTTCACTTTTACAAAAGGCCTGTTAGTACCTCTTTTTGCTAAAAGAAATCTGAAGAGGATTTTTTTGCTTTTATGAAAAAAGGTGAAAAACAAAAATACAGTTCAGTGTCTGACTTGTAGAGACTGACAGAGGTAGCACCCAGCTCATGTGGTGAGAGTGGCCCTGCCAACCTCCTTCCCCGGAAACTACACTCAGCATCTCAGCATCAGGATGCCATAGCTTTTGCATTCTTCTTTAGATTCCACAGATAAGTTATATCATATAATATTTATCTTTGTATCAATCAGAAACAGACTTGTAGATGGAGAAAACAAACTTATGATTAACAAGGGGGAAAACGGGGAGAGAGACTAAATTAGAAGCATGGCCTTAACAGACACAATCTGCTATACATACAACTGATAAGCGACAGAGGTTTACTGTATGGCACAGGGAACTATATTCAGTATCTTCTAAGAACCTACAGTGGAAAATAAAGTGAAATATATATGTATGTATGACTGAATCATTTGCTGTATATCCAAAACAAACACAATATTGTAAATCAACCAAACCTCAATTAAAAAAAAAAAGATAGCTTTGAACTGTCTGTGAGGATCTGTGCTTTATCTTGATTTCTTTTGTGCATCCTTAGCAAGATGTGTCCTAAGATAATTGCTTTTTTACTTTTTGACATTTCACCTTGTGAAATATTTCCTAGGAACTCTCTATTTTCAGATAGTGGGAGAAACCTATATTTAACTCATTTTCCAAGTCTTTATACATCTACCATGAACTAAAGGAATTAAATTTATTAAACATTCACTATGTACCTCATATTGTGAAATCACTTTATGTCTACTATCTTAATCATCTTAAAATCCTTATGAAGCAGCTGTTATTATTTTATTTTACAGATAAAAAAATCAAGAACGTGTTCATTTCCAACAAACACAAAAGAGTCATAAATGTAAAAAATAGATATAGGCACCTGAGATCTTCTTTGTTTCCAACAAGCACAAAAGTCATAAATGCCAAAAAAATAGACACAGTGCCTAGTGCCAGAAGGTGCTTCAGTGGTTGAAATAGAACTCGGAGTTAAAAATATGTTTACATTCAGATTGTATTTAAATTCATTTTTTAACTAGAGAGAGAGTCATCTGGGACTAATTTAAGTTCTTCAAGACTTAATGGTCTTGATAAACCCATTTATCACGTCGTTTCATGGAATAATTCAGACAAGTGTGTTTGGCAAGGAGTAATTATCACACAGAGTACCCAAAACTGATAAAGCCTGGCCTACACAGACTGGACTAGACATAGCACAGGAGAGCTGTTTTCCAGTTCAGTTGTATAAACTCTTGTTCTGTAGAGTCAGAGACAACACAGCCGTGCAGCATGGACCATAGACTGGACAGCCCAGATCTGAGCTCTGAATGTTTACAAACAGTTCCAAAGGAAGTGAAACAGACTTAACCTTCCTATCTTGGGGTGGCTTGCGTTGTGACTTGCCTGCAAAGCTAAATTACTGTGTATTCGAGAATGATATGGTCCAATAGTTACTAATGTCATTTTCCCCTCAAATTATAAGATAGAGTGAGGAACAAAATAGGTTTCAGCTTGGCTCTTCTAAATCTCAAATCATGCAGAAATGAAAAAGCCATCAAAGATCCATAGTTTCTATTGAGGATTTCCTTCCTTTGTTTTTTGTTTTATTTTCTAATGAGATTTTCTCTCCCCGTACAAACACATAACAAATTTTACCTTCTTTATATTTGTTGAAAGAAAACTAAATTCTAATTCTCTAAATTCTCAAAGAGAAATAAATTCTAAATTTTGTTTTCCTCTAATTCCTGACAAACTGTGTTGTATACCTGACAGCCATAAGGTGGGAAGGCAGCTGAGTCATTCAAAGAAGCATTTTGTTCTTGATCTTGCCATTCAATATCACAGGGTGTGATGAAAACTGGAACAAATATGGAAATCACAGAGGTGCCAGAACATTACATTTAAAAAATGGAATTATTTGAGTCAATCTGGAATGTCTGGTTCTTTTAGTTTAGGCCTCATGGGTAGCATTGTGCTTCAAAAACAACTTGAATTGGCTACCAGGATTCCAGAAGGGTAACATAATCGTGTACCTTTGTGGGAGATGCTTATCTATGTCTCCTATGAGCCGAAGGAGGCTGGATTCTTCTACCTTTTCAAGTTTCAAAATGAAAATTATTCAAAAAAGTTCCAAACCTGAGTGGAATTTGGAAACAAATGGGAGGAGGCAATTTCTCAGATCTTTTCCATTTGTGCTAGTCTCTTTATTTGAAATAAACACCCAGCATGAATCAAATCCTCTACAGCTACAGACATATGGGGCTTGGGGGAGGTCCATCCTTACCACTTCCCTTATGTGATTTGGCAAGTACAGAAAAGGTCTCCAAGTTAATAATCCTGAATACAAAATTCAGACCTGCGGAGGAGACAGAGATACTGAACTGAGACCCAGGAGCTGGCAGCAGCTCACCTCCCCTTCTGAAAAATGCAGCCTGGAACCCCAAGACCCTCACCCTCTGGATGGACACTGCTCCCTCTGCAAAGTCCTCCACTGAGGGCTGTGAGCACAAGACAGGCCTCTTCTCCCCAGTCATTGATGCACAGCATTGTACGGGTGTTGTCAGACCTCAGAAAAGGGTTGGGGAAAACCAAAGGGAATTATAACATATGAAGGAAGGAATTTTCAGCTGTGTCATCCAACACAGGGGGAAAATTCTCCACTGAGTAAGGGGACACACCCAAACTCCTAACCCAGTCGCCTTGTCACACACTGGGAACGAATCCCCAGGCGCCTCTGGGAGTGGAATTTCTTCCCATGGGGGCAGCCTGCCTCCACCACTGCTCTCTCCTATGTGTAGTGCCCGTCTCCACATCTGGGCCATCCCATCGCGTAAAGACTCTAAACGGCTCTAGCAGGACAATCCATGGTGCCTCAAGAGTCCAGTTCCCTTGAGGGCTTCACCTTTGGTCTGGGTTGAAGACATGCCTCTGAATGCCACTTGGATGACCCAGATGCGCCTCCCCTCTACACACACACAGAAGCATTCCCCTGACGTCGTAATATCACAACCAAGAAACGTAATACTATTCAGTCATAAAAAAGAATGAAATAATGCCATTTGCAGCAACGTGGATGGACCTAGAGACTGTCATACTGAGTGAAGTCAGTCAGAATAAGACAAATATCATATGATATCACTCATTTGTGGAATCTAAAAAACTAATACCAATGTACTTATTTTCAAAACAGAAATAGATTCACAGACATAGAAAACAAACTTGTGGTTACAAAAGGGGATGAGGGGGAGATAAATTAGAAGTTTGGGACTAACATATACATACTACTACTATACATAAAATAGGTAAATGACAAAGACCTACTGTATAGTACAGGGAACAATACTCAATATCTTATACTAACCTATGGTGGAAAAATAATCTGAAAAATAATATATCTGTGTATAACTGAATCACCCTGCTGTACAATCGAAACTAACACAACATTGAAAATTAATTGTGCTTCAACTAAAAATTAAAAATTTTTTACAAAGAAGTGTTAAACTGATTTAATAATATCATCTAATATTCTAACATAATGCTTCTCAACCTTTAATGTGCATACAAACAACCTGGGGTTGAAGCTGTGTTTCTAACAAGCTTCTAGACGCTGCCACTGCTGGTCAGCTGCCCGAACTCTAAATAGTAAGGATCTAATTAATATACAATCCATATTCAACTTTCTTCAATAGTTGAAAAATATCTTTGACAGTTTTTTATTCCTAACTCAGGATCTGGTCAGGAATCATTCATTACACTTGGCTGTCATGTCCTTTTAGACAGAGGATGTGAGCTTTTTCTTGGCTGCTCACTTGGTTACACAAAGACTCAGTCAAAGTGTTGACATTTCCCCTAGTGAGACCCCCCTCACACCAATAAATACTTAGACACGGACCACCCCTCTCACACTCTCAGTGAGGGAGAGGCAGAGGAGAGTGAGATCTTGTCCAGTTGCATCTGGAAGGAATCACCCGGGGAGGGCACTCTTACGGTTAGGTTCTATTATGTGCTTTTTTAAAAAAATGCAAACCACATATACTGACCTGGATTTTCTGAGACAAGTGCAGGTATATGGTGCCTATCTCAGAATAGCAGCACAGCACTCAAACATAGCTGCAAAAGAGTTTTATTATCCTTGTTGCTAGCCTGAAAGGTCTTATCCATTCTCTCCAGAGAAATTAGAGTCCCATGCTACAGGCATGGTGAAACCCATTGGGTGTACAAACTTCATTTCCTATTTTTCAGAGCTTAGAGTTTAGATGAATTCAATCCTTTCTAGAATAACTCTTCTACGGGCTCCAGCAGGGTGGGCCATGGGGACTTGTCCAAATCCCACTACACTGTCCAGCATGGGCTCTGCCATCCGCCCCCCCCTCCAGCTTGGTGCACATCTCATTCACCTGTGCAACCTCATCACAGTAGTATTTGCTAAAATGCTAAATAGTGCCTAGAAGGAAGGATGAAAGATGCATCCTTACGGCCAGGTAGCTATCGAAGACTTACCTGAAGAATCAAGATGGGTTATTTTTCAAGCTGATAGACAAAAGGGTTATGTGGCAATGGGACTTGACCAAATAGGAGGAAAGGAGAAGCAGGGAACCCAAATAAGCAGGCAGCACAACCAAACATCTGGCACCTGAGATGAGGATGAGCATGTCAAGAAAGGCAGTGGCATTGAAAGGGCCCTGAGCAGCCCCCTGCTCACCAGCCTCATTCTTTGTCCTCAGGTTCACATATTGTGCTCCCAGGCAGCAAAAGAATTATCTCACAGAACGGAAAATAATCTAAGACGATGTTAGATCCAGACACCCTTGTCCCCTCATGTCCCAGTACTGTATCCCCTTACAACATTTTAACAGTAGGAGTATTTTAGCCTCTGCTTGAGCATTTCCTATGCAGGGCACACAGCAGGCCTAGATTCCTACAAAACACATAATACTAAGAGTTAGTGGTTACCAACCTAGACAGCACATTAAAAAGCACAGACATTACTGTGCCAACAAAGGTCCGTCTAGTCAAGGCTTTGGTTTTTCCAGTGGTCATGTATGGATGTGAGAGTTGGACTGTAAAGAAAGCTGAGTGTCGAAGAATTGATGCTTTTGAACTGTGGTGTTGGAGAAGACTCTTGAGAGTCCCTTGGACTGCGAGGAGATCCAACCAGTCCATCCTAAAGGAGATCAGTCCTGGGTGTTCATTGGAAGGACTGATGCTGAAGCTGAAACTCCAGTACTTTGGCCACCTGATGCGAAGAGCTGACTCAATGGAAAAGACCCTGATGCTGGGAGGGATTGAGGGCAAGAGGAGAAGGGGATGACAGAGGATGAGATGGTTGGATGGCATCACCGACTCAGTGGACATGGGTTTGGGTGGATTCCGGGAGTTGGTGATGGACAGGAAGGCCTGGTGTGCTGCGGTTCATGGGGTCGCAAAGAGTTGGACATGGCTGAGCAACTGAACGAACTGAACTGATAAGGATATGAAAGGATCCAAATTAGACCAAGATTGGGATTATAGACCAAAACCAAGATTATGCATTCTAAATTGGAACAAGAAGTGGAATTCCAAGGCCAGTGATCTTAACCACTTCTCCAAACTGCTTCTCAAGAAGTCACAAAACAAAACAGTTGCTACTTTACAGAGGATTAAAGCCTAAAACATGTAGTACACATATACTATGTATTCACTCAACTTAAAAATTTAAAACTCATAATGCAATGTAATGATCAAACCAGTCAATCCTAAAGGAAGTCAACCCTGAATATTCATTGGAAGGACTGATGCTAAAGCTCCAATACTTTGGCCACCTGACTCAAAGAGGCAACTCATTAGAAAAGACCCTGATGCTGGAAAAGACTGCAGGCAACAGGAGAAGGGGGAGGCAGAGGATGAGATGGTTAGATAGAATCACAGACTCAATGAACATAAATTTGAGCAGACTACAGAGGAGCCTGGCGTGCTGCAGTCCATGGGGTTGCAAAGAGTCAGACATGACTCAGCGACTGAACAACAAAAACAATGCAATGCAATGCACTTTTCTATAAAATTTCTTGCCGTGGTTTTCTGTTTTTCCTATTTTCTATATTTTACTTGTGGTAGACTCAGCACAGACCTCCTGGGAAAAGACTTATGCCAGAGAGGGAAGATGAAGATTCCCCCCATAACTCACCCACAACAGGAAGCTTCCCCCAAGGTTTCAGGGGGGATTTGGCAAGAGATTTATGGGGGAGAGAGGGAAGGGAGATGGCTAAATACTGTCTCTGAGATGATGACTTCCAAATCGATCATTCTTGCCCCAAACTTTTCCATTTTGATATCTAATAGACGTCTCCAACTTAAGTTCAAATTGAAATACTTGATTTACACCACTGCTCCCCAAACTGGCTCTCATCCACCTTGTTAAATCATACCACTGGTCACCTAATTCCTTAAGCCAAAAACATGAGAGTCATTCGAGATCTCCCTCTCCCTAATATCCACAGCAATTCCACTGGCAAGTCCCACTGGTTGTACTTTCTAAAGATATCCAGCATCCAAACATTTCTCATCACCCTGTCATTCTCATCACCTCTTGAGTCTAAGCTACCATCATATTCTGCCTGGATTCCTGCACTAGCCTTGCATCTGGTCTACCTTCTTTGGCCCTTGTTTCCTGAAGACTCTACTCCAAATGGCAGCAGTGGTCATTAAAAGCTTAAGTGACATCATTTCACGCCCTGCTCAGAACTCTATAATGGCTTCTCATCAAACTTAGAATAAGATACAAATCCCTCAACAAGGCCAACAATGTAAACTCAATATGACTAGTCCCTGACCACCTCTCCAAAAGCAATTTCTATCACTCTCTTCTTGGTCATTTTCCTCTGCCCATGTAGTCCTTCCTGCTGTCCCTAAAACACCCTATGCTTATCTTCCCTTTGCACTGCTTCATTCAGATTGCTTCTCCTTGTCTTCAAACCTTTGTAGGACCTACTCCCTAATTCCTTTTAATGTCACCTCCTCAGAGACAACTTCCTGAACACCCTTTCTGAAATAGCTGTTCCAACCACCTCCAACCATCATTCTTTACCACTTTGCTTTGCTCTATTTTTCTTTGTGAACACTTATCATTCCAAAATCATATTTTATATTTACTTGTTTATTTTTTACTTATCCTATTAGATTATAAATTTTATGAAATTGACAATTTTATAATTGTCTTGTTTCCCTAGTGGCTCAGTTGGTAAAGAATCTGCCTGCAATGCAGGAGACCCAGGTTAGATCCCTGGGTCAGGAAGATCCCCTGGAGAAGGAAATGGCATCCCATTCCAGTATTCTTACCTGGAGAATTCCATGAACAGAGGAGCAGGGCAGGCCACAGTCTATGGGATCACAGAGTTGGATCCAACTCTGCAACTAACTTTCATAATTGTATTATTCACAAGTGTTTCCCCAGTGCCTGGTAATTTGTAAGTGTTCAGTTTATATTAATTTATTGAATGAATATCAAGATTGCCAGGAGAAATATCAATAACCTCATATATGCACATAGAGCCACCCCAATGGCAGAAAGCAAAAAGAAACTAGACAGCCTCTTGATGAAGGTGAAAGAGGAGAGTGAAAAAGCTGCCTTTAAACTCAACATTCAAAAAACTAAGATCATGGCATATGGTCCCATCACTTCATGGCCAATAGATGGGGAAACAATAGAAACAGTGACAGTCTTTATTTTCTTGGGCTCCAAAATCACTGAAGATGGTGATGCAGCCATGAAATTAAAAGATGCTTGCTCCTTAGAAGAAAAGCTATGACAAACCAAAACAGCATATTAAAAAGCAGAGACATCACGTTGCCAACAAGTCGGTATAGTTAAAGCTATGGTTTTTCCAGTAGTTATGTATGGATGTGAGTGTTGGACCATAAAGAAGGACTGACGCTGAAGCTGAAGTTCCAAATACTTTGGCCACCTGATGCGAAGAACTGACTCATTGGAAAAAGACCCTGATGCTGGAAAGGATTGAGGGCAGGAGGAGAAAGGGACAACAGAGGATGAGATAGTTGGATGGCATCACCAACTCAATGGGCATTAGTTTGAGCAAACTCCAGGAGATAGTGAAGGACAGGGAAGCCTGGCTGCTACAGTCCATGGGGTCACAAAGAGTCAGACACAACTAAGGGACTGAACAACAACAACCAGTCCACAATTTGTTTTAGACTTTCTCACTGATACCCAGATCCATATAACTTGCTGTCCCTGACCCACAAGTCCAAAAGGAAATTCAAACTCAGCATGGAAGCTGAGCTCACTATTCCTTCCATTCATCCCCCGCCATTTCCAAGCATAATTAACAGCACTACTATTCATCTCGGCCCTCAAGACAGAATTCTGGGTGTCATTCTAGATTTCACCCTTTGTGTCACCCCTAGTCTACCACCAAATTCCATCATTTCTACTGGCATCAGATTGTGTTCTTGGTCACAAACAACAGAATCCACTCTAGCTGCTTTAAGTAAAATAAAGAAGCACTTACTAAACTATCAGGTAGCACACAGCACCTCCAGGAGGGCCGAAGGCCCAACGTGGCAGATCTGCAGACAAGAACTATGCCCACGTCACCCTGCCGAGCTGTCCAGAGGAAACCCGTCACTGCCACTGCTGACCCAGGCCCCAAAGACCACAACAAACTCCAGAGTGGGAAATTATAGCTAGGGCCACTGTCTCTCAAAACTCAGTGGCCCCCACTCTCCTCTGCAGAATGTGTTCCCTGTTATCTCTTTCTTCACATCCCTCTTTTCTAAAATCAAGTACTAATGGGCAGAGCCTAGATCACATGCCTGTTCCCCATCTGTCAGGAAGGCTTCCTGGGAAATTCCCAAAGCATTGGAAGAGTGTTTAAAAAATGCAGGGCAGCCGCAAGGCATCACAGATGTCAGCTCACACTGTCTCCCATTTCCCGAGCCCACCCACCGCTGCGGACTCAGCACTAGTCTTCATAGTTTGTGGTCTTGACTAATATGATCACCTCCTAACTGGTTTCCCCTGTCTCTTTTCTCACCTCTTCACTAATGCTACAGCAACATGTCTAAAAGCTTACCGTTACATACCATCCATTACTAAAAAACAAAAAGTCTCTCAAAAGCTCTCATTGCCTAGAGAAAAGTCCAAACTCCTTCGCCTGGCATAGAGAGCCTTTGGTAACATGGCCCTGCCCATCTTTTCACGATCACCTCCAGGTTCCTGTGCTTCCACTATACCAAACTATTTGCCCTTCTCCAAACCTTGTTGCCCATTCTTCCTTGCTTCTGCTTCTTTGTACACACTTCTTCCTGCTCCTTGGAATGGCCTTCTCCTCAACAAACTCTTACTCATCCTTCAAAACCCATCTCAAGCATCACCTCTTTGCCTCTACCCTGATCCCTCATTGAGACACCCCAGATTTGGCTCTCCCTTGACATCTGCCTCTACCAGTATTTATTCTATTATTTTGTAATTCTTTGCTTCCACATTTGTCTCTGCGACAGGAAGGAACTTGACTGTGAACTCCTTTTTTTTTTTTTGACTATGAACTCCTTGAGGGCAGGAACAACTGCCTTATTTTTGTATCCCTAACATGTTGACTGACTCATAGCAGACACAATAAATTTTGTGGATAAATAGAACTGCTGATGCCTCTGCTGCATGTAATCAACTCCATTTATGCCACTTCCTATGTGTCAGGCAATGTACTGAAATATTTATATATATTATATATATGATATATGCATATATAGATTCCAATATATTGTTTATTAAATAAAGATAATGACTCTATGATTTAAGTATGATTATCCTCATTTTACAGATTGGGGGAAAAGAGCCTTAATGAAGATACAAAAATGAGAAGGGGGCGGCAGAGGATGAAATGGTTAGATAGCATCACCAGCTCAATGGACGTGAATTTGAGCAAACTCCAGGAGATAAGTGAAGGACAGGAAGCCTGGCGTGCTGCAGTCCACAAGGTTGCAGAGTCAGACACAACTTAGTGACTGAACAATAACAACAAATAACATTCCCAGGATCACATCACTAAAAACCAAGTGAGCTGAAATTTGAACTTGTGATTCCAAAGCTTATACTTTTAATATAATTGATAGCTCCCTGTGAATAAATGAAAATGTGGGAAAAAAGAATAAATAAATGAAAGTGTGAAGCTTCATCTTGCATTCTACTGTTGGAATTACTCTCCAGCCTGAACCAGAACAGTGTCCTTGCTTTTTTGTTATTTTATGTACTTCATTCTGCTTGAAATACAACTGTTTCTTCCCATGCCCTTGGAGACAGTTAGCTCCGTGAGGGCAGGGAGTTTTATCCTTTTCATCTTCACGTCTGCCCATTTGTATTAGTTTCCTGGTGCTTGCCTGGTGGCTCAGACGGTAAAGAATCCGCCTGCAGTGAGGGAGACCTGGGTTCGATCCCTGGGTTGGGAAGATCCACCTGGAGGAGGGCATGGCAACCCACTCCAGTATTCTTGCCTGGAGAACCCCCACGGACAGGGGAGCCTGGTGGGCTACAGTCCATGGGGTCGCAAAGAGTCGGACAGGACTGAGTGACTAAGCACAGCTCAGCCTGAGGTTACCAAATATTGTACCACAAATTGGGTGGTTTAAACAACAGAAACACATTGTCTCACAGTTCTGGAGGCTAGAAGTCTGAGCTTAAGGTCTGGGCAGGGCCACGCCCCACTGAAGGCATGAAGGGAGGATCTGCTCCAGGCTCTCTCCTAGCTTCTGGTAGCCTCTTGGCTTGTAGCAGCAAAACACTAATTTCCACATGGCATTCTCCCTGTGTGACTGGTCTTTCTGTGTCCAAATTTCCCTTTTATAAGCAGCCAGTCACTTTGGACTAGCGCCCTCCCTCATGACTTCATCTTAACTTGATCACATGCAAAAACCGTATTTTCAAATAAGGTCGCATTCATAGGGACTGGAGTTAGGACTGCAACACATTCGAGGGGACACAATTCAACCCGTCACACCACGCATCCAGCAAAGTGTCCTGAGGTTATCAATGCTCACTGAAGTTTGGTTAAAAGGCCTGGAGGGCCCACAGTGAGACCTGCCCTCCAGCCAGTGTGTTTGAGATTTCCTTCTGTGATGGCTCAGACAGTAAAGAATCTGCCTGCAATGCAGGAGATGCAGGTTCGATCCCCGGGTCGGGAAGATGCCCTGGAGAAGGGAATGGCAACCCATTCCAATATTCTTGCCTGGAGAATCCCATAGATAGAGGAGCCTGCTACCATGCGGTAGCAAAGAGTCGGACAGAACCGAGCGACTAAGACACACATACATCCACGGTGAGGTAGAAAAGCATCGCCAGACGGTCACATTACTCCTTGTGAAATCTCTGCAGGGCTGGTGGGTGGAGAGGAGCTGCAGAGACTTCAGGTCATCTTCTCTTAGAAAACAGTATTTTCTTCCAGGAAGGGTATAATGTCCTGGGGCTCATTTGTAGATAAGAAGAAAGGGATTTGAGCTGGCTGCTTTTATGGCAGTGGTGTTGGGCCAAGAGGTTGTAAACATGCCATCCTCTGGAATGTGTCTGCCTGCTTCACTTGGCAGATTCCTCAGGGACTGGATGAGCTCCAGCCAATGTCCAAGGCTCTGCATCCTTACTTGGGACACATCAGACTCCCCTGCTGTCCACAGCCTACTCCTCTGTGCCTTCCAGTCCCACCCTTGCCAAGGCTCAGGGGAGAATGATTTTACTCTTTTTAAAAAAAATTTACACACGTATTATATTGATCACTTTTATGCCTGGCACCATGTGTGTGTCGTGGGTCATTTAATCTTTTTAATCTTTGCCATAACACCACAAAGCAGAGTTTTTATTTAATTGCAGGATGTATCACAGATAAATGAATAAATGTTATCTGTAAATGTTTAAAATAATGGTGAAATGTGTAACCAGAATGTGCCCAGAATAAGAAACAGAATATTACCAAGTATCCTAGAGGCTTCTGTGGACCTCTCTCCAGTTAAACTGCCTCCACTCCCTGTATCTAAGATTTTTATTAATCATAGCCCTGATCTTCTTTATAATTTACTAACTATGTATGCACGTCTTCGAGTATAATACTTGGTTTTGCCAGTTTTTATTTTTTATATAAATGGAATCATGCCATTTGTAGTCTTAGTAGATTATTTTGTTACATTTTTCATGCTTTTTTATATCTTTTATCATTACTCTGTTTTTTGAGAATCATCCATGTTATAGTAGTTCAATCATTTTCTCTGCTGTGTATTTTTCCACTGTATAAATAAGCCATAGCCGATCTATTTTACTCTTTATGGACATTTGGAATGTCACCAGTCAGAGCTATCATGAACAATGCTGCTAGGATATTCATCTATTTCTGTGTTGTTTAGTCACTCAGCCTGCCATGCTCTTCTGTCCATGGGATTTCCCAGATAAGAATACTGGAGTGGGTTGCCATTTCCTTCTCTAGGGGATCTTCCCAACCCAGGGATCGAACCTGTATCTCCTGCATTGGCAAGTGGACTCTTTACACCCGAGCCACCGAGGAAGCCTATGGGACATTCTTCTACATGTCTTTTAACACACATAAGCAGAGTTTCTCCAGGTTACATACTCTGATGTATAAGGAATAGATTCAGAATATGCACATTTTAACTTTACTAGGTAATGCCAAAATGTTTGTAAAATGTTTATACCAAGTTCTTTTCTGCATAATTACATTATTCCAAGTTACAGTAGATTAGAGGGCTCATTATTCCATGGACTTGCCGTCTGCATTTATCAGAATTAAAATTTTCACCCATCCAATGAGTAGGAAATTATCATTTTAATAATAATATATATTTCCTTGATTGTTAGAAAAGGATGACCACTAGTGAATTTGAGACTCTCTTCATGAAGTGCCTATTTTCATTCTTTTTTCTATTGGACCATGCTGTCTTTTTCTTATTGATAGTACATTTTAATATATTCTGGATGTTAGTCCTTTTTGGTACTTGATTTTATGTGTTGAAATACCTTTTTCATCTTTATGACCTCTTTTTACTCCTTATTTGGTATCTTTTGAAAGATATTTAACCAAATTGAATTTTTCAATTTTTCATTATGGTTTATGCTTTCATATTTTGGCTTAGAAAAACCCTCCTTTACCCTTAGAATACCATAAAGATATTCTCCTAATTTGCCTTCTAAAAGCTTTATACATTTGCCTTTCATATTTAAGTCTTTATTCAATTTGAACTTGATGTTTGTGTGCAGCTTAAGTTCAGATCTGATTTCAGGTTCTTCCACATGGATAACCAATTGTCCCAATACCATTTGTCAACTTCATGCAATCCACCATGGCCACTCTGTCTTCTTTCAAGCGTCCATGTGTACATGTCTGTTTGGAACCCTCTCTTCTGTTCCACTGGCCTGTTTTATCTGTTCCCGTATAAATATCACACTGATTTAATTCCCATAGCTTTAGCAGATCTGGCAGGGCAAGTTTCCTAGCGGTCTTCTATCAGAGAATATTGGCTATTCTAGGCCTCTGTACTCCCATAAAAATTCTAGTATCATTTGATCAAGTTCCAGGAAAACCTCTCAGATAATATTGACTGGAATTCTACTGAATCTCTGTATTTATTGACTTGTAAGCTACTGTAACTTCGTACTGAAAAATCTGCTATATGGCTTCACTTATTTCAGTTCAGTTTAGTTCAGTCACTCAGTTGGGTCTGACTCTTTGCCATCCCATGAACTGCAGCACACCAGGCCTCCCTGTCAAATCACCAACTTCTGGAGTTTACTCAAATTAATGTCCACTGAGTCGGTGATGCCATCCAACCATCTAATCCTCTGCTGTCCCCATCACCTGCAGCCTTCAATCTTTCCCAGCATCAGGGTCTTATCAAATGAATCAGTTCTTCACATGAGGTGACCAAAGTATTGGAGTTTCAGCTTCAGCATCAGTCCTTCCAATGAATATTCAAGACTGATTTCCTTTAGGATGGACTGGTTGGATCTCCTAGCTGTCCAAGAGACTCTCAAGCATCTTCTCCAACACCACAGGTCAAAAGCAGCAATTTTTCGGTGCTTGGCTTTCTTTATAGTCCAGCTCTCACATCCCTACATGACTCCTGGAAAAACCATAGCTTTGACTAGACAGAACTTGGTGGGCAAAGTAATGTCTCTGCTTTTTAATATGCTGTCTAGGTTCATCATAGCTTTTCTTCCAAGGAGAAAGCATCTTTTAATTTCATGGATGCATCACCATCTGCAGTGCTTTTGGAGCCCAAGCAAATAAAGTCTGTCAGTGTTTCCACTGTTTCCCCATCTTTTTGCCATGACGTGATGGGACCAGATGCCATGATCTTAGCTTTCTGAATGTTGAGTTTTAAGCTAACTTTTTCACTCTCCTCTTTCACTTTCTTCAAGAGGCTCTTTAGTTCTTCTTTGCTTTCTGCCATAAGGGTGGTATCATCTGCGTATCTAGGCTATTGATATTTCCCCCAGCAATCTTGATTCCAGCTCATGCTTCATCCAGTCCAGCATTTCTCATGATGTACTCTGCATGTAAGTTAAATAAGCAGGGTGACAGTATACAGCCTTGACGTACTTCTTTCCCGATTTGGAAGCAGTCCGTTGTTCCATGTCCGGTTCTAACTGTTGCTTCTTGACCTGCATACAGACTTCTCAGGAGGCAGGGAAGGTGGTCTGCTATTCCTATCTCTTAAAGAATTTTCCAGTTTGTTATGATCCACACAGTCAAAGGCTCTGTGTAATCAGTAAAGCAGATGTTTTTCTGGTATTCTCTTGCTTTTTCTATGATCCAGCAGATGTTGGCAATTTGATCTCTGGTTCCTCTGCCTTTTCTAAATTCAGCTTGAATATCTGAAAGTTCATGGTTCACATACTGTTGAAGCCTGGCTTGGAGAATTTTGAGCATTAATTTACTAGCGTGTGAGATGAGTGCAATTGTGTGGTAGTTTGAACATTCTTTTGCATTGCCTTTCTTTGGGATTAGAATGTAAGTTGACCTTTTCCAGTCCTGTGGCCACTGCTGAGTTTTCCAAATTTGCTGGTATATTCAGTGTAGCACTTTCACAGCATCGTCTTTTAGGATTTGAAATCGCTCAACTGGAATTCTACCAGCTCCACTAGCTTTGTTTGTAGTGATACTTTCTAAGGCCCACTTGACTTCACACCCAGGATGTCTGGCTCTAGGTGAGTGATCACAACATCATGATTATCTGGGTCATAAAGATATTTTTTATATATAGTTCTTCTGTGTATTCTTGCCACCTCTTCTTAATACCTTCTGCTTCTATTAGGTCCATACCATTTCTGTTCTCTATTGTGGCCATCTTTGCATGAAATGTCTCGGTACCTCTAATTTTCTTGAAGAGACCTCTAGTCTTTCTCATTCTTTGTCCTCCTCTATTTCTTTGCATTGATCACTGAAGAAGGCTTTCTTATCTCCCCTTGCTATTCTTTGGAACTCTGCATTCAAATGGGTATATCTTTCTGTTTCTCCTTTGTCTTTCACTTCTCTTCTTTTCTCAGCTATTTGTAAGGCCTCCTCAGACAATCATTTTGCCTTATTGCATTTCTTTTTCTTGGATCATGTATTTAGGTCTTTTTAACCTCTTTCCTTTTGAAGGAGGTAGCCATTACTCAGGCCAAACTACAGGGAAGGAACACAGCCCCACCCATCAAAGCAAGACCTAGATTCTGCCACAGCCAGTCCCTCCCATCAGGAAGCTTCCACAAGCCTCTTATTCTTCTCCATCAGAGGGCAGACAGAATGGAAACCACAATCACAGAGAACTAACCAAACTGATCACATGGACCACAGCCTTGTCTAACTCAATGAAACTATGAGCCACGTCATGTAGGGCCACCCAAGATGGATGGGTCATGGTGGAGAGTTCTGACAAAACATGGTCTGCTGGAAAAGGGAATGGCAAACCACTTCAGTATTTTGCCTTGAAAACCCCATGAACAGTATGAAAAGGCAAAAAGGTATGACACTGAGAGATGAACTCCCCAGGTCAGTAGGTGCCCAATATCCTACTGGAGAAGAACAGAGAAATACCTCCAGAAAGAATGAAGAGACAGAGCCAAAGCAAAAACAGTGCCCAGCTGTGGATGTGACTGGTGATGGAAGGAAAGTCTGATGCTGTAAAACATTATTGCATAGGAACCTGGAATGTTAGGTCCATGAATCAAGGTAAATTGGAAGTGGTCAAACAGGAGATGGCAAGAGTGAACATAGACATTTTAGGAATCAGTGAACTAAAATGGACTGGAATGGGTGAATTTAACTCAGATAACCATTGTATCTACTACTGTGGACAAGAATCCCTTACAAGAAATGGAGTAGCCCTCACAGGCAACAAGAGTCCAAAATGCAGTACTTGGGTGCAATCTCAAAAATAACAGAATGATCTTAGTTTGTTTCCAAGACAAAACATTTTCAGTACCACAGTAATCCAAGTCTATGCCCCAGCCACTAATGCTGAAGAAGCTGAAGTTGAATAAATTCTATGATGACTTATAAGACCTTCTAGAACTAACACCAAAAAAAGATGTCCTTTTCACCATAGGGGACTGGAATGCAAAAGTATGAAGTCAAGAGATACCTGGAGTAACAGACAAGTTTGGCATTAGAGTACAAAGTGAAGCAGGGCAAAGCTAATAGAGTTTTGCCAAGAGAATGCACTGGTCATAGGAAACACCATCTTCTAACAACACAAGAGAAGACTCTACATATGGACATCACCAGATGGTCAATATCAAAATCAGATTGATCATATTCTTTGCAGCTAAAAGATAGAGAGGCTCTATACAGTCAGCAAAAACAAGACTGGGAGCTGACTGTAGCTCAGATAATGAGTTCTGTATTGTCAAATTTAGACTTAAATTGAAGAAAGTAGGGAAAACCACTAGATCATTCAGGTATGACCTAAATCAAATCCCTTACGATTATACAGTGGAAGTGAAAATAGATTCAAGGGATTAGATCTGATAGACAGAGTGCCTGAAAAACTACGGACAGAGGTTTGTGACATTATACAAGAGGCGGTGATCAAAAGCATCCCCAAGACGTGCAAAAAGGCAAAATGGTGGTCTGTGGAGGCCTTAAAAATAGCTGAGAAAAGAAGAGAAGTGAAAGGCAAAGGAGAAAAGGAAAAATATATCCTTCTGAATGCAGAGTTCCAAAGGATAGCAAGAAGAGATAATAAAGCCTTCCTAAGTGATCAATGCAAAGAAACAGAGGAAAACAATAGAATGGGAAAGATGAGAGATCTTAGATGTCTTCAATAGGAACCTGGAATGTTAGGTCCATGAATCAAGGTAAATTAGAAGTGGTCAAAAGGAGATGGTAAGAGTGAACATCGGCGTATTAGGAATCAGTGAACTAAAATGGACTGGAATGGGTGAATTTAACTCAGATGACCATTATATCTACTACCGTGGGCAAGAATCCCTTAGAAGAAATGGAGTAGCCCTCATAGTCAACAAAAGAGTCTGAAATATAGTACTTGGATGCAATGTCAAAAATGGCAGAATGATCTCGGTTCATTTCCAAGGCAAACCATTCATATCACAGTAATCCAACTCTATGCCCCAACCAGTAATACTGAAGAAGCTGAAGTTGAACAGTTCTATGAAGACCTTCTAGAACTAACACCCCAAAAAGATGTCCTTTTCATTGTGGGGGACAAGGGATTAGATCTGATAGTCAGAGTGCCTGAAGAACTATAGATGGAAGCTCATGACATTACAGTAGGCAGTGATCAAGACCATCCCCAAGAAAAAGAAATGGAAAAAAAGCAAAATGGCTGTCTGAGGAGGCCTTACAAATAGCTGTGAAAAGAAGAGAAGTGAAATGCAAAGGAGAAATGGAAAGATATACCCTTCTGAATGCAGAGTTCCAAAGGATAGCAAGAAGAGATAATAAAGCCTTCCTCAGTGATCAATGCAAAGAAATAGAGGAGGACAAAGAATGAGAAAGACTAGAGGTCTCTTCAAGAAAATTAGAGATACCAAGGGAACATTTCATGCAAAGATGGGCTCAATAAAGGACAGAAATGGTATGGACCTAACAGAAGCAGAAGATATTAAGAAGAGGTGGGAAGAAATACACAGAAGAACTGTACAAAAAAGATCTTCACAACCCAGATAATCATGATGGTGTGATCACTCAAATAGAGACAGACATCCTGGAATGTGAAGTCAAGTGGGCCTTAGAAAGTATCACTACAAACAAAGCTAGTGGAGCTGGTAGAATTCCAGTTGAGCGATTTCAAATCCTAAAAGATGATGCTGTGAAAGTGCTACACTGAATATACCAGCAAATTTGGAAAACTCAGCAGTGGCCACAGGACTGGAAAAGGTCAACTTACATTCTAATCCCAAAGAAAGGCAATGCAAAAGAATGTTCAAACTACCACACAATTGCACTCACCTCACACGCTAGTAAATTAATGCTCAAAATTCTCCAAGCCAGGCTTCAACAGCATGTGAACCATGAACTTTCAGATATTCAAGCTGGATTTAGAAAAGGCAGAGGAACCAGAGATCAAATTGCCAACATCTGCTGGATCATAGAAAAAGCAAGAGAGTTCCAGAAAAACATCTACTCTGCTTTACTGATTACACAGAGCCTTTGACTGTGTGGATCATAACAAACTGTGGAAAATTCCTAAAGAGGTGGGAATAGCAGACCACCTTCCCTGCCTCCTGAGATGTCTGTATGCAGGTCAAGAAGCAACAGCTAGAACCAGACATGGAACAATGAACTGGTCCCAAATCGGGAAAGAAGTACGTCAAGGCTGTATACTGTCACCCTGCTTATTTAACTTATATGCAGAGTACATCATGAGAAATGCTGGACTGGATGAAGCATGAGCTGGAATCAAGATTGCTGGGGGAAATATCAATAGCCTAGATACGCAGATGATACCACCCTTATGGCAGAAAGCAAAGAAGAACTAAAGAGCCTCTTGAAGAAAGTGAAAGAGGAGAGTGAAAAAGTTAGCTTAAAACTCAACATTCAGAAAGCTAAGATCATGGCATCTGGTCCCATCACGTCATGGCAAAAAGATGGGGAAACAGTGGAAACACTGACAGACTTTATTTGCTTGGGCTCCAAAAGCACTGCAGATGGTGATGCATCCATGAAATTAAAAGATGCTTTCTCCTTGGAAGAAAAGCTATGATGAACCTAGACAGCATATTAAAAAGCAGAGACATTACTTTGCCCACCAAGTTCTGTCTAGTCAAAGCTATGGTTTTTCCAAGAGTCATGTAGGGATGTGAGAGCTGGATTATAAAGAAAGCTGTGTGCCAAAGAATTGATGCTTTTGAAATGTGGTGTTGGAGAAGACTCTTAAGAATCACTTGGACTGCAAGGAGGTCAAACCAGTCAATCCTAAAGGAAATCAACACTGAATTTTCCTTGGAAAGACTGATGCTGAAGCTGAAACTCCAATATTTTGGCTACTGATGTGAAGAATTGACTCATTGGAAAAGACCCTGATGCTAGGAATGATTGAAGGAGGGAAGAGAAGGGGACGACAGAGGATGAGATGGTTGGATGCCATCACCGACTCAATGGACATGAGTTTGAGCAAGTTCCGGGATTTGGTGATGGATAGGGAGGCCTGGCGTGCTGCAGTCCATGGGTCACAAGAGTCGGACACAAATGAGTGACTGACTGAATCTTTTTCCTAATAAAGTTCTATAATCTTTCCACTAGGCATTTCACATTTTCTTCTTAGATTTATTCATCATATATATTTTGGTGTTTCCATAAAGTATTATTATTTTTAAATGCATTGCTTTTTGTAAACGGTATCCTGTTGTGAATGACTTTCTAGTAAAATACTGAATAGCTATTCAGTCTCCCTTATTTTTTCCTGAATCTTATGTAGAACGTTTTCAATATTTCCTTAAAAATTATAATGAATTCTGTAGAGATTTTAATGGACACCATTTTCCAAATTAGGTAAACCTCCTTTCTGTTTCTTTGTTTTTTAATCATGAATAAATTTTAAATTTTATCAAATGCCTTTTTCTGAGTCATGTGTGCCTGGCAGCTCTTTGTTTTGTTTTTGTATGTGGAAAGATTTTAAATTACTAATTCATTTTTTAAAAACTATTGTAGTAGAACTATTCAGATTTCCTACTTTTTGAGTCAGTTTTTCCATTATGTTTTTGTAGGACCCAATCCATTTCATCTAAGTTTTCAAATTTATTGGTATAAAATTGTTCACAATGCCATCTTTATATCTAGGAAATTTTTTCATAATTGAAGTTTTGTTTCTGCTCTTTTTTTCTCCCTCATTCATAGTGTTCTGTTTTCCTAGTGTGTTTTTTGGGTTTGATTTTATTGTGAGTTGCTCATTTTCCTTGTAACTTTATCTGAAAAAATTCTTTAAGGCTAGATTTGAAGGTGAGTTCCTCCTTCAGAAGATTCAAATTGCTTCTGCCAGTCTCCTGGGGGCACTAATCTGGTACTATTAGAAGTTGAATACTTTACTTAAAGTTGTTTTGACCCTGAAGGAGTATGAATTCAGGCTGATAGACCCTTATGAGGGCTCAGTTGTGGTTACATAATTCAGGGGGAGGAGTTGTTTAATCCCTTCACCCAGTAACCAGGTCAGTGCACTGATTTCTCTCTGTGGCAGTTCGTGCCAGGGTGTCTTACTCAATCTCCATGCTGAGCAAGCTCTGGGAGTTATCTCCAACTTCTTGAGTCTGACATATCTATCAAAATAGAAATTTGCTGGCCCCCCAGAAAACCTCAGGGTGAAAATTACCTTGTTTCTCATGACTCCTGGACTCCTGGGTTCTCAGTGACTGTTGTTCCTTTCCTTTTGGGAATCACAGATTCTTTATTTTCAAGACACTTTAACAACATGTTTTGTTTTGTTTTTAAAGGCACTTTTTTTTTCCTTCTTTCATTTTAGTTGGTTTAGTTGGAAGTGTCATTCGGTGTATTAATCTGTTATACTGCCAGAAACTAAAACCCAGATAATCTTTTTCCAGATGAGTAAAATGAGGTTTGATAAAGCTATCAGTACAGCTCAGTTCAGTCACTCAGTCGTGTCCGACTCTCTGCGACCCCATGAATCGCAGCATGCCAGGCCTCCCTGTCCATCACCAACCCCCGGAGTTTACTCAAACTCACGTCCATCGAGTCGGTGATGCCATCCAGCCATCTCATCCTCTCTCGTCCCCTTCTCCTCCTGCCCTCAATCCGTCCCAGCATCAGGGTCTTTTCCAATGAGTCAAATCTTCGCATGAGGTGGCCAAAGTTTGGAGTTTTAGCTTCAGCATCAGTCCTTCCAATGAACACCCAGGACTGATCTCCTCTAGGATGAACTGGTTGGATCTCCTTGCAGTCCAAGGGACTCTCAAGAGTCTTCTCCAACGCCACAGTTCAAAAGCATCAATTCTTTAGTGCTCAACTTTCTTCACCATCCAACTCTCACATCCATACATGACCACTGGAAAAACCATAGCCTTGACTAGATGGACCTTTGTTGGTAAAGTAATGTCTCTGCTTTTTAATATGCCATCTAGGTTGGTCATAACTTTCCTTCCAAGGAGTAAGCATCTTTTAATTTCATGGCTGCAGTCACCATCTGCAGTGATTTTGGAGCCCAAAAAATAAAGTCTGACACTGTTTCCACTGTTTCCCCATCTATTTCCCATGAAGTGATGGGACCAGATGCCATGATCTTAGTTTTCTGAATGTTGAGTTTTAAGCCAACTTTTTCACTCTCCTCTTTCACTTTCATCAAGAGGCTTTTTAGTTCTTCTTCACTTTCTGCCATAAGGGTGGTGTCATCTGCATATCTAAGGTTATTGATATTTCTCCCAGAAATCTTGATTCCAGCTTGTGCTTCTTCCAGCCCAGTGTTTCTCATGATGTACTCTGCATATAAGTTAAATAAGCAGGGTGACAATATACAGCCTTGATGTACTCCTTTTCCTATTTGGAACCAGTCTGTTGTTCCATGTCCAGTTCTAACTGTTGCTTCTTGACCTGCATATAGGTTTCTCAAGAGGCGGGTCAGGTGGTCTGGTATTCCCATCTCTTTCAGAATTTTCCACAGTTTATTGTGATCCACACAGTCAAAGGCTTTGGCATAGTCAGTAAAGCAGAAATAGATGTTTTTCTGGAACTCTCTTGCTTTTTCGATGATCCAGCAGATGTTGGCAATTTGATCTCTGGTTCCTTTGCCTTTTCTAAAACCAGCTTGAACATCTGAAAGTTCATGGTTCACATTATTGCTGAAGCCTGGCTTGGAGAATTTGAGCATTACTTTACTAGCATGTGAGATGAGTGCAATTGTACGGTAGTTTGAACATTCTTTGGCATTGCCTTTCTTTGGGATTGGAATGAAAACTGACCTCTTCCAGTCCTGTGGCCACTGCTGAGCTTTCCAAATTTGCTGGCATACTGAGTGCAGCCCTTTCACAGCATCATCTTTCAGGATGACCCCGCGTCCAAGGACAGGGGCCGCGGCCAAGAGGAGCTACCCCTGCGTCCAAGGAGTGGCGGCTGCGCGGGCACAGGAGGTCAAGAAGAGCTACTCCATGTTCAAGGTCAGGAGGGGCGGCCAGGAGGAGATACCCCTCTTCCAAGGTAAGGAGCAGTGGCTGCGCTTTGCTGGAGCAACCGTGAAGAGATACCCCACGTCCAAGGTAAGTGAAACCCAAGTAAGGAGGTAGGTGTTGCGAGAGGGCGTCAGAGGGCAGACACACTGAAACCATAATCACAGAAAACTAGCCAATCTGATCACAGGACCACAGCCTTGTCTGACTCAGTGAAACTAAGCCATGCCGTGTGGGGCCACCCAAGACGGACGGGTCATGGTGATAAAACTATAGCCAGGTCCAAAAGCCACTACATGAGTAGTGCTGACACCTAGAAGGAGCCACAGGTAGTGTGACCTTTCCCATAGCACTCTGGCTATGGACAGGTGCAGGAGATATGATTTAAAGCCACAGACTCTCAAGAGAAAGGTCCCAGAAAGTCTTCTGTCTCCCCTGGGAAGCAGAAGTTGATGTTGTGTCATGGGGAGAGAGTCTGCCCCCCTGTACAGTCCCCTACTCCATGTCACCTGCCCTTTGATACCATCTTCACTCAGGAATCCGGCAATTCTGTATACTATATAAAGTAGGAAGAGTCAGGGGTAGGAATGCTCACAGAAACAGCCAAGGTCAGAACTTCAGCTTAGAAGTCATCCCTTAGGGACTTTCCTGGTGATCCAGTGGCTAAGATTCCATGTTCAAAATGCAGGAGACCAGAGTTTAATCTCCCGTCAGGGAACTAGATCCCACATGCCACAACTGAAGATCCTGCATATTGCGGCTAAAAGATCACACATGATGCAATTAAAAATCCCACATGCCATAAATCAAGATCCTGCCTGCTGCAACTGAAAGATCCTACATGCCGGAACTTCCCTGATGGTCGAGTGGTTGAGACTTTGCCTTCCAGTGCAGGGGGTGTGGGTTCCATCCCTGACTAGGAAACTAAGATCTCACATGCCTCAAGGACAAACAATCAAAACATAAAGCAGAAGCGGTATTGCAACAAATTCAATAAAACACTTTAAAAATGGTCCACATCAAAAAAAAAATTTTTTTTAAGGATCCCATATGCCACAACTAAGACCAGGAACAGCCTAAATAAATAAATATTTCTTTAAAAAGTCATCCCTTAATTTCTTCATTTAACAAATGTTTATTGAATACTGTGCTATTCCTGGGGGATTCACCAAAAACAAGAGCCAATATTTGCATTTATGTAGCTTACAGCTGGTGGAGGAGATCTGAGGGATGGAGCAGGCTTTCTGAACGCACAAAAATTGCTACAAAGGGGTAAGCACTGGATACTGTGGCAGCACTAATGAGTCAAGGGGTCAAGGAGTGCTTCTGGGAGAAGTAACATCTAAGCAGAGATCTGAGGGCAAGAGGGGATTAGCCAGGCAGAGAGAGGAGGAGGCTATGGTGTTCCATGCTCAGAATATCCTGGGCTTGGGAGCTGAAGTGAGGAGCAACATGAGAAAAGTCTGGAAGGTGGGTAAGGGCATCTGGGGGAAGGGTCTTGCCTGTTGCCTTAAGAAGTTTGGACTTTGTCTGGAGGGAAATAGAGAGTTAAGGAGGGTTTTAAAGAGAGCTGATTTAGAACAATTGCTCTGCTGCATTATAGGGAATGGAATGTTAGAGGGAATGGAGGGTAGGGGAAATGACATCATGGTGGCCTGAGAGGACTGAGACACATTTAGCATTTAGGGCTTTGAAGCCAGACTGCCTGGGTTCCAATCCTACTTCTATCACGGATTGGCTGTATGACTTCAGGCAAACTGTCCAATCTCTTTTGCCTCAATTTCCTCATCTGTAAAGCAAGAGTATGACAGCATCCACCTTACAAAGTTGTGACGCATAGATTAAGAGCTTAATATACTAACATATATTAAGAGCTTCATTTTACTGTTATTTAAATGGACAGGACTTTGTGGGTGATTGGATAAAGGGAGAGGAGGAAAGAAGAATCAAAGATGGTTGAAGGGACACGGAAACCACGGAAGGACATTCGTGTCTAGTCTACAGCTGGACGTTCTTACTTTCTGGTTCTTACATATCCCTGAAGCCTAGCACACAAAGAGCCAGGAACAGTGATTCAGTCGCTGCTTTGGAGGAGCTAACAAAACAAAGTGATGAGTGTTTGGCTAGAAGAACCCACAGGATGCACAGGAATGGCTCCTGCCTAAGCTCAGGTGGGCAGGGAAGACATCCCATAAAGACACTGGGCCGCACTGTGAAGTACACGTAGGAGTTACTCAGGTGCTGGGAAGTGAGGAGAGGAAAATGGCAAGAGATAACCCGGGGAGAGGGATAATGAGAAAAGCCAGAGAACAAAAGGGAATGAAGCAGAGGAAGGCAACAGTGGAGGTAAAACAAGAAAACAGCAGTGTTATGACCTAACAGTGTGATGGAGTCCTTCTCAACTCCCTTTTCTCAACACCTACCATGAAAACTGACTTTTCTTTTTCCTTCCTTTATTTTTTCTGGGGAATGCTAACTTCTTAAAATGTTTGCAACATGCAAAATGCTCTTGCCCCATTGCTTGCACTTTTAAAAATAGCTCACAGCAGATCTATTTAATCAGTGTGGTAGGTCGTTACAGTGTCTATGTGGGCCTGGGCGTCTCCGTGATTCTGCATCCCGGGAGTGGGGCTGAGGCCTGGCTACCCTTCCCTCTGTAGGATGCCTGGAGCACGGGACAGACTTTGATGGTAATGAAAGCGCTTCTCTGCTCCTCTTCACGGGTCAAGTCCATGGCAACGAGCCAGCTAGCACCCTGGACCTCACTCACTGTCAGACTCTCAATATGATGTGTTCTTTCCACTTTCAAGGCTTAGAATAGCCACCCAAAATTTAAGCCAGAAATGTAGCTGCAGGCCAACACTGACAGCACATCCTCGTGATTTTCCAACATTAGGAGCACAGGTGTGCTGGTCGCAACTCTTTATGCCCCTCCCCCTCACTCTTCCCAGACCTCGGTTCCCAGAAACGGACTGCAGCAGCCCCACCAGGCAGCCTCCCCTGAATTCAGCCCCATGAGTCACGGGCTGCTGATTCCACATCCCCAGTGAAATTTCCTGAAATCCAGCACATGGGTGTATGTTTATGAAGTTGGGCTACTGGGGGTGATGGTCAGTGCCAGGCATGGCACTTCCTGGAGGGTTCCTCACTCCTGGGCTCATTCAAGACTGGGGAGACAGACCTGGGTTCAAATCCTGGCTCAGTCATGCACTCAGACAAGCTAAGCCTCTGTGTCCTCACCAAGAATGGCCCTCAGAAAATGGAGGTGACAATAACTACTGTAAAGGGTTGTTGAAAGGATTAGAAACAATTATATAAAGATTCTAGCACACAGTAAGGATTCAGAAACCGATAGCAACTGTTAAAAATAACATTTTGTAGGATTGGAGGCTCAAGGTGTTAGACTGCATGATTTCAGAGTTTCAGAGAGCAGACTTAGGGGCTGATAGTTTCCTGCCAGGCCAAGCAAAGAGGGTGGGTTGCTGGTGGGAGGGTGGGGAAGGGGTGATCAGACCCTAGACCCCAGGGATTCTCTGGATTCTCAGCCCTTGCCCCATAGGACAGCAGGGAGTTAAATGGAACATCTTTTCTCCACGGTTCACCCCTTCTTTGGGCAGAGGCATGAACTCTCCAGCTTCAAGGAACCCTCTGTCTTCTATATAAGCCACTTTTACAATTTCCCCTTGGCTAATGTTTAATATATAATTTTATAATTAGCACTTCCCAGTCACCATCTCCAACTGCTCTGCAAGCCCCTTGGGGACTCTGATGTGATGAAACAAACCCCACCCTGCTTTGCCACAAGCCCTCCCCCACCAATGCTGGCTGAGAAGGGAAGAGAAAGAGTCTGTCCCCTCGTTTCTAGAGGGTCATTTCCTCACTCTCTGCAGGCTGGTATCTCAGTCCAGCTGCGGTCCTTGTTCTGGAATCATTCCACACAGACAGCACCAGATGTAACGCACACACAGTTCACCTCTCAGGCCTACAAGCTTCAGATCCCCTCCACAGTTCTGCCTGGACCGTAGGAGTGCCAGGAGAAAACAGGACTGAGGATGCGAGGCTCCTCAAGGATAATCCTTTGGGATTTGAGCAATCTTCCCAGCCAGACGTTACAATGTGCTAACACCCTTGTGAGTCATGAACTAACTCATGGTCAATTCTGTTTGGAGAACAGGATGAATAATTGAGAGTAACTGGGTGTTTGCTTGAATCTGGGCCTAACCCAGTATTTATTCTGTTTTCTTGTCTCTTTTTGCCTAAAACAAACATGTCTAGTTTCCCATCTTCCTCCACATTCCCGGTCTAATCCTTCACTGGCTCTTAGAGGAAAGTCAAAGCCTTTAACATGGTCTGAAGACACTGCAGGATGGCCCTGCCTACTTCTCCGGCATCTCTAGACTGGATGTGAGGGCACCCACATCCTTGGGGGTATGTGCCTGAAAGTCATGAACTTAATTTTCTTTAAATTTTTTTTTTTTTTTGGGTGGAATAATTTTACAGACAAGTTGCGAAAATAAAACAGAAAGTTCCTCCATTTCTCTAAACCAGCTTCCCTAATGTTAACATCTTACATAACCACAGTCCAATGATCAAAACCAGGAAAATAACATCGGTACAATACTGCTAACTAAACCACAGGCTATATTTGAATTTTAACAGTTTTCCTATTAACATCTTTTTTTCTGTCCCAGGATGCAATTTGGGACCACACATTGCATTTAGTTGTTGTTACTTGTTAGTTTCCTTTAATCTGTGACAGTTTCTCAGTCACTCGTCTTTTATTTTTGATGAGCTCTGGGCAGTTATTTTGTAGAACGTCTCTCGGTTTGGATTTGCCTGATGTTTTCTCACGGTTAGATTGAGATTATGTATTTTTTGGCAAAAATGCCACAGAAGTAATTTCATACTCTTCTCAGCACATCATATCAAGGGGTAGGTGATATTGCTATGTTTTATTACTGCTGATATCAACCTTGATTACTGACTAGAATTACCTTCTTCATGCTCAGCCTCTAAACATACTCTTCCTATTCTCTATCGTAATTCCTTTGGTGAACTTGTCCTTTCTCATTGGTTTGAGTATCATCTATCTATACCCCAAATATAACCAAATTTGTATGTTTATTTTAGTTCCCCTCTTTAAACTTTAACCTGTATGTCAGTCTATTCACGCTTTCAAATTGATTATCTAGTAAGGATCTCAAGCCTAATATTCAAAATCAAACTCCTTAATCTCCAGTAGTCTTTTATATCTTAGTGAATGGCAATCCATCTTTTTAACAGCTCAAAACAAAAACTCTTGGTGTCATCCTTCCCTCTTTTTCTTGCTCACTACATCTAATCCACCAGAAAACGCTGTTGGTTTCCTGGTGGCTCAGATGGTAGAGAATCCACCTGCCAATGCAGGAGACCCCAGTTCAACCCCTGGGTCAAGAAGATACTCTGGAGTAGGCAATGGCTACCTACTCTAGTATTCTTGTCTGGAGAATTCCATGGACAGAGGCTACAGTGCCTGGGGCTGCAAAGAGTCAGACATATTTGAGTGACTAAGACTCTGTATTAAAAATCTGTCCAGGTTCACTTCTCACCACCATCTCAGCTACTGCCCAGAAGTAAGTCATCACCACCAGCACCTTCTACTTGGATTACTGTAACTGTCACCCACCTGATCTCCTTGATGTTAGTCTCATCCTCCTAGAGTCTTTTCTCCATATAGAAAAAATCTTTCAGAAACCTAAATCAGACCATGTAATTCCTCTGCTCAAAACCCTCCAATAGCCATCCCATATCAATAGCATCCCATCTCGACAGCATCCCGTCCAAAGGTAAAATCCTTTCCTAGTGACCTATATCATCTACCTTCTCCAATCACACCTCTGATCTCATCTCCTACTGCTCTCCCCCACGCTATTCCTTGAAAACCATCGAGTTTTGTCCAATTCAAGGCTACCTTTGCTCATGAATTCTGTTCTCCTTTTCGGTGATTCCTCACACATAAGTGGAGCTCAACTGATCCAGCAGCACAAATTGGAGCCTCAGTCATCCTGGGTGATCCCTTTCCCTTGAGTCCAATCCATCATCAAACCCTGTTTTCCCACATAGACGATGCTCAAACCTATTTCTCATCTCCACTGCTAAAGCCCATGTTCACTATGATCTCTCCTTCCTGAGCTCTTTGCCCACTGCCAATTAATTCCCCCCACTGAAGCCCAAGTGGTCTTTTTGAAATGCAAATCCAGTCAAATCACAGCCTGTTCAAAGGCTCCTCAATGGCTTCCCACTCCTGGTAGACAGCGATCACAGATTCTAAACACAGTTTACATATCCCTCCACCTGTGGCCTCTTCTGTTCCAGCCACAGTGACCTCCTCTCCATTCCTCCTAGGGCACCATGCTCCCCTCACCATGGCCTGCTACTCTGGAAAACACTCCTCAGCCCAGCCTGCTCCCGTTCCCCAGCCCTGCTTTTTGCCTAGTTGAGACCTATACCTACACATACTCACACAACCTAATCATCACTTCTTCAGAGGAGCTCCCTGACTACTCTGTCCAATTGAGCTGTGCGTTCAGTCATGTCCAACTCTTCACGACCCCATGGATTATGGCCCATCAGGTTCCCCTGTCCATGGGATTTGGCTGCCAAGAGTACTCGAATACTGCCATTTCCTCCTCCAGGGGATCTTCCCAACCCAGAGGTCGAAGCCACATATCAAGTATCCTGCATTGCAGGCAGATTCTTTACCCACTGAGCCACCTGGGAAACCCCTTTGTTTTATAGGTACTATCAAAGAATCTTTCCTACAGAAATGCTAATTTATAATTGTCTATTCAGTACTGGAATTCTTTGTCAAATATGTCTCTCCCTCATTAGACTATAAATCTTGTTACAGCAGGGAGCAAAGTGTTTGACACCCAGTTGGCACTCAATAAATATTTGTTGAATGAATAGATAAATTGATAGACTGATGAAAATAAAATCATACTTTTGAAAGACAGATCTGGCAAATCAATTAACAGAAGGAAGAGAAAGGGAATTCTGCACAGTTAGGAGGCAGACTAACACAGGTCAGGAAAGAGGAACAAAATCCTAAAGTAGGATGCTGCATGTAGAATGGAAAGTAACTGCCTTGGGGGGCTGTGTTGTGCTGAAATACCAGGTCACCCACAAATAGCCAGCAACACCATGCTCAGTGCCCATAGCTCACCCCCAACACGGGTGGAGGATCAACAGACATCTGGCATGCCCAGGAGGCTCAGCACTGAGGGAAGTTCCAAGGCAAGGACAAAGGCACTTTCTAGGACATCTCGTCCCTTCAAAAGACAAAGCTGTTTGAATGACAAAGAAATTCCAGTACCCTTTTGCCATCCTCTGGACCCTGGGAGTTCATAAATAGCCTGGTTCCTGTGTTTTAATAGCCTCTGATGTATTTGATTACATTTTCAATTCAAATGGTTCCATTACTACAAGAAGCAACTTCATTACCAGGAGGGCCCACAGCCCAGACTATACTAGCTCCCTGTCATATAATTTAGCCTCAGTCATACCTCAGACAATATTTATACAAGGTCACTTCTTCAAACCACGTCTAGCCTTCCCAAATGACAATATTATTTATGCCAAATGCTTCTCCTAAGGGGTGGAAAACTGCCAACTCTGGTTTAATAGGCTATACGGACAGGCTAGAAAAACATCATTTGTAGCACACACAGTTTATGCATTTAGTATATAACTAGAAGTACAGACTGATCATTGGAATCATGGCCGAAAGCTGGCCCCAGGAAAAAAAAAAAAAAAGCCACAAAAGCAGTAAGGTTTGGATCTTTCCTCCCTGATATTAGTTTTGGAAGCCCTAGGCTTAGCCAGAATTATGAATGCACAAGAGAGAGCTGCTTCAGTGGCTACCTGAATATCCAAAATAGGGGGAAAGCCTGCAAAAGGAAATTTAACTTGGGCGTGTTTGCCCAGCAGCCATCCTCCTGTGGTTGCAAATTAATGTGACCATCCAGTGGAACAGGCAGCCCAGGGGCATTTGGTAACAAAGAACAGTCTAACCCATTGATGTTAATTTACCAAATTATTCACATCCCACAATCTGGAATAGAAATCAGCGGCCAAAAAAATGCCTCCTCTACACCTCAGTCAAAACACCTATAAAAATCTAGATACCAGGAGGCAAAGTCTGGAACATAAACTACTTCATCCTGTTGCCAATGAGTTATTAAAGTACAGAGCGTTGGAGCTGCCAGCAGTGTCTGGGCCTCCCTTGCTTCCAAGCTCCATTCTTGGTGGTGTCTTTAATAAGACATTTGGGCAAAATATATTGGTGACAACTCCTTTCTCTTAAAATCTAGTTAAGGATACAAGTCATGCATTCCACTTAATCCCTTAGGGACCTCAGGAACTTGAAAATCTCTCTTGTAGAGAGTTGGCAAATGTTAGGATGCTGAGCTTTCTTCACATAAAGTGAAAATATCTGTCCAGATTTGCATGATTTATTGATGAAAAATATCACTAATAAACAATTGAAACATTATTGTCCTTTAAAGAGATGTTTACTACTCCTATGTAAAAATACTGTATCAAATTTAAATTTTAGGAACAAAAATGTCAGATTATAAAGGAGTTTAAAAATTTAAAATTTTCCTTTGTATTGATCAACTTGGACTGGTTCTTGTTTCTTAATATGCATTTTTTTAGAGAATTTACATGTTGCATTTTTGTTTTCAAGCACTGTCTCCAGAGTAATTGCCTCCCATTGGCCCAATGTTTAACAGGACTTTATATCATTATGATTTATTAATAATAACAGAATTAACCCTTTATGATGACTATAGCCTTGACCAAGCAACTCCATGCCCAGAATTCATTTCAGGACAGCATTTAGAGATGTGTGCAAAGATGTGAATGTAAAGACGTGCATGCAAAGACAATCATCACAGAATTATTTATTATTGATAGTAAATGTACGACAATCAAGGACTGGTTAAACAAATTATCCATACGATGGAATACTATATAATCATTAAAAATGTAATAAAAAGCAGGAGACACAACCCTCACACACTTCAGACAATACTACAAAACTACAGTAATCAAAAGAGTGTGGTATTGGCATAAAAAACAGCCATATGAAATCAATGAAACAGAAAAGAGAGCTCCAAAATAAATCCACACACCTAGAGTTAATTAATCTTTGACAAGGGGGCAAGAATATAAAATGTGAAAAAGACAGTCTCTTTAGCAAGTAGTGCTGGGAAAGCTGGACAGCTCCATGTAAATCAATGCAGTTAGAACACACCCTCACATCACACACAAAAACGAACTCAAAATGGCTTAAAGACTTAAATATAAGACAAGACATCATAAAACTCCTAGAAGAGCTCATAAGCAAAACATTCCCTGACATAAAATCATACCAGTACTTTCTTAGACCAGTTACCCAGGCAATAAAAATAAAAACGAAAATAAACAAATGGGTCTAATCAAATTGACAAGTCTTTGCATAGAAAAGGAAAACATAAACAAAACAAAAAAACAACCTATGGAATGGAAGAAAAAATTTTCAAACAACACGTCCACCAAGGACAACCAGTCTGTACAACTCAACAACAAAAAAACAAATAACCCAATCAAAAAATGGGCAGAAGACCAATACAGGCATTTCTCCAAAGAAGACATACAAATGGCCAATAGGCACATGAAAAGATGCTCATCAATGCAAATTATTAGAGAAATACAAATCAATACTACAATGAAGTATCACCTCACACAAGTTAGAATGGCCATCATCAGAAAGTCCACAAATAATAAACCCTGGAGAAGATGTAGAGCAAAGGGAACTCTCCTACACTCTTGTTAGAAATGTAAATTAGTGCAGCCCCTATACAAAACAGTCTGGAAGTTCTTTTAAAAGCTAAAATAGAACTACCATATGACCCAGTGATCCCACTACTGGGCATATATACTGAGAAAACCATAATTTAAAAAGACACATGTTTCCCAATGTTCACTGAAGCACTATTTACAATAGCCAGAACATGGAAGCCACTTAAATGTTCATCAGTAGAGGAATAAAGAAGATGTGGTATATATATATGTGATGGAATATTACTCAGCCATAAAAAGGAACAGAACTGAGTCATTTGTAGAGAGGTGAATGGACCTAGAGTCTGTCATACAGAGTGAAGTCAGAAAGACAAAAACAAATATTGTATATTAATGCATGCATGTGAAACCTAGAAAAATGGCACAGATGAACCTAGTTCCAGGGCAGGAACCAAGATGCAGATGTAGAAAACAGATGTGTGGACATGGGGCAGGGGGTCAGGGAGGGGGAGGTGAATCGGGAGATTAGGTTTGACATAAATGTACTTCCATGTGTAAGACAGACAGCTAGTGGGAAGCTGCTGCAGAGCGAGGGAGCTCAGCTCGGTGCTCTGAGTAACCTAGGGGGGTGGGATGGGGGTGGGGGGGTAGGAATTCAGTAGTGAAAGTGAAAGCCCCTCAGTCGTGTCCAACTCTTTGTGACCCCATCGACTATATAGTCCATGGAATTCTCCAGGCCAGACTACTGGAGTGGGTAGCCTTGCCCTTCTCCAGGGGATCTTCCCAATTCAGGGATCGAACCCAGGCCTCCCACATTGCAGGCGGATTCTTTACCAGCTGAGTCACAGGGAAGCCCAAGAACACTGGAGTGGGCAGCCTATGCCTTCTCCAGGGGATCTTCCCAACCCAGGAATTGAACCAGGGTCTCCTGCATTGCAGCCGGATTCTCTACCAACTGACCTACAGGAAAGCCCCCAATATATGTTTCCATATAGCTGATTCAATTTGTTGTACAACAGAAACTAACAGAACATCGTAAAGCAATTATACCACAGTTTAAAAAAAAAAAGATACACACACCCCTCTATTCATAGCAGCACTATTCACAATAGCCAAGATAAGGAAACAATCTAAATGTCCATCAACAGATGAATGGATAAAGAAAATATGGTACATACATACAACAAAATACTACTCAGCCATAAAAAAGAAATAATACCATTTGCAGCAACATGGATGGACATAGAGATTATCATACTAAGTGAAGTAAGTCAGACATAGAAAGACAAATATCATGATATCCCTTATATATGGAAACTAAAACATGGCACAAATGAACCTGTCAACAAAACAGAAACAGACTCACAGGCATGGAAAGCTGTGGTTGCCAAGGGACAGGCAGGTGGGGGAAGGGTAGACTGGGAGTTTGGGGTTAGTAGATGCAAACTATTATGTATAGAATGGATAGACAACAAGGTCCTACTGTATAGCACAGGGAACTATATTCAATATCCTGGGATAAACCATAATGGAAAATAATATGAAAAAGAATGTATATGTGTCATGTATAGATGTGAGAGCTGGACAATAAAGAAAGCTGAGCACCAAAGAATTGATGCTTTCCACTGTGCAGCTAGAGAAGGCTCTTGAGAATCCCTTGGACTGCAAGGAGATGAAACCAGTCAATCCTAAGGGAAATCAACCCTGAATATTCATTGGAACGGCTGATGCTGAAGCTGATGCTCCAAAATTTTGGCCACCTGATGTAAAGAGCTGACTCATCGGAAAAGATCTTGATGCTGGGAAAGATCAAAGGTAGGAGGAGAAGAGGGTGACAGACGATGAGATGGTTGGATGGCATCACTGATTCAATTGGGCAAACTCCGGGAGATGATGAGGGACAGGAAAGCCTGGCGTGCTGCAGACTATGGGGCTGCGAAGAGTCGGATATGACTTGGCAACTGAACAACAACATGTCTATAACTGAGTCAGTTTGCTATACATTCAAAGCTAACACGACATTGTAAGTCAGTTCAGTTCAGTTCAGTTGCTCAGTCGTGTCCGACTCTGCGACCCCATGAATCGCAGCACACCAGGCCTCCCTGTCCATCACAAACTCCTGGAGTTTACTCAAACTCATGTCCATTGAGTCGGCGATGCCATCCAGCCATCTCATCCTCTCTCGTCCCCTTCTCCTCCTGCCCCCAATCCCTCCCAGCATCAGGGTCTTTTCCAATGATCTTTGCATGAGGTGGCCAACGTATTGGAGTTTCAGCTTCAGCATCAGTCCTTCCAATGAACACCCAGGACCCATCTCCTTCAGGATGGACTGGTTGGATCTCCTTGCAGTCCAAGGGACTCTCAAGAGTCTTCTCCAACACCACAGTTCAAAAGCATCAATTTTTCGGTGCTCAGCTTTCTTCACAGTCCAACTCTCACATCCATACATGACCACTGGAAAAACCATAGCCTTGACCAGACAGACCTTTGTTGGCAAAGTAATGTCTCTGCTTTTTAATATGCTATCTAGGTTGGTCATAACTTTCCTTCCAAGGAGTAAGCATCTTTTAATTTCATGGCTGCAGTCACCATCTGCAGTAATTTTGGAGCCCAAAAAAATAAAATCTGACACTGTTTCCACTGTCTCCCCATCTATTTGCCATGAAGTGATGGGACCAGATGCCATGATCTTAGTTTTCTGAATGTTGAGCTTTAAGCCAACTTTTTCACTCTCCCCTTTCACTTTCATCAAGAGGCTCTTTAGTTCCTCTTCACTTTCTGCCATAAGGGTGGTGTCATCTGCATATCTGAGGTTATTGATATTTCTCCCGGAAATCTTGATTCCAGCTTGTGCTTCTTCCAGCCCAGCGTTTCTCATGATGTACTCTGCATATAAGTTAAAAAAGCAGGGTGACAATATACAGCCTTGACGTTCTCCTTTTCCTATTTGGAACCAGTCTGTTGTTCCATGTCCAGTTCTAACTGTTGCTTCCTGACCTGCCTACAGGTTTCTCAAGAGGCAACTATACATCAATAAAAAAGTAAATTTAAAGAAGTCATGTTAGGGCTTCCCTGGAGGGGAAGCTTGCCAATGCAGGAGACACAGGTTCAATCCCTAATCTGAGAAGATCCCACATGTTGTAGAGCAACTGAGCCCCTGCACCACAACTGTTGAGCCTGTACTCTAGAGACAGGAAGTTGCAGCCACTGAGGCCCCAGCACCCTAGAGCCCGCGCTCCACAGCAAGAGCAGCCACCACAGTGAGAAGCCCTTGCACCATAACTAGAGAGGAGCCCCTGCACACCGCAGCTAGAGAAAGCCCACACAGCAATGAAGACCCCGCCCAGCCAAAAACATTAAACTTAAAAATGAATAAACCATTTAAAAATCAGTTAATAGAAAATATCCCCTCATAGGAGAAAATTCACAGTACACTAAATGAAAAAGGGAATAACACAAGCAATATATACCAAGTGTATGTCCAGATGGAATAATATCAAAATATTCACCCATGCAAGACAGTCCTGGAGACACCCCAAAATTATGTGGGTCGGGTTTTAGAGGGAGGCTAAGGAAGTAACACTGATGTGATTTCATTTATACCTGCAGGCAGGTAACACTTGGGGACATCTAGACAGTAAGAATTTTTATTTACACTTTTATTATGGAAGTAATTTGCTTCCTACTTGTCATCATCCAAGCAAAGAAGGGAGAGCATGGGCATTTTTCACTGTTCCTAGCCCAGTGGTGGTTTGGATGGGGTCTGCATAAGATTCCATCTGGTTCTCTGTCTGAATCGCTTTCCTTAAGACAAGAGTGAGAAGCCTGACTTCAGTCTCATACAGTGAGATCCCTGTGTCCTCAACAGTAAAGTGTTGCCATATGGTTCATAACATTAGAACACTCATGGGTAACCCATGAAACCGTCTTCATGTCCACATGATCCCAGAGCACAAAGATTTATTTAGGATATTGTAAATAAAACTTGGATAAACAGAAGCATGAAATGGGAGACCCCACAGGCTAAGGGAAAAAAGTTAGAAAAATAGACCTGCTTCATCACCCTCTCTGGCAAATAGATATGACCCATGATTTATTAAAACAGGAGCTTTTTCAAGACATAATTATAGGCAAGAGAAAAAGCCTTTTCCTAAGAGTGTCTCTGTATGCTTCTACTGAGACTTTTGTATTTGAACTTGACACATTTGAAAATCATTCTAATTTTTTCTTAGTGTCACTGTTTGGGTAGTACCTGAACAGAGGTAACAAGTAAAGCAATAGGGGTGACTAAGATCTCTGTGGGCAGGAGCATTATAAGACTGGGGAAGAGGACCAACAAGAGACTCTTGGGATAGACCAACATTTGAGGGAGAAGAGGAAAGAAGTAAATACAAAGGTATCATTCAAGAAGTCAGAGGGTGAATGAGTCCTCTCTGTATCGAACTATGTAAATAACATTTGCTTTAAGGTGGAAATTTTTAGTGAAAAATATGGTTTGAAGGCGATAGTTTTGCTTTGTTTGACGTGAATGGATTTTTGCCTGGGGTTAAATTAATCCAGATGTACTGGATAAAACAAAGCAAAATTATACTTAAATAGATTCAAGAGTTCTACTATTTTACTCGTCTGAAAAAAAAGTTAAAAATAAATAAAGGTTTTCAGGGAGTAAGTGAATAATTACAAGCATATAATCCTAATCCAAAACATTGAATGTATCAAGAAAAGTTTCTAAATGAGCAGACCTTGAAAGGGTCCTACTGGTTTTACAGACCACACTTTCTCATCCTCAAAGGTTCAACTGACATTTTTGCTAGAACATATTACTAAACAGAGGGGACTAGTGAGGGTTCACTTTTTGTTTCCCCGCCTGTGTGTTGCCTGGCTCCCTCTGCTCGGAAATAACCACAGGGCTTGCTCACTCAGTAGCAATGCTGACAGCATCCCCCAGGACTGGAAGGTAGAAAACTTGCCTCTGTGGTTCCCGAGGCCAGGATCAGACTAGAGCAATTATGCAGTGAGTTTGGCCCACCTTGGGAACTTTGGCTCTCAAATGGCAGGGCTACGCAGACTAAACTGAAGGTTGTTTTACAAGAGACCATCAAAATCCTCATTTGCATGTGTGACATTCCTGTGGAGAGGCTGATTTTGAATCAAACTGGCTGGGCCAGATTACAGAACCAGTCTGCTAGTGTGAATGTAAATAGCATCAGCGGGATCTCCTCCCTCCCAGTCAGCCTTGGCCTTCTCTGACCCAATGCGTGCTAAGTCACTTCAGTTGCATCCTACTCTTTGCGACCCTATGGACTGTAGCACACCAGGCTCCTCTGTCCCTGGGGATTCTCCAGGCAAGAATACTGGAGTGGGTTGCCATGCCCTCCTCCAGGGGGTCTTCCTGGAGGTTGACCCAGGGATCGAACCCACATCTCTTATGTCTCCTGCCTTGACAGGTGGGTTCTTTACCACTAGCACCACCTCGGAAGCCCCAAATCACTAGCCAATTGAGTTTAAATACAATGATCATTCACTGGAAGGACTGATGCTGAAGCTGAACCTCCAATACTTTGGCCACCTCATGAGAAGAGTTGACTCATTGGGAAAGACCCTGATGCTTGGAGGGACTCGGGGCAGGAGGAGAAGGGGACGACAGAGGATGAGATGACTGGATGGCATCACCGACTCAATGGACATGAGTTTGAGTAAACTCCGGGAGTTGGTGATGGACAGGGGGGCCTGGCATGCTGCGATTCATGGGGTCGCAAAGAGTCAGACACGACTGAGCGACTGAACTGAACTGAACAAATGATCCCAACACCTTCCAGCTAACAGGAAAACATCAAGTTTTCTTAGAACAATGGTCGTCAGCAGCCATCCCCACAATCATGAGATCCATTGGGTATTTACATTGTACTAAGTGCTTTACATGCATCATCTCCTCGTATCCTCATAGCAGCCCTGTAAAATGAAAGTGTGAGTCACTCAGTCATGTCCGACTCTTTGTGACCCCACGGACTGTAGCCCGCCAGGCTTCTCCGTCTGGGGAATTCTCTAGGCAAGAATACTGGAGTGAGTTGCCATTCCCTTCTCCAGGGGATCTTCCCAACCCAAAGATCTAACCCAGGTCTCTGACATTACAGGCAGATTCTTTACCATCTGAGCCACCAGAGAAACCTTCATAGCAGACCTATGGCATGTGATATCACTGTACTGTCACATGGCCATTTTTCAAGGGGGGAACAAAAACTCAGAGAGATTAAGGTTAACTCATCCCCAGTCACACAGGAAGAAGGCAACAGATGTGAATGCAGACAGTCTAATTTTCACATCTAAGCTTTCCACCCTTTCTGCCTGATGTCATATTGCTTATAAGTAGCATGACTTCAGTTGACAATAGCAGCAATGAACTCTGAGATCAAAACCAAAAGGCAATGTGATACAAAACAAATCATAAAGTGTGATTAGAAGCTGTGTCATTTTTGTCACAGAGCTGTGTGAATCGTAGGGAGCCCTCCCACTTGTGGATGCCAATTCTAGTTCACTAAAAATCTGGACTGTATATGGAGGATCCAGACAAAGGATCTGCTCCATGCCTCTGTCTCCCAGTGGTAATAACTCTGTAATTCTGCAGTTCTTCTCTGTTAGGCAGCTCTGGGACTCAGTGCTTTCTCTGTAGAGGCCTGGGGGAATAGAAAACAATCCATAAACAAAGTCCCAAACTGGAGCTGCAGAGGGCAGGTGCCCATAGCAATGCAATTGCACAGACTACTCCCCCACTCCACTTTCAGGGTAGGTGCTGGGGATCTTGAGGAAATGGGGACATTTACTCTTCAGCACAGAGACTTCTGGGAGTCATCAGGACACTCTCGGTCTTGAGGACACAAGGCCCTGACAGCCATTCCAGGGGAGAACGAAGCCCAGTAGTTACAAACTTCCCAGCTCTCAGTCCCTGCGGAACATCTTCCACATATGGAGGGGGGTCCTCCACTCATCACCTGGACAGCAGTCTGGCAACTGCTGGCCAAAGTGGTTTATAACATCTGGATAACTGTTTCCAGATGGGGCCTTACCCTGAAAGACTTGATTAAAAGTTTCACACTCAGCGTCTTGAAATAACTGACATATGCACAGAGAGTTTCTATCATCTGCACCCAGAGCGGAAGCAGCAAGCCACGCCTAAGATGAGAGCACGCATCCTTCGTAGGATTTCAAGAGCCTCAAAAAACTGCAAGGCTGTTTCTACTAGGTCCACATCAAAGTCCAGCAAATCCAGCTGCGTAGGGAGGCAGTAAAGTGGACTGGACAGAACAAGAGCTCTAGAATCAGATCTGCATCCAAACCCAGAATCTACCCATTGCCAGCAGAGACTTCAACAAGGACTTAACCTCTCAGAGTCTCAGATTTCCTCTCTGTAAAACAGGAATGCAATAGTCCTTACTTAGAGGAGGACTATGACACGCCTGCACACAGCGGGCGCTCAATAAATGGTTTTCTTCTCTCTCCATTTTTTTTTTATTATTAGCTGAGTCTATAAACACAATTCACTATCATACTTATTACA
The DNA here is from genome assembly GCF_910594005.1 of Cervus elaphus. Lineage (NCBI taxonomy): Eukaryota > Metazoa > Chordata > Mammalia > Artiodactyla > Cervidae > Cervus > Cervus elaphus. The sequence continues at coordinate 17,572,928 of NC_057839.1, read as the reverse complement.
AAACTGTTAGCAAAACACGTAGAAGTTCCTTTTTCAGTCTTTATACAGAACATTAACATTTTAAAAGCATCAACAATAGTAGCAGATGTTTATAATGTGTCCTTTTGAGGAGGAGCTCTAACCATCTCCCATCAGGAAAAAAAGAAACCCACCCTGAATTTGTCTTATAAACAGATTCAGACCAATCCTGACCCCTGGATTAAAATTCTGTGGTCCCTCATGTCTTCTGGAGCTAGACATCTTGATGTTGAAGAGAAAAGGAAGTCCAACTAGACCTAAGATTGGGGGCTCACGGTAATGATGCCTGCAATGCGGGAGACCAGTGTTTGATCCCTGGGTCAGGAAGATCCCCTGAAGAAGGGAATGGCAACCCACTCCAGTATTCTTGCCTGGAGAATCCCCATGGACAGAGGAGCCTGGCGGGCTATAGCTACAGTGCTTGGGGTCACAAAGAGTTGGACACGACTGAATGTTGTCTTATCAACAGATTCAGACCAATTCTGACCCCTGGATTAAAATCATGTGGGCCCTCACTTCTTCTGGAGCTAGATATTTTGATGTTGAAGAGGAAAGGAAGTGAAAAGGAAGTCCAACTAGACCTAAGATTAAGATTCACCAAATATGTGAATGGGTCAAACAAAATGATCCTCATTTAGTAGGCCCAGGGAGAGGCTTCCCTGGGGACTCAGTGGTAAAGAATCTGCTTGCCAATGCAGGAAACACAGGTTCAGTCCCTGATCCGGGAAGATCCCACATACAGCAGAACAATTAAGACGGTGGACCACAGCTACCGAGCCTGTGCTCCAGAGCCCAGGAGCTGCAACTATTGAGTCTAAAACGTTCAGAGAGGTTAAGTGATACTTTAAGTGTTAGGGTGAACATTTAGTACACAAGAGTAAGCTAATTTTCTTCACTTTACAGCACTTCTCTCCCTTATTTTTTTTTTAAATTAATTGGAGGATAATTACTTTACAATACTGTGATGGTTTTTGCCATACATCAATATAAATCGGCCATGGGAATACATGTGCCCCCCGTCCTGAATGCCTCTCCCACCTCCCTCACCACCCTATCCCTCTGGATTGTCCCAGATTACTGGCTTTGACTGCCCTGTTTCATGCGTCTAACTTGCACTGGTCATCTATTTTGCATATGGTAATATGTATGTTTCAATGCTATTCTCTCAAAACATCCCACCATTGCCTTCTCCTACTGAGACCAAAAATCTGTTCTTTACATCTATGTCTCCTTTGCTGCACTGCATGTAGGACAGTCATTATCGTCTTTCTAAATTCCATATATATGCATTTACATACAGTATTTGTCTTTCTCTTTCTGACTTACTTCACTATGTATAATAGGCTCCAGTTTCATCCACCTCATTGGAACTGACTTAAATGTGTTCCTTTTTATAGCTGAGTAATATTCCATTGTGTGTATGTACCACAGCTTCCTAATCCATTCATCTGCCATTGGCCATCTAAGTTGCTTCCATGTCCTAGCTGTTATAAACAGTGCTGCATGAACACTGGGGTACATGTGGCTCTTTGAATTCCAGTTTCCTTGGGGTGTATGCCCAGTAGTGGGATTTCTTGGTTGTATGGCAGTTCTATTCCCAGTTTTTTAAGGAATCTCCACACTGTTCTCCATAGTGGCTACACCAGCTTGCATTCCTACCAACAGGGTAAGAGGGTACTCTTTTCTCCACACCCTCTCCAGAATCTGTTTGTAGACTTTTTGATGATGGCCATTCTGACTGGCATGAGACAATACCTCATTATGATTTTAATTTGCATTTCTCTAATATTCCCCCACTTATTTGGAAAATTATCAATATAATAATGGCTATAATTTATGCAGCATGAATAATATTCCAGGGCAGTGGTAGGCACTTTTCTTACACTATTTCCATGTAACCTTCTTTACATCACGCCTATAAAGCAGGCATAATCATCACCCTGGGTTTCTCTGGGTGAAGAAATTGTAGCTCAAAGAAGTTAAATAGCTTACCACAAACCATAAAGCCAACCAGCAGCAGACCTGGAATTTGAAGCCATCAGTCTAGCTCCACAGGCATCTGCCAACAGCTCTGAAATGATTTCACCTTGCCATGAGGTGAGCAAGAAAACTAGTGAGAATAATTTATCCTGCTCATCACCTGGAATTGCTATGACAGTTAACCTGTGGCATCCATGATCACTGTGTCCACAATCTGGGCTCTGTCCACTATTCCTCATAGCTGCTACGAACCCTCTTTTTTTTTTCTGGTCTCTATTGCCAGACAGGTGTTCAACACAATAGCTCCCTTTTCCCTCCATCTGCTTCTCCTTGCTCAGTGAGGCCCTGATGCATTACGGGCGGCTGCTCCCCACATGTGCTCACAGCCCCACTGATGAGAAATGGCAGAAGCAGGTATTAAAGGTGGAGGTTCTGGCTTGTTGCTCTGAGTGTATTAAAAACCATTCCCAGACTCCACATAAAGAGTTTTACACACATACCCAGCACATGCGATATGAGGGAGACAGAGAAGCAGACGTGGGGATAACCACAGTGAGACAAGTAACCACAACAGAAGTCTGGAGAGATGGGCCCAAGGAAAGCCGCTTTCACAGACCGGGTGATGGATCGTCTCCTCAGCAGACAGACAGACAGCTCGAGGTACTTATTTTTATAAAAAGCTGACAGAAAGAACTCCAGACGTCCAGGCCCGCTCCCTGTTCAGTCCTGTCCAGAGCTGACTCAGCTCTGTTCCCCTTCGCAGGATGGTGAATTATTCCACGCGCTCCTGCTAATCATCCCCATCCAGCTCCTTTCTTTTCTCACAGGTCGTTTAAATGTCTCCTCGTCTGGGTTAGAACTTGGGTGGATACTGAATTCCCTTCTGTTTTCCTCCCCAGGGATGAATTTCTCATACCTAGGGTATTGTTTGTGGGGGGAAATTCTTTCAGTTTAAAGGCCCTTGAGATGATTATCCCAAGAATTTGTCTCACTAGGCTCTTGAAGAGGATACTCACCATTTACTGAGTACACAGTAGGTGCCAGATAATTTCCATACTCTGTCTCCTTTAACTCTCATAATGATTATGTAAGGTCTTTGTAAGTCCCATTATATAGATCAATAGCTTTGTGCAGTGGCGGTATCACAGCCAATGAGGTTTATCCAAGGTGCAATTGTTGCTAATTGAAAACAGATCAAAAAAAAAAAAAGAAAGAAAACAGATCAATAGCACATAGGACATACGTAATAAATGGAAGGGAAGATAAAGCCACATAGCATACTGATTTCCTCAGTGTTTCTTTATAAACCAGAAGACAGAGTGATATAGTAAAAGGAGCTGATTCTGGACCAGAAGACCTGAATTCTTGTGTGAACATGAAAACCAACCAGCTCTCTGGTCTGGGCAAGACATTTTACCTTTGTGCACCTCTGTTCACTTAATCTAAAAAATGCATGAATAAGACTAGCAATTTCTATACACATGGCTCCTTCTTCCTCTAAATTTCTATGACTATTGCCTGTTTTCGTACTGTAGTTAGTATTCATAATGTCAGACTCTCCAAGAATAAAGTCCTCGAACACAGCTAGTCCTTCAGCACTGAATTGACATCCTTCATCACCCAGCTCTGGAGCACATCTAAGCCACATCTGGACAACAAATTAAGGTAGCCATAACACTTTACCCTTTCCAGGCTAATTCAGCATGCTGTAGCTTTTAAAGACAAGTTGAAGCAGAACTTCAAACCCTGTGGCATAATAACAGATTCCATTGTCTTACTACCCTGGATCTGAGAGATGTCCTGATAAAAATAGATACTTGATATCATAGTTAGTTATTTTTGCCCCCCAAAAACTCCGAAACTTAGTAGATGACAACAAATATTTACTATTATCTTTCATGATTCTGAGCCTTTAAAGACTCAGCTGGGTGTTTTTCTTCTGGAGTCCCTCATATAATTTTAGCAGATTGGAGGCAGAGGCTGGGAGTCTTAAGTTAAAGGTTTTTTCATTCACATGTGTGACAAATGAGCTGAGATAACTGTGGGCTTCTTGGTCATATCTCTGTCCACGTGACTACATTGGGCTTCCTCACAGCATGGTAACCCTGGGGCAGTCAGATTTCTCATAACTGATTTCCCCCTAAAGTGAGCATTGCAAGAGAGCAAGTTAAAAGCTTTAAGCCTTCTTGTGAACTAATTTCACTTATTCTGTAGGTCACAGCATTCACAGATTAGCCCAGACTCAAATATGTGGAGGCATGAATTCTAGTGCTCAGTGTGAGCACACTTTTTCCCTCTAGGAATGAAGGGATGGTAGTCATCTTGGGGACAAGTTAATCTACTTGGCCTATCTCAGAGCAAAATGAACTACAGCAAAAGTCAGTTAGATTCTCAACATTTCTCTCATGTTTCCTTACATACACGCACACTTACACAAACAGTTCCAAATGATGCCAATTATAGTACCATGCTTGAACCCCAAAGATGATTACATAAACATGAAGTAGGAATTACAGGTTTAATCCCATAAAGAATAGGTCACAGAAACCACTCTTCCATTTCTCTCTGAAATAACATTAAGCTCTGTCACTGATGGGAAAGGGAAAGCAACTTAACTGAGGAAAATGTCTTCAGAAGAAATAGTAATGGCAGATCAGTGATCTAGTCAAGTCCATCAGGATGGACATTGAATCCCAGTTATCTTAAGAGAAATCCAGATGTTCTCTTGAAACCATCCTTAAAGGAAGGTGAGCCAGCAGGATGAAGTTGCCAGACTCGATTCCAGACGTCCACACCGATAAGCAGGCCTGACGTGTGGCAGTGGAGATGGGCAGGCTTAAGAACACTAAGAAGCAAAATGAGGATCTGGACAGTATCACTATCAGGAAAGCATATCATAAACCTCAGCATGTGACACTGCCCCAAGAAAAACAGCAACCCAGAGGGCCAGCTGAAAAACTAGATTCAGGAGTACAAAAGCAGGTCAGATAGGAAAGTGGTGGTGAGCAAAGTCTGGATGGTGTTTTGGAACCCAAGAGGGATGGCATAAACACTGGAATTACAGGCCCCTAAAGGGCTGAGATGATCTGTAAAAGAAAATACCAGCAGCTCCCGGGGAGGAAGAAAGGCTTAGGAGCCATCAAGGAAGCAGCACAGTGATCCTTTGGGTATGGATGCCAGAGCAGAGCTAGAATTACTGTGGCTTGGAGGTGACTCTAAAGGCCCCCAAAAGAAGCATTTCTTTCTCTTCATGACTCAGAGAAAGTCAGGAATGAATTCCCTAGACACGAAACTTAAGGAGGTTTCTGGCCTCTAATTGGAATATTTAGGATTTGTCAGTCTTGAAATCTGATGGGCATTGCAAGGAGCTCTGTGGATCAATGGGGCAGGAAGATGGAATAGAAAGTTATTTTCCTCTCTGGTTCTGCCTTCAGATGGGAATATGAGGCTTGTTCTTTAAGCTGTATAACTTTTAACACCAGAGGGGCCAACGGGTCCATCATAGTCCACCACCCAACAGAGGGCACTAACTGGACCAATCTTCAGGTTATAGTGCTCAGTTAAACCTGCCCCTCTGGCTCTTAAAGCACTCTCCCATAATTCTGGCAATCATAAAAATCTCTAAGTCTTTTTAATTTATAATCTCATTTCTGGGAATTGGATGCAACTAAACTATCCATGAGCAGGGGAAATGCATGTGCATGAAGATGTTCACAGCAGCATTATTTATAAGTAGACAAACTCAGAGCTTCTCAAACTTCGATGTGCATCTCTTAGAGGTTTTCCTAAAGGGCAGACGTAGTAGATCTGGTAGGTCTGAGTATGGCTCTCAACTCTGCATTTCTAACAAGCTCTCAGGTGATATCCATCCTACTCGGGCCACACTTTGAGCAGCAAGGGGCTTACTTTATATGTAACTTAAAAAAAAAAATCAAACATGTACATTACTAAATAAATGATAGGTACACCTCCTCCATGAAATACTGAAATGGATGTGAAAATGATTTTAAAAACAAGCAATGTGAAAAAGTGTTTATGACATAAACTAAGAGAAAAACACAGGATACAAAATTGTATACATATTAAGATTGCAATTGTAAAAAAAGAAATAGGGAAAACACTGGAAGCAAATCCAAAATTATTAACTGAATGGTTCTTTTAGGATACTGAGATGATGTTTTTCCCCCTCATTTTCAAGTTTTCCATCATGTTGCTACATTACTTTCATAGTCTAAAAATGCTGGTAAACCGGGGAATATTAGGTAATCATACATCCTGCTTTGCTAGAATAGTCTCAGGTGCCTGTTGTCTCTACACAATTATTAATAGTGGTCCCTTCACTCCCAAAATGCTTTATGTAGTTGATAAATTCTTTGGCCATATTAGATACAGGAATGTCTGGAGGCTAGTTACGTGCTTTCTCTGTTACTCCAAAGCATGTGAAAAGCTGAACTGAAATGCCTGGAGAGAGTAGGCAGGGGATGGGGGGAGGTCTCTGATGTGTACATTGTTTTAATTGATTTTTTTAGAGCAGTTTAGGTTCACAGCAAAACTAAAAGGAAGATACAGAGATTTCCCTTATACTCCCTGTCCCCACACACGCACAGCCTCACCTATTGTCAACATGCTCCACTGCTACAACTGAACCTACAATGACACAGCATAGTCCCTGAAAGACCACAGTTTACGTTAGGGTTCACTCTTGGTGTTGTACATCCTATGGGTTTGGACAAAAGTATAATGAATGACATGTGTCCACCATTACAGTTCATACACAATTGTTTAATTTCACTCTCCTAAAAATCCTCTTGCACATTTGTTATAGGTGTATTTAGGCTGTGATATAAGACGTCAATAGTATATGCATTAAAAAAACGTCTGACACAACCATGAAAGCTAGCAATTTTGAAACAGGGGAGAGACGAAGTCAGATAAATGTTCACTGTGCTTTTTAAAACTCTTGCTTTTTAGTTAGCTCTTTCTGATCTTTTCTCCTAACTGCACACCAGGAGTCATCTCATAAGATGAAATCCTACACATCTTAGGGCTGTGATTTTTCTCCTGCTGCTGCTGATCCTCTAAGACAGTAGAGTTAATGTTTGAAAAGGCTGATAATTTGATTCCTTTTTGCCGCTTTTGCTAATACGTGAAATTTTTAGAGCCAGATTTTTTCATTGCTGCCTTAAACCACGTAACTTACTAGGTCTTTTACTTTATACCTTATAAACCTGAATCAAACTAATGCTACTACTTATCAGTTAAATATTTTTAAAGTATTAAGAGGAAAACTTCAAAACAATTGAACTAACTAAATACAAGCCAGATTTCCCTACAGCAAATTTTAAGGCACATTCCAATTTCACTGACTTGGAATTTTATCATACAGAATATTATCTTCAAAATGTAAGCAATCAAAAAAAAATATGTGAGCAAAAAAAAAAAAAAAGTAAGCCATCAATTGCAGCTTGGAAAATATCTTATAAATATACCTTCTGTTGTAATTATTTTATACAAATTGAATTTAACTTGCAATGTTATTTCTTTTGTCTTTATGAGATTAATTTTTTTATTCTTACAGAAATTAATATGTTTCTCTCTCTCACAAACACGCACACCCTGGTGTGAAACACTCTAAGTCCTAGGCCCAAACTATTTGCTCTAAGTCCTTGTCTGCTAGTGATTAGGTAGGTGGGAGCTCAGAGAATGATGGTCTTTGTTCTTTTGTTCCCTCTGGTGTATATTCCATTTCACCTGTGTAGAGCTAAACTTACACCCCAAGGACAAATGACACTTAGGTGAATGACAATAGGTGATTCTAAATTGAGAACAGCTATTCTGTATGGGTGTAAGTTCTGATTGATGGTGCATTTAGAAGCAAAAAATAGGAGCCATGGGGTGGATACTGGACTTCACCTTTTAGGTCATTTTAAATAATAGTGAAAGAAAGACAGGAGAGTGAGAGGCAATACTTTGCCATTCCAGGAAAATAAAAGAAAGAAAAAGACAATAGATAAAGCTGAAAAGCAATGGCCTCAGAGTATACAAGAAACAGAAAAAGAGTGAAATAGAGTGTGAACAAACTCTAGGAAAAAAAAAGTTTAAAAATGCTTAGGGGACAAAGTGTTACTAAAGAAAGGAAATCCTAGCTTGTGAGACTTAACGTGAAACAAGAAGATAAAAATCCTTTATACAATCAGCAAACAAAAGCAAGGAAATATAAATTCTCAAATCCCACAGAGAGCCTGGAAGGGAAGTCAGCGAGACAATGCAGAACATGCAGTTGAGAGGATAAATCATTTCTTTACCTCACTCTACACAAAAAGAAGATAAGGGTCATGGTGAGACATATTTTCCAGCAGAAGGGTAGGGAATTGCTGAAATGCTTTTTCCTTACCACAAAAAACTAACAGAATACCCAATTCCAATGAACAGGATTCTCTCAGAAAGACAAAATCCATTCCTATAGCAAACATGGGTGAGGTCCATGAAGGTGGAAGGAAAAGAGGCTGCCCAGTCGGGCACCACATGAAATATCTATCAACTCACTGTTGAAGGAAGATCAATAAGGACCTTAGAATTTGTGGGAGCAGCCTCTCTTGAGGGAAGACACTGGGGTTTTCTGGAGGTACAGTCTGAGTAATTGGAAAGTTGGATCATTGGAACACTGGGACCATGAGTTTCTCACCCATAACCACAATTTTGAGAGGGAAATTAAAATTGTTTAAAATAAAGAATCAAGGGGGGGGGGGGAAGAAAAAAAAATAAAATAAAATAAAGAATCAAATTCACTTAAAAACATTTACTTAAATGTCTCGGCATGTACTTAAAAACAGTACGCACACACACACAAAAGACCTGGATTCCAAGAAGTAGAAGTCCACCAAGGTCTTACAAACTTGATGGAAAAAAGAAATGCCTGACATGATATTGAAGCCAAAAATATTTCCCCTTGGCCAAAAAGCATTTAAAGTTCATTTCTCATAATGAAACACAAGTTTGGCATGTATACAGAATGTTTATTTTTTCAAATGGCTGAAAAAGTAGGTAACCAAAACATACAATGTCAATGAACCAAGTTCATTAATTTATCCTGGCTATGGATAATCAGATATGGAGTACCCTGAAAGCAATCATGTGAGTGACCTGAATAATTGCATAGGGGTGTTTTTGTAGCTGGGCCTTAGAAGTGTTGCCGGAAAGGGGACCCTTTCCAGGGCCCGAAACTGGGCTCTTGTCTAACACTTGGAAATGAATTGTCCGAGGAGACACATGTGCTGACAAAGCAAGAGATTTTATTGGGAAAGGGCACCTGGGTGGAGAGCAGGAGGGTAAGGGAACCCAGGAGAACTGCTCTGCCACGTGACTTGTAGTCTTGGGCTTTATGGTGATGGGATTAGTTTCCGGGTTGTCTTTAGCCAATCATTCTGACTCAGAGTCCTTCCTGGTGATGCACGCCTTGTTCAGCCAAGATGGATGCCAGTGAGAAGGATTCTGGGAGGTGGTCGGACCTGTGGTGTCTCCTTTTGACCTTTCCTGAACTCTTCCGGTTGGTGGAGGCTTATTAGTTCCATGTTCCTTACCAGGACCTTCTGCCATAAAACAACTTATGCGAATGGTTGCTATGGTGCCTGGCCAGGGTGGAAGGTTTCAATCAGTGTGCTTCCCCTAACCGAACCACTAGTAATTCTTGTCTCTAACAAATTGTCCTCATTGTTCACCTGCAAAATGGACTCTGCGATAATACTGCTTTTCTCTATACTGGCTTTTTTTTTTTATAATGCTCCGAAAAAAGATCTAAGCTTTTCTGAGAAGCAGCTTTGAAAACAACAAGAGGCTTGGCAATTCAAGCCAAATTAATTTATATACAAACTTGAGTTTCAATGATACAGACAAAAGAGGAAGTGTTTTTGGTTTTGCTTTGTGTGTATGTGTGTTTTAATGAGTGACTTTTCTTGAGAAATTTTTCCTAGTTAGAAAAAAGCCATCAAGGAGTTTTCACAAGCTGTAGGGAGCCTTGCCAACATCTCGATCTTCCTCTTTCTTTTCCTCCTTGGCTTCTGACTGATTTAGAAATTTTCAACTTGTAAAGAAAAGATGCAAGTACTATGGGTACAGGCAAATACAGTTTGCATTTTCCCTAGTAAAATGCATATTTCTTTCCCACAGTTAGAGAGCGGTCTAGAGCATGAAAAGAAGGCCATCTCTCTGACTAGGGCACAAATAAATAGATAAATAAATAAATAGTTAAAGCCTTTTGATGTGCATGAGCAGACAGCTTAAAGAAGATTATTGATAGAGACTGCCATGCTCTTTGATGCACTGTGTGGAAATAGCTTTTTCCTTAAACCAAAATAATAACAAAAAATAACAGTGGTAAAATATTGGTTAAAAATTGAAGTTTAGGAGAATATTTATACCTAAGTGGTTATGTTTCTTTAAAAATTTGTTTAGACTGTGTAAAGATCAGTTCAGTTCAGTCGCTTAGTCGTGTCTGACTCTTTGTGACCCCATGAATCGCAGCATGCCAGGCCTCCCTGTCCATCACCAACCCCCCGAGTTCACTCAAACACATGTCCATAGAGTCGGTGATGCCATCCAGCCATCTCATCCTCTCCCGTCCCCTTCTCCTCCTGCCTCCAATCCCTCCCAGCATCAGGGTCTTTTCCAATGAGTCAACTCTTCGCATGAGGTGGCCAAAGTATTGGAGTTTCAGCTTCAGCATCAGTCCTTCCAATGAACACCCAGGACTTATTTCCTTCAGGATGGACTGGTTGGATCTCCTTGCAGTCCAAGGGACTCTCAAGAGTCTTCTCCAACACCACAGTTCAAAAGCATCAATTCTTCAGCACTCAGCTTTCTTCACTGTCCAACTCTCACATCCATACATGACTACTGGAAAAACCACAGCCTTGACTAGACGGACCTTTGTTGGCAAAGTAATGTCTCTGTTTTTTAATATGCTATCTAGGTAGGTCATAACTTTCCTTCCAAGGAGTAAATATCTTTTAATTTCATGGCTGCAATCACCATCTGCAGTGATTTTGGAGCCCAGAAAAATAAAGTCACCCACTGTTTCCCCATCTATTTGCTATGAAGTGATGGGACCAGATGCCATGATCTTAGTTTTCTGAATGTTGAGCTTTAAGCCAACTTTTTCACTCTCCCCTTTCACTTTCATCAAGAGGCTTTTCAGTTCCTCTTCACTTTCTGCCATAAGGGTGGTGTCATCTGCATATCTGAGGTTATTGATATCTCTCCCAGAAATCTTGATTCCAGCTTGTGCTTCTTCCAGCCCAGCGTTCACCAAGATGTACTCTGCATATAAGTTAAATAAGTAGGGTGACAATATACAGCCTTGAGGTACTCCTTTCCCAATCTGGAACCAGTCTGTTGTACCATGTCCAGTTCTAACTGTTGCTTCCTGACCTGCATATAGGTTTCTCAAGAGGCGGGTCAGGTGGTCTGGTATTTCCATCTCTTTCAGAATTTTCCACAGTTTATTGTGATCCACACAGTTGAAGGCTTTGGCATAGTCAATACATCTTATTAAAATGTCCTTTTTATATCCGTTTATCTTTCTTTTTTTTGGATAGTCCGATTATGGCCAAAGAAATGGCTCTTAATTTTTCTATATTACCAATGAAAACCAAAGTTAATTATTTATATTCAGAATTATCTATGAAGGTTTTTTGCCCAACAGATGTGTTTCTGGCTAGCAAGCTGTAAATTTCTTTAAACTGCATGTTTGCCTGGTGTTTAGTTCTAAACTCCAACATATTAGTCTATTTCACTAAATCATAAAAACTTTTTGAAACAAGAAAAAAATTGCTGTTATTTCAAAAGAATAAAAGGTAAGAAAAGACATATAAAGTATGTTTTCCTTGTTTTTGTTAAGATTACAATTTTAATTTGTTATGGAACACTTCTGTTAAACCAGGAAATCCTGTTAGAACACAAATTTGTTGCACTATTTGAGATGAACATACTTTTAGTGTGTAGTGAATCTCCTTATTCAAAAGCTATTTGGAATGAAAAATCCAGTCTAGAAAATAAACCTTATAGTTTGCATTTTTAAAATAACTAATTTGCTGGTAGGAAATTCTTCTTAGATAAACCACACTGACTTTTCAAATGCTATTTTTTGAGAAGAACCTAAGGGTCGTTTGTCTGTAAAAATAAGAACTAGGCTGCCTCCAGGGGCTGTGCCTTTCATCTACTCTTACCCAAGCATTCCAGTCAATCAGAGCAGGGCCCATCCTCTGGCCCCCTTTGCCTACAGACATCACACCTAATTTTGGCCAATGTCCCCCCTTCTCTTCATCTTCCCTTGTTCTTCCTTTGTTCTCTTCTCAGCTTTCTAAAGGAAAAACTGTAGCATTTAATTTGATAAGCAGATATAAATAAAATTCCCTTTCAGCCTTTAAAAACTGCTTCCCAAAGGTGCAGGAAAACCTTAAATTGTGAAATGTCAAGATGTCACTGAGATGACTCTTTAGCTGTTTAAATATATGTTATTTTATATACAGACACACATAATAAAGTTATACCTTATTCATTAGGAATTCATTAGGAATTTACAATAATTCAACCTGGTTGAGATTAGAGTTTATCTTTCTAGTCTTTAGAAATGATTTTACATGTAAGTAATACGATAAAAGATAATAGCATTGTTTAAATTACTTAAGACTCTGTCTAAGGCCAAATGAATATTGTTTTCTACTCAACAGAAAGCATCCAATAAGAAATCTTGGTAATCTTTTCTTAGCAGCTAATGTGAGTTATTTTTGATTTTGAAAGCAAGACCTACATACCTTTAACCTGTGTAGCCAGTTAGACTGTTAGATCTCTTTTTCACAGTGTGATAAAAAAAAAAAAAAAAACAGACTTTGAAGTTAAATCTGTTTGACCCCCCCTCTATCACCCACTAGTTTAATAGCTTTGGACAAAAGACTACTTCAAGCCTCAACTTTCTATCTATAAATAGGGATACTAATACCTACACCAGTGACTTGTTTTAAGTGTACAGTGCCAGATTCCTACTTTGAGATTAGTCATGTACATTTCCTGCCTGTCCCCCAGCTCTCGGTGACCAGTTTCTTCACAGTGATCTGAAGAGAGGAGATGCAGAAAAAGGATGGAGCAGGGGTAGCTTTTGTCAGCTGGTGTTAATGAGTTGACTCATACAGTTGAAAGAAGAGTGATACACCTACCTACCAACAGTGTGGCATTCCAGAATGTTTTTTCTCAACTGTTGTTAGAGTTTCTTTTCCTTTCCAAGATGAGTTTTAAATGAATAAAAATGCTGAAGGGTATGGAAAGCTAGAAGATAATTGGCAGTGCAATTATTACATGCCCAACATATCTTGGGAATGACCCTTCAGCACCAAGGTATATGGGCTTCCCTTGTGGCTCAAGCTGGTAAAGAACCCGCCTGCAATGCGGGAGACCTGGGTTTGATCCCTGGGTTGGGAAGATCCCGTGGAGAAGGGAACAGCTACCCACTCTAGTATTCTGACCTGGAGAATTCCATGGATTGTACAGTCCATGGGGGCACAAAGAGTTGGACAAGACTAAGTGACTTTCACTCCACTATGATCCTACTAACATAGGTTTATTCATTCATTCATCAATCATTCAACTGGCATTTATTATGTGCCTGTCAAGTACCCAGCACTGCACTGGGTATTCAAAGCTTTAGCCCTCAGGCACATTACAGCGTCATTTGCAGACATATAAACAAGCGCCCTAAAGTCCTGGCACTCAAAGTGTAGCCTGTGGGCCAGCAACATTGGTATCCCCTGGGAACTTGCTAGAAATTCAGCATCTTGGTCTCTTTAACTTTGGTTAAGAAATAAGTATTGTCTCACTGTGACTGATGATCTTATCTGACCAAGTATTTCAAAGTTTTTTGACAAACTTCCCAAATACCAAATTTTAATTAACATTCTTTTGATTTCCAGCTAACTTTGGGATGCTTTAGAGGGCATCTCAGAGAGAAATGTTTAACTAATACTATTTGGTATATTAAATTACATAAAGCTCATTACTACATGAGCAATAAACCTACTTAAGATATACTGTATAGATGAATGCTATTAATAGACATTCTAAAAATTATATAAAGTTTCTAAAATTTGGATAAGTCCTGGTATAATGCTATAGTTCTAGTCGTTATCTTAAAAGGTTGTATGTCACAACAGTAACTAAGCTTCTATATCAATTACACTATAATCAGATGTCTAGCCATGCCTTTTCAGTCTTTTGTCATTCATAGGCAATTATTATTTTACTCTGATGGTGTTACCAAAGTGCTTTATCTTCAGGAAGATTCATAGAAAGACTACGGAAGCAGTTACAACAGTTCCACATTAAGATGATGTCTGTGCAGGAATTCCAGCCCAAACCTACATAAAACAAGAAGTTGTCCTGCCCTTGGGGCCCCCAGATCAGGCATCCAAGGATTTTTACTTCCTGACAGGCAGAGTTGATGCCCCTACTTAGTCCTGAAGCAGCTACAGAAAATGGACTATCCCCCTCTGCTTCTCATAAGATTATGGGAGTAAAATTTCTAAGTGGGGAATGAAACAGAAGGGAAGGGGGCAGGGCACAACCTTTAAAAGAATGACAGTCATTGAGGACACAACATACACTGGCTAGAACCAACTAGGTCCAAGATGGCGGATAACTGATTTCCACAAAACCTTGAGCCTTAATATACTTTCATAATACATGAGCAAGCTACCCACAACACACCCACAGGTGACAGGTCCAAGACTGACCATAAAGGGCCAAAAAGTGGGCAGTGGCCCAAATTCCTGGAAATCTCTGTCTCTTCCCCAAAACAGCTGGAATACTCTTCCCACTCATTAGCTTATGAAACTACCCACCCCCTATGAAAACTGACAACACCGTGCCCCCCTCCTCTCACTTTCTGAGATGGCCCACACTCAGTCTATGGAGTGTTTATTTCCCTAAATAAATCTCTTTCACTTAATGAAAAAAAGAAATCAGCATGTGAGGCCTAAATTTAGGCCTAATGAATCAGAATCTGCATTTTAACAAGGTTACAAGGTGATCTGTATGTACATTATAACTTTAAAAGTAGTGCTTTAAATGGGACCTAATTAAAAGCTTTTGTACAGCAAAGGAAACCATAAACAAAATGAAAAGACAACCTACAGACTGGGAGAAAATATTTGCAACCAATGCTACTGACAAGGGATTAATTTCCAAAATATAAAAAGTTTAATATATATATAAAAAAACAAACAACCCAATAAAAAAATGGGAAGAAGACCTAAGTAGACATTTGTTTGAAAGAAGACATACAGATGGTCAACAGATACATGAAAAGATGCTCAACATCACTAATTACTAGAGATGTAAATCAAAACTACAATGAAGTACTATCTCACATCAGTCAGAATGATCATCATCAAAAAGTTTACAAATAATAAATGCTGGAGAGGGTGTGGAAAGAAAGGAATCTTCCTACACTGTTGGTGGGAATGTAAATTGGTGCAGCCACTATGGAGAAGAGTATGGAGATTCCTTAAAAAACTAAAAATAGAGTTACCATATGATCCTGCAATCCCACTCCTCAGTGTATATCTGGAAAAAACTCTAAAGATACATGCACCCCAGTGCTCACAGCAGCACTATTTACAATAGCCAAGACACAGAAGCAACCTAAGTTTCCAGGGACTGATGAAGATAAAAATAATGTGGTATATACATACAATGGAATGCTATTCAGCCATAACAATGAAATAATGCCATTTGCAGTAACATGGATAGACCTAGAGATTATCATGTAAGTCAGAGAAAGACAAATATCATATGATATCACTTAATGTGAAATCTTAAAAAATGATATAAACACATTTATAAAAGAGAAGTAGACTCATAGACATAGAAAACAAACTGATGGTTATGAGAGGGAATGGGGGGCTGGAGATAAATTAGAAGTTTGGGATTAACAGACACACACTACTGTATATAAGATAGGTAGCCAATAAGGACCTACTATATAGCACAAAGAACTATATGCAATGTCTTATTATAACCTATAATGGAAAAGAATCTGAAAATATATAGAAAGGTATAACTGAATCACTTAGGTGTACACCTGAACCTAACACAACACTGTAGCTCAGTTCAGTTGCTCAGTTGTGTCCAACTCTCTGTGACCCCACGGACTACGGCACTCCAGGCCTCCCTGTCCATCACCAACTCCCGGAGTTCACTCAAACTCATGTCCATTGAGTCAGTGATGCCATCCAACCATCTCATCCTCTGTTGTCCCCTTCTTCTCCTGCCTTCACTCTCTCCCAGCATCAGAGTTTTTTCCACTAAGTCACCTCTTCGCATCAGGTGGCCAAAGTATCAGAATTTCAACTTAAACATCAGTCCTTCCAATGAATATTCAGGACTTATTTCCTTAAGGATGGACTGGTTGGATCTCCTTGCAGTCCAAGGGACTCTCAAGAGTCTTCTCCAACACCACAGTTCAAAAGCATCAATTTTTTCAGCACTCAGCTTTCTTTATAGTCCAACTCTCACATCCATACATGACTACTGGAAAAACCATAGCCTTGACTAGACGGACCTTTGTTGGCAAAGTAATGTCTCTGTTTTTTAATATGCTATCTAGGTAGGTCATAACTTTTCTTCCAAGGAGTAAGCATCTTTTAATTTCATGGCTGCAATCACCATTTGCAGTGATTTTGGAGCCCAGAAAAATAAAGTCACCCACTGTTTCCACTGTTTCCCCATCTATTTGCCATGAAGTGATGGGACCAGATGCCATGATCTTAGTTTTCTGAATGTTGAGCTTTAAGCCAACTTTTTCACTCTCCTCTTTCACTTTCATCAAGAGGCTTTTCAGTTCCTCTTCACTTTCTGCCATAAGGGTGGTGTCATCTGCATATCTGAGGTTATTGATATTTCTCCCAGCAATCTTGATTCCAGCTTGTGCTTCTTCCAGTCCAGTGTTTCTCATGATGTACTCTGCATATAAGTTAAATAAGCAGGGTGACAATATACAGCCTTGACGTACTCCTTTTCCTATTTGGAACCAGTCTGTTGTACCATGTCCAGTTCTAACTGTTGCTTCCTGACCTGCATACAGGTTTCTCAAGAGGCAGGTCAGGTGGTCTGGTATTCCCATCTCTTTCAGAATTTTCCAGACTTTGTTGTGATCCACACAGTCAAAGGCTTTGACATAGTCAATAAAGCAGAAAGAGATGTTTTTCTGAACTCTCTTGCTTTTTCAACGGTCTGACGGATGTTGGTAATTTGATCTCTGGTTCCTCTGCCTTTTCTAAAACCAGCTTGAACATCTGGAAGTTCACGGTTCACATATTGTTGAAGCCTGACTTGGAGAATTTTGAGCATTACTTTACTAGCGTGTGAGATGAGTGCAATTGTGTGGTAGTTTGAGCATTCTTTGGCATTGCATTCCTTTGGGATTGGAATGAAAACTGACTGACCTTTTCCAGTCCTGTGGCCACTGCTGAGTTTTCCAAATTTGCTGGCATATTGAGTACAGCACTTTCACAGCATCATCTTTTAGGATTTGAAATAGCTCAGCTGGAATTCTATCACCTCCACCAGTTTTGTTTGAAGTGATGCTTCCTAAGGTCCACTTGACTTCACACTCCAGGATGTCTGGCTCTAGGTGTGTGATCACACCATTGTGATTATCTGGGTCATGAAGATCTTTTTTTGTATAGTTCTTCTATGTATTCTTGCCACCTCTTCTTAATACCTTCTGCTTCTGTTAGGTCCATACCATTGCTGCCCTTAATTGTGGCCATCTTTGCATGAAATGTTCCCTTGGTACCTCTAATTTTCTTGAAGAAATCTCTAATCTTTCTCATTCTTTGTTTTCCTCTATTTCTGTGTATTGATTGCTGAGGAAGGCTTTCTTATCTCTCCTTGCTATTCTTTGGAACTCTGCATTCAAATGGGTATATCTTTCCATTTTTCCTTTGCTTTTCACTTCTCTTTTCACAGCTATTTGTAAGGCGTCCTCAGACAGCCATTTTGCTTTTTTGCATTTCTTTTTCTTGGGGATGGTCTTGATCCCTGTCTCCTGTACAATGTCACAAACCTCTGTCCATAGTTCATCAGGCACTCTGTATATCAGATCTAGTTCCTTAAATCTATTTCTCACTTCCACTGTATAATAGTAAGGGATTTGATTTAGGTCATGCTTAAATGGTCTAGTTACTTTCTTTAATTCAAGTCTGAATTTGGCAATAAGGAGTTCATGATCTGAGACATCGTCAGCTCCCAGTCTTATTTTTGCTGACTGTATAGCGCTTCTCCACCACTGGCTGCAAAGAATATAATCGATCTGATTTTGGTGTTGACCATCTGGTGATGTCCATGTGTAAAGTCTTCTCTTGTGTTATTGAAAGAGGGTATTTGCTATGACCATTGTGTTATTTAAAACATTGTAAACAAACTATAATTCAATTTTTAAGAAATGGCTTTTTATTTTTTTTCCATTTATTTTTATTAGTTGGAGGCTAATTACTTCACAACATTGCAGTGGGTTCTGTCATACATTGACATGAATCAGCCATGGAGTTACAGAAATGGCTTTTTATAAAGTACTGCATTAATGTGTTATGGCTGTTGGGATTGTGGGCTATACCAGGAACAAGCTGGGACATGACAGGTTGGTCATTTTTACTTTATATGGATCCAAAAAGGCTCTACACTAAAAATGACCTATATTAGTTTACTAAGACTGCCATAACAAAGTATTACAAATTGGGTGGCTTAAACAACAGAAGGGCTTCCCTGGTGGCGCTATTGCTAAAGAACCCACCTGCTGATGCAAGAGACATAGAGATGTGGGTTTGATCTCTGGGTTGGGAAGATCCCTTGGAGAAGAACATGGCAACCCAGTCCAGTATTCTTGCCTGGAGAATCCCATGGACAAAGGAGCCTGGTGGGCTACACAACCCACAGGGTCACAAAGAATCGGGCATGACTGAAGCAACTTTGCACACACACGCACAAACAACAAAAATTTATTTCCTCACAGTCCTGGGGGCTAAAAACCCAAGATCAATGTGTCAGCAGCCTTGGTTCCTTCTGAGGGCTAAAGGAGAACCAGTTCCATGCCTTTCCTTGGCTTCTGGTGGCCTTTGTCATGCCCTGGCTTGTAGATGGTGTTCTTCCGTGTCTTCGCATGGTCTTTCCTCTCTGCAAGTCTATCTGCAACCAAATTTAGTCTTTTTATAAGGACACCAGTCATCTTGCATTAGGGCTCACTCTAGTGACCACATCTTTTTCTTTTTTTCCATTTTAACAGTTTTTAATGAAAGCTGTAGACAAGATGACTTTATTCCTGCATCTTCTCAATTGTTTCCTCCTTATATTTGCCCTTTTCCTTTCCTACTTGGCGAGATTTGGCTTTGCATTCGAGGATCTTTTTGCGGTCTTTGTCCAGTTTTAGAGTGGTGATAACCACCTTGCTGGGGTGAATGCCCACATGGACAGCTGTGCCATTAGCCTTCTCCCGCTGCACTCATTCAATGTAGATGCCGCATTTCTCCCTGTCAACCTGGACCACTTTGCCATTTGCTGCCCTTTGTGGTGCCCTCGTACAACCCGAACTTCATCATCCTTTCGGATGGGCATGGATCGAACGTTGTACTTCTGTCTCAGCTCTTTAGAAAGAAGAGAAGACATAATTTTCCTGTGAATGTGGGAAGCCGCATTGAAATGCCTTTTTCGATTCTTGCTTTGGTCAGAAGTCACAAAGGGATTGAACTTCATTTTGGCCACTGGTGCTTCAGCGATAGCCACAGAAGGGAAGAGATCTGCAGGCTGCTTCCGGTTCTCTACTGACCACATCTTAACTTGACCATCTGCAAAACTATTTCCAAATAAGGGACTGGGATTAGGACTTCAACATCTTTTGGGGGGACAAAATTCAATCCTTAGCATGAGCTTTGACCTCCAACTTGAAAATGATTAGGTATTAGTGAAACGAGCTGGGCATTTCAGGTGGTAGAACCAGAGTTAGTAAAGGCACGGGCAGGTGACAAAACCAGCTTAAGGAATCACACCTCTCAGTAACCACCATTGAAGGATAAGAGCAAATGGAAGGTGAGGGAAGGAAGGAGGCAGATTTACTAGAAAACTAGGTAGGTTTCAAAATGCTGCAACAGAACTGAACTTTTCATTCTGTAGGCAGTGGAGACCCAAAAGGAGGACTCCAACCTTCGGTGATGTGGCCAGGTTTCCAGCTCCCTGGAAGCAGGATGCACAGTGGACTGAGTTGGCCTCTGGAGTCAAGTTACCAGTAAAGGGGTCACTACATTGGTCTCTGTGAGAGATGAGGAGGGCCTGAGCTGGGGCAACTTCAAATAGGATGAAGAGTGGGGGAAATGAGCGTCATGAGGAAATGGTGATATCAGCCCTGGGTTTGTTGCTTAGTCTGCTTATGTGGGAAATACCTATCTCAGGAGGAGCGCGTTAGACTTAGGACTTGTGTTCCTTGAAGAAGAGAGTTTGGCCCAATGAGAAAGCAAGATAAAGGATGTTCCCCTTCTGTAACCCCAATCCCTGGTAATCAACCTATAGACACATCAGCAGAGCTTCCTGGCAACATTCAGACAAAGTTGCAGCAGGAGAAACACTCATGACTCTTCTGGGATTCAGATCAAAGAATAAAGAGGAAGAACCTGGAATGAAAGGCAGTCTCTCTCTCACCAGAAACTTTAGGAATCAACTTAGAATCTTATCTTCCCCAAACCTTGGAGGTGAGCCAGCTCTTAAAGCAGGGTATTGGAAGAAAAACACCCAAGTATCAAATGGCTCAGACGATTTGATAAACACGTGTGCCTGCTGGGAGGCAAGGCTGCTCTTGGAGTCCCTTCATGGCTGGGAAGTTAGAGAGCACTGCTCTAGTCCTCACTCAGTCTCCCTCTTTGTAAGCTCTTGGTTCTGCATCCACTTACCTGCGGAACATAACGTATGGCAGCCTTGGACTGTGGTAAGGCATGCCTCAGAGTAATGCAGAAAGCTTCCCAACTACAGCTGGTTCTCATAGGGTCCTGGAGCCAAAGTCCTCTCCTAAGCTGACAGACGACACAGACAACTTAAGGGACAAAAAGAAATGACACAGCAGCTAAAAATGAGAAATTTCTCATGATTGCACCCTCCTTGCTTAGACATTTTTTCTGTGAAAGTCCAGATAATAAATATTTTAGAATTTGTGGGCTTAGTGCTTTTTTCTAACAGCACTTTAAAAATGTAAAAAATCATTTTTAGTTTGTGGGCTGCACGATATCAGGGTGCAGATGATAGTTTGCTGACCCCTGAAGCCACAGACAACAACAGATACGAAATCTGTCTTGCTTAATCACTTGAGACATTTGAGTTTTTATTCTCACCTCTTTCTACCATAGAGTCTGATTAATTGGGCTCTTGCAGTTAGCTGACTTGAGAACTCTCCAAGAATTCAGAAGCAAGGCTTGTGTGGCCTGCCCTCTTATAAACAAACACACTCTAAGGTCTGAGGTGCAAAGTGATTGATGCACAGGAAGCAAAAGGCCTCTAGTCTTCTACTCACTACCTTAAAACCCTGAGCACTATCTTTTTTTTTTTTTTTTTTTAACTTTTTGGCCTCACCCTGTGGCACGTGCGATCTTGGTTCCCCAACCAAGGATTGACCTGTGTCTCCTCCATTGGAAGCATGAAGTCTTAACCCCTGGACCAGCAGGAAAGTCCCATGAGCACCAGTAAGGAAAGAGGAGCCTCACTGAGAAGCATAAGAAAAGGCCTGCCTCTGAGATGGCATGACTTTACGTTCTCCAAACAGTCATGGGTTATGCTTCCAATTAGCTCCAACCCTCCCCACATCCTGCAGAGAAACTCTTGGCCAGTTCACATGTGTTAGGTGTTACATTAGTAGCACACATCATGGTATCGATACAACAGGCCTGGGGTTTGCTTTCTGACTCATGGACATGGTTTCCGTAGAACTACAAGCATGCAACCTCAACAATGCCCAGTCTGTTCAAGGTACAGACTACTTTAGGAGAGTCTGGTTTAAAATAGAGTAGACTAAAGGAAATAATCAGAGAAAGAAGAATTACAAAAAAGATTTATGGATAGATCTCAGTTCCAAACCCAAATCTCTATTCTAACATCAAACAACGCAGATACTACTGTGTACTTACATGGATGCAATGGGGTGAATTGGAGTTAGTAAACTCTAGCATATATGCAAAGACAACAATATATGATGAACAATATGGCTCTGGGTGTTTGTGCTATTTTATCCTAGAAGCATTGATAAAACCGTTGATTTGAGCATATGCAAAGACAGTTAGATATTTGCCTGATAATTCATAGAGTAAACACACACACACTGTGTATTCTTCACATCAAGGAAAAGGACTGAAGACTGCTTGGAGCGCTTTGTCATCTTCTCCTGTCCTTCTCACCCCCCAACCCTGCTCAGAACCCTGCTCTCAGGTGCTAAACATTTTCGGTTTACAGTAAGCATCCTGCCAAGAACCGAAGGGAAAACAATGTGCCTGTCATTAGACCATCTGTGAACTGTTCTGTCCCATGAGCCCGGACAAAGCCATGCTCACCACAGGTCAGTCTGCTCCTCGGCTGTATACACGGGTGTTTCTCTGTGTGCCTCAAATCCCCTCAGAGGGACCTCACCATTGTGCTGTCCAGAAAAGTATCAGGTGAAAAATAAAGGGCCACTTTTCAGCTATTGTATTGCTGGCTTGCTTTATGTCCAGAAATATTCTATTTAAATACGGCTCTTGTAGAACTTGGAAAATGCTCACTATAATTGCTAAAATATCAATGTAAACCTTCTTGGCTTTGGGATTTAAATATATCCATGAGCTACTATCAAGCTGTGCAAGTTGAAAATTGTCTGCAAAGAAATAAAAGTGACAAATATGGTAGGAATATACAATAGTACAAATGATGAAAAGTAAATTGCCCTTTGAATTATGCTCATTTAATAACTGAAAACATTGTACTGCACGTAGGGATTTTATGAGGCATAGCAATTTAACTGCTGTTTCTCAATGCAGCCTTCTATCTGTTCCATCTCCCTCTAAAATGCCATAACCCAATGTCCTGCAACTGTGAAGGAAGGACACACTTTGAGTTATAAAGCTGGGCTCTGCCACGCACAGCTGCCTTCTTAGAATAGTGCAGCCCACTGCCAAAATAAATGAACAGCATCTTTTTGTGGAACTTACTGTCAGAAACCCTCTAGCCTCACGTCTACCAGCTTGATTGGTAACAGAAGCAACCCAAGGGAAACTATGTGATGCCTGCTCTCTGCTGAATGCTGCCGTCTGTGCATCTGCTACTCAGACCCAGCTTTTCATAGCAACTATTGAATATGCAAAGTTGAATTTAGGGATGCCAGAGTTAATTAACACCAGCTCCATTTGATGGCAAGCTTTGTAAACAATCAGGATTCTAACTTCTATAGACTTGAATTTGGGAGCCTGACAATTTTTATCCCTTGGAGTTAGGAATTTTATATAAAGTATAAATAGATGATTTCAGGTCATACTTACTTGCCAAAAGATGGAACACAGATTGGTAAGGATGCCTGCACACCTACAGGCTACTGGATGAAGGAGGATTTTCATTTTTAATGGTTAGCAGTCATACTTTGTTTAAATTCAGAGGGAGGCCCAGGCTTTCTGAGGCAGGCTCTTCAGAAATCCTAGGTTGTAACTTCCTTTTGCTAATTTTCCTTGCACACACTTTAAGAATGACTACTACTTTGCTGTTCTCAAAGTGACCATGCAGTTGGATGCAACAGAAGAGGGTTTCATTTTTTCCAAGTTATATGCTGTGCCCTGAAGATACTGCAGAGGTTTAGCATCTTGCCAAAGGCAAATTTCTCCCATATTCTCCCCAATCTACGTACTTCACAGCTCCATACAAAGCACTCCCCTTACACAAAACTCTGAGTTGCCACAGAAACACCCATCTCTTATCTGATACCTGGCATTTGAGGCTCAGCACTTCCAAGTTTAAAAACCAGGCAGCTTCTGCTCTCTGAAATGAGAGGAGACTCCAGTGAGCTTTCATTTTTCCAGAGGCTGAATGTCCAGGTTGCTGCTCTTCCTCTGGCCACTTGCCTTTGGCGTTTTGCTGCCCATTGACACTGCCACCAAAGCCTGGGCAAGAGAAGTTAAATGAAGTTAGGATTCAAATCTGCCAATGTGGTTCCTCCTTAGATACTGCCTGGTAAGAGATGTGACCAAGAAGAAGGGTGACATATCTAAACCATTTTTTTTTTAATTGGAGGATAATTGCTTTACAATATTGTGCTACTTTTCACTGTACAACAACATGAATCAGCCACATACATACACATGTCCCCTTCCTCGTCGGCCTCCCTCCCACTGCCCCAGCCCAGTCCTCGAGGGCATCACAGAGCGCTGAGCCGGGCTCCCTATGTGTCTAAACCATTTTAAAGCATAAATTATCTAGGAGTTGTAGCCATTTGACAACTTGAAAGTCAGGGACTAAAACGATTTTTAAACCTTTTGTAAATGAACAACTTACTCCAACAAACTAGGAGGACTGTGGACAAGTCAGGACCAAAGAAAATGAATCAAGAACGTGAATATGGAGAAAGCTGAAAACTGTGTTGCTGGAATTAGACAAGGAAAGGCTTGGTGCAGTTTCCTGATGTGCAATACGAAGGAGTCACATTGAATGAGAGCTGCAGTTGCTTCCAGCTGTGACTCTTCTACAGCGTTTCAGCTGAGTGTAAGATTATTGTTTGTTTCTGTACAGAACGGCAATTACAAGGAAAGACCTGGGCACTCAGGACAGGGCTATTTTGTTTTTCTTCTGCCAGGAGACTTCTCTTTCTAAGGCTGTGAAAGATATCCTGACAGTCACTATGTATCCACCTCTACCATATGAGCAATTGCTATACACCAGGCACTCTGCCAGGGACCCAGGGTACAAAGGTGAATAGGGCACAGACTCTGCCTCCTAGGAGCCCAGAATCTGGGGAGGCAGACAAATGTTAAAAACCACCCCAATACAATATAGTAAGTGCTGCACTAGAGATGACGTATGAAATACTATGAGTTACACAAAAGAGCAAAAGATCTTATGGGATAAGGCGAGGCGAAGAAAAGGATGTAAAGGCATTTCTGGGAATGGTGATGAGTGAGAAGTGGAAGGAACAGGAGCAGCTTGTATGGCTGAAGTGGAGCAAGAAGGCAAGCACAGCAAAGTGACTGGAGATGAAACTGGAAACAATTTAAAGTAGCTTATACAGCTCGCTAATTAATGTGGATGTCATCTTCAAGGCAGTGGTTCTTGACTGGAGGTAAGTAGTCATGGCAAGAAGTCAAGAATTCATTGTCTACAGATTGAATGTATCTTATGTTTCTGGATAGATATTATTATTGGTCAATTGTATGTCAATGCTTTATTTCTTAATAACTAAATAAATTGTAAATTGTTGCTGAATTCAAAGTAGCTTTTAATTAGGTAATCTCAATTAACAAGTGAAAAGAGCATAGCTCTCATGGGGGCATCCATGATATTTTTTGACATGAAAAAAAAAAAAACCCATGCAAAAAGGATTGGGAAATACTATTTTGGGTGATAAAAAAAAATGTTACTTTAAATAAGGGCTGCAGCATGATTTAAATCATTCACTGTAGGAATGAATGAATTTTGGAATGATCACTCTAAAAGATATTCAAGGATGAATATGAGTACAGTGAAAGGAAGCTACTCAAGTTGAACAACGATAAGAGCTTTGACAGTAACAGGAAGAGACAGAGAAAAGGACAAACTCATGAGGTATGTAGAAAGTAGAAACAAAAGGATTTGTTGACAGACTGGATAGACAGGAGAGAGAAAGAGAAGAGAGTAAGGACCACTCCCAGGTTTCACATTTGGACTGTGAAATGAAAGTGGGACACAGGAAACAGAAATGTTGGAGAGAATAGGAAGCTTGATTTGGGATATATTCACTCAGAGGTGCCTGAGGGACAGAGAAGTGGAGTCCTTGATAGGAGATGGGGAATATGAGTTGGAACCCCAGGACAGAGGTCGAGATCACAGATTAAGTGATTTCCACAGATACCCAGTGGAAATCAAGAGAATAATTAGGAGAGGTAATTGACTCACTGGAAAAGACCCTGATGCTGGGAGGGATTGGGGGCAGGAGGGGAAGGGGACGACAGAGGATGAGACAGTTGGATGGCATCACCGACTCGATGGACATGGGTTTGAGTAAGTTCCAGGAGTTGGTGATGGACAGGGAGGCCTGGCATGCTGCGATTCATGGGGTTGCAAAGAGTCAGACACGATTGAGCAACTGAAGTGAACTGAACTGAATGGAAAACTCAAGAGTGGATGACGCTACCCAGAGAGACTTGTTGATTGTAAGAAAGGAGCTTAGAAAAGAATGCTATGAAACATCAAACTTTAGGGCTGGGCAGTAGAAGAGTGCTGACAAAGGTGACAGAAGACACAACAGGATCTGAGGGGACAGTGAGACAGAAACTCAGGAAGAGATGGCAAAAGGCTAGACATCACAGAAATAAATTAAAAGGGAATAAAAAAGAAGGCAACAAATTCTGGCCACCACGGGGCCATGGTGACCTGTAAGAACCCCTCAGAACAGGAATGGGCAGAGAATCCAGAGCACAGGGCATTGAGTAATGAGTTGTAAACAGAAGAAAAGGAAGCTAGGAATGAAAGGAAAAGAGAGAGAGATACAGGACAGTAGACTAAGGAAAGAGCAAACAAGGAAAGTGATTTCAGACCTGAGGAAACATGAGTGTACAAGTTTCAACCAAGGAGAGGTTGTCAAGGGAGAGGAATTATGAAGATAGGGAAAAGGGTGTCAATTGACAGAGCCAGTCCCAGAACCAATGAATGGGTTGATCGTGATTACCTCTCCTCCCCAGCAACCTCAACACACTACTAGTTCTTCCCCTGGGCTAGCAGAGAATTTTCACACCACTGTGCCACTGCTGTGGTATGAAATCACTTAATCTGTGGCCTCACGCTGTTCTATCAGTTGGAAATGACTTGCCCACTTACCCTGCTTTCTCTGTCTTACACTTGCACTCACCCTTCTGATCCACAGCAAATTCTGCCCTCCTCTGAGAATCCCACCTGATTTCCTCTGCAATTCCCAGTCCTACAAAACAGAGATGAACCTGCTGTGTACCTTTATCACAGACTTTATTTGTACTGCCATCATCATTTTCCTCTCTGTTTCCCCCAGTAGAATGTGAACTCCTGAGGGCAGGGATTTTGTCATAATATGCTTTGTATCTTAATTGCCTAGACTGTTATCTGATTGACAGGGGCAGGAACTGTGATTGCACACTCACTTTGGAGGATGCTTCAATTCTAGCAAACTCTGTTACACATGTAAGATGATCTTCCTCTTACAGAGGAGGAAGCTAAAATTCAGAAACTCTAAACAACTTGCTGAAGGTCACATTATCAAAAGTAATAATGCGGGGGGGTGCACTTCCCTGGTGGCTCAGTGGTAAAGGTTCTGCCTGCCAATGCAGGAGACACGGGATCGACCCCTGACCCAGGAAGATCCCACATGCTGTAGAACTAAGCCCATGGGCCACAACTTTCGAGCTTGTGCTCTAGGGCCCAGGAGCCACAACTACTGAAGCCTGGTATGCCCTTTAGCCTGCGCTCCACAACAAGAGAAGTCACCGCAGTGAGAAGCCCGTGCACCACAAGAGAGCAGCCCCTGCTCACCACAACTAGAGAAAAGCCTGATAGCAATGAAGACCAGCTCAGCCAATAATAAATAAATAGAATTTTTTTTAAAGACTTCTTGTTTAAAAAAAAAACTTAAAATAACAGTAATAATGCAGTCATAGCAAATACATATCATGTTACTCCACCAGACACCGCTTTGGGTCCCAAACGAAAAAAAGATGCAAGATTCAATTGATATGGCCCTTACAGTTTCATGCCTTTTAGCCTCAACAAGCCCCACAATTGCATCTAATCAATCCTTTTATGCTTTTCAGAGTATCCCCTTAACACAATTCCTGCATATTTGACCAACACATTTTTCTTCCTCTCTTTGAGTAGCCATCCTCCTACTTCATTACTCTCAGCACATAATTACTGACCCAAGCTCAAAGGTAACCTCTTCTCCAAGCCTCTGTGTACTCAATTCTGCAATTTAATTTCACAAGGTGCAGTTAATTGTGGGATCTAAGTCACATACATATAGCCTATCTGTTACAAAGACTGAGAAAAATAGGTGTGTTTGGTTATCTTTCTATACCCTGTGATAGAGGACACCTGGAAGGAAAGTGAATGGCTGCTGAAGAAGCTAATCTTCAGTTTCTTCCCTGTATGGACTGCTTCCCTCTCAAAATTTAACAGATCCCAAATTAAAACAACATTTTCTGGTAAGTCAGATTTCCAATCCTCTCATATTTTTGTGAGATTTTCTGATTTCACACAGAATTTCTGTCAACCCAAACAAAAAATTTAAGTCAACTCTTCTCTATCAGCTGTGCCCAGTCTTTTACAAAGACTCAGTGTTTCCTTTGAGAGGAACTGTTCGTGGACACACACTTTCTGCTCCATCCTTCACATCCCTATCCTATCAAGGGTCTCACTGCCCCAGTGGAAGACTGCTGCCATTGACTCCTAGCCTGTGTACATGCCTCCAAGCTCAATCTCTTCCAAACATCTTTTGTAAAGTCAGGCATCCTTCTGAAGCATGGCTTTCATGATCTCAACTTCTAATCAAAAACGAATTATTAACACAGGGGAAAAAACATGTGATGTTTGATTAACAATTCCTAATGCTTGTATATGTATGAAAGACATACATATACATATGTACAAGAAAAACTAAAACCGAGATTGTCAATCCATTTCTAACGTATGCAAGGACAATCTACTAATTACAAAACATTTGGAACTGAATTGAGAAATTCTATAGAAGGTAACAAGGGCTTCCCTGGTGGCTCAGTGGTAAAGAATCTGCCTGCCAATGCAGGATACGTGGATTTGATCCCTGGGTCAGGAAGATCCCCTGGAGAAGGAAATGGCAACCCACTACAGTATTCCTGCCTGGGAAATCCCATGGACAGAGGTGCCTGGTGGGCTATAGTCCATAAGTCGCAGAAGAGTTGGACACGACTGAGCAACTAAAAAACAACAAAAAAAATAGAAGGTGACATATTTTTGCCACTTAAAATTGACCCTCATATCCTCAAAACTATCCTAAGCATGTCCCCTACTATGTCCTTCTAGGACTGTTGCTCCCAGCCTACAATAAGGAGGGATACAGAAAAATGGGTATGGTGAACAGGTCTCCCATGATGCAGGGTGCTTCAGATTGGATGGAGGCAGAGATAACCCTACTATTGGTGTGGCAGAAACTTCTCATTGCCCCCCAACCCTGCCCCAATATCAATTCTTTCTTCTTCTCTGGTAACATTCTATGGCCAGATGACAGCTTCCAAGGAAGGAACCATCACCTACTCTTCACCTAGGTATCCCCACGAATGAAGTTCTCACCAGTGGCCTTTAAGACAAAGGTGCTCATGCATCTTTAAGAGACAGCTGATGTATTCTCTTTACCCTTTATTTTTCGTCCCCTTTTCCACAAAACTTCCCAGGTGGCACCAGTGGTAAAGAATTTGCCTGCCAATGCAGGAGATACAAGAGACATGGGTTCAATCTCTAGGATGGGAAGATCCCCTAGAAAAGGAAATGGCAACCCACCCCAGTATTCTTGCCTGGAAAATCCCATGGACAGAGGAGCTTGGTGGGCTACAGTCCATAGGGTTGCAGAGTCGGACATGACTGAGTACACACACACACACACACATTTGTGCAAAATAAAATTGAAAAGCTAAAAATTGAAGGTTGGGCAATGATTTCTTAAGCAAATGCAGATACCAAATCCAGATATGACAACATTAATTTCAAACAATGGAAAGTTAAAGCAAAAGACAGTAGGAAGGACAAGGAAGACCATATTCCTTCATAAGGATCACTGATCGGGATCTGCTACTAAGTAACAAAGCATCAAAATACATAAGATAGAAACAATTAAAAATTACAAGGAGGACTTCCCTGGTGATCCAGTGGTTGGAGTCTGCCTGCCAATGCAGGGGACATGGGTTCAATCCCTGGTCTGGGCAGATTCCACATACGTCGGGGCAACTAACCCAAAGCACCACAACTGATGAATCCTGAGAGCCCTAGAGTCCATGTTCCACAACAAGAGAAGCCACTGCAATGAGAAACCCGAGTACCTCAAGTAGAGAGTACCTCCCTCTCACCACAGAGAAAACCTGCACACTGCAATGAAAATGCAGCCCAGCCTAATAAAATTCAATAAAAAATTATAAGAAGTCAATAGACATAAAACTAGAATGACCTTTTTGGTAAGTCAGGTAGACTAAAAATAAATGCAATGAATTCTGGAATTAAATAATTACATTAAAAATTAAACCATTAAAAAATCTAGGTGAAAAACTAACTGATCCGAGAATGGGTAAATCTAAAAACAATGAATAAACAACAGAAGAAAGAAATGAAAGATTTGTCTGTGTAATTTTAAAATACGTAATCCAAAAAAAAGGTGAATGACATACTAGAAAAAATTATAACAGGTACAACAGACAAAAGGTATTATTCTGAATTTATGAGGGTCTCATAAATATCAGAGATACTAACATTCTATGCTGCTAAGTCACTTCAGTCGTGTCCGACCCTGTGCGACCCCATAGATGGCAGCCCACCAGGCTCCCCCATCCCTGGGATTCTCCGGGCAAGAACACTGGAGTGGGTTGCCATTTCCTTCTCCAATGTGTAAAAGTGAAAAGTGAAAGTGAAGTCGCTCAGTGGTGTCCGACTCGATGGACTGCAGCCTACCAGGCTCCTCCGTCCATGGGATTTTTCCAGGCAAGAGTACTGGAGTGGGGTGCCATTGCCTTTTCCAACATCCTAAGCTACTTCTATCCAATTGTTCTAAATCTGCACTGTCCAATAGGGTAGCCACTAACCACAAGAATACTTGAAACAAGGCTAGTGTCACTGTTGAAATGATAATATTTGGGGTATATTTGGCTAAATAAATTTTATTATTAAAATAACTTTTCATTAAAATTATTTCACCTGTTTCTTTTTACTTGTTTAATGTCGATACTAGAAAATTTTAATTACATACATGGCTCACATTAGGTCTTTATTGAAAAGGGCTGTTTTAGAATAAAGACACATTAGGTCTTTATTGAAAAAGGCTGATTAAGAAAACAAAAAATTCACAAAAGAACAATAAACTAGGAAAAAATTGTTTGTACCTCACTTATAATCCAAGAAATACAAATTGAAACAAGATACCATTTTTTCTTTGAAATTGACAAAGTTAAAAAAAAAAAAAAAAAAAAGACCTCATTGTTGGCAAAGTTTCTATAAAATGGAGAGCCCATAAAATGGAAACTCATAGAGTGCTGATGAGAGTATAAATGAATTCAACCTTTCTTGAAAGCCATTTGGCAATATGAATCAAGAATCTTAAAAACACTTATACTCTTTGACCTAATGTCTCTTGTTTCTAGGAATTCAGCCTAAAGAAATAATTTTTAATGCAATTAAAGCTTTTGTATAAGGATATCCATCACAGTGCTATTTCTAATACTGAAAAGTTGGAAACAAATAGACAACAACAGAGAAATTGTTAGGTATATTATGGTTCTACCTTATTATTCATATTCTATAGCCTTAAAAATTTTATAATAATATAGTGATGAGGAAAATGTTCACAATAAACTGAAAGCAGGACTTATTTTACAGTATAACCATAAAGAATATTGTATTTATGTACATATCATGCATATAAACACTATTTCATATCTTTAATACCTTAATTTCCTAGTTTATAACACCTTTCACAAAGTTCGGATCAAAGTTAGATAATGCTAAAAAGGCTCCAAGTGGGTGTCTCTGGGTAGTAGAATTATTTTATTTTCATCTTTATACTTTCTTGGGTTTTTCCCTCCAAAATATTCATGAGTATGTACTATTTTAAAAATACGAAGAGAACAATCCCTTTTAGGAAAATATCTAGGCCACATCAATCCCCACCCTCTCTCAGGTTGCAAGCCCTCTATGAACCAGAGTCCTTTTCCTTTCCAAATTTATTTCCCATGGCTGCCATTAGTCATGTCAGAGTTCCCTCCATGCCACGTCTGTCCTCGCCTCCCTCTCCCTAATGTGGTCTGACTTCCCACTGAGCACATGCAGCTCAGAACATTCACAAACCCTCTCATTTATCCGACCAAACAATCCTGAAAGGTGGGAATTATTGTCTGCGCTGTAAAGAGAGAAGGGGGAGAGGAAATGGTGTTTTTTCCACTAACCTACAATTTCACCCACCCTTCTTACCTTCTGCACAACCGTATTTCACCTCCACTCGCTGAGTGACATGGAGCAAGTTACTTAACTTCCGTAAGGTTGTCTTCTCACATGCAAAAGGGGGGCAACAATGGTACAACCACCGCGGAGCTTCTGTGAGGACGACGGGATCCCGCTACTCAGTTCTCTTAGGCCACTGCCTGGCCTCCTCCTACCATTACTGACCCTTTTCAGTTGGACCCCAACCGACCCCACCTCCTGCCGGCTATCTCAGGCCAGCGAGAACTAGTCCGGTGCAGACACAAATGAAACCTTTCTTAGCTCAGAGAATGGAGCGCCAGGAGCTCGGGCTCTACAGCACAAGCTCATCCCACACGTAGTGGGCCCGGCTGCCTTATAGGGATCTCGCGAGAGGGGGCAGAGTTCTCGCGGGGCTGGCTCAAGCGCGCGGCTCAGCTTCCACAGAGCCGGGCTGAGCACGCCTCTCTGCGCACTGCCTGCGGCCACCGCGGACATCTTGACTTGAGCGTTGTGCTCAGCGCTTTTGCACAGGCCTGGCCAGAACTGAGTTATAGGAAACAGCTATAACTCAGAAACTCTGGTCTAAAGGGCTGGGTGCGAGGTCTCTGCATGTGGCCCCCTGTGAGCAAGTGAAACCAGACTCAGCACAAAGGATTTTTTTTTTTAAGTGTAAACCTTATTTCATTACTCAGATTCCTTTTTATATTTCCCAGGAATTGTTAATGGGCTTTGCCAGTGACAGTGCCAACTCAAGTCCCTCCTCGCCTTCCAACTCTCTCCAGCTCCTAAGACCCATGCCTTTCTCTGCCTTCTCTACTCTTCCTTAACACAGGGCTTGGTGGTTCTGTGTGTTAGTTGTGATTCCTCAACTGCACCACAAGCTCCCACCAGGGAGAGGCAGAGCCCTTTACCCCGTCTCTCTCTCCCACCACATTGAGTGCTGTGGAACATTCTAGACTTCAACATCTAATTGCTTGAATAATATTTAATTGCTTGAAAAGTCAATAGCATTATTGCACATGTCAGCTCTTGGGCAAACTGAAAATTTCATACAGGGTAAGCAGCCAGTCACATGGATTTAATAGGCGTCTCCTAGAACATTCTTACAAGCCAAAGGCTGAGGAGAGGCCCATCCACTTTACTCAAGCAAACCTAAAGCACCTGCATATTGCCACGAGCTGGATACATCCATTGCCTGAATTAGCAGGGACCCCCCCAGGGAAGTTCAGGTGGTGCTAATGGTAAATAAAACACCTGGCAGTGCAGAAGACCTAAGAGACTCCGGTGTGATCCCTGGGTCAGGAAGATCTGTTGGAGGAGAAAATGGCAACCCACTCCGGTATTCTCACCTGGAGAATCCCATGGACAGAGGAGCTACAGTCCAGGGGGTTGCAAAGAGTCAGACGCTCCTGAAGCGAACTTAGCACACACACGGTGTCCCAGTTTTCTAGCTAACTAATTTCCTCTCCTTCCCATCCTGACCCAAAACATCATATGCTGGATCTCAGTGAGAAATGTCCTCTCCACAAAGCAGCTCACATAAGGGACTCCTTCAGATGAGCCACACCTGTCCCTGGGTCAGCGCATGCTCAGCCCACCACCCACAATGCCTCTGGCCGAGGACACATTCCCCACTGGGCAGACAAGATCCAAGGATGAGTCTGATATGATACCAAGTTATTAACCATCCAAGGAAAAAACAAACACACAAAAAAACTGTTAGTACACACCCTTAACTAAGGTAGTACTGGTAAGAGATAGTTACTGAGATGAAAAGAGGAGTTAGTTTAGGGGAAGCAAAAAACTTAGATACCCAGAATATTTCATCTTCAAACAGATTCAACAAATATTTTCTGAGCGTCTGTTTAGTGCCAGGCATAGTCGGGACACTAGGCACACAGCAGCATTACTGTTGCTAAACTCCCACAAGCCTACCCTGCTCCCTGCCACCCGCCCACCCCTCACCACACCCCACGATGATTCAGAACCCTACATTTATCCACAAGCCTGCCTCCCTCGACAGCTTGGTGAAGAGTGATGTGGACACAGAAGGAAACCAATAAATATTTGTTGAAGGAATGAATTGGCCAGGAATCCAAGTCTTTGGTTTCCCCACGCCTTAAGCACAGGACACACAGAGAAACATCCCCTGGGCCCCTGGGAGGGAGGATCCTGCAGAACTGCTCACAGCATCACCTGGAAGCGGGGAGGATGGAATTCTTTACTGGAGAAGCCGCACACACATGCACCAGGGGGCAGAGTGAGCAGTACTTTTGGAGTTGGCCGGGAGCTGGTGCCTTTTCAAGAGAGTCCTCCTGGAGCCGTCTGAGACCTCCCAGTAGAACAACAACATATTTTCTGGGCTTCTCGGCACATTCATGTTTCTAGTCGAAGTGTGGTATCTCTGAAATCCAGAGTGCGATGTCCGGGTCAGGATGGGAAGAGGAGGAAGGCAGTGAGCTGGAAAGTTGTGATTTCTCAGGAAAGGTGGATAATTCATCCTACCCTTTTGGTTGGGGAGGCTGAAGGAACAGTCACTACTGCTGGGAGACTGTGTAACACAATTCCACTGTCTGAGGCGCCTTCCACTCAGTGTCTGAATGGCCAGCCCCATGAAACTGACAGTAATCCAATAACTGGGAGGCATTCTTAGTTTTATGTCCCAAGAAGAATGTGTAACATTTAGAGGACAGTAAACCCCAGACCCACATTGTTCCATTAGACTCTTCCTTACTAGGCAGTATGCACCACTTGGGCACTCTAAGCCTAGCATTATCAGGAAATAATTGAGAAATACAAACAAAGAATTTTGCTACAAATGGTATTTATTACTTCAAAAGAGAGAACTGTTTTCCCTTTTATGGCATCGAAGATATCCATTTTTTGAAAATGTTTTCCTAGTACATTACAAATTACTTCAGAGTTGGGAAATGCTCCTTGCTAGGAAGAGGCTGTGTGCTCTGAGAATTGGTCCTGACTCCTGATTGAAAATATTGTTTATTTGGGCAACTACATTCTTCAGTCAGTAAGGCCTGGGGAGTTTACTATTAATCCCAAATGTAAACCCCAGTTAGAGTTGCTGCTTACAAAAGCTGATTACTATTTAACTCTCATGTTCACAGCACATCTTGCAAATGCCTCCAATAAATGAGAAAACAGTACTTACAAGCAACGCTGACTGAGGTGACCTGAATTACTGCCCCTTTGATCTTTTCTCCTACCTCAACTGTCTCCATTGACTGTCCCGGAAAACACCCGAGGGTTTAGCCTAAAGATGAACTGGCACCAATTTGGGGGGGTGGACAGAGGGGAACACAGGAAGTTGTGCCTGATGGCTGGCCTGGAGATTGCATGCTCCCTTCCTGTTTTAAAGAATTGCTGTCTGGACGGACGGGAATTGAACCAGAAGAACCATAGATACACATGGAGTTAGCATTGCCAGATGTAGCAAAACAGACAGAAACTATTGTATGTGACATACTACAATATAGTCCCTGTTGCTCTGAGGTTCAACTTGAACTGGGCGTCCTCACAACTCTCCACTGAACAGATAACCCAGACTTGCAGGAGACAGGGGCCGTAGAAGGATGAGGCCCTCAAAATCCCTAAGAGAAAGGTTCTCAAGATCTCTAGGGCAGCCACAAGTACCCAAAGTAGAAGAAGAGAGTCTAAGACTCCTAGAGGGCAAGGGCTAGTCCATCCCATGAGCCTGGTACTCCTGGTCCCCCCCGTCGCCCTGGCCAGCAGTGGGCAGTGGGAGAGGAATCAAAGAAAAGGAGATAGCAAGCAGGGTATGCGCTTCCCCCTTCCTGCAAGCTCCTCTCTCACGTTTTCTTTTTCCCCCTCTCCCCTTCGACTCTCTTCCTCCTCTCCCCAGTATCTCCTAAAGCAAAACAAACAAACCCCCAAAAAAACAAAAAGTAAAAAAAAAAAACCCCTTTGTTTCCACTGTGGTTTCACGTAGGTTGGTAGATTTTCAACCTACGAGGTGCAGACATGGTTGAAGCAATTAACCCTGAGGTGTGAGTGATGCTTCTCTGGGATTTGCAGTCACCAGTCAGGAGGCGAGTCGGGAGCAGGAGGGGCGGTGGGGCCCCAAGAGGAGGGTGCCCCCAGCCGCCATCCCCGGGGGCTCCCGGAGGCCTCCTGCGGCCGCTGCTGTTTATCAGGCTGCTCACAGGAAGGGCTTCACAAAATAAAATAAAAATCAACTTTCCAGTCGCAGCCCGACGAGTCCCAGGACGGCCAGCTCCCGGCTCCCGCGGACGCACCCCTCGTGCCCTCCCTGGCTTTCAGTTCCAACTCCCCATCCCAGGGGGGGTCCCCACCTGCTGCCCCCCAGCTGCTCTTCCTCTTGTAACAAGAACGTCCATCTCGGGTTTTATTTCCTCCCGAGAAGCCTGAGGAAGCCTCAGGTGGGTTTCCATGTCAACCCTCACTGAAATCCAAACATTTGACTTTCTCAAAGGCAGTTTAACCTCTGCCACCACATCCTTAGAGGGGCAGAGGATTTTTTCCCAAGGCTTAAAAAAAAAGACTAGAGCTTTCAAAAGACTCGGGCTTCTGGGGGACTCTATTCACAGAGTGATAACACATCTTGAAACAGGATATTTATAATTTGTTTGGTTTCACGTTTATCCTCCCAAAGCTAAACAATAATGGCTGAGAGCTATGAAAACACTTAGGTAACCAGAGGGGCCAGAGCAGAGATAAAAAGGATAATTGGAAACAGAGAAGCTGCCTCCAAGTCGCACCTTCTTGAAGGCTCATAGCTCGGCAGGCTGGAAAGCTCAGGGCAGGCCGCAGCATCCATCCATTCTGGGCATTCCTCAGCCTCCCCTCTTCCAAGGTTTACTTATGCAAGCTTAGCTGCAATTTTCCACAGATCCTTGGCCTGGTCC
Organism: Cervus elaphus; assembly: GCF_910594005.1. NCBI lineage: Eukaryota > Metazoa > Chordata > Mammalia > Artiodactyla > Cervidae > Cervus > Cervus elaphus. The sequence continues at coordinate 17,535,582 of NC_057839.1, read as the reverse complement.
CGGGCCACCTTCCCAGGGAAGAAGCCCGCAGGGATGGGAGCTTGGGGGAAAACAAACACAGGTTCCAAGCTCTGGAACAGGCCACCTGGAAATGAAAGATAACCTGTCGAGATAAGGGATTCACCCGGGCCAGGGTGCGCTGTGGGAAGGGGGCAGGGCAGGAGCGGTGCAGCCTCACATGCCCAACCATCAGATGATGAAACTGGGAGGTAATAAATGGGTCTAGTGAGGCCACACGTGGAATACTATGTTCCTCACGGCCTCACAGGGAAGAGGCACACACTGAGTTGGCCGCCATTCAGAGAAGAGCAATTAGGATGATTAAGAGGCCAGAGGGAGTGACTTAAGGGGAGAGATTAAAAGAATTAAACATGTATACCTTGGCTAAGCTCAAAGCAGAGGGAATGTGGAAACTCTATAAGCATCCTCAGAACATAAACACGAGGAGAACATGGAATTGTTTCACATAGTCCCTGAGGGATGTAACTGGAAGTAATAGGACGGAGGAAAAGAAAACTGAACTACCTGTTGGAGAAAGCTTCTGAATAGGTCCAGATCAACTCTGACACTCAAGAAGTGTCAGGCACACCTAGTGCTCTTGAAACAAAGTCAACAAGGGGAGAAAGAATGTGATGGGAGAGAAATCAGTGCATGTAACACGGACTGGTCTGACAGAGATGCTGTGAAAGGGAAAAAATAACAACACAAGACAATTTCTTTTAGGGCCTAGTCAAAATCTTTGGAGGCTCCCTACTAACTAGAATTGATTATTGGATGTCTTAGCTTGGCATTCAAGACCCTCTCCCACTGGCCTGAGCTTACCCTCCTAAAATGATTCTCAACGTTAAGCACATCTCCTGAATGCTCCTGCTGTGTTCCCTCCTTTGTTTATGAAATCCCCCAACCTGGAATTCCTCCCCTGCCTCCCACTGTCCAGCTATTGAAATCTTACACAATATTTAGAATCCACTTAAACCCTGCTTCCTCTGGCTACCCTGATCGATCCCAGTGCTCTTCTCTCTCCCTCCTTCCTAGAACCCATTTTGGCAGCTGAGACAAACTACTTGTTTGGTCAGCGAATAGGTTCATGTAGCACTGGAGGCATTGTGAAGTGGAATGTTTATCTTCTCTCTCATCCTTTGCCACCAGCTTTTTGATGCTTCTTTGACAGTTCTTCCCTCCCTGGTGAACCAGAATTCACACAACACTAGGGTCCTGTCCTGCTTTCCTCCTTCCTACCACGCCTTAGTGTTTTCTGACTCTCCTGCAGATGCTGGTGCTCCCCAGAACTCCTTCTCAGCCACTTCTTTCCTCGCTCTGCATTCTCCCTGGAAGATCACTTCCAATCTTGGAGCCGCAAGGACTCTCTCAGCACTAATAACTCACAAGTCTCTGTCCAGCTCAGTCGCTTCTCCTGGGCACCAGGCTTCTCACTGGGCATCTCAAGGTGGAGGTTCCATGTGCTCCTCGACACGCCCCAGGTACAGATCTGAACTCAATGTCTTCTACTTCAAACCTGCTTCTCCTCTTTTCAAGAGAATGCCCCCAACTAGAAATCTCCTTGTCACCCCAAATGAAAATCTCCCAAGTGCCCTTCTTGGCTCATTCCTGCCCCTCCTCCATAATCAATCAATCAATCAATCAATCAATCTCAATCAGTCACCAAGTTCAGTTTATTCTAGCATGCCTTGTGTTTGCCCAGGCCTGCCCCAAACTCCCCTCTACTTACCTGGTGACAGTACTTACCTCCTTGACCACTGATGAGAGCACGTCCCTTAGACACAGTACTTCTCCCGTTGCATCCAGAGATGAGCCCAGGTGTAAGCATACGATCGAGGCCTGGCCAATAACAGCTTTTCTTGGGCCGCTACATTCTGAAGCTGTTCTGAATCACAGAGAGCAGGACTCCTTGGTTTCATCAGACGCTGCAAAGACATGATTTCAGAGCCACCAACAGGTCATGTACCCAGGCCTGAAAGAGTGAACAGCTAACTTCCAGAGATAAGAACAAAAATAGAAAGAGATGGCAGGATGCCATTCCCCAAACCAGCTGTGGCAGGGCCAGTGGCTGCCTTACATTTCCATGATTTGGTTACAGGAGCCAAAAAATTCCCCACCTTTAACAGCTTCTTAGAGGTCATTTCTGCTCTTTGAGAGTTCCTATTAATATAAAAAAAAAATCAAATCTGACATATTTCTTCTCATTCTATGCATATCACCATCAGTCTCACCCAGGCCACTAAGCCTTCCCACTGAATTCTGCAAACAGTTTCACTCCTTTCTGTGTCACTCTCAGTGCAGCCACCATGAATTTTCTAGAACTCAAGCCTGATCAAGACACTCCTGACTTAAAAGTCTAATTTCCTGTGCACCCTTGCTCCTACTTACTTCTCTCTATTACATGCTGTGTACCCTGATGTAGACTCCATTCTGCTTGAATTGCTCTTCTCCTAATTTTGACTCATCCTTAAAGTCAAAGTGTAAAATGCCACTTTGTCAGAGAGACTCTGAACTCTAAATCGGATTGTGTGTTAGTCCCTCAGTCGTGTCCGACTCTTTGCGACCCCAGGCTCCTATGTTCATGGGATTCTCCGGGCAAGAATACTGAAGTGGGTTGCCATTCCCTTATCCAGGAGATCTTCTCAACCCAGGAACTGAACCCAAGTCTCCTGCATTGGCAGGTTCTTTATCATCTGAGCTACCTGGGAAGCCCTAAATTGGGTTAGGTATTCTGTTATTTCCTTGATCATAACACTACCCATCACACTTCTTACAAAAATTATTTCTTAAATGTCTTACCCTTCCCCACTAGTTGATAAGCACTTGAGAGCAAGTCCATGTCAGCTTTTCCAGAGAGTGAACAGTGGTGAACACTGTGAATTAATAATACTAGCTACCACCTAGCCATTGATGGCTTTCAAATGTATTTCTATACTTTCTCCCTTGGTTCCAGATGTGTATTTCCAGCTGCATCCTAAACCAGTCCACTTTCTATGGTCCATATCCTCCTAGGAAAACAATCTAGATGCCTGGGAGTCACTTTCTGACACCTCCTTCCCTCTTCCCCAATAGGCATTCAATCAACAAAGCTTATCTGTTATCCCTTCTACTCTCTGGCTGTGCCAACTCTACCTAGTAGAGGTGGTAGCCTCCCAACTGGTCCCATTGATTAACTGCCTTAATTCATTTCAGTCTAGTCTTGACATTGTACCCAGAGTTGTCTTTAGATGCAGCAAGGAAGACTCAGCGCGGCCAAAATAAATGCATACAAGTATTGTCTGTGATACTTACATTATCTTTCATGCCTATGTACCTTGGCATATGTAGTTTCCTCTGCCTAGAATGTGCTTTCTCCTAAGTCAGCTTGGCCAGCTTAAGCCAAGCTGAGCTCTGGGAAGCTTACCATAACTTTCTTAAGCAGGTTTAGAGTAGTCTTCCTTCCATGATGGAAGGAAGATAATGATAATGGTAATAATGTATCACATATATACTATATACTAGTTTCTCTGCTACTAACCCATTAGTCTATATGGATTGTTATGTCCAATAAAGAAACTGGAAACTGAGGTAAAGAGGTTAAATGGCTTGTCTAAGTCTTCACGCTTAATACATTTCCAGCGTCAGGATTCAAACTCAAGTCTCATGGCTCCAAGGTCTATGCTCAGGTGCTTTATGCCATGCTGCTTTCTGTACCTCTGTTATTGCACACACATATTTTATCACTAAATACATTATTTGGTTTATTTCTGTCTGTCTTATGAGAGAGTAACTTAGAAGCAGGGCCCATGGCATTTTACGTTTGAGTCCCAGTATGGCAGACAGTCAAAAATGTTTGTTGAATGAATAAATATATCAGTGAAGGTACAGTGAGAAGTGAGAACACTCTGTGGCTTATTCATCTCCAGATGTGGAGAAAATTGTGACATAGGCAAGTTTCCCCTCAGTTCTTGTGTCAGCGCACTCATGTTTGCTTTCCACCCTTGGGAATGATGTGAAATTAGAGATAACAGGTGAAGGCAAGTGAGCCAGAGATTCCAGGGAAACTGTGCAGGCCAGTGGAGCAGAAATGCATGGGAGTAAGATAAACAATATGAAATTCACAAGAAGCCAAAATTCCACTTAACATTTCCTCAAGAAGATGCTATGTCAGGACCCAAAGTCATTGCCTGTTAGAAAGTTTAATAAAGCCAGTTTTTCCTCCAGAGTTCTAATGCATTACTGTTTCTTTATTGAACCTTGATAACACAGTGAATGCATCTGGGAGTCATATTCAGGCAAGGGTACTTCTAATAAACATCCTGCATGGTAAGTTTTATCTGACCCTGCTTCCTGGAGAAGTTGGTGCCAGGAGTAGTCTGGGAGCACAGATGGTAAGATTGGGTTTTAGAGCTGGGTCATTTATAGCCTGTGTGGTGGTAGGTAGAGCAGAGATATCCCCCAGCACAAGGTGGAAGTCCAGCTGACAGAGCTCCATTATTGTGAATGAAGATATTATAGTAGCAGAAAGAAATGACATGAACTGGGGCAAAGTGTCAGGCTTTAGAGGTATATGAGGCAAACAGTAAGTGTAAAGTCAATGAAACTGAATGGATATTGCTAAGCCCCACATCACTAGAAAAAGATAATGAAAGGCTAAAAGCAAAAAACAGGCAATAGACAGTGAAGTACGAAAGCAAAGGGCCTCCCAGGTGTCATACAAAAAAGGCTCCCAGATCCTTCAGGATGACAGAGAAAACTAAGGACCAGGTTTTAATCAGAAGAACAGGCAAACTCCAAAGAAGGTTGAGCTCCCAGCTGTGGCAGGTATGCTATGCCTGGTTGGAAAAGAATACAGCCCTGAATTAGTTATTGTAAACAAACTCATTTCCTTTTACATGGCCTATCACATTAATAGATTTGAGAAGACAACGCAGACATATACATACATAAAGAGTCTGTTCTTGTGCCCTGAGTGGAGAAATATGGTGGATGTCATACATTCAGTCAACAGGTAAGTTACACAGTGCCAGGCCCTGGGCTAATTCAGTGAGACACCAGACAAATTAATTGTGGTAGAAAGGAAATAAGAATAGAATCCAAAAATGCCATTTGGTGAATTGATTTCTATCTAGAGGGAGGTTTTTAGTGGCATGCCACAAATCTCAAGCATTGTCCATACCTTATGTAATATTATTTATTAGCCATGACTTTGATAAACAATAACAGGAGACCTAGTTGTCACATTTTATATTGGCAGAAAACTAAGTAGGTTAGCAAGTACAAAGATGGCAGGATCAAGACATAGCCAATACTGGAAGCATCAAGGAGAAATGTTCAATGTAGACAAATATAAATTTTACATTAAGAATAAGCACAGGTTGGGGATGACATGGCTTGATACCAGCTCATAAGGAAGAAAGTTGGCTTTGAGTGCAACAAGAGAGTGGGCTCTGAGAGAAGAATTGGATTGTTTGGTACACAGGATGTGATCCACAGGGCACCTGGAATACCATAACCAGTTCTGGGCACCACATTTTAAAAACATTGATCCACTGAAGCTGGTTCAGCGGGTGGCAGTTAGGACATGAGAGGTCTGGAAATCATACCATATGAAGAGAGATTGACGGAACAGAAACCCAGAGAAGACTGAATGGAAACACAGTGGTTATCCTCAAATATGTGGAGGCATTTAGGTAGAAAAAAAGAATGTCTTGTATTTTGTTCCAAACAACAGAAATAGAATTCCGCTCTCCCTCAGACCTGTCCCATAGACAGGCTAGCATTGTCCAGAACAACTTATAAGACAGAATGTAGGACTAGGAGATCGGATTTGATCTCCTCTGAAGATTCTTGTGCTTCCTTGGCGGTGCTAGTGGTAAAGAATCTGCTGGCCAAAACAGGAGATGCAAGAAACATAGGTTCCATCCTTGGGTTGGGAAGATACCCTGGAGAAGGAATGGCAACCTACTCCAGTATTCTTGCCTGGAAAACTCCATGGGAGGAGGAGGCTGGCACACTACAGTCTATGGGATCACAAAGAGTTGGACACAACTGAGTGTGCACACACACACAAAATTCTTTAGACTCTAACATTCTGTGTTCCCATCTATCAAAAGTGAAAGTCACTCAGTCATGTCCAACTCTTTGTGACCATGAACTATACAGTCCATGGAATTCTCCAGGCCAGAATACTGAAGTGGGTAGCCTTTCCCTTCTCCAGGAGATCTTCCCAACACAGGGATCAAATCCAGGTCTCCCACATTGCAGGTGGATTCTTTACTAGCTGAGCCACAAGGGAAGCTCAAGAATACTGGAGTGGGTAGCCTACTCCATCTCCAGGGGATCTTCCTGACCCAGGAATCGAACTGGGGTCTCCTGCATTGCAGGCGGATTCTTTACCAACGGAGCTATCAAGGAAGCTCTTCAAGTGTACTGGAGTGGGTTGCCATGCCCTCCTCCAGGGGAATCTTCCCAACCCAGGGATCGAACCCAGGTCTCCCACGATGCAGGCAGATGATTTACTGTCTGAGACACCAGGAAGGCCCCATCTGTCAAAATCTGCTCTTAAATACTTCATTCAGACTCAGGCATACACAATGGAAGACAAACTTGTAGCCTCCCCATTACCTCCTGGTATCTGGACTTTGATAGAGTTAAACACATCAAAGGGTTAATTTGCTTGCTCGTGGTGAGGCTGTTATAGCCACGCTTTCCGGGAAACAGACTCACTCAGAAGGACAATGCAGATAGTGGAGTGCAGTTTATTACGCCGGCGGGCCCAAGGCAGAGTCTCCTCTTAGCCAAGGACCCCGTCCCGCATTTGTGAAAATCTTTTATACCCCATGCGTACGTGTCTAAACCCACCTCCTATCCCATGTGTACGTGTCTTAACCCACCACTTGTCCCATGTGTACGTGTCTTAACACACCACTTGCCCCATGTGTACGTGTCTTAAACAGTCAATAGTCAATAAGCCCGCAGTTACATTCCAACCAGTTAATAATCGATAAGCCTGTGATTACATCTTGACAGATGCGAAAAAAGTTTATGACCTGTCCGGAGACAGGTGTGATTACGGTATGCTTCCTCTTAGGCAATGAGTAGCCTGGATGTGATGTTCAGGATTCCTCTGTCTGGAGGGGGTCTTATCCTTCCATTGTCGTCCTCACAGGCACTAAGCAGAGAGTTCAGAGTCCACTGGAGAGGCAGTCGAGCACAGCCAGCACGGACAGGCCTGAGATCGAGTTCAGGCCCTATGAATTCCTTCTTCAAGGCCATTCTAGCTGAGAGTTGTAGTGAACCCTAAAGGGTACGGAGCCCTTTCTGCTGCCTAGAATCTGCAGGGACAGGGCAGTGTTCCCCCAGGAAGCTCACAGCACTTCACTTTCCTGGCACAAGGAAAAATTCCGCAAGAATAATGTATTTGTTGTTAAATCTGCTCTTCCAGCAGAGCTGTCATTGCTTCCCAGGGAACATCTTTACATCACAAAAGCATCGGTCTCCTTTTAAAATGAATGAATGAATGAACAAAAATGTCAATGCTTTCATTTCCTTTCATCAAAAGCCATGCTTACAGTAATAAAAGACAAACCGGGGTAACTGAGAATACATGAAAGCGGGAGGAAGTACCTAGTAAAGCTTACATTATAAAGCCTCCTTTGGCAGAAAGATTTGCCTGTCTGGATACGAAATTGGCATTTCAGAGCCATATAATTTATGTAAACCGTAGCCACAGAGATATTTTATCTTGGTCATGTGCATAATCTGAAAAGAAAAAAAAAAAACTGGACATCGTCCGGAGGACAACTTCCCGCTGGAGCTTTCTGGATGATTTATCAAGAGACTGCGCATGAGGTCACCTCTTTAGGTGGCAGACGCTTTGGAGATAATTATTATGACCACGACTGGAGACCCTCCTGAGCCTGGGCTCAGGACCCCTCCCCAGCCTCTCTGGGCCGGCTGCCTCCTCCGTAACCATGGCCGACAGCTGTCTGCACACAGTCCCGCAGTACCCAGCCCGACTGGGAGTCATCAGCCCATCTTGCCGGGGCTCTTTCCCAAACAGAGACTCGCTGGCAGTGCGTTTCTGCAGAGACAGTGGCTCCCCTAGAAGGTCGGGGAGCCCGGCCTGGGTTTAGAGCAGCACTCCAGAACGAATGTGTGGTTTTGGAGGATGTGAGGGTTGGAGGGTGTTTGTCTATACTCAGTGTAATTCCACACAGGAGTGAGGAAACTGTAGATGAAGTGAAGGGGTTGGTAAAGAAGTAGAATAAGTAAAAATGAACCCCAAACAGTGAGAAGGCCCAGAGTCAGCTGGGTCCCATTTCTTTGGTCTTGAGTCACATCAGGGAGGTGTAGGCCCTCACAGGGGTTCAGAAGACCTGCTTATGGCCAGTTTTGTTTTAGTACAGTGCCTTGTGAACAAGCTGGAAAGCAAAGACCACTATCAAGCAGAAGCCCAGCACTGGATCTGGATCTGAGGGAACGCTCTGGCAAAGGCTTGAAACTCACAGGGTCCACGTCCACAGACCCCGAGCATGGCTGTGGACAGACAGGTGTGGGGATCTGTTGTACAGGCCTGAAAGGTGGTGGCAACATGACCCTGGGTATTTCTCTATGACAAATTATTGTTTTTTTCCTTAAGGGAAGACTGGAAGTTTGCAGGCTGTTCTTGGCAATTCTGTGTTCCCAGCAAAAGAGTTACCTAAACCATGGATCTGTTTGGAAATCAAGAGATCCTGCTTATCAATTCCTTATCGAGATCTGACGACTCTGCTTCACTCTAAGGGAGGGCTTTCACAGTGCAGTTTCCAGATAGTATCTGAAAGCAGAGAAACAATAGGAGAGGAGAAGATAATTCGAGAATGACCTGAGACTATCAGAAGCTGATAAGATTCAAGAAACCTAAATCCCTAATGACACTGGGGGCAACTTGTAAATTCATTTAATGACTCCAAAATGGTCTCTTTCTCAAACAAATGTTTTTTGTTATTGTTGTTTTACTTAAACTTCTTCACAGTTAGCAACTTTTTTCTAAATGACATTAGAGTCATTTTAATTGGTAAAAGCAATCTCTTGCATCAGGAGGAATGAGTCATTATAGGACCCAGACATCCCCTCAGTTTCCTCCACAAACACATAGGTGAGAAAGCGGGTCACAAGAGCCTGTCATCCATGTCATATTCTTTGTTGTATGTTTTATTCAACATTGTTTTGTACTTATAAGGAATTGTTACACTAATCATCTTTTTGCCAAATTGGCCACAATATAATCCACCTACCACTGACCAACTACAGAAGAAAAATTAAACAAACGTTTTGCTGTTGTTATCCTTTTTTTCCTAGGGGTTGAGCTTCTGAAGCCAGGAGGTCACTTGGATTATGTATACAATTTTGGTAATTGCATTCCTAGATCCTACAAAATGCCACGGCACTCGGTGGAGTCCAAAATAGCTGTTGCAAACAATGACAATTACTGCCCAGACATTTTCAAACACAGCAGGTTACTGGCTGAGGCCGTGATGGAAACCCTAAAAAATATATAAATATTTTGAAATGCTCTGTAAATCAAATTGATGCCCCAGACACAGAGTGGATTGTCTCGGAGCAGCTGAAATCATTTGGAGGCTGAGAGGCTTTGTGGAAGGGTGTTGGAAAACTTTTGCGCTTGTTAATATTAAGCCCCAAAGTCATAATTAAATGATTTTTAAGTTTTTTCTCTCTCCAGGAACAGAGATCACAGTTCTGTCTGGTCACCTTCACCCTATAAAATCCTGTACTCTATTTAAAAAAAAAAAAAAATTACAACTTAAATTTCCCCAGTGCTTCCATATGTTCAGATTCCCACATCCAATGGCTGCTATTGGATGATGATTGGCACCTGCTTATGGAAGGGAGACCTGAGGCCCTGGTCCAATGGGGATCTGAGAGGCCTTGAGGATAGGCAGTTGGGGTCAGAGGGGAACAATGATGGCCACAAGAAATCTTGCTAAAACACTCTAACAATTTCTGCGGCCCTGGGTCAGCCTATGCAGGAGTTGTGGTGTCTTCTGTTTTGAGTTGGGTGGGGCTAATTTTGTCAAGACTGATGTCCAGAGGGAAGCTTCCAAGTCTTGTCCAGTCGGGGCTAAGGTAAGAAGTCTGACACTAACATAGTCTCACAGCAGCAGGACAACCTGCCACGAGGCCCAGTCCCACCCCAGGATATGAAAGAGGCTGCTTCAAAAGCCCCAGTGTGGCGGGCTGCCCTTGGGGAAGTAGAAGGTCAGAACTTAACCCAGTGCACAGCCTTAATGAGGATCTCGTCTTCTTCCAAGAGGAAGTCTGGACCTTGAGTGAGACCAAGGAGAGTTTCTTTTCCTAATAAGTGTGTGTCATGGACAGAATGTTTGTTTTCACCCAGAATGTATATGTCGAAGCCTTAACTCTAGTATAATGGTGTTCAGTAGTGGGAATTTTGAGAGGTAATTAGGTTTAGATGAGGTCATGAGGATGGAGCCTCCATGATGTGATTAGTGTCATTATCAGAAGAGAATGAGACCCTGGAGCGAGCTCTCTGCTAACAAGCACACAGATGGGAAGGTAGCTGTTCATAAGCTGAGCGCAGGGCCCTCAGCAGGAACGGAAGTGGTCAGCACCTTGACCTTGGACTTCCCAGCCTCCAGACCTGTGAGAAATAAATATCTGTTATTTAAGCGACTCATTCTATGGTATTTTGTTATAGTACCCCAGGCTAAGATAGTATACATGCCGGTATACTGGATTTACTGGAAGTAAATCCCTACATTCAACTGAGTCATTTCCTTTAAAAGCTGAAAACTATTAAAACAAATATCCACCTATATTCAGTTATTTTAAAAATGTTTGTTTCAGGTCCTGGGTTACAGAAAAAAACAAAACTTCCAAACCCCAGAAAGACACGAACCCTGTCCTCAGGGAACTTACAGGCCAGGAAGAGAGGTAGATATTCAAAAAAATGAGCTGAGTAATACATTTAAATTGTCAATGAGTATAATATTAATTTACCTACAGCATTTTCCTGTCTTTTTATTTTTTGTGGGCCATGGACCATGTGTTATTTTCCTCTTGGCAGTGAATAAATCTGTGAAAGAAGACTTCTATCATTATTCAGTGATCAGGAAGCTGGAGGGATCAGTTAGTGCAGAGGACATCTTAACTCTTCACGTCCCCCAGTGTCCCCTTTAAGGTGCTTCTAGCCCTTCTGGGGGCCTGCCTCACTGTGGGAACTAACTGCTTCTTCTTGTCAGGCAGCCCTTACAGATCATGGGCACGACTCTCTCGGTTGCTTGTAGCATGAACCCAATTGCTACAGCCTGGATGTTTGTGCCCTCAAATTCATATGTTGAAATCCTAATCCCAAAGATGATGGTACTGGGGGGTACTGAGGCCTTTGGGAGGTGCTTAGGTCATGAAGGTGGAGCCTTACGAATGAGATTAGTGCTTTTTAAAAAAGTTTTTGGTTGTGCTGGGTCTTTGTTGCTGTATGGGCTTTTCTCTAGTTGTGGTGGGCAGGGACTACCCTCTAGTTACAGTCCTGGGCTTCTCACTGTGGTGGCTTCTTTTGTCGCAGAGCACGGGATCTAGAGCGGGCGGGCTCAGTAGCTGCGGCGCATGGGCTTAGTTGCCCCATGCCATGTGTGGGATCTCCCTGGACCAGGGACTGAACCCAAGTCCTGGATTCTTAACCACTGGACCAGCAGGGAAGTCCAGGATTAGCGCTCTTAAAAAAGGAGTCCCAGAGAGCTCCCTTGCCCCTTGCACAATGTGAGACAACAAGGGGTTCTGGCTATGAACCAAGAAGAGGGTTCTCACCAAAATGCAAAATGCTGACACCTTGATCTTGGAATTCTCAGTCTTCAGAACTCTGAGAAATAAATCTCTGCTTCTTATAAGCCACCCAGCCTGTGGTGTGTTATTATAGCAACGTTAACAAGCAAAGATACCAATGGAAAGGAAATTCCTGATTCACGTATATCAAATAAACAGGTAAGGCCAAGTCATAGGATTCCATGAATGGCCGTGAGGCCAAGCACAGCAGTTGCTATTGGCAGGAGTAGTGAAGCCATACCAACTGCCTAATACTGGGATAATAGAGCACTTTTTTGGGGGATGAAAAATATGCCCCTGTAGTTTCCTCCTCTGGAACAGCCTACGACAAGTCTAATTTCTCTCCAATTTGAAAGTCATCAAAATATTTAAAGACAGGTGTGAAGACTAAGAATTGATCTCCATGCCAAGTATTCTCTGGTCCAAAACCTCACTGCTTAATGTAAAGTCCCCTCGTAAGGTGAGTTACCTGTACATCTTCTAGTTGGTTCATGTCTGTCCCTCTTTGGTCCTCAGCACAGTCTCCAGCAAGAGGGTTCAGTTCAGTTCAGTTCAGTCGCGTTCAGTCATGTCCGACTGTTTGCGACCCCATGGACTGCAGCACGCCAGGCTTTCCTGTCCATCACCAACTCCCAGAGCTTATTCAAACTCATGTCCATTGAGCTGGTGATGCCATTCAACCATCTCATCCTCTGTCGTCCTCTTCTTCTCCCACCGTCAATCTTTCCCAGCATCAGGGTCTTTTCTAATGAGTCGGTTCTTCACATCAGGTGGCCAAAGTATTGGTGAGAAGCCCTATATCACTGGAAAGGAAATATCTAAGTTTTCTTCTTAGCATTTGTCTAATAATTATATGCATTTGGGAAACATCTTGGAAGTATTTTGAAGTGTAGATCCACCTGACTGTAATTACCATATATAAAAGAAGACTTCATAAATATTACCTTTCCTGTACTGTCTAAACACCATGAGGTGCCAGAATATACAGACAAATTCCGAAAATATACTACTCAGAGGAGAAGGAGGCCCCCAGGTATCACTTCCCAAGCAACAGATCATTCAATTGTCATGATGATTAGTAAGAGTTATTAGCAATTTTTTCTCATTGTCTTCCTCTCCTTTACTGAAATAAAATAGTGGCCTATGGATGACTTAGTCCTATCCTGACTTGTAATTCAAGAACCATTCACTGAGTGGCTGTTATGTGAAGAATACATTTCAACATTTTCTCGACGTGATGGTTCGAAGAGCTATGGATTTACTGACTGTGCATGGAACCCATTGCTTGTAAAATGAAGTCTTATCTTCTTCAATTGATCAGTAAAGATTCTCTAATGCCTAATGATTACATTGTACAATTATATTATAGAATTACAAGTAATAGAAATGAGCTCAATCTAGTAAAAGTGATAAACGGAGGACGTGGTATAAGGATTGAGAAGTGTCTCATGGAATAGCAGGAAGGAGCTGCTTTCACAAGGGACTGGGTGGCTGTCAGGAAATAAGGCAACCACTCTCCTGGGGCTGTATGGACTCACCTCTGTTTATTGATGTGTGTCTGCTTCTTCTCTGTTCTACATAGGTCCGCTTTCCAGTACCACCATGTGCATGGCAGAAGATATCTGCTTCACAAAGAAGGTTATACGTCCTGCAGGCCCAGCCATACCCAGAGACTGACCACATTAAATTCCAACTCCACATTTTCAGGGAAACTCCATCAGCCTATCCACCCCAAGGCCCCACCTTATCAGCTGCGTCAAGGCTGCAGGAACGCATATAACAGATACGGCTCTGAAGGATGAGGGGCCCCTTCTCAGAGAAGAGTGGTTGAACAGGCACCCCATAACGTGTCACGGCTAGTCCTCCTTCACAGTCTGATCTCAACTCACGGCTTCCATGAATTTATTTGTTTTCATGTATTCACTGTGGTCATCTAAATCTTTTCAACTCATTAAGTGCTCTATCTCCATTTTCAGTCACAGTTTCTTGGTTCCTTCCTCTAACGAAGAGATAGTCATGCTGATTCTCATGAGTGGTCAAACAATCTTCTGTAGGACTGATTCTTGGAAGCAGGTTTCTACGCCTTGCCAGAATCTTCAGTATCTTTGCTTGGAGTAGAATGAACACTAGATTCTAGCAAACACGTCTGGGAACAGGGCACATGCTGGTTGGCAAATATCCAATGGAAGCAACAGTCCACAGGAACACTCAAAGATACACTCACACTCTAAGAATTAAGGGGGGAGTGGCAGTCCAAGCCCCTACCTGTGACTGAAATGACGGCACAGGATCACCTTGAGATTTACCAGAAGCCCAAGGTGGTGGTGGAACAGCCCTGGGACAGCAACAACCTCAAGACCTCGCATTTTACACGCAAGATGTCCTTGGAGCCTCGTATCAATACATGGGGTAGGGAAGTATGAGCTACACTCCACCCACAGGAAACTGAAGCAGCAACATCAGACAGGTGACAGGCAGGGGAGGAAGACAGCTCTTCTGACCCCTCACCTAATGCTTTCTCTGCCCCAGTGTCCCCTAGCGCCCTCTAGCTGACCTGTGCCTGAGGATTCTTCTCAAGGAAGGGCTGTCTGTGCTTCCAAGGGGGCAGCAGCTAGTTCCTGAGGCATGGGGCTTGGAGTACAATGCTGTTTTAGTATTCCGAGGAACAGATGTAAACAACTGTGATCGGGCCATGGCAACACCATCCAAAGCCCATCTCCCTGGAGGCCTATACCCTTCAACAGCAATCTTATCATCTTGGACAGCTGGTCCACCCTGTTCAACATGCCAAGTCTCTACTGACTGGCACCTCCTTGCATTTTATTCTTTTTGGTGGTGCCTGGTGAATTTTTTTCTTTTCTTTTCTTTGTTTTAAAGAACTAAGGGTCCTGCCTCTTTGGTGAAACTAGTTAGCTTCCATTTCATTTCTCAGGATAACTCAGTGTGTTGATTTTTCCCTTTGCTGGTGATCAACTTGGCATCTATGCCTGTGAGGAAGCTGTTTAGTTTTCCTGTTGTTTCAAGTTCTAGACATTTCAGACTGCCCTAGACTAGCTGAACGGAGGCACTTAGAGGGGTTTTGCGGCCACATGCTCGTTCTGAGAGGTCTCACCTGGACCAGCCAGGCGTGGAGTCTGTTCTTTGCCAACTGTTACCCACTGCCTCAGATGGTGATCTAAGGATTGGCAGGTGACTCTGTCCCGTTTGTCACCTGTGGGGCCACACGTCAGGGAAGCAGAGGTGTCTGGTGTCCATCTGCTTCCCTCCAGCAGAGGACCCAGCCTGGGTCATGCTCACTCCTGCCCCTTTGGGGAAAGGTCTCCATTTCATGTCGCCAACCACTGCCAACTTGAATTCAAAGCCAAACTATGTTGGGCTGTAGAAATTTTTAGATGTTTGATATTGCATCAGGAATACTCCTGAGAAGGAGGCAAGAAGTCTCAAAAGTGCCTCTCTTGGCTGGGAGGCAGGAAACTGATTCTGGAGCTATTTGTACGATACAGCCATGGAAAAGCTAACTCATATCTCCATCACTCAACTTCTCCTTCTCAAAAATGGGGACGATTCTGTCCCTTGAAGCTTCCTGAGGCCCCTGGACAAGGACAGGAGCTGTGTTCAGAAGTACCTGAGTCCTGTGGCAGGAATGTTCCCTGCTTATAAACAGGCAGGATCATCTATTATTTTGTTACTACTTCTCAAACAGGCCAGACTTTGACTTCTGGTGGAATCCCATTTCTCTCCTCTTGGACTGAGAGCTTGAACTCTTCAGGGAGCCAGTTTGTCCCCCATGAAAGACCTCTGGCTCATCAAATGATATTTATTGGCCAGCCTCATGCACAGGGCCCACCACTGGCAACTTAGACAGCGAACACTCCGAGCACAGACTGTTTCTAACTCTGTGTTCAGGACAGCAACTAGAAATTAGCAGCAATCAAGACTCAGTTGAGATCATCATCTTGGGCTATTTTCTGTCTGGCAAGTGTGTGCGTCCAGGCTTCTGCCACAAACCTTCTTAGCTAAAAACCCTCTCTGTCTGCTCTGCAGCCCAGGGAATAGCAGCCCGCACTTTGTGGGCAGGAACTGCTCTCATAACTGTACCTATTTTGGGCAGACACTGAGGGAACAGGCAAGAATTCCTGTAGCGTTAGATCGGTAAAGAAAGGATCTGCCTTGGACTTAACAACTTACACATCTCAAATAGGAGGAGAGAAATTCTGAATATTGGAAAAAATAAGAAAACCAAGAACCATGGAGGGTATATTTATATGAGCTGAGGAAGGAAGTTGAGGGATGGGGCTACGGTGATGAGCGTTCCCTCCACTCCAGGTCTGGACATCCCTGTCTGTCTGAAGCAATGGCCTGCCCTTTCTGATGCTCTGGCAAGAGTGCCAAGATTTTCCCATGAGCTTATAAGGATGGGCTGTTTTCATTCCTCTAGATAAATTTGGAGGAAGACAGATTTTACATGGAATCTCAGAATAGTCATCTTCAGCTGGACCTGGCTCACAAGATTGGGCAGCCAGGCATGTGGCAGAAAAGGAACATTCTACCTGGGGCGCTGTTTTCAGGAAGCATCCCCCTAGAGGGGATGGGAGGTAGAGTGTTATGGAGAGAAGAGAAGGTACAGGAAGGGGATCATGTGTGCTAACGTGTCAACATTTTCTTCTTGTATCCTAGTGTGGATGTGTGCTTCCAATGTACTCAAATGAACATCCAAAACAGAAACCACCTAAGTGGTGCTGTTTTGGACAAGTCAGTCTCATGGCAGAAAGAAAAAAGAAAGAGACAACCACCAATGGCCAGGACACAGAGTATGTCACATTTGCTCACATGCCGTTGGCTAAACACAGAAAGTCATATGGCCAAGCCCAAAATCAACAGGCCAGGGAACAGACTTTATTCTGCAGCAGGGGCCCCCTCATGTCACAGGGCAAAGGGCAAGGATGAGAAAGTAAAGGAGCAGCTGGGAAGAACAATATATTCCACCACAGCCCTGTATCAAGACCCACTTATGTAGCTAGTATATCCCCATCCTGTGGGCTTGAGGGTCTTTTCCCAAAACCTCCACAGTGCTTTCAGTTCAGTTCAGTTGCCCAGTCGTGTCTGACTCTTTGAGACCCCATGGACTGCAGCATGCGAGGCTTCCCTGTCCATCACTAACTCCTGGAGTTTACTCAAACTCATGTCCATCGAGTTGGTGATGCCATCCAACCATCTCATCCTCTGTCGTCCCCTTCTCCTACCGCCTTCAATCTTTCCCAGCATCAGGGTCTTTTCCAATGAGTCAGTTCTTCACATCAGGTGGCCAAAGTATTGGAGCTTCAGCTTCAGCATCAGTCCTTCCAATGAATATTCAGGACTGATTTCCTTTAGGATGGACTGATTGGATCTCCTTGCAGTCCAAGGGACTCTCAAGAGTCTTCTCCAACACCACAGTTCAAAAGCATCTTTGGCTTTTGAAAGTCAAAATTCTGTGGTGCTCAGCTTTCGTCATGGTCCATCTCTCATATCCATACATGACTACTGGAAAAACCATAGCTTTGATTAGATGGACCTTTGTCAGCAAAGTGATGTCTCTGTCTTTTAATATGCTGTCTAGGTTCGTCATAGCTTTTCTTCCAAGGAGCAAGTGTCTTTTAATTTCATGGCTCCAGTCACCATCTGCAGTGATTTTTGGGGCGAGCCCAAGAAAATGAAGTCTATCATTGTTTCCATTGTTTCCCCATCTATTTGCCATAAAGTGATGGGACCGTATGCCAAGATCTTAGTTTTTTGAATGTTGAGTTTTAAGCCAACTTTTTTCCTCTTTCACTTTCATCAAGAGGCCCTTTAGTTCCTCTTCACTTTAGGAGACAGCAAATCCTCACAGACTTTCTTTTTTAAATTGTGATTCAATATACACAACATAAAATTTACAACTGTCTTTTTAATGGAGGGTAACCCCCTGGTGGCTCAGACGGTAAAGAATCAGCCTGCAATGCAGGAGACCGGGATTTGATCCCTGGCTCAGGAAGATCCCCTCGAGAAAGGAATGGCAACCAATCCAGTATTCTTGCCTGGGAAATCCCATGGACAGAGGAACCTGGTGGGCTATAGTCCGTGGGGTTGCAGAGTCAGACACAATGAGCAACTAACACTTTTTTAATGAACACAATTCCGTAGCATAAGCACATGCACATCGTGTACTGCCATCACCATCATCCATCTCCAGAACTTTTTCATTTTCCTCAACAAGAATTCCAATGAAATATAACTCCTCACTCCCCTCCCCACAGTCCCTGGCAATCACTGTTCTACTTTCTGTCTTTATGAAGTTGTCTCCTCCAGGTACCTTCATACAGTATGTGTCTTTTTGTGACTGTCTTGTTTTCTTTACCATAATGTCCTCAAGTCTCATCCATATTGTAACAGGCATCACAATTTCCTTCCTTTTTAAGGTTGATAATATTCCATTGTATGTGTCACATTTTGTTTATCCATCGATGGACACTTGGGTTGTTTACAGCTTTTGACTGTTTGGAATAATGCCACCACAAACATGGCTGTACAAATGTCTTGAGTCTCTGCTTTCAGTCCTTTTGGTTATCTACGCAGATGTGAAGCTGCTGGAAAATATGGTAATTCTAGGTTGAATTTTTTGAGGAGTGTCCATAGACTGGCCATCCTTCTCTCTGAAGTTGTGGTAAGCAGAGACTTCTGCTGTTGACGACTTAGGTCTGTTTTTCCCAGAGTCACTGATTCAGTCCCTCAAACTGCTTCTTCCCATGTTGGAGAATATTAGTAAGAATTTTTAGGATTTTGTTGACTCACCTTCTTTTCTGAGTACCAGTTATGATGGGTAAATTCAAAGGTAGGAGTTGCATGTAACTGTATGGATTGCACAAGACTTCCCTTCAACCACTGTTTTTCAACACTGACAGCAGACAATTATTCTGCCTCTATTGTTGGCTTGTTGTTGGTGATTTTTTTAGTCCTTTAAAAAATTCTCTTGCTTATTTTATTGGATTGAGGGAAGAGAGATTCTATATTATGACTTTATTCTGTCATTTAATCCTGGAAACCTGTTTCTTTAGTTTTTGCTTAAAATTGCAATTTATCTTTTATACAATTTCAGTAATGGCACATGTCTCAAGAGACTGGAGTTCCAGGCTAAGATGTTGTTTGAAAATTATCTGTGGGTTATCACATTTTCCATAGCTTGTCGAGAGAGTAAAACATTCATTTTAATGACACTAACAACTCTCACTAGGAGCTGTTACAATTTCCTTTATGTAGCAGAGGAAGACCAGTTCTGTGGGTCTGAATATTTTTGCTTTCATGAATAATTCAATAAGGCAGTTAATAAAGATGAGTAGTTGTTCACAGGCAATTGGGGGTGAAATGATGGGACATGATTCAAGCTTTTCTCAGCGGAGCTATGATATCATTTGGCCAGGTTTCTTCAGGCTCCCTTGAAATGCAGGAAGATTTTGAGCATTATTTACATAAATCTCTGCTCTCAGCTTGGATGAAACTAAGGAAAGCATTTCTTAGACTGTGGATATATGCTCAGCAGGCGCTGCAGGCCTCAGCGTGGGAAGCTCTAAGTGAAGAGCTCCCAAACATCAGGCTTCAGCCCCCGAGGAGGCTTTCAGAGATGTGATATTGTCCCTAGTTCCCTACAAACAGCAGATCCTAGGCGCCGGTAGCAGAGATACTGTGGGTTTCATCTCTGCCTTCTTGGAGCTGGAGCATGGAGTGAGGCTTAGTACCAGCCTCTGTGTTCTCAGGGTCCATGTGTTACAGCTTCTGGGAGCACTCTGTCTCCATGACAGTGCTTTCCGCGAGCAGCTGACTCTTCTGCATGCGCCCCTGGAACTGCCATGGCCGTCTTGCACACGAGGGAAGCCACAGGCATGTGGAGACAGGCAGAGGGGAGAGGTAGAGGGAGCCCTGGGTCCTCCAGGACCCTGTGGAACAACGGACTTCCACCTGGAACTGGAACTGCACTGCCCTTAGTGTTCAAGTGTTGTAAGTGGTAGGGGTGGTAAGTGGTAGGGGTGGTTGAGTCACTAAGTCGTGCCTGACTCTTGAGACCCCACGGACTGCTAGGCTCCTCTGTCCATAGGATTTCCCAGGCAAGAATACTGGAGTGGGTTGCCATTTCCTTCTTCAGGGGATCTTCCTGACCCAGGGATTGAACCCAAGTCTCCTGCATCGCAGGCAGATTCTTTACCAACTGAGCCACCAGGGAAGCCCTCAGTGTTGTATGTGTGTTGTGTTTAGTTGCTCAGCTGCGTCCGACTCTTTGTGACCCCATGGACTTCAGCCCACCAGGCTCCTCCATCCATGGGGATTCTCCAGGCAAGAATACTGGAGTGGGTTGCCATTTCCTTCTCCAGAGGATCTTCCCAACCCAAGGATCGAACCCAGGTTTCCCGTATTGCAGGAGGATCCTTTACTGTTTGAGCCACCCCAGAGAAGCCCAGTCATTAGTGTTGTATAGGTGCAGTTAAAAGCCTTCTTAGTTGAAAAGGAGGTTAAATGGAAAAATAAGAATAAGATAGTAACTTCCAGTAAAGAAAAATGTATTCATGTTTTTAGTGTTCAAATATACTTTCTCTTAGAAAGGATAGATTTTAGAAAAATGTCTTTGCTTGGCAGAGCAAAAAATTAGCCACTCTACATCTGTCTTCAAAGTAGTTTGAAATTTTACTGGTCCATGAAATCTGAAAGTCTGGGAACCGCTGCTCCAACTTGAGAAAAACTCATTTTTGGACCAAGACTCAGAATTGGGTTTTAGCCCAGTTGCTTTCCTCTCTGGCTACTCCTTACATGAAAGACTTGTGATTCCAAGTCCTGCTTTTCACTTGGTTTCCTACTTAGAAGGATGAAAAAGGGTAGGAAAGATTAATTCACTAAGTTTTCTTTTTTTTAACTGAGATATCAATAAGCCATTGCTCATTCCTTCTCATGTTCTCTAAACATACACACACACACACACACGCACATGAACACACATATACATGTACACACATGCAATACATGCACACAGGCACACACATTCTGTGGGGATGAACATTCTTCCTATTTACCCATCACCTATATTTACCAATTATTAACATTTGCTATATTTGCTTTATTGTTGTTCTCTCTCTAAAACTGCCCCATTTAAAAAAATCAATTCTTTGAAAGCTATTTGCAAACATCACAACACTTCCCTACAGAAAGCTTTCAATGACACCACTGAACTTGCTACAGTTAATTACGTATGGTTACAGTCAGAAATTTTGCAGTGGAGTTGGAATTTGAGAGAAGTTTCATCAACTAGGGGAGCTTTTGACTCACTGATTGTAAAAAAAAATATGGATGAAATCATTTGCAGCAACAAGGCAGTTACAGGAAGGCAACACTGTCTTACGAAGCGCAGTCTGGAAGCACCCATGGTCCAGAAGGTCCAGAGGAGGGAGATTGTTTTCTCCATGAGTTCCTTGTTTTTGGACCACTCTTCTGGGACCAACAAGCAAAGAGGGATGTTGGATGTTCCTCTTCCTAAATGTGATTTGCAACAAAGAAAGCATTGGCACTGGCAGTAACAGAATTGTTTTCTCATAAATCCTGGTTTTCTACAGTCCTGCTGGGCACGACATGCCAGCGGATGAGTCTCTCAACCTCTCTCAGCCTCAGTTTCCTCTTTGATAAAATCAATAATTATTATGATAAGATAATGGACAGAAAGCCCCTACTAATACGACCTGACCTGGAATAGAGCATACAGTATGTGCTCATTAAGTGGCATATACAGTTTTTTTACTTTCTTAAGTTTGAGGACAACAGTTTTAAAAAGAGCAAATGCAATTTCACAATGAAAATATAAGTGTTTATAAAATAGTAGTCTGGTCTCTTTTCAAAGTCTTTATCTTTTAGGGCCATATTCTAAAATATTTAATGATGAAATAATTTTGCTTAAGTAATCCACAGTAGAGGAGTATAGATGGAAAAAAGACTAGTCATGTGTTGATAACTGCCAGAACTTGGGTGAAGAAGGCTGAGTAGTTAAACAAGTCTCTCAGCTCTTTGCATATGCATGAAAATTTTCAAAATAAAACAAAATAAACAAAGCTGATACTTACTTTTTTGCCTAAAGCAAAAAAAAAAAAAAAAAATCAAATTAAATGTCTTCAACAGTGCAGGAAAGAATTCTAATTTCTCAGCACCCCTTATTTTTATAAAACATATTACATTAAATAAATACACTATCACTTATTATTTTCTTCATACACTTCTTAAAGGGATCCCATCTGTCTTGTCAGAGCTTTTCTCCTAGGCAATTATCAGCAACTTAATTACCATGAACTGGATGAAAAAGATCCATTTGGTTAGACTCTTGGTGGTGGGGGGGAGGGGAGACTGTAAGCAGGTTTAAAGTGAAGTTTTCTTTTTGATTTGGAGTGACAGTGGACTCCAAAAGTGTCCCTGACCATAGCTGTCATCACTAATTTTGAGGAACAAGAATTCCTGGCCACCCAAGGAGCCTTTTTGAAGCTGTTTGGAAAGAGAGGGTATGAATTTAAAATGACCTGGCTCTTTGGGGGTGGGGAAGTGGAGTGTTGTGTGCCCAGTCATGTTCTCCTCTTTGTGACCCCATGGACTATAGCCCGCCAGGCTCCTCTGTCCATGGAATTTTCCAGACTTTGGTGGGGGTGGGGGAGGGTGGGAAAGAAGATACAAAAATTGTGAATTTTAAGGCATGTTCCAGCAAAAATCTTGGGAAAAAATTTTTTTGGTTTGTGTCTTGATATTTACATGGGTATCTGTTTTATATATAAAAAAAACTCATGGTAAAAATTCACACTTCAAAGTTAAATAAATAAGGGAGTAACTATCTTCTTCAAAAGACCACTTGGAATTCCTTACAGTAGCAGTCGACCCCATATGTTTGAGTATCTGTTTACACATCATTAACAACTTCCTTGAAAACTCTAGGAGGGAGGCAGACTAAGGGCGAAGACACTCAGTGCTGGCTTGTCAGCCCCACATGCAGCCAATTCAGTTCAGAGGACAAGGCTCATTTTGGAATTATCATTTAAGAAAATGGGAAATGACTTGAGCTGCAGGAATGCAACACACAGACAGTTGTGTAAACTTGTGGCACATCCCTATGGTGAGGAAGCAGAGCACCCAGTCTTGCGCACTTGGCGGCAGCTTCGCTAGCGGTGCTGATAGACCTTGGTTAATTAGCCCTCTGGAAGGGAATCCTGAAAGGACAGCTGTATGCTAACCTCCAGGGTCTGAGAGGTGGTTCTGCTTCCTGTATTTAAGAGTTAACTCAGTTCTAAGAGGTCAGAGAGGTCTTTCTTCTCCCTAATAGATAACACATCAGGTTAGGTGGTCCAGGTTTCAGCTAATTTTAGAATTGGAAATAGGGACATTTAGCAAAAGCATGTATTATGTCAGTCTTAAATTGTATTATAAAGTAATGCCAATAATTTTTAGACAAAACACCAGCACTTTTGCATCCAAATGAGTGAAATCCTTCAAAAAAGTCACTTGCTCAAAGCGTATTTGGAGTTGTTTTTGTGGTATCACCTGGGGTCAATTTGTAAGACAGAAGATATTTGTAGCCAAAATGATTATATGCAAATTACTCATCAGATCTGGTTTTGAAATTTTGTGAAAATCAAATCCATCTTACTTGGGGAGATAGTCTAAACAAGCAATTTTAAGACCGCTTTGAGTGATGATTTTGCTCTTAGGATGAGTACAGAGTGATCTCCAGTGCTTACATGGAAGGGAACAGCACTCATTTGGAGAGTTAAATTCTAATGTATTGATTTTAAAAGCCAGACATAGGAGATAGCTGGTACATGCGGTTTCTGCAGTTGAGATTAAATACGGGAAAAAATGAAACAGTGGGGCCCCTCCTCCTTCCCTTCAGCAGGAGCTTCCCACGTTGGTGGGGACTTGGCTCCTGGGCACAGTAAATAACAACGTCTTCCTGACCCAGCCTGCATTCAGAAAATCCTGAAAGCTAAATGTGGCTGTTCCAGGTTATTATCTTGTTTCATAACTTCAACATACACTTCCTCTTTTAAATCTCAAAATAAAATGTATTTAGTTTCTCAGTTTTACTTTTTCTCTCTTTCAAAGTTTAAAGCTCTTAAATTTGTCTTTATTGCATTTAGGTCAGCTGTGAGAACTTTTTTTTCCCCTACCCATTTTAATTCAAACTCACATTTTAGTAATTTCTGGGAGTGTTTTTTAAAAATATCAAGCCATGCTTATTACTATCTAGCTAATAAGTACATATTATCTCTTTTAACTTGGATGTCATCCTCCTTTGCCTTTACATTTGTATAGATACAAAGCATCAGGAGGTTTTTTTATTTTAACAACAACATAAGCAACAAACAGGAACTACATGCTGATTCATTTATATTGGATTTGAATGGTTAAAAATAAAATACCGAAGTTGATGATATTGAAAGAAGGGGAAGAGAACAGCATGCTTTTTGCTTGCCTTTGGACCACAGAAGCAAGTCCTTAGTCTATGTACACTTCGGTTTTCCTTCTCCGCAGCCTGTTGAGTGGCCTGGCTGAGGGAGGAGCTGGGTGGAGGGCAGAGGCGCATGAGGTCCCTCTCGCTAGGCTGAGTCAGGCCGATGCAGCTGCTGGCCTGGGCACAAGCGTGGGCGGCCACCTGTGGCCCCCAGCACAGCTGTTTGGTAGGGGGCCAGCCAAAGCCCTGTCGGTGGGGTGGAGGCAGGTGGCCAGTCGGACAGCCAATACATTCTGGCATGGGCTAAAAGAACACCTGGTTCCACTCTGTGGACCCACCACAGAAGGTCAAAGAATGTGCTTTCTGGCAGCAGCCCCATGGCCTGGGCTTTCCAGTCCCTATGGTCCTGCTCTGACTGAAACACACTGAAACACCACCATCCTTCTTCAGAACTTACCCCAAAGCCAACACGGGACTCATTCTGCTCCAACTGAGTGGATGCGGGTCAGCAAGGCCATCTGGCTCATCTAGAAATGGCGTGGGGGGCTGTCAGGCAGGGACAGGCTCCGTGGTTCCAAACAGGACGCCTCAGGAGCGGTGACAGCCTTTGCGTTGCTTGGCTGCCGCCACATCCTCCAATGTCTTTGACCTTCCTTCTCCTCCTCTTCCCACGAACTCTAACCACAGGCTCGGAAACCACTTCTGGTCCCCACCTGTAATTTTGTCACCAGACATAGGAATTTTCAGAGTGAACACCACCACCTACCAGACAGGAGCCCAAAGTTCACCCTTCGGTGACCCCTGAGGCCCCGCCCATGGCCTCGGGCCCACTGCTTCCCAGGAAGTAGGACCCCATTGCCTCTGGCCTGGTGAGTCGTTTTCTCTTTGGTAGAGGAGCTTCCTTGTCCCAGAGGTGGGTCAGGTGCCAAAGAAGTGACATTTCCTCACTGGCCTGTGACTATTTGTAACTTACTCAACCTCTCTGAGCCTCAGTTTTGGCATCTGTAAATGGGGATTGACAGTGTTGTCCTCACAGATTTGTTGAGAGAACATTCCACGGGACAGCATAAGCGAAGCGCCTAGCACAGAACCTGGTCACAATAGGGCCTCAGCAATGAATGCCCATGGCTAATGCCAGTCTCCAGACACAGTGGGCACACCTGGCCTGGAATGGAACTTCCTGTGGCCATGTTTGCTTGGGATTTCAGGGGCGTCATCTTATAATTGCTGCTCTGTGAGCCCATACGGTAACCTGCTATCCACAACTGCCCTTGCCAGGGCCACAGAGCAGGCCTCCCAAGAACTACATCAGTCTTGGGCTGGTGGAGGCCACCAACTTTTGAGCCACTGACCTGAAGAAGCACTCTGAATTCTAGGAGGCCTTGCCCCTCTTTATGTGAAACCTCTTGGTAAGGCAAGGTATCCAAGTCAAAAATTTAAGAAGCACCTGTAGAGTTCAAGGCTTTCAGAGTGCTAAGAAAAGCCACTGACCAAGAGACAATATAGGCATAACCTTGGTTTGCTCCACAGAGCCGAGCCAGCCCTCAAACCACTGTTTCATTTCTGGCCTCAGATATCATCTGTGGATGAAATGAGGGATGAACGAGGCTAGAAATAACCCTCTGAGAAAGAAACGGGAGAAGAGACCATTTTCCTTTTAAGTTCCAGCCTGAGGTTTTGAAGTCTAAGGCACAAAACCATTGTGAACAGCTGCTTTTTTTAAAACCATGTGTTAGTTTAGTCCACACATTCTGATGATATGAATGAGACAGAATTGCAAAAATAATATAACTTTCTAAATTCAGTGAGTGATCTCTTTTCTGTGACCACTCATTTAGAATTTTCCAGTCCTTCTGGGCTATGACTTTTTTTTTTTTTTCCTCCCTGAATTACATTTCTTTTCCCTTCTTTTAAAAGGAATGAATCTTACTCTTGCCACACAAATTCACGTTATTTTCGTTACCAAGATCAATACCCAAATTTCTTCCTAATTTACTTGAAAAAAATGTCACCTGGCCTCTTGGAGCATAAGGCTGAAGGGTCCCACTGCTCCTCCAGCAGTGGCAAAATCTTTAGAAAGGCAGACTGTCCTTGGGATCAGTACCCTAGGCAAGATAGTGACAGTGAGGTATTTCACAAGGAGAGAAACATTTAACCAGAAGCTTGAAAACAACTGTAGATGAAAAGACAGATTTGAATCTGAGGAATCAAAGCTAAAGCAAGACATTTCTTGGTTGATATTCCCCCTCCCTGACCCATAGTAGCAGAATTAATCTTTGCAGATGCAGTGGGAGGTTGAAATAGTTGGTGCCAGGGTCTTCTTATTAACTGAGCATTCACAATACTTCACGTGTTTTCAGCTACTAAGATGACTTTCAGGAAGCACCCCCCAGGACTATCTAATCACCTTATTTGATTCCCTCTAACGTATACAATTGAATGTGTAGGGTAGGGATATGGGAGTGAGTGGCTTAAAGCACAAACATGTTTTGGACAGTGCACATCTTTTAATATAATTGATGAAGTTGTCATTATGAAAGTACTGAAATAGCTAAGCATGCAGGAGGGACAACTTAATAGCTGCTAAGCTTCCTATTAACTGTTGCCTTTCCATATGATAGGGTCCCCCAGTTCAGCAAAGTGGCTCAGCCTAAGAGGAAACATCTGAAGGTAGCAAAGTATGCTTATCATGTTCCTTGTTCCTAGTCGAATATGAATAGAAAAACCCTTCAAGCATAAACTCTTTGTTCAGCACCCTTTCTCCAATGAAATACCTTGTGTCTATGCTAAAGAGCTTACATGTAAGGCAAAAAGGAGAGGGCAGAAGAGTTGTGGGCCGTGTGACTAAAGTTACGCGGCAGGAGCCAACCTGACTTCCCTTCTGGCCTTAGAGCAGCCGGCTGGTGGCATCTGGGGATATAGCCCACCAGAAATAACCAAGGCCTGCATTTAGATGTTACTGACATACAAGTAGGTGTAATCGTGAGGAGGGTAATAAGAAGGCAACAAGTGGGACTTCCCTGGCAGTCCAGCAGTTGAGACTCTGAGCTTCCACTGCTGGGGGTGCGGGTTCGATCCTCGGTCAGGGAACTAACATCCTGCATTCTTCGCAGTGTGGCCAAAAAAAGAAAAAAGAATGCAGCAAGTTATCTCAATCCAGACACTTCCTGGAAAATTTAGACAATGTAGGGGCTTCCTTGGTGACAGATGGTAAAGAATTTGTCTGTAGTGCAGGAGACCTGGGTTTGATCCCTGGGTTGGGAAGATCCCCTGGAGAAGGGAACAGTTACCCATTCCAGTATTCTCGCCTGGAGAATCCCATGGACAAAGGAGCCTGGCGGGCTACAGTCCACAAGGTTGCAAAGAGTCAGACGTGACAAACGCTTCCATTTCACTTTCACTGCAGTATGGTATTGCAAGGGAGAGCGTTCTCCTACTGTGAGTTTAATACCAGCTTTTCAGGGAATAGACAACTTCCATCTGAATCATTCTTACAAGCTGAATTTTTATTTTTACTAAATTATCTATGTTAAAAAAATCTGTGCCTGGTGTGGAATTTCACTCCATCAAGTGTTACAATGACTTTTTCATTTTCATTACAAGCAGGAGACTGAATGTAGAACAAGTGTTAGGAAACATGGCAATAAATTAGAATATAATTTACAAAGCAAAAAAAAAAAAGTAACAGTGTACCACATTAATACTGAATATAAAATAAGCAACAACTAATCACAATAATACAAAGGTAATTTCATTCTGTATTATTAAGGATACCTATGTGACATTCACTCAAATAATAAAATTCCTAATGAAATGGACTGTTCAGGGAGTCAGTTGGCTACGCTTACCTTGCCTTTTTTGGTGGGTCTCTATGCAGTGGCAGATACTGCTCTCAGTCATGGGGTACCAGTTTCCTTAGGCTTCTCTAAGTAGCCCACATAGCTCACTCCTTTTGGAGGGCCTGCCAGGGTGGCTCAGCCTCCATAGACAATCCTATTGTTAATATTTAGGAACAGGGCATCATGCAGCCAGGTGATGGATGAGAGAGCAGCAGCAATGTTGTGATGTGATATGGAATATGACTTTCTCAGTCAGGTATAAATTCGAGGCCAATCGAAAGCTTAGTCCTGTTGTATATTCTGTGCTTGGATCTTTCCAGAAAGTAATCTGATGCTGTTTCCAGGTGCTCTCTGCCCCCTGGCCTTGCCGCTGCACCAGCTGGGGAGCTGCAGGGGGCCCAGGGTTACGGCCCTTACAATGTTAGTTCCTGGGTGAGGGGGAAAGGAGCCTCTAGTCAGCAATGTAAGAAATCTTCTTGAAATAAAAACATAAGCTGGTATTTACGTTGGAAAAAAGCAAATCCTGACAGCAAACCTATGTCTAAAAGGTGCCACAGAAACCACCTGTCCTTTGTTGGTTTATTTTATTTCACCAGGCACGTTAGCACCGAGTTAACTGCTCTTTGCAAGGGACCAAAGGAAGTCAGTGCTTGCGGGCTGCCTGCCCTTCACTGATTGGCTGAGGTGGCACCTGGGCTGTCTTCCAAGGCAGCAGAGAGAGATGCACTGGCCACTCTCGTCCACTGTCAACAGCCCCCTCTGGAAACTCAGGGACGTGAGCTGTGGTGTTGAGAGAGAAAGCAGGCAAGGAGACACAGACGACCATGACTGGGCATGCCGAGCAATAAACGTCCCAGGCTGCCTGTCCACAGCAAACCTGACGTTTAGGTTGGTTTTTGAAGAGTATGAGTTTCTCTTCCTTTCTGAAAAACCTAACCAACCATTCTTAGGTCACGGTGTATGATACACCTGACACGTCGTTTCAGAGCACAGTGAGGGTTTAAGTCACGCACACTCTTTAGCTGCAAGGAGTATCTTGCAAAGTAGCCATTTGGTTTCAGTTTGAGGTGTTGGTGTCGCATGGTGCACTCGTGTTTTGGACACAAAACACATTCGTCAAGATCCTGCTGCAAGTGTTCAAGTACAACATATTCATATAAGCAAGTACCCTCTTTTTGTTTCTCTTCTTAAAAAATCTCACTGTCAAATCTTTTTAATGAGCGTGATGTGAAACTTGTGGACAGGGAAAATGTGAACTAGTCAATTTAATTTAGGTGGATTTGATTCTAGAATTTGAGCTACCCAAGAAACTGGGTTTCACATTTAATTGACATTCAGAGTATCCATAAAAAATACAAAATCCTTGGTTAGGTGACTATTAAAATGATGCTTTATGATCTCTAGTCTTCATGAGTTTTTCTTCTTTGGTTATTGTCCCTTGCCTACCTTAGAACTCACAGAAATAGCACATCTATGTGCAAGCACACTCATCTACCCACACACTCAAAAGCGCCCACACACACACACACACACTTGCTCTCATATAAATAAATGCCCCTCTGCCATATCAAAGAAGGGACATCTGGAACCCATCATAATTGTCAGCAAAAGGGTCTGCCTGGTTGTCACCGAGCCAGTCTGTCTTTTGCATGGTATCATCTCAGCAAGCTCAGCATGCATATGCAACGATCCAACAGGGCAGAAGCCGGTCTGTGGCTGGAGAGGATGTAAACACGAGTGAGTTGGGGTGACTCAAATGAGAACTGAGGCAGCCTGTGTGCTGGCAGCAAAAGGCCTGGTACTTCAGTCTCTACCATACCCCAGGTCTGCTTCTGCATGAAATTGACATATTTTTCTCTTAAAGTTTTAATGGAAATCTCAGCTTCACTTGCACAATGGCAAGTTGGCCACAGTCTTTGAGCAGTGAATTTATAGACTTGCACAGCCGCAGTAACTGATGCACTGCTTTAAACTAAGTCCTTCATTGTTGTTCAGTTTAATATAGTTTATATATGGCTCACAGCAGTGTTCAGAACAGGGGGATTATTCCTAAGGAAATTAAGTGGAATGAAGAAAAATAATACAAACTTTCATTACTTCTGATTTATAATTGTTCCTTAAATTACAGTTCAAAGCCCATTTTAGAATTTAAATTGTGGTGCTGTTGTAGTGAGATAAAGTATAGTAAATATTTTTAAGCTATGACTTAAGATTTCTGAATCTTCTTTACTTCAATAGTTGACCAAGTCAAAACAGCTACATTTTAAACAGTTTTAAACACAAATGGATTCAGTGTCATTGCTAAGTCCATAATAAAAATTATCTTAATGGTCCAAGGAGGTAAACAGGCTATTGGATTTACTCGAAAGAACACAAAGGTTCCACAGTAAGCAAGTCTCCCTGTGTTGTTTGGATCTCTCCAATCTGGCATTCCCTCCTACTACCGTGTCCAGCACTTTGGATCAATAAATCCCACTTCACAGAAGTTAAAATAATATTGAAATCCTGTCAGCTAGGGCTGACCAGTGGTTACGTTTTCCACAGGGTAATGCATTTGCAAGGACATCAATCCTCTTCCTCTGGGTGGCTCTCTGTGATGGATACATTTCCACGATGAAATGACAAGGCGCTCTCTCTGGCTTTCCGTGGGTCAGTGTCCTTGGCAGGTCTTACAACACATCTGTCTGAAGTATGCTCGACTACAGAACTTGAACTTCAGCACCAGTGGGCAATAAGCCACTTTGTTCACATCTTTGCACTCTAACAAGTGGGGGAAGAAAAGGGAAAACAATTAGAGACACATAAACAAGTACATAAACAATAAGCTTGGATGTTCTGCAGGGACCCCTCCCCCACCCCACCCTGCTGCCTCCCTGGGCCAAAGCACCTTGGCTTTCACTTCCATGTGGTTTTTGTTTTCAAGCATACCCTGTCTGGTACACCCTACCAGAAATATTCTTTTGATACATTTTAACACGAATTAAAAAAAAATGATTTGCAAGGCTTTTCTCCCAGACTTTTATAAGTATGGTGCATGCCCACTGTGTCTTGAAAGAATTACCATTTGTTGGGATAAGTGATCACTTTAGACAGCTTGGAAACATGAGTCATTTTTCTTACAGAGCTTTTATTGCTTCTTTCTCAAGGGTTATTTTATTCAGCAGTGCAAGGTTATCCAAAATCAAACATGAGTTGCATTGTTTGATACCAGAGTACACATGTCTCCAGAGAATCTCTGCATCTGTGGGGTGTGGGGACGGCCTCGGTGAATGAAAAGGACTGCTGACAGTGGCCTAGATTTAGCAACGACATGAGACAAAGAGGGAAACTTGGAGGGGGCTGGCCTCAAATGGCAGCAGTCTGTGGGTTATGGAAACATGTAGAAATGTCTTTTTTTAATTTGGAAGTGAGACATGGCCTTCTTTTTTCCTATGTGTGTTTTCTCCTCAGTGCTAGAACTGCCACAGTTGAAATCTGCAGTTCTTGCAGCCAGAAGGTGAATAAATGATTCTTTCTCCACTTCCCCTTGAGGCT
Organism: Cervus elaphus; assembly: GCF_910594005.1. NCBI lineage: Eukaryota > Metazoa > Chordata > Mammalia > Artiodactyla > Cervidae > Cervus > Cervus elaphus. Next base: position 17,503,905 of record NC_057839.1, on the reverse strand, counting down.
GGTTGTAGAAGATGGGGCTGAGGGGCCAATGTAGCAAAATAGACACAGGCTTTTGAGTCTCAGAAACTCCCACCATTCCATATAACCCCACTACTGCTAATGAGGATATTCTTCTCCAGTTCTCTGGTCAATTTTACCTGGGGGTTTTAAAATACTTTGTAAATCTAGTAATTAAATTTCCATATGCCTCCCAGGATCAAAGTTCCACCCTCATTTTTCCAGGTGGTTATACTGAAGCATCCTGGGTAAATTGTTTAAGGTAATTAGAATCAGGCAGAACACTGGGAAATGTTTAGTGTAACAGAACAGAGTTGTTGTTGTTTCTTTATTTGCCTGTTTTTTTCTTTGGCTTCATAAATCCACTAAAGTTCAAGAGATCATATGCATGGTACATAAGCCATATGATAAACATGGAAAATTAAATGCAAAGAAATGGAAAAATTTCTAGTCATTATTATTAAAAAGTAAGGTAACAATTTTATTGACCTCACTTTTAAGGCTTTTTCAGTGAAAGACTTAAAATTTTAAACTGTAACCTTTAATCTTCTGAAAGCATAAGCTCTGCTACCATAGGACTCCCTTGAGTTCTGATTTTCAAAAAGAATAATTGTTATAAATTGGAATAGAAACTTTCTATACTAAGATTCTCAATAAATTTAAGTTTTGGCTGAAAAAAGGTAGGAGAGACATTAAAAATTTCTTTAAACTTTGTGCTAAAAAAATCAGATGTTTGGTGAATCAAGTTTGAATTTGAGGTGAAAGTATCTCCATATATTTTAATTTGGAGGTCACCTGTTATTTTCTTTTTCTTCTCTGTCACGATCAGTGAAAAGTAACCCCAAAATTTTAGACTAAGGATATTTTTGTGTTGTAGATTTTCCATAAAAAAGAATATTTTTGTTTTGTGTTGTACAAAAAGAGTTGTATCAGTGTTACCTAGAGGAATATATTATCCAGATAGTGAAGTTATTAAAGTGATGAGAAAAGCTAAGCATAAAGGATGAGGCAACCTAGACAGCATATTAAAAAGCAGAGACATTACTTTGCCAACAAAGGTCCGTCTAGTTGAGGCTATGGTTTTTCCAGTGGTCATGTATGGATGTGAGAGTTGGATGATAAAGAAAGCTGAGCGCTGAAGAACTGATGCTTTTGAACTATGGTGTTGGAGAAGACTCTTGAGAGTCCCTTGGACTGCAAGGAGATCCAACCAGTCCATCCTAACGGAAATCAGTCCTGAATATTCATTGGAAAGACTGATGTTGAAGCTGAAACTCCAATACTTTGGCCACCTGATGCAAAGAGCTGACTCATTGGAAAAGATCCTGATGCTGGGAAAGATTGAAGGCGGTAGGAGAAGGGGACAACAGAGGATGAGATGGTTGGATGGCATCACCGACTCAATGGACATGAGTGTGAGTAAACTCCAGAAGTTGGTGATGGACAGGGAGGCCTGGTGTGCTGCAGTCCATGGGGTCGCAAAGAGTTGCAAAGAGTGACTGAAATGAACTGAAAGGATGAGGAAAGCTGATATAATATCACTCATCTTTAATTTCAAAACGCCATCCTAATAGGGTAGCCCTTCAGTGGAGACCATCACTCTCACGCACTGTAACAGGGTTTGGTGGGACTGCTTAAAGTTCCAAATAAACTTTGGCTTTCATCTTCTTTGCCAAAATACAGAAATGATTTAGTTGATAAATGGATAGAGGAGAACTGGCTCTTTTAACAGTACAAGGAAATAAAATTAGTAGTCAGACTACTTGGATTTAAGACCAGCTTTCTATTTACAAACTTTATGACTGAACAAATTTCCTAACCTCTCGGTGCCTAAGAGGTTAAGCATCCTCACCTGTGAATAGGAAAGATGACTGTTCCCACTCCCACAAGTAGCATGTATATCCAATGATTCTGCCTAGCACAGTGCATAGTATGGTTATCGGCTCTCAGTAAGTGTAAAATATTGAATTACTATTACTACTATTAGTTATTACTACCTTTTACCACCAGATGACAAGTACGTGGTGCTCTGAATTTCTCAAGGATGCGATACTTAGATTACTACTTAGAAAATGCTGTCCTACAGACACAAGTCAGTATGAAGACAAAGAATATTTCCTGAGGTGCAAGTTTATTGGGAGGCTCATTACTCCATTGTTGTTTTTTTTTTTTTCCTCAGTTCCGAAAACCAACAAAATAGAACCGCGGTCCTATTCCATTATTCCTAGCTGCGGTATCCAGGCGGCTCGGGCCTGCTTTGAACACTCTAATTTTTTCAAAGTAAACGCTTCGGGCCCCGCGGGACACTCAGCTAAGAGCATCGAGGGGGCGCCGAGAGGCAAGGGGCGGGGACGGGCGGTGGCTCGCCTCGCGGCGGACCGCCCGCCCGCTCCCAAGATCCAACTACGAGCTTTTTAACTGCAGCAACTTTAGTATACGCTATTGGAGCTGGAATTACCGCGGCTGCTGGCACCAGACTTGCCCTCCAATGGATCCTCGCGGAAGGATTTAAAGTGGACTCATTCCAATTACAGGGCCTCGAAAGAGTCCTGTATTGTTATTTTTCGTCACTACCTCCCCGGGTCGGGAGTGGGTAATTTGCGCGCCTGCTGCCTTCCTTGGATGTGGTAGCCGTTTCTCAGGCTCCCTCATTACTCCATTGTTGAAGAGTTTCTGAACCAGGAAAATTCTGAGATGAGCAAAATACAAGAAAATTTACAGATTTTCCTTTTAGATTTAGACTTTAGAATTTGATTCAATAGTAGATAATGAATGAAACAAAATATTCATAAATTAAATATTCATAAATTTCTTCCTCCAACCAGTCACCCATTCGGGCCATTACAAATAAAATATTCAGGATTTAGCTCCTGGGACACAAAGGTCCCAGCATGGCCCTTTGGCTGGAGCTATGTGTAGTCTAGGGGCAGCCTGGAGGCCCACTGCCAGGATGTACCCCTCTGAACTTCCCAAAACCTCTTCTGAGGTAGTTCTCAACTACCTTGATTCCAAGTAACTTGACTGAAAGCAGGAATTCATTTGGGTCCTAGGAGCAGGATCAAGCCTAGGGAGGCAGGGACATCCCAGGACCTGAGAGTATCACTGGTGAGAGTGGCAGATCCAGGGGTGAATTCCAGCATCGCCTCTTCCCAGTATTTGTTTGTCCTTGGCCAAATAACTTCATCTCTCTAAACCTCGGTTTCTTCATCTGTGAAACGAAGCTCATAGGATGTTGTGAAGCTCGTATGAGGTAACATCTACAACACGTGTGACTTGGCACAAGAGTGAGCACTCAGTTTATCAGCTCTCATTACTGCTACCAATAACACATTTGAGAACAACCATCCTGTATTATTTCTCTGGGATCCCTGTCAAAAATATATAGGCTCTTCACTGCCATGAATATGTAAATTAACAATAAGATTTTAAGAGAGAGCAGGTAAATTATGATGAGGTGAGGAGTAATCTGGGGTAAGTACCAGGGTTGAAGACTGCCAAGCAGATAACGGGCCTTGATGAGATAGTAAATGGTGATTCTTGGGCTATGGAAGGACACTCAGTATTGATGGAGTGCCAGGGGCTCCCGTGAAGAAGGGGCCCTGAGGAAGATTCCATTCCTATATTATGGTTTTACCTTCTAGGGATTGCTTCAGTTCAGTTCAGTCGCTCAGTTGTGTCCAACTTTTTGTGACCCCATGGACTGCAGTACGGCATGCTTCCCTGTCTATCACCAACTCCCAGACCTTGCTCAAACTCATGTCTATCGAGTCGGTGATACCATCCAACCATCTCATTCTCTATCATCCCCTTCTCCTCCTGCCTTCAAACTTTCCCAGCATCAGAGTCTTTTCCAATCAGTCAGTCAGTGCCTCACATCAGGTGGCCTGAGTATTGGAGCTTCAGCTTCAACATCAGTCCTTCCAATGAATATTTAGGATTGATTTCCTCTGAGACTGACTGGCTGGAGCTCCTTGCAGTCCAAGGGACTCTCAAGAGGCTTCTCCAACAGCACAGTTTGAAAGCATCAATTCTTCGGCACTCAGCTTTCTTTATTGTCCAGCTCTCACATCCATACATGACTACTGGAAAAACCATGGCTTTGACTAGATGGATCTTTGTCAGCAAAGTAATGTCTATGTTTTTTTAATATTCTGTCTAGGCTTGTTGTAGCTTTTCTTCCAGGAGCAAGCATCTTTTAATTTCATGGATGCAGTCACCATCTGCAGTGATTTAGGAGCCCAAGAAAATAAAGTCTGTCACTATTTTCACTGTTTCCCCATCTATTTGTCATGAAATGATGGGATGAGATGTGATGATCTTCGTTTTTTGAATGTTGAGTTTTAAGCCAGATTTTTCACTCTCCTCTTACCCTGTCATCAAGAGGCTCTTTAGTTCTTCTTCGCTTTCTGCCATAAGGGTGGTGTCATCTGCATATCTGAGGTTACTGATATTTCTCCCGGCAATCTTGATTCCAGCTTGTGCTTCATCCAGCCTGGCATTTTGCATGATGTACTCTTCATATAAGTTGAATAAGCAGGGTGACAATATATAGCCTTGACGTACTCCTTTCTCAATTTGGAACCAGTCTGTTGTTCCATGTGAACATGTTGTTCCATGTTCTAACTGTTGCTTCTTGACCTGCATGCAGATTTCTAAGGAGGCAGGTAAGGTGGTCTGCTATTCCCATCTCTTAAAGAATTTTCCACAGTTTATTGTGATCCACACAGTCAAAGGCGTCGGTGTAGTCAATAAAGCAGAAATAGATGTTTCTTCTGGAATTTTCTTGCTTTTTCTGTGATTCAACAGATGGTGGCAATTTGATTTCTGGTTCCTCTGCCTTTTCTAAATCCAGCTTGAACATTTGGAAGTTCTCAGTTCACATACTGTTAAAGCCTTGCTTGGAGAATTTTGAGCATTACTTTGCTAGTGCGTGCGTGAGATGAGTGTAATTGTGCGGTAGTCTGAATATTCTTTGGCATTGCCTTGCTTTGGGATTGGAATGAAAACTGACCTTTTCCAGTCCTGTGGCCACTGCTGAGTTTTCCAAATTTGCTGGCATATTGAGTGCAGCACTTTCACAGCATCGTCTTTTAGCATTTGATATAGCTCAACTGGAATCCCATCACCTCCACTAGCTTTGTTCATAGTGATGCCTAGGGACTACCTACACTGGAAGAATTGGTCTTCAGAGAGGTGAAAACCTGCTCATCAAAGAAGATCAACCAATGACCAGTCTTTCATTCTTTGTCTTTTAAGTCCATGAGGGATTAATCTAGTAATGATAACATTAAAAATAATTTATCAGGTGCTTCCTTTATCCCAGGCATTGACTTGGGCAGTTTTACATATTTATATATATTTAATCATTTTAAGTGGGCTTCCCTGATGGGTCAGTGGTAAAGAATCCACCTGCCAATGCAGGAGATGTGGGTTCGATCCCTGGGTCGGGAAGATCCCCTGGAGAAAGAAATGGTAATCCACTCCAGTATTCTTGCCTGGCAAATCCCATGTACAGAGGAGCTTGGCGGACTACAGTTCATGGGGTCGCAAAAGGGTCAGACATGACTTAGTGACTAAACAACAACAACAATCATTTTAAGTAAGTAAAATGTCAGCTTTTTACAGATGGAAAATCTGAGGCTCAAAAAGGCTACATACAAAACTCATCCTGTGTCACACAGGGGGTTGGTCTAAGAAGTGGGACCAGAACTCAGGTTTTTCTGATTCCAAAACTACTCTATTTTGGCAGCATTCTTCTCATCTTAATGCAAAAGAGTTTCTGCCTGTCAATACTTATTCTCAGCTGATAACTCTGATAAGTCAATCTTTTGGGACATCATTATTAGGAGGTCTGCTCTGCCATCCAAGAGAAGGGGTAAATATTAAAAAAAAAAAACAATGACAGCTATGTTTTGACTGGATTTCTGAATGATCCTCAGTTGACATTGATTTCTAGCTAATATCTAAAATATCTAAAAATTGGTGTCTCTATACCCAAGTAATACATAATCTGACATAAACAATTATACTAGGAAAGCTACTGAAAGGAATCCTTTTTTTTTAGGTAGAATCTTTCTGTAATATAATCTCTTTGTAATTGATCTACTTTGAAGGTCTGGTCTTTACTATCAAGTTTTCTTCATGCAGATACACTTATATCTACTGCTTTTAAAGCAGTGGAATCTGAGCTAGCAGGTCAAAGATTTTAAGATGACAGAGTCTGATATTTTTCTTCTACTATCTTCATGTACCAGCTAAGCACTCTCTGGGGAGGAGAATGAGAAGACACTCTTTCTATCTTTTTTCTTCTGAGGCTATTAGAAGGGTGAGAGGTCCTTAGAGTGTGGTTTCTGGGAAATATTTTGTGAACCTAACTAGTCTCTCCTTTTTTAACATCTCCTCTCACGTCCCTGCCCTAAAATAAACTTTTACTTTATCCAAGGTGAGAGATTTCTGGAGGGACAATTTATGGACTATTTCTAAATTCTTCTCAGAGAGACTTAGGGATATATCAAGGGCTGAAAGCCAGCTTCTAGGCCTTATGATATGAATTAGACCCACTATTAGACTCTTAAGTAACTTGCCAGGTATGCTGGAGTGGGTCTCACTGGTAATCTGGGTTCTGGTAGAGTTGAACAATAAAATTAGACAACCTGTTTCATAGGCAACACATGAATTTACTTATCATTGATGTGCCAATGGTTTTTCCCCAGGTACTTTACATTAATCTTTCAAAACTCTGACCTAAAAGACATGATTTTGAACTACTCACACTGAATATAAGCTTATGAATTTAGGATGCAAATGGATTGAGATTCACTGTGACTTTGATGGCTTGACTTAATCCAAGGAGTATAAGAGCAACTCCTGAAATGCAGTGTTCCTATATTTATTTCATAAAACACTGCCAAGCCTGCCTAAATCAGGCTTAAATTCTATTAATGGAGGAGTTGGGATACATAGGACATATTCTTCCATGACCAAGTTGGACCATTCAGGATTTTTCTCTGGAGAATGCATGTTCTCTATGCCTGTAAGTTCTTTATGAAATTCAGAGGGGGAATACAGTAAGCAGAGTTATGACTCTCATCTAAGGGTCTATCCTTTGGACTACAAAAGTAAAACCAGCTGTACTTTTGTCAAAGAGCCCATAGAGATGCAGAGCCTGGTGAGAAGAGAGAGGCAAAGGCTATGCATGTACAGGTATGGTGCAGGAGTCAGGGGTAGGGGATGTGAAATCAGCATACTTTTCCTGATAAACTATACTTGAGTCCTTAGTATTTTACATATTCAAACTGGAAAAGGATGAAATAGCACGTTTTGCTTGGGAATTTGATAGCATTCATTTCAGTGGGAACAGTCCACTGACTTTTACTAGTAGAGCAAGGTAATATCAACTATGGGACTTCATTTTGAGTCCACTTTACCATGGACTGAGCCATTTCTTTCTCTCTTTACTATCTTGGTTTCTTCTTACCCAGTCTTATTCTCTGGATGCCACCCACAGTCAACTTGAGGTGCTTTGATCCAATACAAATCCAGGATTCCCTCCAAACTAGACAGCAGGAATGTGACCCTGAATGTTATGGTGGATTATGAGCTCTTTAAAATGGCAACAAAAATGTCTGGTCTTCCTCACCTGCTTGAACTCAAAGTCCAAATGACCTTCACCATTCATTCCTTTCACTGATTTTAATATATCAGATGCCACCTTAAAACCCAAATTCAGTAGCCGTTTTGTTCCATGAATCTCAGGAGATTGCTGGAGCTGCTTAGGCAGCTCAGAGTCATTTACTTAAGGGGGACTGAGACCCGCCAAAGGCACTGTTAGACAGCCTGGTCTGGTAAACCAATGTTCACTAGCCACACCTTTCCTGCTCACCTTTCCACACCATGAATCATTACCTGGCAGCAATAAATACTAGATGACAGAGTGCTTTGTGCAACTGAGAAGCTGAAAAGACTCACCATATAAACTACAAGGGAATCTGAAACTGCATAAAGATGAATAAAATGGCATTTGGGATAGAATTTCAGGTGAGCTTGAGTAGGCTAGTCTCAGCTGCCAGACACACTTTGAAAAAGTACTCTGAGTAGTATTTCAAATGCAGTGATACCCAGTGTGTCTGTAATTCACTCTTAGCAGCAATGTAGTGTTACCCTCATCAGTGGCAGTCTGTCAAAATCAGACCTATAATGCCTTTACTCTTAGCTGAAGGTTTTTAGGAATAAAAAGCTAAAGCAGATGTTAAACGTGGCAAATTGTATCTTCCTTCTTCTTCCTCCTAGCTCCCTCTCACCATTTAATTTTTTGATGCTCCACTTCTGATTCTCTTTCTCTTACTACCCTTTGTTGCCTTAACCTTCCTCCATTTCTTCAATCTCTCTCCATTGTTTATTTTTATTTTTTAAAACTTTATTCAAATTCCATTATTTTATTATGGCTTTGGGGGACTAATGTGCTTAATTTCCATATAGATGCTTAAATTCCATACCATGATTAATAGTAACCAGTTCCCTACATCTGACACTTGAGAGTCATATGTAATACTTCCACAACATATTCTCATTCCTATGTCCAATTGTTCATCAGTGTCTTTTTCTTCTCCTTTCTATTTTGTCCTTTTTTTTTTTCAATTCATTACCCTCTTTTTTTGCCACCTTTTTAAATTGAATGATATTGCTTTACAGAATTTTGTGGTTTTCTTTCATACATCAGCAAGAATCAGCCATTGGTACACCCATGTCCCATCCCTCCTGAACCTGCCTCCCATCTCCCTCACCATTCCAGCCTCTAGATTGTCACCATTGCCCTCTTTTTGATCCTTACCATATCTGCTTGAGTTCAAGCCTTCATTATCTCTAGCCTGGACTCTTGGCACAACTTTGTAAACGCTTCTCCCACACAAGGCTATCTTCCCTCTGCCCCTTTATACACCTGTCAGTCTGTCACTCCCCGATTTCCTTCACTTGTTCCCAGAACTGGTAGATAGAGTCTTACCTTCCTTCCACTGCATACAGGAACCCCCCAAACCAAGTCCCTGTCTCTTTGTAGCCTCATCTCCACTGCCTGCTCATCTGCCACCCTCTGCAGCCATACTGAACTATGTTTGACTCCACCGCTCTGTGACTGCACACACTCACCTTCTGCCAGGAATGCCCAGCATCTCAACATCTTCTCGGCCAACTGTTTCGCCTTCCAGTGCCCTGCCCAGTGATGCTTCTGCTGATACCCCCTTCCTCTCTGTACTCCTGGGAGCTTCTGTCTACCCCATCACAGTACTGATCATAGGGTGAAAACTATTTGTTTGCATGTTGTCACCCCTACTAAACTGTGCTTCCTTCAAGGACAGGAATCTTTTGTAGTCTCAGTGGCTGGTACATGGTAGGCATATTTGCAAATTAAATGAATTTATTGGTTGGATGACTGGAAAGCACATTATTTAAACACCATCGCTTGACAAATGGACAGATATATTTCTCTGTGATAAGGCAAGTTCAGTAAAATATTAATGATAGAATCTGATGGTGGATAGTCATTATAAACTTCTTTCAACTTTGCTGTATGTTTGAAAGTTTTTATTATTTTAAAATAAGATATCAGGAGGGGAACCATCTCCTAAACTTCAGTAGTTGAAACAATAATCAAGATTCTATTAGTGGTTCATGTTACCCATAGAGATCCCACTGAAAGATGGTCTTTTAGTTCCCAAGAGATCTTCCTCAGTCCTACTCTGTCCTGCTTGGAGTAGAGATGAACTAGCTTCTCACTAGCCCCTTTTCTAAGAAACAAGGGAACCTGACTCTGGTAGAAAAAAGCAGTCCTCTTTTACCCCCTGCGATAACCAGAACTTGACCTGGGTAACCTTCCCTCACAACTGGACCTTCCTCCCAGTTTCCCCTTTGTAAGAGCGACTTCCTCTCTCCTTGATCTGATTTCCAGAAACCGTATCAGATCACTCTTACACATTACTTTCATGTAAGAGCCTTTTCTTTTTTGAAATCCGTATTATCTGTGCATTTCATATCTCTATGGATGACAAGTTATGACTTAAATCAACTGTTTCATCTGTATTTTTCCAACTACAGATTACAACTGGCTCACAGACCACTTAGTCTATGAAGCTTGCCTTGATCCAAACATTAGAGTCATCAGTGAGCACTCTTAGCATTTGTGTAAATGGTTCCACATAACACATTCCATCTTGCTTTTTTTTTTTAAAAGAAGTATTTCCCTGTAAAACCCTGTAAAACTATGAACTTACAAGTGTATTTGAATTTCCATAATAAATGGCAGAGGCTGGCCACAGCAAGCATTCAATAAGTAGCTTCTGATGGAATGATCAGATAGTTTCAGACATTTTAATATACTCAATATATATGCTATTGGGAAGCTAAGGAGAACACAGAACAGGTTACAACAGCTATACTATTTCTACTTTAATTCTAATTTTATCCTGTCTTAAATGAGTCAACAGCTTTAGGGAATAACAATTTTAAGATTAGTCATACTTTGCAGGATTAATAATTTCCTAAAAGTTTCCTTCTTTACTGAGAAGGCTAAAAATATTGTCCTAACTGCATACTTCAGATTACGGTGATCAAAAGGTGATTTGGCCAGATAGAAATAACTATGAAGTATTTTTCCAAATAATCCAAGAAATATCAGATTAAACCTACCCATTTTAAGAGGATCTTTTTAAGGCAGAAATAAGTACAGTTGCAAAAGATATTCTTCTCACTATAAAAACAGCCTTACATCTTCAGCTGCAAAGTTTATGTACAATAATTATCCACTGTAGAGAACTGTTTGGAGAAATTACTAAAATGGCCTAAAATAAAGTTATAAATATAATTTCAACACACATTATTGTGGGCATGTCAAAAAGCCAGGTCTTTCAACAATTATTAAGCCTTAATCCGTTGACAGTCATGCCAGAAGTCTCTGTACTTCACAATCAGAAGCTCTGTTTTCATGTTAAAATTCTTGATTTTAAGAGTAAATTACAAACAGCATATATATGTAACTGAAAATGATATGTCCTAGGTAGGGCTCTTCCAAATATATGTTCAAATCCTGGCTCTTCTACATCCTACTCTTGTAATGTGGGTAAGTCACTCTCTCTGTGCCTTAGCTTCCTCATCAGTAATACCAACTCTCAAAAGGTTGTTATCATGATTATATAATACACATAGATATTTATGTACATGAGATATATATAATGGATAATAAATATAAAGGGCCTAACATAATACCCAACATACTTTACTATGATAGTTATATCCTCTTTCCCACCTTAATATTTTATCTTTCAACTCTGAAAAACAGACTCCCAAACCCACATGAACTGATTGATAGCCAATAATTTACAATAGATGAAGACTTGTTTGCTGCAAGGCTTAAAGAAATCTTTAAATTTTAGATCATTTAAGGAAAATAGTTTTGCTATGAAAAGTACTTCTGTTTGTCATAGATTTTTGAGCCCTTCTCAAGAGAAGGAAAGCTAGATTTATAGAATATCCCTTACCAAAGGGAAAAAAGGAGATGGCATTACAGCCAGAAATTCTGCAAATTAAAATTGTGATTTTGAATTGATGTAGGGTAAAGCTATACTTCTTCGAAACAGTAAACTATAAAGTAAGTATACTGTATTGAGCCACTAGGGAGGTTCCTAGTGGCTCAGATGGTAAAGAATCTGCCTGCAGTACAGAAGACCCGGGTTTGATCCCTGGGTTGGGAAGATCCCCTGGAGAAGGAAATGGCACCCCACTCTGGTATCCTTGCCTAGATAATTCCATGGACAGAGGAGCCTGGAGGGCTACAGTCCAAGAGGTCACAAAGTGTCAAGACATGACTGAACGACTAACACTTTCACTTTTCATATTGCTCAGATATAAGAAACGGGCCACTTGCAAAGATGCAAGTTTTCTGCATCTTGTCATGCAAGAGGCTTGCTCCTCCTAAAATGAAATTCCTCATGGAAATATTGAAAAATAAGATTAAAAAATATCCCTGGAACTGGATAGATTTTTATCAAAAGGTACAATCTCTTTTTAATAGATTAGTTACCATATCATTTTCATTTGATAAGTATTAACAAATTATACTCAGCATAGCTCTTTATCTTTTTTTTTTAAGTAGAGCCCTATAGCTGGGTTTCTTACATAATTAAAATTCATGCTTCAGATATTTATATATGAGAAGGCAGTCTAAACTTCCTGACTATGCCACAGTTGTCTTTGGACTCTCCAGTTTCTGTGATAGTGCCTTGCACATAGTAGCATTCAGGAGATTTCAAATGGATGCCTGATTGAGTAAACAAAGTACATTCATTTAAATATGATATAAGAAAGTTCAGAATTTGGATGGGTATCTGCTGTTAATACAGAGACTTCCCCATATGTAACAGAAAATTTTCCGAGTCTGAAGACATTGTCCTCCTACATAAACAGCTATACAATAACTGTAAAAAACTTCTATTTTTCTTCAATGAGAAAATTAGTATTTGAAACCTAAGACGTTCCAAACATATGCTTTCATTATATGTATAACAAGCAAGAATTTAACCTTTCCAATAGCATAAATCCATTGTTATAGCCAAAAAGAAACAGAAGTTTTTACTTTCAAGCTTGGTTCATTAGAAATCATTTCTATCTTTCTAGCACAAGTCAAACATAAAATGCTAGGTTGGACAGAACCTTAGAGATTATCTCCATTCCAGTCTTTCATTGTATAGATAAGTAAACTTAGCTCCAGAAATGTTAAGTGACTTAATATGGTCATACAGTTAGTGGAAGAGTCAGGAAAAAAAAAACAACTTAGGTTTCCTGATTATATATCCAGTACATGTGTAGCTTTCACAATTACTCTATGCAAACACAATACAACAGTGGTTTTATGGGGCTCTCTGAACCCTGTAAATCAATACAGTTAAATCACTAGAGATTACAGTCCCCTTACCATCTGTACTGGAGGTACTGGGGAACTTACCTTCAGTACTGGAGATGGGGGTACTGTCACATTTACTTTCACACTGCTGCATTGATGGAGGTCTACTAGTTTCTGGACAGTCACCTGATGCCTGTCCAGTGTAGGAAAGACATTGCACAGTCCGCATTTGCTGTCCAAGGCCACACTGAGCAGAACACTAAACCAAAAGACAAGAAGAGACAAAATACTGTTCTCAACAATTTTCAGGAGAGAAAATAGATACTATGTCATTTCAAATACTATATATACTAGCTTTTCAAGCCCATATGTAGTTCATTTTGGAGAGGTATATGATTAAATCATTCTATTACATAGCATTGGTTTGGAAACTCAAGGATTGTGTCATTACCCTAGAATATAGAAGTAATATCGTTTCCAGAAGACAACAGATGGAGATTTCTTGGGCTGTTATTCCAACAGTGTCAAGCAGTGCCAGTGAAGTTAAACAAGAGTATAAAGAGAAAATACCTGTGATGAAGTAAAATAGTCAGGGACTCTAGGGCTGGGACATCACTATTGCTCCCTATTTATTAAAGACTTGTGGGAAGACAAATCAGTGGTCTACTGCAGTGCTCTGAATCTGATTAAAATATTAGTTCAGTCTAACAGCAGTGACCATTGTGGGCCCTGGTGATGAGACCAGTTTGGAAAAAAAAAAAAGAAAAGAGACACTAAATAAGTACCTTGTTTTGTAAGGTATACAAATATGAGACAAATCTGAGAAGAGGTCTGTAGCTAGCCAGTTAGCATGTCTCCCTTTCCTTTTTCACCTACTTGGGATTCATTTACTTTAGAACTGAAGTGCTCTCTGAGGGCTTAGGATTCAGCTGGGCCTGATCAGCTATCCTGGCTGAAGAGTGAAGCTGTGGTCTATTTTCGGGGACTGCCACTCAGAATACTGGAAAGCCTTTGAGATTTGGCATCAAGGAGATGAGGAACTACTTGTGCAAAGATAGGTGATGGTGATATTTACAAGATAAATAGACTGAGGCCCTGTTGGATTAATTTGCAAAAACTCTCAAGGCACTTATAGGACTTGCCATGATATTCACAGATACTTTTATTTTTAACTTTCTAAATACAGAACGATGAGTAAATGCACCATAAAGATGTAATAAAGCATCTTTGAAAGGTATTTTCACTGGTTAATTTCAATTTTAGGAAACTGAATTGAAAGTATAGAGGAGAAGAAAAGGACTTGATAACATTTAAAAGAATAAACTCAAACAGGGAAATTTGGTGAAATTATTAACATGCAAAAACTTCTACATGACCTCTATATAACACTACATTGCAACAAAGAATATATAAGAAAGGAAATTCCTACTTGATTTAAATAAAAATCATAAGAGTATGTCTGCTCTGATTCTTTAATAGCATAATATCAATTATAAATTGTGAAACTATCACACGTCTACAGATAAATACTTAACTGCATTTGATTCTTACTTAAGCTTATGATGTATATTCCACTTGAGCACTTTGTAAATTAAACTAAATATCATTATATGAAAGAACATTATTAATTATTTGTTAGACAAATGCAAATGTTAATTATTTTATGGTCACATTTCTTTTATTTCCCCACAGGGCTGAGCATAGACCAAGAATATTTATTTGCCTTAATGGAGACTGAAAATCTTTGCCCACTCCCCAGAGAAGTCTGTAGATACAGCTACACTCTGGCAATAATGCATTTTGGCCACGGTTTTGGTAATTCTATGAAATGTCATTCCTACTAAGTAATGGCAGGCCCGGAGCACAGACAAAATCATGCTGGTGTAGTTATATGCCACTACAATTTACTTGGACTCTCAGATATTAGAAAATAACTAGCTACAAGGTTAATTGTAAAACCACAGGAAAAGGGCATTGAGTCACTAGAAATTTACTTTCTGGAGCATTATTTTTTAATATAACCTAAATAGGTTTCCTTTTCGACTTTCAAAAGAACAATACTTAATTTGCCTTCTATCCAAATATACCAATTTGCTTTCAAAGGGTTTAAGAGGACCTTCAGCAAGATAACATAATTTAAAACTGAGAAAGAAAAAAATAGGAATTGGAGGAGAAAATATAAATGAATCCAATCAATATAAAACCACAGGGACTTCCCTGGCAATACAGTGGACAGGACTCCGCCTGCCAGTGCAGAGGACACGGGTTCGATTCCTGCTTCAGGAAGATCCCACATGCTGCGGAGCAACTAAGCTCGTGTGCCACAACTACTGAGCCCAAGTGCTACAACTACTGAAGCCTTCGTGCCTGGAGCCTATGCTCTGCAATGAGAGATGGCACAGCAGTGAGAAGCCCTTGCACCAAAATGAAGAGTAGTGCCTGCTCACCCCAACTGAAGAAAGGCTGCTCACAGCAGTGAAGACCCAGCGCAGCCATTAAAAAAAAAAGATAAAACCTAATTAAGATCCTTACATGTTTTCTGTGAGGTTAAGAGGATTCATTTTCTTAGTGTGAAAATTAAGAAAATGGTGTTAACTGATTTGTTCTTGAAATAGTTGAGAGAGTTGGCAGTAGAAGCCAAAGTTCTGGTCAAATCTCTGGTCATCTAGATTATTTCTCTTTAAGTTAAAATGTTAGAACCCGAGAAGTAGGTGAAGGTGGGAAGTGTGTAGGTGTGGGAGAAGCATGGCTCAGGGAGTCCATACGTGACTGCTGCTGCCAGTGCACTGTTCACACTCACATCTCATACCTAGGTCTGTCACTCATGTCGCGAGCCCCTATAATGACCCAGTCAGGAACCTCAAGTGTCTCAAGCTGCCGCTTCAGCAGGGGCCCATGGTCCAACTGCCTTACCTGGCCCCAGTCTCCTGTCACCCAGCGAGGAGGAGGGCAGCGGCCCAAACTGCAGCGGATGCGGACAGGGGGTTTGCTCTCCTCGGAACACTGTGTTGCTGGGAATGTTTTAGAAAGGTCACTGCTCTTGCACAGAACAATCCGATGCTTGAATCCTGGACCACATTTGGGAGTACACTGTAAATAAAACAAATACTAATGAATAATGATAGTCTAAAGATAGAGAAACATTTGAGGAAAATCTTTCTCCAACTAAATGCGTATTTGAGTAAACAACATACACATGTACTAAATCTTAAGCAAAGTCTTAACAGATATGAAAATTCCTTAAGTTTTTAAATAGAAGAACTTCTATCTTTTGCCCTAAGGTCTTTAAGAGCTAAATCCAGAGTTTGCTTTTCTTGGCAGCTTATCTTCTGTTATTGTCTGTAGGTTTATTTCTTTTGACTCCTCCCTATCCCTGGCCATATTCAGTTGTGGTTAAGATGCTGCTGATTTTTGAAATGTGGAATTCTTGGTTTCTTTTGAGAGTCCCTTGGACTGCAAGGAGATCCAACCAGTCCATCCTAAAGGAGATCCTGAGTACTCAATGGAAGGAATGATGTTGAAGCTGAAATTCCAATACTCTGGTCACCTGATGCGAAGAACTGACTCACTGGAAAAGACCCTGATGCTGGGAAAGACTGAAGGTGGGAGGAGAAGGGGATGACAGAGGATGAAATGGTTGGATGGCATCACTGACTCAATGACATGAGTTTTGGGTTGGTGATGGACAGGGAGGCCTGGTGTGCTGAGGTCCATGGGGTTGCAAAGAGTCAGACACGACTGAGTGACTGAACTGAACTGAGGTGTAGTCTTCTGAAAAAAATTCTTATGGGTACTAGTAGGCCATGAGAAATTACCTTTGTGAAGCAAGCTAAGGATTGATTTAGATGTGTACAGTTGGCCCTCAGTATCAGCAGGGGACAATTTCAGGACCCTGGAGGACACCAAAACCTGCTGATGATCAAGTCCCTTGTATAAAATGACACAGTATTTGCATATAACCTACACACATCCTCCTGTGAACTTTAGATCATCTTTAGATTACTTATGATACCTAATACAATATAAACACTATGCAAATAGGTGCCAGTGCAGCAAATTCATGTTTTACTTTTTGGAACCTTCTGAAATTTTTTTCCCAAATATTTCTGATCTTCGGTTGGTTGAATCTGTGAATGTGGAACCCGGAGATATAGCAGGCCAAATGTACTCTTAGTATGCGGTAGCTAAGAATACATGATCACAGGTAAAGATTTATTGCAGAGAATCTCTGGATTCTTCCTTGTCCATCAGTTAAACATAATGAATTTGATGATTGTTTAGTTCGACCAGTAAGCTCTTACACACTGAGGAAAAGAGCCTTCTTCCTGTCACAAAGTCTATTATTTACCTCTTTTTGAAGTTAATTGGAGTGCTCTACAGTTACTGTTCAGGAGTTACCTACTCAACGTGGTGGCTGGCTGAAGTCCTCCAGCTTTCTCCCCTGAACATCTGAGCCTTTCCTTAAAATCTGTACTTCTCAGTGAAGTGAGACCCTTACCCACAATATTTTGAAGCCCTGTTTCTACATCTTTCATTCAAAAACTACTACCAAATTTCCTACAGGAACTACACTAGACTGTAGTGTAGTGTAGACTGTAGGGGGAAGGAAGACCTAAGAATGAATAACTCAGTCTGTATCTCAAGGAGCTCATGGTTTTAATGAAGGAGATATACATGTGAACATAAGAATAAGTAACATTAAAGAGAATGTAAGAATATATAAATTCTTGTGCCCTTAGTCATCATCTACCTATTTTATGATTATGAATTCATATGTCCTCTCATTCCTATCAGACTATAAGCTTAAAATCATTTCATCTCTGCTTCATCTTCATATACAACCTCACCCCATCCTCAGGGTCCAACAAAGGACTTTGAGAATGTACTCAGTAAAGATATTTGGAAATATCTTCAAAACATAAATATATTTGCAAAGATGATGGTTTTGATTTATTTTTAGGTAAATCAAGACCTACTAGCCGTGGGATGGGAATGTCTTAAGGAACAATGTACACTCCCCTGAGCGGCTTTGTCAGTGCAATCTTGAACTGGTCACATGTCATACAGAGAAAGAAAAATAATACAAATTTTTCATGTGTAAATCAAGGGCCCACGAACACTCTTCATCATAATGAATGTAGTAACAGAGTGCATTTCCTCCAACTTAGAAAACATTTAATTAAGATACAGTTGAAGGAGAATCACATCCAGTTTTTTCCAATATGGTTCCAGAAAAGGCTTTAGTTAGGGATTTAGAGGTCAAGAGAGAAATTCCTGATCCCTGTTATTATGTTTTACAGCCAAGTCAACATCCTTCTTTCCAGCTGCAGCTTCATTCTACCCATATAATCAATCACTAGGTTCTATTAACCGAAGTCCTAAACCTCTCTCACATATGTTGATTTCTGTCTGCACTGCCACTAACCCTACCAACAAACATCATTTCTTGCATGTAATATTGCAATGACTTTCTACCAGGTCTGTTTCTTGCTCTTGTCTTACTTCAATCCACTCTCTAAAGCACATATCTGATTATGTTCTATTTTGATTAAAAAAAAAATCCTACAGTGGTCTTCAAGATATAAACTCAAACTCTTTAAATATGCTTACTATACACTGATAGGAAGGCTCTGCATACCTTTCCAGATTCACTTCAATAGGCATAAAGCTAATGCTGCTGCTACTGCTATGACTCTGTGTGTGTGTGTGTGTGTGTGTGTATTCAGTTGTGTCTGACTCTTTGTAACCTCATGGATTGCAGCTTGCCAGGCTCTTCTGTCTATGGAAGTTTTCAGGCAAGAATACTGGAGTGGGTTGCCATTTCCTACTCCAGGGGAATCTTCCTGACCTGGGGGTCAAACCTGAGTCTCCTTCATCTCCTGCACTGGCAGGCGGTTTCTTTACCACTGAGCCACCTGGGGAGACTTAGTCCTATGACTACTGCTGCTATTAATAACGGTAATTATGGTAGCAGCCGCCATTTAATAAATACTCTAGATATCAATGGCTTCCCTAGTAGCTCAGCTGGTAAAGAATTCGATTGCAATGCAGGAGACCCTGGCTCAACTCCTGGGTTGGGAAGATCCGCTGGAGAAGGGATAGGCATCAAGTGCTATGCTAAGTGCTGTAATTGACAAAGTTCTCACAAAAATCCTATGAGATGACAATTATGTTTAAAAGGAAGAAAAAAACCTTAGGGTAAGTGATTGGTACAAAGACATGCAGTGATTAAATGGCAGACCTAATGTTAACATCTATTGAGTGTTTCCTGGATGTCAGACCCTAGACCATGAACTTTGTATATATTATGTCATTTAATCCTCACCACAGCCGTGTTACTTTATATTTCAAAATATTTTACTTTATATTTCAAGATATATTTATATTTCAAATCATTAGACATGCAACACTATCTTGCAATCATGCATTCTGTAGAATGAATAGAACCCTGATTTGAGTCTCTTGAGCTTGCTCCACTTGTGTTTGGTCCTCTTGACTTCACACAAGTCTCTTCTACCATTTATCAGAGTTAGAAGACACAACCTTAGAGAATTTCTGTCACTCTCTTAATGTTTAATATTATTACTGACAATGATAATCCTACTGCTTTATATTCCACTAGAGTTTCACAGTTCAGTACATTATTCTCATATATATTTTTGAGTCTTTTACAGGAAGCGTAAACAATTTAATTGAGGTTAAACAGATAGCAAATGGTAGAGCTGGAACTAAATTCTAAGGCTTCTGTTCTGATCCATCCTTTAGCTCTTAGCATTCATAGAAACAAAGTCTCATGAATACATAAGTATTAATTATTATAAAAATAAATGTGGTGAAGTACAAGAGGAAAGAGGGGTACTTGACTTTAGGGATATGAGCCGAGACATATAGGATGTACAGGGAATTCCGATCAGTATTTAGTATTCAGTTTAGTGTTCAGTCAATATTTTGAAGCTATGATTAATTTTCTACATTGGGAAAATTTATTGAAAAATGCACTCAAGCCTTTCTGTTTCTCTCTTCATATTTTAAAAGCATATGTATATATATTAAAGCCTCAGATAAAAGAATGTCTATATGGGTGTAACTGAGTCATTGCGCTGGATAGCAGAGATCTGCACAACACTGTTAATCAACGATATTGCAATTAAAAAATAAAGTTAATTAAAGCCTGGGACATAAGTCTCTTGTTTATTCTAATATCTTTTTACAGTAGCAAGAAGCTTCTGCTCTTATTTGAACACTGTAGTGATATCTAGCAGTTTTCCCAAAGAGCCTGTGCCAAAGTCCTGTTTACAATTAGGGGAAGCAGACAATGCAAAGACAGACGATTCATTCATTTGTCTCTGAGAAGTCCCCAGGGAACCAAAGACAAAACAAAACAAATGAGATCGATGACAATAGGGAGAAGAATAAAAAGAGAAAGCAACACTGAAATTTATTAAGTGTGCTAAGCTCTCTGCATATCATAATCTACCTAATCGTCACAGAAACCTCACAAAGTGCTGTTTTCACACTCATTTTACTAGTGGGAAGCTGAAGTATTGAGTAGTGCAGATAAATTCACACGGCAGTTCTGAAAAAGATAATGATCTGAAAGATAAATGTACAAATCCTCTGTGGGACAATGTGAAGTTATATGCAAAGCTTAACATACATCTTCTATTGAGGCCAGGAATAATTTTAGAAAATTATAGCCCAAGCTCCACTAAATAAGCCACGGATATTCTATCCTATAGCACTGGAAATAAAGAGATAATGAATTGGATTCTCAAAATAGTGAATGACTGAGAACTACATTAAGATTCAATGAATACAACGGCCCCAAGCCCTGAAGATCTAGCCATGAATATTACATGTCTATAGTCATAATCTCAACTCTTCAGAGGGTGATTGTAAAATTAAGTGTTTAAAAATTGCTTGTAAAAAATAATAAAGGCAAGGGGATGTTACTCAGACTGGCTTTGATTTAAGTAGGGCTTCATCCTGCAAATTCTTCTGACCTTATGTCAGCGATGCTCAAGCAGAGACATCCCTCAGCTTGTTTTTATTTTTACTTTGTCCCTCCGCTTTATTTAGGCTACATTTCATCTTTGCCTCTCTAGCCTTCTGATGAATAAAGAAGTTTATCTATCTGACAGCCTCAGTTTTATTTAGTTACCAAAAAAAAATAAGAAATCCTAGAAAATCAAGAGTAACCATGATTATGCATATGATTAGTAGGCAGTAAATTAATCATGAATGATTCAGAGCATTTTTTTAGAGACAATATTAGTCTACACTCATGTAAAGGGCATATTTTTGCACATTTTTTGAGTATGCAGTAAAATTCATTAGAAATAATTAGAAACTGAATACTTAGTTCAGTAATAAAGTCATTTTTTAGACTAAAGTCTAGTTATAAATATCAAAATCCATTCAATTCATTCTTTTAACATGCTAAAATATGCAAACATGATTTTTATTGCTTTAGTAAATATAAACTTTACTACTTAGCCACAGTCTCCAAATGTAAAGTCTAACTAATAACTGGAGCAAAAAAAGTCTGTACATAGGAGCTCAAGATGATCAAATATAGAATGTCTATTCATGTTACTCTATGATGTCATCTTTGTCTCTCAGGTCCTCAGTTACATGGATCTACAAAATCTCAAAACAGAAGTGGACCAATCTCTAGAACCAGGAAGGGACCATAGCACGAATGAGGAGAACTTGCTTCAGGCTGCAGGGAACACATGGGAAGATTTAACAAATCAATGTTCAGTCATCTCATGATGCAGACCTTGTATACAAGAGACAACCTGAAACCATCTTTGTGAATTATTTTGGTACAACAGACTGAAAACAGTATCAGCCAAAGATTACATGGGTACTGTTTCTATCTCCAATTACTGTCTTCTGTTCAGCATAAGTTAATCATTTCACTGGACAGTAAAGTTTGTAGCCAAAAATGTAACAAATGAATAATTTCCTCCAAATCACTGCTCATGTTGTCTGTTAACAACCATCAGTTCAATTACTACAGCATTCTATCAGACTGCTGCTGCTGCTGCTAAGTCGCTTCAGTCGTGTCCGACTCTGTGCAACCCCATAGATGGCAGCCCCCCAGGCTCCGCCATCCCTGGGATTCTCCAGGCAAGAGTACTGGAGTGGGTTGCCATTTCCTTCTCCACAATTCATTCTTATAATAGCTGGGTGGAAGGTAATTCAGTGGATAATGATTCTTTAGTATAATTATTTCTCACTATTTCTCCTTATTGTATATATTATAAAACATCTATCTTTCTTCTTTTATTCATATAATCAGAATCTTACAATTATTTAAAATCTGATCAGACCATTTGTTTTTTGTTCTTATCTCAGTTGCATATAGACGGTGATTTTTACAAGAGATAGATTTATACTTCAGTTTAACATTTTATGATTAAGAAGCAAAAACACATTTTGCAGAAAGAAAATTTGAAACCACACCAGGGAAAATAATTTGGCTCTCACTTATAAAGGATAGAAACATTAATATTTTGGGGTTAGACTGAATTCTCTCTGGATAAGTGGGTTTAATTTACTTAGTTATGGCACCAGAGTAGAACCTAGGAGTAAACCAGGTGATAGCATAAGTATCTACTAAAACAAAGAATGACTTGGAGGTATATTTTCCCCCACCCCCATCCTCCTTAAGTAATGCTACCTAAATGTAAATCCCATAAAGTCAATTGAGTATGATGCCAGTCATCGACTTGTCAAAGAATAAGTACAAGAAAACAGACCTTTTTCAATGGGTACTCTGTGGGAGTCAAAAGAAACCATTTTTATACATCAAAAGAATGGCTAAGGATTGCTGGAGTCCATCTATAGCACACAGCAATGCTTTCAGAGTCACATGCCAAGACAGGGCAAAAACAGAAAGCCATTTAAGTCCAACATAGCATGGGTGATCCCAGGAGTGAGGCTAGATTGTAGGAAGTGGGAAAGCCATGGCTTCATTAGTTCCACAAAAGACTGCAGAAAAGTCGTTTTCCACGAAGGTAACTTGGCTGAATTTTTTTTTTTTTTTTTTTTTTGCCATAAGCATGGGGTGGGATTCACTGATGGGGAAAATGGTTCCTGGCTTTGCAACAATGGAAATTTTATGTGAGAGCAGCCGGCAAAGAAAAGAAAAAGGTCAGAGGGTACATTCCTCTTACTGCAACATGTTTTCACCAGTTGAACCTCACCCTTGTGATTAGCAGAGCTCAGACAGCTGATAGTTGGAAGTGGGAAGGGGGCAGAAAAAGAAGGAAAGTTTTCATGGGCGTGTCAGAAAGCTATTGTGTGAAATATCTTTGCAAAAGTAAAGTGAAAGAGCCTGAACACTGCCTGCTCCTCTGCTGGGACCCCCTCTTTTCATTAGTGGGAGATGTTACGTTCCTCTGGGAAGATCAGGCTCCTTATGCTCACTTTGTTCTCCATAGCTACTGAAACATTTTTTCACTTAATGTTTTTTACTTTTACTTATCTTTAATTCACCTAGAGAAGAGGTAGGTTTTGTGGTAAAGGGAAGTAGAACAGTGAGAGTACACCCTCTCCTTTGGAAAATACACAGGAGAGACTGAAAAGGGTCAACATGATGGTATTGGTGATGTTCAACTGGAATCTTTGAGATGGTAATGGCAGGATTTCCTGACTCATGCTTACCCCAGAATAGTTTTCCTGCATTGCCTGTAGAGAGATAATAGCCCACTAATTTTTTTTGGGGGGGTGGGGGGAGTGGTGATAGTCCCAACATGTGTACTCCATGCCCTCTACTTCTCTCCCCTAAGCTTTGACTCAGCTATCTTAAAGAGATAGCAGAAATGTGATTAGAAGTCCCCTTCACTTACATATATTTCTTCAGGCAGATTCCAGGAGTACCTAACAGCCTCATAGAATCATTTGAGCAAGTCACTTATAAGACTGGAGAGATGAGAATCGAAATGCTAAGAGTAGGGTAATTACAACCTACATGAGGTTGAATTAGGAAGAAAATCTTAAAATGGTATTTGAAATGGAAATATACAGTAGTTCACACAATCTATTTTTTTAAGGTGGTAATATTTGGTGTTTTATGTTAAAAATAAAAATATAATGACACAGAAAAATGTAGGTCCAGAGACCAATGTGAAGTGAGTCTGCACATGAGAAGGTTTTGCTGATTTAGTGATTGGCAGAAGTCTTTTTCTAGTTTTTGTTTTTGAACTTGTCTGTTTTTCTCTACTTTCTGCAGAAGAATGATGTGGTATAAAGTTCTGTATTCAAGCCTTCTTTAACCTATCACTACTTTTTCAATCTTATCTTCCACTTATTCTTTAAAACAAATCCTTTCCTCCCACCCTACTTTCACCACATATTCTTTGTGTTTTTGTTGTTTCTCTTATCAGGAATACTTCTCCAGTTTCTCAGTTCTCTTCCCTGCTTCAAATTTTACACTCCTACAATATTCAGTTCAACTCTCATCAACTAAAAAGCCTTCTGATTCTACTCCAGGCTATTCTGACCTTCTTAGCTCTGAATTTCTGTATCACTCATACAATCCATCATTGTGTTAAACACTGTTTTATGTTATTCTCCAGTTGTTTCATAGATATTCCTTATTTTCCCAAGTTTATGAGATTCTTTTGAATTCTCCTTAATCCCTATCCCAGTAAGGTTAGAAAGCACCCAATTATACTTATTGAGTTGGCCTAAAATCCTTCAAACATTGCAGCCAATCATCAGGTCTCCCATTATGATTTTCCAGTAGCAATGTTGCCATCATTATCAACAACTATTTATGAATTTCTACAAGGGTTTTGGGCACTGACTTGCAAGTAAAACAACTACTAACATGTACAATTCTGTAAAATGTCTCTTCTTTATCAATGGATTTTATCTTCCAAATGAATTTAGGAGTTAATCCGCCCACTGTAGGTAACAGAAGAGTTCATACCTTTTCCATAATCACTGAGTGAATGATACTGGGAATATCTCTACATTTGATTGAAACACAAATAAAAGTTATGTAGGCAGAATATAATTACTGAAGCTGGACTATGGCCAGGAAACTTGGGAGAACACTCCCAACTTCTCCCAAAGATTCCACAGATAACCACAACTGGTCAGAATCTCCATTTCAATGTACAATCTCCATTTCAGTCTCTCTTTCAACCCCAGCCCTCTAACAAAATAAGGCCACTCAAGTAGTAAGATTCACAGGGAGAAAAGTTACATCCATAGGTTCCTAAAGAACAATGTTTAATTATTTTTGTTTATTTTTTGACAAACTTATGAGGTCTACAGGAAATACCTAAAGCAAGTACCACAATGTTTCCAGCAGGAAATGCATCCTGTTTTGCTAACTTAGAAAAATGACCTTTAGTTATATAGCCAGATACTCATCCTTTCTAACACTAAACAACACTTGAGAAAGATTCAGTTCCTCTTTAGGAAAACTGGAGAATGGTACAATATGTATATGTGTATGTCTCATGCAGAATGAAGAGTCAATTAACTCTACCTCTTAGCTCATTTTTCATAAGACTGTTTCTCTGAGGCTTTGGGATTATATTTGACTCTACATGTATGTCACAAAAACATTATCTTAGTCAGCTCTTCCTCACTGATCATGTAACTGGAGGTAATGATAAAATCTGAATTTGACTTTTTGATATGTTATAACCCTCAACTCCATATTTCTTCCACAGAAGCAATTAAAATATATATAGATATATAACATGTGACAATAAACTAACAAATTCATATGTAAGAGTTATATAGTTAGGCTTGAACATTACTTTGAAAAAAAGATAAACATATCACTCATTTTAAGCCTATAAATGCTGTTCAATAATAGCAAAGAAAAAGAAAAAAAAATATATAAGGTATATATATGTACATAGATATAAACCTTAACTCACTATAATAGTCTCTCAAATTCACTTCAGGTTTGTTTTTAATCAAATTGATTACTAGTTTCTCATTGAGTTTCCTGACCCCCAAAACCTTTAGTTCCTGGCAAGCAGCAAAAAAATATACATGGCCAAATTCACTGTTATGCAGTCCTTACTTGTTAAGTTCTAAGATGCTCACACGCTCAGGTGTCCTTAATATTAAATGCTTTGGTATTGATAGTTAAGACATCTCAAAACATACAGCCTCAGATTTCCTTACTTCTGACCAGTCCAAAGCCACCCACTGAGGTGGACACGACTGGTTGTTGCAGGGCTCTTTTTCAATAGGCCGGTGTGTTAAACAACCACTGTAGTCCAGTGTCTCCTCCTCAGAAGGTCCAATCTTCCTGATGCAGAGTACTGCCCTTGTGCGCATCCCACCATCACAAGTCTTGCTACATTCCAACCAGTCCCCAATGAACCACCTGCAGCAGGAAGTGAAAGAAACACAGAAAAGCATTCCCTCAGTGCAGCCAGAGATTTCAGCAGAGTGAAGGCACGGTATCAGCGGACTACCTCCTCTTCCCAGAAGAGCTAACATTTCAGTGTTTGTTGATGTGACAAATGACAAACAGAAGAACTTCTTCCATATACATAAGGAAAAGATAAACCACTGTTAGCCGCTCTCTAGAGTACAGTGCATGGGCTTTGCAGAAGGCAAATCCAGGTTCAAACAAGCAAAGCATTATGTGTTTTTAAACTTGTTTTTCTCCTTTTTTTTTTTTTTTTTACTAATTTCTAAAATGAGGATAACTACCAATCATGAGATTTTCATGAGGATTAAGCAAGGTACATATGAAGCTCCAAGCCACGTGCTGGTAAATGTTAAAAACTGGCTCCTCCTGGGAGAGAGAGAGTCCTGATCCATTGCATTTGCCAGTTTTTGTGATACAGATACTTCGTTATGGCCAAATTCAAGCTATCACCCTGAACATGACCAAGAGAAGACATGCTAGTCACAGGGTCTCAGGAGCTCCTGACAACATGTGACACACAACAAACAAGAAACAGAAGCCATTTTTATTGTTATATTGAGAGCGGTTCTCCCTCAATTGAGTGTTTGGTGATGAAACCACCCTGCAGGAGCAAGGGATTTGTTTCCTGACTCCCAGAAATGTACATCACGCTCTGCATAAGACAGAAGGTCTCTACTGTCCTTCTAGGGGCAGAGATGGCCCAGGTATCCATCAGAAGACACGGGAGTGCTGAAAACTCTGCAGTAGGAGTAGAGTGCTGAGCCAGGGCTGTGAAAACATGGAGATCCCTTGCTTTGACCCCCTTAACTCCTAAAAACAGCTTCTACAGAGCTAATGTGGGAAGAAACAGTAATGTCTTAATAAAAGAACATATCTCATATTTGTAGGTATACCATGCCTGAAGTCATCAATGAACTTTCATATATGCAATCTCAGGTGTATGTTTGTGTCTGTGTCATATTTCTGCAGGACTCACTTTTTTGGGCACATTAATTGGTCCAAGGGTATGAATTATGATCCCAACCAAACCAAGAAGAATTCAGCTTTAGAATTTCTACATCTAAATGTAAGCAAAAGGAATACTTTCCTTTCTGGTCACAAGGGTGTATAAAGATATAAGAGCCGATGATGGCCATATTTCCTGTCAAGTGGAATTAACTGATCTGAAAGAATGCAGAGGAGGAGCTAGAGTCTTGAAAGTATTTGAGTGCTTGATTCCAGCCATTCCTGAAGCTAGGTCCACTTTTATACTTCCCTCAGCTTTGTTAATATAAACCAATAAATTCTCTTCAGTGCAGAAGCTAGCCAAAGTTGAAGTTGTGCTAGTTTCACCAGAGTCCTGACTGATACATTATTGTATTTAATGTCATGAATATATGCTGAATGCCTACTATGCTAAAGGCACTGTGCTTTGTTTTATAGAAGTAAGTAAGACACTGTGTTAGGAAAGCAGTTTTCCAAAATCATGATAAGTGCAATGATGGAGCTAGAACTAGATCCTGCATCCACTGTTATTCACTGAATTTCACTTCCAACAATTCAACATTTCTAACAAATAGTAGAATCTAAACCAGAAACATGAGGCCAAAAGACATTTTCTTCAATCCATGCTTATAAATCATGCATACATCCTAAATGGAGATGCTCATGCTCTTGGGTAGGAGACTAACCAGAGAGAAGAGTATAAAAGTTAAGAACAAATGTCACCTCTTTCCATGAGCTTAATTCATTTGTGCCAATTTTGTATGTGGAAGATAATACCTTAGTGAAGTCAGAGTACTAGTATCCTAAATTTGAGCCTACACTCAGCCAAATAAGCCACAATGGCCTTTGTTCATTATTATTTTTATTATCTTTACTGACAGAGGGAAACCAGCATTTAGAAATATCATAATTAACCAGTTTCCCAAACTTAAAATATATTTTGTCAAAAATTTATAATTTTTCAATCTAAAATTTACTTAAAGAGTGACAATTTAATCTGGAATTTTAGAAATCTGACATTAACATCTTTTTTCTAAGTCATTTTCCAGAGGAGATTTAAAGTGATTTTCATATTCTTTCCATTTTGTTTTCCACAGATGAATAGGATCCTAAGTTGTTAGTACCATTTTTGGTAAAGAGGAAAATGTGTACTGAGAATAATAACTTGCATGCCAGCCATAGTGAAACTCTGATTCAATTCGAAACAATGATTTCATCACCAAGATTAGGGGATAAAACAGTAATGTGTATAACTCAGCCACAAAAAGTTCAGTCATACCACCTCCAGCCATGATCTCATTAGGTCTCATAATGTAAGAGGGATGGAGGCCTTCAAATTAAACACAGGTGCCCAGAGTAACAGCAATGATTCAGGAGGTGTTGCTGTTACTTTTGCTCACAAGGCCAGGGCCACCTCTGCCTTTTTATTCTTCATCCTCTCTCTTACTGCCAACCATCTCTTAGCCTAGATGTATCACTCTAGCATTTAACTCGGAATGTATGAAAGTAAAAACATTATCTATCCTCCTAATTTCCCTTCTGACTTTAACTTTGATTTCAGGCTTCACACTCAGTTCCTCCCTGTTGTATCTTTATTGCTCAGCAAATCATCCCTTCCCATGTCTCTCTAAAGGATTAAATCACCATCCAGATATTTAAGTAGTTTTGCAATTTTACCACTATATCTACTAGTCCCAGTTTCACCACTCTTCTGTCCAGTTTAAGACAGACTGTTTCCTCCATCATTTTCCATGTATTTGACCCTCTGATGACATTCTCCCTATTTCTCTTTTTTCATGCTCTAGATTCAGTGGTAAAATATGAGCATAAAAATTCTCAGAGATTATCAACTGCTGAATCAATATAATCTGCATAGTACTGGGGCTATTTCTTTCTGAGCTGAAGAACCTACAATAAAATTGTCTTCATTCTCACCAGGATGAAGAAGCTATACAGTTAGTGGGATTCATTTTTGAGTGTCTGAAATAAGAGTGGCTTGATATAGCCTGTGTAATCCAATCTACAGTATCTGTACATTAAGAGGATAAACAATAATACTGGGGGAAGGGAATGAGATGATGGGAGTTGACTTCTAGGATCCCTCCCAGGTCTGACATTTTGGAGTTTTATACAGGAATCTGATGATCTTTTCCTAAACTTATAACAGAGTATAGTTGTACATGGGAGTGAGGTGCAATGACTCAAAATAAAAAGATACTATTAAAGAAAACCTTGCCCCTGGGTAAAAATCTCTCTCCAGTCTGACTCCTTTCGCTTACAACTCTTATCATACTTAACATGTTTTGCCTTGTACTATAGTTATTTTTATAGGGCTTCCCTGGTGGCTCGGTAAGGAATCTGCCTGCAATGCGAGAGACCTGGGTTTGATCACTGGGTTGGGAAGGTCCCCTGGAGGAAGGCATGGCAACCCAGGCCAGTATCCCTGCCTGGAAAATCCCCATGGACAGGGGAGCCTGGTGGGCTACAGTACATGGGGTTGTAAAGAGTCGGACAGGACTAAGCACGGTACAGCACCATGTACTGTATTCTATCGCTTTCACCTCTCTGATTTTCACAAATTTAAAAATCAAAGTTACATACAGGTTTATATTCAGTATTTAACGATTCTTCACATGAGGTCATATACAGAAATATTTTTGCTATTAAAAGACAGCATGGTCAAAACTGAACTCTTGGCCTTTCTCTTTGGATTCTAACTCAACATTACTTCCTTTTCCTATGGTGAGGCACCAACTTCCTATCAGTCATGCTCTTTAATATCAACTCCTCCCTTTTCCTTTTCCTAATGATTTCTGCCTATGTCATGAATCCCACCATTTTCATTCAAAGCCTCTAGAATTCTTGTTTTTTTTTTTCTCTCTCCCTAGTCACCTCACCACCTTGACTATTATTCTCATAAAAGAGTTGCTCCTCTGACCACATTACTTTTTCCCAGCAAGGCTTCCTTTGGCTTTTTAAAGTCTCTCAAATAAACACGATTATCAGTATTTCTTTATCAATGCCTCTTTTGTCTATTCTTCCTAGTCCCTGTCATTTTCTTTACATAATATAAGGACAAATCTTATTGCCCTCTTTTTTTTTTCCCATTCTCTACTTAAAAAGTCTCCAATATGACTAAAGGACATTTAAAATATTTCATTATTTGAAAAGATAATTTCTGATTAAAAAGTACCATTTAGGATTATAAATTAATGGTACTGGGAAAACAGTAATATTTGAAAATAAATATAGATCCTTTCCTCCAAGCAGGCAAATATATTTCAGATAGATTAGAGTTTACATAAAAAAAAAAAGACTTTGAAAGCATAAATATAAAGTGGGTAAGGCCTTCTTAACATTATACCAATGAAAGAAATACAAGTTAGATAGCTTTCCTACATAGTATTTAAAAAACACTTTTATAAGTAAAACTAGATCATAACAAACTAGGAAAAATATTTCCAAAAGAGTTAATATTCTTAATACATTAAGACTTCATACAAAACAGTAACAAAATGATAAGCACTTTGATAGAAAAATGGCACAGGCCATGAAGAGGAAAAACAAAAAAGAAATGACCACTGAACATAATTTTTAAATGTTTAGCTGCATCAACAATTCTAGAAGTACAAAACTTAAACAGCAATTAGATATCAAGGGTTTTTTCCCCTTTAAATAGTTAAAGATTGTTTTAAAAATAATATTACCAAGTGTAGTTCAGGTTAGGGAAACAACAGTCTTATGTACATACTATCAGTGAGAATACACTTTTATACATTCTTTCTAGAGGGCGATATGACAATGTGTCCCAGAGGGTTATACATAATTCCGTTTACACCAGAAATTTGAGAAGCAAAAATGGTTAATGCTGTGGAATAGAAAGGGATCAAAAGCTAGGACCCAGAGAAGATTGTTCTACAGTGGAAAGTCAATTCAAATAAACATGACGTATCTACTAAATGTTGTAGACAGTGTTTAATGTTCAGAACAACATAATGTTCAATATGCTGAGAACTGACTACAAGACATCATAAATAACTGTTGTTTAGTCGCTAAGTTGTGTCTGACCCTTTTGCAACCCCATGGACTGTAGCCTGCCAGAGTCCTCTGTCCATAGGATTTCTCAGGCAAGAATAGTAGAGTGGGTTGCCTCTTCTTTCTGCAGTGGATCTTCCCGATCCCTGGACTGAACCCACATTTCCTACATTGACAGGTGTATTTTTTTTTACCACTGAGCCACCAAGGAAGCCCAAATAATATAATACCACTTTGTTATATACACGTGCCAATGTAGACATTAAAAAAGATGAAAAATATTAACCATGATCTTACAAGTATTATTAAGTTTTTAAAATTTTCTTCTATTTATCTATATTTAAGGAATTTTATGCTTTAATGTGTATTACAAAAACCAAACACGATTGTCACATTGTCATCTGAAAAAACTTCTTTCTCCCACACTCTTTTTAAGTCTTTTTGAATTCAGTAGTCTTTCAGCGAGCCTTATCTCTATAATACCAATGTAATGGGAATCTTATTACATATGATAACCATTCTGGATAGTTTATTAAGATTTCCTTATTCATTTGGTATTGGGGTATAAAAAATAAAAATTAAATTTAAAAAATCCCTTTTTCATAGTCTGAATTCAAAGAAATAAGGAAGAAATTAAAAAGGAACTAACAAGAAAAACTACACTAATAAAGGATATTTTAAATATGTATATTAGCTCTTTTCAACAAAGAAAACTGACTGAATTTTCTTTTTCAAATTCCATTCTCTTATCTCCAAACAACAAAAAAGTTAAGAAGTAACTTTTTATTTTAGAACTACAAAAGAAAGGGAAATACAAAACAATTTTAATTGTTTAGGTTAATTCCAATATGTCAATTATCCTTAAAGTGTTACAAAAAAACTTCAATGTAATATACAAGCATGTAATATATGGGATGGAATGACCAACCACTGAAATCTCAAAGGATGCTTGAATAACAGGCATTTGAACTTAACTGAAAAGGCTGAGGCACAAATAGAACAAGTGTGACCACGCCCATTCAAATGCCTTAAATGGCTTATCATGATAAACATAATACTCAAAAGTACTGAGTGTTAGGGAAGTAACTTAACTAGGTTGAGGTTCACAATTATATGGAAATACACTTAGGTCTTTAGAAATGTCAAAAAACAGCTTGTGCACTTTGAGCATCACTTTATTTTATATAGCTTTTCAGTTTCTGTTGAGACAAATTTACAAAAATAATTAGCAGAAGAAAGGAAAATAAAAAATAATTAAATATCTTGTCTTTGCAATACATACCATAGGTTGTATTTCTATACTTTCCCATGTCTGGATTTTAAGGTGTTAGTTACATAGTGATCACATTTGAAAAAGAAGAGACATGAAATTTCAAAAATAAAATAAATAAATTCTAAAATAAAAACTTCTATCACCCTAGATTCTGTGTGCTCCTCATTTGAACTTTTCCAGAGACTGAAGTGAAGTCGCTCAGTTGTGTCCGACTCTTTGCGACCCCATGGACTGTAGCCTACTGGGCTCCTCCGTCCATGGGATTTTCCAGGCAACAGTACTGGAGTGAGTTGCCATTTCCTTCTCCAGAGGATCTTCTCAACCCAGGGATCGAACCCGGGTCTCCTGCATTGTACAGACGCTTTACTGTCTGAGCCACAATTTCCCTTAAAGATTAAAACATTCAGGCAGATACTGACTCTGGCTATTGAAAGTTCAGAAGGTATTATTGTTTTGGAACACATATCAATAAATGTATCCTGATTTAACCATACTTTGTTGCTGTTGTTTAGTCACTCCGTCATGTCTGATTCTTTGCAACCCCATGGACTGCAGCATGCCAGGCTTCGATGTCCTTCTTCCAGAGCTTGCTCAAACTAATGTCCATTGATGATGCCATCCAACCATCTCGTCCTCTGTTGTCCCCTGCTCCTCCTGCCTTTCATCTTTCCCAGCATCACGGTCTTTTCTAAAGAGTTGGCTCTTCACATCAGGTGGCCAAAGTATTGGAGTTTCAGCTTCAGCATCAGTCCTTCCAATGAATATTCAGGACTGATTTCCTTTAGGATTGACTGGCTTGATCTCCTTGAAGTCCAAGGGACTCTCAAGAGTCTTTCCAACACCACAGTTCAAAAACATCAGTTCTTTGGTGCTCAGCTTTCTTTATGGTCCAACTCTCATTAATCCATATATGACTACTGGAAAAACCATAGCTCTGACTAGACGGCCCTTTGTTGGCAGAGCAATGTCTTTGCTTTTTAATATGCTGTTCAGGTTTGTCATAGCTTTTCTTCCAAGGAGCAAGCGCCTTTTAATTTTGTGACTGCAGTCACCATCTACAGTGATTTTGGAGCCCAAGAAAATAAAGTCTGTCACTGTTTCCATTGTTTCTCCATCTATTTACCATGAAGTGATGGGACTAGATGTGATGATCTTTGTTTTTTGAATGTTGAGTTTTTTTTTTTCCCAAAAAATGGGCAATGTGTAGTGTTCTTAAAAACAGATTTTATTTATTTATTTAAAAATTTTTATATGTATTATGTCATAGGTATGGCAAAAACCATGACATGTATGTCATGTCAATGTATGGCAAAACCCATTACAGTATTGTAAAGTAATTAGCCTCCAACTAAAATAAATTAATTAAAAAAAATAAAAACATATAAATGAAAAAAAATAAACTTAAATTAAAAATAAATAAAATAGGAAACAACATAGAGAAAGATTGAATGTTGAGTTTTAGGCCAGCTTTTTCACTCTCCTCTTTCACCTTCATCAAGAGGCTCTTTAGTTCCTCTTTGCTTTCTGTCTATGCCATAGCCTTTTTTTAAACCATATTAGGGACCAGAATTCTTTATCCATTTTAAGTCTCAGATTTTTGTGACTCTTTCTTTTAGAAAAAGAATTACTTCGTTATAGAATTTCTCTCTCCAGTTCTAGAGAGCCTGGAATACATAAATTCCTTTGCCTACTTTCTTTTTTTTAAATAAATTTCATGTTGGGAATAATTAGCTAACCTTGGGATAATGGTTTCTCTGATTTCTGAAAGAAGAATGAAATGCCTTCCATACATGTTCTGTCTTCCATCCATGATAAGGATTAACTCATTATCTTCATCTTTTTGCACATAATTATTGCCTTTTGCTCAATCAAAAAACCTTTCTTTCATATTATAGAGTGTGGCCACTGACAGCATGTCTCATATTTTTGAATTTTTTAAAAGTCATCATTAAGATGGATGGGCTCTCTTCTTCTGCCTCCTTTTATAGTAAGTTGTAATTGCTACATTAATCAACGGAAAGGGACTGAAGTACACTTCTATGCCTGTGCTCAACACTTAGAAGACAGGATGCCTTAGGATGACAAAATTTAAAACCGGGTCAGCAAATTAAAGCACTGATATTCCATTACAGAATATTTCTAAACAACTAAAAAAGTCTGTAAGCCTTTAAGATAAATATCTGGAAAAGATAGGACTGCATGCCAATCTTTCATAGTTTACTGAATCTAAGATATCATTATTTTATATACCATTAAACAAAAATAATGCTGATTATTACTGTAAGACACCATCAATTGCAAAATGAATCTAATTTCAGAGATGTTAAAATGTGAAAGATATGTGCTTTAGAATTAAGGAAATATGACAACTGCCAGCACTATGCCAGGATCAATCTACTGAAGTTCCTGCTCTAAAGGGGTTACTTACTAAATTTTGTGAATAAATAGGAATCAAAATCCTACCCTCTGTGCTGTTTTACTTGATTTTCTTAGCTTAATTTATTAATATCATATGAATGTATGTTTCCAGATAAGAATATCTAATGTTTTTCTCTTTCTCTTACTTACTCAGGTGGGCAGGGCTCAGTGTTGCAGGCTCTTTGATTTTCAGGTGGCTTACTATCAGGGTCACAGTAATTGTTCTGGACAATGGAGCTGTCATCCAACCTTTTACAGACCACCTCCTGTCTTTGGACACCTTGAGAGAAGGAGGACATCATTAATTGAAGAGTAGTTTACCTTCCAGCAAGTTAGGTATGCATAGCTTTCCTCTGTGGGGAATCAACCTCACTGGATCGATGCTGTCTTATCTGTTCCAGAATACTTGACTGCTTCTCTAAAAAGGAGAGAAGTCCTGGTCATTATATTGCAAATTTAGGCAAAATCACTGTTCTCATATTTAGAAACATAACTGTTTTCAAGTTCAGAAAAGAAACTATTGGTAATTTTAAACAATTGGTATATCCATATGTATATTCTTCTTCATGCTTTCCTTTAAAAAAAGAAACTTTATTTTCCCAAAATATCATCAGATAAAGTGTACGAATATACATTTCAATGCAAAACAATGGTTGTAGATCTATTTAAAAACAAAACATTAGGGACAAATTTACATTTTAATATTTTGTAGGACAAATCCAATCAATTTAGTCTATGTTAGGAACACATAACATTCACACATTTCATTTTTCTCCCTTCCATTTAAAAAAGGTTTATTTCTCTGAAAGCCCACAAAGTCTAGAATTTAAAGACAGCAGTGAGCCTCTTTGAACTGCAACCCATTAAGTTCTCTGTTTGCTTTTGTAAAGTTGGCCCTGTTGATCACACCATCGTCAAACAGATATATACATATTCCATCAAATATTAACTTACAGAATACTTTTCATCCTTAAATATTGGTCTATGTAACTTGTTTGCCACAACTAAAGATATTCTCATAAAAGCTGTAAAATTCTAAATATATGTTTGTTATTTTTGGCAAAGATATCCACCACAACTTGCTCACATTTCACAAAATACAAGGACACACACAAACACACTCTTATTTGTAAGCATGCCTGGAAATAGACTTTGTGCAGATTCATTTTCTCTTCAGTGGGGAAGAATCAAAAGAAGCAAAGATAAGGTTTATCAAAGTCTCAGAGAAAAGTCAATCTACAAGACAATGCTAAATATTTCAGATCTTATGCACACTTTTAACTAAGTCCTTTGAATTTGAAGATGGGAAATCTATTTCCCTGATAGGGAAAACTATTAAGTCCCATAGTCTCCATAATGGTGGTGAGCAGTTGAAGAAGATGTATTTGATTACTTGCAGTGGTTCTTACTAATCATCTTCAACAAGTTTTTTGGTTTTCCTAAATTTAGAGCTTTAAAGCACAGCCAAACAACTTACTGGTAAAATGTCTCAGAGTATGTGTTGTATTCATTCCTTCCCAATCCACTGAACAGGCCAAACATCTCAGTTTATGCAACAACAGTTTGGAATTTTTTAACTATTAAACTTAAGATTTTTGAGGGAAGAATGATTCATATCAGGCATATCTTTGACCCATTCACAGATGTTCCACAATATTTACCAGATAGCTCCTCATTGTGTCATTCCAGTGGGCAGATAACTAAGTGCATGTGATTCACCTAGACAAAAATCTCTATTATTAGTCATCGGATTCAACTACCAAATGCCACAATGGCTCAGAATATATATCCGCCTGGCTTCAATACTTTGTTCCTATCAGGAAGAGCAGGGAATTGTTTTTATAGGTTAGCATGGTTATTTTTAAAAAGTCATTCAAATATGATTATACTTGAAGTGGGGGGACTCAAAATATCCATTTACACAAAGGACTTACAACTTTGACTAACTTTTATAAATATATTTAATAATTAAAAAAATACGATTATACTTGCAATAAGAAAGTTGTCATTCAATCTAGTATCTTGGGTGTTTTTCAGAAAAGGATAAGCTTTTAATTTTATGTTTATTGAGGGAGGATAAACATTTTCAACATTACAAAATGTGACTGATATTGCTTGATATCAGTGGCAGAAATATCAATTCAGTTTCTACAGGTTAAGATAAAATTCTACTTCCTTAAAAAATATTAGAAATGTTGTTTGGTTATAATGATATTAGGTTTTAAAAGTAGCCTTAATTATAAAAGCGAGGCCTCTGCAATTTGAATCACAGATGAGATACTAGTTATTAGAGGTAAGACTTACATTTGATTTTAAGATAAATTCTATCCATGTACGATCTTGAAAAAAATTCAACTACATAACATTAGTTGTCAAAAATTTGGAAAATACACAAAAACAGAAAGAGCAAAATAAAAATTATCCACAATCTCATATCTTTGCTTTGGATCTTTATTTTTAAGGCTATTTTATTCTTTGGCGTGATCCAGTAATTAAAATTATATAGTACACAAACTAAAAAGGCCAGCTAAACATGGTTGGTGGGTCATTCATTCTTTAACTCATCCATTCATTCATTCAACAGAGAATAATTACTGAATACAAGGCACTGCACTTCTTACGAGATACTGAGCTAAGTGTGAAGAATTACAAATTGACTTAATTTTCTCATGTCCAGTTTCTTAACAACTGGAATTTAGGATATTTAGGGGTGCATTTCAGTTTCATAATTTCAGAATGCTATTTTTTATGAAGCAAAAATTAAAGTTCTTGAATAAGCAGTTGAAATAACTGTATTTTACAAAGACACATTTTCCTTGCATTCATCTTTTATTAATTTTCTTCTAAAATGTCACATTAGACAGTGTGGTATTTCACACTCAAGAACTGACTATACCAGTAATCTATTCCAAATCTTCCTAAAATGCTGAACTGTCTTCCTTCAACAGCACAAATCTTCCAACTTATACCCCGACACTGGGCAGGTTTACAGATTTTTTTTTCTCTTTAAGTCAGTAGCAACAGAGTAGCTCTCTAAGGCAATGCACTTAACTGAATGGATTTTTCAACACATACTTATGGATTAAGGAAAATGTGGCTTTTAGCGTTAGAAAATTTAAATCAACTGGAAATAATCTAAACTAAATCAACAAGAGAAATGATTGAGTTTAGAATCTTTTATATGATTAACCCTCTTGTACATAGCTTCTTTTAAAGTAATCTGTAAAACATTGCTAAGAAATTGATTTAAACCTTTTTGGGAATAACTACATCCCGTTATACAAAACCACTATGCTTCCAAATCTAAAGACGTATAGTTTATAACCCCAAACATAAAATGTCCGTATGACCAGTCAGTACATGCCTAGTCAAAAATAAAATTCTGGTGGTTTAGTGCCCATATCCCCTGGAGATATGCAGGTGTTCAGCAGAATTTAAATGGTCAAACTTAAAACTGCACTAATTGTATTTTATTCTTAAACACCTGAAGTTACAGGCATGCAAATTCTATACCTAATTCTGTTTTTAAATGCAATTCCTCTTCCATGTTTAAAAAAAACAAAAAAATTTTACTGCTTTCATATTACAAAATTTAAGTACAAAGATATCACTACCACATTTACTCTAAACTCTCTAAAATGAGTGTATCCTGTTTAGAGTCTTTCGTCTATCATTTTGATTAGTAGTAGTAGTGTGAGTTGCTCAATCATGTCCGACTCTGCAGTTCCACAGATTGTAGCCCTCCAGGCTCCTCTGTCCATTCTCCAGGCAAGAGTACTGGAGTGGATTGCCATTCCCTTCACCAGAGGATCTTCTGAC
Source organism: Cervus elaphus (assembly GCF_910594005.1). Classification (NCBI taxonomy): domain Eukaryota; kingdom Metazoa; phylum Chordata; class Mammalia; order Artiodactyla; family Cervidae; genus Cervus; species Cervus elaphus. Next base: position 17,465,070 of record NC_057839.1, on the reverse strand, counting down.
CCAGGAATCGAACCCAGGTGTCCTGCGTTGCAGGAAGATTCTTAACCATTTGAGCTACAGGGCAGCAAACATGTTTCTTAACATAGAAACATAACCTTTATTTTTAGCTTGGAAGCTTAAATTTGACAGATCTTTTATTTCATTTCTGCCAGTAGTTAAAGGTTACAGATGATCTACTTGCCCATCAAAAGTTATGTTGTCCAATAGGAGGAAGGAGTACACAGGTTGAATCACTGCTCAAGGTACACATGAAGAAATGGCATTTAGTATTTGAAATGGCATATACCATAGGAAAATGAGCAAGAAGTCCTGGATGGAATCCTTCATCTTCTGTGCTTATTCTAGGAAATGGTGATGGGTTCAAGAATACAGGGTCTTTTGCTCAGCAGTTGCAGTCATAGGGCCAACCCTGAGTAAAGACTTTAGAGAACTTTCCTACTTCTCATTTCTTGCATCCTTTTCAGTCCCTCTTCTATCCCTCTTATAAGCTGTTCAGAGTTCTTATGTCCCATCTCTCTTCTTTCAGATAATTAAATCATTTTATACATACATGTGTAAAAATATTTATTAATTTATTGCTTTTCTCAGGGCATTTTTTTCAAATGCCATGATCAACAAACTAAGATCTTGGCATCCGGTCCCATCACTTCAAGGCAAATAGATAGGGAAACAATGGCAACAGTGGCATTTGGGCTCCAAAATCACTGCAGATGGTGAAGCAGCCATGAAATTAAAAGACACTTGCTCCTTGAAAGAAAAGCTATGACCAACCTAGACAGCATGTTAAAAAGCAGAGACATTACTTTGCCGACAAAAATCTGTCTAGTCAAAGCTATGGTTTTTTCAGTAGTCAGGTACAGATGTGAGAGTTGGACCATAAAGAAAGCTGAGTGCCGAAGGATTTACATTTTTGAACCGTGGTGTTGGAGAAGACTCTTGAGAGCTCCTTGGACTGCAAGGAGATCAAACCCGTCAATCCTAAACAAAATCAATCCCAAATATTCATTGGAAGGACTGGAGATGAAGCTGAAGCTCCAATCCTTTGGCCACCTGATGCGAAGAACTGACTCATTGGAAACACCCTGATGCTGGGTCTTTGAAGGCAGGGGAGAAGGGGTGACAGAGGATGAAGTGGTTGGATGGCAACATCGACTCGATGGACATGAGTTTGAGCAAGCTCTGGGAGTTGGTGATGGACAGGGAAGCCTGGTGTGCTGCAGTCCATGGGGTTGGAAAGAGTCAGACACAACTGAGCTACTGAACTGAACTGGGCAATTCATCATTTTAAAAGTAGAGAGAAGGCACTTAGTGCACAGAAATAACCACTTGAAGTTTCATTTAAAAGAGTGACATGTATTAAACTAAGAAGGATGGGAGAGATGTTAAGGGCAAGAGAAAGATATTTTAGGTCTTCTCAAATCTACTCATAAGAACCAGCATTTCAGTTCTAGACCATTCAATTGGTAAGTGTGTAGTCTATAACTACATGTGAGTATAAGGGAAAGAAAGAGAGAAAAAGTGCAACTTTAGGATTGATGGGCTAATCAACATTTAGATAATTTAATCTAGTGGCAAAGCACATCGTATTTACCCAAGAAACAGTTTTTCTGAAGAAGAGGGGGGAGGTTAGTTAAATCAGAGCTTATAGTAAAAATGTGGTTGGTGGCTAAGGCAACAATTTGTTTAACCACAGCATCCAAAGTAGCTGACAACTAAGACAACACTATATAACCACAGTATACAGAACATATGGCCAACAATATTAATTTAATCTAAATCTTTAGTGCAGATAGCATCCAGAGAGCAACAAGTGCCAGGAAAAAAAATGTCTCTCTGCTCTGCTGGAATCTGGCTGCTGCGCTGTGATTATTGGCCAGACATAAGCATTCGTAGGGCAGAGCAAAGCCCATCCGCCTTGGGTCTAACAGCTGGCATCAGGGTACCAATCAGCTCCACCCATTAGCTTCCTTCTTCTGAAGAGCCTCGTGCTAGTTTTTTTTTATCTTCCAAAGGTTTCCTTTCTCTGTCTTTCCAGTGTCTTCCCTTCTGTCTTGAGGAAAATTAAACATCCTAAGAAAGCAGGATTAAGAAAAGGAAAATAAGGCTCTAAAAATATTTATTTTTCTAGAGCAACTGTGTTTAGTGATGGTTAGATAGGGTGGAACACACAAATACTGTGTTTATTGGAAATCACATTATCCTTAAAGGGAATTCCTACTACTCATTACAAATTAACAGTAATCTCTTCCATGGAAAGAGTCTAACTTAACTCATTGAATTCCTACTAAGTTTAAGTCATGGATTTTCTATTATCATAAGGGGGAAAATGAGTGAGACAGACTTGACTTCAATGAGATTACATTAATAACAAAGGGAGAAGATAAGGCAATTACAATTATATTTTGGAAGCTACCTTATCTAATAAGATCATGACTTTTCAGACCTAATATTGTTAATTTTATAGTCCTCTCATTTTGTTAAGTTGCTGTCTGATTTCTTTTTCCTTGATATTCGTGGATCTTAAGAATTCTCATAGCCAAATGTCTGTGTGGTCATCTCCTTCCACTTTATCTTTTTATGATATTTTTTTTTTCACTCCAATTTCTGCCATATTTAGTTACCACCTCTTTTTGAGTTCTAGCAGTGTAGGTAAATGATCTAAGGCAAGTTTTCATTCTCCTTTGTAGAATGAGATAAAAAAATTAGATGATTTCTAATGTTTCTTTCAGATCCAAAATTCTATGAAAGCTGGCTTTTCTTTTTTTCCCCCCACAATTTAATTTTTCATTTTTCCCCCTTCTATGTCTGCTTTTCCCCTGTATTCTACAGAATATAAGTCTGGAGAACAGGCATTTGATAAGATTCCATTTGGTTTTGAGTTGTTTAAATGTCTCAGTTCTTAGCAGTGTGAGGTATGTAGCAAAGGAGTCAGACACATCAAGAGGCAGAACACTAGAAATAAAAGACTTTATGAGAGGCAAGTTTCCTAATATAAAGAATTAACTCATATTATCCTAAAAAGGTATTTCCATGAACTTTAGTAGGAGTTTATTTGTTTTGGGTATTTCATTAAAAATCTTAGAGGAATGATGCTGGAGTACAAGAAGATTTTGAGCTTCTTTTATTCATTCCCAAATAAAGAAGCTTTTCTTTAATTATATGTGAAATCCTTTTCTTGGAACCAAAAAGCAAATATTTCAGATTTAAATTATAACAAGGACACAATCATAAACAAGCTGTACAGTTTTTAAACTAAAATCTTAATTTTGTTTACATAGAAAATGGGAGTAGTAATATCATAAGATCCTATAAAATTGTGATAATGCTTATCATTATAAGAAGCTTTATTTTTTTCCAAAAGTATTTTATGCACAATACCTTGTAAACATGCATAATGTTATGACTGTCAAAAATGAGATTTGGGACAAAATTTCTGTGAAGTGAAACATGACCTGTGACACATAGATCATTAATACAACAGGAATGCACTCAAACATTGCTTTCAGCCCTATCCAAGTTTTTCAATGAGTAAATATATACGCACACCTTATTTATGTTAAGGAAGAACACAATCTCTAAAGCAATAGAAACAAAATGAAAGAGGAAGGAAAACAGCATTAGGAGGAATATTTTAGGTTAGCAGAGATTTCTTGCCCTCAGTTATAAATCTTAACATTAGAGAAAACGCAAGCCACAGTATGCAAGGGTAAACAGTAAAAAATGTCAGGTTCTCAAACTAAACTTTCATATGCAAGATTTTTTACAAGAAGTTAGAAAGCGTAAGTTATATTGAAAATACAGAGTAGAATTCAAAGAATTTTTTAGAAAGTATATTCCATAGGGGAAGCCACATAAGAAAAATGATAAATAGAAATAATTAGAAAAATAAAAGAAAAAACATATTAGTTTCCAGAAGTGTGAATCAGCCAAGAGTATGAGTTTACCTAGCGGAATACTCCTCTGAAGGGTATGTTACATGAAAACTAAGCTAAATGCAGTCGATGGCTACATTTGTTGCTCATTTGCTCAGTGGTGTCTAGCGCTTTGAGACCCCATGGACTGCATGCAGTACACCAGGCCTCCCTGTCCATCACCAACTCCTGGAGCTTGCTCAAACTCATGTCCATCGAGTTGGTGATGCCATCCAAAAATCTAGTTCTCTGTCATCCTCTTCTCCCTCTGCTTCAATCTTTCCCAGCATCAGGGTCTTTTCTAATGAGTCGGCTCTTCACATCAGGTGGTCTAAGTATTGGAGCTTCAGCCTCAGCATCAGTCCCTCCAATGAATATTCAGGATTGATTTCCTTTAGGATTGACTGGTTTGATCTTGCAGTCCAAGGGACTCTCAAGAGTCTTCTCCAACATCACAGTTCAAAAGCATTGATTCTTCAGCACTCAGCCTTCTTTACGGTCCAACCTCTCACATCTATACATAACTACTGGAAAAACCATAGCTTTGACTAGACGGACCTTTATCGGCAAAGTGATGTCTCTGCTTTTTAATATGCTGTCTAGGCTTGTCATAGCTTTTCTTCTAAGGAGCAAGCATCTTTTAATTTCATGGCTGCAGTCACCATCTGCAGTGATTTTAGAGCCCAAGAAAGTAAAGTCTGTCACTATTTCCATTGTTTCCCCACCCATCTGCCATAAAGTGATGAGGCTGAATGCCATGATCTTCATTTTTTGAATGCTGAGTTTTAAGCCAGCTTTTTCACTCTTCTCTACACAGCATAGGCTTTTAGGAGCTGTGATGTTCACAAGTGCCCTGCTATGAGCCTGGTACAACTAACCCCGTATGTTATCCTTCTCAACATTGAAAGTAAATTGAAAGAAGGGGATGATGAGAAAGAGTGAGTAGGTGAATGCCACAGTCAATACAATGATAGACTATTGTCTAGTCTAACAAATATTTTATTTTTCAAAGAGCAAAGCGAAAATTAGGGACTAATGAACAAAGCTCATGAAAATCTTTAATTCCTTGTAAACTCAAGTCAGTTTTTACAAAGGCCTTGATCATTAAAAATATCACAGTGATCTGCTTTATGTCTAAGTTTGGTATATACAGGAACCAAATGTAACAGGACCCTCAAAGTTTCAAACCAAACACAATACAAACCTTAAACAAAATATCTTTTATAGGGAATTTTCCTAAAAACTAATTCTATAACTATATTTCTTCAAAGGGAAAGAAAAGACAATGACTAATAGGTTTTTAATTATTTAAACTAAAATTTCCATCTCTTATCTTTTACTTAACTCTGAAAGTAACTTATGGATGGTAATTCTATATCAAAGGGAAGAAAACAATTATATGACTTATTAAAGTCTTTCACACTTCATTCCAGTCAAGTCTATCTTGAAACTCGAAAAATAATTGAATTTTGTTTTCTTCTGTTTCATTTTGGGACCCCATCCACTTTGAGTTTGTTTCCATGTTACAGTGTATGTGTCATTTACAAGCTGCAATACAAGTGTTAGTCATTATTATCTTTACTAAGTCTATAAAAGTCAAGTTTCAAAACCCTTGTTTGTATGAAGCATATTCTGTTAGTTCACTAATAATGTCAAATGACCATTATTAGTGATGTTAAATATCTTAGGCATATTTAACATCACTAACAGAATCAGCAAAGAAATTAAAAGGACATCTGTGAATATATAAAGCATTTGCCTTTGTTCTATCTAGTCCTTTGAGAGCTGGTCTCTTTCAGCCAGATATTAGTACTGGCATAAGGATTGCATCATATTTTTCTAATAATTACTTTTCAAAATTGTTATTTCAGAATGGATTTATTTTATTTTTAAGTGTACAATTATGGTTGTGTTGCATCATTCTTGAAAACAATAAAATATGTAACATTAAGTGCTTTTATAGAAACAAGGTAGAAATATTTAACTTTCTAAAGGGACCAGGTAATCTGCACGAAAGATTCACTAAAACAATCTGAAAAATCTATTATTAGTAAATAGAATAGTGTATATTATTACATAAACTTGTTAGGTAGTAAATTGCAAAGAGGAATTTGCTATTAGGGGCTCTTTTAAATATATAGTTTTTTTTTTTTTTCCTTTTCCCTTTCTCCCTTTTTTTTTTCTTTTGTTTTAATCACTTGAAACTGAACTAACACAGAGGAAGGAAACATATTCAAGCAGGGCACATCAGAAAAAATAATACAGATATGAAGGAGAAATTTACATACTACTCAAAAGCCCTAGTTTCTTAATGAAAGTGCATAGGAGTCTCCATTTTTAAACTCTGAACATCACTAAGACCCTGAATAAGGAGTTTTTATACATTTTTTCCTTGTATGAAATAAAATTCACCATCTACTGAAAGGAAGTGAGGTGACTAATTTTTGTCCAACTTTACTGATACTCATTTTAACTCTAAATTAAAAGTTCTCAGATTTTCTTGGTTCACAGCACCATTAGTGTCCCAATAATTTTTTCAGAGCTCTCCCAGGAAGAAAAAAAATAAGAGCTTCACTTATTAAATAGTTAGGTCCAAACAATTCAAAAGTAATAATTTGTTTAGTGTATGACCTATGTCATTGTGTTTCCATTGGAAATGTACAATATTTAGCAGTGCCTCTGTGAGTTTGCTGTAGAGTCCTGGGGAATCACAGTGCGGTGTGAAAAATATGACCCTAAATCAGGAAAATACAAACTGGAACAGTAACAAACAAACAATACAAACAAAATAGTAACTGGAAACTATGTAAAGCATCTTAAAAATCTTAAAAAGTAGAAACAGTTCCAATACATACAAGAATCTAGGTGAGCCAGGTAAAACCACAAACAGTAAAATAAAAAAATCTGTCTTAGAAAGACGAAAAACATAGAATTTCTTTTTAAAATTTATATGCTATTCACATACACACACACACACACACACACACATACACATTAGGCTTAAGATGATATCCAGGGAGGAAAAAGAATAACAAGTAAAATAAGCATCTATATAAAATTTAGGCATCAAACATATAATAAAATTAAACAGACTATGTAAATGCAAAAGAAAAACTGGTAACATTTTAAATAGTCAAAGACAATTGATCAGAAACATTCCTGAAACATGCCATTGTATAAGAAAAATCCGTGCTCTTTGATCGTCAAGCAAAATCAAAATTGCCTCTAAAAATAAATCTGTCTCACTCTTCCAGTCCTCCATCTAAGCATAGCTTTAGCTTATCTTTTTCTTTTTTTCCCCTGAGCTGCTAAGTAATGAATAGCTAGCAGAGAGATGCTTTGTCAGCAGAAACCTGACCAAATTGGTATATAATTTTTGTACTTCAATACAAAGAGAAAGAAAAGCCTAGAAAAAACAATTTGAAGGACAGGATTGCAGGACAAAGACTGTATATTTAGAGTATAAATGTAAAACTAATACATTAAAATACATATGTATGGCTGACTCTTCTTGGCACAACTAAAGCATCCTTAAGACTTCCTGAATTGTAACAGAGCAGGTACAACAGTACAGCAGCAACTCTTGTTAACTGTTTTGGAATGTTTTGCTTTAAAGTCTTTGTTAGTTTCTCAGTCCTGTCCGACTCTTTGTGACTCAGGGACTGTAGACCACTATGCTCCTCTGTCCATGGGATTTCCCAGGCAAGAATACTGGAGCAGGTTGCCATTTCCTTGTCCAGGGGGACTACCCGACCCAGCGATCAAACCAGGGTCTCCCACATTGCAAGCAGGGAAGCTTTAAAGTTTAAGGGTTGTATTAAATAAAGGAGGACTTGGGGGGTGAGGTGTAAAGGGACTGGTTTGAATAGTGGGAAATGAGAATACATCTAGAAAGATAGGGGAGGAAATTATCATGAATACTGCTGCATTTTGCAAAAATTCATTCCCTAACAAAAACAACAATTTCCTAAAACAATAAAAGGCCTTCTCTGATTAGAACTTTTAGTCACAAAGAGAGAAAAAAAAGTCTGTTATCGGTTTTTCATAAATGTTAAAACAGGGGCCTCATAGTCTGACTTGTGCGTCTAAATTAAAGTTGGTTGAGTATATATATCACTTATTCATTTTAGCTCCCTAAGTAACACAGAAACTTGAAATGAGCAAAAAGGGTTTTGGAAAATCTATTTAGTATAATTTCACTTGATCTTAGCCAAAAGGTCAAAATATGATATTTAACACAATTTCAGTCAGTTTTAAAAGCATTATTTAGATGCTTATAAGTGATTTATTAGGTAAAGAAGAAAGCATGTAAATAAACTACAATAAGCTTTCTAAAGACAAGTCCAAGGACAATGACCACACTAAACAAAATTACAAAATTAATTAGTATTCTAGCACTCTTTTCATTCCCTTCTCTGATGCCTCTAGTTACTTTTCCACCCCAGATACTTATACCAAAAGCTCATTAACCTTTGCATTCAACTAGTAGCCAATTAATAACAGAGATGTGAGTAATGCTTCGAGAGGTATTTGCATCTGAATGCAATTTGAAGACTAAATAAACCTTCAATCAGCCTCAAAGGCAGTACTTAGCCATGGCTACACATTAGACTTAGCAATGGAGCTTTTAAAAATCTGATGCCCATGCAATATTCCTAAACAATTAGACTGGAATATCTGGGGGCAGGACCGAGTGTCAAAGTTGTTTAAAGCTCCCTAAGTAATTCCAATGAACAGTCAAAGCTGAGAATCACCACTTTAGGAAAAACATTTGAAAAAATGAAATTTCAAGCTAGTAAAGGAGAAATTATTAGTGGGGAATATATCATGCTGCTCTACTGTTGTTTGGTCACTAAGTCATGTCTGACTCTTTGCAACCCCATGGACTGTAGCAGCCAGGCTTTCCTGTCCTTCACTGTCTCCTGGAGTTTGCTCAAACTCATATCCATTGAGTCAATGAGGCCATTTAACCATCTCATCCTCTGTCACCCCCTTCTACTCCTGCCCTCAATCTTTCCCAGCATCAGGGTCTTTTCCAATGAGTCAGCCTCCAGAACGAAAACCACAATATGGAAAACTAACCAAAATGATCACATGGACCACAGCCTTGTCTAACTCAGTGAAACTATGAGCCGTGCTGTGCAGGGCCATCCAAGACAGACAGGTCCTGGTGGAGAGTTCTGATAAAACGCGGTCCGCTGGAGGAGGGAATGGCAAATCACTCCAGTATTCTTGTCTCGAGAACCACATGGATAGTACGAAAAGGTGAAAAGATATGACACTGGAAGATGAGACCCCCAGGTTGGTAGGTATCCAATATGCTACTGGAGAAATAGCTTCAAAAAGAATGAAGAGGCTGAGCCAAAGTAGAAACAATATCGAGTCTGGTGGTAAAAATAAAGTCCAATGCTGTAAAGAACAATATTGCATTGGAACTTGGAATGTTAGGTCCATGAATCAAGGTAAATTGAATGTGGTCAAACAGATGGCAAGAATGAACATCGACATTTTAGGAATCAGTGAACTAAAATGGACAGGAATGGGCAAGTTTAATTCAGATGACCATTGTATCTACTACTGTGGACAAGAATCCCTTAGAAGAAATGGAGTAGTCCTCATAGTCAAGAAAAGAGTCTGAAATGCAGTACTCAGGTGCAGTCTCAAAAATGACAGAATGATCTCTGGTCATTTCCAAGGCAAACCATTCAACACCACAGTCATCCAAGTCTCTGCCCCAAACAAAATGCCAAAAAAGCTGAAGTTGAATGGTTCTATGAAGACCTACAAGACCTTCTAGAACTAACACCAAAAAAAGATGTCCTTTTCATCATAGGGGATTGTAATTCAAAAGTAGGAAGTCAAGAGATACATGGAGTAACAGGCAAGTTTGGCCTTGGAGGGCAAAATGAAGCAGGGTAAAGGCAAACCGAGTTTTATCAAGAGAACACACTGGTCATAGCAAACACCCTCTTCCAACAACATGAGAGATGATTCTACACATGGACATCATCAAACGGTCAATGGTGAAAGCAGATTGATTATATTCTTTGCAGCCAAAGATGGAGAAGCTCTATACAGTCAGCAAAAACAAGACTGGGAGCTGACTGTGGCTCAGATCATGAACTCCTTACTGCAAAATCAGACTTAAATTGAAGAAAGTAGGGAAAACCACTAGGTCATTCAGGTATGACCCAAATCAAATCCCTTATGATTATACCATGGAAGTGACAAATAGATTCAAGAGATTAGATCTGATAGACAGAGTGCCTGAAGAGCTATAGACAGAGGTTTGTAACATTGTAGAGGTGGTGACCAAAACTATCCCCAAGAAAAAGAAACACAAGAAGGCAAAATGGTTGTCTGAGGAGGCCTTATAAATAGCTGAGAAAAGAGGGGAAGTAAAAGCCAAAGGAGAAAACGAAACATATACCCAACTGAATGCAGAGTTTCAAAGAATAGCAAGGAGAGATAAGAAAGCCTTATTCAGTGAATAATGCAAAAAAACAGAGGAAAACAATAGAATAGGAAATTAAGAGACACCAAGGGAACATTTCGTGCAAAGGTAGGCCTGTTGCTCTACTGATAATGTCAACTGATGAAAAAGCTCTGTTCAAGGTAAAGGACCATTTTTTACTATAAGAGAAAATGCTACACTTAGAAAATCACTAGTTTGAAGTCTTGATTTCAGCAAGTTAAAACTCAAGTTTTACCTATCTCCTGGTGCTTTTTAGAATGAGCAAATGAAACAGAGCACCAAAAAATGTTTCATAAACTGTAAAATTTTATTTGTTATTACATAGATGAGCTAGAACCATTTATCATTAAAAAGATTAGTTGTAATGTGATTACAACTGTAATATGGATTATTGTCTAAAAGATTTATCAGTTTAATAATTTACTTTATGAAATCTAAGCATCTAGCCCATTGTTTCTTGAAGTATGGTTTCTTAAAGTATGGTTCACTGATACCAGTGAATGCTGGTATTACCAGCATCAGTTGAAAATTTGTTAGAAATGCAAATTCTTGGAGTCTGCCCCAGACCTACCAAATCAGAAAATGGAGGCAGAATCTAGCAATCTTGTTTGAACAAGCCTTCCAGGTGATTCTGATGCATGCTACAACTTGAAAACCATACATCTACCCAAACATCAGTAAAAAGAGAGCATATACAACTAAAATCAAAAGATAAACATATATTATTTATTGTGTGTGCTTAGTAACTCAGTCGTATCTGACTCTTCGTGACCCCATGGATTTTAGCCCACCAGGCTCCTCTGTCTATGGGGATTCTCCAGGCAAGAATACTGGGTGGGTTGCCATGCCCTCTTCCGGGGGATCTTCCTAACCCAGGAATCGAACCCAGGTCTCTTGCATTACAGGCGGGTTCTTTACCGCCTGCGCAAATATTTAAATAAGAAATGTTATTTATTATTTAAATGTTTAAAAGTCATAGCAAAGGCATATCATCATAAATTGCTACTTAAAAAACTCCTAAAGTTTTGTATTTTAAAATAGTATAGTTCTCACTAACTGGCCAAGCTTTATCAATTAACACATTAATCATGAATACAGTAGTAGTATATAAGTTTAGAAGTCAGATTAATTACAGAGTATACAATACTTTGGATAAGGAATTCCCACAATAGTGGGAATAACAATGGTTTAGAAAATAGTCAAGTTTTAATTCTCTCAGAGAGGAAGAGTCACAACTGTATCTTAAAAATCACATTTATCCTGAAGACAACACCCCACAGCATCTCAATGTTTTTATTCAGGCTAAGGAAGTGTGTCATCACTGACTCAGAGAAAAGACCATTTCTTGGACTGAATCACCAGTAATGTTTCCTGCAGTGTTAGATTTGTCATTGTGTCTGCTAAGCAACAGAAAAACAGTCTCAAAACTTCTTATCTTGAAAGATTTCATAAGAGAAAATACCAACATTGCTCCCAAACTCAAAGTCCAAAGGTCTTGCTATTAATCAGACATATGCAGGATAGCATAGGTGAGAACACTGACGAGTCATGAGCTGACGAGCAATAGAGAGTTCTTTGAGATCTTTCCTGTTCCTTTGTTTTACATTTTAAAAAGTTTTGGCAGTTTCAAGATACCTAGCACCACCTTGGAAAGATGAGCATAGAGTATTCCAATTAAAAACTCATGTTTGGTATTCATCTTTAGTTTCTGAGTGAAACTGAGAAGAAAAGACTTTCCCTGAAAGACTCCTTAACTACAGATGAAGTTCCATTTACCACCACTGAGCATATGACTCTGGCTCTTCCTTTGATCAGGATTCCTGGAGCCCTTAGGGATTTTCCTTCCCTCCATCCTAAGCCTCCAATATTTAAAGAACCCAGGGTTAAAAGTGGGGTTATGTGTAGGAAGAATAACTCTAATGATTGATATCTATACTCTATATTCTAGGGAATATTTTCAACCTATTCAAACAAAAGACTATAATCAAAATTATACTGTCTTTCTCTAGCAATTGCTTTGATCCACCTTACAAGAAAAACAGCAATTCTAAACTCTAATTTCCCCCACTGGAAAGAATAACACGAATATAAAATTGTAAAAAGTAATTCACTCCTTTTGCTCATTCACTTACTATAAACATTTCCTGAGTTCCTAGTATGCTCCAGAAATTGTTTTAGATGCAAAATGAGTCTAGTGAGATACATAGACTTCAGTGATAAGGATGTGAATTCTGTGTGTCTAGAGCCCTAGGTTTCAGATTCTCTGTGAACTAGGACCAGTGGTACTGAAATCTGAGTGAGTATCAGAATCACTTGGAGAACTTGTTAAAACAGAGTTTGGGGCCCCATCCAGAGAGATGTTATTTGGTAGGTCTGAGATGGGTCCCAAATTAGCATTTCTAATAAATTCTCAGATAACACTGATGCTGCTGGTCTGGTGACCACACTTTGCAAACTACTTAGCAAGAAATAACAGCTCATCACACTATGCCTGCCAATTTTAAAACACTGTACATCTCTCTTCCAAAGAAGGCAATGGCCTTTTAAAGGCTTGTCACTCATAACTGGGCAGAATTCTAGTTTCCAGAACCACCTCAAATGTCTAGGATGGTAGCCCCACAAGAGAAGAAAGAAGTACAAATAACAAAGAGAAAATTCTCTTTGCAATGGTTTTGCTTCCTCCTTGTTTTTCTTTTGTTTTATCTCCTAGCACAAGAAGTCTATCTTCTATTATGATTTCTCAAAACTAGGGTCATGGAAAAGAAGAACACACATTCAGATTTTTCATACTTCTTTACTTTAATAAAATCATAGTTTCTCTCCTAAATTCAGTCCCCCTTTTTGTTGGACTATCTCCTTTCTGAACAAAAGAATCAGAGTTAGAAGGAACATTGAGAATTTACTTAATCCCTCCTTGGCCTCAGACAAGACTATATCTAAACCATCCCCAAATATAGCAATTGTCAGTACAAAGATGAATAGACACTAAGAATTTCCCATTCAACATTCTGTCACATACTTGAAGAAACTAATATACTTTCCCTCAGCCTTCTCTTCTCTGAGATAATCAACCTCGACATTTAAACTTCATTAGATTTCCTAAACTTAAATTCTTTTGACTCTTCTTTAATAAGCTTATCCCACCTTACCTCAGGGCCTGAATTATGTATTTACTGTTATCATGAAGATTTCTTTTTGGTATGTGAAAAGGGGAAAGTTAATTTATGGATTAAATTAAAAGGAATTTAATTGAAACAAAGAAAGATATATGTATAAATGCCACTATAATATAATGGCATTCACTTGAATGATTCATTTCAAATATTCTTTATTTTATTAAAAGAAGTAGTAATGCCCTATGGTTTTAAAATTTTATAAATCACCAGCCATTTCACACATAAAACGGATGGGAATTATAAATATGCCACAGATTACACATAACCATGTTTCATGACACTTCACACAGAAGGAAAACATTATTATTATTCATTTGTTTTTTTTTCTATGGTGCTTACTACAGTAGTTGGAGTTAATCCATGATTTAATTCTATATGAGTTTAAAATTACTGAATCTATTATTGTGATTATTCACTTCTGTGAAAAATAATTTCTCTGATTCAAGCTTTGAGAATCAGAAGTATTTAGAGAATCAGTGAGTACAGGACTAGTAGGATAAAATCCATGTAAACCATGTGTTTCTCAGTAGTTTAGAAAGGAAAAATAGGTAATTGGAACATGGGGTAAAATGGGATGATTCACTTTAGTTCCATCTCTCCCATTCTATATATCACTATTCAAAATTCCACCTTTGCTTTTGGAATGGTGAGGTGCTCTAGTCCAGCACAGACCTGAGGGATACGTTTGTTTCCTGGCCTATTAGGATCAAGGTGTACGGTGGAGGCGATGCATTTAGTCTCCAGAGAGAAGGAAGATGCTGCTTGCACAGCACTTCTACTCACCAGTCCATGCAGCAGCAAGGGTGTTGGCTTTGAAGGAAGCCAACTGTCCTGCTCTCCCAGCCAGAGGTAAAGAATTGCATTGGTGGCCACTAGAGGGAGGAGGATTAGGAATAGAGTAAATTGTGGGGAAAAGGCACCCATGAAAAACGCACATGGGACAACCAACACATCACCAACCACCGCCTAGCAGCTACCTCTCTGAGGGACTACCATGGGGTCTGCAAACACCATTAAGCCAGAGACCCAGACCAGTAATTATTGTAGTATCCCAGAATATAGCCCCTTAACTTGGATGGCTGCAGAAGGGAGTTTGAATAGGATTGTGGGAAACACACAAGCACACAAACACAAACATACAAGCACACAGACATACATTCTCATCCCCCATTACAAGATGTTGCATCTGTGCCGTCTGATTCTTGCTCATTTTCTTATTTAAAACTCTTGATGTTCTTTACCAAGAAAGTGTTCACGGAAAGCAAACAGCCCACCTTCAAGATAGTCTTGGGAGAAGCACCAGCAGAGACACTCATTGTGCCAAGATGTATTTTACCAACAAATCTGTACAAATTACATGAGGTTAAAAACAAACGGAATATAATGTAATTAAAGCAAAGTTTCTTTTGCTAAATTACAGCTTGAAGCAAACCTGCAAGAAATGTTTCCAATTAGCTTCTTTAGCAAACACAAAGCATAGCTCAGAATGTTTTGCTTTCCATCCTGCCCTCTGGGTGGGCTGCCTAGTGGGTGTCTTACCTCCAGCGCAAGTAGCCGAGCATTCTGACCAAGGCTGATGATTCCATGTAAAGCCAACTTCATTGTCTCCACTGCCCGTCCGGGTGATGGGAACATTGAATTTATACCTAATTCCCAAATTCTGTTCCTGAAGCAGAACCTGCCATTGAAAACAACTGGTGAAGATAATTAAAGTACAATGAGCCTGTATTCAGATATTTATTATTTCTTTTGAAGAAGAAAATGTCATAATCTAAGTCTTAAGGGAAATTTAAGACAACTTTTAGAACACATGTACTTATATTGAATATTCTCCTTCCATTTTCATGGGTAATTTGAAGCCATTTCTCTCATTTGCCTTGCTTGGTTATACAAGTATTATTCAAGCAAGTATTGAAAAGATCAGTCACATGGAAAGAGCAGCACAGTCTTAACTTTACACAGATTTTTTCACTCTTGGGCATTTTACCATTATTTAATTTCATCACTTTAATTTCAGATAATAAATCCTGCCCCATCCTACTTCAAAGGACAGATTACAAAGAGGAGAAATGAAGTGGCACAGGCATATTTACCATGACAATGAGATTTTCCGAGGTGGGACCTAAAGCTTCTAAGGATTCTGGTTCATCAGTTGGTCTCTTATAGTGAAAAGCTGTCCCAGCAACATCAAATTTCCTCGGCCAGTCAATAGTCCAGGCACCATTAATATAGTAATCATCCCCTTCAGATTTTAAAGCTAAAAAAAAAAAAAAACCACTTTAGCTAAAATGTGAAACTTCATTCACTACAATGTAACTGATTAATGACTGCACTGAAGTGTACAATGAATATTCATTTTCATTTAGATACGGGATTCTTGACCATTTTCTTAAGTACAATTTAAAATAGTAATTTTCCATGTGAATGTCAAGAAGATATTGAGTATCTATAATGTTATTGATAGAAAAGAATGAAAGGCTTATCTGAAAGAATAAAAATATGGAACAAGCAAGGGAAATTATGACTAAAGGATGGGAGTAAGGGTGAGGAGCAGACTTTCCTGTCCAAATGTTAAAACAGTAATTATACAAAGACAGGGGTGGGGCAACCTGTGGTCTGGCAGACAGATGGACAGAAAAATAGAACAAAATGGACAGCTAGGAAATAAACACAAGTACAATAGGGAGTTAATGTATAACAAAGGAAGCATCCTAAATTAGTAGAGGAAAGATAACAAGAAATGGAACTAAGGCAAAAGACTAGATTTTAGGCAAAAAAAAAAACAAAAAAAAATGCTGAATTTATCTCATTCTTTATATAAGAATAATAGCTATCACAACTCCATTCGAGGTATATATACAAAAGAAATGAAAATTAGTACTCAAATATTTGTATACACAAGCTTATAGTAGTAATTCCCAGTAGCCAAAGGTGGAAACAACCCAAATGATCATCAGTGAATGACTGGATAAACAAATTGGGGCATATACCAGACAATGGAATAAAAGTTGGCCATAGAAAAGAATGAAGTACTATACATGACTCAATGAGGATGAAACTAAAAAAAAAAAAATTACACTAAGTGGAAGAAGCTAGACAGAAAAGATCACCTATTTTACTCTTCTGTTTACAAGAAATATCTAGAATAGGTATATCCATAGGGACAAGGAGCAAATTGGTCGCTGCCAGAGGCTAGGGGATGGGAAGTAACTGCTTAATGGACATGGGGTTGTTTCTGGAATGCTGAAAATATTTTGGAATGTATTAAATGCCACTATGTTGTTCATTTTATTTTTTTTATTTTTTTTTTATGTTGTTCATTTTAAAATGTTTGAATTCTGTATTATTTGAATCTTTCTTCAATAAAAACAAAGTTTAAAGAAAAGGAGAGAAAAGAATAAATGCCAGATGTGTAATTATTTAAATGTAAATACAGTTAAGTCATAAAATGTTAGGAGAAAATGTGGGAATATTTAAAAAAAATAACGTTGGGGAATTGAAAGGCTTTTTTTTTTTTTTTGAAAGGCTTTTTTAAGCATGATCAAAACCTCAGAAGGTATAAAGAAAAAGATTAACATCATTTTTTAAACCTCCTTAGGAAAAAATTGTATAAAAAAGTTTAAAAATATGTAATACAAAAATGTTTATCAGCACTACTACATAAAAACTTGAATAAATAAATGAATGATAATTTTGATAATGATTATCATGCTTTGACAGTGACAAACATGTCAGCTTAATCTTTCTGTTAGTTTGATAACTTATTCAAAAACTTTCTGAGGCCAGGGAAGCAACCTAGATGCTCCTCAGCAGACGAATGGATAAGAAAGTTATGGTACATATACACTATGGAATATTACTCAGCCATTAAAAAGAATACATTTGAATCAGTTCTAATGAGATGGATGAAACTGGAGCCCATTATACCGAGTGAAGTAAGCCAGAAAGATAAACACCAATACAGTATACCTAATGCATATATATGGAATTTAAAAAGATGGTAATGATAACCCTATGTGCAGGACAGAAAAAGAGACACAGATGTATAGAACAAACTTTTGGATTCTGTGGGAGAAGGCGAGGGTGGGATGATCTGAGAGAACAGCATTGAAACATGTATATTACCAAGTGTGAAACAGATCACCAGCCCAGGTTGGATGAATGAGACAAGTGCTCAGGGCTGGTGCACTGGGTAGACCCAGAGGGATGCGATGGGGAGGCAGGTG
Source organism: Cervus elaphus (assembly GCF_910594005.1). NCBI lineage: Eukaryota > Metazoa > Chordata > Mammalia > Artiodactyla > Cervidae > Cervus > Cervus elaphus. The sequence continues at coordinate 17,447,282 of NC_057839.1, read as the reverse complement.
GGAGGGGGGATCAGGACAGGGAACACATGTAAATCCATGGCTGATTCATGTTAATGTATGGCAAAAACCACTACAATAATGTAATTAGCCTTCAACTAATAAAAATAAATGAAAACAACAACAACAACAACAACAACAAAACTTCCTGAGACCAGATGACCATGCAGCACCAATAGACTAAAAGGGTCAAGGTGCAGAGTCTCTGACTCTGGAAATCTACCACTTATCCTTAGGAGTATAGATCATTTTCATTCCCTAATCCCTAACTGCCTGGAAAATATATCTGTACCTTTTTGACTTCAAATATGTTGTAAATTCATTTGACTGTCAAAAAGTCTAAACTTTGGAGACAGGAACATGCTAGCTAAAAATTAGTCTTAAATTTGTCTTATATTTAAAATTGTTTGTTTTCAACTCTCAGAGTGATTCTGTCTCATTTGAAACATCAAAATTACCTAGGCAATGTAAGGACAAAATGAAGCAGGGCAAAGGCTAACAGAGTTTTGTCAAGAGAATACACTGGTCATAGCAAACACCCTCTTCCAAAAACACAAGAGACGACTCTACACATGGACATTACCAGATGGTCAATGTTGAAATCAGATTGATTATATTCTTTGCAGCCGAAGATGGAGAAGCTCTATACAGTCAGCAAAAACAAGACTAGGAGCTGATTGTGGCTCAGATCATGAACGCCTTATTGCAAAATTCAGACTTAAATTGAAGAAAGTAGGGAAAACCACTAAGTCATTCAGGTATGACCTAAATCAAATCCCTTATGATTATACAGTGGAAGCAACAAATAGATTCAAGGGATTAGATCTGATAGATAGAGTGCCTGAAGAACTATGGACGGAGGTTTGTAACAATGTACAAGAGGCAGTGACCAAAACTATCCCCAAGAAAAAGAAATGCAAGAAGGCAAAATGGCTGTCTGAGGAGGCCTTACAAATAGCTGAGAAAAGAAGAGAAGGAAAAGACAAAAGAGAAAGGGAAACATATACCCAATTGAACGCAGAGTTCCAAAGAATAGCAAGGAGAGATGAAGTTTTCTTAAGTGAATAATGCAAAGAAATAGAGGAAAAAAATAAAATGAGAAAGGCTAGAGACCTCTTCAAGAAAAGTAAGAGATACCAAGGGAACATTTCATGCAAAGATGGACACAATAAAGGACATAAATTGTATGGACCTAACTAAGCTGAATCACAACAAACTGGAAAATTCTGAAAGAGATGGGACTATCAGATCATCTGACCTGCCTCTTGAGAAATCTGTATGCAGGTCAGGAAGCAAGAGTTAGAACGGAACATGGAACAGACTGGTTCCAAATAGGGAAAGGAGTACGTCAAGGCTGTATACTGTCACTCTGCTTATTTAACTTATGTGCAGAGTACATCATGAGAAACGCTGGGCTGGATGAAGCACAAGCTGGAATCAAGATTGCTGGGAGAAATATCAATAACCTCAGATATGCAGATGACACCACCCTTAAGGCAGAAAGAGAAGATCTAAAGAGCCTCTTGATGAATGTGAAAGAGGAGAGGGAAAGTTGGCTTAAAACTCAGCATTCAAAAAACGAAGATCATGCCATCTGGTCCCATCACTTCATGGTAAATAGATGGGAAAACAGTGGAAACAGTGACAGACATTATTTTTGGGGGGTTCCAAAATCACTGCAGATGGTGATTGCAGCCATGAAATTAAAAGACGTTATTCCTTGGAAGAAAAGTTATGACCAACATAGACAGCTTTATTTTGCCAACAAAGGTCTGTCTAGTCAAAGCTATGGTTTTCCAGTAGTCCTGCATGGGTGTGAGAGTTGGACTATAAAGAAAGCTGAGCACTGAAGAATTGATGCTTTTGAACTGTGGTTTTGGAGAAGACTCTTGAGAGTCCCTTGGACTGCAAAGAGATCCAACCAGTCCATCCTAAAGGAAATCAGTCCTGAATATTCATTGGAAGGACTAATGTTGAAACTGAAACTCATACTTTGGCCACCTGATGCAAAGAACTGACTCATTTGAAAAGACCCTGATCTGGGAAAGACTGAAGGTGGGAGGAGAAGGGGACAACAGAGGATGAGATGGCTGGATGGCATCACTGACTCAATGGACATGAGCTTGAGAAAACTCCAGGAGTTGGTGATGGACAGGGAAGCCTGGCGTGCTGCAGTCCATGGGGTTGCAAAGAGTTGGATACAACTGAGCGGCTGAACTGAACTGAACAAAGCTGAAGAGATTAAGAAGAGGTAGCAAGAATACATAGAACAATTATACAAAGAAGGTCTTAATGACCCAGATAACCACCATGGTGTGATCACTTGCCTAGAGACAGACATTCTGTGATTGTGAAGTCAAGTGAGCCTTAGGAAGCATCACTATGAACAAAGCTGGAGGAGGTGATGGCATTTCATCAGAGCTAATTCAAATCCTAAAATATGATGCTGTTAAACACCACGCTCAATATGGCAGCAAAATTTGGAAAACTCAGCAGTGGCCACAAGACTGGAAAAGGTCAGTTTTCATTGCAATCCCAAAGAAGGGCAATGCCAAAGAAAGTTCAAACCACCATACAACTGTGCTCATTTCACATGCTGGCAAGGTAATGCTCAAAATCCTTCAAACTAGGTTTCAAAGAATATGATCCAAGAACTTCCAGATGTACAAGTCGGATTTAGAAAAGGCAGAGGACCAGAGATCAAATTGCCAACATCTGTTGGATCAACAGAATTCCACATAAACATCTACTTCTACTTCACTGACTTTGCTAAAACCTTTGACTGTGTGGATCACAGCAAACTGTGGAAAATTCTTCAAGAGATGGGAATACCAGACCACTTGACCAGGCTCCTAAGAAACCTGTATGCAGGTCAAGAAGCAACAGTTAGAAGCAGACATGAAACAACAGGTTGGTTCCAAATCGGGAAAGGAGTTCATCAAGGCTGTACACTGTCATCCTGCTTATTTAACTTATATGCAGAATACATCATATGAAATGCTGAGGAGGATGAAGTACAGCTGGAATCAAGATTGCTGGGAGAAATATTATAACCTCAGATATGCAAATGACACTACCTTAATGGCAGAAAGTGAAGAGGAACTAAAGAACCTCTTGATAAAAGTGAAAGAGAAGAGTGAAAAAGTTGGCTTAAAACTCAACATTCAAAAAACTAAGATCATGCCATCTGGTCCCATCACTTCATGGCAAATAGACGGAGAAACAATGGAAACAGTGACAGACTTTACTTTCTTGGGTTCCAAAATCACTGTAGCTGCTGAATGTAGACATGAAATTAAAGACACTTACTCCTTGGAAGAAAAGCTATGACAAACCTAGACAGCGCATTAAAAAGCAGAGACATCACTTTGTCCACAAAGTCCGCCTAGTGAAAGCTATGGTTTTTCCAATAGTCAGGTACGGATGTGACAGCTGGACCATAAAGAAGACTGAGCCTTGAAGAATTAATGCTTTTGAAATGTGGTGTTGGAGAAGACTCTTCAGAGTCCGTTGGACAGCAAGAATATCAAACCAGTCAATCCTAAAAGAAATCAACTGTGAATATTCATTGGAAGGACTGATGCTGAAACTGAAGCGCCAATACTTTGACCAGAAAGAGCTGACACATTGGAAAAGACCCAGATGCCAGGAAAAGATTGAGGGCAGGTGGAGAAGGGGGTGACAGAGGATGAAATGTTTGGATGGTATCACTGACTCGATGGACATGAGTTTGAGCAGACTCCAGGAGATAGTGAAGGACAGGAAAGCCTGGCATGATGAAGTCCATGGGGTTGCAAACAGTCAGACATGACTGAGTGATTAACAACAACAAATATAAGTATATCTGAATCTGCACAATACAAAACAGTGAAAACAAAAATAAAAACAAGACATCTAGCAGCTTTGAATTCTCCTTCAATTTAAGCTTTCACTTTTCCATTTTCTTATCTACTCAGTTAAGGAATCCTAAGTCACCTTTGCTAGTATCATAATGTATTTCAGAGCAACACCAAACATTTAAAGGACTGAACAAAAATTGGGTAAGGGAGGAGGATGTGAGGAGGATGTGGCATTACAGACAGAGAATTATCAAAGGTAAAACATCTGATGTTAGAAATCTTATTTTTGTTTTGATTCTTCTGTTGCACAAAGGAATCTAAAATTATGCTGTAAAAATAAAAAAGTCTTCTTAAACAAAGAAAGGAAGAGTCTGATGATACTGATATTCTATCTAAAGGTGCATTCTAGATACAGTCTTATTTTTTAAAGATTTAAGGAAAAAGAGGTAATATTTTAAGGGGAGTAAGAACTCATAAGGGCCATAACAGAGTCTACATCCATCTCAAGGAATCAAACATCAAATAAATAGAATTTCCATTTTCTTACACGGGAAATAACCGGGATTGGGCTTACCCTCCAATTACAAACAACTAGAAGACTCATGAAATATATGAAGCAGTTGTTTTTAGACACTGGCCAGGATGGTGAAGGGCTGTGTCATGCAAAAAGGAACACAAAGTGAGTCACATCATTTCCCTTCCTTTCTGCCTGGAGGCACTTTCTGTCTGTGTAGACCAGGAGAACCAAAGCAGAACATGGTGGTCTCATTGAGTTAGGAGACAAAGATCAGAAACTAGGAAGGCTAAAATAGCTGGAATTTGCAGAACCAGAAAATCAGAGTAAAAGGAGGGAATCTGTTACTGAATAGTAGTCTATGTATACACAGGATAAAATTCCATGAGGCCAGACCTCCCCACCCTAATACTAGATAATCATAAGCAGAAACATTTCTAGAGCAAGAATTCAGAAGTTTCAAGCGCTAGGACATTCATCAGAGAATAATGCCTTCTTAGTGGGGCAGAGCAACTCTGGACTCATCTCAACAACGCCCAGAAACAAGCCTCAAAAAGACCAAGCTCACCTACAAGTTTCTTAACACATCAAAGGAAAAAAAAACAACAATAAAAAAATCCATACTCTCAGTAAGAAAACATTCACAATGTACAACATCTAATGAAAAACTACTACAAATGGCAAGGAGGAGGAAAATATGGTCTAAACCAAGAAAGCCAAGTAAAAGCAAGAGACTCAGAAATGACAGAAATTATAGAATTAGTAGAAAATAACTTTCAAACAACTATTATAAATATACTCAAGAACTTTAAGGGAAAACAAATCTAGTGAAAAAAACTGGAAGATATATATATATATATATATATATATATATATATTATAGATGGATGCTCAGGTCAACACAAAGAAAGAAAGTATGACAGATACAGTAAATATGTAGGTAAACAGAAAATAATTCTTATTTTAAATTTTTTAAAAGAGTAACTGACTCTTTAAATAAAAAATAACAACAATGAATTGTGTTTATAACATACAAAGAAGTAAAATGTGCTTTTAAAAAACAACACAAAGGATGGAGGAATACAATGGAAGTAATCTGTTGTAAGAGTCTTGTATCATACATAAATGTTGCAATATTATTTGAGGTATATTGTAATAAAGATGCATTTTGTAAATTCTAGAGCAACTACTATTTAAATAGAACAAAGCAATATAACTAATAAGTCATTGTGTGTATGTGTGCTTAGTCGCTCAGTTGTGTCTGACTCTTTGGGAGCTCATGGACTGTAGCCTGCCAGACTCTTCTGTCCATGGGATTTTCCAGGCAAGAATACTGGAGTGGGCAGCCATTCCCTTCTCTAGAAGATCTTCCCGACCCAGGAACTGAACTTAGGTCTTCTGCATTGCAGGCTGATTCTTTACTGTCTAAGCCACCAGAGAAGTCCATTACTTGGAATACCATAAAACATTTGATAAGACAAAAAGAAAACATAAAAGGATAATAAAGGGGAAAATACAAGGACAGAATAGAAAAACAGCACGACAGACTGAAATCCAATGATTTTAATAATCCTACAAAATACAAATGATTCAGACATAGCTGACTGAGATAAAGTCTTCATGTCCTGTAAAGTTGGAAATATTTAACACGTGGCCCATTACAGAAAAAGTTTGTCAAGCCCCTGCATTCAGAGATTATATTTGAAAAACCAAAGATTGTTAGATACCATAAGAAATGAGAATCAAACAACATGTTGCCTAGAAGAAACATATTTAAGGTTCATAAACACCTACATATGAAAAGTGGATGAACAGAAGAGAATTTACAATGCAAGCACTAACAGAAGAAATCTGGGTTGCTAGATTAGTACCAGTCAAAACAGATGTGGATCAAAGAATACCATCAGAAATAAAGAAGAATATAGGATAATGATAAAATGTTCAATACATCAATAAAATCTAACAATCTTGAATGTCTACACACCTAACAACAAAGTTCGAAAATAAATGCAGCAAAACCTTACAAACTAATGGGAGAAATAAACAAATCCACAATTTCAGTTGGACATTTGAACATGAATCTTTCAGTATTTGCTGAAACAAACAGGCAGAAAATAAATAAAAATGTACAAGACTTCAACAAAACTATGAACCAATTTAATCTAATTGACATTTCTGGAATACTAAACCCAATACCACTATAATACATATTCTTCTCAAGGGCACATGGAACATTCACTACAAGAGTCTATGCTCTGGGGCATAAAACAAACCTCAACAAAAGAACTAAAATCATACAAAGTATCTTATCTGTCCATAATAGAATTAAAATAAAAATCAATAATGACATCTGGAGGCCCCCCAAATATTTAGAAATGGAATAATACCTTTTAAGCCATGATTTATGGTAAATAAGAAAATATTTTAAATTGAGTGTTAATGAGAAAACAACATATCAAAAGTATATGGGATGAAGTTAAAGCAGTGCTTAGAGGGAAATTTATAGTGCAAACTGCTTATTTTAGAGTAGAGAACAGACTTTAAAAATCAATAATCTAAGTTTCCATCTTGATAAGCTAGAAAAATAACAAATTAAACACAAACTGAATCACTTTGTGTGACTCACACAATAATAAAGAGAAGAAATAACAATAAAGAGATAATAAAGAGAAGAATGGGAATCAATATGATGGAAAATGGAGAAATAATAGGAAAGTCATTTAAATCAAAAGCTAGCTCTTTGAAACGACAATAAAATTAATAAACAAAAACTACTAATCAATTTAATCTAATTGACATTTACAGAATACTAAATAATTTATGGAATACTAAAGCAAAGGAGAAAAGGAAAGATATTCCCATTTGAATGCAGAGTTCCAAAGATTAGCCAGGAGAGATAAGAAAGTCTTCCTCAGCGATCAATGCAAAGAAATAGAGGAAAACAACAGAATGGGAAAGACTAGAGATCTCTTCAAGAAAATTAGAGATATCAAGGGAACATTTCAGGCAAAGATGGGCTCGATAAAGGACAGAAATGGTATGGACCTAACAGAAGCAGAAGATATTAAGAAGAGGTGGCAAGAATACACAGAAGAATTGTACAAAAAAGATCTTCATGACCCAGATAATCACAATGGTATGATAACTCACCTAGAGCCAGACATCCCGGAATGTGAAGTCAAGTGGGCCTTAGAAAGCATCACTATGAACAAAGCTAGTGGAGGTGATGGAATTCCAGTTGAGCTACTTCAAATCCTGAAAGATGATGCTGTGAAAGTGCTGCACTCAGTATGCCAGCAAATTTGGAAAACTCAGCAGTGGCCACAGGACTGGAAAAGGTCAGTTTTCATTCCAATCCCAAAAAAAGGCAATGCCAAAGAATGCTCAAACTATTGCACAATTGCACTCCTCTCACATGCTAGTAAAGTACTGCTCAAAATTCTCCAAGCCAGGCTTCAGCAATACGTGAACCGTTGAACTTCCAGATGTTCAATCTGGATTTAGAAAAGGCAGAGGAACCAGAGATCAAATTGACAATATCTGCTGGATCATTGAAAAAGCAAGAGAGTTCCAGAAAAACATCTATTTCTGCTTCATTGACTACGCCAAAGCCTTCGACTGTGTGGATCACAATAAACTGTGGAAAATTCTGAAAGAGATGGGAATACCAGACCACCTGATCTGCCTCTTGAGAAACCTGTATGCAGGTCAGGAAGCAACAGTTAGAACTGGACATGGAACAACAGACTGGTTCCAAATAGGAAAAGGAGTACGTCAAGGCTGTATATTGTCACCCTGCTTATTTAACTTGTATGCAGAGTACATCATGAGAAACACTGGACTGGAAGAAGCACAAGCTGGAATCAAGATTTCTGGGAGAAATATCAATAACCTCAGATATGCAGATGACACCACCCTTATGGCAGAAAGTGAAGAGGAACTGAAAAGCCTCTTGATGAAAGTGAAAGAGGAGAGTGAAAAAGTTGGCTTAAAGCCCAACATTCAGAAAACTAAGATCATGGCATCTGGTCCCATCACCTCATGGGAAATAGATGGGGAGACAGTGGGAGCAGTGTCAGACTTTATTTTTTTGGGCTTCAAAATCACTGCAGTAGTGACTGCAGCCATGAAATTAAAAGATGCTTACTCCTTGGAAGGAAAGTTATGACCAACCTAGATGGCATATTAAAAAACAGAGACATTACTTTGCCAACAAAGGTCCATCTGGTCAAGGCTATGATTTTTCCAGTAGTCATGTATGGATGTGAGAGTTGGACTGTGAAGAAAGCTGAGTGCTGAAAAATTGATGCTTTTGAACTATAGTGTTGGGGAAGACTCTTGAGAGTCCCTTGGACTGCAAGGAGATCCAACCAGTCCATCCTAAAGGAGATCAGTCCTGGGTGTTCATTGGAAGGACTGATGCTGAAGCTGAAACTCCAATACTTTGGCCACCTCATGTGAAGAGTTGACTCATTGGAAAAGACCCTGATGCTGGGAGGGATTGGGGACAGGAGGAGAAGGGGACGACAGAGGATGAGATGGCTGGATGGCATCACCGACTCGATGGGCATGAGTTTGAGTAAACTCCGGGGGTTGGTGTTGGACAGGGAGGCCTGGCATGCTGCGATTCATGGGGTCGCAAAGAGTCGGACACGACTGAGTGACTGAACTGAACTGAAAGAATACTAGAATGATTAAGAAAAAGAAGACACCAATCACCAATGTGAAGAATGAGAGAAGAGCCATCACTGTGGTTCCCATACGCATTCAAAGAGGATAATTAGGTAATATTACATAAAGCATTAAGCCAATAATTTCAACAACTTTATAGCTATTACAAAAACTGAATTTTTCATTAAAAACTTCCCACACAGAAAACACCAGGCTTCACAGTTTATTTATAATTGGAGGATAACTGCTTTACAATGCTGTGTTGGTTTATGCCATACATCAACATGAATGAATCATAGGTATACATATGTCCTCTCCTTCTTGAAATTCCCTCATATCTCCCACCCCATGCCATCCCTCTAGGTTGTCAAAGAGCACTGGGTTGAGCTTCCTGCATCCTACAGCAAATTCCCACTGGCTACCTATTTTACATACATACACTGGTAAGGTGTATGTATCAGTGCTACCTTCTCAATTTGTCCCATCCTCTCCTTCCTCCACTGTGTCCATAAGTCCGTTCTCTATGTCTGCATCTCTATTGTTGCCCTACAAATAGGCTCATCAGTACCAGTTTTCTAAAGATTCTATATATATGCATTAATATATGATATTTGTTTTACCCTTTCTGCCTTACTTCACTCTGTATAACAAGCTTTAGGTTCATCCACCTCACTAGAACTGACTCAAATTCATTTCTTATTATGGCTGAGTAATATTCCATTGGGTATATGTACCACAACTTCTTTATCCATTCATCTGTTGATGGACATCTAGGTTGCTTCCATGTCCTGGCTATTGTAAATGGTGCTATAATGAACACTGGGCTACATGTGTGGAAGACAATATTTGTAAGATATCAATTCTCCCCAAATTGATCTAGAGATTCCAAATAATCTCATTTTGTAGAAATTAACAAGTTGATTCAAAAAAATACATAGAAATGTAAGGGACCTAGCGAAGCAAATGGAGAAGGCAATGGCACCCCACTTCAGTACTCTTGCCTGGAAAATCCCATGGACGGAGGAGCCTGGTAGGCTGCAGTCCATGAGGTCGCTAAGAGTCGGACACGACTGAGCAACTTCACTTTCACTTTTCACTTTCATGCATTGGAGAAGGAAATGGCAACCCACTCCAGTATTCTTGCCTGGAGAATCCCAGGGACAGGGGAGCCTGGTGGGCTGCCGTCTATGGGATCGTACAGAGTCAGACATGACTGATGCGACTTAGCAGCAGCAGCAGTGAAGCAAAAATAATTTTGAGAAAGAACAGATTTGAAGACCTAATGCTTCTTATTTTCAAGACTTAATGGAAATCTCTATTAACATACAATGTGGTTTTGGTTTAAGGGGAGGGAACATCAACAGACCCATACAGTTATGTGAGATTGACCTCTCACAGAAATGTCAAGGTAGTTGAAGGGGAAACAATTGTCTTAAATAAATGTGCTATAGCAATTGAATATCTATGTGAAAATAATTTAACCTAAATCCTTACTTCATACCTTACATAAAGATTCAAAATGGACCAAATATCTAAATGTAAAAGCTAAACTCATAATTTATTTAAGACACACTGAAGACAGTCTTTGCAACCTTAGGGTAGGAAAAAATTTTAAGGTAAGATGTGAAGGCACAAACCATAAAAAAATTTACACATTATATCTCATCAAAACTAAAAGACACAATTAAGAACAAGCCACAGACTAGAAGAAAATATTCATAAAAGATATACTTGAGCAGGGATTTATAACTAGTATTTATAAATAACTTACAACTTCATAAATTTTAAAAAAGTAAATAGGTAAAATATTTGTTTAGGTACTTCACACACAAAAAATATCTCTATGGGTACAGTTAAAAAGACTGACAATGCCAAGAATTGATGAGGACGTAGAACAACTGGAACTCTTTTACATTCCTGGTGGGAATATAAATGATACAATCACTTTTAAAACAGTTAATTCAATCAATTTCTTATAAGGTTTTCTCATTTGTTTTTGTTTAGTCACTAAGTCATGTCCAACTCTTTCGTGACCTCATTATAGCCTGCCAGGTTCCTCTGACAATGGGATTTTCCAGGCAAAAATACTAGGGTGGATTGCCATTTCCTTTTCCAGGGAATATTCCAGATCCAGGGATTGAACTCATGTCTCCTCCATGGGCAGGCAGATTCTTTACTGCCAAGCCACCAGGAAGCATTCTTAAAAGGTTAAACATATATTTATCACATGACCAGATATTTCACTCTTAGGCTTTTTATCCAGGAGAAATGAAAATACATGTCCATATATAGCTTGTCTGAGAATGTGCAAAGAAGTTTTATTCATCATAGTTGAAGACAGCAAAGACCCAAATATCCATCAACAAATGAGTGGATAAATAAATGATGGTATATTCATACAATGGAATGCTATTTGGCAATAAAAAAGAAATGAACTGAACTATTTATTTTATGCAAATTATTTTTTAAAAATCAAACCACCAGTAAATAGTAAGGTGTAAACTGCTAATTTTTTGTTTAGTTCTTTCATGTGCAACTTCTTTTTTAACATCAAAGTGTTCTACCTCAAAGCTGTATGTCTTTTCCTTCCTGATACTGTGCTGCTTTTCCTCATTAAAATTTAAAATCTAGCAAAATATGCTACTTACCAATATAGTTCTTTGACATGGCAACTTCTCTGACTTCAATGTGAACAGAGCCTCTTGGTATCTGCACTACTTCCATGTAGCCTGGAACACAGAAGATTACCAGTAATAAGCAGCATCTGGAGCTTTCATCAGAAAATGAGTGTTTAGTAACCATTCAGCAGTTAAGTTTCCTTATTCTTCCATTCTTTCTATGCACTTTATTAAATTATAAGTAATGAGTAAATTCCCCTTTGGGCTCATGAATACATCTAGAGTATTATTTTTCTCTAAATCATCTCAAAATATCTTTAAAGCCTCAAAACATATAATATTGGTTCATGCCTTTTTTTTTCTTCCTCAACACAGGCTCTATGGGAATTCCCATCTTAAAGAAACATTACTAAATGAAGCCAAGTAGAAATGGAATAATATTTCCTTAAAATAACTAATCTGAAGCCACATTTAGTACTTAAAAGATTGAAAGCAATTTGGGGAGAAATCACTGTCTGCTTAAATAAAGAAATTTTTAAAATAAGGGGGAAATCAAGTAATTTGTCTATTTCAAGTACACCAGAGGTGTGAGGAAGAGTTCTTTCTACACACTCACCTCCTCTGGGCAACGAATCATTGAAGAACCCTTCAATGGCATCACATGTGCTTCCATCCCCTCCACAGACTCGACATCTATCTTCCCTAGCATCGGATCCCAAAATATTATCACAACCTACATGCTGAAAACAGAGAAGAATATTCAGTGCGCCAAAAAGAGGAACTCTTGGACCCACTAATCAAATGAATACAACTTACTTATCTACTTGCTTTTCCAGTAAAGGAAAACTAAACAGGAAATGTGAACCACTTCTACCTTCATTCTCTGGTAATTCTAGCTAACATTTCTCAACATATAATTTGAAAGAAAAATATTCTGATTCCCCAGGAATGTATACCTACATTTCTAGACTAGATTTCTTCTTCATTTATAGATACCATGCTTCAATTCTTAAAATATTGTAATTTGTTGGCAATGGGCTCTTATTTATAACCTCAATTAACTAAGAAAAAATGGCATATGGTCCTATACAACACGGGTGATAACAATAAGACTCTTTACTGAGCATTATGGTTTGCCCTTTCTAAACCACTGACCCTTAAGGATATCCAATTGTTAGTATTAGTGTCAAAGACTAGTTGTGGAATTGGTGCCTGGGTAAATCCCTACAAGTGAATACCTGTTTCCATCAGCTGAATAAAATTATCATAAAGAAAAAGATGTAAACATGTAATTTTAGAATCTGAAAGTCTACCTTTCTGTTTTGCATTTAATCATAGAAATACAGTTTGTATCTATATTTTTGGCATATTTGGGCACTTTATTTGTAACTTGTCTTTTAGCCATTAATATTAGGCATGTAGTCTCGGAATAAAACCTGTGCCAGGGTCTTTTTTATCTGAAAAACATTTTTATACTATCCCAGAAACAAGTTTTTCTTCAAGTAAATACATAAATACACACACACACACACACACACACACACACACACACACACACACACACTGCATCATCTGATATATAAGATACATTCGGAGGCAAGTTAATAAAGACAGAATTTGCAAGAAATTATAACATCAATTAAAGTAGACAGTGGTTTTTGTTTGTTTTTAAATCTTATCTTTCTCAGTTTCTGGCATTCAGTTTATGCTTATCTTTAAGGTAAAACAAAAGCAGACAAGGAAAAAAGTTAAGAGAACAGTGGCTTTTGTGGCTTTTCTTACGATAAGATTCATACACAGTTCTAGGAAAACACCATGGATTTGCTCCTGCAATTTCCAACTGACTGGTCTGGCTAATTCTCTGAAGTAAACGCTTTAAAAAGGTAAGACTAATTCTATAATGAAAACCACTATAAATGCTTCAAAAGAAGACAAAATGAGAAGAGCATAGCTATTTTACATTTTGAGGAAATATTTTGCTATGAAATACATCAAATATTCTTTCATTGAGAACACACAGTGGCCATACAAATAAGAATTGAATCCTCATTCCTTCTCTTTTGCTATCATCTTGTTTATAAGCAGAACATAGGAATAATGAAAATTAAATTCCAAAATATTTTCATAGCTCTAGCAATTCCTATAACTAGAACACCAGAATAAATCACATTTGCAAGGTGCTTGTGAATGGATAATTCTACCTTTAACTGTGTACATTTCTTATAGAAAATCAAATGAGTCCAAAATACTGCACTCTGTATTAAAAATTAGCACAGTATTAATTAGGAGCTACTATCTGAGAAAAAAAAGATAACAGCCTCAAAAACCCCAGCAAAAATGGAGTGAGATTCAAAGTCTGAGCAACCTTGCATTCTCCATTGATACAGATATCCAGTGAATCCGCATTGCACTGAGTCCCATCAATCACCGCAGGGGCGCGTTCAGTGTAGAAATTGTAACCTTCAGCCAAGCAGTTCAACGCACAAGGTTTTACCCCACCTGGAAGGGTAATAAATGGAGAGATAGGAGACGAAAGTAAATGGAGTGTTCCTAAGGAACAGTGATTCAATATTATCCATGGCAAATTTATGATTGATATAGACATCACTCTCTGTTCTATTGCTTTCTTTGCTAAAATTTCATGTTTATTTGCATTGCTTGTGCAACTTGACGGAGGATCTGCTGAGTAATATTATGGTTTTAAAATTTCAGGTATTTCCCATATATATTTTCAATATATTTCAGGTCAAAAGGGATCATAGTGGAGGTAAGTGAATATTGAAAAGAAATGGAGGAAATAAAAGCAATTTTTAAAAACTAAAAAAAGAAAAGTTTAAGAAGACCTTGAGAATGACCTCATAAGACAAATACAAATTTATGCAAATGATATCACTTGTTACTGAAGATGATACAAAAACTGGTACTTCAGGCAGAGATACGGTAGTTGTAAAATTAAACTTAAACCTGCTTTAAACATATCAGGGGCTTCCCTCACAGCTGGAGGTTAAGACTCTGTGCTTCCACTGTAGGGGGCGCAGGTTAAGTTGGAGGACTAAGGTCCCACTTGTCGCCTGGTGCTGCCAAAAAGTAAAAATTAAAAACATAAAAATAAATAAATATATTCCATGAATATGGCTTTAGCATGGAGATAAATTCTTATGAGATCAGTAAATCAAAGATAAAAATATATTAAATTTGAATAATTCTATGAGATCAATAAATTAAAGAAATATTGCATAGCATCATATGTATTTTAGCTTAAATAAACTGAATAAAAACTTAAAAATAAACTTTAATTAAAAATGTAAAAAAAATAAAAAAATAAAAATCTAATTTTATACTGTGAATAAATGCATATAGTAACTCGAGCATTTTTATTTTGTCACTGAAATCTGTATTTCAATGGTTGTATGTATTTTTCAAGGTTGATGTGAAACAGGTAAAAATAGATATAAATAGTAGCAATTTAAAAAATAAGAAGAGTGCATATCATAACTTCTCAGTATACTGGAAAAGCAGCAATAAATATGAATTTATTTTATTCAAAACTACACATAAAAAAGCTATTAATAAATACATAATTATTTTAAAATGCTTTCTTTTGAACTCTTGCTTTGGTATTATTATAATGACCTTATAAAATTTATCTTTGAAATAAAAAAAGACTAGTTCTAAACAAGAAAATTAGGCAGGAAGATGACATGCCTAGGTCTTAGTGAAGGTAGAAGCCAGATCTCTACAGGGTGAAGTAAAAGAGAAGCCAGCTGAGTAGAGGAGACAATAAGAGAGAACAATCCATTAGAGGAGATCACTGTTGACGTTTGTCATGTAAGAAGATGGCCCAATATTGCCAGACCTTCTGTTTTTTCAAGAGAAGATAAAAAACATTTTAAAACTATAAACTCTTCTTGGCAACTCATCTAAAGTTTTCAAAAATACTGTGGAATTTAAAACATGTATATAAGTAAAAACGGTTCCTGAACTGCCAGTTTACAACTTCTGGCTGAATTCCATGTTTTCTTCCATTTTCAATGTGTACAGGCTATAGAACTTCTATATAACTTATAATGTTATTATTAGGCTTAGGTTAATGATACATTTTGCTGTACTAAGCACAGAAATAACAAGTAATAAATAAAATAATTTCTTCCTGAACTGATAATCAAGGTATTATATTTATTTTTATAAGATTCTTGTGAATAAAATTGCTCTAAATTTCCACAGATCTTACTGGGAATTTTTTTTCATTACTACCCAATATAGTTCTTTCCCCATCTCTTTATTGCAATGCTTTGGAATTTAATACAGCTTTCATGCATCAGGTTTTAAAAAGAGAACCTGAGTCTTTTATTTATACAATTTTAGTATTAATTATGTAAGGCAGTATTTGATAGGCAGGACATATAAATGCTATGGTATATTCCTTAGCCCATTATGCTATATGATAATAATACAAATAAATTTATTCTTCTTTTATTGTTGAAGATGTGTTCAGCTTCCTCCACTACAATAGGTTTTTAGAAGAGGTAATGTTACTATTTCAAGAAGGGATTTAAGATGATTGAATGGAAGGTCACATTATCAGTTACCTTCATTTAAAGCTCATTATGAATTTAGGGTTAATTTACTAAGCACACAATTATCAAGATGCTAGTGATTAAATCTGTGAACTATTTCAGAGACTTACTTCTACAGTAAGACAAAACAATCCCAAATGTATATGTATCTAATAAAAGCAATTCAAAATACATGAAGCAAAAACTTCAACCACACACAAAAAGAAAAGCCGTAAAATACTTGAAGATTTTAAGACACTTCTCTCAGGAACTAATTAAAAAACCAGAGCAAAAGAAAATCATAAGGATTATATAAAAGACCTGAACAATATTATGTCAACTTGACATGATGATCATATAGAACACAATATCCAAAAATTGGAGAAAATACATCCTTTTCAAGTATACATAGAACATTCATCAAACTGGACAAGAAGCTGTATCATAAAACAAATTTTGACTAATTTTAAAAATTTAAATCATGTAGACTATTACTGATCATAATATAAATAAATTATACATCAATAACCAAAAAATCTAGAAAATTTTAAATTATTTAGAAATAAAAATAACATAGGTTTAAATAATACATGGGCCAAAGAAGAAATCACAATTTAAATGAGAAAATATTTTTAACTGAAGGAACTAAAAATATATAGAATTTTGGGAATGCAAGATAGCAAAATAAACCCCTCAACCAAAATAATAATAAGAGAAAAAAACTAATTAGAAAAAAGGATAAAAACTTTTTTCCTTTGAAAAGAGTAATAAAATTGATAAACTTCAAGCAAGACTGATCAAGAAAAAGAGAGAGGATACATATTATCAATATCAGAAATACAATAGTATATATCACTGCAGATCCTACAGATATTAAACAGGATAATAAGAGAATGTTATGATAGTTTTCTGCCAATAAATTGGCAACATGGAAGTAACATACATTTCCTGAAGACAAACTCAAAAACTGACATAAAAATAAAAAATGTGAATAACTCTGTATCTATTAATGGAGTTGAGTTTAAAATAAAAAAAAAAATTCTTTTCACAAAGAAAATACTGAGCCTAGATGGTTTAATTAGTAAAATCTGTTCTAAGGAGGAAATATTATCAACTCTACAAACACTTTCAAAGTAAATAAGAATTCTATTTCTGGAAGCCAGATTAACTTTGACACCAAAACTTGTCAAAACCATGAGAAGAAAAAATTTACAAATAAATATTCCTATGAAGATAGATGCAAACATCCTTAATTAAATATAAGCTATTAAGCCCAATAACATATAAAAAAGGTCATCAACACCTGGGGTTTAATGTGAAAAGCAAATGTTGGTTTGGCATTATAAAATCTATCAACTAAGTCACTCTATTAACAGAATAAAGAAGAAAACACATAAAATTGACACATGCATAAACTGTACTGAAGGGCCAAATCAGTTAATTAAGGGAAGAAAATAAAATAAAAAGGCAAAAAGATTGGGAAAAAAATAGTACCTATCTCCAGATAGCATGACTATTTACCAAGAAAATTCTAAACAATCTACAAAACAACTATTAGAACTTGTAAGGAAATTTAGAAGGGTCACAGAATATGTAAGTTAATATATAAAAATCAATCTTATTTGTATATATTAGAGCAAATTATTGAAAATGAAAAATTTTTAATCTTTATTTACAATATTGTCAAAATCATAAATTGCTCAGGAAAAGATTTACTAGAAGATGTGCATGACCTTAAACCTAAAACTATAAAGCACAGCTGAGAGAAGTTAAGTAAAACATGTGGAGAGATACCATGTTCATAAACTGGAAAATTCAATAGTTAGCATAGTAGTTCACCCTCTACTGATGCATAGATTCAACAGGACAACAATCATAAGTCCAACATGTTCTTCTGTAAAAATTAACAACTGACTCTAAAACTTATGTGGAAATGCAAAACCCTTAGAATATCCAAAGAGCTCTTGAAAAAAAGACCCAAGTAGGAGAAGCTTATACTACCTATGTTCAAGACTATACAGTTAAAGTAATTAAGTCAGTATGACACCAGGATAGGACTGACAAATACATCAATGAAACAAAATAGAGTCTGTAAATATACTACAAATATATATCATACCCCCAAATTATTTTTAGACTGTTGATCTAAAGACCAAAAACATAAGGTTTTAAAAGAAAACATAAGAAAATATCTTTCTGAGTTAAGGGAGGCAAAGATTTCTAGGACAGGACAGAGAACACAATGACTATAAAATGTTTAAAAGCTGAAAAATTAGGTCATCAAAATTAAAATCTTATATTCATCCAAAATATTATTTGAAACATAATGAAAAGTAAAGTAAAAATAAAGAAATATTTTCTCCTAAGCTATGAGAAAATACTTATAAAATTTATAAATGAACCACTTGAAAATAAAAAGATAAACATCCAATTTAAAAATAAGCAAAGGGTTCGAACAAACATTTTATAAGAGAAGATATAGAAATGCTCAATAAGCACATGAAAATGTGCTCAACACATTGAAGAGTCAGAAAACGCAAATTAAAACTTCATTGAGACAACATTATAATAGACCCAAAAGAAGACTGCGAACACCAAATGCTGGCAAGCGTGAGGAGCAAACAGAACTCTCATACATTGCTGGTAGGAGAGTGCTTGGTACAGTACTTTGGAAAAACATCTGCAAGTTTCTTTTAAAACTAAACTCACAGCTATCCTATGGCCTAGCAATTCTACCCCTAAATATTTACCTAAGAAAAATGAAAACTATGCCCATAAGAAGACATACACAAATGTTTACAGCAGCTTATTGATAGCAGCTGAAAACTAGAAACAATACAGGTTTCCATCAATAGCAGAATGGAAAAACAAACTGGTTAGTACAATGGAATACTGCTCAGCAATAAAAAAGAATGAACTAATTACATTTGCAATGATATGGATGGATCTCAAAAACATCAGGCTTGGAGAAGCCTTACATGAGAGTAAATATGGCATGATTTTATTTACACAAAGTTCTGTAACAGACAAAACTAATTGATAGGGGGAAAAAAGTTAGAACTGGTTGTCTCTTGTAAGTAGGTGGAGCCAGTTGCTGAATAAGAAGGATGAGGACTATGAGAATTTTGGAGGCAATGGTAAAGTTCTATAACTCAGTAAGGTTTTATAGGTGCACGTGTTTGTCAAAACTCAGGGAAAGTACAGTTAGGTAGGTTAAGATCTGTGTGCTTCATTGTACATAACCTTCCCTCAAAAGAAAAATAAATATTGAACTGCAGTTAATCTTATGCATGCTGAAGTATTTAGAGAGGAAAGTATACTGATGACTATAATTTACTTTGAAATGCACCTGAAAAACAGAATAAATTAATGAATGGATAAAGTGATGACTAGACATGTAATAAGTATATTAAAATATTAATGATAGAATCTTGGTGGGGCATATACAGTTGTCACTGAAAAATTATTTTAACATTGCTCTGTGTTGGAAAGTTTTCAGAGTAGGATGCTGAGGGAATTTCCTGGCGGTCTAGTGGTTAGGACTCAGCACTCCCACTTGCTGGGGCCTGAGTTCAATCCCTGCTTGAGGAACTAAAATCCCCTAGCTGCATGGTATAGCCAAGAGAAAAAAAAAGTAAGATGTTGGAAAAACAATAAATAAAAGTTTTTTTAAAGAGTACATTTTATTTTTCTAAGAGAAAATTTGAACAAATTTTAGTTTGTGCTTTGGGAGCATAAGAAAACTTGAACAATTAGTGTCTGATGCTTGCCTAAATTAGAGCAAAACATGTTTCCCTAAAAAAGAACAATAATCACCTGTGTAAAGATCCTTGGCCTTCCATTCAAAGGACTGGATTAATAATAAAAATAACAATAAAAATAATAGCCAACATTAAAAGAAAAAAAAAGATTCTTGGCCTTTGGCCAAGAGAGAAACACATTTTCTTAGCTTCTTTTGAGCTGATTTATATCAGGGTGACAATTCCAAATATTTGATAATTATAAATTATTATAATGTCTATACACCTCAAGGAAGTCTCAAGAATTCAGAAATATTTGAATTTACACCCTTTCTAGGAACTCTGTATCTAAATAGAATTAGGTTTTAAAAAATGATTTCTGATCATTTGTACTAACATATTAACTTTACTACAGGGAAACTATTAATAAAACAGGAGACCTTTTTAGTACTAGAGCACTTTCCTGCTTTGATTTGTAAACATTAATTTTTACTAGTCTGTATACGAATGTATGGGTATGTTTGTATGTATTTATATATTCTCTTATATTTGCAAAGCTCTCAAGCATAATGAAAACTCTGCCAGGTTATACATTACCTCCAGTATAGGGTTTCCAGTTATAATACTTTCCACGGAAAGGCATATTGTCAAAGTCTGCACATTGTTTCTCTCGAAAATCTCGGGCCCCCAAAGGACATGGCTAAAATAAAATAAAATAATAAATAGCATAATTGTTGAAAAATACCAAAACCAAGGGACAATGCCCCTATAATTAAAAATGTCTGAACTCCCAACACATTAGCTCACTCCCTTATTCTTGGGCTATAATTCTGGCATTTGCTTTACTGTTTTACAACCAGTATTCTGACTGAAGTGTCTGAATTGTAATCTTAGCCACAGAAGAAATAACTGAAGTAATTTAAACAAAGTTAAGTGTTAGACAGTTTCCATATAACTTTACACTCAGATGCATGTCACAGTCCACTTTGCAATCAATCAATTAGGTATCTCCTTATAAACAGAGGTAAAAACTAGGTGAAGAAACTAAAACACAAAATCCTTTTTGGTAACAGTATTTGAAAAGTCCAGTTGCCACAACTGCTCCCAGCTCTTTATTTTAAGAAATCAAGAGGCAGGTTTGTAACATGACATTCAGCACTATTAATTGTGGTTTGGATCCCAACTACTATAGCTGTTTACTGTCTAGTCCTGACAAAAACCATATTTTGAGATGTGGAATGAACTGGGCAAAATCCTAGGCCTCAAGTCTAAACACCTTTAAATCAAGGAATTTGGACTTATTAAGATTTACATTTAATCCATTAACATCACGGAAAATAAAATACTAAATTTTCAAAGCATGTACATGTGTTGGTTGTTGGAGAAGAGAAGGATGTTGAGAGAATGAAGAGAGGATTATTTGTTTTTAAAAGATTGGAATGCTTTTTCTACCTAAGTTTTTTAGAGAAGAAAATCTTGCCAATCTAGCTAGGTCTAGATTCCAAATTACACATTATTTAGGGCCATCCTAAACTTAAAGTTCACAAAGAATTAAAAATATAACTTCTCATAGTGTTGAGGAAATATGACCTAATTTGACTTATCTTTTAGAGTTCTGTACCAGTAGCATCTAAAAAACTAAGTATTGCTTTTGAAACAGGGATGGAGAAAATATTTCCCTTAAACGTGACAGAACAAAACAAGTCATTAGATGAAATTCTCAACTGTGAACAAATATGTTACATTCTCAGAGATCATTTTGAGGACATTTTACTACCCTCTCTTAGATCTCTACATTTCCTTGATACAGTTTTCTGAGATCAGTACATTGAAAATGTCCTTTAAATCAAGTGCAAAAAATAATAAGGCTACAATGTGCAAACATGTGCAAGGTCATCATTACTTGCTATATACTGAGGTTTGAAATTCCACCATATCAAGTTTAAAGCCTCAGATTCTGAAAGTAGTGGCAGCAGGTCTACATTCTGTTATGAGCCTTGCATTGTAAGATATTTTCTGCACATTGAAATATGACACTGCAATGCTAAATCCAATGGTTTTACTTATCAAATTATCCTTCATATTTGCCCTTTAAAAAAATAAAAGAACTATTCACATAGGCTTTGCAATGCACCACACTAGAATGATATGCTTCCACCATCTTTTGTTTCATGGTGTGCTAGTTTTTGGAATAAAGAAAAGCTTCCCATTACAAGACATTTTCGGGAAACCCCAGAAAATGACCAAGGTTACCAGTGGCTTTGTATGCAGTGAGACTAGTTTTAAAGAAAATATCCTCAATTTTACAAAACACAAGTAATTTGAAATACAAAAAAAAAAAAAAGAAAGAAAAGAAAAGAAATACAAGTTTTCACACAATACTTAAGAATTTGTATTCAACCACCTAAAACTTCATCCAGGCATGTCTTTCAATCTATTTGGAGTAAAATATAAAAATGGAAAAACTATAATCCTATCTGAGGCAATAAGTATATGATAGCGCATTATGTTGTCTACAGGTGCTGTATATAGGTGAAAGATTGAAGTGTCAAATGAATCAGGGAAATATTTGTTGAGGAAGAAAATCTTGAGTGTATCATAAGAATTATAATAAAAGTGTCATACATAGTTACTCTTTATAACATTATAAAATATTAAAATATTATAGGAATTGAGCTGCTTAAGAAAGAAAACAGACTTCTATTAAGAAAGAAGCCAGGACTTCTCTGTGGTCCAGTGGTTAAGACTCCATGTTCCCAATGCAGGGGAGCCAGGTTCAGGAAACTAGATCTCATACGCTGCAACAAAAGATCCCGTGTGCCACAACTAAGACCCAGCATGGCCAAATAAAAAAAAAAAAAAAAAAGAATTAAGCCAAGTAAAGCCATGGGGAAAGAAAAGAAAAGGTCAATTTTGGGAATAGTTGGATAAAGGCCATCCTGGATGAAAGAAAGGAACTGTATAGAAGCATATAAGTTAACATTTCACAGATAAAAATTGGTTTAAAAAAAAAAAAAAAGCCCTGAAATAATAAACGAAGTTGAGGGACACTCACTTCAAAAAAAAACAAAAAAGAAACAAAAATCCTATTCTTGACCATCTTGTAATTATTATCCTAAACAGCAGAGAAGTAAAAAGTCCAAAAGAAGAATATTAGTTTAATGACATATTTGGATAACATTTCATAAGATTTCTGACCTATTCTTTTCTTGTGATAACCCCTCCCAGGGTCAGCATAATAAAAATATTAACAGTAACAACACATACTTATGTTTTTCTAAGCATTTAGTAAGTACCTATTCCATGGCACACTGTTCACAGGTCTCTAGATCTATTATAAGTTCTCTCACCACTCTTGAGGTGGTTATAATTAGAAATCCCAATTTACAACTGAGTAAATTATATTTTATTACAGTCTGCTTAGTAATAGTTTCAATGTGCAAAGACACTTCCTTCATCTGAGTGGGGGCTTCCACTGGACTCTATAAATGCTACAATAACAACATAGGTTTTTAGCTCTTACAATGTACAAAAACCTAATAGGAGTAACTTGGGTTCTAGACCTAGCCTTGTCTTCACCAGCTGCAAGTTTATCTGCTTCAACTACTTTTTTCTTATTTATAAAATGAGAGGGTTAAAATATGAATTTTCAGACAGAAGACTGACAGACTTAGATTTGATTCTAACTGATTTATTTCATTTACCGCCTTCAGCAATGTACTTAACTTTCCAGGTCTCATCTATAATCTAGGGATAATACTAGTATTTACTCTGTAGGTGAGGATTTATGTAAACTGTTTAGTTCTGTACCTGGCAGTGGCTCAGTTCAGTTCAGTCGCTCAGTCGTGTCCAACTCTTTGCGACCCCACGGACTGCAGCACGCCAGGCTTCTGTGTCCATCACCAACTCCTGGCGCTTGCTACCTGATGGTGGTAGCACTCAATAACTACTAGCAGTTGCGTGATCTTTGGTCTAGGCATCCTTAAGACTCATTCCTCACCCTCCTGTTGGTCTGCTCTTTATTTCAGGGGGACAAATCTGCAGGCTCTATTTCATAGGATTCTGTCAGTTGACTTCTAGTTGAGTTCAGGCACTGGAAGGCACTAGTGGGAGAAGCCAGGGTATTTCATTTCTTCTCTACCTCCGGCAGCATCTTAGGCAGAAGCAGAGTACTTTTGTGGCTTCAACATCAAATAGCCACCCTTACCCTCAATCCTAAGGTTCCAGATTCAGCTGTGCGATTTCAGTCTCTAGCATGTAATAAAACTACCTCCTTCCTGTTTCTCTGGTAGGAGGGGTGGTATCTTTCTGCTGATGCTGATCTATGGGCTTGTCAGCCTCTTCCATTATTCATGTAGCCAATCCTTTGCATTAAATTCCCTCGATTCAAATATTCAGAGGTTCGTATTATTATGGTTGGATCTTCACAGATACTACAGTTGATGATAATGATGAAGAGGAATAATGAGGAAAAAAAGAGAAGAAAAAGGAGGAAATGATAGTAGTGGTATTGGTACTTGGGAGACTGAATAGAGATACATTTCCTTGGATTATATTTTGCAATTAATTGGTTAAGGGCAGAGATTGGCACACTTCTGTCAAGGGCCACACAGTAAATATTTCAGACTTCATGGGTCGTATAATCTCTGTTGCGTGTGTGCGTGCTTGGTTGCTTCAGTAGTATCTGTTCTTTGAGATCTGTGTCTGACTCCTTGTTACTGACCAAAATAAAAGATGCCCAGGGAATTTTACAAATAAGCAAACATTTTATTTTTCTAATTTACTAATCCAGTGGAATCTTCCCCTCTTTTAAAATATTTCAATATACACTGTGTTAGTCGCTCAGATGTGTCCGACTCGTTGTGACCCCAGGGACTGTACCACCAGGCTCCTCTGTCCATGGAATTCTCCAGGCAAGAATACTGGAGTGGGTTGCCATTTCCTCCTCCAGGGGATCTTCCTGACCCAGGGACTGAACTCGCTTCTATTGTCTCCTTCATTGGCAGGTGGGTTCTTTACCACCAGCACCACTTGGGGAGCCTATATCATCTGTTACAACTACTCAAATGTGCCATTACATTTTTTAAAGAAGACATAGACAATATGTAAATGATAGGGCTGTGTTCGACTAAAATCTTATTTACAAAAAGAGGTGATGGGTCAAATTTGACCCAGCAGGCACAATTTGCCAATCCCTGATTCAGGATGTTAACACATAGATACATCTGTATGTCAGCATTGTGCAGAAGAACCAAGCTCAATTATTAATTTTTGAGTCAATACAGAATCATACACTTTAAAGAACTGATGTCATTATAAAATAATTTGCATAAAATGCTTAAACTTCCTGTACAATTATCCCCATAGGGGTCATACACTCTGTATAATCTACAGAAAGATACATAAAATACTTTTCAGATGACCACAATTATTATCCAGTTCTTTCTTTCAGCCAAAATCTCTTTTCCTACAACCCAGTGGTCTTGTGCCTTTCTTCTGAACAAATCTAATCCCTAACTGAAAGGTATCTAGACCTTGATGGCTTTCTTATGGGGACATAATAAATTATCATTAGTACTTTTAAAACCAGGCACCAAGAACTGGCCTTAAGGGTCTTTTTTTATATTCAGCAAATATATATAAAAATATTTTTATGTATCACATATGATCTAGGAGATAATGCAGTACATAAAACAGATTAGGTCCCTGCTTTCATGGAGCTCACTGTAGTTGGAGATGAGAAAGAAGAAAAACAATGCAGGGTACTAAGATGGTGGTTAGATGGAGGTTGGGGGAAGTTGTTTTAAATGGTAGACTAAGAGAAATTCTCTCTGATAAGGTGGCACTGAAGCAGAGAGTTAAAAAAAACTGAGGACATGACTTATGTACATATCTTTAAAACAGTGTTCCAGGAAACATTAAATGCAAAGGGTCTGAGGCAGGAATGTGTTTGGGAAATTCACAAAATAACATGGAAGATGGAAGGTCTTGTAAATTGGAAACTGCAGCAGACTTGGGGACTTGATTCTATACCTTTCTGTTTCTAGAATATATCAGCTAGTGTTATGTTTTAATTGTTTCCTTCAGTGGATGCTCTGAATCTGTGTTGATTAGAAATAAGCTTACGAGGAGTTGTATATTCTGGTTGCAAAGAATGAGAGAGCAAAGAAAAGAGTGATTTCTTAAGGAAAAATTCCATAAAATATATTTTTGTTTTGTTTAAGAATAGTGGCGAGTTTAGGGAGCAATGTTTTTTATATTACCTAAGTATAATAAATGCTGACACAATGTCAAAACTGTAACAGGAAATAGGCATAGGCAACAAATTTTTTATGTAAAGCTTGACAGGTTTTCAGCTTCCTAGTGTTAACACTAATCAAGCATCCTCTCCTTCTAAAAAGCAACCAGCAGGGCCCCACATAAATTTAGAAAGCAACACTGCAGGTCTCAGTTATCTTTTGATCTTAGTATTTTCAAAAATATGAAAAATCTTAATATTAGCATCTTTTTCCTCACTCTTTTTTTTTTTTTAGAGAAATGTGTATGTTAGCACATTCTATGGACTATCTTAGGCTTCCAATCATGTTGACAGATTACAAGAATCTCCTTTCACAATACTTTTTATTGGTAGATAAATCTAAAAAAAAGAAAAAGAGTAATTCATTGGGGGCATAAAGTGTTATAAAAAGAAACCTCAGCTTTTGCTGACAAACCGTCCTGGGGTTTTTCTACTACTAGAGTTGAAATCTTCGTTTTATTCCAAAAAATAGGGTGACCTGGGAAATTCCTGGGATCTCTTTGTGCCTTCTTTCATTTGCAAAATACACCCAAAATGTCCTTACCTTCAAGAGCAATACATCCCAATATGTTTGCAAATGAGGAAAGTTCTGCAAATACTGAAGTAAGTCTTCTTGTTGTTGTTCACTCACTTGTGTCTCTTTGTGACCCCATGGACAGCAGCACGCCAGGCTTCCCTGTCCTTCACCATCTCCTGAAGTTTGCTCAAATTCATGTCCATTGAGTCAGTGGTGCCATCCAACGTCTCATGCTCTGTTGCCCTCTTCTCCTCCTGCCTTCAATCTTCCCCAGCATCAGGGACTTTTCCAATGAGTTGGCTCTTTGCATCAGGTGGCCAGAGTACTGGAGCTTCAGCTTTGGCATCAGCCCTTCCAATGAATATTCAGGCAGGACTGACTTCCTTTAGGATTGACTGGTTTGATCTCCTTGCTGTCCAAGGGGCTTTCAAGAGTCTTCTCCAGCATCACAGTTCGAAGGCATAAATTCTTTGGCGCTCAACCTTCCAACTCTCACATCTATACATGATTACTGGAAAAACCATAGCTTTGACTATAGAGACCTTTGTCAGCAAAGTGATGTCTTTGCTTTTTAATACACTGTCTAGGTTTGTCATAACTTTTCTTCCAAGAAGCAAGTGTCTTTTAAATTCATGGCTGCATTCAGCAGCTGCAGTGATTTTGGAGCCCAAGAAAATACAATCTGTCACTGTTTCCACTTTTGTCTCCATCTATTTGCCATGAAGTGACGGGACTGGATGCCATGATTTTGAACACCGAGTTTTAAGCCAGCTTTTCCACTCTCCTCTTTCGCCCTCAACAAGAGACTCTTTATTTCCTTGTCTTATGGGTAATAAAGAATGAGAAGCTAGCTGAGAATAAAAACTCGATCCTCTCCCCCCACTTTTCCCTTTCCTCTTTTCTTCCTAAAAGAGATGGGAAGTCCAGGAAGACAGGAGGATACCTACAGCCTCAGGAAAAACAACAAAATGAGCACTTTGTTGGCCTTTTCTCTTTTCCACCTCCTGTTTTGTCTTTCTTTCTTACATGCATGACAAATGCACTCGTATTTCTTCACTATTACACTAGACCAACTTTATACAGTGCCCAAATTTAATGTTCTTTCTCTCCAAGATGGAAACATATTTTTAGCCACTATTACTTGAAGAAGCAGAAGTGGAGGTTGGAGTCTGACCCTTGCTTTACTTAGCAAGGCATGCACTTGACATGGGATTATGTAAAAGGGACATTATTTCTGTTCATTCATCCAGACAGGTGTCAAATACATAAAGATACCACATGCCTCTCTTATAAGTTCCAAACAAAATTACTGATTTCTTAATTACCAGGAACTGTTTTATTATCTCATTAAAAAAATTCACAAAGGCATTTCCAAGGTTAAATTTAGTGTTCAATATATGTAGTGAATCATTTCAACCCCAGTTCTTTTCTTTATTTTAATTGGAGGCTAATTACTTTACAAAACTGTGGCGGTTTTTGCCATACATTGACATGAATCAGCCATGGGTGTACATGTGTTTCCAATCCTGAACCCCCCTCCCACCTCCCTCCCCATCCCACCCCTCAGGGTCATCCCAGTGCACCAGCCCTGAGCACCCTGTCTCATGCATCCAACCTGGACTGGCGATCTATTTCACATATGGTAATATACATGTTTCAATGCTATTCTCTCAAATCTTCCCACCCTCGCCTTCTCCCTCAGAGTCCAAAAGTCTGTTCTTTACATCTGTGTCTCTTTCGCTGTCTCGCATATAGGGTCATCTTTACCATCTTTCTAAATTCCATATATATGCATTAATATACTGTATTGGTGTTTTTCTTTCTGACATACTTCGCTCTGTATAATAGGCTCCAGTTTCATCCACCTCATTAGGACTGATTCAAATGCGTTCTTTTTAATAGCTGAGTAATATTCCATTGTGTATATGTACCACAGCTTTCTCATCCATTCGTCTGCTGACAAATGTCAGCAGCATTCGTCTGTCCTGGCTATTGTAAACAGTGCTGTGATGAACACTGGGATATCAACTCGTTTAAATGTAAACTTCTCATCTTTTCTCTCCCAAATAGTTCCTGGTTTTATGGGAGCAATTGCGCTATACTTTTACTTTTGAAGAAAACAAAAGTCTGATAATCCTACATTGTCTAGAAAAATTTAAATCTCAATCTCATGTTTGATATTATAGTCTCTTATACAAGTTTTCAAAATTAAAGCTGTTTTTAGATGCCTTGTATAGCCTGTATTTTATTTAAATGCCTTCTATCCATAGCATGACCCTTTTCTCTAAGCCTGTAAAAAAACTTTTACTATGTGATTTTAAAAATGTCTCTTTAAAGAACAAAATAAAAAGCAAGTTTTTTTCTATGCTTAAAGCTAGTCTTTATTTCTGAAAACAAGATACACACTATAAAATTCATACTACCCTAAAGGTTAATGACACTGCTTCTGCTATTTTTTGCCATCTTATATATATATATAGACACATACATGCATACATATACATGAAAGTAAACTTTTATAAGTATTTTGAAGTGTACGTAAAAGAATAATGTGGTTGATACACATTTGATTTCTAATTATAACTTGGGACACAGTTATAACACTGTTAGTTAATAGATCAACTCTGTACTTTGTCATCACTTACCCCATACCTTTCCCTGGGGCAAGGTCTGTAGTTTCATAATTTTCTCAGCTATCTGGTTCTGCTGCAGGTTAAGGTTAGACTGGAAGTAAGACAATGTCAAAGGTGACTAAACTCAGAGCTTACTTTGCCACACCCACCTCCCAAAGGCTCCATCTTTTTTAAGAAGGCTAGAGCAGCATCCGGAAATTCTATGCCTTATTGAATCCTTTCCATGGCACTAGCCTATTGCTAAGCTTTAGTTCCTCATTTAAAAATATTAAAAAAAAAACAAACAAACAAGGCACTTTTCTGCGCAGTTCAGTGGTTAAGACTGTGCTTCCAATGTAGCGGGCACAGGTTCCCTGGTTGGTGGAACTAAAATCCCACATGCCATGCAGCAAGGTCAGAAAAACAAAACAAAACGAAACAAAAAACCAACCTTGTCTTTCCCTTTATGAAAGTGATTTGAAGATTTAATGAGTACTTTTTAAAATATATAAAAGTACTTTGTAATCTCTAAAACATAAATGTATACAGTAATAGCCGCACTGATTGAGTAAAGATTAAGTACTAGGAATAGCACTAAATGTTTTAAAGTGTTTGTGCTCCGTCGCAGCTGATTCTTTGTGACCCCATGGACTGCAGCCTACCAGGCTCCTCTATCCACGGAATTTTCCAGATGAGAATAATGGACTGGGTTACTATTTTCTACTCCAGGGGATATTCACAATCCAGGGATCAAACCGTCATCTCTTGTGTCTCCTGCATTGGTTGGTGGAATCTTTACCACTGAACCACCTGGGAAGCCTGATTAAAGTGTTACTTCTTTTAATTCTCAAACAGACCTGCAAGTTTGATATAATTATACTCTATTTATACAGGTGTTCCTTAAAAATTTAGTGATGTTAGGTATCTTGCCAGGGTAAAATAGCAACAACCAGGATTAAATTTAAGTCAATTCTAATCCAAAGTGCATACTTCTTTCACTATAGTCTTACCTCCAAATATAGGCTATATTTTTCCTGTGTACCACAACCAAGGCAATAACACCATTTAACTGACCTTGAGCAATGAATGGAAGTAAAGAACTGCAGACAGCATGCACCTCTAGCAAAGTAGACTGAAAAAACACCCATGTACTACATAAACTATGCTTAAATTTTAGAACAAACCACAGGTGAACTGGAAAATCCTTTGTCTCCATAATTTTTTATAGTTTTGATGCATAAAATAAAGGAGGAAATGAGGTACTTAAGATGTAAGAATAATACAATTGCATCCTAACCAAGGTGGAGCTTAGGTTTTTCACCAGAAGTTCTATCCTAGTCACATTTTCAAGCAGACAGGCAAATCACAAATAGTATGGAAAGAAAAACTTAAAGATTTTCTGGAAAATAGCTAACAATACCAGAACGCTCTTTTTAGAAATGTAGAAAAGTTCTTTGTACTGTAGCTAATATTTCCTCTTTAGGCTTTGATATAAAGTTTGGCTTATAACCTTAATGTAGGTATATTTTTTACCCATGACAAAAATCAAGTTTGAGTATTTACCACACTGAGGTATAAATTCTTCTACTTAAAATACTATGTACACCAATTTTTACCTTCTTAGAACATTTTACATAATAGTTTTAAGTGACTGCAGTGAAAAGTTTCTCAGGAAAGCAGAAATGTCTGCTTAACAGTCAATATTCTTTTATGCCAATAAAAAGAAGATTCCATATACAAAATAAAGTATTTTTTGAGCAGTACTTGAGTAAACACTTTTAGAAGACTGAGTACATATCTGGATCTTTATTTCTCATAATGGCACTACTGGATAATCATGTTAGCTCCTACCTGTGCTCATTTATAAACACTGTCAGGACCTTATCAATCATTTAAGTCCAAAGAGGGCAACTGTCCTCAACCAATGAACCCACAGCATCATAGCTTCCATAAAGCTCTGCTCTCCAAACCCAAGTTCTGTAAGACCATGTCTATTAGATTAGTTTATGATTCCAAATATTCTCTTGAAGTTCCTGTTTAATGGTGAGACCAAAATTCATCTAATTATCCTGTCTTTAATAGATGCCTTCTAGGGCTTCCCTTGTGGCTCAGCTGGTAAAGAATCGCCTGCAATGTGGGAGACCTGGCTTCAATCCCTTAGTTTCTCAGTAGCTTCAAGGCAAGAAGCATATTCATTGTTCCTGCCACAGCTATTGTCTTTACCTGCTATTCTGTCCTAGAAACAATGATGTGAATATCATAGAAAGAATCCTTGTCTAGATGCCAGAGGCATCATACACAGAGGGAACATACTACACATCTAACACACCCTGATGCAGCCAGCCAGCCTGAGTCTATTGTGCAATAGCTTTGGCCCCTAGGCTGGTCATGCTGCTGTTGAGAGTGATTAGACCAATTTTATAGCTTGCTTTATTTAAAAATCTTACAGACTGAGATTCTCTCTTTATAAGTTGCCTCTTTCAAGAAACATAAGACAAGTAAAAGACCTACACAAAATAAACACAAGAAAATTAACAAAATGGTAATAAGCTCATACATATCAATAATTATCTTAAATATAAATGGATTAAAAGTACTAACAAAAGACATAGGCTGGCTGGGTGGATGAAACATGTGCATGTATGTACTTCCACTTACCACATCACTCTACTTAAACCCCCAAATTATATGTAATCGTCTTACATTGTTAGGTTAATCATGTTTCCATTATAGCTTGCAACTGTAATTATCTTTTTTGTCTGACTATTGATTGTGAAAATTGCTAAATGTCTTTTACTACTGTGATTATTTAACTATTATCTGCTTAATAACACTGTATTATGATTGGTCAACAGAAAATAATATAATTCTATATCACTAAAACTATCATTTAATAGGAAAACTGGTAATCACTTTTTAAAAATCCAGATGCAAATCAGAATTATCTTGAAATTTTTGAAAAATACAAATGTCCAGGTATTGCTTTTTTCCTCCAGAGCTCCAGATGTGTTTCTAATGAGCATCCATGTTTAAAAACAACTGGCCTATATGATGATTTTATCTAGTTTGTTTCATTTATTCTATTTCATATTCAGTACTCTCATTTTCATTTAGTTTATGTTTTCCAATTTTTGTGTCTCTTTTTATTGTTGTTCTTTCTCAAGCCTTCATCAAGAGTAGTAGAAAAGCTTTTGTACACACACACACATATATATAAATAGTATGTATAATATGATATATATATATATTAGAAAATCTATGAAATTTTGCCTAGCTAAAAAATTTATGATATTTTGATTCCACTTGTTTGACTTAGTATGAAAACAATGCTTAATTTCTAATTTATATTCACTCAAAAGTTTGATACAGTTCATGTATTCTGGCATCTAATATTACTGTTAAAAGACTAGAAAGTCTACTATCTTAGTGATCTTTAAAAGAAAATTTGAATGAGGCTGGAAACTTCTAATCCAGTTCTAAGAATATAAAGAAATACTGTTGTAAAAAAAACAAACAAACAGGAAATTAACATCATATAGTATAATTATTATATTTTTCATACAGTATTATTAACGTGCAAATTTTGTCCCAATTTCACAAAATGTTACGGTAGTGGCCATTATTTGTTTTCATACCTTATTCAAAATTCCACATTGTATTTAGTTGCATTAAGCAGCTTCAGCTGCATGCAACAAATTCTGGTAAATTCTCTTCTCATTTTTATTCCATTACAAATATTTTCTAATATTTCTTGCTATATTAATAGCTTCTTAGACATACCCATCATTTAAAAGTGAACATTTAATTTTTTATATACATGGGGCTTTTAAGGTATCTTTGATATTAATTTCTCATTTTAATATTAATTTCTCATTTAAATGTTTTCTTTTCTGCAACCACCATCTGTGTTTTTTCAGTCTTCTAACTTTATTGTGGCTTTCAATGGCTAAGTCAAAGACCTCTCTTGCTAAATGTCACATTACACTTGAAAATATGTGGGTTATTTTCAAATATCTTTTGATATTGACTTCTAACATAATTCTACAGTGACAAGAGAACAGACTCTGTGTGATTTCAATACCTTTAGACAATGAAATTTTTGCACCCTGTTTTATGTCCCTGGATATGTTCCAGTGTCTCCTAGTTTAGAGTCTATGTGTACCTGAATATAATTTGTATCCTACTGTTGTAAGAAAATTGTATAAATCTTAATTATGTTGAATTGGTTCATGATGTTTTTCAGGTCTACTATGCCCTTCCACTTTTCTGTATATTCATCTTATTAATTTTTGAGAGTTTGATATTGAAACTCCAACTAAAAAAAATCTTAATTTATCTACTTAAAAAATAAGTTTGATATATAGTAGAAATATATATAACCTTGTTCTAAATTTTCCAAGTCTCTTATAAATGTGTTATCATACTTTCATAATTTCATCTGCTATTCAGCTGTATAAAGTCAAAATGTATTTTGACTTCAGTAATGTATTAGTGGCACAAAATAAATCACTTATGAACTAATCTGTGTTGTAGAAACAAGGCTGTAGAAAAACAGACTATAATACAAGATTATAGCATGGTTTTTCTAGATTTCTATTGAACAAATGGAAATTAAAATTATCCTATAAGTCAAGTCACCACTAAGGAGTGGTGAGTACAGAAAATAAGGTTAAAATAATAGGTCTAGTATGTAGAAAGTGCTCAATAAATGTTAGCAGCAGCTACAGCCATTACTACTAGTGTTGCTGCGGGTACTGCTGGTATTGCTATTAGTACTAGTCCTGATACTGATGCTACTACTTTTGTTGCTGAAAGATAGAAACTAAAGGAGTTCTGCTGCAGACATCTGAGGTATACTCAACATCTATCACTCCCTACTTTCTTGCTTGCTTGTTGTTGTTCAGTCACCAAGTCGTGTCCAACTCCTTGAGACCCCATGGACTGCAGCACGCCAAGCTTCTCTGTCCTTCACCATCTCCCAGAGTTTGCCCAGGTTCACGTTCATTGAACTGGTGATGCCGTCCAACCATCTCATCCTCTGTTGTCCTCTTCTCTTTCTGTCTTCAGTCTTTTGCAGCATCAGGGTCTTTTCTGATGAGTCAGCTCTTTGCATCAGATGGCCAAAGTATTGGAGCTTCAGTTTCACATCAATCCTTCTAATGAGTATTCAGGGTTGATTTCCTTTAAGCTTGATTGGTTTGATCTCTTGCTGTTCAAGGGATTCTCAAGACTCTTTTCCAGCACCACAGTTTGAAAGCATCAATTCTTTGGCACTCAACTTTCTTTACGGTCCAACTCTCACATCCGTACATGACTACTGGAAAGACCATTATTGTTTAGTCGCTAAGTCGTGTCTAACTCTTTCACGATTCCAGGAACTGTACCCCTCCAGGCTCCTCTGCCCATGGGATTTCCCAGGCAAGTATAGTGCCATTTCCTTCTCCAGGAGATCTTCCTGAATCAGGGATCGAACCTGAGTTCCTGCTTGGCAGATGGATTCTTTCCCACTGAGCCACCAGGGAAAGACCATAGCCTTGACTATATGGACTTTTGTTGGCAAAGTGATGTCTTTGCTTTTTAATATACTGTTTAGGTTTGTCAGAG
This sequence comes from Cervus elaphus, assembly GCF_910594005.1. Lineage (NCBI taxonomy): Eukaryota > Metazoa > Chordata > Mammalia > Artiodactyla > Cervidae > Cervus > Cervus elaphus. The sequence continues at coordinate 17,412,316 of NC_057839.1, read as the reverse complement.
TTTTCCTTCCAAGAAGCAAGCATCTTCTAAGTTCATGGCTGCAGTCACCATCCACAGTGATTTTAGAGCCCAAGAAGAGGAAATCGGTCACTGCTTCCACCTTTCTCCCTTCTATTTGTCATGAAGTGATGGGACTGGATGCCATGATCTTAGTTTTTCTTAACATTGAGTTTTAAGCCAGCTTTTTCACTCTCCTCTTTCACCCTCATTGAGGCTCTTTAGTTTCTCTTCACTTTCTGCCATTAGAGTGGTATCATCTGCATATCTGAGGTTGCTGGTATTTTTCCTGGCAATTTTGATTCCAGCCTGTAACTCATGCAGCCTGGCAGTTTGCATAACGTGCTCTGCACGGAAGTTAAACAGGCAGGGTGACAACATGCTGCTTTGCTGTACTCCTTTCTCCATTCTGGACCAGTCAGTTGCTCCATGTTTGCTTCCAACTGTTCTTGACCCACATACAGGTTTCTCAGGAGACAGGTAAGATGGTCCTGTATTACCATCTCTTAAAGAGTTTTCACAGTTATGGCCCACACAGTCAAAGGCTTTAGTGTAGTCAATGAAGAAGAAGTGGATGTTTTTCTGGAATTCCCTTCCTTTCTCTATGATCCTGCAAATGTTCCCAATTTGATCTCTGGTTCCTCTGCCTTTTCTAAACAGAATTCTAATTTTTGCTCAGGAATCTACTTCTCAGAGAAGATGATCCTAACCCCATTTTAAGGACTTATCTGTATTAGCTGAAACCAGTTATGGTAATATCGTTCCTTTCGCTTGTGATTGGGTTAAGGGTGGACATGTGGCGTCTTGACCAACAAAACATGAAGGAAGTCTGCTGAGGGAGCAGGGAAGAAGCTTTGGTAAAAACTTTTCATATACTTAAGAAAGACACATGGGAGTACTTTATCTCTTCTCTTCCTCTGAATATTGTCAGGGAAAAGTACCTTAGTTGTTCCGTTGCTCCCTTTTTGACGCTTTTCAGTTTCCTTTAAAAAAATACGACCTTAGGATATTTTCCTTACTATCTGGTCAGCTCTTTGCTGATTTCAAAATGTTGAAAAAAAATCTTATTCAGCAATCTAAAAAAATTTTTCTGTCAGAGTAATGTCATTACCAAAAACAGGTTTCACATTTGTTTCTAAAATGAACTAAGATTGATTCGATTAAAGAATTTTATACATACTATTTATAGTCTTTTTTATTGTTTTTTTTAAAGTTTATATTTACAATGCTTCAGGTGTACAGCAAAGTGATTCAGTTATATCTATCTATATATATATTCTTCTTCAGATTCTTTTTCATTATTGGTTATTACAAGATATTGAATATAGTCTTCTGCGCTATACAGTAGGTCCTTCAAACCAAAAATAGACTCAACAGACATAGGAAAAAAAACTTAAGGTTAGCAAAAGAAGAAGGGAGAAGGATAAATCAGGAATTTGGGAATGACAAACACAACCTTCTTTATAACAATCAGTTTTCTACTGCAAAGCCAGACTAGCCTTGTGCTGTTCAATACAGCTGCCACTCGCCACATGTGGCTGTTTAAACTAAATTAATTAAAGACTCTGTTCTTCTGTTGCACTAGATGAATTTCAAGTGCTCAACAGCTAATTTGACTATGCACTGGACAATGCATATATAGAATGTTTCCATCATTGAGGACCATTCTCTTGGACAGTGCTGGGCTAGATTATGTGTCTAGAAAGTTTAAATTTTCAATTAGATTAAATTTTAAAAGGCTCCAGCTTGCACAGTTTATGCTCAGATAGCTTTATTAACTTGGATAGCATGAAAATAAATTTTGGTGTGGTAATTGTCTCAAATTCTGAACTAGTAGAGACAAGATTAAAGAAAAAACGTTATTTGCATATCCATTATATATATATATATATATATCTTAAATATATCTCCTTAACATTTGATGAAAGCTGAAACAGAAGACAAAGATACTAATAGAAATGTCAAGTGACCAACAGCAAGCTTTATAAAAACTCTGAGCATATAAAATATGGGTAAAAATGAAACAAGCTTGGTATGTGTGTCTGGCATATCTTTAACTGTTTTTTTATTACCTACCATACATTATTCATATTATATAGCACTTGTGTTATTAGGCCCAAAATGTGGGCCCACCTCTACAACTATATAATAGAAATAGATGGGGATTGAGAGGTGGGTTTGGCTTTCACACTCCTATGTAACACAGTCTAACATATAGTAGGACTCCCTTCTTCTTCTCATGCATAAAACCTCTATTTTCCAAGATTTATGTTATTCATCCAAATCACTATGTGGTTTCATCATTGCTTTTTACTAACCTCATGATGACCACTTCCTGTCATTGGTTAAAGAGCTTCATACCTACTTCACAGTTTCACTATATGCTCCAAGTCCTAATATCACCCACATGGAAGACTCCCCAAACTCCCTACCCTTAACAATCCTTGAACTCTTTGACCTCCATTCAACATTGGGGGAGCACTCCCATGACCATACTCTAGATCTGACCTCAATGAGAACAGTCTCACTTCTCACATCTTAAATTCATATATTAATACATTCCACTCTTGGATCCTGTGACTTGCTATCTCTTTCACCCTGTTTATCCTGCAACCCTGGTTCTTTCATTTTTATGGGTTTTTCAAAGTTAGAGATCTAACTTTCTCCCTGCTAGCCCTCTTTATAGACTCCTTGTCATTCCCTAGTGTGCAGTGCATGACTCACCAGTATCCTGAAATTCTTCTTGACTTGTATGCTGTTCTGTTGTAGTCTCACCTTTCTCTAACCCATTTTCATCTAAAGCATAATTCTGAAACTAAATTTTAACCTACACACTTTGCACTTTATTTTATTTGTGCCTAGAAATCTCTCAATGTGTCTTCCTTCTTTTCTTTTCCAATTTGCCCTTCAGGTCTTTAGCTTCCTAAGGGAAGAAATCCTTAACTCCCTAATTAGGCTATGTGCCAATTCCACATGTTTTTATAGCATTCCATACTTATTCTATCATATCACTTGTCACCCTGCCTTGTGATTTTCTGTGACTTCCTAAGAAATTATAAAATCCTTGAAGGCATAGACTCTCTCACTCGAGCATAGCCTGATAAATTACTTGTTAATTAATGCTGGAAATTTAATATAATCATTGTAATTGAAGCTACATCTAATTATTAAATTGAAGCTACATGTATTATTAAAAATAAGTTTAATAGAACTAAATATCATAAGCTATAAATACAAGTGTGTTAGCAATAATATGAGGAGAAATAGAGTAGGGTAAGGAATAGAGTAGAGTAGAGTAGGAATAGAGTAGAGTAGGAATCCCAGGGTTGTAGGGAGAAGGGAGGGTTGCAATTTTAAATTCAGTATTCTGATTAGGCCTCACTGAGAAGATGATCAGTTGAGTAAAGGTGAGGTAAGGGAGTTAGTGGTGTAGATATCTGGGTTGGAAGAGTATACAAGGCAAAGAGAACAGCTAGTGCAAAAGCCCTAAGGTGGGAGCATGCCTGGCATGTACAAGGAGGGAGACCATGTGCCTGCAGCAGGGTGAATAAGGAGGAAAACAGTAAAAGATGAGTTCAGGGAAGTAACAGAAGCCCAGAATGTGCAGGCTTGCAGACCTCTGTATGAGTTTGGATTTTAGTAAAACAGAGAGCCATTGAAAGGTGTTGGGTAAAATACACCCAAACTCTGCCTCTTATATTGAGCACTGTAGGGAGCAATAGTAATATCGGGAAATTCACTGAAAAAGCTATTTAGAATAACCCAGGGAAAGATAGGGGACAACTTCCCTGACGGTTCAGTGGTAAAAAATCCACCTGTAATGCAGGAGACACAGGAAACACAGAAGAGCATATGAATGAGGAATAGTGTGGGAGTGTGGGTAATAGTCTCATGATACTGTAACAAATTAAAAGCTGTGATTTTTAGATAGGAGAAAGGAAAAACTATTTGGAAGGAGTAATAAGATATAATGACTGGGTATGGGCCTCCCTGGTGGTACAGTGGGAAAGAATCCGCCTTCAATGCAGGAGATGCAACAGACGCAGGTTCGATCCCTGGGTGGGGAAGATCCCCTGGAGCAGGAAATGGAAACCCACCCCAGTATTCTTGCCTGGAGAATCCCATGGACAGAGGAGCCTGGTGGGCTACAGTCCATGGGGTCACAGAGAGTCGGACATGACTGAGCAATTAACACACACTAATAAGATTTAAAAAAGATAGTCAATTCACTTCTAGGCCCAATCAATCATGGGCTAGGGGAGAAAACACAAGTCCTTAATTTCAGAGGCCTGCAAAGGAAGCAGTATCTTCAGAGGAAAGCCAGTTTCCATTAGAACAAGAAGGTAAAAGGAAAGAAAATTCAGAGACTTCAAGATATAAGGGATTTTGCTGATGATGAATCACGAGTTTCTGGGGGCACAGAGGAGTTTCAGTGGTTGGGAAGGTATAGGTAACAGCAGGGATATGCAAAGATTTATGGAATTGAATGGAAAGAGACAAGGAATGATGTGGAAGTCTGGGACTTCTTGAAGTGTCAAACGTAAAATGGAATAAAGGCCATACTAAGATTAATCCTTATTTCTTGAACTCAAGAAAGATAATGGTGGCAAGGTTATGAGTAATGATGGGCTAGGAAGTTCAGGGGGTGTGTGTCTCTCTCTTGATTCCTTTTCAGGAGAGCATATTTGCTCCTAGTGCTGGAGCTTCCTCTTGACTCTTGTCGATGGAATTGATGGACCTAAAAGGCTGGTTTCATCCAATTTCAAAAATTCATGTGACCCTCACACACATGGATTTCTGATCAAACTAATTCACAGTTTAAAAAGTTTCCCTGCTCTAGGGGAAATGTAAGCTAACTTTTCATAGCAAAATTTGGTTTTACTTACATCTGTGTTGCAGGAGCGATACCGTTTCCTTTCCCCAAGGCAATATTTTCCACCTCCTGAAGGTCTGAAAACACATTTTGTTTAACATGTGAATATAATATATCTAACCACATAAAGAATACATAAATTGCTTGATGAAAACATATTGACATTTAAGAAAATAAAAAATTTGACATTTTATTAGTTATTAAAATAATAATCATTGTGACAGCAATAATGATTATGATTGTTAAACAAAAATTAAGACAATTTACTATGAGTAATTTTATAAGTAATTTTATTAGGCTTTTAATTGTGATGATATATACATTCTTAAGAAAATGTGATTAATGTACTTTCTAATTAACATAGTAAACAGGTATTCAGTTCAACATAATGAGTTTAAAAATCATTTATAATGAAAAGCCATTTGAATCATATTCAACAAAACACATAATCTGATACTATATGTTTATCAAGTAGGAAGTGGAAAGTTTGTTTTTATAGACTAGAAATAAGGAGAAGACACTAAATAACTCTCTGGAAATAGCTTCAGTTCAGAGTATATAACGCAGAAATAAATCTCTATCTCATTTCAAATATTATATAAAGTTTAAAAGAATTAAATCTAAACATCAGATAGGCTTGTATTATATAGATACTTTATAGTACATTCAATTAGGGTGTTAAATACTTGTTTAATTAATTAATTAATTTAATTAATTTCTGGAGTATTTAACATTAGAGAAAGTCATATGCTATCATTTTGGCATGTAATATTTGAATGGAAAAACTAACTTCTTGTTTCAAAAGTGGTCCAAGTCATTCTCTTAAGTATTTCGGTATATTATTTACTACCATAGGGTTTTATACTTTTGGTTATTAAATTACAGTAGCTTGGAGCTGAACTTCATTATTCTGCACTTGTTTTAAAAAGATCAAGTCTCAATTTATAATTTTGGTTCACTGATAACTATTATCAGTTTATTACATTATCAATTATCTCATTGATATTAATTACAAATGAGATAATTAAAGTTACACTTTGAATATATTTTGAATGACAGTGAATGCTGACTTTAAACAAGGGGAAAAAAGTGGCCCAGTTTGAGCCAGGATGGGAGAAATGGGTTGGTCAGACAAAAACAAGGTAGTGGGAATAGTGGTGGCACTGTTGTGTTATGAGTGGGTGACAGTGAGCTCTGTTTAATAGAATGAAAAAACAGAAGTAATACAAAGGGAAACGATTTCAAACTAAAAAAGAAGAAAAGAGAAGACACATTTAGAGGGAGGAACCAAAGACAGGGATATTAAGTTAAAATGGGAAAAAATAAAAATAGACCATCTTTTACCCCAGCAGGGGGAAAAAGCAGAGGTGATATCATAACATCATTCTGCACCAAATAATTGTCAGCAAGAAGGTCCTTAACCTGAGTTCTAGACAAAAATGGGAGCACTTGACATGAAGCAGCTAAGGAGCAGTTTAGTCTCTGGTAGGACACAAAAGACCAACTAGAGAAATCATCCACCTGTAATGGGCACTGGTGGGAGGGAGAAGCAGTACAGCTTAGCAAGGAATACGGATGGGCTGGCTTTATGCCAGGGGGACTCTGGCTAGAGAAAGAGTGGTGGGAGAGGAGCAGTCTGACCTGCATAAAACAGTCATGAGGAGAAAAGTGGTGGCAGTTCCGGAAGATGATTAATGGGGGCATGTGAATGGAAACTATTTTAACACATGGGCAGTATTCTTTTCATTGTGATTTGTGATGCGAATCAAGGCATTTCAACCCTTGAAGTGCTCTCATTGGTCTTTTTAATACTAATGTAGCAGTAATAATTTTATGTGACATGTGAAAAGACCTTAGGTTTCCTGGGAATAATGGTAATGTAGCTAAGACCAGACCTGGTTTCATCCATAATTCAGTAGTTTTTGGAGGAGGAAATCTATCTGATTATTACTAGATTAAAAGTCTGGCTATACCTGGGATAGATACACAATGCTTTTCTTTTCTTTTTAGTTACACAGTAAGGTGAAAAGAAGAAAAAGAAAGTCTGTCTAACAAGGCTCCTCCACTTTCCAGTGCCTATTGCTTGTTCTGAAGACAAGCACTTGGCTCACTGGCGAAACGTTTTTACAGATAACATGTGAAACCACAGCTTTGAATCATTTCCAACTGTGTCTTTTTGTTGGCTCCGGCTTACTTTAGCTACTTACGCTGGACTGTCACAGTGTCTTAGGGATGAGGAGACGCCTCCCCCGCAGGTCCTGCTGCACTCTCCCCATAGTGACCAGGGACCCCAGCCCCCATCTATGCTCTGGGGCCAAGTGCCAAAAGGAACACAATCTCCCTGATAACACCACTGCAAGATTTCACAGAAAACACAGAATTAGCTTTTAGGCAGACAGGGCTACCAGGATAGAAATAAATACATAAGGGTCAGGCACTGACCAATTATAGGCATTAGCATTCTCCCAATAGATAACAGACTGAGAGTTCTTTAACTGTGTTTAGACATTGGTAAAGGTGCATGTGATTTGCAAATTATCTTTAGCTAAGCAATGATTTATAAATCTCTAACAAATACCAGGCGTCTAAAAAACTTGACTTTACTTCTTTTTTTCCTTCTTTCTCTTCCTCCAGACTTTTGGTGTTTTCTCATTATAGAGACCTCAAAAGTCTTTTTTAGATATTTTAGTATTATAACATTTTTTTCTTTATATTCCACTATTATTAGACTCATAGAATGATAACGCAATATGGAAAGTTCCCCAGTAAGGAATTTTTATGATGGCAATTGCTTTCTCTTTTAAAAAAAAAAAAAAGGCCGATTGAGGCTACAATAGTAAAAGAATGTGTTGTGGCATTTCATCTACATGAGTACTGCAGACATAATAAAAGTTATGCCAAGACACTAGGGACAGGATACAAAAAAACCCCTTATATACACTGACTAGCCATGTGTATAGCCCTTACATGAACATGTGAACTGGATTTCTTCTCAGCTTTACTCTCTGCAATAAACCACACATACTGTACATAAGTAGAAAGCCAGGAATAATTTATCGAGATGCAGACATCACATAATCAGCTCATAACTCTAACATGATAAATCTTATTTGCAGAATATGGTAAAAATGAAAGCCGTTTTAAAAAAAACCAAGCACTATGCAAGGCTTTTATTAGTGCATTTTTTCTGAGTTATCAAAATTTGATGAACCATGCTGATGCTTGGAGAAGGAAATGGCAACCCACTCCAGTATTCTTACCTGGAGAATCCCATGGACAGAGGAGCCTGGTGGGCTACTGTTCATGGGGTCACAAAGAGTCAGACACAACTGAGTGACTAAGCAGCATGCTGATGTTATGAAAGTTCTTTGCTTATATGGTGAATAACAATAGTGAACGTTATCAGAGTTGAGTAACTGTCAGCAATGTTAGACTGTTAAATAAAAATTCAACTTTATATTAAAATGTAAAGGGTTTATGACATGTGATGTTTTAAAAGTAATCAATTTATTATATTAATTCCATATATCCAGAATTCTTTCACTTTCACCATTTGTACTGCTATCACACTAGACCAAACTGGCAAATGGAATAGCTTGTTATCTGGTCCCCCTGCCTCACTTTCTTCTATCTATAATCTACCTATTCTCCAGGGAGCTATCAGAGAGCTCTTTTAAAACATACTATGGTATCATGTTACTCTTTTCCTCAAAAGACTGTAATGGTTTCCTCTTCCCCAAGGTCAACAGTGACTTTTGTGACCTCGCCCCTGCCTCCCTCTCCAGCCTTATTCTCTTTCTGGTACAGAATGTTCCAGACACACTGGTTTTCTTTCTGTTCCTCAATACACTAAACTTGTTCTCTGCTCAGGGTACTTGGATTTGCTGGTCCTCCCAGAAATACTCTTCTAATTCCTTCTATAGTAGTCTTCTCCTCATTCGGTCTCAGGTCAAGTGTCATTCAAAGAGGGGGCCATCTTTCCTTGACCACTCTTATTATGAAGTGGCTGTACCTCACTACCCCTGCCGCCCTCCCCTCCTCCTACTCCAGCATGTACAGAGATTACAACTTCCTGTTTTAGTCCCCTTTACCACTCATTTAAATTATCCATGGCAGAAGATGCCATGGGTTAGATAACATCACTGATTCAGTGGACATGAACTTGAGCAAAATCCAGGAGACAGAGAAGGACAGGGAAGCATGGCATGCTACAGTCCATGGAGTTGCAAAGAGTCAGACACGACTTAGCCACTGAACAGGAATAACTTATTTTTCAAATTATATTTTATTACTTTTATTGTCTACTCTCTTTAGTATACAAAAGCCTTAAGAACCACATGTGGCTATTCAAATTTAAATTAATTAAAATTGAAAATTCTGTTCCTGAGACCCCTTCTAGGATTCCATAGCCACATGTGTCTAGTGGCTATGATACTTGACAGAGTAGATACAGAACATTTCTGTCATCACAGAATGTTCTAATTGAAAATGCTGAATGTCTAGAATAGTGTCCAGAATGTAGTAGATATTTAACAAAGCTTTATTGAATGAATGAATACATTAGTTAAGTTATTGAATTCTGTGTCCCATTTTGATTACTACATTTCAAGAAGGAACTGGAGATACTGGAGAGTAAAGAAAGTCAAATTCATCTTTGCATCCTTGGTAGTTGGCATTCAGAGAATGTTTCAGTAGTTGTAACAACATAAGGACTTTTTAAGAAAAGTGCAAAGGAATTATCATTTGTCCATAAAAAATTAGGCAAGAGCAAGTTAAAATTTGGTTGACTATATAAGGCCAAACATTCTGATCCTAAATCGAATAAATGTTAAAGTAGTGCATTAAAAAAGATAATGAGTTTTGGGCAATTAAAAAGTATTATGAAGAGAAAAAAAAAATCTGTCAAAAATGATGTAGCAGAGGTAGTTGGCTGAACCGATAATACAGCACCAACTCTGGAAGCAGGGCCGCTAATTAAGTACATGTGAGAGGGAGAATGTTCAAGGTGCCAGCTTGTGATTTACCTAATTGATCTTGAAGACCAACCAGTTTGTATAATGGTATATCAATTGTGTTAGATCTTCATCTTTATAAAAATCATAACAGTGAACCAAATATCCTCTGGTTTTATATTTTTGGTATTACAAATGTTATTTCAAGTAGCTACGTGTAAAAATATTTATGCCTCACCTGTTTTCCTATGAGAGTAACTGAGTAATGTAGTATTAATCAGCAATTACTGTTTTTCCCCCCTGTGGTCTGGAAGGACTGATGCTGAAGCTGAAACTCCAATACTTTGGCCACCTGATGCGAATAACTGACTCATTTGAAAAGACCCTGATACTGGGACTGATTGAAGGCGGCAGGAGAAGGGGATGAAAGAGGATGAGATGGGTGGATGACATCACCGACTCAATGGACATGAGCTTGAGTAAGCTCTGGGAGTTCGTGATGGACAGGGAAGCCTGGCGTGCTGCAGTCCATGGGGTCGCAAAGAGTCAGACACGACAGAGAGATTGAACCAACTGAACACTTAAAAATTCCAAATTTGCATATTTTTTAAGTTGGAAACTTAGCATTACTGATTTCAAATAAGAATAAAATTTGATTTTACATTTATCTTATATAATCACAGAGCTGCACTTAAAGCTCAAAGAGACTTTAAAATTTATGTGGTCTAAGCACTTCATTCTTTCATATGAGGCAACTAGAATCTAAGAATGTTGACTTGCCCAAGATCACTTACTGAGAGAAAAGGATTTGCTGTCCAAATACACATAAAAAATGTGGGGAAAAATCAATTGGAGGTGTAGGACTATATATCTGAAGACATTAAAGAATATGCTAGTATACTTTATTGAACTGTTTTTACTACATAAAATACAAAATAACACTAGAGATTTTTAAAAAATTCAATTAGCTGCAAGTATATACATATGTTTTTTCATACCTCCTTGAATATTCTTATAATTAGCAGAGGAAAAAATTCCACTTTGTGCATTTTTTAGGGCATGAAATTGTGAAGGCCACAAAAACACTGAAAGATGTAGGTTCTAAAATATTAAATAATATTTTTTCACATGTTTTCTAGATGCTCACAAAATACAGCACGGGGAAAGAAATCACATAAAGTCTCTTGTTTTCCTTTTAAAATGTATACTTAAGGTACAAGATAAATACAAATATTCAGTTTGTAAAATGTTGCTCAGTTTTTACCATTAATTAATAATATACATAGCAGCAGTATTCTGTAAGCAGTTTGCTAAAACCTTTTATCGTTAAAATTCATGCTATTGATTATATCTATTCTACAGTCATAACATAATAAGACAATTATATCATAAAGTTAAATAACATAAATTAATGGGAAAGAATGAAGAATTCATAATAATAAGTATCAGCCATTTAGCAGTTGACAAGAGACTAGTGTCTAGTTTAATAATTAATTAACAACTTAGTCTTCAGTCAGTGTGTTGATTTTAGTCGCTCAGTCGGGTCAGATTCTTTGCCACCCCATGGACTGTAGCCCACCAGGCTCCTCTGTCCATGGGGATTCCCAATGGCAAGAATACTGGAGTGGGTTGCCAAGATCCAGGGGATCCTCCCAACCCAGGGATCAAACCCAGGTCTCCCACATTGCAGGGGGATTCTTTACCATCTGAGCCACCAGGGAAGCCCACCAGGGAAGTCTGTGTGGAGCCTGTTACAAACTTCAGTTCTCATTTTAGCAACATCCTTCTTCGGTCCAAGGCAAGTCCTTTGTTTCTTTTCTTTAGTTTCCCTAACTACAAAATTGGGATTAATTCCAGTTTTTGATTATAATATGGCTTGGATTAGGATGACTACGGAAATTAGTTCTATACAAACATACCTTCAAAGAAGTTAAAAATCTATCAAATGACTTGTTTAGGTTTGCTCTCTGGCAAAATGTTCTTTTGTGCTTGTTTACTTTCCTCTCAACCTTGTGTTTACAGGAAAGGATGGCTGGAATTTTTGCTACCTCTCCTGGTAGTGTTATGTATCTTAATGTAGTACATGATTTTAAGAGAAGAAACTCATTTAACTTAACAAGTTTTTTAAGAAACCTATAGGGAACTACATGTGAATCAAGTTATTTGAGCTAATTTTCTAGATGACGATATTAATCAATCTATACTAAGATTTTAATGTAAGTCATAATTAATATAATTAGATTACACCAAATAAACTTTAAGTACACAAATCCTATAAGCACACTAAAGGTGAGAATTCTGAGATTTGTATTTTCTATTTTTATCCTTTTTTAACCTGAAGATGCCCAAACTGTAAAAGTTCTATTTCCACAGGCATAGAGTTTTACTTCATTTCTTAAACTACAAAAGTTAAATATTCAGAGGGAAACTAGTTTTTAATTTTTATTCTCAAGGGTTATATCCAATCTAGTGATCTTGTACTATTCTAAATATCAGTCATATTACTTTAGCCTAAACTATCCAGATACAGTAGATAAATTTGACCTTCTTTTCGCTAACTCAGGTGTGTTTAACCAGATTCAGAAAGGTGAAAGAAGTGAAACTATCACATTACAAACATAAAATCTTGTACTGCTCATTCTTGCTTTTCACATTCCTTCTAAATAAAAGAAATATGTCTTTAAAACTATCTAGAAAGACGATATATTCCAGTGAGGCTTTTAAATTTTTCTTAAGAAACACTTATTCATCATTAAACATTTCTTTCTGTTAAGCCACCTAATTTTATTAATATTATAAATCAAACAATCTAACTTTGAAAATTTGTCAGAATTCTACAAAGTAAAATTTCAGAATAAGTATACACACAGTATTTTAAAATAAATTTTTTAAACTAGATATATTTTAGGATGTAATTATGGTAGATTTTGTACCATAGCCAGCACTGGGTCTAGCCAGCATCTGGAATAAGATAATTCTAAGGAAATCCTAAGATTTTAAAGGATGTAATATTGGTGATTCAATATAGAACATTCTTCCCAAATCAGAAAACCTGAGAGTTGGAGCACAGTGCTATTAGAAGGCTTATCTTTCGCTGTGCAGGTGTGGGAATGCTAAAGTTTATTTCAGCCCAAATCCTAAATCAGAACTTGTCATCCCATACAATTCAAATTTCTAGAGCAATTGGAAGAGTTATTCTTTCTTCACTTCCTGTGTTTATAGTTTGGGACCCAGTCAAAACATATTAAATTCTACTCTAAGAGAATGAAGATCTAAGACTGAAAATGTCCAATTATATCGCTGGTGCTTTAAAAGGACATTTAATAATTCTATTCTAATCTAGTCTTGTGTTTATCATGCAAAAATATTAGGAATCAATGTCATGTATATGTAAGCCTAAATTCTGGACTGTGTCTCTAATTGGGTCTTGTAGAATCATTAATATTTTGGCAATAAACCAAGTATATGAAATGTTCTTTGTGGTCACCATCAGAGCTTACAAGAGCTGGGTTTTGATTATCCTTAATATCCTGTTTAGTAACAATGCCAACACTACTATCAGAATTTTTATAGTGTAGATCTTTGTTTACTATTTCAACAAATATGGCATCCCTCCGAGTTCTGTCCAAAGGGCTATTGCTGATGGCATGTCTAACGAAAACTCTTTTACTACAAGTTATACTGACTGATTTGTAGGAGTGTGACCCATGGACATACAGTACCAGTGCACTGTCTGGGCTCATCAAATTTCCTCCTTTGGTTAATGCTACTGTCCCAGAGCACATCCATTCAGACCATATGGTTCTTATTCAGCCCTTGAATGGCTTATTCAGGCAAACATCCAATGGCTGTAATAGCGATGTCAGACCCCCCAGGACTCACGCAAAGATCAGTTTTTAATTTTTTGGCCATATTTCTTACTCCATCTGCTAAATGTGCATGGAACAGTTCCCATACTTACATGGAACATTTGTGGAACTGCGCCCCCGGGCAAAGATCCCGTATCTTTTGCAGCCAGAGTTTGACGAGATCATTGTGGATCCAGTCCTCTGGATATGTCTATGCTATCACTTGAGCCATATTTCTCCCCTCCCCCAACCTTTTAAAAAAAAGATTTATTTAAAAAACTATGAGCAGCTTTGGTTTTATCCTGCTGGCTAGACAGGATATAGGTTCTTTCTTGTTCCTTCTGCTGAGAGTAGTTTTGAAATTCAGAATTAAGATCAGAGGTTGTGATATACTATTCATGCTTCTGAGACACACAAACTCATGCTTACAGTCTGTGATGCTCATTACTACCAGTTAAGACAGTCTGGCAAATAATTTTCTGCCCACCACCATCTAAGGTTGGCACATAATAATGAAAAGTAATGATGATGTTCTAGTAACATATATTAGCACCATTCCTCTGAGGAAGCCAACAAAAAGCTCACCAAGATAGTATCTCATTCCATTCTCACTCTATCTCTATGAAATATGTAAAAATAGATTTTCTCTCACTTTAAAGTAAGATTCATTATTTTGCCAATTCATTATTTTGCCAACTACCATATATATTTAGCTCAATGTTCTGTCCAGGGGCCTTTTTATTGTGATTCCAGAGATAACAAACTGTTACAAGTAAATAAATGAAAAATCCACTTAGTAATAAAGGGTAAAACATATTGCTAAACCATTTCAGGCTCAGTGACTCAGCATTCCTCTGACAGTGAAAATTTGCCTTTTATTCCACATAATTTCCCATTTGAAAGTAAAGTATAATCAGAGGCGGTAGAGAGGGACAGTTTTCAACTTTGGAATCAGAAAGACCTGGGCTAGAATCTCAGCTTTACTATTCAATTGCTATGTAATCTTAGGCTTTCAAGTTTTACTTTCTTCATCTGTAAAATGGAATTAAAACAGTACCCACTGTAGAAGATTTTTGTCAACAGTAAACAGAACTGTTTGTAAGTATAAAACTATTCATTATCATTTATAACCACTATTACTGATAATGACAACTATGTATAGATGGCACGAATACAGACTGGTTACACAAAGTTGACCAGACCAACTGAAAACTTTGCTTTAATTTTGTTACTAGGTGTTTGCATGGCTATTTTTGTTTGGATTAAATTTTGGGCTCTTATTTAATATCCAAATTTGTATGCATGCCCAGTTGCTTCAATCCTGTCCAACTCTGCAACCCTATGGACTGCAGTCTGCCAGGCTCCTCTGTGCTTAGGAGCCATTCTCCAGGCAAGAATGCTAGAGTGGGTTGCTATGCCCTCCTCCAAGGGATCTTTCCAACCCAGGGATTGAACCTTTGTCTCTTATGTCTCCTGCACTGGCAGGTGGGTTCTGTACCTCTAGTGACACCTGGGAAGCCCTAATACCCAAATAGGTATAGCTTTAAGAGGAAAATCTGCATTTGTTAATAGTACCATGCTTCTCTAAGGAAAAAAGCAGCTTGAGATCAACAACAATAAAAATTCATAAACAGATAACAAGGCAAATGCAGTAAGTGAAAAATAAAATAAATTCAGCTCACATGAATAGTTCTTTGTACTTTTCTCCCTTAAAAATGTAAGTTGGGAAAAAAATGTAAGATGATCTAGCTTTCAAAATTTTTTCATAAATTCAAAATTAATGATAGGGATATTTTGAGAGTCTTCTCCTAGCACTCTGTCCTTTCTATTTCTAAGAGTTTTTATGTTTATTTGTTTTTTTCATTCATTCATTTAAAAATCTCCTAAGGCTATTCTATCTATAGACCTTCCATGACTTTGGAAGAACAGCTAAGATTTGTTTTACATATTAATTTGAGATGATGAAATCCAAAGTATTGACTTTATGAAACTGTTGTGAATATTAATGACCTCTTGGGTAGGCAAACTTTGCTACACTTACAAGTTCTTAAATAGACTTTAACGGAGTGCAAGTTGTTGTGCCAAAGTCCACTGGAAGCTGAGCCGATTATAAGGAGAGGGTAAGGAGGCAGGCAAGGGGTTCTTTTAACCTAAGCATTTCAAATGTTTTCAAATGTATATAAATGTAGAATGCATTTAAACAAAGTATTTAACGATTAAAAAGTTGACAACCATTAGCCTAGATTAAGAAATTGAATCTTTAGAAATCAAATACATTTTTGCCCCATTTGATTTACTTTCTCTTGTCTGTGTTTATTCTTACTTATGCTTAGAAATAATTATATTTCCCTTCTATTTGCTAATCTAAGTTTAAATTCAATATTGTTAGCTTTGATATTATTTAGAACATTTTCTAAGTAGCCTTCAAAACTGTAATGCGTATGTAAATGATATCTCTATCAATTATATGCACATAAGCTTTAAAATATGATATTTCAGAGCCCTGCTGTTAAGCACAAATTATGAGATATTAACTGTGTTTGCCATAAAGATGACTGAGTTGGGTTCTCAGATAGCCACTACTTGTGGTTTACCTAATTAGAGTGATCATATAATTTACAGATGCTTTCAGGAGAGCTCTTAAGTGTTTAAAAGAATGAGTTCTTCATGCTTTGGGTTAAAAATTAAAGTAAAATAAAAAGAGATATCAGGTCTAGTAACAGTATTATTACAGGCAAATAGAAACAGTGAGCTGCTGGTGTAAATCACAAGAATAATCATCAATCAATGGCAAGTAAAGAAACAGATTCTCACTGTGACTTTCCCTTTACACTTGTGTATTTCTTCTAAGTACAGATCGATGTAAATTGCTACTTGTCATTGACAAGAATTGTTGGTTCCAGAATAAACCTAGACTATTGTTTCAAGAACATGGTTCCTAATATTTCTATTACATCTATGAAAAAACAGAAGGAATTTTTGATCGTGTGTGAAGGTCTCTGTATTTTTATTGGCTACTTACAAAAGATTCAAAAAAAGATTCTTAATCTTTTAAAAATGACTCTATCAATTTATACATTTAGCATAATTTACCAACATTTTCAAACTCAGCATGGAAAAACCATCAACATGGCACTAGGTCATGGGTCCTGAATGAAGCCATCAGCAAGGATTAATAAACTGTGACAGCTGCCCAAAAGCTTTCATTCTTTTTATTTAAACATTAGATTTCAAGCCGAAATTTACTATAATCTTTGTTGAAACTAGACCAACTGACATGGAAGAAGTCAGAACTGAGAATAGATGATAGTGTAGTTACTGTTGTAAACTCAGTCCATAGCAATAAATTTTAGAATCACATATATAGCAATTCCTAAAGAATTTCAAGAATAGCCTAAAATATTCTTATCTGTTTAAACAATTCCTAATAATTACAGTTTTTGAAAACTAGGCTGATGATACTAAAAATTATTTAGCAATCATTTCTATGCTCAATAAATTATTCTTCTACTATTAGAGCTTTCTCTCATATTACAATTTAAAAATGACTCATTAGACTACAGTTATAATATCTATTTTAGGATCACATAATTTTCTTGGAAATTGTTGCAAAAAAAACAGCCATATGGCTAAACAGACTCTATTAAATAAGACTGCTGTTGGGCTTTTTTTGTGAGAATATAGCTCAAATGTATACATATAGAAAGATGAAACTGACTCACAAAATACTCAGTATACTTTCCTAAACAATGCATATTTGCAGGTATCAAGATAATTCATTAGGCTAGAAAATTACTATCTTCTCAAGCACATTTTAATTAGTATGCATGATTTTCTAATGGCTGAATATCAAAACAAGAAATCTGTCAATTTAGTCTACATGTTAAAAGCTAATGAATCTTTTGAGCTTACCCCCTTTTCAATATTCCCAGTTTGACAGAGTGTTCCCTCGGCTGCGGGAATACTGTTGGTGACACAGCGGTTGCTTTTGCTGAGACACCAGAGCTCTCTACACACTTCCTAGGAAAGAAGGCAAAAGCAAGTTGATCAGAAGTAGAGACTAAAATCATATCCACTTGTCCATAAAAAATACCCACAGTATATAAGCCATATTAAGCATTACTTTTCTTTTGCTAGTACTGAAGCATCAGAGATGAGGATTTTAGAGGAGGTCCTTTTGGAAGGTAGGTTACCCGTTTCACAGAATACTTTTTAATATATGTCTTCATAATTCTTTTTTCAATAGATAAAGTATATCTTCATTTTTAATACTGATCAGACTCTTTTTAAAATAATGTACACAAATTCTATTAATAGAGAGTAGTGAGAAGGAAAGAATATGTGGAAAGGACACATATGTTTATTACTCCCCAAAACATACGATAGCACAAACTTTCAAACTAATAGAGTTGCCAAGTAGGTAATTTCCTAGACCTAATGAAATATTCTACTAAAGAGTATTTTTTAAAAAAGAGAGATTATGGGAATGTCCAGGGAGTGATTTCTAAAATTATTATATGCCAAAAGAACAATCTAGCAATGTTATTTGCAGTTCATCAATGTAGCCCACTTTCATGAAAGGGAAATTTGATTTTGAACAAATGCTGCTATTTATGTGCCATTTCCATAACTGATATATTTCCGATGTTATTTGGAGCTGTTCTGTCTTCTTGATTATGACTTCTCACTACCCCACTCCAGCACAGGAGAATTGCAACATTTAACTGTAATGCTGGCAAGTTAAAATATCTCATTTTCTTCACATATCCGAGGTGGCTCAGTGGGTAAAGAATCTGCCTGCAACGCAGGAGACACGGGTTCAATCCTTGGGCCAGGAAGATCTCCTGGAGAAGGACATGGCAACCCACTCCAGTGTGCTTGACTGCAGAATCACATGGACAGAGGAGCCTGGAAGGCTACAGCCCATGGAGTTGCAAAGAGTCGGACACAACTGAAATGACTGAGCATGCATGCCCATGTTAATCTATCAGATTTTAAAATAAGCTGTCTAACATACACCAAAATAAAGCGTTTGAACAGAATGGCCAAAAAGATTACTTTGGAGAAAATACTGAAAATTTTTAGGTGTTTCTAATATATGCTCACCAACTAGCAGGAGGCAGAGATCAAAAGCATCCCCAAGAAAAGAAATGCAAAAAAGGCAAAATGGTTGTCTAAGGAGGCCTTAAAAATAACTGAGAAAAGAAGAGAAGCAAAAGGCAAAGGAGAAAGGGAAACGTATACCCATCTGAATGCAGAGTTCCAGAGAACAGTAAGGAGAGATAAGAAAGTGCTTTTAAGTGAATAATGCAAAGAAATAAAGGAATATAATAGAATGGGAAAGACTAGAGATCTCTTCAAGAAAATTAGAGAAACCAAGGGAACAGTCCATGCAAAGATGAGAATAATAAAGGACAGAGACAGTATGGACCTAACAGAAGCAGAAGATATTAAGAAGAGGGGGCAAGAATACACACAAGAACTATACAAAAAAGATATTAATGACCCAGAAAATCACGATGGTATGATCACTCACCTAGAGCCAGACATCCTGGAGTGTGAAGTCAAGAGGGCCTTAGGAAGCATCATTACAAACAAAGCTAGTGAAGGTGATGAAATTCCAGCTGAGCTATTTCAAATCTAAAAGATGATGCTGTTGAAGTGCTGCACTCAATATGCCAGCAAATTTGGAAAACTCAGCAGTGGCCACAGGACTGGAAAAGGTCAGTTTTCATTCCAATCCCAAAGAAGGGCAACACCAAAGAATGTTCAAACTGTTGCATAATTGCACTCATTAAACACACTAACAAAGTAATGCTCATAATCCCCCACACTAGGTTTCAAAGTACGTGAACCGAGAACTTCTAGACATTCAAGCTGGGTTTACAAAAGGCAGAGGAATCAGAGATCAAATTGCCAACATCCCCTGGATCACAGAAAAAGCTAGAGAATTCCAGAAAAACATCTACTTCTGTTTCATTGATTATGCTAAAGCCTTTGACTATGTAGATCACAAAAAACTGTGGAAAAATTCTTAAAGAGATGGAATACCAGACCACCTGATCTGTCTACTGAGAAACCTGTGTGCAGGTCAAGGAGCAACAGAACTGGACATGAACAATGGACTGGTTCCAAATCGGGAAAGGAGTACGTCAAGGCTATTCACTGTCACCCTGCTTACTTAACTTACACACAGGGTAATCATGTGAAATGCTGGGTTGGATGAAGCACAAGCTGGAATCAAGATTGCCAGTAGAAACATCAATAACCTCAGATATGCAGATGACACAACCTTATGGCAGAAAGCAAAGAGGAACTAAAGAGCTTCTTGATGAAGATGAAAGAGGACAGTGAAAAAGCTGGCTTAAAACTCAACATTCAAAACACAAAGATCATGGCATCTGGCCCCATCACTTCAAGGCAAAAAGATGGGGAAACAATGGAAACAGTGGGGGACTTTATTTTCTGGGGCTCCAAGATCACTGTGGACAGTGACTGCAGCCATGAAATTAAAAGACGTTTGCTCCTTGGAAGAAAAGCTAGGACAAACCTAGATAGTGTCCTAAAAGGCAAAGACATTAGTTTGCCTACAAAGGTTGGTATAGTCAAAGCTATCGTTTTTCCAGCAGTCATGTACGGATGTGAGAGCTGCACAATATAAAAGGGAGAGTGCCAAAGAATTAATACCTTCGAACTGTGGTGTTGGAGAAGACTCTTAAGAGTGCCTTGAACAGCCAGGAGATCAAACCAGTCAATCCAAAGGAAATCAACCCTGAATATTAATTGGAATGGCTGATGCTGAAACTCAAATAGTGAGGCCACCTGATGCATAGAGCCAACTCACTGGAAAAGATCCTGATGCTGGGAAAGACTCAAGGAAGGAGGAGAATGGATGAGAGAAGATCAGATGGTTGGATGGCATTTCTGAATCAACGGACACAAGTTTTAGCAAACTCCGGGAGATGGTGAAGGACAGGGAAGCCTAGCGTGCTACAATCCACGGGGTTGCAAAGAGTTGGACACGACTGAGCAACTGAAAAACAACAACAAACTAGCATCATTAGTGACATTAAAAGTTTTCAATTTAAACTGGAACCAATATATAATATATAAATTTGCAGTAAGAACATTTTAATCTGGAGTGTAAAGATGCATTTATATGCAACATTCAATTCTATTGCTATTACTCCCCAACTGCTCTTTTATTCTCAAAGCATAAATGTAAGAACTTATGCCACATATCACAAGAAAAAAAATTGTTTATGGTGATACATATTAATATTTATTGTCACGATAATTTTGCAATATATACAAATATTGAATCATTATGTTGTACACCTGAAACTAATATTATGTTGTCAACTGTATCTTAATTAAAACTTTTAAAAAATAATTTTTGCCACATAAACACAATTTGGAAATACAGCAGTAACATACTGAATTCACTAGTTAATCATTGCTACAAACAGAGATGCCCTACAGAACATAGCAAAAGGGAAGGATCTTTTGGGGCCCCTCTTTAAGGTGTTTCACTCCACCAGGCAGAGAAAGAAGCAAAATTTATATTAGACTTTTAAAATACTCTAAAAAATTCATCTATTATACCTAATTTATCTACTTTAAATCCCATGTGGAGAATTATTGAGCCAGAAGAAAGTTAAAACCCCAGAAAAGAAAAACATGTGCTGTGGATCATAATATAAAGATAAAACTTTCCTGTCCTACAATCCAACATATTACAAATTCTTCTTTCTTTCAAAGTTTCAGTTTCTGTTTAAATAGAAAGCTATTTGTACTAATTTATTCTTCCTTTTCTACAGGAGATGGTTTTTTACTATATGCTCCTAAATATATTCTCTTAGTTTATTTAAAAGCAGTAGGATTACTATTTTATGCTCTTAAAATATATCATACATCAAAAATACTCATTTCAGATATCAAATATATTATCAAAATATAGAGTATCAAAAAATACTCAATGCAAATATAAAAATAAACTCTCATTTCAAAGAGAAATATATTCACAAAAACAGAAAGCATTGTTAGGATAATGATTGAGAAATTACTAACAACGTTATGATCCTTGACTATATTGATATTGATATTTTATTATTTTCATTAGGTATAAGAGATTCTCTGGTGGCTCAGAGAGTAAAGAATCTTTCTGCAGTAAAGAATCTACAGTAAAGAATCTGCCTGTTGTGAAGTAATTAGCCTCCAACTAATAAAAATTTAAATAAAAATAAATAAAAAAAAAAGAATCTGCCTGGGTTCAATCCCTGGGTTGGGAAGATCCCCTGGAGAAGGGAATGGCTACCCACTGCAGTATTCTTGCCTGAAGAATCCCACGGATAGAGGAGTCTGGCGGGCCATAGTCCATGGGATCACAAAGAGTCTGATACAACTGACTAACATCTTCATTAGGTCGAAATCTTACTTTAGACAGAAGAAAAGAAGCCTAAAATTTCTTTAGACTGGAGCCCAAAAAAATAAAGTCTGACACTGTGTCCACTGTTTCCCCACCTATTTCCCATGAAGTGATGGGACCAGATGCCATGATCTTAGCTTTCTGAATGCTGAGCTTTAAGCCAACTTCTTCACTCTCCTCCTTCACTTTCATCAAGAGGCTTTTTAGTTCTTCTTCACTTTCTGCCATAAGGGTGGTGTCATCTGCATATCTGAGGTTATTGGTATTTCTCCCAGAAATCTTGATTCCAGCTTGTGCTTCTTCTAGCCCAGCGTTTCTCATGATGTACTCTGCATATAAGTTAAATAAGCAGGGTAACAATATACAGCCTTGACGTACTCCTTTTCTTACTTGGAACCAGTCTGTTGTTCCATGTCCAGTTCTAACTGTTGCTTCCTGACCTGCATACAGGTTTCTTAAGAGGCAGGTCAGGTGGTTTGGTATTCCCATCTCTTGAAGAATTTTCCACAGTTTATTGTGATCCACACAGTCAAAGGCTTTGGCATAGTCAATAAAGCAGAAATAGATGTTTTTCTGGAACTCTCTTGCTTTTTTGATGATCCCGCGGATGTTGGCAATTTGATCTCTGGTTCCTCTGCCTTTTCTAAAACCAGCTTGAACATCTGAAGTTCACGGTTCACGTATTGCGGAATGCACATGGTGGTTGCACAGCCATGAAATTAAAAGACGCTTACTCCTTGGAAGGAAAGTTATGACTAACCCAGATAGCATATTAAAAAGCAGAGACATTACTTTGCCAACAAAGGTCCATCTAGTCAAGGCTATGGTTTTCCAGTAGTCATGTGTAGATGTGAGAGTTGCATGGTGAAGAAAGCTGAGTGCCAAAGAATTAATGCTTTTGAACTGTGGTGTTGGAGAAGACTCTTGAGAGTCCCTTGGCATGCAAGAAGATTCAACCAGAAGATTCAACCAGTCCATCCTAAAGGAGATCAGTCCTGGGTGTTCATTGGAAGGACTGATGCTGAGGCTGAAACTCCAATACTTTGGCCACCTCATGAGAAGAGTTGACTCATAGGAAAAGACCCTCATGCTGGGAAGGATTGTGGGCAGAAGGAGAAGGGGACGACAGAGGATGAGATGGCTGGATAGTATCACTGACTCAATGGACATGGGTTTGGGTAGACTCCAGGAGTTGATGATGGACACGGAGGCCTGGTGTGCTGCGATTCATGGGGTCACAAAGAGTCGGACATAACTGAGCGACTGAACTGAACTGATGCAAAGAAAATCCTATCATTGTAAAGGACAAGATTCATAGTATCTATTAGGAAAACACACTATTTAGTCAAGTTATAGAAACTCTATTGATATTTTCCAAAAGTTTCTTGAAAATCTCTACCCTAAAATGGCAAGTGCTTAAGATATTCTTTCCAAAAATTTAATCACAAGATTCTACAATTGAGTCCTCTGATAAAGCACTCATATGCTTCAGGGAATAACACATTTTGAAAGTTTGATTCCCACTCTTAAAAAAAGATTTTATTATGTTAGTGGGCCCCTGGGAATTTGAATCTGCTAGGTATTAACTTTTCACATATTGCTGTTTAAAGTATGGGACAAGAAATCGACGTATGGGGAAATGCTCAAGATGTTAAACTAGTCTTGGAGGAGACTGCAGTTTTCAAATAGACCTCTCATCTAAAATACCAGCTTGAATAAGAAAGATTTTGAAATCCCAATTAAGAATACCAAGATAAAAAATACTGTCTTGGAAGACAAAAAAAAAAAAACAAAAAAAAAAACCAAGGAAATTTTATTTCTTACTGAGAGAGCAACAGGTACATTTTCTGAAAGAATTTGAGAACAATTTCACACTTTCAGAAATACCCTTTTTTCTCTAAACTGAATCCTACACCATGGTTGATATATTTGCATGTGAATATCAGTTCCAATTGCATATGTGTATCAATTGCTGAATAAGCATCAAAAGGTAGGTCCCAACCTCTAATTAAATTAAATGAATACTGAAACAATTTTACTCT
Source organism: Cervus elaphus (assembly GCF_910594005.1). Classification (NCBI taxonomy): domain Eukaryota; kingdom Metazoa; phylum Chordata; class Mammalia; order Artiodactyla; family Cervidae; genus Cervus; species Cervus elaphus. The sequence goes on along the minus strand of NC_057839.1, from coordinate 17,388,176 downwards.
TGGAGAAATTGTATAACAATCATAGTAGGTAGGTTAATTTCCCTAAATAAAATATATAAGGTGATAGAGTATAGAACATGACTGGGTGACTGAACAGTGAAAAATACAGTACAGTTAGTGTGAGGCATTGATGACTTTTTTTTTTTGATTATCCACCAGCTTAGCTCTAGAAAAACATAGTTCTCTTTCACATATGCATTATTCTTCATGGGATAAGGTAAGATTTTTTAAAGATTAGCTTCACAACCTCTATGAACTAATAAATAATTGCCTATTTCTTATGGCAATCAATTCCCTTCAGTAAACCTACAATTCATTTGAGAAGGCTCTCTATGAGAAACTTGGGTCTTAATGTTTGCCCTTGAAATTAAGGAAGGAGAGAGAAGTCCTCAACAATCTCCATTAAGGGAAATTTGTTACATTACACAGAAAATTGGAAATAATATTTCTAACCTCATAGGATCAACATTTAACCAGTTAGGAGAATTGCATGGTAAAACAAGTAACAGCTTATTTCCCATTCATTCAAGAATACTTGTTGAGCATCCACTATTCACCAGGTAATATAGTTAGTGTTATGAAAAAATAATATTATAACTTAGAATTTATGAGAAACAGGAGAAGGTAGGATATAATTAGACATGTAACCCAATTGCCATGAATTGGTAATGCTCTGTGATAAAGTAATTAATACTCGGGAAAGAAATTAGAAGAATACTGTCAATATGCTTAGATTTTTCACTAATGTTTAATTTTAATGAAATGTCCTTATTTATTAAATTTTATTATTTTTACTTTCTAAATTTCACAAAAGACTGTAAAATTTCTCAGTGCAGGGTATGTGTGCCTATGACAATGTTTATAAAAATGTTCCTACTTGGCAAATGTGAGAGATAGCACCCCTATGCTGGTGTGTTAACTTTTGGAGAAAAATTTTCCTAGCATCAAAAAATCTAAGTTTGTGACCCTCCATCATTAACCAAATGTGTGCTTAGATATAGCTCTGTGTTTACCAATGCCTTTAATAACCAATTGTTTCTTATATCCTACCACTATATTCTGAATTCAACTTCTTTCTTCCAGCGTACATTCTTCAGTAATTAAAATAGCATTTGGAAGTGGTCAAATAGGAGATGGCAAGAGTGAATGTTGACATTCTAGGAATCAGCAAACTAAGATTAACTTGAATGGTGAATTTAACTCAGATGACCATTATATCTACTACCGTGGGCAGAAATCCCTTAGAAGAAATGGAGTAGCCATCATAGACAACAAAAGAATTCGAAATGCAGTACTTGGATGCAATCTCAAAAATGACAGAATGATCTCTGTTCGTTTCCAAGTTTGCAAACCATCCAATATCATGGTAATCCAAGTCTATGCCCCGACCAGTAACGCTGAAGAAGCTGAAGTAGAACAGTTTTATGAAGACCTACAAGACCTTCCAGAACGAACATCCAAAAAAGATGTCATTTTCTCTACAGGGGACTGGAATGCAAAAGTAGGGAGTCAAGAAAAACCTGGAGTAACAGGCAAATTTGTTCTTGTAGTACAGAATGAAGCAGGGCAAAGGCTAATAGGGTTCTGCCAAGAGAACACACTGGTCATAGCAAACACCTCTTCCAACACCACAAGAGAAGACGCTACATGTGGACACCACCAGATGGTCAACACCGAAATCAGATTGATTATATTATTTGAGCCCAAAATGGAGGAGGTCTATACAGTCAGCAAAAACAAGACCGGGAGCTGACTGTGGCTCAGATCATGAACTCCTTATTGCCAAATTCAGACTGAAATTGAAGAAAGGGGGGAAAACCACTAGACCAATTCAGGTATGACCTAAATCAAATCCCTTATGACTATACAGTGGAAGTGAGAAATAGATTTAAGGGACTAGATCAAATAGACAAGAGTGCCTGATTAATGATGGACGGAGGTTCGGGACATTGTACAGGAGACAGGAATCAATACCTTCCCAAGGGAAAGAAATGCAAAAAAAGCAACACGGCTGTCTGAGGAGGCCTTACAAATAGCTGTGAAAAGGAGAGAAGCAAAAAGCAAAAGAGAAAAGGAAAGATATTCCCATTTGAATGCAGAGTTCCAAAGAATAGTAAGGAGAGATAAGAAAGCCTTCCTCAGTGATCAGTGCAAAGAAATAGAGAAAAACAACAGAATGGGAAAGACTAGAGATCTCTTCAAGAAAATTAGAGATACCAAGGGAACATTTCATGCAAAGATGGGTTCGGTAAAGGACAGAAATGGTATGGACCTAACAGAAGCAGAAGATATTAAGAAGAGGTGGCAAATATACACCGAAGAACTGACAAAAAAGATCTTCACAACCCAGATAATCACGATGGTGTGATCACTAACCTAGAGCCAGACATCCTGGAATGTGAAGTCAAGTGGGCCTTAGAAAGCATCACTACGAACAAACCTAGTGTAGGTGATGGAATACAATTGAGCTACTTCAAATCCTGAAAGATGATGCTGTGAAAGTGCTGCACTCAATATGCCAGCAAAATTGGAACACTCAGCAGTGGCCACAACTGGAAAAGGTCAGTTTTAATTCCAATGTCAAAGAAAGGCAATGCCAAAGAATGCTCAAACTATTGCACAATTGCACTCCTCTCACATGCTAGTAAATTAATGCTCAAAATTCTCTAAGCCAGGCTTCAGCAATACGTGCACTGTGAACTTCCAGATGTTCAAGCTGGTTTTAGAAAAGGCAGAGGAACCAGAGATCAAATTGCCAACATCCGCGGGATCATTGAAAAAGCAAGAGAGTTCCAGAAAAACATCTATTTCTGCTTTATTGACTATGCCAAAGCCTTTGACTGTGTGGATCACAATAAACTGTGGAAAATTCTTCAAGAGATGGGAATACCAAACCACCTGACCTGCCTCTTAAGAAACCTGTATGCAGGTCAGGAAGCAACAGTTAGAACTGGACATGGAACAACAGACTGGTTCCAAGTAAGAAAAGGAGTACGTCAAGGCTGTATATTGTCACCCTGCTTATTTAACTTATATGCAGAGTACATCATGAGAAACGCTGGGCTAGAAGAAGCACAAGCTGGAATCAAGATTTCTGGGAGAAATATCAATAACCTCAGATATGCAGATGACACCACCCTTATGGCAGAAAGTAAAGAAGAACTAAAGAACCTCTTGATGAAAGTGAAAGAGGAGAGTGAAAGAGTTGGCTTAAAGCTCAAGATTCAGAAAACTAAGATCATGGCATCCGGCCCCGTCACTTCATGGCAAATAGATGGGGAAACAGTGGACAGTGTCAGACTTTATTTTTTGGGGTTCCAAAATCACTGCAGATGGTGATTGCAGCCATGAAATTAAAAGACGCTTACTCCTTGGAAGGAAAGTTATGACCAACCTAGACAGCATGTTAAAAAGCAGAGACATCACTTTATCAACAAAGGTCCATCTAGTCAAGGCTATGGTTTTGCCAGCAGTCATGTATGGATGTGAGAGTTGGACTATAAAGAAAGCTGACTGCCAAAGAATTGATGCTTTTGAACTGTGGTGTTGGAGAAGACTCTTGAGAGTCCCTTGGACTGCAAGGAGATCCAACCAGTCCATCCTAAAGGAGATCAGTCCTGGGTTTCATTGGAAGGACTGTAGTTGAAGCTTAAACTGCAATACTTTGGCCACCTCATGCGAAGAGCTGACTCATTTGAAAAGACCCTGATGCTGGGAAAAATTGAGGGCAGGAGAAGGCGATGACGGAAGATGAGATGGTTGGATGGCATCACTGACTCAATGGACATGGATTTGGGTGGACTCCGGGAGTTGGTGATGGACAGGGAGGCCTGGTGTGCTGCAGTTCATGGGGTCACAAAGAGTCAGACATGACTTGCATGACTGAACTGAACTGAAAATAGCAAGGGACTTATTCTTGTCTGTCTGAAAATATCTTTGTTTTACTTTCATTTCAAAAGTAATATTTTAGTCAAATATAGAGTCCTAGGCGCTGTGTATCTTACATCTGCCTTTGAAGATATTAAGTTCATTGACACCTGGACTTTTCAGAGGCTGATGAAAAATCACTTGCCAGTCTAATTGCTGTTTCTCTCTCACAAAGTCTTTCTAGTTGCTTTCAAGAGTTCTCTTTGTTTCTGCTTTAGAGCAGTCTCACCACTGTAACTATGTGTTCTTTTTATTTATCTATGCTTTGAGGATTTGTATCTTTGTTTTGGAAAAATTATTAGTTTAGTCATTAAATCTTTTAATATACCTCTTCTCCATTCTTTCTTCTAGAACTTTCTATTCAACTTACATTGGACCTACTCATTCTAACTCACGTCTCTTAATATCTTTCCATATTTTCCACATCAATTGATCTTTTGTAGGCTTAAACTCTGTGGCTTGCGATACTTCCTTTTTAGAGATGTAGGTCTTTACCTCCAAGAGATATCAGTGTCATAAATATTAGTAAGTGACTTCCAGATATAGCTTCTATCAATGTTTTAAAAATAAAACAAATGAATGCATCTTTACAGATTCTTCACTTGCCCTAATGACTTCATCATCTTAGTTTTGGATATCAAGCTACTAAGCTATCTGTGTCCAGTAAAGAGACCATTCTATAGGACTTTCAAATGTTTCTAAGAATCTAATGTTATGCTACAGATTTTCCTCTTTGTAAGAAAATTTGCCCGATAGCTTCATACCATTAATGCACTTAGAAACAATCTAAGTGAAGAAACAAGATTTATGGATTATACTGGCATCATTCCACAATATATCAAATTTTCCTGTGCCTCTCCTCATCAGAGAAGTACATGCTGAAGCTAAAACCATGATATTTAATTATATTTTGTTAGTTTTGTGTGCATGCATGTTAAGCTGCTTCAGTCGTGTCTGATTTTTCACAGCCCTATGAATCACAGTCAGCCAGGTGACTCTGTCCATGGGATTCTCCAGGCAAGTATACTGGAGTGGGTTCTTGTGTCCTCCTCCAGGGGATCTTCCTGACCCAGGGATCAAACTGCATCTCAAATTGCATCTATTGCATTGGAAGGTGGGTTGTTTAACCCTAGCACAAACTGAGAAGCCCTTTGTTAGTTTTACTTATCTACTATTTTATGTTTTTGTATCTGAAGAAGTGATTGTTACTTCAATCATGTTTTTGAAACACGACTTCAAAAAAAACATTACATATAGGATTGGAGATAAAATATGTATGCTGACTTAGAAGTCAGTTCAACTAATGGATAAAAGGTAGAAAGTACACAGGAAATTTGTTAAAAGAGTAGATCCTAAAGAACTTTCCTGGTGGTTAAGAATTCAATTTCCAATACAGTGGGTACAGATTTGATCCATGGTTGAGGAGCTAATATCCCACATACCTCACAGGCCCCAAAAGCAGAAAATAAACAACAGAAGGAATACTGTTACAAATTCCATAAAGACTTTAAAAATGGTCCACATTAAAAAAAAAACAAACTTAAAAAAAGAGTAGATTCTGAAAGTTCTCATCACAAGGGAACAACTTTTTTCTTTTCTTTTTATTTTATCTATATGAGATGATTGTTGTTTTAGCCACTAAGTCGTGTCTGATTCTTTTGTGACCACGTGTACTGGAGCCTGCCAACCTCCTCTGTCCATGGGATTTCCCAGGCAAGAATACTAGAATGGGTTGTCATTTTATTCTCCAGGGGATTTTCCAAACCACGGGTCAAACCCATGTCTCCTGCATTGGCTGGAGGATTCTTTACCAGTGAGCCACCTGGGAAGCCCATATGAGATGATGCATGCATGCATACGCAAGTCACTTCAGTCATGTCCGAATCTTTACAACCCTGTGGACTGTAGCCCACTGGGCTCCTCTATCCATGGGATTCTCCAGGCAAGAATACTGGAGTGGCTTGCCATGCCCTCTTCCAGGGTATCTTCTCGATGCAGGAATCGAACCTACATCTCCTCAATCTCCTGCATTGCAGATTCTTTAATGCTGAGCCACCGGGGAACGCCCATATGAAATGATAAGATGCTAGCTAAGCATATTATAGTAATTATTTCACAACATATGTAAATCAAATCATCATGCTGTACACTGTCAACTTATACAGTGATCTATGCCAATTATTTTTCAATAAAACTGGGAAAAAAGGTTTAAAAAAAAGCTGGGGACTATGCAGATCGGTTTAATGTACAGAAAAATCTTCCAAAAGTCAGACCTGAGCAATCATAATTTCCTCATCATTGGAGATAATGCAGCATACACTAAATAACTTCTCAGCAATGTTGTAGGCATGAAAAAAGAAAGAAACTAATAATTTTTTAGGGTATACTGGCAACTACTATGCTAGGCATCTTCATATCTGTATCTCATTTCATCATGACAATCTTTTAGAAAGTGTGAGAAACATAAGCTCAGAAAGACTTAGCAATTGCTTCAATCCTACCTAAACCTAGATTTCAATCAGTTGTCTAATATCAATGCCTAAAATATCTCCACACAATTAAGCTACTTCTCAGTTTCTTCTAAGTGTATCAAAACTGAATAAAGTCATTGGTCAATTAAGGCTGATTAGTAAAGGTTTACTTACAACAACAACATCATACAAAACCCCACTCAATATTCATGTCCTTTATGAACATAATCATAACCCTACACTTTACCTGTATTTTAAAGGAAGATACTTCAACTTAATATTAATTAGCCTCCAATTAAAATAAATAAATGTATACTAAAATATTATCATGTACTAAGTCATAATATATTCATTCAATATATGGGCTTGAGGGCTTCCCTGGAGGCTCAGATGGTAAAGAATCTGCCTGCAATGTGGGAGATCTGGGTTCGATTCCTGAGTTGGGAAGACCCCTCTGGAGAAGGGAAGGGCAACCCACTCCAGTATTCTTGCCTGGAGAATCCCATGGACAGGAGCTTGGTAGGCTACAGTCCATAGATAGGGCTGCACAGAGTTGGACACAACTGAGTGACTAACACTTTCACTTTCAAAGTATGAGCTTAGGCATCAACTTATACATTATTATTATTGGAACTTCTGAATGTAACATTGTCATGTACATTAGAATGTACATCTCCAATATAATTAAAGATCCTATTAACATACTCTTCAAAACTTATCTAAAACTTTAATATCAACTCCAAGATTTCTACTCCATTTGATTTTTCAAATGATGGAAGTTTGCAAACATTAATAACAATAAAAATATTAGCAAGTATAAATCATAATCAAAAATACATAGAGAGAGTAGAGTTTTAAAGTAATCATCTAATTATGAAAAATAATTTAGCTGATATCAAGAAAGTAATTTTGTAAAGCACTGAACTTGGGCTCCTTTGATCAAAATAGAATAATTGGTTATTTTATAGTCAAAGATATTAGAATTATCTTTCTTAGTGTTTCCATCCTTTTCAAGTAACTATAGTTGTTAAATGATGCTAAAGAGAAAAGGGGAAGAAAGGCCCTTTGATTTACCTGAGAAAATTAAAATTAGCAGCTGACATGGGGGAAAGTGAAAGTGAAAAGTGAAAGTGAAGTCCCTCAGTAGTGCCCAACTCTTTGCGACCCCACGGATTGTAGCCCATGGAATTTTCCAGGCAAGAGTACTGGGGTGGGTTGCCATTTCCTTCTCCAATAGGGGAAAGGGATATTATAAAAACACAAAACCATTTCATAATTATTACATCATTAAGAAATTAAAACAGTATAAGAAGAGAAAATGATGTTTTTACTGCTAGATGGTTTTTGTTTTCAATTTTTTAAACAACTCTAAAGATCAATTAAGAGACATACACAAATTTTCTGCCCTTGTGAAATCCTAACCCTATGACATCTTGGGTCCCTGGTTCTGGATATGAAACATTCTCTTTGTCCTCATTATCCTATTGGTAAATCTCTCAACAGCTGTTTGCAATAAAAGATCCTAATGGCCAAAGGGGAGAGCAGAGCACTAAAGAGGTCAAGAAGGAGCATCGGTGATTAGAAAGGTTACTTATCATTTTATCACCCAAAGGAAAACTGAAAACCAACATATGGTGACCCTGTGGCCTGGCTCCAGGTGTTTACTAACTATTTGAAGAAAGAGAATAATGCACCCTTATTTCAGCTTTAAACAGATTAATCCTGTTATGTGTGTAATTTAAGTGCAAGAGATCCTAAAAAGGTAAAAAAAAAAAAAAAGGCATATATATATATAGTTACGTGTGTATTTTATACATATACATTAAACACACACACATACATATAAACAAAAGACTAGCCTAGAAATTCAGATTAAATAACTATCAATCTAAAGGGATTCAAAAATATTAAATGGTTTATAAAAACACTTCTAAGAAGCAAGTCAAAGTGTCAGTCGCTCAGTTGTGTCTGACGCTTTGAGACCCCGTGGACTGTAGCCTGCACAGTCCCCTGTCCATGGGATTCTCCAGGCAAGAACACTGGAGTGGGTTGCCATGTCCTTCTCCAGGGGATCTTCTCAACCCAGGGATGAAACCTGGGTCTCCTGCAACACAGGCAGATTCTTTAGAAACCCAGAGTAAGAAGAAGCAAACCCAGAGTAGAAACTACTGATCTCCAAGAATACAAATGATTATAAACCTATGATTTGGGCTTGAAATTTGAGGAAAAATAAAAATTAAATCAACTTCTTGTCAAGTATACGCCTGATAAATACATATGTTTGCCCTCCAAAAGAATATTGAGGTGTTAAAACAATTCCATGTCTTTTATTCCCTAAGCCCATATCAAACCATATTGTAGAATATTTATGTCACCTTAAATCCTCAAGGAAAGTGATTCTACAATTTCCCTCAGTACAAAATTCCAGTATTTAATAACTTGAAATTCTTCCTACTACCTAATTGACAACCTTCCAGCTGTAAAAATTAAGGCAACTGTGCTTTTTTATGCTCTTGGTGGGGAAGGAGAACAATTTGTTACCAGCAATCAAACTATAATAAATGTTCCAAAGCCTGAAAGTGATTTTGAAGCCAACATTTAGCTTTCTGTTTTACAGGCTACTCAAACTCAATTTCTTTAAATTTCCCTTATATGTACTTGTAAGTATTTCACTATTATCCTCTCTCAAGTTATCTGAATCTCTTAAAAAAATTATGGAGGTAGTCAAAAGTACCCAAAAAAGACTAATAAAAAGTATTTTTAGTGAAATGATTCTCAATGACAAAGTAAAAATTACTTGAACCTTAGCTAACTCATAGTGATGAAATAATAAACAAAAGAGAGTGAGCATGAAAATATTAAAAAGTGAGTCTAAGAGACAAAATAAGTCAGTCTTAAGTACACTCCATGGAGATAATACCTTGATTAAATAACTCAAATATCTTATCTCTAGCAGGTTACCCTTACTGCAAAGAGCTATACTTCAGGCAGGCACAGCTTGATGGAAGGCTTCTTAAAGATATTAATTACTACAATACTGTAAAGTAATTAGCCTCCAATTAAAATTAATAATTAAAAATATAAAGACATCAATTAATATGTTGATAAAAATAATTTATACTGTCCTATATAAAATTATATTTACTTCCTAAGATAATTTGTCTTCAAAATTTTGTGATCCTCTGTTCATCAATAAGTTCTCAATAAGTTCTCCTGGTCTCATTCATTAAAAATCTTTTGTTTTCTACTGCTATTAAGATAAAAACCTAGAATTCTTAACAAAGGCTGGAAGTTTGATTTGGATCCTCCTCTTTTCTTGCCTCATGTACATGACGGCTGCTTTAACAGCGTCAGTCACACTGGCCTTCTCAGCTCTTCAAATACACAGCCTCAGGGTCTTCACAAGTGTCTTCTCTCCTCCATTTCTTTACCAGATGATTTTCACTAATTTCAGTTCAGTTCAGTTCAGCTGCTCAAGCGTGTCCGACTCTTTGCAACCCCATGAATCACAGCATGCCAGGCCTCCCTGTCCATCACCAACTCCTGGAGTTTACTCAAACTCATACCCATCGAGTCGGTGATGCCATCCAACCATCTCATCCTCTGTCGTCCCCTTCTCCTCCTTCCCACAATCTCTCCCAGAATCAGGGTCTTTTCAAATGAGTCAGCTCTTCGCATCAGGTGGCCAAAGTATTGCAGTTCAAGCTTCAACATCAGTCCTTCCAATGAACATCCAAAACTGATCTCCTTTAGGATGGACTGGTTGGATCTCCTTGAAGTCCAAGAGACTCTCAAGAGTCTTCTCCAACACCACAGTTCAAAAGCATCAATTTTTCGGCACTCAGCTTTCTTCATGGTCCAACTCTCAAATCCGTACGTGACCACTGGAAAGACCATAGCCTTGACTAGATGGACCTTTGTTGGCAAAGTAACATTTCAGCTTTTTAATATGCTGTCTAGGTTGGTCATAACTTTCTTTCCAAGGAGTAAGCATCTTTTAATTTCATGGCTGCAATCACCATCTGCAGTGATTTTGGAGCCCCCAAAAATAAAGTCTGACACTGTTTCCACAGTTTCTCCATCTATTTCTCATGAAGTGATGGGTCCAGATACTATGATCTTAGTTTTATGAATGATGAGCTTTAAGCCAACTTTTTCACTCTCCTCTTTCACTTTCACAAAGAGGCTTTTTAGATCCTCTTCACTTTCTGCCATAAGGGTGGTGTCGTCTGCATATCTGGGGTTATTGATATTTCTCCCAGCAATCTTGATTCCAGCTTGTGCTTCTTCCAGCCCAGCGTTTCTCATGATATACTCTGCATATAAGTTAAATAAGCAGGGTGACAATATACAGCCTTGACGTACTCCTTTTCTTATTTGGAACCATCCTGTTGTTCTATGTCCAGTTCTAACTGTTGCTTTCTGACCTGCATACAGGTTTCTTAAGAGGCAGGTCAGGTGGTCTGGTATTCCCATCTCTTAGAATTTTCCACAGTTTATTGTGATCCATACAGTCAAAGGCTTTGGCATAGTGAACAAAGAAGAAATAGATGTTTTTCTGGAACTCTCTTGCTTTTTCGATGATCCCGCGGATGTTGGCAATTTGATCTCTGGTTCCTCTGCCTTTTCTAAAATCAGCTTGAACATCTGGAAGTTCACGGTTCACTTATTACTGAAGCCTGGCTTAGAGAATTTTGAGCATCACTTTACTAGCGTGTGAGATGAGTGCAATTGTGTGGTAGTTTGAGCATTCTTTGGCATTGCCTTTCTTTGACATTGGAATTAAAACTGACCTTTTCCAGTTGTGGCCACTGCTGAGTGTTCCAATTTTGCTGGCATATTGAGTGCAGCACTTTCACAGCATCATCTTTCAGGATTTGAAGTAGCTCAATTGTATTCCATCACCTACACTAGGTTTGTTCGTAGTGATGCTTTCTAAGGCCCACTTGACTTCACATTCCAGGATGTCTGGCTCTAGGTTAGTGATCACACCATCGTGATTATCTGGGTTGTGAAGATCTTTTTTGTCAGTTCTTCGGTGTATATTTGCCACCTCTTCTTAATATCTTCTGCTTCTGTTAGGTCCATACCATTTCTGTCCTTTACCGAACCCATCTTTGCATGAAATGTTCCCTTGGTATCTCTAATTTTCTTGAAGAGATCTCTAGTCTTTCCCATTCTGTTGTTTTTCTCTATTTCTTTGCACTGATCACTGAGGAAGGCTTGCTTATCTCTCCTTGCTATTCTTTGGAACTCTGCATTCAAATGGGAATATCTTTCCATTTCTCCTTTGCTTTTCGCTTCTCTTCTTTTCACAGCTATTTGTAAGACCTCCTCAGATAGCCCTTTTGCCTTTTTGCATTTCTTTTGGGGATGGTCTTGATCCCTGTCTCCTGTACAATGTCACGAACCTCCGTCCATAGTTTATCAGGCACTCTGTCTATCAGATCTAGTCCCTTAAATCTATTTCTCACTTCCACTGTATAGTCATAAGGGATTTGATTTAGGTCATACCTGAATGGTCTAGTGGTTTTCCCCCCTTTCTTCAATTTCAGTCTGAATTTGGCAATAAGGAGTTCATGATCTGAGCCACAGTCAGCTCCCAGTCTTGTTTTTGCTGACCGTATAGAGCTTCTCCATCTTTGGCTGCAAAGAATATAATCAATCTGATTTCGGTGTTGACCATCTGGTGATGTCCATGTGTAGAGTCTTCTCTTGTGTTGTTGGAAGAGGGTGTTTGCTATGACCAGTGCATTCTCTTGGCAAAACTCTATTAGCCTTTGCCCTGATTCATTCCATACTCTCACACATTTATCCACCAAATATTTTCCGAGCTCCTATTATGAGGCAGACACTGTGCAATTCACTTTATAAACAGCCATGAGCAAATAGGCAGGCAGCAGCAAAATGAACAAAATATACAGTATGTTAGAAAGTATCAGTAACAAATAATAAGGAAGGAAAAAAAAGTCAGGAAAAATTACATGAAGTGTGTTTGTGTATGTATGTGTGTGTGTGCAGTTTCAGATAAGGTTGTTAGGGCAGGCCTTACTTAGAAGATCACATTTAACTAGCTAACAAGTAATCAAATAAGTAAAATGAATATGGACTAGTAAGTGCCGTGAAGGAAATAAAAAGCATAATTTCCTTTATGCTTTAACTGGGAGCATAAATGTAAGTAACTGGGAGAAGACTTTTCATATAGATGGATCAGACTGAAGGCCAGCCTGAAGAGAAACTGCATGTGAGCTGAGATTGAAGGATGAAATTTAGTCAAAATGTGACCCTTAGAGTATGTTAACATACTCCCCAAAGTACAGATGGCTCAGACTCTCCTAAAGCACTACTAGCATACTAGTTATATAGGATGGTATCATGGCTGACATAGATATTCGTAGAGGAAAGGGAAATATGTATTGAATGTCTACCAGGAAAAAGGTAAATGAAAAGTATGCTTGTCATACTCTTTAGCTTTTTGAAGTCTTCAAGAACAAGTTAGCTGATGTTCACTGTAAAAAGTGGCTGAGTAAAATCTCTTGGTGGTCAATGAACATTTATGTTGCTTCCATGTCTGAGCTATTTTGAATAATGTTGCAATAAATATGACAGTACATACCTTCTTGAAGATCCTGATTTCAGTACCTCTGGATATATACCCAGGAGTAGGATTCCTAGATCATATGGCAGTTTTATTTTTAATTTTTTGAGAAAGTTCCATATTGTTTTCCACAGTGGCTGCACAAATTTACATCTTTACCAACTGTGTGTAAGAATTCTCTTTTTTCCACATTTTTGTGAACACTAATTATCAGTTTTTAAATAATAACCATCCTAACAGGTGTAAGGTGTTATCTCATTGCTGTTTCGATTTGCATTATCCTGATGATTAGTGAGGTTTATACCTTTTCATATAATTGTTCATTTGTATGTCTTCTTTTGAGAAATGTCTATTAAGTTCCTTTGTCCATTTTTAAATTGGATTATTTGCTTTTTTTGCTAAAACTGTAAGAGTTCCTTATATACTATGGACATTATCCCTTCATCAGATATATGGTTTGCAAATAATTTCTGCAAATTCCATAAACTGGCTTTTCATTTTGATTTGTTGTGTGGAGCTTTCTATTTTGATGTAATCCCACTCATCTATAGTTACTTTTGTTGCCTGTTTTTCATATCAAGGAACCACTGCCAAGACCAAGATCAAGAAGCTTTTCTCCTATATTTTCCTCTAGGAGTTTTATAGTTTTCAGTCTTACACTTCAGTCTTTAATCCACGTTGAGTTAATTTTTGCAATATGGTGTAAGCTAAGGTCCAGTTTTATTCTTCTGAATGTGGTTGTCCAGTGTTTCCAGAGTCTTTTATTGAAGAGACTATCCTTTCTCTTGACTCAGCTCCACCCATCAACAGAAAATTGGATTAAAGATTTACCAAGCATGGCCCCACCCATGAGAACAAGACCCAGTTTCCCCTCAGTCAGTCTCTCCCATTAGGAAGCTTCCATAAACCTCTTATCCTTCTCCATCAGAGGGCAGAGAGACTGAAAACCACAATCACAGAAAACTAACAAATCTAATCACATGGACCACAGCCTTGTCTAACTCGATGAAACTATGAGCCTTGTCATGTAGGGTCATGGTGGAGAGTTCTGACAAAATGTGGTCCACTGGAGAAAGGAATGGCAAACCACTTCAGCATTCTTGCTTTGAGAACCCCATGAACAGTATGAAAAGGCAAAAGATAGGACACTGAAATATGAACTCTCCAGGCCTGTAGGTGCCCAATATGGTACTGTAGATCAGTGGAGAAATAACTCCAGAAAGAATGAAGAGACAGAGCCAAGCAAAAACAACACCCAGTTGTGGATGTGACTGGTGATGGAAGCAAGGTCCGATGCTGTAAAGAGCAATACTGCTTAGGAACCTGGACTGTTAGTTCCATGAATCAAGGCAAATTGGAAGTAGTCAAACAGGAGATGGCAAGAGTGAACATTGACATTCTAGGAATCAGCGAACTAAAATGGACTGGAATGAGTAAATTTCACTCAGATGACCATTATATCTACTACTGTGGGCAAGAATCCCTTAGAAGGAATGGAGTAGCCATCATGGTCAACAAAAGAGTGTGAATTGCTTGGATGCAATCTCAAAAACGACAGAATGATATCTGTTCGTTTCCAAGTTTGCAAACCATTCAATATCACAGTAATCCAAGTCTATGCCCTGACCAGTACTGCTGAAGTAGCTGAAGTTGAATGGTTCTATGAAGACCTACAAGACCTTCTGGGATGAACACCCCAAAAAGATGTCCTTTTCATTACAGGGGACTGGAATGCAAAAGTAGGGAGTCAAGAAACACCTGGAGTAACAGGCAAATTTGGCCTTGGAGTACAGAATGAAGCAGGGCAAAGGCTAATAGGGTTCTGCAAGGGGAACGCACTGTTCATAGCAAACACCCTCTTCCAACAACACAAGAGAAGACGCTACACATGGACATCACCAGATGGTCAACACCAAAATCAGATTGATTATATTCTCTGCAGCCGAAGGTGGAGAAGCTCTATACAGTCAGTAAAAACAAGACCGGGAGCTGACTGTGGCTCAGATCATGAACCCCTTATTGCCAAATTCAGACTGAAATTGAAGAAAGTGGGGAAAACCACTAGACCATTCAGGTATGACCTAAATCAAATCCCTTATGACTATACAGTGGAAGTGAGAAATAGATTTAAGGGACTAGATCTGATAGAGTGCCTGATGAACTATGGACAGAGGTTCGTGACATAGTACGGGAGACAGGAATCAAAATCATCCCTAAGAAAAAGAAATGCAAGAAAGCAAAATGGCTGTCTGAGGAGGCCTTACAAATAGCTGTGAAAAGAAGAGAAGTAAAAAGCAAAGGAGAAAAGGAAAGATACCCATTTGAATGCAGAGTTCCAAAGAATAGTAAGGAGAGATAAGAAAGCCTTCCTCAGTGATCAGCGCAAAGAAATAGAGGAAAACAACAGAATGGGAAAGACTAGAGATCTCTTCAAGAAAATTAGAAAAAAAAAAAAGAAAAAAGAAAATTAGAGATACCAAGAGGACATTTCATGTTAAGATGGGCTCAATAAACGACAGACATGGTATGGACCTAACAGAAGCAGAAGACATTAAGAAGAGGTGACAAGAATACACAGAAGAACTGTACAAAAAAGATCTTCACGACCCAGATAATCACGATGGTGTGATCACTCACGTAGAGCCAGACATCCTAGAATGTGAAGTCAAGTGGGCCTTAGGAAGCATCACTACAAACTAAGCTAGTGGAGGTGATGGAATTCCAGTTGAGCTATTGCAAATACTAAAAGATGATGCTGCATCTATTGATGATGCTACATCTGTGACAATATACGAGGCTATATATTGTTACCCTGCTTATTTAACTTATATGTAGAGTACATCATGAGAAACGTTGGGCTGGATGAAGCACAAGCTGGAATCAAGATTGCCGGGAGAAGTATCAACAACATCAGATCTAAAAAGCCTCTGGTGAAAGTGAAAGGGGAGAGTGAAAAAGTTGGCTTAAAGCTCAACATTCAGAAA
This sequence comes from Cervus elaphus, assembly GCF_910594005.1. Lineage (NCBI taxonomy): Eukaryota > Metazoa > Chordata > Mammalia > Artiodactyla > Cervidae > Cervus > Cervus elaphus. The sequence continues at coordinate 17,372,196 of NC_057839.1, read as the reverse complement.
ACGAAGATCATGGCATCTCTTCCCATCACTTCATGGCAAATAGATGGGGAAACAGTCACTGTAGGTGGTGACTGCAGCCATGAAATTAAAAGCTTACTCCTTCGAAGAAAAGTTATGAGCAACCTAGAAAGCATATTAAAAAGCAGAGACATTACTTTGCCAACAATGGTCCATCTAGTCAAGGTTTTTCCAGTAGTCATGTATGCATGTGAGAGCTGGACTATAAAGAAAGCTGACTGCCAAAGAATTGATGCTTTTGAACTGTGGTGTTGGAGAAGACTCTTGAGAGTCCCTTGGACTGCAAGGAGATCCAAACAGTCCATCCTGAAGGAGATCAGTCCTGGGTGTTCATTGGAAGGACTGATGTTGAAGCTGAAACTCCAATACTTTGGCCACCTCATCCTGAAGCTGAAACCCCAATACTTTGGCCACCTCATGTGAAGAGTTGACTCACTGGAAAGGACCCTGATGCTGGGAGGGATGGGGGCAGCAGGAGAAGGGGACGAGAGAGGATGAGATGGCTGGATGGCATCACCGACTCGATGGGCATGAGTTTGAGTAAGCTCTGGGAGTTTGTGATGGACAGGGAGGCCTGGCATGCTGCGATCCATGGGGTCGCAAAGAGTCAGACACGACTGAGCGACTGAACTGAACTGAGCTGAAGCTACAAGTATATACAAAGATTGTGATTAAAGTTTGGCTTTTTCTGAGGGAAAAAGCAACCTAGGGAAAAAAGTAACTAAAACCATACAGAAACAAGAATAGAAGTAAAGATTCTTTATGGAGAGACAAAGTTTTACTTAAGGCTATATATCTTTAGATAGTTGCACACAATCTTTAAATCTAATGCACAAAATGTGCTGCCAAAGCCTCCTAGGAATAATAATATACTTGTCCCTCAAAGACTATTTAAAAAATCACTTTCCTTTGTACTGCACCCAAGAAGAATAACTGGTAGAGTACAAAGTGTGTATCATTTAGTCTTAACTACCTTTTATCATTATTATTTTCTTAAAAGGGATTTTAAACACAGTTTACAAAAAATTGGGAGAAAGCCTTTAAACTTACTTTCAAAAATTTTTGACATACAATTCATCATTTAAAAATCCTATACATTCATTCAACATGTTTACATTGTGTATCTACTATGAACGTCTCTCTATATTAGATACTGAAATCTTTCTCTACGAAAATTTAAAAAGAATTATTTTTTAACATCTTCTGTGGTAGATCCTTAAACTTTTTTAGACAGACAAGAAGAGTAAACCATGATACCTCCATTGTTTTCCCATAGCAATTTTCCTTGTTTCTCTATTTAGCCTAATGTCATTTTGTCCCCACTCAGTTAACTATGTTAGAATGTGGGCAACTTGCAATGACTTAATACTAAAAGTATAAGTTAAAAACTCTGAGTCAAAGTGAAAATGCCCTTAACCCAGTTATTATAGTACCAGAAAAGGTGGGAAGTGAGGGAGGTTTCAAAATCATAACATTTTAAAGACAAAAGTTGGCATTATAAACTCAGAACTTAAAAAAGAAATACACTGGAAAATTTTTAAATTCTATCTGCATCCCTCCCAAGACATTTGAAATTTATTTAATTAAAGGATTATTCAAACATTTAGAATAAATATTATACAAATGATTTCAGAAAAGGAGCAATGTCAAAGGCCATACTTGTGTTAATACTGATACCAGAGAAATTACATTCATCAAAATTCCATCTTAACAATTGTGTCATGAAAAAAAACCATATAAATGACTAAACAGAAGGATTAAGACTTCTTACCCCATATTTACATTGGCGAGATGTTGCTCCATACTGGAAACGGCATTGTTCATCGGCATCATACACCTGACCTGGAGCCACAGCTGGATAAAGAAAGTCACGCTTGGGAGGCTCATTATCAAGGCAAGTACCACGGCCTGAACTGTTCAACATAAAGGATCAAAGGAGATTAGGTACACTGTGGACTATTTCAATCTCAGTCATGAAACCATGTATTGAGTTCTTTATTTTAATAATTGATGCATGAAAAACAATATATTCTATCAATATATAATCATGGCAAAATAGAATAACTTTACTAAAACTTGAATAAGACCTCCAATAGTTTTTTCCAGAACTAAGACACAATAAAAGCATCTTACAAAATAATTTAAAAATGTCAGGTTGGCCTTTAAACACTGATTTAAAACTAATTTCTGGAGGAATCAAAACAATTTCATACTGCTCTAAGCTTCTTGTTTGTTTTCAGTGAAAACATAACCATATCTGGTAGTGGAATCAAAAACAAAATATGGGAAAAAAACTGGTTGTGATTCTTAAAGACCTAATCTATATACTTCCACCTTGGGTAGAACAAATAGATGGTGTGGTAAAACATGTCCAAAGGTTCTTGAAATATTTCAATAACAAATGGGCTGAATGACAGATGAGGCCAAGATCCAAATTCTCTTCTCAAGTATATTAAAAGTGTTTAGTCTCTCAAAAATTTCATATTTCATCTAGGACCATCAGAATTGGAAAAGAGAATGTTCTCCTCTCTATAATTTCTGCTTTTCAAAGTATGCTTCATTCAAACATAATATTTAATTCAGTGGAACAAATAACATAAAGATCGCCAAAAGTCAGACAGAATATCTTAGTTTAAGGAGCTTTATACTTTGCTAAATATAATTGTTCTTTTTATTTAGTCAGTGTGCATAAAATAGGACAGATGCTTTTTTACTTTCATTTCACATGTGAGTAAGTTAGAATTTTTAAAGAATTCCTATGCCAACATTTAAAAATTTTTTCCAACATTCCTGTCAATTGTGCCAGCACTTGTGTTTTTTTTTCCAAATCTTTTCCATCCACTTTGCCAAAGGAAAATAATTTCACAAGTAGAAGTTCCTCAACTATTATTTAGGACAGTACAAATTTTCACTTATAGGTAAGCAAGAAAAAAACATGCATAAAAATAAATTTCATATTCACTTCAAATTTTACATTCTTGTAATGCGAAAGTAAATGTTATATACTAATATATATTTGCCTAGAAGCAAATAAATACCTTTCAAAAACTGAACCATGCTATTCATAAGGTGATAGATTCAAAGACCCCTTTTTCTTTAATTTATGCCTCTTGATTAATTTTTTAATTTTGTTTTGCTTTTTTGATTAATTTTTAAACAATAATGACATTTAGGTGGAATAATAAACGTAGTACCGAATAGATGGATGTTATTATTGGCTATTATAATCATTTCATTTGTCACTGCTCTAGGTGTCTAGCTAATAGAGAAATTTTTTCACCCAGCTATCCATATCTCATGACAGAATGTTTTTTATTTTCTGTTCACAATGCTTTTAGAAATTGACATATACTAAGAAAGACCATTTCCAGATGAATTTTAAAAATAGTAAGTTGTTTTTATTATATAAAATAGCTTCACATAGGTATACAAATTTTAGCCAAATAAAATTCTACTAGTAAATTCGAAATTTATATTAAGGTTAGTGATAAAGAGGTCAATGTGAAAGTATAACAAAAGAAGAATTTATTAGATAATTCCATTAGTAGTTTTATTTCCTAATTTTCTTCCTAAGTTATAAATTTCATCTCTATCTACAACCAAATTATAAAAGTCTCTCTGAAAGGAGCTAAATATGTAATAAAAATAAAATATCAAGCTAAGTTCTATAAAATTAATGGAAAACTTTTAAACACTGACATACTAAGTACAGGATCCTACAGATATTAAATATTTGCCAATAGCATAACAAAGAAAGTATAAGATATATTCACTTAATTTGAGTTGGCATCAACTCAAAATCCATTAAAAATTAGTACACATAATTATTTTTAGTACCTAAAATTAACCTAAAAACTTAAGAGGAAGAAGTATGTGGACCCCCCAAAAGGTTACAAACAGGATAACCTGAGGAAAAAAATAAAACTTGGAAAAAATTCTTTCCTGATAGCTAACAGAACTGGTTCAACCTAGGAAGAAACAACAATAATTACTTCATTTAAAGTTCTTGTTGCCAGGTATTAATGGTCTACAAATCATGGTTGGTGGGCTTTCCTAGTAGCTCAGTTGGTAAAGAATCCGCCTTCAGGAGACCCCAGCTAGATCCCTGGGTTGGAAAGATCCCCTGGAGAAGGGAAAGGCTAGCTACTCCAGTATTCTGACCTGGAGAATTCCAGTACAGTCCATGGGGTCACAAACAGTCAGACACAACTAAGTGACCTTCACTTTTTGTTTTCACTTTCAATACTGGTTGGCATTCTTTAAAAACTACCAAATCAGATGACTATTGCAGGAGCCTCCAGAGAATGAAGAATGCCAGGTACTGTGGTCCCCTGTGGGAAAATCTTTCTGAGAAAGTCTACCCCAAAAGTGATTTGTGTTTCAATTGCTTTGTATTGATGTGGTCTAGTTAGTTATCTAGACATGTGTCATTCTCTTCCCAATATATATTTTTTTTTGTAGAAGAAACACCACATGAAATACAAGTGAAAAAAATAACAGACCTTTAAATAATAAACATGTATTTAGGAATACAGCATCAACAAAAACCTTTTAAAATGGATTTGGCTATAGTTGTACAAAATATCAATGTTTGCAAGTCAAGTGTTTTAACCTACTAGCATTGGCTCTAGGATAGCAAGTGTGTGATATCTGCAAGGTTGATTTAAACTGTTTCTACATTTTGGGTAGAAAATGTACCCACATATTTTCCTTCTAGTAATGATAAATATTACATACAGTAAAACCTTGACTGAAGTATTTGAGGGGTAAGATAGTCTTCATACTTTAATTCTTAACTGAGGGTTAAGCTACAAAAACAGTTTTTGCATGATGTTACTAAAATCTGTCTGTTACTTTTTGGTTATTTTCAAGTAAGTTAAACAGTAAGTATTAATTAACTCTTTAGTGGCTCAAGCTGTGTCTGACCCTTAAGAGACCCTGCAGCCTGCCAGACTGCTCTGTCCATTGGATTTCACAGGCAAGAATACTAGAGTGGGTTGCCATTTCCTTCTTCCAGGGATCTTTCGCAGGGATTGTGCCCGCATCTCTTGCATTGGGCAGGCAAATTCTTTAGCCCCGAGCTACCAGGGAAGCCCTCAGAAGATAATAATTCTGGATATTTTCATGCCTCTGTGCCATCAATTGCCATTATGAAATATCACAGATATAGGTATAGAAAGAAGATAGAGGACATAAACCCAAGAGATGTACATTTAACTCTAAGATGTGTTTTCTTTGTTTTTCTTTCCCCTTAGAAAATTTCCAAGTGCTCAATCACAACTCTCTTTGTCTCCCAAAGAATTAATGGTTTTTTCTGTGTAATTCAAATTTCTAATGCCCACATATTACATTTTCATTCTCCAAATAAATAAAAGTTTATACCTTATTATCTGAATCTACAGGGAAGAGGATGCAATTAATGATTTTTAAAATAATTATTTTTGCCTGATTTTTAAAATAATAATTTATTTGGTTTTCTCAGTAATTATTCATCTCTCAATTTATTAATCTGACAGTTCTTGGATTCTACATAGAACGAGTCATTTTGCAGGTTTTCTTTTATGACTTTATCCTTCTACTCAATACTATGAATGTGAGACACATCCATGTTGAGGTGTGCAACTGTAAGCTATTAATTTATATTGTCCTTTGATATTCCATTTAAGACTATGTCACTTCTATTAACAAGTGTTTAAATTATTTCTAATTTCTGGAAATTGCAAATTATGCTGATATAAATCATTTTGTATTGTCTTCTGGTATAAATGATTTTCTTAAAAATATTAGATATGAGTTAATTACACATATTTTATAGTTGTTTCCTTTTAACAAAAAGAAGCTATGAGTAATTTTTACTAATCTAAGGTTCCAATTAATCAATATAATCATATAATTATGATACTGAACCTAATGTTATTTATGCTATTTTAAAATTAATAGTGGTAATATTATATATAAATTTTCTTGAATTTTCTCATAAAATGCCACTTTTAAACATAGCGAGCTTGTGCCCTAGAGTCATAGGTGAATTTTTTCACTCAGAAAACATAAACCTCACTCATTAATAAATGAAATGGAGAACATTGTACATTCCACCGATAAGATGTTATTACAACTTACTATTGCTTGGGACAAGATATACTTGTCCTGAGCAAAACTGTATACTCCATAAAAGCAGAACTATGATTAGTTCCCTAGCAGCACATATTTCACAACTAAAAGTCTAATCCTGGTTAATATCTACAGCAATATAGGTAATTATTGAACTAATACACTCCACTTTTGTTTATGCTTCTAAGACAAGGCAAAAAATGTGTATTAGTTTGAGAACATGCTTTTCCCTTGATTATGAAACTCTCAGTAAATCAAAGTATATTTACATTTCCAGAAATCCTTACAGAATGATAGCAAAGTCATATTTTACGTATTCTACTTCTAATTTAGAGAAGTCTTATTTACAGAGTTCAAAAATTAGCCTTGAAAATAGGAACATGAGCCAGATTTGTGTCTTCAATTAAAATGTACAGATTCTTATGTAAAATATGGTGTCTTGGCTTTGTTTCCAGAACACATGAAAACATAACTGCAATTTTAGATTTATTTTTCAGTTAAACAATTACACTATAAAGTACAGATCTTCAGCCTGTAACAGTGGGTCAATCTAAGAAATAATTCTTTCTATATAACCCTGATTATGCCTGAACAGTTTCTTAACAACAACAACAAAAAGTTAACAGATAATATAACATCTACTTTTTTCTATAAAGTTGTGCTAACATACATAAATTAAGCAAAAATGAATTGGGTGTCTCATCTATGGCAAGTCAAGTGTCTTACCTACTACATTTTCATAAATTGCTCTACCAATCTTCACAAAACTAACAATACATTACCTTCAAAATGAATTACTCTAAGTCAGATCTTTATCTCTTGCCCTCTATAGGACTGGGATACTTGAACACAACTGAACTAGAGGCTTCCATTATGCAAACACTATGCTAATCATGTTTACTAAGTTATGCTCTTTTTCTCCATATGTAATTATGACTTATCAAAGATATTTATGGGTTAGAGTGAAGTCCCCCAAAAATGTCAGATAAATGGAAGGAGGAGAAATTTGTTTTGCTAAGCTCTTTTTTGGCTCCACATAAAAAAGAGGTCCCATCTATAAAAGTTGTTTCTGTCTAATAGACTATTGATAGTGACCTTCAAAAGTAATTGCTCTAGAAGAATTGTTAAGTGCCTTACTTGTCCTGTTCATCTTATATCACTTCTCTTGCAGCTCTACCTTTCTTTCTAGTTCATCTTCAACCATAATATTGCTTCTCTTTTTTTCAGCTTCCATCCTTTTTGTGAAAATATTTAATTTGGAACTGTAGGAAATTTTGCTACGGATCTCTGACAGTTCAAACAATATAACAGACTTTAATTTAAATAGAGCAAGAGTTGATTCACAGAGGCCCCAGGATTTTTGAAGACTATATGAAATTACTCTGTACTACCACTAAGTGGTGGAAAATGTATGAAAAACTGGCCTCAATTACTTCTGGCTGCCTTCTACTGCCTGGTAAATTAGCCCATAGACAGCAATGAATGTGAGCCATAATACCAGGTTCATCTTCTCTAGTTTCTAAATAAATAAATAGATGAATAAATAAATAAATAAGTCCCGCAGGCAGATAGGAAGGACACTACCTGCAAAGCCGTCGTCGAAAACATCAGAAGCTGGCATAACACGTCCATTTTAACGGTAATGGGTTCTTTATTATTTAATCAGGACGGCTTCTGGGCGATTCATGAACCACTTATTGAATCACCGAGTTTAAGAAATCTGAAAAAAAATATTGGGAGTTGGTAAACACCATCTCCTGATGGATCAATAGCACCTAGTGTTTCAGAATGACACGAGAGACTTTTTTACTCTATTGGCATTTAAAGGCCATGGAATTGCTTTCAGTTGAACATAGTGAATAGTGAATCTCTATAAATCATAGAAAGCTTATTGTTAAAATCCACCATCATCTTTGGCCTATATAGTCACTAAGTAGAGAAAAGTATGCATTCTGTTGGCAGGGCTGCAGTTCCTAAACAATTCATCTTTCAAGATTTCTTTTTCTTGAGAAGAGAAACTAAAATAAAATGTTATGAGTCTTTTTGAGCCAACTATAAAACATAAATGTAACCTCAATCCCTAATCAAAATATCACTGGATTTTTATAAATATCACACAAAGCTGTTAAAGCAATTAAGTCCCCTGCATTAATAAAGAGGAACAAAGAAATTCAAGAAAGTTACTATTATATCTTTGTGCTCCAGTGAACTGACCTTTTTAAAGGGCCTTGTGTTTAAAAAACCTTTATTGCTTGGTCAGATTACAATCAGAGTTGTTTAGTTTACTATTAAAGAGAGGGGGAAAAGATGCCAACTTCTCCCCAAATCCCTACCCATTGTCTTTCACATCTCTCTTTTACTAATGGCTTTAACTTTGTGAGCATTCCCGTGAGGATGCAACAGAAATATTCTTATAAAATACAGGATAATAAACCCACTAGAACCCTGTCAACACTAATTATGCTTACACATAGAAAATGCAAAGAGGCAATAAGGCTTACATAATGCTTTTTGGATTAATTCTTTCAATTAATTCAGTGGAATGATTTATTGCAACTAGTAATAATTTTACATCTCTCACCAAACCAGTGGTGATTTCTTAACTGTATTTTATCAGCAATTTAGGGATTCCCTTTTGGAAAGTTTTAACAGCCTTAACACAGTTTTAACTACACAGGGTCTGGCAAGAGATCAAAACCAGTCCTTGTATTTAGTATAAAGAGATATTCCTAGCAAATGGGCTGTACAACAGAAACAAGACAGAGGAGAGAGAAATGATGTACTTGGGGAAGAAAAAAAAAAAAAACAAGCAGAGGAAAGTCTTCAAAAATGCACAGGAATACTGAGCATTCATACAGTTTGCCTTTCTGGAGATAGACACTAAGATTCCATTATAAAAACATGAGCCAAGTCAAGGGAGAAATTCCAGATCTGGCTTGATTTCTGGGGAGAGTAGATCTTCAACAGTGCTTAAAATTTAGGTTATATGATCTTGTTAAAACATCTCAGAAAATGATATTGCTAGTGCTTTGTATTAAAAAACTACAAAAAGATGTCAAACAAATTTTCTGTGGTCCTTCACCCAGTTTTGGCACAAGGCAAGAATTATAATTTATCTATTACAAAGATTAAAAATTGTTAGGTTATAGTATAGCTATTCAGAAGAGCTGCCTTCTAAATATACTTCCAATTCCTTCAATTTCATTATCACATTAATTCAAAAGAGCCCATTTTAAACACTTGTCTTTTGATCTTTGATTGAGCAAAGCATTTCTCTTGGTAATTTATTAATAAAATCTCTTGTCTGGGGCTTTTAAAAATATGCAATTATAAGTTTTAAGAATATAATCTGGTTCTTAGCAGATATGAACCAAAGTCTTAATAAGTAATGTTACCCTACATAGTGTTTGAAAGATAATGTTGGTTGCTCAATTGTATCCAACTCTTTGCAACCCATTGACTATAGCTTGCCAGGCTCCTCTGTCCATGGAATTTTCCAGGCAAGAATACTGCAGTGGATAGCCATTCCCTTCCCTAGGTGATCTTCCCGACCCAGGGATCAAACCCAGGTCTCCCTCTGAATTTCTAAAACGTTACACTATAATCATGTTAAAGTTAACTTTAAACAAAGACAGTTTTTAAAAAGAATTTCTGTTGCTCTCCTGTACTTTGTGTATGACCAACTTTTTCAGAATACTTAATCTCTCCTCCTCAGAAAAAAATGGCAGAAAACAGCTGAAGGTAATGATAGAACAACAGTGCTTAAAACCTCGATATTATTTAATATACCACATAATGACTGTCTATTAAGTGTTTTATATACTTATATAAATTATAAATATAACTTATTATATTATAATAAATTATATATAATATTAAATTATAAATATACTCATTATAGTGTTATACATAATTATTTACATGACAACTTGATGATATGTGTATCATTACCTAAATTTATTCAACAAATGAATTCACTGAATATTAGAAAGTTTAAGTAACAAACATGACCAAGGTTACACTGTTAGAGAGTGAGACCTAAGTCTAACAGTTTCCAAAGGCTAATCTTAAAGTTCTACGCAGGTGAAATATGGAAAAACATCTGCTTTCCTAAATATAGTTACACCTGAGCTAATTTATAGTCTTCAAATTTAAATAACCGGACACTTAGAATATACGTTAAAGGACCAGCAAAGAAGTTCTCAAACTGGAGAAAAATGAGTCACTTTAATATATTTTCAAAGACAAATTTTCACTTTCTTATTTTCATTTCCTGGGTGTTTGGTTTTTTGTTGTTGTTGTTTATTACTATTAGATACTTTGGCATTTCTACAGAACTCAGTTCTTTTTTTTAACTAACAAAATGAAATATGTAATCACTGAATTAAGGCTTGGCTTATGCATTACTAAATTATGTAAATCTAAATTCTTTCTGACATTCCTTCCCATTTATTTAACATTTCTCACTCACATCATCAACCCCTTTTACAGTCTTACTCCAGTTCTTTAATCTGTTTGTGTCCCCCTAATTTAGTCTGTGTTCTATTTGAGTACAAATAAAAATTAAAAATTTGCCACAATGATATGTTAAAGTATTTGGGGGAACAGTCTGAATTATCACTGGGACCTATAAAAGTTACTCATTATGCAAAGTTTGAAGCACTACATATGAGGCTTCTATCAATGGCTTACTTCTGGAGCAATTCATCATCACTCTCCAGAGATTACTTACTCTAGAAAGCTGGTGATATAGTCTCGACTGCAGGCAGACCAGGAAAAGGGATTGGTATTTGCAGTAATGTGAGCTGCCATAAGTTTTGCTGCTTCATGACCTTTTGTCCCACAAGAATTTCCAATTCCATCATGGTTCATACCAAAACTGTTTTGACAAGGAAGAAACATAAGAAACATAAAAGAAAAAATAAGAAAAAAATAAATAAAACAAACCCTCAATATGTTTTATTTCCTTATTGGATCATTTATTAGCCCTATCAACATATGGCTTCTATCAAGATAGACTAGATTCTCTAAGGAAATATAGGATTACTGTAAAGAGATCAAGGAATAATTCAATGATATAATGTGCTTCTAAATCTGTTTAAATTTATAATATACTCTCAAATGTTATCTCATATGATATAGTCTCTCCTTGAACAGACAGGGGATAATATAATTGACCCATAAAAATTATAGTTACTAAGTGTTGAAATTGTTAGTAGAACCTACCGAAAACCTGCTAGAGTTCAAGCTACTTCACAATGCTGAATCCAAAATGGAATTATGAAAAGATAGTTATGATCCATAGAGTTTTACGTTATAGGCCAAACATAAAAACTCTTTTTTTTATTAATATGTATAAAGGAGAATTCAATACATTATGTAATTTATGTTTGTGTGTGCATGTGCTTTCAAATCACCTTTTGAAAAATCTTGATACATTTAAGGATTATGAATATAGTCTTTTCTTTAACATGGCCTCTCTGGTTTTTTAAAGCTTTTCTTTGTTATTTTTTTTTCCTGTGTCCAATAGCCATGCTGAGTGCTATCAATGTGATCTAAAAACATATCTCAATGATAAATCATAAAATTTTTCTGTAAAGGATCACTGCATATGAATAAATTTAAGTCTTTCATCACAAGTAGCCAGAAGTTTAGGTGAAATCACTAAAAAATATCCTTGTTCTGTCCACTGTGACATTCTAGTAAGTGCACCATTATATCTGTTCAAGGAGATAAGTAATTTGTGTGACACAAGTAAAAAACAGATAAGAATAGTTGCTGGAGAAAAATTTGGAAAAGTAGTTGAGAACAGATAGTCTCAAGCTAATAAATGTAAGAAAGTATCAACACTTTTGGAAGTGCACAGACTTTAAAGATTTGTCAGTAAGAGCAACTGAAGATTTCTAAGCAGGATAATATGGAATTGATCCAAATTTTAGAAAAGTTATTATAGTAATTTTGTGGTGGAGACAATGGAGTGGAAAGAGAATGGAGCCAGGGAGCACAGATAAAAGATGATAACCAGTTGAGAAATGATGTAGATCTGAATGAGGGCATGGGATAGAGAAAAGGGATTGGATTTGAGACATGTATGGGAAGGTGAATTCACAAATATAAAAGAGCTATCATTAAGACAGATATGGTGGGGAGATGGAGGAGGAACTAATTATTCAGGTGTAGGGACTAACATAAGTAAAAGAAGAGAATTATATGAGAGCCCTAAATGAAACCACCAAATAACCTTCCAAGAACATCAATACCTAGTCTTGGGTTTGACATCAACACACTCAAGTCAACCTCTTCCAGGAACATAATGATGGAGTATACTGTTTGCTGAATTAGATATACATTTTGTCAAAACATATATAAATTTACAGCTATAGATTTACATTAAAAAGTTCCCTACTGTAAATTTATAATTCAATAAACTTAATAGTCTATATTTCTCACAAAGGTTGATGCTACTATGATTTTTTTGGAATAATGACAGCTTTAAAAATATCATTTCTGTTTAGCAGCAGTCTCATACAAATCCCTGACTTATGTTAAGATAGGTGTATGCAGGCATAGATGGCTTAAGAAAATCATTTTTTAAAGATTCCATAATTTCTTATTTACTCTTTTCTATGAAAGTAAAGTTTCTTTTGAAATCATATTTCTCCCACCTTACAACAGAAAAATTTACCTTTCACTCATCCATAATTTTATAATAGTTCATTGCCTCAGGGTATAAAAACATGGGTGTCAAGGAAAGAGACAATTAGAAACAGTGTCAGCACTAAGAAGAAGAATGATTTCAGTGATTGAGTAACATACGTAGTTTCTTGGTTTCATCAAGTTTATAGGATGATATAATCAAATTAACAGCTGATGGGTTGTTAAAAATTTTGATGATAGATCCCCAAGGTTATGTTTTAACAAATAATTCAAAAGAAGTTTAAAGAATTGAGTGATATTTCTATAATAAAATCTCCTCATCTCAACTACTTATGTGATCCAATTTTCTCAACATTCACATCTATAGAAAAAAAACAAAGAAACTGAATTGGTGCTGAAATCCTGTCTTATTCTAACAGTACAGAGGTAAATACAGTAATTGAATCTATACATTTAAAGATAGATCTTCTATTGCTTCTTGGTCTTTTGGCTAAAATCAAGTCTAATAAAGATATATTTTCTAACATAAACTTCACTTTTATATTTAACTATTTATTAAAATTCATAATATGTATATATTCTTCTAATCAATTGTTAATAACTGTAATGCAATGAACATATAATCCAGAAAAAAGATTTTTTATGATCACAGGAAATTTTTAAAAAATGTATTTGTAACTTAAATTTTCTGTTCTAGATATTTTATATAATTGAAATACTTTTAAACATAAAAACATGTTTTTAAAAAAAATTAAGAAATATTAAAATTTGCATTAGAAATGATATTCTCAGAGGGAAAGGAGCAGCAGAAACACTGAGCTGAAGAAGGGGAACAAAAGATGTAAATTTGACTATAAAAGAAGAAGCAAGTGGATAAAGAAGCTGTGGTACACATACACGATAGACTATTTCTTAGCCATAAAAAAGAATGACTTTGAGTAAGTTCTAGTGAAGTGGATGAACCTAGAGCCTGTTAAATAAAGTAAGTCAGAAAGAGAAAAACACATATAGTATATTAATGCATATATATGGAATCTAGAAAATGGCACTTTTGAACCTATTTGCAGGGAAGGAATGGAGACACAGATGTAGAGAATGGACTTGTGGACACAGTCGGGACAGGGAGTGTGAAAGGAATGGAGAAAGTGGCATCAACATATATACACTATCAGGTGTAAGATGGATAGCTAGTGAGAAGCTGTTGTGTAGCACAGGGAGCCCAGTCTGGTGCTCCATGATGACCTGGAGGGATGCGATGGAGGGAGGGGAGGAAGGCTAGGGAGGGAGAGGATGTATGTATAACTATAGCTAATGTGTGTTGCTATATGACAGAAACCAACACAACATTGTAAAAATAAGAAACAAAAACCAGAAGAACCTATTAGTGTATTTTTAAAATGCATAATGATAGTTATCAAATAGCTATGGCATTTAGATTCAATCAGGTATATTTAAGGAGGTTTTTACCTTTTACATAGTAATTTTTGCAGTACTCTAGAAATTCTATCCTTTGCAATTAGTTAGACATAACAAATTTTGGACACCAACTGAAAAATAACCAATAGGGTACATAGTTTTTTAAAATTCAGAAGCAAATAAGGTAAAAGATTTAAAAATTGATGAATTCAAGTACCTGAAGAAGTAAATCTTAAATTATATTTCTACACAATATTCATAGTTTAAGGGTCAGGTGCATATAGCTGTCCAAGGATCTTGGTTTCAGTTGTCTAGGAGAATGTATACTTTTACAAATTATATTTAAAATGTAAGAAATCCGAGAAATGATATGACTAATGTCAACTGGCTTACTGACAGCGACACAAAGTGAAATGGGACTTTACAACTGCCATTCATGAGGTCAGCTTCAAAATATCCCTCTAGTACACTGACCAGGCTGGAGTGTGTGTGTGTGTGTGTGCACGACTGCGGTGTGTGTATGTGTGTGTGTATTACAGAAAAGTTCCTTCCTGAGGAAACTCTATCAGTGCGGCGTTTGGCAAAAGAAATGAAACTCACTAGTGATTAGAGAAAATAAATGAGAGCAAACTTTAAACCACCATATTAGCAAAAATGAGAATGTTACCTAGGACTAAATATTGGCAATGGTATAGAGAAACTGAGATCTTTGTTTACAACAGTTAAAGTGTGGTCAGGCAGCTGTTCCATAGGGCAATTCAGCAGTACTTTGATTAAATTAAATAGAAGAAACATTATGACCCAGCAATTCTACTCTTGGAGAGATATTCCAGAAATATTCCTCAAAGGAACATGTATGAGGATGTTAGTGACAGAATTATTTATGAGAGCAAGGAGTTGAAGACAATATAGGTGTTTGTCACTGGGGAATAGATAAGTAAACTTTGGCAGGTGCATACTATGGAAAACTAGGCAGAAGTTGGAAGTAACAAACAAGATAGACGTCTATACATAAATATAGG
Source organism: Cervus elaphus (assembly GCF_910594005.1). Lineage (NCBI taxonomy): Eukaryota > Metazoa > Chordata > Mammalia > Artiodactyla > Cervidae > Cervus > Cervus elaphus. The sequence goes on along the minus strand of NC_057839.1, from coordinate 17,356,972 downwards.
TGGATCTTAGAAACACTGAAAACTTGAGAAAAGGAACAAGGTCTACAGCAGTATATCATACAAACAAAAATTACATACATATTATCAAATAACAAAGAAAGATCAAGGAACTGTTCCAGAGAGTTACAGACTGAAGAGACATGAGCAAATGCAACAGAAACGTGACTGGAGGAGGGAAAGTTTAAAAAAAACACTGCTGAGACAACTGAGGAAATTTGAATATGGAATACATATCAGATAATAATAGTGTATCAATGTTAGACTAACTTGATAATCATACTGTGGTTACATAAGAGATTGTTTTTTCTTCTTAGGAAAGATACTGAAATATTTAGCGATAGAGGACATGTCTTCAACTTATTTTCAAATAGTACAGAAAAAAATACACGTACATATACAAAAAGAGAAAGAAATGCTGCAAAATATTAACAATTAAAAAATATGACTCAAGGACATATGGGAACTCTTTCTACTATATCATTTTCTCCATAACTTTGAAAACATTTCAAACTTAAAAAGTCAAAAAATAAAGACATATATAAAACAATCTGCAATATTTTGCAAGGATACATAGGATTTCAAATATGCTAAGTCACTTCATTCATGTCTGACTCTTTGTGATCCCATGGACCGTAGTCTACCAGGTGTCCATGGTGATTCTCCAGGTAAGAATACTGGAGTGGGTTGCCATTCCATTCTCCAGGGTATCTTCCCGACCCAGGTATCCAACCCTCATCCTTTATGCTTCCTGCACTGGGAGGTGTTCTTTACCACTAGTGCCACCTGGGGAGCCCAGATATAGGTATCAAATTTATTAAAGGAAAGAGGGAAGAAATGGGAGTGAAAATGGGAATATAGAAATATGCATTTACATATATTAAAACAGGGCTTCCCTGGTAGCTCAGCTGGTAAAGAATCTGCCTGCAATGCAGGAGACCCCAGTTCAATTCCTGGGTTGGGAAGTTCCCCTGGAGAAAGGATAGGCTACTCATTCCAGTATTCTTGGGCTTCCTTCGTGGCTCAGATGGTCAAGAATCCATCTGCAATGCAAGAGACGTGGGTTCAATCCCTGAGTTGGGAAGATCCCCTGGAGGAGGGCATGGCAACTCACTTCAGTATTCCTGCCTAGAATCCCCAAGGACAGAGGAGCCTGATAGGCTACAGTCCATGGGGTTGCAAAGAGTTGGATACAACTGAGTAGCTAAGCACAACACATATTTCAACAAGAAGGGTTCTTGCTGGGACTGATAATGATGATGTGTCAAGATCTAAGGAAAGATAGATAGATAGATATAAAATAAACTCAGCTCGCTGCTCCTGAGGTAAATAATAATTAAAAAAAAAAAAAAAAGAACAAAGGAGAGTTGGTGAACCTGGTGCCCACTCCACTGAAAGAATAGTGATAGGAAGAGAACATTATCATGGTTGGTTTTATGTGTTTAATAAAATACTTCAGATTAGGTAATGATTCTCATTTGTTTGACAGAGAGAGATAAAGACACATATAGGTAGAGAGAAATGGGAGAGATGCTTTTGTGATTTTCCACATTTTGCTGAGTATGGTAAGTCTGCAAGGCTTGCTTTTAACCCAGGCCCCAGTATATTCCTCAGAATAACTTGAGAAATGAGGTTACATCCCCCTGGACAAACAGCAGGTTTACTTATTACTTGTCATAAAAGTATTGGGCTTCCCAGGTGGCCCTAGTGGTAAAGAACCTGTCTGCCAATGCAGGAGACAAGAGACTCAGGTTTAATCCCTGGGTTGGGAAGATTCCCTGGAGAAGGAAATGGCAACATACTCAAGTATTTTCTTGCCTGGAGAATCCCAAGGACAGAGGAGCCTGGCTACAGTCCATAGCGTTGCAAAGAGTTGGACATGACTGAAGCAACATAGCACACATAGAAGTATTAGATTCCCCTAACTCACTGTTTCTTAGTTTTGATATAAACCCACTACTTGTGTGGCATTTATCTGAGGCCATACTGTGCTGCCCATGTGGGATTTTGGGTTCCTTCCAAAAGGAACCAAAATAAGTATGCTAATGCTTATACTACTTGCTGTGCTTAAGTGTCTGATCCAGGAACTCATGCCTTTTGCTAGCATACATGCAACAGTAATAAGCTAACTTACTGACTTAAAAGTAAGGCAAAAACAAATCTCAAATCCAATGATAGAGGTTTATACTAGATTAGGATAACATCATTAGGAAACAGCAACCCACTCCAGTGTTCTTGCCTGGGAAATTCCATGGACAGAGCAGGCTGGTGGGCTACAGGCCATAGGGTTGCAAAGAGTCACACAACTTAGTGACTAAATAATAACAAGGATAGCATAGCCAATTATGGAAAGCTAAGTAATCCTGAAACCAAAGTACTACAAAATTATTCTTAACTTTTCAGAAAATGAAGTACAAAATCTATTAAAACAAAGTAAGCTTTTTGCTTTCTTTCTTTCCCAGGAAATAAATTGTTTGATGAACATTTTCAGCTAAACCTCTCCCAGGCGATACAAATGAAAGACTAGGAATTCCCTTTCTCATATCTTAATACTTCTGATTGTATCTCAAAAGTTTAAAGGACACTCTTATTTCTACACTGTGAGTAAAAAGTTTTCCCTTTTCCTCTAATATATCACTCAAAAGCAATAAAAAAAATGGGAAAAAAGAAACATAAACTCCACATTCAATGAAAAGTAGAAAACTTGTAAAACCATAAACCACCATGTCATAATATATGTGGAAGGGTGACTAAATACAGAAAAATCAAAGAAGAATGAAGAAGGACACAGAGGGGACAATAATAACTGATCTAAGCTAAAACGAGTAGAGTACGTTCTCCGAAGTTAAGTGCAACAACCTGAGGGATAGAACCAACAATACTTTCTTATAAACAACTGCAATAACAGTGCAAACTGTTGGACTATACACCCTTATTCTAGGTGTCAGAAGAGTAGATGGGGCTAACTGGGGAGTCAAACAAACCGTATTTGTAGGAATCAGTCTGTCAGTGAGGAAAGGTGAAAGAGAGATTTTACCTTGCCAGTAGTTATCCAAAAAAAAAAAAAAAAATACAGGGTTAAAGAATTTCAGTCATGCAACACTGTATATCATTAATACATTTCTGTTGACAAAGTAGCTCTGGTCCCTCTGCAACATAACCTTCTACAAGTAGTTTATCCAGAAAAATCAAACTCATTCAAAGATGTGTGGTTCAAAAGGAAAACGAAGTGTGTCTACAAATATATTAAATATTTAAAATAAAAAAGAACAGGAAAATACAAAACGAAGTGTGTCTACAAATATATTAAATATTTAAAATAAAAAAGAACAGGAAAATACAAACAGAAGATGAAGGACATCTGGCAGAAAAAAATATTGCTACAGAAAAGATAAAAATTGGACACCTATGAACCCAAAGTTAAAGAAGTCATCATTTCAGAAAAACAAGAATTCAATGTAGAGATAGAAGTAATCAGGGATGATATGGTAAGACAAGAGATGAAAACATGAACTGTCAGAGGGAATAGATGGAGGAGGGGGAGAATAAAACTATTACAAGAAAAAGGCCACGCTGAGGTAGCAAAAAGAAAAACAGGCAACTGCTAAAAATATTCCTCACAGAAGTAAAAAGAGCAGAGTTTAAGAGGCTCAAAGTAAAAGTATCCAATATACGTATCACTATTTTTCCCAAAGAGAAGACTCAAAATAATAAACACTAAGAAAAGTGATTTAAAAGTACAAGAAGACTTTCAAGAAATAAAAATGGCTCAAATCTCATCAAACATGAATTATTCTACATCCTAGGAAAAACTGACACAGGTGCATCCACACTGGGTCATATCCTAGTAAAATCACTGGACATCAAAACTAAAATATATTTGGGGCAACTCAGGGCAAAAGAACAAATTACGTGTAATAGTAAAATAATCAGATGAACCTCAGATTTCTCCACAGTGATATTTAATACAGCTCACAACAGAGCAGTGCCTAGGAAAAGTCTGTATCCAGCCAAACTGAGTATAAAGTCATTTTGAATAAGACCACAAGAAACAGAGGTCTTATGAATCATTCTTTTATTTTTTTTATTTTAAAAATATGGAACGCTTCACGAATTTGCGTGTCATCCTTGCGCAGGGGCCATGCTAATCTTCTCTGCATCGTTCCAATTTTAGTATATGTGCTGCCGAAGCGAGCACATGAATCATTCTTATAACAACTGCTTTCAGGATAAACTCCAGCTCTGTTTAAAAACAATGTAAAGGTGTGATGGCTTATTGACTCTGAGTTTCATAGCAGGCAGTACATACAACACACAGGAATTTAGTCACCAGTCAGATCAACTCCCTTATCATATTTCTTAATCACATTTTCTTGTTTGCTGTTTTGTTTTTCTGGGGAGGTTAATTTTATCCTCTTGTGTTCATACTATATGATATAAGAGAGAATAAAACATATATTTACATCTTAGAGAAAAATTATAAAGCAAACATCCAAGATATCTCCACCAAATTTAAGACACACATTTTCAGAATAATAAGAACTTGTCTCCTGTACTCACCTTAACAGTTATATCCTTCTTTTTACCCTGAGAGAGAACCACTATCCTGACTTCTGGGATAATCATTCCCTATGCAACTCTAACACAATATATGTTAACTCTGCCTGGCTTTAAAATTTATAAAGGTGGAATCACAGTGTACATATTCTTTTATAACTTGCTTCTTTTATTTAACAGTCTGTTAGAAAGCATCATCTCTGCTGAGCTGCCTAGCTATACACACCATTTATTTTCACTGCTATATAGATTTCCACTGTAAATACACCATTTAATTATCCATTCAATGATGAAGAATTTGCTGTAGTTCTTGATATGGGGCTACTATGGACAATGCTACTATGAGGATTCTTAAATATCCTGGTCACATATGTAAGAATATCTCTACAATAGCTTCTTAAATTTTTGGTATCCTTTACACTCTTAAAAGTATGAGTGGCCCCCAAAGAACTTTTGTTTATGAGGTTGTGGGTAGTGATATTTATCATAATAAAAATTAAAACTGAGAAAAAATTTAAAGTTATTAATTCATTTTAATAATTAAATGATTAGATTCATAATCTTCTAAAACAGAAGAATGTCACTGAGAATAATAGCATTGTTTAATTATATTTTTGCTAATCTCTTTAGTATTTGGCTTATTAGAAGACAACTGGATTCTCATATTTGATTCTTCATTCAATCTATTGTGCTCTTTTGGTTTGGTGAAGTATATGATGGAAATCTGGCCTTACATTAACATATAGTTAGAAAAGGAAATAGTATTTTCATTAGTCCTTTCAGATAATGGTAGTTTTTTTTTGATTCTACTATAAAACTTGACAACTAGAAATTTCTTAAAAAGTTTTAGTTGCAATGCAGATTTTGAAACCGTTATCAATGATCTCTTTGCATCCTGATGTTTCATCAATTATCACCAATCTCACTGGAAAAGTCTTTAAGTATTAGGAAGCTGTCAGGCTCACACTGACAGAACTTTTATTAAATTTGAATTTTTGCTCAAAAAAGTTCAAATTATATCATTGGCAATAAACAGGATTGGTTGTTTTCCTTGAATAGTAAGCTCTTTTGTTCATTTTTCAAGTGAATTTCTGCTAACCACCCATAGTTTCTCATTTGTTCTTTTAAATAAAAAAATTGTGTTCCGGGAAAAAGCAGCTAGTTCATCTCAAACAACTGCACAAGCGCTTTTCATTATAACAACCAACAGACTAAGACATGAAGCAAAACGAGGTTTACATACTTCCCATTTTGTGAAACAGATGATTTGTTAAAAGACATGTACTTAAGGGTCATGATTTAATAAAATTAATAATTCTTCTGCTTTATTAAAGACATTTTTAAGTGAAACTAGGGTGATGATAACAAATACAATGACTATTAGTAGGTTGCCTAGATTCAAGCTAAAGTGCCAGTACATACTCAGCACTGTTTTTGTACAATCAGAGGAAACAACAAAAATATTCTTAGTATTATTATGAAAGAAAAAAAGAATACAAAGAAAAGAGTGAGTTAGAAGATGTTCTTGAAACAATCAAGAGTTGGAAAACTGATCAAGGAAAAGAGGAAAAGAGAGAGTGATAAAAAGACATGTTCTTTCAGAAGAGAAGACTGTTTTCATTATCAATGTATCCATAATACATATATATTTGGTAAATATAGCAGCTGCTCAATAAATCTCTGGAATCAAATAAATTGTACATCAGTGAGAGAGTACATACTGATCAACTGTGAACCATAACAGACATAATTTGTGAGGTATCATACATTTATACCTCCCTTGATGGTGAATAATATACTGAAAGTATGTACTATCATATAAGCAGTAATAAATGGGCTAGAAGGCAGGTTTCAGGTCAAAATAAATGGCGTCATCAGTCAGAGGCAAGGTGGTTGCTATATAGAGACCAAGAGATATGCAATAAAGGCTACCATTAAGTTTCTGTAACTGAGGAATTGATCATACATATTAATCTATTGTTACACATGCTTTTCTCAAATATATGTACATAGTTTTCTATGCAAGTGTTATTTTTTCATTTGAAACTATATTTAACAAAACAAACTTCCCCTTTCTATGATACACAGATATGAAGAGATATATCTTAGGAAAGAATGTCTTATGTTTCAAGATATATACAAGGTAGCTCATTTGTGATTACATTTTATGTCATTTCACATTTATGTAATGTGATTACATTATATGACCATTTAACATTGCAAAAGTAATACAGTGTGTGTGTGTGTGTGTGTGCGCGCGCGCATACATGCTCTCAATCCTGTCTGACTTTTTGTGACCCTACAGACTCTAGCCCACCAGACTCCTCTGTCCATGGAATTTTCTAGGCAAGAATACTGGAGCAGGCTGCCATTTCCTACTCCAGGGCATCTTCTCAACCCAGGGATTGAACATGCATCTCTTGTAACACAAAACAACAATTTACTTTTGATTCTGGTACACAAATAATACTGGTTCTTTTGGAAGATTTGTGAAAATGAAAAAGCGTAAATATAGACTACTGAGTAAAAATTTAATATGCATTGTCAGGATTTCTTCTAAAAATCAAAACAGATGTTTTCAAACCTAACAGAAATCTATATAGCTAAGGAAAATCTTAAAATGCTTAATTCAATTTTTTGTCTAAGCAGTTAATTTTGCCATGTTGCTAATATATTAACATCATTGTTCTTTTTAGAAAACCATGGTACTTTAAACTCTGCCTTTCATTTTATTAAATATAAATTCTTCACTAAAATAAGTAGATGACTACTCAGTTCTTCAAAAATAAAACACATTTACAATTACAAAAAGAATAGTTTCCTAACATTTTCAATATGATTAAATTTCTCTTCAGAAAGTGAAGAAATAATTATAGTCTAAATTGTGACAATTAAAAAATCTCAAAACTATGTCTTCTCATTGTAGCAGAAAAATACAAAGGAACAAAGAGACATCTTTCTTTACAATTATTTTCCATTTATTCTCTTTGATCTGTTCTTAGTCATAACTGATCTTGGCTATGAATCACTTGTTATAAAAAAGCAAAGATGAAATTTAAGGGATGTAGTCAGAAACTTCTCTACCCACATCTGGCAAACATTTTTAGATTTAACAGTTACCCACTAGGATAGCTATTACCATTTGTTCATGTGTTTTCTAAAACAGAGTTTGGAATTCACTTCTACTTTTGGGCTTTATATACAATTTACTAAACTAAGTGAACTCAAGATTCTGAACTTATTTAGGAAGATATTTAACAAGCAAGGTGCCTAAAAGAATCTAGGACCTAGACTCTTTCCACATGGGTAGAAAGCAATGTTCACATTTAGTATAAACATTTGAGTTGAAAGTTAGATTTCTAAAGCCAATGATATCACTATAATGCATTTACATCTTTTCTACTTCTACTTCACACTTTTTTCCTTTCATCTAACTGCAAAGATGGTAGGGGTCAGAGGAAACAAGCTATTTGAGACATACTAAGATTTTGGGCGAGGTGTGTATATGTATGTGCATTTGTGTGTGTGCATGCACAGTGAAAGGTAGGGAAGACAGAAAATCATGGCAAAGATAGGGAAGGTAGCTGAAACAAGGAAACCTTTGTTGTTATAATCTTCCATGTACTATGAGCAAAATGTAACTGAATTCATTATGGCATCTGAAATTTATGTCAACCAATTAGTACAATCATGTCTGCCTATAAATTCATTCTTTGTTTTTCTTGCAAAATGAAGAGAGTGCCTTATCAAAGTTCTTAAAGTTGAGAGTGACTGAATTCTACTTCAGTAGGTTTAATATTTATATAACACACACATACATACACCTATTCTGTCCTGTAATTCTAGACATTTAATTCAGTAATTACCTGATTGGTTTTACCTACTTTTGTATTACTGCATGTCATAGCAAAGACTTAATCATTGAAATAATTCAATTTGTTAGAATTTATTATAAGAACATTTCTTTAAAAATCTTAATGTTACTATCATTGTTTTAGCTATTAGTGGGAGTATGTCTACATACGTGACAGCCTATATATTAAAATGCATATTGTATTGATATATATAACATATATATATATATATGTATGTGTACATCTGTGCATGTATGCATATGTAGACAGGCAGGTAACATAATTTTGGCTTCTTCCTAGCCCTGACAGTAATGGAGTGGCATTTTAATAATAATAGCAATATGTTCTAATTTGAAATATATAAAAATTTTATAGTAGATTCATAAAATCTAATACAAATAGGAAGAAACAGGCATATTATACCATACATGGTATTACTAGTTTAGGTAAATAACAATGGCACCATACAGCTATAAAGCTGAATCAACTGACAGAGTAAAATGTTTGTCATCTTCCACTGAATAAAATATTTCTATATTAGAAAAAAAATAAGTTCATTGCTTTTCCTAAAGGGTGTAAAACCTTAAAGGAACCACAACATTCATTTTAGAGTTAGACCTTGTAATATGAACATTTATCATTCAATCATTTATTCATTCATTGACAGTTATCGACAGAATGCCTATTACCGCACATTAAAGTACTATTTACCTCAGTCCCTATTATGCAATACATCATGTCTGGCTTTAAATAAACAATGGCAAGACCTGCTGAAACACAGTCAAAAGGGAAGAAACAATCATCAAAACTAGACTCAGATATTATACAAATTTTGGAATTAACCGAGTGGGAATTAAAGATAATTATAATTAATATTTAAGGGCTGTAATGAAAAAAGTAGCCAATATAGAAGAAAAGACAGGTAACAGGCAGAAAGATGAAAACTCTAAGAAAAAATCAAAAGAAAATCAAGAAACCAAAACCAGTGTAATAGAAATGTAGAATTCCTTTGATGATCTCATAAGTAGACTAGACTAACTGAGGAAATAATCAGTGAGCCTGATGACAGCTCAACAGAACCTGCCAAAATTGAAATGCAGAGAGAAAAAAGAATGAAAGAGATGCCCCCCACCCCCAAAACAGAATAAAACATCCATGAACTCTGGAACAATATCTGAAGGTATTACATGTATGCAATGTAAATACCAGAAATAGAATAAAGAAAGACTATGGTCGAATAAATGTTTGAAGTAATGACCAAGCCTTTTCTAAAATGAACAGATACCAACCACAGACTCAGGAAGTTCAGAGAATATCAAACAGGATAAATACCAAAAAAAATCAATATCTACTTATATTGACTCAAATTGAAGAAGACAAAAGACACAAAATCTTAAAGAAATATCTTCTAGAGGACAAGGATAGGAACAGAAGCAATTTTTCATCAGACATCATGCAAATTCTATATCCAGTAAAATTATTCTTCAAAGGCTCTAAAGGATAAATACTTTCTCAAACAAAAACTGAGGGAAGCTATTATCAGTAGACCTGTGCTGAAAGAAATGTTAAAAGAAGTGCTTCAGGGAAAAGGAAAATTAAATAAATCAGTTAATTAAAAATAAATAAATAAATAAATATATAAATTTTATATAAAATTTTTATGCTAAAACTCAAGAGAAACCATTAAAATTTTTAAAAGAAGCATAATTGACAAGCTATGAGAAAAGATAAAATGAAACCATGTAAAATGCTCAGTTAAAACCAGAGAAAGGAGAAAAAGAGAAGGAAAAGAAACAAACTGCAACAAAGAGAAAAGTTACAAAAATAGTAGATATTAATTCAACTATATTAATAATCACTTTAAATATAAATGGTTTAAATATATCAATTAAAAGAGAAACTATCAAGAGTGAATAAAGATATAAGAACCAATTATATACTGAATATAAGAAATCCACTATAAATATAAAGACCCAGTGAAGCTAAAGGGATGGACAGAGACAGATACACTTGCTCACATGAATCAAGAGAAAACTGGAGAAGCTATATTAATTGTAGACAAAGAACACTTCAGAAAGGAGAAATTCTCAGGATAAAAATATTAAATAATAATTTAGAGATCATTTCTCCAAAGAGACAAAAAACTTGACAAGAATGTATGCATTTAACAATAGTGTCAAACATTTGAGTCAAAACTGATACAAAAGTATGGGGAAATAAACAAATCCATCACTATAATTGGAGACTTAAACATCCCTTTCCCAATAACTATTAGATCAAACAGGAGTAAAAAATCAGTAAGGATACAGTTGACCTGAACAGCACTATAAACTGGATCCAAAGAAGATATACAGAGGGCCAACAAGCACTTGAAAAGATGCTCATGACACTAATCACCTGGGAAAATCAAAACCACAATGAGACATAATTTTACATCTGTTAGAATGGCTAACAAGAGATTATACGTGCTGGCAAGGATGTGGAGAAAAGGGAACTACTTTACACTGTTGGTGAGAATGTAAATTGGTATAGCTAGTATGGAAAACAGTATTAAGTTTTCTCAAAAAAATTAAAAATAGAACTATCATATGATCCAGCCATCCCACTTCTGGATATGTAGTCAGAGGAAATAAAATCTCTATTTCAAACAGATATCTAAAGTCTCATCTTCATTGCAGCATTACTCACAACAGCCAACATACGAAAGCATACCAAGTATCCACCAATGAACGAATGGATAAAGGAAATGTGATACACATCCCCTCTCACACAGTGGAATATTGTTCAGTCATAAAAAGGAAATTCTGCCATTCCCTTCTGTATAGCAAAAGAAACAATCAACAAAATAAAAGGGACTCTATGAAAGGAAGCAAATATTTGCAACATGGATGAAACTTGGGGCTTTATGATAGTGAAATAAGTCAGACAAAGACAAACACTGTTTGATCTCACGATATATGTGGAATCTAAAAAAGCTGAACTCTAACAGAGTAGACTGGGGACTGTCAGGGGGTTAGGGTCTGGAAGAAATGGGAAGATGTTGTTGTTCAAAGTGTACAAACTTCCAGTTATGAGATGAATAAGTTCTGGGGGTCTCAGGAAAGCATGGCTGACTATAGTTAATAATACTGTATTGTATGGGCTTCCCTTGTGGCTTAGCAGTCAAGAATCTGCCTGCAATGCAGGAGATGCAGGAGACACAGGTTCGGTCTTTGTGTTGGGAAGATCTCCTGGAGGAGGCATGGCAACCCACTCCAGTATTCTTGCCTGGAGAATCCCATGGACAGAGGAGCCTGATGGGCTACAGTCCATAGATAGGGTCGTACAGAGCTGGACATGACTGAAGCAACTTAGCACGCATGCAAGCACTGTATATTGTATACTTGAAATTTGCTAACAGAATCAATCTTAAATATTCTCACCATACCCACACAAAGAAGCAATTATATGATGTGCTGGATCTGTTAACTAACCTTATCATGGTAATCATTTCGTAATATATACGTGTATCAAATCACCACGCTGTACACCTTAAACTTATACAATGTTATATGTCAATTATATCTCAATAAAGCTGGAAAAAAAGGAGAAAACACAAATTACAAATATCAAGAGTAAATGATGAAATGTCATTATTTATATTATAGACATTAAAAAAGACAATAATATTAAGAATAATTGTAAAACAAAATTGGTAATCTTGCTGAAAGAGTCAAATATGTTGAAAGACAAAGTTAACCAAAGAAAAAAAAAGACTCAAAGATTTAAATAAATGTTATCTCACATCTAATTTTAAAATTAAATTATTAATAATAGTCCTACAAATGAAATTCCAGGCTCAGATGGCTTCATTGGTAAAGTCTATTAAACATTAAAAATGAAATAATATCAAACTTATGTATACAAACTCTTCTAGAAAACAGAACACTTCTTAATTCAATTTATAAGACTAACTTTATTCTGATACCAAAACTAGTCAAAGAAATTAAAAGAAAGCTACAAACCAACAATTTTTTGACAAATTGGACTGAAATAACTGGATCTTCCTATGAGGAAGAAGAGGAACTTCAACCCTTACCTCACATCATACAAAAAAAGTTAACTCAAAGTGCATTATAGATCTTAATATAAAAGCTAAAAGTATAAAACAGATAAAAATATTGAAGAAAATCTTCACCATCTTGAAGTAGACAAAGATTTCTTAGGACACAAAAACACAAATCATACAAAAATTATAAATAAGATTTCATCAAAATTTTAAAATTCTACTTTTTCATAAGACATCATTAAAAAATGAATGACAAGCAAAAGACTTGGAGAAAATATTCACATTGCATATATATGATAAAGACTTTTATCCAGAATATATTGAGAATAATTGCAGCTCAATAAGAAACACCTCAGTTTTTTTTTTTTCAAATGGGAAAAGAATTTGAGTAGACATTTCAGAAGATAATAACAAATATGCACATGAAAAGATGTTTATTATCACTATTTATCAGAAAATAGATAGTTAACTAATTAAAGCCACAATGAGATACCACTAAAATGTATAATAATGGGTAAATCAAAAAGACATAATAATAAATGCCAGCAAGGATCTGAAGTAACTGGAATTCCCATAGACTGCTAGTGGGAACGCAAAATGGTATACAGCCATTTTGAATTAGAGTTTGTTTATCATAAAGTGAAACTCATATATACCATACTACCAGCAGGACTACCCAAGAAATGAAAACATATGCCCATACAAATTCTTATACATGGATGTTTACACCAAATCTATTTAAAATAGCTCCAGACGAGAAATAGCCTAAAATGTGATGTATGCTATTATGATATGGAATACTCTTCACAAAAAAAAGAACTATCGATATACACAACAACAACATGAAATGAATCTCAAACCTGTGCTGAGGGAAGAAAGCTAGTCACAAAAGGGTACCCACTATATAAGTCTACTTAAAACTACAGGAAACTTCAGGAAAGACGAGTTTAATCTCTAAAGATAGAAACTAGATCTGTGGCTGTCTGGGGCCAAGGAAAGGTTGTAGGAGTGTGGACACTGACTGTGAAAGGGAGCAGAGGGACTTTTCTCAGGTAATATTCATGTTGATATCCTGATTGTTGTGATGGGTACATGGTTATATACATTTGTCAAAATTCATCAAACTGTACACAAAATGGATGCATATTTACTGTATACAAATTATACCCAACTGTTTTAAAACTTACTCATGGGAAAGCAAACACTTTGAAAAAATAGAATACTTAACTCATTTTATAAGACTAACACTATATTGATACCAAAATTAGACGAAGGCATTCAAGTACCAACTACCTTAGTGTGTGTTTATTATTAGCCTTCTATCAAGAAAACACCACACTTGTATACATTGCTATATTTAAAATGTATAACCAACAAAGACCTACTATGTAGCACAGGGAACTGTGCTCATTATGTAACAACCTAAACGGGAAAAGAATTTGAAAAAGAATAGTCATATGTATACGTATAACTGAATCACTTTGCTGTACACTTGAAACTACCATAACATTGTTAATCGACTATACTCCAATATGAAACAAAAAGTTAAAAAAATATATATTATATATATAAAGAAAAAATAAAGTCTCTATATATTCTATATCCACCAAAAAAAGAAAAAAAAAACCCAAAACACAGCACTGATCAAATATTTAAAGATACTTAGGGGGTTTCCATGGTGGCTCATTGGTAAAGAGTCTGCCTGGCAAAGCAGGAGACACAGGTTCGATCCCAGGTCAGGGAAGATCTCGTGCCACAGAGCGATGAAGCCCATGCACCACAACTATTGAGCCTGTGCTCTAGTCCAGGAGCTGCACCTACTGAGCATGCGTGCCACAAATACTGAGGCCCGTGAGCCCTAGAACTTATGCTCTGCAACAAGAGAAGCCACTGCAATGAGAGGCCCAAGCACAACTAGAGAGTACCCTTACTCACAACTATAGAAAAAGCCCGCATGCAGCAACGAAGACCCAGCATAGTCAAAAATAAATAAATAAAATTATAAAAAAAATAAAATTAAAGATACATAGATATTTACAGCAGGAAAGGGGAAATTTGGATAAAGAGAACAATAATAATAGCTTCCTAACAAAAGTAATCTAATTTACAATTTTATCCTGAAGTCTTGCTACATTTCTCTTTCTTTAAAAAAATTCATCTCCTAACCAATCTCCTTTAAAAAGTATATCTCTACTGGAGACGAAATACTGATACTGATTTCCAAAAGCGAGACTTATATATCCCTGCAGCTTTCAATACAACTTTCGACAATTCTTCCAAAATTAGAATTATAGTTCACTCAATTGCTATTAATTAATAAATGAGTTAAGTCAAATCTAAAAGTTTTATGATTGCAAAACCTGTTCATTTTTTGTGAAAAAAAATCAGACATATATAATGGTAGAGTAACATAATGAATGGGATGACCCAGCCACATACCATCAAGATTACAAATTCAAAATGTTATTATTTTTGTTTCATCTTTCTCTTTTCTTCTTCTTTCTTTAACAAGCAAATCTCAGATGTCCTTGCTACTTGAATCAATATATTTCAACATATATCTCTAAAAAATATTGATTTCTTAAAAGATTTCTTTTTAACATTATCTGTTTTTGCACAGTATAAATATATTATCTAGCTTTCTCAATATATACATGCCTGGTTGAATTCTTGTGAATTCTGTTCAACATAATTTTTTTCAATATCTAAAGCTGATGGCAGTTACATAATTAATAAAAAAAAATCAAAGAAGACTCTTTTCTCTAAGGTTTCATTAAGTGTTGATAGCTTATGGCCTGCGTTAAAGCCAGACACCTTTAAATAAAGCATACAGATCAGTTTTTCATTTGACAAGGAAGCTGATTTCTTGCTTGCATAAGGGAATGAACATGGTCTAGTCTTAGCTATCTACTGCTGTTTAAAATATACCATCCCCACATAAGTATGTGTATGTGCTCAGTCATGTCTTATTTTTTGTGACCCCATGAACTATAGTGTCAACAGGCTCCTCTGTCCATGCGATTTTCCAGGCAAGAATACTGGAGTGGGGTGCCGTTTCCTTCTCCAGTACGTAAGTATACCCTGGGTGCAAAACCATATTCTATTAATACACAACCTAAAAATTAGTACAAAATATTCACAGTCTAGTAACATAGTAGAGGCACTTCTCACTAATTCATGATTAAAGATTTTTCATAGTCACTTAACATTTATCTTACTAAATGATAAAAATGATAAAAACTTTTGTCTTATACTCTATATAGAGCTCATTATACTCTGAAAAGTACCTGATATATTTACCATATTATTTTGTTTCAGCACTTTATTTTAATAATGACATGAGTTGTACCAGAGTTGACCTGCTGAATTCCTTAAAGTTCAACCTTATGATCTTAGAAGCAAGTAAAAGAATTTTCATCCATGAATAGGCAGTATGTTTAGCACACCCTACCTAGCTGTCTGAAGATAAAGGGATAAGGAGATAGTGATATAGGAATCAACATGGAAAAAAAGCTAATTTCTAGTGTTTCAAATAACGTTTTTGAATTGAAGCATTCTGGCTTTCAATATAAAGCATTTTGTGGATTTTCCCCCAATTTTCCCTCACAGCATCAAACAAGAATTAGCTGTGAAATAGTTACTCCAAGGCACATACATCTTAAGAGGTATATTCTACTTTTCTTTTACATTTCTTCTACATAGGGTACAAACCATTCATCTTAGGAAGAATTACAAGGATTTATCCATAAGGTCAACAAAAAAATCTAATAAGCTTAGAGTAGCTCAATTAGAATCTAATAAAAAATACAAAAGAGATAAACCCTCACCTTGCCTACTTAAGTGCATATAAGAATGGGGCTTGTAATGCATATGTTGACACTAACTTGTGATTGCATGAGGTAATAGTGCCCTCATTGACACATTATTCATCTGCTGCATGTTACTTGTCCTAACCTTTCAATTTAATTGAACCTAAAAGACCCTATTAAATTCAGTCTGGTTGCATAAGATTATGACAGTCATTAATGAGTCAGATTTTTAAGTGAGTTCAAGATAAACTGCCTGGTTAAGAGGGTTTTTCCCTTTTGTTTCCCTGCTGTTACTGCAATGGAAACTAGAATACCAATATTTTAGGACTTCATTAAAAGTGTAATACTGACTTTTCCTTGTGTCTGAATTAAGTCAGGTTTGAAACTTGTTGGTTTCTTGAATTCACACATAAATCAATACCAATGTGGTAAAATTTAAATTGCAACTTTCAAAGTAACACAAGAGACTGACCCAAGTTTACTCTTCACCTAGGGGAAAAAAAATGAACTACAGATTTATCTCAGGAATGACCTCTGAGGCAAGTATACAATAAACATTCATTTTGTTTGTTCTTCTCCCGCATCCATTTTTCTACCAAAAAAAGCAGACTATAAAAAATTTAAGTCATACAAACAACATCAGAAGTTCTTGCAAATAGCCTGCTTCTTTTAGTTTAAAATGTTTGACTATCTTTTTAAATCAGTCAAACTTCTCTCTCTCCACATCAGCAAGCTTTTATATTTACTATTGCCTGTTTCTTGAAATAAAGTAAGGGTTTTATTGTGACTGGGTGGTGGATTGGGGGAGGGGAAAGTCATAGGATAGTTTTTGGCACAGATTTCTTGAAAACAAATATTAAAAACTCCAGATCCTCCTAAAAAGTAGTGAGAATGATATCTCACTACTCTGTAATATCAGGATTTTGCTTTTTACTGACACACAAGTATACCTGAAAATGCAAATTGCACAGCAGTAATTACACAAACCTAGAAAAGGCCATGCTCATAGCTGTATGAATAGTGAAAAATCAAAGTACACTTTATGATAATGATGTCAATAATGATTTTTAAATATATATTATTGTCACTTAGGGAAATGAAAGATCATTTAAACAATTTGACTGTGAGAAATTGGGTGTTGAGTGGATCATGGTAAAGCTAAATTGTTACAAACGTATATAAAAAAAACAAGTGTAGTGCATTCACTACTCTGAGGACACTAATCATTGAATCAGAGAGACTATTTAACAAGTCTCCAATTCTTAAGATGATTTATCCCAATACCTTAAATGATAACACTCTCTATTGAAATCAGACAAAAAGGCATAAAATATGGTTGAGTACGGGCATTTCACACAGTAGTTATTTATGAATTGCTCAAAAAAGTGGAGCTCTGAAATTTATTTTGATTTTCTTAAACTCACTCACTTGTGGCCAATCTCATGTGCAATGGTAAAAGCTGAACCCAGGCCAATGTCTTCATTAATGCTGCAGCTCCTTTCAGGCTCACACATTCCAGCCACAGAGGCCAAGCCTGAATAAACAGAAGGAGACACAAAGGGTCAAGCCAAGGTGTTTCAGTCTTAAAAAGCCCATACTTATAAATGCCTGGATTCTTTTTAATAACCTCCATGCACAGAAGGAGCAGTTGGCAAAAGGTTAACTTTCTAGTCATTTGCAAAATCACTGGGGGGAGTTTCACTTTGCCGGCTAGACATTAATATTTTTTGAACTGCAGTCAGTGCTGGAAAATGTCTAGACTAGGGGTTAGATTTATAAATTTTACTTCTGGTAACTTGGGACCACCTAGTAACTTGAGCCAGAAGAGGGAATTCAAGAAAGCATTTCTATTTTAACATTCTTCAGGCTGTAGAAAGCAAAATATATCCACATTATTTTTCTAAAGAGATCTGTTTAAGTTTAGTGGGTTCATAAAAATATACAAGCAACTTTTTAGTTACCAAAAAAAGGGAATCCCAAATGGTTTTTTAAAATGACATTTTTATAAAAACATAAATGAATGATTCAAAACAGAAAAAAGAACTGTTAAAGATGGGAGGTTTTTGCATTTTTTTAAAATTTTCTGAAATTAGTCCTGCAAGTGATGCAACAATTTCTTTAAGTATTTTAATGGACAGAAAGTCATTCACACATTCGTGTGGTTCTCCCCTCTCTCATTCCCCTAAATGAAGTAGTTTTAGTAATAAAGCAAAAACTATGGTGTTAATTCACTGATTCTGGTGAAATGTTATGTTACTAAAGGCATTCTTCTCTTGGGAATTTTATTATGTAAAATTTTTAATATTTATTTCCAAATGAATACCATGCTCTGTGATTAGTCCATAACTTTAAACAGTGCTAAGAAAAAAAAAAATTTGTGTGAAAGATAAAATTTCATGTGTTATAAGGAAATAGATGCCAAGTCATACTTAACACACATATGTACTTAAGTTATTTAGAATAAACTGAAGAAACAGTAAAAAAAAAAATGTCATATATTAGTAGTCTACTATCATCACCCAGGTATTAATAATTATCTTCCCACAAAAAGTAATTTCAATCTAATTTCAATTAATACTTACTGAATGCAATAAACAATGTTCTGTGCTAGGAGCAATATCCCAGTTGCACTAATTTGGAACGGTAAAAGCTATCCAATTCATATTCTTACTGACAAGAAAACTCTAGAAATTGCATTTCTATTGTATCCATTAATATGAAATATCAACACTTACTACCATATTGGAACAAAGTTGAGGTTAGTATTAGATTTACTAATAGACTGTTTGCTTTTCTTACTGTTTTATGTTGGGGCGTAGGCAGGAATTGGGGAAGGAGGTAATTTCTGTCTCACAGAGTTAATAGTGATAACTTTGTTCTGCTCTTCCATTCAACTAGAAGTCTTGAGACTTGAAGAAGAGGAAGTAAAAAGAGGGATTAGTTGGGCAAGATGACTTAATTGTTTTTTTTTGGTTAATCAAAAAAATTTAATGAATATTACTTCTAAACTCTACAGAGAGAAAAAGAGAGGGAGGGAAAATACAAAAAAGTTTGCAGTCCATTACCTTTTTTAAGCTATTGTGTTCAATATGATCCATAATATGGGAAAAATAAAGCCACTCTATTTGAATATTGTTTCTCTTTTGAACTTTATGAAATCTGGTTTAAAAAATTGCTAATATTTATTGCTAAATTAACATTATTTATATTTCCCAAATATATTATTCAAAAGGTTATCTTTTTTTTGTTATTGTTGTTCTTGTTTCGTATGTGCCATATAGCCCTATTTTTAATTGAGAATTCTAAATGACTCCCCAAGGTGTATTTGCAAGCACAGATTTACTTCTGCATCTGCTATAAAATTGTTAGCTCTACTAAAAGAACAATCTAAGAAAGAACAGTTCTGGGAAATAACTACAATTTATTGAAAATACAAGGTATATCTTCACTAAAATAAATAATTTAGATGCTAATATATTTTTTTACAACTCCCCACCATTTTTTCTATTCTTGTAAAATTGAAGCTGTCAGTTTTTATGTGTGATTATGTTAATAAGGGTTTGATTACCATCAGGTCATTTAGATTTCCTCAGTTTGATGGC
The DNA here is from genome assembly GCF_910594005.1 of Cervus elaphus. NCBI lineage: Eukaryota > Metazoa > Chordata > Mammalia > Artiodactyla > Cervidae > Cervus > Cervus elaphus. The sequence goes on along the minus strand of NC_057839.1, from coordinate 17,337,105 downwards.
CAGTTTGCATGCTTAAATCTACTTAGCCATGTCACAATTAGTCACCAGCAGTACTAAGCAAGACAATATCTAAGAACTGGCATAAAACCAATATGAAAGTTACTAAAAAGACCACTCAAAAAGAAAAAAACCTGATCAACTGTACTGAGAACATATTTGCCACATATTAAAATCAACACATGTATATATAATGCAGTTAATTCAATTTTCAGCATAAGAGATAGTATAAAAATAAATTTATAATAGTTTATAATTTGAAAAATATAATTTATATTATGATTGAAAATACACTGACATGTACCCAAGTATTAATATATTGATTCTGGACATTAAAATATCCCAAAGCATTAGGCAGTGTTATTATTTATGTACCAATGAAGAATGTATCTCAAGTATTAAAAAACTGCTTTTAAGAAGCAGAATAGACTAGGTACAGATCCTACATATGAATATAGCTCTACATATTTATTTCCTCACAGTATATTCACTAGAGAATACAAGCTGTAGCTGGTATCCTCTTTGGGATTTAGTGGATACTGTACCTAAAACTGATTAAGCACTTAATAAAGGCTTACAGAATCTGCACAATAATGGAGGGAATAAGTTAAACAGTATAGATAATTTCTACATTAAATAATACCAGTTTGTTTCTATAGTAAACACCCTTATATTTCCTTAAGTGACTTTAACAATATCCTTGCAGCATAAGGGCAGATATTACTCTTAACTTCATAGACAAGGAAATTGAAGAACAAAGAGCTAAATAAACTGTAAAAGGTAATGTACTAAAACTGTCAAAGCCAGTGGTTGGTTTTTAGCTCCGGTTCCCTTCCTTTGGATTATTGTTGGTCTTGTTAACCTAAAACACTATGAAGAAAACCTTTCTGATGTGAACTTTCTCAGAAAAAAGAGCTCTTTCTCTGTTATGATTTTAACTAGCAAACTTCTCCACCATAATACTTGTCATTGGCAAACTGGGATTTCTTTCACCATAAATCCTGAGGGAAATGGCCTGAGGGAAATGGTGAAGGAGAAGCCTGGGAAAGCAGGTAAAATCATCAAGAGAAATTTTAATTTCTAAAGGGGTATTTCACTGACCTCCTCAGGGAGTTGGGTAATACCTTTTCTCCCACCTCTACTTTAAATTTGATCTTCTCAAAATTCTCATGAAGTGCACAGGAACAGATTTATAACTATTCCTTTACAGATAAGAAAAGTGAGACTTGTTAGACAGTCTAGAGAATTCACCTTCAGTTGCTTAACTTCTAGGTCTGTAAAAAGTCACTATGACACTGAAAAAAAAAAAACATAGAAAAGACTCCTTTTTTACTCCTTTTTTAAAGTAATTCTAGTTGCTTAACAATTTAGTTGACTTGAAAGCTACCATTTTCCCTCATTTGTATTTGCAGTTAACTTTTAACCACTATGAAATTATGCTCCACAACAATCATAATTTTTTAAATTCTAGAATAGTATAGAACTGCCCTAAAAATATGATATTTGGGAAGAACAAGGAAGATAATTTTGCTCTCTCTCTAAGTGGATTTTTCTCTGTACAGGTAATAAAATTTTCCAATAATATCTTAATTTATGAGGACATAATCTTTCCACAAAATTGGACCAAAAGAAGTACTGTTCTTAATGTCTCTGCATGAAGTATCTCCCAAGTTTCTTTTTCCTTTCCTTTCCTGAGATTTGAAGGTGCTTTAATTTGCCCTCAAACTCTCAGTATTTTTGGAAAATACATTACAGAGATGGACTATATGAAAATGAGTGGTAACTTTTGATTTAGTATTACTGTGTGATAATTTTGAAACACCTTCTAATCTGTTTTTAATCATCATTCTACTTGTTTCCTAATCAGTGACATATCCACAAAGGTCAGGTTTAATACTTTATAGGAATAATTTCAGATGTGCCAGAAACGAAAATTACCAAATTAATAATGATTAAAAAGTAAAACTATTGGACCAAAAAGACAATCTGAACTATCCTCCCTTTATAAAAAAACTTACCCAGTGTTCCACAGGGCTTATTTTTATAAGTGCAGATATCATATCTATAGAGGAGAAAAAAGAGAAATGAAATTTGTAATCTGATCAAATTTTTTGAATATTTTGTATATTCATCACATTTCTTTCATGTAGCTCTGGTTGTCAGACCACAATCAGTGCAATTATAAACAGCCAGCTGGAGTGTCGCATTTTCAGCACTCTGGGGGACACGCCGGCTGCACTACACTCACAGCCTCTGGCTGCGAGCCAGTGGGACACCTGCCAGTAAGAAAGAAAGGTTAAAGTGGATTTCTGTAATTGCAAGTTTCATAAAACCATCTACCATACTGTTTTGAAGCTAGAATAGCTTGTCTGCAGATTGCTACTGCTTCTACAAAAAGCAAACGGGTGGCTTTTTATTCCCAATATCTTTTGGACCTGCTGGAACATTTTGTTTTATTATAGCCACAGACGGTATTTTATACTTCTGAGCTATAAGCAATATGTGGAATTCCTTCGACTCTAACACAGGTTCTTGTTTTTTTTTTTTTTAAAAAATAGGGCAAAACAACAATGGGAATAAAATTGATATCATATAGTTTTCCTAGTTGTATACCAATAATTTAGTGTGGTTAAAACACAAACATTTTACAAAGAACTAAAAAAATAGCTCAATAGAAAGCTTTCCTAATGTTGGTCAGATACTTATTCCAATGTTGTACTACATTAAAACTCAATATAAAAAATGGAATTCATAATACTGCATATTTTAATGTATATTACATTTAGAATGCTAAATCAATATTGATGCAGACATTTAAGTACTTTTATAATATCTTTTTAATCTAATCTCTTAAATCAAAAGTATTCAAAGTACTAAAATGAAAATAAAAATAAAGTTAAAAAGACTGAACATTTTTGTTTGCCTACAATTTATGCTAGAAATCAAAAGCTTTTTTGGAAAAAAGAATAAACTTTCACCAACTACAGTAAAATCTAAGTTGGAAAAGTGTTTTTTTATTGTATATAAATGTTTAGTCCGTAACACTTGAAGAAGGGGTTAATGATCAGTCTCATTCTTGTTCATCAGATCAAAATGTATTTTCAAGAAACAAATATTATACTGTTGGTTATTTCATTAAAATCCCTGAAGATTCCTTTTGCCTACTTTTGAATTTCAAAATCTTGATCTTGATGACTGAGAAAAGGGATTTCTTCTCTTCTTGCATAACTTTGTGTTCTGACCATTCACACATTCACGCCCTCTCTTTTCCTGTAATTAGTAAACCACAGGATCGCAGTATCTGGTACACTCTTAAATATGAGATAGATACCAGTACCTAGTACACTCTTGAATATAAGACAGAGGGTACTCGGTGTACTTATCAAAGCACCAAAAAATATATTCTGGGTGTCACAATCAATTTATCTTGTGATTATATGTGTAATGCCTATGACATTACATAGACACCACCCAAACCAGCAGTCTTCAACATAACATAAACAGACGTCTCATTGGTAACGCAGATACAAATGCATTACCTATTAGTGAAGTGAAGCCGCTTAGTCATGTCTGACTCTTTGCGACCATGTGGACAGTAGCCTACCAGGCTCCTCCATCCATGGGATTTTCCAGGCAAGAGTACTGGAGTGGGTTGCCATTTCCTTCTCCAGGGGATCTTTCCGACCCAGGGATCGAACCCAGGTCTCCCACATTGTAGGCAGACGCTTCACCGTCTGAGCCACCAGCGAAGTCCATTACCTGTTAAACGGAGCCTATTTCCAAATCATTAGTTTCCATTTGTACCCTTTCCTAAAGTTGATTTGCTGAAAATGCATCTGCAAGTCACCAATATACTGTCCCTCTTTCACTTTTCATAATTATCCTGTTTCTACTTTACAAAAAAAAAGAAAGCATACTTCTCACCCATCCCAAACCTTGTCACGGTGCATTGTTCCCCTGGGGATAAAAGTCTCCTGAGTATAATGCAAGTGGGTAATTCAAGAATGCACTGATCCTAGAGGACAATCCTTTATGTGAAAAGCAAGAAAAACTGAAGGGGATGATGCTTGTTTCATCCTGGGAAGATCCTGTGTCTGTCAGTCTGACTGTTTATAAGTAAATCTATCTATCTATCTCATAACTAGAATTCAGAAGTGAGATGGTTGTCATGGAGTGTATTAACAGGCTGATTTGATCTAAAAAATAAAGACATCAAAGTTTGACTTAGCTAAGTAGTTTGGAGGCTAGGAATGATGTGCTGCTGCTGCTAAGTCACTTCAGTCGTGTCCGCCTCTGTGCGACCCCATAAACGGCAGCCCACCAGGCTCCCCTGTCGCTAGGATTCTCCAGGCAAGAATACTGGAGTGGGTTGCCATTTCCCTCTCCAGGAATGATGTAGCCAGTTAGATTTTACATAGACATTTTTTCATGACAATGAAACAGGCACCTCCAAGGTTTTGAAAAAATTTATTTGAAGCATATGCACAATATATGTTTTTAGCTATAGTCTCTGTAGCTACTTAAACTTGCAATTAAAAGTATTTTAGATTTAAAATATGAAAAGTGGTACATCATTTCTCAAAATTATTTTATGGGTCAAATTAAGCAAAAAATTTGAAAAGCACAAACAACTTATATTTCCACCTCTTAGCAGTCCTTTCTTATCTTCTTTCCTTGTTCTCATTTTGCCTATACCCTTTATATTACACTCATGATGAATATTATTTCATTCTGTCATGACTGCAAAAATACTTACACAAAGGCTAAAGACACCAATAATAAAAGCTAAAGCATCCTAGACTAAGATATTTCTATTTGCATTTTCTTCAGCTTTCTCCAATCCTTTAATATATCTATAGAATTTTCTATAAGCCATTCTGTAGAGAAAAGACATCATTTCTTATTGGCTTCTTCATTCAATTCACACTCTATCCTTCTCTATTATATACTCACAGAGAACAATTATGACCTACGCTTCATCTATAATATCAAGTACTAAAAGCAACATTTTTATATTCATTCTTTTATATACAGATGTACTGAGTACCTAGCATGTGCCCAGATATAGTGCCACATACTTGAACCTGAAAATGAACAAGTATGCTATAGTCTATTTGGGAAAAGACACATAAGCAGATAAGTTACAAAATGTGAAAAGATGATTAAATAAATGTTAAAAAGCTAAACTTACACATAACAGAGCCAATATTTGCTAGTTATTATAATTAAGATTATTGTCACTATCAAGTTATGAACAAAATACTGTGGAAATACAGGTGAAGGAAAGATTCCGTAATAGAAAACTAGGAAACAGATGCATATAGAACATAACATCTGAAATGGATTTCAAAGATCTAGATAGATAAAATAGAAAAGTAAATGCATTCTAGGTAGATAACAAAATAGTCAAAGAAGCAGAGTTTGGAAAGGGTATGGCATGTGCAGGGAACCATGAAAAGTTGAGAGAGGCTGAAACACTCAAAGTATAGGGTAAAATATCAGAATATGAATTTGGGGAGTTGTTGTGGGAAGGCTACAGTATTAAATACCCTGAATGCCAAGCAGGTTTTTTTTTTTTCATATAGGCAAAAGAAACTTAAAAATAAGTTTGCACAATAGGAAACATTTTTAAGTATGTTTATATGAATGTGTATACAGATTAAGTTTGCATACAGATAAGTGTGGAAGGTAAATGGTGGGTATCTGAGAGTGGGAGGTGCAAGAGTGGGGAGAATATAATGATTTTTACTCTTTTTACTATGTGTGTGTGTGTTGCTCAGTCATGTTCAACTCTCTGCGACCCCATGGACTGTAGCCCTGTCCATGGAATTCTCCAGGCAAGAATACTGGAGTGGATTACCATTCCCTTCTCCAGAGGAACTTCCCAACCCAGGGATCGACCTCTGGTCTTCTGCCTCGCAGGCAGATTGTTTATTGTTTGAGCTACAGGGAAGTCTCCTAAAAAAAAAAATATGAGGCCTTAGCACCTGAACAGGGACATGAACTCTGGACCCTCCGATTAAAACTCTGATGCTCCAACGACCGAACTATCCAGGCAATGTATACTCTATTACATCCTCCCTAAGTATTAGTCGCTGAGTCATGTCTGACACTTTGAGACCCCATGGACTGTAGCCCACTAGGCTCCTCTGTCCATGGAAATTCCAGGCAAGAACAGTGGAGTGGGTTGCCACTCTCTTCTCCAGGGATCTGCCTGACCCAAGGATTGAATCTGGGTATCCTGCACTGCAGGCAGATTTCTTTACTGTCTGAGGCACCAGGGAAGCCTAATAAATTTTTATTTAGCCAAGATTTAATCAGAAAGCATTTTGGCTATACGGGCCTCTGATTATCAACACAAGAGATAACTGATAACTAGCCTATTAATGTTTAATACATGTTACCTGCCTTCTGAGAAACCTGTATGTAGGACAAAAAGTAACAGGTAGAACTGGACATGGAAAAATGAACAGGTTCAAAATTGGGAAAGCAGTATGTCAAGGCTGTATACTGTCATCCTGCTTATTTAACTTATATGCAGAGTACGTTATTTGAAATGCTGGGCTAGATGAATCACAAGCTGGAATCAAGATTACCAGGAAAAATATCAATAACCTCAGATATGCAGATGATACCACTTTAATGGCAGAAAGTGAAGAGGAACTAGAAGCCTTTTGATGAAGGTGAAAGAGGAGAGTGAAAAAGCTGGCTTAAAACTCAACACCCAAAAAACTAAGATAATGGTCTTATCACATCACGGCAAATAGATCAGGAAAATGTGGAAAGAGTGTCAGATTTCATTTTCTTGGGCTCCAGAATAAATGCAGATGGTGACTGCAACCACGAAATTAGAAGACACTTGCTTCTTGGAAGAACAGCTATGTCAAACCTAGATAGTGGTGAAATGTATGGAGAGAGTAACATGGAAACTTACATTACCATATGCAAAATAGATGGCCAATGGGAATTTGCTGTATGACGTAGGGAACTCAAACAAGGGCTTTGTATTGGTGAGATGAAGATGGAAATGGGAGGGAGGCGACATATGTATATCTATGGCTGACTGATGTTGATGTTTGATAGAAAACGACAAAATTCTTTAAAGCAATTATCCTTCAATTAAAAAATATATTTAAAAAAAAGAAAGAAAGAAAGAAACCTGGACAGTGTTTTAAAAAGCAGAGACATCACTTTGCTGACAAAGGTCCATATAGTCAAAGCTATGGTTTTTCCAGTAGTCACATATGGATGTGAGAGTTGGCCCATAAAGAAGGCTGAGAGCCAAAGAATTGACGCTTTCGAACTGTGGTGCTGGAGAAGACTCTTGAGGGTCCCTTGGACTGTAAAGAGATCAAGCCAGTCAATACTAAAGGAAATCAACCCTGAATATTCATTGGAAGGACTGATGTTGAAGCTGAAGCTCTAATACTCTGGCCACTTGATGCAAAGAGCTGACTCACTGGACTAGACCCTGATGCTGGGAAAAACTGAGGGAAAGAGGAGAAAGGGGTGACAGAAGATGAGATGGTTGGATGACATCACTGACTCAATGGACATGAATCCGAGCAAATTCATGGAGATAGTGATGGAGAGAGAAGCCTGGCATGCCACAGTTCATGAGGTCGCAAAGAGTTGGACATGACTTAGCAACTGAAAAGCAACAACAAATGTTGAAAATGTGTTTTTCCTTGAAAAAAAAAATTAATGATGCTCCAGATCTGTAGATTGGTCGAAAGATCACAGAAGTACTCTACTACTCTTCATGAACACTTAAAATAATTCAGCAAACTTTGCAGGCTGTACACTAGGGTAAAACTTCTAAGATTTGTCCCGTGTGTCCACTCAGTGGTTTGAGTATTACAGCACTAACGGACAACTCTAAGAGTAATAGAATTCTGTCCCTAAAATATGTTCATGCACACATGCAATTCATTCTTTCACACAAAGAGCACCAAAACAGCTGAAATGTCATCCAACATATAACACAAGGAGTATGAACTATTTTTTGACTCCTTGCTTACTTTATAAATATTTGTATGCTTAATGAAATTTGATCTAAAACTTCCCTTCATTACAGTTGATACCATACACTCACCAAACCCTAAGAGTATGCCTTATCATATTAGCTTAGGTCAGTCTGACAATAAAAATTCCTGGCTGATGGAAGGAAGAGGTGATACAGTAACACAAAAATAATACTCTCAGCACCCTTATCAATCTCTAATAAATCTTGACCAACCCAAATATGGCAGGAGTCCCCAAACTTGGGCCTTTGTCTAAACTACAGGCTAGGCTAAGAAATACACTGGAGTCCTAAGCAGTGAGAGAAAAGCTGAAATACGATTAGAAAAGGTTTTCCAGATTCTGAATTTAGATAGAAAAATAGCACTTTTTCACTATGGTATTTTTTTCGTTGTTTTCTTTTCATGAAAGAATAATTAAGGGCTCAATCAAGGCAGGTGAAAAAGAGCTAAGAAAAGTTATCAAAAGGATTCTAGATAAAGCCAGATACCTAAAGGAAATCAGGGATCTTTTTGAATGAGTAGATGAATGCATACACTGTCATTTCTTTACCCTCAATTCATCAGGTTGAACTGACTAAGCAAGATCAAAACCAGAGTTAGCTAAATATCTGTTACTGTAACACTGGTATACTTTTTTTTGTGGATACTTTAAACTGTTTAATCTTCTAATCACTTTGGCTAGACAGGGCTATCAGAGGAAACTGACCAAAACACATCATGAAGCTCCATTTTAAAGTCTGTAAAATATAGCACTACCTTACAGTGATGTAATACCTGGGTGGGTTCTTCAGACCTCTCTTCAAAAACTACATTTCATTCTTATGCAAGTGAAACACTTATGCAAAGAAGCATTCCTTTCAATGATTTACTTTTGAAAGTGAAATGAATCAAAATCTAAACCTTGAGTCTCATTTGTTTAACACCAAATCACAGACTAACTTCCAAAGAGAACGTCCTATGTACTGTGCTGTCTCATTTTGTTCTCTTAGATGTGGTGGCAAAAGCCAAGTGATGGTGACACAGCACTTTTCAGCTTTCTTTTCATGTACTAAGGCTTATTATAAAAAAATGACCTCAGTTCTAAAAAAACTGTAATAAAATAATGAGAAAAATTATTTTAATCTAATATATGTGAGAACCTGGGAATTCCAAGGTCAAGGTAGCTGCAGATTCACTGTCTGGTGAGAGCCCACTTTCTAGCTCGTACACTGCTGACTGTCCCTAGTGTGTGCACATGACCTTTCACTGGTACTTGCTCATGAAGAGACAGAGAGCTCTGTGTCCCTTCCTCTTCTAATAGGGCACTAATCCCATCATGAGAACTCATGACCTCAACTAAACCTAACTACTTCACAAAGGCTCCACCTTCAAATATCATCATACTGGGGATTAGGACTTCAACACTGGAATGAGGGGTGTGGTTCAGGCACTCAGTCGTGTCCAACTCTGCGACCCCATGGCCGTGGACTACAGCACTCCAGGGGGGACATACATTCAGTCCATAACATTTCATTCCTACCCCCAAAATTTATGTCCTTCTCATGTCCAAATATGTTGATTCTATCACAGCAACCTCAAAAGTCTTAATGCATTCCAGTAACAACTCTAAAGTCCAGAGTCTTACCTAAGTATCGGCTAAATCAGATACGGGTGAGACTCTAGGCATAATTCATCCTGAGGCAAAATTCGTTTTCAATTGTGACTTTTGAAATCAGAAAAGTTATGTGTTTCCAAATGGAAGGACAGTCATAGAATAGATGTTCTTATTCCAAAAGGTAGAAATCAGAAGGAAGAAGGGGGTGATGGGTCCCTAGTAAGTCTAAAATGTAGCAAGCAAATGCTATTAGACCTTAAGGCTTAAGGATGATGCTCTCTGATATGATGTTCTCCCTTCTAGAACCACTGGGATGGTGGTATCATCCCACGGCTTCCTGAGGTGGCCTCACCTCTTCAACTTGGCAGAGTGCCGCCCACCTGGCTTCACCCACTCAGCTTTCTGTGAAGGCCCTCCCATGCAGCTCTGCAGGGCAAAGCCTTGCCCTTTGAAACCAGGTAGAGGCAGTCTTGCTTCCCAGGCTGCACAGTCTGGGCCTGTGGTGGGAGAAGTAGCCCTGCTGGTCTCTGAATTGTCTTTAGGGTCTTTCTTCCCTTTTCTTGAAGGATAATTCACATTCACAGCTTTCCTTCATTCCATCCTATTTTCTGTTTCCTTTTGTCCCCGCTGGCAATTTTTTCCTGGTATAATCCCATTTCTATTCCTGACTGTTTAGATGGCTGAAGAGGTCTGTAGCTTATAACCACACTACTCTGTCAAATGGTTCAGTCAGCCACACACTTAGTGTTCTCTTTTGAACATGTTTCCTCACTTTTTGCAATTTGGACAGGATGAGGATTTTCCAAATCTTGAAGTCCAGATTCTTTTCTGTTTAATAATTCCTTCTTCATTTCTCTCTTCTTATATTTTATTTTAAGCAGTCAGGAGGACTAAGGCACTCCTTCAATGCTTTGCTTAGAAATCTTCTCAGCTAAATATCCAATTTCTTTTCTCACAAGTTCTACCTTCTACAAACTAGAACACGAACTAGAACACGAACATAATTTGGCCAGGCTTTTTTGCCACTTTATGACAAGTTTCAGTAAGATTCACCTTTTCTCCATTGTCCAATAACCCTCACTTCTGACAGAGACATTGCCAAAATGGTCTTTCTATCCATATTTTTATCAACATTCTGCTCACAATTATGTATTCTTTAAGAACATTGAAGCTTTCTCTACAACTAACTCTCCTCTTTTTATGAGCTCTCACCAGAATCACCCTTAAAATCCCCTTCATAGCAACTTAGCTTCTTCTAGCAGGCACCTTAAAACTTTTTCAGTCTTTACACACCACCCAGTTTTAAACCTACCCCACTTCTCAGTGCCAACTGCTGAATTAGTCAGCTTGGGCTGTGTAACAAAATACCAGAGACTGAGTGGCTTTATCAACAAATATTTATTTCTCATATTTCCGGAGCTAGCAAGTCCAAGATCAAGGTGCTGGCAGATCCTAGGTCTAGTGAAGGCCCTCTTACCAATTCCCAGACAACCACCTCTTTACTATATCCTCACATGGCAGGGGGGGGGGGGGCGCTCTGGTATTGCCATCTTATATGGGCACCAATTTCATCATGGGGGCTCTACCCTCAAAACCTCATCTAATCTAATTGCTTCCTAAAGGTCTTACCTCCTAATACTATAACCCTGGGGGTTAAGATGATGACATATGTATTTTAGGGGACCACATTCAGTCCACAACACTACTTTAAACAGCAAATTTGATTCAATTTATGAACTTCACTTCACAAGTTATATTTTTTCCCCAAGTTGCATGTTTTATAATACTTATCTCTTTATCCAAATGACCTTAACTATCTTGGAAAAGTTACTTGCTAATATTTTTGAACTCCTAAAATGCAAGACTAACCATATGTATATTATCTGATATGGGGACATAATTATTATTATGTGAATACCTTATACATTAGTCCTCAAAGATATGTCAATTATTTGTTTAATAAATATTAGACATATTTAGCTACTAATTCCTGTCTTATGTCACAGGCTACCCATGTTTTTGCTCATGGGATGAAACAAAGATTTACCTTCAAACTGTAAAACACAACTCTGGTTATTCACATTATAATATGAATTTTCCATTCAGTCTACTAGGATTTTTCTACTGGGAAGCATAAAGATAGTTAGCAAAGAATGATTTTGCAAAACAGTCTCCAAACTATTATAGCAAAATGTTGATCTACCTGACAAGATTGAAACTTTCTATGTAAGTTATAAAAGGCCTACCAACACAGGATTTGTATTACTTTACAATCACCAGTAGCCTCAATTCAAAAGATCATCATTTTGGTCCTCCGGGTCTATCCTCAATAGCATTTCAATCTATCTACATCTCCTGGTTAACTGACAAATTTTCTCCTTGATTGTTTTGTCACTAAAATCATGATATATTATTTTCCATGAATAAACTGTTTCTATATTACTACACATTCACAAAAATCAGGATATTGCATTGTTTGCATTCTGTCTGTTAGTTAACAATGTATTTTGAGCATCTGTTTAAGTTAGTAAAGAAATATGCACGTCATTTTAATGACTTTATCAAATTCTACTGTAACAAAATTTATTTAAACAATTTTCTATCATTGAAAACATAAAAGGTTCCTAAGTTTTCGCTGATATAAACTTAACTGCAATGAATATCACTGTGTTTTGGCACATTTATCTGATAATTTTTTTCATAATAAAATCCTAGAAAAGAAACACATTTAAGGAGTATCATTGATATTGTAATGATCTCATCCTTGCTCACCTCAATAACCTTAGGTCTACCTCTGTCCCCTCTCTACACTCAAGTTGTATTTGTCTTCTTTTGGTTTCCTGAACATATCATATTTTCCCCCATTTCACGAACTCTGATCTTGCTCTTTCCTCTATTTGAAACACTGTTCAACCAACCCTGCTCTCTTTGCTGAGTCACTCTTACTAATCTTTCACATTCCTAGTCAGTACAGTTCCTCAAAGAAGTCCTCCCTGACTAGACGAGGTTCCCTGACCAGTACCCGTGGGACTCCCTGAAGTTCCCCTCATGCCTTCCCATACCTTCTCTTTTCCATCAGATGGGTGTTTCGATATGTATGTCTTCCCACTAGATTGCAAATTCTTTGAGATTAGAGACTAGACTGTTTGCTCACTACTGTATCCCGGTTCCCAGCAAAAGGCCTGGCACACAATAGGTACTTAGTGTTTACAGAATTAATGTCCTCTAGAAAAATATCCCATTTTTGTGAACATGTAGAAATATAGAAACAATTTATTCATGGTAAATAATATATCACGATTTAGAAAGAAAATCAAGGAGAAAATTTATTCATTTGTCAGTTTATGCTTCTGCAAGCATATTTCCTAATGCACTTGCCACTAGTTAATGAGGAGAAAGTTATTTTAAGGTATTATTTGAATATTTGAAAGTTAACTAATGAAGTTCTTGTGTGTTTGTCAGGGAAGCAGAATTTTTTTAAAGGTACATTTAACATAGAAATGCCTATATAATGGAATAAGTTTGATTCATTTAAAAAATTATCTACTAAAAGATTCTCTCATATTAATAAATTTAGAAAATTAACTCATTTTTTGAACAAATATTTACTGAGAGTTTACCATGTGTTGGGGTAGGGAAAAACATGGACAAGACTAATGTATTTCTCATCTGAAGAAACTTAGAAGCTTTTCTAAGATCAGCAAAAGACTAATCAGGTATCACCAAAAAGAGCAAATCATTTCAGTCTTTTACATCAGTGGAGTACAATTTATTGGACTCAACTTTAGTCATTTTAGTTATTTTTGTGCCCTACTTTTCCTTTGTTTTTTAATAAGAAGTAGATAACCTTTTCTCAGGTTAGCTATATTCTTCCTTTGAGTTTCAACTCTACTCATAACTCCCTAATTTATAGGCTATGTATCTTTTGTTGGGGTGAATGCAAATATCTTTTATCCAACTGTACCTTATATTATTATTATAATACCTAAAGCTTAGCTCTACTCATACCATTCTCCCACTCAAAAACTCAGTTGTCTCCAAAAAATCTAAACACTTTAGCTTGGAGTTCAAGACCCTCTACAACTACCTTTTACTTCTCCCTACATACGTCTTTTATTTTAGCTAAATTTGACATGATATTCACCACTGTCCAAAAAGTGGTAGGAATGTAAATTGCCACAGCCACTATGGAGAACAATATGGAGGTTTCTTAAAAAACTAAAATTAGAGCTACCATACGACACTGAAATCCCACTCCTGGCCATATATCCAGAGAAAAACATGAGCCAAAAGGATATATGCACCCCAATGTTCATGGCAGCACTGTTTACAATAGCCAAGACATGGAAGCAAGCTAAATGTCCATCCACAGAGGAATGGGTAAAGATGACGTGGTACATATATACAACGGGCTATTAATCAGCCATTAAAAAGAATGAGATAAGGCCAATTGCAGTAACATGGACGGACCTAGAGAGTGTCATACACAGTGAAGCAAGTCAGGTAGAGAAGGAGAACTATCATATGACATTTCTCATATGTGGAATCTAAAAAGAAATGATACAAATGAACTTACAAAACAGAAAAAGACCCACAGACTTAGAGGGTGAACCTATGGTTGCTGGGGGAAGGATGAGGGCAGGGACAGTTAAGAGAGTTTGGGATGTACATGTACACACTGCTATATTTAAAACGGATAACCACAAGGACCTACTGCATAGCACATGGAACTCGGCTTAGTGTTATGTGGCAGCCTGGATAGGACAAGAGTTTGTGGGAGAATGGATAAATATAAACATATGGCTGAGTCCCTTCACTGTTCATGTGGAACTATCACAATATTGTAAGTTGGCTATAGTTCACTACAAAATAAATTTAAAAATATTTTTTAAAAGGCCCTCAATTTTCCTGTAACACATACTTTGATGATGCAATATTCTCTCCCATTTATACAGTGTAATTCTAGAGATACTTTAAGCTCATTTCAAATATCTCATCCTGCATTATGCCTGATGTGATCTATTCCTTATCTAATTATTACAGCATATTTATGTTTTACATTGGTGCTTTACACCATAAATACTTATATAAACTTCATTTTCTTCCCAAATACTGTCATCAGTATTGAGGAATTATAATAAAAATCCACCCATCATTATACCCCTCCAAAAAAAAGAGAGAGAGAAAGAGAACAAAAGACAATAATGATGAGAATTTGATGGATTTTTTTATCCTTGGGATATCTGTATCTATCACTGCAAAATTATTAAATGGTGCTCAGATTATGATTAAGCTTTTCATGTGATTTAGCAACAAGGAGGAAAAACTTGTTAACTTGTACAGTTTAGTCATATTTGTTACTGTAAATTAATAATAAATGGGGCACTTTTATTTTGTATAGATCAGTTTCAAAACTTTGGTCAATTGTGAGTAAATCTTTAAAAGTGGAATTGAATGCTGACAAAAATCAGCTTTTGAAATCTCCAAGGTTAAGCACCAAGTTCTAGAGTATCTAAATTCATCTAATTAATAAATGCCACCCTGAGATATATACTTTCTTCTTTAGAAAGTAAATACAAATTTCAATATTCTCTTGCAGTTGCAAGGAGATCCAACCAGTCCATCCTAAAGGAGATCAGTCCTGGGTGTTCATTGGAAGGACTGATGTTGAAGCTGAAACTCCAATACTTTGGCCACCTGATGTGTAGAGCTGACTTATTTGAAAAGACCCAGATGCTGGGAAAGACTGAGGGCAGGAGGAGAAGGGGACAACAGAGGATGAGATGGTTGGATGGCATCACTGACTTAATGGACATGAGTTTGGGTAAACTCCAGGAGTTGGTGATGGACAGGGAGGCCTGGTGTGCTGCAGTTCATGGGGTCACAAAGAGTTGGACACGACTGAGTGACTGAACTGAACTGAATTTGCAGTTGCATGAACAAACACGTCATTTCTTTCTTCGCTTTTTTTCTCGCTATGTGATATGTGGGATTTTAGTTCCATAACCAGTGCCAAATACACACCCCCAGCAGTAGGAGTGCAGAGTCTTTACCACTGGACCACTGGGGAAGCCCCCCACATCATATACTTTCAATATTAAAATATTTAAAATCATTATAGCACCTAGAACAAAAAGGGATACGATTGTTGAATGAAAAAAAAATGTTGGTTTTCTAAAAAATAAAATTTCTCTTTGGTTAGAAAATTAATTAGCTACCTGTAAAAAACTTCCTTTAGTACTAAGAAAAAAATTCCTTTTGATATCAATTTAGGATGAAAATGCTTTATAAACAATGAAAAATCCATCAGTCCATTTTATATTATCTATAATACAAGGACACTTTATACAAATAACTTTACATACTTACTACATCTGAAATGTTTTTTCTTTCTATATTTTTACGACAGCATCTTTTTAGTTTTATGGAACATGATAGACCACAAGAGCTCTCTGCCTTAAAATAAAGTACATAGCTTATTTTGTCTTTTTCCTCAAAAACCTCAAAACCAAAGAAGCTATTTAAAGCAAAAAAGGAAAAGCATAATATACATGTAAAGCACTGCTCAATAGGGAGAAGAATTTTTCTGTTGTTAGTATGTGGATCTTTTTATATCTAGCCACAAGCAACCAATAGTCTAGTTCTGTCTGTCAGTACTTTAGTAGTTGATTGGCAAAGATAAATAATATTTATTTATGGTCAGCAAACTATTTTACATCATTGATTTTAAAAGTCTGACTACATTTTCAAAATATATATGAAAGGGCTACTCTTAGAAAAAGATACCACCGTAGCATTTTATCATTTGTAAATATGTATATTAAATAGAAATCTATTTTAAAACTTCAAACTAATCATTTCTCTCTTTTATTGATAGTCACAATGAAACCAATGAACAGCTGTCATTTGTCTTCTAAAGCATGGTCTAGTTAAAGAAAGTGGGCGAAGAGGTCATATTGACTATTCTGATTTAACAGAACATTATACTACACTGCTATTAACAGAATTGATTATAACTTGAATTATATTACCTCTATCAAGTCAATTAGAAACATTTTCCAAAAGACTGATCGTTAAGTCAGAATTAACTGTTATATTTCCTTAGGGAAAAAAAAAACAAAAAACCAAAAAGATGCAGGCTTACCTAATAAGCTATTGTGATCATAAATGCCTCAAATGCCCTTTGATGTAATCAATAAGGATCTACAGTGTTGCAAAAGGTTTCACATATACTATAGTCATTTATTTTATCATTCTATCTGTAAAATTTTCCTCATATCTAATCTAAACCCTTCATGACACAGTTTAAATTGATTTCTTGTTTGACCTTCAGTGAAGATTGAGACAATCTGTTCTCCATACTTTAATGCATAAATTAAATATCTCTAAGTCATCTCTGGAATAATAAAAATCCCTGCTACTTTAAAATTCTTCTTTTAGTTTTCTTTTTCAACCCTTTAATCATCTTTGTGGTCCCCCTCTGAACTTCCTCCAAGTTCTCCACGTCCTTCTTTAGTGGTAGAGCCCAGAACCAGAAACAATGCTCTCAAAACGTTCTGACCATGGCAAGTACAATGGGGAAATAATCTCAAGTTTCCCACATTTTTTATTCTTATTTATATGACCTTATAATGTGCTTGCTTTAACCACAACATTACATAATGTTAACCCATAATTGTTAACCCATAATAACCTTATTATTTCTTTATTACTGAGGGGCCTTCTAACTTTACTTAAATTCAGTTACTTATTCTTTGGAGTTCATGATATTTTTCATCTCTAATCACATTGCTTTATATCTGTCCCCTACAATATTTCATTATCTTAGTTTCTAATCTATATTCCATTACTAAATTATTTTAGTCTAACACTACTTTCTAACTCTGATATAGTAAGGTATTGACGTCTCTTGCCATATTTCTCACCAATTTCAACTTCCAATATTTTATCAAGAATATTAAAATAAATAATCACTACATATCTGTAAGAGGGGATGAGGTGTTCTTAAAAAAAAAAAAAGAAATGCCAGAATTCATCCTCTTAAAAAGTATGATCACAGAGATCTTGTCAAATTTGCTCCATCACCTTCAGGTCCCAGGCTCAAACTGTCCATCTCAGGAGCTAGAGGGTAGAATATATGATGGACCAAAATGCTTTCATAATTTCCAAAGGTCTCAAAGAGCTACGTTAAAATTTTCCCAATATACTGACCAGTTCCTTTTGCAGAAAACAATAAAAAGCTTTCAGGATCACAATACATTATAACTATTTGGGTTTCTTTGCTCTCTACTAGGCAGGCTTTCCATTCTGTCATTAACAGAACAAGATTTGCTTGAATAAGTTCACTAATCAAAAAAAAAAAAAACACTTTCATAATGACCTTATTATATGTAGAGCTGTATCAGATAAAATGCCAAGAAAATTAAACTGACCTGGTTTCCACTGGGTAGGAATTTATTATGATGGAAGTATATATAGCCAGATAAAATTCATCAAGTCACCTACTGCTATCACACAGACATGAATTATATATTAAACACTGCTGCTGCTGCTGAGGCTAAGTCGCTTCAGTCGTGTCCAACTCTGTGCAACCTCATAGACAGCAGCCCACCAGGTTCCTCTGTCCCTGGGATCTGCCAGGCAAGAACACTGGAGTGGGTTACCATTTCCTTCTCCAATGCATGAAAGTGAAAAGTGAAAGTGAAGTCACTCAGTCATGTCCGACTCTTCGACACCCCATGGACTGTAGCCTACCAGGCTCCTCTGTCCATGGGATTTTCCAGGCAAGAGTAGTGGAGTGGGTTGCCATTGCCTTCTCCATATTAAATACTGTTGAAAAGTAAATGTACTTAAGAGATGAAAAACAAAGATTAGTACATAAATGTCACGAAGAAAAATAATCATGGTATTTTATGCTTTATCTGAACAAAGCTGTTCCACACAACTTTTAAAAATATCAAATGGACACAAATACTGTCTTCTACAAAGTGCAAAAGCAAAAGACATTTAACTTTTCAGTTATAAATAAGAAACAAAGGTTAACTTATTGTTTAAATTTAAAATGATTATATTAGGAAGATGGGAATAGTCAGTGGTTTAAATCAGTGAAGTTATTATCCATAAAAGAAGAAAATAAAAGAGAATATCAAATTGACAAATCAAAAAGCTATCATAAAAATCATATTTTTTATAGACAGAGCACTAACTCTCAGAAGTAACAGCTGAGAAGGAATAGGACAAAAGACAATTGTTTAGTACCAGAGTAATACATTACTTTGGTGTTAAAATTTTTCATCTCTTATTAAAACTTAATCACAAATTCCAAATTTCACATCAGTAAAAACTGCATAATCTAAAAATAACAATAACTTTTATTGAATATTATGAAGCAATTAACAATATTTTACTTTCTGCAGATTCCCTCTTAACTGAATTCACAAAGCATCCATTGAAAGATGATATTTATAAAATTATAATGTAACTAATAGCAAGCTAGGAACCACGTTGAAATTTATTCTGAGTATTCAACAAGGTTTCCTTGGAAGTTGCCAAACTAAAAAATTATTAGCCCTAATGCAGTTAAGATAAATGAAGTGTCAAGAAAGGTTCTGTGGCAAGTATGAAGGCCTGTTTGGCTGGTAAATTTTTTCTATCTGCCAATTTTAAGAATACTTCACCTTTCTTCCAAAACCACTATTCTTTTAGTCTCGTGAGCAATGTAAACACAGTCAGCTTTTTTTCTAGAAGAGGTATAAATCAAATTTTAAATCCCCAAAGTGCTCTTGCTGTTTTTTTGGCCAAATCTAGTATATCTTCTAGTATTTTCCTCTTGTTCTTTGCCGCTTGTATTGCTTCCAAGACTAAAAATGTTTATGAGCAAAAGTCCTAATGGCCACTTTTGTGGATTCATTATAACCCAAAAGGTATGTCACAATGTAATGTGGTAATGTTCTGTCACAAAACAATGATAGTGATGTGAATATGAATATAACACGAAAATGAATCACTGTGTAAATAGTTAAAAGGTATAATGATAATGTTATGTTAAAACTATACAAAGACAAGGCAATAATCGAACGTGGGATCATTCTTTAGAGACAAAGAGTGAAATTCTAGAACGAATAATAATCTTCAAAATACCAAGATAGTTAAAAAATGTCTCTTCACTCAAAGTTTCAACTTCCATTATGAACTTATGCTATATAGGACATGATTCTACTCTCACCAAGGAACTATTATGGCAAAAGGAGGGCAACTGAACTGTGACATTCACATTTGGCATCAATGAACCAAGAAAAAAAGGTTTAACCAAAGTAAAGATAGTATTTTACTCATTGAAATCAAATGACTTCTCTAAATCCTTCTTTAGCCTGGCACCAAGCCACACAGGTTTAAAATTAATGACCACTTGAGACATAAAACAAAATCACCTTGGATAAACAGACCTGGGTTTACTCGATCCAAGGGAAATGAGTAAACAAGGAAATCAAACACCCTCGCCAATGCATGGCCAGAAGGATATTTTAATAAAACTATCAGCTTCAAATAGGTCTAGGAACATTTTAATGATACTAACAGTACATACTCTTCAGGTATGAGAGTATTTCATAAATATGTCTGGAGTAATAATTGCTGTCAAACATTAAACTATATATTTTAATTCAGTTTATTTTTTTAAAGTTGCTCTCTTCCATCCCCTAATCTCATCATCACATTTCTCAATACTAGTTCAAACACACACACATTCATACAACAAAGTGACGCTAAGAAACCATTCATGTAATATGAGATTTTTTTTAAATACCAGAGCTCCTACTTTTAGTAGACATATTATTAGCTTACATTTAAATAATTAAAAATGTATATACCTTTTTTCAGATTTTGTCAATATATTTCATACTTCCAATTCATCGATATATTTATTTTGCAAGCTTGATAGCCAGAAAAATAAATCACAAAAAATTAAAGCAAGGCCCATTTCAATAATAATCCACTGAAATAATCTCAGTTACAAACATTTTATCTTGAAAATAAAACATTTTTGTAGGTCTCTTTCTAACTAGTGTTCTCAAAAAAGCTCTGATCTGGGCAAATAGGAGGACTACATCCTGTTCTTGATTGTGGTGTGTCAGTGAACCTTTCCACAACTATGTCAGATGAAGAGTGCTATTCTTTCCCTCTTGTTACCTCAAAAGCAGAGTCTATAATAATGGAAGGCATGCAGTATGAGAGCAAGAGGCAAACAACAGGACCCTACCTCCCAAGATCCAGAGAGCAGCTGGCCAGCCCCAAAGAGCTATGCTTTTCAGTTCTTGTCTGAGAGAATGCATTTTGCACTTTTTCCTATTTAGTATTTAATATCTTTTCTTCAAATATTTCTTCATCCCTGCCAAGGATGCCCCCTGTGTATGTCTCTTCTGATTAATCCAAGCCAATGATACCATACTAACATTTATCACTTTGCTCAAATTCTATTTTGCTGGGAAGTTGGAATTTATGAGAGATTTTAAGTTCCAACCAAATATTGATGCAGCTGCTCCCTGAAATTTTAAGGGTATGTCAAAATTGTGTGTTTTGGAGAATGAAAAATAAAGGTGTTCAGGTTCCTTCCTCTGCTTTCCTTCCATATCTGAACACACTTTAATTAGCTTTCAGTTTTAAATGAAGATAAGATACATTTTTCAGGAATGATAAAATTAAGAATGTAATAGCTTCTATTGCAGATTGGAAGGAACTAACCCGGTTTGGCATGGAGTTTGCTGTTGAGTATGGTAGCAGTAAAAGTAAAGAAGAGTGTCAGATAATTAAATAATAATTAACAGAATTTATTACACTCAAAGCTATGTATAAAACTACTCCATGACCTACATATTTATAGTCAATTAAACTACAATAAAGGAGGCAAGAACATCCAATAGAGAAAAGGCAGTTGCTTCAGTAAGTGATGCTGCAAAACTGGACAGCCACATGCAAATGAGTGAAATTAGAACATTCTCTAACACCAAATATAAAAATAAACTCAAAATGGATTAAAGACCTCTATGTTAGACTGGAAACCATAAAACTTCTAGAGAGAAACACAGGCAGAACACTACTTGACATAAATCATCACAACATCTTTTTGACCTATCTTCTAAAGCAAAGGAAATAAAAAATAAGCAAACAGGACCTAAACTTAAAAGCTTTTGTATAGCAAAGGAAACCACTGAGAAAACAAAAAGACAACCTACTGACTGGGAGAAAATATTTGCAAATGATATGACCCTTATCAGGGATTACTGTCCAATATATCTAAACAGCTTATGCAACTCAACATCAAAAAATGAACCACCCGATCAAAAAATGGGCAGAAGACCTGAACAGACATCTTTCCAAAGAGGAAATGGAGATGACAAACAAGTACATGAAAAGATACTCAACATCACTAATCATCAGGAACATGCAAATCAAAAGTATAATGAGATATCACCTCACACCTGTCAGAACGGCTATTGTCATAAAGAACAAAAACAATAAATGTTAGTGAGGATGTGGAAAAAAAGGAATCCTCATACTCTGTTGGTGGGAATGTAAATTGGTGAAGCCTCTGTAGGAAGTGCAACCTCAGTAGGGAGATTTCTCAAAAACTAGACAGCTACCATATGATCCAGCAATTTCACTCCTGGATATATATCCAAAATAAACAAAAATACTAATTTGAAAAGATATATGCACCCCAACATTCACAGCAGCATTATTTACAATAGCCAAAATATGGAAGTAACCTGAGTGTCCATAAACAGATGAATGGATGAAGGAGATGTGTTATATATGTGCTACACACAAACACATACACACACACACACACACAATGAAATACTATTCAGCCATAAAAAGAATTAAATGCTGCCATATGCAACAGCATGGAAGGACTTGAAGAGTATTACGCTAAGTGAAATAAGTCAGACAGAGAGATATACTGTATGGTATTACTTACATGTGGAATCTAAAAATACAACTAACTAGTGAATATCTCAGAAAAAAGAAGCAGACTCACAGATGCAGAGAACTAGTGATTACCAAGGGGAAAGGGAAGCAGATAGGGCAAGGTAGGGGTAGGAAATTAAGCAGTACAAACTGTTACATATAAAATAAAGTACAAGAACATATACTATACAACACAGAATATAGCCAATATTTTAGAAGTGTAAATGGAGTATAACTTTTAAAAATTATAAATCACTATATTGTACAAATGCAACATACTGTACATCAATTAAATTTTAATAAGGCTTGAAAAAAACAAAAAAGCTCCATGTGTTATAGCACGTGAGAAGCAATTAGATAAGATGGTCTTGTAAAAAATTAATGAAATTGTAGATTTTAAGGCACTATCATATTTGTAATTCAAAACCATTTTCATTATTTCATTCACACATTGAGAAATTACCATAACAATGCACTTTGAATAGTCCTTTGTCCCAGAGACCTAAGAAATACAGTGAATGTTAAAGAGAATTAAGAGGAGAAAGACAGTATGTCATCAAAAGAACTGCAAATTTAACTATACAGTCCGTGGAATTCTCTAGGCCAGAATACTGGAGTGGGTAGCCTTTCCCTTCTCCAGTGGATCTTCCCAACTGAGGGATCGAACCCAGGTATCCTGCATTGCAGGTGGATTCTTTAACAACTGAGCCACAAGGGAAGCCATTTCATCTGTAGAAGCTGTTAAAATACAACCGTAATGTTGTGTCTCTTTTATTAAATGTTTTATATTTTTTTGTAGTTAGCCATGCTGGCCTCATATTCCTTTAAAGTAAGCTTTTGGAAGGTATTGATCATATCTTCTCTCTATGATGTAAGCTCTTCTAAGAACTTAGTGAAAACTATGAATCCTCACAAACAACTTGCAAATAAAGACTATAAAGTATGTAACCAGATAGCATAACATCAACCTCCTTAGGGACCATCTAGAAGTGATTCATCAGACCCTGGAATATGAATCCCATAGTGAAAACTGGAAGCTAGTCTTAGACACAAAAACTACAGACCAGAGGAAAAAAATTTCAGTAAGAGCAAGATGGCTTAAAATAGTTTATACAAACATGAAACAAGTTTTGTTTGGATTCTAAATTTGCAGTGAATTTATAAGCCACCCTGCTCCAAAATTCCTCTTTAAAAGATGTACAATTATGTCAAATGCCTCAGTATTCCAAAGACACTCAAATAGCCACCACTGCCATCTACCTTAAAAAAAAATTGTTTTAAATATATACACAAATTTAGTACTCAAAGTTCAGTACCAATACCACTTCATAGAACTAGGCACCTCAGTTTCAACCTACAACTCCCAAATTGTTTCCGTTTCTACACCACTGCAACTAACAATCCTGCCAGACTGCACAAAACCATCCAGTGGTTTTGTCTGATGTGGAAAAACATCCATGAGGGACTAGGAGGTGCCACCAAATTCATGCCAGGATAAAGATCTAAGTTGGTTGTGCTAGAAATTGGTGCCTTAACCAAAGGCATCACCTTATTTCCATTCTCTATCTTTTTGAGCAAAAATTATTTTTACCATGGTAATTTTGTATTTATCACTCAAAAAACCTGCTTTATATGAACTAATGGTAGTGTACCTAAAGGAATCATTCTGATAGATTTTTGAAAGAGTGAATTTTTATAATGGTAAAACTTTAGAACACAGTGATCAATAGGCTACAAAAGGAGACTGTGATTGGCTAAAGAGAACAAGAAGTTAGCCTGTCAGAAGATCTGAGTTCTAGTTCTGGTGCTATCAGCATCTAGTTATATTCCCTTGACAAGTCAGCTCACTGTGCCATAACTTTCTCATACTGGCTCTCTCAACTTCATAGTATCCTGCCAGGAGAGCCAGATGAAATATTCCACATGTACAGAAAAGTACTTAATGAATATAATAAACTAGTGAATCAAAATTAATAAAAGGTAACTGCATTTCGTTTTTTTAACCCAGAGAGAATTCTGTCAATGAATATTATTTATTCTCCAAAAAATTTTCCAAGGCTAAGTACTTTTCTAAGGTGGTTTCTCAAAAGATCAAATTATAAATCTAGAAGAGGAAACACTATTCAAATCATATTCTGTAGATATTTATTATATTAATTCAACAATAGAAAATAGAGCTTGAAGAGTATCCCACATGTTTCATATGAAAGTTAACATAATACCAGGAATTACTGGACTCAATTCTTCTAATCACATATTTTATTTCTCTCTCGCTAACTTTTTCTTGACTTCAGAAAAGATTTCTGCCTTCAGTTGAGGAAGAAACAAGTTGAGGAAGAGACAAACAAAGCCCAGTCTACGAATTTCCAGGAAATAAGTCATTCATAAATGTGATTTTAAAACCAAAGATAATTATCCTGTTTCAGTAGAAAACTTTTTAAAGAAGGAATATTTTAAATATCACTGAATAAAAATAATTTCTTTCCAAAAATATGACATCACAGAATGCAGAAGGAATACATAACAAATCCCAGTTATCCAAAATCCAACAGGTAAAATTAAAACAACTACCATTTTCCCATAATTTTGTATAATATCTAAAATTCAAAAAGATACACCCAAGACAATGCAGGAGCCTATCAAGGTTTCTGATGCATCATGTATTAAAATATATTCAAAGGAATTCTCATACGAGTATTTACTGTAGCCTAGTTTTATGAATACATATTAATCCATGGATACATGCATGCATGCGTATGCGTTCTGTTGCTCATTAATGTCCGACTCTTTGCGATTCCATGGACTGTAGTCCACCAGGCTTCTCAGTCCATGGAATTCTACAGGCAAGATAACTGAAGTGGGTGCCATTTCCTATTCCAGTAGGTCTTCCTGACCCGGGGATCACACCTGGATCTCTTGCATCTCCTGGATTAGCAGGAGGATTCTCTACCAACTGTGCCACCTGGGAAGTCCCTAATGCATAGAAAAAATATAATTCTCATATAAATAAAATACTAAATACTCCATCTTTTTGAAGAAAGAAATAGAGAATACTCTAGCATGCTACTGATGTAATAGGCGATTCAAATAGAAGAAGCACTTAAGGTGCTTCAGTTACTGGTTTCCCAGTTTTCCTACTTATAAGTCAAAATGAGATACAAAGATAGTAATCAGTGCCAAAAAGGTTGTAGCAAGAGCTTCAACCTCTTTTATGGTAGCAAAATTACATATCCTTTATGCCCAGACAGCAAATAATGGTATTTTGGCAAATTTTAAAGTTAGCATTAGGAAAGCAAAAGAAAATTTTAGCATTAACATGAGTTTCTAAAAATTAAATTTTTCCTCCAAAATGATACTTTCTGATATAAGATACAAAGTTTATTGCTAATTCATTTCAGACCAGTATTTCTTATTCTTTCGGCAATGCATGTTTCTGCATCTTGATTAGTGCACTTTTACGCTATGTAACGTATTCAATTAAAGGTAAGAGACTTTTAAATAATCTTTATGGAGAGCCACCTGCCAAACCACACAGAGTTCCTGGTAAAATTATCTTTGAGATTTGTAGTTTCAAATCAAAATAAATCATCAACTATTCAAAAGGAAAAATTTTCTGTACCAAATAGAAATGTTAATACCACAAAAAGCTTGTATCTAATTACGAATCATTTAAAAATCATCTCAGGATACTTCAAGTTGATCTAAGCCATAACAAAGTTCTCAGAGCTAATTGAGAGTTACCTTCACAATCTATTTTGAAAAATTGAAGCACAAACATCACACAAATATATGGTAAAGATTCTGGTGTTCTGAACTCTTGTCACTTTGACAAACAGTTCACCATCTAAAAAGTCAACCACTCTGTGTTTGGAAGGGGCATACATATTCTCAATTTAACTATAGGGCATGGTTCTCTCTCTTCAAATATTGATATGAAAGTCTTTTGGCAAAGTACAAGGACTATTTTTCCCTGAAGAAACTGCAGCTGTGAGAGTTGACCTCAGTCTTTTAAGATCAAAGGATTCTGTCTGGGAAAATGATTTACTGATTATCAGAGTTAGCCAGAATAAAAGACCTCAGTCTTCAGAGCATCCTCACCAAATAACTACTGTCTTTTAGTATTCCTAATACATCACGGAGTACTGCCATGTTGCACAACTCTACAGGATAACATTCAAAGAGAATACAATATGAATGAGAATTCCCCTTGGAATTTCAAAACTCAGCCCCGATATTACCATCATTGTAAAATCTGTTTTGACGCCCTGATAAGCTCCTGATTATGAAATCCTGGTTTATTTTGAGATAGTCTATCTACCTTAGATATGCTGCCTAGATTAGACCACCTTATCACTTTATACTTCTTGGGAGCTTCATAAAGACCTACATCTCTTATAACCTACAAAACTAAGATCATGCCATCTGGTCTCATAACTTCATGGGGAAAAAGTGGAAACAGTGACACATTTTAGTATCTTGGGCTCCAAGATCACTGTGGACAGTGTCTACAGCCATGAAATTAAGAAACGCTTGCTCTTCGGAAGGAAAGCTATGACAAACCTAGACAGCATGTTAAAAAGCAGAGATAGCACTGTGCCAACAAAGGTCTGTATAGGCAAAGCTATGGTTCTTCCAGTAGTCATGTATGGATGTGAGAGTTGGATCATAAAAAAGGCTGATCACCAAAGAATCGATGCTTTTGAATTGTGCTGCTGGAGAAGACTCCCAAGAGTCCCTTGGACTATAAGCAGATCAAATCTGTCAATCCTAAAGGAAATCAACCCTGAATATTCATTAGAAGGACTGGTACTGCTGGTGGGATATAAACTGATACAGCCATTATGGAGTATGGATATTTCTTTAAAAACTAGGACTAAAAATACCACATGATGCAATCCCACTACTGGGCAAATATCCTGAGAAAGCTATAACTGAAAAAGACACATGTATCCTAATGCTAACCGAAGTATTATTTATAATAGCCAGGACATAGAAGCAACCTAGATATCCATCAAGAGGTGAATGTATAAAGTTATGGTACATATAAACAATGGAATCTCACTCAGCCATTAAAAGGAATGAATTTGAGTCAGTTGTAGTGAGGTGAATGTAACTGTTATGCAGAGAAAAGTAAGTGATAACAACAACATATTATGTACATTAACATATGAGTTAATGTACATTAACTCATGTAGATGGAGTCTAGAAATATGGTACTAGGGAACCTATTTTCAGAACAGGAATAGAGACTCAGACATAAAGCACTTATAGACACAGCAGGGACAAGAGAGGGTGGGACGAACTGAGAGAGTAGCATTGAAACATATACATTGCCATATGTAAAACAGATAGCTAACGGGAATTTGCGGTATAACACAGGGAGCTCAACCTGTTGCTCTGTGACAACCTAGAGGGGTGGAATGGGTGGGAGGTGGGAGGAGCTTCAGCAGGGATGGAACATATGCATACTTGGGTGATCCATGTTGATGTATGGCAGAAACCAACACAATATTGCAAAACAATTATTCTCCAATTAAAAATAAATACTTTTTTAATAAGAATGAAATAATGCCATTTGCAGCAACATGAATGCTCCTAGAGATTATATGTAACTGAATCACTTTTCTGTATACCTGGAACTTTCCTGGAAAGAGGAGAGTGAAAAAGTTGGCTGAAAACTCAACATTCAGAAAACTAAGATCATGGCATCCAGTTCCATCACTTCATGGCAAATAGATGGGGAAACAATGGAAACACTGAGAGACTTTATTTTCTTGGCTCCAGTATCACCGCAGATGGTGACCGCAGCCATGAAATTAAAAGATGCTTGCTCCTTGGAAGAAAAGTTATGACAAACCTAGACAGCATATTAAAAAGCAGAGACATTACTTTGCCAACAAAGGTCCATCTAGTCAAAGCTATGGCTTTTCCAGTAGTCATGTATGGATGTGAGAGTTGGACTGTAAAGAAAGCTGAGCATTGAAGAACTGATGCTTTTGAACTGCAGTGCTGGAGAAGACTCTTGAGAGTCCCTTGGACTGCAAGGAGATCAAACCAATCAATCCTAAAGAAAATCAGTCCCGAATATTCATTGCAAGGACTGATGCTGAAGCTGAGGCTCCAATCCTTTGGCCACCTGACGTGAAGAACTGACTCCTTGGAAAAGACCCTGAAAGATTGAAGGTGGGAGGAGAAGGGGACGACAGACGATGAGATGGCTGGATGGCATCACCGACTCGATGGACATGAGTTGAGTAAACTCTGGGAGTTGGTGATGGACAGGGAAGCCTGGCGTACTGCAGTCCATGGGGTCACAAAGAGTCGGACACAACTGAGCAACTGAAACTGAACTGACCTGGAACATTGTAAATCAACCATACTTTAAAAAAAATTTTTAAGTCTTCTCAATATTATTTGAATATAGCAATATTAAGTAAACTATTTGGAACAGAATTTCCAAGAGTCTATTTGTTCTAAGTACTGGGGTTTCCCAGTTGACTCAATGGTAAAAGAATCTATCCATTAATGCAGGAGATATGGGTTTGATACCTGGGTCGAGAAGAACCTTGGAGGAAGATGGCAACCTACTTCAGTATTCTCGCATGGGCTTCAGCCCATGGAGTCACAAAGAGGTGGGCAGGACTGAGTGACTGAGCATATATATGCACGGCACATACTAAATTTAGGGTCTCTTAGATGGGTCATTTTTTTATGTAAAACTAGCTCAAATCGAATTAAAGAAGCAAGCATTGTCACTCTTTCTACCAGGTAGAATAACAATTACTAGATTATCATGCACAACAGTGTTTTTACCTGCCAATTGTTTTACTTGTGTACAGACTTTAGCACATTAGAGATTTACTGTATCTATAGTTTCAGGGAATAAGCATTCCTATATAAGCAAATGCTAGTAGACAAACATCTAGTTCTGCTTTTGGACTTCACAGTCATCACATGAAACGAAAAACATCTCTTTTAATGCCATAGGCACAAAGTCATCAACTAAACTGAAAAACCAAAAATCCACTTTCTCCAAGTTTAAACCAGACTATTTCATCAGATTTACAGAAACTAACCTGAAAAAAGGAGCTAACTTCATAAATGCAACCTCACAAGGAACAAAGGGATACATAATTTTTCATGCTACATAAAGGCAGAAGTTGAGAATTATTATTCAGAGAACCCTACATCAGTTAGTCTAAATTGTTTGCTAATGGTAATGGTAAAAGGTTTGGCAGGCCTAAAAAAATAGCATCTCTGTAACTTCCATTCTGATTGTGTCTTCAAACTGCCAAAGAGAAAGAAGAGTGAGAGAAGGAAGAAGAAAATACTTAATATAGACAGTCAGCCAAAATCTACCAATCTTATTTGAATCCCGGAGTACAAGAAGAACAAAGCCACTATTGCTGATTCATGTCAATGTATGACAAAACCCACTGAAAAAAATAAATTAATTAAAAAAAAAAAAAAGAACAAAGCCAAAGGAAGCTAAGTAAAATGATGCTTAAATCATTACTGATTTTTTTTTTGGCCTTGTGGATTTACACTCCAAAAAGTGTAACCTTGTTATTTAAGATGTGTAAGACTCTCTTATAACTCGTGTGTCTTGTTATAAAAATCCATGTTCATAAAATTATTTTACTGATCCCATGTTCTCAAAAACTGGCTATAGACTTAAAGCCCACGTTATTCTAAGTGTAAAATCTGTGAAATCTAAATTCAATCCATCTTATTGCTGTCATTGTAGTCAATACAAGATATCCCCACCCTCTACCCCCTACTAGGTTCAGTAGTAAGCTGCTATGTTCTATAAATACTGTTGCTTCTGGATGATTTTCAGGGAAAGTCCAAAAGAAAATAAATTATAGCAGCTTAACCAAGAGGCAAGGAGGGTACAGATAACAACCAAGACAGTCTCTCTTTTAAGCTTCCATTCCAAGAAAAAGAATGGGAAGCAAGAAGGGATTCTTCTAATACAGGCCAGTTAATTTATGAGGCAGGAAAAGAGAATGATGTCAAACATAATTCTTAAAAATACTACAGAGATAATTATGGAAATGCACTAAAATGAATATTCCCATGAGTAGATTAAATTTAAAACTAAAAAAATTGAAAAACTAGTCACTATTCTTACTTAGTATTCAACATATGCAGAATGGTATTACAAATGTGATTTAATACAATTAACATTTCTGAAGGCAGGGGAGACTAAAGCGAAGTTCATACTAATCTTAAAAAAAAAACCTGTTTATTAGAATAAGTCACTTTTTAATAGTTCAAGAGCCTTAAATAAAAGCACATATCAGTAAAATTGGCTCAACACTGCAAATCAATTCTACCTCACTTTTAAAAAGTACCTATATCTGTAGATTTTGCACTTAGCATGGGTAATATTCCTAAATACTGCAATGTAAAAAAAAAATTTGTAAGTTAAATCTGATTTTCTCATGGTTACAATGTTAAATTTGAAGGATTTATTCTGCAAATGGCTATTAGCTCAACTGTCAGCCCTCTCCAAGAATTTCTCTCAGTTCTACAGATCACTTTGTTTAAGATTACACCACCTCTTGGTGGCAGCTTACATCAAATGACTTATCAATGTAGGGGAACAAAGATCCAGCCCGCTTACTTCACCCTACATCAGCTCTGAACTGCCTCCCTGTAGGTTTGGCTAAGGCTATTGTTCTGATTGAAGCAGCACAGCCCTATTTCTCCTTCAGCCCAATTCTGCTTCCTTCCCTTTAACCATTGGTATAAATCCCAAAAGTTCTCACAACAACATCCAGCATGTTGATCCTGCTTCCAGGGAACCAACCAGCAACTACTGTAGATAAATCAAACAAGATTACTTATATAAATCAAACAAGACTACATATATAACCAATCACATAAAATCCTATTTATGATCATACTATATCACATCCGAGTACACAAAATTCTTTTTTCTTAATTAAGGATTTTTTTTTTTAAGTAATCACAACGGTATGGAGTAAGCAGATCTTGAACTTACCTCCTCCCACAGACACACCAAAACTATAACTACATAAAAGACAACTATCTCTGAGAGCAAATTAAAGACTAACAGAACAGATTTTCCACAAAGAAGGATATAAAGAAATGGCCACATCAAGACAACTAAGAAGGGCAGACACTGTCCAATTAGAATCTACACTCCTAGTGTGGCAACCCACAAGGAGGAGGGATGTCACAACTATAAAAGTTGCCTCTGAGGAGTGAGTGGTCTGAGTTGTACACCAGGCTCCCCAGCCTGGGAGGAAAAGGAGTCCTGCATAAGGAAAAGGAGTCCTCATAAACCTGGCTTTGAAACCAGTGGGGCTTATGTCCTGGAGAGGCAGAGAGCTGTGGGAAACAGAAAACCAACTCTTGAAGAGATCATGCACAAACTCACAGCACAGGGGCAACAGCTTGAAGAGCACATGGTTCATACAAGAAGGAAATTCACTTTAGGACATGTGCCAGAGAGGCAGGGATCTGGTGGAACTCTGTGGATGAAGCACTGGTAGGTAACATTTTTTCTTCTTTTTACTCTTCTTTCTCCCCGTAGGTCCTGAGATGGCAGGCATCATTTCTGTCACTCACTATCAACCTAGCTAACACAGTGAACATAAGTTAATGCCCCACTCTAGCGTTCCAGAATTAGCCCTGCCCAAGACACCAACCCCAATACTTATAAAGTTGCCCCTGCCTCATTCTATCTGGTAGGCCACCTCAGCCAGCACTATCAGTCAGTCAGTTCAGTTGCTCAGTCGTGTCCGACTCTTTGCGACCCCACAGACTGCAGTACGTCAGGTCTCCCTGTCCATCGTGAACTCCCGGAGTTTACTCAAACTCATATCCATTGATTCGGTGATGCCATCCAACCATCTCATCTTCTGTCATCCCCTTCTTCTCCTGCCTTCAATCTTTCCCAGAATCAGGGTCTTTTCCATAGAGTCAGTTCCTTGCATCAGGTGGCCAAAAGAATGGAGCTTCAGCTTCAGCATCAGTCCTTCCAATGGAAATTCAGGATTGATTTCCTTTAGGATGGACTGGTTGGATCTCCTTGAAGTCCAAGGGACTCTTACGAGTCTTCCCCAACATCACAGTTCAAAACCATCAGTTCTTCAATGCTTAGCTTTCTTTACAGTCCAACTCTCACATCCATACATGACTACTGGAAAAGCCATAGCTTTGACTAGATGGACCTTTGTTGGCAAAGTAATGTCTCTGCTTTTTAATATGCTGTCTAGGTTTGTCATAACTTTTCTTCCAAGGAGCAAGCATCTTTTAATTTCATGGCTGCGGTCACCATCTGCGGTGATACTGGAGCCAAGAAAATAAAGGCTCTCAGTGTTTCCATTGTTTCCCCATCTATTTGCATGAAGTGATGGGACTGGATGCCATGATCTTAGTTTTCTGAATGTTGAGTTTTCAGCCAACTTTTTCACTCTCCTCTTTCACTTTCATCAACAGGCTCCTTAGTTCTTCTTCGCTTTCTGCCATAAGAGTGGTGTCATCTGCATATCTGACGTTATTGATATTTCTCCCAGGAATCTTGACTCCAGCTTGTGCTTCATCCAGCCCAGCACTTTTCATGATGTACTCTGCATATCGGTTAAATAAGCTGGGTGACAATATACAGCCTTGATGTACTTCTTTCTCAATTTGGAACTAGCCTGTTGTTCCATGTCCAGTTCTAACTGTTACTTCCTGATCTGCATATAGGTGTCTCAAGAGGCAGGTCAGGTGGTTTGGTATTCCCATCTCTTTCAGAATTTTCCACACTTTGCTGTGGTCCACACAGTCAAAAGCTTTGGCATAGTCAATAAAGCAGAAATAGATATTTTTCTGGAACTCTCTTGCTTTTTCGATGATCCAATGGATGTTGGCAATTTGATCTCTGGTTCCTCTGCCTTTTCTAAATCCAGACTGAACATCTCAAGTTCACGGTTCATGTACTATTGAAGCCTGGCTTGGAGAATTTTGAGCATTACTTTACTAGCATGTGAGATGAGTGCAATTGTGCAGTAGTTTGAGCATTCTTTGGCATTGCCTTTCTTTGGCATTGGAATTAAAACTGACCTTTTCCAGTCCTGTGGCCACTGCTGAGTTTTCCAAATTTGCTGGCATATTGAGTGCAGCACTTTCACAGCATCATCTTTTAGGATTTGAAATCGCTCAACTGGAATTCCATCACCTCCACTAGCTTAGTTTGTAGTGATGCTTCCTAAGGCCCACTTGACTTCACATTCCAGGATGTCTGGCTCTAGGTGAGTGATCACACCATTGTGATTATCTGGGTCATGAAGATCTTTTTTGTACAGTTCTTCTGTGTATTCTTGCCACCTCTTCTTAATATCTTCTGCTTCTGTTAGGTCCATACCATTTCTGTCCTTTATTGAGCCCATCTTTGCATGAAATGTTCCCTTGGTATCTCCAATTTTCTTGGAGAGATCTCTTAGACTTTCCCATTCTATTGTTTTCCTCTATTTCTTTGCATTGATTGCTGAGGAAGGCTTTCTTATCGCTCCTTGCTATTCTTTGGAACTCTGCATTCAAATGGGTATATCTTTCCTTTTCTCCTTTGTCTTTAGCTTCTCTTCTATTCACAGCTATTCGTAAGGCCTCCTCAGACAACCATTTTGCCTCTTGGCATTTCCTTTCCTTGGGGATGGTCTTGATCCCTGCATCCTGTACAATGTTACAAATCTCCATCCATAGTTCTTCAGTCACTCTGTCTATAGATCTGATAAACAGCCAGCACTGATGCCCCTACAAAATGGCCCCCAAACTACCACACCCAGTGGGCATCACTGGCCAGCATTGGCACCTCAAAAGTATCTCCCACTTCAAGGGTCCAGTCACAACCACCAGCCCACCTGCAGCAGTCACAGTCCAATTACAACAGAAGGGGCACCCTGCTCACATACGGGATATCACTTGAGACGACCTGTCTCTCGTGAGCATGCGGTATTTTGTTACTGGGTCCCACAGGACATCCACTGCATAAAGTCATGAATTGTAGCTAATATACCTGCTACACATAGAAGAGAGTTAGGGAAAATGAGACAAAAGAATACTTTTTAACAAAAGAGCAAGATAAAAAGAACTAAATGAAATGAAGATAAGCAATTAACCTGAGTTCAAAGATACAGTCATTAAGATGTTCAACAACTTGGAGGAAGAATGGATGAACTCTGAGTAACTAAAAAAGAGGTAGAATATATAAAAGAGAAATAATCAGAACTGAAGAATACAATAAGGGAAATGAAAAATAAACAAGAGGGAATCAACAGTAGATTAGAGGATGCAGAAACATTTGATTAGTGATCCAAAAACCGAGTAATGAATATCACCCAATGGCAAGGGCAAAAAGAAAAAAAAAATTGTTTAATGAAGATGATTTAACGACCTCTTGTATAACATCAAGCACAGTAACATTTGCACCACAGAGGTCCTAGAAGTAGAAGGGAGAGAAAAATACGACAGAAATCCTACCTGAAACAATAATGGCTGGAAATTCTTCTAACTTAGTAAAGGGAGCAGACATCCAAGTCAAGGAAGTACTGAAAGTGCAAGCAAGATGAACTGAAAAGACTCACACCAAGACATATTATAATTAAAATGCCAAAAGATGGGGACTTCCCGTAGTCCAAAAGTGAAGAATCCACCGTGTAATGCAGGGGACATGGGTTTGATCCCTGGTTGGGGAAATAAGATCCCACAAGCTACAAGGCAACTAAGCCCATATGCAGCAGGTGCCTCAAGTATGACTTGATGAAGCCAATCAATCAATAAATATTTTTTTAAATGCCAAAAGTTAGAGAATCATAAAAGCTGTAGAAAAAAAAATAGCTAGGTATATACAAGAGAATTCTGTAAGACTGTTAACTGATTTTTCAGCAGAAATTTTACAGGCCAGAAAGTACTGGCAATATATATTCAAAGTACTAAATGGAAAAAACTTAGAAAAAAGAATACTCTACCCAGCAAGATTATCATACAGAATTTGAGAAAAAATAAAAAGCTTCCAGACAGACAAAACCTAAAGGAGTTTATCATCACTAAGCCAGCCCATACAAGATAAAGGGACTTCTTTAAATGGAAAAGAAAAGAATGAAATGGAATAGAAACAAGAAAATTATGAAAGTGGTCAACAGTGAAACCAGACTGATTATATTCTTTGCAGCCAAAGATGGAGAAGCTCTATACAGTCAGCAAAAACAAGACTGGGAGCTGACTGTGGCTCAGATCATGAACTCCTTATTGCCAAATTCAGACTGAAATTGAAGAAAGTAGGGAAAACCACTAGACCATTCAGGTATGACCTAAATCAGATCCCTTATGATTATACAGTGGAAGTGAGAAATAAATTTAAGGGACCAGATCTGATAGACAGAGTACCTGATGAATTACGGACAGAGGTTTGTGACATTGTACAGGAGACAGGGATCAAGACCATCCCCATGGAAAAAGAAATGCAAAAAAGCAAAATGGTTGTCTGAGGAGGCCTTACAAATAGCTGTGAAAAGGAGAGAAGCAAAAAGCAAAGGAGAAAAGGAAAGATATACCCATTTGAATGCAGAGTTCCAAAGAATAGCAAGGAGAGATAAGAAAGCCTTCCTCGGTCTGTATTTTCACTAAAAAAATAAAAAATGTGGCTTAGGCATGAGGAGTTCCAAAAAAGCAAATGTTCACATGCACTTAAAAGTTTTAACTTTCCAAATTACTTCAGTTATTTGGTAGCCTAACTGACCAATCTCCAAAATGTAACAAAGAAAATAAAAAGAAGGTATTCCTGCTTGGAAGACATATATATCAGAAACCAAGTCAAAAAAGCAGATCAATGGGAAAGGGAACAGTGTCTAAAATTAGATACAACCTTTATATCATTTCAATCATTAAAAAATTGAATTTGTCAGTTAAGACAATAGCACTAATACACAGGACCTCTTCAGAGAGAGTGACAAGGACAAGCATTTAATACACTCTCCCTTTTTTTCTTTTATTACATCAAGTCCCCAAAGCATCTGAGCATATGCCATTACCCACATGCTCTGTGACTCACGCTCTCTTTCCTCATTTTGTGATCCCCATATTCTCCCCACTTCATATGGCTATATTTCCACTTTATTCTGACATCTGATATTCTTGAAAATGTAGGTAATGGGATTTTAGATTGCCAAATAAGCTAGAAAGACTTATTACCTTTATTCCCTAAAAGCATATGCACATATCCCAGTGACATATCCCTGCACAACCCAACAAGATGACTTGGCCCACATTAAAATCCCATTTAAGAATGATGATATTAAGTGAATAAAATACTAATAAATGAACAGGTTATTATAAAAGTTAACAAACTGTTCTAAGTTTGACTCCATTTACTTATTTATGTTTTTGTACATTTTTCCCAAGGAGGAAGTTAGGGGAAAGGAATAGTTAAAAAGAAGAATCAGGGATGACCCTTGTGGTCCAGCGGCTAAGACTCTGGGCTCCCAATGCAGGGGACTGGGTTTAATTCCTGGTCAGGGAACTAGATCCCATGTGCCACAAATAAGACCCAGTGCAGCCAAATAAATCAATTAATTAAAAAAAAATCAAAGAATAGCATCAGCATCTGTATTAGTTTCCTGTGGCTGCCATACCAGAGCACTGCAAACTCCGTGGCTTAAGACAACAGAAATTTATTGCCTCATATTTCTGGAGAATAGAAGTTTGAAATCAAAGTGTGATCAGGGCCATACTCCCGCTGAAATCTACAGGAGAGAATCACTCTTTGCCTTTTCTAGCTTCTGGCATTTGCTTGTGATCCATGGGGCTCCTTGCCTTGTATATATATACCTCACTCCAATATCTGACTCCATCATCACATGGCCATTTTCTCCCTGTATATCTCTATCTCTTTGTCTCTTCTCCTCTTATTATAAAGACACCAGTCATATTGGATCAAGGGCCCATGTCATTACAAGAATTCATCTTAAGTAATGACATTTGCAATGACCCTATTTCCAAGTAAGGTCATTGGGGTACTAGCGGTTAAGACTTAAACATGTCTTTTTAGGGGGATTCAATCCAACCCACATAGCATATGACAAATGGATATTGCAAATTAGATATCTAATTATCCCATCAAATATAAAATGCAGTATTTTCTCTTACAAAATTTTTCCATGCTCCCAGACATCTTTAATTTTTGACTTATTCTTTTCACATCTATCAACCTTTCTTTCAAGATGGCCCTAATTCAGTTTAATCCAGTGAGTCAGATTTGTTTCAGTAGTCTCTGAATTGGCATCCTTCTACTTTCAAGGTCTCCTCATTCAGACAATCCATTTCAAATATACTGTTTTCTTCACTTCTTACCAACATGTGAATCCTCTTTAAAAACTCCATTAAATATATATAAAGTGCTTAGCAGGACTAGTTCATAGTATTACTTAGTAAAAAAAAAAAAAAAAAAGAAAAAATCCATTACTATCATTTTACTGTATTTATTGTTACTCACATTTTTATTAATTCTTATAGTATTCATATTTTATGAACAATTCTTTCCATATAAAGATCAATAATTTCTCAAAACTAATTCTGATTCCCAATAAATTTTAAAAGCATCAGGACAGAAGGATGCTTGTTATTCATATTTACTATGGCATGATACTATACCCAAGTATTGAATATTTTACAAAAAAAAGGACAAATACATCCAGTTCTATACCTGAGAAGGAGTGATTGTAGGAATTTAAAAATTATCAAAAGGAATAGTGTAGTATGAAAAATATCTCAGAGTATAAGACTGCGCATTTAAGTTTCAATGTGGTCCTTAATAGTTACCACTACTCATTTTGGCTGAGCATAGAGGAAGCACTAAGAATTATGGGACAGT
Organism: Cervus elaphus; assembly: GCF_910594005.1. Classification (NCBI taxonomy): domain Eukaryota; kingdom Metazoa; phylum Chordata; class Mammalia; order Artiodactyla; family Cervidae; genus Cervus; species Cervus elaphus. Next base: position 17,298,638 of record NC_057839.1, on the reverse strand, counting down.
GATGACCTCTATGGTCAGAAAAAAGAGAAGCTGTTTATGGCGACCAGATTTTATTTTATCAGAACTCCTCTAGTCTGATATTTGAGTATTTTCACAATAGAGGCTCTGTAATTTACTAATTAAGCTGTAATTTACCAGAGTCATGGGTACTCTACAAAAATTACAGCATTGGTGTCCTGGCTACATCTTTAGATATGTTTCTTCTAATTGAATTTTAACCTATATACTATTACATTTTCCCTGAGGATTGAAAACATCTCATTTTTTAACAATAGGTAATGAGTACATCTACTCTATTTTTGTGTACATTTGAAATTTTACACTTAAACATCCTCCTTTACTTGATTTTTAAGTTGCATCCTATTTTTTTCTATATAAATAATATGGTAATGAATATGTGTTTTTCACAAATCTTTAATGACGTATCTGTTTACATCCTTAAAAGGGATTCCAAGAAATGCACTTGATGGATCTAAAGATACACAAATGTTAATGCCATTAATTCATATTGATAAAATGCCTTTTGGTAATCTTAAACCAATTTATACTATCAAACACAGAGGACATGAGGGCGATTGACACAATACCTTAATAAAGATTGCTATTAGCTTCTTTAACATCTTAACAAGCAATTACTATTACCTTTTAGGTCTTGATAAATATAAAATGATTAGTGAGAAACAAAGATGATTTCATTGGATTTGTTATGGAAGGGAGAACAATAATGCAAGCTGGTTTCTATGTTAGTCATTTGGAAACTGTACAACTTTAAAATTATCTCATGTTGTCCTTCCATGGTACCTGAAGTTCTTCCTTCAGTAGAGTTACTCTTTGGTTCAAAACATGGGGCAGTATGTATGATAACTGACATTTATTGATCTCAGCATAGGTGATCTATTGATTAAAAAAAAATTATCAGTGCTAAGAAACAAAACCTATGCTATTAGTCTGAATTTTAGTGTGAAAGCTGTAAAACGAGCTGCATATATATATATGTATACACATACACACACACACACACACACACACACACACACATATATATGCAATTACCCTAAACCACAAAAAGCATATTCGTAGTCATGTCATCTAAAGCATATTCATAATAAGAGATAAAAATGTAACTCATAGATTAGCTAAAGACTTCATTCCTTAGTCATTAAACTATTATGAATAGATGTTCAGTAACACATTTTTCAAACTTTATAATTCTATCTCCAGCACAGGACAAGAATTTTATACTTTATATATGGTGACAGTGTACCTTTTAAATCAAAGGTTTTGTCAGTAAGGTCACTGTAAACTTCAGATTCATGGTTAAGTCAAGCCAAACTGATATCTGAGTGGTGGAACAGGGCACTGAACAGCATGAACAAATTTCTTAATTTCTAAGCATGTAATCATCAGCAGTTTTATAGAAGTGATATTTATGATATCAGAAGGTTATAATGAAGGAGACCATTATTAATAAGTTTTTTGATGCACATCTCATATGGGTTAAACTCATGAGTTACCCTGAAATTTTTCATAGTGAGGTTTGTTAGTAAATAGTTTACCATATGCTACCGTATAAGACTATTCAGAGAGCTGAAACAATATTTAACACCACATTCTTTTGCCTAAGAATACTTACATAAGGTAGGAGACCAAAGAAGGAAATAGATGGTAGAAATTGTACAATAAATATTGTAAGACTGGTATAGTAAGCAAGCATAATATGCAAGTATATACAGTAAGATAATATGCAATCCAACCCTTATCACTCCTCCACTACCACCCTTCTGTAGTTTGTTGCATCTAAGGGTTCTCCTAAATCTACTTTCTATGATATGATTTAAAGCAAGTTATTTAACTTCTCTGAACCTCAATCTCATCTATAAAATGGTAAAAAATAATATCAACCTAGGGTTTAAGTAATGATTAAATCTGATAATGTAGTGTCTCTCATCCTGGGAGTGCATAAACTCCTTCTGGTCACAGATTTACTGATAATTGTTTTTGTTTTATATTTTCATTTTGAGGACAATCTTTTAAAATAATGAACCCAAGTATGATAAAAAATAAACACAAGTATGATTAAAAAATAAAAAATAAGCATGTAAAGTGAGTGAACATCTTAGAGAACCAGTATGTAGTGTCAGTGCTGCTTTGGTATTTGTGTTCTGGATCACACTGTCCCCCCAAATTGTCATAATTGTCATAGCTTTAAGTGAAAAAAAAGTCACCTTTAATGGCCATTCTTGAAAAATTATCATTACATATGTATGTCTTTGGTTCAACGAAGAGAATAGGATGTCAGGTATTCAAGGGAACTCTCAAAGCTTAGACTCAAAGCATAGACTCATAGACAATTTCTTAGAAGCAGCAGCAATTAGGGCCTAACAGGTTACAAAGTAACTCTAGCCCTAACAATCCTCAAAGTAGATGTAGAAAGTCACTGAAAACAAACTTGTTTTATGCATTTAATTATAACCTCTTCCCATAAAGAATTTGATATAAGCATATTAAAATTAACAAAGCCATAGATATGACAAATTTCATCACAGTTCAGGTCTCCAGGTCTAATGCAGTGAGAGATATCACCCTGGTGTTATGACTTGCCTAGTTAAGCATTTTAAAACTGCTTCAGTTGGTCAGAATTCCTCCTGACTAGTTCTTAAGAGGAACTTTTACCACTGGGGCAAAGACAAGAGGGGAACATAAGTAAGAAAGGCATTGACAGAGTAGGCTGCCAGAGATTTCAGTAAGCTGGAGAAAATTAGGGTAGATTAGAAAATTAATGATCTAATTACAGGGCTGCAGAACAGAAGCAAAGGGAGCTTTCAAAGCAAGATATAAGCAAAAGAATGGTTAATACGGCAGCACAGATTGGCAAGCAACTATTTTCACAAGTAACAGCATAAATTCATAGTCATTCAGGTCACTGAAAATAACACATATTGTTCTCTAATTCTACAATTCTAGAAGATAGGATAATAGTTTGAGTTTCTTTTTCTTACTTACACATTTGAATACCTCAAAATAATAGAAAAAAGTTAGGACATTACCAATCAGCTCACTTTTTCCTTGATCTTTTCTCACAGCTTTGATTATACCAGTTGCCAAAATCACAGAAAGAACCATAGACAGAAGAAAAAATTCCATCATATTGTTCACTTTGATACCTTCATGAAATGATCTCTTTAATATCTTTGAGATATAATTTCAAATGTCTCAAAGTAATAGATCTCCTACTAGCTTATTAAATGAAATTATTTCATTTTGCTTTATTTTATCTTTTAATTCTAACATCAGCTAGGTTTTCTGTTCCCCAAAAAACAAACAAAAACAAATCTTAATTGAAAATTTCAAATTTACACAAAACTACCAAAACAAAAGGAGCACAATGAACACATATGTTCAGACTCCTCTATTGTTAAACCTTTTACCCTATTTGCTTTATTATTTGCACCAAGCTCTCTATACACATATATAAAATATTGTTTGAACTATTTAATGGTAAGTTACATACACCACGGTCCATTACCCCTAAAATTTCAGTGGGTATTTCCTAAGAAATCTACTTATGGATACTCTCTTATCTAACCACAAAAATTATAAACTGTATACATTATATATTGATAAACATACTTGTATCTAATATTCTAAATGTTAGTTGACTTAATAATGCTGTTTATAGTATTTATTTTTCTCTCTTCCAGTACTAGAAACAGTTTAGGGTTAGGTATTATATTTAGTTGTCATGTCTCTTCAATCTCTGAACATTTCCACAGTCTTTGTCTATTTGACATTGACATTTTTAAAGGACACAGTGCTCACTCCTTTCTTTAAATAAAACATTCCTCATTTTGCATTTGTCTGATGTGATTAGGATGAAGTTAAGCATTCTTGACCAGAATGTCACAGCTGGAGACATACCAGGTCTAACTGTCCTTCATTCATTCTGTAAATTTTAGTCACATGGTCAAGTTGTTGCATGATTTCTCCACACATATTATGGATATTTTTCTAATTGCAGCCTACTAAGTAGACTCACACTTGAAGTCAATCAAACATCCAGCTTCTCATCCAAATTGTGCCCTAGATTTATCATCCATACATGATCCTTCCCTGATCTCTCTTTACTATGATGATTTTCAAACTCAGGTCGTGGTATTTACAATTAACCCTTAACATTCTATTATAAGCAAGAGCCTCTCTTTCTCTTCTATTTACGGTAGCAAAACTTTACTGTAAATCTGAAAGTTACTAAGAAAGTAGATCTTGAAAGTTCTCTTCACAAAAAGAAAAACAAAAAAGGTAGCTATGTGAAGTGATGGATGTTAGCTAACTTTATTGTGGTAATCATTCTATAATATATACATGTCAGATTGTTGCATTGTACATCCTGAACTTACACAATGCTATAGGTCACTTATATCACAATAAATTTGGGGCGGGGGAGAAACAGAATAGAGTAGGTATTTAGTGTGGGTAAACTACCCAGTTCATCTCTGAAACAGAAAGTGAAAATGTTAGTTGCTCAGTCGTATCTGACTCTTTGCAACCACATGGACTGTAGCCTGCAGGTTTCTCCGTCCATGGGATTTTTCAAGCAAGAATACTGGAGTGGGTTGCCATTTTCTTCTCCAGGGGATCTTCCAGACCTAGGGATCAAACCCAAGTCTCCCACATTGCAGGCAGGGAGACTACCGTCTAAACCACCAGGGGGGTTTCAAAACCAGAAATGGGCTAATAACTAATGTTCTTTAATACTGAATAACTGTCACTACCTATGGGCACTAGCCACTGGTTGTAGAGGAATCAGGATGTTCATCTCTTATCCCAAAAGCTATTCCTGTCAGCTCCCTGAAAATACAGATTATCAAATTCAACAAACGTTTATCAATTACCTACACAGTGATAAATCAGCAATTAATTTTACTTATAAAGAGATGACAACATATTCTGAAGATGATATGCACATAACTATAACATAGTATAAAGTAACAAATACAATAACATGCACATAAGGTAAAGGAAATAAGAATAAACATCATCACTATCTATCATAGTAAAAACTGTTCTCCCCAATAAAAGTGTCTGGAGTTTCAATGCAAGCCAATGGCAATGCATACTTTTAACATGTGCTTTCCAAACTAATATTTAGTAGCACACTTTTAATAAATAAATATGACTCCAAATAAAATTGAGGGTGTTTTCCATTAGCTTTGTCAATAATCTTTCCAAAATGATGCTGAATTTAGATTTAAGAGTGTTTTAAGAGAGTAGTCCTATTACTGCTACTTAGTTTTTGTTTCTTCCTTATTCATATGTAGCAGGAAATTTGTTTAATTACAAAAAAAAAAGTTGAAACTAAGTCATTCAATATTGTGGTTCCAGAGAAGTCAGGATAACAGGTGGCAAGAGCTATATATGAAATAATAGGTCAATCATCATTCATATGGCAGATTCTTTTTTCCAAAGATGGTCATAATAACATCTCTAATGCACCTGTGATTTTGACACTCCTCTCAAGAGGTGAGATATGTTTCTTCCTCTGGAATCTCAACAGCTTTGTGACCTCAGAGGTGAGGTCATAAAAGGCATCACACTTCCTCCTGTTTTGCTCAGGACACTATCTTTTGGTTTCTCCTGTGAGCAGGCTGGCTGCCCTAAAGTCAGCATGCTGTGAGAAACTCCCAAGAGATCACAAGGAAAAACTACATGAGGTAACAAAGATGCCCAGTCAGCCTTCAGCTGCATCGACTGCCTTTATCAACTCTGGCCACAGTCTACCTGCAAATGCACTAGAGAACAAGTAACGACTGCCCAACTGAACACTTCTCAAATTCTGACCCAGAGAATCAATGAGCAATAATAGAAATGACAGGTGCTCTAAGCCACTAAGTTGTGGGGTGATGTTATGCCACATAACATGTTTGCATTCCAGACAGTGAGTAGTCTGGAATAGTGAGTCAATAGTGAGTAACACCATGGCCTGGTCAGAAAAGGAATGTCAGGTAAAGAATTGAAGGTATGAAAACCATGCTGCATGGTTATTATAATTCTCATTCAAGTGTCCATAGGGTTCTCAGTTTTCCTCAAAGTTCATTCAGTAATGTTGATCTAAGCCAAAAAAAAAAAAAAATCATGAAGAATAAGTGGTAAAGCTAACTTTGGTCTGCTAGAAAGAGTTAGCAGCAGCATTAAATAGAGTTATGATTCCAATAACTGGATCTATTGCCAAAGTTCCAGAGACTTAGATTCTGATTTACCTACTCTAATATACTAATATGATATATATACTTTGTAAATAATAATTTACAAAGTGCTTTCATGCACATGATTTCATTTGATCTTATAAATAATCCTGTGAAGTAGCAGAGCCTCATAGTGAGAAAATTGAGACTCAGAGAAGATACACAGGTTGCTTAGAATTGAAGAGCTGGGGGGTGGGAAATGTTTTTAATCCAAACAAGTAGAAGACTTGATCTGCTAGCCTGACCTGGGATTCAAGACAAAAGTACATGCATGGAGCAACATGAAATGATAGACTCTAATTGTCGCTGACGATGTGGTATATGCTGGAAATGTGCCACTCTCCAAAAAATGAAGACTCAGGTGTATATTAAATATTATGCTCTTAAATGTTATACTCCTTTTGCTTTAAAAAACCCTCCCCTGAAAAACTTACTTTTTTTTTTTTATTATTCTCTGGATAATCACCAAAGGCTATTCCAAGGAATAGTCTCAGGAGCCTTATAATTTTTTAAACATTAAACAAAGTAGGTGCTATTTCAAAGTCCAAAGTTTTGATTTAATGAATGCCAAGCATCTCAAATCCACAGGAAATTTTTTTTAACACAACATTGCTGGAGATCCTCCAAAAAGGAAGATTAACATATGGACCAAATGGAAATCTCCTAGAACTCCAAGTACTGCTTATCAGGATGGAAGATATTTGTTGCTACTGTTGTTTCTGTTCAGTGTACCCAAACATTGATTGATTGTAGGAAAAAAACAAAGTTTTTTTATTCTTTGCCCTACTAACCACCCCTCCCTCACCATTGGAATAGTTCCATCTCCTTTTAACAACTTCCCATTAAAACTCATGAACCATATCCTGTACTTAATGGGCTGTTAATATTTTAAAGCTTCTGTAGTTATACTGTAAATCCCTAGTCCCTTTTGCAACATTGAAAATATATACCAAAAAAATTCCTCCAACTGATGGTACAAAGAAACCACACATCTTACACTTTGATAGTTAAACAATAAGCTGTACTATTACAACAGATACATACTGGCTTCAAGTTACATTCTTGTCATGTTAGCCCATCACAGGCCACAATGCACTGGCTTAATCATTAGAATGGCACTTCAGTGCCTAAAAAAATAAGCAATAAATACAATCAAGGTAATATGCCAAGAGAGTTTAACCTGATTATTTCCCTCTAGAAAATTTACATAGAAAAAAATATATAAGGTAAACTATTTCAAGGAAGTAAACTAGACCTCTAAAAACATTTTGTCCCTCCCTCCTTTTTTGGGAAAATACATAAAAACAGTTGAGATGATGTCATTTCTAGTTTCCGTGCCCATTTTTATGCATGCATACAATCTTTTAATAATTCTTGCCAAGAACTGGGATGAGATAAATTTTATCTAAGTAAAACATTTATCAGAAAAAGAAACATTATGATAAAATTTACAGGACTTAAAATGTCTTGATTTGAGATAAGGAACAAAACTACACTACTATCTGATTGGAGCAGACGTTTCCTATCTATGGCCACCCAGTTAATCCCCTGGTCACTCCTGACCTAACCCATCTAGTTCATACTGTCAACCTCTCTTCTGTTTCTATTTTTAGCTCTCCAACTTCCTCTTCAACAATTAGAGATTTCAGAGCAGAAAGCTGTGAATTTTATATAAATAGCATATATCTATGATGAATGGGACATCATTCTTCCTTAAATTCCAATGGATGCTTTTTTTTGATGTACCACAACCATTCTTGAAATTTAACTTTAGTTTTGTTTTTTTGTTTAACTCCTAAAAATTTTCTCAAATGTTTAACTACAATGCTATTTTGCCTACTAAAATCAAGACTTGTGTATCTTAACATTTTCTCTTGGCTATATAAATAAGCCCCTGAGTCAGTTCCTCAAAACTCCAATACTTTGGCCACCTGAAGAACTGACTCATTTGAAAAGACCCTGATGCTGGAAAAAGAGTGAACATGGGGATGACAGAGTAGATGGTTGGATGGCATCACCAACTCAATGGACATGATTTTGAGTAAACTCTGGGAGTTGGTGATGGACAACTGGTGTTTTGCAGTCCATGGGGCTGCAAAGAGTTGGACATGACTGAGTGACTGAACTGAACTGATACAAACAAGCATCTTAAAATTAGTAAGACCAAGAACTCTTGGTTTTCCTCTAAAAACCTTCCTCATCCCTTGTAAAAAAAAAAAAAACAAAAAAACAATTCCATTCATTCACTTAGTCAGCCTAAAACTTTGGAGCTTTCATTTACTCCTTTCTTTATCTAATACCACTGGCCCCTATACAATACACTGGCATAATTCCATTAACTCTGCCTTCTAAGCACTTATTTAGAATGTGATTCCATTGCCACAATACTGGTTCAAGCTCCTATCATGTCTTACTGGAAGTGCTGAATAACTTTTAACTGGTAACTCGACTTTTACCCTTGTTTTTTAGAGCATGTTATCCACCTAGACCGAGAAGGCAATGGCACCCCACTCCAGTACCCTTGCCTGGAAAATCCCATGGAGAGAGGAGCCTGGGAGGCTGCAGTCCATGGGGTCGCAAAGAGTCGGACATGACTGAGCAACTTCACTTTCACTTTTCACTTTCATGCATAGGAGAAGGAAATGGCAACCCACTCCAGTGTTCTTGCCTGGAGAATCCCAGGGACGGTAGAGCCTGGTGGGCTGCCGTCTATGGGGTCACAAAGAGTCGGACATGACTGAAGCACCTCAGCAGCAGCAGCAGCAGCAGCATCCACCTAGAAGTCAAAATTATTTTGCAGTGCTTTTCTCTCTCAGAGTAAATATTATCTGTACTTTGGTCTCCAAGTTAATAAGTGATCTAGTCCCTGAACCTCTCTGATCGTGCCTTCTACCTCTCCCTATTCCTATCATTTAATCAACTCCTGCCACACTGGTCCCTAGATTTTCCCTTGAATATGTTTAACTTGCTCCTGCTTCAAGGCCTTTATTCTCCCTGTTTCACTTGACCTGGTGCCTTTCTCCTACTATCTCCCAATATCTACCTGGCTTACTCTATCACTTCGACTGAGTCTCTAAAATTAAATCTCACCTTAAGAGAAGCCTCCTGACCACATAACATAAAATAGCAATTCCTACACACATACACAAACACATACTGTGACTCTCTTGACTCTAATGTCTTCACACATTTAGAACTAACAATTTATTCTGTATTTATCTTGCTTTTCACCTGTGTCCCCAATTTAAATGCAAGCTCTCCCAAAGGCAGGAGGAATTTCGTTTGCTCATCATTGTACTTCAGCTCTTAGAATGCATGGTACATAAGGGCTTGAAAAAAATAATGAATATTACACTTTATCCCAATTTAAAATCATTGTTTAAGAGTCTTCATCCAGGTTGTCTATTATATCCAGATGAGATATAATAAATCCTAAAAAAATTAGAATAAAGTTTCACATTTTAGTATTGATATTAATTAATCAATGAATTAATAAACTATATTTGACTCAGTTTTTAATATAAACACATAGGTTACTTAAATGCATTGGCCTCTATGAAAATCACATACTCGAAGAAGAGAAAACATAGTATTTGTAATTTCAGAGGACTGCTTACAACTCCATTTGGTTAAATTTAGCATTTTATTTCCTAAAAATATACTTGTAGTCCCAGGTAACAGTAGGAGCAAGGAAAGAATGAGAAAGGGCATCAAAAAGAGAAACTTGGAGCCCCACTGACAAAGTTGGCCATGTCATAAGTGCTCAAGTCCTGGACATTACTGGTAACCAATTAAGAAACATGTCTGTTTACTATAAAAAATAACATTTATTCTTATATAAATTATTATTACATAAAAATCCAATCATGTAACAGTTTATTGGCCCATGCATAATTCATTAAGTCAAACAAATTATGGATACAAGTTAGAGCTAATAATAGTTGCTAGCATTCTTTTTCTTATGTTGTAGATTGAATATTTGTGTCCTCCCCAAAATTTATATGTTGAAGCCCTAACGTCCAATATGATGGTACTTGGAGGTTGAGCCTTAAAAAAGCAATTAGATTTAGTTGATGTCATAAGGATGGGTCTCCATGATAAGATTAGTGTCCTCAAAAGAAAAAGAAGAGACCACCTCTCTCTCTCTCACTCCCTCTTCCTTTCCACATTAGGGCACAGCAGAATAGTGGCTGCCTGCAAGGCAGAGCAAAATCAGGGAACAGAACTGACTGTCACCTTGATCTTGGAACTTCTCAGCCTCCTGTGAGAGATAAATTCCTGCTTTTTAAGCCTCCCAATCTGTGGTATTTTGTCACTTGCATCTTGAGCTAAGACAACTTAAATGGAAAAAAATATATTTAAAAGTTAAATTTATATAAATAACTCATAACAGAATTCTACTATTTCTTTCATAAGCATTTTATTCCTATTCCAACCACCTCCTACCTTTTGCTACCAATCTGTCCTCCTCATAGTCTATCTAGTCTCTGTTACTTCTCAAACTGGAGTATGAGTAATGAGAGGAGCTTGGCAGGTTGCCATAAAGTATACAAAGTCATAAGCTAAATATGGTGCCTCTTCCTGTTCATTCAATTTTATTCAAAGATAAGGGTACACTGGGGAAAGAAAAAAACAACTTAAAAGTTAACAGAAAACATTTATTATTAAAATAAACATGGATATTAAAACTGCAGTACACAGAAGCCTTGAAAGATATTATGTATTTCTTGAAGGCTGTCACAAGCTAGAAGTTGTAGGTTCTCCTGTAGACCACATTACTATGCCCTTAAGGGTAGGGAAGTAGGGAATGAGAGCTGTTCTACAATATATTCCATTTGTAAGTCTCCTACTAAATCAATTAACCTCACTAGGGTGCTAAATATTAATAACAGTTGTCATTTATTGAGTGCTAATTTATACCAAGCACTGCTCTAAAATACAAGAATTATTTAATCATCATAATCATACGGTGAGGTAACTCATTATTACAATCCCTATTTTATAGGTGAGAAAATTAAGCACAAAGAAATAATCTGTCCAAGGACACACAGGAAAGCAAGCGGGATCTTTAACAAATGATTATGATGGGACATATATTCTGGGAGAATATATATTTTCAAAGGTGAAAATACAATTATCAAAAGCTAAAAGCTTTTAGAACCAAGAAACGATGTTTTAAGAGTAGAATGACAAAGACAAATGCAGAGTCTCAATTATCAACAGTTGGTCCTTGGTGGGGTGTCACATATAAGCATTTTGAGTACAAGCACACATATATACATTAACCATATACACATAATTTCATATTGTGTAACAATGTCCTTTAAATATTTTAAAGCAATAATTTTATTACTCTTACCACGAGAGTATGTTGTAACCTGTTTTCATGTTACACATTCATAGCACATGTCACCAATAATATATGCCTACATAAGTAAACTTTGAGTAGAGGGTAATTTACATACATCTGCTTTAGCAATAAAGTTACAGATGATTCATATTGAGATATGATAGCTAAATTATTGGGATATTACATATAAAAAATAAAAGAAAAGACTGTTCATGCAAAACATATACTTGGTATCAAACAACAAAATTAAATAAAACTAAATAATGTAATTGAAAACAATGAATTTACTGAAAACTATTCAAAATAACACTGATATAATGTTTTCTGAAAATGTAACTATATAGAGCTGGAAACTGTTCAATGTTAAAACACAAGTCCCTAATCATGTGTATCTTAGTACTTTCTACTGTGTTGCTTAATTTTATGAATACTAAGTTTTCCCAAATCTCTATAACTTGCTTGTGTGTGCTAAGTCACTTCAGTCATGTCTGACTCTTTGCAACACTATGGACTGTAGTCTGCCAGACTCCTCTGTCCACGGGAATCTCCAGGCAGGAATACTGAAATGGGTTGCCATGCCCTCCTCCAGGGGATCTCCCCAACTCTGGGATGGGATGTACATCTCCTGCATTGGTACATGGGTTCTTTACCACTAGCACCACTTTGGAACCCCTATAAAGTGCTATGTAGTTTGCTAATAAACAGCCCTAATCTACATATTAAAGATTAAAGTTCACAGAGCTGTATTTACTTCTCTGTAGCACCAAAGGAAGAATCTGTAGTTTTGATCAATTTGTAGCCTCTGAAAATGACCTTATAAAACCTCTATATCTTCTTAAAGAATCACTGGCTACAACTATAAGCAGACTCAGCAGGACATCCTCTCAGATGACAATGGTTTCTCTAAAGAAACTTAACCCCTATACATGCTGTCTACAAGAGACGCACCTCAAACCAAGGAACATATACAAACTGAAAGTGAAGGGCTGGAAAAATATTTCATGCAAATGGTGACCAAAAAAAAACAAGAGTAGCAATACTCATATCAGATAAAAGACTTTGAAATAAAGACCATGGAAAGAGACAAAGAAGGACACTACATAATGATCAAAGCATTAATTCAAGTAGAGTATATAACAATCATAAATATATATGCACCCGACATAGAAGCACCTCAATATAAGGCAAATGCTAACAAGTATGAGAAGAGAAATTAACAGTAACACAATAAAAGTGTGAGACTTAGATACCCTATTCACACCTACGGTTAGATCAACCAAACAGAAAATTAGCAAGGAAACACAAGCTTTAAATGATACAATGGACCAGTTAGACCTAACTGATATCTACAGGGCAAATCACTCAAAAGCAATGAATTTCACCTATTTCTCAAGTGCACACAGAACATTTTCCAGGACAGATCACATCCTGGGCCATAAAACTAGCCTTGGTAAATTAAAAAAAAATTGAAATAATTTCAAGCATCTTTTCTGATCACAATGTGGTAAGATTAGATGTCAGTTACAGGGGAAAAAAAAACTATTAAAAATACAAACATATGGAGGCTAAACAACATGCTTCTGAATAACCAACAGATCATGGAAGAAATCAAAAAGGAAATCAAAATATGCACAGAAACAAATGAAAATGAAAACACATCAACGCAAAACCTATGGGATGTAGTAAAGGAAGTGCTAAGAGGAAGGTTCATAGCAATACAAGCTTACCTCCAGAAACAAGAGAAACATCAAATAAATAACCTAACTTTATACCTAAAGCAACTAGAAAAAGGAGAAATGAAGAACCCCAAAAAAGTTCAGTTCAGTCGCCCAGTCATGTCCAACTCTTTGGGACCCCATGAACTGCTGCACGCCAAGCCTCCCTGTCCATCACCAACTCCCAAAGTCCACCCAAACTCATGCCCATTGAGTCGGTGATGCCATCCAACCATCTCATCCTCTGTCGTCCCCTTCTTCTCCCGCCCTCAATCTTCCCCAAAATCAGGGTCTTTTCCAATGAGTCAGCTCTTCCCATCAGGTGGCCAAAGTACTGGAGTTTCACCTTCAAAATCAGTCCTACCAATGAACACCCAGGACTGATCTCCTTTAGGATGGACTGGTTGGATCTCCTTGAAGTCCAAGGGACTCTGAAGAGTCTTCTCCAACACCACAGTTCAAAAGCATCAATTCTTCGGCGCTCACCTTTCTTTATAGTCCAACTCTCACATCCATACATGACTGCTGGCAAAACCATAGCCTGGACTAGACGGACCTTTGTTGGCAAAGTAATGTCTCTGCTTTTTAATATGCTGTCTAGGTTCGTCATAACTTTTCTTCCAAGGAGTAAGCGTCTTTTAAATTCATGGCTGCAATAACCATCTGCAGTGATTCTGGAGCCCAGAAAAATAAAGTCAGCCACTGTGTCCACTGTTTCCCATCTATTTGCCAAAGTTAGTAGAAAGAAAAAAAATCATAAAAATCAAAGCAGAAACAAATGAAAAAGAAATGAAGGAAACTATAGCAAAAATCAACAAAACTAAAAGCTGGTTCCTTGAGAACATACATAAAATAGAAAAACCATTAGCCAGACTCATCAAGAAAAAAAGGGAGAAGAATCAAGTCAATAAAATTAGAAATGAAACTGGAGAAATCACAACAGACAACACAGAAATACAAAGGATCATGAGACTACTATCAGCAACTATATGCCAACAGAATGGAACAACTTGGAAAAAAAGGACAGATTCTTAGAAAAGTATAACCTTCAAAACTGAACCAGGAAGAAGTAGGAAATCTTAACAGACCCATCAGAAGCACAGAAATCAAAGCAGTAATAAAAAGTCTTCCAACAAAAAAAAGCCCAGGACCAGATGTGAATTCACTTCACAGGTGAATTCTATAAAAAATTTAGAGAAGAGCCAACACCTATCCTACCCAAACTCTTTCAGAAAATTGCAGAGGATGGTAAATTCCCAAACTCATTCTATGAAGCCACCATCACCCCAATACCATCACCAGACAAAGATGCCACAAAAAAAGAAAACTATAGGCCAATATAACTGATGAACACAGATGCAAAAATCCTCAATAAAATTCTACTAAACAGAACCCAACAACATATTAAAAAGATCATACATCATGACCAAGTGGGCTTTATACCAGGGATGCAAGGAAACATCAGTATTTGCAAATCAATCAATGTGATACACCATATTAACAAACTGGAAGATAAAAGCCATATGATTGTCTCAGTAGATGCAGAGAAAGTCTTAGACAAAATTTAACACCCATTTATGACAAAAACCCTCCAGCAAGCAGGCATAGAAAGAATATACCTCAACATAATAAAAGCCATCTATGACAAACCCACAGCAAACATTATCCTCAATGGTGAATAATTGAAAGCATTTCCCCTAAAATCAGGAACAAGACAAGGGTGCCCACTCTTACCACTACTATTCAACGTAGTTTTGGAAGTCCTAACCACAGCAATCAGAAAAGAAAAAGAAACAAAAGGAATCCAGATTGGAAAACAAGAAGTAAAACTCTCAGTTTGCAGATGACATGATCCTCTACATAGAAAACCCTAAAGACACCATGAGAAAATTACTAGAGTTAATCAATGAATATGGCAAATTGCAGGATGTAAAATTAATACAAAGAAATCCCTTGCATTCCTATACACTGACAATGAGAAAACAGAAAGCGAAATTAAGGAAACAATCCCACTCACCATTGCAACAAAAAGAATACAATATTTAGGAATAAATTTACCTAAAGAAACAAAAGACCTATATATAGAAAACTATAAGCCACTGATGAAAGAAATCAAAGATGACACAGATAGATGGAGAAATATACCATGTTCACAGGTCAGAAGAATCAATATAGTGAAAATGAGTATACCATTCAAAGCAATCTACAGATTCAATGCAATCCCTATCAAGCTACCAATAGTATTTTTCACAGGACTAGAACAAATAATTTCACAATTTGTATGGAAACACAAAAAAATCTTGCATAGCCAAAGCAATCTTGAGAAAGAAGAATGGAACTGAAGGACGCAATCTACCTGACTTCAGTCTATACTACAAAGCTACAGTCATCAAGACAGTATGCTACTGACACAAAGACAGAAATATAGATCAACAGAACAAAATAGAAAGCCCAGAGATAATTCCACACACCTATGGACACCTTATATTTGACAAAGGAGGCAAAAATATACAATGGAAAAAAGACAATCTCTTTAACAAGTGGTGCTGGGCAAACTGGTCAACCACTCGTAAAAGAATGAAACTAGAACACTTTCTAACATCATACACAAAAATAAACTCAAAATAGATTAAAGATCTAAATGTAAGACCAGAAACTATAAAACTCCTAGAGGAAAACATCGGCAGAACACTCTCTGACATAAATCACAGCAAGATCCTCTATGACCCACCTCCCAGAGTAATGGAAATAAAAGCAAAAATAAACAAATGCAACCTAATTAAACTGAAAAGCTTTTGTACAACTAAGGAAACTATAAGCAAGGTGAAAAGGCAGCCTTCAGAATGGGAGAAAATAAAATCAAACAAAACAACTGACAAAGAATTAATCTCCAAAATATACAAGCAGCTCACACAGCTCAATTCCAGAAAAATAAATGACCCAATCAAAAAATGGGCCAAAGAACTAAACAGACATTTCTCCAAAGAAGACATACAGATGGCTAACAAACATATGAAAAGATGCTCAACATCACTCATTATCAGAGAATACAAACCAAAGCCACAATAAGGTTCCATCTCATGCCGGTCAGAATGGCTGCCATCCAAAAGTCTACAAAACAGTAAATGCTGGAGAGGGTGTGGAGAAAAGGGAACCCTCTTACACTGTTGGTGGGAATGCAAACTAGTACAGCCACTATGGAGAAAAGTGTGGAGACTGCTTAAAAAACTGAAAACAGAACTGCCATATGACCCAAGCAATCCCACTACTGGGCATACACACTGAGGTAACCAGGATTGAAAGAGACACATGTACCCCAATGTTCACTGCAGCACTGTTTACAATAGCCAGGACATGGAAGCAACCTAGATGTCCATCGGCAGACAAATGGATAAGAAAAGTTGTGGTACATATAAACAATGGAATGTTATTTAGCTATAAAAAAGAACACATAGGTAGGTTCTAATGAGGTGGATGAAACTGGAGCCTAAGATACAGAGTGAAGTCAGAAAAAAAAATACCAATACAGTATACTAACGCATATATATGGAATTCAGAAAGATGATAATGACGACCCTATATGCAAGACAGCAAAAGAGACACAAATGTGAAGAACAGACTTTTGGATTCTGGGAGAAGGTGAGGGTGGGATGATTTGAGAGAATAGCATTGAAACATGTATATTACCATATGTGAAATAGATGACTAGTCCAAGTTTGATGCATGAAGCTGAGCACTCAAAGCCAGTGCACTGGGACAATGCAGAGTGATGGGATGGGGAGGGATATGGGAGGGGGTTTCAGGATGGGGGGACACATGTACACCTGTGGCTGATTCATGTCAACGTATGGCAAAAACCACAATACTGAAAAGTAATTAAACTCCAATTAAAATAATTTTTTTTAAAAAGTGTACAATTCTGTCATTTTACTGTATTCAAGAAACTTTGTACCCATGAGCAGTCACTCTGCATTTCTTCTTAGCCCTAAGCAACACCTAATCTATTATTTGTTTCTCTATTTTCTTTTATTCTGGACATTTCATATAAATGGAACCACAGAATATATGGTTCCATATATATTCTATGGTTCCATAGAATATATATATATATATATATACACACACACAGAGCCTTTCTGTTTGACTTCTTTCACATAATATAAAGCCTTCAATGTTCATTAATACTGCACCATGAAACATTTCTTCATTCCTTTTTATAAATGAATAATATAACAATGAATGGATATACTACATTGTAGCTTTCATTGATCTGTTGGATTTTGTGATATTATATCCTCTCTTTGATTATTATGAATAATGTTGTTATTAGTAATAGTGGACAAGTTTGGACATTAAATTTTCAATTCTCTTAGATTTATGCCTAAGAATGGAATTATTGAATCATACAGTAATTCTACATTTAACCCTTGAATAACTGTCACATTGTTTTTTTTCAACAAATTCAAACTGTTTTCCAAAAGGACTGTACCACTGTGCATTTATATCAGCAATACAAGAGGATTCCAATTTCTCCACACTATCACCAAAACTTGTTCTTCTGTCACTTTGATTACAATCATCCTAGCCGGGTGAAGTCTGTTCTAATTGTAGTTTGATTTGCTTTTCCCTAATGACCAATGATGCTGAACATTTTTTCATGTGCTTGTTGGCCATTTGCACATCTTCTATGAAGAAATGTCTACTGAATATTTTACCCAATTCTTAATTGAATTCTAGTGCAAAATTTCAATATTATTTAAAGAACAAAAGATTACAACTGAAGATAATAGTAAGGAAGTAATCAATAGGTTATTATTTAAAAAAACCAAATTTCCTCTAAATAAGCATCAAAGAAGTCACATGAGTTAATGAATTAAAGATAAAATTCTGTTTAGGTTCTCCAATTTTCCTAACACAGTCAAATTTGGATAAAATCCTATTGGTAACTGGTCTTTAATATTAAAAACAATTATCTTAGTTGCTTTTAAAAGTGAAGTGAAAGTGTTAGTCACTCGGTTGTGTCCAACTCTTTGTGAACCCATGGATTGTATCTTGCCAGGCTCCTCTGTCCATGGAATTCTCCAGGCAAGAATACTGGAGTGGGCTGCCATTCCCTACTCCACTGGCTCTTCCGAACGCAGGAATCAAACCCGAGTCTCCTGCATTGCAGTCAGACTCTTTACCGTCTGAGCCAAAAGGAAAGCTGTTATTTGTTTTAAATACCTGTAAATTGGCATTTTAGATTAAATTTCTGAGAACCTTTTTTGCCTTTGCATTCTCTTAAACCAAACTCATAAGAATGTTTTAACCAAGGTTTAATATCAGACATAGAACAGTGGTAACCAATTCATTTTCTATAAGATAAAAAAGCATTTTAGAAATTCATTACCAATCTTTCATCCAATGTAACTCTTTCCTTCTGGTCTCTTTACCCTAATATCATCTCCAAGAGTCCATCCATCCAATCAGTCAGTCCCACCAGTCCTCACAAAATTCTTCCACATAAATTTCTCAGGGTCTCTGACTTGTCTCCTTCATTATTACCTTCATTCTCCCACAAATGTGATCTTACTAAAAACTCATCAATGTAAAACTGTCCAACTGTTCTCTATTCTCCTTTCTATCTTAAGTGCCCAGTGTTTTTTTAGCCTCTAAATCTGATTCCCACTATATATGGGTCTTGCTCTCTGAGCTCTGTTTCTTAATAATTTCTGAAGCTCCAGCAGAGCCCTTACTAGGATTCAATACATTTATAATGCCGATTTATAAATAAATCTTTAACAAGTAATTTAAAAGCCAACATGCAACATTATATGAATTCTCAAAGCGTCTTCTTCATATCAGTGTCCACTTTTTATCATTGCAGTCATAAAATCACTTAAGTAAACCAAAAGTTTTAAAAGTCATAGTTTTCCCATAACAACTGCTAAAATTGGTTCAGAATCTGTTTGGAAGTAGCTGTGAACTGCACAATAAGCTTGGCCCCATTTTTCCTGATGTCAGCTCTAATGTGTGATCCTGTCAGGAGAGAAATGGGATGAGCTAGCCAAAAACTCAAAGTAGGCTTATAATGAGGATGAGGAAGAGAAAACTTTCCAATATGGCAGAGGAGTAGGAGGACATGCAGTTCATTTCCCTACACACACATCAAGAAAACATCTACAAATCAAACAATTCTCACAGAGCACCTGTGGAACACTAGCAGAGGGCCTCAGACACTTAAAAGATCCCCACATAACTGAGTAGAATGAAAGAAAGAAGAAGGGAAGAAGAGGAGAGGAAGTAGGACAGAACCTGCTCCCCTGGCATAGCACTGAAGGTAAGGAAAGGTTCCTGAATCTGGGGAAGTTTCTTAACCAGCAGGGAGATCAGATGGGACAGAAGGGGAACTTCAGGGGCTCAACAGAAGAGAGCTTATTGACAGTGCAAATATCATATTTAGTATACAAAAAAAAAACCCCAAAGTTTAAATTAAAAGTATATAGATAGCCAAATACAGCTAAATGCAGGTGTAGGTCAAAATGCCAATATGACTCAGAACAATACTTGAAAAAAATTTTTTTTTCTTTAACTTAAAGCTACACTCCTAGGGTAAAAATGGTAAGTTTTGAAAATGAGAAAATATAACTAGTCAAAATTCTAATCACAATTAAGTTAATACATGAATTTTTATTACAAACTTCTCTTGCTCTAAGAAATTATTTATGAAAAAGGAGGGACTTCCCTGGTGGTCTAGTGGTTAAGAATCTGCCTCCCAGTGCAGGAGAAATGGGTTTGACCCCTGGTCTGGGAAGATCCCACTTGCGTGGGGCAACGAAGTTCATGCATCACAACTACTGAAGCCCATGTGCCCTAGAGCCCATGCTCCTCAACAAGAGAATCCACTGTAATGAGAAACCTGCGCATTGCAATAAAGAGTAGCTCCCATTTGGCACAACTAGATAAAGCCCATGCAGCAATGAAGATGAAGAGTCAATAAATAAATATAATTTAAGGGAAAAAGGAATTATTTATAAAAAGGAATTGTAATATAAAAAGTATACTTCAGAAGCTCAAAAATCATGATTTGTAAGTCATTTCAATCATTGTCTTTATTCCCACTGGTCCCAAAGAGTTGGACATGACTGCCCAACTATTTCCTACAGACAGTGTCAACTACAAATTGGCATTTCCCATGGGCAATTGCCATCCACCTCTACAAGGATTACATTATGTGCTGCTGCAGTTGCTGACCTCCACCATTCCCTGAAAGAAATGCAGGGTAAGAGCAGAAGTGAGGCACTCTGTACTTGGGGGTGGGCAAGTATGGATGACAAGACAGGTCTTCAGATAGTTATATATTTTCAGGAGCAGTTTTAAGAGCCCAACTTTTATATGTCCTCTTATCTAGAAAAGCACTAAAATCCTTCATGGTGATGACTATTCCTCACGACTAGCAAAAAATTTCAGGAGACTAGCAGAAACTTTTTGGAAAAATATGTGCTTGATTGCATGTATTCCCATTTCACTAAAATCACATATATACTGAACTTGCTCCCTGCCTCTTTGGAGCAGGTTCTCAGAGCTACCTGAGGAGCTGTCTTCTAGACTGCAGTCCTAATTTAGCCCCAAATAAAACATAACTCGCAACTCTCACATTGTTCATTTTTTTTAAAGTCAACAAAAGGTTCACTAAGCACACAGTAAGTGTTACTATTTTTAGTCACTTTCATTAAATAAAACATTCAGCATCAAGAATATAATCATTATCCTTCCACAAACTCTATGGAAAAGTAAAAGGACTTACATGCCAAAGGAAGAAAGCCAGAGAGAAACAAAGGGCTTCACGGAGTACCTGCCCAATAAGCACTGAAATGACTCAGTAATTTACATGTTGTACCCACATTGGGTTAAAGTGAAAGAGGAGAGTGAAAAAGCTGGCTTAAAACTCAACACTCAAAAAACTAAGATCATGGCATCCAGTCACATCACTTAACAGCAAAAAGAAGGGGAAACAATGGAAACAGTGACAGACTTTATTTTCTTGGTCTCCAAAATCACTCCTGATGGTGACTGCAGTCATGAAATTAATAGATGCTTGCTCCTTGGAAGAAAAGCTATGACAAACCTAGACGGTGTATTAAAAAGCAGAGATATTACTTTGCCTAAAAAAGGTCCATCCAGTCAAAGCTATGGTTTTTCCATTAGTCATGTATGGATGTTGGACCATAAAGAAAGTTGAGTGCCGAAGAATTGATGCTTTTGAATTGTGCTGTTGGAGAAGACTCTTGGGAATCCCTTGGACTGCAAGGAGATCAAACCAGTCCATCCATAAAGGAAATCAGTCCTGAATATTCATTGGAAGGACTGATGCTGAAGCTCCAAAATTTTGGCTACTGGATGTGAAGAACTGATTCATTAGAAAAGACCCCAACACTGGGAAAGATTGAAGGTGGGAGGAGAAGGGGACGACAGAGGATGAGATGGTTGGATGGCATCACCAACCTGATGCACAAGAGTTTGAGCAAGTCCCGGGAGTTGGTGACAGACAAGGAAGCCTGGCATGCTGCAGTACAAGAGGTCACAAAAAGAGTCAGACACGACTGAGTGAATGAACTGAATAGAACTGAACCTTCACTGTAGATAAAGTTACTTGTTTTTTTCTGAAAATGATTAACTTATTTTACATATTTGCACGTTCCTAAGGACTATGTTACACACCAAAGTACTTTACTAGCAACCCTGATGATTTTCTAGAGTTTACCTGGCAGAAATCCAAAGGGATGCTCAGTCTATTCTGAATTGACCTAAGCACAAACAGTAGGAAATCAAAGCTTTCTTTCTAACTAGATTAAGTATCATAACCAACTACTTAAGAAAAAAACTGAGGAAGTGAAAAATTGTCATCGGAAGGAACAGAGTCAGTGGGAAATAAAAATAAATTTATTATATACATATTATTTATCATCATACTACTGAATGATTACTCAGAATTAAACAACCCTAAGTAACAAGACAAAATTAAATCATTAAATTGGATGTGTTTTTTTTTAAAGTCAATAAATGTAAGGCTAGTAATATATCTGACATGGAAAAAATACAAATTAATTCTATTTAAATAATCAAGATTTTATAAACAAAATTATAAAATATTACAAACTATGCACTCCAATCATGTTTGATTTTATAGGCAGTATTTTAAGAAAGTAGACATTTTAATACCTGTTTACTCAATGATAGTTTCCATGAAGTCACAAAACTATACTTAATATTAACTTATCTCAAAGTTAACAAATTTTGTCTATTCCACATACTTCGTTATCAATATCACTTTAAGTGAAGTGAAAGTTGCTCAGTCGTATCTCACTATTTATAACCCCATGGACTATACAGTCCATGGAATTCTCCCGGCCAGAATACTGTAGTGGGTAACTGTTCCCTTCTCCATGGGATCTTCCCAACCCAGGGATAAAGCCAGGTCTCCTGCATTGCAGGTGGATTCTTTACCAGCGAAGCCACTAGGGAAGCAATTATTATTATGATAGCCAACTTCAGCTATCATTATCAACATTTGTTCTATATTTCTGAAAGATTTAAATACATTATCTTTGCAAAAGGGAAGTAGGAAATTAAAAATTAACCATCTCTGGGACTTCCTTGGTGGTCCAGTGTTTAAAGAATCTACCTTGCAATGCAGGGGACATGGGTTCAATCCCTGGTGTGGGAACTAAGATCCCACATGCCTCAGGGCAACTAAACCCCTGTGCCACAATGGAGAGCCAGCATGTGGCAACTACCAAAGAAAACAAAAAAATTAACCACCTCTGAAAGGACTGAGACAAGAGGTTGAAAACTAGGATTGGTACAAAATCTGTACACAAAAAATTAGGTATTTCTACAAGTCTAGAAAATAGCCTTAACCTCCAGTTTTGTTATATGAAGAAACAAAAATAGAGAGGCTCAATTTCAAGCATATTTTACTCAGTGGAAGGCAAAGGTAAAGCCTAAAGGCTAAAAAAATGAGAATGTGCATACATGGAATCTTTCCACTCCCTCCATCCATCTTGTTTTCAGAACATGTGCAAATGGGCAGGAACTCTTGGTTATTTTGTGGAGAAAAAGAATGATCTCAGAGAAAAGCCCTCAAAACACTGACACTTTTGCTCCCACACACAAAAAAAGTTAAACAACTTGAAATCACCTTAAGGAAGCCCTCAACAAGCCCGACCCAATGTAAGTAAGGTTCCCAATTAGCATTTTTTCAATATAAACAGACAGCTAAGGGTGCTCATGGAAAGACAAAGCACAAATAAGTGAGAAAAGAGTTAGTGTGCTTGTACTTATAGGAAATATTCTCATAGAAGCTAAACTCTTTACCACTTCTTTTACTTGCTAGTGTTTATTATTTGCATATGCTGTTTCCTTTGCCTAAAACATATATGTGCCCTTGTCATTTCCTCCTCCAGTAGGCTTCATCCTTCAGAACTTTTAAATCAAGTCACCTTATTAATGAGACTTTTCATAGTTTATATCACATGCATTTCTTTGTTTACTTATTTATAATCTATTTCTCTCTGCAGAATATAAGCTGTGCCCAGATTTTTAACTCAGTCACTGTGATCCCAACAATTTACACACAGTAAGCACTCCATAAATGCTGAATATACGTTAATGTTGTAGAATGTCTTAGTGAATGAACAAATGCAGCTTTAAGATATTTCTTAGAAGAGATAACAATTTTTTTACACTTCAAGAATATTTTTAAATTGTTTACTTATTTCTTTTTCCACTGCAGCCCTATAGAGCCCAATAAACATCTCTTCTTAGTTTTTGCTTTCTCAATTACCCTTTGTCATCAGTAAAATGGAAAAAGTTTATTTTTTGAAGAAAACTTTTGAAAAGTTACTGTATTATTTCAAGTGTTTCTTTTAGGCCCCTAAATTCATTCAGAATTTAAACCCAAAACTTCAGAGAAATGGACTGGTTGGCAGGATCCCCTGAATACATCATTTACCTTTACAAGAACCATAATTCATCTTCTTTCCTCTTAATAGTGTTTTTAAGTTTGTATATTTTGCTAATATAGCTCATGACATACATAAACTATGAGGAGGCAGGAACAAAGATATGCGAGATTAGCAAACAAAAAATATCAATTTAAAGCAAGGAAATAGAGGAAATGCTTGAAAATTCTGTAATAGCTAAATATATATTAATTTCCCAGTATCATGTTACAATTTCTCAATATTAGTTCCCTAATTGGAACCTCATTCACTTTTTATGACAGGAAAAAATACTATTATTGCCATTCAGGGACAACCTGAAATAAGAAAAGTTGCAGAAAGAGCAGGTTTAAAGGAAAGACTGGGAATCTGGTTTAGTTTGAGACACATGGAGATGTCAACTATGCAACTTCATAAAAAAAAAAATACAGAGTTTAGGGGAGGGACCCAGCTGAGGATGTATATTTAAATATAAGTGGTGCTTAAAACTGTATACATACCTAACCCTATAGATGGTACTTAAAATCATGGAGGAAAAATAAATAAATAAGATCGCTAAAAGTAAATGCAAGCTGGGAAGAGACTGTGAGAGAAACTGGTAAAAGACATAAACAGTACTTTTTCTTATTCCAGAAAAGCTTTTCAGAATTATTTCTATCAACATTTCTTTAACATAGGCCTTTTATTAAGGTGCTGAGAATTTATGAAATGAGAAAGATATCATTTATAAGGATGCCGATTTTTGATAACTTTTGGGGGAGTGGATAAGAAAGATAACGCCAATTTAGTAAATATTGCCCCAAAAGAATCCAGTGTAAAATTACCAAAAAAGAGGAAGAACCAATCGTAAACTTCAAGTGGAGTTTTCCCCTTTTTTAAGCCCCAAATCTCCTTTTTCTCTTTCTCCTTCACCCTTGTACATCACTCATCAAGAAATCCTCATCTTCCAACACCAAAACTCAAAGATTTTTGCCTGGCATCCCATTCTACAGGATAACAAAAAAAAAAGGAAAGTGAAATGCTAATTCAAATGGCTCTAAAAAGCCTTTGTAAACTGGACAGAAAAGAGGCATTGAATTTTTTTTCTACCCATTTTTCACTGCTTTGCATATATTAGCACTTAGGTCTCTCTCTCTCTCTCTCTCTCTCTCTCTCTCACACACACACACACACACACACACACACACACACACACACACACACACACACACACACACACAAAATCTATCCTCATACCCCTTCCAGGGACATATTTTGAATTTGCTCATGTCACTTTTCTGCTTAAATTTCTACAGTATCATCCATTATGTAAAGAAAATAGAAGCTAATTCTTTTTTTTCTCAAAACCTGATCGTATCTAACATACAGTTAGTAACAGCTCCAAATTACTACTATGCCTCCCTACAAGGTACCACTTACTTAAAAGAATTATGAAGAATTTTGTCAATACATTCTACAATTTAGATGAAATATATTTCCTGAAAGACTGAAACTACCAAACTACATTGAATAAGATAGTCTTAATACCCCCATGGATGTCTCTGGTGCTCCAGTGGTTAAGAATCCACCTTCCAATTTAAGGGGACAAAGGCTTGATCCTTAGTCAGGGAACTAAGAGCTCATATGCCTCAAAGAAAAGATTCCACGTGTTGCAACTAAGACCAGATGCAGCCAAGTAAATAAATAAACAAATATATGTATATTTTTTAAAAGCCTATATCTCTGAAAGATTTGAACTGGTAGCTAAAAATTACCCCACAAAGAAAATTCCAGGTCCAGAGAGCTTCATTTGTGAATTCTATAAAACATTTACAGTGAAACAATATTGAGTTTTTCCAGAAATGTGAGTTTTTCCAGAAAATTGAAAAGGAAACAATGTTCTCTAACTCACACTGCGAGGTCAACATTACCCTCTTAATACCAAGACCAGATAAAGATATTATTAACAAACACTACAGCACAACATCCCTCAAACATGCATATGTGCGTGATAAGTCGCTTTAGTTGTGTCCGGCTCTTTGCGACACAACGGACTATAACCCGGCAGCCTCCTCTGCCCACGGGATTCTCCAGGCAAGAATGCTAGAGTGGGTTGCTGTGCCTGCAGCTTCCACACTGCAGATTTTTTACCACTGAGCCACTTGGGAAGCTCATCCGTCATACCATGTGGGAAGCCCATTTTGCATATAGATGCAAAAAACTGTAAATAAAATTTTGGCAAATCTTACCTGATGGTATACTAAAAAAATAACATACCCAAATTGGGCTTATCTTAGAAACTTAAGTTGATACAATGTTCTAAAGCAATCAGTGCAATTCACTGTATTAAGCTAAAGATTGAAAAACCATATATATAATCATCCCAATAGATGCAGAAAAGGCTATTGACAAAATTCAACATCCATTCCTGATAAAAACTCTCAGAGAACTAGGTACACAAGAGAACTTTGCTAGCCTGACTGAAGGGCATTTACAATAACCCTACAACTAACATCACACTTAATAATGAAAGATGAAATGCTTTCTCACTAAGATCAGGAAGGAACAAGACAATGATGCCTGCTTTTGCCACTGTGGGGAGAAAGCAAACTAGCCAAGATGGCATGTTTAGGCTCTCATGCTCCACGTTTTGTAAATAATGACTATGTAACAGCTGAGATCATTTAAAGCACTGAGCATGAGCGTCACACGGTACTCCCTTGGACACAGGCTACCTCTGTTACATGGGCTCCACCTAAAAAGTGGCAGCAATACTGCTGCATCACGACTGTGTCCATTGGGTCAGCCACGAGAGGAGAGAAGACAGCCTGTCTACTGATATGGCTGCTCTGTCAGCCAGGAGAGAACACTGTTATGGCTGCTCTGTCAGCCAGAAGAGAATAAATGTGTCTGCAGTTCCTACAGCTCCTCGAATTTTCTTTGAGTCTCTCAGATCACAGCCTTGCCTACCATAGGTTCAGTGAACAGTGCACACAATGAGATACAGCAAGACAACTGGCGCTGCAATACAGCCAGCTTTGTTCCACATTGTACTAGAGAGTATAGCCAGTGAAACAGGCAAGAAAAAAAAATCTTTCATGATTAAGAGAGAAAAGTAAAAATATCTCTAATCTCAAAAATCATTATCATCTTTGTAGAAAATATGACTAGAATCTTAAAAAAAAAAATCTACTTAAAGTAATAAGGGCTTCCCTTGTGGCTCAGCTGGTAAAGAATCTGCCTGCAATGCTGGAGACCTGGGTTTGATCCCTGGGTTGGAAAGATTCCCTGGAGAAGGGAATGGCTACCCACTCCAGTATTCTGGCCTGGAGAATTCCATGGACTGTATAGTCCATGGGGTTGCAAAGAGTTGGACATGACTGAACAACTTTCACTTAAAGCAATAAACTTAGCACGGTTATACAAAATCAACTGCATTTTTATATACTGAAAGTGAAAGTGAATATACTGGTGATGAACAATTAATAACTGGATTTTAAAAAACAGTATCATTTACAATAACATCAAAAAAGGACAAGAGGTGTGAAAACACTGAAAACCACAAAACATTCCTGAGAAATTAAAGATCTAAAGAAATGAAAAAATATACCCTGGCAGTAGGTAGGAAGAAGTCTCATTATTAAGATATCACAAGGTCCAGCTCAAATCCAAGAGAAGTTGATTGCACAAAGTCATGAACATCAGGAGGTAGAGATAGCTGGGAACCATCTTAGAAGACTGCCTACCACAGGCACCAATATTAGTAAAGTATCTCCATATTAATTTTTGTTGAATACCCTTGTAATTCCTCTACAAGTACTCTGGAACCAAACTACCTGGTTTACATTCTAGCTCTTCTAACTAATGTGTGAGCTTGCCAATCATTTAACTTCTCCATGCCTCAGCTTCCTCATCTACAAAATAGAGATAATGATAGAACCTATCTCATATAGTTGTTAAGAAGTTTAAATGATTAAATATAATTCTGTAAAGTACCAAGTATTTGGCGCATAATAAAAAATTGCATAATACATCCATACAAACAACATGAAAATTTACTTACTATTAAAGTGTTGATTATAACATATCCTTCTTAGATTTAATTATTTAATGATGCCCATTATAAATAAAACACAGTTTTAGGCAAGATGTATACAAAGACAATTTACTAAATTGCATGCTATTTAATCTTCATGGACTAAAGAAAAGGTATCTTCTTATTTCCATTTTTTAACCAAATTTTAACAAGCAAACATACATAATGTCTGGGATGACCATAATCCTGTTTAGCTGGTACTAGTTTTGTGCCTATTATTTAGCCAAAACTGTCAATGGTACCCTCTTTTACTCTTAAAGTGCCCCTAGACTGCACAAAAATTAGGGTCACACAAGTGTGTCATAATCCTCAAATGGAATGGAAACTGAATCTAGATAAACACATCTACATAAGGGACAAACAAACCAGGGATAAAGAAAAAAAGAAAAAAAAACAACAAAAACCTGAAAAAGGAGGAAGAAAGGTAGGCAGCAGGACAGGTAAGAATGGTAGAGCCAGGGTGGTAAGAGAATAATAAACACTTCAAAATGTCAAAACAAAAAAATCAACATACCCACAACATGAAATCAAGATTTCTTTTTTGCCTGTAAACACAGCATATTCTTAAAAGCTTAACAATACTTCATAAAAACCATAGCTGGCATTTCCTTAAGGATTAAAAAATCCATAAATGAATACCAAATAAATATTAAGGTACCATATTTAATTTCCCTTTCCTCTGTTTTTAATGTATAATCAAAAAGTCTATATATATAATTCTGAAAGTCTTTAAAATTTATTTAAATCTGTATGCTACAGGCCAAGTTTTCAAGAAACCATTTTTATAGTTATTTTTAATCTCCCACCTGAAAACATTAGTTGACTTTGGAAATTCTAATCCCTTTAAAACCCAGCAGCATCAAAGCAAATAGTCATGATCCCTTAAGAGGATAAATATGCTGATTTTAATTAAAGACTAAATTATGTCACTTGGTGTATAATTTTTGCATCTGTACTTTGAGTAGTATTTATATATCATGTACATTTCATTAATGAAAAATTGAAAAGAAAGTATATGTTTTGAAGAAAAGCCTATTGACAGAGACACTTTTAAAAGAGCTGTACCTTGAATTTTCCAAGAATTTAAGATAATAGGAAAAAAGTCATGGTATGTGCTACTATAGGATGAACTTTGAAAAAACCACGCAAAGTAAGAGTTCTTCAGTCGCTCAGTTGTGTCCAACTCTTTGCAACCCCATGAACTGTAGCCTGCCAGGCTCCTCAGTCCGTGGAATTTTCCAGGCAAGAATACTGAAGTGGGTTGCTACTTCCTACTCCAGGGGATCTTCCCAACCCAAGGATCAAACCTGCGTCTCCTGCTTTGGCAGGTGGATTCCAGTAATTGTGGTTACTTATTTTAAAAAGCAAACATACTGAATGGTATGACTAGGCTTATTATGCTAGTTTAAAAATAGGCCAAGGACTACCACTGCATTCTCCTCATACTAACAATGGTAATTTAAAATAGTGAATATTAAACATGTGGGCTCCATATCTAACCCACAGAATCTCCACCCCAAATCTTAATGATCTGTGTATCAAATATCCACCCTGTGTGTACTATGAAAGTTTTATTTATGCCAGTCACAAAAGACTATACACTATCAGTTCAGCTCAGTCACTCAGTCGTGTCCAACTCTTTGTGACTCCATGGACTGCAGCACACCTAGCCTCCCTGTCCATCACCAACTCCCGGAGCTTGCTCAAACTCATGTCTGTTGAGTCAGTGATACCATCCAACCATCTCATCCTCTGTTGTCCCCTTCTTCTCCTGCCTTCAATCTTTCCCAGCATCAGGGTCTTTTCAAATGAGTCAACTCTTTGCATGAGGTAGCCAATGTATTGGAGTTTCAGCTTCAGCATCAGTCCTTCCAATGAATATTCAGGACTGATTTCATTTAGGATGGACCAGTTGGATCTCCTTGCAGTTCAAGGGACTCTCAAGAGTCTCTCCAACAGCACAGTTCAAAAGCATCAATTCTTCGGCGCTCACCTTTCTTTATAGTCCAACTCTCACATCCATATGTGACTACTGGAAAAACCATAGCTTTGACTAGACGGACCTTTGTTGGGAAAGTAATGTCTCTGTTTTTTAATATGCTGTCTAGGTTTGTCATAACTTCTCTTCCAAGGAGCAAGCATCTTTTAATTTCATGGCTGCAGTCATCATCTATACTATACACTGTATGATTCCTTTTATATGAAAAGTTTATAATAAGCAAAGCTAAAGTAAATTACCACTTGCCTCAGGCTGAAGCTAGGGTGGGGAGGATGAAGCGAATGGGGAAAATGTTCTAAAATTATGTGATGGCTGTACAACCCTGTGAATATACTAAGACTACTGAATCATATACTTTAAATGGATAAACTGTATGGTCTATGAAATATTATTTCAATAAAGCCATTACCAAAAGGGGAGAACTTAGATTATAATACCTATTCAAAATATATACTGTTATATAATATCTTAAAGATGCAAAATATGATTCCGATGCATGTTTAGGGGAGAAAACCATGAAATATATGCATTAGTCATGTTAATTTGCTCAAAACAATGATGCAAGTACACTATATGTCACGAAATTTTCTACTTATTTTCAGACTATAAATAGATTTCTTGAATGTCTTTGACTCAAGATAAATTTAAAAATTGACTTGACTTTAAATTTATGGTGGCTATTTCCTGAGTTCATGTAGAAATATAAATAATTTTTTAAAAATTTGTCAAATTGTAGAGTTCTACTCCTAAATAGCATTAATTAACAATTTCGATACCAATAATAAGGATTATCTAAAATTTTTGTAGCAAGTGTAACATTTTAAGTGTACACACAGTTCTATGTTATCTTCTTAAATTCTGTTTCTAGAGTATCAGGTACAAACTATTAATCACTTCTTGAACTAATTATATCTAATTATATCATGTCATACTCCATTATAACTCTTTCAGAGTTAATAAATGTCAAGTTGATTTAGATGAGCACTAATAACTGTCAGATAATCCAAATAGATTTAGCCTATAGAAGCAAGCAATGTAAATTACTACTATTCTATTTTAACTATAAACAGATCACAAAAATGGAAGATAAGTTTCAATAATGCACCATTATTCAAAAAAGCATCACAGGGTCATATTTTGACAAATTTATACATTACAGCACTTTCTCTGGTATTCAAAACTAAAATGTCAGGTAGTTGATATACCATAGAGAAGTGATCAATGCAAGTATATCAGTTCAGAAAGTGACATGAAACTGCTCTTTGATGGGACATAATGTTAAGATTGAATAAAGCAAGGACAGTAATATCAGCAAGATGGTGAAGTAGGAAATATCAACCTCCATCACCCAACAGAAGACAATTAGATAGCAATCCACAAATGAAAATGGTCCTGAAAGGGCTTGAGTCTAATTAAGTCTAATTAAGAAACTACAGTAACATAAGAGGGCAAAAAATAAAGGGTAACTGCATAGAAAGGATCTCTGGGGAGATCAGCTTACTGAAGATGTCTAAAGGCAACTAGGAACAAAGAGGAAAGGTGGAAACTATCAGCCACAAGACTGAAGAGCCCTCACAACAGCTGCTCCCGAGGAGACTGGCAGTTTTTACCGCCCAAGTAATTAAGTTATTGCTGTCACAGATCTTGGGGAAGGAGATGTCACTGTGCTTACCCCAGAAAAGAGCCACTATTATGCTGGCCTGGGAAAAGAACTTCCAGCACTCCCCGACCCTGAGCACATCCCGGACACTACAGGGTCATAGTTGCTCCCCTTGTTCCCACATGCCAGACCTGGATCTAGGGCCACTTTGTGGCACCCATGCACCAGACTCCAGCTCTGTCACGGGTCCACACATGACCACTTCTCAAGACTTGGAGGCACTGTCACTTCCAGCTAGCCAGCACCTGGACCCAAATGCCACCATTGCTCTCTAAGTGCCATGCTTCAGACTTCATCTACATGGCTAATTCACACACATCTGCAACTCATACATCACTGCTGCTGTGGTATAGCCAGCACACCAACCCCAGAGCCGCTGTCACTCTGCAAGCACCAGCATTCCAGTCCCCAGCTCCATGACTGCTCCACAGGTTCCCACACATCAGACACCAACACTGGTGTAGGCTCTTCCAAGCCAGACCCAACACCAAGAGGAATCCCTTGCACAGTGATATCCCCTGTGAGAGAAAAAGAGATCAGCTGGTCTCCAGCAGCCTTTGCTGCTGCTGCAGGGGTCTTGACCACTGGGGACCCCTGAAATCTTCACCAACGCTAACTGCAACTGATAAAGCTGCTGAAGACTACACTGCTGGACCATCTCCAGAGCTAGAAATGATTTAGCTCTAAGGATACATACAGACTGAAAGTGGAGGGAGGGAAAAACATATAAAAGATATTTCATGTAAAGAGAAAAGATAAACTTATATTAGACAAAACAGACTTTTTAAGTCAAAAGCTGAAAAAGAGACAAAGAAGGTCATGATATAATGATAAAGGGATGGATTCATCAAGAGTATTTAACTGGAAATATATACGTACTTCAAAATCAGAGCACCTTAACACATTAAGCAAATATTGGAAGATCAGAAGGCAGAAATAGGAAGCAATGCAATACTAGTAGGAATTTTAATATTTCACTTTCAACAATGGGTATATACATATATATATCCACAAATATATATATCAGCTCATAATGTATATGTATATCAAATCATCACATTGTACACTTTAAATATACATAATTTTGCTTGTTAGTTATACCTCAGTTTTTCTTGTTCATTTTGGACATGCTGCATGCCTTGTGGAATCTTAGTTCCTTCACCAGGGATTGAACCAAGGCTCTCCCAGTGAAAAGACCAAAACCTAACCACTGGTGCATGCATGCTAGGTTGCCTCAGTCATGTCTGACTCTTTGTGACCTATACATGGGATTCTCTAGGCAAGAATACTGGAGTGGGTTGCCATACCCTCCTCCAGGGGATCTTCCCAACCCATGGATCAAACCCGCATCTCCTACATTGGCAGGCAGGTTCTTTACCACTAGTATTATCTGGGAAGCCCCACTAATCACTGGACTGCCAAGGAATTCTCAGCTTCAGTTTTTAAAAAAAAAGTTAGCTAAAGCTAGTTGAGGTATAACAAATTTCACTATATATTATATATACATATATGCTTACACACAAAAAAAGTATATAAACATTTTAAAATATATGTATATATTAATCATTTTTAATATGCTCTTTAGTGTTAATTCAATACTGCTGATACCAGATAAAACAGCAAAATTTTATTTTTTAATTTTCTTTATTTTCTTTCTGTCTACTTATGGTAGTCTGATAGCTTTGTACAGTGGCTTGTTTTAAATTTATATCAATAAAAGATCATTTGATAAGAGGAGATAACATTTTGAGTTTTTATACTTTTTTCCAAAAGTAACTATTATACCTATATAACTAGGTTCCAAATGTTTTTCTGATTAAAACATTTAAATCCCTAGAACAAAATTTGGCCTAGTAGAGATAAACATATACGTCAATTTTTCTCTGGAATTCTTGATGAACACATTATACACTCTCCCTAGTGAGCTGACATTTCGAGCAAGCATAAATCACAATCTTACCTCCAAATGGTGGAGTCACAATCCTGAACATGTCAACAAATGAGTTACATGAAGCAATTTTCAAAGTTAACATAAAATCATCTAGGTAAGTGTCATAATTATTTTTATTAAAAGTGGCACTATGATATAAACATATATTCAATTTCTCAAATCAAAAATATACAACGGAGAGTCAAGAACTGGTAAAACTTCCAACCAGTAAAAAATCTAAATAATATTCAGAAACTCATTTATAAGTCACTCTGGGCCCTAATAAAGATAATTACAGATTTTTAATTAAGGTGAAAGTTATTTTGAGACTTTAGTAACAAATCAAAAAAGGTATTCTATGCAGTCCTAAAGGGCATTTTCCTAACCTCCATTATAAAACCAATCTAAAATGATACTATATACGAATTCTTTGTAGTATTGACCTTTAAGTCCTGAGATCATTTCTAGTGCTTTCTGAACATTAGGAGGAAAATTTTAAAAGAAAATTTTGTGTTCAAATCTCAGACATCAAACAGTCACTCAAAGTAGCTTATAGAAGCAAAGAAGAGTTCTGCAGAGGATCGCAAAAATATCCGGGCCAATTTAGAGTAAAAAGTCAGACAGTTGAATGCTGTAGCCAGTGTAAAGATAGGGTGGCTAACTGCCCAGATGTATTTCCCTACTTGAATACTTATAATTTTGCACTCTTAGTATAACTCCTGTCATTTGATGGAAAAGTTAAAAATCCAAGAATTCCTTGGCAGTCCAGTGGTTAGGACTTTGTCCTTTCACTGTGGAGGGGCCAAGGTTCAACCCTCTGGAACGGGAACTAAGATCCTGCAAGCCATGCGGTGTGGCACAGTAAAGTAAATAAATAAATAGATTTTTTAAAATGTTGAAAATCCAGCGCAGATACAATAGCAAAAATATGAATCATCAGGAACCTTTTGGGGAGAGGTAGCATTTATAAATATAAGTACTATGAGTACAGATACCAATGCAAGTATCTGTGATCATTCTGCTAAACATATATAATAAATATCTTCCTCTAGTAATTTCATAGAAACCAATCATATCATATATACCTTTATATAAAAGTTTCTATATTTGCACAATTCCTAGTATATTTTTAACTCCTCAAATATATTTGGGAATCACACCAGACCAGAAGACTCTGAAGAAGTGAAGAATTTATCAGCCTGATGAGTCAACATATATGAACACAGAACTTTAAAACACAGAACTTTGGTTTTATTCAGCAAGCATATCATAAAAATTTTTTTTGGTTTACAATGTGAGGTAGATGAAGTCGATTGTAATCATAAATAAAGGTGAAATCAAAAACTTGACAACTCTATTAACAGGAATATTTTTCAAAAAGCTAAAGTCACATTATCACACTGGGCCTCACAGTTCTGATCCTACATACTTTTTACTCCCCCTCTAGAGAGTCTAACGTGGAGTCACTGGGTATACCACAGATGATGTTGATGTTAAATATGGCCTTGCAAATTAAAAAAAAAAGTAATCCACTTGCAAAGATAAAATAATGCTTCCATTTTGCTTAATTGTCTATTTGTTAAACTTATTTTATTTTCATTTTTAAATACTAATAAGAGATCAAAAGAAAAGCATCTTTAGTTGATTTAAGTATGGTTCTAACCAACCATAATCCAAGTATTACAAAACTAAGACAGACAGCCTGGACTTGAGTCCTTCTCTTTTACTTAAATATTTTGAACTGGTTTCCTCATTTCTTACATGAGAAAAATAATAACAATATCTACTTCACAGAGTTTTTGTTGAAGACTAAGGAATAATGTGGATCTGAATATAGGTTTATAAAACTGGAAAGAAATATATGAATTCACTGAGTTATCATCAAGTAATAATTCTGCCTGAAAGACAAGCTAGTCAACATACAGTATAGCAAATATGCCTCTTTATGTATCTCTTAATTAAAATGTTTAACTAAATAAGCATTCATCTAAATGAATGTGTAACTACTGAAGTCTTCCCTTTTAACAATTTGGAGGTAAGAATAATTAATATATTTTATAAACAAGAGTAATGACCCACTTTTATGTTTAAGACAGATTTTTCTCATACTTTTCAATCTTGCTTTAACAAGTATTTTGTTCAATTAACAAAACATGTATGTGTTTCCAGTTAAAGTTTATGAACAGACCTTAATAGAAGAAAGATATTTACTAAATTTCTAAGTCAACTCTAAATCTTTTCTTTTCTCTTATTTGGTTCATTCAATGCAAACACAATAACAGTGTAATATATTCTTTCTCAGTGGTGAATAATAAAGTACCATTTTGCTTTCTCTACACTCATTACCTGAATGAGGCTTTAGACAGAACCAATTATAGTTACAATATCAAACACACAATCAAAGGTAAAATACTTTCAACAAACCATACCTAGTAATAAGAACTGCATTATCGTGGTGGGCAATCCCATTTTCTGGAATGGTGTTTCCATCACTTTGGTGGGAGAGAATGGATTTCTGCCATTTACAGAAGCTATCGAGGGACTTGTCTGCATGGTGGTTTATCTCCAAGTTTGGCTGCAATACAACATGCATACCAGAAATGTTCCAAACAAATTACTAAGGTCAGTTGTTAAAACTTTTGAAGACTAAAGTGGGACTATAATTAGACATAGTGGTTTCTAGGAATAACCTCTTGCCAATTTTCATCTCTGTCATATCTGGCCTAGAATTAATTTAGTGTATTATTGAACAGATATTCTTTCCAGTTTCAACTTTAAAGATAATGTAATTATCAGCCTACAAAACCAACCAAAACCACTGTTATAAGGTCTGCCATACAAATGCTCATCTTTATACTGAAATATATAGCTAACACACACATATATACATCTTGTACATACGAGGTATATTCTTATAAACTACTTCAAATTTGCTTAAAATATTAAGTGCTTAGAGCTGAAAGTCATATTCAGCTAGTACTTTCTTAGAATAGCAACAATAAAATATACTTTTTAATATTTCTACAGACTGTTAAGAGTTTTAGACTTATAAACTAATTCATTCTTACCTGATCTTCTGTGAGAACAATTAAACGGGCCACTATAATATTCACAACGTTTCCTAGGCTGGAATCACGGTAAAGTTTGGCAACCTGACCTCCAGAAAATAAGAAAAGACACAAAGTCAGACAAAAATCACAAAGTGATTGTTCAATTTTTTTAGAGTGGTAGAACAATTTTTCATCAAATTAACCACTGTGTGTATAAAAAGGTATTCTTTTATCTCATATCACTTGGAACTCTACCCTCAAGACATCTTAGTAAAAGGTTTGCTATACAAATCTACTTCAAGAAAAATTTTCTTCTAAAGATGAACTACAACATAGTAATTAAGAGGGTGAGTCAATCTAAATGAATAATAAAGTAACCTTTAAATTCATCTTCTGTAGAACTGAAACACTAATAGATCAATTCTAACTTTCGATGAGCTAGTTCTCAAAATTATTTCACAATAAAAATCCATGACCTTAGTCAAAAATCACAACAAATTATTAAGTTAAAAAATTATATAGAGGGATCAAACTTACAATATTCATCACACTCAAAATGTAATGTTCAATGTCTTTGCGGCCATGGTAGCCCACCATCATTTTGTCTGCCACTACTAGTGTCTCCACAAACCGCTCAATGCTTACTGATCTCTTCTGTCTCTGGTGGATATGTGTGCCATTATTTGGTAGTGAAGAAGGAAAAGCAGATGTCTCATTCAACCACCAAGGTTTGCCACTTCTTAGGAGGTCTGCAATAAAAACAATTACATAGTTCACATAGGTTAACTAATTTAACCTACTTATTCATAGAACTTTCATGCAGACATGCTTCTCAAATTCTCTAACATATTAAGATTTTTCAAAGTGAGGGAAGGGGATGAGGAAATGCAGCAGTGAAAAAATTAAACTCTTGAAATTTTTCAAAATAATCTTATCTGAAAAAATTAATAACCTTAAATTGTTCATGAAAACAAAATAAATCTAATAGTTAACTTTAAAAAAGGAATCTTCAAATAATCAGTTCATATTTTTCCAGTGAGTGATTATGTCATAACACTTTTAAATTTAAAATCTATACTTTAAAACATCATTTCAAGTTGTTTAAAAAGCAACTATTAAGCATTAACTTTCTAAGCAACAGTTCTGATGAAGAATATTAATATTGCAAAAATCTATTCCTAAAATGCTCTGCAAGCATTTATTTTAAAATAAGATGCTTTTATTAAACTATTTTAAATAGAGCAATTTTACTGCTCTAGATAAAGACCCTGACTCAATGGACATGAGTTTGAGCAAACTCGGAGATAGTGAAGGACAGGAAAACCTGGTGTGCTACAGTTCATGGGGTCGCAAAGAGTCAGACATGACTTAGTGACTGAACAACAACAACAAATGCTCTAGAAATCTCAGTTCTAAAAAGATATGAATTATCTTTTTCATTTAGTTTCACAGTCTAGAACTCTTTATCCTGACAAAGTATCCAATATATTCCTTTTCCAAACTCTAGAGGTAAATGGGATTAGAATCAGAGTTGAAAGGCAATGATTCCAACATGACTCACTTTGAACCAGATTTCAGTGTGGATTGTAGCTTTTCTTTTGATTTCTAGATATTTGGTCCTTCAGCACAAAGTAAACCCTTTAGTACTATGGCATTTGTAAACACTTGCTAACTTATATTCATCTTCATTTAGTAAACTTGAGCAAGTACAGATCCTTTGTACACATTTTCTTTTTCTTTTAAGGGAAGACTTTTAACTATAGATTCATTCTTTTTTATTATTAGTATTTTGGCTGTGCTGGGTCTTCACTGAGGCTTGTAGGTTTAGTTGCCTCACAGCATGTGAAATCTTAGTTCCCCGACTAGGGATTAAACCTGTGTCCCCTGCCTTAGAAATGCAGATCCTTAACAGCTGGACCACCAGGGAAGTCCCTATATACCCCACTTTTGGATCCTCAGACTGAACAGGAAATCTTTCTAACCATCACTTATTGAAAAATTTAGTGAGGAAAAATTAGAGTAATCTACTTGATGAAAAGCAGTGGCATTACTGTGTTTTCAGCTTTGCCTTTTTAAAAATGACTTTGAGAGAAGTTATAAATTTTAAGAAATAAGAGAAATAACCACAGGAAGTAACAGTCACATACTTTGAAACTCAAATAAATTAAATGAGTATCTATTCCTAAAGGTCAAGAAAGAAACATTCTACTTCTTAATTCAATAGCATATCCCCAAGACAGTCAGTAAGTATTCCTCTATGTCCATTGTGGCAGACACTCTTAAGGTAGTTCCCATAACCGCCTGTGTCCTTATCTCCTCCCTTGAGTATGAGCTGGAACTGTGACTAGCTTCTAACAGAAAACAGGAAAAATGATAAGATGTACATGATTACATGTATATGCCTACATAGCTATGTTATATAATATTGTAGCATCTCTCTTACTACAGTTGTTCCCTTGCTGACTTACAGGAAGGAACCAACCAAGTGGGTAAACTGTACATGCTGAGGCACTGCAGGTGGACTCTGGCAGACAATAAGCCAAAACTAAAGCTTTCAGTCATGTAACAGCAAGAAACTGAATGCTGCCAACAACTATGGGAGTGAGGAAGTGAATTCTTCCCCAGTAAAAACTCTGGATGAGAACCCAGGCCTGGTTGAGGCTAAATAAATACCCTATCCATACACAAACTTCTGGTCCACAGAAAATGCAAGATAATAAAAGTATATTGCTTAAGCCATTTGGTTTGTGGTAATATCGATATGAGACAGCCAAAATCTTTTCTGCATTAATATTACTCCCAATTTCTCTTGCTCAGTCTTTTGTGATCATGAAACCACTCAGGCATTCAAATCATGCTTAGTTTTCTTCTTCCTCTGGCTGGACAGCTTACAGGTCTAAACACAAGACAGAATTTCCATTGTTTTTATCATTTTCACTTTTCATTCAATTTCTCCTTATTTTCATTTAAAGTATTATATAAAGAATTAGACATAACTGGGCAAAATAAACATTAGCAACAGTGTTTCTCATTTTATAGCGTTTAGTATAAGGTAACTTTTGCTATTACCATTTTCACAACTTTCAACTTTTAGGGTTTTTAAATGTTTTTAAATGTTAGTTTGCTTGGCTACTGCTCCATCAGAAATATATATTCACAATGTCCTTGATGGACATTCATAAATGAAAAAATGTAATCCTTATACTCAAAAGACTTGTAGTCTGATAAATACATGTAATAAACATGCATGTATTCTGAATGAATAAAATTTAAAGATTAATTAAAATCTCTCCCATGTGATTAGATCATTACAAAACATTATCTACATTTTACAATTGTCAACTGACTGCTTAACATTAAGTTAAATGATCTGTAATCAACATCCTTTTTAGTGTGAAGTAGAACACACAACTGACTTGTTTTGTTTCAAAACAGAGATAAGTAGTTTTTCAAATGATACTCATTACATGTGGCTTGCTCAGTGTAATCCTGGATTGAGTATGGAATGTTAAAGAAAACATTCTTCCACAAACATATATTGTACAATGAAGAACTTGTACAATATATGTACAAAGCCAAATACATAGATCTCTTCGTTATCTAAAGTAGAATTTTAAGTTTTTGATCAATATCAAAACATTTTTAATATATACAGCCATGCAAAATTATCTCATTGATCTGCTTTATTTTTCATTACTCACTACCTCTTGACGGTTGGCCATGTAGTTATTTGTTTATTTAAATGCTTATTTAGTAACTGTCTCTCCTCACTGGGCTTCCCTGGTGGCTCAGACGGTAAAGAGTCTGCCTGCAATGCAGGAGACCTAGTTTTGAATCCTGGGTGGGGAAGATCCTCTGGAGAAGGAAATGGCAACCCACTCCGGTATTCTTGCCTGGAGAATTACATGGACAAAGAGCCTGGTGGGCTATAGTCCACGGAGTGGCAAAGAGTTGGACACAACTGAGTAACACTCTCCTCACTAGAATATAAGATTCCAGGAAGCACGAACTTTTTCTGCTTTATTTGTTGCTGCATCAAGACTGAGAATAGTCTTGTGCATGCATGACAAACGAATATTTACTTAATAATATATATTAGTAGATAATGCAGGTATAAAGACATATCTGTATGAACAGACTATAAGAGCATTCAGTTATCTCTGGGTAGTGGTATAAGAGCAACTTCTTTTTTTTCTTTTCATCCTGTATTTTCTAAAATTTCTACAAAGAACAGACATTTCTTTCACAAAAAGTTTTCTTTTTAATTTTTAAAAATTTAATACAGTTCAAATTAACGTGTGTGGTTCATTTTAGCTCCTTCACTGTCAAACCTAGGGGCAAGGACTGCTTCTTTTCCTTCTCTTTGTCTGCGAAGATGAAGGTGTAAAGGTATCTGATGCATTGAACTTTAAACTTTGCATTATCCTTATTTTTCTTGATCTTGACAGATCTGGTGTCCCTTCACCTGGCTGTGAGCAGAAAGTCCTTGATTTAATTTGGTGAGGCATGGTGACTAAGCGCAGGGAGCGGGACCAGACATGAGAGACTCACTTTGAGCTCCATAAAAAGTTTTTTAATCAACAGCTTAAATCTAACTAGAATGGGAAAATCCATATTTTAATTTGAGATAAATATACCCACTGTCAACA
This sequence comes from Cervus elaphus, assembly GCF_910594005.1. Taxonomy (NCBI): domain Eukaryota; kingdom Metazoa; phylum Chordata; class Mammalia; order Artiodactyla; family Cervidae; genus Cervus; species Cervus elaphus. The sequence goes on along the minus strand of NC_057839.1, from coordinate 17,256,986 downwards.
GTTTTTATATATTTTAATATAAACTTGAATTCCTGATAACAGGCAGTGTATACCTGTAAATGCACATCTCAGTTTACTGAACTATACCATTGAACTAGTATTAAAATTAAAATCAGTAGTTCTTAACCAGACATTTCCCAAACTTATTAAATGCAAAATGCTTTTTTCCCCAATAATATCTAGTGACATATCCATGGAATTTAGGGAACTACTACTACTACTATATTCCCACTATTGGGATGCCAGTGGGAAGGTGTGTAAGCCAGAATTAGGAGACAAACCTGACAAAAGACAGAAATGGACAAACCTGGAGATAGGAAGACTAGATAGAAACTCTATAGGAAGACTAGATAGAAACTCATTACAATGGTGTAAGCAAAAGATAATGAGGGTTCAAGCTAAATGGGCCAGTGTTAGAGGTAGCAGAAACGTCTAGTGAAACGATGCATTTAAAAGCAAAGACCATTTGGGAAACAATTTCCATAATCTAGGGAAAGACACTGTAGAATATAAAAATCTTCTCCCAAGAGGACAGAATTTTATGATGATGAAAATAGAATTGCCTGATTCATGTCTCAACCATTGAAAAATAAGAATCTTCCTGGTAAATATCAATTAGTAACAAAATAGGCACTGCAAAAGTCGATAATTTGAATCTCAGATAGTTAAGAGATACTTTTCAGAATATGAAATTTTTAAATGTTTTTGCAAAGGTGATCTTTACAATCATGACGTGGAGAATGTCATGTTAAGGAAAAAATGGTGGGAAAGTTATATCACAATAAACAGCTAAATATGTGAATCCTGCTTTTTAAAGAATTTATATAAGGTTGTCACTTATACCCTAAATTTTGTTAACTATAAGATAAATAAATGATTCCCATACTGTTTAGTTTCATTATTCAATCCAAAGACAAATTAAACTTTTTTTTCATTGTTTACTATGATGTTGTATTTCATCTCTCAGGTAGATTCACTTTAAGTGATCTTTTTTAGGACCAATTATTCTTGACCAATAAGAATCTCCCACAATTAAAAGCCTCAGAAATTACTCAGGAAGAGAGTATGGAGAACAAGAACAGTAAGCTGAAGAAAGAACTCCAAAGAAAACTTGTACTTGAAGCAGAAGAAAAAAAGCCTATGAAGGATACAGAGAAGAAACAGAGGGTGATGCATTCACTAACTCACAAGGTAAACTATTCCACTTTTACAGATCTACCTGTTACTGGTTGGTGAACTCTTCCTTGTATTAGGCTGAAAGCTGTCTCTGAAATACTCTGCTCCTACTTCCAGCTTCCAGAACTGTATACATGGAACAAATCTACTTTTTTTTTTAAATATAGTGTCTCAAAGGTCATCCCAGTAATAATGATGGCTGCTGCCACTGGACTGAGTAACTAATGTTTGCTGAGAGGAGTACTCGGAAGGTTGGGTAATTTGTCCACAGATATGCCACAGCCCATGTTCTTTCTACTATAGTATGCTATATCCTCTATTTCTCCAAGTTCCTAATCTTTAGACTAAATAGCCTCCTAGCCCCTTACCTCTAGTCTTTCTCTTCTGCCCAATTCATTCTCCATAAGGCTGCCAGAGTAAGCTTTTTAAAACCCAAATCTAATCATCTGATTTTCATTGCGTAAAACCTTTCAGTGGGATAGCAATACACTTAAGACAAACAACTGCTACTGCTAAGTCACTTCAGTCGTGTCTGACTCTGTGCGACCCCATCCCTGGGATTCTCCAAGCAAGTACACTGGAGTGGGTTGCCATTTCCTTCTCCAATGCATAAAAGTGAAAAGTGAAACTGAAGTCGCTCAGTCGTGTCCGGACTCTTCGAGACCCCATGGACTGCAGCCTACCAGGCTCCTCCGTCCATGGGATTTTCCAGGCAAGAGTACTGGAGTGGAGTGCCATTGCCTTCTCCTAAGATAAACAAACTCTTCAACAAAGTTTACAAGCCTTTTGTGACCAGGCCACTTCTTTACAGTTTCACCTCTCACAACTACTCACCCCAAACCACTATGAATCTCACCCCTTCTCTCCAATCCATATTCTAATATCCAATTACATCAACTGTCAGTTTCAGGAATGTGATGTTTTCTCTTTTGGTTTACAACCTTTGTAAATGTTATTCCTTTTATATGGAACACTCTACCCATTACTCCCTCAGCTTAAAATTCACTTCCTCCATGAAGCCTTCTTTAACCACTGAAGTCTAGGTTTGTTGTCTCTCTTATGTATCTCCATAGTACCTGAACTAACACCATCTTTGAATACTACCTTTAAGACTCTTCAAGTTTTATTCAAGTGTTTAGATTCTTATATCAGGTAAACCAAACAGCAAAGAGTACTACAGAACACCTGTGCATGAAAGCTGTAACTATTACCTGGATAAAATAAGGTTTCCCCTTCAAAGAAACAGGTTTCCCTAGTGGCTCAGACAGTTAAGAATATGCCTGCAATGCAGGGTTCAATCCCTGAGTCAGGAAGATCCCCTGGAGAAGGGAATGGCTACTCACTCCAGTACTCTTACCTGGAGAATTCCATGGACAGAGAAGCCTGATAGGCTACAGTACATGGGGTTGCAAAGAGATGGACATGACTGAGCAACTAACACTTTCAGAGAAAAAAAATGCCAACTTTTATAGAGACTTGTATTTTACAGGCTTCTTAAAAAGCTTCCAAAATCGACTTGAAATTATTGACAGGTGACATCTTTTAAGTAAACTCTGGATATTATCATTCTAACTACTCAAATTCCTATTTATTTTTTATTATTAATCTTACCATATGTGCTAGAAGAAAGTGGCAATACAAGACTATACTTTCTAAAAGCCACACACTCACCCGAGACCCCACAATGAGAGTGATCATATAGATGCCTTTGCTGCAGGGTAGACTTTTTGTAAATGACATGAGGATGGCCATTTTCATAACTAAAATGTTTGGAATCCGCTGTGGTATTCTTTAATGGTTCAATAAAATATTCTTCATCTTCTGTAGCAATAACACCATGCTAAAAGAAAAAGAAGCAAAGAATTTAAGAAGAAGAATCATTTTAAATATTAATTACTACTACTGCCAAGAGTCAAAAATAAGGTGATAACTCTCCAAAAAGGAGGCTAAAACACATGAATTTTGCTATTCTTTAAAAAGGATGCTTAAATACCTTTACATGCTTTGCCTTGTACTAAGCATAAAACATAAATTATTTCCTCCAATCTTCCCAATAACAAAGTGAGATAGTAGAGATCTCTGTATGTTCGTGTGGTTCATGCTCAGTCACTCAGTTGTGTCTGACTCTTTACAACCCCATGGACTATAGCCTACTAGGCTCCTCTGTCCATGGGATTTTCCACTCAAGAATAGTGGAGTGCAAATCAAAACCACAGTGAGGTACCATTACACGCCAGTCAGGATGGCTGCTATCAAAAAGTCTACAAGCAATAAATGCTGGAGAGGGTGTGGAGAAGAGGGTCCACACCCTGTTCTCTTACACTGTTGGTGGGAATGCAAACTAGTACAGCCACTATGGAGAACAGTGTGGAAATTCCTTAAAAAACTGGAAATAGAACTGCCATATGACCCAGCAATCCCACTCCTGGGCATACGCACCGAGGAAACCAGATCTGAAAGAGACACGTGTACCCCAGTGTTCATCGCAGCACTGTTTATAATGGCCAGGACATGGAAGCAACCTAGATGCCCATCAGCAGATGAATGGATAAGGAAGCTCTGGTACATATACACCATGGAATATTACTCAGCCATTAAAAAGAATTCATTTGAATCAGTTCTAATGAGATGGATGAAACTGGAGCCCATTATACAGAGTGAAGTAAGCCAGAAAGACAAAGAACATTACAGCATACTAACACATATATGTGGAATTTAGAAAGATGGTAATGATAACCCTATATGCAAAACAGAAGAAGAGACACAGATGTACAGAACAGACTTTTGGACTCTGTGGGAGAAGGCGAGGGTGGGATGTTTCGAGAGAACAGCATCGAAACATGTACATTATCTATGGTGAAACAGATCACCAGCCCAGGCTGGATGCATGAGACAAGTGCTTGGGCCTGGTACACTGGGAAGACCCAGAGGGATCGGGTAGAGAGGGAGGTGGGAGGGGGGATCGGGATGGGGAATACATGTAACTCCATGGCTGATTCATGTCAATGTATGACAAAACCCACTACAACATTGTAAAGTAATTAGCCTCCAACTAATAAAAATAAATGAAAAAAAAAAGAATAGTGGAGTGAGTTGCCATTTCCTTCTCCCGGTCTGTATATTCACTAAGACTTATTTCCTTTCCAAATTGTGCACACAACTTAACTAAATCATATGTGCTTAGGTATGTCAAATTGTGACCAATAGAAAATAGGCAGAGCATATACGACTTTCAGGTCAAGCCTCTATGAGCGTCTCCGCTGGAATTCTCCACTCTCTCTAAGAGAAAACCTAGGAAAAGTGGAAGCCAAAAAAGAACTTGTGTCCCTACGTGACCTCATGGAAAGCTGTCCAGTCTAGACACATATACGGGAGAAATAAACTTTTATTGTGATAAACTTCTCATATTTAAAGCTCTATGTTACACCAATATATATGTCCTTAATTGATATACATGCCATACATCTCCATTTTGCAGATGAAGTACTAGGTTCAGAGGTTAAGAACCTGTCCAGTATTAGACAGAGGTAAGTGAAGGAACTGGCAGTCACACAAAGCTCTGCTCTTATTTGCAATATTATATTGACTTACATCTGTTTACTTAGTCATGTCCTACTTAGTTCAGTCATCATTTCTCTTTAAAACGTCTTTGAGCCCAACTGGAGTAGCTTCACTCTCTTCTGAACTCCAAGAGAGCCTACTCTTGGTATCATTTATGCTTAATTAATTCAACACTGCATTGCTACATCTCAAGTCTTGAATCAATTTTTAACTTTTCAACTGCATGTTTTCTTTTCCCAAGCATACTATGTGCTCTCTTAAACAGAGATTGGGACACTTCTTATCTCTCCAATCCCCATCTATTAAATGCTGGAAAAGGGTTTCTTGTATCAGTTACAGGCAAAGAAAGTGTTCCATATGTAGTATATATAACAAAAAAAAATAGCTGATTAAAAGAAATGTGATAGTAAGTTATCTGCATCAGAAATAAGAACTTCCAGCCTTGTCTAACAGTGTTTTCCTAAGAATGGCACATGTAAGGACTGTTCTTAATCCAACTAATTTACCCTGTAACATTGGATAAAACACAAACTGAGTGTATTTCCTCAGCTGGAAAAATGAAAGGGTTGCTGTAAATTAGTGCTTTTAAAACAGCACTCTAGGGAGCCCTAAGGGTTCCAAGGAAGTGCCTTCAGGAGATTGCCACAGACAACAAAGGGAGACCTACATGACTTGGATTGCTAGGCTTAGGAATCAGCTGTGCTTTTATTAATCTATATATTAAGTTTCCACATAACATTTCATTTGAGAAAAGAATTTTTCTGCTTTAAAAAGAAAAAGAAAAAAGCTGAAAGCCTCTGGTGCAGATAATCTCTAAGATCCCTTTGAATCCAAACCTCCATGATTCTGTTTAGGGAAATTCATGCTAAGTACCACATGCTGGAAGAGAAAAATAAGACATAATCAGAGCTACTCTAATTAATAGATGAAGCTGGCTGTCACCTACATGAAATGAGCTAAAAGAAATGAGTTAAGAGAAGCAAAAAGCAAGTGAAAAAGGGAAAGATATACCCAACTAAATGCAGAGTTTCAGAGAATAGCAAGGAGAGATAAGAAGCCCTTCTTAAACAAACAATGCAATGAAATAGAGGAAAACAGAATGAGAAAGACTAGAGATCTCTTCAAAAAACAGGGAGACAACAAGGGAGCATTTCATGCAAGGATAGGCATGATAAAGGACAGAAATGGTAAGGACCTAACAGAAGCAGAAGAGGTTAAGAAGAGGTGGCAAGAATACACAGAATAACTAAACAAAAAAAGGTCTTAATGACCCAGATAATCATGATGGTGTAGTCACTCACCTAGAGCCAGACAACCTGGAGTGTGAAGTTAAGTGGGCCTTAAGAAGCATTACTACAAACAAAGCTAGGAGAGGTGATGGGATTCCAGCTGAGCTATTTCAATTCCTAAAAGATGAGTCTGTTAAAATGCTTCACTCAATATGCCAGCAAATCTGGAAAACTCAGCAGTGGCCACAAGACTGGAAAAGGTCAGTTTTCATTCCAGTCCCAAAGAAGGGCAATAACAAAGAATGTTCAAACTATCTTACAATTGCACTCATTTTACATGCTAGCAAGGTTATGCTCAAAATCCTTCAAGCTAAGCTTCAGGAGCATGTGAACTAAGAACTTCAAGATGTACAAGCTGGGTTTAGAAAAGACAGAAACCAAAGATTAAATTGGCAGCATTTGTTAAATCATTGAGAACACAAGGGAATTCCAGAAAAACATCTACTTCTGCTTTATTGACTATGCTGAAACTTTTAACTGTGTGGATCACAACAAACTGTAGAATTCTTAAAGAGATAGGAATATCAGACTATCTCACCTGTCTTCTGAGAAATCTCTTGCAGGTCAAGAAGCAACAGTGAGAACCAGACACGGAACAATGAACTGGTCCCAAAATGGGAAACAAGTACATCAAGGTTGATTGTCACCCTGCTTATTTACTTCTACGCAGAGTACAGCATGCCAGACTCACAAGCTGGAATCAAGATTGCCAGGAAAAATATCAACAACATCAGATATGCAGATGATACCACTTTAATGGCGGAGAGTAAAGATGAACTAAAGTGCCTCTCAATGAGGGTGAAAGAGGAGAGGCAAGTGAAAAAGCTGGCTTAAAACTCAACATTCAAAAATCTAACATCATGGCATCCAGTCCCATCACTTCATGGCAAATAGAAAGGGAATAGTGGAAACAGCGACAGATTTTATTTTCTTGGGCTCCAAAATTGCTGTGGACAGTAACTGCAGTCATGAAATTAAAAGGCTCTTGTTCCTTGGTAGGAAAGCTATGACAAACGTAGACAGCATATTAAAAACAGAGATATCACTTTGCCGACAAAGGTCCATATAGTCAAAGCTATGGTTTTTCCAGTAGTCACATATGGATGTGAGAGTTGGACCAGAAGTAAGGTTTAGTGCCAAAGATCTGATGCTTTCAAATTACGCTTGAGAAGACTCTTGAGAGTCCCTTGGACTGTAAGGAGATAAAACCAGTCAATCCTAAAGGAAATCAACGGTGAATACTCATTGAAAGGACTGATGCTGAAGCTGAAGCTCTAATACTTTGACCACCTGATATGAAGAGCCCACTCATTGGAAAACACCCTGATGCTGGGAAAGATTGAGGGTAGAAGGAGAAGGGGGTGGCAGAGAATGAGATGGTTAGATAGCATCACTGACTCAATGGATAGGAATTTGAGCAAACTTCAAGAAATAGTGAAGCACACGGGAGCCTGGTGTGCTGCAAACCACAGGGTCACAAAGAGTCGGACACAATTTGCGACTGAACAACAATAACAAAAGAATGCAAAAAAATAAAAATGCAGCCTAGTCACTTCACATCATTTTCACTATTGTTGGCTTTATTTAAGGATATCAGTCCCTAAGTTAAACAGAAATACTGACAGGAATGCTTCCCTGGTGGCTCAATGATAAAAACATCTGCCTACCAATGTAAGAGATATGGGTTCAATCCTTGACTTGGGAAGAACTCATGAACAAGGAAATGGCAACCAACTCCAGTATTCTTACCTAAGAAATCTCATGAATAGAGGAGATTGGCCCTCTACAGTCCATGGGGTTGCAAAAGAGTCAGACACGACTTAGTGAGTAAATAACAACAACTGACAGGAATAACAGAATAGAACACTAACAAATCCTAATATGTTCAAGCTGGTTTTAGAAAAGGCAGAGGAACCAGAGATCAAATTGCCAACATCCGCGGGATCATCAAAAAAGCAAGAGAATTCCAGAAAAACATCTATTTCTGCTTTATTGACTATGCCAAAGCATTTGACTGTGTGGATCACAATAAACTGTGGAAAATTCTGAAAGAAATGGAAATACCAGGCCACCTGACCTGCCTCTTGAGAAACCTGTATGCAGGTCAGGAAGCAATACTTAGAACTGGACATGGAACAACAGACTGGTTCCAAATAGGGAAAGGAGTACATCAAGGCTGTATATTGTCACCCTGCTTATTTAACTTATATGCAGAGCACATCATGCGAAACACTGGGCTGGAGGAAGCACAAGCTGGAATCAAGATTGCCAGGAGAAATAACAATAACCTCAGATATGCAGATGACACCACCCTTATAGCAGAAAGTGAAGAAGAACTAAAGAGCCTCTTGATGAAAGTGAAAGAGGAGAGTGAAAAAATTTGCTTAAAGCTCATCATTCAGAAAACTAAGATCATGGCATCCGGTCCCATCACTTCATGGCAAATAGATGGGGAAACAGTGGAAACAGTGGCTGACTTTATTTTTCTGGGCTCCAAAATCACTGCAGATGGTGATTGCAGCCATGAAATTAAAAGACGCTTACTCCTTGGAAGGAAAGTTATGACTAACCTAGATAGCATATTAAAAAGCAGAGACATTACTTTGCCAACAAAGGTCCGTCTAGTCAAGGTTATGGTTTTTCCAGTGGTTATGTATGGATGTGAGAGTTGGACGGTGAAGAAAGGTGAGCGCCGAAGAATTGATGCTTTTGAACTGTGGTGTTGGAGAAGACTCTTGAGAGTCTCTTGGACTGCAAGGAGATCCAACCAGTTCATCCTAAAGGAGATCAGTCCTGGGTGTTCATTGGAAGGACTGATGCTGAAGCTGAAACTCCAATACTTTGGTCACCTGATGCGAACAGCTGACTTATTTGAAAAGACCCTGATGCTGGGAAAGATTGAGGGGAGGAGGAGAAGGGGACAACAGAGGATAAGATGGCTGGATGGCCTTACCGACTCAAATGATGTGCGTTTGGGTGGACACTGGGAGTTGGTGATGGACAGGGAGGCCTGGCATGCTGCGGTTCATGGGGTCGCAAAGAGCTGGACACAACTGAGTGACTGAACTGAACTGAAACCCTAATATCTGATTACGAATTACTTTACCAAGAAGATTAACAAAGCAATAACAAACTGAGCAAGTCTCCTGAAGAAAAGAGGGTGCATGCAGAAGGGAGGGATTATATAAGACATTTTGATAAGCATGAAGTGTAGGAAGCAGGGTCTAGATGCTGGACTGTGAGTAGATGTCAAAAACAAGAAACTCAAGCTGCTGGAGAAAAACAGTCAGAAACCTGGTAAATAAAATCTCTAATTTCAAGAAGGTAAAGGTCCTGGAAGAAAATCCAGAAATCTGATGTGTTAAGTAGTCTGTAAAATGTTTATGCACGTTATCCCATTTAATCTTAGTATCTCTATAAAGTAGGTACTACTATTTGGCAGATAAGAAAATTATGTTGAGCAAAGTTCAGTAACATTCACTCAACTATCTTTGAAGGCTGAAGTCTTAGTCACTAGATTATAATGCCCTTAGTCTGAGGGTTGCTTTTAACTTCATCTATTTATTTAAAAAGTATGCTTTGAGAGCCTACCACATGACAGGTACTGTTCTAGGTGGTAGGAGTACAAATGTGAAAAAAGAGTTTTGGCCCTTTCATGAAGCTTATATTCTTTGGGGAAGAACTTGAAAAAAAGTCATTCATTCATTATATAAATAAATGAACAATCAGGTAGCAAGAAATATCAAGAAGAGAAATAAAGCAGTAAGAGGACAGAAAGTAATCAGAGGACAGAAAGAATTATACAAACTATTTAGGATGGTCAGGAACATCCTCTATATTAAGGTGGCATTTGAACAGCAACCTGAATAAAGTGAAGGAGTATGCCAGACATCTTAGAAAAGAGCCAATCAGACAGTGGGAATGGCAAATGCAGAAACAACAGGACAGAAGCATGCACACAGTATTTCAGGAGTTCTGTGGATAGAGGGAGGGAAAGGGGAAAGGATTATGTGCTGGAGGTCAGATGATGGAGTCCTCCTTTCCCTGACATGCCAGTCCCTCCAAAAACCCCAAGGCTCATCCCCTGGATTCCATTCCCCATATGGTTAGGTACATATGGTTTCATCACATTTTGTGATCTCATCTTCTACTTCCCCCTTCACCATTTAAAACACTGCGATTATATCCTCTCAAACTCAAGGTCAATTACATATAATTGATATATACCCTCTGCCTCATCTGTGAATGTTCATTTCATCATGTTCAAACAAAAGCCTGAATCTCCCTAAATAACATTTTTCCTTCCCTGTAATCTTCTGGAATGGTGGCTACTTTCTCTCCTACATGCCTCCTATTGGACCTGGAGGGAGGGTTAAGATTTCTTGTACTCAATGCCATTTCTAAGCAATTATCACCCTGCTCTCAAAAAAAAAAAAAATCCATACCCTTCAAATCCCATACCATCACCTTTTCCCTCTACAAGTAGTAGTTGACAACTACTGACCCAAAGTCACTTTCATCACTCCTCAAAGACCTTAGCTTCTGGATCATTGTCACTCACTGCAATACCATTCCTGAATAATTGTTGACTTGAGTATTTTCTTATATCATTGGTTCTTAGTATTTGTATTTGTGTATGTGCCCTGAATCCCTCTGGAGGTCTAGGAGAGAAGCCACTGATAAATTCAATTATTGGTCTTCAGTCTACTCTTATTTTGACTCAGCAGCATATTTCCCTTTAAATACTTCCCTCTATTAGCTTTTAGGATATTTGCCTGGTTTTTCTTCAGCCTTCTTGCTCCACTGTTCTTAGATGCCCCTCCACATCTTTTTGATCTCCCTAACCTCTTGGAGCACCCAAAGGCTCAGTCCTTAGACCTCTAATTTATTCTATATATACTCTCTCAAAGAAAGTTCATATTACCTCCTGGCTTTAAATGCCATATATATAGATAGATACAGATACAGACACATAGATAGATGACTCCCAAAATAAGTTCACAACTCACATCCCTCTCCTAAACTCCAGGCTTGCATATCTAGCATCCTATATAGTATCTCAAGTTCAACATGTGAAATTATGATATATAAAACCCCCCAACCTAGTACTCCTACAGCTTTCCATCTCAATTAATGCCTACATCTTTCTCATCTCATTAATGGCTGCTATTAATATATTCTAGTTGCTCAGGCCCCAAGCTTGGAATCATCACTGATTCTTTCCTTACTGTCTTCTCTAAAGCCTAACATCTGCCACCAGTTCTCTTTCTAACTTCACCTTCCATTACTCTTGCTCTCTCTCACTTAGCTCTAGCCATGGTAATCTTGGTGTTCCTCAAACACTCTCAAATCAGACCTTTATATTTAAAGATTTCTACCTGGAAATCTTATCCCTCAGATGTCATTATTTCTTTTCTTATTCCTTTTAAGGTCTTAAGTAAATATTTTTTTCTACCTTAGAACTTTTCACTATCCAACATATTATGATTCTTACTTACTTAATTGTGCATCTCCTCCACTAGAATGCAAGCTATATGATTACATGGATTCTTGTTTTGCTCACTGTTATACTCCTATCACCTAGAACAGTGCCTCTTACAATGATAAGTACTTATAATCATTTGATGAATGGATGAATTAATAATGAAAAATGTAGAGGCAACTGTGAATATAACTAAATGAACAGAAAGTCTAATGGGGTTGTTAGTCTTTTCTAACTATGTGTATAGTATTTAGTCTCTTAGAGAGATAAAAGAAAATAATTTTTCATGAAGTAAGAACAAAATACAAAGAAAGAAACAACCTGGAAAAGATCTGTTGAAAATAATAAATATGACTGCTATAACTTTTAAATAAATTAAAGAAAAAGAAAGCAAAAGTGGGAAAATTTCATAGACCTTAGAACAAAAACGAAAAAAAAAAGGGCGGGGGTAGAAAAGAGGAGAACCAATTACAGAATGGGATGGTGGGGGATAAGGAGAGAAAGTTACTAAGAAATTTTTTTTTATATATCTCTTAGTTGAAGGAGAGTCTTTAAATTGAAAGTGCTTATCAAATACAAAGTCGGAGTAAGGACAGAAGACCCACAGCTCACCACATTATTATACAATTCCTGAAACAAAGAGGGTAAAAAGAAAAGCACACCATCTTGAAGAAAGAAAAAATTTTAAAGTAAAGAACAAGAAGCAGACTTTTATCTGCCACCAAAATAAATCAGTGCTAATTTTTTTAGACCTTTAAATCTTTTCCTAAGATATAAAACCATAGAGATAAGTTTGATACCCCATATTTCCCTTTTCCAATTCTACCATCCATGGTCCTAAAGGAAAACTATTTTTGAACCTAGAATTCTATATATAGCTAAATTATTAACCAAACAAGAGGGCAACATAAAGTCACTTTGAAATAGGCAAAGACTCAGAAATTTTACTTCTCAGGCACCTTTTCTGAGGTAATTACTTAACAATGTTCTCCAACAAAACAAGTATGCAAATTCTGTAAACAAAAAGAAAATGTGGAACTAACCTAGGAAAAAAGAAACCCCAAGATCTTGAGCTATTACTAGCTTAAGAAATTGATTAACCCATATACTCCAAGAAAAATGCCTCCAAAGAAGAATGGAATATATTCCAAGCAATAGATACAAGGGCTGAGGAAATGGATGAGTGGTATAAGCATTGTAAAATTGAAATTATGGGTAAGGAAATATGATTAGAAGCACCAATAATCTCCACATTGAAAACTATTTTATATAGAACAATTAAAAACAAAATTGGTTAGAAAGGACCTTAGAAAAATGGGATTTTAGAAAAACTTATTTATATATTCCATTTGATTAAAAATGTAACATGATATAGGGCTTCCCTGCTGGGTTAGAAGGTAAAGAATCCGCCTGCAATGCAGGAGACTCAGGTTCAATCTCTGGGTTGGGAAGATCCCCTGGAGAACAGAATGACTACCCACTTCAGGATTTTTGCCTGGAGAATTCCATGGACAGAGGAAGCCTGGCAGGCTACAGTCTATGGGGTCACAGAGTTGGACACATTTTAAAAATAACATGATGTAAAAGAAGAATAAACATGAGAATTACTAAAACTGGCGAATGAAAGTGTGATGAGAAAGGATATTTACATAGTATCTGCTCACAAATTCCTTATTAGTTGCCAAAGAGAAATGGAAACTTCAGTTATAAACCTGGTAGACCACCCCTAAATCAAGAAATCAAAGTGAATCAACACCACACAGTTTCAATAGGAAGCAAAGTAAAACAGGTGCTAAACGTGAAAGTGAAAGTCGCTCAGTCAGGTCCGACTCTTTACGACCCCTACAAGTCCACGGAATTCTCCAGGGCAGAAAACTGGAGGGGGTATCCTTTCCCTTCTCCAGGGGATCTTCCGAACCCAGGGGTCAAACCCAGGTCTCCCGCATTGCAGGCAGATTCTTTACCAGCTGAGCCACAAGGGAAGCCCAAAACAGGTGCTAATGAATAGGAAAAAAAAGAGAACGAGAGACACAGAAAGTTTCAATGAGGATGAAAAATGGATGAGTGACACTCTGCTATTCCCTTAAGTACAGATTCCCTTTAAAACCTTCTTCTCACCTTTGCCTTATCAGCGTCTTTCACCATTCCATCAGCAGTCACTTATATCAGCAATTCTCAAATTATTTGTTTCCAGAATAAAATTCTTTTGTAAATTTCAAAGCTATATTTTCCAAAAGCCAACTGGAATCTTTAATCTTTATTTCTTCAGATTCTTCACATTTACTATATCAAAATCACTATCTTCATCTTCCTTTAGAATCTAGCATTCCACTATCATGACTTTTCTCTATTAGTAAAATTCATATATGGCCCCATCCAAAAGTGAAATCTCAATCATCTTCAATTACTTTCTCTCCTCCATTTCACATCCAGTTCAATAATATTTCAATTTTTTAAAATATTATTAAATATCCACTATGTACTATATGCTAGGGAAGAAAAATCAATAAGACACAAATCCTATAAATTTTCTCCCCCAAATGAGGTTCAAATTCATTCTAACTGCTCCATTCCCAGTGCCATAGTCTTGGTATAGACCTTCATTATCTCCTATACAATCTAACTCATCTTCATATCTCCACTCACTCCTCTTCCCTCAACTTTCACAATGGAATTAGCTTTTTTCCTAAATCTCAGATCTGTTCATTCGACCACCGTGTTAAAATGATCAATGGCATAATTAATGTTAATGCCAAATTTAAAGAGCTTGGTTAATGACTAAGAACAGTATTTTTCTATCATATTTAACAGTAAATATCATAAGTTTTAAAATATTTTAGATAATTTATTCAAAAAGAGGAATCTCTTTTGTATATAAAGTTTAAAACTGCTTAGAGACAAAGAAACTAGTGATGAATATATTCAATGTGTCTATACTATAGGAATTAACCCAAATATTAAAATCTAAGTAATCATTTTGACTTATTAATATTACAGAAAATTGACATTTGAGCAAATTCTTATATATACCTATAGCAAAAATTTTTCTCCACTATGTAGTTCTTAATACTTCTCTGAAATTTAAAACCTATCTAAACTCAACTCCATACACTTTTTTATACTGAAATAAGATTGAGGATATGGATATGATAGAATAAGGAAAAAAAAACAGCTTCTGAAAATGTGAGTTGAGCATCAAAATGTCTGTACTCTTTTAAACCAATAAAGCTGTAACAGAACATCTACACTAGCCTGAAAAGCAGTAGATGAAGTGTGAAATACAGGAAGTAGAAATGGAAGAATGTGCTTTGTTCTACAATCATTACTATGTGCAACCTTGAACTGTGTATTTACCATTAGACTAGAATGGACTCAAATGCCCAGCATAGAACCTATACTCTTGAAATCCAGTTTCAGGATAAAATAAGATTATCAATTATCAGATAAATGTAGGAAAAAAATATTTTCTAAAGAGACATTGATTGATACATAAGATTTTGCTTCAAGGACTTATAAACCTAAATAGGTCATAAGTAATTTTAAGTTATGTTGATTACCAGAGAAAGACATGAAAGAAACTTAAAGAGGTAATCAGTGTCATGGTTTCCTGCATAATACAAATACATACATACACACAATACCCTTAAGTTCCTCATCAATGACTGAGTTTTGTCTATGCATTAAGCATATAGTATTTGATCAGAAAAATATAACTCTAAAAGGAAATGAGCGGTTTCATTCACTCCTCTACTAATAATACAGGGTTTTAAACATTGTTCCTACTTTGAAAGTTCAATGCAAACATTATGAAAAAGATTATCAAAAGCAAAGGCAATAGAAATAACAAAAATTTTAGAATGTTTCCTTCCCTAGATAAACCATATAAATATATGTGTGTATATTATTAATCTGAGAAAAGACATTTACATTGTGAATTTATTTCCCCATCAGAAATTTAAAATTATAACATCTACTTACCAACCCAACACAATTGCTTAAAGCCACTTTAGTTGTACTACGTTGATCTTGCAAGTATCCTGTGTAATGACAGTTGTCTAAAAAATCATGCTTCCACTGGGGTCCATCTTTTCCCCAATATTCTACTGTAAAATGTTTGGACACAAAATCTGTGTTGAGAGTCAAGTTTAGGTGAAAGTGCTTGCCATAGGCTGAAAGTTTAAAAAATAACTTAGATACTGCCTGTTGTGGATCAATAGGGTCCATACTCCGTCTTCTCCTGGAGTGTTTATCATTTTTCACAGTAAAGCTGAGAAAAGCTCCATTTTGATCAACTCTTATTGGAATAGTTAGCTGGTAGTGTTCTAGATAAGTCAGGAATTCCTCTTTGTAATCACAAGGCAGAAAATCCAGAAAAAACACATGGAAGAAAAGAAAATTTAACAGATCAAAGAAGTAGCAGTATAAGCAACTATATTCCTTAAAACTATGCATCATTATATGTGAAGTATGGGAAAACATATTAAGCAAAAATGAAAAAGCAAAAGTTTAAAATCTCAAGATGAATTAAGTTCCAAATATTCCATTCCTTAAAAAAGTATTTTAAAGTTTTTTGAAAAGTGCTTTTTTTTTAAATTTAATTTGAAAACATGAATTCTAACAGCTAAATTCTATAATACATAAGAATATTGGTAAAAGTACACATATGTAAAGCAACAGAATTTCATTCAGATAAAATGTTGTGAAAGTTACCCAAAAGAGTTTACACAGAACCTCTACAACCTTGTCGAACTTTTTTTTTTAATTATCAGTCACAATGTAAAATACAGCAACCACTTTGGAAAACAGCCTGGCAGTTCCTCAAAAAGTTAACCATAGAACGACCATCTGACCCAGCAATTTCACTCTCAGGTATTTTTACAAGAGAAAGTAAAACATACATCCACACAAAAACTTGCACAAAAATGTTCACAGCAGCATTATTCATAATAACTAAAAGTGGTAAATAACCCAAATGTCCATCAATTGATAAATGAATGAATGGATGAATAATATGTGATGTATTCATACAGCAAATTATTGTACAATAAAAAGGAATACTGAGACATGTTATGACATGAATGAATCTTCATAACAGCCTTCATAATCAAAGTTCATTATCTAATACTATAAAAACACTAGACTAAATGAAAAGAACCAGTCACATATGATCCATTTATACCATTTATATAAAATATACAGAACAGGCAAACCTCTATGTGACAAAAACAGACCAGAGGTTGCCTAGGACTGGGGATAAGGTGGTTTGGAGAGAAGTGGGGAGTGACCGTTAATGAGTTCAGAATTTCTTTTGGGGTTGATAAAAATGTTCTAAATTTGATTGTGATGATAGTCGTACAACTCTGTGAGTAAATAACTATAAACCAAGGAATTGTATACTTTAAATGGGTGATTATATGGTATGTATATTACAGTACAGCTGTTTAAAAATTACTAGATCAGTAAAAAATTCAGAAGACTATTAAATATATTTTCCTCACCTAGATGCACTAAATATTACCAATTTACCTTCTTAACCATATCTTCCTTTAGCTAAGTTTATCACTAAGGCAGAACCAAATGTCTGCACATTGCTTCACTGTCTAAATATGAAGTTCATCCACAAATATAAACTCCCATGAAACCATGACCAAATGGAAAAAAATTTAAAAATAATACTTATTTCACTTATAAATAACAGTTTATATTAAATGCTATGGCTTTGTTGATTTGAGAGCCACATTTTGTACATATGGACTTCTTAGATATATATATCAATCCATAATGGTCCTGAAAACCTGGCTTATCAGGACAAAAAAAAAAAAAAAAAATCTGTTCCTATACATTCATGGGAGGACAATTCAAAGAGGTATGCTTTCAATAACTCTTTAAGAATTGGACTGGTCTGTGGAAAACAAAATTATCTTCATTCCTAGGACCTCTGGTAACATCTTTTCTATGATAAAAAGTTCAATTTTATGGACTAAAATTATGGGCTTCCCTTGTGGTTCCGTTGGTAAAGAATCCACCTGCAATGCGGGAGACCTGGCTTTAATCCCTGGGTTGGGAAGATCCCCTGTGAAAGGGAAAGGCTACCCACTCCAGTATCCTGGCCTAGAGAATTCCATGGACTGTATAGATCACGGTGTCGCAAAGAGTCTTGACACAACTGAGCGACTTTCAAACATGGATTAGAACTTGACAAGTTGAACTTCTTCTAATTCTTTTATCTAGCTTCTAGTCCTTAGATCAGAATTCTTAAGTTTGGAAACACATTTTTATATTAAGGGTCCACAAGGATCTTATGTCAGAATTTGGTTTCTATTCTTCTATAGCAATAACTTTTGGATTCCTTTTGAACATGATCTTTACTGTAAACCCTGACAGTGAGTATATTAGTAAAGTTAAGAATCAGAAGAAGAGGCCAGGGTCTTCTGAGGAAGACCAGTCAACTCTAAAATGCACTAGATGTTAAATACTAGTAGGACAAGTTAAAAGACTATTAACATTAACATTTCTGAAACTAGCACTGAATTGACACAGTAGGTCTCTGCTCCTACCATTATACATCTCAAAGAAAATGTTCATTCAACTAAATATTCAGAATCTTTCCTTGTTAGATTAATAGCAATATTTTTTTGTCAGTTTCAAAAGCAGGAATCCTACCTTGAGAACTGTATGAAAGCCTGTAGTCACTCTGAAATTCCGATGAAGCCATGACGAGGCTCAAAATCCAGGTCAACGTCTTCCACAAAATTTCCATAATTTAGATAACTGGATGATTTTTTAGAGGGCTACCTATGTTCTAGAGAGTCAATACCATACCAAAATCGAAGCATAACAATTTTATTTCTTTACAACTTCTTGCAGATTAGTTATTAGATGTTCCACTATTTAGCAGGTATTTTTTCCCAACATCTCGTACTTTCTTCAATATTTGGATTCATTTTCTCAATCCAAAATGAAAAAAAGAATGATGGAAATTTTCATAAGCAGGGCATTAGGCTGAATAGTCACTAAAGTATGGCCATTTTTTAACCTAAAAAAAAAAAATTAAGGTTAATTGATAAACATTCTGAATGGACAGATCAATATTGCAGAATGCTTGCCAAAGGACATATACTACAAAATTACATAATTAAATCAGACCACTGTTGTCCTTCATAGTGTAAATAAACATTCACAAGACTAAGTACCAAACTGGAAACCTAAATGTTTAGAAGGATAATATCAAAGCTACTTAATAATCAAAGAAGGAACCTAAAGAGGATCATAAAAATTCTCTTCTTAAAACTTTGAAAATAACATTGTATAGTGACTAACCTTTTGATATAAACCAGGCTGACTTCACAAAGTTCATTTTATGAAAGTGATAAACAGTATGTGACTGTATTCTTTAACATTTAGTACACCTCTATCTAGAGTTTGATTTGTTGACTATCATTTTATTCTTAGAGAGTAGATCTATAAATACACAGTGGTATTAAGCAGCTATTTGTGAAAATTCAGACTGTAGCATAAATTAAACTTCTGAAAAGCTGAAGCATATTTACTGTAACCCTTGACTTTATCTGAAAATCTTTTGACTCATAAAGCAACACATAGGAGACAATTTATCTAGAATATAAGTATAAAGAAAAGTAATTTGTTTTCTGAAAAGAATTTTTAAAAATTCAGTTCAGGTAATACAACAGATTTCATGTCCTATCTCATGTACTTTTCTTCTGACTTAACAACTTCACTCAGAGGCCATGATTTCACATTTTACACAGAACACTGGCGTATTTGGCTACCTGAGCTTCTAGCACACAGCACTTTGGAATAAGGAAACAAAAAAAGGACTAAAAAGTAGCTCAGTAAAGACAACAAAAGTTAACCAAAAAAAAGAGGAAAAACCAAAAAGTAGCTTTGGAAACCCAAAGTAATACATTGAAGGTAGAGACAAATGGTCCTTACATAGCTTAACAGTTCATATTGTGTGTATGACTGTGTTATAGCTAAATACCTGATATTCAAAAGGTTAACTGTAAAATTAACTTATTTGGAATATTTCATCCCCTATAGTGCTAGAAATATTGGTTATTACAATATATAAAAAAAACCCATTATCATTTCAAGTCTCTTAAGTCTGTGTCTATAAATTATTAAATTGATAAACCTTGAAAAACTAATTCAACCAATCAACAACTGTTGTGTTACATGTTTTAAAAATGATGCTATAACAACATGGAGATAAGAAAAGATTAAGACACAATCTTTAGGCAATCATAACCTAAGAAAAAAGAAAAAACTCAAGACAAACTGACATATGCCATAATAAACTTACAAAAGTATTTATAAGAGATCAGATGAAGGGGATGACTTATGAGTCAAAGAAAGATAGGTGAAGGAAATGTTATGAAAAAAAAAAACATTTGAGATACACCCTGGAAGATGAACAGAATTTGACAAGTCAAGTTTCTGGGGGCAATCATTACAAATTAAAGAAACATATTCCACAAAGTATAGATGGCAAGAAAAAATGGAAAATATTATTAGTAATGATAGTAAGTTTGGTTCCTATGCAGAAGACAGGTATTATCTAGAAAGGTAGTTTAAGGTCAGGTCTAAAAACAAAGAGAACTTTAAATATATGTTACTCCTTTTAATATTCATTATAATCTTATAAAGTAGGTATTATTGCCCCTGTGTGAGCAATGGCCCCAGTGATCCTGCCTCCTAATACCCATGCCATTTTGTAACCTCCTTCCTTGGAGTAATTTGTTTCTAACTAATATGACACCTCAACAGTGAGAGGATGTCACTTCCATGATTAGATTACAAAAGATTCTGACTTCCATCTTTTTTTTTTTCCAGTGGGTTTTGTCATACATTGACATGAATTAGCAACAGATTTACACGTATTCCCCATCCCGATCCCCCCTCCCACCTCCCTCTCCACCCGATTCCTCTGGGTCTTCCCAGTGCGCCAGGCCCGAGCACTTGTCTCATGCATCCCATCTGGGCTGGTGACCTGTTTCACCATAGATAATATACATGCTGTTCTTTCGCAACATCCCACCCTCACCTTCTCCCACAGCGTTCTGACTTCCATCTTAACGGTAGACTCCCTTACTGGACTTTAATGAAACAAGTTGCCATATGGATAGGCTCACATGGCAAGGAACTGAGAGCAGCCTTCAGATAATCACTGGTTAAGAAATGCAGCCCTCAATGCTACTGCTTGCAAGGAACTAAATCTTGAATATGTGAGCTTATAAGCATATCCCTCCCCACTCAGGTGTTCTGCGGTGCCCTTAGTCCTTGCCAACACTTTAACTACAGCCTCTTGAGAGACTCTGAAGCACAAGACAGAGGAAGCCATGCTCAGGCTCCTGACTCACAGATACTGTTAATAAAAGTGTGTTCTTTAAGCTGCTAAATTTATGGTGATAATTTTTGCACCAACTGATAACTAATACAGCTGCTAATTTACAGAAAAAGAAGTTGAAGCTCATAGTGGCCACATAACTGGAAAACAGCAGGGCACCGAGTCATATATAATATTATCTGGCTTTAAAGTCTAAATTCTTTCTATTATATCACATTTCCATTTTAAATTATTCTAACTTACTATTCAATAGCCATTGCATATGACCAGTATCAAACTAAATATTCATAAATGATGTTAATTAACATGAAATTTTAAGCAACTTGATACACAATAACTGTTTTATCTCAAAATTTCTTCTACAGTAATTTAGGCAAAACAACAGGCACTATATATTCTTTCCAGGCAAAAATCTATAAAGAGATTAAATTACACCATCATTCAATAACAGCACAACAGACCTTTGAATAATGTGTGAGCGGGCAGTACCCAGTTTCTGCAAAAATGTGAATTATAAACTACAGGAGGACCTCTACATATGTGACTTCTCCATAATAGATTCAACTAATCAAGGATAGTGTAGTACTATAGTATTACTATTGAAAAAAAAAATTCTTGTATATGGGACTTGCAGCTCAAACCTGTGTTGTACAAGGTCAACAGTAATGAAAATAATCCAGTTATCTTGACTCCCAGCCTATTTATGTACAGTCTCCAACTGCTTAACTGTTGCTTCATAAACATTTACTCTTCGTTATTGTTTTTTCAGATTACTTGAGTGTTGGGCATAAAAATATATGACATTAAGTGTGTCCCTCATATACTTTAATCTTCCTTTAAAGAGGAATATATAATAAACATATTTGAGTTAATTTTTTAGTAAGTGATGATAGATTTGTATTTAATCATATTTATCCTTTTTTTCCTATTTTCCTAGGCTCTAAAAATGACAAACTTATAATGAGCCAGGTTTAGGAAACAACTGTTTTTTCCCCTTGAGAAATTTCCTGCTCTTCACAGTTTTTTAACCTCTACTTTACCATTACTACCACTATCTTATAAGTGCCCAAGTTAAGTAAGCAAGTATAACATTCAGAGAAAAAGCAGTATGAATTACCTGGCCAAAAGTACACTAACATTTGATTTAAGAACTTGTAGTAAAAAAGAACATTGATGCATAATAGAAAGAGCAGAAGTTTTGAAGATAAACAAACCAGTGCTATAGTCCTGGTTCTACCATTGGCTACAGTATCTGGCGCATAGGCACTCAATAAATTTCAGTCTCTTTCTCCATTCTCATTCATTCCTCCCCTCCTCACATTTTTCAAGCTTCCAGTGCCAGTGAAGAAATTTAATAATAAGTAAATTAGTGGGCTCAAGTTTAATTAAAGTCAACAACTAATATATCTAACCACTCTTAGTCACCTATACAATAAAAATGAACAGCTGAACTTACTTTCTGACACCTACTGGAGAATTTAACCTGGACATCATAAGCAAATATGTATAGGTACTAACTTTTCCAGATATAGTTTCCAAAATTCAGATTAATCTTAAAATAGTACATAATTATCCAAAAAGCATAATGTCCTTACATTGGACAGCAGAAGCATTATGCTGTGGAAAATACAAAAGGTTTTGAGTCCTGTTTTGGCTGCAAGTTACTTAACTCTAATAAGATGTTTCCTCATCTATAAAAACATGATTATGATATCTACCTTACAAAGGCTTGCTGAGAGATTAGATTATACATGATGTAAAGTGTCCACATGCTTCACTTCAATAGTTAAATAAATATTAGTCCCCTTCTCCTCAATATCTGACTCATCATTTTTCAAAGGCCTTCCTTCAAGGAGTTTCATGTTCCTTCGTCCCTTAAGAATGTGGAACAGTTGGATATGATGATGGAATCAACTAGGTCATATCATCTATTAGAGCGAACAGTAAAGAATTTAGGTCACGATAACTGGACTAACAACTACTTTAAATTTGAAAACAGAATCAAAACTTCCATTTTACATTGATTTTACATAACTTTTTCCCCTAAGACAAATGCACCAATCAGTAGAGTTAAGGGATCATTTACCTGCTTCCATCGATCAAAGCGACACTAAGTAGAAATAATTTTAAACAACTTAAACTTTACTGATTTCCTCACTAGTTCACCCTGGTTGAAGGGTACTTGCTTGTCTTTTTCCTCTATCATCTGTACTTCCGACTCAAATGATCTAGGAGTAGCCAAGGTAATAATTTCCTCTCAAGAACTATCATTATGGAGCTAAAGAACACATATGACATCCTTCTTGACTTCTTCCATTCATCTTAATTCTGATTATATTTTTAAAGCCGATTTTATCTTCACTGAGGAAGCAATAATACTACATTTCCTTCAGGTACTTAAATTTTTACATGTGAAAATTAATTTCTTATTTCATTTTCCAATTATTCATTCAACAAATATTTAGCTACCCTGGTGACTCAATTAGTAAAGAATCCACCTGCAATGCAGGAGACACGGATTCAATTCCTGGGTCAGCATGATCCCTGGCGAAGGAAATGGCGACCCACTCCAGTATTCTTGCCTGGGAAATCCTATGGACAGAGGAGCCTGGCGGGCTGCAGTCCATGGGGTCGCAAGAGTCAGACACAACTTAGCAACAAAACCATCACCATTATATGCTAAGGCTTGAAATACAAAAGTTTACAGGTCATTAGTAAATTCTGTGAGACTGCTTTCCAAGGAAAGGTGTAGTTAAGGAGACTTAAAACTTACCTAGCAAGAAAAGCAAACGAGCCAAAAGCAAAATTACACAATATTATTCTATAAAAATCAAGTCCCAAATTACATATAGTGCCCAAATGTTTTTTCCAGATGGCAAGTTAAATATGTTATCTGTATTATAACTTCTCTCCTGAAAAACAGAAACACCTTTTTCTCTTGACATTAGCTCAAAATGTTGATAATCCTTTAGTAGAACCAAGAGAGCTATCCACTTCTTCCACCTTTTACTCTTCTCCCCAGAAATGTTCCAGAGAATGTGCTATCAACTCTCTTAATATGTTAACTCTCTTTATTCTCTCACAAAAGTCACACACAGCATAAGATTTGGCATAGAGGACCATCCCAAAGCACCAGCAACTACTAATGGTTGCTAAGGAAATGAAGAGGAAGTAGTAAGAATAGACAAGAATAAGAATTAATCTTACATGCAATGGCTCAGACATGAAAAGTATTAAAGTATTTCAAGTCTTGAGGTTAGAGAGTTTTGCCCTTGAGAATCACAAAACTATTCATACCACAACACAGATTTCATTTGCTGCCATTTGTAAGAAATTGAATGAGGTTGATTTGTTTGAAATCAGCTTATTTGCCTCTATAGCTATTCTTCAAAAATCTAAAATACCAATGATCACATATAAACACTAAATTAATATAAACTGGAACTGCAGCTACCACTTCGGCGAAACACAGGAAAACAATTATCTCCAAAATTAATTTTCTCAATTTCCTTTCAACTACACCAGTCTTATGTTACATTTATTTTCCTGTCATGAATTTTGAGAGCTGTCATTCACACATCTAAGTTTCAGTCTAATCAACATAACCTAAAAAAGGAAAGAAAAAAAATTGTCTGAGAAATTTGAACATAAGAGTATGTTGAAAATCACACTCCAGTGTGTTTTTAAAAGTTCCAAGCAATAGTTCAGTTTCCCCTTTCCTCCGTCATTCTGCTCAGTCTCGCCCCCCCCTCCAGCCCCCCCACCCCCACCCCACTTCACCCAGACAGAGGGTAACAGTCTGAGCTGCCCTGGTTGAGTTGATCCTAAAGTTAACATTCAGCAGCCCATTTCCAGACAGCAGCGCTAAATCTATTTGGATAAAACGCGTGTGACCCAGACAGTTGGCATTTGGCCCAAACGCGTTGCACCGGCAGCTCAAATAAAAACAAGAGTAAGAAACTCACTCTCTTGTTCCCTCTCAGTGCGCTTTCTCACTCTCTCCCTCTCTCCACTACAACAAGGAAAGAAATTACCAAAGACAGGAATTATAGTAAACATTATCTGAAGGCAGCTTTCCAATAACCCCTCCAGCACAATCCCCTCTCCAGTCTCTGAACTTTGATCCCATATACCATACACACGGACATATCCCGATATTCAAGGCTCCAGAAGGTTATGAGCCTACCATGTCCCAAGTGGCCAAAAGTAAATCAAAAACACACGTTTCCATCTCTTTGATTAGCCTATTAAGAGCTTAACATATCTAGAGCATCGGGACTATAGCTAGCACATTAATTCTGCCCTCTGAGCCCAGGCATAAAATATGCACTTGTCTGACTACTTAAGACACTGACTTGAAACTGTAAAATGCAGGTCTTTTTTTAAGAACTGAAAATCAGATTAAAATCACATCATTATTACTTTCCCAATTACTACTTGGTGATCAAAGACCACAAAAATCATAATCAAGTCATAATTCACAAAACATGTCTATTTGTATAATAAACATATATTTCTTTTTGCATCATAAAATATTTGCAAGACCCAGAATTCTCCAACCCCCGACTAGTCTGGAGTTAAAAGATTTCTATCTGTAAAATGAGTTCAGTCAAGCTCACTCATTGCCATTAAAAAAAAAAAAAAAAGAAGAAGAAAAAGGAAAAAAAAAGCACACACAGAAAAAAGTTTTCTACGCGTTATTCGGAAGACAAGCAAAGCACAAGTTTTAATTTTAAAAAAACCGGTTTCATTGAATATTGTGAACTCTTCCTTACCGTTTTCATCTTCAAATTCTGATAAAAAGTAAGTTTCAAACAATAGAGATTGCACTGGACGACTCACGTACTCCCTCTCCTCTTTTTTTTCTGCCCCCCTTTGCAAAGCCACAGCAGTGAGTTAGTTATTCTGCAGCCAGAATAAAACCCTATAGTCTGGCTAACCCGGGCTTTAGAGAACGGACTTTCCGATTTGGCAGGAAAAAAGATGCCTTCAATACATCCAGGCTATCATCCTGAGATGCTGCCTTTGCAAACCCCCTTTCTCTCCCGCACCCCCTCCCTACAAAAAAAAAAAAAAAGGAAAGAAAAAAAAAAGAAAGGAAGGAAGAAAAAAAAAAGACTTATTGGGGGTGGAAGTGGTGCCCTCTCTTCCTGGACAGCTTAGTGCCTTTGCTATGCAAATAACATGTGAAGAGCATCAAAAGGTATCAGGAGAAAAGAAGACAAGAAGAGCAGGAAGGGCAGCAAAGTTTTGTTGAAGTAGCCCTAGATCTCACTACCGGCCCCCAGCCAACTTGAATTGCAGCAGTAGAAAATTTTGGCAGCTTTTCCTCAGAGGCAGAGCACACTGACGTCAGTCTGCAGATGTGCCGGGCTGCGTCGGGTGCGCATGTGTCCTGGGCCGTCACGTGGAGGGGGAGGGGAGGTAGAGGTACAATCGGGGTAACCAACTACCAGCCATTCAGAAGGGTGTAGACAATGTCAACTTTTCCACCCTGTGAATGAGAGAGATCCTGGCCCTTCTAACCTCAATCCCCTTCCCCACTCCGCCTCGTTTCCTCCTCTTCCTCTAACCTCTTTTTAGAAATTCTAGCTTGGTTTGTGATTAGTAGTTTCTTGGAAAAGGCAAGGGGGAGGGAGGATGAATGGCTTTAGATGAACTAATGTCACTGTTAATATCTCTGGTATCCTTCTTCGTGTATTTTTTTTTAAAGTCCACGCAACAATGTTAAAAGTTTCACATAAACAGTGTCTCTGAGGAAACTATAGTAAACATCAATCAGTGGCAGATTTCAAGACTCGGTAGCTACAAGTGCACAAAATGCCTATGTGTGAGCTTTTTCTCCCCCTTAATATACCTCAACAAGCAAAATTGCCAACAAAAGGGAAAGTAGACTAAAATAAACTAAGACCAGCACATTTTCCATCTGATTACTGACTTCAGGTTATGTGGGGCTTTAAAAGCAAAAAAAAAGTGGGGGAGGAGAGAGCGGGGGAAGAGAGAGAAGCTTGCATTATTTCCAGATGAGGGTGAGACTGGATGGTGTTTTAAAGTGCAACCGGGGAAAGCTACAAGTATATATTTTTTAAGACAGTATATTGAATGAAACTTCAATGACTGCCCCAACGAAAATAAATCCCAAGTCAGACCCCAGAGTAGGGGGAGGGGACAGATACCCTCCAGCTATCTCAAGATAAACAAACAAAACCTGAAAACTGGTTCTTCAAGTTTCCTAATCCAACCCCTCCCCCACCAACGCCATACACACCAGCTGCCCGTCCACACTTTAAGGATAAAACAAGGCTACAACGTAGCACTTTCACTTTCATTTGCTGGGGAAAAGTCACTGGCATTCAACTGTGAGTGAAATGCCCAAATATATTTTCCATGTCCTAAAGAAAGCAAACAAAGTCTGGCACACAAATCGGAAACAGGAAAAAAGGTGAAAATAGCTCAGGACAAATGTTGCCTTTCAGCGGTGTAATCTGCTGCATCATTTATCTGTCTCTACCATTAAGAGGAGGGTAGGGAGAGGTTTAAGAGTTTCCGAGGGGAGGGGAGTGCGGGGTGGGGGAGGGAGGCTGGGAATTGACGCCTCGAAATTCCAGTTCGCTGTTAATGCCAAGTCAATTTCCGATGGCCAGAACCAGAAAGGGGAATTGGACCGGAGGGAAGGTGATGGGGAGGAGGGCGTTTCTGAATACCAGCTCTTAAGTTTCAAGCTTCTGTTAACACTATTGCTCATTTGATTTTTTTTTTTTCTTCCTACACCGGAGGTAGTAGGTGTAATACTTCTGGTGAATACATGAATAGTTGGCTAAACAAGGCATGAATCAGACTGAGAACATCCAAGAATACAGTTATTTCTATTCTTCTTTGAGGACTGAAAAGGGAAAGCATCTGTCCACAGTCAATAGTTTGCATCTTGACCTCAATCAGTTATATCTGGCTCAATTCCATTTAGAATGTAGAAACATGACCTGAGGTTGGAACTGACAGTTTTAAATAAAGATGATTCATATGGAGATATATAGATATAATAGATATTTGCATTAAAATATACAAGTTGGCAGTCCGTGGGGTCGCAAAGAGTTGGACACGACTGAGCGACTGAACTGAACTGAATACAAGTTGGCTAATCTCTTAGCAATAAATGTAAATACTAAAAATAAGAGTGGGCACAGAGCTGGCTTTGCATCAAACCACCTTTGAAATAGTAGTTGAAACTTATCCTTAATTTTTCAAAACCTGGTAGTAGACACAACCAGCAGAGAAAATTTAAAGTTAAGGTATGAGTAGTAATCATGTCTATAAGCTGACTGGAAAGTTTTTACTCTCATCTAAGACAAACTGCCTTAGGAAACAGCAGTACTGTAAAGGAAAGGAGCTTATTCAATGAGAAGTGGACTTTGGCTAATTACTTATTCAAAGAGTGCCATCCTGCGTCTAAACAGAGTAATGAAAAATTTCCAAGAAATTCCTATCTTATCCTTCAAATGACCTAAGAAAAATAGCAAGAAAAAGGGTAAAAAATTATCAGCATAAGAAATGATGAATTCTCAGTTTAACTCTGTGTGTGTGTGTACATTTTCACTATATGACAGAAAATTCAAACACATTCAAAAATAGAAAAATAGTACAATGAATCCCAATGTATCCATTATCCAGTTTTATTAACAAGTATCAAATCATGTTCACTTTTCCTATTACTGGTTCCACCCCACTAGATTACCTTAAAGCCAAACTCAGATAACATCTCATTTCATTCATTAAATATTTACTGTATTTCTAAAATATAAAATATAAGGACTAAAAAAATAGCCACTACTACACTACTGACTTAAAACACCAATCCCTTAATTTCATTAAGTACTAGATTTCCTCAATGGCAAATAAAGGCTTAAAAAACTTATTGGAATCAGATCTATACATTGCGTGAGGTTGATCTCTTATGTCTCCTTTTTAAAGAACTTTTAATGAAGTAGAATATTCATAAATAAAAGTACATAAATATATCTTGATGAAAGTGTTATCCTAATGTATTTTCACAAAAAGAAGCTACCCGTGTAACCATGTAACTTTTAATCTATTCGATTCCCCCTCATTTCTTATCAGGCCTCCCTGGTGGCTAGGCTGGTAAAGAATTTGTCTGAAATGCTGGAGACCCAGGTTCGATCCCTGGGTCAGGAAGATCCCCTGGAGGCTGGAATAGCTACCCACTCTAGTATTCTTGCCTTGAGAATCCCATGGACAGAGCGGCCTGGGAGGCTACAGCCCATAGGTCCCAAAGAGCTGGACGTGACTAAGAGCACATGCATTCCTTACCTTGCAATGTAAACACTGTATTAATATTTTGCCCTCCTAACACTATACATACCACTTCCATTAGCATGGAAATGTTTTAGTGCACTACCCAGACATTATTTTTCAGTTGAATTATATGTAACAAATTTAAATCAAACCCTGAATGAATTTAAGTTGCAACAGAAATTCTTTAAAATTTTTATAACGAACAATCCCCTACTCTTAGACGTTAAGTTTTTACTCCAGCTTTCTTTCTCTTTTCACCGTTTCATTTTAAAATGACGGAGGAATCGGGGTAGAGGAGAGATGGAATGGGAGTTTGGCAAATGCAAACTATTATATGTAGAATGGATAAACAACAAGGTCATACTACATAGAACAGGGAACTATATTCAATATTCTGTGATAAACCATAGTGGAAAGGAAGATAAAGAGTGTATACAAAGCACTCACTTCTCAGTGGGAGACACACTGGCTTTAAAAAATAATAGTAAAAATTAATTTTAAAATTTTAAAAAGAAATAAAGATTATGGGCAAAGTGGAATTGATAGCAATCTCCCTACCTAAAAATATCTTTGCTATCAGTTTTAAAAATATAATTAAATGTAAATAAATGGACACTTTCAGGAAATCAAAGATGAAATGAATGGAAACATGGGAGAGGAAGAAACTTGTACACTACACACATATATTGCACACATGTGTGTATTTATTTCAGAGACTGAAAAACAAAGGTAGAAGAGATTGAGAGTCAGAGAAGAAGGACCAAGGGAATTTTAAGGGTAATAAAAATTATAAGGTAGTTTATTAATGTATTATTAGCATATAAATTAAATTTAATTTTTTTAGTTAAAAATCAAGCCATGTCTTAAAGTTACTGTGTTTTCTTGTATTTTCAGAAAAAAATGAGATGAAGAATTCTGATTTTGTGTTTGTTTGAAATTATTAAATTGAAGCAAGTGACTATCTCTAAAGATGATGAGTTTTAAATTTACCTCACAGACATTAAAACCAGATTCCATACACTTTCTATACAAAACATTTTATTCTTTCAATAGGACTGGATTTGAATTTGACATAGTTAAAATAAATATCTTCTAATCTTTGAAAGACTACTTTAGGATTTCTTAGATAATGTGCAAAAGTTCAAAGCAATAAAGGAAAAGATTGGTAAGTTTAAACTTATTAATGAAAAATTTTAAAACATTTAAAAAAGCATAAACCAGAAAGTGGGAGAAAAATTTTAACAATATAACTGAAGCATAATAAATATCAAGAATATTGAAAGAACTCTCATAAATCTATAGAAAGAACTCTCATAAATCTATAGAAAGTGAAAGTGAAGTAACTCAGTCGTGTCCAACTCTTTGTGACCCCACGGACTTGTAGCCTACCAGGCTCCTCCGTCCATGGGATTTTCCAGGCAAGAGTATATAAGGGACAGGTCAAAAAAATTTTTTAATGGTATAAACAGGAAAGTAGCAGGAGAAAAAAACCTGAGGACCAATAAATGAGTAATGAAATGTTCAATCTTGCTAGCAATCATAGAAATGGAAGTGTTTCTTTCATCAGAGTGACAAAAATGTTACAATTTGATAATATCAAGTGTTTGGGAGGACTGGGCAAACTGGACATATAATATTTGGGGTTTTTTCCTCTTTTTTAAAATTATTTATTATTTTTAAAAATGTTTTATTTTATACTGGAGTACAGTTGATTAACAATGTTGTGTTAGTTTCAGGTGATTCAGTTATACATGTACATGTATCTATTCTTTTTCAAGTTCTATTCCCATTTAGGTTATTACAGAATATTGAGCAGAGTTCCTAATGCTACACAGTTCATCCTTGTTGGTTATCTATTTTAAATAGCAGTGTATATATGTCAATCCCAAACTCCCAATCTATCCCTCCCCTTACACTTCTCCCTTGATAAATATAAGTTCATTCTCTATGTCTGTGAGTCTGTTTCTGTTTTATAAATAAGTTCATTTGCAACTCTTTTTTCAGATTCCACATATAAATGATACTGTATGATATTTTTCTTCATCTATCTAACTTCACTTAGTATAATAATCTCCAAGTCCATCCATGTTACTACAAATGGCATTATTTCATTCTTTTTAATGGTTGAATAGTATTCCATTGTATATATGTATTTACACACACACACACACACACACACACACACACACACCATGTTTTCTTTATCCATTCATCTGTCAATAGATATTTAGGTTGCTTCTGTGTCTTAAATATTGCAAACAGTGCTGCAATAAACAATGGGGTGCATGATTCCTTCTCAGTTATAGTTTTCTTCAGATATATGCCCAGGAGTGGGACTGCAGGATGATATGGTAGCTCTACTTTTAGAGTTTTAAGGAACTTCCAGGCTGTTCTCCATAGTGGCTGTACTAATTTACATTCTCACCAACAGTGTAGGAGGGTTCCCTTTTCTCAACACTCTCTAGCATTTATTGTTTGTAGATTTTTTCATAATGGTCATTCTGACTGGTGTGAGGTGACATCTAATATATTGTTGATGAAAGGGTAAATTAAGTGCAAACACCACAAAGAGCAAATCTGGCAATATCTAATCCAGAAGAAGACGTGCATTTTTGACCCAGCCATTTCATTTTAAAATACATAACCCTAAGAAATTCTTGCAGATGAGCATCCACAATAAGTAAGGGAACATTATTTGTAGCAGTGAATAAATGAAATAACCAAAATGGCTATCAACAGGGAAAAAAAAGTTGTAATCTATTTCTACATTGGAGTATTATATAGCAGTTAAATGATGGACTAAAGGCACATACATCAACATGGATAAATTATATAACATTAAGTTGAAATGCTGCAATAGGATACATTATGATTCAAATTGGGATAGAATGTAGATATATGACTATATGTATATAAAGCTTTATTATAAATATTTTTAACACTAAATATATATCTCAAACTTACCAAAGTCTGCAGAGGAAGAACATAGTATCTCAGGGATCATACTAACCTAGGAGAGAAACAGGATGGAATTAAGGAGTACAAAGTGAGCATCAGCTAATCTATAAAATTCTGTTTAAAAAACAAAACAACTTGAATTACCACAAAATGTTAACAGCTACTAATTCAGGGTATTGAGTATACATGGGTATGTATTAATTTTAATCTCTATATAATTTTAAAAAATTGCAACTTTATAAAAACAGGAAAAAGATTACTGTGATTTGTTGTTAGCATTTACCTGGCAATTTCAAAAATATTTTAAATTTGCAATCAGCAATATAATGATACATTATGGGTGAGCAAAGCTCACTAAAATTCATGTACTGTGTTTTATTTTATAATTTCAGTCTTTATATACAAAACTTTTTCTACAGATAGTGACAAAAAAATAATTTCACTTTAACTTTTCTTTCTTTATTTAACTTATTGAGTATGAGATCAATTGCAGGATTTTTTTTTTAACTTGCTAAGAAAAGTGTGTGTATAACCAATTACTTTTAACTGTATTATACAAATATCTATCATTCAGAAAGGAGAAGAAAAAGTCAAAGAATATCACTGAGCTAACAGCAAAGGCCTTGATGCCAGGAAAGACTAGGGGCAAGAGAAGGGGATGACAGAGGATGAGATGGTTAGATAGGCTCACTGACTCAATGGACATGAGTCTGACCAAAACTCTAGGAGATACTGAAGGACAGGGAAGCCTGGTGTGCTGCAGTTCATGGGGTCGCAGAGTCCAACATGACTTAGCGACTGAACAACAATAGCAAAGACCCTGATATGCCAATAACAACTGCCTACTCTTCAGAGGGCAAGAGTATAAAAATAAAAGGCAAGGTTCTTCCACTCAATGAAGTTACAGATGGACTGCAATAATTTACATAATTTAATGAGTAAGTACTCTGGGCTTCAAACAAGATAACTCAGTGCAGCCTAAATAATGATTTTTTTGGACATGAAAGTGAAAGTGAAGTCGCTCAGTCGTGTCCGACTCTTTGCCACCCGTGGACTGTAGCCTACCAGCCTTCTCAGTCCATGGGATTTTCCAGGCAAGAGTACTGGAGTGGGTTGCCATTTCCTTCTCCAGGGTATCTTCCCAAGCCAGGGATTGAACCCGGGTCTCCCACATTGTAGGCAGACGCTTTACCCTCTGAGCCACCAGGGAAGCCCTTTTTGGGCATACATGTAGACAAATTTTGTGGTCGATTTTTTAGTTCTCACTTGAACTCCCAATAACATTCAATTCAGTTGATTGCTCCCAACTTCTGGAAATCCTAATGCCTGATGTGACTGTATTAGGAGGTGGGCCTTTGGGGAGATGCTTAGGTCATGAGGATAAAACACTCATAAACAGGATGAGTCTTTTTATAAAAGAAACCATACAGAGACCCCCTCAGCCCTTCTATTTTTGCAAATGAATGATATAATTGCTATTTTTGTCTTTGTAAACTATCTTTTCTCTTTAGTATCTTTGAAAATTCTTTTTCTTTGATATTTGACAGCTTTATAAACTGTTTCACAGTGTGGCCTATCCTGCACAGTATTCAGTGTACATTTTTCTGAGGCTTTTAGTTCTTCTGCAGAAAAGTTTTCAGCTATTATCTATTCAAATATTGCTTATCAATCATTCCTGCTATTCTTTCCAACAGGAACTTCTATGTCGAAGTGCCTCAATTTGTTCTTTTTTATCTGCTCTTCATAATTTTTTTTAATTTTTCTGGATGAATTCTTCAAATTATCTTTCAATTAACTAATTCAATCTATAACTCTATCCAATCAAGAGTTTATCCTACTTGTAGAATCTGTATTTAAGTCACTATATTTAATCATATATGGGACATACAATTAATTCCTATTTATAACCAAATGTTGTTTCATTTGTTCCTATTTTTGTATTACAATGTAAATTAATTTCTCCCAGCAACCTCAAAATACACATTTTAAAGTCTTTGTCAGACTGTTTCATAAAATTAATTTCAGCAAGTTAAAGTTCTATTTGATGGTTTGGTTACATTGGTAGAATGTCTTCAGTTTCAAAAAACAAACAAAAAAAATCTGCCTCAGAAAGAAAATGTATTTTCTTGTAAATCATGCTCCCTAGTACCGCAGCTCTATGGTCAATTACCTGGTTCAATAACATCAGGATTTGTTACTTTTTTGAGATACTGCCACACTAAATATGCCAGATTCTTCCATGGCAGCTCTCCAAATGGTTACAAAATGGCTAAAGACTCATAGATGTTTCATGCAGATGTAATAACATCCACCAGAACACCACAAACAGTTTCATGTTTATTTTTTTAAATCAGTAAGAAAAATCTTTCTCCAATTCCTCAGTTTCCATATACTTCCTTTCCTTTGCGCACAGTTTCCACTATCATTAACATCTTATATTTGGTGTTACACTTGTTCAAACTGATGAATTAATATTGATACATTATTATTAACTAAAGTCCATAGTTTACATCGGATTCATTTTTTGTATAGTTCTATGGGTTTTAATAAATGCATAATGTTATGTATCCACCAATACACTTATCATAAAGAATAGTTTCACTGCCCTGAAAATCACCTGTAATTCACCTATTCATCCCACCCCTCCTGCCCTACCCACTACCAATCCCCTAAAACCACAATCAATCATCTTTCAACTGTCTTCATATTTTTGCCTTTTCCAGAATATCAGACAGCTGGAATCATACAGTATGTAGGCTTTTCAGAGGCTTCCCTGGTGGCTCAGAGGTTAAAGCATCTGCCTCCAATGCAGGAGACCGGGGTTCAATCCCTGGGTTGGGAAGATCCCCTGGAGAAGGAAATGGCAACCCACTCCAGTATTCTTGCCTGGAGAATCCCATGGACAGAGGAGCCTGGTAGGCTACAGTTCACGGGGTTGCAAAGAGTTGGACACGACTGAGTGACTTCACTTTTCTTTCACTTAGGAATATGCATTTAAGTTTCCTTCATCCTTTTTTGTGGCTTGATAGTTCATTTGATTTCATATCTGAATAAGCCATTGCAATCCATTGTCCCATGATTTGTCCATTCAATTACTGAAGAACATCTGGATTGCTTCCAATTTTCGACAATCATGAAAAAGGCTGCTAAACTCATTGGTGTGCAAGATTTTGTGTGAATGTAAGTTTTCAACTCATTTGGGTAAATACCAAGAAGCATAATTGGTGGATTGCATAGTAAGAGTATGCTTAGTACCTTTTTTTCCAAATGACTGTATTTTGCATTCCCACCAGCAATAAATGAGTTTCTGTCGTTCCACACTGTCAGCATGTGGTCATTCTGATGAGTGTTTAGTGGTATCTCATTGTTTTTCAATTTGCATTTTCTTGATGACATACAATGTGGAAATCTTTTCATCTTCTTACTTGCTGTTTATCTTGTTTGGACAGGTGTCAGTTTAGACATTTTGCCCTCTTTTTTGTATATATATATTATAAATGCTTTTTTTTTTTTAACACAGAGGAAGCTTGGTAGCAGATCTGTAGCCACTTGATGTTGTTTTAACTAATTACAGTCCAGGCTCTCTTATAGAATGTAAAGGTACACTAACACATGTGTATGTAATTGTTATGTAAATGAAGCTTAGTCACTAAAAGAAGATTTGTTATCTGAACTTTCTTCTGTGTTTTTTTCACCTTCACCATCAGGCACTGGAGCATCTGGCCTCTCAAGAAGATCTGGGTCTAGTCCTTCCGATATCATTTTGTTTCTTATTGCCACCACTGGAACACCCACTTGAACCATTTTGAGATATCTGGCATATCTTGGATCCTTGGCTACAGTTAAGATACTTTCTGGTGTTACTTTACTTTCCTGTGGTCCAGAGTCTTGTAAACTGTTCTGCTGTGATTGCTCTGAAGTGGCTTCAGAGTGTGTTCCGTTTGTGATCCTAGCGACATTTACAGGAGATACTTCAAATGTGACATCATCTAGGCCCGGGATAGATGATAACTTTGCATCTAAAATATTGAGAGTTGTTTCAATCTGCTGGATACGAAGAGAAAGGTCTGCTAGTTTCTCCCCACAAACTGTAGAAAAGCAGTTGAGGAACTGTACAGTGTGCACCACAAACTGGTTTAGAAATGCCATAGTTTTTTTCTGTTGAATAGCTGGCACCTTAGTCAGCTCTATGCCTGAGCCCATGAGAGGGAGCACATCCTCACCCATCTCCTCACTGTGGGGGAGGGACCCAGGGCTCACCCCCAAACCCCTCCCCAGCCCGACCCGCCCAACCCGGTAATCTGCCCTCTTTTTAATTGGGATGTTTGTTCTTATTGTTGAGTTTTCTGTATTTTGGTGAGTTCTATCTTTTATCTTTTTGGTATATGTGTTCTGCAAACAATTTTTCCACTTTGTTTTTAACAGAACAAAAAGTTTTAATTTTAATAAAATCCAGTTTATCAACTTTTTGTCTTCACCAAACTCAAAGTCACACTAGATTTTATATTATTTTCTAGAAGTTTTGTAGTTGTGCATTTTATATTTAGGTCTATGATTCATTTTGAGTTAATTTAAAGGTGTAATGTCACTATAGCAGTGCCCAGCTTTCTTTCTTTGCATATGCATGTACAGTTCTATCACCACTTGTTGAAAACGACAGAGCTTTCTCCATTGGATTGCCTTTCCTCTTTGTCAAAGATTAGCTGATCATATTTGTATGGGTCTACTTCTGAGCTCTCTACTCTGTTGCAGTGATCCATTATCTGCTTTTGCACCAACTTCACAATGTTGGTTACTACAGATTTACAATGAATCTTAAGGTTGCTGTCAGTTCTTCCACATTGTTCTTCTTCAATATGGCAGATATTCTGGGTCTTTTGTCTTTCCACATAAATTTATTCAACTCCCAGTACAATGCTGAATAGCACTGGTGAGAGGACACATTCTTGCCTTGTTCCTGGTCTTAGAGAAAAAGCATCTGGTTTCTCACCAGTAAGCATGTCAGCTGTACGTTTTCTATAATTTTTTTAAAAAGAATAATAATGTACAAGATTGTGGATGCTCTTTATCAAGCTAAGGAAGTTTCTATTTCTAGCTTGCTGAGAGCTTTCACCATGAATAGGTATTTGATTTTGTCATATAGCTTTTTAATAACCTATTGGTGTCATCATATGATTTTTCTATTTTCTATTTTGATAATATGAAGGGTTACATTAATTGATATTTGAATGTTGAACCAGTCTTGAATATTTGGAATAAATACCACTTGGCTGTGGTGCATAGTTCTTTTAATATATTGCTGAATTTGATTATTTTGTTGAGGATATTTGTGCCTGTGTTCATAAAAGATATCTGTAGTTGCCCTTTCTTAAAAAGTCTTTGGTTCTAGTATTAGGATAATGTAATGTCTGGTTTTGGTATTAGAGTAATGCCAGCCTCATAGAAAGAATAAGCTTCTATTTTTTGGAACAGATTGTACAGAACTGTCATCATTTTCTTCTCAAATATTTGATAGAATTCACCAGTGAAACCATTTGGGTCTGATGTTTTCTGTTTTGAAAGTTTAATAATTATTGATTCAATTTCTTTAATATATAGGCTTATGCAAAGTGGCGATTTTTCCTTGTGTGAATTTTAGTAGGTTGTGTCTTCCATAAAATTGGTCCAGTTCATCTAATTTATAACATTTATGAGAACAGTTATTCATAATACTCATTACCCTCTTAATGTTCCTGGGATCCACAGTGATGGCCCCTACATACAAGTTTTCAAAAACTGAAACATTTTCTCCAACATACTCAAAACCACACACACACACACAAAAACAACAACAAAAAAAACCCTTCAAGGCCTGTAAGCTTAGATGGGGTACAAATCAAGACTAATTCTACTGTAATTTACTTTGTTTATGATTGAGATGAAAAGTGGGCAAAAAACTGTGCTATATAAGAAGGCTGGATTAGCAAATTAAAAAGTAGGATGCAATCATCATAGTTTTCTTTAAAACTTTACACAAGCCCATGCACCCTAGAGCCCATGCTCGGCAAGAAGAGAAGCCACCACAATGAGAAGCCTGTGCACCACAACTAGAGAGGAGCCTTTGCTTGCTGCAACAAGTAAAAAGCCCGCACAGCAATGAAGACTCGGTACAGCCAAAAGTAACAAATAAATTAAATTATATAAAAAAAATTTTACAAAAGATGCTGTGATAAAAAGATCCAACTTAATAAGTGTGAAATCAAGACTTACCAAATAAATCATCAAATTGTTTACTGCTTTTATCTATTGATTTCTGTAATTCACAACACAGAGAAGTTCACAGACAACAGTATTATCTGCTCTGTAGAAATACTGTCAAACTTATTCTGCCACCACCATTTTCCTTTTTCTAGTAACTTCAAGGAATAGTAAGTTGCTCATTCCTTTGAATCTCAACTAGAGTATTCTAGTAAGGTATT
Source organism: Cervus elaphus (assembly GCF_910594005.1). NCBI lineage: Eukaryota > Metazoa > Chordata > Mammalia > Artiodactyla > Cervidae > Cervus > Cervus elaphus. The sequence continues at coordinate 17,218,385 of NC_057839.1, read as the reverse complement.
TTTGTATGTCATCTTCCTGAAAAAGAACTTACAAGTTTTCTAAAATATAACAGCATTGTATTTTCTACAAAAGGGACACAGTTTACTTGGAAGTTTTTGCCTGTTTTAAGAGAGATTTAGTATTCAAGGTAAATAAACTTGAATAATAGAATGCAGTAGAAATCAATTTCAAAAAATAAAAATATACACCAAGTCCACTCTGAAAACTAATGATACAAAAAGTGTTTGGAATTCTCTAGTTATATGTATATACTTATACATATATGTAGTTTAATTATATTGTCACTTATTTAATTATATTGTCACTTATCTACCTATGATAAAGTCTATTTATTAAAATATCATGCCACATCCCCAAAAAAGCTAGAGAATTTTAAATGAGAATTTTATTTACAAAAATGTCACAGAGGATTAAAAAAATTTTATGAACACAATATCATTAGTAATAATTAACAGAATCAAGAAAGGTTTAATATATATATCACTTGTAATATAATACACATTAAAATAGTTTTCATGCTACCTTTATTCATTATTTTTTAATATTCCAATTTTTAACAAACCTAGAAATATTGTAGTACACATGGAACAGATGTACTATATACTTAAAAATTATGCTACATTATACATTAAGATACTAAGTCAGTTTTTTAACCTCCAGCAAATTATGGCCTTTCACCATAATTTATAAATTTAAAGGATGTAAGCACCAAATAGAACTTGAAATGCATAAAATAAACTGGCATATATTTTAAGAGAAAAACATTACATTAGGAATATAATTAACAAAGAATTTTCCAAAGAATACTGCAGAAGTAAGGTATATTTAAAGTATTATAATGATTAAGTCTAGAATGTTTTTTACTTATTCTTGTCAACTCAGTTGAAAACACAAAGCATTGACTATGAAGCTATCATTTTTAAGTGAATAGTAGATGGCAGCATGAGTCATTTTAAGCCTGAAAGGAAAATGGACTATATTATGGGCTTTGATTAGCAAATAACATTCTTTATCCAAGTAATTCTGTGTTTCCATTATCCTTGAATGACAAGATTCTTTATGTACTGTGTGAAAAAAACACCATCTTTTTACTGATGGAAGGCTTCTAATCTTATTCGGGTTGGATCTTCTGGATGTCTCAAGGCAATTCCATTACGCAGGAGCAGCTCAATATAAGGTGGCCAAAAAGAATCACTAATTTTGACATATGGGTCATGTGGAACACCAAATAATCTATTTAAAAGAATCTAGGAAAAAACATCATTCAAGATACATCTTACTTGGAAAAAAAAATTGATACAGATATATTAAAACAGTTTTTTTTTAACCAAAGAATGTTGATCTCTTTTCTCTTTGAATAATTGTTTAATCGCAATTTCTATGTATTAAATAGTTGATTCTCTTTTTTAAAAAACTACAAATATTACTGAATGGAAATAGCTTTAAAATCAATCTTTGCACCTGAATTTTTAAAACATTTCCTAAAAACTTGTTAAAAAGCATTTACAATTCTCCCACTTCTCTCAAGATTAATAATTTATGTTAGAAATTTGGTTATAACCATTTCTTCAAATTGAAAAACAAAGTTCAAAAAATTGTACACATCTTAATATTTCAGGGAAATAGAAAACACCAATCTTCCCCCTCCACTCAAAGCCACTTATTCATCTGATAAACCTTCAAAACAAAAATTCTATCATCATTATTTCCTTCAAATTATCTCAAACATCTTTGATCTCTTCACTAAGGATATTGAGAAGTTTTCAATACCTGTAGTAAATTATGTAAGACTAACATTTCTTGAACCACATTCCATGAAATTGATCTCCCTAGCAATGCTCTCAGCGTGGAGTAACAGGGTTCTGTGGTTAAATAAGCTCAAGAAAGATGCTAATATGCACTGAGAATGACCCATCTTTCCCAGATTCAGGGCATTAAAGAAGTTTTGTAAGAAACACACATTAAATATTTGAACATTAATATTCTATGAGATATAATGAAAAATGTTAAATATGTATCAATTATTACTCTACCTCCTCAGTTCCCACAAAGTGCCTTCAAAAATTATAAAACCAGGATTCATAGGGTTAAAAGATTCCTCAAGGGGTACATAATTAGTAAAAGATAATAGATTACAATCCATATCTTTGAACTGCCATGCCAAAGTTTTAACTTAAAGATATTATTTTTTTTAAGATATTATTTTAAGAAACACAGAAAAGGAAAAATAAAATTTATATCATAGCAGTAAAGAATCTGCCTGCAATGCAGGAGACAGGGGTTCGATCCCTAGGTCGGGAAGATCCCCTGAAGAAGAAAATGGCAACCCACTCCAGTATTCTTGCTGGAAAATCCCATGTACAAAGGAGCCTGCCGGGCTATATAGTCCATGGGGTCATAAAAGAGTTGGACATGACTTAACAGCTAACAACAGTAAAAGTGTCATAGAAATATAATTAAACTACTAAGTTCTCATCTCAATCACATTTCATGATAATATCAACACCACAATTTTTGTTTTTTAACATTCCAATTCTTAAAATTTCACGTGTCATAAATTTTAGCTAATTCTTCTTTTTTTTGGCTGTGACAGTGCAGAATCTCAGTTCCTCAACCAGGGACTGAACATGGACTGTGGCAGTGAAAGCCCAGAATGCTAACCACCAGGCCACCAGGGAATTCCCTAATTTTAGTTATTTCAAGAACCACATCCTGGAGAAAAAAGCTGTTGGTCTCATTTGTTTTAGGTATGATCATAAGAGAATATTATTCCCACTTTAGAGCAATTTGCTCAAATTTTAATATAATTTAAAATCTTACTTTTCATTGCTACATAAATAATATCAATCAAAATCCTACTAAATGCCAGAAATAATTAAATGTTAAAAATTCTACTTTAAAGTGAATATGTATATATTATTTTACTTTTCATTGAACAGCAGTATAAATTTAGTTTACAGTTATCATTGATAATACAAGCCTTGGTATGTAATGGCTCCTAAATCTAAGCTTTATATGGTATCCCATAGTGCACTATTCAAAAATTACACATGTATTTCCGAGTTAACTGTCAATACTTGCCACACATATGACAATCTTTATTTAAAAAAAAATCAAGTCATCCATGAGAAATGGTAGTTTTAGTTTCAGTATAAATTGGAAGTAAATTGGAATATGCTGAAAGATTCAAATTACAATCTAAAAAAATCTGTTGATGGGCATCCAGGTTGCTTCCATGTCCTGTCTATTATAAACAGTGCTGCGATGAACACTGGGGTACAGGTGTCTCTTTCAGTTCTGGTTTCCTCGGTGTGTATGCCCAGGAGTGGGATTGCTGGGTCATATGGCAGTTCTATTTCCAGTTTTCTAAGGAATCTACACACTGTTCTCCATAGCGGCTGTACTAGTTTGCATTCCCACCAACAGTGTAAGAGGGTTCCCTTTTCTCCACACCCTCTTCAGCATTTATTGCTTGTAGACTTTTGGATAGCAGCCATTCTGACTGGCGTGTAATGGTACCTTATTTGCATGAGACAAGTGCTCAGGGCTGGTGCACTGGGAAGACCCAGAGGGATGGGATGGAGAGGGAGGCAGGAGGGGGGATCGGGATGGGGAACACATGTAAATCCATGGCTGATTCATGTCAATGTATGGCAAAAAACACTACAATATTGTAAAGTAATTAGCCTTCAACTAATAAAAATAAATGGAAAAAATAAAAAAAAAATCTGTATTTTGCTTTTCAAAATAATAATATTCTATATTAAGATATCCTGAGGTATCAAAGGTACATGCTTTCTCTGCCTGACATTTACTTTTTTGTTTTTTTTTTCACAAATATCTTTGACCCTTAAAAAAAGTTTTTGAACTTTGGCCAAATTATCAACTATATTAAATACTTTAGATCTTGATATGACAACCTATTGCAAATTGGGTGAACAGGAAAGTAGAGGTACCATAACCACTTAGCTAGATAAAGACTTTAGTATTCAAAAACACTTAACTAGATAAATGAAGACTTTAACTAGACAAAGACTTTTCATAAAATTACTATGAAGCAACTTTTCTGAAATCACTTTATTCTAACTTATCAATTATTTTAAAAAGTCACATTAATTGTTAAACAGCTCTTCACAGACCATCTACCTTCCTGTTCACCCAATTTGCAATAGGTCGTCATATCAAGATCTAAAGTATTTAATAAAGTTGATAACTTGGCCAAAGTTCAAAAACTTTTTTTAAGGGTCAAAGATATTCATTTAAAAAAAAAAAGTAAATGTCAGGCAGAGAAAGTATGTATAGATTACATAACAGCAAAGGGTTTCACTGTGTAGATACTAAATAACATCATAAAAATTTTCTTAAAGTAATAATCTGGAATACAATTAAGGGTAAGATTTTAGTTTCATCTTCTCTTAAAAAATATTCTTTCTTACTACACAGAAAATAGAAACTAATTTTATACTAAAGATAAATTAATATATGTAATAAAATTTGGTGTATACCTTAAAAACTAAAGCAGCCTTTTTTTCTTTTTCAAACCTGAGTATGTGCCTGTACTTAGTCACTCAGTTGCATCCAACTCTTTGCAATCCCCATACACTGTGGCCGGTCAGGCTCCTCTGTCCATTGGAATTTTTCAGGCAAGAATACTGGAGAGGGTTGCCACTTACTCCTCCAGGGGATCATCCCTGTTCAGGGATCAAACACTCATCTCCTTCACTGGCAGGTGAATTCTTTACAACTGAGCCACCTGGGAAGCCCCAAGTTTGTGTATAATTGCCGATAAATCACTAATCAAGACAAATCTTGAAGACAAAACAACTACACAAAACACTTACCTCTAACATTTCATGCAGTGTTATCAGCTGTGCAGTTGATTCTTGAATGTCTTTCTTTGAGGGAAGTGTGAATAATAAGGAATTAAAATTTCAGTTCTGACAATGGCAAGCTATTAGACTATTAAAAATTTTTTTTAATCTTTTAAATTAATATCTCTCGATTGCAATGATACAAGATATACTAAAACCAAACATTTAAAATGAGATGACTTTAAAAGAATTCTGTGGGGAGGGAGGTGGGAGGGGGGTTCAGGATGGGGAACACATGTACACCCAGGGCAGATTCGAGTCAATGTATGGCAAGACCAATACAATGTTGTAAAGTAAAATTAATTAATTAATTAATTTATATATAAAAAAAGAATTCTGAAAGAAAACAACCTGTTGTACTAAATATTAAGGTTCATAAAAATACAGCTGAAACATTCTCTAAGACAGGGAAATCTTTTGTAATTACTAAAACATACAATTCAGACTATCTACCTACCTATCTATAAATACATAATAGGTAAAGTATATTACACATATTATATATACTCATATAAAGGGAAATCTAATTTTTGAACCTCCCCAATCGAAATATCAAATGACATTTTAGACTGAAATGATACAGTTTCAGGACAGAAAACTTGCTTCCTGGGGAGACTTGCTCATCTTTTCACAGTTCTTGATGGTTCCTAATATTAACTCAACTCACTAGTTCTTTTTTTCCTGGAAAGACAGAGAATAGATCTCATTCCAGTTCCATTCTAGAGTTTCACTGTGTCTAGCTAAGATATGTCTCCTTTATTCTTTAATGTTTTAAACCCAAGAAAGATATTTTATGTACCTCCACTAAATATCATTCTATTTTATTCAGACTATACTATTTTATCATGGCAATTAAAAAATACAGTTTTAATTTTGTCATCCAAAAAATTTACTCTAGTCCTCTTCAGTTTCATATCATTTACAAACTTTGATGACTATGTTTTCTACCTCTATCCAAATTACTGCTAAAAATGTTCAATAGGATAAGGTTCTATGGGAAATCTTCCAAGACGATGTACTAAGTGAAACCAGGAGCTTTTGAGTTCAGATATTCAATTAACTACATTTCCTATGATAGTGAAATCCAGTACTTTCCTGACAGCAGTCAAAGATTACCACAGAGTCCTTATAAGGTCTCATAGAAATACAAATATATAAAAGAAATAGCAAAATAATTCTGACAAAAACAAATGTGATTACTGAGTAAAGATGGTAAAGCTGGAGATATCATCTCCTGTCCCCCTAATACCTTACTAAATGGAAGAGAGGTAAAAAGCAGCATATGATTCACTAGTGATGAAAGCAAATACAATTACCAAACTGATAAAGAAGTAAGAAGCAGCTGCTGCTGCTGCTGCTGCTAAGTCGCTTCAGTAGTGTCCAACTCTGTGCGACCCCATAGACGGCAGCCCACCAGGCTCACCCGTCCCTGGGATTCTCTAGGCAAGAACGCTGGAGTGGGTTGCCATTTCCTTCTCCAATGCAGGAAAGTGAAAAGGGAAAGTGAAGTCACTCAGTCATTTCCGACTCTTAGCAACGTCATGGACTGCAGCCTACCAGGCTCCTCTGTCCATGGGATTTTCCATGCAAGAGTACTGGAGTGGGGTGCCATTGCCTTCTCTGAAGCAGCAGCTAGGCACAGATAAAAATATAAAGGTTTGAGACAATCAAAGAAAATGCAGAGAAAAATTATAATGAAAGGAAACAGAAAATGTTTAAACATCAAGATATGATAAGCATATAATAAAGGACAGAAATGGCAATATAGTTCTATAATAAAGGCAATATAACAACATATAATAAAGTACATAAACAGCAAGGACCTAAAGGAAACAGAAGAGATTAAGAAGAGGTGGCAAGAATACACAGAACTTTACAAAAAAGGTCTTAATGACCTAGCTAACCACAATGGTGTGGTCACTCACCTAGAGCCAGACATCCTAGAGTGTGAAGTCTCATGAGCCTTAGGAAGTACTACTATGAATAAAGCTAGTGGAGATGATGGGATTCTAGCTGAGCTATTTCAGATCCTAAAAGATGATACTATGAAAGTGCTGCACTCAATATGCCAGCAAATTTGGAAAACTCAGTGGTGGCCACAGGACTGGAAAAGATAACTTTTCATTTCAATCCCAAAGCACGGCAATGCCAAAGAATGTTCAAATTATGTTACAACTGCTCTCATTTCACACACTAGTAAGACGATGCTCAAAATCCTTCAAGCTAGGCTTCAGCAGTATGTGAACCGAGAACTTCCAGGTGTGTAAGATGGATTTAGAAAAGACAGAGGAAACAGAGAACAAATTGCAAAGATCTACTGGATCACAGAAAAAGCAAGGAATTAAAAAAAAAAAATCTATTTCTGCTTCACTGACTACACTAAAGCCTTTGACTATGTGGATCACAACAAACTGTAGAAAACTCTTAAAAAGATGGAAATGCCAGACCACCTTACCTGTGTCCTAAGAAACTTGTGTGGCAGGACAAGAAGCAACAGTTAGAACTGGATATGGAACAGCAGACTGGTTCAACGTTACTGAGAAAGGAATACGTCAAGGCTATATACCGTCACCCTGATTATTTAATTTACATGCAGAGTAAGTACATCATGCTAAATGTCGGGCTAGAAGATTCACAAGTTGGAATCAAGATTGCGGGGAGAAGTATCAACAAACTCAGTTATACAGAGGATACCACTTTAATGGCAGAAAGCGAAGACAAACTAAAGAACCTCCTAATGAATGTGAAAGCAGAGAGTGAAATGGCCGGCTTACAACCCAACATTCAAAAAATGAAGATCACAGCATCTGATCGCATCACTTCATGGCATATAAATGGGGGAAAACTGGAAACAGTGACAGAAATTTCTGGGGCTCCAAAATCACTGCAGATGGTGATTGCAGCCACGAAATTGAAAGATGCTTGCGTCTGGGAGGAAAAACTATGACAAACCCAGACAGCATATTAAAAAGCAGAGACATCACTTTGCTGACAAAGATCCATATAGTCAAAGCTATGGTTTTTCTAGTAGCCATGCATGGATGTGAGAATGGAACCATAAAGAAGTCTGAGCACCAAAGAATTGATGCTTGCAAACTGTGGTGCAGGAGAAGACCTTCGAGAGTCCCTAGTACAGCAAAGAAATAAAACCAGTCAATCCTAAGGGAAATTAACCCTGAATATGCATTAGAAGGACTGATGCTGAAGCTGAAGCTCCAGTACTTTGGCCACCTGACGTGAAGAGCCGACTCTTTGGGAAAGACACTGATACTGGGAAAGATTGAGAGCAAGAGGAGGAGGTGGTGACAGGATGAGATGGTTGGACAGCATCACCGACTCAATGGACATGAGTTTGAGCAAACTCAGGGAGATAGTAAGGATAGAGAAGATGAGGTCACACAGAGTTGGACACTACCTAGCGACTGAACAACAAAAGCACTATAAAATATAATAAAATTTTCATGAAATGAAATGTGACCTAAATCTGCCCCAAGAAACAATATATCATCAAAGCAAAACTGATACTGAATGATCAACATGGTGACATATCCTCATTAAGTTACTGAAGATCAGACATAAAGAATCTTTCAGGCAAGTAGTCATGCCAGAAAACATCTGCAGGATGGCCTCAACTTCTCCACAGCACATTTCCATCTAAGAAAAATGGAGAAACCCACTACCAAGTCTTGTGATTTTTTAAAATCTCTGCCAAAGATAAGCCTCTAATTATACAGCAAACTATGTCAGCAGTTAAAATATCAAAAATAAAACACCCAGGAATTCTTCTTGAGCAAATTAATTGTTAAAGAAACCCATCATAGGAAATAATGGATTAAACTTAAAAACTCAAAAATCAAAGGTAAAATATGATAAGAATGGAATCTAACAATGTACAATAAAGACTAAATGTATACATGAATGATGGTATAGAACAAAATATAAATGCAATAAAACTGGGAAAGTTAAAAATAAAAAATCAATTTACTTATTTTAAATAAACTGAATGCACTTTAGATGTCTGGCCACCAAAACTGTGAGAAAATAAATTTCTTTTGTTTAAGCCACCTAATCTTTGGTATTTTGTTATAGCAGCTTGAGACCACTAATACATCCATTTTTCTAGCTTGACAGAGAAAGTAACCTATCATTTTGTAATATGTATCAATAGTTCATATACTTCATTTAAAAAAATTGAGCTTATCCAATATGACTTAACAAGTTCATGATAACTTCTGGTAATGAATGCTTCCTTTTAAGAATATCTCAAATCTCTGGTTCTATTAGTGGAGAACCTTAAGAGGTGTAAAAAAACCCAAAAAACAGTTAAAAAAAGGGAGACTAGAATCAGGAAATAAATCACTGAGTTAAGATTATGATTATTAAGGGGTTCAGGATGGGGAACACATGTAAATCCATGGCTGATTCATGTCAATGTATGGCAAAAACCACTACAATATTGTAAAGTAATTAGCCTCCAACTAATAAAAATAATTGGGGAAAAAAAAAGATTATGATCATTAAGACATAACGGATCCTAAATTAACTGAAATGGTTAACAGAAGCCTGTCAACAATTTCAGAAATGACTAATGGGTATAAATAATAACAGATAGAATCAGAAAAATATTCCATAACAAATGTAAAGCCTACTGATGATTACAAAGAAGAAAGAGAACAAACAAACACAGATTATAAGAAAACAAAACTTTCTCCTTTCCCTAGCATGTGCACAGTAATTCAAGAAACATGAACTCAGAGGTACTACAATAGGTATGAAAGACAGTACAAATACAAATATGAATTAAACAAGCAAGCAGCTCACAGAGCATGGTAGGTGAAGAGAGAGACATAAATTGTTACTATAAAATCATGTAATAAATGCTAGTAAGATGACACCTAACCTTCATTCAGTGCCTCATACAAAAGGTGTTTGAGTTGCTTTAAGAAGGAATTTACTATCCTCATCAGATAGGAACTCTTTTGTAACCAGAGGGAGTAGCACGTATAAGGCACAAAAAAGTGACAGGTCAAACTGTACATCTGCTCCAACAGCATGAATGAATGGACTCATGCAAGAGATGGATAAAGATGGAAAGGAGGCTACAGAGACAGACAAAATTCAGAATACAAATTCATTACTCTAAGGAGTTTATAGACTTCATCCCAGAGGGTGGGATCAAAAGTTTTATGTTGGGAAAAAAAGTTTTACATTAAAAAGATTAAAATATGTCTATTTTTAAATATCTGATTAAATAAACTATTAAATATGTAAAGTTTTAGGAAGATCATTCTGGAACCAGTTTCAATGCCTATCCTACGCCCACAAGTTCTTGTTATTTATACCCCATTTTGCTTTTTAAAAATGAATTAAAGTGCTTGTTTCCAACTTTCTGTCACCCAATGAAATATTTATTTGCTCTGTGAAAAAGGTTTACTTCATTAAAACTACTATTAAAATAGTCAATAACTTACCTCAGCTATAGGTATCTTCTGATTTTAAGTTACATATGTTTATTATAGAAAACTTGTAAAATAATGAAAATGAAAACAAAAACAAGTCTCACCTACAATCTTAGCCCCAGGCATAAAGCATTGTTACATTTTTTGGTACCAATTAGACTTTTTGGTATACAATTTAATCATATATGCTTTATCCTCTCACAAAAATTTGTTAGCATTTCATCAATTTCTTTGATATTATTATTATTTTTTTTCAATACATTATTTTTAAAAGCTCCATTTTCTCCACTATATGAATACAATGTAAAAAAAATTATATTTATAGTTTATTGACTAACTAGATTCCTTCTAATTTTTCAATAAATACCATAACGTGATGATGGAATACTTCTGTACATGTACCTATCTGTTTATATCTTTCAAAAGAAAAGAAAGAAAGAAAGAAAGTGAAGCCACTCAGTCATATCCAATTCTTTGCGACCCCATGGACTGTAGCCTACCAGGCTCCTCCATCCAAGGGATTTTCCAGGCAAGAGTACTGGAGTCGGTTGCCATTTCCTTCTCCAGGGGATCTTCCCAACCCAGGGATCGAACCCAGGTCGCCTACATTGCAGACAGACGCTTTACCATCTGAGCCACCAGGGATGCAAGCTTATATCTCTGAAGTGTGTATTAAACAAGAAAATTCATCAGAAAATTTACATTTGAACTTACTACATCAATTTCATATCTGAATATCTACAAGAATGTCTTCTCTACAACTTACCTTTTTCTTTTTAACATTTCTATCAGGCAGAGGAAAATGGTCTTCAAGAAACTCACCCAGGGTAACCAAGAGTTTCTCCTTATATTCTTTTATATCACGCATTCTTGTTTTCAGCTCATTAAAAATTCTAGAAAGATTTTTTTTAATTAAGATAATTTGTTGATAAAATACTTAGATATAAAGAATTGGTTACTCATAAAATTAATCAAACACTCTATTCAATCTTCATTGCTCAAATCAAATAACTAGCTTTATGAGATAAATAGTCTATTTAACATAGGAAAACTAAAAGTCAAATTATTAATAAAAGATTATGTAACTTTTAACAATTAGTAAAAGTCAGGGTAAGACAATTTCTGGTAAAATTCACCTGCTTTTCATCTATGCATTTCATATAACATAAAAAAGGAAATAATTTCTCCTATTTTGAAAACCTAGAACACAAAATCAATACCTTGATTCAGAAAATGTCACAACCTGCTGTTTCAATTCATTTTGTAGTACATTAAGAGATTCCAGTATCTGCTGCTGTTCATCCAACCATTTTTGCTCCCTTTGAACATGAAAAAGCAAAACAAACAATAGTCAAATAAAACATTAATGCTAATTCAATACATATAAAAGACTAATGGCAATTATGATATAAATATACCTTTCTAAGTCTTCCTTTAATTTTTCATTTTTTGACTGAATAGTAGATAGCACCAATTCAAGATCATGTCTCAATTTTTGGAACTAGAACAAAATAATTAAAATTAATTGTTTAATCTTTAATCTTGTAGATAGCTGTATGTCTGAACAATAGTGAAATTTACATACTAGGATATACATTCAGAAATCAACAGCAAAAAAAGGCTAGCAAAAAAGTCTTTGAAAGGGAAATATACACCAGGTACTACGTTCTATGTAATATTGCACTGTTAAATTAAAAAATATAAGAGGTTTTGAGCAATAAATTGCAACTTCATACTGAAAGGCAATTGTATGGAAAATTTTCAGTAACCAGGCATATTAGGTCTCTTTTCTAAGGAGACTATACTAAACAGACACAGATGAGTATCACTCATTGAACAAATATTTCTTGATCAATTGTTAACATTAGGTACTGTTGAAGGAGTCAGGGATGCAAAAGTGAACAGAACAAAGAGGGGAATCCAAACAAAGAAACAAACTTGAAACTCCAGAAAGGGATAAATACGATATTGTAAAAACAGGTCAAAGCAAGAGTACAGAAATGAGGAGCAGGGATGGCATTTTTAGGTATGATATAGACAACACTGATAACGGACTTAAATTAATAATCAAATAATTTATTTGAAAAATGTGAAAATTTGGATGCTAAAAATACACTTGCAAATGATCCATGGGTCAAAAACACAATCCTCAGAAAAATAAGAAATTATGATAAACTATTTGAAAATAAAAGTGAGATTAAACTTTCTGGAATAAAGCAAAAGAAGTATTCAGATAAGAATTTACACCACTAAAAGCCTGTATTAGAAAAAAGAAAGCTCTCTAAATCCAGCTTGAACATCTGGATCATCAAAAAAGCAACAGAGTTCCAGAAAAACATCTACTTCTGCTTTACTGACTATGCCAAAGCCTTTGGCTATGTGGATCACAACAAACTATGGAAAACACTTAAAGAGGTGGGAACACCAGATCACCTTACCTGCCTCCTGAGAAATCTGTATACAGGTCAAGAAGCAACAGTTAGAACTGGACATGGAACAACAGACTGGTTCCAAATCAAGAAGGGAGTGGTCAAGGCTGTTTGTATATTGTCACCCTGCTTATTTAACTTATATGCGGAGTACATTATGCGAAACACCAGGCTAGATGAAGCACAAGCTGGAATCAAGATTGCCAGGAGAAATATCAACAACCTCAGATATGCAGATGACACCACCATTATGGCAGAAAGCAAAGAACTAAAGAGCCTCTTGATGAAAGTGAAAGAGTGAAAAAGTTGGCTTAACGCTCAACATTCAGAAAACGAAGATCATGGCATCTGGTCCCATTACTTCATGGCAAATAGATGAGGAAACAATGGAAACAGTGACAGACTTTATTTTTTTGGGCTCCAAAATCACTGTAGATGGTGACTGCAGCCATGAAATGAAAAGACACTTGATCCTTGGAAGAAAAGCTATGACCAACCTAGACAGCATATTAAAAAGCAAGAGACATTACCTTGCGAACAAAGGTCTGTCTAGTTAAAGCTATGGTTTTTCCAGTAGTCATGTGTGGATGTGAGAGCTGGATTATAAACAAGACCGAGCTCCGAAGAATTGATGCTTTTGAACTGTGGTGTTGGAGAAGACTCTCGAGAGTCCCTTGGACTGCAGAGAGATCCAACCAGTCCATCCTAAAGGAAATCAGTCCTGAATATTCACTGGAAGGACTAATGCTGAAGCTGAAGCTCCAATACGTTGGCCACCTGATGTGAAGAACTGACTCATTTGAAAAGATCCTGATGCTGGGGAAGATTGAAGGTGGGAGAAGAGGACAACAGAGAATGAGATGGTTGGATGGCATCACTGATTCGATGGACATGAGTTTGAGTAAGCTCCATGAGTTGGTGATGGACAGGGAGGCCTGGTGTGCTGTAGTCCATGGGTCACTAAGAGTCGGACATGACTGAATGACTCAACTGACGAACAATGAGGTGCATGTATCTTTCTGAATTAGTATTTTTGTTTTATTCAGATATATACCCAGGAGTGGAGTTGCTGGGTAATATGGTAGTCTAGTTTTTTTGAGAAACTGCCTTACTGTTTTCCACAGAGAATGCACTAATTTATGTTTCCAAGAGTGTTTGAGGGTTCCCTTTTCTCCATGTCCTCACCATTTGTTATTTGTATTCTTTTTGACAAGTAATACTGACAAGCGTGAGCTATTATCATTTTAATCAGCTTGTTTTTATTTTGGGGGGATTGTTTCCATGTGGCATTCAGGATCTTAGTTCCCCAACCAGGAACTGAACCCAGGCCCCATGCAGTGGAAATGCAGTGTTAACCACTGGACTGCTAGGGAAATCCTAGCTTTTTTTTTTTTTTGGATGTTGACTTGTATAAGTCATTTATATAAGTTGGATATTAACCCCTTATCAGTCATAGCATTTGGTAATGTTTTCTCTCATTCAGTAGGTTGCCTTTTCATTTTGTTGATGTTTTCTTTTGCTGTGCAAAAGCTTTTAAATTTAATAAGGTCCTATTTGTTTACTGTTGCTTTTATTTCCTTTACCTTAGGAGACAAAGCTAAAAAAACATTGCTACGATTTATGTCAGAGTGTTCTATCCATATTTTCCTCTAGGAGATTGATGGCTTCTGGTCTTACTTTTCTGTCTTTAATCTGTTTTGAGTTTACTTTGTATATGGTGATACAGAATGTTCTAGTTTTATTTTTTTATTTATGGATGTCCCAGCACCACTCACTGAAGAGACAGTCTTTTCTCCATTGTGAATTCTTCTCTCCTTTGTTGTAGATTAAATGACCAAAAATGTGTGGGTTTCTTTCTGGACTATCTTACATGTCTACATTAGTTCCTTGTTAGTGTAGAGAAAGGTAATATATCTCTTTGTATTAATTCTGTATCCTGAAACTTAACCAAATACACTGAAGTGTTCTAGTAGTTTTCTAGTAGTGTCTTTAGGATTTTCCATGTATAATATCATGTCATCTACAGTGATAGTTTTACTTCTTCCTTTCCAATTTAGCTTCCTTCTATTTCTTTTTCTTGACTGATTGCTGAGTCTAGGACCTCCAACACTATGTTGAATGAAATTTGGTAATTCACATTTAAAGCTCAAAAACAAACTCCATTCATAAATTACTATTTGATGAACATCCATCCTGCTTTCCACTGGGAACCCCCCTGTACTAATACTCATAGACCTTTTTTCTAGGGCCATTACATTTTCCAGAGGTTATTTTAACTCCAGTTTGAGGCTACTTTTATACCATACTGTAGGACCCCTAAAGGAAATCAACCCTGAATAGTCATTGGAAGGACTGATGCTGAAGCTGAAGCTCCAATATTTTGGCCACCTGATGTGAAGAGCCAATTCAATGGAAAAGACCCTGATGCTGGGAAAGATTGAGGACAAGAGGCGCAGGGGGTGACAGAGGATGAAATGGTTGGATGGCATCAGTGATTCAATGGACAAGAGTTTGAGCACTCAGGGAGACAGTGAAGAACAGGAAGGCCTGGTGTGGTACAGTTCATGAGGTTACAGAGACTGGGGCACAACTTGGCAACTTAACAACAACAAGGGAGCCCTGTAGATAGATCAAGGGAAGGAGCTGGTACTTCCACCACACAGTATTAAAAATGTTAACTTGAACTTTCTGACTTTCGACCTCATACCAATCTTATTAAACCTGGTGTGCTGAGGTCAAAGCCTCAATAGTTTAATGTCTTCATATAACATACCTCCAGTTTCAGGTGTGTGGGTGAAAGTTAGCCACTTGATTGCAAGAAAGAGAGAAAAGGCCTAGAGGTCTGTTCTTACTTTAAAAAAAATCTTATTTTAAGCTCTACAGTTGAACCCTGAATTTTCAAGTACCAGGTTCCTTCAAATACAAAGCCTTTCTTCAGTTCTATTTGGCAGATTCTGTCTCTAAGAATATAGATATTTATCTATTTCAATGCTCTACAACTTTGTTTAAAATTCTTGTTTGCTTCTATCTTACCTCCTAAACTTTGATCTAATAAACTGATGCTTTAAAAAACATCTTTATTGACCTTTATGTTAGGCTTTAAGGACAGATGTTTATGTATAATCATTTAGTTATATTTAAACTTTTAGCATTTATTATGAAGTTTAATCAACAAAAATTAAATACAAGAGTAAAGTTTATATATTTCAAAATTCAAATAATCTGAAGAATCCTATTCAATAAAACATAATTAATACAATTTTAAAATAGTTTCATCTCACTTGCTATGGCATGAACTTATCCAAAACACTTTTTGTCATAAGCTATTCTGGATTACTACAAATTCATTCAGTGACTTACCTCTTCTTTTCCTAATGTTACCAGAATTTCTTCATTCAGGGGAATCACTACAGTAACAAAACAAACAAAAATTATACATATGCTTAGTTATCTCTCAAAAATTAAGAATTTGATTTTGTAGTTTCTAAGATACTGCTTTCCCTTTTCATTTATATACAATAGAATGTTTATGAGATGTATTCAGTTTTTATAAACATTTTTATTTAACACCTTTGCATATATAGCCAAATTATATATCACATTAGACAAATGTCATATTTTCACATTTTGTTTTCAGTGCCTTTTTCTCTTATTTTCCCAATCCATCAAAAACAAAATCAATATTCTACAGTGTGTTTCTTAAATATTTCTCGCTGGTTAAATGATTCTATGCATACAAACATAGATCCAATGTATACAGTCTATGCATATTTGTACATATACAAACAAAGGATGATTAATTTTGTCATTCCCAGTTTTACTAGAATGAGATCATACCATACACATTACTCTTATTTTCACTCAACTAAACCCACATGGAAATCCTGTATATTCATCAGGAGTAAGTCAAATTCATAATTTTAAATCACTGCATAATATTCCACAGGGTAAGTTCATCAAATGTGTTGAGCAATTTCACTATTGATCAAGCACTGACTTTGTGTCTAGAGTTTAGCCTCAAAAAACAATGATGCAGGAAACATTCTTTTATTTATGTCCTTATACATTGATTCTTTCATTTCTGTGGGATAGATTCCCAGAAAGATTTCACAGAAGAAAATGTGTATTTTGAATTTTAAAATAGGATGCTAGATTCTTTTTTTTTTAATTTTCTGGAAGCAATGACTACGAAACAGCAAAAATATTATAAACTCTTCTAAAAATTCTGCCAGTCTGGTGAATATAAATTAATATTCTATTTTCATACAACAAAATCAAATCCTTATACTTACAAAAGTTCAATTCTTATACTTAATTTACTTTTCCTAATAAAGTATTACTAAAATTTCTCAAATGATACGCTACCAGAAACTTCCTAAGCTTTCTTCCATGCTAGAGGGTTTCTAACAGAAAAGAGCTATGTAATTCATAGG
Organism: Cervus elaphus; assembly: GCF_910594005.1. Lineage (NCBI taxonomy): Eukaryota > Metazoa > Chordata > Mammalia > Artiodactyla > Cervidae > Cervus > Cervus elaphus. The sequence goes on along the minus strand of NC_057839.1, from coordinate 17,201,192 downwards.
CCCTGTAGAACTAAATAGGACTAACTATAGGCAGCCCCGGGATAGCTATACAATGAAAAGGATTCTAAGAATATAAAGTTTAAAAATGTCCCTTTTGACAAGTGTGACTAAAAGTAGCACTTCATATTCATACAAATTTTTCAACCAATATGGCAGGCTCTAAGAATATAAAGATTTTAAAACTCTTTCCAGTATGGCAGCCTATGGGATTCACAAACTTAGGCAAGGTGGGTATTTGACCAACAAGTCAGTGTGTTCAGTGTTAGCAGTACAAGGTCTTTATGTAAGATTGTAAGACATCTGGAAGGTAGAGAGATATACAAGTGTGATGTTACAGAGAAGTCTGCTATGGATATACAGACATGAAAGCTGTGGAAATTCTGTGTCCTCTCCCTATCCTTCCATCCATTCCCACTCCACCAAAATTCATATTTTGACGTCCTAAGTTCTAGTACCTCAAAACATGACTGTATTGGAGCTAGATCATAATTAAGTTAAAATGAGGTCAACAGGGTGGACCCTACTCCATTATGAATGGCTTATACAAAGAGATTAGAACACAGATGGGTGACCATGTGAAGACATAGGAAGAAGATGGCAGGCAGTCTACTGGTCAAGAAGAGAGGCCTCAGAAGAAACCAACCCTGCCAACACTTTGATCTTGGACTTCTATCCTCCAGAATTGTGAGGGGGGAAAAAAGCTTCTGTTGTTTAAGCAACTCGGTCATGCTACTTTGTTATGGCAGCACTAAGAAACTAATATAGAAGTCATTAATACAGATATAACACATTAAAATAGGATAATAAATAAATAATAAAAAAATAAAATAAAAAAATAATAATAAAAATAATATTTATATAAAAATATAATGTTGAAATAGCATATAGAGTAAGAAGCAAAAAGCACTGAACACCAACATTTTAATAGCAGAGTATGAGCGGTCTTTGAGATGCCCAATATAATGCTAGAGAAGGCAACAAGATATAAGGTTGAATGTAAATTAAAATCACAATTGTATATACATACATATCAGAGGTGCTGAAATTAAAAGGTGGTAGTGAAGACATAAAACAATGGTGGACATTGGCATGAACATAATATTAGGTTGAGCAAATGTAAATGCAGTTTCAGACCGTGAATTTTAAATCATTATAACTAGGCTCAAACATATCTTTATTAATCAAAATAGGAACCATTTACAATCAATACATTTTTGCCAATGAGAAAAAAGTTAAGTTTACTCCTGTAGCATAAAAATCCAGGCTTCAGGATTTGACACTCTTGGAAAGCATTTTCTGCCTCCTGCTGGTTGTTTTCCCTGCAAAAGTTGTCAAGATGCTTGAAGAAGTGGTAGTCCATTGGCAAGAAATCAGGTGAATATGGTGGATGTGGCAAAACATCGTAGTCCAGTCCATTCAACTTTGGAAGCACTGGTTGTGTGCTGTGCAGTCAGGTGCTGTTACAGAGAAGAACTGGGCCCTTTCTGTTGATCAATGCCAGTTGTAGGTGCACAGTGCATCTCATCAATTTGCTGAGCATACTTCTCAGATGTAATAGTTTCACTAGGATTCAGCAAGCTGTAGTGGATTAGACCAGCAGCAGACCCACCAGTGACCATGGCCTTTCTTTGGGCAAGTTTGGCTTTAAGTGCTTTGGAGCTTCTTGTTGGTCCAGCCACTGAGCTGGTCATCACTGGTTGTCATATAAAATCAACTTTTAAAATTACACGTCACAATTAGATTGAGAAATGGTTCATTGTTGTTGCATACAGTAAGAAAATACTTAGAACAACAATTTTTTTTTTTTTTTACTTTCAGTCAGCTCACGAGGTATTCACTTAACGAGCTTTTTCACCTTTCCAATTTACTTCAAATACTGAACAACCATAGAATGGCCAACATTGAGTTCTTCCACACCTTCTTGTGTAGTTGTAAGAGGATCAGCTTCAATGATCCTTTCAACGAGTTGTTGTCAACTTCTGATGGCTGGCCATGTGCTCCTCATCTTCAAGGCTCTCATCTCCTTTGCTAAACTTCTTGAACCACCACTTCACTATACGTTTATTGGCAGTTCCTGAGAAAAATGCATTGTTGATGCTCCAAGTTATCTCTGCTGCTTCATCACCATTCTGAACTCATATAAGAAAAATCACTAGAACTTCCTTTTTGTCTAACACCATTTCTCTAGTCTAAAATAAATGTAAAATAAGCAGCAAGTAATGCCATTAGCAAAAAAAAAAAAACCCATAAAGCTAGAAATGTGCATTAAATGTATAACATAACCACATTTATTTAAGATTATATTCCAATATTAAATGGCAAGGTTCAACACTGCAAAACTGCTATTACTTTTGTATCAACCTAATAGTTTAGTTTAAAACAAGATAGTTTAAAACAAGAATGCAGATAAAATTGTTTAGGAAGAGAATGAGAAAAAAGAATCCCGATAACTGGAAGAAAATGGAGAGGAAACAAAGAAAGTTGGAAAGGAGACAGAGGGGTAGAAGAAAGCAGAAGGAAGACCTAAACGAAACAAGAGAGCACAATCCATATGGAAGATCGAATACAGACAGACATACCACTTAAAGGAATGCAATCTTTAATAACAGAAAAATATCTCCTAGCTGGGTATTATAACCACAGATTTTTAAGTAATTTTCTGTTTCTCAACTAAAGGCAAAAATACTGTTGGACAAATCAAAAGGCAACATAAAATTTATGTAGCTTTTAATGCAAGTATCTAAAATAATTTCTCTCTTCCACTATGTAAGTTTCATTCATTAGGAAACAATACAGTTTCTACTGAACATATAAAATAGTGTCTATGAGGATAAAGTGATGGCTATAATAAAGTCTGCATAATCAAGATTACTATATTCTAATGTGAGGCAGACATGCTCATCTATAATAATAAAGAAGTATGAAATTCTGTGTGTAAAAAAAGAAAAATAAGGTGACTTCCTTATAGCAATGGAATTTAGACCAATTTCAAGAAAGTTAAATACATCTTGAATTCTTCTTGTGATCATTAAATTAATTCAACATTAATTTGCTTATAAAAATATAAATCTAAAATTAAGAATCTTACTTTCAGGAGTTTCTTTTTGCCACTGACTAAGTTCAGCAGTCAAACATTTCACTTGCATAATTAATAATGACAGCTATTTAAAAAAAAGAAGAGAATAAAACAAAGTTATTTCCTATGGAATATTCATATCTATTCATAGATAAATGTGTAAACAGTCTTAATACTTTAATACAAGTCCCTAAAATAAGTGGCTAATGTAACAGCCATCTAAACTATAAAAAATTATTACTCCCAACATAATTTTCCTTTAAATCACATTAATTATAGCCTATAAATTGCCATTATAGCAGCAATACAGTCCTAAAAATGATCATTTCTAATTTCAGCATTCAACCTAAAACAACTAAGTACATTAAGTTTATTCTCTTTAAAAAAAAAATGTTATTTCTTGCCAATTTTTAAAGACAAATTTGCTTGAAAGATGCTTTTTTCCTCTTTCTATGCCTTTTTAGCAAAATTGCAACTAGTTTAACTGAGCAGTTAAAAATAAGTTTAAATACATATATAAAAAACAATTATAAAATGAGACTTATTCCACAAATCACACATTCACACACAAAGAAAGTTTTACTATACCGAAGTTTGTAAATTGTATATCCCTTTAAAATTAAAATAAATGTTAAAATAAATTAAATTAAAATAAATGTTTCTGATATTAGGTGATTCCAATCATTTTAATCTTGATAAATTACAAATCTATGTGATAAATCTGTTGCCAGATTAGACCAAAAAATTGACATCTATGTATGCTTAAATTTCTGGAGAAGGAAACAGCAACCCACTCCAGTATTTTTGCCTGGGAAACCCCATGGACATAGGGGCCTGGTAGACTAAAGTCCATGGGGTTGCAAAGAGTCAGACGCAACTGAGTGACTAACACATGCTTAAATTTCAGAACATTTTTATCTCTTCTACATAATTTTTATAGGTAGACAAATAGATCAAAAACTTACATTTCAAAAATGCAATAGGGAGGCTTCCCTGGTGGTCCAGTGGTTAAGACTTCCCCTTGCAATGAAGGGAATGCTGGTTCAAACCCTGGTGAAGGAAGATCCCACATGCCACGGAACAACTAAGCCCATGTGTCACAACTACTGAGCCTGTGCTCTAGAGCTCTCAAGCCACTACTACTGAAGCCTGTGTGCCTACAACCTCATGCTCCACAACAAGAGAAGCCACCATAACAAGAAGCCCACATATCGCAACTAAAGAGCAGCCCCTGCTCTGCACAACTAGAGAAAAACCCTCACACAGCAGACGACCCAACACAGTAAAAAATTTAAAAAAAAATAAATAAATATTTTTAAAAATGCAATAAATATTCCTGTAATAACTATATTAAAAAGTTACCAAGTACTTTTTTTTTTTTAATAATTAAAATGTACGTATTTATTTTTGGCTGTGCTTTGCTTTGCCGTGGTGCGTGGGCTCTTTGTTGCTGAGGCTTACTCTAGCTGCAAGGACCAGGAACTGCTCTTGTTGCTGAGCCTGGGCTCGACAGTGCACTACCTTCAGTAGCTGCAGTGCGAGGGTCTAGTTGCGCTCCAGCAGGTGGGATTTTAGTTCTGGACCCACAGATCAGACCACAGATCAAATCCACAGCCCCTGCATTGGCAGGCGAATTCCAATCACTGACCCACCAGGAAGTCCCTCAAGTACTCTTGTTTAATCAATTTTTAAAATACAGATCAGGAAGCTTCAAGACCCTACTCCTGATCATAACATTGGCTGTTGAATAGTCAGATGGAAAAACCTAGTCTCTGAAAGATTTACTTAATTATATAAAAATGCATCTGTAGGTATTACAAATTTTTACCAAAGAAGAGTATAACATAATTTTCTTAGAGATAATTAACAATGTAAAAAAGTTTTTGAGAACTATAAAGTCACTTATAAATGCTAATTATTATTATTACTATAAAAGCATAACAAATTCTTAAAAAGTTAAATTTAAACTAGGCAAAACTATCAAAATGATAAGGACTCTATATCACTTTTCCTGAAAATATTAGATCAAAATACATAAAGTTACCGACACTCGTTTTTTTAACCTATTAAAAAATATAATTCAACCTCATACTATACTGATGAAACTCAGCTCTTACCTTTTAAAGCCCAGCTAAGGCAAATACGCAAATTACATCTGATACTGCTATAAAATTAAACCCTTTCTAACAAAGAAAAAAGTAGTATTTCTAAAGTGATTTTTAAAAAATTTGAGAAATCCTACCATTTTCCCATTTAATTTCTTGCTTTAGAAAATGGACTGAGCTTTAATATTGAATGTTTGAAATGAATAGATATGCTGAAGAGAATAAACTAAGCAAGCTTGAAATTATCCTTAAAGGCCTGCTTGCAAGGTTGGCCCCTGGCATCTAGGAACCTGGATCTTAAGTAGGCTCCCACCAATCTGACAAGAGTGGCTCTCTGTGCCTAAACTGTGAGAAAATACAATTTATACTGAACACCTGCTTTCCTCCTAAGAGTCTGGTATTTTGATAACTGACAGGCAAAAGGGTGCCTATGTCACTGCTGCTGCTGCTGCTAAGTCACTTCAGTCGTGTCCAACTCTGTGCGACCCCATAGACGGCAGCCCACCAGGCTCCCCCCGTCCCTGGGATTCTCTAGGCAAGAACACTGGAGTGGGTTGCTATTTCCTTCTCCAGTGCATGAAAGTGAAAAGTGAAAGTGAAGTCACTCAGTCATGTCCAACTCTTAGCGACGTCATGGACTGCAGCCTACCAGGCTCCTCTGTCCATGGGATTTTCCAGGCAAGAGTACTGGAGTGGGGTGCCATTGCCTTCTCCGGCCTATGTTAACTACCTCCTACAAAAAACTTTGGACTGAGTCTCTAATAAGCTTCCCTGGTAGACAATGTTTCACACTCGTCACAACTCACTGGGGTATTTAAGTATGTCTTCTGTGACTCCACTGGGAAAGGGTCCTGAAAGCTCATGCCTGGTTTCCTCTGGACTTAAACCCATGCTTCTTTTCCCATTGCTGATTTTATTCTGTATCATTTCAATGCAATAATTATCTCAGTCATGAATATGATGACTATAGATTGAGCCCTCTGAATAATTGTAGAGAATCATCAAACCTGGGAGGAATGTCGGAGACCCCCAATACAATAGGAAAAGACATTTTGTGGAATCTTTGGATAATGTTATTATTGACTATCTCAGGATTCTGATTATTTACCACTACCTAAGCACTTCCCTCAAAACTGATGTTTGGCTTATTGCCTGAAAATCATTCAGGAAACTTAACTAATGATTCTGATTCAGTAGGTCTCAATTTCTACAAGAAAAGAATCACATTTCCCAAGGAAACTAGATAATTTATTTATTATACAATGATTTCCCAAATATAATTCAGTTTTACCCTGTACAAAAGAACATTATTTACTTATTGATGGATACAAACCTTTTTACAAAAGATGACTTAATTTTTTATGACCAGTTTTCAAAGATCTGCTGTAATAAGCACTTTTCAAAGTGACAAATTAGCATTTTCCTTGTCTCTTTCTCACTCATTCTCATTTATTACTTAGGAGTATTATGCTCATAGATTTTAATATTTTCATAGTTATAATCAGCTGAAGCCTTTTTTTTTTTGATGCTCACCTGATACCAAATACGGACAGCTGAGTGCCTTCAATAGGTTCCAATGTCTTTTGACATGCTCCCAGTATTTCTGGAGAACTTTCACTGGAACTATTTGCATATTTAACTGTTCTTAGAGTTTTTATTATAAAAACATTTTTAACTTTTTATATGGTCAAATGCATCTAAATTTTCTTTTACCATGTCTAGATTTCTATTATTAGCCAAGCCATTTTCTTTTGTCTCTACCAAGACTGCACAGTCTCCAGCTTTTCTTAGGTTTTCATAGCAATTCATCTAGAACTTACGTTTCTATAATAAAAGACAGAAGTCCAATTTTATTTTCTCCAGATGAATATCTAGTTGTACCACTATTCTTTACTAACTAATTCATCCCTTTCCCAAAGATTGCGCTGTCATCTCTGCCACACTTTAAATTCTTAACCTGTTGCACTGAACCACTGGTGTATTTCTAAACTAATTCCATAGGTCTTTGATTATTCAGATGAATAGTTTAATCCTTTTATGAACCTTAGGGTAAAATTAGTTAAAGATTCCACACAGAAAGTAAATAACTGTGGCTAGTGCACCTAACACAACATAGGACAGTCTTTGTTCTAATTTTTAACAAGGTATCACGATAGCAGCCAATGAGCAATTCACTCCATGCTGAATGCATGCACAGTTGTTAAAACATAAATAATAAAGAATTTACTTATAACAGATTATTCAAAAAGTTTTTAGAATATTTCTCTTAAATCAGAAAGAAAAGAAAATTTTCCAAATCATTAAGTATACAGGTAGTAACAAAAATGTTATACTTGGCATAAACACAAACACATTTTGTACCTAAAACACAATGTATTCTACTTTTAGGAAGGACAAAAGGAATCATACCTGAGCATTTGAATCTGTGAGTGTCTCAGTTCCAGTAAGTGATAATTTGTTTTGACACTTGATTTAAAAAGTAAAGAAAAACAAATCACACAGTATATACCATAGGCAATTTCTTTCCTCTATCCTTTTATACCAATGTAATATTCCTCTAAAACAATATACAAATATCTTATGTATGAGAACAATCTTTAAAATCCTTACTTCCTAAGCAAGAGGATCAAGAAGGAAGCCAAACAGGTCCCAACATGAACACAACAAAAGTACAAGTGGACTCTTGACTCAACACAGAATGAAAAAATGAGCATAAAAAACCCAAAAATAGCTAGGGTGAATTAGAAACTAGATAATGGAAAAATGGGAAATAATAGAACAAGGGGGAAAGCACTACAGAAAGATAACAAGAAGACAATTAAAATCATAAGAAAATAAAATCATCAGGAGACATTGCTACTATGCTATTGAAAAAAGAATTCACAATTGTTAATAGTGATTATATCTAAGTAAAAATATGGGCAACTTAAATTTTAATTGTGCTTATTTCTAGTTGCAATACTTTTCCATAAAAATGTTTTGTTACTTTTTAAATTCAAAATTCTATATTGAAAATATTTCAAAAGCAACACGAAGTACCTTAAAAATTCAGTAATCACAGAGTATCAAGGATATATGTTTAAAAAATAATAGTTTTTTAAAAAGGAAAAAAATAAAAAAACCATTAACCTGTCTTAATGTAAAATTTTACTGGGAATAAGATGTAAAAAAATGTCTATGGCTCATATCATATATCACACTATTTTGAGTAAAACAAATTTTTACAAGCATACTATAGTGCACCAGAGTGATTCTATCTCATTAACTCAGAAATGTACAAATAATTCAATCAAATTTTCTAAATTAATTCATATTTTCACTCAAACTCCATTAAGTATAAAGTCTTCTTACCCTTTCTACTCTCTGTCTTGGAAAATAAAAACCACTAACCACTCAATGGCCCAAGCTAGGAACCTAAAACTATCTGTAATTCCCCATCACCATTTCACAACAATTAACCTCCAGGTCCTTTAAGTCCAATCTTCTTAGTACCTCTTGAATCCATTCTTCTATTCGCAATGACAAGACTCTGGCTTTAGTACTTCTTACAGGACCACTACTAGAGCCTCCTGAATATTCTTTCCTTCTGTAGTCTCACTTTTCTACATTCCATCTTCTTCAATACCACCAGAGTTATTTCCTCAAACAAGGTATCTCATAATGCCACTTCATGTTTATAATCCTTTAATAGTTCCCCATAATATTCATTCAACAAAATCCTTCATGTGCTTGCCCCTAATTACCTCTCCAGTCTCACTCTACAAATCCTTCTTCTCCTAATTTAAATGTCATACTATTCTACTTAGAGTTCTCTAAATTCTCCCAACATTTATATATTTTGTTCTTTATACTTTGTATACCTCTCCCACTTTCACAGGCTAACTCCTATTTATCCTTTTGAAATGAATTCAGTATTATTTCCTCTTTAAGAAAGCTATCTTTGACACTTTCAGGCTAGGCTTAGTACTCCTCTTAAGTATAATCTTTAAACTACCACCATATTATAATTTGTGATTACCTGCATTAGATGATAATCTCCTTGAGGGCAGGGACTGCCATAATTTTTTCTCTTTCTACAGCTCATCTAGTATAAAATTTCTAAAATGAATGCTTATAAGTCTAAAAAATATGTAAGTATTTATCATATAATATAACAGCTTTCAGGCTTCCCTGGTGGCTCAGCAGTAAAGAATCTGCCTGCCAATACAGATGATGCAGGAGATGCGGGTTCGATCTCTGGGTCATGAAGATCCCCTGGAGGAGGGCATGGCAACCCACTCAAGTATTCTTGTCTGGAAAATCTCATGGACAGAGGAGCCTGGCAGGTTCATAGGGTCACATATGGCTACAGTCCATAGGGTCACAAAGAGTCGGACACAACTGCACACATGCATAATTGCTTACAGAAACCAGTGTAATTCTTTCTTAAGCCTATTACTGAAATGGAATTCAACCTTACAGTAATTAATTAGTATATCACTTTTATGTCTTGATACTTACTTCTTCCATATCTTTCCACATTTCTTCACATTTTTTAATAAGTTCTTCTTCAGCATCGGCAACATCTTCCACATCTGTAGTACTATCTGGATCTAAATCTTGCTGATTCACTGACATGTGCCTTATGATATTTGTTAACCTTGTAAGAAAAACTAAAGTTAAAATATTTTCATTTAACAATATTCATTGATACCCACTACCTGCCAGATACTCACCTAGAAGCTAAAGATGTAACAGTGAAGAAAACAGGCAAATATTCCTCCAACCAAGGAGCTTACATTTCACTTGAGGAAAACAATATAAACTCAAAAAAGAGTAAAACAAATATAAATAAATATAAACTATAAATAAAATAAAAGATTAACTATACATATGTGTTATATATCAAATAGTTTAAAGTACTATGAAGAAAAGCAAGACAAGGAAGAAACATAGGGAGTGCTCAGACAGGGGCAACATGATTTTTCACAGGGTGGTCATATAAGGTCAACGAGACAACTTAGCAAAAATACGGAGAGAAGGAAGTAAGACACATGGATATTTAGGAGAAGAGGCTTCGGGCAGAGGGAACTGTAAGTACAAAGGCCCTGGGGAAGTAACATGACTGCTGTGTCCTAAAGCAGTAAAGAAGCCACTGTGATTAGAGCAGAGTAAGGCAGAAAAAACAAGATGAGGTCAGAGAGATAACAGGGATGAGATCATGTGGGTTTTACAGGTCATTTTAAGGACATAGGCTGAAATGAGAAATGATCAGAGTTTTGAAAAGAGGAATAACAAGATTTGAATTATATTTTAACACTGTAACTCTGAGTTACTACAGCCAGTAAGGAGAGAAGTAGGAAAACCAGTTAAAATGCTACTGCAATGATCCAAGTAAGATGGGGACCAGGATAATATTGAGATGGTACAAAATGTCCAATACTAAATATATTTCCAAGACAGAGCCAAAAGAATTTCCTAACAGTCTGTTTACAGAGTGTCAAAGAAAAAGATGAATCAATTATTATTTTAAAAGTTTGGGCCTAAGCAATTGGAAAGATGGAATTGTCAGTTACCAAGATGGGGAAGATGATCAAAGAAACCGATTTAGCAAGACATGAGATAATGCTGATTAAGAATCCAGTTTGCTGCTGCTAAATCACTTCAGTCGTGTCCGACTCTGTGCGACCCCAGAGATGGCAGCCTACCAGGCTCCTCTATCCCTGGGATTCTCCAGGCAAGAACACTGGAGTGGGTTGCCATTTCCTTCTCCAATGCACCAGAGTGAAAAGTGAAAGTAAAGTCGCTCAGTCGTGTCCGACTCTTCGAGACCCCGTGGACTGCAGCCCACCAGGCTCCTCTATCTGTGGGATTTCCCAGGCAAGAGTACTGGAGTGAGTTGCCATTTCCTTCTCCAGGGTATCTTCCCCACCCAGGGATCCAACCCACATCTCCTGTATTAGCAGGTAAACTCTTTATCACTGAGTCACCTGGGAAGTCAGGGGGAATTTAAAGTTTAGGGGAGGGGGGGAACCTTTAAGAAGTATTCCCTATGGGCAATTATCTTCCTGTATTTTGGGTCTGTGTGCGCATGCGTGCTAAGTTGCCTCAGTCATGTCTGACTCTGCAACCCTGTGGACTGTAGCCCGCCAGGCTCCTCTGCCCATGGGATTCTCCAGGCAAGAATACTGGAGTGGGCTGCCATGCCCTCCTCCAGGGGATCTTCTCCCACCCAGGAATCAAACCCATGTCTACTGTGACTCCTTCATTGCAGGTGGATTCTTTACTGCTGAGCTACCAGGAAAAGCCCATTTGGGGTCTACCACAAAGCAAAAGCAAAGAAGCAATTTATCTGGTTTGAAACAGGCAACAAGACGCCTTCTGAGTGGGCTTCTGGAGGAAGTGTTTTAGGGAGACCATTTGACAAGTTATATTTATTGAATAAAAAAGATTAAGATGGCAAATTTTACACATAGGTCAACAAAACAGAATAAAGAGCCCTGAAATAAACCCACACATATAAGGTCAATTAATTTTATGACAAATGAGCCAAGAATACATGACAGGGAGAGTCTTCTCAATAATGGTGTTGGAAAAACTGGACAGCCACACACAAAAGAATGAAGCTGGACCACTATTTTATACCATACACAAAAATTAACTTAAAATGGTTAAAAGACTTGAATGTAACACTTAAAACTCTAAAACTCCTAGAAGAAGACGTAAGTGGCGACTTCCTTGTCATTGGTCCTGGTGATGATTTGGGGAGTTTGGCAAAAAAGCAAAAATAAACAAGCAGGACTATATTAAACTATAAAGCCTCTGCACAGCAAAGGAAACCACTAACAGAATGAAAAGGCAACTAACTGAATGGGGGAAAATATTTGCAAATCATATATCTGATATGAGGTTACTATCCAAAATACATAAAGAACTCAGACAAGTCAATACCAAAAAGTAATGTGACTTAAAAATGAAAATGTTCCAAAGAAGACATACAGATGACCAAGTTACATGAAAAAGTACTTATTATCAAGTCAATGCAAATCAAAACCACAATGAGATATCATCTCATGCCAGCCAGAATGGCTGCTATCAAAAAGTCTACAAACAATAAATGCTGGAGAGGGTGCAGAGAAAAAGGAACCCTCCTACACTCTTGGTGGGAATGCAAACTAGTACAGCCACTATGGAGAACAGTGTGGAGATTCCTTAAAAAACTGGAAATAGAACTGCCATATGACCCATCAAACCCCACTGCTGGGCATATACACTGAGGAAACCAGAATTGAAAGAGACACAGGTACCCCAATGTTCATTGCAGCACTGTTTACAATAGCCAGGAGATGGAAGCAACCTAGATGCCCACAGGCAGACGAATGAATAAGAAAGCTGTGGTATATATACACGATAGAATATTACTCAGCCATTAAAAAGAATGCATTTGAATCAGTTCTAATGAGGTGGATGAAACTGGAGCCTATTATACAGAGTGAAATAAGTCAGAAAGAAAAACACCAATACAGTATACTAACGTATATATATGGAATTTAGAAAGATGGTACCAATTACCCTATATGCGAGACAGCAAAAGAGACATAGATGTAAAGAAGTCTTTTGGACTATGTGGGAGAAGGCAAGGGTGGGATGATCTGAAAGAGTAGAGTTGAAATGTGTATATTATCATATGTGAAGCGGATCACCAGTCCAGGTTTGATGCATGAGACAGGGTGATCAGGGCTGGTGCACTGGGATGACCCTGAAGGATGGGATAGGGAGGGAGGTGGGAGAGGGGTTCTGGATGGGGAACACATGTGCGCCTGTGGCTGATTCATGTCGATGTATGGCAAAAACCATTACAATATTATAAAGTAATTAGCCTCCAATTAAAATAAATTAATTTTTTTAGAAAAACCACAATGAGATGTTAGAGTGGCAATTATAAAACAAGTGTTGGCCGGGATGTGGGGAAAAAGGAATTCCTTGTTCACTGTTGGTGAAAACATAAATTGGTGTGGCCACTATGGGAAATATTATAAAGGTTCTTCAAAAAGGTAAAGACAGAACTACCATATGATCCAGCAATTCCACTTCTGGGTGTTTATCCAAAGGAAGCAAAAACATTAATTCAAAAATATATATGCAGTCTCATGTTTGTGGCAGCATGATTTACAACAGCCAGGACAACCTAAGTGTCTATCGACTGATAAATAAAGAAAATGCCTTATAATATAGACAGACATATATCAGTAAATTTTATTCCGCCATAAAGAAGAATGAAATCTCCTCACCTGCAATACCAATGGACCTTGAGGGCATATGTTGGCGAAATAAGTCGGACAGAGAAAGACATACCACATGATCTCACTTACATGTGGTATCTAAAAATAATAATAAAAAAGACAAGCTCACAGATTAAAAAAAAAAAAAACAGATCGGTGGTTGTCAAAGACGGGCAGGTGGGCCATGCAAATGGGTGGAGAGGGTTGAAAGGTACAAACTCAGTTACAAAATAAGTAAGTCATGGGAATACAATGTATAGCACGGTGACTACAGAAAATAATACTATATGAAAGCATATATGAAAGTTGCTAAGAGAGTAGACTTAAAAAGTTCTCACCACAGGGGGTAAAAACCATTCTGTAAATATGTAGAGTAATGGATGTTAGACTTACTGTGGTGATCATTTCCCAATACATACAACAGACAAATACTAAATCATTACACTGTACACCTGAAACTAATATATGTCAGTTATATCTCAATTTTTATGGTAAATTTTGTATATTTACATAGTAAAAAAATTTTGTATATCTACATAGTAAAAAAAATTTTTTTTTCTTTTTAAATAAGAGAGCTTAAGTCCAGAAATCCACTAAGAGATGGAAACCTAGTCGAGAAGGTAAATGGTCCTGCCTGGGTCACTTCGGCGTGACTGGATTTCTGCCCAGTCCCTCCCTCCCCACTCCCCAGCCCCACCACTCAACCCCCACAGTAACAAGCGTTCATTATCTTCTTCAGACTGTGTGTGAAAGAATCAAGAAGCTCAGGAAATAAGATGTTTGGCAAACCCGAAGGGAGGCCCGAAAGTTAACTAGTTCTTTCAAATTCCCCACCCCCATGTCTTTCTCTCCTAACAGGTGGGATTGTAGAGCCGGAGAAGAACGGGACTCAGGCCTAGTGGGACGACAGGGATCCGGTTTCTCGGAGGTAAGGGTCCCACCGTGGGGGTCTGCAGCTCCATATCCTAGGAGTTGTCAACCCCGGGAGTAAGTTTCAACCGTTAAAACCCTCTCCGGGCCAAACGCTTACCTCCTCCACACCTCAGACTTCAGGTCGCCTCAGCCTACTCGAGAAGCGGCTCTACGGCCCAGAACCCACGCGCGCTGATTGCTGATTGGATCTGCTTCCACCCACTCCACCCAATCCTGGAACTTGCTCGGCGCTGACGAGCAGGCCGCGCCGCTGCTTCGGGATTGGTAGCCGAGCAGCTGTGAGTGTCGCGCATTTTCTGACGGTTAGGACAACATGGCGGCCGAGTGTGGTAGCGATTCACAGCTGAGGAGAAGAAGGCACCGGGACCCGGAGGAACCGGAAAATACGGAAGTCAGCGCTCGAGAGCTGGTAGTGGCAGTGCCTCAACAGAACGAAGAAGAAAATGAAGAGCGCTGGGTTGGGCCTCTACCTGTAGAGGCAACATTGGCGAAGAAGAGGAAAGGTAGCTACAGAGACAGGCACAGGGCGAGATGAAATACTGTGTCCTCCGAGTGGGAGAGTTCAAACCAGACCCCCAAACGGAGGGTGTGTGATTGTGGGGATTTATGTCGAGGGTCGTCTTCTCACTTCTGGCCGTTCTCTACTCCGAAATAGTGATTTGGACAGAGTAAAGCTTCTTTTTAATAGTACCTAACAATCTGGTTTGTTACAATAGAGGCTAGAGCTAATTTGCCATAACTTACGTGTTTGGCACCGCTCATTTAATCCGTACAGCTGCCGTATGAGGTTGGAAATTTTAATCCCGTTTAGCAGATGTGGAAAAGAAAACTTTCTATTTAAGATTTTTAGTTGAAGAGTGGTGGTAGTGTATTTGGCCACCTGGGAAGGTGGTGCCTGTTTAGAATCTTAAGGAATAGATGAGAATAATTTAATTCCTGACTCCACCAGTAATGAGTTTTCTGACAATTACAAAACTTTCCTGGATTACAAGTTTTTCATCCAGAAACCAAGATCTGTGGTTTTCAAACCATACTCGTGCATTTTGCCACTAGCGTGTAATAGTGACAAAATTTTATCAAATAAAAAGGGTGATCCAAAAAAAGGGGGAGATGTTGGTGAAAGGGTCACATTAAGTTTTCTTATTTTTCAGGTTCTTTGGAATGTTTCCCTTAAACGTATAAGACCATTAAAATGTGATCTTTCTGAAAGCTCAAATCTTTATTACTCTTCCAACTTAAAAATTTTAAGTGATTTCTCATTATTTTTAAAACAATGTCCAAACTCCCTAATATAGCATGTAAGGCCCTTGATATGATTCTTCCTTCAGCACATTTCCATTACTTCCTCGGCCAAATCCTTGATCCTCCTTATTCTTTGTCCAAGCCATACTATAACACTAGAGAATGGGGCATGCCCTTTTACAGCTGCGAATGTCTGCGTGGGTGTCACAAGGTCTACCTGGAATAATATTCCTCACCCACTTAACTTAACCTACTGTCTTTCAACCTTTAGCTCAGCTGTTACTTTTTCTGGAAAACATATGACTTTTCCAGTCTGGGCTGAGTTTCTAAAGTACATTGATCTAAAAAAAAAAAAAAAATACATTGATCTTAAGAATGAGATGTATTTATCAGAGTGAAAATTTTATGTATCCAAATTTTGAGTACAAGTTGGATACAGATACAGCAAAATTTTATGTATCCAAATTTTGAAGAAGCTACTTTTTTGAAAATTGTTCCTTAACACCCTTGAAGTGCTGTTACCTTTTTTACTGCTAAGTCTTTTAAGTTAAATGTTACCATAGCAGTTGTTTCCTCATTGCACTTGCTACATTTTTAAATTGTATGTTTGTTCATGTGATTGTCTGATGAATGTTTCTCTTTACTGTTAAGACTGTAAGCATATAAGAGCAAAGACCATGCCTATTTTGCTCCAGTGCTTGGTACAGTGCTTTCCATATAGCGAGTACTCAGTAAGTATTGAATGAATGAATATTACTGTGTAGGTTTGCAGTTATTTTCTTGCACTTGATACATGTCCTTTTTTGTGGAAATCAGTGGGAATGGAAAAGTCCAAAAATATCAAAGTGCTGATATTAGCATTAACAAAAAGCTTATATTAGCATTAACAAAAAGCTTATAAACTTAATACAGTTGAGACAGTGAGATGCTTATTCAAATTAATCAGTAGTGTATTCAGTTTGAAGAAAAAGTTGAAATTCAAAAGCATGTATAAAATATTAGAAAAATATCACTGAAGATTTTATCTAAAAGGATAGGGGTTTAAAACTTAGAAATGGAACCATCCCCTTTAACATGTTCTTTGGACATTGGACTTTTGTACACATTTTCAGAAAGATACTATAAATGGTTATATGGCTCTACCTTATATTATATGGTGCTCTTTATATATATGTATTATATATTATATGGCTTTACCAATGATGGTTTTCTCAAGACAGTGTTAACTCTTCATGTCCATGTCCCTTGGAACCTAGTTTGTTTTCAGTAAATATCTGTTCACCAAGTGAACTAACAAACAGCAAAAGGAATATGCATCAGGATTAAATTTAGCTGTATATTACAGAAAAATCCAAAGGACAATAAATAAAGAAAAAAATCCAAAAATGACAATAAAGATAAAAGTCCTAAAGTAGACAGTCTGGGATTGGTGTGGAGGCTCCAAAGGTTCTTCCTTCCTGGTTTCTGCCCCAACATCACTAGGATATGGACCTCATGTTTGTCCTTGATGGTTATCTCCCAGTTTCAAACTGTCAGACTGGGGAAAGAAAGAACGGCACAACTTTTGAGGGAGACTTCTTGACTGTTACTCAACACTTCCACTTTTATTTCATTGGTGCTTAGTCACTCCGAACTTCAGAGAAGGTGAGGAAGATACTATAGCTGGATGTCAATACTCACATATAAAAACGGAGGTTCTTTTACTGAAAATGAAGAGAGAAGTAATTTGTTGGACACAACTTTAAGCTTGCTAAATAGCAGTAATGAAAAGCCATGAAACGATCATGCTTAATTTATGAATTTTTTATGGGCATGTTTGGCCTTCATTGGATTGTTTTTAGGTACAAGTATGTCATTTTTTTGTTAGTATATTTTTTATAGCTCATATCATGAAATATTTTCTCAGATTACCACTCTTAAAAATGTTTTGCCCTTGGAAAAAGTTTGAGAAGCACTCAACTGGACATTCTCTAGGATTTTCTCAGCTCCAAAAATCTAAGCATTTATTACATTTACTCAAACCTAGTATCAGTTGCTTCAAAGATGATCATTGCCTTCAAGATAAACTGGGATGTTCTGGATGGCCTTTGACCTCGTACTACTTATTTAAATTAGCAGTAATAATTGGATCTACATGGTTGGAAAGTTGGTTGTGATATTTTCATGAAACTTAAGATTTTTGTCTTTTAATGGAACTTGTATGTTAAGCCAGAGCCACTCAATTCTTAAGTTCTGGGACACAGTTAAGCATCTGTATAATACCTGAGAATGAATCATGACCAAATAAACAATGGTTCTATTCAGTACCATGAAATAATAAGTTACAACTGACATAACAGACACTGGATGTTTTTCATTACGCATGAATTGAGAGAAGTTAAAATCTAAAAGAAAATATAAAATAGTATTTAGTTCCAGTTGTTAAAAAATATTTTTCTTTACTTTTTCCCCTTAGTTCTAGAGTTTGAAAAAGTCTATCTTGATAATCTCCCCAGTGCATCCATGTATGAGCGCAGTTACATGCATAGAGATGTTATCACCCATGTGGTGTGCACCAAGTAAGTCTGTCTATATTTTTTTCTGAGAAGTTTGTTGTTTTTTTTAAAAATACTTCAGTTTTGAGGTGAATTGTAAAAGTAGCTTTAGGATATTGAGGATTTCTATTTTATTCCATAGGTTTTAAAATAGTTTGTTAAATAAAGACCTACAGGCTCTTTCCTATATCATCCAAAGATACATTCTCTAAGACCAAATTCCCTACTTTGTGTACATGTCTTTTGGAGACAAATGCCAATAGGGGATAATCTGGATAGTATCAGAGCTTCTGTGAAGGAGAGTGTGTTAATAATTTGGGAGTAATTGGTAGCTGGCTGTTTCAGTACAAATGGGGAAAATGATGAAATCCAAAACATTCTGGAAATGTCACAGAACCTTCAAAATAGCTGAATAGGGTTTTGTAGAAAGAATAGTAATACTCTACTCTTTGCTGAGTTCATATTATGTCTAGGTCCTGTGTCAAGGCTTTTTCTTTTTTTTTTTTTTTTTTTAGTGGAGTGCAGTTTATTATGCCGGCGGGCCCAAGGCAGAGTCTCCTCTTAGCCAAGGACCCCAAGGCTTTTTCATTAAAAAATTTTAAGCTTTTTCATTAACTGTCCCATTTATCTTAACAGTCTTACAAGTAGTATCCATCTCCTTTTTATAGATAAGGAAACAGGCGTGTGTGTGTAAACTTCAAAACACTAGATTTCGATAAAATCTTCAAAAATCTTTCCATTATAGTCTGCTGCCTTAGGTTAAACAAAGAAACCTAGAGTGACAGAAAGCTAGTCCTATATGCTGCCTTATTAACTGATAACTTAATACTAGGAAAAGAGCTAATATTTGGTCAAAATTATTCCATAAAAGGAATATAAAGATATTTAATTTAAACAGGCACAAAGTGATTTTTGCATCTGTTTTAGAAAGTAACTTCTACAATTTTATATTCAGGACAGACTTTATTATTACTGCTAGTCACGATGGACATGTTAAATTCTGGAAAAAAATAGAAGAAGGAATTGAATTTGTTAAACATTTTCGTAGTCACCTAGGTAAGAATTTCACTTTTTCTTTTTTTTTTTGGCTGTATTTCAACTGTATTGATTAAAGTTTCTTTTTACATTTTTTTTCCTTTTAATTATATCCATTTCTTTGATGTTCACTAGAATGTTTTGATTTGGTTTCTTTAAATAGGAGTTATTGAGAGTATTGCAATTAGCTCTGAGGGAGCTTTATTCTGTTCCGTGGGTGATGATAAAGCAATGAAGGTGTTTGATGTAGTGAACTTTGACATGATCAATATGCTGAAGCTTGGGTGAGTTTTTTTTTTAAGTGTGTGTGTGTGTGTGTATATATATATATATATATTTTTTTTAACGTAATGAAAGAATTCTTGAACTAAACTTCACCGTTTCATAGGTATTTCTAAACAGAATATATTACCATTCCATTAAAAAATGTGCCTTTATATTTTGCTTGGGAAAATTAAGTATTATGACTCTTCGTTATGATGTTGTTTGTGGGCTTCTGCTGTGAGTTTTGTTGTTAACTGCAACAGAAATGTCCAAGTAGCACCATAACAAGGATTAATTATATCCATTTTACACTACTTAATAATTTAATGAGTATCCATCATGTCTCATTTACTGGCATTTAAATTAACTTCCTTGTAATGCTTATTTCAGTAATATAGCATTGTGTTTTTATAAGGCTTATGCTCATTTTTGGAATTGTTGGTGATTTTAAACTTTAAAGTATATTGATAGCCAAACTATGTGGTTAGACTGTGCAGTAACGAAATTAAACAGAAGACCATGGGCTGCGTAGCTTAAGCAACAGAAATATATTTTTCTCACGCTTCTGGAGGTTCAGTTCAGTTCAGTCGCTCAGTTGTGTCCGACTCTTTGCAACTCCATTGACTGCAGCATTCCAGGCTTCCCTGTCCATCACCAACTCCTAGAGCCCAGTCAAACTTATGTAAATCAAGTCAGTGATGCCATCCAACTGTCTCATCCTCTGTCATTCACTTCTCCTCCTGCCTTCAATCTTTCCAAGCATCAGGGTCTTTTCCAATGAGGAGATTGGAAAGTCCAAAACTTCTGGAGGTGGAAAGTCCAAAATCAGTGTTACAGCGGTGTGTGTTTTCTGGTGAGGACTCTTCCGGGTTTCACACTTTGTCCTCATTAAGTACAGGGGAAAGAGTGGAATATTTTGCTCTTCCACTTCTTAGAAGGCCAAAGGCCTGTTGGATTAGGGCCCCACCTTTCTGACCTCATTTATTTATTTTTTTTTTTTTTAATTTTTTTATTAGTTGGAGGCTAATTACTTCACAACATTTCAGTGGGTTTTGTCATACATTGATATGAATCAGCCATAGATTTACACTTATTCCCCATCCCGATCCCCCCTCCCACCTCCCTCTTCACCCGACTCCTCTGGGTCTTCCCAGTGCACCAGGCCCGAGCACTTGTCTCATGCATCCCACCTGGGCTGGTGATCTGTTTCACCATAGATAGTATACATGCTGTTCTTTTGAAACATCCCACCCTCACATTCTCCCACAGAGTTCAAAAGTCTGTTCTGTATTTCTGTGTCTCTTTTTCTGTTTTGCATATAGGGTTATCATTACCATCTTTCTAAATTCCATATATATGTGTTAGTATGCTGTAATGTTCTTTATCTTTCTGGCTTACTTCACTCTGTATAATGGGCTCCAGTTTCATCCATCTCATTAGGACTGATTCAAATGAATTCTTTTTGACAGCTGAGTAATATTCCATGGTGTATATGTACCACAGCTTCCTTATCCATTCATCTGCTGATGGGCATCTAGGTTGCTTCCATGTCCTGGCTATTATAAACATTTAATTACCTGTTTAAAACCCTTTCTCCAGATACAGTAACTTTGGGGATGAGGGCTTCACCATGTGAATTGGAGAAAGGTGAGGATTAGAACTACATAGTTGAGTATGTGACAGTACTTTTTGGGAATTTCCTTCAAAACCAGTTTATGAACCACTAAAAGAAGTCAGTCTCATTATTTATGATTAAAAACTTATTTTTTGACTACAGATAGAAATACCTATTGATCATGTGTCATATCCCCTGCTTTGTTTCCCCCAGACTTTAGCTGTTTGTTTGTATATTTTTAATCAAATATATGTTGAACATTTGCCACCTTTGAGGGTATTGAAAGAGAACAGGCATATCTTGTTTTATTGCACTTTGCACACACAGGTTTTTTTTTTTTTATTCAAATAAGTTTGTGGCAACCCTGCTTGGAGCAAGTCTGTACTCACCATTTGTTCCAATGGCATTTGCTCAGTTTGTATCATTTCACATTTAGTAATTCTCATAATATTTCATTTTTCATTATTATTATATTTGTTACAGTGATCAGTGATCTTTGATGTTATTGTTACAAAAAGATTACAACTTGCGGAAGCCTCATATGATAATTAGCATTTTTTAAGCAATAAAGTTTTTAAATTAAGATATGTATATATACATGTAATTTTTTAGACATAATGTGATTGCACACTTCAATAGAAATACAGGTAGTGTAAACAAACATTGTGCACTAGGAAACCAAAGAAAATCCATACAGCTCACATTATTGCAATTTTCAATTTTTGTGATCTGGAACCAAACCTGGAACATCTCCAAGCTATACCTGTGTCTTTTAAGATTTGATAGGAATTCTGAGAGTCCTCAAAAAGTTTTGAGCGTTAGCTCTGTCATTGGAGTAACTGTAACTTCTCAGACTGATGATTTTGAAGGAGACAACACACAATTGAATATATAAGTTTAGTATGTTGATTACATTTGTCCAGTTTTTTACACTTTATCAGGTAACATGTTAAAAGCTCACAGTATTAAGATCAAGCTACTGATAATGAGAGAGTGATATCAGAATATTTTTCTTTAGAGCAAAACCATGACTAAAATATTTTGACCTTAAATATTTCAAGAATGGATTTGTAAAGTATACTAGCATGCTAACCTATTTAAAAATAAGGTATACATAGACAGGGGCTTCCCAGGTGGAGCTAATGGTAAAGAACCTGCCTGCCAATGCAGGAGACATAAGAGATGCATGTCTGATCCCTGGGTAGGAGAGATCCCCTGGAGGACCTGGGCATGGCAGCCCACTCCAGTATTCTTGCCTGGAGAATCCCATGGACAGAGGAGCCTGGCAGGCTACAGTCCATTGTATCCCAGTCAGATACAACTGAAGTGACTTAGAATAGCACATACATAGACAGAGACATGGAGATCCAAAAAAAAAAAATTGCCTCAGAATATTTTAAGAACCAGGTCTGTTTCGGTTTCCTTGTAAATACTTGCTGTATGAGTTCTCTTCTTGTGGTTTGATCAGTCCTCAGAAGTTATTATCATTCATTATGAGATCAGAAAGAGAAAAATTAGTAACTTTTCCTATTCTTCCCCATTCTGTATCTCGCTGCTACTTTTGATCAAAAAATCTAAAACTGGCTAAATCACTGGCCAGGGACATTTTTTGGTGATGGGAATGAGTAAGGATGTTTACAACTTGTTTTGGCCTCTTCTTATCCCCATCAATTCTTTACTATTTTAGGTATTTCCCTGGACAGTGTGAGTGGATCTATTGCCCGGGGGATGCCATATCTTCAGTTGCTGCTTCTGAGAAAAGTACAGGAAAAATTTTCATTTATGATGGTCGAGGAGATAACCAGCCACTGCATATCTTTGACAAACTCCATACATCACCTCTTACTCAGATACGGCTAAACCCAGTTTACAAAGCAGTAGTGTCTTCTGACAAATCTGGAATGATTGAATACTGGACTGGTCCTCCTTATGAGTATAAATTCCCCAAAAATGTGAACTGGGAATATAAAACTGACACAGATTTATATGAATTTGCCAAGTGCAAGGCTTATCCAACCAGCATATGTTTTTCACCTGATGGGAAGAAAATAGCCACTATTGGTTCTGACAGAAAAGTTAGAATTTTCAGATTCTTAACTGGAAAACTCATGAGAGTCTTTGATGAATCACTAAGTGTAAGTACCATATAAATTTAATCAGATTTTACTTTTCTGAAAATGTCTTTAGTTTATGCTGTTTCTTAAAAGATTTTTTTCTGGACATGGACATTTAGATTGATGATTAATTTGCTTATCACATTAAAGAGACTGTTTGTCTGCTGTCTTGCATTGTTACTCTTCAAAACTCTCTTCTCTAGGTTTATGATGTGATATTTTCTGAGCCAGTTTTTCTTACACTTATGTGGCTGTTTTTGTAGTTTTGTTGTTTGAAGGCTCATTCTTCTGAGATCCTCAAAACCCACGCTGGGCCTCCTTCTCTTCTCATTCTCTTCACTCCTGCTTTCCGTATGACTACTTAAAAATTTATTTCTCCAGCTTTCTATTATAAACAGACCTTGCCCTATCCTTTTAATTTATTTATTTATTTTTGCTGTCTTCATGAATAGCACCAACATGTATCTACTTGCACAAGCCAGAAATCTGAGTCATTTTTAATTGTTTTTCCTTACCCGTCTATTTAATCCATCATGAGTCCTGTCAATTTTACTTTCTACATATACTTTAAATACATACATTTCCTTTTAGCACAGCTGTGACTACCCTAGCTCATAATCTGTTGCCTGGCCTATTGCATGGCCTGCTCCCTGTATCTATTCTAGCTTCTTCCTAACTTGTTATCCATGCTCCACCCAGAGGAATCTTTTCAAAACACATTATCTTATCATGTCATCTTTGAATCTTTCAGTGACTACCTGTTGTTTTTAGGATTGAGACCAAAATCGTGGCCTACCATATTGTACCTCTCACTACCACTTCCACCTACTATAATTCACCTCCCTCCCTGCCTCTGCTGTACCCAATCAGGCCTTCTTTCAATTTCTTGACTACGTCTCCCACCACAGCGCCTTTGCATATGCTGACCGTCCTGCTTGGAGTGACCCCTAGTCCCATTAATCCTCATTCCTCCCCTTAGCTATTGAACTCATCCTTCAAATCTCAAAGAATCATTTCCCCCAGTGATCTTCCACTATTCTTCCAGCCTCAGACTACTTATATTTTTTTTAATGTGGTAGTGTATCACTATTTGTTTTCTTTTATAATATTTGGTCTTATTATTTGATTAATGTGTGCCAACCCACCACCCCCTCCAGTAGATTAAACTGTGTGTCATTTATGGTCTTCTATCTGTTTTGCTCGTGAATGAATCTCCAGCACTAAGAATGATACCTGACACGTAATTACTGCTAACAAGAATTTATTGGGACTTTGCTAGTGGTCCAGTGGTTAAAATACAGCACTTCCATTGCAGGGGCATGGGTTCAATCCCTGGTTGGAGAATGAAGATCCTGAATGCCTTATGGCATAGCCAAAAAACAGGGAGAAGAAAAGAAGTGTTTATTAGAGCATGTAGCTGTAGAATGAGTTTTTATCCATGCAAAGATAATTGGTTTTGTGGATATTTGAGTCTCATCACGTTTCCATCTTGTGATTCTGTAACTGCTATTGGTATGTTGAATTCTCCAAAAGTTTGTGGAGACTTTGTAACAATAGTGTTTATTGTACAACAGTGTCAATTCTACAGCCTTTGTAGTCACCAATTTATAATAGATTTCTTGCATTAAGTGCTTCAAAAATGCTGTCACCTTATTAGTGATGTGGTAATAAGTTGGGTGAATTAGCTGCCTGAAAGAATAGGAATCCAGACAATAGGGAAGGTTTGTATGCTAGTCAAATTATCCTCATAACTCATTTTCTTATTGGAAGAATATAGCTTTCCATTATGCTTTTGGGAAAAGGAGAAACCTTCTGATGTTTTCTTCTTTAATCATGGCTTCAACTTAAATATAATTTTAAAACTCTTCACAATTTGCAACTCTTCCTAGATTCCTTAAGAAAACAAATCTATTCTCTGGATATAAATTAACACATATACATATGTGAGCTGTTGAATTCACTCTATTTCATTGTTGTCTTTAATATTTGTTGAAATTATAGGATTAGTGTGATAAGATCAGTAGCAAAGTATAGGGCAGAAGTTGAGATTCAGGATGAGGGAGTTTGCCAAAAAAAAGGTTTGCGCCATTTGCAATTGGTGCAAATGCCAATTAATTTAGTAATAATTCTAGTGATTAGTTAGTTAATGATCTCATAGTTCCACGTTAAGGGTTCTAACTAGTTAGAGTCCTAGTTTAATAGATTTAATTGGACGGTGTGAAGTTGTATCTTTTGGTATTTTATTAATCAGGAGTACTGCATATGGCCATACAGAGATGATGAGATGACCAGAGATGCAGCTGTTAAAGCTAGAATATTGTAAAAAAAAAAAAACACACCAATACAGTATATTAATGCATATATGTGGAATTTAGAAAGATGATAACAACAATCCTATATGCAAGGCAGCAAAAGGGACACAGATGTAAAGACTTTTGGACTATGTGGGAGAAGGCGCGGGTGGGATGATTTGAGAGAAGCGCATTGAAACATGTATATTACCGTACGTGAAATAGATGACAAGTTCAAGTTTGATGCATGAAGCAAGGCCCTCAAAGCTGGTGCTCTGGGACAACCCAGAAGGATGGGATGGGAAGGTGGGAGGGGGGTTCAGGATGGGGGGACACATGTACACCTATGGCTGATTGATGTCAATGTATGGCAGAAACCACAATATTGTAATTATCCTCCAATTAAAATGAATTAATTTTTTTAAAGATATTGATGTGCTTAAAAGGTTAGATTAGCATTTATTACTTTTACATGGGCAGATGACCATCTATAAACTCTATTTCTTGAAAATGAATCTTCTTTCTAGCAAAAATAATCAAGGCTGCCATACTACAAAAATGTAGTCTAGCATCTAGGCTATTTCTGGCAAATGAATAAAGCAATAATATATCAGTTCAGAGACTGGCAACAAGAAACCCTAATGTTCCCTAACATGTATACCTCCTTTTCATTTTTGGAGTTACATATATTGTTGTTCTTTCCACATCTAAAAAAACCAGAGATTTTGTTAATGCAAGCATGAAAAAAAGTAGTAGATGGTACATAAGCCTGACTGACTTCTTTGCATTTGCAATAGAGAGCCACTTTTGATTTCTGCGCTTTGATGCCCTAAATGTCAGGAAAACTGAATGTAAAGACCACATCTTTGGGGAGGCTGGTAGTGTGATTGTACATAGTAACTGAGATATGACCCTTATCTTGAAAGTTGTGTATTAAATATCAAAAGAAAAGTAAACCAAATGTCCAAACTAAAGGGCACTCATAACATTCATCCATCCTAAATCACATTTACTTAATGATAATCTAAATATATAGTGGTGCTCCAAAATAACTTGAAACATTTTCTGAAATATGAAATTGTTATAAATTAGTGAAATCATAAAAAATAAAATTTGGGTGCTTGTTAAATGGCAGGTCCATGATCCTGGAACAAGAACTCACAGTCCATATCTGCATTGTGCAGCTTAATAGCCACTAGCCACATAGGGTTGCTGAACACTTGGCATGTGACTAGTCCAAACTGAGCTGGACTAAAAGTATAAAATACACACTGGACTTCAAAGACTTAATATAAGAAGGAAAAAAGATCTCAATTTTTAAATATTGCTTAATATTTTAATGTCTTTATGTCGCTTTTTTGTATTTTGATTTTGCTTAATGTCTTTGATATTTTAGATATATTGGGTTGAATAAAAGATTAATTTCATGTTCATTTTTGCTTCGTTTAACATAGCTACTAAAAAATTTAAAATTACATATATGGTTTATATTGGAAAGTGCTAATCTGTGGCTTATAAAATGCAGCAGATATATTGTTTCTGCAGAAAAAGCAGTATCTTAACTCTTTTTTTTTTTTTTAATTAGAAGAACCAGCTAGTATAACCCACTCGTGTTCTTGCCTTGAGAATCCCAGGGATGGGGGAGCCTGGTGGGCTGCTGTCTATGGGGTCGCACAGGGTCGGACACGACTGAAGTGACTTAGCAGTAGCAGCTAGTATAAATACTATGTTTTTTGATTGAATTTTCTAATTCAGTTCCTGCTTATAGTGTTTATAGAGTACTCCTTAAGAAGATATATAAGTACATAAACTGTCAGTGGCTATTAATGGACACTCTGCTTTTATTTAAATTCTCCTTCCCTTTATCATGTAACATTATTTTTGTTAATAAATGGTTTGTTTCCTAGATGTTTACTGAACTGCAGCAGATGAGGCAACAGCTACCAGACATGGAATTTGGTCGACGGATGGCTGTAGAACGTGAATTGGAGAAGGTGGATGCAGTGAGATTAATTAATATAGTTTTTGATGAAACTGGACACTTTGTGCTGTATGGAACAATGCTGGGCATTAAAGTTATAAATGTAGAAACAAACCGGTAAGCTTTAATATCACATATGCTTTTTAAAAATTTACTTCTAAAGGACCATTTCCTCCTTTGGGGAAACAATGGGGGTTTTGTTTGTTCCAAGACAAGTGGAATGGTCCCAGATGTCTAAACTTAACCAAATGTTTTGACTGGATTTTTCTGTGGTCTTTTGGTTGTTTATAATCTTATGTAAAAAGTTTCCACTCATGTTTGTTAAAGAAATGAAAGAAAGATATGCATAGTTTCAAGTTTGTTTTTTTTTTAACAAGTTTCAGTCTTGTCTTTTGCTTGTTGATTTAAATTAGCCCGTTTCATGTTAAATGTTGCCAAATATCTTAACCACAGAATTCAGCACTACATCCTGCTAGACATAAAATCAGAAGTTAAAATGCATGAAACCACAATAAGCCTTTTGTGCAAATAGCCCATTTGGTCTTAGAACAAAATTGCTACAATCAGATACTATCACTCAATGTAAATGAAAAGAACTTAAAGTATATTTAAAGGAAAAAAATCTTGTGCTGTACATTTTCACATATAAACAAATTTATATTGTAGTTCTTGGCAATACAGAATCTTTGAAGGCTTGAAGAAAGATTAAAATGATAGGGATAGGTTAAAACTGTTTAACTGAATATTTTTTTTAATCTGAAAATTATAAACACCTACCAATTTAAAATAACTTTTTGGGGGGAGTGGGAGAGGCAGAAAAATACTTTTCAAAAACCTTTTACTGGTTATTTTGTACAAAAATAAAAGATAGTTGATTCCTAGCTTTTATCTGCAGAGTTGGTATAGTTGGAGTTAATCCTGATAATTTTATTATATGTATTTTCCAGGTGTGTGCGGATCTTAGGCAAGCAAGAAAATATTAGAGTGATGCAATTGGCTTTGTTCCAGGGAATAGCCAAAAAACATCGTGCTGCAACTACTATAGAAATGAAAGCTTCTGAAAACCCAGTTCTTCAGAATATTCAAGCTGACCCAACAATAGTCTGTACATCCTTCAAAAAGAATAGATTTTATATGGTATGTGGAAGTATCAATACCAGGAGATAGTCTTTAATGTTTCTTCCAGTTTGATTGGAGTTTTATTTTTTTAGCTTGTGCTTTTCCCTGGTAGCTCAGAGGTTAAAGCGTCTGCCTGCAGTGCGGGAGACCCGGGTTCAATCCCTGGGTCGGGAAGATCCCCTGGAGAAGGAAATGGCAACCCACTCCAGTATTCTTGCCTGGAGAATCCCATGGACGGAGGAGCCTGGTGGGCTACAGTCCACAGGGTCACAAAGAGTCGGACACAACTGAGCCACTTCACTTTCACTTTCAACTAAAGAGAATGTTGGCCATAATAGCAGACTTTCTAAACAACCAGAATACCATCTTATAAAATTAGTATTGTAGAATCTTTAACTAGGGTTTGATTTTAAGTATTTCTGTACTGTTTTACATCCTGTTTTGAACTAGTTTTCAACCTAGCTTCTACAACTATTTGTGTTGTCTAAGACAATAGGAAGTAAGTGGCTGTGGTAATAATTGCATCCAAAATTGATTTTTCCTGTGGACTTTTAAAAATTCTTCTGTTTTAGTATTATTCACCTTTTATTCTTCAACATGACTTGCACATTTCCTTCTCTAGATACAAATCTTTTTTCATCTTTTGATTCCATTGTAATGATGCTACCGTGGTGTACATTCCTGAGAGATATTTTTCTTCTGGAAAAATTAAAAGTACTTTGCATGTTAAGTAAGATTGGACTGAAAATCAAACTACTAAGCTATCTAGGAGTAACACTGTTTTAATTTTGTTCAGTCAAGCAGAAAAATCTGAAGTGTAGAGACCTCTGCCTCTGTATCTGTCTTTTACGCTTAGCAACTTGCTAAAACCCAGGTGTGATTATTTTTTTGCCTAAAATCCTTAAATGACTCTCCAGCTGTCTATATTAACCACTTTCCTAGTTTATCTTTCTTCGTCTTTAGTTCATTGGCTATACTGAACTTGATCCCACTTGCAGGACTTGATGTAATTTTTACTTGGTGGTATTTGCCCAGGTTATTCCTTCTGTCAGCCACAAACCTCTCCCCAGTTCCTTTTCATACTTCAGGTCTCAGCTGGGAAGCCTTCTCCTGACATCAAGTCTGGATTAGGTGTGCCTGCTTGTGTACATGTCACACTTTTTGGAATTAATTTGGTGATTTTGTGGCGGGGTCGGAAGGGGGTCTCTGACACTGTCCTCTCTTCCTCAAGATAATATAAAATCCATAAATACAGAGCACTATGTTTTCTTCACATACCAAACTCCATAGAGTTTGGTGAATTGTCTGACCTATTATAGGATACTCATTCATTGGTCTGACAATTTACAAGCAGCTGTGGTGCTCTGAAGGTTACCGGCATTTGGTAAATGTGGGAAATAGCAATTTATCTACTCCAGCCAAGCTTTTAGCCTAAAATGGATATATTCTTTTAAGATAAGAATTTTGCTTATAAACTTTCAAATTCACTGCTAAAGATTTATTAATATATATGGTAAAGAAAAATACTTGTTATTCCCTATAATTTAACTGTTTTGAAGGTAAAAAGAAATCATCAGAGACAGTTCTTAATATACACTAAATTTAATTTTCATCCACTTTATTTAAAAATTGTCTTTCCCCAGAGTTTGTTTGTTGATTAAACCACACATGTTCCTTAGAAATTCTGAAGAAATAGAAAAATAAAAAATTAAGTCACTCACTGAGTATTTATACTGCTAACATTTTCATGATTTATTAGATGTACATATTCTTAAATAAAACTAAAATGGTATTCATACATACAAATTTTATGTCCCTTTTTTCAAATCCAGTACCGTAAAATTGTATAAAATTTGAACTTTAATAGTTCTATATGTGAACTAAATCAGGATAATTTTAAAAATTCATACAACTAACTAGTGGAACAAACATGCCACTCTTTGGTAACTGGAGAATACTGTGTTAAAGCAGTGACATGCTGGCTTAGTTGTTTCCTCATCTGGAGTTGACCCAAGCAGGCCGAGGGCTGACGTTAGGGTCAGAGCGTGGGCTCCAGATTTACCTTTCTGCAGCTCAGTGAGCATCCACCTCTCTTGGGGAGAAAGGATTTCTGCTTACTGAGAGTCAAATAAAAGAGTAGGCCTTTAGAAGTCCAGAATTTTAACAACTGAAAGTTTTCTCTCAATTCTCTGTAGACTTGAGGATCCTGAGATTTCTGCTTCATTCAAAATGTACTGTACATCCTTTCTTCCAAGCTTCAAGGTTTAGATAGGTCAGATGGGACTCTGTCCAAAAAAAAAGAGGAGGTCAAGGTCCACTACTGATTCATCTTTGAATCCTCATCCTACCAGCACCAGGTCCTGTTCATAGTAATAACAATTATTAAGATGTATATATTGCCTTCTCTGTTAGGCACTATTCTCTAAACACTTTATATCCTTCATTTAATCTTCATATCAGGTGTCATTTTTGAGGTAGTTTTTATTATCATTCTCTTTTATGAGTAAGGAAATGAAAGTAATGAATTTACTTCCCCAAAGTCATGTAACTAGTTAAGTGGCAAACTACAATTCAAACCCAGGCAATCTAAATTGTGAAAAGTAAGCAATAGATGGCAGGTTAGGTAGGACATACTAGAAGACAGAAGCAGAGAGCTACCTAAAAACTGCCTATTTTTTAAATGGGTACCCCAAAAAGTTTTCACCAAAAAAGATATTAAATTCCATTTGAAATCATTCATCTTCATCATATGAATTTTCTCGTTAGGCAAATGTATAAATTTAGTTGCCTTGCACATCCTATGATTGGAAGCAATTCCTGAAATAAGCATTTATTCTATAAATGTAAATTCTTAGTTTCCTCAAATACTTCATTAGAAATGCAATTTTCTTGTTCATAAATTTTAACCAGATGAAAAATTTAATTCATTTACTTACTTTTTATTTTCCTCCTTGAGTTTACTAAACGAGAACCAGAAGATACAAAAAGTGCAGATTCTGACCGAGATGTTTTTAATGAGAAACCTTCTAAAGAAGAAGTCATGGCAGCTACTCAAGCTGAGGGACCCAAACGAGTGTCAGATAGTGCCATTATCCACACAAGCATGGGAGACATTCACATCAAACTCTTTCCTGTTGAGTATGTACTGTTTCTGTTGTCATAAATAAATAGCAGTGTAAATGTGTATATTTGAAGAAACTGCAACTTCTTGTTATTTTGAAAAATTGAACTGTGTTGGATAAAACATCTTTCCTGAGCTCTCTGATAATTGTTACATTAGAAAATGTGAAAATTTTATACATACATATACATATTTCACAGGTTTATTATTATGAGGACAAAATATAGTAGATATGACAGTGCTGAATGTAAACTATAGATTGACATACAAATGTATATTACTGCTACCATCAACTACACGTGCCAACTATAGGTTTTGTGGTTCACTTGTTATAACTGGCTTTCCCCTCAAATCTTTAAGGGGAGGATAATTATTTTTCCTTCCTGACATTTCAGTTTGCAGAATGAACATACAGTCCCAAATACAATGCAATACAACTGGTTATTCTTGATCCAAAAGAAGACGTCTTTTACAGTGCCTTGATTTAAAGTACTTTTGTTATTTTGATATGAATGTTTTATGTCCAATATTTTACCGTATCTTGACACTGGACAAAAAACTAGGCAGTTCTAGACACCTGGACTATCTCATTTTAAGTAGAGAACCCATGCATCCACTAAGCCTATTCCTTGATGTGCTTGGTACAAGATTCTCTTGATTCTCTCTGCCATTCTCAGTGTTGGGAGCTATTATATGATAATATACAGTATTAAATCATCTCATGAGATTAGTTAATATTATTTAGAAAGTGTATCTGAATGTGTGACTATCATTTAAAGTTTATTAGATTTAGTAGCTATCATAGCAGTGAATAAGTCCTTGGTCAGGAAATGTCACTATACTATAACATTGTTTTTATAAGAAAATTACCTTTCCCAGGACTATATACAGTGGGTTATGGTGCTATGGTTATATTTTTTAAAAATACTAAATGACTTTGGAACCTAAATACTCTCAAATTCAAGTAAAATAAGCAGTTGTGATCTAAAGATGGTATATTATATAAACTATAAGAACAGGCTACTGCCTATATGCCATCAGCTCTTGCTTCTGCTGAGATCAGAAGAAATGATGACAAAAAAAGACTGTCCTGAAACATTGAAAAGATTCTGAAAATACCATTGGGAAGGCAAACTACAAAGAAAACTTTCCTAAGATGCTCCATTAAATTTTCATATTTTTAACATATGTCTCACTAGGTGCCCTAAGACAGTGGAAAATTTCTGCGTTCACAGCAGAAATGGTTATTATAATGGACACACATTTCACCGCATAATTAAGGTAAGTTATGCAAATTTTATATGATTGAAGGAAAAGTATGTTATTGTATAACAAGAGGTTTAGAACCTAAGGAATCTCATTCACACTTCGCACTTTATTAGGAATAGGAAAAATGGACTATGGAAGTCAAAAGAATAATGGATGATCATGAAAATCAGATATAAAATCAAGGATAGGGACAGTAGCATGGTAGCCTTTTTAGAAACACTGCAGCAGTCTTTTGTCGGCAGTTAAAGGAAAGGATCAGGTAATGAGTAAAGGGTCTTGCTGAGATAAAATCAATAGCCAAGGTAACCTGTTTCTAGTGGCTAGATAAGGTCTAGATCTAGAAGATTAAGTGTTAGAAGAGCCATGTTGCCACTTTATCTGTGAAAACTACCACTAATACCTGATGGATAGAATGAATTCAGCCCAGGTTTTTGTTGAGCAACATACCATGAAGTGTATGGAGCAGTGAGGTAGTTCTTGGTTACTGGCAGGTCAGAAATGGCAGAAGAAATGTCAGACGGAAAAATTAGATTTCAGAGTTCTGAAGGAATTGGTGAAATGACTGACTAGGACATTCAGAGTGTCTAGGGAAAGGGGAGAGAAAAGAGTGAGCCAATTATATAAGACCTAACACATTAAACAAGATCCTAAAACTTACCTACAGTATTAATTGGCTTTAATTAAAGATTATTGAGTGAGATAGTGCCTGTCTATAAATGGAAAGACTTACATTTTTGTTTCCATCATTGAGATAAGATGGCAGTTATGCAATGGAAATATATAATCTAAATTAAAGTATAACCAAGGGTTTACTTTAAAATCAGTTTATAGAATAACTGTTAAGATTTTATTGAATATAAAGCACTCGACAAACATATGACTCCAAAGCATACATATATGTAATATGTGTAATATTACTTTGTCTACTTTCTGTTAAGGGCTTCATGATTCAGACAGGAGATCCAACAGGTACTGGTATGGGAGGAGAAAGCATATGGGGAGGAGAATTTGAAGATGAATTTCATTCAACATTACGACATGACAGACCATATACACTCAGCATGGCCAATGCTGGATCGAATACTAATGGATCCCAGTTTTTCATAACAGTAGTACCAACAGTAAGTAGAACATGCATGTGTGTGTGCTAAGTCACTTCAGTCATGTTTGACTCTGCAACTCGATGGACTGTAGCCTGCCAGGCTCCTCTGTCCATGGGATTCTCCAGTCAAGAGAATCCCAACTCAGGGATCGAACCCATGTCTCTTATCTCTCCTGCATTGACAGGCAGTTTCTTTTCTACTTGCGCCACCTGGGAGGCATTTTCTGTAAGCCAAAGATGCATGGGTTTTGATCTAAGAGAGTGAATTCAGTGGAAAAGAGAGCTTTATTATTCTCTATTATTTATATATGCTAGGATATAAAAATGAAAACAATTTAGAAAGGAAAATGGAAAATTACCTAACAAATAAGACTTGACTTTATAAACAGTACTTTTGTAATTCAGGCCACGTGAGTTTAAGTCAGCTTTGCACTATTTGTTGGACAATCCAAAACAAATTACTCTGCCTCTGGGCTTGTTTCCTCATCTTTAGAATAGTAGGATTAGAGTGTAAGAATTCCCGATTTTAATACATTTTTTCCCCACATTTTTCTGTCTCTGAAATCAGAATGCATTTTCTAGCTCCCTTTGATCTAAAAGATCCAGATATTAAACATTAAGCTTTTTTATTTTTTATTATAACATGGAACTACTCTTAAAAGCTTCTAAGTGAAAATACATCTTTTAATTATATTTTAAAATGAAGCCAAAGTTTAATTCTTTTTAATGAATGACACTGTAGCTTTCATGAAATACTTGTAAGAATATCTAGCTCTATTGCTATGCAGTTCTACAAAATTACAAAAACTCTTTTTAGAATTAAATAAAGAAAACAATTTATAACTACTGTCTGCCAGGTACATGATCTCATGTAATATTCACAATACTTCTAAGTATTATAATGAAAGGCAAAGTGTTAGTCCCTCAGTCATGTCCAACTCTTTGCAACCCCATGGACTGTAGCCCATCAGGCTCCTCTATCCGTGGGATTCTCCAGGCAGGAATACTGGAGTGGGTTGCCATTTCATTCCCAGGGGATCTTCCCCACCCAGGGATCAAGCCTGGGTCTCCTGCATTGCAGGCAGATTTTTTACCTTCTGAGCCACCAGGGAAGCAAGTTTTAAAAAACAGATGAGGAAACAGACCTGATGAACTTGCCAAAGGTCAAGTTAGTAGCAAAGCCAGAGTCTGAACTCCTATCTCTGATGCCAGAGCACATGATGCCTATAGTATTCCAGACTGCTTCTTGTGCAGGTAAGGTTACTACAAAGAAACTTAACCTTCAGCAAACATCACCCAGCTCCCTTTGATCTAAAAGATGCAGATATTAAATATTTAACTATGGTTTTTTATTTTTATTATAACATGGAAACTACTCTTAAAAGCTAAGTGAAAATAATCTTTTTAATTATAGTTTAAAATGAAGCCAAAGTTTAATTCTTTTTAATTTGCTCATCCAGTGGATGTGATTTAAGAATTTAGGGTTTACCAAGATTTTCTGTTTGTCCTCCAACACAGCCTTGGCTTGATAATAAGCACACAGTGTTTGGACGAGTAACTAAAGGAATGGAAGTTGTACAAAGGATCTCCAATGTCAAAGTCAATCCCAAAACAGATAAGCCCTATGAGGATGTCAGCATCATAAATATTACTGTCAAGTAAAATAGATTTGTCTCATTGTCTGTATAAATAAAAATACACATACATTAAACACAGGATTATTTTACATAAGGAAGGTCAAGATTTGCTGAATGTACAAATCATGTTTCAGGGATTCAGTATTATATTTGTGTATATATTTTTTCATTAAAGGCTATTTTTTAAAAGCTCTGCCTCTGAGTTTTCTTGCAGTATTTCTCATCCTAAGAGGAGATAAACTCAAATGGACTAAAACTCAAGCAAATAGCACTCTTTATACATAATTTCTCAAGAGTCTTAAAAACCATATTAAATAATAAGAATGGTATGCATTTGTTCCTCAGCTTTTTAAAAACATGCCAAATAGTCTGCCCTCAAATGTTTCTTTAGATCTTAATAAAGGGCATCTTTGGTGATATACCATTTCCTTTTTTATAAGGTTTGTCTTTCACACCAAATAGTTTTGTCTTTTGAGCACTCACAGTTCAGTCACTCAGTTGTGTCCAACTCTTTACGATCCCGTGGACTGCAGCATGCCAGGCCTCCCTGTCCATCACCAACTCCTGGAGCTTGCTCAAACTCATGTCCATCAAGTCAGTGATACCATCCAACCATCTCATCCTCTGTTGTCCCCTTCTCCTCCTGCCTTCAATCGTTCCCGGCATCAGGGTCTTTTCCAGTGAGTCAGTTCTTTGCATCAGGTGGCCAAAGTATTGGAGCTTCAGCTTCAGCATCAGTCCTTCTGATTAATATTCAGGACTGATTTCCTTTAGGACTGACAGGTTTGATCGCCTTGCAGTCCAAGGGACTCTCAAGAGTCTAAGTAAGTGGAGCAAAATTTCAATAAACAGCAAGTTCCTGTGGTCAAAAGTGTTAAATTCCTGAATAATTATGAAATATTCTTCAAATAAAAGAATCACAATAAATGAATATACCTGAGTCCATGGTTTTATACAATAGTTCATTTACTATTTTCACATCGTTTTTCTAATGTAGCTAAACAACTTTTGTCTTCAGGTTATGGTATCTCTTCTTATCTTACAAAATATATCATCAAGAAAACTACATATTGAGTAAAAATGTTAATATCTAACAAGGGAGAGATTAGTAGAAATTAGAACAATGTGAGTTTAAGTCTTAAACTGATTTCTTCACCCACCCTCATAAATTACTTCATAACTTCAGAATCACTGCTTCTACTTTCCAAACAAACTCTTAGGAATTTACAGGAGGAACATGTTCAACAGACCTGTTTAGGAAATTCACATTCTCATGCTTAATATCTAAGCTTATACTTTTCCTTCTACTGATCAGCAGGATTATTTCCTTTACCCATTTTGTACCACAAACTGATGGAAGAACATGCCTTAACTTTTAATATTGTGTCCTCCTTTTAAAAAGAACTAAAACTGGGACACAAAATGACTTTCCACTATGACATTTACCTTTTTCCCCTAATTTTAGGTGTTTAGACTTACCTATCAATTCATTCATAAAAGCTTAATCCTAAACTTTGGCTGATAACTGCCACCAAGTGGTGGTGGTGATGCCTCATCCTCCCCAAAATACAATTATTTTTGCTTTGAGAGGAAATCAGGTTTGATTAATGAATTTTTCCATTCCATGTCACAAATTTACCATAATCAGTAGACCTAAAAAATATATATATTGCTATATGTCTATTTTAAAGCATGTTTTAAGCTATTAGCAAGATACTGATGCTTACTCATTAGTCCTTTTCATTTATTACTCTTTATAGGGAAAAGTACAGCTATTTTCTTCCTTATTAGCACCTTGCAAATTGAGAAGTATCTCAGTGTTACATAAAAAGTCTTTCTTTTAGCAATATTAGCTCAGGATATAACTAGGTTTTCCAAGGCCTTTTCTGAAAACAGTTATTTAAAATATGATATTCTATGTGAAACAGGTTAAATTAAAAATTTTAAAAGCAACTATTTCACTTTAGTCAGTGCAGAATTTTAGCTCTCCTTTAAAAAACACTAGTTTTAATACATATTTAAATGTGACGTAAGTTGCAAATAAAGAATAACATTTCTAAACTTTTAATAAACTATCTCAATTTGACACTGAAGTCAATCCCTATGTCATTTTGTTTTGTTTCTCCTAACCACAGCACAAGTATGACTTTAACTGGTTACTAGCCATACTACTATATAGATGATTCGAGA
This sequence comes from Cervus elaphus, assembly GCF_910594005.1. Lineage (NCBI taxonomy): Eukaryota > Metazoa > Chordata > Mammalia > Artiodactyla > Cervidae > Cervus > Cervus elaphus. The sequence continues at coordinate 17,163,303 of NC_057839.1, read as the reverse complement.
ATTTTTAGAAAGATGATAGGATTTCTTTAAAGTGATCTTAACATTTTATTGCTATCCATTCTGATGATTTGTATAATGCAAATAATGGCTTCTGGTGATTATAAAGCATTCCAGAATTACAGGCAAGACTATACACTTGAAAAACCTGCTTTACGTAAACTATACAATAGTATTTAGCTTAATACAGAAATTCAGTGCCAGGAGGCAAATCCAAATAGACTGTATTTAAAACCTCTCAAGTTTGACATTTCCCAGAGGGAACTAGCGCAGTCTTGCTAATAATTAGTGAAAGTACAACCAGAAATAGAAATAAGAGCCTGAAAAAAACTTCTTAAAAAAATAGTAACTACTACTACTAGATACATTATAATCAGGTCTAAGCACAATTTTTAAATTGTGTTGTAGAAATATGCTAGGAATGTGATTTAAAAGTCAAGCAAAACTGGTAAAATAAATTTACAGAAGAAAGCAAGTTAACATATTAGTGTTAGACTGTTTTTGAATTACCTAGTAGACAAAACAGTTCAAGGGCTCACAGGCAAATGTAACGCGTTTTTTTATTTTTCACAGTTACTGCAATCAAATATTAATTTAATTCAGAAGTATTATATGCACAAACTATACTTGTAACAGCATGACCTTTTACTTGAAAAATAAAGGATGAGATATTACATTTACTTATTTACACACTGCCCACAACTGATGGATTTTTTTTAATGCTTTGTTTTCTAAAAGTTTCATTGTTTTTAAATGAAATATATTTGAAAAGACAACCAAAACAGTGCCACCCAGAAGTCACATCTTGTCATCAGCCATCGTAAGGATTTAACCTCATCCTAAAGTATGTGCTCAGTCGTGCCTGACTCTGTGACCCCATGGACGGTAGCCCACCAGGCTCCTCTGTCCATGGGATTCTCCAGGCAAGAATACTGGAATGGGCTGCCATTCCCATCTCCAGGGGATCTTCCCAACCCAGGGACTGAACCCGTGTCTCCTATGATGGCATGTAGATTCTTTATCAAAGAGCCCTCTAGGAAGCACTTCATCTAAAGTCTAAAAGAGTGTTAAAAAAAAAAAAAACCTATAAAACCCAATCTAGGTATTTTTAAATATAAAATTAGACTGCCATAATAAGGGAGTGTCCTTAAAAAATGAAAAACAGTAAAGAGCACACACTTTAAATTTTTTACTCACAACCCTGTAATAAATGTGATATAAACTTTTTATACATTTCTTCTTTTCCTTTTGTAGACATGTTTCTCTCAAACCACCTCTTAAGGCCTTGTCATGAAAATCCTTGATCACATTTTATTGTTTAAATAAATGCACTTATTTTGGGAAAACATTTTAAGGTAATCATTTCCACTGCTTAAATAACTTCTCTTGAGGTAGAGGTAATTTCTACTTAGATCTCTACCTTTTATGTAAGACCAACACTGGCTTCTGCGTATAACTTACTACATTTTACCTATAGTCATTCTCCTTAAAGATGCAATATTATTTTTAAAAAGCACACTACTAAGTACTTTATATTGAAAAATAGAAGGACAAATTTAGAACTCTGACCCTGGAAATAATACATCCAGGTTCAGCTCTGCAAATCAGTCTTTTCATAAGTGAAGATCAACTAGAATATAACTGACTTTCACAGTTTTTTATTAATTGTTCTTCAGTGTAGTACTGATCTGACAACATCAGGCCTAGTTGGATTACATTTCATTCTAACTTACTGGGTTTTATACAAAAGGCTTTAAGAGAGCTTTAATAAAATACTGTATAAAATATTCATCTTCTATAGCTTATAGTTCTTAGCATTAAAGATGTTCTGTTATACTGAACATTAAAGTAATCCTATTACCCAAAGATGCAGTTTGGATTTTATTTCATTAAGTCACTGCCTTTTTTGCTACTGCATACTGCCAAAATCCAGTGAAAAGGCAAGTTAAGAAGCCATGCTTCACCTGCTTCATACAGAGGGTCCATTAGACACTTGGTTGGCTATTCTTTCTTCGAATGAATAAACCTTCACCTGTTCTTCACTGTGACTACTTACTTCCCAATGCTGGATCAAATACTAATGGATCCCAGTTATTCATACCAGTAGTACCAACAGTAAGTAGAACATGCATGTGTGTGTGCTAAGTAATCTGTGTGTACACACGTAATCTGAAAAACTTAACAAATGTATGTTTTAAAAAAATGCATATCCAGTAAGTCCCTGTTTAATCCAATTTAATCTGCTCAATCAGCTATTTAAATTTTACTACAGAGTTTTTAAAAGCAATATTGTACTGAATTCCCAATCCAAGATTCCTATATATACATCGTCAATTAGCTATCTTTCAGATGTAGAATTTCTTACATCATGTTATGTGCAAAATAACTCTTAACCACGAAACTTTAAACAACTGCTACACTTAAAATCAGGCAACGTCCAATACTCCAGCAGCCACAAGTTGGCGTGAGAGCCAGTCCAATCCTTCATACAGTCCCATACCACTTCGAGCATCACAGCCCTGAATATACCAGCTTCGGCCACAGCACAATTTATGGAGACTAAGAAGCTCAGTGATTTCTTCTACTGACAGAGCTCCAGCAACATCCTAAAAGATAAATACACATAAAAAAATTTTTTCATAAGTCTATGCAAATTAGCATTTTTGTAATTATTGCTATATACAGTTTTGCTGGTATCACTTTAACAGAAGCCTAAAGTTAAAACCTAAATTCAACTTTCGGTAATTATTCAGAGATTAATGAGAACAGAAAAAGAATTGTTTTGGCTATAACAGTTTGTAAGAACAGTCTTTAAAAAAAAAATATTTGGCTGCATGAGCTCACAGGATCATCGCTGTGTCGTGAGGGATGCTTCACTGGAGCACAGGGACTGTGGCTGTGGCACAAGCTTTTAGCTGCTCCACAGCACTGGGGATCTTAGTTCCCCAACCAGGGTCACACCAGCATCCCCTGCACTGCAAGCCGGGTTCTGAACCACTGGACCACCATGCAATAGTCTTGCAATGAAATCAATGAAGGCTGTGCCCCCTGAATGAAAGATACTGCCCATGTCATTACAAGGCATCTACTTAAAAGGAAATTAATACACGTATATCAGAAGAAATGGCTCTTACGTAGGGTTTATAAAGAGTTTATTAAACTCTCCCAGGAAATTCTCTGACGGTCCAGTGGTTAAGACGGACGGAAGACAGGACTCACTGCTTTCACTGCCAGGGACCCAAGTACAGTCCCTAGTAGGGGAACTAAGATCCTGCAAGCTGTGCAGCAAGGCCAACAACAACAAAAATCTCTCCAAACAGCCCTGAATACCCTTCTTCCCAGAAGCAACCATCAGTAACAATTTCTTTCATATTTTCCCAGAAAACTTCTATGCACACTCATGTAAATGAACAGGACACATTCTAGTTTTTTTGGTTTGTTTTCTTAACACATATATTGAAAATAAAGATACCTTTCCATTGTCAGGACAAGCAGAAAAAATTTTCCACCAGTATTTTTAACTTCCGTATTGCATTCCACTGTAGGTGTAACATAATTTTCTTAACCAGTCCTATACTGAATATTTACATTGAAAATATGTGCTTATGTGCTACTACATATGCATATACATGGAGGCAAACATGTTTTTAAATACATACACTTGCAAAATTATCTCTAAGACAACCTTAGGATATCTGTCTACAGAATACATTACTAGAGAATTACAGGGTAAAAGGGCATATGCATCTAAAACAGTACTTTTTATATGCAGTACTTTGACAAAGTACTGCCATATTGCCCTCCAAGAAAATATCTCACATTAATAACCACACCAGCAGTGTATCCATGTCTGAGGATTATCAAACATTTTCATCTTTAACAAGATGATAAGTGGAAAATGGTATTTCACTCTGCCTTATTTGCATATCTTTAATCATAAAGTGAAGTGTATCAGTTCTTAATAGCTTGCCTTTTTTTTAAATTAAGGGGAAAATCCTTACTGTCTATCCAACTCTTTCTTCTTATGACATCTAAGCCACTTTATCACTCTAAAGAAAAGCATTCTTATCCTCCTAGAAGCTGTCTCAAAATCTAAGAATCTTCACCTGCCACAGTTTGAAAGTATCAGTTCTTTGGCGCTCAGCATTCTTAATGGTCCAACTCTCACATCCGTACATGACTACTGAAAAAAATCATAGCTTTGACTATATGGACCTTTGTTAGGAAAGTGCTATCTCTGCTTTACTAAGTCGTCTAGGTTTGTCATAGCTTTTCTTCCAAGGAGCAAGCATCTTTTAATTTCATGGCTGCAGTTACTGTCCGCAGTGATTCTGGAGCCCAGGAAAATAAAATTTGTCACTGTTTCCACTTTTTCCCTGTCTATTTGCCATGAAGTGATGATCTTAGTTTTTTGAATGTTGAGTTTTAAACCAGCTTTTTCATTCTTCTCTTTCATTCTCATCAAGAAGCTTTTTAGTTCCTCTTTGCTTTCTGCCATTAGAGTGGTATCATCTGCATATATGAGGTTGTTGATATTTCTCCCATCAATCTTAATTCTAGTTTGTGAGTGACTCAGCCCGGCATTTCGCATGATGTACAACATACAGTTTGGCATACTACTTTCCCAATCTGGAACCAGTCCGTTGTTCCATGTCTGGTTCTAACTGTTGCTTCTTGTCCTGATACAGGTTTCTCAGGAGACAGGTAAGGTGGTCTGGTATTCCCAGCTCTTTAAGAATTTCCACAGTTAGCTGTGATTCACACAGCAAAGGCTTTAGCATAGTCAGTGAAGCAGAAGTAGACATTTTTCTGGAATTCTTTTGCTTTTTTCTATGATCCAATGGATGTTGGCAATTTGATCTCTGGTTCCTCTGCCTTTCTAAATCCCACTTGTACATGTGGAAGTTCTCGATCCTCGCTACAGTTGAAGCCTAGCCTGAAGGATTTTGAGCATTACCTTGCTAGCATGTGAAATGAGTGCAACCATATGGTAGTTTGAACATTCTTTGGCATAACCTTTCCTTGGGACTGGAACAAAAACTGACCTTTTCCAGTCCTGTGGTCACTGCTGAATTTTTCAAATTTGCTGGCATATGTTGGTCTCCATGATGCTCTCTAAAAATATTCATGTTTTTATTTTTTCTGTCTGTAGTTGTTCTTTGCTTCACATACTAATTCAAAGTATTACCTATAATTTCAATTCAAATCCTACTTTTTATAAATCTTAGAAAATACAAACTTTAGAACTACTCTCTAATTTTCCATAATACTTTATATTAATATTACTGAAGTCACTTAGCAGTCTTCTTATTAATCTGCACTTAGCAGTACTAGAAATAAACACTTAACATGCAAACCTAAATACATAGGAGTTTCTGGTGAGTATCAACTACCTTATTTCTATCTTTATACTCCAAGGTACCAAGTACAGCACCTTCCATATAGACTGCATTCAAAATACAATGCAGAAACTTTGTATCTTCTGAGTTATTTCTCTCAAAATCTTAACAGTTACCTTATAATGTGGAATGCTAAAATAAATATTCTGAAATACAAATGTATTACCTGTTTGTTAGCAAAAATCAGGAGTAAAGCATCTCGGAGTTCTTTTTCCGTTAACAACTTTGCAAGTTCACTGTGTGCTTCACTAACTCTGTCTCTATGACTGCTATCAACAACAAACACAACAGCTATCAAAAAAAGACAAAAATATTCATTTAGTCACTTGTTTAATTTCAGTAAGTGGGCTAAATATTTTAATGTTATACTATGGTGAGTCTACCATCATTATTTTCACAGGAAGGCTGCCTATTATAGGAGCACCTAGCAATAATTAATGATATGATCTCAAGCAGTTCACCTAACTTTTGGTCTATTTTTTCCTCATTTATAACAGGATTTACAACATTTGCACTACCAAACACATATTGCTTTGCATATCATTTAATATTTTTCTCTTAATGAATGAAAATGTACCTTTCATGATCTACCTACTGATGCTCCTTCTTTGATTACTTTACTTTGATTACTCTACTTCCTTTACCAAAAGATAGTCTTTTAAAAATAAATAAGTCACCAACTTTATCTCTCCAAGGTATTCTCTTTAGGTGCCTGGCACAGCACTTTTCCATAAATTGTACTCAAAATACATAGCAGAAACTTCACGAATATCTACTGAACTGTCTTTTGAAAACTTTCCAGCTATCTAATGGCAGCTAAACATCCTAGGCTTTCAACCATTCCTCATGTTCAAAATTCCATTTCTTCCCCTTAATCACTGGCTCATACTAACCTAATATCAAAAATTTCAAAGTAAAAATTATCTGGTCTTTCTTCTAGCTGGAAAACAGGACGATATATGGAACAAGGAGCATGAACATAAGCTTTATGCTGGGGTACAGGAGGCAAAATGTACAATTCATTTATGTTAATAAATGCTAAGTGGAACGTATGTCACATAACACAGTTTGGTTAAAATCAAACCACTATGGGTTCTTCTGCTGATGATAACTAATTGTGAATGGAAATAAAGGAGTGGAGCTATTTAGAGATTATAATGGGACAAATGTTGAGTTGAATTGAATTGAATAGAGCAATAGAACTATACACCACAAATTCTACCCTATACCACACTATTGCCAATGATTATACTCATATGAACACTAATAATACTCTTTGTTAAGAATACCAAGAAGATAGTACCCTTAATTGCTTACATGTATAAGATAAATATTATGTTATCGTTTTTCATGAAATATACCAGAGTACATATCCCAGTCTATCTAGCTTAATTTTCTTAATAGTGTGGGGCGTGCTACCAATATGTAATAGTATGGTCATGTATTTAATCAATGTTAAAATATCAATTTTATTAGCTAAATCAATGCACTGAAAACTGGACTGACATTCTAAAAATTTGAAAAATTAAGATGTAATTTTTACACTCTTACCTTGGGTATTAAGGTAATAATGTTTCCACAATGGTCTTAATTTGTGTTTTCCACCTACATCCCAAATGGTGAACTTTAGATTTTTATATTCTACAGTTTCCACATTAAAACCTGTTTTTTGGAAAAAAAAACTTACTTTAATACTGACTGTGGGAGAAGGCGAGGGTGGGATGTTTTGAGAGAACAGCATTGAAACATGTATATTATAAAGGGTGAAACAGATCAACAGCCCAGGTTGGATGCATGAGACAAGTGCTCAGGGCTGGTGCACTGGGAAGACCCAGAGGGATGGGGTGAGGAGGGAGGCGGGAGGGGGGATCAGGATGGGGAACACATGTAAATCCATGGCTGATTCATGTCAATGTGTGGCAAAAACCACTACAATATTGTAAAGTAATTAGCCTCCAACTAAAAAAAAAATGGAAAAAAATAATAATAAAAAATGAATTTAAAAAACTGACTTATGCGTGACACACCAAAAACAGGCAACCCCATTTGTAGCTGTGACTTACAAATCATCTTCATACCGCACTATCTAACCAACTCCACTTGTAATAAACATACATGGGGAAATGTATACCTTTAACCAGGGTTAGCCCGCTAACCCAATAGAGTCCTTAGACCTTGACAGCCGAGTACCAGCTCTGTAGCACTGCCACCTCCTCATCCCTAATTTTCAGCCAGAGTCATCAATACTTTCTTTATTCTTTTCAGCTGTCCCACCAATATTCTGTTCTTCCTTACTATCCCTCCTCAATCCACATTTCAATCCCACAGTCACTGAACCTTGCATTTTTCCTCTGAAATGCTGATGTCTTACAGCCAATCTCCACATCAGATGGGCGTAAAGTAAGGCCCTGAGAACTCATCTGTAAGTTAGGGGTTTTTCCTATAAAATATTCATTAAGGTAAAAGCAATACGCATACTTACCAATTGTTGGAATAGGCTGCATGAACTCATCCTGTTTTAATTTAAACAAAATAGTAGTTTTTCCAGCACCATCCAATCCTAATGTAACAACTCGAATTTCCATTTTGGGTCCAATGTGAACTCTATTGTCCTATAATTTTTAAAAAAATAAATCTTTTAATTTTGATACAGAGTTAAAAGTATTAGCACTTACACTTTTATTTATAAAATACCTTTGCTGATTACTTTGTCTCCTACTCATTCCTCAATCCATTAAAATCAGAGTTCTATTCCCATATTAAAATACCCTGATTCTGATATATAGAAAGAGGAAATGTATCCTCGCTGTTTTGTTAAATCTTGGCTTAGTAAAACTTACTACATACTATGTAAGCTAAAAAATACACACACACACACTTATTTTTCCCAGATTTTCTAGCTCTATTAAATCTTCTTTAAATAAGATTTTTCATGCTGTGCTAAATATATTAATTAAAATAAAGATATATAAAGTATATAAAGATATAATTTGTGACATCAATAACATAAAGTACAGGGGGTGGAGCTGTGGAGAAATAGAATTTTTGTATGCAATTAAAGTTAATTTGTTATCAAGTTAAAACAGAATGTTACAACTAAAATATTTTATGTAATTGCAATGGTAACCTCACACACACACACAAAAAATCCGTAGAATATAAACAAAAGGAAATGAGAAGGAAATCAAACCATGACACTATAAAAAAAATCAATAAAACACAAAAGGCAATGAAAGAGGAAAGGTGAAACAAAAAAAAACTTATCAAGTTAGGCAGAAAATGAACAAAATGACAACAGTAAGGGTTTACTTAACAATAATTACTTTAAATATAAATAGACATAACTCTCCACTCGAAAGACATAGTGTGACCTAATGGGTGAAAAACCAAGATCTAAAAATATGCTGTTTACAAAAGAGACTCACTTTATATCTAAGGAAACACACATTTGAAAGTGAAAGGATGGTAAAGATGCAAATCTCTTTGGGATGCAAATCATACCCAAAAGAAAGCAGGGCTGGCCATCCGAATATCAGATAATATAGATTTTTAAGTCAGAAACTGTTATAAGGGACAAGTTCATTATATAATGGAGAAATGGAAGGTTTATAAAGAATATATAATAATTCTAAATATCTGGATTATAAATAAATAGATTAAAGCCCTAAACATAAGAACCAAAGCTATAAAACTCGTAGAACAGCAGAAAAGCTTCACGACACTGGGTTTGGCAATGATTTTCTTAGATATGACATGAAAAACAGTCAACAGAAGCAAAAATAGATAGATGGGACTAGATCAATGTTAAAAGCTTTTCTGAATCAGAGGACACAATCAAGAGAGTGAAGAAGAAAACTATAGAATGGGAGAAGATACTTGCAAATCATGTATCTGATAATGGGTTCATATCCGGAATACATAAAGAACTCCTATAACTCAACAACAAAAAGACAGAAACAGAAAAATAGGCAAAAGGACTTCTAAAAAATTCTCCACAGAACTGACCAAGAAGCATATGAAAAGATGCTTAACATCACTGATTATCAGAGAAATGCAAATCAATACCACAATAAGATATCACTTTACACCAATCAGGATGGCTACTAACAAAAACAAAAACAAAACGAACAGAAAATAATAAGTGAAAATGTGGAGAAATTGGAATCCTCATGCACTTTTGGTGGGATTTATATCATGTGATGCAATTGCTAAGGAAACAGTATGACATTTCCTCAGAAAATCAAAAACAGAACTACTATATAAATCATTAGTCCCATTTCTGGTATTTATCCAAAAGAATTGGAAACAAAGCCTGAAAGAGATGTCTATACAATCATGTTCACAGCAGCACTATTCACAATAACCAAGAGGTAAAGTAACCCAAATATCCAGCGATAGATGAATGTATACACAAAATGTGGCATATACAAACAATGAAATATTATTTAGACAAAATAAAAGGATATCCTGTCACATACTACAACACAGGTGAACTCTGAGGACATAATACTAAGTGAAATAAACCCAGTCACAAAAAGACAAATACTATCCACGTATACACTAAATTTAGAGTAGTCAAATTCAAAGAAACAGAAAGTAGAACAGTGGTTACCAAGATATGAGGAGAAGCAGGGAATAGGGGAGTGGTTGCTTATAAGGTATAGTTTCAGTTTTTCAAGATGAAAAATTTCTGAAAATGTTTCACACAGTGTGAATATACTTAATAATACTGAACTATACACTTAAAAAATGGTTAAGATGGTAAAAAATTTTGTGTTTTTTACCATAATAAAAAAAATGTACATACTCACAATCAAGAACCTTCTAGATGCAAAAGGAAATGGAAAAGGTCACTATATACAGCTATGGAGTGACCTCTAGGATGTACCCTCAAGTTAAAATGCAAGGTGGAGAAGTGAGTACAGTACTCTACCTTTAAATGGGTGGAGAGTACATGCAAACATATTTCTCTATTTTTTTAAATGATTAATAAAACTAAGAAAAATTCTTAATAGTTTTCTATGGCGAAGGGAAGAAAAGGGTGGAGGGGCCAGGAATTTAAGTTAGACTTCACTGAATGTACTTTGCTTTGTAGATATGACTCTGGACCATGTGAATGCTTCACTTAATTATAAAACAAGATTAAAAACAATTTTAAAGCCACTCAAAAATAGAGAGCAAAATGAAACACATGTACCTTTTTAAATTCGGGGGAATCCACTTGAAAAGAGACCAAAACATATCAAAAAATGCCAAATACATACCTTGTTGGATTCAGTCTCAGACCTAAAAAAATTCATTTAACAATCTAGGAAATCTGAATACTAATTTGATAATGGGTAATATTAAAGATGTATTTAATTTCTTAGGTGTGGTAATGGTATTTTTATTGTGTTTTAAGAATGATTTGATGTTGGGATGAAATATGTTGAGATTTGTTTCAAAATAACCTGGGAGATTGTAGGTAGAAAGAGACTGGGAGAAGGGTAGGTGAAATAAAAAGTTATTAACTGTTCCAGTAGGTGGTGATGAGTATAGAAGATTCATTACACCACCTTCTATTTTCCACTGATAAAGTTTTCTTTTTTAATCCTATGGTTCATTAATTTTTTAGTTGTCTCTTCAAGCTAATTACCATGGAAGGTAAAACAATTACGATTTGTTCAAAAACACACCTAAAAATGAAGTACAGGATATATTACCTTTGTAAAAGTGACAGGGATGCTGGCATCCAGCTGGATGTGATCTGCCACTTCTGTAAACTGCTGCTGCTGCTTCTGCAATGTTTCCAGTAACCTCGTGATTTCCTGTTTTGCCAAGACAACTCTACAATCATCCTAGAAAGGAGAAGATGATATTTCTTATAAACCTTTTAAAGAGATCAGAAAAAAAGAGATATCACTAAAACTCAAGAAAAGCTCATTTAACATTACAGTATTCAAAGTTAGCTGCTGAAGATCTGATGCTTTTGAATGGTGGTGCTGGAGGAGAAGACTCTTCACAGTCCCTTGGACTGAAAGCAGATCAAACCAGTCAATCCTAAATGAAATCAACTGTGAATATTCACTGGAAGGACTCATGCTGAAGCTGAAGCTCCAAAACTTTGGCCACCTGATGCAAAGAGTTAATTCACAGGAAAAGGCCCTGATGCTGGGAAAGATTGAATGCAAAAGGAGAAGAGGATGGCAGAGGATGAGATGATTAAACAGCATCACTGACTCAACAGACACGAATTTGAGCAAACTCTGGGAAACAGTGGAGGACAGAGGATCTAGGCATGCTACAATCCATGGGGTCGCAAGAGTTGAACATTCAACAACAACATTCAAAGTTAACTTATGTGTAAATTTGACTAAGATAACAATAGTCAGACATTAATAAATAATTTAAGAGCCCATCAACATAAGAACAGATAAATAATTTTATATCCACAAATGCAACACTATCACAATAAAAATGAACTACAATTACATTTTGACAAAATGAATTTCACATGAAATAAGGGTAGAAATGACATGAAGAGTTCTTATTGTATGATTCCAACTTTTATTAATTACCAAAACAGGCAAAAACAAAGTATACATTAGAAATCAGGACAGTCGTTTATCCTTAGGAGGAAAGGCAGGTAGTTACTAGAAGAGAGTCTGAGGGTCTTCTGGGGTCCTGGTAATGCCCTGTTACTGGATCTGAATGCTGGTTACATAGCAATGTCCAGTCCTAAAATACAGCAAGTTGAACGTGTATGCACATATTTCTGTGTGCGTGTATAAATATACACACATAGTACTCCTATAAAAGTTTTTCAAAATAATGTAAGATACACGTGTTGGTTCCAAAAACAAAGGACTAAAGGTTAAACTGTGATATCTCTGTCTCACTCTAGAGTCCCAGGCTCTTTCCTTCAGTTGCTCAAATATTATTCCAGAAATATTCTATACATATGCCAGTGTATTCTTCATAAGATATAGATTTTTCCAACAATATATAAACCCCATGAAAGAAATAGCATTGTCAGTTTTTGCTCACTGTTGTATATTCATATGAAAAGAAAGTGAAAGTCATTCAGTAGTATCTGACTCTTTGCAACCCCATGGACTATACAGTCCATGGACTTCTCTGGGCCAGAATACTGGAATGGGTAGCCTTTCCCTTCTCCAGGGATCTTCCTAACCCAGGAATCGAACTGGGGTCTCCTGCATTGCAGGCAGATTCTTTACCAACTGAGCTACGAGGGAAGCCATATTCATAAGAGGTGACAGCAATCTGGCTGTTCCAATCCCCAGAACAAAAACCCTGAAGTCCTTCTTGTCTTCTCCTTCCTCATTTTCACATGTATTTGTCAACAAATCCTACTGGATTTCCAAAATCTGGGTACTTCTAGCCCCTACTATCCAAGCTACCATTCTCTCTTACTTGGAATGCCACAATAGTCCCTAACTATTGAACGCCTTCCTTCTCTTTGGCCTTTTCACATCAGCCAGATCCTTTTAAGTAAGATTAAATCATTCTTGTGCTCAAAACCTCACAATGGTTTCTCGAATTCAATCAGTAAAAGCTGAAGTCCTTCCAATGGCCACAAGGCTCTCCTTATATAATTCCCTATTTCCTCTCATTTCAGCTCCTATTACTCTCTCCATCGCTTATAGCTGCTGCTGCTGCTGCTGCTAAGTCACTTCAGTTGTGTCTGACTTTGTGCGACCCCACAGACGGCAGCCCATCAGGCTCCCTCATCCCTGGGATTCTCCAGGCAAGAACACTGGAGTGGGTTGCCGTTTCCTTCTCCAATGTGTGAAAGTGAAGTCGCTCGGTCATGTCCAACTCTTAGAACCCCATGGACTGCAGCCCACCAGGCTCCTCCATCCATGGGATTTTCTGGGCAATAGTACTGAGTGGGGTGCCATTGCCTTCTCCGCCATCGCTTATTACTATCCATCTATTCCAGCCATAGTGCCCTCTTTTGCTGTTCCTCAAATACATGTCACCCTAGGGTTTTTGCACTAACCACTTCCTCTACTAAAATCTTGTTCATTAAGGTGTGAGATAGTTCCCTTCACCTTCTTCTCTTTTGAGTCTGATTAAATCTCACCTTTTCTCAATGATGCTTACCCTATTTCAAAATGCAATCTGCTGTACCTTCACACATTTTCCGTTTCCCTTAGCTCTTATCACTTTTTAACATACTATATAATTTACTTATTAGAAATGGTTATGGCTTATTGTACTGTCTTCTTGCTAAGATGCTAATTCCACAAAATTATGGCTTTTGGCCTATTTTGCTTATTGACGTATTCCATGTACCTAGAATTTACATGGCACATAGCAGGCACAAAAAAAGATGTATGCCTCATAAATAAATCCTAACAAAGCAGCATCATGCCTTAGATCAATTATTTTGGAGGGGAGGGATGATTAAATTTTATCCTCAAAATTGATAATAAATATGTGATGTTTCATCCATTCCTCTGTTAAGGAATCTCTGTGGCAGGAACTTTTAAGACTACTGGCTGAGATTATGGTTCTGTGGCCATAAATCAGAATGAAACTAATAAGTACATATGAAGAATGAATCCAAGACCCCAATTTCATTTGCATTAACCCAGGGAGATAATACCCTGCCATTAACATTTATCAGTCACTTTGACAAAATGCTTCAGAAACTCTAAAATACTTCTGAATATTTCAGTAGCCATGAGCATACTTTTAAATTAAATAAATATAAAAATATTTTGAAGTAGTCACTTAACTATGATTTAGGACATGCTCCGTTTGTAATTCTTCTGTGTAGCTTGAGCTAAACAAGTATTTATTAAGCTCTTTCTATCCAGATACAAATAATTTAGATACAAAGATACATTCAGCCAACATTCAGAAGGACAGTTGTGCGCAATGTATCATTAGATTCAAATCAGGAGACAAAAACGCCAACAATCATGTGGACAGAAAAACTAATATGAAGAAATGTTAACTAGGTGTAGTTATTAACAAGGCAACTGAAAGTGTAAAAAGAGCTCGGAGGTCTCATGGAGGGAACAACTGTAAGAAATAGCTAGCACTCTCAGGGCTGGGGGAATAAAGGAGAGATGCTAAAATTATTAAAACTTAGACACTTATAGGAGGGATCCCATGGAGCTGAAACTCAGATCTCTAAGGAAAGTGGTCTCCTCGCGTGAGCAGTGACATTCACATGAACCCCAAGTAAACCGGAACCCACAGGAAATCACGTCCACCTTTCAGCCTCCCTCTACTGCCCCCTACTGGCAGAGCCTAAAATAACATGGAACCAGCTGGCAGAGCAGGTTTTCAGCGTTCCAATCTCAGCATCACAAAGGAGAGGACAGAAGAAGAGGACTGGAGCAAGAAAACAACTTAATAAATGGCTAAAAACATCAATTATTACAATTCAATGTGACAAGGACTAAAGGACGCAAGGCTGATGTGCTTACAGCCTAGCCTATCAGATTTTTAAGAGAAAAAGCTCTACAATGGTAGAAAGTTTAGCTCTCTAATGATTTGATATCAACACAATCATCAGCAATATATCAAAAGATGAGAGTGTCTGCAGCATATTAGGATTCCTAGGGCAACAGTAAGTCTTAATTTGCACATTTATGAAGGCAGATCGAAAACAGTAATGAGTAAGACTGACATTTTTGTTAGAATAACCTTAAGTCTAATTCATTTTAAAAGCATATTATCTGCAAAATGGGTAACAAATTGCTTATAATACATCATGCATCAAAAAAAAACATGGATTTTCTGTGACATCAAAGTTAAGAACCAATAAATTAGAGCAAGATGGGTAGTTCGTGTTACAGATGCACTCCCCATCTCCCCCCACCAAAAACCAATGAACAAAAAGAGCAAGAAAAAGGAACTTCAAACAACAGTAAACATTTGAAGAAAGATTTCCAATATTAAAAAAGGGAGACATAAGGCCACCAAGCTGAAAGAATAGTATACATTTGGAAAAAAAGGGTTAAAGGACTTGGGATGAATAAAGAATGACAAGAAGTTAAAGAGGTTCTAGAACCTATGGTTTTATGGTGGGGAGGACACTCAAAAGAGAGGGCATTGATATGGCTGACTGGAGCAATTCAAGGTTAGAGATCATGTCCTAAGCACAGTCCACATTAAAGCCCACAGTAACATACAGTAATAATATAAAAATATTTATTAAATTAATAAAAGAGACTAGTATGTACTTCCGGTAATGATTTGATTAAGCTTACAAATTCTCCTTCTTAAACTATGTCCTAACCATGTTTTAAACCATGTACCTGTTGCAAAGTCTTTTCACAGTGGAGACAGGCTGTTGAAACCTGAGATAACAAGATAGTCATATCTTCTTGTTGCTGCCTGAGCCAAATCAACTTTTCTCGAACATGAGCATCAACAACACTTAGAGCCATTTCTTCTTGACGACACAGAGTTTCATGCAGATCAGAAAAATAAGCTCGGACACACGATCGGGCATTCTCTGCAGTACCTGGTACCTTAGGCAATAAAAATAATTTCAACAACTGTAACCTTAAAAAAGATTTTTTATGTGAAATAATGAAAATTTCAATACCATCTATATAACCTTAAAAATCCCAAAATGTATATCTCCACAGAGGACTTTTCCCCTTAAACACAACCTTTGGATATCCAACTGTTTAAATGACATTTCAAAAAAACAAGTCTCCCTCAACCGCAAACCTAGTTTTTTCTATCTCAATAAACAGCAACTACAACTTCCAGGTTGTTCAAGCTAAAAAAACTGGAGTCACCCTTAACACTTCTCTTTTTTATCTCTCAACTAGTTTCTTACTGAATTCTGCTGACTTCAAAATATATCTAGAATCTGATCATGCCTCACCATCCCTACCTCTACCAACCTAATCAAAGCCATCGTCATCTCTCACTTGATTATTGTAATAGCCTTCTAACTCGGCTCACTAGATCCACCCCTGCTCCCTGTAATGTATTCTCCATCCAGAAGCCAGACTGATCATTTTACAATGTTAAGTCAGAATGTTAATTATTACTTTGCTCAAAACACTCCGTGGTTTCCCACACAGAGTAAATGCCAAAGTCCTTTATATGGGATGTTCAATGACAGAATCCCTGAGAAAAAGACATCTGAGCTAAGACCTGAAGGAGGTAGGAGGAGGGAACCACATGAACATTTTGAAGAAGAGCATTCCTGGAATAAAGTAAAGCAAGTGCCTATTAGGCCCTTTCTGACCTCAATTCCAGCTATGCTTTCCATCAATCATTCTGTTTTAGCTATACTCAGCATCCTCTAAGTTTCTTAAGAACACGAGGCACACTCCAACTGCAGGGCCTCTGTACTTGATCTAGAATGTTCTTTCCCCAAATATTAATATGGTTCCCTTCTCTCAGCTCCTTTAGGTCTTTGCTCAATGCCCGTTCTCAGGGAGTCTGTCCTCAAATACCACCTTTTCTGGATTTTTCTCCAAAGCACCTAATAACATACTTCTGCCATATTTTACTTATATATTGTCTCTCTTCCCACATTAGAATGCAAACTCCACATAGGTGATATTTTTGACTTGTACAGTGGTGTCTCCTTAGCTAGAATAGTGTTTAGCACTTGAGATATGTTCAATAAATATTTATTGAGGGCATAAATATTTCCACCATAGTACAACAAGATCCAATAGAATTTTATGTGATGACAGACATGTTCTATATCTGTGCTGACCAATATCGTAGCTACTAGATACACACACATAAAATGTACTTCAAATGTAGCTAGTGAGACTGAGGAAGTAAATTCTGTATTTCTTGGGATTGATAAATAATTTAAACTTAAATAGCCACATGAGGCTACTGGCTACTAGTTTGACGGAGCATTATTCTAGCAATTATTCCCTATGACTTCGCTTTAATTTTTATTACCAAAAAAAACCACTATACTTTGTCTGACCCTGTGTTTTATATTCCTGTCTAAAAATATCCCTTTCTTCTCTACACATGTGTGCTAAGTCGCTTCAGTCATGTCCGACTCTTTGTGACCAGGACTGTAGCTCTCCAGGATCCTCTGTCCATGGAATTCTCCAGGCAAGAATAACGGAGTGGGTTGCCATGCCCTCTTCCAGGGGATCTTCCTCACCCATGGATTGAGCCCACATCTCTTAAGACTCCTGCACTGGCAAGCGCGTTCTTTACCACTAGTGCCACCTGGGAAGCCCAACGCTTCTCCTCTATAATTCAATTTTTAAAAGCAACTACCACCATTGCTTAAGTCCCTTCCTTCTCTTCATAGCCAAACTCTTAGAAGTTAGACACACTCACCTCCTAATACCCACTTACTCTTCACCTTGCTGTAGGGGGTTGGGGGTATTTCTGTTTATTTCACAGACATAACAAATTCAACATCCAAATTAAACTTACCACCTTGGTCTCATCATCCCCTCCCAAATTCTTCTTTCTCCCCGTTTAGAGCACAACCATCTGCCAGGCTGGGCAAGGTGGAAACCCAGGCATCATGCTTGACCCTGCAAGTTACCTATCAATCAATATTTCCAATCAATCACTATGACCTACCTATTCTACTTCTTTTAACATCTCAAAGCCATGTGCTTCTCTCCATCCTCAATACTGCAGTATTATGGGCCACAAACAATTCTCAAGTAGATACTTTCAGCAACCTCACAAGAGGTCTCCTTGCTTCCAATCTTGTTGTTCCTCCAATTCATTTTTTATATTAAACAGCAACCCTTCTTAATGCAAATTTGATTATGTTATTCCTATGACAATTCTTCAATGGCTCATCACTGCCTGTGAGATAAAGTCCAAACTCTTTAACATAGCTAACAAGATGTTGCACAATTTGGCCCTTAATTCTCCAACATCTTTTCTTACCATGTGCCACCCCAATACTCAAAGCTTCAACCACAGTGAACTTAGTTAAGTTTCTACAATATGTCCAATTCTCACATCCAGGTATTTTAACATAGGCTTCCCTCTCTGGAACAACTCTCTCCCCACCTCACTCTTCTCCCTGACTAAATTCCTTCAAATCTCAGTTTAGACATCACATCTTCTAGAAAGCCTTCCAAGACTTACCTAAGTTAATGCTGTTTTTATGCACACTGCCAGGGCATCCTGCATTTCCCCCACAAAGTAAACAGTTACCACACTTGAAACTCTTCCATGATGGATTATAAATTTCCGCAAAGACAGAGACTTTTCAAAAAACTTATTTCCACTGACTAGTGCAGTACTGGCACAATGGAATTGCTCAATAAATCCTACAAGGTGAAAAAGTAAGAAGGAGAAAGGGTAAGGAGGAAAAAAATCCATACATGTTCTGTGTGGGCCATTCCAATTCCATCTTCTACTATTTGTTCTCCTCCTTCAATGTGCTGAACGATTCCAACTAATTTTCTGGAATAATCTGAAATTTCCTCAGTGAAGGTCCGTATGCAATGAGCCATATCTAAAATTGATGCTCGGATCTGGTTAGCTTCTGGTTCCAATACTGAATGCTATAAGGTGCAACATAATTATAGAAAAGAACTCACAGTATTGACTAATGATATAAAATGCTACTTAACTGGCTCCTATTAATTAAAAAACAAAGCATTAGCTGCAAGTGGGTTTTATAACATATTTACAAAATCACAGCATGAAGAAATACTAATCTGCCTTCATTCCAAAATTATTTATCCTTCAAAGAAATAATTTTAAATTTGGAATTCCATATACTGCTAAGAAACCAAGAAATCTTCTCTAAAATTTGATCACAAGCATTAGTTCATCAACAGATATATTATCAACACAATCCAGTGCTTTACAAAAACATGCACACAAAGAAAAGAACTTTTTGTTTCCTGCTAGAAAGCCATTTTCAATAAAGAATGAATCATAAGGACTCTGAAATTTTTGATAAGTCATTCAGAAAATAAACCTCTCTTTTCTTTTCATGCTACCAAGCTCAACTCATTTATCATTTAGCTCTTCTTCAGTTTCCAGTTTTACTATAAAGAACCAAGTCAGTGAAAATAAACAGTAGGCTGGTAAAGCAGGTGAAGTTATCAAGTTTAACTACACTCATACCTTGTGACCTTGGTGTTTTCCATATTCTTTGCAGACACAACACATGAGTGGGCTAGTTTGACAGCCATCTTCCAAGCAAACAAACTCAATGGCATGCACTTGATGCTGAGAGCACATGGTCTTCTCATGAGGTTTATCAGCTAGAGGCACTCTCCTGTGCTTTGCTAGTGTCTTCGTAGAATGAGTAACTTGGGAACACTCTGAACACAAATGAGTTGCACATACGGTGCAATATACAGATGCAACATGAGCTTCATCTTCATCACAACGAATGATGCTCTGATAAACAAAAAAGTAATGTATTAAAACTGAACCCCTTTACTAAACAGAAACTGACTGAGACACAGAAAATAAACTTAGGGTTACCAAAGGAGATACCAAGGGAGAGAGAGGAGAAATAAATTACACACTACTATATATAAAACAGCTAAACAACAAGGACCTACTGTACCACACAGGGAACTGTACTCAGCATCTTATAATAATCTATAATGGAAAAAAACCTGAAAAAGAATATGTGTGTGTGTGTGTGTGTCTGTGTGTATATAACCAAATCATGTTGATGTATGCTTGAAACTAACATAATATTATAAATTAACTATACTTTGATTAAAAAAAATTTTTAATTAAACCCCAATCATTATAACATGCAAAATTTTGAAATATAAAAACCCATAATCTTTATATATATATAAATAAACTGATAATTAAATTAAAAAGTCATTCACTACTCACTTCTATAGGTAAGTGAAAGCTATTTCCAAAATTGATCATCAATATATGCTATGAATTTGAGGCCAAAAATACAACCACTGTTTTAGATTCACTATCAGTGCAAAGGTATCTACTGCAAAATCCCCTCACTTGACACACAAGAAACAGACAACAGAGGATAGAAATTAGTTTTTAAGACTGAAAGAACTGATAGTAAATACTTCCCCCTGCTTTAAATATACTTGTCAGCATAATGTAGATAAAAAAAGAAGCACAAATTTTATTATTTAGATAACCAAGTGAAGCTTTTAAAAACATAGATGCTTAGACTCCAACGTGAGAAATACTCCTTTCTCGATAGGGGTAGATGAAGTCCAAGCTGTGTATTTTTTCTAAAGCTCCATAGTTGAGTCCACTGCACTATCCTGGTTGAAAATCATTAATTTAAGAAAAAAATAAAATAAAACCCTATGTTACATGTAACCTTTTAAATGTTTATTATTTTTATGAATTAGTAAAAAGCATTCCAAGTTGTCAGTTTTACATGTCAGATAATCAAGAATGCTTTGAAAACTTTTTCTGAATACTAAAAGGCCATTACTAGAAAGGGAAAGATTTGGTATAAATTTCCGTAGAAATAAAAATTAGAAAATATACCAATGGTGACATTAAGTAGTATCACAGTAAATAAAAAATGAATCCAAAGTTAAAAAACTTTGTTTGCAACTATGAGAAATGCATATGTATAAAATTGAAGAGTCATGTCTTCTGCTTTCTAGAGCTGACAAATTTGTAAGATCAACGTTAGATAATCCTCAATGTCTTTCAAAATAAAGGTAAAAGATAAATCATGGTAAAGAACTGCAAAATTTTTAGAAAACAGTGCTTCAGTTTGAGATTACTTTCACTGATTCACTTTATATAGGAAATCATGATCTAATAAAAGAGAAGTAAAAAGTCAATCTGACATTTTCCTTGATACTAAACATGTGGTTCTCAAGGTGTTCATAAAAATTATTAACTATTTACTAAACAACTATTCCTATATTCAGAATAGTCTATAAGTTACGTAGATAAATTTTATGCTAAAAATGTATTTTAACTTGTGTTAATGGTCTTCTAATAATTATTGGACACTAACCTATCTAGATAAAGAGAGTACATCTACATACAATTTAACTTTTCATGAAGATATTTAATAGTAATTCCCTCAGGAGCTATCGGAGAAGGCAATGGCACCCCACTCCAGTCCTCTTGCCTGGAGAATCCCAGGGGCGGGGGAGCCTGCTGGGCTGCCGTCTGTGGGGTCGCACAGAGTCGGACACGACTGAAGCAACCTAGCCGCAGCAGCAGCGGGAGCTACGGCTCCCTGTAAGGCATTTTGTCTCTACGCTAAAAGGTCCCTTTCATGGAGCTCCTCTTTATTTCTCTGTGCTTTAACTGTTGAATGATTCACTTTTGCATCCTCTGCTTTAATGCAGGCTACATATCCTTCGTATTCATCCATAATCTTACTCTTTCACTTTACCCTTATGTAGAACTAATGATGATAAGGAAACAAGTTTATACAAAAAACACAGTTTGCGTATAGTATTTTCAGAGAATTCAAGCTTCAGTTTTGCTTTTATTCAGTTGGGGATTCTGTTGCCTTCAGAATTATAATGTAATGAAAAGTCGTGTCTCTGGAATCCTACTTTATATGGTAAGTGAGGTAATATTGGGCATATAATGGCAAATATTTTAAATTAAAAGAAAAAATTCATGGTCATAACAAATATTTCAACTGTTCAATCAATACCTCTCCAGATATCCCAATGGCTTCTTCTGCAGCTCCATACTGACCAATATGTCCATTCTGCAGTCGTTCCAAAAGCTCCAATAAAGCAAAATTTTTTTTCAATCCCCAGACACCTGAATCTCCTAGAATATAAACATATAAACTAAATATAACAAAATGGAATATTATTTATTTTACCCCATATCCTGATAGTAATTTCAATGTCTCACAGTTCAATCATTAATAATGTTTAAAATTTGAAAATTCAAATTTTCTCCATTTCCTGTTAATGCTATAACAGCAATCTTAACATTCTCTTTAAAACACAGAACTCCTTAGCATTCTAAGTAGAAACATTTTTTAAAACTCTTATTCTTTTTCTATAATTTAACTTCAATATAATTTATAAAGCCTATTTCCTTACTGATTTTTTCTATATATACTAAAACAAGTGCTTTAAATATTTTTAACAGAACCTACAGTAAGAAATACATTTTACATTGCAACCCACTATAACACACACACACACACAACTGAAACAGAAGATTTACAAACCAAAATTCACCCTCACAGTGTGCAACACATTGATAAGTTTTATCCTATTTCTTTTTTAAAAATCTTATTCACAGACAATTAAACTGATTTTATGACCACAAATATGGTCATAAAATATGATGCATGTTTGAAAACCACAGTATGAAAGATACACTTAACCAGCGCCTCTGCAGGGCCAGGGCCAGGACCCACAGCAGCCCTGCGTCCCCCCCGCTCACAAGGTTGCTCACAGCCCCCTGCGACCGGTGCATCGTTAAGTTGTTTGGAATTGTTTCAACCAGGGCGCTGCAAACAAAAGGGCGAGCAGCTCTGTTTCTGAATCGGCAAAAGTCACTCAGCATCATGCATTGGAATGAGCCCTTAAAGAACCTAACGGTTTGTACCTGCATTTTGTATTTTTAGGGGTAACTTAAATCTCAGTGTCTCCTCTGTTTCTGCTGTAAGTGTGTAGGGAGGCTGGGTGGAGGGCTCATGGAATCTGTATGTTGCCTCCCAGGTTGCATCTAGTTAATTTCAAAATGCAAAGTTTTATTAAAGTATCTAGGAAACATTCAAAAAAAAAAAAAAGAAAGAAAGATACACTTAACCTAAAATAAATCCATCTCTAAACTGGAACCAGAGCAGCTAAAGATATTTTCCCCATCTCATCTAACCTAGAACCCTAAGAGCAATCAATAAATATATAAACTCCTTCTCACACACAAACACAGAGTTTCACACTAAAGTCTGACGATACTCCCTTTTAGGTAGATAAGACTTTAGGGCACATCTGAATAAGGACCAATGCCTTTCTTCCCCAGAACTGACCAGGTGAACATACGTATAACATAAAAGGCCAGGTGAACATACATATGTGCATGCAAACGTGGCCACACACATAAGCACACACAAACACAAACTCTTCCTAAGACTATAAATAAAAGATAGATCCTCCAGAAATTAGAAGGATATCTGTTATGCTGAGCTTCTATACAACAAATACCATCTGACACAAAGCTGCCACCTAATACATATTCACTGTAAAAACAAAAGAATGATTAAGTCAATGGTTACAAGGCTTCCGTCCTTCTTGGCCCCTCTTTTCTAAGGGAGGGAGAGAAGGAAGAAAAAAAGGAAGGAAGAAGGAAAATTGGAAGAAAAGGTAAGGAAAAAAGCCATTTCTAGTTATGGTTTTCCAAAAAATTTTTTTAAACTAGGCTAAATATCTTTACCCCCTTCTCTGATTTCTGTGACCTCCTTTCCCAAGTATCTTTATGCAGCCCCTAGCCAGCATCTCCACCTGTCTCGCCACCCTAGCAAGGCTTTCTCAACTGATTTAATTTTTCACCCATATTCTATCCCAAACTGAGTTCTATCCATTTTGTTTATAAAAGATTAAGAAGTACACTAAGTCCTTTATTTAAAAGTATTATCTTAACAGTATCCAAATACTTTAATTATATATTAAACACAAACACAAAAACTCCTAGTAGTATTTAAACAGTATGTATCTACTGCCTAAGATATGACTTAATTTTTCTGTGACTATCAAAATAAATCTAATATCTCAATGACTTAAAACAACAAAGATTTGCTTTCTGCTCATATAACATCTCAGGGGTTGGTGAAGACAAGAGAGATTCTGTTCCCTACTGTCCATGATCAAGGACACAGGCCAGTGAGGCTCCAACCACCTGTATCACCTCACTGTAGCAGGAAAAACAATTTACTACAAACTATCATAAATCCATTCTTAACAGCTTCTACCTGGAAGTTAACATTTCACTTCCACTCATAATTTCATTAGTTAAAGGAAAATCACACAGCTCTGCCTACCTAGTCATAAGAGAGCAGGGAGGTGTAATTTTACCATGAGGAAAGAAGAGAAGAACCATAAATAATGCTGACCAGTACTAATAACTATGATAAACAACTACTGATACTAAAGAAGAATTCTAATTTTGATTCTTTCATATTAACAGCAGTTCATGGGGACTGGGGTGGTAGAAGGGAGGGATGGCTTGGGAGTTTGGGATTAGTAGATGTAAACTACTACATATAGAATGGATAAATGACAAGGTCCTACTGTATAGCACAGAGAATTCTATTCAATATCCTGTAATCAGTCATAACAGAAAAGAAAAAAAACAGTAATTTGACTTTATAAGCAGGAAATACAAATGATTTTTTTGTTATACTTTTTAATAGATTCTCCAAATTTTATGCAATTTATATATATATATAATTTCTATAAAGATTTTAAACACAAATTAAAACATAATGACATCAAACTATATCACGGGTCATTAACACATATTCCATAGGCTCGAATTAGAGTAAAATTCTAAGCTACAAGGTATAGTAATTACTATACATCATGCAAAATGCCAGACTACATGAATCACAAGCTGGGATCAAGATTGCCAGGAGAAATATTAACAACCTCAGATATGTGGATGACAACATTCTAATGGCAGAAAACGAGAAGGAACTAAACAGCCTCTTGAGGGTGAAAGAGGAGAGAGAAAAAGCTGGCTTAAACTCTACATTCAAAAAACTAAGATCATGGCATCCAGTCCCATCACTTCATGGCATACAGATGGAGAAAAAAGTGGAAACAGTGACCTATTTTATTTTCTCAGGCTCCAAAATCACTGCAGAGTGACTGCAGCCATGAAATTAAAAGACAGTGGCTCCTTGGAAGAAAAGCGATGATGAACCTAAACAGTGTATCAAAAAGCAGAGACATCACTTTGCCGACAAACATTCATATTGTCAAAGCTATGGTTTTTCCAGTAGTCATGTACAGATGTGAGAGCTGGACCATAAGGAAGGCTGAGCGCTGAAGAACTAATGCTTTCAAGTTGTGGTGCTGGAGAAGACTCTTGAGAGTCCCTTGGACAGCAAGGAGATCAAACCAGTCAATACTAAAGGAAATCAACCCTGAATATTCATTGGAAGGACTGATGCTGAAACCGAAGCCCCAATACTTTGTCCAGCTGAAGTGAATAGCCAACTCACTGGAAAAGACCCTGAAGATGGGAAAGATTGAGCAGAGGCAGAGAAGGATGAGATAAGCTGCTGATGAGGATGAGATGGATCCTCAACAGAGGATGAGATGGTTGGATGGCATCACCAACTCAAAGGGCATGAATTTGAGCAAACTCCAGGAGATAGTGAAGGACAGGGAAGCCTGGTGTGCTGCAGTCCATGGGGTCACAAAGAACTGGACATGACTTAGTCACTGAACAAGAACATAGAAATCACAACCTATATTCAAGGCAAAGTTATTGGTTTGACTGATTTCAACTAGGATATCACTAACCATTATCTGTCACGAATTCCTAGTTTATCACAGTGAGGGTAGTAACAACCCACACTGTGGTATGCAGTGCCCTTCAAGAGGAAGAAAGGGTCCATCTTACGTTTGCAAAGTATTACTACGTCTACACAGTTTATAAAGAAGATGGTATGGTATATATAAATTACAGAATAAAAGGACAAAAAAAAAAGTCAAAATAAAGACTTCTCCCCCCTGAACCTTATATGCTACGCATAATACTACTAATACTGTCTCATATTAGTTTTCTGGCAAATGAGCATACTACTTGGTTAGATCAAAGTCTACCAAAATCTTAAAAAAACCATTCTATCCTACCCTTATAAGAAAATATTTTACAACAATGTTTCTTAGCATTTTAAAGCTGTCTGGTCTAAAAATGTGGGTACTCTTGCTTGTTTTCCTGGTGGTTCAGTTATTTCAAATGTGTTCCATGTGATATATAGTCTCAACAGTCTTAAACAGTGCTAAAAATAAATGACAACCTTAAACTATTAATTTTGGAGAAAATTCCACCATTAAACAAAATAAACATAGAATTTATGGTTGTCAGATAACTGTTCAAATGTTAATAAATGTCATTTCCAAATCTGGTATCCTATAGTAATAACTCATTTTGTTGTTGTTGTTTTTTGTAATAACTCATTTTGAAAACTATAAAGCAAAGTTTTAAAAGCATGCAAAAAACTGAAAAAAATCCACCAGACCTTTAAATACATTTTAACAGAGAACAAGAAGTAGTTTAAATAGTTATCAAATGCTAAAAATACTTCTGTCTCTGATATCAATAAATAACATGCTGAAACCCCAAGTACTTATCTGTATTTCCCTTAATAGCCTATCCTTGTCTAAGGTAAACCCTGTTTTACAGCAAAGTGGAAAAGGTTAGCATATCTTTCTCAGGTGTCTTAATTTTAAAACTATTGATCTATAAGTACTGAATATAAAAATCCTAGAAGATGAAATAAAGTTAGTCCCTAAGAGTGGGTTAGTTTATAGCTTCAGGACTACTGGTTTTAGAAGAAACTGAAACCTTCTCGGAATTTTATGTTTCTTTTTATTTTTTTGGCCATACGTTAGCATGTTTCCTGATCAGGAAAAGACCCCATTCGCCCTGCAGTAGAAGCACAGAGTCCTAACCACTGGACTGCCAGGGAACTCCCAGAATTTTACAATTTTTAAAATCAAGCAGAAAGAAATTGTCTACTATGACATTTGTGTTACACGAACAATTATATATATGTATTTTTTCCTACCTAGGTCTGTTACTTGCCGATCAAAAGGGCAACGGATTGCTCTTCCATGAAGAGGCAGTCGAGTGAGACAGTCGTGACAAACTGTGTGGCCACAAAGCAGAAGGCGAGGAACTTTGTCTCCTTGCAAAGAAAAGACATCTTCACAAACTCCACATTCTAGCACCTAATAATGGGAAAGAACATATGTGCTCTTTAAATGACTTCAAAGCACAAATATTTTAGGCTAAAAAAAAAAGCCTGATCTTATTTAATGAATCAATCTTCTTAAATTACTTTATTCCTCCATGAAAAAAAACTGTCTAGGTGTAAAATCTTAAATCATCTTTTGTCACTTCATCTGATAGATCTCACCAAAATTACATCACAGTGAAATCTCCTTGGAAGGATAAGTGTCAGGGATCAAAATAATGTTGTAAGTTAACATCTTAAGTTTTGAAAATTATGACATGATTCATTATATGTGAATCCCTAACAGTATATAACTCTACCAAAGGTGGGTTCTTAAACAATTTCTCTGCAATTAACTAACTCTCAGAAAACCCATCATTAATATGGACAAAAATAATTTGATAAATGTGCTAGGATGACAACTTACCTTGTAAATGATAAAGAAGTTGTTAAGACAAGACTATGAGTAATTTTCAAGTATCTTCTAACATACATTTACATCATACAATGTAAGAATGCAGTTAGACTTAAATTTCAATTCCTTGTTCTCAATTAATAACGTCCCTGGGTTAGAAAGTTTTTTGTTTATCTAGTTCCAATCACAGGTACCTGACTTGTGAAAGTACATGGAGTCAGTCATAGGAAAGATGACAAATCAACTATACTTCAAGTAAAAAAGAAAAAAAAAAGGTATACTTCAATAAAAAAAGAAAAGAAGGGTGACAAGAATTGGCATATTCTAATTCTTCAGCCCATGAGTTTGTTTTATAATTAGTCAACAAACTATATTTATATCAATGAAGGTTACTTCTTAATATATTTGAAGTTTTTCACAATTTAATAAATGTTTTAAACATACCCACACTGAACTGTTTGATTGTACCCCAAATTCCAGGACCACCATCTGTGACCTAACGCAGCACAGCTGCTGTTCTATTGCTTCTCTTCTCATTCAAATTCTATTCTCAAACTGTATCAAATAACTTGCAGTTCACAGCACATACCAAACTGTTTTTGCTTCTTTCTTCACATTAACACTGAAGAAACAGCTAAACAGACATTTTCCTAGGGATTCTTTTTTTACATTAATAAACAAACAAATTCCTAGATAAACACACTATCCTTAGGGTTCCCATGTACCATGGATAAGTGTTAATCTCAATACCTAAAACACTTTTAATACTTTAATTGGCTTTCCAGCCTGTCTTACCCTGTTAGACCAAAGCCCTCAGGAATAGGGTATTCCAAATACCAAGCACCAATGTGCTTAGGTTACTAAAGTCCAACAAAATAAAAATTTTAAAACAGTTCAGCCAACCACCACCCCCCAACAAATACATACTACAAGGTTAAAAACAAACACACACACACACAGAAAAATCAGTGAAAATCAGACTTAATCCAGTAAAACTTTAATATTAACTCTACAATCAAGTTGGAGTCAGCACATGAAATGCTAATGTTTTTCACTGTAAATAAACTGATAATTCATGACTGGCTTGCATCCCAGTATGGTCCAAAAGAAGCTTAAATGTAATACATAGTTCACAGAAAAAGGCAATGAAAACAGATCTTTAATTATACGAAAAGATGTCCAATCTCACTCAAAACATTTTGAAATCAGTCGAAGCTATACCAATATACTTTTTTCAGATTGTATTTTAAAAAGCGGGTAACACTTTCTACTGATCAAAGTGTGGGAGAGTAGATAAACTGCCGGTTGCTGTGAACTGTGTATTGATTGATATAGTCCCCATGGAAGGCAATTTGACAAAACCTATCAACAATATGAATAGCTTAGTAATTCTACTTTCAGGAATTTATCCTATAAGTATCACATATGTATAAGAATCTATATTATTCCTTCAAGCATCTTTTGCATTAGCAAAATACTGAAAACAAAGTAAATATACACAGAAAATAAATTAAGCAACATTCATATACTGCAAAACTATGCAGTCTAGTGGGGAGATTCCCTGATGGCTCAGCAGTACAGATTCCACCTGCAATGCAGGAAACGCAGGAGACGCAGGTTCGATTCCTGGCTTGGAAAGATCCCTTGAAGGAGGAAACAGTAACCCGCTCCAGTATTCTTGCCTGGAAAATCCCATGGAGGAGAAGCCTGGAGGGCTACAGTCCATAGAGTCGCAAAGGGTCGGACACGACTGAGCACGCACGCACACATGCAGTCTAGGGAGGAAAAGTCAGGAAACTTTTTATGTATACACAGTATGATTCCATATCAATAAAGCAAAGTGAAAAATGAAATATAAAATATTTAACTTCTGCATGATGGAGAAGATATAAAAGAGGCATATTTTTTATATACACTGTTTTGCAAGTATACTACTTCGGGGAGCTAAAGAGAATATATATTTATATATATATTGTTTTACAAGCATACTATCTTTCTGGCATGATACACAGGAAACATTACATTGGAACTGTAGTTCTCTTTGAAGAATGGAAACAGCTGGGGAGTAACTACACATAAATCACATATATATGTATGTTTGAATGCAGAGTTCCAAAGAAAAGCAAGGAGAGAGAGAAAAGCCTTCCTCAGAGATCAATGCAAAGAAATAGACAAAAACAATAGAATGGGAAAGACTAGAGATCTCTTCAAGAAAATTAGAGATACCAAGGGAATATTTCATGCAAAGATGGGTTTGATAAAGGACAGAAATGGTATGGACCTAACAGAAGCAGAAGATATTAAGAAGAGGTGGCAAGAATACACACAAGAACTGTACAAAAAAGATCTTCACGACCCAGATAATCACGATGGTGTGATCACTCACCTAGAGCCAGACATCCTGGAATGTGAAGTCAGGTGGGCCTTAGAAAGCATCACTACAAACAAAGCTAGTGGAGGTGATGGAATTCCAGTTGAGCTATTTCAAATCCTGAAAGATGATGCTGTGAAAGTGCTGCACTCAATATGCCAGCAAATTTGGAAAACTCAGCAAAGGCCACAGGACTGGAAAAGGTCAGTTTTCATTTCAATCCCAAAGAAAGGCAATGCCAAAGAATGCTCAAACTACTGCACAATTGCACTCATCTCACACGCTAGTAAAGTAATGCTCAAAGCCAGGCTTCAGCAATATGTGAACCATGAACTTCCAGATGTTCAAGCTGGTTTTAGAAAAGGCAGAGGAACTAGAGATCAAATTGCCAACATCTGCTGGATCATCGAAAAAGCAAGAGAGTTCCAGAAAAACATCTATTTCTGCTTTATTGACTATGGCAAAGCCTTTGTCCATGTGGATCACAATAAACTGTGGAAAATTCTAAGAGATGGGAATACCAGACCACCTGACCTGCCTCTTGAGAAATCTGTACGCAGGTCAGGAAGCAACAGTTAGAACTGGACATGGACCAACAGACTGGTTCCAAATAAGAAAAGGAGTACATCAAGGCTGTATTTTGTCACCCTGCTTATTTAACTTATATGCAGAGTATATCATGAGAAACGCTGGGCTGGAAGAAGCACAAGCTGGAATCAAGACTGCCAGGAGAAATATCAATAACCTCGGATATGCAGATAACACCACCCTTATGGCAGAAAGTGAAGAGGAACTAAAAAGCCTCTTGATGAAAGTGAAAGAGGAGAGTGAAAAAGTTGGCTTAAAGCTCAACTTTCAGAAAACTAAGATCATGGCATCTGGTCCCATCACTTCATGGGAAATAGATGGGGAAACAGTGGAAGCAGTGTCAGACTTTATTTTTGGGGGCTCCAAAATCACTGCAGATGGTGATTGCAGCCATGAAATTAAAAGACGCTTACTCCTTGGAAGGAAAGTTATGACTAACCCAGATAGCATATTAAAAAGCAGAGACATTACTTTGCCAACAAAGGTCCATCTAGTCAAGGCTATGGTTTTTCCAGTGGTCATGTATGGATGTGAGAGCTGGACTGTGAAGAAGGCTGAGCGCCGAAAAATTGATGCTTTTGAACTGTGGCGTTGGAGAAGACTCTTGAGAGTCTCTTGGACTGCAAGGAGATCCAACCAGTCCATCCTAAAGGAGATCAGTCCTGGGTGTTCATTGGAAGGACTGATGCTGAAGCTGAAACTCCAATACTTTGGCCACCTCATGCGAAGAGTTGACTCATTGGAAAAGACCCTGATGCTGGGACGGATTGGGGGCAGGAGGAGAAGGGGACGACAGAGGATGAGATGGTTGGATGGCATCACCGACTCAATGGACATGAGTTTGAATAATCTCCGGGAGTTGGTGATGGACAGGGAGGCCTGGCATGCTGTGATTCATGGGGTCACAAGAGTCGGACACGACTGAGTGACTGAACTAACTGAACTAATGTATATTTACACACACATATATACAATATACACACTTCATATTATCCTGCATTTTTTAAACTAGTCAGTAAAAAAGTATCACTTAAATATCTTCACTTAAAAAAAGAAAAGAAAAAAATCTTCAATATCAAATTACAGAAAAGATATTCAGAATAGGAATTAGATATTACAAAGTAACTGCAACATTTTAAATAAATGTTCTCACTACAGAGACACCATAATATATTACAATTATATATGACAATAAACTCCAAAGAACCAAATTAAAATTTTACTTTTCTCATTCATATCTTGTTATCTTTAACAGCATCATCACTCATATTACTACCATAGGTTTTTTTCACAAAAAGCACTAGTAAAATTCCACAGATTAGTAAATCACAGTTACTAGACTATTCTGCATCATCTCAGTAAATAATAGAGTAAGAAATTTTTTTCTTCAGTATTTATGAATAGGAATTGTGGCTAACAGCATAAGAATTTAAGTCCTAGATAGGAAAAAAGCTCTTAGTTTTACAAACTTCACAATATGCCAAAGAGGGCTTCAAACTTATCACATGTAAATTAAATTTTAATAAAGCAGGCCATATTTTCAAAGGACTAAGGCAGCTCACACTTCTTTTGTGAACATAAATAATTTCATACCCAATTTTTGTCTGTTTTTCCTAACGAGAAAACTCTATCAATATCAACTTGTTCATTAAGCAGGAAGTCATTTTACATATGCAAACATTAGCATTCTAAATTTCAACTTTTAACTTCCAATGAACACTTCTTGCTTTCATCTGTAACAATGGCCATGAGATTTTTTAAAATTTAATTTGTAATTTATCTTACAAATTAAACCATGAGGATCGCCAAAAAGGACTATCCTATTGCACATCTCAGTCACATTTTACATATAAAAATGAAAATTAACAAAATGAGCCTCTAATTTATCAAACTCTGTGCATTAATAAACTGGAGTTACATCAGGTTTTGGTATATTTTTCAGATTTTAAGGCAAACAAGGTAACAAAAGCAGACACAGCAGTAATATCTATTCCTATTACTTCTTAATTCAAGTTATTTCACAAAATAATCTTCAGGTATTCTCTACTTAGAAAAAGCACAATTCAATAAATAAAATCCCAACCATACAAGCCAAATAATGAGGGCAACTTCACATCTCAGATATGCTATGTATCTTCAAAATAACTTTATTAATATTTAAAAAAAGATGAATCAACAACCACCAATACTGATCGATAATACAGTTGAAGGCAAAAATGTATCATTCGCTGTCATATGAAACCAACATTAGATGAAAAACCACAGGTGCCTATTACTCAAGACCTTAAAAGAACTTCAGATATCTCCTCCAATGGTTTTGAACCCTAGTTGCACATTAAAAGCATTCTGGGAATGCAAAAAAAATACTGATATCAACTTAAGCAGAACTGGGGGATTAAATCGTTTGTGTTTTTTATTTTAAAGCCCTCAGTAATATGTAACCAGGAATAAGAATTACCACTATCCGAGATTACAGGGGATTCTGAAGATTATTAAAATCAGTTCTCCCTTCCAGATCTATCTATATACGGAAAAGTGAATTCTACGTTATTTCAACTGAATTTTTGGTAAACCCATTTTAGAGCATTTAAATATGGCAGAATTTCAAACTTCAAACATAGGGTAATTCATATTCCCGAGCATTAACGGGGCTGTCGACACACCCGTACTACCAAAAGAGGAGAGGGCAGGTCAACCAATAACAGAGGTCTGATTACAAAGTAGTGCCGTAACGAAAAGAATACTTTATAGAGCAGTCAACTCTGGCTCAGCTACAGTGTTAACCGAAACCTGAGTTTCCTCACTTGTAAAACTAGAATCAACAATTACTTCATAAATAGATATTAACTAGGTAAAATATCTAAAATAGTGTCAGTCAATAATAATGGATCAATTTCATAAAAATAAGCTTATTAATGCCTGTTGGGCTTAGCTAAAAACAGAGGGCCTGGGGAAAGATCAGCCCAGGTCACTCTCACAGGCCTATCGGCTCCTTTTCACAAAAGTCCCCGTTGGCGACTGCAGAAGACTAGAATGACCAGGAGGCCAGGTAACCTCAGGCCTGCAGGGATAAAGGTCCGGAGGGGAAGCATAGGCTTGTAAAGCCGAGAGGGACCCGAGTCCGCGCAACCCGCCCAAAAAAAGCCAGATCTCCGGGATGAACCGAAGAGAGGCCGATGGCGGAGAACAGAGCACGCAAGGTCCCTCACCTTCACCACGGCCGTCCCCCGGCTGCCCTGACGACCACTGTCTAGTCCCGCTCCAGGCTTGTTTACAACCTGAGCAGCCATCCTAGGAGGAGCCTCGCCACTGAAGCAGCCGCGAAGGCCTTCAACAGGAGAGGCGGGGTAAAGCCACCTACCCAGAAGCCTCGGCGCTTAACGCTAGCGCACAGGCGCAGTACGACGCCGGGCGCAGCTGAGGCGGCTTCCTCGTACCCCTTCACGCCAGCAGAAGCTTGCGAATGGGAGCTTTGTTGTTTTTATTAAAGAGTCTGGAGATTTTCAGTCTCCGTCAGACTTCCATCAGATTGATGGGAGGAGTAAAATTAAAGCAAAAAATAAGGGCTAAAACAGAAGTAAGGTTTGGGGTGAAATTCTTGCTCCAGTAACGACCTTTTCTCCCTAGTTGTAAAATGGACTGGACGAAAGGGGACTGCATCTCCCTGCATGCCATGCGGCTTTTGAAACTACAAATCCCAGCATGCCGCATCTCCAGCGTTTACTCGGAGATGTAGGTATTTGCAGGACCGCGTATTGTCTCCTAGGAGTGGTTTCTTGAAGTCGCGGTGTGTGATTGTGGCTGGAAAATAGAGAAGTATTTTATGTATAGTCTCTAAAGAGGCAAGAGATGGCTTTGGTAAAAAGAAGCCGTTGAGTCGCTAAAGGACGTGGTAAGAAGAGAATTTAAGGCACCACCGGCAGAGAAGAAACTATTGGGAATGTGATGCCCTGTCTTCCGGAACGTGCGCTTTCTGTTTTCTTCCGAGCGAAGTGAACCTCTTCAGCCTCCGTAGGCAGTGGGCTCAAAGTGCCGGTCAAAATGGAGGTGAATCCCCCCAAACAGGAGCACCTACTGGCCCTGAAAGGTAAATTTTTGCGAACCCGGCTCCCTCTACACTGTTTTCTCCCCTTTTCTCACTAGTTCTTGCAGCTTTTGGCACGTAGACCTGGCCCCTGGGATGTAGACCGCGTTCTTCTTAAAACAGTCAGTGCTCGCCCTCCTGTTCAGTTTCTTGCCGTGGAGCGAGAGGAAGCTATTTTCTTCTTCGCTTTTTAGGTTTGAGACCCCCTCTCCTCCCTGCAACGGGATGGAATATGTGTGCTAAGTCAGCCAGTTATGTCCGACTCTTTGCAACTCCATAGACTATAGCCCGCCAGGCTCTTTATCCTTGGGATTTTCCAGGCAAGAATTCTCGAGTGGGTTGCCATTTCCTACTCCGCTTAGAATGAAATAGATACCTGGTAAATTACTTACCCTGTTGTATGTTGCTGAAGCCACCAAACAGATTTTAGCCGCAGATGCTGAAGTTCCCCCCCCTACCCGGGGAGAGCCGTGTGTGAACCGAGATGATTAATAGTGGGTATCTAAAGTGGGTTTTCCTCCTGTTTCTTGTCTCTTCATTGGCAGTGACAAATTTACCAGGCTTCAGCTTTACCTGTGAAATTAGTCTAGTATTGTGCCAAGCATTTAGAAATGCGTAGTACTACAACATGTAATTTAGGTTTGTTAAAACTCACTGCAGTTTACTTCAGGGTATTGTGTATGGGAAAATTGGTATCAATTTTCATTTTCTGTGTACAGCATACAGTTTTGAGTAAGTTTGATGATTTGATTGGGTTATTATTTAGGGAGAACCAGCATGACATACTTTCTCTAAAATTCCTGAGATCTCTGAGGAATTGTTCTGAGGATCTCAGATTGTTCTCTGAGATCTTTTATTTGAAATGCCTTTAGCTTTATTTCATCTGTTTTCTACTGCCACATATGCACTTATTTCTTGGGTGCACTATGTGGTTACCAATATCTTCTTGGACTGAACTGAGAAGATGCTTGGTAGACATGTGAATTCAACTGAAGTGCACTTAACCTTTCTTGTGGTATCCATTTTGAGGGATTCTTACCCCCTCACTTATGCTGTAAGCATCAGACATTCCAGAAGCTCATCAGTTTCATTTGTACAAAAAGCGTGTACTGATAGTTGGGGTCATCAGAACTGTCTCTGACTATGGAACTAAGAATTTGAAATGTTAACTAATAGCAGTAAGACCTGTGAGCTTAGCCTGAGCAAATGGCCTGTTCTAAAATGGCTTATTTCTGAAAGAAAGAAGAGAAATTGTCATGTTTTTTAATCTCAATCTTATATCAGATATGTAGAACATATATTGCTTACCCAGTTAAACTTTTTCCAGATCACAAAGCTAGTAAGTGATTGAGGTAATATTTCAACATTAGGCCTTCATCTTTCCAAGACTCCATGTTGCCTCCAAATGAAGGAAAGAGCATTTTCAGATGCTCTCATTCCCTTAGCATTTTGATGGGAATTTGGAGAAGTTCTGTTAGCTACTAGATGTCATTTTATACACATTCAAGGATATTATATACAGTTAAATTCCAGTAATGTGGAGGCTAACTGCCATTGTCATTTTAGGCTGCTACAGTAGTCTTTCCCAGGTGTTTTTTATTTTCCAAAATAGAAGGTTCCTGAGAAGGAGTATTTTGGCAACCTGAAAGGACAAGTTCTTTGAAAGTCACTGTTAGTTTCAGCTTTCTTAAAGCTCTTTGGACCCATTTTCTCCATTGTCCTAATTATCCAAGAATTTTCACAAGTTCTAATCATTGAATGGCAAATATATCAGTTTGCTTTCATATATATGTAAAATATTAAGGCGTTCCCACAACTTCTGTGTGCCTGGAATACAACACTGGATAAGCTCAGACAACAGTGAAAGAATTCTCAATGCCATATCTTGAAATGTAAAAATGAAAGGAAGTAAAACTAAAAGCATTGTTAAGTCGTGAAAGAATATGCTATCTATATTTAGAACCATGTTAAAAATGGATGTTAAGGATCACAGTCATTTCGAATTTAAGAGTTGTCAAATCTGTTAGTCAGTGAACATTAACAGTAGGGAAAAGAATCATTATGAGATTGGTTACTTTCAACTTTTCAGAACATTGGTCAAATGAGTGTTGTGACGTCATGACAGGGAGCCTCCACTCACAGTCATCGTGGCAGCGGGAGAACCATCATCACGTAGTTCTCTGATGATTTTTGGAAGAAATGATTCAAC
The DNA here is from genome assembly GCF_910594005.1 of Cervus elaphus. Lineage (NCBI taxonomy): Eukaryota > Metazoa > Chordata > Mammalia > Artiodactyla > Cervidae > Cervus > Cervus elaphus. Next base: position 17,126,384 of record NC_057839.1, on the reverse strand, counting down.
CTCTTTTTTGTTGGTTTTTAAAATTTTATTTATTTATTACTGTGCTAGGGCTTCCCTCATAGCTCAGTCGGTACAGAGTCTGCCTGCAGTACAAAACACCCGGGTTCGATTCCTGGCTGGGGAAGGTCCCGTGGAGAAGGAAATGGCAACCCATTCCAGTATCCTTGCTTGGAGAGTCCCATGGACAGAGGAGCCTGGCAGGCAACGGTCTATGGGGTCGCAAGAGTTGGACACGACTGAGCGACTAAGCACACACGCACGGTTGTGCTGGGTCTTCATCGCTGCTCGGGCTTTTCTCTAGTTGCGGCGGGCGGGGACTGCTTCTAGTTACAGTGCGCGGGCTTCTCCCTGTGGTGGTTTCTCTAGCTGCAGGGCACAGGCTCAGTAGTTGTGCCATAGGAGCATAGTTGCTCCACCACACATGAGACCTCCAGATCAGGAATCACACCTGTGTCTCCTGCATTAGCAGCCAGATTCTTTACCTCTGAGCCACCAGGGAAGCCCCAGCCTCTTGTTTTTAACTCCAGAAGCTAAGATTTAAAAGAGCCTGCATTATGACTTACGCAGCTTTGGGCCCAATTAGGAAGTCTAACTTGCAGATCCAGAGAAGGTTCCATTGTTGAACCTGTGTGTTGTGTACTGGCACTTACTTTCGATGACTTGATTTGGTGTAACTTGAAGACTTCTGTGTTCTAAAAGGAACTAAGGCTCTAGCCTTCTTGTTCATCCTCCCAACTGGAATTCAGGAGCCATGCCGCTAAGGTTTTGACACTGCTAAAGTGCCCCAATTATATAGATGAGACTTTGTCATGAAGCCAGTTCCTAGTCTGATTAAAATGCAAGGTTAAACCATTTTCATGTTTTAATTTGCATTTCCACTTCAAGTGTTTACTTCTGAGAATGAAATAAAATCATTTAAGTATTCTATTTGGTAGAATTCATGTAATTTTAAAGTATGAGAGGATCCATTTTCTTCAAGGTAGATTAAAAATTACAGTCATTTTTGTTGTCCTCAATTCACATTTCAGATTTTTAAGTAGTATTGCACTTTTGTTCATTATCTTCATATGACTCTAGTATTTTTAAAATCTTAATTTACCTTTTGTTTTTGCTATAGTGTTAATAGCAGTACTTCCAAATCTGTTACATCTGTTCAGTTAAATATGTTGATTAGTAGAAGTTTTAGGCTAAAAGGATGTTAAGGATGTGTAATCCAGATTCCTTATTTTCTTGAGAAAAAGGACTTCCAGTTTTGTGGACTGCATTCACATTTACCAGTAACACTTTGATAAAATATATTAGAATTGGTTTTGTTTTTTTCTTTTTTTCCCTGCCTATCTGTATATAGGCTCTCCCTGCTATATCTTATTCTTTGTAATACTTCCACTTTAGGTCCTGTTTCCCTCTGATTTGGAAAGAGAGAGTCTTGTAATTATAAATTACATTCTAGCTCTGAGGAGCTCAGCTAAGAAATTTTCTCTTCATTAAGAATAGAAGGATTACTGCAGAATGACTACAGAAGTAATATTACATTATCGACCATATGAGAGTGATCCCACACAACTGCCAAAAATTGCAGAGAAATCAATTCAAGACTTTCCTACACGTCCGCTATTGAGATTTATTCCTTGGTTTCCACATGATGGGTCCAGACTTCCACTCAAACCTAAAAGATCACCGCCTGGGATTTCTGAAGAGGCAGCTGAAGATGTGAGACAGTACTTAGCCATTTCAGAACATAGTATTAAATCACAGAGTTATGATTGCACAGTAGATCTGTTGGAGTTTCAACCCAATTTGAAAAGAAAGAAGCACTTAATACAATCACACACGCTGAATGAACAGACTAATTCTGGAAGTCTGGAGAAACAGGCAGAAAAAGAAAAACGGCACAAGAAAAGGTCTTGGAGTGTATCATCACTTCCCAGCAGTAATTGTACTGAAAATGTTTTTCCTTTGTCTAAAAAATTGCAAGATAATCTAAAGGCACTAAATTTGCACTCATTTTATAGAGCAAGATGGACAATAGATCACACTATTTGTAACAACCAGACTCTGGAAGACATTTGGGCAAAACTCAATCGAATTATCAGGCACAATGAACTTCCATCTTGTAATGCTACAATTCAGAGACATTTAGGCCAGATATGGGTGTTCTGTGATATTATGTACTGTGAATATGTGGGGAATCTTCTTAAAGGAAGATTAGCTCTTACTGGGAAAATTAATTTATTTGTGCATAAATATGGTGTTATTTTTAGTATGTAATGAATTACAGTGATTGTCCAAAAAAAGAATATTCTGAATGAACCGAGTAGGAAGTGAAACAGAATTTTTAAGTGTGTGGTTATATATAAAATTTGTGTCCCAGAAGTAAATATCAGGTGCATTCCTAGGCTTTTCAATTAAGTCAGGAACTTTCTGGGTTCTACTTTGAGCAGCTTTCCTTTAAATGAATTGTGATGAATTATTATTCAAACTGAATTTAGAGGTAAAATGTTCTACTCCTTTGTTCTGTTACTGCTTTTCCACTAGTTCAATTAGATATTCCTGTGAATTACAGTGAATGGTTTGGATTTTGGTAAATTCCCAGAATCTAATTTTATAGGATTTTTTTCTTAACTCGCCTAAAGTGTAATGATTTTTTTTTAAAAATAAAACTAAAACCAGTTCTGTTGGGAATGATACTCATGTGGCATAATGTAATTCAGATTGAAAGACCAGCCCATATTCTGCTTATTATGGCCAAAGATATGTAATAGACGATAGCTGATGTGTTGTTTTGAAACAAAAGTACAAAATGTATAATTTGTCTAAGACCGTAATATATATTTTAGGCAATAAACATTTTTTGAGTGAAGTATCAAATATGGATAAGAGATCAATTTATTCTTTGTTTAATACAGATAATTCAGTCTAATATTGGTAATGCTAATCACTAGTTCTCTGGGTCTTGGGTTCACTGTGGGTTTCCCATAGCAAAATGTTAATGGATTTACACATCATTTTATAAAAATCTCCAAAATGGTTATATAATAAAAGTTTTATTAGAAAGTATATTTAACAAATTTGAATGCCTACCATGAAATAGGTGCTAAAGTGGAGAAGGGACAAATATGGACCCTGCCCTCACAGAGCTAACATAGAGACACTATTAACAATATTTAAACTATATCTGTAAAAAAATCAGTAAGACTATATTCATTAGGAAGGCAAAAACATGCTTGCCTTGTGGCAAAGTGCCTGGCAAGGTAAATGTGTCCTTTGCAGGGTTTCTCATAACATGCCTCTTGAGGTTCCTTAAAACCTGAGAAGTCTACCAGTTTTTAACTGAAGAGGTTATCTTTTCTAATTAGGTTTCACACTGTTCAAACACTTTTTTTTTTTTCAACTATTAGCACCTTTTTTTATTGTCTCAAAGGAGACTGCTCTGTAGAAAACAATTATCATGTACATGAATGCTTCCAAAAATCTTCAAATGAAAAAAATCACCAGGTATAGAGGGAGTTTCCAAGATAACTTCTTCAGTAATTACTTCCTCTTTCATTAGTCATCTTTGCAGTCAAAACTGCTGATGAAAAGTCAGAAATTATTCATTTTTACCAGCGATCTTTGCAGGTGGCTCAGTGGGAGAGAAACTGCCTGCAATGCAAGAGAACAGGGTTCGATCCCTGGGTCGGGAAGATCCCCTGGAGAAGGAAATGGCAACGCACTCCAGTATTCTTGCCTGGAGAATCCCATGGACAGAGGAGCCTGGTGGGCTACGGTCCATGGAGTCACAAAAGGGTCGGACGTGACTTAGTGACTAAAACAGCAGCAACAATGTTATTAGGCAATCGTAAACATTTTTGTTGCTGTTGTTCAGGTCTTACACAGCATTAGGTTGGTAATCAAGGGGTAAAAGTTAAGTAATCATAAGGCAGGGTCACTTACATAGACCACAGTGTTTCTTTTGTAATACATTCTTATTACTTTAAAATGATGATACACAGAACTGAAAATATTCTTAGGAATATTTTCTTATGAGCTTCTTATGAGCGCTCTTTAATTCAAGAATCACATTAAAAAGAGCTTCTTCGTCTTATGTGGCAGATGTAAATTTCTCTAATTTACTCTATATAAATTGCTTTCTTCCCCTTTGAGAAGCAATGAAAAGGTGAATCAGAACTGGGAAAATGAATTTTACTGCAAATGGTGTCATCTTGAAGAAGCAATTCATGTCTCATCTTCCTAGACAATACTTAAAGGTTTGAGAGTCCACTGCCACATCTTTGAAGCCTTCTTAAGAGTATTTAAAGCCTTGGGACTGATGATTCTGGCACTAATAGTACAGCTCAGTAATATTTGTAGCTTCCACTGTTAAGTCATCAATGTAAATAAATTGAGGAAACAAAAACATGTACAGGAAGGTGAATCTGAGGGCATTTGGTGAAACGCCAAAGCATTTAGGGCTTCCCTGGTAGCTCAGCTGGTAAAGAATCTGTGTACAGTGCAGGAGACCCTGGTTCGATTTCTGGGTTGGGAAAATCCCTTGGAGAAGGGAGCAGCTACCCACTCCAGTATTCTGGCCCGGAGAATCCCAAAGCATTTACTCTCTAGGAAAGAGGCAACAATACCATAATTTTATTTTTCTCTGTCAATGTTATAAATGTAATTCATTCCAAGAAAACAGATGTGAAGGGTATCACATGAACTTCTCAGATGTGTTCCTGCATGATTCACTTATTTAATCGCTAAAAAAATCCCAGATTATTCCAAGGTTCACAAAATTGAATGCCTTCAGGAACTAGACAAGTAAAACTAAATACAGTAAGAATTCTAAGGATTCGACATAATTTTTTTTAATGTTCTAGCCAAGATAAATGTATATGCAAGTTGAACTAGCCTCATTCATTAATTAATAACATCAAGCCTACCTTTTTTTAATATTTTAATTTATTGAAGACTTTAAAAAGGTTTTTTTTTTTGGAAAATTTTAGCTGAAATCTGAATTTCATAATCAAGTGTAAATCAAATGCCTGTATCCTCTTCAGGTTTTAATCTGTTTTCCTAGTTAAAAGTAAGAGTGAAAGAGGTTTGAAACACTTCCACATTCACTTCTTTTCCACGTCACTGGTGTGCAACTCGTTAATGTTCTGAGAGAGAGAGATGGACTTTGAATTCCCATGAGATGTTTCTAATAAAGCTTGACATTCCAGGTTTATGACCCTGGGCTTATAATTAATAATAGGGAAAATTATTTTCGAGCAGAATGAAGTCATCAGAGTCTAGTTCTGGCATCTATCTGCTTTATAATCTTTTATGTATAAATTATCCTCTCAAGGCACCATCCTTATCTGTTATAGGAGGATAATGATAATTTCAACCTTATAGTTTTGAGAATTAAATGTGTCAGTACATTGTATTTAGCATGAAGTCTGGCACTAGTAAATGTTCAGTAAATATCAACTACACAAGTGGCTTTAGAAATTTTAAGGTTAGCTTTTTTTTTACTATCTCAGCAGCCATCTGTTCAGTATAACATTGTTTAATGGCCTCAGTTCATGAAAGTTAAATCTTCAAAAATACCACTTACGTGAGGATTAGGCATGAGGTGCTAATTCTGCCAGAACCTGTGGCAAGGCTACAAAACTGAACATGATACATAAGAGCTTAAACTACAAGGAGTTTGAATAGGAGTGCTATAAACTAATAAGTGAGTAAACATAGTTCGTGATAAATACAAGGTGCTATGAGAGATGCGCGGAGGCCTCAGTAGTTGCGGCTGCAGTTCTCTAGAGCACAGGCTCAATAGTTGTGGCACATAGGCTTAGTTGCTCCATGGAATATGGGATCTTCCCAGATCAGGGATTGAACCGATGTCTCCTGCCTTGGCAGCTGAATTCTTCACCACTGAGCCACCAGGGAAGCTCCTAGGTCAATAAAGTTTTGGGTTTTAGATTTGAATGAACATTTTAATAAAAGTTCTAGGATTCATTTTCTGTAGTAGAGTTTGTATGATTTTTGCTTCTATATATTTGTCTTTATTTTGATGTGGTAAAAAGTCAATCTTTGGAAATAATTGAAAAAGATTTTTTAATTAGAATGTCCTATCCTTGCTAGATTAGGTGTAATAAGTTTTCACTTTTTCTGGTTCTCTATTACTTAATTTTTGTCTATTATTTGATACATAACAGTATTTGATATTTAAAATGTAAACTAAATTTCATTTTTCCCAGATAGTGAGCCAGTTTCCTAATACTATTAGTATTGATTGGTTTGGCTTCTTAAAATTTTCTAACATATCTGTATAGTCTTATATTAATAAGCCTATTAGTTGATTATGGACTTACATGTTTTGCTATTATGTCCATTTTTTTCTCATTGTTTCCTATGAATTTCTATAGCTTATTTTTATTTGTTTTTCTAGATAAACTTTAGATACATTTTGTCATTTTCCACAGACAAATACTAGTTTTGGTTGGAGTTCTATAAACCTACACATTTACTGATACTTTCATAATGTTTACAGAGAATTAATATTACTTAAAGGACTACTTACTGAACTTCAGTGATCCATGATTATAACACATGGATAAAGTTTACAAAAATCCTTTTGGCATAAAAGTATTGTTTCATATTCAAAATGGTGCATCCTAACTTTTTTCCCTGTCAGACTAATATTGGTTAATAATAATTTGTTGGTATTGCTTACAGTGAAGTCACTCAGGATCTTTTTAAAGTCTGTTCTCCTACTATACCTTAAGTTTTCAAATTCTTTTATTTTCTCCTTTTTGTATAATGAGACATTACATTTGCATATGATTTTTATAATTCTTTAGATTGTAAGTAAAAGCAAAATTGTTTTTGTCATATATAAAATTCTTCTTGTTACATATTAACATTTTTAGTAAATTATTGCTGTATAGTAATCTTGGGAAATAATAATATACTAAGTTTAGGTAGTATTTAGATTATATTTTACTGTAGTATAAAATTGATTAATATCATAGATTCAACTTGGGAACACTGGCATAAAATATTAATATTTTCTTTCTTTTTTCCCCTACTTTTCTAATTGATAGTAATGCGGTTGACCAAGCCTACTTTATTCACCAATATTCCAGTAACATGTGAAGAGAAAGACTTACCTGGTATGACACATACTTTATTCTTCTTGTACCTAGGAAAGAGTTGTATTACTTTGGGGATAAGCCTAGCCTTGCCAATCTTACATTGACTCTTTGCTGTATCCTTCATTGCTTGTTTTTGTGCATGTAAATATGGCCATCTGAGCAGTAAGTCTCACTCATAATCTATAAATCAAGATACTATTGATATCTCATGGCAACAGACACTTTTAGTTTTAGTAAAAACACATTCCTTGTATTAATGCTATTAAAATTTTGTTTATCCTCACATGTTCCATCAATCTATGTTAGCATTCCCCTTGTTTAAAATTATTGGAGCTTCTGTATTTTATATCTCATGACCTACATTTTCCTTTGTCCCTAAAGTGTTCATTTTCTGTAGAAACAGAATTTTTTGGTGTGCATTGTTGTAATGAAGACTAGAAATCAGATTTTTTTAAATATAATTTTTGCTGTGAGATTATTTTTTAAAATATCTCTCAAAACTATTTCTTCACATAAATAAAAGTTATTTACAAGGTCAATGTTAGAATTTGATGTTTTTGTCTTTCTACAGGAGATCTCTTTAACCAACTTATGAGAGATGATCCTTCAACTGTAAATGGTGCAGAAATTTTAATGTTGGGAGAAATGTTGACCTTACCACAGAATTTTGGGTAAGAATCATATGCTCACATTTGAAATACAGTAGCACTCTGAAGCCATCACAAATCATGTTTTCAAAAGATAACTAAAGGATGGAAAAATGCTCATGATACCTTTAAGTGGTTGAAATTATACTATGTGATTCTGTTTTTCTTTTTTAAATAAATGCATACCAAAGTATTAATAGTGGTTTCTAAGGTGGTAGAATTTTAACTTTCTTCTTTGGTGGTGGTGGTTTAGTTGCTAAGTTCAATTCTTTGTGACCCCATGGACTGTGGCTCCAGGCTCCTCTGTCCATGGGATTTTCTGGGCAAAAATATTGGAGTGAGTTGCCTTTTCCTTCTCCAGGATATCTTCCCTACCCAGGGATTGAGCCTGCATCTCCTGCATTGCAGGCAGATTCTTTACCAACTGAGCCCGTAGACAAGCATATAGAGCTTTTTAAATGCCTGTGTATTCCTTTCATTTTAAAGGGTTCCTTCTCAGTGTCTTTCAAAATCAGCTCTTTTTCTTCACCTTCACGGCCCTTTACTAACATAAGTTATTGGACTTGTCAGCTTATTAGGAACTCTAAATGTTTTATTCCTTCTCTTGCTCTTAGTTATTCTCTTATTTTAGATTATTACTGAGGTAAAAGCCCCTGGTTCCACTCTTTTTGCAACCAAGATAATTTTTAAAGGTTTATAGAATTTGGTCATTGATTAGTGTCTTGAGAGCTTAGAAATATATTCATGTAAAAAATGTTCATATTAAAATATTTTTATATAAACCTACATACATTTATATGTTAATATGCATCATATATAATATATACTGAGGCTTCCCTGGTAGCTCAGCTGGTAAAGAATCTGCCTGCAACGCAGGAGACCCCTGTTCCATTCCTGGGTCGGGAAGATCCACTGGAGAAGGGATAGGCTACCCACTCCAATACTCTTGGGCTTCCCTGTGGCTCAGCTGGTAAAGAATCCGCCTGCAATGGAGGAGACCTGGCTTTGATCCCTGGATTGGGAAGATCCCCTGGAGAAGGGAATGACTCCCCACTGCAGTATCCTGGCCTGGAGAATTCCATGGACTGTATAGGACATGGGGTCGCAAAGAGTTGGACATGACTGAGCCACTACTTATAAAGTAATGCCACTAGTCATTTTAATTAGAATAAGTTAGAAAAATAAAATAAATTGTTAAAATTACTCTGTTAGAAAAATAAAATAAATTGTTAAAATTACTCTGATATCAATAACTTGATCCCTTCTTGATTCAGGGCATAAGTTATTTCAAATATTGCCTTTTGTAGCCTCCTTATTAACAAATCTTAAGACTTTTAACGTGGATCTGATTTCAATGACTTATTTTTAGGAGGGCTGTTAGTTTTAGCAGTAGTTGAGGGTCAAGTTATATAGTATGCTTTATAGATTAAATCTGTATTTTGAATTGCACTAGATAATGAGTGAGCAGCCTAGTGTAAACGAAGAAATATTGAAATAGTATTTCACCTGAGTTACAGAAGCCACTCTGCCATGACAAGGCTGTAATCCATGAAGGGATTACTATCCTTTAGTAACTTCTCCATTTGATATTCTCAGTGGTGCATAATTAGAATATTTGTGATAAAACTTGAATGGATTTCTGTCTAAAAATTTATTTTACTTCACAGGAATATATTTTTGGGAGAGACCTTTTCCAGTTATATCAGCGTCCATAATGATAGCAATCAAGTTGTAAAAGATATATTGGTTAAAGTAAGTGGCATTCTTTTTGGGGATAATTTTTTTTTTTTACTTTTTAATTTCTATTCTTATGTTTTGAGACTTCATTAAAATACATGTTTGATACTGACTTTTTAATTGTTATTAACAGCAAGCGTTAATTGAAAACCCTAAGTTATAAGATATGCTATGCATAGAATCATTATTCCTTATCCTCAAAGTTTGTGATAGCTTGGATGAGAAAATATACCAAAGGTAACTAGCACTTAAATTTCTGTTAATGATTTATGATTAACATAATAAAGTTTGAAAGAGGAAAGATCATCACTGGAGATTGCATCATTCGGGAAGGGCTATTGAAGGAGAGGGAACACAAGGTCTTGAAAGAATGGCAGGATTTACAAGAAAAGACAGAAGAGGGGCATGGTGATTGGAAGCAGAAACATAGGAATATGTAATGTATTCTTGTAGCAGTGAACAGAATTCACTTAGTAAGAGCAAGTAAGGTTGTGCACATAGACAGGTAGTAACCATACAGTAAGTGAGCATCTTAAAAGCCAGACTAAGGCTGAGGTTATTTTAAGACAGTGTGCAATCAGTGGAAACTTTTGAGCAGAGGTTCGTGTTGGAAGGCTGACACGAAAGCATTGTATGGGATGGTTTGTAGGAAATAAGCCAGTTAGAAGAATCTTACAGTTTTGAGAATCAAGAGATAGAATATGCTAGCTCAGTTAAACACCTTGGATATATTCACAAAGAGAAAGAGCATGAAAAAGAAAAAAATTCATTGTCAAATCTGTATTCACATGGCATTTATAATAACAAAAGAGACAATACTAATACATACCCCACTTTGAAGTCCCTGCATTAAGAAATATTAGGTTAGAATTTACTGCAGAAAGCTTGCTAACTGATTTTTTTTTAAACAAAATCTTTTTAAAAGTCTTAGCTCTTACAGACAAAACCACTGCCACTCCCCATGACTTGATGTGATCTTTGCTTTCTCTGTATTTTTCTTGACATTTGCCTTGAAGTTTTATCATAATTTCATTCATTATTTGACAAACATTTATTAATTGCCTACTGTGTGCCAGGCTCTGTTTTATAATGGTAAAGAAGAGAAGAAATCCCTTTGTAAATCCTGTTCATCCAAAAACCAATTTGGAGCATGAAACCTACCCTGTAATTGTATTCCCCTTCCTCAAGCCAGCCATCCATTCCTCCTTTACTCTGTATTATCTTCCCCAAACATTTAAATTCCATAGCAACAGAGATTTTGGTCTCTTTTGTTCACTGCTTTATCTCCAGTTCCTGGAAAAGTCCTGATGGTAATTAGGAAATAAATGTTAAGTGCGGCAGTTATAACATGGAAAAGGAAAAAGGTAAAAGTGTTTAGCTATATATATAATGCATACTGTAGTTATGATTAATGTTTAACAGATAACACATAAGGAAACAAATTGGACAGAAAGCCCATGGGTTTGACTGTTTTCTTTTCTTCCCCTCCTTCTTTAATGCCTAAAATGTTAAAGAATTCTGAATTTTAGTTTCATTTCTTATTAGTTGTATAACCTATGGGGAGTTGTTCTTTCTGTGTTCTTTCACTTGTATGTAAAACAGGGATGGTACAATTACATGCTTCAGGGTTTATTCAGTCACTAACTTGTGTCCCACTATTTGCGACGACCCAAGGACTGCAGGACGCCAGGCTTCCGTGTCCTTCACTACCTCTTGGAATTTGCTCAAACTCATGTCCGTTGATGGAGAAGGCAGTGGCAACCCACTCCAGCACTCTTGCCTGGAGAATCCCATGGACGGAGGAGCCTGATGGGCTGCAGTCCATGGGGTCACGAAGAGTCGGACATGACTGAGCGACTTCACTTTGACTTTTCACTTTCATGCATTGGAGAAGGAAATGGCAACCCACTCCAGTGTTCTTGCCTGGAGAATCCCAGGGACAGTAGAGCCTGGTGGGCTGCCGTCTATGGGGTCGCACAGAGTCGGACACGACTGAAGCGACTTAGCAGCAGCATCAGCATGTCCATTGATTCAGTGATGCGATCCAAACATCTCATTGTCTGTTGCCACCTTTTCCTCCTGCCCACGATCTTTCCCATCATCAGGGTCTTTTCCAGTGAGCCAGCTCTTTGCATCAGGTGGCCAAAGTATTGGTGCTTCAGCTTCAGTCATCAGTTCTTCCTAAATGAATATTCAGGGTTGATTTCCTTCAGGATTGATTGGTTTGATCTTGCTGTCCAAGGGACTCTCAAGAGTCTTCTCCAGTACCACAGCTTAAAAGCATCAATTCTGCATTCAGCCTTCTTCATGGTCCAACTCTCACATCTGTACATGACTACTAGAAAAACCATAGCTTTGACTGTACGGACCTTTGTCAACAAACTGATGTCTCTGCTTTTTTAATACGCTGTCTAGGTTTGTCATAACTTTTCTTCCAAGAAGTAAGCATCTTTTTAATTTCATGGCTACAGTCACCATCTGCGGTGATTTTGGAGCCCAAGAAAATAAAATCTGCCACTGTTCCCTTTTTCTCCCCATCTATTTGCCATGAAGTAATGGGACCAGATGCCATGATTGTAGTTTTTAGAATGTTGAGTTTTAAGCCAGCTTTTTTACTTTCTTCTTTCACCTTAAGCAAGAGACTCTTTAGTTTCTCTTCACTTTCTGCCATTAGGGTGGTATCATCTGCATATCTGATGTTGTTGACATTTTTCACAGCAATCTTGATTCCATCTTGTGATTGCTCTAGCCTGGCATTTCACATGATGTACTCTGCATATAAGTTAAATAAACAGGGTGACAGTATACACCTTGATGTACTCCTTTTCCAATTTTGAACCAGTCTGGTGTTCCATGTCTGGTTCTAACTGTTGCTTCTTGACATGCATACAGATTTCTCAGGAGGCAGATCAGGTGGTCTGCTATTCCCATCTCTTTAAGAATTTTCCAGTTTGTTGTGATCCACACGGTCAAAGGCTTTAGCGTAGTCAATGAAGCAGATGTAAATGTTTTTCTGGCATTCCCTTGCTTTTTTTATATCCAACGGATGTTGGCAATTTGATCTCTGTTTCCTCTGCCTTTTCTAAATCCAGCTTGTACATCGGAAAGGTCTCAGTTACTGTTGAAGCTTGTAGCAGGCATCAAATGAGTAATGTGCTTAGAACAGGGCCTTGCACATGGTAGGGGCCCAATAAATGTGAGCTACTATTACTGTTTAGTAACTGAATATAATAACAAAAGAGAGGGATATAATAAATATCCCACTTTGAAGTGCCTGCATTAAGAATGTTAGGTTAGAATTTACTGCCAAAAACTTAACTGAATTTTTTTAAACAAAATCTTTTTAAAAGTCTTAGCTCTTAAAGACAAAACCGCTTCCACTCCCTGTGACTTAATGTGACCTTTGCTTTATCTGTATTTTTCTTGACATTTGCCTTGAAATTTTATCATAATTTCATTATTTGACAAGCATTTATTAATTACTTACTGTGTGCCAGGCACCATGTTATAGCAGTGAAGAAGAGAAGACAAGAGGTTCCTACCTCAATAGACCTTACATTTTTGGTAGAGGAGATGGAAGGAAACAGGTGGACAAAAAATCATAAGGTAATTATAGATGGTAATAAATGTTACAAAAGAAATTAGCAGGGAATATGGTAGAAAGTAACTTAGTGGGGGCAGGTTGCTAAGTTAGAGAAACTGGTTCTTTCTTAGTTGATGACTTGAATGTTGACTCTACTTCTACAAATCAGTTGGTTTCTGACATCTAATGTTGTTTTGAATGACTGTTTACCTTTTAGTGCTATATACTAACACATGTGTACACATCTGTATATATTCCTGTAATATCCATCTGTATATATATATAACTTTTAAAACCATAGGTTCATATGGATGCCCCAAATTCCAGTCCAGTACCAAAGGTTTCATTGTAGCCTTCTCACTTTTCTTATTGTACTTTTTTGTCTCCAAAGATCAGAAACCTGTCTCTTGCTACCCATAATGTGTATATTTTTTGTTTAATCCTGGTATACAAATAGAAGTTTTAGAATTGCTAATCTACATGTACCCCTGCCAAAAAGCAGATGTTCAAGAGTAAAACATTTGCGTGCCATTATTTTTGTTTTTAGTTTTTATTCGCCAAACTTAGATTGGTTCTTACTTTTCCTTTTCTCTTGGTGTGGTTGGTTTCATTGCAGTAGAGTTAGGTTCATTTGATGCTGTATGGATTCCATTTTGGATTTCCCCCAACTTCATGGCTGATTGTATTTATTTGCAGGTGTGCGTTTGTCTGAGCCATTACTCTTTTCTAAGCATCAGAGAAATGTGACATCTATACAGAGAGATGTGTACAGAGAAGTGCTGCTCTCCTTTCATCCCTACTGCTTTGTTCCTGTTCCCCTGTTCCTTCTACCCATGCTCACCCACAGCCTGTAGGTAACCCAGTTCACTTGTATTTTATTCTCTCTTTCTTTCAAGGCTGATCTTCAGACAAGTTCTCAGCGTTTGAATCTTTCAGCCTCTAACGCTGCAGTGGCCGAACTTAAACCCGATTGTTGTATTGATGATGTCATACACCATGAAGTAAAGGAAATTGGAACACACATGTAAGAATTAATTTTACTACATTTCAAAGGCTTTTACTTATAAAAGGCTTTATTTGAAATTTTTGCTTTATTTCCACTTATTATCAAGCCTGAAAAACTACTTCAGAAGGAGTTTTATGTGCCATGTTTATATGTTTGCCAGAAACAGACTTTAAACAAAATATTTATTGTGTAAGGGAAAAAAAAATCTTCATTTATCTGTAGTTTTATTTTTGCATCTGCAATCTGACTGAAAAGTAAAAATCCATGCTGCAAATCTTTAAAACCCAGGTGGTACTCTTTTGGAATGCTAACAACTGATGTTAATAACATTTATTTTTAAATTCACAGCTTTTCAGTTCTGGGTTTAACTATATAAATACACTCTATGCTGAGAGTTCAAAAGTAGTGAACCAAAATAAAACAAACTATGAGGGAAAAAGAAATGTCAAATTCTGTATCCCTGGCGTGTGTAGGTATTTGAATATGAATACTCTGTTTTTCTTTGAGAGGCGAAAATGAACATTTCAGAGCCACCTAAAGTAATTTTAGACTTCTCTATCTGCCTTACCACTCCCAAATATAGTTGAGTCACAAAGTCCTATTCTTGTTAATTATCTCTCAGCAGCCTCTCTCCATCTCTTGTTACATCACCATTTCTGTTTCTCTTTCTTGTGTTAAAGAAGTACATATGATATTGTCTATCATTTAATTCATTTTAGTGACAGGCTCTGTTTAGGCACTTTTTGAAATATATTCTGGGCTTCCTTGGTGGCTCAAACCGTAAAGAGTCTGCCCGCAATGCAGGAGACCCAGGTTCGATTCCTGGGTCTGAAAGATCCTCTGGAGAAGAGAGTGACAATTCACTCCAGTTTGCTTGCCTGGAGAATCCCATGAACAGAGGAGGCAATCCATGGGATCGCGTAAAGTTGGACATGACTGAGCAACTAACACTAATATATATTCTGTGGTTGGTATAAGCTTTGGTGTCAGATTTTCTGGAATTCAGATGTTAGCTCAATGCTTTATTTAACTATGTGATCTTGAATCAGTCACCTGACACTTCAGTGCCCTTAGGAAATTCTGACTTTGTCTAGGTTTTGCAGAGCTCTCCATACCTAATCCTTACCAAATGCTCTAGTTCCACCTTTCATCATACTTTGCTCCCGCTTGACACTGCGGTTATGTTGGATTCTTTTACCTCCACAACTTGAAATGTATTCTTCTCTTATAAAGGAATGCCTGTGTCATTTTGTTTAGTTTAATTCTACTTCTTCAAATATTTTTCTATGTCTTTTGTACTTGAAATAACTCACTGAGTGCCTGCTGATCTCATTAAAGTATGAATTGCACAAAGTTGGCTGTACCCTCGGAATTTAGCAGAGAAATAACGATCAACACTTGTTGAAATTGAGTTTATTGAAACGATAATAAATGTGTAAAATCTCCATTTTACAGAAAATGAGACTCTTGTAGAATTAAATAGCTGGTAAATAATGGCATGGAGCTCAAATCTAGCTTCAAAATCTGTACTTTTGTTTCCAACCGTGAGCACTAGGAGAGCAGGTATTGAGTTTTGATCAACTCTAAATCCCTAGCACCTAGTTTAGTACTAGGTACAAATATAAAAGAGAAATTAAATTACCTATAATGTCACCACCTAGCATAACCACTATTAAAATAACTGGTATACTTCAGTCTTTTTATGTGCATGTATAAGAGATATGTATAAGTAAATAATATTTTATAAAATTTTGATAAAATTATCTATGGCTTAATCTTTTTTAATGCACCAAAAACATTTTCCCACTTGAGTCAGTATTTTTTGAAAAGATTCTTCTTAAAATGATTTTATCTACACACTTGGACCATGTACTGTAATTTGTTTACTTACTCTGATGTTAAACTTTAGATTATTTCTACCTGTTCAGTGTTATAAATAACACAGTGATGAACACCTTAATATTTCCTGTGATAGGTTGCTTCAAATGGGTTTACTATAGGAGCATATAAACATTTTTAAGACTCCTTTCCTGAAGGATTGTTTTCTCAATTTTTATAACCAGTAGCGGTATAAAGAGAGTCAGTTTCTCTAAACCCTCAACAACCCTGTTATTTCTTGGAAAGAATTTTTGCCAGATCCTAAGATGGGGAAAAATCTTACCTCATTATTGTAATTTGTTTCTTTTTTTTTTTTTTGTAATTTGTTTCTTTGACTACTTGTAAGGGTGAATATTTTCACATTTTTGTTAGTAAATCATGGTACTGGGATATATATATATATATATATATATATATTCTTTTCTCCTATTTTGAGTGAGATATTAACGTTATGCCTACAAAACTTGATATTGTTAGAAACCTTTTACCCCAATATGTTGTCCTTTTTTAAATTTTGTTTTAGTGTCTTTGATTTATCCAGTTTGTAAATTTGTAGAGGTCATCCTTTCCATTGGATTTATATTAAAAAGGCTTTCCTCATCTTGGAATTTTTAAAAAATTTGTATTTTCTTCTAGTTTATGTGAACTTATTTTTAATATTCAACTGTTTAGTTACCCTGGTATTTATTTTGGATCATGCTTCACTTTTTGAAGAAAAAGTTTCTGACTTCCGGCTTTAAAAATGGTATATCTTATTTAACTAATCATAGCTTTCTTGTTCATGGAATTATATCTATATCTACTGAAACTTTTTTTCCTGCTCTAGGCTCATTTGACTACACTTTCACGACATTGGTATATTTTCCAGATTTGTTGATAAGAGTTGAAATGTAGTAGATAAACTATTGAGAAACAAAATTGAAAATGATTCAGAAATCATTAATACATCTTTCTGTTTCAGCTTGGTGTGTGCAGTGAGTTACACAACTCAGGGTGGAGAAAAAATGTATTTTAGAAAATTCTTCAAGTTTCAGGTATTAAATCTGATGGTGGTAAATTGTGTATAGATGCCTTCCCCCTGCCACCCCCGCCCCCAGGAAATTACACCTATTTATCTGCAGTAAAAACAGACTCCAAATAAAGCAAATACCCTAATGTTTTTGAATTTGTCATGTTACTAGCAATCTAAAGTCAGACTAAGTTAAATAAAAACAGAGAAATTATCATTGGCAGTATAATGTTTTTATTTTTAAAAAAAATTGTTTGGTTTTCATGCCTTGACAAAATGCAAGAATCCAGAAGATGGATAAAATGACTGGAAAGTCCAGACAAAATAAGTGTAAATAATATCAGATTTCTAAAGACATATTTAAATGAAGGATTATTGATTTGGGTTAAGTGGACCAAGCTTCCTTCAGAGAAATCATGAGTCACTGAAATTGCAGTTAGAAGTTTTTATTTATACACAGTTTTCAAAGTCTATAATCAAAGAATAATTTAAAACCACTGTTTTAACATATCTGTGTGTATAGATAGGGAAATAAGATGACCATATACAGTTATGTAGATCTAGATATGACACTATATATATTTTTCATTGCTCTGTATGTGGAAGAAAAAGTACTATTGATAGGAAGAAAAAAATTGCTATTGCTTTGTTATTGCTTTTGTTATCACTCATCTCTTTAAGATTTTGCATGCCTTTTAAAAGAAAATAACAGGTTTGATTGCTTATTTTGATATAGAGAAAAATACACAAACATATATGTGTTCAGTTTAGCAAATACTGTGAAGGACAAATGCATATAACTCATGTAATTGTCACCCAGTCAAGAAATTATGGTAGCTTTTTTTAAAGATGCCTTTGAGATTGTTTTTGTTTGTTTTTGTTTTTACAAGAATATTGCATACCCATTTGAAAAGTCTGTTACAATTAAAATTGGAAAATGCCTTTGGCAAGCTTAAACCCAAGATTTAAAACAAATAAGCAAAATAAATGGTCAAATGATAATAATCTTCTTTGATTGGTATGCTTTATTCAACTAGGTTCTCAAACCATTGGATGTGAAAACCAAATTTTACAATGCAGAGGTAAGTATTGAGCACTTAATGGGATTTCAGGTTCAACATTAAGATCTTACCTGACTAAAATTCTCATGTATTATACTTCTTTTCATATCAGAGTAAATTGCTGATATGACTACAAATTACTTGTGAAAAATGAGCATAAGGTTAAATCACAAGTGATTAATTTCACTGCAGATCTCTTTTAATCCGCTGTTTTCAATTTCATGGAATCAATATGCCTTGAATTTTATTCTCATTAACTTTGAGGCTTTTACCTCCTTTCATTAAATGACGACCCTGTGCTTCCATTTAATAGTTGTTCCTGTCTAAAAACATTAGCAAAACTGTTAAATACTTATAAATGTGGTTGTGATATTATAAAAATTGAAGTATTAAATCTAAACCTTCAAAAAATATTTAATATTTATATAGAAAAATACTAAGTAGAACTCAATACATTAAATTCTTTGTCCTGAAAAGTCAGTGTGAGATTGCTAAGTTTAGTGAATGATTTGAACGTCTCCTTAGGAGAAACAAATTTGGCAAAAATATAGAAAGGAGTAACTTTTAGAATAGAAGATTATCTTCTGTTCTAACAAAAGATATAGAATAGAATTGGTCATAAGGAAAAGGTTTTATTGCTTGAATTTCTTTTACAAAATTCTATTTTATTCTGGTATCTAGAATTCCGGAAAAAACAGATTTCCTAATGGGCCTCTTACCCCCATAAAATCATGTGTTTATTCAAATACAGCATTTTGAAATGCAAATTATGTCTGTTACTCCAAAACCAGGTGATAAGAAATTTGTAGTCACATGTCAAATTTGATAATATTATTTTTACCATCAGCATCTCAGAGTTTTTATTCACTATAAAGTTTGTGCTACAACTGGGCATACTAAAACATCTAAGATAAGGAACCTAACCTTGAAGTAAAAACCTATCAGGAGAAAAGAAAAAAGTGCATAAAATAAAAAAGTTACTAGTATAGTGTATAGTGAGACTAGAGAGACTGGTACAAAAAGATGTGATACAGGAACTCTGGGAATGAGATTTTGGAGTAGTCTTAAGAACGCTTCATAGTCAAGAAAGAGAACTGCCTCAGAGTCTAGAAGTAATAGGTGCTGGAAATGTAGTGTCAGAGCAGTGAAGGCATTCCAAGCAGAGTTGCAAGTGGAACATTGAATATGTAGTGAAGTGTATACATATCAGTATTTGATGGAAGGATTCAGTCTCATCAAGGAGATTATTAGATGTTTAAAGAGTTGATGTTTCTTTGTGGGGAGGGATAGGAGGATTGGGATAATACATATTTGTTCTACCTTTTTTTGTTATTAACAATATATCATTGATTAATTACAGTATAGCTCTGTACTTAAATAGTCTTAATTTATTATTTTGCTGGGAAAGATTTCATTCATAGTATGAGGGGAGACTGGTAACTATTATACTAGAAAAAGTAGTTTGGAAAATTAAAAACAAATATGTAGGTGGGTCTTTTTTTCCTGTAATCGGTTCCCAGGAAAGCACATACTAAACTATTTTTAAGTTTTGTTTGTTGAAATATAGGGGTACATGAGGGTTCTTGTCAAGTAGTTTTATCACACCAATATTATGGGTGAATTGCAAATTTTTTTAAAATTGCTAATAATTCCATAAATAACATAAAAGTAACATACTCCCCAAGAAGAAAGGAAGAAACCCACAATTCTACCACAGCAAAAAGTAATTGGTTCTTCATTAACCAGTTTTCTCTTTCATTTATATTTCTCTTCATTTATATATAATATTCTGTTCTTATAATTATAGTAACAATTTTGCTTCTTCAATTAACATTAAATATAGACATAATCTTTAATGTAGACTTTGCCAACCAACTTCAGCTAAAAAATTTTCATAAAATTCTGAACTTTTGAAAGTGACGTTTCTTTAAAAGTGAGAAGTGAGCAAATAGCATTTAGGATCTTTCTAATATACTTGGTATTACCTACTAGGTAAAGTAATTCTGTCCTGCCTGTAGCATAAAGCAGATTCTATTAACCCCAACTAGGAAATTTGGGAGTTAGTTAAGCACACTAGTATCAATAGTTTATTGCACTATTCCATAGACCTTACCTGACAACTATTGTTAGCCCCACATTTGTCACAAACATGTTTTTTTATGCTGCATCTAAAAGTTTTAATACTATGTGCATCACCAAAAGGAAAACAAGTTTTGTGAGAAACTTTGTTGTAGTCTTCTAAAATAAGAAAGCTTTGCTAGGAAAAAAAATGACATAAGAAGCTAGGCTTCAAACCTTTGGTCACCTGCTGAGTACAGTGCTCTGTGCCAGGTATGGAGGAGAAATAAATATAAACTGAACATCTTCCCTATCCTCATAGCACTTAGATTTAGTGGAGGAGACATAACAGTGCTTCCCTGGGGCCTCAGATGGTAAAGAGTCTGCCTGCAGTGCAAGAGACCCAGGCTCAATCACCTGGGTGGGGAAGATCCCCTGGAGAAGGAAATGGCAACCCATTCCAGTATTCTCGCCTGGAAAATCTCAGGGACAGAGGAGCCTGGCGGGCTACAATCCATGGGGTCACATGACTGAAGTGACTTAGCACTTGATATAACTTCATATCACAGTGTACGCACCCCCACCCACCCTGATCATGAAGTGTACTTATACTCTGGGAGCACAGGTGAAAAATGATTTCCAGCTTGATGTTTGATGAAAGAGCTGACATTTGAGATGGCCCTTGGGAAATAAGTAACTTTAGCTATATGTATATATATATGAAAAGAAGACAAACTATGAAACTGTTAACTCTCAATTGTTTGATGGTCTAGTTCAGCATTCCCTGAAGTGTAAGATCCCATTATTAGATAAATTTAGAAGCTATACAGTATCTGTCCTGACTGTGGCAGATATTTGTATACCCATCCTAAGTAATCTATGAAGAATTACAAAGTGGGTAAGAATTTAAAGAATTAGAAAGGCATGGGATATGCCTCTCTCCCCCAGGATATGCCCTTGAATATTGCTCCTGTTTAAGTGCCCCCCTGCAGTGTTCTTCTCTATTCATTTAACCTTAGCAGTTTCACCTTTTTAGAAAAATGATTTGTCATATTTCTTTGTGTTGCTTTCTGTTTACGTCCTTGTTTTACTAATGCTGTCTTGTTTAGTAAATTTAAAAAATGCAGAAATGCATTTTATTTTAAAGTTAGTTATTCTTTTCCTTTAACATTTAATCTGATTTTTCTAATTTTTCTTTTTATTTTTCCATTAGAGTGACCTCAGTTCTGTGGTAATTTGATTTTTTATTATAAATTTATATGCTTTTCTTACTTACCACTTTTTGACTTTGCTTAATTAATCTCTCCATACAAACATAGTGGAAAAACAAAGTTAGTTGTGAATATACTTATATGACTTTGAAAATATGTATATAATTTGTACTTTTTATATTGATTGTCTTATCATATGAGAAAATATACATCAAAGATTAAATTGTCATATTGAAACAATTATATTCTTATTTTAGTGTGTTTTTCTGTAGATATTTTTTAAGAGGCCTTGTTAGCCTTGTTTAAATAGCCTTCGAATTATCAACATCTTAACATAAAATATCCTGTGATCCTTCACATCTTTGAATGAACTGTGTAGTTGAAATTCATCTTCAAATGCACAGTGGTTTTAGTCTTAATTCTGGGTCAGGTGAAGATGGCCCTTTAAGAGCAAACTGAAGAAAATTAAATTTTCCCAAGTTGGTTAAAATCATATTTTCAAATTTCTGTTTAATATAAGCAACATTTGCTTATAACGTATCATATACACAATAAAAACTGACTTAGCACTGAATTCTTAAATTTTTACATGTCAAGTAACTGTATACTAACTGTTCAAACTAACTTAATTTTCCATTATGCTGCTTGTTTTTCCTTTCATTTTATCTAAGCTCTTCTAAACTTATGCAGAAATTGAATTTTTAAATTTGAAATGTGGGTCTATGGTTATTTTTTTTTAAGCAATGGATTGATGGGATATATTTACTTTTTGTTTTTTTGAGAAAAAAATAACAAAAGGCCTTTGAATGTGTACCTTCTTTTAAACTGATAAATCATTGTATTTCTATTTTATTAGGACACATGTACCCAGGACAAAAGAATCTGTTTTGTTTTAGATAATAATATATTAAATTATAACTCCATCATTATATTTTTGCAAATAATTTCCATTTTTCTGGATTTAGTGTTAAAAAAGCTAAGTGCCAACATTTTTTGGTCATGGTTTATTTTGTTTTATTTCTGCATATATATATTACTATGAAACTTTTGAATAAAGTAATTCTAGAATATCCTTAGTATACCATTTTATATGTAAATTTGTATCAAAAAAGAGGCAAGTTGTTTTTTATCCTGCAATTATATACCCCCAAAAATAACACAGTAGCATAAAAGGAAGAATGTTTAGCATAATTAGGGAATTTTAAAAATTATGTAAAAGTACATATGTAAATTACCCCATGATTGAAATACTGCTGTATCTGTCAGACTACAAAGTACCTTTTCTTTGATTTAAAAACTCAAAGATTTCAAGTATAATTCACTTTTTTTTTTTGTCCTAAATATACACTTAATGAACTGGGAAATCACTAATGAACACTACAATAATTGCTTCATAAAGTTAAATCCTATAAGATTATAAAATAGATTATGCACTATACTATCTAATTTGAAATAATATGAAAATTGAAGTATGCTGTAATATTATAACAAAGACCTAATTATCTTAACACATTTCTGAAATGCTAAGTGCACAGGTATATTCGTTATCCTAGATTGCATTTTCACATTTTAATGACTTACCAGAAAATTTAGGATATATGTGAATGAAATTCCAGTTAAACATTTTTGGATGTCAGTACAAAAAATATTATAGTTATCCCCCATCCATTGTTTGATAACTTATCAGTTGACTAACACTTCACTTTGCCCCTCTTAATTATGTTAGGATAAAGATTTCTTTTCTTGCATTAATTATGATAACTTTGATTTGCAGGCATGAACTAATCACATTTATGGTTAACGTTTTTTCTTCATATAAATCAGATATTGTTGTTGAGGTAAATACTTTAAATACCATCATCCTTTGGTGCATTTTTTTTTTCAGACTGATGAAGTATTTCTTGAAGCCCAGATTCAGAATATTACAACCTCACCCATGTTTATGGAGAAGGTTTCATTGGAGCCATCTATAATGTACAATGTAGCAGAATTAAATTCAGTCAACCAAGCTGGAGAATGGTAAATATGATTTGTGAACTGTTTATTTTTATTTTAAAAGACATGAACTTTTCTATCATTGTTACTCTTGGGTGATTTATGATTTTTTTAATTAATAGACTTTATAAGAGAATTTTTAAATTTACAGAAAAATTTATCAGAAAGTGCAACATTCTTACATGTCCTCCCCACTTACAGGGTCCCATATCGTTTACATTTTAACTTGGTGCATTTTTTACAATTAGTGAATCAATATTGATACTTACTATTAATTAAAATCCAGTTTACATTCATGTTCACTCTTTGTGTTGTGCATTCTATGAGTTTTGACAAATGTAATGACATAGCCATCATGACTTTACCTTATAAAATAATTTCACTGCCCTTAAAGTCTCTCATGGTCCATCAAGCTCTCCCTTCACATAAAAATAAGATCTTCACCATTTGTACCTGGAGCACTTATTCTTTCAATTTTGATAATAATTCAGTGAGATAAATATGGAACATTTCGTCCTTTATCCTGCAAATGATAAAATTGAGGCATGGGAAGGAATGATGGAGAAGTTAAAGTGAACAATGAGCTTCAAGACAATGTATTCTCTCAACATCAAAAGGAGCGAGCATAGAAAATAGATGATTTAATTTTTTAGAAAAATGAAATAGACATCTATGAGTAATTTAGAAAAAGAAGAATAAATAAATGTAAGATTGACATTAATATAGATAAGAAGGTAATAGCTGGAGGAATACCTGATTTTATTAATCAAGAATGGAAATTTTACTTTTATTATGTTAGAATACAGTAAAATTTGTAGCCTCTCATACCCCCACAGAGGAAAACAATAATTTTCCCCTCTTGGCCTGATCCTTTTATTCATTTTGAAAATGATTGCTTAGTTTAGAATGGTATGTTTCTTTATTTTCTTTCATAATTTTAGAGAAAAGGGACAGGATACTTAAGGTTCTGAATTCTCTTGCATTTTTTCAGTTAGTTGATATATGTCCAATACTTTAGGTAATATATTGCATTCTATTATAAAAAATCTGAAGATTTTCCAAATCAACTGAAAAAAATTAAAGAAAAGTAAGTCCTTTCAGTTCAAGTTCTTTTCATTTGTATTGAAACCACTAACCTGTTGTATCCTAGATCTTTGGATGGTAGATCATTCAGGTCCTATCCAAAGGAACAATCACAGCTATGGTTTTTCTTTTAAAAGATTCTAGAGAATTTTTTCCATCTCTGTCTTCACCCCTCAGTGTAACTACATTTGGGTCAAGAGCATATTTGCAGCCAATGGATACACGCCAGTACTTATACTGCCTAAAACCCAAGAAGGAGTTTGCAGAAAAAGCAGGCATAATTAAGGGAGTAACGGTAATTGGAAAATTGGATATAGTATGGAAAACAAATCTAGGTGAAAGGGGAAGATTACAGACCAGCCAACTTCAAAGAATGGTGAGTCTAGAAAAAGCATTGATGGGGTTTTGGTGTGTTGGGGGTCAGATAGTTAGAACAAGTTAAATTTCTCTAGGTCTGTCACTAAAAATCAGAGCACTATAAAAGGCATTAATATTACCAGAGAATGAAAGACAAATAATTTCACTGATACCTAGGTAGAAAATTGGTATTGATATGAATGGGAAGTGTTCAGATGTTAATTTATCCATCATACATGATTTTCTACCTTGTAAAGAACTTTTTTACTTTACCAAACAAAATAACTGCATATCAGTTGTTCCCTCCTATAGTAATTCATGCTCATTGTTATCTGACTTCCACTGTATTAGAGTTATCTCTTTATTTTTGCAATGTCTTGGAACTCTTAGATTTATACTGCATTTACCTACTCAGTTCATTCCTTCTTTAAAGATCTTTAAAATGTCAGTCATCTGAAACTCATGTGAGTCCCACTCAAATTATTTTATAAACGCTGGTTGGACATTTTATCTAATTTCTACTCTGAGAGTATGGATAGCGACTAGCCTTCTTTTTCTTGTGCTAGTGAAAATATACTATAGAATCCTCTGTTTATACTGAGTATTACCTGCTGAGATACATTCTAAAATTTACTTTTACTTTGAGGTAAAATTTACTTTATTTGAGGTAAAAATTGAAAAAAGAGAGAGAGATTACCACTGGGCCTAGTTTAAAACATAGCCATTAGCTATCATCCTGCCATGGCATTTTGATTCTACTGTCTGTCCATATCAGTGTATCTTGTGAAACAGATGTGATTTGCTTCTTCAGTTATTTCAGTGTCTTCCTCTACCTGTTTAGGCAATAACCTTATCTATGCAGAGTTATGTTTCTTAAGCTACAGTATTTTTGGAAGCTTCCCCTTAAGATCAGACCCCCTGAAATTGGTTTCCTATTTGCCTGTGAGACTCATTTCAACTTTACTAAACATGGAGTAATTATAACAAAAACAGTCAGGGCCTCTAGTGCTATTTTATAAATAGTAGCAGCAAAAGAAGTTAGAATGGATAATAGTAGGACTGTAGTACTCTCTTAAAATGGAAAGATTTTTATAATAGATATATGTTAACTGTATTTCTTTTTCTCATAGGCTCCAGGTTATGGAGATGTTAGGTTGTCTTTGGAAGCAATCCCAGACACTGTAAACCTCGAAGAACCTTTTCATATTACTTGTAAAATAACAAACTGCAGGTAATGCCAATATTTGTGGATGAATATCCTTTCTTTTTTACCTAAGAGAGACTTCTTAAAGCTTTTAAATATGCTATCTTCTTGTAAGTTCCCTCTTGCCATATAGTCATCTCTGATGTTGCCATTGAATACTGTAAAGTTCTTCATCTGGTAGCTAATATTACATATTTTAGAGGTCCTACTGTATTAGGCATTTTTTAATATTTTATTTCCATACCTGTGAGGTAGGTGTTAATTATTCACATTCTTTGCAAGAGCAAGCTAACCCAGAGCTTGTGGCTTATTCAGTCTCAGAGAGCTAGAAAAGATGGGATCAGAATTTGAAACCAGTGTATTTGACTTCAAGGTCCGTGTTTGTTTCATTTACACTCCTTTCACACTTCAGATTACTAAACAGGAACTAGTAGGTTCTTATCGAATAATGCATTATAGATTTACTGTAATAAGGTAGATTTTTCTGAGCCATATTTATACCTGAGCTGTATCTTTAGTATTAAGAAACTAAAAAGTAGTTATGAATTTAATATAAGGGATAGCCACAGACTGGAAAACAGGACTTTGATAAAGAGTATAATCTGGCTGTTGAGAGGTAAAGAGCACAGGGTTTGAGGCCAGAAAAATTAGGATTAAATCCCAGTCCTATCACTTCGCTACTCCTTGTAGTACTATTTGGTACATTCATGCTAAGTCGTTTCAGTTGTATCCAACTCTTTTTCAGCCCTATGGACCTTAGTCCACCAGGCTCTTCTGTCCATGGGATTCTCCAGGCAAGAATACTAGAGTGAGTTGCCATTGGAGCATTTTGATAATATCACAGTAATGAATCCAAATCATCATAGCCTGAATGTACAATTCTATATCCCTTACAACTTTATGGTATTAGGAAGATAAGAAGTATTTATCCTTCAAAATTACAAAATACCTACTTAACCTGTGAAGCTTCCTAGACCTTCTCACACATAATCATAGCAAATTGTAATATAGTTTTTTTGTGATACTGATATATTCCTATAATTAATCACTAGTCTCTTCTGTATTGAATTGCAAATAATTTAAGAGAAGAGATCATGTCTTACCAGCATTATAAGTGCAGTGCCTGCCACATCATAGGAGCTCAGTAAACAACACACACAGGATAAAGACCGTGTGCTACATGTACCCTTTATGGGTGTGCTCTTGGATTATTTGTTTTGTGTTTCTTGAGTTATAAAAAATCAGTTATTGACCAAATGACAAAATGCTATAATAAATAAAAAAATAACAGTTTGAGTATTAACTTTACCTTTTGGTAATTCAAATAAGTTTTCTCAAAAGCACTTACTTCTTAGATCTTCAGTTTCTTCATCTATAAAAGTGGGATTACCCTTAACCCACAACACACACAGACACATACATGCAGTCTACTCTTACTGGATTTTTGTGAAATGTAATGAGGAAATTCATGCATTGCACCTAAACTGGTCTGGGGCACACAGTGAACATTTCAAATTTTAGAGGGGAGACAGAGACACATAAAAGCTAAATATCATTAAATCAATACATCTAAAATTCAAGTTTAAAATTTAAATTTTAAATGAGTATTTTAAATGTGGAGCCAGCTAAGGAGAGAAAAAGAGCTTAAAGAGTTGAAAGCAAGTCAAGCATGGTGGTAGAGTAGCAGACCATTTTTCATTATGAAACTTTTGTTTTGTTTTAAAAACAATGCACATACTTTCACTAAAAGTGTTTTTTTAACTTAATAAGTTTAATTGAACTGGTGGTATCAATTATAAGGAGAAGCAGTCTTTTTCATGTCAAGTGAATACCTGAATAGTTTTACTTATAAATCTTGCCAGTCATTTGCTATGTTATCTGCATGGTAAGGGCTTCCCAGGTGACTCAGTGGGTAAAGAATCTTCCTGCAGTGCAGGAGACACGGGTTTGATCCCTATGTCAGGAAGATCTCCTGGAGGAGGGCACAGCAACCCACTCCAGTATTTTTGCCTGGAGAATCCCATGGACAGAGAAGCTTGGCGAGCTACAGTCTATAGGGTCACAAAGAGTCGGACGCAGCTGAAGTGACTGAGCAAACACTGCGTGGTAAAGGAACATAGATTAAATAGACCAGCCTCAGTTTTTCATTCTCTTTCCTACAGAGCATCTAACAGAAATTGGAAGGATACATAGCAACAAAATTAGACACAGATGTCTGGAAGTCTCCCAGAGAAGGCCAAACTATTTTTAACAGATGAGCATCAGGGAGCCAGTGTTCAGTAACAGAACCAGAAGGCCTGCATCCAAACAGGCAGATTAGTCTTAATGCTACTGTAAACTCCAGAACAAAACCATCTTTCATTTTCCTGATTCTGTCTTAAGTGAAATAAAAACGATGTGATGGATTTTCATTTCTGTTCCTGGTTTGCAGCTGGACACCATGAGAAGAAATTCACTGGCAACAGTGCTTTAGAAACACTGCAGTATCGCTTTGTAAAAAGAACAAGATTTATTCCTGTCTTTCTGATTCCTCCAGCAGTGAAAGAACAATGGATCTAGTTTTGGAAATGTGCAATACCAATTCTATCCACTGGTGTGGCATTTCAGGAAGACAACTTGGAAAGCTGCATCCAAGTTCCTCTCTCTGCCTTGCCCTCACACTACTGTCTTCAGTACAAGGACTGCAAGTATGCTGTCTTTTCAGTAATTTCAGTATTTAGGGGCTATTAACCCATAGTCATTTATTATATCCATTCTTTGTCTGGTCATTACCAATGAATGAAAACTTGGGTCTATATTTTTCTCTCAATAGAGCGTCTCTGGCTTAAGACTAACAGACACATTCTTAAAGAGAACGTACGAATATGATGACATCGCACAAGTCTGTGTGGTATCTTCGGCCATTAAAGTGGAAAGTTGAAGAAAATGTCCAATGTTACACTTTTCATTGAGTTGCCCAGAATTTTCTGCATTTTTGCCACCTTTGTAAAATGATCAACAGTAAAAATAAGTATGTTATTTAAATTTCTTTCCTATAAAAGTTAAAATATTAAATATTTGTTTTGAAAAGAACCATCTACTGATTTTATCTTGTGAGTTATATTCCAAATGAACATTTGTATATTTTCTACACACATGTGATTTTGTTTCACTTTAAATGACCACTGGACTTTGTTCTCCAAAAGCTCTGTATTTGAGACCATGTGTTCCTAGCAGGTATCTTGAACAACGGTCAGTAAACTTTTCATGTAGAGGACCAGATACTTCATATTTTAGACCTTGCAGGCCATGAGGTTTCTGTTGAAATTACTCTGCGGTTATAATACAAAAGCAGCCAGTAGGCTCTAGTGACTCAGACAGTAAAGAATCTGCCTGCAGTGCAGGAGACCCAGGTTCAATCCCTGGGTCAGGAAGATCCCCTGGAGAAGGGAATGGCTACCCACTCCCGTATTCTTTCCTGGAGAACTCAATGGACAGAGGGGCCTGGCAGGCTACAGTCCATGGGGTCGCAAAGGGTCGGAAACAACTGAGTGACTTTCACTTTAGGCAAAAATTGTACCACAGCATTTACAAAAACAAGCAGCTGGTCAGATCTGACCTGCAGGCCATAGTTTGCTGACTTCAATCTAGAAGATACAGTTGTTTCTTAAAACTTTAGAATTCTCATCATACTTTCTTTAGAAGTATTTTTGTTAACCCCAGGCTTTTTTCCTCAGTCAACAAAAAAAGTTTAAAACAACTGGGGTGGTCCTCATATAATCTTGTATTTGCTAACACAGTATGAATTTTTCTAGTTGTTTTCAAAATTATCATATTGGCATCTGTATTTTTGTGTGCATACACATAAATCTAACTTGCAGCTACTAAAAGCAGATCAGAATTTATTTCTTAAACTGTCAATTACTCTGATAACTCTAAGCTAAGAAGCCAGATCATTTTCTAATTCTAAGCCAAGAAAGTCCTGTTTTTTTCCCATTGAAAAATAAACCACTTTTTTTTAAAGGCACACTTAAAGGATTTCCAGCTTCTGATACTTGATTTTGAACTCTATATCATGTATTATTATTACAAAACTGTTTCTGCATGTAATCACATTAATTTACTTATGTCATATACAAAACAGTGAGGAAATTAAGACTATAAACAACTTTGCAACATGGATGTAATAAAAGTTTCAATATTTTGAAACAAAACAAAAACTAATACTGTTAAATAAAAACTTAAGTTGAAATTCAAGCATGTATATATAACTGCTTAAATGTAAATGCATTAAGTCAAATACAAAAATTGGTTTTTCTTAAATGCATAATTATTTATTGCCATGACAGATTGTTTGGTCCAAAATGAAAGCTGTATTCAGAATGAGATTTGCCCTTAAATTGAAGAGGTAATTAATGAAACGTCCGTGCAAAATAAAGTGCAAGCAGTGTAAAATTGTCTTTGTCCAGAGACAGTCTTTTCTCCAAAATGAGTACAATTGATTAAATGATGAAATAAGACTTTATAGCCCCTGCACTGGATACTTCAGTAGCTTTCAAGGTGTCTTCTCATGACTGAACCTTCTGTTTCACTCCATTCAAATTTTAAAAGTAACATATGATGGTCACTTGGGATTCTGCTATATAATTTGACTTAGTTACAAAGACTCCCTTTTTTATAAGCAATAACCTAGACACATATTGTTCCTTCCTTAAGTAAAGGTTACATAATGTCATCTTAGGATCTGTTTAAACCATATTATAAAAATTAGATAAACAATTTGGTACATTAAGTAGAAATGTTATTTGCATACAAAGGACATTGTAAATTTTACATTTACAATGGAAAAGACCCTGATGCTGGAAAAGATTGAAGGCAAAAGGCAAAGGGGGCAGCAAAGGATGAGATGGTTAGATAGCATCACCAACTCAATGGACATGAAGTTGAGCAAACTCCAAGAGATAGTGAAGGACAGAGGAACCTGGCGTGTTACAGTCCATGGGTTCACAAAGAATCAGACACGACTTAGCGACTGAACAACAATAAAAAATTTTACATAGCATCATAACAATTACAGCTACTATAAAGAAAAGTGGTTAATGGAAATCAATCATTCCTAAGTAGAGTGTATATAAAGATTTACTTTAATGCCCTCTTGTTTCAGACAAGCAAAATAACTTTTGGAGCATTCTTTATAATTTTAAGAGTAGCTAACACAATACAGCTACACAAAACCTTCTTGAAATAGCATGCAATGAAGTAATTTCCAAGTGATGAAAGTACTTAAAAAGCAAAAGTGGCTTGAATAGAATGGAAATCCAGGTAAGTGGATTCATTACCTAGATGTGTTATGGGAGATACATTAGAAAAGAAACAAACTAGAAAAATGAAATGGAAGAAATACAACCAATTCACATTCCTTCATGTAAAAAGAATGGCTACTTTACCTACAGATATTAGTAAAGACATTGTAAGTATTTTTGCTTATAACGTCTGATTTTGGTATCAAAGTTGGCAAAATAAAATGAAGTTGGGAAGTGTTTCCTCTTCTCCTGGAAGAGATTGTGTAGATTTAATATTAAGTGTTTGGTAGAATTCACCATTGAAATTGTCTGGGCCTGTGGTTTTCCAGAGGTACCTTATTTCTCCAGTGAGTTATGGTAGTTTGTATCTTTAAAGAATTTGCCTGTTTCATGGATATAGACCTACAGTTGATCATAGTATTTTCTAATTATCTAATTGTCTACATGGTCTGCAGTGATATCCCTTCTTTCACTTCTCTTACTGTTGATTCATATTCTCTTTATTTTCCTACTCAGAGGCTTACCAGTTTTATCAATTTGAAAGCATCTGTAATGCATTCAAGATAATTATGCTAGGAACCTTTTCTTATGCAACACCAGCAAGAATTGACTTTTTTTTTTTTTTTTGCCCACACCATAGGCTGGCAGAATCTTAGTTCCCTGACTAGGGATTGAACCAGCATCCTCTGCATTGCAAGTATGGTGTCTTAACCACTAGATCACCACCCAAGTTCATTTAAGTGCAATATAGGAGACAATTCAGAAGGCTGAAGTCCTAATTTTCCCTGGAAAAGAACTGTAGGTTCATGTAGCTCTTCCTTGTATCCTGAGCCCAGGCATTTTAGATATTTGCTGACCTAAAAGAGGAGACATCTCTAACCTAGTGTTGCTTTCAAATTAGAGCCCTTGGGACCTAGATCAGAACCACTTGGTGTGCTGTGTGGAATGGTGATTCCCAGACCTCATTATAGGACCTGATAAAGTTGAAAAGTATGCCCCTGAATCTGGATTTTTTAATGAATTCCAAGCTGATTCTTATAGTAAAATTATCGAACTGTTCTAATCCAACAAAGGGAAAGAAGGGAAAGTAGGTTTTTAAATTTTAAGATACCAAGTAATTAGCCTTTTGAGATGAAGAGTTATAGTAATACAAAATTAAATCAGTCATCAGTATTACTGATTTAATTTTGTATTACTGTTTTAGTTTTCTTTCACAACATTTGTGAAATTCATTATGTGTCCACCAATTGTATAACTAACAAACCAAAGAAATTTCAACTGGAATTAGAACAGTTTCATCCATCACTCTAGTTAAAGACATTCCAATACTTAATGCCACTTCTCTTCACTAACTAATATGTATTCTAATTTCAGTACAATATTTCAAGTCCCCTGTTATGTTTAAGCTGCATCAAATTAAGAAGAAGCATAAAAGTGACATGCCAAGCCAAATTATAGCAGAGGATGAACATGAACAAGAAGTGTTAATGACAGATACTTTTTGTAACCCATCAAATAATTACAAGTTTAAAAAATCAGTGTCTGCAGGCACATAATTAAATGCCACTTAGGAAATCCTTAAGGGCCAAGCTATTGGCTTATTTAAATGTAGATATATTTGAAAGTTTCCATGGTAAGGTCACTACATAAATTGTGCTAGTGGAATTGAATAGTTATACAACTGACCTAACCAATATTATTAAGGATTTCTAAATGTATTTTATTATGTACTTAGCATAAGTGGCCATGCTAATGTTATCTATACCAAACTGTAGGCAAGATTAGTTAAGAACTATGCAAAGAACCTGAGCACCCTACATTCACTTTCTATACATTCACAGCATCTATTTTTTCCTTTTCTAAACAACACCGAATACTGCTTTCCACCAGCTCTTAAGATTTTGTCACCCAACAAAATAAGCAGCATTAAAGACAGTACTGGCCCCTGTCATATCTTCACTACTGATAGCACTATCAAAGCTAAACCCAGGAACGAATTTCTTCTCCAAAGACGCTACTCAGTGGCAAGTATATTTCTCCTAAATCAGCATGAGAATCCTTTCCTCTTAGTTATCTCCCCTTTCAAAAAGTTTGCTTATGGGAATTTGGTGCTAGAGAACTCACCAGTAAACAGCCCTACTGTTCAATAAATACACTCTGCTATTAAGTCTAGCATACAAATACAATGAAGATGTGAAAATGGAACCGTGTCCAGTTAAGTGCTATAACTGGCACTTAACAAGGCTACTGATCACCTGCTTACAAAGGAATCATGTTATGGTCAAGTCAACATAACATAGTCATGTTATGTTATCTGTTTGTGATACACCTATTGTCTAGACATATTATGTTTTAGATTTGTTTTTGTTTTGGCCACTATCTACAGCAGACACTTGAGAGCCATCACCAACTGCATTCTGGGTGAGGGGCCCTGGTCAGGTCAGGAGTGTTCTTCAGCGCTGCTGCTGAATGACCTGCTCCGGATGTGATTTCTAAGTTGCTCTATGAGTTCAGGATTCTGTTGCTGTATCTGCTGAGCAAACTGCTGTCCCCTGTAGTAAAGAAGCAAAGTAGTATGAATTAGGGAATTTCCAACCACACAAAACCAACACAAAAAGAACTGCAAACGATGTGGATACTACCCAAAGGGAGTGTTTTCTATAAAAACAAGTTTTAGATTCATGACTTATCTGCAAGTGTACCAGCACCCCCATATACCATTAATACAGTGCAGTGTTCTTTATGAGAAATCAAACACCCAAGCTAACAAGTGAGTTCCTGAATTGAGTGAAATCCACCCCTCCCCCACCCATGCTTAACCACAGATACGCAAAGGGCTAAAAGGAATATGCTTTTTATTATATGTGTGCAAATATAACGCAAGGTATTTGTTCTTGTAATCAAGTCAGTCTCTCATATGGCAGGTGTCACACCTATCTGGGAATGCTTATGAAGTCACGTAACAGAACTGAGTTTTCGAAAGGCAGAGATTTAATCCAAACTACTGAGTGTGAACCTCCCAATTGCAAGTGTTCGGTATCACTAAAATCATGCCACTTAAAGATCACTCTAAAAATGCCATATTGCAAGTCGGTTTACACAGTTGTGATCACAAACAAAAAATGATATTTGTCACTTCATGCAACATTTCCAGTAACAGCATCACACAGATTCAAAAAGCACAGTAGCCTAAGCAACTTGGATGGAGGTAGAAGTAATGTGTTCAAATAATGAGAAAATAAAATGAGTTCCTTTAGCAATGACATGCACTGCAAAAGTTTGAATTAAAGTATCCTAAATCCTATGCAATATATGATTTTTAAATACATATGTGTACATAAAACTCATTAAGTAGATATTTGCCATCTGATTTGCTTAAAAAGTTTTTCTTGGATCCAATCTTCTGGACACCTGCCCTTCAGGCAGAAAATTTCAATTTATGAACCACTTCTAAATTTAATAACTAATGAGGTCACTGCTAACTAACAGTAAAAGATAAAAATTTAAAAAGAAAGCCTTGGTCCCCTTACCTTAGAGACAAATGGTAAAACATAAAGTACTCAAACTGTAAAACATAAAATACCTTTTTTGTTTTTTTAACTATTTCTATTTTAAATACAACTTACGCTTGGATGAGGCTAGACAGGTCAGTTAGGCCCCCAACACCAGCAGCAGGCCCCCCAATAGCATTTGTCATCATTCCTGACATTCTAGAGTAGGCAAGAGATAAGTCAAATTGGCATATATTCTTTTTTTTTTAATATTTTTAATTGGAGGGTAATTGCTTTACAATGTCGTGTTGGTTTCTGCCATACATCAACGTGAAACCAGCCATAGGTATACGTATGTCCCCTCCCTCTTGAACCTCTCTCCACCTCCCACCCCATCCCATCCCTCCAGGTTGTCACAGAGCACCCGAGTTTGCAAATTCCCACTGGCTATCTATTTACATATGGTAATGTATATGTTCCCATGCTGTTCCCTCCATTCGTCCCACTCTCCTTCTTCCACTGTGTCCACAAGTCTCTTCTCTATGTCTGCCTCTATTGCTACCCTGCAATAGGTTCATCAGTACCATTTTTCTAGATTCCATATATATGTGTTAATATGCAACATTTGCTTTTTTTCTCTTTGTAACTTCACTCTGTTTAACACGCTCCAAGTACATCCACAACATTAGAAATGACTCAAATGCATTCCTTTTTATGTCTGACTAATATTCCATTGTATATGTGTACCACAACTTCTTCATCCATTCATATGTCGATGGACATCTAGGTTGCTTCCATGTCCTAGCTATTGTACACAGTGCTGCAACAGACATTGGGGTACATGTGTCTTTTTCAATGAATTGGCATATATTTTTAACAGGCAGCATACCAGCCAAGGAAAGGAGGTAGATATACCCACATTGGGTAGGCCAGATGAGTGTGACTTTAAGTGCCAATTGACTGACAATTAGGTATCATTTTGGAGCTAATGTGCTCAAACTAGGAGCCTGACAAGTGGAAGGGAGAAATGTAATATACTCTTTCTGTATACTTACAGCTGTTGTACTTGAGGATTCTGCATTAAACTTGCTGCCTAGAATTGAAAAATGGTATCTCTCATCAAAGGCAGTTAATATTTAGGGATCTTTAAAAAAGTTTTTCTTTTTTAAGCAGAGAGAAGCTAGATCATGTATATACTAACATTTTACAGAGATTCGGTGTGCTATACAAAGTGAGTGGGAATGTAAAAAAGAGGTACTAGGAAAAATGGTATTAACATTACACTGCACAATAAAGAGATTACAAACACTATAAACTAAGGATATTGGCAGCACTTTACTTCCTCCTACTGATCAGACAAATAAAGCCAAAAGAGCTTAGGAAACCACAATAGCCAAAATCCTCAGACTTCAAATACTAGATACCTTTCTAGGGTCACTTTCACCTAAGAGGGTAGTTTTTAGCCTTCTGTAGATTTGCAGATCCCTTTGCCAATCTCATGAAAAATACAGTTCTCTCCCTAGAAAAATGTACATATCCATATATATACAAAGTTTCATCTACAGTTCCAAGGAATCCATGGGCTTCCTGAAGTTCACCCATGGCTTTTTCACAAAGCAGTGCATGAGTAGGTTAAAAACTTCAGCGATAACATACCACCACTGCTACCATTGCCATCGCAAAAGTTCTCTTTCTTGTTTCTAAAAACTTTGGAACTATTTAGTTCTAATGGGAAATAGAGCCAGCAAAGCAGAAAAGGAAATATACTCACCATACTAATGAAGGCTGGATTATTTATTAAGCTAGCCATGTCAAAGCTCAGTCCAGTTCCTGTCTGTAAAACATTTATATCTGAGAATTACTCTTAAACACTACAATTTGATAATTGTGAATGATAAAATATTTCACTTATTTGGCATTAGTAACTTACAGGACTAGATCCCTCTCTTAACTTCTGTTCTGCTATTTTCAGATTTGATTTATAGGAATCATTTTCAGGGTCAAGATCTAATGCCTTCTGATAACTTGTAACTGCTTCTTGAAATTTATTCATGGCAGTGAGGGCCAGCCTGAAAAGAATACATTTTGAGAGTATAAGCTGTAAGACTGAAGAACATTAGGACACCACAAATGTCATCAAAGTCTATCTTGGTATTCAGTTTGAGTCCAGATCACAATTTATTTATTCATTGTACAGTTGACCCCTGAGCAGCATGGATTTGAATAGCAAAAACCCACTTATACGTAAAATTTTTCCAACAGTAAATACTATATAGTACTGTACAATCTGAGGTTGGTTATATCTGCAGACACAGAGGAACCATAGATGTGGAGGAACTGTGGATACAACAGTTGACTAAGTTACACACACATTCTTGAACACAGAGGGTCAGTATTCCTAACATCCACATTGTTCAAGGATCAACTATTGTATGGTTCACAGGAATATCACTTCTTTTTAACTCCAAGATTCTGTAAGTCTGGATTCTCTCCCTTCTGCTTGGTGCCAACCTAGGTTGTCCTACATGAATCAAGAACTTAATGATTAGAATTCCCTAGTGGCCCAGTGGTTTCACTGCTGAGGGCCTTGGTTTAATCCCTGGTCAGGGAACTTAAGATTCTGCAAGCTGTGCAGCATGGCCAAAACAAAAAACCAAAATAGAGCAACAACAAAAAATAAATATTTATGTATGTATAAGTGAATCACATATAACTATATAACTGGACATGGAACAACAGACTGGTTCCAAATAGGAAAAGGAATATGTCAAGGTTGTATATTGTCACCCTGCTTATTTAACTTATATGCAGAGTACATCAAGAGAAACGCTGGGCTGGATGAAGCACAAGTTGGAATCAAGATTGCCGGGAGAAATATCAATAACCTCAGATATGCAGATGACACCACCCTTCTGGCAGAAAGTGAAGAGGAACTAAAAGGCCTCTTGAAAGAGGAGAGTGAAAAAGTTGGCTTAAAGCTCAACATTCAGAAAACTAAGATCATGGCATCTGGTCCCATCACTTCATGGGAAATAGATGGGGAAACAGTGGACACAGTGTCAGACTTTATTTTTTGGGGCTCCAAAATCACTGCAGATGGTGACTGCAGCCATGAAATTAAAAGACGCTTACTCCTTGGAAGGAAAGTTATGACCAACCTAGACAGCATATTAAAAAGCAGAGACATCACTTTGTCAGCAAAGGTCCGTCTAGTCAAGGCTATGGTTTTTCCAGTAGTCATGTATGGATGTGAGAGTTGGACTGTGAAGAAAGCTGAGCACCGCAGAATTGATGCTTTTGAACTGTGGTGTTGGAGAAGACTCTTGAGAGTCCCTTGAAATGCAAGGAGATCAAACCAGTCCATCCTAAAGGAAATCAGTCCTGAATATTCATTGGAAGGACTGATGTTGAAGCTGAAACTCCAATATTTTGGCCACCTGATGCGAAGAGCTGCCTCATTTGAAAAGACCCTGATGTTGGGAAAGATTGAGGGCAGGAAGAGAAGGGGACGACAGAAGATGAGTAGTTAGATGGCATCACCGACTCAATGGACATGAGTTTGGGTAAACTCTGGGAGTTGGTGATGGACAGGGAGGCCTGACGTGCTGCGATTCATGGGGTCACAAAGAGTCGGACACGACTGAGCGACTGAACTGAACTGAACTGAATCACTGCTATACACCTGAAATGAACACAGCACTGTAAATCAACTATTGTTGTTTAGTTGCTAAGTCGTGTGTGACTCAACTATACTTCAATAAAAATAACTATTTTTTTAAAAAGAAATTATTATACAGAGTGATGTAAGTCAGAAAGAGAAAAACAAATATCATATTCACACATAAACAAGGAATCTACAAAGATGGCACTTATGAACGTATTTGCAGAGGAGCAATGGAGACACAGGTGCACAGAACAGACGTGTGAATATGGCAGGGGTGGGGGGAGGAGAGAGTGCGGCGATACGTAAACCAGAGAGCCAGTGGGAATCTGCTGTGGGATTCAGGGAGCCCAGACGGGGCTCTGTGCCATTCTAGCGGGGTGGGTGGGTGGGGGGTGGGAGGGAGGTCACATGTATGCCTGTGGCTGATTCATGTCGATGTACGGCAGAAACCAACAACACTGTAAAGCAATCATCCTTCCATTAAAAATAAATTTTTAAAAAACTTAATGATTAGAAATGAATCTTACATACCCTTCCACTTTTAAGCTTACTGTGTGAACTAATTTGCTTTATGAATGATTAAGCTCCACAAAAATGTGGGTTGACTAACAGTTCTGTGGTCATGTAACTCCATGATGCTAAAACTACTTTAAGAACTCCAAACTAAATTTGTCCTTCACTACGGCCCACTTTCTTCCTTCTTAACAGAGACACTGGACCACAGTAAATATCACTTTACCATAAAAAGTAAAAAAAGTAAGCTGTGATGTGTCAGCTAATTACTCTTGAATAAGACATGTTAGTTTTTTAATAGATAAAACTGGCAATCCTTATGCCTCAAATAACACACATTATCCCAGGCACAAGTCAAAGAGTTAATTACTAAATTTAATGTTTTCCTCTACCTAGTTAGGATTTATTTACTGGGAAATTACTTCAGAACTAAAAACTAATGGTGTATATGGAGAGAGTATTGAGGGTTTTATTTTTCTAAGTTTACTTTTAACAAATTACTCCAATTCTTTCTTTACTCACTTACCTCACAGACTTCTGATCTAGATAAAATATAATGCCTAATCATAGAGGAAAATCTCTGAACCTAATTAGTTTTCTCCCAATCATGAAAGATACTTTATCACAAGCCTCAATTAATTAAG
This sequence comes from Cervus elaphus, assembly GCF_910594005.1. Taxonomy (NCBI): domain Eukaryota; kingdom Metazoa; phylum Chordata; class Mammalia; order Artiodactyla; family Cervidae; genus Cervus; species Cervus elaphus. The sequence continues at coordinate 17,086,846 of NC_057839.1, read as the reverse complement.
TCAATATATGCTTATTGGAATCGTACTATGTACCAGGCGTTATTTTAGACTCCTCATTGAAAATGGTAAAGTTCTTGGGTTTAAGAAAATTTTATTCTATCAGGGGAGGACAAGCAATAAACATGCAAATAAAAAAACATAATATTAAAGAGAATGAATAGGGGCACTAAACAATGAGAAGAAAGCAGTCATAAGCAAATTAGAGGAGAAACATTTTAAATAGAAGCAACAAAGAACACCAAGGCCCTGAGAATGATGCAAGTTTAGTATGCTTAAGGAAAAGGACAAAGGCTGAGGTGGGAGCACCGAAAAAAAAGTGTGGGAAGAGATGATGTCAGGGAGTATTATGGGACCACAATTTGGAGTCTGGATTTTATCCTGGTTGCAACAGAATGACATAATTTGATTTATGCTTTAAAAAGCTCACTCTGGCTTCTCTGCAGAGGATCGACATGGGTGGAGAGAGTAGAGTGAAGGCAGGGAAATGAGTTAGGAGGCTACTGCAGTGGCCTAGATAAGAGATGGTAATTTGGACTAGAGTTATGTAAACAAGACAGCAACCAATGCTTGAATTAAAAAAATATGTGGAAACTAGAATTGGTAGGACGTCCTGATAGGTTAGATGTGTCAGGTATAATAGGAATGAAGGATGATTCCAAGGGTTTTGAACTAAGTTCTGGGTAGGTAGAATGACAGTATATTTACTGAGAGGAGAAGGATTTAAGGGAACAGGAGTTCTGTTTGGGACATGTTAAGTTTAAATGCTTATTAAAAATCTAAGTGGAGATGAAAAAGAGCTGATTATATGAGTATGGAGTTTAGACGTATAACTTAAGAGATCCATAAACATACACAGTTGATTTTCATTATCTATAATAATTATGCGCTACAAGGACACCGCAAACACTAAATTAGCAAACACTGAACAATTGCTCCTAGGGGAAATGTAATGTTATGTTCCTGTGAGCCTCTGGTCACAACATTTTCATCAACCAATCACTACACAACTTGTTTTTATGTGTGTTTCTGTTTAAAGAAACCTTATCTAATTGATTCACAGTCAATTGTACTAACTCATGCCTGAACAAAGCTTATCTAACTCAGGTATTTTCTTGGGGCACACTACAGCCTCTTTGCACACAGAAACGCTAGACCACACTTCGGCCTATGTCTGGGCAGCCACTGTAAATAAAAACACAAACATGCAAAAAAATATAGCACTAAACAGACTGTGAAAAGGACACTCATTTTAGAGCATGAGAGCTGAAACAAAAAAGACTGAGCACTGCCTTATCTGACCTCAACTGAGATCTTGTACATCAGGTGACTTAAGATTTTCGCCATTCAGCAGATGCCCACAAAGCATACTGAGTACAGATTTGGATCCATTAATACAGAGTATTGGCAACAGATGAAATTTTAAAACATGGGACAGGATGAAATCAGAGAGAAAATACAGACAGAGAGAGAGCAGCCGCAGAGGAAAGAGCCCCATGGCATATCATTATTTAGAGGTGGCAGAGGAGGAAGAACCAGTATTAGCGACTGAAAAAGAGCATCCAGTGAAGTAGAAGGAAAACCAGGAAGCATGGTGTTCCAGAGGCCTAGAGAATGAAGAATTTCATAGAGAAGTTAATCCTGGGAATTCCCTGATTGACCAGTGGTTAGGACTAAACATTTTCACTGCCTTGGCCCGGGTTCAATCCCTGGTCGGGGAACTAAGATCCCACAAGCTGTGCAGTGCAGCAAAAAAAAAAAAAAAAAAATCATGCCACATACTAAAAGATGGGGTAGGATGAGAATACAGAACTAAATACTGACCTTGGAAAAGTACGGACAACTGGTGACCTTGAACAGAGTTCTCAACAGAGTGATACAGATAAATGTCCTACTGGAGTGAGCTGAAAGAATAAGAGATGATGAAGACCAGACAGCAAGTACAGACAACTATGAGGGGCTCTGCAGAGAAAGAGGAACAGAGGAATGATGTAGCTGGGTAAAAGGATGGTTCTAACAGATGATTTTTTATGATCTTTTCATATGTAGTCATTATCGCTGTTACAGACGGGAAAACTGGTATTGTAGAAGATACAGGAGAAGATTACAAATGTAAAGTCCTTGGTCCAAAGGCATGAGATCTAAAGCATGAGTGAATGCATTAGTCTTAGATAAGACCCCTTCCATTTGAATAGGAAAAAAAGGCTATCTGTGCAAATACACATGTGGGTAAACTGGTGGATTTGCAAGTAAGAAGATGAATTTTTTTCTAAATGCATCTATTTTATCAGTTTAGTAAAAGGTTGGGAGGACCATGGAAAATGCAGTGGAAATTTGGAAAGAGTATGTGTGAAACAGTCAACTCAGAGAGGGGTAAGGTGAATTTAGAAGTGTAGTAGGATTAGCTGCCAAAATACTGTGTGCTTGAGATTTGCAACCTTGAATATGAAGTAGGCCTACTCAGTAAGGTTGTTATGATTTTCTACAACCACCACCCATTCATCATACACTAATCATCTCCCTCCCAAGACAGAATCGCAGTCATTTCCTCCCTCAATGTTATATTTATCTTATTAGTCCAGAGGGTGCATATGAAGCAGGAAATTCAAAACCAAGCCATTAAGAACAGCATATCTGATACTACTTGGTAGTACTTTGAACATTCTCCATAACTTACCCCATTCTCCCATAGGCCTTGCTGTACTTTGAATCAATCGCTATTGCTTTTTCACAATCCTTTATTGCATCTGTGTAGTGACCTAATTTACTCTGAGCAGCAGCCCTAAGAGAAAGAGAAGAGATTTTTATTATAAGAAGCATTCAAGGCACTAATGTAGATTTCCAGGTGCTATAAAATTATATTTTCCTTGTCCCAATTTGCATATCACTCCCAATAAATATCTAAATCAAACTAAGATAATTCTATAACCAAGTGAAAATTCAGAAACAAAATTCGGAGAAAATATATACTTTGCTTCCCCCAGTTTGCTTTGCTATAGAAAAGGTAAAATATGAGAACCCTACAACTGGTTTGCCTGCTTTCTAATTTGCCCAAACAGAAAACTGAAAACAGCAAGACATTTGGGATTACTTGGGAGGCATAGAGAGTGATGGCTGTGAATGGCCACTCAGAGTGTTGTGCTGTTAAATGATCACATAAGGTTAAGATCATCTACAAGTCAAAGATGAAAAATGAAACTTAACCTATGTGCCTAAACCTGACTGTAAAATGAGTATGGCAATGTATTCAATCTACTTAGCATAGAATCTCAGAGAGATTAAGGACTGCAAGTCCTTCAGACTGAATGGTTCCATAATGTCTCCTGCCCTCCATCCCAACCATTACCCCATACCTTCTCCTCCAGACTAAGTATTTCTACTTTATTCGCTCAACTAATCTATCTGTTAAGGGCAAGCTAATGCATATCTATTCTTCTAGACATAATGGACAGAACAGTAATCATAATTATATTCTGGTGGGGAAGTGGGGCGCTGAGGGCTAGCAGACTATAAAAGAAAGGCTGTGGTGAGTTCAGATTTCCATCAACCTTTGTTTACACTGCATGAATAAGACTACTCAAACTAAGGTTATAAAAATTTGAAAAATAAACATAGTCTTCTTTGCTTGAGTTAAAAAATATAAATATGAAGGTAGAGGATTCAACAAACCTGTCTTGGTGGTTCATGTAAAAAAGTGGTATGGTTGATTTGACTGAATACTCACTACGAAACTAACAGGATGACAAGAATGTCCATTACAAATGACCATTAAGGGCTTCCCTGCTGGCTCAGTGGTAAAGAATCTGCCTGCCGATGCAGGAGATGCAAGTTCGATCCCTGATCCAGGAAGGTCCCACATGCCATGGGAAACTAAACCTGTGCACCGCAACCTCTGAGCCTGAACTCCAGCGCCCCGGAGCCACAGCGACTGAGGCCTGCGTGAGGAGCTCCTGGGCCACAGCTGAAGATTAGCCCCTGCTCGCCCCAGTGGGAGAAAAGCCCTCGCAGTGGTGAAGACCCAGCACAGCCAAAAGTAAATCAATAAAATTTGAAAAAACAATTAAAAGAAGAGATATAGAATGCTATCACTTCCAAATAATTAGAGAAAATCAAGTAAAACTAACAATCAATAGAAAGCAAAAGAGAAAACAGAGTGAGGGAGAGGGAGAACAAAACAAAATAAAAGCTAGCAGGAAAAAATTCAAAAATACAAGGAAGGACAAAATTGCCCAGATTAACATCAATTTCTCAAGCTGTATACATATCACTTCCAAATAAGCACGCACAAGTTGAAGTTAAAGGGATAGAAAAAGACAATGAGGTAAACTGAAAACCAAGCAAAAGAAAGCTGTTATAGAAACATTAACAATAGACATAAGGCAAAGGACCTTATTAAGGCTACTAAGTCATCATTTATTAACATTCTTTCTTAGTTCAATTTTACAAAAAAATGTTTACATGACTCAGAAGTCAGACATATATTAAAGGCCTCGTGCTCATCTTCATCTTCCAGAGGGTGGTTGGCAATGGGGTAGATGGGATAGAAACGAGAATGACACTTCAAAAAGGATGAAAAAGTAAACCTTCAAACAGAATAAAACAGAAGCAAATAACCCTAACTATATATCAAAAGCAAGAATTCAAGTAACTCAAACACAGTGTTCTGAGTATGCAGCCTTAGTAAGCTGCATTCTAAGAACAAAAAGTAGACTGCAAAGAAATTCTGAAGTTTCCTTAGTAAGCCTGCTAGAGCGTGTTGGCAGCACGTGTGTGCGCTCAGTTGTGTCCAACGCTTTGCAACCCATGGACTCTAGCCCACCAGGCTCCTCTGTCCATGGGATTTTCTAGGCAAGAATACTAGAATGGAGTAGGTTGCCATTTCCTCCTCCAGGGGAATCTTCCTGACCCGGGGATGAAACCTACGTCTCCTGCATCTCCTGTACTGGCAAGCAGATTCTTTACCACCGAACCACCTGGGAAACCCAATACCAGCTGAAGAATAAAGCTTATTGGAAAGTACACCGGTGCTGTTGGAAAGCAGGGCTCTCTTCTGGAGAGAGATACAAATACAAAATGAGGGAAGGTAAGGAAAATCTCTGTGACACTAGATGTGAACTGAGAACATCTGGATAAAATGATGACTTTTCAAAAAATATTATTTTCTAGCTCTGTCCTTTGAAAGGACCTGAAGCAGTAACATTTCAGTAGAAGCTATCATGCCTTGCAATCAGATCTCGGTTTCTAAATACAATTTTCCACTAAAAGGAGTTCCTTGCAGAAATAGTTGAGCCCAGGTTTAAAGACAGAGAAAGTACAAGGCATATCTGGAATACCTTGTTCTCCCAGAAAGCAAGAAAGTGTTCAAAAACAAATGAAGGTATATAAAAGGACAACCAGTTAAAAGGCTCCCACTAGACAAATACAGGATAATTTAAGGGTCAAAATGATAAGTAGGTAACTTATTAGAACACATTGAATAGTGGATTTTTTAAAATTCATGAGTCCATATGATACCTTGAGAAGACGAAGAGAGAAGCTGAAGAAAGTGAAAAGGAAAGAAAACTCTTCTTTATAGAAATACGTGAGCAAATATAGGTAAAGGAAAAGACAAAATTAGAAAATTACTATTTTGTAACCATTTATGTAATAATGATTCAGGGACAGTTCATGAATGGATAACAAAACACTGAGTAAAAGATTGTCGGTGAACAGGATATTAACATGATTTGACCGTATAGTTTTTACCTTTTTTAACTGAAATATAATTATGTACAATTTTATGTTTCAGGTGAACTACATAGTGATTCAACGTTTATATTTGTTATGAAATGATCACAATAATTCTAGTATACAACCATCCCGGTACAAAGTTACGACAAAATTATATACCACATTCCTTATGCTGTATATTATATCCTCTGGCTTATTTATTTTATAATTGGAAGTCTGCACCTCTTAATTCCCTTCGTCTAATTTCACCCAACCCATCATTCCACTCCCCTCTGGCAAACACCCATTTGTTCTCCATATCTATGAATCTATTCTCATATTGTTTGCTTATTTGTTTTGATTTTTAGATTCCACATACAAGTGAGATCATAGAATGTTTGTCTTTCTCTGACTTATTTCACTTATTTGATACCCTCTAGATCTAGCCACATCGTTGCAAATGGCAAGATTTAGAAGTATTTATGGCTGAATAATTTCCATTTTATATATATAAAACCATATCTTCTTTGCCCCTTCATCTATCAATGGGCACTTAGGTTACTTCCATATCTTGGGGACTGTATATAATGCTATTAATACAATGAATACTGGGCTTCATTTCCCCAAATTACTGTTTTTCTTTTCTTCGTATAAATACCTAGAACTGAAATTGGTGGACTGTACAGTAGTTCTATTTTTATTTTTTTGAGAAACTTCCACACTGTTTTACAGAGTGGATACACCAAATTACACACCCACAAACAGTGCATGAGAATTCCCCCTTGTATACGTCCTCACCAATACTTACTATATGGGCTTCCCTGGTGGCTCAGAGGTTAAAGCATCTGCCTGCAATGCGGGAGACCCGGGTTCGATCCCTGGGTCGGGAAGATCCCCTGGAGAAGGAACTGGCAACCCACTCGAGTATTCTTGCCTGGAGAATCCCATGGACGGAGAAGCCTGGTGGGCTACAGTCCACGGGGTCTCAAAGAGTCGGACACGACTGAGGGACTTCACTTCACTTTTGCTGATAGCCGTTCAATACCATTGTGGTTTTGATTTGCATTTACATGATGATTAGTGATGTTGAGTATCTTTTCATATGTTTCTTGGCCAACTGTGTCTTCTTCAGAAAAATATTTATTCCGGTCCTCTGCCCCCTTGGTTGGTTGTTTTTATGATATTGAGTTGTATGAGTTTTTTATGTACAGTAAGCAATTGTCTAATAAACATATAGTTGCAACTCTCTTCTTCCATTCAGCAGGCTGCCTCTTCATTTAGCAGTTAGAATTATTCCTAAGTATTTTACTCTTTTTTGCATGCTAAGTCACTTCCGTCATATCCTCTGCTGTATAACAACTGTTTAGTTTAATACAGTCCCATTTGTTTATTTTGCTTTTATCTCCCTAGCGTGAAGAGACAGATGCCAAAAAATATTGCTAAGACTTATATCAAAGAGTGTACTGCCCATGTTTTCTTTGAGGAGTTTCATGATTTCAAGTCTTACATTTAGGTCTTAGATTGGAAAAAAAAAAAAAAAAAGTCCTGGATTCATTTCGAGTTTATTTTTGCATGTAGTATGAAAATTGCTATTTCTTCTTGAGTCAGATTTAGTAAGCTACAACTTTTAGGAAACTGCCCATTTTGTCCAAGGTTCATAATACTTATATTCACTTAAGGTTTTTTAAAAGTTCTGACTGTATCTGTAGTTCTCTGTTTTACTCCTAATTTCTTCCTCCCCCACCTTTAATCTCACAAAATCTTTTTTTCTTGCCAATCTTCCTCCCTGCCCCACCCCACCCCCAACCTTTGTCTCTGCTATTCATACACTGAAAGAACCAACTCTGGTATTTTTTGCAGATTGTCTCTGTTTTTAAACATTACCTTTTGTCTGGGGCTTCCCTAGTGTCTCAGATGGTAAAGAATCTGCCTACAATGCAGGAGACCCAGGTTTGATCCCCATATTGGGAAGACCCCCTGGAGAAGGGAATGGCAACCCACTCCAGTATCCTTGCCTGGAGAATTCCATGGACAGAGGAACCTGGTGGGCTACAGTCCATGGGGTCACAAAGAGTCGGACACAACTGAGTGACTAAACACACACCTAGTTTGAGAAACTGGTCCAGTTTCATGCTTTTGCATGTGGGTATCCAGTTTTCCCAATACAATATTAAAGAGACTGTCTTTTCTCCACTGTGTATTCTTACTTCCTCTGTTGTAGACTAACTGACCATGTAAGTGTGGGCTTGCTTCTGGGCTCTTTTCTGTTTCACTGATTTGTGTCTGGTTTTGCACCAGCACCATACTGCTTTGATTACTTTCACTTCGTAGAGTAGTTTGAAAACAGGCAGCATGATGCCTCCAGATTTGTTCTTTTTTCTCAAGAATGATTTGGCTATTTGGGGTCTTTTGTGTTTCCATACAAATTATGGAATTGTTTGTTATACTTCTGTAGAAATTGTCATTGTTATTTTAATAGGGATTGTACTGAATCTGTAGACTGCCTTGAGTAGAATGATCATTTTAACAGTATTAATTTTTCTAATCCATGAGCACAGTGTATCTTTCCATCTGTTAGTGTCATCTTCAATTTCTTTCACCAGTGTCTTATAGTTTTCTGAGTACAGGTCTTTTATCTCCTTAGTTAGAAATATTTCTAAGTATTTTATTCTTTTTTGCATGCTTAGCCACTTCGGTTGTATCTGACCTTTTGCGACCCTGTGAACTGTAGCCTATTAGGCTCCTCTGTCCATGGAATTCTCCATGCAAAAATACTGGAGTGGGTTGCTATTCCCTTCTCCAGGGGATCTTTTTGACCCAAGGATTGAACCTGGGTCTCCTGCATTGCAGGTGGCTTCTTTATTTTTTTTTTATGCAACTGTAAATGGGATTGTTTTCTTAATTTCTCTTTTTGTTAGTCTGTCTATAGTATATAGAAATGCAGCATATTTCTATATATTAATTCCATATTCTTCAACTTAAATGAATTCATTTATTAGTTACAGTAGATTCTGGTGGTGTCTTGAGGGTTTTTTATATACAGTATCATGTCATCAGTAAACAGTGACAGTGTTACTTGTTATTTTCCAATTCAGATTCCCATTATTTGTTTTTCTTGTCTGATTGCTCTGGCTAAGACTTCCAAAACTATGTTGAATAAAAGTGGTAAGATAAACAAGTCCTTGTCTTGTTCCTGATTTTAGAAGAATTGATTTTAGCTTTTTACCACTAACGATGATGCTGGCTATGGGTTTGCCACGGTTCAGTTCAGTTCAGTTAAGTCACTCAGTCGTGTCCGACTCTTTGTGACCCCATGAATCGCAGCACACCAGGCCTCCCTGTCCATCACCAACTCCCAGGGTTTACTCAAACTCATGTCCATCGAATCGGTGATGCCATCCAGCCATCTCATCCTCTGTCATCCCCTTCTCCTCCTGCCCCCAATCCCTCCCAGCATCAGGGTCTTTTCCAATGAGTCAACTCTTCGCATGAGGTGGCCAAAGTATTGGAGTTTCAGCTTCAGCATCAGTCCTTCCAATAAACACCCAGGACTGATTGGATCTCCTTGCAGTCCAAGGGACTCTCAAGAGTCTTCTCCAACACCACAGTTCAAAAGCATCAATTCTGCGGCACTCAGCTTTCTTCACAGTCCAACTCTCACATCCATACATGACTACTGGAAAAACCATAGCCTTGACTAGACGGACCTTTGTTGGCAAAGTAATGTCTCTGCTTTTTAATATGCTGTCTAGATTGGTCATAACTTTCCTTCCAAGGAGTAAGCGTCTTTTAATTCTATGGCTGCAATCACCATCTGCAGTGATTTTGGAGCCCCAAAAAATAAAGTCTGACACTGTGTCCACTGTTTCCCCACCTATTTCCCATGAAGTGATGGGACCAGATGCCATGATCTTAGTTTTCTGAATGTTGAGCTTTAAGCCAACTTTTTCACTCTCCTCTTTCACTTTCTTCAAGAGGCCTTTTACGTCCTCTTCACTTTCTGCCAGAAGGGTGGTGTCATCTGCATATCTGAGGTTATTGATACTTCTCCCAGCAATCTTGATTCCAACTTGTGCTTCTTCCAGCCCAGTGTTTCTCATGATGTACTTTGCATATAAGTTAAACAAGCAGGGTGACAATATACAGCCTTGACGTACTCCTTTTCCTATTTGGAACCAGTCTGTTGTTCCATGTCCAGTTCTAACTATTGCTTCCTGACCTGCATATAGGTTTCTCAAGAGGCAGTTCAGGTAGATGGCCTTAATTATGTTGAGGTATGTTCCCTCTATACCCACTCTGTTGAAAGCTTTTATCATAAATGGATGTTGAATTTTGTCAAAAGCTCTTTCTGCATCTGTTGAGATGGCCATATGACTTTTATTTTTCAATTTGCTGAGTTTTATCTTCAGTGGTGTATCACATTGATTGATTTGCAAATATTTAACCATCCTTGTTGCACTGGGATACCCACTTGATTGTGATGTATGATTCTTTTAATGTATTGCTGAATTCAAATAGCTAATATTTTGCTGAGAATTTTTGCATCTATGTTCTTCAGTGATGTGCTGTGCTGTGCTGTGCTTAATATCATCAGTGAGACTGGCCTATAATTTTCTTTTTCTGTAGTGTGTTTGTCTGGTTTTGGTATCAAGGCAATGCTGGCCTCATAAAATAAGTTAGAAGTATATCTTCCTCTTTAAATTTTTGAGGATAGGTGTCAACTGTTCTTTAAATATTCTATACAATTCACCTGAAAAGTCACCTGGTCCTGGGCTTTTGTTTGTTGGGAAGTGTTTTGTTGTTATTGTTTTTAATTACTGGTTCAATTCCATTACTAGTAATTGGTCTGTTCATATTTTCTATCTCTACCTAGTTCAGTCTTGAGAGGCTCTTCAAGATCGTTCAAGTGGGTCTAACCCAGCTCCCTTCAAACAACTGCCTCTGCATTGGGACTTGGAGACTGTTAGATTTTCCCTGCACCCGTTAAAAGTAGAGCCTCTCTTTCCTGGAGTGATCTGGCTCTCCTGAATATAATCCCTGCTAGTTTTCAAAGCCAGACTTTCTGGTGACTCACCTAGCTTGTGCAGGACTCTGGGCTGAGGAGCCCAAGGTGGGGCTTGGACCCCTCACTCCTTGGGGAGGGTCTCTGCAATTACAATATCTTTCCTGCTTGTGGGTCATTGACCTAGGATTGTAGATCCTGCCTATATCACATTTCCACCCCTCCTTCTTTTTATCTTTACTTTATATCTTTTCTGCTAATGTTCAGGTCATCCTCTTATATATTCACTCTGTTAGTAGTTCTAATTTTCATATGCCACTAGGAGGAGGTGAGTTCAGTGTCTTCATACTCAGCTATCTTGAGGAAGCACCCCATATCTTTAATTATAAAAGAGTAATAGAGGGACTTCCCTGGTAGGCAAGTGGCTAAGACTCTGCACTTCCAATGCAGAGGACCCACATTCGATCCCTGGTCAAGGAACTAGATCCCACATGCCACAACTAAGACCTGGCACAGTCAAAATTTAAAAAAAAAGAAGAGTAATAGAAAGGCATGTTAGTCACCACCTTAAGATATCAAACTCAGAATCACTATCAACAGGACTGTTTGAAATTATGGGCCTCTTAATATAATGTAATGAATAGTATACATAATTATTTATGTAGGCTTTATGTCAAAATGTGACCTAAATTTAATCATGAGGAAGCAATCACACACATTGAGAACATGATACATTCTGTAAGATCACTGGCTTAACTCTTTGAAAAAATCTGTCATGAAACATAATCAAAAAAGATAGGGATACTTTCCAGATTAAAATAGACTGAAGTGATATTTAAAAAAAAGCAATGCATGATTCTTGATTGGATTCTGAATCAAAAACATAACTATAGATGGTATTTGGGGAACAACTGAAGAAATCTCAATATTAATGCTAATTTTCTTACATGTGAATGACATGATAGTTATACACAGTATATCTTATTCTTTGTAATACAACTGAAGAATTTAGGATCAGCAAGAAATTTCTGTGTGTGTACATACATCTATAGAGAAAAAAGACAAAGAGAGAGGAAGCAAACATGGCAAAACGTTAGCTACTGTTATCTCCAGGGTAAACATATATAATGTTCATTAACTAGAAGTAAGTTTAAATTGGTTTAAATTCATTTACCTAAACTAATAAACATAAATACAAGTAGTATATATAATAAATATTATTTACAAATATATATATGCAATATGCTGCCATGTCACTGTCTCACCATTAGAAGTCTTCAACTAGAGGCAATTCTGCCTTCTAAAATTCACTGAATCAATTCAACTCAAAATTTTGTTGAATACCTACAATATGTTAACACAGCTCAAAAGCAAATATACAGAACTGGAGAGGATATATCTTTGCCCTCTAAACATTCACTCTCTAATAGGGAAATAGATATGTAAATAAATAAACAATATGGTAAGTGCAACAATGGAAATATCAAAGGAAGAGGTAATATAGAGTAAGTTATGATTAACCCTATACAGAGCTGTCTAACAGAACTTCTTTCTGTCTAATAGAACTTTCTGTAATTGACAAGTGCTGCCCAATACAGAAATCCCTAGCCATGTATGTCTAAAGAACATTTGAATATGTTAGTGCAATTAAGGAACTGAATATTTTATTTTACTAATTGTAATTAATTTATATTTGAATAGCCATATGTGGCTAGGAGCTACCATACTGGACAGCACCACTCCATAGGCCATGGCAGAGAAGGAGAGGTTGAGGAGAGATTAAGAAAAGTCTTCCCCAAATATGCAACATCTAACAGGGTTTGAAGGATGACTAGCATTTGACCGATTAGATAAGATGGGAAGTTTTCTCTGCAAGGAAGAGTGCATAAAAGCATGAAAAAATATCCCAAGATGGCATTTTTAGGAAGTCAGTAAATTTCACATTACATGTGCATAGAGAGTAAAGAAGGATTGGGTAAGAAAAGTGAGGATAATAAAGTTAAAAGAAAAGAGAGAGCCTATACTATAAAACATCTGAAGCGTCATTCAGAGAAGCTCAAATTTGATCATGTTGGTTATCTGGAACTAGTGAACACAAAGCAAGAGGTGGATGATTAATTTCATATTTTAGAACAATCCTTTTGGCAGAAGACTGGAGTAGAGAATGGAAATGGGAAGCCAACTGCAGTGACTAGTGTACTAGTTTAGCCAAAGTTAAGAATCTGGATGCAAATGAAGGAAGGAGCGAATGAGCTACTTGGGAGGTGTATGATAAAAGAAAACAAAGAGGTATGGGAGAAGGCGAGGGTGGGATGATCTGAGACAACAGCATTGAAACATGTATATTATCAAGTGTAAAACAGATCGCCAGTCCAGGTTGCATGCATGAGACAAGTGCTCGGGGCTGGTGCACTGGGATGACCCGGAGGGATGGGATGCAGAGGGAGATGGGAGGGGGGTTCAGGATGGGGAACACATGTAAATCCATGGCTGATTCATGTCAATGTATGGCAAAAACCACTACAATATTGTAAAGTAATTAGCCTCCAACTAATAAACGAAAGAAAAAAAAAGAAAGAGAGAGAGAGAGAAAGAAAACAAAGAGGAAGATTCCCTGATACTTACCTTCAGATCCTGGTATCAGGGAATAAAGCACACAGAATCAGACCCAGAAAGAAAGAGTGGGCAGAAAGAATGAGTGTGACTGTATTTCAATCCTGATAGCTTGAGCTTTAGATCACACACTGCAAGCTGAGATGAAAGATTTGTGCAGTTCACAAAAGAAAGAGGAGAAGCGCCTGAATCTGCCACTAGGAAAGGAAAGAGAAATCAGGCTATATTTGACTCTTCTGAGATGCAGCCAAACACAGTGTCTGAACTGAATAACAATGTGGTCTGCTCTCTCTGGCCCTGCTGTCTGATTATCAGGGCATAACTAAAGAAACTCCAACAGAACAAAGCAGCTGGCGTCCTCATGTTTTCAGACACCCTCACTTTCATTACCTTGTTAGAGCAAGAGCATGAATATAACTTGTGATCTTTTATAGGAAAAAACAGGCAGAAAAAACTTTACAGGTATCTAACATTTCACATACTGTATATTATATATATACATATATGTTATAGCAAAAACCTATTCTTACAGCTAGGAATTACACTGTTTTTGAAAAAAACAAATATTGAAAACCTAGAACTACACACACACACACACACACACACACGTATCATTACTCCTCACAACTACTCTATGAAATGGTTAGTATTACCTCTACTTTACAAGTGAGGATATTGAGGCTCAAAACGGTTTAGTAAGGCTAAGCAAGGTCACACAGCTAGTTAGTAGCTTAACTGATATTCAACTCCAAGTTCAACAAACCATCAAATCCACCTTCAACTCAAATTCCCATCAAGTGAGAGGCCTTCCAAATAAATTTTCTCCATCATGCTCCTTCTCTTTCCTGATATTTTTAATTCCAAGTCCCAGGGAACCTAATGACTATGTGCTGCTTGTAGAGGTGGAAGAAAACAAAATGTGTAACAATGTGGTCTCCGTTTCCATCTTTCTGGGAGCTCATGCAGTCTCTAAGCATTCCTTGGTATAACAACCTGATGCTTTCTCATTTTCCTGTTAAACTATGCTCTCCAACATAAAATACATTTCCCTCTCCTCTGTTTACCCTTGTTCTACCTGTCCATCAAATCCACCTTCAACTCAAATTCCTATCATGGGAGAGGCCTTCCCGATGACTTTTTTCCATCATGCTCCTTCTCTTTTCAAATATTTTAATTTCATTTATTGCTTCAGTCATTCAACCATGTATCCATCCCAAAAACATGACATGACCCTGGGTAAGGTAATGTACTTAGCCATGAGGCTGTACAAACAAAAAGACCTGTAAGAATACAGATGGCCCTGATTTACAATGGTTTAACTTACAATTTTTGACTTTACAATGGGGCAAAAGCAGTACCCATAAGTAGAAACCATACTTCAAATTTTGAATTTTGATCTTTTCCTGGGCTAGTAATATGTGATATGAAACTCCCTGGTGACCCTGGGTAGTGACAGGGAGCTTCAGCTCCCAGTCAACCCTGTGATCACGAGAGTAAACAGCTGACAAACTTAGAGCCATTCTGTACCCATGCAACCATTCTGCTTTTCACTTTCAGTACAGTATTCAATAAATTACACAAGACATTCAACACTTTTACTATAAAATAGGCTTTGTGTTAGATGATTCTACCCAACTGTGAGACTGATATAAGTGTTCTGAGCATGTTTAAGGTAGACCAGGCTAAAATAGGTCAGTAAATTAGGTGTATTAAATGCATCTTCAACTTATGACATTTCCAAGTTTATTGGGATGTAACATCACAAGCTGAGAAAGATCTGTACTCTTCAGGGATGGAAAACAGAAAACTAGCCAGTTTCATATGAAATACCATTTCATATTATAAAGTACTTGGAAATGTTTTAGACCTGTAAATCATTTGCTGTTTTATGTATACAAGTGTTAATCTAAGTGTCTGGTCACTTCAACATTACTGGAAATTCCTTTTATTTTTTCTACAGTCTTCCATGCATCTGACAAAAACTGGCTAAACTCTGGTGGAGGTACAATGCTGAGTACTATAGGGAATACGAATAGACAGAATATCTGCCCCTCAGCTGAAGTAAACAAGTATGCACATAATTGGGGCTTCCCTGGTGGCTCAGTGGTAAAGAATTCGCCTGCAATGCAGGAGACACAGGAGATGCTAGTTCAGTCCCTGGGTTGGGAAAATCCCCTGGAGGAGGGCACGGCAACCCACTCCAGTATTCTTGCCTGGAGAATCCCATGGACAGAGGGGCCTGGTGGGCTACAGTCCACAGAATCACAAAGAGCTGGACACACTGAAGCGACTGAACATGCATGCATATAATTACAAGGCAGAACATACATGATAAACTTGTGTAAGTGTTATACATCATGATAAGTGCTAGGGACATAGACAAAAAAAGTAAAACTAAATCATAAGTTTTCAAGAAAGGACTCATGTTTTGCTGGTATCCAAGCCGAGCCTTAAGCATCATTAGAATCCTAAAAGGCCCCAAATAGACAATTAAGTCTAGAAAACAAAGACATGCTTAAGAAATATACCAAATGATTGTTTTCTAACATATAAAAAAAATCACTTTTATAAAAAGTAAACTTTGGTTCATCCTAGCAAGTTTAACATGTAAACAATATTTTGATTAATAATGAACTGTGAAAATGAAGATCAAAAGAAAGATTCAGATCTGCTATTCTGAGCTTCCAACTTTTGGCAGTCAGCTGGCTGAGAAAAATGGCAAGGAGTAGTTGGCAACACTACAGGCTACTGAGATATTTATAGCCACCAGAGTCTAAAAAAAATCCTAAAGCTTTCACATTTGTAATAAAATACAAATAAAGTTTTCTAATTATTTAATATTAAATTTCATACACTATTACTGAATTTCTCAAGGAAGAAGATACCACTCAAATGCAAAAAAGGAGCATAATTACTCATTTCAATTTGACAATAATTAAATGAAATGCAAGATGGGAATTGGCAAGAATTTCTCCTATTATAGAACTAGTGGACATAATGACTATTAACAAACGGTAATCTCATTAAAAATAAATCCTTTATTTTGCTTCCAATTCACCATATTTATGGTTAAGAGTACATGCCTTACTGAGCTCTATAAATAATCTATTTTACATTAACATTTACATCTGGTCATAATGTTCTGTGACAGTATTAAATGTATTTATTTGAAGATTTCATATGCTAAATGAAAATTTGTCCAGTCATCTGATTACAAAGAATAAAATTCAAACATAAAAGTAGAGTTGGGGAATTAATTCTCCACAAATTATTTGGATTTTCTATTTTTCTGACCTGAATTATTAGAACAGGTCAGTAAAGCAATTTTTTTATGGAGAGAGAAAATGTAGGCTTTAAGTATGGCCAGATGAAATTCCTTATGGATCCAACTCTCCCAAAGGTAACAACTATAAATGCTGGACAATACAAAACCAACAACAACAATTAAAGGTGGCCCAGATGCCTATGAATAGGAAAATGCCTAGACAACCTGTGATGCATTCAAAGAAACAATACTCAGTAGTTAAAAAGAAAGAACCACGCAACAATGAGACTGAATGCCAAAACCATTATGTTGATCAAAAGAAGACTCATACAAAAGGGTATGTATGGTATGGTTCCTTTTTTATGAGACTGTAACAGAGACAAATATTATCTATGGAAAAACAATAGTTTTCTCCAGTGAGTGTTTTAGGCACCTGACTCTGAAGGGCAGGTGGAACTTCCTGGGCTTGGGGTAATTTTCACTACCATGACAGGGGTGCTGAGTTACATAGGTGTATGCACTTGTCAATACTCAGTGAACACATAGTTAAGATTTGTGCTTTTTATTGCGTGTAAATTTTACCTCAAAAGAAAAGAAGGTAAAATACTGAACTCTAGTTAATGATATGCATATAAAATATTTAAGGGGAAAGTATACCAATAGCTGCAGTTTACCTTGAAATGCAGCAAAAATAAGAGAGGTACAAACAGATGAATAAATGGGATACAGCAAGTAAACTAAAACATTAGCGGCAAAATCTTGGTGTGGACATATGCATATTCACTGTAAACTTTCAATTTCATAAATTTTCACTAAATATGTTTGAGATCCCCAAAAAATGGAAAAAAACAACAACACTACATTAATTCAGAACAAGTCCTATAAGACCAACATCATTTCTTTTCTATTTTAACAGGATTACTATCAGACTGGTAACTCAGAGAAAAATAACTGACAACATATTTGGATCCTGATAAATTTGGCTCTCTCTTCATATTCTGATTAAAGCAAACCCCCAGATTACATGAACAACAATGATAATAGCTATTGCTGTGTACAACACTCTTTACTAGACACTATTCTACCACTTCATATGTACTAACTATTTAATCTCTACAACAATGTGATAAGATAAATACTATTATCCACAATTCTACCAATGGGGAAACTAAGATGTTAGGGTAATTTGCTCAAGGTCACATATATGTAAGTGGAAGAGCCAGAAAGTAGAACTCAAAGAGTATGGGTCAGAACCCCTGTTCTTAACTACTTCCCCATGCTGACTCTGTAACTCAGCTCCCCTAGCTGACTCTGTAACTCATATAATGTAATATATGGTGCTCTTCTCAAGCTTGTGGATGACATGAAGCTAGGACCAAAAGCAGATACATTACAAATTATCCCAAACAATTAAGGAACATATAAATCGAAGACTAGAACGAGATAAAATTCTATAAGGATAAAATATAAGATCCTTTTTTTGAGTCCAAACAACCAACTTTACCTCCTGAGACAACACTGATGCACAGCATGTGTTGGGCAAGAACCTGTCAAACGAATATACAACTGAGTGGCAAGACAGAGTGTGTGAAGGAGGAGGACAGGATTCAATAAGCCAAAAGCAAAAGATAAATTTAATAAAGAATGCTACAAAACACTAATATATAACTATCACCTGGAAGTAGATTAAATGAGAACCCTAGGACTTGACTGTTTCAGTCAAGCCAATGCTGGATATGTTAACTTCTGAGAAGTACAGAGTAATAGATACAGGTAAACCGGAAAAGTTTAGAGCAAAAGTGCAAGATTTAAAGCTGAACTATGTGAGGTAAAATTGAAGAAGCTGTGAACATTTGATGTGGAGAAAAGAACTCAAATGAGTATAGTAACAAAGTTAAAAAATGTAAGGGTACTGTCATGAAAAAGAAGAATCATGGTTATTCTGTAACTGCCATTAGAATAAAAATAAAGTCAATTGAGAGAAGGTACAGAAGCTACAGGGAAAACGAAATCAGCATCAACAAGGAAGAATTTTCTAACAGAAATAACCACAAGAGAAAAGGTGGGGGAGAACAGACATCTCAGAAGAGTATGAATACCCTAAGTATGACTAAAAAAAAAAAAAAAAAAACTCAATGAAAGATTGGGCCAAATTAACATAAAGATTGCTTTCAAGTCCAAGTACTTAAATAATAAAAGGTAATTTTTATAAATCTCAGTCATGAAAAGCTTCAAACTGATTCAAATGGTTATACCAGTGACCAAAATAGACTTGGCATGATAAAATTTAAATGTAAAGGAAAAATAAGAAACTAGAAGTTATCTTCCAAGTCTGTAAACAGAGCTGTCAGCCTAAAAACACTGTAATAGAATTAAAAAAAAAAGAAAAACAAATATGTCTATATAAATATTTAAAACGCTTATACGTGAAAAACATTAAAAGGCAAACAATAGGCTGTGCAATTAAGATAAAGAGGTTTTAGCCTTAAAACACAGCTTAGTGTCCAATACGGCAGCCAGAAGTCACAGTGTGGTTGCTGTTGTTCAGTCACCAGGCTCTGTCAGACTCTGCGACCCCAAGGACCACGGCATGTCAGGCTTCCCTAACTTTCACTATGTTCCAAAGTTTGCTCAAATTCACGACTGTTAAGTCAGTGATGCTATCTAACCATCTGCTGCCTCCTCCTTTTGCCTCCAATCTTTCCCAGCATCAAGGTCCTGTCCAATGAGTCAGCTCTTCCCATCATGTGGTCAAAGTACTGGAGCTTCAGCTTCAGCATCAGTCCTTCCAATGAATATTCGGGGTTGATTTCCTTTAGGATTGAATGGTTTGATCTTGTTGCTGTCCAAGGGACTCCCAAGAGTCTTCCCCAGCACCACAATTGGAAAGCATCAATTCTTTGGTGTTAGCCTTCTTTATACTCCAATTCTCACATCTGTACATGACTACTGGAAAAACCAGTAGTTGCTTTGATTATCAGACCTTTGTCGGCAAAGTGATATCTCTACATTTTAATACACTGTCTAGGTTTGTCATAGCTTTTCTTCCAAGGAGCAAGTGTCCTTTAATTTTATGGCTGCAGTCACCATCTGCAATGATTTTGGAGCCCAAGAAAATAAAATCTGCCATGTTTTCACTTTTTCCCCATCTATTTGCCATGAAGTGATGGGACCAGATGCCATGATCTTACTTTTTTGAATGTTGAGTTTTAAGCCAGCTTTTTCACACTCCTCTTTTACCCTCATCATGAGACTCTTTAGTTCCTCTCCGCTTTCTGCCATTAGAGTTGTGTCATCTGCATATCTGAGGTTATTGATATTTCTCCCAGCAATCGTGATCCCAGCCTGTAATTCATCCAGCCTGGCTTTTTGCATGATGTACTCTGCATATAAGTAAAATAAGCAGGGTGACAATATACAGCCTTGACGTAGTCATTTCCCAGTTTTGAACCAGTCTGTTGTTTCATGTGCGGTTCTAACTGCTGCTTCTTGACCTGCATATAGGTTTCTCAGGAGACAAGTAAGGTGGTCTGGTATTCCCATCCCTTGAAGAATTTTCCACAGTTTGTTGTGATTCACACAAAAGCTTTAGCGTATGAATGAAGCAGATGTTTTTCTGGAATTCCCTTGCTTTTTCTGTTCCAAGTGATGTTGGCAATTTGATCTCTGGTTCCTCTGCCTTTTCTAAATCCAGCTTGTATATCTGGAAGCTCTTAGTTTACATACTGCTGAAGCCTAGCTTATAGGATTTTGAGCATAACCTTGCCAGCATGTGAAATATGTGCAACTGTACAGCAGTTTGAGCATTCTTTGGCATTGCCCTTCTTTGGGATTGGAATGAAAACTGATCTTTTCCAGTCCTTGTGGCCACCACTGAGTTTTCCATATTTGCTGGTATACTGAGTGCAACACTTTCACAGCATCATCTTTTAGGATTTGAAATAGCTCAACTAGAATTCCATCACCTCCACCAGCTTTGTTCATAGTAATGCTTGCTAAGGCCCACTTGACTTCACACTCCAGGATGACTGGTTCTAGGTGAGTGACCACATCATCATGGTTATCTGGGTCATTAAGAACTTCTTAGTATAGTTCTTCTGTATATTCTTGCCACCTCTTCTTAATATCTTCTGCTTCTGTTAGGTCCTTGCCATTTCTGTCCTTTATTGTGCCCATCTTTGCATGAAATGTTCCCTTGGTATCTCTAGTTTTCTTGAACAGATCTCTAGTCTTTCTCATTCTATGGCTTTCCTCTATTTCTTTGCATTGTTAACTTAAGAAGGCTTTCTTATCTCTCCTTGCTATTCTCTGGAACTCTGCTTTCAGTTGGGTATATCTTTCCCTTTCTCCTTTGCCTTTCACTTCTTTTTTCAGCTATTTGTAAGGCCTCCTCAGACAGCCACTTTGCCTTCTTGCATTTCTTCTTCTTATGGATGGTTTTCGTCACCGTCTCCTGCACAATGTTATGAACCTCCGTTTATAGTTCTTTAGGCACTCTATCAGATATAATCCCCTGAATCTATTTGTCACCTCCACTGTATAATCATAAGGGATTTGATTTAGGTCATACCTGAAAGGCTTAGTGGTTTTCCCTACTATCTTCAATTTAAGTCTGAATTTCACAACAAGGAGCTCATGAACTGAGCCACACCAGCTCCAGGTCTTGTTTTGGCTGACTGTATAGAGCTTCTCCATCTTCAGCTACAAATATAATCAATCTGATTTTGGTATTGACCATTTGGTATTGACTATGTGTAGAGTTGTCTCTTGTGTTTTTGGAAGAGGGTGTTTGCTATGACCAGTGTGTTCTCTTGGCAAAATTCTGTTAGCCTTTGCCCTGCTTCATTTTGTACTCCAAGGCCAAAATTGCCTAGTATTCCAAGTATCTATTAACTTCTTACTTTTGCACCCCAGCCCCCTATGATGAAAGGACATCTTCTTTTTTTGGCGGGGGGCGGGGGTGTTACTTCTATAAGGTCTTGTCAGTCTTCACAAAACTGTCCAATTTCAGCTTCTTCAGCATTAGTGGTTAGGTCATAGACTTGGATTACTTTGATGTTGAATGGTTTGCCTTGGAAATGAACCATGATCATTCTGTTGTTTTTGAGATTGCACCCAAGTACTGCATTTTGGACTCTTTTGTTGACTGTGAGGGCTACTCCATTTCTTCTAAAGGATTCTTGCCCACAGCAGTAAATATAACAGTCATCTGAATTAAATGCAGGGTTCGAATCAGGTTCTCCTGCATTGCTGGCAGATTCTTTTACCATCTGAGCCACCAGGGAAGCCCAGACAACATAACACAAACTACCAGTCACATATGCCTATTTAAATTTAAGTTAATTTAAACTCATCTTAAATTAATGAACCATTAAAATTTTAGTTTCTCCATTGCACTAGCCACATTCCCAGTGCTCAACAGCTACTGTACTCGGTGGCTACTCTACTGGACAATGCAGATACAGAACATTTCCATCACTGCAGAAAGTTCTATTGGAATTTTAATATCTAAAACAGAATAATTTAGTGCAGAGAATTCATTACATAGCTGAGCTGAGAGACCTAACAGGGTGTTGTGCAGGAATCCAGAGATTAGCAACAGCAGGAAGCCACCACCATCCCTAAGACAGAACAGAGTGCAGAGCCCAGAACCCAGTGTCACCTGGTACAAGCTGGGACCATGGCAGATATCTTAGGGGGGAGCTGGAGACAAGGAAGAGAAGCAGCCTCTGCTGGATGAATACCCTGATGGAAAAGAGGGCAAGAAATACCCAACTTCTCCCTTCCTTCTGCCCTCCATTTCCTGCCGTGCCTCGCATGGCTGAACACAGACAAAACCCAGGTGTGAGAGGGTCCTAGGAAATGCAGACCACAGTGGTGAAACCCTCATGAAAAAGGAAAGAACAGGGGAGGAAAGAAACAAATCTGAGGCCTGCCTGAAATACAAATAAACAAACAAACACAAACAAACAAACAAATAGCCTGAGGCCTGCCACAGATACAAATAGAGAATTTAGAGGGGGGGAAAACCCACAAATGGCCAATATTTGAAAAATGTCCAACCTCACCAGTAACTAAATGTAAGTAATAACACTCTTAAAACAAGAGTATTATTATGTTAATAATAATAAATACTAATTCAAATACACAGTGCTGATAAGGGTGTGATAAAAACAGATACATTCATATATCCTAGGGGTGGAAAAGAATTTTCAAATATTTTCAAAGAAGCTGAAATAATTTTGAAATTAGCATCAGCAAATTTTTTTAACATTTTCCATACTTTTATATATCGTTAGACCAACCGAGTATATTTCCAAGGATAGATCCAAAGTCTAGAAAATCTTAAGTCCAGAAAATAATTTTAGAAATAAAGATGTTCATTGCAGCTGTATAGTATTGGGGAAAAATGGACAATTTCAATGTCCATCAGTAGGTCAAGAGTTAAGCAAAGTAAGGTACATTCATCCATTTATCAAAAAACAGTCCTGTTTGTTTGCCAGCCACAATGAAAGGTATTGGAAATATAAAAAAGATTAGGAAGTAATAGCCGACTAATTCATATCTATTTAAATAATGTTTACGAAGGATTTAAATAAACTAAGGACATGTTTGTGATATGCCCAGTAAATAAAAGATGAACCTGAAATTGATTACACTTACATCATACAACATATGCCAAAAGGGTATTAGTAACAGCAGTTGCCTGTAAGTGGTAAGGTTATGAGTTTATTTTCTCCCTTCTTTATACGTTTCTAAACTTTCAAAGTTTTCTAAATAAAAAAACAAATTTTACAGAGCTATTAAAAAACTCCTTCAGAGCTATTAGTGTAAATGTTTAAGAACTGTAAACTTGCCACAATCATGCCAGTTTACCTGTTACAATAATAAACTGCATTATTTGGATCCAATTCTATCGCCTGTGTGTAACAATCCACCGCAGCAGCATAATTTTCTTCTTTCATGTGATTATTGCCTAAAACAAAGTAATCAACAGGTACAGTAAGTGCAACATACAGGAAAAAATGGAAGATAAATTTTAATCATAAAAAATTACAGTAATACAAAGGACAATAACATGATTTTTTAGTCACACTGGAGATAAATTTTATATAGTACTGTAGAACTGATACTCCTTAGCCGTCAGTATGTTTGAATGATTTTGAAGTGCAGAGTCTTTCAAAAATATTAATGTTTGACTATCTTATAAAAACAGACTTCAGTAAGTGAGTGAATGCTACAGTAATGATTATCTCTTGGCAAAATCTAATCTCTTCTCACTTTCCTTATCTTCATCTCCTTCTTCCCTTTTGGAGCTGCCCAACCGCCTTCCAGCTGGACCACCCTCTATAATCACTATCTCAGTCTGGACCTGGTCCTCCATTCCTGCCCTGTCAAAACATACAACTGCTAATGAGCAAGCCCTCCAAACATGCTGTGGGGTGAGCTAGAAAAACTAACTGTGTCAATATGTTATTGGCAGATAATATTTTTTTTATGTGTTATCCTTTCCAGAGATAGATTCTTTTTTAAAGGAGATTATGGGAGATTAATTTCTAGAAAGACAGCATTTCAGATACCACAGCTAGCCCACAGGATGCTGAGCTTCAGGAAGGGCATCTGCAGATACATCTGGTAACAATTTAGCTACGTTAACAACTGGTCAGCAAAATAAGGGATTTTTCTGTGGCTGTCTTCTGTATTCCATTAAACAGAAAAAAAGCGGCATGCTCACTTATAATAACCAATGCTCAAATGGAAATTTTTAAAACATTGGGATTACAGGGAAGGATTTATATAACAAAAGCCTGTATTATTCCTTCCAGTTATCTCTAAACTAGAAGCTCTCCTATTAGCCTTTTTTTTTTAACAGATCATTACATACTTAATGGTATGTAGAAGAATGTAAATTTGCAGAGAACAGGAAGATTAAAGGAAAGACATCTAAAATCATACAAAAGTTACTGCAAATTAAGAAGCAGAAATGGATATAAAGAATGATCACTAAAGGGATATAAAGTGATTTCTATATGATTTCTCTTTGGGATGAGAAAAATGTTCTATAGTTGTGGTGATGGCTACACGACTCTGTTAATCTACTAGAAACCAATGAATTAATACATGTCACAGTATATCTTGTGGTATGTTAATTATAGCTCATTAACGCTTTCTTTAAAAGTCAAAAAATTAAATTAAATCCCACCTTCCATAAGAAATGAGTATCAAGCCTCTAAGGAAGAGAAAAGGATTACATAGTTTTTATGATTGGGTAAGAAATTACTACATTAGTACTTTAACTACTCAGTACTTAAATAGATTAGCTTGTTCCATGTAAAAGATTTAAATTTTCTGGGTTATGTGGATTTTCTTTTTGTTGGATCTTTGTGTCCAACATGGATCATGTATCCATGACCTTTCTTGGGTTGTATTAAAACCTATAGTATGTCTTTTCCCATAAGCCACATCAAGTGTATAGATACTAAAATGTATCTATGTCTAGATAGATAGTGATATTAATGATAAAAAGATTCAAGTCAGAAAACATTCAATATACAAAAACTCAGGACACAGATATTTGGGAAGCTAACCATAAGCGGGCACTGCACAGCACACTTAAACACTACTCTCCTGTCCCCTTTATTTCTCAAGACAACCCTTTGAGATATGTCTTTACTTCTGAAACAAGGCAGGAAACGACAGCAATGAACACTTACTGGTTTTGTCTGATCTTATTGCCGCTTTTCAGAAGCAAAGCGCACAAAAATATTTGAAAGCAACCTTCCAGGAAGGTACTAGCTAGCTAGAAACCTTGATTAACACAGGTAAGTATAACACGCAGCCTAGAATAACTATGCTTGACCATCTACCACAGCCATCTATTTTCACATGAACAGCAAAATCTGTAAGACAGCTGCTTTAACTTTATGGGTAATGTGTCTTAGATGTGACATGTCCTAGGGAAAAGCAAAGGATAGGAGCTTTTGGTTAGAGGTGAAAGCAGTTAAGTAATTCAGTCTACCCATGCTGCCATGGTAAATGAGCCTCACTCTGCAGCTCCTTCCAACCCTCAACTTACTAATGTTCATTATATCAAAATAAACTCGAGGAAATGCATACTCCCGGTGTTCTGCCATGCAGACGGAGTAAATATGAGGGACAAAAAATAAAACTTCAACTGGCCATTTAGTACTAGAGCTAAAGCAAGAGAGCTACAAAAGCAAAATGTTTAGCGAAGCATATAATATTATACATCACTGAGGATTTCGCACACTACAAAAGTCTAAGTGCAAGGAAAAAAAATCAGATTAAATTGCTTCAATTAGAATAATATATCAAAATGCATTTGTATCTAGATAGTTTAAACTCAGTGTTTGGGGAACACTGCAATTCAAGCAGCAATGAGGATTTGACTGTTATTTTATTCTATGGGTAATTTATGAAAGTCCTAATTCTAAAATTTTAAGTCACTGTAGTAATAAGATTTCTTAGAGAAAAATAAAACATTGAAAACTGAACACAGCACTTTCTAATGTAATCCAAAGAAGATAATCACACAATAGTGAAAGTAAATATAGACAAAGATACAAAGACAGTGTTACTTAGGATTAAAAAATTATCTATCTAGGTATGTAAATCATGGTATCACAGTATCATGAAACACTATGCAGCCATTAAAAACACTGATATAGTGTAATTTATAGACCTAATAGAGAGAACCATGCTTGAAAAATGGGAAAGGCATATTCTTTTTCATATCTACTTTTTAGACACCAACTGATTTTTTAAAAAAACTCAACAGTCCTATTCAGAGTATGAACTAAAAAAAAAGACCAGAAAATAAAAACATTTTTGTACAGCTTCTGAACATTACAAATTCCCTAATAACTCTCTGCCCATTGGACAGGGTCTTTTCCGACTCTCATTCACTGGTGAAGATCAGGGATCTGCCCTACAGCTCCTTACTACAAATCTTATAGGCCTGACCTGGCTTGCCTCTATAGCTTAACATAACTGACCATGATGGAAAAATTGAGCCCAGATTCTCAGTGCCGACTTATTTATAAAAATCAAGTATGCTTCAATAGCTTCCCTCGTGGCTCAGATGGTTAAGAACCTGCCTGCAAAGTGGGAGACGCAGATTCAATCCCTGGGTCAGGAAAATCCTCTGGAGAAGGAAATGGCAACCCACTCCAGTATTCTTGCCTGGAGAATTCCATGGACAAAGGGGCCTGGCAGGCTACAATCCATGGGTTTACAAACAGTCAGACATGACTGAGCAACTAACACTTTCACGTTCATGCTTTCTAGAGCCACTATTAGAAAATTTAGTAACATAGTAATCAAATGTGCTAGCTAATAAACCCTTAAGTGCCATATACATACATTAACACATGTCAAAGAACTCAAAAACACTAAATACAGGAAAGTTAAAAACGATACTGAAAACCATTTTTATGTCTTTTATTTAGCATAAAGAATTTGCGATCCTAGAGTACACATAGCAAACGCAGGTATAAGAATCACCCCTTAAGTGATTTGTTTTGCAAGTTTTCCTCACAACAGATCTGCTTCTCTTGAAACAAGCCATACTTGTATCGTTCACAAGCTATTCTGTATTTCCAGGCTTCTTCCCTATCACATTCATTCCTGTTTCACAAATGCCAGGAGGACTTATGACAATCCAGTCTTGGCAGTATAAACCAGAATCTTACCAGTTCATAGTCACTTTCCCTACCACTGCAGAAACTTTTACTAAATAAGTAATTTTGCTAGGAAATATCTACCTTCATCTTTTAATTGGTCAGCTTTCCCCATATCTTCAGGCACTGAGTTTGAGAGAGGCAGAATGTCATTCTGAAATTAAATAAAATACAATGTACTTCATTTAGCTACATAGAGTCATCCCAGAGAACTATAAGTTACAGCAATAATGACTTAACCATTATTTAGTACATCATCTATAATTTCATGTCACGAAATTTACCATCTAAATAACAGTGTTTACAAGAAATAAGAAAAAAGTCCCCTCACATACGTTTATTAGAAAAATGAATATGTGGAATTTTCCTAGAAAAAAGTGAACTATGAATCAATTGTTTTTACTTGCTTTCACCAAATCTAGAAATCCTACTTCATGAATAAAGAATGGAATCAATATACAAAGAATAGTAATAAAAATATGTTCAAGGGATTGTTTAGTGAAAATTCAGAAACATAGTGCTAATATTCCAAGAGAAAACCCACTAAGTCAAATTCACAGGTACCAAAA
The DNA here is from genome assembly GCF_910594005.1 of Cervus elaphus. NCBI lineage: Eukaryota > Metazoa > Chordata > Mammalia > Artiodactyla > Cervidae > Cervus > Cervus elaphus. The sequence goes on along the minus strand of NC_057839.1, from coordinate 17,058,991 downwards.
AAGCATTTATAATATGATCCTATTATTTAAATATATACACAAATATTCATAAACATGCTGGCTGAAAATCAAACAATGGTAAGGTACACACAAAAGGTTAACAGTAGGAATATTTGGAAGTAAGATTTTCAGTCTCTTTTTTATATCATTCCATATTGTTTAAACTTTTAAAAACAATGGTCATAAATTCCTCATAAGATAAAAAACAGTATAAGATTCCTGCTTTTAGCACCTACTATCATCCTCAAACCTCTTTTGCAATAATAAAGTTCAAACCAAAGTACTTATGAAAACTAAATAAAAATTTAGAAATGTCTTGAGTGGTAATAGGAACACAATGTATTTTCCCATTTTTGTAAGATTCTTTTTAAATTATGTTGTTTTTAAACTTGACTCTGAAGTTCATAAATGTTTATAATTTTCAAAAAGGCATAATTTGGAGTCAGTATACCTATGTATCATATTTAAAATATATTCACCATTACCTTTGAGTAAAATGGCAATAAACTTGATAGTTCTAACACTGGAAATACACTTTCTTAATTATACACAAATCTTCAAAGGTACAAAATCACTATAAGGTATGTAAGTTGTGCTTATTTTTTTTAATCTTTATCAATCATTTTTTCTAAGCAAGGTATTAGAAAAAAAAAGTACAGAATCAAATAGGAACATTAATAAGTAGAGATCACTACTCAAAATGGACTGTTTCAGCTCCTCAGGATGTAAGTGCAGTTCAAAGATGCATTGTTGCCCTGCAGTACTTGCTTTTAGAGTTCCTTCCATTTCAGATCTCCTAACAAGCCTAGGCAGTTTATGTGTGAAACAGTGACTTTGGGGGGCTCAAAAAATAGCATATTGAAAAATGGATTATAGTCCATTCTGTCTTCTAAATCCTTCTGAATGATTTTAATGAAATTGCCAGTTTTACAACTTTGAAAATTAATCCTCATATTCATGAAAACATTTGAGCAGTCCACAGTGTGAAGACAAGTGTGATCTACTTTATATAGAAGGAAAGAATCCATTTCGTATATGAAGTTAATTGGGGAGGAAAGCAGTATCCTAAAAATAAACTGTCCAACATAACAACCAAATACAATGGGAATAGCAGTGATTCCTCTAATTATAACAGTCTCGCTGCTGCTTCAAACAAGTTTTAGACTTTCTCTGCCACACCCTGCTAACAGACACCTACACAATGAAGTCACACCTGTTAATAGGACTGTGAAAGGACTGATACCACAAATAACCCCATGTAGATATACTATGGAGCCAGTTTTAAGAAACTATATATTTAAAATAGTAAGCAACAAAATTTTACAAGTTAATCCAATCAGAAATAGAAAAAAAAAAAAAAAAAAAAAAAAGCTCTATTCAACCAGAGGGTAAAAATCAATCTGAGTTTCCTGGGCAGAAAAAAAGTCTTGATCTCTTCAGTACTAGTCAGTGATGACAGGAGCAAAAAGAGTGAGCAAATCCAAGCACTGTCTCAAGCACAAGCCTCTCCTGCATGCCGGAGTAAAGGTCAGCCCTGCCGCTGCCATGCCCAGCCTCTGAAATAGGGCTCCCAGAGGAGGCCGCGAGCCCAGACAGTGAAGGAACCACAGAAACCAAAGAGAAGGAAAGCACCACGGAGACATGCCACTATCTCCTTACATCTTCTCAGATAATTGGAATTCATCTATTTGATGAATTAATGTGTAACTGTGTTATCTTGTTTCCAAGTATAAAAGGAGGGAGCAGCTCACTGCCAAATCACCATTTTCAATGCAACTCTAAGGACCTCTTCCCAGTGAATTCTAGAAACAGTTTGTGTGGTATTCTCAGCAATGTCCCTGCCAGGCTGAAGATACCCTGCATGTTTCAGCTCCTCTCCTGAGTTCCTCAATCTGTACTGAAGCTTGAATACCCAGTGAGAATACTAAAAGAGATTCACGTGGCACCAAAATGTAATGAAAAAACACATGGGAGGTCCTGCTGGGGCCCTAAACTCACCAACCTTAAGAGTTTTCAATCTTATCATCCATATTTCCTGCAAAGGTCAGAAACCAGAGACCATATAAACAGTCCCGGGGAGCAGGGAGCAGCATCCTTGGATTTCAGTCTTGGTTTTGCACACGGAGCGCAGAAACTTTCCCTGTTTAAAGAGCCCCATTAACGGCCAAATTCGATAAAAATCTGTCTCAAAATGATGATGCCTTTTTTATATAGTTTCTTCTTAAACATTAAGATTTTTATTTTTAATTTGTATTTCACGTTTTAGGGGGACATTAATTCAGATGTCAGAAATTTAAAAACACCCAAATACTATAAAAGACTTAAGAAGTCAACTAAGACATATCATTAAATATAAAAGAAGGTGAGAGGATGAGTAGAGTTACTAATATTAAAATCTAATGCACATTAAAAGTTACATTTTTAGGTCCCAAATCATCCATGTGGACCAACTATCTTATACCCAGGAAGAAGTTAGTTACCTAAGCCTGGCCCCTCAAATATTAACAATCCAACATAATATTGTAGTCACACTCAGATAATCCCACACTAATGAGAAAAGGATGAGAGCTTACCTTACAGAAGGAATTTGTGAACATTTCTGTCAAAGGCTGTGAAACTGCTAGATGTGTATCTTCTGCACTGATTTTAAAAACTGTCTCCAAGCACTGAATTGCAACTTGAAATAAAGTTTAATAGTGAAAAAAAATTAGCAATCTAAAAAAAGAAACAATTTTTTTTTTTTCTGGTAGAAATCTGCACTCTGCAATCTGTGGTAATTCAGCATTTTGATCACAGAACATAAGGAAAACTAAATGGTTCAGCTGCATAGAGATTTCTGTTTATAGACCAGCTATTGAGGGAAGACAACTTGGCTTCTTTTTCTTCACTTTAAGAAAAATGTTACCTAGAATATAATTTCTCAATATGTGTATTACATCATATTCTTTTTAAAGCAAGTCATTAACATATTCCCCATTATCAATATCTTGAATAAAACTAAAAAACTATCTTTTTTTAATGTGAAAAATAGAATTCTCTATCTGATTAAAAATAGTAAGAGAAATAGTCTCTGGCATGTAAGAACCACTAAATATTATCCTGATGTACTTAATTAGGTGAAGATAGTTTGGCTTTTAAAAACTCATTCAGGTATGCAAATTTACCAAGCACCTACTATGTGCAAGATGCTCTTATAAGGTGGCAGAGATACAACAGTTAGCACGAAAATCACAATCCACATGATGAAGCTTACCCTTAATAGAAGGAGGCAGATAAACACAATTGTTTGTTTTTAAACCACTCTACTGAAACATGATTGACATGTAAGAAAGTGCACATTTTAATGAGCTTGTCCCGTTTACTGGTGTGTGTGTGTGTATGTGTGTTAAGAACACTTAACATAAGATCTACCCTCTTATCAAATTTTTTAAATTTATTTCTAATTAGAGGATACTTGGTTTACAATATTGTGTTGGTTTTTGCCATACAACATGAATCAGCCAAAAGTATTCACATGTCCCCTCCCTCGAGCCTCCCTCCCACCCCCGACCCCATCCCGCCCCCGAATGTCGTCACAGAGCACCTGTGTTATATAGCAACTTTCCACTAGCTGTCTATTTTACAGATGGTAATATACATGTTTCAAAGCTACTCTCTCAATTCGTTCCCCGCCTCCTTCCTCTGCTGTGTCCACAAGTCTGTTCATGTCTGTGTCTCTATTCCTTCCCTGCAAATAGATTCAGCAGTACCATTTTTCTAGGTTCCATGTACATGCAACATTTGTTTTCCTCTTTCTTACTTCACTCTGTACAATAGGGTTCATCCACCTCACTAGAACTCACTTAAATTTGTTCCTTTTTATGGCTGAACCTCTTACCAAATTTTAAGTACAATCCAGTTAGCTATAGGCCCTATGCTGAAAAGATCTCCAGAACTTCTTTATTTAGTATAGCTGAAACGGTGTACCCTTTGACCATTACTTCCCCATCTCCTCTTACCCCAGCACTGGTAACCACCATCGTGCTCTCTGTTTTTACGCTTTTACGCATTTGACTGTTCTAGATTCCACATTAAAGTAAGCACAGTTGTTTTAATAAGTAAATTTGCTGCCAAAATGTTTAGTGTTCAACACTAACACATATTTAGAGAGACATATGGATTAGTAAAAAAAAAAAAAACCACCACAGCCTTGGAACTCAGGACTCTCATTATCATTATTAATCCATAAAATTAAAATCTAATAACCTGGGTACAACAATTTATCTCACTTTTACCTCAACATTCTCATTTACGAAACAGGCATTATTACATATGGTCCTCCTTTCAGGAATAAATCATAAAAATCTAGAGAAATTCTGTATACAAGTCTGCTCCACTCTTACACCAAACAGTAAGAGTCTGATGCTGATGATGGTAAGGAAAAGCAAAGAATTCTATTCAATGATACCACATCCCATCTATAAAGCACCATATGCCAAACACCTGCCATCACCAATTCTGATTCTTTTGACACGTCTATTAGATGAAGCGGGAAAAGAACGCCACCTATTAGAAATTAAGATACAGACTAACTAGGATGCCCAGGATCACTGGATTTAATTCGTCAGTTCAATTCAGCAAATATTTATTGAGCACCTACCATGTGTCAGGCCCTTTTTAAGGCCCTTTTTATATATCAGTGAACAGAAAAAAACTCCCGACCTCTCGGGGCGGTCATTCTACTGGGAGATGGAGAAGAAGACTGTAAACAAAAAATGATAAAAAGTGCAACAGGGCGAAAAGGATGGGAATGCAGAAGGCAGAGGAGGGAAGCAAGTTCCAGATTTAATGGAGTGCTCAGCAAAGGCCTCATTCAGAAAAGAGGACCCGGAGATGGGGATATTACTGTTATCTAGGGGAAGAACATGCTAGGCAGAGAAAACAGATGTAACAAAAGTCTTTATTTATTTATTTTGATATGGACCATTTTAAAGTCTTTGTTGAATTAGTTACAACATTGCTTCTGTTTTATGTTTTGGTTTTTTGACCCCAAGGTATGTGGGATCCCAGCTTCCAAAGCAGGGATCAACCCGCACCCCCTGCATTGTAAGGTAAAATCTTAACCACTGGACTGCCAGAGAAGTCCCTGCAAAAGACTTAGGAAAGAGGATTTGGTGCATTCAGAGTGAGAAGGCTAATTTGATTAAAGCCAAGTGAGAAAGAGAAGGAATCTATGAACTGACATAGATCTGACATGGTCTGTTTTAAAGGATCGCTGGTGGCTGTATTAAGATGAGTCAATGAAGCAACAAATATAGAAGCAGAGAGACTAGTCAGAGGCTATCACTGTAAATAAGTATTTAGTTCTATCCATAGGTAATATTGGTGGAGGTGGGAAAATGTCAAGATATATTTGGAAGGGACAGCCAACAGGATTTATTGAATAATTAGATGCAGAGTCTAAGAGAAAGAGAAGAGTTCACAATGATAAGAAAACTTCTAGCCTAAGAACTGAAAAGATGGAGTTAGGGAACTGAGTTAGGGAAGTTGTGAAATAGAACAGATTTTGGGTGGGAGGATCAGGAGTTCAGTTTTGGAAATATTCAACTTGAGATGCCTGTTAGACATACAAATGAAGATAGCTAGTAGGCAGTTGGATGTAGAAGCCTGGAGTTCAGAAGAAAGGTCTGGGCTGAGAGTATACATTTGACAGATAAAAACATGTAAAAAAAGGATAGTTAAAGCCAAGAGGCTGAACTATAACACCAAGAAAGTGAGTGCACATAATGAAGAGAAGAAGATCAAGCACTGGACCCTGGATATATCCAGGGATCAAACCCAGGTCTCCCGCATTGCAGGCAGATTGTTTACCAGCTGAGCCACCAGGGAAGTCCAACAATACTGGATTGGGTAGCCTACTCCTTCTCCAGGGGATCTTCCCAACCCAGGATCGAACCAGGGTCTCCTGCATTGCAGGCAGATTCTTTACCAGCTGAGTGACCAGTATATTCCTAGTATATTCCAGGGCAGGGAAAAGAGGAATCAGCAAAGGAGACAGAGAAAGAGCAAACAATGAGATCAGAAGAAAACCAAGATGAGTATGAGGTATCCTGGAAGCCAATGGAATAAAGCATAAGGGGGGAGAGGGAATGAGGGAGCCATCATCAACTTTATCAGAGACTGCTAATAAGTGAGATGAAGACTGAAAACTGACCGTTTGAACTACACACCACAGAAATCACTGATGACCTTAATGAGAACAGTATGAGTGGAGAGATGGAGACAAAGGCCTGTCTGAGGTGAGTTTAAGAAAGAAGAGAAGAGGAATTGCAGAAAGCAAGTATGGACACTTCTTTCAAAAAAATTTCCAGCAAAAGGGAGACAAAAAAAGCAGGCACTAGTTCAGTGGGGGAAGGGGTGGGTAGTAGTCTGGCAAGAGTAATTAGTTGGGTTTTGATTTTTTTAAGAAGGGAGGAAGTTTATATTTTGATGGAAATGATCTAGAAGAGATTGAAAATTTGCTCATGTAAGTGAAGGAGGGTAAAATAACTACAGTGAGAGTCTGGAGTAGGGGAGACAGGATGAGATCTAGTCTGCGGGTAGAGGGGTTTCATTTAGGAAGGACAATGGATAGTTCATCTATGGTGTGTTCTGGGCTTCTATGACAGAATACCACAGACAGGGTGGCTTATCAGTCTGGAGATTGGGAAGTTCAAGATCAAGATGCCAGGAGATTCAAAGTCTGGTGAGGATCTGCTTTCTGGTTCACAGAGGGCACCTTCTTACTTTGTCCTTACACGGTAGAAGGAGTGAGGGAACTCTCTGGCGGCACTAATCCCAGTCACGAGGACCCCACTTCCTAATACCATCACACTGGGCATTAGGTCTCAACATATGAATTTTGGGAGGACACAGATATTTAGTCCATAGTATATGGTAACAGGCAGACAGAGTATGTGTGGATAGATGCTGGTGGCAGGTAGATGGAGCAGAGGGAGTCTATGGAATTTTCTTATTACTTCAATTTCTTGATGGAGTAAGAAGCAAGGACATCAACAAAAAAATGAGTACAAGGGAGAAGATTTGGGGTTTTGAGAAGGCATGAAAAAATGTTAAAGTGGTCATCTAGGAGAGCACAAATGTGAATGAACTTGGAACAGAGGGCAGCATTAAAGGTTCCCTTGAGGCTTGTGGTCATGAACTCAAAGTAGGACTAGTCAGTAAGACTGTGTCATTCCATCTATACACAGTCACAGAGATAGGGGCAAGGAGTAGGTGGAGGGTCGGATTCAAACAAGGCAGGGTTTTGCAAGAAAGGGAGCCATGTTCACCAGCGTGATTATAATGATCAACCACGGACTTTAAGCTGGGGGAGTGAAGTAAGTCAGAAAGAGAAAAATGAGTATCTTATATTACCACACATATATGAAATCTAGAAAAATGTTACTGATGAACCTATTTGCAGGGCAGGAATAGAGGCACAGATGTAGAGAATGGACTTGTGACCTGGGGTGGGGAAGGAGAAGGTGGAACAAGCAGAGACTAGCAGTGACATATACACACTATCACGTTGAAATAAACAGCTAGTGAGAGCCTATATAGCACAGGGACTCAGCTCGGTGCTCTGTGATGACCTAGAGGGGTGGGGTGGGGGGGTGGGAGGGAGGCTCAAGAGAGAGTGGAGATATATACATACGGTTGATTCACACTGCTCTACAGCAGAAACTAACACAACATTGTAAAGCAATTATATTCCAATAAAAAAAGAAAGCAAAAAAAAAAAGAAGAGGGGTGTGGAAAGGTAAGGGATCAACAGCTTAGAGGTATTGGTAGGGTCAAAGAACTGATGGAGTATGAATTCTATAAAGAGTGAGTTGGACTAACAGGCAGCAGAAGTGAAATGTTTAAGGCAGAGTTTATGGAGAATAACAATAACAAGGCCTAGGGAAGAGTTTCTCAACCTTGGCAACTGATATTTTGGACTAGACAACTCTTTATTGTTGGGGTCCATCTTGAACACCTGTGGTATCTTTATTTGTGGCCTCTACCAACCAGATATCACTAGCCCCACTCCCATCACAACAATCAAAGTATCTCTAGATACTATAAAATCACCCCAAACTGATAACCACTGGTCTAGGTTATGACCAAGCAAGTGAGTGGTGAGATCACTTGGTGTAGAGAAGGTCAAGGAACTTAGTGGGAGAGAACTGAAAGCATTATGAATGAATGTATTACAATCATCAAGAATTAAGACAGGATAGTGTTAGAGAGACAGTGAGCAGGAGCCAGATAGTCAAAACATGAAGCAGATGTCAGCAGATGACAATTAAGAGGAGTGGGTGATATAATCAGATGACAAGGTTCAAAGCTGATGCTAACATACTAGCTTCCCTGTAGTGGAAAAGCTAGTATGAGAACTCAGGCTCCTCTCCGAGAGCTTTTTTAAATGTCTAGAAGGTGGGCAGACATTACCACATGATTTTATGTTCAATTAAATTAGACTCACCGAGTCAAAAATAGGGGTCGGTCAAAAACAACTGGCACCATTTCTGACTGCCATATATAACACGCAGCTGAAGGCACATATTTTTGGCTGAATACTACCCTCAAAATAGGACACAACATCTTGGTTTTAAAAAAAACTCTCGATTTTCTTTCAGGCCCTTAAAAGTATTATACTGCCTTTGATGAGAAAACAAACATCTTTAATTAAATGATTCCATTATCTGTTTGCTACAGAGTAACTATAAACAACATTTTCCTTAGATAACCAGACCCCTTTATCTTCACATGGTCTAACATCCAAGAAGGACAAAAAGACCTTAATGGACTGATTGCAATCTCCAACTGCGAGTCACAAGCTCCTCTCACTGCCACCTGGAAAGATTATCTCACCAGATTGCAAGCAGATTTAGAGCAAATGTTCAATTTTCACCCCCACTTCCTAAAGCATATTCACAGGGGAAGTACTTGTTGAAATTAATAGATGTGTCCCCCTTTATAGGAGAAACAGCTCAAGATGGAAAATTCAAATTCTACTGTTATGTATTAAATTCTCCCCAATGCACTATCTTATTGAAATAATTAAGTCTTTAGGCCACAAGAAAGCTGGCTCACTGAACCTTCATGACCCCTTCTGCAGAATTCTATCTTCTTACAGTTATACTGAATTTAAATTTTCTAACGCATAAGCATGAAGCAGAAAAGATGGTGTCAAGGAAACATGTGATGCTATCATCCAAGTCCTGCTCAACTTTACAGATTACCAAATCTAATATTTAAAGCTAACATAAAACAAGGGTGATATCCTCTTATTTCAAGTCCCCCAGTAGGAAGTTGTCAGAGATTAATAGTTATTAGACTTCTGCATAGTGCTTTAATAATGACTAAGGTGTTTTCAGATATTGATTCTAAACTGGATGCTTTTCTATTAAAAGAGAGGATCTTCAGAGTAAGAACCAGGATTTAAATCTCAGCTTTGTCACATATTAGCTGTGTTAGATTACTTAATCTATCAGGTTTCACTTACTTCTCTGTTGAATGGGGATAATAACTAATTTAACAGTTACCATGGAGAAAAATTTCCCTATAATATGAATAGCATAGTTCTGACACATAGTAGTTGTTCAATAAATAAACAAAAGTCCTCTTATCTTGTTGTTAACTGAAAAAAAAAAAAAAAAGCCTCAGAGGATGAAAACATTACAACCTTACCATAAGATCTCTCTTCTTGAAAAATCAACAAGATATTCTGATTTTGAAACAACAGATCATAAAGTCAGACTTATAGATATTTTAGTCTTTATAATCATAACACAAATGAACACAGAGAACAGGAGCCTACCTTCCAAACTTTCTTGCTCATCTGAGGTATAAGCATCCATCTGACTTTGTTCCCGTAAGAAACGAATAACTGCATAAACTAGGTGCTTGATGGATGACATGTTTAAAGCTTAAACTTTTCCTTGATTAGAAAAAGGAAAACACTGAACTAAGTAATTTTAAAGAAGCAGTGAAGATTATAAATCATACAGGTCATAAATTATATTAAAGGTAAAAAGCAAAAACAAAAGGCTGTATTACTTTCACTCCTTTCTTTTAAAGTCAAGAGAGCACAAAATATTGATATGGTAATATATAACATTTTCATTTACACCTAGGAATACTAGGTTATGTTAAAACTTGCAAAAGTAAATTTTTTCTCAAAACATGTACAACATAAGCTGACATTCTCACTGAACAGTTCACTATATCTTAACAGTTTATATGGTACAGATAAGGATAGGGGTACAGATACAGAAATCCCCAAAAGGCTTTAGTACTATTTTGAGGGAGATTTCATACTGCTGACTCAGAAGCCAATCCACGCAGGGCATCTTCCTTTATTCCATGAGATTTTTTTCAAATGTATGCATAATTTACAGTCCACCTACTTTTGTAGGTGGAGACAGGTACGGGATGAGGAAATTCATTAGTGAAAGGTTGTTCAACCATAGAGGGTCATTTTTAATAAAAATGCCATTTCTATTCAATCAACAGACATGTCAGATAATCACTGCCCAAGTCGATGGATACTACAAGCCGACCGATGCTCTCTGCAGCAGCTGTGCTCTCGTGGACAGACTGAACGCTCCGGGTCATGTTCATTCACATGGAATACTATCGCATCCAAACAGTGGCGCAGGGCCAGCCGGCATTAATGGCTTATTTCCACTAAATCGCATCATCCATCTGCTTCCCAGGTTCCCTAATTCAAAGCCAGGGTGTGGTACCCACCGCGAGGACGTTTATTACTCGTGTGCTTATTTTAAAAGAGAGCCCAGCCTATAGGCCACGGGGTTGCAAGTCCTAAATAAGGACCCAGGGCAGAAGGGTGCAAAAAGAATGGGGAGGGGGAGAGGGGACGCGAGGCAAAATGAAGCAGCCCAACCTCCTCCAGGCTTCTCCCCGTTCCTTTCCCCGGAGCACATCGACCTCCTTCTCCCTCCCTTCGTTACCCGGGCCTCGCCTTAGCCTCCACAGCGTTTGCTGCGGGTGAGCCGTGCAGGCCCGGACTGGGGCGGCGGGAGACGCACCCTTCCCAGACAGCAGCCCCTTACCAGGGAAGAGGATGCGAAACGGTGGCAGCGGCCCGAGGGCGTCCGTAAGGGTGTCCGCCTGCCCCCTGGTTCTCCGGGCTTCAGCCTGGCTCCGGAGCGCAGCACCGCCGCCAAAGGTGGCCCAAACTTCCCCGGCTCCCAGACCGCCGCCGCCCCTCAGCCCACTCCTCGCTGCGCCTGGCTCCCAGCCGTGGTCTCGCCAGAACCGCCCCTGGGGCGGTGCGAGACGCATGGGGCGGAGCCGGGGCGGGGCCGGGGCGGGGCTGAAGTGGGCGCCAGCGTGGGGCTGCCGCACGTGGGAGGGTTCAGGCCCAGCTGGCAGCCGCCGCCACGGTTGCCTCCTGCGCTAGGCCACCGCACCGCTTCCCGGCGCCCCGCCAGCCCCACCCCCAGACCGGAGGACACCGCGCCCGCAGCCACCGTCGCCTCCCGGCTCTCCCATGATCGTCCAGTGCCTTTTGGCTGTGCGAGGCCTCCACAGGTACCTCCCGTGCGCGGGTTAACCTTGACCGTGGGCGGGGGTCTTCTGCCTGGTCAGTGCCAGGCGCCCCGGGCCCAGCCTTTCACAACAGCACCCCTACGACGCTCTTGGAACCTTCCCTCCCCACCGCCCTCTTGGTCTACCCCAGGGACACCTGGCGCGGGAACGTGGGGCCACCTTTGCTTCCTCTGCTCCCTCGGGAGGGCATCCATTCCCTTTGTTTGGGGCTGCCTCGACTGCAAGCAGTCAGACTGGTCACAGGCCCGGCCCGAAGGAGTGCAGAAAGATGATGGGGTAAAATCGTTGGACTTTCGCCCCCATCCGGAACTGCAGACCTGTCGTTAAAAGTGAGGGCAGCTGTAGACTCAGATAACAATTCTCATTTACTCCTCGTGTGCATCGTTGGCACACAGATCGTTTAACATCCACGCAGAATGGAATCGCAGTGATTTTGCCGCTTATTTCTGTCCATGCTTTCTAATTTCCTTTTCATTTACTTCTTCCGTATAAAACATTCTGCTTCTTGCCGGGGCAAATTGACATGGCCCAAAATGGAGGAAAAGATTGCTTGGACAAGGTTTGGGGCAGCTTCAGCGCTGTTTTGGATAGACTGCTTAGCGCCTAACCACACCCCTCTGCAATAGACCAGTAGCAAGATGGTGAATGAGAGCATGAAATTCTTTTCCCCGCTGAGACAGATGGAGTGGTTTTCAGAAACAATGCGACTATCACCCGCATTCCCAAATCTAGCTTTCAACTGAAAATCCGAATGAAGAACCAACAGAAAAAGGGAAATGTGTTTCTCGCTAGATCCTTATAAACCCACTTTAGAACATAGCAGTCAGCGTGTAAGCTTTTTAACAGTTTTCTGTTGTACGTTGTCACCCATCTTACGCTGTTCAGTCTTCATAGTTTTGGTGCATTGGGAACCATAAAACAATCATAAAGAGTTCGTGTGATGGTTTTGGCCATATTTCAAGCTGTCCTTTTAGTCTGCAGGCTGCAGGTGGTAGAGCTGTCAAATGAAGCTATACCAGCAAATGAGGAAATGTAAGACAGGGCTAAGAAGAAAGAATAAATTTCATATAAGACAGTAGTTCTCAAACTTTTTAGTCTCAGGATCTCTTTACCACTCAAAAATTACTGAAAACCTAAGAACTTCTGTTTATGTGGGTTATATCTTTCTATATTTACTGTATTAGAAATGAAACCAGGGAGATTTAAAAGTTTTTATTAGTTTTTTTTTTAAACAGTAATACATTTGTTACATGCCAAAGATTTTTAATGAAAAATAACCATTTTCCAAAATGTTTCCTAAAAAAATCACTGAGAAGGGTGACATTATGGATTTCCCCACCCCCCTTGGGTTTGTGTGTGTGTGTGTGGTAATATATAAATAAAATTTACCATTTTAATCATCTTTAAGTGCATAATTCAGTGACATTAAGTGCATTCACATTGTTATGTAACCATCGCCACTGTTCATCTCCAGAACTTTTTTATTATTCCAAACTGAAACTCTGCATGGGGATTAAACAATAAGTTTTCATTATCCCCTTTTCCAGTCTCTGGTAATCACTATTCTGTCTCTTTGAATGTGACTATTTTAGTTTCTTTATACTAGAATCTTAGAATATCTGTTCTTCTGTGAGTGGCTTATATCACTCAGCAGTGTGTCTTTAAACTTCATCCATGTTGTAGCATGTGTCAGAATATCCTTCCTTTTTAAGGCTGAATATTATTCTGGAGTACGGATTTTTTTTTTTTTTTTTTAATTTTTTATTAGTTGGAGGCTAATTACTTCACAACATTTCGGTGGGTTTTGTCATGGAGTACGGATTTTATTTGTCCAGTTACCCATCCACGGACATTGGGTTGTTCCTACTTTCTAGCTGTTTTGAATAATGCTGCTGTGATCATTGGTGTGCATATATCTGCTTCAGTGTCTCTTTTCAGTTCTCCAGGATATGTGCCTAGAAGGGACTGAATCATATGGTAATTTTATGTTTAATTTTTGAGGAACCAGCATACTGTTTTCCACAGCAGCTATACCATTTTACACTCCTTTGGCAAAGCATAGGAGTTCCAGTTTTTTTGCATCTTCATCAACACTTATTTTCTGTTCTGCTTTTTTTTTTTAAATAAAAACCATCCTAGGAGTGGCACTGTTTTCTACTTTTGCAAGACAAATGTATGACTTAATAGAAGATAGCTGGATTCTTACATCTGCTTCCTTCCACATTTTTTCTGTTGTATTGGTTTTTTTTTGGTTTAAGAAAATTGAGAAAATCCCACCCATCATGTGTAGTAGTAAAAAGAGAAGTATTTTAATAGAATTTTTTAGATAATCATGGCTATTCTTTGATATCACATCAGTTTGACAAGTGGTAGTTTTTGAAGGGTGGTTGCCATGTGAATTATGAAACTATCAATGTACTTTTTTTCTTACTGTTACATTAAAATCCATGGGTCTGTCTTACACTTTGAATGAATCTTTAACTATACATGATTTTGTAATATCAGACACTTATCATTAGGAAAATGTGGCTCACTGTATTACACGTATCTTTCTAATATTCTAAGGTGCCTAGAGTTTTATCTACCATTGCTTTTCACTATCAGTGCAGATGTCAACCAAGTGAAAAAGGTAGATAGTGTCTTAGTATTTTTATGAAATTCTTTCAACCTCACGTACTCCTTAAAATGGTCTCAAGAACTACTGCCCATATGCTCACCCAGGAATGCAGACCACATTTTGAGAACCACTGATACGTGTTATGCAGATTCTTTGTTTATGCATGGAAGGAAATAAACCTAAAAAGCCATACAGTTGTTACTTTTTTAGGAGCTAGCAATCTACCATGAGTGTATCAACTGTTTTGTTACTCAAGGGCATATATTGCAGTTAATCAGTGTACTCTATGATGGTCCAGTAGTCATCAACCCCAGACTCTTAAAAGTGACTTAATAACAGAATCTCTGTTTCAAAACCTGTGTCTTCCTTAAAGAGTAAGTACTTGACCACATGGGAGGCCCTCTGTGTGCCCCTAATCTTTTTCCTGTTCCCTCTGACACTTGGGAATTCATTTTAGTGTTACATAAGTAACTAGGTAACTGGCTTATGATTTCTCTTGGGTTTTCCTGAAGCCAGAGTTATTACAGAGCCCCTTCCCAAAGTCAGCATGGCAGCCAGGATCATTGATGTGGGTATTTAGCCAATTTCTTGGGAATAAGTAGACTGGGAATCTGGAGATTGAATTGTAGTTGCTGTTCATCTAACCTTGTGACCTTAATTAAATCACCCAATTTCTCGGATTTCTCTTGAATTTCTTATTTTGTAAAATGAAGAGTAGGTTAAATGATGTCTAAGATTTCTTTCAGTTCCTGTTGTCATTGCAATTAAACCAGGAGAATTTCCCCTCATGGAGGCCAGATTGCAGACAGAGCATGTGAGCCAAGCAAAATCTGATGTATATTATAAAGTAAGAGATGGTTGAGATGGTCAGAGAAATGAGAGAAATGATTCAACAGTGCTTAGTCCAAATTATAGCTATGATAGTGCTAATTTCATCTTTCCATTAAACAAAGAACCTTTATTTGTAAAATTATGATAGCAATACATGTTCCCTGTAGTAGTTGTTGTTCAGTCACTAAGTCATATCTGACTCTTTGTGACCCCATGCACTGTAGCACACCAGGCTCCCCTGTCCTTCACCATCTCCTGGAGTTTGTGCAAATTCAGATCCGTTGAGTCGGTGATGCTATCTAACCTAACCATCTATTGATAAGCAAAAGAAAGTATACACAATTCACCTATCCAGAAGAACCAGTCATTAATAGCTTCTAAAATATTTTTTGTATGCAGACATATTTTTACAAATATGAGATTATATAATACTTATTCTATAATCTTTCTGTAATATAAACATCATTCCATAATACAAATACCTATAATGTAGTTCATTTGTGGGAGATTTGGTAATCCAATAAACCCTACTTTTTGGACATATCAACTATTTCCAACTTTATACTATGTGTAATGGTGCTTAGATCAACATTCTAGTTATCAAATTTTTCTTAAGTCCTTAATTATTTCCATAGCAAGAGTTCTTAATGATGGAATTTGAACATCAAACGGTATGCATGGCCTTCAGGTTTTTGGTGCTAGCTACATATTCTCTGCCAAAATATTTCCACCAAAGTATGCTTTTATCAGCAGAATGTGCAATGTTAGTTTCCTACCAACACTGAGCATTTTAGTATTTTTTATCCTTACCAATTTGATAAGTGGAAACTTATTATAAAAGTCGTTTGCTTTCTGATGTGAGAATTTATTCATATGGGAAATCTTAGAAAGTCAGACAAATTAAATTACAGCCATCCATAACTTAAACAATATTTATGTATCTGATTATAATTAAATAAAATTGAAGTTCTCCCCCCAAATCCAGTATATACATGCCCCAAATTTTTAGAGCAATGGTGCTAGAAAAAGAAAAATTGACTAATAAGAGGAAAGGTTAATAGTTAACAATTATCAAAGGCTAGACTGAGATTATTTATAAAAATGGATTTTTAAAAGTTGAAAGATTTATTTTGATCTTTGTTGTTTTTGTTCTGTCACCTCTTTGATTAAGACAAAGCACAGAACTTTCCTGGAGAAGGAAATGGCAACCCACTCTAGTATTCCTGCCTGGAGAATCTCATGGACAGAGGAGCCTGGTGGGCTACCGTCTGTGGGGTTGCAGAGAGTCGGACGTGACTGAGCAACTAACACACAACACACAGAACTTCCATAGGGAGAAGCACCTAGACTAAAGTCTGAAGAACCAAGGAAATTGATGTTTATTGAGTACATATTGTACAATACATCCATAAGCCTCTGTGTTAGGAATGCCTATGGCCAGGCAGTCTAGACTAGATTATACAGGCTATAGTCATCTGGAGCCAGGTTGCTTCAGTTTGTATGCTGGCTCTGCCGCTCACTAGCGCTGTGATCTCAGGCAAGGTTGCTTAACTTCTCTGTATCTTTTTCTTCATCTCTTAATTGGGAATTGATTGGCTGGTTTCTTCACTCACCAAATATTTACTGAGCATCTAAATGTGTGCCAGATAGGATTCCAGTCTAAGGATACAACAATGAACACAGCAGCCAAAATACCTTGTGTTCATGGAGCTTACCTTTGCAGAAGAGATTACTGAGGAAAATATAGAGTGTTAGATGGGGAATTGTGCCAAGAACAAGAGTAGGGACATCCCTGGTGGTCCAGTGATTGGGAGTCTACCTGCCAATGCAGGGGACATGGGTTCGATCCCTGGTCCAGAAAGATACCACATGCCACCTAAGCCCGTCTGCCGCCACTGCTGAGCCTGTGCGCCACAGGAGAAGCCAGAAGCCACTGCAATGAGAAGCGTGCGCACTGCAACAAAGGGCCACAACTGGAGAAGGCCCACGTGCAGCAATGAATGAATAAAATAAAATAAAATAATTTTTTTTTTAAAAAGAGCAAGAGTAAAGCCAGAAACAGGGCACCCCAAAATTACAGAGATGACTGAAAAGGGCTCACTGAGAAGGTCATTCTGTGCCTCAAATACCATGTTTGAAAAAGTAGAGAGGCCATTGTGACTAGAATGGAATACATTTCAGATAGGAGGGCAGGGGATGAGACAAGAGGGGGAAATTGTCCTCAGCTGGACTAGAAGACATAGTTCTCCCTTCTGCTGAGAGTCTCCTTTACTACTCACACAGAACAGTTCACTCCCAACGCTTCTGGTCATGATGTGTGTGAGGTATTTTACCACAACGAGCAATTCTCTTACGCCAACTAGGCATCCAGTAATTTAGCTCAGTTCTGCCCCTTTCTACCTGGAGATAGCATCAGATTCCACAGCTCAAGGACTCAGTCCCACAAGACCCTCCTCAGAAGGTAGTTGCACGTCCATGTTCTCACCTCTGCTTCTGACCCACAGGCTGTAAATCTGAGGTTCCCGCAACCGTCTCCTTGAAGTGAAGTGAAGTGAAGTTGCTTAGTCGCCTTGGGTTTTATTAATTTGCTAGAGCAGTTCATAGCATTCAGGGAAATACATTTACCGCTTTATTAAAGGACATTTTCAGGATACAGATGAGCAACCAGAGAAGGAGATGCACAGAGCAAGGTCTTCAAGAATCCCAAGCCCAGGAGGTTCCGTCCCCTTGGAGCTGGGGTGTGTTCCTCTCCCAGTGTGGGTGTCTTCACTTGTGGAAGGCCTCCGAAGGGGTTTTACGGCATCTTCCATCAGGTAGGCATGATCAATCACTAACTCCATTTTTTCAGTCCTTCTCCCTTCTCAAGAAAATGGGGCCTGGGGCTGAAAATTCCAAGCTTGAAATCATGGCTTGGTCTTTCTAGTGACCAACCCTCATCCCAGAGCCCACCCAGAGTCCCCTCATGAGAACAAAAGACTCCAGGGCTTCAGGAGCCTTGTATCAGGAACCAGGGTCGGAGATGGAATATTAGAACAAAAGAAGCTCTTACCAGCTTAGGGATTTACAAGTGTTTTAGGAGCTCTGTGTCAGGAACCAGGGCCAGAGAACAATATGCATCTATTTTCTGTTAATTCACATCACCTTTTTAGATTGAGAGAGAATACATGTAGAAGGCTTTGAGCATTGTCAGGCTAAATCCATTACTATGGCCCCAATAATGCATATAACAAATTAAATCTCAGTGGAGGACCAGGATAAATATTTATTTTTGCTGACAGATCCATATGTTTGTTGGGCAGTTTTTCTGGCCCTGACTGGGCTCATTCTGCACCTCGAGTCAGCCACGGGTTGTGTAGGCAGTTCTGCTGATCTTGGCCAAGCTCTCTAACATGTTTGGGGATCTAGGGTGGCCAAAGCTGAGGCCACTTGGCTCCCTTCCACATTATCTCTCATCCTCCAGGAGGCTAACTGGCTTGCTTTCATGGCAGGGCAGGCTTCCATGAGCATAGGATTATATAAAGACCTCCTGAGGCCTAGGCTTAGAACTGGAATTCTGTCAGCTCTGCCACAGTTTACTGGACTGGCCAAAGCAAGTCATAAAGCCATCTCAGATTCAAAAAATGGGAAAATAGATCCTGACTTTTGATGGGAGGGAACAGCAGATTCAAATTATAGGAAGGTATAAATATGTAGAGGGATGGGGCCATTTTAGCCATTAGTTTACCACATTGGCACACAAAAGCCCCAAAATATTGGATATTATTTTTATATTTTTGAATTGCCTAGTTGTATTTTGGGGGTTTTAAATTGAGATTAATAATTTGTAAGAGCCCGTCTAGATGTCGCAGTTTTTTTTTATCTTTGAATTTTGGGGTGGGTTGTTATTGCTTTTTGCTTTTTTCCCCTATTGAAGTTTACATTTTTACTGTAATAAGACATATCAGTCTTTTTCCCTTTATGACTTCTGCCTTGGTCTCATGCCTAGAAAGCCCTGTCCTACCCCAAGGCTGGAAGTTTTTTAGATTACCTACATTTCTTTTTTTTTGTATTAGTTGGAGGCTAATTACTTCACAACATTTCAGTGGGTTTTGTCATACATTGATATGAATCAGCCATAGAGTTACACGTATTCCCCATCCCGATCCCCCCTCCCACCTCCCTCTCCACCCGATTCCTCTGGGTCTTCCCAGTGCACCAGGCCCGAGCACTTGTCTCATGCATCCCACCTGGGCTGGTGATCTGTTTCACCATAGATAATATACATGCTGTTCTTTCGAAACATCCCACCCTCACCTTCTCCCACAGAGTTTAAAAGTCTGTTCTGTACTTCTGTGTCTCTTTTTCTGTTTTGCATATAGGGTTGTTGTTACCATCTTTCTAAATTCCATATATATTTGTTAGTATGCTGTAATGTTCTTTATCTTTCTGGCTTACTTCACTCTGTATAATGGGCTCCAGTTTCATCCGTCTCATTAGAACTGGTTCAAATGAATTCTTTTCAACGGCTGAGTAATATTCCATGGTGTATATGTACCACAGCTTCCTTATCCATTCATCTGCTGATGGGCATAGATTACCTACATTTCTTATAGTACTCTTATGTTTCATTTTTCACAGTTAAACCCTTTCTCTGTCATGAAGACTGACTTTTTTTTGGAAAGACTTTTTCTAATTATTAAGTGAACCAAAATGGAAATCAGCACAGAAACTACAGTAAGTATAAGAGAAAGGCCAGCTTACTAAATATGGGTTTCTGATTTACCATAGCTTACTTTCAAAGACCCTGTCCTTTTCTACCTACTCTGAGATTATGTCTACCTCCTGCTTAGCATTCAAAAGGATAGTCTCATATTTCTTGCCACACGTAGCTGGTATCTTTGATACCTAATCTTATTTGTCATAAAGACCAGCAGAAAATTCTTTTTCTGCCTCACATTATAGGCAGAGCTATGAGGACTGAAATAATCATAGCTTTCAGGTAACACCTGCTTGCCACAATGGATGACATGTATACTATAAAGCTACATTGTCAGATCTTATCATTCTAACACTGAAAATTATACATTTATACAGCATTCAGATTCTCATAGGCATTTTCTGCCAAGGCACAACATAAAGAAACTCTTAACTATTTAAGTAAAAGAGACGATGAATGATATTAGATTACAACTACAAATTTGACAGCTTTTTTGGAGGTCTCATATTCAGTCATTTTACAAATATTTATTGAGTATCTGTTACGTTACTGTTTAATCTCAATGCCACTTTATCCTAAACTATATTTACAACATTCCTATAAATCCTCTCTTTGGCCATTGTCCTCTGTCTCAATGAATGTCACCAGTTACCCAAGTCAAAAGACTTGTTCCTTGCCTTTTTCTCTCTAACTTTACTATCAACTCCCAAGTCTTCAAATTCTTTCTCTTCTTTATTTGAGGTGCCACCACTATAATCCAAATCTTCATTGTCAGTCTTAGCCACAGCTTTTGCTTCTTACTTATATACTTTCCTTATGAAAACCAAGATCTTTATGAAATGTGAATGTGATGCATCACACTCTTAAAATTCTTCTTTTGATTGCCATGAATCTTAGGATAAAACCAAAACTCACTCAACATGGTTTATAAAGCCCTATGCAGTCTGACCGTGACTTAGCTCTCCTGGCTTCTCTTACTCAGTATTTTAGCCAGAGAATTCATGGTGTTCCCAGAGTGGTTGCTTAAAAAATATATTTAGTGAATGGATGGATGAAAGTATGTCATCAGTGATAATGACTTAAAATTCAGCATTCATTCCTGATATCTAAGGAATATAGGCCTAGATTGGAGAAGGAAATGGCACCCCACTCCAGTACTCTTGCCCAGAAAATCCCATGGATGGAGGAGCCTGGTAGGCTACAATCCATGGGGTCACGAAGAGTCAGACATAACTGAGCAACTTTACTTTCACTTTTCACTTTCATGCATTGGAAAGGGAAATGGCAACCCACTCCAGTGTTCTTGCCTGGAGAATCCCAGGGACGGGGGAGCCTGGTGGGCTGCCATCCATGTGGTCGCACAGAGTCGGACTCGGCTAAAGCGACTGAGCAACAGCAGGAGCAGCAGCAGAGGCCTAGATTTGGCATTTTTATATCGACAATGACAGTTATAACTTCCACTAGAAAGTAAATATTTCAGACTCTTTATGAAATAGCTCACTGTGAATTTCTTTATGCAAAAAAAAAAAAGTTGCCAGAGGAAATTTCTATTATCTAGTTGTGTAATAAAAAAATTATAGTGTATAGTAGTATGCAGCAGGAAGCTAACCTGACCAGCAGACTCATGAGAATTTTGAGTGCATACCAGTTGACTATGAGGCCGAAAAGTAGCTACACATTAAAAGACATGATCTTTGTCATATTCTCTTGTCACCACAGGGGACATCCAAATAGTGACTCAGTGCCCTACAAACCCAGTTGATGGCTCTGTACAGTAATAGTCTAATTAATGAATACTATATATATTAATACGGGCTTCCCAGGGGGCTCAGTGGTAAAGAATCTGCCTGCCAGCACAGGAGAAACAGGTTTGGTCCCTGGGCCGGGAAGATCCCCTGGAGGAAGAGATGGCAACCCACTCCAGTATTCTTTCCTGGAAAATCCCAGGAACGGAGGAGCCTGGTGGGCTGTAGTTCATGGGATCACAAAGAATCAGACACCAGTGAGCAAGTGAGCACACAATATATGTTAATATACTTTAATATATTAATAGCAAAGCTTATTCTACATATGTCAACCTGGATATGGAAGAAGTTGAAGACGGTACCAGGTTCTGCAGTACTGGGTCAGAGGCAACCCGCCTGATGAGGAACAGAAAGTGAACTTCTCATGAGTGGGTCTGGACTGGCCCAGGCCAGGGAAGCCAGACTCTCTGGACTTGTATGACCTGGGAGCTGCTCGGGCCTGGGGAAACTCATGACATTAAGCAGAGCATAATCCTGAGAAAAGCCAAAATACTTACTTTTGTTCAGACCAAGAAGGTAATAACATGCACTTGCCCTGCCTGGTGGACAAAGTACCCAGAAGAATGCTGAGGAGACAGGATGTGGGTTCATGTCCCGGAGCCCGTCTCATTCCGGCTGCACTAGATCTAGACCCTGCGCTGTCAGAGCTGTGCTCCCATAACTGCACAGAGGTAGCCGAAGGGACGTAAGAACAGAGTAAACCTTCTCGGAATGGCAAAAAGGACCCAAGGCTACTCAGTAAGGTGTTTAGCAGCTCATCAAAACTGTTTTTAATGACATTGAAAAATTATAAAGTTACAGAAGAGATACATAGTAGAATGTGGTCGATTGAAACCTGTACATAACTTTCAAACCTTCATTCCCTCATGCCACAAATATTCACTGAATACAGTTACTCTATGCCAGGACTGGGCTACATACCATGAGGAATGTAGATGTAACAAACTTAGGTCCTATTTGCAAAGGACTTAGACTGTATTTGCTAATACAGTCTTTATCATTACTTAATTCATGATCACTTGCCTAAAAAATACACCTTAAGATTAATAAAGGGAAAAGAATATTAGGCAAAAAAAAAATTAAACATTAGGGTCAGTCTAGTTCTTCTGACTGGGCTCAGAATTGTAATGTGAGCTTTCTGGCAATAAAGACAAAGGGAAAACAATCATATCATTAAAAATGATCTGGAACAGAGTTTTTCCTGGTACTGTTTGTGGGATACAATTTTCATGTGGTGAAATGTGCATGATATAGGGGAAATTGTGTAAATGCAGTGAATACTTACATAGTATAATGTATGTATTATATATGTGTATAAGTAGATTTTTATGGGCTATTTCTTATTCTGATCTTTCTTAAAAGGCCAAGTTATGATCAACCTAGACAGCATATTAAGAAGCAGAGACGTTACTTTGCCAACAAAGGTCTGTCTAGTCAAAGCTATGGTTTTTCCAGTAGTCATGTATGGATGTGAGAGTTGGACAACAAAGAAAGCTGAGCACTGAAGAACTGATGCTTTTGAACTGTGGTGCTGGAGAGGACTCTTGAGAGTCCCTTGGACTGCAAGGAGATCCAACCAGTCCATCCTAAAGGAAATCAGTCCTAAATATTCATTGGAAGGACTGATCCTGAAGCTGAAACTCCAGTACTTTGGCCTCCTGATTCAAAGAACTGACTTATTTGAAAAGACCCTGATGCTGGGAAAGATTGAAGGCAGGAGGAGAAGGGGACAACAGAGGATGAGATGGTCAGATGGCATCACTGACTCAATGGACATGAGCTTGAGTAAACTCTGGGAGGTGGTAATGGACAGGGAGGCCTGGCGTGCTGCAGTCCATGGGGTCACAAAGAGTTGGACACAGCTGAGTGACTGAACCAAACTGAACTGAAAAGGCCAAGGCAATACAGGCTAGTAAGGGTGATAAGGCACATACATAAATAATTAGAATCCAAGATAGAGGGTGATAAGTGCCCTGGAGAGTAATAGACAAGTTGATATGGGAGTTCAGGGGAAGGAGAGATTTCTTTCAGGATAAAAGAAAGTGCAAAGTCATAATTGGTCCTTGAAGGTAGGATCTGGTCATCGGAAGACCGGGAGAGGGAGTTCCCTTCCTCTAAGACTATTTGCCAGAATTTAGGAACAGGCACATTGAAGTAAGTTGAGTATCTAAGGCAAACATGCTAAAACTAATGAAATGACTCCAAGAAAAAGAATGTTGCTACACCTTAAACTTACACTGTGTTATATGGGAATTATAGCTCAGTAAAGCTGGAAAAAGAACAAAGTTCAGTGTGTAGAGATTTACCCCTCCCCCCCAAAAAAATAGAAAAGAGAATGTGCAAACAGCATGACTTTGGAGGCAGACCTGGTTTTAGATGCTTGTATAATCTCACAAAGCCTCGGTTTCTTCAACCCTAAAATAAAGATAACATTTACTACCTCTCATAATTTTTGTAAGGCATGCAGGAACTAGTGTAGATGAGAACTTCTAGCACAGTGGTTGATACCATGGTACATAGTAACTTATCATTTTCTTCCCGCCTTTCAAGGTAGAAAAAAGTAGTTCTAAGGACCCAGATAATTAAGGACTGACTACGATCTTCAACTCATGGCAGGGTCACGTCATGATGAATGCATAGTAAGTTGAAAAGTCAGAATGCTTTTAATACACCTAATCTACCAAACATCATCACATCATCCTAGACCACCTTAAACATTCTCAGAGCACTTACATTAGCACAAGCCTATTTTATAATAAAGTGTTGAATGTCTTGTGTAATTTACTGAATACTGTACTGAAGGTGACAAACAGATGCGTGGGTATAGAATGATTGTAAGTGTACTGGTTGTTTATCCTTGTGATCACATGGCTGACTGGAGGCTGCAGCCTACTGCCCAGCTCCATGACAGAGTATCGTCCCGTGTAGCACTAGCCTGAGAAAAGGTAAATATTCAGAGTTTGAAGAATAGTTTCTATGGAATGCTTTTCACACCATCATAAGTCAAAGAATCTTAAATCTAGCCGTTGTAATTCAAAGGCTGTGTATATTCATGGATATTGAAAGTTACAACTGCTTTATCTGTGACTGAACAGGATATAAAGACCTACTAGTGAAACCTTAGTAGTGAAAAATTAGAATTCCTGAGTATCTCAACTCCCTGGGACACCATTCTAAAGAGGAAAGTCTTAATAGTATCCGAGATGAAATCTTATATGTAAGCTAAACACATCACCTGTATGAGAGCAGGATGATGTAAGAGCAGCTCGTGGGAAAAACTTAGAACCTTGACTTGTTTTTCGGTTTCAGTGTGAATCAGTCACTTGATGTGGCTGCCGAAGAACAAGAGAGGAAGGAGCTGCTAATCAGATGACTCTCTGAGTCTGGGGTGTTATTGCCAAATGCAGTGCAAACTTTTCAGTCCTGCCTCTGCTCTGTCTCCATGTAACATTTACACTGTTGGCCACGCATTCTTTCTTGATTTGCAGAGAAACAAATTCCTAATTTTATTCTGTTATGAACATTCCTCAAATTTCCTTCAAGCTTTATTTTCCTGACACTTGCCTCTCAAACTCTAGTCTTTTCTCTGCTGTAAATCTCTTTTCGGACACCTTTCCTTGAGCAGACATACATGCTGGAGTCTCTCCCACACACATTTCCATCTGAAACATTCCCTCAGCCCACCAGGTATGCACTCTTCCTTACCCTACTTTTTCTGGACTTCCCCAGTGTTCTTATCTACATACTGTCCTGAGAGGCCCCAGTCCCTTCGAAGATTTGTACATCTGAAGACATCTGTAGCTGTGTCTCCCACCTGAAGCCCTCTTTGCCTTTAGGTTCATATATCGAATTGCCAGATCACCAGACTTTAACACCCTGGTGTATCTCATAGGCACTTAAAAAATCAACATTTCTGAAGCTTACCTAGTAATGTTTCCCCAAACCTGACCTTATATTTTCTGTTTTCAGGGGTAAATTTGCTATGTTAGTTTGTTACTGTCCCCACCAAACCCACCTAAACTAGGAACTATGACATCCTGCCTTTCACCAAGTCCTGCCGGTTTTACCTCTTGAATATTTCTTGAACCCACTGTTTCCTTTTCCACTGCTACTACCACTTTAACTTAGTTGTTTATCTGGATTGAAGCCTCCTAACTGGTTCTCCTTTGCCTCTTAAAATGGACCTTTCACAGTTTCCACAGCAGATAGAGTACCTAGTTAAAATATAGGTCTTACACTTGCACACCTGTGTTCATAGCAACACTGTTTACAATAACCAAGACATGGAAACAACCTGAGTAATAATTCCATTGTATATATGTAACACATCTTTTTTATCCATTCATCTCTAAATGTCCATCAACAGATGAATGGATAAAAAAAAAGATGTGTTACATATATACGATGGAACATTCTAGCCGTAAAAAGAATGAAATAATGCCATATGCAGCTACATGGATGGGCCTAGAGGTCCACCCTTCATACTAAGTGAAGTAAGTCAGAAAGAGACAAATACCATATAGTATCACTTATATGTGAAATCTAAAATATGACACAAATGAACTTATCTACAAAACAGAAACAGACTCACAGTCGTAGAGAACAGGCTTGTGCTTGCCAGGAGGGAGGGGCGTGGGAGAGGGAAGGAATGGGAGTTTGGGATTAGCAGGTGCAGTCTCTTATATAGAATGGATAGCCAACAAGGTCCTGTTGTATAGCACAGGGAACTATTAATATCTTTAGTATTCTGTAATACCATAATGAAAAAGAATATATATGCAACTGAATAATGTTACTATATACCAGAAACTAACACATAATTGCAGTTCAACTATACTTCAGTAAAAAATAAAATAAAAAAAGATCTTACCTTCCCACTCAAGGCTTCCCATTGCCTTTGATACAAAGTTTAAGGTCTCCAGCATGACATAAATAAACCCGTGGAATCTTGCCTATCAACCTCTCCAACCCCATTTCTAATTCCCATTTCTAACTTCTAAATTGATTGTAATTCTTGTAATATGCTAAACCAGTGATTGAAAATGGGCCTTTGCTAATCCTATTCTTTGTTCTAGGCTTGCTGTATTCTCTATTCTGTGTTTCTTCACACACGCCATCCCATCCTTTTCTGGATAATTCCTATTCATGCCCCCTCCTCAAGAAGCTTGCTCTGACTCCCCAGTCTGAGTTGAGTATTGGTGTTCTGTCCATCTTGTATGTAACTCTATAATTTCATTTTTACTATATTGTTATCTGTGTGTGATACATGTCTGATCAATGAGTATATGCTACATTCATTCTAATATGTTTTTTTGCCAGATTAGCCAGTAAGGTCCTTGAGGCCTTATTCATCTTTTATCTTCAGTAGCTGGCTCTGTGGTCACTTTCCCCTGAGCCCTAAATGCATACTCCACATCTCTATATGGATATCTCACCTGCATTACTAACTCAGTATGTCTAACATTGAATGTCGCATTACTAACTCAGTATGTCTAACATTGAATGTCCGTGAACCTCCCACATCCCCAACCTTCTCACTCTCCCCCCAAAAAGTAGAAAAGGAAAGGAACTCTGCTTTTCCCGAACTCTCTAGCTATCACCCACATCTGGGCAAAACCAACATGGTCCTCTTAGACTCTCTTTCTCCCCTCACCCTCATTTCACCAAGGCTTGTGGGGCTGCTATAGAAAGACTGAGTCTAGGTGACCTCCAGTTCTGAAACTATTATTCTATTGGTAAGCAGCAGCTTGGCTTATACAAAATAATATAACTGTTTTAGGTTGAAAGAGGCAGCTTAGTAAATATTGATAGTTAAGATTTCAGACTCTGGAATGAGATTTCCTGGTTCACATCCCAGATCTGCTACTTACTTTGCTGTGTGACTCTGGTAAGACTAACTCAACCTTTCTCTGCCTTGGTTTCTTCGTCTATAGAATAATGACTAAATGAGATAATGGATAAAACAAACAAACAGCACAGTGCATGGATACAATTAGAGACTTCATAAGAACACAAATGACTTTATATTATACTCAGGTAGGTGCTTTCCTTTGCTTTCAGTGTGACTTCCAAATCTCAAGAACCTAAGGGTGGCAATTCATTTTTCATCTTTGTTAGGAAATGTTTTAAGAACCTGCCTTTTTGTATTTTATTGGTGAGGAAACTCTCTTCTCTGCTTTAAAGAGTAGCTTTTGGGTTGGGAAGATGCCCTGGAGAAGGGAACAACTACGCACTCCAGTATTCTGACCTGGAGAATTCCATGGACTGTATAGTCCATGGGGTTGCAAAGAGGCGGACACAACTGAGCAACTTTCACTTTTGATATACAGTCTAAGAATTTGAAATCATTTTTATCATCTTGAAGTAACTTAAATACAAGGTATCCTTGTTGTTTTCCTTTCTCACATAGTCTGTCAAGGGTTCGATCCCTGGATTGGGAAGATCCCCTGGAGAAGGGAGAGGCTACCCACTCCAGTATTCTGGCCTGGAGAATTCCGTGGACTGCATAGTCCGTGGGGTCGCAAAGAGTTGGACACGAATGAGCGACTTTCACTTTCACAAAAGTAAATGACGGTTGAATTCCCCCTAGAAGAAGGGCCAGACCAGCAGGATAATTGGAACATGGCATGGGTCAACACAGAGCCACATGGCCCATGTCCTCTGATTATGTCTGCCTGTCTCAATTAGGACAGGAAGGAATCAAGGAAAGTAATGGGTGTTAGGTTAATAACTATGGGTAACTTGAAGAGAATGGCCGAATTGCAAGAGTGATTGGTGTGATTGCTGGTATGTATTTAACAGCATTGATGCTGGAGTTACCTTGGATGAGTGATCTTAGATAAGTGATTTGACCTCTCTGTACCTCAGTTTCATTTCTAAAAATGAAGATAATAGAGTCTCTGTCACAGTGTTCAAAGATTAAATGAGTTCGTGTATGTAAAGCAGTGCCTGCTGTGTAAATGTTTGACATTGTTGTTTTTATTGATGGTAATGGCCAAACAGCAACGAGAGGTTTATTCATTAACTGGATGATGTCGCAAGCCAGCCGTCTAATACTTGTGCTCCAGCTTGTCAGCCTTAAGTTGTAGATACACTAGAAAGCGGTATCACTTTGAAGCTTCTCTAATAATCCATTTATAATGTAACATTCACTGTATCTGCAATGATTACTTCCTGACGTAATATCACTGAGCTTTGTTCTGAATTCAAGAATTTGAACCAGCTGATTTTTTAGGCCCCTTCCCACTGTGAATTTATGAATCTTCATTTTCTGGTCAAATATATTTTGTGCTCTAGTTTCTTCTTAGGTGTGTGTATGCGCAGTCACTCAGTCCTGTCTGACTCTCTGTGGTCCCGCCAAGCTCCTCTGTCCATGGAATTTTCCAAGCAAGAATACTGAAGGGGGTTGCCATTTCCTTCTCCAGGGAATCTTCCCTACCCAAGGATTACAAGCCGCATTTCTTGCATCTCCCACATTGGCAGGCAGATTCTTTACCATTGTGCCACCTGGGAAGTGCCTCTAGTTTCTCCTTATGTGTGCTTTAATTTCCTCTTGGGGTGTACTCCGTTTATTATCCCTTTTAATCTGCTTGTCAGCTTGTGTGGGTTTTTTAATGTTAAGTTATCATGTTTTTCAAATCACATGTCTGAGTTTAGAATAGCAACTAGACCTATTTTTAATTTTTTTTTAACTTTTTAGTGTGTAAATTTTCAGTCATAACTAAAAGTCATGAAATTAGGATAGCTTTAAAATGGTCAGCTCATTGTATATAGAATCTAGATAGAAAAATGGTAGTGATGAACGCGTTTGCAGGGCAGGAATACAGACACAGACATAGAGAACATACTTGTGGACACAGTGGGGGAAGAAGAGGGGGGATAAATTGAGAGCGGCATTGAAATATATATACTACTGTGTGTGAAATAGATAGGTATTGGGAAGCTGCCGTGTAACCCAGGGAACTCAGCTTGGTGTTCTGGGATGACCTGAAGGCGTGGGATGGGGGTGGGAGGGAGGTCTAAGAGGGAGGGGATATGCGTACACTTAGAGCTGATTCATGTTGTATAGCAGAAACCACCGCAACATTGTAAAGCAATTATCCTCCAATTTAAAAAAATTTTTTTAATTGTCAGCTCATGGCCAAACTCTTTTCATGTACCTCTTAACCCTCCAATTATTTTGAAACATATGCCCAATGTTACTTTGATCATAAGTACTTCATGTAGCTCTGAGATAAACTTTTTTCAAAAATATATAATCACAATCCCATTGTCACATGTGAAAATAATGAACATTCATTTGTGGTTGAACCAGTCTTTAAAAAGAAAAGCAAACTAGTTATTACCCAGGCCTAGGAAGAGGATTTAGACATCGTTGTTCACGCAACAAAACCCACACGTAGATGACCCCAAAAAAGGACTAAGTACTAAGCAATGTACTGAGGAGAGAAATCTCTCTCCTGAGTAATTTATTAAGGATTTCAATTCTGAAAAGTATGCCCCAAACACCAATAAAATGTGCCAGAAGCAATTTATTCATCCTCCCAGAGAAAAATAAAAATGGAATGTCTTTTTGAGTTGTGGTTTTCCATGTATGTGGTAGACCCTTTACTATTGAATTATTGAAGAAGTCTTGATTTCATTTGTGACACAGCAGTCTATTCTAGATGCTTCAGAGTCTCAGGTGGCTTTTCTTAAGCCAGTTAAAAGATTTAAGAAAAGAAGTCTTTGCATGTCCATTTATAATAACTTTATTTAAAATTTATAATTAGGAAACCACTGTCCTCTACACAAAACTAGAAGAAAGTCAATTTTTACCATTATTCTATTATTTTTCTTATTTTTCAGAATCTGCCACTTTTCTATTTCATCCTATAAAAACTTAGTGATAGGAACCTTTTCTTAAAGTTCTGTTTATTAAAAGTAGAAATATTAGAAACATCTCTAGTATCACAGTGCTTCCATAATACCTTAAGCCATTTCTTTCAAACTTTTTTTTTTATTCCTGTTTCTTGGAAAAGATGACTTTGAAGAGTCCTTTATTCATTTATTTGCATTGAAATTTGGAAACAAGGACTTACTTCCATTACATTCCAAAATCTAAAATAAAATTACTTTTTCCATTTTTTTCTAAATGGCTCCCTAACATTTTAAGAAAGAGTTGGAAGTGAATCCTTCATTCCCAGGGGAGCCTTCATATAATATAATTAGGTCTACTCTTAAGCCTTATTGATAGAGGAAATTGTACACTGAGATTATATGTGGTACTGTTTCCAAATAGTATGTTTTCACTGTGTAAGACGGAGATTGAACCATCAGTGTTTCCCTGGTCACTTTAGTCATCAAACTTAAGTGCTATGTTTGTGAATATAAAAATGGGATGGCATAATGAGAGAAAATGGATAATGCTTTTGACTTTATCAGCTACTGGAAGTACTCAGAATAAAGACCACTGGGGAAAAAAAAAGACCACTGGAATATCTCCATGTTTAGGATAACTCTGCTCTGTATTCAGTATGTTTGTAGCTGAGTTCATGGTGGACCTTTTTGTAAATGGCTGTTTATAGGAAGCATACTGTTACCTTTTCAAGAATACTTTGAAAGTTCAAACTTTTCATACAGTTTCTTTCTAGAGGTGCTTAACATTTTCTGCCCAATCTAAAAATTACTTTCCTATGCCAGCAGGTGGAAGCAAGAGCAGTTGAATTGTAAGACTGCTTTCTAAGTGTACTGGCATGTCCCGTAGATAATCTGTCCGTGACTCAAAATATCTTTATGATATAGCCCTTATTTTAATTACTTTTCTTCAGCAACTTTGTTATCCTAGAAGTTTCTCTTGATTGCTTTATCAACGTATTTACTTAGTGTCTGGGGCTGAATTTAATAATCATTGTAAGGCAGGCTAATTTAGATTTTTTATTGCTTTCTTATACTTGATTTAACAGTTGCAACATATATACTATGTGCTGATACATTCTTCCACATTTGCCGAGAAGTAAAAAGATAACTAAGATACGATCTTCATTCTCAAAGAGCTTACTTTCTAGTGGAATGAGAAGGAGGATGTTTTCTTCATTCTTGGCCTGGCCTGGGAAGAACAGATCACTCAGCCATCCTAGTGGATCTCCAACTAACCTATGGCTGGCATTCAGTATTCACACAGATTTTAGTTCATTCAACAAATATTTACCAGGTACTAGGTACTATAGAGGAGCTTAATTTATAAACTTGTGCTTTTTTCCTAACAGAACTTAAAAAAAGAGAGAAAAGACCAAAACACTCTTCAGGAGAAGTATCATTTATTTTTAAAATTTTCAATTCAGGTTTTATAGATGCAGTTGACATATAGACCCTAAAACATTAAACTTAGAATTTAGAAGTTATAAGCAACTAATGTGAGTAACATTTCCTAGAATATACTTAGAAGACCTTCCACAAATACTAATCAAAATAAAATAAAAGTAAGCTATTCTAGGGGTTTCCCCAGGGGCTCAGTGGTAAAGAATCCACTGGCAATGCAGGAGACACTGGTTCGATCCCTGGAACGGGAAGATCCCCGGGAGGAGGATATGGCAGCCCACTCCAGTATTCTTGCCTGGAAAATCCCATGGACGGAGGAGCTTGTCGAGCTACAGTCCATGGGATCGCAAAGAGTCAGACATGGCTGGAGCGACTGAGCACAAGCTATTCTATATAAATTCTATTAACTGTTTACTGACAGCTAATAATAATAATAAAGTATTTTATACAAAGAATATAAAAGAGGAAAACCAAGTTCTACGGTTGTGTGTGTGCACGCTTAGAAATATAAGAATCTCTCCAAGGTAGAGTTACTTGTTCTGTCTTACAAATTCCCCATCACTGTATTTGTTTAAAATTTGCTGCCTGATGTTCTCATCTATCTCTGTGTCTCTTCTTCACAAGTCTATAAGCTGAAAGGCAGGAACTGTGATCTTATTCATTTCCTAATCTCAGTATTTACTAAAGGAATGAGCAAATCAAATAATTTATTTCTTGGGAAAGCCCTTTGTAATGAGCTCTTTTGGGAGTGGGAGATATAATTTGCAATGGAGGCATATTCACAGAGGATGGTAACAAATCAGTATCTTTACCTGAGAAATCGCCAGGGATTAAAGAACTAGCATTCATTGCATAGGATGCCTCAACTGAACCTTGTCTTCAAGAAATGTATATTATTGGTTTGCCTGAGTACCTTAAGAAAGCATTTGGAACTTGCTAGGCATACACTTCATCAAGTGGTATACTTGCTTACCTAAGAATAATCAAAGGACTCTGGAAAGAGTGAGGCCTGAGTGCAAAGGGTCGCCATCAGCTTGTCTCAGTTTGAGTTGTTTTACTCTTTTGATGCCTTCAAACTGTGGTGCTGGAGGACTCCTGAAAGTACTGTAGACAGCAAGGAAATCAAACCAGTCAGTCTTTTTTTTTTTTTCATTTATTTTTATTAGTTGGAGACTAATTACTTTACAATATTGTAGTGGTTTTTGTTATACATTGACATGAATCAGCCATGGATTTACAAGTATTTCCCATCCCGATCCCCTCTCCCACCTCCCTCTCCACCCGATTCCTCTGGGTCTTCCCAGTGCACCAGGCCCAAGCATTTGTCTCATGCATCCAGCCTGGGCTTGTCAGTCTTAAGGGAGATCAATCCCGAATATTCACTGGAAGGACTGGTGTTGAAGGTGAAGCTCCAGTATTTTTGTCATCTGATGCAAACAGACAACTCATTGGAAAAGTCCCTGATGCTGGGAAAGGTTGAAGGCAGAAGGAGAAGAGGGCATCAGAGGATGAGATGGTTGGATGGTATCACCAATGCAATGAACTTGAACTTGGGCAAACTTTGGGAGATGGTGAGGGACAGGGAGACCAGCATGCTGCAGTCTATGTGGTCACAAAGAATCTGACATGACTGGGTGACAGAACAACAACAACTCTTTAGACATAGGTAACTAAAAGGTGCTCATGCCTGCTTGGTCTGTTTCTCAGAGCTGGGTGAAAGCTGAAGTGGGGCACCCTTCCACAGTCCCGACAGCAACCCTTCAGAGAGTGGTACAGAGAAATCAGACAAGTGATATCAGTGTATATGCTTTAGCTACCTACCTTCTTCTCTCCTCATTACAATCAGGGTGGGAAATCAGGCAGATGCAAATAGTGACAAATCCGATTTTTTTTCCCCTAAGATTCAGGTGCAACATGAATGTAGCACAGTAGTTAAGAATATGGGCTTTGGGAGGCAAGGATATACAATGGAAAAAAGACAACCTCTTTAACAAGTGGTGCTGGGAAAGCTGGTCAACCACTTGTAAAAGAATGAAACTAGAACACTTTCTAACACCATACACAAAAATAAACTCAAAATGGATTAAAGATCTAAATGTAAGACCAGAAACTATAAAACTCCTAGAGGAGAACATAGGCAAAACACTCTCCTACATAAACCACAGCAAGATCCTCTATGACCCACCTCCCAGAATATTGGAAATAAAAGCAAAACTAAACAAATGGGACCTAATGAAACTTAAAAGCTTTTGCACAACAAAGGAAACTATAAGTAAGGTGAAAAGACAGCCCTCAGACTGGGAGAAAATAATAGCAAATGAAGCAACAGACAAAGGATTAATCTCAAAAATATACAAGCAACTCTTGAAGCTCAATTGCAGAAAAATAAATGACCCAATCAAAAAATGGGCCAAAGAACTAAACAGACATTTCTCCAAGGAAGACATACAGATGGCTGACAAACACATGAAAAGATGCTCAACATCACTCATTATCAGAGAAATGCAAATCAAAACCACAATGAGGTACCATTAGACGCCAGTCAGGATGGCTGCTATCCAAAAGTCTACAAGCAATAAATGCTGGAGAGGCTGTGGAGAAAAGGGAACCCTCTTACACTGTTGGTGGGAATGCAAACTAGTACAGCCGCTATGGAAAACAGTGTGGAGATTTCTTAAAAAACTGGAAATAGAACTGCCATATGACCCAGCAATCCCACTTCTGGGCATACACACTGAGGAAACCAGATCTGAAAGAGACACGTGCACCCCAATGTTCATCGCAGCACTGTTTATAATAGCCAGGACATGGAAGCAACCTAGATGCCCATCAGCAGATGAATGGATAAGGAAGCTGTGGTACATATACACCATGGAATATTACTCAGCCATTAAAAAGAATTCATTTGAACCAGTTCTAATGAGATGGATGAAACTGGAGCCCATTATACAGAGTGAAGTAAGCCAGAAAGATAAAGAACATTACAGCATACTAACAAATATATATGGAATTTAGAAAGATGGTAACAACAACCCTATATGCAAAACAGAAAAAGAGACACAGAAGTACAGAACAGACTTTTGAACTCTGTGGGAGAAGGTGAGGGTGGGATGTTTCGAAAGAATAGCATGTATATTATCTATGGTGAAACAGATCACCAGCCCAGGTGGGATGCATGAGACAAGTGCTCGGGGCTGGTGCACTGGGAAGACCCAGAGAAATCGGGTGGAGAGGGAGGTGGGAGAGGGGATCGGGATGGGGAATATGTGTAAATCTATGGCTGATTCATATCAATGTATGACAAAAGCCACTGAAAAAAATAAATAAATAAATAAAGGGGGAAAAAAAAGAATATGGGCTTTGTAATTAGGGTTTAAATTCCAGCTGCATACCACCTGTGTGACCTTGAGCACACTATTTCTCTGCCCAGGAAAATTGTGTTAATCATGCCTGCATCTTCGCTGCTTCAGTCAGTTCCATCACTCAGTCTTGTCCGACTCTTTGCGACCCCGTGAAATGCAGCATGCCAGGCCTCCCTGTCCATCACCAACTCCCGGAGTTTACCCAAACTCATGTCCATCGAGTCGGTGATGCCATCCAGCCATCTCATCCTCTGTTGTCCCCTTCTCCTCCTGCCCCCAATCCCTCCCAGCATCAGGGTCTTTTCAAATGAGTCAGCTCTTCCCATCAGGTGGCCAAAGTATTGGAGTTTCAGCTTCAGCATCAGTCCTTCCAATGAACACCCAGGACTGATCTCCTTTAGGATGGACTGATTGGATCTCCTTGCAGTACAAGGGATTCTCAAGAGTCTTCTTCAACACCACAGTTCAAAAGCATCAATTCTTTGGCACTCAGCCTTCTTCACAGTCCAACTCTCACATCCATACATAACCACTGGAAAAACCATAGCCTTGACTTGATGGACCTTTGTTGGCAAAGTAATGTCTCTGCTTTTTAATATGCTATCTAGGTTGGTCATAACTTTCCTTCCAAGGAGTAAGCATCTAATTTCATGGCTGCAATCACCATCCACAGTGATCTTGGAGCCCCAAAAAAATAAAGTCTGCCACTGTTTCCACTGTTTCCCCATCTATTTGCCATGAAGTGATGGGACCAGATGCCATGATCTTAGTTTTCTGAATGTTGAGCTTTAAGCCAACTTTTTCACTCTCCTCTTTCACTTTCATCAAGAGGCTTTTTAGTTCTTCTTCACTTTCTGCCATAAGGGTGGTGTCATCTGCATATCTGAGGTTATTGATACTTCTCCCGGCAATCTTGATTCCAGCTTGTGCTTTTTCCAGCCCAGCGTTTCTCATGATGTACTCTGCATATAAGTTAAATAAGCAGGGTGACAATATACAGCCTTGACATACTCCTTTTCCTATTTGGAACCAGCCTGTTGTTCCATGTCCAGTTCTAACTATTGCTTCCTGACCTGCATATAGCTTTCTCAAAAGGCAGGTCAGGTGGTCTGGTATTCTCATCTCTTTCAGAATTTTCCACAGTTTATTGTGATCCACACAGTTGAAGGCTTTGGCATAGTCAATAAAGCAGAAATAGATGTTTTTCTGGAACTCTCTTGCTTTTTCGATGATCCAGCAGATGTTGGCAATTTGATCTCTGGTTCCTTTGCCTTTTCTAAAACCAGCTTGAACATCTGGAAGTTCACGGTTCGCGTATTGCTGAAGCCTGGCTTGGAGAATTTTGAGCATTACTTTACTAGTGAGATGAGTACATTTGTGCAATAGTTTGAGCATTCTTTGAGATTGTCTTTCTTTGGGGTTGGGATGAAACTGACCTTTTCCAGCCCTGTGGCCACTGCTGAGTTTTCCAAATTTGCTGGCATATTGAGTGCAGCACTTTCACAGCATCATCCTTTAGGATTTGAAATAGCTCAACTGGAATTCCATCACCTCCACTAGCTTTGTTCGTAGTGATGCTTCCTAAGGCCCACTTGACTTCACACTCCAGGATGTCTGGCTCTAGGTGAGTGATCACACCATTGTGATTATCTGGGTTGTGAAGATCTTTTTTGTATAGTTCTTATGTGTATTCTTGCCACCTCTTCTTAATATTTTCTGCTTCTGTTAGGTCCATGCTATTTCTGTCCTTTATCGAGCCCATCTTTGCATGAAATGTTCCCTTGGTAAGTTTCTTGAAGCCATTTCTTTAGGCCATTCATGTATGACCTAAATCAAATCCCTTATGACTGTACAATGGAAGTCAGAAATAGATTTAAGGGACTAGATCTGATAGAGCGCCTGATGAACTATGGACTGAGGTTCATGACATTGTACAGGAGACGAGGATCAAGACCATCCCCATGGAAAAGAAATGCAAAAAAGCAAAATGGCTGTCTGAGGAGACCTTACAAATAGCTGTGAAAAGAAGAGAAGCGAAAAGCAAAAGAGAAAAGAAAAGATATTCCAATTTGAATGCAGAGTTCCAAAGAATAGCAAGGAGAGATAAGAAAGCCTTCCTCAGCAATCAATGCTAAGAAATAGAGGAAAACAACAGAATGGGAAAGACTAGAGATCTCTTCAAGAAAATTAGAGATACCAAGGGAACATTTCATGCAAAGATGGGTTCAATAAAGGACAGAAATGGTATGGACTTGGGTGGTTGGGAAGATTAAATAAGAAAATGCAAGTAAGCTCTTGGTATAGTGCCTGGCGTATTAATAGACTTTCAATAAATATTAGGGGTGATGATGATCCTCATTCACATGTGTGACCAGTTTCTAGCTTAGGAGCATAGGTGAAGAGTGGTAAACTGAGGCTGAGAATTCAGAAGAAAGATCATGTTTTGAGTGTGTTGCATTTGAGATATCTATGGGTCTGGAGCCCCAGCTTGACATCTGGATGGACTCATGGAAAACACCCAACTTTTTTTGAATGGTTACAGGAAGAGAAGCCAGCAAAGGAGACTAAGAAGAAATGGTCAGAAAAGTTGAAGGACTAGGAAAGCAGAAAAGCGACATTGCCAGAGCTCTTTTGGTAGAAGAATCAGTGATAAACAAGGCAGTGTAGTCAGTACGTGAGAAAATTACAAGAACTCAAAAGCTGAAGACCATGAGTTAGGGGACACATCATTCTTTAAAATTCAGAGAAAGAAAGTGGGAATAAGTGGAGATAGAAGTACCATTTTTTTGTATTTTAATTATATTTTCTGTAAACTTAAAAACCAAGCCAGAATGGTCTTTCTGGACATTAATGCCACTAAAAAACATCAAAAGAAACAATCTTGGCCAAGAATGTGATTTCTCTGTTTACTGTTAAGTTGACTTATCCTAAGGCATTTAATTCCAGAACATTCTGTTCATAAAACATTTTGATCCTAAGTCAAATTAAAAGGTCTGCAAATGTAAAAGCTGTTGTCTGGAACACTAGTGGCTCGAATACCAGGTGTTTAACTTTGTTAGGGGCTTCTTCTTGTTGTTGTCGTTCAGTCGCTAAGTCGTGTCTGACTCTTTGTGACCCCATGGACTGTAGCAGCCAGGCTTCCTTGTCCTTCACTATCTCCCAGAGTTTACTCAGACTCATGTCCATTGAGTCAGTGATGCCATCTAACCATCTCAACCTCTGCTGCCCCCTTCTCATTTTGTCTTCAATCTTTCCCATCATCAGGGTCTTTTCCAATGAGTCAGCTCTTTGCATCAGGTGGCCAGAGTATTGGAGCTTCAGGATCAGTCCTTCCAATGAATATTCAGGGTTGATTTCCTTGAGGATTGACTGGTTTGATCTTCTTTCTGTCCCAGGGACTCTGAAGAGTTTTCACCAGCACCACAATTTGAAAGCATCGATTCTTGAGCACCCAGCCAACTCTTTCATCCATACGTGACTACTGGAAAAACCGTAACTTTGATTATACAGACCTTTGTTGGCAGAGTGATGTGTCTGCTTTATAATATGCTCTCTAGGTTTGTCATAGCTTTCATTCCAAAGAGGAAGGGTCTTTCATGGCTGCAGTCATTGTGTTAGAGTCCAACAAAATAAAATCTGTCACCGCTTCTGCTTTTTCCCTTTCTATGAAGTGATGGACCAGATGCCATGATCTTAATTTTTTGAATGTTGAGTTTCAAGCCAGTTTTTTTACTCTCCTTTTTCACCCTCGTCAAGAGGCTAATCTTTAGTTTGTCTTCGCTTTCTGCCATTAGAATGTTATCATCTACATATATGAGGTTGTTGATGTTTCTCCTGGCAATCCTGATGTAAGTGTGCAAAGTGGGAGGCTCAATAACTAACTGGTGAATATTACTCCTGAATCTGATTCCCCAGTGGCAACAGTTCATTCAGAAGAAAAATTATTAGCAGTATTCAGGATACTTAAGTATCCAATATTTGCCATTCTGTCTAGTCTCCATGAGTGTGTGCACATAACAACGTAAGTTGCTTCAGTCCTGTCCAACACTTAGCGACCCCTTGAAACTGTAGCCTACCAGGTTCTTCTGTCCATGGGATTCTCCAGGCAAGAATACTGGAGTTGGCTGCTATGCCCTCCTCCAGAGGATCTTCCTAATCCAGGGATCAAACCCGTGTTTCTTATGTCTCCTGAATTGGCAAGTGGTTCTTTCCCACTTGCTCCACCTGGGAAGCCCTTCTATCTGGTCTGTATTCCCTAAATGCAAAATAGGGATCTGTATAATGCTCCATGGACGTTAAACACTCTCAGATGGAACTACTTTTATATTAAACACGTGGATAGAAGGAAAATATGAACCAAATAACTTTAAGAGAAAAATTTTGGGTAAACTTGTCACAGTTAAAATGTGCATGTACCACAAACTATGATAGGTTCAGGGTCTACAGATATCACTAAAACCCAGTCTCTGCTCAGAGTCTATGGCCGACAGAGCTGGGTATGTAGGTGAATAGTCTTCGGCGTGATGAGTGCTTTTGTTCACTGGACATGTAGAATAGATTAAGAGCACAGAGAAAGAAATTCTAAAACAGCTAGAGGTGGTCAAAGAAGCCTTCCTGGAGAAGATGAAGTCTGAACTGAGATCTGAAAGATAAATGAGACATGGAAGAGGTGTTGCTCCTCAGGTAAGGAAGAAGAAAGGTGTTCTAAGCAGAGGGAAAACACTGCAGAGGCCTGAAGAGAGCCTAATAATTTTAGGAGATGTGAAAGTAGTTACTTATGCCTAGAGCAGAGATTTGAGGGCAAAAAGATGGTTGAGAAAGCCATGAAAAGGGGACAGATCCATGGGGCCTTGTATGTTAAGCAGCTTGAACTTGATCCTGAAGCCTGTAAAGTCAGAACTTGATCCTAAACCATGCCACTGAAGGAGCACCATGATCAAACTTACCTTTTAAGAAGATTATCTGCAGACAGTCTGGAAAGTAGATCAGAAGACATCTGTAGAGTCTGAGGTTTTGGACTTGGGCAACTGGATGCACACTGGTGATCTTCATTGAGTATACCCCTTTTACTAGTTAGGAGTACAAGAAGAAAAGTTTGGTTGTGGGACCTAAGGAAGATTGGTCTCTTTAATTTTAGACATACTGGATTCGAGGTGACCATTGACATCCAGGTGGAGTTATCCAGCAGGTAGTAGATATATGGGTCTAAGGGCTTCTCTGGTGGCTCAGTGGTAAAGAACCCTCCTGTCAATGCAGAAGACCTGGGTTCAATCCCTGGGTCGAGAAGATCCCCTGGAGAAGGAAATGGCAACCTACTCCAATATTCTTGCCTGGAGAATTCCATGGACAGAGGAGACTGGTGGGCTACAGTCCATGGGGTCACAAAGAGTCGGACACGACTGAGTGAATAACACATACACAAACAATCTCATAGGAAGTGTTTTTTATATTTTAATTATACTCTTGGTGTCTTTTGGCCCTGCCTGCTTCTTGTGGAAAGAACTATAAGGTCTTTTTTTCTTCATTAATGCTCTTGAAAATACTGCTTCCTCAGACGTATTTCTCAGAATGTTGTTAGTTAAATAAGTGTTTTTAACATTGCCTGACACACAGGAAGTGAAAGTCACTCAGTTGTGTCTGACTCTTTGCGACCCCATGAACTATACAGTCCATGGAATTCTCCAGGCCAGAATACTGGAGTGGGTAGCCTTTCCCTTCTCCAGGGGATCTTCCCAACCCAGGGATCAAACCCAGGTCTCCTGCATTACAGGCGGATTCTTTACCAGCTGAACCACCAGGGAAGCCCGAATCTGCCTGCAATGCGGAAGACCTGGGTTCAATCCCTGGGTTGGGAAGATCCCCTGGAGAAGGGAAAGGCTACCCACTCCAGTATTCTGGCCCAGAGAATTTCATGGACTATACAGTCCATGGTGTCGCAAAGAGTCAGACACGTAGAAACTACTCGGCAAATGACTCCTCCTTTCCTCACTGTCTCTGTTCTTTCTTTCCTCCAAAGAAGAC
The DNA here is from genome assembly GCF_910594005.1 of Cervus elaphus. Classification (NCBI taxonomy): domain Eukaryota; kingdom Metazoa; phylum Chordata; class Mammalia; order Artiodactyla; family Cervidae; genus Cervus; species Cervus elaphus. The sequence continues at coordinate 17,017,780 of NC_057839.1, read as the reverse complement.
ACCAGGGAACTGCTTTGTGAGTTGAAAAGAGAAAGGATACCAATAGGAGGGTTTAGGCATGCATCTCATTCCTGAAAGGCGATCACCTAGCGCAGCACTGTCGTGTAGATCTATCTGCTCTGATGGTAATTTCTCTGTCTGTGCTGTCCATTATGGTTGCCACTTGCCATGGTGGCTACTGAGCAGTTGAAATGTGCCTAGTGCAACTAAAGAAGTGAATTTTTTGTTTTGTTTACTATAAATAACCACATGTGGCTACTGTGTTAGAAAGGATAGATGTAGGGGATAAAGTGCTGCTTGGCCCGAGGCTTCAAAGTAGAAGAATGCTAGGTGCCTAAAGGAACAGGTGAGCCTTGGGGAGTTGCACGGCTGGGATTTGGCATTGTTGAAATCCAAAATTAAGGAGTCCCGTATGCTCTGCTGAAAGGAACCTGGACTTGAGCTGTGGCTTCTAAGTTGTAAGGCAGGGGTGATTTAGTTAGATCAATGGCTGAAAAAGACAGCTTTGTGACTAATGGGAATCAAGGTTGAAACGGCATGGTTCTGACAAAATAACCAGAGAAGAACTAACTAAAAGAGACACAGAAATTCCAGTTGAGAGGTTCATGAAATGCAGCCCTCGTAGCTCGTAGAGAAGCATTAGTTCCAAGGTAAATACTAGGAATACTTGCCAAGTATTTTAAAGGATTGGGACAAATTTCAGGAAATGCCATGCAAACTGTAAACTACAACACTATGTGGAAAGGATGGGAGCATGGATTAAATATAAATTCTGGGGAAATGGAAATTGTGACATTTTACGTAGTGGAGTTTCACACTAGTCCTGGCCCTAATAAGACACACTTTCCTGTATGGATGTTTATTTGTGATAATGAAGGGAGACAGTGTTGTGGTAATGTTTCAGCCGTGTCAATACCGTCTCATTTCAAATACATAAAGCATCTACAGTGTGCTTAGCAATATGGTAGGGTTGTGACACCAGATAAGTACAGTGGTTATTGTGCTAGAAAAGTCCTAGTCTGATTTGGCATACAACACAAGCCAATTGAACAAGTGGATGACAGTTATTTCAGTGTCTAAAATGTATGCCACAGCTAAAAGGTGATACAAGCTCAGAGCTGTATGAACTGACGCAGTCAAGGACACCTTGTGGAAGGACGTGGAGGCCTTTAAACTATGCTTTGAAAGAAAATTAACCCAGTAAATTAGAGTATTTCTTTCTTTATAATATTTATTTATTTTTGGCTCTGTTGGGTCTTAGTTGCAGCACACACGATCTTTTATTGCAGTGCATGGTCCTTTTTCTCTAGCTGTGACATGAGGATTTAGTTGCTCTGTGGCATGTGGGATCTTCCCGGACCAGGGATGGGACCCGTGTTCCTGCATTGACAGGTGGGTTCTTAACCACTGGACCACCAGGGAAGTCCCAATGAGAACATTTCTGAAAGTACATTCCATAAAATATTTTGCTAAACTTTTCCAGACAATTATTAACTCACAGTAACAATGGCATGCTCATTTGTCAAAACAAAATTCTTTAGCCTGGTAATCTCAATCAAAATCTGTGCCGCTTGCTTTCTTTGCCTAAATATTTGGTTTTTGGACACAGGAGACTAGAGTCCCAGCAAATGCATCTTCCTGTCAATTCTACTATGGTATTTTGTATTATTTCTTGGTTAGAAATTCAGAGCCGTATGTTGAAAGTGCGTCAAAGACAGAGGAGAAAATGAAGGTGTGGTTGGGACTGAAATAATAGACAGCCTGGGAGCTTGTGGAGAGGGGGCGGGAAAGCTCGAGTTAAATTAGACTGTAGGAATCTTGGATTTAATCTAGATTTTCGTGTTCACATAACTGCGTGTAATAACTCCTGTAGAGAAAGACAAGATCATGGTGTGTTGCCTGCTTTCAAACTTCGTGGCTCTCAGTTGCAAAAAGTCAATAAAAAATCCTCACTCGATCCTCAAGGGTAGACAGTTGCTAGGAAGACTGCGGGTGCACTGGTTTTCCTCCCAAGTGCAGTTCCCCAGGGCTGCAGAGACACTGAAGGGAACAGATCAGCGTACCAGCATCCACAGCACCCAGTGAGATTGAAATCGTAATAAAGGAGAGAAGAAGGGATACTCAGTGAAAAAACAGTGCAAGAGAGAAAGCAGACATGGTGCAGGGAGGAAAATTCTCAATAGGTCAAAATGTTTTAGTTAGAAGTATTAGGGCATCCTTCTGTCCCCATTCCTTTTCTTCAGTAACAAGAATTATAAATCCTGAATGGAACTACGACAGAATCCCAGACGGTGAGAAAGGAAGGTATAAGATTAAAATTGTCATGCGTTCTGTTGACCATGAAATCATGATTTCTAACTTCTGTTCCTTTCTTCTTACCGCATCTACATTTAGGAAATCATAGTACTTTAAGGTAGCTTCTTGTTAGTTGCCATAGAAGCTGTACAGGGGTGGTTATGGGTATAGGCATTCAGCCAAGATAGAGCTGCTGACGTCTTCATCAGTTTAACCAAGTTAAGGTCAGGTGTGCTGTGACCAAACACTCCATCTTTTGATAAATGTTAGGAAATAAATGAAAACCAGTGGAAGTCATCATATGAGTGAGATGTTTGACATAATTTTCTTTTAAAGCTATTTAGCATTAATGAAAACTTGTCCATAGTAGTTGGTTTGTACTAAGAGGAGTGGTGAAAGGAGCAGGGTATTGGGATGTAGAAGTCTTATGTTTTACTCATTCTTGTCCCTCTTACTATGCCTTACCTCAGTGATCCCATGACCAGCCTCTTCATCTGTCCTGCAACTTCCTTGGAAGTCCTAACCAATCAGGGCCATGGCTCACTCCTTCTTCAAGGCCTCAGTTCTGTGTATCCATGAGGGATTGTGGGAATATGTATTTTGGAAATTTTCAGCCAACACACTGCATTTCACCTCCCTATTATTTTAGGCCACCACCAAGCCTGGGAGACCCTCCAGGCTTGGAAGGTCTTGTACTCTGACCTCTGTATGTCTTGTTTTTTTCTCTGCTCATTTCTTCTTGCTTTTTTCTCTGCTCATTTCTTTATCAGTTTTCATTCCCTTTTCAGCTAGGATCCTGTTTGAGGCAAATAGCATAAAACCACATTCAAACTGGCTTTCAACAATAGACTTGCATAACTGGAAAGTCTAGCTCTAGGTCAGGCTTCAGAATTAGTTGTTCTAAGGGATCAGTGATGTCAGTAAATATTTGGTTTACTTCCTTTATTCTTCCAGTCGCAGTGTTTATTTCATCGTTTAGGTCAGGTTCCACTCATTCTCTAAGATGGATGCCACCTGCGGTCAAGGACAGCAGCCTGCTCAGTTACATTCAGGGGGAATGAGACCTCTCTCTCTACAGCAGTGCTGAGGGTCGGGGATGCATGGGGCCTGGGAAGAAAGCGTGTATATGATCAGATAGGGGGAGAGGTGAATAGCTGGACAAAAAAAACACATTCTTAGCTATTGGTCATACTTGGGCTCATCCTTTGTTATTTCCAGAACCCTTGTCCCATGGGAAACAGACTCCTCCATTTTTTCATATTCTCTGGATCCTCTTTTCTCTTCCTAACCTTTATTGAAATCCATTTAGCTCTGAGGAAAGTATTTCCCCACATCCCTCTTTCTTCCACACCTCATATCACAAAGTAAGGAGGAAAGGTTGATATCTTCTCTGTTCCCGATTCCCTCCTTACCCCAGCTCTGCTCATAGGCCAGCACCTCTTCACCGCAGCGTAAAAATGCCTTTGAGGCTCACAGTACCCTGCTTGTGATGTCCTCTCCCACCCACCTGGTTGGTTCCCCCCGTTCTTTGATGATTTTAGTTCCTGGTTCAGCCTTCCTTTCTGCTCCCAGGCCCAGCCATCAAACTGCCGACTCCAGTGTTCACGAAGACCGTCTGTCCAGTACCAAGCTGTCGGTTCTTTGCACTCTTCAACTCATTTATATCAGCCATCCAGTTCCAGGAAAATATCCTTGTCAGGGTTAACCTTTGGTTTCTTAAATTCAGACATCAATCGTTTTTACTGTAGCCTAACTACTTCCATATTACCTGTTTCATTGATTTTGCTGAGACTATCGTCTCTCTTCCTATATCATACAAATTGCTCTGCCCAGGGACATATGACACTTCTTCCTACCTCCATTAGCACCTTGCTCCATATGTCCCCTTTTTTTTTTTGGCCAGCCATACAGCATGTGGGATCTTAGTTCCCCAACCAGGGGTCAAACCCATGCTCCTTGCAGTGGAAGTACAGTCTTAACCATGGGACCGCCAGGGAAGTTCCACTTCGTATGTCATTTAATAGTGGCTGAGTGAGTGAAAGTCGCTCAGTCATGTCCAACTTTTTGCGACCCCATGGACTGTACCCCTCAGGCTCGCCTCTGTCCATGGGATTCTCCAGGCAAGAATAGTGGAGGAGTGGGTTGCCGTTCCCTTCTCCAGGGGATCTTCCCAAACCAGGGGTTGAACCCAGATGTCATTTAATAAGTAATTTAAAAAACTGGTTTCACACAGAATCATTAAAAATGACAAATTGCTCAAATAACATATTCAAACAAAACATAAATGAGCATTTTAAAAATATTTTGATGTAAGAGCAAGGCCTTTTTGTTAAATGTGAATCACTTGATCGGCATTCCTCACTGTCCTGGAGTAAACTCTACCAAAAATGCATTATTTTTCATTTCCAGTTTCAGTCTCTTTAAAGTGGAGCAGGAACACTCCAGACACATATAAGTGATCTGAGTTAAGAAACCTGCTGGATCTTTGTAATTCTGTTTTAAATCTTCTCTAACAGCAGGTTTTTGGTTGGTTTTTTAGTAACTGTCATGTTTAAAGTATTCCCAAGATAGCTGACCGAAACAACAGATCATTCTTTTGGCACACATTTAATCAGTTAAATACTTCAGTTACATGAAAATGAGTATAATAAGTATAAACAGTTTTGTAACAAATAAACTTGACTCTTGGTGAATATATAATTCAGCTGGTTGAAGGAGAAATGTGAAAATACATTGGAAAATAGTCTGCCAGTCTTGAGTGTAACCACCAACCAGTATGTTTCACAGTATGTTTCATCAGTTATTAGGAGAGACGGTTAAGGGGGTCAGACGGTTAAGGCTTCTCCTGTGTTAATAATGTACCTTTCTGTGTCTCAGCCCCTTACACTCACACCCCTCAGTCTCCTTGTTCTCACAGCCAGCTCCATGGAGAGTTGCTGAAGTGCACGCTCTCCGCTTCCTCACCTTCTCCATTCCCTCAGTCATGGTAATCTGACTTCCACCCCTGCCCCCTGGCTGACACTGCTCTTACCAGAGTCATCAGTGACATTCCTGTTGCTGAATTCAACAGAGACTTTGTGTCTTCTTGAAATTCATACATTTCATACTGTCATTCACTCCTCCCTTTTTCAGTGTTCACTTTTCACAATTCCTTGAACCCTTCCTATTTGGTTTTCTTTCCTTCTACTTCAATGATTAAACTAGAGTCAGAGTCTGGTTGGTCTGTTCTCCCTCTGCAGATTCCCTTGGGCCAGTTCAACCACCCATGTCACTCCAGTTACATTCAACAGTAATGAATTTTGCTGACTTGCACCACAGCCGCTTCAGACTTGGTGCATCCAAAACCAAATTTCTCTGTGTCCCACCAGAGAGCCTCCTCCTTTGTCTAAGTTCCCTATTTTAGCAATGGTGCCTCTGTCCGTCCCTCTAGTTCAAAAGAGAAGGCTAGACACCATCTCACCTCTTCCTAAAATACGTTCAGTACCAAGTCATAGTGATTCTACTTCCTGAGTATCTTCTAAGTCACTCTAGTTCCCCCTGTTTCCTAGTGAGGTATTCCATAATATTATCCCCCAGTTCCCATCACAGCTTTCCTCTGGAATGAGCCCTCTTTTCTAAACGTTTCAACTCATTATAATTTGAGTGATTTGTTTAAAACACATATCTTTTCTCGTCTCTCACCTGATTAAAACCCTTCAGTGGCTTTGTCGTGACCCTTAGAGTAGGTATGAACTCTTAAATGATTCCCAAGGCTGTTCATTCTCTAGTCCATACTTAAGCTTTTCAGATTTTTCATTCCTTACAGTCTTTACTTTTGGATAATTTCTGTACATTGTTCAGATCTTGGCTTGCTCATTGTTCCTTTTAGAAAATCTTTCTAGAAAAGCTCCTTCTGTGATATTTCAGAGTTTTCCCTGTTTACCCTATAAAACTCGTCTCAATGTAGTACAATTGCCTATTAATCAATTTGTCTTCACTATATTATAAATTATATATATTATAAATAGAAGGGTCCCAGTCAATTTGCCTTTTTATCTTTGGTACCTGTAACAAGGAGTAGACATAGTGTATGCGTATAAGTATTTGTTGAACAAATGACATTAAATCAGTCACTTAGCCTTTCTGAGCCTCAACTGCATCATCTGTTAAAGGGGAGTATTGTCCTGCCTACATCATAAGGTCGTTTTGGGGCCTTGTAAGATAATAGGAATTAAGTTTAGTATTGTGGTTAGGAGAGTAGGTTCCGGCTCTCTACTTCTTGGTTTTTAATCCTAGCTGTCACTATATCGCCAGCTGTGTGACCTTGGGCAAGTTACTTAACTTTTCTGTGCTTTAGTGACCCCGTTGGCTAATAAAAATAACCACAATATCTACCTCATAGGGTTATTGTGAGTTTTAACTGGAAAGCATTCAGTATAGTACCTAAACACAATAAATGTTAGCTATCATAATATTTTTATTTATAAGCTCTAGAATTACATAACTATATATGCAAGCATGTGGCATCAATTTTTAGTTTCAGTATTTAAGGGGTTAAAGGATTGGTATAATTTTTAATTTTTTTCCCCCTTTATCTTTTAGGATAATACCATACCAGATTTTATTTTTTAAGTCATAAATTCAAATCAACATAGTTGATTTACATGAAATTTTGGTAATACATTTTTTTAATTGTTCAACATAAAGAGAATTTTGAAAATACTTCATTCCTAAATATCAAAATATTGAGTTTACATACACAGTGGCTGAATATTAGCAAAAAAAAAAAGTTTAAGAAAGACTACTGGTTTAATTTATAAAGGACAATTATCAATATTATATCTTTGACACCTAACTTTATTTCTCTATCTGATTTAATTACATAAGTAATTCAGTGTTTGAAAAGTCCAAATTCCATTAACTCTGTAACTAGTCAAGAAAACAAGTAAATACAAGAGCATTTAGTTTCATGAATATGTATTCACCTGAAAGAAATTTGCTCAATTTGAGTAAACAGTTCTTTCTAATTTAAAATTTAATTAAATAATACACATTTGTCTGTTGACTTTGGACCAACAGAGTGCCTAATTTTTATCCTTTTTCTGATTGTTTTTAGAGTTGGTGGTTCCAGAATTTTATTCAGAATGACTTTAGGAAGAGAAGAGGTGTCTCCCCTTCAGGCAATGTCTTCCTATATGGCAGCTGGTAGGAATGTTTTAAGATGGGATCTTTCACCAGAGCAAATCAAAACAAGAACTGAGGAGCTCATCTCGCAGACCAAACAGGTGTACGATGCTATTGGAATGCTTGACATTAAGGAGGTAACTTATGAGAACTGTTTGCAGGCACTAGCAGACGTGGAAGTGAAATATATAGGTGAGTAGGATGCAAAAGCATATCAATATTTCATTTTGTGGGCATCATAAGCCATTTTATGCTTCCCGACTCAACAATTCATTTTCCAATTGTACAAGACATTGATTTTTACATAATGATTTGTAATTGCTTAAATGATCAATGATTCATAATTGCTTGGAATTATATTACCTAAGTTAAAAAATTTTATTATGTGGCCTGAGGTGCTATAAAATATACACTCTTGTTACAGCTGCTTTCTGGAGAGCAATATCTATCAAAACTTTTTAAGACATGCAGGCAGATTCTTTACCAGCTGAGCCACAAAGGAAGCCCAAGAATACTGGAGTGGGTAGCCTATCCCTTCTCCATCGGATCTTTCTGACCCAGGAATTGAACCGGGGTCTCCTGCATTGCAGGCAGATTCTTTACCAACTGAGCTATCAGGGAAGCCTTAAGAAGTGCATACCCTAGCCCAATAATTAATTCCCTATTTAGGTATAATCTAAGAAATAATCAGATATAGGAAAAATCATGTATAAATTTATGTATAAACAGGTACTCTATCATAGCAAAAGCTTGGAAACAACTAACTGCTAAGTGTCAACTAGTAGAATAGCTAAATAAATTATGGTACATTCACCCTCTGTAACAGTAAACAGGCATTAAGGAGCAGTATTTAGTAACATTAAAAGGACACAGAAAGAAAACAAATTTTAATACTGTCCAGTGTCTTGGGTACTAAGTTTATAGTTGATTTTTAATTTACTCTTTATACTTTTCTCTATTTTCCATATTTCCTACACTTAAAATATATTATTTTTATAATCTAACTATTGTGTGTTCAGTTGCTCGGTCATGTCTGACTCTTTGCAGCCCCATGGACTGCAGCCCACCAGTCTCCTCTGTCCCTGGAATTTTCCAGGCAAGAATACTGGGAAAGGTTGCCATTTCCTGCTCCAGGGGATCTTCTTGACCCAGGGGTCGAACCCACCTCTTGCATCTCCTGCATTGCTGGCGGACTCTTTACCACTGGCCAACCTGGGAAACCCCCAATATAACTATTAGACCCTTTGAATTATAAGGAATGAAGAATCATGCCAGTTATTGCAAAGAATTTTGTAGGATAATTATGGCCAAACAATCTTGACTGTGTGGTAACTGGGCTTTCTAAGAACATAGGCTATAACTGAATATCATAAACATTTGTATGAATTCTGGAATTTGGAAGGTTGTCCAAAATCTTAAGCGGCCCTAGTGAGCAAGTCATCTCTTTACCCATACCACGAGCTCCCTACCCTGTGTCCTACTATGATATAGGCACTCGACTACTTTCTCTTCCCTCTGCATTTCTGTTCCAGTTTCTGCCGCTTACCACCAGCTTCTTCACTCTCGTTTCAGTTCAGTCGCTCAGTCGTGTCTGACTCTTTGCGACCCCATGGACTACAGCACAGCAGGCTTCCCTGTCCTTCACTATCTCCCGGAGCTTGCTCGAATTCATATGCATTGAGCTGGTGATGCTATCTAACCATCTCATCTTCTGCCACCCTCTTCTGCCTGGTGGGTCAGACGGTAAAGAATCTGCATACAATACAGGGTTCCATCCCTGGGTCAGGAAGATCCCCTGGAGAAGGGAATGGCTACCCACTCCGGTATTCTTGCCTGAATTCCATAGACAGAGGACTCTGTTTGGCTACAGTCCATGGGGTCACACAGAATCATGACTCAGTGACTTTTTTTTTTTCCACTCTCATTAATGGCCACTAAATTTTGCTATGAGCCTTGAACTTAAAATCTTCAGTAAAGAAAATCTGATTGGGCTTGTAGTTAGTCGAAAGAAGGGAGTTGGTCCCCATTCAGCAGAACTTTCTCAGCAGGCAGTTTCATATTCCTCTTCTACCCTGTAAGTGGTTTGTCCTTGGTTCACACACTCACATTTTCAGTCACTTATGGCTATGATGGTGTGCCACGGTAACAGCTTACACATTTAAGAAATGTAAAAATAGGTGGGGAAAAAATCTTTTAAAACAGAATGATCTTAAATTCTGCTTTTTCTGCCCAAATCATACATCTTTTAAATATAACTTTAGTTTTGTGATATTTGTTCTCCCTCTCCTGTGAATTTATTTTCATAGGTTAATCATAAAAATGTTTGAATTTCAGAATAGATTTTTTAAAAGTTTCTCTTATCTGTGTATGTTCTCAGCCTCCTGCAATAGCTGTTAAAACTGCATTTTATCTAGCATCAGGTAATGGGCATCAGCACTGTTTGTAGTCTGAAAGTGAGAGCTTAAGTCTGGCTCCAGGTCTTTGTGGGAAAGTAAGGAAGGAAATGGTTTTCAGTATTATTGTTTGTTTAAGAATGTTTCCAGTTTCAGACTCTTCATTTCATTCTGCTCATTTAAGTTCTTGAGCAATTTTGATTCCTTCTTAGTATCTTTTTGAGCTAACTTTAAAAAGTATTAAATAAACAAAAATTATAACTCTCTAGTTAATTCACTTAAACAAATGCTCTATGTATTAATATTAAATGCTACATCGTATGTTCCATTCATTCTTTCACCAAGGGACAAAACATGATATATTCAGTCAAATCTTAAAATAATAATTATCTAATCTTTTTAAAAACAGACACTATGAATTTGTTTAGATATTTGTGGCATTTTTATAGCTTTCTTTGTAACCATGTTTTAAGAGGACTGATATGCATAAGGTACCTTGTTTAACTGGACAATTCTTTGTTATGTAAAGGGTAGCTTTGCTGTCTACCATGTATCACATGTGTAAATTTTACCTATTTACAATACCTTCAAAGTGCTAAAGAGTAAAATTAAAATATATTCATTGTCACAGCCTAGCCAAAACTTCCCTATAAATGATACTCTTTTTTTTTTTTTTTTGCTGTAGTATGGATTATTTCAAGACATCAGATTTTTGGCTAATTAAAGTCAAAATACAAATGTTTGAAAAATCCAACAACCAAGTTTGATATGTGAAAGTGAGAACAGAAGACATTACCACTATCATTTAACAGGAAGGGCCCCAGTATTCAGCTGCTTATTGGATATGAGATTTCTGAGGATCATTTGAAATTATAAGCAGCTTTTTATGTTTGTATGAATGCTTGCATTTGGGGGAGGGTTCATGACTTTGGTTAAATGAAAAGTCTATTGTGAAGGTTAAGAACTCCTTTTCTAAACAAACCCATCCCTCTAAATCACCTGCTTGTTTCTTAAACATGCTTTGTTTTGCCAGTCCCCATGCTTGCGGTCTCTACTTCTGCAGTCCCCAGGTGAGCTCTTCCTCTCGCCCGGCCCATCCTCTAAGGTCCAGCCTTCTCCACAGGCATGGCTTAATGCCTCAGCCCTTGGTTTTGCTGCCTTTGAGTTCCTGTCCCATTCATTTGACAGCTATGCTGCTCTGTCCTGGTATCGTTTATCTTTTCGTGTACTGTTGCCTACCCCCAACTCCCAGACTATAAAATGCCTCAGTATGAGAACTATATCTTTTAAATTGGAAGATTGTGATTGATGTATACACCGTACTATATATATAATAGATAGTAGTAAGAGCCTACTGTATAGCACAGGGAGCTCTACTTAATACTAAGTAATGGCCTATATGAGAAAAGAATCTAAAAAGAGTGGTTATATGTATATGTATAACTGATTCACCTTTTTGTACTCCTGAAACTAACACAACTTTGTAAGTCAACTATACTCCAATAAAATTTTTTTTTAAAAAAAGGACATCTTAAAAAAAAAAAAAAAAAAAGGACATCTTTTTTCCCCCTACATTCCCAGTTAATAAATTACATTCTAACCATACTTCATTAATTACTCAGTGTACACCCTTATTGTTCTTAGCAATGCCCCTGGAATAGCGAAGTCCTATTTTAGACACTGTTTCTCAAAAGCCTTAGGAGCCTTTAGAGAAAATATATAATGAAAGACTTATATTAGGATAATCATTCATCTATGTATGAGGTATTTTTCTTAATACCGACTTGATGAGTCCCTGTGGTTTTTTTTCCTCTATTAACAGTGGAACGAACCATGCTAGACTTTCCCCAGCATGTCTCCTCTGACAAAGAAGTACGAGCTGCAAGTACAGAAGCAGACAAAAGACTTTCTCGTTTTGATATTGAGATGAGCATGAGACAAGATATCTTTCTGAGAGTTGTTCATTTAAAGGTAAATGATCTTACAATTCCTTTAAAAGGAAAAAAACCCAACAATAAAGACATAAAAGCGTTTGACCAATGATAAAAAGTATTTGAATGCACCTAGATTTTGTTTCTAATTATTATAATAGAGGGCACAACATAGTGTTATATTATGCCACTTAGGTTTAAGTTGAGCTACTAATTACATTCATTTAAAAATTTTAAGACCAAGTATAATAAAAGAGTATACATCTATAAATCTAAGACTTTTTAACTATCATGAACTTTAATAGTTTAATGAAAAACTTTGAATTTTAAAAAAAATTGCACCTCAAATGGAGTTGAGTTGTCTATAAATAATCATGTGGTTTTGGCCATAAAACTGATGACTTACTGTTTGATTCTGCATGCTGGAGCCATTCCTCTCTGTCATTCTTACATTTCTCAGAACTCATAGAAATTATGGATTATGAAATCTCTAGGTGGGTCTGCCTTGAGTGTTTTGACTCTTTTCATCACCAATGTTGATTTGCTTCCTAGCATTTTCATCATGTCTTTGCTTTGAATTTTCATTTTCATGGTTCTCAGCAATTTGTTTGGAAAACAACCAAGGTTTTACAATCCTAGGCATTTTTGTTAATTTTGCATGTTGCATATGCAAAATCTCTAAGGTTGTTTTCTTTTTAGCAAATTATGACAAGAATTGAAATAAAAAGCCATTTTATTTCAAATATTTTATTTGTACCTCACTGTGGCATGTGTAGTCAAAAATTTATTTAGACATGTAAGACATATGTGCTATTTTTTCATGTCAGACATTTTTCACCCTTAATTTGTGTTCATCTATGATGACTCATAATTGTTCATCTTTGGCACTTCAAAAATAACATAAAATAACTATGAGTATTTTTTTACTAAATTGTTCTCTTTTCAACTTTTGATTCCAGTTGTTATTCCATACAATTCAAATCATGGCCCTTATAATTTCCGATTTTTATTTCATCCCAGAATAATCTAATTTCTTTTGTACCTGGATATTATATATGTACTATAGAAATTTTCCCTAGTATTTCTAGTTTTCTTTGATTAGGTTTTTTTTTTTTTTTGATTAAGTATTTTTTTATCCTGACTTCTGAGTTCTCATTTGGGATTTTCTAGCCTCAAAAAAGTATTGCACCTTAATGTTATTAATTGAGTCTCCTGTTTTTGTTACTTTTCCACCTTTTCTGATTTCTTATAAATATTATCAAGATCTGGGAGACTTGTCACTTTAGATTTCTTTGTTAAACTTTTATATTTTGTATGTATTGACCTCTGATCCCACTAAATAACTATTGTGCTTGTTTATGTACTGGACCTTATTTGGTGAATTTAAATACCTACCTTGACAAATATTAATACTTTTCAGTTGGTATTTTTAAAAATCTAGAACTATCAGTTTCAGTTCTTTGCTTGAGTTGGATACTTGAATAGATGGTAAATCTCACACCATTCATAGCTACCAAAGTTAGATGTATCTAAATATTCTATTTATTTTTTCCTTTAATTTTCCTCTAAGTGAAAATAGAGCAACCATGATATAATTCATAAAGCCTTCATTAGACTGAGTAGTAGGATTTTAAATTTATGTAGAGTCATCAATTTTTGGGCTTGCTCTACCTGAACAAGGGTGCTCTAAATAATAATCTCAAGGTACCACCAATGTAGCCAATAATCAAATGTATTATCTTAGTTAGACATAAAATGCTATTTTAGCTCCTGTGTTATTTTTCACTTAAGATTGATGTATAGAAACATGAAATTACTTTTTTTCACAGTTCTTTAATGCAGAATCTGTGCCCAGTAAGCGTTCTAGTTATCTGTTGATGTACAACATGTAACTCTAAAACTTAGTGACTAAAGATAGTAGCAGTCATTTTCTCTTCTCTCATAGTTTGTACAGGTCAGGAATTCAGGAGATATCAGCCCTGGCTTGGAGTCTTGCATGAGATTCAGGCCGTGCTGACGGAGCAGGTAGACCAGCCAGATACCTCTATCTTCGTGTCCCCTCGGGGCCCTTCTGTGTAGTGTCTCTACGTGGGCTAATCTGGACTTCCTCCCAGCATGGCAGCAGCAGGCAGTAGGACTTCTTTTCTTGGAGACAGAGGGCTTCAACACGATGTTACAGCAGTCTGCACAGAAGCTGCACTGCATTTTATGACCTGTCTCAGAAGTCACATAGCATCACTTCTGCAGCACCATGTTGACTGACGAGTCATGACTATCTCCCGGATTCAAGGGACACTGCATTATAGTCTAGGGAGTATCATCTGATTCACAGTCTCATTTCACAACCTTTAAAATCAGCAATTTGTTGACTAAATGGATGGATGAAATCATAGTAGGGCATGAGACTAACCAGCGTGCTGTAGTCTTCATACTTCCTTCCCAAGCATGGCTAGTAATGCTACTTTAGTTATATAGCAATATGGTTATCTAGTTTAACTCTCATACCAATCTTGTGAAGTATCCCTTTTTACAAGTAGAGAAACTAAGGCTCAGAAATGGTAACTTTCCAAGAGTCATGGAAAGAAAGTGAAAGTGTTAGTCTTTCAGTCATGTCCAACTCTTTGCAACCCCCTAGACTGTAGACCACCAGGCTCCTCTTCCATGGGATTTCCCAGGCAAGAATACTGGAGTGGGTTGCCTTTCCTTCTCCAAGTCATGGAAGTGGATGGTAAATACTTGCCAGAAGTCATGTAGACTTTATGTTAAAGCCCTCAAGGGAAAAAGGTGTCACATTTGATTTTATTTTGCATCTTTGGCAGAGTGCCTGGTACAAAGTATAGTAAATATTTAGTAAATGTTCCTGAAACTAGAGTGAGAAATGGTGACAAATTAAAAAACAGGCCTTCAGTAATTGATGTAAGGACATGAGCTATCCATGTGGGGCAAAAAATATCATATTGCTTCCTCACAACCAAATGGAAAACAATCCCTAATGGATTAAAATCTTAAAAAGCTAAACTTTAAAGCTTCTGGCAGTTTATATGGAAATAAAACTTTATGACATCTGAGCCGGGAAGTATTTCTTTAAAAAAAGACACCAAAGGTGCTAACTATAAGTCTGATAAACATGACTACATTAAAATAAAGAACTTCTATTAATAAAGTGAAAAGACACTGACACACACAAAAAAACCTGAAATACTAAAAAAAGAAATTTGCAGAACATGAAACTAGCAAAGCATTAGTACCTAGGATATATAAAGTGATACTCTAATCAGTAAGAAAGACAAGCATCCCAATAGAAAAATGAGCAGACGACATGAAAGGTGGTTCAGATGAAACACAAATGGCAATTAAACATGAAAAAAATGTGTAACCTCTTTAAGTCAGGGAAGTTCAAATAAAGACTGCAGTAAGATTCTTCACTAACTAGATTGACAGAAATGAGTCTGACAATGCCAAGCATCTGTGCAGATAGGAATCAGTGGGAATATTTGTGCACTGCTAGGACATGTGTAAATTGATTTTTAAAATAATAGTAATAACTAATTCAGAAAAAAATCTAATCCTATGAAGTTGTATCTTACATTCTCTGTAATGTAGCATACCCTCCCCATCCCCAGTTCAGTATTTACCTAAAAATATGTTTACATTTGTCCACAGGTGAAATTGAACATGTATTCATAACAACATTATCTATAATAGCAAAACACTGAAACAACTCAGATTTCCATCAAAAGGAAAGTGGGTCAATACACTCTAGTATATTCACAATAGAATGTTTTATATTAGTGAAGAAAATAAACTACAGCAACATTCAATAGCATGATTAAATCTTCAGTTCAGTTCAGTTTAGTCACTCAGTCATGTCTGACTCTTTGTGACCCCATGGACTGCAGCACACCAGGCCTCCCTGTCCATCACCAACTCCAGGAGTTTACTCAAACTTATGTCCATAGAGTTGGTGATGCCGTCCAACCATCTCATCCTCTGTCGTCCCCTTCTCCTCCTGCCTTCAATCTTTCCCAACATCAGGGTCTTTTCAAATGGGTCAGTTCTTCAAATCAGGTGGCCAAAGTATTGGAGTTTCAGCTTCAGCATCAGTCCTTCCAATGAACACCCAGGACTGATCTCCCCTAGGATGGACTGGTTGGATCTCCTTGCAGTCCAAGGGACTCTCAAGAGTCTTCTCCCAACACCACAGTTCAAAAGCGTCAGTTCTTCAGTGCTCAGCTTTCTTCACCGTCCAACTCTCACATCCATCCATACATACTGGAAAAACCATAGCCTTGACTAGACGGACCTTTGTTGACAAAGTAATGTCTCTGATTTTTAATATGCTATCTAGGTCGGTCATAACTTTTCTTCCAAGGAGCAAGTGTCTTTTAATTTCATGGCTGCAGTCACCATCTGCAGTGATTTTGGAGCCCAAAAAAATAAAGTCTGCCACTGTTTCCACTGTTTCCCCATCTATTTGCCATGAAGTGATGGGACCAGATGCCATGATCTTTAGTTTTCTGAATGTTGAGTTTTAAGCCAACTTTTTCACTCTCCTCTTTCACTTTCATCAAGAGGCTCTTTAGTTCTTCTTTGTTTTCTGCCAGAAGGGTGGTGTCATCTGCATATCTGAGGTTATTGATGTTTCTCCCAGCAATCTTGATTCCAGCTTGTGCTTTTTCCAGCCCAGTGTTTCTCATGATATACTCTGCATATAAGTTAAATAAGCTGGGTGACAAGATACAGCCTTGATGTACTCCTTTTCGTATTTGGAACCAGTCTGTTGTTCCATGTCCAGTTCTAATTGTTGCTTCCTGACCTGAATACAGATTTCTCAAGAGGGAGGTCAGGTGGTCTGGTATTCCCATCTCTTTAAGAATTTTCCAGAGTTTGCTGTGGTTCACACAGTCAAAGGCTTTGGCATAGTCAGTAAAGCAGAAATAGATGTTTTTCTGGAACTCTCTTGCTTTTTGGATGATCCAGCAGATATTGGCAATTTGATCTCTGGTTCTGCCTTTAGAAAAGGCAGAGGAAAATCTTAGTAACAACAAATGAAAAAAAGAAACTACATAACACTGCATACAACAAGATATCATTTTAAAAGGCCAAAAGGAGCAAAAGTAAACAATGTATTTAGTGGGATTTTAGTGTGTAGTTCCTAAGTCGTGTCCAACACTTCTGTGACCCCGTGGACTGTAGCCTGCCAGGCTCCTTTGTCCATGGGGTTTCCCAGGCAAGAATACTAGAGTGGGTTGCCATTTCCTTCCTCAGGGGATCTTCCTGAATCCAAACAATGTAAACCTAAGTGGTAAAACTAGTAGAAAATATTTAACACAAAATTCAAGAGAGTCGTTACCTGTTACACAGATAAAGGCAGCAGTGTTTTAATATTCTGTTTCATAAGTTTAAGGGTGGATTTAATTTGTTTTCATAATATATATAGGTAGTTATAATCATTTGTAAATTTCAGACATTACATTGAAATATAACATTTAATGTATCCTTATATCTATCAGAAGAAAAAAAAATGAACACATCCCTTTAGCTACAAAATGTCCAAATATCAAAAGCCAGCAACTATGGCCTCAAGTCTTAATATTTCCCTGTCCTGACAAAGGCTTCTCAATCATTGGCTAAAAAGCCTGCAGAGATAAAAAAAAAAAAAGCCATATTGGTGAGAAAAATGTGCAATGTCTCCAGGCATATAATATTTTATTATAGTGGCCTGCTGAGTAAGAAGTACAGGAAAAGAATTCTTTAGTGAAATTAAGTGAATTATGCTAAATTGAGAAATGCAACTATCTATTATAATATTATTTATATTTTTTTCAGAGCTGTGGGCTTTGGTCTTGCCAGTTCGTTTTAGCCAATTAATGATTTCAACAGGAAAGTTTTAAAGTTAGTGTAAATGAGTAGGTCACAGGATTAAGTATAGATGTTTTTAAGCATTATGTGATCTACCAGCTGTGGAGATTTGGTTCCAAATTAAAATACAAGAAGCAGTATCTTAAAACCATGATTTAAAAAAAAGGAAAGAGTGCACATACAAATAAACATTTTAAAGAGGAAAAACTCAGCCCAAAATTCAACATGGCAACGGTAATTCCCTCTGCTTACCATGCCTTCTTGATTTTGAAATGTACAAGTCTAGTCATTGGTCATGATACTACTGAAACTTGGACCTTTGTCAGACTCTTAAAAGTCAGTAGATCCAGTATAAAGCATCAACTTCCTTGCCTTAGTTTCTCCATTAGCCCAATGTCCTCTTGTGCTTCCCTCTCTTTTCACTCACTGCAGATTAACATTGTTTGCTAAGGTATCTTTTCTTCCTCTGTGGGACTTAAAAAGCTTCAAGGAGATAGTCTGTCTTGTTTCCCTAGTGCCTGATGTTAATTGGAGCTCCATAAGTGATGTTGGATAGAACAGAACTATTCCCAGTCAAAATGTGTCCTCATGGGGACTTCCCTGGTGGTCCAGTGGCTAGGACTCTGTGCTCCCAATTCAGGGGGCCAGGGTTGGATCCCTGGTCGGAGAACTAGATCCCACATACTACAACTAAGACCTGGAGCTGCCAAATAAATACATAAATATTAAAAAAAAAACTGGAAAAAAATAAATGGAAGTCTAAAAAAAATAAATGTGTCCTCATGTAGTGCGGTTTCTCACTCTGCCTGTGGCCCACACAAATGCAGACCCTTGTGACAGCATATAGGAGTCGGCAAGCTGGCCTTTCTGCAGCCCGCCTGCCCAGAGTGCAGGCAGCTGCCCGAGAACGCTCTCTTCACCTTAGTAGGGCAAAAACCTGACAGTGAGTATCAGTTCAGTTCGGTTGCTCAGTCCTGTCCGGCTCTTTGTGACGCCATGGACTACAGCACGCCAGGCTTCCCAGTCGACCCATCACCAACTCCCAGAGCTTGCTCAAACTCACGTTCATCAGTCTGTGATGCCATCCAACCGTCTCATCCTCTGTCATCCGCTTCTCCTGCCTTCAGTCTTTCCCAGCATCAGGGTCTTTTCTAATGGGTCAGTTCTTCGCATCCAGTAGCCAAAGCATTGGAGCTGCAGCTTCAGCATCAGTCCTTCCAATGAATATTCAGGACTGATTTCATTTAGGATGGACTGGTTGCATCTCCTTGCAGTCCAAGGGACTCTCAAGAATCTTCTCCAACACCACAGTTCAAAAGCATCAATTCTTTGGTGCTCAGCTTTCTTTATGGTCCAACTCTCACATCCATACATGACTACTGGAAAAACCACAGCTTTGACTTTTGACATACAGACCTTTGTTGGCAAAGTAATGTCTCTGCTTTTTAATATGCTGTCTAGGTTGGTCATAGCTTCCCTTCCAAGGAGCAAGTGTCTTTTAATTTCATGGTTGCAGTCACCATCTGCAGTGATTTTGGAGCCCATATAAATAAAATCTCTCACTGTTTCTGTTGCTTCCCCAAGACAGCAAGTAAAAGTGATTGAAAAAAGAAACCAAAATGAAATGCAGAAGAAAGGGAAAGACACTACAAATACAGAAAAATTTATTTCTATCCCCACTTTTATAGCTAACCAGCTGTGGGATATTGAGGAAATCATTTAACCTCAGTTTTCTTGTCTGTGAAGTGAGTATTTTGTTATTTAGTTAAGTCAAGTCTTATCCGACTCTTTTGCAACCCCATGGACTGTAGCCCACCCAGGTCCTCTGTCCATGGGATTTCACAGGTATTTCCAGTATTCACAAGAATATTGGAGTGGGTTTCCATTTCCTTTTCCAAGGGATCTTCCTGACCAAGGGATCAAACCCATGTCTCCTACATTGGCAGGCAGATTCTTTACCACCAAGCCACCAAGGAAGCCCAAAAGCATACATGTAAGAGTATGTGTGTTTGTGTGCTCATACTTGTATATAGAAGTTCTTAGTTACAGGAGGAAGTTGGGAAAACTAAATCTTGTTACCACAGAGTTTAAAATAAGATCCCCTGAGAATGGATACATGCGTATGTATGGCTGACTCCCTTTGCTGACCACTTGAAACTATTACAACATTGTTGTAATTACAACTCCAATATAAAATAAAAATTTTTTAAATAATACATTTTTTAAAAAATAATAAAGCAAGATCTCCTGCTGTCAGATTATATAAATTTGAAAATGACTTCAGAGAACTTTAGCCCCTGCCTGCCCACACCAAAGAGGCCTGAGACCTGGTTCAAGTTCAAGGAGATTAAATTCTTTTTCAGGAAGGAAGATACAACTGGATCAGAGCGGTCCAGAAGTGTCGGCTGATTCCCTCTTAGAAAATCCTTGGGCAGTAATTCTGACCTTGCCTGGAGATTATAAGGGAGAATATTATTATGATCAGCTTTGGGAAAGGAATGTGCTTTCAAAGCACATTTTAGACGTGCTTTACTCCTACCAGAGACGTCCGGAAATTTCCCAGGACCTCAGAGTCTGAAAGGCAAAGGGTGTCTGGTTATAATCGAATCAGACTTTTGTTAAATGTCATTTTTGTGATAAGTCAAATATTTCAGTACATGTAGTTTGGTCATTTTTAATTATACCTAATTCAGAAGTGATTTTTCTCAGAACATCCTTCTACCTGTTGACACGTAGGTTAACTATTTGGGGAGGATATGTAGTTACCTAATTTAGATCTGGAGTTTTGAGTTGACTGCTGAGTGCCCTTTCAGGCTCTCTGAGCTAGCACCCTGCAACCACCAGATATGTCCAGTCCAGCCCTCTGAGTGTGAGGGCACCTCCTGATCAAGCACCGGAGGAGAGGACAAATTCTGCTTACATCCGCGGGCGAGGCCTCTGATGAGCCTCTGTCCTGAGCTCAGGGCCACCTGTGACCAGGTGAATGCCAGGAACCTGAGCACCCACGCGGCTGCCCAGCTCTGAGCCTTGCTTCTGTCCTGGCCACTGCCCAGATGGGACGGCCCTCTGCCCTGGATCTCAGCCTGCCCCCTTGGGTTCTTCACCGTGTACCTGGCCCTTGCCAGGCCCTTCTCACTAGGGACTGTTTTTTCCTCTCTTCCACTGCACACAGCTGCCACCTAGATTCTCCCCAGCCTTACAACCCGTCGTGTCCTCCTGCCTGGGGACTCTTGTTGCCATGCCCCACATCTCAGGACAGACTTCCTGGCGCTGTTAAAGCCAGCCTCAGCCAGCCCACGTTCATCAAAAATCCGCATGAACACTGTAACTTGAACGACTGGCCATCTTGGGGAGATCAGCCCCCAGCTCAGCCATCTCCCTAGCCTTCCGGGGGTCTTGCCCCTGAGCCACCTGCTGCTGGTATCCCAGTGTGTGCCGATACCAGCTGGGAGGGTTCCACCTCCACTCATGCCAACAGGGTCAGGAATTCTCCAGGGACACAGAAAGGATTATTGTGGAAAAAGAAGTCTAACTGTTCTCTGCCTCCACTGAGAATAAATTCAGAGGAAACTGTGAGTAATGTATGCACGATAAGTACTTTAGTACTGTGGCACAAAGTGCTTTTTGGTGGGTAAAGTGAGATACAAGCTGCTGTATTAAGTATTGGGTTGGATTGGATTCATACCATCTCACAGGAAAACCTGAATGAACTTTTTGGCCACCCCCAGTCGTACCCTCGGTTAAAGTACAACTCTGTTTACCTGCGGCAACAGGACGTAAAAAACTACAGATGTGTTGCAGTGAGAGCTCTTTACCAACAGTCCAACATGCAGGCTCTAAAGCTGAGCATTTTAAAGACATGATTAGGTGGGAAAATACAAAGCTTGAGGTGACCAGCCCAAGTCTTTCAGGGAGAGAGAATGCAGCCCTCTTCGGTCTCTGAAGCTGAGAGGGTGCTAAGGCCGTCCAGACCGCAGGCCCTCGTCAGCTCTCAGCCACGCTGGAGCCTTTGCACCTGCCGAATCTGTCTGGAGCCTGTTTCCTCCCAAGGACCAGAAACTAGCCAGCCACCCAGATGCGCCATGTTTTAAAGAGACATCTGGCGTGTTTATTACCGTGCTGTGGCCAGGGGAGTTTTCTGCTCTGTCTGCAGGGCCCTCGGTCCTTTTTAGCGAGTGCTGTGTGCATTGCTGCGTGCGGGTTCACAGGTGTTGTCTAGCTCTCCTCCTCTTTGTGCTGTGCTAGCTCATTTTCCCAGATACTTGTTCATAGCAGCTTGTCATGGTCCCTTGATCTTTCTTGCCAAACGATAGTAAGGCATTTTTGAAGCGCTGGAAGCCTTTTGCTAGTGTTCTATCCAGCTGTCCCTGTTTGGTATGTTGGAGTCCTACAAGAGAGTCCTACCTTCCATTTGTGCGGAATTTGCCCATTATTTCTATTCTTGCCTCTCAAGTGGAACCAGGTTAGCAAACGATAGAAAATTAAATCCAGATGCTTTGTGATAAGAAAGATGTTTTGTGAAAAAGACCACTCAGTCATAAAGAACACTCAGAATGAGATTATGCAAATATTCCTATTATCATATTTTCAAGTGGTACAGCACACTTGATTCTGATGCAAGGCAGGGAAATTCTGGTTAGCTTTTTATTTCATTTTTTCTGTTTTAAATGAGCAGAAGCAGCTCACTAAAGCATAAAAGAACTTAGGTTTTCCAAAAGGGCTGCCTCATAATCACCTGTGTGCTTTCACAGCCCACCAGAGATGATGAATAAATTTTACTTTGGCCTCATAGTTTATAATTTACCCATACACTATTGTAACAGAAATGAAAGAGGTTGTCACACTATTTAATTTCAGGAAACCTGTGATCTGGAAAAGATAAAACCTGAAGCCAGACGATACTTGGAAAAATCAGTTAAAATGGGAAAAAGGAATGGGCTCCATCTTCCAGAACAAGTACAAAATGTGAGTTTATTTCTTTTAATTAGAAAACAAAAGAATAAATTTTTTTAAATGCAATGAAAGGACAGGAAATTGGGATACACGTGTTTGTAACGTGGAAAATAACTCATAATACAAATGAATTTACAATGTATTTGGTAGTCAATGATTTTAAATTCCACAACTCCTATTAACCGCGTGTTGACTGTCAAACAGCTGATGACTTAATTGTTCTTTAATTCTGTGTGGATTTTATTTGCTTTATGTGTGCCGGGTTTATCTCCCCCCATTCTGCTGTACATCCTCTGATAGCAAGTTCAGGCCTTAGTAGTCAACTTGTATTGTCATTTCTTTATGCATACAGAGATAGGGCACTGGTAGTAAAATCCTTATGATGGAAAGTTTTAAAACCAGCATTTTGGAATGAAACCCTCTGAGTAATATACGCACCATAAAAATGGAGAGATTAGCTTCTCAAACGTTCTCCTTTGTCTAATACCCAGTGAGATCTTTCAGGTTCAGAAGCTCAGCTACAGAATTAACGCATTCTTCAGGATAGGAGGACACTGCACAGTATGTGTTAAGTCAGCAGTCTCAACTTTAGTGTGCATCCTAATCACCCGGAGGGCATGTTAAAGCTCTGATTTTACAGGACCCGCCTCCTGAGAGGGTGGGCTTCAGCAGGCATGTGTGGGTCTCCAGAGTGGGCATTCCTAACAAGTTCCCAGGTGATGGTGATGCTACTGGTGAGAAGCATGCTTTGAGAAATTGTGTGGTTTATGTAAGTTTTATAATCTAGAATTTTTAGAAGAGTGGGACAGGTTAATAAATTATCTCATGTGTTTTCTTGTGATTTCCTGCCTATTGCTTTCTTTGATCTCCCACCTAGTACTTTCTGCTCCCCCCCTAATCTAGTACTTCTTATACAAATGTTAGGGCCCATAAATCACCTTTATTTGCAAATGCTGTATAAAACTAAAACATAGCCTGTTTTCCTAAGGAACCATGGAATTAATTACTCGGTTCTTACCGCTTCATTTACTTCAGTACCCAATACTGATTTACTAAATTAAATTTTTGGATTGGAAAAGATTAAAAGTGTTCATTATCAATAGGCTACCAGATTCATTCATTTACTCAGCAGCTAGCTACTTACTGTAGATGTACCATATGCCAGACTCTGCTTTCACTATACCTCCTAAATATATTTAGTTCTTAAAAATTTATGCTTGATGTCTAACACATTACCAGGATTACCTTTCTGTACGTATTACATACAGGTTCTCATGGACACAATGTAGAAAATTGCAGAAAACTGTATTATCAGGCATATCTCTAAGAAAGTACTTCCTGAGAGTTGGGTACAGAACCTAGTCTTCATATAAAAGTGAAGCTTCCTTGACTGATGGAAATAAGAATGAAAGTTGCATTTTATTGTTATTGTCCTGTATTTGTATCTTTGTTTCAGGAAATTAAAGCAATGAAGAAGAGAATGAGTGAGCTATGTATTGACTTTAACAAAAACCTCAATGAGGATGACACCTTCCTTGTATTTTCCAAGGCCGAACTTGGTAAACCTTTGTTGTTTTTTTAAAATAAGTCCATAATTTAGACAAATAATGTCACCCCACAGTTTACCAAATCAAAGTTAAAAGAATTCTTTAAAAAATGTACCTTCTGCAGAACCCACCACCTCTTGTAGAAAAAGCACAAGCAAACCACACCTAACTTTTAGGCTACAAGAATATATACTGTTTGTAGAGACAGTCTAGAAGAAATTTTATAATCTTGCTTGACAATTCATGCTGGTGTTTAACAGCCTTCAGCACTTTAAAAATTTTTTGCCTCACAGTGTCCTCTGCATTGTAACTTAAACTGGCATTTTGTTGCTGAGTCGTGTCTGAGTCTTTTGTGACTCCATGTACTATAGCCCACCTGGCTGCTCTGTCCATAGGATTTCCCAGGCAAGAATACTGGAATGGGTTGCCATTTCCTTCTCCAGTGGATCTCCCCGACCCAGGAATCAAACCCACATCTCCTGCATTTGCAGGCAGATTCTTTATCACTGAGGCACCGGGGAAGCCCCTGTCACTTAAACTAGCCTTTTCTTATTTGTTACAGATTTGCACGGGGAGGTGGGGGGGTGGTGCTTAATTTTGCCTGCTCTTCATCAAAATGCCGTCTGTGCAAGTGCATTGAGGCCTGCTCGTATTTGGAATTACCATCTCCCAGGCCACCGACCTCTAACCACCACCCCATTCCAGTAACAGCAAAGCAATATTATGAGGATTGTCATTATTTTACTTGAATTTCAATTACTCCACAAAATCCCTGGAGCTTCTTAAAGGCACCATGCCAGTGCTAAATAAACCAACCATGAGTGGAAAAACTGATGTGTGAGAAAATGATTTTTTGCAGGTGCTCTTCCTGATGATTTCATTAACAGTTTAGAAAAGACAGATGGTGACAAGTATAAAATTACTTTAAAATATCCACACTATTTTCCTGTCATGAAGAAATGTTGTATACCTGAAACCAGAAGGAAGATGGAAATGGCTTTTAATACAAGATGCAAAGAGGTATTATAAATGTTTGCCTTTCCTTTGTTTTTACGGAAGATGTTAAGAAAAGGGTTTGCTCTGTTCGCCAGTGTTGAAGTTAGCTCAGAAGTGGCTTCCGATTTTTCCATGTAAACATGTTTGTGTGAAGGTCATGCCTCCTAAATCCTCAGACTTACAAGGCTTAGCTTTTGGCTTGTTTTTTTGGCAACCTTCTTAGTGTGGCCATAGGTTCAGCGGTTCTAATATAGATTGAATGGGTTACAGAAGCTAATGGTCGTATTCTTCTTCCAAGTCAACAGTCCAGGGCTGGTGGAATAACTCTCGTCAATAAGTGACTTCTAAGGCCAGTTTGTCACCATTTTCAAGCCTGTTGGGAAGTGGGAAAATAAAATACAGAGCAAGCATCTTTAAGAAGGCCTGAAAATGACACATGTCAACTCTGTTCACATTCCATTGACCTAAATTCCATCGTATAACGGTATCCAACTGCAGGGGAGGCTGGGAAGTAGAATCTTCAGTTGATAGCCATTTGGTCAGCTAAGGGCACTCTATTACTGAGAGGAAAAAAGGAAGAATTAGAAATGAATTCAAGGAATCAGCTAGCCAGCTCCACCAAACAGTCTGCCTCTCTGGCTATCCAAATAATCATGAGTACCCTTTTTTCTTTCCCCCACACAGAAACCATTGACCATGTGTCAGATCCCAACCAGTTAACTGCCTTTAGACCAGAATCTCTGAGTGTCATACAGTCTTCCCCAATTATAGCTTCTCATGACCTGGCCACCTGTGAAAGGGTGGAATACTTGCCTGGCCCGCTCAGCTCCAACACACACACACCCCCAGTGGTAGAATAGGAACAGAAAACCACACTAAAGACTCCCATTTGAGAAAGGAAAGAGTGGGAAACAGCAGGCCCAGACCAATTCTCAGGAACAGTCTGGCAGAAACTGTAGGGATTTCGAGCTCTGTGAAGTTTCCCGGGATCGCCTGTTGGACTTACTTGGGTCTCCTTTGTAGCAAGAATTCCTTTAGCAGTTGTATGCGGTGGCCCCTGGTTTTACCTGCAGGGAATTCTTTCTTGTCCATTATCCTCCATGACTGTATCCTAGATGGCTACTGGTATACATTCCTACTGATGCCAGTTTGAAGTCTGAGGGGTATTTTTGTAGGCCAGGCTCACTTATCTTTGGTAATAAAATGCCCTCAGAAACTTAATAGTTTTCTTTTCTCTTTGCGCACAACCAGATTCGTGTTAAAATAACAATATCCAAACCTGCCAAATTTTTTCTCATATGTGGGCTTCTATACGGTGTCCATCCTCTGGTCCTCAATCTAACAGCGTCTGCTTCAGGGCCCTCCAAAACCATAGACTTGAGGAGGAAGGCAGCACCCTCACCGCTAATCATAGTTCAATAGCGCTGAGTGTCAGGAGGACCGAGCAATTGCCTTTCCAGTCATCTGATGCCCCAGATCAGGGGCCATGGGCAAAATTCTCTTAGCAGGACTCTTTTCCCTCTGTCTTTGCCAACTGACCAGTTCTCACTTGAGCTCATCTCTCTTGTGTAATCTTTCCAAAAACAGCACATATCAACAAACCTACACCAACATTATTCGTTTTCTCAAACAATTCCCGCAGAGCTAAGACTTGGTAGGTGACTGGCTTGCCTTCCAAGTTATGGTGAGCAACAATTTTTTAACAAATGTTATCTATGGTATACTGAGTATTACCAGCTTCCTACATGACAGCATCTGTGTCCTCACCTTCCATTCCTGTAGGTTTTTCATTTCTGTTAGAGCAGCACTCTATTCCTATGTTTAGTCTCTGTGGGTGTCAGGGTACAGGTTAAACCGATGTACAAAGTCAGCCGAAAGCACAGTGACTCAAATAAGATAAAAATTATTTTTCTTCAGGAAGGATTAATGGATACCAAGGGCCAGGGAGACTGGGAGATTATTGTTACCAAGTTTCTGTTCAGAAATGTCTTAGAAACAGATAGTGGCAATGGTTGCGTAACAATATAAATGTAATTGGTGCCATGAATTGTACACTTAAAAATGGGCTAAAATGGTATATTTTGTGTTGGGTGTATTTTACTACCTTTTTTTTAAGGTTTATATCTCTTGCAACTAACATACAAAGGTGAGTGGTCCAGAGCTGGAAGATAGCTCTGCTGTCCTTAGTGTGTGGCTTCAAGGTCATTGTTCTCACTTTCAGTTCACAGCTAGCAAGACAGAGATCTATAATGACCCAGAAATTTCACTCATCACCTCATTTATATTCTGTTGTCCCATTGTGTATCACGTGGCCACAGCTAGTTTTAAGAGGGGCTGGGAAAGGGAGGCAGGTGACCATGTACCCAACAAAAGCTCAGAGAATTGTGCTACTAAAAGGAAGAAGGGGGGAATAGTATTGGGGAAAAATTGGCAGTCTAAGGAGACTGGAAAAGGTGAAAGATTCAAACTAGGTAACTTTAGAACTTATGTTTCTCATATCCATGTTTCCATTCTAGTTTTAAAATAATTATAATGCATAATTATGTGGTGTTTGCTCTTGTACCAGGCATTTTTCTCTGTGCTTTATTTATATTCTCCCTTGAATCTTCATAATCACTCTATAATGTAGCTACTTTTATTATGTTCGTCTGCCAGATGAGAAAACTGAGGCTTAGGAAGATTGAGTGACTTGCTAACATTTCGACAACCAGTAAATGGTGGAGCCAGATTTTGGTAGTGTGATCTTCCTTAGAAACATGTCTATAAATGATGATTTAATAGCAGTTTTTCTTTGACCTCAACACTTATTTCCTTTCTCTGGGAGATTATTTTTTCCTTTATTGTTAACAAAACAATAAAGCAGTATCACTATTTGCATTTTAATACAAATAAAATATGTAAAACGTGTGTAATAATTTGAGAAAATCCCTAAAACATTTTTAAGCTTAGAGTTCTGTGGCATTAAGTATATTCATATTGTTATGCAGCTATCGCCATGTATCTCCAGAACTTTTTCATCTTTCCTGACTGAAATTCTGTACCCATTGAACACAAACTTCCCTCTCTCCCCACCCACCAAGCCCCTGGCATGTATCATTCGACTCCTGGTCTCCATAAATTTAACTACTCTAGGAGCTGCATATAAGTAGAATCATACAGTGATTATCCTTTTGTAACTAACTTACATCACATAGCACAATGTCTTCTAGATCTGTCCATAATTTGGCATATGTCAAAATTTCTTTCCCTTTTAAGGCTGAATAATATGTAATATGCACTATATTTTTTTAATCCATTCATCCATTGATGGACATGTAGGATGCTTCTACCATTTGGCTATTATGAATAATGCCACAGTGAACACAGGTATACAAATATCTGTTTGAGTCTCTGTTTCCATTTCTTTGGGATGTATATCCAGAAGTAGAATCACTGAATCATGGGAATTCTTTGTTTAATTTTTTGAAAAATCATAATACTGTTTTTTATAGCAGCTTTACCATTTTACATTTTCATTAGCAATATACAAAGGTTCCAGATGTTCTACATCATCATCAATGCTTATTATTTCCCTTTTTTTAAAGGGAAATAAATTTAACAGCACCTAAAATTTTGTTAGGACCCTCATTGCTATCTCCTGAGATTTAAAAAGTCAATTATAATTTCAGAAATAAAACTGGATCATGAATCCAAAAAAAGTCTATAACACTGAAATGGAATAACTTACTAGTTGAGATGTCTAAAAATATTTGACAGTCTTACCAACCTGAAAGTAATGTAATAGCCCTTCTTTTTAGTGCTTTGGATCCAGTTAATTATTAACCTTTATTTTGATTTTTATTGTTGTTGTTTCTTACTAGGAGAACACTGTAATCCTACAGCAGCTACTCCCACTGCGGGCCAAAGTAGCCAAACTGCTCGGCTATAGCACACATGCTGACTTTGTCCTTGAGATGAATACTGCCAAGAGTACAAGGCATGTAACAACCTTTCTCGGTTAGTCTTCTTTTCTTAATTTCTCACATGTCCCTGTTTCTTCTTTTTTTGTGTGTGTGACTATTTTGCTGCATGGCACCAACTTGACAGAGGGCCTCAAAACCTAACATGCCCTTGAAAATATTATTTTTCATTCATGCAAGAGAAATGTATTGATCACCTGTTATGCATTAGATACTGTACTTGGTTCTAAGGTTTGCTCATGGTTTATATTTTGGTTATAGTCCTTATCCTTGCTTCATTCTATCTGTATCTTGATGGGGATTTCTGTATTAATTCCTAGCAAGATACCTAGAGACCTACAAGAAGATTAGCCTTTGGCTTTATTCAGTATCACTAGGTGTTTGTTAGTTACAGCATGGCTGCTTATGAATTTGTGTGAAATAAGCTGACAAAGAGGACAAAAATGACAAGTAGAACATACAGGAACAAGAATATTTTATGTTCCAGAAGCCACTTGTTAATATATAAAAGAATATAAAATAATAGGCATCAAAACTGTTATTTAATAACTGTCTTCACATTCATTTAAAATCACTTTTTCATCGGTCTTTTTAAAACCACAGTTCTTGTGTCCTTGACATTTAGTCTCTGGCACTCTGTCACACTTACTCCTCTTAATCTCAGTGTCGCTATTCCAGCAGTCACTGATTTTCTCTTTCATTTTAGTGAAAATGGTTGAATAACATAACCATTGTAAAGATACTAATTTTTGTTTTTATCTTCTCTTGTCAGAGTTTACCAGAGTATGATTTATTTTTCAACTTTCTCTTTGACCCCATTCAGACTTTATTTACTTCTAACTACTAGTATATAATTTTATTAGCTTAGTTAAGTTGGAGATGATGAATAATGTATCAAGATCTGCATTCAGCCTGAAATTTAGACCTCTGTGTTCTCAGTGGCAATACCTTGAATTACTAATGTATATGCTGGCATCAGATATAACATGTAGCAGGTGTGCCATAAATAGTAGCTATTCATTATTATATTATTCATTCATGAGACATTTATAAAATAACTGCCACTAATGGAGGGTATGCTACATGGTTGGACGATAGAAAAGACTAAGATGAGGTTCTTTTCTTAATGAACTTTCCGCTGAGTGGAAACGATAGAAATGTGACCCGGTAATTGCCATATGTTCTGATGTATTTTACACAAGAAAATTGCTCAGGGAGTTGACAGCTTTGGCGAGAATGTTTCCCTTAGTGGTGGCGACTGTACACACTGAACATTTTCCTTAATGAACTTAATTTTTGAAAGCAGTTTCCCCTCTTTTTTAAAATTGGCATATTCCTGTCTGATTCTCTCACAGGCCTAATCAGAACGACATCTCTCTCTGTATCTGCCATGAGTTTCCTCTTTTCACCTCACAGCCCTCCTCAAGCCTCTGCATTCACTCATTATGGGTATGCTTCCCAGACGTCCACATCCCTTATAGAGCCAACATTTTTTACCTTACATACGTAACAAACTGTGGAGACCAAACACATAATAAAAGCATACTGCTTTAGCCAAATACAGTGAAATAGTCAAAAACTGACCATTAAATTGCAGTGTCCACCTAAAAAGTAGAAATGCTATGTCCGAATAGACCTTCTTCATAGGAATAGTGGAGAAGGCAATGGCACCCCACTCCAGTACTCTTGCCTGGAAAATCCCATGGACGGAGGAGCCTGGTGGGCCGCAGTCCATGGGGTCGTGAAGAGTCAGACATGACTGAGCAACTTCACTTTCACTTTTCACTTTCATGCACTGGAGAAGGAGATGGCAACCCACTCCAGTGTTCTTGCCTGGAGAATCCCAGGGATGGTGGAGCCTGGTGGGCTGCCATCTATGGGGTCGCACAGAGTCAGACACGACTGAAGCCACTTAGCAGCAGCAGCAGCAGCAGCATAGGAATGGAGTAGTTATTAACTGAGTCCGTGACTGTCAAAGGAACTGAGCAGTTTCCAGTAATTCCAATCGTAGGTCACATCCGATTTGTCTTCCCTAGCTCTGAGTAGCCAGCAGTGCGGGAGACACAGGAGACTCAGGTTTGATTCCTGGGTCAGGAAGATCCCCTGAAGTAGGACATGGCAACCCACTTCAATATCTTTCCTAGAAAATTCCATAGACGGAGTAGCCTTGCAGGCTACAGTCCATGGGGTCACAAAGAGTTGACACAGCTGGGCACATGGAACAGAACAGAGGAGCCTAACCTCACCGAAAAATAATCATGTTCATGAAGAGTAATTTAGTTTCACTATCACTTCGTTGAGTTCTGTGAGCTAAATTTCAGCTTTGTTGATGCTGTGAGGAAGTTGTGGC
This sequence comes from Cervus elaphus, assembly GCF_910594005.1. Classification (NCBI taxonomy): domain Eukaryota; kingdom Metazoa; phylum Chordata; class Mammalia; order Artiodactyla; family Cervidae; genus Cervus; species Cervus elaphus. The sequence goes on along the minus strand of NC_057839.1, from coordinate 16,986,331 downwards.
CTGATTTAGGGGGTGCCCCCCCCAAAAAAAGAGAGAGAGCCATAAAATAAATTACCCTGAAGAGAACAGCAGTGCTGTCATAATGAAGCCTGCTTTCCTCTCTCCCCCCCTTCTTTTTCCTTCTCCTTCCTTCCTTCCTCCTGATTTGACAAAGGAGGAAGCACCATGATGAGCTACTGGTGGTATGTATGGTTATGCTGGCTCCCAAGAGCAATGGATTGCTAACTTTACCCTCTTCCTCACAGATGATTTAAGCCAGAAATTAAGACCCTTGGGTGAAGCAGAACGAGAGTTCATTCTGAACTTGAAGAAAAAGGAATGTGAAGAGAGAGGTTTTGAATACGATGGGAAGATCAATGCCTGGGATCTCCACTACTACATGACTCGGACAGAAGAACTCAAGTACTCTGTAGACCAGGAGACCCTCAAGGAATACTTCCCAATTGAAGTGGTCACTGAAGGCTTACTGAGCATCTACCAGGAGTTGTTGGGACTTTCATTTGAGCAAGTGACAGATGCTCACGTTTGGAATAAAAGTGTCACACTTTACTCTGTGAAGGATAAAGCTACAGGAGAAGTATTAGGACAGTTCTACTTGGACCTCTATCCAAGGTACTGAGGATCACAGTGGTGAAGGGACCTTAGAGATTCATCTCCTACCCAGATTGAGACTCTTGTCTTTCATAATTCTCATACGTGATTCCTAGTAAAGGGATTAAAAATGTGGGCTCTGAAGCCAGAATGTCTAGCTCCATCACTTACTAGGCAAGTTACTTAATTTTTCTCTGCCTCAGTTTCCTTATGTATATTATAGGTCCTATGGGAATGGGATGGGAATATCAATCATACCTGCTTTGTAATGTTGTTGTTAGGATTGAAATGGTTCATTACATGCAAAGATTTTAGAAGACTGCTCAGAACACAACAAGCGCTTGATAGGTGTGAGCTACTTCCATCATCACCATCATGATCATCTAGTTTGTGTGCTGCATTTCTTAATTTACTTATTTATTTTTATAATTAGATTCTGGTTTTTTGTTTTTTTTTTTTTACTGTGCCACATGGCTTGCGGGATCTTAGTTCTCTGTTCAGTTCAGTTCAGTTCAGTCGCTCAGTCGTGTCTGACTCTTTGCAACCCCATGGACTGCAGCACGCCAGGCCTCCCTGTCCATCACCAGCTCCCAGCACCTACTCAGACTCATGTCTGTCAGGTCGGTGATACCATCCAACCACCTCATCCTCTGTCGTCCCCTTTTCCTCCCACCTTCAATCTTTCCCAGCATCAAGGTCTTCTCCAATGAGTTGGTTCTTCGCATCAGGTGGCCAAAGCATTGGAGCTTCAGCTTCAGCATCAGTCCTTCCAGGGAATATTCAGGACTGATTTCCTTTAGAATGCACTGGTTGGATCTCCTTGCAGTCCAAGGGACTCTCAAGAGTCTTCTCCAGCACCGCAGTTCAAAAGCATCAATTCTTTGGCACTCAGTTTTCTTTATAGTCCAACATTCACATCCATACATGACTACTGGAAAAGCCATAGCTTTGACTAAACAGACCTTTGTTGGTAAAGTAATGTCTCTGCTTTTTAATATGCTGTCTAGTTTTGTCATAGTTTTTCTTCCAAGAAGCAAGTGTCTTTCAATTTCATGGCTGCACTCACCATGTACAGTGATTTTGGAGCCTAAGAAAATAAAGTCTCTCACTGTTTCCATTGATTCCCCATCTATTTGCCTTGAAGTGATGGGAATAGATGCCATGATCTTAGTTTTCTGAATGTTGAGTTTTAAGCCAACTTTTTCACTCTCCTCTTTCATTTTCATCAAGAGGCTCTTTAGCTCTTCTTCGTTTTCTGCCGTAAGGGTGGTGTCATCTGCATATCTGAGGTTATTGATATTTCTCCTGGCAATCTTGATTCCAACTTGTGCTTCATCCAGCCTGGCAGTTCACATGATGTACTCTGCATATAAGTTAAATAAGCTGGGTGACAATATACAGCCTTGACGTACTCCTTTCCCGATTTGTAACCAGTCTGTTGTTCCATGTACAGTTCTAACTGGTGCTTCTTGACCTGCATACAGATTTCTCAGGAGGGTGGTATTCCCATCTCTTGAAGAATTTTCCACAGTTTATTGTGATCCCACACAGTCAAAGGCTTTGGCATCATCAATGAAGCCAAAGTAGATGTTTTCTCTGACCACAAATCAAACCCAGGCCCTTGATAATGGAAGCACAGAGTCCTAATCACTGGACTGCCAGGGAAGTCTCTGCATTTCTTAATCTAAAATTGACCTCAGAACATTTATTTTTCAGGTACTCTGCCAATACTCTTAGACGTGTCAGCACTCCCTTCAGTCTGGCTGAAAGGCAGCATAGTATTAAGGAACAGGAAAATCTTGGCAGTCGTTCAAATTTGAGGTGGAATGCTTGAGTGACATAACCTTTGTGGGTCTCTTTATCCACCTCTGTAGTACGGGAATGATGTTCCCTTTTCAGGATTGTTCTGTACATTAGATTATTCAATCAATGGTAAGAATTAAAAATATTATTATTATTATCTTTGTAGCGTGTTGTAACTATGGACGTCACAGTATTTCATCAGACTTGAAAGGATTTAGGTTATTCTTTGTGGGCTGCCTTCCAAAACAAAAACCACACTGTTGCAATTTTCCTAGATCAGAGTAAATAATAGCATATCTCTAGATCAGCAACACATACAAGTTCATAATCTACTGAGAGGTGGCTTCAAGAAGGGGCTGGATAACTCCTATCAGCCAGACAGGAGGCAGAGTTGTCTTATCCGACTGCTTTATGAACTTTCTTTCACTTCTGGTATGATCTAAAGATAAACGCATGTCAGATGTGGATGTCTGTTTTTAATTGAATGATGTCAGGATATATAGTTTGAAGCCAAGAATTCTTCAAGGGGAAATCCTTCAACATCGGAGCCTCCTATAACCGTGCCTCAGTTTGCCTTCTGCGGCCAAAGGTAGTAGTTCTTGCTGACCATCCTGCTGTTCCTTTGTCCCAGATATAACTGCCGTCTTCTGTACTCAGAGATCTGGTTATTACTACCAGCACTTGTGTGGGGACCAGAGAGTGATGTTCGAGTGATATTCCATGAGGGTAATGACCTAGTTAACAGTCGCTTTCTGTCACCTGACATGCTTGCTTCTCGTTTTCTTTGTCCACTTGACTCAAAAAGAGGATATTTGTAGTAGGTTAGGAAAGATCAGTTTCCTTTTTTTTTTTTTTTATCACATATCAATTTTAATTCATCAAACCCTGAGATTCTCAAGCAATAGAAGAAACAAAAACTCAAATAGTTCCAACGTAAGAGTGCCAGGTAAGGGCATCTTTTTAAATCACCGTCCTTTTATAAACAAAATGTAAAGATGTAATCTTGGAGTAAGGAAACCTCTGAAATTAAGTGAATCAAGTTTATTTTTTAAAAGGAAAAATTAAAAGCCCCTCAGTGGCACTGATTTTTAAATTAGTAGCAGTCTTTATGGCTTTTCATAATGGACCAAGAGGTATAAAGTATACCACGATAAACACTTTCCAGATTACTTTAGTTCATTTTCCCCTGTTAAAAATAATATTTATAGATCTGTTTGCCTGTTTAAACAATTGAGTCTAACTACATGAAATCATTGTAGAAACACTGATTGGCCCTTTGAACATCCAGAGACTGGCTGGCTGAAAATGCTATGAAATTTAGTGCATGGTTTCCGGTGTATATGTCCATGGATTCTCTTCCTTCCTCTCCGCTTCTGTCTGCCTTCCCTTCCCATTGCCCTGCTCGCTCCTAGCTCAGGCTTGATCAAGTTCTTTTTGTTGTTGTTGACTTACTTCTACTTATTTATTTCAAATAGATTTTATCTTTTAGCGCCCTTCTAGATTCACAACAAAACTGACCAGAAAGGACAGACATTTCCCATATATTCCCTGCCCCCACATGTGTATAGTTTACCCCATTATCAACATCCCCCACCAGAGTGGTACATCTGCTAACAACTGATTAACCTACATTGACACATCATTATCACCTAAATTATATTCAGGTTCACTCTTGATGTTATACTTTCTTTGGATTTGAAAAAGCATATAATGTCTATAAACCATTAGAGTATCATACAGAGTAGTTTCACTGCCCTAAAAATCCTCTGCTCTATCTATCCATTTCTTGCCCTGCCACACCAATCCCTGGAAACAACTGCTCTTTTTACTTTCTCTGAAGTTTTGCCTTTTCTGAAATAATGTCATATGTGCTTAGTTACTCGGTAGTGTCTGATTCTTTGCAAACCCATGGACATTAGCCTGTCAAGCTCCTCTGTCCATGAGATTTTCCAGGCAAGAATACTGGAGTGGGCTGCCATTTCCTACTCCAGGAATATCATATAGATGGAATCATATAGCCCTTTCAGATTGGCTTCTTTCATTTAACATTATGCATTTAAGGTCCCTCCATGTGTTTCATGGCTTAATAGCTCATTTCTTTTCTTTTTAGCACTAAATAATATTTCATTGTCTGGATGTACCACAGTTTATTCATTCATCTACTAAAGGGCATCTTGATTGCCTCCAAGTTTTGGCAATTATGAACGAAGCTGACATTAGCATCCTTGTGACATAAGGGGCTTCCCTGGTAGCTCAGTGGGTATAGAATCCACCTGCAATGCAGGAGACCCCGGTTTGATTCCTGGGTCAGGAAGATCTGCTGGAGAAGGGATAGGCTACCCACTCCAGTATTCTTGGGCTTCCCTTGTGGCTCAGCTGGTAAAGAATCCACCTGCAATATGGGAGACCTGGGTTTGATCTCTAGGTTAGGAAGATCCCCTGGAGAAGGGAACAGCTACCCACTCCAGTATTCTGGCCTGGAGAATCCCATGGACTGTATGGTCCATGGGGTCTCAAACAGTCGGACATGACCGAGTGACTTTCTAATTCTAATCTAAGCATCCTTGTACAGGTTTTTGTGTGGATATAAATTTTCAGTCCCTCTGGATAAATACCAAAGAGTGCAATTGCTATATTGTTTGATAAGAGTATGTTTAGTTTTGTAAGAAACTACCAAACTGTCTGCCAGAATGGATGTACTATTTTGCATTACCACCAGCTATGAATGAGAGTTTCTGTTGTTCTACATCCTGTTAGCATTTGGTGTTGTTGGTTTTCTGGATTTGGGTAATTTTAATAGGTGTGTAGTGGTATCTTGTTTTAATTTGCATTTCCCTGATGACATATGGTGTGGAATAACTTTTGATATACTTAATTACCATCTCTGTATCTCCTTTGATGAGGTGTCTGTTAAGGTCTTTGGTATATTTTTTAATCAGGTTGTTTATTTTCTTATTGATGAGTTTTAAGAGTTCTTTGTATATTTTTGATAACAGTCTTTTATCAGATATCTCTTTTGTAAATATTTCCTCCTAGCCTATGGCCTGTCTTATCATTTTCTTGACAGTGTCTTTCTCAGAGCAGAAAATTTTCATTTCAGTGAAATCCAGCTTATTAATTTTTTTTCTTTCATGGGTTGTGTGTTTCTTGCATCTAAAAAGTCATTGCCAAACCCAGGGTCATCTAGATTTCCTTCTGTGTTGTATTCTAGGAATTTCATAGTTTTGCATTTTACATTTAGGTCTGTGATCCATTTTTTGAGTTATTTTTTGTGAAGGGTATAAGGTCTGTGTCTAGACTCATTTTTTTTGCATGTGGATGTCTAGTTGTTCCAGCACCATTTGTTGAAAAAAATTGTCTAGCCTTTGCCTTTTGTCAAAAAGAAGTTGACTATATTTATAGAAGTATATTTTTAATTTCCAAATATTTGGATATTTTCCAGATAGCCTTCTGTTATTTCTAGTTTGGTTCTGTTATTGTTGGAGAGTGTACTTTATATCTTTTCAGTTCTTATAAATTGTTTTGATTTATGTCCAGCATATAATTAGTCTTGGTGAATATTCCATGTGTACTTGAGTATTGTTTTCTGTTGTTGAGTTGAGAGTTCTACAAATGCCAGTTAGGTAAAGATAACCGATAATGTTGTTCAGGTTTTTTGTATCTCAGCTGATTTTCTCTTGGCCTGTTCAGCTAATTACTGAGAAAGGAAGCCTCTGACTGATTTGTCTGTTTCTTCTTTCAGTTTTATCAGTTTTTGCTTTGTGCATTTTTTTAAATTGAAATATAGTTGATTTACAATGTTGTGTTAATTTCTGCTGTGCAACAATGTGATTCAATTATATATATTCACACATTCTTTATATATATATATATGCATTCTTTCTTTTCTATTATGGTTTATCATGGGATATTGAATTGCTTAATATATTTTGAAGTTCTGCTTTTAGACATATACATATTTAGAATTGTTATATCCACTTAGAGAACCGTCCCATTTTTCAGTACATAATGTTCCTTATTATCTTTAGTAATATTCTGAGTTTACAGGTATTTTCGTTTAATGCTTTAAAGGTGGCATTCCATTGTCTTCTGGCTTGCATAGTTTCTGACAGGAGATGGCTGTAATTCTTATCTTTGTCCTACTACATGCAATGTGTTCTTTCCCTCTGACTGCCTTCAAGATTTTCTCTTTGTTCATCATTTTTAGCAGTTTCATACACTTAGGAATATGGGATTTTTTTTTTCCTGGTTCTTTGTTTTGTGTTTGTCTTCCTTGGTGTTCTCTGAACATATTGGATTTATGACTTAGTGTCATTAATTTTGGAAAATTCTCAGTTATTCTTTTGTTTTGTTTGGATTTTTTGGCCTGTACTGCACAGCTTGCAGGCTCTTAGTTCCCCAGCCAGAAATTGAACCCAAGCCCTTGGCAATGAAAGCGTGGAGCCCTAACCACTGAACCGCCAGGAAGTCCCCTAATTTTGGAAGATTCTCAGCTATTCTTCAAATATTTCTTCTGTCCTCTGTCCTCCTTATGAAACTCCAGTTACATATTTAGTAGGTCATTTGATATTGTCCTATAAGTCTTGATTCTCTGTTCTTGTGTGTGTGTGTGTTTATATGTTAGTAATTTCTCTTGACCTATCTTTGGATTCAGTGATTCTTTCCTTGGCTGTAAGAAGTCCCTCAATGAGACTATCACAGGCATTCTTCATCCTTATTACTGTGCTTTTCACGTCTAGCATTTTCATTGTATTCTCGTAGTTTCCAGCTCTCTACCAAAATTATCCTTCTGACTGTGAAGACTGTCTACCTTTTCCTCAAGAATGTTTAACATTTAACAATTTATTTTAAATACTCTAATAGCTCCAACATTTTTGTCATATGAATCTATTTTTCTTGCTCTTTTTGCCTCTTGACATTGTGTTTTTTCCTTGTGTCTTCATATGCCTTACAATTTTTTTTTTTAAGTCAGATATCTTATATAAAACAGTAAAAACTAAGATAGTCTTTATACCTAGCAGTGGGCACATACTTGCTAGGCCTTTAATGTGAGTGTCTGATTCATTCTATTTAGTACTGGAGCTGGATTTGGGCCTTGTTATTGCTATGGTTAACCTCAGTGAACCCAAAGCTTCAGCTCAGATTCCTGTATGTGTTTAGGATGAGAGCTTATTTGCCAGAGTTTTTTTTTAGTCTCTGTTCCCCACGCAATGTGAGTTTGTCCATGTGTTCTGTGCTTTAAAGAGGTCTCTTTTCATGCTCTTGCTCCTCTCCTTGCAGTAGACTGCTGTTACTTATTACTGGATTCCTATTAGCCTTGTTAGGGGAGTGTCGATTCTGTTGTTCAGATTAAAGGTCGGTCTTAGGAAGGCTCTGGGTCCCTGGGTGTTAGGAGTGGGCCTGTTCAGTGAATCTGCCCCATCCTCAGCTGTAGGTCTGGGCCGAGGATGTTTTCCTGCCCCAGCTTCAGAGTAGAGTTTTTTTGTTTGTTTGTTTGTTTTTCTGTTACCACCCCTCAGTAGCAGTGAGTTTTTAGCAGTGCTCTTAAGGCAACAGTGTTTCTTGCCTTTAAGGTCCAGGCTCATGTTCTCTAGGAGGAAGATGAAACAGACCTGGGCAGGGCTCCCTTCCACCGGGCCAGCGTCAGCACTGATTCTTTCTCAGCGTTCTCATCCTGCCCCTGACTTTTTCATGTGTACCCAGTAAGATCTGTGGAGAAGACCTTGCAAATGGATGCAAAATTTCCCTTATCTAATAACTCCTAGTGGTTCCCTACTTTTGCTGATCCACCATCAATCTTTATCAATTTGTTAAAAATTCTCTTACTGGTGTCTACAGGTTAAAAAACACACACATACACACAAGCAAAAAAAAAAAAGTGCTTGCTTCCTTTCTCTCTATCCTTGGAGGCATCTGTCTTAGACTGCAGGTTGGTTGCTCTTCAACTTTCACTTTATGGTGGGTTCAAGAAAAGTTGTGATTTGCAGGTTGTCCATCATGTTGCTGTAAGAATAGGATCAATGCCCTGTTCAGCTTGATTCTTAATCAAGCTGTTTCTTAATGGGAAGCTGTAAAGAGACTAGTTTGTTTTTGTTTTACCTGAATAACTTCAGCAGGAAAAAAACAGTTATGAGTCAAGAAAAGTTAATACAGAAAAAGACTTAAAAATCAAAACATCAAACTAAACTTAAATGTATTTTAGTGCTCTGAGCAAAGAAAAGAGGAGGAAACCTATTCCTATAACAAAGTCTAACAGCCCTTAGCTTCTGGAGAGATCATCACAGATATCACATTGTCCTAGCATAGATGACTTTATAGTATAATTTATGCTTTTTTTCCCAGGCTAACTAAAACCATTGTTTCCAAAAAGGCCTGTCTGGTTTATAAAAGGAGCTCATTTAATTATGAGTACTGATTTTCCCCTTATTGAATAAAAGAACAACTTTACTATCTGGATTTTAGTTTTTATCAGTTTTTTTAAATCAATTTTAATTTTAAGGAAAAAGTGCCTAGTAAGTCAAACTCTGTATCTTTTATCTCATATTTGCATCAACGCTATTTAGTGTTTAATGAGTCCATCTTTGAAGACGAAAAGCAGGAGCACGTTAAATTGGACGTTCAGCTATACCCTATTTGAGGTATATATTAATTCTTACATTAAGATTTCAACACAAGAAATCTTGGAAATATACCTCATATCAAGTGATAGTGGGTTTTTTGTTGTTCTTTTTTCAATTTTCATTGTTTCATTTTGACAGAACGTTGACCTGCTTCATAAAAGGTGAGTTAAATGTTTCAAAGCATCTTCTGTTATCAAAAGACTGAGAGAGGCCATGCCAATGTTGTTGCTAAAGAAGAGTGTGTGAATCTCACCAACTGTGCTTCTGGTCCCTTAGGGAAGGGAAGTATAACCACGCAGCCTGCTTTGGTCTCCAGCCTGGATGCCTCCTGCCTGACGGGAGCCGCATGATGTCTGTGGCTGCCCTCGTGGTGAACTTCTCACAGCCACTAGCAGGTCGTCCCTCTCTCCTGAGACACGATGAGGTGAGGACTTACTTCCATGAATTCGGTCATGTCATGCATCAGATTTGTGCACAGGTGAGTGCTTGTTGTTTTTTTTTTAATGGTAAACCTACTAATTGCTTTTCCAGAATTTTTTTTCCCACTGATGTCAGATTTCTCAACTTGTTTCTTAGCATGTTTTTCTCAGAAGCTGAACATGTTCAAAAATGTCATAGGCCTTATACAAAACCACAACATTTTTCTGGTTGTGTCCTCTTTCACAACATATTTTTACTGCAAGATCCAGCCACTGATGAAAGAGCTTCATTGAATCCCATCCTGTGGTGTGAGTGCATGCGTGCTCAGTCGTGTCTGACTCTTGCGACCCCATGGACTGCAGCCTGCCAGGCTTTGTCTGTGGAATTTATCAGGCAAGAATACTGGAGTGGGTTGCCATTTCCTTCTCCAGGGGATCTTCCCAACCCAGGGTTCAAACCCTGCATCTCCCTGGTGTTTCCTGCATTGCCAGGTGGATTCTTTACCACTGAGCCACCTGGAAGCCCCACCCTTTGGAAAAAGAAAGAAAACTATTGTTAAGGAAGGGTGTCAGATTTTTTTTTTTTCCCTTTTAAATCTTTTCCTCAGAGGAATTTGGTGTAAGCTTCAGAGATAAACTGTGCTATAATCTGTCTCTTTTGCTTATTAATGCTTTGTTTAGTTCAATGGTTTTCAATCATCCAGACTTTATACTCCTTTTTAAATAATGAATAATTTCTTATACCATCCTTTACTAGGCATCAATTAAAATCACAGATAACATGGTATAACCCTGGGGGGAACTTACCAAGAAAGAGATGTGTGTGTGCAATGGATTGCAACTAATTTCTCTTTATTTCTAAAAATGAAAAGTATATTTATTCTCAACTTCATAACACAGTCCAGTAAACTAGGCCCAGACTGTTCTAGGATGAACCATGTGAACTTGCTAATATTTAACCACTGTTGACACGAAAACATCTAGTTCAGTTGTTCAACCTAACAGTTTTTAAAATTGATATTTACATAAATGGAGGGACAGCTTTCCAAATTGGAAATCTCCACTCATCTCTAAAGGTGAACTTTTTAGAAATAGCCTCTTTATTAGAATAGTTTTAGATTTACAGAAAAATTGCAAAGGTAGTACTCCTCACCTTGTTTCCCTCACTGTTAACGTCTTACAGTACCTTTGCCAAAACTCGGAAGCTAACTTTGGTGTGGTACTTCTAACTAGACTCAACACTTTACTTGGATTTTTCTAGTTTTTCCCAAACTGTCTTTTCTATACCGATTTTTTTTTTCAAATCTAGCTAATATCCTCACTAAACATAAACGAAAGCATTTTGTTTATATTTTTCAAATTCTGGGCCTGCCATCCTCTTCTTTCCATGGGATTTTCAGGCAAAAATACTGGAGTTGGTTGCCATTTCCTTTTCCAGGGGATCTTCATGACCTGGATCGAACAAGGATCAAACCCTCGTCTCTTGTGTCTCCTGCATTGCAGGCAGATTCTTTACCCATTGAGCCATCAGGAAAACCCCTCAATATCCTCACTGAACATAAAAGAAAACATTTTGTTTACATTTTTCAAGTCCTAGCCATGGTTGTGTAGTATGACATAATGAAGAGTTCAGGTTATATGTGAATAAACTTGAATCTTGCAGCAAAAACTGCAGACTGATACGTAAGTGGTTTTGTCAACTCAAGACCAAGAGTAGTATAGCCACTTGTCTTAGTTCAGAGTGCTATTAATATAACAGAATACCATAGATTGGGTGACTTATAAATAGCATGTTGTCCTGACATGTGCAGTTCAATGCTGGACATCCAGCATCCCACACCTAGAGTAGCCCCTAATCATTGTAATAACCAAAAATGTACCCATTCTTTTCCAGAAAACGACTATCACTTTTGTTAAAAGAAAAAAAAAAAAAAAAACTATTTAGTTCTTTCAACATTTTATCTTTACTTCCTGGTGCTTCCATGTTCTATTTTTAAAAGGCAGAGGGGAATAGGATATGAATCTATTCAGATAAATAAATCCTGGTATACTAATACAGCCATTTCTACTCTCTATTTAATCCAAAGAAAATAAAGCTTTCAGAATAACATAAATTTTCTTCCTTAGATAATTTTAAAGTCTTATTTTCACAGCAATAGGGTTCCTGAAATATTTATTTTCCATCAGTGTCCAGCATTTCCTTTAAGTAGAATAAAACTAGATTCCATTTTTCTAAAACATTTTTATGAATAATTTGGAAAAGTCAAATATTTTTCTTAATTTCAGACTTATGTGACTTAGATTATCTAAGATCCAGTTATGTACTTGTACATAGATAAACAGGAGATCTTCTTTGGATCTGAGAACCTGTGAAAATCTGATTTAAGCTATAGAAGTCTCTTCGAGAAAAATGGACATAAATTTACACAACCAAATTTTTACATGGAATTTCGAAGGGCTGCTAACCCCCTAAAGCCTAGGTCATACTGAATTCCAAGTTAAGAACTATTTCCTCCTTTGTCTGGATGTTAATTATCAGCTAATGATTTCATGAGGAAGTCATTTGGTGTCTTAATCACATTTAAAAATAATACTGATCCTCAAATAGGGTTTTCTGTGTTTTTGATGCATGTTCTTATTTTGAAATACGACCCTCATTTAACCTTAATGTCGTATGCTTATCATGTATTCACAAAGCAGTTCTCTACTATTCTGTTATTCTCATTATTTCTTATATTAATTTTGATCCTTTGAAATACCCACTTTAGTACTGGAAAATAAATTTCTTGGTACTGTTTCATTTTAAAGCTCTGTGACTCATGACTGAAATATATATACACTGATATGGATGAACTATATGTGAATATATAATTATATATGTGACTGAACATGCTTATGAATATATATGAATCAATATGTATACTGATGATTGTATATATACTGATGATCAATATATATACTGATGAATGAAATACATGTATGTTTCATATATATATATACATACATATATATGAATGAACTATGTATGCATGTATATAATTATATGTGACAACTATCTATATATGAATCAGTGAAGAGCCGACTTACTGGAAAAGACTCTGATGCTGAGAAAGATTGAAGGCAAAAGGAGGAGGGGGTGGCAGAGGATAAAATAGTTAGATAGCATTACTGACTCAATGGACATGTATTTGAGCAAACTCTCAGAGGAGAACAGAGGAGCCTGGTGTGCTGCCTTTCATGGGGTCACAAAGAGTCAGACACAACTTAGCAACTGAACAACAACAAATATATATGAATCAGTATATATACTGGTATACTGATGGTGAATGATATCGCTTGAAACAGTAGACTATATTCAAAGACTTTGCCTAACCTCCTTCATGAACATAAAATGTGTCATACAGATGAATAGTGTATGTAGTACAATCCCTTGTTCGGTCATCTCCTAATGAAATTATCATTGAAAAATCTCTTGTTTGTTAATCCTTTCAAATGTCCTATAATATTTTAAGATCTTTTAAAGTAATGTATTTGAAACCAGTGATCATTGCTTTTGTCTTAAAAATCACAGACAGAGATCCACATATTTGCAGCTTTATAATGATTTTAAAACCTTTTGTACTGACCTAAAGTAGATGGAAATGAAAAAGGAGTATAATAGTTTCTGTGTGCAATAATACTTCTGACTTATCTGAGAAATATATAGTGAATTTATTAATTTACCATATATATTGAGTAGATTGGTTTTAAGATATGGCAGCCAAGTGTTTCAGTTCTCCAGGCAGGCAGTTTGCAAGTTTGATGACCAAAAGAGCTTGCTAGAGCTTGTCATAGTAATATTTAAATAGGTCAGCAGGAACATCCAGTTTTCAAACATGTAGATGGACTAGTTCAAGGTGTCTACTATCTCATCATTCAGGAGATGAGTTTCACTCGTATCTTTGTATTTACACTACAGGGTAGATAATTTTGACGATAGCAGTCAGGAGGTGGCATCTCTAGTATCTGTTCCTGTTTCATGACTTTTTTGTGGTTTGGGCTGTCAGTAACTGCTGGCCTTTTGAACTTCTGTAGAATAGAAGAGTAATGCTTCTTAACAGCTTCCATTGTGCTGTCTGTATTGGTTGTGCATTAAGAGCAATAATGAGTTTTGAACTGTTAGAGGTCATTATTTTAAAGCAACACATAAGAATCACGATAAAGCCTTATTAAAGTGAAAGAAAAACTTCACATTTCAAATAATCTGTCAATTTCATTTAAAAACTAATAAAGTATTTTGTCTGCTTTAAATATTTTGGATTAGACACTATTTTAAATAAACATAGCCTATATCAGTTAGGAAGCACCCTAGTGTTATAAAAAGAGTACTAGATTAAAAAATCATTCATGTATTTGTGGGCCTGGCTATTGGCACATTTTTCAGGCAACCCACTCCAGTATTCCTGGGCTTCCCTGGTGACTCAGCTGGTAAAGAATCCGCCTGCAATATGGGAGACCTGTGTTCGATCCCTGGGTTGGGAAGGTCCCCTGGAGAAGGGAAAGGCTACCCACTCCAAAATTCTGGCCTGGAGAATTCCATGGACTATATAGTCCATGGGGTCGCAAAGAGTCAGACACAACTGAGAAATTTTCACTTTCAACCTCCTTGAGCCATCTCTTTTTTTGTTACTCATAAAATGGGAACAACAATTCTCATGTATACTTCCCTGGAGTGCTGATGTGATTAAATAATGTGTGAAAAGGTACTTGGAAAAGAATAAAGTGCCATACATATCTGAAGTGTGCTTGTAACTATGCTTATATATAATTCAGCTCTTTTGAAATCAATAAGTAGCACACAGGTCATAATTTAAGAAGATTATAAAGATTGCCATGAAGAAAAGCACTGTCACTTCAGATTTAAGAGAGTTCACAAATGCCTACCCTCCATGGGTATTGGGTGAAGATCTATGGAAGGTGATTGGAAACCATCACATTTGTCTTTTTTACTTAGAAGTTTGGTTCCTAGAGCACGAGCAGAATGAGCACTTTGTTTATTCATTTATTTGTTTTTTAAAAGTATCTTTTTTTTTTGGTTGTGCTTACAGGATCTTAGTTCCCTGACTAAGATTGAACCCAGGCCCTTGGCAGTGAGAGGGTAGAGTCCTAACCACTGGACCAGGAAGTTCCCCAGTTTGAGCAATTTGGAGTATTGGCAGAGGTGGAAAGGAAATCTGGGTCCATTTATCTTGAGCATTAACACCAAGGAATAGGTGCTTGGAGGAAGCTAAGGAGAGGCTTGGTCAGACCAGCCAAGACTATACTGGGCAGGCCAGGAAGAGAGATGGCGGCCAAGATTTACTGAGCACTGACCATGTGCCAGGCATTGTAGTCATTGCCTTACATTCATTCTTTAATTTTATACATACAATATTCTCAGAAGTGGGTTGACCAATCTACTTCTATTACTATACTATTATTGCCCCTATTTTCTTTTTCTTTTTTTTTTTAAGTTCTACTAGTTTATTGCAAACAACCCACCTCCCTCCACCCGCCTCATGCATGCGGGCTCAGTCATGTAACCCCATGGATCGCAGTCCACCAAGCTTCTCTGTCCATGGATTTTTCCAGGCAAGAATACTGGAATGGGCTATTTTGCCCCCATTTTCAAGTGGAAAAAACTAAGACTTAGAAAAGTTAAATGTTCACCCAGGATCTAACCACCCTGCTCCTTATCCCTCTATTTTATTGCTTATAACTGTTCTTTGCACCCCCATCCTTGCGATGGAGACAACATTATGTCATGGGGTCTGAATTTGGGCTCCCAGGTATGTATTCCTGTTGGATGGACCTCTTCTCTCTGAGTTTCTTCTATCGAATTCCCTCTAAATCAATCTCCTGTAAATGTGTGTGGAATGATGAGGTTATCTAGTTTCACATTTCCCTTTGTGTAAGTTGACCTTTTTGGTCTCGGTCCTGAAGTCCACTGAACACCTATCAACAACCTTTTAGCCTCTGCTCCCTGCTCGCAACCCTGCACCATTATAGTTTCCAGCATCAGTGTTAGAAGCAGTTTCTTTCAGGATCCATTTTTGTTATTTGAATATTTGTGTGTTTATACATACACAAGCACATAGACATACGTGCATAGAATAAATGCTGAAGTCATGAACCAAATGTGATGCCATACAACATCATTTGTTTCTCTTTGGAAACTTTTTTTTTTTTTAATTTCCTTACTGTGTTTTCTGTGTGTGATTTCTGAAAAATAATTAGAAAAATATGTTTAAAAGAGAAATGTTTTATCGACTCCTTAGAAGCAGTTATTATATATTGGGTCTGACATGTTATAGTAGATATGATAGAATGGGGTTCAGAAGATATAGTATCTTGAATGCCTAAAGTGTGAGGATATGAAATGTAACAATTAAAAAATTAAAATCAGAATATTATTAAGTAAAATGATATAAATTATATACTGATTTACTGATTGAGTATTGAAAGAAGACAAAGTGGAGAGGTGATGTTGGGTTGGGAGCTAAGAGGTCAGGTCAAGTATAAGACCAAGAGAAATCTCTTAGGGTTGTTTCAGGTTTGGGCTTCATACAGAAACATTCTCCTCACACCTTCATTTATTTCACAAAGATTAATTGACTATCCACCACTTTCTGAGCATGTGCTGGATTTTGGAGGTACAGTTGTTAGTGAGGGATTCATACATATAAGGTTGTTCTTAGCATTGACTTTGAATGGAGTAGAGTGCTCAGTCGCTCAGTCATGTCCGACTCTCTGCGACCCCATGGACTGTGGCTCACCAGACTCCTCTATCCATGGAATTTTCCAAGCAAGAATACTGGAGCCGGTAGCCATTCCCTTCTCCAGAGGTTCATCCCAACCCAGGGATTGAACCCCTGTCTCCTCCATTGGCAGGCAGATCCTTTACCACTAGGGCCACCAAAGAAGTACTTTATATGTGAACTTAAGGTGCAGTATTCAGGACTTCTGTAGGGAGTTTCCTGGTGGCGCAGTGGCTAGTACTTGGCACTCTCACTGCTGGGACCCGAGCTCCGTCCCCAGTCGGGGAACTAAGATCTCACAAGCTGCACAACACAGCCAAAAAAACAGACTTCTCTAGATAATGTGTTGTTTCATATGTCTTAAATGATGATGGTAATACTGACCGGGGGAACTGTAGGGCTGTTGTGAAAGTTAACAACGTGTTATTCAGGTTCTCTTTATTACTATTATTATTACCAATGATTGCTAGGTATATGCGAAGTTAAAAGTATGACCTTTAACCCTCTGTTTATGGCAAAGCCTAGGAGACAGTGGCACTTTTCTTTTTTTAATGCCTTATTTCTTAAACTTCATCATCCCTGGATTTAGGGTTGGATCAGACAGGTCAGGACATGGAATGACTGCTAGGAAATCATTAGGGGATCACCTCAGACAGGCAAAGTCCACTCTCCTGAGCCCTGTTCTTTTCCCTAAACAGAGTACACCTATTGATTTCAGCAGCTGCCTTTTCTTTGAGTTGAGATTTGCTCTCATGAAAATAACACTTTACTTGTAAATGCTAAAAGCAACAAGTGAGTCTCTTAATTAGAATAATAGCCTATATAAGATTTGGTCCTTAAATATAACAAAAGCTCACATAACTTTGAGCTTGAGTTTATATAATTTTGTTCCAGGTCTTACTGTGTTATATCCATTGAGAAACAAATGTCTGTAGCATCTCATAGTTTTAGACAGCTTTCTTCCTCTCAAAAACTTCTAACCAAACAGGAATCTAAGTTTACCTTGTTTTCTAGGCTTTCATTGTTAAAGTATTTCCTGTAGCAATAATGCTCCTGAGATCTATATTCAACACCATTGAATTATTCATGTTGAAAACTAGAAAGCACTTCTTTGGAACCCACAGTTGAAAACTGGAGTGGGAGTGGTATTTGTTGGTCGTCAGAGAGTAATATCACTCAAAGCCAGGCTGTTTTGCTCACCAGGCCCCCAACAAGCTGCCGGTTCCTAAGACTTACCCATGGTTTCTTTGTGAATGGACACAGTGACTGACTGTGGATTCCTTTCCTTTTCAAATTTAGCTATTTGCAGGGAAATTGAGTTTTTGAATTTTATAAGTTCTTTGTCCTCCTCATTTGAAAAATATTTAAATGATCTTGCCCAAAGGGCACACAGAGAAACAGCGTGACTTTCGGGAAATTAGTAAGCAGTAGAGTTATTTTTAGCTTTTACTCCTAGCAAACATTTCCTTTTGTTCTTTAGAAGACATTGTTGATCTGTTCATTCATGTGCTGTGGTCTTTCCCCAACTGGCTTCAGATAGAATAAGCCCTCTCTTCTCTACTCTGCGTGACGGAACTAGTGTTACTTCTCGTTAATTTTAACTCATGACTTACTCATTTGTTCATGTTTTTCTACATTCTGGAGCACCACCACTAACACATATATTTCACTGTTGTTTGGGGTGGATTTTCCCTCTCCCCAGCAAATACTAACCAAAAAAGTTCACACATGCAGACTGTACAAAATTTATTTATTTTTTGGTCAAAATACTGTATAGTAATATCTGATGGTGTAATTTTGTCCTTATTTTCTCTGTTAGTACTTATTTTGCAGTTATAGATACCATCATTACAAAGTTATGCGGTTAGGATTACAGAATCCCAAGTCCAGGATAGATGGTTACAAAGGCTGGCCGTTACACTTCAATGTCATGTTTGATCTTTGAAAAATCTTCCAGTACTTAGAGGAAATCAGGTTTTTAAGGAAGTACACTGACACTTCACTTTTACTCTTCACATAAAGGCAAGTTTGATATAAGACTAGATCCAAAATGATTTCACCATTTTGTAAAATCATAATTTAACTTTTTTTTTCCTTTGATTTTTTTCTGTAAGAGAGGTATTATAGTATCTGTGATTAAAATTGGAGTTCTGACTCAGACCACCTGGTTTAATATCCAGGTTCTACCATTAATCTCAATATGCCTCAATTTCCTCATCTCATAAATGGAGATTGCAATTATTATACAGTTGTTTTGAAATTTAAATCAGATAATCCATGAAAAAGCCTAGCAAAACACCTAACATAGTAAAGTCTCAATAGATGTTGGCTATTATAATTATTGTATAGAATTATTTTCTCTATAGTGTAGGCTGTAGTTATTTTTAGAAGATTATATACAAGAAAGAGGCAAAAATATTCAGTTTTTCTGGAGCCCTTGACTTTTTCCCTGTAAGAATTTTTTATTGGGATGTCCTCAAACAGAGGTTACCCAATTCCATTGCTTAGTGAATTTAGTTTCCCTTGGCCCATCAGTATTTGAAGCTCTTCATATCTAGAATCAGCACAGTTATAATAGGAAGTCAAGCAGAACATTTTTTTGCATAAAGAGAGGGAGGCCGAATGTGAGGTGGCATTGACATCTGTGGCTCTGCCCTGGGCCAAAAGCAGAATGGCCCATCTGCTGCCTCCTCCGCTGGTGACGCCCCCTCCTCTCCCTTCGTTCCATTTAGAGCCCTGGGGATGATGAAGTCAGGGAGAGAAGACCCGGCTGTGAAGCATCTAAAGAGGGAAGCAGGACAGAGGTTCAGGGGAAGATAATAGAATCACCCCCATTCTGCAGCTGACCCAGTTGGGTAAATGCTAAGTATTCCTCTGCCAATAGCGATTTTACGTGAGTTCTCTGGATGATGTGAAGGCTGAAAAACACCAGCCTAATGAATTCCCATCTTTCTGGTTAAGAGCTTTCCTGACATCTGATTCAACAATTTACTAAACTTTCCTTTTTTAAATAAAACTTTTTTTTTTAACGCTTAACCCACACCTTCAGAATAAGTCCTTTAGTTTTACAAGGGGTACTTTAACTTCTGAATATATCCTTTGTTTCTCTTATAGTTGCATTAAACTCACCTCACTTACCAACTATCATACGATGCTAACTCCTATTGTAGAGGCTTCTTGTTTTAAGGTAACATCTTCTACCCAATCTGAGAGGTACAACTCAGGCTTTCTACAATATGGTTGTTTTAGAAAAACTTATGTAAAGCTTAAAGCACAAAACATCATACACCTGAAAGGGATATCAGTCTATAAGGTTGTAATTTAACTCTTTAACTGATTTTGATGAAAACCTGAGTAGTTAAGTAATAATAGATCGATAAATACACCAGAAAGGCATGTACTGAGTAAACAAAAATATGCAAATAGCAAGGGGAACTAGGGAGAGATTGTCTTAGGTTATGAATCTCTTCAATTTTAATGGGAAACTCTTTTTTTTCTGGCCAAACTGCTCAGCTTGCGTAATCTTAGTTTCCCCAACCAGAGATTAAACCTTCGCCCTTGGTAGTAAAAGCGCTGAGTCCTAAATCACTGGACCACCAGGGACGTCCCTGGGAAATTCTTTTAAAATATTTTTACTTTCAAAGCTTAAGGTTTCTTTTAACTTAAACTAATTTTTTTCAGTTATGATTTCTTGATGATTATTTCAAGTGTGTCTGTGATTCAGAAGAATGAAATATTATTTTAATGTAGATATTTGGGGACTATTTTTCAGGCTGCTTGGCTACTTGTTTTATTTTCATTTCCTCATCTTCATCCAAAGTTGACTCTGATTCTGACTTAAGTTTTGGTGAGTCAATTATAAATCATCATATATGTAGTTTTCATTCACTGCTTTTTAAAAAAGATTTTTGTGTTTACTTTCTAGACTGACTTTGCACGATTTAGTGGAACAAACGTGGAAACTGACTTCGTAGAGGTGCCATCACAAATGCTTGAAAACTGGGTGTGGGACGCTGATTCCCTCCGAAGACTATCTAAGCATTATAAACATGGAAGCCCTATTACAGATGATCTGCTTGAAAAACTTGTTGCTTCTAGACTGGTCAACACAGGTATGACTTACCATTTTAGAAAATAAATTAGAATTGCTTCATGGAGAATTGGTGGCATCTTTTTTAGGTAAGAAGTGGATTTATTTAGAGAAATACAGTTTCCATAGACAGAATATGGACTGTTTCAAAACGCAAGAGTGGCTCCGGGGCCTGGGGTCATGTCAGAAAGTGAGAACAGCAGTGAGAAAAACACACTCCGCAGACAGAGTGTAGGCCATCTCAGAAGGCAAAAGGCCTGCTGGCGTCTTCTTCTATAGAACTTATTTCCTCTTTTGTAATGATAGCACCCTAGAGTGTTAACATGAGGTGGGAAGGCCACTAAGCATATTGGAATACTGAACACTGGAATTATATCCAAGAAAAAAAGATGCATCTCCTTTTAAATCTTAAATAGAATGAGGTGTCTTGCTCCGACCTTGTAATGAATACTATTAGAATCCGTTTATGAAATCTCTGATCTTGTGATATTAGAACATGTAGTTCTCTCTTCTCCCAAACATGCCCAAACATTCTTATGTTATTAGGTCTCCTGACCTTACGCCAGATTGTTTTGAGCAAAGTTGATCAGTCTCTCCACACCAACACTGCGCTGGATGCTGCAAGTGAATATGCCAAATACTGCACAGAAATTTTAGGTGTTGCAGCTACTCCAGGTATGTAAATATACTCCCTGCAGGTTCCTTCTTCCTGGGAAGCACAGGGTATGTTCAGCACTGCTAGAGAAGGCAGAGTGTGTCAGGCAGATTACCTAATATAATTTATTTCTGATTTCTGAAACCAGGCCATGACTTTCAGATAAGCATACTTTTGTCCTTATGAGTTATCCTGTCCAAATGTGCTTGAAGGGAAGGTGGCTCCAGCTCTGCAGCATTTTAGTGTAATCAGGCGTGAGCAATTGGCCTCCACCCAGAGCAGAGAAAGCCATTCAGTTTGGGAGCATGGCCTGGCCCCGCCCTCCCTGTGTGCCTGTGACTTCTGTAGGATTTCAGTAAGACACTGGCAGGAGGGACATTTTAGAGAAAGGCACAAACTTCTGCCTTGTGTCTGATTCTACTTCCGAGGTCAGTTCAGGCAGTTTGACTTTCTAACCTGATACGATTTATGAGACTCATGTGAGAGGGTGGGAGATGGTCAGACATACGCATTACATTTATATTTATTTATTTCAAGCAAACATGTAGCTGTGCATATAAACATAGTTGGAAAGGTGACTTTTTTCTATCAAAGAAGCTATTGTCTAATTGAGGCAGTCACTTTTCTAGTGATAATAAAGGTCGCAACAGCCCTGAGTCTGTCCTGGCCCCTCACTTCCTTTTGTGATCTAGTACACTGAACAGCAAACTTTGGGCCTCAGGCTTCTCTGACAAAATCCTTTCTGTAAAGTAGCCCTGGAGGTAGATTGAATCTACCTTTTTTTAGCTTTGCAAGTAAAGAGTTCTTTTTCAGTAATTATGAACCTCAAGTAAGTACCATTCTGACCCATTTTAGATATAAATGGGTGTGACAAAGAGAAGGCTCAATATTATTAGAATATTTATAAGACACATATGTGTCTAAGGGACAAGAAAGGACTGAGTTGTCTCGTGGGTGTGGACAAAGCCTCTGAAACTATTGTTAGGCATTCCAGAGCATAGGGCCGAAACCAGCTCTGAGGTGGAGCTGTCAGAGGAGAGAAGTTTGTAAACATCTTGGCCACAGACACCCATAAACCCTGGGAGTGCTAGAGGTGACTAGATGTGAGGACCTAGCACTGTCTCCTCCCGTAGCTAAACTCCCCATAGGGAAGCCTTAGCTAGCTGAGAACCTGATATTCAGCTTCTGACATCACATTGTTTGAAATGTATCTTTTTTTAAAGGCACAAATATGCCAGCAACTTTTGGACATTTGGCTGGGGGGTATGATGGCCAATATTATGGATATCTTTGGAGTGAAGTATTTTCCATGGACATGTTTTACAGCTGTTTTAAAAAAGAAGGGATAATGAATCCTGAGGTATTGTATTATTTTTTTTCCTCCTTTTTTTACTTCTATACTTGCCCTATCCCCCTTAACTCCTAGTGTGAAATATTTTTTACACCTAGATTTTGAGAGTAAGAGATCTGGTAACAACTTTTAACTTTAAAAGTCTAGCATCTTCTCACATCATCATACATCATACATTTGCTTTGTATAGGTGATTAATTCTGTAATTTGGAAAAAAAAAAAAGCCTACTGCATTTTCTTGCTTATAAGCATTCCATTATATTGCATAATTAAAATTCAAAGCTTTGTTTATGCATCTGTGCATTTATAGCTGCTAGTTTTGACATGTGCCCTACAGTGTTTTCGTTTTATAGGTTGGGAAAGAAAGGTAAACTCCTTCCTGATATAAATGATCTGCCTACGTTTTGATACACTCTACACACTTTCATTATACATTTTCTGTGGAAGTCACCCTTTTTTCTGTGACTGGTACACACCACCTACAACACAGAGTGTGTAACCTAAATGCCTCTGAGTGCTTTAAGCTGCTTCATTAACTGAGCCGTTCCCTTCCGTGTACAGTGACTTGACTGCCAGGTGGCTGCCAGCCAAGCCTTCCTCAGTTACAGTCCCTCTGTCTCCATTCTTGTTGAAGACTCAGCTGTCAGATTATTTCCAGGGCTGATGATTTTCCAGTGTGTTTTTCATTCTGTTTGATGCAGAAATTAGAAGAACAAAGTGTCAAAATCAGATTCTCTGTGTGTATTTCAACCGACTTATTCTCAAAACTTCGTGTTTCTGGATTGCATACTGCCTTACACATGAGCTCTGAAATGACAGATGTGATGTAGACCACCATCCCTTCTCTCCACCCTTCGCCCCCAAAACCCCACCTCCAGGGCAGCTGCATTCTGTTCACTAGCCTTTCCAATCCCTTCATCTTCCATCTATCCTACCCAGGCTCTTAGGTCCCTGCAAGTCTCCTTCCATCCCCTGGCAACCCCACTTAAAGAACGATCAACCACTGGCCTGTTCTCATAAATACCCTGACTTCTGCATGACCTTCAGCCAGTGTCCATCCCTGGATTCCTCTACCATCTCATTTAGAGATGGTACCCTTGGGGTTCAGATTCCCCTTCTGCAGAATATCCTGAGGCTCCATTTGATGCCCCACTGCAGAGTCCGGCTGTCTGGACCCCCAGCGTAACTCCACAGTCCCGCTCACTTCTCTAATTGGGGTCCCCACCACCTGTCTCCCACTCAGCAAATGCTCTGTCCTCTCTACTAAGGACATTAAGAGCATTGAAAGTGAGTACCTTCATCTTCAATATTTAACTTCTTCCCTCCTGTCTCAGAAGACAGGTCTGTAATACTAAGACTCACTGGTTTACCATCTCAGGAAAAAGACTTACCCCTGACTGATAATCTCAGTGCTCCCACTGAGTCATTCTTCCTTTCACAGCCTACTGTCTAGGTGTAAGAAACAGTTTCTGCACACCTCTGCTTCCTGGCTTTTGCCTCCACCAACTGAATTGGAAAGTTGTTACCCTCCCAGAGTAACCACTGATGATCCAGTTGCCAACTCTCAAAGGCCCTCGTCTACCTTTTGTCTTGTTTTATGCCTGCTTCTCGGTATTCCTCTTTGTCACAGCCCTTAGCTAAGCAAACAGATCCCGTCTGTACTTCCCAGAACTCTCAGCCTGGCAGCCAGATTTCTGTGTTCCCTTGGGTCTTTCCTCCTTCACAGATTTATTCATTCTGCTTCTTCCACCTAAAATCTATGCCTTCCTTGTCTGTGCCTCTCCAGAACTCTGCCATTCATAAAGGCCCTATTCAAACAGCCACTCGTTTATGAAGTCTTCCAGATCACTGAAACCAGAAGTGATCTTTCCATCCTCTGAACAGAAGAGTGAACTTGGGCATGGGGTATACGGTTTCAATAAGCTTTTTCTTGTGTCTGGAATGTTTAATATAATTATCTTACGGAATGACAAAATCAGGTTATAAAATATTTTACACCATAGAATGTGAATTCTGATTTTAAAATATGCATTTAGAAAAAAAGTACATCAAAATATTTTCCATTATTATCTTTGGTAAATTTATGGTTACTCAGTATTTTCCTGTACTTTTTATAGAGCTTTTCCTTATGTTTACATAGAGCATGGATTATTGTAGAAATCAGAAAACAGTGTTTAAAGAGACACAAGGTCCAGGTATGTGAGAGTGTAATTGTGACCTCCACCGGCTCTCAAGTCACTGGCGAGGCTTCCTGGCGTAAGGACTACGTCGCCTCTTTCGCCTCCTCCGCTCCGCTCACGTGACCACACCTCAGGAGCCTCCACTGTCTGCCCTTCTCTCTCAGCTGTCACAGTAACGGTCAAAGGACTGATTCCAGTGGATCCCAAGGAACTTGCAGTTCCGGCAGGAGGGATCCCTGCCATCGCCTCTGTGTGCTTCCTTTCTTCTCAGGCTTCACTGCTTGACAGGCAGCCAGACTGCTCTTAATTCAGACAGAAGGGCAGGGTTGAACGTGGAGGAAGCAAGATTCCCTACGACCTGGAGTTGTTGCCTTGTGGTGTCAAAACTTGTTTTAAGTTTGAAATTCTAGATTCAGCTGTGCAATATATTATTACTTATGCCAGGAAGTTGGCTTTAATCCCTCCTTTTCTCCTTCCTGTTAAGTACTCTGGAACATCATGTCGTTTCCTGTTCCTCTGCTGTAACAGCAATAGTGAGTCCGGCTCCAGAGGCCGAGAAGAATCCACTGCACCCACCCTCACGCTCTTCAATTCAAATACCCATTTATTTAAAAACTGACACTTTAGAATAACAATCCTGGTCTACAGAAACTTCTGTCATTATTACAACTATGTCATGATGAAGGGAAAGAATTCTTGTGGGAGGAAGAAGTGCTGAATTTGATCTGAAGCTATGGAAATCAGAGCAGACACAATATATCATACAGTCTTGTTGTCTCAAGACCCCTCACCCTCCCTGGTACATTTTGAGAAAATAGCAGGATGGCCCTTCAAGGAGTCAGTACCTGCTTTTCTTAGTCCCCAGGCTCTAGAGAGGCTGGGAGCTGAAAGATCGTGTACTGACATTATTGTTCATGGTCATTAGTATCAACAGTAGAGCATCTCCAGGCCTTACCTCTAACCTCTTACCATCCTGCAAAGCCTGGGGTCTGAGAACCATTTTAGATCTCAACAAGCAGCACTGTAGAAAGTGTGCTACTCACTGGGAAAACGATAGTAGGAGGGGTCAAATATAAGCCTGCAGTCTTCTGTGCCCTACATGTTAGCAACAAATATTTTATAGTACAGTTGTTTGATAGCCTCTATCAAAGGTTTAGAACTGGCTGCTTACCTGAAATAGCCTGAAAGTTTGCTCCCTCTGGTTTTATCTCTAATTTTCTATGATCTTCATAGTAATTAGGTATAACATCTTAACTGTATAGTTCGTTAAATATAGCAGTATCTTTAGTTTTTACTTTTTCAACCCACCTCTTAAATATCTTTAGCTTTTACTTTTTCAACCCATCTCTTAAATAACCATGGAAGGGAGTAACAGTTTCCCAGCAAACTCTAGGAGCTCTTTAAGGATCCCTTTAAGGTTCCAAAACGTGGTTTCAAAATCCAGCAGCTAATCGTAGGGTTGAAAGAATGAGGGCATTTTAACAAGGGCCATTTCTTTTTATAATGCAACTTCATTATGGGAAAATTTCCTAAAAAGTAATAGACATGCAGATTCAAAGGCAATTATATTGTTAAGCTAGAATTATGTTCCTCCTCTTCTGCATTTAGAGTAATTGCTAAGCTTTGTTTTTTTCCATTAGTGAAGAAGAATTACAGCCAAGTATCACATGCAGAAAGGAATACTGAGAAAGTCAAAGATAGTTGAGTATAACTGTCCACAATGCCATAAGGAAGTACCTAGATCTTGCATACAATAATGGACAGAGAAACAAAGAATCTTGGCTAAACAGGAAGAAGAATTGCGTGACAGGGAATTTCCTGGTGGTCCAGTGGTTAAGACTCCATGCTTCCGCTGCAGGGGGCACAGGTTTGGTCCCTGATCAGGGAACTGAGATCCCACATGCCCCACAGGGCTAAAAAACTAAAGAGAAAAATTACCTGATAAAGTGTATTATAAAGCTAAGTATTCCAGGGCGTAGGCCCAATTTCTGCTTAAATGTGTTGCTAGGAGAGAACATGAAATTTGCTCTCCTGATGGGCCTTACAAGTGGATTAAATTCTGTTTCAGCTTCTCTGACCTACCACCCCAAAGCTAATTTTTCTTACACTTCAACTTTTTCTAACAGTGTTAAATTCTGCCTGATTTAAAGGAAAAGGAAAGGAAATGGGGTTGATGTTCAACCTACTTCTTGAATATTTACAACGCCAGACTTTCTAAGCTTTGAATTCCAACCAGCTGGAAGCAGTTTTTCTTTCTTTTTGTGTTCCTCCAGCCCTTCTTTGTGTTTCTGTTAGAGCTCTAGTAATCTGCCTTGCTAATTGTCTATTTCTTTATCTCACCTTCTGGATCATAAGGCTCTTGTAATAGGAACTGTTTTATTCATCTTGGTGTTCGTCCTCTGCATCAAAATACTTATATTGCTGGACCCAATTGGTAGCTCTCCAATCTGCTTCCTCTCATCTGTTCCCCTAATACACAGGACTGACCAGGCTGCCCTTTTTTCTCCAGGTCTTCTCCCTCCCCATAAATATTTACTCATCTCTCCTCACAAATTGAAACTTCACTTAATTTTTCCAGACCTCTTTGAGTCAAGGGGAGATTCCTACCCTGTTCTGACTACCAACACCAGTCTTTCACCTTCTCCCCCCTTCCTCTTTGTCGTCAAAGGCATTCTTTTTCCCACTCACAACCTCCCCACCCTCATTCATAGAAAACAAAGGAAGTGCTGTGGGGAAGAAGTGTACAGATGAGCTATGGAAGGACAGGTTTCAATACCCACTGTAAAAGCGAGCTGGTGAGCCTGTTAGGTGCCTGACTGTCGTCGCTTGTCCTTGGGCGGAAGCTCTCTGCCCTGATGCCCTTACTCAGAGCAGGAAGGAGACACCTGGCTCTACTGCCCAGACTCAGTCACAGGAAGGAGGCGGAAGGGAGGGTTGGAAGGCCAGGGAGATTGCATGTGCTCCTCCAGAGATGCCAGAGGTGTCACGAGACCCAAACTGCTTCCCATTTATGTGTTCTCGTTACTGGTAGACGACGGGTGTCCTTCACTCAGATAATTATGAGTGCTCAAATAAAGGGAGAAGGGCATGGCAACGCACTGCAGTTTTCTTGCCTGGAGAATCCCACGGACAGAGGAGCCTGGCGGGCTCCAGTCCATGGGGTCACAAAGAGTCGGACACGACTGAGTGTCTAATACATAAGGGCTTCCCTTGGTGGCTCAGACGGTAAAGAGTCTGCCTACAATGGAGACCCGGGTTCCATCCCTGGGTCAGGAAGATCCCCTGGGAAAGGGAATGGCTACCCACTCCAGTGTTCTTGCCTGGAGAATTCCATGGACAGAAGAGCCTGGCAGGCTACAGTCCATGGGGTCACAAAGAGTCAGACATGGCTGAGCAACTAACACAAGATTGTTGTATATAGGGAGTGCCTTGTCTCTCCTGCTTAGTATTCCTGTGTGTGCATGCTCAATCATGTCTGACTCTTTGCGACCCCATGAACTGTAGCCCACCAGGCTCCTCTGTCCATGGAATTTTTCGAATAAGAATACTGGAATGAATTGCCATTTCCCACTCCAGGGGGCCTTCCCGACCCAGGGGTTGAACCCCCTCTCTTGTGTCTCCTGCATTGGCAGGTGGATTCTTTACCACTGCATCACCTGGGAAGTCTACTTAGTATACTATTGTATACCAAGTATACACTACAGTATACTAGTATACTTAGTATAATATTTTATACTAATAGTGGAGATGAAGTCTCTTGTGCTTTTTTCTAGCTTTATTAGGAGACAGAACTAATTTTAAGGAAATGCTGAAACAGGAATGCATTTGTTTCCCTGACTATATATGAGTAACTGAACTTAGGGACAGTATGAGAAAGAAAATGAAAGGAAGGATAGATGGCGAGTCAGGTTTGTTGAATACCACCATATAGCAAGATTGATTCTAGGGAGCAGGCAAGGTACTAAAACCATTGCTCAGATTCCTCATATACTGAGGGAGGTAGGCATATTCCCACCTTACAGATAAGGGAACTAAGGCCCAAGGCCACATAGCTGAGGATGAAGCCAAGATTTTAACCTGGGCCTGACTCCAAAACTCCTGATCTTGCTTTAAAAAACATCAGTGTTGAGGACTTGCCTGGTGGTCCAGTGGGTAAGACTCTGTGTTTCTACTGCAGGGGACATGGGTTTGATCCCTACTCGGAGAACTCAGATCCTGCCTGCTGTGGGGAGCAGCCAAAAATAAAGAAATCTGAACATAGTTTTTAAAAAAGAAAGAAAGAAACCATCAGTGTTAGGATTTACACAGTTGCCAAAAGATACATATTAACCTTCCAGGAGTAAAAACCACAAAGGTGACCAATGATGATTTTCCCTTCCCTGAGTGACTAACAGGCGCGCTTACTCAGTACAGACCCTCCTGCAGGGTTTTTCGAGCATGGAAGTTTCTAGTGGTTGTCTTAGAGCTTCTCTTCCTGCTTTGCTCACAGTTATGGTTCCTCCATTATATAAACCACTCACACCACAGACTCTGTCCACCTGTAGCATTTTTCTCCCAGACAGGGTTCTCTCACCCAGGGAAACAGTACCTTCCTAACACACAAATTCACTTAACTGTTGTTTTTTTTTTTAAAAGAAAAGCAAGATCCTATTACCAAGATGACTCTTAAACTCTTCTCCAAACTTCATTGCCAAGGAAATGAAACTATTAAGAGGCCGTTGCTCTGTAATTCAGGAAATTGAATCAAGGTGTATGGGGCTGTAAGCAGGGAGGACCTGCGCTGTTCTGAGCCACGTACTCTGAGGCTAAACAGTGCCCGGCTGTACAGTGACTTTACCGGCAAGGGAGGGGAGACCCGGCTCTTCACAGCGGTGTGCAGCCCCCTCAGCCTCGCTGTTCTTCACCATCCACAGTTACAGCTCTCGGTGCAAAACAGGAATATTCTGGCAGACGTCCACATTTTGGCGATTTTCTTTAACTTTAAAATTTTCATTATTTTTCCTATAGTTGTGCAATGAAATACGCCCTTTTAAAAGACTCTCAGATCTTGAGCATTAAGAATTTCTGCAGGTAAATACTAGTAATTGAGGCTGCATGATAGGTTCAAGAGGGTTGACTATCCTCTTGTCTCGATGATTACTATGTATTGAAAATATTTCCATAATAAATGGCTTAAATTACTTTTATGTTCAGATCAATTTAATTCACAGTTTCTAAGCTCCTATACTGCTTCACCCAGGGAGGACAGCCCTTCCTCCCCCCTCAACCCCCACCTACGGATTTGTTGTTGTTCAGTTGCTCAGTTGTGTCCAACACTTTGTGACCCCATGGACTGCAGCACACCAGGCTTTCCTGTCCTTCACCATCTCCCAGAGTTTGCTCAGACTTACGTCCTTTGAGTCGGTGATGCCATCCAACCACCTCATCCTCTGTTGTTCCCTTCTCCCCTGTCTTCAGTCTTTCCCAGCATCTGGTTCTTTTCCAGTGAGTCAGTTCCTCGCATCAGGTGGCCAAAGTTTTGGAGCTTCAGCTTCATCATCAGTCCTTCCTGTGAATATTCAGGGTTGATTTCCTTTAGGATTGATTGGTTTGATCTCTTTGCTGTCCAGGGAACTCTCAGGAGTCTTCTCTAGTACCACAGTTCAAAGGCATCAATTCTTTGGTGCTCAGCCTTTTTTATTTTTCAGCTCTCACATCCATACGTGACTACTGGAAAAACCATAGCTTTGACCATACGGACCTTTATAGGCAAAGTGATGTCTTTCCTTTTAAATACACTGTCTAGGTTTATAATTTCTTTTCTTCCAAGGAGCAAACATCTTTTAATTTCATGATTGCAGTCACCATCCGAAGTGATTTTGGAGCCCAAGAAAATAGTGTGTCACCATTTGCATTGTTTCCCCATCTATTTGCCATGAAGTAATGGGATCGGATGCCATGATCCTCGTTTTTTGAATGTTGAGTTTTTTTCAGTCTCCTATTTCACTTTCATCAAGAAGCTCTTTAATTCCTCTTTGCTTTTCTCCGTAAGGGTGGTGTCATCTGCATATCTGAGGTTATTAATATTTCTCCTGGCAGTCTTGATTCCAGCTTGTGCTTCATCCAGCCCAGCATTTCACATGGTGTACTCTGCATATAAGTTAAATAAGCAGGGTGACAATATACAGCCTTGACGTACTCATTTCCCAATTTGGAACCAGTCTGTTGTCCCATGTCCAGTTCTAACTGTTACTTCTTGACCTGCATACAGGTTTCACAGGAGGCAGGTAAGGTGGTCTGGTATTCCTGTCTCGTAAAGAATTTTCCAGTTTGTTGTGATCAGCACAGTCAAAGGCTTTATCATAGTCAATGAAGCAGAAGTAGATGTTTTTCTGGAATTCACTAGCTTTTTGTTGATCCAACGGATGTTGGCAATTTGATCTCTGGTTCCTCTGCCTTTTCTAAATCTAACTTGTACATCTGAAAGTTATCAGTTCACGTACATTTGATGCCTAACTTGAAGTATTTTGAGCGTTACTTTTCTAGCATGTGAAATGAATGCAATTGTGTGGTAGTTTAAAGATTCTTTGGCATTGCCCTTATTTGGGGTTGGAATGAAAACTGACCTTTTCCAGTCTTGTGGCCACTGCTGAGTTTTCCAAATTTGCTAACACATTGAGTGCAGCACTTTCACAGCATCATCTTTTAGGATTTGAAATAGCTCAGCTGGAATTCCATCACCTCCACTAGCTTTGTTTGTACTGATGCTTCCAAGGCCCACTTGATTTCACACCAGGAGGTCTAGCTCTAGGTGAGTGATCACACCATCATGGTTATCCAGCTCATTAAGATCTTTTTTATATAGTTCTTCTGTGTATATTTCCCACATTTTCTTAATATTTTCTCTTTCTGTTAGGTCCATACCATTTCTGTCCTTTATTTGCATGAAATGTTCCCTTGGTATCTTTTGTTTTCTTGAAGAGATCTCTAGTCTTTCCCATTCTATTGTTTTCCTCTATTTCTTTGCCTTGTCCACTTTAAAAGGCTCTCATCTCTCCTTGCTATTCTCTGGAGCCCTGCATTCAGATGGGTATATCTTTCCTTTTCTCCTTTTCCTTTTGCTTCTCTTCTTTCCTCAGCTATTTGGAAGGCCTCCTCAGACAACCATTTTGCCTTTTGCGTTTCTTTTTCTTGGGGATGGTTTTGATCACTGCCTCTTATACAATGTCAGACCTCCATCCGTAGTTCTTCAGGCACTCTGTTTATCAGTTCTAATCCCATGAATCTATTTGTCACTTCCACTGTAGAATCGTAAGGGATTTGATTTAGGTCATACCTGAACCACCTAGTGTTTTTCCCTACATTCTTCAATTTACATCTGAATTTTGCAATAAGGAGTTCATAACCTGAGCCACAGTCAGCTCCCAGTCCTGTTTTTGCTGACTGTATAGAGCTTCTCCATCTTTGGCTACAAAGAATATAATCAGTCTGATTTCGGTGTTGACCATCTGGTGATGTCCATGTGTAGAGTTGTCTCTTGTGTTGTTGGCAACTCTATAGGTCTGGGGCCTAGAACATAAGGTGACCCCTAGAGGGGCTTGTTAGACAATGTTCTAGTATGACACTGAAGAAGCGGTAGCAACCTTCTTGCCTTATTTACAAGTTTTGAATAAATTTTCTTAAAAAGGAGGGGCCTGTAATCACTGATAATGGACTTCCTGAAAACCCTGGTAATGACAGTTTAAAAGATTTGTCATTTCTTGCTTGGTCTGCAGCAATTAATTACTGTTTTAATAGTGATCTAGAACCTAAAACACGAGTGATGGCTATCCTTATTACAGACTTTATTATTCTAAAAAGTAGCAGATCAGAGATCTTGAGCCCAACACAGCTTGCCCCTTCCCTTTCTTTCATTGCCCAACATGTCTAAATTTGACCAGTGTTAAATCAGTGGATTAGGTAAGGTTTAGTTAGTTACACTCCTGTTTTAGGTCCTAGATCACTATTAAAACAGTAATTAATTGCTCCAGAACAAACAAGAAATGACACATCTTTTTTTTTTTTTTCCTTCTAAAGAAAATTAAACCTAACTCTAAACTGTCACTACCAAGGTTTTCAGGAAGTCCATTATCAGTGATTATAGGTCCCTCCTTTTTAAGAAAATTTATTCAAAACCTGTAAATAAGGCAACAAGGTTGCTACCGCTTCTTCAGTGTCATACTAGCACATTGTTTAACAAGCCCCCCTACGGGTCAGTCATCTTATATTCTAGGCCTCAGCCCTGTAGAGTAGCCACAGGTAGCTACTGAGCTCTTGAAATGTGGCCAGTGCTTTTGAAGAATTGAGATGTGCTGTAAATGTAAAAAACACACTAGATTTTGAAGACATACCACAAAAAATAAATCCCAATAGTTGATACGTGTTGAAAGGATAATATTATAGACCTCCTGGTTTAAATTAAATTTTAAAATTAATTTTACCTATTTTCTTCTCTTTTTAAATCTGATTACTAGAAAATTTTAAGTTATATATGTGGCTCACATTATATTTCTACTGGACAGTGCTCTCTAGAGTTTATGGAAAGTAACTTCATTTCACTAATTGTTTACTCCTGTTTAAGACTCATTTGTGAAGTTAGCTATGTGCTTATAGATCATTAATAAGTTTCAGATTATTTCTGTTTATAATCAAAACCTGAAAAGTTTTGTGTGTGTGTGTGAGACCCTTGTAGGCCTTTAAGTAGTTTTGTATCTAACTTGGTAGATTTCCTTCATCAACATTTTATTTTCTTTAACAGTTTGACTAGACGTCTCTGATGGTTGTACCAAACAGAATCATTGTCATAAGTCAAAAATGAGATTACTTTTGTTTCTGGAAATTCTCAAGCTATTTATGTACTCAGGGAGGCTATTAGTCGCTGTTCAAATGATATAATGGATATAAATTTGAGTCTTAACCCTGAGCTGTTTTATACATAGATTTAGAATTAAGCTTCATTGAATTGTCTTGCCTTTCAAAAGGACAATGAAAAGGAAGTGAAAATATTGAAAAATGCTGATACTGAATTTCAGTTGTTTTCTTTCACTTTGTCTGCTTATGTATTTGTGTAAATAAAGGCAGAGGAACTGTTGTATGCTTTAAACTTGTAGACCTTGTCCCCAGCAAATTTACAAAGGTCCTCCTTCCTCATGTTGAGCCCACAAAACTATCTGCCCTCCACCATGGGACATGGGTTGTGGCCTTACCCCCACCCATAAGGAAGAAGAGTGTTTTTATGAGCCCTTCATAAAGTTATGGCAGAAGCCGTGTTGACAATAGTAGCTGAGCTACTGTTTCCAGGTACACAGAATCCCTGTTTGTAGCCTAATTGAACTCCTATTTTGCTAACCCTTTCGAAATCGCATTTTAGATGCGGTAGCAAATAGAAGACTGTCCCAGCTTCCATTTGGCTATTTTTTGTTTGTTTGTCTGTTTGCTCCTACTGTCAGCATGCTGCTGTGGATCTAAGGAGACAAGACGGTAATAAAGGGAAGTGTGGAAGACCGGAGGTCTAAGCTCCAGATCTCTTAGCTACCAAAGTAAATAAATACTACAAAGCTGTAGTCTAGGGGAAGGAGAACATCCAGAGTAAAGCTAAAGTCCCTTTTTTTTCTCTCTTTTGCATCTGGAGATTTGGAAAATTGCTATAACCATGAATTATTAGGCATGCTTTATTTTATTAGGTTGGAATGAAATACAGAAACCTGATCCTGAAACCTGGGGGATCTCTGGACGGCATGGACATGCTCCAAAATTTCTTGACACGTGAGCCAAACCAAAAAGCATTTCTAATGAGCCGAGGCCTGCCTGCTTCGTGAACTGGGGCTCTTTGGGAGCCGTCCATGTCTGGAGGATAAGCCGACATCACCACGTGTTACTGGCCTGGAAACTGAAGGGAGTTTTGCAAATGAAAATGTAGATTTCTATTAACTTCCTTTGTTTTTTAATTTGAAAAATTATACAGATGTAAATGGAATTCTAAATACTGTGACCTAAGAAAAGATACATTAGAAAATAATTGTACTATAAACTTTCATAAAAATGGATGTGATTTCTTTTTATAAAAGTTTCATATGAATGCAATTTGATTTTTTTACTATTATAACCTAGATAATATAATGTAAGAGGGCTAAGAATTTTTTAATTGAATCATATACATTATCTACTTTGATCCTTCTTATATCTCAAAGTTTTGTACTTGGGATTCTCGGCTGATAAATGAATCATCACATTCCTCTGATAAATATTTTCTCAGAGCTTTGCATCCACTTTAACTCTCTGTCTTCCAGTAAAGTGTGACCTCTTTGCCTGCATACCTCCTGGCCAGGGGACTATGCCTCGGTAATACATGTATCTTTGTATTTCAGGCCTCATGATTTCCAACTTTCTGCCACACTTGATTAATGTTCCTCCAATTGGTTTAGTCTTTGCTGTCTGATGTCCAGTCAGAGAGTACCAAAAAATGAGTTTTAGCTGAAATGGCCTAATGTATACTATGAGTTTTAATATCTCATGTTAGAGAATTTGAGATCTTGGCTTAGAGGTTCATTTCCACTTCAGCATGTAAGATTGTCATATTTACCAGTTAGAACACTAAAGCAGATCTAAGATTATTTTTCTCTTCTCGGGTTTCTAAGAAACAGCAAGGTCTTTGCCCGCTTTACTGGGCTCCTCACCTGAAGTGGTAGGTAGATTGTCACAAAGACCGTCTCAAGTGCTGCAGGAGGAGAGCGGAACTGAAGCATGAAAAGCCCAGAAACCCCAGGAAATGAGTGGATTCTGCACAGGAGTCTGTGAGGACGGCCGCTCCCAGTGTTACGCGTACTCCAGCTCAGCCGTGGGGAGGAGCTCCTCCGCGGCTTGTTTTATCTGGTGATTTTGTGAGTCTTTGGAGCTCTTTAGGTCTCTTTACTTTGGGCCTAAATTCCAATTCTGCAAACCAGGAAACTTACATACTTACTTTTCCTCTAGGAGTCTACTCAATGAGGAAACCAAAATAGGATAATAAAAAATTTTTTTAATTAAAAACTAACTTGGAGTGTATGCATTCTGCATAGGACTTCTAATTGTTTCCCAGTGTGTACTGAGGTATGACTTCGCTGGCCAGGAACAAAATTAGAACCTTTCCATTCTCTTATCCAAATGGACTTTGTGCTAAATAAAAAGATATTATGCTGCCTAGTCAAATTATAGACAGCAGGAAAATCAAGAGCTGTAGTGACACAGAAGAAAATTCAGATTATTATTGTCAAGCAAAATACCCTAAACATCACAGGAAATCCCACCCTCCCTTCTGAGACAATTGCCTGGCCCTCTCGCCCCCATATTCATCCCATGTCATCATCTCCGGTCCTTAAAGCTGGTGTTTTTGTTTTGTTTTGGTTCTTTTTTTTTTTTTTTGGTCTTAGCAACGTATGGTACTTTTTTCATATCTTTTTTTGCCCAGACTGTTCTGTTTTCCAGTTTCAGGCAAAAACTCTCTTCAGCTTTTTCTATTGCCCAGTGTGTCTCATTAACAACAATAACTTTTATCATTTTAAATCTTAACTTATTTCATGTGGAAAAACTAATATTTGGTATGGAAAAGTCTACACACAATAAAATTACATTATTATCCAAGAGAATGAATTCACATTTCTTTTATACTTTAATGTTAAAACTGAAATGCATAAGAAAATGGAAGTACTGTGGTATTCTTTTTATTTAGGGTTCACATCTGATATTTAAAATCTATCAAAGAACGTAATGTCTACCAACAGAGGAATGGGTAAAGAAGATGTGATACACACACACACACACACACACACAGAGTGGAATACTATTCAGCCATAAACAAGAAAAAATAATGCCATTTGCAGCAGCTAGAGATTATCATACTAAGCACAGCAAGTCAGGAAGAGAAAGACAAATACCAAATAATATCAGTTCAGTCACTCAGTTGTGTCCAACTCTTCACAACCCCATGGACCACAGCATGCCAGGCCTCCCTGTCCATCACCAACTCCCAGAGTTTACTCAAACTCATCTCCATTGAAGTCAGTGATGCCATCCAACCATCTCATCTTCTGTCGTCCCCTTCTCCTCCTGCCCTCAGTCTTTCCCAGCATCAGGGTCTTTTCAAATGAGTCAGTTCTTCACATGAGGTGGCCAAAGTATTGGAGTTTCAGCTTCAACATCAGTCCTTCCAATGAACACTCATGACTGATCTCCTTTAGGATGGACTGATTGGATCTCCTTGCAGTCCAAGGGAATAATAGCACTTAATCACTTTTAAGTTGTGAAATCTAAAGTATTATGCAAGTGAGTCTATCTATGAAACAGAATCATGGATACAGAGAACAGACTAGTGGCTGCCAGAGGGGAGGGAGGATAGAGATTGGTGGGGGGACAGAGTGGGAGATGGGGGTTAGCAGATGTCAACTCTTATATATAGAATGGGTAAACAACAAGGTCCTGCTATATACAGCACAGAGAACTATATTCAATGTCCTATGATAAACATATTGGAAAGAATATAAAAAAGAAATATATATATATATGTATAACTGAATCATTTTACTGTACAGCAGAAATTAACACAAGTAACAAATCACAACAAGTAGTAAATCAACTATACTTGAATAAAAATAAAAAACAAAATTACCAAATAACAGTAATAGAAGCAAACACTCATCAAGAAATATTCTCTAGCATAATTCAAACTAAGGACCTGGTTTTTAAGCCTTTTTGAATGTGGCCAAACATCTGGTTGTTCTTTTTTTCCCCCTAGATCTGCACATAGAGTGTTGGTGAGTGTTCTGAATGGTGGAAAACTATAAAAATTGTAATTGACAACCTACACTTTAGATTTATGGACTAAGACACATAAAATAAGGTATCTCTTAGTTAGTGAAACAGGAGATTTGGACCTGTTTCAGGTTTTCAGGGAGTCGTTAGTTCACTGAGGGCAGGTTCTTAAACATCTCAGGTGTAGTGTGCCTGGCTCCTAACATTTAATTTCAAGATGCAACAAAGAAGACAAAAGTTCTAATGTGATGCCACTTAATACAGACTTTTTCCCTCTAATACAAATGTTGCATGTTACCTAGATGAACTGAAAATTATCTTGAAGAGTAGTTACACCAAAATCTTGCCTTCCTAAAGGCTCCTATAATGAAGGATAGATATCTGTAGCTCTTTACCCTTGACAGACTGCATTATGTAAGAGACCAAAATCAAGAAAGTAGCTCTTAAACATTTTTGATACGATTTTGTATTTGTGGCTAATTGCCTTAATTAGTAGGGAATGACAACTTTCTACTTTACCATTTTACCTTTATCCTTTGGGTGTGAACTAAGGTGTATAGGGATCCGGCCTTCCTAGTGAATGTGTTGGTTCGTTCATGACTATTTTTCATGTTTTCCTTTTCTGTCATTCACAAGAATGACATTTTTCACGTTTGGAGGAAATTACATTAAAATACTAATCCCCAAAATTGGGTTTTGGCATAGTTAGCTGATCCCCAAACGTGTTAAAAAAGAAACCTTATTCCATCTGACCAGATACAACGACCAAGGTTTCTTTCTTCCCTCAGCATGACATTATTACAGTTATGTCTCATCTGAAATTGGATAGCCCTTCAAAACTGACTATGCCTTCTCTTACGAACACTTGATGAGAATAAAAGCAAAAAAGACATACATGCTTTTATTTTCTTTGAAAAGTAGTGAATATCCGGTTTACTTTTTCAGATTATTTTTTTTTTCATTCAATCAACAAATTTTTATTGAGTACCTACTATGTAGCAGCTCTCTTCTAGCTTCCTGGACGATAACAATAGAGAGCTTACAGTCTGCTGGGAGTAGGGATGGGGGAGACAATAGCAATGGGTGGGCAGAGACAGTAAATGCAATAGCAACGTGAATTCCATAGGAAGCGGCTTCCCTGGTGGCTCAGAGGTGGAGAATCCACCTGCAGATGCAGGAGACGCAACTTCAGTCTCTGGTCCTGTAAGATCCCACATGTCTCAGAGCAACTGGAGGGACCGTCCTGAAGGCCAGGGGCTGGCTCAAGTGGCTCCAAACCTCATGGCTGCCTAGCTGGGGCTTGGCCTGCACCTGAAGCTCATATTTCGTGTCTGGAGTGAGATTCTCCAGAGAGATCCATCGCTGGTCCTGCCTGAGCGTCAGCAGCAGGGCGTCCTCCCAGCTGTGGTCCGTGCACCGTAACCGGACCTTGAATTCCACATCGTCTTGAATGTAGTGGGATACCTGGGAGGCGGTCCAGGTTTTGTTTCACTTTTGGGTCTCTATGTGGATGACTTGGAGAGAGTGGGGCAGAATCAGAGGAGTGTAAGCAAAGGGCTTGATATCCTGGGTCATCATTCTCCACTCCCCGCCTTCATAGCACATCACCGTCAGTTTCATAACGTCCATTGTGGTCAGTTTCTGAGCTTCTGGAGAATGTCCTAGGACCAGCTTGCATGCCCAGGAGCCTGGCTTCACTGGTTGCAGCTCACAGGTGTGGTTCCACTGTTTTGTAAGAAAAAGCACCTCTCTCATAGGCTGACAGCTCTGCAAGTAGCAGATGATGGCTTGTAGAGCCTCATCATGGCTCCAGACGGAGGAGACATTGGCTCTCGAGTTATAGAAGCATGTGATGAAAGTAGGGAAAACCACTAGACCACTCAGGTATGACCTAAATCAAATCCCTTACAATTATACAGTGGAAGTACAAATAGATTCAAGGGACTAGATCTGATAGACAGAGTGCCTGATGAACTATGGACAGAGGTTTGTGACATTATACAGGAGACAGGGAGCAAGACCATCCCCAAGAAAAAGAAATGCAAAATAGCAAAATGGCTGTCTGAGGAAGCCTTACAAATAGCTGTGAAAGAAGAGAAGAGAAAAGTAAAGCAGAAAAGAAAAGATATACCCGTTTGAATGCAGAGTTGCAAAGAATAGCAAGGAGAGATAAGAAAGCCTTCTTCAGTGATCAATGCAAAGAAACAGGAAAGCAACAAAATTGGAAAGACTAGAGATCTCTTCAAGAAAATTAGAGATACCAAGGGAACATTTCATGCAAAGATGGGCTCAATAAAGGACAGAAATGGTATGGACCTAACAGAAGCAGAAGATATTAAGAAGAGGTGGCAAGAATACACAGAAGAACTGTACAAAGAAGATCTTCCTGACCCAGATAATCACAATAGTGTGATCACTCACCTAGAGCCAGACATCCTGGAATGTGAAGTCAAGTGGGCCTTAGGAAGCATCACTATGAACAAAGATAGTGGAGGTGATGGAATTCCAGTTGAGCTATTTCAAATCCTAACAGATGATGCTGTGAAAGTGCTGCACTCAATATGGCAGCAAATTTGGAAAACTCAGCAGTGGCCACAAGACTGGAGAATTTCAGTTTTCACTCCTATCCCAAAGAAAGGCAATGCCAAAGAATGCTCAAACTACCGCACAATTGCACTCATCTCACATGCTAGTAAAGTAATGCTCAAAATTCCCCAAGCCAGGCTTCAGCAATACGTGAACCATGAACTTCCAGATGTTCAAGCTGGTTTTAGAAAAGGCAGAGGAACCAGAGATCAAATTGCCAACATTCACTGGATCATCAAAAGCAAGAGAGTTCCAAAAAACATCTATTTCTGCCCTATTGACTATGCCAAAGCCTTTGACTGTGTGGATCACAATAAACTGTGGAAAATTCTGAAACAGATGGGAATACCAGACCACCTGACCTGCCTCCTGAGAAACCCGTACGCAGGTCAGGAAGCACCAGTTAGAACTGGACATGGAACAACAGACTGGTTCCAAATAGAAAAGGAATATGTCAAGGCTGTATATTGTCACCCTGCTTATTTAACTTATATGCAGAGTACATCATGAGAAATGCTGGGCTGGAGGAAGCACAAGCTGGAATCAAGATTGCCAAGAGAAATATCAATAACCTCAGACATGCAGATAACACCACCCTTATGGCAGAAAGTGAAGAACTAAAGGCCTCTTGATGAAAGTGAAAGAGGAGAGTGAAAAAGTTGGCTTAAAGCTCAACATTCAGAAAACTAAGATCATGGCATCTGCTCCCATCACATCATGGCAAATAGATGGGAAAACAGGGGAAACAGTGGGTGACTTTATTTTTCTGGGCTCCAAAATCACTGCAGATGGTGACTGTAGCCATGAAATAAAAAGATGCTTACTCCTTGGAAGGAAAGTTATGACCAACCTAGACAGCATATTAAAAAGGAGAGACATTACTTTGCCAACAAAGGTCCGTCTGGTCAAGGCTATGGTTTTTCCAGTGGTCATGTATGGATGTGAGAGTTGGACTATGAAGAAAGCTGAGCGCCACAGAATTGATGCTTTTGAACTGTGGTGTTGCAGAAGACTCTTGAGAGTCCCTTGGAATGCAAGGAGATCCAACCAGTCCATCCTAAGGAGATCAGTCCTGGGTGTTCATTGGAAGGACTGATGCTGAAGCTGAAATTCCAATACTTTGGCCACCTGATGCGAAGAGTTGACTCACTGGAAAAGACCCTGATCCTGGGAGGGATTGGGGGCAGGAGAAGAAGGGGATGACAGAGAATGAGATGGCTGGATGGCATCACCGACTCGATGGACATGGGTTTGGGTAGACTCCAGGAGCTTGTGATGGACAGGGAGGCCTGGCGTGCTGCAGTCCATGGGGTCATAAAGAGCTGGACTGACTGAGTGACTGAACTGAACTGAACTGATGTTGGAAGCATATGTGTTCACTGATGTAGATGCCCGAGGGATGGCCAGGGGCAAGAGGAGGACAAGGAGGGACAGACAGCAGGACAGAGCCAGAGCCGACATCACATCCATAAGTGGGGGCTGGGGGAGGGAGCCCTGTGTTTAGGACCTAATAAAGCTCAGATTCTTGATATCTCAAGAATGGGTATAGGCCACCTCAGAAGGCGAGTGATCAGATTATTTTTAAAGGAGAAATTTCCACTAGAAACAAATCCACCTAAGTCATTATCTAATACCGACTGTATCAAAGTAAATGTTATATAATAAGACCTAATAAAGCTCAGATTCTTGATATCTCAAGAATGGGTATAGGCCACCTCAGAAGGCGAATGATCAGATTATTTTTAAAGGAGAAATTTCCACTAGAAACAAATCCACCTAAGTCATTATCTAATACCGACTGTATCAAAGTAAATGTTATATAATCTAAATACCAGGTTAATGTAGCCTTTTCCAACATAACCACAATGGTGGTTTAATCGCTCAGTAATGTCTGACTCTTGTGACCCCATGGACTGTAGCCCACCCAGGCTCCTCTGTCCATGGGATTTCTCAGACAAGAGTGCTAGAGTGGGTTGCCATATCCTTTTCCAGAGGATCTTCTCCCTCCAGAGATTGAACCCAGGTCTCCTGCACTCAGGCAGGTCTCCTGCATTGCAGGCAGATTCTTTGTTAACTGAGCCATAATAATGCTATATTAACAGGTATTTTGTAGAAAAACTTTTTTTGAAAAGTTGGGGTAATGAACACAATAGCCCTTCAAACATCCACTCCAATGAATGATTCTTGAGTTTTTATTTCACTACATTTACCTTGTAGTTTCCTTTCCTGATAAAATACAGATCCAATGCATCAGGTCCACTATGTGTGTACAAGAAAAGGGAAAAAGTGAATATGACAAGCTATTTTGTTCCTGCCCATATGAGTTGACATTCTAGCTGCTTATTTCATAGAGCTTGAAGGCTCACCTAAAATTTTACTGCCATGATAAAATGTTGTTAGCATTTGTTGTCAAAGAAACTGTATGGCTTAGAATGTTTTAAAGGTACGTGTTCATTGAATCCAACAAGACACTTGACACGTTTATTGATGTCTTTAAGGCTAAGATGGAGGATATGACAAGATAATTGTTAACCAGGTGGATTCCTAGCTATTGAAACAAACTGAATGAGTTGAATAATAATTTACATTACATTGAGGGAAATCATGGCAAATGGATG
Organism: Cervus elaphus; assembly: GCF_910594005.1. NCBI lineage: Eukaryota > Metazoa > Chordata > Mammalia > Artiodactyla > Cervidae > Cervus > Cervus elaphus. The sequence goes on along the minus strand of NC_057839.1, from coordinate 16,943,838 downwards.
GGGAAACAATGGAAACAGTGACAGACTTTATCTTTTTAGGCTCCAAAATCACTGGAGATGGTGACTGCAGCCATGAAATTAAAAGACGCTTGCTCCTTGGAAGAAAAGTTATGACCAACCTAGACAGTATGTTAAAAAACAGAGACATTACTTTGCCAACAAAGGTCGGTCTAGTCAAGGCTATGGTTTTTCCAGTGGTCATGTATAGATGTGAGAGTTGGACTATAAAGAAAGCTGAGCACTGAAGAATTCATGCTTTTGAACTGTGGTGTTGGAGAAGACTCTTGAGAGTCCCTTGGACTGCAAGGAGATCCAATCAGTCCATCCTAAGGAGATCAGTCCTGGGTGTTCATTGGAAGGATTGATGCTGAAGCTGAAACTCCAATACTTTGGCCACCTAATGTGAAGAACTGATTCATTGGAAAAGACCCTGATGCTGGGAAAGATTGAAGGCAGGAGGAGAAGGGGATGACAGAGGATGAGATGATTGGATGGCATCACCAACACAATGGACATGAGTTTGAGCAAGCTCCAGAAGTTGGTGATGGACAGGGAGGCCTAGTGTGCTGCAGTCCATGGGGTTGCAAAGAGTCGGACACAACTGCGTGACTGAGCTGAACTGAACTGCAGGAAATTTTGGATGAAGCCATGAGGAATTCTATAGAAAGTATTCTATTGAAAAGTGAAGTTGCTCAGTCGAGTCCAACATTTTGTGATCCCATGGACTGTAGCCTGCCAGGCTCCTCCGTCCATGGGATTTTCCAGGCAAGAACACTGGAGTGGGTTGCCATTTCTTTCTCCAGGGGTTCTTCCTGACCCAGGGATGGAACCTGAGTATCCTGCACTGCAGGCAGACTCTTTACCATCTGAGTCACCAGGGAAGCTTCTATATTCTGTAGAAGGTATTATCAGTTACAGATAACAGAGCTATAGTGGTTAAATATGATATTATTAAGATTTAGAGCTATTTCACTGCTGAGACAAATTTAAGATAAAATTTGGCACATTTCATGCCTGTGTCAAACTTGACTGGATAGTGGTATACTCAGGAAAAAATGTCCTGGAATTTTTATCTGCCCAAATTCCAGTATAAGCCCACAACACTGCACACCTGGGGAGGGAACAGGAGGCGAGAGCTAAAGCTTCGTAAAAGTATGTCAGTGGAAGAGTGTGTCCAGGTCCAAAGAATAGTGCCACTGGACTCCAATATGTTAAGATCAGTCATGGTTAGAATATCGTGTTCCAACAGAGGTGTCACATTTTAAGCAGATTTGGGGTGCGTATTACAGAGTGTGGAAGGATAAATAACAGGAGGGTGATGATTTGACTTCTCAAGAGACTGCATAAAAGAATCAGGGAAATTCAGTCTGGAGTTGAATTCACACATACAAGTGATACCTGTTTTCAAATACTTGAAGGGTATGAAAGAGAGAATAAGGTTACTCGTCACTGCTTCAGAAGCCAAAGCTTTAGAGAAATGATTGAAAATTTTAATGAGACTTTAGCTCAGTATGAGGAACGAGTTTCTAATGATTATTGTTGACTACAAATACATTATGTTACTGCTGTTAATGAATGTTCAAACAAATCCTGTGGCTACCAAGAGTGTTAAAGAGAGAATCGCTCCTTTGAGTAGATAGTCATGCCAGATCAACTTTGAAGTCTCCTCCTCAAAGTTTAAGTTGCAACAAATAATCATCAGAAAAACATCACTGAGATGAAAGAAATGTTTACAATGCTGGATCTTAGAAATGGCATTTAGATAACTGCAGCTCCATTATACTGTAGAGATATAGTTGAAGCATTGTCTTCCTCCTCATTCATGATCAGCCCATGTTTATCTAGACATTATTGTTTCCTGGTGGTTAATCTGTTAACTGAGAATGGGGGGTTAAGAGCCGTATGTGACCATAAGAAAGCCAAAGCCTCTTACAGAGTGAATAAAAATTATTTTTCTTCCTTTAGAGAGTTAAGAGTTGCTCTCTATCCATTCCGCCCACCGCTCTTCATCAAACATACAAAGAGACAAAAAATCTAACTCAAATACTCAGTTTATTATGCATGCACTCCACCTCATTGCCATCTCTTTGGGTCATTGTTTCTATCTCTGTCTTCCACAGTTCTTGATTCATAGGGAATAGTCCATAAACGTTTGTTAAATAAACACATCTTCTTTGAGATTACTTTTTGCTATAAATCCTTATAGCATTTTTTCTACTATCTAATTTATAAGTTAGATAGCTAATTTATAAATTATCTAATTTATATCTAGATATCTAAATATAATATCTAATTTATAAATTAATCTAAAATGACATAGATCAATTTTTTTTTGCATCTTCCACAAGAAAAGACCCCTTTCCATAGTGTCCTGAGAAAGTTTCTGTGTGAATTAGATGGAAGAAGCATGCTGTTTGAAAAAAGAAAACTTAGGGAGTAGAGAATGTTTCTGAAGATTCCTCCACTTTAGATTATGTTCTAAACCTCAGAATGTCTTAATCTAGAATCCCCAGTTCATTAGAAGATCTACAAAACGAGGAAGAGAACACATGTCCACAATTGCCCTAAAATTATGTTGACATTTTTGTATACATGAATAAGCGCAGACTTTCTGGGGCAAGTGCCCCTACCAGTAATCAGAAACTTTTAAGAACTACTATCTTAATTTTTTTTCAGACTTCTGTTTTTATGATTCAATTTGAAGGCTACAAAGTACCCATTATGTATCAGGTGCTGTGCCTGGTACTGAGGATACAAAAATGACAGACGACCTTGAACTCAATTTGCTCACAATGTATGAGGAAGGCAATTCAGTTCATAATATGTTGAAAAATTATAAAAGAAAGTTCTGTTTAAAAGCTTTTCTGCTGTTTTTCTCCAACTCTGGTTGATTTCATTATACAGTTAGATCTTTGTGCCACAAAATCCCAGGTGGATCAGTGGTAAAGAACTGCCTGCCAAAGCAGGAGACACAGGTTTGATCCCTGGTGTGGGCAAATCCCCTGAAGAAGGAAATGTCAACCATCCAGTATTCTTGCCTGGGAAATCCCATGGACAGAAGTCTCGTGGGCTACAGCATATGGGGTTGCAAAAGAGTTGGTCACAACTTAGCTACTGAACAGCAAAGCCACCCCCCACCAGAAACTTCTTTCTAACATAATGATTGACTTTCTCTTTTCAGCCTGTCGCCAGTGAGATCAAATGGTGTTCTCACCTGGGATGGCTCAGATGGTAAAGAAACTGTCTGCAATGCAGGAGATCCAGGTTTGATCCCTGGGTCGGGAAGATCCCCTGGAGTAGGAAATGGCAACCCACTCCAGTATTCTTGCCTGGAGAATTCCATGGACAGAGGAGCCTGGTGGGCTACAGTCCATGGGGTCACAAAGAGTCAGACACAACAGAGTAACTATTGGTTAAACCCAGGAGTTTTTAAGACTCTGTGTCTAAAGGACTCATAAGCAATATATGAAAATGTTTACTTTAACTATTTTTACATATTGTGATCAAACCTCTAGCCATTAGAGGAATGGTATGGGATTTTTCTTGACCTGATAAATATTATATACCAAAGAGGCAGCAGTACATCCTATAAATCTAGAAGACAGGCTAAGACGAGCTTTGAGCTATGTAGAGAAGGTCCAAGAGTAGTCAAGATTCCTTCCTTCCTTCTTCCGTCCGTGTCGTTAATGTTCGTTTACTACCAATAAAAGCCAAAGGAAAAGCACCCAACTCTTCAGTCCCTCACTGTCAGTATTTGTAACCTCCTTATATGAGGATGACAACTAATTAAGCATTAGATCAGTGAAGGACTATAAAAGCTTCAGAGTTTCAGGTTCATGAGAAGGACTGGAACTAGACTTTCAACTTACACCTCATTTCCTTGTGTAAATGTGCATTAATTTATTTAATCATTTCCCTGTCTATGAACTATTCGGTCATTTTCACTGTTTGGATGTTACAAACAATGCTTCCAGGATTATCTCTGTAAATATGTCATTTTCCAAATCTGTTAGTTTAGCTCTCAAATTCTTAAAAGTATAATTCCTTGCTCAGAGGGTAGAGACATGTTAATAATGTTGAGATATATTGTCAAAGTAGCCATATTTCTTAAATAATGTTTACAATAATTGTTTAACATTGAGGCAGTCACTAGAGATAACTGAGGAAAAGAGATCAGCAAACAAAGCAAAATATCTGGTGTGACATCATTTATATCGCTTTCTTTCTCCATGGCTGATGAGGACTAAAGGTTACTTCTTTTAGAAAATGGAAGGAGTGAGTCCAGACAGGAATTTTCTTTCTCTACTAATGATTGGGTAGGTCCCCAAAGGAATGTAAGACTTTATCCCAGAACAAAGCCGTCATCAGTCCCTTTGTATTCGGGGCAAAGTAGAGAAAACCAAAAGATCCATTTTGCCATCCCCTGTCTCAAATCAGATGGCTTTCTGTGGTCTTAAATGTTTGTGTGACTGACAAGTGGGACTTCTGTTATAATTCACAATGAAATCACTGTTCTAAACATGCACATGGCCCACTCTGTCTCAGCTTCAATTATAAAATCTTCAGCCAGAGGCTATTATCCTCTGTTTTGTTCTGTCAGCAGCACAGCGAGCCAGTGAATTTCCAACTGGGATCAGGTGGCAAGAGAGAAATTTCTCACACTTCATCAAGCCTTTATGCACCCCAGTATATTTCCTCCTTTGGGGAGTGGGGCTCTGATTGGGGAAGTTCCCTCGATGTCTGTACAGGATCTGCGAGAGCGCATAAAGCTTTGGCTTCTTTCATAACTCATCGACTAAATTTTAAATAAGATTATAAACTTGTTCTAGGAAAGCCAGACAGCTACCTGGTTGACCTTTATCTGCTGAAGTTCAGATGAAGGGGGGAAAAACTGCTAAGCCCTGGTTAAACTTTTTAAGCCCTAGTTTAACTTTTCCCTAGTTAAGAACAACCTGTGTTATAAGGGTGGTGTGCAATTGTGTTCAAGTCTATAACGATCTTATTAGTTGCTCTGACTACCTAGTCGGTTTCTCAGAGCCCTATCAGAATTCAGGCAGGGTGTGTTAGTTCAACAACACACTGTTTTCTATAGTGCCAGGAGACAAAATGTCAATATGCCTGCTGCATTCCTCTGGGATAATAGAAATGAAGTCACTGCATTAGAAAATGAGTCATGGGTCCAGGTACACGTCTCACCCTGAACACACAGCCTCTCCCAGTTTAAGGTCATTAATCCATCAGCTGGAAGAGTTCTAATACCCAGGAGAGAGTGAGACAGAAATGTCACTTAAGGAGCATTGAGGTTTATGATATTTGAGATGGTAATGACAGTGGTTGCTGATAGACACTGAAGTTTAAATGTGTCAGAAGGTAAATCAGAAGGTAAACGCTGAGAGGTCAGTGCTAGAATGGAGCGCTGAGAACTTGACAGTTCGAAGGACTGTCTATGAACTGGGGCAATTTTGGGAAACAAAGGGGGAGCAGAACTAACATTCAAGAGAAGAAAATGTCGTCTTTCAAGGACCTACTTGATTAACAAATGATTACTTTAATTCAAGAGGTGTAGGGGGAGTTTTACTTTTCAAAAACAATATAGCAAATATCTAACCACTTCCAAAATTTTTTCAGGTCTTGCTAAGCTTTCATAATAACAGGTATGAAATTAAAAGGAAACTCCTAGATACTTCCTTATTACCTGCTATGTATTCAAAGCTTTATAGTCATATTTTAATGGAACATTACCAAAGGTGACCTTTACTGCACATGCCAGAGAAACCTAGCTGTCACCTTGAGACTCTAGAGGAAGCATAATAGGAGCTGTTTGGCAAACGTAACAACAGTTTATAACATTCCTAAACAGCCTAATCAATAAATAAAAGGGGGAAAATGGTATTGCTCCATCCTCTAGGAACCTAGAATCAACATACAAAAATTGGAAATTATCATTTTTATCCTGAATGAACACTTCTTGGTGCCCGCAAAACTCACTCTGCACCTCCACCCTCTCATACACTTTCTCACTCACACCACATTCTTTGAGGAAAGAAAATACAGTTTTAGGTTGGGGGTTTCCTTTGATGCTAAGACACTTTAAAGGTAAGTATAGAAAAATTAGAGAAGTAAATGTTTATTCGTTTCCCAACTGGATTTTGCAAAGCAAACTGCAAGAGAAACAATCCATCCTCAGTCGGTGTGCATTTGTTCCCTCCCATCTCTCTCTCACTCTGCTCAGGATTAAATGTTCCCCTTGTGCTCAACCAAAATGGAAATATGATCTCATGTTTGTTTATTGTGTTGCCTTTCTATTTCACAGGCCAATACGATACGGGATAAATTTTGATTTATTGATGTTACTTCGTCCCCCAAACACAGGGAAACTCTTCAGGGAGCTTGCTGTGAGTGTCTCCGAGAGCAGCTGAATCGCTAAGGTAGACAATGTATAAAAATAGAGTGATGCTTTAAGGTGCTAAAGAGACATCATTCAGTAACGTCACTGTCATTCTCCAGGTGCAAGTTCAAGAATTCTACTAGACATGGTTGCCAAATATGAATCAAACTAATTTATTATCAATGCTCTTCTTAAATTTTCTGATCTGGGGATTTCTCCAGTGAGAAAGGGGGCTATTTTCCATTCCCCATACAAAATACAAAAATTCCGATCACATTATACACTTAGTCAAGTGAGCAGGAAATTATCAAGACAAAATTATCTGTCTCAAATAACAGTTTGGAGAGAAAACGACAAGTGTCTGAATACATGTATTTATTGTTTTTCTCTCACTGTCATTTCTTTATGTCCAATAAGCAATAAAATATATTTCAAAGGACAAAACAGGGTAACTTACATAACAAAATGAAGAGATTCATAATAGCTTTTGCAATTGCCCATGATAAAGGAAAGAAAACAAATTTTCAATATTGAAAATGGGATTAAATGTTAGAAGCTGATGAGTTTCAAATGCGTAAGAAATATCACAGAAGAAAAGAAATTATTATATTTCCACTCACACCATCAGACTTGCAGCAACCTGACAATATCTATTAAGATTGAAGTTGCACACATCCAGTAATTCCACCCCAACATAGGTGCCACCAGAAACTCTCCAGCATATGTACCATGAGGGTCTTCAGGGGCATTCACAATATCTTTGTTGGGAATTGTGTAACAGTGAAGATCACCAAAATATCCATCTACATAAGAGTGAATAATGCATTGTGATATATTTGAACAATGGACTATATTGCATTTAGGATGAGTGAACTAAACTATATATATCAATATATATGTAATTCAAGAACAATGTTGAGCAAAAAGTGTCATTGCAGAAGGATATGTCTGGGGGTACCATATATATAAATGTGTGTGTATGTGTGTGTGTATAAAACTTTATTTATATACATATTCAAAGCAATACTATGTATCTTGGATCTATTCTTAGTAGTAAAAGCATAAAAACACCCATGCAGGGACTTCCCTTGTGGTACATTGGTTAAGATTCCGTGCTTCCACTCTAGGGGGTGAGGGTTCAAGCCCTGGCAGGGGAACTAAGAACCACATGCCACATGGCAGGCCAAAATAAAAAAAATTTTAGGTTAAAAAACAAGCATCCACATGAAAATGGAAACCAAACTCAGAACTGTGTTTCCCTGTGGTGAAGCATAAAGAAGAAGGGGATCTGCAAAACATATTCAGGGAACTTCAACTCTAACTGCAATTTTTTTCTTACAAAATCCAGTGCAAATATTGTGTGATATAAGATTTTCAAAGTTTTGTTGTTTATTGCTTGAAATATTTTATAAATAAAATATAATAATACTTATGCAGAATTTGTAAGAATGTAGCTTTCAAAGCAAATTTCTGCCAGTCCATCCAACTTCAGTTTTGTAAACTCAGTCATGTAGAATTCCCACAGTCAAACATTTTGTTTAAGAATGTCCCTTGCCTCCATAAAAGCCAAAAATGAGCACCCTACTCCAATGAAAATCTGAAACAGTTGAGGTTGTTATATGAAAAGCATGGGGGTTAGCACGCCTGAGTCCTGCAACCTTGGCCCCAGTGGTACGCTTGGCCCCAAGACTTGATCTACAGGAGCTGGGTTAGATCCCTTACTGCTCCTTCCCAGGTTGTAGTGCTTGACCCATATTCATTAGCAGCCCCCTTTCTCCTTCTTCTTAACACAGCCCAGACTTTCATCAAGCACCTTGATTTATCTAAGGGTTATCACAAGACTTTTGCCAATAACTGATTTGGGGATGGTTATACAAATTAATCTGTGCCAATAAAAAGTAAGGAGAACTTTACTAAGGACCTCCAATGACACGTCCCTACTTCTCAAGATAAAGTTACAGAAAGAAAGGGTCTTTTCCTCTGTCACTGTTCTATATAGATTTGAGACCCAGAACAGTACCAGCCACCTACCTATCAAGCTGAAGTTAACTATCAAGCTAACTACCTACCCTGAGTAAAGAACAGAACCAAGAGAGTTAAAGTGAACAGAGTCAGTGCAGCTAGATTATGTCAGCCCTGAAGAATACCTCACCTCTGGGCATCCAAGCAAGCGAGTCAGTCTATTTCTGTATTGTGTAAACCAGTTAGAGTTGGGTTTTTGTTACTTGTGGCCAAAGACATTGTTACTGAATGAAGCAGACATATATGATTCAGCTTCCTCAACTGTGAGCGGGGACATTACTGCCTGCCCTGCCCTCCTACTTCACTCTGTGGCTTTGGAGATCAAGATGAGTACGTGAGTGTGCTTTGTAAGCTATAAATTACTGTTCAAGGGCAAACTGGTAGTATCAATAATGATTTTATTATACATAAAAAAGAATGAAATAATGCCACTTGCAGCTACGTGGATGGACCTAGAGATTATCATCACACTAAGTGAAGTCAGAAAGGAGAAGATAAATACCGTATGATATCACTTACACATGTAATCTAAAATAAGACAAAATGAATTTATCTACACAACAGAAACAAACTCACAGACATAGAGAACAGACCTGTGGTTGCCAAGGGGGAGGGGAGCGGAGGAGAGATGAATTGGGAGTTTGGAATTAGCAGATATACACTGTTATATGTATAATGGATAACAGAGTCCTATTGTATAGCACAGGGAGCTATATTTAATATCCTGGTACAAACCATAATGACAAAGAAAAAATAACTTTGGTATGAAGTGTGAGGTACAAATTATTTGTTCACTATAGGAATTATGTATGTCTTAGAATATATAACCATTCAACTTATTTTAAATTGATAGATACTTCCAGAAACTCTATGAGAATTTACACATCACTCTTTTATATCATATAAAATAGTTACACATTTACAGTATCAGTTGAGAACATTTTCAGCAATGAGTTTTTACACAAGTACAGTAGCTATTTATGTTAAAGGATTTAAAAGACATTTGTCTGTAAAATATGGTCTTCTTACTTAAAAACCATGTGATCTTTGTCATAACCTGTCTGAGTCTCAGTACGTGTAGTATCTGTAAGGGCTAAGGGAGGAAACACCTGTAACAAACTTAGATCAGGGCCTGCCGCATAGCAACAAGCAGAATAATAGCAGCCGACAGTTACTTAGCACTCACCGTGTTCCAGACATGTTCCAAGCACTTCACACTCATCAGTTCCATACAGCAGAACTCTATTGCTGCATTGTTGTAGCTTTAATTTTTTAAATAAAGTGACTATTTAAGAAAATTATATTCCTATTAATTAAAAAAATTCAAACAATACAGAAAAGTACAAAAATGTAACAAAAGTCACCCAAAATTACATCTTATTACTTGGATGCTGGATAAGCTACTAGACACTTCTCTGTTTAATATGGCATGTACACATATGTACACATTCATATAGAAGAGCATATATGTGTGCATATATGTATGTGTGTGTATGCTTAGTCGCTTCAGACATGTCCAACTCTTTGCGACCCCATGAACTGTAGCCCTCCAGGCTCCTCTGTCTGTGGGATTTTTCAGGGAAGAAGACTGGAGTAGGTTGCCATGCCCTCCTCCAGGGGATCTTCCCAATCCATGGATTTAATTGGAGTCTCTTTCATCTCCTCCATTGGCGGCAGGTTCTTTACCACTAGGCTTCCCTTGTGGCTCAGCTGGTAAAGAATCTACCTGCAATGTGAGAGACCTGGCTTCAATCCCTGGGTTGGGAAGGTCCCCTGGAGAAGGGAACGGCTACCCTCCATAGTATACTGGCCTGGAGAATTCTGTGGACTGTATAGTATTCCAGTATTCTGGCCTAGAGAATTCCATGGACTGTATAGTCCATGGGGTCGCAGAGTCGGACAAGACTGAGTGACTTTCACTGTGTCCCACTGTGTTCTTTACCACTAGTGCCACCTGGGAAGCCTGTATATGTACATTACACAGACATATATGTCATTTACATATGTGTACACATTTTTTTTTTAGAAAGACAAAAAGAAAAAATAGCAGTACTTTTAAAACTGTATAGCCAGTTCTACATCCTAGAGGATAAAAGAGGTAAGTCTTTTTCATATTCTTTGGGATATTGCTTATAAGTGAGTAGAGTCTAGACAGGCAGCAGACACCTAAATACACCTTTACATACACAGGAACGTATGGTCTTTTTTTTACTGGTCTCAATTAATTTTACAATTCCATAAAGTATACTCATATTGTTGTGCAATATATGTACAGAACTTTTTCATCTTGCAAAACTGAAACTCTCCACCCATTAAACAACTACTTTTCATTTTCTACTCCCACCATCCCTGGTACCATTCTACTTTCTATGAATCTGCGGCAATCTTATATTTCATACCTCACTTTTATTACTCAGCACCTACTATATTCATACTTGGTGAGTAAATGAATGAATCCATATTTGCACTACACAAAAACAAATAAACAAACAAAAAGAGGTCACAGTATCATTTGTACTAGGAAATCAGTAACCTCCAAATAGATAAAATTTTTTTGAACATTTACTAGCTATCAGGTACTTTATGTTAATCATGAACTTTGCCCCTACAGTCAATTCCCAACACAGTAGCCAGAGTGATCTTTTTAAATATATCAAATGATGTCACAACTTTTCTTAAAACTCTACAGTGGCTCCTTTTTACACTAAGGTTAAGAGTCAAAGTTTTCACAGTGGACTACAAAACCATCTCATACCTGGACCCCTTTTCTTCTCTTATCTTTTCTGTTATCTGTCTCTGTCCCTTCATTCCAACCATACTGGATTCTTTGCAGTTTCTCAAACATTCCAACAACAGTCACCTCTGGGTCATTGCCCTTGCTGTTCTCTCTACCTGGAACATTTTTGTCTTAATATCCACGTTACTCATGCCTCACTTCCATCAGATCATTGTTCCAACGCACTTTATGACCAGTCCATGCTGAAGAAGGACTCTGCCCCTCACAGCGGCCAAGATTGTACAAGCCACGCTCGCCCACACTGCCCTTCTCTGACCTCTAATGTGTGGAGCATCTTTTCCCTCTAACGTGGGTCCCGGTGACGCACTCTCTGCCTTTCCGCCTTAAGGATTCTCACAGTGATTGCTTTTTGGAAGGGGGAAATTGCGAGAGAGAAAAGAACATTCAAGTCAGTGTATTCATTTATTTGTTTTTGTAAGAAAAAAAACAAATCCATCTCAAGCTGAAAAAAAGTAGTGATGTGATCCCTGACTGCCCTTTGAAAAAAGCAACATGTGTCCCACCCTACTCTGACTCTCTACAATTACTTCCCATAATTTCTGTAGAAGTGTTCATCATGTGACCTACCATATACTTTTTACATACTTAGTTTGCTTTTTGTTTCCCTCTGCATGATGGCAGCTATTTTTTTCTGTTTTATTCACTACTATATCCCAGCACCAACACCTAAACATAATAGGTGCTCAATAAATATTGTTTGAAATGAATACATTAATAAATTGGGACAGAAAGCAGATCAGTGAGTAGGAGGATTTGACTGGGAAGGAACACAAGCAACTTGTTCTATATTATGTATATAGACTATGCAGGTGTAGAAATATGTATATTTCTACATATGTATATTAGAATTATGGATATGATTATGCAGGTGTAGAAATTTGTTAAAACTCATTGACATGTACACTTAAATAGGTACATTACTATTATATGTAAACTATATGTTAATAAAGGGAATTTTTTAAAACTAGCAATTTTTTAAAACCAGTCAATCCTAAAGGAAGTCCTGAATATTCATTGGAAGGACTGATGCTGAAGTTCCAATACTTTGGCCACCCGATGAGAAGAACTGACTCGTTGGAAAAGATCTTCATGCCTGGAAAGATTAAAGGTAGCAGGAGAAGGGGACGACAGAGGATGAGATGGTTGGATGGCATCACCGACTCGATGGACATGAGTCTGAGCAAGTTCTGGAAGTTGATGATGTATGGAGAAGCCTGGCGTGCTGCAGTCCATGGGGTCGCAAAGAGTCGGACACAATTGAGCAACTGAACTGACAGCAATTTGCTTAAGGTCTCAGTATTTGCAAAGTAGTAAAGCTCTAATTCAAAGTATGTCTGGTGGGTCTGATTCCAGAGTCTGTCATCTTTTTAAGAAATTATGCCACATCCCGTCATCTCTGCCCCACCTAGTTTCCAGGACTGGCCCCACTGAGTTCTCAACCAGAAAGCTTAGTCTCACTTGTTTTCAGATTTATACATCTCTGAGCTATGCAATACATCTATGGTTCTGTCTCTCCCACACATTTAAGATCTTAGGAACACTAATCATACAGATGATTAAAATGTATTTGTTCCCCTCTGGAAGACATGCTGCTGCTGCTAAGTCACTTCAGTCGTGTCCGACTCTGTGCAACCCCATAGATGGCAGCCCACCAGGCTCCGACGTCCCTGGGATTCTCCAGGCAAGAACACTGGAGTGGGTTGCCATTTCCTTCTCCAATGCATGAAAGGGAAAAGTGAAAGTGAAGTCACTCAGTAGTGTCCGACTCTTAGCGACCCCATGGAGTGCAGCCTACCAGGCTCCTCTGTCCATGGGACTTTCCAGGCAAGAGTACTGGAGTGGGGTGCCATTGCCTTCTCCATCTGGAAGACATAGTATAACGCAAAAAAACCCACGGTCATTACCTTTCAGAGGCTCAAATCCAAAGCAAAAATCAGACACTTGATACTACTTAATGATATTTAACTGGTGTAATGGTCCAATTTTATTTGTCAACCTGGTTAGGCTATGCCTAATTTTTCAATCAAATACTAATCTAGGTGTTTTATGAAGATATTTTGTAGATATGATTAACATGAACAATCAGTGGACTTTAAGGAAAGATTATACTCTATAATCTGGATGTACTTGATCCAATCAGTTGAAAGGCCTAAGGAAAAAACTTAGGTTTTCTGAACGAGAAGAAATTCTTCCAGTGGACTGAAGTGTCAACTCCTTTCTGAGAGTTTCCAGCCTACCCTTTCTGATGGCCTGCTCTGCGGATTCCAGACTTGCCTACACAGCCCCCCAAGTTACATAAACCAGTTCCTTGCAATAAATCTCTCTTTGCCTGTATGTGTGTGTGAGAGAGAGAAAGTTTGTGTGTGACTTACAAAAAGCATGCAGGAGTGCTGAAAGAATGTGAATTCTTCCAACTATTAGTGTTCTAATGTTAATTTCTGGGGCTAATTATTCCCTGGGTATTCATATTGTTAGCTGGACTTAGGGTGTCTACATGAATGATCATGGATATATTACCATCTCTTCCCTCTCCACGCCTATGACAGGCTTTATATTGATAACTATACCCAAATTATACCAGACTTAAGCCCTTCCCTATCCTTCTAACCCTTTCCACTATTTCACCCTTTAGTCTAAATCCTGAGTAGTGAGTACCATCTGAATTTCCTACTACTGTACCCAGCCTCCTTTATCAGGAAGCCAGAGGTCGCCACATCTGGAATTAACATGACTGTGTCCTTTGGACATGGTGTAAGTAGCTTTCCCTGTCCCAGGTGGCTAAACTTCTGGAGTCAACTTTTGCAGCCAGGTCCATCTTGCTGTTCAACCATGACAGGCAGATCTTAAACCTTTCCCACCTTACCAGTTCCATGCAGCCACAGCAAAGCACCAAGCTTCCAATATTCATGGCATACACTATAAAAGGTGGTTAGAAAGACCAATTTCAGTTAACCATGAATGGCTTGATCATAGAGAATAAGGCCTCTTCCAAAAAGCAAGTAAGACCCAGTTTTCCAATGATGAGACTGAAAATTCTCTGTGTGTGTACACACCTAACTTTGTGACTTTATTTTCAGAAATTAGATTATTTTTCAACTGGCTATTTTGCTGAATAACCCATAGCACTTTATCATAGAAGCTAATTTTAAGTATATGCTAAATTCCGTAAACTCAAATATCAATGAGAATGGGAGCATTGAAACTGTGGGTGATGATTAGACAAATATATTTCACCTGCTTTCAGTAATCAAGGTCATTTTATGATTTGCATGTCCTCCTAACATGGCACATAACCTCCTAGGGCACATAGCCTAAACAATGAGATATATGAAGCTGCTGTTTTCCAAGAACTTGAAGTCAGCTCAGCTCAAACTAGATAGAACAACTGATCCTCCAACTGGGTACCATCTGGAGGGATTTTGGTACTTTTGGCAGAATATATAAAAGGTTACTCTGCCAAGATATTCCATACATGGGTTAGAGACCTCTGGGCTTTGGTTTTGGTTTTTCTTTGCTTTTTTGGGGGGGGTCTCGTTAGTCCATGTCCATCTATTTCTGATTGTCTTAATTGCTAAGAATGGGCTGTTGGTGACTGAATTTCTTCATGTCAGTAGCAAGGACCTATAGAGATAGATTGCTTTACATCAACCACCTGGAAGCAAACCCCTTCAAAATGGGAAAAGTTAATTCAGGTCTCTCTTGCAGCCCTCTAGGCTTCATTCTCCAGAACTGAATGGCTTTCAGTTACAAGCCCATAGAGAAGAAAATGATGGTATTTTTTTGCTAACCCTGCATACTGTTTAGACTCCAGAGAAAAATGACCTGAAAATGGACCCTTAAATTACAACTTTTGCAACTAGATTTATTTTGTAAATGGAAGAAAAACGGGATGAAATACATTGTGTACAGTCTTTTATGTTGTTGTGTCAGAATAAACCTGTGCAGAGAAGATGGAAAGTTGTTTTCCTGTTGTGCTTGACTCTAGTGAGAAAAAAGAGGGCTTGTGGTTCATTCAAACACTCAGACCAGGCCTCCTGCACCCCCATGCGATGGCGATTGTGCTGCCGCTCCTTCGCTGCAGCGCCTGAGCCGCAGCCTCAGGCTCACCCCCGACTCCCGCCTCAGGATCTGAGGCTCAGAAAAATAGAAAAGGTCTCCTTCTCTTATACCCACCAGGGCAGTGTGGCCAGGGAGTTACCCAAGCTCATAGAGCACAACATCCATTAAGGCAAGTGCCCAGTGGGGGAGTGAATGCTGAGACCCGGCGGCCAATAGGATCGATCTGGGTCCCACGTGCCCTTTTCAACGTCAGGTTTATTTAATTAGGAGAACGCTAAGCCAACTTTTAGAGGTGATTCAAAGAGACTGCAAAATCTTTTTTTCATTGATTTTTGCAACCCACAACTGGACCTGGGCAAATTTTAAAAATTTATTAAATACCCTCACTTCAGAAGAATGTAGAATAGTGCTGGATAAGGCCAGGAGGAAGCAGATCGGCTACGTTCAAAAACCCCTGGCAACCCCATGGGAGCTGGAGCAAGCGTAGCGATACCGACAGCTGATCCTCATTGAGATGTGAATGCTGGGGATAGGCCAAAACTTGAGCATTATCAAAATTGCATTCTTGCAGGATTGCGAAAAGAGATGCCAAAAGAAAGAAGCCTTAATAAAGCACAGGAGGTATAACAGGAACAGAATGAGGATTCTTCAGAATTTCTAGAAAGGGTTTTTAAAGTCTACAGGATAGGTATAAGCCTATAGGCAACATACAGATATAGATTCTGAGGCCCCAGAGAATTTAAAGATGGTCAGTATGACTTGTATTGGTCAGAATGCCTCCAACATACCAAAGAAACTGCAAAGAGTAGAAGGAATTTAGGGATGCCCACATTTCAACTTGAAATTGCCTTCTAAGTTCTTAGTGGCAGGGACCATGTTCAGGAGAAAAGAGGACAAGAATAAACAACAGGCCACTCATCTGGAGGCTGCCTTCACACAGGGAAGAACTGGATCAAATCGAGAACCTCTGAGTCGGACTCAGCAAAAGGTAGGAAGCCCCACGTCAGTTTCTGAGAACTCCAGGAGCTGTAATCACTTATAAGCCAGACTACATCGGGTGGGCTGCAAGAGCTGACATAACTGGAATATATCTCTGCCTGTCACTACCCCACAATCTCTCCTCGTCTTTCAGGTATCTGGTGCAGTCTGGAATAAGGGTCATATATAAATAAACCTAATTGGATTGAGGCAAATAAAGAGGATTAACTCAGTTCCTATTGATTTGGATTAATGTCACATGTCTACCAATGTAGGCCAGTGTGAAAGAGAATATGAATTGAAATGAATATATGTTTTCTGTCTTTAAAGTCTATAGATACTTTTCTGATGAGTTAGATCTTCCTTAGTCATGATAGAAATAAATACCTCTATGTAGAAAACAACTTTTTAAAATATATTCTTTTTCAGATTCTTTTCTCTTACAGGTTATTACAAAATACTGAATATAGTTCCCTTCTTTCTTTTTAAATTGTGGTAAAATAATACATAACATTTAGCATTGGAGCTATTTTTAAGTATTCAGTTCAACGTGTTTAGTATATTCACATTGATGTGCAACTGTCACCACTATATAAACTAAACAGCAACTCCTCATTCTACTCTCCCTCAGCCCCTGGCAGCTACCATCCTACTTCTGACTCTAAGAATTTAACCGCTTTCTATAGCTCATGTAAGTGAGATCATACAGTATTTATTTTTTAGTGTCTGGCTTATTTTACTTAGCATAATGTCCTCAAATGTCATCCATTTCATAGCATGTATCAGAATTTCCTTCCTTTTTTAAGGCTGAATAATATACCGCCATATAAATATGCCACATTTCATTTATCCACTCATTTTGTTGATGGACATTTGGGTTGTTTTCACCTTTTATCTATTGTGAATAATACTGCTATGAACTTTAACGGGTGAATATTTCCCCAGGTTCCTGGTTTCAATTCTTTTGGTTATATATCCAGAAGTGGAATCGCTAGATCATGTGTTAATGTTACATTTCTTTTTTTTTTTTTAACTGCCATATTGTTTTCCAGAGCAGTATTTCCCATCAGTCATGCAGGATTCCAATTTCTCCACATCCTTACCAACACTCGATATTTTGTTTGGTTGTTTATAATGGCCATATTAATATGTGTGAAGTGATACCTCACTGTGGGTTTGCTTTGCATCTCCCTAATAAGTAGTGATGTGGAGCATCTTTTCATATACTTATTGTCCATTTATATACATCTTCTTTGAGGAAATGTCTATTTAGGTTCTTCACCCATTTTTAAATTGGGTGATTTGGGGATTTTTTTGTTGTCGAATTATAGGAGTTTTTTTATGTATTGTAGATATTAATTTCTTTTCAGATATGAATTGCAAATATTTTCTCCTGAAAAACAATTAAGTTGATGTGTTTTAATTTTTTTTCAAGCCAGAACATGTATATTTTATGACTAAATAATGACATATGTTCATGGTGTAGTATCAGAACACTTCTCAAAAAACCACAGGAATAGAAAAGTAAAAATTGCTCAAAACCCCACAACTCAGAGATAAAAGCATATTTTGGTGTATATATCCTTCCAGGTTTTATCCTAAGCATGTGGAAAATTTTTTTACAGCACAGATTATATACTCTATTGTATAACTTTTCCTTAACAATACACACAGATATTCATATTATTGTAATGCACTACAAAGTTCTCCATTGAATAGATGTATCATAAAGTATTTGATCAGTCCACCAGTGAGAAAAGATTTAGGTGGCTCCTAACTCATCATTGTTGTAAACAGTGCTTTATGAAAAGCTTGTATGTAGGTCTTGCATCTTTGTCCAGTTTGTTCACTTGGGATAAATTCCCAGAAGTTGAATTTCTGGGCCAAAGGATATGCATATTTAAAATTTTGATAGCCTGCACATTGCCAATCTACCTTCCAGAGAGGCTGAACTAGCTGACATTCTGTGTGAGAATGCCCATTGTTCCACACGCTTGCCAAACTGGCATACTTTCAACAACGTTAAATATTTGTTCTTGTCTGTTTTTCTCCTATGAATCTTGCCAACGTGCATGATGTGAAACTAAATGAGAGGAATATGAAGTTGACAGATGGGAAGTATTTTGGTCGCTATACTGTTTTATCTGAAACACACCATTTTCCCCTCAAAGCAAATGTGACAGATAAGCCCTCTTCATTTTCTAGTATAAGTTCAAGGAAGTAATTTCCCAGATGGATTGATTCTTTAGAGAATGTCTCTGAGTATGTAGAAATTACTCAAAACAAATGTGCTTTGGGTTGATAGAGGAGATACATTTTTTTTGTGTAACAGTATCCATCTTTCTTCAAAAGATGTTAAGTGTTTTTATACTATCCAAAGTGTCATACTATAGCCTATTCTGAATGTACTCATTTATTTGTTGGAAATTCCTACAGGGGAGTTTTCTCCTAACTTGGTTTTATCATTTTAAAAATTTTAAGTTGAGGCATAATGTATGCTCAATGTAAATAAATTTTTCTCTTTAAAATCTGATTGTAAACAACTGCAACATTTTAAGATAGCCCTTTCACCACAAATTAAGGAGAGAGGAATATATATTTAAACATGCTCTCTTTGAGAAAGCACACAAAAAAAGAATAGAGCTTTGAATTCAACTATTTCACATCCTGAATATAAGAGCTCAAGCACATAACATGATATGCTGTTTCCTCATCTGATAACCTAGAAATGTGAAATCTTCAGCCTTCTCCAGAGAGATGTTGAAAAGAGGGGGTTGTCCCAGTACTCTAGTGATTTGAATTATACATTTAAATAAATATGTGTCCAGTCAAATATATTGAATTTACTTGTGTCTGACCTTGAAGTTTTGGTGCCCAAGGGAGGGTCTTTTTCAAATGAAAACATAGAAGTCAGATGCATGCGTTACTATGTGAAATTGTCCTCTTGTTTTGGCATTAATATCAATTAAAAGCATTTTGAAATTATTCAGCTTCGCTGACAGCATTAATGAATATGACATGATAAAAAGCCAGAAAATAAGATAATTATGAAATGCAAACTGTACATTAATAATCCCTTTTATTTTTCCTTTTCAGCCACCTAATAAATTGGTGTATTAGATAATTATAAATGTGATATTCTCAATGTTAGCAAATTATATTTTTTAAAAGGCATACCATGTATACCTATGACTGATTCATATTGATGTTTGACAGAGAACAGAAAAATTCTGTAAAGCAATTATCCTTCAATAAAAACTAAATTAACTTTTTTTTAAAGGCATACCAATTATACTGTTTTGAGAAAAGAAAAAGATCACTTCAAATTCTGTTATCGTAGTAACAAAACTACAAAAATGTCACAGTTTTGTATATTCCCTCCTAGTCTCTATTCTACTATGTTTTTCCTGCATTGTACTGGTTAGGAGTGAAAATGAGGGAAGGAATTATAGTGTTACTCAGTCCTTCTTTCTTTCAGAGTGGCCTGTCCTTGAGGACTTTGTGATAAGCCATGTCCTTTGAAAAGGCCTGATGTTTAGGGAAATTTATTTTAATTCAGTGAAGTATTAGTGAGCCCATATAACTGCAGATCTATGTCACATTCTCCGACTAGCTTTATTAGTAATGAAGCTGACTTTAAAAAAAATTTATTATGATAAAAAAGCCCATAACAAAATTTTTCATTTTAACCATTTCTGAGTGACTGATTTAGTAGTTTTAATTATATTTACATTCTTGTGCAGTCTCCAGAAATTATTTTGTCTCGTAGAACGGAAATTCTCTACCCACATTAATCAACAGCTCCTCATTTCCGCCTTCTCCCAGCACTGACAACCCACCATTATACTTTCTGTTTCTGTTAATTGGAATCATATAGTATTTGTCCTTTTGTAACTGGCTCATTTCACTCAGCATAATGTCTTCAAGGTTCATCCGTACTGTAACATGTGTTAACTTTACCATCCTTTTTAGGGTTAAATAATAATGGAGAAGGAAATGGCAACCCAGTCGTGTCTGCTGCTCTGTGACCCCATGGCCTGTAGCCCACCAGGCTCCTTTGTCCATGAGGTTTTTTCCGGTAACAATACTGGAGTGTGTTGCCGTTTCCTCCTCCTCCAGTGGAGCTTCCCAACCCAGGGATCAAACCCACATCTCCCGTGTCTCCTTGTTTTGTCTGGCCAGTGTCAAATAAAGCACAAGTATGAACTGAGGTAAGGAGAGACTTAACTCACAAGGATTATTGCAACAAGGGGTGGAGGACTATTGCATAGGGAGAGTGCTTCGATCATAGGCTGTAAGGTCTGCAAACAGCTCAAAGGTCTCTCTGATCAGTCCTTTTTTTGTTTTTTTGTAGTTACTTTACCAATGTTGTGTTAGCTGCTTCCGTACAGCAAAGTGAATCAGCTGTACCTATAATATATCCCCTCTCTCTTGGATTTCCCTCCCATATAGGTCACCACAGAGCACTGAGCAGGGTTCCCTGTGCGAGGAGTGAATGAGGATGGAAAGAACCAGGTGTGGGAGATTGGGATGGTAGATGGAGTCATCAGACAGTCAGTTGGTCAGAGAATTTTTCCCCAGACATCAGCTGATTGTCAGAAGGGGCAGTTAAGGAGGGGTTATTCCCTGTTCTCATGCTCAATGGTAGGTGGAGTTCTGGGACCAAGTTCAGGGGGAAGGAGATAAATTTGACTAAAGTTTGCTCAAGTTGAGTTAGCTGGTATTTTGCCCAGCTTAGCCAGTGGAACTAACAGCTCAGCTAATCGGTTTGAGACAAAGAATAGGAAGTTAGAGAGTCTATGTCTGGCCTTGTCATAGGTAGACCAAGGGGTCCTGAGTCCTGTCTAAGTCATGTGGGTAGGGTTTCTTTGCAGTAAAACATTCCCTGCAACACAAAGGTGAGTGGGTGTGTATCCGAGGAGTTAGTGTTCCAAGAGCAAGGGGCTTAGGTGATTTCAACATTGTCACAATACCCTTGGCCACTGCATATGGTAACAGAACATCCATTGTGGTGAATCCACTTCTTCACTTGGTTTGAGTGAAGTGGACCCCACTTGGTTCCGTATATGGAAGGGTATCCAGTCCAGGCTTTGCCCATGCCCTGCCCATTCAAGTATCTTATTTTTTGGTTACCATCAGTGATCCAACAAAGCTAGTGGAGGTGATGGAATTCCAGCTGAGCTATTTCAAATCCTAAAAGATGATGCTATTAAAATGCTGTAGTCAATATGCCAGCAAATTTGGAAAACTCAGCAGTGGCAGCAGGACTGGAAAAGGTCAGTTTTCATTCCAGTTCCTAAGGACAGTGCCAGAGAATGTTCAAACTACACTATAGTTGGGCTCATTTCAAGGTAGTAAGGTTATGCTCAAAATTCTTCAAGCTAGGCTTTAGCAGTACATGAATCGAGAGCTTTGAGATGTACAAGTTGAATTTAGAAAGGGCAGAGGAACAAGAAATCAAATTGTCAACATTCAATGGTTATAGAGAAAGCAAGGGAATTCCAGAAAAACATTTACTTCTGCTTCATTGACTATAATAAAGCCTTTGACTACACGGATTACAACAAAAGATGGAAAATTCCTGAAGAGATGGGAATACCAGACCACATTACCTGTCTCCTGAGAAACCTGTATGTGGGTCAAGAAGCAACAGTTAGAACCCAACATGGAACAACTGACTGGTTCACTACTGGGAAAGGAGTACATCAAGGCTATAATTTTGTCACCTTGTTTATTTAACGTATATGCAGAGTACAGCATGCAAAATGCTGAGCTGGTTGAATCACAAGCTGGAATCAAGATTGTGGGGGAAAATATCAAAACCTTAGATATGCAGATGATATCACTCTAAAGGCAGAGAGTGAAGAGAAACTAAAGAGCATTTTCATGAAGGGGAAAGAGGAGAATGAAAAGGCTGGTTTAAAACTCAAATTCGAAAAACTAAGATTATGACATTTGGTCCCATCACTTCAGGGCAAATAGTTGGGGAAAAAATGTAAACAATGACAGACTTTACTTTCTTGGGGTCCAAAAATCACTGCAAACAGTGACTGCAACCATGAAATTAAAAGATACTTGCTCCTTGGAGAGAAAGCTTTGACAAACCTACTTCAGTGCAGTTCAGTCACTCAGTCATGTCTGACTCTTTGTGACCCCATGGACTGCAGCACTCCAGGCTTCCCTGTCCGTCACCAACTCCTGGAGTTTACTCAAACCTAGACAAACCTAGACAGGATATTTTTAAAAAAACAAAGACATTACTTTTGCAACAAAGGCTCATATAGTCAAAGCTATGGTTTTTCCAGTAGTCATGTATGGGTCTGAGAGTTGGACCATAAAGTAAGCTGAACACCAGAAAATTGGTTGTTTTCAAATTGTGGTGGTGGAGAAGACTCTTGAGAGTTCCTTGGACGGCAAGGAAATCTAACCTGTCAGTCCTAAAGGAAATCAACCCTGAATATTCATTGCAAGGACTGATGCTGAAACTGAAGCTCCAAGATTCATTGGAAAAGACCCTGATGCTGGGAAAGGTTGAATGTAGGAGAGGGTGACAGAATGCGATGGTTAAATAGCATCACTGACTCAATGGACATAAATTTGAGCAAACTCTGGGAGAGAGTTAAGGACTGGGAAGCCTGGCATGCTACAGTCCATGGGGTTGCAGAGAGTTGGACAGGACTTAGCAACTGAAAAACAACAACATCAATGATCCAGCATAGAGTACATGATCCAAGCAAGACCGTTGGGTCTCCTAGATTTGATCACATGGAAGTTGAGAGAACCCTGATGTTGTGAAAACCTCTGTACCCAATGTCCAGTATAGTTGCTCCTCCAGACTTCCCAGTTATGTGAACCGATAAAACCCCCTTTTGCTTAACTATGTAGCATTTTTTCCCCCAAAATAACTGCATTGTAGCCTCTGGAGACCTTGGTTGCCTTGGAATTGTTGAAGGGCCCTGCCTACCTCTTATGAAAGATTGCAAGGGTCTCATTTTAATTCCAAGTGAGGGAATGTTGACTACAGAATTCTGGCTACATTTCAAGCTTGAGTAATTCCATCTGCCCTCCCTAAAAACTTTTCCTACAAGAATATTCAATATTCTTAACTTCCTTTACTAGACTTCTAAGCATCATGAAATCTTCTCCATCATTTTTCACTTATTCAAAGAAAAGTCCTAAATATGGGGGGGGGGGGTTGGAATATAATATTCTGACTCAAATTTTGGAAAAGAAACCCTGGTTTTCAAGAAAAATGCAGTTACAAAGCCCCAAATGTTAAATTGGTTTTTAATAAGTTATGTGGGCAATAGATTAACCTAAGGAACGGAAGGAATTGTTTCCATGAGTATTCAGGGAGAGTGAACATTAAGACATTACAGAAGAAATGCAATGTGATGTTAATATGAATAATGAAGTTTGCTTACATTTTCCTAAACTTCAAAAGACATTTTCATTTAATAACTGGCTTGCTCTGATAAAGTCATGAAAGAACATGAGAAGAATTTTAACTGCTTTATTAATTAAGGGGAAAAAACAAGTAGCAGCTACTCTTCATAAGTAAATGTGGAAAAATATATCTAATTCAACAAATATTTCTGGAGTGTGAGGCACCAGGCTACAGCCATGAACAGCACAGACAAAAATCTCTGCCCTCACAAAGCTTCTAGTGAAAAAATGCACCAGTAAAATAACAGTGCGAAAGCTCCAGTAATAAATTCATCTGGGTTCCTAGGGCAGGAGGATCTCCAAGTCTGCTCTTTTTTTTTTTTTTTGCATCTCTCTGCCAATTAGACATTGTCCCACACTGAAATGTTACAATGATCATCCCTTGAGTAATTTTTGGTTTCTCCTTAAAATTTTTTTGTATTTTCTAAATATACGACAATGAGGCTTTTTATTTAATGGCTGCACTGGGTCTTGATTGTGTGTGCGTGGCTTTTCTCTAATTGCAGTAAGTGGGGTCTTCTCTTTCTTGCATTGTGTTGGCTTCTCACTGTTGAGGAGCATAGGCTCTAGGTGCATGGGCTCCAATAGTTGTGGCTCGCAGGCACTAGAGAGCAGGTTCAGTAGTTGTGGCTTGCCCATGGGCTTAGTTGCTCCAAAGCATGTGGAATCTTCCCAGACCAGGGATCGAACCTGTGTCCCCTGCATTGGCAGGCAGATTCTTATCCACTGTACCACCAGGGACGTCTGGGGCTCTTTTTGATTTAAAAAAAAAAATCCTTATTAAGAAAGGAAAAAACCTGACAAATTAGATGTTCAAATTATTAAATCTTGGGAGGGGAAGGCTGACCTAAACACCTTCTCTTGGAATCTTACTGCCTCTCCTGAACTGAAAAGGACTCTTTTAAAAAAGCAGCAATGTTGCTTTCACTTTGGGAGACTCTCCCCCTCCAATCTCTTATTCTTGAGCCCACCTGAAATATTCTAAAGCAGCTTCTTTTACAGCTTCACATACCTTTTAAAATTCCCTTGTAAGTATTTGGAATGCCTAGAGACCTGTCTCTTCCTTGCTTCTTTCCCTTTGTCTTATCCACCTGGTTCTTCTCTCCTTTTAACTACAAAGATCGCCATTGTTCTGCCTCTCGGCAGACCAGATAAACCTTATTTACTCAATATTGCCCCTGTCACTTCCATTTCTAGCTTCCACTTTCCCTCAAATTGAACTCTTCACTCTGAGTTACGATGGCATTTCCTGATAAAATGCTAGTCTAAATGGAATCATATCACATATTTATAAAAGCTGATTAATAAATTTGTAAAAGAACCTTTTGCCCCTGGTGGGCTGAAGCATTCCGTTACAGACTTTGAGGCCGTATGGTCATCATAGAAAATTCTGGAGTCTTTTTGTTTGTTTTATAATTGCTTCCCTGGTAGTTCAGCTAGTAAAGAATCAGCCTGCAATTAAGGAGACCTGGGTTTGATCCTGTGTTGGGAAGATGCCCTGGAGGAGGGCATGGCAACCCACTCCAGTATTCTTGCCTGGAGAATCCCCGTGGACAGAGGAGTCTGTGCTGTGCTGTGCTGAGTCCCTCCGTCGTGTCTGACTCTTTGAGACCCCATGGACTGTAGCCCTCCAGGCTCCTCTGTCCGCAGGGATTCTCCAGGCAAGAATACTGGAGTGGGTTGCCACGCCCTCCTCCAGGGGATCTTCCCAAACCAGGGATCTAACGTAGGTCTCCTGCATTGCAGGTGGATTCTTTACCGCCTGAGCCACCGGGGAAGCCGTC
Source organism: Cervus elaphus (assembly GCF_910594005.1). Classification (NCBI taxonomy): domain Eukaryota; kingdom Metazoa; phylum Chordata; class Mammalia; order Artiodactyla; family Cervidae; genus Cervus; species Cervus elaphus. The sequence goes on along the minus strand of NC_057839.1, from coordinate 16,918,364 downwards.
GGGTTGCAAAGAGTTGAACACAACTGAGGGACTAAACACAGCACCCAATCAAAAGTTTATTCTTAAAATCAAAGTTGCTTCAAACCATTCTCTTTTCTCTTAGTTTAAAGAAAGTTTTACCCTTCTCCCTATTCTTTTTTTGTTTAAATTGACCCCCAGTATGGAAGTTGCATTGACTTTTATCAAGGCAAAGGGAGAATTCATTTTTTTAATTATTTTATCTACTTTTTTCAAATTGGTTATGTACATTCGTTATGCTTTTTTAAAACTTTGAAAGTGTTATCAATATACATACAGTATGAAATATGCTAATCTACAGTGTAAAGCTCAATTATTTTTTTACCTAGCTCCCCATGCCCCACCTTTGCCTGAGGTAATCACTTCTCTGGTTTCTATTACAATTGACTAGTTTTGCCTGTCTTTGAACTTGAAATAACTAGAAACATTCATTATTTACTTTTTTATGTTGGACGTTTTAGCTCAACACTCTATCCCTGATGGATTATATCATAGTCTGTTCTCTTTATTGCTGTGTGGTTATTTCATTAAATAAATATACTTTAGCTTATACATGCTTTCTCTCATTGAGGGTCTTTTAGGTTGTTTTCAGTTTTTGTCTATTATGAGAAAAGCGGCCATGAATATTCCTACACATGTTTTTTTGGTGGACATATGCATTCATTCCTCTTGGGCATATAACAAGGAGTGGAATTGCTTGGTCACAGAGGGGACATATCTTCAGCTTTAGTCAAATTGTTGGTGTGTTTAAATAGCAAAAAATTGAAAAGGCACAAACTCTTTGGTCAACAACTGTGAATTAATCAACCCCAGAAAGAATGGTCAAGGTATTTCAGGCAGTAATTTGTTCAGAGTGGACTATAAATCTGCAACTAGATAGTTCAAGTAGCTTGGTGGACTGACAGGTGAAGTCAGGGAGTGTTCAGGGGCTGCTGACAGAGGATACTGAAATGGTAACTATATGCCAGATCCTGAAAGGCTTTGAATGCCGTTCTAAGTATGGGTGTTATCCTGAAGAAAATAAGGAACCAGGGAATGATTTTGAGTGGAGGGAGGTGGGACAGGAGGATGGAAGGATTGGATTTGTGATTTTTTTTATAAATCTTTTTTCTTCTTTTTGTTGGATTTGTGATTTTAAAGATCTTTGTGGAGGATTAAAGGGAGGAAGAGGAGACTGCTGACTATGAAACGATAGTCCAAACATCACTTGTTATGGTGGTTTTGTCCCTAAGACGTGTCTGACTCTTGCGACCCCATGGACAGTAGCCCACCAGACTCCTTTATCCATGGGATTTTCCAGGCAAGAATACTGGAGTGGGTTGCCATTTCACAGTATGAGAATGGTGACAAAAACATATTAAGACTTGATTACTAGTAAAGGTAGGTGGTAAGGAAGAATTGAGAGATATGGGTGTATTGAGTATACAACTGTTTTGGAAAGGGGAAAATAAAGAATTCAGCTCAGACATTTTGTGTGACTCCCAAATATGATTTTCAGAGATGCTGACTTTAATTTTCCTGAAGTAATGAAAAACCATGTTGATATAGTTAATTAAAACTGATTTGGGTAATTTCTAAACCTTCTCTTCAATGTTCACTGATTTCCTGGGAGCCGTGTTGCACCAACTCTGACCCAGTCACACTTACACATGGATGCTCATAGGAAAATTCCGCCCGGGATAGGCAGATTATTGTCTAATTTGATTCTCATATCTTTTTCTCACTGCAGAATTAAGGAGGAGATTAATGGTCAAAATAGAAACAGCTGTAAGAGAGTAAAAAAATAATTTGAAGCACACATAATTGACCTTAGAATAATTAGATTATTAGAAAAAATAAGCTTATTTATTTTTGAAATATAATTTTACCCCAAAATTGGAAAATTAAGGCATGAGGGGAATTATAACCCAGTCACTTCAGTGCAACCACTGTAAACATCACGAAATACTCTATCAATTTCTTTCCCAGCCCCCTTTTCACATAGCTATAAACCATACTGTAATCATTAATAGAATAAAATATATAGTGGTATCCTAGTGGCATAAGATAATATTTTAAAGGCCTTAGAGGAAATTGACTATAAAGTAAATTATCCTTTACCCTTACCCTGGTATAAAGTGTTACTCTCTTTAAGGAGAAAGAAAAAAATGTGGGTACATGTTGCAGTTACCTAATATATAAACAGGAAGTAGCATAGTCCCTGAGACAGCTTGGCTTATTAGCACTGAAATGGACCCTACAATTATTTTTTAAGTTGTAAGAATTTTTTTTTTAACTAAGTTATGTGGTATCATAATAGGAAAAGAGCATGGGCCTTGAGGTACAGTCCTAGCTTTGGCATCACCTGTGTGGTCTGGGGTTTACTTTAACCTCTGTATTAAATCAGTTCAGATTCCGCCTTGTGCTTCCCCTGAATGCTCTGGTATCACCCCGTCTGTCCATGCCTGCTCTGTGCCCACCCCTGGAACTAGGGGTGTGATTGGCCTTCTCCAAACCCAAAGATCATGAATCAAGGAGGAATACCAAAGAAAATTCCATGGGGTGGAATTTATTATTACCAGAAGGGGAAATTGATTCTGGGCAGACAAAAACACTAGATGTCCATCATATCCAGCTGGGGTCTTAGTTTCTTTATCTGAAAAATGATGGGTGTGTGCATGCTTAGGGGTTTGGTGTCGAAGGGTCTATTCCTTCGTCTGTCTAGATCAGTCTTCACAGGATTGAAAACACAGTGTTGTTGAGGTTGGAGTGTGAGAAAAACTGTGTTCCTCTCTTTGACTTCTAATGTGGGGTACCTCTTCCTTGTGACTTTAGGGCAGTTTCATGAGTTTAGACCAGGAGTTTTATAGCAGGTTCCTGAGTGACTTTCCTGTTTTTGTGAGCTGTCTGTGTATACTTCCTGCAAAGAGACTGCTTTATTATTAGCAACACATGCCCTGAAATAACATCCTTCTTTGACCCCATCACCGTTTTTATCTTCAGAAAGTCTATTAAGTGATACCAGGTGTTAAGAATAGTTTATTCTTCATAATGCAGTTGCCAAACTGAATTTATTTCTACTCAAACTGGATAGGGCCTGACTAATACAATGACTCCCCCAAATTCAAGTTTTCCACAAACTGTCTTTTAATTTACAACTCTGAGAGAGGGGATTGTATCAAAGTGATGCGCAAACACGCTTGAAACATAATTTTAACCCAACAACTGTTTCTTTCCTATCTCTATCTCAACGATTATTTTTAATGGGACTGGGTCTAGCAAGATAATTCTGGCAGGACCTTTAAACTCTATAATACACAGAGATAATGTCTCATAAAAAGTTTCCTGCGCTAAAATTCTAACAGCAAATTTGTCTATATATTATCGTTATTGACAAACTACAATACTAATAACAATAGTGGCTCCCTGTCTCAGAAGTTTGTTGGGTTGAGTAAAATGAGATTTTTGTTGTTGTTTAGTCGCTAAGTCATAAATGAGATTAATGGATGTAAAATACTTGGCACAATATCTGTGACAGACCAAGTGGTCATAAATGTTGGCTCTTGTGATTATCTGTGAAGGGAATATAATACCTACCATAGAGGGTTGTTCTAAGGTTCAAAAAGGATGGAACATATAAAGTGCTTAACGTAGTGCTTGGTTCACAGAAAACACGTGGAAATAGTTGCTGCTGCTGCTACTAACTAATCTGTGGTTGTTTTCAAGGTATAATAGTGTTGCCCAAATCAGTAGCTAGCAATATTTACCCTGTTCATGAATGAAAAAAATCTTCTGACTAGAATATCAGTTTTGATCTATTTATTAGAAATAACACAATGAAAAACACACCCTAACTCTGCCATGTAGCTGCTAAGAAAATTCTTAATTCAATTTCTTATCTTTAAAAGGGGCTATAAAAAAAAGGGGGGGCTATCATAATGCATACATTACATACTCAGCATGAAACTATTGTAAAAGATCGTGTGACATTGGTTTAATTAATGAACTTTGCAAAAGGTCAAAAGAATAACTATATAAAAATAATAATTTCTCAATTATTGTGCATCTACTAAATATTAAACCTATGTTAAGTGCTTCATTTACATTATCTCGTTTAATCCTCACAATAATCCCATGAAGTAGTTACTATTTTTATTTAACAAATAAGGATGAAAGTTGATAGTTGCCTGTAAAGTTGATATGTATAGCTGATGTGTAAAGCCAAGATGTGTTGTTAGTATAAAGTTCTTTGGAATTCTTAGGATACAATAACTTGCTTGGCTGAGCAGTGCCTGAAACATGCTGTTGTTTAGTCACTAAGTTGTGTCTGACCCTTTTGTGACTCCATGGACTGTAGTCCACCAGGCTCCTCTATCTATGGGATTTTCCAGGCAAGTATACTAGAGTGGGTTGCCATTTCCTTCTCCAGGGGGTCTTCCTGACCCAGGGATGGAACCTGGGTCTCCTGCATTGCAGGCAGATTCTTTACCGCTGAGCTACCTGTGGAAGCCCACAAATGTGGGTACTGATTTACAAACTGAGGATGCAAGTGAGGATACAAACTAACATCTGTTCAGATTCCAAATTACTCTTAACGTCTCTGCACATGCAAGGTATTATTATTATTTTGTATGTTAATAACGTAAGTGAGTTTTATGACATGGTGATATAGAAAGAATATCTGTATAATTATTTCAAAGTTATTGACTGACATGTTTTACATATTCATTTCTTATATTTTTATGGGAACAGTGCTAAATAAAAATAATGACTACCTCCTACATGTGTGTGTATAAAAATGATCATTTTCTAGGAAAACATGGGACTGACTCTTTTTTTCAAACAGGAGCCAGGCCAACCAGTGGCTCTTGTTTCTAGTCTAGAAGCCGTCCATTTGATGGACATAGACTTTCACAGAAGAAACAGAGGAGTCCTTTCTTCCAAGGAGATTACAACTTTTATTTGGGTCAAATAAAACGGAGTCTGGAAGAGCTGCTCACTCCTAAACGAGCCTTTGAACTTTATGAGAAAAGATGGAGCGTGGTCAAGCATGTGACAACCTTCTCGTTACTCCTGAGAAAAGTGATTTAGTTATTAAGTTAAATATCTTTTAATTTTCAATCCATCTCACGGTGCCAGTCCAAAATAACTGTTTTGGTTTAGATTATAATTCTTTCTTTTTTTTCACTTTCTGACCCCACCCCTCAGAGGTGGGATCTTTGTTTCCTGACCAGGGATTGAACCAGACCCCTGCATTGGAAGCACAGAGTCTTAACCATTGGACCACTAGGGAAGTCCTTAGACTGTAATTCTTATACTCTTGTAAATAAAATGTTCCAAAGTGCTAATGACTGAGCTTTCACACTGCTGGACCCTTAGAGTCTTTGAAAGTAGATGCTGTGAAACTTGTGATCTAGGTGGGTACTGAGCTTTGCCGCTTGCTTAGGCTGAGTTTTGAACAACAGACAACCTCAAGTCTAATAACTATGCCATATTTTAGCTGTCAATCTATAATTACCCACCAGAAAACCAAGACTGTCGGTTTTTAGTGAGGTAGAACCAGTAGCATGCTTGAGCAGCTGGAGAGAGACAGTTGTTAAATATTTGCAGTTTTAGTGCTGATTTTTAAAACTTGGTAGCCTAAAATTAGCCACAGTGGGAGTATTTACACCACAGAAGTTGGCAAACACTGCAGATTCACCCCGTTACACCTGGTTTCCATCCCAAAGCTCTGGCTTGCCTTCACACCTTGGGTCAAGCTATCCTGTATCCAGTGAAATGTCAGGAAACTAACCCCAAGCCTGATGTTCTGACATCATTTATCAGCAACCTGCTTTTCATCATACCTAGAAAATTAGCAACCGAGGTAAATGTGAAACTCAGAATACCAATATTTAGAGCTCAGTTTTTATCTCTGAAAGGGAGAAGTTCACTTTAAAGTGTCAGCTGCTGCTTGGCAGTGATGGGTGACATGGAAAACTAAAATATCCCAAGGTCTAAGGGAAGTGAATGACTCATTCCCCTGGTCAGCAAAGTGAGGAGACATTCATCCCTCAAAATCTTATGGGATTTTCCTTCCAGTATTATTAATCACAATGAATATGTTTAAAGATTATGATTTACTAAGATGGGAGAAATTAGACCTCATACAACTGAAATAACTGAAGAACAATTCTCCACTGGACTGGGTTATTCATTATTCTAATAGTGCCCTGTGTAAATCCTGCCTTCTCTGTATATCAGCCAGGCCAAAGCTACTTTAACTTGTACATTTCATCTTCCAGAAACTGTTCTAAGAATGATGTTTATTTTATTTGTTTTCTGCAGACTTACCAGGCTTCTATTTAATTCACCTGAGGCTTACCTACTGTTTGACTCAAGTCTATGAATACTTATGTTTCTTTGTCTTTGTGGTTTAAGGTATAGAAATGAAATCAAGCCCTGAAATACAATCCAGTGTCTTTGCCAAGAAAAGAAGTAAAAATTCTTTCAGGCTGGTACTATAACGCTAGTGAGACATCCCCCAAATGTAGAATCCATATCATGCTTTCAAGGAGCCTCAGAAAGGCAAGCTACCTCAGACATCTTTATGAGATGGATGGGCATGGAGTTCAGGAGCTTTTAAAATTAACATTTAAAGCAGGAACTTTTTCCCCTCCAGAGTGACACAGGTATTCTTACTTGAGCTAAGTGTTTTCTGTTGGTTTGGTTTGGGTTTTGGGGTTTTGTTTTTGAAGTATAGTTGATTTACAATGTTGTGTCAATTTCTGCTATACAACAAAGTGATTCAGTTATACATATAAATATATACATTAAAAAATATTCTTTTCCATCATGGTTTATCATAGTATATTGAATACAGTTAGCGGCGCTATACAATAGGACCTTGTTGTTTACCCATTCTCTATATAATGGCTTAACCTCCTAACCCCAAGCTCCCAGTCCATCCCTTCCCCAATCCCCTCCCCTTGGCAACCACGTCTGCTGTTTATCTCTATGAGTCTGTTTCTGATTCATAGTTAGGTTCATTTGTGTCATATTTTAGATTCCACATGTAAGTGATATCATATGGTATTCGTCCTTCTCTTTCTGACTTACTTCACTTAGTATAATAATCTCTGGGCCCATCCATGGTGCTGCAGATGGCAGTTTTTTTTCTTTTTTGGCAGAGTAGCATTCCATCATGCGTATAAACCGCATCTTCTTTTTATCTATTCATGTGTCAGTGACATTCAGGTTGTCTCCCTGTCATGACTATTGTGAATAGTGCTGCTATGAACATAGGGGTGCATGTATCATTTTGGATTATAGTTTTGTCCAGATATACTCCTGGGAGTGGGATTGCTGGATCATATGGCAACTTTATTTTTAGTTTTTTGAGGTACCTCCATACTGTTTTCCACAGTAGTTACACTAATTTACATTCCCACCAATAGTGCAAGAGGGTTCCCTTTTCTCCATATCCTCTCTAGCATTTGTTATTTGTAGAGGTTTTTTAAAAAAATATTTTATTTTTAATTGATGGATAATTGCTTTACAATATTGTGTTGGTTTCTGCCACATATCAACATGAATCAGCCATAGGTGTACATACAGCCCCTCCCTCTTTAAACTCCCTCCCACCTCCCACCCCATCCCACCAATGATTGCCATTCTGACCAGTGTGAGGTGGTACCTCATTATAGTTTTGATTTGTGTTTCTCTAATAACTAGCAATGTTGAGCATCTTTTCATGTGCCTATTGGCCATTTGTATTTCTTTAGAGAAATATTTATTTAGGTCTTCTGCCCATATTCTGATTGGGTTGTTTTTTGTTACTGAGTTGAATGAGCCTTTCGTATATTTTGGAGATTATGCGCTTGTCAGTTAAAGCAGGAATTCCTGATCGTGGTTCACATTAGAATCATGTAAGGGGGCTTTAAAAAAGAAATCTCAGGCTCAGACCAATGAAATGAGAATTTGGGGCATGGGACTCAGACATTGATAATTTTTAAAGCTCTCTAGATGATTTATATGTGCACCAAGGTTTGAGAACCATTGACCTAAAGCAATAAGATTAGTTTTCCGCCAGGTGAGATTTGTTCTGTTTAGTCACCTTCCTAATACATTAGAAACCTTCATTTCCTTAGTGTCTGATTACCCAGTTGTTGGCTTTAAGACTTTAAATAGACAATGAATCATGCATTACAAAGAATGATCTAGAATAAGCCAGCTACTTCACATACCACAGCTATGATCATGTCACATTCTCACTCAAAAAGTTTCTTTGTTGATAAGATCTGGTATTGGTGAAGTACAGAGAAAAAAGCATTTAAACACCTTCTTTGAAAGCATAAATTGATACAATTTTCTCAGAGGAAAATTTGAAATTTTATATCAAGTTTTAATATGAATATATTCAGCAATTCCACTTTTAAGAATTTAGCCTAAAGGAGTAATTTGGCAAGTGTAGGAAGATAATCAAAGATACGTATGGCATCATTGGCTATGTTAATGTATGTTTTCTAGATTTTTTTTCATTTTACTGCATCCAATTTTTGAAATGCTTGAGGCTGTACAAAGGTCTTCATGGCATGTATTAACATGCAAAACTATTCATATATTACTCAGTGAAAAAATATCAAGTAACCAAAAAGTATGTATAGTGTAATCCACTACTGTTTAAAAGTAGATCTATATTTTTATTAATTTTTAAAGGTTGGAAGGTAATACCCAAACTATTAACAGTGATTATTTCTGAAAAGTAAAATTATGGTCTGATGCAAGGGAGAAGAACTTTTGCCTCTTCTTTCTATACTTCTGTATTGCTTAAATTTGTTTTAATGTACATGTTACTATTATAATTTAAATAATTTACATGTGTTAAATCATTTATGACTCACCATTTTCTGTAAAATAAAGTCTAAACTCCTTAGCTTTATGAGCACTCAACAACTTGTCTCCAAACCACTTTTGCCAATTTTTAAGGAAGTTTGTGGGTAGAATTGAGTTTTACCTTCACTCTCCTAATTATACTCACTTAAGCCCAACTATTCTCGCCAAATTTGCATTCATGTTTTCAACCTTTGGGAGTGCCGCTTTCTTTGCTTGGAATGTTCTCCTCTCTTTCTCTCCATTCACTAAAATCCAATTGAACAATGAAGCTCAGATCAAGTAGAACTCCCCCTCCTATGAATTCCTACATTATGCAATATCTGATCCTCGACAAAATTGTTATTGAATAGTTATTGAAGAAATGAATCTTCACAGCCAATTTCAAGTTTCTGTTTAATTTTCTCATTTGTAACATGGGGACATACAACCCATTATATTAGATTATTGTGAGGAGTATGATAATTATGAAAAGTACTTAAGACAACACCAGAACATAGTAATTCATAGTTCGAAAACTGTCATTATGATTATCTTTTTTTCATCTACTGACATGTCCTCTCTCCATCTAGATGGTCAAATCCCAGATGGCAGAAACTGCACATCATATATACCAGAATCCTTCTCCAAACCCTGTGTAGTAGAGCTCTATATGAAACACACTTTGTATTTACTGTTAATAGTGACAGAGAAGATTATGAAATACATATAACCTTCTAACCTTCAAAGAAATAAATCACTTAGTTTGGAAAATACTATGACTTCATGGCACCAAGAATAACATGGTAACATGGAGTTATCATAGTAAAACATTACTGAGATGAAATATACAAATAAAACAATATGTTCTTTCTTCAGTGAAATCACAGAAAATAGGGATAGATCATTCCTTAAATTGTATTTCCACAAACATAGCCAATACATACAAGATGCTAGACAATACTAGTGAATTATTTACAGAAAACACCAGATGAATTTGGTTTATTTAGTCTCTTGGCAGATAGCACATCGTGCTTCTGCAGAAGGCTCCATGTGTTCTAGAATTTTAACATAATGGGATTTTATACACTGTCATAGAGATAGAATGCTCTAGTGCAGAGACACAGCAGGAATGACCAAGTCTTGCTATGTTTCGTTCCTCACATTGTCCAGTTCAAAATCACTGCTGGATTACAGCCTTCACATTTCAGTCAAGGTGCTGGCAGCTTGATTGGAACAGTTTCTGTCCCCACTTAATCCCACCGGACAGATATGATCTGTGTGTCGCGGCAGAGTGCCACTGAAACAACTGCAGTCACCTGATACAGTGCATTAGCCTAGAGCAAATAAAGTCAGATTGTTATTTTCTCTTTGGAGGCCTAAAAAATATTTTTCTGAGCACGGCTTCTTATTTGGTTTGTGTGTTTGCTCAGTACTTTATAGTTAAACGGACTTTGTCCCTCAGCAGTGTGTAACTCCAATTGTGTCCAGTAATCCAAAAAGTCAATCAAAGTGCAAAAAAAGGATACAAAGAAGCCTTAAATATTTTGTTTAAACTTCAGTCTTGGACATGTGTGTGTGTGTGCGGAGTTGTGTATGACTCTTTGCGACCTCATGGACTGCAGCCTTCCAGGCGTCCCTGTCCATGGAATTTTCCAGGCAACAATACTGGAGTGAGTTTCCATTTCCTACTCCAGGGGATCTTCCCAACCCACATCTCCTGCATCTCCTATCTTGGCAAGTGGATTCTTTAACTTGAGGAGAGGGATAAATTGGGAAATTGGAATTGATGTTTACACACTACTGTATGTAAAAGGGGGCTTCCCCGGTGGCTCAGATGGTGAAGAAACAGCCTGAAATGCAGGAGACCTGGGTTCAATCCCTGGGTCAGAAAGATTCCCCGGAGAAGGGAATGGCAACCCACTCCAGTATTCTTGCCTAGAGAATCCCAGGGACAGAGGAGCCTGGCAGACTATAGTCCATGGGGTTGCAAAGAGTCAGAGACAACTGCGCGACTAACACACACGTATATAAAATGGATAACTAATGAGGACCTACTATATAGCACAGGGAACTCTGCTCAATACTCTGTAATGATCTAAATGGGAATTGAGTCTAAAATAAGAGTCACTTCAGTCATGTCCAGCCCTTTGTGACCCCATGGACTGTAGTTTGGACTGTATATATGGACTGTGTACACACACACACACACACACACACACGTGTGTGTGTGTGTATGTGTGTGTGTATCTATAAAACATTCACTTTGCTATACACCTGACATTAACACACCATTGTAAATCTGCTACACTCCAATAAAAATTGAAAAAATAACTTACAACTTATATATGTAACTAGTTCAGCAACCTTTTGATTGAGAGTCAAAGCCTTCATATTTGGTCTGTTGATTATTCACAATCATTTTTTTGTTTCTTTAAGGAGTGAGGCACTCCAACCAACCAATCAATAATCAGGAAACCAAAGCCCCAGCCAGCATAGAGGATTTGAGATCATTTATGTAAAATGTATATATTAGGAAAAAAGGCAGAGTTAGGGAAACTCTTAATAGGCAGGTAAAAAAAAAGTTTGCAGAATAATGTCTGTGATAGTCTATTCCAGTGAAGGCCAACAACCCACAGACCCACCCCTGCCTACAGGTGCACATGGAGAATAAACAAGGAGACAAGCGCAGAAGGCTGGAAACTCAGGAAGACAAAGAATATGGAATATGGCAGGGGAGGAGGAAAATAATCAGGTCTTTTTTTAAGGTATTTTTGTATTATAATGGGCTTTCGTGATAGAACAGTTGATAAAGAATCCACCTGTGATGCAGGGGACAAGGAGATGTGGGTTTAATCCCTGGGTCAGGTAGATCCTCTGGAGGAGGAAATAGCAATTCACTCCAGTATTCTTGCCTGGAGAATCCTATGGACAGAGGAGCCTTGTGGGCTACAGTCCATGGGGTCGCAACGAGTTGGACACAACTAACTGAGTGACTAGACATGCACTATTATAACGAATTAGTATTGAAACATTGCTGTCAGTTTGACAATATGGAATAGATAGATTACACTACTAGAATACTAAAAAGAATCTACAGGAAAGTTATTAGAATTAATAAAATAATGTAGTAAGATTTCTAGAGAAAAATCAAAATTTATTGCATTTGTAAACACCAGCAGCAAGCTATTGCAAACACCATTCACAATAGCAGTAAAAATTATAAAATACCTGTACAGAGGTGATTATAAACTTACTGAGCGACATTAAGGAAGATCTCACTATCCAGAGAGATAAACCATCTTCTTAGGTAGAAAGACTCAATATTTTAAAAATATTCTCATAAAATTGATTTGTAGCTATAGTGCAGGAATACTATTATGACAACACAGTGTTGATAGACAGACAAACAGACCAGTGGAATAGGGTGGAGAGCCCAGAAACAAAACTGCACATTATGACAAAATGTGGTAAAACAGCTAAAAAAACTTGTCTTGCCCTGAGTTATGTACTCTCCCTGATCCAGTGGGATTATAAAAATCTGGTCCTCTAGTCCAAATGGGTCAACTCTAAAGTGTCTCAGCTTCCCAGTTCCTTCCTGGCCTGGTCAGCTGAGGCTTTTCTTGAGATTGTATCGCAGTCCAACTTCTCCCTCTATCCTATCCCACTTCATTCCTTTCCCCTTACACGCGTGTTGACTCTAAAAGTACTCCCTAAGAAACTTTCCATACAAAATCTCTACTTCCCTGGTAGAAAGTAAATTTATACCAATATTTTATAAAACAGATTGAAATTACTTGATAAAGCTGAAGTTGCATGCGCTTTACAATTTACTATTCCATTCCTAGGTGTATACTCTAGAGAAACTCTTTCACAAAAATTTACTACAGGGTTTTTCTTGGTGGAAAGAGATAGCCATATGGGGTTTCTCAGGTCCTGGAAAAGACTACCTCAAACAAGAACAAAACCCAAAGATTATTCCCATAAAATGAAGGGTTAACTTGTCTGGGAAGGCTAAGGGCTGAGGGATTTGATGGATTCAGTGAAAGTTGATTGAATCAAGAATAGTTGCACGTCCGTAGAAGGGGAATCTAGAAGTGGGTTCTGCACCCTGCTCAGGGGTTGAACAGGTGAGAAGGAAGCCGAGAGGGTGCTCCAAGCAAGGAAACAGCACCAGCAAAGGCTTTTTAAACACTGGCCAAAGCAGGAGTCAAGTAAGTAGTTAGAGTATTGCTACAGAGAATAAGGCCGGAAATGGAGTATCCCGAAAAACATTTAAAACGATGCAGATTTGATATGTCAGAAAGAGGAGCCTTGAACAACTGTGAGCAGAGGAGGAACATCCTGGAAACGGCATTTCAGGAAGGGAAATCCAGCAGCAGTTCCTGTCCCTAGGCGAAGTATTTTCACCTTCATAAACGGGTACTCTTGGACAAGCTGAAAAGAAAAATGCTTCCAATAAATGGCATTGATGAATAAGACCAGTAGGCAGCTTGGGACAATTTCTAAATTACTTACTGGACTTCTATTTGCTTGCCCGGTTTGGTGCTGGTCTTTGCTGAGTAGTGCGGTCTCTGATGCAGCCGTTGTTTCTGACGGCATTGTTCTCTCTGCTTGCTAAAATGGTTAACGTTGTCCTTAAATGACTACATGGAGAGCCACTCTGTCCTTCTGGGCACAATAGCATCTATGTCTGAACTGAGACAAGCCTTGCTTATATTCATGGGTCTACCGATTGCAGGGAGGGTCCATCTGGCCCTCCTAGAATATGCACTATGCCAGTGACACATGTTTTTCTCAAAGCTAAAAGCTATGAAGGTAATGAACAAGGTCGCAGATGCTAAAAAGGTTCAAAATTGCTTCTGTTTTGAGTGCCTATTACCTCTTTGGAAGACACTTGATTAAAGTACAATGCTAATGGGTCTAGGGTTTCAGGTTAATCCCTTAGTGAGAGTTAGTTTCCTTTGGTCTCTGTGGCTGCAGATGGTATTTCTAATGACTACGCTGGCTCCTTTCACAAAAATGGGGCCACAGAACAATTCTTAACTGTAGTCTAATTCCACTGCAGATTCTGGAGCTAATCCTGTTTTTAGACCAGGGGAATCACAGAACCTGGCCTATTAGCTTCATGGTATTCCACAAAAATCATTCCTTTTTCTGATCCTTTTTTGTTCTGGCAACTTCCAGGCAGGAAAGAATTCTGGTCTAGCTTTTTGTGGCCAAGTCTCTTTAGTCTCTATAAGTATCTGGTCTTGTCTCTGTAGATAACCCTTTGCTTTTGGGCTCCAGATATGCCCCTCTCATTCCCAAATTTCAGGAAATGGAGTTCCGTCTCTACCCAGCCCCCTTGTCTGGGACTGTCTTATGTGCCACTGCATCCCTGGCACCAAACACTGTGGCAAAGGCAAGATTGCCTCTCCCCACGGGGGTTTCCTGGGGAAGAGGAGGGCAGACATAAACCAGCCAGGGCATTTGGGCTGCATAACTTGTGTGCTGTGAGTGTACATGTATGTGTGTATGCATAAAAAAAATGGGGTTAAAAATAAGTAGATTCTTTGTCTACTTCTTTTTGATATGTCTTATACATAAGGGGCTTCTCTGGTAGCTCAGCTGGTAAAGAATCTGTCTGCAATGCAGGAGACCCCAGTTGGATTCTTGGCCCAGGAAGATCCCCTGGAGGAAGGCATGGCAATCCACTCCAGTATTCTTGCCAGGAGAATCCCCGTGGACAAGAAGAGGCTGGTGAGCTACAGTCCATGGGGTCGCAAAGAGTCGGACACAACTGAGCGACTAAGCATAGCACAACACATAGATAAAGTCTGGCACAGTGATAAAGAATCCACCTGCCAATGCAGAAGATATAGGTTTGATCCCTAGGTCTAGAAAAGGAAATGGCAATCCACTCCAGTATTCCTGCCTGGAGAATCCCATGGACAGTGGAGCCTGGTGGGCTACAGTACATAGGGTCAGAAAGAGTCAGACATGACTGAAACACGCATGCATACATAAAGCATACAAGTTTAAATGCTTGGTTTAATGAATTTTTGCATATTGGAGACACCCAGGTAATCCCTATGCAGATCAAGATATGGAATGCTTCCCACACCCCAGAAGGATGTCCTGAATTCCTTCCCAGGCAGTGTCTAACACCCCCACCAGCCTGGACTCAGAGATGACTGCTATTCTGACTTTTATCACCATATGTTAGTTTTGCTGTTCTTGAACTTCATATAAATGGAATCACACAGTATGCTCTTTTTATGTCTGGCTTCTCTTGCTCACTGTATGTCTGTTGAGATCCATGTTCTTTTAATTGGTTCATTTCCTTGGGCTTATCTCCCCTTGGCTCATTTCCCCATTGGGGTGGTGAAACCAAGATTCATCTCCGAGACCAGAGGAGAGAGCATGCTTTCGGGGTAGACCTTAGGTCAGAGGAGAAGTGGTCTCTGGCTCCCCACCATTTACCCAGCTGTAGGACTTGTGGTTCCAATATAGACTTTAGGACCAAAGCTTGATAGTGATTTTCCTGGAGTGTTGGAGGAGGAGCATGGATGGTAAGCACATTTTCCATCTTGCCTTGATTAGACTATGTTTCACTTATCTTCTGGCATCTTCCCTTATTGCATTCCTCGGAATGTGACACATGCTCAGGGTTCTCCCCAGAGCATGTGATTTTCTGTGAATGTCTAACTATAGATCCTGCTAATTCCTAACCTATTTACTGTTCTCACTCCTGACCAAGAAATCAAAGAGTATAACTGGTTTAGATAAAATCCGCTATTATTCATCAAAGAGCAAGTCCTACTGAAAGGGAGTGGTGCATAGCATCCTTATTGTGGACAAAAGGCAGCACACTAATTTAGCAAAAAATTTATTATCTTGATGTCAGCTCTTATGCTAGTTTTCCAGAAGAAGCATTAGCTTTCTGACACTTCGTTCTTTTTCCATGTGTAAGTAATTAATTCAGATCCTGGTAAAAAGCTTTTTATTCCTCCTATCCTATGCATTTAAACGCTGTTAGATAAAACAATTTTGATAGCTTCTCATCTTATAAGAAGGAGCTATCATTCCACTCTTTTCTCTATCCCCTGATTGCACATCCCCCTCAAAGTGGAGCAGAGAAAAAAAGAACAGGAGCCTTCTGGCATCCTCTATTCATCCTTTAGTTCATCTTCGGTTCTTCCTGAGCTTCTGTTGCACAAATCCCTCACTGTCACTTCTTCACTGAATTTCTTTTCCCAGTAAGTAAGCAACCCTTTCTACACATATTTCTGCTGTAAAGGTTTGTGACTCCTTAACTACTTACTCATGGAGAAAAATGTATACATGTTGAGGAGGTGGGGGATGGTAGTGGGTATGTGTATGTCTTCAATGGAACTCTAGTTATTGTTGGCTTTTATTATTTCATTTTGAAGAATCCTTCACATTTCACTTTCATTCTTGTACTGATGCTGTCACAGGTGATTTAAGAAGAACTTGGCTAATCTACACCCAAGTTGTACAATATTTACTCATCTGTCTTCCTCATTAGCCTTCCTAGAATAGGACTGTCTTTCCTGTCTGACTCCTGACCTAGCCATGTACTTGGTGAAAAATCAGCTTCTCAGTACAAGACAGCTTCTTGTGTCAGCAGAAAGGCAGAGACTTCCAGGACATGGACCAGAGGAGCAGACAGAGCTCGTTTACCCTTTACCCTGGCTTGGAAAATCTATGGCTGCTTTGCTGCCAGTACCCATTTGTCACTTGATTCATACCCAACACGATGGGAAAATAAATTCAGTATAACTTTCCTTGACACAGAGTCAAATAGGGAGGATGTTCTAATGAGGATTTTTTTTTTTTTTTTTGGTCACTGTTTTATAAAGAGCTTAGGACTCCAAGAAGGAGTGATATAAAAGCCTTGTTGAAAGATGAGGCTTTTCCCTTCATTCATTACTATTCAGCCACGTTGTCTGAGAGCTGATTGTGCACTGGGCGCTGGGAAGACAAAGGTTAGTGAGGAAAGGATCCTTGGTTTCAAGAGGGAGACTGACAGTCTGGAGAGGCAGACTGACGTGCTGACACAAGTGACACGTTCAGCACGACGTAGTGAGTGCTACAGTGGAAAGAATAAACTGAAAGCTACGGTGACTCGGAGAGGCCAAGGGCCAGCTCTGCCCGGGCCATCGATAGGCCTCACGTGGACACAACTAACAAAAGAAATTGGCGGGGACTTCTCTGATGGTCCAGTGGCTAAGATTCCGAGCTCCCAATGCAGGGGGCCCAAGTTCGATCCCTGGTCAGGGAACTAAATTGCACATGCCACAGCTAAGACCTGGCACAGCCAAATAAATAAATTAATTAAAAAAAAGAAGTTGGCAGGGACTTCCCTGGTGATCCAGGGGTTAAGACTCCATTCTCCCAATGCAGGGGGCTCAGGTTTGATCACCGGTCAGGGAACTAGATTCCATGTGTTGCATCTAGGAGTTCACATGCTGCAACTAAAGATTCTGCATCCTGCAATGGAGACTGAAGATCGTGCTTGCTGCAACTAAATAAACACACAGCCAAATAAATAAAAATAAATATTTTTTAAAAAGTAAAAAGAGGTTTGCAGACCGAGGAAGATTCAAGAAAGCAGATTCCCAATAACCAGTATTCACAGTTTGGGAACACTGGGAGGTGCACTCTGGCACAGAGCTTAGTGTTTAGGGATATTCACTAGAGGAGATATTCACTTAGGGATATTCACTAGAGGAGATATTCACTTAGGGATATTCACTTAGGGATATTCACTAGAGGAGAGAAAGGAGGGTTGGGCAAAGAGGGAAGTCAAGCTGTGATGCAAGTCTGGCAGCTTTAGCCCATTCCTTGGGGAGCTCTGGAGCAGAAACCATTTTCCCAAGTTGTCCCAAACTGGGCCACATTAGCCAGGCCTTGATCTCCCCTCCATCAATTACTGGATATGGGTATCCATAAGGATGCGGGAAAGTGGATCTCTGCAGCCGATGCAACACCTAAAAGACCTGACAGCTGCATGCCCAGACTACCCCTTGTGCTACTTGGATCCACTGCATCCTGTGTGTCCAGTGGGCCTCTGTCCCTTAAAAGGGGAAAGCTGGTGGAACAAACAATACCCCTTGCTGATAAGACTGGTCTTGGTCCTGTCACTGATATTCTATTTTAATTTCTCCTCCACTAACCTTTATAGAAAACCCTGGTTCTCAGCTAGCATCTCTGATGGTTTGGGTGACTTTCATGGTGGCATGATCCAATTCTCATTCCTGAGGGGAGCGAGACCCTCATCTCTATGCCCTTCTCTTGTCTATTTTCATCATACTTTGGTGAGAGCATAACAAGACATTCTCAAGGAGAGCACCTAAGCTCCACAATATGTTCCTCCATGCCCTGGTTGTATAGGAGCAGCCCTGTCTCCTCTTGACCATCAGAGTTAATTGGTGGTTTAGTCGCTAAGTCGTGTCCAACTCTTGCGACCCCATGGGCAGAGGAGCCTGGCAGGCTATGGTCCCTGGGATTCTCCAGGCAAGAATACTGGAGTAGGTTGCCATTTCCTTCTCCAGAGTTCATTATGCTTCCTAAATAGGGACTCCTCTTCTTACTTGCTGGTCTCTCTACACAAGGAGCTTGAAATGCTCAGGCATAGCCTCTGTCTGGTTCAATGGAACTCTCACTGTGTTTCCTAGGTGAACTGTTCCTCCTTTGGGGATCAGAAGCTCTGATCCTGCAGAGCCACATGTAATGAGAATGAACAGCATGAATTCCCTAGGCGGGTTATTGTGAGTGATGGTGACTAGGGTCATTCCTGCTTTGATTCCTTGGTTCCCAGTCCCATGAATTTTCCTCGTAGAGATGTTGAACCCTGGAGGAAAATTCCCCTTTCTTATAAAGTATTGACTCTGAATTGGCACTCAAGCATGTCTTTAGCAAACCATTTCAGTTCTCTTTCTGGTCAGCACCTGATGGTTGGTGTAGTTAAGTGATAAGTAGTTTGGAGAATTCCATGGTCATGGGCCTACTCTCACATTTCCTTTGCTGAAAAGTGGGCTGTCCTGATCTCACAACTGTTATGAGGAATCTCTTGTTGGTGGAGCAAACACTCCATAAACTCTAAGAGAGTTATGCTGACAGAGGCTGTGTAAGCAGGAAAAGTTAACATATAGCCAGAATATTTGCCTCTTATTAACAGGAAAATATTGAGTAGAAGGGGCCCAATGTATTCAACTTCTTACTGAGTGGCTCTTTGGTCTCTTTGGGGATAGTCTTGCCCTGGTGACTCTTGGTTTCTGTTGCTGACATGTTGCCCATTTGTCAGTGACACTTAGATCAGATCTGGCAAGTGGCAGTGCATGAGACTGGGTTCATACATAGCCTCCATCTTCCTCCATGACTCTGTTCCTGTGCCTGTTACATCGGCACTGGTCTGGCAGATGACGTAGACTGACTGATGTCAACCAGCCCAGTCATCTTATCTCTTTGGTTGCTTAGAATCTCTTGCATGGTGAATTGTCCCCAGTGGGCATTAATGTGTGGTACAAAGATCTTTACATTCATGCCCATTCTCATCTGTCCATTATGTATAGATGAAAATTTGGTCAAGACACCCCAAATCAATTACTTCCACTTTAACCTCTGGGAACTCATTATTCAAACTTTCCCAATCTAACCTTTGGATACTTTCAAATTGTGCTTGAGAAGACTCTTGAGATTCCCTTGGATAGCAGGGAGATCAAACCAGTCAATCCTAAAGGAGATCAACCCTGAATATTCATTGGAAGGACTGATGCTGAAGCTCTAATACTTTGACCACCTAATGCAAAGTGTCGACTCATTGAAAAAGACCCTGATGCTGGGAAAGATTGAGGGCAGGAATCGTGGATGTGGGTGATGGAGGAAGAGAAGATTGGATAGCATCACTGACTCAATGGATATGTTTGAGCAAACTCCAGGAGATAGTGAGGAACACAGAAGCCTAGAGTGTTGCAGTCCATGGGGTTGCAAAGAGTTGGACACGACTTAGTGACTGAACAACACCAACAAACCTTCGGATAACTTTCTCCACAAGAGCTACCACCAACTTGATAGCAGAATTGAGTGTCAAGATTCTTTTCAACTGTTTTTGGAAAAAAAAACGCCATTTAAGCCTGTTCTGTATAAAATGTCAGTAATTTACTACTTCTACTTTGTCTTCAAATATTCTCAAACTTTTGTCCCTAGTGTTGTTTATCTTCGAGGAATGTCAAACTATATTTGATTTTTAGAATGTGTAACTTGGCAAGGCAGACAAAAGTATTACACCTTAGATTAATATCCATTATAGGAAGGTGCGTGAAAAATCAAGTGTTCTTATTTTGAGGGAAGACGTTCAACGTGAATTTTGGGGACATTCAAAAAATAATGTGAATCAACCTTACCTTTTATGTTTTTGTAAATATCTCATGTTATGTAAATGTCTCTAATATTAAAACTATTAAAATGTTATAAATTTCATTGCTGAAAACTAGTCTCCCACCTCATTTTGTACTTGAACAAAAGATAAAATTATCTCTGACACCTGCAATAAAAAATATACTCTTGTAGAATAAAAGGTTGTTTATTGGAAAGAAGTTATCCAACCAGTTAGGCCTGTGGTAATTGCATAAACAGGACCGTGTTCCCTTTTAATGTTAGTATCCTACAAACCCTGTGGCTCATGGGGAAACCAAAAGTACAATCCACCTTGGCTCGTGAATTTATAAGGGTATTCTCCCTAGTGATCTTGTTTTGATGTATAACATGAAAGATTCCGCCATTGTCAGGAGTCTTGATGATCAGCATCTCCCCATTTTAGCTACTTTCACCAATTAATTCTATAATTATTAAAGCAAAATACTGATAAAGCTCATTATATATGCCTTGAACAGAGGTATAAAGAACTTTCTGTAGTTGTTTATTTCCTTCAAGAGATCCTGGGTAGTATAGAAGTATTTTCTGAAATGCGTGTTTAATTGTATTTCTTTTTTCTTGGTTTTGGACCATTAATCACAATACTCCCCCTCTTGTTTCTACCTGACTCTTTTTTTCTGTTTTTCTCTCCTCTTGGGTTTCTATATCCCATCCCCGCTAAGTTGAAGAAAGCCCAAGACAGTAAAAGAAAAGGCTCAGTTGAAATGGTGAAATACTTTGTACTAGAGACAGAGGTCTATGTGCTGTTCCATTGATGTCCCCTAGTAGTCCACCTGTACTATTTCCTTTCACTATTTGCTGTTGTTAGAAATAAAAATTCAGTGCATGAATTTCAGCATGAAGAAAAATCATGAATACAATTCATTGAAATTTAACCTAATTGGACACCAATGAGTATATCTAGGATACCAACCCCTTGTCAAATAAAAAGAAAAAATTAGGAATTGATTTTCTTTAACCTAGTAGGCTTAGTTGATGAAGAAAGGTTCTTCTTCACAGAAGAATTTCTATTAATAAATGTAGAAGAAATGATAAGAAATAATTATTTGAAACACATGAATAACTAGTTCAGGCAAAGATCATCTGTGGTTACTACCGTTAGTTGAAAAGCTGATGGAGAATTTTACCATGGAGGAATCAGGCTGTCACCATATGAACCCTTTAGTAATCTTGGCATTACTAAGAGTGGAACAATCAGACATTGTGCGCCTCCTTGCATGATGTAATAGAAGACTCCCAGTATCTCCCATGTCGTGTTCTTGCAGCAACATTTTTCTTTATTGAAGCTGGATATAAACAAGGCTCTACAAGTTAGAAAATATGAGAGACAGAGAAATAATTTAATAATACCACAAAGAAGCAAACAGATAATTTCAGAATGTGGGATATTCTTCACAGCAACTAAACTCATTTTCGAAACTACAGTCTCTTGGTATCTTCAGAGGATTGGTTCAAAGACCCCCACAGACACCAAATTTAAGAAAGCTCAAATCCCTTATATAATATGGTAAAGAATTAGCATATAACCAACTTATATCCTCCCATATAGTTTAATTCATTTCCAGTGCAAGGTAAATACTGAGGCCAAGATAATGCTATGTGAATAGTTGTAAATGCTATGTAAATAGTTGCCAGTGCATGGAAAATTCAAGTTTTGCTTTTTGGAACTTTCTGTATTTTTTTCATAGATATTCTTGATCCTGGTTGGTTAACTCCAAGAATGCAGAACCTACAGATATGGAGGGTCCACTGTAGTTAACAGCAGTGGATGAAGATAAAGGGGAACAGCTGGAACAATAAACAAATGCCATGTGTTTGGATCCTGATTTGAACAGTCTGGGAATTTTATTAAGGAATGGATTTTAGATAATATGAAGGTGCAATTTTTAAGTTTTTGGTTATGATTATGATTTTAAACTTTTATTTTTAGAGTTTCATAGGTAAAGCACACAGGAGTGAGACTTACTTTTTGAAAGTTTGGCAGATGCAAAAAAGATCACAAAGTTTTTATAATTATAATTACATATAACTGTAATCAGGGTGTAAATGGAGGTTTATTGTACTATATTTCTATGCTTATCTGTGTTTGGAACTTTTTACAATAAATGTTCAGATGTGGAAGAGAGAGAAAAAGGCAAAGTATGAATAAATACTAATATGAAAGAGCATATAAACTTTGAAACCTGAAAACCTAAGCTTGCTGCTAAGTCGCTTCAGTCGTGTCCCACTCTGTGCGACCCCATAGACGGCAGCCCACCAGGCTCCCCCATCCCTGGTATTCTCCAGGCAAGAACACTGGAGTGGGTTGCCATTTCCTTCTCCAATGCATGAAAGTGAAAGTGAAGTCACTCAGTCGTGTCCGACACTTAGTGACCCCATGGACTGCAGCCCACCAGGCTCCTCCATCCATGGGAGTTTCCAGGCAAGAGTACTGGAGTGGGTTGCCATTGCCTTCTCCAAACCTAAGCTTAGACAACTTTAATTTTTTCCAGGAGCTCACAAGTTCCAATATCCTATTATGGAGGAAAAACATTCCGTGAGAAAATGAAACAATGAAATTTGTGTGTGTGTGTACATATTTTTGTATCTCTAAGTCCTTAAACAGCAGGCAACAAATGCAGTCTTCATAAAATGATAATGATCATAAAGCCAGATAGGTTCCTAGCAGACAGCCCACATGTAGTATATGAAATAAATATTTTAATCTTACTGCATTTTTTAAGATCCCTCAAATGTAGTCATTTAGGAATAACTCAAAGAGTCATTGCCAATGTAAACACCAAACAAATATAGAGATATACCCTAGAACAGATGTCTTATTATTCAGTTCAGTTCAGTTCAGTTCAGCCACTCAGTTGTGTCCGACTCTTTGCGTCTTATTATTAGTTTGCTATAATTGTATACATGTAAATATTAATGTACCAAACCAAAGAAGAACTGGTTTGGTACCTTGCCCTACATTACAAAATGCCAGATTCCTGGGAATTAGAAGACCTGAGATTCATCCCTCCCATGCCTCTGACGTATTCTATGACCTTGGGCATGTTCATTCATTTCTCTTGGCCTTGTTCCCCCATTTTTGAATGCGTGTAACAGTTTCCATCTACTTACCTTGGGGAAATGGTGAGGACTAATGAGAAAACACTGGTGAAGTGCTTTGAGCTCCTCAGGAAAAAAAAAATATTTTTTCAATACATCAGTATATTACATTTTTATTTTGACAGAACCATACAGAGTTTCTGAATTATAGATAACAAACCAAGTTTTATAATCACCAACAAACACTATGTTGATAACATTTCCCAGCAAGGAATGCTGTCCAAATAACTTTAATTGCACTCAGATTCAATTCACCTTTAAACCTAACAGTTTTACTAGAAAGGCTGTATAAATTGAAATTAAACAGAGAAGATTTGCAAGATTTCAGTTGTTCACTTAAAGGTCTAGAATGAAAGGTTTTAAAACCTGAGTTCTGGTTGGATGTGATTGTTACAAATTCTGATTTTAATTGTGATAACCACCTGGGAGCAGAATAGGTTAAAATTTGTAATTAACTTCAGTTCTTAAACAAAATTACTTTCTAATCTCCCATTGGGTAGGAACAGTGAAAAAATAAAAGTGTGCAGGGAATATTGGTTCTTCAGCTAGACTCACTAATGCAGGGGATGTTTTTTTTTTTTTTTTTTTTTGCAGGGGATGTTTTTAAGTTTCCTTCAATTAAGGAAATAAAATGTATAATAAATGCATTTTAATAAGTCAGCAATTCATTTTGAGTACTGAAATGCTGCAAAACACAGATGAATGGTTTTAGTTTAAGGAAAAAAAGTTTAAAAACTTTTTCTCTTTTTTTTCACTTTTAACTCCTTCCTCCTCAGTCTATAAGTTTAAGGATATTTAGGTAAAGTCAATTACATGGGAGAACCCTCCATTGTCTTCCCAGAGCGCTGACGCTTAAACCCAAACTCCCTAGCACTGGCCATAGGCCTTACATAGCCAGCCCCCGTCACCTCCTTGCTCTCATCTCTACCAATGCTCCCTTGTTCACATTGTTCTTTCTTCTGTCTCTTGAACTTGCAGATTTAGCCTTTTACTTGCTATTCCTTCCAACAGGATTATTCTTCCTTCATTTTTTACATACCTATCTCCTTTTCACCATTCGGATCTCAGTTCAGATGTCACCTTAGTTCCGAGGCCTTAGCTGACCCCTTATTGTCAGCAGCCACTTCCCAACCCTACCTCCTAGCACATCGCCCTATTCAGACATCATAGCATCGATCACTTTCTGATTTTATTTTATTGATTTATGTGTTTGTCGTCTGACCCTTCTCTTTTATTCAGTAGGGGCATTGTCTCTTCTTCACCTGTTTCTGAAATGTTCCTGTAAAAATATTCTAACTATTCAATCCATGCATTCAACAACTCGGTCACTGCATTGTTCTCTACCAGTAATCTTTATCTCTTCTTGCCTATCTGTTTTTGTGGAATCTAAGATTGAAACCATCTAATCCCTAGAGGAATGATCCAAGGAAGAGAACAATAGGAAACTCACTTTACCTAGTTACTAGCCCATTTTAAAGATGAAGTTTCTTCTGTCAGAATCGGGAATTAAGGGCTTTTAAAGTAACATGCTTCAGTCTGATACAGGAACTAAATCTAGATTAGGCCCTCCATCAAAAGTCAGAGTCCTGATTCTCCCTGATCTAGCCCACGTCTGAAGGTTTACTTGCTAATGCAAGTGGTCAGAGTAAGTGTGTTAGTCTCTGAGTCGTGCCTGACCCTTTGCGACCCCATGGACTGCAGCCCACCAGGCTCCTCTGTCCATGAGATTTTCCAGGCAAGGATACTGGAGTGGGTTGCCATTTCCTTCTCCATGACAAGCTTTATTTACAAATGTTCTAGCAGCCAGGGAAACTGTTACTCCTGCTTTATTCATTAGCTCAACAAATGTTCAGTTCAGTTCAGTTCAGTCGCTCAGTCGTGTCTGACTCTTTGCGACCCCATGGACTGCAGCACGCCAGGCTTCCCTGTCCATCACCAACTCCTGGAGCTTGCTCAAACTCACGTCCATCGAGTTGGTGATGCCATCCAGCCATCTGATACTCTATTGTCCCCTTCTCCTGCCTTCGATCTTTCCCAGCATCAGGGTCTTTCCCAATGAGTCAGTTCTTCACATCAGGTGGCCAAAGTATTGGGAGTTTCTGCTTCAGCATCAGTCCTTGCAATGAATATTCAGGACTGATCTCCTTTAGGATGGAGTGGTTGGATCTCTTTGCAGTCCAAGGGACTCTCAAGAGTCTTCTTCAACACCACAGTTCAAAAGCATCAGTTCTTTGGCACTCAGCTTTCTTTATGGTCCAACTCTCACATCCATACATGACTACTGAAAAAAACCATAGCTTTGACTAGATGGACCTTTGTCAGTAAAGTAATGTCACTGCTTTTTAATACGCTGTCTAGGTTGGTCATAGCTCTTCTTCCAAGGAGCAAGCGTCTTTTAATTTCATGGCTGCAGTCATCATCTGCAGTGATTTTGGAGCCCAACAAAATAAAGTCTTTCACTGTTTCCATTGTTTCCCCATCTATTTGCCAAGAAGTGATGGGACCAGATACCATGATCTTCATTTTTTGAATGTTGAGTTCTAAGCCAGATTTTTCACTCTCCTCTCACTTTCATCAAGAGGCTCTTTAGTTCTTTGCTTTCTGCGACAAGAGTGGTGTCATCTGCATATCTGAGGTTATTGGTAGTTTTCTCCCAGCAGTCTTGATTCCAGCTTGTGCATCATCCAGCCCAGCATTTCCCATGATGTACTCTGCATAGATGTTAAATAAATAGTGTGACAATATATAGCCTTGATGTACACCTTTCCCAATTTGGAACCAGTCCATTGTTCTATGTTCAGTTCTAACTGTTGCTTCTTGACTTGCATACAGATTTCTCAGGAGGCAGGTAAAGTGGTCTGGTATTTCCATCTCTTTTCCACAGTTTGTTGTGATCCACATAGTCAAAGACTTTGGCATAGTCAACAAAGCAGAAGTAGATGTTTTTCTGAAACTCTCTTGCTTTTTCTATGATCCAATGAATGTTGGCAATTTGATCTCCGGTTTCTCTGACTTTTCTAAATCCAGTTTGAACAGCTGGAAGTTCTTGGTTCATGTACTGTTGAAGCCTTGCTTGGAGAATTTTGAGCATTCCTTTGGTAACATGTGAGATGAGTGCAATTGTGTAGTAGTTTGAGCATTCTTTCGTATTGCCCTTCTTTGGGATTGGAATGAAAATTGACCTTTTCCAGTCCTGTGGCCACTGCTGAGTTTTCCAAGTTTGCTGGCATATTGAGTGCAATACTTTAACAACGTATGTTAATTGAGAGCTTACTGGTTCCAGAACTTTACTGGTTTCTTTGTAAGACAAGATCATTTTACAAGAGATATAAAAGTAAATGATACTGTATTTGTCCTCAGAGGGCTAAAAATCTAGGAGGGGAACACAGAGAAGTAAAAATAAATATATATATATAGGAGTAAGTATGGAGCATCAGGAGTAAGAAGGGGCCCCTGACTAAGTCTAGCAGGGGTGTAATACTAAAAAGGCTTCCCAGGGAACATGGCACATACCAAGCTCTGAGACTGACTGTAGTTGATAACCAATGTTAGGTGATACAGAAAAACCAGAGTGTTCCAAGTGGCAAGTGTAGTATGTACAAAGACCAGGAAATTATAGAGCCAACGAAAAAGAAACTCACTAGCTATAGCAAGGCCTGAGAGGAGGGGAGGTAAGAAGGGATGAAGCTCAGAAATAAGTGGGGACCAGATAATGAAAATTTTATAAACCTAGGTTCAGAAATTTGGATTTATTTCTGAGGGCAGCAGCTACCTAGTACATTATTTGTAGCAGGAGGGTGACATGATTCCATGTGTTTTAGAATGATCACTCTAGCCACAATGTATGTATTAGAGCTTCAAGGATAGACACCAAAGGCAAGGAAATGATTTAGAAGCCTTTTGCAGTAATTGAGGTGAAAAATGTTAGTGACCTGGACTATTAGTGGCAGTGGTGATGGAAAGAAGTGATTCGGGTTATGTTTAGCAAGTAAAAGCTGCAAGACTTGGCATCTGGATATGAGAGATGATGGACAGGGATGGGTCAAAGATGATAGGTGGCTGGCTTGGGAAACTAGTTAGTGGTGAGGGCATTTACCTAGGTAGGAAACTAAAGATGAGAGAAGGGTATGGGGAGAGAATAAGTTTTGAATATATGGTGTGTGAGGTGTGTTGGACTATCCAAATTGAGATGTCTAGCCAGCAGTTGATCATCTTGGGCGTAGAACAGAAATCTGAGCCAGAGATGTAGATCAGCAGCCCCTGCAGAGAGATGGTGGCCGGAGCCATTGAAGTGGATAAGAGTTACTGTTCTTCATGGAGGCATGTTGGAAAAAGGAACTGGTTAATTTTTTAAACACCAGTCTCTTTCATGAAAATAGCTAACAATATAAATGTGTTATCAAAAAGACAACACTGAAGCAGTGTACCATTATTGGTATCAGAATTTATAGTCTTTTAAGTTCAAGGCTAAGTGCCCAAGATTCGGCAAGTATAAAATGACCATGTGGCAATTAGGTAAGAATATTTTCTTGCCCAGAGAATATAGCCAATATTTTCTAATAACTATAAATGGAGTATAATGTTTAAAAATTATGACTCTCTCTGTTGTACACCTGAAACTTACATAATATTATACATCAATTATGCCTCAATAAAAGAAATCAACAAAAGTACACTTCAAAAAGATACATGTACCCCTATGTTCATAGCAGCACTATTTATAATAGCCAAGACATAGAAGCAGCTTAAATGTCCATTGACAGGTGAACGGATAAAGAAGATGTGGTGTGTGTATGTGTGTGTATGTGTGTGTGTGTATATATATATATGTGTGTGTATATATATGTGTGTGTGTGTATATATGTGTGTGTATATATATGTGTGTATATATATATATATGTGTGTGTATATATATGTGTGTATATATATATATGTGTGTGTGTGTATATATATATAACATTTCATTTTGTATATATGTGTGTGTATATATATGTGTGTGTGTGTATATGTGTATATATATATAACATTCCATTATATATGTGTGTGTGTGTGTGTATATATATATGTGTGTATATAATGTGTATATATGTGTGTATATATATATATAAAACATTCCATTTTGTATATATATATATATATAACTGAATGTTGGCCATCAAAAAGAATGAAATAATGCCATTTGCAGCAACATAGGTGGGCCGAAAGATTATCATACTAAATGAAGTAAGTCAGAAAGAGAAAGACAAATACCATATTATATCACTTATATGTGGAATCTAAGATATGACACAAATGAGCATATATACAAAACAGAAACAGACTTAAAGACATAAATAACAACCTAGTGGCTGCCAAGGCGGTGGGAGGTGGGGGACGAAAGGAGTGGGAGTTTGAGATTAGCAGATGCCAACAATTATATATAGAATGGATAACAACAAAGTCCGTCTGTATAGCACTGGGGACTATATTCACTATGATGTGACAAACCATAATGGAAAAGAATATGAAAAAGAGTAAATATATATGTATAGCTGAGTCACTTTGTTGTATAGAAGAAATTAATATAACATTGTAAATCAACTATACTTCAATAAAATTTTTAAAAAATCATTAAACAACAGCAACAAAAAGTTTTTTCTTTTTGGAGAGCTCTATACTACTAACTGGGGCTTCCCTGGTGGCTCAGATGGTAAAGAATCTGCCTGCAATGTGAGAGACTTGAGTTTAATCCCTGGGTCAAGGAGATTCCCTGGAGAAACAAATGGCAACCCACTCCAGTGCTCTTGCCTGGAGAATCCCATGGACAGAGGAGCCTGGTGGGCTATAGTCCATGGGGTCGCAAAGAGTCAGACACGACTGAGCGACTCCTCATACATCATACAATGCATTACTAAAGGTGGGAGTCCATGTTTCTTCTACTTAATTAGCTTTTTTAAAAGTGCTTTGAGATGTTCAAATGTTGATCATATTGGCTCTTTCTCCCTAAGGTAAAACGTCCTGTCCCTTCAGGGAATTAAGTGCTCCTATGAACCAGTAAGGCAGCTCTGAGGCAAAACTGTCAAGAACTGAAGTTAACTTTGCTATACTCAAAGTGCCATTTTCCAAGAAGCTTGTTTATGTGTTTATAAAGAAAAGGGATCCATAAGATCTGGAGAATTTTGTTTGCACAAGAAATGTTACAGACAAAAGAAACAGAAGGAAAAAACTATTCTTGAGTCGTTTTGTTTTTTCTCGGGCACCATGAGCCTGAGAAGGAAAGAACATTTACTGAACACCCCCTAAGCAAGTTTCCCATCATTAACAAATAAATTTAATTAGCCACCAAGTCTAGTGTCATCTGCCGACTCTCGGAAAGTGATTTCTATAATGTCCTATTTGTGTTAGAAAGTGCAGTTATGTCAGAGACACTAATTCATTTTCTGATTATACTAAAACACATAAGAACAGGTGAAAACAAAAGGAATATAGCCTCTATGTTAAAGCTTTCTATGGAATTTCATCTGGAAGGAAGATTGGCAATCTTGTGCAAAGACTAGAAGCAGTCATTAATACCAGGCTCAAAGAAATGGAGGATGGGCCCCAAAGTTAAGACAAGAATGTGTTAATACAATTCATAAATTGAGAACTCAAAGACTTTAAGCATCTAGCGGAGAAGCAGAAAATGTGTTCAATACAGCATACTTTCAAAAAAATTTATTTATTTATGGCTGTGCTAGGTCTTCAATGCTGCCTCGGTTTTCTCTAGTTGGGGGGGAGACATTCCCTAGCTGCGATGCGTGGGCTTCTCATTGCGGTGGCTTCTCTTGTTGCAGAGCACAAGCTCAAGGTGCGTGGCTTCAGTAATTTAGTTCGTGGGTTCAGAAGCTGCACCTCCAAGGCCCTAGAGCAGGCTCGGCTTTTGTGGCTCACAGGCTTAGCTGCTCCATGGTATGCGGGATCTTCCTGGATCAGGGACCAAACACGTGTCTCCTGCATCGTCAGGCAGATTCCTAACCACTGAGCTACAAAGGAAGCCCCACAACATGCTTACTTTTTAAAGTTTACTAGTTTTTGTTGATGATGTAAAAAAAATATAGCCCTTCCTCTTATAGAAACACTGGGGAAAGTAAAAGAAGAAAAGAAAAATTAATCATAATTCCACATCCCAGCAACGTTAATATTTTACAGTATTTTCTTTCATTTTTTTCCTTCAAACGAATGCATGTTTTGGTGGGTATGCATGTACTTAAAACACAGATTCTTCCATATTATAATGTATCTGAAATTATGATGAGTTTTAAAATTGTTGGCTATTATATTTTTATGTTTGCTTCTGCCTTGTAAAGAAAAGAGAATCTCTGTCATCTTAAAATTGAGAAACTACAAACTTATGATTTTATAGGAATTGAGTTTCAACTATTTTATTCAGAGGTAAAAGTATGTGAACAAAATACAAAAAACTGGAAAGAGGTTATTTTGGAGTATTTTGGGGAGAAGTATAAGAAAAAGAGTGGTGGGTAGGGCTAGACTGGGAGTTTGGGATTGACATGTACACACTGCTAAATTTAAAATAAATAATAAGGACCTACTGTAAAAAAAATTTTTTTTTTTCAAAAGAAAGAAAAAGAGTGGTGGAGAGTAAAAGGTAATTTCAGGAAAATTTCATGAAGTTCTAGTCAAATACAATTAGATGTCCAGGTATTCTTATACCATAGAATTCTCTAACAGCAGAGCCAGCCTTATTAATACATGTCCTGGACACAAATATATCCTCAGTGGGGAGGAAGCATTCTAATGCTTTCCTTCCAGGAATTCACCAAAGACAATATTCATGAACAAAACTATATGAACACAATTTAATAAATTAAACTGATAAGATCCCTCTTATCTGATGTTCCTGTCAGGCAAGTCTCCGTTACCAAATATGACAATCTTATTTTTCAACACATGAGAAAGTATAGTTCCTCTCTCCTGAATATTCCTCTAATTGACTTAAGTTTTTATCAATTCTGAGATTTGTTCTAAGGCCTGGGGGTATAACTGTGAGCACAAGCAAACAGCCCCTGTCTTCATGGAGATGATAGTCGTGTGTGGGAAACAAGAAAAGTAAAATAAGTCCAGGGTAATGAAATAAAAGACAATGAAAGGAAGTACAGAGGACTCTGGAGATACCTGGGAGGGCTTCTTAGCCCAGAGTTTGGGGGTTGAGAGGCTTTCCAGGGGAGGTGATATCTATAGGAACTCAAGAATAGGAATAAGCCAGGCAAAACGGTATAACAGAACTTTCCAGGAGGAAGAGAGGGCCAAGGATAGGAAGACTGGAGCATAGAAGTGAGAGTGGCAAGAGATGACGATGAAGAGGCAGGAGACGCATCCTGAAAGACTTGGGTCTGGACTTCTTCCTAAGGACAGTGGTGACATGATTACATCACTGGCCACAATGTGGAGAATAAATTGGAGAGAAACGAGACTAAAGATAGACCATTGAGGAGACTGGGGAGGTAACCACGAGAGGTTAGATGATACCCCGGGTTAAGGCAGTCGCAATAGAAAAATTGGACACATTGAGAGGTAGTCACTTACATTGTGAGTCACTCAGTGGTGCCTGACTCTGTGACCCCACCAGGCTCCTCTGTCCATGGAAATCTCCAGGCAAGAATAATGGAGTGGGGGACTTCTCTCATGGTCCAGTGGCTAGGGCTCTGCACTCCCAGTGCAGGGGGGCATGGGTTCGATCCCTCGTTGGGGAACTAGATCCCACATGCAGCAACTAGTATAGCCAATCCCAGCATAGCCAACTAAATGATCTGAAAAAAAAAGTTATTTTTTTTTTAATAAGAATACTGGAGTGGGTTGCCATTCCCTTCTCCAGGAGATCTTCCCAACCTAGGGGTTGAACTTGCATCTCCTGCATTACAGGCAGATTCTTTACCATCTGAGCCACCAGCAAAGCCTTGTCAAAAGGAACATGTTAAAACAGGATCCAAATTATGTGGGAAAGGAGGGAAATTAAAACAGTCAGATGGATGGTAAGATGTATATAGAGTCTTTCAAACTTTTGATATTGATTTAAACAGGAATAAAAGATTGCTATTTTATTAATAATTTTAAGTTGAATAAGTAGTGCATACACATGTTA
The DNA here is from genome assembly GCF_910594005.1 of Cervus elaphus. Lineage (NCBI taxonomy): Eukaryota > Metazoa > Chordata > Mammalia > Artiodactyla > Cervidae > Cervus > Cervus elaphus. The sequence goes on along the minus strand of NC_057839.1, from coordinate 16,885,858 downwards.
TAGAATTGCAAGTAGTTTCAAAAGGTATAAAATGAAAATTGTCCTTTCCACCCCAACAACTGTCCTTTAGGTCTCCCTCCTAGGCAATTACTACCAATTTCTTGTATCTTTTTCCAAAGATATGCTATACATAAAGAGGCATATATTATAGCATAGTATCTTGATATTCCATATTTTCTTTAGAAATTTCAGGTCTGTGAATATCCTCATTAAAATTTTGGCAAAGTATTCAATGATATGTGAAATTTTCATATCAGTATATTTTTGAAAACTGTAATTCTTTTCTGGATAAGCAGATCTTATTTTACATTTAAATAAACATTTAGGAACTTTTAGGAGTCTATGACCTAAAATGTTTCATAAATACCTTAAGAACTAGAAATAGACTTACTTATCAGTTGTCCTGCCACTGCCTCGAATTTCCTATTCTGTCCCTCTTCTGTACACTTCTTGTTAAAGTCTCGTCAAACAGAGGGCCCCTCACTACACCCAATATTCTCTTCTCTCAACCCCAGCTGTATTGTGTGAAACAGTCTGCCATTTTTTCCCCGAAAATCATCTCTGTTCTTTTCTTCAAAGTACTTACAAAATAAACCAACCTCTTTCAAGAAATTGACCCTAAAGCGCTCCAACCTTTGGAGATAATTTAAAGTGACTCATGGATATTGTGGATTCCTTACCTCTGTTGTACTTTTGCTCCATTTTCTTCTCAAGTCCAAGAACTCTGAATTTTTTTAAGAAAACTACCTTCTCTTCAGTGTGTAGACATGACTGCAATAGATACCTCCTAATGGTTGAGTTCTTCCTCTCAGCAACCCAAGGTGCCCCCTAGAAGTTTCCACCCATTTGCATTTCTTCCTTACAGAATGAGTAATTCCTTTTTCTGTATAACAGCTATCACGTGCGGCCCACAGTCGGGCCCCACACACAGTATGCCTGTTCATGTCCAGGTAAAACTCTTCTAGTTTCTCCAGCTTTTCTTGGATAACATATTCTTTTTTAGTCTTTTGGCTAAGATCATTTGTGTTCAGGTGTTTCTAGATAATTCATTGTCTTGATTATCTTATATCCTCACTTATCAATACCTGTGCTAGCAGGACTCCCATAACCACATACAATGTTCCATCACAGAGTAAATCCCCTTTCCTCACTAGTAGTACCCAGGGCTGGATCCAGGCCAGAATTTTTAGGTTGGCCGTGGGAGTGAACCTTGCTGGCTTGTGTCTCTGAGTTATAAATAGACATTCAGTGGTCACTTTCCATGTAAGTATGAACAGAAGAGACAATCCAAAATGTCAAGTAAGGGGATTAGTCAGAGGGCAAGAATTGGACCTGAGATAAAAGATTAGTAATTCAGAATGGTTGCATGGGAGTTCCTTAATCTGTTCGCTTCTTGTCTGTATGAAGTGAACCCTATAGGTTTCCAGTGACAATAAAGCACAGAAACACAGGTACAAGGAGCTGAATCTTTTTTACAACATCTTCTCCAAGACATTGGTCAGGGAGAGAAAAATGAAAGGTGCTGAGCTGGTTTGAACAGGACTTTTACTTCTTCAAGAGAGATATTCTACATTGATTAATGTAGCCTCAGATGGTGGTCACTTTTTTAGTAGTACATCACACAATGGGCTCAGCTGAGATTGTGGTCAGCCAGAGCTATCAGGTCTCTTGTTTGAACTGCGACTATCAGCAGTACACAATTCTGCAGTTTTGCAATTTATTTTTCCTCTTAAATTCAGGAAATTATATTCATCCTTATTAGCATTTCTTTTCCAATCATTCTACCTGGTTTAGAGGTAAAGTGCTTTGAAATTAGACAGCCTGAGCTCAGAGCTCAGCTCATCCATTATCTGGCTCTCTTTCTTGGGCAAAATACTTTACCTTGCTAATATTATTTTCTTAAATAACATTTTTTTCTTACTAATGGTACTGATTTTGTCCCATTTTTGCCATCCATCCATTAATTTATTCACCCATTCAACAAATACATGCTTTCCTTGCACCAGTTACTGTGTTAGATGCACAATAGATGCTCTTTCCAGAGGTCTTCATTAATTCACACTTAAATTCAAGGATCAACCTCTTGATATGGTAAGACATATCTCTTAACCTTAACTTTTTCTCTAGGTGGGTAAGTAAATAGAAATCTGTTACTGAACATGCAAAGAGTATGATTGCTGGATCTGATATAAATACAACTAAATAAAGATTTTCCCAGTCCACAGGCACATCTATGCAACATTTTGTTAAATGCTTTACACACAGCAGAGTTCAGGATCAGTCAGTGTGACTAATGGAAGAACAAGAAGAAATGCGTTAACATGTGTATTCTCCTAAAGAATGTGTGTTTTCTAGCCTGTGTTGTATTCAGAGAATCATTGTTTTTAACAATCCTAAACTTGAAACAACCGAACGGTAGGGAAATTAATTGTGATATATTAACTCATTGAAATAATACATAGCAATGAAAAGAACAAATTACAGTTAATACACAACAACTTGGATGAATTTCACAAAATAATGTTGAGTGAGAGAAGCCAGACACAAAATGTGCGTGCACGCTAAGTCACTTCAGTCATGTCTGACTCCTTGTGACAATAGCGGCTATAGGCAGCCAGGCTCCTCTGTGCATGGGATTCTCCAGGCAAGAACACTGGAGTGGGTGGCCATGCCCTTCTCCAGGGGAGCTTCCCAACCCAGGGATCAAACTCTCCGTCTCTTACGTCTCTTGCATTGGCAGATGGCTTCATTAACACTAGCACCTCTTGGGAAGCCCCAGACACAAAATAACACCCATTAAATTTTTCCACTTAAAGCATAAAAACAGGCAAAAGTTATCTGTAGGATGGAAATCAGTCTAGTGGTATCCTTGGAGAAGGTCGTGACTGAAAGACGACATGGGAGGTTTAGCCTATACTTTGTAGCACAGATCTTCAGGGTACGGATTCGTATACCATCCTGCTTAAGACTTTCAGATGGAAATAAGATTTTTTTTCCACAAAATATGTTCAAGAAATGTAAAGAAGACTAAACCATGTTTTGCCTACATGAGTCAGCAATACCACCCAATTTATATTTAAGTTAGAAGTAATTATTACTTCTTTCTTAAAATCCTTTCTCATCACCAATCTATCTTCTCAGGCCCAATATGCTTTTTGAGATTTGGTTGCATGGGCAAAGCATCTGGCAGCCTTTCTGCTGGACCAGCTGTCAATGAATGAAAAACAAGCAAGCTCTCATCGCACGATGTGTATCAAGTCATTCCATTCTATAAAAGGAATACTGATTTGATCTTCAGTGGCTGGGGTCTGGTGGCAGGATGGTGATTGTAACTATGTCTGGTATTTATATCAACCTTAATCACTCGCTGTGTACCAGTGGAGAACCTTGCTTCTAATAAGTTGGTCCCAGCCCTATATTTAATTTCTGTAAATTACTTGTTATCTCCACTGCAAATTAACTGCAATAAATTTTCTTCTTCCTGGGCTAGCTTCTCGTTATAGTCTCTTAGGTCACTCTCCCTCCCATCTTGCTTGTATGTGCCAGCAGAAATAACACACTCATTTTGATATTGGTATAAATCAGCGCTTTTTAATTGGGACTGACTTTGTCCCCCTGCGGGACATTTTTGGTTGTCACAGCTAACATCTGGTGATAGAAGCCAAGGATGCTGGTAACATCACATAATGCACAGAGTACCCACAAAGAATTAGGTCAATAGTCTTAAAGCTGAGAAATTCTGGTAAGTAAGGATAAAATAGGGAAGTGATTACAATTAACAAATACATGTCAAACTGAAGTATGAGTAAGAGGAGTCGTCCTCTGTTTTGGATTCTCTATTCCATAGCTTTCCTCTATGAACAAGGAAAATGAATACAGACGATATGTTCATCATTCCCTGTGCACACCTTTCAGTGGGAGACACCCTTTCTTTTCAAATGAGAATGTCTAATGCTGGGCATTTGCATGATGGCTGAGGCATATTTATGGGCAGTGGAAATTCACATGAGCATTTCATAGAGCCTTAACCAAGAGTGTGGAAAATATTCTCAATATTAAGTCTTTTGGACTTCAAAAAGGTCAGTTCTTGGATACTTTGGTTTCTGAACATTCATCCAATTTTTATGTGTTCTTTCCATACCCCCAAAGACCTGTTTCAGTCTCCTCTTTTGACCCTGATTAACTGAGTTTCTTGCAAGCTCAGACTTAATTTCTGCATGACTGGACAAATTCCTGGAATGAGGCTAACCTTCTCACCCTCCTTCTAAAAGTGTTGTTAATATTGAATAATTTTTAATGACTTTTCACATTTCTTTCAGAAGTGAGCTTGTAGTGCTCTTAAATTAACATTTATCTCAACAGTTCTGGAAAGAGCATTTCTTCTTTTAATTGAATAAATCAAATTTTATTTGGGAAAATTAAGTCAATACAATGTAAAGGTATAAGCAGGCTCCTTGTAGAGACCTTTTTTTAAATTTGTGGCTGTTTGCACTTCAAACCCTAAGTAGCTTACTGCATTGCAAAGTTGAGTCTTCAATGTCTGAAGGCCAGTGAAAAGTCCCAAAGAAATGTGCTGCTATTAATAGTCCCTGCAGGACTGGTTCAGATTTGACATTTATAACGGCATCTAAAGGAGGGGATTGGTTCTAGGATTCTTGCGGTGCAGTGTGTGTTCTCAGTCATGTTGAACTCTTTGTGACCACATGGACTGCAGCCCACCAGGCTCCTCTGTCCATGGGATGTTCCAGGAAAGAATACTGGAATGGGTAGCCATTTCCTATTCCAAGGGATCTTCCTGACCCATTGAATCCCCATCTCAGGAGCTCTAAGCCATGCCTGGAAAAAAAAAAAGAGGGGGCCCACGTGTTACAAACTCTTAACCAGAGCTCACATCTGATGATTTTGGAGTATGAGCAAGAAGTAGGGAGTAGGTTTTAGAGCCAGTGTGCTGCCCTGGGAATATACTAACACACCACAGTAAGCTTCTAAGTTGGAAGGAGAATATGTGAGTTGACTATGTTTGTTTGTTTGTTTAATTTATTGACGTATATATAGTTGATTTAAAATGTTTTGTTTAATTTCTGCTGTACAGCCAAGTGACTCAGTTGTACATATGTTAATATATTTTTTCATATTCTTTTCCATTATGGTTTATCACAGGATATTGTATATAGTTCCATGTGCTAAATAGGACCTTATTGTTTATCCATCCTATATACAAAAATTTGCATCTGCTAATTCCAAACTTCCAGTCCTTCTCTCTCCCATCCCACCTCCCACTTGGCAAGTCTAATCTCTATATCTATAAATCTGTTTTTGTTTCATAGTTACGTTCATTGGTGTCACATTTTAGATTCCACATACAAGCGATATCATATGGTATTTATCCTCCTGACTTTCTTTTCTTAGTAATCTCCAGGTCCATCCACGCTATGTTTCTTAAACTCAGGCCTAACCTGAACCCTGGTCCTCTCCCTAGACTCTGGATATGCAGAAGGTACTGGGTATAGAAATATAATCATGTGATTTTTGTTTTCCAGCATTTCCAGAAACCTGCTGACTCCACCTTGGAAAAAATGTGTTCAGAATCCTAAATTGTACCTTCTTGTCGACATTTTCTCTAACTGAAATAGAGTAAGTGTACCATGATTATCATTATTTGACATGACTATAAAAATAATTATAATCATGGCAATGATTTCCATGAAAGCTCAATTAACCAATTTTAAACATAGCAGAAACACAAAAGTTTAAAAGTAAACGTGGGAGGCTTCTTAAGTAAACTTATAGCTGGAAAGTTTTGAAAGACTTTTTATAACCACAAAGATGCTGTGTTGTAAGTTCCATATGGCAATGCAGAGTCAGTAGAGTCAAACTGTTATAACTTGGTATTGAGTGCAGTGATTTGGTGTCAAATAGACCTTGGGTCAAGCCTTGATTTTGTTACTTACTATCTGAGTGATCTTTTATAAATGACTTCAGCTTTCTGAGCCTTAACTTCACATTCAAAATGGAGACAATAATGGTACTTATCTCAGGGAATTTTGAGAATATTAAATGACTTACTGTGTATAAAATCCTATTCAGTCTTTTAGTATTAGTTTATATTTATTACTCCTAGATACCAAGCAAGTAATCATGCTTTGGATACCGGTTAACAGAGCATAACTGAAGTATGGCAAAATCATGGAATTTAATAAGTTTAATTTAATGACTAGAGATAATATGGAGTAATTTTTTTAATCCCATTTATTTATTTATTGTAGTAAAATGTACATAAAACTTACTGTTTTAACTGTTTTTAAGAATACAGTTCAATGATATTAATTACATTCACAATGTTGTGCAACTATAATCACAATCCATTTATAGAACTTTTTCATCATCCCAAACAAAAATTCTACACCTGTGACAACAATTTGGGGATTCCCTAGTGGCTCAGACAGTAAAGAATCCGCCTGCAATGCAGGAAACTCAAGTAAGGTCCCTGTGTCTCGAGGATCCCTTGGAGAAGGGAATGGCTACCCACTCCAGTATTCTTGCCTGGAGAATTCCATGGACAGAGGAACCTGGTGGGCTACAGTCCATGGGCCACAAAGAGTCAGACACAACTGAGTGACTAATACAACAATGACAATAATTCATGTATTCATTTTAAAGTGATTTTTAAAATATTTTATATAATGGTAATCACATTTTCTTTACTACTGTATATGTTCAGTTCAGTTGCTCAGTCGTGTCCGACTCTTTGTGACCCCATGAACCACAGCACGCCAGGCCTCCCTCTCCATCACCAACTCGCAGAGTTTACCCAAACCCATGTTCATAGAGTCGGTGATGCCATCCAACCATCTCATACTAACCATACATACATACATACATACACACACACTAACCATACATACATACTGTGTATGTATATCATCACTATAGGAAGTTAGGAAATACAGGTAAAAATGAGAATAAATCATTGGAAATTTCACTCTTCACAAATACATAACATTAATATTTTAGTATATCATATCACAAGTTTTCCTCTTGCAAGCATATGTATCAGTTCAGTTCAGTCATTCAGTCGTGTTCGACTGTTTGTGACCCCATGGACCACAGCACGCCAGGCCTCCCTGTCCATCACCAACTCCGGGAGTCCACCTAAACCCAGGTCCATTGAGTCAGTGATGCCATCTAACCATCTCATCCTCTGTCATCCCCTTCTCTTCCCGCCTTCAATCTTTCCCAACATCAGAGTCTTTTCAAATGAGTCAGCTCTTCCCATCAGGTGGCCAAAGATTTGGAGTTTCAGCTTCAACATCAGTCCTTCCAGTGAACACCCAGGACTGTTTCCTTTAGGATGGACTGGCTGGATCTCCTTGCAGTCCAAAGGACTCTCAAGAGTCTTCTCCAACACCACAGTTCAAAAGCATCAATTCTTCGGCATTCAGCTTTCTTTATAGTCCAACTCTCACATCCATACATGACCACTGGAAAAACCATAGCCTTGACTAGACGGACCTTTGTTGGCAAAGTAATGTCCCTGCTTTTTAATATGCTGTCTAGATTGGTCATAACTTTCCTTCCAAGGAGTAAGCGTCTTTTAATTTCATGGCTGCAATCACCATCTGCAGTGATTTTGGAACCCAGAAAAATAAAGTCAGCCACTGTTTCCCCATCTATTTGCCATGAAGTGATGGGAGCAGATGCCATGATCTTCATTTTCTGAACGTCGAGCTTTAAGCCAACTTTTTCACTCTCCTCTTTCACTTTCATCTAGAGGCTTTTTAGTTCTTCTTCACTTTCTGCCATAAGAGTGGTGTCATCTGCATATTTGAGGTTATTGATATCTCTCCCAGCAATCTTGATTCCAGCCTGTGCTTCCTCCAGCTTAGCGTTTCTCATGCTGTACTCTGCATATAAGTTAAATAAGCAGGGTGACAATATACAGCCTTGCCGTAGTCCATTTCCTATTTGGAACCAGTCTGTAGTTCCATGCCCAGTTCTAACTGTTGCTTCTTGACCTGCAAACAGATTTCTCAAGAGGCAAGTCAGGTGGTCTGGTATTCCCATCTCTTTCAGAATTTTCCACAGTTAATTGTGATCCACACAGTCAAAGGCTTTGGCATAGTCAGTAAAGCAGAAATAGATGTTTTTCTGGAACTCTCTTGCTTTTTTGATGATCCAGCGGATGTTGGCAATTTGATCTCTGGTTCCTCTGTCTTTTCTAAAACCAGCTTGAACATCTGGAAGTTCATGGTTCACATATTGCTGAAGCCTGGCTTGGAGAATTTTGAGCATCACTTTACTAGTGTGTGAGATGAGTGCAATTGTGCAGTAGTTTGAGCATTCTTTAGCATTGCCTTTCTTTGGGATTGGAATGAAAACTGACCTTTTCCAGTCCTGTGGCCACTGCTGAGTTTTCCAAATTTGCTGCCATATTGAGTGCAGCACTTTCACAGCATCGTCTTTCAGGACTTGAAATAGCTCAGCTGGAATTCCATCACCTCCACTAGCTTTGTTCATAGTGATGCTTCCTAAGGCCCACTTGACTTCACATTCCAGGATGTCTGGCTCTAGGTGAGTGATCACACCATCGTGATTATCTGGGTCGTGAAGATCTTCTTTGTACAGTTCTTCTGTGTATTCTTGCCACCTCTTCTTAATATCTTCTGCTTCTGTTAGGTCCCTGCCATTTCTGTCCTTTATCGAACCCATCTTTGCATGAAATGTTCCCTTGGTATCTGTAATTTTTTTGAATCTTCCACTGTTTCCATTTATTTCCCCATCTATTTGCCATGAAGTGATGTGACTGGATGCCACGATCTTAGTTTTTTGAATGTTGAGTTTAAGCCAGCTTTTTCATTCCTCTTTCACCCTCATCAAGATGCTCTTTAGTTCCTCTTCGCTTTCTGCCATTAGAATGGTATAATCTGCATAGCTGAGGTTGCTGATATTTCTCCTGGTAATCTTCATTCCAGCTTGACTTCATCCAGTCCAGCATTTCGCATGATGTACTCTGCATAGAAATTAAATGAGCAGGGTGACAATATACAGCCTTGACGTACTCCTTTCTCAATTTTGAACCAATCCATTGTTCTATGTTCAATTCTGTTACTTCTTGACCTGCATACAGGTTTCTCAAAGAGGCAGGTAAGGTGGTCTGGTATTCCCATCTCTTGAAGAATTTTCCATAGTTTGCTGTGATCCACACAGTCAAAGGCTTTAGCAGAGTGAATGAAGCAGAAACAGATGTTTTTTGGAATCCCCTTGCTTTTTCTGTGTTCCAGTGAATGTTGGCAATTTGATCTCAAGTTCCTCTGCCTTTTCTAAATCCAGGTTGTACATCTGGAAGTTCTGGGTTCATGTATTGTTGGAGCCTATCTTGAAGGACTTTGAGCATTACCTTGCTAGCATGTGAAATTAACATAATTGTATAGTAGTTTGAGCATCCTTTGACATTGCCCTTCTTTGGGATTGGAATGAAAACTGACCTTTACCAGTTCTGTGTCCACCGCTGAGTTTTCCAAATTTACTGACATATTAAGTACAGCATTTTAACAGCATCATCTTTTAGGATTTTAAATAGCTCAGCTGGGATCAATCTTAGCATCACTAAAAGTGAAACAACCAGAGAATTTCCTGGTGATTCAGTGGTTAGAATGCTATGCTTCCATTCTAGGAGGCACAGGTTTGATCCTTGGTCAGGGAACTAAGATTCCATAAGCCTGGTGGCATGGCCAAGAGTAAAAAAAGTGGAACAACCAGGTATCACATGCCTCCTGACGTGATACATTGCTAACAATATAATACTTATCAAGTATCCCTGTGGATGGCAAAAAATTGACCCAGAATCTCATTAATCCTTTTGATCTAACTTTCATTTACAGGACTACAGGGGATAAAGAAGCCAGTTAAATGACACTGCAAGGAAACAAACATCCCTAAGACTGCTTATCTAGTTTCTGCAACTAGTTAATGGCAGAAGGCAAGGGGGAGGAGTGGGAGTGACTGTTTAGACGAAGAGGCAAAGAGGCACAACAACCAAATACTGTGTGTAGACATTATTTGTATCATTATTCTAAGAAATCATGTAAAATCATGTTTCTGAGGCAATTATCACATTTGACTATGCTCTAGATTTTAAATGATCCCAGAAAATTATTGTTAATTTTGTTAAGTGTGATAATGACATATTGGTTATGTAAGAAAATGTCTGTTTTTAAAGATATTCATACTGAAGCATCAGGCTCCCCCAATGACTCAGTGCTAAAAGAATCAACCTGCAATGCAGGAGACGCTGGAGATGCAGGTTTGATCCCTGGGCTGGGAAGATCCCCTGGAGGAGGAAATAACTACCCACTCCAGTATTCTTGCCTGGGAAATCCCATGGACAGAGGAGCCTGGTAGGCCACAGTCCATGGGTCCACAAATAGTTGGACGCAACTGAGTGACTGAACATACACACACACACTGAAGCATCATATGACACTTGACATGACACAATATCTGTGATAAAGTTTAAAATATTTCAGCAAAGAAAATATAAAGGGGGAACAAGTGAAGCAAGTGTGGGAAAAATGTTAATGGGTTGAATCTGGGTAATTACACATGAAAGTTCATTATGTGACCTCCAGAATGTATTTCAAAATTTTCAATACCCCCCGCCAAAATTTTTAACTAAGAAGTCTTTATCTGTTTTGGTTACTGTTGCTATGTAGCATACATCCTCTGAGCTGGAAGTCTGGGAAGAGCTTGTCTGGGCAGTCGTGGCTCTCCCAGTTTCTCATGTTGATGGCTGGAACTGTACCAGAGTCGGGGTGGGAGATGGGGGCAGTGCAGAGGCTGGAGCAGCGAGAGACTGGCCAGGCAGCTCTCTCTCTCTCTCAGTTCTTATGTGTAACCACAGGGCCTCTCCATGTGGTCTCTCCGTGTGGGAGAATTTGACCTTTCTCACACTTCGTTAAGTGTGAGGGCAGATAGAGTATTTACTTGGTAGCTGATGTTTTCAAAAGCCAGTATTTCAGTGAGCACAGTGGAATCACACTTCTTTTTATGCCCTCACCTGGGAAGTCTCCGGAGTGTCATTTCCTCTGTATTCCAGTGGTTGAAGCAGAAGAAAAAGCCAGCCCATTTTCAAGGAGAAAGTTCATAGATTGCATTTTTTGGTGAGAGGAATGTCAAAGAATTTGTAGATGTATTTAAAAACTGCCACATCATCCCACACATCTGGTGAACAGTCCTCAACACAAAAGACCACAAAAGAATTGACAGTCGCTTTATGATGGTTATTCATAAGTAGGGACTTTTTCTAATTCCTAAGACCATGGAATGGAACAACTGATTCCTTTTGAAATTCCCATATAGCTTACAGAGTAATCTTAAAACTTCATAACTTGGAATCTTTTAAATTACCTTATGAGGTACTACATGTGAAATGTTCAGCCCACTAATAGGTCCACAGATGCTGGTGACATCTGATACATGTTTAAATTACTTGGAAGTTTTTACTGCATTTATTAATGGTGAGCATACCATCAGTAAGTTATAGTTGAGGTGACCTCATGATTTTCTGAAAGGCTTGTCATCCTTACAGTTTGTAGGAGAAATGGAACCTCTGGTAGAAACTAAAATTCATTCTAAAATGTTGCAATTGGGTGATAGTTGGAGATAACAAGAAGTGAGTTGTTTCACAGTCCAGAGTGACTATTTTCTTTTCCATTTTGTTTTTACTTTCTATCAGTTTTCTCCTTCCCCTATTGCCTTTTTAAAAACTTTCCTGAACAACAGAAAAACAGGAGCATCTCCCTTATGTGAAGTATGAATGTGTCATGCCCATGCTTTTTATAGAATACTAATGATGTTTGGAATGCAATCTGTTTTAAAATATTTCTGAAGATTAAGCAAAACATATGCCAGATTTCTGTGTCTATAAGAAGCTTCAGATTTTCTTTTTAAATTTTAAAAGTCAAAGATGACTTTAAATTATGGTGAAATTCATTCATAATATAAATTAATGTGTAATTTCCCAAACTGATAGAAGCAAAACAGATAATTTCTATAGCTATGCAAGGAAAGAAAATATTCTCTTTCCCTTTAAATTTAATATTTTAATATTCTAATATTTTCTTTCCCCTTAAAGGTCCTTTAAAATTATAAGTCACATAAGCAATGGGCTAACTATAAATTATGATTATACATTTATTAAAATACTTTTGTTAATTTTCATTGACATTACTGTTTCACTTAACAAAAAATTATATTGTGTGTTCATACTCTTCATTATTATAGACTGCCTATCCTTTCAACCATTATATAAAATTCAGTGCTTTCACTTTTCCTATTTAGCCGACTTTATTTACCTAGGAATATCTGTGCAATTGATATTTAGTTCCACATATCTTGGTCTAATAAGTTTAAGAACTCCATGCTTCCAATCAATGATATATCATAGGACATAAAATTTCAGAGGGTCAAAGCCTTCTGACTGAATTCAGTTGTAATTTTTATATTGCACACAAAACTCTCTCTCTCTATATATATATATGTATATTCCTATATGCATGCATGCTAAGTCGCTTCAGTTGTTTCCAACTGTTTGTGACCCTATGAACTGTAGCCCACCAGGCTTCTCAGTCCATGGGATTCTCCAGGTTCGAATACTGGAGTGAGTTGCCATGCCCTCCTCCATGCTATCTTCCCAACTCAGGGATCGTTCCATCTCGGCTCCTATGTTGCAAGTGGATTCTTCACCACTGAGCCACCAGGGAAGTCTATGTATATATATATATATGTATGTATATAATTGCAAGCAGATGAGTTTAGAATGATCTAAAAGTCTCTCCATTCTCTGCAAAATGTCTTATTTACCTTTTAAATCATGTTCTATGAGAAAAAAGCATTTTTGTAGATGACATTTTATTGAAATAACGGGTAGACCTAAAAAAAAAAAAGGAGTGCTACATATATTGTCTTTATTACAATCTTTGTAGGATATGTTCTGGCAAAATAGAAAGCATTACAGAAATCACTTAACTGAAGAAGACATTCTACTCTGCACAAAACGCTCATTGATGTCAGTGGGAGTTCTGTGAATGGAACAAATGTTGAACTTGACCCTGTAATGTTTAAACTGCAATCCTCCCTACTCTTGGCAGAGCCTGGCTTCCCACTGAAAAGTGTTGTAGACTGTGCAGGGATTACACAGCGGGTTAATAGTCTAGTTTTTCGCTTCTTTTGGAACAACAGATGAAACACATAATACCTTCTTTTAGGACTATTACAAACTTTTCAACACAAAAGACTTTAAATGAAGTGGTGTGAGAAAGTTAAAGGTAGAGTCTGTAGATGAAAATTTACATTGATAATGACTTTTAAACTATCTTCTCTACTACTGACTCAGAAGCATCAATGAGTCATACATACATTGAAGAAAAAGAGAACACCAAGATGCTGGACACCACTTAGCATATCAGTATTGGAGCCATGCTCACTCTTTATTTTATTCCATTAGACATATGTAAAGAATGATTATCAGTAAGATTCCAATGCAAATGTTTTTTGGTAAAATGAGATGGAATGATTATAAATGAGCAGAAAACAGTCTGATAAACACATCAAGGTAAATTACTGTAGTATCAAATTGGAATAGCTCATTTTTTATTCAGTCTCACAAATAAAGAATGTGTGACAACTCTAGTTATGGATCTAGCACAATTATTTTATTGATGCTACAAAATAATGAGCATTATGTTCTGGAGAAAAGTCTTTGAAATCACCTAGCCTCTAGAGGTATGCCCAGGCAGTTGAATAACACCATTATCAGGTTCTTACTTTTAGTAGTTTGTACTTGATAGGATATTTTCTGCTTATTTTGTATGCTTTTCAGCAATACGTACACATTGCCTTTGTAAGAGAAAGAAAAAAGAGAAGAAAAGCAAGAGACCAACTTTTGTTTTAAAGGAGCAGAGGAAGAGGACAAAGAAACAGGAAGTATTTCGAGATGAAATTAAAGCTGCTTTTGTTTTTATTTTACAGAAGGTTGTGAATTACAAGAGAAAAAAAATCCCCTGTGACTAAAAGCGAAAATGTTGGCTTTTATATGATGTGGAAAATCTACTGGTACAGGTATTAAAAGTACTTACAGTACTGCATAGAACTGAATAGGTGGCACTTAACACCTTAGTCTCAGATTGCAGGGTTCATATTCCAGCTCTACAACTTCCTACCTATGTGATCTTGCAAGAGGTTATCTACTAACCAGATACATAATTTATTATTCTGATAAGGATCTATTCAAGAGGAGGAGGGAGTGGAGAGCTTGGGAGAAGTTTTCAGAGGCCAGGCTGTGCTGCCTGGACCAGCTGCAGGAGTCAGAAATAGTCACCCCTTAGTGTCTGCCAGGGGCGGGAGTGGGGGTGGTTGGCGATTGGTTCCAGGCTGCCTGCAGATACTCAGATCTGCGGATGCTCAAGTCCCTTATATAAAATGGCACAGGAGTGTTGGTCCTCCCTGCCCACAGATGTGGAACCACGGATGACACTGTACTTGCTTCTACAAGTATCTGATAAGGACACTTGGGAGCCATAAGCCTCCAGGTGTCCCAAGACACTTTCAGAGTATCCCTTGGTTCCAGGACTATTCTGCTTGGGGGGCTCCTGGTGCGGTAGGAGCCCATTTCCTGGGAATATCAGACTCACTCAGAAACTGAATGTTCTCTAGATGTTTTCTTTCTTTTTTAACCAATTCACAACTGTTGACTGATAGATGGATAGAGGGATATATTACAGTTTTTTTTTTTTTTTTTTTAATTCTTTTGGCCACACCGGTGGATTGCTTGTGGGATCTTATTTCCACCACCAGGGATTGAAGCCCTGCCCCCTGCAGTGGAAGCTCAGAATTCTGGACCACCAGGGATTCCCTAGACTCTTTATTTTAGTTTATCCACACTCCTCTTACTGTCAGTGTGATTTTTTTGTTAAGTCCCCCACTCCCCACCATATATAATATATTGAAATGAATCTGATTTTCTGGCTTTTAGGAAAGTTTAAACAAAAAAATTTTTTTCTCTATTTGCTCTTTCTAGTGGTTTTTAGCTCTCATTTTTCTTCTCCCTTAATCTGTTGTTTCATACAAACATTTCAATATTTTAAAAATATTTTACTTATCCCTAGTATTCATAGTTTTAGGTGTGCATTTGTCTTTTTTTAAAAAAATTACCTATTTATTTATGGCTGTGCTGGGTCTTCATTACTGCTTAAGCTTTTCTTAAAGCGGCGGGGAGCGCCGAGTTGTAGTTGCAGCGAGCGGGGGCTACACCTAGTTGCAGTGTGCAGGCTTCTCATTGCAAAGGTTTGTCTCGTGGAGCAGGGGCTATGGGGCACACAGGCTTCACTAGCTCAGCACGTGGACCCAGTAGCTGCAGCTCCCGGGCTCTAGAACACAGACACAGTAGTTGTGATGCAGGGGCTTAGTTGCTCAGCAGCATGTGGGATCCTCCTGGACCAGGGATGGAACCCAAGTCCCCTGCCTTGGCAGACAGATTCTTTACCACTGAGCCACCAGGGAAGCCCCTGCATTAGTCTTTTCAAAGAAATTATTTTAAGCCTACTTTTTTCTCAGTTACTCCTACCTGATTCCATATTTTGTCTCTATCACTTGTCTTTATAACTGTCGGCAGGAAGCAAGTTCAAGAAGTGTGAATGGTCGAGAGTCCCCCTTACAGAACAGGAGAGAGGCTTCCTTTCGTGCCTTTCCTCTCTCCTGTGCTATTCCTGCACTTGCATCAGATCCTTCACAGGCTTCTCCAGCCCCAACAGAACCTTATTCCAGGGACCTGGGGGGAGCTGGGGATTAATTTCTTTCAGGGCTTTAAACTCACTACACAAACAGCACTTGAATTTTTTTTTTGAAGTATAGTTGATTTACAATATTGTGTTAGTTTCAGATGAACAGCAAAGTAGTTTGGATATGGATATGCACATGTATTTTTTCCTTTTTCAGATTCTTTTCCATTATAGTTATTACAAGATACTGAGTATAGTTCCTTGTGCTCTGCATTAGGTCCTTGTTGATTATCTGTTTTATACATAGTGGTGTGTATATGTTAATGCCGTGTGTGTGTGTGTATGTGTGTGCGCTCAGTCATGTCCACCTCTTTGCAACCCTGTGGACTGCAGCATGCCAGGCTTCTCTGTCCATGGGATATTTTAGGCAAGAGTACTGGAATGGGTTGCCATTTCTTCCTCCAGGGGATCTTCCTGACCCAGCGATCGAACTCACGTCTCCTGTGTCTCCTCCATTGCAGACAGATTCTTTACCACTTGAGCCACCTGGGAAGCCTGTTAATCCCAAGCTTCTAATGTATTACCACCAGCCCAAACAGCACTTTCAATTTGCTAGGACAATTTGCTACCATCTCACCATGTTCAGCCCGTATTTGCAGAAACTAAAATCTTAAAATCCATGGTTTCCAAAGTATCTAATCTTTCAAATTTGGCAGCTTGTGGCAGATACATATCCAGAAGTCTGGTGGTTTGGCCTAGGGGAATATGCTGCAAGAGGGGCTTGCAAGCGTGTGCCGAGGCCTGACCCTTTTGGTGTGGTGATGCTGGGCTTCTCTGCACACGTTCATGGACAGGGATGCCAGAAATATTGTGCCTAGCTTCTGGGACCGTGTTTCCGTGAGCTTAATGCCCATTTACTTGTCATTAGATTGGCTCAAGGTCAAGGTCACAGGAGCACCCTTTGATGCGTCCAACTGGAGTTCCTTTTGCTCACTGAGATTGCTGAAAAAGAACTATCACCCCGACTACAATAACAATAGCAAAACCTAGGTAGGGTTTCAGTTATGCTGGTTTTTAATTGGAGTTTCTCTTCACCTGCTTTTAAAGGCCCTTACATGTTTCAAAAGTTTATTCCTTTTTGTATTTTGTGTGTGTGTGTATTGGTGGGTTTATATATTTTGTAAATACTTCTACATTGGATTGTTACTTTCTTATAGAATTGTAAGAACTCTTTACATATTATGGATGCTAGTTATTCTTCCTTATATATATTTTCTCTCAAACTGTCATTTGTCTTTTAACTTTGTTTATGGTGTCTTTTTTTTTGATGGTTTCTGGTTGTCCCATGTTGCAATTTCTATGTGCTGCCAAAGTGATATACACTAAACATATACTGGACAGGAAGAGAACTGGGTTCTGATTATGGTTCTGCTACTAGTCTTCAAATCTAATCTCATCTATAAAATGGAGCTGGACTAGATATCAGATGACTTCTAAGGTCTACTTCCTGCATATTCAAACACTACTGAAAATTCTTAGATTCTAAAGTTTTAAAAGCTTATTTTCTTTAAGTAGGCCAAACATTCTCCCTGAAACTATCACTTCTAATTTGCCTAGCAACATTTTCATAGTGTAAAATCTAGCCAGCGTCTAAACTATTAGAACTTCTGAATTTTTGGCATCTGAATTAATGTCTTAAATTTTTATATAAAATTTGATGAGTTTCTATCTACCTGCTCTTATAGGATATAGACTTTTATTATTTTTTTTTCTTCTGGTTGTCAAATGATCCTTTATTTTTCTTTTTCCTTTGCAGTTCTTAACTAGCTGGGCACTCCACTGCACCACTGTTGATATCATCTATAATGTCATGAGGGTGGTGGCCATCAACATTGCAGCCCACAGACTGGGCGGTCTCCAGGATCTCTTTAATGGTTCCAGAAAGCTCTCTAGCTAGAGACCGATGCCGCATCTGCCGGGCAATGTTGATGATCTCTTCAGAAGTGATGTTTCCACTGTGCTTAATGTTTTTCTGCTTCTTTCTGTCCCTTGGTGGTTCCTTGAGGGCTTTGATGATCAGGGCAGAAGCAGAAGGTACCACCTCAATCTGGGCTTGTCTGTTCTGAATGGTCAGTTTCACTGTAATCCTCAGATCCTTCCAATCACCAGTTGCCTTGGCGATGTCATCACTGACCTTTTTTGGAGACAGGCCCAAGGAGCCGATCTTGGGGGCCAGGGCAGACGTGGCACCGACTTCCCCACCGGTGCACCTCAGGTACACGACTTTGATCTCGTTGGGGTGAACTTAGGCGGCATGGTGGAGGCCGCTGGTGTCGGATGAACCCAGATTCGGGACGACCGAAGAAAGTTGCACCTTCGCCTCCTCCTAGCCGAAAGCTGAAAGGAGGATATAGACTTTTAAAGAGAGTATGTGTTTAGTCGCTCAGTCATGTCTGACTCTTTGTGACCCTTTATACTATAGCCTGCCAGGCTCCTCTGTCCATGGGATTTTCCAGGCAAGAATACTGCAGTGGGTTGCCGTTTCCTTCTCCAGGGGATCTGCCTGACCCAAGGATTGAACCTGCATCTCCTGTGTCTCCTGCATTGCAGGTGAATTTTTTTATAGAGAATAGACACTGCATTTAATATGTAATCTAAAATATGCATATCATAGAGCTACTAAGTCCATGGACCCTGAATATGGCTTATGACATTTTATTTGATGATAATGATGAAATGTATCACTATTGATGTAAAAGAAAAAAATACTTTTGTTTATATAGTATGCTTTCAAGTCCACCGTCCATTTGGTGCCTGCAATAACCCTATGAGGTAGATAAGACAGAGCTTTATTTTCCATTTGATAGATCATGAACTATTGCACATGATTAAATGATTTTTCCAAGGTCACCAGCTAGTAAATGCTAATGCCTCTGCCAGAACTTTTCTGAAAGATGACAATATTGACAAGAAAGAACCTATAGTCTAGGTTTCATTACTAAGGAAGACAAAATAGAAATATCAGTTGTCTATGACTAAGGGTGGCTAGAAATCGGGTAAATGACAGAAAATGTCAAGAATGAAAGAAAAATTACATTGAAAATTATAAAATATTTGAAGGCTATTTCTTCTCAATATATTTACTTCTTCATAAAGAAGTGCAAACCTTTTGAAAAGAAATGACATTTTTATTAGTAGTTTGGTATGCGGTATAGCAGGAAATATGAAAAATGTACCATATAAAGTTTGGTATAGGAAAACAAAAATCCTTAAAGGGAGGTTCCCAAGATAGAAGAAAGAGAAATGTAGCATCTGTTTTAAAGGAAAAAAATGGAGAACAAGAAAATTAAAAGTAATTAAAAACTAAGAGAACTAGAATACTCTATGATCTGATGGTTGACATAAATTTAATGGCATAAAAACAGAGATTGGACAAGGAAAACAGAGAGGAAGCATTTTAAAATATGCTATTCAGATCAGCATTTTTGAAGGATATTTGCAGTCAATTCCCAGAAAATAAATTTCTTTCTAAAGGAAGAAAGTATGAGTTAAAGTATATTCAGAATTATTATAGAAAATTCAATTGAGATATATTATTTTCCAAATACTGACTAAGCTAGAGTTAGGTGAGATTTATTCAGTATTCTGAGTATATGGCCATCATCAACAAATAGAGATGATATTTTACTTTGATATAGGAATAATTTGCTGCTTAACTAAAAAACAAACGAAAACAAGGTTTTATGAAACAGAGATGGCATTTCAGAGCAGGGCATTTAGCCTTATTCTACATCTCAAGTTATGCTTAATAGCCATGTACTGGCTACTTTTTTTTTTTGGCATATGTGATGTTAAACAGTTTTTTTCTTAAGTACTATAGAAAAAAAGGGCTTCCCCGGTGGCTCAGCGGTGAAGAATCTGCCTGCAATGTAGGAATAGCAGGAGACACAGCTTTGATTCCTAGGTGGGAAAGATCCCCTGGAGTAGGAAATGGCAACACACTCCAGTATTCTTGCCTGGAGGATGTACAGAGGAGCCTGGCAGGCTAAAGTCCTTGGGGTCGCAAAGAGTCAGACACGACTGTAGCGACTTAGCACGCACACATGCATAGAAAAAAATGTAAAGTTATAAGTGGCCTTAAATGAGTAGGAGAACAGCAATTTCATTACCCAAAGGAAATATTAAGTGAAAGCCTGCATGGAAGGACAATAAGCAGCAGTATTTAATCTTTTCTTTTGTTGACTTAACACTGTTATCATTTAGAAAAAAAGTGTGCATATTGTGATATAATTGAAACAGATTGTGATTCATATCAGGGAAGACTTGACAGGGGAAGTGTATCAGGATATGGTAATAAAGTTGGAAATTATTAGGGTGACTATTTGCCTCAATTGGCCCAGGACAGTCCTGGTTTTAACATTTCTTGTCCCCATGTAATTATTATTGTCTGTTTTCACTCTCAAAAGTGTTCTATGTTGGATGATACACTGTATGGTCACCTTAGAAGTGGAGGCAGCATGGTAAATATTATCAGTGCATTTTAATTGCACTACTAGTAACAGCTTACACTTTTGAGTCTGCCTAGCAATTTATGAGCACTGTCTTACATTGTCCTTCCAAGAGTCTATGAGACAGTATTATAGTCCCCATTCTAGAGATGAGGGAGTTCAAGCTTATGTTTATAGATACTCAGTAACTTGGCCAAGGTTATACAGTAGCCATTACTAATTCAAGCAGTCTTATTTCAGAGGTCACAAGAATAATCACCATGCACCATTTATTTTCTCCATACTTTTAAAAATTTCATAAGACATCTGAAAATTTAACTTAAGTGGGCTACCAAATGTATAAGACAGAAAAAAATTATCAAGCATATATTGGGGGGAATACTTCAAAACCTTTTCATAAGTTTAGGCAGACTTCCGTGTGATTCATAAAATATTATTGAAAATAGGTCTGAAAGAAAGAAATATGCTATGGGAGGGATGATTCCATTCCCTGTATATTATAAAATTCTTAATTTTGCTTCCTGTATGTACTTCCTCTTTTGAGCCCAAAGTCCTTTCTCACACACTTGCCACCTTAACCTCTTGCCCTCTCTATCTAGGCACTAAGATGGAAGTGAAAATAGGAAAGTCAGTTCCTACTAAAAATACGTGTTATAATGCATTTTGATCTACTTCATCTAAGGATTCTAGACAGCTTTCCCCCCAAGTATAACACTATTCTAGCTCAAAAATTAATTTTTCCCGAAACTGCTATGATAAAAACTTTGGCTTTTAGGTAACCAATTATTTACAGTTGTTGAGAACAGGAGAAAAAAATGAGCACCCGAAACTTTCCCTCACCTTCTGCTGACATTGTGCCCACAGTGCTTCGGCACAGCTGCTGGGCAGGCCTGGGGGAAATGACAGGGGAATTCTTTCTAAAACAGTGGGTAGGCTCTCTGCATCTCCCCCCACACCCCCGCCCTGCCACCAAGCCGGTGATGTGCATTCCCTGGAACGTTTAAGGCCTTACAGCTCTCCTTCAGATATGTGGCTTATCTCTCATAGACCTTTCCTGAGCCCAGCCATTGGCAAGAGGAATCCCTAAGAAGGAATTCCTGCTTTCACAGAGAATTATTTAGAGAATCACAATGGGGAAGATTGAGCTACACTATCAACAAATATTTATTAGTTTACTCTCTAAGGTGGTCCTGGAGTTCCGTTAATTATTACAGAATCACAGGCACTCTTATTTAAAGTGGGATTTAAGTTCTCCTTTTAATCATAAATTGAAATGTTAAGTCCATCTTAGTTCAACTATAGTAGGACTTTCAAAACAAACTAATCTGTATAGCACAGAACAGGAATGGAAGAACATTTAGCATGGAACAGGAATGGAAGAACAAATGGAAGATTTAGCTCCATCTGTATGTGCTGCTCATATGAGTTAGAACTAAGTAGTCATCGATGAATAACAAAGATGAATCATTATTTTTGATTATTGAGTACCGTGATCATATGGCTGTCTTTTCACCTGTGTGAATTTCTGCTGAAGAAACTTTGCAAAGGGGCTATTAAAGAAATATGTCAAAATAGGTATTAAAAAAAAAAATTTGTCTGTACCACATGGTTTGTGGGATCTTAGTTCCCCGACCAGGTATGAAACTCAGATCCATGCAGTGCAAGTGCCAAATCCTAACTACTGGACCACTAGGGAACTGCCCCAAATGGGTAACATTGATAAGTGTGTCCTGGCTTCTATTCTGTTAAGGCTAGTGTTTTGGGGCTCATTCTAACAGTATGAGTAAGTACGACTTATTTAACAGCCAATGGGGACAGGGGCACTTTATTGTCTCTACCTCTCTACTCTCTGTGGATGGCCCCAAAGAATGAAACCACATTTCCCTCTCCTACCTACTAGCATCAGCATATGCTCTCTCTACATTCCCTTCCATCAAAAGCTGCTTTGGGGAAACAATCTGATGAATTGGTATAAATGACTAATAAGGCTTAAAATATTACCTTTCGCTCAGATTATGGCTTTGTGCTAGAGAAATAAACCACTCAAAGGGATTAGACTCTAGTGGCAAAACTGCAGGTGAGTTGGAGGAGGGGTTTTGGGTTATAGGTACTTTTCTAAGCCTACACAGTAATCTCCCAGATAGGTTCAGATTGGAACCTATTGGAACCAGTAGCAGTCTAAGGTTAAAAAAAAAAAAGATGCTAGGGGAACAGGGCAGGTTCTAACCCACAGACTGGTCTGGTCCTATTTATTTAGGTTGAAGATTGGGATGGGGAAGGGGAAGTTAAGTCTACCTGAATCTATGATGCCACATTCAAGGGGATTTTGAACCCACCTGAGACCAGATGCAACACTGGAATCCCAGAAGCCATCCGGTCTCCTGCTGGTCTGGGAGGTTCTCCATCCTGGCTTGCTTTAGGAGAAAGAGCTCTACCACTGAGTCTGGGCAAACTTAAATCAGTTTTTGAAAGTGGGGTAGGAGATCTTTCTTGTGATGATTAAAATTAGTTTATATAATACGGTAATTTTTATACAATGGCCCAAATGGATAACTAGCTTGGTATTACTCGTATACCCTGCTGCTATTTCTCTTCCTAACTTCCAGTTTAATGCTTTTACCTTCAGTTCAGCACGGAATAAACCTGAACACTTCTGCTCTTAGGCTAAGGCCCTAGGTCTGTTAATTCTAGCAGTCCTGAAGTAGTTAATAGCTCCCCACCCTCATAGAATGTCTTGAACGTCTCCCGAGTTATTTCAACTGTTTGTCACTAGAGAACAACTCACTTTGGTAAATAATTCTTTGATGGACTTTATCAACTACTTCCTTTGGATCCAAGCCAAAATCATCTGTAGGGCATACAGCTCTTTATTCAAACTTGGTTATAAATAATTATCTCTGGAACACAGAAGGAAGAACTGGAGGAATGACTTCAGGGACACAGAGTTAGACTAATTACCATCCTTGTACGCTGTTAAGTACAGCAGAGACTGGGGGCGGGGAATGGTTTGTTTCGTAGCTATTGCGTTCCTTCTCGGGGTAAAACAAGGCCGTCTTGTCTGTTAACATATGTAAGGCAGTAACTGCAAAAACTGTGCAATGTTATGGTTGAGGCGTTTTATGCCATATGTGTTGACAGAATGCCTAAGCAGCTCTCTCCGCAATAAACGCAAACGCTGCCAGGCTGAATCACCAGGGCCAGCGAAATTCAACGACTGCACCACCGAAACCTCCAGGGTTGGAAGCCTACGTCGCGTATCCGAGTTTCCTCTAACAAAGGCATTATCTTGAGGCAATTTCGCGGGCCATTTTTCCCCTCCCAGGGCCAGCTTTGTCTCCCCGCCGGTGTGAGGCTGAGACTCGGAGGAGCTGCGTTGCTGAGCGAGCAAGCTCGGAGCAAGGGCCGGCGTGGGAAGCTTCTCCGAGCTGCCGCTGTGGTTTCCTGCAAACCGAGCGTGCCATTAGAGGAAGTTGGAGTGCTGCAGTTGAAAGAGATACCTGCAGCCTTGAAATCGGGGTTGGACTTGAACCGATCACTGTCGTACAAAGAAACTCAATCAGCCGGGGTGGCGGAGGCCTGGAGCCTCTCGGTCTCTCACGCTGGGCACCGGGCAAGCCGGGCTCCACTACGTCGGAGTCCCCCACCTTGGGGAGCCGGGAAGCGGCAGGCAGGCCTCCGGGGCCTGGGCTGCATCGGGCCTCACCAGCGAACCCCCGGCCGCCACCGGCCCCGCCCCCCGGTCCCCGGCCCGCCGCACCCCGCCGCCGACGTCGGCCCGCGCCGCCCCCGCGCGCGGTGACTGGCTCGCGCCGGCCTCCAGCCCGGCTGTTGGCAGTTGGGGCGAAGCCCGCGGGAGGCCGCCCCGCCCCGCCGCGGAGCCGCCGCCGCGCGCTGCTCTTCCCCCCTCGCCGCCGGGGCGGTGGCGCTGTTGCCGCCGCGGCCTGTGAGGTAGTGACTCCCCGGCGCCCCAGCCTCCTTCCTCCTCCTTTCTCTCCGCTCCCTCCCTCCCCTCCCCGCCCCTCGCAGTCTCTCGCTCGAGTGAATGTGGCGCGGCGGCGCGGGACGCAGCCTCGGCCCCTGCCGCGGCCCCGCGAGCTCCTGAGGAGACGAAGCCGCCGCCTGCCCTCAGCCTTTGCGCTTCCCGGGGGAGCCACCGCCGCCTGGGAAGAAGAACGAGGAGGGGCGCGAGGGGACGGCGGCGGGAAAACGGGAGGAGGAGGAGAAGAGGGCTCGAGGGCGAGGAGGGAAGGCGGGGAGGGACGGACGGAAGGACGGACAGCCCGACGGACGGCCCGGGGAGGGGGCCGCCATCGAGCCAGCCCGGCCGCTCGGCTCCGGCTCGGGGCGGCCGCGGCGGCGGCGGCGGCGGCGCAGGCGAAGGGCGCGGCAGGCTCTATCGAGACAATAACCCCGCCGCCCGGCTCCGGGGGCGGCGGCGAGGAGGAGGTGGCGGCCTAGCGCGACCGCGGCTCTCCCCGCCCCGGCGACGTCTTCGCCCCCGCCGGCCGCGTTCGGCCGCCGTCGGGTATCGGGGCGCGCGGGTCGCCCGGAGTCCCAGGCTCGGGGCGGACGCCCCCTCCCCTCCCCCTCCCCCTCCCCGGCGCGCGTGGAGCTGGTTTTCCGGGTTCCCCTGGACCGAGCTGGATCCTGCCGTTCGCCAAGGCAGGAAGTGAGTTTCGCACGGTAATTCCGGGCGGTGTCACGAGTGAAAAGTTTTTTTTTTCGGCGGAGATCCTAGTTGGGGCTGGGAAACTCCTGCAAAACTCGAGACCGGGAAACCAGCCCGCGCGTCCCAGCCCCCACCAAAGCCACCCACTCTTCCTACTGCGGGAGGCCACTCCACATCCGCTCTCACCGGAGAGAGAAATTCATCTGGATCCGAAGTGACTAATGAAGGGAAGGAAATCATGTCAGGCGAAGCCTTGAAAAAGCTGCCTTGAGACACTGCCCGACCGAAAGGTAAATTTCACGAGAAGTGTCTACAAGCCACAAAGCTCCCGGGCCAGAAAAGAGAGGAAACTTTAGTGTTTTTCAGTTTTTTCTCAAGTTCCCCTAAATTCTCCTTTTCTGATGTTGAACGGGATAATGTTTTAGGTGCTGAATAGTAAGATGTTACTCCCTCTTTGGTTATTTTAGAAGAGGTTGTAAGAATGAGGTGGGACGAAAAGTTTTAAGCAATCCGAAGAAAGAGTGCCTTTGTTCGGCACAAGGTCCAGAACTCATAGATTCCTGGAACATATACAGTGTGTATATTTCTGATTCATTAAGTTGCTGAACCTGGCAACTTTTGTTTCGGGAGAAAGTTAGCTCACTGCGGGGAGCTATTTGCTGCTGCTGAGATGGCTGCCACATTTGTTTATACTGTTACCGATTACTTGGCCTTTGCGTTTAATTGTATCTATATAGATATGTTTTTAGTAGCAGTCTTTATGGATGTATTTCATTGGGTTTTATAAAACAGAAACCTTTGCCATTTTTAGTCGTTTTTCTAGGTGGGTAATAAATAGATTCCTTCAATAACTTGTTCCTTTCAGACATTTAGAACTCGATTATACTTGTTTCAATTGAAAACAACTGTCGGCTAGATTTCTCTTGTTACTGACAGTAGAAGGAAAAAGGAGGGAGTAAGTATTGTCGATAAAGAGTGTTAGAATTAAAAACACGTAAACACCTGTGAAGTCGTTTCGTTTGTTGGGACTTAGGTGCAATTCAGAACAGGACACAGAGGAAGGAGACCAAAACGCTTGCAACAATTTTCATGGGCATCACAGTGATTGTGATAAACATCTGTGCTTTTGGAATAGTACAGTATTTACATTTTTGTGTTGGCCCGAATGTTTTGGCCGCCTAAGAGGTGATGAGTATCTACGGTGGGGGCAGGGGTTATTGAAGCATGGGAGACATTCCACCAGTCAGTCATAAATATAAACACTTCTAGACCAATCGGTAGTCTTTATAGATCAAATCAGCCCTGGTCGCAGAAAACACAAAACGGTTTCTTCAGTGGTGTTTTAAAGTGTGTCTTTAAGGTTGGTTTTTTTCCGTTTGTACTTTTGTGGTAAAGGGAGGTGAAAGATTATACTATGCTTTTGAGTAAATATTAAATAAGTATGGTGTTTAGTTGGTAGGCATATCTTAAATATAAATGGAAGTTTAATTGCCCATGCTACCTCAAGAAAGAATAGTTGGCTTTCTTTAGTTCTAAGGAGAGAAAAGTTAGGTCGTAAAGGACTGGATCAAATTATTTCACAAATACATTTCAAAATAGGAATCTGTTTCGCCTCTGTTTTGAATTTTTTCCCTAAAGCTTAATCTCTAGAGCTCGTTTAAAATTTTTTTTAATTGTTGCTAAGATTTGTGAACAATCAGGTAATTTCTGTTAAGTCAAAGTAACTATCAAGGAATTTAAAGTACCTAACTGATCTACTTTATGGTTTTGGAACATATGATTAGGCAACGAAAGAGGTTATTCTTGGGCATCTGAAAGAGGGGAACAGAATAAATGGCATTGAACTTCAGTCTCCTTATATGGTTTATACTTGGCTTCAGAGCAACAAAGCCTTAATAGAGCAAGTCTTTTATAGAGAGCTATCACTTTGCAAAAATGTTTCTCTGCATTAGTAAATTTTACTTATAAAAAGTATTATAGCCCTGGAAAATACTTATTTAAATCCCTGTTTTTAGATACAGTTCTTGATTTTTCTTTTTCCTTTGGGGGAGCAATAGTAAGTTTAAATGCAGACTCAGTTTGATATTGAATTAACTTAAATGAATTTTAGGTTTTAAAGTATTATCAAACTATATTTTTCAAAATCTTGTTTAAAATGTGACAGTGGTTTAAAAAGATTTAAAAAAAGATGATAATTAAAATATTTTAAAATGGCTTCAAGATTTGGATATTCTTAATATTCTAAGAGTTTTCTTGGATTAAATTGGCAAATCTAGAGTACTTCTAAGGTGTCTGCACAAAATGCACACGGAATGGCACTGGTTACTGAAGGTACTTAAGAGTTTTCCGTGGCGATAAATTTAATCTTTCAACTGATTGATTCAAATATTATATTATGAAGTCTGCCTGCTGTTTCAGAACAAACTATTACAAATTTTTCATGTCTAAAAAGCTTACAGAGGTTCAGATACAGAAAGCAAATTTTTTATTGCATGTTTTTTCTTAATTAAGTGGTAACTATAGTTAGCGATATTTCGTATGTATTGTTGGCAAATCTCTAAAATTCAGCTATTTTAGTGATATTGGTATTGAGCTCTTGGTCTGGAAACAATACCTTACTGTAAGAAACACATGAAAATTTCAGAAAATTAGGTGCATATTTGGCCATTTATTTTAAATAATTGCTTATGGATGACACAGTTTAGAGTTTAAGTTGTTTTTGGTTTAGAAATAGATTATGGCAGTTATAAAGTATTTGGGCTAATGCAGATTTTAGTAATGTTGGATAGGAAAGTAATTTTTTCTTTTGTAATTGCTACTTATCTAGATTGTCTTTAAACAGACTGTTGCTTGCATTTTAATTTTGACTCTTACCCTTGCTCATCCATTTCTCTATCACATGTCATGTCTTTTTTGGGGGGTGGTGGATACCTGTGTTATAAATTCCTAAAGAAGCCTTTCTCTTTTCCTTTCCTAATAACATATATTGTACCTGTGTTTAGTTTTTCACAATAGATTATTCAGTTTTTGAATGCACACTATTTACCATGAAAAAAATCTGTGTGTGAATTATGCTGTATAATACCTACTTTTGAATTGTCTAAGGAAATAAACTCAGCATTTCTGCTTTCCACTTTTTCTGTGATTTTACTCCCTATTATTTTTTATTTCTTTGTGCCTGTAATCACTTGAATGGTAGTACACCTATTTTTTTCAGCTTTAACTTTTAACTTTTTCTGTCTTGTTTCCTAATTGTAAGGGAGAAATCTAGCTTTACTCAGCATTCTTCTCTAATTCCTTTATCTTCCTATTTTTATAGTTAGCTTCATTTACTTCCCCTATTCTCTACATGTTCAGCTTCTGTTTTTTTAATTATATTTTGCTCGTCTCCCATTTTTGAACGTTACCAGTTTATGCTGACCACTTCAAAAATTGTTTAAAAGATGAGTAGAAGACATTTATTTGGTCAGTTCCATTGAACTTTCAACATCCCTTTTCATTCCCACTCAGTTTACATGCCAATATTTAACCTAATACTCATCAGTATATTTTGTTTTACTTTTACATTGTTTCATTTCTTTTTTCTCTTCAATATGCTTAAAATGACCTCTGTTAAGATAATATCACGTTATTATGTATTCTTATGTTAACTAACCCCGTTACCTTCTTGCTTTATTATGCTCTTGGCCTCTTACAGCACTAAAGCTTGTACTTCTGTATCTCCCTTCTCTGTCTGTTCCTTTCCTTCTTCTCAGATTAGGTGTCATATTTGTCAATGTCTCAATTTTTGAAATTGCCTTCTTTTATCTTTTTATGAAATAGCATGAAATTCTATCACTTATTTTATTCTTCTCACTTCAAATTTTTCCAGGTACCATTGGATGAAGGCCATGCCAGCCTTTATAATTGACAGTGTATGAGACAATAGAAAAGAATATCTAAAAATTAAGTTAATAAAAGAAGATTCTACTCATCTGGAGATTATTTACCTATAGAATGTAGTATAAAAATTTGAAAATAATAAAGATATTTAAATAATTAAAATAGATGTACTAAGATCTGGGGGCTTCATTCATAGGGGCGTCCTTATTCACAGCGCATTTGTTTTTGATTATACCGAGCTGTTTCCTGCCTTTCATGTACTAGAAGAGGTGAGAAAGCACGTTGACATCATCATGAAGCTAGGGACTGTGATACAAAGAGAGAACAGAAAAGTGGAAAAAAGACTGACTTAGAAAACAGAGTCGTCTCACATTGCAAGGAATATAGCCCATGTTTTGTAATAACTAAATGGAAAGTAACCTTTAAAAATTGTATAAAGATAAAAATTTAAAGAATAGTCTCAGCTTGCTTTAGGAAAGAGTGCTGTATACATTTTATTTGTCATTTGGAGGATTCGCTCAATTATAGCATAGTAAAATTACAAGTAATACTAATTAGCCCTAAAGCAGCTGTTTTCAAACTTTTTGTTCTTAGGTTCCCTTTACTCTTAAAATTTGCTGAGAACCCCACAGAGCTTTAGTTTACATGGGTTATATTTATTTCCTGTATTACAGAGTTTTACAAATTAAATAAACCATTGTGTGTTAGTGTAACACTTTTAACAAAGATATAACTGTTTCCCAAAACATATCTTTAGCAAAGAGTGGCATTATTATATGTATTTGCAAGGCTCTTGTGTCTGGTTGAATAGAAAACAGTTTGATTCTCATATCTGCTTCAGCATTCAATCTTGCAGTATACTGTTTTGGTTGAAGTATATGAAGAAAATCCAGTATCATACACACATATGGTTGGAAAAGGGAGAGATATTTTAGCCAAAACTTGGCAAGTGGTAGTTTTTTAAAGGAGACCTGCAGTGTTGAATCTGAAATCATATCAATGAATTTCCATTTCTTGTTTCCTGAAAGTCCATGGTGTAGCTTGCACTTCAAATGAATCTTACACCATGTATTGGTTGTTTGGGAAATACTGGTTCGTTATTACATGTTTTTTCCAAAAGTTGACACATTTCATTTTGCAGTAACAAAACCAAAAAAGTTGTTAATATCACCAGTGATCTCATTAGTTATGAAGCTGTCAAGCTCAGTATGGCAGATATAAGTTTTCCACAATTCTAGATTTTCACTTGGAAGCTCAAATATTAATCATTGGTAACAAAAACTGTCAGTGTTTTCCCCTTGAAGTTACAGGCTTACTTGGTTTATTTTTGAGAAAATGTCTGCCAAATTCCTAAATCTGTATAACCATAGTTTCTCATTCTCTTTAAGGTCAAAATGTTGTTCCATTAAAAAAAAAAAGGCCAGTTTACTTCATAAGTCTTAAGTCCTTTTCCTCAAGATTGCCAATTCTCTACAGAATATGAAGAAGACATATATTGAAGAGTTGAGATTTAATAAAATTTATTATTTTTTTGGAGGGGAAATTCTGTGGCAGTCCAGTGGTTAGGACTTCATGCTTTTACTGCGGAGGGTCCAAATTTGATCCATGCCGCATTGTCAAATTTTAAGAAAAGTTTTCTTTTTCTAATTGCTTCATTAAAAATATCCTGAAGTGTTTGAAAAGAAATCTGTGAGTATATAATGCTGCTTCTCTAGCTTAATATTCATGCCTTTGTGCTAAGATACTAGAGATTTTATCTACTGTTGCTGTTGATATAGTGGGAATTGATTTTTATTTTTTAAGTGTTATTTTTGGTCGACATGTATTTGAATCTCTGCTATGTATATATATATAGTGTGTGTGTGTATATGCGTGTGCACTCAATTGTGTCCGTCTCTTTGTGACCCCATAAACTACAGCCTGCAAGGCTCCTCTGTCCTTGGAATTTTCCAGGCAAGAGTACTAGAGTGGGTTGCCATTTCCTCTGCCAGAGGGTCTTCCTGACCCAGGAATCGAACCCAAGTCTCCTGTGTCACCTGCATTGCATTGGCAGGCAGATTCTTTACCACTGCGCCACCTGGAAAGTCAAGATACATGTTACTTTTACATTATCTTCTTTTTGCTCTATTAAAAATATAGGAAGTTTGTTCTTATTGTGCTTGGGATTTATTTATGTCATGCTTTTGGTTTTTCCTCAGATGTTAGATTTTTCAAAAGTATGTATTACGGTCCAGACTATACTGTATTGGTTATTTAAGTGTGTTTCCCCAGACCTAGTGAATCCCTGTTCTGTCTTTGGTCTGTTTAGCTAATAAGTTTCTCCTTAGAGTAGCTTGTCCTCTCACACGTATTTCCTGTCCCGCAGGAGATAGCATTCCCCTCTTTTCACAGTTAAACTGCCCAAGTGTCGTATAAGAGGGAGCTCCCTGGCCAGAGGCCTTAGCCATGCAGCTGTTCTGCTGTGGTTTTAGTACCTGGCTCACTGCCCAGGACACACTTCTCCCAATTCTTCTTGCTAAGAAAACTTACCCTTTTTGGAGATCCCACTTTATGCTTGTTTTGTGTATCTGGTTCTTCAAATGTGTTTGTTGTCTACCCTACCCCCCTACCAACCCCACATCCCAATCCACTTTTCCTTTCTGTTCTTATCTGAAGATGTATGAAGATGCTCCTAGGTTTTTTAATACCACTATAGCTATTTTTAGGCTTTGTTAAATTTTAAACACCTTTATCAAAATAGGAACCATTGCAATCAACACATTTTTGCCAGTGAAAAATAAGTTTGTTTATTGCTGTAGCGTGAAAATCCATGCTTTGGGAATTGGCAGACTCTTGGAAAGCCTTTTCCTTTCTTTTTCCTCCAAACTTGAAACTTTTTATTTTATATTGGAGTACAGCTGATTAACGATGTGGTTGTAGTTTAGGTGAACAGGGAAGGGACTCAGCCATACTTGTACATGTTTCCATTCTCCCCTAAACCACCCTTCTATCCAGGGAATTTTTTTTTTTTTGTATTTTTTTCATATTTTAAAATTTGGAACAATGACAGATACACAGAAAAGTTGGAAGCATAGTGCAAATAATTTTTTTGTTCCTGTCAACCTGATGCCTTATCACTTACTTCTAAATACTTTAATGCTTATTTCCTACAAATAAGGGCATTCTCCTACATAATATCATAACTGTCAAAATTAGGAAGTTAATAATCCATTACTAACATCTCAATTTGACAAGTCACTCTAAAGTCTTTTAGATTAAAAGTATCCAGTTTAGAATCATACATTACATTTAGTTATATTCTTTAGTCATCTTTAATCTGGAACAATTTTAATTAATCTTTACTTTCAGGGGATTTGATACTTTAAAGATTACAGATCTATTTTTTAAAATCTTAATTTGCATTTTTTCTGACATTTTAATTCGATTTGATTAGAGTTTCATGGCAGGATTATCATGGAAGTGATTTTGGATTCTTGTATCTTATTAGGTGGCAAGCAATTTAAGTTGTCCTATTACTGATAGGAATTGGTAATTAAGATTGTAACTGTTAGACATCTCCTATGTCAAGGTACTCCTTTTTCATTTGTAATTATTAAGTATTTTGGCACTGAGTATTGAAACTATGTAAATATTTTGTTCCTCATCAGATTTTTAATTTATTTATTTACATCTATCTATTCATGATTACCTGTTATATTCACTGATTTACAATCCATTATTATTTATTGTGATGCTCAAATTGTTGTTGATTTTGCTAGTGAGAACCCATTCCAGCTGGTTTATTTTCTTTTTGACATACTTTTATCTTCTTTCTTCCTTCTTTGAGCACTTTTTTGTATCTAGCACAATATGCTTGCTGTTCCAGACTTACCTTCAAACCTGCTGCTTCAGTTATTTTTAGTGGAAAGTGGTACTTAGAAGCCAAAATCAAGGCACTTCTTATACGTGCTGCTCTTGGAGTGTTGCTGCTCCTGGCCTTCTTAGTATATAGAACTAGGGAATATTTTTATGTGCACAGACATACGCATTCATATCTATATTTCTGTGAATACAGAATGATTTCACAATGATACTGCCAATTCTAGTCTAGCACCACAGAGTTCACGCTAGTGTTTTCCCTTTCCATATTTTTGTAACCTTTCTCTGCTAGGGAGAACTAGTTTTGTTTCTTTTTTTTTTTTTTTTTGGTGAGGGAGATGAGGTAAGCATTTGATAAGACAGACATTTTTAGCTACAAGTCCCTGTAGTTCAGTTAATCTTTGAAGTATTTATAAAGAGATAAAATTCTAAAATGTAGCACATTGTAAAATACACTTGGGTGAAATATTTCATTCCAGAGTAATTCCAGGTTACTGTATGACAGGGGGATGGTATGAATCAGTACTTTTATAGTGTAGATTGGATAGGTTACTTGTGGAGATAATGTTGGGGCTTGATTTTAGTCTGAATGCAGTGACTTTGGTGCAACTGTGTTTTTCCATATGAAAGTTTTATTTTTACATAATTCCAAAGTTTGGAATTACCTTACCTTCTTGATAATTGTGTCCTTGGAATTTCAATCTGTAGACCAGTAGACCAATTCTAGAATCCTGTGGGGTGGGGTGAGGGAAAGTTGTGTCATTTGTATTAGGGCTAGCACAAGAAACCTGTAATCTCAAAATCTCCTTACCAAGGCTGTCTCCTAGTCTAGAATAAGTTTGTTTGACTTGCCCCATCTCTGAAGATTATGGAAGTGATTTTAGAGGTATATTGGGATATCATCTTGTGACTAGAATAGATTTACTCTCAGTCTTCTAGGAAAAGATAAGGATCCTGGCAGCAACAAATGGATTCTTTGGGTGCCCTGTTAATCTCTGGAGACTTCAAAAGATTTAGTTGATTGTGCTGGGGCTAACTGCAGAATATTAGCATGTGTATAGTAGATGCAGTTCGACCCATCAGATAGCAACATAATGTCCCGTCTGCTCTTTCTTTTGAAAACTGTTCCTAAACCAGAAACTCTGGGAGTCTGTCTTTATCTCTTTGAACTTGATTACCGAAATGAGTACCATTTCTATCAGTTCTG
The DNA here is from genome assembly GCF_910594005.1 of Cervus elaphus. Taxonomy (NCBI): domain Eukaryota; kingdom Metazoa; phylum Chordata; class Mammalia; order Artiodactyla; family Cervidae; genus Cervus; species Cervus elaphus. The sequence continues at coordinate 16,851,958 of NC_057839.1, read as the reverse complement.
TCTTTTAGGTATGTGTAGAGTGAAACACTTCAGGGTAAGGCTTCCCTAGTGGCTCAGACGGTAAAGAATCTACCTACAATGCAGGAGACCCAGGTTTGATCCCTGGGTCAGGAAGATCCCTGGAGAAGGAAATGGCAGCCCATTCCAGTATTTGTGCCTGGAAAATTCCATAGAGGAGCCTGGTGCACTACAGCCTGTGAGGTCTCAAAAGAGTCGGACACAACTGAGCAATTAACACTTTCAGGCTTGGAGGGCTGGACAAGGTACAAGCAGCGAGAGACTGTTTTTAGGCAAAGCACTAAAACAATTACCTTAATTTTTTTTTTATTTATAAAATGCAGAAATTTATAATATAGAAGGTGAAAATTCCCTATACTTCCATCCCCCAGAGATTCTCAGTGTGTTGTGTGTTCTTCTGAAGACTTCTATATGTATTCTAACATGTAAGTGTGCATATATGTACATGTCTAAGTATCTTTAGATAAAAATGGAAGATGAAATATTTCAATGTAAGAGGTTATAGTAGGTATGTATGTATATATGTTAATTAGCATTAACATTTCTAGGTTGTTACACATGTCGATGAAAAATTACTCAGGCGGTCTAAGATTTGGAAAATTTTATTCTCACCAAATTTAAGGACTGTAACCCAGAAAGAGCATCTCAGAAAGCTCTGAGAACTGTCCCGCCCATTAGAAGTCAACACATGGTTTATATAAGCTTTTTTGAGACAGAGGGCTCTACATTAAATGAAGTATTATTGGCAGTTTACATAATCCAGATTTAAGCACCATCGTGGTGGGTCATGTGACCCTTTATAAGGTCAAGAAGGAATATTATCCTTTGAGTTGTCCTGTTGTTGTTGGGATAATGGTTTTTTCCCTTTGGCTACACTGGGTCTTCATTGCTGTGCATGGGCATTCTCTAATTGTGGTGAGTGGAGGCTGCTCTCTGGTTGCAGTGCATAGGCTTCTCGTGGTGGTGGCTTGTCTGGTTGCCAGGCACAGCCTGTCAGACTTTCAGGCTTCAGTAGTTGCAGCCCATGGTTTAGTTGCCCTGTGGCATGTGGAATCTTCCTGGACCGGAAATCAAACCAGTGTCCCCCTGCATTGGCAGGCTGATTCTTAACCACTGGACGTCCAGGAGAATGTTGCTGTTTATGGTTGAGCAGGTGTGCCTGTTGATAGGGGAGGTTTGTTCAATGCAAAATGAGGATCCACAACGCACAGAGGAGACTAAAGGGTAGAGAAATTTTTATGTTTAAATTTTCCTTGGCATAAATATGAATTTTATTTCATATTCATGGCAGTGCTGTACAGAATATAGGTTTATTCTTATACTCTTTTGAAAAACAATTGCACTTACTTACTTTTTTTTGGCTGTGCCAGGTCTTCGTCATTGCGCAGGCTTTTCTCTAGTTGAGGCACGCAGGGGCTACTCTGGCTGAGGTGCATGGGCTTCTCAGTGCGGTGGCTTTCCTTGTTGTGGAGCGTGGGCTCTAGGTGCACAGGCTTCAGTACTTGCAGCGCATGGCTCAGTATTTGCAGCTCCGGCCTGCAGAGCGCCGGCTCAATAGCTGGGGCACGTGGGCTTAGTTGTTCCGCAGCCTGTGGGATCTTCTCAGATCCGGGATTGAACCTGTGTCTCCTGCATTGGCAGGTAGATTCTTTACCCCTGAGCCCTCAGAGAAGCCCCTATTCTTGTATTCCTTGTATGTAAATTTTTACATTGTTACATAGAATTTTTTTTTTTTTTTTTGTGGCTAAATACCAAAAGTGCATTTGCTGTATGTGTAGTTGAAATTGATTGATAGATTCTCTCTGAAGAGTTTGTGTCCATTTATACTTCACCAATAGTATATGAGAGTACCTCACTATAAGCATTCTTGAACAAATTGGATATTAGCTGTCCTGAAATATTTGTATAAATCTGAGACAGGCAGTGTAGAATGGCTTATATATAATTTAGGCTTTGGAGTCAGATTGCTACTTACTGAGTGAGACTTTGCCAAGTTAAATGTAAAAATTATTTTAGAAATACTACGTATTTGTATGTCTTTTGTGTTATACATGAATTTAGTTGATTTGTTGCTTATATACTTCGGTTGTGTTGTTTGCTATATAGTAGTTTAAATTTTAATATAATCAAGTTTGTCAGTTTTTATGCATTTTTGGGTTTAATGGTATTCTAGGAAGCATTAATGCAAGGATTATAAAAATAATAACTTGTTTTCTTACTTTGGCTTAAGGAGTGAAGTAATTATCTAGGTTGATTCTCTCCACATTTCTTTCCAGGTGTAACACCATTAGTTGAATAAATCATCTTTTTGCTTCTAAAAATTCTGTCTTTATCAATAGTAAATTCCCAAATACACTTAACCATATCAAAGTTTTCTTTTTTATGTATTTATTTTTTAATATTATGCTATCTTGATTCTCCCCTCCCCCATTATAGTATTCTTAATATCTGGAAGTGTCAGTTTATTACTCTACTTTTGAAAAATTTTACCAGGTGGATTTGAATCATTAAATTCTAAAAAATACTTCTTGTGTGTATGTTGATTGAGAATGCTTGAATTTATAAGTTAGTTTAAGAAGTAATTGATACCATTAGAATAGCATAGCTCTTTCTAGGAAAGTAAATTTTCCATTCATTTAACACTTGATGCTCTTCAGTGGATTTTAGTATTTTCTTCTTGTTATATCCAATTTTTTTAAAAATTTTTATTAGTATGTGTAATACTGTGAGGAATTATGTTGGGTTTTGTTGTTGTTAAGCTTATTTCCAAAAACCTGAATGGAGGGGAAGGTGAGAGCTGCTGTTCTGTGAATGGGGCTATTTCTTTAATTGTATTCTTATCTGGATACTTAAATAGAAGGGAGAGATTGATTTCTCATGTTCATTACCTATTGCATTCTCCTGAAGACTTTAGAAAATCACTAATAGATTTTTAGATGTATGCTTGGATTTTCTAGATATATAATTATAAATGAACCAGTATAGCACTTTTTAAAAAATTGAATAATTATTAAATTGTATATTCTCATGTTTCATAATTTAATATGGATACTCACAAGTATTTAATAACCTATCTTTTTAACTGTAAAATTCTTTCCTTGTTTTCTTTCATTGCTTGAGAGCATCCTCCAAGATTAGGATTGCAGTCTGATTAATCTTCGAAAGGGGGATTTTTATTATTATCCAGGAGTTTCAATTTAATCATACTACACTTTCTTTCTCAGCATTGTCTGACTTGGGAATGGGAAAGTGAATGAGAAAACTTGCTAAACTCTTGAGGTGGATTTAAGTAGAAGTTGGTTCCTTCTATCACTGTTCTGCCCTTTAACTGCCTTTGACGGGGACTTCAGTGGTATGAGAATGGCTTCTTGAATATTGTTTTTCCTTGACTGCTTTTTGATTTATTTCTGAGAAAAATAGTACGACTTATAAACATTTCCCTTGAACTCTTGGTATGTTACTGTGATGCACAGTAGTAATTATGTATATTCTTTTAATGATAGTTACTTTGGTCCTTCATTTGATTATAATACTAAACTCCAGCTTTGTAGTTTATACACATAGTAAATGTTTCCCAAGAGATCTTTGCCACTGCTTACTACACCCTAGGGTAGCAGCCCCCAACCTTTTTGGCATCAGGGACCAGTTTCATGGAACACAATTTTTCTATAGACTGGAGGGCAGAGCAGGGTGTTTTCAGAGTGATTCAAGGCGTTACATTTATTGTGCACTTCATTTCTATTACTATTATGTTGTGATATATAATGAAATTATTATACAAGTCACCATAATACAGAGTCAGTGGGATCCCTGAGGTTGTTTTCCTGCAACTAGACTGTCCCATCTGGAGGTGGTGGGAGTCAGTGACTCAAAAGTGTGGCCAGTCTTTGTCCAGTCTACTCTGTAATCTCGTTTTGGTTGCTGTCACTGCAGAAAACCCTGCTTCACAAAGATAGGATGTTTAAAGTGGAAACAGGCTTTTCTGTGTTTTTGCAGCAATCTAAGGATATTCCGCCCTGACTTGAATCCAGAATGGACAGATTTGAAGTTGTCTCATACTTTTAGGGCCACTGTTATTTGCGGTCTCAAGCAGTTGATCCTTTTCTAGCTTGGACAAAGTCAGTTCGCCTGGCTCATTCACAAATGGATTGTGGATCCATTCTTTTCCAGTAGTGGGGTCGTTTGTGGTTGAGAAGTAATGCCCACTCTTTTGAAAGCTGACATAGGTGATAATGCAGCTTGGGAGAAAGAAGGCCCAGGTTCAGTATCTTTCAAAATCTCTACTAATGTTTTGAAACGTGAAAAATCCCAGTGTCCACTCATCGCCCCATAATTCCAGTTTGGCTTTGAGTACAGCCACTTTATCTGCTGACTTGAACACAGTTGTTCTCCCCTGAAGTGACAGATTGAGTTCATTGAGCAGGTTGAAAATGTCACACAGGCAAGTTTTGCGACCCATTTTGTGTCACTGAAATGTGCTGCAGTGGTGACTGTTTTTCTAAAAGAAATCTCTGGAGTGGCTCTTGTAATTTAGAAACTCTGGCCAGTGATCCACCTTAAGAATGCCATCTCACTTCTGTGTGTAAGAGAAGATGTGTGTGCCGTGCATCCATGTCCTCTCAGAGCTGCATGAACAGACATGAGTTAAGGGTATACACTTTAAGGTGGTTGACAGTTTTACTTATATCTTTCAAAATGTTAAGTTCAGGTGACATTTTTTGGCTAGGCAGCATTTCTTTATGGATGACACAGTGCATAGACTCTCATTCTGAAGCTACCTCTCTGACCTGAGTAGTGCAACCAGAAAACCGTCTAGTCATGGCAGCTGGTCAGTCTGTGCATATACTGACACAGAATGACCTATTCAGTTTTCCTGATATCTAATCATTCAAAGACTTAAATGGTTCTGCAACTGTGGTGTTGGTTGGCACAAAAGTGCATATAACATATCCTTGTGCACATCCTCCTGAAAATATAGCTCACAGAAACAAGTGTTGTTATCTTGTCAACATCAGTAGACTTGTCAACCTAGACTGCGTACCACAGTGACTCATTAAACCTCTCTAATAGTTGTGCCTCAATATCCCCTGCTATTTCATCAGCTCATCTAGTTATGGTGCTAGCCAAAAGAGGGACACATACCACCTTTTTGAATTGAATTCTCTCCTAAAAAGTTCTCTTCGCTAGTAGTAAAAGCTTCTTTGCTTTAATAAGGCAGTTAGGCACTATGAATGATGCTCTCAGTGTAGACACAATTGATGAAGTGGTGGACTTCGGTAATTGCTTCTGTTCATGATGTTCATTTTTCTTTATTTTGAGAAGTTCTTTGTATTCACATTTTTTACTTTTGAAAAACTCCAAAGGTTTGTCTTTCAATGTGGAATGCTTGGTCTCCATGTGGTGAAGCAGTTTTGAAGGTTTCATGGCTTTGTTGGATAGCTGGTCACCACATATTAGTCAAAGGAGCTTGGAGATGTGAATCACCTGTTGCAGTGAAGCCACAATTAAGTAGGACTCTTGGTATTTTCTTTTAAATCTAGCTTTCTTTTTGTTGGCAGTCTTATAGTCTTTTGCTGTCTCATCATCAGATCTTTCCTTTTTTTCAAAGAAGCTTGCTTTGTGTTTTGCTCATTTTGGCTAGAGTTAGCTTGTGGGCTTACAAAAGCTGTGACTGAGATAAGTATGCAATGCAGGAGAGAGGCATGGACAGAAATGGTAAATAATTGGCGGGCCATGCATGGGCGAAAGTGTTGGATTCTGACTTAAAGCCTGTCACCAGATGTAGCTGTATAATCGAAGTACATCAACTCACTTGCCACTATAAAGTCTGCCACCAGATGCAGCTCAGTTGTGACTTGCCATTCATGGATAAAATTTTGATAGGAGTCTACAAGCAGTTGATTTATTATGGTCTCTGTGCAGTCACACCTCTGTTGATGATAGTCCGTATTTGGAGTCGTTCCCCAGAGTGACCCACCTCCAGCTCAACTCCATCTCAGATCATCAGGCATTGGATCCTCAAAAGGAGCGTGCAACATAGACCCCTTGAACGCATAGTTCACAGTAGGGTTTGTGGTCCTATGAGAATCTAATGCTGCCACTGATGTGACAGGAGGCAGAGCTCAGGTGATAATTCGAGTGATGGGGAGCAGCTTCGTCTAAATATAGACAAAGTTTTGCTCGCTCGCCTGCTGCTCACCTCCTGCTGTGTGCCCTGATTCTTAATGGGCCACGGACCAGTACCTGTCATGCCCAGGAGTTGGGGACCCCTGCCGTTGGATTTATTTTTGTTAGTTTTCATGTATCAATGACCTTGATCTAATCCTTTCTTAAAATATGTGTCTAATAGGTAATTTGGTGTAAATAAAAGACGTCCCCAGAATGATGGTATTTTCCTCAGATTCAGTGGATTTTATTACTGAAAATGGCTTAGAAACAGTCTAATCTAGGTAACCATTCTTTTATCTTTAACAGAAGAGGAAACTTTAGGTCCAAGGGGGGAGGGGGGGATGAAATCCTAGAGGTCATGTAGTTTATTACTGACATAAAAAGATTCAAAAAATAAATCTAGGGAAATCCCTGGCAGTCCCTGGCAGAGGTGCTTTCACTGCTGTGGGCCCAGGTTCAGCCCCTGGTTAGGAAACTAAGATCCCACAGACCACTTGGCACCAAAAAAAAAAAAAAGAATCCAAGTTCCCTGACTCTGTGGCTTTCTCTTATATCAGAGTTTTCCTAGATACGTTCTGAAATAGACTCTGTAGAAGAGCACTATTTTTAAAAAATTTGCCAAATGTTTATTTTTGCCTTGTTTCAGTTCTCATCTTCCCTGTCCCTCCCCCAGCTTTACTGAGATATAATTAAAATGTAAGCTTTTTGATTTGATACACATACATTGCAATATGACTACCATCTTGGAGTTAGCTAATACCTCCATCACTTCTTGTAATTACCTTTTCCTTTTTATGTATTTAAGACCCACTGTCAGCGATTTTCAAGTATATAGTACTTGTCAATTATAATCAGTTACAGTGCTGTGCATTAGATTCCCCCACCTTCCTTCCTACTCACTAACCCCACCCCATCCTGAGAGACCCTGCTTTCAGTTCTTCTGGGTGTATACCCAGAAACAGAATTGTTGGAACATATAATCATTTCATTTTTAGTTTTTTGATGAACTGCCATATTTTCCACATTTGGCTGTACTATTTTGCATTTCCACCAACGGAGCCCAAGTGGTCTAATAAGAGGTTTAATTTCAGTACATCCTTGTCAGCACTTACTCTCTGTTTTGTTTTGTTTTTTGGATAGTAGCCATCCTAATGTGTGTGGAGATGGTATCTCATCTTTTTTATTTACATTTCCTTAATGACAGCAATAGTGAACATAGTTCCACATGCTTATTTATGTTTTCTTCGGAGAAATGTCTTTGTCCATTTTTGAATCATGTCCTGTTGTTGAACTTTAGGAGTGCTCTGTATTCTGGATGTTAATCTCTTATCCAGATACATGGTTTGCAGATACTTTGTCTCATTTTGTAGGTTGCCTTTTTTTCTGTTGATAGTGGCTTGAGGCACAAACATTTTAAAATTTTTATGAAATCCAGTTGCCTGATTTTTCCTTTGTTGCCGCAGCTTTTGGTGTCATAGCCAGTAATTCATTGCCATATCCAATGTTGGGAAGTTTTTGCCCCATTTTTTCTTCCAAGAGTGTAGTTTGGATTTGTAACTTTTAAAAAGGGCTTAGCTTAAATAATATGGACTGTTTCGTACTGTTTTCTATTTATTTTTGGATATTTGGTTTGCCTAACTAAATTTTTTCTTTTGAAAGTCAAAGTAGAAATGCTAGCATTCTTCTCTCTCCCCCTAGTTTATAGATACTGCTTTTTAGGCTTATCTTTGAATTAAACCTTTTATTTTGAAATAATTGTAAATTCACCTACAGTTTTACAAAATAATATAGTGAGATTTTCCCCCCTTGAGGCAGTATCTTCAAGAATTATACTACAGTATCACAACTAGGATTTTGAAATTGATAGGATACAAAATAGATCCATTGTCACAGGAATCCCTGTTGTTGTCGCCCTTTTATTATTACTATGACTTCCTCCTCCCATCCCTCTCCCTCCATTTTTGTCTTTTCAAAACTGTGTAAGTGGAATCATATATAACTTTTGGGATTGGCTGATAGCCTGAGTCCCTGGAGAATTCATCAGACTTGTTTCTTATAGCAATAACTCATTGATTTTTATTGCTGAGTGGTATTCTACAGTATGGATACACTGTTGTTGATCAGTTGTTTAGTCTGGTACGATTCTTTGCCACCCCATGGACTATAGCACGCCAGGCTTCCTTGTCCTTCACTATCTCCCAGACCTTGTTCAAACTCATGTCTGTTGAGTCAGTGATGCCGTCCGACCATCTCATCCTGTGTCATCCCTTTCTCCTCCTGTCCTCAATCTTTCTCAGCATCAGTGTCTTTTCCAGTGAGTGGGTTCTTTGCATCAGGTGGCCGAAGTATTAGAGCTTCAGCATCAGTCCTTCCATTGAATATTCAGGGTTGATTTCCTTCAGGATTGACTGGTTTGATCTCCTTGAGTCCAAGGGACTCTAGAGAGTCTGCTCCAGCACCACAGTCTGAAAGTACAACCGGTCTGTTGAACCATTTCACGTTGAAGGACATCTAGGTTGTTTCCAGTTTTGGGCTGTTAGGAATAAAGTTGCTATGAGTATTCGTGTATGGTTTTTTCTGTGAAGGTAAGTTCTCATTTTTCTGGGATAAATGTCAAAGAGTGTAATTAATGTGTTGTTTTAATTTTATAAGAAGCTGTTAACGTGTTTTCCAGAGTGGCCATACTGGTTTGCATTATTCTCACCAGCAGCGTAGGACAGATCCAGTTTTTTCCACTTTTTTTTTTTTCCACTTTTTTTTTAACCAGTGTTTGATGGTGTTACTATTTCTTCCTTTCTTACTATTTTTATCTTAGCCATTCTTTTTTGGTACATAGTGGTATCTCATCATATCTTACTTTTAGCCTAATAGCAAATGATGTTGAATATCTTCCATGTGATTATTCATCATCTGTGTATTTCTTCAGTGCAGTGTCCATGATTTTTGTCCACTTTCTAATTGGGTTTGTTTTTTACTGTTGAATTTTGAGAGTTCTTTGTAATTCTAGAACTGATCCTTTCTTAATATGTGATTTGCAAATATTTTCCCCCCATTCTATAGCTTGTCTTTTCATTTTTTTTAAACCAAGTCTTTTGCAGAGCAGAAGGTTTTAGTTTTCACGAGGTCCAGTTTGTCACTCTTTATGGTTTGTGCTTAATACACTTTGCCTATCCCTGTAGTCTGAAAATTTTCTCATGTGTGTTTATCATTTTACATTTAAATCTGTAATCCATTTTGACTCAGTTTTTTTGTAAAGTATGAGATTTAGGTCAAGGATATTTTTTTGGCCTCTGGGTGTCTTAATTGCTGTAGCACCGCCTCTTGAAAAGGCTGTATTCTTCCTCTCTTGAATTGCTTGGGAATATATGTGTGTGACATAAGGAGAGGTACAAAATAGAAAATAAAAATCACATGCAGTTTCACCGCAAAGATAATTACTGCTAATATTTTTATGTGTGTGTTTCTAGTCTGTTCTTAAGCCTGTGTATATGTACATAAGATTATATACTTTGTGTTTAAAAAAAAAATTGTTCCTAACTTTGTTCTCTTTTAATTATGAGTAGTTTTCCATTTCTGCATAAAGAGACACCATTTTAGTGATTTTGTAATTTTCTTTTATGCGACTCTGGTGTAGTGTATCATTGATTGGATTTTATAGTGTTTCTATCAGTTATTTTCATAGCATAGTATTTAAGACAATAGATTCTCAGCATATACTTGATAAATTAATTTAGCCCTATTCATCATACCTTAAAAAGACAAAAAAAGTTCCACTTTTTGAGTTACTGTCTTCTGCCATGCATTGGATTACAAACTAGTATTGAGCCCTTTCTTAAGAATAGTGTGTTTATTCTTTGAATTGTGTATAAGGTGAAAAGGTTCCAGTGTAGCAGTTTATGGAGTACAGGTTTTGTCTGCACTGTACTGCTTCTCCTATAGAGTCTGCTCACCATGTAGGAGCAGGGATTTGAGGTAGATTTTTGGTGGATAATATAAAGTCTAGATTATGTTTTCTTCTTGCTTTAGATATTAGATATAACTGCACACATGAGCATCTACTTTGTGCTAAGAATAAGAACTGTTGTAAGCTCAGGAGAGGACAAAGAACAAATATTTGAGGTCCTACTTTCCTAGTCTGTAAGTAGCCCTACCTATGATCTGGTAAACAGGTGAGCTGAGGCACATAGGCATTGGTTTGCCTGGATTGTTTATGTCATTCAGCCTCTGTACTTATGCCGTTAGTTTTCTTTGTGACTTTCTAGCATTTTGTGGATCTGTTTGGGGATCTGTTCAAATGATAATTCAAGGGCAGCCTTAACATTTTTTTCTTTTATTTTTTCTCCATATGAAATTATATCATATTAAGATCCCTGTCTGTTCAGTTTAACCTTTCTTCTTCTTTTTTTTTTTTTTTTAACTATTTCTTCTTAAAAATAAGATTTGAGGTGACTTTTAATAGGATGTGAATACTAGATAATAGAAATAAAAAATCAGATACAAAGAAAGGAGTGAGGAAATATATAACTTTAAGGTAATTTAGCTGTGATAGAACATCAGATTTAGCTAAGCTTCCTAGGAGCCAAGGTTCTCATTATCCTAAATAAAGAAATATTGGAAAAAACTCTTTTGGTGTTTTAAGTACAAATAAAAGATACATTGTTCATTTTCATCAAGAACTTTATTGAACAATATATTCAGCGTTTTGTTCTACTACATTCTGCCATTTTTCAGGCAACTTCATAATTCCATTGTCCCAAAACTTTTTATTATTTTGAGCAAAGAACTCTTCCAGGTATCAAATTTTAGAGTCTTTTGGAAGTTGAAATTTATTCCATTAAGAGAATTTTGTAAAGACCAAAATAAATGCATATCTGAAGGTGCAGTGTCTGGTGAATATGGCAGATGAATCAGAACTTCCCAGCCAAGGGGTAACAGTTTTGCCTGGTTGCCAAATCAAAGGTCTTGGAGTATCCTGATGGAATATTATGTGTTTTCTGTTGACTAATCCTGGACGCTTTCATCACATACCGCCTTCAATTGATCTAATTGAAAGCAGTACTTGTAATTAATTGGTTTTCTAGAAGAACTCATAATAAAGGACTCCCTTCCAATCCCACCATGCATCATCTTCTTTGAATGAAAACTGGCCTTTGGTGTGGTTGGTGGTGGTTCATTTCACTTGCCCCATGATCTTTTGTAGTCCACATTATTGTGCCCACTTTTTATCATCCGTCAAAATTTTTTTTTTTAATGGAAAGTTTTCATTATGTTTCACTAGAGAATCACATGTGGAAACATGGTCAAGAAGGTCTTTTTCACTTAACCTACATGGAACCCAGCCATCGAAGTGAGTAATCAGGCTGGTGCAAATGATTTTCAGTGCTTGATATGGATATTTTGAGTGTGTTGGCTATCTCCCTGTATGGTATAATGTTGATTTTTCTCAGTTAATCTCTCAGTTTGATCACTTCAACTGGCGTACTCAACCATGGAGAATTGTCTAGTGAGAAATCTCCAGCAAGAAACTTGGTAAACCACTTTTGATATGTATAGTCAGTAACAGCAACTTCTCCATACATTTCACAAATCATTTTTTTTTTTTTGCATTTCAGTTGTGTTTTTACCTTTCTAGAAATAATAAAGCATAATATGCTAAAATGTTGCTTTTTCCCCTTCCATCTTCAATATTAAAATGACTATACAAAAATTCACCAGTTGATAAGTTTTTTAAAAAATGTACACTGCTCTGACAGCTGTCGCAATACAGTCTTAACAAAGTTGTTTTGAATGAAGTTAAAGACAACTAAGCACTAGTAGAGCCATTTTATGGAAAAAACCAAAGGCAACTTTTGGCCAGCCTATCACAACCCAGTACATCACAAATTATCCAAAGGATTGGAAGATTTTCCTTGCATTAAATTCTAAATGATTTCTAAAATGTGACTTCTCTTATGTACGAGCTGTTGAGCAATGAATGTACAGTATTGTTGACAGTAATTTAATAGCACATATTCTATAGCTCTCAGACTTTTTAAAATATATATATTTTAATAAAAAGGGATGTTATACCAAAAAATCTTGGTAAAGATGCATCATATATGAGGGTGGGCTAATATGGTTCAAGATTTTATACATGCATAGGTACACAAACACACAAAGCATATACATACACATGTGTATATACATACATATATTGTTGCTACTTTTAACTTGATAAGGTCAAAATATACATAGGTGCAGACAGTATTTCTTATACTCCTCTTAACCATCATTGTTCTAATTTGTAGTTTTGCTAGTTGAATAGCAGACAATTTCAGGATTTTTCTTTCTAATTAAATAATGGCATATCAGAATTCTATATTCTTAATGCTTCAGAAATCATTGAGAAAGTGGTATGTTTATTGTCAGATTAAGAAAGTTGGTAAGCATTTATATCTGACTGGCCAGCATTCCTTCTTTACAAGGGGCACTTGCTATTATAAAGCTTGTAGTTTCCTCAGGAGGCAGGTTTAGAGCTGTTACTGGCATCTAATGTAGGTGCTTTACTGAAACCACTTAAATACCAAACAATATGGTACAGATGATTTAGACTAACGGATTTTCAAGATTCCTAAGTATAACCAATCACATGTCTACTGTAAAAGAAAAAAAAAAATCCTTTTAGTCTCAGGGAATGTCAGATTTGGGGCAGCATGGTGTCTTGAGTTGTCTTTAAAAAAGAGACAAATTTTTCAGGTAGTTGGAAGAGGTGATTTAGAGTCAGGTGGCATTACTATGATGGCTTTATTGACTACACCAAAGCCTTTGACTGTGTGGATCACAGCAAAGTGTGAAACATTCTTAAAGAGATGGGACCACCTGACCTGCCTCCTGAGAAATCTGTATGCAGGTCAAGAAGCAACAGTTAGAACTAGACATGGAACAACAGACTGTTTCCAAACCAGGAAAGGCGTACATCTAGGCAGTATGTCGTCACCTGCTTTTTAACTTATATGTGGAGTACCTCATGCAAAATGCCGGGCTGGATGAAGCACAAGCTGGAATCAAGATTGCTGGGAGACATCGCTCATTATTAGAGAAATGCAAATCAAAACTACAATGAGATAACACCTCACACTGGTCAGAATGGCCCTCATCAAAAAGTCTACAAACAATAAATGCTGGAAAGGGTGTGGAAAAAAGGGAACACTCTTGCACTGTTGGTGGGAATCTAAATTGATACAGCCACTATGGAAGACAGTATGGAGATTCCTTAAAAAACTAGAAATAAAACCACCATATGACCCAGCAGTCCCACTCCTAGGCATATACCCTGAGGAAACCAAAATTGAAAGAGACACACGTATCCCATTGTTCATTGCAGCACTATTTACAATAGCTAGAACATGGAAGCAACCTAGATGTCCATCAACAGATGAATGGATAAAGAAGTTGTGAGAAATATACACAATGGAATAACACTCAGCCATAAAAAGGAATGCATTTGAGTCAGTTCTAATAAGGTGGAATAACCTAGAACCTATTATACAGAGTGAAGTGAGTCAGAGAGAAAGATAAATACCGTATTCTGACATATATATGGAATCTAGAAAAATGGTCTGAAGAATTTACTTACAGGGCAACAGTGGAGAAACAGACATAGAGAATAGACTTTATGGACATGGGGAGAGGGGAGGAGAGGGTGAGATGTATGGAAAGAGTAACATGGATACTTATATCACCATATGTAAAATGAGCTTCCCTGGTGGCTCAGACTGTAAAGCGTCCGCCTACAATGCGGGAGACCCGGGTTCAATCCCTGGGTTGGGAAGATCTCCTGGAGAAGGAAATGGCAACCCACTCCAGTATTCTTGCCTGGAAAATCCCATGGAAGGAGGAACCTGGTAGGCTACAGTCCATGGGGTCCCAAAGAGTTTGACGCAACTGAGCAACTTCACTTTCACTTATATTATTATATACTTACATTACCATATGTAAAAGAGATAGCCAACGGGAACTTGCTGTCTGGCTCAGGAACCTCAAACGGGCTCTGCATCAACCTAGAGGGGTGGGATGGAAGGGAGGTTCAAAAGGGAGGGGGTATATGTATACCTATGGGAATTGATGCTTTTGAACTGTGGTGTTGGAGAAGACTCTTGAGTCCCTTGGACTGCAAGGAGATCCAACCAGTCCATCCTAAGGGGGTCAGTCCTGGGTGTTCATTGGAAGGACTGATGTTGAAGCTGAAACTCCAATACTTTGGCCACCTGATGCGAAGAGCTGACTCATTTGAAAAGACCCTGATGCTGGGAAAGATTGAGGGCAGGATGACAAGGGATGACGAAGGATGAGATGGTTGGATGACATCACCAACTCAATGGACATGAGTTTGGGTAGACTCCAGGAGTTGGTGATGGACAGGGAGGCCTGGTGTGCTGCGGTTCATGGGGTCACAAAGAGTGGGACACGACTGAGCAACTGAACTAAACTGATGGCTGAGTCACATTGAGGTTTGACAGAAAACAGTAAAATTCTGTAAAGCAATTATCCGTCAATAAAAAATAAATTGATTAAAAAAGAAAACACTATGGTTAAAAGGTTGCTGGGAGAAATATGCAGATAACACCACCCTTATGGCAGAAAGCGAAGAACTAAAGAGCATAATGATGAAAGTGAAAGAGGAGAGAGAAAAAGTTGGCTTAAAACTCTACATTCAGAAAACGGAGATCATGGCATCCGGTCCCATCATTTCATGGCAAATAGATGGGTAAACAGTGGAAACAGTGAAAGGCTTTATTTTTGGGGGCTCCAAAATCACTGCAGATGGTGACTGCAGCCATGAGATTAAAAGACGCTTGCTCCTTGAAAGAAAAGCTATGACCAACCTAGACAGAATATTAAAAAGCAGAGGTGTTACTTTTGCAACAAAGGTCCGTCTAGTCAAAGCTATGGTTTTTCGAGTAGTCATGTTTGGATGTGAGAGCTGGACTACAAAGAAAGCTGAGCACCGAAGAATTGATACTTTTGAACTGTGGTGTTGGAGAAGACTCTTGAGAGTCCCTTGGACTGCAAGGAGATCCAACCAGTCCATCCTAAAGGAAATCAGTCCTGAATATTCATTGGAAGGACTGATGCTGAAGTGGACCCAATTCTTTGGCTACCTGATATGAAGAACTGACTTATTGGAAAAGACCCTGATGCTGAGAAAGATTGAAGGCGGAAGGAGAAGGGGACAACAGAAGATGAGATGGTTGGATGGCATCACCGACTTGCTGGACATGAGTTTGGGTAAGCTCCGGGAGTTAGTGATGGACAGGGAGGCCTGGCGTGCTGCAGTCCATGGGGTCGCAAAGACTGAGCTGCACGACTGAACTGAACTGAGAGTCAGGTATTCTTTAAGTGGTTGCATGTTGGAATGAGGACCACTGACAGAGATTGTAATTGTTCTAGTTAATGCACCTCCATTCTTTTTTCCATAGTAAGTAAAACATCAGGACTAGTTGTTCTTTTTTTAAGATAGGTTTTTTTATTTAAGCAGTTTTATGTTCACAGCCAAATTGAGATTTCCTATATACTGCACGTTCCCACACTTGCATAACCTACCCTATTATCACCATCCCCCACTAGCATGGTACTCTGTTATGGTTAGTGAACCTACAATGACACATATAATAATCACCCGCAGTCCTTAATTTACATTTGAGTTCACTGTTCGTGTATTGTGCATTCTAAGCATTTGGTCAAATATATAATGGCATATATTCATCATTATGGTACCATGCAGAGTAGTTTCACTGCCCTAAAAATCCTCTGGGTTCTGCCTTTTCATCCTTTTCCCATGCCCAATCCCTGGAAACCTCTAATCTATTCACTGTCTCCGTAGTTTTCCCTTTTATGGAATATCATGTGGTTCTAATCAGATGTATGTATATAGTCTTTTCAGACTTCTTTGCAGTATGCCTTTAAGGTTCCTCCATTGCTTGACAGCACATTTCTTCTTAACCTCTGAATAATCCATTGTCTTTGTGTACCATTTACCTGTTGAAGGACATCTTGGTTGCTTTCAAGTAGTGACAATTATGAAGAAAGTTGCTATAAGTTTCTGTGTGCAGGTTTTTTTTCCTTTGTGGTCATAAGTCTCCAGTACCTTTGAATAAATACCAAAGAACATGATTGCTGGACTGTATGGTAAGAGTATGTTAAGAGTAGTTTTGTAAGAAACTACCAAACCGTCTTCCACAATGGCTGTACTATTTTGCATTTCCACCAGTATTGAATGAGAGTTTCACATCCTCGCCAGCATTTGGTATTGTTGGTGTTCCAGATTTTAGCCATTCTAAATAGATTTACAGTGGTTTCTTGTTTTAACTTGCATTTCCCTGATGACTTGTGATGGGGAGCATCTTTTCATATGCTTATTTTTTCATATGCTTATCTGTATGTCTTCTGTGGGGATGTGAGAGTGTTAGGATCTTTGGCGATTTTTAGTTGGGTGGTTTGTTTCCTCACTGTTCAGTTTTCAGAGTTCTCCGTGTGTTTTGGATGACAGTCCTTTATCGGGTGTGTCTTCTGCAGGTACAGCCCTCCCACTCACATGTGCGGCGGCTGGGTTCCAGAACCCTTCCTCCCCTCGGGATACCAAAATCTGAGGGTGCTCCGGTCGCTTATGTACAATGCGCAGTATTTGCATGTAACCATGGCATGTCCTCGCCATATACTTTAAATCATCTTGGGTTACTTATAATACCTAATACAATGTAAAAACTGTGTAAATAGTTGTAAGTACAATGTAAATATTATGTAAATTGTTGCCAACCTGTGGCAAATTCAGGTTTTGCTTTTTGAAATTTTCTGGACTTTTCTTTTTTCAAATATCCAAGGTTGGTTGAATCTCAGAGTACAGAAACTGTGAATATGAAGGATTAGCTCTGTTTTCTGCCAGTCTGTTGCTTGTCATTCATTCTCTTCACATTGTCTTTTGCAGAGCAGATTTGTAATTTTAAGGAAGTCCACCTTATCAATTATTTCTTTCATGGATTGTTCCTTTGATGTTGTATCAAAAAAAATCATCACCATACCCAAGGTCATATAGGTTTTCTTTTATGTTATCTTCTAGGAGTTCTATAGTTTCATATTTTACATTTAGGCCTGTGATCCACTTGGGGTTGATTTTTGTGACAGTTGTAAGGTCTGTGTCGAGGTCACTCCTTTGCATGTGATTGATTGTTCTGGCACCATTTGTTGAGAAGACTGGTGCCTTTGTATCACCTTAAGGGCCATATTATTTAAATTGCATGAAGGTAATATTTTATGGATTTGTGGTTGCCTTTTTTTGGAGAAAGGAAGGGTCATTGTGAACTGTGAGATTATTTGACTGGCGTCTGCTGTGTCATTTCCCCCATCATCCATTTTGATAGAGAATATTTCTATTGAAATTTTAGAATTGTTTCTACCCTTAGGCCATGGGGTTTTATTGCAAGAGACTCCCAAACTCATATAACTGTAAGTGTTTTCTTAAGAATATTGAAAGTGTAATTCTTATATCATGTCTGTCCTTGACAGTTTTGGACCTAAGGTGTCCTTACATTCATTGAGAATCACTGATGAAATGAAACACTATTACACTTGGAGCTTTCAGACTTGCCTTTTATCTGTCCTGTGACCTTTGTTTATATTTAAATGTGTATATAATACCTAATTTGGAGGGATGTCAGAGTTCAATATGTGAATGAACTTGGCACAAAGCACCTGGCAGTCCTTAGCTGTTCTAACAATATTTTCCCACTTTCTTTTCTACAAAAAATTTTAAAGAAGTTTGTTACTTAAAACAGTATTTTCAGGACTTCCCTGGTGGCCCAGTGGCTAAGATTCTGCACTCCCAATGCAGGGGTCCCAGGTTCAATCCCTGGTCAGGGAAACAGATCCCACATGCTGAAATTAAGACCTGGTAAGTCAAATAAACAAATAAATATTTAAAAAACAAAGCAGTACTTTAATACTGTTTGAAAACCTAAGGCTGATTTCACACATTGTATATTAGATAAGCCCAAGAGGATTTAGGTATAGGTAGGACAGTACTTTCAAAAGTAATACCTTAGGTCTCCTGCATTGGCAGGTAGATTCTTTACCACTAGTGCCACCATATTAATAATTAAACTTAAAATCCTCTGTTACGAGGTGTTAAGACTGATCTGATTTTCTTTGGAAGGTTTGTCGTGGTTATAATCATAATCAGGCTAAGTTAAACACATTAGCTTTACAGAAAAACAATGATTTCAAACTGGCCTCATGTGTTTATAGGTGTGTGTGTTTGCTGATTTCTATCTTTTTCTGCTCTTTGTTCATGGTTCCTTCTCTAAAGCTTCTTTTCTCTTGAACTTAAGAAGGAATATAAAGAAATTACCTTAAGTTAGGGCCTTGTCTTCACTAAGTAGGTTGCATTATAATAGAGATTGTTTGGAGAAAGTCCAAAATATAATAAATAACTAATGGTGGAATTTCAAGCACTATGGCACTTGTGTCCAGGATTCACAAATCAGGTCACGCTTTTCAACAGATTTGACTCTGTTTCTAGGGCAGTGTACACAATGCATAAAAACATTTTATTTATAGACAGCTTTATTTAAAACACCACTTAAAGAACCAGAGAAGTAATTAGCATAGTGAAGTATTAGGTGGAAAAGAGGAGTCAGTAGTAAGGTAAAATGCCTCCTCACCTGAGCAAAGCTTTGACTCAGTAAAGTTATAAATTGGGATTCGATTAGAGGGTTGCATAGAAGTAACTGAAGTTTTTAAAGGGAGGAGGAAGGTAGGAAAATAAATTTCTGTAGAAAGATCCCTTCCAGACCTAGGGATTGAACCTAGGTCTCCCGCACTGCAGGCAGATTCTTTATAGTCTGAGCCACCGGGGAAGCCCACATAATAAATGAAAAAGTTCGCCTGTTTATAAAGTGTACACTCCAGTAATTTTTAGTACATTTGCAAGGCCCTGCAACCGTCATCATCTAATTCCAAAAAATCTCATCACTGCCCCAAGCCCCATCCATGTTAGCAGTCACTCCTGTTTCCCTTTGCCCCTAAACCCTGGAACCACTAATCTGCTTTCTATTAATTTGCCTGTTTGAAACAGTTCATAAAAGTGGAATTATAAAATATATGGCCTTTTGTATCTGGCTTCTTTACCATGGCATAATGTTTCCAAGGTTCATCCATGTTGTATCATGTATCAATAGTTCATCTCTTTATATAATAGCTGAATAATACATATTTCATTGTATGAATATAAAACATTTTGCTTATCCATTCATTACTTATGTATATTAGATTATTTCCACTTTTTTGTCCAATATAGATAATGCTGTTATGAACATTAGTTACAAGATTTTCTGAAAGCAGATGTTTTCAGTCCTTTTGATTAAATACCCAGGAATAGAATTGATGGGTCATATGGTAACTATGTTTAACTTTTTGGAAGAATTGCCAAATTGTTTTTCAGAAGTGCCTGCAGTAATTTACATTTACATCAGCGATGTATGAGGGTTTAAATTTCTCCACATCGGTTCTGATACCTGGCTTTTTTATTAAGCTATCCCTAGTCGGTGTAAAATTTTTTTATTAAGCTATCCCTAGTCGGTGTAATCTCTGTGTGGTTTTAATTTCTCTTTCCCTAATGACTAATGATATAGATCACCTTTCCATGTGCATATTGGCCATTAGCATATCTTTGGTGACATGCTTCTTCAAATCCTTTGCCCATTGTTAAGTTTTGTTGTTTGTATTTTTAGTGAAAGTGAATAACAGTGATTTCTGTGCTGTGGGAGGCCGGCTGGACCAGAAAGCAAGCAATAGCTAGCAGTTTGGGAAAGTTAACACCCATAGAAGCAGTGCCTAACTAGTAGGAGACAGGAGCAGATATGTAACAGCTTGCCTCTTATCTTATAGACAGACAATTTTGAGATCCCCATGTGCTTCTCAGAGAATTTAAGTAGAATGAACCCCAGTTGTCCTTAGGTTAGGGATGATTTCAATAATATACTGTTTCCTATATTGGCTTTTCTGCCCTATCACATACTCTAACTGCTCTTTAGGTCATTTCTTAGATGGACTATCTGCATTCAAACCCTTATCTTAGCCTCTGTTTTTGAGAGAACCCAAAGTAAGACAGGTATCATTAGAGTGCTTAGTATTGAAAGAGTTGGTAATAGTTCAACATCTGAAA
The DNA here is from genome assembly GCF_910594005.1 of Cervus elaphus. Lineage (NCBI taxonomy): Eukaryota > Metazoa > Chordata > Mammalia > Artiodactyla > Cervidae > Cervus > Cervus elaphus. The sequence goes on along the minus strand of NC_057839.1, from coordinate 16,831,575 downwards.
CTGGATCATCAACAAGAGTATGAGTATAGATAGAGGATAGGGCTAATATCTGCATTCTCTATCACTATAATGTGTTGAGGTTGATATAAAGCAGAACAATTATCGAAGGAGACTGTGGTGTTGCCAGTGGAGTAGGAACAAAATCAGGAGGATGTCGTGTCTTGGAAGCTAAGTGAAGAAAATACCTGAAGTAGTGGGAAGTAATGCTACTACTAAGTCAATTGAGAGATGAGCTTAGAGTTGTCTGTTGGATTTGGCAATAGGTAGGCCATTAATGTTTATTGCACACACACAAAAAACAATAAAAACATCTACAGAAAAACATCTATTTCTGCTTTATAGACTATGCCAAAGCCTTTGACTGTGTGGATCACAATAAACTGTGGAAAATTCTGAAAGAGATGGGAGTACCAGACCACCTGACCTGCCTCTTGAGAAGCCTATATGCAGGTCAGGAAGCAACAGTTAGAACTGGACATGGAACAACAGACTGGTTCCAAATAGGAAAAGGAGTATGTCAAGGCTGTATATTGTCACGCTTCTTATTTAACTTCTATGCAGAGTACATCATGAGAAACGCTGGGCTGGAGGAAGCACAAGCTGGAATCAAGATTGCCAGGAGAAATATCAATAACCTCAGATATGCAGATAACATAACTACCAGATATGCAGACAGTGAAGAACTAAAGAGCTTCTAGATTAAAGTGAAAGAGGAGAGTGAAAAAGTTGGCTTAAAGCTCAACATTCAGAAAACGGAGATCATGGCATCTGGTCCCATCACTTCATGGCAAATAGATGGGGAAACAGTGGCTGACTTTAGTTTTCTGGGCTCCAAAATCACTGTAGATGGTGATTGCAGCCATGAAATTAAAAGACACTTATTCCTTGGAAGGAAAGTTATGACCAACCTAGACAGTATATTAAAAAGCAGAGACATTACTTTGTCTACAAAGATCCGTCTAGTCACGGCTATGGTTTTTTCGGTGGTCACGTATAGATGTGAGAGTTGGACTATAAAGAAAGCTGAGCGCTGAAGAATTGATGCTTTTGAACCTGTGGTGTTGGAGAAGACTCTTGAGAGTCCCTTGGACTGCAAGGAGATCCAGCCAGTCCATCCTAAAGGAGGTCAGTCCTGGGTGTTCATTGGAAGGACTGATGTTGAAGCTGAATCTCCAATACTTTGGCCACCTGATGGGAAGTGCTGACTCATTTGAAAAGACCCTGATGCTGGGAAAGATCAAAGGCAAAAGGAAATAGGAGTGGCAGAGGATGAGATGGTTGGATGGCATCACTGACTCAATGGACATGGGTTTGGGTGGACTCTGGGAGTTGGTGATGGACAAGGAGGCCTGGTGTGCTGTGGTTCATGGGGTTGCAAAGAGTTGGACACGGCTGAGCGACTGAACTGAACTGAAGCCATTAATGACCTGGGAAGAACAGTTTCCATTGAGGTAATGGGGTCAAAAGTGTGGTTTGAGTGAGTTTGAGAAAAGTTGATGTAATAATTGGTTAGAGTGTATATAGACAACTTCTTTGGAATTTTGTTGTAAAGGATAGCAGAGAAATGGGTTGATAACTGGAGAGATATCTAAGATGAGATCCTTTTTAAGATGAGAGGGAAGATATACCTACTCAGTGTCTCATATTGCTGTGTGTGGTCAAAATCAGTTGATTCTTAGGATATGTTAGAGAATCAAGATTTTCTTTGGTTTATTTGACCATCTTGTTCTGTTAAGGCTTACAAATCATGTATAATGAGTTTGCAAAGGAAAAGAAATTGTTACAAGTCATAAGCAGAATCTAAGAAGATTGGGATTTACTCTGACATAGAGTTGAATACTAGAAAGTAAAGAGAAATAAGGGAATACATACAAGGAAGTTAGTCCTGCCACAGGATTGTGTTTGGGAATAGTTTAGAATCTGGTCAAGGCTATATGAAAAAGTATTTCTAGGTTTGAAATAATGCCCAGATTTGATTTATCACATTAAGTGCAACGTCATTGTGAGTATGTTTGTGGTGCCTATTGCCACAGTGTCTCTGTGCACAGCTTTTATTGACCTGTTGTTGAAAGAACCAACTGTGTGTTATAAAAAGTTGAAATTTACTCACAAACCTTCGGTATTCCTCTTTTTGGCACAGTTTTCACCTTCTCTAAGTTTGGTTCTGAGCCATACTAATTTTAAAAACTCCCTCTACTTCCTCCCTCTGATTTTAGAATGATCTAATGTTAGGTTTTCAGAGTTAAATAAATCAATTCTGTCTGGTATGCTTGCATTTGTAGTCTTATTTCTAATTGTGGAATGAAGATCTTTCTGTAGGAATAATTAGGCCCTCTTTTTGTTTCGTAAATTGTAATTCCTTCTAAACTGAGATAGAGGAGAATTTTGAAGATTGTTCTTCTACCTTTACCAAATTTGTTTCACAAAAGGGTGAAACAGACTGAATCTCTTCCCTGGGAGTGTCTTATCTGTAAAGAGAACTATTTTATCTACACTGGACATCTCCTTTTCTGCTTCTAGTTAGCGTGGTGGTGTTCAGTCTCAGTCTGACTCTTTGCCACCCATGAAAGTGCATGTGAGTTAGCATATGGGAGCGCACAAGACCTTTCTGGTCCCCTGGTAAGAAAAGAAAAACCTGTAAAGAATAAAAATTGAGTTAAAAAAAATTAGAGGTAGCAAAAAATCAGTGGAATCAAGGAAGCCTTGGTGAACTGATTTCCAGAGATACATGAACTTCTCATAGGTGAGTCAAGAGTGGCAGTTTCCCAGCCTGGTTTCAGTATAGGATGAAGCAGGACATGCCATAAATGGAAAGACTGAAGGGCTGAAGATGAATCATCCAATCTTCAAGAGACACTTTGGGCTTTTGGGAAAGGGTGGGTATCTGACAAAGCCCCAAAGCAAAATTAAATCATTAAGCCTGATAGTTTTATCTACTTTGAATTTTGCCATAAAGAGGAGTACAGGAGGGGTTGAAAAACCTAAAGAAATGTATAGTTCTGCAAATTTTAATGGTTCCTGAATTATGGGACACTGCTGGAGTTGAATCTAAAGGTAAACCAAACCAAAAATATGTAGAACTACAGCCCAGTTTCTTCCTATCTCAGATTTTGACAAGATCAAAAAGATATGACTGTGGTTGAGGATGAGAAGTTGGGGATCGAATTGATCACAGAAAAATTCAGTCTGATTGAAGGCAGGAGGAGAAGGGGACGATAGAGAATGAGATGGTTGGATGGCATCACTGACTCAATGGACACGATTTTGAGTAAGCTTTGGGAGTTGGTGATGGACATGGAAGCCTGGTGTGCTGCAGTCCATGGGGTTGCAAAGAATCGGACACGAATGAGCGACTGAACTGAACTGAAAGCTGCAGCCAGTTTCAGCTCAAATTGAATTTGCTAGAAATCTGAATTATCTGTGACTCATTCTTACTAGGGGATTCCATGTAGCTCAGTGGTAAAGAATCTGCCTGCCAGTACAGGTGACACAAGAGTAGGAAATGGCAATGAAAATTGCCTGGAAAATTCCATGGGCAGAGGAGCGTGGCAGGCTGCAGTCCATGGGGTTGCCAAGAGTCTGACATGACTGAGTGAGTGAGTGAGCACGCGTGCATGCATCCTGCCTGAGAGAAGAGCATAGATTCTCTGAGAAATAAATAAAACTTAACAGTTTTACACTCATTTCTCAACCATTATTTTATAAAAAGGATCTAGAATACTATGAAAAATTATGAAACATAAAAAGAAACAGGGAAACATGATTATATAATTAAGAGAAACAGTTAACAAATGTCTTAGATGACCCAGAGTTAGGAGTCAATGAGTTAGGAGACAGTGACTTTAAAGCAGGATAACATGTGAGGGATTGAATATTTCAGGAGAGTGATGGAAACTTTGAAAAATTACCAAATGCAAATTCTAAAACTAAAAAATGCAATATCTTTTAAAAAAAACTGCTCAAATGGACTTGATAGCAAATCTGTTATAAGAAATAGACCTTAATAAATGGTGAATGTATGAATAAATAAAAAAGTCTTTTCTGGTCTTTAAATTTATATAAATTACAGTGAGTGTGTGTGTGTGCGCACGCGTGCACACTCAGGTGTTTCCAACTCTTCGTGACCCCATGGACTGCAGCCTGTCATACTTATCTGACATGAAATTTTCCAGGCAGCAGTACTGGAGTCGGTTGCCATTTCCTACTATGTCTCCTGTGTTGGCAGGCACATTCTTTACCACTGCACCACCTGGGAAGCCCTGGGATTTATAACACGTAGAAGTAAAATTTATGACCATAGCATGAAATATGAGAGTATAAACAAATAAATTATACTCTTTTGCCCTTGTTATATATAAAATTACATATGTAATTAGAATAGTATAATACTATTTGAAGGTGGACTATGATGAATTAAGAAAATGTGCTGTACATTCCTAGAGCAGCCAAAATACATGTGTTGTGTGTGTATGACTTAAAAGTCCGCACAATGAGATTATATAGGAAAATAGCTATATTTGGCTGCAGAAAAGCAGGAACAAAGAACAAGTTAAAAATAAATAGTAATGCAATAAACTTAAGTTATACAAATAATTATATTAAATACAATGGTCTAATCCAAGCATTGAAACATAGAAATTGTCAGGTTGGATAAAATAGCAAGAACCAACTATATACTTTGTACAAATGGGCAATTTAAAGACAAATTTGGTTAAAAGCAATAGTGGAAAAAGGTGTACTAACACTTATCAAAAGAAAGTTGCTATAGCAAAATAAAGTTCAAAACAAGGATTATTAGTAGAGTAAAAGGACATTTTATAGTGATAAAACGATCCATTTATCAAGAAGATATAAGAACCCTAAATGTATATTTATGAGATATTCAGAATACGTGAAATAAAATTTGATAGAAATAAAAGGAGAAATAGACATTTATACTTAGAGATTTCGGTACTTTTCAGTAATTTTTTTTTTTTTTTTAATGTGGATTCATTTTCTTTAGTTTCTTCTTGCCTTAGTATGTTTTGGAATACAGATTCTCAGTGAAGGAATCACTCTTATCTAAGTATTCCAAATTATTTTTTGGAATAATTCTCCTTTCTCTCCTTTATCTTCTTTCTCCCTTTGCTGTCTCTCTTTTCAGTAATTATTAGAAAAAGAATACCATAAATTAGGAAGGGTATGGAAGATTTGAACACCACTGTCAGTCAGTCTCACCTGACTTTTTTTTTTGAATACTAAGCATAAGAGATGCAGAATGTGACATTTAAATATACATGAAACACCAAGGTAGATCTCATGTGAGGATGTCAAAACTTCAACATACTGTGGAAGACTTGAAATTATAATATTTTCTTTGACTACGGTGAAATTAAGTTAGAAATCAGTAACAAATGAGAATTCAGTTCAGTTCAGTGGCTCAGTTGTGTCCGAATCGTTGTGACCCCATGGACTGCAGCACGCCAAGCTTCCCTGTCCATCACCAACTCCTGGAGCTTACTCAAACTCATGTCGATCGAGTTGGTGATGCCATCCAACCATCTCATCCTCCTGTCGTCCCCTTCTCCTCACGGCTTCAGTCTTTCTTTCAGGGTCTTTTCCAAGGAGTCAGTTCTTTGCATCAGGTGGCCAAAGTATTGGAGTTTTCAGCTTCAGCATCAGTCCTTCCAGTGAATATTCAGAACTGATTTCCTTTAGGGTTGACTGGTTTGTTCTCCTTGCTGTCCAAGGGACTCTCAAGAGTCTTCTCCAACACCACAGTTCAAAAGCATCAATTCTTTGGTGCTCAGCTTTTTTTTTCTTTATAGTCCAGCTCTCACATCCATACATGACTACTGGAAAAATCATAGCTTTGACTTGACAGATGTTTGTTGGCAAAGCAATATCTCTGCTTTTTAATATACTGTCTAGGTTGGTTATAGCTTTTCTTCCAAGGAGCAAGAGTCTTAATTTTATGGCTGCAGTCACCATCTGTGGTGACTTTGGAGCACCCCAAGATTTTCTCTCATTGTTTCCATTGTTTCCCCATCTATTTGCTATGAAGTGATGGAATTAGGAGATCCCTGAATGGTGGTGTTTTTTGTTGTTGTTTTTAGCCATACCATGAAGCTTGCAGGATCTTAGTTTCCCGACCAAGGATTGAACCCCAGGCACTTGGCAGTGGAAGCTCGGAGTCCTAACCACTGAACTGTCGGAGAATTCCCAATCTGAATGTTTTAAAATTAAGGTGATTCCAAATAACTCATGGTTAAAAGAATAAATCAAATGGAAAATGAACGTTTTAAACAAATGGAAAGACAACATATCAAAATTTATGAAGTGAACTTTAGAATTTATAGCTTTAAATCTTGAAGAAGAAGGTATTAGAATCAATTACTTAGTAAGTTTTAGCCTAAGAGAAAAAGACAAATTCAAAACAAATAAAAAGGCAGAAAATATAGAGAACACTGAAATGAGCAAAATGGAAAATGTCCCATAAGTAAATGAACAAATTGTAAAATTTTCTCTTTAAAAAAGAATCAGTTTAATTGGTAAACTTAAGTTTAGAGCAATTTATATAACTCTTGAACTTGTGAATCAGCATGTGGTCTTTTATCCCTGGCTTCTTTATGGCATCATGTCCTCAGGGCTGCATTCAAAGAAGGTAAAAGCAGTAGTAGTAAATCTTCTTGGGGCAGAGGCACTGTTATTTGCTTAACTTCTGCCACATTGAGTTGGTATAAGCAAGTCATTGTTGTTTAGTCACCAAGTCATTTCTAACTGTCTTGTGACCCCATGGGGCTGTAGCCTGCCAGGCTCCTCTGTCCATGGGATTTCCCAGGCAGGAAAACTGGAGTGGGTTGCCATTTCCTCCTCCAGTCAGCCCAATTTCAAGTAGTGGGGAAGTAGACTCTGGATCTCTTAATCTTGGTGGTGAAATGACATTGTGGCCATGTTTCTTAATTCCTAGTGATTAAATCTCAGGTCAGGGGTCTGGGATTTTACCCTACTTACAAGCTACTGTGTTAACTTGCCAGAAAACACAAAGCAGAGACAAAGGAAGGGTTTATTACCCCCTGGAAAGCAAGCAGCCACCAGGACCGTACTTGTGTTGGTTACTTGGGCCTCACAGTGAGGGTCAGGTGGGACCTGCACAGGGAGTCGTGTGCACTGAAGAAGGGGGAGCCTGACCGCACGCAGGGCCACTCATGACCTGTCCTCTCCTCAGGAGAGTGAGAGACAGAAACCTCATCTTTACTCTGGAATTTAAACAGATCTTCTCCGGCGGCAGATAGCATCACCAACTCAATGGACATGAATTTGGGCAAACTCCAGGAGATAGTGAAGGACAGGGAAGGTGTGCTGGTGTGTTGCAGTCCATGGGGTCACAAAGGGCTGGACATGATACAGCGACTAAGCAATGAGCAACCGTCTCTGGAGAGAAGACATTGAACTGTCTCAGTGTCACTAAGTGTTATTATCTGGAATGTATCCTTATAGAAACATATTAAATTGGCTGTAAATGACATGCTCAGAGAACCCAGGCTATGCAGAAATGTGAGATGTTTATGGAGAATTATTTTCTTACATAGTGTATCCTCTTGCACAATAATATGCATTCTTCCCATATATATCAAAATCTTATCACTCTTCTCACTAGAGTGTCATGTCAGACTTGAGTCCAATATCTTTATCATCTAGCTGAGGTCCAAATACAGATAAGGCTCTGCTATGCCATTTTGTAATTTGAGAAATGTAAAACAAAAATACAATGAGATACTGGTCTGCACCTACTACATAGGTTAAAATTAAGAAAGACTGAGAGTATCAAGTGTTGGTGAGGATTTAATTGGAACTCTGGGAGTGGTAAGTGATAAAACTACTTTGTAAAATGATGTGTTTATTTTTTAAGAATAAAATTAAATATGTTTATAGACTCAGTTCAGTTCAGTCACTCAGTTGTGTCCCACTCTTTACAACCCCACAGACTGTAGCACGCCAGGCTTCCCTGTCCATCACCAACTCCTGGAGCTTGCTCAAACTCATGGCCATTGAGTCGGTGATGCCATCCAACCGTCTCATCCTCTGTTGTCCCCTACTCCTCCTGCCTTTAATCTTTCCCAGCATCAGGGTCTTTTCCAGAGTCAGTTCTTCACATCAGGTGGCAAAAATATTGGAACTTCAGCTTCAGCGTCAGTCCTTCCAGTGAATATTCAGGGTTGATTTCCTTGCAGTCCAAGGGATTCTCAAGAGTCTTCTCCAACACCACAGTTCAAAAGCATCAATTCTTTGGCACTTAGCTTTCTTTATGAACTATGATCTAGCAGTTTCACTCCCCTTTATTTACCTGCAAGAACTGAAGCCTACATTCTCATAATACTTGTACACAAATGTCATAGCACTCTTTCTAGGACAGATTGCCTTGGTGAGGGTATTGACTGGAAAGTGGCACATGGGAATTTTCTTGGGTGAAGGACAGATTTTATATCTTGATTGCTGTTGGTTATATGAATGTATGCGTTTGCCAAACTATACTCTAAAGGTCTATTTTAGTGTATAAATTATGTAAAAACATAAAAGTGGAAATTTCTGCAAATTTGGTAATTCCTTATAACTTCAATATGTGTGTCAACTGCTTTATTCCACATTAAGATTTTTTTAACATATATATGCTAACCATGGTTTGATATAAAAGTTTGTTTGGTTAACGTTGTTGGCATTGAAGAAACTTTCTACTGAATTAGAGTTAGGCTAGCAGGGGTCAGACAGCAATGCTGACCCTGAGAGTGTGACATGTAGCTATTTTACCAGCCTTCTTTCCTCATCTCTTGCTGTATGTGTTGTAAGGCATAGCGCATTTTATACATACAGTTGTTTTCGTCCTTCAGGATCAAGTGCTCCTTTACAGTATTTGTTTTTTTCATTACATAAGTTTCTTACCTTTTTATTCTTATTCTTTCACATGTAACTATTTTCATTGTTTACTAGCATATACTTACAGGTAATGGGTTAATAATGTCCATAAAGTTTCTCAGAACTAAGCACAGGTTGTATCAAATACAGCTTAGCAAATATGATAGCCATGATTAAACTAAAATCTTTCAGAACAACTAAACACCATCTAATAGCTATGGGCATGCCTGAGGAGCCTTTGTTGTGCATTTTAACTTGAACTCTTATTTAAAAAGATCATTCCAACATAAGATTTCTCTTAATCTAGCCAAGTATAACTTGTGATCTCTTCAGATCCATAGGGAAATACACATACTATATTTTTAGAAACTTTTATAGTGATTTCACTTTTCAGTTACAAATATTTCCCAAATGAGTGTTTATCAAAAAAGAATGGGAAGGGGAAAAGATGATAGTTTGAGTATAGATGACTGTGGATTATTGTTGAAACTGTTAGGAAAAAAAAATCACATCAGCATTTTCTTTATGATAAGGAATCTTGAGTTATAGCTAATCTTCTAAATCAGAATCTCTAAGGGAGAAGCTACAGTAATCTGTAGTTTTGAAAAATAACCCTAAACTGTACCATGGCACCCAAGGTTTCTTTGGGGTCCATGAGCAACTTTTTCCTTTTAACTGGCTGGAAACTTTGTTGGATGGTCTATGAATGGTTTTCCAAATCTGTTTATAAAAATGTGTCTTTGTCTTACTAGATTATTCCCTACACATCCACTATTATGAGTCTTGACTCACCATCTATTCTCACTCCCCTGTTTTCCCAGTGTCGTTTATAACTGAACTACCTGGGTTGTCTGTATTTGCTATGATGTTATCCTTTCCCTGTTTCTTGAATCCCCTACAAACAGTGTTTTGTCTCTGTTACTCCTCAGTAAGATAATCAGTGACGTACCTTTACCTTATTAAACAGTGGCAATTAAAGTTCTTATTAACATAGTTGATAACTTCCTCCTTGAAATATTTTTTTCCATTTAGCTTTAAAAATATCCTGTGGGCGAATGAGGGGTGGTTTCTCTTGACACTGACTGCTCTTCAGTGTCCTCTGCTGGTTCTCTTCTCTTCTTTATGACTTCTGTTTTTATAATGTCTCAGAGCTCAACCATTGAATTTGTTTTCTTCCTTCATTCCTTTCTTTTTGAACCTGTACCCTTCTATTCACATTGATGCTCTTGATTCTTTCATGTAATTTCATCACTTTATTTATATTTTAATATTTATTTATTTATTTGGCTGTGTCAGGTCTTAGTTGTGGCACTCAGGATCCGTGGGCTCCAGAGCATGTGGGCTTAGTTGCTCAGTGACATGTGGGATCTTAGTTCCCTGACCAGGGATTGAATCCGTGTCTCCTGCATTGGAAGGCAGATTCTTAACCATTGGACCACCAAGGAAGTCCCTAATTTCATTACTTTAAATATCTAAACAGATAACTTCCAAATTTATAGTCTCAGTTTGGATTTCTTTCCACATCTCTGAATATTCATGCAGCTGTCTGCATAGGCTCCCACTAGGACAGCTTTCAGGTTATTTCAAACTAAAGTCTCTAAACACAAGCTTTTCTTCTCTCTAACCTCCTTCTGTAGCCGTATTCCATGTTAGTTCATTATCAGTCCCATTTTATCAGACTACCGTGTATGTGGGAGTATGTTCAGTGACAAAATAAGTGGCCGTCTTTGCTTGATTAACACAGAAGGTATTTTTTGTGGTATGTGCTATGTGTAGAATTTGTGGAGAAAGTTAACTCAGCAGTCCTAAACAATTTTTTATAAAGACAAATAGTCTAATATATTTAAAGTGACCCTTTAAAATTCTGAAACACGTATTTATTAATATCACTGAGCTTTTAAGAAAAAGATTATTCGTGATATATGTACTTTTAATTAATGCTGCTGTTTTGGGTTTGGGTCTGTCCTATTTTGGAATGTGTTGGCTTCAGGTACAGAAAACCTAGCAGTGGTTTAAGCAAACAGAAGATTTCATTTTCTTATACATCAAGAAATCCAGATATTTCTGTGGTTAGCATTGGCTTAGCTACTCAGCAGTGCTGTTAAGAGACCCCAGCTTGCTTTGTCTTTCTGTTTTATCATCCTTATTGGTAGGCTTTTAATCCTCATGCTTGTTGATTGATATTCATCATGTTCACACCCATCCCTAGATAAGGAAGCAGATGTTTTTCCAGAATCCACTACCCTTCTATCCCCAAAGTAGACTTCTAAGTATGTGTCATTGAGCTTAACTGTGTCATCTGTCACCTGTCCACCCTTCTTGGAAAGCTGAAAGTGGGTATTTAGCTAGGTCCATTACCACCTTGAATAAAAGAAACTTCTGAAAAGAGGGAAAAGACTGATAAACAGTTAACAGTGTTTGCTACAAAGAACCATCAAAAACTACTAGATTTAAAAATAATTGGTGATTAGAGTTTATTTGCTTGGGAAAACTTTTATTATTTCTCAGCTCAAATAAATGGGATTTTAATGGTAGATAGAGTGGTGTCTGTTACTTAGTATAGGTGAGGGCTCTCAATAGTCCACAAATGCATTATGAACAATAAATCCAGTGACTATTGAGAAATTAGCGATTTGCTGTGTGTCAGTTTATGTGGCTGATTTATAGAGGATTTTAATTTCGATTTTGAGATAAGAAATTGGAAGAGATGTTCCTTAAAGTCATAAAAATTATTTTTATTGTTAATTTTGTTTCTTTTTTTGGTTTTCATAGAATGTTGGCTCAATTAAGAAACATCAGGGAGATAAATTCAACCCAGTGGTAAGTAGTTTTAATTTCTTTTGTTAGAAAGTGTTTGCATTATTATTATGGCTTTTATTTGGTTGGCGCCTCTTCCTCCACTGTTTTTGTATCTGCCGTTTTAAGCCTGATTTATAACGTGACTCTTAAATCACAACACTAAAATTTTAATGAACAGTCCCCATGTGGATCACTTCCTGTTCAGATCAGGTCAGTCTTTCCCCCTGTGGTTTACTTCCTTGCAGTATTGTGTAAGGGAGGATCTCTTTGGATTTTGTTACTCATTTCTCTCTCATGTGTGCTTTCCTCCTCTGACCTCAATAATTAAGGTCCCCCTCCTTTCTTACCAATCAGCAGTTTTAGTCTGCTAAATTAGGATCCATTTTTGTATTTGTTCAAGGACCACTGAATTTATTCTGAGGCCTCAGTTGCTCTTTTCACTGCCTCTGTCCACAGGAAGTTCTGTTTTGGTGTTTTTTTTTTTTTAAATTCTGAAAGTATTCATTTGAGATATAAACTCTTTCTTTGCAGTTTCCTAGAGCTAAGTAAGTTTTTTTTTCTGAATTCACATTCTTTTCTGAGAAGTTCTGCAGTATGATTAGGACTACAGAAATGTCTTAGAGGTCATTTTACTTCCATTAACAATTATTCTGCTCTGTAAGTTGCCTTCTACCTCAAGTGCCCTGCACATATGATTTAAATAACATACTAAAATAAATAAACTCTTGTTTTTTTCTGACCACTCTGTGTAGCACATGAGATCTTAATTTCCAGACCAGGGATTGAACCCATGCTCTCTTTATTAGGAGTGTGGAGTCTTAAGCACTGGACCACCAGGGAAATCCCCACACTCGTAAATCATTGTATTTGGTAATAGCGTGTCATGTCCATTATTCTCAGCTGGGAGTTATGCTTTCACCTCCATTGTGATTTCTGGAAAGTGGATTTTTTTAAGGCCATATTTTGTGAATTATTGAATACTATCATATATAAATATAAGCATACAGTACTTATAATATGAACCAGAGTAATAGTTTGAAGTATTTTATTAGTGCTGTCTCTGCAGTAATAGAAATGTTCCTTATCTTTTTTTACTCAGTATGGTATCCATTAGCCACCTGTGACTATTGAGCGTTTGCAATATAGTCAGTGTGACTGAGAAACTAGATTTAAAATTTCGTTTGATTTAACTTGAATTTTCAGGTTAAAATGCCATTCTGTCTACCATATTGGACAAAGCAGATAGTTTTTTCCCATTTTTCTTAAGTGTCCCCCTAAGTCATTATCAGTTGCAAAAGAAAGTGTATATTCATTTTTAGAATCTTTTTTTCATTATCTCATTAAACATACAAGTATAAGCTAAATTCCCCTTTAGTGATTAAATTCTTATTAGATCAATAAAACTGCTTATTCTTAATAAAATGCACCTTCATATAAACATAGGTTAAGCATATTCAGTAAACTTTATTGACAAAGTAATTTTTTGTTTTTTATTGAGGTATAGTTTATAAATAACATTATATTAGTTTCAAGTGTATGACATAATGATTATTATTTGTATATGTTGCAAAATAATCCTTACAATATGTCTAGCAAACATCCATGACCATACATAGAAGCAATTTGTGTGTGTGTGTGTGTGAGTATGTGGCGAGAGCTTTCAATCTACTCTCTTAGCAACTTTTGAATATGCAATACAGTATTATTAGCTGTAGTCACCATGTTGTACGTTATATCCCCATGACTCAGAAATTTTAGATAGAAACATTTGATGTTTGACATTAGTGTAAGGGAGGAAAAATTTTCCCTTCCCCCTGTTAGGGTTCCTGGCTGGGTCGGAAAATTTAACTGACAGAGACAGATTAATAGGAGAAAAATGTATATATTTATTTAATGTAAGTTTTAAAGGACACAGGAAGCCTTTGTAAGGGAAGGAAGACCCAAAGAAACAGTATTTAACATAAAATGTGATGTTTGATGAAGTGGACTGTTGTGTAGAAATACAATAGGTCAAAGAGTAAATGTAGTAAACGAGGAGATTTAGCAGGCCCTGTTCATTAGAATTTCTCTCCCTTCGTCTTTAGAGATACCTTCCAGTATAAAGAGGACACCTTTCACAGAAACATTTTTATGACCTGTTTCAGGGGAGAAAGGCACAGAGATCAGAGTGACCTTCCTGCTTCTGTTTTCTCAAACTCCTTTAGTTTAAAATACTAAGTATTCCTGAGTACTGTATTTTGTCCTGAACTCCATCAGTTGTTTGTCTCTGTAAACCCTAAAGAAGTATGTAGTAAAGACCTATTGATGTTTGAATTCTGAGATAAGTATATCCTAATATATTGAGAAATAGTATAGTGCAGTATGAGTACAGAATCAGTTTCTTTATGGAAAATGGGGATGATAATAGTACATGCCTTAAGATACATGAAGATGAAATGAGAATAAGCATATAGTTTATATGAAGCATTTAGTACAATGCCTGGTGCACATGGTGATTAAGTAAGAATAGTCAGATTTTTTTTTCTTTACTTGCTAGGGAAATACTTACCCTTATTGTCAAACACTTTAAGAATATGATATAATTTGAAGAGTTAGAAGCAGTGCCTTGCAGATTCATGTTGGAGCCTGAGGCAAAAGAGAAAAATTAGTCATACTGATTCTGTCTTTATTTTTAAATTAACTATGGATTAATGAATTATTTTTCCAAGAGTTTGATTTTTTACAAAAATGTTGCATTAATATATTTAATTTGATTTCTGAAGGGTTTTACTGTGTCTGAGGCATTTGCCTCACTGGCTTCAACCTAGTCTTGGCTCTGGGTAGAAGTAATCTAATACTCTAATGGAGTCTTCTGCCTAGGGCAATAATTTATTATTATTTTGCAAAGAATTGATAGCATTAATTAGAAGTCATTCTTACTCTATTGAGGTGGGCCTTTTTTTTTTTTTTTTTTTAAGGAAATTAATGTTAGCCTCCTATGTATGTATGTGCTCTTTTTTTTTCTTTTCTTTTTTTTTTAATGTGTATGTATTCTTAATAAAACTAGCCTTGAGAATTTTCACTCATTCAAAATTGAATCTTTCCCCCGGTTAGATTGAAATAATGAAGTCTGCACTTTATTGAAGCAAGTTTCTTCTCTAGTGTGTAACCTTAAGCAAATATAAAATCTGTAAACTTTAGAAAAATTAAAAGAACAACATTAATTGAAACAAAATATACTTAGCATAGATTGGAATTTTGATGTGGGAGAGTTACAGGAAAGTTGAACGGCTGGTTAGGGAGACCTGAAAATATTTTTGCACTCCCACTTTTCTACTTAAAATTGCATATAGTCAAGTTCTTAATTAAGAAACAGCTCTTAATCAGAAATTAAATAAATATCTTTGTTATATTAGGGTTTTTCTTGTTGATGAGCAGACTTATAAACCATAGTTCTTTTCAGTTCAGTTCAGTAACTCAGTCATGTCCGACTCTTTGTGATCCTATGGACAGCTTCCCTATCCATCACCATCTCCCAGAGCTTGCTCAAACTCACGTCCATCAAGACAGTGATGCCATCCAACCATCTCATCCTCTGTCATCCCATTCTCCTCCTGCCTTCAGTCTTTCTAAGCAACAGGGTCTTTTCCAATGAGTCAGTTCTTTGAAAGGTGGCCAAAGTATTGGAGTTTCATCTTCAGCATCAGTCCTTCCAATGAATATTCAGGGTTGATTCCCTTTAGGATTGACTGGTTGGATCTCCTGGCAGTCCCAGGAGAAAAGTCAAGAGTTTTCTCCAACACCACAGTTTAAAAGCATGAATTCTTTGGTGCTCAGCTTTCTTTATGGTCCAACTCTTACATCCATACATGACTACTGGAAAAACCACAGCTTTAACTAGACGGACCTTTGTCAGCATAGTAATGTCTCTGCTTTTTAATATGCTGTATAGGTTTGTCATAACTTTTCTTTCAAGGAGCAAGCGTCTTTTAATTTCATGCCTGCAGTAACCATCTTCAGTGATTTTGGAGCCCAAGAAAATAAAATCTCTCACTGTTTCCATTGTTTCCCCATCTATTTGCCGTGAAATGATGGGACCGGATGCCATGATCTTAGTTTTTTGAATGTTGAGTTTTAAGCCAGTTTTTTTTACTCTCCTCTTTCACTTTCATCAAGAGGCTCCTCAGCTCTTCTTGGCTTTCTGCCATAAGGGAGGTGTCATTCTAAAATGGTTCTTATTAGGAGCATATAAATAGTTACTTTGAACTGTGGTATTGGAGAAGACTCTTGAGAGTCCTTTGGACAGCACAGAGATCAAACAGTCAATCCTAAAGGAAATCAACCCTGAGTATTCATTGGAGGGACTGATGGTGAAACTGAAGCTTCAGTACTTTGGCCACCTGATGTGAAGAGCCAACTCGTTAGAAAAGACCCTGATGCTGGGAAAGATTGATGGAGGAGAAAATGACAGAGGATGAGATGGTTGGATGGCATCACCGACTCACTGGACACGAGTTTGAGTAAGCTCTGGGAGGTGGTGATGGACAGGGAGGCCTGGTGTACTGCAGTCCATGGGGTCAAAAAGATTTGGACACAACTGAGCAACTGAACAAACAACAACAATAAATGGTTACTTTCAGGATCATTTTTTGAAGTACAAAAGTGCTTGAGTTTATTTTTAAATTCACTATATATAAAATTTGAGTAAGAAGGGAAGTGGGCCTTAAGAAGCATTACTACGAATAAAGATAATGGAGGTGATGGAATTCCAGCTGAGTATTTCAAATCCTAAAAGATGATGATGTTAAAGTGCTGCACTCAATATGTCAGCAAATTTGGAAAACTCAGCAGTGGCCTCCAGACTGGAAAAAGTAATTTCATTCCAATCCCAAACAACATTCAAATTACAGTGTAATTGTGCTCAAATCTTCACATGCTAGGAAGATTATGCTCAAAGTCCTTCAAGCTAGGCCTCAGCAGCAGTATGTGAACTAACAGCTTCCAGATGTACAAGCTGGATTTGTTGCAGGAAGGGGGACCCCTTCCAGGGCCCGAAACTGGGCTCTTGTCTAACACTCGGAAATGAATTGTCCGAGGAAACACATGCTGACAAAGCAAGAGATTTTATTGGGAAAGGGCACCCGGGTGGAGAGCAGTAGGTAAGGGAACCCAGGAGAACTGCTCTGCCGCGTGGCTCTCAGTCTTGGGTTTTATGGTGATGGGATTCGTTTCTGGGTAGTCTTTGGCCAATCATTCTAATTCAGAGTCTTTCCTGGTGGCTCACGCATCACTCAGCCAAGATGGTTGCTAGCAAGAGGGATTCTGGGAAGTGGATAGACACGCGGTGTTTCCTTTTGACCTTTCCCGAACTCTTCCGGTTGGTGGTGGCTTAGTAGTTCTGTATTCCTTATCAGCATCTCCTGTCATAAAACAACTCATGCAAATGGTTACTATGGTGCCTGGCCAGGGTGGGCGGTTTCAATCAGTGTGCTTCCCCTAACAGATTTAGAAAAGGCAGAGGAACCAGAGATTAAATTGTCAACATTCATTGGATCATAGAAGAAGCAAGGGAATTCCAGAAAAACATCTATTTCTGCTTTATTGACTGTGCTAAAGCCTTTGACTGTGAATCACAACAAACTGTGGAAAATTCTTAAAGAGATGAAAATACCAGACTAACTTACCTGCCTCCTGAGAAACCTGTATGCTGATCAAGAAGCAATAGCTAGAACTGGACAAGGAGCAACAGACTGGTTCAAAATTGGGAAAGTAGTGAGACAATACTGTATATTGTTACCCTGCTTATTTAACTTCTGTGCAGAGTACATCATGCAAAAGCTGGGCTGGATGAATATCAAGCTAGAATCAAGCTAGAATATCAAGCTAGATTGCCAGGAGAAATATCAACAACCTCAGATATGCAGATGATACGATCGTAATGGCAGAGAGTGAAGAGAAACTAAAGAGCCTCTTGATAAATGTGAAAGAGGAGAGTGAAAAAGCTGGCTTAAAACTCAACATTAAAAAAGCTAAGATCATGGTATCCGGTCCCATCATTTCATGACAAATAGAAGGGGAAAACGTGGAAGCAGTGACAGACTTTTTTTCCCTTGAGTTCCAAATTCACTGTGGATAGTGACTGTAGCCATGAAAAAGACGCTTGCTCCTTGGAAGGAAAGCTATGAGCAACCTAGACAGCATATTAAAAAGCAGAGACATCACTTTGCCAACAAAGGTGCGGGTAGTCAAAGCTGTGGTTTTTCCAGTAGTCATGTGAGAGTTGGACCATAAAGAAGACTGAGCACTGAAGAATTGATGCTTTTGAACTGTGATGTTGGAGAAGACTCTTGAGAGTCTCCTGGACTGCAAGGAGCTCGAACCAGTCAATCCTAAAGGAAATCAGTCCTGAATATTCATTGGAAGGACTGATGCTGAAGCTGAAGCTGAAGCTCCAATACTTTGGTCACTTGATGCAAAGAGCCAGCTCATTGGAAAAGACCCTGTTGCTGAGCAAAAGGAGAAGGAGGGGGCAGAGGATGAGATGTGTGGATAGCATCACTGACTCAATGGACATGAAGGAATCTGAGCAAACTCCAGGAGATGGTGAAGGACAGGAGAGCCTGGCATCCTGTAGTCCATGGGGTCGCAAAGAGTCAGATAGGATTTAGTGACTGAACAACAACAACACATATAAAATTTGATAGGAAAGCAGTGTAAATGCATTCTGTTGAGTGTGTTTACAGAAGGGGATGTTTATCTGTGATGTATAAGCTCTGAGAATTGAACGGGAATAGTTTGTTTTTAAAAATTGTTACAATGCTTTTACTAAACTTATTTTTGTTTGCATATTTCAGTGTCTAAAAATGACTACAAAACGAAGTTTATTTGTGCGGTTGGTACCATGTCGTTGTCTACGAGGAGAAGAGGAGACTGTCACTACTCTTGATTATTCTCATTGCAGTTTGGAACAGGTTCCCAAAGAGATTTTTACTTTTGAGAAAACTCTGGAGGAGCTCTACTTAGATGCTAATCAGATTGAAGAGCTTCCAAAGGTATGTTAATCTGGTCTTTCAAGAATTGCCTTTGGTTATTTTTATGCCTAGAAGTATGATATTCCCAATGTTGCCATAATGCTAATACATATGTATATATTATTGCCCCTGTTTTGGTTTAATTTCATCTTTAGGATATGTAACACAATTCAGATTTTTAAATTGAATTTTTAACCTTTATCTCTTCAAGTTAGTTGCTTATTAATGCAAATAATTTAAAATTTTATATTTAATTCCAGGCTTGTTAGAGCCACTAAGGTAGATAATGAAGTGAAGTGAAAGTCACTCAGCCATGTCCAACTCTTTGGGACTTCATGGACTATACAATCCATGAAATTCTCAAGGCCACAATACTGGACTGGGTAGCAGTTCCCTTCTCCAGGGGATCTTCCCAACCCAGGGATCGAAACCCAGGTCTCCTGCATTGCAGGCAGATTGAATTCCTTACCAAATGAGCCACCAGGGAAGCCCCAGAATACCAGAGTGGGTAGCCTATCCCTTCTCCAGGGGACCTTCCCGACCCAGGAATCGAACTGGGGTTTCTTGCATTGCAGGCGGATCCTTTACCAGCTGAGCCACCAGGGAAGCCTGAGGTAGATAATAAGACTGTACAGTTTCTGCAGCCAGCAGATTTACCTAGACAAAGAATTGAAATTAATGTTTTTCTAGTTTTCATGAGACTTCGATCTACATTATAGCAATTGAAGATAAATTGTCCTTTTAGTTATCACATCAGAATTTGGTTTTTTTAACAGCTTTGCAAAGGTATTGTTCTGTTTTCCCCATTTCAGTTTTGTTTGGAAAGGCTTTGGAGGACTTAATATTTCTGAAATGGAGGAACAACTAGCAGGAGAAAGTTGGTTTGTTGCCATGAAACATCCTCTCCCATTAACAACTTGCTTGCTAAAATATTTTAGTGGTTACTTCTTTTTTTCCCTTAAATTCTAACCTGACTTCATCCCCTACTCAGTTTCTTATTTTTGCAGAAAAAGTTGCAATAGTTTTACCACCCGAACAACAGTGTTTTTTAAGCTGTGGGTGTAGACTCATTAGTGGCTCATAAAAATCTATTTAATGTATGGGGCATTTCCAAAAAATAAACTCTTATTTGGACTGGCGAATTTAGAAGACAAAAAATACAAGACATCCAATTAAATTACAATTTTCAAATAAAGAGTAATTTTTTAGTATAAGTGTGTTTCATGCAGTGTATAGGACATCTCTCTCACTAAAAAAATTATTGTTTATCTGAACTTCAAGTTTAACCAGGCATCCTGTATTTTATTTGGTAACCCTAACTATCATAGAGTAGAAAATAGAGTGTTGCATGTATCTATTGTAACATAAAATATTTGTTTTAGATTTATGTATGTGTTTATATACATCCTGGATGGCAGCCTTGTTTTGGAAGAGTTGCTCTTTGGGTGGCTAGTATAGTAGTAAAATCATTCTGAAAGCCAGCACCATCCAAGATTGTCTCATAAAGAGCTCTTTATATAGCTATGGATAAAATATTAGAAGTTGTGGATTGTATGTTCATGACTTTATTCCCTAGGTTATGATAGGGTGCTTTGTAATTGACTGTTTGCTTGCATGTTATTTTTCAGCAGGGAATTTATCTTCCTTAGCTAGGTCTCCTAGAGAAAATGGAAGACCAAAATTAGTCCCATTTTCTAATCACTGCCAGTGAGGTCTCATTTTGGGGACTGTGTTGAAAAGAGAGAGGGATGCTTTGATAGTGCAAATAACTGAATCACTTATCTTGCCTAGCAATTTTCCATTTTTGGAAGAATTCTCTCCCTAAATAGGATTTATTCAGTGCCATCCTGCAGACACTTTTGTTTTTTCCTAAAGATTTTACTTTTTAGAGCAATTCTAGATTCACAGCAAAACTGTGAGGCAAGTATAGAGATTTCCCAAGGCCACATAATGGCTCAGATGGTAACAAATCTGCCTGCAGTGCAGGAGACCCAGGTTCGATCCTTGGGTCGTCGGGACTATCCCCTGGAGAAGGGAATGGCAACCCACCAGTATTCTTGCCTGGAGAATTCCATGCACACAGGAGCCTGGCAGGCTACAGTCCATGGGGTCACAGTTAGACACGATTAGGTGACTAACAGACGCACATAGATTTACCAAATATGTACCCTGTCCCCACACATGCATGGCTTCCACTGTTATCAACACCCCTCTTTGGTACCAGAGTGGTTAAACCATCACAGTAGTTAGAACTGATGAACCTGTGTTGAAAAATCAGAATCACCCAAAGTCCATAGTTTACATTATGGTTTGCTCTTGGCGTTGTGCATTCTGTGGATAGCACAATGCATATAATGACATGTATTCATCATTATGCAATCAAACATAGTATTTTCAGTACCCTAAAAATCCTCTGTACTCTGCAAAGGTTTTTTTTGGTATGAAGCTTAGAAGTAGCCCACATACTTACTGCCTTTGGTTAAATATATTTAAGTCACATTTTCATTATTGTGATTTTAGCATAACAGTATGTGTGCTCCCTTATTTTATTTTTCTCTCTCAAATCAGAATTCTGTATTTTGATTCATTTAAAACCAATTTTACATATTTGAATTTATATAAATTATAAACTTAAATTTTGGAATAAGGATGCTTGAAACATAAGATTCAAAGTGAAAGTGAAAGGGTTAGTTGCTCAGTTGTGTCCGACTCTTTGCTATCCCATGGACCATAGCCCACCAGACTCCTCTGTCCATGTAGTTCTCCAGTCAAGAATACTGGAGTGGGTAGCCATTCCCTTCTCCAGGGGATCTTCCTGACCAAGGGATTGAATCTGGGTCTTCTGAATTGCAAGCAGATTCTTTACCATCTGAGCCACTGGGGAAGCCCTTTTAGTTTACTATATTTAGCAGCCACTTATTTCTTATGATCCTAACAGAATATACACCATATGGTAGATTTTGTTAAGTGCATTTTGCCTAGGGTAGAAGTGTGAGGATATAAATCATTCTGAGTAGTCCAATTGTATTCAGATCTGTAATAGCATAAAATAATAAGAGATCTTCTCTGGTATGTGTGTAGGTATAATTCATTCAGTTTTAATGACATTGATAATATTTGTCTTTCTAAAGGTTAATAAATGACATATTTAAGGAAACTGAAGGAATAATCAAAATCTTTCTCTACCTTGTTTCAACAGCAACTTTTTAACTGTCAGTCTCTACACAAACTGAGTTTGCCAGATAATGATTTAACAGCATTACCAGCATCTATTGCAAATCTCATTAATCTCAGGGAACTGGATGTCAGCAAGAATGGTAAGAGTCTTTCTTTTCTAACTTTTGTGCTTGGGGACATGTTAAATAAATAAAATTTCTTTTGTATTTTACCAGATAAAAAAGGATTAAAAAGTCAGATTGTAGTCAGTTATATTAGGTTTATATATATATGTATAAATCTATGAGAATTTAAAGCAAAATGAAGAAAAAGTATAAATGTTTTAAAATAGCTTTAATTGAAATGCTGTGGATATGTATTTATGTGTCCTTAAATCTGCTTTTTTCATGTATTTATTTACTGCCTTGTTTGTGATGGTGAGAAACAAGTAACAACTAACTGTAATGTCTGTTGTTGATCACACATTTTGAATGATCTGTAAGCATGGACTGTAATGTAGCTCCATATGATACTGACATAAAATACTTACAGTGTAGTGTTAAAGTTTAAAAAAAACTTGTGCTACATTAATGAATTGAACATCAGCAAATACTTATTGAGAGACCACTCTGCGCCAGATACTTTATTAGGAGCTTGGATTACAAATTAATGATGGAAAGTGAAAGGACACAGTCACTGTCCTCTTGGGGTACACTGTCTTGGTTTTGTGTGCCTAGTTTGATAAACATTAAAGTGTGGAAGAGATGTTCCAAATTGTTAACTCCTTACCTTGAAGTGAGCGAGAAGTAACACTTAAAAATTTTAGAGTGAGCATATTATAATATATTGGAATAATATTAGAATAAGCATTTCCCAAGACCAGAGAAATTCTTATACATAACCACAGTATCATTATCACTCAAGAAATTTGACACCATATTTTCCCCTGTTGCCTAATAATGCCCTTTTTAGCTATTTGCCCAGCCTATACCAAGTTAAAAATTACATTTAGCTTTCAGTTGTGTCTCTTTGCCACAGCTTGCCCCTCTTTTTGTGACATTGTTGTTTTTGTAGAGTTCAGATCAGCTGGTTTTTAATTGTTAAGAGTTTTCCTCTCATGATTTTATTTGAGGTTAATTAATTTCCTCAGCTTCTTCAAGGGCAGTTTGAAATTTGTTTCCATTCCTCATGCTTAATAGAGTGGCAAGTATTGCGTAAATTCCAAAGTAAATGAACTTAATCCATTACCATTGTAGCTGTACATACACTGACAGTTAAGTAGCATTGTTGAACTTTGGAATTGTGACCTTAGAAGTCATTAAGTGTAACCTTCCACTCTGAAGGGTTATCTCTTCTACTTTTTGGTGTTATTGATAAAATTACATACACCTGGGAAAGGCTAGCAAGCAATGTTATTAGTCTTCATAGTATGAAACTATTCCTTGGCTCAATAATGCACATGCTTTATTATCCTCCTGAAAATGCACTAATTCCAGACTGACTTCTCTAAACTGAGAATTGTGCAATTATGCCCTACAACATCATTCCATCAATATCTTAGACTTTCACACAAAGAATAGCGTGTTTGAGTTATGACAACCCATTGGACTATATAGTGTTTCTCTCTTTTTTTCATTCTAGCTTCAGCAATTCTTTGTGGGTTATTGAAAACCTGCTTTGTACAATTCTGTCAGCTTGTGAGTTTTTTTTGAAGAGTTAGAGATAATTTCTATGTGACCAAAAGATTTAGGATAAGCACTTAAGTATTCTGCTTTGAAAGAGAATGGCATTAGTTATAATTGTCAATAAAACCTTACAGTTTATTTCACTAAAAAGCAAGTTGATTTTGTCTATTCTTTTCTTTCTATGTGATCTCATCTATTTTTTAAATGGCAGAATCAGCCCCTTGCCTTTTGTTTGTTTTCTTCTCTTCTTGGTCTTTAATGTCTCAATGCAACTGCATTTCATTGATGGTGAACAAAGTAAGTGAGGAGAGACAGGAAACTATGATTATGTCAGAACCATTACCTTGACTGACAAAAATTCTAGTACTTCTAATTCCTAATCTGATAGTCATCATTACAGCTGATGTAATTAACCCATTTTACTTTTATAGAGTTGAGACTATTTTAATTAACTGTGTAATCCTCAAGTATATGCTTATACAAGTCTACGTTACTATTACTTTTTGCCTGTGCCTCATGGCTTGTGGGATCTCAGTTTCCTGACCAGGGACCCAGGCCACAGCAGTGAAAACCCAGAATCCTAACCACTAGGCCGCCAGAGAACTCCAAGTCTACATTATTGAAAATAAGACTATATTATGCATATTATAGGGTGATGTGGTTGATTATGAAAAATTTGAGTTTCATTAGTTGTATATTTAACAGCTTGCTTAAAAGAAAGGATAGCATATGCTAAATGAAAGCAGTGTTTATCAAATTATGGAATTAATTACATTTAGTATTAAGATGGCCATTATGTTAGAGATGGATGAGTTTCATCTTTTATTCTGAATGAGAAAATTGAATTACCCTTAAATACACCCCTAAATCGGAGAAGACAATGGCAGCCCACTCCAGTACTCTTGCCTGGAAAGTCCCGTGGACAGAGGAGCCTGGTGGGCTGCTGGCCGTGGGGTTGCTGAATCGTACACGAATGACGCAACTTAGCAGCAGCAGCAGCAGCAGCACCCCTACATATCTTCTCTATTACAGCATCTCATCATGTTAAATGTTGCATAAGATGCTTTAATCTCGTATCAAAGTTCTAGTATTCTTCTCCTTTGAGGTGTTTTTATCAGTTCAATTAACGATATTCTATTATATCTTAATATAACATTTTTTTCGTGTTTACTATCTATGTGCTCCCTGCTTGGAAGGAGGCAGGAAACACTGTGGCATACTTTATTAGTGTTTCAGCAAGCTGTATTTATTTAAAAGCACTTGTTTTAGGGTTCTTTCCTTTCATTTTTCTTAGTTTCTGATATTTTGATATTTCTTCCAGTGTTTCTCACTTGCCAAGTAATATGGCTTAGTGATTAAAATATTTATTTAGAAAGAGAAAAATTGAGTTGTATTCTGATCGTTACTTCTTTGTTTATTTGCCATGTTGCTATATTTGGAAATTAATCTCCGTTCTCAGTTAGACTATACATAATTTCATCAATATCACCACTTCCCGTTCTGCCTCATGCGACTGCTAACCACACTGTGAACCAGTGTGTGTACAGGAAGTACATAAATGTAAGGTGTTGATATTTTTCTTCATTTTGTAAGGAATTCACTTTTTATCATTTATATTTGATGATAAAGCTAAAGTCTTAATTTATGAGTCAATTGATTCTTTTTCTTGTCTAAAGTTTTGGTTTATTGTTAGCTTTTTAAAGAAAGGAAAAGCTCACCAAACTGCTATGCCAAGCCACTGCAAATAGCAACTGGTGTTAGAGAAATTAACATTTAATATCCATTGTGTTCAAGTGGCTGCTGCTGCTGCTTTTTTTTCTTTTTTGCTGTATTATGTAGCATGTGGGATCTTAGTTCCCTAATCAGGGATTGAACCTGCGTCTCCTGCATTGCAAGATGAATTCTTAGCTGCTAGACTGCCAGAGAAGTCCTGGCCTGTTTTCTTGAGCAGACTAATAGGGATGATGATTAAAATAATTTGCAGAAGGGGTTGATAGAGAAAGCTGATGGAGAGAGAAAAGAAATGAAGACTATCTAGCTGTCAATTCTCTCTATATAAGCAAACTGAATAAAAACTAGGAATTTTAACGGAGAGAAGTCAGAAAGAATGGGTTGAAAGTTTATGGGTCAAAACAGGAAGCAGTTCCTTGAATCTGAGAAAATCTGATGATTGGGGACAAAATACTGTAAAAGGCTCTTCACTTTTAAGTTCAAAGAAGTTATATTGATTACAAGGAAAATTATCGATTGCTGGGGAAGTCACTTATTTTTCTGTTTTAAAATTTCTAAAGTTGCTGATTTGCTTAGTAGTTAATGTTGTTTAAATTCAGCTGTTTTAATAAATCAGCTTATTTAAGATAATGAAAGAAGAAAAATCCTGTGTTAAACTGACATGGAACTTAAAAAACACAGTCTGGTGATCCCTGGTCACTGCTAAGTGTGTTGTTAATGTAGACCATAAGTGGGGTGTACAGTCACTGTGCCTTACCATAGGCCTTAGCACTCACTGTGTTATACCTGATGCTAACCATACATCTGTTATCCCCTAGCCAGTATAATCATTTAAGTTTGCAATTTCTGGTTCAGACTCTTGACTGGAAATCAGTGTTACATTCTGTACTATTTGTTACCATAGCCTTTAAAATACAGAAACAGTAAAGAACCACTATTAACTTACATTGTACATTTGGGTCATTGGAGGGATATTGATGCCCTCCAAACAAAGATTCCCAGGGTTACCTGTGATTAGGCCATGGGAATGGAAGGGGAGTCGCAGCAGGTGCTAAAAGACTGTTACAGGATTTGGGTTTGTACTTGATTGGAAGAGGATTTAAGAATATGAGTGTTTGCTATGAATGGAATGCTGTCAAGAGGTATAATTATGTGATTGAGAATATTAATAAATGTTATCTATAGGGAGGGCAGATTAGAGCAAAGCTAAAGCTATAATCAATAAAGTAGCAGCAGTCATACGTTAGAAGGGATGACTTGGACAAGATTCACATTTTGTCTTTGTTAAGTTGTGAATACAAATACGCTTTTGTATTGATCTTGATTGTCTTGTATTGTCTTGTATTGTATTGATCAAGATTGTCTTGATCTCTTGTGGTTAAAGAATGGCCTCCTTAAATATTGGTATTACGTGAAATTGCTTAGTTCAACAGGGAAATACCAAGGTCTCCCTTTAATTGCATCTTGTTCATAGAAAGACCAAGGACTAGCTGATAGTACCAGGCCAGTTCTTAGATTAGATTTCAGGAGGTATTTTCTCTTTCTCAGCAGTAAAAAGAGAACTCTTCTGTATAACCAAAATAGATTAATCTGAGCAGGATAGCCATGTTTAATAGTATCTTCATTTTATTAAATTTTAGCAACAGAGTTAAATTCTTATGAAAAGAGTATATGACAAAGAAAGAACACTGTTGAAGTCAAGTGCGAATGAAAAAGGAACAGGTAGTTGAAATTGTTAATGAAGAACTAATTCATGATGAAATTCAGGTTATGCCCGCTTTATGTATGAGGATGAAAGAGCCATCTTTGGAGACAAGCTAACGAAAGCATTGAGGTTAGTCCTCATTGAGAAAGTGAGAACAAAGATTTGGTGGAAGTGAGGAAGTTAGCGATGCATATGTCTAAGGTAAGAATGTACCAGAAAGAAGAAACAGCCAGTGTATAGTTTGTAAGGTGAGAGTGTCCATGGCATGTATGAGAAACAGAAGACTATAGTAGTTAAAACATAGTGAGCAAGATGGGAGTGATTGGAATAGAGGTCAGAAAGGTAGGGATTTGGTAGCAAAAAGGTAGAGTCTTGTAGGCATTTGTATGTACTTTGACATTTACTCTCATTCAAGTGGAATCACTTGGAAGGGTTTGAGTCAGGTCATTCAGAGAATGATCTGACTTGCATTTTATTTTTATTTTTTACATCTAAAAAAATTTATTTAATTGGAGGCTAATTACTTTATACTATTATAGTGGTTTTTGCCATACATTGACATGAATCAGCCATGGGTGTACATGTGTTCCCCATCCTGAACCCCCCTCCCACCTCCCTCCCCGTCCCATCCCTCTGGGTCATCCCAGTGCACCAGCCCTGAGCACCCTGTCTCATGCATCCAACCTGGACTGGTGATCTGTTTCACATATGATAATATACATGTTTCAGTGCTATTCTCTCAGATCATCCCACCCTCACCTTCTCCCACACAATCCAAAAGACTGTTCTATACATCTATGTCTCTTTTGCTGTCTCACGTATAGAGTTATTGTTACCACTTTTCTAAATTCCATATATATGCATTAGTATACTATATTGGTGTTTTTCTTTCTGGCTTACTTCACTCTGTATAATAGGCTCCAGTTTTATCCATCTCATTAGAACTGATTCAAATGCATTCTTTTTAATGGCTGAGTAATATTCCATTGTGTATATGTACCACAGCTTTCTTATCCATTCATCTGGTTGGATGGACATCTAGGTTGCTTCCATGTCCTGGCTATTGTAAACAGTGCTGCGATGAACATTGGGGTGCACGTGTCTCTTTCATTTCTGGTTTCCTCAGTATGTATGCCCAGCAGTGGGATTGCTGGGTCATATGGCAGCTCTATTTCCAGTTTTTTAAGGAGTCTCCTCAGTGTTCTCCATAGTGGCTGTACTAGTTTGCATTCCCACCAAGAGTATAAGAGGATTCCCTTTTCTCCACACCTCTCCAGCATTTATTGTTTGTAGATTTTTGGATAGCAGCCAGTTAGACTGACGTGTAATGGTACCTCATTGAGGTTTTGATTTGCATTTCTCTGATAATAAGTGATGTTGAGCATCTTTCCATGCGTTTGTTAGCCATCTGTATGTCTTCTTTGGAGAAATGTCTGTTTAGTTCTTTGGCCCATTTTTTGATTGGGTCATTTATTTTTCTGGAATTGAGCTGCAGGAGTTGCTTGTATATTTTTGAGATTAATCCTTTGTCTGTTTCTTCCTTTGCTATTATTTTCTCCCAATCTGAGGGCTGTCTTTTCACCTTGCTTATAGTTTCCTTTATTGTGCAAAAGCTTTTAAGTTTCATTAGGTCCCATTTGTTTATTTTTGCTTTTATTTCCAATATTCTGGGAGGTGGGTCATAGAGGGTCCTGCTGTGATTTATGTCAGAGTGTTTTGCCTATGTTTTCCTCTAGGAGTTTTATAGTTTCTGGTCTTATGTTTAGATCTTTAATCCATTTTGAGTTTATTTTTGTGTATGGTGTTAGAGAATGTTCTAATCATTATTTTACATGTAGCTGTACAATTTTCCCAGTGCTGTTTATTGAAGAGACTGTCTTTTCTCAATTGTTTATTCTTGCCTCTTTTGTTGTAGATTAATTGATCATAGGTATGTGGATTTATTTCTGGACTTTCTATACTGTTCCATTGATCTCAATTTCTGCTTTTGTGCCAACACCATACTGTTTTTATTAGTGTAGCTTTGTAGTATAGTCTGAAGTCAGGGAGATTGATTCCTCCATGGAGGGGAGAGGGACCAGTTAGGGGCATGAGATTAAGAAATATAATCTACTATGTGGTGATGCTAGTGGTAAAGAACCTGCCTGCCATTTCAGGAGACATAGGAGATGTAGGTTCAATCCCTGGGTTAGTAAGATCCCCTGGAGGAAGGCATGGCAACACACTCCTGTATTCTTGCCTGGAGAATCCCATGGACAGAGGAGCCTGGCAGGTTGTAGTGCATAGGGTTGCAGAGAGTCAGACATGACTGAAATGACTTAACATAGCACAAACATGTATAAAACAGATAAGCATCAAGGATATATTTTATATTACAGGGAATTATAGCCTTTATCATGTAATAACTTTTAATAGAGTATAATCTGTAAAAAATATTGAATCACTATTCTGTACACCTGAGATGTAATATAGTTTATCAGCTATACTTAAGTTTAAATAGATCAGTAAATGTGAAAATGTGTTCAACTCTAGGAAATAGCTCTCAGTTGGCAAAGAATCTTCCTGCAATGCAGGAGACCCTGATTTGATTCCTGGGTCAGGCAGATCCAATGGAGAAGAGATAGACTACCCACTCAAGTATTCTTGGGTCTCCCTTGTGGCTCAGCTGGTAAAAAATCCACCTGTAATGCAGGAGACCTGGGTTCGATCCCTGGGTTGAGAAGATCCCTTGGAGAAGGAAAAGGCTACCCACTCCAGTATTCTGTCCTGGAGAATTCCGTAGACTGCATAGTCCGTGGGGTTGCAAAGAGTCGAACATGACCGAGCGACTTTCACTTTGACTTTCTAGGAAATATCAGGAAAATATCTAGTTTTAGTTCATATCTCGTTTATGTCTGTGAGGTTCAACCCTCTCAGAAAGTGTTTATTGGCAAAAAGTAAAGATATCATCAAATGTCGGCAAGATATAAATAGGCATTGTAGTATGAAAATTGATACTGCCCCCCACGGTAAAGAATTTGGAAGCTATTGAGTGACACTGGTAACTATGTACAATGTCCTATTCCAGTAATGCACAAGAGAGGCAAAGATTCTCCCCTCATAGAACAAGTACTCTTTGTGGTGCCTAGAAAGAGACTTCTAAAGATAGATAAGTACGTTAATCTGTTTGACATTGTCCCAGGTATCACTGGGTTTCTTTACTTTTTGCCCTTTGTGTTTCAGAATGGCTAGTTTTTGTTGCCATGTCTTCTGTCTCATTGACATTTTCTCCTGCAGTGACTAATCTTTAAATCCTATCCTGTGGTTTTTTCATTTAGATGTATTGTTTTTATCACTTGTAAAGTTTCCATTTCTTATATTTAATCTTTTCCTCCCCATCATTTAGTTAATTTTTTCCCTTTAAGTACCATGGCTGTTTTAAAGTCCTTTTTTTAAAATCTTGTTATCTAAGTAGAGAATAATACAGTAAATCTGATGTGCCTATCAACCAGAAGTGTAACATACCGGTATGTTACATGTATACCTTATACTTTGCCAAACAATCTCTCTCATACATAAATATTTCAAGATGAAGCCACTCTACTATTACCACAATTTATAAAAAACAGCTAACAGTAATTCCTTAATATCATTAGATATTCATCAGTGTTAACATTTTCTGATTTGAAGCTTTACATGAACTTTGTAAATTCTAGCAAAAGTTCTTTAAAATGAATCATGTTGAAACCTTTAGGGAAATTGACTTTTAATAACAACAACAATGATAAAAACCTTTCCTTAAGGAACCATTGAGCCCAGATTTTTGAAGTTGTTATTGAGATGATTGTAGAGTTACATGCGTTTTTAAGAAACAGTACAAATTGGTACCCTTGTCCTTACCACCTAGTTTCCCTCATTGGTAATAATTGCAATTATTATAGAACAGTAATGATACTGACATTGATACGGCCTCCCAGTCTTACTCAGATCTTTTCAGTTTATGTGCATGCATGTGTGTGTGTAGTAGTAATAGTAGTAGTAGGTTTAGATATTTACCATAGCTAGTTCTCTTTCATCTTCTCTTATCTGGGTAGTTATTCAGTTTTTCTTTGTCTTCAACTTTTTTAAACTGGATAGTTTTGATGATTACTGGCCAGTTTTGTAGGATTTCTCTTCATTTGGATTTGTTTGATATTTGCTTATGATTAAATTCAGGTTGGTGTTTGGGGAAGGAATATGACAGTAGGTGTTGCACCCCTTCCCAGTGTATCTTAAGATGAATTGCACTATGATGACACTGGTAACTGCTAACTTTTAAATAGCTGAAGTGGTTGGTGCCTAGGAGAGTTCTTTACTCTTTCCCCTCTTAAAAATTAATATGCATTTTGCGGGAGAAGCTTTGAAACTATATTGATATACTGTTTCTCTTCATTCTTTTACCCACTAATTATAGTATCCATTGATAAGTTTTGACTGATCAGTTATTGCTATAGTATTTGCCAGTTGATGATTTTGTATCATTTCATTTTTCATCATCTGAAATTCTGTGGTTGGCTCGGTAATAAACTTGCTTAGAATCGTACATTCATGAAGTTGACAGAGCCTTCAGTGACCCTCCAGTGTCAGCCCTCTTGAATAGTCATGTTGTGTTGGTGAAGGAATGAGTTTTCTATTAATAGAATTTTGGGAACATTTTTTTAAAGTTATTAATTTGCATTCCTCTAGTCTGGATTACAACAGTGCTACTTAAGGTTGGTCTATGAATTGTTGCTAACTTAATTATTGTTGCTAACTCAATTATTGTTGCTATGTTTTTGCTGAGGTAAGTTGAGGTAAGATTAAGTTCCTAGAAACTTCTACCATAATTTGACTTGTCACGTTTGTGTTATATTTTGCAGAAGTATTGGTGTATAACTGCCTCAGGCATGTCCATTGGCATATCTGATGCATATTCTCTATCAGTACCTCTTCTGTCTTCAGCTTTGCTTTCAGCTTTGTTACCCTATATGTATTAGAGGCCAGCTCAATCTGGAACCCAGGATATTAAAAGTAATGCCTCTTTTCTACACTACTATATAAAAATTAGATAAATAATAAGGACCATAAGGACCTCCTGTATAGCACAAGGAACTCTTCTTAATACTCTGTAATGACCTATATAGGAAAAGAACCTTTTAAAAAATGAATGTATGTGTATGTTTAACTGATTGACTTTTACTGTGCAGCAGAAACTAACACAGCATTATAACTCAACTCTACTCCAATGAACATTTTTTTAAAGTAGTGCCTCTTTTTATGTGAAAACACAGGAAGAATGCTGATTATTCTGCATTTTGTGTCCTTACCACCACACAGAGAAGGCACTGATTTTCTGATGAACAGAGAGAAGGAAAGGAGGGTAAAACTAAAAAAGATGGTTTGTCGTCGTTGTTTAGTTTCTTAGTCATGTCTGATAATTAGCAGTTGTCATAAAGAGGCCAAAGAGAAGAGAGAAATTGTTGTGGAGGTGATTCTGTTTGGTTGACATTGGTGTCAGTTTATCAATATTTTACTCTGTTGATATATTTTGAATCTGTAAAGTGTACATTAATTATTAATATTGTTATGATTTTCTCCTTTGTAATAGATTCTTTACACTTAATGATTATTTGTTCATTTTCTAGGAATACAAGAGTTTCCAGAAAATATAAAAAATTGTAAAGTTTTGACAGTTGTGGAGGCCAGTGTAAATCCTATTTCCAAGTAAGTTCTTCTCCTTTGAATTATAGTTACCTATGTGAATAAAGCAACTCTGATAAAGTAGAATACTGCTTTCTACATTTGAATCAACAGTTCATATCAATCTTAAATCTATACAAAATTTTAGTTTTAGATTAAAAAGGAGCCTTTTTAATATTCTTTCCAACCCCATATATTATAAAGGTGAATCTGACATCCATACAGATAATGCAAGTGGTGTTCTCCAAGTCCCATGATTAGTTAATGTCAAAAATGAGACTAGAACCTAGGCCTTCTTAGCTCAGTGCTACTTGTGCAATATAAGAATGTCTTCACTTGCACATCCAATGTGTGGCACACTCAAACTTTTGAAAATAATAAGAAAAACTGAAAAGTTAAAAAGCTAAAAACAAAAAAAGAAAAAGCTAGATGATTGGTTGTATTATATATGAAAGGTCACACATATTCTTTTGTGATCATAATGGCTTGAAGCAGAATGCTTTCCTAGTAACAGAGCTGTTAAATTTTGAAAAAATAGAATGACAAAGCAAAAGATGAATATTGTAAAGCATAGCTTAGTATAGCTAAAATGAAAGTTGAAACCAGCTTTCACATATTACAGTAAATCCCCTACATATGAACGAGTTGCATTCTGAGAGCACATTCATAAGGCTAGTTTATTCATAAGTTAGCCTAGATACCCAATACTGTAATAGGTTTATAATACTTTCCACACAAATAATACATAAAAAACAAACAAAATGTAAAGATAACATTTTTAATCTTACAGTATAGTACCTAGAAAAATGCAGTACTACCAGCTACATCAGTGCTGCTTTTATGCTTGCTTCTGCACATCCTGGGCTTGAAATAAAGATACCGTACTACTTCTTACTGTATATAATACTCTTCAGTAAAGTACACAGAAGCACAAGCAGTTGCAGAGGACACATGCCTATGACAGTGTATTCCAGACACGTGGACTCTGATGTTTGAACCTGTAGATGCAGGTTTGCCTCTTTGAAAGCTCACAACTTCAAGGTTTGTATGTAGCGGACTTACTGTACAAACTTAACAGGTTTTTCCAAACGTAGACAAACATGTAAAGGAAAACGTGTAAAGATGATGTTTTACCTTTACCTGAAAATACTATTCTAGCATCAAGTTCTAGATGTGTAATTTCTTTTGTTAGCCAGAAGAAATAAAAGCAAAGTTATTTATAGGTTCTTATATGACCCTAAATGTCATTGAGCTTTTCATATTAGTTCTCATTTGGTCATTATAAAATTATATGATCTTTATTTGATTATTTAGGGACCAAATATTGAAATGGAAAATAATTGAAACCAATAGTTCTCAAATGGGAACAGTTTTGCTGTTAACAGTTATTTGGTAAATTCTGGAGACATTTTTTGGTTTACACAACTTGTGGTGGGCAGTGCTGGCTTCAAGTGATTTAGAGGCTAAGGTGCTAATGCAGAAGATAGCCTCCTGGCAACACAAAATTATCCAGCCCTAAAAGTCAGCTGGCTTACCAGGCAGCTCAGTGGTAAAGAATTCACTTCCCATTGCGGGAGTTGCAGGTTCAATCTCTGGGTTGGGAAGATCCTCTGGAGAAGGAAATGGCAGCTCATTCCAGTTTTCTTGCCTGGGAAAATCCCATGGACAAAGGAGCCTGGCTGCAGTCCATGGGATCACAAGAATTGAACACGACTTAGCAACTAAGCAACAACAAAAGTCAATACTGTCAAAGTTCAGAATTCTTTATTTAGTCCTTTCAGTTTCTGGTAGATAAGGTGAATTTCAAGGGTGCCTACTGATGTCATAGTCATGTCCTAAATACATTTCTCTGTGTTGAGGTTCATTCATAGTTGACTGTTATATGCAGATTTTATCTTATTGAGACAAATACTGCTTTACTTCTTTTTTACAAAATGATGAAGATACAAACATTGAAGCTGTAACTTATTATAAAAGGTAAATCTCAATTTGAGGATCACTCATAAAAGAGATAGCTGTTATCTGTTAAGAACATCTGTTGGTTAGACTGTTTCTTCAATTTTAATAGGAGACTAAATTCTGCATATGAATTAAATTTAAATCCTGGTTTATTTTATATAGGCTTCCTGATGGATTTTCTCAGCTGTTAAACTTAACCCAGTTATATCTGAATGATGCTTTCCTTGAGTTCTTGCCAGCTAATTTTGGCAGGTAAGTTATAGTTTCTTCTAAAACCTTCTCTTGTTAGCTCTTAACAAAACTTTTGCAAAGTTTACCAAACTACAGGTTGCTTTAGCGATACTGTTAATTACAGTTTCGTGGGCTCTTCTTTTGTAATTATTTCCAAGCATTGTAGTTTTTATAGTTTCTTCAGCACTTGTTATTTTGACTTGGAATCTATTTTCCCAAATAAAACTAAGCAGTGAAAATTTAAAAGAAAAAAGTAATTTAAGAGTTGGTTTTAAAGTACTTAAGAATGAGTTTAAATTGGAATAATTTTTGTATATTTGAGGTGGAATGCTTTATTCTCAGCACTTACATATTTTTTAAATGGTCTAATTACTGGTTTATCTGTCTTCACTGGAATCGAAGTTCTAGAGAAAAGAAAAATGTGTTTCTGGGGTCCAGCCCGTTGCTCCCTCCTTAAACTTGTGCTTCTTGTTGTATTATAGTCCCTGAGTAATTTTTCTAATGAAAAGATGAATCAGTAAATGAACAGTAGGTATTAAACTATTAATGTGTTCCAATTAATTACTAGAGAAAGTGCTATCCAAATATGTGTTAATATGGCAATGTTCTTTTTTTTTCTTAAAGAGAGATGTATCATATGGTCTCACTTAAATGTGAAATCTAAAGTAACCACCAAAACCCCAACCTCATAAATACAGAGAAAAGATTGGTGTTTGCCAGAAGTGGAGTAGTGGGTAGAGATGGGCAGAATGAGTGAAGGTAGTCAAATGATACAAACCTCCAGTTTATAAAATAAATCATGGGGATGTAAGGTCATGGTGACTATAGTTAACCATACTATATTGTGTATTTGAAAGTTTCTTCAGAGAATAGATCTTAAAAGTCTTCTCAAGAAGAAGCATTTTTTTTTTTTTATAATTAAGTATAGTGACAGATGTTAACTAGACTTGTTCTGGTAACCATTTCCCAATGTAGTTGACCCTGGAACAATGCAGGGGGTTAGGGGTGCTGATCCTCCCAACATAGTCGAACTCTGCATGTAATTTACAGTTGGCCCTCCATATCTATAGTTCCTTAGTGTCCAGGGTTCCAAATCCATTAGATTCAACCAACCACAGATCGTGTGGTACCATAGTATTTACTATTGGGAAAAAAACTCTGTATGTGAGTGGATTCACACAATTGAAACCCATGCCTTTCAAGGGTCAACCATGGGTTAACTTTAGCTCAAGGGGTACTCCATCTTCTGATGCCCATGTTCAACGGTCAGATGTATATACAGGTATCAAATCATTATGTTGTATACCTGAAACTAACAAAATGTTGTTTGTTATTTGTACTTCAATGAAGAAAAATGAATTTGGGGCATTGTTGTATCCCAGTGAACTGTGGGACCCACATTATAATACTTTGTATTTTTATATACATACACATATATATGGATCTATGTACACACATATATACATACATTTCATGTACTTGTTAGATTTCTGTGTCTGGCATTTGGACCACTTTTTTAAATTGAAATATATTTGGCATGTAACACTCTGTAAAGTTTAAAGTATATACCCTGTTGACTTGATATGTTGTATATTATAATATGGTTGCCACTTGTAGCATTAGCAAGCACTTCTGGACCAGTACTTCTGCTCATTTATCCTCTAATTTTATTGGAACGTGCATCACTGAAGTGCCAGAGGATTTCTCCCTTTCCATGTCCTGTTGTGTTTCTTTATTTTCTCTCTCAGACCTCAACTCTAGACTTAAATTATTATTCTCTAATCTACTAATGACTAATAATTTGGGGGAGGATTTCATTAAAATGCAGGAAGTTTATTAGGATTGACATTAGGGGACCATTACTTTGTGCTTCGGATATGTTTAGAAATATTTACTGCAGCTTCTCCCCCATTAATTCTGAAGAGCAAAACTCGTCTTTTCTGTCTTTATATTTTTGTGCAATTTTTAACACTGGATTCTACACATTGTAATTACACAAAAAATATTGGTTGCTTTAAAACTTTAGAGGATGACATTAATTCATTAATTAAATTCTTCATCTTTGTCATAGGTGCTTGATTTATTTTATTTGTTTTGCAGATTAACTAAACTCCAAATATTAGAACTTAGAGAAAACCAGTTGAAAATGTTGCCAAAGTAAGTAAAGGTGTTATCTTTTCCAAAATTTAGTTCAGCATTTTAAATTCTTAGAGAAATATTAATTTTCTATTATCTAAAATATGAGTACAAATTATTTTAAAAGACTGACATTTGTGGTCATTGTATTTAAATTAGTGGTGTTCAATATAACAATCTATACATCTCTTAGTATTTATTAGTGATTTCATAGCTTTCTGGAACTCAGTCTTATGTGACAAAAGTCAAAACCACGTAAAGCCCACCTAAGTCCCAAATAAAGGTCTCCATTTCTATACTACAGTTCTTTCTTAGTACTCCTTAGAGAGATCCATAAAGTCTTCCGTGTGAAGTCTGATAACTCTAGTTCTCAGAACTTGTATGGTTTAGTCAGTTGTAAATTAGAAATGGGATGGAAGGCCCCCTACTGGTAAGCTAAAATCAGGAGGAGATGACAGTCCAAGAGCAAAAAAGAAAATGAAAACAGATCTACAGCCTCGAAATGCACGTCTGTGTCCTATATTGAAGATATATCTTAAAACATCCTGATTCACTACTGAGTTTTTATAGTTTAGGCAGTGGCAAGCTACAGACTGGTTAAATTTGGCCCAGTGCCTATTTTTTCCTAAATAAATGGCATTAGAAGCTCATTCATTTCATTCACTCTCATGTTGTTAATAGCTGCTTTTGCTCTACGGTGGTAGAGTCAAGTAGTTGTGACAGAGACTGTATGCAGAGCTTAAAATATGTGACCCTTACAGAAAACTTCCCAGTCTCCTGTTGCAATTTATTTGTCAAGAGTTGTCACCTCTTGATAGAAGCATCTCCCATTTTCCAGGAGTTAGTTGTTCTGTGTACTCAACTTCTGTAGCATCTTGTTTATATCAGTTATGACATTTACCACATTAGTCTAATTTTTAAAATGCATTTTACTCTCTTCCTACCTGGCTAGCATATTCTCATGTGCACATGTACTTGATCCTTCTTCTTCCCCACTCCAACCCATGAGTATAAATCTCTGAGGGCAAGAAGGTACATGGTTTTGATTCCCAAAAGACTGGAATGATTACAGTGTATATTGTTGGTTGTTAGTATAAATTAAAATGAGAATTATCCTTATTAAAATTCAAAAAGGTTTGACTTTTTGGAGATTTGGTATTGGCATTGATGAATCATTAGCTCAGAACTTGACTGTTAAGAGATTTGAATAATAAGGGTATAAACTGTTTACTGAAATAGCTAAGCCTACAGTTAATACGGTGTCTCTGATATCATAGGTAATTCACTTATTTTATCTCCTTATATTTTAATTTTTTTTCTTATATTTTAATTTTAACCTCAGATTGGACTCTCTCATGTATTTGCATATGTAATTCTTTATTGCTTTTTTAAAGACATGTTTACAATATATGAGGCCTCATAAATTAAAAAGAGGCCATGGTTTTATGTGTCAGGAAAGTCATGTGCATTCAGGTTATGTGAGTAGATCTTTTTTGTGTGTGTGTGTGAGTAGATCTTTTTATGATCAAAGATTCGAACAGTGAAAAAGCTGTTTTAAGTATATAGTTCAGTGAAATTTAATACCATGTTAATCCTGGAGGGCCCAGTACCAAAAACACAAATGATGTATATTTTCCATCTGAGACAGGAGAAGAGAAGGTAAAAATGAGTTAAATATGAAGAAAGTTTAGAGATAAGCAGGAGGAAATTTGAGGGATGGTTGCTTTTACTTTCTCCTTGAAGTAGGAAGCTGGATCTTAAATGAAGTAGGACCAGATATGCCCATGTTAGCTATAGCAAGTTGAGATGGAGACACTTTTAAAATTTTACAATGTATTTCCTCTTTTTTATTACATATCTGTGTCATTTGTGTTTTCCTAAATCAGTTTTAAAACTTAGATTTTTAAGGATATTGTTTGTAATTAAGTTTTCCAGTGTAAAATTTTTTATACCCTTTTAGAAAAATAATTTACCCTTGTTGATATAAAGTGAATTGCTACATGAGAATTTCTGTGTTATCATTATAACAATATTGAATTAAGAAAAATAGAGCCATATTTTAAGTCTTACTCCCTCCACACAGCTCTCTTTACCTTTCTCACATATCAACCTGGTGTAATACTATGGACATAGGAATTAGTATCTAATCTTTCTTGAGAAAGATCCTGGAAACACCTTTTCACTTTGTAATAAAGCAAATTGGAACTGAATTACAGGTTTTCTGGACAAAGACGGATATGAGTAAAGGAAGTCAAATTTTTATAGCTCATAGAACCTGAAAATAGGCACTCAGAAAATCAAAGTTAAATAAAGCAACTTTGAGAAAAATTGGTACTGGGAGATGAATTAAATTAAAGGAGTGTTGATAAAATGGCATATTTAAAATGAAAGGGTTTGGGAAAATTAGCTTTCTGTAATATTAGGTGAGTAACATAATAATTGGGCTTCCCAGGTGGCGCTAGTGGTAAAGAACCTGCCTGCCATGCAGGTAGACATAAGAGACCCAGGTTTGGCCCCTGGGCCAGGAAGATATCCTGAAGAAGGAAATGGCAACCCATTCCAATATTCTTGCCTGGAGAATCCCATGGACAGAGGAGCCTGGGTCCATAGGTCGCACAGAGTTGGACACGACTGAAGTGGCTTAGCATGCATGCACAACATAATACATTGCTTTACAATTATTATATATTTTTTTTTTTTCACTAAAAAGCCAGAGAGATTTAAGCTGATTTTGTCTTACTTTCTATTACGAATTTGTTGAATGTCAAGAGAAGATAGAAATAATATGTGTTCTTATGTCATAATTTAAGGAGTCTGTTGGTTTTTAATGATGTTAATTTCCCAGTTAACACACTGATATATTGATATTATAATGATTGTATTTTGCCATATGCAAAAAAGATTTAATATAGTTCCTAAGGAGTTCCCTAGTGTAGTCTGTGGTTAGGATTCAGCACTTTTACTGCTGTTGCCAGGGTTCAGTCGCTGGTCAGGGAACCTCCTGCAGGCCATGTGGGATGGTGCGCCCCCCAATTTTTTTTAATTTAATGTAGTTCCTTAACTGGGTACCTGGTAGCAATCTATTAAATATTAGGTTTTTCTAAAAATAATAATTTAAGAGTATAAATTATATATTTATAATATATATAAATATATTTGAATTATATATTTGAATAAAAATATATTTGAATTAATTAACAGTTCAATTAAGAAGTTACTGAAGGAATGTAAAATACAACTTAGTTTATTTCATCATGAAATCAGTTTGTACATTCAGGTTTCTGTAACGGCAGGGAACTGTTGGTATTGAGTTGAAAGTTTGAAAATGGTATATTGTAGCTTTAATTTCAAATAAATACAGTCTCCTAATTATATTTTTGATTCATGTAAAACTTTGTTGTGAATTGTATTGAATTTAATTTGAAAATGTGGAGAACAATGTAATATTTACTGTTCTTGGAATTTTCAGTTAATTATCTTAAAGTTTTTTACAAATACACCATCAGTCTTGAAAAATGGTAGTAATTAATATGAAGCTACCTAACAATCTAATCATTAGTTGATTTATACTATCTGAGAAGTTATTCTGTGAAAAAAACAAAAAATGAAAAGTCAGTTACTGGCATTCTGGACTGTGTAATTACTGCAATTACTTCTTAAGAATATAAATAACCTAGGATTTCCCTGACGGCCCGGTGTTTTAAGACTCCACACTTCCAATACAGGGGGTGCAGGCTCAATCTCTGGTTGGGGAGCTAAGATCCCATATACTGTGTGGCATGGCCAAAAAGTAAAATAAAAAAGGATAGAAATAACCTGAAGAGAATTAACCAAAGAAGAAGTAACCAAAATCAGAGAATAATTAATAACTTATTTCATTTTTATTTAGAAATTAAATCTGACTTATTTCTTAGAAAATCATTATTTTTATTTTGTCAACATTTGAAAGCCTGTATGTTACTAGGTAATACATAAGAATATTTTACAAGTTTCCTTGTTGTTATTTTTGTATACTTAATTCCTTATTACTCCATTGTGCATAGAACCATGAATAGACTGACCCAGCTGGAAAGACTGGACTTGGGAAGTAATGAATTCACAGAAGTGGTAAGTTCTCACCAGCCTTACTATCCATAAGTCATTCATTTGATCAAGAAAAAAATGTGAAAATTAAGGTATTTATTTCTTTGCATTTTTAAAGTATAAAATCAGATAAAGATAGACACATATTTTAGAGAGACAAGATATAAAAGTTTTTGACAGGATAATTAAACAGATAACAACATCTAATAGGAGTGAGGGTAAAAATGTAAAATTAATGAGAAGCCCATGGAAAAGGTAATTAAAAGTTTTTGGCACAGAAAGTAGAAATTCTGAAAGATTATAAGGGAAAAGCTTTCATCAGACTAGAATGCATCAGGAAAAGAACTTGAGTCAAAAATAACTTCATGGGAATATTGCTTAGGAATTTATTCAGTGGTAGTATACTTCTCTATAATTTTACTTAATAGCTAAAAGAAAAACTGAATGAAACAACTGTTATTTTCGAGTTGATAATGAGACGTCTGGATTGTGTTTTTGCTTTGTTTCCAAAGTAGTATGCTGAATCAAAAAGAAAATAATATAAGCAATTTGTTGTCTTCAGTCATTGCTCCAAGAGAACTCAGATAATAAGCTAGATATTTGTTTTTTGAAGAAAAGCTCGTTAACTTGAAAAATCATCATTAAAAATTTTACACTATGTTTACAAGTTTTTTTTTTTTTAATTGTTGCAAGTTTCAAGTGCTAGTCTCAAGAACAAGAGTTTCTCAGCACTGGTGCTGCATAATTGTCCTGTGGGACAGTTATTAGCTCACTAAATAGCTTTTCAGCTGAAGTCACTGGAGGAGCATGGTGGTTTTGGGTATCTCATATTTTTTCTAAAATACTATCCTTCATATTCTGTATTTTAATTGAAGCTGATATATGATGACTCTTACTGTTTTGTAGATGTTTTTACTCTTTTTTAAACAATGCATGTTCTGTGCTTTGTAAATTATCTGTTACATATTTTCTCAGTGTTTTGTCTTTACATGTATTAATCTATTGCCATATTAACTATTTTAAGTTTCTAAATTGCTGTTAATTTTATAAATCAGAGCAGAATTCAAAATCATTAAATTTTGGACCATTTCCTTCTTCAAGCATTACACATTTTAAAAAAAATTACTATTACGGTTGTAACAGATAATGCACAAAAGGGGCTTCCTAGGTGGCTCAGTGGTAAAGAATCTGTCTGCCAGTGCAGGAGACCGCGAGTTCAATTCCTGGGGTGGGAAGATCCCCTGGAGAAGGAAACAGCAACCCACTGCAGTATTCTTGCCTGGGAAATCCCATGGACAGAGGAACCTGGCAGGCTACAGTCCATAGGGTCACAAAGAGTCGGACACAGCTGAGCACACACACATTCAAAGCACAAAGAGAGAGATTTTTAATCCAAGTTAAACCTAGAATTCTTACTTATATGTTAACAGTAAATCTAAATGACATGCCTTGTATGTGTTACTTGTGTTATAGTGATAAGATATGATGACACCTCAATGCCATCATACTGTCAATGATTGGACACAGGTTTGTGGGTTAACAGAAATATCTTTAAAGGATTCATTCAGAAGAGCCTCCAGGGGTGAATAACCTAAGGGTAAATTTTGCCTGAATACCAAGTCCACTAAGTAACTTTAATTTTTTGGTCCTCAACATTTTATTCTAAACAGCATTCTACTATGTAATTACTAGAAGTTTAAAATAACACAATAGGTTTATCATATGATTATGCCTTGGTTTACTTACTTTTCCTTATTATTGGGCTTTTAAGATGTAGCTTGCCTTATTTCTTTCTTCCCCCCTCTTAGTCAACAGGGAATAGCTTTTTTTTAAGATTTCCTAAAAGTCTACATCTTTTTGTGGAGAATGATTGAGAGTATACTTTGATTGTATTCTTGAAAGTAATGGATCTTACTAATTGTGTAAATACTTTAACCTGTTATGTAATCAAAAGCTTAATTTATACAATCTGCTATTATGGAATGTCTTAAGTAATATTTGTGTAATAATTATAACACAGTGGAAAGACTTGAGTTTTGGCTCTGCTTTTTTCCCCTTGTAATTTAAAAAAAAAAAGTCTTTAAAACTGAAAGTTATTATTAAAGTAGAAATACCCAGGGGAGCTTCTTTTGCCAAATAAATATATTCAAGTAAATTAATGTATCTCCCCCTCCACTTCCATCTAAACAGCCTGAAGTACTTGAGCAGCTAAGTGGATTGAAAGAATTTTGGATGGATGGTAATAGACTGACTTTTATTCCAGGGGTATGTATATCAAATTTTAAAGACTTTGCTTATTGCTGTCTGTCTTTCTCATTTTTACAGATCATATGTTTTTAAGTACGATTAATCAATTTAAAATGATTATTCTTAATACTGTTAGATGGAAGCAAATTATATTTTTTTATCAACTATGTTGTGTTTTAGGTGTACAATAAAGTGAGTCAGTTATACATATTCATATATCCACTCTTTTTTAGACGCATTTCCCACGTAGGTCATTACAGGGTATTGAGTAGAGTTGCCTGTGCTCTATAGCAGGTCCTGATTAGTTACGTGTTTTGTATATAGTAGTGTGTGTATGTCAATCCAGATCTCCTGATTGATCCCTTGGCCCCTTTCCCCTTGGTAGCCATAAGTTTGTTTTCTACATCTGTAACTCTTTCTGTTTTGTAAATAGGCTCATTTGTACCATTTTTTCTTTTTTTTAGATTCCACATACAAGTGATATCATACGACATTTGTCTTTCTTTAACTTACTTCACTCATTGTGACAGTATCTAGGTTCATCCACGTTGCTGCAAATGACATTATTTCATTCTTTTTGATCGCTGAGTAATATTCCATTGTATATATGTACAACATCTTTATCCATTGCTCTGTCGATAGACATTTAGGTTGCTTCCATGTCTTGGCTATTGTAAATAGTGCAGTAAAGTTTGGGGTGCATGTATCTTTTTGAATTGTGGTTTTCTCCAGATATATGCCCAGGAGTGGGATTGCTGGATCATATTGTAGTTCTATATTTAGTATTTTAAGGAACCTCCATAGTGTTCTCCATAATGGTTGTACCAATTTACATTTCCATCAGCAGTGTATAAGGGCTCCCTTTTCTCCACACCTTTTCCAGCATTTATTATTTATAGATTTTTTTTAATGATGGCCATTCTGACTGTATGTGAGGTGATACTCATTGTAATTTTCATTTTCATTTCTCTGATAATTAATGATGTCAGGCGTCTTTTCATATGCCTTTTAACCATCTGTATGACTTCTTTGGAGAAATGTCTATTGAGATCTTCCACGCATTTTTTGATTGGGTTTGTCAACACATTCTTGATTAAAATTTTTATATTTCTATAATAAATTTTTGTAAAACACAGTTGACTTGTGTACAACTCAGGGATTAGGGGCACCAACCCTTTACACAGTGAAAAAAATCTGTGTGTGTAATTTATAGTCACCTTTCCCTATTTGAAATTCCTCATAACAAGGATTCCTCCTCAGGGTCTGATGTTCTGCATCTACAGATTGAACCAACTACAATGGAGTACTGTAGTATTTACTGTTGAAAAAAATCCATGTGTAAATGGGTCTGTGAAGTTCTGTGTTGTTCAAGGGTCAACTTTAAGTCTCTTTCTAATGTCATGGAGCATGTCCTTCCCAGGGGTTGCAGTTGAGCTTATATCCTGTTTCATTTTGCCCAGGGAATTGTTGAAATAGGCTATTTTAGCAGCTGACAATTGTGTTCATTCTCAGACCTAAAGCCATATGAATCCCCATATGTGCTAACTCCCTTGCAAATGGTGGGCAACTAAATTCCCAAAGAAA
Source organism: Cervus elaphus (assembly GCF_910594005.1). Classification (NCBI taxonomy): domain Eukaryota; kingdom Metazoa; phylum Chordata; class Mammalia; order Artiodactyla; family Cervidae; genus Cervus; species Cervus elaphus. Next base: position 16,786,660 of record NC_057839.1, on the reverse strand, counting down.
ATTATGTACTTGTCACTCTGCTAGGCTAAAATAGTAGGGGCTCTTAGCTTTTACTGACTGTATCACTAATGGCATTAAAAAATATGAATCCTCTCATATAAACATTTAATTATAAATTATAATTTGTCACTAAGTTTCTTATCTAAACTTTCCACAAACTGCTATTGACAGAGTCCTTAGATTTCCTTTTTTTTTAACTTACAGTTTATTGGTAGTTTGAAACAGCTCACATATTTGGATATTTCTAAAAATAATATTGAGATGGTTGAAGAAGGAATTTCAGGATGTGAAAACCTTCAAGATCTCCTATTATCAAGCAATTCACTTCAACAACTGCCAGAGACTATTGGTTTGTATTGATTTCTAATTCATGTGATTAAAACTAGTATACAATCTGAGAAACTTATTGCCATTGCTTGATTCAAAGCTTCCATATATCAAATTTTATTTATGAGATAGTTTTACTGTATTCTGAAGTCACAGATCCTATTTGAATTTTTCCTGTTGTGATCAGTTACTCAGTTTACTCTCTTGTTGACATTACTGTTTTTCTTTAAGGAAATACCATTTTTATCACTGTAATAAAGTTTGAATTCTTTAAAAGAGATTAATTTACCCAAATTCGCTTTAACTCTTGATTATGGCCCTTACCTACTAACTTTTTCCTATCTTAACTTCATTTTATACTTACAGGAAGACAGCCAGATGAGCAAAATCCTTTGAAAATTATACGGTTGACCCTTCAGCAGTGATGGTGGTTAGGGGGCCAACCTTCTGCAGTGGGAAAATCTCATATAGTTTATAAATGTACTTTTGTATTCACATTTACTTCCTCCCTATCCATGGTTCTGCATCTCTGTATTCAACCAACTGTGGGTCATGTAGTACTGTAGTAGTAAAGTGAAAAAAGTTCACATACATGTAAGTGGATCCATACACTTCAAACCTGTGTTGTTCAAGGGTCAGCTGTATTTATGTAGTTACTTACCTGGTGGTGCATCAAGGGAATTGAATTATCAAAAACCAAAAACTTACATATTGGCATCTTCATGATGTTTGAATATAAAAATCAGAAATATTTTTACATATTTTTCAATTGAATTACATAACTGTTATAGCTCAGGTTGTGTTTTGCAAATCTACTATAATTTTTCCAACACTTTTTATTTTAAATTAAACTCCATTTTTATTGTTTTAGGATTTAGTACACTTAAAGTATGCAGAATAGCTTGTTAAACTCTTAAGAAAGCTCCCTTAGGACTACCACTTCTTTAATCTTTGATACCATAAGTTTGTGCTGTGTATCCTCAATGTGATGTCACAGAATTGTTTCAAGGAGCATGGCTACAACAGTGAGCAGTGGAGACAAAAAGTACATACTCTTTATGAAGCTTACATTTTAGTGAGGCCTAAATGGATAAGTATACACTAATGTTAAGAGAGAATACGTATGTGAAAATTGTAAATGCTGGGTAAGGGCATGGAGAGATGATAGGGTTGGGGTGGTGTCTCTATTAGATAGCTTGGCTTTTTAAAAGTTCTTTATGATTCATGTCAAATGTAATATGTGGCTCACTTGACTGTTGATTGACTTCTAGTTCAAGATGAAAAATTGTTTATTATTTCTTCCCTTAATAGGTTCATTGAAGAATGTAACAACTCTTAAAGTAGATGAAAATCAGTTAATGTATCTACCAGACTCTATAGGAGGGTAAGATTTTTGTGTATTAAAAGAACCAGAAGATTTTTCTTTCAGTTCAGCATCCCATATAATTTTTCAGATAATTGTTAACATCAATAGGAGAGTCTAAAAACATTTAAATAAGCAATTGGCTGCAGGTTGGGTTTATTTATAATCAAGATAGGCCAGTTTTTCTACAGGTGAACTTTAGCTTAGTAGAAATAGATTTTCTTCTAGATTAGTTAAAGTCAAGTTCAAACGGTCATATGTTCTTGAGTTTTGGATTATATACAGGAAATTTTTTGTTAAAATATGTGTTTTCTTTTTTAATTAAAGGTTAGTATCAATAGAAGAACTGGATTGTAGCTTCAATGAACTTGAAGCTTTGCCTTCATCTATTGGGCAGCTTACTAATATAAGAACCTTTGCTGCGGATCATAATTACTTACAACAGTTACCCCCAGAGGTACTGTATTTACATTTTATTTTGAATTTTTATTTTTTATAATTATTAATTATAGGTGTCCAGTGTGGTTTTCTTTAGTTTCTTTCAGAGATAATTATGTAACTAAGTTATGTATTTTCTGGATAATAATTAGTTATATTGATTTGCTAATACTTTTATTCATATGTGAAAGTCAATAATTGAAAAGGAAAAATGTAATTACTTTTATACATGAGAAGAGTACTTTTATTACTTTTGAAAATGATACTTCACTTACATTTATTAAGCAGTAGGCTAAAGTTTTAATCAATAATTCTCTGTTTCTCTTTCAGATTGGAAGTTGGAAAAATATAACTGTGCTATTTCTCCATTCTAATAAACTTGAGACACTTCCAGAGGAAATGGGTGATATGCAGAAATTAAAAGTCATTAATTTGAGTGACAATAGGTTTGTAACAGTGTAATTCATCGTTTGGCTTATAGAAGACATCTATTGGATGAAATTAAAGTTCCATTATATGTGATAGAAAATCTAATACATGTTTTTCTTTGCATATCTAGTTTTGGGTTTTGTGTAGAATTTTCATTTGAAAGACTAATTTTACCTGATGTTAATTATCATACAGTGATTGTTATGGTTTATTTTATGTTGACTTTTGCTGTATAGTCTTAATCATCTTATGATAGCCATTTTTATTCCTAAAGTCAGATTTTTGCTTTAATACAGCTGTTGAACAAAGCAGCTTTTAATCTTACCTACTCCTTGTATTAATCTGGGCAGACATGTGACTAGACACCCACTCAAATAATTTGGACAACACAGCCAAGGTACAAAGCAAATAGATCACTAGGGATGCTAAATTGAAGCAATGTTTAAGTTAAGAACAAATGTCTATAATTTTTTCTGGTGTAAAGAGGCTAATAGTGGTAAAAGAATATTTGTAGAGCATTTTTATGTTTTGTTCTTGTTGTATCTTAAAAATACTCAAAACAGCCCTAATAATAAAACAGGTATTCCCATTTTATGGAGGGGAGAAAATTAAGACTCAGATTTAAGGTGATTCACATTGCTTATAAAAGAGAGCTTTTAGTGTAAACTTGGTTTTCTGACTAGGGTATTCAGACTGTTCACACCTTCCTCCTTTTAAATTGTTAATTATAGCTATGCAGTGTGGTTTTAAACTAAATCCCTTTTAAAATTAAATTCTTTCAGCTCATACTTTATACCCTAAAACTAGAGCCCTAAGTTCCAACACCTTGAGTTTCAGAGACCTAGATTCCCTAGGTTCCTTTGAAATTAGGTATAGAAGAATAGATAAACATAAGATGGAAAGTTTAAGTAGTCATTTTGTTTTAAACAGGGTCCTGTTTCAAGTTAGCATTCTACTAAATATCTCCGTTACTCAATTTTCACTCATTATAATGTTAAAATAGTCTTGCATATGGAAGTGCTGGCTCACAGTGAAATAAAAAGAGTGCCATATTTATAACATAAACTCTTATTAAGAGTGGTTCCTATAGCAATTTGTTCTCTCTAAATGCAAATAAAACATCCAAATCAATTTTATGAAACATTGTTTAATTTGTCCTTGCCTTTGCATTAAAGTATGGATAGTTGCTAGATTTTCCTAGGTAATTTTTTTGAGGTTATTAAATTATCCAATTCCCCCCCCCCCCAATCAAATTGACTCAATGGAAGATTTGTATTTTTAAAATTAATTCTTATAAAATTGGATAGTATTATGTCCTATTCAAAGACTGATAATTGATTTTCTCCTGAATTAAATGTTTTTCTCCTATTTTCATATGCAATAACATAGCATTATTTAGAAGACCATTAGATCCAGTTCTCATTTTAACGTTTCTCATTTTTAAAGTTTAATTTTTGTTTGCATTTTTTCCCACAGATTAAAAAATTTGCCCTTTAGCTTTACAAAGCTACAGCAATTGACTGCTATGTGGCTCTCAGATAATCAGGTAGGCATTCTGATTTTGTAAATTGATTATGCATTCTCATTTATTTAGGACTATTTAAGAGTAGTTCTAATCTGATACACATGTAAAAACATACAGATGCAGATCATTTTTGTGAAATATGTGTAGATTTATGAAGTCCTTTTTGGCCTGACTTCTCCTAAATCTGTAAAAAGGTAGATTAGGACAAAATCCTCCCTAAATTTTAATGTTTTTATAGAGACTCTCTGTGGTTTATATCTGTATACATTTGATAATTTAAATTATATTTCTAATCAAACAATTTGACAAACCTTAGAGAAGTATTTCTAACGAATTAAGAGTTGTTCCTTGAACTTTTCTTTGACAGACATTTATTGAAAACTTATAGTAGGACGTGAATGACTCTGGGAGCTGGAGTTATACTGATGAAGCAGATAGAATCTTCTTACATTCTCATTGAGTTTACATTCTCATGGGAAGCACTCGAGACAAATTAATAACTAAGTAATAATATTTCAGAACTACAGAGAAAGAGTTTGCTAGGCGTTGGAAAAGTAGCAAGGTTGGAGTAAATATACTATTTTAAATCGAGTGATTTAGGAAATACCTGTCTGAAGAAGGGAACAGTAGAGCAGTTTCTCAAATGAAATTAAGAGCGAGCCACAATGTGAGTTGGGTGAGGGGTACATTTAAAGACTACTAAGAATAAAGATGCCAGTACTGGAATGAGCTCAGTGTGACCGAGGAACAGATGAAAGGCCAGAGAACTGGAGTGTAGTGAGCAAGGGAGAGACGTATATAGTTAGATCTGGGGAGGGAGACTGAGGTTAGGTCCCCTGGGACCTTGTAGGCATACTAATCCCTTGGGGTTTCACCCTGAGGTAGAAAGAAATCTGTTGAAGTATTTCATTCCAGGAAATAATGAGATATGATTTACATTTTTAAAAGATCATTCTGGCTGCTTTGTGAAGAATGGACTGTGGGTGCTGAGGGTGAGGGTGGGATATTCTGTATTGGAAGCAAAAGTTAAATAAGAAAGCTATTGCAGTTAGTTTAGAAGGACATGTTGCTGGATTTCACCTAATAGGATAAGAGTGGAGATTGTGAGGAGAGCTCCAATTTGGGATGCATTTTTAAGAAAGCTGTTGCCAGAGGGACTTCCTGATGGACTCAATGTGGAACTTCAGAGAAAGAACTGAAACAGTATGACTTTTAGGTTTTTAACCTAACGAAGTACAATATTGGAGTTGCCATTTTCTGAGATAGGAAAGATGGGAGAGGAGTATGTTTGGGGATAAACTTAATAGTTTGATTTTATGAACGTCAAGTCATTAGTTGAGTGTCTATAATTGCAACTCAAGTATTGGCTGGAGATAAAATTTGGGAGTCAGCATTGTGCAAAGGGAATTTTATACCATGGAAGTACATTCAGTTACTAGAGAAATAGAGAAGAAGGTCAAACATTGAACTCAGGAATGAAAGGGATCCCAGAAAGAAAATAAAAACCACCAGCCAACCAAGAGAATGTGTTATCTAGAGAGACATATGAAGAAAGTGCTTCAGGAAAGATCAACTTAGTCAGATGTTGTTGATGAGTTAGGTATATGAGGACTGCTAATTAGCCATTGGGTTTGTTAAGACAGAAGTAATTACTGATGCTGAGGAGTAATAGTTTTAGTGAAATGGTGGGGGTTAAATTTTGATTTAAGTGTATTATAGTGCATGGAAAGAAAGAAGGTTGGGGCAATGAACATATCTTAGTAGCCTAGCTAAGTTTCATTGTGTAGACTGTTGTTAAGCTTGTTTTAATGGATAAGAAATCTCTTGTATAATGTCACCATAATAATGGATTGTAGGTTCTGATCAAAAAGAAAAGAATAAGGACTACCTCATCTGTAATTATGAGGAAACCATTTTTTCTGTATCTATTCTCAAGTATTTCTTGCTAGTAAATGTTTTTAAACAAAACAATATAACATTTACTGATCCCTTTAATAAGTTAAAGCTTTATGTTTGAGCAATACTTTATAATTTACCTAAAGCTGTGTTTTCCCAGGGAAAACACAAGGTTTAGATACACAAGTCTCATATAAATAGATAGTCCTAAATTCCATCATCAAATTCGCTTGGGAGACATGTTATATCCCTCTTTTGGATTATGTTAGCAACCCTGATGTGTTCTGATAGTAAAGAAACCATCTTGTCTATATTTCAGAATTCTCTAAACTTCTTAACTAAGAAACCCTTTTGCCCTAACTCTTAATAATATCTTAAAAACCTTATGTTGATATTGCTCCACACTTATGAATCAGTCTGTATATCCTTTTGTTCTACAAATTAGAGAAAGAAATATTAAAATAATGATACTTTTGTTTTCATTAGAACTTGAACACAAGTGATTACTACATCTATTAAATGTGTCAGTTCATGTATATATACATGTGTGTGTGTATATATATATCTCTCTTACTTGAATATTTACATTTTAAGTCTGATACGAAGTTTAGCTGCTGGATTCACAAAACGTTTAAACATCTGCTGGGCTCTGGCTCAAGTACCTATTACAATAGTATGAATGAGACATGGCTCTTGGTCTTGAGGACTCTGAACTGTTAATATATTAGAACTGCTGTGGATAAATCTGTGCCAGAAAATTATGCCAGATGACTTATTAAGGTGAAATTAATAGCGTAGTGTCTACAATGTTCTGTCATTCACCTCTTCTTGCACCTCATTTGTAGATTAAAGTAAAAATTATGATGATATGGGGCTTTGTTTTCCCTAGTGTAGCAAAGTAATAAATAGTAAAACATACGTGATGTAGCTATAAAACCTCCCTTACAGTATGAGGTAGTCATTTCCATGTAAAAGGATGAAATGTAGGGGAGAAAAATATGTGAAAGTAGTTTGATTATAAATTATGAAAATAAATTGCTTCTGGACATTTCACTGACCATGAAGAATATAAACCTATAGGCAGTACATGCAGTAACATAATCTTTCATAAGTCTCTAGAAGGTTCAAACAGAACAGTTGATCATTCATTCCTCATTCATTTTGTCATTTTTATTCAGGAACCATTTATTGAACAGCTACTCTGTGCCAGGCAAACTAAGATGGGCCAAATAAGGATATTAAGAAACTAGTTTTAATATGGTATGATAAAAGACTTGATAGGCTTCAGGATCAGAGAAGGGGCACTTCACTTGGGGATAGCCAGTTTCCCAGAGGAGGAAATGCCTGCTGTGCCTAAAAGAGGAATACATCTTCTCAAGAGAGTAATAGTATTAAATGATGAAAGAGGAAGAGTATTCTGGTTAGAAGGAATATCAGCAGCCTAAGCACTTATTAGTAAAGCAGTGTAATCAGTGTCTGTACAAGTGGTTTTATGACTAGAGCATAACCTGTAAGGTGGAAGAGTTGGATATGAGGCCACAGAGGTAGACACAGACCAGGTCATGGAGGATCTTATATGCCATACAAAGGAACTTGCATTATATTTCAAGGATGACAAATAGATTTTTAAAATTTTACATGTCAACTTTGATAAATTATAATTTTTAAAAGGATTCTAAAGCCATATTTAGGCTCAGAGGAAAATTGTTGTGCTTAGGTTCAGTGTAATTTATTGACTTTACTAGGACACTTGATAGTGAAAGGGTCCTCTGTGATAATTGTCAGAATGAATAGTAAGTGTAAAAATAGGAATGTCCCAGGCAAATTGAATGTTTGGTCATTATAGTCATAATCAATTATTCATGTATGTAATCAGATCATGGCATCTGGTCCCATCACTTCATGGGAAATAGATGGGGAAGCAGTGGAAACAGTGTCAGACTTTATTTTTCTGGGCTCCAAAATCACTGCAGATGGTGATTGCAGCCATGAAATTAAAAGATGCTTGTTCCTTGGAAGAAAAGTTATGACCAATCTAGACAGCATATTAAAAAGCAGAGATATTACTTTGCCAACAAAGGTCCGTCTAGTCAAGGCTATGGTTTTTCCAGTGGTCATGTATGGATGTGAGAGTTGGACTGTGAAGAAAGCTGAGCACCGAAGAATTGATGCTTTTGAACTGTGGTGTTGGAGAAGACTCTTGAGAGTCCCTTGGACTGCAAGGAGATCCAACCAGTCCATCCTGAAGGAGATCAGTCCTGGATGTTCATTGGAAGGACTGATGCTGAAGCTGAAATTCCAATACTTTGGCCACCTGATACAAAGAGCTGACTCATTCGAAAAGACCCTGATGCTGGAAAAGATTGAGGGCAGGAGGGGAAGGGGACGACAGAGGATGAGATGGCTGGATGGCGTCACCGACACAATGGACATAGGTTTGGGTGGACTCCAGGATTTGGTGATGGACAGGGAGGCCTGGCGTGCTGCGATTCATGGGGTCGCAGTCGGACACAACTAAGCGACTGAACTGAACTGAATCAGTTTAAGAGAAGTGATCCTGGGATACATGCCAGCACTACTATAGGAGATAAGGAACCTGTGTAACATATAGGCAGGCAAGTGACATGGTCAGATGGGTCTACTAGAAAGGCTTTGGGGCCTGCATTATGGAAGATTTAGTAGTGGTGATGCCCATGGGAAGGCCTGTTGAAGGCCATTGCCATACTCAGGTCAACAGAAAATGTTGGCTGAAGTAAAGTGGTGATGACAGAGCCAGTGAAAAGACTGTATTTAGGACATAACTTTAAACATCACATTAGTAGAATGTGTGGAAAATGCATATATGTGAGAAGAAAAGGAGTAAAGGCAAAGATCAGCCTCAGAGGTGTACCCTGAGTGACTAGGTGGATATTGATTCCATAACTAAGAACCACAAGAGAAGGAAATATGTTTATATAAAGGTATTAAGTTCTAGTAAGGTTTATTGGGTTTGAAGTACCTTTGGCATATTAAGTAGACATGCAGAGAACAATTCGAGTGACCTTGAACCACTACCATGACCACCACCTGCCACCTTGTTTTAAACTAAGGTTTCTGTGCTCTTGGTTTCTCCATTCTTTTAATTTTTAACCTCCAAGGATTTCTTCAAATTACTCTTGAAGACCTAATTTCTTTTTTCACAGTACTGCTATATATTTATTCCTTTCATTTGTAAAATTTATAGAAGACTTGTAGTGTGACAAGAGATATCAGCCCATCATCTTAATCACTTTTTCTTGGGAGTGGTTTCATAGCTTTTTATTATTTTCTCAAAAGGGATTGTTGTCAGATTATTTTTCAAATGTTGCTGCTGCTGCTAAGTTGCTTCAGTTGTGTCCGACTCTGTGCAACCCCATAGACGGCAGTCCACCAGGCTCCTCTGTCTGGGATGCTCCAGGCAAGAATACTGGAGTGGGTTGCCATTTCCTTCTCTTTTTAATGTTAGGGGTGGATTAATCCTGTGGAATACTAACATTTAAGTGGCAAACAAGTTACTAGGCTTCGAAGGAGTGGCTATAGAGGTAGAAGGAGAACTATATGATAGTGTTTTTTAAGATAAGGATGAAGCAGCTGGCCTGAAGAAAGGAGTTGCAACAGGATAAATCTAATGAGAGGTTAGTTCAAATGAAGTCTGAAAAACATCAATTATATTTTGGCAAGTCATAGCTATCTTGCCACTTACCTTGGCTATAGCTAATGCAGTTTTAGAAGTATATGTCAAATACCAGATTGAAGTGGTTTAAGGAATAAATAGATGACTGAATGGAGGCCTATGGTTATTGATTAGTCTTTTAAGAAGGTTGGATAAGAAAGAAAAGGAATAGAACAGAAAGAAATTGGTAACTAGGGGCAAGAGAGCATGTTTCTAAGTTGTTGGAAAGAGGCTCTATGGAGATTGGGATTAGAGAGTGATGGATAACTGGAGTGGAAGCTGATGGAATCAAAAGCTCTGGCAGGTATTCTTACATTCTTGAAGGGATCTTGGATGTGACATTTGTGAGAGGAAGGGCTAAAAATGTTCACGGTAAAATTCTTAGAACGTAACATTTTCCAAACTCTTAGCAGTTCTTGAATCCTATATTTGTTAAAAATTTTTTTCAAAGATACTATCTTCTTCAAAATTCAATTTAGGAAGTTTGGAAGAATTTTCAAGCAGCATTGGGAGTCTGTTGAAGTTTTTACCACAACCTTGTTGTTAATACAAATTTGCTCAACTGTGATATAGAGAAAGCATGCAATTGGAATAATTCTGGGTTGCACTTTGTCAACCCAGGTGCAAGAGAAGGCCAATGCAATAAGGAGGTCTGGTAACTGGCAGGAAAGTGGTTATAAAGAGATAAGTTGAGGTATGAAAAGAGAAGCGAAGACAGGAAAGAATGATAGTGATAAAGTTGAAAGTTGAAGAGAGTGACAGTCTTGGTGGGATTGATGAGCAAGTATGTAGGAGCAATGAAGTGAGGAATCTGCATGAAGTCTATGTTACATGCTCTGCTGATTGCCTTTTTTTTTTTTTTTTGCTGATTGTCTTTTGACTGAGCACTCCTTAGTTTCCTTTTCAGGGATTTTTTTCTGCCAGTATCTTATACGTTGAAGCCCCTCATGGTGCTCTAGGCTCTGCTTTATTTACTTTCTCTGTACCAGTTACTGACTCTCTTAGTAGTGTTAGTGGCTCTGTCATGTTCGACTCTGTGATCCCATGGACAGTAGCCCACCAGGCTCCTCTGTCCATGGGATTCTCCAGGCAAGAGTACTGATGTGGGTAGCCATTCCCTTCTCCAAAGGATCTTCCCAGCCCAGGGATCAACCCAGGTCTCCTGTGTTGCAGGCAGATTCTTTACCATATAAGCTACAGATACCACTTACTGACTATATCATCATTATTCTTAATAATTGTCTTCAACTCAGTTCTGTTTCCTTAACTTTACACTCACTGTCTGTTTAACACTGCCCCTTAGATGTCTCAAATTCAACCAACCTAAAGCTGAACATTTCATCTTCTGCTTCAGATCTTTTTCTTTGCTAGTGTTCCCTAGGTCAGTAAAAAGTACTTGCTGGATACAGAGATCTGAGAATGTAATTCTTAACTACTGAGTCTCCCTATACTTCAGTGCAGTGAATCACTAAACTCTGTCTAGGCTTAACCATTAAATACTAATATATCAGATGTTTCTATGCTTTGCTTTATCCCTGCTCCTCCTTCCCTTAAATAGAGTTCACCATCATCTTTCAGTTAGACCTGCGCTGTCCAAAACAGTAGTCATTGTGAGTAGTCCAAATTGAGATGTGCTATCAGTGTAAAATACACACTAAATTTTCTGCACTTAGTATGAACAGAGTGTAAAATCAATCAACAATTTTTACTATTGATTACACATTAAAATGACAGTATTTTGAATAAGTTTAGATTAAATACATTGTCAAAATGAATTTAATCTCTTTTTAGGAACATGTGGCTACCAGAAAATTGTAAATTATCTATGGGTCTCATTTTTTATCTCTTTATATTTCTGTTGGATGGTGTTGACTTAAGATCATTGAGATAGCTTCCTAAGAGGTCTCTTCCTCCAGTGTTGCCACAGCCCCAGTCTTCTATCACCCGAATTCCATTCAGAACCACACTGTAACTCATCTGGCCCTTTACTCTTGTTATTGCCTAGTTTTATCTCCTCCCCTCACATCTTTATTCTCATTCCCCAAATGAGTTCTGTGCTCCTGGAGCAGTCTTCCTCCCTCTTCTGACCTGTTAATGTCTACTCATCCTCATCTTGGAGGGCTTTCTTTCAGGAATGCCTTCCTCATCGCCCAAGATGTTGGTAAGCAGATACCTCCTCCTTTGTGTTTCCTAGCGCCCTGTGCCCTCTCTACCTAGGTCTGACGTTACTGTACCGTATTTACTTTGTTGTCTCTGCCCCTCCTCTCGTGTATTGTGAGCTCTGCAGAATCAGTAAAGATGGTTTGCTCACCACTCTATACTAGTGACTATCATAGTGCTTTGCATATAGGAGGCACTTAGGAAATACTTGTTGAACAAGTAATTTTAGGTTTCAGAGAAAGAACATTTAACAGGCTATGTTAGAGAAATTATGACAAAGGAGTAGAATGAGTATCCAAAATGAAATAGATCATTGGAGTTAAGTATTTAGGGAATGGAGAGGCTCAATAAATAGTTCTCAATCTCTTTCTGTCTTTGCTCTCAATAAAAGATGATTAGTTTTCTTATAGCGCCTTTATTGAAATATAAATCATGTACTATACAGCTCACCTAAAGTGCAAAATTCTTAGGTTTTTAATATATTCATAGAATTGTACAACCATTGCCACAGTTACTTTTGAACTTTTTTAGGAGTGTGATTAGTTTTTTAGAAGCCTCTCATAATTTTTTAACATAAGTTTTACCTTTAAAAAATTATTTATTTATTTAGTCCATCACATAACATGTGATGTTCCCCAACCAAGGATCAAACCCAGAACCCTGACCACTGGACTGCTGGAGAATTCCCCCCCAGATAATTTTTTTTTAACTTTGTCTTTTATGTAACTCCCTGTGTAATTACATGAAATTGTAGTTAAATTTAGTTGTGTTTTTTTTTTTTTTTTGCCATGCCACACAGCTTGCATGATCTCAGTTCTCCAACCTGGGACTGAACCATAGCAGTGAAAGCCCAATATCCTAACTACATGGCCACCAGGGAAGTCCCTCCCAGATAATTTTGATATGTCCACCTAAGTAGACTTCTTTCCTTCTTCCAACCCACTCCTCATCTACTGAGAAATCACTGGGCTAAAAGTATGGCTGTGTCATTTTTATATCTATGGAATTACCCATTACTATTGAAGGATTTGGCGTAAAAGAGTCAGAAGTGGTTGGATACTACTAGAAAGTCATTGTATATTAGGAAAGGAAAGGAGCTTGAGTGAAGCAGGGCTTAATCTTTCTCAAAAGATGGGGTGTTTATACTTGAAAGAGGAGTCATGATCTTGTAGCCTTTGTAAACTATCTCCACCTAATGAACTAGCATTTATGCAATGTGGGAGAAGAAGCAGCTTGTATCTGAAAAGGCTTCAGGAAACTGCTGTCTTTGGGAAGGAAGTACGTCTACCATTGCTATTATCTGAGGAGGTCAGGAAAGTTCTCACTGATGATGTTTGAGACACAGGGCAATATCTTTACTGTGGAACAAGGATAGGGGCACAGAGGAAATGTCTGAATGGGAGTAAGATTGTAGGATGACATCAGCTAGCGGCACAGTTTTCACAAGAGTAAGTCCAAAGATTTAATTGATGGAGTGGCAGGTTGAGGGGCGAATTGGGTAGTTCCTGCTTGTTTGGAGTTAGCCAAGGCTTGGATTGGTAGAATGTTGGGTCAATAGGCTGGCAAAAGTATTAGTTATTTTAAGAAGTAAATTGAGAACACTTAATAACCAGTTAGGGAAAAAGTCTTAAGGAAAAATGAGATCTGAAATAATTGGAGTTTCCAGCTCTGCCAGTGAATAACTTGGTGTTGTATTAATGGAGAAATGAGACACAGGGAATAAGAGAGAAGAGAAAAGGTTACAGCCTAGTGTTTGTACTCTGTTTTCAGCTAAAATAAACCTGCAAATAACTAGACTAAACCTCTTAACTCGTTTCTGCAAAAGCATCTTCTCATAGGAGAATGCTAGTAGGGGCAAAATAACATAAAATGAAGAGGCTTAGTTTTTGGTGTTACTAAAATCACTGTGATAAGTAATTATTGGACTGTGGATGTACTTAATGTACTTAATATATGAGAACTTTTAAAACTATTGATAGTGATAATTGCAATACAGAATGAGTTTGCTTTGTATTATTCATTTGAATCAGTCCTAATGAGATGGATGAAACTGGAGCCCATTATACAGAGTGAAGTAAGCCAGAAAGATAAAGAACATTACAGCATACTAACACATATATATGGAATTTAGAAAGATGGTAATGATAACCCTATATGCAAAACAGAAAAAGAGACACAGAAATACAGAACAGACTTTTGAACTCTGTGGGAGAATGTGAGGGTGGGATGTTTCAAAAGAACAGCATGTATACTATCTATGGTGAAACAGATCACCAGCCCAGGTGGGATGCATGAGACAAGTGCTCGGGCCTGGTGCACTGGGAAGACCCAGAGGAGTCGGGTGAAGAGGGAGGTGGGAGGGGGGATCGGGATGGGGAATAAGTGTAAATCTATGGCTGATTCATATCAATGTATGACAAAACCCACTGAAATGTTGTGAAGTAATTAGCCTCCAACTAATAAAAAAATTAAAAAAAAAAAAAAAAAAAAAAAAATAAAAGCTAAATTTTATTTTTTAGTTTTGTACAAGGTTTCAAATCAATGTTTAAAGTTTTATTATGTATATTGATATTTTTTGTAACCTACACATTGATACTTAATAGAAAAAATGGTGAGTACTTACTCAGAAGTATTGCTCGATATGTATTTGCTATAGGATTATTGAAAATTGAACATTTGTTTTCTTTCCCTAGTCCAAACCCCTGATACCTCTTCAAAAAGAGACCGACTCAGAGACCCAGAACATGGCGCTTACTAACTACATGTTCCCCCAGCAGCCAAGGACTGAGGATGGTAGGAGTTTAAGAATCTCTTTTCTTTAAAAAAACTAATACTGATGAAGTATAGCAAAGATGTGAATTGAATTTTAAGTCTCAGAGACTTGTACTAGTTTGAAGAAAATTTAGCGAATTGGTTAATGAAGTTCTCTGAAAATAGGAAAATAAGGCAGCATCTCAGAGTTATAGATAGTTGAATTTAGAGGTATGTCTATAGCATGTTTCCTTAAATGATTCCTTTGATTTTGTTGGATGCATTTTAGTGTGGGGAGACTTTACCAGAAAAGTGTAAGTTTATAATATTCTGAGTCCTCTTAAGAGTTCATATGTAAAGTATTTCACTATGGGTATTATGGGAGCACTATAACTAGTACACAGTACTGAATCAGAAACTACAGTTGGTATGGTCAGGCAGCTGAATTTCTATTTAACTGCAAGAGAAGCATCTTCCTTTATCACAGTGTCTGAGAAATAAATGAGTCAGAAAACATAATGTGCTTTAGGTGAAATTTTTAATACTTTGAGAGTAGACACTTCACGTTTAATTCATTCTATTTTTATTACCACACATGTGCCAGGCATTGTTTTAGATCTAAGTATGTAAGATCTTTGCCCCACCCCTGGCTGCTTCTTGAGGCATGTGGGGTGTTTGTTCCCCATCCAGGTATGGAACCAATGTCCCGTTCATTGCAAGCACAGAGTCTTTTAACGACTAGATCGCCAGGGAAGTCCCAGATCTAAGTATTAAAGATCTTACATACTTACTTTCAAGAAGCTCATGATGTGAAAGGAGGATAATGATGGATAAATTTGAAAGAGAAGGTGGGGGATAATGATGGATAAATTTGAAAGAGAAGGTGTGGTATCTTGAGCCTAGTTAGCGGAATCAGTCTTAAACAGGAAAAAGGGGAAGAATGGATCCATATAACAATAAATTTATAACTGGAGAAAACAGGATATTGGGGAGCAGTATCAGTCTGAGGGTTTTTATTGTATTTACTTTCTCAGTGAAGTCAAAGAGAAAATTGCCTGTAAAGGTTGGGGGAAGGGCATTTGAGGTAAGTGGTGGTGATTTTGTGTGGGAGAGCAGGCTGACTTGGAATGAATTCCTGAGCAGTGTTGAAGATGGAACAAAGAGTAGGGAGTACCATAAATTTGTAGTGGTTCCAAACCACAAGGTTATATCATTTTTCTCTGGTTGAATTCCAGGGCAAAGGTAGGTGATTGAAATACCATGTTACAGGAAATATTGGGTAGGTATGACTTAAGGAAAGGGGGAAAAAAGATGAGAGCGGTAGAAATAATATGTCATGAAATCTAAGGTGAATAGAGAAGGGAGTAAAAGAATGCTTTTACAGGAAGAAAAGGAAATGAGGTTAAGGAATTCAACATTTACCAGCAATAATAAATGAATGAATTAGAAGGACAAGTTGAGTGGTCAGGTATTACACAAGCTAAGGTATTGAGGAGTACCATGATTTTGAATCACATGGGTGAGATGCAGGTGGACATTGAAATTGAGGACATCAAGAAATTATGAAATTGTATTGTTGGGGTCATCACACATCGTCATCATTCAGGATTTTGACAGGTCTTAGGTAGGTAGGCCTTGTCTGATAGCTCAGTTGGTAAAGAATCCACCTGCAATGCAGGAGACCCTGGATTGATTCCTGGGTCAGGAAAATCTCTGGAGAAGGGATAGGCTACCCACTCCAGTATTCTTGGGCTTCCCTGGTGCCTTATTTGGTAAAGAATCTGCCTACAGTGTAGGAAACCTGGGTTCAATCCCTGGGTTGGGAAGATCTCCTGGAAAAGGGAAAGGCTACCCACTCCAGTATTCTGGCCTAGAGAATTCCATGGACTGTGTATAGTCCATGGGATCACAAAGAGTTGGACACAACTGAGCAAGTTTCACATATGACATATAGGTAGAGAGAAACATGCTAGGCAAATGCTAGAATCCAAATGAATATGCCAGTGTGATCAGATCTAGTAGCCTCTAAAATGCAGAAAAAGTAATGTTACTACCTAATGCCCTCTATCTCAAAAGATGTGAGATTTATACTAAAGGGTAGAAAGTGTAGGTGACCAGAAGTTGACAGGAGTGAGAGGAATGGTTAAAGTTATTTTCCTTGGGGTTCTGAAAAAATTCTGATGTAATAGTGCTTTGATAAAATCTAAAACTCTTAGAGATCTTTGGACTAGGCTGATGATTGGTAGTCTTAACCCTCATCCCCACCTCTAGTACATAATGAACAGTATTGGAATTAGGAAGACTAGTTCTGAATGCCAAACCTTGAATGAAATATTTATATAATTGCCATGTTACTTTTTGTAGGGAATTGCACAAAGTCACACATCTGTAGTGTTTTATTAGATTCTCTTCAAGAATCCTTCTGGTAACAAAACAATCCTAAGATGGGAGGGGAAATCCTCTCTCTCAATCCTGGAAGTAGACTTCGCTGGAAATACTTGCGTTTCCAAGTATACCACAAAAAGTGTGTCAGTAAGGTTTCCCAGGAATTTGAACCTCATTGCACAAACAAACACTGTAATTCATTTAATATTAAGCAACAACACAAAGCAAGTAAAAAATTTTGAACTGAGTAATTAAAGAAAAAGGTAAATAAAGCTTTATGCCTTTTGTTAGTATTTAGTTTCATGGTATTCTTCCTGTGGATATGAGCTTAAAGAAGGGTAAGAAGCCGAAAAGAAGGACTAAAAATGAATGATAATTATGCTGGTTTTGTGGAAATAATCAAGCTGACTGTATTTGAGTTTTCAGTTTTTCTATTAGCTAAAAAGGTGCTTTTAATCTCTTTTGTTGTTTTCTTTTAATGGGCAGAAAATAAGTTGTGATTTTTTTTTTTAATTGTACAAACTTCTGTAAGGTGATATATAATAGTCAAATGGATTAATTTTTTAAGCCTTACCTTTTGTTTTGGTTACCTGTTAGGAAGCAAAAAACTTTGACAGCTGTTAATTCTTTAATATTGTATCAGATAGCAGGATATGTAAGTGTTGAGTTTGTTAAATTTTAAATTTTCCTTAGTTTTGATATAAAGAATATCTTGCAATTACTTTGTTTACATAGTCAAACTATGTATAATGTTTAATGCAAGTAGGGGCCATCAGGGTAGTCATTTTTTACCAAAATATTTCCTTTTTTCTGTGTTAACTCTCCTCCTCTAGTACATAATAAACAATATTGGAATTAAGATTTCTGAATGCCAAAACTTGGATGAAATGATTGCATGAAATAACACTGTAGTACCGTGTTATTTTTTGTAGGGAACTACACACAATTACGTATCTATAGTGTCTTAATTATATTGTATTCTCTTCAGGAATCTTTCTCATTAAAAAACAAGACAGATCAGCTTTAAGAAAGAAAAGATGTGTGATCGCTATTGTGAAGAAATGTTAGAAATACAGCCTAGTTGTTAGTGTAGCATTTATAGCTGCTGACATTGACCGGTCTTAATTTATTATAATGAACATCTCATAAAATTATGAGCAAGTAAAAAAAAAAAAAATTATGAGCAAGTAACAGTTTTTCATACTTATAGTAAAATATAGTGGGGCTTTGTTTGTTTTTGTTTTTCTCTAGTTATGTTTATATCAGATAATGAAAGTTTTAACCCTTCGTTGTGGGAGGAACAGAGGAAACAGCGAGCGCAAGTGGCCTTTGAGTGCGACGAAGACAAAGATGAGAGGGAGGCGCCTCCCAGAGTGAGTCTCTTTGCTTTCCTTCAAATTTTAAACCAGTCTCCTGATATTTATTGGGTGCATGTATGCTAAATCGCTTCAGTCATGTCTGACTCTTTGCCACTGCGTGAACCATAAGCCTGCCAGGCTCCTCTGTCCATGGGATTCTCCAGGCAAGAATACTGGAGTGGGTTGCCATGTCCTCCTCCAGGGGATCCTCTCAACCCTATGCCTCTGTCTCCTGCATTGGCAGGCGGGTTCTTTACCACTAGCACCACCTGGGAAGCCCGCATTTATTAGGTACTATATAGCTCATCTGTGCTATTTTCGGGGATACAAAGAAGTATTTGTTTCATTCCTTACCCTCAAGGCACTTGAAATTTTATTGATCCAGTACATTTATGATGTGCAAGTATTTGAGAACAATATAAAATTGTGTGAATAAAAACCAAATTTCATAGTGTACATAAATATAAGAGAAAAACAGATTATTGTTTCCCCTTTCCTTTCTTTAATAATTTATTTGTATATTAAAGGGATGAACAACTCTTTGAGGTGAACATTTTGTTTCTTTATGAGACTGTGTTGTAGTAATAGAAGTAGCAAATACACATTTCCAAGTTAGTTATGGATGTGATTATTTTTTCCTTGTATAATAAAGCTGGCTGAATTCTAGAAAATGATGATTAGGCTGATCTTAGAGGTGTTTGGTTTCTGGCACATAAGTCATCATAATGTAGGAATTTTATGTCTGTTTGCATAATTATCTAGCTGGAAAACATGTATCTGTTTCAAAGCCAAGTGACAGTGTTGGCAATATCCATACCATATATCTCCAAATGGAATATATTTAAGTGTACTAAAAAAAGCTTTTAAAACATTGAAATCTGTAACTGTGAAGTTTTTTTTTTTTACTATCAATAAAACCATACATTTATTGATCTAAAATGCTTTCAAAGGCCTATCATCTGTCTTCACAGTTACCTTATGAGCTAGGTATGTAGTATAATTAAGATGGACTATTTATTAAATTTTGAGATTGATGTTAGAAATATTTATCTGTAGATAACTAATAAGAACCTTCTGTATAGCAGAGGGACCTCTACTCAATACTCTGTAATGGCCAATATGGAAAATCTAAAAAGAGTACATCTATGTATAGATTTAACTGATTAAGTTTGCTCTACAACAGAAAATAACACAACACTATAAATCAACTATACTCTAATAAAATTTTTTTAAAAAAGAAATACCTGTACTTTGAATTGTGAGATAATTTAAAATTATCTCTTATTTTATTTCTCCAGGAGGGAAATTTGAAGAGATACCCAACACCATACCCGGATGAGCTTAAAAATATGGTCAAAACTGTTCAAACCATTGTACATAGATTAAAAGATGAAGAGACTAATGATGACTCTGGAAAAGATTTGAAACCACATGAAGATCAGCAAGTTGTAAATAATGATGTGGGTGTGAAGGTTAGAAAACTCAATTTAAAACATTGACTAAAGTCTATTTCCAGTTCTTCAAAATTTTTAAATGATAACTGATACGATGATCCTTTTTATATACACCAAAATACACTCCCAGACTTGGGGAGTATTCTCAGACTGTTGCTGTTGTTCAGTCATCTCCGACTCTTTACAACCCCATGGACGGCAGCACGCCAGGCCTCCGTGTCCTTCACCATCTCCCAGAGTTTGCTCAGACTCATGTCCATTGAGTCAGTGATGCCATCTAACCGTCTCCTCCTCTGCTGCCCCCATCTCCTCCTACCCTCAATCTTTCCCAGCATCAGGGTCTTTTCCAGTGAGTCGGCTCTTCACATCAGGTGACCAGAGTCCTCAGATACCTGAACTAAAAGCTGTCATAGTGAGCAAACTGAAATGCTATTATTACCACTTCAGTTGTGGTTACAGACTGTCCAAATGGGCAGGAGAGTATCAGCATAGCTTTTGAACTAACATTGCCCTAACAAAGAATAAGATAATAGTGTCAGAAAGTTCATGGTTATAGAAATACTTTTTCCCCTGGTAATATTGATCCATTCTACCCAGTTTTAATTTTAAATGTAATTACTGTGACAGATCATTGACGTTTCCCTAGGATGTTTCCGAAACCTACACAAATCCCTAAATTGTGTGTTCCTTTAATGAACTTTCCCCTCTGCACCTGTATCACAGAAACAGAAGTTTTTTCTTGTCACTGAAGTTACTGTACATTCCACAATGAGCAGGAGAAAATCAAGCCTTCCTGAGTTTGCACATGCCAAGTGACTCACTCATAAATACCAGCTTTGCACCTTCTAGGATGAAACAGAACCTTAGCTAAATTGTAAAGTTTAATGTGGCTCATGGACCTTTGTGACTGCCTGTTCCCACAGTGAGCGTTTTCTCTCTCAGTGCTACAGATTTCCATGTTTAAAACTTCTTCAGTTTACCCATAATAGGAAGATACTTTTAAATTTTCATCTGAACTTTGATACAGTAATAAGTGTAAAGAATGTGAGTTCTTTATCTTTTCTTTTGCTTAGACTTCTGAAAGTACCACTCCAGTAAGAAGCAAAGCTGATGAAAGAGAAAAGTATATGATAGGAAACTCAATACAGAAGACCAATGAGCCTGAAGCTGAGGTCAATTCTGGAAATCTGCCAGTGACTGCAAATGTGAAAGCCTCTGAGAACTTGAAGCATATTGTTAATCATGATGGTGTTTTTGAGGTATGGCTTTATGATTATTCTGGAGTAATGTTAAATGATAAGAATTTAACAGTTCATTGTTGCTCACTAGAGGTAGGGGAAGCCTGATACCAATAGCAGAAAATATGCTAATACAGTTTTGCTATTGAGAAATTTCATAATATTTGTTTTACCACTCATTTATCACTTAAGCTTCAACATTGGAGTACAGAGGTTATAAAAAATTTTACTATTTAAATTAGATTGTGGCAGTTCTAATTCTGTAAAATTTATAATAGCAGTTGCTTTAATCTCAGTAACTTAAAAATGAGAAAGTTGCTGTTGGTTTACCAAATAATAAGTCAGTTATTTGACTTATTTAGGCATTTATCATTGATTGTAAAGTTTTTTTTTTTCTTGAATATCTGAGACTTTTTAAAGAGATTTTCCCCTTGGATCAGTAAAAGCTTTTTTTTTTTTAAAGCAGTTTTACTGAGGTATAACTCATATACTATACAACTCACTTATTTAAATAAAAGGTGCAGTTCAGTGGCTTTTAGTGTTAAAAGTTGTGCACCCCTCACCACAAACACTTTTTAGAACATTCTTACTACCCTAAAAGAAAGTCCGTACTTCTTAGTTGTCTCCCTACAACTTCTGTATCCTCCTCCCCAGTCCTGAGCAACTAGTGGTCTTCGGCCTCTAGATTTGGCTGTTCTTGGCATTTCATATAAATAATCACACAGTATGTGGTCTTTGTAACTGTTTCTTTCATTTAACATAATGTCATCAAGATTATTCACATTGTAGCACGTATCAGTACTTCATCCATTTTTTTTAATGTCTATATATTTCATTGTCATCGTCCATTATGAACATTTGAGTTATTTCCACATTTTGTCTCTAATGATGAGTGAGTTTCCTTTGAATATTTGTATACAAGTTTTTGTGTGGATATATATTTTCTTTCCTCTAGAGTTGAATTGCTAGATTGTGTGGTAACTCTGTTTAACTGTTTGAGAAACTGCCAGTTTTCCAAAAGTGATTGTACCATTCTACATTCCCCTCATACACTGCTGGAGGAAATAAGTTTTATAGCAATTTAGAAAGAGGTTTTTTCTGGCTATAAAGAACCACACAGATGCTTTAAGATGAAGGAATTGTTTAACTTGTATTTTGAAGTATTTCAGTTAACAGAAATAGGAGAATTGAATGAAATGTGAAAAGAATAATGAGAGCAAATGAACGGCCTTTAGAAAATGTAGGAAAGAGCATTGGTCAGACCATCTGACCAAATATATCAGAGGATATAAAATTAGTAGAGTAGATTGTTTCCTGATAGCTATGCTGAGAAGTCTGGACTTAATGTTCTATACTATAGTCTTTGGGGAGCCACTGAACATTTTTTAGCAGAATTATCTACATTAAACATAATCATTGTAACTTCCCTGGTGGCCCAGTGGTTAAGACTCCATGCTTCCAGTGCAAGGGACAGTGGTTTGCTTATTGGTTGGGGAACTAAGATCCCACATGCTGTGGGGCATGGTCAAAATAAATAAATAAAAAGTTTTAATTAAGAAAATAAGCATAATCATTGGAAAAAATGCAGTAGCTGGGGGAAAGAGTAAGAAAGGAAAGAATATGAGCAAACTGCAGGAAGATTAATTGACATGAGCAAAGGAAACAGAAAGGTGGTAGGAGATTTAGGAGACTATAGTTTGCAGAAGCCCAGGTATAATATAATTTCATGAAGAAGAAGCTCTGGTCAGCAGTTTAGATGCTGCAGATATCAAAAGGCTGAGACAGACCTCCTTAACCTGTTATCTCATTCTTTGTATTCGTTGTACCAGTCAAGTTCTGTTAATGGTAATAAAATTTCTGTCCAGTTCTTTTTTTTTCTGTACTAGCTATTATTGCCATTGCAAGACAAATGTAGTCTTTTTTTGTTCAGGACTATTGCTATACCTAGTTTTCTTTCTGTTAGTTTCTCTTTCCATAAACCTTTAATATCAGAGTTACTATTTTATTTTTATTTATTTATTTTTTTCAGAGTTACTATTTTAAAAGATAATCTGCCTTGTGAGTTTCTAGCTTGGCAACTTTCAGTAATGAAAGCATGTACTTAGTTGAGTTCATACTCAGAGCATAACCTTTTACTATGCAATCCAGTCTGCCTTTTCTGTCTCTCCTGCCCTTTTTTCTAAATTTCAGCTTCATGGAGCTGACTTGCCATACATTTTCTTATTTCCATGTTTTCCTCTACTCAGAATGTTATTTACCTCTTAACTTACCCTTGAAGACTAAACCCAATTTACATTTCTCTCCCTTAACTACTTAATAGTCTAACTCCATTGTAGTACAGTCTGGAACAGGGTTGGCAGATTATGGCCTGTTGTCCCAAGCTGGCCCGCTGCCTATTTTTATATGGCTTGCAAGCTAAGAACAGCTTTACATTATTGAACATTGAATAAAGGTCAAAAGAAAAAGCATATTTTGTGAAATATGAAAAATTAGATGACATTTAGTTTCACTGGCACACAGCCATGGTGATTTGCTTACATATTGTCTGTGACTACTTTTATGCCACAGCAGCAGAATTGGTTGGTTGAAACAGAATGTGTGGCTTGCACAGTATAAAATATTTACTGTCTGGCCTTTTTATTGAAATAGTTTTCTGATTTCAGTTCATATTTTGTTGTGACACTTAAAGCACTTAGAAATCTTAGTATTTTTAATAGAATACTGTTTTAAGACCTTTTATTTATTTTCATTATATTATCTAAAACTGCAGAAGCTCTGATTTTATGTCTATTATATACAATGTTAAAATCTTTCTATTAATACTTGTTGACAAGAGTCTCTGTGTGTGTGCTAACAGCACTCAATGGTAAATTGCCTGGGACAATTGCCAAATATCAGAGAAAAAAATAATGGAAAGTAATAAAAGATTCTGTCTTCAAATTGGGCAGAAATTGCCATTAATTTATCTTGGTGGAAGAGCATCTCAGTCCTTCTGATTCCTTGGAACCCGGTGATCCTTGAAGGAATAAATTTAAGAATTAGGAATAGACTTTTTGTTAGAGCATCTTCACTAAACTGAGTTTTTCACCAGCAGGGATTGTTTTACTCATTTTTGTTTCTCTGGCACTTGATATAGTACCAGGTACACACTAATCATTAACACAGTTGAATTAAGGACCACACAGAAAATTATACCTTAGACACTTTGGTGTAGTGTTAATAATTTCCATAGTTTTATTGCCAATGCCTTGAAAAATTTAAGTCACCTACTAGTTTTATTCGGTTACCTTAAAAAGGTTTTATGCCTGTGTCATGTATTTTCTCTTTGAAGTTCATATAACTTAATATTCATTTAAAGAAACCAAAATTTATTTTTGTGAATATTTTTCTCTTTTTTCTTTAAAATAGGAATCTGAAGAACTTTCTTCTGATGAAGAGATGAAAATGGCAGAGATGCGACCACCATTAATTGAAACCTCTATTAACCAGCCCAAAGTGGTAGCACTTAGTAGTAACAAAAAAGGTTAGATGTCAAAAGAAAGCTCGCTAAGAACAGAAATGGACTGAATAAAATTTATAAATTTCTTTTTCAAATAAATTTCACTAAATGTGACTATGTTATTTAAAATACTTTTCGGAAGCAATTTTTCAAACATGTCTTCGTAAAGGGTCTATTCCTTATCTCTTGTTTTTAAAGAAAAATCTTGATGAATCTCTTCCTTCATTCATGCAAGTTTACTTACAGGACATGGATTTTTTAAGGCAGATAAGCCTAGATTATGATTCCATCTCTACCACCTATTTGCTGTATGATCTTTGAGCTCCTTAATTTTGTCCATGTGTATACATCTAACTGGGCTTTCCAGATGGTGCTAGTGGTTAAGAACCCACCTGCCAATGCAGGAGACATAAGAGATGTGGATTTGATCCCTGGGTTGGGAAGATCCTCTAGAGGAGGACACAGCAACCCACTCCAGTATTTTTGTCTGGGGACTCCCATGGACAGTGGAGCCTAGCGGGCTACAGCCCATAGGGCTGCAAAGAGTCAGACATGACTGAAGTGATTTAGCACACATACATCTAACTAGACATACAATGAAGCTAAGGAAAGATTTTGAGAATTTCAAATATATTGGTTTAGTGTACTCAGATCTAGCATAGTACCTTATGTATAGCAGATGCTTGTTGTTATTTTATCTGTTAAGGAACTTTTTTTTAACATACCCCCTCACCCCCACCTAACATAGAATCTCAGACTCTTAGAAATGAAAGACAACTTGGAGAGTAGCTATCCCTTCCTTTTATCCTTTCCTCACTCTTCTCTACCAAATGTCTGAAAATGTCTACATTATCTCCACCAAAGATTTATCCAGCCTGTACCTTTATGGCATTGATGAAACTTATTGGCAAGGTGGCCCTTTAAAGGATAGCTTGGGGTTTCATAATAATGGTACTTATATTTGTTACTAATTGTTACTTACTATCCTAAATAGTTTACATATTATTATCTGATTGTCACAGTTACCCCATGAGAAGGAAGTAGGAGAATATAAATAGAGAACTTAAGTGCCTTGTAGTTTAACAGTGTCTTAAAAATTCAGATTCTCAGACCCAAACTCCTTAAAGCAGAATTTACAGAGCCCCATGTGCTACCATGCCTGTAGGGTTGTAAACATACTAAGTTATTATCTTTTTATCACTACTTTTAAAAAATGGTACTTTTTATTACTACCTGCCTATAGTGGAATATGAATATTAGCTATTTGTTTATATAGCCATCTCACGTATTGAGAGTTCACTATTCATATATAGTTCTTTGAAATGATATTAGAAAGGGGAAAGCTGACCTTGTGAAAATTTCTGGATTTGTTTGGTGTTTCTTTTTTGGTTGACTATGCTGCTCATTTTTATTATCAGAATAGGTGAAAACAATTCCATACACATGTGAAATCATTTATACCCCAGATAACAAATTTATTGAGGTTATGAACTATAGTATGTATTTCTTACTGTTACAACTTTTTAAAACTAAATTCATGGAAAAGTATATTCACTAAAATGGCCTTAAAAACATGTGATAATATTTGTGTCAGTAGTTTAAATCAGATTCTGGGTAACTCTATCATTGTTCATATTAAAAAAATATATAGGTATCACTAAAAACTAACTGAAGGTATCACTATTTTTAAATTCTTAAATCTTTGTATGTATTAGGACTGAATTTTCTGAGGTGAGCCTCTGGTTATCTTCTATCCAAATAATTCCTTATCTTATATATTGAACCAAGACAATATAAATGCCATTTGTCATTACTGGAAATTCTGTGTGGCTTTTATCAGTAGCTTAATTTTTTTTCTTACAGATGATACAAAGGATACGGATTCTTTATCAGATGAAGTTACACACAATAGCAATCAGAATAACAGCAATTGTTCTTCTCCATCTCGGATGTCTGATTCAGTTTCTCTTAATACTGACAGCAGTCAAGATACCTCACTCTGCTCCCCAGTGAAACAAACTCATATTGGTGTTAATTCCAAAATCAGGTTTGTGACCATCTTAATGAGATAATTTATTTGTACAATACATAGAGATGGCAAGGCAAATAAATATATACTATTTATAGTACATTATTATATATTATTAAAACATAAAAGACTTTGCAAATTAATATTATAGAACTGGTTCAGGCAATATATAATTTCTTCCCCAGTTTATTTACTAATTATAATTACTTAGCTTTTATACATTTCCCTGGGTTGGGAAGATCCGTAGGCTAAAGGCATGGCAACCCACTTCAGTATTCTTGCCTGGAGATTCTCCGTGAATGGAGGAGCCTGGCGGCCTACAGTCCATGAGGTCGCAGAGAGTCGGACAAGACTGAGTGACTCAGCACAGCACAGCACATATATTTTCACCTTAGTCTTTAAATGAAAAGGCTTAAAATATATTCTAATTCTCTTCTTTAAAAGGTTGAACAGTTTTATAATGTTTTTTAATATAGCCTGTTTAGAATAATTCAAGTTAAAGGGTTATGCTTGATAGAAGGATTTGGATTACTGCTGAATCCAAAGCTTATTGTATGGATATTGTTAACTGATTTTTAGAGTTATATAGTACTTAAATTCTGGGTATATTTAAGTCAAATTTTTCTATATATTGATTTGCATTACTTTAAAAGGAAGATGAATTTTATGTCTCACATTGAGTTTTAACTCTTATGTAGTTGTATTTAAGATTAATCACTTATACTGTTTGAATTTGAGGCTAAAATCTAGTGTGGTAAAATATTACTTTTATAACCTCTTGGATGTTAAAATAATGGTTAATTTGTTGAAAAGTAAAATTTGATATAGTTGGCAAGTAGTTCAGCATTTTCTAAATCATGTGTTTTGTAATGAAATAAAGGCTAAGAAAGGGGTATAGTCATACCTTCTTTGGTTGTAATTCTAATAATATTTTCTGTTATCTAATCAGAAGATCGGTATTAAAAAATATTTGTTGAAATGTAACTTGCATATTTACACAAAAGAACACAAATATGTTTTCATATTATCAAATAGAAATAAAATATCTTCTATAATTTTGGAATGGCATGTTTTATAAATATTTGCCAAACACAATGTAGTCACTTAAGAGAATAATTAGATTTAGATTCTCTTTTGATCCTCATACTTTGTAGATCTTTGAGTGATTGTTTAGTTTTTTGTATAATTTCCTTATATATATTTGAATCTAATAATACCTACTTAATATAATCAATACTATGAGGTTTTGAATTATTCATAAAAATATTCTGTGCTCTTACTCAGCTATTCAACTTACTGACCTTATCTCCATGTATGTGCCTATCTTTCAAGCATTTCATATTTTAGAACATTCATGAAAAGGTGAAGCAGTAGAAGAGAATTATTTCATTACAAAATATGCATATTTTTCTTCATTGTTTAGCTCTATTAAACTATTGTGATATAGTGATTATGATAGTGGCAATAATCTTATCTGTGCATTTTGATTAGTATGTTTTACTTGTCTCTATTTAATATAAATCTCTATTATTTGACTGTTACAATAATATTTTAAAATTACATGCTTGATACTAAATGTCTTTTTTCTGTGACTCCTGTCAACACTCTTACCTGTGTGTATCTACACAATAGCTAGTTGTTAATGTTCCCCATTAACTGGGCTTTATGATGTTTGTGATAAAATTATCTTTCTTTTAGGCAAGAGGATGAAAATTTTAACAGTCTTTTACAAAATGGAGATATTTTAAATCATTCAACAGAGGAAAAAATCAAGGTTCCTGATAAAAAAGATTTTAACTTAACTGAGTATGATTTGAATATTGAAGAGAGGTTAGTTCTTATTGAAAAAGGTGTTGACTCAACAGCCACATCTGATGAATCTCACAAATTAGACCATATCAATATGAATCTAAATAAATTTGTAACTAATGATACATTTCAACCAGAGATAGTGGAAAGATCAAAGACACAAGATACAGCGCTTGGAATGGGCTTTTTAAGCAATAATGCTAAAGGAGAAGCTGAGCACTTGGAAAACGGAAACAAGTTTCCTAATGTTGAATGCATAAATAAGGTAAATGGACATTCTGAGGAAACTCCCCAATCTCCTACAAGGACCGAACCACATGACACTGATTCTTCTGTTGATGTGGGTCATTCCAAAAGCACTGAAGATCTCTCCCCTCAGAAAAGTGGGCCAATTGGATCTGTTGTGAAA
Source organism: Cervus elaphus (assembly GCF_910594005.1). Taxonomy (NCBI): domain Eukaryota; kingdom Metazoa; phylum Chordata; class Mammalia; order Artiodactyla; family Cervidae; genus Cervus; species Cervus elaphus. Next base: position 16,757,899 of record NC_057839.1, on the reverse strand, counting down.
TCTCATAGCATAACTAATATGGAAACTGGAGGGCTAAAAATCTATGACATTCTGAGTGACAATGGACCTCAGCAGCCAAGTGCCACAGCTAAAGTAACATCTACTATTGATGGAAAAAATATAGTCAGGAGCAAGTCAGCTACGCTTTTATATGATCAACCATTGCAAGTGTTTACTGGTTCTTCTTCATCTTCTGATTTAATATCAGGTGCAAAGGCAATTTTCAAGTTTGATTCAAATCATAATCCTGAAGAACCAAATATAATAAGAGGTCCCACAACAAGCGGCCCCCAGTCTATGCCTCAGATATATGGTCCTCCACAGTATAATATTCAGTACAGTAGCAGTGCTGCAGTCAAGGACACTTTGTGGCACTCCAAACAAAATCCCCAAGTAGATCCTGTCAATTTTCCCTCACAGCGCTTTCCTAGATCAGAGAGTACAGAAGGTCACAGTTATGCTAAACATTCTGCCAATATGAATTTCTCTAATCATAACAATGTTCGAGCTAATACTGGGTATCATTTACACCAGAGACTTGGTCCAGGAAGACATGGGGACATGTGGGCCATCTCACCAAGTGACCGACTCATTCCTGGAGCAACTCGAACTACAATTCAGCGACAGAGTAGTGTGTCCTCAACAGCCTCTGTAAATCTTGGTGATCCAGGTCCCACGAGGCGGACCCAAGTTCCTGAAGGAGATTATTTGTCATACAGAGAGTTACATTCAGTGGGACGAACTCCTCCAATGATGTCAGGATCACAGAGACCTCTTTCTGCACGAACCTACAGCGTTGATGGTCCAAATGCCTCAAGGCCTCAGAGTGCTCGACCCTCTGTTAGTGAAATACCAGAGAGAACTATGTCAGTTAGTGACTTCAGTTATTCACGGACTAGTCCTTCAAAAAGACCAAATACAAGGGTTGGTTCTGAGCATTCGTTATTAGATCCGCCAGGAAAAAGTAAAGTTCCTCATGATTGGCGAGAACAAGTACTACGACACATTGAGGCCAAAAAATTAGAAAAGGTAATTAAACATGAATTTTTCATTTGCCTCTTTATGAATTTACTAATTTTCCTTTAAAATTTTTGGCATACTTTGTTTTTTAAACAAGATGAAATAAAATACTCTGACTTATTGAATACATACTTATTATATCCTAGAAGTTTTTTCCTTGGTAGTGGGATTAGAGGTCCAAATTGAGACATACCCAGAATCAAAACAGTTGCGATAGTGATAGGAACTTCTTTCCTGTTACTCCTTAAAGTTTTCTGATGGGCTTACATTCATTTGTGTTTCTTAGATTGTGCCACACATACTACTCATAATACATGTATCTACATGTTTACCCCTGTTCAGTATTTTCTGACCTGCTCATCTATTAATAATTAATTATGTAAATATGTGTGTAAAAACAACAGTTTACTATATAGTTAACAGAATAACAAGAAATGTATTGTAAATGTATATCTTTCACCTAAGATTTTTTTTCCCAGTTCATGTTGTATAACTAACACTGTCACTGACTCAGATGGCTTCTGGCATGGCATTTACTATTGACTCTCCTATATTGCATTTCTGGCCTATTTGAACTCAGGTGTCTGTGGCTCTAATATAGTTAGAAGATTGTTGTTAAGTAACTTAAGCTCATATGGATGAGCTTTTATAACTTTATATGTAGATGTTATTTTTTTGAAAAGAGATAAATGTTTTTAAAAAATTAACCTTAAAACTGATATATTAGGACAGTTCTGTGGCCCAAATATATAAGGCATACTCATTCTGCAAGATTCAGCTTCCTGTCTCTCAGTGTATTTTACCCAAGAATTATTTCAGCTTTGTTTATTGATATAAGATATTTTTAGGGAGCTAAGTGTATACAACCTCAATAAATTCTTTAAGTCAAAATGTTTGGAAATCAATGCCTAAAATAAGGATCAATACCTTATATCAATTTACATTGAACCTTTGTAATAATTAGCTCTTTTAAATTCTGTAGCTTTAAATAGCTGAGCATCTGTAGCATTAGGCAACTTCATTGTAATTTATCCATTTTTTTTCAGCTGTAATTCTGTACATTCTGTTGAGGCTCTTGAATTTGTGTACTTTATCTGAGGAATTTGGAAGTTTCTTAAGTAAAGGAGTAACACAGCTGTTTTATAAATAAACTTCTGGTGATGGTGCGGAACTGGATTTGAGGAGGAAGAAGCTATAGCTATAGTTACAGTTAAGTTGATTGAGTTATGAGACTGTCTGACAGTCCTGAGAATAAATAGAATGAGAAATGTATCAGTGGAATTGAGACAAAACAGCAAATTCAAGAGGCAGTTCTGAGATAGACTTTTAAGGGTTTACTCTGAAGGGAATATTCCTGTAATCATTCATTGAGGAAAATGGATTAAACTTGAGGTTGGTACCTTAAATAATTGTTTTTTGGGGAATGCCCAAAAAACTAGATACTGATGAGGAATAGCAGATTTGGAGGACGAAATGAGTTTGGTTACCTTGATGTTATTAGTTGACATCTCAGATGGCTATTCTCCACTACTTTCCTGTTGGTCAGAGATTTGCCTGGACTTCAGTAATTATGAAGCAAAGATTAGCCATCTCATTGTTCCTTGCACTTTTCTGCTTTTTATGTTTAGAATTTACTGTATGATGGCTTGGAGAATACATGGCAGTAGTTTCCCAGTTGTGCCCACTGGTAATTTAGAGATGAGAATTGACTCATTGAAATTAGGAAAAAGCTTTAGAGGACACAGGGCAACATAATTTAGACCCCAGACTTGAAAGCATTGGCTGAAAATGGTGGAGGGTGATGGGAAATTTCTATTTGTTCCTCTGCATCTCCCCCTCTTCTTTAAACATAATTCTAATGGCATGGTGGGCATTTGAAAAATTTCCTCAGGGGAGTTCACAATGCCTGCCTGACCTCTAGAGGAAAAGGTGCTGCTCTGCCCAGCTGGGAGTTTAATAGTAAAACAGAAAGCGATTAGTTATTGAAGCTTACTTGGCTTTTTTAAGTAGTAACCCCTCCTTCCCAACTTCCCCTACAAACTGTACCTGGAACACAAACAAGAAAATAGATCTCACCTCAGAAATCTCAAGACTGACTCAATTAAACTTATCAACAGATATTGCAAAGAAATAAAAATTTGTAAAGTTATTCCTAATGTCAACATTTGCCAGTATTCCTTCTTATATTAAAAACTGATAAGCACTCCATATGATTAACACAATATGATAATTTCCATTTTCACTTGCTGTTATACAACTATTAGCATGTAGTAAACAATGTCCAGGACATATGTTCAGCACTTAATTGAACTTTGCACAATGTGTTGATATGTTTTGATAGGGTGCAGTTTTACGTGGATGTATCTGTACAGGCCTAAATTCAAAGTCAGACCTGTTCTGGACTTTAGCCTTCTTACTCAGTGAGATATTTACGAAAACCTCATATATGTTCAAAGATGACAGCAAAGACTTTGTTCCAAGATAGTATTAAAAAGAATCAATCAGACCACTCAAGTTAACATGTAAAACTGTGTTATAATGCATGAATGTGTGTTTTTTATATGTTTTCTGTGTGTGATTATGTGTATAATTTATTTTTACTTTCTAATCACATGTTTGGGGAACCTATGAATTGCTTCTGCCAAATCCTTATTCTTTGTGAAATGCTTTGAGAAAGTACTGAGCCTGGCCTATTCAGCTTTTTCCTTGATATTTACTTTAGAATTCACAAAATAACTAAATTTGTTCGTTGTAGTTTTATAGATTCCTTTCTTTCTGAAATGTTATATTGTTTCTTTGTATAAGAGATCAACTTCATATATGAAGAAAATTAAGTACTTCCTAAGAGTAATACAGAAATGCTTATTATGGCCATAACAAGCATTTGTGTATTTTCTTACTAAGAAGCCATGTTCAAAATGAGGTTTCTCTTGGTTTGACCATCAGACCTTCAGTGTTCAGGGACATGACTACAAGCATCCACATGTGAAAGGACAGTAGTGAACTCCGGGAATAACCAAGCAAGAACAGGGAGAGTCAGGCGGTGCTTTTTTGAAGTACATTGTTCAGGGACCTCTGAGATTGGCGATTAGGCATTTATGTAAACTCAGTCATGGAAGGCATCTATCAGTGAAACTTGAAGGCTTCTTCAAGGTTAAACAGTAGAGCCACTACTGACTTCTAAAAATACAATTACTTTTAATATCTATTTGAATGAGAAAAGAGTTTTCATGTACATTTTCTAGATTTATTGGATTTTTTTCCCTGATAATTGCAGAGCAGTAGGAGCCTTTTAAATATTATACCCCTAAAAGTCTGTGTTTGTGTTAAACTTTTCTTTAAAACATTTTTTAAGTGTGAAAGGTAATTTTTATTAGACATTATAAGAGCCAAGTATTTCTTTGCAAATACATTTTGTGCTATATTATGTATGTTTAAAGTCTCCATTTACTTAATAAGACAATTCATTTCTACAGAATGAAGCATTCTTTCTAGAAAACCATTTTGACTTAGAAATAACTGAGTGTTGGTAAAGTTTGCCTTTACAAAGAAATTAGTTCGTATTCTGTGTGTAACCTTATACATACAAATACTTCTGGATGTGACATCAATTCCTATTTTCTGATGAACTTCTAATAAGATAGGTTAGGAGTAAAACATAATAGCCTAAGAGCGGCTGTATGTTTGCACTTTCTTTTTTGGTGTTTAAACATGTAAATGGTTGGGTTTACATATAATTTATGTGCGTATACATATATGTTTTCATGTAAATATATGGTAAATAGTGCCAATTTCTTTTAGTGTCTCTGAAAATTCAGTGTTGCATGGTATTCCTGCGTAATCTGGGGGTTACTTGTATATATGTCTATGTGTATAACGTGTCTTGTGAATTTTGCATGCTACACTAATCTCTGTTAAATCTATCCCCTCTTTATTCAGAGCATGCTGTCAAGGTCCTTTAATTCCAATTTTACTGCTGTAAGCAACTTTCACTATGGCAGCTCTAGGGATCTGCATGGCAGCCAGGGCAGTCTCGCCTTGAGTGTTGCAGACGGAAGAGGTTCTGGTGGGCACACTTTTCGAGTGAGTACCTGCAGTAGATCAGTACTTCAGTACATAGATGAGAAAGAAGCCCACATTTCATGTTACCCAAATGTTACTGACCAGAGTGTTTGAATATCCACTTACATAACAAATCACCTGCCACAGGCCTCAGTTTCTGCAAAAATCCCTGGGTCAATAATGTGTTAACAGTTCTAGAAAATAAATCTGTACTGTGGGTTAAAGACCTTGATTACCTCCCAGTTCTTGCATGGCTTAGTTGTAAAGCTCTGCAAAGCTGATTTAGACTTTACCTCTTAAGTTTCTGTGGTCATAACTTAAAGGTGTAGTCAGCTCTTATTTATGTAAAAAGGGGTGAGCAATAGGAGTTGAAGAGGTTTTTTTAAAAATTCTTTTTCTTTGCAGTGCTCTCTCTTAAAATTAGCTTGCTTCCGCTAACTCAGAATGTTAATGCTGTGCCATGCATAATACATAGAGGGGTTGTAGGAAAGAAGAATTTTCACTTTAGTGACTGAGAGTTGGCAAATAAATACCTGGAATTCAGTTTAATCATAATTTGCAGAATATGATTAAATGTGAGGCTGGAGAAATTGCAATAAGTACCAGTGAAAAGGCAAAACCCAAATCCATTAACACCCACCTAATCATTTGTGGGAAGAAGGAAGGTTTATTCTTAATATGAAAGTTAAGGGTAGAAGATAAGAAGGACAGAAAAGGAGAAAGACCAGAACAACTCTGGCTGTTATAAAATTTGTCTTTCCATGACAGCTTGAGGTGGTAGCATGACCTCTAAGTAAATATTTCCTCTGCCCTTCTGCCATCCTGGAAAGACCTTTCTCCCTTTGTAAAGCTTATTCTCTCCCACATAGTTTTATTTCCATACTGACCCTGTTTCTGGGTCCTTTGCTTTTTACTTGAGCGTCCCCTTTCTCACCACCCCCAGTCCCCTCCGACTTTTTATTACCCTCCTGGCTTGAGTCTGTTTTCTCAGGAGCAGTGTCCAGGGTTCACTTTGCTCTGCCGGGACCTCCCTCATCTTGCTGTCCTCTGTCACCTGCGGCCACTCAGTCTCTGTGTCACATATTAGTGGCAGCAGTCATTTTGGAACTTAGCAGTTTAAACAGGGAGAGAGGGGATGATGGCTACTAAGCCCTGAATTTTTGGTGCTCTTTCCAGCTGAAGCCATGGGGTTATTAACTCAGGGATAATCTTTATAGTCATTGAGAGCAATTGGTTTTTTTTTTTTTTAAACAAATTCTTGATCAATAATATCTTTTGCTTCTTATTAAATTCAGAATCTTTGAGTCTGTTGCACTTTAACTTTTTCATCTGTAATGTACATGTTCATTTAAAGATATAGTTGTACATTCACACTTGAGTTTAAACTTCAAGCTGTGAGTTAAGTTGATTACACATTTCTGAAAACACATCTCAAAAATGGAAAAGGCAAATAAAGTATTCACTGTATAAATACACAAAATCAGATCAAGCTACATCTAAAAATACTAAGCCAGGACCTACCTGGTGGTCCTGTGGTTAAGACTCCAGGGAACTCAGATCCACATGCTGTACAGCCCGGCCACGAGAGAAACAAAACAGCAGAAACCAAACAAAAGCCCCCTAAGCCATAATGTGAACTAGCAACACTGCACATGATAGCTTTGTTGCAGATACGGTTCCTAAGACTAAATTACAAACACTTAGATTTGTTTGTATCCTGTGGCATATAATAATGAAGTAGATTTCACATTATTTTTCAACATGATGATATATTGAGTTGGCCAGAAAGTTCGTTTGGGTTTTTACATAACACCTTTTGCAGTAGTTTGTGTATCTGTGTTGCCAGCCATAACACTTTTTTGGAGGTAACAATACTGCTATTTATCAGAATCTGTTTAGTTTTCTAAAATATAACTAGGTGTGTTTAGAGCTAAATTAAGGTGAAAAATAGGCACATAAGACTGTATATTTACTGATATTGCTCATCATTAAGAAGTAAATCCTGGATGATGCTGTGCTGTTAAAAGAACAGCAGTTAATTTTTTTCTTTTTAACTAAAACTTTTTGCTGTACCCAACAGAAGTACATATGTTTTAGTTGCTCTTAAAATTTGGGCCTCTTAAAAAAAAAAAAAAATTTGGGCCTCTTAATTTGGATTAATAACTAAACTTATTGCTGCAAATATTAAAAGCTAGGTATTACTGTAAATAAAATCATAAAAGCATCATAAAGGAATATCTTAACAATATATATTCAGATGTACTTTTTACACATTATAAGAATAAACATTTTGCCACGTAACTTTGAAAGACTGTTAAAGGTACTAATATTGTTTCCAGTTTTAGAGATACAACTGACATACAACCTTGTTTTAGTTTAAGGTATACATCTTGATGGTTTGATACATGTATGTATTGTACAGTGATTACCACAATAAAGCTAGTTAACAGCCCTTATAAAGGTGCAGTTATGATGGTAATGTTTGATTTAGTCCTTCATCTTTCCATTGTCTAGCAGTATCTCCTCTTAAGTGTCGTCACTGTTTTGGTTTCACATCTTAAAGATCATTATTTGTTTATTTTTTATTTCCCCCTCATTTGAAGCATCCCCAGACATCTTGTCCAGGAGATCCTTGTCAAGATGATATATTCATTTCAGGACAGCAGAACTACCCATCAGCTCCAATTAGTCACAAAGATGTTCTTCCAGACAGCCTGATGAAAGTAGGTGCTCAGGGAATGAAGTAGTATCTGTGAGCTTACTGTGTTTTACAGCTTTTGAACTGGAAATATGTTTTAACACTGAAAACGCTTTTGTGAGGACCTTTCCCTCTTGATTAGTAAGTTTTTTAATAATTGAGAAATAAGATATAAAATTTCACTCTGCTGTTTCTTAGTTTATTTCATGATTTTGTCCACACTGAAGAATCATTTTGTTAATTTTGGATTTCTGTAGTATTATCACCTTGTCATTTGAATCAAAGGCTTTTTGGCGTTCCTGATAGTAAACTATTTGGAGAGTTAAAAATGAACTTGTCTCAAGTTCATCATTGGATGATGAAGGCATTTTAACAGATAATACTTCTAATGTAGTTGGAAATCACCTTGAAAGACTTTTGTATATGATAAAATAGATGATGGTTGTAGTCTTATTACTTTTATAACTAAAACATCACTCATTTAGAGAGTTTACTTTTTTGTCACCAGTGCTAGATACGTAATTCTTTTCTTTAGTATTTTCCTCAGTTCTTTTATCTTAACTAAGCCTATATCCCTAGTATAACCAGATATAGTTGTGAAGCACAGTTATATAAACTTTTGCATTGTTCTTGAGAGTAGGAACCCAGCCATTTAAGTTTATACATAGTTATTTATTTTACCCGTTTTTGGTTGCTTTTCTTTTAATTGAGCACTCCTATCCAGTTTCTTTTTAATATCCATTTTGTAGTTTTGGTTGCTGAGTTTGTTTTATGTGTTTTGTTCTCCTGAGTTACCTGCTAATCATAGTTTAGTATATTCCATGGCTGTGTTTAACACTGATGTAGAATGTCAAATATGCGTAAGTTCTATGTGTCAAGGAGTCTTAAGAATGGGTCAGAAGTAGTTATTGTCTATAGTGTTCTCCCTGGGAGAAAGGTATTGAATCTGGCCATAGGAATAAATTTTATTAGCATGGAGAAAAACAAGTGCTGTCTACAGAGCGTGCCTGAAAAAATAGCTGCAATCTTACGGACGGAAGAGCCTGGCGGGCTATAGTACGTGAGGTTGCAAAGAGGCGAACACAACTGAACACACACACACACACAGTATTTAATATTTAAGCGCTCCTGGACAGATTAATTGCTTCAAGTCTAGTGACCAAGTGGGAAACAACCACAGTTTAAAAAAGAGAGAGAATATAGCATCTGTTTCTTCTCCCTAAGCAATGTAAGATTTGTGATAGAGGGTTATCTTTGTGCCCTGTCATAAAACAGCCAGACTTCATATTTTACTAAGTTCTCAAGTATAATACAGTGAAAAAGAGAACTTTCTGTTTAAATAAAAATATCTTCACCAGAACCAAAGTTTGTATTCCTCAGCAAGATGCACATAAGAAGATAAATAGTTCTGAAATTGTTGTCATGATCTTTTCCCAAACTTTTCTACTTTGGGTAATTTTAGGGAAACGGGACTCAAATAATTTCCCTCACAGTTTTTCTGTAATTTCCTTGTGGGTTAAAAGTTAACAGTGAAGTTTTAAATGATTGAATAGCTTAAATGTATTTATTTCCTCTTATACACAAAAATCTCTTTATATGCATATATTTGTAATATAAATATAACCTTTTATTTTTCAGATAGATTCCTCACACTAACAGAATAAGCTATTATCACATTTCCACAAAGGTTATTTTTAAGTCTAAAAGACAAGAGTCTTTAAACCAAGATAATTCTTTAACAGCAACAGAATAATCTTGACTTTTTTGTTTAGTCTGTGAAAAGTAAAATGTCAAGGTTTAATTTTTGTGGCTCACATTCTATGAAATTAGTATTTAGAGAGTGTAAAATTTCATAACTTGACACACACACACACACAAGGAATAAATCCGTTTCCTCCTGCATTGCTGATTGGCTTTTTAGTTCTGGAAAGGAGAGAATGGAGGTACAAGAATATACTCAGGTTATGAAAATGTTCTACCACAAAACAGCAACTGCGTCTTTGGAGTGTATGTGAGAGACTAAGTATAGGAAAAGATTCCCTTTTAACGGTCTTACTTAAATTTTAAAATTTTGGCATACTGTTTATCATTTTAACATTGGGTTACAGTTACAGAAAAGCAAATAATTTTAAATGTAGATGTGATTAATTTGAAGCTTTAAAAGAGTGAATCTTATCAGCAAGCATCAGGCAAACTTAGAATTAAGACATTAACAGGGTTCTTCTTTTCCTTTTAAAAGTGTAAAATCAGAGGGAAAAAAAAAGGCATACATGGCATGATAATGTGATTTAGAATGTTAAACTCAAGTGCTTTTGTAATGCTCCAAGAAGAAAATCCAAGTGTTTGTTATAAGGCATTATTATTGGTCATTTTAAGACACTTCATGTTTTTCTTAGATGCCTTTGAGTAATGGACAGATGGGCCAGCCTCTCAGGCCTCAGGCAAATTATAGTCAAATACATCACCCCCTTCCTCAGGCATCTGTGGCAAGGCATCCCTCTAGAGAACAACTAATTGATTACTTGATGCTGAAAGTGGCCCACCAGCCTCCATACACACAGCCCCATTGTTCTCCTAGACAAGGCCATGAACTGGCAAGGCAAGAGGTAAGAATGAACAAGAATATTTGGAATATGAGACTAAGCTTTTAATGTATTTTATAGGTGATTTAATTATAGCAATAAATCCATATAGAATTTTAACATAGTTTTTACCATTTTGTTTAATGGTTTGGTTTCATGTTAAGTTTATAAGGTATTAAACTTTGTGGTTTAACTTGATTATATGATTCCCCCTCCCATTCTGATAAATTGACATAGGATATAGCGTTGAGGGCATGATTTATTTTCCCTAAGGTGGTTGTTTTTCCAAACTGGTTGATGATGTTCCAATAATCAGACATTCTTCAGGAGTATAAATAGTAGACTTTTAAACTTGAAAGGTGTATTATATCTGCTAAGTGTTATTTGATACTTGGTTTCTGAAACTGGACTATAGTCTCCAAAGAGCTTTGAGAATTAAATCTTAAAAAGTACTTTGAAAGCCAACAGTCATATATTCATGTATTTTGATAGCTTATTAATAAAATAATATCATTAGAAACTTAGAGAAATAATATCATTAGAAACTTAGAGAAATGTATCATTCATTTCGTTTTAGTTTCTGGAGAAAGGGAGTGTTTTACAACAAAATTTAGCTCTTGCCTCTTTTTCTATAGCTTGGTTGTAAAAAATAATACCAATTGATCATAAATCCTAGCTCCTTTGAAGGGTATAAACAGATTCAGGAAAGAAGTTAGCCTCCCAACAACCACCCAGGGATCTTTTTATATGTCTTATGAAACATATTATAGTAAGAAATACTATGTAATTTAGATGTTTGCAAATGGAAATTGATGATAAAGTCCATGTTTTGTGTGTATACTCTATGTCATTAGAGTGTGTGATGTCCAAAATATATAAACTCAACTTTAATTGGTTGTATAATCCTCATAAGATAGCAATAGATTGATTTAGGAGCTGTGCTTTATAATCTTAGCTGTGCCTTTAACTCACTAACTCATTAACATATTATTCACATTGTAGTTTCATTTCATCTGCCCAAATATTTATTTTAGGTGTATTCTTACATATTTATGTTTTCTTGAACTTAATTTACCAATATGAATATTGTTGTAACTTTTTCTGATACAGCAGTAACTTTATTTTTGTGTTAACTCAGATTCGAGTGAGAGTTGAAAAGGATCCAGAACTTGGATTTAGCATATCAGGAGGGGTTGGGGGAAGAGGAAACCCGTTCAGACCTGATGACGATGTGAGTTTTGTTTATATATCCTTGAAATGCCCATTAGTTTTTATTCACTAAATTAATGTCTTTTATGCATAAGTAAAAATCTAACAGATATTTATTTAAATCTAGACAGACATCACCTAATGATTTCCCCGTTCAGCTTTTAGTTTTGAAATGTGATCAGTACAAATTAATTGTTTGATGAATACAAATTTAACTCTAAAATTTTAATGTTCATTATATTGTGAAGTGACATTTTAATTGTTAATAGTTTTCTACACAGCTATATATGTACTTTTTTTTATTACTTTAACAAAAAAATCACTGTACTACTGTAAGAATAACCAGAAGCACAAATAACATAGCATTATCACAATATTAGAAAAGACAGGGAGAAAACTTGTACCACAGTTCAAATATTTGCATACTATAGAAAAGATTGCTCCTTGGTACTCTCTTTTTATGCATACTTCTTTCCAGTAAATAATTATCTTTTTTGTTGTTTAAAGGGTATATTTGTAACAAGGGTACAACCTGAAGGACCTGCATCAAAATTATTGCAGCCAGGTGATAAAATTATTCAGGTAACTTAAGATACATTTTTCACTATTTTCTTTTTTTAAAATAATATCTGATCTCATCAAATGCCAGATTAGAAAATAAGCATTTTATGAAGTTATCCTTAGATACTTTTGGATGAACAGAGGCATTTCTTATGGGCTACTCTCTAGTGCTTTCATAGCTTGAAATATTTCTACCTTATACCTTGGAAAATCATACTAATAGTTTTAAATACACCTTAGCATTTTTGAAATATATCTTAGCCTTTTGATTAAGTTTATGAATGTTGTTGTTCAGTCATGTCCAACTCTTTGGGATCCCATGGACTGCAATACACCAGGCTTCCCTCTCCTTCACCATCTCCCAGAGCTTGCTCAACTCATGTCCATTGAGTCAGTGATGCCATCCAACCATTAATGGCAAGAACAAGTTGCGCAAGTTATAAATGTTAACTTGTTCTAAAATAAGATGAGAAAGAATCCCTTTTCTGTGTTATGAGAATTGAAAGATTTAAGAAGCACTGAGAGGCATTTAGAACTGTGTATCTGGTGTATAGTAAGACCTCGTTAAATGTTTAACCTAAATCACAATAGGTGTAGTGTTCTTGCTCTCATGACTCCTAGGCAAGTGGGAAGACTGTACCTCAACCTCTTCTCGGTTCAGTCACTTCAGTGACTCAGTCACTTTAGTCGTGTCTGACTCTTTGCGACCCCATGGACTGCAGCACGCCAGGTCTCCCTGTCCATCACCAACTCCTGGAGTTTACTCAAACTCTTGTCCGTTGAGTCAGTGATGCCATCCAACCATCTCATCCTCTGTCATCCCCTTCTCCTCCTGCCTACAATCTTTCCCAGCATCAGGGTCTTTTCAAATGAGTCAGTTCCTCGCATCAAATGGCCAAAGTATTGGAGTTTCAGCTTCAGCATCAGTCCTGTCAATCGCTAACTCATGTCCATTGAGTCAGTGATGCCATCCAACCATCTCATCTTCTGTTGTCCCATTCTCCTCCTGCCTTCAACCTTTCCCCCCATCAGGGTCTTTTCAAATGTGTCAGTTCTTCGAATCAGGTGGCCAAAGTATTGGGTTTCAGCTTGAGCATCAGTCCTTCCAAAGAACATTTAGGACTGATTTCCTTTAGGAGGGACTGGTTGGATCTCCTTGAGTCCGAGGGATTCTCAAGAGTCTTCTCCAACACCACAGTTCAAAAGCATCAATTCTTCGGCATTCAGCTTTCTTTATAATCCAACTTTGACATCCATTCATGACTACTGGAAGAACCAAGGCCTTGACTAGGTGGACCTTTGTTGGCAAAATACTGTCTCTGCTTTATAATATGCTGTCTAGGTGGATCATAACTTTCCTTCCAAGGAGTAAGCGTCTTTTAATTTCATGGCTGCAGTGACCATCTGCAGTGATGGCTGCATCTCTACCATCTGGAGCCCAAAAAAACCAAGTCTGCCACTGTTTCCACTGCTTCCCCATCTATTTGCCATGAAGTGATGGGACCAGATGCCATGATCTTAGTTTTCTAAATGTTGAGTTTTAAGCCAACTTTTTCACTCTCCTCTTTCACTTTCATCAAGAGGCTCTTTAGTTCTTCGCTTTCTGCCATAAGGGTGGTGTCATCTGCATATCTAATGTTATTGATATTTTTCCCGGCAATCTTGATTCCAGCTTGTGCTTCATCCAGCCTGGCGTTTCTCATGATGTACTCTGTATATAAGTTAAATAAGCAAGGTGACAATATACAACCTTGACATACTCCTTTTCCTATTTGGAACCAGTCTGTTGTTCCATGTCCAATTCTGTTGCTTCCTGACCTGCATACAGATTTCTCAAGAGGCAGGTCAGGTTGTCTGGTATTCCCATCTCTTCCATAATTTTCCACAGTTTGTTGTGATCCACACAGTCAAAGGCTTTGGCATAGTCAATAAAGCAGAAATAGATGTTTTTTGGAACTCTCTTGCTTTTTCGATGATCCAGCGGATGTTGGCAATTTGACCTCTGGTTCCTCTACCTTTTTTAAGTCCAGCTTGAACATCTGGAAGTTCACAGTTCACATACTGTTAAAGCCTGGCTTGGAGAATTTTGAGCATTACTTTACTAGCATGTGAGATGAGTGCAATTGTGTGGTAGTTTGAGCATTCTTTGGCATTACCTTTCTTTGGGATTGGAATGAAAACACCTTTTCCAGTTCTGTGACCACTGCTGAGTTTTCCAAATTTGCTGGCATATTGAGTGCAACTCTTTCACAGCATCATCTTTTAGGATTTGAAATAGCTCACCTGGAATTCCATCACCTCCACTAGCTTTGTTCGTAGTGATGCTTCCTAAGGCCCACTTGACTTCACATTCCAGAATGTCAGGCTCTAGGTTGGTGATCACACCATCATGATTATCTGGGTCATGAAGATATGTTTGTATAGTTCTTCTGTGTATTCTTGCCACTTCTTAATATCTTCTGCTTCTGTAGATCCATACCATTTCTGTCCTTTATTGTGCCTCTTCTACCACCCTTGTAACTTGGCAACCTCAGTTTCATCGTAGTGTGAAACTCAACGCCATGTCTAACACTGTGTCTTAGACAAGTGCTTCCTAATATTAGGATTGCTACATAAGAATCATCTGGAAAAGTGGACAAGATCCAGGTTTCTAGGTCCTAGCTTTAGAGCTTTTATTTCCATAGAGATGGGATGGAGCCCAGGAGTGTAGATGTTGTTTTAAATTGCCAAAATGATTCTTATTTTCTGCCAGCTTTGTGGACTACCTGGCAGAAATTTAAATGTGCAAACACAAATTATTATGAAAAAAATTTTTAAGTCTTTTTCTTCTTTCTTCTAGGCTAACGGCTACAGTTTTATCAATATTGAACATGGACAAGCAGTGTCCTTGCTAAAAACTTTCCAGAACACAGTAGAACTCATCATCTTAAGAGAGGTTTCCTCATAAGAGCCGTGGACTAAAAAAATGGAGAGACAGCAAGATTTATTGGAAGATGCTTGCAGGGGAAATTAATATTTTGACTATTTTTATATATAAAGAAGAACTCAAAAAATTATATTCAAATTTGTACATTAATGAAGTAATGGACCTTGTGGTTAGAGGGAAAGAACCACTGTACAGTATATGGGGGAGACTATTGAATTCATACCATATAAAACTTCTCGTTAGGTTTTTAAACATAGCAGTCAAGGCTACAAAAACAGATGTATGTTGTTTTTGTATAGAGTGTAGGTTTATTTTTGGATTTCATACACATGATTGAACTCTGTGCAAGGCTCTAGTTAGCCTTGATTGTAGCCCAGAGACAGATGGCAGAGCTGTCTATCTCATAGCTTTTATGCCCTTATTTTTATTCAACTGGTATTAATGTTTTTCTGCTGAAACTTTTTTTTTAATGTGGGCAAGAGATTTGAAGTGTTGGCTTTTGCTATGTGCATATTGAGTTGAAGAGTGAGTAGGTGAAGGTGGTGCAGGTGGGTTCACTTTCCAAGGCCAGATTAAAACAGTTATTTTCTATAAAAATCTGGAAGCAAAGAATGAAAAAAGTTGTTAATGTGTTCTTATTAATAGAATAAATAAAATGTGATGTCTTTTTAAAGAAATAAAAAAGACAATAATTGTGTTTTATGAGCTCTATAGGATTTGTTCTTGTCATAGCCCTTGACTATACAGTTGCTACTAGTGAATCAATTTTTAATTTTTTAGTCAAAGGAAATTTTTAACTCTCCTGTAGATGCATGTCCATGCATTCTCTTTCTTTCTTTTTTTTTTGGTCCATGCATTTTCTGTGTTGCAGAAATCCCCCCCCCCTTTTTTTTTTTTTCAAATGGTGGTACTTGCAATCTGTTTTACAATTAGTACTCCATTTTAAACTTAATTTATAATTTTTACCTTAAGCAACAAGTGAAACTAAAATGGCCAGTTTTGAGATAGTGTTGCTGTAACAGAAAATGGAAGAAGATTTTGGAAGGCCTCTTGATGTTGTTTGGCCTCACATTGCCTTGGTAAAGTAAAAGGAAACTGTGCATGGAGCTAGGAAACCAAAGTGAGTCTGTGAAACTGGCATAGTGATAGAGAACTGCTGTGGAGAATTGTAGAGCAAAGGAGTGGGCCCTTGAGGCCTACCAGTGTGTAATGGTGTTCAAAAAAAGGGCTGTTCCTACAGGTAACATTAAATGTGAACTCGACACTTCAGAGTCTTTAAAGGGTTTCTAAGCGTATCAGTGTAATAGTGTTTTACCACCAACTGCCTTTGTTCCTCGTTAGTGTAACAAATATTTGATAGAGGTTTATGAATTTTTTTCAGACCATTACTTTTCTTTCTTTTTGTTCTGTCTATGTAATCAAATAAAATTTGAATAACATGCAATGGTGAGAATTAACGCATAGTTATTTGGACCAGAAAAAAGTGCCGTAGAAGACCAAGAACTGTTTTTAGTCGAGGCTAGTCTAGAGCCTTTCTTTAGAGCAATATTCAGTTATTACAATTCATTTTTAATTACTAAGAATATAATTTTGGAATTTTTAATCTGTTATGCTTTGTTCTTCAACCTTGTTTGAAGGTTAAGTCTTTTATAGGACTAGCAAAAATAGTAATCGACATTATTTTTGCAAAAGTGAGTTGAACTCGTTTGTTTCTTGCTAGTCATCGTAAATAGGCAGTACTTTTTAAAAGATGTGAACTCCAATACTGCACTTCTTTCAAGATGTTATCAATTGATTATTGTACTGTATAGTTTTAATAATATTGATTGAAACCCTTTAACAACTCTTTGTAAATTTTAACTCATTTTAGTTGATTTTCAGTACTATTTGCATAGGAATTGATTTTTATGAATATAGTAGAAAAATGTGCTGTATTTTGATAAAATTCATTTATTGTATGTGTGTTGTAATCTCTAAAAAAATGACAAACAGCTTCTTTAAGACAAGACTCGGTGTCCCCTTTATTCATAGTTTATTTTAAAATACTAATTTTGGCATTCTAAAATTATTCCCATCTTGTATTGGTTTCAGTCGATTTTTCACAGTCACATTCTGTTCACTGGTAACTCAGCTGGTAAAGAATCTGCCTGCAATGCAAGAGACCCTGGTTCAATTCCTGGGTGGGGAAGATCCGCTGGAGAAGGGATAGGCTACCCACTCCAGTATTCTTGGACTTCCCTGGTGGCTCAGCTGGTAAAGAATCCACCAGCAATTTGGTAGACCTAGGTTCGATCCTTGGATTGGAAAGATCCCCTGGAGAAGGGACTGGCTACCCACTCCAGTATTCTGGCCTGGAGAATTCCATGGACTGTATGGTCCATGGGGCCAAAAGAGTTGGACACGACTGAGCGACTTTTGCTTTTCATAAAAATAAGTATAATTATGACATTTTTTACTTCTTTACCTTGAATCAGATACACAGACTATGATTTTGGAAAGGGAAATAACCCACAAAGAACAATTGATTTATCAGTGATTAAACTTAAGTTAGTTGTCTGCATATTATATTGAAATATTACAAGTGCAACAAGTATTATATGCACTAGTATTCTATATGCACTAGTATTCTATTCTAGTTAATTAAAAATTTTTTTTAATGTTCTCATAACACAAAGTCAAGTAAGAAAGTTTGTTACCAAGATAAGTAACATGACATATAAAAAACTAAAAGTAGTTTTGTACTTAAATGGATAGCCAAAGTTTTCTTCTAAACTCCTGGAAAATTAGAATTAAATAATAACGCTTCATTAGAATTTTTGTTTTGATAGTGATAAAATTTCAAAATTTGAATAAAAGTAATAATTTAAATCTTCTGAAGAAATAGGATGAGTAATTTGTAGTTAAAGCCCATGCCCATAATTGACATACTTCTTTTTAATTAGTATTATGTAGCAAGTCATTAAAACCAAAACTATCTTATTTTTAGTAACAGTGTTTAAAATTGACCACCCTAAAATTTTAAACAATTAAAAATTATATGTCCAATATAGAATTGTTTACACAAACTACAGTTTTATGCTGATTCATTAAAGAATCATTGTTTCCTCTGAGTCCATGAAATTCTAAAATTCCCTACATACTTATTTTGTAAATATTTCTCTGATCTTTGGACTTAAAGTTGTATATATACTTGAAAAATTCTTTAAACACAAACATTGCCATGAACAGAAGTAAAGTTTTAGATAATTGCTATGCTTAAAAGCAAATCCTATTAGCATTTGTAAAACATTCTAAATTTTTATTATACATCTAGATTGTTAGAAATAGCACAATGAATAGATAATAAACTATAATAAATAATTATAAATTATTACAAATAAATTTAATAAATAAATTAGTTTATAATAAACTAAATCAACTAATGCTATTTAAAGTGTGATTTAGAAATTCAGGGTGAGAAAAATTGTGATAAAAAGATGGCTATTTTCTTTAACCATTTAGTCCCTTGTATTCCTGGGTGTGAAGGAAATACAGGTTTACCCTACTGTTTTTTTACTTC
Organism: Cervus elaphus; assembly: GCF_910594005.1. Lineage (NCBI taxonomy): Eukaryota > Metazoa > Chordata > Mammalia > Artiodactyla > Cervidae > Cervus > Cervus elaphus. The sequence goes on along the minus strand of NC_057839.1, from coordinate 16,739,282 downwards.
TGAAGGAAGCCATGGGGATGGAAATGTTTTTTCACTTAGTTCAAGATTGGTGATCAGTCATATCTATTTGAAAAGATTTTTTTTTCATTATTTAACGTTCTTATTTGCTATCCTTCTTATCTAATGTATAATAAATAGGTTTCTTATGAAAGAGAGTGAAGTTAAAATTAATTTTGTTTTGTCAAAAGCATTAATAAATATACATAGTTGATGTACAGAGAACAAGAAACTACTTTTAAAAGGTACTCTAGATTATATAAACAGCCAACTCAAACCTTTAGGTAATCACTTTGTTTCTAAAAGAGAATTTAGACAAGGTTGACCATCTTAACATCTAAAGCTATAGTTTCTTTACATCTGCAGAATTTTTAAGCACAGTCATTTATAGCTTTGGAAAATGTGTAAGAGAATGCTATCTTCTTTTTAGAACTTTGTGTTCTCTTTGTGAAGCAGTTTGCAAAATTAAAATTTATACTCCCCAAAAATGTTCACTGGTGGCTCAGATGGTAAAGAAACTGCCTGCAGTGTGGGAGACCTGCGTTTGGTCTCTGGGTTGGGATGATCCCCTGGAGAAGGGAATGGCTATGCACTCCAGTATTCTTGCCTGGAGAATTCCATGGACAGAGGAGCCTAGCATACTACAGTCCATGGGGTCACAAAGAGTCAGACATGACTGAGTGACTGATGCTTTCACTTTCAGAAGGTACGGTTCTAAAATTTAAGCAAAATTCTAAACTGTGAAAGTTTATTTGGGAAAAATACTTCAGTAGAATCTACTCAGGTTTTATTTTAGAGAAAGATTAAGGTACTCCTGAACCTTACTGTGGGAGTCTTAAGAAAGAGCCTGCAAAATGATATAACTGATAGCATTCCCACTTCAAATATAACAAGGAGGGACAATTACAATATCTCATGGGATTTCATCTGGCCAATATAACTTCTAAAACAGTCCTCGGTATAATTTCAGGATGAAGTATGAGAAGCTCATGTATCACTGGTGAATTAAATAGTATATAAAATTATGTTCTCTTCCCCACCACCCTGTGAGTTAATAGAGCTATTTTTATTTTCTATGAAGAACATTACTGACATATAGTTTTCCTAACTACCTTCCTTAAATCTAATCAAACAAATTTTGTTCCTCCAAGGTAGAGCTTTAGAAGGATCTTTTTTTATGTATTCTTCCCAACTAATTGCCTTGATAGAACACTAAGGAAAAGTAAGAATGAAAAAATCAAATAAAAATTAAATTTGAAGAAAAATTAGTATGTGGAGCATGAGTTTTTAGGATGGGTGATTGTAGGGCTCCCCTTCTTCATGAAGGGCAAAATCTAATGCTCAGAACTAATGCCATCCTGGAATGGATATTAAAACATTTCTTTCATATTAGGATTGTCCTTCAAGAGAGCGTTGGTTTTCCCTAGAACCATGTTCAGGTTTATCTCCCAAAGAAAATTGTTCACGGTTGCATATTCACTCATGCTTCTTGCTTCCCCTCCCATCCACAACCCTAGAAGTCACAAACATTATTTAATACTCCAATAGGTGAAAGTATTTAAATTTCCAAAGTTTGGGGAAACAGGAGTGCAGTGGACAGATAAACTTTGAAGAGTAAGTTGGAAGATCTAGGGCAGATAGAGACAGAAGACTACCATGGAAGGTGAATTTGATATCAAGGAAACCTCAAAAGTAGAGAGGGACAATGAAGAAAGTGTTCTTGTAATGACTGAGATTCTTTAGGATAACGGCCTTTTTTATGCCAAGCAGTGTGTAGGAGAGGTCTGACTCAGGACAGCAGCAGTGAGTGTGGATGCATAGATTAGAAAGAAAACAAGTGAGGTCATTTTGAAGTGGCATGGCCTACCCAGTTTAATGTCCCCTTCACCTACCATCAGTGTGGGTATTTTGAGAAGGTTATTCACTTATCGCAATCAGATACTATGATGACAACAATAGTTAGCAAACAACTGAAAAACAACACCATGAAGAAACTCAGCAAAGAAATCAATATTTGAAAGCAGTGTCTTCTGATTGATAAGTGAGAATGTTGAATTTACAAAACAAGCTTAGGAACATTTAAATATCTTTATAGTGTAAAGTAGAATTTGCCACAAGTTCAACAGTTGTGCTGAGAAGTAGGAAGTATACATCTAAAGAGAAAATCACCCCGTCTAGATTTGGATCCCATAGAATATAAGGCAAAATAATTAAATAGTGTGATGTGAGACGAGAAGTCTTCATGTTCCAACTTGGATCCAATAGGAATTTAAAGGGAAAAGAGAGGTGATAGATACAGAATGAGGAAAAAAATTCAAAAGTTTCCTAGTTCTGAAGCACAACATAGGTCCGCAGATAAAATTTGGTCCATTCATAACGCAACAAAAGCTGTAACTTGCACACACTTCTAAATACATCTTCATAACATTCAGAGCAGGTATAAAGGACACCATGCAAAGTTCCAAAATGTGAAGGAAGTTACTTGCAAATTGAACAAAATCAGATTGACTTTAAAGTTTTTCATCAGCATCGTTGGATGCAAGGATACAGTAAAGCAGTATATCCAAAACTTTTAAGTTGTTTGAGTCTGAGAACAAAATACAGTTTCAGAAATCCAAGGTTTCAAAATTTATCTCCCATATAACCTTTCCAAAAGGTGTACCAGAGGATTGGACTCCTGGTGGTCTCGTGGTTAGGACTCTGCTTCCTCTGCAGGGGGCATGGGTTTGATCTCTGGTCAGGGAACTAAGACCCCACATGCTGTGTGGTACAGACAAAAAGAATTTTTTAAATGTAAATGAAAAAGATGTACTAGGGAATATACTGGAATAAAATGAAAATTTAATCTCAAAAGTAGATTGGGATCCAAGAAATAATGGAACCAAAACCACTTGTAGAGCAGAGATAAGTGTACTTAGTATTGATAATAATGTGGATATGAAATATTAGAAGATTCTAAGTTGGAACTCATGTGGTGAATAGTGATAACACAAAGAATAGACATTTAGTATTATGCGTGTTTGTGTTTTCTGTTTACACAAGTAAATGCCACAGGCTCTTGATTTTTTCTGTCACACATGATGTGTATACATACAGTTTGACTCCACTACCTTTGACTTATCCATTTTTATAGTGAAGGACGCTTCTGATGCCTCCACATCACCTCCCTGCTGCCATAAACACCACAATGGTAAGTATCTGCATTCATTTCATTCTTTTGAAACTGTGAAAATTTGTCTAGAATATATACCTAGGAGTATAATTGCTTAGTCATAGATACTATTAATTTCACAGAATATTGCTAAAACTATATTCCATAAAGTCTGCATCAGTTGATACTCTCACTAGCTAAATATGGATCTCATTTCCCCACATATTTGCAAATAGTATTATGTGACTTTCTAACTTTTGCATGTTTGATGAATATAACATTCTATTTGACTTGGTTTAAATTTCATTCCTTTAATTACTTGTGAGTTTGACAAGTACATAGACTTCTTAGCCATTAAGGTTTACCATTATAATAATTATCTATTCCCTTTGCCCATTTTTCTGATGTCTGCAAGACTGATTTGTAGTAGTTCCTTGTCTGTCCTAAATGTTCTCCTTTCATTTTAGGCGTTGCAAATATCCATTCCCAGTCTAGTTTGTTTAACTTTGTTTATGATGTGTTTTAGAAAAAAAAAGTTTAACATAGATGAAGACAAATTATCATGCTTTATTGTTCTTAGGTCTTCCCTGTTGCTGTATCAAAAAGCTATTTTCTCACATTTACTTCTACTGCTGCTGCTGCTGCATCGCTTCAGTCGTGTCTGACTCTGTGCGACCCCATAGACGGCAGCCCACCAGGCTCCTCCATCCCTGGGATTCACCAGGCAAGAATACTGGAGTGGGTTGCCATTTCCTTCTCCAATGCATGCATGCTAAGTCGCTGCAGTCATGTCCGACTCTGTGCGACCCCATGGACAGCAGCCCACCAGGCTCCTCTGTCCACTAGTTAGCTATTTATTATTAATATTCAGATTTTAATCCTTTGAAGTCCATCATGGTATATGATCTAATGTTGGGATCAGCCTCCTTGTTTACATCATTTACTAAACAAACTTGTGTCTTTCTATTGATCTGTGTTGCAGTCTTTATTATATATCAGATATATCTTCATACACAGACTTTCCAAGCTCTCTATAGTATTTTGGTCTGTTTTTCTGTTCTTATACGTACACCTTTTTCTTTTTTCCAGTAAGTGTAAAAGCTTTTAAGGAACATACGTCATCTAGATTTTTCCATTAACATTTTTCTAGATTAGCTTTTATGTATTTTATGTACTACATTTCTTTATTAACTAAAATTATATATATTAGTTTCAGTCCCTGATAAAAACCCAATTAATATTCTTGGATTCTGGGAGTTTCCTCTAGATCCACACTAAAAATTCTCAATGTTTTCTGAAGCTCACTTGAGTGGGTTTCTGTTTTGTACAACTCAGTGACACATAAAACTTTCCAAACAAAGGCTGAGAGATGTGGGGCATTCAGGGAACAATGGAGTGAAACACCAGGGAATCTAAATGTAGTCATTTACTCGAAAATAAAATCTTTGGTCAGAGCCTGCCTCATGTACTCTTAGCCTTTGTCACATCCTTGGTTAATGAGAGAAGAGACTGGCGTTAGAACAAGAGTTCCATTTTTATCTTTCAGAGGGTCAGAGAACACTTCTATGCCAAGATTTAATATAGGTCCTGGAAGCACTTCAGGTTAGACTCTAGCATCTCTGTAAGTACCCATATCACCAACTAAGATGTGACTAGTGTGGTAGGCAGAATTCTCACAAAGCATCCATGATTCTGATCCCTGATACATGTATCTTTGTATAATTCCTTCCCGTTGAATATGGATAGAACCTGTTATTTGGCTTCTAATTAATCGAATATAGCAAATTGTAAAGGTTTTGTGGATGAAATTAAGATACCTAATCAGGTTCCTTTAAGTTCCTTTAAGAATCAAAAGGGAGATTATCCTTTATGGACCCAGCCTAATCAGGTGAGAACTTTAAAAGAGGGTCAAGCTCAGAAGTAATGGGTTTCCCAGGTGACCCAGTGGTAAAGAATCTGCCTGCCAATGCAGGAAATGCCAGAGACATGGCTTCGATCCCTAGGTCAGGATGATCCCCTGAAGGAGGAAGCGGCAACCCACTCCAGTATTCTTGCCTGGAAAATCCCATGGGCAGAGGAGCCTGGTGGGGTCGCACAGAGTCAGACATGAGTGAGTGAGCATGCACACATACAAAACCAGAAAAATATCAGTAAAGTGGTAGAATAGGAGACCCTAGACTCTCATCCTTTTGTGGAGGCACAACAATACATAGACCAAATACTTACATGAGATAGCAGAAAACAAGTTAAAAGGCTCCTGCACCCCAGGCAAGGTGCAAAAATAACCATGTCAAACCCTGGTACGAAAATCTGGGACACTTAGAGCAGAAATCAAAGAAGAACTAAAGAGCCTCTTGATGAAAGTGAAAGAGGAGAGTGAAAAAGTTGGCTTAACACTCAGCATTCAAAAATTAAGATCATGGCATCTGGTCCCATCACTGCATGACAAATAGGTGGGGAAATAATGGAAAAAGAGACTTTATTTTCTTGGGCTCCAAAATCACTGCAGATGGTGACTGCAGCCATGAAATTAAAAGATGCTTACTCCTCAAAAGTGTTGTCTATGACCAACCTAGACAGCACATTAAAAAGCAGAGACATTACTTGGCCAATAAAGGTACATCTAGTCAAAGCTATGGTTTTTCCAGTAGTCATGTATGGATGTGAGAGTTGGACTATAAAGAAAGCTGAGCGCCGAAGAATTGATGCTTTTGACCTGTGGTGTTAGAGAAGACTCTTGAGAGTCCCTTGGACTGCAAGGAGATCCAGTCAGTCCTAAAGGAAATCAGTCCTGCATATTCATTGGAAGGACTGATGGTGAAACTGAAACTACAATACTTTGGCCACCTGATATGAAGAACTGACTCATTTGAAAAGACCCTGATGCTGGGAAAGATCGAAGTCAGGAGGAGAAAGGGACAACAGAGGATGAGGTGGTTAGATGTCATCACTGACTCGATGGACCTGAGTTTGAGCAAGCTCCAGGAGTTGGTGATGGACAGGGAAGCCTGGAATGCTGCAGTCCATGGGGTTGCATAGAGTTGGACACGACTAAGTGACTGCACTGAACTCAACTGATTTTGCCAGAGCCCTTTATGCTGTGCAGTGTGATTTGGAGAAAACCCTCAGATCCCATCTACTGCCTGGGGAGAGAAAAGAACAGAACATACGTCTAACATTCTGACTTTTATTAACTTTTTGAAGTATTTATTTACTTGGCTGTGCTAGTTCTTAGCTGCTGCATGTGGGATCTTTAGTTGTGGCATGTGAAATCTTAGTTGCAGCATGTGGGATATAGTTCCCTGACCAGGGACCAAACCTGGGCCCCCTGCATTGGGAGCATGGAGTTTTAGCCATTGAATCACCAGGAAAATCGCTTCTCGGCCTTTTGACTAAGATCAAGTGACTCACCAGGAAAGTCCCTAACATTCTGACTTTTAGTGGGTGCTGTGTGAGGGACTGATTACTGTCTTGCCTGAATCTAAGCACAGGCAGGAACAAGGTGCAAGCTTGTGAGTCTTAGAGAACAATCAGTATACACCAGAGTGCAGTACTGTGGAACAGACATGTGGAACTGCAATAAGCAATGATATCACTGCTTACTATAGCCCTAGAGAGTCCCTAGTGCGGACAAACGTGAGAAAACTCCTGAGTAGAAACCAGCTAACTCCTCATTTAGGAGATTACATAGATAAGCCCAAAGAGACTGCATCCACAGAAAAGGTTTGAGAGGTCTCCAGAACCTCTAATCAGGTTGAGTGGAGAAAATCCTCTCTATACAGAACCAAACTGCAAGTCTAACAGAGATTGCTGATTTGTCAAATGCCAAAATCCCAACAAGAAACATGCAGAGAAGCAAAGAAACATGGCACATTTAATGGAACAAGTGAAGTCTTCACAAAGTGACCTAAAAGAAACAGGAGATATACGAATTACCAGACAAATAATTCAAAACTATCATTATAGGGGTGCTCAATGAGTTAAAAGAGAACACAGGTAAACAACTAAAAAAAGAAAAATGATTCATTAACAAAATGAGAATACTGACAAAGAGAAACAATGAAGACAAAAATTCTGAAACTAACATATGATAACTGAATTAGAAAATTCACTAGAGGGACTCAAGAGCAACTTTGACCAGGCAAAAGAAAGAATCAGCAAATTCATAGATAGGATATTGAAATTATTGTGGCAGAGGAGAAAAAAAAAAAACGATAATGAAGAAAAATGAAAAGAGCCTGGGGGACTTATGAAATACCAGCAAGCAGAAAAACATATGCATTATTGGAGTGCCAGAAGGAGAAGAAAGAGAAGGAGGAGCAGAGAATCTATTTTAAGAAATAGTGGCTCCTAAATTCCCAAATAGGAATGGATATACAGATATACAGAGTCAAGAAGCTCAAAGAACTCCAACTAGGATAAATCTGAAAACTTACCAAGACACATCATAAACTGTCATAGGACACTGACAAAGAATCTTGAAAGCAGCACAAAAATATGACTCATCACATACAGTTCCTTTAGATTATAAGCAGATTCCCTAACAGAAAATTTGCAGGCTAGAAGGGTGTGGGATAATATATTCAAAAGTACTGAAAGAAAAAAGTCTGCAACCAAGTACTGTCCTTTAAAACCAATAGAGAAATTAAGACTTTCCCAGATAACCAAAAGCTGAGTGAGTTCATGGCTATTAAGACTGGCCTTATAGAAAATGCTTAAAGTGAAGTGCAAGTCACACAGTTGTTTCCAACTCTTTGTGACCCCATGGACTGTAGCCCACCAGGCTCCTCTGTCCATGGGATTCTCCAGGCCAGAATTCTGGAGTGGTAGCCGTTCCCTTCTCCAGGGGATCTACCTAATCCAGCGACCAAACCTAGGTCCCCCACATTGCAGGAGGATTCTTTACTAACTGAGCCACCAGGGAAGCCCAGAAAATGCTTAAATGAGTCCTTTAAGTTGAAGTGAAAGAATGATAAGCAACACCACAAGACCATATGATAATATAAAACTCCTGGTAAAGGAAACACACAGACAAATACAGAATCTTGTAATATTTAATGTGGGCATGTGAATAACTGTACTATCTGGTCAATATTTTTTAAAAAATAGTCATTATAAATCCCTGTTAATGGATGCACAGTATTTTAAAGAAGCTTATTTTGTCATCAGTAATATTAAGAACGGTGACAGAAATATACAGGACTCTGTGTGTGTGCGCTCAGTGGTATATGACTCTGTGACCCCCATGGATGTAGCCTACCAGGCTCCTCTGTCTATGGAATTTTTCAGGCAAGAATACTGGAACGGGTTGCCATTTCCTACTCCTGGGGATCTTCCCGACCCGGGAATCAAACCCATGTCTCTTGCATCTCCTGCATTGGCAGGTGGATTCTTTATCACTGTGCCACTTGGGAAGCCCAAGCTTTTATATGCAAGTAAAGGTGTTATCAGTTTAGGGACTTCCCTGGCGGCCCAGTTGTTAAGAATCTGCCTTCTAATGCAAGGGACATGGGTTAGATGCCTGGTTAGAGAATTAAGATCTCACATGCCTTGGGGAACTAAGCCCATATGCCACAACTAAAGAGAACCCCATGCGTCGCAACGAAAGAACCCACATGCTGCAACTAAGACTGAACACAGCCAAATAATAAATAAATGAATTAAGAAAATTTTAAAAAGGTATTATCAGTTTAAAATTCATTGTTAAGACTTTTATGTTTTATTTTATTACAATGTGATCACAAAAAAATATCAGAGAAATGAGAAGGGGTTCAAAACATAAAAAATTAAAATCACTGTGAAAAATTGAAATCAATGAAATAGAAAAGGTAGCAAGGAGAGAAAGGGATAAAGAAGCTATAGGGTAAATGGGAAACCATTAACAAAATGGCAGTAGTAAGTCTTCTGCTAGTAGTTACTTTGAATGTAAATGGATAAAATGCACTGTTAGGGAAATTGAAAAGGAGAAGGTCTTTTTCAGGCTTCAGAAGCAGGAGAGTGGGCCTCTGACCTGCTCACCTGCACAGACACTGTCCATATTCCATGCCTGCCTGCACGCACAGTAAGTCAATTAACACTTTAAATAAGAAAGGAAGTGGTTCTTGGAATTCTTGAGCCCTTAGAGGTCTGGTCAACTCCCTGGGGTCTAACAAAATCCTATGACTCACAAGGTGAAAGAAACAGCATTGTAAAAAAGGTTAATGTAAAACCAGAGCTGCACTTTTGCTTGCAAGCTGGTAATATTATTCTACAACCTGGGATTTTAAGCAGGAGCCCCCAAGACTGCAATTTTGAAGTCTCACCCTTGAGGTGGATACACCGCCTAGGACTCTCTCAACTGGGACTCCAGATTAAGCCAAATAACCTTCTATAAAAATTGAATTTGTCTATGTGTGTAACAAGTGGTTTATCTTGTTGATGAATCCTTCAAACATAAAACAAAAGTAAAACTTTCAGCAATACATGCACCAGTTAAAATACATAGATGGGCTTAACGGATAAAAAAGATACAACTACATGCTGTTTACACTTTAGATCTAAGGGCGACACACACAGGCTGGAAGTAAAAGATATTCCATGCAAATGGGAACCTCAGAACAGGAGTTAGTTCAGTTCAGTCACTCAGTTGTGTCCAACTCTTTGTGACCCCATGGACTCAGGCACTCCAGGCTTCCCTGTCCATCACCAACTCCCAGAGCTTCCTCAAACTCATGTCCATCAAGTTGGTGATGCCATCCAACCATCTCATCCTCTGTCATCCCTTTCTCCTTCTGCCTTCAATTTTTCCCAGCATCAGTGTCTTTTCCAATGAGTCAGTTCTTCACATCAGGTAGAATCAGCTGGCTAAACTATTGGAGTTTCAGCTTCAGCATCAGTCCTTCCAATGAATATTCAGGACTGATTTCCTTTAAGATTGACTGGTGTCAAAGAAGAAAGAAAGCATGAGCTTTTTTTTTTTACAGTATGAAAAGGCCCCCCCAAAAAACCAAAAAAACCAGGAGTGGCAATACCTTTATCAGACAAAATAGACTTTATGACAAAAAAAATCATGAGGGACAAGGAAGAACTTTATATAACCATAAGAGGGTCAATTCACTAGGAAGCTATAACAATTATAAATAGATATGCCTCTGTTCTTCAAGCTCCCAGACATTGAAAGGAGAAATAGCAAAACAATAATAGGAGAAGACCTCAATACCCTACTTTCATTTATAGATAGAACAAGATCAATAAGGAAACAGAAGAATTGAAAACCATCACTATGGAACAATCGGACCTAAACAGGCATACACTGAAAAATGCACTTAACAACAACAGAATACATTCTTCTCAAGTGTGTGTACGTTCTTCAAAATAGAACACAAGTTAAATGATAAAATAAATCTTAAATCTGAGAAGAAATGTTCAGAAATCAGAAAAGTACCTTCCCTGACCCCAATGGAATCAAGCTAGAAATCAACAGCAGAAGAAAAACAGGGAAATCCACAAAAATGTGGAAATTAAACAACACACATTTAAAAAACCAATGAGTCAAAGAAGAAAGCATGAAAAAAATTTAGAAAATATCTGAAGTCAAATGAAAACAAAAACAACATATGAAAACTTACAGATACAGTAAAATCAGTACTAAAAGGGAAGTTTATAACAGTTAATGCTTACATTAAAAAAGAATAAAACTCTCCAATCAACCCTAATCTTACACTTCAAGGGTCTAGAAAAAGAACAAACTCAAAGTTAGCAGAAGGAAGCAAATTAGAGCTAAAGATTAGAGCAGAGACAAATGAAATAGAGAATAGAAAAAAGGAATTAAGGAAAAAGTCAATGAAACCATGAGATGTTTTGTTTTTTTTTTAAACATCAATGAAAGAGCAAACCTTGACTAAGGGAAAAGAAAAAGAAGATTCAAGTGACTTAAATTAGACATGTAAGAGGAGACATTACAACTAAAGCCATGAAATAAAAAGGATCATAAGATATCTTATCGGGGCTTCCCAGGTGGTGCAATGATGAAGAATCTGCTGGCCAATGCAGGGGGATGCAGGTTCTATCCCTGGGTCAGGAAGATCCCCTGGAGGAGGAAATGGCAACCCACTCCAGTATTCTTGCCTGGAAAATTTCATGGACAGAGGATCCTGGTGGGCTGCAGTCTATGGGGTCGGAAAGAGTTGGCCTTGACTGAGTATGCACACACATAAGATAAGTATGAACAATTATATACCAACAAATTCAATAACCTAGAAGAAATAGATAAATTCCTAAAAATATACAATGTATCAAGACTGAATCATGAAGAAGCAAAATCTGAACAGAGCTATAAACAGTAATTGAGATTATAAACAGAGATTGAGATTGAATTAGTAATAAAAACCTCCCAGTAAAGTAAAGCCCAGGACCAGATGGTTTTACTGGAGAATTCTAACAAACATTCGAAGAAAAATTAACACCAATTCTTCTCAAACACTCCCAAAGAATTGAAGAGGAGAGCACACACCCAAACTCATTCTATGAGGCCAGAATTATCCTTATATCAAAATCAAAGATATCAGAAGAAAAGAAAACTATAGACCAATCTCCCTGTGAATATTGACGCAAAAAATCTTAACAAAATAGTAGCAAACAAAATTCAACAACATATATAAGGTTTATATACCATGACTAAGTGGGATTTATACCTGGAATGAAGGATGTCTGAACATATGAAAATAATCATTGTAATACACAGGTAATTTTATAAAACAGACCAGAACCATTTGATCATCATCATAAATGCAAAAGAATATTTAACAAAACTCAATACTCTTTTGTAATTAAAAAAAAATTCAAAAAACTACAAATAAAGGAAACTACCTCAATGTAATAAAAGCCATATATGAAAAGCCCACAGCTAACATCATACTCAGTGACTCAAAGCTTTTCATCTAAGATGAGGAGTAAGACAAGGATGCCCATTCTCACTACGACTAATCAACATAGCACTAGAAGTTCTAGCCAGAGAAATTAGACAATAAAAATATATAAAAGTTATCCAAATTATAAAAGAGAATTACCTCCATTTGCAGATGGCATAATTTTACATATCAAAATCTAAAAATCACACACACACACACACACAATCACAACTACCAATTTCAGTAAAGTTGCAGAATCCAAAAGTCAGTCACATTTACTACAGTATCAAAGGATAAAATAGGAATAAATTTTACCTAAGGAAGTGAAAGACTCATACTCTGAAAAGTATAAAATATGCTGATTTCTTTTGGTGCTATGCTTGCTTTATGGTCCAACTCTCACATCCATACATGACTACTGGAAAAACCATTCAGTTCAGTCGCTCAGTCGTGTCTGACTCTGTGACCCTGTGGACTGCACCATGCCAGACCTCCCGGTCCATCACCAACTCCTGGAAAAACCATAGCTTTGACTATTTGGACCTTTGTCAGCAAAGTGATTTCTCTGCCTTTTAATGTGCTGTCTAGGTTTGTCATAGCTTTTCTTCCAGGGAGTAAGCATCTTTTAAAGTATAATATTGTTAAAATATTCATACTACCCCCCAAAAATCTACAGACTCAGTGCAGTCCTTATCAAAATCCCAATAGAATTTTTCACAAAAATAGGAAAAACCATCCTGAAATTCATATGTAACCTCAAGAGACCTGAATAGTCAAAACAATCTTAGAAAAGAAGAAAAAAGTTGGAGATCTCAGACATTCTGATTTCAAAACATATTACAAAGCATTAGTAATTAAAAGACTGTGGACCAACATAAAGATAGATATAAAAACCAATGGAGGAGAGCAGAAAGCCCAGAAAAAATATATTGCATATATGGCTAAATAATATTTGACAAAGATACAAAGACTACACACGTGGAAAGGACAACAAACAGCTAAGGAAAAAGTGGATATTGACATGCAAAAGAGATGAAGTTAGATGGTTTACCTTATACCATATAAAAATTAACTTGAAGTAAAGACCCAAATATAACACCTAAAACTATAAAACTGCTAGAAGAAAATAAGGGACAGCTTCAGGGTATTAGATTTGGCAATGATTTCTTTGATATGACTCCAGAAGTACAGTCAACAAAATAAAAAATTGACAAATAGGACCTCATCAAACTTAAAAACTTCTTTACATTAGAGGAAACAATCAGCAGAATGAAGCGGCATCATATGGAAGGGAAGAAAATTGCAAATCATGAATCTGACAAGAGGTTAATATCCAAAACATATAAGGAACTTCTACAAACTCAACAGCAACAACAACAGAAAATAACCCAATGAAAAAATGGACAAAGGGCTTGAACAAACATTCTCCAAAGAAGATATGCAGATGGATGCTGAGTGCTTAGCTGAGCTACTCCATGGTATTGCTGCCTCAGCATACATTTTGTTTAGTCACGTGACCTTCAGAGACCATAAATTCTGCTTGCCTATGAATGCAAGCCCATGCCCTAGGTTGTGACCACAAACTCACAAGCTAATACAAGTCCTAATATGATTTTCCCAATAGCCTATAATTAGGTCTGCTCTGCGCCCCAGCGTCTATATGCTTTATGTGCCCCTTACATACAACCCCTGAGAGGCTTATAAGAACCACACTCCTTTAGTTTGAATTAATCAATCCATCCTTAGCCCGAGAAACCCAAAGCACTTTACCCAGTTCTTAATAAAGGCAGGTGCTCCAAGTTCTGCCTCCCTGCACACGGCCGTGACCTCCCTCTGTGACCTCTGGGGGCATGCAGTATACTTCCCCCAAAATCTGTAATAGACTTTTCTGTTTCAATTTCTCTTGCTGAACCTTGGCTCAGCATTCTGTGATCCACTTTAAAAATGTTGATTAAACAAAGTTGTAACAACAGCCAATGAGAACATGAAAAGATGTTCAATGTTACTAATCATTATGGGAATACAAAACAAAACCACAAATCAAATACCACCTAATGTCCATCAAGTGATCACTGTCAAAAGAACAAAAAATAACAAGTGTTGAAGAGGATGTGGAGAAGTTGGAATTCTGTTGATCTGTTGGTGGTAATGTAAAATTGAAGGGCCATTATGGAAAAGAGTATGGAAGTGTCTAAAAAACTAAGAATTACCGTATGATCCTGCAATCTGGGGGAGATATATATATATATATATATATATGAGTGTGTGTGTGTGTGTATGTCCCTGGATATATATCCTAAGGAATTCAAAGCAGGACTTCCAAGAGATATTTGCACACCCATGTTCATCACAGCATTATTCACTGTAACCAAAATGTGGAAGCAACCAAAATCTCTACAGACAAACGAATGGATAAGAAATGTGGCATATACAAGCAATGGAATATGATGCCGCCTTTAAAAGGAAAGAAACCCTGTAATACCATGGATTAATTTTGAGGCCATTAAGCTGAGAGGAATAAACCAGTCACAAAAGGACTAATACTGTATAATCCCACTCATATGAAGTATCTAAAGTGGTCAAATCATTCAAGTCATAGAAACAGAAAATACATTAAAAGTTACCAAGGGCCACAGGAAGGGAGGAGAGCTAATTTAGTGCTGAGTGAGTATAACATTTCAGTGTTATGAGTAAAATTTCTAGAAACCTGTTGTGCAACCATGTAAGTAAACACTACTTAACTGTACACTTAAAAAGGGTTATATGATTTAATTTAATCTTTCCATATCCCAGTTGAATGCAGAGTTCCAAAGAATAGCAAGGAGAGATAAGAAAGCCTTCCTCAGTAATCAACGCAAAGAAACAATAAAATGGGAAAGACTAGAGATCTCTTCAGGAAAACTAGAGATACCATGGGAACATTTCATGTAAAGATCAGCACAACAAAGGACAGAAATGGTATGGACTTAACAGAAGCAGAAGATATTAAGAAAAGGTGGCAAGAATACACAGAAGAACTGTACAAAAAAGATCTTTATGACCCAGATAACCATAATGGTGTTATCACTCACCTAGAGCCAGACTTCCTGGAATGAGAAGTCAAGTGGGCCTTAGGAAACATCACTATGGACAGAGCTAGTGGAGGTGATGGATTTCCAGGTGAGCTATTTCAAATCCTAAAAGATGATGCTGTGAAAGTGCTGCACTCAATATGCTAGCAAATTTGGAAAACTCAGCAGTGGCCACAGGACTGGAAGAGGTCAGTTTTCATTCCAATCCCAAAGAAAGGTAATGCCAAATAATGCTCAAACTACCTCACAATTGCACTCATCTCACACACTAGCAAAGTAATGCTCAAAATTCTCCAAGTCAGGCTTCAACAGTACGTGAACCGTGAACTTCCAGATGTTCAAGCTGGTTTTAGAAAAGACAGAGGAACCAGAGATCAAATTGCCAACATCCGTTGGATCATCAAAAAAGCAAGAGAGTTACAGAAAAATGTCTATTTCTGCTTTATTGACTATGCCAAAGTCTTTGACTGTGTGGCTCACAACAAACTGTGGAAAATTCTGAAACAGATGGGAATACCAGACCACCTAACCTGCCTCTTGAGAAACCTGTATGCAGGTCAGGAAGCAACAGTTAGAACTGGACATGGAACAATACACTGATTCCAAATTGGGAAAGGAGTATGTCAAGGTTGTATATTGTCACCTTGCTTATTTAACTTATATGCAGAGTACATCATGAGAAATGCTGGACTGGAAGAAGCACAAGCTGGAATCAAGATTGCCAGGAGAAACATCAATAACATCAGATATGCAGATGACACCACCCTCATGGCAGAAAGCGAAGAAGAACTAAAGAGCCTCTTGATGAAAGTGAAAGAGGAGAATGAAAAAGTTGGCTTAAAACTTCAACATTCAGAAAACTAAGATCATGGCATCTGGTCCCATTACTTCATGGCAAATAGATGGGGAAACAATGGAAACAGTGAGAGACTACTTTTGGGGGCTCCAAAATCACTGTAGATGGTGACTGCAGCCATGAAACTAGAAGACGCTTACTCCTTGGAAGAAAAGTTATGAACAACCTAGACAGCATACTAAAAAGCAGAGATTTTATTTTGCCAATAAAGGTCTGTCTAGTCAAAGCTATGGTTTTTCCAATAGTCATGTATGGATGTGAGAAAGCTGAGTGCTGAAGAATTTATGCATTTGACCTGTGGTGTTGGAGAAGACTCTTGAGAGTCCCTTGGACTGCAAGGAGATCCAACCAGTCCATCCTAAAGGAAATCAGTCTTGAATATTCTTTGGAAGGACTGGTGCTGAAGCTGAAACTCCAATACTTTGGCCACCTGATGGGAAGAACTGACTCATTTGAAAAGACCCTGATGCTGGGAAAGATTGGAGGCAGGAGGAGAAGGGGATGACAGTGGATGAGATGGTTGGGAGGCATCACTGACTCAATGGACATGAGTTTGAGTAATCTCCGGGAGTTGGTGATGGACAAGGAAGCCTGGCATGCTGCAGTCCATGGAGTCACAAAGAGTCGGACACAACTGAGCTACTGAACTGAACTGAACAATTAAAAAAAGAGGTCAAGTCCCAAGGTAGAACCTTATATTTATTACTCTTAAATTTCTCTTTGTAAGCTGAGGTTTATCACTTGTACCTATTGAGATCTTTCTGAATCCTCCTTCTGAAAGCCAATGAAGTTACTATTGTTAACCAAATCAGGTCCAGCAACTCGCTGCGCTTGTTGCTTGAAAATCAATACCCAAGAGAGAGAAAAATGTTAAGAGAAAGGAAAAGTGAATGTGAAGTTGCTCAGTCGTATCCGACTCTTTGTGATTCCATGGACTGTAGCCTACCAGCCTCCTCTGTCCATGGGATTTTCCAAGAAGAGTACTGGAGTGGGTTGCCATTTCCTTCTCCAGGCGATCTTCTCAATTCAGGGATCAAACATGGGTGTCCTGCATTGCAGGCAGTTGCTTTACCATCTGGCTCTCCTGAGCCACCAGGAGAAAGGAAAGTTGCTTTTAATCAGAATGCATGAAAGCTTTTAAAGGAAATAAGAGAAGCAGTCTCAGAGTGATCTCCATCCCGACTGGGTGCAGTTTTGTCAACTTGCGATTTTTCTTTGTATACTATCTTGTTTTACACTGTTTGTTCACAAGATTACTGAAGGGGAAGCTAGGAAAGCGTTCTGATCATCTGTTAGTTACTTATTTTTCATTTCTACTTCTTTGATCTATAGAAAAAACCAAGTTAGACAAGTATTATGTGATCAAAAGATCTGAAAGATGTGCTAGGGGTGGAGATGAGTAGAGCATGAGGGTACCTGGTTTAAAGTTTAGTGAAAAGACAAAAAGAGCACCTCCTGCAGGGATTCCTTTCCTGTGAAGATCACTTGGCTGCAATGCCTGCTCACAATGCACTCCACAAGGATGATGTACATGCCTTTTTTCCCTCCCTAGGTAATCTGAAAAACGCAGTTTTGGGCTTCCCTGGTGGTCCAGTGGTTAAGAATTGATCTGCCAATGCAGGGGACATGGGTTCAATCACTGGTCTAGGAAGATCCCAGACGCCATGAGGCAATTAAGCCTGCATGCTTAGAGCCCGTGCTCTGCAACAAGAGAAGGCCCACAGGCAGCAACAAAGACCCAGCACAGCCATAAATAAATAAATCTTTTTAAAAATGCAGTTTTGTGCTTCATAGTCCCTCTTTCATTCCAAAAGGTGGGCTTCTAGATCCTTCATTGAACAAGAGCCTCACATTAGATGTGAACTCAATGTCTCTGTCATGTAGATCCTGTCTGAATGGCAAGCACCAGTAACAGTTAGTCACATTTCAAAGGAAACCCCAGGCTGACGTTATTACTGTCAGTGTCCTCTCTCCTGACACCCACGTATCCCTCTATGGAGAAAGTCAAGTTCTGTCTCCAGCTACTTCTTCCCGAGCATTCTTGCAGAGTCACTGTGAGTAGGACATAGATTACCCACTGTTCCCTCTCCAGCTCTCCTGAATTCTAGAGCTACCGTTTAGCCAGCACTTGCTGTGTGAACCTAGGGAAGTTCTTTAACATTTCTGTACCTCATTTCCCAGCCTGTGAAATAGGAATAGTAGTAGTTAATGGATGACATGTTATTCAGTCAGTAATGTTACCAAGAAAGAAAGGAAAGAAAAATTCTCTTTTCATAATGTATTTTTATAGCTAGTATAAAAGACAAAGAGATAATAAAATAGAAGAGTTACAGAATTGAAGAGATTTGTTACAGACAGACAGACAGCTAGATTGACAGGCAGGTGGACACCAGGCCTTCTTTGAAAAAGAGACATGAAGCAAGAGAGATGCTCTCCTGTTGACCTAGAAGTGGCCACATTGTGAACTGCCTATGGAGAGGGGCAGCCTCTAGGAGCGGATGCCTTAGTTCGACAATTGTGAAGAACTGCATTCTGCTGGGAACCTTAGTGAGCTTGAAGAGGACACCAAACTTCAGATGAGAGGACAGCCCAGCTGCATTGACTGCAACCGGTGGGCCTCCTGACCCATAGGAACTGTGAGATAGTACGTGTGTGGTGTTTTAGACTGCTAAGTTTGTAGTCACAGCAGTAGAAACCTAATACATCTAGCCTTGGTTCAGTTTCTATGTCTTCTTTTCAAGACCCCTCTACCTCTACCCAGTAGGCTGGAGAGGAGCCTGTTTGAGAGCCTGAGCCCTAGCCTTATCTTTGTGCCTAGAACCACATTTCCAAAGTCACCCCCCACCCCTCCCCACTCCATTCGCTTGAATCAGACCCTCTTGATTGATACTAGCCCTGGCAGGCCTTGTTAGGTGTGTTGATAGGGAAAGCACCCTTCCATCAGACATGAGAGCATCCAGAATATCACCTGGGAAAGACATATATAACAAGCAGGACCACTGATGCTATGCAAAGGATTTTATTCTGAGAACAATAGTGAGTGACATAAAGAATTTGATTTGAACTTTAGAAAGTTTACTTTGCTGTATATAAAATGGATGTATTAGCAGTGGTAAAGAACCCACCTATCAATGGAAGAGATATAAGAGACACAGGTTTAATCCCTGGGTTGGGAAGGTCCACTGAAGAAGGAAATGGCAGCCCACTCCAGTGTTCTTGTCTGGAGAATCCCATGGACAGAAGAGCCTGGCGGGCTACAGTCCATGGGGTCACAGAGAGTTGGACATGACTGAAGCGACTTAGCATATGCCACAGCAGCTTAGAGTTAGTGACATGGATAGGTGGTTGTTGTAAAACCCAAAACAGAGGTGACATTGGCACCAGCCAAGGTACTGGAAATGGAAGTTAGAGGAGGGGGGTCTCTGTACACAACATACTTAGGCAAGGCCAGGTTAAAATGTGGATGGGGAGATGAGGCAGTTAGAAGGCAAAATTAAGGGTGACTTCCAAGTTCTGACTGCAGTTGGAGGGTAGGTGGTAAAGCCACTAACTGAAACCAGGAATGAGATTGTCTTGCACTTGCTTAGTTTGGAGCATTTAGAAATGCCACCTGGTACTCAGGAAAAGTAGTAGGAGAGAGAGAGTGTGTGTTAGAGGCCTCCAGTTTGTTATTGTCGTCATGGTGTCTGGACACAAGGAAAACAGTCCCCATCATGCCTTATCTGAACTCTGACCTTTCCAAGAATTTCATATTTAAAATTTATATCACATAACTTAGTAGCAACTTATTTATTCTCATATTATCATGTGTATTATTTAGTCTTGTTTCCAAAACTATTGGAAACTCCTTGATGGAAGAATCTTTTCTATCCACTCTGGTATACTGGTATTGCAGCAGATACTGTGTTTCTACTTCTACACAGTAGAAGAGACTGTTGTCGATCCACAGTGGATTTTACACTTTATCCATGCAAGAGAAGAGTCAGAGAGAAAGAGAGAGAAAAGAGGTCAAGAGATCAGATATATATGGGATGTTTGTGTAGGGCCTATTAGACCATTGTAAAGATGAGTTTGGTTTTTACTGAGGGAGACAGTATGAAAAGAAAGTGATAAATGCCATGGAAAGAGATGTAGGAGAAAGAGCTATGGGCATTCACTGGAAGCCCTAAGTTGACTTGCAGCATGATCAGTCTTGCTTTGAAAACAAAAATTTTGTTATGTACATATTAAAGCACTCCATGTTTCAGTTCAATAAATATTTGTAGATGATGAGTAAATTATGCGGGTGCTGTTCAGATGGTGACTTGGTATCATACAAGTTGCAATATTTCACATTAGCAACATTTCCAAGCATGAGAATATATTCATGGAAAAACTGACATCAGCCGACTGTCAAAAGTGAATCCAAAATTGGCTGCTGAGCCCCAGAGAGGGTTATAATGAATCTGCTCTTGGCTTTAAGAAAAAGTAGTTAAGATGTCTTCTGACAGGCAAATCCTGGATGGCACTTCTTTAACTGATGGAGGTATTATCAGCACCGTATGCTAGAGCATTAGCCAGCTCCTGCTGCCGACAGTCAGACTTGCCTGCCCTGTGCCAAAAATCCCATCTGTTCTCTATCCTCAGTTTCTTTACAACCCAATAGCGTGTTTCATTTTCTTTAGGAACAAAGGCAAAGACTCTCTACTTTAACTACTATATTCATGGTTTAAAAATGGATTGGATTTAACTGATTACATTTTTCAAGTATTACTTACTGATACAGATGCTAGGGTACAGAATATCAGCTTTTCTCCCTCAGTAAGGGGTGTGTGTGTGTGTGTGTGTGTGTGTGTGTGTGTGTGTGTGTGTGTGTGTGTGTGTGTGTGTGTGTGTGTCTGCACCAGGTCTTTGTTGCTGTGAGCAGGCTTTCTCTCGTTGTGGGCGGGAGCTACTCTAGGTGCAGTATGCAGGCTTCTCCTTGTGCCGGGTTCCCTCTCGTGGTGGAGCATGGGCTCTAGGGTGCGCAGACTTCAGTAGCTGCAACTCATGGGCTCAGTGGCTGGGGTTCCTGGGCTCTAAAGCACAGGCTCAGTAGTCGTGGTCAACAGACTCAGTTGCCCCAAGACATGTGTGATCTTCCTGGACCAGAGGTCCAACTGGTGTCCTGCATTGCAAGGCAATCTCTCAACCGTTATTGGACCACCAGGAAATCCCCCTCAATAGTTTTTTTTTTTTTTTTTGACAGAATTATAACATTTTATTTAAAGGTTTAAAAGATATGGGGCAGAACTCATAAAAGTTACCTGAATCATTAAAAACCACCTAGTTGGAGAACTTTTTTTTTTAAAGAGTGGATACCAAAATAGCTGTTAGGACCTATAAATCTTTTAAATTGCTGAAGAAAGCAAAAGAAGGCTTAGAATCTAAAGGATAAAAGTTATATTTATAAACATGCTAAAGAATACATTAAAAGAAACAAAAAAGAATGAAGAAAAATATACTGTGTAATCCTATCATACATGAACATCATTTTCATGGGATTCTACAATCCACTTCAACAATATTCAAGTAACAAAATCTCCATCGCTGAAAGAGCTTCAACCCTCCTTTGGAGCTGGCTATTACAGAATTCATCCTGCATATAGGGTATGCATGAAAAACATCCTACAAACTCAGAATATCTACAAACATGAAACTGTTTCTCCAAATTGCATTTCTTTGTCTTGAATCCGGTAGAGTGGGAGTCAACAACAACTTGAAGCTTACCATTGTGGGATATGAGAGCAACTTGAAGTCAAAGGACACTTGGCTATAGTTAATTAATGTGGCTATAGGTAGGTATATTCTATAAGCTTCTCCTCAATGGCACATATCTACTGAGAATTAAAGAGTAGAGGTAATTTTCTAACCAATTCCAAAAATCCATGTAATAAAGGGCAATCACTATGGAGTTTATACATACTCAGTTTTCTTAAAAGCCACAGATTTTATTATAGAAAGGAGAAAGAAAATGGCATTAACAGATCAAGCACATGAATTCCAAAATACTGAATTCCTTTTCCTCTTTTTTTTTTTTTAATTTCTTTTCCT
This sequence comes from Cervus elaphus, assembly GCF_910594005.1. NCBI lineage: Eukaryota > Metazoa > Chordata > Mammalia > Artiodactyla > Cervidae > Cervus > Cervus elaphus. Next base: position 16,717,247 of record NC_057839.1, on the reverse strand, counting down.
CTTGCTTAACAACCAATTATATCCATGGACTATAAAACGACATCCATGACAAAAATTTTAGAGTTTCACATATTGTCAAAGAAAGATCAATATCTTTGCCTGAGTATCCCATTAACTTTCACCTAGAGCTATTATTTTTGAACTGTCTATAAAAGTTTCTTTTCAAATAATTTATTAATTATAACAACTGGGAAGAGCAGTGTGAGGACCTGAATACTTCAGTCAAGCAGTGAAGACAACAAACTTCCTTCATATCTGCTCTCCTGCCAGGATTTTTATATACTAAAATAACCTTTCTCCCTCACTTCTGCAGGGCTATCCAGAAGTGAGTGGCATTTCTCAACCATCACAAGTCTCAGGTATAATCTTCTCTGTTCCTCAATGTTCGGACAAAGGCCTCTGGACATGAAGCTCATGCCTCTGGTAATTCAGTCTTGTTCTCAATAAATGAGATCTCCAATACAGGTAAAAGTAGCTGAAAGGCATCCTGAATGTAGGAAGCACTGTTTGATGCCTCTAGAAATACTGCAGTGATTAATGGATTAAGGACGTCAGCCTTTTCCTTAACCCCAGCAGTTGTTAGGCAGGTGGTGAACTCTTTAGACAGACAGGACAATTCTTTACACAACAAAACTGTTAGCTGGCAAAGGGCTCTGCTCCTTTCTATGGTTGTTACTTCCTGTTTCCGGCCATGTAGAACCAGAGCCGCTGTTTTGTGAAAAAGTTCAATTGAGCAGGCAGTCAGTTCTGCTAGGCTCCGGATTGCAAATGCATGGATATCCTCTATTGAATTGTTATTGATCTGCTCAGTGCTTTCTGCTTCCAACTGTCTTTCTCCTTCTTCCTTCTCTTCCAACGGTTTGGCCAGAGATGTCCTGATCCACTCATAGGCTGTATTTCTTGCCCTGGCAAGTTTCTCTGGTTTGGAGGAGACATGCAGCTGGGAAAATAGCTCTGTTATCTCTTTGGTAAAGTCTTCATCCCCTTTCTTCTCTTCCTCCTCTTCTTCACAGAACTCTGCTAGGGAAAATGCTTCTTTGAGTTGCTCCAATTCAAGTTTTAGAGTCTCTAATTCTTCTCCACTTAGAGAATTAAGAATAGATTTCACCTTTATTTCACTTTCTCGAGAGAGCATCTCCAGAGCTTCTAGATGTGAAAGGCCTTGAAATTCATCAAAGAGTAGCCCATAATGAGTTTTCTTGTCTGTTTCCATGGTAACCTCATTGGAAGTCCATAGTTCTTCTTTCTCCTTTGCCTCTCGTAAAACCTGAGACAGTGTGGAAGTCCGGTTCATCAGACCCTTGGTTCTTTTAAATCCAGGATCCCCTTCTGCTATTACATCCATTGTCTTTTTTCCAATGAATTCTAAGGCATCCAAACCCCCACTGATAACACTCTTTCCTGTGCTCTGAACAGCAGTAGAGATGGTCGAGAACACCCCAAACGGCCCACTCATTGGAGAGGAGTTTCCATTCTCTTTGGCATTTGTCTCTCCTTCTCCAAGAAGCTGCTCCTACTGCCCCCCTCAATAGTTTTGAAAACTTTCTTGCTACTGTGTTGAGAATGTTATAAAGAAGTACGTAATCTTCCATTTTTAAGTATCATTATTTCTGCTACCACTTTGAAGATACTACTAAGAAGCTAAGAATTTCATTTATCAAGCATTTATTATAAAATACAACCCTGGATCAGGAAGATCCCCTGGAGGAGGAAATGGAAACCCACTCCAATATTCTTGCCTGGAGAATTCCATGGACAGAGGAGCCTGGCGGGCTACAGTCCATGGGATTGCAGAGTTGGACACATCCAAGCGACTAACACACAATGTATATTGAAACATTTTAAAAGAGGGAAAGATTCCACTGGATTAGTACATTAGAAAAATAAAATGTTTGTTTACTTGTATTTAATAAATTCCCTGGGCATCTTTTATTTTGGTCAGTAACAACAACAAAATTCTAAATTCTTCCATCATTCTGAAAATCCAGAAAAAGAAGCATTCTGTAACAAAAAGAAATAATCTAGATATTATTTATTTCTAGACAATTTTCAAAAACCTTTATTGCCTAATTTGCTTTAAATTCTGCTGAATGTAAAAGAGACAGGTTACAAATTAGCATTTTGGCTTTTTAACTGGTTGTTGTCAGATGAAAGTGAGAACCATGATGTCACTGAACCTTACGAAATTCTTTTGGTGTTCACGGCAGTACTATATGTAAAGCAAAATACTGTAGCAGCCCAAGTGGGCCATAATATGAGAATAATTAAATAAACCAAGTACTTGGTCTATTGCATAAATCATTAAAATGGTAATCAGGAAGATAAGAAAATAGCATAGAAAAATAGGAAGGCAACATAGATAAGCATCATGTTAAGTAGGAAAGACAATTTATAAAATTATATATATCCCATGATTGCCCACTACAGAAACGTTATATAAAGGTCAGAATGTGGCTTTGTAGAAAGTCTTTCCCCTACTATCATAACTTTTGGTAATTGTTGTTTTTCTAAATGTTCCAGGGAAAAAGTCTCGAGTCAGTCATTATCAAACATGATAGCAAATATTTGAGCACCAGTAATTAGCAGAGGAGTTGAGAGCAGGAATTGTAGGCCCAAATGGTGATGTAGGAGACTCCATCCACAGGCTCCCTGCATCCCCCAGCCAAACCCCCAGAAAGAGACTGCATGAACAAGGAGAGCCCTGGACTTCACTTCAGAAATTTTAGCAACACAGTGGAACAAAAGCCCTGAGAATAACCCCATAAGGGGGAGGAGAGACAGCTTAATTTTGCCTGCATCATTCCCTCCATTAAGCCAGCACAGCTGACCACCAAGAGGGAACTGGCCAGCTAGAAAGAGTTCCTCTCAACAGGCCAGGAAAAAAAGAACAGGGTGAGCCCCCTGCTCCCCCAGACTTTCTGGACACTGCAGTTCCCTCTTCCAGACTCTATGAACTGACTTGGGAAAGAGAAGAATAATCATATGCCGACAAATTGGGTAACCTAGAATAAATAGATAAACTTCTAGCAACATAGATACTATCATGACAATTATGAAGAAACAGAAAATCTGAACAGATCTACAACTAGTAAGGTGATTGACTTAGTAATTCAAAGCCTCCCAATACATAAAGCCCAGACCAGATGGTTTCACTGGAGAGTACTACCAAACATTTAAAGACTAATTAACATCAGTCCTTCTCAATCTCTTCCAAAAAACTGAAGAGGTGGAAACACTCCTAAATTCATTTTGTAAGGCCAGCAATATGCTGATACCAGAGACAGACAAGGACACTACAAGAAAAGAAAATTACAGACCAATATCCCTGATGAGCATAGATGCAAAAATTCTCAACCAAACATCAGTAAACCAAATTCAGTCCAAATTCAACACATTGAGTCTCTTATGCTACGGGATTATTCCTGGTATGCAAGGATGGTTCAACAAACATAAATCAAACCCACCACATTACAGGATGAAAGATAAAAATCATATAACTATCTTGATGTAGAAATAGCATGAGACAAAATGCAACATCCTTTTATGATAAAAACACTCAATAAATTGGCTATAGAAAAATGTATCTTAACATAAGATCATGCATGACAAACCCACAGCCAACATTATACTCAATTATGAAAGGTTGAAAGCTTTTCCTCTAAGACAAGACATGAGTACCCAAACTCATGACACCTATTCAGCACAGGACTAGAAGTTCTAACTAGTACAATCAGGCAAGAAAAAGAAATAGAAGGTATTCACACCAGAAAGGGAGAAGTGAAATTATTTTTGTTTGCAGATGGTATAACCTTAAATATGGAAAATTCTAAAGATTCCACCAAAAAAACTGTTGGAACTAATTAATGAACTAATTAGTATAGTTGCAGCATAAAAAACCAACATACAGAAACGAGTTACATTTGTGTCCACCAACAGCCATACATCTTAAAAAGAAATAAAAAAAAAAAAATAAAGAGACCAAGCTCACAATATCATCAAAAGCAATAAAATATTAATACTTCGGGATAATTTTAACCAAGATGAGAGATCTATACACTGAAAAATAAAATACTTTAATGAACAAAAGGAAGACACACAAAAAATGGAAAGATTTTTTCAAATATTAGAGAAATTATTTTATGTTAAATAAATATTTAAGATAATATCTAAAATATTCAACCAGTCCATCCTAAAGGAGATCAGTCCTGGGTGTTCACTGGAAGAACTGATGCTGAAGCTGAAACTCCAATACTTTGGCCACCTCATGCGAAGCATTGTCTCACTGGAAAAGACCCTGATGCTGGGAGGGATTGGGGGCAGGAGGAGAAGGGGACGACAGAGGATGAGATGGTTGGATGGCATCTCTGACTCAATGGACATGAGTTTGAGTAAACTCCAGGAGTTGGTGATGGACAGGGAGGCCTGGTGTGCTGTGATGCATGGAGTCGCAAAGAGGCGGATATGACTGAGCGACTGAACAGGTCTGAAAATATTCTAATACTAAATATTAGAAAAATTAATATTGGTAAAATGTTAATCCAAAGTCATCTATTGATTTAATGTAAACCCTATAAAAATTTTAATGAAATTTTTTCACAGAAATAGGATAATCCTAAAAATTTGAATTGAATCACAAAAGATTCCAAATAGCCAAAGTAATCCTGAAAAAGAAGAACAAAGTTGGAGCCATCACACTTCGTAATTTCAAACTATACTCAGAGCTGTTATAATAAAAAGTATGATGTTGGTACAAAAATAGACACCGAGGGCGCTTCCCCCGTGGTCCAGTGGTTGGGAATCTGCCCTGCAATGCAGGGGCCATGGGTTTGATCCCTGGTTGGGGAACAGATCCTTCATGCCTTGGGGCAGCTGGGCCTGTGTGTCACAATTACTGAACCTCCACACAACTAAGACCTGACACAGCGAAATACATAAATAAATATTAAAAATAATAGACACCTAGACCAATGGAACAGTATCAGGAGCCCAGAAACAAATCCTCACATACTCAATCAGTTAATATTTGACAAGGGAGCCAAGAATACGCAATAGGGAAAGGAAGATCTCTTCGATAAATAGTTTTGGGAAAAGTGGATACTCTCATGCAGAAGAATGAAACTGGACCCTTATTTTACACCACTCAAAAATTAACTCGAAGTAGATTAAAGACTTAAACATAAAACCTGAAATAATAAAACTGCAAGAAGAAAATATAGGAAAAACCTTTTTATATGGGTCATGGCAGTGATTTTTAAAATATGAAACCTAGATCATAAGCAACCAAATAAAAGTAAATATATGAGACCATCAAACTAAAAAGTTTTTGCATAGAAAAAGAAATGATCAACAAAGTGAAAAGACAACATACAGAATGGGAAAAAATCTTTTCAAATCATGTATCTGATAGGGGTTAAAATGTAAACTATATAAGGAATTCATACAACCTAATTACTATATATATATATATATATATATATATACATATATATATACATATATAATACATATATATATATGATTAAAAATGAACAGAGGAACAAAATAGACATTTTTTCCCAACAAGACATACAAATAACCAACAGGTACATAAAAAGATGCTTAACATTAGTAATCATCAGGGAAATGCAAATCAAAATCACAAGAGGATATGACCTTACACCAGAAAGATAAGAGATAATTAGTGTTGGTGAGGATGTGAAGAAAAGGGAATCCTTGTGTGCTGTTGGTGGAAATGTGAATTGGCATAACCACTATGGAAAACAGTTTGGGCATTCCTTAAGAAATTAGAAATGATCCAGCCATCCCTTTTCTGGGTATATACCCAAGAGAAATGAAATCGGGATCTTGAAAATGTCTGCATTGCCATGTTCATAGAAGCATTATTCACAACAACCAAGATATGGAAATAACCTAAGTGTCTGTCAATGGATGAATGGATAAGGGTGTGAGATAATGTGTGTGTACTGTATGATATCACTTGTATTTGTAATCTAAAAAGCTGAACATGCAGAAACAGTAGAATGGTGATTACCAGGGGCTGAAGGGGTGGAGGAAATGGGGTGAAAGTCACTCAGTTGTGTCTGACTCTTTGTGACCCCATGGGCTATAGCCTGCCAGGCTTCTCTGTCCATGGGATTTTCCAAGAACACTGGAGCGGGTTGCCATTTCCTTCTCCAGGGGATCTTCCTGACCCAGGGATTGAACGTAGGTCTTCCACATTTCAAGTGGATCCTTTCCTGGCTGAGCCACCAGGCAGTTTCCCTGGAAATGGGGAGATGCTGGTAAAAAGGTAGAGACTTCTAGTTATAAGATAAATAAGTTGTGGGATGGGCTTCCCAGGTGGCTCAGTGGTAAAGAATCTGCCTGCCAAGCAGGAGACACAGAAGATGCAGGTTTGATCCCTGGGTCAGGAAGATCTCATGGAGAAGGAAATGGCAATTCATTCCTTTATTCTTGACTGGCAAATCTCATGGACAGAGGAGGCTACAGCCATGGGGTTGCAAAGAGTTGGACACTACTTAGCAACTACACCATCACCACCAATTTTGCTGTTGTTGTTCAGTTGCTAAGTCATATCCAACTCTTTGCAATCCCATAGACTGCAGCACGTCAGGCTTCCCTGTCCTTCACTATCTCTCAGAGTTTGCTCAAGTTCATGTCCATTGAGATGGTGATGCCATCCAACCATCCCATCCTGCCCTCAGTCTTTCCCAGAATCAGGGTCTTCTCCAGTGTGTCAGCTGTTCACCTTCCCCAAGTGGCCAAAACACTGGAGTTTCAGCTTCAGCATCAGTCCTTCCACTGAATATTCAGGGTTGATTTCCTTTAGGATTGACTGGTTTGATCTCCTTGCTGTCCAAGGGCCTCTCAAGGGTCTTCTCCAGCACCACAGTTCGAAAGCTTCAGTTCTTCAGCACTCAGCCTTCTTTATGGTTCACCTTTCACATCCACACATGACTACTGGAAAAACCATAGCTTTGACTACACGGACCTTTGTTGGCAAAGTGATGTACGCCAGTGTACGGTATGGTGATTCTAATTAATAAAACTGTTTTGCATACTTGAAAGTTGCTAATTTTTTTTTTAATGCTAAGTTCAAATGTGTTTTTTGGTAATACAAAAAAGTAATCCTTGAAAATCTGTATACTTACCAGGAAAACACACAATAACTTAAGTATTAAATATCTATATGAAATAACTTGCAAAGCTTGACAAAAAATGTACATTTAGGACATGTGGTTATTTAAAGAAAACAAAAAAAAGGAAAAAATATAATAAAGAGGGTCAATCTTAAATGTTCTTACCACAAATAGAAAAAAATAATTAGGTGATACTATGGAGGCTAGAGCTAATGCTATGGGAGAGAAATTACACAATATATTTGCATCAAATCAATGCTTTGAACACTTTAAATGTATACAATGTTTTATGTCAATTGTAACTCAGTAAAGCTGGGAAAAATGAAAGCAGGCATTGCGTATAATTCAAAACCAAATATGATATTTAAGGCAGTTCTTTTGAAAAGGATTGAAATATTAACATAATTATGGTTTTGAATTTGCTATATAAGAAAGTTATTTTCCATATGCAATGATTCCTCTTAATTTCTCCAATGTTCTCTGTCTGTAAGTTAATACATATATCCATTTTGAAATTCAGTGTGATCATCTTGAATGTTTACACAAGCACCCTTTGTGATGGATAAGGTGACCTTCGGTTTTATTGTGGTCTAATTATAAGCCCGAGGGGGCTCTGCCATATGTTGTTGGGAAATTGTTTTCCCCTAGACTTCCACTAGATCCCAGATCCTATCTGACCCGATTGTTTGTAGTAAAAGTTTTCCTGAGGTTGTTTCTAAACTTTAAAAAATGTAATTTATCTTAACTTAATTGTGCTTCATAAGATTCTAGAACACAGCTAAATACTAAATGGGTATTTTTCTTTTTTTGGCTGCGTCCCATGGCTGCAGTGAAAGCACAGAGTCTTGAGCACTGAACTGCCAGGAAATTCCCTAAATGTGTTTTTAAACTCGTCTTAAACACTGAATTAAGAGATCTCAGTTTGGACACATGTTTTTTAAGCAAACTGGGGATCTATTCCACCTTTGACACAGTGTTGAGCATGTGTGCATGATAACCAAACTTTCACAGATACCTAAGTTGTCAATTTAATAAACTAATAGTGGAAAAGCATTTCATTGGTAAAACATTTCCTGAGCTCTCCTAATTTTTGCTTGCTTTAGATGATTTTTCAAATTTGTAACAAAATTCTCCTTAGCAAAACATTTTTTAAAAATTCACTGAAATGAGGATCACAGTAATCATACTCATTTTTTGTTTTTTTGCTAACAACAAACATAGTACTGTCATATAAACAGATAAATTAATACTATTAAATTAAATTGTGTCTTTGAGAAAAGACTATCTCCTTGAGATTAGCTTATTGACCAAGACTGTCCTACAGGACTTACTGAAATTATGCACATATTTTATATCTGTGGTCTGCAGCATGGTAGCCACAAAGTGGCTATTGAACATTAAAATATGGCTAGTGTGACTGGTGAGCTGAATCTCTTATATGTATTTAATTTTAATTTATTTACATTTAAACAGCAGTAATGATATTGGATCAGTCTAGATCAATGGGAGTTTATTTGTGTTGAGGAACAGCATGGGGTTGTTTCAAACGCTGAGCACAATTGGGCAAGTTCCCTGTGTTCACTTCTCTGTTTTTTGAAACAGATGCTGAGGATTTAGCTTGTTTTCCTCTCCTATTTGGGTTTCCCCGATGGCTCAGCAGTAAAGAATCTGCCTGCAATGCTGGGAGACGCAGAAGGCTCAGATTTGATCCCTGAGTTAGGAAGATCTCCTGGAGTAGGAAACGGCAACCCATTCTAGTATTCTTGCCTGGAAAAAATCCCATGGACATAGGACATCCCACGGGCTACAGTCCATGAGGTCCCAGAGAGTCGGACACAGCTGAGTGACTAAGCACAAGCAAGCCTCTATTTAAATTGGCCGAGGCTTCCCTGGTGGCTTAGATGGGAAACAGTCTGCCTGCAGTGTGGGAGAGCTGGGTTCAATCCCTGGGTTGGGAAGATCCCCTGGAGAAGGAAATGACAACCCACTACAGTACTCTTGCCTGGAGAATCTCATAGACAGAGGAGCCTGGCAGGCTGCAGTCCATGGGGTCACAAAGAGTCAGACACAACTGAAGGACTGACTCACTTTTTTCACTTTCATACTCAATTCATCCATTCAAAGAGCAAATATTTACTTAACATTAATTATGTGCTATGCACTCTGCTAGATGCTAAGGGGTGAAAAATGAGCAAGACAGGTCCCTGCCCACAAGCAACTTATGGTCTAATAGGGGAAGAAAGAAAATACATCAAATGTGATAGAGGTAGCACAGGGCCCAGTGTGGCCACAAAGGAAGGGATTGTTGAAAGTCCCCAGAGAAGATAGGAAAGGCTTCACAGAGGATGTTGTGAGCCATGAAAAATGAGCAGAACTTTCCAGGTGAACAAATGAGGGAAGGCATTTGTTATGGCTTGAACCATGTACCTGCTGAATTCATAGGTTGAAATCCTCATCCCTAGTACCTCAGGTGTGACCTTATTTGCAAACAGGGTCACTGTTGATGTAATTAAAATGAAGTTACACTAGAGGACGAACCCCTAATCCAATATGACTGGTATTCTTTTTCTTTAATATATTTTTTAAATTCTGTAAAAAATTTTTAAGTTTTTAAAAATATTTATTTTAATTAATTGATTTATTTGGCTGTGCTGAGTGTTAGCTGTGTGGGATCTTTAGTTGTGGCATGTGGGATCTAGTTCCCTGACCAGGGATGGAAACTGGGGCCCCTGCTTTGAGAGCATGGGGTCTTAGCCACTGGATCACCAGGGAAGTCCTGACTGGTATTTGTATAAAAAGGAAAAACTTGGACACACAGACACACACAAGGAGAATACCATGAAGATTTTGGACTGCCAAAAGTCAAGGAACTACCAGAGTCTACAGGTGATGCTTGAAATAGGTCCTCCCTAGTGCCTACAGAGGGAGCTTAGGCTGCCTGACATGTTAATCTCAGAATTCTAGCACCTAGAACTGTGAGATGATACATTACTATTGTTAAAGCCACTTATTCACAGTTTATAATATGGTTGTCCCCCGTTATCCATGGGGGATACAGTCTATCTGCAGCAGATGCCTAAAACTGAGGACAATGCTGAACCCTATATGTACTGTGTTTTTTCCTATACATACACACCAATTTTAAAGTTTGGTTTATAATTAAGCATCATAAGAGATTATCCAAATATCCAGCATCACTAATCTTGCACTTTGGGGCCATTATTAGAGAAAATAAATGTTACTTGAATACAAGCACTGTATTTCCATAATCGTTGATCTGTTAGTCAATAGTCAGTCACTGTTACTAAGTGACTAATTGAGTGAGGTATGCTGGACAAAGAAATGATTCAGGTTCTGGGTGGGATGGAGCAGGATGGTGTGAGACACCATCATGTTACTCCAAATGATGTGCAATTTAAAATTTATGAATTGTTTGTTCCTGGAATTTTCCATGAAATAATTTCAGAATGCAATCGACTGTGGATAACTGAAACCACAGATAATGGGGAAACCACTGTGCTTTGCTGTAGCAGGCCCATCAAACTGTTATGGCATTCCTGATTGAGGAAGCAGTATTGTGAAAGCAAAGCAAATAGGCTGTGGAAGATATTTTTTAAAGTTCTGTTGTTTGGTTACCTAACTCAGCATTTTAGAAGGAAAATAAGCAAGCAAGCATCAGCCTGAGTATGACTATTTCTTTTATAAACGTTTTCCTTCTCTTGGAAAAACAAAAGCTAAGAATGTAATAATGTTTGGGGCAAAACTGGGAGTATATTTCTGCTAAAACGTATCATGAATCAGAAAATGTTTACTGGCCCTCATAAGTCAGAAGAAAGTTTTTGTTTATTAAAAATTGTCTCCCTACATAAAGTAGTTATACCATTGCTAATGAGACCCCCCCCCCCAATTTCCTGTGTAGATCATATAAAAAAATACAAGAAAGCAACATTTTCTATTTTTGATGTATCAGCTTTGGGAAGAGAGTTCATGAGCAGGAGCTGGGTGGCTGCAGTCAGAACTATGATAATCTTGGCTGGATGGTGCCCTAAGATCCAATTTCACTCTTCCTGTTATCACTGGGATGAGGGAGATTAGGATCTGAGAGACCAGAGTCCAGAAGGCTCAAGTAACATTTTAACTCCTGGAAGCGCATCCCTTTTGAAGGAAGAGTTGTCAGAACACAGTCTTCTAGCCAGGATTCAGCAGTGAGAGAACGGGTGACTGAGTGTTTAGGACACAGTCTTTTCCTTTGTGTTCATGCAGCAGTAACTGCCAAGCATTCATTGACTCACCAGAATGTCTGGGACAATGACCTGTGAATTACATTAAGTCATGCATGTGGTGCAGTTGTCATTCTGCAACAAGTGTGAATAACAGTAGGGTACCTTGGAGGAAACAGATGTAGCCTAACAAGGCTAAAGCATAACGTGCAAGGCAGGTGAGGGTTTGAAGGACTGTGTACAAGTCAAGGGCCTTCCCAGGTGACTCAGACAGTAAGGAATATGCCCACAGTGTGGGAGACCGGGGCTCAGTCCCTGGGTCGGGAAGATACCCTGGAGAAGGGAATGGCTACCCACACCAGTATTCTTGCCTGGAGAGTTCCATGGACAGAGGAGCCTGGGGGGCGGGGGTGGGGGGGAACCTCAAGTCCATGGGTTGTCAAAAAGAGTCGGACATGCCTGAGCAACTAACTCATGCATATACAAATAAAGAGATTGAAAAGTACAAAATTACAGCAGGTTTGATATAGGCAACAGTAAATAAAAATGGATCACTTTCAGACATTTTGAGTTTGAACAGTTTTTCAGACATTCAAGGGGAGATGACCAGAAGGCAGTTAGGGTAGGTGTGATAGTGTGATTTATAATGAGAAACATTTGTTTTCTGGCACAGAGCTCCAAAACCATTGGAATCTCTTAAGTGATGAGAGACATAAAAGTGTCTTTTTTTATGTTACTGTGGTGACTTTGAGGAAAGCATCTAGGTAACCTAAAGACTGGGGAGGGGTGGGGGTGGGCTGGTTGCCAGGCAACTCAACTTTAAGATTAGAGGATTGGAACTGTCAGTGCCCGCGCCCAACCCCTTCACTCACCTCTGGGGAGGAGACAGGGGCTGGACCAGTAATTCAATCAATCATGACTATGTAATGAAGCCTCCATAAACCCCCAAAGCCTCCATAAAATCCCCAAAGAATGATTAGCATGTTGCATTCCTTGTACGGAATCCATTTCTAGCAACACTGCTGACAGCAAGAGTGAAGAGCCTTGGGCGTTTCATAGTGGAAGATTCTACTTCGATTCTTTTTATTCTGTTAAGATTTTAAGAAGGACAGCTAGGTCTAAATAGTCAACCTGGGTAAGACTATAACATGACTGCTCTTAAAACTTGCAAATATTCCTAGGAATCCCTGTGGGAATAAATTCTATAAGAATGTTTATTCCTTAAAAGTTTGAATAAATGTTTCTTTGATGTTTCCTCAAAACTTATTGAAATAGATCAGGAAAAAATTTTTCTTTAATTTGGTTCATTAGAAGACCACATTCTATACTAAAGGCTAAGAAACTGTCTTGCATGTCAGATTTTATTAATATACAATGGGAACTACAGTGAGCAGAATTCCCTGGAACATAGGATAGATAGCATGATTGAGAAATAAACATATTGTTTTAATTAAAACAAAACAAAACAAAAAAAAAACCCCTCTCTTTATGTTGGTTTTAACACTGTTCTGTGTATATGTCAGTTCAGTTCAGTCGCTCAGTCGTGTCTTACTCTTTGTGACCCCATGGACTGCAGCACGCCAGGCCTCCCTGTCCATCACCAACTCCTGGAGTCTACCAAAACTCGTGTCCATTGAGTTGGTGATGCCATCCAACCATCTCATCCTCTGTCGTCCCCTTCTCCTCCTGTCTTCAATCTTTCCCAGCATCCGGGTCTTTTCTAATGAGTCAGCTCTTCACATCAGGTGGCCAAAGTACTGGAGTTTCAGCTTCAGCATCAGTCCTTCCAATGAATATTCAAGACTGGTTTCCTTTAGGATGGACTGGTTGGATCTCCTTGCAGCCCAAGGGACTCTCAAGAGTCCTCTCCAACACCACAGTTCAAAAGCATCAATTCTTTGGCGCTCAGTTATAGTTCAACTCTCACATCGATACATGACTACTGGAAAAAGCCATAGCCTTTATGTAGTTACTTTGAAATTCTTTTGTTAGGACCTGTTAGGCAACTTAAGGGCTTCCCTGGTGACTCAGATGTGAAGAATCTGCCTGTCAATGCAGGAGATGCGGGTTTGATCACTGTAGGAGGAACCGGCAACCCACTCCAGAATTCTGACTTGGGAAATCCCATGAACAGAGGAGCCTGGAGGGCTGCATCCATAGTTGCAAAAGAGTTGGACACAACTTGGCAACTAAACAACAACAATTAGGCACCTAGCCAAGTATCTGACCAAGAGGAATGTTAAATAAACAATGTAACTTATTCTCCCTTGAAAGGGAAACTAGGTGGCTGAGAAACAGGGATTGGGAAAGACTTACACTGTATCTTCTCTTTTTGAATACCTACTTAAGTAGCTGTTAACTATATACCCTTCTGAGAGATTCATAGATGAATCAGAGGAAGTAATAGTGACACTGTGACCTTTGCTTCTCTAAACTGGTTCATGTAGTTTCTGTCTTAGTAGTCACATTATATCTACACATAGGCACATTTTATTCCTGATTTTGTCATCCCTGCAGAATTTGACTCTTTTTAATCATTCTTTCCTCCCTTCTCTTCATTTTTTCCCATTAAAACTTTTTCTTCCTTTAACATTTGTGACTATCCTCCCGTCTAATTTTCCTCCTGGCTTGATTTTGGTTGTTTGTTGTATTTGTCCTTTTAATGTTACTCAATGCATTTCTCTTGCCTGGCTAACTGTATCTACTTTCAACTTTAAATCACATACTTGGTAGCTCAGACAGTAGAGTCTGCCTGCAATGCAGGAGACCTGAGTTTGATCCCTGGGTCAGGAAGATCCCCTGGAGAAGGAAATGGCAACCCATTCCAGTATTCTTGCCTGGAAAATCCCATGGACAGAGAAACCTGGTGGTCTACAGTTCATGGGGTCACAAAGCACCGGACACGACTGACTTCACTTTCACTTTTTCACTTTATCTTTGTTCTAGACATTTTTCTTAAATTTCATTTCAGGAACTTGTCCATGATGGATTTCAGTATTTTTTTCCTTCTTCTCTACAAATCTGCTCTTCCTTTTTATTTCTTGTCCTAAACTATGGCACTATTACACAGTCCCTCAGGCCAGAAACAAATTTCTCCCTCTGCTTTACCATCAATGGTAGATTACTAAATCTACTAAATAATGTTTTATAACCTTCTAAACCAGTAGTGCTCAAAATGGGGTTCTTGGATCACTGGCAGCCCCATCACCAGGGAACTTGTTGAAATTAAAATTTTCAGCACCGCCCCCCCCCCCCATCCCCAGATGTACTGAATCAGAATATCTGGGGATGGAGCCATCAGTCTGTTTTTTTTTAAAATATTTATTTTTATTTATTTATTTGACTGCACAGGGTCTTAGTTGTGGCATTGGGATCTTGTTCCCCAACCAGGAATCAAACTCAGGGCCCCAGCATTAAGAGCTCGGAGTCTTAGCCACTGGACCACCAGGGGGAGTCCCTATTAGTCTGTTTTAACATGCTCTTCAGGCGATTTTGATGCACATGAAAGTCTGAGGACCAGTGTTCTTAACAAGTGGTAGTTAATCCTGGGATCCATTGTGGGGTTTAGGGAAGATCAAAAAGCACTTGTAATGGTATCTAAAACCAAGTATATGTACATATATATTTTTCTGAATCAATGGCTTTTATTGCCCTTTGAACCAGTCCCTTTTATCTCTAGTTTCCATCTTTTTCAACATATCTCCATTTCGAAGTGATGGCAATCACTCTAGGAATCTGATATATTCACACTTTTGTTCAAACGTCTTCAGTGGCTCCCAACAACTAGTGATAAAGGACCCTCTCGGCATGACAAACAGCATGTTTCCTGAAGGCTTGTTCTTTCATGTGTATCTCTAGTCATTCTTCAGCCTTTGGACAGCAATACTAAACCTTGAATATTGTGGACCTAACCTGACTCTCATATCTTTCTATTTTTGCATATTCTTCACCTCAGTTTAGAAAGTCCATCACTGCTCCTCCCTCCCTCCTTGGCTGGCTAATTCCTATTTGTTTAAGATTAAGTGCAAGCAGCATCTCTTCCGGGGAGCCTTCCATTGGCACTGGGTTTAAGCTGCGTTAGTGTATGCGCCCATCTCTCCCTGTGTTTATCCCTCTGGTAGTAGGTCTCAAACATTTTGGTGTTAGGACCCCTTTATACTCTTAAAAATTATTGAAGACCCTAAAAGATTTATGGTGTATCTGTACATATTTATATTAGAAATTAAATCTGTAAAATTTAATATTTAAAACCCCATTTAAAAATAATTATAAACCCATTATGTACTTACATAAATGATAAATTTTTTAGCCTGCTCCCAAATGGCTGTGGGGCTAAATTATGCATTTTTATGGTAAAGTGATATTTTCCAAAAAGAATTTTGGGAAGAGTGGCATTGCTTTACATTTTTCAAAGCTCTTTGATCTCTCTGGCTTAATAGAAGACAGCTGGATTTCCCTATCTGTTTGTGCATTCAATCTGTGTGATATGTTTTGGTTGAAACATAAGAAGAAAATCTGGTCTCACACAGATAAGTAGTTGGAAAAGGGGGAACTATTTTCATTGTCTTTCTAGATGATACGAGATATCTTGTTTGATAACTATCCCAAACTGGACATGTGATTGTTTCCTAGAGTGCAATTACAATGTTGATTGAATCCGAAACCATATCAATTAACTTTCTGTATTCTGCTACAGTAAAATCCATGGGTCCATCTTCCACTTTGATAACTCTTTTTAATTTTGTAATAGCATGTATTGGTTCTGCTGAAAACTGCTTCATTGGGCTATAGAGATTTTCAAATGGTCAATTATAATCACTATATAATGTGAAAAAACACATTTGTTAATATCACTGGTGTTTTTAGCAGAAAAGTTTAAATACTGGAAAGCTGTCAAGCTCCAGATGGTGGATACAAATTTTTAAAAATTTGCATTTTTGAGTGAAAACTCCAACAATCACACAAGAGCATTTTCTGGAGATGTCCATCCTACTTGGGCATGCAGCAGAAGTACTTCCCAATTCTTCACATATTAAAAAGAGATGGGGGACTTCCCTGTCGGCCCAGTGGTTAAGACTCAGAGCTTCCAGTGATGGGGGTAGGTGGATCTGATTCCTGGTTGAGGAACTAAGATCCTACATGCTGTGCAGTGAGGCCACCCCCCCAAAAAAAACTAAATTAAAAAAAAAAGGGTTTTATAAAAAGAAAATAGGTGTATGCTAGGGTGAAGATTTAGTAATATTAATAATTTTTACTCCTTTGTCAAGGACAATTATTTATTTATTTTTGCCTGCACTGAGTCTTCATTGCTGTGGGTAGGCTTTCTCTGGCTGCGGAAAACGGGCTATTCTGCAGTTTGGGTGCACGAGTTTCACACTGCCGCAGCTTTTCTTGTTGCAGAGCGTGAGCTCTAGGGTGCGCAGGCTCAGCAGTTTTGGCGTTAATGCTTTATTGCCCCACAGCATGTGGACTCTTCCCCACCAGGGACCCACGTTCCCTGCATTGGTAGGCGGATTCTTAACCACTGGACCACCAGGAGGTCTGTCAAGGACATCCTTAAATTAAACTAGCTTATTTAAAAAAAAAAAAAATCATATATTGTGTATGCTAAGAGTGCAAGGAGGTGAATACAAAATACCACTACAGTAAGTCCCCCAATTAAGAACAAGTTCTGTTCTAACAGCGTTTAAGTCCAATTTGTTTATACGTCCAGCAAAGTTAGCCTAGGTACCCAACTAATGCAATTGACTATATAGCACTGTACTGTAAGAGGTTTATAATACTTTATGCGCAAATAATACATAAAAAACTAATAAAAAAATAAACATTTCAAATCTTACAGTTCAGTACCTTCTAAAGTGTAGTAGTACTGCCAGTATCGCTGGCATTCACGGACACTTGGCATCTTTCAGTTTGTAACTCAAAAGCTCATATATAGACGGACTCACTGTAGTTGTGCAGTTTGACACCACTGCCTTGATTTCTGCTAAGGTGTTGGCTTCACACCAACAGTGCAATCCTCAACAAAGTGAAGAAAATCAAGTCTTCATATTGTGAAAATGGTTTTGACCTTACAAATTCACTGAAAAGGCCCCTGAGGACCTTCCAGGTTTTGCGGATGGCATTTTGCGAACAGCTGCCCTGTTTTCACATACTACTGTTACTTGTGCCTCGTTAGGTTGCAAAGTCTGGGTGGATCTTCTGTAACTGTCCTTAATGTGTTCGTGTCTGTCCGGTACATAACACTCAAATATTAATACCTGCGGAATGAGCTAAAAAATGTTACGAACAACCGCATAGCCTTCATCATACTGCCTTCTTCCTTAATTCCGCCTAAATTTACATGTTTCGTAAAATTTTCTAAGTTCTTTTCATGAATAGGACGCCGGTCAACTTGTTTTTTTATATAGGTGGGGAGGAGGAGCTGCGTGAATATGATACTGATACGTTATAGTTCAGCCAAGTATTTATCTGCGCTGCTCGAGTCATTCCTTCTTAACAGCTTTGCACCAGCAGGCCTTTTGACTTCCCAGTCTTAGCCACTATAAAGACTGGATAGAGGTGGGTCTCTTGTATTTACAGGAGCACAAGAATTTGATGGAGTCGTAGCCAGGGAAACCTTCAATCAAAATCTTGGCGGGGAGAAGTGCAGCAGGACCAACAGCCTTACACACCCGGGAGCGCCAGGCTGCAGCCTCGCGAGATCTGCCGGGTTGCCAGGGCGACGCTTCCGGCTGGCGCGCGCAGCCCGGAGAGCAGGGGAGTTGTGAAATGGGCGGCTAGACCTGCCCGTTGCCGTGAATTCGCCAGAGGGAGCGCGCTTGCGGCCGCGCGATCTCCGCTTTCCCGGCTCCGTCGCTGACGCGTTGTAGACGTTGGGGAGGGAGGCAGCGGCAGCGCGGATCAGGATGAACAGCGCCGGCGGCTTCGGCTTGGGCTTAGGCTTCGGCCTCACCCCTACGGCCGTGATTCAGGTGACAAATCTGTCCTCTGCAGTGACAAGCGAGCAGATGCGGACGCTTTTTTCCTTCCTAGGAGAAATCGAGGAGCTGCGGCTCTACCCGCCCGAGTAAGTGCTCGAGCTTGACTGGGGGAGGGGTGCGGGCCCGAGCGAGACCTCGGGAACCCAGGCGTGGGGGAGAGCGCGGACGGGGGCGCGCTGCCCCGGTCACGTGACCACCGGGTTTACCTTGGTGCCCATGTTTGATTGGGGCACCGCGGCCCCAGCCCCCGACTTCTGTTTTCCTTGTTAGTCGACATTTCGGGGGGATTCTTTGCACAGAATCCTTACAAAGGACTTAGAGGGGTTACCTTCTCGTGCTTCCCGGCCAGTGGTCGTCGCCGAGTCCTCGAATTCAGTGCCCGGCTCCCCCCGTTTTTTTCCCTAACTTAAGATGGCCGCAGGTGGGCCCGGAATAGTCCTCATGGCAAGCGCCTGATGGGGTTTTTGCAATGGAAAATCGCGGAGACTGCGCCTGAGAAACTGTCCGATTCTTAGGGCCTCAGTGTCGGGCCGTTGTTGCCGACAGGGAAGCCTGCGGCTGATGACAAATAGAATTAGGGTCCCTAGGCCTGTGTTCACAAATATAGCATCTTCAGAGGTTAATCTAACCGAGCCCATCCATGTTGTTAAAGATTCATGTCTGTTCACCCATTTGGCATCGGATTAAAATTTCCTCCTAGAAGGTCACACTGCCCTAAACCTTTCAGAAAAAACAGTAATCTGTGCAGGATTATTCCTGCTGTATACTTCTAGAAGTCCAGATTTGGGATGGCATTCCCTGTTCTCAGACAGTTCCCAGGTGCTGTACTTTGAAGTAAGATTTCCCTTGTACGGTAGTATCAGCTCACAAAATTTGTAAGAGGTTTCTGGGTTGTTTATTTTCTTACGGGCATAAACTTTTAAAAACTAGTGTCCAGAATATGAAAATTTCTCAGTGTTTGTTCATTTTGTCAAAATCTTTTGAAGAAAGGGTTAGTAGTTGCCTAAGATTTCTCTTTTTAAAAAAATTGTGTTTGATTTTTTGGGGTATTTCATAGTGATGCATGTAGATCTATTTTTCTTTAGTTTTCTAACTGTACCGCATTGCTACTGCACAGACAGTGATAAAAGTTGGTGTTTGGATTTTTAAATTTTACTTAAGTTTTTCTTCTCATTTTTGTTTCAGAGTATTTCATGCATACAGAAATGCTGAAAGAAAAACTCCCATGTTTCCTTAATCTGTATTTATAGTTAGCCACAGATTTCTGTCTCCCTCTCCCCACCTCTATACACACACACCCATCCACCCACATCCCTTGACTATTTCACTCCTCAACACTTAAATGTGAATCTCTTATGTATATCTCCTGCTTTACCACAGTACTGTTAATGCAGCCAAGAAATTTGACATTGACAATATATAACATCTAAATTTTTTCAGTTAGTCTGTCAACCAACGCCTTTTCTCCATTTCCTTTTTCTGATCTAGAAATAATCAGAGATCACTCAGTAGGTTTGATTGTTTTCTTTAATCTAGGACTACTCCCCGTCTGTCCCCTCACACCCCTTTTTCTCCCCCAGTCATCTTTTTAAAAGTTTTTCGTGAAATTGATATTTTGTCTTGTAGTTTGTGTTGTAAAATGACTCATCTTGGCTATATAAATTGTTTCCACCTGAATAGATTCAGTAATACAGTTTTGCCAAAAATAGTTCATAAGTGGGTGCACATGCATCTTTATTGATTCGTCATCACATATATAGCTTTGGCCATCTTATATAACTTTTGAAAGTGCTTTAAGCTTTCTCTTCATTTAGACACTCAAGACATTTCTGAAAAATTGAGAACTGTTTGGAGGGTTGCTGTATTCTGAATGAATTGAAATCAAATAGTAAAATATTTTGTACATAAACCTTGGTAAACTAACCTTGCTTTCAGGGTTGTGGTAATGTGTCTTATGGGCAGAAGAAATATATCACAGAATATTCTTCATTGCGAACATAACACCACTCACATGGTTGAAAAATGCGTTTGGGTGGCAGTATGCTGCCAGTTAACTGACATTTAGTAAAATGGGCTATTTTTTGAAATCAGATGTTAGTTGCTTGGAGTTTAAAAGTGTAAGGGAATAAAAAAACTGGTTACTTAAACAGTGCATTGATACAGAGTTACTGTGTCACCAACTGTAACGCATTTTGCAAAATTGTAGCATAAATGTAATACATCTAGGCCAGGCAAAATCTTTGACTAGTTATTCTATATTTGCAGTTCCTATTCCTGTTTATCACAAGTATTAACATGCTTTTCTAGTGGTGTGTTTTCTGTTTGCTCTGTAGTTAAGTTGTCATAATCTATGGTCCTTACATTCTGTTTGCAAATTTGGGCTGAAATGTATAAGTATGCAATAGTAGTAGGTGTTTTGAAGACAGAATTCTTTTTTCAGTGTTGTGGAAACAGTATTTTATGATTAATCTTTGGAAGCTGAGTAGAAATTGATTTGTTTTAAATTTGGAACTATATTTCTTTAACAGATTGTGAGAATAGTTTCTCATTTACATTTTAAGGATGCAATTGCTAATATGAAAATTCAGATTTTAAATTAATTTTTTTTTTGGCATGGGGCCATAATTCAATTTCTATTTAAACATTTAAGAATTGGAATAGACATTCATTGTAAATATTAAAAATTCTTATTTGTGCTGCTAGATGACAAATATCCAGACTTTCTATTTTAGTACAGTTTAGTACTGTTTAGTACTAAATGAATCTCACACATCTTGAAAACCTATTTACAATGGTAATAAATTTTTGTCTTTTTTTCAGTAAGCTCTTTATAGAGGTATAATGTGTAGAAAAGTGCATGGATACGGGTATAAAGCTTGATGAATGTTCACAAAGGGAACACATCCCGCATGTGGATAGGATTCTCTGCGCCCTAGAAGTTCTCCTGTGCCCCCTCAAGTGCATAATACATGTAGGGTAATCCTAGCCTCATTTCTACCATCAACCCCGTGTTGATTTTTTTTTGGCTTGCGGGTTTTCTTTACATCTCTGGTCTTAAAAAGCACTGATAAGGTAAAAGCTGTCAGTTAGCTAAAAGTATAACCTGTATAGTCACATTATGAAAAATAGAGACAATGAAACACTGCCAGTGACCCTAGGGCCCTATCAAAGCCTTTTTCCATTTCCATGTGTTTCCCTTCAGTCCTTTTTATATGCATTTATCTTAATATGAATGAGTTGAGTGAAAGTCACTCAGTCTTGTCCGACTCTTTGTGACCCCATGGACTATACAGTCCCAGTCCATGGAATTCTCCAGGCCGGAATACTGGAGTGGGTAGCCTTTCCCTTCTCCAGGGGATCTTCACAACCCAGGGATTGAACCCAGGTCTCCCGCATTGCAGGTGGATTCTTTACCAGCTGAGCCACAAGGGAAGCCCAGGAACACTGGAGTGGGTAGCCTATGCCTTCTTCAGCGGATCTTCCTGACCCAGGAATTGAATCGGGGTCTCTTGCATTGCAGGCGGATTCTTTACCAACTGAGCTATCGGGGAAGCCCTTATCTTAATCTAGTATAGTCAGAAGAATATATACGCTGTTACTGTCAACTTTTTTTACTCAGCCCATAGTACGCATTTTTCATATTGCTGTGTTTTATTTATTGTAATATTTAAAGTCTCAAGTGTATATGTGTGTGTTTGAAATTGTCATTGGATTTTAGCTAGAAGTATTTGAAAATGTGTATTTTTGATTGTCCACAGTGATTGGAGGGCCTCTGGCATTTAGTGGGTGTCAGTAAATCATAAGGAAGTCTTATAGAAAGCAGAATTGTGCCATCCAAAGTATCACTGGAGACCTGTTGAGAAATTATTATGTATCAGTTAATATTTTCGTACATAAAACTACATACTTTGTCCATGCTTTGCATTATATCTTTTTTGATAGATTCTCAGAGGATGTCTAGAAATATAATAAAGTGTTGGAAAATCATAGTGTTACCACATTGAGTTTTTTTTTCAAGATTGTACAGTGCTATCACCATGTTTAATGAAAAATTAGATAACCAGTTATGTGTGTGCATGCTTAGTCATGTCCATCCCATGGACTGTTACCCCACCTCTGTCCATGAAATTTTCCAGGCAAGGATACTGGAGTGTGTTGCCATTTCCTACTCTAGGGGATATTCTTGACCTAGGGATTGAACCTGAGTCTCCTGTGGCTCCTGCATTGGCAAGCAGATTTTTTACCACTGCGCCACCTGGGAAGCCCAGATAACCAGTTAAGGTCCAAGAAATTTAACTGATGCTCAAAAAGTTGGTTCTGTGATTTTTGCATTAAACTCTCAGTGAAAAATTCTGATTATTTTTTGAAAAGTAATTGTAGAACTTTTTTAAAAAAACAAAACTTGATTTAACAAATGAGGTCAATATAAAATCTACTATATTTGAGTACTGTTACTTTCTTTAGAGAAATATCTTTAGAGAAATATTAAACCAGTATCATATGTAACCCCTTTTCAAAATTAAAACTGTAGGTCAGAATTACATTTGTAATGATAATCGTATTTGATTTTTTACAAAGTAAACCTTACTTAACAGCATAGATATACTAGAGAGGAAGATCTAAATGAGATTTGGAAATATGCTGCTGCTGCTAAGTCACTTCAGTCGTGTCTGACTCTGTGCGATCCCATAGACGGCAGCCCACCAGGCTCCACCGTCCCTGGGATTCTCCAGGCAAGAACACTGGAGTGGGTTGCCATTGCCTTCTCCAATGCGTGAAAGTGAAAAGTGAGAGTGAAGTCGCTCAGTCGTGTCCGACTCTTCGGGCGACCCCATGGACTGCAGTCTACCAGGCTCCTCCGTCCATGGGATTTTCTAGGCAAGAGTACTGGAGTGGGGTGCCATTGCCTTCTCTGTTTGGAAATATATTCATTTATAAATATAAATACAAAGTTGTTTGCTGAGATATCTGTATTTAGGCTTGCCACTGTATCATTTTTTGGCTTCCCAGGTGGCTCGGTCGGTTAAAAATCTGCCTGCAATGCAGGTGACAAAGAGGACTCAGGTTCGTTCCCTGGGGTTGGGAAGATCCGTGGAGGAGTGCATGTTAACCCACTCCAGTATTCTTGCTTGGAGAATCCCATGGACGGAGGAGCCTGGTGAGCTATGGTCCATAGGGTCACAGAGTCAGGCATGACTCCAAACTATTGAGCATGTACACACACTGTATCTTTTTAGCTTATAATATTCAAAATAAAGTAGTGCTGCTACTACTCCTGAAAAGCTTGTGTGTTTACATTTTTATAAAGTAGATACTGTGTTGATCTTACTCTCCATTTAAGGGAGGTAGTTGGAGATTGTGAAGAAAATTGCTTTTAGCGCAAGGATCCATTCTTTGATGGTGATGCTGCTCGGAACAGACTGGCCTCTTGTAACCAGGTTTGGGCTTCTGAAACCTCCATAGCATATGGTTTACTAACCAGTCCCACATTTCTTATTCCTGTGGGTGTTTTAAATTTGAAATGGTGTGAGTTTCAAGTAGGGGTATTTGGAAATGTTTGTAGTTTACAACAGTGATGATTTGGGTTTCCATTCTTTTACAGAAGGATCTGTCAATTTAGGAAGTGTAGTTTCAGTGGTAACTTGTTAGTTTCTTCAAGTGCTAAAAGAGATTATACTTGTTGCAATTGCTAGGGCCTTCTTAGCTCCTTGTCATAGGTTTTTTGTGGGGGTGGGGGTGCCAAGGACAGAAGGTGTTACTAATCTAGCTCAGGAAGAGACATTGTTAAGAAGATGAAGATTTCCCTAAGTAGTAAAATATAGGCTAGGCCTCATGGAAACCGGGACTGGGAACCAGAAAGGTATCAGCATCCAAGGTGGCGATCTGCTTCTTCCCGTCAGGATTTATTGTCAGTTTGGTTTGTTTCTGTTTATCGGCTCAGTTTCTCTGCAGACCTATTCTGTGCTCACTCATCTGGCATCTGGCCCACACCCTCACTCTAAGTGCCCTTCCAGCCCGGGAGAGGGTGGTTGTTGAGGTCCTTTTGGTCAGCCTCCCAAGTTACAGGTTTGGGTTCGCCGGTGGAATGGGCCCCGTGCCGTGTGATTGATCAATTGTGGCTTAAAGCTTGCTAGGTCTGTTCGGGGCTTCACAGAGGGAACTGCTGAAAGTAGATAGGATGTCTTGGTAGCACATGTAAGAGGGTACTTAGTTACATTGATATTTTGAAATGACTTCCCAGAAGACTTTGAAACTTGAGCCTTGAAGAAAAGTGGAAGGGGAGTAAGAGCACATCATAGCCAAATGAAACAACATGTACAAAGATGGCTCTGTTGGTTCAGAATGTGTCCTGGGAACAGCAAGTATTTTTAATGCCTGGATTTTTTAAATGATGAGGCAAGAAGAGAAGGATGTCTTTGAGGAAATTTAAGCATGACATGAAGAAATTTAGGGTTTAGAAAGATTATCCTAACAGCTTTTGTGGAAGATTGTTAAATAAAGAGTTGAGATTGGAGGCAGTGTGATTGGTTAGGAGCCATTACAGTAATTCCAGTGAGAAATGATAAGGACTTGAATGAAGGCCTTGATAATGAGAGTACTGAAAGAATTTGTTGTTTTGTCCCTCAGACGTGTCTGACTTTTGGCAATCCCAGGGACTGCAGCCCAACAGGCTTCCCTGTCCTTCACTGTCTCCCGGAGTTTGCTCAGATTCATGTCTGTTAAGTCTGTGATGCCATCTAACCATCTCATCCTTTGTCGCCCCCCTTTGTCTCCTGCCCTCAATCTTTCCCAGCATCAGGGTCTTTTCCAATGAGTCGGCTCTTCGCATCAGGTGGCCAAAGTATTGGAACTTCAGCATCAGTCCTTCCAAAGAATGTTCAGAGTTAATTTCCTTTAGGATTGACTGGTTTGATCTCCTTGCTGTCCAGGGGACTCTCAAGCATCTTCTCCAGCACCACAGTTCGAAAGCATCAGTTCTTCAGCACTCAGCCTTCTTTATGATCCAACTCTCACATCCGTACACGACTACTGGAAAAAACCATAGTTTTGACTAGACGAATGTTTGTCAGCAAAGTGATGTCTCTGCTTTTTGATATGCTGTCTAGATTTGTCATAGCTTTTCTTCCAGGAAGCAAGTGTCTTTTAATTTCATGGCTGCAGTCACTGTCCAGAGTGATTCTGGAGTCCAAGAAAATAGTCTGTCACTGTTTACATTGTTTCCGTATCTATTTGCCAGAAAGTGATGGGACTGGAAACCATGGTCTTAGTTTTTGGAATGTTGAGTTTTAATGTGACAAATACTTGGGAGGCCATTTTCATAGGATATAAAGACCAATTGGATGAAAAAGAAGGAAGAAGGATCAAGGATGGAAACAACCCACAAATCTCAGTAGTTTAATAAAAACAGAAGATTATTTCTTACACTAAATTGATGGGGTTGGTGATGAAGCTGATGTATCAGCCACCCATCTCTTTGATGTTGCTGGTCACTGTGGCAGAGGGACAGAAGGGAGCAATGACCCTTAAAGCTCCTGAATAGGACTACATTTCAGTTCTGCTCATATTTACTTGACCAAACTGCACAGCCATATCTAACTTCAAGGAAAAAAAGAAATAGAATTTTATTATGTAGCCAGAAGGAAATTTGGAAATATTTGGTGAACAGTAGTAATGATGGTCACATTAGTGACTCCCAGATTTCTGACTCAGGTGATGTGGTAGTATCCTTAACTGAGATATGAAATTAGGACAAAGTGCTGGATTGGTATAGAAGGAAGATGATGAATTTAAGAATAAATTCAGTGGTGGGCCCTGTGACCATTACCATGAAGTATTCCAGCAGGCACTTAGATACAGGAATTTAGAGCTCTTAGAAAGGCCTAAATTGGTGCTTTGATAATAGAAAGGTGAGTTAAGTCTGGATGCAGATGTATTTGTTGTTGCGGTTTAGTCGCTAAGTCACGTCTGACTCTTCTGTGACCTCATGGACTGTAGCCCAGCGTGTTCCTCTGCCCGTGGATTTCCCAGGCAGAAATACTGGAGTAGGTTGTCGTTTCCTTCTCCAGGGATCTTCCCAGCCCAGGGACGCAACCCACATCTGCAGGCAGGTTTTTACCACTGCACCACCAGGGAGGCCCGCAGGTGTGTGTATCTCATGACAGATGCATACAGTGCTTCCCTTACATGTTCAGTAGGGGGAGGCTGAAAAGGACTGGCTTGAAGCTTGATTGGATGACCTTAGGCCGGAAAGTATTGAATTCAGTTGGGTGAAAAAGAGGTAGAGTTTTATTTTCATTTTAGCTGCTTTAATTAGCCTGATTAAGTTACATTAATAATAATATATCAACATACAGTTTCAAGTTCTAAGTGTAGATATATTTTATCTCAGTGTTTGGTTAATATTGTAACTACATTTAGCCATTATCAAAGTGGATTTTTTGCTGTATTTAAGTTTTTAATTTTAAGAAGTGATGGATATTTATGGAATTACAAATTAGATAGTACATTAAAGTGGCTTTAAAAGTCTTGATTAACTGAATGATTAAGGTTACATGAAATTTGGAATTAGATAATTAGACTTTAAATCTCATCTTTGCCTTTTACTAGGTCTAGATTGTGGTCAACTTCCTTGACCTGTTTTGTCAACTAAAGTAAATTACTGTTATTGCCCAAGTCATATTTGGTATTTTTCAAATGATCTTACTCTTTTAGTGTGACAGATTGAATGTTTTCAAGGATTGTACATTTATGTTAAACATTAGCTGTGTATCTAGGTTGTGCCTTTTTTTACTTGCTAAAGACAATTACAGATTTTAATTGAACACAGTTATGGGTAGATTGAGAAAATGATTCTTTATGAGGATATAGTGTATTTTGAACTCTAACATGATGGATTCACATTATGGAAAAATTGCTTTCATCTGTGCTGTGTCTGGCTTCTTTTTAATGTAGTCTTGCCTAGATTAAATCTAGTAGGACTTGTAAGAATCTTTTCTCTTTTGCCTATAAAATATATAAATTTTGTTTGTAAAATTGTTTGTCTGGAAAACCACAATGCTGCCTAGTCTGAAGTGGTCTAGTATATGTAGAAGAATTTAATTTTAATTCCAGGTTACCTGATTGTTTTTAGATGTTTGTGAAGTTTTTAATAATTTAAATGTCAGGAATCACATTAAGGAGGATTAGAAATAGTTAAAAATTTGAAGTCTTGAGAGTTGGGGCTATTTTTATGAAAGAGATTTTGCCGATTGATGTGGATGTACCAATTAAACATCCTTGGGTTAAGTCAGCTATTTTCTCATTTCACTGAAATTAAGAATGTGTAAAGTTTCAGATTTTTAACAAGCAGGGCTATAGGCCTGTCTAGATTTCTCTTTAGTCTTTTCAGCAAATCACCATCAAAAGACTAAGTTCTGGTATTTCATGTCTTAGCAACAAAAATTCCTGTCTTGATTATGTAAGATTATGTAAAGATCTAAAAAAGAAATGGTAAGTGAAAATGACAAAACCAACCTAATGTTTATTAGTCCAATTGTTTTTCTTTTTATCTTGCAGCAACGCACCTCTTGCTTTTTCTTCCAAAGTATGTTATGTTAAGTTTCGTGATCCATCAAGTGTTGGTGTGGCCCAGCATCTAACTAACACGGTTTTTATTGACAGAGCTCTGATAGTTGTTCCTTGTGCGGAAGGTTGGTATCTCATATGATTTTTTAAGTTATTTTAATCTCTGTCCTGTCCATTACTACCACTGGCTTTCCTAGAAATTGGCAAGTAGATATGGTATGTTGTGTGTAAGAATGAAATTTGGAGATGGAAAGAATTTTACCTAATAATAAAATATATTAAAATGGTTACTTTATTATGTATATTTGAGATATTATAGTTAGACATTAAAATTTTTTTTAATTGCTTGCCTTCTTTGGTTTACTTTGCTTTATTGTATTTAATTTGCAAGTTTAAAGCAAGCTTTCTGAAATTAAGTTGGTAGCGGATATTATTTAAAATGTGTAAATAAGTGATCCTTTGCCCTTGTGTATACAATATTAATGAAATTTTATAAATAAAAACAATGTACATTTTGCTAAGTGGGGGGTTAGGTGGTAATTATGTTAAAGAAAAATATTCATATTTTAAGGTTTATAGTATCTTCTTAAGGTAATTTACCTTTTTAATGAAACCATTATTTCTTATTCACTGTAATTGTTTGCTGTGCAACTGAAATTTATTTTACTGACTTCTTTTGCTGGTGGGTTGGGGGTGGAGCTAGGGTTGGGGGTGGTGATGGCAATTAAAGAAAAACAATGGAAAACAATTTTCCAAAGCGTCCATCAAGGAAATAGTTGTTTGAGGGGGTAACAAGGCCAAAGGCCTTATAGTAATTCATTAATTTATGACTTAACCTGCTTTAAGAGCTAATTATTATTAATGCTTATTTTTTTTTTAGTAATTTATGTTTACAGAGCCACTAACATATAATAGGCTGTGCTGAATTTGAAAGTTCTGGTGTGTAATTAACTTTTATTCAGAGCACTGATTGTAGCATATGTACATGGATTTTATAATTGGTTATTACAATTTAAATGTCTTTAAAATATATTTTCACTGGTGGCTTGTAATGGTTTTACAACATAAAATTTTTACCTGAAACAGTCTAATGAGTTTTCGTATGTAATGTTTTAAAACCATTTTTAGAAACCAGGCTAACATTAAAATAGTGTGTAGTAAACAGTTTGCTGCACTTTCAAGTTTTTTTGCATATTTCAGAATGCCTGTTCTGGGATGTCAAAAACATTACAGTCAGATACAGTGATGTTATTTTTGAAGTCCCAGAATAGGACCTTCTGGAGATTTTCAGATAAATTTGAAAGTGTTTTTCCCATGCCTGGGGATTACAGTGGGGTAGGGAGAATGAAAATGAACTGAAGTTAATCATTTGCTTAAATCTATTCTTATCTACTAATCTGTAAGCGTACAACGACCCTAAAATTGGAGAACAAGGTGAGAAAAGAGCTGGTAATGGTTTAGTTTGCATACGAAGTTCATACCAATTTTATACCGAGTAAACTGCATGGGAAGAAAATAAGTAGAAGGTTTATTAATGGGAGTATTAATTGTATCAAAAAATTATGCCACCAGCAGCACAGATCTTGTGTGATTTTAGCTTATTATTGAACTGGAAGGAAGAATTTTGTTAGTGTGGCTCTGCTGGAACCTTGCTATATTCCCATAGAATTTTTCAAATATTTGAAAAATGACCATTGTTTGTTATAAATGTTCAAGATTATGGGCATATAGAGGTTCCTTTTTTTGTCTGTTTTACTTGATAGAATTAACTGCATATTTATTGTAATGACTTGAATATTTTTAGTATTAACATTTTGAGACAAAATTTCGCTATTTTTGAACATGAAAATTCATATTTTTATTCTAGTTTAGAACATGAACCTATAAAATAATTGGTATTGGAAAAACATTCAGATACACATTTTTCATTGAACTAGTACAACAGAGATGAATTCATAGAACCTGAAGAATGTCACAGTGAGGTATTAAAAGATCTGATTATGCACTGCAAGCAAAGTAATAATGTATTGTATTAAAAAAGATAGGGAAGTAAATTTGAAGTAAATCAAAGGAAAGAGTTCCAGTGGAGTAAGTTCTGTAAGAGGAGATGTACTGCGTTGCTGTAAGCAGTCTTCTATTTACTTCACTGATTGTATTCTTTCCTTGATACTACAGAAACGGCATAATGAAAGAAGTGAAAGAACCATAGAAAAAAGTTGTAAGACTTTTTTTTCAGTTTCTTTCAATTTGCTGGGTTTTTTTGTTTGTTTTTAATTCAGACGGTAGTATCGTGAGAAGATCCTAAGCTGTTTAAATAATGTTGGATGTGTAATAGTTTCATACGTATTAAGCATTAGCTATTGTTATTAAAACATGCCACTTCAAAATAAAATGTTATACTTTCATTATATTCGTCCAGCTATGACCTCTTTTTGTTGTTGCGTGCATCTCAGATTTCTTTTTATAAATGTTAACACTTAGAAAAAGATAAGGTCAAAGATAGGGTGTCAACCTAATCATCAGTCATAAGTTTATGTCCACATTTTCTGGTAGATGGATTTTGACTATTAATTTGGTTTTGTATGTTTTCTCTATGTGATATTTGTGCATTATTAGATGACTAGACTGGCCAAGGCAGACCTGTTACACTTGCCTGAGTTAGGCATTGTTTGCCATGCCACTAAACCTGCCGTCAAGTGAAACCTTCATTGGGGAAATGAGATCGGAGTCTGAACCGCAGAAGATGGACGCCCTGTCTCTGTTTTTTATTGTTTTACTTTAATTTCATTTCTTTTTCTTTATTTTGTCCCTTTTTTTTTGGTTTTGTTTTGTTTTGTTTTGTTAAATCTCTTTCACTTTAACTCGTGAGCTGGTTTTCCAGTTCTTTGTAAATGGTATTCCATTAAGAGTTCATAACATTGCGTTGCAAATTATATTGGGAGATGATTAGTAGAACTCATCCTTAACATAAGTTTTCACAGTAAATTTGTACACAGTTTCACGAAGCTCAGTGCTAGTTTCAATTGGTGTTTATAAACTGATCGGGTACATTTTGTTCCCGAAACACTAAAACAGTGGTGAGATTCTTATTTAGGAGCACGTTTTTGATCTCAGTGTAACTTTTTTGCAGTTTTCTCCCAAGTCTGCAACTCTCATAAAGACCAACTGATAACTTCTAATTTTCATCCTTGTCCCTTAGAATTTTAGGCATACACAATCATCAAGGAAAATAAGTAAATTTCTTATAACATTCTGGGGGTAGAGAACAAGAAGAGACTTTTCACTTTTATGATAGTTAGTTATTATAGAAAATAACATTGATTTAAAAACAACACTTTTAGTTGCCTATGTGGGGAATGGATACTTGAGAAACTGTTTAATATTTACTTGCGTGTGTATTTCTTTGCTTGAATTTTTGATTGAAAAATGTTCAGAGATTACTTGTTTCTAAATAGATTCTGAGATTAGGATGCATGAGAGAATTGTTTTCCTCTCAGTTGTCTTTGATGAGTACAGTTTGGGATAAATGCCAAGTACTTAATTTGCTTTATGCTTTTATACATTCTGATAGTATTTGGAGGATAAATTTGGTAGAATTTTATCTTGGAAATTAAGCAGTGGGACTTTTAGATTACCTTTAATGGTAATAATAATAAATATTGTGCTTTTAGTTAGACTTAATACTTATAATAGTTCATTATGTTGTGAGAGGCGGTGAGAGTCAGATATCCTACTGACAACTGTTTTTAAGCCAAGAGTGAATGACTTTAAGTAATCAACTTTTGGCCTAGGTTAAATACCCTTTTTTGTTGGTATAGTCTTTCTGCACTGTTTTGTGTGTATAGTTTTGCTTATTTAATCAACAATTAATCTTAAATTGGGACATTACTAAATTGGAATTCTTTGTTTTTTAGGTGCATGAATTAGGGTAGTAAAGCATAGGATTTGTACCTTAGGATCTCAGTTGATTTATCAACGTGTTCAGGTTTTACAAATATTTAAAAAAGAATACTTACTTTTAACAGATAAAACAGGTTTGATAGCAATGTAAATAGTATAGTATATATGTGAGTATACAGATAGATGTCTTAATGCTAGTAACTAATAAATACAAAATAATTCGATGTTTTCAAGTAAGATCCTCCCACCTTTTAATAATCTTTATGCATGTTAAAATCTGTGCTTACGCAGAATTTACTGAAATAATAAAATGACTTTGTTTTTGAAATTAGTAAATTAAGCTTATATAGACTTAGAATAAATAGACATTTGCTAAAGCTAAGAAAGTGTTATTTTTCTATTCCTATGAATAAGGTATAACCACTATTTAAAGCAAATTTTAAAATTCATCTTGAATTCAATCCACATTTAGAAGTGCATCCAATAATTTTTTTTAGAGATTTATCCCTGCACATCTGGTTGTATTAAGTAGAATTTTACCGCTGAAACCCAGTGTTACACTTTCTTGAAAATTTACTCCATATGCTAGTTGCAATTTGGTGTGACTTTGTACAGTGTTTTAAATTACTTTGAAGAATTCATAATAGAAATGTTTGGTCAAATAACACATAATTATGTATCAGTAGTTCTTCTGAAATTGCTGTGTATAGTCAGTTTTTCTTAGATATTTTATTTTTCAAAGGGTTAAGAGAAAGCAGAAAAAAGTGTGTGAAAGTCATAGTCCTTATCAAAACTGATTGATTAGAATTCAGTAATTAAATGTGGCAAATTGATGGACTTAATTCAGAGTAAATTTTCATTTTTTTACTTGTAGGGATTTCTTCTTAGTGTCTAGGATTATTTTAATGTTATTGTTATTATTATTAGGCACTTACGCTGCTTATTACAAGGAAGACATTTAGGCATTAACCCACCCCTCTTCAGATAAGTATACGTAAATTGGTTCTAAAAGTCAGTAATTTAAGAAGTTTCCTGAGACTCAGGAAAGTTTTTTTATTTTCAAAAATGATAGTTTCCCAAGGTATATATATTCTTTGAAACTGGATTCTTTTGGTCATCTCTGACATTGTTGGTGAGATGCCTCGTTAACTGAATGGGTGTAGGCTTCCTTTTCAACTGAAGCTGGTTACATGCAGTAGCTTTGTTTTTTTCTGTCTACTTGAAATTAAATGGAATCTATTAGAAGATTATCAAAATTGTTTGCATCACAAGTAGGTAGTTTAAATTAACAGGATAGGGACACTCGGGAATAAATTTCAATTCGCACATATTTGTTTTTTTCTTTTTCTTTTTTTTGACTAATTTGGTTATTTGCCATTTCTGGGGATTAAACTTTAAAAAATGTTCTTCTTTTCTGTATCTGATGTTCTGTGTGCTATTAGTGATGCAGCCAACACGAACGGTTGTCATGTGTAACACAACTTTCGATCACCGCGAAAACACCGTCCTGGAAAAGCGTCCATGCTTGATATCGTTTGGTTCATGAACATTAAGTTTCCAGTACAGGTGACCCATAGCTCAAAGTGTTAAATAATTGTCTACATTATTCAATTTTTAAAATAATATTCCATTAATGAGATTGTTAGTCTTTGAAATTTTGCTCACTTTTATTTTTCCTAGTAGAGCAGGGTAAAAGGAAAGACTTAAGTTCTTATTTATTTCTTTATATGGATCTGATAGATTCATTTATTATTATTATTTTTTAAGTGCAAGGGTAATTGTAAAATCATAGTGTAAAGTTGTGTGGTGTTTCTGCTTTCTGTAATGTTTGGAACTTGCCTCTGCAGGTAAAATCCCAGAGGAAGCCAAAGCCCTCTCTTTATTGGCTCCTGCTCCAACCATGACAAGTCTGATGCCTGGTGCAGGCTTGCTTCCCATACCGACTCCAAACCCCTTAACTACAGTAAGTGTGAGACGATACGCCCTCTTCCAAGAGGGGTGAACATTAAACTGTGTCATCGGCTAAGTAAAGAGCTTAGAAATTTTTTTTTTTTTTGTAAAGAGCTTATAAAACTATTTCTATTTTACTTATATTAATTTATTTTTGGGTTGCGTCACCCAGCATGTGGCGTCTTAGTTCTCCAACCAGGGGCTGAACCTGCACTCCCTGCATTGGGAGTGTAGAGTCTTAACCACTGGACCACCAGGCAAGTCGTTATTTCTATTTTAAATACAGTTTTTTTAATGGAGAGGATTTGATTGAAATGTCTGCCTAATTTTTTCCTCATGTTGTCACTGACCTGAAATGCCGTTTGGAATTGCTTATGAAGTAGTTGGGGATTCATTTAAATTTGAGAACTGAAGTATATTATTCATTAGTAAATCAGTTACTGGAACCCAGCACTGTAGATAGCATGAGGAATTCGGAGAGTCTAGGTACCTGTATTTCCCAGTTCAGGGGGACTAAATCCATTTGAAAAATATGAAATAATTTACTGTCTTGATAATGGGGAAAAAACGTCTCAGAGAAGCTTTTTTCTGATACTGAGAAAATGTAACATGGTAAAAATAGTTTCTTGTTAACTAAGCGTAATTTAATGCCTCCTTTGTGATTTCCAAATGGTGTTAAAAAAGACGTGCTGTTACTGAGTTCTTGGTTTATATAAAAGAATCTGGTCATTTATTTATTTATTTATTTTTTTTGTCGTTTATTTTAAAAGAGTCATTTTTCTGTAAAAATAAACCCAAGACAAAATGCAAAACTAACTTTAATTGAAAGTTGTATTTAGCTTTGTGATACCAGGTTATTAAGGAGTGAACCAGTAAACTTTATGATTTTAAGTTACTTAATTTATCCAAGTTTTAGAAGTGATTTTTGAAACTTGGGAAGTGCTAGATTTTAGGATTTTTACATGACATTGTTCTACTGAAGACCTATGTTATGATCCATGGGGGGAAAGTGCTTTTTACTTTAACATCTGATCATTTGAATTGCGCTTTTTAGAAATTTGAGTTTGGGTATGTTTTGGCATATTTGAAGATTAATTCCTGAATCACCATCTTTTTTTCCCCTCTCCTCAGAAAATATTGTCTTGCTGTTGTGAGCATTATTAGGTTTATTTGTCAACAGTATAACGTCTTTATTATTTAATTTGTTGCTTTGACGGGAAATGATTCCTTTTAATTCAGCTGTAGATGTCTATTGTTATATAACTTAATTCATGAAGTTATAAAACACGGGGAAGGTGGCCCATTGTGATCCGGCTCCTGGCTGCTTCTCTGACCTTTTTTCCCTGCTTGTTCCCCTCTACTTCAGTCATACTGGCCTTGTTTTTTTGGATATGCCAAATATATTTCTGCCTTGGAATATTTATTTAGTCTCTGCCTAGAACATTTCTTTTCTGGACATTAAAAAGATTCACTCTTTGATATGAGTGAATGAAACCTTTTTTTTTTCTTGAATGAAACCTTTTATAAGGTCTCTACTTAATAGGGAGATTAAGTCTATAAAGTCTTCAGGGAGGCTGAGGTTTCTATGTCAGAAGGCAAAAGTTTTATATTGGGAGTCCAGATCATCTTTATCCCCTCAAAGACCGAAAGGGCACTCGTGAGTATTGTGTTGACCAAATAGTTTGTGTGGGCTTTTCATAACATCTTAAGGAAAAACCTGAACGAACTTTTTGGCTAACTCAGTATTTAGGTGGTTTGGACCAGGGCCGTAATAGAGACTAATCTAAAGAAGGGTAGTTGTATTGTTACAGAGAAGCCATATCCATTAGATCTTTCTGCTATGATGGAGATGTCTGAATCTATACTATGTAGTATAGGAACCATTAGCAGCATGTGGCTATTGAGCACTTGAAATTTGACTGGTGTGACTGAGGCATTGAATTTTAATTAAAATTTAGATAGCCCTATGTGATTGGTGGTTACCATGTCAAATGGCACAAGTGTTGAAGAATGGTATAGGGCAAAGAAGAGAGAGACAAAGTTTCTAAAGAAAAAAGACTGAATCATCTTTACATTTTGGAAACAAAGGGGTTGGGTTAGATGATTTGGAAAAGCCCATTCCAGATATATAATTATATGTCCCAGTGGAGAAATTTCTAAGTCAAAGGGTGGACAGCTAGGAATAACTGGAAAAGTCTGTTTTAAATCCAGGCAGAACTAACAAGACTCATAATTGTAATTTAGCTTAGTTGTATATAATAATTCTCTTGTACAGTAGGAAAAAACTTGAAGGTGTGACCCTCAATCATTTGAATGTTAGACTGTCAGAGGTGAGATAGAAAAAGGAGTGTCATTAGAGGCAACATATGGAAAAAGGCTAGATCATTCATGTGTTTTGAACTAAAGATATTTTCTACAGTGTTATGATAACTTGATGATAGCAACAAAGCTAAAGTCTGTTAGCAGCACGATACCACAGATTATGTTCATAAAAACTATGAAGGAAAAAACAGTGATGCAGTAGAGAGGAAATGTGGCTCTCCATAAGGTCAGGGAGAACTTGGAGAGGTTGACTGACCGGATGGTTGAAGAATTCAGCCAGCAGAAGCTCGGGTAAGAGCTTTTCAGGGTAGATGGAATGCCAGGTAAAAAGCCCTAAGTGAGAAAAACGTGTGTGTTCAAGGTACAGAATGGCTTGGTTTCAGGGTAGGGGTTTAGGGAGGTAGGGTAGAAGTTGTTTTGAGATTAGAGGGGCAGGTAGGGCACTGATTATGTAAGGTTTTTAGGCCACAGAAAGAAGTTTGAATTTTATTCTAAAGGGTTTTAAGCAGAGATAAAACTTGATGTGATGTTTTAAAAAGATCACACATGGGTTGCTATGACAAGTAAGTGTAAGTGATACTGATTTCATAAACTAGTAGTTTTGCCTTTAGAAAGTATTGTTAAAATTTTAGTAGATTGGCAACAGTATAACAATATGTAGTTGGTTAACTTAATTGGCTTAAATTGCCCAGGTGAAAATGAAAGTAGCAGTGTTTTTGTTTCTTAAAAAGTCTTTTCTTGAATCTGCAGAATGTTTCATTTTCAAATTCTCAGGTCTATCTTTTCAAGTTTAAATTCACACTAAAGCATGTTTCTTAACGTTTGAACTAAAAGCTACTGCAAATAGTAAGAACTGACAGGGTTTCCAGTTCAAGATGGCAGAGTTAAAGAACGTACACTCATCTCCTGCAAAAGCACCAAAATCACAGCTAGCTATTGGACAACCATCCACTGGAGGATCCTCAGTTCAGTTCAGTTCAGTTCAGTCGCTCAGTCGTGTCTGACTCTTTGCGACCCCATGAATCGCAGCACGCCAGGCCTCCCTGTCCATCACCAACTCCTGGAGTTTACTCAAACTCATGTCCATCGAGTCGGTGATGCCTTCCAGCCATCTCATCCTCTGTCGTCCCCTTCTCCTCCTGCCCCCAGTCCCTCCCAGCATCCGGGTCTTTTCCAATGAGTCAGCTCTTCGCATGAGGTGGCCAAAGTATTGGAGTTTCAGCCTCAGCATCAGTCCTTCCAATGAACACCCAGGACTGATGTCCTTTCGGATGGACTGGTTGGATCTCCTTGCAGTCCAGGGGACTCTCAAGAGTCTTCTTCAACACCACAGTTCAAAAGCATCAATTCTTTGGTGCTCAGCTTTCTTCACAGTCCAACTCTCACATCCATACATGACTGCTAAAAAGACCATGGCCTTGACCAGACGGACCTTTGTTGGCAAAGTAATGTCTCTGCTTTTTAACATGCTGTCTAGGTTGGTCATAACTTTCCTTCCGAGGAGTAAGTAGTCTTTTAATTTCATGGCTGTGATCACCATCTGCAGTGATTTTGGAGCCCAAAAAAATAAAGTCTGACACTGCTTCCACTGTCTCCCCATCTATTTCCCATGAGGTGATGGGACCAGATGCCATGATCTTAGTTTTCTGAATGTTGAGCTTTAAGCCAACTTTTTCACTCTTTCACTTTCCTCTTTCACTTTCACTTTTTCCTCTTTCACTTTCATCAAGAGGCTTTGTAGTTCCTCTTCACTCTCTGCCATAAAGGTGGTGTCATCTGCATATCTGAGGTTATTGATATTTCTCCTGGCAATCTTGATTCCAGCTTGTGCTTCTTCCAGCCCAGCGTTTCTCATGATGTACTCTGCGTATAAGTTAAATAAGCAGGGTGACAATACACAGCCTTGACGTACTCCTTTTCCTATTGGGAACCATGTTGGTCCATGTCCAGTTCTAACTGTTGCTTCCTGACCTGCATATCCTGGAACCCACCAAAAAAAGATCCTCCACGTCCAAAGACAGGAAGCCACAATGAGACGGTAGGAGGGGCACAATGACGATAAAATCAAATCCCATACCCACCAAGTGGGCAGCCCACAAACTGGAGCACACTAATAGCAAAGAAGTTTTCCCACTGTTGCGAAGTTTCTGAGTCCCACGTCAGGCTTCCCAGCTAGGGGATCCAACAAACGGACTAGGAGTCCCCAGGGAATCTGACTTTGAAGGCCAGCGGGATTTGATTACGGGCCTTCACAGGACTGGGGGAAACAGAGACTCCACTCTTGAGCAGAAACAAAATCCTGTGTATGCCAAGACCCAGTGGGACAGAGCAGTGACCCCACAGGAGACTGAACCAGATCTGCCTGCTAGTGTTGGAGGGTCTGCCATGGTGGTGTGGGCTGGCAGTGGCTTGCCGTGGGGATGGGGAGACAGACAGCAGCGGTCCTGGAAAGGGCCCTTTGGTGTAAGTCCTCTCGGACGTCACGATTAACCCAACCACAGAGCCTGTGTTTGGCTGGGTCATCTCAGGCCAAACAACAAACAGAGAAGGGGTGCAGACACCCCCATCGGCAGATAATTGGATTAAAATTTTACTGAGGATGACTCTGCCCACCAGAGCAAGTCCCCGTTTTTCCCGCCACCAGTCCTTCCCATCAGGAAGCTTCTACAAGCCTCTTAGCCTCATCCACTTGAGGGCAGACAGATGAAGCAAGAACAGAATACGTCAGTGGCTAAAATCAAAACCACACCATGGAAAGTTAACCCAGATGAAAAAGCAGAGGGTTTGGTCTCACGTGAATGGACAGTGTAAAACTCCAGAAAAACAAGCAAATGAAGTGGAGATAAGCAGGCTTCCAGAAAAAGGATTTAGAATAATGAGAGTGAAGATGATCCAGGATCTTGGATAAGAGTGGAGGAAAAGATTGAGAAGATGCAAGAAATGTTTCCCAAGGAACTAGAAGAACTAGGATAACTGATACAGAAGAATGGATAAGTGACCTGAAAGACAGAATGGTGGAAATCACTGCTACAAAACAGGATATAGAAAAACAAATGAAAATAAATGAAGACAACCTAGGAGACCTCTGGGACAACATTCAGTGCACCAACATTCTCATTATAGGGGTCCCAGAAGAAGAAAGAAAGGACCTGAGAAAATATTTGAAGAAATAATAGCTGAAAAGTTCTCTAAGATGGGAAAGGAAGTAGTCAACCAAGTCCAGGCAGCACAGAGAGTCTCAGGCAGGATAAACCCAAGGAGGAACACACTGAAACACATAGTAATCAAAATGATGAAAATTAAAGATGAAGGTAAAATAATAAAAGAAAGGAAAAATGACAAATAAGATAAAACGGAACTCCCGTAAAGTTATCAGCTAATTTCTCAACAGAAACCTCTTCAAGCCAGAAGGGAATGGTGTGTACATTGAAAGTGATGAAAGGGAAGAACCTATAACCAAGAATAGTTTACTTAGCAAAACTGTTGTTCAGATTTGATGGAGAAGTGAGAAGCTTTCCAGACAAGCAAAAGTTAAAAGAGACTTCAGCACCACCAAACCAGCTTTACAACAAATACTAAAGGAAATTCTCTAGGCAGGAAACACAAGAGAACCTACTAGAATAAATTCAAAACAGTTAAGAAAATGCTAAAAAAAAAATGGTAATAGGATCATTGTTGTTGTTCACTAGCCCAGTCCTGTCTGACTCTTTGTGACCCCGTGGACTTTAGCACTCCTGGCCTCCCTGTCCCTCACCGTCTCCCAGAGTTTGCCCGAGTTCATGTTCATTGCATCAGTGATGCCATCCCGCCATCTCATCCTCTGATGCCCTCTTCTGCCCTTGATCTTTCCCAGCGTCAGGGACTTTTCCAGCGGGTCGTCTGTGTGTCAGATGACCAAAGTGCTGTAGCTTTAGCTTCAGCATGGAGGAGGGAATGACAAGCCACCCAGTATACTTGCCACGAAAATGTCATAAACTATAAAAGGCCAAATAGGATCATACATAGTGATAATTACCTTACATGTAAATAGATTAAATGCACCAACCAAAAGAGACTGGCTGGACAGATGAGAACATGTGCATGTACGCACTTCTACTTAGCACATCACTCTCCTTAATCCCCCAAGTTGTATGTAATTATTTTATATTGTTAGGTTAATCATGCTTCTATTATGGCTGGCAGTTGTAATTATCTTTTATTTTTTGTCTGGCTATTGATTGTGAAAACAGATCTTTTACTATTGTGACTATGTAACTGTTATTCAGTTAATACCACTGTATCTTGATTGGTCAACAGAAAAGAATAGAATTCTCTATCACTAAAACTACCATTTAATAGGAAAAAAAATAGTAAGAATTCACTGTTTGTTTTTAATGTTAAGTTTAGAATTAAAATACCCAGATAGTTAAGAAATACATTGTACTTCTTGTTACATTGAAAACCAGCGTGACCTTACTCTGAATAGTTCAGATGTATACCTGGCTTAAATTAGGAGTCCCTAGTCTCTTCCCAGTCTTACTGAATTGATCAGTATTGTTCAAGATGAGAGACTGGTAATGTTTGTTTGTTTGTTTTGTTTTTGTAATTAACTTTTATTGGAGTGTAGTTTCTTTATAATGTGTTTCTACTGAACAGTAAAATAAATCAGCTATATGTATACCTATATCCCCTCTTTGGATTTCTTGAGAATGGTAATTTTTGACACTAACAGAAAATGCATGCTGTGTTTATTTTTTTATAGCTGGGCGTTTCCCTTAGCAGTTTGGGAGCTATACCAGCAGCAGCACTCGACCCCAACATTGCAACCCTTGGAGAGATACCACAGCCACCACTTATGGGGAATGTGGATCCTTCTAAAATTGATGAAATTAGGAGAACAGTCTATGTTGGCAATTTGAATTCCCAGGTAACTAATATAAGAAGAAATTGAGTGTTGGGGCCTTTTATCTTTTTCCCTTTCTTAAAAATCGTATCAATTGGTAAAGTAATATTTACAAGATTTTTTTTTTTAAGAAGAATATACTTTATTAAAACTGTTACTTTGTTTCTTCAGACAACCACAGCTGACCAGCTACTTGAATTTTTTAAACAAGTTGGAGAAGTGAAGTTTGTTCGGATGGCAGGTGATGAGACTCAGCCAACTCGGTTTGCTTTTGTGGAATTTGCAGACCAAAATTCTGTACCAAGGGCCCTTGCTTTTAATGGAGTTATGTTTGGAGACAGGCCACTGAAGTAAGAAACACTAAACAAAGAAATTTTAATGATTCTGGAAAATTTTTAAGTGTTTTTTATGTAATTAAGTTTTTTTTTTCTTTTTAATAGTAATTGGCAATTTGTGGAAAGGAAGACTGTGTTAAGTATAAATGAAACATGAGATATTTACCATTTTAGCTTTTAAATTAAAGTTGCATTTGAAGACATGTTACTTTCTAGTTCATAACGTCTAGGTTAATATTAGCATATTTATACTGTACATGTTGACT
This sequence comes from Cervus elaphus, assembly GCF_910594005.1. Lineage (NCBI taxonomy): Eukaryota > Metazoa > Chordata > Mammalia > Artiodactyla > Cervidae > Cervus > Cervus elaphus. Next base: position 16,675,686 of record NC_057839.1, on the reverse strand, counting down.
GTAGCTCTTTTTCCATAGGCTTTAACAGGTCAGGTTAGTTTTGCATTATTATGCTAGACTTAGGTAGTCTAACATATGGATTGACTTTACAGTAATATAGAAATAGAATTTTGGTAAATCCAAAATCTCAGAAATGTTTAAAAATAATACATTTTAAGGTTTGCTTGCATTCTTGTTTGCAAAGTGAAAAATTGATAAAGCCTTTTAGATACTCAAGACCAGAAATTCTATTTCATATAGATTATTGAGGTGACAGTTTTATTTGAATTCTGTAGATAATGATCTTAACTATGCAGTTTGGTCAGGAGTCTGCTATTAGAAGATAAGAAATGATGTTCTTAGTGAATGCTTGTCTTTTCACCATGCTAAAGTGAGACACACCAAATTCATTTATGTGCCTCAGAGAAACCACTCTTAGCCATGAAGGGAGAGTTTTTTATAATCTAAGAATAGAAATGACTCATTTTAATACTGGTGTTACCATTTTAATTTATTTTAATTCTAAGCTGTGTGGTAAAGCTGTTGTCCTGGTCTGTTCAGGTTGTTAAAGAGGTTAGCTAGGGTTCAGTTTTTCTTTTTATTTTTCCCCTTGCTTTTGCCTTTGTTAGCAAGAGATGATGGCAGATGGAAATGAGATGAATCATGGTTTTGAGGTTGGTTTTGGTTATTCTGTATTTAGCTATATTATTCTTCATGTGCTTTTGAGATGTCCTCAGATTTGTAAATATGTGTACCTTATAAGCAGTTAATTGTTTCAGGTTTTGTAAAATATGGTGTGTATTTGTGATATGCTAATATTTTTAATTTAGAATAAATCACTCCAACAATGCAATAGTAAAACCCCCTGAGATGACACCTCAGGCTGCAGCTAAGGAGTTAGAAGAAGTAATGAAGCGAGTACGAGAGGCTCAGTCCTTTATCTCAGCAGCTATCGAACCAGGTAAGGCCACAGCGTTGTTACATAGGTCTTAGTTGATGATCATAGACTCTTAGAACTGGAAGGAATTTTAGAAATTATCTGTTAAGTCCCTTCATTTTACAATAAGAAGACTGAAACTCAAGAAAGTGTAAGTGACTTAACTAGCATCAAAGGTTGAAGAAGTATTTAGCACAAATGTCTTTTTCCATGATACTGAATTGAGGTATATTAGCTTGAGTTAAATCAGTTCTTTATATTTTAATGGCAAAATCAGTGTACAGAACTGATTTGCTTAAAGCAAAGTATAAATACTATTTGTGAGACTAAAGACAAGAATAAATATATTTTAAATGTTATGATTAAGCAGATTTCATTTTTCCTTCAAAGTTTTAATTTTAAAAATAGACAACAGAGACCACAATTTAGGAAAAATAGAGACTATTTTAGCAAGGTAAAGGAACATCTTTTCAATCTTTTGTGTTGCTAACTATAAAAATCCAACCTAAAAATGTATAGATGGTTTATGTTTGAGCAAATTTTCTAAATTAGCATTCAGAACTTAAGCTTCAATTCTAGGAAAATAAATGGAAAAAGGAATTAAAATCACTGTCATAGGAATTACAGACATGTTATAATCGTACATTATGGCAGCAACAAAATACTACGAACAGCTGTTTATAATCATCTGGTTTATATGTACTGCTGCAGGGTGGCTGCACTCAACGAGTTTATGCAATGACTTTCTTGGATGTTTCTGAAGGATAATTGCACAGGAGGAGGATGTACAGAGAGTAGGCCCCTTGCACTATATGTGGTACATTCCACTTGTGCCTGATTATTAACTGGGATCTTTAATTGTTCTGAGCTTACACTGCAAAGTGGTTTTTTCCTCCCAGAGTCTGGAAAGAGCAATGAAAGAAAAGGCGGTCGATCTCGTTCCCACACTCGTTCAAAATCCAGGTCTAGCTCAAAATCCCGTTCTCGAAGGAAAAGGTCACAGTCAAAACACAGGTGAGAATTCCTGCTGTCATATTTTGAATGTTTTTTGTTTTTGTATTTACCGTGACTAAGATTTTCTTGAGTTTTTGTCTTAAGTTTCAGAGTTTAGAAATTTCACTGGTGTTCACCAGAAAGTATGGTTACTCTTAGATATTGCTTTAATTATAGCACTATACTTAAGAATGAAGTTGTATCTAGTAAATACATATTTTCAACTAATTTTTAGTTTTAGAAGTTGGTTTTTTATCTTAAGGTGTTCTGTTCTTGATATTTCTAAGAATTAACTCGTTATAAAGAATTGGCAGAAATTTTTCTTTCTTCACATTGGGAAAAGGGAACATATGGTGCTGAAAGTACTGGTAAAGTTGCATTTTTGTTTTTTTTTCCTCCCCTGTTCCCCTCAAGGTCTGGGAAGTACTACCCCAGATCTAGGTTTCAAGTAGAGTTGCTTTTCTCCAGTACTCTGCATCAAATGAAGTACTTTAAGTCTTTGTACTCTTGATGATAAGAGCTGCCTCCACCCACTTTGGGACCTGAAATGTAGGAGTAACTTGCAGTTTTAATGGCAACTATTGTATTGTGCTGAAACTTTATTTCTATTCTGTTTACCTTATTTTTGAGCATGGCTCTGTCATTTTAATGTTCTTTTAAAAATATGTTGTTTGTGGTGCAAAGGGGATCTCAAAATATAAACTTGGAACACCATCTTGATTGAAAGTAACCTAAGAATCAGGTCTAACAAGATAAGTTTTATTGTCCTCTTTAAGATGAGGAGGGAGCTGTTACTGAAATGTGAAAATGGATACAGTAGATCCTAATTGCATGTTATATGTACATACATATTCATACTCTCTGAAGAGAAGAGATAGAGAAAAGTGTGTGTGCATGTTTGTTGGGAGGGTTAGAGAAGGAGGATTTCAGGGGAGGGCAAAAAGGACCAGTATGTTCTTTGTTGAACTTTACCAACAAGCTCAGTTCAGTCTTAATTTCCTGTGCTAATCAAGGAGATTGAGGCAATGAGATAGGAAAATACGATATTCTTTTTTAAAATTTGTTTTTTATTGAAGTGTTTTGAATTACAATGTGTTAATTACTTCTGTACAGCTGAAGTGACTCAGTTATGTATACATTCTTTTTCATATGGTTTGTCACAGGATGTTGAATGTAGTTTCCTATGCTATACGGTAGGATCTGTTTATCCGTTGTAGACATACCAGTTTGCATCTGCTAATCCCAAACTACCGCTCCTGCCCTCTCCCACCCCCTTCCCCTTGGCAACCACCATACTGTTCTCTGTGGCCCTGATTTTGTTTCCGTTTTTCATAGATAGGTTCGTTTTTATCATATTTTAGATTCCACATGTAAGTGTTATCTTACGGTATTTGTTTTTCTCTTTCTGACTTATCTCACTTAGTATGGTGATCTCTGATTGCAGATATTCTTAATTAGACTAGTAAACTATACTTTTAGCTGTACTGGGGTATACTTCCCTATTATTAGATTGCAAAACTCCTTTTGGAATATGATTTTACTCTCCATCCAAGGCTGGACAGTAAGGCAAATTCATGTCTACAAGAAGGAAATTGTCTCATGTACGAGGAAGAAGGCAGTGTAGCAGAAACCGGAATTAGAGGAAGAAGTGTATAGACTCAGTGGTACTAGGTTATGGATATTTCTATAGGTCAACAGAGTGGTAAAAGGAAAGTATAGAAGTGAGTGAAAGAGTTATAACTTTCTGAGGAAGAAAAGACCAATGACTTGACTCTTAGTTTGTGTTAATAGAGCCATACTCCAAATCTAATATGTTAGTGGTATTCTGTAACTGGAAAAAAGCAGAACTTAATGATTAATATCATTATTTTCTTGATAATTTCTGTGAAGCTTTCTCTGTTGGGACATATAATTTATCTATTTTAAGGTTTTTACTCTTATCATTTTAAGTGTATTTGGATATTTTCCCCTTCCAAGGATTAGTGGAGGGTTAGAAATTTGTATAATCCATGGGAGTGGTTTCATGGAGGTCTGTGTAATGATATAGAGTGAGAAATTAATTGTTCTTGGCTGGCTCATAGTCAGGCATACCTCATTTTGTTATACTTAGCTTTGTTGTGCTTTCACAGATATTGTTGATTTTAACAAATAGAAAGTTTGTGGCAGTCCTGCATTGTCAGATGATGATCAGCAATTTTTAGCAATTAAGTGTTGTTGGCCAAAAAGTTCATTCAGGTTTTTCTGTAAGATGTTAGGGAAAGGCCTGAATGAACTTTTTGGCCAACCCATTTTAAATTGAGTTATGTACTTTTTTTTTGTAACACAGTGCTGCTGCACTCTTAATACACTACACTGTAGAGTAAATATAACATGTATATGCACTGGGAAGCCAAAAAGTTCCTTGGGCTTGCTTTGTTGTGATGTTCCTTTTGTTGCTGTGGTCTGGAACCTGACCCACAATCTCTCTTGAGGTATGCCTGTATACCTTTTTTATCAGCATATACTGTTCTTATACAAGAAGCTTTTACTAAAATCATAAAGAAATGCAAAAGAGGATGAATTTTGTTGAAAAAAAGTTCCTCAACCAAGAACATTTGACCTAAGGAACTCCCTCCCCCTCTCCACTGTAGGAAATGCCAGACATTTCGTGCTCCCCGCCACCCCCACCCCTAGTGGGCTTGGAGACCGTCAGCTCTTTCTCTGACCCACTAGACCTAGCCAGGAGTGGAGGTTGCAGGATCCCCTTTCTCAAAGGCCCATCTTTTTCTACCTTGTTAGTGTTCTGATACTTCTAGAACCTTCCCCTGATCTTTTTCCTGTTCCCTCCCTTCTCTCTGTAGGAGGGAGGAAGGAGTTATTTGTTATTATCTTGGCTAGAACTGGGAAGATGTGTTTCCACTCTGTCCAAATTTTTATTGTGTTTTTTTCATAGGGGCAGGGTTAGAAAAGGTGGGTATAGTACTCTATTGTAAAGTTAAGTAACTTTTACAGACCAGCATAGGAACTGTAAGACATTTTATAATATTTTAATGGGAAGCAACTGACTTACAAATGAACTTTGATGCAACATAATGGTAAGTTGCCCTTTATTTACAATTTAACCTGTAAGTGCAATTTTGTACATTTATGCTAAAATGAGAGCTGCTAATGATGGCTCACATCTTTATCTTTGATTGGATTCGTTTTGCTCTTGACTTAAAGCTTTTAGCTTTCCTAATTGGGATACTTAAAGGCAACTAGTGGGTGACACAGACATGAAATATTTATTGTCAAAATTAAAATGCAGTAATCACTCTTGAGCAGTGAGTTTCAGACTCTGAGCACCCACAGTGTGAAGTGGGAGCCACGTGGTCGTCGCTGTTTTGTGTTTTGTTTTTGTTTCTTTGTTTGTTTTTTTGGTGAGTGCTTTTTTATTATTAACTTGTATTTGTTAGGACTATGGTTAATTTTTATTAAAAGTTTCTTAATTAAGACTGGAAAGCACTATTTGAGGAAAACAAAATTATTGTGTTTTTTTTTTTTTTTAGCAAAGTTAACAGGACTATTAAGTACATAGACACAAAGGCCCTTTAAAACATTACCCTTATGTGGATGTCTGTAAATGGACTTAAAAATGTTGTAAGTTTTGCAGTTTTCCCCTAGTAGCTACTACTTGACCCTAGTGTCTCATAGGTTATTAGTGATAAAGATTTCAACAAACTAATAATTATTTTCTTAGATTAGATTGTGGTATGAAGATAAATGAGTTGGTTAGAAAGCATCACTGACTCAACTGACATGAATTTGAGCAAACTTCAGGAGATAGTGAAGGACAGGGAAGTCCAGCGTGCTTCCCTGTGTCACGAGGAGTTGGACACGACTTAGGGACTGAACAGCATAAAGATAAAAGTTTAATTTTTAAAGCCATGTAGTAGATTTAGTTGAAAATTAACTGTTGGAGAACAAATTTTAACTAACTGAAAAGTGTTTTATGAACAAGATTTCATTATTAATTGAGGATTGTTTGGAGATTTTTTTGGTTTCATAGCATACTACCAGCATTTAACTATATGTATTTCTTTTATAAACTTGTTTTAACCTAATTCATGAAAATATTACTATCAAGATGAGTTTTAATTATGTAAGGCACACTTATAGAAGTTCATTTTACCTTCTTGGAATAATTTTTCACTTATATTAATTGTTGGTGATGTAGATATTGAGAGGAGGAGTTTTAAGCATTTATTCTGCACCAGAAACTGTTAGTCATTTTTCCATACATCATCTGTTTTAATCATGAGGGTCATAAGAGGTGTAGGTATGTTTTTTACTCCAGTTTTTAGATGAAGAAACTCAGGCTTAGTGAGGTTAAGTGATTAACCAGAGTTCTGTCTGTGGTTGTGTGGCAGAACTGAGTGTCAGAGCCAGTTTGTTTGTCTCTAAAGCCAGTGAGTCTCATCACTTGTTGTATGCATTCAATATTGTCATATTTTAATGAATAGTTCTAGGATGCCTCAATATGAAAAATGTCACGTTATATATGCTATTTAGTTGGGAGAAGAGCCTAGAGAATTTTAAAATTGGAAGAACAGTCATTTTTCCTCCAAGAATTCTAGAAATAATGGTTTCTTTTAATAGGTCTGTATATGCAATTATAAAATCAAGGCCTTTGCAAATTCAGTATTTGATTATATTTAGCTTTCACTCATGAGTAAGATGTTTGGTCTCCTGTCACACTAGCTAGCACCATCATTAGTACTGTGCTTTCTTACACATTGTTCTTAATATGTGTTATGACAAACAGCACACGGCTGTTTATAGAAACCATTGAACCATATAACCACCACTCCCTGTCAAGATAAGTTATAACCACAAGCAGTCATATTACATGCAAGTCAAGAGTTAAAGACAGGGATTTCCCTGGTGGTCCAGTGGTTAAGACTTCACCTTCCAATGCAGGGTCTGAGGGTTTGATCCCTGGTCAGGGAGCTAAAATATCATGTCTCATGGCTGAAAAACCAAAACATAAAATAGAAGCAATATTGTTAACAAATTCAATAAAGTTTTTAAAAGTAGTCCATGTCAAAATAAAATCTATTAAAAAAAAAGAGTTAAAGACAATTTATGATATGAAAATATGGACTGAGAGAAATCGTCTGTCTGTACTAATTGAAGCACGTAATACTTAGCAAAGGAAGGTCACACCTGAAACTATCAATTTAAATCTGACGTAGGAAATAACTTAAATTCCTTCTCTATTTCTGTCTTTGTATTCTGGGCAATAAACTGGTAAAGTTTCCAATAAATTATATAAGCTATCGGAAGTGTTATGTAAAGAGAGTTTTAAAATACTGATAAATACTGTCAAGTTTGGTGTTAAAATTCTCCCATTTGAAAGATCTTAAATATTTAGAAGTTGAAATTCTGAGACTAAGTTTTGATACTCTACCAATTTGTCTTTCTTTAGGAGTAGATCCCACAATAGATCACGTTCAAGACAAAAAGATAGACGTAGATCTAAAAGCCCTCATAAAAAACGCTCTAAATCAAGGGAGAGGCGAAAGTCAAGGAGTCGCTCACGTTCACGGTGAGTTTTTTGAATTTAAGGGTAGTATTCTCATGACCTCATTTGTTAAAAATCTGTTGTGGTTTAAAATTTTAATGAAAGAAATTAAACTTTTTTTCTGATTGTTTAATAATTTAATGTCGATTGTCATTGATTTGAATATGATGGTTAGTATGACTCATGAGATTTCCAGACTACTTAATTCAGCCTGGTAATTGTTTCATTTAGCTTCATGTACATAGAAATTATGTAGACATTTGTATGTAATGTCTTATAGCTGTTATCAGTTGTTTTGTATTGATAATTGTTGAGGAAACAGTGAGGTCCTTTTTGGGGAGTAGAATTATTTTAGTTGTGAATTTATTTATTTATTTTTATTTTTAAAGGGACAAAAGAAAAGATACCCGAGAAAAAATCAAGGAAAAGGAAAGAGTGAAAGAAAAAGATAGAGAAAAGGAAAGGGAAAAAGAAAGAGACAGGGAAAAGGAACGTGAAAAAGAAAAGGAACGGGGTAAAAACAAAGATAAAGACCGAGATAAAGAACGGGAAAAGGACCGAGATAAAGACAAGGAAAAAGAGAAGGACAAAGAGAGAGAGCGGGACAAAGACCATGAGAAGGAACGAGACAAAGAAAAGGAGAAGGAACAAGACAAAGAAAAGGAACGAGAAAAGGACAGATCCAAAGAGATAGATGAGAAAAGAAAGAAGGATAAAAAGTCCAGAACACCACCCAGAAGTTACAATGCGTCAAGAAGATCTCGTAGTTCCAGCAGGTTTGATGATGCTTCAGCTTTCTACCAAGAGGCTCACTGATGACAGTTTTAAGGGAGAGGGAGAATGTTGTCATACATGGAACCAGTAGAGTAATGGTAGAACATTTCTCTAGCAGAGGGATTGCTGCAGCATTGAATCAGTGAGGAGGAAGGGGTGGTGTTGGGCACAGTTGTTTGAAAGGTTAACTGCCCCTTGTAATCCACTGCTGTAACCTGGCAGGGCGCCGGTGACTGTTGTTGCTGTTGCTTGTTGTCTCCGTGGAGGGTGGGATGGCAGGGGCAAGCTCTTTATTTTGGATTTGGTTTTATGTGGACAAGTTGACTGCTTATTAGGCTTCTATATTTCTTTGGAATGAGCAGTAAATTTAACTCTAGGAGCACTGCCATCAGGGCTTCCCCGCTGGCACTAATGATAAAGAACCCACCTGCCAATGCAGACGACATAAGAGACACGGGTTCGATCCCTGGGTTGGGAACATCCCCTGGAGGAGAGCGTGGCAACCTACTCCAGTATTCTTGCCTGGGTAATCCCATGGACGGAGGAGCTTGGTGGGCTGCTGTCCAGAGGGTTGCAAAGAGTCAGATGTGACTGAAGCAACCTAACACACACGCACACTGCCACCAGGTGGCAGCAGGTTGCCATAATAACAGCAGCAAATGAGGACCTTCCTTAGTTCAAGATCATCTCAACCTGTATCCCTTGCTCCAGATGATATTGTCACTATAAACAAATGAAAGTTCCTAAGTTGTGTTAAAAACTGTATCTTAAAAATACTTAAAAACATATTTTAGCAAATTTTAAAGATATTTTTAAAAGGTTTTTCATAGAGAATAATTTGAGACTGGCATGTGCATTTCCTAATGTTTTTGCTTTCTGTTTTAGTAGCTTATTCTTTTTTTTTTTTTTTTTTTTTTAGTAGCTTATTCTTAATGCTAGTCTTTGGTTACTTAATTGAAGATAATTTTCTAGCATTTATTGAGTGCTTTACCATATGCCAGATTTTGTGTCTTCAGCGGAGTTTTTCATGACTAATCTTATTTAATCCTCACAGTAAGCCTGTGAGAAGACTGTTATGGTTTTCAAACATGAAGAAACCAAAGCTCAGAGGAAATTTTCCATCTGCTCTGCACTTTAGTTAGAAGCATAGTAGTACAGTAGCTCTTTCTCTTCTGTGATTGTTTAAATGAAGACTCTAACTAGTACTTGGTACTGGCTTTTTAAAAAATGCCTCAGAAGTATAAAGTTGAAGGCAGCAGTATATGTTAAAATGGAACTTCAGATTAGTAGATCTTTGCTATATTCAGCACATTGAAACAAAACCTAAATAATTTCACTCATTTGCTGTGGGTATCAATTATGGTGTCTTCACTGCAGTTATTTTATTGGTTGTGTTTCACACATTCCATGATGTTTATGTTTATGCCTTTCACAACACCAAATAGTGTCCTGATTCTTTTCAAATTCATTTGAATTTACTTTTTCTGATGACTTCAAAATGTTTAATTTTTTCATGCTTGATGTTTAAGAAAGTGTAGATAGTCACATTCAGTTCTTAGATAACCTCTGGGGGCCTGGAGAATAAATGCTGACTGATGTTGGTTCCTAAAGGTTCAGTGGTTTGAAATGATTCATGCTTTCAGAAGAGCTTAGTGAAGAGTTTTAAAATTTCTTTTAGCATTTTTCTTCCTTTCAGCTGCTCTGATTTGTTTAGTGAATAGGAAACCTGTTAACTGCTCAGAAAAATAGTCTACTTGGTGTTTTTATTTCCAACATTGTCTTCTGAGCTATGTTTTTTAAAGAAAAAATTTTGATATTTAAGAATAATGCTTGAAATTATAATCAATAAGGATTAGACCAACAAAGGGAAAGAGAAAAAATTTGTTGAGCACCTCCTGTGTATCAGACATTAGGCTTGGTACTTTACAGATATTATCCTAATCCTCATAACAACACAGTGAGACTTGAGTTATTATCTCCATTCATCCATTGGAAAAACTAAGACTCAGATTAAGTAATATGACCCCAGTCATGCAGCTGGTTAAGTGTGAAACTGAAATTTAAACGTCAGCCTATTTAACTCCAATTCTGCATACTAGCGCTGATAGCTTCTTTTTCAACTAACTGACATTCTGGATGGCTGTCTATCAAGCCTGTCTCTCATCACCACTAACCAGTAGTTATTAGAAGTCCACCCATACATAGTGTTCCTGAAATACAAGTAAAGAGACACTGATGAAGATGGAGCCATTTTATATAAAATGGGATACACTGACATTCTTATGCTATGAAAAAAGTTACTCCTAGTGTGTGAGGTAGGGGGAGGGGTGCTGCTACAGAATGGTATTGATTGAATGGAATAATGTCATCTAATTTCCACAGTAGGAAGTATAATTTTAGGTGACTTGGAGATAAAATTAGGTAATGGAAGCAAGAACCTTAGGTAGAGCAGAAATTTGTGTACTCAAGTTCTTGAACTCTTTCAGTCTTCACATCTACCGTGTATGCCACATATAAGCATTGTCTGGTTTTTTATTTTATAGATGAAAAATGTACACAAAATATTTTACTAGCCTATTTTATTAGCCTAGAATCAACTTACTGACATATAAGGAGAACTTGAAGTCTAGAGGATTTGGTTGTTTCAGTTCTGTGGCCACTTATCATCAAAGCTTCTTGTGGATAGATCATTGGCTACATTAGTCATTTAAGAAATAAATCCTCAAAAAAAAAAAGAAAAGAAATAAATCCTCATACCTCATCACCCGAATAATAGACATCTTGCAGTTCATTGTTTCTAAGTTGACCACTCTTAGAAATGAAGTAATTTGTTAGATAGTAGCACTGACTCAGTGGACATGAATTTGAGCAAACTCCAGGAGATACTGAAGGATAGGGAAGCCTGGTGTACTACAGTCCGTGGGGTTGCGAAGTATTAGACACGACTTAGTGACTGAACACACATAAAATTATTATTAAAAGTATGTGTCATTCAGTAATATGTGAAACAAAACAGTTTTTAATAAAGTTTTTAATCTTGTTAATCTATTTAATAATTATTTTTTACTTCGTCATATTTAAATCCCAGTTTTTAAGTAATTTCCTTATATCTAAGTAACTTGTATGCTTAATTTTAAATGACTAGAACAACAATAATGAAGCGATAGGTGGTTGAGGGGGTAAAAGCAGTTTCTCTGTGAAGTGAACTAATGTAAATACTCCTTAAAGAGGCATTCTGCGTACTTGGGTTTAGAAAGTCTGTATGTTGCAAGCCTATTTATCTTTCACTTCTTAAAAAGGGCCTATTAACTTGTTAAAAAAAATAATCCACAGTGGGGCAGCAAGGAGCTAGATGCATGGCGGGATCTGGAAAGCAGCGTGCTTTAGGTGTTGAGGAAGAAAATATGTTTAACGTAAGAGAGAATATGAAACATCCATTAATATTTTCTCTGCTCTAGAAATTGCTGTCCAAGTAAATCACGTGTAAAGGAGATCATCTTTCTGATATGAAATCTTAGAGATATTTTCACTGGTCTGTTGAATTTATGGTTCATCATTTGACCTGTACTAAAATTACGTGATAGAATATTTTCATGAAAGACATTAGTTTAAACTGACCTTTACAGAATACGCTTCACTTGAGAGCATTCCAGACCCTTTTGCTTTTGTGTGTTTGAATTAATATTACTGGAATTACTGGTTTTTAAAATGGCATATTTTTTACTTTTAGGGAAAGGCGTAGGAGGAGGAGCAGGAGTTCTTCCAGATCACCAAGAACATCAAAAACCATAAAAAGGAAATCTTCTAGGTCTCCATCCCCCAGGAGGTAGGTTGAAAGCGTGTTCTAGAACTGAGGAGGAAGCAGGGGGAAAATTTTCTCTCTTCAGTCTGTTATTTTTATAACTTTATATTTTGAATGAGTAACAATATATTAGTTTGGTTTAGAAATCTGGAGAATACAAAAGTTATAAATAGATCTTAACTTCCATGATGTGTCCATCTATCCTGTCCACAGTGTATTAGTTTTTTTGGTATATCCTTCCAGTTTTGTATATAGGAGCAGATGAGAATATATAATTTTTTTTTTGAGAATATATAATGTTTTTTTTCATCTTCTACAAAAGGTAGTGCCAAATGTACACTGTTGTACAGTTGCTTTTGTCATTTAACTACCAGAAGAACTTTCTGTATTCATCAGAGTACTGCTCATCCCTTTTTACAACTGCATGGTCTTCTGTTGCCTGTTATGAAACCAGCCTACAGTAGAATGGGTTCTCTTAATTTTCTTTTTATAAATTATGTAAGTCTGTAATGAATAGCTTTGTATTTACATAATTTTGTAGTGTGCCAGTGTCAACTTGAAAAAATGCACAATGTGAGAGCTGTGAGTTAAGTTTTGTTTGGGGCAACATGAGGACTGCAGCCTGGCAGACAGCACCTCGGATGGCGCTGAGAGACTGCCCCAAAGAGGCGGGGAGGAGGACAGGATATATGTGATTTTGGTAAAGGGAGAATGCATGCAGTCAAGCATGTTTATTTTTACTTTTTTAGAAAGTTTCTGCTGGTCTTGTGAAACTTCTGCTAGTCACAAGAGACAGTCATCACCATGAAGGGCTTCAGTGCTTTTCTAGATATGAGTAGATATTGGGCTATATGAGTAGAACTGGGCTCATAAAATCAGCTCCTGAAAATATCTTACTCTATGAAGATCTGTCGTGTCAGTTTTCCCAGAGCACAGAGTGCCTCATTTCTGCTCTCCACCCTGGGCTTCCTCAGAGGGTGTTGGAGGTCAGCAGCTGCAGCAGAACATGATTTAATCCTTGTAGAGGTAGATGGCAAGCACCCATGGCAAGTGCCAATTTGTGGATGACACCAGTATGCAGAGACAGTTTCTGTAAATGGTATTGGTGGGCCAGAGGGTGAGTGTTTTTGTAGTTTTGAGATCCTTCCGTATTGTCCTTTATAAAGGTTAGTGGCAGCTTGCACTTTAACCAGCTGCAGTTTGAGTTGCTTGTTTCCCTATAGCTCCTGCAGATTGTTTCCAAAGCTGTGGATTTTGGTCCATCTATAGATGAGAAATGGTACCAGTATAAAGTAATTTTCATTGCATTTTTCTTAAGAGTGAAGTGACCATCTCTTCATATATTTGAAGGCCATTTGTATTTCCTTTTCTGTGAATTGTATACATTACCCATTTTTTTATGGGGTCTGTTTTTATTTTTTCTGTTTTCAGGAATTTATTCTGTATTGCAGAGGTGATTCTTCAGTGACTTGGTTTCAAGTATTATTCCTAGTTTGTCATTTCTTAGAAATTGTTTATGAGACTTAATTTTATAGAGATTTTTGATTTATATAGTTTTAATTCCTCAAGTTTTTTTCTTTTGTGACTTTTCCATTTTGAGTCTTACAGGTAGAAAAGTCTTTCCTATTCCAAGATTATAGTAAAATTCCTTCATTGCTTTTTTGTACTTTTATACTTTTAATTTTTGCATTTACATCTTTGATCCATTAGGAGTTTATCCTTGTTTGCAATATGGCACATGGATACGATTTTATTTTTCCAAATGCTTCTTTGTTTTCCAATATCATTAAAAACCCAATTTTCTTGACACTTATTCCATGTTTCCTTTGTCATATACTAAACTTTCCTGCTTGTGTTGGCATCTGTTTCTGGGCCTTATGTGGTATTGGATTGACTGATGATTGCGTACCAGTAGTGCCTCATGCTTTTAATTATACGTATTGTGTAGTATTTTAAAATATTTAGTAAGGTCTTTATTTCCCCAGGTGGTACAGTTGGTAAAGAATCCGCCTGTCAGTGCAGGAGACATAAGAGACGTGGGTTCCATCCCTGGGTTGGGAAAATTCCTTTGAGTAGGAAATGGCAACCCACTCCAATATTCTTGCCTGGAGAATCCCATGGACAGAGAAACCTGGCGGGCTACAGTCTGTGGGGTCACAAAGATTGGGGCATGACTGAGCGCGCGTGTGTGCGCACGCATACACACACACACACACACACTTTTCCATACCTCTCATTTCTCTTTTTTTTGAGCTTTCTTGATCATTCTTATGTGTTTATTTTTCTGTTTGAGCTTAAGAGTTAGTTTGACTGTGTTCTAGAAGTAAAACCTACCGATAATTTGTGTTACAGTATGATTAAATTTATTAATGGGGAAATTGGTGAATAGATTTATTAATAAATAAAACTTTATGAAGGTGAGTCTTTCTCTCCAGGAACATGGCTTATTTAGGCCATCCTTAGTGTTTTCATGAATGTTTCAGTGTTTATTTCAAACAGATTTTATGCATTTTCAAGGTCTAATTTTAGATATATGTTGCTTTTTTGTTCTTGTAAGTGAAGTCTTTCATTATATCATATAATTGGAGATTAGGTTTATACATAGGAAGGTTAGTTATTTCTGTATATATATTTTTTCATCCCACTATCTTCCTAATGGGTCATAGTTTTTCAGTTGGTTTTCCAGGTAGATAAAAGAGAAATTTATAAAAAGTTTTGCCCAAAAAAAAAAAAAAGTTTTGCCCAGAGTAGAAGGAACATGTTCCCCAGCAGAGATCTTTTGTTTATTTGTTTGTGGGTTATTATTTTTAGATGAGAATAAAAGGAAGGTGTAGGATATTGAGGAGGTGGGGCAAATTTTTAAAAAATACTTTGCTATAATAAAAATAAATGGAAAAAAAAATACTTTGCTCATGAAAGTAAAAACTTTTATCAACTGTAAACTCTAATTAGACAAAAAGATATATTTAGAACATTTCACTTCCTTCAGGATTTCTTCTACTTTAACATCCACTTTCTGTAAGTGATAAATTATTTTATCCTTCTTTGTGTTTCTTTTTTGCAAAATTAAGCAGATACATGTATTTGAATTTTCCCTTGTCTTCCAAAAGATAGCGTTCACTATATATACTGTGTGTGTGTGTGTGTGTGTGTGTGGTCAGTGACTCTACCCAACCTCAGTTCCATTTTGACTTAAAATTTCTTAAATTAAGAAATAATTTACATAACATAAAATTCACCCTTTTAAATGTGCATTTCTGTGATGTTTAGTAATTTTTGTTGCATTTTTCTCAAGAGTTCACAATTTTGTGTAGCCATCACTGCTAGTTCCAGAACATCTTTTTCACTTCAGAAGAAAGCCTGTACCCATTAGCAGTTACTCTCCATGGCTCCAGACAGCCACTAATCTGCTTCTTGTCTCTGGATTGCCTATTATGGCCGTTTCATATAGACTCACATAATGTGTGGTTTTGTATCTGACTTCTTTGATTGAATGTAATGTTTTCAAGGTTCATACATATTATAGCATGATTAGTACTTCATTCCTTTTTAATGGATGAGTAATATTCCAATGAATGGATAAAACCAGGTTTTGTTATTTAACCATTCATTAGTTGATGGACATTTAGTATTATTTCCGTTTTTTTGCTATTGTAAATAATGCTGCTATGAACAGTTGTGTACAGGTGTTTATTTATTGATGGCTGCTCTGGGTCTTCGTCGCTTTGCTTGGGCTTCCTCGCTGGGGGAGCGGCAGCTGCCCTCCAGTGGCGGGGCGTGGGCTTCTCGTGGTGGCGGCGTCTCGTAGCGGGGCGCAGCTCTCGGTCTGCAGCTTCAGTAACTGCAGCGTGCAGTCTCAGCAGTGCTGGCACGTGGGCTTAGGTGCTTCACAGTGCTGTAGGGTCTTCCTGGACGAGGGATCAAATCCATGTCCCCTGCATTGGCAGGCAAATTCTTACCCACTGTACCACCAAGAAAAGTTCTGCTTACTGTAGTTTTGTAAGAAGTTTTAACATCAGGAACTGTCTTCCAATTTTGTTGTTAAAGATGGTTTTGGCTATTTGATGTCCCTGGAGATTCTATATGGTTTTTAGGATGGGCTTTTTCTATTTCTGCTAACAATGCCGATGTGATTTAGATGGGGATTGCAATAAATTTGTAGATCACGTTGAATACTATTGTTACCTTAACTCTATTTAAGTCTTCTGATTCAAGAACATGGGTTGTGTTTCCATTTTATTTATGCATTTATTTCTTTTGGCAAGTTTTTTGCCCTTTTGGTTAAATATATTGCTAAGGAATCTCGTTCTTTTTGCAGTTGTTTCCTTGACTTTTAAGAGCTATATGTAAAGATAAACATATATACATAAGTATGTTGTGAATCTATTTTTTTTTGGTTTGTCATTTTTCTTTTGAATATGCTAGCAGTGTTTTTTTGCTTTGCTTTGCAAAAGTTTATGTAGGCATATGTATGAATCTTCTATTGTACTTGGAATTTTAGTTATGGTTAAAAAAATCTTCCCTTTCATTTAAATTAGAAATTCACTTATGTTTTCTTGTGGTACTTGTATTATTTCATTTAAAAAATTTAGGTCTCTAATCCATTTGGATTTATATATGTGAATGAGACATGGACCCACTTTTATCACTTTCTGAATAATAATCCAATTGTACCCAGGTCTTTTATTTGTAAAAGACCATCTTTTTCCCTATGATTGAGATGCTTTATTCAATTTTTATATGTACTTGGGTCTGTTTCTTAAGTGTTTTTGTTCATTTACCTGGTCTTTGTATTTATTTTTAAGCTATTCATAATTAAGACAAAGAATTCTATATTAGGGTTAATTATTTTGAGTTGAAAATGTCTTGTTATGCTTCTGATATGAAGTGCATCATTTTTTCCCCTCTGGTTTTAAGGATATGTTGTTTTTGCAAATGGAACGTGTTCAGTCCATCTTCTGCTTAACTTTTGCTCTTGAATTGGTGGGTGGGACTTTGTGAATGAGAAAAAGGCACATGGTGTCATTGATTATTTGAAGTTCCAGGTTTTTGTAAGTCATAGTCTTGCCTGAGAAGTCATTCAGCCTTATCTGATTATTTTATCTTTTTTATTATTTTCTGGTTATTCATTTTTTGCTTTGAAAAAAATGGGTAAAAGTATTATGTATTTGATTTTGTTTTATCCTAATTACAGTAGATAAATAAACCTTGAATGTTTAAAAACTAAGAAATTGGTAATACAAAATTGTGCCTCTGCAGAAATGATTGTGGGTCTTTAAAAAGTTAACTGGATATGGGATTGAGTTGGTGAGTTTCAGGACTCGTTTATGTTACTTGGTCTACCAGGTTACTGATATGCTTGTTTACAATGCGTTATTATTAGAGTATTTAGTTAACAATATACTGGGTGTTTACTTTTTGAGATGTTAACTGACATTATTAATACTCTTATAGCAGAAATAAGAAGGATAAAAAGAGAGAAAAAGAAAGGGACCACATCAGTGAAAGAAGAGAGAGAGAACGCTCAGCTTCTACAAGAAAGAGCTCTAATGACAGAGAAGGGAAGGACAAGGTGGAGAAGAACAATACTTCACTTAAAGTAAGCAAGTCTTTGCATGTTTAGGGTTTAAATAATTAATATGAGATTGTTCTTTATTTCATAGAGATAGTAACTTTAGACAAAGCTCCTTGAGGGCAACAGTGTTTTTGGTACTACTTGTTTAACATTTGTTATATCAGTAGTTGTTTCACCTAGGTTTTGAAGATAAGAACTAATTAATGTTTACTAGTGTAAACAATTGCATTCCTTATCTTATTCACAGAATGGCATACAATAAAAATTTTAACAGTGTACAGGAATATTTCTATTTGTTGCCATTTTCCTCACTGCGTTTGTTTTAGCAAATTTGACAGATGATGTTATCATTGGTTTTGTGATAATATACCAATTGTTAGGTTTGTTGAGTTAGAATAATTAATGGAAACCAAATTCCATCAAGTAAGGATTTTTGGGGGGAGAGAGGGATAAATATTGTAGATACTTGTGAATTAGGTTATTTTCCTTACGCTGGTAAGTAATATTTGTGTTTTGTGAGTTCTGGAGCTTTCCTCTTCCAGTGTTATTTATTCCCATACGGCTAGAAGTTTATCATCATTGTCAGTAACAGTGATAACATCTGAACACTTGATACATTCCAGACACCGTTCCACATGTCCTCTTTAATTCTCGGTTGAGGACTGAATCTGGACTGTTCTTGAACAGTCTTCGGTAGGGAGAACAGTGACTTCCTTTTCTATATTCCCTTGTTTTTGCTTATTTGGTATCCAGATTACAAGTCTGTCCTGGCCTCTATGGGAATTATTTTACCTTCAGCAGATCTCTTCCACTTTTTCAAGTCAGGCAACAATGTTCGTTGAGTTCTTCTGTAGAATTTCTGTGTACCTATTTTATTCCATCTTATTCCATGGATTTATTCCATGGATTTATTCCATGGATTGTCCCATTTTAGAAGTACAAAGGACATATCAATACATGTTTGCATGTACTATTTATTTGAAAAGGTAAATGGGGAAAATACCCAGTTTGACTAATTCACAAAAGGTAAAGTTACATATTTTAGCCAGAACTAAACGTAACAGCTGGCAGCTCTTGAGAAAAATATTAAATGTTTACCTAAATACTCATTGTAGGAGAAGGAGCACAATAAAGAACCAGATTCAAGCGTGGGCAAAGAAGCAGAAGACAAGGATGCACCAAGGACTGAGGAGAGCAAAGTGCAGCAGAATGGGAGTTGTCAGCCCAATGAGGAGAACCTCTCTGCCAAGGCAGAAGCGGTATAGGCCCGGCAGACGCACCTGAACACACGCCGGGATAGAATCCAGAGCTTTTCGTTCTCTCAACAAGATGTTAGACTGAAGACATCCGGTAGAGCATAAAGATACGAGCTAACGGCTTTTCTAGTTGTTAGGTGACTTTGTGGCCATCTTGTTACTGAGTAAGAAAACAAAGCATGGACATCATGAAAATAACAGGTGTGACCCAAACTCCTCATCTTCTAAAATCTGTGCATCTCCATGGTGGCTGACACAGGTGTCATGTGGTTTGTTAGTGTTTGCCAAGAACCATTACAAATAAATGGGACATTAAAGATCTAAATTTGTTATACTATCCATAAAGACTGGAGATAAGCTTTGGAGGCTCTTTTAAGAAATGCTAGAAACTGATTTTGTATTATTTTACTTTTTTTTTTAATTTCAATATATACAGATTGATAATGTGCTTGAAATCGGTGCAAATATGTACACACCCTTGTAAGTGCAGAGTTTGTAAGAAGTTTTAACATTTACTTCACAGGATTTATAGTGATTGTGTTAAATTCTCACTATTGTGTTTTCTTTTGCTCACAGTTTAGGACAGTGGTTTTTCTTTAAAATAATTCTACAGATTAAAGTTGCTTAAATAAGTGGATTACAAACCAACTGACAATGCATGCTACTGTTCTCTTTTTAAAGGAAGAACAACTGTGTTGAATACTAATGACATATTAGTATTCAGTATTTAGAATCATTGGGTCTCCCCACATAGTAAGCATTTCTTTTTGAACTTTCTTGACATTTCCGAGCTTATTATGAACAATATTGCAGTGTGTGTTGTCAGCTGTAGGTGGTAAAGGTGCCATTTATAAAAAGAAAGCTGGGTTTTCAAAATGGGCTATGGGAGCACAAGCTGAAGCTTTAGTGCCTTCTACAATGTGGTATACTGTTTTCTAGAATTTTATATGAGCAAGTCATTCTCAATTCATATGGAATTTAGATGGGTATTCCATTCCCTCCCATAGAAAAGTGTGAAAGTAATATGTCAGAAGAGCTTCTTACTTAATATGAGAGGGAAGTCTGTTTTTAAGAATGACTTCAGCGCTTAAAACAACAGTGCAGTTTCGGGACCATCAGTTTTATACTGTGATAATTGAAAATGAAGCAGCATGTTCTTATTTTACTTAAAGCAAGACCCTTTAGTTGTCTACATTGGATGGCCTTAATTATTACCTCTCAATCATCTTCTCATAAATGATGTGCTGAAATTGTGCTTAAAGGAGAGTACATGCGGTTATTTGTTTTATGTGTTAAGTATGTTTACTTAAGCTTAAAATATAGGTCATCCTACATTGTTAGACACACTTTTTGCAGAAAGTATGCAAGTAGTAAAATGACAACATTGCTAATACTTTCCCCCAAACCACAACTTATATTTCAGAACTCTTTTCATTGTTATATTTCCAAAAGTTATGCCTTTTAATTAGCATGTTATTTAAAAAAATCAAGTATAATTATTTTAATGCAGTCTAATACAATCAAATTACTCAGTTGCCTTACCTCATGGGAAGAGTTACTTATGGATTTAAAGAGCTGAGTAGCACATCAGTTACTTGGTTTCAACTTGAGTTTTCTTTTAATGTTAATACTATTGGAACTTAAGTATTTGGCGGAGAATGGAAGGAATTGCCCTTATTGCAAATAATGAAGCCTGGTTTGATTATGAAGCTGCTTAACTACTCTTCATGTGTTCACAATTACTGTGTTTTTTTTTTTCCTCTTTGTCACTATGTACATTAAAATTTTTGAAAATGCTTTACTATGTAAAGTATAGATGGTCATTTTAATCATTCAGCCACATACGGTTGGCTGGTAAACAGCTTATTTTGATACAGGAATGCTTGGGTGCATATGGAAAGATGGAAGGAGTGTGTGTCTTGCATCAAAGCTTCTTATTTATGATATGTAAGTAGAATAGAACAAATGTTGTTTGAATCTTTGTTATTTTTAGTACCATTTCTCTAATAAAGCTAAGTATTTTAGAGGAAAATATTTGTTTATGCATTTCAAAACAGCATCTTAGGTTTCTCCTGTTCTTGTTTTAGTTGGCATAGCTATGGAGATTGTTTTGGTATGCATGTTTGTGTGGTGTCTATAAAGCAGTCATTTAAAGTTCTGAGTATTTTCTTGTACTCTGTACTCTGTACAATGTTTGGTTAGTTGGTAATTAACATATGTAATTTGGTTCCTGATGCCAATTATTTTTCTTCCTGATGATATTTATTCAGCTTTAAGATAACCATACTAATCTTAAAAGACACTGATTTATAAAAATTGGGCATGAGTAGGAATACCAGAGGCCCAGAGAACGTGAAGTCATTTTCTTAAACAGGCCTAGGGAAGCAAAACTTTCTAGGGGTCTAGAGGTAAGGAAGGGAGGGTGACGGGGAGAGAGAGAGAGAGAGTGTGTGTGTGAGTGAAAAAGATTTTCTCTTTGTTCACTTATAAGGGCTGATGTGTTTTCATTTGTTTATTATTTTCTTTTAAGGTACTTCATTGTTTTTTTAAAGCTGTCTTTTTCACCCCAGGTAGATGTCAGGAAAACTTGAGGTAAGGCCAAGAAGACAGCATTTTATACTTGATGCCAGCTGTAAGTTATCTGTTTCAGCTTGATTACATGGCGAGTATGTTCTGTCCCTTAAATTGTAGTTGCTCTTCATCATTCTAGACAAATTCTGTTGGTCCTTCTGTTTTTGTTCTTCAGCAGTGTACACTTAACTGGTAATAAAAGATGTTCCTTTATAAGCTAGCCAGTTTCATGTGAGGAATCAAGTATAAACCCTTAACTTCTGCAGCTGTCTCATTATTTTCCATTGAGTCTAATTAATACGTAGTTACAAATACACTAGTCAGCTTGTGCTTTTCTGTTTAGAATTATTTTCCAAGGTATTCAGTATTTGCTACATTGATCTTGAGAAGTATCCGAGAGTTAAATTTTGACATTGAAAAGTAAACACTGGCATTTAGAACCAATTTTTTTTTTTTTTTTGGTCAAGAAAATAATTTCTTTTGTGATATTAGTCATCCTCAGTATCCTCATTCATTCTTATACGTTATATGGGTTTCTGTGTTTAAAATGAATCTGGAGGCAAATTTGATCCCAACTGAAGCTATCATTCAAATTTAAGGAATATAGTATGTAATAATAGACTTTTAAAAGTTTAAAAATTTGGAACAGTTGTTGTTCAGTCACTAAGCCCCATGGACTGCAGCACGCCAGGCTCTGCCCTTCACTGTCTCCCAAAGTTTGCTCAGATTCATGTGCGTTAAGTCAGTTATGCTGGCTAACCATCTCATTCTCTGCCACCTCCTCCTCCTTTTGTCTTCAGTCGTTCTCAGCATCAGGGTCTTTTAGTATGATTTGATTTAAATCTTTCTTTAGTAGTTGAATTAGCAGTTAAAATGAATTCTTTTTGAGCGTTGTATTGAATAACGTTTCAATGAGATATTTCTTATATTTTTATTGAAAGGAGTATCTGGTTTTAATTGGGTCACTTATGAAGTAGAGCCATTTCCACAAAGTAATTACATTCCTTAGGGTGTTTTAAAGATTTTAAAGGAACTTTTACTACATATATACTTAGTATTTTCTCATGTTTATTCAGTAATGTAACAGTCACTTAAAATTAAATTGTTGATTTTTAAGTTTCAGAGGTTAGTGCTCTCAGAAGGGCTAAGTGATATTTCTGGAAGCAGGAGTCAAGTATAAATGTAATAAAATAATCTTTTAAAAATAAAATTCACTTCCCTACTTAATCTTGGGTTTGTGGGTGAATTTGTTTTTCTTAAACACACTTTTATTGGTGATTCTGCCAAAGATTGGTACATAATTTTTAAAATAAAAGCTAAAGCTATTATTACTAGGTGGGATTTAGAAACTAATAACTAGATTTCTTTCTATTTCATTTTAAGGTACTTTTATAGTTTCTAGCAATCAATTTATTACAATTGTTAGTTTATATATAATGCAACATTTCTTAACATACTGTTCTTAGATTTTTAGTCTGTTGTCTGAGTTTTAAATTTACTTTGTAACATTTTAATTTTGAGACTTGCCAACTTTTATAAAACTTCACAAATTTTACTGGTAAGATTTCCTTTCTGAGGATTGGAATAGAATAATAGTTGCCTTCATTCTTGATTCACTTCTATTTGCTAGGTAGATAATTTCTTAACTATATCTGTAAGTTCAAATTCATGAAATTCATGCTGAAAGAATTAGAGTTGAAGAGATTGTTCTACCATTTAAGGTTACTGGTAGGCAAAAAACTGTTGGGAAACTACAGAATTCTCTTAATTTCCACAGAAGGTTATATTTGGGTGTACTGTGTAGTTATATAGGTAGGCCAGTTTAGCAGTTAGATATTACTTTTCTCCATCTTAACTAGGTTTAATACAGTAGTGCTATTTTTTACAAAATGCTATATGGATTATCAAGGGAAGGGTTTAAAATGTAAAAAATGGGTACTGCATAGGTGGTGTATATTTATGTGAGTAGGACTACTTCCAAATGGTACTAGTGAAGATTTATCAGATGCTGCTGCTGTTGTGTTGCTCTATTTTTAATAAAATGAAAATCTTAAAGTCTCCACTGTTGAGTAGTAATTTCATCTAAGACATTTAATTACATATTTACAGTGTACTTTTATAACTGAAAGGTTGGCAATGGCCTCTTCAGGGTAGAGGTTTTCGATCATTGGGTATTCTTCATGTTGTGTGGTGGTCTCAAGTCAAAGCTTTGCATCTCTAATGTTTTGCAGTGTTCCAGTAAGTGACAGCAGCTCTTTGAATCTCCCTTTTATTTTCAGAACCACCTCTATTTATTGGAGGATAATTGCTTTGCAGTGTTGTGTTGGTTTCTGCTGTATAACAGTGGTGATCAGTCATATCTATACATCGCCTCGCTCATAAGCCTCCCTGCCCTCTCCCGTCCCACCCCCTAGGTCAGTGAGTGCGAGGGCGGGCTCCCTGTTTACACAGCAGCTTCCCACTAGTTACCTGCTCTACACATGGTGGTGTGTATATGTCAGTGCTACTTTCTCAGTTCATCCTACCCTCTCCTTCCCCTGTTGTGTCCACAAGTATGCTTCCCACGTCTTCATCTCCCTTTCTTCCCTGTAAATAGGTTGATTAGTACTATTTTTCTAGATTCCATATATGTGCCTTATATACGATGTTTGTTTTTCTGATTTGTTGTTGTTCAGTTGCCAAGTCGTGTCCGACTCTTTGTGACCCCATGGACTGCAGCACGCTGGACTTACCTGTCCCTCACCATCTCCAGGAGTTTGCTCAAGTTCATGTCCATTGCATCAGTGATGCCATCCAACCATCTCATCCTCTGTCGCCCTCTTCTTCTGCCTTCAGTCTTTCCCAGCATCAGGGTCTTTTCCAGTGAGTTGGCTCTTTGCATCAGGTGGCCAGAGTATTGGAGCTTTAAGCTTCAGCATCAGTCCCTCCAGTGAGTATTCAAGATTGATTTCCTTTGAGATTGACTAGTTTGATCTCCTTGCTGTCCAAAGGAGTCTAAAGAGTCTTCTCCCTCACCACAGTTCAAAAGCATCAGTTAATTCTTTGGTGCTCTTTATGGTCCAGGTATCACAACCATATGTGACTGCTGGAAAGACCATAGCCTTGACTAAACAGACTTTTGTCAGCAAAGTGATGTCTTTGCTTTTTAATACACTGTCTAGGATTGTTATAACTTTCCTGACAAAAAGCATTCGTCTTCTAATTGCATGGCTGCAGTCACCATCCACAGTGATTTTAGAGCCTAGGAAGAGGATATCTGTCACTATTTTCACCTTTCCCCTTCTGTTTCCTGTGAAGTGATGGGGCTGGATGCCATGATCTTAGTTTTGTTAATATTTAGTTTTCAGTTGGCTCTTTCACTTTACTCCTTCACCCTCATCAAGAGGTTCTTTAGTTCCTCTTTGCTTTCTGCCATTACACTGGTATCAGCCGCGTATCTGAGGTGGTTGATATTTCTCCCAGGAATCTTGATTCCAGGTTGTAACTCATCCAGCCCGGCATTTCGCATGATGTGCTCTGCATCTAAGTTAAGTAAACAGAGTGACGATAAACAGCCTCGTCAGACTCCTTTCTCAAGCCTGAATCAGTCAGTTGTTTTCTATTCTAACTGTTGCTTCTTGACTAGCATATAGGTTTTTCAGGAGCTAGGTAAGATGGTCTGGTATCCCCATCTCTTTAAGAGTTTTTCAGTGTTATGATCCACACAGTCAAAGGCTTTTAGCATAGTCAGTGAAACAGAGGTGGATGTTTTTCTGGAATTCCTTTGCTTTCTTTGATGCAGTGAATGTTTGCAATTTGGTTTCTCTGCCTTTTCTGAACCTCGCTTGGACATCTGGAAGTTCTCAGTTCACGTAATCCTGAAGCCTAGCATGCAGATTTTTGTGTATATCCTTACTGGCATGGGAAATGAGTGCAATTGTCTGGTGGTTTGAATGTTCTTCAGTATTGGCCTTCTTGGGAATTGGGATGAGGATCGACATTTTCCAGTTCTGTGGCCACTGCTGGGTTTTCCAAATTTGCTGACATACTGAGTATAGCACTTCGATGGCATCATCTTTTAAGATTGTTAAATAGTTCTACTGGAATTCCGTTGCCTCCACTAGCTTTATTGACAGCAGTGCTTCCTAAGCCCACTTGACTTTGCTCTCAGAATGTCTGGCTCTGGGTGAGTGACCACACCATTGTGGATATCTGGGTCGTTAAGATCTTTTTTTGTGCAGTTCTTCTGTGTATTCTTTCCATCTCTTCTTGATCCTTCTGCTTCTGTTAGATCTTTACTGTTTCTGTCCTTTATTGTGCCCATCTTTGAATGAAATGTTCCTTTGATACTTCCAACTTTCTTGAGATCTCTGTCTTTCCCTTTCTGTTGTTTTCCTCTATTTGCATTTCTTTCTGATTTACTTCACTCTGTATAACAGGCTCTGAGAGGTTCATCCACCTCACTACAACTGACTCAAATTCATTGCTTTTTTTGTGGCTGAGTAATATTCCATCGTATATATGTACCACATTCTCTTTATCCATTCATCTGTTGATGAACTAGTATTTGCACAATGAAAACTGCCACTAATTGTAACAGCAAGTGGAATGCCCTCTCCCATATGTCAGAAGTTTAACTCTCCATTTGGTGAATGAACTGTGTACTTGCGATGGTCATTTAAGTGAGACAGACTATTAGGGGTGTCTCTTAAAAATAAATTGGCTATCAAATATGTAAATTTACAACCCTATATGACCTGGTGGTTTAACTGGTCCAGAGGTGGTGAGGCTCTTCACACAAATTTCTCTGTGTAAGTCTTCTGTCCTTCTGTGGTTAAAGGTCATGAGCTGCTTCGATTTCCAAATGTTGAACTACATGTGTGAGGACAGGTTGGGGGTGAGAGAGGAGAGACCCTTGGCAGTAGTGAGTTTGAACTTTTCCAAGTTCACATGACTTCCTAGAGGAATGATGCATTTGACCCTTAACTTTTTGACTTCCAGACAAACTGTCTCTTGTATTATTTTTATTATGAAGGATTTCTAAATAGTAATTACTAAAGGAGTATAATGAGAGTATATTTAGTTTTTATAATGCTGATTTTCTTACCTGGGGAAAAATACCCTAAGATTCACTGACAAGAGAGTAAAATCTCTTAGAAAGTATGCTCCTCTACTTAACGTAGTAATAGCTACAGCATGATATCAGAGGTGGTGCATGCTAAGTCGCTTCAGTCTTGTCCAATTCTGTAGCCCTGTAGAGGGTAGCCCACCAGACTCCTCTGTCCATGGCAAGAATACTGGAGTGAGTTGCCATGCCCTTTTCCAGGGGATCTTCTTGACACAGTGATTGAACTTGCGGCTCCTGCATTGTAGGCAAATTCTTTACCACTGAGCCACGGGGGCAGCCCCATCAGAGGTGGTAAATGGAATCAATTATATAGACATGACGTCTAGTACTGTATTTCTTTATATTGAGCACCAGTCCAACCGCCTTCTGATTAGCACATGGCACAAAAGAACTTATTGATTCTTAACTCCTGAATACTGGATGTCTTACCAGCACCGTAAATTTATTCTGTTCCAAACAAAACATTCCATTTCCAATATCAAGTCTATGCCTCTGTTCATTGGTTTCAGCCGAACTGACATCTTTTTAGTTCTGCATTGCCACTGTTCATTTCTGTCTTGACTTCACTGTCAATCGTATTTGCTAAATCCTCTCAATCCTACTTTTCCTCTGAAATACTTTAAATGTGCCCTTGTCTCGGTTTTGATTCCCAGTCACACAAAACAGAATCCACTTTAGCAGAAAGGTAATTATGGTGTTAGAATTAAGCCCCTTCTCCTTTGAGCCTGTTTCTGTAGCTTGCTAATTGGTTTTCAAACCTCAGGCCTTTTTCTAAATTCTTTTAAGCATAACTTGGCTACTGGATTTATAATTCCTTTAAATTGGTCTGCAATTTTATAAAAAACTTTTCTAATTATAGTGTGTCTATGTGAAATTCTGAGTCATGCTGGCCTGATAGAATGAGTTGGATGTTGTTCCCTTTGGAGTTTTCTGAAGAAATTTGTGTCGTGTTCACTATTTCTTCCATAAATATTAGAATTCCCCAATAAAACCAACTTGAGCCTGGAATTTTCATGCTACAAATCCAACATTAAAAATAGAATTAGGGCTATTCATGTTATTTAATCTTGAGTGAGCATTAGTTCTGTGTGTCGTCTAAGGAATTTGTCCATTTTATCTAAGTTGTTGAATTTGTCAACATAAACGTGTTCATGACGTCACCTTTGTATCTTAGTATATATGTAAGATCTATAGTGAAAGCCTCTCTCATTCCTAGTTGGCTTATGTCTTTTTTACCTGAGTTTGCTAGTGATTTATCAATTTTATTTTTTCCAGCAGTCAGATTTTTTTCATCATATTCTCTCTGCCTTTTATTTCACTGACTTCTACTCATTATTTCTTCTTATTCTGCTTGTTTTGAGCTTATTTGCTCTTTTTTCCCCCCTAAAGTGTGAGGTGGTATCACTGACCTCAGACCTTTGTTTGTTTTCTGTCATTAAAAAAAATTGAAGTTAATTTACAGTGTTGTATTTCACATGTACAGCAAGATGATTCTTTATACATGTAAACATAAATATATACACACACACATATGTACTCCTTTTTAGATTCTTCTCCATTATAAGTTACTACAAGATATTGAGAGTCCCTCTCTTCTAATAGAAGTAGCCTGATAGACTGTAGCCTGCCAGGCTCCTCTGTCCGTGCAGTTCTCCAGGCAAGAATACTGGAGTGGGTTCTGTTCTTTTCATTCTTTTCTTCAGGGGATCTTCCGAACTCAGGGATCTTCCCGACTTAGGGATCAAACCCGGGTCTCCTGCATTGCAGGCAGGTTCTTTACTGGCTGAACCACCAGAGAAGCCCCAGAAGTATTTTAGTACTATAAATTATACTAATTATAAATTATACAATAAAGTATTGCTTTAGCTGCATTCTCACAAATTTTGATATGTTGTGTCTTCATTTTCATTCAAGATACTTCATAAATGGGGTTATCAACGAAGAAAACAATAGATTAAAAGACAGCCCTCAGAATGGGAGAAAATAAATACAAACAAAGCAACTGACAAAGGGTTAATCTCCAGAATATATAAGCAGCTCATACAACTCAACATCAGGAAAGCAAACAGCACAATCAAAAAACGGGCAAAAGAACTAGGCATGTATCTCAAAAGAAGACATACATCTGGCTAATAAACACATGGAAAGATGCTCAACGTTGCCTCTTAGAGAAGTGCAAATCAGAGCTATGATGAGGCATCAGCTCATACTACTCAAAATGGTCATCATCAAAAAATCTACAAACTAAATGCTGGAGGGTGTGGAGAAAAGGAAACCCTCTTGCACTATTAGTGTTAAAATGACACAGCCACTGTGGAGAACAGTATGGAGATTCCTAGAAAACTAGGACTAGAACTACATGCTTTCTTTTATTATTATTTTTTTGCAAGGTTATAGTGGGTTATGAAAATGAAAATTAAGGAGTAATAGAGGACTTTAAAAGTTTAAAAAAAAATTTTTTTTTTAATTAAAGAAAAATAGTAAAAATATATCTAGGAATCTCTGGAGCTGTTGCGGGCAGTGTGGGTTCAGTTCAGTTTCAGATAGCTCCTCGCTCCAGCTTACACTTCTCAATATCTATAGGCCCCTTTGGGTGTAGTCGGTGTTACCTACAGGGATTTTAATCTGTTGCACCGGTCACTTCTGAAGCAGTTCCCTTTGTTTATTTGGCTTCTGTTTGCAGGTCTCTTCAGTGTCTAATTTTCGCCCTGACACAGGCAGGCGGAGGTGGTCTCTTGTTTAGGTTCGCTTGTTCAGTCCCGCTACGGGGAGGGAGGGGCGCTGCAGACAAATGTCACTGGCCTGTGTGGGGAGCGCTCAGTGCTCCGGCCTCACTGGGTTTGCCCCGCTCACAGCGTGTGCTTCCCCCGTCTACACTGCTCAGGCTCCAGGCTGCTCTCCAGGGAGCGGGCCCTGAGTTGCGTGCACTTCCCAGGCCTAAGCCACTCAGGTTCAGGTTTTCCGGTACTCCACAAAGGCCCAGACTCGGTTGGGCCTGCGTTTTGTGCCTTTCCCATCTGAGCAGCTCAGGCAGCCAGGAGCTGGTCGGGTGCGCCTTGTGTCTGTTCTGGGGAGCTGGTCTCTAGCTGTGACTCTCCCAGTGGATGTCAACCATCCAGAATCTCAGGAAGTCTTTGTTTAGAAACTGGAGACCTGTTTGCAGTTTGGTAGGGGCCGAGTTTGCCCCTTTCCCCTGCCCCCTGCCTCCTGCCTCCGGCGGGGGATGGGCCGGTCTGCCGCCTTCTAGCTCTTCTCTAGGATCACTCAGTTCTTCCTTTGTTCTGTGAACAGGCCTGCAGTGTCTTTGGTTAGGGCTTTTCGCAGGTTAATTTTCTCTCTCTCTCTTGCTATCCCACAGTTTAAGTTGCTATCTCATGTTAGCTCCCTCTGGTTGCCCTCAGGGCATTTGGGCCTGGTCCTTACACTGAGCAATGCCGCCCGCTCCTCTCCGTTCAGCCCCTACTTGATGGTGGTGGATGCGGGCGTCTGGGGTACTTTTCTGCTGGGAGTTGCTTTTAGGCATGTAATCTGTGGGTTTTATTTATTTTTTCTCCCAGGTAGGTTGCCTTCCGAGATTTGAAAACTTCCCCAAGACTCGCCAGTGAGAGGGTTTCCTGGTGTTTCGAAACTTCCTCTATTATGACTCCCTTCCCGGGACGGGTCTCCGTCCCCAGCTCTTTTGTCTCTCTTTTTATCTTTTATGTTTTGTCCTGCCTCCTTTCAAAAATGATGGGCTGCTTTTCTGGGCGCCTGATGTCCTCTGCTAGCGATCAGTAGTTGTTTTGTGGAGTTTGCTCAGCATTCAAAGGTTCTTTCGATGAATTTGTAGGGGAGAAAGTGGTCTCCCTGTCCCATTCCTCCACCATCTTAGCTCCTCTCCCTCTTTTATTATTTTGACAGGGATCCTAGCAAAGCTGAGACGTTCTCAAGGACCTGAGAATTAGTGCAAAGTTAAGTGGGCCTTAGGAATCATCACTACAAACAAGACTGGTGGAGGTGATGGAATTCTAGTTGAGTTATTTCAGATCCTAAAAGATGCTGTGAAAGTGTTGCACTCAATAGGCCAGCAAATTTGGAAAACTCAGCAGTGGACACAGGACTGAAAAGGTCAGTTTTCATTCCAATCTCAAAGAAGGGCAATGCCAAAGACTGTTCACACTACCACACAATTGCAACTCATCTCACATACTAGCAAAGTAATGCTCAAAATTCTCCAAGCTAAGCTTCAATGGTACATCAGCCAAGAACTTCCACATGTTCGAGCTGGATTTAGAAAAGGCAGAAAACCAGAGATCAAATTGCCAACATCTGTTGAATCATAGAAAAAGTAATTCCAGAAAAACATCTAATTCTGCTTCATTGGCTACACTAAAGCCTTTGACTGTGTGGATCACAACAAACTGGAAAATTCTTAAAGAGATGGGAATACCAGATCACCTCACCTGCCTCCTGTGAAACCTGTATGCAGGTCAAAAAGCAACAGTTAGAACTTGACATGGAACACTGGACTGGTTCACAATTGGGAAAGGAGTACGTCAAGGCTTTTTATTGTCATTCTGTTTATTTAACTTACATACGGAATACATCATGAGAAATGCTGGACTGGATGAAGCACAAGCTGGAATCAAGATTGCCAGGAGAAACATCAATAACCTCAGATATGCAGATAATATCATGCTAATGGCAGAACGTGAAGAGGAACTAAAGAGCCTCTTGATGAGGGTGAAAGAGGAGAGTGAAAAAGCTGGCTTAAAACTCACCATTCAAAAAAAGTAAGATCATGGCATCTGGTCCCATCACTTCATGACAAATAGATGGGGAAGCAATGGAAACAGTGACAGATTTTATTTTCTTGGACTCCAAGATGGTGACACCTGCAGATGGTGACTGCAGCCATGAAATTAAGACACTTGCTCCTTGGATGAAGCAACGGACAAAGAATCTCAAAAATATACAAGCAACTCCTGCAGCTCAATTCCAGAAAAATAAAAGACCCAATCAAAAAGTGGGCCAAAGAACTTAACAGACATTTCTCCAAAGAAGACATACAGATGGCTAACAAACGCATGGAAAGATGCTCAACATCACTCATTATCAGAGAAATGCAAATCAAAACCACAGTGAGGTACCATCTCACACCAGTTTGAATGGCTGCTATCCAAAAATCTGCAAACAATAAATGCTGGAGAGGGTGTGGAGAAAAGGGAACCCTCTTACACTGTTGGTGCGAATGCAAACTAGTACAGCCACTATGGAGAACAGTGTGGAGATTCCTTAAAAAACTGGAAATAGAACTGCCATATGACCCAGCAATCCCACTGCTGGGCATACACACTGAGGAAACCAGAATTGAAAGAGACACATGTACCCTAATGTTCATTGTAGCACTGTTTACAATAGCCAGGACATGGAAACAACCGATGAATGGATGAGAAAGTTGTGGTATATATACACGATGGACTATTACTCAGCTATTAAAAAGAATACATTTGAATCAGTTCTAATGAGGTGGATGAAACTGGAGCCTATTATACAGAGTGAAGTCAGAAAGAAAAACACCAATACAGTATACTAATGCATATATATGGAATTTAGAAAGATGGTAATGATAACCCTGTATGTGAGACAGCAAGAGAGACACAGACATATTGAACAGTCTTTTGGACTCCGTGGGAGAGGGTGAGGGTGGGATGATATGGGAGAATGGCATTGAAACATGTAAATTACCATATGTGAAACTAATTGCCAGTCCAGGTTCGATGCATGATACAGGGTGCTCGGGGCTGGTGCACTGGGATGACCCAGAGGGATGGGATGGGGAGGGAGGAGGGAGGGGAGTTCAGGATGGGGAACACATGTACACCCATGGTGGATTCAAGTCAGTGTATGGTACAACCAATACAATGTTGTAAAGTAAAATAAATAAATTAAAAAAAAAAGAAAAACTATGACAAACCTAGACAGTGTATTAATATTAAAAAGCAGAGACATCACTTTGCTGACAAAGGTCTGTCTAGTCAAAGCTAGGGTTTTTTCTGGTAGTCATGTATGGATGTGAGAATTGGACTATAAAGAAGGCTGAGTGCCAAAGAACTGATGCTTTTGAACTGTGGTGTTGGAGGAGATGCTTGAGAGTCCCTTGGATAGTAAGGGGATCAAACCAGTCCATCCTAAAGGAAATCAGTCCTGAATATTCATTGGAGGGACTGATGCTGAGGCTGAAGCTCCAATACTTTGGCCACCTGATGTGAAGAGCTTCACTGGAAGAGACCCTGATGCCGGGAAATATTGAAAGCAGGAGGAGAAGGGGCTGTCAGAGGACAAGATGGTTGGATGGCATCATTGACTCAACGGACATGAGTTTGAGCAAACTCTGGGAGATGGTGAAGGACAGGGAAGCCTGACGTGCTGCAGTCCATGGGCTCGCAAAGAGTTGGACACTACTGAGCGACTGGACAAA
Source organism: Cervus elaphus (assembly GCF_910594005.1). Taxonomy (NCBI): domain Eukaryota; kingdom Metazoa; phylum Chordata; class Mammalia; order Artiodactyla; family Cervidae; genus Cervus; species Cervus elaphus. The sequence continues at coordinate 16,642,690 of NC_057839.1, read as the reverse complement.
AACATGACCCAACAATCACACTATTGGGCATATACCCTGAGAAAACTGTAATTGAAAGAGACACATGTACCCCAGTGTTCATTGCAGCAGTATTTACAATAGCTAGGACATGGAAGCAACCTTGATGTCCATCATGACAGATGATGGATAAGGATGTTGTGGTATGTGTATAAACAGTGGAGTATAGCTCAGCCATAAAAAACCTCATTTGAATCAGTCCTAATGAGGTGGGTGAAATTAGAACCTGTTATACAGAATGAAGTAAGTCAGAACAAGAAAAATATCATATATATATATATATATATATATATATATATATACACACACACACACATATATGTGTGTGTGTGTGTGTATGGGGCTTCCCTGGTGGCTTGGACAGTCAAGAATCCACCTGCAACGTGAGAGACCTGGGTTCAATCCCTGGGATGAGAAGATTCTCTGGAGAAGGGAATGGCTACCCACTCCAGCGTTCTTGCCTGGAGAATTCCATGGACAGAGGAGCCTGGCAGGCTGTATGATTCATGGGGCCACAAAAAGTCAGACGTGACTGAATGACTAGCATGGTGGTAATTAGAAAGATGGTGCTGATGAGCCTGTTTGCAGGGGAGCAGTGGATATGCGGACGTAGAGAACAGACGTGTGGACAGTGCGAGGAGTGGGGCAAATTGAGTGATCATGGAAATAGAGCTAGTGGAAATTTGTTGTATGTTGCAGGCAGCCTAAATCAGGTGTTCTGTGACAGCCTAGAGGGGTGGGATGGGATGGGAGGTGGGTGGAAGGTTCAAGAGGGAGGGGACATATGTATACCTATGGCTGACTCATGTTGATGTATGGCAGAGACCAACACAATATTGTAAGACAGTTATCCTCCAATTAAAAACTTAAAAAATAGGGTTAATTTGCATATTTACCTTTCTATCATTATTAAATTACTCTTTATTCCTGGTAACATTCTTTGCTTTGAAATATTTTTCTTTTATTTATGTTAGTAATCTAGTTAAAATTTAAAAAAATTTAGCATGGGGTTATCTTTCCTCATTCTTGCACTGTTGTTATATTTAAAGAGTACTTCTTGTGGGCCTTGTATAGTTTGGTCTTGCTTTTTTAAAATCCTACTTAGTTGAAGTGTTTAAGCTAGTTACGTTGAATGTGGTTATTGACGTCATTGGGTTTAAATCTGTTGTCTTGCTATTTATTCTCTATCTCCTTTGTTTTTGTCCATGTTTTCCTCTTGATCTGCCTTCTTTCGAACTGAGTACTTACTCCATTCCATCATCTTTGTTGGCCTATTAGCCAGGATTCCTTAATTTTTAAATGATTTTAGGGTTTATTGTACGTGCATATTTTCATTCATCACTGTGTATGTGTAAGTTTCACTTCACATATATCACTTCATGTTTAGTATAAAAGGGTTTCCCTGGTGGCTCAGTGGTAAAGAATCCATCTGCCAAGCAGGAAACATGGGTTTGATCCCTGGGTTGGGAAGATCCCCTGGAGAAGGAAATGGCACCCCACTCCAGTATTCTTGCCTGGGAAATCCCATGGACATGGGTGCCTGGCAGGCTATGGTCCATAGGGTTGCAAAAGAGTTGGACACAGCTTAGTGACTAAACAGTACAAAAACAATGGTATAAAAGCCTTGCAGTGATATTCTTTTCTTTTCCCACTCACAGGTTTGTGTTACTTTTGTCATACGTTTTACTTAGTACATGTATTAAAATCCCCACAATATGGTGTAATCTTTTTTCCTTTAAACAATCAGTTTAAAAGAGATTTTAGAAAAGAAGAAAAGCCTCTTCAGTTTCCCCACAGATTTACAATTCATGGTGCTCTTCATTCCTTTTTGTATATTCATATTTCTGCTTGGTGCTCTGTTCATTATGATGGAAGACATCCTTTAACATTTCTCATAGTTCAGGTCTGTTAGTGATGGATGCTTTCACCTTTTGCATGCTGAATTTTATTTCAGCTTAATGTTTTAAAGGTATTTTTGCTGGATATAGAGTTCTACCTTGGCTTATTTTTACCCCAGTGCTTTAAAAATGTGACCCCCCTGTCCTTTGGTTTTCTTTGTTTCCATAAAGATGTCTGCAGTCATTTTGATCATTGTTCCTCTACATAGAATGTAGAGGCCTCTCTTGTGGCCACTTTTAAGGTTTCCTCTTCATTCACTAGTGTTAATCAATCTGATTATGATGTGCTTTGGAGCTGTTTTATTTTTGTTTTATATGCTTGTGTTTCCTTGAGCCTTGTATATTTCAAGTTTCTATTAAATTTGGAAAATTGCAACCATTATTTCTTCAAATATGTTTTCTTTTTCTTTGACACTTTTCTAGTCTTGAATTACATTTATATTGCCACCTGAAGTCCCACAGCTCACTAACTGATGCTCTGTTCTTTTTTTTTCAACTTTTTTCTTTGTTTTACTTTGGATGGTTCTCTTGCTATATCTGAGTTTGTTAATATTTTCTTCTGTAAAATCTAATCTGTTCACTTTATCCAGTATATCTTTTAAAAAGATCTAAGATATTATTTTTTGCAACTCTGAGTTCAGTTTTGGTCATTTTTGTACCTTCCATGTCTCTATTTTACATATTAAAATGTAATTTTTACATATAAAATATATTAATAACTTGTGATTTTACCTTTTTTGGTTCTGAGTATTTTTGCATCTTATTGATTGATATTCTTTAGTTTTGTTCTGAGATGCACTTAAGTTACTTGGGAACTGTTAGAAGGAGCAGATTAGCCATTTAGGGCTTCCCAGGTGGTGCTAGTGGTAAAGAACCTGCTTGCTAATGCAAAAGACATGAGAGATGTGAGTTCGACCCCCGAGTCAGGAAGATCCCCTGGAGGAGGGGCAACCCACTCCAGTAATCTTGCCTGGAGAATCCCATGGGCAGAGGAGCCTAGCGGGCTACAGTCCATGGGGTCACAAAAAGCTGGACATGACTGAGTGACTTAGCACGTAGCACACAGTGTTACCTACCACAGAAGCGATGCTCTTTTGAGTACTTGATGCTCTGTGAATTACGCTCCCCTCCAATCCCCACCCAGGCTCATGGGAATTCCAGCAGTTTCTGTCTGCTTAAGGTGCAGATCTTCCGCGCTTTTCCTCCGTGCGGCTCTCTAATCGGCCCTCTGCTCTGTCATCCGTGGCTACCTTGTCCTCAGCACACCCCCAACATTTCAATTCAGACTGCTGGATTCTCCCTGGTTTCCCCTTCTTTTGCTTCAGCTTGTAAATGGGGGCAGTCATAGGGCTCACCTCATTCATTGATCAGAGATCACTGTCCTTCACTGTTGGATGTCCAATATCTGAAAATCACTGTTATGTATATTTCTCCAGTGCTTCAAGTAAGATGGTAAACATGTTTCTGTGGTTCCATCTTGGCCAAAAGTGGACATCTTTAGTTTTCAACCAACATTTTTTGACCACATAGTTTTTGCTATAATATATATTATGTTATTCTATACACATAATGACCAGATTTCTTGAAAAGGACTGGGGTAAGTGATGGGTATTGAAGCTTAAGCATCATTATCTTCCTTAGGTCTTACTTAGGTAAAGAAGGACAAGCTTTGGAAGGATGGAGGCTTCAGTCCAGCCTGATCTGACTCTTCCTAAGTGCAATATGGCCAATGACAACCAGTGAAGGAGGTAATATTTACAAGGGCTGATTTCTTGGTAGGTTATAAAAACTCATTTTCTTAAAGATTCAGGGAAGCCGCTCAGCCAGTAACTTGTACCCAGTGGATCCACCTCTGCCTCCAAGGAGCCATCCATCCAAGAGGTCGTCCACTTCATGAGAGAAATCGAACTTTACAGTATGACATGAGTTAAATCTGTATTGCATACCCTTATCTTTGCTGTCCTTACTTCAAGCTTCTACAAATTACACAATGTGAGAGCAAGCTAATATCATATATTTGATTAGAGGTTAAACTAATATCCACCCTAGTCAGGAGAATCTGATTCTAGGACAAATCACAAAGCTAACAATTTAAACATTTTTTTCCAAATTTATTTATTTTTAATTGAAGGAAAATTGCTTCACAATATTGTGTTGGCCTGTGCCGTATATCAGCATGAGTCAGCTATAGGTATACATGTGTACCCTCTCTCTTTAAACTTCCTCCCACTTCCCACCCCTTCCCACCCCTCTAGCTTGTTACATAACAATTTAAACATTTTAACTGAATCACAGCTAGCAACTTAGATTGTTGTCATGTGTAGATTAGAGTATTATAAGGGCAAGTAGAATTTGGAAATTATTTAGCTGGTCTATGGCTCCTTGGGTCTACAGGAATGTAGGCTGTTCATCAGTTTTTAAGAACAGTGATGATAAACAGTAATAAATTAGTAACTAATAAAAAGTGAGTATACTGTTTAGCTGCTTTCTCTGAAATAAGGAAGGAATCTGCAGCCTTTCAAAGAAAGTATGAAATCCAGGGAGGTGGGAGCCCGGCAACCTTGAGCCTCTTTGGGGCCTTCGTTGGGGTTAGGAAAAGGTGCTGTCTCCAGATGCCACCTCACGGCTGCCATGCACTAGGGCATGCTTGGGTAATAAACAGACTACTCAGTTGTCTCGGGGGCACCAGTGGCAGGAGGTGGCTTCAGCAATTTCCTGACTGCAGCCCTGGCCTCTGGCTGGCCTGTCTGGCCGGTGGAGGGACTGAGAGATGAGTGAGACATTTATTGGCTTAAAAAAGGGTGGAAGGCTAACCATGAAATCCTGAGCCCATGTAAACATGTTGCAGGGGAATAAGAATAAAATGTCCATGAACAAGGCTATTTGAGAGCTTGGATGGATTTTGGAAATGATCTAGTTCTTCCCTTCCTACCCTTTAACAGATGAGGGCTCACAGGGTTCAAAGGTGAAGTAAGTAGCCCTAGATCTCACCACTACTAAGGAGCAGAGTCGGAAGAAGGCTTGAACGCTGTGATTCCAGGTTGTGTTCCTTTCATGACCCACTGCCTGGCCAGGAGCAATTTTCTTTCAATATTTAACTGCCGTTTTTATAAATTAAAATTTGAATAGTTTTTTTTCCCTTAAAGTGCTGCTTACAACCCATCTTGAAAATACAAATAAAAAGATGACTTTTATTATTCAATAATTACAAGACTTCCAAGCATCATCATTTATAGCACTTGAAAAATACAATTTTAATTTCCATGGAATCATGGCTTCTGGCAGTAATAATTTCATTAATCTTGATGAACCAACGGAGACATCCGCGGTAATGTAATTTGTGTTCAAAGATGTCCTAAAAGGCTGATGTAACTTCATTATCAGTACATGACTTTAAAAAGTATTTTATCTAGGAAAACAAACAATGAGCACATCTTCCAACATTAATATGATTTTCTTTTCTTCCAGGTCAGATGGCAAAAGTTTAATGAGCAATTTAATTGCTTGATGAATCAAATCTGTCTCATTTTTGGCTCCAAGGGCTGGGGTAACACTGATTCAGAGGAACTATTAGAGTTTTGGTTAGGGTATTTTACCTTCAAGGAATAAAACCTACCCGAGAACTCATCTCCGGGTCCTCCAAATTGTATGTTGTACCTAACTTCACTGTCATTAATTACTTATCATAAAATCCACCAACTTTAGAGCTAAATTTCATTTTAGAAATTATTTATTATCATCTTCTCGTGTTACTCAAGTGCAGATAACAGGACTACTGTATGTATCAAAATACCACAAACTGGGTGACTTAAAACAATAGAAACTCATATTCTCATGAGAACATCAGTTATATTGGATCAAGGCCCCTTCTTACTCCAGTATGACCTCATCTTAACTAATTACATCTACAATGACCCTAATTCTAACTGAGGTCATTTTCACAGGTACCAGGGGTTAAGACTCATATATCTTTCTGGGGACACAGTTCTCACGCTACTACTATGAATATCAAAACCCTTCAGACAGTCATTCATTACCCCACCATTTGGGAGGGCTCTTTGAGTTAGGTGAAAGTGGGGTTCAGGGAATCAACATTTACACTGACCATTCTTGTCCTTTGAAAGCTTATAGTCTCGTGGAAAAACTGATGATAAGCAAGTCAACTGGTAAGTATTTGTTAGAAAAAATGACTGTGTAGAACATGGTTTACGAAGTGTAGTCAGAGGAGGCCTTTTTGAGGATGTGATATTTATAGAGATTTGAAAGATGACAGTGAGCCAGGCATGGGAAAGATAAGGAGAAGAATGTTCCAGGTGGAGGGAACAGCAAATATCCCGAGGTGGGAAAGATCTCAACACTTAAGGGAAACAGAGGGGAAGGTGATGGAAGATGAGATCAAAGAGGTGGCAGGGGCCCTGACCTGATGGGGAATAAGTGGCTTGCAAACATGTTTGACTGCAACCCCACAGCTAAGGAAAACAGGTTCGGAGATGAATATATACACACCTGCATGGTGAAAACAGAAGGGAGTGGACAGTAGTAGTTAGGTTTCAGTTACAGTTTGGAGGCACCCTCTCAGGATGCTTGCCTGGCATTTTGGCTCAAGCATTCGGGTTGAAGGTAGTGCCAGAAAGTGCAATGATGAAGACTGAGGTGAGAAATGGATTCTGCTGGAGGAGGGGCTGACAATAAATAGGTCAGTATTTGACATTTTCAGTTTCAGACACCTGCAAGTCAAAAGTGGATGTATCTCTAAAGCTCAGAGACAAGCTCTGGGCTGACAGTATGAATTTGGAAGTTGATGACTATAGATAGATGGAATGTAAAGCCATGGAAATAGATGAGATTTGAAGAAAAGTATTGGAGGGAGTCTTAAGTAAGTGAGAACAAATCATGCGGTCATTTGTGTGTGTTAGTTACTATTTTTCTGTGCATAGCACAGATGTGCTAGGTGAAATGATTTGTCCTACATGTGTCACTTGAGCAAGACATTGAATCTTTCTGAGCTTCTATTTCCGCATCAGCAAAATGGGCACAATAGGGGTTTATTAAGTGTCAGTTTCCTGTTCTTTTTTTTTCAGGGCATGTGCTTCAGGCCTGGGACCTTGGGGAAGAGAAGAGAGAACAAAAGAAAAAAGATGTTTCAGGACTGCCTGAACATATTTAGTGCTTTGCTTAAAGCCATAAAAAATTAAATTGTATAGGCATTTAATTTCATACCTGTTTAACTCCTCTGTCAAGGGAATGTGTGTTTGCTTCAAGTACCTGATGGAGCCATACGATTTTTGCATGTTTATTTAAAAGCCACCAGTAATAAAATAGATCACAGTCTTTGTTCTGTTTGGCAGGTCTCCACTGAGTTCACATCAGAGAGGGAAGTGCATACAGTAACTGAGTCCTTGCTCAGGTCTGGTGCCCTGAGCCAGAAGCAGAACTGTAGTTGAAATGGAAGGAGGGGGGAACCTGATATTTTAACAACCTTCCCTGGTGATTCTTATGTACATTAGACTTTGAGAAGCATGTCTGTGTGCTGGAAAGAGAGTTGTTCATATTAGATCACTAACACAAGAACGTTTTCAATCCCCTGTTATCACCAAGTGAGTTAGCTGTGTGGAGCATGTTCTATGTGAAGAAAATCTTATGAGGAGATAGGCTGCTTCCTGCTTTCAACTCTGAGTTCTCTTTCAACCATAGGTTTCTAAAATGTTTTGGATCATGAGAAATTGGTACCAATACATCTCAGGGTATGATAAAATATAGAAATAAAACATAGGAATAACAAGTCACATTTTCGATCTAAAAACAGAGCTTCTTTAAGAGCAGTCTTTTCACAAAGTAATTTTTTGAAATGTGTGAATTACCCATGAAGGTTTTTGTTTTGTAAAGGCAGAAGTGTGTATGTGTATGTGTGTGTGTTTTTCTAAGGTTTTCTAGAAGACAGGAAGTCCTGCCTCCCTATGAGTCACTGACATGGCCCACAGGCTCCCCCCCCCCCACCTCTTCAGAGTGGCCCCCTGCAGAGGCAGTGGCGGAACGTGTTGGGGACTGCATGACCCTAGGGGGTGCCCCTCATAGGCCGGTCCGTGTAGATGTGACAGTTTTCTGGCAGAGGTCAGGAAAGGGCTTGAGGAAGGAGTGCCATCTTCTGGACCTCGTGAAGGGTCCGTATGGGCTGGCAGTGGGCCTGCCTCCAGAGTCAGAGCCACTTCCCCTCAAGGGTAACCTTGGTCTTAGTGAAGCAGGAACGCATACAAACTTCTGTGTTGAGGTTTGGCAGGCTCTCTGGGGGACTTGGCTCAAATCCCCAGCCTGTTTGTACCCGCCTGCTTTCCTATGGCCTCCATGCACCTCTGACCTTCCTCCTCAAGGTTGCCTGTAATCAGCTTCTCTGCCTAAGTGTGCTGCCTCAGTATTGGCCCCATACTAGCCGGTTCACTAGCCTTGTCCTTGTCCCCATTTTAAGAAAGTCCGGTTACACTCATGATTTCGTGACTTTAGAGGTGGTGTTGACGGTCTAAGGAGTTGTCCCGCAGTTAGGACTCAGTGCTTCACTGCCAGGGCCCGGGTTCAATCCCTGGTTGGGAAACTAAGATTCTGCAAACCACATGGCACGCCTGGAAAAAAAAAAAGGGTCTAAGGAGTTCTAGCGCCACACTGGTGTGTGCGTGCTGAGTTGCTTCAGTCCTGTCCGGCTCTCTGCGACCCCATGGACTGTAGCCCGCCAGGCTCCTCTGTCCACGGGGATTCTCCAGGCAGGAATACTGGAGTGGGCTGCCATGCCCTCCGCCAGGGAATCTTCCCTACCCAGGGATCGAACCCGTGCCCCCTGAGTTTCCTACATTGGCAGGCAGGTTCTCCACCACTAGCGCCACCTAGGAAACTCAGTATCATACTAGTACCGTATCCATTTAGGACCACACTGGTCTTGCCTCCCCTCTGGCTCCACCGTAGCCCAGAAGGCCACCATCCTGACCTTGTTCGCTTCCTTCACTGCAGTGTGTAGACCACCACTCAACCCCACAAATGGGCTTCCCTGGTGGCTCGGACGCCAAAGAATCTGCCTGCGGTGTGGGAGACCCAGGTTTGATCCCTGGGTCTGGAAGATCCCCTGGGGAAGGAAATGGGAACCCACTTCAGTACTCTTGCCTGGAAATTCCCATGGATGGAGGAGCCTGGCAGGCTACAGTCCATGGGGCCGCAAATAGTCAGACACGACGGAGCGACTTCACTTTCTTTTCTTTTCTACCCCACAAGTACACTTACACACAAGTAATCCTGCCTTACTTAATCAATCTTGAAGCTCTGCTTAATAAAAATGTTTAAAAAACAAACGTGTATTTTAAATTGTGATTTCATTACTTCCTTTTGAGTAGTAATACATTCATGTGTTTCAAAATTCAAAGGTGGCAAAAGCATACAGTCTTTTGTATGCCTCCTCAGAGGCAAGCAGCGTAATGAGTTTCTTATGTATCCTTCCAGAGATATTTTATTTACATGCAAGTAAATCAATTTACATTCATTTTCTCTTCTTTGAATACCATTAGTAGCTTACCATACTCAGAGCTCTGAACTTAGTATTTTTCACTTAACATTGGAGTAAAACATTTCTCCACCCCATTTCTGTCATGGACTGAAGGTGAAGGAATGGTTCCTCGTCTAGAAAAACATCATGCAAGTTGCAGGGTAGACAGTGGGAGTGGCTGGGAGAGTGGGGCTGTGCCCTCACTTGGGATTCTAAAATCCAAGAAGACTGACTTGGTTTTCAGAAAGTTCCACGGAGAAGGTGGAGCTTGGCTGGGTGGGGTCTTAAAGGAACTGGGGAGAGATCAAGCCTTCTATTGTCTTCCTCCTGGCCCCTAGGTAATGGAGACCAGGTGGAAGGGAAGATCTTTGATTTTCCCAAGGAGAAGACCAACCACTTTTCAGAGATTCAGATTCAGGCATTCTCTGGTGAGCTGTGGGATGGGGGACTTAACATATTTTAGAACTTCAGATTCATTTCTGAGGTTGAAAAATAAAGGTGGGTGGAGAGATGGGATATTTCAGGGATAAGTGGCTAGTGTAAAGTGGGGCAGCATGAGCTGCCTTCTGGGATTTTCTGCTTCTGAGGTTCTCTAGCCAAAAGTAGCTCCTAAAAATCCAACTTGCAGGCCTGGGATGACTGGGCAGCTGGTCCCTAAGACCTCTTCAGAAGACATGGAGCTGGTGAGGTCAAAACCACAGGGATTATTGCTAAAGTAAAAGGATCCTTTCATGCTATATAGCTCTGAAACTCAGCCTGCCTTCTGTCTGCGTGAGTGTGTATGTCTGTGTGTGTGTGTGTCCGTGTGCTGAAGGGCTTTTCTAAGGTGAAGTGCAGTTCATGAGCTGAGACTGTGCTGAGCCGTGCAAATTGGTTTCAGCTGACGGCCCATGTTAGTGGAGGCTGCACTCCTGCTATCAGTCTTGTTATTTTTTTTAAATTTTCTCTCCGAATTCCTTTCTTGAGCTTGGGGCCTCAAAAATAACCAGCTCTTAAAATGACTCAGTGTGTTGTCAGGCTCTGTGGATCCTGCCTCCCCCAGTTCGTGTTCTAAGCAGAGTTTTCAGATCCAGAGGCACAGAGCAGGCAGAGGGAGCCTCAGCTCGGGAAGGAGGGTGAGCAGGGGGAGGGGAGAGGTGATCAGAGGCCTGGGGAGTGCTCACGCATCCAGCGTGGCCTTGCGAGCTCAGTAGCTCATTGAGACTGACTCCTTGCAACCCCATGGACTGCAGCCAGCGGGCTCCTCTGTCCATGAAATTTTTCCAGGCAAGAATTCTGGAGTGGGTTGCATTTCCTTCTCCAGTAGATCTTTCTAACTCAGGGATGGACCCTGTGTTTCTTGCATCTCCTGCGTTGCAGGTGGATTCTTTACCACCAAGCCACCTGGGAAGACCCGTGCATCGTGGCTGTGTCCTAAAGCGCTCTTGAGTAACCTTCAGCTTGTCCTTGAGTCTGAAATTGCTGAGCAAAGGCCTGTTGGTGATGGATGCCTCCCTTGCTCTGGACGGTGGCCCTGGTGTCTGCAGGAACCCACCAGGCTCTTAGGGGGCCCTGGCCTTGCCGGAGGATTTGTCTTCCCCAAGATCTTTGCCTCCAGAGCAGAAGCAGAGTCAGAGCATATGCTGAGCGAGTCTCAAGAAGGCACAGGTGACCGCAGGACGTGGGGGCCGCGTGTGGATCAATGGTGAGGGTTTGGGGCTGGGAGCAGGTAGGGATGGGAAGCAGGGAATTTGTTGATATGGGAGTCATCCTGGCAGAGATGTCTGCGTGGGTCTTGACAGGCGACTGATTTGCTCCCTGAGACAGGAAGGGAGGGTGGTGGCCAAACGCCTCCTGGCAGAGTGCTGGGCTGGGAGCTCAGGGACCAGGTATGTTAGCATGGGTTTACCCAGTGAGGCGGGAGGACCTACCTCCTGGCTGTGCACCAGCAGGCGGGCACCTCGCTTCACCCAGGCCCAGGGGAGCATTAGCCAGCAGGGGGCGGGCGTTTTTCGAGAAGCTGTGGTTGATGGGATGATGTGCTGCCACCACTGGGACGACAGAATCACTGGATGGGTGGCAGCCACAAAGCGGAGGTAACTAACTTAACAGAAGGGGGAGGAGTTAGTGCCGACCTTAAGGAAGCTCGCCTCCCCTCCAGCCCACCATCCGGGGGCAGCTCAGACCAGTAGCCCTGACCAGTGCCCTTGCTCTGCTCGTGAAGGTTCCTCACCAGGGTGAGAAGCTTCTCGGTCCTGAGGGCAGTGGTTCACGCCTCCAGCAGGTCTTGTTCAGGTCATTCCAGGAGCCTCCCATCCATCCCCTCCCACTAACCTTTGCCTATGGTGAACTTCCGAACTCAAAGTTGCTCTTGCTACTTCCTGGCATCAGATCTTCCAGTGGCCTCCTATTGCCCTCTGGGCAAACCTGGGGCGTGGCAGACAAAACAGGAGCTGGCTGGGGTGGCGGTGGGGAGGTAGGGGCGTATGGAGCACGCAGTGCGCTGGGCCATCAGACAGCCCCTTCCCCACCCCACCCCACCCCCTACTGCCACTGGCCTCATATTTCCATCTTACGTCTCTTTCTTCTCTGCCTTATGGGTCTGACCAACACTCTGACCAAAGTTCTTCTTTCAAGTCTCAGCCTGAGCAACATCTTAATGAAATGTTTTTGAGGCCCCAGGGAGAACTAGCTAATTCCCTGTTCTGCACTCCCCTCCAGCTTATCCCCCTATCCTATTGAACTTGCTGTGCCCCAAGCGACCAGATCAAGGAACAAAAGTTGCAACTCCTTCCCTTTGTCATATATATTTCTGCAATGCATACGCAGTGTATATTTTCATTACGAAGGAAAAACTATTCTATACAACATCAAAGTGTTCAAGATGCAAAGAGAAAGACCCTCTCTCCTCTTGTAAACCACTGTTGACTTTTGGATGCATGCTTCTGGATCTTATTTCACACACCTGCAAAGGTCATGTAATTATCCTCCAGAGCCCCCATCTGTTGGATTGGGAAAAGCTCATTTCACGTCCCACCCTTTCCCCAGTGTTAAGTCTTGTGAGTCTGATGGGGTCACAGGCTTGCAAAGAAACCACTGAACCCTGGTTGTTTTACTAGGGCTCCTGTTCCCTTTTGCTGGTGTTGGTTCTGGGGTGAAGAGGTGAGAATGGCTCCCTCCCAGTGCCCTGCTCTCCCCTGTTCGTCCATGGCAAGGACCAGTCCTCTGTACCTCCACCAGTACAGACTCAGACCTGGGCCCTTATAGCTGGATGGACCTGCCCCCTGACCGCTGCAGTTCACCCTACACCCTGCCTCTAGACTCCCCTTTCTGACTCCCATCTCTGATTATGCTTTTCACCTTATAAGCATCTGCTGTCCCTGCCACTGTCTGAAAAATACAGTCCCAGCCTGGTTCTCTTTGTGGCCCTGTGATGGATTGTGTTAACTGTGCATTTTATATTCTGCTTTCCCATCCCCTTTCTCGTGATTTTGCACCCTAGTCTATGGCAAGAGGGTGGGCATGTAAGCCAGGCCCGGCCAACCATTGCAGTCCATTTACCAGGGCCCAGTGAGAGGGCTCAGTAAGAGGCATGTGCTTTAGACAGGGCCATAGATTGACCTGCTAATCATTGTTTTCCAAGACTACCTGGAGGAAGTGGGCCTGCAGAGGGAGTAAGTGAGGCCAATACCCATTTGTGAGCAGCAGAAGGACGGGGAGAGAAATGGAGGACATTTTTTAGTGCTTGGATCCAGTCATGCCTGAGGCAGTCACCATCTCTAGATGTGCCAGTTATGACAATCAATTAATTCCCTTTTCTTTTTTTGACTCAGCTAATTTGAATTGGGTTTCAATTACTTCCATTGGAAGAACCCTCCCTAACATAGGCCCCATCCATCTTTCTTACCTCTGTTTTTTTTTCCTCCTTTGAAAATATATTCTGTGCTCCAGGCAAACTCTGCTCCTCACTAGCTGGCCCCCTTTCCTGCCCTTGCCTTTTCAGCTTGGAATACCATCCTCTCCAGTCTCATTTCTACAAGTCCAAATTCTACTTCTCCCCAGTGCTCAACACAATGGGCCTCCTCTATAAAAAGTTCCCTCTGAGGGACTTCCCCGGTGGTCCAGTCATTAAGACTTCACTTTCCAATACAGGGAGTACAGGTTTGATCCCTAGTTGGGGAGCTAAGATCACATATGTCTTGTGGCTAAAACACCAAAACACAAAACAGAAGCAATATTGTAACAAATTCAATAAAGACTTTTAAAATTTGTCTCTGCAAATTTCCCTCTGATATTATCTTTTTTTAAAATGTATTTATTTATTTGGCTGCGCCAGGTCTTAGTTGTACCACGTGAGATCTAGTTCCCCGACCTGGGATTGAACCCAGGCCCCCTGCACTGGGAGCATAGGGTCTTAGCCACTGGACCACCAGGGAAGTGCCACTCTGATATTATCTTAGTCTATATGGACTGCTATAACAAAATGCTACAGACTGGATAGCTTATTAACAACAGACATTTATTGCTCATAATCCTGGAGTTCTGGAAGTCCAATGTCAAGGTGCCAGCATAGTTGGATGAGAGCCTTATCCCTGGTTCACAATGATACCATTTCACTGTGTCCTCACACGGTGGAAAGGGTGAGGGAGCTCTCTGGGGCCTCTTTTATAAGGGCACTAATCCCATTCAGGAGCACTCCATCCTCATGACTTAAGCAATCCCCAAAGGCCCTACTTCCTAAAACCATCATCTTGGGACGGGGTAGGATTTCAATATGTGAATTTTGGAGGGACACATGCAGACCATGGCAGACATTACAATTGAATGGTTAGATGCTATTTCCTTCCCTGCACACTGCAGCTCAGTCCCAAACAGTCTAAGGTAACAAGCACTTTGTAGTGCTCAGGGGGGAGCTGTGGCCTTTCAGGAGGCTGCCCACACAGCCCTGAGTCAAGACAAGCATCACATCATTTATCATAGAAATTGATTTTTCTCCAGCATGTATTACTAAGATATATCCATCTTACTTTGAACTTGGAATGTGCTGCAGCACAAAAATCACAATAAGCATTCCGCACCAAGGTCAGTCGAAGGTATTGATGCTCAGAAACATAAATTGTTTCATTCTGATCTCAGCGAGGATCAAGAATGGCTCTGCAGTTTGCAAGAAACTCCCTCCAACTATCTCAGCCTTGTCTTGCGTGTTATTTGGGGGGAGGCTGAAGAGCCATAGTGGAAATCTACCAGTTCACTGACCTTTCATTGGCCTGTCCCTCTTTGGGATTTAATGGGTTGAACTCAATTTCAAGCTGAACCAAACCAGCCCAGTTTTATCAGCTGTAGAATTGGAGGATGAAAGTAGGAGCACATTACTAAGGTCATTCCAGCTTGGAGTCTGTGAACCCAGGATGCTCCAGGATTGATATGACTTAGCCACACCTGGTAAGTGTAACCACTGTAGATGAAGCAGGCGTGAAAATCACAGTGACACATTGAGGCTGTTTCCTCTTTTGTCAAGTAGGGTGTGATATTGTCTACCTCACAGGGTCTGGGGTAAGACTTAAACATAACTTGTATAGTACTTAGTGCTATAACTGGTAGACAGGAGGCACATAATAGATGGTTGTGGCTGTTATTATTAGCACTACAAGTTATCGTTTATTAGAAGAATCCTCAGGTAGTTATTCTTCCCTGGTGGCTCAGCCGATAAAGAATCTGCCTGCAATGTGGGAGACCTGGGTTTGATCCCTGGGTTGGTAAGATCTCCTGGAGAAGGGAATGGCTGCCCCCTCCAGTATTCTGGCCTGGAGAATTCCATGGACTGTATAGTCCATGGGGTCACAAAGAGTCAGACACAACTGAGCAACTTCCACTTCACTTCACTTCAACTAGTTATAAACCATATGCTAAGGGGGTGCCATAGAGCAGCGGTCCCCAAACATTTTGGCACGATGGACTGGTCTTGTGGAAGACAATTTTTTCCATAGACTGAGGTCAGGGGATGGTTTAGGGATGATTCAAGTGCATTACATTTATTGAGCACTTTATTTCTATTATTAGTACATTGTGATAGATAATGAAATAATTATACAACTAATCACAATGCCGAATCAGATCATCAGGCATTAGATTCTTAAAAGGAACATGCAACCTAGATCTCTCGTATGTGCAGTTCACAGAAGGGTTTGTGCTCCTATGAGAATCTAATACTGCTGCTAATCTGACAGGACGGGAGTGATGGGGAGCAGCTGTAAATACAGATGAAGCTTCTCTTGCTCACCCCGACTCACCTCCTGCTGTGAGGCCCAATTCCTGACTGGCCACAGACCAGTACCAATTTGTGGCCTGGGGACTGTGGACCCCTGTCTTAGAAGGAAGTGAGAAAGAATTCATGAAGACCTCATGTATTTAGAAGGAAGGAAAGATGGGTAAGTTGGGTGTGGTAGGTGGAAGTGGAGACAGACCTTGTGGTCACAGGACATGCTCTGGTCTGGAGAACCTTTTCCCTGCTCCCTGTTCATTCCAGAGCATGGATGTCTTTTCCATTAATCAAGGTCTTATGCTAACATCACCAGCACAGAGGTCCCTTCACCCTCTTCCGTTTATGTTTTAGTGACCTCACAATGTCTACACACCAAGGGAACCCTGTCAGACAGTGCTGTCATTTTTATTTTCAATCGCCGTGTGTATTTTCAAGAACACAAGAGGGGAATAATAGTCTATTATACTTACCAGATATTTGCCATTCTGTTTCTTTTCCTTGGTTCCTGAAGATGCAAGTTTCCTTCTCATGTTATTTCTCTGCTCCCTGAGGAACATCCTTTAGCACTTCTGTAGAGCAGGTCTAAGTGAATTCTCGTAGTTGCTCTTCATCTGAGAATGTCTTTCATCTCGAGGGATATTATCCTGAATGTAGAATTGTCATAATTCTTTCCTCTCAGCCTGACAGGTACTGGACTCGAACCCAAATCACCTGCATTGGCAGGCAGATTCTTTACCCCTGAGCCACCAGGGAAGCCTGAATTAGTGCCTACATTTATTCTTTGTGTTGCTAAAATTGCCTTTCATTGGTGTATCTTTACGTTCACTTACTCCTCTGTTATCTCCATACTACCATTCAGCTGCTTCAATGAGGTTATTATTTTTATTATTTTTTGGTTTGAAATTTCCCACTTGGTTCTGCTTTCTATCTTATATCCTTTGCTGACACTTTCTAACTTTCTGTTCATTTCTTGAATGTTCACCCTTACTTGGTGGAGAAAGTTTATAATAGCTGCTTTGAAGTCTTTTTTTCATAATTGAGGTATAGTTTATGTATATTATATGTTTCAGATGTACAACATAGTGATTCATGATTTTAAAGGTTATACAATTATACAATATTGGCTATATTTCCCTGTGCTGTACAATATATACTTGTAGCTTATTTATTTTACACACGATTGTTGGTACCTCTTAGTTCCCTCTTCATCCCTCTTCCCCCTCCCCACTGGTAACCACGAGTTTGTTCTCTGTAAGTCTGTTTTTTTTCTTGTTATATTCACTAGTTTGTCTTATCTTTTTAAGATTCCACATCCAAGCGATATCATACAATATTTGTCTTTCTCGGTCTGACTTATTTCACTCAGCCTAATACCCTACAAGTCTATCCAAGTTGCTGTAAATGGCAACATTTCATTTGTAAAACAATGGCTGAGCAGTATTCCATTATATACGTGCCACATCATTTTTGTCCTTTCATCTGTTGATGGACACTTAGGTTGTTTCTGTATTTTGGCAATTGTAAATAATGCTGCTGTGAACATAAGGATCCAACTGCTGCCATAAAGTCCTAATCAGATAATTCCAACATCTGTGTCATCTCTGTGAACATCTGTTCCTTATCTTTTCCTGTGGAAACTGAGACTTTCCTAGTTGTTTATCTTCCAAGTGATTTTGGGCTGCATGTTAGACATTTTGACTTTTATGTTATGTGACTTTGGGTGTTGTCTAAGTTCTGTGGAGTCTGTTGGTACTTTTGTTTATTTATTATTATTATTATTATTGTTTGGTACTTTCTTTTAGAAGAGAATCGGTCCACTTGGGTTCAGGTCACAGGTTCTTAACCAGCATTTTGTGGGCTCTGGTTTCAATGTCAGTTCTTTTCCAAAGCCCTCACAGCGCTACTCAGCCCTGTCCCATGTGTGTGCCATCAGGCTGATGCTTGGGAGATGGTTTATCTCTTAGTTGAACTCTGAGCTGTTATGCTGGTTAGGATTATGTCTGTTCATGTGTAGCTTGGCAGTGAGCCCAGGGGTTTATCAACAACTTTATGGGACTGATTTTCCAAGTTCCTTTCTCTCTGTGATTTCTTTATATGTTCAGGTCCCTGGGGACTCTTCTGTTTGGTTCTTACCCCAGAAAGCTGTGACTTGATTTACCCTGCTCTGCTTTGCACCGCCCACCCCCCCAACATCTGTGTTTGCTTCAGGACCAAGTTCTGGGAGGATGCAGAGAGAAAAGAGCAATGGGTTTTGCCTCTTTCTTTTGGGAATGTAGCTCCTCTGATCAGAGAAGAAAGTTCCCCTCCCTCAGTGTTTCAGGCATTGTAGGCCCCTTACTGTCACTACCAGAGACCTGTTTACTGCCCCTGGCCTCAGAGCTGGAGGGTTTCTCCCAGAGCTTTCTGTCTGCATGGAAGCCTACTTGTGGTTCCTCCCTACCTACTCCCCTGCAAAAACCCAAGCACAGTCAAGGGTTGTTGTTCAGCCGCTAAGTTGTGTCTGACTTTTGCAACCCGATGAACTTCAGTATGACAGGCTTCCCTGTCTTTCACTATCTTCCGGAGTTTGCCCAAATTCATGTCCATTGTGTCAGTGATGCTATCTAACCATCTCATCCTCTGTTGGCCGCTTTTCCTCCTGCCCTCAATCTTTCCCAGCATCAGGTAGCCAAAGTATTGGAGCTTCAGCTTCAACATCAGTCCTTCTAATGAATATTCAGGGTTGATTTCCTTTAGAATTGACTGGTTTGATCTCTTTGCAGTCCAAGGGGCTCTCAAGAGTCTTCTCCAGCACCACAGTTTGAAAACATCAATTCTTCAGTGCCCAGCCTTCTTTCTCATCCATACATGACTATTGGAAAAGACACAGCTTTGATTATATGGACCTTTTGGGCAAAGTGATGTTTCCGCTTTTCAATATGCTGTCTAGGTTAGTCATAGTTTTTCTTCCAAGGGGCAAGCGTCTTTTAATTCCATGGCTGCAGTCACCGTCTGCAGCGATTTTGGAGCCCAAGAAAGTAAAACCTGCCACTATTTCCACTTTTCACCCATATATCTACCATGAAATGATGGGATTGGATGCCATGATCTTAGTTTTTTTAAATGTTGAGTTTTAAGCCAGCTTTCCACTCTCCTCCTTCACTCTCATCAAGAAGCACTTTAAACACTCCATTTAAACACTGGAGTTTAAAAAATGGTATACTCTTCACTGGCTCATGGGTACTTCAAATGCTGATCCCCCAAACCACTTTCTACTTTATGTTTAGAATGCTTAAATCACTGCTCCTTGCATTCAGCCCAGATTTTATAACTGCATTTAGTTGGAGGAGACATGGGTGGACCTGCTTACTCCACTTTTACTTGGACTGGAACCCTACAACTAAGAAATAAACATTGTTAACATTTTGATATCTTTTCTTCCAATATATACATTTTTGTGAACATATACAAAAAACTGGAATCATACCATGTCCACAGATTGGCAGTTTACTTTTTTCAGTATTATTATGAGAATTTTCCCCAATACTATTAGAATATGAGTAAAATATTTAAAACCTGATTTTAAAGTATTATATATTTATTACTGAAACGTTGTAAAAGGAAAAACCTCACAAACAATAAAACAAAAAAGATGTGTAGTTATACCTCTCAGAAATAACTCAAAATTTTGATGTATACATTTCCAGTTTTCTGAATATTTATGCATATAAATTACTGTGCATACTACTTTGAAGTTTGTTTTTTTTAACAACTTGATACAATGAGAATATTTTCCAAACTATTTAATAATCTTCCAGAGCACATTTTATTTATATTTAAAAATTTATTTATTTTAATTGCAGGCTAATTACTTTACAATATTGTAGTGGTTTTTGCTGTACATTGACATGAATCAGCCATGGGTGTACATGTGTTCCCCATCCTGATCCCCCCTCCCACCTCCCTCTCCACCCCATCCCTCTGGGTCTTCCCAGTGCACCAGCCCCGAGCACTTGTCTCATGCTGGTGAGACAACCTGGGCTGGTGATCTGTTTCACCCTAGATAATATACATGTTTCGATGCTGTTCTCTTGGAAACATCCCACCCTTGTCTTCTCCCACAGAGTCCAAAAGTCTGTTCTGTACATCTGTGTCTCTTTTTCTGTTTTGCATATAGGGTTATTGTTACCATCTTTCTAAATTCCATATATATTGCGTTAGTATACTGTATTGGTCTTTATCTTTCTGGCTTACTTCACTTTGTATAATGGGCTCCAGGTTCACCCATCTCATTGGAACTGATTCAAATGAATTCTTTTTAATGGCTGAGTAATATTCCATGGTGTATATGTACCACAGCTTCCTTATCCATTCATCTGCTGATGGGCATCTAGGTTGCTTCCGTGTCCTGGCTGTGATGAACAGTGCTGTGATGAACATTGGGGTGCACGTGTCTCTTTCAGATCTGGTTTCCTCGGTGTGTATGCCCAGAAGTGGGATTGCTGGGTCATATGGCAGTTCTATTTCCAGTTTTTTAAGGAATCTCCACACTGTTCTCCATAGCGGCTGTACTAGTTTGCATTCCCACCAAGAGTGTAAGAGTGTTCCCTTTTCTCCACACCCTCTCCAGCATTTATTTCTTGTAGACTTTTGGATAGCAGCCATCCTGACTGGCGTGTAATAGTACCTAATTGATGTTTTGATTTGCATTTCTCTGATAATGAGTGATGTTGAGCATCTTTTCATGTGTTTGTTAACCATCTGTATGTCTTCTTTGGAGAAATGTCTGTTTAGTTCTTTGGCCCATTTTTTGATTGGGTCATTTATTTTTCTGGAATTGAGCTGCAGGAGTTGCTTGTATATTTTTGAGATTAATCCTTTGTCTATTGCTTCATTTGCTATTATTTTCTCCCAATCTGAGGGCTGTCTTTTCACCTTGCTTACAGTTTCCTTTGTTGTGCGAAAGCTTTTAAGTTTCATTAGGTCCCATTTGTTTATTTTTGCTTTTATTTCCAATATTCTGGGAGGTGGGTCATAGAGGATCCTGCTGTGATTTATGTCAGAGAGTGTTCTGCCTATGTTTTCTTCTAGGAGTTTATAGTTTCTGGTCTTACATTTAGATCTTTAATCCATTTTGAGTTTATTTTTGTGTATGGTGTTAAAAAGTGTTCTAGTTTCATTCTTTTACAGGTAGTTGACCAATTTTCCCAGCACCACTTGTTAAAAGGCTACATTTTAATCCATCATATGAATGTACTAGGATATATCAAAATGTATTTTAAAAAAATCAGAAATTGTTGTAAATTTAAGTTGCTCATAATCTTTCTTTTTGCAAGGGAAAATCTAATCAACATTTTTAGCATTCATAGAAGAGTGGCACTTTTGGTACATCTCTACTTTTATTCTTATGATAAATGCTAGCATACAATTGCTGGAACAAAGACATTTTATACTTATTTCAACTTTATACTTGTTGCCTTTGAAAAAGATTTTACCTATTTAGATTGTTAACATATCCCTTAACCCAAATTAGGTATCTTTATTGATAATATATATTCTAATTGGATAGACTTACATAGGTCAGTAAAAATTTCATGTAATTACTCTTTTGTGTATATTATTGAAAATATTTTATGATTAAATAATACTTCACAATGTATATGGAACACTCCTTTATTGGTGGAATTTTTTTTGTGCTTTTTTTTCTTAATTCTGCCAGTCTATCTTTGTCTACTGTTATATATCTCTGTGGGTATCTATGTATCCATGTAACTGTCTATCAATCATTTGTCTGACATAACTTTTCCTGCAACTATTTCTTTACTGTAGATTTGTAGGATGGGGTCACTGGGTCAAAGATTATTAACTCTTTTCCTTTTGCATATGTATGACTTTTGGGCCACGACTGAAGAATCAGGTGTGCTTTCTCCATAATCTTTTCCCCATCTGCATCCCTTAATCATTGCATGGAGGATAGCCACCTGTCCATTAGGAATGCTGGGTTATACTCTTACATGGGTAGGATGTACTGTTAGGTTAAGACACTGAAATTTCGTAATTTATTCTTCAGAAACAATCATGGTTAACATTTTGGTGTATTTTTTCTCAGGTTTTTAAAAAAATCTATGCATTTTTTTCTTTTTAGATCAGGGAATGAATATTTTTTAAGGCAACTGGTATGAATTACCAAGATGCCTGTCAATAATCTTGCTTTGTACTCAAGCAAGCAATATATGAGAATGATTTTCTTTGCATTGTTTGTTTATAGTTACTGTAGTCTTATGGGTATTCTTGGAACAGCCTACTTAAAAGAACCCTCTAGGCTGTTACAGCCTGTTAGGTATCTTATTTCCTTTATCAAACTATAAAGGTTTGAGATTTAATGTTTGAATGTCCTTGAGCACCACAACAACTTGATAAATATTTAATGACTTCTAATCCCAATGCTCAGAATATTTACCAAAATTGATTTGAACTTTGACACAACTTGGTTCTGTGTAAACAAATCTTCCTCGGGTCAGTTTACCTTCAGAACCAGAGATTTCTTTTCTGGGTCCTTCCAAATCATTGTTCAAGGGCTTGTCATTGATCCCATAATTTTATGATACATCATTTCAGAGTCAAGACTAGTCTGCTGTTCTGAGTTCATCTGGATTCTCAACCTCAGGCTGACGTCTGCTCCAATCCAGTCCCCATTCATTTGTTCATTTAATCGTTCAGCAGATATTTATCCAGCACCTCCTATGTGTCAGTACCTACTATGTGCTAGTGTTTGGGTTATGGCAGAGGATAAACCAGAGATTCTTTTCCCCATGGATCTTATTTTAGTGGAGGGGATCGATATTAAACAATAAACACAATAAGTAAATTATAGCTATGTTAAAAGATATGGAAAAAAGAGAAAAGAAGTGGAAGAGGAATATGAAGTACCCTGGGAGGTAAGAAGAATACAGTGGTCAGGGTAGGCCTCCTGGAGAGCATGACAATCAGGCAAAGACTTGAAGGAGGTAAGGATGTCTGGGGATGGATTGTTGCAGAAGAGGGAATGGCTGTGAGGAGCCTCGAGGCAGGGCTGTGTTGGTGTGACGAAGGCAACTGAAGGTTGTGTTGAAGGTTGGTGTGTTGGTGTGTTGAAGGTTACAGGTTGTGTTGTGTTGAAGGCTGATGTGTTAGGCTGTTGAAGGTTGTGTTGCAGTTTGCATTGTGTTGAGGGTTGGTGTGTTTGTGTGTTGAAGGTTGTTGAAAGTTGTGTTGTGTTGAAGGTTGTTGGTATGTTGAAGGTTGTGTTGAAGGTTGCTGTGTTGGTGTGTTGAAGGTTGTTGAAGGTTGTGTTGTGTTGAAGGTTGGTGTGTTAGTGTGTTGAAGGTTGTGTTGTGTTGAAGGTTGGTGTGTTTGTGTGTTGAAAGTTGTTGAAAGTCATGTTGTGTTTAGGTTGGTATATTGGTATGTTGAAGGGTGTGTTGAAGATTGTTGAAGGTTGTGTTGTGTTGAAGGTTGATGTGTTAGTGTGTTGAAGGCAAGGAGCCCACAGTGGCTGCAGCAGGGTAGGTGGGAGTGTAAAGCAAGACTACGGTGAAGAACACGAGTTAAACGGGGAAGAAGAGGAGTCATGATCTGACTGAACATTTATAAGGACCACACTGACCACCGTGTGGACACTTCAAATCAAGATGACATTGGCTTGAATCAGAATGGTTGCAGTGATTGGAAGAAGGGACATAAGATTTTTTTTTTTGGCCGTGCCATGCAGCCTGCAGGATCTTAGTTCCCTGATCAGGCATTGAACCTTGGCCACAGCAGTGAAAACGAGGGGTCCTATCCACTGGACCTTCAGTGTATTCCTGGGAGTAACAACTTAGAGACATTTGGAATATTGAGTCCATAGGATTTCCTGATAGACTGGATATGGGGGTGAGTGTTGAGAGAAAGGCTCCACATTGTGAATAGAGGACTTTCTAAGATATAAATGACTTAAACCCTGCGATAGCTCCCCCTCAGTCAGCATGAATAAATATTAAGTGAAATACAACTTTAACAAAAACATACTGGGCTCTCCATGGCTAGTTTCATCGCTTACCCTTTTGCATTTTACATGTGAGCCATAATCAAGCTGTTGACATCTCACCTTCCATCCCCACACCCTCTCTACACTCAGCTCATGTGTTGTTTCCATCCCCACACCCTCTCTACACTCAGCTCATCATACAATAGTTTCCTATGCTTGTTGAACACCATATTGTCATAAACCTGGTGGCCCCAAACAACAGAAGCTTATTTTTTCACAACTGTGGAGGTCAGGGTCCAAGTCGAGGTGTCCCTGGGGCTGTGTGACCTTCGGAGGTTATGGGAGGATCCCTTCCTTGACTTTCCCCAGCTTCTGGTGGCTTCTGGCATTCTTTGGCTTGTGGCTGCATCACTGCAGACTCTGCCTCTGTCTTCAAGGCAAGTTCCCTTCCGTGTGTGTGTGTCACATCTCTCTCTGTCTTTCTCTTATGATGAGGCTTGTGATCAGATTGTCCAGGCCCACCAGGGTACTCCAGGACAATTTCCGCATGTCAAAATCCTAATCATGTCTGCAAGGATCCTTGTTCGTTACAGGATAACAGGTACCAGGGATTAGGACCTGGCATCTTCAGGTGGCCTTTAGCCAGCCTTCTATGATTTTTAGAGGCCCTGGGAAATGTGTGTTCTAGTACAGGGCTCAGTCCCATTTGGAGTGCTTGTACACTTGCTCAGGCCTTCCCTCTAAACTGAGCTTCTCAAGGCCATGGATTATATTTTATAAATAATTCATCTTCCTTCCCCCATCCTGCCTTAAACCCCGAGCCCCCAGCACAGTTTCATAACTGATGGTCAGAGCACATTGATAGATTGGGTAAATAATGAAGATTCAGGAAGTAGAGTTTGTAACTGCTATGTGCTACTGGGAGTTAATAATCATAGGAAAAATTAAAGAAAATTATTTATTTGACTGTGCAGGGTCTTAGTGGTAGCACAAGGGATCTTTAATTTCTGCATATGAACTCAGTTGCAGTGTGCGAGCTCTTAGTTGCAACATATGAGAGCTAGTTCCCTGACCAGGGGTCAAACCTGGACCCCCTGCGT
The DNA here is from genome assembly GCF_910594005.1 of Cervus elaphus. Classification (NCBI taxonomy): domain Eukaryota; kingdom Metazoa; phylum Chordata; class Mammalia; order Artiodactyla; family Cervidae; genus Cervus; species Cervus elaphus. The sequence continues at coordinate 16,617,927 of NC_057839.1, read as the reverse complement.
TGGGAGTGTGGACTTCTAGCCACTGGGCCACCAGGGAAGTCCCAGTCTCAGAAAAATTAAAATAGGATTGGATTCCTCAGACATCTGCACTCTGGTTTTCTGTCTCATTCCTGTTTTCTTTCAGTGTCCAGCTATTGTATTAAAATATCTCCATTAAATAAACCCAGTCCCTTTAGATTTGGGCCCAATTACAGCCCTTGGTAAACATAGCTGTAGTTGGACAGAAGAATCACTGTTTTCCTTTAATTGGTATATAACAGCTAGAGTTATATCTTTGAGATTAGCTGGCTGCTAAAGAGATTGAACCTGCTGTCTGTCTGGGACATCGGATCTATCAGGAGGATGACAGGTGAGGGTAGCAGGACCTCCTAACAATGCTCCTTCCTTTGCTATGTGTGGTCATGGCATTGATCAGGAGGCAGGTAGGCCAGCCATCAGGGTACTAGAAGTTCCTGTGACTTGGGCTTTTAAAAATTTGTGCAGTCCCTGTGTACTTGGGTTAGGGCTTCGCTGGGGCATTGCTTGGCTTACATGGCCCAACATGCAATGAGGTCAGAATCACCTCTCAAGATTCTACTTTCAAAAGGTTTCTGCTTTTATTTACTTTATCCTAGGGCTTCGTTATGTATGGCTCTAAGAAGAATGGGTCCCCGCGGCTGAAGAGCAGATCAGTGTTGTGCTTCTGTGGTGGATTGTATCTGCCCAGAAAAGGTACAGTGTTTGATTTTCCATCTTGAAAATGACTGTTTCCCAACATTTTCTCTCTGTGTTCATTTGATTACTGTGATTTTTGCAGACAACAGTGTGTCCTACTTTGCTGTAGTTAGTAAGTCAAATTTGTGATTGACCTATCTTGGTACAGGCCAGACACACTCAAACATTACGCTGATTAAAATCATGCATTTTGAAACCCCTATGGGGGCAAACTGTGCACATTGTAAAATTCTTGAACAAAGCCTGAATAAATTGGATGACAGATATCCCTCACTGTTATGGAAATGCAGTGATTTGTGTTAATAATCTGCTCAATCCAGCTATCTGTTTTGGCTATCCACATCTATAAAAATATATTGTTCTATATAAACTGTGTTTTTATATTTATGTATGTTATATAGTTTAGATGTGTGCGTGCATGTGCACTCAATCATGTCTGACTCTTTGCAACCCCATGGACTGTAGTCCACGGAATTTTCCAGGCAGGAATACTGGAGTGGGTTGCCATTTCCCTCTCCAGAGGCTCTTCCCAACCCAAGGATCAAATCCGTGTCTCTTGCATCTCCTGCATCGGCAGCTGAGTTCTTTACGAGGTGAACCATCAGGGAAGCCTGTATTTTAGATAGATACACATAATTTTAAAAAAATATAATTGGGACAATGTAGTATATATACTTGTGACAGATTGCTTAGAAAAGGGCCCCAGTTCTCCACTTCTCTCTATTTAGAATCTTTACAGTATGAGTTTGCAAACCTTCCCACCAAGAAGCAGAGTCCGTTACCCCCATGTATGCTGGCCTTGTGACTTGTTTTGGCTAATAGAGTGCAGTGGAAGTGATGGTTTGTCAGATCTTAACCCAGGCCTCAGGAGGAGGCCTGCGTGCCTCACCCCTACCCCCACCCCTGCCATGATAACAAGCCCGGCTGTTCTGATGACTGAGGAGGGCTGAGGAACCTCAGCTGGTAGTGAGTTAATAGAGCAGTTCTTTCCTTAATAATGTAGTCTTTATTCCACAAAGGAAAAAAATAACCAAATCTGGTAGATGAACATAGTATATTTTAACTTGGATTTCATTGATGACTATTAAAACATACTTACTGGCCATTGCCCGTTCCTGTTCTTTGCATGTTTCTCTCCTGAGATGGTCATCTGTCTGCAGCGTCCTACTGAGTGAGCTCTGTCCTCTCACTCACATCCTTCCTTATATACAGGCAGCCTGTCCCGAACATCCGTTAGCGGGCCCCAAGCCTCGGGAACACGGATCTCATTTTTATCAGAAAGAAAATCCTAAATGTGTTGGCGGTGAGGGATTAGATGGAGAAAATTGAAGTTGAAGAGGGAGAGGGAAGTGGAAATGAGCCGCGAGAAAGAGCCCTTTCAGCTGGGGACATCTGGGTCTCTCCAAACTCGCTGTGCTTCTCCTGACCTTTTTGCAGCCACTCACTAAAATAAGCATTGTGGATTCTGCTGTGCGGCGTGCTGGTGATTTAAAGGGCCAGGAAGAGCATAAAATAGAGCAGAACCATGTGCTCAGACACAGGGGGTGCAGTGGGGGAAGCAGGGCAGGAAGGAGCTGGGTAACGAAGAGCCGGCAGAGCCAAGGCCACTGAGGCTGGTTTTACTGTAAAACACGCCCTGCTGTGGTGTTCTCCGGTGGCTCAGCGGTAAAGAATCTGCCCGCAATGCAGGAGACCCAGAAGACGCAGGTTTGATCCCTGGGTGGGGAAGATCCCCTGGAGGAGGAAATGGCAACCCACTCCAGTATTCTTGCCTGGAAATTTCCATGGACAGAGTAGGCTGGTGGGCTATAGTCCATAGGTTGCAGAGTCAGACACAACTGAAGACATAAGACCTCTTCAGGGCCTGCTGTTTGCACACATATTCACTGGGGGTGCAGTCAAGTTGTGGTGATTATTGCAGTCTGCTGAGTGCCTCTGGAACCCGCCCCCACAAGGCTGGGCCTCTCATACCTGACACTCCTACTGGCTCTTTCCTGGCCTTCAGCTGGCCCCAGCCAGTCCTGGGAGCTCCATGTTGGGTTCAAACGAAGACTCTACCCAAGAGATATTTGCCTTTTAATTGAGAAAACTTTAAAAGAAATCAAATTCTTTGTATTATTTTGTAAATATTGTTACTGAAGTGAAACACACAGACAGCAAAGTGTGGAAGTTTTAGGGACACATCTTGAACCGGTACAGTGTAGTTGAAACCTAGATCAAGACCAGTAAGTCAGCAGCACCTCGGGCCATACCTGGATCACCGTGTCGTCAAAGGTAACTGCCATTCCGATTTCTATGATCACAGGTTAGCTTTACACACGTGCAATTACACTGTGTGGTGTGTACCTTTTTGGGCTCTGGGTGTGTTTCCTCAACATTGTGTCTGTTAGAGTTACCAACTTTGTTGCTAGTAAAAGTATTTGTCCTTTTTCCTTGCTATGTGGTATTCCACTTTGTGAAAAATCTCACATTTTATCCATTCCAATGTTGATGGAATGTTTTATCCATTCCAGTGTTTTGGTTGATTTTGGCTATCATAAATACACATCTATGAATATTCTTAATCATGTCTTTTTATGTATATATGTGCATTTATTTTGGGTATATACCTAGGAGTAAAATTGTTGGGTGATAGAGTATACATATGTTCAGTTGAGTAGATATGGACAAGTTTCATCAAGTTCTACCAATTTGCATTCCTACCAGGAATATCTGAGTCCCAGTAATTCCCTATCTCACCAATATGTGGTATTGTCAGTTTTTTTTAAAGAATTTGTTTGTTTTAATTTTAGCCATTCTTGTGAGTGGGCTTCCTTGGTGGCTCAGAGGTTAAAGCGTCTGCCCACAATGCGGGAGACCTGGGTTTGATCCCTGGGTCGGGAAGATCCCCTGGAGAAGGAAATGGCAACCCACTCCAGTATTCTTGCCTGGAGAATCCCATGGACGGAGGAGCCTGGTGGGCTACAGTCCACGGGGTCGTGAAGAGTCGGACACGACTGAGTGACTTCACTTCACTTCACTTGTGAGTAGATAATGGTGTCTCTTTGTAGCTTTAATTTGCATTTAATTTCCATGGTGACTAGTGCTACTGAGGATCTTTTCATAGACTCATTGGTCATCTGGGTATTCTCTTTTGTGTGGTATTTTTTAAGTTGAGAGTATATTTTTATGGCTGGTCTATGTATCTACATATGACATATATTTATGTATATATATTTTAGATAGGTACACACAATTTTTAAAGCATAATTGGAACAATGCAGTACATGCTTGTGACTGATTGAAAATGGACCCGATTCTCTTCCTCTTCCTATATTCAGAAACTTTGCAATATGAGTTTACAAATCCTCCCATCAAAAAGCAGAGTCCATCTTCCCCCAAACCTATGCTGGGCTGGTGACTTGCTTTGGCTAATAAAATGCGGTAAGAGTGATGGTTTACCAGTTCTGAGCCCAGGCCTCCAGAGGCCTGTGTGTTTGCTCCCTCTGTCTTGCTTTACCCCTGAGTCTGCCGTAGTAACAAAGCCAGGCTGGTCTGATGAAGACTGAGGAGGGCTGAGCAACCTCAGCTGGTAGCCAGGTTAACCAAGTCAGTTCTTTCCTGATAAGGCAGTCTTTATTCCCTAAAGGACAAAATAGCCAAATTTGGTGGATGAACATGGTATTTTAACTTGTACTTCTTTATTAGTAGTAAAATTAAATATTAAAAATACATTTAATGGCCATTGCTTGTTTGTATTCTTTGCATATTTTTTTCTTGAGGTATTCACCTATTTTCAGAGCTTTTTATATAGAAACAATATTAACTCTCAGTATTATATGCAGAAAAATTGTTCTCCAGTTTACTGTTTCCCTTTAGAGTTTAATAAGTTATTTCTACATTAAAATTTTAACTTTATGTAGTTAAATGCATTAATATTTTCCTTTATAAACCATTTCCTTTTTGCAATACGAAGAAAACATCCATTCTCTAAGGTCATATAGTTATTTACCTATTACCTTTTAAAGAACACAAATATTCAAAGGAATAAATCTCTAATTGTGGAACATGGGGACTTGCTTATTAAAGGAGATTATTTGGGCAGGGAACAAATTACATTAGGATGCTTTTGTATATCAGTGAAAAACTGCCTCAAACTAGTTAAAAATATACATTTTATATTATGAGAAATTCAGAGGTATGATAGTTTCAATAACTGGCTAAGTCATCAGCTCAGTGGGTTTTTTTCTTATAGACTTGTGCTTTTTGCATCTTCACATTGCTTTGCACTGTTGGGTGTTGCCTTTGTCTTCATGTGGTTCTCCTCATGATCACAGTATGTCTGCCAGTTATCCAAAGGGTGATACATTTCCTTGTTCTATTCAGAGAAAAGACAAGAGTATCTCTCAAGATTGGAACACATGTTTCTGTCTTTAGTATAACTGCCATCTAAGGTCATGTGCCTACCACTAGATCAGTAACAGTGACTAGGAGAAGGCCAATCAAGGGTTCTGTTAGTTCAGTTGGGATTCTCTTTGGGAATTATAAATTGGACAATTACACAGCATAACTGAGGTTTGAACAATAAAGATGAAAGGGGGAAAGGATGTTGAACAGGTCATCAGTGATGGTCGCCCCAGGCCCTTCTAGGCACACCTCCAATTGTATGCCATTTTCCAATTTCCAAAAAATCATAGTCATTTACCATGTATTCTAAAAAAAACTGGGGCTTTGGATTCAACTCAACCTCAATTTGGATCCAGGCTCTGCTCTTTATCACTTGTGGCATCTCCTGTAGGTTAGGTTATTTAGCCCCTTTAAGCCTCAGTTTTCCCATATATAAAATGGGAGTAATATCTGTGTTGTTTGATACATAGAAGATCCTCAATAACTGCTGTTTATTATTATGACCACTCATAAGTCAACTCATAATTTTCATTTCCTTAGCTCTATTTTGTCTCAACAAGACATTTAAGTCAATTTGGGATTGACTGTGCTATATATTATTTACTGGGCAGCAGGGTTCAAACACAGACCTGGCTTTTCTTTCCATAACACTCCCATTTGCCTTTCCTCTGCCCTTCTATTTCTCTTACATGCTTCTGAGTTTGGGTGTTTGATGCACTTTACACAAGAGTGGCGTTGACCCCCTGACCCCCCATGAATTAGATCTGACAAAATTTTGAGGGTTAGCATTTACAAAAAGATGATTCCATCTGTGAGCAAGTAGCCAGCTCTCCAGTGCATGTTAAATCACCCTTTGATTTAATAATAAAAACCAACTGCCCATTCCCATTTGCAACTAACATAAGCAGAGTTCTTTTAATTTCTGTTACCTCATACTTACCAAGTGAAGCTGAGCTCCTTTCAGGCATCACCTGTTTGTGTGTGTGCTTGTGTGTGTCCATTCCCTAGCATGACACTAGACAATCTGTCATCCTGGCAAAGAGGAATGAGGCTCGGAGACAGGAGGACGGAGAAGCAGGCAGTCTCCTTGTGCCGTCAATCTGGGCTGATGACCTGGGGCCTCTGTACGCATCAAAGCAGTCAGCACTCATGCTTGGGTCATGACCAAATAAAGTGTTTCTTCAGCTGGCGCTGTGATGAGTTGGTCTGGAGGTGAGACATAATTTTGCTTTCCCTGCCAATGATGGGAGTGACTGCTCTCCATTTATCAAAACAATACGTGAGCCATCTGGGCCTTCTGAACACACCCTCAAACACAACACACCATAGACATATGTAATGATATTACTTGGAGGTTACCTTGATACAAAGTCAAGTTGACCCCTCCAATATTTCCCAAAGCATTTGGATGTTCATTATTACTATTTGTTTTCATGGGGGGGTGACCCTTAAGACTAGAAAACTGGAAGGCTGTAAAGAATAATGATTAAGCATAGAGGCTCAAATTGGTCTACTCAAGTTCCTTGCTGTATGATCTCATACAAGTTAATTAACCTCTTTAAATTTCAGTGTTCCCGTCTGTACAGAAGAGTGAATAGTACTCACATGGCTATCATAGGAAGCTCTTTGATCTTTGACTCAGGTTCCTGGCATAGGAAGGAAGGACAGAGCTCTTAAAACCCTTTCAATTTCCTAAGGGATAAAGATACTGGAGTGTCTTTTATTCCACTGAAGCAAATTCTTAGTGGTGTCGTGGCAGTTCAAATGCAGGTTGGAAAAGAATTTCCAGACAGAGTATTGCAGAAAGGAGTGAGTTTATTAAGAACAAAGAACAGGGAGAATGTGGGAACTGTGAGTGCAGCAGGCCGACCTCCTGGCAGACCAGGGAAAGTCAACGCTTTTCATGGGTTAGTAGACAATTTTTATAGTCTCAAAATTATTGCAGGAAGGTTGGCATTAGGTGATTTGGTTAGGGCACTATTGTCTTCCCTGGTGGCTCAGATGGTAAGGAATCTTCCTGCAAAGCAGGAGACCCAAGTTTGATCCTGGGTTGGGAAGATCCTCTGTAGAAGGGAATAGCTACCCACTCCAGTATTCTTGCCTGGAGAACTGCAGACAGAGGAGCCTGGTGGGTTACAGTCCATGATGTTGCAAACAGTCAGACACGACTGAGTGACTAACAGTAGGGCGCTATAGGGTGACTGCCAGGGTGGCAATTTTTTGTCTAATTTGGGGTCAGGAAACCTGCTGGTGATGATCAAGGGGGCTTTTGGCAATGGCTACAAAGGGGCTCAGTCAGTTTCACAGGCGACCTTGGATCTGGGCTCTGATTCTGTGGCCTTGGTGCAAGGCCTTGCACCTGTGGCCTTGGAGCAGGATTCCACAAATGGGTCTGTGGATAGCTCAGGATGGGGGCCAGGAAAGAAGAAGGCTTGATTAGAGGCTTGGAAATTTCATGCCCACCACTCAGCCTCTAGGAAGAGGAGAGGGGCTGCCGGTTGAGTTCAGTCATCAATGGCCAGTGATTTAATCCTGCCTATGTATTCAGACCTCCGTTCAGTCTCTAAACAGTGGGGTTCAGAGAGCTTTGGAGTTGGTGAACACATCTGTGTCAGGATGGTGCTGTAGGGACAGGAGCTCCGTGCTTGGGATACTTCTGGACCTTTCCCGGTACACCTCGCCATCCGGCTGTTCACTTACATCCTCCAGAATAAATTTGTAATGCTAAGTGAGTATACTCTTGAGTTCTGTGAACCCCTTCGTAAATGATCGAACCTGAGTGGGGGTGGCTGTGGGAATCCTTGATTTTGCAGCCAAGTCAGACAGAAGTGTGGGTCCCCTGGGCACCCAGAACTTGCAACTGGTTTCTGGTGAGGGCAGCCTTGTGGGACCCAGTCCTTTAACCTGTGTGGTCTGATGCTAACCCCATGTCTTTAGTTTCAGAAGCAAATTCAATTGTGAGACACCCAGGTGATGTTGGAGGCTTGGAGGACTGGTTGTTGGTGTGAAAAAAGCCCACCCATTTGGTGTCTGAGGTGCTGTGAATCTAAATAGCTCCTACCATCACAGAGGATTGTTATGAAAATAAATAAGGTAATCCTGAAAGGTCTAGCATGGGACCAACCTTCAATAAACCTCAACAAGTGGTAGTGTTGAGAAGGTTCGGATTGTTTTTTAACCACAATTAAAACAATACCTGCTTATTTATTTACGTGAAAATTATTGTTTCACTTAACCCCTCCAATTTTAAAGATGACTTTTTTATTCAGCTATTCAGTACACCATCCAGTTTTTGACACTGTGGCTTGGAGACCAATCAGCGCCACTCTGTTACTCTGTGGGAGAGGTTGAGACTTTCCAATGGGTTATGTAAAGACATATTTGTAGATTAATAGAGAAAAACAGCCTGTGCAATCAGCTGAAAGCCTTTTTGCTTATTTGTTCCCAGTTCCTATGTTCCTGTCCTGGTGTGGCTTCTGGGGAGAGAACTCAGACGTGATGTGACCGCGTCCTGTGGGTCGTGGGGGGGTCCTCCGCGTGGTGCTCCCTGTAGCAGGAAGGGCTCAGAGGCAAGTCTGGGCAGGGGTGGGAGGGCAGCAGGTCCTCCCCTCGAAGGCTCCTTGGGCTGTAGGAACCAAGTGTGTTTGTCAGGAGGCTGGTGGGCCTAATCGGATGGTCTTAAATATCTAGACATAGCCAGCTTGACCACAATAAGGCAGTGAAACTGGGTTTGGCATGTGGCCTGCATAATCTCTCTCGATGGGGGAGGCTCCGGGATGAATTAAGTGGTGGAAATCATGCTTGCTTTGTCTCTGAAATGTCCAGAGGGCCTTCTGTTTGGCTGGGTTGTATTCTGCTTGAGTGCTGGCTTTACAGATGGAACATGAGAGGGCCTGACCAGGGTGGGAGAAGCACCTTGGGTGGTCTCCAGCTGTGCTGTGGGGAGGCTCTGGCCAGGGTCCAGCCGCTAGCTCTCTGTGAGCCCAGGAGGATGTAACCCAGCAACAGCGTTGAGAAGACAGCTCCACGGGGGCTGTGGGAATGTGCCCAAGGAGAGAAAGAGTGTCCCTGCTCTGTGTCCCTGGGAGGCTCTGCTCGAGGCCTCTTCTGTTATGGATGGGCTCTTCTTTGCTCCTAGCCTCTGTCCCCGAGGTCACCGAGAGGGCACTATCCCGTCTCAGCAGTGGAGGGAGCGCTCAGGGATGGCTTAGTGTTTAGTGAGAGTATCTCAGACCACGGGGCCAAAGGCTCTGAACGTCTAGAGCAGATTCTCTGGCTGTTGTGTCCGTGTGAACCCCCACATGGGGGTCTTATTACAGCGCAGCTTCTGCCTCAGGAGGCCTGGGCTCAGACCCAGCATTCTGTATTTCTAATAAGCTCTCAGATGATGCGGTGGCCGGTCTGGGACTACAGTTCCAGTAGTGAGGGTCTAGATCAGAGGGTCTCGGAGGGTGGTCTGCCCATCAGTAGCATTAGCACCCCTGGGGACCGGCTAGAAATGCGTATTCTTGGGCTTGACCCAGATATACTGAGACAGAGCCTGTGGATGTGTTGAAATCTGTGTCTTAACAAGTCTGCGAGGTGATTCTGATGTTTGTTCAAGTTTGAGAACCACTGGTCAAGGATACAGACAAACTTGACCATTTCGATATCACCAATTTACATTTTTTACCAAAATAGAAGAAGGAAAACTCTTATAACATTAAGGTGTCTGTGTAACAGCCAAGTTTGAATAGAAATTCCCTTGAGCAGATCATGTTTAACAACTCTTGACATTAGCTGTCCACACCTGGCTGCTTCCATTTGGCTAACAGCTGTGAAGAAGGAAGAGGCAAAAAGAGAAAAAATTTTAACCTCAAAGGAAGTCCATGTTAACTTAAAAAAATTCACACAATATTGAACATTATAACTGAAAAAGTGGGTGTTCCCCTCTTCCCATGATTCTTTCCCATTTTGTGTGGGAAGTAACCACTGCCCACAATTTGATATTTGACATTAGATTTCTTTTTTTGCAAAAGGCTTGTACACAAATACACCATAGACAGCTCGTTTTTAAGTACAAAAATTATAATGTCTTGTGTATTGTTTCTAATTTGTTCACTGCACCTCACCTTCTTCCACAGGTATGTAGAAGTTTCTGGAACCTCAGGGCCATAGTGGGCCCAGCTCTGTGATCACCCCGTGCTGATGTGGGGGTACCGCGCCAAGGCTTTGCCCACAGGGAGCTCCCAGGAGGAAGCAGGGCCGGGAGCTCCCCACTGCTTTGGCTGGCTGCTCTCTAATACACCTTCTCCCATGGGTGTTACTGCAGAGAAGGCAGGTTAGATGCGTGTGCCTCAACGCCTGCTTCTTCTCCCTTCTTTTGTCCTTCTCCCTGTCCTTCTTCCCACACCCAACTTGGTTGGAAGGGGCAGGCTGGTCCCTCCTTCGCATTTCAGGCACCAGTCTGGGGTCATGTCTTCAGTGTTTTTTGTATTCTGAAAGAGACTTGGTGATTTGGAGTGGAGCTGAGCTCTTAATAAAGGAGCAGTATCAGTCTGGGTTGAGCTCCAGCTGGCAGCAATTACTTGTTAGATTTAAAAAAATTATTTATTTATTTTTGGCTGCCCTGGGTCTCCATTGCTGTGTGCAGGCTTCCTCTAGTTGTGGTGAGTGGGGTCTATTCTCTAGTTGCCGTGTGCGGACTTCTCATTGCTGTGGCTTCTCTTGTTCTGGAGCACAAGCTCTAGGCGCATGGGCTTCAGTAGTCGCGGCACGTGGGTTCAGTATTTGTGGCTTCTGGGCTCTAGAGCACAGGCTCAGTAGTTGTGGCTCACAGGCTTAGTTGCTCTAGAGTCCGTGGAATCTCTGCCGATCAGGGTTCGAACCCTGCGTCTCCTGCCTTGGCAGGTGAATTATTTACCACAGAGCCACCAGGGAAGCCCTTAATTGTTTTTAACACAGACAGATTGAATACATTGTGTTCAAAGGCCAGAGGAGACGGCTCCAGACTTAGCTTCTGGAAGTGACTCCCAGAACAACACTGCAGAATTAGCCCCGAAGGGTGCTGCTGCCTCTGTCGGGAAATCAGGAAAGGAAACCTCTGTACCCACAGCAGGCCTACTACAGCCTCAGCCAGCATCCACACCAGCAAAATACGTGCCCTGTGTTCCACCAGCGAAGAAGTCACCTCTCTGAGGATTTGCAGATCTCTTGTGGGCTGTCTGCTTGATGTCAGAGGAGCCTGAGATCTAAGCACATCAGGGAAGCACAGTCTTGTTTTCCTGCCCCTAGTGTGTGCAGCAAGGCTACTAGGGAGGGGGTGGAATGGAAAAGCCTGAGACAATCTGAGAACAAACATCAACCACAGGACAGCGGAGGACTAGATAACACGTGAGTGAAAATGTGTTGGTTTATTTCCCTCAATGCTGGGATCATAATTCACAGCTACTAAGTCCATAATCTGCGTGGGCATAAACTCTTCCAGAGCTCATTTAAAAAAAAAAGTCTACGTTATACCTTGCATTCAGTAGTTTAGCAGGCATTATATACAGTGATGTGTCCTTTCCCTTGTCTTTTGTAAGATGCTTGGTACCAAAATCTCCAGCCCAGGACAATGTGCTAAGGGGACCTCAAAATGAAAAAAGAGAGAGACCTGGATTCCAAGGAATTTGAAGTTCACGGGGGTCTCATCAGAGCCACCTAATAATGCTATTATCACTACCACCGTCATCATTATAGAGTAATTATTATGTATAGTTCAGTGGTTGCGTACATACACTGTCTCATTTGTGCCTCAGAACAGCCCTGCCTGATAAGGGTTGTTTATCCCTTTTGTTTATCAGGGCTTTCCCGAATAACTCAGTTGGCAAAGAATCTGCCTGCAATGCAGGAGACCCCAGTTCAGTTCCTGGGTCAGGAAGATCCCCTGGAGAAGGGATAGGCTACCCCACTCCAGTATTCTTGGGCTTCTCTTGTGGCTCAGCTGGTAAAGAATCTGCCCCCAATGCGGGAGACCTGGGTTTGATCCCTTGGTCAGGAAGATTCCCTGGAGAAGGGAAAGGCTACCCATTCCAGTATTCTGGCCTGGAGAATTCCATGGACTGTATAGCCCATGGGGTCTCAAAGAGTTGGACATGACTGAGTGACTTTCACTTTCACTTTCTTTTTTCATCCCTTTTGTTGGGTGAGCAAACTATTTCAGAGGACTGTGTAATTTTCAGAGGACTGTGTAATGTCATAGCTAGCCCATGGCAAGGCTGGAACCTGAATACAGAACTGGCTACAATCAAAGTTGATACTCTTTGCGTTTTATCCTACTGCTTCCTATAATTGCCCAAGATTTGAAACATAAGAACACAGTCATCCTAATTGCAATTTTACAGATTTAAACCAGGGGTTAGTAAATTATGGCCCGTGGGTGGAATCTAGTCCATCATCTCGTTGTACATATAGCTTTACTGGAGTACAGCCATGTCTGTTTGTTTCCCTATTATCTGTGGCTGCTCTTATGCTATAATAACAGAGTTGAGTAGTTAAGACAGAGGCCAAATAGCCTGTAAAGCATAAAATATTTGCCAATTGGCCGTTTACAGAGTTTTCCCTGATTTGAATAATTCCAGGCAGATTCCTTTTTATCCTTCATCTTTCAAATATGAGCATAAGAAACTCACCACTTGAGAAGTTAACATTTCTGGTTGTGTCTTTTTGTGAGCTGTCCCAAGGATATACAGTCACGTGACACAGGGAATTTGTGAGTGGAAAGCACAGTGCAGCCTCAGATAAATGTGAGCTGGAGGCCTGTTTCTGGACCTTACTTGCTCTGTGGCCTTTGAGAAATTGATTAATCTACTTAACTCTGTTCATTCTCATTTACTCATTCAAAAGTATTTATTGAGTGCCTACTATGTACCAGGCAATGCTGTGTTGAGGATATAGCTGTGAACAAAGCAGAAAAATCCCTGCTTTGGTGGAGTTGGCATTCCACCAGGTAGAGGCAGACACTAAACAGAAAATGTTTATAGCGTGAAGATGACAATTAAGTGTCATGAAGAAAAATAAAGAAAGGGGGAACAGATAGTTTCAGGGTAGGAAGAAGAGAGGATGCAGAGGGACTGCAGTTTTTTAAGAAACTATTTTATTGGACTATAGCTGCTTTACAATGTTGCTGCTTTTACTACAGCAAAGTGAATCAGCTATATGCGTACATATAGCCCCTCTCTTTTGATTTCTTCCCCACTTAGGTCACCATAGAGCACCGAGTAGGTTCCTTGAGCTATATGGTAGATTCTCACTTGTTGTCCATTTTATGCAGAGTATCAGTAGTGTGTATACATCAGTCCAGATCTCTAGTTCATCCACCCAGAGGGCTGCAGTTTTAAGTTGTGTGGTCAGGGACGCTCTCAGTGGGAAGGTGATATCTGAGTAAAGACCAGAAGGAGAGAAGAGAGTAAGGTAGTAAAAGTCTGCAGAAAAGAATGTTCCGGGTTGAGGTAAGAGAGTGAAAGGCCCTGAGGCAGAAGCATGTTGAGCCTATTAAAGAAATGGCAGGAAAAAAAAAAAAAGAAATGGCAGGGTGGCCAGAGGGCCTGAAACAGAATGGACAGTGATGTAGCAGGAAAGGAGGTCCAGGTGGCGCTTGGGACTTGCACATCTAATGTCTTGTAAGTTATCATAAGCAGTTTGGTTTTTACTTTGGATGTGATGGAAGGCCAATGGGGAGCTTTTGAACACTGATGGACGTAACTTGATTTATGCCTTAGATGGTCCACTTTGGTTACTGGGTTGGGAAGAGTGGCCAAGGGTAGGAGCAGTGGGATCAGTTAAAGAAGACGACTGCAGTAATCTGAGTAAGAGATGATGCTGGCTCAGATCAGGGTGGCTGTAGTGAGCTGGTGAGATGTGGTTGGATTCTGGAGGTATTTTGAAAGTAGATCTAAATCTTGGATCTTGACAGACTGGATGTAGGCTTTTATGGTAATGATAACCCTATATGCAAAACAGAAAAAGAGACAGAGAAATACAGAACAGACTTTTGAACTCTGTGGGAGAAGGTGAGGGTGGGATATTTCAAAAGAACAGCATGTATACTATCTATGGTGAAACAGATCACCAGCCCAGGTGGGATGCATGAGACAAGTGCTCGGGCCTGGTGCACTGGGAAGACTCAGAGGAATCGGGTGGAGAGGGAGGTGGGGGGGGGGGGGGATCGGGATGGGGAATAAGTGTAAATCTATGGCTGATTCATATCAGTGTATGACAAAACCCACTGAAATGTTGTGAAGTAATTAGTCTCCAACTAATAAAAAAATTAAAAAAAAATAAAAAAATTGTTCGTTTATTTTTGGCTGTGCTGGGTCTTCACTGCTACTTTTCTCTAGTTGCAGCAGGCGGGGGCTCCTCTTTGTTGCAGCGCGCAGGCTTCCCATTGCGGTGGCCTCTCTTATTGCGGACCATGGGCTCTAGGGCACGCCTGTTTCAGTAGTTGCACAATGCAGCCTCGATAGTTGCGGTTGCTGGGCTCTAGAGCCCAAGTTCACTTGTTGCGGTGTATGGGTGGGCTTAGTTGCTCTGTGGCATGTAGCATCTTCCTGGATCAGGGATCATATCCATGTCTCCTGCACTGGCAAGGTGGATTCTTTACCACTGAGCCACCAGGGAAGCCATGGATATAGGCTTTGAGGAAAAGTAAAGACTTTGGTCCACGGGCCTGAAAGGATGGGGTTCAGTTAAGAGTCTTAACTGAGACAGGAAAATAGCAGTTGGAGTAGGTCTGAGCGGAGGATTGAGTTTGGTTTTGGATGTACTAAGTTTGAGATAGCCACAGGACAATGGGGATATTAAATAGGCAGTTGGATAAAGGAGTGAACCTGAAAGTTGCCATTTTGATAAATGACAAAGTCCAGGGTGCGACTGTGGGAGTGGGTGGCTGAGATGCACAGAGGACAAGATCTTAAGGACCTGAAAAGACAGAATATTGGCAGGATCATCCATGTGGATATTAAAAGTACCAAGAATTTTGATAAGGGTGCTGCTAGAGTGGCAGTGAGCCAAGAGCAGAAGTCTTAGAAGAATGAGGATAGAAATGTGAGGACGGGGGCTCAGTGGGGATGACCGCAACAAAGAGGGCTGAGGGGAGCAGTGTGATGATGTAAGATACAGAGCTCTGGGGTGCGGGTCTGGGAAGAAGAAAGGTCTGAAAAGGTAGTGAGGAGCATTATCCCATCTCCAGTCTGACTGTTTAAGGGGCATGAGGGGGCAAAACGGCCACCATTTAAAGGGGATGCCAAAGTGGCGTCCTCAGATTTAGTTACAGTGACAGGCGAAGGGCATCATTCCGAGGAGGCTGAGCATAGCAGAGATTTTGCTGAGGATTGGGTGTGTGCTCTGACAGGTATAGTAGTGGATCTCAGAAGCTAGGAGTGGATGTTGGCAGAGGACAAGGGTCGGAAAAGGAGATGTCCACATGGTTTGGGGCCCTGGAATTTTTTTGGTAGCGGATTAACAGGAATGAAAAATCCGGTGGTCATGAGGAGGAGGGTGGTGGCTAAGATGTGAGTAGTGGAGGGAGTGGGGGAGGGAGGGCGTGGGGTCTTGCCAGGACAGGCGGTTCTGGGGCTTCGTCTTGATTCCTGCTAGTGGAAGTGCAGAAGCTGGGGGAGATAAGGTCTTCCTGGGGTGTGGAGCTCCCTCTCAGTTCCTGCAGTGGGGCAGGGAGCTCCCTCTTGTCTCCTGTCGTCAAGGGCATGGTGGCCACAGCAAGGAACAGAAAGAACTCAATCCAGCTTAGGAAAAAGAGTGCTTGCTGGAAGGTCTCGCATGGGCTCCAAGGGCTGCCTGGAAATGAGCAGCTCAAGTTCGTGGCTCCCCTTTTCAGTCTTTGCTGTTAAGACTCATCAACCGGCTTTCATCTCTCTTGCTCTTCACTGAGACTTGAGCTTTTGAACGGCTCAACTGGCAGAAAGAGGTGGTACAAACATGTTTCCTGGGAGGCCACCTCTCTGGATTGTGGGATGAAGAGAGGGGAAATTAAAGAGATGGGAAAATGATTTTAAACTGGACAGACCCAAGCTGAGATGTCTAATTCACTAAACTGAAGATTCTCATGCATTAAATGAGGAGTCATTTAATAATATTTACCACATTCAGTTGAGGTGAAGATTTAATGAGGTCATAGATAGACAACTTTTAGCACAGTATATCTTACCCAGTTGGTACCCCCTACATATCAAATTTTATTTTTATAATCATGGCATCTAGTAATTTGTCATCATACAGAGGGACACATTTGATTTGTTCCTGCTGAGTGTGAACCACTGGGTTCATGAGGAAGCTGGGGAGGGGGCATGTGTGTGCTGGACAGCAGGGGGACACTGGGGTCTGGTTGGCCCCCCCCGGGACCAGCAATGGGCATTGACATTTCAGTGAGGCTTTGTTGTCCTTTACTTGGGTCTGAAGGGACATTGCATTTCTATTTGTATTTTATTGCTTTTTTTTGTGGAATCCTATCTTAGAGAGGCTTGCTTGCATACAGGGACTCCTGACTGTCTGAGGACTCATTCTCAGCTAATGCCAAGGGCCTCGGTGGGCCTCCTTCTCTGCCTGCTGCGGCAGCTCCTGCATCTCCTTGACCTTCACAGCTGACCTCTACTGGCTTGCTTTGGTCTGGTTTCTAAGTCAGTTTCTATTAGGACAGACCTTGAAGGTGAGCAGCCATGCATTCGCCCCTTGGATAAGAATTTTTAGTTAGTCCTTTCATTTAGAATGTATTGACTTATGTGTCTATCTGAGCACTTGTGGATAAACGTGGGCACGATGCATAGATGTGCCCTCTATTGTGTGTCTTAAAGAGATCATAAATGTATTGATGGAAGCTGTGTGATAAGAAAAATGTGGTGTGTGCTGGAATCATTTTGGTTCCTACTGAGAAGCCCCAAGGACACCTAAGTGTACTGAGTCAGTAATGTATTATTGAAGAGGAGCCTATTATAATTCAGGTCACAGTGATTTGCAGCTGCTGCAAGGTCACCAAGACCCCTTCTATGATCTCTGGACTGTCCCAGGTAGCAGAAAATGCTAAACTGTGGATATCAAATGCTGATTTTTCTGATTTCTTGCTTTATTGCTGTGGACCTTGCTGTAAAACATGGGCACAGTTTAGGGAAAATAAACTGTTATGGAATTGAGAAACAAAAGCCCCAGGGCATTTTTGACATGAGTCATAAATAACACACAGTTGTAACTTGGGAAATATATGACTATAGAAACTCTTTGCATATGTTACCGATGATACTTTTGATCAGTTTCTTCCAATTTATCCTATCAGATGTCTGAATAAAGTAGATAAGCGACTGAAGACAGGTGTTTTAAAACAGATGATTTAAAAATATTAGAATTTTTATGCCTATCCTCTACTGACAGACCAAGTTTCTGAAGCCAGGTTACTTTTCTTCATTATTAAAAATGATAAATGATGAACCTACCATAAAAGCTCTTATCAGGACCCATGTTCCAT
Source organism: Cervus elaphus (assembly GCF_910594005.1). Lineage (NCBI taxonomy): Eukaryota > Metazoa > Chordata > Mammalia > Artiodactyla > Cervidae > Cervus > Cervus elaphus. Next base: position 16,600,334 of record NC_057839.1, on the reverse strand, counting down.
CACCACTGCTCTTGAAGGGGCATGGAATATACTGGTTCATCCTCTTTAGAATATCATGGTGTTTTGTTACTTCACTCTCTCTTGTTTTAAAGGATTTCATGGCAGAACACGTACTTTATTACTTTAAGCAGATTTTAAAGACACTTGGTGAAATATCGCATGGTTGTTATTGTAAAATGAAGTATGTTGATTCAGTTTGCCCAGTTCTTGGAACAGGAAAATTTATAACGTTATCTTAAATTATCAATTTGAATTGCAAAGAACCATCTTTTTATTACGTAGAGCAATTCACTGGGGGAAACATGATATATGTATTGAACTTTGTGTAGGGGGAAAGATTTTGATTGTTACAGACCATAGAATATAGCATCCACAGTCTCCAGTTAACTCTAGGCTGAAAAATAAAGAGCCAGCCTGCTTTATTCCCTGTTTTCTGGTCCTGTGTTGGATCCTGGTTCTCGGTCACGCTGAGCCATGGCAATTCAAACACTCCAGGGCCATAGTGGGGTGACTTACTAAGCAGCTTTTTCACAAGCTGTTAAAAGAGGATGGACAGTCTTATTATTGTTTTAATTGGAGTATGATTGCTTTATAATGTGTTAGTTTCTGCTGTACAACAATGTGAATTAGCTCTCAGTATACATATGTCCCCTTCCTCTTGGGCCCCCTTCCACCTGCATCCTCCATCCCCCCTCTCTAGGTCATCACAGAGCACCGAGCTGAGTTCCCCATGCTACTCAGCAGCCTCCCACTAAGATCTGTTTCACATGTGGCAGTGTGTATACGTCAGTGCTACTCTCCGAATTTGTCCCACCTTCCCCTTCCCCTGCTGCGTCCACAAGTCTGTTCTCTATGACTGTATCTTTATTTCTACTTTGAATAGTTTCATCTGTACCATATTTCTAGATTCCACATATGTGTGTTAATATACAATATTTGTTTTTCTCTTTCTGACTTACTTCACTCTGTAAAGCAGTCTCAAGGTCCATTCACATCTCTACAGATGATTCATTTTTGTTCCTTTTAAAGGTCAAGTCATATTCAAGAATGGACCGTGTTTATCAATGTATATTTGGTCCATGATCCAATCCTGGGTTCAGGATGCCCCATCGTGAGAGGACCAGGCCAGGTTTCATCTTTACCTGTCAAAGCTGGTGCCAGTGTACAGACTAAGGCTGTACTTACCCCTAGGACTCAGCAACCACTGGGCCAACACGGAGATCCCAGTTCACCCCAAGAAGACAGCATTGACTCCAAGTCTAACTCTGAGCTTCTGCCCCAAGAAACACAGCTACCATTGTTTGAGACTTGGCATGCCTTCTCCAAAGCCAAGGGTTGGGTAGTGCCTCCACGGAGAGCTTTAAGACAATTGCTTTTGTTGCCTCCAGTTGATTCTCTCACTCCATCCCTTTGAATAGGCTCTTCCCTCTGCCTGGAACACTCCTCCCTAGCCCCTCTCCTGCCTAACTTCTATTTGTCTCTCAGAACGTAGCTTGATGTCACTCCCCCAGGAGCCCCCAGGTTTTCCTTACATGCTGCTTGCACATCCATGCTTCTGCTGGGGGAGCCCTTCCCACTCAGCACTGGAGATTTGGTTTGTAGAACTGCTTCCACCAGTGGGCTATAAACTATTTTCTTTGTATTTAAAAAATGATTTCTTTTCCATATTTAAATCTCTAATTCATGTTGACTTTTTGGGTAGAATGTGAGGTAAGGATCTCATTTTATTGTCCTAATATTTACAGAAGAATTCTTCCCTTATCTTTTCCTTACCTGTCCTGAGAAAATCATTCTATACTCATCCACTGTTTGTTGAGGGACTGCTAAGTACCAGCCTTGCTGATGCCAGGAATGAGAAATGAATGATGCTGCTCCTGACCTCAAGAAGCTTGCCTGCATGATGCCTGCTAAGTTGCTTTAGTTGTGTCTGACTCTTTGTGACCCTGTGGACTGTAGCCCACCAGGCTCTTCTGTCCATGGGATTCTCCAGGCAAGAACACTGGAATGGGTTGCCATGCACTCCTCCAGGGGATCTTCCCGACCCAGGAATTGAACCCGAATCTCTTAATCTCCTACATTTTTTACCACTCATGCCACCTGGGAAGCCCCAGGAAGCTTACATTCTATCAACTATACTTCAATTAAAATAAATAAATGGAAAAAAAATAAATAAATGGAAGAAAAAGAAGTTTACGTTCTGTTGGAAAAGTGCAAACAAATAATCATTAGATCGTATGTAACTGGCGTTTTTGTAGGCCAAGAATGATCAGTATTGGCAATTTCATATGGTTTAGTCCAACCCAATACAAAATAAACACAGTGTCTTACTGATTCCAGGGATCAGAAGTAGGGGAGCGACCATGGGAGTAAAACAGGGAAGGAGGAAAGATGAATACATGGGATGCCTTTGGAGTTGGCCCCCGTCCCTTCCGCTGGTGGTCAATCTGCTGGAACTTCTGAGGAGCTTTGTGAAATGTGAGTCAGAACTGCCTGCACAGGGACAAAGCGGAAACTTCATCTGTGAGCAGTCTCTGAGGGGTCACTTCCCCCGCGTGTCATCGATTGGCCCATGGCTGTGACCAGTGGGTTTCTGTGGATGTTCCAGTCTCGGCATCAGAGAAGGCCTGGGCCAGGAGGTGGGAGGCAAGCCGGTAGGCTGAGGAGAGGTGCCGTCACGTCACACGAATGTGACGCTGGTTGAAGTGAGCCTGGGGCTCTGCTGGGGGCAGTGGCTGGAGTGAGAGACCAGACTGACACAACAGATGAGGTACATCTACGGCGGAAGGGTGGGTTCTGTGGAAGTCTGGCTGGGAGGCAGCAGGGTGCAGTGACTAGGGAAACAGAAGCAGGGGGATTGAGCCGAATCTTCTAGGGCTCATGGGTCCCCCCAGGTGGAAGCGGGCAGGGGAGTGGATATTTCATGTAGACAGAGCAATCAGGGCACAAGCCCAGAGGCATGAACGAACATAGCACATTTGGGGGATTTGAAGCAGATGGATATGGTGGGATTGTAAAGTCGGGGGAGTGGAAGGTAGCATGTGGCTAGAGAGACAGGCAGCAGTCAGATCAAGAAGCTGACTTGGGAGGTGTATTAGTTTGCTAGGGCTGCCGTAATAAAACTCCACAAACCAAGGTGGCTTGGACAACAGAATTTTATTGATTCAGAACTCTAGAGGCTGGAAGTCCAAGACTGAGGTATGGGCAGGATTGGTGTCTTCCCAGTTATGAGAAAGAATCTTCCTTGTTCAAGATTCCTTCAATATTTTTGGTGTCATTCACACTGTGACAACTGCCAACATGATATATTTTACATTTTAATCTGCATTATTAATATTTTTATATTACTGAAGTATAAACAACCAACAGAACAATAGATCAAGCCCTGATTTATAGCAGTTGCAGACTTCTGTTTTGTAAGTGCTCCCAGCAAGGAGTTGGGAAGAGGTGCTCAGGAGCACGTTATTACACAGCATTGCTACTTTACAGATGCGATAGATGTAAATAACCTCAAGAGCATAAATAATAGTAAAATGCAGTAAAATAATTAGGAAGTGATGAGTTCTGAGTATTTATTTAGATAATACTGTATAATGCTAAATTATACAGGGCTTCGCAGGTGGCGCTAGTGGTAAAGAACCTGGCTGCCAATGCAGGAGACATCAGAGAGGCAGATTCAATCCCTCAGTCAGGACAATCCCCTGGAGCAGGAAATGGCAACCCACTCCAGTATTCTTGCCTGGAGAATCCCATGGACAGAGGAGCCTGGTGGGCTACAGTCCATAGGGTTGCAAAGAGTTGGACATGACTGAAACGAGTTAGCATGTACTCATATATTATACATATAAATTAATTTATAAATACAATATAATTTAGTTAGTTGTAAGCTTGTATAATTTAATTTTTAATAATGGCTGCTTTGCTGCTGCTGCTAAGTCGCTTCAGTCGTGTCCGACTCTGTGCGACCCCGAAGGCAGCAGCCCACCAGGCTCCTCTGTCCCTAGGATTCTCCAGGCAAGCTGCTTTGGCAACTGGTAAATATTATTCCTGAAAAATATAAGAGCCACTTCTCACGAGACAGTGGGTACTTGCTCCTGTAGGCCATTCGTTCTCCTTTTCCTCTCCACTGACTCAAATTCAATCCAAGCTTCAAGGTTCAGTCAAAACTCCAACTTGCTGCAAAACCTTCCAAGTACATATCACATCTTGTGAGTGCTAGTTGCTCAGTCATGCCAGGCTCCTCTGTTCATGCAATTCTCCAGGCAAGATTACTGGAGTGGGTTGCCATTTCCTTCTCCAAATCACATCTTACTTTCCTTAATTCCTTCAATCCTTTCAGTTGATCTAGTCTTTAAAATCTATCTTATACTACTGCTCAGGTTTATCTTCTGTTTTTAGCTGATCTGTTTCGTCAATGATATGGTCAAATCTGTGAGGGCACAGAGCTTGCATAGTCATCTTTGTACTTTCTGACAGTATCAGCATCATCTTCACACATGAGGTACTAGATATTATGCTGTTGAGTTTCTTGCTTCTTTGGATAAATTAACATTACATTTGTATAATACACAGTTGTCCCCATCTCATAAAGATGAGCATAGAGATGCAAGTCTGATTCCAGGCAAATGGGAGTTTGTTGTGTTTGCATAGCTCAGACTCCACTGACGTTGGGGGTTGCAAAACTCACTCAGTATGACCTTGACATACACTGTTCACATCTCCAGACTCACTTTCTTTGAAAAGATCCTCCTTTAGCCCTCAGAGCTCTGGCAGCCCACTTCCAAGCATCATTACTTGTCTTCCCTTAGTCACCTCGTCCTTTTCTTATGCAGGGAGTTCTGTCTACCTGTTGAATTTTGAATGAAAACCCAATGGACAGAAGCTCTGTACTGAATTCTATATTTTGTTCCTTGCTGAGCTTCCATGAATATAAAACACCAGCACAAAGGGGAGAGTCAGCAGGTAGAGATCAACACTATCCATATTTAATGAGAAGGGAGCCTGAGTTCATAGATGGGAAAACCACATTAGACGAAGACCAAGTTCAATAACTTGCCCAGGCTTACTGAGTAAGCTTCTAGCAAAAAATGAATAAATATCTTATGATGAACTTTCATGATTTATGCTTTAAAGTATTACCATCATTTTAATCCCTAAGGGGGAAAAAAAGCAAGCAAGGAATGAATTAAGTAGTGGTTGGTAATTGGGAAATTTCCCTCACCTACAATGGAGTGAAAAAGGAGAGAGGCAGGGACCCATATCCTTCACCAAGGCTCTGACTCTCTGTGAGTGGGCTGGCCCAGATCCCCACCATTTTCTCTCCTCAGAAGAAGACACCAAAACCCTCATAATCTCTACCCACTACCAAAAAGTCAATGGTTACGAGGCACAGAGGCTTGGAGTCAGAAGCACAGGGGTCTTCCTACCTGTCTCTGCTTGTGTGACTCCAGTGTGGAGCCTCGGGTGGCCCTCAGCTCTCCCGATGAAAGTGTGTCCCAGCAGTTTCTTCCCTGGTCCCCAGTGGTTTCTGACATCTTTCTGAGGAAACCCTTCGTGGCAACATGATCAGTAGCTGTGGCTTCAGTTACAGTAACTATTGCTTCCAGAACCTTCTTTGGGTGCCTGGGATCTCTCCTGTGTCTCCAGGTGCTAAGTCTCTCGGTGGCTGGGCAGCCATCATCACTCTTTCAGTATCAAATATACAGATGAATACATTCTTTTAATAAACTACATCAACAGATAAAACATGGAGTCCCACCATCAGCCCAGTTCCTATTCACACCCACTCCTTTTGCATTGGACATAGAAACACCAGTGAATCTCTTGTCAGAAAGATCTAGCAAGTCCCAACCCCAAATTCAGCGGGACTGTGCATTGCATTCTTGTTCTCACAGCTGCTTGCTCATTTAAACAGTTGTCTCTCCATTCATTCAGTCACTCACCCAATATTTATTGAGCAGCTAGTATGTGCCAGGTACCACGACATGGAGAATTAGACCAAAGGCTCCTATTCAAGATGCTCACAGGCTAATAATAATGGTAATAATAGTAAAATAATAATAATAATAATAGCAGAAAATATAGAATGCTTAGTATGTACCATTCCTCAATATCATGAGGTAAATATTTTTTATTATTCCTTACTTTACAGGTCAGAAAATAAAGACACAGTGAGGTTTGGTTGCTCATTTTCACATGGTTAGACAGGTGAATAGACAATTACTGTATCATGGAGTAACCCAGTGATGCGGGGGAGCCCCCTGTTCGGGGGTACGCTAAGGAGTCAGGTGGGATTCAAACCTACTTTGGTTGCATACTAGTGCCCCTGCCTAATTCTAGGATTTTCCAGGCATCATAAAATTTTAAAAAGGGTTTTTAAGAGAAACTAACAGGAACTTGGATTACTGTGATGTTGAATGGTTTGCCTTGGAAATGAACTGTGATCATTCTGTCATTTTTGAGAGTGCACCCAAGTACTGCATTTCAGATTCTGTTGACTATGAGGGCTACTCCAACTAACAGGAACACAGTAGCAATACAACAAAGAAGTTATTCATCTAAAATGGAAAAAAAAAGTTCAGCATTAGGGTTTGTGTGATTTTTAAATTTATGTCTCCAGTCTTTCCCACAAAACTCAACCCTATTCCTGGAGAAATGGTCTAGTGATGAATTAGAATGGGTTAGAAGGATTTGTGATTGCAAAAGAATGCTCAGGAGACCTATTCAAAATAGAAAAGACAAGGCATCTGGAGCATGATTCCTCATGTCTGGAAGTAGGACTTCTGCAGACACAGAAAGAAGAGACTGGAACCAGCAAAGCTGTTCTTCACACTGTGGTATCTGCTCAATTTCACCTCCTACCATTGTGCTAGCTCTGGCAGTTCTTTGGATGCAATTTGATGCCAGGTCTCCTTGAGCTGATTTTTTAAGAACTGAGAGAAAGCATAGGAACCTGAATCATATGACCAACAGTTTGAAATTCTTAATAAATGTGCATTCTGGCTACAGCTCTATCAGCTGTACATGATACAAAGTCCCTTATCAGCTCTATCAGTTCAGAGAAGAAATCAGTACAGTGAAAACCCCACAGGTTTCATGAGACTGAGAGAAGGCCTTAGACTGATGTACCCAGCCATTTGTTTTAATGTCATGTAGAAACAGCCCCTGGTTTGTTTTCTGTCTTTGTTGATATTATGCTTTGGTGATCAGCTAAACCATTCACTCTGAGAGCTGAATTCTTCTGGTGGCATTTTTCCACACCAGTCTGAAGCATGGCAGTTTTTTTTTTTTTTTTTGTCAGCAAGGACAGAAGATGATGCCAAAAGGAAGCAGCTTAATGAGCTATTGGCAGTGATTCTACACTTATCTCTAGAAGAAAAGGCTCAGGTTCCAACGTGGTTTTTGCAAAGGAATAATTCTTTGCTGACTTCTTCCTAAACATACCTTCCTAATTGTGAAGAAATAGTCACAATTAATCTTTTTAATTGGGCTTCCCTTGTGGCTTAGCTGATGAAGAATCTACCTGCAATGTGGGAGACCTGGGTTTGATCCCTGGGCTGGGAAGATTCCCTGGCGAAGGGAAAGGCTACCCACTCCAGTATTCTGGCTCGGAGAATTCCATGGACTATAGTCCATGGGATCGCAAAGAGTCGGATGCAACTGAGTGACTTTCACTTTCACTTTCCCTGGTGGTTCAGACAGTAAAGAATCTGCCTGTAATGTGGAAGTTCTGGGTTTGATCCCTGGGTTGGGAAGATCCCATGGAGAAGGAAATAACAACCCACTCCAGTATTCTTGCCTGGAAAATCCCATGGACAGAGGAGCCTGGCGGGCTACAGTCTATGGGGTTGCAGAGTCGGACAAGACTGAGCAACTAACAGACCAAATCTTTTTAAGTAACAAAAGGCATTAAATGTAAATATTTTGCTTGATACTAAGAGATTTTGGAGAGATTTACCAATTATTTTTGCCATTATTTCTTTGAATATTCTTTCTTTTCCTTTCTGTTTCTTCTTCCTTTTGTGACTCCCATTATATGTATGTTGGGATGATTGATGGAATTCAATAGGTTCCTTAGATTCTTTCATTTTCCTTCATTCTTTTTTCTTTTCTGTTTCTCTCATTAGATAATCTCAGCTGACCTATCTTCAGGGTTGCTGGTTCTTTTTTTGTCTGCAATAATTTGTTGCTGAGCTCCTGTAGTAAAATTCTAATTTCATTCATTGTACATTTCAACTCCAGAATTTCTTTTTGGTTCCTTTTAACAGTTTCTATCTTTTTTGATATTCTCTTGGTAAGACATTGTTCTTTCCTTTAGAAATTAGAACATATTTAAAACAGCTGATTCAAACTGTTTTTCTAGTATCTCAATGTCTGGGTTACCTCAGGGACATTTTCTATTGATTGTTTCTTTCCTGCTGTGTATGGACCACCTTTTCCTGTTTCTTTCCTTGCCTCATAATTTTTAAACGAAAACAGCATTTTGAATACTAGAATGTAGTGACTGTAGAAATAAGATTCCCTATCTTCCTTCAGATTTGTTGTTTCTACTTGTTTTAGTTGTTGATTTCCTAAGGACTTTTCTGAACCGGTTTTAAAAGCACATCTTTTGGTCATTTGTGACCGCTGAAGTTTCTGTTCTGTTGGTGCAGTGGTCCATTAATGCTTGGATGTGGATTTCCTTCAATGTTTAGGGACAAAGTAGCTCCCTGTTTTTTGCACATGGGCTCTCTGTGTTGGGGCACACTCCCAGTACTCAGCCAGGCAGGTCACAGCTCTGCCTTACTGTTCATTTCCTGTTTGTGCAGAGTCAAGGTCAGCCAGAACTGGGAGTGTAAAGCCTTCGAAGGTGAATCCTGAGCATGTGCACCATCCTGTTTATGTGTAAGACCTTCTAGATGGTCAGGAATATGTTGGAGCCTTTCAAAGTCCTTAGTCCCCATTGTGTACCATTTCTCAGCCTTTCCTCCAAGTTTTTTAGTTAATCTATTGTTTTTTTAAATAACCATTACCTGTTGCTGCATACAGTACCTATTAAAATAGTTGCCTGTAAATGTTTTTGACAAACACCCCTGGGTAGTGGTCATAGTTCTGGCTGAGTTCCAGGTGAGAAAAAACATGCCTTTTGAGCTTGTCTTCCATGGAGTCACTGGGCAGATCAACCAAGCATAACTCTGTCCAAATGCGTTCTGTTCTGCTCCCTCTGGTATCAGCTCTGTTACTGGGAAAGGGAGCTGTTTCTTTCAAGGCTACTGTTAAGCTGAGTAACAGGTGATGGGACTAAAATGCCACAAAGGTCAGTGTTCTTACAGAGATTCAGCCCTTTTTGCTGATTTAGTGCTTCCAAAATTGCAACAAGCTTTTGGTTTGTCTCCAGTGTTCCAAAAAAAAGTTTGATTCTGACAGTTTTTGCCAGAGTTTTAGTTGTTTCTATAGAGGGGAGGCCTTTTGCAGTTTCTTACTCTGACCATTATATTGATATCATCTTGCCTATTTTTTCTCACAGGAATCTTGGGCCTTGTTCTTGTATTCTTAGAAGTTTTTTATTTGTTAGAGATATTAACACTTTGTGATTAGTTGCAAACTGTTTTGCCCTAGTTCATCATTTGGTATGTTACTTTGTTCATGGTGCTGTGACTTATTCAAATATTTTTGATTGGTATCAGATTTATTAATCTTTTCTCTTACTTCTGGATATTGAGCCATAGTGACAAAAAAATTTCCCTCATTCTAATTCTAGAGCAATTTACCTGTATTTTCATATGGTGTTTGTAGAGCTTTATGTTTTACTGTTTTTGGTAGTTGAAGAATATTTATTTATTACATTTAAAAGCACTAAGTTTAAATCACTAACCCATCTGGATTTTATATAGTATATGGTGTGAGAAATGGATTCAATTTAATTTTTTTCATATAGCTAGCCGTTTATACTTTCAGCATTTACAATCTTTTCTCACCAACTTGAGAAACCTTCTTTACTGTATACTAAATTTCTGTGTGCAATTGGGTCTATGCCTGAATTTTCTATTCTGTTCCACTGCTTCTCTAGTCATGTGCCAATGCCACAGTATTTTTAATTATAGCTATTTTATTTTATATAAGCTAGTTCCCTATATTCCTCTATTGTTTTTCTTTTTAAAAGATACTTTCATGGCTATTACTGTTTATTTGTCCTTCCAAATGAAACTTGTTGTAAATTGCTATATGCCAGAAAAAAATTTGATAAAATTTTAATTGGGATTGTGTTTAATTTATATATTACCTTCATGATAACTGATATGCCAAAACATGATATATCTCTTTTTTCTTTCACGTCTACTTTTGAGACTTAAAAGTATGCTTTATAGGTTTCCTCATATAGCTTTTGGGCATATCTTTTTAAGTTTGTTCCTAAGAATTTTATTTCATATTTTGATACCACAGATGGGGCATTCTCTTCCATTCCAATTGGTTTTTGTTTGTATATATAAAACCTACAGCTATACATTAGTTGTATAATATATTGTTTTATTCTTATCTGTAGTAGTTTTCCCATGGGCTCTTGTGAGTTTTCAAAAGTAATGTCAGCTTCTGGAATATTTTATTTTGGTGGTTTTTGGAAAAACTGTGAAACCACATAATAAGCAATCGACCCCAAAGCCAAGTTATTCTGTTATATACCTCAGCATTTCTTATGATGTTACTTTGGTTTTAGGCCTAAATCAGCCTCTAAAAGAGAATTTAAAAGGTGACATTAATGATAAGCCTACAGCAAACATTATTCTCAATGGTGAAAAACTGAAAGATTTCCCCTAAGATCAGGAACAAGACAAGGGTGTCCACTTTCACCCCTATTATTCAACATAGTTTGGAAGTCCTAGCTACAGCAATCAGAGAAGAAAAAGAAATAAAAGGAATCCAGATCAGAAAAGAAGAAGTAAAGCTCTTACTATTTGCAGATGACGTGATGCTGTACATAGAAAACCCTAAAGATAGTATCTGAAAATTAATAGAGTTAATCAGTGAATTTAGCAAAGTTGCAGGATACAAAATCAATACACAGAAGTCATTTGCATTTCTATATACTAACAACGAAAAGTCAGAAAGAGAAATTAAGGAATCAATCCCCTTCACCATTGCAACAAAAAGAATTAAATATCTAGGAATAAACTTACATAAGGAGAGATAAGAAAGCCTTCCTCAGTGATCAATGCAAAGAAATAGAGGAAAACAATAGAATGGGAAAAACTAGAGATCTCTTCAAGAATATTAGAGATACCAAGGGAACATTTCATGCAAAAATGGGCTCAAATGGTATGGACCTAACAGAAGCAGAGGATAGTAAGAAGAGGTGGCAAGAATACACAGAAGAACTATACAAAAAAGATCTTCATGACCCAGATAATCACAATGGTGTGATCACTCACTAGAGCCAGACATCCTGGAATGTGAAGTCAAGTGGGCATTAGGGAGCATCACTATGAACAAAGCTAGTAGAGGTGATGGAATTCCCATTGAACTATTTCAAATCCTGACAGATGATGCTGTGAAAGTGCTGCAGTCAATATGCCAGCAAATTTGGAAAACTCATCAGTGGCCACAGAACTGGAAAAGGTCAGTTTTCATTCCAATCCCAAAGCAAGGTAATGCCAAAGAATGCTCAAACTACCACACAATTGCACTCATCTCACACACTAGTAAAGTAATGCTCAAAAGTCTCCAAGCCAGGCTTCAGCAATATGTGAACCATGAACTTCCAGATGTTCAAGCTGGTTTTAGAAAAGGCAGAGGAACCAGAGATCAAATTGCCAACATCTACTGGATCATTTAAAAAGCAAGAGAGTTCCAGAAAAACATCTATTTCTGCTTTATTGACTATGCCAAAGTCTTTGACTGTGTGGATCACAACAAACTGTGGAAAATTCTTCAGGAGATGGGAGTACCAGACCACCTGACCTGCCTCTTGAGAATCTGTATGCAGGTCAAGAAGCAACAGTTAGAACTGGACATGGAACAACAGACTGGTTCCAAATCAGGAAAGGAGTACGTCAAGGCTATATATTGTCACCCTGCTTATTTAACTTATATGCAGAGTACATCATGAGAAATGCTGGACTGGATGAAGCACAAGCTGGAATCAAGATCACCAGGAAAGATATCAATAACCTCAGATATACAGATGACACCACCCTTATGGCAGAAAGCAAAGAAGAACTAAAGAGCTTCTTGATGAAAGTGAAAGAGGAGAGTGAAAAAGTTGGCTTAAAATTCAACATTCAGAAAACTAAGATCATGGCATCTGGTCCCATCACTTCATGGGGACTTAGATGGGGAAACTTAGATGGTGAAACAGTGGAAACAGTGACAGACTTTATTTTTTGGGGGTCCAAAATCACTGCAGATGGTGACTGCAGCCATGAAATTAAAGATGCTTACTCCTTGGAAGAAAAGTTATGACAAACCTAGACAGCTTATTAAAAAGCAGAGACATTACTTTGCCAACAAAGGTCCATCTAGTCAAAGCTATGGTTTCTCCAGTAGTCATGTATGGATGTAAGAATGGACTACAAAGAAAGCTGAGCGCTGAAGAATTGATGCTTTTGAACTGTGGTGTTGGCGAAGACTCTTGAGAGTCCCTTGGACTGGAAGGAGATCCAACCAGTCCATCCTAAAGGAAATCAGTCCTGAATATTCATTGGAAGGACTGATGCTGAAGCTGAAACTCCAATACTTTGGCCACCTGATGTGAAGAACTGACTCATTAGAAAAGACCCTGATGCTGGGAAAGATTGAAGGCAGGAGAAGAGGATGATAGAGGATGAGATGGTTGGATGGCATCATTGACTCAATGGACATGATTTTGAGTAAACTCCGGAAGTTGGTGATGGACAGGGAGGCCTGGTGTGCTGAAATCCATGGGGTCGCAGAGTCGAACACGACTGAGCGAATGAACTGAACTGAAGGAGACAAAGAACTGTGCACAGAATTATGACACTGATGAAGTGTCATAAAGATGACATAAACAGATGGAGAGATATCCCATGTTCCTGGATAGGAAGAATCAACATTGTGAAAATGGCTATACTATGAAATGCAATCTACAGATTCAGTGTGATCCCTATCAAATTACCAATGGCATTTTTCACAGAACTAGAACAAAAAATTTCACAATTCATATGGAAACATAAAAGACCTTGAATAGCCAAAGCAGCCTTGAGAAAGAAGAATGGAGCTGGAGGAATCAACCTTCCTGACTTCAGGTTATACTACAAAGCTACAATCATCAAGGCAGTATGGTACTGGTGCAAAAACAGAAATATAGATCAATGGAACAAGATAGAAAGTCCAGAAATAAACCCATGCACCTATGGGTACCTTATTTTTGACAAAGGAGTCAATAATATACAGTGGGACAAAGACAGCCTCTTCAATAAATGGTGCTGGGAAAAGTGGACAGCTACATGTAAAAGAATGAAATTAGAACACTTCTTGACCATACAAAAGATAAACTCAAAATGGATTAAAGACCTAAATGCAAGAACAGAAACTATAAAACTCTTAGAGGAAAACATAGGCACAACACTCAATGCCATAAATCAAAGCAAGATCCTCTATGACCCACCTCCTAGAGTAATGGAAATAAAAACAAAGTAAACAAGTGAGGCCTGAATAAACTTAAAAGTTTTTGCACAGCAAAGGAACCTATAAGCAAGGTGAAAAGACAACCCTCAGAATGGAAGAAAATAACAGAAAATGAAACAACTGACAAAGGATTAATCTCCAAAATATACAAGCAACTCATACAACTCAATGCCAGAAAAACAAACAACCCAATCAAAAAGTGGGAAAAAGACCTAAACAGACATTTCTCCAAAGAAGACATACAGATGGCTAATAAGCACATGAAAAGATGCTCAACATTGTTCATTATTAGAGAAATGCAAATCAAAACTACAATGAGATATCACCTCACACCAGTCAGAATGGCCATCATCAAAAAGTCTACAAACGATAAATGCTGGAGAGGGTGTGGAGAAAAGGGAACGTTCTTGCACTGTTGGTGGGAATATAAATTGATACAGCCACTATGGAAGATGGTATGGAGATTCCTTAAAAAACTAGGAATAAAACCACCATATGACCCAGCAATCCCACTCCTAGGCATATACCCTGAGGATACCAAAATTGAAAAAGACACATACATCCCATTGTACATTGCAGCACTATTTACAGTGGCTAGAATGTGGAAACAATATAGATGTCCATTGACAGATGAATGGATAAAGAAGTTGTGGTACATATACACAATGGAATATTACTCAGCATTAGAAAAGGAACACATTTGAGTCAGTTCTGATGAGGTGGATGAACCTAGAACCTATTATACAGAGTGAAGTGAATCAGAAAGAGAAAGATAAATATCATATTCTAACACATATATGCGGAACCTAGAAGAATGGTACTGAAGAATTTATTTACAGGGCAGCAATGGAGAAACAGACATGGAGAATAGACTTATGGATATGGGGAGAGGGGAGGAGAGGGTGAGATGTATGGGAAGAGTAACATGGAAACTTACATTACCATATGTAAAATAGATAGCCAACGGGAACTTGCTGTATGGCTCAGGAAACTCAAACAGGGGCTCTGTATCAACCTAGAGGGGTGGGATGGGAGGGAGATGGGAGGGAGGTTCATAAGGGAGGGGGTATATGTATACCTATGGCTGATTCATGTTGAGGTTTGACACAAAACAACAAAATTCTGTAAAGCAATTATCCTTCAATAAAAAAATAAATTAAAAAGAAAAAAAGTGACATTAGCAAGACCCTTTGTGTCTACAAACTCGCTATGTATACACTCATACACATAAATACTCCACCTCTTTTGTTCTTGAGAAATAGACATATTTACAGGGCTGACTAGATTCTACCTGATAAGGTCACCAGGTAAGTTAGTGCAGGACTGGTGAAAAGAACATCAGACCCCTCATCTATTTTTTGTTAAAGCTGAGGTAATTCCTTAGCTTTACTTTTTAAAAATTAATTAATTTATTTTAATTGGAGGATAAATGAAGTGAAATGAAAGTCACTCAGTTGTGTCCGACTCTTTGCAACCCCATGGACTGAACAGTCCGTGGAATTTTTCAGGCCATGATACTGGATTGGGTAACCTTTCCCTTCTCCAGGGAATCTTCCCAACCCAGGGATCAAACCCAGGTCTCCCGCATTGCAGGCAGATTCCTTACCAGCTGAGCCACAAGGGAAGCCCAGTTGGAGGATAACTACAACATTGTGATGTTTTTTGCCATATATCAACATGAATCAGCCACATGTACACGCTTCACATTTAATGTGTAATTTTGTGCATTTAAATGCCCCTCATTGCTTTTTTGTGTGCATGCTAAGTTATTTCAGTTGTGTCCAACTCTTTGTGACCCTATGGACTCTAGCACACCAGGCTTCTCTGTCTGTGGGATTCTCCAGACAAGAATACTGGAGTGGATTGCCATACCCTCCTCCAGGGGATCTTCTGAATCCAAGGATTGAACCTGCATCTCTTACGTCTCCTGCATTGGCAGGTGGATTCTTTACTGCTAGTGCCATCAATTATTATTAGGTGGGCAGGTGGCTATCCTGTTCTAATTTCCCAGAAAGCAGAAATACCGAGGCTAGTTAACCAGCTAAGGGAGAAAAGGTTTAGAACTCAGATTTTCTGTCTTCATATATATTCTTTCCAACATACTGAAATACTTGCAAAGGCTTTTGCTGCTATTAAAGCCCATTTCTTACCTGTGCTCAGAGGAATCAGGAACAGCTGCTCAGTATCCCCTATTATAATATCCTTTCATATGTATGAATCCTGTGATTTTGTTCCCTTCCAGCATCCCCTACGGCAGGTTAAATAGCCCAGATTCTGTCCCTCATAGAGTTTATCTCCCACCTCTTTTGTCAGTTTTAACAAAAAGGTTGTGACTCTTGGGTTCCTGCTCAACAGAGCTCTTCCTCATTATTTTGTAACCTTTATACCTCCTTCCAGGGAGAGTTAAATAAAGCCTGTGGATTTTTGATATGAATGTCTGGCAGGCTCCTGCTCACACAGAAAGGTTTCCAGCAGGGCTGGCTGATGAAAGCCTCAGTCCAACGACTGAGTCTCATTCACGGCAGATGAAAGGCAGCAGCACCTCTGCTCATTCCAAAACCCACAAATGGGAATAGTGCCCACGTGAAGGTCCAGATTCCACAGTGAGTCCTATTTTGGCAGGAAGAGATGGGTTATAATGAGGATATTTAGAAACTAGGAACCACTGGCTAATTACCTCAGGTGAACAGTTCATTTTTTTGGAAAGGCACTGTTCTTTTAGCTTGTTAATCATGTATAAAAATTATCCCTGACCTAGAATCTCATTTATTGCACGTGAGCCAGCCTGAAAATTAGAGAAATGAAATATCATAAAATAGAAGTATTAAAAAGGAGAATAAGCCTTGAGGGTTAACAGCAGTGTGACATTTTGGATGTTAAAGCATGGAGCATGTCCTGCTTGCTTCAGTGGAGTCAAAAACGATGACCCCAGCAGCACTTCTCTTTCAACATCTTTGGGTTTTCTTCCCAGAACCTTCTGTCTGCACCCACAAAAAGGTGCTAGATTCAGACGATGGGAGGATGCTCTATCTATCAACCACATTACTTGCTTTTTCTCTTTCTGGACATTCCCATATCTGTGGCTGGCATCACTGTCCTCGAGAGAACATTGATATGAGTCAGAAAAATGAGTATATGCTCAATAGGATCAACTGCTCCCTGTTTGTGAATAACATGTCTCTGCAGTTGAGCACCTGCTCCTCTCATGGATTCCCTGGTTATTCTGTCACTAAAGGAAGACCCTCCTTAAGGTTAGCATCATCTTAGGTCAAGATGAGAAGGTGGGAGGAATTTGAGGAAGCCCCTTTGTGTGTCCCTCATCTTAAAGAATGGGCTTCCCAGATAATGCTAGTGGTAAAGAACTTGCCTGCTGGCGCAGGAGATGTAAGAGATGCAGGTTCGATACCTGGGTTGGGAAGACCCCCTGGAGACAGACATGGCAACCCACTCCAGTATTCTTGCCTGGAGAAGCCCGTGGGCAGAGGAGCCTGGTGGACTACTCTCCATGTGGTCACAAAGAAGTGGACATGACTGAGCGACTTAGTACCCACACATCTTAAAGAACTGAGACTGATACTGATTCTTTTTTTTTTTTTCCAAAAGATTTGACTAATGAGTGTGGAAAACTTTCCAGGAGGGGGAAATGTAGTGAATAAATGATGAGGCTAAGTGAGCACCAAGACTCTACCTATCCTGGCATAAGTCACCTTGATTTGGGTTAAGCAGGGCCTGATTAGAGAGGTCCCCAGGGGCATGAAGAGACAGGTGGGGCCTGGTGGCTTCTTGAGCAGGGAAGGGACATTATAACAGTGGTATTTTAGAGGGCGAGTCTGATGATGGTGAGTGTGGAGCAT
Organism: Cervus elaphus; assembly: GCF_910594005.1. Taxonomy (NCBI): domain Eukaryota; kingdom Metazoa; phylum Chordata; class Mammalia; order Artiodactyla; family Cervidae; genus Cervus; species Cervus elaphus. Next base: position 16,582,863 of record NC_057839.1, on the reverse strand, counting down.
GGTCTGAGGTATAGCAATGGGAGCTATGGGAGAGAATGATACCAGCATCCATTGTGACGGGAATTTGCTCTGACTTTTGACAAAAGGAAGCTCTGGTATAAGTGGAGAAAACACTGTTCTAAGAATGAAAAGGCCTACATTGGAATTCTTGTTCTGCCTTTAACTAGCTGGATAACCTCAAGTCTCACTTCTCTTGAGCCTTAAATCCAGATTTCAAACTAGATCTGATCAGTGCATCAGTTTTACCTGCTGACATGTTGATTTTGGCTAACACAATATTTCATTTTCCACAGTCCCCACTGCTCCCTATTGCATCAGACACAACTTGCTTTACATTTCTACATCACTAGCCTGTTCCCTCTAGTTGTGCAGTCTCGGCTATAAATCTTGGTAAAATAAGTACATTTGTGTTTGCTTCATTTGTTGTTGTTCTCTCTAGGTTACAAGTTCTTAGAGTCAGGCAACTAGTTAACTTTTCCCTTGTAATTTGTTCAGGGCAAATTAGTAATTCAGAATTACTAGTTGATAATATTCAAGAATACAAACATAGACCCTCTTTCCTCTCCTTGCCTCTCTACTTTCTGGGAAAACCTATAGCAGTTAGAAAGCATGTTTGGGAATGTTCATAAGGTTAGATTTGACATTACCGTTACTTTCCCTGCTCAATTTGGACTTTTATATATTTAGAGCCACAAACGCACAAGGACCTGTATTGGAGAGAAAACTGGTTTTAGCCCCTTTGGTTGATTTATGATAATGCTTTGGGGAGTATGATGAAGAGAGACTCATTGTAAAAGTAGCTCAGGAGAGGATTCTAGAGATAATCAGCCCCAGTACCTGTACTTTGTAGAGGAAACAGCTGAGCCCCAGATAGAGCGAGGGACTTTCCTAGTGCCCCATGTCCAGTACTGGAATCCAGTACCACCTCTCTTGAGCCCATGGCTTCTCTAACTTGGTGTTGACATGTTTGTAAGAGATCGTATTCTCCTTGGGGACTGGCTCAGGACATTCATCTAAAGTTAATTAAATCTCTTAGACTGAATATCTCTGCTGAGTTGCTTAAATTGCATTTTTAAAAAATGGGGGTAGTGATGTGTTCTTACAGAACTAAAAATCTGCAGTGTAGGTTTATTTTCCCAAAAGATTTAAGAGTCAAGTTACAGAAACCAGATGATTACAAAATGTAAAGATTTATTCAATTATCACAGAATTTTAAGTATTTAATCACATTTTGAGATAATTGTTTAGTTACGGCAAATACTTCTTTTCTTTCATTTCCCTTTCTTTGTTTTATTCACTATGAGTTATTTTATTGTTCCCAAGAGGGTATAACTTTAAAATGAGTTGACATGTTACATTACAGTTTCCTTTATAACATAAAATTTAATTATATTGCATTTAATTCATGTAAGTGTTCATCCGACAACTGGATTTTTAAGTATTTTTTGAGTTACTAGAACTAGAGCCTCTCTTTTTTCCTCTTTTTTCTTTTTTCCTTTGCCTTTTCTCCTCTTTTTTCTTTTTTTTTTTTTCCTCTTTTTTCTTTTCCCTCTTTCTTCTCAAATAAATTCCTCAGCACTGTCTCTTGCTTGCAGATTCACAAAGCTGAGCCCATTAGAGCTGAAAGATGCTATAGTGATCCTCCTGTCCATGAGTTTCTGACCTTAGGTTCACTTGCACAGGTAAAGTCCTAGCTGGGCTATTGTGGGGAGCCCCAAAACCTTGAAATTCTGTGCAAAGCTCTGTGTTCATGTGTACCTGGGAAGAGGGTCTATATCTTCATCAAATTCTCAGGGGATCCCTGACCCCAAAGGTTAAACAAGTATCACTGATGAGAAAAACAATGGCCAGGATGTCAAAATAACTCATCCAGGCTCACAAAACTGTGTAGCTACAGAACCAGGAGTAGAAACTAGGTCTCAGGCTTCTAGTACAGGCTTTTCCTGGAACACTAAGAAAGCGGGCTTAGTTTCAATTTTTATGGAGTTGATGATGTAGTGTTATGTCTTCTTAAACCTGTATTCCATAGATGGATAAGAAATTAGAAATAAATTACTAATAAAATCAGATTGATTAAAACAACTTATCAGCCAGCCCAAACCAAAATACTCTCTGAATTCCAAGTGCTCTAGTTTCTTTCATATGAAATGTCACACACTAGGAGTACGTCTGATATCATATATACCTGAAGGCAAAGTAAAAGAGGGAGGGAGGCAGAGAGAGTGAGAGGACGTGGGGAGAGGATAGGTCATGTATTTCAGGGGAGTGAGGGAGGGAAAGAACTGTGAGAACTTCTCAATGAGCAAGTCATGCCTCCTCCTTCACTTGTAATGGATGATGGGGGCATCCTCCCTCGGAGAACCCAGAGTATTTGAAACTTCTTGAATATTAGCTCTGCTGCTGCCTTCTTCCTGACTGAAGAAAGCATACTGGTAGGGAGAATTTCAACACCCCCAAGAACTGAGTGTGAAGCCATAGCATGCTGGACTCCATTGCAAGAAGCACCATGCCCTAGAGCGCGCTTTCATAAAGCCTGCAGGCATCAACCTGCTACATACACCAAACTGGAACAAGACAGTGTTTGCACAGCCCTGCTCGTATCCCTTCCCATGTGACACTCAGCACTGACTCAACCCGTGAGCCCTGCTGTGGGCTTCCTGTCCTCAGAAGGACCTTTTATCTCAGTTCCATGTTTCATTTTAGCTGTTTTGACAGGTGGTAGAGATTCCTAGGCTACATTAGGGCAAGTGATCATCTTTTTTTCAGACACAATTATTAACTCTTTTTTAAATGGTCTTTTTGTGGCCAGCTCCTTGATTGTTCATAACAATGAATGGATTTCAAATTTTTTTCTGAGCAAAGGTGCAGTCTTCAGTATGCAAGGAAAGGTTTTTTTTTTTTTTTTCACCCAAAAGTAATAATGATGGTTTAATCTTTTTTTTTTTCCCCCCTCCTCATGCTGTTATATAATAGAGACAAATCATGCCCAGGCAGTTTAATCATACCTGTCATAAAGGAGGCTGTAATTCTTTGGATTCTTTTTTATTAGCAGTACTTAAAGATATGCCACAACTTAGATTGTTCAGTTGGCCAAATGGCTGGGCATCTGTTTCCCTTCTCTACCCCTAAAATTGAGTAAAATAAAGGAAAAGAAGGGAGGAAGGAGGGAGGGAAGGAAGGATGACAGAATTAGCCATCTGTGACAGAGGCTGGACGAACCACCAGGCCAGGGCATGTCACTGCTGCTGCTTGAGGAGGAGGCAGGGGCCTGAGGAACAAGACAAGAGCTGCAGGGGGTGCGCTGCTCCTGTCTGGGCCACGGAACCCACAGCCCTGAGAGAAGGGCTCGTGAGACCTTCAGTGGTTCCTGGGAGGATGTCGAGGTTAGGCTGGCTCTGGGGCTTTTAATTAGATTTTTCCTGTTGCTTTCCCCTCCCCACAATGAGTCACTGAACACACATGGATCTCAGGGTAATTTGGATCTCCACGGCTGATGGCTCAGCTGAGTTTGACTCTGATGGCTTCTCAGCTCACCCCTTCCCTCTGCTATCAGTGTTAGTCCCTGCCCTGGCTTTGCCATCTTTCTCTGGGCTTTCTAGGGCAAGCAGTGATTTTTGGCAAGATGAAGCCCTCAGCAGCAAGCAGAGGCATCTCTTTCAACTGTCTGCATTTTAGCACCACTTACTAAGCATCTGGCTATGGTGGTAACCATATGATCTCGTGTTCTGGAGCACACAACATTTGATGGCAGTCTACCATCCTCAAGGGAGGTGTAGGGATGAGTTTTTAATATACCAAGACCATGACTTGGCCTGTGGGAAAGACCATCTGCCAACATCCATATCCTGTGCCGACAGAAGGAGCAGAATAGTACACGGAATGCAAGTTTCAGCGGCTGTATTTCCTTGCCCTGTAGACTGAACTCTAAATTAGGCATTGCTCTGTGAACTTCCCAACATATGGATGGCAGCTGTGATATAGAAGTTTTTTTTCTATTTTTCCAATGTTTTACCAAAATATGGATATTTTCCATCAACTGTATTCTTATAACAAAAACCATTCAGTGACTAAAACAAAGGAAATCAGGTAAGTTTAGCCAGACTTCATCATTTGGAACTCATTATTTTCAATAATTTCATCTTCCTTTCCAAACCACTCACAATCAATCTCTAAATATTTTGTTCCTGTATTTGACCAGGAATTGATGTCACATCCATTGAAGTATTCTTTTTCATACTACATCTTATTCCCTTTTTTGAAAATTGGTGATTTTCCCATTTCAGTCATCCAGCACCTTTTAAAATTTCTATTTCAAAAAAGGGGAAATTTTGACATGTGTTGAGTATTTATTATGTTGCAGGCACTGTCTTAAGTGTTTATGTCTATTAAAATTCAGGTTGGTAATCACACTTTCCTCTCCTTTCCAACATGAAGGTGATTTCTTTTATGCAAAGGATGGAAGCAAAATAGACATTGAATCATCCTTTTTTCTTTTATCAATTAACTGATATAAGAGTAAATTTAAGCACCGGATGGCAGATACTGCTTTAGTGATTTCCAGAGTTTGCTTGTTTCTTTTTTTGGCAGGAGCATCTTTGATGGATTTCCAGAGATTTTTTGCATCATTGACATCAAAATTAGATGGAAGAGAATCTTAAACAGTTTGGCAGCCATGGTGTGTTTTTTTGTGTGTGTATGCGTGTATGTGTGTGCTTGTATGAGTGTGTGTGTGAAAAGCCTTGGCTCTTGATGTTGAAAGGAAGACAGCCCCCCTACCTTTCAGGAGCAGAGGCTGGCAGGAGGTGTATAAATAGTTAGAATTCTGGTTTATTCCTTACTAAAATATCCACAAAGATCCAGTATGAGATGACCAGTCATATCACCATCCCAATGACAATCTGGGATGGACTGACAATAATTATGAAGCAGATGGAGTTGAACTAGGAGAACTAGTCAAGCTTCAGATTTGTTTTCAAAGCAGACTTCCTGAAAAAAGTCAAGAGATATTGCATATCCCACCACATTTGTCCTCTTAATACAAGAACTTATAATTTGAAAATAATCAGTTGTACTTCTTGGGTCCCCCTCTTGGAGGCCAGAAGAGTGTATTGTTTTTCCAATTTTCTCCATCTAGGAAGAAACTTAAAATCTCAGAAGTGAACTGGGCATGAGGTGCGTGTGTGTGTGTGTGTGTGTGTGTGTGTGTGTGTGTGTGTGCATGCACACACTTGTGTGCAATAGCACTATATATTTTGGGAGATGTAGTTTCATGAATAAAGCACTAGTTTAGCAGCAGAACATGCTAGGAATTCCAGTCTCTCTTGTATTCCCTTGGTTCAAGGGAGAGAGAAAAAGAAAAAAGAGATAGGAAGTAGATACCTCTGCAGCAAATCAAAGATCATTATGGAAACCCACACAAAACAGGGAATGTATTACCCTGGGAGACTGCATATCACACTCTTTGTTGACAAACTCTGAGGCTAGCTGGATGCTTCATTCAAAGAAGAGAAAACAGTAACATGGGGCATGTGAAAAGATTGTGCAGAGCAAAGGGAAGGAAAGGATCTGGGCAACTGAGAGGGAAAAGCATACCTTTAAATATCATCTCCCACAGAACCCAGAAGAAAATTTCACAGGACTTTTTGACATTCAAGAAGACATGACCTCTATCAGGAGAGAAAGCCAGAAGTAAAAAAGAGCTGAACTGAAAAGGCAGTTGGTTAAGATAAAAAGGAAGTTAAATGAATTGAGAGAGGATTGCTCACAGCAAGAACACAATTGTGGAATTAACAATTACTACATTGAAGCCAGGAAAAGCAGAACTGATGTGAAAAAAGCTGAGTGCAAATGCCCCATGGTCCTCCTTAAAGAGAATATGTAATATGAAATTAATAGTAATCTGAATTTTATGAACAAAAAACCTGAGAGTGAACAGAGAAGAAGAAGAAATGTGTTTAATTTCTTACGTCAAATGGGGCGACTAAGAACTATAATATTTTCTTGGTTCTGACAGGGAAATAGAAGCTAAAGTATTATATACAGAAGAATTATTTAGCATAATAAAAAGCAAATGAATTTCAAGAACCCTAAAGAAAATAAATCAAAATCACCTAAACAAACATAAAACAAAAAGAATCCACATAGTAAAAAACATAAAACTAAATTAGCATCAAGAAAGCATAGAATGCTGTGATAAAACTACAAACAACCAGATCAGTTGCAATAAATATAAAAAGGGATAAAATATCATCCTTATTAAAAGAAGTAGAGTCTCACATGGAGTCAAGAAACAGAATCCAATTTTATGTTGTTGAAAAGGAGTAGACCTAAAACAAAGTGAAGCAAATGTTTAAAGTAAAAGGTGTCAGTATATTAGAAAATGAATAAAAAGGGATAATGTAAATATGAAAAGGTAGAATAAGGAACACATTAAGTAAGATTATGGGACCTTTATGTTGGTAAAATGAATAATTTTCAAAACTATATAATCATTATAAACTCTTATGAACCAAATAACATTGTTTCAAAATATACAAAGCAAATAATGTCTGAAGTAGAAAGAGAATCTGAACAACATCAGTAATAAAGGTTACTCTGATATCTATATCTAATCTATATCTATGTATCTTTTTTCCAGCCTCCATGGAAATATTATTAAAATGACCTAAAATAAATCTTAAAAGTAAATAAAGTTTCCAAAAAGAAACTCCAAAACACCATCGCCCCCCCCCCCCCCCCAATGTGCTTGTGATCTGGCCTGGTGCAGAACGTTTTGAATTGCATACCTTCTCCAGGTCTCCAGTTTATGTGGTCCCAGCAGTCCCTGATTGTTTTACTTATTTGCGTTACTTGTCTGGCCCTGTACATTTGAATTTGCAGCCTTTGATAAGGGCCTAAAGATTAGTGAGAGGTTCTTACTATCTTTGTTGGGGTTAAAATCTATTACACAGGTCTTTATACTCACAGAATCTGTTGGGGGCTGGGATGGGGCAATCTCCCAAAGTGTAAAGTGAAAGGCTGCAGGGGGGCTCTGTCAGATTTCTAAGAAAGCTTAGCTGTTTGATCTTGAGTTAGAGGCGAGTTAACTACATCTTCCTAAAGCAAATTAAGAAATGGAAAGATGATCAAGCAGTGATTGTAACAGTTGTAGATTTATTAGAATGGTTTTAATGGGATTTTCTAAAGGCAATGGTATTCTGAAATTTCTAAATATATCTTCTAGGTATATTTAGTTCCTAGGTATATTAGTATTCATCCTTGCTTCATTCTGAAAAGGACTTGAGGCAGTTACTAAGACTGTGATACCCCAAGGGTGGGAAACTCTCTGCTCCAGAGACAAGCAGAAGAGAGGCTTGAGATCAATAGTCAGTTCAGTTCAGTCGCTCAGTCATGTCCGACTCTGCGACCCCATGAACCGCAGCACGCCAGGCCTCCCTGTCCATCACCAACTCCCGGAGTCCACCCAAACCCATGACCATCGAGTCGGTGATGCCATCCAACCATCCCATCCTCTGTCGTCCCCTTCTCCTCCTGCCCTCAATCTTTCCCGACATCAGGGTCTTTTCAAATGAGTCAGGACTCCTTATTAGGTGGCCAAAGTATTGGAGTTTCACCTTCAAGATCAGTCCCTCCAATGAACACCCAGGACTGATCTCCTTTAGGATGGACTGCTTGGATCTCCTTGCAGTCCAAGGGACTCTCAAGAGTCTTCTCCAACACCACAGTTCAAAAGCATCAATTTTTCGGCACTCAGCTTTCTTTATAGTCCAATTCTCACATCCATACATGACTACTGGAAAAACCATAGCATTGAGATCAATAGTAAAACTGGCTAAAAGCCAGTCTGGTTTTTATTATATTTACACCAGTATCCTAAACAATATCAGTGATAAAATACTCCTTCTTGCCATGATGGACAATTCTATCATTTATTTTAAATACAAACAGTGTATATATCTATTTAAAATAGGTGTTTGTATTTATTTTAAGTCATGTTTCAAAATTGCATATCAGAGCCTATAAATTGGAAAATATTATCAACACTTCATTTGTAATAAAATTTTATTTTCAGTGTAAAATAAGTGCAATATGTCTATAAAACAATAAGTTGGATTTCTATGGGACTCAGCCTGTGACTTGCTTAGATAAACTGCCTAGGTAAGCTGCCTTTCTCTTCAAACCATTGATCAGCTATTACCACCAGCCTAGTCCTAGTTCCAGATGTACAAGCTGGATTTATAAAGGGCAGACGAACCAGAGATCAATTTGTCAACATCTGTTGGATCATAGAAAAAGCAAAGGAATGCCAGGAAAACATCTGCTTCATTGACTATATTAAAGTCTTTGACTGTGTGGATCACAACAAACTGTGGAAAATTCTTAAAGAGATAGGAATACCCAACCACCTTACTTGCCTCCTGAGAAACCTGTATACAGGTCAAGAAACAACAGTTAGAACTGGACATGGAACAATGGACTGGTCCCAAATTGGGAAAGGAGTACATCAAGGCTGTATATAATCTCCCAGATTTTCTGACTTATATGCAGAGTGCATCATTCGAAATGGTGGGATGGATGAATCACAAGCTGGAATCAAGATTGCTGGGAGAAATATCAACAACCTCGGATGTGCAGATGATATCACCCTAATGGCAGAAACCATCCTAATGTGATATATTTAGACTCATAATAAAATATTTATTGGATGGGTTTTTCCCTAAAATGGTGCATACTTGTCATTTGTCATCTGTATGCATTCAGTCCACTTGTAATTAGACCTCAAGCCAATTCCATGGACCTTCTCATCAGTTCTTCTCTGCCAAACTGGAATTTTTACCTTCCCTTGTGGTAGGCACACATCACCTTCCTTTGTCCTTTCTTTCTATGAGAGGAAGGGGAAGCCTGCAGACTGAAAACTTCTTCACTCTTAGGCATCTTGTTTTTTTCAAAAGTTAGGAAGCAGACTCTGGGAAGGTAGGTTAACATAGGCACGTGGTGTGGAAGTTCTAGGAACCTGTCTATGCGACTTTCTTAGGAAGGTGTTAAGCTCCTAATGGTGTCTTCCTTCTCAGGAAAGTCCATTACAGTCCATTACTCAACTTTCAGGCACTAAAAAGCCCTCTTCTTCTTGGTGGAGTGCCTGCCTATTCCTGTGGGCAGTGGCATGTCCATGATAGGGTGGGACGGTGAGGAGGGGCACTTGTGCCACAAGGAGAAGACAGAAAGTTTTAGGATTGGACTCAAGACGTTGCATCCACCGGCTGTACAAGACGAAGGGAGGTTTGTTCCTTTGCTATCTATTCAATATTCTTCTCCTGAGTTGTCCCGTTACTGTCAGGTGATAAAAGGGATCCTCTTGGGTCTAAATTTCTATTTCTAAAATAGAAGCCACATTGGAGCACTCAGGGATCTTATGTTTGGCATCATTCCAGCCAGTGTTGCAAGGAAGTGTGAAATTGTTTGCTGTTCTCCAGACTCAGAGTGTGAGGACCAGACTGACTTTAGCACGAAGGCGAGCAGGCAGGGCACGGCTGTGCTGGCGTTCATCCTTGTCAGCAGTGGATTTGTCATGCTGGCCACAGGTGAGGAGGGATTTCGACCTCTGAGCCCTACACAAATTGTTCCAAAGAGCTTTGGAAATCTTCAGACAGAAGTGGTATGAGGAGGATGACGCATCCGAGAAAAGAGATAGACGGGGCCACAATCTCTTGTTCTACAGGCTTTCCTGTTTCCTTCCTTATCTTTTGAGAAAGAAAAGTGCATAAAAAGCAGCCACTCTGTAGCTTGCAGGGGACTGATTTTGACAAATTCAAAAAGGACCACAAAGGACTGACTTTGGGGTATCAGTTCAATTCAGTTCAGTCGCTCAGTCGTGTCTGACTCTTTGTGACCCCATGAATCGCGGCACACCAGACCTCCCTGTCCATTACCAACTCCCAGAGTTTACTCAAACTTATGTCCATCAAGTCAGTGATGCCATCCAGCCATCTCATCCTCTGTCGTCCCCTTCTCCTCCTGCCCCCAATCCCTCCCAGCATCAGGGTCTTTTCCAAAGAGTCAACTCTTCGCATGAGGTGGCCAAAGTACTGGAGTTTCAGCTTCAGCATCAGTCCTTCCAATGAATATTCAGGACTGATCTCCTTTAGGATGGACTGGTTGGATCTCCTTGCAGTCCAAGGGACTCTCAAGAGTCTTCTTCAACACCACAGTTCAAAAGCATCAATTCTTTGGTGCTCAGCTCTCTTCAAAGTCCAACTCTCACATCCATACATGACTACTGGAAAAACTATAGCCTTGAATAGATGGACCTTGGTTAGCAAAGTAATGTCTCTGATTTTTAACATGCTGTCTAGTTTGGTCATAACTTTCCTTCCAAGGAGTAAGCGTCTTTTAATTTCATAGCTGTAGTCACCACCTGCAGTGATTCTGGAGCCCCGAAAAGTAAAGTCAGCCACTGTTTCCACTGTTTCCCCATTTATTTCCCATGAAGTGATGGGACCAGATGCCATGATCTTAGTTTTCTGAATGTTGAGCTTTAAGCCAACTTTTCTAAATTCCTCTTTCACTTTCATCAAGAGGCTCTTTAGTTCTTCTTCACTTTCTGCCGTAAGAGTGATGTCATCTGCATATCTGAGGTTATTGATATTTCTCCCGGCAATCTTGATTCCAGCTTGTGCTTCATCTAGCCCAGTGTTTCTCTAACTGTTGCTTCTTGACCTGCATACAGATTTCTCAAGAGGCAGGTCAGGTGGTCTGGTATTTCCATCTCATTAAGAATTTTCCAGAGTTTGCTGTGGTCCACACAGTCAAAGGGTTTGGCATAGTCAATAAAGCAGAAATAGATGTTTTTCTGGAACTCGCTTGCTTTTTCAATGATCCAGCAGATGTTGGCAATTTGATCTCTGGTTCCTCTGCCTTTTCTAAATCCAGCTTGAACATTTGGAAGTTCACGGTTCATGTACTGTTGAAGCCTGGCTTGGAGAATTTTGAGCATTACTTTACTAGCATGTGAGATGAGTGCAATTGTGTGGTAGTTTGAGCATTCTTTGGCATTACCTTTCTTTGGGATTGGAGTGAAAACTGACCTTTTCCAGTCCTGTGGCCACTGCTGAGTTTTCCAAATTTGCTGGCATATTGAGTGCAGCACTTTCACAGCATCATCTTTTAGGATTTGACATAGCTCAACGGGAATTCCATCACCTCCACTAGCTTTGTTCATAGTGATGCTTCCTAAGGCCCACTTGACTTCACATTCCAGGATGTCTGGCTCTAGGTGAGTGATCACACCATTGTGATTATCTGGGTCATGAAGATATTTTTTGTACAGTTCTTCTGTGTATTCTAGCCACCTCTTAATATCTTCTGATTCTGTTAGGTCCATACCATTTCTGTCCTTTCTGAGCCCATCTTTGCATGAAATTTTCCCTTGGTATGTCTAATTTTCTTGAAGAGATCTCTAGTTTTTCCCATTCTATTGTTTTCCTCTATTTCTTTGCATTGATTACTGAGGATGGCTTTCTTATCTCTCCTTGCTATTCTTTGGAACTCTGCATTCAAATGGGTATATCTTTCCTTTTCTCCTTTGACTTAAGCTTCTCTTCTTTTCACAGCTATTTGTAAGGCCTCCTCAGACAGCCATGTTGCGTTTTTGCATTTCTTTTTCTTGGGGGTGGTCTTGATTCCTGTCTCCTGTACAATGTCATGAACCTCTGTCCATAGTTCATCAGGCACTCTGTCTATCAGATCTAGTCCCTTAAATCTATTTCTCACTTCCACTATAATCGTATAATCATAAGGAATTTGATTTAGGTCATACCTGAATGGTATGACCAGTTTTTCCACTTTCTTCAATTTAAGTCTGAATTTGGCAATAAGGAGTTCATGATCTGAGCCACAGTCAGCTCCTGGTCTTGTTTTTGCTGACTGTATAGAGCTTTCCTATCTTTGGCTGCAAAGAATAAATCAATCTGATTTCGGTATTGGCCATCTGGTGATGTCCATGTGTAGAGTCTTCTCTTGTGTTGTTGGAAGAGGGTGTTTGCTATGACCAGTGCATTCTCTTGGCAAAACTCTATTAGTCTTTGCCCTGCTTCATTCCATACTCCAAGACCAACTTTGCCTGTTACTCCAGGTGTTTCTTGATTTCCTACTTTTGCATTCCAGTCCCCTATAATGAAAGGGACATCTGTTTTGGGTGTTGGTTCTGAAAGGTCTTGTAGGTCTTCATAGAACCATTCAACTTCAGCTTTTTCAGCATTACTGGTTGGGGCATAGATTTGGATTACTGTGATATTGAATGGTTTGCCTTGGAAACAAACAGAGATCATTCTGTCCTTTTTGAGACTGCATCCAAGTACTGCATTTCGGACTCTTTTGTTGACTATGATGGCTACTCCATTTCTTCTAAGGGGTTCCTGCCCACAGTAGTAGATATAATGGTCATCTGAGTTAAATTCACTCATTCCAGTCCATTCTCATTCACTGATTCCTAGAATGTCGACATTCACTCTCGTGATCTCCTGTTTGACCACTTCCAAATTGCCATGATTCATGGACCTAACATTCCAGGTTCCTATGCAATATTGCTCTTTACAGCATCGGACCTTGCTTCCATCACCAGTCATGTCCACATCTGGGTGTTGTTTTTGCTTTGGCTCCGTCCCTTCTTTCTTTCTGGAGTTATATCTCCACTGATCTCCAGTAGCATATTGGGCACCAACCAACCTGGGGAGTTCCTCTTTCAGTATCCTATCTTTTTGCTTTTTCATACTGTTCATGGGGTTCTGAAGGCAAGAATACTGAAGTGGTTTGTTGTTCCCTTGTCCAGTGGACCACATTTTGTCCACGTTTGTCCAAATGTTATGTAAATAGTTGTAAATATGATGAAAATATTGTGTAAATAGCTGCCCTCAAGTTTAGTTTTTGGAATTTTCTGGACTTCCTCCCCCTCCCCTGAATATTTTTCACTGAGGTTGTTTGAATTTGTGGATGTCAATCCTCCAGGATATGGAGGGCTGACTGTCTATAAGTCTGTATGTGTTTATATATGTAGATATGTGTATCCATGTGTTTATATATGTAGATATGTGTATATGTATATACATACTATGTATGTGTATGTGTACATGTGTACACACACACACACACACACACACACACACACACACACACACCTCTTTAGAAGGTTCGTATTTCAAGGTTCCAAACTGGTTCTTTGCTGGGCTTGCTGGGGCATATCCAGGCCGCCCTCCTGTGGATCCTTGAATGAGTTAGTTACCTACCTTGAGTCCCGTTTTCTGCCTCACACCTATGGTCTACCTTGTAAAGTTACTGTGAAAGCTGAAGGAGGCAAACATGCACCAAAGTGTCTGTTACAACCCCAGATGCTAATAGTGATGACTCAGTAAGAGTTAACACCCATCTTCTTTGAGCTCTTTGGAAAGAAAATGATTCATGCTTCTAAGTCAAGCCTGGCTTTTTTTTTTTTAAAGTGAAAAAAATCCATTTCATCAATAGGTGAGCTGAAATCCTGGAGATATTGATCGTTAGGATGATGTGCAGGAGGCCTCCCCACGTTGGCTTGAGCACCCAGCCCGCCCAGGGCCGCCGTCAGGTTCACGCAGAAGTGAGAGGAGCAAGGCTCCACCTTCCTCTCCTTGTCCACTCCTACATGTGCCAGGCAGTCAGTTCAAACATGGCACTCTCCAACAAGAAGGGCAGCAAACCCTAATTGCTAAAAAGCCCACGCTCTGCTTTTTTCACCTTGGAAAGGCGAGGAGTCATGGGGATGCCCAGCAGGAGGGCCAAGGTTCCCACCTCCTGCAGACCAGGCGGGCCTCAGCATCCCCCACAGGTATGCAGGTGGCAGCCCATGCCCTTTGTGGAAAATATTTACCAAGCCCCACTCTGCTTCTGGTTTCTGGGTCTAATGAATGAGATGGCAGAGGGATTTAGGTTAAAACGCCTAAAATCCATTTAATGCCTGGGTGGGCATCAGAATTAAGTGACAGATGAACCAAAGAAAATCAAGGCAAGAAATGGGCCTTTGCTGGAGTGAGTATACACACTGAGAGATGGCCCTGGATCATTTTTTTGTGCTGTACGGTCCCCATGTTTCTGCAGACTCTGTAGGTGCTACCTAGTCAATGCTTGTTAGTTTATGGTGTGAAGGATTTTGGATTTATATAACCTCTTCTTTGCTCTGCTGCTGCTGCTAAGTCACTTCAGCCGTGTCCGACTCTGCGCTACCCCATAGACGGCAGCCCATCAGGCTCCGCTGCCGCTGGGATTCTCCAGGCAAGAACACTGGAGTGGGTTGCCATTTCCTTCTCCAGTGCATGAAAGTGAAAAGTGAAAGTGAAGTCGCTCAGCCGTGTCTGACTCCTAGCGACCCCATGGACTGCAGCCTACCAGGCTCCTTCATCCATAGGATTTTTCCAGGCAAGAGTACTGGAGTGGGTTGCCATTGCCTTCTCCACTTCTTTGCTCTAGAAACATGCAAAACCATGGATAGTGAATGAAGAGGTCTGTGTTCGAAGGTTGGGGAGGAGTTGATAGGATCCAAGGCAGTCGTACATGGATGACCCCTGTAGGTGAGGGGCAAGGGCAGCCGCTTGCTTCGCTTGCTTGCCCCTCTCCCCCCCACCCTCCAGGACAGAGCCAGCCGTCTCAGGCACTCAGGTGCCTTGACAGCCCCTGGGTGTATCCGTGCCTGACGAGGCAAGGATATTTTCTGGTTTTGGTGTGAGCACGACTCAGCAAAAGCACAGAGGCCTGGCTTTGGTATAATTTGCCAAAGGGCTGGTGCCTGTCTGCAGATGTCGAGATTCTCGCATCCCTGGGGGCAGTGGGAAGGGGCGAGGGTGACGAGGCTGCCTCTGTAAGTGTGCTCACCTGCCGCGTGCAGGGGCTGGACCGGCCAGCTTGCGCTCTGTGCCCCTTTGCTTCCCCTCCCAGGACTACTTCCTCCCTTGGGTCTTTCCCATTCATTCATTCAGCAAACATCTGGTGCTGGGCGCTATGTGCCCCCCACCCAGCATGGCCAGCAGAGACAGAAATAAGCAGATGGTTACAAACGAGGGGGTTCATGACATGCAGGTTGAGACCTGAAGGAGCTGAAGCTGCTGGACAAGGGTCTGAGTGGGAGGACGTGAGCGGGGTGGAGAGCATTCCACAGGGGCCCGGAAGTGAGGGAGCAAGTGGGGGGCATGTTCTGCTGGGGCTCAGGGTCCTTCTGTTCTCTCCTCCGCAGACCAGGATAGGGTGTGGTTGAGAGCAGCAAAGAGGCTGAAACAGGCCGAGTCTGGTAGAGAGGCAGTGCTCGGTATCTAGAAGCTGTTGTTGACTATTTTTGAGTGCCTCTTCTCTTTTCCCCATGCCGTTTCTCTTTTTCTTGGCCTCTTTCAATTCTCTCTCTTATCTGAGGCTGAGCTCTGATCCATGATTTCTGAAAACCCTCTTCCGTTCTATCTGCCAGCCTCTTCTTCTGTGCCTCATGTTATTTTTAATGAGACCTGTGACATTTTATGCTTCAAGAATCACCTTGAGTGTTGTAGTAAAACTCTATAGAAATAGAACCAATAAGGTGTGTGTCTGTATTCCACAATTAAGAAGGCTGGCAAGCCCAGAATCTGTAGCATGGGCCAGAGGGCTGGAGACCAGGAGGAAAGGCCAAGTTGCTGATAAAGTCCAAAGGCTGACTGCTGGCAGAATTCCCTCTTGTTGGGAAGAGGTCAGTCCTTTTGTTTTATTCAAGCCTTCAATGGAACAGATAAGGCCCACCCACACCAGGGAGAGCAACCTGCTTTACTCAATGTCTACCCGTTTAAACGTTAAAATCATCCCCTCCCCATTCAAATACCCTCACAGAAACAGCCAGCATAGTGGTTGACCAAATAGATGGACACTGTGGCCTAGCCAAGTCACATAAAATTAGTGATGACAAGTATGTGGATGGTGCTTTGAAATTAAATGAGAAGCATTTTGAAATTAGAAAGCCCCTTGTTCTGAACTCTCCATATACTAGGCAGCTCTAGCATTCTGCCAGCTTCCAAATGAAACTCGAGTAATGTTGGCCAAAAGCGTGCTTGAGTAATGAGCACGCTTCAGATCCAGCATGGGGATGGGGTGGTAATGGGTAAGGTGTCTGTTCTACTACATGGGTGACCATTTAAATTAAGGCGTTCCTGCTTGGAGAACTTCAGTGTGGAGGCTAATTTTGAATTAGATGAAAAATTTATAAAAGCTTTAAAGATAATGGTATTTCCAAATGCATCAGGAAAGCAAGTTATTAACTCTCGTGATTTTGACTCTCCATATTTTCTCTTACTCCATTTATGTTTTTATTCCTTTTTCACTTTGGAAAGGATATAAAATGATAAAGAGCTGAAAATATATGTTCAGGTGTCCGAGTTTCCCAAGGAGACAGAGCTTCATCATTATTACTTTGTGGGTTGTGAGAAGCTGATCTCCAGGATGAAGTGTGGAGAGTTTCTACTCAGTCAATGCATTCACGCCACCAGTCATGGTCAATGGCTCATGATCGCTCTCCCTCTGGAGTTCTCACTCCAACCTCGTTTCTGCTTCCTCCAAGTGAGAATTCACACACTGTGACATACAGACACATTGTGAGGTAATCTGTGAGATATGAGGGTGGCAGAGGAAGAGTTGGTTAGATAGCATCACTGACTCAGTGAACACGAATCTGAGCAAACTCTGGGAGATAGTGAACAACAGGAAAACCTGGCATGTGCATTCCACAGGCCTGCAAAGAGTCAGACATGACTGAGCGACTGAATAACAACATAGGCATAGCACCACTGCAGAAAATAAATAAATTAAGGACAAGTGAAAGTGTTAGTTGCTCATTTGTGTCCAACTCTTTGTGACCTTGTGGACTGTAGCCTGCCAGGCTCTGCTGTCCAGGGAATTTTCCAGGCAGCAATACTGGAGTGGGTAGCCATTACCTTCTCCAGGGGATCTTCCCAACACAGGGATTGAACCTACTTCTCCTGCATTGCAAGTAGATTCTTTACCATCTGACCCACCAGGGAAGCCATCGTCAGACTTATAATACACAGGACAGAGACTGTGTGATGGTTAATTTTATGTGTCAACTTGTCTAGGTCTTGGTACCCAGAGGTTTGGTCAAACATATGTGGATGTTGCTGTGAAGGTATTTCCTGGATGAGACAGACATTTAAATCAGTACACTTTGAGTAAAGCAGATTACCCTCCATAATGTGGGTGGGCCTCATCCTATCAGTTAAACAACTTAAGGAAAAGACTGCTCTTCCCAGGGACTTCCCAGGTGGTGCTAGTGGTAAAGAATTCATCTGCCAATGCAGGGGACATAAGAGACTCTGGTTCAATCCTTGGGTTGAGAAAACCCCCAGAGGAGGGCTTGGCAAACATCTACAATATTCTCACCTGGAGAATCCCATTGACAGAGGAGCCTGGTGGGCTACATTACATAAGGTCGCAAAAATTTGGACACCACTGGGGCTTCCCTGGTAGCTCAGACAGTAAAGCATCTGTCTACAATGCGGGAGACCCAGGTTCGATCCCTGGGTTGGGAAGATCCCCTGGAGAAGGGCATGGCAACCCACTCCAGTATTCATGCCTGGAAAATCCCATGGACCAAGGAGTCTGGTGGGCTACAGTCCATGGGGTCGCAAAGAGTCGGACACGACTGAGTGACTTCACTAATGTATTTTCTCATTTTCTCACTAATGGGCATGTACACATGCATTGTTCCCAGAGGAAGAAAGAATTGTGCTCCAGGCTGCCTTTGGATCTGAGCTGCAACATCAACTCTTTCCTGGGTCTCCAGCCTGCTAATCTACCCTGCAGATTTTGGATTTGAATCTCCATAATTGTGTGAGCCAATTCCTTAAAATTAATCTATCCATCTATCTACCTACCTATTTATCTATCTATAAACCAGTATATCTAAACACTCACACATCTCCAATGGGTTCTATTTCCCTGGAAAATCCTTTCTACCACACTGTGGTCAAATGGATGTTTATGTTTATTGGACTACATGACTGGAAGTCCAGAGATAGAGCAGGCTTCAGTGCTGGCTTAATCTAGGGGCTCTTGCCCCATTTCCTGAGATACTCTTGGCTTTGCTGGCCTCTGTGGGTAGTCTTCTTCTTGGGCGTGTAGCACTCATCTATGTCTAGAGAAAGATAGCAATAGCTGCTTCTGGAAGCTTGAGAAGCTGCACCCAGCCCCCGCAAGTCTTTTCTTATGTTTCCTAGGTCTGAATTTGGTGATATGCTCTTGTGGAACCAATCACCGGAAAAGGATGGAAATGAGATTACCTTTGGGACATTGTGAACCTGGGAATGAGATCAAATTTCCCTTATGGGCTATCTGGAGGAGAAAGTATTTCCTTGAGGGAAATCAGAATTCTCTGAGGGAGAAAGGCAAATAGGGAAGAGACACTTGAACAGTGAAGACTTGTTGTTGTTCAGCCACTAGGTCATGTCTGACTCTTTCTGACCCGACGAACTGCAGCAAATAGTGAAGACTGTGGGGCAGCAAAGAGGAGAGACAGTTCTTAGATGCTCTGGTGCTGAAAAAAATCTCTCCATATTGTTGATTTAATTGATACCTTACAATTTTTATCCATTCAACCAACACTTTTTGACCATCAAATCTGTGTCTGGCACTATGCTAAATGCTGGAGATACAAAGAATAATACAAATAGTGCCCTATCTCTTGAGGATCTCACAGTCTACTGGAGGAGACCTATAGGTGAACAAAACTGTTGTGAGAAACATACGAGTGAGTTATTGAAGAGATGAAGCAAAGTTCTATGATGACTCAAAGGAGGGAACAACTAAATCTGTAGGGAAGGAGGCTGAGGAGCAGGGTCGCTATCTGGGAAGATGGGGCGTCCTAGTAGAAGGAGCAGCATGGGAAATGGTACAGAGCCATGGAAGGTGGTGGAACGTTCCACGACCTGTGTGTGCATGAAATGGCGTACATTTGGGGGATGGCAAGGGATGAGGGCCAAGGATTCAGGTCCTAGGGGAATTTGGACGTCTTCCTGTCCATGTCAGGACTTAGGAAGTGAAGTAGGTAGGCGGGCCACGGGGGGAGGAGTAGAAAGTCTCTTCTGACTTGGTATGGAGGACAAACTGGAGGAGGCGACCTTGAAGGCAGGGAGGTTCGTTTGTCTGTTTAATTTTTAAACACTGGCGTATAACTGCTTTAGAGTGCCGGTTAGTTTCTGTTGTACAACAAAGTGAACCAGCTGAGTGTACACGTACATCCCTTCCATCTTGGACCTCTCTCCCACCCCACCCCCGCCCCACCCATCTTGTTGTTTAGTCACAACAACAACATCTACACTGTTGGGAGGAATATACATTGATAAGTCGCTATGGAGAACAGTGTGGAGGTTCCTTAAACTACCATATGACCCAGCAATCCCACTACAGGGTATTTGTTGTTGTTTAGTTGCTAAGTTATGTCTAACGCTTGGTGACTCCGTGGACTGTAGCCCGCCAGGCTCCTCTGTCCGTGTACCCTGAGAAAACCACAATTCAGAAAGATACATGTATGTCCACTGCAGCACGGTTTATAACAGTCAGGGCATAAAAACAACCTAAATGTCCATTGATAGAGGAGTGGATAAAGAAGATGTGATACCTTTATAAAATGAAATAGTACTTAGCCATAAAAGGGAGGTTCTCTCAGTAGCCAAGTGGGGAATAAAAGGCAATGTGAGCCTGAACTAAGGAGTGGATGGAGGGTCCGTAGCAGAGAGGACACAGCGGAGGGAGATTCAGAAGGAAGAATCGTCAGGTCCTGCTGATGGCTTGGATGCGGAGGGGATGGAAGGAGAGGGAGTGGGAAGTCCAGTGGCAGCCAGGAATATGAGTGGGAGAGGGCTCCAGCAATAAGCAGAACAGGGTGGTGTATTTGAGATAGATAGTCAGGAAAGGCCATTTTGAGGAGGAAGCATTCAAGCCCATACATGAATGGACTCATGGAGCAAGGCATGTAAATATTTCATACAATAGCTGGCCATTTCTTAGGCTGCTTTTCCTAATAGCTATAAGAGCCATGGAGCCCAGTTTGGGAGGAAGATGCTCACTGACAGGTAAAGACATAATTTCGTTTGTCCTCCCGAACTCTGTGGGTAGCAATCTATCCATCCGTGAGTTCTGGTGAGGCTGCTGGCCCTGGTGGGGAGTGTGCTGGAGACTGGCCCCCATCTGAGTGTGCCTCCTGCCATGACTTCTCTTCCCTTCCACTCATGCTCCTGGCACGGAATCTTCCAGGTCTTTCTTAGAGCTTGGCTGTAGTCTGCATCTATCAGCAGGGAGCTCCACTTGATGCAGATACCGCTTCTGAACACCAGGGGACTCTCTTGAGAACCTGAATCAACCTGGATGACATCTAGGACAAGGCATCTTCTGAGGTGTCCACATCGAATTGGGTGTGATGCAAGGAAGGGACTGAAGCATTATCCGCTTATTCAAGCTCAAGTTATAATTTTAATTTAGGATCAAAAGACACCTCATCCAATAATTTCAATGATTAAAACAAAGTCTCATAAAGGTCTCATTTCTCTACTTTACTGATCTTGGTCTTGAATTATTTGCTGAGTGAAAAAGAATGAATACTTAGGCAAAATTCCAGGGAAATTTCAAATGGAGGTAAAGATAGGAAGTAAGCAATTGCTATTTTCTTGCACTTGAAGCAAGTCCCATCTGAGTGTTATTCTCTGTCTACTCCATGACCTTCGTTCCTTTACTAACAGTTTACTCAGAGATCTTTACTGCCTCTTTAATAATAAAAGCCTCCTCAGAAAGAGTGTCTCAGAAACTGAAGTGTGTGGTCATATGGACTCCTGGAGCTTTCGAAGGCACATTGGAATGGTATTGTCTTGCTACTTCACTGTAATGGATGATATAATATAAAAGCACAGTCAGTCCTTGGATAAAAGGGAGAAAGGCTACTAGTTTGGGATAAAAGCATCTTTTAAAAGTCATTATTTTAAAATGGAATATGCTTTTCATTCTTTGAATGAGGTTATTCTTTGGTGCCACTGTCTCTTTAACATCCGGCCTATACCAGGCGGCGTCTTAGATTGTTGGCGTGCAAATGCCGTGTTTTTGCTGCTGCAGCCATTTACTGTGTTTTAAGAAAGCAGGCTTATGTTAGCACCAATTTAAATAAAAATGAAAAATACAACAGGCCTGAAGGCAGTCTGTTCTCCGTGACTCTTGTTACCATATTCTGCCATCGCATGTGATTCTTCAGATCCTGGTCCATGGGGATTGGGCAAGTGAATGAGAGTTCACTTAAAAAAAACCAACCCCCAAGCTCTATGTGCCAGCCAGTAGGCAAGTTTGGTGAATTCATTGTTTTACCATCCTCAAAAGAACCCCCATAAAGGTTTTCATATCAGACACCACTAGGTGTCGCTAAATATTAAGCTTCTCAGAACAGTTGAGCTGGAGGATTTCCCAACCGTCGCTCGCTGAGTTCTATTAATATTTTAAAACTCTATTTGTACTGTATACATTTTCCACATCATTATTTCTTTCTGCATCTTTTACGTTTAATGTGACATGCATTCCTAGGAACACAATTTCATCCTATTTGACAGTAAGCCAGCTTATTCTTCAGATGGAGTTAACTCCTCCAGCCCATCCTCCGTGTGGGCAAGTGGATTCACGTTTCACTTGTTATTAAAACATTATGGTAAAATGTGCATGGCTCTGTTTTTGACATCGGCAGAGTACTTGTTCTCTGATGCGTTTTGGCTGCTCAAGCACAGTGTGAAAAAACCGGAAGCTTGATTGCTTGCGTGTAATTTAGACTGCTCGGGAAGTGTGAAGCTCTCATAGATATCACGGTGTCCATCTGTGGCCTTCCGACAGGGCCCCCGTGGAAACCATCTGTGGAGAGTGAAGAGTCAGTTCTGCCTTAAAGACTCTATAGAAAAGGTCTCTGCTAAAACAAAACCCCTTCCTTTGATGCCCCTTAATCCCTTTATCTCTCTCTAGGCTTCCTTGTCATATTTTCTGTGACAGCTCTCAGGGGACCAAGGCCAGCAGAATTTTCTATGCCTTGGGAATATCTATCCCCATCAGTAATTCAGACAGAAGGAAGGAGAACTTGTGCGTGTCCCCAGGGGACGCTTCAGTTGTGCATTTGATGTTGACGGCTCTCTTTGTCATGAAGAATGGAATCAGGGGTACATGGATCACACTGTCTAATGATAAAACTTTGGAGCTATATCAGGCTTTACAATTTCCGGAGCACTTTCACATCTATCATCTCACTTTATTCTCACAACCATCTGTTAAGCAAGGCAGGATGGGTGTTTTTATTTCTGTTTCACAGAAAAGGAAGCAGAAACTCAGAGAGGTTAAATGGCTTGCCTAAGGTCGTCCAGATATAAGGCAGAGTTGTAACACTCACTTGCATTTCCACCTCCTCCCCCACCCCCTCACACCAAGCTGTTCCCTGCAGTGGAATTGTTAGGGGCAACAAGAGAATGCAGTTCTAGCCAGGCTGCTTCCACAAAGCTGGCAGAGAATCAAAAATCAGGGGCTGGAGACTTCAGGGCAAGGGCAGAGTAGTCCTCATCCTTCTGCTGCCAACTGCCCCCTTCCCAGGGCACCTATCGAAGGCACACCATCATCTGGCCGAACTCATGGCTGGTGCTGCTTGATGACGCTGCTATTTAAGAGATGTGAAAAAGATGGAGAGCACACAAGAAGCTATTAAAAATACTTTCATGACTGCAGGGTACTTTGGGGAAAAAAGGGTTCAAGATATGGAGCTTATTTCATTTAGAAAAGCAAAATTGAAAAGAGAAGTTGAACATTGTTTTCAGGTCAAAACCCCAAACTTATCTTCTCCTTGCAGTGTAAGAGGAAGTAGAAAGGGTGCAGTAGGTGGAGGTGATGGAAATGATACCAGGGCCTGTGGGATGAGTTTCCAGCTTTCCCGGACCCAGAGGGTCAGGAGTGGGTTTAGGGAGGCTTTGGTAAACTTTTTTGTCAGTATCAGGGGCTGTGTTAGTTGCTCAGTTGCATCTGACTCTTTTTGACCCTGTGGACGGTAACCCGCCAGGCTCCTCTGTCCATGGAATTCTCTAGGCAAGGATACTGGAGTGGGTAGCCATTCCCTTCTCCAGGGAATCTTCCTGACCCAGGGATTGAACTGGGAAAAAGCAGTACTGCATTTAAAAATTTTTTTACAATTATACAATTTTAACTTTTCTAAAAACTTGTAAAATTTTATATTGGAGTATAGCCAATTAACGTATTGAGATAGTTTTAGATGGACAGCAAAGGGACTAAGCCATACGTACACCTGTATCCATTCTCTCCCAAACTCCCTTCCTATCCAGGCTGCAGGGGCTACTGCTTGACCAAAATTTATCTATAAGCATTTTGCTAGCCCAATGAAAAATACTAGCTAGCTGAGAAAAGAAGAGAAGCTAAAGGCAAAGGAGAAAAGGAAAGATATACCCATGTGAATGCAGAGTTCCAAAGAATAGCAAGGAGAAATAAGAAAACCTTCCTCAGTAATCAATGCAAAGAAATAGAGGAACACAATAGAATGGGAAAGACTAGAGATCTCTTCAAGAAAATTAGACATACCAAGGGAAAATTTCATGCAAAGATGGGCTCAGAAAGGACAGAAATTGTATGGACCTAACAGAAGCATAACATATTAAGAAGAGGTAGCAAGAATACACAGAAGAACTGTACAAAAAATATCTTCACAACCCAGATAATCATGAAGGTATGATCACTCACCTAGAGCCAGACATCCTGGAAAGTGAAGCCAAGTGGGCCTTAGGAAGCATCACTATGAACAAAGCTAGTGGAGGTCATGGAGCTCCAGTTGAGCTATTACAAATCCTGAAAGATGATGCTGTGAAAGTGCTACACTTAATACGCCAGCAAATTTGGAAAACTCAGCAGTGGCCACAGGACTGGAAAAGGTCAGTTTTCATTCCAATCCCAAAGAAAGGCAATGCCAAAGAATGTTCAAACTACCACACAATTGCACTCATCTCACACACTAGCAAAGTAATGCTCAAAATTCTCCAAGCCAGGCTTCAATAGTACATGAACTGTGAGGTTCCAGATGTTCAAGCTGGGTTTAGAAAAGGCAGAGGAACCAGAGATCAAGTTGCTAACATCCGTTGGATCATTGAAAAAGCAAGGGAGTTCCAGAAAAACATCTACTTTTTGCTTTATTGACTACGCCAAAGTAGTGTGGTGTGACTGTGTGGATCACGACAAACTGTGGAAAATTCTTCAAGAGATGGGAATATCAGACCACCTGACCTGCCTCCTGAGAAATCTGTATGCAGGTCAAGAAGCAACAGTTAGAACTGGACATGGAACAACAGACTGGTTCCAAATCAGGAAAGGAGTGTGTTAAGGCTGTATATTGTCACCCTGCTTATTTAACTTACATACAGAGTACATCATGAGAAATGCTGGACTGGATGAAGCACAAGCTAGAAATCAAGATTTCTGGGAGAAATATCAACAACCTCAGATATGCAGATGACACCATCCTTATGGCAGAAAGCAAAGAAGAACTAAAGAGCCTCTTGATGAAACTGAAAGAAGAGAGTGAAAAAATTGTCTTAAAACTCAGCATTCAGAAAACTAAGATCATGACACCTGGTCCCATCATTTCATGGCAAATAGATGGGGAAACAATGGAAACAGTGGCAGACTGTATTTTTTTAGGCTCCATATCACTGCAGATGGTGATTGCAGCCATGAAATTAAAAGACGCTTGCTCCCTGCAAGAAAAGCTATGACCAACCTAGACAGCATATTAAGAAGCAGAGACATTACTTTACCAACAGAGATCTGTCTAGTCAAAGCCATGGTTTTTCCAGTAGTCATGTATGGATGTGAGAGTTGGACCGTAAAGAAAGCTGAGTACCGAGGAACTGATGCTTTTGAACTGTGGTATGGGAGAAGACTCTTGAGAATCCCTTGGACTGCAAGGAGATCCAACCAGTCAATCCTAAAGGAGATCAGTTCTGAATATTCATTGGAAAGTACTGATGGTGAAGTTGAAACTCCAATACTTTGGCCACCTGATTCGAACTGACTCATTTGAAAAGACTTTGATGCTGGGAAAGATTGAAGGTGGGAGGAGAAGGGGACGACAGAGGATGAGGTGGTTGGATGGCATCACTGATGCAATGGACATGAGTTTGAGTAGGCTCTAGGAGTTGGTGATGGACAGGGAAGCCTGGCGTGCTGAAGTCCATGGGGTCACAAAGAGTCAGATATGACTAAACGACTGAACTGACTGAACTAAATCACTAAAATAATCTGTCAATCTGTTGAATGGTGGGATCCCTCTCCTGATGAATAGAGACTTTGAAATATACTGTTTAATCAATGATGACGACTGGGCTAATTTTCAAATGCAGCTGATAATTGACTAAAGAGTGCAGCTGTAATGTCCTACTTATAATAAAGCCATAGGATGCTGGAGCAAAAGGCACCTACCTGGTATTATTTCAGAGAGAGGTCCTACCTGCAAAATCCATTTGTGAATTCCAAAGCAGCTTGCTTTCAGGTTACATTCTGAAATACTGGCCTTCCCACCAGATGCCTAGTTATTTCTAAGGTCCAGCCTGAGTGCTCTTTGAAGGCAGCAGTGTTTGCTTTCACTTTCCAAGGTTGGTTTTGCAAGACTAGCCCCTCAGTTCTCATTAGAACTGGTGGTTCTTGACCTTGGCTGCCCATGAACATTGCTTGGTGAGCTTTTAAAAATTGCTGATGCCTGGGCTCCATGCCTAGATGTTCAGATTTAATTGGTTGAGGTTGAGTCCAGGTGCTGGTATTTTTAATAAGTGCCCCAAATGATTGTACTCTGCAGTCGGGGATGAGAAGCACTGTGTTAGAGCATATAGGACACTTGTCTCGTGGTAGGTAACTGAGAATTCTGGTTAGCATAGCTCTCCAATTCTTTTTGTTTGTTTGAGTGAAAGAAACTTTGTATACTAATCAGTAATTACTTTATTTATTTAAAAGTTCAATCACATTTAAGTGCTGAATTGAAATATATATATCAGCTCCTAGTTAGAATTTGTTCTACAATATAATCTAGTGTTTTTCAAACTTTTTTTTGGATCACTCACATTACAATATGCGCGCGTGTGTGTGTGCTCAGTCATATCTTGATTTTTTGTGACCTCCAAGGACTGGGGCTCACCAAGCTCCTCTGTCCATGCGGATTCTCCAGGCAAAAATACTGCAGTAGGTAGCCATTTCCTTCTGCAGGGGATCTCCCCTACCCAGGGATTGAACCTGTCTCCTGCACTAGCAGGCGGATTCTGAGTCACCACTGAGTTGCCTGGGAAGCTCTGTCAGAATATAGGGTATTTGTTAGCATGCAGGTTCCTGGGCTCCATTCCAGACCTACGGAATGGAGCACTCTGGGTGGAAGCCCAAGAATCTGCATCGTGGCAGCCGTTCAGGGGTTCTTGGTGAGAGACTGCAGCAATACTTAACAGGTTTTAATGAATATTAACACTGTTTGTCCTGAGGGCATTAGTAAGTCTTAGTACTTATAGTGTTTTATTTTGTTTTGTTTCTGAAATGGCAAGGCTTCTAGCCCTGTAGCCCTTCATCACGTCTCTGTCAGAACCATTAAGTATTTATCTGTGTAGGCTGTTTGCTGATGACAGGGATTGCCTGATTTAACCTTTCTGGCATTCCTGATCAGCTACAAGATCCCTTGTATCTTTCCTCAATTCTGTTACAAAAAAGGAAGAAAAAATGAAGTAGCAACGTGATGTCACTGGTGTGCTTAAATACCCCATGACTGTCTATTTCCAATTAGCAGTCTCCCTGCTGGCCGGCTGCTAAGTCTTTCCCGGCTTGCCCTGGTGTCAGATATCCACTGCTTGGTGTTTGTTGATTTGTTTGCATCACATAGTCCCCTAATAACTGTGTCTCACAGGACTGAATACTTCTGCATTTTGGCATGGTTTTCTCTCAAGAGTTTGGACTTAAATAAAGCCAAGTTCTATCCATGATGTTGCAAATCAATTTTAGAGAACACAATATAATTGTGAAGTGGCTGTAAGGAGGATTTTCCATGCAGATGAAATCTTTCACATCCCTGCTTCGCTGTGGTCCCGCTCCTGGTTCTGGTCTTTCCAATGGCAAACAGATACTAGGGGGGTGCCTTACTCATACTCTCACACTTTTCTAAAACCAAGCTGCCTTGTATCTTATTCTCAGTTACACTGAAGAATTAATGTGATGAAGTCTGAATCAAAGAGTCAAACTGAACACATGCTAAGGGCCCTATTCGCACATCAAACATATAGAAATGGCCAGAAAAAATTATTCAAAGTCAAAAGAAGCCAAGAAGAAATCTTGAAAATGAGAAACAGAGTCATTGACCTAAAAAGCTCAGTAGATGAATTATAGGATAGTTTAGACACAGGTAAAGAGAGAATTAGTATTTGGAAGACAGAACTGACATAGTTTTCCCTATGTAGCAGAGAGTGATTGACAGAAATTGAGAAATTAAGGGTATGATGAGAACCGCCAACTTATATTGAATAGGAACTCCATAAAAAAAGAATATGACAATGATGGAAAGCCAAGATTCACAGAAGCAATGGCCGCATATTTTCTGAATATGAAGAGATAACATTTTAGAAAGAAAAAGTCAGAATGCCAAGAAGGATTAAAAAAGAAAAAAAAAATCCTTCTGTAGGTTCCAATTGTAGTAGAATGGCAGAATACAAAATTATAATATCCACCAGAACCACCTACAAGGCGGTGGCCATCAGACTGACGGAAGACTTCTTATCAGTAGATGCCAGAAGACAATAGCTTTTATTCTGGAACACTATCCAGCTGTTGAGAACTCAACTAAGTCTATTCAATCGCTGCTTTATTCTTTTGATAAATTTTGGTGGCTTCCAGTAATTGGGAGTGAGTGAAGTCCCCTTCTGCACAATTTTGCCACCAGGTAGAATGTTATAATGAAAACAAGTCTTATATAGAATTCTGCCCCACTCCCAAATATTTTTGGTAAGCAGGCACAAATAACAATCATTCCTGTCCTTATAAGGTCAAGGAAATACCAGTTTGGCATCATTTAGGCATTTCTGCCAATGCCTTGCATAAAATATTTCATAGAGGCAGATGTGACATTATTCTAAAAGAAGGATATTCTTGCTGGATCAAATGACGGAGTCCTTCTTTAAATGGTGGAATGCTGGTCAAAAGGGAGCTTCCTGCTCTGCAGGGAGGTAAGTGGTTGAGCTGACCTAGTTCTGTACCCTATTTCTACAGGAGCAGAGAAGGTGTATACTGAATATTTCTAACCAATCCATGTAGCCTGACCACCAATTATTTCAACAATGAGAAATATTTCTATAAAACTGTGATAATTAACATGCTCTCTCTGTGGTTTTGGATAGCAGTCTTTACGAGGCTTGCAGAAGTTGCCTCTGGGGAGTCTTGAATGGAATCTTTTAAATTCAAATTGTAACTAACCACACTTAGAGTGTTTATTATTAATTAGGGTACTCCCAGTCTTAACCAACCACGACTGTAGATTAAAACTAGCATACATTTTCGTAGATGTATGTCATGCTATCTCTGCTGAAATATTTAAAAGTAAATGATAGGCTATATAATATCAGCCAAATAATATTTCTAGGAGTGAGGGCAAAATTTTTAAACATAAAAGAACTAGAATAGTTTACTACTTACAGATAGAGAGAACTCATAAAGAATGTCCTAGGGGCTTCTCTGGTGCTCCAGTGGTGAAGAATTCACTTTGCAATGCAAGGGACACTGGTTCAGCCTCAGGTCCAGGAAGATCCCACATGCCACAGAGCAACTAAGCCTGTGTGCTGCAACTAGTGAGCCCATGTGCTGCAAATACTGAAGCCTGAGACGCTAGCGCCCACACCTCGCAACAAAGAGTAGCCATTTCCCCTAAGCTGCTCACTGCAATTAGAGAAAGCCTGTGTGCAGCAATGAAGACCCACCTAAACAAATACATCTGAAAAAAAAAAGCATGAATGTAAATAAACCTGGAAGGAAGGTATGGGATGCAAAGGCAAAGCGATTTATGTACTTGTTTAAAAGCAAAATATAACTAAAACTCTTGGTTATAAAACAACAAAGGTTTGACACTGGGTTAGTTTGGGAGGGAAGTTAAAGCAAGCAAAAATTTGGAAGGTGGAATGCAGGTATCAAAAACTCTAGATTTAGCTGCAAAAATAGGAAGTTAGGTATGTATTTTAAAATCTTAAGGGTGACCATTGAAAAATAGAACTGGAAAGTGAGATCAGGAATGAAAAATAAAGGTTTATGAATGTAAAATTGTAGGAAAAAATGGATGGAAAGATATCTGCTAAACTTCCTGGTAATGATTTTCTGGGGATGAAGGCTGGCAGGAGAGTAAAGATGGGGGGATGAGGCTTGTGAAAAAAGAGATAGCAAACAAAATAATTAATTCTGCATGGTGGGAATACAGACTTTTTTGGTGTTGTTTAAAAAACTAAGTCTTAAAACAAGAAAATGCATGTTGCAGCTTTGGATCAATTTAAGTGTAGCTGCTGGGAGACAAAGACTTGGGTGCAAGGCACATAGGCTGAGCACTTCAGGAGCTAGGACCAAGTGTTTTAATCATTGTATCAAGCTCATAACAGATGCTCAATTAATGCTTATAGGTACAGGTTTGTCTCTAAATGCAGACATATTTGATTTCTGGGAACTTCAACCCCCTTGAATCACTTTCTCATAAGGTCCAGCGTTGCTCTTGTCACTCTCTGCTGTACCCTATCTTTGTCTGCCCTTCCTGGGGTCCCTGCCCCAGCACACCCCACAGTGACTAGAACTTTTAGCTCATCCCACAATGTTGGGCCTTCAAGTGTATTCAGGACAATTAAGGAAAGTCTGTTCTCAGACAATGTAGGCGCAAGGGTCCCCACTGGCCCCTCGCCTGTCCCATCGACACTTGTCATTCCTGTTGGGAGGAGGCTTCTGGGAGGACCTAGGCTGGGTAGGAGCCATACAGCCTGAAGGGCCTTAGACTACTTGGGTTTGCGTCCCTGTCCTGCTCATCACCAGCTCAGGATCGCAGGCAGGTTAGTTAAGCTCACGCTGTCTCAGTTTCCACGTCTGTGAAATGGGGATAACAATGCTGCCTCACAGAATTTCTGTGAGAAGAAAATGAGTTATTTTACGATGATGGCTAAGAACTACTAAGAATTCCTGGCACGGTGTATACCTGTCAACTATATGGAATGCGGGAAGGTGGGGCTCTGAGGAGCGGGGGAATCACAGAGAAGGGGTTCAGAGTGAACTCTGCCATCTACAGGCTCTGTGTCCCTGGAGGAGTTGTTCAGCCTCTTAAAGTTTAGGTTTCTTGTATGTATCTTGGAGAATATAACACCTGTACCAGGTGGTGGTGAGAATGAAAGGAGATAAAGGATGTAAAATATCAGCAGTGTTTATCATGCATAGTAATCTTTCAGCGCATGTTATGTTGGTAGTAAAATGTCTCAGTCAAAGTTTTAGCTTGTGTTCTCTGTGAGAGGTGAAATTCCTGGGGTGAAACTCAGGGGGTAGCTTTGTTCTTTTGTGGGTGAGGATGGGCAGGGAGGAAAGAAGATGGAGTTGGCACCGGGAAGAGGAAGGGGTGGGGAAGGTGAGGGAACAGAGGAGAGGGAAAGGGAGCTGGCAGAGTAGGGGAGGGCTGAAGACAGTTAGGACGGCCCTCCTTGATTGTTTTGAGATCTACTGAATTTCAAAGCTGAAAGGAAAGCGCAGCTTGCCATCAGAGGTCTAGATGCAGGGAACTGAAAGGGATAGCGGGCTCTAGCCACAGGAGTGAGTTCTGATAGAGAGCTCCTGAGAACTCTGACATCTGGAGAACAGGTCGGGAGGGAGTGGGGAACATCAGCTAAGAACTGCTGTCCTGGGAGCCCACGTTAGGGGGGGCATCCTTTGCTGAACTTGATGTTGAAGGCCACTGTCCCCTCTGGGAGGACCAAGGGTACTGGATCAGCACACGGTGGATGGACAATCAGATTTCAACAGCCTCTCTGGTGGCAGCAAGAAGCCTGGTGGAAGGGCCCACCAGAGACTGGGGTTCTCCATGGTCAGTGTGGAAGGCAGGCTGGCCTTGGCTTGGAGGGCATAGTGAGAACAAATACTGGACATAGTGCTGTGTGGCGGGTGGGTGATGGAGCCAGTTCAGGATTTATTTCAGAAAAGAGATTGAGGGAGGGAGGAGAGAGAGAGCAAGGGAGAGAAAGGGAGGGAGAGAGGGAAAGAAGGAGGGCCGGCAGTGGGGGGTGGGGAGCTGTTTCCTGAATCAGTGGGGCAGGTCTTTCCTTTTCTGTCTTTTTGGAGGAAAAGTGGGGGAGTCCTTTACTACTGCCAGAGTTGACTTTTTCCATGGGCTTAGGTCAGGAAAGGTGACTACTCTGAGACAAGAGGCTACAAGCTGGACCCGTGCCTCTCCTCACACAGGATACCCACAGCAGGAATTTGTACCCACTTTGAGTTTCATCCACGACTTCTGCCACACAGTTATCACAACAACCCTGAGCATCGATATTTCTGTCCGTTTTACCGACGAGAAAACAGAATCCTAGGGAGATGTTGGAGCTTGCTCCAGGTCTCACGGGGCGGTGCCGCTGTCTGATCTAAAATTCCACATTGCTTCCACTCCCCCATTCCCTGCCCCATGCAGTCTCTCTCAGTCCTTGTGAGTATACCCCTAATTTTAGAATTGAATACAATGGCAGTTCTATCACATGATTTCATTTTTCTTTATTGTTCTGAGTCTAGGCTTCTTTAAGTCCATAAATAATACATAAATTAGTATGTTGAGCTGATTGCCACCTTTTTTCAACAGGCCTTCAGTTCTTCCTGAGATCAATAAAGCTTAAAAGAGAAGAAAAAAGCCAGCTCAGCTTGTGTCTGGATCCTGGACCTTGCTCTAATTCAGACCCCTTTCCTAGCGTTTAGGAAGCCATGCTTGACAGCTCAGCTATCTTGTCACTAATGAGTTGGGATGTGATTGTGCATTCCAAATCTAGTAAGGACGAAGCCAGTGCACTTGGATCCACAATGCTGATTAAACATAGGTGAAAAGAAATTTCTTTTCGAGGGGACGTGTAAGAAGAGAGGCAGAGGCTTCTTGTGTGTGCAATGCTTCCTCTGAACCATGGCTATGCTAGGAGCTGCTCAGCTTTCCACAGGGGACAGCAGAGGTCAAATCACATAGATGAAATTAAAGAAAAAAAATAACCAAATACCGGGGGGGAAAGTTGGGGGGGAGGGATAGATTGGGAGTTTGGTACTGACATGTACACCTGGCTATATTTAAAATGGATAATCAACGTATAGCACAGGCAACTCTACTCAATACTCTGTAATACCCTAAATGGGAAAAGAATTTTAAAAAAGGATCGATGCATGTGTGTGTACAACTGAATCACTTTGCTGTACTCCTGAAACTAACATGACTTTATCAATCAACTATATTCCAATATAAAATAAAATTTTTAAAAAGAAAAATTAAAAAAGAAAGATCTGGAAAACAAATAACCAAAGAAGAAAAGAGCAACAATTCAACATGATGAGATGAAACAGCAACCTAATGTGCCCTTTGGCTCAATTCATCATGTAGAAGAGGCTGCCCACTAGGAACCCAGAGAAGCTGCCAATTCAGACGGCTCTTGGTGCCAAGTGTGAAAGGGACCCCCTCTAGGCACACACAGCTCTACATGGGCTGAATTTCAGGTCCACTCACCTCTCATCCAGGCCCCCTTGTACAGGGGACCCCCCTTGTAGCTGTGCACGGGGCCCTGAGGGCCTGCAGGTAATCATGTCATATTTCCAGACTTTCCTTTTGTAAGATTTTTCTTTAAAAAAAAAAGAAAAAGATTCAGGAGCTACTTTATTTTTTTAGGACTGTGAGGCTGCGGCCTCTGACATGATATATAGATAAAAGATGTCACAGGGGTAAGAGCTAGAGAAAGCTTTAATGAGAGGAGCTTCAGCCATTTTCAAAGCACCACCATGGTACACAGAGAGGCCCCAGAGCTGGTGGAGAGCTGGGTGACGCGCCCTGGGTGACGCGCCATGGCAGTGGGCTCTTGCTTGTGCAAGGCCTTGCTCTGATGAGCTGGGCGATTGGAGGACCGTTTGAACAGACCAAAGAAAAATATCAAAAGGCAAATTGGAGTCAGGGAGAAAATGAATAGCCCATGATCTCCAAGGGAGATTACAAAGGTAATGACAAAGCAGTCAGGTTTTAAAAGGAGCTGTTATTCGAAGAAAGGTAATTTTGTTCAACTTTTTTTTTTTTTAAATGGAAAAGAGGATGAAGAGATCAGTACCAGCTAAATCATCACTGTCAGATAGAAGATAAATCTTTCATTAGGAAACATTTCTTTGCGTGCCCTTTTGACACTGAAGAATATATTTGATGTAAGGATTTGTGGCTTTATCAAAACTGTAATATGCTAAAATAAACAAAACCGTGATGTGATGTTTTATTGGAGAAGAGCAGCAGTGGGGAAAAAAAAAAAGGAAAGGAACTTTCAAGATTAATAGTGTATTTTCCCTATGGGGGAAACTCTTTTTAATCATTTTTTAAGATCCGTACTCAGGAATGTTTGCACATTCAGCAAACACAGGCTTGGATAACGAGAGTGGCTGCCTTGACCTCTAGAGATTCAGGTACAAATTCCTATCCAGAGATTTCTGCTGCCTGCAGAGCTTGGTTTCCTAAATAGGTTTCTTGCCCCAGACCACTGCTGAGATCTTGCCTCTATCTTCAGTGGGTAGTTAACTGCCCACCACCCCTCCCAATTCCCCAGTTCTCCCACTCCACCCAGATGTCTGCAGGCGCAGGGTGCCCTTCATTCTGGGACCAACGAGAGAATGAAGGTGTTAGTCACTCAGTTGTGTCCGACTCTTTGTGACCCAATGGACTGTAGCCCATCAGGCTTCTCTGTCCGTGGAATTTTTCAGGCGAGGATACTGGAGTGGGTTGCCATGTCCTCCTCCAGGGGATTTTCCCAACCCAGGGATTGAACCTGGGTCTCCTGCATTGCAAGCAAGCTCTTTACCATCTGAGTCACTGGGGAAGCCCAGGGGATGAATGAGGAGAAATTAAAGAAACTCTCCCGAGATGTGATCAGCTGCTGGTCCCACTGGGAACCAGTGCTTCTGCCTGGTCCTGGCCTTCCCTCGGCCATCACACCTCCCCTCGGGCCCCCTGCCGTCAGCTCAGGGCTGTGCATTCACCAAGTCTCTGTGGGATTTGCGTTGTGCCCACATCATGACCCCTGCCTCCGACTTCCTTAAGGCTGTCTCCAAGCCCCCGTATAAACTGGTCCCATCCCCTGACAAGAGCCCTGCCGCTGGGCAGGATCCCACTCACGACCCTGGGCTGTAGTTCTGGGGTCAGCCCCATGTCAGTCCCCAGTTTCTGCGCACACCATCTGGTGACTGCTGGGTGTCCTCCGACAGCCTGAGCTGTGCCCAGGCCTCAGTATCTGACCTAGCCTCCTGGATGGCTGTGCTCCCCAGGTTACCAACCCCTAGTCTCACCTGTAAAACTCTACCCTAGTCAGGGAATTCCTGGCTTTTCCTTTTAGAGCGTTGCCATTAACACAACACAGACACACCCTCTCGGAACATCTGCTCCAATCTCTCGTGGATTAGACTTCTCATCCACCACTTAATATGCATTCTCTACCAAGTGTCTCCATTCCTCGCAGTATATACGCCCTTAGAACTTCTGCTTCTGCAGGGCCCACTTAGCCTGTGTGTCTCCCCTCTCCCTCTCTGTGTCTCTCTTTCTGTCTCTGTGTATCTGTCTCTCCACCTCTGTATATCTTTAGAGAGACATATGTAGACATTTATTTATGTATTTATAGAAATAAAAATATTCATACAGATGTTCAATGCAGACATTTCTCTGGTGCTG
Organism: Cervus elaphus; assembly: GCF_910594005.1. Lineage (NCBI taxonomy): Eukaryota > Metazoa > Chordata > Mammalia > Artiodactyla > Cervidae > Cervus > Cervus elaphus. The sequence continues at coordinate 16,547,849 of NC_057839.1, read as the reverse complement.
TAGTGGGCACTACCACTGCGCCCTGCCCAGATCCCCATTGCTGGGCCGGTGGGCCCGTCCCCCAGCTGCCTTGAGCATTGCCTGCTAAAGCTCCCAGCTGCTCCTTTCCCTGGAGCATTATCTCTCGACTACAGATAGGAAGGCAGACCCTACCATCCCAGGGGAGACGTGTAGCCAGCTCTCCAGGTCAAGACTAGACTTTTTCTGAGGTCACAACTTTTCTCAGCACTTTCCTCTTTTCTGTACTTTTCTTCACTTGCTCCCTCATAGGTTTTTCCTGAAGAACACTCCCTCAGTAAACCATGTGTGCTGGAATCCTTGTTTCAAGCTCTGCTTTTAGGGAACATGCTTTAGGCAGGAACTCAGTTTACTTCTCTGCAAAGTGAAGTAGGAAGCTGGGCTAATGAGCTCTGAAGTCTCTTCCTGCTCTGATAACCCTTGGTGCTTTTCCTGTGCATTGTCTCACTTCTATCTCCCAAAAAGACAAGGCTTAGAAGAAAACTAGTGGTCAAACAGCACATGGGAAGAGTGAACATCGACATTTTAGGAATCAGTGAACTAAAATGGACTGGAATGGGTGAATTTAACTCAAATGACCATTATATCTACTACTGTGGGCAGGAACCCCTTAGAAGAAATTGAATAGCCCTCATAGTCAACAAAAGAGTCTGAAATGTGGTACTTGGATGCAATCTCAAAAATGAGAGAATGATCTCTGTTTGTTTCCAAGGCAAACCATTCAATATCACAATAATCCAAGGCTATGCCCCAACCAGTAATGCTAAAGAAGCTGAAGTTGAATGGTTTTATGAAGACCTACAAGACCTTCTAGAACCAATACCCCAAAAAGATGTATTTTTCATCATAGGTGACTGGAATGCAAAAGTAGGAAGTCAAGAGATATCTGGAGTAACAGGCAAATTTGGCCTTGGAATACAAAATGAAGCAGGGCAAAAGCTAATAGAGTTTTGCCAAGAGAACACACTGGTCATAGCAAACACCCTCTTCCAACAACACAAGAGAAGACTCTACACATGGACATCAGCAGATGATCAATACTGAAATCAGATTGATTGTATTCTTTGCAGCCAAAGATGGGGAAACTCTATACAGTCAGCAAAAACAAGACTGGGAGCTGACTGTGGCTCAGATCATGAGCTCCTTACTGCCAAATTCAGACTTAAATTGAAGAAAGTAGGGAAAACCACTAGACCATTCAGGTATGACCTAAATCAAATCCCTTACCATTTTACAGTGGAAGGGACAGATAGATTCAAGGAATTAGATCTGATAGACAGCGTGGCTGAAGAACTATGGATGGAGGTTCGTAACACTGTACAGGAGGCAGTGATCAAGACCATCCCCAAGAAAAAGAAATGCAAAAAGGCAAAATGGTTGTCTGATGAGGCCTTAAAAATACCTGAGAAAAGAAGGAAGCTAAAGGCAAAGGAGAAAAGGAAAGATATACCCATTTGAATGCAGAGTTCCAAAAAATAGCAAGGAGAGATAAGAAAGCCTTCCTCAGTGATCAATGCAAAGAAATGGAGGAACACAATATAATGGGAAAGACTAGAGATCTCTTCAAGAAAATTAGAGATACTAACGGAACATTTCATGCAAAGATGGGCACAGTAAAGGACAGAAATGGTATGGACCTAACAGAATCAGAAGATATTAAGAAAAGGTGTAAAGTACTATGCAAAAAAGATCTTCATGACCCAGATAATCACAATGTTGTGATCACTCACCTAGAGCCAGACATCCTGGAATTCGAAGTCAAGTGGGCCTTAGGAAGTATCACTACGAACAAAGCTAGTGGAGATGATGGAATTCCAGCTGAGCTATTTCAAATCCTAAAAGATGATGTTGTGAAAATGCTACACTTGATATGCCAGCAAATTTGGAAAACTCAGCAGTGGCCACAAGACTGGAAAAGGTCAGTTTTCATTCCAATCCCAAAGAAAGACAATGACAAAGAATGTTCAAACTACCTCACAATTGTACACGTCTCACATGCTAGTAAAGTAATGCTCAAAATTCTCCAAGCCAGGTTCAACAGTACATGAACTGTGAGGTTCCAGATGTTCAAGCTGGGTTTAGAAAAGGCAGAGGAACCACAGATCAAATTGCCAACATCTGTTGGGTCATTGAAAAAGCAAGAGAGTTCCAGAAAAACAACTACTTCTGCTTTATTGACTATGCCAAAGCCTTTGACTGTGTGGATCACAATAAACTGTGGAAAATTCTTCAAGAGATGGGAATATCAGACTACCTGACCTGCCTCCTGAGAAATCTGTATGCAGATCAAGAAGCAACAGTTAGAACTGGACATGGAACAACAGACTGGTTCCAAATCAGGAAAGGAGTATGTCAAGGCTGTATATTGTCACCCTGCTTATTTAACTTATATGCAGAGTACATCATGAGAAATGCTGGACTGGATGAAGCACAAGCTGGAATTAAGACTTCTGGGAGAAATATCAATAACCTCAGATATGCAGATTACAACCTCTTAGGGCATAAAGTGAAGAAGAGCTAAAGAACCTCTTGATGACAGTGAAAGAGGAGAGTGAAATATTTGCCTTAAATTTCAGCATTCAGAAAACAAAGATCATGGCACCTGGTCCCAATTACTTCATGGCAAATAGGTGGGGAAACAATGGAAACGGTGAAAGAGTTTATTTTTGGGGGCTCCAAAATCACTGCAGATGGTGATTGCAGCCATGAGATTAAAAGATGCTTGCTCCTTGAAAGAAAATCTATAACCAACCTAGACAGCATATTAAAAAGCAGAGATATTACTTTGCCAACAAAGGTCCATCTAGTCAAAGCTATGGTTTTTCCAGCAGTCATGTATGAAAGTGATAGTTGGACAATAAAGAAAACTGAACTCTGAAGAAATGATGCTTTTGAACTGTGGTTTGGAGAAGACTCTTGAGAATCCCTTGAACTGCAAGGAGATCCAACCAGTCCATCCTAAAGGAAATAAGCCCTAGATATTCATTGGAATGACTCAAGCTGAAACTCCAATATTTTGGCCACCTGATGTAAAGAACTGACTCATTTGAAAACGCCCTTATGCTGGGAAAGATTGAAGGTGTGAGGAGAAAGGGATGACAGAGGGTGAGATGGTTGGATGGCATCACTGACTCAATGGGCATGAGTCTGAGCCAGCTCCGGGAGTTGGTGATGGATAGGGATGCCTGGCGTGCTGCAGTCCATTGGGTTGCAAAGAGTAGGACACGATTGAGTGACTGAACTGAACTGAAGTGATTGATAAAACTGGAATGGTTGTGTTTCTGTGTAGCTTGTAAGATAATTGACTTAGCCTAAGGGATGTCTTAGCCAATTAGATCGCAGCACTTACTTTGGGCCTCTGGCAACAGGATCTGGAGAAGATCCGGGGGTGACCACCATGGAGTGTTTTCATCAGCTTGGATGCTATTTTCACATGCAGTTCTTGAGTTGCTGAGCCATGCGGACATTTCAGGGTCCCAGGTTTCTGGAATGTAGACCCGGGCAGTCACTGATACCAGCCCAACTTGGTGCCTGGTGACAGCCATGCAGACATTTTAAAGTACCATGCTGTCTCCAGTGAGTAATATGTAGAGCACTGAGAGAAACAGGCAGGCTGTGTTCCAAATTATTTGTATCTAGAAAATGTTAGTTGTACACAATGATGTTATCGACTGTTGTCAGTCTTGGCTTGGGTCATGGAAAAACTGAAGGTGAATTAGATCATCCGAGTTAATAGCACAAACAACCCTGCAAAAGAAAGTATCTTCCCCCAAATTAAAATTCTTACAGCTCCTGTATTGCTGTTCTAACCATACAGTGTCTTGCTCTTATGCACATACAAGTTACCAACGTCTGCCAGAACTGTATCACGCGACTGTTGTCAAGTAGCCATGAGTTGCTTTCATTTAGGAAACCTCATTAAACTTATCTATTGGACATGTGGGTTTTGGCCTGAAACTAAAGACCTGACTGCTCTCTTGTCTACTGACTTCACCTTGTTAGCATAACAGGGGACTCAGCACTCACGTGGCTGTACAGTCTGAGTCATCAATGGAAGATAATAATTATTCCCAAAAGTTTCTATGAGAGCTGCTTAGGAAACACTTAGAAGGCACTTGCCACACCTCCAGTAGGGCTCTAAGCCAGCCCACAGTGTCCCCTGAAACACACATGCTTACCTGAGGTTATAGGAACAATGAATTCAGAAGTAAGTGGTCCTCTGGAGCTTGTTGCTAGATCTGAGTACAGTCTGGGGCAGAGACCTCCTCAGGAGATTGTTTTGCTTTGATCTGTACTTTGAACTCTTCATGGGGGATGTGGTGGAAGAGGAAGGATTGTGAAAAATTAATATTTTCTTAAGGGCCTTATGCTAATAGCATTGCCTTTTGCCAAAGGGAGCCAAGGAGAAAACTGCAGCCTCCTTTCACCCCTTGCTGTGTACTCTCTGCATTCCTTTCCCTCATTCCCAGAGGCTTCAGTCTCCTAGGGTCCAGGACAGGTAGTCTGGAAGGGTTCAGTGGAGCTGGGCTCTGAGGCAGAAGACCAGGCTCTAAAGACCAGTGTGAGCTTGGCCAAGTCAGTGTGCATCCCAGGACATAGATTTCCTCATCTGAAACAGAAGAGATGGATGCAAAATGTCCCGTTCAATCAGCAAATTGTGTCCTTTTAGACAAGTTCTAGCTCTAGAAAGTGTTAGTCGCTCAGTTGTGTCTGACTCTTTGTAACCCCATGAACTGTAGCCCACCAAGCTCCTCTGTTCATGGAATTCTCCAGGCAAGAATACTGGAGTGGGTATCCAGTCCCTTCTCCAGGGGATCTTCCCAACCCAGGGATCAAACCCACGTCTTGTGTGCTGCAGGCAGATTCTTTTCCAGCTGAGCCACCAGGGAAGCTCTAAAACCCAAGACCAATTTCCTTACTGATGGATGAAGAAACAGAGCCCGGCCAATTCTCCCAACTCCCAGATCTGTGCTCAGAGTCCCTCAGCAGTGCAGCCAGCATCCCCGTGATCACTTCCTGAGCCAGAGTCCCCATGACGGCATCCTGAGCACCTTCCAGGCTTGGTGGCCCTGGCCAGACTACCCATCCTCAGCTTTGACCATGTTGGCAACCCAGAGCCAGTTTCAGGGTTTAGTTTAAAGGCGACTTTGGACAGTTCCTGGCACCTACTTTGCATGCATTCTTGTGTCCTGTGTAGGTGGAGTGGAGGTGTAAAGGGGAATTAAAATTTTTTTAGAGTTCCAAGTTTCTTGTATATCAGAGGACAGGGTAAGGGGTTCAAGACTGCACTGCTCAGTGGGGAGGGGGTGGCAGGGGACACAGATGCCCTGCTCAGATCACAGTGTGGTAGAGATGGAGGGGGATGGGGAGTGTGACACCAGCTTGGTGATAGGAGGGTATTCGATCCTTAGCGTACCTCCTGGTGTCATTCACTTTAAAGGGCTGTGGACCACTTCCTTAAAAGAGTCTGGTGGCCTCTAGGCAGGAACACTGATGTGAATTGTCTTCCAGAGATGAGCTGAAAGAATACTTAGCTGGCTTACCAGGATGGAGTTACAGTACAGGGACCCGAGGGAGATGATTTCCAAAGCACTTGGCGGGAATCCCTTTTGGGTGTGGGTGTGTGGGGAGAGAGGGAGAGAAAAATAGAGAAGCCAAAACCCAGAGACCAAGTTTGAGGAGACATTTCTAAGTGAAGCTTTCCACCATCCCTTTGTTGGTATGGGGGACATACCAACTCTCTTAAGGGATACTCCTTTAAGAGGGAAATAGGCTAGCACATGTCTGGGGAAATACAGAGTTTTCCACCAATAAACCTAGGAACCTCCTAAATTCTAAGTGGGGAAGTGAATTCTTAGTCAAACCCTTGAAATAAAACTTGATATCACAGTCTGAGTGGGAATGGGTGGAGTGAGGATTGAGAATGGCTTGGGTGTCTCACCTGAACAAATGAATCATGGAAGAGAGCTTAAATCATCCAGCCCTGCCTCGCTTCCACCACAGAAATCCCTCACATGACAGCTCAGTCAGATGAGCATACAACTTCTGTTTCAGTTCTTCCACTGAAAGGAAACTTACTCATCATATCTCTTACCAATGATAGACTTGAATATTCCATGGTGGGACAGGCTTAATTATTAAAAGCTGCTTCCTTGTATGAAATTAATTAAGCCTCCCCTTGGTCATAGTTTTGTCCTCTAGATCTAAATATTCAAGTATATTGACTTTCAAAGTATTTTCGTTGAAATCCCTGAAAGGCGGGTTTTAGCGCTCTGCAGAACGGCTGGGGCTTCCCTGGTGCCTCCACAGTAAAGAATCTGCCTGCCAACGCAGGAGACATGGGTTCAATCCCTGGGCTGGGATGATCTCCTAGAGAATGATATATAGCAACCACTCCAGTATTCCTGCCTAGAAAATCCCACCCAGAGGAGCCTGACAGGTCTACAGTCCAGTTCAGTTCAGTTCAGTTGCTCAGTCATGTCCAACTCTTTGAGATCCCATGGACTTCAGCACGCCAGGCCTCCTTGTCCATCACCAACTCCCGGAGTCCACCCAAACCCTTGTCCATTGAGTCGGTGATGTCATCCAACCATCTCATCCTCTGTCGTCCCCTTCTCCTCCTGCCTTCCATCTTTCCCAGCATCCGGGTGTTTTCAAATGAGTCAGTTCTTCACATCAGGTGGCCAAAGTATTGGAGTTTCAGCTTCAGCATCAGTCCTTCCAATGACTATTTAGGACTGATCTCCTTTAGGATGGACTGGTTGGATCTCCTTGCAGTCCAAGGGACTCTCAAGAGTCTTCTCCAACACCATAGTTCAAAAGCATCAACTCTTCTGTGCTCAGCTTTCTTTATAGTCCAACTCTCACATCTATACACGACTACTGGAAAAACCATAGCTTTGACTAGATGGAACTTTGTTGGGTTACAGTCCATGGGGTCACAAGAGAGTCAGGTACAACTTAGTGACTAAACAATGACAACCAAGTGACTGACGATCTTTAGTTCATTCAATTGTTGATCATGAAGGACACAACTCTAGACCCCTTCCCGTTTCACCTAGTGTCCTCTGGTTTGTCAGTGTGAGCTATGACCTGTCTCCTTTCTTCTCTCTGCAATCCAGGAGGATCATAACCCCAGGCTTTCTTGTGTGTGGAGTCTGGGGGTCTTTTGAGCCTCTCCAAGAGATTTTCTGGTGTAGTTTGGCTTGCTCTGTGCCTACTGACCATGTATGGCAGCCCAAAGGCAAGGGGCTTTGCTCATGTGGGAATATTGAGAGCTGGGAAACTGGATGTTCCCAACAAGCATGGGAAAAGTAGGTTGATAAAGACTTGCCTGTTCTCTTTGAGGATCTGCACATGCCCCAGATTTTTCCTCATTTCCCCCCAGACTATGGTCTCCTAAAGCCAAAGGTTACAGCACAAAATTAACTTTGGCCCTAAAGAATGGATAATGATCTGACATCCCTTACCTCCATCCTCCCATCCACTCACATATGTAATCTTTTGTCAGTATATACCTTGCACTATTTCAGGCCATTTACTAGGCTTGGTGATAGCACCTGTGAGATGTGGGTTTCTGCCAACTGATCTTTTTCGTCTTCTTGAACCCCACTTCTCTGAGCAGCCAGAGATCCAAAAAAGATTTAAGACAATTTAAGCAGATTAACACAGTGCCTCAAAAGGGTCACAATCTCAAATAACTTTAAATTGAGTATTTCCAAATGGGGGACAAAAAATGTTTCTCAATTAAGGGTGTATTAGAATACCAGGCAGTGGGGGTGGGAATGGGGGTAGGGAAATTGGCAAGAGAGAGAAGTAGCAAACTTAGTTCAGAAAGCATATGCTTATATCACCAGTATGCCTTTCACTTAATTGAAGTCAATATACTAATTTACTTGAAATTTATACAACTGTGAAAGAGGGTGAGAGGTTTTCATATTTAATACAATGGGGCCTGGAGTTTAGATCATGCCAAGAGCTCCTGTCTCAGATTTAGAAGGGTGGGCTCTTCTGTTATTCTGTTTTCTCCCTTTATCCTGAGATGGATATAGCTATTTTTACTCTCACTGCTTGTGGCTTACAGTTCACTGGTTGTGATGAATGGGGAATCTTTTCTTGGCACATCCTATAGATCAACTTCTCGGATCTTCTCTCCTTCGGGTCTCTGGCTGCTCAGAGGAGAGACTCTCACAGAGAAAGAGAAGAGAGGTTAGTCATCAGGAGCCTGCATCTTGCCTCTGTGCCCTCTATCCACTATCTGGCTGCTTTGCAGACCACTTTCTCCAGGATATCCCAAAATCTTGCTGCCTCTGTAGCCGGGGATCTCTGGCCACCCCAACACTTTCCCACTGGGGAAGCTAGTCTAGGTCAAAGGTGACAGATTACTTTCCCACCAATCTGAGATCCCAGAGAATCACATCTAGGGATGCAGAACACCAGACAATAATGCAATTCATAGAGGGCAGGACACCTCAATTTTTTTTTTTTTAAATTGAAGAATAGTTGATTTACAATGCTGTGTTAGTTTCAGGTGTAAAGCAAAGTGATTCAGTTTATGTATATGTATATATACATATATACATACTTTCTCAGATTTTTTTCCATTTTAGGTTATTGTAAGATACTGAATTAGGCAGGACACCTCTTAACAGCAGGTAGGGGAATATGACAGGGTTTACAGCATCTCATCCAAACGCCTCTCCCGGCTGCTGGAGTTGGAGCAAACATAGCCCTGCTTCTGGGTTCTCATCCCCATTCCAAAACGTACACTTTCTCCCTGGCGACAGCCTCTGGGTCACATTGCCCAAAGCCATATCTTACTTCAGGTTCTGCAGAACGTTGTTCCCTTAGCTAAGCACCTGTCCGCTGTAGGTGGGATGTGCATGTGGCCAGGAAGACAGGGTTCAGTGGGGCCCAGCTGGTGTGTGCCTGGGCCCTGGTGTGTGCCACGCTTAGCCGCTCAGTCCTGTCCAGCTCTTTGTGACCCCATGGACTGCAGCCTGCCCAGCTCCTCTGTCCATGGGGATTCTCCAGGCAAGAACACTGGAGTGGGTTGCCATGCCCTCCTCTAGGGGATCTTCCCAACCCAGGGATTGAACCCAGACCTTCCGCATTGCAGGTGGATTCTTTACCATCTGAGCCACCAGGAAGCCTGTGGTAGGCACTCAAGAGAGGTTGGTTGAATGGAAGGCTGATGGGGCTGGACAAGGGATGGTTTCTGCCAGGTTGAAGTCTTGAATTCTGGAAAGGGTTTTCATGAAGGGGAATGTTTCCTTGTATTTTGAAAGTGATGACCTGGACCTGGTACAGATCTTTACCCACTCTGTTACCTGCAGAGAAACTGGGGTGGGTTATATGGATTTGGAAGTCTGGAGCTGAGAAGGAGAACCTAGCGGCCTTGGTGTGCCCACACACTGGGAATCAGAGGGGCAGTAATGTTTGTCCAGCTCTGGAGGCCCTGAGAAGGAGGTGGCCTGCCTCAGAGATGGTCAGTTAAAACTCCATCAAGCAATAGGAACAGGGCTGGCCATGCAGTTTGCAGGGGCCTTCTACAAAGGCAAAGTCTCTGTTCAAAAATTATTTAGAATTTCAAGATGACGACAGCGGGGCACTAAACTAAGCACAGGCTCTTCTAAGTGTGGAGCCCTGTGTGGGCACCGTGAGGCCTCCGGGGCTGGGAGGCATCGCTTCTCGTTGTTTCAGAAGCAGCTGAGTCAGCTCCTCTGCAAGGCATCCCTTTTCCCTCTCTCCTGGACCCAGTCCCATCAAGTCCACTTTGCTCTTGTTCTGGATCCACTGTATTTGTTCCATCTTGTTTTTAGCTGCTTACAAGTCTGAGGTTCTCCACAGCTAGTAATGCTGTTGCCATTTCGTAAGGTCACCATGCCTCTGGCAGGAGTGCTTTGTATACCTTATCTTAATCTATTCAGAAAGACTTGGTGGTAAGCAGTTTTATCCCCCTTAACAGAGACACAGAGTGACTTGGCCAAGGCCACACAATTTACAAAAGACCGAACCGAGACCAGGATGGCTTAGAAACCCAGGCTCTTTCCTTTCACCACTTGGTCTTGGCACAGTTGTCTCTTGTTAATTTTGTTCATCTTTGGGGCCTTGTGGTTCCCCGGTGGCTCAGCGGTAAAGAATCTGGCTGCCAATGAAAGCGACATGGGTTCTCTCCCTGGGTTAGGAAGATCCCCTGGAGAAGCAAATGACAACCCACTCCGGTAATCTTGCCTGGGAAATCCCATGGACAGAGGAGCATGGTGGGCTACAGTCTACGAGGTCGCAAAAGAGTCAGTCATGACTGAGCAACTAAACAGCGACAACAGGGCCTTGTAGATTGCAGGCCCTCAATTTTTTGCTTTGTTTTTTGAGTGCCAGGGTATGTGGTGTGGTAGGAGAAGCAGTCACATGTGGAACTAGGGTGAATTAGGGGTCTCAACTCCAGGCAGTTCTCTGCTTCCCACACCTCCGTGCCCTCCTGTCCTGGTCTGAGCATGGCAGAAGAGACCCGGGCAGTGGAAGTTGCTGTGGTACACGGGGGCCTTCTGGATTCTGGACTCCATTGACGTTAGGGCTTCCCTGACTTGCACGTCTTTCTGCCTCTCACAGGCACTGAGTCTATTCTAGCCGAGTGCATCTTTCTCCTGGGTCATCTGCCTACACCTTATCTCTTCTCCAGCAGGGACGTGGGCTGATAATGTGGAAGTTAAGCAATTCCCCTCATTTCCCAAAGACTCGGCCAGCGTGGGATTGGAACAGCTACTTTTTGCTCTCTTCCCCTGGGCTTCACTCTGACTCCATTCCACCTTCCAGAAGGCCCTCCAAACAGAAGCCTTTCCGAGCAGAGGACACGCCCAGTCACAATAATTTTTTTCAGGAAAGAGAGGAAAGAGCGAATGAACATGTGAGCAAAGAGGTTTTTACTGTGATTCCGCTTCTCACCTCAGGCAGGAGGGGCATAGGAGGTGAGTAACATTCCAGACAAGGCCGTTGTGTGTGGCTGAGGCCTCATCTTATGTTTAGACAGCCCTTTCAATTGGAAGGGCGCCTTTGGCCAACACTATACGACTCATGTGGAGAAGGCAATGGCACCCCACTCCAGTACTCTTGCCTGGAAAATCCCATGGATGGAGGAGCCTGGAAGGCTGCAGTCCATGGGGTCGCTAAGAGTCAGACATGACTGAGCGACTTCACTTTCACTTTTCACTTTCACACACTGGAGATGGAAATGGCAACCCACTCCAGTGTCCTCGCCTGGAGAATCCCAGGGACAGGGGAGCCTGGTGGGCTGCCGTCTATGGGATCACAGAGTCAGACATGACTGAGGTGACTTAGCAGCAGCAGCAGCAGCATATGGCTCATGTACAATAAAGCCTTGTTGCCCTCCTGCTTTCAAAAGCAAGACTCATATGCACCCATGACAGGACTTGACACACAGACCCACTGTGGACAGGTGGTGTGGCTTTTGCCCCGGGACACTGTTGTCTCCCCCGGCAGGCCTCATAGCCTGAAGCCTCGTTAGCCCAGCTCTTTGTGACTTAGATCTATTTGGTGTCCTGCCTCACTAGGTTCCTCTGAGTCTCTGAGTTTGCCCACTAAGAGTCTTCGTCTTGTTTTCCTCTGGATGGGATTAGGTTAGTGCCTTTGTGCGGCTTGTGAATAGTGGCTCAGACGGTAAAGCATCTGCCTACAGTGTGGGAGACCTGGGTTCAATCCCTGGGTCGGGAAGATCCCCTGGAGAAGGAAATGGCAACCCACTTCAGTACTCTTGCTTTGGAAAATCCCATGGATGGAGGAGCCTGGTAGGCTACAGTCCATGGGGTCGCAAAGAGTCAGACATGACTGAGCAACTTCACTTTGTGTGGCTTGGGATCTCACTTAGCCGATCTCACTTCCTTTCCCTCTGGCTTACAATGAAGAATAAATTGAGAGGACTCCTAGGTGTGTTCTGCTGATTCTTGCTGTTTGGGGAAAGGGGCTTGTGCTGGCAGATCTCATTTGGAAGCTGTCACTTCTCGGTCTAGAATATTCAGCAGGATGGGTTTTTACATAACTAATGTGGACAATTGATGATATGTACCTGCTGGGCCCTCAGGGATTTCCTCTTTGAAATCACAGTTTAAGCGATGAGATTCTGAGAAGCTGAGCTAACTGGAGTTTCCATTTGGAAGATCTTGATCTCTGGAGTCTTCCGTGTGAGCTGGTTTGGCTTTCATGCTGTTTCGCTCATCTCTGTTCAGATTTTGTAGCAGTGGAGGAAGACTAAAACCTCTTCTAATGTTTATTTGACTATTGAGATGAATTGTCCATTTGCTGAAAGGGTCTCTCAAATATTACTAGTTGTATGGGGTGAATGGGAGTGTTTTTATGTGGACATGGTTATTCACTTGCTTCTGTGTGTTAGAGAATTAGATGTGAGCACCAAGCTTAAAATAAAAGCAAGAGTATTTTATAAAGAACATTTTCCTTTTTTTCTTCTCCTTGCAGAAGGTGCCGCCTTTCAGCTGTAATTACACCTTCTGTTTACCTCTGTGAATCAGTTACACAGGTCCGGGCAAACTGTTGCATCATCATGTTTCTCTTTTGATGTATAATTGTGGTTGAAAGACAAAAGGCATGATTAGATTTCAGGCGGGAGAAGGAAGTTGGAATCTGAGATCACAGCACTCTATAAATGTCAGACTGGGGGGAGAGGATTCTGTCTCCTGACTTGGGGTGTGGACCGTGCCTCAAAATCCAGGCAGGCATCCACAGACGCTTAGAAAAACCATTTTCCTAGAATAGGGAAGACGAGGAGAGGTGGTAAGAGACTGCACGAGACTCTAGCCACCAGAGACTAATGCTGATGAAAATTGTGCATATCGGAAAGAGCGAGTTACTCTTTTTTTTTTCAGTGACTGCACTGGATTTTGAAATTAAACTGTTGTAGCCACGCATTCTGGGAAACAAACTCACTCAGAAGGACGGTGCAGACAGTGGAGTGCAGCTCATTACACCGGCGGGCCCAAGGCAGAGTCTCCTCCTAGCCAGGGACCCTGACCAGTTTTTCTGAAAACCTTATATACCCTAAGTGTATGTGTCCAAACCCACCTCCCCAAATTCCCTGAAACTAGTCTGAACAAAGGAAAAGAAAGATACAATTAAAGTTAACTCGTGATTCATATGCCTTAAGCCTAGGTAGTTAACAGTGGACAATAATCAATAGGCCTGTGGTCATACACCAATAAGCATAAAAGAATTTATGATTCTATTCAGTTACACAGATAATTAGGGTATTCTTTTAGGTGACAGAGAGTCTAGGTATGAACCCTGGGGCGCTTCCATCCAGGGGGCCTGGTTTTCCAGTTCGCATGTCGTTTCCATAGATCCTGGGTGTCTAGCTCAAAGTCCACGGTCCGGCCCAATATGGAGTCCTGCTTTCAAGATGGAGCCTGTTCTGTCTGTTTCCTCCTTCATTCCCTCCTCTTGATGCTCTTAACTCATAGTATGAGCATCATTCATAGGGAAATATTGCACCCTGACTCTCAGACCTCCAATTTGGGAGAACGACATCAACCTTTGGGTTACAAAGTTCATAATACATTGTAAAATAAAGGGTCCACAAAGCAGAACTATCAAGGCAACTATAACAATGGTAAATATAGTTTTCCTCCAGTCACTCTTCACCCAAGATAGGACTGAAGTCCAAAAAGGAAGATTATCATCAGACATAACTTTTACCTGACTTCTCATGTCATTTAGGGTGGCTGATATATAGCCAGATAAATCAGGAATATATACACAACATTCAACTTTAATTAGAGCACAGGTCCCTCTTTGTTCTGAAACTATGGTTAGTCTCAGGATGATACCAGCAAGTCCTTGTAGCAGCAGTTGACTGTAGAGCTTCCTCTCTTTTTCTTCTGTAAGATGATCTTGGTTTCCCGGGGATCAGTGGGGTCCTTTTGTGTAGTCCACTTGGCGTCCTCCAGGTCTGCGTGCTATGCTCTCTCCACCTTCCTGTGGTGGATCCAGGGGTGACACCTGCAAATTTAACTGCAGTCGGGCTGGTTAGAACGACAGTGTACGGACCCTTCCAATGTGGGGCCAAGGAGTTGTGTTTCCAGTCCTTGACCACACCTGATCCCCGGCACAGATTCATGAATCTGTTCCCCAAGGGGGAACGGCACCCTTTCTTGTACCAACTTAGTTACCTGATCCATTACCTTACCCAGTTGTTTCATCTGCTGTGAAATCTCATCTCCCCTTACCTGAGGCAAATTTGTTGGCACCTGTTTTATTATGGGAGGGGGCCTCCCATACACAGTTTTGTATGAAGAGCCGTGGGACCGTGGGGTCATCCTGAGTCTGAGCAGAGCCGTCAGACAAGTCCCCCCAGGAGCAGTCAGTCTCTAAGATCCACTTGGAGAGTGTCTCTTTAAGTGTCCGGTTGGTTCCTTCCACCATCCCAGAACTCTGGGGCCTATATGCTGTATGTAATTTCCACTTGATGTTTAAAGTTTTGCTTACTTGTTATACTAAATCAGCTACGAAAGCCAGGCCATTGTCCGATCCAATGCTGGTAGGAAATCCAAATCTGGGAACTATCTCCCTAAGTAGGAACCGGCTACTTTTGAGGCTCTTTTAGTCTGGGTAGGAAAAGCTTCTACCAATCCCGAGAATGTACATACTATGACCAGCAGGTAATGGTAGTGTCAGTGAGGTTTCATTTCAGTGAAGTCCACTTCCTGGTGCTCAAAGGGCAGCGTGCCTTTTAGCTGAATCCCCGGAGATTTCTGTCTGTGCCGAGGGGCAGCATTGATCCATGAGCAGGCAGTGCAGTTCTGAGATTTTGTCCTGCATAGGGAAGAGAGGTGGGGAACCAAGAAATATTTTCAAATTAGCTCTTCCAGTTTATCATGGCCTAGATGGGTCGCTTGGTGTGTTTGGCTTACCAGAGTGGGTGCCAGCTCCTCCGGTACCAATAATTTGCCACTGGGCAGTTCCCACCATCCCTTTTCAGTCTTGATGGCCCCTTCCACTTTGGCTAGTTGGTTTTGGGCTTCTGTGTATTTTGGAGAGTCTAGTGTTAGCTCAGGCAGCTCCACCAATAGGGGCTTCATTTGTCACCCCCAAGCCCTCGACTGCTTGTTTAGCGGTCTTATCTGCCAGTCTGTTCCCTGAGCCCAGGGTGGGTATCCTGTTTTTGACGTCCTCAGCAGTGTATGACTGCAACCCTTTCTGGTTCCCAGGCAGCATCTAATAGGGTCTTGATTTCTTTCTTATTTTTAGTATCTTTTTCACTAGTTGTCAAAGGCCTCTCTCCTTATACAGAGCCCTGTAGTGTGGCAAAAGCATACGTGGAGTCTGTGTAAATGTTTGTCTTCTTACCTTTTGACAGCTGGAGGGCCTGGATTAGAGCGTATAGTTCGGCCTGTTGAGCGGACCAGTGTGATGGCAGAGAGCTAGCCTCAACGATGGTTTCTCCCATGACTACTGTGTATCCCGACAGTCATTGTCCTTGTTTCACCAGGCTGGTGCCACTGGTGTACAGGACCAAATCTGGGTCCAGGACTGGCTGGTCTCTCAAGTCAGGTCTGCTGCATATTTTCTTGCAATCATGTGAGGGTCCACCTTCTCCCACAAGAAAGAGAGTGGCCAGATTCAGGGCCTGACAAGGCTCAGTAGCAACATGGGGGTTCTCACATAACAGTCCCTGGTACTGAGTAATCCGGGATGTTGACAGCCATTTATGGGGGTCCCCTCACAGGAGAGTGCTGACCTCATGCGGGACTTTTACGAACAAATCTTGGCCCAAAGTCAGCTTGGTTGCCTCCCGGACCAGTAAGGCAACTGCAGCAACTGCCCGTAAGCATCCCAGCCACCCAGTGGCAACATTGTCCATCTGATTCGAGAGATAAGTCCCTGGTCTGTCCCATGTCCCCATAATCTGGGACAGCACTCTCATAGCCACCTTGTCCTAAAGAGTAAACGGCTTAGCAAGGTCTGGCAGGCCCAAGGCGGGTGCTGACGTAATTGTACCGGGTTTGAGTTCTATTACCAGTGGGGCTTGTTTTGCAAGCCTTGGGGGTGTTGTCTTCTGCCCAGACCTCAGGAAATTGTTGAGTTAACTCTCTCTCTCTTGACTGTTTAGCCTGTCAGGTTTCCTTGCCGGGAGATTGCACAACCTCCATTCATCTTGAAGGGCTACTGAGAGGAAGAGTAAATAGGTGGTTGAGCCCACTCGAACAGTGGGTCTTTCGTGGGGGGAAAGGTCACTTGTGCCCCCAATTTAGACAGCAAGTCTCTTCCTAACAAAGGTACTGGGCATTCAGGGATGTATAAAAATTCATGAGTCACTTGGTGTCCCCCCATCTGACATTTTCAGGGTAGGCTAGAGACACAAAGGCTGCATTTATCACCATCTGAGACCCAGCAGCCTCTGGCTGGGCCTATTGGCGTATAAAGCCTCTAGGCCTCGCACAGTCTTTCGCAGAACTCAGAGGGTGATTCGCTTTCCCTTTGAATCACTTCGGAGGGTTTTGCGATACCCATAGCTTTTTGGGCCCCCCTCTTGAGACCTCGTAAAATAGTCACCCGATATCTCCAGGTGAGCCCTCCCTCCCTCTGGGTCACAGTCCCAATAGGGCCCCTCATCGGGGGTGGCTGGTTCTCCCACCACTGCGGGTTTGCAGTACCCTCAGGGGCCATTTCTCTGAACAATTTTCTGGCCTCGATTAGGATCCTGTGTCCTTCCTCAGTGCTGAAAAGGGAGACTAGCAGTTGGATTATGTCATGCTATGTAAGGCAGTGGGTCCGAAAAATAGTCTCCATTAGCCTAATCATGGCTTGTGGCTCCCCTGAGTACCGTGGAGCGTGTCTCTGCCAGTTTAATATATCCGTAGAGGAAAATGGCTGGTAATAATAGGCTACAGGGGGGCTGATGGTAGTACCCGCATGCGTCCTGACCCGGAGGCTGCTGTAGCTCTCTGAGGGGCATCTGTAGTGGGGTTCTTTCCCCCTGTTCCCTGGCGGAGTGCAGCCTCTGTCTAATTGGTGTATTTTCTCCCCCCTTCCCATCAGTACTCACCGGGAGAGGTGGATACAATCTAGAGGTCCAGCTGAGGTGGAATTCTGGGGACGTTGACCAGAGGTCTCCATTGCTGGGATTGGAGCCTGGTGAAACGGCGGCTCTACAAACTCCGGGAGAGCTGGTGGAAGAGCAGCGGCTGCTGCAGGAACTTCACCTGGCCCTGGATCGGGCATTAAGGTGGCCTCTGGTCCTGATGGAACACAGGGCGGCGGGCGAGTCATTATCCAGTATGGGGGAGGGATCAGGTCATCCCCGTCCGAATCCTGTAGAATTTCCTTTTTTATCATCAGTCAATTTTTGTGCCATTAATATTTTTCCCTTTCCCTTCTGGATACAGAACCTTGTTCAAGTAGGAGGGTCTTGAGCTAACCCTAGCCATGAGTCAATATATGGATATTGATCCGCGTGTCCTGGCTCTCCTCTGACTACAGTATAGACTGCTTCCACTATTTTTAAGTTCATGGTGTTCTCTGGTGGCCATCCTACTTCCATGGGGGCCATTTGACCTCACAGAGTATGTGGAGGCGGTTAGGCTTCATCTTCACCCCATGCCGCTGCTGCTAAGTCGCTTCAGTCATGTCCACCCCATAGTCTCCTACAAATCCCTTCTTTAAATTTTTAATCATGCACTCCAATACAGTTGCCTTAGATTCACTTCCCCGCATCTTGCTTACCTTCTCGGACCTTCTTCTACTTTTCCTTTTCGTTCTGTCTGTGAAGTTCTCAGTACTCTATGTACTTCTGGTATTTCCACTCAATGACACTTAAATTGCCATTCTGCCTCCTTCCTAATTAGGGTGAGAAGAGCCTTACCTGCCAGATCCTAGAGGGAGAAGGGGGATCGGCATGTCTTCACCTGCCGGTCAGCACAGGCGAAACAGAACACCATGTAGTCCAAGACTGTTTTTCCCTTAACTTTTAAAGTCCATTCTGCCTTGGTGGGCTTGATCAGGTGCGGATGAAAATACAGATGGGTTAAATATCCCACATCCCAGGCTGTCTCTGGAGAAGCCAATTTGTACTCACTTATGTATCCCCCTCCTTCTAGCCTGACAATTCCGAGGGGGTCAAGAATTTCATAGTAGATGGGACACCTCCTTGGGGAGGGCAGAATATGAGCACACAAAAACCAAGTTTCTTCTCCTAAAAATCCCCTGGCAATTGCTTGGTAATAATTTTCCCCAAGACGGCGTGGACACCACCTCCTAAATGACCTTCACAAATTTCCTTCCTAAGCCCTAACACGCTCGTCAACCTGTGTACCAAGCAATCGTTGCCACCTGCCTAGTCCAGGCTCCTGTGGTCTGTGCGCCTTCTAATCCCTCCCGGGGGGTGATCAGGCCCCCTCTTCCACCCTGCCAGGCGGGTTCCTCCTCACCTGAGCGCTCAGTTCCCCTGCTCCCGTCCACCACCTGCTAACCTGAAAGGTCCAGGCATTGAGAAGCAGAATCCTTCCAGAAGGGTAAGGCACCTTCCCCCCTCTAGAAGATTTGAGCCACAAGGCCTCGGAGTAGTCCCAAATGGGACTTGTCTCCTCAAAGTGAGGAGTTTCCCAGTCAATGCACTAAACGTAGCCACGTGTTCCGGGAAACAAACTCACTCACAAGGACAGTGCAGACAGTGGAGTGCAGCTCATTACACCGGCGGGCCCAAGGCAGAGTCTCCTCCTAGCCAGGGACCCTGACCAGTTTTCCTGAAAACCTTATGTACCCTAAGTGTACATGCCCAAACCCACCTCCCCAAATTCCCTGAAACTAGTCTGAACAAAGGAAAAGAAAGATACAATCAAAGTTAACTTGTGATTCATATGCCTTAAGCCTAGGTAGTTAACAGTGGACAATAATCAATAGGCCTGTGGTCATACACCAATAAGCATAATAGAATTTATGATTCTATTTGGTTACACAGATAATTAGGGTATTCTTTTAGGTGACAGAGAGTCTAGGTACGAGCCCCGGGGCTCTTCCATCCAGGGGGCCTGGTTTTCCAGTTGGTGTGTCGTTTCCATAGATCCTGGGCATAGAGCTCAAAGTCCACGGTCCGGCCCAAGATGGAGTCCTGCTTTCAAGATGGAGCCTGTTCTGTCTGTTTCCTCCTTCAAAACCCAGCGGGGAGAACATACCTGCCTAAGGTCGGGAGCAGCATGGGGCTTGTGGGCATGTGAGCTGAGACCATCTATTTTTCAAGCTCTGGAGCTCTGTGTCTGCCCTGCTGTAGCTGCTATGTGACAAATTTCAATTTTTAGCCCTACTTTAGGTGGAGAAGATGCTGATTTTACCATGGGAGCATGTGGGGGAGGGGACGGCCTGGTGACTCAGGTAGTAGACCCCAGCCCCTTCTTTTGTTTTCACATCTGGGAGGCATTTGTTCCATTGTTCAGGCTACCCTTGGGGGAGGATGTAAACCTTCCAAAGTAAAAAACAGCTCTCAGAAAGCCTTCAACATTTTTGATTCAATTAGAATTTACTCAGTGCTTGACAGACAGAGGTGCTGGGGTATCTCTTTTTTAAGAGAAGTTTGGCTACCAAAGGCAGTATGGAGGGTGAAAATTGCGTATAGTCAGATTTATGCCTGAAGTTCCCCTAACTCGCCTGCATGTATGTGGCAAGATGTTCAGGACAGTTGAGGCTGGGAAAGTGGCCCTGTTGGTGGGACAGGCTCATGTCACCCCCTCTTCTGGAGCTCACCTTGCACTCCCCAATAGAAGGCAAGGAGGGCTTGCAATATTGAAATTGTTCTCCCCTACCTCATCCAGCCAGGTGGGCATTCTTGGATTTTCTTAAGTTAAATCCATGTCATATGCAGGTTCATGGCAGCAACGAGTGGTCCAAAAATATGCATTTGCCTGTGTGGAAGAAAAGAGAAGGCAAGTGAAAAGAAGAGAGAGAGAAAGATTGGGAACGCAGGTGTTAAAAGCCCCAGCCTGAGCTCAGGGACCCTTAGGTTTCTCGGTGACACGTTTATAGGGCCTCTAGCTCTCGAGTCCCTTGGACTGCAAGGAGATCAAACCAGTCCATCCTAAAGGAAATCAACCCTGAATATTCATTGGAAGGACTGATGCTGAAACTGAAGTTCTAATACTTTGGCCACCTGATTGGAAGAGCTGACTCATTAGAAAAGACCCTGATGCTGGGAAAGATTGACAGCAGGAGGAAAAGGGGGCAACAGAGAACGAGATGGTTGGATGGCATCACTGACTCGATGGACATGAGTTTGAGCAAGCTCTAGGAGGTGGTGATGGACAGGGAGGCCTGGTGTGCTGTAGCTCATGGGGTCTCAGAATTGGACACAACTGATCAACTGAACAACAACAGCAAGCTAATAATAATAGCTAATATATTGCACTGAAAAATAGGTAAATAAAATAATCACTGACATATTGCTAGGCACTGGTCTAAGCACTTTTCATATATTAACTCATTCACTTATCACAATAACTCTAGAAGGAAGAGATTTATCCCATATTTAGATGAGGAAACGAAGTCTTAGAGCCCATTCACAGTTTGTCCCTGAAGTAACTTACCCAGAAGATGGTGCAGAAGCCTGTGGGCAGAGCCACTGAGAGGAGCTGGAACTCTTCCTTCCTGGGATGCAGCGAGGGTGCTGCAGTGTGGGAGGACCTGCCCTTTTGGGCCCAGTGATGCACCCAGGCTCAGCTGCCTTTTGCTCCGCTCTGGGCTTTAGCATGGCCTCTTCATCCCCTCTCCTCCTCTGCTCATGCCTCCTTGGCTCTGGGAGCTGGATGAGGGTCCCACCACCTGCTCCTCCGCCTACACCCCACTTCCTCTGCTGGCCCTCTGACCCCATCCCAGGGCTCTTCAAGACGCAGATGCTGGCTCCTTCACTGTTGTGTCCACAGCCCACGACACAGTACTGGGCTTATAGTACTCAGTGTTCCTGAATGGGTGGGGAGTAATACAGAGGCACAGGGCATCACTTCCTATCGAGTTTCTAAAATACCGTCTCCTCCCACATAACACCAGTAATCTGCTTCTAAGAGTCAGATGGTCTACATGAAAAATGCCAGCCAGAGCCTATTTCTTATTATTTGAAGTGGTAAAAATTACACTGTTACACATCAATTCTAAGTTTCCACACAATTTCCTAAAACATAACAGAAGCATAAAACATGCATGCATGCTAAGTCGCTTCAGTCACATCCAACTCTGTGTGACCCTATGGACTGTAGCCTGCCAGGCTCATCTGTCCATGGAATTCTCCAGGCAAGAATACTGGAGTGGGTTGCCATGCCTTCCTCCAGGGGATCTTCCCAACCCAGGAATTGAACCCACATCTCTTATATCTCCTGCACTGTCAGACACCACTAGCGCCACCTGGGAAGTCCCTAGTATAACACCTACATGGAACTAAAAGACTCTCCTATTAGGATGTAAGATGCTTAAAACATTCCTTCCTAATCCCAGGCTATTAGTGTGGTTGTTGACAAGTAACTTCTCTGTGTGCAGTAAGATTTCCTCTTCCAATGTCATGGCTTTCCTCTCGTCTCCAAGTTTTTCTTTAATACTTTCTCAGATTTGAGGAGACTTGTTGTATAACACTAAGCAAAAACCAGGGCAGATTACCCAAGGCTTGCAGAAATATGTTCCGGGCAAGAATACAACAGGCAGAGAATGGCTCATACTGAATATGAAATCTTACCAGTTGAATTGCGAATGTTACTCAAGTCTTTCACCACACATTGTTTTGTGGAAAATGATGCACTGAGCTTTGGGAATGTAAATATAATTTTCTCCTCAAATTCATACTCTGTATGAAAAAGACTTGATCTGAGCCAGTGCCTTTTCCCACACAGGATAAAGTCAGTAGAAGAGATTTCCAGAACCAGTTACCAAGAAGTGTGGGCGTTTTCAGATGTTAGTTTCCTCGTGTTGGCTGGCTTGAACTTTGCTTTTGATAGAATCAGGCCTTGGGGTGAACCAGTCCTTCCGCACAGTGGCTTCGGCCAAACAGGAGGGAGATAAGCCTCATGTCTTCTGAACAACTTGCCTATATCCTTAGCCCTCTGTCCTTGGATTTTTATCTTTTTGTTTGGAAAAAATATCACAAGGACATGGGGCCCAACAGCATTGATTATCTCGATAGTTTGTTGATTAAGTCCAGGAGATGCTGGCATCTGCAAACATATCTTATTAGGTGTGATCAGGCAAGTAAATTGTCCCTGCCCTCCAGCATGCTGCAATAATTAACTCTAACACTAATAACCAAAAGGTAATCACAGCACGTGCCAAGCTGGGCTCTCTTTTGTCTGCATGCGAAACCTCTTTCCCACCATGGCGTCAAGGTGTTAGTCCTGAGACTTGGAACAGGTTCTTTGAAAAAGAGCCTTTTCCTCCAGTAAAACTGTTCCACATATTATTATTTTAATTTAATTAGGTTTTAAAAAGGTTAACTATGACATTTTAATAGCTTAAGCTCACATTAATATTCTGAGAACACAGTTTAGCCCAACCACTTGTGATTCAAAAAGGATGTTTTTCCAGAAAAGGAATTGGCTTTTAGGACAATTACTGAAAAATAGCTTTCATTTGATTCAGACAGGTATCTTGCTATTAACAGATAGTTATTGAAATAAAATACATATAAGACATTGAAAAATGTTAAAGCCTTAGCGTGACACTGTTTATCTAGTAGAAAGGGAGTCTGGGCAGTGTGTTTATGGAGATTATCCCAAAGGTGGCTGATGTTCTTCGGCAATGAGCGAATTAGTGAACTATGCTTGTGATGTGCTGTGTGTTGTCAACCTAATGTTTTATTTATTTGGCTGAGAGCTGCTATCTTCATTAGGGAGTTTAGAGAGCAAAGCAAGATGATATTTATTAGCCTGGCAAACTAATAAACTCTGCTCATGTTTCTTCTTTTGCTGTCATAGCTAATTGTGGTGGTGGTGGTTTTTTTTTTTTTTTGAACAGCCATTCAATGTGAGAATGGGTCCTGTGGGAACAGGAGTTGACCATCCCTTCCTGTTGAGGGAGGCAGTGAGGAAGGGCACAGCCGTATGTGTGTGTATGGCCGCTGTGTGCCAGGCATTGTGCTTGCTCTGGGGGTTCAGGGATGGGGAGGCTGTGGGCCAGCCCTCCAGACGCTCCCAGTTAGCAGGGAGCTGACACCGATTATACAACTCACTCTAATTATACAGTGGAATAGGCGCTCTTCTCTCCCCAAAGAAGCACAAGGGAAAAGTAATTAGTTCAGCTTGGTGGGATTGGAGATGGCTGCAAAAAAAGAAGGGAGGAGCTGGGGCTGGAAGGACTGGAGAGATTTTGCCGGGAGAAGGAAGTCCTCTGAGGCAGACAGTTGTTTACCCCAGTGGTTCTTGAACTGTAACCCCTACCAGCAGCAGCAGCATCACCTAGAGCTTGTTGGAAATGCGCCTTCCTGGGCCTCCCACAGGACCTGCTGAGTCAGAGTGGCAGGAGAGTGCGTGTGTCAGGATGTGTTGTAACCTTCTTTCCAGGTGATTCTGTTGCTTGTGGAAGTTAAGAATGGTATATATTCATGGTCCCTCTGATCCACTCTGAAAAGATGTACTTGATCAGAGCTCTGAGTTTGATGGGGGCGTGGGATGGAGAGATGGGGTAACAGGCAATGCACTTGAAAAGGTTAATTGGGATCAACTATGAAGGAAAGAAGGGGAGGATAATAATATTTATATTGGCTATCTTTGTATGTGTTCATAATAATGATGGTTCCAGAGCCAGGTAACAGGACCTAATGTGAAATAAATTAAACAAAGGAAATATATTGAAAAGATATCATGCTATCTCATTGCTACACAAGGGAGAATTCAACAACCAGAGGTCAGGAGAGGTATTTTTTTCTCTCTGTATTTCGTATTATTTCCTTAGGATAAATTCCCAGATGTAAAATTACTGATTCAGGGAGTGTGAACAATTTCATGGCTACTGATATCTGTGGGTCCACAGCTTGTAAATGGTGGTAGCAGCAGACGGGGCCACCAGTGTGGAGCATAAACACCAGTTTTACTGCGTCCTTATCAACTTCAATTCTACTGTTTCTAATGAGGGGAATGGTGCACCACTGTTGTTGCTGGCAATCAGCTGACTACTACAGAGGTCAACTATTTACAATTGCTTATTTACTAATTGTATGTGTTGCTTGAAAGGAGGTTTTTTCCTTATTTGAGCAGGATGGGATTTCCTCTCTAAATTCTGTCCAGAGATTCAGAATAAAAGTCATTCTGTTGAAATAAAGAGGAAATCATATTAGTTTTGGTTGCTACAGAGGCAGTCAGCTTACTACTGATCCACCCTCATGAGTATCCTCACCAGTGACTGACAGGTCCAGAGGGTCAGGAAACAGTGTCCAAATCCCAGCTCTGCCATTTACTGGCCTTGTGATTTGCTGTGAGTTTCTGCACTCCTGTGAGTCGCAGTCTCCTCATCTGGAAAATAGGCCTAAGCTCTCCTCTCTGTCTGCATGGTATTTTGAAGATAAGAACAAGGTCAGGTCCTGGAAAATGCTTAATAAACTATAAAGCACTGTAAACATGTAGATATTGCTGTTGTAACCCTGGCTTCCCTATATGAACATTCTCCCTGAGGTTGTGCCGGCTCAGGACTTTGACTGTTGACCTTCAAACAAAAGCATCTCTGGTTTAGTGCTAGACTTTCTCACTTTTCACACAGACGGGACTTAATTCAGAGATGCAAGTTCAGGAGAGGCCTGGGTGGTGGTTCAGGTGTTCTTCCTCTTGCCAGCAGGTAACAGGTATCACAGACATGGGGAGGACCTAAAATCTCATACCTCTTGGGTGCGTGGTCTCCTTCCTCCCACCCCTCCTCCCTTCCCTGTCCTGAGCATTGGGAGTAAATAGTGAGAGAGCCACCCGGCCTTCACTCTGAAGGCTTTGATGTATTCATTCACTGCCCTTGATGGGGGTCTTCAATACATTGCTTTACATTTCTCAGGTATGTTAAAGCGATGCATGTATTAGCCACATCCATCATGAGAAGGGCTCAGAGCATGATCTTCTGACGTCTAGGCGGTTAGGTGACTTGATCATGGGGTGGAATAAACAGTGGGGTCTGGCCCTGTGTCGGAGCCCCGGGTGCCTGGTTGAGCACCTTTCCCAGCACCGCACTCATCAGCCCTTCTCATTCTTGTGTTTGCAGTGGGTTCTGTTTAGCTCTGCTTTGATGAGGGAATGGAAATGATGGGATTCCCCTCTATAACCGCCGTTCACCCAAGGCCTAGGTTGGCTTTGTTGTGTGAAATGTGGTCCCACACGTGATTAAGAAGAGGAAGCCTGACAGCCAGAAATGAAAAAGCTAAAGGAGAATGAAGTACCATCTGGGAAAGTCCCTACTGACCTCAAAAGCCAGGCAGTGGGTCCCCCGAGGTCAGGGAGACTGCAGACTGCAGGGGGGCTGAGGGGCTCAGCTCTGCTTTCTGGGGGAAACCTGTCCTCTCTGGTCAGTGGAGTGACTGGAGATGACTGTGAGGGACGAAGGGAAGCAAGTGAGCCAGATAGAAAAGCTTGCAGAAAATTGAACAAAACCAGCAGAAGAAGATGAGATAGGCCAGAAAAAGCAGCTCAGGGAATCTGAGTAAGAAGCCACTTGTGATTCTCAGGCCGTCCTCATGTCAAGGGAGAGTAAAGGTGCCGTGGTAGCTGGCAGTCTACACCACCTGTCAGACGGGGTGGCCAGGCTGAGACTCAGGCTGGGACGGGCAGCTTCACTCTCTCTCAAGCCCCTGTGGACCTGGCGGCTATAGCAGGTGAGGTTCTCACCTGACCATCTCCTCTACTTGGACCTTGGAGAAAGCAGAGCTGCCCAGGTCAGATTTTCCTTCCTGCAGGTGGAAGGGTGGCCCTGGAAGGCTCAGGTTAGCAACAGGAGTCATGGGATTGTGCTAGACAAGGCCTGCCTCACTGGTGTTTAAGATGTTAAGATTTTCAAGCCATGGAGATATTTTTCACACAAATTAAAGATGCTATTACTTATCAAATATTCCCTGACCCACATTAGGTAAGCATCTTGGAACTGGACTTGGGAATTATTCTGCAGCATGAATCCCCAGGTGAATCAGAGAGGTGGGACAATTAATTTAGTCCAAGGTGATTTTTAAAAAAATCCAAATTTCTGGGAAATTGCCTCATTCTCTGCTTTAATTTGAAGGAGGAATGGTTTGACTGTTGGCTCCTCAGTCTGTTATGGGCTGTATCATCTCCAGTGAGCAGAAATAGCCAGCTCTCTGGCTTTACCTTCTGACCCTGAAATAGGAGAAGAAAAGAAGGAACCTCTTTTCTGCGCCTGCCTCACTCCTCTTTCCTTCCCTTTCCCCTCTTCCCCAGTGTTGTTCGTACTCTCAGCTGAGAACAATAAGACTTTAGAGACCTATAACCCAGATGCTATCTGTCTGTTATTATTCGGTGTTTTGGGGCCACGCCTCCAGTTGGTGGCCCCATAAAAATGATTTGCGCCTCTTTCTACTTGGGAAGCCCAGTGTTTCCCTGTATCTCCAGGAATTGTAGACAGTCCTTGTTTCGTCTCTAGCTCCAAGTTCTTGTTTCCGGTGAATTCTTTCTTGATCTCTTCTCGTCTTTCCTCCTGTACACACTATCCTTTCTGCACATCATTTTCCCCACATGGACACTGCCCCCTTTCTTTCAATTCTCCAGGGCAACCGTGCACATAAGGCCATGACTTTATTGAAAGACCGTAGGTACTGAAGCTGGTTACATTGCTGTAACACTTAACAGACGATTTTCACAAAATCAAAAGGAAAAATGGGATAGTAGACACCCCTGCTGTTGGAACATCCTCAGACTCACTGGCTGTGCTTGTTAGTGTGGTCTTCTTTGGTCTTCCTCATTCTTTTTCCTTCCTGATCTCTCTCTCTTTTCCCTCTTCCCATTTGCTTTACCATTGGAAACCTAGTAGATCACCTTCCCTAGCAGATCACCTTTGGAAACCCATGCCCGAGAAAAAGAAGAGGAGACACTGAGCTGAGTTACCCCAGTTATTCTCCTGAAACTTTTCAATCGTGGGATGCATTGGGGAAGAGAAACTCCCAAGAGGAGGGCTTAGAACCCAGGTGGGAAGAGCCCAGGATACAATCTCATCTTGGAAGTGATCCTCAGCCTGTTGAAACTTGTTAGTTTCTCATTGTCTGTTCTCAGCCTGGCCTGACTAACTTTCATCTCTGAACATAAAACGATGGCCAAAGAGCCTGTGGTTTTCAGTGCTTCACTGCTTAGAAAGCTTCAGCATGTCTTCTTTCTGCTGTTTAACTGCCACCATCCTTCTTTAGATTCAATGTATCATGTGCTGACCAGAAGACATCTTGAACATTTATGGGTTTTTTAATTTTTTCCTGCTTCCTATAATTATCTTTTCTTCTAGTTGTATTAAGATATATAGTTGATATATAGCACTATATAAGTTTAAGGTATACTGCATAATGATTTGTCTTATATCATGAAATGATCATCATAATGAGATTAGTGAATATTTATCATCCCATATTATCTATATGGGATAAAATTAAAAAAAATTTAAATCAAAAAAAATAGAAAAAAATTTCCTTGTGATGAGAACTCTTAGGATTTACTTTATTAATAACTTTCACATATACCATACAGTGCTGTTAGTTATATTTATCATGTTGTACATTATATCCTTGAAAATGCTAGTCACTCAGTTGTGTCCGACTCTTTGGGACTCCGTGGATTATAGCCCACCAAGCTCCTCTGTCCATGGAATTCTCCAGGCAAGAATACTGGAGCGGGTTGCCATGCACTTCACCAGGGGATTTTCCTTACCCAGGGATCAAAGCCAGGTCTCTTTCATTGCCGGCAGATTCTTTACCATCCGAGTCATCAGATTAAAGCCCTAATATTTATTTATTTGAAATTTTACTGTTGACTTTTGTTTTCCTCTTATTTCATGACAGCTGTCATTTATTATCAACATTTATTGAGAGATGGAATATACAAATATAATTAAAACATGCTTCCTGGGAATTCTCTGGCTATCCAGTGGTTAGGACTCTGAGCTTCCACTGCAGGAGGCATGGGTTCAATCCCTGGTTGGAGAACTAAGATTCCACAAGCTGTGTAGCATGGCCAAAAGATAAATAAATGAAAGGAATAATAAAAAAATACATGCTTCCTGCCCTTAAGGAAATCATGATCTAGTAGAAGATAAGTATAGAGTATGCTATTATCTTTAACATGCTTCTGAAAACATTATCCTACAATACCTGTGAAGTAGGGAAGGGGGGTGATGATCTGATGTGAAGAATGACAGAACAACAGCTTGGTGATATTAAGTCCAGACTTGCACAGCTAGTAAGCGATAGACCAGAATCGGGCTTTATTTCCTGGTCCGTTCCCCTCCTACTTCCTACACCCACACTGGGTGCATCACTCCCACTTGAAGCACATTCCCAGAAAAAGGAAGTATTCTGAAGATGATTGGATTGGTTCCAGGAATGGAGGAAACTCACTAGGTTGTGGGAAAAAGAATATATTGTGATAGGGAGTAGCTTTCTTTTTTCTCTTAAAAGTCAGTGTCCAAATCTATGTCAGTCCCATAAATCATACCAGGGTGATTTTCAGGAGAACTGTTTGTTCTCTAAAAGATGTTTAGATTAGGTTTCTTTTGGGTTAGCTAGACATGAATTCTTATTTTGAGAAGGTTGTTATCCTGTTCTCAGGTAGATTTTTAAGCAAATGTTACTTGTGAGAGCTGAATAATTGTTGACATCCCCAAAGCTCAATAAATGTTTATTGAATTCTCATTTGGCAAATTATGTGATAAAATATATTTAGGCACAATTTATTATTTTTAAAAGCTTATGTTGGCTGTTCCTGGTAGGAGACACCCAAAAGGAAGCTATGTTACATGAATGTACAAAGCCCTCAGGGGGGTAGAATCCTAGAAAACAGCAGCAGCAGGGCAGACCCTGAGCTGCTTTTCAGCACTTTCCAAACCAGGAGTCCACAGCCCAGTTTCATTTCCTGTGTATGAGGCTCCATACATTCCAGAGCAGCCATCAGCCGCATTGAAGTATCTGGGCATGTACTTCTGTATCCAGAGCCACAGCGCAGAGAAATGGAGAGCATCTTTGTGTCATTATTGAGCTGCTGATCAAACAGTTCCCGAAAACTGCCTTACTTCTGGTCCTTATTGTTGGGTCGGATTGATTTGAGGCTTTTGATTGTTTGCATAAAACTCAGAACGAATGAGAGAAAACTTATCTATGGTTTCGGATTGTCTGTTTTTCTGTACTCTCCTGTTAGTACAAATAACTGAGAGTTGGCCGGTTCTAGGATTTCTGGTTTGGACAGGGCCAAAGTTCCACAGTGCTATGTACAAGTTGTCAAAGTGTGTGGAGGTCCTTTCTCTGCTCTGGTCACAGACAAATGTATGAAAGTAGTGTGTGTGTTAGACTGTGGCATAAAAGTCATGGTGGCTGACATAAATTAACCAGCCCCTGGCCTGGTGCCTGGCATGAAAGCTCAATAAATATTTGTCCACTGTCTCCCTATAGGTTCAGTAAGTATTTGTTGACTACTAATGTAGATTACATTACCATTTCTTTCTTGAAACTATCACCATGAAATTAAGCACTTATTCTCATATGGCTTAAATATGTCTTATCATGTTACTTAGTATTATTTGATAAATAATATCATTGTTTGAGAAGATTACTAATTGTTACCATTTATTGTTTGCTAAGTGCTAGGATCTGTGTTAAGTGTTACACATGTTATTTCATTTCATCTTGCTAGAGTTCTATAATGTATTATTATCCTCATTTTATCAGTGAGAAAATTGAAACTGTAACTGTTCTTATATTCTAATGAAAATATTCCTAACTTTAAAATATTTAAATTAATTAATCTTTTATTTATAAACAATGTGTCTTCTTTAAGAAATCTTTCCCTATTAGAAGGCCTAAAATGTATTCATCTAAATTTTCTTCTATAAGTTTTAAAGTTTTGTTTTTGACATGTAAGACTATCTGGAGTTGATTTTTACATGTGGGATCATTTAAGGAGTCTGTTTTATCTTAGTCCCTGTGGAAAATTATTTTCTTTTCTATCTCTGTGTAGCTGAGTTTCTCTTTTCCCCACTGATATGCGTTACTAAATCTGACATATATGGGTGATCCACATAGGCATTCCCATAATGAGGTGTCACATGGCAGTTTAAAATATGCCACCTATATGCAACAATGTGAATGAATCATTGCAATATGATGGATTAATGATGAGAAGGTGTCATGAACCAAGGATTGTGATGAACTGAATTCTGTCTGTTGGAGGTCCTAGGGAAAAACAAACCAACCAACCCAGTGCTAAAAGAAGTTAAATGATTTGCCCAAGCTCACTTGGCTAGAAAAGTGGTATAACTAGAACTCAAAAATGGTTCATCCAATTCCAAATGCCAAGGTTTTCCATTAGACGGTGTGGTACAGCCAGTTCACAACATCTCTAGAAATATATCATTCCATATGAAGACATCAGCTCTTAATCATCGATTATTCCTGCTATCTCAGCTCTGGAGACATGGCTATTATACCTACTGGTAAACAGGATACCAAACGGAGTTAGAAGGCTCTAGATCTTGCTCCCTTCCTGAATCCCTGAGGTCCTCAAACCACTAGTTACCCTCCACTCCCCTACATCTTCTACCTCTGCCTCTTCTAGGCTCCTTTCCATTAGTGGTTAGGCTTGAATTCTTGAGTTTGCGTGGATATGCTTGCACCTTTGCATTTTGATTGAAGAAGCACAAAAGCCCCTTTGCCCACTGCCATATCCCCTCTCAGCGCTCAGGATGTCCTGTCAGTTCTCAGCCGTTTGTCTCCCTCTGCCTAGAAAGCCCTGCAGGAGCCAGGTTAGCTGCCTCACTGTTGCACCTGGCGTCTAGTCTCCTGACCAGCACATAGTATGCCCTCAATCAGTATTGATCTAAGGAAAGAAGAAAGGTGATATATTAGGTTACCCAAAACATTCATGAAGATTTTTCCATAAGCACTTATGGAAGAACACAGATGAACATTTTTACAAACCCAATAGTTCCATACTTATATTTCTTTTCTAGTTTCTGTCTTCCCTTGGCTTTTAGGAGAGTCCTGTTTTAAGATGAGGGAATTTAGATGGGCAATTGGTGATTTAATAAGCCAGCATTGTTGACAAGCCCACTGTGACCATGTTTTCAGTTCTAGTAACTGGTTCTTATTTCATTCCTAGTTGATAAGCTTCTGCTTTTGATTTCAGCTCCAATAAACAGATCCCTGCCCCAGCGCCAGAGAACACATACCCTGCAATGAGCCTTGGTCCTTGACTGTTTCCCTGCCGCCCTCACCACATGCCCAAGAGGCAGTTCTGCCCTCAACCTACGGACTTCTCTGTGCAGCCTGAACCCCATCTCCCTGATGCCCTGCCCTCATCCTTATTGCTGGGGCCTGGCAGTGAGCCGCCCTACCCCACTCGTGTCGTCTCTGAGTCCACTCACTCTTCCCCATGCAAGTGCCTGCTTTCACATGCTGCTGAGCCCTGGAGGGACCCAGCCACCATCTAGGATGTCCTTAGAGTCACTGCAGGCAGAACCACCAATGCCCAGATCCTTATGTTCTACGAAGATGGAGGGATAGGAAGGCAGGAGAGAAGCAGAGAGGAAAGTCCCAGGAAACTAGCAGGAGCCAGTGTTGCTCTAGGTCCCACACCCTGACTGGAGAGAAGATTCTATCCCAGTGGGAGTGCGTGGCCCAGCTATGAAGAGTGTGAGCATGTGTTGCGGGGGAACACAACTTGTTTGTCTTCTTATCCCCAACATCTGCCGCGGAGCCTGCCATAAACAGGTTATCAGTCAGTAGATGCTATGGAGTGGCATGGACACATACCAGCCCAATCTGTGTCCCTCACACCCTATGTGACATTGAATTAGTAGGTTCACCTCTGAGCCTCAATTTTCCCATCTGTTCAATGTGGATCATAGTATTTTCATTTTGTTGTTTCAAGGAAAAAGTAATGTAATGCATTTGGGCCTGCGACATCAGTAGCCTCCAATGTTTTTTCAGCATGACCTCATATTCATAGGAAGTTTTAAATATGCATTCTGTTAGATTTTATAAATACATATAAATGACACACATGTTCTGCTACATATTTACATAGTATGTGTTTTTAATGGGTGAAACAAAAAATAAATAGATTTTCTAATATATTCTTCCTGTAACCTAATGAATAATCTTATGAAACCTTGGGGTGTGTTTATCTTCTTTGGATGGCATGACTTTAAAATCTGATATATATATATCTCCTTAAGGAGGAAGAGATAGCTCTTGAACTGCTCTTATTCACAACACTTCTGACATTAAATGCATGGGATCTTTTTCAACACTGCTTCAACCCACTGACACCAGCTGGGTATCCCACAATTCCATTACATTTTGAAACTATCTACTTGGAATTGGTGTTAGATCCTAGGAGTTAAGGGCTTAGTCCCACAAGCCAGCCCCCACTTTAGATACCAGTCACAAATCCCAGACCGTCGCTTCTGACCAATCAGCTATAAATTCAAGTGTTCTTACAACCCCCTCCTTAGGTTTGATGATTTGTTGAAATGACTCACAGAACTCAGGCAAGTGCTTTATTTGCTATTACTGTGTGTGTCTGTGTTAGTTGCTCAGTTGGGTCTGACTCTCTGCCACCCCATGGACTGTAACCCACCAGGCTCCTTTGTTCATGGAAGTCTCCAAGCAAGCATACTGGAATGGGTTGCCATTCCCTTCTCCAGGGGATCTTCCCGACCCAGGGATTGAACCCGTGTCTCCTGCATTGCAGGCAGATTCTTTACTGTATGAGCCTCTAGGGAAGCCCACTTAACTGTTACTAGTTGATTATAAAGGATAATTCAAGAATAGCCAAATGGAGGAGCTGCAGAGGTCGAGGTATGGGGGAAGGGGCACAGAACCCCCATGCTGTCTTCAGGCATGACAACTTCCTAGCACCTTGACGTGTTCACCAACCTGGAAAATCTCCAAAGTCCATTGTATAGGGGTTTTTAATGGAGGTTTCTTTACATAGGCATGATTTATTGTATCACTGGCCACTGGTTATTAAATTCAGTCTCCAGCCACTTTCCATCTCCAGAGGTGGTGGGAATGGGGCATGCACAGCAATCCAAAGTTCCAACCCTCTGATCACACGGCTGGTTCTTTTGGCAACCAGCCCCATCCTGAAGCTATCTAGGGGCCCATCAAGAGTCACCTCATTATCGTAAAACTCTAGTAAGGCTGAAAACGGCTTGTTATGAATAACAAAAGACACTCCTATTACCTCTACCCCTCAGGAAATTCTGAGGGTTTTAGAAGCTCTGTCAGGAACCAGGGGCAAAGACCAAATACGTATTTCTTATTATGTCACAGACATCTATGAATCACTGTTCCTATTAGCATTTTAGTGGTTCAAAAGTAATGCCTATTGCCCACTGATATATGTCTGATCAAGTACATCATTGCAGTGGTAAAAATACGCACCATTTCTTCCTCCCCATAGGAGTCAGTAAAGTTATTTTCATATTAAATTTTTAAATGCTGATCATAAACATTTGTATTTTTCCTAAGTTGGCTCTCAAGCAGAAAAGGTTGCTCACCACTGGTTTAATGTCACTAGTAACCACATGTGTTTTTTGCCAATGTAAATTCTTAGGCTTGTTAAAGCAAAATGCTCCCTAGGGTACTCTAAACAGATGTTGTGGAGGCATTACCCACATCAACAGAGGAAGCTTCACTCTTCTTTTTGCTCCATCAAAGAAGTTACATGGGCAATAAGCTGGACAATATTCCTTCATTTAACAAATACTTATTGAGTGCTGGATACTTGGCTAGTATTTGGAAATGAAAGATAAAACACGAGCAATGAAGGATTTACCTTCATGGAGTTTACATACTAACTGGAGTGAAAGACAACAATAACCACCAGCAAATGGAACCACTACAGGTAGGATGAGTCCAGGCTAGGAGTTCTCAGCGTGGAGGCAGGGAGCTGGGGGATAGAAGGTGTGTGTGTGTGTGTGTGTGTGTGTGTGTGTGTTAGTTGCTCAGTCATGTCCAACTCTTTGCGACTCCATGGACTGTAGCTCGCCAGGCTCCTCTGTCCAAGGAATTCTCCAGGAAAGAATACTGGAGTGGCTTGCCATTCCCTTCTCCAGGGGATCTTCCAGGTTTGATCCCTGGTCTCCTGCTTTGCAGGCAGATTCTTTACCATCTGAGCGTCCAGGGAAGCCCAGGAGATGGTAAGGAAACTCATAAGAGTCAAGGAGCTTTCTCTAGGACAGACGGCAGCCTGTCTTATCCATAAGAAGCCTCAGGGACAGCGTGTGAGCCCCCACAGAGCAGAGTGTCGGAAAGCACTGTGTGGGAAGGGGTCTGCAAGCATGAGAATTGAAAAGATGCTGCTGTGGCTGGAGAGTGTTAGCCCAGGAAGGAAGGGGCAAGGCACAGATGGAGCGGGAGGCAGAGCCTGGACAATGCAGGAAGGCTGGGACCATGGCCTGGCTGCCCTCCTGAAGTCGTGGTAAGGAACTAGGATTTTGTTTTAACTGCAATAAAAGGTCACTGAAGCTGTACACCCAAAACTAACACAACATTGTAAATCAACTATACTTCAATTTTTAAAAAAAGGTCATAGAAGGGCAGGGGAGGCAGTGTGCCTGGAATATGCTATGAATAGAGTCTCAAGCATGGAATAGGGAGACACTATGCCCATTACTAGTATAGTGGGTATGGCTGAAACCTCAAACATGCTATTGCAGAAATGCAGCTTAAAATCTTTTTTTTTCTATACAGTTCAGCTTTCAAATTTCCATTCTTCTAGGTAGCGGAAACTTTTGCCTAGAGTCTAGTTTTGTCTAGACAATTCAAGGTAAACACAGTCACTTCAATGTTTCCTTTGTCATTTTAGGATTCTGCCCCTCCTTTTTTTCCTCCTTTTTCCCCCGGGGGTCAATTCTAGGGTCAATTTCCATGCCGTCCTGTCCCTGACCGATTGGATTCTGCTCCATGGGTCTCATCATCCTCTGTACCCAGTGGCTCTCTTGAGATGACTAACCCCTCTTGGACTTTTACCATCTTTTCCCACTCTTGTCAGGTTCTTGCCAATCAAAAACATCTTG
The DNA here is from genome assembly GCF_910594005.1 of Cervus elaphus. NCBI lineage: Eukaryota > Metazoa > Chordata > Mammalia > Artiodactyla > Cervidae > Cervus > Cervus elaphus. The sequence goes on along the minus strand of NC_057839.1, from coordinate 16,512,584 downwards.
GCTATTGAGACTACCAACTCTCTCATGAAATAAAAAAATATCTGCTTAGAAACCTCAGTTGAATTCTACCCTCTCCTTTCACTGGTGTGAATGTCCCCTGGTCAGAGCAGTGAGTGAGTGCTCTTGGTTCTCTGGGTACCGGGTTTGGAGGACAAAGAGAGGCGTGGCACAGATGCAGTAAGAAAAAGCAGGCTGATAGATCCAAATTTTCTCTCTTTCCTTTTTCATCTAGTAAAGCTTTGAATAGCTTCTTAGGCCCTTTTGCAGTCACCTCCCCCCACCTCATTGTCTGTAGCAGGGAGCTGGGGCAGAACACTAGAGAAGATATTCTTTTTGTGGATCTGTTCTTTTCAGGAAAATGTGCCTCAGTGGTTTCCATTGCATCAAGGTGATAAGGACATTATACTAGGAGTGCAAAGAGAAAGAAGTTGCCTAGCTTCCACCGTGGAGTACCAAAAAAAGATCCTGCTTATCAAGACAGTGTCAATATCTAGAGAGAAAAAGATGTTTTGAACACTTATGAGCTAAGATCCTGGACTAACCAAGGGGCAAAGAAGGTGGGTCAACGAGCTCTCTCTGTTCCCAGAGATGTTTCCCACGTTAGAAGAGCAGAAGTGAAGAATGGACTGGTGTCCACTACAGAATATGGTGTCATTAGCTTCCAGAAGAAAGTGAGAGACAGAGTTAATGAATAAAGCCTAGTTTTCCATCACAGGAAATGATTCTCTTTGTGTAGCCTTACACCCTGAAGTACCAGGGTGGGGGGCAAGGACACAATCCAGGGTAAAATGGAAGAGGCCAGAGTGAGGTTTCAGTTAATTCAAGAGGCAGAGCAACCATTTAGTGAAAAGGGTGAGGCTTGGGGAATTTGTTTTTCACAGAATGTGTGTTATGTGTGTTCTAGGAAAACTTGGGTGTCAGTCCTGTGAAAGGAGATAAGGTTAGGAGAAATGAGGCCTAAAGGTGGTAGATAAGATAATCAGCTAATCACTTGCATCTTGGGTAAGGACCAGGCTACAGAACTGTGAGGCTCAGTGGGTTTGTGTGGCCATGAGGCTTCCATCTTCAGGAGCTGGAAGGAAGAAGGACTCAGGTTTCCTGATGGAGCCCTGGTCAGAGAACCAGGGATTCCTACCAGCAGCTTCTTGTGACTAAAGGAACATTTATGAGACTGTGGCCCCCAGAATAAGGACAACGATCACAGGCAGTGTCAAACTTTGAATCCCTCAGAGTACCTTCTGCTTTATCCAGCCAATACTAGGTACCTAGAAAACATGTAATGAATAAATACAAATGTGATTCTGTGTTGTTTTGGTTTGATAGGACTGCCATTCTGGGTGACTTTGCTGTTGCTATTTAGTTGCTAAGTTGTGTCTGACTCTTTTGTGACCCATGGACTATAGCGCAGCAGGCTCCTCTGTCCGTGGGATTTCCCAGGCGAGAATACTGGAGTGGGTTGCCATTTCCTTCTCCAGGGGGTCTTCCTGACCTCAGGATCGAACCTGTGTCTCCTGCATTGCAGGTGGATTCTTTACTGCTGAGCACTGGGTGGCTTAAATAACAACATGGTGTCTCATAGTTCTGGAGGCTAGAAGTCCGAGATCAAGATGTCCATTGGGTTGGCTCCCTATGAGGACTGTGAGGGAGAATCTGTCGTGCACACTTCTCGTAACTCGTGGAGATTTGCCAGCAATGTTTGCTGTTCATTGACGTGTAGGTACGTCACCCAGATCTCTGCCTTCATGTTCAATGTGCTCTTCCTGTGTCTGTCTACACAAAGTTGTTTTCTTTTAAAGATACTAGTCATACTGGGTAAGGGGTCACCCTATACCAGTATGACTTCATCTTACTAAATACATCTGCTGTAATCCTATTTCCAAGTCAAGTCCCATTCTAAAGTACTGGGGGTTAGGACTTGAGCATATGAACTTTTGGGGGTCACAGTTCAACTCATAACACCCATCTTTTTGAAATTCAACACATCATGGTGTCCCCAGAGTACTGCTTGTGAAGTATGACTTCAAGCCACCCACTTCTCTCCAGCTCTTCTTCTGCTCTTTAATCCAGGCTGCCACCAACACTCACTCAGACTCCTGCTCTAGCCCAGGGAGTTGGAGTCACACTTACATGTGCAGAGATGTGTTTTCCTTTAGTTTTACTGAGTTTCTACCTCCAGTCACCATAGTGACTGATGCAGAAGCTCTGTCTAGTTACGCCCAGGTCAACTCAGGGAACTTCAGTGATTTCTCAGTTTTCTTGAGTTTATGCTCAATCAGATCAAGTATTTCTCTCTCCCTCCCTCTCCTTGGCAAGGCAAGACTGTTCCTGTTGGGGGGACATCATAGTGATGTGGCATTAATGGGGCAGGATTTGTGGTCACTCTGAGCTGGCATCTGCATTCCACAGCGCTGTCTGGTCTTGACTGTTGGCTCTTAGTGAAGACCTGACCCGGGATGTGCTGCAGCAGCCTGGGCTCATGTCTCAGGGCCATGCTGCCGTCTCTAGCTGCATCTCATCTTCCTGACCGTGGTTCTCATCAGGCTCCTCCCCTGGAACCTGGGAGGATTTGTCTGCTGTCCCTGTAGCTGCTGGGATCTACGGAACTCCAGAAGGCTGACCCCAGGACCAGTGGCCTAGACATCTTGCACAGTGATTGGTCATCCATGGATTCATCTGCATGGTTTTCCAGGGTTCTAGAACTTCAGGTAGCAAGTCAGCACCAGCCTCTCTTATTCCTGGATTTCCCGAAACCTGTTTGAGGGTTCCATTGTTTTCAAGGAATGCGCAATCATTGGAGTCTGATTTCCTTGTGTGTCTTTAGTAGAATAGAAGCCTCCTGTCACCTTTGTATCCCTTGGAGTTAGCACAGTGTCTAACATGGTGTAGATGCTCAGTAGAGTGTCTGCTGGGTAAATGATTCTCCAGCTGTCTGGCACCTCTGGTGGCTGACACACCTTAGGACTTCCAATGCAATGGGAAAGGGGTGGGCTTTGGAGGCAGAGCAGACCCCCCTTCAGATCCCAGCCATGCCCCTTGCTGCTTAGGCCACCTTGGGCAAGTGACTTTTTCTCTATAAGTCTGAGCTTTCTCAGACATAGGTGGGAAACTACTTCACAGGTTGAGATTGGGTATAAATTAGATATTGTATATTAAAGCACTTAGCCTACCTCCTGCTGCTTAAGTAAGTGCACCATGAATGGCTTTTTATTATCACTGTGCTTTCTTTAGCTCCTGTGAGCCCCTCAAAACTTGCAGTTAGAGTGCTTTCTGTGAGCTTTGAAGGAGGGACCCATCCTGCTTAGCCTCAGATCTTTACTTGGCTGAGGGTGGGTTGAGTTTTCAAAGCTCTGGAAAGGAGGATGTGAGAGCAATCAGGACTGAAGCCTCCACTTCCGACTCTCACTCAGAGCTATGATCATCCTGGGTTTGACTCGCGAGTGTCAGCTGGAAGGTTGCATGACAGTGGCAGCTGTTGACATGCTTAGATAGAGGGATGAAATTTACTGTGGTTGAAACATGAAAACCACTTCTTTTTCCTTAGAAGGGACCAGATAATGGAGTTGAACTTCAAGTTCCAGAAGCAGAGATGGATCAGGAAATTCTAGACTTGGGGCAAGAAAGGGATGTATTTTCCTGGCCAGAGTTCCCTTTGGGATTTGGTGAAAGCTGCTCCACGAACATTGGTCATGTGCTCTCGTTATAGTCATGAAACAGCGGGATCTTGCTGCCTTCTCGTCTGTCTGTTCTTTATTTCACTAGTTGTGTTAGAGAGGTAGGGAAGTGGTGACATCACTGGTTTCTGTCTCTAGGTCTGAGTAGGTGCCAACTTGAAGGCCTGCTCCTGTTTTCCACAATGAGGTCCCTCTTTGTTGCGGAAATTTTCCAATGTGCCGTTCTAAATATTTTGAGCCCTGCGCTTTTATTTTTACGGGGGAAACCGAACGAAGTCTAGCGAGTCTGAAATGTAGGTGAGTTGGCCAGAAATACTGGCCTCCTTGTTTCTAAAATGCACCAGGGGAAAATAAAACAACACACAAGTAGTACCTACACACCAAAAATCATTCTAACGTTCAGAGTAGAATTTAATGGAATAAGCAATGAAACAGAAGGCTGAGTTCCAGAGGTGGCTCCAGCAACAACTGGCTGCCTTGGTTCACTTGTTTGTAAAATAGGGACAACAATAGCAAACCCAATGAAATCACTGGCAGTTAACTAAGCTCCTGCTAGTAAGAACTGATGGCATTTTTCAGCATGATGTGCTGGGTGCTGTTATAGATGGAGGAAACCGAGGCCAAGGGAAGTCATGTCTGACTCTTTGCAACCCCATGGACTATAGCCTGCCAGGCTTCTTTGTCCATGGAATTCTCCAGCAAGAACACTGGAGTGGGTTGCCATTCCCTTCTCCAGGAGATCTTCCCCACCCAGGGATTGAACTTGGGTCTCCTGCATTGCAGGCAGATTCTTTACCAGCTGAACCAGCAGGGAAGCCTAGATTACTATTAAGCGCCCATGGTAAGAATTGATGTCATTTTTTTTAGTGTGATGTAGGAAACCAAGGCAAAGAGAAGTTCCAAAATTTGCCCAAGTTTGTACAGCCAAGGGCAGGACCAGGATGGGGCCCAAGAGGTCTGACCAGGTCTGCCTGGTCCTATCCATGCTGTCTTCTGACCTTGAACTTGAAGCCCTTCACAGGCTGCTAGTGAGCAGTGCAAGGTGGTCCTTTGCTAGGAACAAAATGAAGTGATGGTAGAAAAGTGCATTTTTTGATAAGGGATGTGTACACTGTAAGGGTCTAAATCTAATGTTAGCCATTTGATGAAGGCCTTCCACACACATCTCTTTCCCTCTCTTCTTAAACAGGGTGTAGACAAATATTTATTTATACCCTAACACATTTAGCCCAACCTGCAAACTCTGCGTCAAAGCTGTTCCGAGTGCTTTGCCTGCGTTACTGAACACCAGGCCCCAACAGACCAGGGAGGCTGAGAATAACACTTTTTACTGATAATAAAACTATATCACAGAGGTTGGGGCTTCCCTGGTAGCTCAGATAGTACAGAATCTGCCTGCAGTGGGGAGACCCGGGTTGGGAAGATCCCCTGGAGAAAAGAATGGCAAGCCACTCCAGTATTCCTGCCTGGGGAATTCGATAGACAGAGGAGCCTGGAGGGTTACAGTCCATGGGATCACAAAGAGTCAGACGTGACTGAGTGACTAATACTTTTACTTTTCACAGAGAGGTTAAGTGATGGGCCCTGAGCCGCAGAGCTAGGGCTGAACCTGGGATTGAACTCGGGCTCCGGCCGCAGGGCCTGCGCTGTTACAGACCAGAAGTTCTCAGTTACAACCCAGTGGCTGCGCAGGGCAGCATGAAAGGAATGGGCATGTTTGTGGTTACTGATCCCCGCGTCTGTGCCAAGCACTGTGCCAGGGGCTACAAAAGCCTTCCCTCATACATTGCTTCCCACAAGGCAGAAGTCAGGTGCCGCTGCAGCTCCGCCTTGTAGCTCAGGGGGTAAAGAGGTAAAAAGTTAAGTCAAGTGCCCATAACGTGTAGCTCATACGTGTCAGAGCTGAGGTTCAAATTTATGCTCTGTGGCAGCAGGTCCAAAGTTCTCCGGCGGCTCAGTCTGGCCAAGTAAATGGTCAGGCTTGCTAGCGGGTGTGTGTATAGGGTGTGTGGTATATTAGGATCTCCTTTGGCTGTAGGCTCTTTGCTGTCTCCTACCAGCTTCCTCCCAACATGTGAAGTAGCTGATATCATGAGCTGCATCTCTTTGACTCGTGTATATTTCTCAATCGATTCTAAAACCAGAGGGCAGGGGTATAATTTGTTGTTTTTCTTAAGTCCTAACACAGGATAAGCATGATCACAGAAATATGAAGAGGGGACTGTGAGGCCCAAGAGGCAGGTCTGAACAGGAACACCTTCACCGAGGAGATGACTTTGGAGCTGGGACTTGAAATGGAAGGGCATTTGCCCGGTAGAGACCGAGAGGCTTGATGAGCTACACCTAATTGGTCTTTGCCCGCCTCCCAGCCTAAGCACAGGGCAGGGCTCCTGGCAGGGGTCCCCTACCTGTCTGGGGGATGGAGAGGTGATGAGCCCTGACTCATGACTGACATGCAGGTGAGCAGATGTCTGCCGGTGGCTGGGGAAGTAGAAGCACAGAGATAAGAGAATTCAAGGATGGGGTGTGAGGAAAATCTAGGGAGAGTTTAGAAATCAAGAAAACTCAGGAGCTTAAAGCAAATGGTCTTTGAAGTTATGTACTTCCTTGGAAGAGAAACCAAGGCAAGCAATTCAGTTAGGTGAGGGGCAATTCATACTTTTTCTAATACAGAATGCCAACTTTGCGAGAGGTTTTTTTTTTTTTTTTTTTCCCTGTGAATTTATGGTGGGTAAAAGTATTCAGGAACTCTGGGGAAACCCAGTGCACAGGCAGAAAATCAACTCTAGCTGAAAATAAAGGACTGGAAAATTATTATTGAAGAATTGTTTTTCTGTGGTTCATCTTTCCGTATCTGAGACAAGGATTTCTTTCATTGGTATAATTAGTGGTTGCATTTTCTACAGGACATTTTTCGTGTCAAGCAGTCAATGGTTCCAAAGAAGAGGGTGGGTGGGGCTGCACAGAAAGAGGAAAAAGTGGCAGGCTGATGCTGTTGAGGGGGTGCACCTGGATTTGGCAAAGGCACCCTGCTTGCACCATGAGTTACTCTCAAGCATCAGCAAGCCTGAGCTGACTTTTGAAATGTAGCTGAAACCCTGTGATAATGCACCCTCAGGAGCTCCAAGTGATTTGGCTGTGGTGGAGCTTTGCCAGCTCAGTTCAAATTCACTTCATCTGTCTGTCTTGCTCTCTTTCCTTCTCCCTCTCTTCTCCCTTCTTCCCGACCCACCTCTCCCTCCCTCCCCAACTGCCCCCGCCCCCTGCCCCATCTCTGTCTTTTCCCCTCTACTAGGTATTAGTAATACTCAGATGAGGACTTCCTTGGAGGTCAGGTGGTTAAGACTTTGCCTTCCAAGGCAGGTGGTGTATTGGTCTGGGAGCTGAGATCCCACGCGCCTCATGGCCAAAAACCCAAAACATAAAGCAGAAACAATATTGTAACAGATTCAATAAAGGCTTTAAAATGGTCCCCATCAAAAAAAATCTTAAAAAAAAAAAGTACTCAGATGAAAAAGAGATAGCCTTTGTCCTTATAAGAGAGAGAGGAGTAAGTCGGCAGGACAGTGCAGTGTGGTAAGTGTGGTAAGAGAGGATTCAGAATGGGACACACCAAAGGGTCATGTACCCAAGCCTGGAGGAAGGTCACCAGAGAGACCATACTGTCTGGAATGAGTTAATTATTTGCTTGTGGCTGTCAATGTCTTCCTTGGAGTTAATGCTTCAAGTCTGTTCTTTTTATTTCACTCTCTTCTTGGAAACTTCCCTTCTAGCCCTTCACTTTTGACCCCAGCCTTCCCTGTCCATTGGCACTACCCTCCGTATGCACAGTCTCTTTGGCTCCTACCCACTTCCTCACCCACGGTGGTCCAGCTGTGGCAGCTGACCCTGGTTATCTGGTTCGCTCCCCAGCCTTGCTGTCCTGGGTCCCAGTGTAAGCAGTCAGGCTTCCCCAGGTGTGAGGATGAATGCATGCTCCAGAGTGGGGATGACTTGTGAAGGTCACTGGAAATAGAAGGCGAATATATCTCATCAGGTGTGCAGCCAGGCCTCCAGAGGCTCTAGACCATGGTTCTGGGATAGGCCTCCATCTATCACGGGCTATGACAGAGTCTCCCAGTTCAAGTGACCCTGTTGTGCAGGACGTTCAGCCTCTGCCGTCTCTGGGTTGTCTACTGCCCCTCCTGCTGATGATCTCGCCTGCTGCTTCTTCCCCCCTGCATCCCCCCTTGCATTTAAGCCTCTTCAAGACACTTCTTCCCCAATTTTGGGTTTAGTTGGCATTTTGGGGGGCAGGTCCTGTTCTTGACACAGATATGACAGTGTGTGTGCCAGGAGCCACTCGGTGTCTGCTTTACCTGGGCATGACAGAGACATAGGTCTCCACCGACTGGCGGGCAAGGGGGTGAGTTTCCATTGCTGACCATGCACTTAGACCTAAGCTCCCAAGCATTCTGATCTTAGCTCCAGGGTCTAGCCTGGCACTAGGGTTCCTACAAGAATCTACCTGGTGCTCCCAATTCTGATCCCACCCCTCACGGTGACATCACAGCATTTTACCATCTCAAACTATTACTGCTTTAAAACAATGTTGTTGGAGGCTCAAGAGGGAGCAATATATGTACAATTATGGCTGATTTGTGTGGTTGTAAGCAGAAACCAACACAACATTGTAATTTTCCTCTAATTAAAAAAATAATAAAAAATAAAACAACACTGTCATGCCTTAGGATGGACCATGAGGGCTAATTTTCTGGGTTTGTGGAGTGACCACCCTGCTGCAAAGACTTGTGGTCTGTAGGTGCCTGAGCTCAGCTCTGCCTGCTTGGGTGTCCAGGGCACTGACTGGCTGTTTAGTTCTTTCTTTTGCCTCAGCAGACTTCCTTTTATTCCTATTGCTCTACTTGTTATAGCTGTAATTATATTGCTTTAAAAAGTGTTTCTTTTGTGTCTTATCACCAGTTCTTCTTTTTTAAAATGGAGGACAAGAAGCTCCGGGTTAGGGGTCCAGACCAGGTTCAAACAAGGCAGTCCAACTCCATAAGCGTTCTGATGCCCTGGAGCATCTCCCAGATGATGCCTGGAAAGCCTCCGAGGTTGCAAAGCTGGCCTTCCGGAGAAGGTCCACAATTGCCCCACATGCAGTGATGTTCCTTTGGACACTCTACAGAGTGGAAGAAGGAGGATTCCATCTAGGGGACTATAAATTCAGCCTCAAAATAGCCCAGTAGAGCTATTAGATATTGGTGATGTTTATGAGATCATTCAGGGTATGTGCTTCTGTGTTGTGCAAGTCGCTTCAGCCATGTCCAACTCCTTGTTGCCCCATGGACTGTAGTCCACCAGGCTCCTTTGTCCTTGGGATTCTCCAGGAAAGAATACTGCAGTGGGTTGCCATGCCCTCCTCCAGGGGATCTTCCTGACCCAGGGATCAAACCCACATCTCTTACATCTCTGGCATTGGCAGGTAGGTTCTTTACCACTAGCCCCACCTGGGCAGCCCCTTTCAGGGTATGTGTTAGCGTATTTATTGACCTTAATAGGTCTCTCGCTTTCTGCTCTTGCCAGATCTGCCAGGGAGCATATATATATATATATATATATATATATATATGCATTTGGGTGTAGTCAGTGTTTCTCTAATTTTAATCTTTCATATACTCATCTTCATCATTTTGACTTTGTTACTTAAACTATTATTTATTTAATTCTTTCTGTAAATCAGCTCAAACAATTAAACATAAATATCTTAATCTTGTCCTAAACAAGGATCCGTGAAATCATATTTTTGGTTTACTACTTATATTTTCCTAATTAACATATAAACAAATTCAGAATAATTATTATAAAATATTTGCTTGCATACAAATGAAATCCTTTTATACACCTGCATGGACCCATGTATCACACTTTGTAAAGGATAGAAGGAGCTTTAAGTGACTAGATCCTGTACACTGGGAGAATCCATTCTATCTAATTCATCCACCTTCTCTCAAGATAGGATTTCCAGAGGATTCTCCTTGATGCAGCTATTCCGGATGCTTTATTATCGTGGAGATCAAGGTCACTTTCACCAGGAACTTTAATTTTTCACAGTGATTAAGATTCTAAGCTCTCTTAATTCAACAAATATTTGAGCCTGCCTAGTGCCTGTGACAGAGAAGGCAATGGCACCCCACTCCAGTACTCTTGCCTGAAAAACCCCATGGACGGAGAAGGCTGGTAGGCTGCAGTCCATGGGGTCGCGAAGAGTCGGACACGACTGAGCGACTTCACTTTCACTTTTCACTTTTCACTTTCATGCATTGGAGAAGGAAATGGCAACCCACTCCAGTGTTCTTGCCTGGAGAATCCCAGGGACGGGGGAGCCTGGTGGGCTGCCGTCTATGGGGTCGCACAGAGTCGGACACGACTGAAGTGACTCAGCAGCAGCAGCAGCAGTGCCTGTGAGGCACTGTGGGTGGGGCACTCCTGGCCCTGCATTTCGCAGCTCCCCTTCCCTGTGAAGTTTCAGAGGATGATGGCAAAGGCATGCAAAGTTCCGTGGGCTATGACATAATGTGCCAGAAACCCCAGTGAGGAAGTCTGTGGCTGGGGCTGGAGGCCTGAAAGGAAACTCTCCCTCCTCTGAAACCCAGACCATTTGATCACTCATCAGTCACATCAGGGGACAGAAAACGGAGCCGATGAGAGAGCTTGGGGAAGGAGAAACGAGAGAGAGCTGGGCGGCCAGACTTCTTTGTGCCCTTTTGGACCTGCCGTGTGGAGAGAAAACCGTCCATGACTAGGAACTCTGACCACACTGCAACCTCATCCTTTGTAAACACTATCTAGTCACATCCTGGAATCTCCAGGCCAGGGCCCTCTGTGATCCCTGCATGGGGAACAGGAAGGGGGACCCATGGCATCAAGATAGATCTCCCAAGAGTAAGAGTGTCTTCAAGTGCGTTTGTAGATTTAAAGTTCCATTTGGAGACAGAAATGTTGGTTCTTTCTGCCATCACCTCCATGGCCAACCTCCATTCTGTATCCAAATATGAATTAAATCTGTAATTATCCATGATAGGAAATTATTATGATAGGAATCCCTGGAACCTCCCTGAGGTCCTAGGTCTCTCCAAGAAAATGCCCCTTTATGAAAGAAGCTTTTTGTGGTTGCCAGCTTGTCCTAGAGAGTAGGAAAAGCATATAGCCTTAGGTACGTGCCTTGCTGTTGCACATGGGTTGGGATACTGCATTTAGAATAGAAGTGTCAGGGCAATGATGGACATTTTGCTGTGTGATTGTCTTTTAGTCGTGTACCTGTTTTTGTAAGGCCCATGTTTGAAAGCAGCCCTCCACAAGAGGCAGGACCAAACTGGTCACGTTTGAGAAGAAGCCCCATGCCCCTCCATGGGGTCAGCTGAAGGAACAGGAGCTGCCCTGGGTGCCCGCCACTGCTCTTCCTCCCACTGGGATGCTATAACATGTCAAGATGGCACCAGTGCCCCTTCTGACCATCAGGATGAGCATAATTCTGCCTAGAGGGGTGAGAAATTATAACCCTGAGCTCTCCACTTTATTCAGGGACCGTTCCTTTTCTTCCTCACTGGATCTGGGGTGAATGGGAGGCAGAAGGAAAGCCATCTTGGGTCTTAGCCATTCTGTGGGTCTGGCTGTCTGTGCAAACTGCTAATACAGCATAGAAGAAAAAGAACCTGCTTTATTTCTACCACAGAAATGAGCAAATTAGTTTTTAGCAGCTGAATGCAACATCGATTCTGCCACCGGAATTTAGATCACCAGGTGTCTAAAGAGAGTGGATGACTCTTTAGGCAACAGCAGCAACACATGGCACTTCATACCCTTGAGAGAGACTCCACTGGAAGGTATCTGCAACCTAGCAATTGATGAGGCCACTTGAAACATCTGTCACTTGAAAGAGATCGTCTAAGGGACTTGCTCCATGTCACCTTCACTCCATCCTCTAAGCACCATCTGTATATTAGTTCAGGTTTCCAGGAAACAGCACACAAATGCTTTTGAGTCCCTTAAAGAAAGGTCTAGCAGGAGAGATGGCTGAGTGTTAGTTATGTCTTTGTAAGTCCTGAGAGTTAGTACAGCAAAGGATCCTTTTTGCAAGTGTTTTTGTATCTTTTGTACATCTCTTTCTGAAAGTGTCATTCATTACACAATTCACGCAACATTTCCTGAAATTCATTGCTAGGAAAAAGCTTTTTTGACCAGATTAATTTATTAATTCTCCCAACAAATCTTTATGGAATGCCTGTTTTGTGCCAGGCACTGGGGTAGATATCGGAATATAGATGAACCAGGATGTTTTCTTATATTTGATATAAGCACTAAGTCACCCAAGGTGTAAGCAGTTTTTCTAGATCTGGCAGGAGCACCAAACTCAACTGAGTTTTCAAATACATTGACTCCTTCTTTCCAAGTAGAACTCTTTTATATTCTTCTCATTTTTATTATTAATTAAAGCTGTATTATAAAGAGATATATTCTCCTTTAAAATTTTTTTATAAGACAGAGAAGTTCATAAGTTGTCTGCTCTTCATATCTGTTCTTCAAACATCCTCCAATTCCACTCCTAGGTGTGACCACTATTACCTATGTGTTGTTACCATCTGGCTACAAAGCATGCATGTGAGCGCACACACACACACACACACACACACACACACTGAGCAAGAGCAAGGAGATTGGAATGATCCACCCCAAGTGCAGACAGAGGTGTATTGTTAGGAAAGAACTGTAAAAAATAATGAAGACTCCTAAAAGTCAGTCTGTTTTTTATTAGCACCATATACCAGCAATTCTAAACAATGTCAGGGATAAAATACTCCTTCTTATGGGGTGGACTGCATCAGTTCACCTTCTCCAGTACTGTAACTCTGGACATACATACACACATAGCAATTGCATATGGATACACCTATATATGCAGACAGGTGTACAAATATGTACTTGTACAACATATATCTTTTGTAAAATACAAATGGGTTAACAGGCATTATTCTTATAATATTTTTCTATTAATTTATTTTGGACTTCTTTCTACATCATTTCTTACACATCCAGTTCTTTCTCCTGTGCTGTTCTTAGTCACTCAGTCATGTCTGACTCTTTGCGACCCCATGGACTGTGGTCCGCCAGGCTCCTCTGTCCATGGGGATTCTCCAGGCAAGGATACTGGAGTGCATTGCTGTTCCCTTCTCCAGGAGATCTTCCCAACCCAGGAATTCAACTGGGGTCTCCTGCATTTGCAGGCAGATTCTTTACCAACTGAGCTACCAGGGAAGCCCAGTTCCTTCTGAATGATTGCCAAATTTTCTGTGATATGAACGTATCATAAATTTTTTATCCAAGCCTTCATTGTTTTGCTATTAGCATGGTAAGTAGATGAGTTTTACTAATCCAGACTGATAGTCTTTTTCTTTTGTTATGTACAGCTGCCTCGTTTACATTTATTTTTTTATAACATGTATTTATTACACTTAATTTTATTACAATATTTGTTTGGTGATAGTATATCTATATTTTCTGTTTATATTGTTGTCACAAAATTTATTTTGGTTATTTTGTTCTGCCTGTGACTTCTTTGCTTTGCTTTGTCTTCCCGTTTCTCATAATAATATTTGAAACTTTGATAGTTAAACCTCTCTTTCTTGTTTTATCAATGTTGGGCAGATTTATAACTCAGGATGAAAGAAGAGGAAGATTTATATTTTACACTTCCTCTCAGCTTCTTTCACTCATCTCACTTTTTATTATTATTATTTTTTGTATTACCAAGATTTACAACTTACATAGAACTGAGCTCTGAGAATGTAATTACACACTCAGTGGTCACCAATAGTCCTTTCATCCATGGCTTTCCTGATCATGACATGACTTCAAACATTTTTTTACTTATCTTTGGGTTGGCTGAATTTGTTGTGTCGTTTTTTTTTTAAAGAAGGGCTCATAAATGCTATGTTATCAGATTCTTTGCATTATTAAAACTGTCTTTATACATAAAACATATAATTCTCAGGTCACGCGTTTTTCTCCATCAGAATTCTGTAGATATTGTTCACCTACTGCTGGCATTGGATGTTGATATGGAGAAGGCTGAGGTCAGCCATTTTCTCTCTTTGGGAAACATGCTTTATTTAATTTCTGAATGTCCTTAGGAATCTTTTTTAATTCTCAAACTTCATGGTTTCCACTAAGATATGGTTCAAATTTGAGACTGTATTTTTCCTTGATCAAAAAGTCTATTTTCTGTAGATTTTAATCAGTGGATTCATATTTTTTTGTTATTTAAGAAAACATTTCTTCCTTATTATATTGAATATTTGTTCTGTTTTCCACTTTAGGAATATTAGCTACACATACAATGAGCCTCTTCACCCATCTGTCATCTTCTCTATACTCTCTTTTATTTTTTAGAATTCTTTTTCATTTTTTGTTATACAAATTTCTTAAGGTATACCTCTACCTCCATATCGGAGAAGGCAATGGCACCTCACTCCAGTACTCTTGCCTGGAAAATCCCATGGACAGAGGAGCCTGGTAGGCTGCAGTCCATGAGGTCGATAAGAGTCGGACATGACTGAGCGACTTCACTTTCACTTTTCACTTTCATGCATTGGAGAAGGAAATGGCAATCCACTCCAGTGTTCTTGCCTGGAGAATCCCAGGGACGGGGGAGCCTGGTGGGCTGCCGTCTATAGGGTCGCACAGAGTCGGACACGACTGAAGCGACTTAGCAGCAGCAGCAGCTACCTCCATATGGCTTGCCTAGTGGCTCAGCTGGTAAAGAATCCGCCTGCAATGCGGGAGACCTGGGTTCGATCCCTGGGTTGGGAAGATCCCCTGGAGAAGAGAAAGGCTACTGACTCCAGTATTCTGGCCTGGAGAATTCCATGGACTGTGTAGTCCATGGGGTTGCAGAGTCAGACATGACTGAGCGACTTTCGCTTCACTTTCACTACGTCCATATACCTAGCTGTGTTATCTATTCTTGCTGCTTCTGATATGACTTTCATTCTTATGCTTTTATTATCTTAAACTTTTTTCAAATGCTACTTCAGGTTATATTTTATTTCCTTTTGATATTTCATACTCTAATCTTTGATTGTCTGATTTCTTTCCTATCTCTCCCTAAAGAGCCTAAGTTCTCTTTCTTTAAAAAGAGAGATGTTTGTGTGTGCTCAGTTATATCTGACTCTTTGTGATCCCATGGACTGTAGTCTGCCAGGCTCCTCTCTCCATGGGATTCTCCAGGCAAGAATACTGGAGTGGGTTGCCATTTCCTTTTCCAGGAGATCTTCCCAACCCAGGGATTGAACTTGCATCTCTTGGAGCTCCTGCATTGGCAGGCAGATTCTTTATACCACTAGTGCCACTTGGGAAGCCTCCAAAGTAGAGACAAGTATATGAAAATGTCTCCTCTTTTCTGAAGTAATTCTCTTTCTGAAAAGTTTTTTTAAAAACCTGCTATCATTCATGTCTTACGTGTTAGGCACTATCTTTACATGGGTCCCCCTTTGCTTTCTTTGTGGTAATATGTAAAGGAGACAAGTCTACACAGGAGGAGAGTAATAGGGAAAGTCACGAATGTCAATTTGGGCAACATCTTCACAGAACTCTTTCCAGATGTCTCTTCTTCTGCCTTGAGGGCCCATCTTGCCTCAGTTTGTTGTTCTTCTCCATCTGGGGAGAGTAGATCACCTGAACAGGAGGTCACTGTGGCTCCACGTAGAGCCTCCAGCTCATGATTGAGTGTTCAAACATTCTTTATAAAGAATTTAAACAGCACAACAAGATGTAGGTTGAAAAACAAGTCTACCCCCACACTTAACCCTTTCCCCTGAGATAACCACTCTTACTGGTTTTCTATGTCTTCTGGACCGAGAGCCTGTGTGTACACAACTTGGTAAAATGGTATACACAAGGCTTGAATTTTCTTACTTAATAATAAATGCTGGCAGTTGTTCCATATTAGCAGATATCTTTCAACTTCAGTCTTGTTAATAACTGCAGAGTGTTCTTTCAAACTCACACTCAGGGCATACTGAATAATTCAGGCTTTCTCAGCCAGCACATAATTTCTGATAATGATGAGGGAGTATTTTCCTTCCTCTTTGTTTCTTCCATGGGTTCTGTCACCTCACGGGTTGCCTGAGTTGTCAGGATCCCCTGAAGGCCTAGTTAGGACAGGGGACAGAGCCAGGAGGGATCTTGTTGGAGATGAAAGGACGATCATTAATTCCTGCTTATACCTACATCTGTCCAACCTTAAAGTACAGGACTAGGGGAAACAGGATGGTGGCAACTTGGTTATACAGACATTAAAATGAGAAAGAAAGTTATGTAAGTGAACATGGTATTTGAAAGAATCTTCATTTTCTCTCTAGCTCCCCTTTCTGCAAGGAATGAAAACCCAGAAGATACAAAGTGTGTTTAGTTTTGGCCAGTCAGAAGTTTGGCTTGCACAGCTGACTTCACTCTATACTTTAAATGTTTTCCCTAAAAACAATATAGTTATATCTGAGATAGGGACAAAAAATAAGTTAACAATATCAGATAGATTAAACAAACAGATTCAAGAAAGGTTGAGATAAACCGCTGGAAGTTTTAACCTCAGTGAGAGAGATTGTTCAAACACGAATCTTGGATCTGATCTCCAAACTTGTATTTATTATCCTCCACTAAGACAAATAGGAATTTCTCCAGGGGGTTATTTGGAGTGCTTTGCCTGGTGAGGTAAGACTCTTTCCTGTGGTTCTTTCAACCAGAGGAGAATTCAGCATAAACAGAGTCCCCACATAAACCCTCTGTACAACCCTTCATATCTATTGGTTGCAGTGAGACTGGAGAAAGGGCAGGGCATTTTTAGTTAAAAAGATTCTTGAAAAATTTATTATATGTGCTTATTACGTGCCTGGCACCATACGGAGCATTTTATGGGCATTATCTCATTTAATTTTCACAAACAGCATCATGAAGGTGGAGTCATCTTCCTAGGATCAAATTCTAACTCTGCCAGTTCTAATTCTTGGTGAGATCATTTAACTCCTCTGTCTCCCCATTTTTCATAAAAATGAATTAAATGAGGTATAATGCAAGGACAGGTCCAAGCAGGGTGCCAGGGACCTGGTCAGCATTCACTGAATGTCTGATTATATCCGTACAATTACTCTCAGTACTCGCATTTTACAAATGAAGAAACTGGGGTCCACAGAGGGAGTGTTTTTGCCTTGTCACCCAGCCAATAACATGGAGCCAAGATCCAGACCTGGGTCTGTCCCATTGTAGAGACTCGGATTTTAAACGTGAAGCTCTCTGGTCTATTCATCACACCCAACCCTGAAGCTCAGATGTGGGGCTCAGAGCTCTTTGGGGATGTCAGGTACTCTAACAAGACAAAATGCCTTTGAACTTCCATATATAATAGGTGTGTTCTGAAAAATTATATTCGTGTTGAATCCTGTTTTTCTTTGGCTTTCATTACATGAATAATTTTATGATTGTGCCTTTCTTGCTCAATATTTTCACTCAGAGACGCATAAACACATCTGAATCCTAGTTTACTCTCTGGAATCTTTATTTTATTTTTTTTGAGTTTTCATCCGTTTACTATAAAATGAAGCTCCAGTAAGAGTTATTCATAGGACTAGCTCAATAACCCTTTGTTGAATGCCATTAGGAATCTCACTAATATGTCCCTTCATCAATGAGTGAGTGCATTCCTAAAATATTCTGCTTAGAACAAAAGATTGTTTTGTGTAAGTCCAGGTAGGTATTCATATGTGAAAGTTATTTTTGTTATGCTTTTCAGAAGTGTGACATTATATGTGGAGATAAAAATATAGGTTTTGTTATTTAAAAATCTTCTTTAGAAGATAAAATCTTTTTTTAGAAGCTTAAAAACAAATGGAAGTGCTGTTGTTTCTTATTATTTGTGGTAATTATTGGGTTGGCTTAAACCTCGTTTAGAAAACCCGAATGAACTTTTTGACAACTCAATATAGTCTATGAATGAACTTTTTGGACTACTCAATATATTCTATGAATATTTTTTAGTTGTTGCTGCTCACTTGCCCAGTTGTGTCTGACTCTTTGCAACCCCATGAACTGCAGCACATCAGGTCTCCCTGTCCCTCACCATCTCCCAGAGTTTGCCCAAGTTCATGTCCATTGCATTGGTGATGTCATCCAGCTATCTCATCCTCTGACACCTGCTTCTACTTCTGCCTTCAATCTTTCCCAGCCTCAGGAACTTTTTCCAATGAATCAGCTGTTCATATCAGATGACCAAAATATTAGAGTTTCAGCTTCAGCATCAGTCCTTCCAGTGAGTATTCAGGGTTGATTTCCCCTAGGATTGACTGGTTTAATCTCCCTGCTGTCTAAGGGACTCTCGGGAGTCTTATCCAGTACTACAATTTGGAGGTATCAATTCTTTGGTGTTCTGCCTTCTTTACGGTCCAGCTCTCACAACCGTACGTGACCACAGGGAAAACCATAGCCTTGAATATACGGACCTTTGTTGGCAGAGTAATGTCTCTGCTTTTCAACACACTGTATAGGTTTGTCATAGCTTTCCTGCCAAGAAGCAAACATCTTCAAATTTCATGACTGCAGTCGCCATCTGCAGTGATTTTAGAGCCCAAGAAGAGGAAATCTGTCACTACTTCCACCTTTTCCCCTGTATTTGGCATGAAGTAATGGGGCTGGATGCCATGATCTTAGTTTTTTTTAATATTTAGTTTTAAGCCAACTTTTTCACTCTCCTCCTTCACCCTCATCAAGGGGCTCTTTATTTCCTCTTTTCTTTCTGCCATTAGAGTGGTATCATCCACATATCTGAGGCTGTTTATGTTTCTTGATCCCGGCAATCTTGATTCCAGCTTATAGCTCATCCAGCCCAGCATTTTTCATGATGTGCTCAGTGTATAGATTAAACAAACAGGGTGACAGCAGACCACCCTGTCATACTCCTTTCTTAATCTTGAGCCAATCAGTTGTTACATGTTCCATATAGGGTTATGACTGTCGCTTCTTGATGGGCATATGGGTTTCTCAGGAGACAGGTAAGATGGTCTGGTATTCCCATCTCTTTAAAAGCTTTCCATAGTTTATTATGGTCCACACAGTTTGTTTACTGTATATGCAGAGTACATCATGTGAAATGCCAGGATGGATAAAACACAAGCTGAAATCAAGATTGCCTGGAGAAATATCAATAACCTCAGATATACAGATGACACCACCCTTATGGCAGAAAGTGAAGAGGAACTAAAGAGCCTCTTGATGAAGGTGAAAGAGGAGAGTAAAAATTCTGGCTTAAAACTCAACATTTAAAACACGAAGATCATGGCATCTGGTCCCATCACTTCATGGCAAATAGATGGGGAAACAGTGGAAACAGTGACAGATTTAGTTTTTTTGGGCTCCAAAATCACTGCAGATGGTGACTGCAACCATGAAATTAAAGGATGCTTACTCCTTGGAAGAAAAGTTATGAGCAACCTAGACTGCATATTAAAAAGCAGAGACATTACTTTACCAACAGAGATCCATCTAGCCAAAGCTATGGTTTTTCCAGTAGTCATGTATGGATGTGTGAGTTGGACTATAAAGAACGCTGAGTGCCAAAGAATTGATGCTTTTGAACTGTGGTGTTGGAGAAGACTCTTGAGAGTCCCTTGAACTGCAAGGAGATCCAACCAGTCCATCCTAAAGGAAATCAATCCTGAATATTCATTGGAAGGACTGATGCTGAAGCTGAAACTCTAATACTTTGGCCACCTGATGCAAAGAGCTGACTCATTAGAAAAGACCCTGATTCTAGGAAAGACTGAAGGCAGGAGAAGGGGACGGCAGAAGAGGATGGTTGGATGGCATCGCTGATTCAATGGACGTGAGTCTGAGCAAGCTCTGGGAGATGGTGAAGGACAGGGAAGCCTGGCATGCTGCAGTTCATGGGGTCACAAAGAGTTAGACAGGACTACACAACAACACCATCGTCAAAAGCTTTTGCATAGTCGATGAAACAGAAGTAGATGTTTTTCTGGAATTCCCTAGTTTTCCCTATGATCCAGAGAATGTTGACAATTTGATCTCTGGTTCCTCTTCCTTTTATAAATCCCTCTTGGTTATCTGGAAGTTCTTGGTTCACATAATGCTGAAGCCTAGAATGCAATCTAGCATGAATCTAGCATGCAAGATTTTAAGCATGACCTTGCTAGTATGGGAGATGAAAGCAATTGTCTGATGGTTAGCACATTCTTTCGTATTACTCTTCTTGGAAATGGGGAGGAGGATTGACTTTTTCCAGTCCTGTGGCCACTTCTGGGTCTTCCAGATTTGCTAACATATTGAAGGTAACACCTTGATGGCATCATCTTTTAGGATTTTGAATAATTCCTATTGGAATTCTGTTGCATCCACTAGCTTTATTAACAGCAGTGCTTCCTAAGACCCACTTGACTTTGCTCTTTAGAATGTCTGACTCTAGGTGGCTGACCACACCATTGTAGTCATCCAGTTCATTTGGATCTTTTTTATACAGTTCTTCTGTGTATTCTTTCCATTTCTTCTTCATCTCTTCAGCGTCTACTAGATCTCTACCATTTATGTCCTTTACTGTGCCCGTCATCTTTGGGCAAAATGTTCCCTCGATATCTCCAGTTTTCCTGAAGAGAGCTCTAGTCTTTCCCCTTCTGTCATTTTCCTCTATTTTTATACACTGTTCATTGAAGAAGGTCTTCTTGTCTCTCCTTTTTATTCTTTGGTAATATGCATTTAGTTGGATATACCTTTCCCTTTTTCCATTGCTTTTCACTTCTCTTCTATCTTTAGCTATTTGTAAGGCCTCCTCAGATAACCACTTTGCCTTCTTGCTTTTTTCCCTCTTTGGGATGGCTTTGCTTGCTTCCTCCTGTACAATATTATAACCTCGGTCCATAGTTCTTCAGGCACACTGTTTACAAGTTCTAACCCCTTGAATCTATTTGTTACTTCCACTGCATATTCATAGGTGATTTGATTTAAATCATACCCGACCTAGTGGTTTTCCCCACTTTCTTTAGTTTAGGCCTGAATTTTGCTATGAGAAGCTGATGATCTGAGCCACAGTCAGCTCCAGGTTTTGTTTTTGCTGACTGTATACATCTTCTCCATATTTGGCTACAAAGAATGTAATGTTTGATTTTGGTATTGGCCATTTGGTGATGACCATGTGTAAAGTCATTTCTTGTCTTGTTGAAAAAGGATATATGCTATGACCAATTCATTCTCTTGACAGAATCAGTTAGCCTTTGCCCTGCTTCATTTTGTTTGCCAAGGACAAACTTGCCTTTTACTCTAGGTATCTCTTGACTTCCTACTTTTGCATTCTAATCCCCAATGATGAATAGAACATCTTTTTTTGGTGTTAGTTCTAGGAGGTCTTCTAGGTCTTCGTAGAAATGATCAACTTCAGCCTCTTTGGTGTCAGCCGTAGAGGCATAGACTTGAATTACTGTGATGTTAAATGGCTGGCCTTGGAAACCAACTGAGATCATTGTGTCATTTTTGAGATTGCACCCAAGTACTGCATTTCGTACTCTTTTGTTGACTATGAGGGCTACTCCATTTCTTCTAAGGGATTCTTGCCCAAAGTAGTAGATATAATGATCATCTGAATTAAATCTGCCCATTCCTGTTCATTTTAGTTCACTGATTCCTAAGGTGTCAGTGTTTCTTCTTGCCATCTCCTGCTTGACCACATCCAGTTTACCTTGATTCATGAACCTAACATTCCAGGTTCCTATGCAATACTGTTCTTTGAAGCATCGGATTTTACTTTCATCACCAGACACATCCATAATTGAGCATCATTTCCATTTTGGCCCAGCCACTTCATTCTTTCTGGGGCTATTAATAGTTGTCCTCTGCTCTTCCCCAGTAGCATATCGGACATCTTCAGATCTGGGGGACTCATCTTTCAGTGTCAAATCTTTTTGTCATTTTATATAGTTCATGAGGTTCTCACAGCAAGTATACAGGGGTGGTTTGCCATCCCCTCCTCCAGAATATATTACAAACACTGAATGAGTGAGTATTGACCCATTGCTCATAGGGGAAATGCAAGGTTAGGTTCGCAGGAGTGAACTTCTGGTCAAAATATTTCAGCTTATCAATATATAACTTTGTTTTATGTGCCTGTCTGCTTAAAAACACCTTTTAAAATATATATTGTTGACTCATTAACATTGAACTCATGGTCAACAGTACTGTAACTCATGCCTTGAAGAAAGCTTATATACCACGTTTTTGTTTTGTTTTTTTTCCTTAAGGCACATCTCAGCCTTCTTGTGCTTGGGAATACCAGATAGCACTTCAGCACTGCACTTGGGGGCCATTTTAAACAGTGAAATCACCAGTAAAAAGGGCAAAAAATGCAAAAATGTTGGTATTATGCATACTGTTAAAAGAACACTTGCTTGTAGTATGAGAGCTGAAACAAAAGAGCAGAGCATCTCCTTGTTCAACCTCAGTCCAGAGCACCTGTAAATTTCCACTGCTCTGTGCACATATAGCAATGATTGTCAAAGTGTCCCCAACTAATGAGGGTGAGGTTACAAACACATTTTAGCAAGGAAGCAAATTCTCATATACGGAATCTTCAGATAATGAGGGACTACTGTATTTTGCTTTCAAAATGTCCTTTGTTGCTCCTTTTCAGGTTTTAATTTGGGAACTATGAGAGATTAATTGCATTTATGGCCACCATATTGGTCTCCCAGTATCAGGCTGTCTGTCTTGTAACTCTTGGTCCCCTCCTACATTAAATCCAGACTTGGGCATGTGACTTGGCTTGGCCAATGGAATGTTAACAAATCTGGTGCAGGTAAAAGCTTTAGAAGTACCTGTGCATTTCCTCCTTTCCATTTGGACCCCTGCCACCACCATGAGAACATAGCCGACAAGAAGGGAGTGGGAGATACATGGAAGAGAGCAGAGAATTGTCTCATACAAGGCCATTTAGACCAGCTAGCCATTAGTTGACCACAGATGCATGAGAGAGACCAGCCA
The DNA here is from genome assembly GCF_910594005.1 of Cervus elaphus. NCBI lineage: Eukaryota > Metazoa > Chordata > Mammalia > Artiodactyla > Cervidae > Cervus > Cervus elaphus. Next base: position 16,489,845 of record NC_057839.1, on the reverse strand, counting down.
GCTAAGATCAGCCAAACCTGGCTCAGGTTAGCCAGTCGACCAACCCAATCCATCGACCATGAGAAATAAATAGATGTTCTTTTTAAGGGCCACCATATTTAAGGATGGTTTCTTACACATCACTGACTAACTGATCCAAGGATTTGAGCATCTCCAGTTTTAGTTTCAGAGCTTTAGCATTCTAGATCCTCTAGAATGCTAGAGGATTAAGCTGAAGGTTGATTCCTGCTTGTCTGTTATGGGAAGATGGAAAAGGAGATCAATCATTTCAACATAAACCAGAGAAAAGAGAAGGGAGATAATGGTCAACAGGGAAGGTTATTAGACTGGGGAAGAACTCAGAGTATGGTTTTTCACATCTACCTTCCCAGGTCTTAATGAGTATCTTCCAGTTATTTTAATTTAACTTTGGCTTGGCTTGGTTCAAATATGACTGTTAAGCTTTTTTCCCCCTTTCATGGGTAATAATGGTTTTTTAAATTTATTTTGCACTGAAAGGACAGAAAAAGAGGCAGCCAGGGAAAAGGAGGGGTAGAGGTGGAAAGAAGGTAGTAAATTATGTACAGAAAATAATTTCTCCTGTTTCAGTCTCAGAACATGAAGGGAAATTCACAAGGGGTTCCATACATCAATAACTACACTGTCTTTCTCTAGAAAAGCTATTGGCCCCAAGGCATAATAAAAGTTACACTTAAGAATATCATAAACCTTTTAAAAGTCACTGTTTGAATCAAAATAATTTTCTGATAAAATATTAATTCTCAAAATGAGCTGTAAAATATGAACACAAAACAGCTTAGGCAATTTTTATTTCTGACAATAAAGTTAAAATATCTTGAAGAAAGTGACAGGTACTAGAAGGTAGTTCTCAGAATCAATGAATGAAAATACGAGTCTGAAATTCCCTCAGATTCTATTCTGTCTTTTAGTTCTCAGTTACTGGGAAGGTGCCAGGCTCCATGCTTGGGCCTATATGGGGCCTCAGGCCAGGCTGTCAAAGGGAAATCTCAAAACACAGTTGGAGCTCAAAATGCAACTTTAGGGTAACTCGTCACCCTTTGGTTGGTCTGAATTTATTTCCTGGACACTGGCTCTTTAAATGAAAAGATAGATCTTAGCTAAAGATACAAATCAGAGGCAATTATTTTAAAATGCAGGAAAAAACGAACTCACTTGTTGAAGGACAGCTCTGAGTGGAAGTAAAAATTCTGTGAAGTAATTAACTGAAAATTACCTTACGGAAATTTATGCTAATCTAGTACTTTACCGCTAATGTTAAAAGGATCAGTTCCCTTAATTTATAAATTTTACTGTTGGGATTTTTGGTTTAGCAAATATTGGTTTTATCACATATTCCTGTGATAACACAGGTCTCTGGAGTCAGACTCCGTGCATTCAGCTCTTAACTTCACCATCTGCAAAAACCTGTAATTTTAGGTAAACTCCTTGACATTTCTGTGCCTCAAGTTCTTTACCTATAAAATGGAAATAATAATATTACCTGTTTCCTCTTTTTTGCTATGTGAATTAAATGAGGTGATGTGTGTAAGGGGTCATTCTATGTCAGCTAATAATAAATATACATTAGTGTCAGCTAGGAAACCCAAGCCTTCATCTGACATTTCCCCAATACATTTCCTGACCTGTCCTGAGGGCTGGTTTCAGATCCACCAACCTTCATGCCCTCCTCTGCTTTCCCTCAATGGTAGGTGAATTTCAGATATTACTATGAAAGTCCTTTCCCACCCGGAGCACTGCCCTCCTGTGTAACGTAAAATCAACATAAGTACTTCCAGATTTGGATAACAACACTTAATTCAGCTTGTTTGTATAGGAGGCTAGATGAATCAAGACTCTTCAGCGAACCCATTCCTAAGCTGAACCCCTAAAAGTCTCTTTCCTGTCCTCCCAAACTCTGCCCATCACCTCCAACCTCAACTGTCCTGCTCATCCTCTACAACCTAGAAATTTCGTGGGTTTGAGGAGTCCCTGCTGTGTCAGGACTGGGCCCTGGTGATGACATGTTCTGAGGTTAGTTAAAGCATTTGTTGACATTTTTGTTGGATGTCTATATGCAGTCCTTGGACATGACTGAACTATAACTCTTTACAAATTCGCTCATTCATATTTTCCGTACATTAAAACAGCCTCCTAGTTACAGTAGTAAATCTCTGGGGATTTCCTGCTCCACCTTAGGAAATCTGATATGCCTGGTGGACTCTGAGGCCCAAACACAACTGAGTGTACATCCTTGTTTTCCTCCCAGCCCCGTTTCAAATCTATTTAAATGCAATTCCAGTCCAGAGCCTCTGGCAACTCCCTCCCAGTCTCCTTGAGCCAACCCCCTGATTGACCGTTGATAGATCAATTCTCATCTTGCCTTGTTTAACTCATACGCGCTCTCAAGCTGCTGTTACACAAACACAAAGTGGGGGAGGTCAGGGGGGTTAGAAATAATTTAGAGTCCCCGACAGGGTGCAGTTTGGAAAGGCCTGACTTCAGCTGACCCAGCCTCCAGCCATAACTTCGCATCGCCATCCACACTGACCTTCATCAATCTTCCCTCTTCCAATTAGCCCCCTTCCCTAAAGAAAGTGACATGCTCACAGTTACAGGGCATCCAGTAACAAAGTTAATTAAGAGTTAGGTCTCTAAGTAGTATCGCCTTTCCCTGGGAAAAAATTCCTCCTGTTACCAGAAAATGGAGTTTGAAACCAAGCAAAACAGAAAATGCCATGATTGAGCCTAACAGTGTCTCTGTGAACTGGAGCCGTGCATGGTAGCATGTTTGTTTGGGAGAGAGAAGACAAAGGCAGAGTGTGTTGTATTATTTAAATAATGCTAATAACAATAATGGCTACCATTTACTAAGCATATACAATATGCTATGCATCATAGCAAGATTTCTCTATTTTATTTCATTTTGAGTCCCATGACAGTGCCATTCTTCATCAAAAGGCCTATATGCTTACCATGTGCTCAATAAATTAAAAAGAATATAGGTGTGGTAGGGATAATATTTGGAGAAGGAAATAGCAACCCACTCCAGTATTTTTGCCAGGATAATCCCAAGGACAGAGGGGCCTGGAGGACTATAATCCATGGAGTTTCAGATGAGTCAGACACAACTGAGCGCCTGAGCACACAGGGATACTATTTTTAAAATATTGAGGCGGTACATTTACATTTTCACCTGTATAGTGCCTGGTGGCCGCTGCCTCCCCTGTAGGATCTGGGAAAGGGAAGCAGTGCTGTGGGATGTGCACTGTGGGTATATGGGAAGGTCAAGGATGGAAGGGGAGAGGAAGTGGAAATCCTGCTCCTGGGGTTGTGGGAAGAAGAAGGGGATGAAACACGGGGAAGGTGTGCTGGCAGCATGTGGAGCCTGGCCTTGCTTGCTCTGGCTGGAGTCCAAGGAGATGTGAAAATGTGTGTTTATGGGAGAGGGAGCACTGTTAGGTGGAGGTACAAGTTCAGAGTAGAAGAGATCTTGGGACTCACGGTGAAGCTATCTTGCAGAATGAACCACAATCTGGGGCTGTCAGGCTATGAGGCAGTAAGAAAGCCTGGGCAAGGACTCTAGAACCTGAATGGGATGAAATAGATGCACAAGTTCCTATAGGTCAGCAGTGATGGCTGGCTATTTCCCAAATTTTCACTCATTTGTCTTCTAACATAAGAGAAGCCTATTTTGGGGACAGAAACTCACCCAGTTGAAAGACTACATTATAGCTAGATATGACTGTAGAACTAAATTATGGACAATGAAATGTAAGCAAAAATTTGAATAGAACTGGAGTGGCTCATTAAAGGAAGCTGACCCATCAGAGAAACACTCCCTATCCTTCTTGCTATTGCTTTCAAGCTGGACAAAATGTCTGGAGCTTCAGCTGCCATTCCGTAACACAAACACCTTTTAACTAAAATGTCTGGGGTAGGTAAAAAGATGTGTAGAGTGTATATGCAGCTCCTCCCAAAGGAATGATACTTTTTACTTGTTAACGTCTAAAGTTTAGTTCTGTAAGCTATTGAATGAGATTTATATTTATGATGTACTCTACCTATGAAAGAAAGGGTTAGTTTGCTCAGTTCTGTCTGACTCTTTATGACCCCATGGACTGTAGCCCTGCCAGGCTCCTCTGTCCATGGGATTCTCCAGGCAAGAATACTAGAATAGGTAGCCATTCCCTTCTCCAGGGGATCTTCTTGACCCAGGAATCAAATCTGGCTCTCCTGAATTGCATGTATACAAATGTTAGATGAACATGCCTTTGATGGGGCAATTCCACTTCTAGGAATGTATCCTTATGGATATACTTGAACATGTGCTGAAATATATATACATATTAAGAGTAGCACTGTGTCAAATAACAAAAACCTGGAAACAACCTAAATAGACAGGTATATGAAACTGATGGAATAAATTCTAGTATAAAGTGGAATACTCTGCAACTAGGAACAAGAGTGGGCCAGAACTGTTGATCTACTTCTATTGATCTTACAGGGAACAATTCTAGCATATATCGTTAAGTAAGAAAATTCAAGGAACAGAAGTATGAATTCAATGGTACTATTTCAGTAGTGGCCCAGTGGGTGGAAAAAATTACACAGGAAACCAAAAGTGGAAGAAAACATTTTGTCCTCATAATTACTGAAAAGCATGTGCTAAGTGAGAAAGCCTGAAATTGTGTAGTATGCCCTGAGTGTGAGTCTAAGAGACAGCTGGTTTTTTTAAATAACATAGATATTTATGTTTGGCTGAAAGGTTTTATGCTCATGACATGGCTGAGCTAAGCAGGACCTTAGATCAGCAGTCAGAGAGGCGATGGGGTGGCTGCCATATGTTGCCTTTGCTGTTCCTCAGATGAGGCAGGAAGAGGTCTGGGGAAAGCAGAGGGAGGTTCAAATTTGGAAACCAAAGTGAGGAAGGGGACAGGGAGCAGGGAGGGGCAGTGGAAGGCCAGGAGACAGAGATTCTGCGCTCTGGAGGGTAGGTGGGGAGCAGCCTTTCTTTCTAACTTCCTTGTCGTTTCTTCCCCTGATATTCTGTCCATGGGGAAAACTCCCCATGGAGAAGTTCTGCTCTATCACCCACATTGGAGAGGATTTGCTGAAGGAAGAGGGGAAGGAGAGAACTAGGCAGCTTCTCTGAAGGCAGGTCTCCCAGGGGTCTCCATGGTCCCAGCCATCTCTATGTACTTGATGTGAGAAATTCATTAATCATTCAAATGGACAGATTCGTGGTGGGCAAACAGCTCTGTGTCACCATTCCCCTTGGGAATAGCTTGTGAACAGAATTAGATATTTGTAAAAACTGGGTGACAGATGGGCTGTTTGGAACAGTTTCATTTATGGTCATTAAATGGCACCTTTTGAAACAGCATCTGGGATGTTGGTGGTCCCTTTCCAGGAACAAATTGTAAAAACCCGCACGATCCAGTGTTTGGTTCCATGTGGTTCCCAGAGTTGCAGTGACTGCACAATCAGGTCCTTGGTCTCCCCTCTCCTGGGGATGAAACCACCACGAACCCTGCTGTCTTCCTCTCCTCATCTCAGCACCTTCAGGAACTCACTCCATCCTGCGTGGTCCTTCACCACTGGGAAGCAGTTTTCCGTTCCCGGAGAACAGGTACTGGGGGGATATGGCCCTAACACAGCTAGAGGAATGCCTAGCCACCTCTGCCTTAGCCTGGCCCATTCCTGAATCTTCTTTCCTTTCTAATTTTGTTTTAAAAAGTAAAATCCTCAAGTGAAAATATTGATCTGTGTTTCCTGTTCAGACATTCTCACCGACCCTCAGGAAGGCTGATGTGTGTTAGGTACCGTGGGCCTAGGGATCCTAGATCCAAGGAGGGCTAGGATCTCAGAATCAGCTTGTCACCCTGTGATGGACCACGGAGGCCCAGCCCCACCCCCTGCACATTTGGGCCCAAACTCCAGAGCTGTAAAGTGCCTTCCGAGGTGGCACAGCTGGGCGTTCCATCCCCCACAGCTATCCTCGCAGCCGTTTCTCTTGATTCCAGTATTACATGGACGCAGTGATGTGGTGTGTGAGAGGCTGCTTTTCCAGGGAAAGGGGAGAGGCCCTCCTTTGCAGTTTCTCCCATTCTGAAGTGACTTTAGAGCCCTGGAAGTGTCAGGCCCAAGGAGGTTAAGTCTCTCCACACATTGATGTTGTGGACATTCTGTCACCCTCTGACCCCAGGGTGGTCATTTCCCGGAGCCTGCAGCCTCTAACACCCTCCTCCACTCTTGCCCCCACATGCCTCACCCCCCTGAGGTGGAACCTCCCTCTCCCCACAGCCCCTCCGACCATCCCCTCCAGCCTCCACCACTCCCGAGCCGCTCTCCACGCTCGGACTCAACAGGCGGGTAGATTTCATGTGTGTCCTCGCTCCCTGACTTGCTTCAAGGAACACACAAGTCATACTTGAAAAGGACAATGAGGTCTGATGAAGAATCAATACCATTAGCCTGACCTTCTGGGGCCAGAAATTTCCTGCTGGATATGCCTTGACCTTCTACCCCATGACATCTGCTTTCCCTCAGGCTCTGGTATTGAAGGGCCGCCTGAAGTATGTGGGTCAGGCAGCAGAAGTTTCAAGTGGAAGCCTGGGTTAAGACACATTCTTATGAGCTCTTGGAGCAGTGGGGATTGGGGCTGATGCACTAATCCAGAGAGTGAAGACAGGCAGCGTCTCCCAAGGATAGCTGGGTGATGAGGAACTATGGCGGCTTTGGGTGAGGAGAAGCATGGACCATGAGCCAGGAATAAGGTCACAGTTCAGAGTTTCTGCCAAATTCTTGCCTTCTTGGTTTCATAGAATCTTACCGTAAGGCAAGACTACAGAGAGCAAGACCCAATCTCCTACTCAATGTTCTACATCCCTGACCTGCTCACTCCACACCTGCTTGTATATATCCAGTGACAGATGTCTGTCTGCTCCGGGAGGAAGCCTATTGCCTATTGGGTCCCTCCAGTGCCATCAGCTGAACTTTATCTCCTTGTGACTTCCGGCTGGTTCAAGGTCCACTCATGGAATAACAGAGAACAGTTTATTTTTCTGATAGTAACACTTTAAATATTCAGGGAGATACCAGTTTCTTCCGTGTCTGCCTCTACCCTGAAGTCTCCTCAAGGCTCTGCATTTTCAAATGTGTCTTAGATGCTTTTGTGTGGACTTACTCCATCTATCAAGAGAGTATCATATAGTGGACAAAGCATAGGCTTTGAGTCAAATGAGGGTTCTAATCTACTGGCACATTAACTTTGGATCAGCATCATCATCTGAAAATGGGGATAAAGTGCTATAATGGGGGAGTTATTATTGGGCAAGCTTGGGCATTCTCCACTGGTTCAGATTGTTCCCCATGGGTGCAGGCATGTGTGGGCCCTACCCCAGTCCTATGATGGCTGGTGAAAATCAGAAGAAAACCAAGAAAAATCTTGACCACATGCTGGGTGGTCTTCAGTGAAGTGAAGTTCCCTTGGACTCTTTCTCGGGGACTGGTCAACATAGTCTCTGAGGATGGTGATGGATGCTGCTCACTTGAATGGAGGCTCCCACGTGGATCCTCAAGTAGTACCCACTCATGGTGCCCTGTCCACCTGTGATTGCTGGGTAGAGACCCCTCTGTCTTCTTGCACAACTTCTCTTCAATTTTCTCCCAGACTCCTGGGTACAAGAGCTCCAGTCAATGGAACTAGCTCACCTTTTCTCAAAGAGTGACGTGAAGCGGGGCTTAAACTTGTACTACCTGGTTCAATGAAGAAAAGGAAGAAAAACAAAATGGCTGTATTTCTATATTAAAATAGTCTTAGCAGGTTATTATTATGAGGGTACTAGAAATGCCTGGGCTTCCCTGGTGGCTCAGTGGAAAAGAATCCACCTGCCAATGCAGGACATGTAGGTTCGATCCCTGGGTTGGGAATATCCCCTGGAGAAGGAAACAGCAATGTACTCTGATATTCTTGCCTTGGAAATCCCATAGACAGAGGAGCCTGGTGGGCTACAGTCCATGGGGTTGCAAAGAATTGAGCACAATTTAGTGACTAAACAACGACAACAACCAGAAATGCCCGGCTCTCGTCTGGGCTTGGCCATGGAGGATGCTCAATGAGTGAGGGTCTTGATCCTCCCTAGTAGTAATCCTGTGAAAGGTAAAGTGTGTGGTCCCCAGTTGGAAGCAACACTTCAGAAGCAGTTTGCCAGGGCAAAGCAATTCAGAAGCATTGTTTCCCTTAATTGGAGCATCTTTCTTCCACTGAACCATGTTGAAGCTGCAGAATCATTGTTGGGACTTGCATCATTCTGTTAACTGTCACTGGGCTGTTGTAACTAAACTCCTGGTTTTATTATTGCTTGTGAACCACATATAGTTTAGTCAAATCTCTTCTGTTCTCTACTTCTGCAATTAATTAAAAAACTTGTGGTGTATAATTTCTTATTCAACCTGTATGTCATTTTGTTTTAGACCTGTCTAAAGCATAGCTTTCTTATCTGAAAACTGAAGGATTTGGGCTTTGTGATCTTGAAGGTTTTGTCCAACTCTGACAGCCTTGTATTTCATAAGTTGTGTCCCTCCTTAGACTCTTTCAGTAGTTTGACAAATATCTCACATCTAACTTGTTTCTCAGCTCTGCTTTCGCTGCAAATCTGGGCCTTCATCCTTGTCTGACAACTTTCAGCCCTAGGGCCAAGGACAGAACCTTGCCAGGGTGATAGTTAATTTTTTATGTCAACTTGATTGGATGGTGGGTACCCAGATATTTGGTCAAATGTTATTCTGGGTGTGATTGTCAGGGTGGTTTTGGATGAGACTAACATTAAAATCTGCAGACTAAGTAAAGCAGATTGTCCTAACCAATGTAAGTGAACATTATCCAATTAGTTCAAGGTCTGAATTTTAAAAAAAAAGGCTGACCTCCTCTGAATAACAAAGAATTCCTCTTGCCTAATTGTCTTTGGGCTCAGATATTGGAAATTCACTGCCCCCCCACCCCCAGTCTTTGGACTAAAATTGGAGCATTAGTTCTTCCTGGGTCTCCATCTGCCAGTTTTCAGGCTGAAAACCATTGGCTCTTCTGGTTCTTAGGCCTTCAGACCCTGATAGAACTAAATTGACAGTTCTCCTAGGTCACCAGCTTGCTGACACTTTGCAGATCTTGGGACTTGTTTCCATAATCATGTGGGTTAATTCCTTATAATCATTCTCTCTCTAATTTATACATACATAGTGGCTCAGATGGTAAGCATCTACCTACAATGCGGGAGACCTGGGTTCAGTCCCTGGGTCGGAAAGATCTGGAGAAGGAAATGGCAATCCACTCCAGTATTCTTGTCTGGAAAATCCCATGGATGGAGGAACCTGGTAGGCTACAGTCCATGAGGTCGCAAAGAGTCGGACACAACTAAGCAACTTCATTTTCTTTCTTTCACTTTCTATGGCTTATACATATATACATTTTATTTTTCTATATGCATAAATTATACATTTTTATACATCTAAATCATATATATATGATTATATATATATTATATATAAATTCATGTCCAACTCTTTGCCACCCCATGGACTGTAGCCTGCCAGGCTCCTCTGTCCATGGGGATTCTCCAGGCAAGAATACTGGAGTGGGTTGCTATGCCCTCCTCAAGGGATTTTCCCAACCCAGGGATCGAACCCAGGTCTCCCACATTGCAGGTGAATTCTTTACCATCTGAGCCACCAGGGAAGCCCAAATTATACATATTTGCATACATATATAAATAATATGTATGTATATATATAATTAGATTTATAATTATACCTATGAAATTTATAATAAAGTAAGTATAAAAAAACATGTGCACTATTGGTTACTCTGAAAAAACTTGATTAATACTCCAGGAGAAGTTTCCATCTGTGTTGCATGAATCTCATCAATCAATCCACTAAAATTAGAGTCAGTAAACTATGGCCCCTGTCTGTTTTTGTAAATAAAGTTTTACTGGAACACAGCCACACCCACTTGTTTATGTACTGTTCATAGCTGCCTTCACACTACATTGATGGAGGTGAGCCGGTTATGGCAGAGACCATCTGTCCTGCAAAGTGCAAAATACTTGATTTCTAGCTTTTTCAGGAAAATGTTTGCTGACCTCTGCTCTAGGATATAGTTGTTCAGTCCACCTCACCTACTCACACCACTTTTCTTAATTTGCTTCTTTTCTTAATTGTCCACCTCTAAAATGTGGGCCATGTCCATCTCTGAACATGGAGGCTTTAGCTCCAAGCTGGTTTCCTGCCATGCCATCTAGGAATTGCTTCATTTAAGGAGATGGACTGTTCTAGAGCCATTTGCTGAGTGGTCTAGATTTGGTGCTTCCCTGGTGGCTCAGACTGTAAAGAATCTGCCTTCAGTGCAGGAGACGAGGTTTGATCCCTGGGTGGGGAAGGTCCCCTGGAGAAGGGAATGGCAACCCACTCTAGTATTCTTGCCTGGAGAATTCCATGGACAGAGGAGCCTGGCGGGCTATGGTTCATGGGGTTGCAAAGAGTTGGACGCCACTGAGCGACTAAGTTTCACTAGATTTCCAGGTTCTGCCACTATCAACTGCAGATGGAAATACTTAGGTGAGATGTAAGAAAGAACTTCCCAGTGATATTGGTACCTTCAGGCATCAGTACTGTCAGGATTTTGGGAACTTTACCTGGAGAACCTAGAGAATAGTACAGGGGTAACCTGATCATTTAACTCAGGTGAGATTCTGTTCTGAGCTGGAAGGATGAATTAGATTTGTGGTTCCTGAAACATGGTATGGTTTGCATCCAGTCAAGAGCATGTAAGATAACTTTAGATGATATGTGGGTCAACATTTCTTATTTTAATATTAATATCCTAATTTTAATGAATTAAATAAACAGTCCAACATTAATGTGTATTTTAGAGAGGTAAAACCAGCACATCTAAGCTCTAATTTTATCCTATTACTTAGGATAGGGCTAAAGAAAAACAAATCAATAGAGTTGATTTAAGGGAAATATTAAATGAATAAAATTACGGGTATTATGCAGCAATGGCAAAAACTGCAAAAGAGGAGCTCAGATGACAGATTGGGAAAACACTGACTGGACTCAGTGACAAAGTTACTGCCTTTGTCTCTTGTTGTCAAGACCGCTGTAAGAATTTCAACACAATTTAGATCTTTAAGGTCTCTTTCTTCTACCCACTGTTGGTGTGACGCAAGAGATTTTGCTGGGCTAACGTGATTTTCAGGTATTTGGTGCAGAGGCCCTGCAGCCTGACCCGGGTAATAGAGTTCATCTCCCCAGCAGCCCAGGCAGCTTATCATCTGTGCCTGATGCTTGGCCACTGATGAAGATGGAATGGTCGGCCCGGCAGTGTTATTAACGCCAGCACCGCATCCATGAGCATCTGCAAGTGAAACTGAGTGAGATGCCCTTCACTTAAGCCCACGAGGACAATGAAAGCCAGTGTGCCGCTTGGCTGGGAGCCAGAAGCCGGCCTGCAGTCAGAGTAAAGAAATTCATTAGAGGAGAGCTTGTAGCAAGGACTGAAGAGAAAAAGGAAGAGGGGGTGGGTGTTGATGGAGTGACAGCGAATTAAAACTTTGTCCCTTGCTCTAATATGCACTTCGGTCCCTGCTTCTTGAGGGGATTTATGATGTAGTAGCCCACGAGAGGGGCTTTCAAATGCCTGTGATCATCCAGCCATACCACACCCCCTCCCATGCCACAGGCCTTTTTACTTTCTGGAGTCAGAAGAGAGGGCTGCCATGACACCTTTGTGCAGATGGAAGAATTCTGAATGGGAGAACCTGCTGCCAACAGCTGATGAGGGTCCCTGAAGTCCAGAACAGAGGGTAAAATGATAGTCTGTGATCCACTGGTCAGAATTTGCAAATTTAAGGTGGGAGGCTAGTCACATCGCCTGAAGTGGGCCAGGAGTAGGTGGCACTGGGAAGAGGTGGCGATGACGGCAGCCTGGGAGCTTCGTGTCCCATTTATAGGGGAAGCCACTCTGGGCACCAGCCTTTGTTTTGATGAGGAAATCCAGGTTCTTGTTTCTAGATGGCTGAAGTCTCTGCACATATGCCTGCTGAGTCGCTTCTGTCATGTCCCACTCTTTGTGACCCCATGGACTGTAGCCAGGGATTCTCCAGGCAAGAATCCAGGAGCCAGGCTCCTCTCCAGGGATTCTCCAGGCAAGAATACTAGAGCAGGTTGCCATTCCCTCCTTTAGGAGATCTTCTCGATCCAGGGATCAAACCCACATCTCTTGTGTCTCCTGCATTGGCAGGTGGGTTCTTGACCACTAGCTCCACCTGGAAAGCCCCTGAGGTTTCTAGATGTGGATAGGTTAAAAATACACAAAACCTCTCAACTTAAAATATTTAACCTAAATTTCTAAAAACATTTTTTTAAAGAGAAAAAAAAAAGGAAAACAGTAGACTGATAAAACCCATGGCTTGTGGGTCTCTCTGGTAAGTAGAATAATCCCCTCGACAAAGATGTCTGAGTCTTAATTCCCAGGACCTCTGAATGTGCTTTGTTACATGGCAAATGGGCTTCCCAGGTGGTGCTAGTAGTAAAAAATCTGCCTGTCAATGCAGGAGACGCAAGAGACTCAGGTTCAATCCCTGGGTTGGGAAGATAACCTGGAACAGGAAACGGTACTCCACTCCGATATTCTTGCTTGGAAAATTTCATGGGCAGATGAGCCTGATGGGCTATAGTCTGTGGGGCCACAAAGAATTGGACACAACTGAGCAACCACCACAAAGGAGATACAGATGGAATTAAACTGCAAATCAGCTGACTTTAAAATGGGGAGATTAGCTTGAATTATCCTCATGTTCTCAACACAATCACAATTGTCCTTAAAAGTGGACAGAGGAGGCTAAAAAGTCCATGTCAGAGTGATAAGATATGAGAATGAGTCAGTGCAGTGTTGCTGCTTTGAAGTTGGAAGGAGACCACGAGCCAAGGAGTGTGGTGGCTGCTGGAAGGTGGAAAGGTCAAGGAAACAGATCCTCCTGTAGACCTTATGGAAAGGGAATCAGTTCTGCTGATCCTTGATTTTAGTCCAATAAACCCATGATTTATTAAAACCCATGATTCAATAAAACCTTGATTTTAGCATATCTAACCCATGTTAGATGTGAGATGTGAGATGCAACCTCAGCTACAGAAGTGTAAGGTGATAAGTCTGTGTTCTTTAAACCACCAAACTTGTAATTTGTTACAGCAGCAAAAGAAAACCAATACAGCCTCTATTTTCAAACTCCAATAAGAAGAATGAAAGGCAAGTCTAGTCAAAATGGAGAAATGCTGTGGTCGTCTATTTGCCCTTCATCATAATGAGGGAAGGACAGAGAGAATGAATGCTAGGCTTGGTTCCTTGAATTCCTCAGTGACTATTTTGATGAAAAAATATCTGCCCAGTTAAGCAAATGCATTTGATCTTTTAATTCTGAGATACTCTGGCCTGTCCTGGGGACAGTTTTGGAGCAGTGATCCAGGGGCTTTCTAGGTGAATACACCTATGCCAAAAACTTTGATTGTGTGGATCACAGTTAACTGTGGAAAATTCTGAAAGAGATGGGAATACCAGACCACCTGACCTGCCTCTTAAGAAATCTGTGTGCAGGTCAGGAAGCAACAGTTAGAACTGGACATGGAAAAACAGACTGGTTCCAAATAGGAAAAGGAATATGTCATGGCTGTATATCATCACCCTGCTTATTTAACTTATATGCAGAGTACATCATGAGAAACACTGGGCTGGATGAAGCACAAGCTGGAATCAAGATTGCTGGGAGAAATGCAGATGACACCACCCTTTTGGCAGAAAGTGAAGAACTTAAGAGCCTCTTGATGAAAGTGAAAGAGGAGAGTGAAAAAGTTGGCTTAAAGCTCAGCATTCAGAAAACTAAGATCATGGCATCTGATCCCATCTCTTCATGGCAAATAGATGGGTAAAGAGTGGTAACAGTGGCAGACTTTATTATTTTGGGCTCCAAAATCACTGTAGATGGTGACTGTAGCCATAAAATTAAAAGACGCCTACTCCTTGGAAGAAAAGTTATGACCAACCTAGACAATGTATTAAAAAGCAGAGACATTACTTTGCCAGCGAGTGTCCCTCTATTCAAGGCTGTGGATTTTCCAGTAGTCATGTCTGGATGTGAGAGTTGCACTACAAAGAAAGCTGAGCACTGAAGAATTGATACTTTTGAACTGTGGTGTTGGAGAAGACTCTTGAGAGTCCCTTGGACTTCAAGGAGATCCAACCAGTCCATTCTAAAGGAAATCAGTCCTGAATATTCATTGGAAGGACTGATGCTGAAGCTGAAACTCCAATCCTTTGGCCACCTGATGTGAAGAGCTGACTCATTTGAAAAGACCCTGATGCTGGGAAAGATTGAAGGTGGAAGGAGAAGGGGTCAACAGTGAATGAGATGGTTAGACAGCATCACCAACTCAATGGACATGAGTCTGAGTAAACTCTGGGAGTTGGTGATGGACAGCGAGGCCTGGCATGCTGCAGTCCATGGGGTTACAAAGAGTCGGGCATGACTGAGGAACTGAACTGAACACCTAGTTTGGAGACTAGGTGGTGGAGAACCTCAGTGCTCCCCAATAATCTGTGAGATTGACTGTTTTTCTCAGTCTCCCTTGAAGTTGGGTCGGGGCTACATGGCCAGTGGGATGTAGACAAAAGTGATATAGGCTACTTCCAGGCCTGGTCCTTCAATGAATCCATCTGATCTCTTTCTCTTTTCCTGCCCATGGTGACCCTGCAGTCCATTTTCCCAGATGACTTAGCTACAAGGTGGAGGAGGGCTGTCCCATATGTGTTCTGAGCAAGGAATAAACTCTCATTTTGCTGAACCACTATGATTTTAGGGTTGTCTATGGCAACATTACTTATCAGTTATTAAATCCAAAATGGACAAAAAAATCTGCTTTGGGGGACGTGAATATGGAAAGATAAGTGATAAGTTGGAAACCAGGAGAGAAGATGTGTGAGGGTTCAGAGAGGAACCATGTTTTTCCAAGTGTAATCTGTAAACCATTAATGGTAACTGAGCATATGTAGATGGCAAACTTTAAAAATTTTAATGGGTAGGTGTTAATTTGACTATGTAGTAGAAAAAAATTTACCCAACATCAATGTCTACCCTGTAATTTCATAATTTTTGCTTAGGAGTCAGTTAAAAGTAGACTTAGGAAAAATTTAAATAAGAAATATACAAGTGGTACATAGGGATGGAATAAAAATGTGGAGGTGGCAATAACTAAAATTTAGGGGTCAGGAAAATAGGCCATAGGAAAATCAAGGAGACTTGGAATATATCTGAAAAGAATAGAGAGGTGTCATGGCTTTTGCTGTGGGAAGTCATATATTTAGCTAGAAAATTCTAGAAATTAAGGGGGACCTAAAATTATCAGCTCCTTGCTGCCTTTATAATGATGTCCAAATTCCTTGGCCTGGCATTCAAAACCCTCTAGATTTCTAGCATCTAACAGTAATTTAACTTATTTGTTTAATTTCTATTGGCCGTTGTGTATGATTCCACAACTTAATTCCACTCAATTTGTCAGCCGCACCTCAAATTTCATCTTCCATGAAGCTTTACCTTATTGTCCCTCACCCCAATAAAAGTGATCTCACCCTCTTGAAAAGCCCTAGACCACCTATTCCTGGTACTAACCAGACATACAATCCTAAAGTCATTTCTGTGAGCATCTTTTCTTCCCATTTAA
Organism: Cervus elaphus; assembly: GCF_910594005.1. Classification (NCBI taxonomy): domain Eukaryota; kingdom Metazoa; phylum Chordata; class Mammalia; order Artiodactyla; family Cervidae; genus Cervus; species Cervus elaphus. The sequence continues at coordinate 16,474,074 of NC_057839.1, read as the reverse complement.
ATTCTAAGCTACTGGATAAGACTAATCTTATTCTTACAATATTTTTTTTAATCTTTCATACTTCCTGATAATTTTCAGTAACACACAATCAATATGTTGTAATTTTTTGTTGTAAGACATCTGTTTCTCATGCTTCAGAGCTTTTCAAAGTACAAGCCAAGAATTGCAAGATATGATGGAATTGAGCTGTCCTATGACATGAGGATAATTTAATGAGCTTTCTGTTTGATGAAACTTCTAGGCTCTAAGGAAGGTGTCTATTGGGAATTACATGAGGTTTGCTGTTACCTGGTTTATTATAATGGTCATGTTGTTGAAATGTTTTCAGGCAAGATGTTAAAGTAATGGTAGCTGCTAAAGTAAGTAGACTTCAAAATTAAATAATAGGATTTGATTTCCCACTTATATAATAGTCAAGGAAAGTCAGCTTTCCTTAACACAGGTATCCAGGCTCCTTTCGTCATATGGCTCAGCCATTCTCTAAGACCTGTTGTCATCTGCACCCAACTGGCAGAAGATGAAAGGGAATGTGAAGCAGGTACTCCCACTTTTAAAAAACTCTCATAGAAAATGAGATTCATGATTCTAACTTGAAGCCCATGGATGAAAACTGGTCATGTGGTCACATCTAGATGTCAAGGGGCCAGGAGAATGTCATCCCTTTGTGAAATTATGGATTGGAGAGTGTGAACCCTTCTTGGATGGTTGATTGTTTCTGGCACACAGCTGGGTCAGCCCGCCAGCTGCCTTCCAAGTTTAGCCACCACTTAATTTGACATTTACAAGGAAATGTGGAAGAGCTTGAGAAATAATTGGAACAATAGAGGAAAACGGTGGAATAAGATAACCCGAGAAATAAGCGAAATGGAAACAAAGCCCATCTGGGTCCCTAAACCACTGTCTTCATCTTTTTAGGAGACGGAGAGAGACTGGCACAGATGCTGGAATTCAGGTATGCTGGCTTCTGGAAAGGGGAAGCGTGGGTGCAGGGCAACTTTTTTTTATTTTGACTATGTGAATATGTCTTTAAATCTTTGTGTTTTGTTTTATTTAAAATTTTTAACGTTTTTATTTTATGTGGAGTAGAGCTGACTAGCAACGCTGTGTTAATTTCAGGTGTACTGCAAAATGATACAGTTGTTCATGCGTGTGTTCTTTTTCAGGTTCTGTTCCCATTTAGGATGTTACATAATCTGTGTGCTTCTAAGAGTCGCTTTGGGATTCTGGCCAGTCCCTTCCATCTGGACTGCTGGCCAGTTTATGCTGCTTCCCAAACTACTGGACGTGGGAGAGAACTCACAGCACTGGCTTTAGGTAGAACGCTTCTTTCTTGTTGTTATTGGATTTTCACTTGTTCCCTTATTTGATCTTAGAATAATTTGGTATAATAGAGAATATTATCACTTAACAGGCTGGAAAACTGAGTCATGGAAATGCCCCAAGCTCTCTCATGAATAAGCCAGGAATAGACCCTTAATCCTCTGACTCTAGATTCAAGGCCCAATGCATTACAATGCTGTCTCGCCTCTGGGCAACAGCGGGCTTTAGGTAAAGAGAAGGTCAGTTCTGTCCTTCAGTCTTCCAGGTTCATTTTTCTAAGAACTTTTGCCCTCTTGGTTCCTAACTTCAATCAGACTTGCTCTGATCTCCTTGGTTGTGCTGACTTGTGCCTGTCCTGGAGGTACTGGCATCTTTTTCTAGGCTAAACAGAAAGAGATGTGGCTCTACCAGAGACACCCTGTGGGAGACAATTGGTGAGCATGAGCGCCTGTGGCAGCACCTGTGAAACACCATCAAACAATCCCGTGCTCCATAAAGCCAGTCCTGGCTTCAGCCAGCATTGCTGTAACCATCTCCTCTTGCTAGAGCATGAATCACACAAGTCAGATTTTAGAGCTTCAAAGGCTTTTAGAAATCACCCAATCTAGCTATTTATGTTTGGGTAATAAATATTTGAGTACTTGAAAAGATACTTACTCCCACTAGTGAGCAGAGCAGTGCAATTAAAGTAAGAAAACAAAGTTTTCCTCTGTCAGGTTGGCAAAAACAGAACCATACCCAGTGTTACCAGAAAGGTGGACAAATTGTCTCTCTCCTACACTGTTGGATGAGTATGGATTGATAACAACTTTTGGGGGGCACTCTAACACATTTCAAAGCAAAACTTGAAATAATAAAAAAATTAAAAAGCAATGTAAAAGGCAAAAAAAAAATAGCAAAATATTAAAAGCAAAACTTAAAGGGACACAGTAATTTCAAGGGCAAGAATCCCTATATTTATGGAGGTGCACAAAATTAGATGTTCATGAATGATTGTGATTAATTGTGATTATAAAAGAAAAGTGGAGAAAACATGAATGTATTTCAATAGAGGAAATGTTGAATTAATTATGGAAAATCTATGTTGCTATTTTGTGGAATTTTGCATAGCTTTTAAAAAGAATGAATTAGAAATGTAAAATGATACAGCTGTTTTGGGAAGCACTTGGCAATTCCTCAAAAAGTTAAAGAATTATCATATGACCCAGCAGGACATAACCAATAATACTGAAAGCCTATGTCCACACGAAACTTGTACACAAATGTTTGTGGCAGCATTATTCATAATAGCCAACAAGGTGAAACTGGGCTTCCCAGGTGGCTCAGTGGGTAAAGACTCTGTAGGAAACACGGGTTTGATCCCTGGGTTGGGAAAATCCCCTGGAAGAAGGCATGACAACCCACTCTGGTATTCTTGCCTGGAGAATCCCACGGACAAAGGAGCCTGCGGGCTATGGTCCATAGGGTCATAAAGAGTTGGACATGACAGAAGCACCTGAGCATGCACAAGTGGAAACAACTCAAATGTCCATCAGCTAATGAATGGGTAAGCAAAAGGTGGTATATCCACACAATGGATGGTGTAAATAGGTGTAAACAGAAATGATGTACTGATTCTTGCTATAATGTGGTTGAGCTTTGGAAACATTATGCTAAGTATAAGAAGCCGGACATACAAGTTCATGGATTGATTATATGATTCTATTCCTATCAAATGTCAAAAAAGAGGCAAGTTCATAGAGATGAAAAATATGTTGATAGCTTCCAGGGACTGGGGAGAGGGAAGTAATAGCAGGTGACTGCTAATGAATACAGATAGGGTTTCTTAGGGCAGTGATGAAAATATTCTAGGATTAGATAGTGGTGATGGTAACACAACTTTGTGAACAATATATACTAAAACCACTGAGTTATAAACTTTAAAAGGGTGAATTTTATGGTATGTGAACTGTATCTCAAAAACAAAAAAGAGAGAAATTCTGTTTGTCTGAAATAAAGCGGTGTCCCTGATACATTGTAGGTTTCAGGAACAAGTTGTTAAACAATATATAGGTTATTTTTTTACTGCAATATAGTTGGTTTACAATGTTGTATTAGTTTCAGGTATACAGGGAAATGCTTCAGATATATCTCTCTGTATATTCTTTTCTAGACTCTTTTCCCTTATAGGTTATTAAAAAATATTGAGTATAGTTCCCTGTGCTATACAGTAGGTCCTTGTTATTTATCTATTTTATATACGGTAGTGCGTATGTGTTAATCTCAAACTCCTAATTTATCCCTCCCCCAGTCCCCATTTCTCCATTAGTTTGTTTTCTATGTCTGTGGATCTTTATAGCTTATTTTTATTACAACAAAACACACTTTTACCAGTTTGGGTCCAACCGGAAAAATAAAAAGTCCTATAAATATTTAAAAGCAAGAAAAGTTTGCACAGGGAATTGATTACAAAGGTGAAAAACATCCTGACACTGGAGAGGCAGAGTGAGGAGACTGTATTCTTGCCAGAGTTACTCATGTACATGGCGGGCCCGTCTCATGGGCGCTGAACCCATGAGGAGTTGCAGCCGCTATAGAGAAGCCACAGGAAGCAGGATGAGGGGGAGAAATACCCTTTTCTTCTCCCCTCCTCCTACTGTCCAGTCTTCCCCTATCATAGCCTAGTGGTCACATCTACTCAGAAGCCGGGGGAAAGAGAGCCTGAGAAATGCAGTTCCCTGAAGTACAGAATAGAGCAGAAGAGGAATGAGGAGTGCCTATGAAAGCAACCAGGCCGTGGACCTCCACACTGTATCTCTTTTGCAATCTGGTGTCCATTCTCACCTGCCTGACTTGAGACGTGTCGTATAAGCCGGAATGTTCTCACCCTCTCAACAAGGGGAGACCCGAAGTCACTTCACTGTCATCACCTGCTTCAAGCGCATAGCTTCCGGTTGATAGCATCCTTCCCAAAGGTCTGGGTGGGGTTCTCATAGTCTGGTGGTCTGCTGACTGAACTGTAAAGTAAAAATCTCTGACACTTGGTGTAAAAATAAGAGAACAGAAAAAAAAAAAAAAAAGAATTGAATGATAGAAATGTAACTAGATAGAAATGTAATTCATAGAAATTTGAATAAAATATTCATAGCTGCTAAAGCCGTCATTGGGCTTCCCTGGAAGCTCAGATGGTAAAGAATCCACCTGCAATGCAGGAGACCCCAATTTGATACCTGGGCCAGGAAGATCCACTGAGGAAGGGACAGGCTGCCACTATTCTTGGGTTTCCTTTGTGGCTCAGCTGATAAAGAATCTGCCTGCAAGGCAGGAGACCTGGGTTCAATCCCTGGGTTGGGAAGATCCCCCGGAGAAGGGAAAGGCTACACACTCCAGTATTCTGGCCTGGAGAATATAGTCTAAGGGGTCGTGAAGTGTTGGACACAACTGAGTGACTTTCATTTCATTTCACAAAGCCATCATCTCTGTGACTGGTCATGGGAGCATAGTTGGTGTTTATATCTTCCTCTTTCTTCCACCCATTCCCTTTTACCTTGCTGTTAATCAGCACTCCACTTGGTTGGGGTTCTTGACCTGCTGGGCTGACTAAAATCACAACTCTTGGAGGTTCTGAGTCTTTAGTGACTGTGCCTTTCGTGGATTGCTCTATTCTTCTATTTGGAAGTAATAAGCAGCATCTAAGATTATCCCTGGGCTCCTGTGATGGCCTCTTTGCCTTCACTGTGTGGAAGCAACCCAATATCCCCCTGATAATTGAAATCAACCCCATTTTCCGTTGATCCAGAAACATGCAAAAATCCTACTAGCTAGCTGGCAGTCTCCTCATCTTCCTTGTGGAAGCAGTTACTCCTTGGAACACCTCCAAGATGCAAGATGGCAGAGACAGTAAGCAAATCTCTGAGAATGGGTATACTAGTGAATGGAGCCAGTCCTCATCTCTTGCTTCCCAGGTCTGTAGGTTCTGATTATAGAAGAAAGAGCAATGACCATTTATTTCCGTTTAAAGCATATATTGCATCCTCTGGGACAGTATCCCACCTCATAGGGTATGGTCTCCTACCTGACCCTGTGACTGAGTCTGTAACAACCCATTCTATCAGGCCAGCTCCTTCAGGGCATTTGAGAGATGTGTCAAGGCCAGTGAATTCCATGTGTGTGAAGCCACTGCTGCACCCCCTTCACTATAAAATGTATTCCTTGTTCAGAATGTCGAGTGAGATACCCTTATGATAAATGAGGCATTCCCTAAATCCATGGACTGTGGTACTGACAGAAACATGCAAAGCTCATTATACTAGGGAAGTTTTAGTATCTTGATGTAATTGAATGTAAGCAGTTGAATCCAAGGCTCAGTCAACCAATCAAGGACACTGTTGTAGCTATTTCTAGCTGCAGGAGCTAGAACATTATCTGGAATCTTGAGTAAGGGTATCCTTATTGACAAATTTGGCCTCATCTAATTTTATTTTCTATTCTTAGGCTGTTAGCCTTAGAATCTGACTGCACAGTTGTTCTCCAGGTTTCTGCTCTTAAGAATTAGCAAGATTAATAATTAATAATTCCCTTGGTGTATAGGATGCCTTTCCTAGAGCACACCTTGCAATTCACCCCTTACAGTGGGATCAGATTCTCCTTTTGGGTCCAGAGGCAGTAAGAACTGGTAGGAATGGGTCTTGAGAATAGTATTCCATTGCAAAAGTTGCTTAAGGTAAGATCAATATTTTACATTACGGTGCCTTTAAGGGAAGGATAGTTTCTAGAGATAAGGGAAGATGGACTGCCTGCAAGGTTCTAAGCATCGTCAAACTATTTAATATTCAAATGTCCTCCTCTCAAGGCTCAGGATACTACTTACTCCTTTACAATTAATGTTCTGACATTAATGTATGAGACATGGCTAGGTTTTGTTTTGTTTTTTTCATTTGTTTTTATTAGTTGGAGGCTAATTACTTTACAATATTGTAGTGGTTTTTGCCATACATTGACATGAATCAGCCATGGATTTACATGTGTTCCCCATCCTGAACCCCCTCCCACATCCCTCCCCATCCCATCCCTCTGGGTCATCCTATTGTACCAGCCCTGAGCACTTGTCTCATGCATCCAACCTGGACTGGCGATCTGTTTCACACTTGATAATATATATGTTTCAATGCTATTCTCTCAGATCATCCCACCCTCACCTTCTCCCATAGAGTCCAAAAGTCTGTTCTATACATCTGTGTCTCTTTTTCTGTCTTGCATATAGGGTTATTGTTATCCTCTTTCTAAATTCCATATATATGCATTAGTATACTGTATTGGTCTTTATCTTTCTGGCTTACTTCACTCTGTATAATGGGCTCCAGTTTCATCCACCTCATTAGAACTGATTCAAATGCATTCTTTTTAATGGCTGAGTAATATTCCACTGTGTATATGTACCATAGCTTTCTTATCCATTCATCTGCTGATGGGCATCTAGGTTGCTTCCTTGTCCTGGCTATTATAAACAGTGCTGTGATGAACATTGGGGTACATATGTCTCTTTCAGTTCTGGTTTCCTTGGTGTGCATGCCCAGGAGTGGGATTGCTGGGTCATATGGCAGTTCTATTTCCAGTTTTTTTTAAGGAATCTCCACACTGTTCTCCATGGTGGCTGTACTAGTTTGCATTCCCACCAACAGTGTAAGAGGGTTCCCTTTTCTCTGCATCCTCTCCAGCATTTATTGCTTGTAGACTTTTGGATAGCAGCCATTCTGAGCTTACAGTGTTATTTTGTGACATGTACTATGTGCTTTGGGACCAAATATTCAGACAAATCTACCCAGTGAAGAAATCAATGCCAAGGAATGCTCAAACTACTGCACAATTGCACACATTTCACATGCTAGTAAAGTAATGCTCAAAATTCTCCAAGCCAGGCTTCAACAATACATGAACCATGAACTTCCAGATATTCAAGCTGGTTTTAGAAAAGGCAGAGGAACCAGAGATCAAATTGCCAACATCCACTGGATCATCGAAAAAGCAAGAGAGTTCCAGAAAAACATCTATTTCTGCTCTATTGACTATGCCGAAGTCTTTGAACTGTGTGGATCACAATAAACTATGGAAAATTCTTCAAGAGATGGGAGTACCAGACCACCTGATCTGCCTCTTGAGAAATCTGTATGCAGGTCAGGAAGCAACAATTAGAACTGGACATGGAACAACAGACTGGTTCCAAATCAGGAAAGGAGTACGTCAAGGCTGTATATTGTCACCGTGCTTATTTAGTTTATATGCAGAGTACATCATGAGAAACACTGGGCTTGATAGATTGCCAGGAGAAATATCAATAACCTTAGATATGCAGATGATACCACCCTTATGTCAGAAAGTGAAGAAGAACTAAAGAGCCTCTTGATGAGAGTGAAAGAGGAGAGTGAAAAGTTGGCTTAAAGCTTAACATTCAGAAAACTAAGATCATGGCATCTGGTCCCATCTCTTCATGGCAAATAGATGGGGAAACAGTGGAAACAGTGACAGACTTTATTTTTTTGACTCCAAAATCACTGTAGATGGTGACTGTAGCCATGAAATTAAAAGACGCTTGCTCCTTGGAGGAAAAGCTATGACCAACCCAGTGTATTAAAAAGCAGAGACATTTCTTTGCCAAGAAAGGTCCGTCTAGTCAAAGCTATGGTTATTCCAGTAGTCATGTATGGATGTGAGAGTTGGACTATAAAGAAAGCTGAGCACTGAAGAATTGATGCTTTTGAACTGTGGTGTTGGAGAAGACTCTTGAGAGTCCCTTGGACTGCAAGGAGATCCAACTAGTCCATTCTAAAGGAGATCAGTCCTGGGTGTTCATTGGAAGGACTGATGCTGAAGCTGAAACTCCAATACTTTGGGCACCTGATGTGAAGAGCTGACTCATTTGAAAAGACCCTGATGCTGGGAAAGATTGAAGGTGGGAGGAGAAGGGGTCAACAGTGGATGAGATGGTTAGACGGCATCACCGACTCAATGGACATGAGTTTGAGTAAACTTTGGGAGATGGTGATGGACAGTGAGGCCTGGTGTGCTGCAGTCCAGGGGTCGCAAAGAGTGGGATATGACTGAGTGACTGAACTGAACTGAACCCACTGACTACTAGAAATAAGAGACATTTTTAAAGACATCAAAGCATCTCAGTGGCTCTGTGCCTGACCTTATAGTTTCCTTTCTGAAAGCTCTCAGCACCTTTAGAAGCAGCTGGCCACCTAACAGCTTACACCAGTTGAGTGCAGGAGTCATTTGATTTCCCAAAGCCTTGTCTTAACTGGCACATGACCCCAGGCAATCTTCAGCTGATAAGTTAAGTGAAGATGTTGCCACTGCATGCCAGATATGACTTCCATTTGCCAGGAGATCATCATTATATTAATGCTATAAAAGGTGAACAATCCAAACCAGAATTCTACTTTGAAAACCTGTTTTGTTTTGTTTTGTTTTTTTAAAAACCAATCCAAGAGCTATACCAACCAGGAGAATGAGAAACTTCTCTAGAACTTAAAATAGACTGAATCTATAGTATGGTGAATATGCTTAATGTTATTGAACTGCACACTCAGAAATGGTTAAGATGATGTTATGAGTGAATCTGGTACAGCGAATTGGTTTCAGGAGAGGGAAGAATGGAGAAGCCAATAGAAGATCTTGAGATCATCCAGGGATGAGCAAGAGCAGGAAGCTGCCACCATCCCTCTGCTAGAGGAACAAGGGGCGAAGACAGCTGGACAGGCCTCCAGAATCAGGGTCACATTCCAGAGCTGAACCTGGGGGGCCTGGTCCCCTATGGAGGAGATGCCATAGGAAGCTGAGGAAAGCTTACTCCTGCCTCCTCCCCTCCAGCCTTCCACCAGGACCTTCACTGGCAGAGCTGACCACAGATACAGGAGCAGAGCAGAGGAAGACAAATAGGCAGCTGACCTGCACACAGGTCTCTTTGCAGATATGTATAAAGGAAAGAGAAATCTGGAAATGTAGAGTCCAATAACAAAGCAGACTGCATCTCTCAGGAGGGTGCAGCCACTTCCAGACAGCCTCTCGCCTGGAGCACCTCCTGCCTTTGAGGAGAGGCCGTGCTGTGGGCCAGGAGCAGAGGCAGCTCTGAGCAGAGAGATGCAGTCAGCCCACAGCAAACCATGAGAGGGTCTGGTCCCTCCAGGCAAATGGTCGTGACACTGTCTTCTGTGATCCTCCTGGTGCTGTCTTTCAGTCAGGAGGAGCAGGGGCCATGCTGGCAAAGCCCGAAGCAGAAGGGGAAGGCGGCTGTGCTGAATGGTGAGTGGGTTTTTTTTGGGAGCACAGGCTGGAAGGGGCGGGGAGTGAGTCGGCTGAATACAGACCTGCCCCTGTTACTGTGTCAAATCCTCAGGAGGAGCCAGACAGCGGGGAGGCGGGGTGGGAGTCTGGAAGCCTCAGAATATTTTGGCTCCCTTTATATTTGACTCTGTCAGTTCCAACACGTTCACCTCAATCTGGCAGTCAACAGTGCTTTTTTCAGTAACACGAATCAAATATTCTATTGGGTCGATGCAGAGCAGTCATGAAGGGGCCCTGCTCGGAGAACTGGGGGCATCACTGTTGTCAAACTGGTGCTTCGCTGTCAAGTAGGCACAAGGCTGGCCACAAAGGCTCAGTTATTTCGTGACCCAGACTCGACTATGAGGACAGTGGCAACTGTGCCCTTGTAATCGCCAGCCTTTGTTCTGCATGGATCAGCACTCTGCCTTCACTGAATTACGTAAATATTCATGTTTTTATATAACGATGAGGCAATTGCTTAAACAGAATACATAGTTTTTTGGTGGCTCTTTGTCTGCTGCCTGTAAGGGGTCAAGGGCAAGGCAACCTTCAAGTACTTTGCAATCCTGGGAGTGCCCACGACAGGGCAGGGTCTGAAGAGCAGGAAGGAGTCCCTTCACTCTGACAGGCCTGTGGGATCGCTCCAGGGGCTTCGTTATTAGTATTCTGGCCCAGTTCTCCCCTGGTGCTGGCCAGGAGCTGAGGTGAGTGCAGACGCTTGCACGGGCAGGAGGTGTGCATTCCCGTGCCAGCCTCAGGTTTAGAGGAGGAGTGGCTGGTCCTCAGGCCCCGGGAAGAACAGGGGAGTCATGGTCCAGCCTCCTCCAAGCCCGCGGTGCTAGGCTACCGAGGCTGGCCACTGAGGCCTGCCCATCTGCCACCCCGCCTTGGTTTTAATGAAAACTGTCCATGCGCTGCAGCTCATTCCTAATTATCTGCTCCGGCCTGGCTGGCCGACGTGTTTATTTTGCGGCTTCCAGACTGGCGGAGATGGCGCTTTCATAAAGAATCACACCCCTTTCAAGTTGAGTTTCCTTTTTGCCCATCATTTGTTTTTGCAAACATTTCAGGATTAATTGAACACTCTTCCCCCTTCCAACCAAAACACATGGTCGCGTTCCCTGTGCAATATGGCAATCTTGGCATTTGATCATCTCCGCACGCTTTCATTTCTGAGTCCCCAGTGCTGACAAAAGGCGGGTCTCAAGTAACCTCAGGCCGCTGACTTGGAGAAAATTGAGTTTCATTTCAGATTAGCCTCTTCAGTTTCTGTCTCTGAAAAGCTCATTTTCTGTAAGTTTAGGTTTGGGTATCTGCAGGCTCACCTTGAGTGTGCAACTGCATATCTTTTGCTCATCTTTTTAATTATAACTATGGGTTTGGAATCTTCACACAATATGTCATGTTTTTGAGTAAGGGGAGAAGGAGCAAAGAGCTCTGGGCAGACTTTAAAAAGTGTCAGGTAAAAACTATTCTTCTCTAACATGATTTCACTATTAAGACCCCATTGGAAAAAAACAAAGTGAGGAGTTGAAATGATTGTCTTTTTTATTTCTGCTAAGCACACCTCATTTTAAAAGGCAAAACAAAGATAAAAACTCTATCAATTCCATTATCATCCTCTTCCTCTATCTAGGGTTGCTTAATCCTGGCTGCTCAGAAGAATCACCGGGGGTTTAATTTTACCCATATGTGACATCAGAATAACCACCTTCCAGGGATGTCCATGTCCAAATCCCTAGGACCCGTTACCTTCCCTGTGATTAAGTTAAGATCTCATGGTATGGAGTTGTCCTGAATTATCCAGGTAATCACGGGGGTCTTTAAAAGTGGGAAAAGGTCTCAGAAGAAGAGGGTAAAAAGGAGATGTTACTCTGGAAGAAACAGAGAGAAGCAGCATTGCTGGCTTTGAAGGTGGATGAAGGGGGCCTTTAAAAACTGCAAAAGGTAAGAAAACAGATTTTCCCCGGAGTCTCTAGAAGAAACGGAGCTCTTTTGACGCCTTCGGTTTGGTCCAGTGAGACCCTGGAGGATGTCCGACCTACAGCACTGTGAGATATTTGTATTGCTTTAAGCCACTAAGTTTGTGGCCATTTGTTCCAGCAGCAAGAGGGAGCAAACACATCGTGTAAACTTGCCTTTGGAGAGACGGCTCTGCAGGTGATTTTGTACAGCAGGTTTGAGTGCCCATGGGCTGTGCCGTGTCCATTTCCTCACACCTACTTGCCCCCTTGGTCCACTGCAATCTGGCCCCTATTCCAGTAATATCTGGACTCTTCTTACACACCAGCCACCTCTTGTTGACAAATTGAGTGGACACTACGCCCTACTTACGTTGCTCCATGTTTGATGCCACTGGGCCATTTCCTCATGCTGAAGCAGCTCCTTTCTTTGGCTTCCCAGATACCACTCATCTGTTTTCCCTCCTACCTCCTGATTATCTTTGTGATTCTCTCGGCTACTGCTTTTCTTCAGCTCATTCTTGAGTGTCAGTGCTGTGAGGGTTTGATCCTAGGGTCTGATCTCTTCTTGCCTGTGTGGTATTCTTGGGATGTTTCATCTATCACTTTGGCTTCTATATGGTGATGGATACCTAACCTCAATTATCTTCCCTAACTTTCAAAACCATGCATTCAACAATCTACTTCAAACTCAACATGTCCAGCCACTTTAAGTTCATTTCCCCACCTTAATCCTCTTCCTCTGTATGTCCATGCCGTAACTGAAGTCAGAAACCTGGGACTCATCCTGTCTCCTCCTGCTCGCTCACCTCCTCCTCTCCTAGGTGTAACTAATCATGTCTCTTTATCTATTCAATACCATCCTGGTTCAGGCTACTTTTATCTCTGCCTGAATTATTGTGATTGGCCAAAGCCACTTCATAAAAATAAAAATGTCATAACTACATAAAACACTTTGTCATCTCCCTCCTCCTCAGGAATAAACTCTAAGCTTTTCACTTGTCTTCTAGAAGCAGTGCCACTTTGTTCCTGTTTTCCTGTCTGACATCATCTCCTCCCATGCTCCGCCTCTTTATCCCCTGCCTCCCCCAACCCAACCCTGGGCCCCGTCCATTATGAATTACTTTAGTCATCTAAATTCACCACACCTCCTCTTGTCCCAGGCTTTTGCTCATGCTCTTCCTCAACATACATGTTTCTCACCTGAGATTAGCTAAGTCTTCCCCAGGCCTCAGTCTCTGCTTAGCTGTTGTCACAGACTTGGGTCATTTCTTGGGCTGTGTTCACCTTTCCTTTAGCATCTTGAATGTCTTCTGGAGAATGAACCCTTTTTTTGTGTATCCTTGGCTAGATGGTAAACTCAAGTGTCTTGTCTGTCATCACTGAACCTAAAGCGAGTTAGTTCCTTTCTCTCCTGGCCTTGGTACAATTGGGTAGATGAACTGTGATCTAAACTGATCAATCAGAGGCCTTTTTCTAAAACTTGAATCTTGAATAAACAGTGCCAGGAGGAGAGAAATTGGGATTCCTCCTTGCCAGGGGCAGGGTTCTGACTGGACTGTTCTGGCTCAGAGACCCTGCCTGGGTTCCTATTTTGCAACCTTTCAAATCCGCCATGATTTCTGTCTTTTTATAAGCCTACTTCTCCATCTGTTCTGTTGATTCTACTTGGACCAATATCCTTTCACAACTTTCTTTATTTCTTCCTGACTGCATCAGGTCTTAGTTGCAGTGCACAGGATCTTTTGTTGAGGCACTTGGGTCCCTTAGTTGTGGTATGCTGACTCAGCTGCTCCACCACATGTGGGATCTTATTTCCCCAGCCTGGGATAGCACCTGCAACCCCTCCACTCCTGAGCACTGGACCACCAGGGAAATCCCTAAATTTCTTTATCTTTGAGTTAGAAAGAGTTGGTTTCTACTCTTTTTTCATATACAAAATATTCCATCGCTCCCTAGCCCTCCTATGTGTTATCATTGAACCTAAAACAAGTTAGGTTAGATGCTTTAATTAAATTAATTAAATTAATTTAATGTGATCTAAGTTAAAGTTTGCCTAGTTAAAGCAAGTTATTTTTTTTAATTTTTAATTAATTTTATTACATTTTTGGAGTATAGTTGATTTACAATACTGTGTCAGTTTCAGGTGTATAGCAAAGTGATTCATTTATACATATACCTATATTCATTCTTTTTCATGTTCTTTCCCTCAAACTCACTTTTCCTTTGCTATTCTCAAGCATGAGTCTCAGCCCATCTGAGGCTTCTAGATTTATATTTTAAGGTTTCCCTTAGCTGCTTTTTATTGATTTGCAGATATCTGAAACCATGAATGCTATACTCAATATTCTTTTATTTTGTTTCTTCTTTTATAGTGCAGTTGTTTACACTGCTGTGTCAGTTTCTGTAGGACAGCAAAGTGAATCAGCCACACATATACATGTATCCAATGGGTATATTCTTATTAATGGTAGTTACTACTGTACAGAGTATTAAAATGCCACTTCTCTGTTTCTCCTTTTAGACCATAAACTTCTTGAGAGCAAGGATAATGCTTTATTCTACATCCAGAGTAAAACACAGTGGCTGGTACATAGTAAACATTCAGTAAGCAATTGAGAAATGTATGAATGCATTTTCGTTCTCTGATAAGGTCAGAATAAATGTGGAAAAGAATCATTGATGCTAATGTTTTCAAAACTATTGCCAGTTTATATAAATTATCACCAGAAAGTTTCATTAATGCTTTCTCTGCTCAGTGGCAGAAACATGAATATAACTGTGCAAAGCCTAAAACAAACTAAAAATACCCAAACAAGAACTTCTACTTTCAAGGAGATAGAATGGACATACTTTTCCCTTTTCTCTCACATGATTACAACAAAAATCCCTGGACAAACATCACTTAGCAAAACCATAATGAGGTGTTATCTCACACTTATTAGAATGGCTATTATCAAAAAGACAAGAAATGACAAGTACAGCAAGGAGGTGCAGAAAAGGGAACCCTTTTCCACTGTTGGTGGGAATGTAAATTGGTACAGTTACTACAGAAAACAGTATGGAGATTCTTCAAAAAATTAAAAATAAAACTACCTTATGATCCAGCAATTCTACTTCTGGGTATATATCCAAAGGAAATGAAATCACTCTCTCAAAGAGATATCTGTACTTCCATGTTCCTTGCAGCATTATCAACAATGGTCAAGATATGGAAACAAACTTAGTGTCTATCAAAGGGTGAATGGATAAAGAAAATGTAGTATTTATGTATACAGTGGAACAGTATTCATCCATTAAAAAATAAAGGAAATCTGACCATTTGTGACAAAATGGATGGAGCTTGAGAGTGTTATGCTAAGTTAAATAAGTCAGAGGAAGACAATACTCTGATTTCACTTATATGTAGAATCTAAAAAAATTCATAGAAAGAGATCAGATTTGTGGGATTGGGGCTGGAGGAATTAGAAGGTGATAAAAAGGTATAAACTTCCATTAATAACATAAATAAGTTCTGGAATGTGATGTACATGATAGTAATAGTGTTAGCTGCTCAGTTGTCTCTGACTCTTTGCAACCCCATGGATTATAGCCTGCCAGGTTCCTCTGTCCATGGGATTCTCCAGGCAAGAATACTGGAGTGGATTGCCACTCCCTTCTCCAGAGGATCTTCCCAACCCAAGGATCGAACCCAGGTCTCCTGCACTGTAGGCAGATTCTTTATCATTGGAGCTACAGGGAAATCCCGATGATGTACATAACTATATACTATATACAGTTAACCAAACTGTATTATATATTTAAAAGTTGCTAAGAGAGTAGATCTTAAAAGTGCTCATTTCTTTTTTTTGTTGTTCATTTATTTTTATTAGTTGGAGGCTAATTACTTTACAGTATTGTGGTGGTTTTTGCCACACATTGACATGAATCAGCCATGGATATACATGTGTTCCCCATTCCATCCCTCTGGGTCTTCCCAGTGCACCAGCCCTGAGCACTTGTCTCATGCATCCAACCTGGGCTGGTGGTCTGTTTCACCCTAGATAACATACATGTTTTGATGCTGTTCTCTTGAAACATCCCACCCTCGCCTTCTCCCACAGAGTCCAAAAGTCTGTTCTGTATTTCTGTGTCTCTTTTTCTGTTTTGCATATAGGGTTATCGTTACCATCTTTCTAAATTCCATATGCGTTAGTTTACTGTATTGGTCTTTATCTTTCTGGCTTACCTCACTCTGTATAATGGGCTCCAGTTTCATCCATCTCATTAGGACTGATTCAAATGAATTTTTTTAATGGCTGAGTAATATTCCATTGTGTATATGTACTATAGCTTCCTTATCCATTCATCTGCTGATGGGCATCTAGGTTGCTTCCATGTCCTGGAAATTATAAACAGTCTTGCGATGAACATTGGGGTGCACATGTCTCTTTCAGATCTGGTTTCCTCGGTGTGTATGCCCAGGAGTGGTATTGCTGGGTCATATGGCAGTTCTATTTCCAGTTTTTTAAGGAATCTCCACACTGTTCTCCATAGTGGCTGTACTAGTTTGCATTCCCACCAACAGTGTAAGAGGGTTCCTTTTTCTCCACCTCCTCTCCAGCATTTATTTCTTGTAGACTTTTGGGTAGCAGCCATCCTGACTGGCGTGTAATGGTACCTCATTGTGGTTTTGATTTGCATTTCTCTGATAATGAGTGGTGTGGAGCATCTTTTCATGTGTTTGTTAGCCATCTGTATGTCTTCTTTGGAGAAATGTCTGTTTAATTCTTTGGCCCATTTTTTGATTGGGTCATTTGTTTTTCTGGAATTAGGCTGCAGGAGCTGCTTGTATATTTTTGAGATTAATCCTTTGTCTGTTTCTTCATTTGCTATTATTTTCTCCCATTCTGAGGGCTGTCTTTTCACCTTGCTTATAGTTTCCTTTGTTGTGCAAAAGCTTTTAAGTTTCATTAGGTCCCATTTGTTTATTTTTGCTTTTATTTCCAATATTCTGGGTGGTGGGTCATAGAGGATCCTGCTGTGATTTATGTCAGAGAGTGTTTTGCCTATGTTCTCCTCTAGGAGTTTTATAGTTTCTGGTCTTACATTTAGATCTTTAATCCATTTTGAGTTTATTTTTGTGTATGGTGTTAGAAAGTGTTCTAGTTTCATTCTTTTACAAGTGGTTGACCAGTTTTCCCAGCACCAACTATTAAAGAGGTTGTCTTTTTACCGTTGTATATCCTTGGCTCCTTTGTCGAAGATAAGGTGTCCATAGGTGTGTGGATTTATCTCTGGGCTTTTAATTCTGTTCCACTGATCTATATTTCTGTCTTTGTGCCAGTACCATACTGTCTTGATGACTGTGGCTTTGTAGTAGAGCCTGAAGTCAAGCAGGTTGATTCCTCCAGTTCCATTCTTCTTTCTCAAGATTACTTTGGCTATTCGAGGTTTTTTGTATTTCCATACAAATCGTGAAATTATTTGTTCTAGTTCTGTGAAGAATACCATTGGTAGCTTGATAGGGATTGCATTGAATCTATAGATTGCTTTGGGGTAGTATAGCCATTTTGACAATATTGATTCTTCCAATCCATGAACACGGTATATTTCTCCATCTATTTGTGTCCTCTTTGATTTCTTTCATCAGTGTTTTATAGTTTTCTATGTATAGGTCTTTTGTTTCTTTAGGTAGATATACTCCTAAGTATTTTATTCTTTTTGTTGCAATGGTGAATGGTATTGTTTCCTTAATTTCTCTTTCTGTTTTCTCATTGTTAGCATATAGGAAGGCAAGGGATTTCTGTGTGTTAATTTTATATCCTGCAATATAACTGTATTCATTGATTAACTGTAGTAATTTTCTGGTAGAGTCTTTAGGGTTTTCTATGTAGAGGATCATGTCGTTTGCAAACAGTGAGAGTTTTACTTCTTCTTTTCCTATCTGGATTCCTTTTATTTCTTTTTCTGCTCTGATTGCTGTGGCCAAAACTTCCAACACTATGTTGAATAGTAGTGGTGAGAGTGGGCACCCTTGTCTTGTTCCTGACTTTAAGGGAAATGCTTTCAATTTTTCACCATTGAGGGTGATGCTTGCTGTGGGTTTGTCATATATAGCTTTTATTATGTTGAGGTATGTTCCTTCTATGCCTGCTTTCTGGAGAGTTGTTTTTTTTTTTTTTTATCATAAATGGATGTTGAATTTTGTCAAAGGCTTTTTCTGCATCTATTGAGATAATCATATGGTTTTTATCTTTCAATTTGTTAATGTGGTGTAGTACATTGATTGATTTGCAGATATTAAAGAATCCTTGCATTCCTGGGATAAAGCCCACTTGGTCATGATGTATGATCTTTTTAATATGTTGTTGGATTCTGTTTGCTAGTATTTTGTTAAGGGTTTTTGCATCTATGTTCATCAGTGATATTGGCCTGTAGTTTTCTTTTTTTGTGGCATCCTTGTCTGGATTTGGTATTAAGGTAATGGTGGCCTCATAAGATGAGTTTGGAAGTTTGCCTTCTTCTGCAATTTTCTAGAAGAGTTGAGTGAAATAGGTGTTAGCTCTTCTCTAAATTTTTGGTAGAATTCAGCTGTGAAGCCATCTGGTCCTGGGCTTTTGTTTGCTGGAAGATTTCTGATTACAGTTTCGATTTCCGTGCTTGTGATGGGTCTGTTAAGATCTCCTATTTCTTCCTGGTTCAGTTTTGGAAAGTTATACTTTTCTAAGAATTTGTCCATTTCTTCCAAGTTGTCCATTTTATTGGCATAGATCTGCTGGTAGTAGTCTCTTATGATCCTTTGTATTTCAGAGTTGTCTGTTGTGATCTCTCCATTTTCATTTCTAATTTTGTTGATTTGGTTCTTCTCCCTTTGTTTCTTGGTGAGTCTGGCTAACGGCTTGTCAATTTTATTTACCTTTTCAAAAAACCAACTTTTAGCTTTGTTGATTTTTGCTATGGTCTCTTTTGTTTCTTTTGCATTTATTTCTGCCCTAATTTTTAGGATTTCTTTCCTTCTACTAACCCTGGGGTTCTTCATTTCTTCCTTCTCTAGTTGCTTTAGGTGTAGAGTTAGGTTATTTATTTGACTTTTTTCTTGTTTCTTGACGTAAGCCTGTAATGCTATGAACCTTCCCCTCAGCACTGCTTTTACAGTGTCCCATAGGTTTTGGATTGTTGTGTTTTCATTTTCATTCGTTTCTATGCATATTTTGATTTCTTTTTTGATTTTTTCTATGATTTGTTCGTTATTCAGAAGCGTGTTATTTAGCCTCCATATGTTGGAGTTTTTAATAGTTTTTTTTCCTGTAGTTGAGATCTAATCTTCCTGCATTGTGGTCAGAAAAGATGACTGGAATGATTTCAATTTTTTTGAATTTACCAAGGCTAGATTTATGGCCTAGGATATGATCTATTCTGAAGAACGTTCCATGTAAAAGTGCTCATTTCAAGAAAAAAAAAATTGTAACTGTGAGGTGATGGATGTCAACTACACTTATTGAGTAATCATTTCACAGTATACACACATATATCAAATCATCACATTTATATACATTAAAATTATAAAACATCATATAATTTCCAAATTTTATTTAAAATTAATAAAACTTATTTATAAATTAATAAAATAATGTATTTTATTAAAAATAAAATTTATTTCAATTTCAATAAAATTAGAAAAAAGAAAATAATAAAAATAACCATAAAATATAACAGTATACATGAAACATAATGTGTAATTAGTCATCAAGTAGGGCTTCCCTGATGGCTCAGACAGTAAAGAATCCACCTGCAATGTGGGAGACCTGGGATCCTTGTATTTGGGAATATCCCCTGGAAAAGGGTGTGGCAACCCACTCCACTATTCTTGCCTGGAGAGTCCCCATGGACAGAGGAGTCTTGGGCTACAGCCCATGGGCTCACAAAGAGTCAGACACAACTGAGTGACTAAGGACAGTCATCAAGGAAATGCAAAACCAAAATGCAACACCACCACTACACACCCACCAGAATAACCAGAATGAAAAAGTGTTGATAAGGATGTGGAGGAACTGGGACTCTCATATGTTACTGATGGGAGCATAAATTGGGGTGTGTGTGTGTGTGTGTGTGTGTGTGTGTGTTAGTTGCTCAGTTATGTCTGACTCTTTGTGACTCCATGGACTGTAGCCTTCCAGGCTCCTCTGTCCGTGGAATTCTCCAGGCAAGAATACTGGAGTAGGTAGCCATTCCTTTCTTCAAGGGTAAATTGGTATACTCACCACTGAAAACAGGCAGTTTCTACTAAAACTGAGCATATACATAACATTGTGATTCTAAATGGATGGAGAAACATAAAATGTTTGTGGATTGGAAGAAACAACACAATAAAGATGTCAGTTCTCCTTAAAATGATTGACAGGTTTTGCACAATTCCCATTAAAATCTCAGAAATTTGTTTTACAGATATAGATAAGATTATTCTAAAATTTATGTGGAATGGAAAGGAGACTGGACTAGCTAAAACAATTCTGGGAAAGAATAAAGCGGGAGGAATCTGTCTTCATGGTTTCACTATTTATATAACTATATTTGTGTGGCTTTGGGGGAGGACAGACCCATAAATCAGTGGAACATAATAGAGAACAATATAACCTTCCCAACAAATGGCACTGGAAGTTGGACATTGACAGGCAAAAAAAAAAAAAAAAAAAAGGAAGAAATAGAGGGAAGAAGGGAGGAAAGAAGACCCAAATCTCACATCTTAATATAAAGCTTAACTCAAAATGGTTCATGGATGTAAATGTAAACTATAAACATTAAAAAAACATGATGTCCAAATAGCCAATACGTAAATTAAAATGGAATACAAAAATATTGAAACAATTCAAGAGAACAAATAAGAAAATAATAGCTCTAAATCCAGCCATGTCAATAATTAGATAAAGTGTAAGTTATCTAGACACATGAAGAAGGCTGCTTTAAATATAAAGATGTAGATAAAAGTATAGAGAAAGATATGTCATGCAAACAAAAATCAAAAGAGAGCTGGAGTGACTATGTTAATATCAGACAAAGCAGACTTGAGAACAAGGACTGTTACCAGCAGTAAAGAGGCAAGTATACAATGATAAAATTATCAGTTCACCAAGAAGATGTAATAATTCTAATTGTGTATTCAGGATTTGTGGCAGTTTGACAAAATAGTGAGTTGTTTAGTTTTTTGGGGGGATGGGGTGGGGAACAGCCTTGGGAGAGCCTAAAAAATGAGTTTAGTATATATCAGAAATATAAAGTCACATTTATTGTTTCCTGCAGTAGTTTCTAAAATGAATTCTTAGTTGTTTCTCAGTCAAGGAAACATCCCTTGGAAGTGTGTATTCTTCTGCCATCATAAAGGGTAGGAATCCTGAGCAAATGTGGCAAATGCCTTCTGACAGGCTGACTCCTGATTTCTGACCCTAAAAGGTATGAGTGTTGGAAGCTATAACTCAAGCCTGGAGTGAGCAATCATAAATGACCCCACACTTATTGCCCTCCATCCCAGTTTGCAGCATGCTGCTTTTCAATTTAATGAAAAGCACACATCTAGAAACCAAAGCAATGGCCTTAGAAACTCTCTGAGCTCCGGGTCTCCACTGCCTGCTTCTTACCGGCTGCAGGAAGCCCCGGTGGGCGGCTCTTCGTCTGACCGGCCACTAGGAGTGCTTCTAGTTTCCTTTCTTTACTGCGTGGAGAGGCATTACCTGATTCTCATTCTTTCTATATTTCCTCACAAGTTAAGTGAGAGGTTATAGGCCAGTCTAACTACTGGATTTTGACCCATCTGCCAACTGTTTCTTTTCATCACAGAATAGCATATATGAAGGGAAGTAAGTAACCAAAAAGATGTTGATAGATTGCTGCAATAAAATAAAAACAGGAGATGAAATTATCAGGAATAAATATCAAACCTAATGTTTATGTTTAAAAGATCAGTTTCACTGTAATCCGCATATAGGAGGTCATTGTAAGGAACCCTGAGGAAACTGGTAGCAAGGTCACTATCGAGAGTGAAGCTGGTAAAAATGGATTTAAAATGAATGTGGACAAAGAGTACCCACGTACATGCATTAGCCTACAGACCAATTTCACTCATGATAATCAATGCAGAAATCCTAAAGAAAATATATGCAAACAGAGAGCATATTAAAAGATTAATATTACATGACCAAAGGAATTTATTCCATAAATGCAAGGGTGTTTCAGTATTTGTATATTTATTAATGTGGTTCCCATTAATAGATGTAAATAGAAAAATCATGTGATCATTTCTATGAATGTTGTAAAGGTTTTTGAGAAAATTCAATGCCTATTCTTTATTTTTTGAGAAGTTTTAACAGAATGGAAATCAGATATTATTCTTTTGTGCCAAGCCCAGCATTATATAAAATAGGGAAAGAGTAGGAGCATTCCTATTTAAATCAGAACAAGGAATGGACACACTATTACTACTAATTGTCATGGTCTGGTGGTGTTCTTTAGTACAATTAGAGAAGAGAAAGAAAATAATGGTTTAAAAGCTGAAGTAGAGGACATAAAATTCTAATTATTATCAGATAATATAACTTTTTGCCTCAAAAATGAAAAGGAGAGTAAATTGAAGTACTGTTATAGTCAGGGAATTCATTAAATTCATATATGGAAATCAATATCTTTCATATATGCAAGCTATAATCAATCAGAGCAAGAGACCCCCAGAATAAATACAAAATGCATGGAATAGTTATAAGTAAACTTAACAGGAAATGTGCAAAGTCTATAGAAAGAACATTTTAAATACTAGCGAGGAAACAAAAAAAATAAAAATAAATAAATAAATACTAGCGAGGATCACAAAGGGAAATGAACAAATGTATACTGAATTCATAGACAGGTAATTTTATTTTCATCAAGATATTATAATACTTCTCCCTAAGATATACTAAAATTATAATACACTTTCAATAAAATAAACTGCAGACTGAAGTTTTTTGGAAGTATGCAAGCTAATTCTGAAATTTATTTGGAAAAATAATCCAGGAAACCTAGGAAATTTCTAAGAGAATAAAATGAGAAGAGATTGTCTTTACTAGATACAAAAACATAATATTCAAAACAATGTTAACCCTAAAACTTAAATAGACTAATGAGAAAAAAAATTGTCTGGAAGCAGACCCTCACACATGGGGAAATTTATTGTGTGGTAAACATGGCTTTTCAAATCAGCAGGTGAGCTAATTTTTTTGTTAGCACTCAGCTCTGATCTTAAACTTCTGTGCTCGCATGTGTTACAAAGGTGCTGGCTGAAAGCCAGTGTGCTATATTTCTAGATTCCCTTATCAGCTTGCTCTGGTTAGGTTCTGTGAATGGGAAGGTTTTGTTAGGGTTGGGCTTCCCTGGTAGCTCAAATGGTTAAAGAATCTGCCTGCAGTGCAGGAGACCTGGGTTCAATCCCTGGGTTGAGAAGATCCCTTGGAGAAGAGAATGGTTACCCACTCCAGTATTCTTTCCTGGAGAATCCCATGGACAGAGGAGCCTGGTGGGCTACTGTCCATGGGGTCACAAACAGTTGGACACGACTGAATGAGCAACTAACTCTTTTGAATGGAAGGCACTGGTTGGGGTTGAGGAGTAAGAAGTAAGAAAGAGCCATTTTTGTGCCTCTTCTTGCAGTAGTAATAGTAATGGCTGGTAATTTGGGTTCCACTAGCATTAGTGAGAAAGGTGGAGGTTTTGAAAATGAATGTCGCTCAGTCGTGCCCGACTCTTTGTGACCCCATGTACAGTCCATGGAATTCTCCAGGCCAGGATACTGGAGTGGGTAGCCTATCCCTTCTCCAGTGGATCATCCTAACCCAGGATGTGTATCCTAACCTATCCTAATCCAACTGGGGTCTCCTGCATTGCAGGCGGATTCTTCACCAGCTGAGTTGTCAGGGAAGCCCAGCATCATTAAAGCTTAAGTTCCTGAATGTCTGTCAGTGTTTACAGTGAGACCCGCCCCCCCCCCAAAAAAAAAAAGAAAGAAAGAAAGAAAACCAATGGCCATCCTGCTAGCAGCTCACCAGTGGGCACCATCTGGTGGTTGCCAGTTGGGGGTACTAGGGGCTTCCCGATCACTGAATAATATCCCTTTCCCCTGTTACTTTGGTTCAATGTCTTTGTCGCTAATTCAGATCATTGAATTGCCCTCTCTTGAAATATTTAGAGTGTTTTCACATTTCCTGACAGGACACTAACTAATATAAGGAGAAAATAACAATTATTCAATAAATGCTAATTGGTGAAACTAGGTGATTCAGCATGTGGGGGAGTGGAAATAAGGTTTGGTTCTCTCCCTTACACTTTATACCAAAATACATTTCAGATGACTCAAAGATTTGAATGTAAGAGAAATAAACCATAAAAATACTGAAGAAAACATGGTGGATTAAGAAAAAAATCTCAGAGATGTTCCAGATAAGAAACATTAGAAGAATTTAATCCCATAAAAATGTTGGCATAACAACAAAAAATCCAGCATGTATAAAATCAACAGGAAAAATATTTACAATGTCCATCCAAAACCCCAACAGAAAAATCAGCAAAGATCCCAGACAGAAAGAATATATAAACGATTCTTTTAAAAAATATACTCAGAATTCATTAGTGAAACCATCAGGTCATGGGTTTTTCTTTGCTGGGAGGTTCTGATTTCTGATTGAATCTCCATACTTGTCAGTCTGTTGAGATTTTCCATTTCATGATTCAGTTTTAGTAAGTTGTATGTACCTAGGAATTTCTTTCTTTCTTCCATGTTATCCAATTTCTTGGCATGTAATTGTTTAGTCTCCTATGATCCTTTTTATTTCTCTGGTATTAGTTCTAATGTCTTCTCTTTCATTTCTAGTTTTGTTAATTTTCTTTTTTCTTAGTTATTCTAGCTAAAGTTTTGTCAATCTTGTTTATTTTGGAAGTGTTGGATATGTCTGTTATCTTGATTGTGGTGATGGTGTCATGAGTGTTTTACAATTTGTCCAAACTGATCAAATTGTGTATATTAAGTATGTGCACTCTTTGTGCACATACTTAATATACTGTGAAGCTGTTACAAATACTCAGTCTCACTCATCATAAGGAAATGCACATGAAAACCCTATCTACCTACTTACCTGTCTGTAACTCAGTCACTTTGCTGTACACTGGAACTAACACAATATTGTAAATCAGCAATACTTCAGTTATGAAAAGGATAGATATCAATAATAGAATGCACAAATAAATTATAATATATTCATAAAAATTCACAATAGATACCATTTCTACTTACCAGACTGGTAAAAAAAAAAAAAATCCACAAATTCTTTGACACTTTACCTCTTTAAGAGAGAAAATAACTTTTCTCTGAGTGTGGACTGGACTTCGAGGCTCACTTTTAGTGAATAAAATATAGTAGATGTGATGGTGTGTGACTTCTGAGACTAGGTCAGGAATGATCATGACAAGCACTGCTGTTTCCTGAAGTGAAATGAGGTGAAAATCACTCAGTTGTGTCCAACTCTTAGTAACCCCATGGACTATACAGTCCATGGAACTATCCAGGCCAGAATACTGGAGTGGGTAGCCATTCCCTCTCCAGGGGGTCTTTTCAACGTAGGGATCAAACCCAGGTCTCCTGCATTGCAAGCAGATTTTTTTCCAGCTGAGCCACCAGGGAGCCCTGCTGTTTCCTACTTGCTGTCTTTTGGATCCCTTGCTCTGGGGAAAGCCAATTCCTATGTCATGAATATCCTCAGGGAGCCCTGAGGAGAACTCCATGTGCTGAGAGAAACTGAGCCATCCTGCCAACAGTCGGCAAGGAGCTGAGATCTTCTGCTACTAGTCCTGTGAGTGCGACATTTTGGAAGTGGATCACCCAGCCCCGGGTAAGCCTGTGGATGACTGCTGCGTTGGTTAACCAACAGAGACACTGAAGCAGGGCTGTCTAGCTATGCTCCTCTTAAATTCCTGTCTTGCAGAAACTGTGAGATAATGCATGTTGTCTTTGGCTATTTAGTGTTGTGGTTATTTGTTACACAGAAATAGATAACTAATGAACTTGCTCTGTGGTAGGTATGTGGGAAGAGGCACCCTCAAAAATTGCTGGTAGGGTATACATTGGATCAGTGCCATGGAGACATGTTAGGTGATATCTATTACAGTAAAAATGTAATTCCACATCTATAAATACTTCCAATGATATACTTGCACATTGTGAAATGTTAATTAAACAATCCTGTTTATTGCAGTATTGTTTGCACTAGCAGACTGGCAACAATCTAAATGTGTATTGTTATTGTTGTTCAGTTGCTCAGTTGTGTCTGACTTTTTATGACCCCATGGACTGCAGCATGCCAGGCTTCCCTGTCCTTCACTATCTCCCAGAGTTTGCTCAAGCTCATGTCCATTGAGTCAATGATGCCATCCAACCAGCTCATCCTCTAGGCACCCCTTTCTTCTCCTGCCCTCAGTCTTTCCCAGCATTAGGGTCTTTTCCAGTGTGTCTCTTCACATCAGGTGGCCAAAGTGTTGGAGCTTCAGCTTCAGCATCAGTCCTTTCAATGAATATTCAGGACTGATTTCCTTTAGGATTGACTGTTTGGATCTCCTTGCAGTCCAAGGGACTCTCAAGAGTCTTCTCCAGCACCACAGTTCAAAAGCATCAATTCTTCGGCTCTCAGCCTTCTTTATGGTCCAATTCTCACATTCATATGTGACTACTTGAAAAACCATAGCTTTGACTATATGGACCTTTGTTGGCAAAGTGATGTCTCTGCTTTTTAATATGCTGTCTAGGTTTGTCATAGCTTTTCTTCCAAGGAGCAAGTGTCTTTTAATTTCCTGGCTGTAGTCACTGTCTGTAGTGATTTTGGAGCCCAAGAAAATAAAGTCTGTCACTGTTTCCATTTTCCTCCCCATCTATTTGCCATGAAATGATGTGACTAGATGGCATGATCTTCATTTTTTGCATGTTGAGTTTTAAGCCAGCTTTTTCACTCTTCCTCTTTCACCATCAAGAGGCTCTTTAGTCCCTCTTCACTTTCTACCATAAGAGTGGTGTCATCTGCATATCTGAGATTATTGCTATTTCTCCTGGCAGTCTTGATTCCAGCTTGTGCTTCAGCCAGTCTGGCATTTCATATGTTGTACTCTGTATATAAGTTAAATGTCAGTACTAGTTAATTAAATATGATACACCCACACAGTGGAATTCTATACAGTTGTTAACAAATAATATCATTCTGTGAACAAGTAACAAAATAATGTGGATAATATACTATGATTTATGTAATGCAAAAAAAATAATATGTATAGATTATCTTTGGATGAATGTGACAGAGACTGATAACAGATTGGGGAGGAGATTGGGGATCAGGAGTGGGTGAGAACTTTTTCACTATATATCTTTTTTTGGATATCTTTTGAAAGAAATTTCTTACACCATGTGCATGCATTACATATTCAAAAATGTCAGTAATTGGGAAGCTAAAATAGATGAAAGGTCATCCATGTTAAGAGAGAGTTTCTAAATGTGTAGCTGATAGTGAACTGGTAAACCTTTTACTGCAATCATGATAACTGCAATGCCTTCATGCTTGGAACATAACTTAAGAAGACTATTACCTAAACCATTGTATTTTCTCCTGTTTAGAGAAAGAATAGATTTACAAGAGGTGAGTGGTCTGTTTAGAGTCTAGAAAAGGAGAAATTAGATAGGATGGATTTGTCATTATTTACCCAAACCAAGGAAGAAAGGCAGTGGTTAGCAGACATGATGAGTACTTTCCTATTAGGAGGGAATATTTTATGTAACACAAGAGCATTCAGTTCTCTTGGTTTAGATTCTGTACTCAATTCAGCGATTACTAATTGGGCTTCCCTAAGTTTTTACAAGCAATCCCTTTCATATTAAACACATATATTGCAGTCACTGTAAAACCACAGCCCCCATTAGAAATTTTGAAAGGGCACTTTAGTTTATATATCAGTCTTTTTGGAGTTAGATTTGCATGACTCAGGTCCAAAAGCCTGAATAGCAATGACTACTGTGGTATGATGAGTCTCTTGGCACAAAAAACCGAGGAGTAGCATCCCATCTCCTTCTGAAGCCAGTGGAGTAGCCAGCCAATCTCTTTTGTGTCCTCTTTTCATTCGTGATAAGCACAAAGAAAGCATAAGGGAGAGCTTACTGCAGAGCAGTCCCTGTGAAAAAGCCCTGTGTGATCTGATGCTGACCCAGCTAAGAGAAGAAGGCTGATGAAAACTCAGCTTCCATGATTATCAGGGGGACCAGGTAATCGTCAACCCACTGGATCCCTTTAGTCCATTTGGAAAGTATTTCACCTTTATAATTTGAGAGGAATCTGATCTCAGAATCTTGCAAACTCCCAGAATTTCTGATATCACAATAGAATATCATTTGTACTATAAAACACATGCATAATAAAAGTCAAATTGGGATTTAGATGTTGAAGCATCAGCTATGTACCCTCACTAGCTAAATGACTTAACTATCACATCAACCTGGTGGCATCAATTTGGATTTCTTTTTTGCCATAGCCAAATAGCACTAGTATAGGTTATCTTGGTGATTGTGAAAAGTCAACTGTACTGAGTCCAGGTCTAGGAACCTTACTTAGAGAGGATTTGTTCACTGACTTGAGAGCATGGGAAGGTTAACCTCTGTGTCCACCCCTGCATTGATCTATCTTTTCACTTATTTGTTTGATTTAATTCACCAACAGTACATTTTGGGATTTTCTGCTCTGAGAAACAGCTGAGGGAACTTCGGCTGTACCACCAAAAGAGAAGATTTAAAGGGACCATGACAGCTATTTTCAAGGGTATGACGAGGGAGGAGGCTTATCTGTGTTTTTCCAGAGGGCACAAGTAGGGAACATGAGTCGATGATAAAGGGTGTCAGACTTGGGCATGAATTACAGACGAATTCTTGACTTTGGAATGAGCTGCCCAGCAATGGAATGTACTGCCTTGCAAAACAGTGATCTTCCGGCCAGTCAAGGGAACGGCCAAAGCAAAGATAAGGAAGATGGGGCCCAGAAAGATGAAATGACCTGGATAAAAGTGCCGGTTAGTGTAGGGGGTCTGGCTTGGCACCCAGAATTCAAGTTAGCCCAAGCCAGTCAACCCTTGGCATGCAATGATTTAACTTTGTTCTTTCAGCCTCAAAGCTCTATGGTTGTCGTAATTTATAATTTTGATGAAACACATGCTCCAAGGCTAGCGTGTGGGAGTGAGTCCCTGAGCTCGCAAGCAAATACTCACATCTCCAACAGACTTTGAAGTTCTCTGCTTGTAGAGGACACAGTCATTCTGGTGATATATTACAACTTCTTTCTCATGATGGAAAGTAGTTAATGGGCAAATGAGCAAAAAAAAAAAAAAGTAATGAGCAAAAATACAGAGATAACCTAGAAAGTGAAGGTTCCTATCAGAAGTGAAATTTCAGATAAACTTGAGTGTCCTGGCATGTGAAGTTGGGAGGTGACGCAGATCAGAGATGGTGAATTGTTTCACAGAATGTTCCACGATTTTGGCAATGTGCCACAGAAGTGTTGGGAAAATGTTCAAGAAGAACAAGGGTATTCTGTATTCATTCCATTATATTCCACAGTCTCCCTTGATCTTTTGCTCTAAATCACTTGAACGACTTTGGTCATGAGGAAGGAGACAGAGAGAGGATCCATAATGAATCTTATTATTCAGGCAAGGAATTGCACATTGTCTGTCCTGTGACTTCCAGGCGGGCTGGGGGAGGGCCTGGCTCTATGTGACTCAGATGTTCCAGGCTGATGGAAGACCAAATACAGTCCCCCAGTATAGCCACCGAGTCAAAGATGTCCATGCCTTCCTTTTCAAGGAATAGTCCTATTTCTGTCAGCTCTAGGCCTGAGAGCATTGTTTCAGAGATAACCACTCTCACCTTTCCCCAGGATATCAATAGATTTGAATCCTGAAGACAGAACAGGTCTTTCAGGGAATGCCTCAGTCCCCCAAGTTTTCCTAACATAGGAGTTCTCAGAGTGCAATCTCTGGACCAGCAGCATCTGCATCCCTTGGTAGTACTTACTAGATCTACCAGCTGGAACTTGTTAGAAATGCAGATTTCCAGACTCTGGGGGTGGGAGCATGTGTGCATGCTCAGATGCTTCAGCCATGTCTGACTCTGTGACCCTGTGGACTGTAGCCCACCAGGCTCCTCTGTTCATGGGATTCTCCAGGCAAGAATACTA
Source organism: Cervus elaphus (assembly GCF_910594005.1). NCBI lineage: Eukaryota > Metazoa > Chordata > Mammalia > Artiodactyla > Cervidae > Cervus > Cervus elaphus. Next base: position 16,444,232 of record NC_057839.1, on the reverse strand, counting down.
GAGTAGGTTGCCATTTCCTCCTCCAGGGGATCTTCCCGACCCAGGGATTGAACCTGCGTCACCTGTGTCTGCTGCTTTGCAGGCAGATTCTTTACCCACCTGGGAAACCCTGAGGGTAGGCGGGGTCTTAGCAATTAGTGTTTTAACAAGCCCTGCTGGTGATACTGAGGGTGCTGGAGACTGAGGACCGAGAGAAGATATTTAGGAGCGGGAAGAGTGGCTTGGGGTTAATGGTTGGTTCAAAGTCCAGCCTTGACTTCCCAGCCTCCTTCTCCCCTGCAGAGGAGAGAGCTCACGGAGGCCAACACTGACCCATGTCATCTCTGCATCCAGAATCTACAGGTTATGCTGGGATTTCTTGGAAGACAGAGCAGTAAGTAGAAAACGCTTGAGACGCTTTCTGTTTGGCTTTCTGAGGCCTTGCCAAGGTTTAAGTGGCACCCGGATTTTTCATAAATGAAAAATAGAGATGTCAGCACACCCATGAACAGGGAGGCTGTTTGCACAAATCGTACCGAGACCCCCAAACCAGCTGCTTTCTGCACATTTCTACCTGCGAGGCTGTCAACACAGCACTTTCGCCAGCTCCAGTTTTACTTGAGAAAGCCAAAGCCCAACCATGTATAGGATTCATCTTTTAGGACGAGACCTTTACCAAATTAAATGTTTAATAACTAAAGTAACAAATTCTTTGTTTGTGTATGTGTGTGTTGTTCACCCAGTAAATACTTCAATCCAGTTATTTCTCTCCCCTGCTTAGTCACTTGGTTCTTGTTTTGCTTCTTTAGGGCAGGCTGTGTTTATGTGAGAGCTGTTTTAGATTGATATAAACATGCACCCCACTCCAAGTGAATCCATGTCAGGAGAACAGCAGGAAGCCTGTGTCTTCCTGTTACATCCTACCCTGCTGTAAATGTGTGTGCCCACTCATGGCAAGCAACATTTGCAGCATCCACACCTGGAAGCTAAGAGGTTGTCCGCATTCCAGGAAGAGCCCCCAGGGTTCGGGAGGCCTGAATGAAAAACCTCAGTGGACCTTCCATGGTAGGGCTTGATCCCACCCACTCTTTATTTAAACTCATAGTGTGTTTATGGGGTTGATAAACAGGGTAAACAAACTGCAGGGAGGAAAGAGTGGGAGAGGAGAAAGATCTGAATTCGCGTCAGCAGTCCTGTGTAGTAACAACACCTCGTAATTGAGTGGATGGTTTGGGAACATATCACTAACACTTCTGGGTCTTACCTGCTTAAAAAACATATAATATCTGTCAGCTCTGAAGGTTCAGATTTCCAGGTGGTGCTCTGGTGAACAGATGGTTAACTGCTTAATGAAGTCTGTTCCTCTTTTCATTGATGCCAACCGATTTCAGCCCTTAACCCTGAGATCTTGGCTCTTTTCCTTGTGGTCTGAAGGAAGGAAAGAGGGAAGGGAAGGGTAAAATATTTAGGTATTATGATCAGAAATTCTGATCACTAGTTCCTGAAGATGTCCTCATTGGAAAATTAACTGTAAAAATGTGAGACATGGTTCCCTCTGGCCAGCAAGCAGTCAGGGAGGCTCCCTTGTGCGTCCCCACTCTATTTCCCTGGCTGTGGGTGCTGGGGGCCAAATGAGGAACTGGCCCTGGTCCCACTGCTTCATTAAAGCCTGTATAAAGTTATTCTGGGTTCATGGACAGCAGTGGGCATCTCCTTATAAACCTCTCTCTAGTAGTTAAAGAAATGGTGATCTTGTGTGAATAGACCAACCTGGGTTAGCATTTACTTGGTTGGCAGAATTCATTCTGAAAGCACGCATGTTTTTATACAAAGCTATGTGTGCTAAATAAAGGTCAAGGGAACAGTAGGCAGCCTGCTTCATCCCATTATTTCCTTCCCATGTCACAAACCAGTTTAGCCTCCAAACCTTCCTGACAATGCAAGGCTTTGCAGGTGGCTGTGGGTGAGAGGACTGTCTGGCTGCTCTGTTTACTCTCATTGTTCTGAATAGCATTCAGGATCCTTGTGGGATCTGGTATGGATGGGATTGTAGCTCAATCGTGGGGCAGGGACTAATTCAAGCTCATGGGGGGTCTTGTGCCCCCACAGGCATCCTTGACATGGAAACAAAAATTTGAGGGGGGGCGGGGATTGACAGGAAATTGGTTGGAGGAAAGATCCAGCAGGATATATGGGTTATAAAACAGAGCTGTTTTTAAAATGGGGGCCCCAGAACAAATCGATGTGTTCCCCTCCAAATATCTTACCATGTGTAGTCACACTGAAATGAATTAGAAGAGACAGACTGAAGGTAACATGTATTGGGAGTCCTTGCGATGTGGTGGGCATTGTTCATAATATGTGGTATGAATTGTCTCTCATCGACCTTAATGCAGTGGATTCTTTCATTTAATCCTCATAATAACCTCTGATGTAGACAGTCTTATTGTCCCTAATTTCACAGATGAGTGAATGAGGGTTAAGGAACATGTCTGGGGTCACACGGATGGTTTGAGTGGAGAATCAGGGGTGCTAATTCAGATGCTATAAATCTGGTGTCTATGCTGAATCACTGGAAAAATGAGTCTCAAAGTTTAATGAACCTATGAATCATGGAGAGATCTTGTGAGGAGCAGGAACTGATTTCATTGGTCTGAGGTGAGACCTGGAAGTCTGTGTTTTTCACAGGCTCCCAGTTGCTGCTGCCACTGGTGAGCTGTTCCGGGCTTATGGCCACCTCCAGGCAGGAAGCAAATGATTTGACTAGGAGCCCAGGGCCGGGTCTCCCATCTCCAGACAACACGCTTCCCATGGTGCACCTGCCCTGGCCACCATCCTCTCCTTATTAATCCAGGAGGGAGATGGGGAAGTGATTTCTGGGATTTCCACTGTTATGCTCATCCCTAGGCTGCTGAGAAGGCCTGTGAACCCCCACCCCTGCACCCTCCTCCCTCCTGTTTGCAGGGCTCCCGGGGGCAGGGTGTGCAGCAGCGAGAACACGAGCCGTGCTGTTCGGAGCTGTGGCTTCCCCTCTGTCACCCCTACCCTCGGCCCCATTCTTGTATTCTGAGCAAGAAAGCCTTGTGCGCATCTCTTGTGTGTATCTAGTGGGATGGAAAACAGCCCTGGACTGGAAGGCAGGAACAGGAGTTCCATCCACGGCTTACGTCTTGATCTGCTCAGTGACCGGAAGCTAGAAACTTAACCTTTCTAAGCTGTCCTTTTCTCTATCTGTAAATGGAGTTAATAAAACTAATCCTCATTCTGTAGTTGAGGAATACTCCAAAGACTAAGAAACTTGTGTGTGTAAAAACTATTTGAGCTCCCTCGGAACTAAGTGCTTATTATGGAAATGTATAAATAATAATATCATTATGGCCAAAGTCTGTGAGTGCCTTCTCTGGCATTCAGCCACTCCCGAGGCTTAATGACCAGCTCTCCTCTTCGGTTTTAAAAACCTCTCTTCATGACAACCTTTCCCTGAAGTAGTCAAAGGAAATGGCCTGCTTGAAATTCACATTCAATTTCACCATCAGTCAAACCCCATTGAAGTGCCAAGACACTGCATTACTAGAGAGTGAATTCCTTATTTCTGACCTAGGCTGGAGCCATGCATGGCTGGGCTTCTGTACACAAACAGTAAAAAAGTGAGGTAGCTCCATAGAACATACTTGATACAGACATGCAGATGGGCTACAGTGCAGCCCAAACCGTTGCTTTGCTTCCTTAAGAACAGTCAGTCCATTGATGAATTCGACAAGTTCATATTCCCATTACCAGTTTGGGGGGTGGGGTGGGCGAGGGGCTGGATTAGTTGGAACAGCAAGAGAGAATTCTCTCGGCGGGTGTCCAGAGCTTGGGATGGATGGCAGGCTCTGAGAATGCGTCTGACAGGCACTTTCAATCCCTTATCCAAAGTGCCACTTCGCACTTCCTCTGCAATATGCAGGGAAATTGTTCTTGTCTCAGGGCGAGATTGCTTTATTCGGAAAGGGGGAAGTTCACCTGGTGTATTGTCTGCCAGGGAATCAGGCAATCACGTCATTGAGATGATGATTTATCTTGTACCTGGGATGTCTTAACAATCTCTCAATCACTTCATTACAAGGTTATGTTTCTGCTTCCCCCGTCTCTTGACAAGCAGCGTGGAGTTCTCCTGCCTTTTTCCATTTGATTTTCATTTGTTCTTCCACTGCATGCATTAGGAGGCTAGGGGTTCTCATTGCTGGTGACAAGACTGCGGACTCAGAAATTATTTCTAAGCAGCTGGGACAGGGCCGCACAAATCCAAGTGCACTCAGAGACCCAGAGGGTTTGTTTTTGTTTATTTCCTGCCAAATAAATTATCTTTCATTTTCATGTAAAGAGATGAAATGGCAAATGGAGTCCACAGTTCTCCAAGTGCCCCTCATTCTAATTCTTCGCACCTCTCACAGACTGTCTCCCAAGGCTGGTTGCTCTGGTCCACCTCCCTCATTGGTAGTTCAAATTATGCTCCCTTCCTCTAGGTCTCCTTGGCTTCCCTTCTCCCCACTTTCCTCTTTTTCTTCTTCTTGCAAGTCTTTACTCTGTCTCTGGGACCATGTCCTATTTTCCTTGCCGCCTTATGTAAGACTCTGGTTTCCAAATTGTTTTCCTCTAATAAAGCTCCCCAAGCAAACCTAGATGTAATCCATTCTATAATTGCAGCATGACCCCCTCAATTCCCCTCTCCTCTCTAGTTTTCAATTATATCTTTAAATGTCAGAATTGACTATCACCTTTCTGGGTAGGTTTGAATCCATCATAGTGGCAGAAGTATGAAAATCTCCCTCAGATGCTATGGGAACAACACCCCAGCCCTCACCCGCTGCCCAAGTATCATCTGTACTCAGGTGTTTTCTGGTTCTGCCTGACAGACCATGGCAATGGGAGTGAAATAATTTAGGTTCTAGGGGGAAATGGATTATCCCAAATTTCAGGATAGCCCATTCTCTCTTTTAATGGAACACTGAGGGCTTTTTATTTAGATCTATGATTTTCTATCTTTTTAATTTAAAATTTTCATGTTGAAATATAGTTGATTTACAATGTTGTGTTAGTTTCAGGTGTACAACAAAGGGATTCAGTCGTACATATATATATGTGTGTGTGTGCGCGCACGCTCACTCAGTCGTGTCCAACTCTCTGCGGCCCCGTGGGCTGTAGCCTGCCAGATTCCTCTGTCCATGGAATTTTCCGGGCAAGAATACTGGAATGGGTTGCCATTTCCTCCTCCAGGGTAATCTTTCTGACCCAGGGGTCAAAGCTGAGTCTCTCGTATCTCCTGCACTGTCAGGTGGATTCTTTACCACTAGTACCACCTGGAAAACCTGTACATGTATATATGTATGTAAGTATATATACGTTCTTTATATTCTCTATTAAAGGCTATTGAGTATACTGAGTGTAGTTCCCTGTGCTAAGCAGTAGATTGTTGCTGTTTATTTTATATATAGTAATGTGTATATACGTTAATCCCAAACTCCTAATTTATCCCTCCCCCCTTTCCCTTTTGGTAACTATATTTGTTTTCTGTGTCTGTGGGTCTGTTTCTGTCTTGTAAATAAGTTCATTTGTATTTTTTTTGAGATTCCACATATAAGTGATGTGATATTTGTCTTTCTCTGTCTGGCTTACTTCACTTAGTATAATAATCTCTACATACTTCCATGTTACAACGTATGCAGAATAGCCCAATCTTTTTTTGTTTTTTTGTTTTCCTTTGGCCACACCTCATGGCATGTGGAACTGCTCTGACCAGGGATTAAACCCACACTCACACAATGGAAGCATAGAGTCTTAAACCAATGGACCACTAGAGAAGCCAGGATAGCCCAGTCTTGATGGTAGGCCAGAACTGAGCTCTTGGTGAAGTATTCTCAGGCTGTTTGGCTGCCACATGGGAGCATGGGTTTCACCACTAGCTGGTTCTACTTCCCAACAGCTGTTTGATCTTGAGCTTTGTATCCCCACCTGTAAAACAGGAATGATAGTATGTAGCACATGGGATGATTATGAGGCTAAAACAAACAAAAAACTTCAGTAAAACACTTAGTATGGGGCCTGGCATATATTATGAAAATGATAGTTAATTCCTGCAGTCATCAAATACCTACAAAACGTGGAAAGTCTTTCCATTTATAATGCGAAAGTACTTCTTAAGAACTTTGTCTTCCCTGCACCGTTCTTCATCACTTTATACTGAACTCTTTGAACCCTGTCAATTTCCAAATCAGTTCTCCTTTTCTCAACCTTTATTTTTGGCCCTGAATACTGACATGGCCCAGCCTGGATAGAGATGGAATCCATTCTATACAACTTAACCCCTAGAAGAAAATACCTTTTTCCTCAGTGGAATTTTTTTCTCCCAGTGAAGAACCATAATAGTTATCATTATTATGTAAACAAAAGCTCTTTTATGGATTTTGGAGAGGGCTTTCTTTATCTATGTGGTGTTTTTTTTTTTCTATGTGGTTTTAGAATGCTCTATTTTTACACTTACAGTCACAAAGCATTGATATCAAGCAAACAAAATAGTTCACATTTTCTTCATATAAAGTGACCTTCACTCACTTACAATTCAGTGCCTTTGATAAAATATATTTTTGAGACAATTTTTCCAGTAGTGGAGCCAGCTACTAGATATTTTATATTTCTTCCCAGTAAAAACATCCAGGACACCATGCGGATCCCTCTTTTACATGTTCCTTCTGGTAATATGCTTAAGGGGCACCATTTCACTTTCATTTTAAGTGCTTTGGATTTTAAGGAATTGAGTTTTGTTTGAATTTATCTTAGAGGCGTGTGTGTGTGTGTTACTGCCTGCTAGTATCCCTCCCTCCTTTCCTCCTTTTTATCTCTTTTCCTAAGACTTCTTTTCCCAAACAAATGAATGACATCTATATGCTTTTCAAGGATAATAGTAAGATTCAGATCCTATTAGGCACTAGAAAGTTCTTTTTAGTTATTTAAAGTAAGGATGCAGTGAGCGTGGTCTATGCTGTGTGCTTAGTTGCTTAGTTGTGTCCGACTCTTCACCACCCCATGGCCTGTAGCCTGCCAGGCTCCTCTGTCCGTGGGGATTCTCCAGGCAAGAATACTGGAGTGGGTTGCATCTTCCCAACCCAGGGATTGAACCCAGGTCTCTAACACTGTGGGCAGATTCTTTACGGTCTGAGCCACCAGGCTCTAAATCAGGTGATTCAGTTGTCAGTAGTGGAGAAGGCAATGGCACCCCACTCCAGTGCTCTTGCCTGGAAAATCCCATGGATGGAGGAGCCTGGTGGGCTACAGTCCATGGGGTTGCTAGGAGTCAGACACGACTGAGTGACTTCACTTTCGCTTTTCACTTTCATACATTGGAGAAGGAAATGGCCACCCACTCCAGTACTCTTGCCTGGAGAATCCCAGGGATGGGGGAGCCTGGTGGACTGCTGTCTATGGGGTCACACAGAGTCGGACACGCCTGAAGCGACTTAGCAGCAGCAGCAGTTGTCAGTATACTGACTGCGTGCAGGTCAATTGCCCTTAATCATTAAACCCCTGGTTTGATTTGACTTGCCTAGATCGATCATTTTGCCTCAACAGCCTAACTCTTCTGCAATGTACTGTATTATTTGTTTTCTATTATTCGTTATTATTATGGCTGTGAAACAACCAAGTAGAAAGGAAAATTATGAAAGAGGTATACCAGGAGGACAATTTTCAACCTCTGTCCTAATTAGAGTTGCAGTCAGAATGGGTCTAGATTAAGGCTCTGAATGAAATTCTGGGGCTAATCATTTTTTTAAAACTGGTTTAATTTAGTCAAAATCCCTATCAAATTGATCAGGTGTCAGTGGGACTGATACCATATCTGGCACAGAGTTTATACAGCTGCTTATCCAAAATGGTCTCTACAGCAACTGCATTCACTCATTCATTTACTCATTCATTCAGCACAAATGCCTGAGCATCCTTCTGTGTTCTCAGAGTTCTGGTAACTGGAAATACAATGAGGGACAGAACAGTCTAGAAGCGAAATAGACAATAAACAAGAAAGCGTGCAATCTACTTAAGCAACTGACTTAACGGAAGTGCTCTAAAGAAAATGAAAGCGAGAGATCGGAGAACAGCAAAGGGGATCATGTGACTGAATGATTTGGGTGAGCCAGCCTGCACAGGTGGCATCTGAGTCACCTCCTTTATCTGTGGTGAACCCACCATGCTCTCCCTTCTCTCAGGCTTTTCCCACTGTTTTGGGAGGAAGCCTGAAAATTTTCATTTTTAATCAATTTCCCTACAGTTCGCAAGAAACTACTCCTAAACTGGCCCACCACTGTGGTTTCTCAGAGCTTTTGATTTTGCAGGTTTTTACAAATTGTAGGAGATGGTACCGATGAGCAGATTTTTCCAAAAGCCACAAACACGTCTTTTTCAATTTTTTTCTTTGATTTGTGATTTAAGAGTTCTTTTTATTTTCCCACAAAATAATGGCCACTGTAAACAGAACTTAAGCAAGAACTCTGGCGAAAGTCCATTTCAGGATATAGACATGAAACAGTTGTACCACAGAGTGTCTCTTCCTTCCAAATTCCACTTCTTAAATAGCATTTTAGTCAAAAGTCCCAAACCTTGCTCCAAAAAAGCAAATGCCTTTTAAATTCTTGGAGTTCCAACCATGAAATGTCTGTAGTGAGTTTTTGGTTTCATTTCAAATGTTTTTTTCTCCCTTACTGATTTCATCTAACTGAAGTATCTGAAGCAGTTGGGATTTTTTCCCACATTTTGTTTAGTTGAACTGAAGATGCTAATTGAATTTAAGAGTTTGTCCAAAAGGAGATCATGGCTGTACAAATGCATCATTGCCCATATGGATTCAACACATCTGAAAGAGCAAGGCTCAGCTCTGTGGGTTTAGGAAGGCAGATTTCCCCCAAGGTCTAGGTTATTCTTCAGAAACGATACTAACAACTAACATTTTTCTAGTGCTTTCTACATGCCAGGTGGCCAAACCAGAAATAAAAGCCAGAGAGTCTGAATCTGAAGCCCACTCTCTTAACTTCCACCTTACACTGTGCCTCAGTAGTAATCAGTGAGCGTCTTGGGAGGTGCACACTCAGCCACAGGCATAGGTGAGACCTACGTGGTTTACGTGCCAGCATCCCTCCTGATTGGTTGAAGGTTCATTCTGATTGGTGGGTGCCCATACTATATTGATTGTTAAAAATTTTGACTCTCTGATGGTTTTAATACATTTCCTTCATTCTCTATATGAGGAGGAGAGAAATTTTTCACTACATGGTATCCAAAGCATCTTCCATCAAAGCATCTGCCAAAGCGATAATGCCAAAATAGTTGATTCTACCTGGTCTTACTGATCTCCCCTCCCTGGTCTTCTGTGTGGCCTCATTTCCTTTCTTTCTCTATCTAGATACACACATGTACACACATGTAATATATATGCCTATATCTCTACCTATCAATCTACTGAGAGAGAGAATGTATAATATATTGGTGCTCTCCAGGGGTCCAAGTTCAATCTACTTCCCAAAGAATACATTCAAATACATTCTCCTGGTTAACTTTTAACCGACAGTTGCTTCATTTACCACTGACACATCAATGATCTACATCTATTTCTGGGCTCCTCTTCTCTCCCAAGATACTGACCTTTATTTCAAAGCCTCAGTGGCTCAAGCTCAACATATCCAAAAATAAAATCTCTTATCTTCCCCAACAACCTACTCTTCTCCTATATTCTTCATCCATCATCCCCATCTTTGTTAACGCCAATGTTGTCAACCTGGCATCCCAAACACTATGACTCCGGCTCCCTTCCTCACATTCTATTAATTGTCAAACCCTATTGATTTTACCGCTGAAGTATCTCAATTGTGACTACTTCTCTCCACTCTGACTTTAATTCAGGCTTCCTTATCTCTCTCCTGGATATTTTAAAATTCTGAGTTGAAGTATAATATGCATACAGAAGAGTACACCCATCCTAGTGTACAACGGACCACACCCATGTGACCCACACTCAGGTCAAGAAGTACAGTGTCACTTGGAGTCTTATCTCCTCCATGACGGGGTCTGAAATTCCCCTGTTGATATTTAATGACTTTAAAGCTCTAATATGTCTCAAAACTCAAATATCCACAGTGGTGCAGCATTTTAGGTTATTGTCAGGTATTACTAAGTGTGTGTGAATGATTTAATAACACAGTTTGGTAAATGTGGGGAGGAAAGGCAGGGCCACTGGGGAATTGAGAGATTAAAAATTGTTTCCACCAAGGGGTGGAGAGTTCTGAGAGACATGGCTGGGGCTACTGACCTTGACTCCCAAAGGCAAACTGTCTGCTTGATAGTTGCTCGAAGGACAGGCTCCTATGTAACTAAATAGGGTAAAAAGAGTCTCTTTCCCTCAGTGTTCTATTCCTTTTATTCAATTATTTGTTGAAAATACAAAAGTTGGGATGAAACTCAGGAGGGCTTCAAAGTTAAAGTAGGTGAGCCCAAAGGATTAAAAATCCACTTATGTGAATTACCCTAGTTGGTTATATCACATTCATTCTCAACCTCATAATAAATCAAAGTAAAATTCTCTGCATTAAACTGTATTTGAGGAGAGGTCTTGAACAGCACATTCCTTATTCCTAATTAAATCCTTGGGAAAAAGCCTCTTGGAGCAAGCCGTCTGTAAGGTCCTCATTTCTCTTCTAGAAGGCATCTTTCTCTAATGTTAGAATTGCAATTTGTACCTTCTACTGGATTTATGTTTTTGGCCACTACTGCCACTTATTAAAATAGCTATTTGTTTAGAAAAGCTCTCTCTAGCTTTCTTTATAACCATTAGAAGAACATTCAGACTTATTTTTTGATGACTAAAATTAGATTAATATTACGGGTCAAAAATTGTTTAAAAGGTTTACTCCTAGGGTGGCTTTCATGCAGAGAACAATTGTTACATGTCCTGGAACAACTGTCGCATGTTGCATGTCATAGAGTTATGTCAAAATAATTTTTAAACCCAATTGAATAGTGAGAAGTTTTCAGATGCAATTGAATTGCTCCCAACTCTATCAGACACTGTTCAGTTGCTCCTGAAGATGTATCAACAAGCAACTCAATTGCATCCGATTTCTTCAGAAACGATTGAATTGCTCCAGAGTAATTCAAATGATTCTCACCTTCTTGGGCAGAGCTCAGCTGTATAAAAAAGGAAAGACGTGTAGTTAAAGGACTTCTCAGTGAATGTCAGCTAAGAATTCACCAGATGCTTTTCTGAGCCAGAAAAGTTGTTAGACTGGAGCAAGGGAAAAAAATCTGGAGGGTACAGTAACATACATGTACTAGACATTTACTCTTTCCGTGAACAGTCTACACTGTGCCAGGCATTGTGCTAGGTGCTCAGGCTATAGAGACTAGGTAGAAAGACTGTACTCCTCATTTCCCTCCCCAACTCAATTCTTTTTCTGCTTATGGTCTCTGACTTTGGGAATGAGGAATCAACCCTCCATGCTGGATCGATGTAGTCTGGGGGAATTTACCTCCAAAATTCAGAGGCAACATATCATCGTGGTTTAAGCCAACTACTGGATCGTATTTTCATGACCACAATGACTGATTCAAGAGACGCATGTGACTTAACCTAGTCCAATCAGAGTGAGCCTCAGACTTGTAAGAGAACTTTACGAAAACATTTGCTATTTTGCCCACTTGAGAGGTTTTAGCCACTATGTGGCTGGCTTTAACTACCACAAAGAGAGAGCTCAAGCTGTCAGGAGTTCATCATGGAGTCTAAGCATTAAACTAGTATAGCAGGAGACTGTGCCATAGGATGGTGAAAAATAGTCACAGTGAGTTATTTGATCTCTGAATCTAATTGTACCTGAATCCAGCCTTGTATCCTCATCTCTTGTAGCCCCATATCCATTTTTCAGTAACAGATGAGAATGAAATGAATAGTGGGTCTATAGGGGAAAAAACCTGAGCTGAGTGGGTTGTCAGTCTGAATTAGCACAGCATCAAGAAAATTGATACAGGTTTTCATCAGGAAATAGTGAAAGAGGCAGGTACTGGGATATTGTGTGGAGAAAGGAAGAACTAAGAAACAGAAAACAAAATAATAGGAAAATTGTTCTTGGGTAGCTTGGGGAATGGGAATCAATATTTGAGAGTCACCTCATTTAAAAGTCAACTTTCTGTAAACTTTGAAAAGAGCTATATAAGTATATAATTCAATTAGTACTTTTAAGAAACTAGTAAAACATTGGCACAATGCTGATGATATATGTTGCACTCAAGGCAGAATTTCATGGATCCCATGTGTCTATATTTAAATTTCAAGCTTAATTCAATAGCAGGACATTTAAAAATCCATTTTACAATATAAAGTAATATCATTTGAAAACTGCCATGGAGTAGTTGGGTTAATTGTAATGGTTCACCATGTATTTTTATCATTCTAATTCTCTGTGACATCATGGTGAAAATTTGATTCAATTATGGTGGATAATCTGTTGGGGAGAAGTGCCAATGATGTCTTTAAAAGGAGCTGTAGATACTTTGATTTCAAAGTAATTAATTCCAAGGGGACCCTTTCTGAGATGAAATAGTGAGGTTATTTGGTCATGAGAGTATTCATAGTCATGAAGGAAAAAGGAAGCACCATTCTTTTATTAAATTGACATTGCATCAGGAAAACGAGCTAAAAATGGTTGATTGCAAATGTAATGTAGGGGAGAGAAGCATCTGGTTCAGGCATAAATAACAAAGGCTCCTCAACATACGGCACGAATTTGTGATTATGCCTGTGTAATCTCACCTCTCCAAATGGGCGTGCCCGTCTCAGGATGGGCTGTTCTGGGTACCAGTGGAGAACAGGAGAGCAAGAGTGAGAATCATTTTCTTCCTGGCCTTTTCTGTAAGAACGGGTGTTCAGTATTAATACAGGGACTTGAGGCAAGTGAGTGTTTCTGGCTCTAATTCATCCATAGTCATAGCTGCAAACCCCAAAATGGGATGGCATTAAGTCTAAGGGCCTTGGTTAGAAATCCCACTCAAGACGTTGAAGGCAGAGCACTTCAAAGGTTTAACTGAGGCTTAACTTCTCCTCATTTCTAATGCAAAACCAAAAACCTAACTTTGGCAAAGCACAAACGGATAGAATTTTTTAGGCCTGTGTCTCCATACCCAAAGGAAGTTTGCTCTATTTGGCTTTAAGGAAGCCATAGAGCACTAAACATCTCTCTCAAAGTTGGTGGCATCAAATGAACCTTCCTTTCAGTGGTGAAGAAGAGGGCCAGCAGCATCTCTTCTCCCTTACACTTTGGTAGTACCTTGGTCCCTGGTCTTGCTTTGTTACTTCAGTCATGTCTGATTCAGTAGGCTCCTCTGTCCATGGGATTCTCTAGGCAAGAGTGCTAGAGTGGGTTGCCATTCCCTCCCCCAGGGAATCTTCCTGACCCAGGGATCGAACCCAGGTCTTCTGCATGGCAGGCAGATTTTTTACCACTGAACCACCAGGGAAGCCCACACTCGTCCCTAGGCATCTTTAATCCCAGCGCAGCCCTGTAAGCACCAGGTGTTGGACCTCATCACTCTGCTCCTAAGAGCTCACAGAATAGAAAACCAAAAGTACGCTAGCAGAGAGGCCTATTGATATCCAATATACCTCAGATAATAAAGGGTAATATTTCCTTTGGACTTAACGCTTGGGAAAAATGTCCCTCCCCCTGGACCTTGCTACTTTTCAATCTGCTTTCTCTCAGTTAGATGAAGGGCTCTAACTCCTGCCGTGATCCCGAGTGCTTCTGCTCAGCCTGACCCTGACTCAAGACAGCTCAGTTACTCAGCCCACAGCCAGCTGTGGCCGTGACCTTGAGCATAATTTCAGGTTACCGTCCTTGAGAATACCAAGTCCTATTCTTATAACAGCTGTTTTGTCTCTTTTTGGAAGAAACTGTTCAACTTTTCACAACTATTTCTCATAAATCTAATTTTTAAATTCGATTTTTCTTAAAACAATGGAAAAGTTCTTGCTCTGTGAGCTGACTGGTTTCCTACTTCCCTTTAGCCAGCTGCCTGCCTCTCCATGGGGCAAAGGCCTCACATGATGTCCTAAGTGGCTAAAGCTAGACAGGAAGTTTTACTAAATCTAAACTTTTAAAATGGATATCTGACTTTTCATTTATTTAATTGTTGACACATCTGAATTTTTCTGACAACAGAACTTCAAGTCTTATCACTCTGGGACAAGAATCTCTCATGTTCTGATCTAAGGCACCTCAGCAGTTGATTTAATAGAATTTTTGAGACTTCCCTGATGGTCCAGTGGTCAAGACTTGGTACTTCCACTGCATTGGGCATCGATTTGATCTCTGGTTGGGGAAACTAAGATCCTGCTATGCTATGTGGCCGAATATAAAAAAAATTTTAAAAAATATTTTTCCTCAGAAATGGCTTAAATGGGTGTTTCAAGATTGTGTAGATAAAGCATATAGTTCTACTTTTTTCATACTTGAAAAACCTCATTTTGATGCCTAATAAATTTTAAAGATTTCAGCTCAGATTTTCTAATTATGAAACCCAGGCTATATTCTAAATTTATCTTCCAAAGATTTATAATGTGCTCAGTAGATCAGCCATGCTCTTTGCACCCCCATGGACTGTAGCCCACCAGGTTCCTCTGCCCTTGGAATTTTCCAGGCAAGAATACTGGAGTTGGGTACCATTTCCTACTCCAGGAAATCTTTCTGACCCGGGGATCGAAATCGCATCTCTTGGATCTCCTGCATTGGCAGGGGGATTTTTTTTTTTTTAACCACTAATGCCACCTGGGAAGCCCCATGAAAATCCAACTGAATAGTAGATGAAAATACATTTTGGACTCATAATAGTTCCCTGCTCCAGGGAATACAAACAACAAATTGAAATACAAACAAACAACACCTTTGTACCCAATTAACTTTTTCCTGTAAGTCTGGTGGTTGCTGAAACACTTTGATATCTCCAGGAAAGTGCCTTTCTCAAAAATCTACACCTAATAGGGTGAGAAGGATGGGAGATGATTTAGAGGACAAAAGGTCAATTGAATGTCTACTGGAAAACTCTTTTGTGTGATTAGTCTTACCCAGGAAACTGTAGTATATTTACCTAAATTACAAAAAGTAGCTGTTGGCACAAATGTCTAGAAAACTTTGGAAACACCAAATTACAGCAGCAAGAACTCCCACTGTAGACCGAAAAGAGTGTCAAGTGTACTGGTAAATAGCAAGCTACATATGGTGTCTGTGGCAGCAAAGGCTCTGGAACAATCTGTGGGACTGGAGACGAAAGGCTCTGGGCACTTAGTGCTTTCCGGGAAGAAGTCATGGCTCTGCGCAGGGGCTTAGAAAGCCAGAAGCAGCTGGCAGCTTGGGCAGAGTGGAAAGTGCATGACATATGCTCAGTCTGAGCCTCTTGCATTATTGTGTTTCACCTTGGTGGGTGCTGAGTTTTTAAACCTAATGGAAGGAAGTCTTGTAGAAATAAAACTCAAATGTTTTAAGAGTAATTGTAAGGGTTATCCATACCAATGGTGGTTATTCATTCATGTAGTATTTTGAGGACTTTACATGTTTACTAGGAGATAGAGAAAACACCCCTGATTTTGCAAGCTGATTCATTGTTTTTCCTGTTTTCCTCCTTGCTATTTTGAATAAGAGGCATTGAACCAGAAGTTAGATAATGTGAGCAGCATTAGGCATAGTTTGTATACAGACAGCTGGAAAATATAGGTAATCAAATTAAAACATGACTTCTGTCAATACTCAGTAACAGATGAACCCATGGGAAACATCTCTGTTCCCTTCTAAATGAAACTTTTGACCTTCTGCCCCTTTTCCATTCCTCCTAGATTGTCCTTCCCCCTCCACCCCCGCCTTGTCTTTACCTGTTAATATTACATGATGTTATTACAGCACAAAACACAAGCCTTGAAGGGGCCAGACATGATTTCTACCTCTGATCTCTGTAGACTTAATTTCTGTGCCAGGCATTTGACACTTATCTTTCAATGGCTTGCAGTAGAGTTAGCACAACATGTCCTGATTTGACCACGAAGTCCAGATTAACCTCTTTCCTAGCATCCTTTCTTATGTAGTGTTTGCCTCAGATTTTGGGGTTTGGTTTTAAGCAAAGTCTTATTATTAACAATGACGTTGTAATAACCAGGATGGGCTGGATGGACCTCCATTGTGCACTTCTTTCTTCTTCCAATGTTGCACCTAGGAGTGTGCAAGGCACATGTACACTGAGCAAAGTTCTCACTTTAACACATAAATTAAAGATGACCAGCAGTAACCTGTCTCTTTTCCTGACCTTTTAAAGATACAGTGTCAGCTAATATTTCCATCTCAAGGACAGCAAGCAGGACACTCACTGATAAAAACAAGTGCTGGAAACAGAAGCAGTAAAGGACAGCTCGCTCATGCCAGCCCACAGTGGCAGGGGAAGTGATTGACTCTGTCACTCCAGCTGGATACTGATCATCTAGCTAGTTGTGCCAGGACCTCTAGGAGCATGAAGCAAGGTCTCCAGGCCACTTGGCATGAGGATCAGTGGGAAACTGGGGAAATTACAGGTTGTATCATGGAATATGTCCAGTAAACAGAGGCTGAACAGTTCTGCCATAGTGTGTACAGAGAAGACTGTTGAAATGCTTTTGTTGCAACAGCTCTCTCATTTATCATATGGTGCAAACCAACACTGATTCATTTTATTGCTTGGCAGCACTTTTTATTTTACAAAAAATATTCCTGTCGTCAGCATGAGCTATATTATTATGGATGAGATTAAATCCACATAGCATAAAATTCACCATTTCAACCAGTAAAAAGTGTCTAATTCAGTGGCTTTTAGTATGTTCACAGTGTTGTGCAATCATAACCACTATCAAATTCTAGAACATTTCCAGAATCCCCCGCCCCCAATCTGTACCTGTTTGGAGCCACTCCCAACTTCCCTCTCCTTCTCTTCTGGCAACTGTCAGTCTGCTTTGTTGGGTCTCCAGGGTTTTGCCTATTCTGGATATTTTAAATAGAGCCACAGAATATGAAGGCTTTTGTATCTGGATTCTTTTACTTAGGTTCATCCACATTGTAACGTATATCAGTAATTCATTCCTTTTTATTTTTGAATTATATTCTGTTGTGTAAATAAATATACCACATTTTGTTTTCCATTCATTTAATGGACATTTGTGTTGTTTCCAGGTTTTGGCTACTATGAATAATGTAGCTATGAATATCTGTGGACATAAGTTTTCCATTTTCTTGGATTATATACCTGAGACTGGAATTGTTGGATCATATGGTAATTTTTTGAAAGACTACCAAACTGTTTTCCAAAGTAGCTATATCATTTTACATTCCCACCAGGAAAGCATGAGAGTTCCAACTTCTCTACTTCCTAACCAACACTGGTTACTATCTGTTATTTGATTAGAGCCATCCTACTGCATGTGAGTTGTTATCTTATTCTGGCTCTAATTTACATTTGCCTAATGATGGATGATGTTGAGCAACTTCTCTTGTTTATAGTGGCCATTTACAAATCTTCTTTGGAGAAATGTGTATTCAAATTCCTTGCACATTTTTCAGTTGTGTGTCTTTTTATTATTGAGTTGTAAGTGTTCATTATATGTCTGGATACAAGCCCAGCAACAGATACATGATTGACAAATATTTTCTGCCATGGTGTTGGCTGTCTTTGCACTCACTTGGTAGTGTCCTTTGATGTACAAATGCTTTTAATTTGGGTGATGTCTAATTTTATCTGTTTTCTTTTGCTGCTTGTGACTTTGGAGTCTTATTAAAGAAATCACTGCCTATTTTAAGGTTGTGAAGACTTAACCTTATATTTACTTCTAAGCATTTTCAGTTTTACATTTAGACCTTTTTATCCAGTTTGACTTCATTTTTATATATGGTATGTGGTAAGGATCCATCTTCATTCTTTTGCACGTGGCTTTCCAGTTGTCTCAGCACTATTTGTTGAAAATATTCTTTCCCAGTGAATGGTCTTGGCATCCTTTTTGAAAAGCAGTTGACCACAGTTATATGAGTTCATTCTGGACTCTTAGTTGTATTCCATTGTTCTGTATATCTGTCCTTACGCCAGTACCACACTATTTTGATTGCTGTAGCTTTGTAGTAAGTTTTGAAATCAGAAAGTGTGTGTCCTCCAACTTTGCTCTTCTTTTCATGATTGTTTTAGTTGTTCAAGTTTCCTGAATAGCCTGGCTTAGTGTTCAGCTAATGACTGAATAGGAAATGCCTAGAACCATTACAGAGGGATTTTTATGTGTGTACTGGGACATGCCTTCAACCCTCAGCCAGGAGACTGACAACCCTGCCTTCACCTTCACTTTCTGCTTCTTCAGAGTCTCAAAGTCAGCCAGAGGTTGAGGTAGGTGTAGGGCCTTCTCAGGTCTTTTATGAGCATGAAGACAGCTAAATATGAGCTTGAGCTTAACTATGAACTTAAACCATTATGGTTTATCACATACAGTTAGTTCCCTGTGTGATACAGTGAGACCCTGTTGTTTACCCATTTTATATGTAATAGTTTGCATCTGCTAATCCCCAGCTCCCAATTCATCTGTCCTCCTGCCCCTTGGCAACTACAAATCTGATCTCTGTCTGTGAATCTGTTTCTAGTTTGTAGATAAGCTCATTTGTGTCATAGTTTAGATTCCACATATAAGTAACATCATGGTATTTGTCTTTCTTTTTCTGACTTACTTCATTTAGTATGATAATCTCCAGGTCCATCCATATTGCTGCAAATGGATGTTTCCTTCTTTTTTATGGCTAAGTAGTATTCCATTGTGTATATATACCACATCTTCTTTATCCATTAATTTGTCAATGGACTTTTACATCGTTTCCATGTCTTGGCTATTGTAAATAGTGCTGCAGTGAACACCGGGGTGTATGTATCTTCTTGAACTATTGTTTTCTCCAGATGTATGCCCAGGAGTGGGATTGTTGGATCATAAGGCAACTCTATTTGTAGTTTTTTTGAGGAAACTCCATATGGTTTTCCATAGTGGCTACACCAATTTACATTCCCACAAACAGTGTAGGAGGGTTCCTTTCTCTCCACATTCTCTTCAGCATTTGTTATTTGTGAGCTTTTTATTGATGGCCATTCTGACTGGTGTGAGGTGGTATCTCATTGTGGCTTTGATTTGCATTTCTCTAATAATTAGTTGTATTGAACATCTTTTCATGTGTCTGTTGGCCATGTGTATAAAAGACAGCCTTTTGAGAAGCTCCTCCAGAAAGCCAGACAGAACAACTAAGCACAATTTTCAAAGGTCGTCTGTTTTCTCTCCTCTACCAGTAGCAGGAATGCAGGCTGCTATTTTCAAGGCTACTGTAGAGCTTGGGGACTGGAATAAATTAAAGTAAGATGCCACAGCGCTCATTGTTCTTACTGAGATTCAGTCATTTTTCTTGAATAAGTTCTCCCTGGGTTGCTGCATACTTATAGTTAGTTTCCAAAGTTCAAAAAGTTGTTGATTTTTTTTTTAATCAGTTTTTTCATTGCTCTTATGGAGGGGCAAGATTTCAGCATTCCTTATTCCCCTATTTTGAAAAGTTAAGAACTGAATTTTGACTTCTCAAGAAAGTCAATGGTAATTATGAAATCTGAGCAAAATCACTTCCATTTTACATTCACCATTGAGTCAGCAATGATAGCTCTGACCGCTGAAAACAGGGGGTAGACATTTGCTGAAGAACTATCCTCATTTACTTGAAACATTGGTATTTATTCTAAGAATACCATGTTTAAGATAATAACAAGTACAGCTGCAGAAAGTGTGTTTATGCATCACTCTGTGAAATCACTTTTTTTGAAGGTTGACTCTTGTTCTAAATTCATTTGTCTCATTTTTAATTCTAAATTTTCTTGCACATGTACCAGAAAAAATGAAGTGAAAGCTGTCAGTATGTTGCCTCCATTGGTAAAGAATTTGTAAACAACTGATGCCTGTTTCATATCTGTGACATCAAATGCTTCAGACAGAAATCAGTTGGGTTAATATCAATAATGATTCATTTTTAAAAATCGAATTGATAGAGTCAGAGTATCTTTTGAAAGCTCATTGTATTGAATTTGAAATATTTGACATTATAGTGAATTTCAGTGTGAATACAGTTCAAAAGTTTAACATTGAAGATAAAATAATTTGTTTTTGTAGTCATAATACAAACAAATTTTGGGAAGGCACAGAACCATAGTAATAACTATGTTCTTACTAAATTAGGAAACTATGGAGCAGAAATGTATTTGGAACTGGTTGTATGCATGTATAATTCACAATTGTGTGTTCAAGCAAGCTGTAGTATCCTACCAATAAAAATAAAAATTGTAGTTGTTAAGATTTACAAATATTTTTGTATCTGCATAGAGTAACTGAATCATAAAAATTTTGGTGACAAAGCTGATGCTGAATTCATAAAGTTATTTCATCCTAGCCACAATTGTTTTCTCCCCTCATTGTTCATTATCAAATGGAATTCAGAAAATTTTGAATCTTTGAAGAACCATAAATCCACCAAAGTGATCTACAATGGTATTATATTATTTTGTAAATGAGTTCTTTAAGTTTTGGTTGCATTTTATTCAGAAAACAGCATTTAAAGATCAACAGAGACTGAGTATTTGGCAAGTTTTATCCTGTAAAGTTAGTTATAAAACAAAATTACTCTGAATAGAGGCAAAAAGGTAGTACATGTGAAAATACAGTGCTCAAATATCTACACATTTCAATTAAAGAGATCTTACACCTAGGTAAGAAGAATCTTAGAAAATTAAAACAAATAAAATGGAGAGAAAATTATTGTCAAAAATATGCAGTAATTCTTAGGAATGAAGGATTAGCATCTCCACTCATAAAGACTACATCAAATTTCCTGCCCAAAGAATAATAATAATTTTTAGAAATCCACGTGAATGCACATTAAAGAGGGGAAAAAAGCTAGTGTCAAATGACAAAGCTAAAACAATTTAATCACATGTGTGATATCCTTTAGGGCTTCCCAGGTGGCACAGTGGTAAAGAATCCGCCTGCCAGTGCAGGAGTTGTGGGTTCAATCCCTGGGTCGGGTAGTTTCCCTGGAGTAGGAAATGGCAACCCACTCCAGTATTCCTGCTTGGAAAATTCTGCAGAGGAGCCTGGTGGGCTACAGGCCATGGGGTCATGAAGGGTCAAACACAACTGAGCTACTCACACACACACACACACACACACACACACACACAATGAGGAAGTAGAGCATGATTGACTAGGATGTCAGAGATTTCCTTCTAAGCCAGCAGGTCTTATTTTCTAGGATAAGATGAGCCAGCTGAGGTGGAGGATTCGGATTGGCATTTGGTTTTCTTGTCAGGCATTTCCTATAAGTGTAGGATGTCTTATGTTTAGATTTGTGACTTGGGCCAGACCACTGTGGAGTCCTCCATTTTGTGGTTTCTGACATGCAAGTTAACTTTATCTCAGGTCAAACACTACAGACCAGGAATCAGAATGATAGCAGGCTTCTTGCTGGCACCACAGAAAGCTTGACGACAATGGAACAAGACCTTCAAAATCTGAGTAAAAATGACTTCTTAACCCAGTCAAATGATCCATCAAATATGAGGGTTGAATAATGATATTTTCAGATACTTACATTCTTTCCAAGCACTGTCCCAAGAAACAACTAGAAGATGTTCTCTAGCAAAACAAGACAGTAGATCTAGACAGGAAAGGACAAGAGTCCAGTTAACAGGTCCCAGAAGGGCCTTGAAAAGAGAAGCCCCAAGAAAACTGACCTGGCAGCCTGGGGCCCTGGGGGCAGGTTCCCTGAGTCCTTGGTACAGATGTACCCTATTCCTTTGTGAAAGACTATCCCTTTAAATGGACAACAATTTACACTTGAAAAGGATTACTTAAATTTGTGATGTTTTCACTGCAGTTTTGTTTTTATTGTGAGCTCAGTCTTCCCAGGTAGCTCAGCTAGTAAAGAATTCATCTGCAATGTGGGAGACCTTGGTTCGAGTCCTGGGTCAAGAAGATCTGCTGGAGAAGGGATAGGCTACCTACTCCATTATTCTTGGGCTTCCCAAGTGGCTCAGCTGGTAAAGAATCTGCCTGCAATATGGGAGACCTGGGTTTGATACCTGGGTTGGGAAGATCCCCTGGAAGGAAAGACTACCCACTCCAGTATTCTAGCCTGGAGAATTCCATGGACTGTATAGTCCATGGGGTCCCAAAGAGTTGGACATGACTAAGCAACTTTCACTTTACTTCTGCATTCTTTCCTTATTTGTTTACATACCATTAAGTGATGCATAAAGAGAGGTATCACTGGAATCCTAAATTTCCTATCCTGTGAGAGAGAGAATCCTGTGTCTTTGAACCTTAAATATACTTCACTGTCCCTTCTCTGCTCTATGCTTATGTTCTGGCAGAACACTAAATTCCATAGGGCTTGCTGATTTCGTTGGGGCTCTCTGGGTATCAGTCCTTCTAAGATTGATTCATGTGGAGCCCTCAAGATGGACCCCTGCACTGAGGCATAAGTGAACCACTTAATTCAGAAATTGGATGGCTGTCCTGCTTCCACACACCACTGGGAGGTCTGGTTAGGCCTGAAGGTGAATGACCTCCTTAAGAAGAATGTAGAACATTTGCTGAAAGGAAAAGATTATAGAATAAAACATTAGGAAAAAAAAAACAAACAACATTAGGCCTCTCCTTTCAGAGAAGGGAATCTAGCATAGTGCTTTGTCCCATAGAACTTTCTGTTATGGTGAAAATATTCTGGGTCATCTAATAACTTAGCTGTGGCTATTAAGTACTTGATAGTGAATGAGAACAAGGAACTGGAATTTTCATTTCATTTAGCTTTAGTTCACTTAAATTTATATTTAAATAGCCATTCTTGGCTAGTGGCTACCATATTGAACAATGCAGGTCTAGAAAGAAGTTGTCAGTGTTTCTGTTTCAGTAAGTTATGTTTACAACTTCTTAGGGTTTTCTGAACCCATTATTTCCTCTCCTTTAGGGACAAATAATAACCTAGAACTACAAGGATTAGATTAATTATTTCAGGGAGAAGGGAAAGAGGGAAAATAGAGCCTTAGGGAATGAAATAACCTCAAGGGAAGACTGTGGGAGCAGCTAAAAATAAGAAAGGCATAAGTATTGATATCGACTAGTTTTGGTAGAAGATGAAGGGCAGGAGGAAGGAAAGAAGTTTAGAAAGCCTGTCAGGGATGAATGACTGAGTCTGGGCGCTCAGCCGGCCTGTTGCTAGGGGAGCCCAGCCTGGGAGATCACACTGCAAATAGCGTGAACTCACTTCTTTCATTCATTTTTCAAAATTAACTGCTCATTTCTTTTAAATAATATCTTCCAATTTAAATACTTGAAATTACCATGAATAAGCAAAATGTGTTTCACTTTGGTTAGCATAATCAAGGCAGTGATTTTTTAAAAAATTAATAGATGAAGTCTAATGTGAACATTCACTAACAATTTGAACACCAGAAAGTGCACGATGGCACATGTGTGCACATATACTGAAAATCTTATCTTACATCTTTTCTATAAATGATCTAGGTGTTTCCCTAATTTATTGACTGCAAAAACATGAGCAGAGATCCAAAGGAATTTCCTGTCACTGCTCTAGAATGTATGATTTCCTTCCCTCAACTTGGCAGTAGGGCCCTGACCTGCATTATAGAACTTGCACATGTCTCTTTTTCATGCATACGCACAACACATACATGTCTCCTTAATTTTTCATAAACCTGTGGATAAATGAATAGATAACCAGTCTTCTGAGGCTTTACTTTCTCTCAGAAGAAGTGTCAAGTTTCTCCAGTCCATATTTGGCCAAATGTCTTCTGTCTTCAGGGAAGTGTCAACATTTACTCCAAACTATTGTGGATCTGGAGGACCAGAAAAATACTCTTTGAAAAGTAATAAGTAATAAAAAATTTAAATAACTTAGATTTGACTCAGAATACTCTTACCAGGGTTCATTGCCTCAGAAAAATTGTTGACTATTATAGGGAACTGTGTGAAGATGCTGTATAAAGGTTGATGAAAAAAAAAAAAAACTCAATGCTATTTATTTACAACTAACACAAATAGCTATAGCAATACTCAGAGTAATATGCTTTAATATATTGAGGACTTTAAATCGGATCTGAAACCCTTCTCTCAAAAGTAAAAAATCTGTTCAACAAGTCTTTATTTCAAGAGCTCAAAAGATTGGCACTTAAGCAAATTTCAGCAGATTAGTGAGGGAAAAAAAAAAGAATCATTCAGGAAAAAGAAAAAGACATTTTGGATAAAATGTTCTTCAGAGGGGCTAGAAATGCTATCATCTTTTCTTTTCTAGCTCTTTCAGTTCTCGTACCAGAAATTTCCAAGTGTCCAGGAATACGAATATTCATATATGTTTGTTCGTCAGTGACATTAATTGGGTTTGTACTCTATGCCAAATGTGAACTGACGGCATGGGGGAGATTCAAAAGAATTGCAAGATCAGATTTTCCTCTCTGCATGTGAGAAACTGCATATGAAAAGCATATTCATAGACTAATACATAGAGCATATGAATAGTGGAAAATCTCTAGGTACATAATTAATGAAGGCTCATTGAGTACGAGAATTAGGTCAAGTTAATCAGGAAAAGTTCTTAGGAAGTGATTTTGAAGCCAGATTTGAAAGGTAAGAGAGACTTTAATGGAATGGTATGAGAAAATACCTCCCTTTTTGCTTGACCAGCTCCCTTTGCGGATGGTTATAATTTGGGGCTTGTCTTTCATTGCTGCACTGGTTAATGGTATGAATGAAGCCAGGCCTCATGACACTGCTGTTGTGCTAAGCTACAGAACAGGCATGGGGCACTATTCTATGATCCCTCTCTTTGAGTGCCAGGTTTCAAGCCAACTTCAGATCAAATGAGGGTACAGATCCTTCTTAAGAAAACAAGAGGCAATTGAGGACAGGAAAGCATGCTGTGCTTTTTGAAACAAAAGAGTAGCTTAAGAGCAGAGGCACCTTGGAGTCACAGGGAAAGGAAGGAGGGCCCTTGGAGGAGAGTGGTCCTCGATGGACCCCTGGGGGCGGTTGGTGAGGGCTTGATAGGTATCTAGGTGTTTCCTAGAGGTTTGGTGGAAGGGTGTGGCTAAATATCTGCTTCTACTCAGATAAGATGGTCACCTCTGTCAAGGATGGGAAAGGGGTGGAGACAGGGGGTTGGAAAAGTGATGAGTTCAGGGTGGGCAAATACTATGATTGAGGGGAGTGAGAATGCAGTAGGAACGAAGCAATATATTTTTTAAAAAAACATTTATTTTTATTTATTTGGTTGTGCTGGGTCTCAGCTATGACAGATGGGATCTTAGACCTTTGTTGTAGCATGTGGCATCTTTAGCTGCTGCATGTGGGATCTAGTTCCCTGACCAGGGATTGAACCTGGACTCTCTGCATTGGGAGCACAGAGTCTTAGCCACTGGACTTCCAGGGAAGTTTCCCAGTGATATATTCTGCTGAGGGAATGTGTGAAGATGTTACAGAGTTTTGAGCAACATTGACTCAGGCCCTGAAAACTGAGTCATTGATTTTCAGGTAGAAAAGCAGGGAGGGCACTTCAGATCGTGGGAGAAGCTGGGCAGAAAGCATGACAGCGCAATGTGTCCAAAGAGGCTGCATCTGCACTGAGGAGGAAAGTCCCCTTCCTTTATCAGGGGAGATGGGGGCAACAGGGAGAAGAGGAAATTTTGGTCACCAGGCTTGTTAAAGCCAAGCAACGTAATGACTCCATCTTCTAGTTCAGTGCGCCATTGACAATGTCCAGACAACGGCAGAATCTACCCATCCAACCGCCTGAAGTCTTCAACAGATAAGTTATAAGGAAAAGAGAAGAATTTGGGCGGGGGGAGGTTCAAGGAGACTTAAAGTACATCTTAACCACTTGAGTGAAAAACTACACCAGAGCATCAGAAAGGCAACAATAAAAATCAGAGTGGTAATTACTTCAGGAGGAAGTATGATTATGATGGGGGCACATGATGGGGCAATGTTCTATTTATTGACTTGAATCGTAGTTAGAAAAGTTTGCCCTAATCGTTAGCTTGCCCTAATCATTTTCTTAAGCTGTACATTTGTTTGGTGAAATTGTCTGAATTTCTGAAGGAAAGTTTTAAAAATAAAGGAACGAGTGACACTTTTCCAAGAGTGAACTGACTTTCATGCAGAGCTGGATATTATGTGTAGAAGAGATCTTGCCGACATCCACCCCAGCACCATCCCAAGTGAGGTGAGCTGGAGTGTTGATGACAGGGAAGCCCAAACACGCTGACGATGGCAAAGATCAGCTTGGTGTCACCCTGGCTGTTCAGAGCTTGGGAGCTGAAGGCACAATGTGCTCTAATTTGTGAACCACTAGCTTCCACAAGTCGCCTTTCCTACAGCAGCAGCTTATATAAAAAAACCAATGAATACAACACCCATGACCACAGGTTCCCCTGACCAGAAGGACTCAGGTCTTTGCATCCTACTTTTGGGTAGGGGCTTCACTGGTAGTTCAGCTGGTAAAGAATCCGCCTGCAATGCAGGAGACCCCAGTTTGATTCTTGGGTCATGAAGGTTCCGTGGAGAAGGGATAGACTACTCACTCCAGTATTCTTGGGCATCCCTGGTTGTCTCAGTTGGTAAAAGAATCTGCCCACAATGTGGGAGACCTGGGTCCGAACCCTGGGTTGGGAAGATCCCATGGAAGAATTATCCTTTTGGAGAAGGAAATGGCAACCCACTCCAATATTCTTACCTGGGAAATCCCATGGACAGAGGGGCCTGGTGGGCTACAGTCCATGGGGTCACAAGAGTTGGATACAACTGAGCGACTAAACTGCCACCACTTGCTTGGGTAGCTTAAGTTTAGATTGCTTGGCTTAAAGTGTATTAATTAATTCTTCAGTCTGCATTTTAAGATGAGGATCAATATGGTTCTAGGGCAGAAAAAAAGTGCATAAAAACCCCATGCCTTTCTCTCTTATCAATAATCTCTGCATTGTACAGGTTGGATGTTGAGTTTCAGATCACATCCCCCAGTTCCTCAGTTGCACATGTTTGTTTTGGAGTAAGGAGTTAAACATCTCAAACTGTGGATTCCAGAGCTGAACGTACACAAGTACAGGCAGACTTTAAGCTGGAATAATAATAAAGCAATAAGGAATATGGCTAAACAAATATGTTCCCAATCCCCTATGTCTTCTTCAAACAGCTAATGCAGATGTCTCTGTCCTTATTAGCCAAGCACTTGGCTTCTCCGCCTGCCCTTCCCCTGGCACCGGTGGAAGCTGCATTTCTTGAACAACACTTTCCCATGAAAAAGGCTGTCAAACTCTCTTAAATATAAACAAGAGAAAGTGACTAGGGACTATTTTTGTGCATGTGATGCTTTTGGTACTGGTCCCTGTAGTAATTCTGGCTTGCTCATTGTAATGAGTGAGGTTTGGACCTTGCTGTCCTCGTATGTATATTAACTCTTCACACAAAGGCAGGGAGGATATGGTGTGAATAACAAATAGAGGATCAGATGCTCAGGTCAACAGGGCTTTTACAAATGAAAACTGTTCAATGTCCTAGCCAAGGTCAACTGAAACTGGAATGCTACTTGGCAGAGGGAGAAGACACCGAGAAAGTGCTTTCACAGTTTGAAGGCAATTAACTATCAAGAGTTAACCAGCAAGTGTTAGCTATATTTATAAAAGAAAGTTCACTTTTGAATAGTTTTCATGGTGATCTCTTGCATGCAATTTGTGGAAGAGTAAAGTCTTAGCTTTCTAGTACCCTTTTGGAATGGGTCATTCTATGTAGCCGATCACTCTTTATAGCCAGAAATTTAATGAGGGTCAGAGAAAGTTGTGAGCACACATTTGGGGAGAATTGCAGCCAGGGACACTCTGGGAGCTGGGCTTGTAGGGGGTGGGTGGAGCAGATGAGCTCCGTCTCCTCTCTACAGGCTGAGGACACAGTTATCAGCCAAGAACAGGGATGAACCTAAGGGAGGAATGGAAGTATCTGAACAGTGCTTGACATAGATGACTTCAAAAGAGGGAGTTAGGTAACTTGCTTTAGCAAGTGAATGGTGTAGGTATGTCTGAGTACAGATCCCTTACACTGAGATGTCCCTGGAAAGAATGAGATGAAGATTGACTACTTTTCTTCTGTCTGCTCAGCATCTTTGGCGTCTGGAAATGGTCTGTCAATCATGTAGCTTTCCCTTCCCCATGACGTGGATGATGAGAGGGAGTAGCAGGGCTGGCCAATCAGATTGCTCGGTATCCCTGGGCTTAGTGAATTATGTGGGAGAGCATCTGAACCAAGGGGGCCAGGGTATTTTCATAGATTGATACAGATGCTGGCAAGAGGGGTTCTCTTTCTTCTAGCTGGGGTTGGAAGCCAAAAGATGGTATAAACCTGGAGCTAATTGGGGCATGTTTTCCGCCATTTGGAGTCTGTTTGAGGCTGAAGTCATTGTGATGGTATCATTTGAGGACACGTTAACATAAGGGAAACATCCTTTTTTGTTTTCTTGAGCTATTTTGATTTGGATCTGTACTATTGACTGTCTGTGTATTTTGACTAATATAATACCGGTTGCCCACATTTATCCTAGTGGTAAAACTGATAGTGCCTCTGGGAAGTTTTCAGCTGCTAATCAAAAACTAATGTGATATTTTGAAAGATAAGAACATCTGTTTCTAATAGGGATGGCCTAATACTGGTTATTCAAATTTTCTTAACAGGAAACCAATTATTATCTTGTATGTGAGTCCAAAATGGCAACTTCCTTTAGATTTGTCTACATTCCATAATAACTTATTCTGACATATAATTAGGGTGTTCTGTCTGGGAAATACCTAAATTTTGTAACAAGGTGAGCTGAGTTAAAGGAAAATAATTAAAATATAATCAGTGTAGAGCAACACTGAACCGGATTTTTCAGAGTCTGAGAAAAAGGGAAAGTGAAGATGCTTTAGATCTTAAACTGCAGTCCCAAACAGCATATGTCTTTTTAATAAGTTATAAGAATGTCACTGTCTGAAATTACTCATTGAAGATAGGTACCGACAAACACCTGGGAAAATCATCTCAGCAGCAGCCCACCTAGGAAATGATCCGTTAGGGCTACAGCTAAGAGGGCTAACCCTCTTTCTGAGGGTTTAGGCGATGACCTTACAAGGAAGCCGTCGACTTAAACACAACTACTGTAGTCTATAGATACTCTATAATCTTCCAAACAGGGAGGTATAAAGACAAGTCTTAACAATTCAATACAGAATATTTCGAAAAGAAGGTTGTTGAGTACTAATCCAGACTTGTACCTGCAATGAAGATACTACCTAAGCCTAAAATCCCAGGTTCCCATGACTGGCTTAATACACCTCTTTAGACCTCCTCAGGATCCACTAAGCTGCTACTTCATGTTTCTTTGGCTTTATAAGCTAATTGCATTAACTGGTGTTTGAGGTGGTTCCACTTTCAGGTAAAGAGTTATTACTTCCCCCTTTTTTTTTCTGAGATGACACTTCTGAAGTGATCCTTGAAAGTGCCTTCTAGCACTTCTTGTCTCAAAGATTGTGATTCCTATTGTACACAGGGATCAAACCCTCCTTCCAACCCTGACACAAAATTTTAATGTGACAGATGCATTCAGTCCCAGACACATTTGCAAAGCCCTATTATACCTGGTGGCTCAGACGGTAAAGCGTCTGTCTGCAATGCTGGAGACCCGGGTTCAATCCCTGGGTCAGGAAGATCCCCTGGAGAAGGAAATGGCAACCTACTCCAGTACTCTTGCCTGGAAAATCTCATGGACAGAGGACACTGGTAGGCTACAGTCTGTGGGGTCGCAAAGAGTTGGACACGACTGAGCGACTTGACTTTGACTTTTATTATCCTCCGAGGGCTAACTGGCTTACTTCCCCAAGCTCTCTGCTCTAATCTCTCCTAACCCCCTTCACAGCACAGCATTGAACAACTCATTAGTACATTAGCAAATATATTTGTACATTTACGTGTACATGTAGCCTGTCTTACATATGAAGATTAATGGCAACAAGATAGGCAAATATTCGCCTTTTTAGAGTTTATATCCTCTGAATAACTTACATGCAAATGCAGGTTGGCATGGGGAAAACACTCACTTAATTGCCCCAACCCATTCCATAAATACACTCCTCTGTATCCACATACACCTTTTTCCACATGTTAATGGAGAAGCTGTCCCATTACCTGTTCAAGACTAACCTTGATGCCTGAGACATTTTCCATCCTTGACTCCTCGTGGCATTTTCTTCTTTAATCAATTCCTTACTCATGAATCTAGGCCTTTTCCATTTTTGTTATCCAGTTTCCCTTTGCATATAAATAAAAACCAAATATAGGGTAATCAGATGGTGATTGTATGAAAGCAAATACACCTATACAAATCACAGAATAGCAATGCATTTTTTGTTGCTTGTACATTATTAGTTAATCAGTTTCCTAGCATGTTTCTTGAACTGAAGAAAATTAAACTCTTGGCAAACAGTGATTCCACAAAGATCCTACCAACTGGTGAAATATTTTTGAAATAATTAGCTCTTCCCATCTGTCTTAGTTCAGGCTGCTATTACAAAATACCATAGACTGGATGGTTTAAGCAACATATACTTATTTCTCACAACTCTGGAGGCTAAAAGAGATGCCATAAGCTTCAGGGGCTGGTGACGGCCCTTTTCCTGGTTTGCAGATGGCTGCCTTTTGTTATGATGTCACCTGGTGGAGAGGGGAGGGAGGTTAGATGGTACTCTGGTCTCTCCCTGTAAGGGTATTGATCATATCATTAAGACTCCACCCTCATGACCTCAGTTCAGTTCAGCTCAGTCATGTCCATCTCTTTGCGACCCCATGGACTGCAGCATGCCAGGCTTCCCTGTCTATCACCAACTACCAGAGCTTGCTCAACTCCTATCCATCGAGTCAGTGATGCCATCCAACCATCTCATCCTCTGTCATCCCCTTCTCCTCCTGCCTTCAGTCTTTCCCAGTATCAGGGTCTTCTCCAATGATTCAGTTCTTCACATCAGGTGGCTGAAGTATTGGAGCTTCAGCTTTAGCATCAGTCCTTCCAATGAATATTCAGGACTCATGACCTCATCCTGACCTAATGACCATCAAGGGCTAAGTTTCAACAGATGACTTTAGGGAAGGAGGGAACACAACATTCCATTCACAGCACCAGCTCCTGGTAATTCTGCCTAAATTTGCTTTGTACATATTAAGACTATATTGTTAGATGCCTATTCAAAAATTTTTAAAAACATTTAAGTTTTTTCCTTTTATCAAAGCATAATGATCTCTTTTATTTCTAATATTATTGTCTTAAAGTTTGTCTAAAAATAATATTGTCACAAATCTATTTTATTAGTATTTCCTTAGTCTGTTATTTCCATCTTTTAAACTTATTGTGTTAAGTTCTATGTGTGACCCTTAAATAGTTCCTAATTTGATTTTGTTGTTATATTTAAAAAAATAACCTGAGAACTTCTGTGTTTTAAACCCACTTGATGCAGTTTCTGGTGTATCTGAATTGATTTCTGCCTATTATTTTGTGTTTTCCTATGAATCTCTCTTTCTTTTCCTTTTCCAACTCCTATTGGATTTAATCTTTTTTAAAATTAAGTTTTAATCCTTTTATTGGTTTTGGAAGTTAAGCATTCCTTTTTTTTTTTTTTGTTTCTTCCTTTAACTTGTACCACTTGACTTAAAATCTAAATTATTGTTGCCTAGTATTATGGTTCTGTCTTATTTTTAAGATCTTGGACATCACTTATTATCATTAAAGCATATTTAAATTACCCACAGAAAACGAGTCTCTTCTCAGCACGGCTCTCAATTCCTTCCTTTTGGGTCAGTTTCCTTCCATTTGAAGTGTGTCTTCTACTAGTCCTTTCAGTAAGGGTGTGTGACTTGTAAACTGTTTCAGAATTTGTTTCAAAATGTCTTTATTTTGCCCTCATTCTTTAATGGTAGTTTTTCATGGTATATAATTATAGATTGACTACTATTTTCCCCAATTCTGTGAAGATTTGATCCCTTTGTTTTGGATTTTATTTCTTACTGATGAGAAATATGCTAACAGCCAGTCCTTTATAGATACTCTAGTTTTTTTTCTGGCTGTGGATAAAATTTTTCTCTTGATGCTTTTATTCAGGAGCTTCATTACAGTGTGACTGAGTGTACTTTATTTTTATTTATTTCACTTTGGACATTGTATGCTTCCTCAACCTAAAGGTCAAGCATTTAAAAATTCAGGAAATTTCTCTACTCTTTGATCAAATATTGACTTTCATCTCTTATCTCTGGCCAAAGGTCAGTAAACTATGACCTGGGGCAAAATCTTGCCATTGCCTGTTTTTATAAAATTTTATTGGAACACAGCCATGCCCATTTGTTTACATATTTGTCTATGACTGCTTTTTCATTACAACTTCAAAGTAGGGTAGTTGTAAAAGGAATTATATGGCCCATGAGGCCTAAACAATTTATTGTTTGATTCTCTACAGAAAAAAAAAATTGTCAATCTCTGCTCTTCACCTTAATTCTAGAACTATTAGACATAAGTGGACATCTTGAATTTATTATATTAATAATAATCTCAGGTTGGAATAATTTTATTTTTTGCTGCATTCTGGGTAATTTAAATTTTTTTAGTTTGGCAATTTTCTGCTTAATTTTGTATATCACTTCTATGTAAAAACTGGTTAGTCAGTCTGGCATATTTTTGAAACCAGAAATTTGTCTAGCTTTTAATACATCATCCTAACCAAAACACTCATGACAGCTATCATCTTGTGTATCAGGTTTCTGCATATAAATAGAAATCAGAGAAAGAGAATATATATATATAGAAAGAGATTTAGTCTAAGGAATTGACTAACAGAATTATGCAGGTTGGCAAATCCAGAATCTGCAGGGTGGGCCAGAAGTGGAGACTTCAGGAAGAGGCAGTGTTGCAGTTCAAGTGCAAAGGCTGTCTGCTGGAGAATTCACTCTTGTGCAGGCATCTTTCGCTCTATTCAGTCCTTTAACTCATTGGATGAGACCTACCCCTATTATAGTTTGCAATTTGCCTTACTCAAAGTCCGCCAGTTTAGAGTTAATCTCATCCAAAACCATACCCACAGAATCAACCAGAATAATAATTGACAAAAATCTGGGCACTGTGGTCCAACCAAGGTGACACAATCTTAACCATCACAAATCCACCCCCTGGCAACTTGGCACCCACTTTCATCTTAAACCATGCTTAATCTCTAAATAAAGATAGCTGTAAGGTCATACTTATGCCTAACAATTATACAACTATCCTATATCCAATTGAAAATACACTAACTCTCCTCTCAGAAAAGGATGTCAAATCCTTGGTAATTTTTACTTTTCTCCTTGATATCCTGTAACTGAAATACTATGATGTGAAGTTAAAAATACTTAAATACTATGATATAAAGTAAATACATTTTATGTTATATGATAAGGGGGTAAAAGAGGGGGGAAAGACAAAGAGATTTGCTATATATACATATACACACAGATATATTCATAAATATATTCATTGGAAGGACTGATGTGGAAGCTGAAACTCCAATACTTTGGCCACTGATGTGAAGAACTGACTGATTGGAAAAGACCCTGGTGCTGGGAAAGATTGAAGGCAGGAGGAGGTGGGGATGACAGAGGATGAGATGGTTGACTGGCATCACTGACTCGATGGACATGAGTTTGAGCAAGCTCTGGAAGTTGGTGATGGACAGGGAAGCCTGGCATGCTGCAGTCCATGGGTTCACAAAGAGTCGGACATGACTGAGTGACTGAACTGACTGATATTCAAAACAAAATAAAGAAGACATATTCATGACAATTACAGTCCTTGTTTCTGTGACTGGTGTTGTGGTTGTAACTGGTGTTTATAACTAATGTCTTCCAAAACTCGTTCTGTATTCCTTTTGCTCTCAGCAAGCACCTCATCTGCTCATGGTTCTTAGTCTGGTGGGGTGACCCAAAGCTTCATTCCTGAAGGGTCTCAGTCACTAGTAGTCCTTTTTGGATTGGGCTGATATAGTCTTCTGTTGATTTTAATCACAGGACATGGCAATCCTAAGAGATGTCCTAAGGGATCTCCTGCATTCCAGACACCCTTCCTTACCTCCACCGTGGCGCAGCAGTCCGATTTCTCCTAGGTAGTCAGCATCACTCTCCCCAGCCAGCTCAGGGACTCCCTTTCTAAACTGTTGATTTAGAGACATAAGGAGCCCAAAGTGACCGGGTGGCAGCCCTAACTTCTAGCTCAGTGGAATCACTATTGTGTCTCCTGGTAGAAGCATTCCTCATTGAGGAACTAAAAACTCTAGGGCATTAGATCATAAGGTTGCAGAGAGAGGAAGCAAATAATTTACTATTCAGTCACTAGGGGGTAATAGAAGTGTCCTTCTTGTTTCTACCCCTTGATCCCCTGACCCACAAATCCTGGCTGTAGGAGAGAAAGCACCATATATTGGAGACAGATGCAAAGCATAGACAGCCTCCTAGAGAACCTGTTCCAGTTTGAGATACTGCCATCTAAATGGGGCTGTTATCGAGTCTTCAAAAGGTGGTCCCATTGTTTTATCAAGCCAGTTGCTTCAGGCTGGTGGGGACCATATTAAGACCAGTGAAGTCCATGAGTATAGGTCCATTGCTGTACTTTATCTGCTATGGAGTCATTTACCAGTACCATAACAATAGATGAGTCCATGGATGGTAGTTTCAAAGGAAACAATGAATGCAGGGAAGACAAATCTGTATCCATAATAAGTGTCTCAACTTTTTTTCCCCTGGCACATGCTCTCCTGTCACTTCTTTCTAAAATTGTGTATAATCATAAACATAGCTGACTGACTTGTTGCAGGTACCAGAAATAAACTGGAACTGTGGGAAGCTCATGAATGAATTAACAGTATTTAAAAACCAGGAAAAATGTAAGAGATCTTTATATAACATCACTGAACCCACAAAAGTACTGAAGCATTTATATGCCATAAATCAACCTGGGCTATAGAAATGCTTGAGTAAGACCTCTGCAAATATATACTCAGGGGCTTCCCTGGTGCCTCAGATGGTAAAGAATCTGCCTGCAGTGCAGGAGACTGGGATTCGATCCCTGGATTGGGAAGATCCCTGGAGAAGGGAATGGCAACCCACTCCAGTATTCTTGTCCTGGAAAATCCCATGGACAGAGAAGCCTGGCAGGCTATATAGTCCACGGGGTCAGAAAAAATTGGGCAAAACTGCGTGACTAACACTTTCACTTTCCTCTTGTACTAAACAAGCATCTTGGAAAAGGAAACACCAGTGGCTCATATTTTAAACTAAAACGCATACTACTTTTAGGAAAAAAGGAAAGTCATTTAAGGCAGCTAATTAGAGCGCCATTTAAGCAATTACAGTGGGTAACAGGATTGTAAAATCATTAGCAAAGTAGAAGCTTGTCACGGAAGCTCCCATATGATCTTACTGACTAGAAGGAGCCTGGTCAGGCTTCATAGACATCAGATAACTGAAGTCTCCAAGCTTCATTAAGTCCTCATGTTTCAGAGTCCTGTTTTTTTTTTCTGAGAAGTATTAAAGCAAATAAAAGGAAAAGCTATAGTAAGAAAAATATGCCATGACCTGTGGTAAGAATTGATCTGAAGTTTTGGCATAAAAACTTGTTCTATATATATAAGCCAGCTAGGTCAAGTACCTGCTGAATACTTACACATGCTAGCGCTTTGCCAGCTACTCTGGGGAAGGACAAAAGAGATATTAAATGCTATGAGATGCTTCTGCCAAGGTGAAAAAACCTAGACATACTACAATTAGAGCCCAAGACAGTGGGTTTTACAAGAATTATCCATGCAGTGCCAACAATTAATATTAGCTATGGACATCAGGGATGAACTCACATCTGGAACTATTATATATTACTTGGTTCCAATTTGGATGAAATCTTTTTATTATTCCAACCACTCAGTTGTTTATGTTGCCTGGAATAAGACCTTCCAAGGAAGCCTAGCACACCTGTCCTGCTTCAATTATAAATTCCATGCCTGTGCAGGCTTCTTTCTCTGGTCTAAGCGCACACCTATAGGGCCCTGACCAGGCGCCTCCTGGTCATGTGAAGTGTGATGGGACAGGGTGGCTCATTCTGGGTGCAGCACTAAACTTGGTGGGCCCCCTTTATGGTGCTGTTCCCCAGCTCTGGACTCAGACGTCCCCGTGCCTACACCTTTCGACCGAGCCTCGTCCGTTCTGCCTCTCCTCTCCTCCACGTGGAGGAGGCTGGCCTCCTGCTTCCAATTCTGTCTCCTCCCCTTGATGGACTCCGTACTGCCTCTGTCCCGAGATACCAACAGGTCTTTTGTGTTGCTGGGACTCTGAGTTCTAAACACCACTGACACCTGAATCCACTATATCCTGGGTTACTGCACTGCGATAAGTGGCAAAGGAAGAAACTCTTTTAAGTGACTGTTCTCAGGGGCCCAGTGTTAGCGTTCTGCTCGGCTCTGCTCCGCCTTTACCTGTGGCTTTTCCTCAGACTCCTGTCCTCATCTCACTTCATTCTCACCCTCCGTACACTCCCTGGACAGCCTCATTCACACCTCTGGATTCCACATCTCTGTTTTCTCTGATGAACCCCCAGTTCGTCCTCCAGGTTTCTGAATTTGGGCTGCTCAGGGATCCCAGTTGTAATCCACAGAGGCTGGTTTGAGCAGAAATGTGAATTATTAATATCAAAGAAATATTGTATATTAATAGCTCTCAGAATTGTTGGAAAACTGAATAACAAGACTCAGAAAATGGACTGGGAGAAAGGGAAGCCAGAGTTACTCTCCCTCCCTCCTTAAAGTCACTGGTCATCAAATCCTATGGATTATGCGTTATAAATGTTTCTTAATGCATCTCCTTTTAATTTAATTTTATTTAAAAATTTTATTTTTGATTGACGGATAATTGCTTTACAATGTTGTGTTGGTTTCTGACATACCTCAGCATGCATATGTCCCTTCCCTCTTACCTCCCACCACATCTCACTCCTCTAGGTTGTCACAGAGCCCTGGTTTGAGCTCCTTGAGTCATACGGCAAATTCCCCCTGACTCTCTATTTTACATGTGGTAGTTTATGTATTCCCATGCTACTCTCTCCATTCATCCCACCCTCTCCTCCCTGCCACCACTGTGTCTACAGCTCTGTTCTCTATGTCTGTGTCTCCATTGCTGCCCTGAAAAGCGGTTCATCAGTACCATCTTTCTAGAGTCCATATATATGTGTTAGTATATGATATTTATTTTTCTCTTTCTGTCTTTCTTCATTCTGTATAATAGCCTCTAGGTTCATCCACCTCATTAGAACTGACTTAAGTGCATTCCTTTTTATGGCCAAGTAATATTCCATTGTATATATGTACCATAGCTTCTTTATCCATTCATCTGTTGATGGACATCTAGGTTGCTTCCCTGTCCCAGCTATTGTTAATAGTGCTGCAATGAACATTGGGATGCGTGTCTTTTTCAATTATGGTTTCATCAGGGTGTATGTCCAGTAGGGGGATTATTGAGTCATATGATAATTTTATTCCTAGTTTTTTAAGGACTCTCCATAACTGTTTTCATAGTGGCAGCATCAATTTACATTCCCACCAACAGTGCAAGAGGGTTCCATTTTCTCTACACCTTCTCCAGCATTTATTGTTTGTAGATTCTTTCTGCCCAGTGTGAAATGATATCTCATTGTAGTTTTGATTTGCATTTCTCTAATAATGAGCAATGTTGAGCATCTTTTCAAGTATTTATTAGCCATCTGTATGTTCACCTTGAAGAAATGGCTGTTTAGGTTACTCTGTCCACTTTTTGATTGGGTTTTTTTGTTTTTTTCTGGTATTGAGTTACATGAGCTGCTTGTATGTTTGGGAGATTAATCCTTTGTCAGTTATTTCATTTGCTATTATTTTCTCCCATTCTGAGGGTTGTTTTTTAACCTTGTTTATAGTTTCCTTTGCTGTGCAAAAGCTTTTAGGTTTAATTAAGGCCCCCTTAGTTTTGTTTTTATTTCCATTACTCTAGAAAGTGGGTCATAGAAGACCTTGTGTGATTTATGTCAAACAGTGTTCTGCATATGTTTTTCTTTAAGAGTTTTTATAGTTTCTGGTCTTACATTCAGGTCTTTAATCCATTTTGAGTTTATCTTTATGTATGGTGTTAGGAAATGTTCTAGTTTCTTTCTTTTAGCTGCAGCTGTCTAGTTTTCCAAGCACCACTTATTGAAGAGACTATCTTTTCTCCATTGTATATTCTTGCCTCCTTTGTCAAAGATAAGGTACCCATAGGTGTGTGGGTTTGTCTCTGGGCTTTCCATCTTGCTCCATTAGTCTATATTTCTGTTTTTGTGCCAGTGAGTTAGTGGCTTGATGACTCTAGCTTTGTAGTACAGTCTGAGGGTGATTCCTCCAGCTCCATTCTTCTTTCTCATGATTGCTTTGGCTAATTGGGGTCTTTTGTGTTTCTGTATGAATTATGAAATTTTTTGTTCGAATTCTGTGAAAAATAGCATTGGTAATTTGATAGGGATCACATTGGATCTGTATATTGCATTTGGTAGAATAGTCACTTCCACAATATTGATTCTTTCAACCCAGGAACATGGAGTATCTTTCCATCTGTCTATGCTGTCTTTGACTTCTTTCATCAGTGTCCTATTGTCTTCTGTATACAGTTCTTTTATCCTTAGGCAGCTCTCCTGTCTCCTTTATTCCTAGGTATTTTATTCTTTTTGTTACAATGGTAAATGAGATTGATTCCTTAATTTCTCCTTCTGATATTTCATTGTTAGTGTATAGGAATGCAAGTGGTTTCTGTGTATTAATTTTGTATCCTATGACTTTACTAAATTCATTGATTAGCTCTAGTAATTTTCTGAAAGTATCTTTAGGGTTTTCTATGTATAGTATCATTGTCATCTGCAAACATGATAGTTTTACTTCTTCTTTTCCCATTTAGATTCCTTTTATTTCATTTTCTTCTCTGATTACCATAGCTAGGACTTCCAAAACTATTTTGAATAATAGTGAAGACAGTGGATACCCATGTCTTATTCCTGATATTAGAGGAAATGTTTTCAGATTTTCACCATTGAGAATAATGTTTGCTGTGGGTTTATCATATAAGGCCTTTTTATGTTGAGGTAGGTTCCTTCTAAGCCCATTTTTGAAGAGCTTTTTTTTTTTTTCCATAAATGGGTGCTGAATTTTGTCAAAAGATTTTTCTGCATCTATTGAGATTATCATACAGTTTTTAATCACATTGATTGATTTGCATTTATTGAAGAATCCTTGCATTCCTGAGATAAACCTGACTTGATCATAGTGTATGATCTTTTTAATGTGTTGTTAAATTCTGTTTGCTAGAATTTATTGAGGATTTGTGTGTTTATGTTCATTAATGATAAGGGCCTATAACTTTCTTTTTTTGTGCTGTCTTTATCTGGTTTTGGTATCAAGGTAATGGTGGCCTCGTAGATTGAATTTAGAAATGTTCTTTCCTCTGCAATTTTTTTGGAAGAGTTTCAGAAGAATAGGCATTAGCTCTTTTCTAAATGTTTGATAGAATTCACCTATGAAGCCATCTGGCCCTGGGCTTTTGTTTTTTGGGAGATGTTTGATAGCCTCTTCACAAATTTTCTCAGACCCTTTCTTTTTCACTTCTTCTTCTGGGACCCCTATAATTTGAATGTTGGTATGTTTAATATTGTCCCAAAGGTCTCTGAGACTATCCTCAACTTTTTTCATTCTTTTTCCTTTATTCTGCTCTTTAGCAGTTATTTCCACCATTCTATCTTCCAGCTCACTTATCCATTCTTCTGCCTTAGTTATTCTGCTATTTTTTAACTTTAGCAGTTGTGCATTACTAGAGTATTTTTAATTTCAGTAATTGTGTTGCTCATCTCTATCTAGTCTTTATTTCTTCTAGGTCCTTGTTAAATGTTTTCATTGATTCTTGCATTTTCTCCATTCTATTTTCGAGGTTTTAGATCATCTTTACCATCATTATTCTAAATTCTTTTTTAGGTAGTTTGCTTATTTCCTCTTCATTTATTTGGTCTTGTGGGTTTTCCCTTATTCATTTGCACAATATTTCTGTCTTTACATTTTTTCCTAACTTACTGTGTTTGAGGTTTCCTTTCCCCCAGCTTTAGGGTTGTATTCCTTCTTCCTTTTGGTTTCTGCCCTTGGTGGGTGAGGTTGCCAGTGGTTTGAGTAAGCTTTGTATTGGGAGGGACTTGTGCCTGTGTTCTGGTGGGACGAGGTGTTTTGTTTTTTTTCCCTCTGATCAGCAGGGTTGTGTGAGATGGTATGTTTTGGAGCATCTGTGGGAAGCCTGTCTGCTGGTGATTGGGATTGTGTTTGGCCTTGCTTGTTATTTGGGTGAGGCATCCTGCACTGGGTGCTGCTGGGAGTAGGGTGAGGCTGGGTCTTACAGGTGGAGGTCCTCAGGGGAGTTCTCACTGATTAATACTCTTTGGAGTCAGGAGTTCTCTGGCAGTCTCGTGTCCTGGACTCAGAGCTTCCACTTGAAAGGCTCAGGCCAGATCTCAAGCCAGGTAACCAAGATTCCACAATCCACGTGTTAATGGCATTAAAGAGGATTAAAACAAACACTCAAAAACAAAACAAAACAAAACGAGAAGCAAGGCAAACCCCGACAAATGGTAAATACAAAATCAGACAAATAAAAACAAAGGAACACACACACACACATGCACATACACACAAACAACCAAACAGTCCAAGGAAAAGAAAGTACAACAGAGTGACCCAACAAGCAAAGGAAACCAAAATGATATCAACCAATTAAAACCAAAACTAAAACACAAACCTAAAACAAAACGAAAGCAGAGTCCCAAGTGAAGAATAAAGCAAAGCAGGAAAACAAAATGTGGAGAAGTAAAGAAAGAAAAGGAAGAAAAGAAAAAAGAAATAGAAAAGTAAAGTTAAATAGAAGTATATAAAAAAAGATTTATGTCTATTGAAGGATAACTACAGCAGGAAAAGAACCACAAGAAAAGCAAATAAATAAATTGAACAAAAACAAAATTTAAAAAAGAAAAATTCCACAGAACCACAAAAAGCCAGCAGAGATAGAAGTATATAAAGGAAATTAAAAGTGTGATTTAAAAAAAATGTTCTCAAAAGTTTAAATAGAGTTAACAGTAAAAATAAATTCAACAACTACAACAACAGAGAAAAGAAAAAATAATCCAGAACCAACAAGTCAAAATGTAAGAATAATAATAAATGTTTCTCTCAGATCTCAGTTGTCAGCATTCTTTCCCTAGCTGTAAGCCACAGTCTACCTCTGCCTCCTAGGATATCCTCCAACACTGGACTGGTCTCTGGGCCTGCTGTGGGGACAGCTCAGACTCTAATGTGGCCCTGCTACAGCGTGTCCTTGCCTTCAGTGTCCACAACCACCAGATCTAGTGCATTTTCTTTTGTGGGAACGCGCATCATCCTATTTATATATTCTGTAGACACAGTCTGCCTAGTTGGTTGTGTGGATTTAAACTGTAGCTCATACAACTGGTGGACAGGTTTTTGATCTTCTTCCTTACCCACACTGCCCCTGGAGTTCAACTGTGGTTTTATCTCCACTTCTGCACGTGGGTCATCCACGGGAGTTTCCTCCTGAGGCTGCCCTGGAGACTTGGGTCTGCCCCAGCGAGGGCCATGTGTGGACACGGTGCAGCGGCTTGGATTGCAGGGACCCTGGTAGTGCCGGGTACACGGGGGAGCTGGTGGCCGTGGGAGCAGGAGCCATGGGGCTATTAGGGTGCTTTTCCCTAGCCACTGGCAGCTCTGGTCCAGTGAAGATTGAGCAAGGAGGTGGGGCAACTGCTTGGATCATGGGGACCTTGGTGGTCCCAAGTGTGCAAGATGGCGGCAGCCTCAGGTGCAGGAGCCAGGGCGCTGGTGGGTTTCTTCTAGCCTCTGGCAGCTGGAGTCCAAAGGGCCTCCCTGGCTGGGGTCCTTTTCTAATGCTCGGCACGTCAGGCACTTAAAGGGCCACCCTCTCTGGGGTCTTTATTGTTCAGCTGCTGGTGCTGGCATGTGGCGAGGGAGAGCCTACAGTGATGGCTCCACCCCTACGCATGACTCAGCAGTACTGCCTTGCTTCCATGGCGGCCCAGCTTTCTTCCAAAGGCATTCGGCACCGCAGTCTTCTCTCTCACATCCCTTGCAGCCATCTCCCCACAGTCAACAACAGGCCTCACCCTGGAATTGCTCTCCAATCCCTAAGCGCCAGCTCCCAGACGCCATATGTTCCAGGGAACTTGCGCCCTGTCTGGGCTATGTGGGGCTGCAGCAAGGATTGTCTTTGTGGTTCTTACTCCATTCAAACTGTCACAGATCAGCTGCTGCACTCTATAACAGCCCCACACTCTTCCCCTTTGTCCCAAGCAGTTGCTGTGATGTAGGGGTCTGACCCTTGCTTCAGTTCCCCCACCCCCTGGGTTCAGGTCCAGTCCTAGTCACTCTCCTTTTCCCCTTCCTTCATCCTACCAAGATTTGTGTGCATCTGTATATTCCTTTCCAGAGGTCAGGGACTCCTGCCCAATCTTAGCTGGTATTCTATGAGATCTTCTGCATCTGAAGGTATATTACTGAGGCATTCAAGGAGAGAAATGTGCTCCACGTTCACCTACTCCTCTGCCATCTTCTCTCTGCAGTGCATCTCATTTTCTGAAAGCCCTCCACAGGGCTTTCAGCAGATCCTTACAGCAAATTCAAAATTCATCATTTCTTGTCTAAATTACCCAGGTGCTCCCTAACTATTCTCACAGCTCTGACACCACTCCATGGCCCTCGTTAGAGTTGCCATCCCATTTTTTATGGGATTATTTGACTGCCTCTTCTTATTTTCTAATTCTACTTTCTTCAGCTTTGTTAATCTCATCTTTTCATCCATCTAAAGGTAGAACAATGAGAGAACCATCTCTAGATAAACGGAATTAAGTTGTATCATGACAGTTTAGATTACCACTGTCTGCATTTTCTCATTCTGAGATCAAGAATGCTCCTTTGTAAAATTGACTCTTAGGAAAGAGTAAACTGAAGGGAAAAAATGAGAGGCCAAGTATATCAACTTTGTTATCTGCTCTGGACTTTGATTATAACATGGTGCTTATTCTCATTGTTGAGCTCAGGTTGTAGTAATAGCTTCCTAGATGGTGAATATAGCTTCCTATATTCTTTTATATTTCCAGAATATTGAACCTAGGCTACACCTACACCTCTGTTTAACCAATAGCATTTGGGAGAAATGACCTTATGTTGGTCCTAAGTCTTGGGAAGACTTGGCAGATTTCACTTATGTGCTTTGGGGCATCCTGAGCTGCCATATTGGAAGTGCAGCTACTTTGCTGGAGAAATTACATGGAGATATTTGCTAGAGAGGCCATATGGAGATGGGGAAGCCTGGAAATTACATTGGGAGACAGGGAGTCCCAACTGTCCTATGTCCCAGCTGTACCCAAGCTTCCAGTTGTCTCCACCAAGGCATCAGTCACAGGAGACAGCCACCATGGATGTTCCAGTTCAGTTAAGTCTGCAGAGGACCACAGCCTCAGCTGATATCATGTAGAGAAGAACTTCCCAGATGAGCCCAATCAATGTGCTTAATTATAAGA
The DNA here is from genome assembly GCF_910594005.1 of Cervus elaphus. Lineage (NCBI taxonomy): Eukaryota > Metazoa > Chordata > Mammalia > Artiodactyla > Cervidae > Cervus > Cervus elaphus. The sequence continues at coordinate 16,400,385 of NC_057839.1, read as the reverse complement.
GTAATGCATGGTTTTTGTTTAAAGTCACGGTTTGGAAGTGGTTTCTTACACAGCAATAGATAACTGAAAACAGGGATCATTGATTATATGTGTGGTCCTGTTTAATTATTCATTTAGGTGAACTTTACTTCCAGGCATTTAGTATGTTTTTCTATGGGTTATATTAACTATTCAATGCCGAATCCCTCTAGTTCACCATCAGGACAAGGCTTTGACTTTGTTTTTTAAAGATGGACTCACATGATGGCCCTTATCAATATTTGAAGCCCAGAAAAACACACACATAACAAACTCACAAGCTTCGGGCTATAAATTTAATTGACAAGATTCTTCCTGCTCTTTCCTCCATCAAACTTAGTGTAGCACAATTACCTTGACTCATGAAGATAGTTGCTCAAGACCTGAAATACATTGGTCTGAAATTCCTTTGGGAAGAAGTAAATAAAATGATAAATAGAAGAGGAATTAAATTTTAATTTGGAGAAATTTTATGCACTAAGAGAAAAATAAATAATGCCCATCATATTTAAAGATGCTATCATTTGACCCACTGACAGCATGGACTAAATGCTGTGTAACAGTGATATTATATTCCCCTTATATAGATAGAATGGAGTTGTCATTGGAAAGCAGCTGACTGGCCAGGGCTTTTGTTTCCCAGCATCTTCTACAACTAGGTGTGGCCATGTGGCTAGTTCTTACCAGCGGGAAAGTAGAAGTGATGTCTGATGAGCCAAGGCTTTTCAGAAGTCATTAGGCCTTTTCTATGCTGTCTCTCTCCCCTTGTGCCAGGTGGATATAAATGACTAGATCTTGGGGCTGGTAGAACTCCCAGATGGGAGAAATGTGCATGTCTGAATTATGGCGAGGAGGAGGATCATTTGCAACTAGGAACAACCATTGTAAAAGTTACCTGGAAGAAATATATATCTTTTGTGTTTGAGCTTTCAAAAACTCGAGGTTTATTTGTTATAGCAGCTAGCATTCTCCTAAAGAATATAGTCATTCATTCATTTGAAAATTCATTTAATTTTTTTCATAGATGAGATCATTGCTTGTTTTGAAATTGTGGATATATCAATTTATTTTCCTTAGTCTCAGTTGTCACATCTATAAAATGGGACTAATGATATATACTTCATAGGAATACTGTCATTCTTAATGAGACATTGTAGTATCATTTATTGAGCATTGACATGTGTCAGACCCTGTGCTAAACACTTCACGTAACTTAACTCATTGAATCACCTCAATAATCCTATGATATAAGTTCTATTAATTTCCATGTTTCTCAAGTGATTAAAAAAAAAGAAGCTTAGAGAGGTTAAGTACCTCTCTGATGTTTCATGGCCAGTAATGGCAGAGTTGGGCTTTCAACCTAGGCAGCCTGACTTCATAGACCACGTGCCTAAGCTCTAGGCTGCTCTGATTAGGACCAGCACAAAGCCTGACACATAATAAATGCACAATAAACATGAATTTTATTTTCCTTCCACTTCAACGAAAGAAGCGGTATGGACTTAAGAATAAATGTGTCCAGTTTTTGGCGAAGTGCACAACACATACACACAAACACACAAACTTATACAGCCTTACTTTTGTTTACACTCATATTTGACTTGGTGTGTTCCAATTAGAAGTAAACTAGAATTTACTTATGTTCACTGCATACGTAGGTCCTCTCAGTTGAGAATGTTATTATTTTGTGCTCACAGCCCAACTGCAGCTTGCATGATCAAAAGAAGTAGCGAGAACACTGAAGAAATGAATCCCAAAATGACTAATGCATTTTAAAGTTGCTTGTGAAACATTCATGTTATCGACCTGCTGGATGGAAATTGACAGAAAACTCAGCTCAAAATGGACATAACTCCAGGAAGTCCAGGAATTCTGGGTCCCTAAAGTCTTTCACATTTCACTTAATATACCCCATATTTCTTGAAGCAAGCTAGTTTAAAACATCCAGCCTGAGGTATATCTTAGAAATAGACTGACCTTTATAGTTTTGGTCATGTGGAATTTTATAAAGCTGAAATACGTTTCAAAAATTACAATCCATAGTAGGAGTGCTAGTACTTTCTCTAAAGTCATATCAGCTAGTATTAGATTGTCTACGGAATCAAGTTCAGAGTGCTTTTTCAAAACGGTACAGTAGTTTTCCCCATTCTAATTGCTATACCAAGAGTGATTTGTCTTCTGGGCTTTGGAGCTGCTGAACCACTTTCTTCTTTCACTTGAAGTTTCATCAAGGCAATATGCTTAATCAATGTTTGCTGATGTTTATGGTCTAATGCTTACTGACAGCAGGTGCAAAAAAAAAAAAAAGAGTAAATCCCCATCTGCATAAAAATCTTTCTTAAATTCCCTAGCATGCTGTTTTGCTGTAATTTTAGTAGACAGGTGATTTTTCATGGCACCTTCGCGAGTTGTTTCCCCCTCCATGGCTGGCTCCGTTTTCTTACCTGCTGTTCCCAGAAGCTGTGTTCGTCTGTGCACCACCACGGGGGCAGGCTATCTACTTAGCTTGTGATGAACTCTCCTTGGTGCTTCATTTCCACAGTCTGGTCCAGCGAACAGACTCTCCCTGAGTAATTTAGAAGCTGTTGTTAATTCATCAGTTCAGCCAAACCAGAGATGGGTTCTGAGATTGTACCTTTTGGCAAAGAGCAGAGACCCTAAAAGAGCTTCAATGACCCAAAGGATCTATTTCCAATAGTATACAATGGAATGGAATTTAACCAAGGGAAGTCCATTAACCTTAATGATTAGTCACTTGGATAATTATCCATCAAGGCCCTGGAAATGTGCATCTAACCACAGCTTCCTCCTCATTATTTGTTTACTGAAGCAAAGGAGGCAGCTCACCTTTCTGCTCCCCATTAAGGAAGGGTAGTTTGTAAACTGAAGATTTTGTGTATGATGCTCCAGCAGGCATTTTTTCATTTTGGATTCTGCATTTCAGTTGGTCTTAGATCCTTTTAGGCAAAGAATCCAGTTTATTATCCATTTCTCTGGGGAGGAGAGAAAAGGAGGAGGGCTTAGCCTGATCAAGAGATTCCTGTGGACCCCTCTGGTTTATCAGTGTTTCTATGTCTATTCCTGTTCTGCCAATATACAAGGGTGCACTGAAAATCATTTGAGTGTTAATGTAGATTTTTGGTTTTAAAGTGGTATATAAAGTTAAGGCATTGTTTTACTCCATAGAACTAAAATTTTGGTAGCACCATGTGTGGACTACAAATGTCTTTGGATCTTAGGAAACTACAATAAAGACAGCAAAACTAAGCCACAATATTAAACAACTGTTTATTTAGCTTGCTCTTAAGACGTGGAAAATATACAATTGCCCTAAGCAGAAGCCCTCCAAAGATTCCCTGAGGATATGATAGGCATTAAAAAATGTAACCTAGTTGTGAACACATCACTGCCAAGATCCCAATGCCTCTCTCCTGCCACGCCCCACCCCCATCACACATATTATTTCTAAAACACTACATGACGATCTTGCTAAATCAGCTTAAAAAATAAGAAAAAAGAGAAAAAGAGATGGGGAGTGGAAATCTAGCCCCCCAGGGGGTTCAAAGTTCAGACATAAAACTACAAGCAAGAGAGAATTAAACAAAGCCTAGAGAGAGAAATCGCAAAACAAGATGCATCAGAACCAATAGAAATTCAAGATCAATTGTGTCAGCAGATCAAAGGCAAGACCCAGCCTAATGAAGAGTATTAACTATCATCAGGGGAGACACATCCTACTTACTAGAGTGAAATAGACACTTTTCTTCTCTACTGGGATCAAGCTGACTTTTGAGTAAAGATAACCAAACTGAGCAAAACAGATACATTTACTCATAGATTGGGATTAGAAACTGAGGAAAAAGCATATTAGCCCTGTAAAAGATGTTCTAGAGAGTTTAGACCCTAGAGATTTTAGAGGCTAGAGTTCATCATCTTTATTAAAGGAACTGTTCTGCCTAAACAGAATCTAGATCTCATTGACAGGTATTTTGCAGGAAGATTCCTTCTGACTGCTTCCGTGAGTAACCCTTAGTGCTTCTCTGGCAGATAAGCAAAAACCTGTTCCTCCATTTTAATTGAGCAGACTTAAATAAATGTATTGTTGGCTGAGAATCAGGACCATGGAGTGACGGTAACAGTCATGGTAGAAAGACTTGGCAGGAGCAACCGCACAGATTTGTCCAGACTCTATTTAGAGACCTGCATGAGATGGAGGGTGATAGACTGCCAGTACTTTCTAGCTGCCAGAACCCTATATTCATCTCAATACTGAAACACTGAAAACAAGGCTCAAAATGAACCATACTGTTCATGCAGTGCAAGTGATATGCATACCTAGATAAGCAAAAATTGTACCAAGTAGGACTGTAACATTGAAGTCTTCTGAATGTTTATCTTTTTGCTTAAGATAAGAAACAGTGCTCTCTTATCAAGATAAGACAAGGGACCATATTCCTGATGGTGCACAGTCAGTAGTAAAATAATCTGTGATTCCTAAGGAACAGAGTGGTGTAAACAGAGCTAAAGCATTGTGAACAAGTGTGATTAAACAGATGACTCAAATGCAATAGAACTGTTATATCTTGATTATCAACAAGCAAATAGAGGAAAATGGGATAGTTTGGCTGTTAATTGAATATCTGTATAAGCTCTGTAATGATCATTATTGGGAAGTAAATTATTATCACCATAGGGTAATGGAGAAAACTAACCCACAGAGGAGTAAGATTAGCCCATCTGCTCTACAGAATGGGTAGATGTATTTTGAATGATCATTCAGTTTCTGATCTGTTGGTTAGCTCATTATAACATAGTACCTGACTCCTGCTAGATACATATTAAGGTATAATGGAATCAACTTGCTGTGCATCTGAAACCAACAAATTGTAAAACAACTGTACTCCAATAAAATTTAAAAAATACATATTAGGACTTTTTTTTTTTTTTTTTTACTGAGATAGTCCTATCAGTCCATAAAAAGTTGATGTGGAAAATTATCTCCTTGAGACTCTAGACAGCTAGTCCTTTCTCAGGCCTTCCAAAAATCTGTCAGTTAATGAAGCCTAGGCAGAAACCTTAAGATTTCAGATGAAACTTGGGCTTTATCTTAGTTTCTTTGGCTGGAATAAAGAGAGGATGGTGAATCATCACTTAGAATAATTTCTTCAGTAGAAAATATATAACACCCACAGCAACCATCTAAAACAGTTCTCACTTGTGAATGAGGATCCAAAAGAGAGATTAAATGAACAAATGAGTTAGCTAATTTATTCTCAAAGTATTTTCAAACCTCTCAATCGGATTGTGGATTCATCCATTGTTCTTTAAAGTGCTTTAAATTTTTGCTTTATATAGTTAAATACTATATTATTATATGCTTAAAACTATAAAATAATTTTTCTTTATGATGAATATTTTATCATTATAAACTATTCCTCTTTAGTCTAATAATGCTTTTTGTCTTAAGTTTTACTTTCTCAGATATTAAAATAGTCACAGTATTTTAATTTTGTTAGTGTTTGGATGCTATATATTTTTCCATTGTTTTGCTTTCAATCTTAATATATGCTTATTTTTTATATTATCTCTTTAAAGCATCATATTTTTGTTTTTTGTAAATATTGGCTGGTTACCTTTTTTTTGTCTTTTAACTGGGACATTTGGTTCACTTCATGTATCTCATGATTTAAATCTCAATAGATTTAAATCTACCCTCTTACTTTACTGTTTCTGTTTCCATCTTTCTTATCACTCTTCAGGTTGATTTGTTGCTGTTCAGTCGCTAAGTTATGTCCAGCTCTTTGTGACCGCATGAACTGCAGCATGCCAGGTTTCCCTGTCCTTCACTATCTCCCAGAGTTTGCTCAAAGTCATGTCCATTGAGTCAGTGATGCCATCAAACCATCTTATCCTCTGTTGCCCTCTTATTCTCTGCTTTCAGTCTTTCCAGCATCAGGGTCCCCTCCAATAAGTCAGTTCTTTGCATCAGGTGGCCAAAATATTGGAGTTTCAGCTTCAGCATCAGTCCTTCCAATGAATATTCAGGATTGATTCCCTTTAGGATTGATTATTGCTAATAATCCTTTAGGATTAGGATTATTAGCAAGTGTGATCTCCTTGCTGTCCAAGGGACTCTCAAAAGTCTTCTCCAGCATGACTGTTCAAAAACATCAATTCTTCAGTGCTCAGGCTTCTTTATGGTCCAACTCTCAAATCTGTACATGACTACTGGAAAAACCATAGCTTTGACAAGACAGACTTGTCAGCAAAGTGATGTCTCTCTTTTGTAATATGCTGTCTAGGTTTGTCATAGCTTTTCCTCCAAGGAGCAAGTGTCTTTTAATTTCATGGCTGCAGTCACTGTCCACAGTGATTTTGGAAACCAAGAAAAAAAACCTGTCACTATTTCTGCTTTTTCCCCACCTATTTGCCACGAAGTGATGGGGCCAGATGCCATGATCTTCATTTTTTGAATGTTGAGTTTTAAGCCAGCTTTTTAACTCTCCTCTTTAACCCTCATCAATATGCTCTTTAGCTTCATTCAAGTAGTTAATATTTCATTCCTCATCCTACTTCCTAGCTTGGTAGCTGTTCTGGTTATCTATTGTTGCATAAAAAACCACCTTAAAATTTAAGAGCTTATAATAATCACTTTAGTTTTATCATGATTTTGTAAGTCAGAGACTCAGGAAGGACTTATTTGAGTAGCTCATTTCTGATTCGCATGGCACAGCTGCAGGATTAACTTCTTGGATGGCTTCTTTACTTTCACATCTGATGCATGGTGCTCCTTGGCCTCTCTTTCTCTTTTTTCTCTCTCTTTCCAAACGTGCCATTTTGTAGAGTCTCTCTACTTTGCTGGTCTTAGAAAAGGCAGAGGAACCAGAGATCAAATTGCCAACATCTGCTGGATCATTGAAAAAGCAAGAGAGTTCCAGAAAAACATCTATTTCTGCTTTATTGACTATGCCAAAGCCTTTGACTCTGTGGATCACAATAAACTGTGGAAAATTCTGAAAGAGATGGGCATACCAGACCACCTGACCTGCCTCTTGAGAAACCTGTATGCAGGTCAGGAAGCAACAGTTAGAACTGGATATGGAACAACAGACTGGTTCCAAATAGGAAAAGGAGTACGCCAGGGCTGTATATTGTCACCCTGCTTATTTAACTTCTATGCAGAGTACATCATGAGAAATGCTGGGCTTGAAGAAGCACAGGCTGGAATCAAGATTACCGGGAGAAATATCAATAACCTCAGATATGCAGATGATACCACCCTTATGGCAGAAAGTGATGAGGAACTAAAAAGCCTCTTGATGAAAGTGAAGGAGGAGAGTGAAAAAGTTGGCTTAAAGCTCAACATTCAGAAAACTAAGATCATGGTATCCTGTCCCATCACTTCATGGCAAATAGATGGAGAAACAGTGGAAATGGTGGCTGACTTTACTTTTCTGGGCTCCAAAACCACTGCAGATGGTGACTGCAGCCATGAAATTAAAAGACGCTTACTCCTTGGAAGGAAAGTTATGTCCAACCTAGACAGCATATTAAAAAGCAGAGACATTAGTTTGTCAACAAAGGTCCATCTAGTCAAGGCTATGGTTTTTCCAGTGGTCATGTATGGATGTGAGAGTTGGACTATAAAGAAAGCTGAGCGCCGATAAATTGATGCTTTTGAACTGTGGTGTTGGAGAAGACTCTTGAGAGTTCCTTGGACTGCAAGGAGATCCAACCAATGCATCCTAAAGGAGATCATCCTGGGTGTTCATTGGAAGGACTGATGCTGAAGCTGAAACTCCAATACTTTTGCCACCTGATGCAAAGAGCTGACTCATTGGAAAAGACCCTGATGCTGGGAGGGGTTGGGGGCAGGAGGAGAAGGGGACGACAGAGGATGAGATGGTTGGATGGCATCACTGACGTGATGGACATGAGTTTGAGCAACCTCCGGGAGTTGGTAATGGACAGGGAAGACTGGTGTGCTGCATCCCATGGGGTTACAAAGAGTTGGACATCATTAAGCAACTGAACTGACTAAAGCGTCATGGGCTGTTTATAAATTTTGGAGATTAATCGCTTATCGGTCACATCATTTGCAAATATTTTCTCCAAATGTGTGGGCTGTCTTTTCATTTTGTTTATTGTTTCCTTTGCTGTGGTATCTGTTTTTAATTTTTTAAGGAAGCTCCATACTGTTTTCCACAGTGGTTGCACCAATTTGCATTCCCACCAACAGTGTAGGGTGGTTCCCTGTTCTCCACATCCTCACCAACACTTGTTATTTCTTGTCTTCTTGTTTTAATAATAGCCATTCTAACAGGTATGAGGTGATAACTCGGTGAACACTTTAAATACCTCCATTCTTACATATATGCTATTGTTGTCATGTATTTTAATTCTATATCTAGTTTAAATCACATAAGAAATTATTATTACCATTTTAAATAGTATTCATTGATATTTTGCCATGTTTACCCCTTGGTTGCTTGTTACTCTTCCCTGTATCCTTGGGCTTCTAGCTAGGATCACTTTCATTGTATGCCTTATAATATGTGTCTGCCAGCAACAAATTCCCCCTACTCCCAATCTATCTTTTTATTTTTTATTTATTTATTTTTTATTTTGCAGTAGATTTTTAAAAAAATTATTTCTTTATTTTTGCATTTTGATTCCATTTATATTGTAGTGATTTTTGTCATACATTGACATGAATCAGCCATGGATTTACATGTACTCCTCATCCCGATCAAATTATCTATGAGAGTGAGTGAGTGAAAGCTGCTCAGTTGTGTCAGACTCTTTGCAACCCTACAGACTGTAGCCTCCCAGCCCCTCTGTCCATGGAATTCTCCAAGCAAGAATACCAGAGTAGGTTTCCATCCCCTTCTCCAGGGGATCTTCCCCACCCAAGGATCGAACTTGGGTCTCCTGCATTGCAGGCAGATTCTTTACTGTCTGAGTCATCGTTGCATGTGTGCTCAGTCGTATCCAACTCTTTGCAACCCCATGAACTGTAGCCTGCCAGGCTCCTCTGTCCATGGGATTTTCCAGACAAGAATACTGGAGTGGGTTGCTGTTTCCTTCTGAGCCATCAGGGAAGCTCTAAAATTATCTATATTCCACTTTTATTCTTGAAGGGTGTTTTTCCCCACATATAGAATTTTAGTTTTCAGGTATTTTCTTTGAGGATGTCAATCTATCCTGTCTTAACTTTCATTGTTTCTGGAATGAAGTGTGATGTCAATCTAATGATTGCTTCTTTAAAGTTCATATTATTCTTTTGGTTGCTTTCAAGATCTTCATTTCTGTTTTATGGATATTTGCTTGCTTTCAGCAGTTTCATTATGATATACTCTGTGATTTTATACAGAATTATAATGCTTGACATTTGTAGAGCTCCTTGAGAATGAGTCTCAGTGATTTTCATTATTTCATTATTTGGGGAGAAAATTCTCAATCCTTACCTCTCTAAATACTGCTATGCCTTTATTTCTATTTTACCTTTTAGTACTTCCATTACATGCATATTAGACCTTTTTCACTAAACCTCTTTGTATCTTATCGTGAAGATCGCTCAGTCATTTTTGACTCTTTGCAACCCCATGGACTATACAGTCTATGCAATTCTCTTGGCCAGAATACCAGAGTGGGTAGCCTTCCCCTTCCCCAAGGGATCTATCTTTCCAACCCAGGAATCAATCCCAGGTCTCTTGCATTGCAGGCAGATTCTTTACCAGCTGAGCCACAAGGGAAGCTCAAGAATACTAGAGTGGGTAGCCTATCTCTTCTCCAGCGGATCTTCCCAACCCAGGAGGTGGACCAGGGTCTCCTGCATTGCAGGCAGATTCTTTACCAACTGAGCTATCAGGGAAGCCCCGTGTCTCTTATACTCATTCCTATTTTTTTTTCCATTCTTTTTTTGTTTTTGTATTTTATTTTGGGTATTTTCCCTTCTAGTTCATAAATTATTTCTTTAGGTGTATCTAATATGCAATTAAACCTGCAATGAGTTCTTCATTTTAATTACTATATTTTTTCAGTTCTAGAATTTTTTTGTTCTTTTAAAGTATAGTGTACAAATTCCAAATGGACTTACTTATGTTTGTTGTTGAACTGTGGTGTTGGAGAAGACTCTTGAGAGACCCTTAGACTGCAAGGAGATCCAACCAGTCCATCCTAAAGGAGATCAGTCCTTTGGAAGGACTGATGCTGAAGCTGAAACTCCAATACTTTGGCTACCTTATGCAAAGAGTTGACTCATTGGAAAAGACCCTGATGGTGGGAGGGATTGGGGGCAGGAGGAGAAGGGGATGACAGAGGATGAGATGGCTGGATGGCATCACCAACTCGATGGACATGAGTTTGAGTAAACTCTGGGAGTTGGTGATGGACAGGGAGGCCTGGCGTGCTGTGATTCATGGGGTCACAGAGTCAGACACAACTGAGCGACCGAACTGGACTGAAGTGAATATGCAATTAAACCCACAATGAGTTCTTCATTTCAATTATTATATTTTTTCAGTTCTAGAATTTTCTTGTTCTTTTAAAGTATAGTGTACAAATTCCAAATGGACTTACTTATAATGTTTGTTGTTTATCTTGTTTTTAAATTACATCATCTTGTCTGTTCATGTGCCTGATAAATTTTTATTATTTACTGGACATAATCTTTTTTAAAATGTGAAAATAATTTGAAGCATAAGAGGATTTATATTTGTTTTTAGTAGACAGCAAGGACCCAGATAATCCTAAGATAGGGATTGGGGTTATTTTAAGATAGGCTTCAGTCTAAGTGAGGGGCAGGCTACTCTAGTTCACTTTTTTTCCTTTAAGGTGCCACCCTTAGGAATTCTAACCAAAAGCATGGGATGTCTCCTCTTCCCTGGTGGGTCCTGGACTCTCACTTTCATTCCCCTGGTGACGCTGACAAAGATTAGTGTTTAACTTAATCTCTTGGATGACTCTTTTAATTGCCAGATGCTCCTATGAGGAAATCTGATTTAAATGCTGAGCATAACTCTCTGGTATTTCTTTCTTTTCTTGTATCTTTGCCTCACAATTCTTCACTATCTTAGTAGTTCTCCTATGGTCTCAATATTTCTCAAAAGGGGGGCTGTTCTGCATTACCCAATCTAATATTAATTGAAGCAGGAGTCCTATTCTCAAAGTACTTAATTTAATATTTATAAAAGAAACTGAATTTTATCTTATCCTCACTAGAGTTAGAACTGATTCAGAAAAAAATGCTAAGAATAATGAAATATATGCCAGTTTCATGTTACTTTTTAAATATGATAGAATATGTGGGTCTTAATTTTTCACAAATTCATGGTAAGCAAAAGCTATTAAATCATAAATGGACATATTCATTTTAAGTTCCTATACCATTGTCACTCACCCATGTGAAGTCTTCTGACTTACATCATTAAATAAGCCTGTTATTCTAGATATACTTTTATGCTAAGATAGAAGCAGAAAATCAGTTTATCAATCCAGAAAAAGTAAATAAATTTAGTGCCACAAATGGATAGGACAGTAGTTGATAACTGTTTATGATGTTCAAAGCCCAAGTGAATAGCAACACCTGAAGAACAAGTTTATCTCTATGTAATTTAAAAATAATATTTAAGCAATACCTGGTAATAAGACAGAATGCTATGTTCTACTGAGAACAGAACTTTTGATAACTTTCCTTTTTTTTTTTCCAGAAATTTTCAGTTATCTATTATTAAGAACAGATTGCCATCTAATATCAAGATACACATTACAAAGCCATAGTTCAATAAGACAAAAGTGTGGTGCTCGTCAGAAGCAGGCAGATGATGCCCCAGTGAAACAAACAAGAAATCTCATTAAAAGACTCACAAGTACCTGAAGACTTGGTGAATATAATGAGATGGCAAACCAAATCAATGTTGAAATAAGAGGCTAGTTAATAAATCATCCTGGGACAAACGGCTTTCTGTCTGAGAAAATAAAACTGATCTTCCCTATCAAGTGAAATAAATACCTATGTGTAAAAGGTAAAATTATAAAGCTACTGGCAGAAAGTAGAGGAGAATATTCTTGTGACTTTGAGTAACAGTCTCTTAAACAAGACTCAAAAAAAAGCACAAACCATAAAAGGAAAAAATGATGAGTTTGACTGAATCAATGTTAAAGATTTCTGAGTAACAAGGGGAACCATGGATAAAGTTAACATATGAGTATCCTTCTGGGAAAAGATAAACAGAGCATTTAAAAATGGACAGATGATCCCAATGGAAGTAATATATACCATACATAAGAAATTCCTCCTTCAGATCTCTGGTCAGACTTTACAGTCTCAGAAAGGACTTCCTTGACTTTCTATCCAAAATACTACTCCCTCCTTACTTTTTTACAAAAAGTTATTTATTTATTTTAAAATTATTTTTTGGCTGTGCTGGGTCTTTGTTGCTGTGCTTGGGCTTTCTCTAGTTACGGCAAGTCAGGCTACAGTTTATTGTGGTGTGCTGGCTTCACATTGCGGTGGCCTCTCTTGTTGCTGAACATGGGTTCTAGAGTCCAGCAAGCTTCAGTAGCTGTGGCTCTTAGGCTTAGTTGGACCACAGCATGTGGGATCTTCCTGGACCAGGGATTGAACCTGTGCCCCCAGCATTGCAAGGTGGATTTTCAACAACTGGAGCACCAGGGAAGCCGCTTTCTTACTTTAATCCCCGTAACTTTATTTTTCTTCATAACACCTATCAAAACCCAAGATCATATGGTTATTCATTCATTGTTTTTTTTTTCCCCTATAAATTCTAAGCTCAGGCATGTCAGAACTTTTTTCTACTCTGTTCACTCAGCCCTGCTCTGTGTACAACCCCTGACATACAGTAGATGCTCAGTAAAGATCTAAGTAAATCAGTGAACAGATCCCTGCAAATAGACATGAGAAAGGGCAGAATCAGAAAAGAGATGAGTAGGCAATTACCCGAAAGAAAGTCATAATGGCCAGTAATATATGAAAAGATGGTTAATCTCATATCAGAAAAATGCAAATAAAAAGAAGTATGATATAATGTTCTATGTCCATCAAATTGGCAAAAGTTCAAAAGTCAGATGATAAGAAGAAAGTAGAGCAGTGGAAACCCCCAAGCACTGCTGGTAGGAATGTAAATTGATGCAGCCATCCTGGAGAGCCATCTGAGAGTAGTCAACAGAATTAAGTGTATATGTATTCTGCAACTCCAATGATCCCATTTCTACGTGTCTACCTAGAATAACTCTCACACTGATCCCAAAAGAGAAATGTATGCAGTTGTCCACAGAAGAATTTTTTTCATAGTAGCAGAGTAGGAAGCACTCTGCATGTCCTTTTACCAAAGACCTTGAGCACTATAATGTTATATGCTTACAAAGGAATATTATGTGGCAATCATATGAAATAAACTAAATTTATGTGCAGCAGCATGCAAAGAGCTTTTAGTTCCTTTTTAACTAGTTGAAATAAAGCAACAAAAAAAGTGAAAGTGTTAGCTGCTCAGTTATGTCCGACTCTTTGCACCCCCATGGACTGTAGCCTGCCAGGCTCCTCTGTCCATGGGATGGATTCTCCGGGCAAGAATACTGGAGTGGGTAGCATTCCCTTCTCCAGGAGATCTTCCTGACCCAGGGATTGTACCTGGATCTCCCACATTGCAGGCAGATTTTTTACCATCTGAGCCAGTAGGGAAGCCCAAAATTAAACAATGGAGTATTTCAAAACTAACCTAAAAACAGATAAGCAAAATGAGATAAGTAACTGTCAATTATCTATTTCCTATGAGTCTGTGGCTCTTGGTACATAAAAGATCCTCAAACTCTAATATAGGCTTTCTCCCCTTAGCAATTTTAGGATCCTAAAATCCACCTGCCCTAATAAGTTTACTGATATACTTAACGTTCATTTCAGAGAATTGTTTCATCTGCAGTCTCTGGTCTGTCTTTGATTCTAAATGCTAACCTTGGGGGGAATGACCTATGGGATATCTAGTATTGTTCCTGGGTCTTCACCTGCTTCATAGCTTTGAGATTGGATAAAATTTCTAGGTGAAGGCCTCCTCAATTGGAAATCTTGTTAAAATGTGGATTCAGATTCAGTAGGTCTAGGAGGACCTAAGATTCTGCATTTCTGACAAGCTCTCGTGCATGGCCAAAATTTGGGGTCCTCAGACCACACTCTGGGTACAAGCCTCACCAGGATCACCCTGTGGAAGGGGCTATTTTAGGATCTCTGAAAGCCTACTGTGGGTCCAGAACAGTCCCTGAATTTATGTACATTCAGCAAAAGATTGCTGGTGACGGGCATTTAGGGGGACTGCACTGTGAGACAGTACAAGGGCTTGCTCCCCCAAAGCCACCCTAGAGAAAGGCAAACACATTCCCCACAAGCTCCCCGGAGCTTTGTGCAATGATGTTCCAGCTCCGACTTATGCTTGAGCTGTGTGCATGTGTCTCATCTCAACTCCATGCTTAGTGACAAAATGTTGGCAGCTTGAAATCACCTTTGATTTCAAAGTATTGATACCACAGAAATGGGCAAATGCTGCAATTCAAGGCTTTTTCCCACAAAGAGCCAGTTTACTGGTACACCACTCTGAGCATAGTGTTCAGTGAGGAGACCACGCAGATCCCCTTGTGTGACCTAGGGGTGGGAACAAGAAGTTTCTGCCATGGTTTCTGGCTGGGATAGGAGTCATTTCCAGAGGCATCTCATAGCGACAGGCCCATCTACAATTACCATATGTAAAGTTGATAGCCAATGGCAATTTGTTATATGACTTAGGGAACTCAAACCAGGCTCTGTAACATCCTACAGGGGTGGAATGGAGTAGGAGATGGAAGGGAGGTTGAAGAGGAGGGGACACATGTATACCTGTGGCTGATTCATGTTGACGTTTGGCAGAAACCAACACAATACTGTAAAGCATTTATCCTTCAATTAAAAATAAATTAAAAAATAAAAGCATATGGCAGAGAAAACGAAGAAATTACATAAGAAAACAGGAAATAGGGCTTTAAAATAAAGTCCAGTTTCTTCTCTATCCGTGGTCCTCATTCTAATCATACATAGGCCAACAACGATAGATCTATGGCTGCAGTGAGGTGTCTGTAGCAGAAGCTGATGAACTCTTGAAAACAAATACATTATTTTAAGTATTCATAGAAATTAAATTCAGGGAAGGAAAAAATAGAGAAAATAAATTATTTAGAACAAGAATAATTTCATTAAAGAATTAGTGAATCTTTAGTGTTTGCTAGGAGCACAGAGGAATCAGTGCATTAATTGGGGAGTTGAGTTCCTATTAAAATACTACTAATCAGCTTATCTGCCATCTAGTCAAGGCTATGGTTTTTCCAGTGGTCATGTATGGATGTGAGAGTTGCACTACAAAGAAAAGAAAGCTGAGCACCGAAGAAGTGATGCTTTTGAACTGTGGTGTTGGAGAAGACTCTTGAGAGTCCCTTGGACTGCAAGGAGATCCAACCAGCCCATCCTAAAGGAGATCAGTCCTGGGTGTTCATTGGAAGGACTGATACTGAAGCTGAAACTCCAATACTTTGGCCACCTGATGTGAAGAGCTGACTCATTTGAAAAGACCCTGATGTTGGGAAAGATTGAAGGCAGGAGGAGGAGGGGACGACAGAGGATGAGATGGTTGGATGGCATTACTGACTTGATGGATGTGGGTTTGGGTGGACTCCGGGAGTTGGTGATGGACAGGGAGGCCTGGCGTGCTGCAGTTCACGGGGTTGCAAAGAGTCAGACACAACTGAGCAACTGAATTGAGCTGAACTGAATCAGCTTATCCAGTGGCTTTAGACAAGTTCTATATATTTCCCCCCACACTTTGATAACTTGTAAAATAAGAGTTAAAATAGCTTTCATCCACCTCACCTCACAAGTTCCACAGCATTTTATGATAATAAATTAGATTGAAATACAGGTTAGTAAATACCTGTGAACTACTCTGATTGAAAAAGAAATGCCTATGTTGCTGTTCAGTCACTAAACCGTGTTCCACTCTTTGTGAACCCACAGACTGCAGCATGCTAGGGTTCCCTGTCTTTCACTATCTCTGGAGTTTGCTCAATTCATGTCCATTGAGCTGATGATGCTATCTAACCATCTCATCCTCTTCTGCCCCCTTCCTTTTTTGCCTCCAATCTTTACCAGCGTCAGGGTCTTTTCCAGTGAGTATTGTTATCTGCAGTGGGAGACCTATGTATTCTTAGGGTTAATTCAACTCCCCACAACCCAATTAGGAAGTCTGGTAAGTATATGGAGGAAGCAGGCCATGGCAAACCTCACTGAACCATCACAGGAAAGGGCAGAAAGACACGGTGATGTTTGTCACTCCAAAAACACATTTTCTTCATTCGTACCCACTCTAGTATTCTTGCCTGGAGAATCCCATGGACTGGGGAGCCTGGTGGGCTACAGTCCATGGGGTCACAGAGAGTCGGACATGACTGAGTGACTAAGCACACACAGTCCTGTATTATACAGAAGAAAGTTCTATATTATAGTTCTGTGGCTATCTTGGGACTTCCATTGCTTCTCCTTGGCATTCATTAAAAGAACGTTGGAAAACATATTTGAGAAGGTCGAACTTTGGCTTTTCAAGGAACCAGTCACATGACATAATTTCTATTCTGATTCAAAATTATTTTTAAAAATCCAGTTGCAAAACATTGAAGATATGATCCTAAGTTTACTAAAAACATGTACCTTCAAAAATATGGGAAATTATTTTCCAAATTATTTCTACAATTATCTCAGAGCAGCGGAATTATGGATGATACTAATTTGCTTTTATATGTATTTTTATATACCCTAAATTTTAAAAAATGAAAATATGTTATTAGAAAACAACAACACATTTTGGTCACTTTTCCATGTATAAGCCTATCACTTTCAACAGCACTTTAGATTCTTGAGGCAACATCTTCAAATAGGAGAGCTAAAGGATATAATTTTATTATCCTTCAGTAAAGCCGTGGAGTTCATATCTGAGATGTATTTTGAAAGTAGCTACTGATCAGACTCTTCATAGCTCTGTAAGAGGCATTCACTTAGACGGTGAATTGAAGTTTTAGGATATGCTGATTTGTGGTGTCTCTGAAAGTGACGTTTTTCTGTTTTACCATCCTGTGCTTCATCTTCTGGGTTATGCTGCTGCCTTCAGTCCTCAAAATCCTATAACTCGCAAGCATGGCTTGCCAGCTGGAACTAGAGTTAGCGAACTAAGTATTGACATCATCTGGCCAAACACAGAGCCAAGGAAATGAACATGCCTGATATATGTGTGTCCTGATTTACTTTGGAACGTTCTTCCACGGCTCATAAAAAGTCAGTTGTACTTTTTCCATATTGCATCCCAAACCCACATGCTACCGGCCAAAGTTTAGATTGTTCTAATTGGTAAGGAAAGACAGGAAAACTGCCACATCATATGTACTCTCAACTGTCTGATTAGGGAGAGATTATTCAGTGTTATGTTTAGAATATTGGAACTCCAGGATTTCCATTCTAGACTGAGTGACTTCACCTGGTTATAATTTGAGTTTTAGTGAAAGAGTCAGCAGAGCACTCACCCACCCCTGTGGAGACATTACCTCATCAGTCCTCCCCGTGGTCCTTTGGGAGAGATGGGTCACACGTGCTGGGGAAGAGAAAGCAGAAATCAGACTTGTCTCTTAGGAGCTCAGCTCAGAGGTGTGGGTCCTGGTTTCAAAACGGACAGGGGCTCCTGAGCCCATGATGGGGCTTCTGTAGCTGGGAAACCAGCAGGAGAGATGTTCCTCTAACTCAGCGTACCCCCTGTTTCTACTCCACACAGTAGATCCAGGGGGCCTTCTGGGGGGAGTTCTATTTGTTGGCATTCTCTTCCCTCCCAATTTGTTTAATTCTTTGGCATATCCAAAAGCCTGTTTTGAATTTAGCTCAAAATATCAATACACAAACTTTCTTGTTTGGTCCCCTAAAGGTCAAGCTGTGGTGTTTGATCTCTTTATCCAGACTGTCAACTTTTTATCACAGGGGTGATATTTTATGATTTCTGCCATTACTCACAGCTCCTTCCTAGCCCAATGCAATGCCTTACCCACCTCCGCCTACCTCACCCCTTTCTACCCTTTCACCAGGCATTATTTTTGTGATTTGTGCTTACTGTTTAGTGTGTGTTTTCTCCCACTAGAATGTAACTTCCTTAAAGGCAGAAACTTTTTCTATGTTGTTCATTGCTGCCTCCCAAGTAACCTGGCACACGGGAGGCCCTCAATAAGTATTCATTGAATGAAAGAACTAATATTTATAGGAGGAGCTCAGTAAGGTTATATATTTTTGTTATTAATTATTGGAGGCTGGTACTTCAGTTGTTCTGCTTGGAAAATCTTTTTCTTTTTTTCTGCATTCAAAGTGACCAACCAAAATATCACAATTGATGACTTTTAAGTTTACACAGATGATGAGCCCATTTTAAATGGAGAATAGATGAAGGAGAGCAGAGAAACAGCTGAATTTCATATTTAGAGAAGATATATTTCCTGGCATTGAAGAGAGCATTTCATAGCGAATGACTTAGAAAAAAAATGCACCATCTAATTGAGGGGCCAGGGAGAGTGTCACCGAGATGCAAATAGGAATATAGCACTTTACCTTTCCTTGTGTGCTGTGTACTTAGTCGCTCAGTCGTGTCTAACTCTTTGTGACCCCATGGACTGTAGCCCATCAGGCTCCTCTGTCCATGGGGATTCTCCAGGCAAGAATACTGGAGTGGGTTGCTCTGCCCTTCTCCAGGGGATCTTCCCAACCCAGGAATTGAACCGGGGTCTCCTGCATTGCAGGTGTATTCTTTACCAGCTAAACTACCAGGGAAGCTCCTGGTGCCTTTTCTTAGACTCACAGAATCCCAACACAAGCTGAACCCTAGGTGAGGAAACAGAGGTGCAGAGAGATGAAGTAATTTACTCCCAAGTAGCACAGCAAAATAATATCAGAGCTGACTTTTGTCAATGCAATATGCTAAATGCTATTTAAGAAGTATTTACTTAAACATACATCTACTGGGACTTCACTACTAGTAAGCTTCCAGTCAGTTCAGTTCAGTTCAGCCGCTCATTCATGTCCGACTCTTTGCGACCCCATGAATTGCAGCACGTCAGGCCTCCCTGTCCATTACCAACTCCCAGAGTTGACTCAAACTCATGCCCATCGAGTCGGTGATGCCATCCAGCCATCTTATCCTCTGTCGTCCCCTCCTGCTCCTGCCCCCAACCCCTCCCAGCATCAGGGTCTTTTCCAATGAGTCCACTCTTCGCATGAGGTGGCCAAAGTATTGGAGTTTCAGCTTCAACATCAGTCCTTCCAATGAACACCCAGGACTGATCTCCTTTAGGATGGATTGATTGGATCTCCTTGCAGTCCAAGGGACTCTCAAGAGTCTTCTCCAACACCACAGCTCAAAAGCATCAATTTATCGGCGCTCAGCTTTCTTTATAGTCCAACTCTCACATCCATACATGACCACTGGAAAAACCATAGCCTTGACTAGACGGACCTTTGTTGACAAACTAATGTCTCTGCTTTTTAATATGCTGTCTAGGTTGGACATAACTTTCCTTCCAAGGAGTAAGCGTCTTTTAATTTCATGGCTGCAATCACCATCTGCAGTGATTTTGGAGCCCACAAAAATAAAGTCTGACACTGTTTCCACTGTCTCCCCATCTATTTCCCATGAGGTGATGGGACCAGATGCCATGATCTTAGTTTTCTGAAAGTTGAGCTTTAAGCCAGCTTTTTCACTCTCCTCTTTCACTTTCATCAAGAGGCTTCTAGTTCCTCTTCACTCTCCACCATAAGGGTGGTGTCATCTGCATATCTGAGGTTATTGATATTTCTCCCAGCAATCTTGATTCCAGCTTGTGCTTCTTTAAGCCCAGCATTTCTCATGATGTATTCTGCATATAAGTTAAATAAGCAGGGTGACAATATACAGCCTTGACATACTCCTTTTCCTATTTGGAACCAGTTTGTTGTTCCATGTCCAGTTCTAACTGTTGCTTCCTGACCTGCATACCGGTTTCTCAAGAGGCAGGTCAGGTGGTCTGGTGTTCCCATCTCTTTCAGAATTTTCCATAGTTTATTGTGATCCACACAGTCAAAGGCTTTGGCATAGTCAATAAAGCAGAAATAGATGTTTTTCTGGAACTCTCTTGATTTTTCGATGATCCAGCAGATATTGTCAATTTGATCTCTGGTTCCTCTGCCTTTTCTGAAACCAGCTTGAACATCTGGAAGTTCTCGGTTCACATATTGCTGAAACCTGGCTTGGAGAATTTTCAGCATTACTTTACTAGCGTGTGAGATGAGTGCAATTGTGTGGTAGTCTGAGCATTCTTTGGGACTACCTTTCTTAGGGATTGGAATGAAAACTGACCTTTTTCAGTCCTGTGGCCACTGCTGAGTTCTCCAAATTTGCTGGCATATTGACTGCAGCACTTTCACAGCATCATCTTTCAGGATTTGAAATAGCTCAACTGGAATTCCATCACATCCACTAGCTTTGTTCGTAGTGATGCTTTCTAAGGCCCACTTGACTTCACATTCCAGGATGTCTGGCTCTAGGTCAGTGATCACACCATTGTGATTATCTGGGTCAAGAAGATCTTTTTTGTACAGTTCTTCTGTGTATTCTTACCACCTCTTCTTAATATCTTCTGCTTTTGTTAGGTCTATACCATTTCTGTCCTTTATCGAACCCATCTTTGCCTGAAATGTTCCCTTAGTATCTCTAATTTTCTTGAAGAGATCTCTAGTCTTTCCCATTCTGTTGTTTTCCTCTATTTCTTTGCATTGATCACTAAGGAAGACTTTCTTATCTCTCTTGGCTATTACAGGCAAATTTGGCCTTGGAGTACAGAATGAAGCAGGGCAAAGGCTAATAGAGTTTTGCCAAGAGAACGCACTGGTCATAGCAAACACCCTCTTCCAACAACACAAGAGAAGACTCTACACATGGACATCACCAGATGGTCAACACCGAAATCAGATTGATTATATTCTTTTCAGCCAAAGATGGAGAAGCTCTATACAGTCAGCAAAAACAAGACCAGGAGCTGACTGTGGCTCAGATCATGAACTCCTTATTGCCAAATTCAGACTTAAACTGAAGAAAGTAGGGAAAACCACTAGACCATTCAGGTATGATCTAAATCAAATCCCTTATGACTATACAGTGGAAGTGAGAAATAGATTTAAGGGACTAGATCTGATAGACAGAGAGCCTGATGAACCTTGGATGGAGGTTCATGACATTGTACAGAAGAGAGGGATCAAGACCATCCCCATGGAAAAGAAATGCAAAAAGCCAAAATGGTTGTCTGAGGTGGCCTTACAAATAGCTGTGAGAAGAAGAGAAGCGAAAAGCAAAGGAGAAAAGGAAAGATGTTCCCATTTGAATGCAGAGTAAGCTTCCAAGGTTTCTGGAAATCCCAAAAGTTACTTAGCTAGTTTTACAATCAGTGATCATGTGGAATCAAATGCAGCCTTTTGTACATATTGTGGTTATATCAGCTGAAATCAGCTAATGGCTTGGTTGAGATAAGTGAGACAAACCTTACAGGAAGACAAGAGTTCCTAATCCGTCTGCTTCAGGAGAATTAGAGTTGCCTACTGCCTTGTGAGTTTGCAAGTCATCACCCTTGGTGTAGGGGTGGGGAGCGGAAGGAAGGCTCTTGAGTACCCACACTTGGTGGCTGTCTTTTGAAAAGCTGAGCAGAGTTAGACTCAGGGACTTGCTACCCGGCTGACAGCTTGAGTGCTGCTTTTTAAGATTTTGTTTTTTTAATGTGGACCATTTTCAAAGTTTTTAATTGAAGTTTTATGATACTGGTTCTGTTTTCTGCTTTGGTTTTTTGGCCACAAGGCGTGTGGACTCTTAGCTCTCCAGCAGGGATTGAACCTGTACCGCCTGCATTGGAAGATGAAGTCTAAACCACTGGGCCACCAGGGAAGTCTCGAGTGCTGCTTTTTGATCCGGAGCAGGGCAGAATTGCAGTGCACTTCACTGGAGTAGGCCCTGAAAGAGGGGTAATACTTCTCAACTCAGTGCTCCTGGCGATCCTTGCCCATAGCATAGCTTTCTGACTGCCTCTCCTCTTTGGCTGTGCTTGTGGACAGAGAATAATGCTGGAGTGATTCCAAGAGGTTTAGAGACAAATTAAAACCATTGCAACAATTTGAAGCAAGTTGATGCTCTCTGTATTAACACAGTACCTGTATTATGGTAATACTAACTTTGATATTGTAAGTTCACTCAGGAATAGACTGCTTAGAAATATATTGTTCTTAGTGGAACAAAAGTTAATGGTACATAGGGAACTGAAAGCTGATGCTCTGTGGCAGCATAGAGGGGTGGGATGGGGAGGGATAGGAGGGGTTTCAAGAGGGATGGAACATGAGACAGGGTGCTCAGGGCTGGGGCACTGGGATGACCCTGAGGGATGGGATGGGGAGGGAGGTGGGACAGGGTTTCAGGATGGGGAACACATGTACACCCATGGCTGATTCATGTCAATGTATGGCAAAACCCACTACAATATTATAAAGTAATTAACCTCCAACTAAAATAAATGAATGAATTAAAAAAAAAAAAGGGATGGAACATTTATATACCTATGGCTGATTCATGTTCATGTATGGTGGAAACCATCACAATATTGTAAAGTAATTATCCTCTAATTTTAAAAAAGTGCACAAAGTGGTGAGACATAGCGTGTTGTTGCCTTTATGTCGCTGTTTCTCTCTTCTCTACCCTCACTCTTTTATCCATCCTTTCCTGTTGATCCCACCTTCCTCCTGGCCTCCTCCTCCTCCTCTCTCTTCCTCTCTCCTTTTCTCTTCTCTCCTGCCCAGGTCTTTAGCCTGCCAGGGACTCTACAGTCATCTTCATTCTCTCATCAGCAGACAGGACTGAAAAGAGACAGAAAGAAGTTCCCAGCCTCTCCACAATTGTCAAGATGTTCTTGAAAGTGAAAGCGAAAGTCGCTCAGTTGTGTCCGACTTTTTTCGACCCCATGGACTATACAATCCATGGAATACTCCAGGCCAGAATACTGGAGTGGGTAGCCTTTCCCTTCTCCAGGGGATCTTCCCAATGCAGGGATTGAACCCAGGACTCCCACATTGCAGGCAGATTCTTTACCAGCTGAGCCACAAAGAAGCCCTAGGATGTTCTTAAATATGGTAATTTCTCTTTATTTAAATGGAATATTTAAGGCTGTGGCTTCCTTTGCTGTTGTAACAAATGACCGCAAACCCAGTGGTTTAAAACAACACAAATTTACTATCTTATTTCTGGAAATAAAGCAGTCCTAAAAATTCAAGGTGTCTGCAGAACTGAGTTGTCCTGGAGAATCTGTAACTTTGCCTTTTCCAGCTTCTAGAGGCCACCAGCATTTATTGGTCATGGTCCTTTCATTTATCCTCAAGGCCAGTAGCATAGCATCTTCAAATGCCCCCCTCCTCTGCTCCTACCATCACTTGTCCTTCTCTGACCCTCTTCTTATAAGGACATTTGTGATTATGTTGGGTCTACTAGGATAATCATTTATTGATATCATTATTTTTGGCTGCACAGAGTCTTAACCACTAAACCACCAGGTAAGTCCATGGGCAAGGAGATCTTTGAAACAAACTGGGCTCAGGGTTTGAAGTCCAGCTCTGGCATTTGCTGTGAGATCTTGGATGCATTTGCTTAACTGTAAAATAGGAATGATAATTCTTTCCTTATGAGATTGGAGGACTAAATTAAATTATGTATATAATATACCTAGTATGGTTCCTGACATATAGAGGATGCTTCATTAAAGTTATTGCTTTTAACTCTTTCCTCTGTGATTAGATAAAAGGTCAAGAATGTAATTATAATGTGGCCAAAAGTAATTAGGCTGAGAGTAATCAAATGGATGTTGAGCAATGGAATTTTAAAATCAGAGGATACACCCACACAATCCAATGGGAACTGACAGAACTGTTTCTTCTAATCTGGCTTCAGTCTAATTACATTTTATGTCTTCTAAATTGAAGGAAGATGTGGAAGGGAAGACTTGACCTGTCTCACATCTATATCTAAGGAATTGAGAAAAATAACAGAATTTCTCTCATTCCCAAATTTGACAGAAACATACCATGAGGATTCAGTGGATCTTTAGGTACCATCTAGGACAGCCTCCTAACAGATGTCAGCACCTTGTCTTAAACACTTACCACAATGGGAGGGTCCCTACTTTTTTTTTTTTTAATTTTTTTTATTAGTTGGAGGCTAATTACTTCACAACATTTCAGTGGGTTTTGTCATACATTGATATGAATCAGCCATAGATTTACACTTATTCCCCATCCCGATCCCCCCTCCCATCTCCCTCTCCACCCGATTCCTCTGGGTCTTCCCAGTGCACCAGGCCCAAGCACTTGTCTCATGCATCCCACCTGGGCTGGTGATCTGTTTCACCATAGATAGTATACATGCTGTTCTTTTGAAACATCCCACCCTCACCTTCTCCCACAGAGTTCAAAAGTCTGTTCTGTATTTCTGTGTCTCTTTTTCTGTTTTGCATATAGGGTTATCGTTACCATCTTTCTAAATTCCATATATATGTGTTAGTATGCTGTAATGTTCTTTATCTTTCTGGCTTACTTCACTCTGTATAAGGGGCTCCAGTTTCATCCATCTCATTAGAACTGGTTCAAATGAATTCTTTTTGACGGCTGAGTAAAATTCCATGGTGTATATGTACCACAGCTTCCTTATCCATTCATCTGCTGATGGGCATCTAGGTTGCTTCCATGTCCTGGCTATTATAAACAGTGCTGCGATGAACATTGGGGTGCACGTGTCTCTTTCAGATCTGGTTTCCTCAGTGTGTATGCCCAGAAGTGGGATTGCTGGGTCATATGGCAGTTCTATTTCCAGTTTTTTAAGGAATCTCCACACTGTTTTCCATAGTGGCTATACTAGTTTGCATTCCCACCAACAGTGTAAGAGGGTTCCCTTTTCTCCACAGCCTCTCCAGCATTTATTGCTTGTAGACTTTTGGATGGCAGCCATCCTGACTGGTGTGTAATGGTGGAGGGTCCCTACTTTTTGAAATAGGTCATTGCATTTTTGTCTAGCTTTTATTAGAAAGTTATTCCTTATTTTTAGCCAGGAAACTGCTTCCCTAAATGTTCCATCTTTTGATTCTAATTGTGCCCTCTAAACTTAAAAAAACCTGATACAATTTTTACCATAACAATCCTACAGAGGCACCCGCTCTGAGTCTTTTCTTTTCCAAGTTAGAATTCCAAAGTTTCTTCTAAAACCGTTTATCACTTGCTTTTCTTTTTGAGTCTTGCCAAATCTTCTGGTTGTCTTTTCTCACTGTGCTCCAGTTTATCAATGCCTCCTGTAGAATGAGTCACCCAACGCTGAAGAGAATTATCCCAGATATGGTCAGATTAGTGTACATATGCTGGAGCTTATATTTTCTGTTGAGTCTGGATTATATTTTCATCAATGAAGTCTGATTTCATCAGTTTTTTTAAAAAGTAGCCTCATAACACTGTCATTTGGCTTATTCTGAGCTGGCAGTCAATCAAATCACCAGGTGCTTTGCAAACAAGCTTTTGTCTTCCCCTTGTTCTTATTTGTCCAGCTGATTCATGATAACTTTCATTGTACAAACAATATCATGAAAAGATATATAAAAATGAAATAAATGACCTAGAATCTCATTAGGCCCACTTTGGCAATTTTCAACTGTCCAAGTTTTTTTCTAGCCCTTGCTCATAAGCTTGCATAAATTTTACATACATTTCAGCATAGCCGAGATAATTTTTCATATTCTGACTTTGAGGGCTAACAAAACAACATTTTCCCAAGCTACTGTATTATTTTTTACAATTATACTTTAATATAGCTACATTAATTCCATAGTAAGATGTACTATATTTACTTATCTACTCTCTGTCTCAGACGTTGAGGTGGTTCTATCATTGTACAGAAATCGGTTGCTTTGGGGGTGATTTTAATGTAGTCCTGAAATCAAATTATGTTTTGGGCCACAATGAAGATTTTATGTTTCTTTATTTAAAATTTTCTCCATTTTTGTTGTCATCCGTGTCTAGACTTTTGTGGGGCCACTTCCCCTATCTTCCTCCCTTCTGCTCTTCACATCATCTTTCAATTCTGAATACACATAATAGAAAAATAAGATTGTGAGACTTTAAGCTTTAATATCCATATTAATACCTCCAGCGAGTTTGTAACCCTCTCGCCCTGGCAGAACAACCTCTCTCAGTGCCTGCCTGTGAGTTCCTGTTTGGGGCAGTTAGGAAATGCAGCCCCGCCCCAGACGACTCCTTTCTTGCTGGTGAGCTGATGCCTGTAATTAACGGAGGCCAAAGTTTCTCAGTTCCTTGGGGGCAGCTCTGCTTTGCTTTCTCTTATCATATTCCAACTTAGTCATGGAAGGCTCTCAGTGAATACTTCTTAGGAGAAGGAATGAAAGAATATAATTAAAGATAGGACTTAACAATTTAATTCAGCCTGGGGGAGATACCACTTCATTCACACTAACAAGTAAATTGCTGGTATTAGATAGTTCCCTGGGCACAGGTTTTACTACGAGGAAGAAAGGGCATGATGCACTCCAGTCCTGTCTGAGAGAAGATGGTAATGGACTTGAGACACCCAAAATAGGAATATTATACTTTTTCCAGGGGCCAGTCTTAGGCTTTATAAACTCAGACTATTGTATGGGATGCTTTGTGACCTTCTATAATTTCAGTCTTGGCCTTTTTTGGGGAGGGACACCCCAATCTTAGTTCCCTGACCAGGGATTGAACCCAACCACACCTGTGGCAGTGAAAGCGTGGAGTCCTAACCACTGGAATGCCAATCCCTCAGACTTGCCCTCTTAATTTGCACTGATGCTACAAGGCAGCAGAACTTGCCTTTGCTGCTGCTACAAATCAACAAATGTCTGGGGAGAGGGGCTGGGGAGGAGAGACACTGTTCTACACAATGTGACCTAAGAAGCTATGCCCGTCGTAACTCCACTATCCAAACTGGGCTTCCCTACAGACCTGTCAACTGACCAAGACAGCTTTGCAACCTAACTGGATATTTTTAGAAAATCATCTAGAACCATCTAGAAAATCTAGAATCATCTAGAAAATCATAAGTGCCCCTGCAGATTAATTAGCATTCCCATTCAGTTATGTATGGGTAAGTTTAACACACCATAACTTAGAATAGCGTTTTAGAGGACAGCAGATTGGAATGTTTCAGCAGGGCCAGGGCAATAAAGAAATCTAGGCGTGGTGCTCTAGTGAGCACCTTGGTGGCACTTCCTGTCTAACCAGAGCAGTAAGAGGCTCTATGTCCATTGGAAGAAAGTACCAATTATTTATAATCCAACTTTTGATTTGTGCCTTCACTTACTTTCCAGAGTAGACACTCTCCATGCTACCACCTCAGACCTTGAACACCCATGTGATTCACCAGACACTGATTTTCCTCTTGTCGCTGCACAGATGCGCGGCCTCTGCATTTGGGTCTCATTCATTAGACCTCCCCCAAACAGCTCCTGGTACCAGACTTATGTCTATCTTCTTTTTTCCTTCTGCTTTGCTTTTCATAGATCATTCCTTTTTCTATATGCACGTGCTCTTTTCTTTAAACTTCCTTCCCTCTTTCCCCTTATTTAGAAGTACCTCAGGAAAATCTTTCTTCTGACATTTTATCCTTTCTTGTCCTTCCTGTGTCCCTTGTATGGATATATACATTCATATATTAATATATATGTGTGTGTACACCTTTGGACATGTACACACACACACACCCTTCATCTATATCTTAATAGTTTGCTGATATATACCTATTTGAAGTAAAAAGGACAGAGATTTTACATTAAACATAATACAGACTCAGGACCCTTACCTTCAACTTCTAGATAATTTGAAAGTGCTCAGAAGATTTCCTTTAAAATTTTTACCAAAATCTCTGTCTGCCCCTCTACGGTCCACTAATTTAAACAGCTTTCCTTAAGTACTAGTATTCAGCACAAATAGAAGAAAATAATTTCCTACCATTTTTTTTCTTTTACTTAAAAAAAAATTATAGCTAACATAATAGCACCCTTTTCTAGTTTTCATTGTAAATCTAAGGCATATGCAACAATATTGTGTGTTGAAGAGGGTTTTGTGGACTATGTGGAAATATAAGCACTATTTACTAGGAATGACTAGAAACCGAGGGAAAGCAGGTGGTGAGGCGGTTTATGGATGGAGACTACATGTTTGAGACAATAAAACACAAAAGCACATCAGGCTTTTGAGCTGCAACTTTTATTTGTTAGGGGAGGAGACTCAGAAATCTTTAAGAGAAATGGGAAACCTGGTATGTGATTGAAAATAGAGCAGAAGGATCCAGTGTGTTCTGGCAAAAAAAAAAAATAGTGAAGGTGTTAGTCACTCAGTCATGTCTGACTCTGAGCCACCCCACGGACATGCCAGGCTCCTCCGTCCATGGGATTTCCCAGGCAAGAACACTGGAGGAGATCTTCCCGACCCAGGGGTTGAACGAAGGTCTCCTACATTGCAGGCAGGTTCTTTACCATCTGAGCCACCAGGGAAGCCCATTATATTCCAGTGGATTCTGGCCTGAGATGGTCACTGAGGGTTGTTCTAAGAGGATGTAAACCCTATACAAGGAAGAAGTGTTCAGAATTGTGGGTCTGTGGGCAAGCTCGATGACTTCTAAGCCGTGAGAAGAGAGTCCGCTGGTCTTGCCCTTGATGCTGGATCTACTTGTCTGAGGTCCTGCTGCTGGGATGGGAGAAGGTTAGGGGGTGCGGCTCCAGGCTATCTGAGTTCGAAATGGTGGATTTCAGTTGCATTTGTATGCCAGAGATGTCTTACATTTTAGAAAGGTCTTTTTATTAATTCACATGGCAAGCCTGTAAAACATAGCCATTATCACTATTTTATAGATGCTAAGTAATTTGCCTAAGTTAATAGTATATTTGACTTCTTTCTCTCCCTCAGCTCTGAAAATCAAAGCCCTGTTGATTTTCCTTCAACATGCTACTCACTCCTTGCATTCTTGTCATTCTATTGCTACCTATCCTGTTCTAGGCCTGTAGCATTTCATGCCTGAAAGTGAGAAAAGTGTTAGTTACTCAGTCGTGTCTGCCTCTTTGGGACCCCATGGAGTACAACCCACAAGGCTCCTCTGTCTATGGGATTCTCCAGGCAAATAGTGGAGTGGGCAGTCATTCCCTTCTCCAGGAAATCTTCCCAAACCAGGGATTGAACTGGGCTTCCTGTATTGAAAGCGAATTCTTTTACCATCTGAGCTACCAGGAAAGCCCTCTACAATAGCCTCCTAACCACCCTCTGTGCTCCATCCTGTCTCTGCTTCAGTATATTCAAATATTACTGCAAGAGTTCAATGTCAGATTCATCGTCACAATGCTGCTTTTGCTACATCACTTCTATATTCAAATCATCAATGACATCCCCATCTCATTGTGGGATAAGGACTAAATCCTTCAGCCTGATGGGTAAAGTCTTCCATGGTATTTCCTCAGCCTTCTCTTGCAGTCTCAGTTCCCTTTACTCTGCATGACAAACTTTACCTTCTTGTACATTAAACGACACTTGCACTCAACATTCACAAGTCTGTTTACTGTGTGTCCCCGCCTGAAATTCTGCCTCTTCTCACCTCTATCCATCAGAAGTTGTGTAGCTCAGATCTCACCTTTCAGTGAACAGCCACACTTAGGGTCTGTACCAGTCCCCAGTGATGAATCATGTAGATCTGGGTGACATCTCCTCTGTTTAATATTGTTACTTTACTCTTTATGGTTATTAATGTTTCATCTATTTCCCCATTTTTCATGTTTCCTCAGTTATATAGGCAGCTTGGAGGCAAGAATCCTGTTTTTTACTATTTTGATGTCACAAGATAACATCTTGAAATATTAATCTTTGTGCTTTTGTTTCCCTCTTGTCCTTGCAAGTGACTTTCCCCCTCTTAGGCAGAGGCCTCTATACTGCCTTGGGGAGAAAAACAGGAATAAGAGAAAAAAGCAGGAAACTGTTAATGTTCCAGATTTCCTTTTTCCTTAACTTTCGAAACAGAGTTTTTGGAAATTTAAGAAGGGAAGTCTGAAGACTTTGCAACATCCCCAAGGTTTATGCCATAGCCATGCAATTGGAAAGAGAATGTGGCATACTGGCCATGGTCCACTCAGCTGATGGAGGCCTGCATCTGCCTCAAGATTTTTCTGAGACTTAATCCAAATATTCCCCATAAACACATTCTGCCAATGTCCTGGTCCAGGATGGTCATGGCAGCATCAACCTGGAAAAAATGAGGAGGGCTTTGATCACCTGGAGGAGATGGAAGTGGGCAAGGAAAAACTGAGTGTTAAGATCTGGGAGGACAGACAATGGGAAACTCTGCTGTTACCTACCATCTGTCTTGTCTTGTGGCCACTAGCCACATGTGGCTGTTACATACGTGAAATGTGGCAAATGTGACAAAGGAATTGAATTGCAATAGTCACCTGTGACTAATGGCTGCTATATTGACCACTGTGTGGAGCACCTGACCACTGTCTGTCTGATTCCAGTGCCTCACAGAGTCCAGCACCATTCCTGACGCATAAGAGGCACTCAATAAATATTTCTAGAGTAAATGAATGACATACATTATAAAAGCAATAAATGTGAGTTGATCACTGGTTCAAGATAGACCTGAAGCCTCCATAACTTCAATATTTTTGTTCTGTAGATCATATATAGACACTACTGCAGCTTACTCCATATAAAAAACTTTATAGGAATTGATTTTCTAGGGGTGCATAATTCCAAAACCATTGACATCAACTGACAGCTGGCTATTGAGCTGGACCGTCACTGTACGGCTCTGAATCTGAAAGCACCTAGGCCAAATTTGCCAGAGCTTCAACTTAACCATCTCTGTAACATTCCAAAGGGAACTTAGGTAACATGCTTTTTCATTCTCCCAGTTGAATTGAGCATTGTTTTATATTATATTTGTAACTTGACTGTGCCAGGCCTTACCAACCTGTGGATAA
The DNA here is from genome assembly GCF_910594005.1 of Cervus elaphus. Classification (NCBI taxonomy): domain Eukaryota; kingdom Metazoa; phylum Chordata; class Mammalia; order Artiodactyla; family Cervidae; genus Cervus; species Cervus elaphus. The sequence goes on along the minus strand of NC_057839.1, from coordinate 16,369,206 downwards.
AGAAATATGGTCATGCTAATATTCAGATTACAACAGCTATAGAACTTTAGGCCCTCTCTAGGTTTCTTCGGCGTTTTTACTGCTGTTTCTACTGCTACTGTCTTGTAAGAGAACATGCACTAGGCACAGCTGGCTTTTCCTTGGGGCTACTCCAAACCCCTCAAGGGCGCAGGCTTCTAGGGTTCTAGGGTTGACCTCTTTTCTTCCTGGGCCCTGAATCAAGTCTCTTATGCTCTGAGTCCCATTATAGGTTCTGCTTTGTTTCAAAGAACACTAATCTTTCAGCTTCTGTCTCTCCCCATTCCTTTGGGGATCAAACTTAGTTCACTAGGCAGAAGGATTAAGCTGAATTAGATAATCAACAAATAATTATGGATTCTATTATGTGTAAAGATTTTATTTTTCAAAATGAATGTGTGTGGGCTCAGTCATGTTTGACTTTTTGCAACCCCATGGACTGTAGCCTGCTAGGCTCCTCTGTCCATAGGATTTTCTTGGCAAGAATACCGGAGTGTGTTGCCATGTCCTCCTCCAGGGGATCTTCCCCACGCAGGGATTGAACCTGTGTCTCCCGCATCTCCTGCTTTGCAGGTGGATTCTTTACTGCTGAGCCACAACTAGATACTTAATATACACCATCATCTTTAATATCCAGACATCTTGCTGGACTCCCACCTTCCATGTCCCTTTCCTTCATCCAGGAAACCTGAAACTCCTGTGCATCTCAGTTCATGGCAAGAGACCTATGAGGATCACTGGTTACACAAGTAGCCAGATTCTGAAACCTAGCTTTGGCTCAGTTGGGAGTAGTCACTCCTGAACCTGGAGGTTGTTAGTCCTCAGTGTATATCAGAATAACCTGGAGGGTTTATTAAAACATAGATTGCTGGGCTCCACCTACAATGTTTCTGATTCAGTAGGTCTTGGGTGGGACCCAAGGATCTGCACTTCTGAAGAGTTCCCAGAGGATGCTGGTGCTGATCTAAAGACACACTTGGAGAATCACTGCTTTGATCATCTGGTGACTAGCTTTCTGGAAAAAGAGCTCATGGATGCATGACAGTCCTCCAACTTCATCTTAGTTTTTACTTGCTCTAAAACTTTCGTCAATAAAGACCTTTCCTGCCTGAATCCAAGAAGATAATTTTGGAACATGATGAGAATTCTCTATACCTTCATTTTTCTATTAAAAAAATTATCAGTTTGTTTAGGGTTTTTATAAGCTTTTGAACAGCTTGGTTTATAGGTGGCAGAGAGCAGTGAATCACTGGAGAGTCAGGACACTGAGTAATTTTAGTAAATCTCACTGTAATCTCACTGAAAACACTTGACTAATTAGGTGGAGCTCTGTCTGCTGTACGTATGAGCCCAGAGGAACGGGTCCACTGCCAGATGGAGATTGTTATTCTAATTATATAATATAAATTATTCCCTCCAAAAGGTCAGACAGAATATGACTCCTTTGCTTTTTATTATTTGGGTGAAATTTCCCCAAAGCCTCAAAACATTTACTCAGTTCAATCAATCCATTAAAAAATCCAGTTACCTTACAGATGTTTTATCTACATAACTCTGAAAGGTCAGCTGGATGAGATTTTTAATATCACCAGATGTTTTGCTGTCATGAAAACATAGCTTCACTTGAAATGTTGGGAGAACCTAGATTTTTCTCTGTGCTTAATCACCCTCCTGGCTAAAAAATTCTACCTTCAGTGACCACATTTCATTGTTGAAATTTAGACTCATTTCTTCTTGTTTCTATCTTGGGTAGTAGGAATGAGCAATACTGTTAATTATCTATTGGTAATTACTCTTAATTTATTTGAAGGTAGCTAGTCACTCTTTATCTTTTTCTTTTTCATGCAAAATTACCTCCAACCCTTTTTAAAGCTTCCTTCATAGATCCTAATTTAAGTCTCTTTAATTTGTTCATAACTGTCCTTATCGACCCAGTTTTTTACAGGCCCTTCTTTTATTTTTATTTAGTTTTTAAAAAATAATTTTATTTATTATTTATTTTTGGCTGCGCTGGGTCTTTGTTGCTGTGTGAGCTTTTCTCTAGTTGTGGTGAGTAGGGACTACTCTTTATTTGCAGAGCAAAGGCTTCTCATTGCAGTGGTTTCTCTTGTTGGAGAGAAACCTCTTGTGGAGATGCCACATGGTGGTATGTGGCATCTTCCCAGACCAGGTGTCGAACCTGTGTCCCCTGCATTGGCAGGGGGTCTCTTTACCACTGAGCCACCAGGGAAGCCCTGGGCTCTTCTTTTAAAGCCCAGACCAAAACTGTGACTCCCTGCTCCTAAGGGGTGTACCCTTATCACCTGGGCCCTGAGCAATGCAAGCTCCTAAGCCTGTGATCCCTGGATTCCCCAGCCTTGTTTTGCCATGCCTCCATCCTGTGAAGTGGGAAAGTCTCACAGCCAGTCTCATCAAGTTTGAAGAATATGGTAATGTTGCAGAATTTTGTGTCTAATAATTATTTTTTTAACATATGAATTCAAAGAAGCCATTAGATTTATATAAATTGACTCAGTTCACAGTAAAGTGAAATTGACATTGGGTTAAATAAGTGAATGCAAACCATTGAGTTCATATTTATTTGGAGTTCACTCTTAAGGCAGAATTAAAAAAAATTTTTTTTTACAGAAATAAAAGTTAAGATAACTCTCATGGGTATGTGATAAAAATACCTAATTTTTTAAGTTGTGAGAAACCTGTTACTCTAGGCTCTCGCCAGGGGAAAATCAAGTTATAGACAATAATTGCAGCGTTCTTTGTCCTAATCCTCCACAACCCTGTTACATTTTGTGACCTGAGGGCTTTCCAGTTCTTTTCTTCCAGTGGGTTCTATGTGGCTCAAACCTTTGATAGCATTACTATCTTTTTGTTATTCTAGTTATGGTAGGACAGGATGAAGAAGAGATCTCTCCTTGCAAATTACACTTAGATCAGCATGCAGCCTGTGAATCTTACAACTGGTATTTCCATTTCTGCCTGCTCATCTTTTGTGATATTGTTATAAATTTTACTTCTCCATATGCTATATATTGCATTTTCAGAATGCATTTTCATTATTCTTATTTTTTAGAAATTACTTTAAAAAAGATTTTTTAAAAGAGAAAAAATCTTTTCTATTTATTCATGTATTTACCATTTCTGGCTCTATTCCTTTATGCATTTCCATCTACCTGAAGATTTCCTTTTCCTTCTGCCTAATGAACTTTCTTTAACGTTGCTTATAATTCATGTAAGCTGGCAATGTATTTGCTTTGCCTGAAATACCTTTAGTTTGCCTTTAAGTATGAAAGTTCTTTTTTTATGGGAAAAGAATTTTAAATTTCTATTTTATTCTTTTCATGCGTTAAAGATGACTTTAAAGTATCATATTTATCATTCATCATATTCTGACTTGCATAGTTTCTGATAAGGCACTTACTATAATTCTTGTCATTCTTCCTCTGTGTATATAATATCTTTTTCTTCTGACCACTTTACATTTTTTTTCTCTTTATCATTGGCTTTAGTCATTTAATTATAAAGTGACTTTTTAATTTTTGCTTTTTCTGCTCAAATTTATTGAGCTTCTCAAATCTGTGAGTTTATGGATTTCATCAAATTTGAAAAAATTTAACCATCATTTGCTTAAATATTTTTTATTACCTTTACCCCTGTTTTCCTGAAACTTCAGTTGCAAATTTATTAACCCACCTGATGGTACCCCACAGGTCATGGCTTGTCTCTTATCTTTTCAGTTGTTTTCCAGTTTCATTTTGAATATTTTTATTATTATGCCTTCAAAGTCATTGAATTTTTTAACATTTAGTCTTCTCTTAATCCCAGTGCATTGTTCATTTCGCATGTTGAATTTTTTTTTTTTGGTCATTCATTTGGGTAATTTTTATATCTTTACTTTTCTCTACATTATGGTCATGTTTTTCTTTATTTCTTTAGCACTTTAAGAACTTTTACAATAGCTGTTCTAACTTTTTTTTTTTTTGGATTCTTAGGTACTAGTTCCATTCTCTCCATCTTTTGGATCTGTTTCTATTGATTGAGTTATATTGATTGGTTTTGGCCCTTATTTGCTGCTACTTTGCCTGCCTACTAATTTCTTAATGAAAGTTAGACATTGTGAATTTTGCATTATTGTTTGTTGGATTTTGTGGTATATTTTCAACTAGTGTTGGATTTTGCTCTGGTACACAATTAATTTACTTGGAATCAGTTGAAACTTTATAAGCTTCCTCTTAAATTTTGTTAGGACAAGTCCAGAGCAACCTTTAGTACAGGCTGAAGAATATCAGAGGATTCCACTCCATGTCTTGTGGATTATGATCACTTCCATTCTTGCCCTGTGTGAACTCTGGAAATTGTTCTGTTTACTCATTCCTGATGGTTATTTCACTGTATTCAGGTAGTTTTTTCTCAGACATATACAGATTAGCACCCAACCAGAGACTCAAGGGGACCCCTCAGTAGACTTCCTGAGGTCACTCTCTGCAGAGAGCACTCTGACTCATAAATTCTTACTGCCTTGGCCTCTCTGTATCTTCACTTCGTAGACAGAGAACTCTGATTTCCCCTTTCATGCACCACAGCTCAGAACTGCCTTCTGACAGTAAGCTGGTATGGTTGTTCCACTGGCTTTGACGTTACTCTTCTGTTAGAAATCACAGACCCTTGATATCTGTTGTTTAATATCTGTGGTAGGCAGCTTCTAAAGTGGCCCCCAATGATACCCACCTTCTGGTATTCATACTTTGAGTGACGATAGGATCCAATAAGTAAGAGATACATAGCAAGTGTAGTAGATGTCACTTCTGGGATTACAGAACGTTACAGAATACTCTGACTTCCATCTTGCTGGCAGACTCTCTCTCTTGCTTGCTTTGATGAGGCATGCTATCACGTTAGGGAGGCCTACATGCCAAGGAACTAAGAGTAGCGTCTGGTCAACAGCCAGAGAGTAATGGAGGCCCTCAGTCCAACCACCAAGGGCACCTGAGTCTTGCCAAAGACTGCATGAGTGAGCTTAGAAGTGGATTCCTTTTCAGTCTAGCATAAACGTGAGACCGTGGCACTGGCCAACACTTCAGCGGCAGCCTTGGGAGAGACTCTGAGCTAAAACATCATTCTTGAAAATTTGTGACAATTTCATACTACTTAAAGCATGCCTGGCTTCCTGAACCACAAAAACTGTGAGAAAAGAAGAGTGTGTTTTTTTAAGCTGCTAAATTTGGGGGAAACTTGTTACTCAGCAATAGATAGTGAATAAAGTCTGAAGATCATAGTCTGCTATTTTTGTTCCGTTGTTTAAGGCAGGAAGGATGAATTAGATCTCTGTGACTCAAGCTTGATGAGAAAGAAGTCCCAGACCATTCAAATTACAGCTTATGGAGGTGAGACCCAGATATCAGTGTTTTGTAAGACTTTCCAGGTAATTCCAATATACAGGTAACTATGAAAACCATTATCTTAGATCAGTGATTCTCAGCCATTAATGCAGGAGATTCTGGTTTAATTCCGGGGTTGGGAAGATCCCCTGGAGAAGGGATAGGTTACCCACTCCAGTATTCTTGGTCTTCCCTTGTGGTTCAGCTGGTGAAGAATCCGCCTGCAATGTGGAAGACCTGGGTTTGATCCCTGGGTTGGGAAGATCCTACCCACTCCAATATTCTGGCCTGGAGAATTCCATGGCCTGTATAGTCCATGGGGTCACAAATAGTCGGACACAACTGAGCTACTTTCACTTTCACTTCAGTCATTAATGCACGTGTGAATCACTGAAGGATCTTGTTAGAATCAAGGTTCTGATTCAGCAGTTCTAGAGTGGACCTGGGATTCTGCATTTGCAACAAGCTTTCAGATCATGCTGATGCTGCTGGCTTGTGGACCATGCTTTGGATAGCAAGGACTTAGGTTATTGAGTGCTTTCTTTTTATCCCAATTACTAAGGAACTTGGAACAAATTCATTAGTCTGTACCAAAGAATATTTGGAGATATGAATGGCCTCTCCAGTGGATAAATTGGAGAACTGCTTTCTGAGAGAATGAATCCTGGAATATTAACTATGCTTCCTCTCTTTTCTTAAGAGTCTTAGTGTTGGTGTCTTTGCTCTCATGCAAATTGGACTCCTGGTGTTCTGCCCTAAAGTCTCAGAACCCTGAGATGGGTATGTAGATTAGGTTCCTTCTTCTGCAGCTCTGGCAATCTTCACCCTCTGTGTTTAAGCAAATGTATTTAAGAAATATCTTTTTATTTTTAGCCTCAAGTTAGTTTTACTATAGGGAAGGTTCAGATATCAAAAATGACTATCTTTCATTTTTATCTCTGCTCATTTCTCAGAGGATGGAATGAGGGGTGGAGTAGATAGACATGGCATATTCCATAATTTTTTTTATCTGTGACTGAGTTCCTGACATTTCCCTCTAGGAGACTTATTTGTTGCTGTAAAACCCTTTTCAGCAATCTTCCAAAATATTTCAGATTAACTAATGAAAGTAACCAATGAATTTAACTATGTAGAAAACAAAGCAGAAATTTTTAAGCTTTACTCCACCGGGATCATAAGTAAGAGACTGTTTCTTTTGTAGAACAGCTAGTGCAGTGCAGGCTTATGAAATGACAATAACCCAATGTTTTTCCCCTTGAGGTGGAAAAATCAGCCACTTACTCGCTCTCCACAATTTTTCAACAAAGCTCAAGGGATAAGCACGACTCAGTCTTCCCCATGGAACATAAAGACCTTTAGCTGTTATTACCCCTAACCTAAACCCAACTTAGCATCTCCGGAAAAGGTGTGGTTAGGGAGATGATGTTGCTAGTAAGTAGTTCAGCAAAGTCCTTGTACAAGTTCACAGATTATAAGAGCATTAGGATCCTAGAATCAAGTAGTAATAGCATCCAGTGGAAGATATATTTTCTTCTAGTCACGAGGACTCAGTGATTTACCTTCAAAAATCTAAGGAAAGAACCCAAGTGTATAACTGCCGTTTGGGGTCCATAATCCTGATTGTGATCAAGATGAGAGTAAGTGTAAGGAGTGATCACACAAGATGTGATCAAGTGTGAGAGTATGGCACACTGCCATAGTGTCAGTTACTTTTGCTGTGTAACACACGGCTCTAAAACCTAGTGTAATGAAAGTGTTAGTCACTCAGTTGTGTCCAACTGTTTGTGACCCCATGGACTGTAGCCCACCAGGCTCCTCTGTCCTAGGAATTCTGCAGGCAAGAATACTGGAGGGTGTTGCCATTTCTTACTCCAAGACACCTAGAGATTGAACCCAGGTCTCCTGCATTGCAGGCAGATTCTTTACCATTTAAGCCACTAGGGAAGCCCATGGCTTTAAAGCAATAAATGCTTATACTTTCTGCTTATTCTTTGGGGGTTTTTGTTTTTATTTTTTATTGGAGTATAATTGCTTTACAATGTTAGTGTTAGTTTCTGCTGTACAACAGTGTGAATCAGATGTATGCATACATATACCCCCTCCTCCTTGAGCCTCGCTCCTTCCCTCACGTCCCATCCCTCAAGGTTGTCACAGAGCACAGAACTGAACTCCCTGTGTGCTGCAGGAGGTTCCCACTAGTATCTGTTTTACACACAGGGGTGTATAAACGGCAGTGCTACTCACCCAGGTTGTCCCACCCTCCCCTTACCCCACCCGTGTCCACATGTCCATTCTCTACATCTGCATCTCTATTCCTGCATCTGGGCACTTCTTCTTTAGGCCAACTTAGCTGAGGAGTGATTATTTAGGTTGGTGTCACTCACATGTATACGTGATGTAGGAAAGGCAGGAACAGAGCCTCTGTCCATTAGGCCTCTCATCCTCCAGGAGGCTCGCCTGGGCTTGTTCACATGAAGGTGAAAGAATTCCCAGAGCACAGCAGGAGCTGGTCACTGTGTAAGCACTTCTCAAGCTTCTGCTTGTGTCATGGTTGTTGATGACCCATTTGTCAGAATGAGTTACCTGGCCATGCCCAAATTCAAGGAATGAAGAAATAGACCCATCTCTTGATGGGAAGAGTAGTGAAGTCACATTGAAAAGGGTGTGGATGTAAGGAATGGCAGTCTATCATAGGCAGCCACATCTTTCTTCTCCTGCTGTCAACACCCTGGTTAAATCATCCCATGCATCAGTTATTCCAGGCAGTCAAGTAAATCAAGACTGGTTGCCGATGGTAATTTTCAAAATTACTTACTATCAGTCTTACTACCAGCCAGTCACCTTTAGGTTTTTATTTCACTTAAGTTACTCTGTCTCTTACCAAACATACCTCACATCTCTAGCCTCTATATGTGTAGTTGCGTCAGGCTAGAGGGCCCACCTACAGTATATTTGTTAATATATTATTAATATATTTATTAACATATTATTAATTTATTTATCTAATGAACTCCTCCATATATGCTGATCCCAAGCTTAAATATTATTGCAATTGAATGCTTTCGTGACCTGCTCAGGTGGGTCTAAGTGAGCTCGCATCCTTGCAGTCTTAGATCACAGTGTTCATAACTCTAGGGTTGCCCTGTAATATTGCATCAAAATATTTTGTCTATCTCTCATGCTGGCCTATAAATCTTAGAAATTCAGGGAAGGCAATTTGTCTTCTTCGGTCTTTGCATTCCAGGTGACTAGCCATCTATGGGATCGCACAGAGATGGACACAACTGAAGCAACTTAGCAGCAGCAGCCCAGGCTCTGGCTCCAACGGGGAGGCCTAATCGTTGTTGACTGGGTATATGACACATAGCATAAGTAATGCTATATTCAGGTAGTTTGTGGTTTGGTTGTAGAAATAGTATACTCACCTGTGAAACATCTAGGCAATAATATAAATTATTTGCTATATGAAACAGGAGCAGGTAAAAGTATTTCCTAATTCAGTTTACAATATCTAATTCACCTTAAATTCTCTCCTTTCCAACATTTCTGTCTCCCTCTACCCCTAAATGTAATCTGACATCTTTTTCCATGGCTCTGGAAACAGATGCATGGGGTCCTGATCCACATCACCTGGGCTTCCCTGGTGGCTCAGAAGGTAAAGAATTGACCTGCAGTGCAGGAGACACAGGTTTGATCCCTGGGTTGGGAAGATCCCCTGGAGAAGGGCATGGCAACCCACTCCAGTATTCTTGGCTAGAGAATTCCATGGACAAAGGAGCCTGGTGGGCTCTAGTCCATGGGATTGCAAAGAGTTGGACATGACTGAGTGACTAACGCACATGGGCATACCACATCACCTACTGACCTTATACAAATCACTTAACCTCTGAAAGTCTCAGTTTCCTCATCTTTTTTCTGAGGTTCTCTGAAGATTAAGTAAGTTAAGATACTTACAAGCACTCGGCACTGTGATTAGTAAATGTTAGTTTCAATTGATGTTCCTAATATCACTAACACCATTACATATCCAATGCTACACCTCCTGCTTTCATTCCAGTCCTTGTTATTCCTTTCCTGGACTATTATAATCACTTTCTCAATACTTTCACCCCCCATCCATCCTACAACGTTCACCTGATTGCCTTTCTTACAGGACAATGCTCACCACTTCCTTTAGATGCCTTGAAACCGTCTCTGGCTTCCCTTTAGCTCATGAATCAAGTTCAAACTTCCTAACAATCCCCTAGTGATACTAGACAATGGTCAGTCCCCCTGAATATGCCCACCTGTTTTAAAGATCCTTGTTTTGCACAGATGTAGATGAACGATAATGCTCATGAACGTTATGCTCAGGGCCCATCATTTGTACCTGTACTTTCCAAGGCTTGGCATGTTCTCAGGACTCAAGGAGAAAGCAGCAGCCTGGGGTGGGGTCCTGAGCCAAGGAGCACAGCCACATCCTGGGGGGTAGTCCTGGGGTGATGGGTGGGCCTAATGGACTGCTTGCATTTCTCCCCAGCTGCCCAGATTTCAATGACAGCCTGCCCCTGGCCACCTCACAGAGCATTTGCCTGTCTTTGACCTCCAAGGGTCAAAGACATCTGAACTGGAAGCCGTTCTGCTCCTGCTTGGGGGCCAACATGCCTCAGGCTCCAGAACCGTCTCACACTTCCACCTCCATCTCAGGGGTGCCATCGGGGGATGGAGAACCTTGGAGGCTTTCCTCTGCCCCCAGAAAGATACTGCAGAGGAAGTAACAGATGAGGCATGGCTGATAACACAGTGATAAAGCCAGGAGAAATTTCTAAAACCATCGGCAACAAGAACCTGATTTCTCCATGCCTTGCCACTGGAGAGATTGAATTGTCTTCCCGGTTTTTCTGTTGAAAAAGATAATAAAAAATCAATCCCGGGAGGAGGCTGAAGGATAGGGGGAAAATATCATGGAAATATTTTGAGCAGTTAATTAACTAACAAAAATAACAAGAATGTGTTGTTCTTGTGGAATTTGTGAACCTTGTGTTTATAAACTTTAGAAAATCTGTAATTTCACCTGACATACTTTTATCATTGCACTGTAGTTTTTTTGGGGGGGGGGGCTGTGCCACTCAGTACGTGATATCTTAGTACTCCAACCAGGGATTGAACCTGCACCCCCTTCAGTAGAAGCATGGAGTCTTAACCACTGGAGCACTGTGGAAGTCCTAAAATGGTATGCTTTTTTAAATCCTTTTTTTTAAATTATTTTTTTTAATTGGAGGATAATTGCCTTTTAATATTGTGTTGGCTTCTGCCATACATCAACATGAATTAGCCACAGGTATACATATGTCCCCTCCCTCTTGAAATCCCCTCCCATCTCCTCCTACCCCATCTAGGGCAAAAGCCCCCAGTGGCATTTGCTCCAGGCCCCATAAAATGAATCTTTCCCCACAGCACACAAGGCTCCCTCCTCACTGGATGTTCATTTCCTCTGACAACACAATGTAAATGGTGTCCCCTGGGACAGAACTGACATCCCCTCTCCTGGACTGTCACTGAGCTTCCTGCAGGTGCCTTTCCTGTTGCCCATCGCACAGTGATCAGAACTCACTATTACTTCCCTCTGTGGGTGTCCTCAGGTCAGGAGGCTGTTCTGATCCATCTTTATATTCCCTGCACCTCATATTGTTTCTGTCATATAACCGCTGCTTCATAACGTTTCTTAACTACAAGTATGAAGAAATAAATGGGCGAATATCTGGACAGAGGCATGGAGTTTGCATAATATCTTGACAGATGAGTTTTGTAGTTTTCTTGAAAGAGCGGAGGAGTGGGGGACACTCAAGGTAGTGAAATCAGCAGAAAACGTCTGTCAGGGGTTATGGTGGGATGAAGGGGTGACTAAAGCCAGAGCTCTGTAATGGAGCTTTTGGGGAAAGTGGAATTGTTCTATATCTTCTTTTGTATCAGTAGCAATGGGACCGTAACTCTGAGTCTGAGCCTTGAGGCTCCTCAATTTCATCTGTCTTTTTCATCCATATTTTATTTTTGATTGTTCTATATTTTGATTATGGTGGTGGTTGCATGAATCTATACATGTATTGACATGGATTGTACAACTACACATGAAAAGAAAAATGTAAATTTTACTGTATTTTAAAAAATAAAATTTCTGTAAAAGGAAAACCAGGGCCAGACAAATTGTTTGGTATTTGTGACAGACTATAAAAAATTAATTTGATGAAAATAAAGGATTAAACCTTTTACTTGCATAATATTAATATAATTTTTAAAATAAAATAGAGCAAATAATTCTTATTGGGAAATGATGGCAGATAAAAGTGAACTGGCAAAATATTAGGCCTTAAATTAGGATTGGTATTTAGCTTTGATTCAATGCATAACAGTGTGTTGCCTTACAATGACAGGCAGGTTAGGAGATCAATCAAGGATAAGAGTGGGTGTAAATTATTGATACAGGGATGGCAATAGTAATACATACAGTGAAAGTCAGAGAGCCAAGACAGATTGAAGGAAGAGTTGACAAGAGATATAATATTTTTTTGGATACAGGGAGTGGAGAGAGTCGAAGATAATTTCAGGATTTCAAATCTGACAGAGGAACAATGAGGCTGAGAGAAATGGTGAGACTGGAAGGGGAAGATGATTGTGGGAAGAATGAAAGGAAATTCCCAGTAAGCACAAGGTACCCCCGAGGAGATGGAGGAAGCATGGGAGGAAGACCGGACTTCCTGGTACATAGGAAGTATTGGGCGGAGGCAATCCCCAGACCTTCATATTCCCTATTCCACCACAGGAGAACTGTCACCCCAAAGAGCTGGCTTCCCAGTTAAGCAGAAAATGTCAGTCCGGCTATCAGGGGTTATGGTGGGATGAAGCAGTGACTCTATAAAGACATAGCTCTATAGATGGGGTTTTTGGGGAGAGCTCATCTATAGAGCTCTTACTGTTTGTCAGGCTCCATGTGAAGCATTTTAGCTACACTGCACCTTCTTTAATTTTCTCAGCAACTCTGTGATGTCAATGCTATTTTATCCTCATATTATAAATAAGGAAATCAATGCTTAAAGGGTTTAAGTAATTTTCTCAAACTTATAACTAGGAAAAAGAGGTGCTAGAGTTAAAAAAAAACAAAAAAAAACATTTCTTGAACTTGACTAGTACATTATATTACCTCTCTCCAATAACCTAAAATCAGTTTTGGATTCTGTTTAAGATATTATTAAGAAAATATGCCCCACATTGTATTTAACGTTAAGAATATCACGATTTCTACCAAAGTGGCAGAGCGTCTTCATCTCTTCTTTTTACTTCATATTGCACAAAGTTTTGCTTAGTGTAATAAGCTAAGGTTTGAGTCTTTTGTACACACAGCAGACCACAGTTACATCTTGGTGTGTAGTGGACGCTTTCTCGAGCGCCATGTTACTTCCACCTGAAGTCTCTCTAGAACTGTTGACGTTTCTTTTGGAAGGATTCATTTCACTGAGTTCTCTGTAGTTGGTTCTGGGGATGCTGAGCACGAATGCTCTGTTCAAAGTATGAGAGTGAACTGCTTCTCTCTGGCCAAAGTGGACTCACCTATAACTATGTCTTGCTTGGCTTCATTTCCCCAAGAATGTAGCTCTCTGTCCTCGCCAAACCAAAGATGAGTGAAGCAGTAGGTCACACGCACGATCATCACTGTATTCTCAGTATTTTACAAGGGAACCTACAGACACTTGTATGTTTTCATTCTTTCAGCTGATTCTTCTTATGTAGAGACAGAGATCAGAGCAAAGGGATATGAATCACTGGAAATGATGAACAATGGCCTCAGGCAGAGAAAAGTGTATGCCAGGTATGTGGTTTTGCCAACCCTAAAATATTTGCTTCCAATGCACTTAGTAGGGTTATAATTATAGGATGTTAAACTCTTCAAAGTACTGTGCCTACGCAGCAGTATATTTGATCATTAAAAAAAAAAAAGCAGCTTTATTGAAATGCAGTTTGTGCATGTACAAAGCATGCTACCATCATCACCAATATCTAATTTCAGAACACTTTCATACCTGATGAGAGACTGTGCACCTATTTGCTTTTGTTTCCTATTCCTCCCTCCCCTAGCCCCTGGGAAATGCTAATCCACTTTTTGTCTCTATGGATTTGCCTGATCTGGACATTCCATACAAACAGAATCATACAGTGTGTGACTCTCTGTGTCTGGCTTCTTTTACTTAGCACAACATTTTCAAAGTTTGTCCATTCTGTAGTACGTACCAATGTAGTATGCATTACTTTTCATGGCTGAATAATATTCCATCACATGAATTTACAACATTTTGTTTATCAGTTCATCAGTTGGTGTACATTTGAATTGTTTCCACTTTTCGGCTATTATGAATCATGGTTCATTGAACATTCACATACAGATTTTTGTGTGGAAATGGGTTGTAAATTCTCCTGGGTTTAAACTTTTGGATTATGTGGTAACTCTATGTTTGGCTGTTTGAGAAATTACTAGCCTGTTTTCCAAAGTGGCTGCACAGTTTTACACTTCTACCAACAGTATAGGAGGGTTCTGATTCTTCCAAGTCCTTCCCAACACTTGTTATTATTTGTCATGTTGACTATAGGTATCCAAGCTATCCAGTGGGCATAAAATAGCACTTCTGTATAGTTTCTAATTTTATCATGTAAAATATAAATAAGATGACATTTACCATTTTAACCACCTTAAGCGTATAATTCAGTGACATTAAGGATATTTGCATATTGGGCAATCATCATCACCATCCACTTCCAGAAGTTTTTCATCATCCCAAACTCCCTATTAAACAATAACTCACGACTCCCCTTCTCTTTCTTAATTGTGGTTTGGATTTGTGGTTTTCTGATGGCTAATGTTTTTCTAATGGCTGAGCATCTTTTCATATGCTTTTTGGCCATGTGTATGTCTTCTTTGAAAGCCTTTGAAACCTTCTGTTCAAATCCTTTGCCTGTTTTTAAATTGGATTGTCTTTTTATCATTGAGTTATAAAGCTATTTGTATTTCCTGGATACAAGTCCACTATTAGATGTATAACTTGCAAATATTTTCTCTGATTCTGTGGAATGTCTTTTGCTTTCTTGAAGAAAGCACAGAAGTTTAAAATTTTGATTGTCTCATTTACCTACTTTTTCTTTTGTTGTTTGTGTTTTTGATGTTATATCTAAAAAACCATTGCCTAATCCAAGATCACAAAGATTTGCCTCTATATTTTCTTCTCATTATTGTATAGTTTTAGTTCTTACATTTAGTCTCTGATTTTCTGTTACTTTTTTCTATATGGTGTAAAATAGGGATCTATCTTCATTCTTCCTGGTGAATGTCCTGCTGTCCCAGCATCATTTGTTGAAAAGACTCTTTTCCCCCACGGAGTTGTCTGGCACATTATAAAAACTTAGTTGACCATAGATGAACATTTACATCTATTCCATTGATCTATATATCTGTCCTTATGCCAGTACTACATTGTCTTAATTACTGCAGCTCCAGTAAATTTTGAAATTGGGAAGCATGAGTCTTCCAACCGTGTCCGTTTTTTAAAGATTGCTTTGGTCCTTCTGGGTTCCTTGCATTTCCCATTAATTTTATCATAGCATGTCAATTTCTGCAAAAAGTCTGTTGAGATTTTTGACAAGGATTGCATTGAATCTGTAGATCAGTTTAGATGGTATTGACTTCCTTAATAACATTAAGTCTTTAGATTTATAAATACAGTACCTTTCTGTTTATTGAGGTCTTCTTTAACTTTTTCAGCATCGTTTTATACATTTTCTTTTGTCAAGTTTGTGTGTGTGTGTTGGTTGCTCAATCATGTCTGACTCTTTGCGACTCCATGAACTGAAGCCCTCTAGGCTCCCCTGTCCTTGGAATTCTCCAGGCAAGAATACTGGAGTGGGTAGCTAGTCTCTTCTCCAAGGATCTTCCTGACCCAGGGATTGAAATTGGGTCTCCTGCATTGCAGGCAGATTCTTTACCATCTGAGGCACCAGGGAAGCCTGTTTGTTAAGTTTATTTCTAAGTATATTAATTCATTTTGATGCTATTATAGCTACAGTTGTGATCTTAATTTCATTTCTGGATAGTTCACTGCTAATATATATAAATACAATTGACTTTTGAATATCAATATTTAACATTACAACCTTGTTGAACTTGTTTATAAGTTCTAATCATGTTTTTAGTGGATTCTTCAGGATTGTCCATAGATAAGATCATGTTATCTGCCAAGAGAAATAGATATACTTCTTCCTTTCCAATCTGGATGGATGTCTTTTATTTCTTTTTATTGCTGGATTGCCCTGACTCATTTTGTATTTTAAATCCAATTTGAGTTGAGTAGGAGATTTTAGAATTTCTTTTGTCAGAAGAGAAAAAGTTCAGAAGGGCTAGGCCCAAGCGTATCTAGGAATCCAGTATCTTGCAAATAAATCCATTTGTTGGTTTTCTTTTTTCCTCATTCCCAATTAAGCCATCTAGAGAGATTCTTCTCTGATCCCCTATTTAGAAAAGAATATGTATTTGAAGCAGAGTATGTTTTTTTTCCTTTATAAAACTGTGTCCTTTGATATTCTCCAGTGTTCCAGAAAATAGCATTCATCTAGTTCTCTTTCACCCCAACCTTCTGTATTATCTTTTACCACCATACTGGATACAAAGGTTGGGAAATGTAAACTTTAAACAATAGAAACAAAGTTTACTTTTCATTTATATACCTGGACAGGCACCCTCAAATAACCAGATTAGTGACTATCAGTTTTCCTTTCCTGGCTTCCTTACCCTGGCTTGGGATATCTGATTTTTTTTTTTTTTTTTAATATTCCCATCTATGTCGGTGTTGGGGAATAAACATCCCAACTTAGAGACTATGTGTATTATCTGGCCTTTGCTGAACATGTGCTATTTAGCCTCCTGATTACCTGGCCAATGCAGAGAATTTAAACATAAATCTAATTTTAATTTTCTCCCAATAAGAACTGAAAAATATGTCTAATTATAAGAATGCTACATACTACAATGAGAGAATATTCAGTTCCTACTGATAACCTTGACACATCTGAAATCATGTGTTATTTTTGGAATTCCTATATTGCTCTCTGAGCTGTTAGGGCTATTTTTCAGGGAAGCAGCTGTAAGGCGATGGAAAGAACACCGTGCTCTGAGCCCCATCCTGGGCTTGGGTTCTTCTTCTAGCTAGGCGTGTGGTTTGACTAAGTTAAGTCACTTGAGATCTCAGGGCCTGAAATGAAGGGATTAGACTAAAGAATCCTTGCAAGCTCTGCTATTCTGTGACCCTGTGGATGAGAAGTGCTATTCGCAAGCTGAGTACTGTGTCATTTCAAGAGCTATGTACGTTCAGAAAGAACATTGCAGTTGCAGTGAAATCACAGCTGTTGGTAGCAGAACCTCTTGAAGGAGGGCGCATGTGTGAGGTTTTGTTTTTACATTTCTACCTACGAGCTTGTATGTATAGTCTTTCCTTTCAAAGACCACAGAGGGGTGGGTGATCATAAGAGGAGAGGTGGTACTGGAGACTGAGTTCTAGGGTTGGTTTTCCCAATAGCTAATAAATAAGATAATCCTTAAGAACAGAGTTCATCTAAACAGAAGGCAGTATAAACACACAGTCTCCTTCACTGGCTAATGTACGGGCTAAAGACTCTCCTCTTTGGAGCTCCTCCCTCCTCGTCCTTGTGACCATCCTGAAGTAGGGGCTGGCGGGCCAGGTGCAGAACCAGGAAAGGTCCTCCAGCTGTGGATTCAGAACCCAGTTCACCAACATATGAGCCCTCATCCTGGTTTTCCCAGGACAGAGTCTGCTTATACATGTTATTTCAGAATAATTGCTAATAGAACCCCTTTCCTCTCGAAAGTCTCCTAATTTAGATAATGAATTATATAGTCACCATAAAAGCAAATTTATTCTTGGATTCATGTATTCATTTACTTTTGAAAGTAGTAAAGTAGCTTATAACATTATCCAGTTAAGTCCCTTCACTTGCTTCATTTTCTTGCCTAAATAACATTATTAGCTTCCATTTATTCTGTACCCACTTGTGGCACATTCTGGGCCAAAGTTTTATATGTGAAATCTTATCCTCAGCCCCTTGACACAGTGAGTAGCATTAGTTCTCTTGACAGATGAGAAAATGGAGGCTCTGAGAGGAAAATCAAAGCCAGAACTTGAATGTAGGTCTGTTGGCATCAAAAGTTGCTTGTCATTATTATCATTATTTACCATTATTTATGGCAAATAGATGGGGAAACAGTGGAAACAGTGTCAGACTTTATTTTTGGGGGCTCCAAAATCGCTGCAGATGGTGATTGCAGCCATGAAATTAAAAGATGCTTACTCCTTGGAAGGAAAGTTATGACCAACCTAGACAGCATATTAAAAAGGAGAGACATTACTTTGTCAACAAAGGTCCATCTAGTCAAGGCTATGATTTTTCCAGTAGTCATGTATGGATGTGAGAGTTGGACTATAAAGAAAACTGAGCACAGAAGAATTGATGCTTTTAAACTGTCGTGTTGGAAAAGACTCTTGAGAGTCCCTTGGACTGCAAGGAGATCCAACCAGTCCATCCTAAAGGAGATCAGTCCTAAATATTCATTGGAAGGACTGATGCTGAAGCTGAAACTCCAATATTTTGGCCACCTGATGCAAAGAGCTGACTCATTGGAAAAGACCCTGACACTGGGAAAGATTGAGGGCAGGAGAAGAAGGGGACGACAGAGGATGAGATGGTTAGATGGCAACACTGACTAAATGGACATGGGTTTGGGTGGACTCTGGGAGTTGGTGATGGACAGGGAGGCCTGGTATGCTGTGGTTCATGGGGTTGCAAAGAGTTGGACACGACTGAGCGACTGAACTAACTGACTGACCATTATGTGTGTTTGGAAACAAAACCGCTGACAACAACCTCCTTTGTATTTCTAGATTTAGAGTGCTGATAATAAAATGAATGAAGCACTTCAAATGGCATCCACACTCATTGTGTATTCTTTCTGTTCCTCAGTCTCCTCTTCAGAAAAATGGGAAGGTTAATAGTTTCTACCCCTTAAAGGTGTGGTGAGGATTAAGAGCCAATACACATAAAGTGCTTGAAACAGTCCTCGGTACGTTGTAATCTCTCAGTAAATGTTAGTGTTAGCATCACCATCAATTTAGAGTTGAATTAAGTGCCTCCAGTGCCCATGGTGCCTGAAGAAGTTATGATCCTGGCTGCTCTCTGTCATCCTCAGCTGGCACATCCACAATGACTACACCTTATCTTCTTGCCTTGCCATCTGCCTCTGGTTATATTAATTTTATGTGGAATCTTAGTTCCCTATGGAATCAGGAATTGAACCTGCACCCCTTGCAGTGGAAGCATGACATCTTAACCAGTGGATCCCCAGAGAAGTCCCCTATATTACCTTTTATTAACATCTCTTTGCTGTTATAATTTCAATGAGTACAAAACATGTAAAAAAATTTTGTTTTCACATCTACACACATGTTTTTCCTCTGGCTACCAACTCATTTACCCAGCTTTGAAAAACTAAAGGGCTCTGCGGTAACATTTGAAACATAATTTGAAAAGGAAACTGTTTAAAGCATCGGTAGTAGTTTCTCAATTTTCCAGTAATTCACAGTATCATTTCATCCCTCAGTTTCTCTACCTCTGAAGGGATAGCTAACAGCTAGTTTTGAGATTCTTATTAAAGTTTAGTCTTAAGATGAAGGATTGGTAGTTAACTTGATTTAGGCATCATAATGGTTGAAAATTTTAAAATGTTGAGAATCATGTAGCAAGCATACTTTTATTTTTATTTATTTATTTTTTTGATATTTTTTTTTTTTTTATTAGTTGGAGGGTAATTACTTCACAACATTTCAGTGGGTTTTGTCATACACTGATATGAATCAGCCATAGAGTTACATGTATTCCCCATCCCGATCCCCCCTCCCGCCTCCCTCTCCACCCAATTCCTCTGTGTCTTCCCAGTGCACCAGGCCCGAGCACTTGTCTCATGCATCCCACCTGGGCTGGTGATCTGTTTCACTATAGATAATATACATGCTGTTCTTTCAAAACATCCCACCCTCACCTTCTCCCACAGAGTTCAAAAGTCTGTTCTGTACTTCTGTGTCTCTTTTTCTGTTTTGCATATAGGGTTATCATTACCATCTTTCTAAATTCCATATATATGTGTTAGTATGCTGTAATGTTCTTTATCTTTCTGGCTTACTTCACTCTGTATAATGGGCTCCAGTTTCATCCATCTCATTAGAACTGATTCAAATGAATTCTTTTTAACAGCTGAGTAATATTCCATGGTGTATATGTACCACGGCTTCCTTATCCATTCGTCTGCTGATGGGCATCTAGGTTGCTTCCACGTCCTGGCTATTATAAACAGTGCTGCGATGAACATTGGGGTGCATGTGTCTCTTTCAGATCTGGTTTCCTCAGTGTGTATGCCCAGAAGTGGGATTGCTGGGTCATATGGCAGTTCTATTTCCAGTTTTTTAAGAAATCTCCACACTGTTTTCCATAGTGGCTATACTAGTTTGCATTCCCACCAACAGTGTAAGAGGGTTCCCTTTTCTCCACACCCTCTCCAGCATTTATTGCTTGTAGACTTTTGGATAGCAGTCATCCTGACTGGCGTGTAATGGTACCTCCTTGTGGTTTTGATTTGCATTTCTCTGATAATGAGTGATGTTGAGCATCTTTCATGAAACTAGAACACTTTCTAACACCATACACAAAAATAAACTCAAAATGGATTAAAGATCTAAATGTAAGACCAGAAACTATAAAACTCCTAGAGGAGAACATAGGCAAAACACTCTCCGACATAAATCACAGCAAGATCCTCTATGACCCACCTCCCAGAATATTGGAAATAAAAGCAAAAATAAACAAATGGGACCTAATGAAACTTAAAAGCTTTTGCACAACAAAGGAAACTATAAGTAAGGTGAAAAGACAGCCCTCAGATTGGGAGAAAATAATAGCAAATGAAGAAACAGACAAAGGATTAATCTCAAAAATATACAAGCAACTCCTGCAGCTCAATTCCAGAAAAATCAATGACCCAATCAAAAAATGGGCCAAAGAACTAAACAGACATTTCTCCAAAGAAGACATACAGATGGCTAGCAAGCATACTTTTAAAGTTAAAAATAATTTCTTCTCTATTACCAGAAAGAGTAACATGTTCATTGCTGTATAAATTCCTGGTGTGTTCTTTTTTTTTTAAATTTATTTATTTTAATTGGAGGCTAATTACTTTACAATATTGTAGTGGGTTTTGCCATACATTGACATGAATCAGCTATGGGTGTACATGTGTCCCCCATCCTGAACCCCCCTCCCACCTCCCTCCCCACCCCACCCCTCAGGGTCATCCCAGTGCACCAGCCCTGAGCACCCTGTCTCATGTATCGAACCTGGACTGGCGATCTATTTCACATATGATAATATACATGTTTCAATGCTATTCTCTCAGATCATCCCACCCTTGCCCTCTCCCACAGAGGCCAATAGACTGTTCTATATATCTGTGTCTCCTTCGCTGTCCTTCATATAGGGTTATTGTTACTGTCTTTCTAAATTCCATATATATGCATTAGTATACTGTATTGGTGTTTTTCTTTCTGACTTACTTCACTCTGTATAATAGGCTCCAGTTTCATCCATCTCATTAGAACTGATTCAAATGTATTCTTTTTAATGGCTGAGTGATATTCCATTGTGTATATGTGCCACAGCTTTCTTATCCATTCATCTGATGATGGACATCTAGGTTGCTTCCATGTCCTGGCTATTATAAAAATAGTGCAGTGATGAACATTGGGGTACACATGTCTCTTTCAGTTCTGGTTTCCTTGGTGTGTATGCCCAGGAGTGGGATTGCTGGGTCATATGGCAGTTCTATTTCCAGTTTTTTAAGGAATCTCCACACTGTTCTCCATAGCGGCTGTACTAGTTTGCATTCCCACCAACAGTGTAAGAGGGTTCCCTTTTCTCCATACCCTCTCCAGCATTTATTGCTTGTAGACTTTTGGATAGCAGCCATTCTGACCAGCGTGAGATGGTACCTCCTTGTGGTTTTGATTTTCATTTCTCTGATAATGAGTGATGTTGAGCAACTTTTCATGTGTTTGTTAGCCATCTGTATGTCTTCCTTGGAGAAATGTCTGTTTAGTTCTTTGGCCCATATTTTGATTGGGTTATTTATTTTTCTGAAATTGAGCTGCAGGAGTTGCTTGTATAGTTTTGAGATTAATTCTTTGTCAGTTGCTTCATTTGCTATTATTTTCTCCCATTCTGAAGGCTGTCTTTTCACCTTGCTTACAGTTTCCTTTGTTGTGCAAAAGCTTTTAAGCTTAGTTAGGTTCCATTTGTTTATTTTTGCTTTTATTTCCATTACTCTGGGAGGCAGGTCATAGAGGTTCCTGCTGTGAATTATGTTGGAGAGTGTTTTGCCTATGTTTTCCTCTAGGAGTTTTATAGTTTCTGGTCTTACATTTAGATCTTTAATCCATTTTGAGTTTATTTTTGTGTATGGTGTTAAAAAGTGTTCTAGTTTCATTCTTTTACAAGTGGTTGACCAGTTTTCCCAGCACCACTTGTTAGAGATTGTCTTTTTTCCATTGTATATTCTTGCCTCCTTTGTCAAAGATAAGGTGTCCATAGGTGCGTGGATTTGTCTCTGAGCTTTATGTTTTGTTCCATTGATCTATATTTCTGTCTTTGTGCCAGTACCATACTGTCTTGATGACTGTAGCTTTGTAGTAGAGACTGAAGTCAGGCAGGTTGATTCTTCCAGTTCCATTCTTAAGAATACTGGCATGGGTACCATTCTCTTCTCCAAGGGATCTTCCTGGCCCAGGGATCGAACCCAGCTCTCCTG
Source organism: Cervus elaphus (assembly GCF_910594005.1). NCBI lineage: Eukaryota > Metazoa > Chordata > Mammalia > Artiodactyla > Cervidae > Cervus > Cervus elaphus. The sequence continues at coordinate 16,346,874 of NC_057839.1, read as the reverse complement.
CATTGCTGCCTGCAATCTGCCGATTGTTTACCATCTGAGCCACCAAGGAAGGCCTATCTAGTATATATATAAAAGATGTGTGTATGTATATATATATACATATATATATATATGAAGTGAAGTGAAGTGAAAGTCGCTCAGTCATGTCTGACTCTTTGCGACTCCATGGACTATACAGTCCATGGAATTCTCTAGGCCAGAATGTTGGAGTGGGTAGCCTTTCCCTTCTCCAGGGGGTGTATGTATGTATATATATGTATGTGTATATGTATGTATGTATACGCACATGTATATGTGTATATGTACATGTCTCTATAGACACACATATACATACGTATGTATACACATATGTCTATCTATGTATACATGTGTACATATGTATACATATACACACATGTATACACATACATATACATACAATTGTATATACATATGTGAAGTCTCTCAGTCATGTCTGACTCTTTGCAACCCTATGGACTGTAGCCTACCAGGCTCCCCTGTCCGTGGGATTTTCCAGGCAAGAGTGCTAGAGTGGCTTGCCATTTCCTTCTCCAGGGGATCTTCCTGACCCAGGGAACAAACGCGGTCCTCCCGCATTGTAGGCAGACACTTTATCGTCTAAGCCAAGAAGGAAGACACATATACATATATGTATACACATATACACACATGTATACACATATATGTATACACACATACACACATGTATACATGCACGTGTATGTGTGTATGTGTATGTGATTGCATATATGTATACATATACATGTATATACACAATATGCATATGTATATACATATATACATGTGTATGTGTATACGTGTGTATGTGTGTATACACATATATATGTATGTATATACATGTATATGTATATATATACACACATTTATGTATGTATATACATGTATATGTATATATATACACACATTTTTATATATTCTCATATATATATCTTATACATGCATAGTAATAAAAATGAGATGAAACAAGTTTTACAGTATATTTCAGTTTCTGAAATATTATAGATATCTTTGTATTTCAGTCATATTCAGATCATCATATTCAACTATTTTTGGCAGCAGAACTAATTTTGCAGAAGGCGCCACCCTACATGGAACATAAAATTCAGGCTTTTGAGGGCAAGACAGGAATGGGCGATCCAGGGCCCCACTCACTCAGGCTCCCACTGGCTTCCTTCCTTCCATACTTACCCTCCATCCTGTGGACCCTAAGGCATGAGCAAGGCATCCGTGGACCCAGGAGTCATTAGAAATATGTCATAATGTATTTAGCCAATCTCTCTTCATTTAGGTTATTTCCAAAGGCTTCCTACTATAAGCAGTACTGCAGTGAACATCTTTATAGTTCATCTTGGTACATATGCTTATTTATATATTTATTTATTTCCTTGGATACTTTTTTTTAGAAATAGAAAATCTGGGTCAAAGGGTATGCCTATTTTAAGAGTCTGTTTTTTTTTTTTAATCAATGTTGCAAAAGTTGTCTTTCAGAAAGTCTGTACAAATTAACCGGCTAACCCTGAGTATTTTCATTAAAAGTAAAATCCTGGCCAAGTGTGTTGGTTAATAGCAAAACTATAAAATTTAGAACCTATACCAGATCCTATTAACTTAATAGAGAAACAGAGACAAGATCTCCCACCCCCCCACCCAAAGAATTCTATTCTTTAATATTTGCAGAGAATTTCAAAGCAAAGACCCTATCCTCAAAAAGCTTATATTTTACAGTAAAAATAAAACAGAGAGAGATAAATAAATGTGGAGAAACTCTTGCTCATGCCTATAAAGTGAGCTTAGAATAGGACTAAGAAAGCAAATACTCTTGAAGTAGGAAGACACAAGAGTCAAAGCGACCTCAATAGTAGGAAGCCACGAGAGTTAAACTGGCCTTAATACTGTGGGCACTTCCACAGGCATTGCTGTAAAAGAAGATTCAACCCAACCACACAGTGTAGCTTTGTCTGCCACCATGATCATATATTTGGCCCCCTGGGCACTGGGATTATGCGTTTAATGGTCATCAGTGTAAGGGAGAAATCTTGAAAAAGTCATCTAGAAATCGCTCCATGAAATCAGTTCCAGATACCTGAAAGCGCTGTCTTGCTCCTGGTCATCTGCCACTAGACCTCTAACCCTAAAATATTAAGATGTCAGGAGGTCACCCTGGGTGGGAGCTACAGCCTTGGGTGAAATAACAGTGAAATATCACCTCCTTCAAATTGGGTACAATTTCTTTTCCCTTTTTTTCCTTTCAAAGAAGACATTGGCTTAATTTTCCCAGGAAGTTCTTGTGTTCTTGCACTGACTATCTTTAGATGTCAGTAAGGTCTTTACAGATCTCTCTGCAAAGAGAAGCTAACTTAAAAAAGTTGGTGTTGGGAAACTTAAGTACATAGCAATGCTTTTGCCTCCTTTTATGGTAGGTTGCTAAAGGTTCCTATATTAGCATAATGCATGAATTTGAAGTCTTTTAAATTAAGCCAAGTAAAAGTCTTTTCATAGATAGTTTCCTAGATATAAATCATCCTTAAGGTTATTTTATGCCATTGGTTGCTAGAACATTTCCAGGCCCAATGTTACATGTCAGCAGAGTACTAAACTGACTGCCTTTTTGATGATTTGAGGCACACCTCATCAATTTGACTCAACTCTCCTAAAGATTTTCAACAGTGGCAACACACTGGAATCTCCTGGAGATCTTTAGAAACAGATCTCTGGATCCAGTCCCACAGACAGCCCCAGATCTTCTGACATAATTGGCCTGGGGTGGCGACTGGGCATGAGACTATTTTAAGAGCTCCCTTGTGTTTCCAATGTGCAGCCAGGATTAAAAATCTGGATTTAACCCAGTCCTTCTCTGGTTTCTTATTTTTGTCTAAGAGTTGAGTTGAATGGAAAGTAGTCATTTTAAGGAAGCTGGAGAAAAAGAGATTAGAGAAGTAATTTCTCTATGTTAAGAATGTCCCACTCTCCAAAGAAAGTGGTAGCCATTCAGTGGTGTCCAACTCTTTGTGACACCAGGCTCCTCTGTCCATAGAATTCTCCAGGCAAGAATATTGGAGTGGATAGTCATTCCCTTCTTCAGGGGAATCTTCCAAACCCAGGGATCAAACCTGGGTCTCCCACATAGCAGGCAGATTCTTTACTGTCTGAGCCTCCAGGGATGCCCAGTCTCCTGAAATAATGCATAAATACTGGGACAGGATTATTGTTCTCTGACCTTAACTGACCTGGAAGGAGGTCAGCATCAGGGCAAGACCATGGGCAGTGTGAAAGGAGACAACATGGAATTAATATCGGTTTAACATAAGTAGCATCTTCCTATGGTGTGTGTGTGTGTGCTAGGTCATTTCAGTCGTGCCTGACTCTTTGTGACGCTACGCACTGCAGCCTGCCAGGTCCATGGGGATTCTCCAGGCAAGAATATGGGAGTGGGTTGCCATGACCTCCTCTAGGGGATTTTCCCAACCCAGGGATTGATTTCATGTCTTTTACATTTCCTGCTTTGGCAGGCAGTTTCTTTACTACTAGCACCACCTAGGAAGCCCTCCTTCTTATGGCCTCACTGATGAATGACCTGAGTGCTTCCAGCCATCATTCCAAACTAAGTTCTTGGCACTTTGGAATAAGGCCACACTTTTTCCCCAGGATCAAGCAATTCATTACTTAATTTGTCTGGGATCTTATTGTGAAACTCATTATTAAATCCATCAGGGCCCAGAGGGTGTCAGAATGATTTAGCAGTCTTATAAATTTCTTTATATTCTTTTGTGGTTCTCATTGTATGTTACATGCTTTGGAATGACAGGAAGATATAACTTATCAAAATGATTTTAAAAACATCTTTTTTTTTTTTAAAGAGAAGAGAGTTATGGAAAGAATCTTTTAAACCCCCAAGTTAATATTTAAGTTAGAATGAAACCTGTTCTCATTCAAGTCCTTGATTGCTTTATTAGAAGTAATTGCTTACTTTGGTTTAAGAGGATTGGCTAGGGCAGGTTACTCGTTTTCATGTCTCATTCATACAAACTTTATATTAAATATTTTTAATACATTTTAACTTTTAAAGTTTTGCAAATTAGACAAGAACCTGCAGAAATAAGAGGTATGCTCTTTTTTTCCATCGATATATTACTCCTATTAAAAATATCATTCCACTAATGTCAAATGGACTTTTGGTACCTAATGATCTTGACAAGAACAAATACAACCGTGTGGATTTGGAATCAGGAGAGAATAGGGTCATTTATCTGTGGTGCTGTGGGAGAGACATTTTCTTTTTCAATTTTCTTCCTCCGTTTCCTTATTACAATTACTGTTTGGGTTCATTATGACAACTCTCATCATTATGACTTTTCGAGCTCTCAAGCTGGAGAAAGATTAATGGTAGAAGGAAATATGGTCTTTGGCATTAGAGCTACATCTAGCTGTTAATATAACATAGCAGAAGTACATGAAATCCATTTATTAGATTTATGCTTGTGATGGAGAAAGTGGTATAAGGTATAAAATGTTAAGATGTAGAACCTGAAATATTGGCAGGTGGCATGTATATTTTATCCATTCATTCACTTATTCATTCAACAAATCTTAAGCATCAGTTATGTGTGCATTCCATTCACTGAGCTAAAAAAATAAGCCTTCATTAGACCTAATCTGAAAGGGATGCTGGACAGGAAGGGTGCCCGGGGGCAGGAGAAGGGGGAGTTACTTTCCTGGTTTTGTCCATTCTGAAGACTAGAATTTTAATTCTGATTAGTTGGCAAGAGCTCCTGGATCTAGGTGTCTATAAAATTGATAACTAGAGATTGTTTAAGACAAAGCTTTGTTAAGGATCAGTGAATCTAGATATGAGAACTATATCTTTACTAATTCACCGTGTAGTATACAGGCAATAAATGTTCCAACAGTGAGTCTGATACAAGCCTCTAATTTTTCTTCACCAGAGAGATTGGTAATCCTTTTTAAACTATCACAACAAAGAGAAAAGTTCTGGTCCCGAGCTGGGTTGTTTTCTTCCAGTGTAGCTGTGTATCTGTGTGATGTCCTCCTGTGATGAGTTTAGAGATACCTTCCTTGCCACAGGTCTCTCATTCCTAGCCCTAGAGAGTGATTAATTAGACTTTGTTGCTTAACATTGGCAAGGACTACTCTAGGTCTGTTTACAAGAGCTCTCCAAGTGTTCTCTCTGTGGGATTTTGTTTCTCAGCCCTATGGCTTTGGGTAGGGCCTTTAAAAGACGCTTGGAAGCAAAAAGAGTCATTTCCTGCTTGGAGGTCTAACTGTAAAGAACTTTGTCATAGCTCAGAATTAGGGAATCGTGACCAATTGCTGTGCAACTCCATTTGACACCCTCCCTGGTAGAAGTAGGTAAGGAGTAGCTTAGGGGTGTTTCCCTTAAATCTCTTATTGCTGTAACATGTAGGTTACAGTCAACACTGCTTGGCACAGGAGATGCAACAATTGAAGAGCAGTGGCCCTGTCCCCACGGAGCTCAGAGTCTGGTGAGGGACTCACACAATTGTAAAATGGTGTCATCGGTGCCATGATAGAAGAGTGTAGGTGTGTGGGGCGGGGTGGGCAGAGGGCAACGTGATGTAGGATTATCCAGAAAGGTGACTTAACCCAGAAAGTGTAAAGGCATTTACAACTTTGCTAAGTATCACAATTTTTAGAATATTGATCACTCCAAAACAACCTGGGAACTTTTTCCAAGACTTTTGTACTTCTATGTGAAAATATAAACTGGTAAATCCTGTACAATGTTTGTCAAGGTTCTGTTGCTGTTCAATTTTATCAACTCTTAAATTGTGAGATGTATTAAGGAGTGGTCAGGGTAGATTTTCCACAAAGATGCTACCAGAGCTAGGGTTTAAAGTCAAATGACAGTAAGTCAGAGAAAATCAAGAAGGGGAACAGTCTTCTTTGCAGAGGAAATAGTGCTCAGAAAGGTCTGACAACAAAAGGCAGTGGGTTAGGAGAGCTAGGGTGGTGTCATCTGCATATCTGAGGTTATTGATATTTCTCCTGGCAATCTTGATTTCATCTTGTGCTTCATCCAGCCTGACATTTTGCATGATAATCTCTGCATAGAAGTTAAATAAACAGGGTGACATGGCAGTGGGGAGGGGTGCCTAGGACCACAAAGGAATGATGCTGAAAGTGTCAGCAGGGGTATGATCATGGAGAACGTTAGGTGCTGAATAATGAGTAAGTTAAAGCTTATCTTGAAGGAAGGCAGTGGATGAAAGGGAGATAACTAAAGCCTTTGAACAGGAATGGGACAAAATCAGATTTGTATTTTAAATAGAACACTATGGCTGTACTTGGATCATGAACTGGAGGGATGAGGCTGGAGACACAGAAGACCCTGGAAAGGCTGAGGCAATAAATTAGGGAAGGTAAGCTGGTAGCCTGAACTTAGGCAAGGAAGACTGGAGGATAGAAAGAAACAATGGATTAGATAGGTTATTACTTGGACCGGATTTGGTGAGGAAGGGATAATTGCAGGGATGGGGGAACCCTATTCAGCCTGGGCATCAGCCAGTGGGTACCGAATCTGTCTCAACCAATAGTAAGTGTTCAGTGAAGGGAAAGAAACTATAACAAACCAAATAAATAGATTATTCCCTTCCTTTATCATCAACACCATATTTTAAGTATTTTTATGTTATTTTCTGTCTTCTAATTTTTACTATTTGTTTTGAATAAGAAATACATTCATATGTTTCAAAATTCAAAAGCATCTTAACAAAGTAAACATCAAACAGTCTCTTTCCCTCTCATCTACTTATTTCTTATGTTTCCTTGCGGGGGTCTTTGTGCAGATACCAGCAAATACAAATACCTATTATACCTTTCTTCCGCAAAAGGCAGGAGCCTACTTGATACTGTGACCTTTACCTTGGTCTTTTGTTTTGTTTTGCTTTATTTTGTTTTTTCAACCTAATAGTTAATCCTGCATAACTTTCCATATCAATATCAGTTCAGTTCAGTTGCTCAGTCATGTCTGACTCTTTGCGACCCCATGGACTGCAGCGTGCCAAGCTTCCTTGTCCATCATCAACTCCTGAACCTTGCTCAAACTCATGTACATTGAGTCAGTGATGCCATCCAACCATCTCATCCTCTGTCGTCCCCTTCTCCTCCTGCCTTCAATCTTTCTCAGCATCTGCGTCTTTTCCAATGAGTCAGTTCTTTGCATCAGGTGGCCAAAGTATTGGAGTTTCACCTTCAGCATCAGTCCTTCCAGTGAATATTCAGGACTGATTTCCTTAGGATTGACTGGTTTGTTCTCCTTACAGTCCAAAGGATTCTCAAGAATCTTCTCCAACACCACAGTTCAAATTAATCAATTCATCAGCCCTCAGCTTTCTTTATAGTCCAACTCTCACATCCATACATGAATACTGGAAAAACCATAGCTTTGACTAAACAGACCTTTGTTGGCAAAGTAATGTCTCTGCTTTTTAACATGCTCTCTAGGTTGGTCATAGCTTTTCTTCCAACGAGCAAGTGTCTTTTAATTTCATGGCTGCAGTCACCATCTGCAGTGATTTTGGATCCCTCCAAAAAATTAAGTCTCTCACTGTTTTTATTGTTTCCCCATCTATTTGCCACGAGATAATGGGACCAGATACCATGATCTTAGTTTTTTGAGTTGAGTTTTAAGCCAACTTTTTCACTCTCCTCTTTCACTTTCATCAAGAGGCTCTTCAGTTCCTCTTCGCTTTCTACCATAAGGGTGGTGTCATCTGCATATCTGAGGTTATTGATATTTCTCCTGGCAATCTTGATTTCATCTTGTGCTTCATCCAGCCTGACATTTTGCATGATAATCTCTGCATAGAAGTTAAATAAACAGGGTGACAATATACAGCCTTGACATACTCCTTTCCCAATTTGGAACCAGTCTGTTGTTCCATGTCTGGTTCTAACTGTTGCTTCTTGACCTGCATACAGATTTCTCAGGAGGCAGGTAAGGTGGTCTGGTATTCCCATCTCTTTCAGAATTTCCCACAGTTCGTTGCGATCCACACAATCAAAGGCTTTGGCATAGTCAATAAAGCAGAAGTAGATATTTTTCTGGAACTCTCTTGCTTTTTCGATGTTCCAGTGGATTTTGGCAATTTGATCTCTTGTTCCTCTGCCTTTTCTAAATCCAGCTTGAATATTTGGAAGTTCACAGTTCATGTACTATTGGAGCCTGGCTTGGGGAATTTTGAGCATTACTTTGGTAGTGTGTGAGATGAGTGCAATTGTGTGGTAGTTTGAACATTCTTTGGGATTGCCTTTCCTTGGGATTGGAATGAAAACTGACCTTTTCCAGTCCTGTGGCCACTGCTGAGTTTTCCAAATTTGCTGGCATATTGAGTGCAGCACTTTCACAGCATCATCTTTTAGGATTTGAAATAGCTCAGCTGGAATTCCGTCACCTCCACTAGCTTTGTTCATAGTGATGCTTCATAAGGCCCACTTGACTTAACATTCCAGATGTCTGGCTCTAGGTGAGTGATCACACCATCATGGTTATCTGGGTCATGAAGATCTTTTTTGTATAGTTCTTCTGTGTATTCTTGCCACCTCTTCTTAATATCTTCTGATTCTCTTAGGTCCATAACATTTCTGTCCTTTATTGTGCCCATCTTTGCATGAAATATTCCCTTGGTATCTCTAATTTTCTTGAAGAGATCGCTAGTCTTTCCCATTCTATTGTTTTCCTCTGTTTCTTTGCATTATTTATAGAGAGTGGCTTCCTTTTGTTTTGCTTACAGCTGCATAATATTCCATGGTGTGGATATACTGGAGTTTATTAAACTGGTTCCTCACTTAGATTCTTTCCAGTTTGTTGGTATTATTTTAAAAATGCTTCAGATAGGCATCTTATATTTTCATCATTTTGTATGTGGGCATGTGTATCTGTCAAAATATTTTTGACATATCAAAAGGAAAAATATTTATAAGTTTGATACATAGCAGTATGTTTTAAAAATTGATCACTCTACTCAGGAAATTTTCCTGAAGATACTTTGGGTTTACATATTAAAATATGATCTGATTTGGCATGGTATCACCCTATTATTATTCAGTTGTGTTAACCTTTAAAGTAGCAGCTGTGATATGCTGATATTTTTGTGTTACCTGAGAAGATAACTTCCAGAGCGCCACAAAAGCAAGGCTTTGAGTCACTGAGCCTCTATTTGTTAGTAACAATAAATAGGAAATTTAAGTGATCATCTTATAATTTTTCTCCTCATATTTCTTAAATCACCCATCTTCCTAAGAGATGACTGATCCTTGATGCTAGCAGGTCATGGGCAAGCAAGAGGAGATAAATTTATTACGTGCTTAATATCGCAAGACTGTCTATGCTCGTACTTTTAAAATCAGGTGTTGATCAGAACAAACAAACAAGTCTTTCTTGGATCTGGGCTGTTTTAAAGGTAGAACTGAGTTTTAGATAAATGTGTCCAATTGTACTTGTTTCAGGTAAATTTGCAGTAGAAACAAGACAGCTTTTCCCTTTAAATCTCTGCTGCAAGAAACCAGCTTCTAGCTTAGAGCTGACAATACAAATTCCAAGAGGCTTACTCCCCATGGAGGCACATCTATTCTTCCTATCCAGGGGTGTGGGCTTTGGACATTGGCAACTTGTGAAACATTTACAGCCCCCCTGCCACCTGGTAGCACATGATATTTCATTTCTGGCACTCTGGGAGTCAGGGAGTCCTCCCTATGCTAACTCTGGGTCTGCAGGTAGAGCCCATTGAGTCTGTTGTAGTTCCATTTGCGTTTAAGATTTTGTCAGTAAGGAAGTTGAGATGATATTGAATTTCTCCAAGTCTTACTGTGAGGCAGAGATACTGCTTAGATCTTGAATACCCTTAAGCCTTCAGCAAGAGAAAAAAAAGAAAATGTTATGGTAAAAGGGTGGGGTTGTCTTGGCTTTTCCTCCGTTTGTAACGTAAGCCCGCCCACTCCTACACACCCAGCCAGCATCTGGTATCCATCAACCTTCATTATGCCCAAACTGCCTTCCCCAGATGTTCCTATATCTGGTCTCTCAACTTTGAACTGAGAATGTTCCTCCCTCCCTTTTTCTCCCCGCCATAATTCTGCAAGAGACAGACTCTGCCCTGTCCCTACAGTTCTTAAACACTGCTGTGCTTCAGAATCCCTGGGGGTATTTGTTAAAATCCCGGGTCACTTGTCCTGTGTTTCTGAACTTGGGAATCTGCATTTTAACCAGCAGGCTCCATCTCCCACCCTAGGTGAATCTGACTTGGTGAGGAGATGACTCTTTGAACAGCCCTGTGCTACTCATCTCAGGGGAGGGCTGCCAGGGAAGGGGGCGGTGTTAGTTTCAGCTCTGCCCACCCTCCCGCAGCAGTCCCTGGCCCGGCTTCAAATAAGCCGCTCTAACTGTCAGTGCTTCTGTTTCCTTCTCTAAAGCCCGTGAGAGCAGAGAGAATTCTGTGTGCTTAGTCACTCAGCTGCGTCCTCCTCTCTGCGACCCCATGAACTGTAGCCCTCCAGGGTCCTCTGTCCATGGGGATTCTCCAGGCAAGAATACTGGAATGGATTGCCATGCCCTTCTCCAAAGGATCTTCCCAACCTAGGAATTGAACCCAGGTCTCCCACATTGCAGGTGGGTTCTTTACCATCTGAGCCACCAAGGAAGCCTACTTAACGTAAACTCACTTGTCCCCTTGTCTTTCCTCCTTGCCTGGCTGGAAAACTCCAACTCCGGATGGCGCTACTATCTGGCTCCTCTTCCCTGCATTCTGGCTGTTGAGTGTGACTAGGGAAAACCAGGGACTTAGGCCAATCAACCCTGCTCAACCAAGCTCTCAACCCTGCAAATCCCACCGTGCCTCTCCAGACAGCTCACTGTCTCATTCTGCACAAGGACAGTCCCAAACGTTCTTCTCTTTCCTCAAACTTCAGACCCAGCCTCTTCCCCCACATCTTAACTTATGAACTGACTTTCCAATTCACAGATAAAGTAGAAGCCATGAGAAACCCACCACCAAACCTACAGATGCACCTCTTTCCACATCCGCTTCCTTCTATTGCGTTGTCTCTCCTCCTAGCTAAGCCAGGACCTTCCCAGATGCTCTGCCTCTCATTCCTCAATGCTTCCCTCATCTCCTCCATCTCTTCTCAACCCCTTCCTCTCTGCCATTATTGGGTTGGCCAAAACATTCCTTTTGTTTTTAAGTAAAATAAAATACATTTTTCACTTTCACTGAGAACTTTATTGAACAACATATTCACTGTTTTGTTCCACTACCTTCTGCCATTTTTCAGGCAACTTCATAATTCCGTCTTCCCAAAAGTTTTAATCTTTTTGAGCAAAGAACTATTTCAGGTGTATTTTACAGTCTTTCAGGGAATTGAAATTTTTCCATTAAGAGAATCTTGGAAAGACAGAAATAAATGGAAATCTGAAGGTACAATGTCTGGTGAAGACAGTGGATGAATCAGAACTTCCTAGCCAAGCTGTAAGTTTTTGTCTGGTCAGCAAAGAGACTTGTAGTCTTTCATTATCCTGATGAAAGGGTATGCATTTGTTCTCTATTGACTAATTCTGGATGCTTTTCATCAAGTATGTCTTTCAGTTGGTCTGTTTGGGAGCAGTACGTGTTGGAATTAATAATCTGGTTTTCCAGAAGGAGCTCATAATAGAGGACTCCCTTCCAATCTACCATATATACAGTATTACCTTCTTTGGATGAAGACTGGCCTTTGGTGTGGTTGCTGGTGGTTCATTTCACTTGTTCCACGATCCCTTCTGTTCCACATTATTGTACAGCATCCACTTTCCATTGCCAGTCACAATTTGTTTTAAAAACAGAATGGTTTCATTGCATTTATGTAGAGAATCACATGCGGAAATATGGTCAAGGTTTTATTTTCACTTAAATTATATAGAACCCAAACATAAAAGCAATTAACATAACCAAGCTGGTGCAAATGATTTTCAAAGCTTGACTGGGTATTTGGGGTATGTTGGCTATTTCCTGTGTGGTATAATACTGATTGTTCTAGTTAATGTCTCAATTTGATCACTATCAACTTCAACTGGTCTACCCAACTATTGAGCATTGTCCAGTGAGAAATATCCTGCACAAAACTTTGCAAAGTACTTTTGACATGTTTGACTGGTCACAGCACCTTCCCATATACTGCATTAATCTTTTCTAGCATTTCAGTTACATTTTTACCTTTCTTGAAATACTAAAGCATAATATGCCCCAAATGTTGCTTTTTTCTTCTATCTCCAATATTAAAATGGCTACACAAAAATTCACCAATTTTGATACTTTTTTTTTATGAGAGCTGTCACAGTTACAATCCAACAAAATTGCTTTTAATGAAGTTTAAGGAAACTAAATGCTACTGGATCCATGGAATGAACCTTTTGGCGAACCCAGTATATTCCTACCACCCAGAAATTACACTGTTAACATATTGCTATATTTCCTTTTAGTCTCTTTATACATATATAAGCATACATTTTATACATCATTGGGATTTTTCTCTGTTACAGTTCAAACAGGGGAGCACAATCACCATGCTATGGGATTTATTATATGAGTTGGACCTTCCACAGTTGTAAGGAGGAAAGAAGTAAAAGTCCATGATGGGGATGTTGGAGAGGCAGCAGAGTTGTTAACCAGAAGACGAAGAAGCCAAACACATTATCCTTACTATCCAGGTGGGCCCAATATCATGTGTCCTTATAAAAGGGGAAGTATGAGATTTAACCACAGCAATCGGAAATGTGATGACAGTTGGAGCCGTGTGAGGAAGGGTCCTGAGCCAAGGAAAGCAGGTGGCCTCCAGAAGCTAGAGAAGGCAAAAGGAAACAGATTCTCCCCTTGAGCTTCCGGAAGGAACCAGTCCTGCTGACACTGTGGCTTCAGTTGAGTGAAACAGATTTTGGACATCTGGCTTCCAGAATTGCGAGAAAGTAAAGTTGTGTTGTCTTAAGCCCCTAAGTTTGTGGTTCATTACAGGAGCAAGAGGACACAAATGCACACATTCAGTCATAAAGTGAGATCACTAAGGGAATGGGTCTAAAGAAAGCTGTTCAAAGCTGTTGGCTCTGCGTAGCTGTGTCTTCTATGGACCCGCAGATGCATCCGGTGCTGGGCCTGAGACCACTGTTGGTTGGTCAGCAAGATCAGAAGCAAGACATACTGGACACAGAGCAGAGAAGAGCTGGAACCATCCTGGTCACCTCTTGGTCTATCCTTCACTCCATCTGGCCACAAATGCCTTCGGAAAGCAATTGTGGCTTTGTCACTTTTGCCTTCTAAATCTCACATGAGTTTCTCTCTGGGCCAGCTCTGACTCATGTAGGGAACAGAATTCAGAGTTCAAGGACCCGTGGTTCCCAGCTTAACTAAGTCCACACAGCATATTCCAACCCAGGATCATAGAGTTTATAGGTTTTTGTCTGGCTTCCCCCCTCCTCCCACTTAACATAGCAAGAGCATTGTCCAATATCACTGAACACTCCTCTTAAACTAATTTGTAAGAAATTCTGATAAACCATTATTTATTTCACTGTCCCTGTGTTATTGGTAACTTAGAATGTTTTATGTTTCTCTATATTACAAACAGCACTGCAGTAACTGTGCATGTAAATCTTTGTCGGTATCTCTCTGACATTTCTTGGGAATGGATTCCTAGAAAGAGGGTTACTGAGTTAAAGGAAATAAATTTCTACAGATCATGGTGATTCCTGCCAAACTGCTTTCCAGAAATGATGTATCAACTTTCTTTCCTACTAACACCGGGCCTTTGCCTGCAGTGAATACTGTGTTTTCAGTCCTTTCAGTGAGGCATTTCTCGACCTTTTCTGATGCTGGTGATCATTATTGCTTGAGATTTGGATGTGAGCTGAGCAGGCTGCAACACACATGTCCGACTGGTTGGTTGGGCTGGAGACACCTTCCTCCCTCCTGCTCCATGGACGTTTGTACCTTCAGAAGCTGCACTCATGGGAAAGGGGAAACCTGTTCTAATAGGGAATCCAGCATTTTTCAGTCAATGACTTGGGGGAATATCTTACTTAAAATGAAACATGTACTCAGTAAACACTGTGTACAAAGGAAACTGTCATTCTTGTTTCACAAATAAAGAAGCAGAAATAATAGGAAAGCAAATGACATCTCCAACTATAGCTGGCAAGTCTTTAGCTGAGTCACAATTAGTATTTATATTCCTAAAGTTTTCATGATTTAAGACATTTCAAAGTCTTGTAGTTATTGGAACAAAAACTAGATTGTGTGTCAGATATAGGAAAGGAATGATCTTTGATTTAGTGTTTAAACACTAAAGCACTGGCTAATTCCTACTGCAAAGATTTAAATTAATAAGGATAGTTTCATTGAACACTATTTTAAATAATCTTTTTGATTCTCAGCTTTACTGCAATAGAAATAAAAAGATAAAATATGATTGTTTCATGGAAGTGGCCCAAGGAGAAAAGCTGTCACGCCAGAGGATGTTGTGTAGGGAGTGATTAGGTTGTCTGCTGCATGTTTTCCCAGATTTATATTTCAGCTGAAATGTAATGGTTAGGTGGAGAAGCAGTAATTGGTACATTGAGAAAAGAAATTAATACTGACTTATCTTTTTCCAAACTGCAAAGTGTATTTTTTATATACCACCTCAGAATGCTAATAAAAGAATCTAGTTTCCATTTATCAAAATTAGAGATGTTGACATTTCTGATGACTGGTTTTTTGTATGAAAACCTATTTTAGAGTTATCACACTGTCTGAGATCTTTAGGGAATTTTGGTGTCAAGTGAGACAACCAACAAACAAACTTCCACTTAACATGTACAAAATTATAGAAGGCTGAGCTATGAGGGGCACAGCAGAGATGATCAGCAGTTCTCAGAGTGGTCCGCAAACCAGCAGTGTCAGCATCCCATTGGAGATGATCAGAAGTGCACATTCTCAGGGCCCACTTAGTCCTACTGCATCCGAATCTCTGGGGGTTACGCTGGGCAATTCGTGTTTTAACAAGTCCTCTGATGCATGCTGAATTTTACTTAAGAACTACTGATTTAGAATGATGTCTTCATTCTGCAGGTGAGGATGCTGAAGCCCAGAGGTTGGGTTTCACTCCCTAAATCACATGAGAAGCTAACGGCATATCTGGACCAGACTCCCTAGACTCTAGGCAATTTCAGTAGTCTTTATACAACAAGTAGTTTCTCTGAGGTATGCAGTGAGGATGAAAAGTGTATTTAGCATGTCCTGCCACTGTAGCCAGGCCAGCAATGGGTGGTGTGCCTGGGGAGGAAAATTTAGTGTTATGAGAAGTAACATGTGCAAACCTGTTACTGTTGTTTAGTCGCTAAGTCTGTATGACTCTTTTGAGATCCCATGAACTGCAGCCTGCCAGGCTCCTCTGTCATGAGATTTCCCAGGCAAGAATACTGGAGTGGGTTGCTTTTTATTTCTCCAGGGGATCTTCCCGACCCAAGGATCGAACTTGCATCTCCTGCATTGGCAGGCAAGTTCTTCACCACTGAGCCACCAGGGAAGCCCATGCAAAGCTTAGCCACTAAGAAAATTCATCTCTGTGAAACAGCCAACCAGCGCTTCAATGACCTAGATGAATAATCTATTACTATAGGGTTGGCTATTTTAATAATAAGCATTAGGGAGAACTCTATATTGAGATTACAGAAGTTCTTACAGAATTCTGTATAAAAATCTGCTCAGTATCTGCCTTATAAAATGTAAAAAAGCTGTGTAGCTCTACCCCTGTGGGGGTATTACCTTGTTCAAAAGATCTTATTCATTGGGGGCAGGGAAGAATGTGGGGAAATTACACCAAATTGCATCCACACAGTTTATGATCTCAAATCAAAGGGAATTTTTTCTATTCTGAAAGAGAAACTCTTATCAAAATACCAATGGGAACAGAATTTGATATAACTGATTTTTGTGGTATGTTAGAATCTCAGAGATGATAAAGAAAAAATCAAGTAGTTTCTAACTCATACTGTGACCTTACTTAAATAATTAAGTTTCTCTTCATTTAATCAAGTTGCCTTTCACCAGATGGAAGAAGGGATTTATTTGATGAAATTTTTTTCATAGTCAGCAAGAACATCTTAAGTCTTATAATCATCTAGGGTAGAATACCTGAATTTTAACACTTCCACAGTTCAACAAGGATCAGATGACCCACATGGCATTGTCTTAACGAAGATGTAGGTCTATTGCACAATGTAAGCATGTATCCAAAATACCCAAGACATTGATTGGCACTTTTAAGTTGTGGCCATGGTCTATGCCTTTAGAAAGACTTGTAGCAAATAAGTATGGAATTCTCATATAAATTCATAGGTACATATATATGCTACAATGGTATTTAAGGAAAATCAGGATGAGACTGTGGGCAGAATATAAAAAACCAGCCCAATAGAAATAGAAATGGAATATGAACCACATATGCAATTTGAAATTTTCTAGACACCATTTAAAAAGTACAAAGAAACAGATGAAATTAATTTTAATAATAGTTTTATTTAACCCAGTATATCCAAATATTTTTAATATGTGATCATATAAAAATTATGAGAATTTACATTCTTCCTTGTATTAATTTTTTGAAATCCGCTGTGCCTTTTATACTTATATATATCTCAATTTGATAAGCCAAATTTCTTTTTTTTTTTTCTTTTTTTTTAAATTTTTTTATTAGTTGGAGGCTAATTGCTTCACAACATTTCAGTGGGTTTTGTCATACATTGACATGAATCAGCCATAGATTTACACTTATTCCCCATCCCGATCCCCCCTCCCATCTCCCTCTCCACCCGATTCCTCTGGGTCTTCCCAGTGCACCAGGCCCGAGCACTTGTCTCGTGCATCCCACCTGGGCTGGTGATCTGTTTCACTATAGATAGTATACATGCTGTTCTTTTGAAACATCCCACCCTCACCTTCTCCCACAGAGTTCAAAAGTCTGTTCTGTATTTCTGTGTCTCTTTTTCTGTTTTGCATATAGGGTTATCGTTACCATCTTTCTAAATTCCATATATATGTGTTAGTATGCTGTAATGTTCTTTATCTTTCTGGCTTACTTCACTCTGTATAAGGGGCTCCAGTTTCATCCATCTCATTAGGACTGGTTCAAATGAATTCTTTTTGACGGCTGAGTAAAATTCCATGGTGTATATGTACCACAGCTTCCTTATCCATTCATCTGCTGATGGGCATCTAGGTTGCTTCCATGTCCTGGCTATTATAAACAGTGCTGCGATGAACATTGGGGTGCATGTGTCTCTTTCAGATCTGGTTTCCTCAGTGTGTATGCCCAGAAGTGGGATTGCTGGGTCATATGGCAGTTCTATTTCCAGTTTTTTAAGGAATCTCCACACTGTTTTCCATAGTGGCTGTACTAGTTTGCATTCCCACCAACAGTGTAAGAGGGTTCCCTTTTCTCCACAGCCTCTCCAGCATTTATTGCTTGTAGACTTTTGGATAGCAGCCATCCTGACTGGTGTGTAATGGTACTTCATTGTGGTTTTGATTTGCATTTCTCTAATAATGAGTGATGTTGAGCACCTTTTCATGTGTTTGTTAGCCATCTGTATGTCTTCTTTGGAGAAATGTCTGTTTAGTTCTCTGGCCCATTTTTTGATTGGGTCATTTATTTTTCTGGAATTGAGCTGCAGGAGTTGCTTGTATATTTTTGAGATTAATCCTTTGTCTGTTTCTTCATTTGCTATTATTTTCTCCCAATCTGACGGCTGTCTTTTCACCTTACTTATAGTTTCTTTTGTAGTGCAAAAGCTTTTAAGTTTCATTAGGTCCCATTTGTTTAGTTTTTCTTTTATTTCCAATATTCTGGGAGGTGGGTCATAGAGGATCTTGCTGTGATTTATGTCGGAGAGTGTTTTGCCTATGTTCTCCTCTAGGAGTTTTATAGTTTCTGGTCTTACATTTAGATCTTTAATCCATTTTGAGTTTATTTTTGTGTATGGTGTTAGAAAGTGTTCTAGTTTCATTCTTTTACAAGTGGTTGACCAGTTTTCCCAGCACCACTTGTTAAAGAGGTTGTCTTTTTTCCATTGTATATCCTTGCCTCCTTTGTCAAAGATAAGGTGTCCATAGGTTCGTGGATTTATCTCTGGGCTTTCTATTCTGTTCCATTGGTCTATATTTCTGTCTTTGTGCCAGTACCACACTGTCTTGATGACTGTGTTGATAAGCCAAATTTCAAGTGCTCCACCAGCCACAGGTGTTAGGTGACGACAGTGTAGGACAGGACAGGTAGGTATAGACTCACTAATCCACTGAATATACTTCCAGATGCTTCCCTTAGCCTGCCTTCCCCCTAATCCCAATTTTCAAATTGTTAGGCTTACTCTCTGATCTCTATAAGCAACTCTGAAATGCCCCTGGGATTTCATTCTCCAATCTATTCTCCTTTTTTCCCCTTTTTCTCCTTAGGCCCTGTGACTTTAAATACCAGCCTTATGCTGATGACTCTCAAATTTGTCTCCAGCCCAGACCTCTCCTCTGAGCTGCAGACAGTCATATCCAACTATATATTCAACATTTCCTCTAGGATGTATAATTAACACAGAAAATATAACATGACCAAAATAAGTACTGATTACCAACCCCCAGTATAATCACCATATTTGTTCTCCCATAAACCTTTCTCAAGGCAATAAATGGTACCACTGCCTATACAGGGGTTCAGCTAAATTCTTCTCTTTCCCACACACTTACAACCTACATCCAATCTGACAGCCAACTCTGTTGTCTCTGCCTCCATAATGTATCTGTATTCTAGCTCCTCTTTACTTTGACTATTATAAGCTGAGTCCAGTCACCCACCTCTGGATCACTGCTGCTGTCCCCTAACTAGTCTCCTATCTATAGCTGAACTGCCGTTTAGTGATCAGATTGAGCTGTAATGCATAAACTACATCATATCTCCTTCTTGCTTACAACCTGTCCATTGGTAATAAGGACAGAAAAAATTCTCAGATTCATTAGTCATTAAGGAAATGCAAATTAAGTCCCCAGTGAGATATCATTTCATTTTCACTTAGAATGACTGTCATAAAGAAGACATACAACAACAAATGTTGGTGAATATGCTGAGAAATGGGAACCTCGTACATTGCTGGTGGGAATGTAAGATGGTGCAGCCACTTTGGAAACCAATTTGGCAGTTTCTCAAAATGTTAAATATAAAACCATCCTACAAACCAGCAATTCCGCTTTTAGGTATCTATGCAAGTGGAATGAAAACATCTGTCCACACAAAGACTTGCATGCAACTATTTATAGCAACATCATTCATATCAGCCCCAAACTGGAACAACCCGCGTGTTCATCAGCAGGTAAGTGGATAAACAAACCCTGGTGTATCCAAACAGTGGAACATGTTCAGCAATCAAAAGGCATTAACTATTGACATATGACATGGAAACTTACAAACATCATGCCAAGTGAAAGAAGCTGGACACAAGAATATACTATGTAATATATGATTCCATTTACATGAAATGCTAGAAAAGGCACATTTCAAAAAGCAGATATTAGATGAGCAGCTGCATGGGGCTAAGTGGGAACAGGTGATAACTGTAAGTGGGCATGAGAGGTTTCACTGAGAGGATAAAAGTAACCTAAAACTGATTGATGGTAATGGTTGCACCCTTTAGTTGAACTACTTAAAAAAAATTGAATTGCACACCTGAAATAGGTGAATTCTACAATATATAAAATGTAGCTTAATAACAATGTTTTAAAAATAGCTTCCTATTGAAGTTGGAATAAAACCCAAACTCCTTCCCATAGTACACAAAGCTCTACACCACTACCTACCTTTCAGACCTTGTCTCTTACTGGTCCCCTCTTGGCTCACAGTATCTCAACCCCATTGGTCCTGGCTTTATCCCTCTAATTTGCCAAGTTCATTACTGTCTTAAGATGTTTGTTCCTCTGCTAAGGATACTGTTTTCTCAGATCCTTACATACCTGTCTCCTTCTCAACTTTGGAAATTCAGTCCAGAGAACTTCCCCAACTCCATCAGAGCAAAAGCAGAGATCCCCTATCTGTCATAGCCCACGTCATCTTTTGCAACTAGTTTATCATCCTTGTGGCAATTACCAGCACCTTGAAATTATATGCACTGTGGTCTGAACGTTTGTGCCCGTTTCCCAAATGTATATGTTAAAATCCTGACCCCTAAAGGTGATGGTATGAAGAAATGGTAACTTTGGGAGGTGAAAGTTACTAGTGTCTTTACAAAAGAGGCTGCAGAGAGATCCCTCACCCCTTCCACTATGAGAAGATTCAGAGAGGAATCAGCGACCTGGAGGAGGTTCTCTTACCCAACCATGCTGGTACCCTGACCTCAAACTTCCAGCCCCCAGAACTGTGAGAAATCCATCTCTGTGGTTTGTAAGCCACTCTGTCTGTGGTATTTCATTATAGAAGCCCAGAAGGACTAAGACACAGCACTTAGGACAAGTGTTTGTTTTTTACTTATGTATCTTTATCTTGTATTGAGATATAGCCCATTAACAATGTTGTGATAGCTTCAGGTGAACAACAAAGGAACTCAGCCATACATATACACGTATCCATTCTCCCCCAAACTCCTCTCCAATCCTGGCTGCTGCATCACATTGAACAGAAATCCATGAGCTATATGTGGAACCTAAAAAGACATGATACAAAGGAACTTACAAAATAGAGACTCACAGACTTAGAACAAACCTATGATTGCCGGGGGTGGGTAGTGGGGGAAGGAAGAGGGGAAGGGATAGCCAGGGAATTTGAGATGGGCATGTACACACTGCTATACTTTGAAAAGACACAAGTTTGCTACCTGCCTCCCCCTGCTAGCCCCCAGGTTCCCTGTTGAAAGACTTTCCAGCTTTTGGCCGGTGTTCAGAACAGTAATTGCCAACACATAGGAGGTACTTATGAAGCCAGCCTGACTGACTTACTGAATGCTCTTTGACGTTTCATTAAATGCTCTGGGCTGAAAATTATCCTTCTCTAAAACAACAGATATTAATTGTATCTGTCCTTCCCACCTTACAGGGCTCTTTGTGAGGGTTGAAGCAGGATTATGCAAGAGCCCTTTGGACACAAACCTAGCTCTTATTGTTTTACGAGAGGTTTACCTCGTGATTCCCTTGGACCACCCTCCTGTTTACGTATTTTGGGGTCAGGAAAATGCTGTAAGCGAATGACACCTTACATACACCAGGCTAAGGGAGACATTTTATAAACAGCCAGTCTATCTATGTGGTTATTTGAGGAAACTGCTCTACTGCTATGCAGGGCAAGCAATGCTCTTTCCGGGCACCTAATTCCACAAGTAAAAGAGGATCTCATGCAGCCTTGTAGGAAGCCAACTATTCTTTCCGTGACGATGAGGAATCTGTATGGAAGTAGATCTTTGTGCTCTTTTCCTTGCCATGGAAAGGGGACAAGAAGAGAGCACTTGGCATGTCTGCTGAGAGTGTAAAACCCCAAATTCCAAATATAGGAAATTGAACTTCAGAACAAGCTCATTTCACATGAGTCACTAAATGGATGTTGGAGGGTAATGACTTTTCATGGCTGTTTATCTAAACTGCTGAAGAAAGTTGTTTCCAGCCTTCCCCGTCTTTCTTCCCTCCTTCCCTCCTGTCCTCTTTCTTTTGCCTCTCTCCCCCCTTTCTTCCTTTCATTTGCATTAATCTTTCTTTTAACACTTGATTTTTTAAAGAGTAGTTTTAGGTTGACAACAAGATTAAAAAGAAGGTTCAGAGAGTTCTGAGTTGATAAAGAATCTGCCTGCAATGCAGGAGACCCCAGTTTGATTCCTGGGTTGGGAAGATCCTCTGGAGAAGGGATAGGCTGCACACTCCAATATTCTTGGGCTTCCCTTGTAGCTCAGCTGGTAAAGATTCTTCCTGCAATGTGGGAGACCTGGGTTCGATCCCTGGGTAGGGAAGATCCCCTGGAGAAGGGAAAAGCTACCCACTCCAGTATTCTGGCCTACAGAATTCCATGGACTGTATAGTCCATGGGATCACCAAGAGTCGGACATGACTGAGTGACTTTCACTTTCAGAGAGTTCTCATATACTCCCCTCACTGTTCCCACTCATGCATAGCCTCCCCCCTCCTCCTACCCAGTGCTATTTTTTGTTACAACTGATGAAGCTACATTAGCACATCATTATCATCCAAAGTCCACAGTTTACATTACTCTTGGTGTACATTCTATAGGTTTGGACAAATGTATACTGACGTGTAACATCTTTATAGTATCATACCGAGCATTTTCACTTCCCTAAAAATCCTCTATGCTCTGCCTATTCATCCCCTCTGATCCTGATCTTTTCACTGTCTCCATAGATTTGCCTTTTCCAGAGTGTCATATAGCTGGAACCATGATATATGTAGTCTTTTCAGATTGGCTTCTTAGTCATATGTATTTAAGGTTCTTCCATGTCTCTTCATGGTTGATAGGTCTTTCTTTTTAGCAGTGAATAATACTCCATTGTCTGAATGTACCAAGGTTTATTTACCCATTCATCAGGATACTGAAGGAAGTGTTGGTTGTTTCCAGGTATTGGCAATTATGAATAAAACTTTTATACACATTTATGTAGGTTTTTATCTGGACATAAGTTTTCAGCTCCTTTGGATGAATATCAAAGAGCATGAGGACTGGGTCATATGGTAGGAGTATGCTTAATTTTGTAAGAAATTGCCAGACTGTCTTGCAAGTTGGCCATACCATTGTGCACTCCTCCTGGCAATGAAGAAGCATTCCTGTGCCTCCACATTCCCACCAGCAATTGGTGGTGTTGGTGCTCCAGATTTTGGCCATTCTAATACATGCTTGGTATGTGTGTAGTGGTGCCTTATTGTTATTTTTATTTGTGTTTCCCTGATGACATATGAGATGTAGCATCTTTTCAAATGCTTATTTGCATCTGTGTGTCTTCATTAGTGAGGCATCTTTGGCCCAGTTTTTGTTTCGGTTGTTTTTTTCTTGTTGTTGAGTGTTGAGTTATTTGTATGTTGTGGGTAATAGTCCTTTATTACTTGTGTCTCTTTCCCCCCAGTTTGTGGCCTATCTTCTAATTTCTCGATACCATATTTTGAGGAGCAATAAATTTAATTTTAACGAGGTTGAGCCTATTAATTTTCTTTCATGAATCATGTCTTTGATGTACCTTAAAAATCATCACCATATCCAAGGTCATCTAGGTTTTTTCCTGTGTTTCAATTTTAGATTTTACATTTAGGTCTGTGATCCATTTTGAGTTCATTTTTGTGAAGGGAATAAGGTCTGTGGGTAGATTCACTTTCTTTTTTGAAAACTTTTCTTCTCTTTCAGATTCATTTTCTTGCATGCAGATGTCCGGTTGTACTCACACCATTTGCTGAGAAGACTACCTTCGCTTCATTCTTTTCCTTCTTTCAGTGTACATCTTTACAACTTTTGCTGGATATTCTTGGGAGTTATTTTAAAAGCTATCAAAATCCTGCTTCCTCTCAAAAAAAGAAATACAATTTCCCCACTGCCTTATCATTTTAAAACTTTAATCCCCTTATAAATTCTTTATTGCAACGTTTCTCATACTTAAAGTTGTCATTTTTTGTTGTTGTTGCTCTTTAATCTGAATGTTAGTTTTTCCAGGATAAAATATTCTGTTAGAATACGTTTCTCTAAAAAATTTGAGTAGATTTCCTAATGTCAGTTAGCAACCAGTGTTTCTCCTGAGAAGTGTGATACCATTTTGATTCTTGTTCCAAGTAATCTTTTCTTTCTGTCTCTCTCTTTGGGAACTTTCTCTTTCTCCTGGTATTAGGAAATTTCATCAAAATGTGTCTATTTAAATCCACTTAGCATTCTATGGCAGCTTTAAATCTAAAAACTAGTGTCACTGTTGAGTTTGGGGAAATTTCTTTGATTTTTTTCTTATTCTGTGAGTTTTAGTATTCTTCCATTCTGAAGTTCCTATTAAACTATTCCCACTCCCTTAGTTATTTTTCTACATGATTTGGTCATGGTTTCCTGTACCCAGTATGATTATATTATCCTTAATTTTTTAGGATTTCTTCAAAATTCCTGGATTGATGGTAACACGCAATTCTACTTTTCTAGGGCTAACATTTTATGTGTGTTAGTTTGTTTTCTTGGGGTCTGAGGCTTGGAGTTAAAAATCTGTTATGAATTTACCATATTGATCCAGGCTATCACATGATCATTTCTATGAGACTGGATCCTGCTTATATTACATGTAGAGGTTCCTAGTCTGGGATTTCATAATGCCTTCCTCAGACAAACTTTTGGAAGAAAAATGTTTTTTGTGGATGTTGTTGTTGTCCAGTCATTCAGTTATGTCTGACTATTTGCAACCCCATGGACTGCAGCACGCCAGGCTTTTCTGTCCTTCACCATCTCCCAGAGCTGGCTCAAACTCATGTCCAATGAGTTAATTATGCCATCCAACCATCTCATCCTCTGTTGTCCCTTTCCCCTTCTGCCTTCACTCTTTCCCAGAATTAGGGTCTTTTCCAATGCATCGGCTTTTCACATCAGGTGGCCAAAGTATTGGAGCTTCAGTTTCATAATCAGTCCTTCTAATGAATATTCAGGATTGATTTCCTCTAGGATTGACTGGTTGATATCCTTGAAGTGCAAGGGACTCTCAAGAGTCTTCTCCAACACCACAGTTCAAAAGCATCAATTCTTCAGTGCTCAGCCTTCTTTATGGTCCAATTCTCACATCCATACATGACTACTGGAAAAACCATAGCTTTGACAATACGGACCTTTGTCAGCAAAGTAATGTCTCTGCTTTTTAATATGCCGTCTATATTTGTCATAGCTTTTCTTCCAAGGAGAAAACGTCTTTTAATTTCGTGACTGCAGTCACCATTTGCAATGATTTTGGAGCCCAAAAACATAAAGTCTGTCACTGTTTCCATTTTTTACTCATCTGTTTGCCGTGAAGTGATGGGAGTGGATGCCATGATCTTAGTTTTTTGAATGTTGAGTTATAAGCCAGCTTTTTCCACTTTCCCTTTCACCTTCATCAAAAGACTCTTTAGTTCCTCTTCACTTTCTGCCATAAGGGTGGTGTCATCTGCATATCTGAGGTTACTGATATTTCTCCTGGCAATCTTGATTCCAGCTTGTGCTCTGGCCAGCCTGGCATTTCGCATGATGTATTCTTCATATAAGTTAAATAAGCAGAGTGACAGTATACAGCCTTGATATACTCCTTTCCCAAGTTGGAACCAATCTGTTGTTGCATGTCCAGTTCTAACTGTTGCTTCTTGACCTGCACACAGGTTTCTCAGGAGGCAGGTAAGGTGGTCTTGTATTCCCGTCTCTTTAAGAATTTTCCAGTTTGTGTGATCCACATGGTCAAAGGCTTTAGCACAGTCAATAAAGCAGAAATAGATGTTTTTTCTGGAATTCTCTTGATTTGTCTATGATGCTGAATTCTAGGATGTTGAATTTCTATGGTTTGGCCATTTGATCTCTGGTTCCTCTGCCTTTTCTAAATCCAGCTTGAACATCTGGAAGTTTTTGGTTCATGTATGCTTGAACATTCTTTGCATTGCCCTTCTTTGGGATTGGAATTGAAACTGATCTTTTCCAGTCCTGTGGCCACTGCTGAGTTTTCCAAATTTGCTGGCATATTGAGTGCAGCACTTTCACAGCACCATCATTTAGGATTTGAAATAGCTTAGCTGGAATTCCATCACCTCCATTAGCTTTGCTCATAGTGATGCTTCTTAAAGCCCACTTGACTTTGCACTCCAAGATGTCTGGCTCTAGGTGAGTGATCTGGGTCATGAAGATCTTTTTTTTTATAGTTCTGTGTATTCTTGCCATCTCTTCTTCATATCTTCTGCTTCTGTTAGATCCATACTGTTTCTGTCCTTTATTGTGCCCATCTTTGCATGAAATATTCTCCTAGTATCTCTAATTTTTTTTTTATGAGATCTCTAGTCTTTCCCATTCTATTGTTTTCCTCTATTTCTTTGCATTGATCATTGAGGAAGGCTTTCTTATCTCTCCTGGCTATTGTTTGGAACTCTGCATTCAGATGGGTGTATCTTTCCTTATCTCCTTTGCCTTTTGCTTCTCTTCTTTTCTCAGCTATTTGTAAGGCCTCCTCAGACAGCCATTTTGCCTGTTTGCATTTCTTTTTCTTGAGGATGGTTTTGATTGCCGCCTCCTGTACAATGTCACGAACCTCCATCCATAGTTTTTTAGGCATCATGTCTATCGGATCTAATCCCTTGAATCTATCTGTCACTTCTACTGTATAATCATAAGGGGTTTGATTTAGGTCATACCTGAATGGTCTAGTGGTTTTCTCTACTTTCTTCAATTTAAGTCTGAATTGTGGATGTGAAAAACAAAAATTATTCCATTATTGCTCTCATTCCATATAAGTCAACCTTGTCCATTCTAACTTATTATATTCTACTTTCTGTTAATATTTGTGATTGTTCTTAATACTGTATTATTCTATATGGAATATAAATGTAGTCATCACAGGGAAGAAAGGAAACTTTTGTCCTGTAATTCTTTAGAAGAGATAGTTCTTTTATGTGGTTCAGGGCTGGAGGTAGAGGGCTTTTTAAAACATGCTGCTTGGTGAATTAACCTTATGTCAGTAACCCCTTTATAAGTTCTAGACATTTGAAGGGAAGAAAGATCATTAGAGAAAGAAAGTGGTCATGCTTCTCAACTCTGTAGTCTGGGAACCAGTCAAAGGAATAATAATGTTTCAGCCAGAGTAATCAGAGCAGATATGGCTAATAGGTTTCAACTTGAGTTGAAATAAATGATTGATAGGGTCTGCCTGGAGCACAGCTGTGTTGGAAAGGATTTTGAGGCCACATCTGGGTTCACAGGACAAAGTGTGATTAATGATGTCTGCCAAGGTTGTGAGAGGGTATGGTGGTGGTGGTAGCCATGCCATGTATTTTTAATACCCGAATAAGAATCTTCTGATGAATAGAACTATTCATCCATGAGGTTGCCAGATTGCAGTTGGAAGATTATGGGCATCTTCTGACAGCATGGAGATAAAATGCTAATGCTGTTTTACTAATTTTGTTCAACTTATAGTCAGGATGATTTCCTGACACCCCAACGCTTTTAAGTTGAAGGGTAAAATATGTCATATCTGTATACCTACTGCTTGGTTCAAACTCAAGCCAGGATCACAATGCATCCTCATACAGACACAAACATTGATGTTACACAGAAAAATGGGATATTAAGCTATTCAAATGATCATTCTAATAAAAATCTTTCTGTGTCCCAGAAAGTAGGGGTGGATTATTTTTTTTACTTGCTTTATTTTACATTCAGTAAGCATAGAAAGAGTATAGAAACAAGAGACTGATATTTACTGACAATACTTCTGAGATAAATATTGTGAATATTTTGGTTTAGAACCCTCTAGACTGTTTTCTATGTATATGTTTAAGTTTAACAGGATCATACCATGCATACCATTTTTAGCCTAAACTTTTCATTTGATGAAGTGTAGACCTCTTTCTAAGTTAATAATAAAGATGACTACATTATAGTATCTAACAGATCAATAATATTTTATTGTGTGTGTGTGTGTGTGTATATATACCATCATTTATTTAATCAAGCTTCATAGATTGTTTCTCATAGTTTGGTATTATAATAACACTTTGATGAATAACCTTGTGTGTAAGTATTAGAGAACTGATTATTTCCTTAGAGTAATTTTCTAGAATAAATGCTGAGTCAAATTTCTAAATCTTCATTTTCATTTCAAGAGTTTTGATAATGTCTTCCAAAAGATATTGACAATATATGCACTAAATTTTAGAGAGTGACACAGAAAGCTCCATAAATTGTTAGGATCACTACTCTGAGTGAAGAGCCTAAACTATTTTCCACCCACAAACTGTCTTTTCTTAACTCATAATATTATATATCTTGACTATGGAGACCATTACAATTCAAAACTGCATCATCGAATTCAGAAGTTGGCACTCGGGCCTGTGCAGTGAGGCCAGATACGCTCACAGGGGTTTTCTTTATTCGACAGACAAAATGCCCCACGGCTCCAGCGGCCTTGACAGTCAGCTCTTGGGAGGCACCACGCGCTCTTCCCTGGACTTCCCAGGACACGCTGGGCGTGTGTGGACAGATTTTGCAGGCCCTTGGTTCCCTTATACTGGTTCATCTCTGAGGTTACCTGCAGGTCTGCAGAGCTTGGGAGACTGGGGGCTAGAGGGCTGGTGAAGTCTGGAGGAGGACGCTGCAGTTCCCCAGAGGAGGGGCAAGGTGGGGTGTTGCTGAGAGTGAATGTGATGAGTTTTCAGTTACTGACTTCCTCTTATACCTAAATGCGCTTGCTCTATCCACCCCCAAGGCTCCTCTCTCATCCCATTCCATTGCTTTCTTTATCCTTGAAGTACTTTTCTACCTTCAGAATGTTTCCTTTGTCATCTGTGGCACTTGAACAAGTATTTGGTGCTGTGTATAAATTGTCATTGTTGTTCAGTCGCTAAGTCGTGTCCAACTCTTTGTGACCCCATGGACTGTAGCCCACCAGATCCTGGAACAAATAAGTCACAGTTAATAGTATCCTATATCATAAGTAACAGTATCTATAAAAAGTAGGAAACTAAACATCACAGAATCATTTTGGAGGAAAATAAGCATTTTAGAGAAGATGTCTCTATTTAATTTTCAAATAATAGCATGAATATTTTGTGATTCCATCTTCAAAGGTTTAATTCTTCTCATAAAAGGTTTTGTTGTTGCATTTTAAAAACTGGTAACCAGAGTAACTAGGACAACTACCTCTGCATGTAGGAATGCACAGTGAATGAGAAAACATGATGGGAAACTGTTA
Source organism: Cervus elaphus (assembly GCF_910594005.1). Taxonomy (NCBI): domain Eukaryota; kingdom Metazoa; phylum Chordata; class Mammalia; order Artiodactyla; family Cervidae; genus Cervus; species Cervus elaphus. The sequence continues at coordinate 16,317,908 of NC_057839.1, read as the reverse complement.
GCTTATCCGATTTGCAGGGCAAGTTTCCAAACACACCCAGTCTGAGTAGGTGCCATGAACAGTCATTATCAGTAATAACAGTTTAGTTTCAGACCTAGAAAATCCTGTTGGCAAACACATACATGTATGCACACACACATATATCTTCCAGGAGACTAGTAAAAAGTACAATTTTCACATGTAATTTGTTTTCTAAGATGATGTTAATAGAAATTTTTTTTTCTTTTTATTCAAAAAGAAGAGTTACAGAATTTAAGGGTAGGAAAAAAAAAAACTACAAATGATGGGGAAATTAGAAGTGTACTAAAACTAGGTTCTGGAAATTTTTCACTCAGTTTTGTATAGGGAATTTGTAATTTTTTTCTTTGTTTACAAAAGTGATATATATATGCCCATTGAAGAAAATGTATATATGAAAGTTTATAAAGGGGAATAACATTGACTTAAATTCTTACCATCCAGATAGCACTCAGATTTAAGCAGTTTTGTTTCTTCTTCAGTATATATACATATGTATGTATGTGTGTATATACATATATATATATATATATATATATATATATATATGATTATATTGTTGCTGTTTAGCCACTAAGTCTCCAGGCTCCTCTGTCCATGAGCCTTCCCAGGCAAGAATACTGGAGTGGGCTGCCATTTCCTTCTCTAGGGGCTCTTTCTGACCCAGGGATCAAAGCCAGGTCTCTTGCATTGGCAGGCAGATTCTTTACCACTGAGCCACCTGGGAAGCCTTTCATATAATTATATACACACACATAATATCTCTTCTTTATCTTCTTCTGAGTCTGGACCAGATTTTCTACATATTTTTGTATTTTGTTTCCTGTAGCAGAAGTTTTATCATGACAATTTCCTCAAATTGTTAATATTTACTTAGCAATATTTGTTTTAGTGCTTACAATGTGTCAGGTATTTTTCCAGGCACTTGGGATATATTTAATTAAAAACCAGACATGGCCCATGTCCTCTTGGAGTCTGTAGTTGATTAGGAAGACATGCAATTAAAAAGCAACTACAATGAAATGAGGTAAGTAGTATAACATGGAATAGAAAATGAGAGAGTAGCACCTATCTGAAGGGATTTTCTAGAAGTGCGCATATAGTCAAAAGATTAGTAGTAGAGGCTAGCCTAAAAATATGATTGTTTTTATGGCTATATAATATTTTATAATATAAGTGTGCCCTATTTAACTAGTCTCATTATTGAGCAGGAAGAGTGTCTCTGATTCCTTACCACTATAAATACTATTGTAATGAACAAAATTATACCAAAATCTTTGTCAACATTGCTGATACTTGTATCAGATTCCTAGAAATTATTGATAAACCACTAGGTGAAAGAAAAAAAAACCTCGATATTTCTTGATACATATTGCTGAATTACTTTCCAGTTACATCAACTTTAAACCAATACCAGAGAACATGATGGTACCCATAATGCTACTCTCTTGCTATTAAATATTATCATTTAATAAAAGATACCAAAATTACAAGAAAGCAATATATTTAACTGTGGTTTAATTGATCTGTATTTAATTACCAGAGAGACTGAATATTCTTTTTTGCATGTATTGGTCTTTGGGGTTCTTCTTTAGTATAATTAAGGGCTTCCCTGGTGGCTCAGATGGTAAAGAATCTGCCTGCAATGCAGGAGACCCAGGTTCAATCCCTGAGTTGGAAAGATCCCCTGGAAAAGGAAATGGCAGTTCACTCCAGTATTCTTGCCTGGAAAATTTCATAGCAGAGGAGCCTAGTGGGCTACATCCAAGTTACCTCTTTATGCCCCTTACCCAATTTTCTTTTGGAAGTTAATGGACTTTTTGTGAAATGATTTTTAAGAGCTATTTTTATATTAGGGCTTATTTGAGGGGTGTGTATGTTTGTGTGTGTGTGTGTGTGTGTGTGTGTGTGTGTTTAGAAGGGTGGTTTTAGGAATGATTTTCCCTCTAGAAGTATCACATAACTTGAATTTGTTTCCTGTCACCATTCCTTGCTATGAACAAGAATGGAAGGTTACTGAGTGAGCATAGATGCTGAGCAATGTTGATAAAAGGGCAAGCATTCAGGGCATAATCTTGCTCTAGGTTCTCCTGTTCCAAATGAATGAGCATGGGAAGCACTCTAAAAAGAATGTCAAAAGTCTTGTGCTGGACAAATATGAAGGCAGATGGGGATTTAAGATGAAGTAACTCTTGATGTACTGACTCGTTTAGGTCTATTTCCTAACTACACAAAGCCAGGAAAAGGAAATGCCCGCTGAGAGTAGCTCCCCTCTCCAGTGGAGGAGAGGTGTGGGAGTTAAGACCCAGGGCCACATCTGTAGGTCTCTCGTATCAACCCTAGAGATGAAGGTTGGGAAAGTACCTTACCTGGGAGGAGTTGCTGTGGGGCTCAAGAAAGAAGTGGATGTTTCATTGGTCATCAAAATATCTATCACAAGACATGAAGCTTCAGCCTAGGCTTGAAAGCTTTTAGGGACAAAAGAGCTTTTATCAGAAATGCTTCATCTACCTTATTGCCCAAGAGAGAGTTTGCTGTAAAACCTGTACCAGACAGTCTAATTTGATTGGTCTCATGTGTTTTAGAAAAGAACTTGGAAATCTGTAGGAGTGCTGTTTTTATCTGTGACTTAGTTCTAACCTAGGGCTAAGTCTAACCCAGAAAATTACCTTTTGCTTCAATTGTTGGTCCTATACTCAAATATTTAAAATTCCTTATTAGCAAGCTATAAATTGATTTTACTTCTTTTTCAATAAATGTGAATAATGCTATCTACATAGAGTTTGGTATTGTGCTATTTAACTTGACATCATTTTCCAGTTTCATTAAATATCTTCAAAAACGTCATTTAATGACTGTACATTGTTGTTGTTTAGTCGCTGAGTCATGTCTGACTCTTTTTCGACCCCATGAATTGTAGCCTACCAGGCTCTTCTGTCCATGGAATTTCCCAGGAAAGAATACTGGAATGGGTTGCGTTTTCTTCTCCAGGGGATCTTCCCAACCCAGGGATCAAACCCATGTCTCCTGTATTGGCAGGCAGATTCTTTACCACTGAGTCACCAGGGAAGCTAATGTTTGAAACAGGCATATAACATTAAATTGACCAGTTTCTAAATTATCTATTATTTTAAAAAATTATAATAAACTCTATAATGAGCACCGATATGCACAGCTTTTTTTTAATGAATTTCTTATTACCTTTTTAAGATGAAAGTTAGAATTGGGTCAGCCTGGGGAATTTCATCCCAAGCATTTTTATGTTAAAAAATGGATATCATACTGTACATATGGATTTCCACTCAGATTTTTCACTTAGCAGATTGTAAGCATTATTCCCTGTCATTAAATATTCATTGAAAACATGATTTTTCTTTAGTGGCTATATGTTAATTTTATGATAATTTAATTTTTACAAAAATATATTATCATCTATCATTTTTTAGTCATTCTCTTAAATAATCCAGTTATTTCTACCTTTTTGGTGTTATAAATATTGTTACCATGAACATCTTTATGTACACATTTAATTACAAAACCAGAATAGAATAATGAACTTCCTCATCCTATTATCCTATGTCAACAATTATCAACAGATGCCAATCTTGTTTTGCTTATAACCTCAAAATCTCCATTCCCCAGAGGATTATTTTGAAGCAAATAGCCCAGAACATTTTTTGTCTCATAAGACATAAGAAAATGACCATTGTGAGGCAGATATTGTTTCATGGTTTTTTTGTTGGACATATCTGACATTTTTAGCTTAGTAATTTATTAGAAAAAATATTCAAAGATTCATAAGAAATAGAAAAGAACAGTGTTGAAAATGTGGTTCTCAAACACATCATTTTTCATTAGTAACATTAAGTAAATTAGTTAAAATTAAGAAAAGCTTAGGTTATGCCTGGCTGTCTGAGAACAAGTAGTCATCACTGGTACTCTCTGGCCAAAGACTCTCTGAAATAGAGGAAGTAGGTGCCACCCTTCCTGGATAAACAAATGTCACCTCTAATCTCCACAAATGGTAAAGACAGAAAACGTTGAAAATAACTAGGAGACATGTTTACTTTATAAATCATATACAATTTTCTGTAACTTTATTTGTGCCTTTAGCACTGAAGCTAGAAAGCAAACAGGTGATGGTTCATATGAGGGATAGATTGTTCAGTGTGGTCCTTCTGAAGTCAGTGAAGGGGCTTTTTAGAGTGTGGTGCACCACTTACCCACCCACTGTGAGCCATGGGAAGGAGGCCACAGTGATAAACACATCACTAAAATATTTAAGTACATCATAGATCAGGTACCAGCAGCAGATGTTCCCCGTTTTGCAATCCAGCTGAATTTTCTCTGCACAGAAAATTGTCAGCCACTTTCTCACTCACACACCCCAGCTTCCTCCATGAACCTCTTACCCTAGCTTGTGTCAAGCAAGTATGTACAAACAACTTGAAGGGGACCAAATGAGGTATTAGACACTACTTTTAAATTGCTTTACTCACTGTAAATACTACAACAAAAATATTTTTTTTCCCAACCATAGGACCAATATTTCCTTCATTCTGCTTTGGAAATCATCCGTATGTTTCCTCCTTTTCGCTGATTGACTTTATTTTTTTGAGGAGATAGTTAAGAATTTTATTAGGATTTATGTTCCCAGATTTTTAAAAAATTAATTTTATTCATTTATTAAAACATTTTTTTTTGGTTGCCCTAAGCAGAGACATTACTTTAGCAACACAGGTCCGTCTAGTCAAAGCTACGGTTTTTCCAGTAGTCATGTATGGATGTGAGAGTTGGGTTAGAAAGAAAGCTAAGCACCGAAGAATTGATGCTTTTGAACTGTGGTGTTGGAGAAGACACTTGAGAGTCCTTTGGACTGCAAGGAGATCTAACCAGTCCATCCTTAAAGGAAATAAGTCATGAATTTTCATTGGAAGGACTGATGTTGAAGCTGAAATTCCAATAATTTGGCCACCTGATGCGAAGAACCGACTTGTTCAAAAAGACCCTGATGGTGGTAAAGACTGAAGGCAGGAGGAGAAGGGGACGACAGAGGATCAGACGGTTGGATGGCATCACTGATGCAATGGACATGAGTTTAAGTAGGCTCCGGGAGTTGGTGATGGACAGGGAAGCCTGGCGTGCTTCAGTCCATGGGGTCGCAAAGAGTAGGACACGAATGAGTGACTGAACTGAACTGGGCCTTCATTGCTTTGTACGGGCTTTCTGTAGTTGCAGCAAGGAAGGGCTGCTCTCTGGTTGCAGTGTGTGGGCTTCTCACTGTGATGGCTTTTCTTGTTGCGGAGCATGGGCTTTAGGTGCTGAGGCTTCAACAGCTGTGGCAGGTGGGCTCAGTAGTGTGACCAGATTTTTAAAATAAATTTTATTGAAACATAGTTGATTTGCAATATTGCATTAGTTTCAAGTGTACAGCAAAGTGAATCTGTTATACAAATAAATATATCCACTTACTTTTAGGTTCTTTTCCCCGTAGGTCATTACAGAGTATGGAGTAGAGTTCCCTGTGCTATACAGTAGGTCCTAATTAGTTACCTGTGTTATATATAGTAGCATGTATATGTCAGTCCCAATCTCTCAATTTATCCCTTCCCTCCAACCCCTTTAATGACATTAACATTTCAACCTCTCCTTAAAGCAATCTGATTCAGCCTTTCTTTCTTCTCTTTTTTCTTCAACAACATTTTGTTTTCTTATTATTTTCTCCCACCATTGTTTTATTTTCAATAACTTTATTTCCCCAACTTTGCTATATTTACAGGTCACCACCTAAGATTTGATTGACTCTTACCTCCTAATTCACCTCTCTATCTTCTCTTCCTTGTGTTAAGCAAAAACAAAAACACTGTCAAGGGCGTGTATTCACCCCTAAAATTATTGCCTTGCTTTTTTGCTAGTGGAAAGTTAGCCCAACTAGGGTAACATTATTTTTTATCTCTTTTTTAAAAATCCAAGACTCTAACTAGAAAAAGTAACTTTTGATAAGCTTTGCTTTGTAAACCTAGCCTATTTTGAAAGCAGTTTTACATATGAAGTCATGATTCAGGATTGATTACTAGATGAAACAGTTAGGTTTCCTCAGGTACTACATGTCTCTATACACATTTCTCTCTCTCAATTTCTGTTAAGATTCCAGAAAAAAAGAGAAAAAGGATGAGGATATGCTCTTAAAAGAAGAGAATTAGAATTTATGGGAAACTGCTTGAATAGTACCCTGGAAAAACAAACAGTTACAGAAACACTCGTTAATCAAAAATAGTCAAAGGGGTGTCAGTTGGGGAGAGTGGTCCAGAAAATTGAAGTTTGATTTGGGGGATGATGAAGGGTGTGTTATTTCTCTTTAAATTCAGGATAAATCCAGGATTAAATTAAGCAATGATTAACAACAGAGATTATGAGAAAGGAGGATGTAGTTTTATGTTTATTTAGTCTTATATTTATTTAAATTACCTCCTAATTATATGTCCCATTTAAGCAGAGCAATTATGTAGGAATATTAATAAGTATTTGTGTTTGTCTGTTTTAATAAAGAGTTGTACTTTCATGCAAAGAAGGATAATTACAGGGTTACAGGGGAAAACACACTAATCTTTATTTCTTATTTAATAATGCCTATGGGACATCATTTTTGGGGACAGCAAAGACATAGCCACCAGCAACACTATGATAGTTGATACTATTTATATATTAAATGTTTATCATTTAAGTCCTAGTAATGGAATAGGATCCTTTAGAGATTGACCATGAAATACCAAATTTATAAAGACAGCAAATGTTAGGCCAATTCAGTTGCCTTTCTTATGACAAATAACCATCAACAAATATTTTAAATTACATAATTTAGTCACTTACTATTTGCATAATCAATAGAATTGGATAATACTTGAAAAAAATATATGATGTATTTTTTTGTTCCTGGAAGAATCTTAGTTGTCCTATTTATTCTCTCTATTGTATCAATAATCAGTCAAGAAATGGAGAATAATACAGTCTAGAATAAAGCAATGCTGACTTTCAAAAAGGGGTATTAAAATCCAAAGCAGAGAAAGTCATCTGATAGCCAAAACAGTTTTGATTTTCAAGAGCGCGTCAGGATCTTAAGAGAGAATAGGTTTTGAGAGATATTTTGAAAACTTGGCTTCATATATGAAATTCTATGCCCTAAATTGATATTGTGACATAATATTAATTAGAAATATATAAGAGAAGTGGGTTTTTTTTTTATAGGTGTAAATTTTAAAGGATGTCTACCATGAACTCTCAGGAAGCTCCATGTTCATGGGTTCTCAGGAGGTAGAGGAGGAATGACTGAGGGCGATGTCCAGGGCTCCCAGGACTGGGGTCACTGTAGTGGAGGATAAGGTAGTTGGTAAGCAGCAGACTTGAGAGAGAACAGAGCTGATTCAAGTTGCCTAGATCAACAGAAGTAGGCTGTGACGGGGCCTCAGACGTTAGCAGTGGATACAGTGAAGACATGGTTTTTTTTTTTTAATAATGTTTTTTATTTTTATTTTTGGCTCTGCTGGGTCTTTGTTTCTGAGTGGGCTTTTTATGTAGTTGCAGCAAGCAGGGGCTACTCTCTAGATGCGGTGCAAGGGCTTCTCATTGAAGTGGCTTCTCTTGTTGTGGAGCACGGGCTGTAGGGTTTGCAGTCTTCAGCGGCTGCAGAGCCATGGCTCAGTAGCTGTGGCTCCGGGGCTCCAGAACACAGGCTCAGTAGCTGTGGCACACAGGCTTAGTTGTTCCACAGCGTGTGGGAACTTCTCGGACCAGGGACTGAACCCATATCTCCTGCACTGGCAGGCAGATTCTCGACCACTGAGCCTCAGGAAAGCCCCAAATGAAGATATAGGTTGATGTTCAAAATCTGAGCGAAGGAGTGCCACCCAAGCAGAGGCCGGCGCATGCAGTGGATGCTAATGGGAAATGGGCTCTCTGCCAGGACCAAACATTAGTACCCCTGGGAACCCAGATAATCTTGGATTTGAACATGCACTAAGAAAAAGGAATGTGTTTCAAAATAGAAATAAATACATTGCATGAATGATGGCAAGATTAAATCTGCCATCAGCGGGAAAGGGAACCAGATAGTTCCTTTCGGTTAACAAAAAAATTGTTTTCATTTTATACATCTGAGTCTTGTAACCATGTGAAATTTGCAAAAAAAAAACACTTCTTGTCCGCAGAGACCATGAAGCTTTCAGTTCAGTTCAGTTCAGTCACTCAGTTGTGTCCGACTCTCTATGACCCCATGAATCGCAGCACGCCAGGCCTCCCTGTCCATCACCAACTCCTGGAGTTTACTCAAACTCATGTCCATCGAGTCAGTGATGCCATCCAGCCATCTCATCCTCTGTCATCCCCTTCTCCTCCTGCCCCCAATCCCTCCCAGCATCAGGGTCTTTTTCAATGAGTCAACTCTTTGCATGAGGTGGCCAAAGTATTGGAGTTTCAGCTTCAGCATCAGTCCTTCCAATGAACACCCAGGACTGATCTCCTTTAGGATGGACTGGTGGGTGCTCCTTGCAGTCCAAGGGACTCTCAAGAGTCTTCTCCAACACCACAACTCAAAAGCATCAATTTTTTGACACTCAGCTTTCTTCACAGTCCAAAAGAGAGACCATAATACCTGAAAGGGTTTTCATGTAATTATCCTAGACCACAATTAAATGAATGTTAGAGACCTTCTGATTGTCTACATCAACATTACGCTTTTCGGGCCTGATTTATCCGGTCCTCACAGCATTTCGTATAGTTGACCACCCTCCCCTTCCACGCCGATCCTTGAAATACCCATTGACCTTGATCTGAGGGACCCACAGACTTCAGTTCCCTTGCGTTTTCTCTGATCCTTCTTTTCCTTTGAAGGACACTCTTCCTTTGCATTAAAGTTCTTGCCTCAGTGGGGCTTCCCACCCCATTTTCTGGGGAATCTCATCCACGCTTATGCTTTCACTATCATCAAGTGCTGGTGACTCCCAAATCTAACTCTCTAGCCCACTTCTCTCTGAAGAACCTCAGATTCACATACTCAGTTATTTCCAGGATAATCCTGCATCAGTGTCTCATAGCCTATAAAAATTAGCATTTTCAAACTCATCTCTTTGTGGCACACTGCTCTGCACAAAATAGATGCTCAGATATTTATCATAGGCATAATGTATTACTGCCTGTTTTCTCATCTTTCTCCATCAGACTCTAAATATCTGTGAGCAGGAATTAGTGTCTTCCTCAAAATCTATTGCTTGCCCAGTATCCAGCACGTGGGTCTATATGACTTAGTAGATGCTTTAATTAATATTTCCAGAATGAATGAGAATAGAGAATAATTGCTATGGAATTTAAAAGAGAGATGACTCTAGAATTGGGAGGCAAGGGAGAGGATTCATAGGAATGTTCTAATTACCATTGTTGCATAGCAAATTACCCTCCAAACTTAGTGGCTTAAAACAACCATTTTTTTAAAATTTGATTTGGGGGTCAGGAATTTGGCTAAGGCTTGGTGGAGCAATTCATTGCTGGGATGTTGACAGTGAGTCACCTGAAGGCTTTGTGAGCTGGACATCAAAGATGTCTCCTTCCTTGATGAGCACTTATGCTAGAGCTCAGTCAGGCTGTTATCAGAGTATTTAGATCAGGTCCTTCCATCATGGTTCCTGATTGTCCCTAGAGCAGGCATTCCAAGACAAGCAGGCATCAGGCACGTGGACATTTCTGATGGAGCCTTGAAAATTATGCAGCCTCCCTTCTGCTGCTTTCTATAAAAGAGAATCCCTAAAGATCAACCCACACTTAAAGAAGGGGACCTAGACTCTACTTCTCAGTGGGAGAAGTGTCAAAGAATTGGAGGACATGTTTTAAAACTGCCACCAATGGAACTGGATTTTAGTTGTGTTTTGGCAGAAAAATAGAATTTAAGTAGTTGCTGGATTTGACTGGGTGGCGGCTGCTGCTGCTGCTAAGTCACTTCAGCCGTGTCCGACTCTGTGCGACCCCATGGATTGGGGCAGCCTACCAGGCTCCTCCATCCTTGGGATTCTCCAGGCAAGAACACTGGAGTGGGTTGCCATTTCCTTCTCCAATGCATGAAAGTGAAAAGTGAAAGTGATTGGGTGGCAAAAAGGGCTAAATAGGCTTCTAGGTGCACTGAAACTTATGGGGGAGAAGATTGGAGCAGAGTCTGAGTCACAAATGATGAATTATCCAGTTTGGCATGAGTGTAAGGTCTGTGGAGTGGAACTTGGAAGGTGAACCTGGAAAGATATGGGGTCTTGCATGCTAGGCTAAGAATGCTGGCCTTCATCTTGCTGATTTGTAAGAGAGTGGCATGATCAAAGCAGTATTTCTGGAAGACTAACCTGGCATGGGAATATAAGATAAATTGGAAGAGCTGGACTACTCTAAGCTAGAAAATCATTCAGAGAGCTCGGGCTGTAATCTTACCGGTGACAGAAACCTGTGGCAGGGAAGCTGAATTTAACATGGAAAAGAGGCCCTGAATGAGAAATTTATATGAAGGAAAAAATCAACAAGACCTGATAATCAATTGGCTGTGGAGGGAATCCTGAGAACTGGGGCATTATCCGTTTCCTACCAAGGCAAAACAATGTGGCTCAGCCTTCCTGTGCCAGTGGGGATCTGAAGAATTCCTTGCCTCCCGCTCCTGCACTGGGCAACTAGATGAATAAGTACAATTAAGCTTCATCCAAGTGATATAGTGTGTAATAGTGTGGTTTGAAGTTATGAGCCACAATAGTTGGAAGAAAGGGCTTCCCAGGTGGCACTAGTGGTAAAGAACCCACTTACCATTGCAGGAGACATAAGAGACGAGGGTTCGATCCCTGGGTCAGGAAGATCCCCTGGAGAAGGGCATGGCAACCCACTCAAGTATTCTTGTCTGGAGAATCCCATGGACACAGGAGCCTGGCGGGCTACAGTCCATGGAATCTCAGAGTCGGGCACAACTGAAGCAACTTACCATAGCCTACCATAGCGTAGTTGAAAGAAAACATCAAAAGTACTCTGTTTTCAAAATTTACCCTTTGTCTCTTTTCCCTTCCACCTGCTTCATGAATGTCATATGCTGAATCCTTACATTAGATACCACAAATAACTTAATTTATTTATATTTTGTCTTTATGAAAGCTACTCAAGGAAAAAAAAAGCGAACAGGACAATAACAGCAAGAACAGCCAGAACCACCAATGGAACTTCCTACTACCTGCCATTTTACCCTGTTTGAGACGCGCTCTTGACTTTCCATGGGATCATCCATATTTCCATGAGTATGAACAGGCTGAGCTATGGAAATCACTCATTGTTTTTTATTTATGGCCTATTCCACAGCCTTGAAATTAAGTTTACATCTGGTGTTAGTAGATATTCATTACCTTTCTAAAATGCCATTTAAAAAACGGATTGCTTGGGGACTAGATGGCAAAGAAGGGGCCATTTCACACCCAGATGGTTGACCCTGTTCATAAAATACCACATTTAGACAGTCTTCTATATTTATAGGGTTTATTGCTACTTCTACAAGTGGGCCAGGCTAAATCTCCTGGGCTCCTTTGCATCTTTCTGCTTTAAAACAATTGTTATGTTATTTCTGGAATAAAGCTTTTGGGTTCTGTAAAAATAATACACATATTGACAGCAAGACATAAATAATGAACCATCTAAAGCAACATTCTAGCTAGCTAACACAATTTGAGAGGCTTATTTATATTGGAATTTTTTTAAACACAACAAATGGAAAGAGGAGAAGAGGCAACCCCCTAGAAATGAAAAACTAAGAAGTAAACAAGTCGTTCTTCACAAAGAACTTCCTGCAATGTATGCCTGTGAGGCTCAGAAATCATTCAGTCCTAGAAGTTGTAAGCCAAACCTTCTCCAAGGTGCTTTTCTCCCCACCCCCAAAGAAGTCATAACAGGTATATATAGAGATCTATAATGCCTTCCTGTTGGGGAAATGAAAGTACTTTCAAAACAATCTCATAACATTGTGATGGGGGAAATGATGGCAGGTTTTATATTACCCTCTTCATACAGGAGATGGAGGCCATGATAAATGGAGTTGGTGACAAAGTCACAAATAGATGCTAGGCCTTCTGATGTACAGCTAGGACTTCAGTAGTTAAATGAAAAATATGTTTCTGTTTTGCTCAGCCCTTTCTCATCTTGCACAAAGAACTTTTCAGTTTTAACCCTTGCTCATTCCTACATAGATATGTATTCCTCCTCACCTCCCCCAAGAAATAAGGCTCTTGATTAAAACTTAAAATTTTGATCTCATATTACAAAATGATATCCTAGTCAATAAATGATAAGATCAAAAAATTAGCTGGATGTACCCCCGCCCCCAACAGAGCTTCATGATCACAAACAGATGAACTATATCTTTGGGTAGTACAGTGGTTCATTACTGTTTGAAGGTCATGTGCCCCTTGGGGAATCTGATAAAAGCTAAAGATGCCTCCCCCCAGAAAGATGCAAGAAAGAAAGTTATAAGGGCTTCTGAACCCACTACCTCCTTCACTGGGTTCATGAATGGCCTACGTAAGAGTCCAACATACAGATCTTCCTTGAACTACAGGGGGGTTGTGTCCTGATAAACCCATCCTAAGTGGAAAGTGCATTTCATACACTTAACCTACTGAACATCAGAGCTTAGCCTAGCCCACCTTAGACATGCTCAGAACACTTATATTAGTAGTTGGGCAAAATCATCTAACAGGAAACCTATCTTATAATAAAGTGTTAAATATCTTAAGCAGTTTATTGAATATTGTTCTGAAAGTAAAAAACAGCAATGTTGTATGAGATCAGAATGGTTGTGAATACATCAGTGGTTTCCACTGGTGATGGTGTGGCTGATTGGGAGCGAGGCACCCAGGCTCATCAGAGAGTATAGCGTGGGAAAAGATCAAAAATTGAAGTATGGTTTCTACTGAGCATGTACGGCTTTTGCACCATCATGAAATTGAAAAATTGTAAGTCAAACCATTGTAAGCAGACGACCATCTGTATTACAAAGAATATAACTTGAGAGAGAGAGACCTTAGATTAAATCCTAGCCCTACGTTACTGAGGGACTTTGAGAAAAACTATTTACTTTCTCAACACCAAATTTTTAATCTATAAAATGAGGACCGTACTATTGGACTGGGTTATGGAGGAGATTAAATACACAATGCATATAAAGCATTTGGCACAGAGTCACACACCTCGTGGCTCAGATGGTAAAGCGTCTGCCTGCAGTGCGGGAGACCTGGGTTCAATCCCTGGGTTGGGAAGATCCCCGGGAGAAGGAAATGGCAACCCACTCCAGGATTCTTGCCTGGAGAATTCCATGGACAGAGAGGAGACTGGCATGCTACAGTTCATGGGGTCACAAAGAGTCGGACACGACTGAGCAACTTCGCTTTCTGTCACATAGACTATGTCCAGTATATGTCAGTTCTTTCCCCTGTTGAGATATTTAGCAGGGAAATGACTGGAGTTTCGAGCAAGCATCTTGAAGCTGATATTCAGGCCCACCTCAAGCTGATGGCTGAAAACATTACGCCAGGGGGCAGATCAGTACAATTAATCAAGAACTGGAGCCTTTTAAATTCTAAATCATTCTAGTTTACCCTGTTAGCCAAATCTTTTGACACTCCTACATTATGATGGTTCCCTATGGTGTGAATTCCAACCTTCCCAGTATAGAAAGCAAAGCCCCCACATTTCTGAGTTTCCTTTGCCTCCAGGGAGCATCATGTGACTGAGATCCTGCTAATGAGATGCACATACAGAGATGTGGATACAGAAGTGATTTATGTGAGGAAGCAGGTGGGGGGCAGGGCATCTATTTTGCAGGCACAGATGGTGGGAGAGGCAATGTGGTTCTAGAATCATCAGGACCAGCAATTCCTTCCTCAGCCAGTTCTGCTCTGGGGTTCTGGGGACTGTTTCTGGAAGCTCACTCCACAGACTCTTTCTTTATTTCTGCCAAAAACTTTGTGAGGATTCTAATATTTTTTCATAAATCACTTTCTATTTTAACCACTTTAGAGTAGATTCTGTGGTTGGCAACCAAGAACTCTTGAGTTGTACAACGCTGAAACATCCCATTATTTCATTTCATCTTCCTCCCTGCCACCACCATTTCCTTGCTTTAATTATGCAACACTGATATAGTCACTAAGCCATGTCAGACTCTTGTGACCCCATGAACTGTAGCCTGTCAGGCTCCTCTGTCCATGGGATTTCCCAGGTAAGAATACTGGAGTGGGTTGCCATTTCCTTCTCCAGGGCATCTTCCCAATCCAGGGATAGAACCTGGGTCCTCTGCATTGCAGATTCTTTAGCAACTGAGCCACCAGGGAAGCCCCTGTGAAACATTGGCGAAGTGTAATAACGGGTCTTAATATTCTAAGAATGGAGTTTCTGTACAAATGAGGCTTTCTGTAAGTAAGGGCACAGACTGTTCCCACCCTGAATTCCCATCCTGAGTGGTGCCCTTGGGCTGCTGGCAGGAAGCTGTCTTGCCAATAGGTTAAATGCTTCTCAAGTGTTCCTTCTACCTTATTCGCTTCACACGCAGGCAGTTCTTATTAGTTTGGCTGTTTTAGGAAGGCAAATAGTTGGGATGGAACTTTGGTGAGCAAGACAGTAACAGTGGTAGTTTGAGCTGAAGCTTTTCATGTAATTATTATTTTTACTAAAGTAAGGAACTGTTTGGGAATGAGGCTAAAATTCATTAACAGATTTTTTCATCCTATACAATTTTGGGGGGTCTTCTAATTGACCTATATAAGTCTTAGCCTGAGCAAAATTTAGATTAATGTAGTTTTAATAAAGTTGATTTAAAGTCATGTGGTAGCAATCACTTTATCCATTCATTCAATAGTTATTTATTATGAGCTATTTTGTGTCAGACATTGTGCTAGGTGCTAAATAAATAATATTTGGTTTGCTTTTGCCCCCAAGACTTCTCATAACCTAGTAGAAAGACAGACAATTCTGCCACAGTATGTGCTAAGATCTATTTCTGCCATAACTTGAAATGTCTTTTTATCTGTAAGTGCATTCTTTTTTCACAAGTATTTGAATCTCCAGTAAGACAGATCCTTTCTTCTACCTGAAACATTAACAATTTCTTTAAATTTGACCCTTATTGCGGTCAGGAGTACATCTCTAAATTTAGGACCAGTAGGAGCTTTCGGATGGCATTCAGATGTCTGCTTCCCATCTGGATTGGGTAACGAGAAGATTTAGGTCAACAGACCTGTATTTCTTAGTTTCCTGGTCTGAAGCAATAGCTGATTTTAGATAATTCAACCAGAAGGAAGTGCTATTGGTAACTCATTGAATGGAAGGAAAAGTCAGAGACTAAGACTGAAAAAGTACTGGAATCACAGCAGCTCTAGATATTGTTAACAGGAGTTAATTGATAGCTTTGTCTAGATATCAGTGTCCTTGTATTACTCTTCTCAAGATTCAGAATCCAAGGATGGCCTACTCCTGAAAGAACAAGACCATCAAAGGGAAATAGGCAATACCTTAAAAATGAACTGGAGTGCTCTTATCAGAAGGAGACAGAACAGGTACAGGGCCGCCAGGTACCATGTGTGTCTGTCATTATGTTTATGCCCCAAGTGTGTCTCTGGGTATAGTATTGATGCTGTTACTGACAGTGTTGCCCCCTGCCGCAACCATCCCGAGCTAGTCTACTTGATGAGGGCAAGATAGGAAAAAATTATTTTTCTTCTGTAAGGAGAAAGCAGGGAGGGAGGACTTGAGCCATTGAAGGTGGAATTCTCAACTTTGGCTATTATTATATTCACCTAGGGACTTTTGCTTTTTAACTTTTTATTTTGAACTAATTTAAGATTTACAGAAAAGTTGCAAAATAGTACTGAGAGTTCCCTAATACCGCTTACTCTGATTCCTCTGATATGACATAACCATAGTATAATTGTCAAGGCATTAATATTGATAAAATATTATTAACCAAACTGCAGACTCAAATTTCACCATTTTCCCCTCTAGTATCCTTTCTGTGGTTCCAGAATTCTACCCAAGAGCCCACATTTTATTTAGTTATTACTGTGTAGTTTCTCTTAATGGTTCCTCGCACTTTCCTTGTCTTTCATGACCTTGATATGTTTGAAGAGTCCTAGTCACTAACTGAACAATGTTTCTCCATTTGGATTTGTCATGTTTTCTTATGACTGGAGTGAGTCATACATTTTTTGGTCAAGAATGCCAGAAAATTAATGATGTACCTCATCTCAGGGGGTTCAGGATGCTGACATTTCCTATTACCAGTGATATTTGTATGGTTAGGTTGGTGTTTGTTGTGTTTCTGTACTGTAAAGTGGCTTTAGCTTCGTGGTGGTAGATTTCATATTTGTAAGTATTGTGGGGGAAGTACTTCAAGTCTACAAAAAACCTTTTTCTCAAACTTTTGCCTTGCTAATTTGAGCACATATTTTTGGATCTTGTCTGTTGCATTTGAGGCTTTCCCAGTGGCTCAGTGGTGAGGAATCCTCTCGCCAAGCAGGAGACGTGGGTTTGATCCCTGGGTCAGGAAGATTCCCTGGAGAAGGAAATGGCAACCCACTCTAGTAATCTTGCCTGGAAAATCCCATGGAAAGAGAAGCCTGGCCGACTACAGTCCATGGTCTTGTAAAACAGACATGACTAAGTAGCTAAGCAGCAGCAGCAGAAGCTGCTACATTTATTCTTATGCACAATAAATAGTGGTGTTTGCCTAAGGGCGATTCTTATTTCAACCTCTTTCTTTCTACATCTGTTAACTGGAATTCTATTGTGAGGAAGAATTATCTCTGCTCACCCATTTACCTTCTTATTTCATTATTTATATGAGTTTGGATTCACAAATACTGATTTTATTCTATGGTTTAAAACCCACATCATCATGATTTATTTTGTTGCTCAGAATACTGGCTTTGGCTATTGAGAACTCCTTTAGGCTGCTACCTGTGTTCTGCTGACAAGGTCTTATCTTTTTTTTTTGAGCAATTTCTTAGTTTGCAGTACCATGAATTGTTGTAGGCTTATCTTGTATTTCGCCACTTTGGCCCTAAGATAAACTACTTCCCACCTGGTGACCCTGTTAAATCCTGGTGTCCAGACAATAACCCAGACCAGTTAAATCAGAAGATCTTGAGGGGTGGGACCAAAGGGTCAGTCATTTCTAAAGTTCCACAGGTGGTTCTAACATACAACCACATGTGAGAACCAAACTAAAGTGATGATTTTCTGTCATGTGGATATGAAGTCCTTAGGAATCTTGTTAAGATTCTGATAGAGTGGGTCTGAGGCAGGGACTATAAGTCTGCATTTCTAACAAGTTCTTGGGTTGGTTTAGTGGCAAACCACACTTTGAGGGGAAAGGGACTGGAAGGCTTTTTTCTTCAAGTACAAAAACCCTCAAACATTACCTCTAGGGCTGCAAGCTGGCTTATGATTGAGGAAAGTTGTTACTTGGTAGGTTACTATTCAGCATTGTTTTATCTTCTAATCAGTTGGGGTGAGTGGTAGAAGGAACTACTTGCCATGCAGTGTAGACAGGATCAAGGAGGTTGCTGTATGAATTGAAAATGGAAGTTTTTGATTCTGAAAGTAAACCACTACAATGAATAAAAATGAGTAAATGTGTTCGCTTTTCTTCTATTTCTTAAACAGGCGAAGAGTCCTGAATAAATCTTTTTGAAAAATGAAGAATGATAATAAAAGAACACTTCATGCTGAAAGCATAACAACAACAACAAAAAAATCCCAGATATGAATATCCATCTTATCTATCTTGGAAAGACAGATGCCAAAGACTGGAGTCTTCTGTGAGAAATAGGTCACCATTTTGAATTTTATTTAAACAGAATTCTCAAGGGTTCTCTTTCTGTATTAGCTCAGTTTTCCCAGCTGTTTTCAGAATATGCATATTCCTGTCCAGCTGCTAAGCTGCCTTTGTCTCCCCAAGGTAGTTGTCCTCCAAGAACAAAAAGGTCCGGAGAGACACAGACTGCAATCCGTCAAGCTCGTTCTAGTCACTTTCTACAGAGCCGTGCACACGTGTGCGACAAAGCAGCTCTCTGACCTTCAAATTAGGATCATCATCAGTAATCCTCAAGCTTCAATACTCTTGACACATGCTTGGGACGTTCCTTAAAAATGCAGATCCCCAAACCTTTGGCTGGAGTCATGAAACAAACACCTTGTTCTCCTGTCTGTATCCTGGCCATACGAAGCAAGTACTCCACATACAGCATATGGAGAAGCATTGACCTAAGAGAACAGATTGCAGCATTCTCTTGTTTGGTCCATTGGTGTCTCAGATGGTAAAGAATCTGCCTACAATGTGGGAGACCCAGGTTTGATCCCTGGGTTGGGAAGATCCCCTAGCAAAGGGAATGGCAACCCACTCCAGTATTCTTGCCTGGAAAATTACGTGGACAGAGGCTACAGTCCATGGGCTCGCAAAAGAGTCGGACATGACTGAGAATAGCACACACACAGGCTTATTTTAATTTGCTAATATAACAGCTTCCCACCCTTCTCGATCTCTAGGTCAGAGACTCCAACAGAGCAAATCATGATATTACTGGTCCTCCCCTGTCCTTTTCAACTATCACTTAAGAAATTCTCTACTCCTCTTCTGAAACCTGTATACTATAACCTTTCCTTTCCTAGCTTCTCAAACACAAATAGAAAGTTGAGATGCTATGAGAGCTTTTTATTCCAGCTGTTTGGTCAGAAACCATCATGGTCCATATCATGATACACCCTCTGGTATAAATCAAAAACCCCAGTCGAGGCCACCTCAGTGGCCACATTTTTATAGATGTTTACTTTGTCACAAAATTGTACTTTATTGGTCACAGGGCAGCAGGCAAATCTATTATTAATAATTAAAACTTAAAAACCTACCTGCTGCTGCTAAGTTGCTTCAGTCGTGTCCGACTTTGTGCGACGCCATAGATGGCAGCCCACCACGCTCCCCCATCTCTGGGATTCTCCAGGCAAGAACACTGGAGTGGGTTGCCATTTCCTTCTCCAATGCATGAAAGTGAAAAGTGAAAGTGAAGTCGCTCAGTCGTGTCTGACTCTTAGCGACCCCATGAACTGCAGCCTACCAGGCTCCTCCATCCATGGGATTTTCCAGGCAAGAGTACTGGAGTGGGGTGCCATTGCCTTCTCCGAAAAACCTACCTACCAAAGGTGAAATCTTAAAAACCTACCAAAGGTAAAGATGATATTTCATGTTTATAATCCAAAGATCATATGGTATTTAAGATTTGGGGAGTATTGAATATGAGTATGTAACTTTGCAAAAATATCTGTTCTGAATTCATAATGTTCTCATTTTATGTATGTAAGGAAAAGGAACATTATGTATGTAAGGATAAACTGACTTCAAGTTTATCAAGCCCTCAATGTGGGGGAAAAGTCATGACACAGAATAGACTAAGTGTGTGATGTCTTGTCCTCAAAAATCCTCCATCTCTTACAGATAGGACTTGACACTGACAGTCACACTTGGCCCCACCAACACTGCAGAGATTGGCAGACAACAGAGGCTCTCAGAGGCAATATCTCCCATAACCTGGGAGGACAACACAGAAAACTGACGCCGGTGTCCAGTCACAAAGCAAAATGAACACTCAGTGCCCGGGGTGCTTGTTCCAGGTCCAGACACTTGGGAACATGTCCAGTAGAACGTGCGAATCCTGATTACCTTGGAGTAGCCTGACCCTGTCCTTCCCACTCAATAGGCTAATCTGGCTCTGCCTTTCAAGCTACACTATCGGCTTCTCAGGAGTAATGACTCAGTTGTTTTTATCTTTCTTGCCCTTGCCGACAGTGACACAGCAGAAAAAAAGCCACGCTTTTATAACTATCTCTGGTCCCAAAGTTGCCAACGTTAGGGACATTTTATGAGATGTTCTCTTGGAGAGGTGCTTTCCTGGCCACGGAGGAAGGTGTTTATAATTTAATTAATAAGAAAGGTGAGCTGTAGGATTTAAATCAGAACTGGTCAAGTGGTTTCGTTGTACCCTAACATTTGTCTATAGGTCAATTGGGTTGACTTTGGGGAACTATCCTGACCTTCTGATCATCTTCTATTTATAGAGTCATCCTTTGAGTTTGCATGGTTCTGGTGTGGAAACTCTCTGCCTGCATCTGAGTCGTATTTCCCTTATAGGTCAGCTGTGGAGATGATTAAGTACACGGCCTGCAACTGCATGTGTCAAAGTGGAATCCATTTTGCTGATCACAACTAGCATTTTTATTTTCAATAAAATATAATAAAAAAATTACAGTGCCCATAGGAAGGGTAAGTATTGTTTCATGAAATTTTATTTTTATGTGTATGCATGTACATGTATCATGAGTTGCAATGTAAAGTATATTTCTTATTTGAGCTTAAAAAGTTTAGGAAATATTGATCTGGTACTTGATTTTGATCTGTAAGGGTTAAGAGCATGAATGCTGGGGTCCAATTTCTCTAGCATGAACCCTGGCTCCATTACTTTCTAGCTGTGTGGCTTTAGGAAAATAACCTGGCTTCTCTGTGCCATAGTTTTCACATATATCACATACGAAATATGAGAATAATAGTGGCTACCTTATAGGGTTGATATGGGGATTAAGAAAATTAATACTTGTCAAGTGCTTGAAACCTTGCCTGGCACATGCTAAGTGCCTTATATAGGAGGGTTGTGGAGGAAAAATCTGTTCTGCAAGTATCCTTTTACAAGCTTTTATGTTTTAAATCAAGACAGTAGAGTCCCTGCCCTATGGATATTTGTAGTTTAATATATATGTGTACTTGAACAAGTCCCCTTCTGAGTGCAATATGTTGGAATATTTAAGAACGGACCTTGGACTAGATCGCTGTTATCAAATCACTGTTCTGCTACTGACTTGCTGTGGAACTTTTGGTAAGTTATTTGACCTTGCAGATCCTCAGTTTCTTAATCTATAAAGTGGGGTTAACAGACTGTCTCATAAGGTTGTTGCCAGGATTGCTCGAGACTCTCCACGGATGCTTGGGAAGGCGCGATAATAGCTATTAGCATCCTTCCCATTGACGATTCAGGTCATGTCTTTGCCTCTATTCTGATGCACTGAAGAGTAGCCCTCCTCCTCTTTCATGTGAATGGCTTGCTTAAGTCATCATTTTACTTCAGCTGTGGTGAATCAACCACATAGGGGCTCAGATAAAGACCAATCCTCCTGAGGAGAAAAGCAATTGTGAGGCCCGGGGTCGGATTCAGACTGCCCCACTGTGCTCTCTCTTTAGCCTTGCTCTCACAGCTAGTCAAGGCCCTAGAACTGTTCTTTTGCCTCAGCGGGTCTTCACAGCCCCTCAGATAATTCTGAAGGGTCACAGTGGAAGCCTGACAGCCCGAGGTGTTTTTCAGTATGGCTGTCTGTGGCGGTGGGGTCACATCATATTTCCTGCCCCTTCATCTTGGGGGAGGAAACTGATTCAGACAAAGCTTGCTGTCCAGCGTGATGAAGCACTTTGTATGATGTATCACTTCTAAATACGATGATAGCATAAAAGGGCTCATTAGCTGAAGGGGCTTTCAGCTTGACTCCTCCAGTTCTTAAGGACCTTTGGCAAGGCTGTCCTGACAAAGAGAAATCTAAGATGCTTGAGGACTCCCGAGCTTGAGGACCTAAACTGTTTTTCTGTCACTCTCCCCTCTTCTTCCATGGCACATTGTTCCTGCAGCACTACCATAGCTTTGGAAAATTAATATCGGAGCTACATTATGCAGCATCAATCTCTTGCTTGACCGTAAGCTCCTCAAGGGCAGGGGACCTGCCTTATCCATCTTTGTATCCCCTGCAAGCACTGGGCACACATCTCAATCAACATCTGTGGAATTGAATCTGGTTGAATTTATCTCCCAGGTTGCAGTGCTAGAGCTCAGAATAGGAATGGAGCTAAAGGCGAGTGAGGAATCATTTTTTTCCCACTGCTGAGCTGCCTGCTGGCTTCTGAGAAATTCAAGTCACCCCATCACGCTGAAGGCCACCCAGGGGGAGGCTGTTAAGGTGATTCTATTGGTATCCTTCGTGGAAGTTCTTTCTCCTGGTTCTTAGAGGTAAAGAAAATGAAGCAACTAGTCCTGCATTTTGTTGGTTTGCAAGCCAGAGCTAGGAGAGCTTAAAGTGGAAATGTGATCTCTCTTCATCCTCTGCTTGGCTGATGTGGAAAGACAGGCAATGGTGGGCCAGTACTCCTCTCTAATTTAGCTTTGTCTAGTATCTGGTACAGAGCTGGGCATATTCTTGTCCCTAATTAAATTGTTGTTTAGTTGCTCATTCGTGTCGGACTCTTTTGCGACCCCAGGGACTGTAGCCCACAAGGCTCCTCTGTCCATGGACTTTTCCAGGCACGAATACTGGAGTGGGTTGCCATTTCCTCTCCAGGGGCTCTTTCCGACCCAGGAACCCTGGCCTCCTGCATTGCAGGTGGATTCTTTACCACTGAGGCGCCATAGCGGCATAATTTGTCATTTCCCTCCCCTTTAAAATGTACACACATCTTTATTCAATTGACAAACAGAAATAAAGAGAGAAAATAGTCTTTTGAAAACTCTCCATGTGTCTAAGCCAGGCAGTCTGCTGGAGCTGTGTTTATTTTTGCTCTAACTCTGCTCATAGGGAGACAAGACAGGTGTGAACGTCTTCACTTCCAGCTGAGGATCCTGAAGCCCATGAAGCTCAAGTGGGGAATCCGGGATCGGAGATCAGCTGGGTTTGGACGCACTCACCATACCACGAAGTTTCCCCCTTTCTCCTCCAGCACGCACGTGGGTGCGTGCGTGTGCCTGACTGTTTCTGTTTCCTTTTACCCTTATAGCCCCGCTGCTTCTCCTCTGGTCAGTTTCCTGGATTCCACTTTTTCGAAACGAAGTCCAGTTCTCCAGGGTTGCACTGCCCGCCTCGGCCATCTCCTCTCCTCCTGGGGTTCCCAGGACCGCCAGCCACTCCTTGGCTAAATTCAGAGTCCCAGCCTTCGGCTCGGATTCCGGGCTCCACTCCGACCCTCCAGGGCCGGGTGGCTCCCTCGCGTCCCCTGGGCCCGGGGATCTCAGGCGGGACCCCGCAGCCCGCGCCTCGGCCCCGCCTCCCCTACCTGACGCCGGTGCGCCTGGGGCGCCGTAGCCTCCGCCCACCGGCGCGCCTGCCCTGCCATTGGCTCCCCCTGCTGCCCGTCTCTTTCGCCGGCCCCGTTCGGTCCCAGAGGCAGGTTTTGCCGGAGAAGCCGCAGTCCCGGCGGCTCGGGCGCAGAGCCGGAGGACTGTGGAGCGGATCGCCGACCGGCACTGGCATGCCTCCTCGCCAAGGAGCTCCCGTCAGCCGCCAGGCCCGGGCGGCTGCTAACTTGGCTGCAGGCTCCGGCGGTCCGGCCGCGGCCATGTAGTCGCCGGCGGGGCTCCCCGCAGCCCGGGAGCAGCAGCGAGAGCGAGCCGGAGCCCAGCAGCTCGCGGCTTCCCCGGGAGGCGCTGAGTGCGCGCCTCGCCCCCGCCGCCCCTCGGGCCGCACTTTGGGTCCTAGAGGGAAATGGGGGAGAAAGTTTCGGAGTCGCCTGAGCCGGTGCCCCGCGGCTGCAGCAGTCACAGTGCTTCGACTCCCGCCCCTGCGGTGAATGCCGAGTCCTCGCCCGGCGCTTCCTCGGCGGAGTCCTCCTCGGGCTCGGAAACTCTGTCGGAGGAAGGGGAGCCTGGCTTCTCCCGCGAGCAGCCGCCGCCGCCGCCGCCGCCGCCGGGTGGAGCTCGGCCGGCCGCTGCGTGGGCTCCCGCGCTCTTGGTGCCGGAGCGTGGAGTCTCAGCGCCGCCGCCGCCGCGCCCGGGAGGAGCCGCGCCACCCGCGCCCCGGGGCAGCAGCGCGTCCCAGGAGGAGCAGGACGAGGAGGTGGGCCCCGCCTTCCCCACCTCGACCCCTCTGGTCCGGGCTGCCAGGCGACCCCAGCTCTCTACCCAGCACGCGAGTGGTGGGCAGTGCGCACTGGGGCATGGAGCGGGGAAGGGACCCCAGGTGCTGTGCGCCGTGCCCCGGGTAATGACAGTTAGGAGCCTCGCTGTGGGTCGTTGGTTTCCCCGTGATTGTCACGTGTGTGTGTGTGTGTGTGTGTGTGTGTGTGTGTGTGTGTGTGTTCGTGTACATGTGCTGCCTGACAGTGGGCTTATACAGTATCAAAGCCGCAAACTCCTCCAGGTCTGGATTTGCTCCGCTGGGTGTGTGAATGGATGTGACACTGACCACCTGGTTTGTCCCCACAACTAAGACTTCCTTCTCCGAAGTGGGCGTTGCTTCGCGCCGTGGCGCCTGTGCACAGGGGGATGGGGTGAAGGGATGGGTGTGAGGGGGTGGGGGGCAGTTGGCGGCAGTACCCGCGAAGTTGCGCGGCGGGTTTCCGTAGCATCCGCCCCAGGATCGCGGGAGGGTGGTTTTGGCTGTTCCCCCGGCGTCGGTTCTTCGAGAGAGGAGGACTCCTAGCTCTGGGCTGGCAGCGCTGAACTGAGCTTCTGCATCTCCCATTTGGACTCGTTCCGGGGTGTCCAGATGCGTTCCGGTCGCCAGACTGAACAGGGAATGTAGCTCCTCCTTTGGGAGACTGTGTCCATCCTGGTTTATTCGTCCACCTTGGTTTCTTGGAAGAATATTTGTGTGAAACTTGTGGGTCGCGTCCTGATACATCGAGACTGTGACTTGGTGTCCTCCCGTCTGTTTTCTCTGGCTTTTTCCTGTCTTTGGAGGACAGTTAAAGAAGCTTAAGGTTCTTGGTGTCTTTGATTGTTTGCTTTGGACGTTTCTTGGGAGGTCATCTTGATCACGCAGGGCCATAAATAAATTACCCTAACAGAACCGCCTCCTTGTGAAGTTAGTTCCTCAGTGCCAGAGTTGTATTTTCCTCCTCTCTGATGGGGTTAGCTTTAGTAAGTAATTGTCTTTGCCCCTCAGAAGTTGCAGGCTGAGGCCAGTGTTCTGACAGTAGCCCCCTGGGGACCCCAGCCTGCAGGTAAAGACTGGATCTGGTACAGAATGAGGAGAGTCAACTCCTAGGCTGGCAGAGATGGAGTAAACCCTAGTGGTTGGTGAACCCTCTGGCAGTAATCAGGACCCATTCCCCAATGCCTGGTGGAGGGTGGGCATCCTGGACAGGTGTCTGGAGATCTGCTTTCCAGAACTGCCTGTGCTCCTGAACTGGGAGACCTCAGATGAGTTGATTCCTCTGAGGTCAGTTTAATA
This sequence comes from Cervus elaphus, assembly GCF_910594005.1. Lineage (NCBI taxonomy): Eukaryota > Metazoa > Chordata > Mammalia > Artiodactyla > Cervidae > Cervus > Cervus elaphus. The sequence continues at coordinate 16,292,591 of NC_057839.1, read as the reverse complement.
ATCTGTGAAGTGAGGGGTATGACCAGTGAACTTCAAGGTAAAGTTTATTGTCCCACGAACACTCCCCTTTTTTATCAGGAATTTAGGATGAATCCAAACTTCAGATTGATCCTAGGAACAGAGTACCAAGAGTTAAGCTGAGCACCACACTTATCACAGAGCTACCTGGGGATATGACCCAACTTAATGATTTATTAATACTATTAGATTCCAATATAGTGCTGCCATTGGTACAGAAGGTGGTACAGTTAGTTGCCCTGTGTTTTCTGGGAAGCTGGGCGTATGCTTCATGATACATAACATGGTCTTGCAGATCCCAGGCCGAGGAAGACAGGAACTTCTCACTTTTGTTCAGGATCCTGTAGCTGGTTTATTGCTTGGCCTCAGGGTGACAGTGTTTTATTTTCTTGGAAGTGGATATAATGATAGCTTATTTCACAGGCACTGCAGTGAGGATTGGTTGATTGAAACACATTTTGAAAAGTGGAATGACTAAATAACATTGGTCAGTATTTGTGAAATCTCAGAATTGGATGTAAAGTGATACAGTATTGCAGTTTATTGTGTAACTTAACCTGTGGCAGGGGATGCTGGAAATTGTCCAGGAGTGGAAATCTTGACTTGCTCTGAGAATTTTAAAGCAAGACTGAAACTGTGGAGTAGAGAATGATAGTCTTTGTGGCAGGGGTTGAATTCCAGTGCACATTTTCTGGCTCTTACACTGGTGCAGGGAGGGGTTCCTAACCTTCGAGGGGGGTGCAGTGGGTCTCTCTGAGAACCTAATGAAAGCTCTCCATCCTCTCCTCAGAAAATAGGTATCATTATAAATACCATTTTAGCGGGTTGAGTGAGGAATACTGGGTCACACAGTCTCAGTTTGGTGGAAAGATGTGGGTTTGATGTCCAGCTCTGCCACCTTAGCTGTATGTGGGTTGTGGACTACTCCATTGATGTAAGGCCTGATTTTTCCCCTCTTAAATGGGAATAATAATAATAGAATCATTAGGCATTTTATACATGCCACCTAATTTAATCCTAGTATAGTATCTAGAATTGAATATTAATTTTTCAGATTCATTTGTGATTAAAAATGTTGTGAAAGGAGGTACAAGTTTGGGCTGGCTTATTTTATTTATGCAAAATTAATCTGCTCCCTACTTTCAGAGAACTGAAGGCTGTGGCTATTCTGTTTATTACCATTGTATTAGTACAAGCTGGAAAACAGTTTTTATTTGTATCAGATGTATTATGGCAAAGCACTGTTAGTGTAGTGTTAGTTATGCAATAGCAAGATACCGAGTACAAAGCCTTTAAAAGCCTTAAGTGAAACCCATAATATGGAAAAAGATTCATTTAGATTTAAAAATTGTGTGTCTAGCTTGGGATAATCACTGTTTTCCAAAATTTTTTTTCAGTTACTTATTGCATCAATTTTTAAAAAGCAGCAAAACTCAACTTCCTAGTGTATGATTGCAGTGCTAATTTTTGATGCACCTTTATTAAAGCTGCTTGCATACACTAGCAGAGAAGGCACTGGCAACCCACTCCAGTACTCTTGCCTGGAAAATCCCATGGACGGAGGAGCCTGGTGGGCTGCAGTCCATGGGGTCGCCAAGAGTCAGACGCGACTGAAGCGACTTAGCAGCAGCAGCAAACACTAGTAATATCAACAGTGTTTGACCTACTTCATATTTTATCTTATTGTCAGTATTTGTGTAAACTTACAGTCTCATAGACTTACATCAACCCTTTAAGCTTTTGGTGTCTAAAAAACAATAGTTTAACATGACAATGGTTGTTATTTTCATGTACTTAATAATCAGACACATGAGAGAGATGGTGTTTGGTTTTTTGTTTGAATAAAGTGCATTTGACTTTCCCCCTGATTCCCCAAACCTGTGGACGTTGGGGTCTCTGCAAGTTGAGGGTAACAGGCTGTGTTTAGAATAGTCATGATAAACTAAATTGGAGTGTCCCTCTAACAGTGTTTCTGAGATTTGCTCCCAGGCACATCTCGGCCCCGTCCCTTCTCAGAGCACCTGTGCTGACCCTCATAAAGAACTCAGTGCTGTCTGTTGTCTGTCGATCAACTCCTGAGGGCAGGAATTTTGTCTTTGTGTGTTGACCCAGTGTTTCTCATACATTAGTGGAGGCTCAGTACATATATTTTGAATGAAAGAGGAAAATATGTCTTTGAAAACAGTTGCACATTTGACTGAAGAGTGACCATATGAGTCTTCTTTTGTTGTGAATTATGCTTAAGCCTCTAGATCTCTTATCCAAAAAAAAAAAAAAAAAAGCCTCATGGATCCCAGTGAAAATATTATAAGCAGTTTTCCAGGTAAATTTTTAAGAAAGTCAAATCAGTGAGGATCCAGTCACAATGCCTGTGCAAGGACTTGTGCATTAACTCTGCTTTTCACTCTGTGTGTTAGAACTTGAAACTTTCAGGGATTGTAGAAAGGCATGGTAGAATAAAGGCTTAGTAGCTAAAAGGATTTTCAACTCAATATAAAGCGTTTCATTCATACTTTGCTACCCTAAAGGATTTACTTTACTGGCAGGAGGGGGAAAACAATTGCCCTTATTAACAATAGGCACAATTAGGGTTGTCTTTTAAGTGTTCTATTAATGATGTGAGCTTGAAGACTGATTTTAATATCATGCATAGATGAATGTCTAGACTTCACCGGTGAAGAGAATAACTAGCAAAATAGCAGCCATGAATAGAGTGAAGCTTTTCCGTGAATTGATATTTTATGAATCACAGCAGCTACATAATTTAAAAAAAAAATAGCACGTAAATCTTGGCACATGTATCATTGAGTTTTGTCTTTGACTCCCTGATTCAATAAGAGTCACAGGTTCACAATGTCAGACAGCAGACAGTCAATGTATGTTGAGTCTGATGCCTGAGAAGCAGCACCCTGGGTGCTGAGATCATGAAGGTGGGCAAGACAGAGATAGTCTTGACCTCTCGAAGCTTCTAGTGTAGCGGGGAGATACTCCCGAAACACATGACTCTTCACTAATTGATTTCTGAGGTGGTAGATGGGGAACAGGCAGTGAGGGAGTATATACCTCTTCTCACGTGGGAGGTGGGAACTGCCTTCCTGGGGAGTTTTTGGAGAAGGGAAGGGATAGAGCGATGTGGGTAGCAGAGAGAGTTTGTGGGTCTAGGGGCTAAGAGACATCTGCGTTGTGTGCATGAAGCAGAGGAGGGCCTGGCGTCGGGGGATGTGGGAGAGGGAATCAGTGGTTGGGTCATGCATGGCCTTTGGACTTTATTCTGAGGCCCTGGGAGTGCACTGGAGGGTTTGAAGCAAGGAAATGACTCTGTCAGACTGGTGTTCCCGGAGGCCAGGTGGTGTGGAGCCCGCCTGTTGATGCTGCAGTGTAGCTGGTTGGAATGTCCCAGGTTAGCTGGGAGCTGATGACCCAAGAAGATGGCACCTCAGTAAACGGCATGTTGCTGGAAAGTGGAGCTTAGGAATCCATGTAAACACACAGGAAATGGATCGGGAAATGAGTGTAGGTCTATTCGAGAGAACACCTTCGTGTGACTGTTGATGCTGCTTCTCACTGCAGTGTTGCCTTAAGACTAGGATTTTCTTGAAGGAAAACCTTCAGTGATGAATGGAGACTGAGAAGAGGGACGTGCAAACGCTCGTTTCCACAGTCGGTTGCAGGGGCCATCAACCTGGGGTGAGAATAAGGGGTGATTGCCCAGAGGTGGCGTGATTCTCTGGCCTTGGGACGTGCGGGGTCTGTGAGCTAATAACACACGTTCTGAGAGTCTGGCTTGTTCGCCTGCGTGTTCCTAGAGAAGGAATGGTCAGCGTCAAGGAAACAAGGCTTCTACCGTTTCCACCCCGGGTCTGGGGTGTTCTAGGAAATGTCAGTCCACCAGTGTTTTGGAGCCAGTGACAAAGGCTGACTATCTGTCTCCTGACACTGACTGGATACAGTGTTTAAGCCCAGCTGTTTGTGTTTTTGCCCCTGGGAAGAAGGGTGTGAATGTACATTGGAGTGCAGGCTGTGAAGATGGTAAACTACGGGGAGAATCCTGGGAGAAAAGTTCTCACAACGAGAAGGATCCATAACCAGGTGGCTTGGTGTTAGAGAAAACTGAATGAGGTTGTGTGTGTGTGTGCGCGCACACATGCACGCATTTGTGTGTGTGTTGGTGTACATGCCCTTGTATATCTAAGAAGAAATAATTGTCCTTTTGAGATGAAAGATACCCCGGGTCATTTATGAGCAAGGTCACACATTTTATGGTGATGCCCGGGAAGGCCTTGTGCTCCTCTTCACCATCACTTCAGACCAGCAGCCAGTGTTCCCTGCCCTGGGGTCAGGGTCTGTAGGGCCTAAGAGTATAGACTAATGACCCCGGTTCAGCCACTTCTAGGCTGTGTGCCTTTGGAACAGTTATTAATACCGAGACTGTGTCCTTCTCTGTAAAATGGACAGGCTAGCATTTACTGAAGAGGGTTGTTATGAGAGTTTTATATAGAGGTCCCAGCATGATTCCTGGCATACACATGCCTTCCGTGATGGTGTTTGCTAGTATGACTGAGTGCGGAAAAGCTGGTTTATGCAGAATATCAGCGCCATAGCCAGGAATAATCAGCACCTGGACGTCCCTTCCCTGATGGATTATGCTACCAGCATAGTCTGCTGATGGTTCTGGGAGGCCCTTTCATTCATGAGCAGGTAGATGTGTAACAGAGTGATCATTTTTAATTTCATGGACACAGCATTTCTTACAGTATACTAATAGCAAAGCTTTATGGACTATGGTTCGTTAACTCTTCTGTAAGACACGATCTCTCTTTTGCTCCTGGAATCTGCTGTGAGTGATCACTTATTAAATGATGTCCTCAAAGACTCTGTGAACATGCAGATTACTAACTGAGCCCAGGAAGTTAGTCAGAAGGCACCATGTCAGACATGTGGTGAGGCTGGTGACATGACCCAGTGCTTCGTGATGATTGGAGGCTGAGAAGAGAGTGACAAGGAAATGAAATGATCTTCTGGAAACCAACTTTGGTTCATAAAGGAATTGGGTGGTGGTCCAGGAGCTACCCCCACCCCCAGCTTCACAGAGGGGAATCTGTTGGAAATGAGATAGAACTTTTAAAAATGCAAGAACTCATGTATGTGAATTGCCCAGCAAAAAGTCTCTTTTATCCCTTTAGGGGTCGTATAAACAGTTCAATTTTTTAAGGCAAAATTGCGAAAGCCTCGGATCCACTTCTGCTATAACTCAGATAAATACCGGTGCAGTGACTGCAGGTGGCTTCCCTTCCGCCAGCCTGGTGCTCTGCCCTGTGTCCCGTTTAGGTTGACATTCACACAGCCTTCCATCCCTCAGTCCAAGGCTGTCTGTGCCCTTTGTGCCTCTATTTAGTCTGGTATTAAACAGATATTTCTTATTGGGTCCTATTATTTTGGGGTAGAGCATAAGATCAGATACAGTCAAGCAGAAATCTCTTTCTCCAGCAGCTTGTGGACACTTCTTTCTTTCCCCCCTTTTGTCCTTCTCTCACCCCTTCAGGATTCCTGGAAAGGATTGGACAGTAGTCACGTGTCAATGCATTCCTCTCCCAAGTCAGGTTTAGGAGAGAAATGCATGCATAGTTTGCTTTAGTCGCGTCCAACAGCCTGTGGGCTGCAGCCTGCCAGGCTCCTCTGTCCATGGGATTCTCCAGGCAAGAATACTAGTGTGGGTAGCTGTTCCCTTCTCCAGGGGATCTTTCCAACCCAAGGATCGAACCTGGGTCTCTTGTGTTGCAGACTGGCTTCTTTACTGCTGAGCCTCTGAGGAAGCCCCTAGGAAAGAACACCCTTCCTTAAATGTGAAACGTCAGTTCAGGACCGTGGTCAGCGGTACACATACACATACATTTAAGTGTATAGAACTTGTGTGAAATTTCTGGTTGCTTCTCCAACTTCTTTTAATGAAAAAGTTCACTCCTTATTTAATGATTTTAATTCATAACCAGGTACATGTGTCTCTGAAACAGCTGATAAATTTGTACCCTATGCCTGCACTCTTTTGCTGGCCCATCAATTTTCCTGTTGGACACAGGCCATATACTTTTGATTATGATACTACTTCCACTGAACATTTCAGCCCTAATGCTTTGTACTGATATTGGGGGCAGGGGTTGGTAGAGGGGAGGCTGGGGATACTGACAAATTGGCTTTCTTTTCTTAACTAATTTCATAGGCTATGGTGTGGAAAATGAAAACTTAATTATAATGTTCTTGACTTTGTATCTGGGAGGTGTTTTCAGTGGCCAGCGACTCACAGGCATGCCCACTTTAGTGTGGGTAGCAGAATATACATTTGACACTCATCTCAGGTGTGGGTATTTTGGCCTCTGCCTTAAGACTTGCTCAGCTACTTTTTTAATAAGCCGAAAAGTTAGGTAGGTAGCTAGCTCCTGGTAGATGATTTTATGCCTTTCCAAGTTTGTTTTAAAAACAAACAAAAAATAACAAGATCATCATATCTTGGGGTTCCAGTGTTAAAATTTGTTTTTTTCAGGCATTTCTTTATGCACAGATGGGTGTACCTTCAAAATGCAGGATGGGTCCCAGTGCCTCACCAGTGATAGGGAAATAAAGTAAAATCGGGTTAAAGTCGGTGGTTAAAATCCTATGCTGCTGTACACTGCCCTTGAGACTTATATTCTCAGAAATTACAAATTCACAATTGCTTCTTAGGGCAATCATTGCTAGGTAAACTGCATTAAGATATTGAAATGGAATGCAGTTGTGATGAAATTCATTTTATGTATGAAGGTTAAATGATTAATTTCACAAAGAGGTTCTTGATGAAAAAATTGGCTCCATAGGAACGTGTCCAGCTCCTGGACACTCAAACTCACAGAATTTGCTTTGCCACTCCTTTAGTTTTATTTGCCTAGTTTTAATTTTTTAATTTAAAAAAATGTAGCTAGAATGGAGCGAGAGCACTTAATTGAAAGCACCTGAGTCGTAACTAAAGTCGTCATCAGCCCAGGCTTCTCTGTTTAAAAGGGCAGCTCCCAGGCTCCTCACCTAGATGCAGCCAGGAAGAGTTGGGGAGAGCAGCTCTAGAAAAAAGGGCAATGCCAAACGTTTGTTTGGCGGGAAAGGACCACTGAGAAGTTTTACTTAAGGAGAACTTCTGACTCATCTCAAATCAGTAGAGTACAAATCAGGAAGACCGAAGAAGACGCCCACCTTCCTATTCTTCTGGCTCTTATGAGACGCGTAAGTCAGATTGCTAGGTTAAGCCAGCGTGGCCTTAAAGACTCAGTGAGCGTGTGTGAGTACGAGAGAGTGAAGGACAACGAGAGAGAAACTGCTGGTCAAGTAAGGAAATACTTCTCTTCTTTCCCTGCTACGCTTTGGCCCTTTATGTATTGTTGAAATTTTACTTCTGTATATTTTATTTCATGTACCACTTTGGAAATGTTTTTTTGTTGTTGTTGTTTTTGTTGTTCTACAAACACTGTTTGCCTGTAAGCTACCCCAGTTCATTGTTGGCTGGGAAGAGGAGTCTGGTTCAAAACGGCCTCTTGAGACCTTTTAGGACTCACTTTAATCCCTGGTGATAGTGGGTCCCAGCCCTGATGCAGAGTCTCTATTAGGACAAAAGAGAACATGGAAATTCTAACTGTGAACTCTCCTACTTTTCTTTATTATAATGTCAGTGTCACTTTGACTTTTCAAGAATTCCATTTTTTAAATTAAAACATTTCTACCTGGAGAAAGCTGACGGCAATAGTTTTAACGTTATGGAACAAGTCCTGTTGGGAAGAGTTAGATTAGCAGAGTGACAATGTGACAGTTGTGTAACCTGCTACTATCGTGCTGTTTTAAATTCCTTTAAAAGTATTTGAGTCATCACTTTCTGTGTGTTAGGTTACCTGTCATTCTGTGTTCTAATTCATCCCTGTTTCTTTCAGCCCCTTCCTACCTATAGCTTAGTCATCAGAATTTTAAAAAGAACAGCACAAATCACTTTGGCTGGAAGACTGTAGTAAAACCTTTGTTTAAACAGAATATTTGGGGGAGAGACTTTTTTTGGTTACTCAATCTTATGATTCACTAATAATTAACTGAAAAGCTCTTCTGTTCTCACTTTGCTGTTTACCTTTTGTCTTATAATTCCTAGATGTGGATTTTCTGCCTTATTTTGTGATGAACAAGCTAGCTTTTCTTTTTAGTGATTAGACATATTATAATGCTTTAGGGATCTCACTTTGGCTATCAGTCATCTTCAAAGCCTACTGAAGATGGGAAAAGTGCATAAGAAGAAGTAGAAAGTATAAAATTGAGTATGCTATTAACAAAAGTAGATGATCTTGATTTCTTTAACTTTAGAAATTGGAGTTAGCAAAGTACCTTTTTTTCTGAGAACTTTGCCTCATTATCTTTGCTCCTGGGTTATGCCAGATCATGTATATATTGTTAATATTTGTACAGAACTTAGCAGTTTTCACTGCCTTTCCTGATACTATTTCAACTGTTCTCTCATTTTCATTTTGCACACACATTTTCTTGTCGTGTAGTTAATAGTTTCTCTGTCTCTATCCCACTAGACTCTATGATGTTGAGAGTGTCACTTAGCCAAAGTGTGGTAGTGTGGGCCAATTGAATTGCCAATTAAGCTTTAAAAGACTTTTGCAAACATTGAGTAAATGCATGTAAAACACTCAGAATGATGTCTTGACACACAAAATGCCTCAGTGGAAATTTGGGAGCAGTGCTTTATTATTACCCACTATATGTCCTATGCATTTGGCATTACGAGTTTAAGTGTCTGAAGAACTTTAAAGATCAGGGTGAAGATATAGTTCAGTTCAGTCACTCAGTCATGTCCAACTCTTTGTGACCCAATGGACTACAGCATGCCAGGCTTCCCTGTCCATCACCAACTCCCAGAGCTTACTCAAACTCATGTTCATAGAGTGAGTGATGCCATCCAACCATCTCCTCCTCTGTCGTCCCCTTCTCCTCCTGCCTTCAGCTTTCCCAGCATCAGGATCTTTTCCAATGAGTCAGTTCTTTGCATTAGGTGGCCAAAATATTGGAGTTTCAGCTTCAGCATCAGTCCTTCCAATTAATATTCATTTCAGGACTGATTTCCTTTAGGATGGACTGGTTTGATCCCCTTGCAGTCCAAGGGACTCTCAAGGGTCTTTTCCAACACCACAATTCAAAAGCATCAGTTCTTTGGTGCTCAGCTTTCTTTATAGTCCAACTCTCACATCTATACATGACTACTGGAAAAACCATATCTTTGACTAGATGAGCCTTTGTTGGCAAAGTGGTGTCTCTGCTTATTAATATGCTATCTAGGTTGGTCAGAGGTTTTCTTGTAAGGAGCAAGCGTCTTTTAATTTCATGGCTGCAATCACCATCTGCAGTGATTTTGGAGGCCCCCCCCCCAAATAAAGTCTCACTGTTTCCTTTGCTTCCCCACCTATTTGCCGTGAAGTGATGGGACCAGATGCCATGATCTTAGTTTTCTGAATGTTGAGTTTTAAGCCAACTTTTTCACTCTCCTCTTTCACTTTCATTAAGAGGCTCTTTAGTTCTTCACTTTCTGCCACAAGAGTAGTGTCAGTTGCATATCTGAGGTTATTGATATTTCTCCCGGCAATCTTGATGCCAGCTTGTGCTTCATCCAGCCCAGCATTTAGCATGACGTATTCTGCATATAAGTTAAATAAGCAGGGTGACAGTATATAGCCTTGACGAACTTCTTTTCTGATTTGGCACTAGTCTGTTGTTCCATGTCCAGTTCTAACTGTTGCTTCTTAACCTGCAAACAGATTTCTCAGGAGGCAGGTCAGATGGTCTGGTATTCCCATCTCTTGAAGAATTTTCCACAGTTTGTTGTGATCCACACAGTCAAACGCTTTGGCATAGTCAGTAAAGCAGAAATAGATGTTTTTTTCTGGAACTCCCTTGCTTTTTTGATGATCCAACGGATGTTGGCAATTTGATTTCTGGTTCCTCTGCCTTTTCTAAATCCAGCTTGAACATCTGGAATTTCAAGGTTCATATACTGTTGAAGACAGACTTGGAGAATTTTGAGCGTTACTTTAATAGTGTGTAAGATGAGTGCAATTGTGCAGTAGTTTGAGCATTCTTTGGCATTGCCTTTCTTTGGGCTTGAAATGAAAACAGGCCTTTTCCAGACCTGTGGCCACTGCTGAGTTTTCCAAATTTGATGGCATGTTGAGTGCAGCACTTTCACAGCATCATCTTTTAGGATTTGAAATAGCTCAACTGGAATTCCATCACCTCCATTAGCTTTGTTCATAGTGATGCTTCCTAAGGCCCACTTGACTTTGCATTCCAGGATGTCTGGCTCTAGGTGAGTGATCACACTATTGTGGTTATCTGGATCATGAAGATCTTTTTTGTATAGTTCTTCTGTGTATTCTTGCCACCTGTTCTTAGTAACTTATGGTTTTGTTAGGTCCCTACCATTTCTGTGCTTTATTGTGCTCATCTTTGCATGAAATGTTCCCTTGGTATCTCTACTTTTCTTGAAGAGATCCCTAGTCTTTCCCATTCTGTTATTTTCCTCAATTTTTTGCACAGATCACTGAAAAAGGCTTTTTTTATCTCCCCTGGTTATTCTTTGGAACTCTGCATTCAAATGGGAATATCTTTCCTTTTTTCCTTTGCCTTTCACGTCTGTTCTTTTCTCAGCTATTTGTAAGGCCTCCTCAGACAACCATTTTGCCTTTTTGCAATTTTCCCCCCTTGGGATGGTTTTGATCACTGCCTCCTGTACAATGTCATGAACCTCCATCCATAGTTCTTCAGGCACTCTGTCTATCAGATCTAATCCCTTGAATGTGCTTGTCACTTCCACTGTATAATCATAAGGGATTTGATTTAGGTCATACCTGAATGGTCTAGTGGTTTTCCCTTCTTTTCAATTTGAGTCTGAATTTGGCAATAAGGCATTCATGATCTGAGCCACAGTCAGCTCCCAGTTTTGTTTTTGTTGACTATATAGAGCTTCTCCATCTTTGGCTGCAAAGAATATAAAATCAATATGATTTCAGTGTTGACCATCTGGTGATGTCCATGTGTAGAGTATTCTCTTGTGTTGTTGGAAGAGGGTGTTTGCTATGACCAGTGCGTTCTCTTGGCAAAATTCTGTTAGCCTTTGCCCTGTTTCATTTTGTACTCCAATGCCAAATTTGCCTGTTATTCCAGGTATCTCTTCACTTCCTACTTTTGTATTCCAGTCCCCTGTAATGCAAAGGACATCCTTTATTGGTGTTAGTTCTAGAAGGTCTTGTAGGTCTTCATAGAACCATTCAACCTCAGCTTCTTCGGCATTACTGGTTGGGGCATAGACTTGGATTACTGTGATATTGAATGGTTTGCCTTGGAAATGAACAGAGATCTTTCTGTCGTTTTTGAGATTGCATCCAAGTACCGCATTTTGGATTCTTTTGTTGACCGTGATAGCTACCCCATTTCTCTAAGGGATTCTTTCCCACAGTAGTAGATATAATGGTCATTTGAGTTAAATTCACCCATTCCAGTTCGTTTTAGTTTACTGATTCTTAAGATGCGATGTTCACTCTTGCCATCTCCTGTTTGACCACTTCCAATTTGCCTTGATTCGTGGATCTAACATTCCAGGTTCCTATGCAATATTGTTCTTTACAGCATCAGACTTTACTTCCATTACTAGTCACATCCACAACTGGGTGGTGTTTTTGCTCTTGGTCCATCTCTTCATTTTTTCTGGAGTTATTTCTCCACTGATCTCCAGTAGCATATCAGGCACCTACCAACCTGGCAAGTTCATCTTTCAGTGTCCTATCTTTTTGCCTTTTCATGCTGTTCATGAGGTTCTCAAGGCAAGAATAGTGAAGTGGTTTGCCATTCCCTTCTCCAGTGGACCACATTTTGTCAGAACTCTCCATCATGACCCGTCCGTCTTGGGTGACCATGCACAGTGTGGCTTACAGTTTCATTGAGTTAGGCAAAGGGTAAAGATGGCGGAGTAGAAGAACATGTGTTCATCCTCTCCTGAAATGACTCCAAAATTACAACTTGCTGCTGAACAACCATCAATAGGAGAATGTTTGATCCCACCAAAAAAAGATACTTCACATCCAAGGGCAAAGGAGAAGCCCCAGCAAGATGGTAGGAGGGGTGAAATTGTGTTTAGAATCAAACCCCATACCTGCCAGAGATGCTTGGAGGACTCAAACAAACTCTGTGCTCACCAGGACCCAGAGCCTGAGCCAGAACTGTGTTTGAGTGTCTCTTGTGGAGGTACGGGTCAGCAGGGGACTGCTGCAGGGGCAGGTGCTCTGGGTGCAGTAGACCTGGGTGTGGCATAAGCCCTCTTTGAGGGGGTCGCCATTAACCTCACCATAGAGCCACCAGAACCTACACAGGACTGGGGAAACAGACTCTTGGAGGGCACAAACAAAACCTTGTATGCACCAGGACCCAGGAGAAAGGATCTGTGATCCCACAAGAGACTGACCCAGACTTGGCCGTGAGTGTCCAGGAGTCCCTGGCAGAGGTGTGGGTTGGCAGTGGCCTGCTGCAAGGTTGGGGGCACTGAGCGCAGCAGTGCATGCGTGGGACCTTCAGAAGGTCACCATTGTCTTCATTACCTCCACCATAGTGTGGCCCCAGGTCAAACAAAAGGGAGGGAACACAGCCCTGCCCTTCAGCAGAAAACTGGATTAAAGGTTTACTGAGCATGGCCCTACCCATCAGAACAAGACCGATTTTCCCCCTCAGTCAGTCTCTCCCATCTGGAAGCTTCCAGTTTAAGCCTCTTATCCTTCTCCATCAGAGGGCAGACAAAATGAAAACCACAATCACAAAAAACTAACCAATCTGATCACATGGACCACAGCCTTGTCTAACTCAATGAAACTATGAGCCATGCTATGTGAAGGTTTAACTGGTGGCCTAAAACCCAAGATCATAGGTTTAATTTGCTGAGTGGGTTTCAACAAATGAAAAGTTTTTGAGATTAAACCAATTCTTATTTTACTGTTAGCATTGGGAAACTGTATTCTGCCAAGTTGTTCATTACAACCACACTTGTAACTCTGAGCCATTTTTGGCCAGATGTTTCAAGGAATTATTTTAATTGCTGTTGACATTTTGACAACTAGCCTTAAAATTTTAACAGTGATACTGGGCTGTACTCATTGGTGCTCAGGATAAACGGCTGTCAGTAGAAATGTCAGAAATTCTGGCAACTTTGTCAGGACTGAATGAGTGTTGGTGGAGAAGTTAGGCGTTCTGAACTGTGTCTCTGCTCCTGGCTGGGCAAGGTATTAACCCCGTGGAGTTCACATGGAATGAACGGTGGTCCTTTCCAGCTCTGATTTTTTTGTTGTTGTTGTTTCCTCTTACTACAGAAACTTTGATTTAACATTTTAAAGTTGTCATCAGTATATAATTTGTTACAGAACTGTTCATTCACATTTGTCTTTTGACAAATCTGCTTTTGCCCATCTTTTAAAATTATTTGGTATGTTTTTGTTGGTCAGATACATGTTGAGGGTGCTCTTACCTCCCAAGCCCTGCAGAGGAATTGGACTCTGGATAACAGGGCCAGTCTTGTATTTCTCTTGATGCACTAAGTAGCATACTGTTGTGTGCACCAGGAATTACTGTTGTAGGTGAAATGATGGTTTTTAGTGCTGACTTTCAGAGGCTGATTGCAGAAGAGCATCTGCAGATTCTTAGTTCAGTGGCAGAATCTGCTTATTACAATAGGCTCCAAACAGAAAAGACTTGGGTTTCCTGTCTGGAATTCCTCTAGGCCATACATCCTGTCACAAGCCTATCTAGACCAGAAATCTTTGGTTTTTAAAACAATACTTCTTAAATTTAAAAGATTTATATGGTCTTAGCTTCACCATTGGGCTTCCCTGGTAGCTCAGCTGGTAAAGAATTTACCTGCAACGCAGGACACCCTGGTTCAATTCCTGGGTCAGGAAGATTCCCTGGAGAACAGATAGGCTACCCATTCCAGTGTTTTGGGGCTTCCCTGGTGGCTCAGATGGTGAAGAATCTGCCTGCAATGCAGGAGACTTGTGTTCAGTCCCTGGGTTGGGAAGATCCCCTGGAGGAGGGCATGGCGATCCACTCCAATATTCTTGCCTGGAGAATACCCATGGACAGAGGAGACCATGGGGTCACAAGGAGTCAGACTCGACTGAGCAGCTAAGCACAGCTCCCCCAGGCCAGCCAGGGCCCTCCTGTACTGTTCTGGATCTTAGCCACCCACCCCGTGTAGTGGACTAAAGTTTGTTTGCAAAGGTAAGTTAGAATCTATCAAGAAAAATTACATTTACCAGTGTTTTTTTTTTTTCCCAAACCAGAGGCTGGCACTTCTAATCTAAGCTGTTAGCCTGAGCTTTTGGGATTAGTTGGAGCTTGGAGTGTAAAGTCCCATAGAGATGTTTTAAATGGTGATTTGTTTTCCAGGGCTTCCCTAGTGACTTAGGCGGTAAAGAGTCTGCCTGCAATGCAGGAGACGCAGGTTTGATCCCTGGGTTGGGAAGATCCCCTGGAGAAGGGAATGGCAACCCACTCCAGTATTCTAGCCTGGAGAATTCCATGGACAGAGGAGCCTGGTGGGCTACAGTCCATGGGGTCACAGAGTCAGACATGACTTAGTGAGTGAACGTTAGTTCTCAACATCTGATTGCCTGGATGGGGGCCCTGCCCTGCCCTCACTGACTCCCTTCTGTGTCCCTGAAAGGTGAGCTGGGGGAAGGAGTGTCCATGGTCTCAGCCTCCACTGCAGCCACGTGGCGGCTCTGGCTGTCGTCCTGAAGGTATGGTGATGACTTCTCTTTGTCTTTAGGACACCCATATGGATGCCCAAGACTCCTTCCCATATTGGGGCAGATTCTTTTAACCCAAAGCATTATCTCCTGCCACTTTTCAGCTCAATTCTAATGGAGAAAGCCTGTGAAGTCTCAGAATTTAAGGCTGAAGGTGGTAGATATCATCTTAGGCCTGTTAGGATGGCTGTTCTCAAAAAGACAAGTGTGGGCATTCTCCCATGCATGTTCTTTTAGTTTAACTCAGATGATAGGATTGACACATCCTGTAGATGAGGCTCTAAATAATTGCCACGTATCCTTGTTCCATTGGGGCTTTACACTTGAATGTGTATTTTAAGGCTGTTTTACCCAGAACTCGAATCCAGAGCTGAGGAGTGATGGCTGTTTCATGGCACCTGTATGATGGTTTTCTTCATTGTGCCACAAGCTGCTGTTTTTCTTTGCTTTTCTCTCCCCTGTTTTTCTCCCCTCCCTTCACGTGAAGGTTAAGGCTGAGTTACAGAATTAGTGCAATTTTTTAAAAAGTGGGGGTGAAGGCCCCCTCCAAATAATTTATAGCCAGGTTCCAGCAATGAAGATGATGTCAACAGAGCCTCTCTAAATGTCCCTTTAGAGATCGTTTGTGGTAATTAAAAGGAAAGTGAAACACAGATTTTTGAAAAATGATAAATACAGGTTTACCAGGTGATTTCATGATGCTAGATGGAAGCCCTGCTGAGAAGCGTCCTGGGTACTCACTTTATACTCCCGAGAAACCTATAATCAGATGGGCACTGTTGTGAAATTGTTCACATACCGTTACCTGCAGTTTGTAGAAATTTATTTTGACACTTAAGGACATCTAAGGATGTAAATTTAATTACTGCTGCTGCTGCTTTCTCTGTGGGCTTGAATGAAAAGTGGCAGATTATATACTGAAATTGCCACTAAGATGTAGTTGTTTTTTTCTTTTAGTTTCATGGGGGCTTAAAATTTTCTAAACTTGCAATATGGATGGATGACTTTCAAAGCATTAACAGGGCCTTCTTGGGCAATCACACTCATTTGACTTGGAGGGGGGCAGCTTTCAGTTTGATGTGGTTCAAACAGCTGCTCACTTAGGATATTCTAGAAGAGTAGAGCTTGAATACGGTATGTTTTCTGTGTGGGTCTCCTTTTAATCCAAACCTGCAGTGGAGCTATAGATCTGGTGTTATTAAAGTCCAGAGTGGCAAGGGGTCTGAGCCAAGACCACTTCTTCTTGGCTCTCTCTCTCTTGCGCTTTTTTTTTTTTTTTTGGCAGTGTTTCTTTCTTTCCCTTGCATGTTGGCCTGCACGTGTGAGAAGCAGGGAAAGAGGACTTGTTAAAGTATCGGGTGGGTGGACGCAAGTCCTAGAAGAAGTAAGGGTGCTATGTTAGCATGATGTGGCAACAGCAGGTGCTGGTGAAGATGCTCTTGTTGATGGTGAGGACTCCTTCCTGGTATCCAGGCTGCGGCTAAACCCTCCCTGCTGTGGGGTAGAGCTGGTGTGAAAATGCAGGTTTTCCTTGGCCGAATCCAGAGGTTTTAGGGAGCCCTGCTGTTCTGGAAGCTCTAAGAAATCTGGTCGGTGCCTGAAGCCGCAGGCAGTCGGGTTAGGAGGCCAAGCGCACGCAGGGTGAGTTGCCTGAATGTGCACGGTGCACATTTCAACAAGTGAAAATGTGTGCGGGCTGACGGTGGGAGTGGGAAGGGCACCCAGCACAGAATCAGCAACGTGATGGGATGTATCTGGGAGCGGTTTTTCCTGGTGCCCTTGAAGATGTAAACGTCGGAAAGAAAAAGTGCTTGTGTCAGATTAAATGATTTGCCCTGTTCAGTATGTTCATTCGATACAGTTGTAGTCTTAGGAAAGTCTTGTCTCTTTAAAAATGGTAATATTTAGAAGCAGTGGTAATTGGCAGTTGATTTTTTTTCCCGTTTGTTTATGGTTTACTCTTGCTGTAATTTAAAATTACTGGTGAACATATACTACTGGGGTTGTAGTATTTTTCTCTAATATCAGCTTATTTATGGCTTCATAACTTTCTAATCAAGAGTGCTAAAAAAAAAAAGAGTACTTCTTTAAGCTTAATATTTCCCTAGATAACTAAGCAATATTTCCAACTAATACTTTTTTAATAACTGTTTTAACAAACTTGTTTGTTGTGAAGGCAGTTTAGGGAGAAGGCATGTTGGGTGCGAATTTACCAGGTAAGCCATTTTTGGTGCTGTCTCTTGAAAACAGCACCTTCTTTGCTTGGATATCTTTTGGTTACTCTGTAGTTGAAATTTACCAAGTTTTGAGAGCAATGGTGTTTTGAGCCCAGCTGGAATTTCAAACACTCCTTCAATATTCTTTCTTCTCCTTTTCTTCAAAGTACACTTGAAAATCTTGAAGGATAAGCTCTCAGCCTCTGGGTCTTTGGCAGGAATCGTGGCCTTAATTGGACCAGAGCCCCCTGCACAGCGGAGGACTTGCCCGACGGCCATGGCAGCCTGTGCCCTGGCGGCTTCCTGAATCCTTGGAGCCATGTGGACTTGCTTGAGATCCTCAGGTATCCACAGACCAACTGGTCTTATGAGGCAGAGCCTGTGATTTTTATAAAAGGTGGTGTCTCCACGCCTCACGCACCTGTGGGCATGACGACACAGACATGCTGGGTCTCCAGGGCCCTTGGGTGCTGCCAGGGTAACTAGTTCCCCCTGTTTGCAGGTGCGGAGGGAAGTGAATGGAGAAGGAAATGGCAACCCACTCCAGTATTCTTGCCTGAAGAATCCCGTGGACAGAGGAGCCTGGTGGGCTGCTGTCATGGGCTCACACAGAGTTAGACACGACTGAAGCAACTTCGCAGGCATGCATGCATTGGAGAAGGAGATGGCAACCCACCCCAGTGTTCTTGCCTGGAGAATCCAGGGACGGGGGAGCCTGGTGGGCTGCCGTCTGTGGGGTCGCACAGAGTCCGACACGACTGAAGCGACTTAGCAGCAGCAGCAGGGAAGTGAACCTACCAAGGTTAAAAGAGACTTTGTTGCAAAGTCCCTTGGGACTTTATCTGTCTCCTTCAGGAATCTGCAGGCATAGGGGAAAATTCCTTCACCTGCGAGTTAATGGGTGCTAGTCATGGTCTACCAGTGTGGGGGCTGTGTGTGACATGGGGGCTGCTGGCAAAAGCTGCAAAATTGCACAGCCGGGGAGCTGGGGAAAATGAGTTTATGGCATTAGTGGGGAGAACTTACAGGTGGTGTTACTTACGTATGGCCGAGCAAAAGGGGGAGGGGGAGTTCTGCCTTTATAACTAACTTGAAGCTCCCAGATGAAGCAGCTTTTAGCCCTACACCCTCTTTGCTGGCCCAGCAACATCTTCCCCTTCACTTTTCCCTCAGGAAAAATAACGAAGAAAGCAGCCTGTGAGCCCGGGTGCCTGTCTGGCCAGTTCCACGACTTCTTCAAAGATTCTCTGTCCCAGTTATTTTCATTCTGACCACAGCGTGTGTGTGCTCTGGACTTCTGAAATTTACAGTTACAACTATGCTATTAATCTTAACTCTGAAAACTAAATATTCACTCTTCACCCGGAGCTTGCAGACAGCCTGGGTGATGCATGAGATGATTGAGAGGGTAGCAGCTATTCCTGTAAACCTTGCGTCGTCTGGCCGGTGAAATCAAGGAATTGGTTTGCCCTAATGGAAAGGTGTCTGGGTGTCTAGATTTCTTTGACTCTTGAGGAGGGCAGTGAGATCCCAATCTTGAATTAAGCTATGAAGCAAACCTTGTTGGAGGGTTTCTGTGCTGCAGAAGGAAGACCATGCAAGGGACCCCAACTTTCTTATTCTTAGAGGCAGTTCCTCCTGTTCTTTGAGCTGGCAGACTTCTTTTGTGCTGAAAAGACATGGTACTTCGCATACCTCCAAGCAGGAAGGGGCTGCTGGAACGGTGATCTGGGGAGAGAGGAACCTCTCATGATCCACAGGTAGAAAGAGGCGTGGGGACCTGTCTTGTGGGAGGTGCATCTATACAGCTGAAGACAAGTCATCCTTTGTGATGCTCTGTTAGAGGGGGTCACCTATGACAGGGAAATCTTTTTTTTTTTTTTAAGCTTTTAAACCTCTGTTTTGCTCTTTGCTTTTCTTCTTCTCTGATGTTTTAAGTGGAAACTGGGACAGTGGTAATTCATTGCCTTGGGGATAGAAAACTGAAACAGTTGGAAGAACAGGTTCTTCTCAGTCTGTGCCCAAGAAATAGAGAACACTGTGTGTCCTGGCCTGGAGGATGGTTTTCCGACGAGGACAGGGAGACAGGAAGCAGATTGCCTGAACTGGGAAAAGGGGTCAGGGTGGGTGGGGTGCCAGGGTTGGGGTTCATGATCTTTGGCGGCGGCCTGACCCCCTGGCCCTTAGGTGGGGCCTGGGAGCTCTACAACTTAGACGCCTGAGCTTCCTGCTTTGGCAAAGATCCTGGGGCACCTGTGGGCATGGCAATATGGGCAGGCTGGATTTCCAGGGCCCTTGGGTGTTGGCCGGGCACCAGCACTGAGCGTGGCAGGCTCCCCGTGGTGCCACGTTGCAGGAACCGCTCTGAAGGGTCAGTTTCTTTACCATGAGCTTTGGAATCGGAATTAATTTGACTTTAAGAAAAGAGTGGTGGCTTTGTTTGCTTGTTTTGGCACGTTTAACTTTGTAAATTGAGGTCTCAGACCCCCTGTACCCGTGATCCAAACGTTAGGCCCCTGGATGAAATGCTGCATGTGTGCTAAGCTGATTCAGTCGTGTCCGACCCTTTGCGACCCTATGGACTGTAGCCCACCAGGCTCCTCTGTCCATGGGATTCTCCAGGCAAGAATACTGGAGTGGGTTGCCATGCCCTCCTCCAGGGGATCTTCCCAACCCAGTGAATGAACCTCCCTCTCCCGTGCCTCCTGCATTGCAGGCAAATTCTTCACCCCTGAACCACTGCGGAGCCTGATGAGCCACCGGGAAGCTGCTACCCCAGGTGCTTCTTGGTCCTGCCCTTCTGTATGATTTTACTACAAAAGTGTGAGATTTGTGCAGACAGATCAGATAGGGCCCTGAGAGCTCCCTTCGTGCATCCCCTTTGCCCTCTTGGCACGTGCGTGGCTTCTGGCTCTGGGTGTCACTCACACTTTGAGTTCCAGGAGAGCAGAGACCCTGCCTTATTCATCCTCACAGCCGCCGCAGCTGCCTCCCGTGTGCAATAAGTCTTTGAATAAATAAACACATGGAGAAAACTTTGCAGCTTAAGGGAAGCTCTGAAATGGGTGCTGGCCCTGAAAGATTAATCCAAAAAGAACTCCAGGATAGAACCCCCTCACTTTAGCTGGATGACTGTAGGTGGGTACAGAGCATAAGGTTTTCACATTCATTCCATGTCCTCTTGTCAAAGGGGAGCGATTCAGAATGGGGCTCAAAGCAGATAAGTTTTTTTTATTAAACATTTTTTTTCCCATTATAATGTTGTGTTGGTTTCCGCTGTGCAACAGTGAGAATCAGCCCTAGTTCTACACACACCGTCTCCCCCCTGAGCCTCCCTCCTCTTGCTGCACCCCTCCCCTCTGGGTCATCACAGGGTACCAGGCTGGGCTCCCTGTGTTATGTAGCAGGTTCCCCCCAGCTGTCTGTTTTACTCACGAGCGTGTGTATATGTCGATGATGCTTTCTCTGTTCGTCCCACTCTCTATTTCCCCCACTGTGTCTGCAAGTCCGTTCTCTGCATCTGTGAAGATCTTAAGGCTTTAAAATTTTTTTTAGGAGTACGTGTTGAAGTTATATGTAAGAATCAGTTTCTAGAAGGCTGGCAGTGCTGGCTGGCCAGCTGTCAGCAGTCAGGCAGACCTGCCTGGACATCCGAGTGGACAGCTCAGGGCTCCTGGTCTTCTTCCCATGACTGCTGAGAGCTGGTGAAGCCCAAGGCCGGCCCCCTTGTAGGTGAAGGGCTTCTGTTCTGAATTGACAAGTTCTGTGTGGCCCTGGGGAAACCAGGGTTTTGCTTTCTCAAGCCCCGAGGGTAAGCAGCTGGCAGGGGCATCTGTGTGAGTGGGTGTGGGTGCTCCATCCTCTGAACAGGCAAACATTTAAAAATGTTTGCAAAAGCAAATTCTAGAGAGAAGTCCAGGACTTCCTCATGCAGATACTTGGTAAGTCCTGCTCCTTTTTTTTTTCCCTTTTGCTAATTAATTTCCCTGACAGCCTTGCTGGTAGCTCTTCGCCACAATCAGTTGCTGAATTGCAAAGCTCAATTATCTGTGTAATAACATGCTATAAAAATATATAAAGCCAGGAAAAAAAATGATTGCAACCGAAGAGGCTGAGCCTTGGGAATAGACACCTTGTATGTTCACATCTGGGCTGAAAAGAAACCACAGGATCTGTCAGTAACGATTTGATGGACTGAATTTCTTTTAAAATGTAAAAGAAAACACTTAATTTGAGGATGAGGCACTTAAGTTACCTTCAGATACAAGCGGAAGCAATATCTCATTAATATATTTGGGTTTTGTGATGCAGTGTTTTAGAATTGACTGTGGCTCCCTAGCTTTTGAAAATGTTAAAGCATTTCTACACAGGCCTTTTTAGAAGCCTGCTATGTGCTAGGCACTTGTGCTTACGTACATAAATTTTTTTAAAGAATTTTGATGTGGACCATTTAAAAAAATCTATTTTGAATTCGTTACAATGTTGCTTCTATTTTATGTTGTGGTTTTTTGGCGGACAGGCATATGGGATCATAGCTCTCAGACTAGGGATTGAACCCAACCCCCCTGCATTGGAAGGTGAAGTCCTAAACCGCAGGACCTCCAGGGAATTACGTTATATATTTTTTTAATCCTGCTTGTGATCTCACAGGGAAGATGGGAAGATCTCCATCTCTCAGTTAAGAAAAATGAAGCTCATGAATTTGGTGTAAAAACCAATGCTTCTCTCACAATTGGTCAGTAGAAGCAGAGAGGAGCTGATTTTTTTTAAAAAGTTGTTCATGAACAGATTGACCAACCTTTTGTAACAGTTGCTTTTAAAAATATATATGTAAAAAAATTTGGAGCAGAATTGCTGAACCCTGTCTGAATTCTTGGCTCATAAAATTGTGAAGTAAGATGAAACAGTTGTTTAAGCCTCTAAGTTTCAGGATAGAAGGTACCACATGCCAGATAAGCATCTCCCATGTCTTGGTTCTTGGTTTCTCTGGCTGAAGAGGCTTACTCTGCTGTCATAAGCCATCTCTCTTACAGTAGCACCTTGAAGCAGCTTATTGTAGGAGCACAAATGTGGAAAGGCCAATGACAGTTAAGGAAATAAATCACCAGGGACTTCCCTGGTGGTCCAGTGGTTAAGACCCTGTGCTTCCAATGCAGGGGACCTGGGTTTGATCCCTGGTCAGGAAACTAAAAGATCCCGCAATGCTTCATGGTGTGCCCACTCCCCACCAAAAAAAAAAAAAAAAATTCACCAAATCAGACTATTAAAGGGGGAAAGATAGTGCCTGGGAAACTAGGAGCATAATTACAATTTTAGCCTGTGTTTCCAGAAGCCGGGGTGGAATAGAGAAATAGGTGGTATGACAGTGTTTTTGGTTTCAGCTTTGACTGTATTCAAATTCCCTTTGGAGCTTTGACACACCAGATTCCAACTGGGAGACTGTGACTCTGCCTGCCTGTCTGGTAAAGGCTGCCAGGTGGTTCTGTGAGTGGCCAGGGATGGTAGAAATGTTGGCCTGGCTCCCAGTGGCATACGGAGAAAGGTCACGTTTACTGCAGGTGTATTTACCAGGGCCTTCATGAACAGGAGCCATGCTGGTTACTCTCCAATCCTCACTGCAGGCCTGCTAGGCTGAGGGGAGAATCCTCAGGTGATAGGTGAGGGGACAGGTGTGTCTGAGAACTGTCATTGCTGCCCAGTCTTCTAGTTGGTAATAGGGATATGATTGGAACTCATCTGTTTGTGTTTCAGCTGTCTAAATTTTTACACTTGATTTTCTCCTGATCTTCATTTTCTTTTCCTTTCTTCTTCTTCTTTTTTTTTTTTTTCTGGCTGTACCATGCAGCATGCAGGATCTTAGTTCCTAGACCAGGAATTGAACTTGTGCTCCCTGTAGTGGAAACATGGCATTCTAACCATTGGACCACCAGGGAGATCCTTCCTGACTTCCAGTTTTGACTTGAGGGATTTATGTAAAGGACGCTAACCTGTGTTCTCAGATTAGCAAAGGATTTTGCATACTTGGCACTACTTACTGCATTGTTGATGAATATTTTGTAACTTTTAGAAGACTCGAAGAGGGTGTGTATGTAGGTATGTGTGTGTATGTTTGAAAGCATAGCTCCTTGTAAATTTATATCCTCACTACAACCTAACTTTTGGACAAATGTTAATTTCTCATTACAGAGCTAATGAGGAACTTTTCTTTTCATTGAGGAACAATAAACATGGTAGCTTTAAAGGCCTCAGATTAACTGCAGATGCAGATGCAACTTCAGATGTTTATCCTGATTATCTTTGGGTGATCCTCAAATAGCAAGGCAGCTATTAGGAAGTGTCATTCCTATTAGGAGTATCATGCTTTTCATTTCCTTTAGTAGTCTGAGGATTGCTAGTACACATTTCTACAAAAAGAGAAAGTTTTTTTTTTTTCCTGACTTAATTTTGCTGAACTGTTGGATATTTTGGAATGTGAGAGAGAAGAAATGGAAAAATATGCCTATCTCTCTCCCTTTCTAGGGTGCCAGTGTCTATATTTGGTTGTTAAGCCAGCAAAAGGAGGTTCCAACTGAAACACCATTTATGAATATAGTATTGTCTTCATGCAACATTCTGTGTGCCAACCTGTTGCCCCAGGGCAGGCCTGTAACCCATGTGGAGGGTGATGTGGATGGTGAAAACAGTGGCAGAGAGGAGACTGGTGGTGGTTTAGTCACTAAGTCGTGTCTGACTCTTGCAACCCCATGGACTGTAGCCCACAGGCTCCTCTGTCCGTGGGATTTCCCACGCAAGAATACTGGAGTGGGTTGCCATTTCCTTCTCCAGGGGATCTTCCCAACACAGGGATCAAACCTGCGTCTCCTGCATTGCAGGAGGATTCTTTACTGGGAGCCACCAGGTAAGTCCCGACTTGCTCGTCTAATAGATTTTGGCCCTCATTTGGTTACTTCTACTGGAGTCTCTAGAGTAGAGGATTTTACCCTTGGGTCTTGATGTGGTTCCTGTCCTAAACCTTGGATCCCTGAGCACAGTGGGGGCTCCCTGGGTGCTGAGTTAACTACCATGCCACTTGCAAAGCAGCGACTTGGCAAGTGGGAACACGTGGGGGTATGTACTTCACTTACTCAAAGCTGTCAGGTCTTACCAACCTTTTGTAAGAAATATTTTTTATCTCCCTGAAAACTCATAAAAATTCATGTTACGATTTCAGTGCCCACAGGATCCTGTAGAATTTTGTTGAGCTGCTTATCCTCTTTTCTCCTAATAGATACATCTCTCTCCTCATGCACACAGGTACAGATGTGTGCTTGTGAATCTGTGCAGGAGCTCCGGTATATGCCACAGTGGCTTTGCTGAGGGAAATCAGCTAATTTCCCCCCACTGGTTCAATGTGACTAAGATATATTTATGCGTATTCTCAAAAGACTCCATTCCAACGACTATTTTAAATTTCATTAACCTTGCCTACATTTTTCCAGATACCTTTTCAGCATATCTATTTATTTTATTATCACAATGATGCTTTGCTTTCTGTGTATCTAGAAAGAAATAAAATTAGTGGATTTAATTTTTTTTTTTATGATGAACATTTTTAGTGAGGTCACTTTTTGTGTTAGTATTTAAAAATAACAGTTACCCAGGAATGATAGTGCATCATTTCCAAAATATTCTCTAGGGAAAGTCATACTTCATTATGCTTAGCTCTGTAAGATGAAACCTTGATACAGAGTAAAAGGCATAGCTTGCCCTTTTTCGCCAGCACTTTTATTAGGAGGTGATGATACTGTATGGTGTGAATGTGTATCTCTGAGTGGGCGGATATATGGAACTACAGGACTATCATTTTCCACCTCAGAACCATATACAATTATACCTGCAACTGTTTCAAAGGCTCAGTACAATTTTGAATTTTGCATGTTATATGGGACATGGGCTTCCCAGGTGGCACAGTGGTAAAGAATCTGCCTGCCAATGCAGGAGACAGGGGTTTGATCCCTGCATCGGGAAGATCCCCTGGAGAATCAAATGGCTACCCACTCCAGTATTCTTGACTGAAAAATCTCATGGCAGGCTACAATTTATGGGGTCACGAAGAGTCAGACATGACTGAATGACTGAGCACACCACATGTGGGTGTGGTGTTTTTTATTTAAAAAGCATTTATTATAAATGAAGAAGTTACCATGTGAAATTAGAATGGGCAGATCATCCATGATACTGTTAGGGCAGGCAACCTTCATGGACTTTAGAAAAAATAAAACATGTTTTATTTTGTAAAAACAAAGCAATATGTAGCATTCCTGGTTGTAGAGAAAAATTGAGCTCTGTGGACTGTAGTCTCATTTATGGAATATTAACTATGTATAAATTGTGACTGAACATTCTGATGAGTTTTTTAAGAGAACATAAAATGCTTTTTTTTTGCCCCCTGCTAATGCTGGGAGGGGTTGGGGGCAGGAGGAGAAGGGGGCGACAGAGGATGAGATGGCTGGATGGCATCACCGACTCGATGGGCGTTTGAGTAAACTCCGGGAGTTGGTGATGGACAGGGAGGCCTGGCGTGCTGTGATTCATGGGGTCACAAAGAGTCGGATGTGACTGAGCGACTGAACTGAACTGAATACTCCTTTTCCTCCTGCCACTCTGTTCATCCTTTTCTCCTACCTCACTTCAAGATGATTCTGGTTTTACAGAGCCCAATTTTTTTCCCTTATATCTCACCAGAAGTGTTAATTCACTTTGCTAGAATGGTAGTGATCTCAAAAGTGGAGGATTATGACTCCAGTTGGGGCTTCATCAGCCTGAGCAGGTGCATTCTAAGTAAGAGAGATACTGTTTTAATGCAAATGTCCCCCCTAATTCCGGGGAAGGGAGATGTGGATAGGAATTGACACAGTGGTTAAGCCAGAATTGTTTCTAAATAGATTGTTTTTTTTTTCCCCTGAATTCTCTGGGCACCAGCAGCAGTGTCTCGTTAATAAATGGAAGAGAAATATAGAGGGAGAGAAGTTGAGGGTGACTGTCTTAATTCTTTGTTCTGAGGGATCACAAATGCTTAAGGAAAATGAAGTTGGAGGCTCACATAAATACTTGGGAGCCTCAGTGATATGTGCTTATATGAGAGAAGAATTGAATTTGGGGACCCCAGATAAGAGGGGATGGTTGTATTAAAATGCCGTAAGCCCTACTGGGAGGCAACTTAACATGAGCCTTAACAGAGTGGCTTTATAGTGAGGGTCCAGAATTTTTCCTGTCCTTCCTCTGTCTTGCAGTGTGTATTGTCTGAGAAGGAGCCAGCAAACACTGGAGTAGTGTCTAAGAACCAGGGCATGCAGAGTGGACCAGGGCTCTGCTGTGCTGTGAATAGAGATTTCATGTCAGGTATAATTCCGCTTTGCATTTTTCTTAGCTGTGGATTTTAGGGAAACACAATGTTTTGACTGAAAATGCATTAGCCATATTTCCCTCCTTGGGTGGTGGTTACGCAAGTGTTAATAATTTATTACACTATACTTTTAGGTATTTGTCTCTTCATTTAAAAATAAAAAGGGCTTATGGAAAAGTTATCAGCATGTCTTTTATATTTTCCACCTCAGCCATATGAAATTCATTATTCACTCCTCCATCTACTCAGCATACATTTGTTGAGCACCTACTATGCACCAGGGTCTGTCCTGGCTCTGGGGATACAGTAATGAATAAAAACAAGTAAAAGTCTCCGATCTCATTATTTTAGAAAAGGACAGACACTACTTTAAGCCACATGTTAGAGCGGGGTGTTAGCAGCCTTTTTCTATAAGGGGCCAGATAGTAAACAGTCTAGGTTTTGTGGGCCAGGGGGCTTCTGTCTTTGGAGTGAGAAAGCAGCTATAGACATTATGTACATGCGTGGGTACAACTCTGTGCCAACAGAATGTTACTTATAGAATCAGGTGGTGGGCTAGATTTGCCCTGCAGCCTGTAGTTTGCAGACTCCTGTGTTAGCTGGTAGTATGTCCTAAGGAGAAAATAGAAAGGGAATGTGGAGTATTGGGGTGTGGGACAAAGTATGTTGCAGTTTTTGACACAGTGATCAGGAAAGGCCTCACTGAGCAGGTGACTTATGTAAAAATTTGGGTAAATTGGGTTCAGCTCTGTGTATATGTGGGGAAAAGAATGATCCATACAGAGGGAACAGCACGTGCAAGGGTCCTGAGGTCAAACATAAGTGGGGAATTCAGAGAGTGGGAAAAAGGTCAGGGTGTTGGGAGCAGAATGAGTGATGGGAGAGTGGTAGAAGGTGAGGTCAGAGGCACAGCCTGAAGGTGAAGGATGAGGTCACATCATGGCACCTTGTAAGCCTTTTTTTTTTTGCTTTGCAAGTCAGTTGGGTACTCATTGGGGGATTTTGAGTAGAAGGGTGATAAAATGTAACTTTTAATAGGATCCCTGGTTTGTGTGTGGATAACAGACTGTAGGGGGGCTGGGGTGGAAACCCAGAGAACCAAGAGGTATTCAGGTAAGCAGGTTAGAGATGATGGTGCTTGGATAGGCTTGTGGTGGCGGACATGGTGAGAAACAGCCGCTCCACGATGTGCATTGGCCATAGTCTCAACAGGAATTGCTCACCATGGAAGCATGGGGCATGAGGACTGGAGGAGTCCAGTCCAGTTCAGTTCAGTTCAGTTGCTCGGTCGTGTCCGACTCTTTGTGACCCCATGGACTGCAGCACGCCAGGCCTCTGTCCATCACCAACTCCTGGAGTCCACCCAAACCCATGTCCATTAAGACGGTGATGCCATCCGACCATCTCATCCTCTGTCATCCCCTTCTCCTCCTGAACTCTATCTTACTTCTTGGAGGAGTCCAAGATGACTCCAAAGTAAACTGGGAGGGCGGGGTGCTGTTCCCCCAGTGGGGACGGGGGCAGGACCGCCGGCAGTCTCACTGCACAGAGCCCTGGTTGAGCACACAGCCTGACACTCAAGGCAAGCCTGGATGTGTGTGTGCCACGATGGCTCCAAGTGTCCCCAGGCTGAGGTCTTGTGTCCATGCTGAGGTTTGTCTTAGCCTCTTGCTGTGGTTCGTATCTTGTGCTGGTGCAAGTTCCTGAGATTTTGGGGGCAGGTGATGTTTCCACACACAAATTCTTTGAGTGAACCCATTTTAATTCCCATTTTAATTCATTAGGTTACTGAAAGAAATCCTGGTACCCAGTGTATCACCACGTAGGCCCTCAAACGCAGGGAGATATGTAGGCTGACATCTGACAGCTGCAAGAGCCGGGGTCTTAAATGAGTTGTCGATTCTATACAATACTGATGGTTCTCTGTGCTTCTTGGAGAAGGTGTGATACTCTCCCACTCCGAGGTTGCTGTGCATATAAATAACATGTAGAATTCAGTGCCAAAAAGCAATTCAGGAAGTCATGTCTGTTTAGAGGATTCTATAAATTGTCTGCTAAAACATCTGCAGACTGTTTTTCAAATGCATTGCCAAATATAAGACAGTGAAAGTATAATAATGATTTGAAGACTCCAAGTGGTGGTTCTTGTTTCTAAGGAGATAGGTGCTTTGGCCTTACCTTTATCTTATTAGGGAGTTGTATGTCAGTGTTTAAGATTCAATGCAAAGAAGATAGTAAATCCTATTAAGTGGTGGGGGGGTTGAGATTTCTATGGAACATCCAGGTGGAGATGTGAAGAAGGTAGTATAAATGAGTCTGGGGGTGAGAAAAGACCAGGCTAGAGAGAGATCTGGGGAGTCTTTCATGGTAGACAAAGCTGTGGGACCAATGGGATCACTGGGGGAGTTGACATAGATAGACGAGAACCAAATTCCTCGGAGCAACAAGCAAGGAGACTAGGAGGAAAGGCCAAAAGGGAGAGGTAACAGGAAGACCAGTGGTGTCCTGGAAGTCAAGTCAAGATGATGTTTTGAGGAGAATGCGATTAGCTATGTTGAATACTGTTGGAAGGTCAAGGACTGTTGGACTGAGAAGTGAGCCTTTACCAGGGTACAAGACATCGGCAACTTTAGAGCAGTGATAGATAGTGTAGTGTGTTTATGATGGAACATTTAGGTCAATAATGCAAATGAACTCAGTATGTATACAGTTTGGGCAGTTGTGGCCTCTCTTAATCATTGCCAGTTTTCTTCTAACCACTTACCAGTCATCGTCATTAATATTTTGGTAGTACTAGGTATAGAAAAACCAAGTCTATAACAAAATTCTTTTACAAAACCTTCTTTGGTTTTTCTCAGTTAAGCTATGTGATTTTGGAATCTTGCTTGTTGTCAGTACAGTTTCACATCCTTTTCTTTCAGATTCTCTAAAAGTTTGTATGTATTTATTAAATACACTTTAGCTCCTCTTGGGCACAATGCTATCAGTGCTTCCTTTTTTAAAAAAAAATTTAGGTCACGGTACTATGAAACAAGGGGCAGGGAGCAATCTTGTCAGATCAGAGGTATAAGGGAAGTTGTAGCCTATTTTGCCAAAATCACATGTTGATTATGTATAATTGCTTCATCTAACATGGTCAGGTTGAATTTCTTCTTGTAAATCATAGAGGAAACTTTTTCCTGTGCTTAGAGGATAAGATTAATAGATTAGAAAATTGGAGCAAAGGGAAAATTAAGGGTAGAGGGAAAAAAGTCATGGAGAGGTTTAGCGCACAAGAATGTATGAGAGTAGATCCTATGTAGTTGCTGGAAAAGGGCCAAAATTTGAGTCTGATTTTCATAGCATTATAGCAGTTTAGGGCAAGAAAGAAACATTATTGTTATGTGGTTTAGTGTGAAAGAAGGCAAAACCAAACTGGTTACTCAGGTGAAGGAGAGCTTTTCTCCGTCTTGAGGCCTGAGAAATTTTCCCACAGCATAGGGAATGGTGAATGACGAGAATACAGTGTCCTCAATGTCCCCATAGTAGGTATTCCAAAGTTACCTAGAATTGCATCTTACATTGAGGGATAATGCTAAAAGCATACTTATGTTAAGGATCCAAAGATTCTGCTTTTTAAAAATTTTTATTTTATATTGGATTATAGTCAGTTTACAATGTGTTAATTTCAGGTATACTGCAAAGTGACTGTTATACATAAACATATATCTATTTTTTAAAATTATTTTCCCATTTGGGTTATTACAGAATATTGAGCAGAGTTCCCTGTGCTATACAGTAGGTCCTTGTTGGTTATTTTAAATATAGTAGTGTGCATATGTCCATCCTGCCATCCTCATTTATCCCCTTTCCACCGTTCCCCACTGGCAACATAAGTTTGTTTTGGTTCTCTAAGTCAAGTCTGTTTTTGTTTTGTAAATAATTTCATTTGCATCAGTGTTTTTAGATTCCATATATGTGAAATATCATATGGTATTTGTCTCTCTGACTTACTTCACTTAGTATGTGAATCTCCATGTCCATCCATGTGGCTGCAAAAGGAATTTTTCATTCTTTTGTATGACTAAGTGATATTCCATTGTCTATATGTACCATATCTTCTTTATACATTCCTCTATGAGCAAACACTTCGGTTGCTTCTGTGTCTTGGCTATTGTAGACAGTGCTGCAGTGAACATTGTAGCACATATATCATTTTGAACCGTGTTTTTCTCCAGATATATTGCCTAGGAATGAGATTGCAAGATCATATGGTAGTTTCATTTTTAGTTTTTTAAGGAACCTCCATACTCTTCACCATAGTGGCTGCATCAAACTACATTCCCACCAACAATGTAAGAGGCTTCTTTTTTCTCCACTTGCTCTCCAAAATTTATTGTTTGCAGATTTTTTTTGATGATGACCATTCTGACTGGTGTGAGATGGTCAGGTAATTTTGATTTGCATTTCTCTAATAATTAATGAGGCTCCCCTGGTGGCTTAGTGGTAGAGAATCCATTTGCCAATGCAGAAGATGTGGGTTTGATCTCTGGGTTGGGAAGATCCCTTGGAGAAGGAAATGGCAACCCACTCCAGTATTCTTGCCTGGAAGATCCCATGGACAGAGGAGCCTGGTGGTCTACAGTCCTCGGGGTTGCGGAAGAGTTGGGCACAACTTAGTGACTCAACAACAATGATAATTAACAATGCTGAGTATCTTTTCATATGCCTCTTGGCCATCTGTATGTCTTCTTTGGAGAAATGTCTCTTTAGGTCTTCTGCCCATTTTTTGATTGGGTTGCTTTGTTTTTATGATGTTAAATTGCATGAGTTGTTTGTAGATTTTGGAGACTAATCCCATGTCAGTCCCATTGTTTGCAAATGTTTTCTCCCATTCTGCAGGCTGTCTTTTTGTTTTGTTTATGGTTTGCTGTGTAAAAGGTTTTGAGTTTCATTATGTTCCAATTGTTTATTTTTGCTTTTATTTCCATTCCTCTGGGAGATGGATAGACAAAGATATTGCTGTGATTTATGTCAAAGCATGTTCTGCCTATCTTTTCCTCTAAGAGTTTTATAGGATCTGGTCTTACATTTAGATCTTTAATCCATTTGGAGTTTATTTTTGTGTATGGTATTAAATAATGTTGTAATTCTTTTACATGTAACTATCCAGTTTTTCCAGCACCATTTATTTAGAGACGGTCTTTTCCCCGTTGTATAGTATTGTCTCCTTTGTCATAGATTAATTGACCATAGGTGCATGGGTTTATCTCTGGGCTTTCTCTTCTGTTCTGTTGATCTATGTGTCTGTTTTTGTGCCAGTGCCAGTACCATACTATTTTGATTACTGTAGCTTTATAGTATAGTGTGAAATCAAGGAAAGTGGTTCCTCCAGCTCTGTTTCTCTTTGTGAAGACTGCTTTGGCTATTTGAGGTTTTCTGCATCTCCATTAATGAGTTCAGTAAAGTTGCAGGATACAAAATTAATGCACAAAAATCTCATGCATTTCTATACAGTAACAATGAAAGAGGAGAAACAAAAATTAAAGAAACAATCTCATTTATCCTCACATAGAAAGGTGGGTTTATCCATAGGTATTTTATTCTAAGGAGGCAAAAAACCTGTACTCTGAAAACGGTAGAATGCTGATGAAAGTAATCAAAGATGACACAGACATATGGAAAGATATACCATGTTCTTGGACTGGAAGACTCAATATTGTCAAAATGACTATACTGCCCAAGGCAGTCTACAAATTTAGTGTAATCTCTATCAGTTTACCAATGCCATTTTTCACAGAATGCTATTGTTTCTTAGGGAAACTTGCTGTACTGATAATTGATGTTGTCAGTTTAAATCATCTCCATGTTTTTAACAGTTGAGAGAATGAAGTGCAAGCCAGGGACTGACTTTGGTTATTAAGCCTCTTTGGGCTGTTTGCTTGCATGGTTGACCATCCCTGGGGAGAGGAGGCAAGGGAGGGCTGTACCTCTTTCTTGCTGCAATCCCTTTAGATAACGAAAAACATACTTGGCAATTAAAGATATGCCTTTCCTGCCCTCAGACTCCATTAGATGGTCCAGTGTGAATTCTGGTTTTGGTGCCGATGGCTTTAGTGAAAACTGGAAAAGGTAAAGAGGTTTGCTATAAACACATTTCCGGAGAGGTCCTGCGTCTGATACCTGTGAGTCCAGCTGTGGGATTAGCTTGGCCAAGCTCCGATTCACTTGTGGACTGGCCTTTCCCTTTGAAAGTCTTTTTCTTTACCATCCCAGCTGTCTTACACTGTTCAGGTGTTAGCAGATTACTTTAGAACATTTCATATTATACATCATGAATCATTTCTGCCTAGGCCCATATATGTCTCCATTTGTCTCCCTAAAAGATTTTCAAGTAAAGCTTCAGTGCTTTCCAGCATTTGTAGCAGCTACTGTCTCCCTGTCTCTCATTGGCTTTCTTTGGTGTAACTCAGTATTTAGTGGAACACTTTGAGATATTGTCAGACCACTAATTGTCTGCTCATTTGCTTTGGATGCTGGTGCAGGAATGACTGAGAATGTGCAAGCTAACAGTAAAACAACCTACCTCAAAGCCAGTGCTTACTAAGTGTAGTCAATGGTAAAGGATATCTGTTGTTGTTGCTAAGTTGCTTCAGCCGTGTCCAACTCTTTGTAACCCCATGAACTCTATCCTGCCAGACTCCTCTGTTCATGGGATTCTCCAGGCAAGAGTACTGGAGTGGGTTGCCATACACTTCTCCAGGGCAACCTCCCAATCCAGGGATTGAAACCGCATCTCTTATGTCTCCTGCTTTGGCAGGCGGGTTTTTTTACCACTAGCGCCATCTGCCAAATCTGAAAGATGTCTATGAGTTGTTAATATGCACATTTGGGTAGAAATTTTTGTGTTTGTTTTGAAACTTTGAAATATTTGGGTTAAAACAGTTGATTTGCAAATGAAGATGGAATAAGGGGCTCTTTCAGAAAAAAGTGCAGGATTGAACACAATTTTTAGCTCATTACATTTTATCTTTATTGATGAGAGAGGGGCATTATAGGGCAGTGGTTCTCATCCTGGTTGTCATTTGAGTTTGAAGGGGAAAAACAATCCCTGGCCAATCTGACTTTCTGGGATGGAACCTCACTATTACTTAAGTTCCTGAGGAAGAATTAAACTATTTCATGCTGACTCAGAAGTAGCCTTACACACATGGTAACCATGCTGGGTCATAGAGGTGCTGGATTTAGAAGCAACTGGGAAGGTGTATAAGGCTATTTGTTTTCTAACTGAGTGCCCCGAGACTGCTGCACTTTGCATTCTGTCTTATTCCAACAGTTTTCTATGCTAGTTCCCACTTTTTTCCCTTTTAATTTGTTGTTTTTCTGCCATAGACTTAGAAACCATGTGATCAAATTGG
This sequence comes from Cervus elaphus, assembly GCF_910594005.1. NCBI lineage: Eukaryota > Metazoa > Chordata > Mammalia > Artiodactyla > Cervidae > Cervus > Cervus elaphus. Next base: position 16,258,726 of record NC_057839.1, on the reverse strand, counting down.
TTAGAATTGTGGGGCAAATGAAGAATCAATAGGCTGTCAGTAAAGATCTAAGGACCTTTTTAAGAAATAAAATCTGTACATTGCAGTGGATAAACCTTTTAGGGGTTTACTTCTGTTCTTTAGCTATGCTCTAGAAAGGCTTCCCTGGTGGCTCAGATGGTAAAGAATCTGCCTGCAGTGCAAGAGACCGAGGTTTGATCCCTGGAGAAGGGAATGGCTACCCACTCCAGTATTCTTGCCTGGAGAATCCCATGAACAGAGGAGCCTGGCAGGCTACAGTCCATGGGATCACAAATAGACATGACAGAGTGACTTTCACATTCACCTTTCTTTCTCTTTCTAGAAAGGTGAGCTGGATGAGTAACTTCTAAATGGAAGCATGGAGATACTTTATGAAAAGAAGCAATGAAAAGTGGAAGTGAAAGTCGCTCATTCGTGTCCGACTTTTTGCGACCCCATGCACTATACAGTCCATGGAATTCTCCAGGCCAGAATACTGGAGTGGGTAGCCTTTCCCTTCTCCAGGGGACCTTCCCAATCCAGGGATCAAACCCAGGTCTCCCGCATTGCGGGCGGATTCTTTACCACCTGAGCCACAAGGGGAGCCCAAGAATACTGGAGTGGGTAGCCTATCCCTTCTCCAGGGGATCTTCCCCACCCAGGAATCAATCCGGAGTCTCCTGCATTGCAGATGGAGTCTTTACCAACTGAGCCGTGAGGGAAGTTTCCATGTTTCATGTATGCATTCACCTCTAAGTCTGAGTCCTGTATTTCAATGTGTGATCTTGGTAAGATGAGATACACATGAAGGAAAGAAGCTGCAATAAGAACACGTGTCGCAGTGAGCTGTGGGAGACCAGAGTTGGGAGAGGATTTATTTAATGCCGTTTGTGCGGTAGGCAGTGCTGTAAGTGCTTTACATGTATAATAGACCCCTCAATATGCTCTAAAAAAATGTAATTTTGGAGATAAAGCTATCAGGGACTGTTGGACATTTATGGAGCCAGGATAATGGCAAAAGCTTGCCTTATACATAACCTCACAGTGACTAGATGTTGTATTTTGTATGATTTAATATTTTGTATCCAGCAGTTATTTTGTTGCATTAATTCTTGAAATATCTGGTGAGGTATTACCACCATCTCCATTTTATAGATGAGGAAGCTGAAGCAAAGAGAATGTAGATAACTCTCCCAGAGTGGCTCAGTTAGTAGTCATTGGCAGGGTCTGGATTTGAGTTGAACCTCCGCGGTCTGACTCGTGACTCCACGCCCTAACAAGCTATGCTCTACTGATGCTGGCAGGCATGCTTAGTCACTTCAGTCCTGACCAACTCTTTGTGACCCTATGCATGTAGCCCGCCAGGCTTCTCTGTCCATGGGGTTCTCCTGGCAAGAATACTGGGGTGGGTTGCCATGCCCTCCTCCAGGGGATCTTCCTGACCCACAGATGGAATCTGCGTCTCTTACATTTCCTGTAAGAGGCCCTCCTGTAGGAGGGTTCTTTACCACTAGCACCACCTGGGAAGTGGGGTGTCCTTTCTGTTTGATATTCAGTTCTGATTTTTGTCACAAACAACGAGTACTGAGTACTTCCATACATAAAATTCTCGTCTTTGAGTTAACTTCCTAGGGGTAAAAGTCCCATAAGCTTAATCCTAGGTGCTATGGGTTGAATTATATCTGCTTAAAACCCAGATGTTGAAGTCCTACCTCCCTCATGCCTCAGAGTGTGACCTTATTTGGAAATAGTCACAGCTGATGTAACTAGTTAAGGTGAGGTCATACTGAGGTAGGGTGGGCCCCTTATTCAGTATGACTGGCATCCTTATTAACAGGGGAAATTTGGATACAGACATGCACACAGGAAGGATACCTTGTGAAGATTGGAGTTCTGCTGCCGCAAGGCAAGGAGTTCCTAGTAGCTGGGAAAGGGGCTTGGAATAGATCCATCCCTGGTGCCTTCAAGGGGAGCATGGCTCTGCTGACACCTTGGCCTCAGACTTCTAGCCTCCATACCTGTGAGATGATATGTTTTCATTGTCTGAGCGTTGTTGCATCAACCATAGGAGACTAACATAGATTGCTGGAAAAAAGTTCTCCTAGGTCAGAGAGTAACTTTAAACTCACTGCTATTCAATAACTCTCTGAAACTCTGAAAAATGATAGCATAGATGTCTGTTATTTCCTCTTGGCTTCTTTCTTTTCTAGATAACTGTCCCTACCCAGTCTGCTGTGCATTGCTTTCTTTACATGTGATCTTGCTCCACAGCTGATTGGACCAAGCTGGGTACCTGAGCCTGGGAAAAACAATTGGATTCGCTCTTCAGATGATCAAGAATTGAGATACAGAGTGTTGTTAGGGAGCTGAGTGTAAAGGTCGTGAGAGTATATAGATGTATTACTGAGTCACTTTGCTGTATATCAGTAATTAACACAACATTTTAAATCAACCATACTTGAACAAGAAATTAAAAAGTCAAGGTCATGTGGACATTCAGAAGCAGTCTTGGAAGAGTTGTAAGCAAGTGAGTGGACAGAGAAAGCTCGTCTCAGTGACAGAGGAGAAGGAAGCAGAAGTGGGACAAGCCTAGAGACCCTTGGCTCCAGAGTGCAAGAGAATTCTAGAGCTGCTGTCTGATTCCTGATGCTCTACAGTTTGGGGGTTGAATTTTTTTGATGCCCAGTTGTCCTTATTGCATGTAGACTTGGGCGATACCACTATTTGCATTTATTAAATTCCTATGAGTTTCAGTTCTTATAGTCAAATGAACCCTGATGAAAATAGAGAAATGGCATAATAAAAGGCTGCCTGAAGGATTGATAGTATCTACGTCCCTCTGTAGCCTCCAGAACCTGTCCCTTAATTCAGCCTGGTCTCTGGAGAGTTTTGAGTCAGGACTCACCGTATTGGTCCTCTTAGAATTGTATTGACAGACTTGTCTTTCATTGGGATGCATTCTTAGGGCTCCAAACTGATTTTGCTAATACGAAAATACTAAAAGGGATATATCAATACATCCTACAAACTTTGAGCATAACTCTTTTACAGAAACTTACCAGCAATTATTTGCTGATCAACAATTTATATTAACTTTCTTGGTAGCCTAGTAAACTATTTATATTTTAATAGCTTGGTGATTATCTTGCAAAATTGAGAATTTGACTTGGAAGATCTACAGAATTCCTTCCCCCAAGATGATAATTATAATTTTTATCCAGAGAGCACACATAACTTCTGGTTGTTTTATATGAGGAATTCCATACGTAAGAACTTAAAATCTCTAGTACCATCACTGTAGCGCTGGAGGCCAAGCAGGTCAGTTGCATTATGTAAATCAGAAAACAAGTAGGAAAGGAGCTCGGCAAAACAGCCTTGGGGGCAACTTGCTGGTCTTGAATCTCCAGTGGACAACACATCGTTTTTGCAGAGGTGGAGCACACCTGGAGAACATCTTCAAAATAAACATCCACAACCTCAGTCTCTGAGCGGGGGGGTGGGAGGGTGTGCATGACTTCTGAAACAGTTAAATGCCATCTAGAAAGGCGTCATGCTTTGAATGGATGTGTGTCTTAGTTTGATTTTTAATTTTTGTCCTGCATTCCTCACATAGAACCCACATAGACAGAATCAAACGTGACAGCCGTCCATTGCTCTCCTCTGCCCTGGGGAGATTTACTGCCCTGCTCCCTCGCGGTTAGAGTTTTCTCGCTTTGCCATTGGAAGTGTGTGACAGTTGCCGTATTTATAAGTTGTAAACTCTGGCTTCCTGGGCTCACGGTAAACTGCAGGCGGCTCTGAGGCACAGCTCTGCTGCTGTTGATAGCTGTGTGGTGGTTGCCTTCTGTGGAAGGCTGTTGGAAGGAAAGTAGATTTATTTCCTTTGCGTTTTTAATTTATTCTTCTGTAAAGTAGCTCTGCTGGGGTGGAAGAGATCTCAGGAGTAGTTTTAAAGAGCAGTCCTAACGACGCCATTATCGTGAGTACATACCGGTAGTATAATTGATGGGCAGCACGGTGGCCAAGGCGGGTCGGGGGCCAGCAGACCTGGGCTCATATCCCGAGCCGTGAAGTGGGGACGGGAGGCCTCTCTTGTGTGGTGTGTATTTGGTAGAGAGAGATTATTAGCTATTACCCTCCCTTGCATCTGTCTGGAATTTACCTCCCATCCCTGTGCACATTGTCTGCAGCCCAGCCCTCTTTTCTAAAAAGTTTTTTCAGGGAGTTTGTTAGAAAGTTCTTTACCCTAATTTACCTTGGTGAAGTGCTACCCTAATTTACTTTGGTGAAGTGTTAATGTCTGAGAGAGGTGCTTGATCATAGTCAGTATAAAATATTTTCTAGGCTAAAAATTATTCTGGCCTTGAGATGTAGAAGAGTATCTTATACAATTCAGGTATTATTGGTAAGTGAAAAATCAACTGTATTAAACATATATACATAATGTTATATTATGTGTATATATAAATATGTATATATACATATATACACACATAATATATATACATAACTGTTATATATGTTCTGTATAAATAATAAACTTCTTTATAACTATATATCTTAGTATAGATGAGTTTGAATTTTTTTCTATTGACCTAATTTTCTTTGTGTGTCTTTAGACTTCCTGAATTAGTGGTAAGTGCTAGTTCCTATGTATTTGGCAGTATACTTCATAGCAGCAGACTTTTTAAACATTTTATTGAAGTATAGATGGTTTATAATATTGTGTTAGTTTCTTCTGTACAGTAAAGTGACCCAATTATATATATTCTTTTTTATATTCTTTTCCATTATGCTTTGTCACAGAATATTGGATATAATTCCCTTTACTATACAGTAGGACCTTAATGTTTTTCCATTCTATGTGTAATAGTTTGCATTTGCTAATCCCAAACTCCCAGTCTTTGCCTGTGCTACCCGCCTCTCTCCTGTGAACCACAAGCCTGTTCTCTACACCTGTTTATCTGTTTTGGTTTGTATATATATTTACTTGTATTTTATTTTAAATTCCATATATAAATGATATTATATGATATTTGTTCACTACTGTTGCTACAAATGGCATTATTTCATTTTTATGGCTAAGTAATATCCCATTGTGTGTATATACCACATCTTCATCCATTTGTCTGTTGGTGGACATTTAGATTGTTTCCATGTCTTGGCTATTGTAAATAGTGCTGTTGTAAACATAGAGGTGCATATATCTTTTTGAATTATAGTTTTGTCTGAGTATGTGCCCAGAAGTGGGATTACTGGGTCATGTGGCAACTCTACTTATAGATGTTTGGGGAATCTCTATACTGTTTTTTTTATATTGGCTGCACCAATTTGCATTACCTCGAACAGTGTATTGAGGGTTCCCTTTTCTCCACACTCTCTCCGGCAATGGTTATTTGTAGACTTTTTGATGATGGCCATTCTGACTGGTGTGAAGTGATACCTCACTGTGGTTTTGATTTGCCTTTCTCTAATGGTTAGTAACGTCAAGCGTCTATTCATGTGCCCATTGGCCATCACAGCAGACTCTTCTTTCAGATCTTCTCTTCTCTTTTTACTTTAAGAATCATGTACGTTTTGCATTCTGCCACAAATGTAACATGTTAATTTCTTTAAAATGACTACTTAACACCAAAAAAGGGATGCATTAGACAGATGTCCCATGTCCATTCTGTGGCTTCCATGTGCCCATCACATATCACATACACTTTGGAGTACAGGTGTTATAGTTTGAGAAGCCTGATTCTGGAGCCTCGGATACCCACAGTTCTTGTGTGGAAGAAGGCCTTTAAGTTATTTTTTGAGGGACATCTGGCCATGCCTATTGCTGTTTCCTCAGCTGACTTCTCTGCAAAGGTGGGAATGCCTTCTGCTCAGGGATAGTTTCTTCTGGGCCAGCACCACCGTCTTGGTTAACATAACATCCTGGAATTTGCACTGGAGGGCAGTGAGAGTGTCTGTTCTTCTCCAGGTTCTTTGTGAGGAGTCCAAACAAGAATCTATTGCCCTTCAATTATCTAATGCTAGGTTGGGAGCATAATAGTTACGAAGAATTGCCTTGAGGATATGCTGTCAATCCTGTGTTCCTCTAATTAAGATATTTTATTATGACCATTCCTTACTTGCCTATCATCTGGTCCAAAGTATCACATACCCAGTTGCATAACAGTCTCAGAAGTTCCCAAGATCACTGTGGCATCCTATTGCATTCTGAAGCTGAAAAGATTGAAATTTCAGTAATTAAGATCTTTAAAATACAGTTTCAGAGAATTCAGAAGTGTTAAAGTGTTTTTTTTTTTTTTTTCCTCAACCAGGGTGCCTGCCTGTGTTCTTCAATTTTTAAAATACATACATAGCATTGAATTCTTCTAGATAGTCTAAAGTTTGTTGCTGCATTACTTCAGCTCACCAGACAGCTGAGTTCCTAAAAGCCTAGCATCAGACCCTTGGAATTGGCTCTTCAGCATCCCTTGAATAGTGCTTGGTTGGAGGCTGTCAGCTTACACTGAGGCACACCCCTGAGAAAAATCCCCTGAAACCCTTATTTACCTTAAGGATCCTATTACACAGTCACCTCATTATGAGGCCACAGGGGACAAATTTCTCCCTGACCTTGGTCCTGAAAATTGTGCTGCTCCCGAGTAACTAGTTTGTTTGTTCTTAGGGACCTTGTTTTTCTTTTCTTTTTTTTTTTAGGGACCTTGTTTTTCATGATTCTGTTTCTTTCTCATGCTGATGATGAACATGATAAAAAGTCTAATTTGTGCCCTAGTTATAGTACTCAGAGCTGGAAATCTTCTTCTGCTTTCATTTGATTTTTTAAAAGTTAAACTCATCTGTTCCCCCCCCCCCAAAAAAAAATCTTACCTTTTCCCCCTTGAACTCTTATTTCTTCCTTTGTAGAAATATTCACACATATGATGAACTGCTTTTAGTAAATTTTGAACACAGACAGGGACAAAAGAACCCTAAGTGACCCCCAGTGACTGTGGAAGCACGTTCACTGTAGTCTTGGCAAAGGTCAGCGGAGCTCGAGGGAAGGTGTTAGTCCCATTGCTCTGTTAATAGCCACTGTACCGTGGGTGTGAGTGCCCTGGCATAGGTCCCAGGGGTGGCCCAATGATGGACCCAAGCTCTGCCCAGTGACCCCAATCAAGCCAGCCTGGCCCACTCTGCTGAAACCCTAGACCCCTCTGCTCCCTGTCCTAGGATAGTGCTCCCTGTCTCCCCGCTGGTCCTGCCCCATCAGTGCTGTAAACGTGACCAGACCTGCTGAAAACCTGAGCCCGCCTCCTGGGTGTGAGCCCTTCCCTCCTTGTGTTTCCACTGAAAATCTTAGGGTCTAAGTTCCCAAATGAGAGAGGTCTATACCTTCTTGTTTTTGTACATCAGGTACATTCATTCACATAGGCAGATAAAAACACCACCAAATCTCTCTAGCCTAGGAGAGCATCAGGCTCTCCTACACCTGTGGAGGTGTATCATGATCACTTGGGGACGCAGAGTCACTGAACGGCCTCTGTTTCTAAGCTTCCTGGGAACAGTGCCAGAGGAAAAGAGCCCTGAGGGGTTTCCATCAGCAGTTAAATGTGCTGGTCTGGAAATGACATGTGTTGGTTCTGTTCACAGCTTATTTGCTAGAACTTGTTACATGGTCTGCAACTAGGAAGGACAGTGCTGTTATGTGTTTGGAAAAGGAGAGGACTAGAAATACAAGGCCATCACACTAATGATTCTCAGACAAGGTTTTGGAATTAGCGTGATGTTGTTGTTGATCGTCCTTTCCCTATCTCTGTTCCCTCCAAATCAGTTTTCTAGAATAGGTAAACTTCAGCAGAATAGTAAATTGGTTAGTACCAATTTACAGTAAGTTGGTTAGTACAGGGATGGGGGCTGGAACCAGCTATGCCACTACTGCAAATGCATCCCAAGATAAACTGTGTATTTGCTGAAGGTGGGCATTAAATGAAACTTTCTAGCAGCCCATGTGAAAAGAGAGCTTGTGGGAGGGAAGCTTGACCCATAAGATGTGAATTCTTAACCTGGAGACAGGGAGATGTCTCTGCACTCCTTGAAATTGCAAACTGTAGGGTGTGCATATGGAGAGGAGTCACAGCTTTCATCAGATTCTCAGGAGCACATGTGACCATACCCCCGCCCCACTTAAGGTTAAAAACTGCTGCCGTGAGACAGAGACCATTTAGTCAGAAGAAACACTACAGACTTGTGATGCTAATCCCAGGCAGGAATTCCTCCTAGCGGGGACAGATTCTCCCCTCACTTACAATAGCCACAATGATGAATTTCATAGGCATGTTTGGTACCACACTCCATGATATAGACTGATAGAATTCCATAGATACTTGGTCAGTAGAAGCAAATCTATAACAGACTGGGAGTCGTAGGTTTAATACCCAGAGGTGGTGGTTGGAACAAATGAGGTCAAAACTGCTTCTTTGCTGATTTTGGCTCACTCTAGATGCAGAATAGGAAAGAAAGATGGATTTCATATCCATCAGGTCATGGTTCCTCAAACTTGTCTCCCTTCAACCAGCTTTTGATAAGTATTTGGTGGTACTGACATAAGAGAGTAATTACTAATTGTACCTGGGGTATTGCTTTCCTGTGTTGAATATTTAGGAAGGCATATGTGGCCCGGATATGAAGTAAACAGAAGGGCATCCACTTTGACTTGAAGATACTTGAAAGTATGGGGAAGGTACCACGATTGTCTTTAGAAGTCCTCTTGTTTAAGAGGATATTTGCTTTTCATCTTACTCTATAACTCAGAATATTTTAAACATGGTAATTTCATTTTTAAAGGATACTTTTTTATTAAAAAAGTAATATGCTATTTTGTTAAATACCAGAAAATCAAATTATAAAAAGCCACTTGTATATAACCTAGAGGTGACACTACTCTGGAAATGTTGATAGCCTTCAGGGTTTTATGTACATTAAAATAAAACCAAGATGTGGCTCATAAGAGACATATAAATTCATAATCTAGCTCTTCCACTTAATACATGTTAAATATTTTTCCATATCAGAAAAACTAGACTTTTGTTTTAAATGATTGGACATTGTATGAATGTCCCATAATTTCTTCCCTAGTGGCTCAGTTGGTAAAGAATCTGCCTGCAATGCAGGAGACCTGGGTTCTATCCCTAGGTTGGGAAGATCCCCTGGAGAAGGGACTGGCAACCCACTCCAGTATTGTTGCCTGGAGAATGCCATGGACTCAGAAGCCTGGCGGGCTACCATCCATGGGGTCACAAAGAGTTGGACATGACGGAGCGACTGACAGTTTCACTTTCACTTTTTTTGCACATGTGTTTTATCCTCATTCATTAAAAAAGTTGTACACCATGCTTTGATCACACACTTTCACATGAATCTTTACACAGTTGTGTGATCTTCCTCTTAGGATAAATTCCTAGAAGTTGAATTGCTTGAAGAAAGAGTTGATACATTTTTAAAATGTTGCATGTGTATGCCATGTTGTGATTTGGATAAACAATATAATGTATACAAATATTTATCTTAACTTTTTGCTTATATTAAGTAGTGTTGTTGCTCAGTCTCTTATGTCATGTCCAACTTTTTGTAACCTCATGGACTGCAGCTTGCCAGGCTCCTCTGTCCTCCGTTGTCTCCTGGAGTTTACTCAAATTCATGTATATTAAGTCGGTAATGTCATCGAATCATTATTTTTCTTTAAGATTTGTTAGTCTGATAGATGAAAATATCCTATTTCAGTTTGTAGTTCTTTGATTACTGAAGTAGAAAATTATCATATTTTGTGGACAGTTTAGTTTTTCTCTAATTTACTAATTTGTGTCCTTTGACTTTTTTTGTTGGATCTTTTTCTTGCTGATTTGTAAGAGTTCTCTATAATCACAGGGTACTGGCTCCTTCCTATCAGTTTTAGTGGTATATGAATGGGTTAAATTATCCATTTTTTTGTGGCTTAAAAATTTCTCTTGTTTTTTTGGCCATATCTTCTGTTTTCTTGGTTAAATTTTCATTGACTTCATTTCTGTATTGAAGATTTTAAAATTAACTACCTAGTCACCTTTATTAATTGTCAAGTGTTCCTTATTACACTATATGGAAGTTCCAGTTCAGGAATTCTTTAACCTTCTATGTGTCATGAGCCTGTTGGATATCTGGGGAGGTCTTTGGTAGTCTAGGCAACTGTGTTCCAAGGGAAGGGTGATGGGAGTGATCCATTCTGGGAGTGGGTAAAATGGGGATGCATGGCCTGGAGAGAACTTAAAAATAATACTAAAACGGACAAAAGAGCCAGCCTCCTTTTCAATGTCATTGTGCACTGGCAGTTCTGAGCAAGTCAATAAATGAATACTTGTCCCCACCAGGATGGATTTCTTTTACCTCTTAGTGCTTCATTATATCGCTAGTATGTGGACCCAAGCAAAACCTTAAATGCATAAAACACAAGGGTTACAAAGGAAACCAGTTATATTGAAATAGTTATCAAAATATTAAAAATGTATAATACATAAAAGTATTTGCTCCCTTATTAAAGCACCAACTGACAAGATCTAGCAGTATGTTTAATAATTGTAATTTCAAGGTAGTGATGATAAATATTTCACAATGTTTAAATTATGAGATATGAAAACATCTGAAGGTTTCCATTGGTGACAAAGTTACAGGTATTGCAACTAGTTTGTAGTCAACCTTCATAGTGAGTGGGAATGCTAAATTTAAGGTTTTGAACAAGAACATGGAGTTGTTTTCTCACCCCAGTTCGTGGCCCTCTGAAATCTATCTTTGGATTCACTGGGAGTCTGTGTACCAAAGACAGAATAAATAGAATAGTCACTGTAGGCTTCATTTTAAGGCCTGTGTATCTGCCACATAGTCCAATGAGATAAAACTAATATATGGGCTGGATGTTCTGTAATTCTTGAGTAGAGGAAGAAGCAGAAGGACTCCATTACCAAGTGAGCCAGAAATAGAGAAGGAATACTTGGGGATTAAATCTGCTGATGCTCAATAAGTAGTACATATACATATACATATACATATACATATACATATACATATACATATACATATACATATACATATACATATACATATACATATACATAGTGCATTACATCAGCCAGTGCAGGGGGTGGTATGCAGACCCTTCCTCCATGAGAATTAATAGAGTGGTGATACATAATTAAACGTAAGCTGAAGTGATAGGCGTAGGGCTTGTCAGGGAGGGCTCCTTAGAGGAGGTGACATTTAAGCAGAGTCAGAAGAATGAGGTGGAGCCAGCCATGTCAAGATGGAAGAAGAGTGCAGTGACGAGCTTGCGAGCGGATCGGACCACCTGTGCAGAGATTGTGAGGCGGAGAGAAGAGTCTGGATTGAGAGGAGTATTTCACTTGAGGATTGAGAGGAGGCCCCTGGGGGCAAGCAGAGGGCAGGAGAATGTAACAAAAGGCAGTGGAAAGGAAAGCAGAGTCGATCATGCAGGACCTAGTAGGCTTTGAGAAAGATGTTAGAATTCAAGTATGAAGGAAGGGCATTGGTCCATTTTACACTTCCAGGTGGTAGGTTCAAGTTAGTCTGGAGAAGGACCACTCTGGATGCTGGGTGATGCTGCCTCATGTGGAGGGAGGCATGAAGCCTGGAGGCCTGTGAGGAGAATGCAGAGGTTCCTGAGGGGAGAAGGGGGCTGGGTGGGGGGCGTGGTGGGAGACGGAGAAGAGGGGACAGGAAGTAGAAGACCGAGAGCTTTACATCACGATTGGGTAAGAAGCATGAAGCAGAGGCAGCAATCAAGGATGATGCTTGAGTTTTCAGTTTGAGTAAACTGGGTGCCTTTTACTGAGCTGAGGGGGCAGGAGGACCATGGTTGCGGAAACGGTAGTGATTTAGGGTTCTGCTTTGTATGCACTTGAGGTGTTTATTAGACACCCAAGCATCAAAGTTTTATAGATGGTTGGGTACCTGAGTCTGGAGCTCACAGGAGAGCTTCAGGTTGGAGATAGAAATTTGCAGCCATTAGCATATAGATGATATTTAATGGCGTAGGAACAGATAACTTGCTGGGGGGAAGGTGTAGAGAGGAGAAAAGATTCTGGTTGAACCCCGAGGAGCTCCATTAAGTATATTGATAGGTTCGAGAGAAGGAACAATAGGAGACTGAGAAGGGAAAACCAGAGAAACAAGGGCGATCTGCAGAGTATGATGAAGAAACCAAGAGGGGGAGAGTGGTCAGCATGCTCGTTGCTGCTGAGAGGCCGCTTACATTAAAAAGTGGAAGAGAAGAACCGAAAAGGAAAAAAGGAAAAGTAAATGTCTTACATAATTAAAAAGCAAACAAAGTTAAAAATTGGGCCTAGATAGTTAATAATTATGTATTATGCATTTAAAGCTTTGTTAAGAATAAATCTCATGTTAAATGTTCTTACTACAGTAAACAACAAAAATCCTGAAAAAAAAGGAAAAAAAAAAAACCCATTTATCCTGGCTCTCCAATTAGAATTATTCCTCAAGATAACCAAATAATTGATGTTTCTCTTTACAGAAGTTTTTTTTTTGCTAATAAAAGAAGAAAAATTGATCTAGAATATGACGTTTTGCAAGCACTAATAAAATACAGTTAACCCTTGAACAATGGCAACCCACTCCAGTACTCTTGCCTGGAAAATCAACAGAGGAGCCTGGTAGGCTGCAGTCCATGAGGTCGCTAAGAGTCGGACATGACTGAGGGACTTCACTTTGACTTTTCACTTTCATGCGTTGGAGAAGGAAATGGCAACCCACTCCAGTGTTCTTGCCTGGAGAATCCCAAGGACCGGGGAGCCTAGTGGGCTGCTGTCTATGGGGTCGCACAGAGTCGGACACGACTGAAGCGACTTAGCAGCAGCAGCAGCAACCCTTGAACAAGCCAGGGTTGACCTGCATGGGTCCACTTATATGTGGATATTTTTCAGTAAATACTATGGTCCTATAAATTCTGTGGTTGATTCTACTTGTGGATGTGGAACTGTAGTTATGGAGGGCCAGTTGCAAAGTTATATGCAGATTTTCAACAGCATGACCCTCTATTGTTCAAGGGTCAATGATAATGGATTTAGGTAACGATCATTAATAACCACTAACATCACACAGAGATAACTGAATATTATATACCTTCGAATGGAAGTAGATAACACTACGGAGGATATATTTTAGCAAAAAAAACCAAAAAACCAAGTTTTTTGTTCAAGTCTCTGGACCTGTCAGCTTACTTACAAGACATACAGGGAAGAGAGAGACCAGTTAAATGAGACCTTGGGGATACAATCAACAAACTCTGAACCATGGAAAACAATATACAGAACAAACCATATGGCTTTGCCAAGTGGGGTGAATTGGATAAGAACAGAGTAGGAACCTAAAGATTAAAAAATACTTTAAAAAGATATTAATGACAATGTATGAATGCCACATGCATATCAGTTCAATCAAACTAAAAACATTTTGAGACAACTGGGGAAACTGAGCAATGACCAGATATTTGTTAGTAAGGAATTAACTGTTTGGCTCTTTTAGATGTGGTTTTTGTGGTGATGATTAAAAGAGTTATCCTTTAAATATACAGGTAGAAGTTTTAATGGGTGCAATGAAATGATGCCTTCCAGGAGGGTGGGGAATTGGGTAGGGACAGAGGAAATAAGAATGACCATGACTTGATGAGGGCTGGATCATTTTACTCTCCTTTTGTCTAAGTTGAAATGTTTCTTTTTAAAATGACTCTTAATCTTACACCCATCAAGAATCACTAGATATAATTATGGTGTTATTACCCATAATTAGACATGCTGAGATACTCAATTCTGGGAGTACTGAAATTCAGTAGCTGAACACTTTGTCAAATACTGGTTCTTAATTGTATTGTACTGTCTAATACGCTGTCTAATGTTTCTTCTGGGATGGACATGGCACTAATAATACCTTAGATTATGATTTGCTCTGAATTTTATGTTATTACTTGTGTTCTTAATCTAAAATTAAATCTGTAGCTTTTGAACATAAACTCTCCCATAAATGTGAATTATTGAACATGTATCATTTAATTTCTCTTTCAATGGACTTAGTGATTGTTAATATATATATTAATAAGCCGACATAGGCTACATGCTCAGATGTATTTTTTTAGGAGAGGAATGATTTTTGGTTGAGTCATTTATCTGACATTTATAGAATTAAATATGAGAAGTACTTGCAGGATAGACTTAGGCAAAATCCACTTGATACGTTTTCGGTTCCTGTGAAATGTCAGGGGAAGTGTAGTTTTTCAAAAGGTGGGGCCGTTAGAAAGGGCCTTCCAGGAGTGCTGACTTAAGGAAGTCTGTGTGGAAATTCCCTTATTATTGAAGTATTATCTTTTGAAGCTATTGATATGCACTGTGTCATATGGTGTCTCATATTACAATAGCCACACATATCTTCTAAAATCAAAATTTGATTTTCAGCATTAGTTACAGTTGCATGTAAAGTCCATGGTAGCAAAAGAAAATAAAAGAGGTAAGAATGTAAAACAAATGAATTCAGATGGGTGTGTGTAGGCTTTTAATGTGAGGTGTTCTTCAGTACTTAATGTTGTTCAGAAGATGGGACTCCATATTCCATCACCATCACACCAGGCATCGGAGTGCTGTTTTTTTCAAATTTATTTTTGGCTTCAGCTGCTTTTTTTTAATATCAGGCTTTTTCTTTTGACATTCTTTTTATTTTGCCTAGTCTAAATTAGTTTTTTTTCCCCCGTAAAACAACATATTCCTCTGGGTTCAATCTCCCTCCAAAAAATAAAGCTATATTCCTTCTGGTTAAGTCATCATTAAGTATAAATGCAAATGGAAAATCCATTTACATTCCTAAATTGTTGCTGATGTTTCTAAGGGATTTATTGGGAGGGAAAGAAGAGCATGACTTGATTTTTATCATATTCAAGTGACCCAAATAGCTTTCAGAAGTAGAAAATGAATTTTGACAAAGGGTTTTAATAGTGTTTGCAGTATGAGTTTGTGTTTTGTTTTATAGAATCATATATAAATAAGTGTTCATTTACAAATCTTTTTTTAAGTTTTGAACTATGCCCTTTGATTTTTTGGTACCTAAAAATTATGGTTAATAAACTGTTGAGGAAAACTTCAGTTTGACTTACTTTTTCCTTTTTTTCAAATTTGAAAGGAAATGTTAAGATTCCATTAGATATATGTGTGAACAATATCAGTAGCTCTTAGATTCTTTATGTACTAAGGAACTACAGATCAGTTAGTTTCTCAAGATGAGGGGCAAAGACCATGTCCAGGGCAATTCTATTTTGAGAATGTAACAACAGAGCCAGGGCTTCTGGGAGCTGGGAGTGGTATTGGGCAGTCTGGGGTTAAAGAATGTTTATTTTCAGCTTTGTGATTTTCAACTACACATGTCCATCATCCCCAGCCAGTGGAAGATGGTTAGGCAAGCTGATTTTTTGCTTTAACTGACTTATTGTCTACATGTAAAGGGAGACTTGGACGGAGTTTTTTTCTCCCAAGTAATTAAATGTCTTTAAAGTACTCTTAGAGTATTTACTTGGCTGCCCCTTTATTATTAAAAAAGAGGAATATTGGCTGTAAAGTTATGTGCTTTTATAATAATAAACCACTTTAAACTGCTTGGAATTCTCTAGCAGCCTTTGCGATTTTACTTTGAATTTTAACGTTGTATGTTAGCCTTCTTATTTTGTCCTTCAAATTGCAGTGCAGTCCGCCTCTCCTCCCTTTCCCTCCTTTTCCTGGTAGGGCATTCTTCCCAGATTTGAATCCCACCCCCACCCCACCCCTGCTTTTAGTTTTAAAACATTTTGCAGAGAAGTATCTTCTTTATTCACGTAAGACGTGAGATAGTTGTATCTTCTGTTCCATATAATGCTAGTGGCTCTGATTTTACTGTAACAGGTTAACAGGTTCTGGAATTGAGATTGGTACCATGAGAAGTTGTAAGGCATTTGATAACAACTGAGACCATGTGCCTTTTTTTGTACCTTTCAATCCCTGCACCACCCTCTGCCTCCGCCCACCATTGCTTCATATTATTTCCCTCGACAGCATGCAATGGGTAAACGTCATAAACTCCTCATTTTGCCATTCAGTCAGATAGCTGGATGAGAGAACTTTCTGGTCATTAATCACTGATAAAGGATATACTTACAGAAAATGTTTTGTTATAAATCATTTTGACTGCTTTTAGAGCCCCAGATTTATACGGTATGGTGTGGGTTATAGGCAGACATCAGAAATTGAATTGTGACAGTGATGTATTTTAAATCTCAATTAGAGACTCTGATTTTAATCCTTTACTTCTTGCTGAAGCCTTGAGCTTCTCTAAGTGCTAAAAATTCTCTTCAATTGCTACCTTTGAAAAAGTAACAGTCCCTTGCTACTTAACTTGTGGTTTTAGCTTATGTAGGAATAACAAAAACATGGTGATAAAATGTAAATCTTGCACAGCTTTTTTCCAGAAAGATAGTATTATTTTTGGGAAGAATGCAACAGTTATTATCTAAGTTCATACAGATATTATTAATTTCTTTATTAATCTGTTTTAACACTAAGTATTAGAAAATCATTGTGCCCTTTATTTTCCGTTTAATTCTAAGTCAGGTTTCACTTATTTCTCAGCTTCAGTGGATGATGTGCTGTGAGGACTTTATGAAACCATTAATCGCAACCAAAGAATAGGCCAGATAACTCAAGACTGCTATAGCCCCAAGCAGCTACCCTGGCTGATAGAAACCAATGTCAGACTTGAGATTGACGTCATGTTTCTTTGTAATGCCTCGGCTTAAAGCCTGCAACTCCTACAGTCTTATTGTTATCAATGTGATTGAACTTTTAAATGACTTTTAAAATAACCTTTAAATTAGGTGGTCCAACTGAGATATTTGTTTAAGTCATTTCTGTTAATTTCACAATTGGAGATTTGCCCTCTACCTCTAAATGTAACAGAACATGGGTTGGTTTCCACAGGGCACATCCCTGCCATTGCAGGACTGAGACTTGTGATTATGAATGTCAGTGCTTCTTATACAGACTTCTAAATGACCTTCATATGCTGAATCCCTGGCCAAGTAAGCTGCCAGCTCCTAACCTGTATCCCCATCCTCCTCTGAAAAGTGACAGTTTTCAAAAGTTTAGCTCCAGAATCATTGACTGGGGCATCATTTAAATATTTTGTATATCTGGAACAACACTTTAAATCTTTAAAGAAAGGGTGAGTTGGAAGAGCCCTCTTCAAAACTAATTATTTAAACCTCTTCAGTCACTCTTTGCTCCTCCTGCTCCTGAGTGACTACCCTTTTACCCTTGATTCCAACAGCTAAATAATTCATTTCAAAATATCTAATAGACTCCCCCCCGCCAAATGACTTAGATATTGAGTAAAAAAATTATTGTTTTTGCCTGTACTGTGTTAACTGTATCCTGAAGGCTGGAAGTTATCTAATGTTTTGCATAGATCAACCAGTTCTTAAGAAAAACAGTACCTAGAATTATTTGCGTTGTTTTATTAAGGAGGAAAAACATGAGAAGTTAAAGTGTCCTAAATCTAATCTAACTCTGGTTTAAGTGCTTTGTAGTTTGATTGAAGCCTTAGTGTCTACATAACCAGACACGGGGTGATGGGTTTTGGGCTCCTGCAGTGCCGTGCAGGAAGTAAAGGCCCATTATATACCCACACAGGTTGAATGCCTGTGTCTTTTGTCACTGGTGGGCCATAGTCGCTTCTTGAGAATTGACTGGACCATTCAGTTTTCGTGCCTTGAGCTTTGCTGCCTGAAACATAAAGGGGAAAAGACCAAGTTTTTGAAATGAACTTTAGAAATACAGGGGTCAAGGCAGGAATGAGACCTAAGTCTAATAATCTGCACTTTAATTTTACCTGATGAGTTACTTTTATATTGTGTGTATACAGTTTGAAGGAAATTCTTAAGTGGTTAATGTAGCCCGTGTGTGTGTATGAACTGCATTTAGTATTTACACGCTCTTTCAGACTTTGTGGCAATGTGGTAACTCTGACCATAATATTTAAAAAAACCTTAATTCTGAAGCAGCTTTTTGTTATAGATCCTAGTCATTTTAAGGAAGCTTTACTTAGTTATTTTTACCAGAGTTCACTGTGCTATGATTAGAACAAGAAGATTTGGGAAAGTTTAACTTGGTATGGCAGAGATTCAAGCTGAGCAGAAAAAAATACTTGGTGAATAAAGAATGTACAGGATGCTCAGGAGTAAAGTCCAGCAGAAGCAGGAAAATAAATCAGGGTGACTGTCTCTTCCACAGTTTACATTTTGGTTTTTATGGCGGAAATGCCTTGAGTGTATATTTAAGTAGTAGCAGAGAAAGACAGTAATGAACTGGTAATTTGCCTTAACTTTTTTCTTAAATGAATCTATCCTTGTCTGTGGCATCCCTACTGTGTTTTTATCCAAATCTCTGAAGAAAATGTCCTTATTAATTTTAATATTTGATTGCAGGCTAACAATTTCAGAAGAGATTGGTAGTCGATTGAACTGTACCCTGAGATTTTTCTAAATGAGAGCCTTGTCAAATATTTTATTTTCCTTCTGTGTTCCTATATTTGAATTGTCATCTAGTGAAATGGCTTTTGTATGCTTGATTTACCAGCGTGGCTAAAATGGTTTTTACATTATTTGCACAATGGTTGTGCTTGCAGAATTAATTCTTAAAGTAAAAATCTTAAAGTAAGACCTTCATTTAAAGTAAAAAGCAAAAGTAAAAACCTTCATTTCATGGTTTGAAATCACGATCATCTAGTATTAATTGAAACTATTTGAATTATAAAATTAAATTTCAGGATACCTTTACATTTTATTTTTCTATTGAAAATGTCTTATTTTAGCTGGGTAGTTTGGATGTATCTTCATAAGTGTGAGTAATGGATGTGTACATTTTACTTCAAAAGCACATGCAGTAGCACTTGCAATAGTAAAATGTAGTAAAATAATCAGGCATTTGTGAATTTTGAGTAACTTTTAAAATATTTATCTTTCAATTTATGTAATTTAATTTTCATTAATGGTTTGTTGTGTTTAACAACTGGCCTGTAAATTGCTGTAACTTTAACAAGGGGTTTTCCTGACCTGGTACAAGCTGGCTGCAGTAAGTACATCACTGGGTGAACCCAGATACACAGATACATGATATGCAGGAAATCCTAGGCTCAAAACCACCACATTGTCACTTTTGTTCACATCCCATTGATCGAAGCAAATATTGTGGCAGAGATCAAAGGGAATGGATGGGGGAGAGTACTTTAAAGTTGCAGGGTCAGCTGGCAAAGGGTATGGCCAGTGATTCAGTGTATCACACATTCCATACCAGACAGTGTATCTCCATGCCCAGGACCACTGAAAAAAATATATCTGTATTATGTTAATTTCATTTAATCCTGTCTCTGAAATGCTTAAATCATATTTCTTATGGAAGTAGCCTTGGATATAAATTCTAAGTTAGCAGATTTGCTTAAGATAGTAATCCTTTTCTTTTTTAAAGTATGTCTCATACAGTGTAACAGCTGTTATTCAGGAAAGATTTAGGGGTAAAAAAAAAAATGAAGTCTGAAATTCTGCTCTGTATATTGTGAGGCAGTGACAGGCAACCATAGCTGAGGGGTTTTTTTGTTTTTGTTTTTGTAAAGTAGGCTGTTCCTATGTCATTTAGTATATTCTTTGATGCTATTTTTTTCCCTCTAAAGACTTTTGCCTGATAGTAATGTTCATTCTTACTCTCCATTTATGTTTTGGCTCCGTGTGCTGCAGTCCATGGGGTCGCGAAGAGTCAGACATGACTGAGCGACTTCACTTTCACTTTTCACTTTTATGCATTGGAGAAGGAAATGGCAACCCACTCCAGTGTTCTTGCCTGGAGAATCCCAGGGACGGGGTCACACAGAGTCGGACACGACTGAAGTGACTTAGCAGCAGCAGTCCCAAGTAGCACAGCTATTTTCATAGAATTTTGATGGCTGATTCACCTCTAATTTGAGATAGTACCATTAATGAATTAATTAGATTTCATATATGTTATGTTGTTCAGTTACTCAGTCCTATCTGACTCTTTGCAACATGCCAGGCTTCCCTGTCCTTCACCGTCTCCCAGAGTTTGCTCAAACTCGTGTCCATTGAGTCGGTGATATCATCCAACCATCTCATCCTCTGTCATCCCCTTCTCCTCCTGCATTAGGGTCTTTTCCAATGAGTCATCCCTTCGCATCAGGTAGCCAAGTATTGGAGCTTCAGCTGCAGAATCTGTCCTTCCAATGAATATTCGGGGTTGATTTCCTTTAGGATTGACTGGTTTGATATCTTTGCTGTCCAAGGGACCAGCACCACAATTGAAAAGCATCAGTTCTTTGGCATTCGGCCTTCTTTATAGTCCAACTCTCACATCCATACATGACTACTAGAAAAACCATAGCTTTGACTGTATGGATCTTTGTCGGCAGTGTAATGTCTCTGCTTTTGAATACGCTGTCTAGGTTTGTCATAGCTTTTCTTCTAAGGACCAAACATCTTTTAATTTCATGGGTGCAGCACCCTCCACAGTGATTTTGGAGCCCAAGAAAATAAAGTCTGTCACTCTTTCCATTTTTTTCCCCATCTATTTGCCATGAAGTGATGGGACCAGATGCCATGATCTTAGTTCTTTGTATGTTGACTTTTAAGCCAGCTTTTTCATTCTCCTCTTTCACTTTCATCAAGAGGCTCTTTAGTCCTTCGCTTTATGCCATTAGAGTGGTGTCTCCTGCATATCTAAGGTTATTGATATTTCTCCCAGCAATCTTGATTCTAACCTGAGCTTCATCCAGCCCAGCATTTTGCATGATGTACTCTGCATATAAGTTAAATAAACAGAGTGACAATATATAGGCTGACGTACTCCTTTCCCAGTTTGGAACCAGTCCATTCTTCCCTGACCGGTTCTAACTGTTACTTCTTGAACTGCATACAGGTTTCTTAGGAGGCAGATGAGGTGGTCTGGTATTCCCAGCTCTTTAAGAATTTTCTACAGTTTGTTGTGATACACAATCAAAGGCTTTAATACAGTCAAGGAAGCAGATGTTTTTCTGGAATTCTCTTGCTTTTTCTGTGATCCAGTGGATGTTGGCAATTTGATCTCTCGTTTCTCTGCCTTTTCTGTATCCAGCTTGTGCACCTGGAAGTTCTCACTTCACGTACTGCTGAAGACTAGTTTGAACGATTTTGAGCATGACCTTGCTGGCATGTGAAATGAGTGCAATTGTGTGGTAGTTCAGACATTCTTTGGCATTGCCCTTCTTTGGGATTGGAGTGAAAACTGACCTGTTTCCAGTCCTGTGGCCACTGCTGAGTTTTCCAAATTTGCTGGCATGTTGAGTGTAGCACTTTCACAGCATCATCTTATATAATAGTGAATAAAAAATAGATTGCTTTTATTCAAGACTAGGATGATTTTAAGAGGACTTTAAAATTGTGTTTGCTATTGTCCCAGGTATAATTTTTTAAAAAACTTTATATAATGTACTTTATTTTATGAATTGTGCTTATATTATTATCTATTGCTGTGGACAGATCCCTCCAAAATTAGCAGCTATTTATTATCTCGTAGCTTCTGGTGATCAGGAGTCTAGATATGGCTTGACTGCCTACCTTGGCCTCAAGGTCTGTCATAAGACTACAGTTAAAGTATCATATGACTACAGTGAATGTGTCATCCAGATCTGAGGTCACGTCTGAGTCCTCATCTGGGAAACAGGCCATTTTCTAGTCACACATGGACTTGGCAGGGTTCATTTCCTGATGGCCGCTGGGCTGAAGGTCTCAGTTTTGCACTAGCTATTGGCCAGAGAACTCCCAGAGTTCCTTGCTACCTGGGATTTCTCCATAGGCTGAGCAAAACCAAAGTGACAGTCTTTCCATCATGTGGTAGAGAAGCAAGTCACTAGGTCCAGCCCATGTTTAAAGGGAGGGATGATGCAAGGGCGTGATGGTGAGGAAGCGGCAATCGTTGGGTCTTGTCTAGTGGCTGCCTCCCACAGTTACACTGCTGTGTTTGGCGCCCTATAAAATTCCTGTTTTTCAGATTCGGAAGTGAGAGGTTGGAGAGGTTAAATTACCTGTTTCCAATGCTCAGATGCTGGTATATAATGTAACTAGTTCCTCAGATGGGAATCTTCTCTATCCCAGAAGACCGTTTGAAACGCTGAGGCCAAAGCAAATGCTCGAACATAAACTTGAGGAAGGAGGTGCTTGTTGTACCGTATTACCCTCAATGTGCTAGAAATGTAGTCAATATTCCATACACATGTGTAGGGATGAATGATGAAACGGTCATGATAGTGTGACTTTCTTAGCTGTTCCTATTGCTCTGGTTTTCTTTGTGTTTATTTCCTTAACTGTAGACAAAAATACCATACCATATAGAAAACACATTTAAATACTTTTCAAGCTTGAAAAAGCTAATCCTTCAGCTTGGAGTATTCATGCTGCTCCAACCTGTTTAAAGATCTTTGCTGTCCACTAAAATAATATAGCTAATTTATCAACAAAGCAGTTACAGTTACATTTTGGCTTTATTTCAGAATGAGATATAGAGAACAATATGATAACTATGTACCAGTAGCCATTGATGTCCCCCAAATACCCATGTTGCCTAAGAAACAGAATTCAATCTCAAATGCAAGCTGAGAGATAATAATATATTTTTCCTACTTTTTCTTTTTTTGGACAGTTCTTTGGTTGTAGTGTTGAGTTGGCCAAAAAGTTCATTTGGGTTTTTCTGTTAACAGCTAATGGAAAAACCGAAGGAACTTTTTGGCCAACCTACTAGGTCTTAAGAGTCTTAGAAACGTGTGGATTTGGGCATAGAATAACATTACTTTTAACTTCTCTTTAGTTTTACTTAAGGAAAACAAAGTATCTGTTCTACTTGAGGCAAATCCTCCTTTGTCTGCTTCTCTAAGTGCCCGCCTTGAACATTTGAATTAGTGTGGTTTTGAACTCTGCCTTGTTAACATGCATCCTGGTTTCCGGAGAGGCCAACCACGTGGCTCTGCTGTTTTGTATGTATTCTGGATGCAGTTCACCTAGGAGTCTGTGGTGGTTCCCAGGGACAGAGCTGTGCTGGGTCCATGACAGATTTTCAGAGGTTCATTCTGATTCTTGGAATCAGAATGGAATCAGCCTTGCTTAGCTCGTCTTAAGTGTTACCAGTTAGCAAACAGGTGGTTAGGTTCTGACGGAGTTGCTGTGGAATAGCTTAGTCTTACCTGCTGTGAAGTAGGTAAGTCTCTCTAGGAGCTTCATGCAAGAACTGGGGACCCAGAGACGGTGATGGGCAGTCAGAGAAGATGCTGGAAGGGAACTTGAGAACAGAGAGAATGCTGTGCGTGTTGGGGCCTTGTGATGACTGATTCAGAGAAGAGATGGAGTGGTGAGGGAAAAGTTCAGATGAAAAGGGTAGATAGAAAAAAAACATTTAACTGTTGTCAAAGCCTTTTTTAGTACAAATTATGTAGCAAAGGTGGAAGGGAGGTTTAAAGGAAAGAATAATCACTGTGTCAATATACCTTCTTTCCCTTTTTTGATATAGTTGATTTTCTGTGTTTTACATTAGTTTAAAGTATGTAGCAAAGTGATTCAGTTACACATATATATTCTTCTTCAGATTCTTTTCCATTATAGGTTATTATAAGGTATTGAGTGTAGTTCCCTGTGCTATACAGTAGGTCCTTGTTGTTTATCTATTTTATAAGTAG
Organism: Cervus elaphus; assembly: GCF_910594005.1. Taxonomy (NCBI): domain Eukaryota; kingdom Metazoa; phylum Chordata; class Mammalia; order Artiodactyla; family Cervidae; genus Cervus; species Cervus elaphus. Next base: position 16,234,912 of record NC_057839.1, on the reverse strand, counting down.
TAGCGCATATCTGTTAATCCCAACTCCTAATTTATCATTCACTTCCCTTTTCCCTTTAGTTGCTGTGTCTGAGTCTTGTTTCTGTTTTGTAAGTTCATTTGTATCATGTTTTAGATTCCACATGTAAGTGATACCATATGATATTTGTCTTTGTCTGACTTCCTTCATTCAGCATGATAATCTCTAGGTTCACACATGTTGCTCCAAATGGTGTTCTTTCTTTCTTTTTTACTGCTGCATAGTATTCCTCTGTGTGTGTGCATGTGTGTGTGTGTGTGCGCCATGCATGTGTGCATGTGTGTGTGCGTGCGTGCATGTGTGTGTATCTCACGTCTTTATGCATTCATCTCTTGATGAACACTTAGGTTGCTTCCATGTCTTGGCTCTTGTGAATAGTGCTGTGAACTTGGAGTGCATGTATCTTTTCTAATTAGAGTTTTTATCTTTTCTGGATATATTAAAAAGGTATATATATATATACCTGTTTGATAGAATAAAATGGGTTTCTTCAGAATTATGTTCAGATGATTTTTTAGCATGAAACAAGGTTCATGTGCAGGATGAGAAGATCACACAAAACACAGAAATTCTGCATTGCTGGGATGTGCTTTCTCTTAATTATATGATGTGTAGTGGCCAAGTGAATACATTATGACCCCCTCCCCCCTTTTTTAAAGGAGTGTCTAAACAGACTCAGTTCTGCCAACTTACTTACACTGAGATTATGAGTTTTGATGAAACTATAGAACTAGTTCCAGTTGTATTTGTTTTGATATTGATAGCTGACATTTGTTGAGTGCTTTACTGAGCACCAGGCATTGAGCAAACTTATGTTCATTACTCAACTGAACCTTTACTACAAACAGCAGCACTGTGAGGCAGACGCTGCTTTTAGCCCATGGAATCAGCTCAGACGTGTTGTGTTGTGACTGGAGTCTAGAACTTTGGTGCTAAATGCTTTGAAACCCACTTGAGTATTACAATATTAATGCTTTTGTTAGAAGATTGCTGTGCTTTGAAAAACCATTTAAAGTGTAGAATCATGGAACTTTCATGGAGGAATTAGGCTTCAGCATTCTGAAGCTGAGGGAGAGAAGTAGAAGTGATTTATTCCAGTTACACAGCTGGATGGTGGCAGAGCTGGAGTGAAAATGCAGGTATTTGGCTCCCACTCAGTCGTATAAGAAGACAAAGAGCCCATTTTAGAAGGAGGACTTGAATGGAAAGAACAGTTATCCGGATGTGAAGAGGTGTCAATTTTAAGGGCGAATTGGCTGAAGACTGATAATCCCAACGATGTGGGGTAGCCTTTGTCCCAAGTTTCTTCTTCAGGAAACCAATCTAGGTGGGTCCAGCCTGCTCTGCAGCAAATGCTCTAACCTAGGAGCTCTGAGAAAACGTACAGAAAGCACCCTGAGAAGTTTTGCTCTCAAGCAGTTTACAGCCCAGCTTGGGAAACAAGATGCATCACTTTGCTGTGGTGCTGCACTTACTCATGTGTCGAAATGCAGTGTGCAGTGCCTGTGTGTTATCATTTGCACGGTGGAAATGGGCTCATTAATATACAGGCCAACCCAGCTGAAGCATGGTAGTCCTTGTCCTGAGTGCAAATGAGTGGCATGATTCAGAACTTTTACTCTGTGTGTGTGTGTGTGTGTGTGTGTGTGTGTGTGTGTGTGTGTGTGTGTGTGTGTGTGTGTGTGTTTTAATGCACAAACCCTTAGTCCTTCTTTTGAATTTGGAAAATATTTTCGAAAATTAAACTCCTTAGTAACTTGATAGCTTTAAAAGTTGAAGGGTGGCATATGATAGTTGGGGATGGCATCGTGAAGGAGTTGAACCAAGAGCCTGGTGATGAAGAAAGGGGCTCCTAAGACAGGGCAGAGGAGGTGGGAAAGGCGGGTTTGGGGGAGGTGGGAACTCCGCAGGGGGGACTCTGTGAGAGCCAGGAACTTTCTGGTCTGTCTTAATGGGCCACTGCATATCAAATACTGCTCAGGTTGTTGTTGTTGTTTGGAAATAACCTTGAAATGTGAAGTCTGTCTCTCCATTATCTTTCATGAGATTTATCTTCTCTAGCATATTTTCCTCAGAAATTGCCTGTTTGCTCGCTGATGAGGTTGGGAACGTTGTTAAATCCTATTCCATTAAATTCCACATTTAACCCTTTTCCATTTATTCAGTAATTGAAATGGCTTCCCTGGGTATGTTAACTCTGTTTAACAGTGGAAAATAAGCTTGTGTGTATCTCCTATCAGTCACAGGGTTATCTGGTCTTTTGTAATTGGGGAAGAGGAAGCCGTGAGGAATATTGATGAGAAGACAGTGTGGGTGGGACTTTCTATTCGATTAAAGAAACTCTGATAACCTCACTTGATTAGGTTCACTGGGTTTTCCATGTAATGGAGAGACAATCTAAGATAGCTTGCTTTATTGGCCAGAAGAATGCTTTTTGCATTGCAAGCGCATCTTTTTGCTTCTGTGATTTGACTTTATGGGGAAAAAAAATGCCTCTCCGTTTTAAAGTACTCTGAAGTGTTAGGTTCACATATGTTTTATAAATTGTTAAATGAAATGTTTTCCTTCTCTAGTGCCTTGGAAAGGCAAAATGCCTTTTTATACCTGTAAGACATTCTTAGGTATATAATGCTGGTAAGTTCAAATATTGGTTATATCGGTTTCATTTTTCTCAAGCAAAATTGAGTTTTGAGAGCCCATATATCTTACTTTGCCCAGTAGTATCCAATATCTTTCTTTCTTATATTCATTTTCTTTTACAGTTGTAGAGTAGATGTTGTTCACCATATTTCTGGGAAGATTCAGTAGAAGGAAGAAACTTACCTGAAAAATGTTCATTACAGAGGTTTTTAAAATTATTTCTGCTTTCTAGACTGATTGCTGATCAACTACATAAAACTGATCTGTCTTTTCCTTCTCTTAATGACTGAATTTATTCACTGTTCATTGTTGTTCAGGTATTTGGATGTCCAGACTGAATCAATAGTCTATCTAGTTTACTGGGTGACAAGTGCAGATAAAAATTATCATTGTTTTAACAGAAGACACTGCCTTATTGCCAAGGAGAATATCTTCAGAGTTTCTAGTAGTTAAGCAATCTGCAATCTGATGACAGTTGGACAACACCAGAGACCCTTTAAAACTCCGATTGTGTCCTCATGAAAGGACACTACCCTAATATTGCTGGAGAAGAAATTGCGTATTCTCTGTTAATGTACTGATATTCCATCCCCGCATCTCCCCCCAATTCAGTAGCACTAGTTCTTCAGCATCTTATAACAAAGTGAAATTGGTATCTGTAATATAATTCCCCCTATACATTTCCAGTTAATCGAATTGTGCTTTTGTAAATGTATCGTCCCGATTGAAAGATGTGTGTGTGAATCCTATCAGCAAGGGAAGTTTAATTTCCATTCAGTTTGAGTTCTGCTTATTTCTGTATGTTCTCTCTTCCTACTTTGCTGCTTGTCATTTTCCTTGTTAACCATGAAGATGACTGGAAAATGTGCTTTGGTTACTGATGGGTATGTGGGGATATTTAACTCTGGTAAAATGTGGTAAACACTAAAAACAGTTCAATGAAACCTGCCTATGCAGGAGATGGCAGAGCTGAAAATAAAGGAGGGAGGTAAAAAGTAAAGCTTGCTTTCTAAAAATCCTCTCTAGTGCTCCTATGTGGAGGAATATGTGTGTGTTGAATCGACCAAAGAAGGACTGTATACAAATTTAGTGTCCACAGGTAAACATTTATTTTCTGGATACTAGTAAGCTTTGGACTGTCAATTTGCCTTTTCCAGTGTAAGCTGCTACTTGCTGCTTCAGAACAGCAGATCCCCTCTGAAGAGAAGCACTAATTGGAATGTGTATGGTATATAAAGAGAGTCTAGGAATAGATGAACACAGGCTACATTATTCCACGTTTTCAATTTGCATCATGAAAACACATAGATTAAGTTGGTTTTTAGGCATAGTTGTGAACATGCCCTTGATTCTCCAGCTGAACATTGAGGTTGGCCTGTCTAGCCTGAAAAGGAATGCATTTCCGTTGTAGAGAAAACAAAATGTCACAGAAACGGACTGTTTCCAACCAAGTTGTATGTAAGCTTAACTGTTAATTGTAGAATGGTTATGGGTACCTCCCCCCACCTCCACCCCACCCCCGCCCTCTTTCCTTTTAGATCAATATCAAATTAAACCCAGGCATGTGGGATTGTCAAGGCAACATGGCATATAGGCTTTCAAGAAAGCACTGAGGGGCTTCCCCGGGGGCTCAGTGGTAGAGTCCACCTGCCGGTGTAGGAGACACGGGTTCGCTCCCTGGTCTGGGAGGATCCCACGTGCCGCAGAGCAGCTGAGCCCATGCGCCACGATGATTGAGCCTGGGTTCTGAGCCCGGGAGCCGCGACTGCTGAGCCCACGTGCCCCAGCTGCTGAAGCCCGCGCGCGAGCCGGTGGGTGCGGGAGAGCCATCACAGGGGGGACGCCCGTGCACCGCGGCTGGAGAGGGACCCCGGCTCCCCGGAGTCAGAGAAAAGCTCACGCGGCAACCAAGACCCAGCACAACCGAAAGTAAATAACTAAATAAAGTTTTAAGAAAAGGAAACACGAAGAAGAGAACCAGTAACCCATAGTGTGAACTCGTAGAGGAAGTGGAGTGGGATTTTTGTAAGGAAGCGTTGTGAGCCTACACAGTGTGGTCTTTGAGGCCAGACACGTGTCTTCTCTGGGTCAGTGATTCGGTGACATGTGCGTGCTCCTTAGGAGCCAGACAGCATGCTCTGGCTTGGCAGGAGAGCAGCAACAAAGAAAAAATTTTATCCCCACAGCAGCCTGCAGGGTTGGTGGGAAGAGCAGTTACTGTCTGGAAGTAGCTGGGCTGGGACTTGGACTTGAGTCATCGTATTTCCAGTGTTATCTCTGATACACAACATCGCCACAGTCTCCATCTCATTTGGGTGCTGTCGCTTCATCAGACAGTCTCTGGGCAAACAAACACTCAAGCGCTTTTCAAATGTAAGATGGCCTTTGATGTCCAGGTTTAAAAGATACCTAGGCCAAAAGGTGAACAAAACAACTCTTTTCCTTTAAAACTTCCATCTAAAGTCAGCTTAGCCCCATGTACATCCTGTATAAGTCACAACTTAAATTTTGATGCATTGTCCCATGATATTGGCAGTATAAATGCCATCATGTACTCATTGAATCATTCAGTCTGTCATTCAGCAAACTTTGATTGTTTGTACATGGGTTTTATGGCTCCTAGGGATGCAAAGAGGAAGAGAGTGGAGTCTTGGTAAGCAGTTTATAGCCAAATAAGAAACATCAGATATACAAAGAGCCAGTCATAATGCTGTGGAGAACATGCTGATGTACAGATGGGAATGTAAAGGACTGAGGGAATAACCATCGCAGAGCGGATGGTTCTGAGTCTTTAAGGGTGAGGAGAAGTTTGCTGGCTGAGAAGGTGGTGAACGACTTCCTGGCATATGGCGGAGTATTAGTGAGGACAGGGATGGGGTTCACCACTGTGCATTGCCCAGGGTTCAGGAGTCACTGTGAAACATGATGTTTATGTCAGTAGCCTCTCTTCTCCAAAACCAGAGGCTATGAGTTTGTATAGGCTTCCATCATCTCCAGCCTCCAATGGCCAAGACTTATTTAAAGAACATCAGTGAGCGTTTAGTAAAATTTCATTGTTTTGTCTGCACAACACAAAATATATTGTCTGCATAATTCAAAATTCGTGATAAATACAGTAAGGCTGGTCTGACTTGCTGACTGTGGTGTACGAAACGTTGTTCTCATGTTGCAAGTCAATGGTTTGGGGCTTGCTATGAGGGATTTTAGTGTTTGAGATTCAACTGTTTTTTTGATGGTAGCAAATATTTTTGAAATATTCTTTATATACAAATAATTATCTTAATTATCAAGGTAAAAGAAAAAATTAAATTGTATAATTCAGACATTCATTAGTGGTGCTTAAATTTCCCAACCCCTATGCGAATTTTTTTAAATTAATTTTATTTAATAAAGGAATGTGCCTTCTTAAAGTTTAATTTCTGTTAGCAACAGACAACAATTAGTCTCTCAATGCCATTGCCTTGCTTAAAATGTGGAAAATCAGATATTAGTATGTAGTTTGTTTTCAGTTTTATACATGTGTCAAGTTAAGTTTAGGCAAAGTAGTACCAAAAGCTATCATTTCATTTCCTCCCATCTTCTAGTCCCCATTAATATCTGTATCAGTGAGGATTCAAATCTGCCTCACAAAATACAACCTGAAAACAGTGGCTTTGACCTAGTGAGAAGTTCTATTTTCAGTGAAGGAAAAAGTCTGGTAGGCAGTACATAGGTGGTGTGGTAGCTCCTCTGCTCCCTCGGGGATCTAGACCTTTCTTTCCCTATTGTGTAAGCTGGCCTTGCTGTGTACATGTCCCCTCATGGTCTTAAGATGGCTTCTGTGCTTCTGGTATTGTATCTACATTCCAGCAGGATGAAAGGAATAGGTAAAATGCATGTTCCTGCTGTCTGCCTCTCCTCTAACCACTTTCTAATTTGAGGTAGGCATATTGCTATTTGGAAACCAACCTGGACTCTGCAAGTGAGAAAGAACGAGAAAAGGATACTTGATAGACAACTATTGTGTATGAGCTTTCCTGGTGGCTCAGAGGGTAACGAATCCCCACGCAATGCAGGAGAACCAGGTTTGATTCCTGGATCAGGAAGATCTCTTGGAGAAGTGAATGACAACCCACTTCAGTATTCTTGCCTGAAAAATCCCATGGACAGAGGAGCCTGGCAGGCTACAGTCCATGGGGTCACAGAGTTGGAAATGACGGAGTAATTAAGCCACATCCAATGTAAGGATCTTCAGTATGCCTGGTTAGAGCTTGGGTTCCTCATGCATTTGCCCCATCACTTTGAAGATGGAATTAATATTCACTCCAGCTAGGGATGAACTGAAAAGAAAAAGAAAAAGAGCCAAAGTAGATACCTGTATTGGCCACTAATAAATTGAGAAATAGGCTACACAAAGAATTTCTTAATATTTTTAACTGGAGGGTGTATTCTCAAATATTGAGCAAGAGGGAGTTCCAAGGGTCAATTTTAGGTCCACCTAAGCAAGGAGAGATAAGAAAGGCTTCCTCAGCGATCAGTGCAAAGAAATAGAGGAAAACAACAGAATGGGAAAGACTAGAGATCTCTTCAAGAAAAGTAGAGATACCAAGGGAACATTTCATGCAAAGATGGGTTCGATAAAGGACAAAAATGGTATGGACCTAACAGAAGCAGAAGATATTAAGAAGAGGTGGCAAGAATACACAGAAGAACTGTACAAAACAGATCTTCATGACCCAGATAATCACAATGGTGTGATCACTCACCTAGAGCCAGACATCCTGGAATGTGAAGTCAGGTGGGCCTTAGAAAGCATCACTACGAACAAGGCTAGTGGAGGTGATGGAATTCCAGTTGAGCTATTTCAAATCCTAAAAGATGATGCTGTGAAAGTGCTGCACTCAATATGTCAGCAAATTTGGAAAACTCAGCCGTGGCCACAGGACTGGAAAAAGTCAGTTTTCATTCCAATCCCAAAGAAAGGCAATCTCAAAGAATGCTCAAACTACCACACAATTGCACTCATCTCACACGCTAGTAAAGTAATGCTCAAAATTCTCCAAGCCAGGCTTCAGCAATATGTGAACCGAGAACTTCCAGATGTTCAAGCTGGTTTCAGAAAAAGCAGAGGAACCAGAGATCAAATTGCCAATATCCGCTGGATCATCAAAAAAGCAAGAGAGTTCCAGAAAAACATCTATTTCTGCTTTATTGACTATGCCAAAGCCTTTGACTGTGTGGATCACAATAAACTGTGGAAAATTCTGAAAGAGATGGGCATACCAGACCACCTGACCTGCCTCTTGAGAAACCTGTATGCAGGTCAGGAAGCAACAGTTAGAACTGGACATGGAAAAACAGACTGGTTCCAAATAGGAAAAGGAGTACGTCAAGGCTGTATATTGTCACCCTGCTTATTTAACTTCTATGCAGAGTACATCATGAGAAACGCTGGTCTGGAAGAAGCACAAGCTGGAATCAAGGTTGCCAGGAGAAATATCAATAACCTCAGATATGCAGATGACACTACCCTTCTGGCAGAAAGTGAAGAGGAACTAAAAAGCCTCTTGATGAAAGTGAAAGAGGAGAGTGAAAAAGTTGACTTTAAAGCTCAACATTCAGAAAACTAAGATCATGGCATCTGGTCCCATCATTTCATGGGAAATAGATGGGGAAACAGTGGAAGCAGTGTCAGACTTTATTTTTCTGGGCTCCAAAATCACTGCAGATGGTGATTGCAGCCATGAAATTAAAAGACACTTACTCCTTGGAAGGAAAGTTATGACCAACCTAGACAGCATATTAAAAAGCAGAGACATTACTTTGCCAGCAAAGGTCCATCTAGTCAAGGCTATGGTTTTTCCAGTAGTCATGTATGGATGTGAGAGTTGGACTTTGAAGAAAGCTGAGCGCCAAAAAATTGATGCTTTTGAAGTATGGTGTTGGAGAAGACTCTTGAGAGTCCCTTGGACTACAAGGAGATCCAACCAGTCCATCCTAAAGGAGATCAGTTCTGGGTGTTCATTGGAAGGACTGATGCTGAAGCTGAAACTTCAGTACTTTGGCCACCTCATGTGAAGAGTTGACTCATTGGAAAAGACCCTGATGGTAGGAGGGATTGGGGGCAGGAGGAGGAGGGGATGACAGAGGATGAGATGGTTGGATGGCATCACCGACTTGATGGACATGAGTTTGAGTAAACTCCGGGAGTTGGTGATGGACAGGGAGGCCTGGCATGCTGCAGTTCATGGGGTTGCAAAGAGTCAGATACGACTGAGAGACTGAACTGAACTGAACTGAAGTTTTTATTTTGAAAGAACCAGCAGAATGTAATATTAATCTATTTTATAAGCTTGCTGCCCCCCCCTCTAAAATAATGCTTTTCAGATGCTAACCAAACCAAAAGGGAGCCATGCAAGAGAGGTGGTATTTTATTGATAGTGGTAGTAATCAAAACAAGTTGGTTTGCCTTATACTGTGTCCAGTACTCAGGGTACTACATAACTCTTCCAGAGTTTTTTGTTTGCTTGCTTGTTTTATGAGCACCTGACATGGATCAGACCGTGTTCTAGGCTCCTGGGATATAACCGTGAAGAACAGAGGAGAAAACCTTTACCCTCATGGAACTTACAATCTAGCATATTGAGTGAGCTCTTCATAATTTAATAATTGGGGTTTGAACTGAACTGAAAGAAAAACACTGTTTGGACTATTATTGCCCTTTCATTTTGTTTTTCTAATTTTGAAACTTTTATTGACTGAAATGTGATGGTTGATTAATTAAGCCATAGTCTTCCATTTCAGAGAGACAGTACACAAACCATCAAAAGTCATGAGCAGAAAAATTTCTTTGGAGTCTGTCATATCATTTCATTTTAAGCTCTTCATTTCACATTTCCATCATGTAAAGTACCTTAATTACAGAATTCTTTTCCTAATTAAATATTGTAATATAGTCAAGGATTTTTGTTCTTTAGGTACTTCTTAATGTGTTCAAGAGCACCTAATATTCTGAACTTTGGGCAGAATATTTTAAACAGTTTATTTTAAAATTAAAGGGATAGTGGCATTTTAAGAGAGCTATAGTCAAGTAATTAGTGCACTGAGCTTGCTGGATGCCTTTTATTGCTTCCATCTGTTTAAAGATAATGAAAAGAAACTGGGAAAAAAATCTTCTAGGAAACTAAAGATTGTTAGCTGCAGAATGTGCTTTTAAAAGGGAAATATTTGGTCTCTCTAAGATATTTATGCAGTTACAAATTCTTTAATAATTTTGATATTCCATTGCTGAACTCAGTATTGGTACTTGCGTTGTTTGCTACTTTGGTTGTTGTGCATTTTTTAGTATTGTACATAGTAAGTTATAAATCCTTAAAAAGATACCCTGTTTAGGAATGGTCTTCATCTGTTCATAGCAGTCTGACAGGTACAAAGCAATCCGTTAACTTGGTTCTTCATTATTGTCATTGGTTGAGTACCTACCACCTGCAAGGCCCTGATTTCACAGCAGTGAATGAAACAGATGAAATTCCTGCTCTCGTAGAGCTTGAAATCTAGAAGAGAGGCAATTAAAACTAATAAAACAGGGTTCAGGATGGACATGTACACCCATGGCTGATTCATGTCAATGTATGGCAAAAACCACTACAATATTTAAAGTAATTAGCCTCCAATTAAAATAAATAAATTAAAAAAAAAACTAATAAAACACATGCATGCTCGTGGTTAGTTGCTCAGTCATGTCCAACTCTTTGCGACCCCATGGACTGTTCTGTAGTCTGCTAGGCTCCTCTGTCCATGGACTTCTCTAGGCAAGAATACTGGAGTGGGATACCATTTCCTTCTCCAGGGGATCTCTCCAACCCAGGGTTTGAAGCTGCATCTCCTGCATTGACAGGCTGATTCTTACCGTGTACCACCTGGGAAGTCCGTGGGAATAAAACACACAATTAATGCTAAATAGTGAAAATTTCTGTGGCGAAAAATAAAGTTAGGGTAAACGGAAGAAGTGATGGGAGGGGTTATTTATGGGTTTATTTAATCAGTTAATTGTGTGACAGCTCCTTGAGAAGGTGATTTATTTGAATAAAGACTTAAGGGAAGTGAGGGAGTTACTTCTTCCATGGCTGTCAGGGGCCAGAATGTTGAAGACAGAGGGAACCGAAGCACCAGGCCCTGAGAGAGAGGGCGTCTGCCTTCTGACCTGTTCAGAGCACATTAAGGAGCCGCTGTGGTTGAAGTGGAGCGAGCAAGTGACAGGAAGCAGGTGTGCTCAGAGAGATGGCAGGGAAGAACGCAGAGAAGCTTAAGCACCGTTTGGAGAGCTCTGCTGCTTACACTGCTTGAGAAGAGAGGCCAGTGGAAGGCTTTGAACAAAGGGGTGAATGATACTTCGTAAGTCTTCAAGCCAAGATCATGCTAGCTCTTGTGTTGATAGATTGTGGGAAACCGAGGAGGAGCAGGAAGTACCCATCTGGGAAGCCGAGGCAGTAATGTGCGGGGTGGTGTGTGGGCCAGGCTGGTGGTGTTGGCAGAAGCAAAGCTTTGAGAAGTGGCTGCATCCTAGGTCTTGAAGGTAGACCCAAGGATTGACTAATTGGCTTGGATGTGGGGTGTAAGGAAGACTGGAGATAATGGTGACTCCATAGTTCCTGATCCGAGGAACAAAAAGTAGAATTGCCATGTCGGAAGAGCTGGAAGATTGCTAGAAGAGGTGATAAAAATAAAGTTAGGTTTTGGACATGTTAACTTTGATGATATGTTTATGAGATTGTCAAGTATAGATATTCAGCAGGCAATAGAGATAAGAATTTGAATTTAAGGGGAGAGATTATGGCTAAAAACACCAATTTGGAGTAATCACCATAATGGAGGTATTTAAACACAGAGGCTGGATGAGGTCATGAAGGAGATCAGTGTAGAAGAGGAGAGAAGAAGGAAAAGTTAAGACCTGTCCAAGAAAAAAATAGAAACTGACTCATGGGAAATGGAGAAAATAGGAATTAAAAGATGAGATGAAGAATTTTGTCAGAACTAGAAATTAGGAAAGCAAGTGGAAATAGCATAACCAGAAAATAGTCAAAATAATGAACTTAATGAATGGGTTTAATGGAAGATTAAACTCCACTGAAAAGTTAGTTAACCAAGTATATTCTTACCATGTGATCAAGCAGTTATACTCCTTGGTATTTATAGAAAGGAGTTAAAAACTTACATCTACACAAAGAGCTGTATACAGATGCTTATAGCAGCTTTGTTTGTAATTTACCAAACTTGGAAGCAAGCAAAGTGCCTTTTCGTATATAATGGATAGATAAGCTGTGGTATATCCAGAATGTGGAATATTATTCAGCATTAAAAAGAAATGAGCTATCAATCTGTGAAATGACACGGAGAAGCTTTAATGCACATTACTAACTGAAAGAAGTCAATCTTAAAATGTTACGTTCTGTATGATTCCAGCTAGGACAGAAGTTTGGAGTCAGTAAAAAGACAGTGGAAGGAGAGATGAATAGGTGAAGCATAGGATTTTTAGGGCAGTGAAAACACTCTGTATGATACCAGTGATGGATGATGTCGTTGTTTAGTCGCTAAGTCATGTCTGACTGTTTTGTGACTCCCCGGACTGTACTGGCTCCTCTGTGCATGGGATTTCCCAGGCAAGAATATTTGAGTGGTTTGCCATTTCCTTCTGCAGGGGATCTTCCTGACCCAGGGAGTGAACCCACATTTCCTGCATTGGCAGGCAGATTCTTTACTGCTGAGTCACTGGAGAAGCCCATAAAGGTAGAGACATGTCATTAAATATACATTTGTCTAAACCCATAGAGGGCTTCCTCGGTGGCTCAGTGGTAAAGACTCCGCCTGCAGTGCAAGAGCTACAGAAGATGCGGGTTTGATGCGTGGGTCAGGAAGATCCCCTGGAGGAGGAATTGGCAACCCACTCCAGTATTCTTGCCTGGAGAATCCAATGGACAGAGGAGCCTGGCAGGCTATAGTCCATGGGGTTGCAGAGTCGGACACGGCTGAAGCGACTAAGCACAGCACACATAGAAGGTATAACACCAAAACTGAAGCACAACATGAACTATGGCTCCGGCGGTTGTGATGTGATCAGTGTAGGGTCATTGATGGTAACAAATGCACCACTTCAGTGAGGGATGCTGATAATAGGGGAGGCTGTCCATGAGCAGGGGCAGGGTTACGTGGGAGTCTCTGTACCTTCCTCTCAATTTTCCTGGAAACCTACAACTGCTCTAAAATGCAAGGGTAGGGCCAGCCTTATGCAGAATTTTAAAGAAGTTAACTGAAAGATAAATCATATAAAAATCTTCAGACTGCAGCAGAGAAAAGAACTGAAGAGCTACATGAGGTCTGGTAGAAAGGTTTAACGTACAAGTCACTGGGGTCCAAAAAAAAAAAAAAAAAAGTGGAGAACAGAACACAGCAATATTTGAAGAGAGCGTGGCTGAAAATTTTTCAAAACTGATAAAAGCAGAATGGGAGAAGCATTTATAGGATAAATGTAGAGAATTCTTTTGAAGAGTTTTGTGTCAAGGGGAACAGGGAAACTAGGTGATGGCTAATGGGGTGTGGGGAAAAGCGAGGGTTTTTTGGTTTCATTTTAGATATTGTAGCATGTTTATATGTTGGTAGGAATGATCCGGGAGACAGTGGGTAGAGAAGAGTGGGGACCACTGCTTGTACTACATCCTTCAGTAGGTAACACTGACTAGGGTCCAGTGGCAAGAGAATTACCAGCATGTCTGCATAGCTGCCTCCCTATTTGGCTTTAAATGATGTAGATAGGAAAGTAGATCTGCTATTGCAATATTTCTTAGAAAGCAAAAAAAGTATTTTAAATTGTATAATTCTCAGTATCACTGACTTGTTTAGTATTAATAAGATATTTAAACAAAATCCTTCTCTTGTCTCACTCTGCGATCCACCTAAGCCCCCACTCCCCAAATCATATGAGATATGGAGGCCTCTTCTTGGGACCTTTGGGGTTGTTCTTTAGTGGGAATATTTCTACTTCAGAGTTCTTATGAGGGCTGACTTGGGTGGCAGACAACTGAGGTCTGAGTTCTATTTTCTTCACTTATTAGACGGGAAAATTGGGCAAGTTATTTAACCTGTTGGAGCCTCAGTTTCCTTGTGGGTAAAATGTGGTGGGATGATTATTGTGAGTGTTGAATGAGTTAGTACACCTCCTTAGAATAGTGTCTATCACATAGGAAATAGTAAATGTTTCTTGCTATCATCTCTGATTCAGGGGAAACCTGTTAGAAGAAGAATAGTTCTCACTGGTTGGAAAAGGTTTATAGGGTCTCTTAAAAAAATACCCATAGCTGGGCTTTATCCCTTGAAGTTCTAATTTAATTGGCCTAGGGTCAAGTCCCTAGACCATTAGTACTTTGTAGATCATTAGTACTTTGTTTAAAGACAAAAATAGTTCAATTACTCCAATTTGTAGCCAGGGCTGTGCTTGCCCTAGGTTTTTGATCCCGTCATTCAGCATCCCCTGCCCTCAAGGAACTTTGTACTAGCCTCAGTTTGCCAAGACCATGTTTACAAATGTGCTTTGGGTTGAGCCTTTAAAATTTGACTTATATTTTTTGTTCTGGGAGACTTTGAAATGTCTCTGAGGATAATGATGTGTTATCTCTACAAACCCCTAACCAGCTGGAAAAAGTATGTATCCTTCTTGTTCCCCATGTCACATCTGCTAATCTGTGTTCTGCTGTATGCTTCCCTTATGTGGAACTTTATAGTCTTGGAGAAATTGCACAAATCACACCAAATGAATTGTGCGGCATGCCAAAAATAAAATAGAGTATTCATTCCTGTGCGTTTGCCTTTTATGTGACTTAGAATGTACAGCCTTTGGGACAGTTGTTGTCACATTGACTCCATTATGGCAAAGAAAGCTAATTTAGTGGTGAAATTGGCTGCAGTGTCTCCCCTAATAGAAATAAACATGAAACCACTTTAGTGTCTCTTCTTTTCAAGGACTGCTGTTTTTCCATAAAAGTTACAAGCCTGCAGATTGATACAGAAGCCCCAACAACTCATGTGGCTGTGACTTTATAATTTAAAATTTTATTTCTCCATAAATTAATAAAATTGAGAAATGTGAGGCCATTTTAAAATCACAGCATGCAAATGAAATTTAGGAATAAATTTTGGGGCATAGCTAGTAAAGTGGCCAGATGAGTAAACAGACATTTATAATAAGATGTAGCAAATGCTGGGGTAAGAACAGGTGCTGGGGTGCAAGCAGGCACTTAGGAGGGCAATTCACCAGCGTCTTGAAGGGTAGAGGGAAACAACCCAGGGACAAAGGCCGTGTCTACACGGAAAGCGGGAGGCTGAGTAGGAAGAGCAAATGTGAAGAGGAGGGGGTGGGGGTTACTGAATGGTAAATATCATGGGATATTTATGCTTATTAATTAGAGGTATAATAATAACATCCGTTGTACTCACAAAAATGAATTGATTTGGACAATGTTATGTATATAGTTCCTCTACCCATGGTTAAGGTTTATACCAAGAAATGATACAAGAAAATGTAAAGGCATTTAACTCATTAAATTCTCTCCTTTCAAATGGCTTATTGTTCATACCTAGATAATCAGTCCTGGTAAAATAGAGGATTGTCCTAAATAATACTGTAATATTATCACCAATGTCTTATTCCTCAGGATGTGTGTGTGGGGGGGGGGGGGTTGGGATTTCTTGTTTTATATTTTCTTTCGTTCTTTTTCATGAAGTCCATTCCCATATTAGGATATATGGTAATCTTACCATGTTTTTGTTGGCCCTTGTACCACCTTCTTCTTTTCAGTTTTAACAATCATCTGTGGCCTGGACTAGACTGCCAAATGCTTTTGGCAGCCTTATCCGGTTCAGTGAACCCCCAGTGGCTGCTGTTCTCGCTGTTGAGTTGCTAAGTTGTGTCTGACTCTTTGCAACCCCCATGGGCTGTAGCCCTCCAGGTTCCTCTGTCCATGGAATTTCCCAGGTAAGAATACAGGAGTGGGCAGCCATTGCCTTCTCCAGGGGGTCTTCCCAACCCAAGGATCGAACCTGTGTCTCCTGCTTGGCAGGTGGATTCTTCACCACTGAGCCCCTGGAAGCCCAGCCCCCTAGTTACCATCCCTCAATTCATGGTTTATTTCAAGTTGTCCCCTAGTTAGTCTTTGTTGATGTTGACTCCCCGCTCCACCATTTATCACTATAAATGAATTTTGTTCTGTTCTTCATTTTGCTGCCCACAAACTGAAATCTTGGTAACACTGTTTGCCTGATGCTTTTGGTCTCTGGAATGGGACTGCTGCTGCTAATAGCATCTCCAAGAAATGATTGAGTTTTTGTTCTCCAGCAAATGGGAATTGAATTTGGTATTCACATTGTCAAAATGCAATTTGTTTTCATCTATTTATCATGATTTGAAAGTGTTAAGGACCAGCTTCACTATCTATCAGTAGTAAGACTGACTTTTAAAAGGACTGCATTTTAGAGTTTGTCGTAATAGTTGATGACTTAATTTTTTCCTCATGCATTGAACTTTAGATTGATTAATTTATTGAGTCACTTCCTATTCGCTCTATATTAAGGAAAATCATCCACTTGAATTCCAACAAGGAGAAAATAGTTCTATGGGGTTAATGAGTTAGCCCATGGCTTTGCAGTGATTGCCAGACTACTGCCAGAGTGCCAGAGTGCAATCAAAGTTGGGTGAATTTGGAACAATTTGATTTTGTAATGATCACAATTTCAGATGCAAAGGAAGAACTAGAGTTATAATTTTTATCTTTAGCTTTATATTCTGTAATTGTATATCAATACCCATGGTCAGAAAGCTTAAGTAGTTAAATCTAATTTTAAGTTGATTTTATATACAGTTTTCATCCTCACAGAGTGTCCATTACAGCCCTTCTGAGTATTAGCTTCACCTCTACTTAATTACTTGCTTTGACATTTTCGTTTTTTTGCTTGTAGCAAGTGTGTGAGATGTTTGAAATCCAGTCTCCAAGCTTTGCTCTCACCATTTTAGAAAGGGTTTGAAAGATGGCTTTTTTGACTTAGGATGGTAATTTGTACCTATTTAAGAAAGGACTTGAGCTGATTTGGGGGGGGGGGGTGGTCCTGAAGGTGAGGGGGTAATCTTAGGAGTAGCAGAGCAGCTTTACTCTTCCATCCTAGTGAGGTCCCCAAAGAGGGTCAGTTTCCTTCTCTGTTAAATGGGACAGCAGTCGTACACACCCCACAAGGTGACTGTGAGATCTAAATGTGAATTCAAGTAAAGTGGTTCTCCGTGTGCCTGGCACATAGAAGTGCAGCACTGTTACTGGTTTTGTATAATTTTGTCTCAGAGAATCTTCAGGACATCAGACTTAATGTCTCAAGAAAACTGTCCACATTTGCAAGATATGATTTGCTTAATAACCAGAGGTCCTAGAAAAGAGAAGCTGGTGGGTGGGAGGAAACCTGGCCTTGGCTGAATTTGATCTCCAGCTGCTGGTTGCTTGGAGACCAGGCACGGTGGGAATTAACTGTTGTTGCAGGCAGAGGACGAATCCTGTGCAGGAGAAATCTGAAAGCTACCCTTGATGGGAAAAGTCGGGAAGTGCCCAAAGTTCTAAAAATAAGACCTTAGTTGCTATCGCGAGAACGAGCCATCTATGATACAAGTTCCTTTTTTAAAATCTCAGTCTAGTGCCTGCGTAAGAATTTAATTCAAGGATAACTGTAGAATCAACATGAGAGAATTTGCCTTTCATCCAGCATCTATTACATCCCAGGCTTAGGTCTCAGAGAAGCTAGCTGTAGAGAGATACAAGGGAGATGTTTTCAAATAATCCCTAGCTCAGGATGCTCTGGAGCTAGGATGTTTCCTGCATCCTGGCCACCTAGAAATGTGCTCCGTTTCTATAGAAAAGATGCCACTGATGGGTAGAGGCTGGGGTACCATTTCTTCTTTAGTGAAAATGAGCAGAGGTGATGGGTGTAGTGATGGGTCTCTGACTTAAGAGAGCTCGGTTTCTTTGGGAGACTTGCAGGACTAAAGCTGCCTGGGGTTGTTTGGGGTGAGATGGACGTGGGGAATGAGGGCTCTGGGTGGGAGCTGGTGAGGATCCTACAAACACAGGATTGTAGACTGTTGCAGCCCTTGGGAGATTTTTTTCCCCTGAACTCAGCAGTGGTGGGGCCGGGTAAGGAGCAGAGGTCAGGAAAGCAGAACAGAGCCAGGGTTGGCAGCGCACTGGGCTTAGAAGACGGACAGTCAAGGAGAGTGTGCACCAGACCCTGTGAGCTGCAGAGGGTGTTTGAAGCGATTATCCACAGCACCCAGAATGAAGAAGAGGAAATCCTTGAGGGCCTGGGGAGCTCTGCCAGCCTAGGGGAATTGTTTCTGGAATGAGTGAGCTAGTTCAGCAGGGAGCGTAGAGGAAGGAATTATACTTTTGGCCTGGGTCACTTGGCGTCAGCATTTGAAAAGAGAGTGACATTTGAGTTGCATCTTGAATGAAAAATAGATGTTTGCCAGGAGAAAAGGGGACAGAGGCAGAGTCAGAGGACAAAGCTTATCTCCCAAGTGTGAACATCTGCCCAGCGTCCAGCGAGTAGGGGAAAGTGACAGGACATGAGCCTGGGAAGTCAGGTTACTGCTGGGACGTGCGGGGTTTTGTAAAGCCCTGTTAGGGTTTGATGGTTTACCCCACAGAATTGGGGTAATTCCCAGTGAAGGTGTGGCAATTAACCTTGAGCACTATGTGGTTATAATTTCTGTGAGACTGTTACAGACGCTGACAATCGTGTGTGTCCTGATCTTATTCAAAAGGAAGTATAAGAACAAATGCTCCAAGGTCAAATATAAATGCCTCTTGGAATTACTGTTACTTGGAATTAGTCATAGCTCTGCAGATTCTGCTCCAATGTGTCTGCTTGGTTGTTTGTGGGTCTCAGTATTAGGAAACATGTAACTAAAATATTTTAACTTTCAAAATACTCATTTGAAATAATTTTCCACTACCTAATCTTTTATTTACTTTGTTTCTGGGTTGATCTATTTTTCCAGTGTGTGTGGGCTAAGTCGCTTCAGTCGTGTCCAACTCTGTGTGACCCTATGGACTGTAGGCCACCAGGCTCCTCCATCCATGGGATTCTCCAGGCAAGAATACTGGAGTGGGTTGCCAGGCCCTCCTCCAGGGGATCTTCCCAACCCAGGTATCGAACCAGCGTCTCTTACGTCTCCTGCATTGGCCAATGGGTTCTTTACCACTAGTGCCACCTGGGAAGCCCAGTCTTTGCAGAGTTTGTTACAAATCAGGATTCTGGAAGCCACTTAATTATGTTATCTTATGAATGTGAGTTGTATTTTGGATAAAATATGCTAATTTTCCAGGAGGTTTTGCCTGGAGAAATTCTGAGAAAAATAACTTTTAAGATTTTCTTTTCACTGAGGATTGTAGGAAGTGTGCATACAACAGCACAACTGTTTTGTGCTGACTTCTTTATGAGAACAAGCACAGAGTCCATTCCAAAGAAGATAAAAGGCTATGTTTAGGAAGTCCATTAGAGAAGTAAACATGAATTTTTTTGCTCTTTTGTAATCAAAAAGGTGAGATAAAGGTGAACATTTTTGAACAAACTAAAAACATTACTCATGTATTGCATTGTTGCACAGTTTCTGTATTTTTTTCATTGCTGCTATATCAGTTAGGAATGCATTTAGCTGAAACTCAACTAATAGTGGCTTCCCAATGTGGATTTTGCTTAACTTAACAAACAGTCTGAAAATAGGTTGTCTAGGGCTGCTCAAGGATGTTGTTAAGAATGGAGACCCTGACTTTCCATTCCACCATCTTGGGGGCATGACTTTTATCCCCTGCCTCACTCTTGGCATTGTTTTTATATTTAGTGGGGGCAGAGGCGTTGGTGGTAGGGAGGGTGGGGCTAAGAGCAAAAGAGGCCTTGCCAGCTTAGTCTACCCCTTGATAGAAATTTTTCCCTAAGATGGATCTAGCAATTTCTGTGAATGTCATGTTGGTTGAAAGTGGGCCCCATGCTTCCTCAGCTGCAAGTGAAATTTTCAAGTTCTTTGTTAGAGGAGGACTAGGAAGAACCATCTGTGAGTGGTAGCCAATCCACGGCATCTGCCACAGCTATAAGATATTCTTTTGTTTGTAGAAGTGATGATTTTGGGGATAATTCCCTTTAAGAGTTAGCCATGCACCACCACAAACCCCTATAACATCATGACTGAGCAAGGATTATAAGAGGTCAAATTGAGCTCCTTCAAGTGAGGTCTTACACAATGTCCAACTTAATTTTTTCCCTAATTTAATTCTGAAAAATCTAACTGATTCACCAACTGCATCGAGTGTTTCATTAGTTTAGATTGTGTTAAGCATGACCATGTCTGCAAGGTACTAAGTGTCATTAAAATTTTGGGAAAAAAGTGCTGTGTAATTTTTAAAAGCATCTTATAGTGTCAAGTATTATGTTGGCAAACCAACGTTAATTTTCCCCATTTTTAGCTGAGCTAGAAACTTACCAAAGATGTGCATGAATATTCTAATTCCTTCAAATCTGTGTAAGTGCCTTAATTTTGTTTAAATTAAATATCCCATGTGTTTTATGATGTCTGGTGCTGCTATGAATACAAACCATGTTATGTAAGTGTTGGTTACAAGTAACAAAATGTAACTGAATTATACCTATGTATATATAGGCTTTAACTGGGCTTACCCAGTTATGCATACTGACCTAGGCTTCCCTAGCTTCCTTTCCTGGCCCCAGTGAAAAATTACCCATCATCATTGACACCTGGGAAATATTTTTTTTGTCAGTTGAGTCTCATTCCTTCCTTTTTTCTTCTTCCTCCTTTTATCCCATAGTCAATTCTCCTTTCCTCCCATCCCTTATAGGCAGTCAATTTAAGTGCATCTTTTTACTTGAGCTATTGCAAAGTATTATTTGAATGCATTTATATTTTGCTATAGTATATTTTATGTTGCTTCTCTTTATATTGTTTATATTCCCAGGGATGGTAGAAGAAAGAGAAAGGATACCTAGTATCTTAAGAGCAAGTATTGTAAAGCCTTTCTGCTTTTGTCTGCTCCACAGAGTGATTCTCAGATCAGTTCTGTGTTGCTCTGCAGACATGAAACCCTTGTATCCAGCTGTCACCGGGCCTGCCTCCCCCGTTTAGTTCTCCACTTTGTCACTGGTTGGCACCTAGTTTGTAACCCCACAGTGGCATGGGGGCGGTCATTTCCCAGGTCTCACTTCATGGACATACCTTCACACCTAGTTACCTGTTCGCTCATTTTACCCTGATGAGAGAGGTTCACTCATCAGCAATGTAAGCCCTGTCAGGGTAAGGGGCCACTTTTATCAGAGTGCAACCTGTCCCAGGCCCCAGGGAGAGGGGATGACACAAGGGACGCTCCAGTGAGCATTCCTGTCGATGCTGCCTCTGGTTCTGTAGGGCTTCCCTGGTAGCTCAGTTGGTAAAGAATTCATCTGCAATGCAGGAGACCCCAGTTCGATTCCTGGGTCGGGAAGATTCACTGGAGAAGGGATAGGCTACCCACTCCAGTATTCTTGGGCTCCCTTTGTGGCTCAGCTGGTAAAGAATCCACCTGCAATGCGGGAGACCTGGGTTCGATCCCTGGGTTGGGAAGATCCCCTGGAGAAGGGAAAGACTACCCATTCTAGTATCCTGGCCTAGAGAATTCCCATAGTCCATAGGGTCACAAAGAGTTGGACACCATCCTAAAGGAGATCAGTCCTGGGTGTTCATTGGAAGGACTGATGCTGAAGCTGAAACTCCAGTACTTTGGCCACCTCATGTGAAGAGTTGACTCATTGGAGGATACCCTGATGCTGGGAGGGATTGGGGGCAGGAGGAGAAGGGGACGACAGAGGATGTGATGGCTGGATGCATCACCGACTCGATGGACATGAGTTTGAGTAAACTCCGGGAGTTGGTGATGGACAGGGAGGCCTGGCGTGCTGCGATTCATGGGGTCACAAAGAGTTGGACACGACTGAGCGACTGAACTGAACTGAGCGACTTTCACTTTCTGGTTCTGTGAGAGCACTTCGGTGGACCTTCACTCAGGAGCAGAGCTGTTGGGTCACAGGGTACTCAGATACATTGTTTGACGCCCCCAGGGCCTGAGTGCGCCCTCTGGTGGTCACACCAGGTACATTTCTGTGAGGTTTCCCCTTTCCCCACATCCCTGCCTGCACTAGGAATTTTCCACTGGCGGTACTAGCGATAAAGAACATGCCTGCCAGTGCCGGAGACGTCAGAAACGCGGGTTCCATCCCTGTGTTGGGAAGATCCCTTGTAGGAGGGCACAGTAATCCACTCCAGTGTTCTCACCTGGAGAATCCCATGGACAGAGGAGCCTGGTGGGCTACCATCCATAGGGTTGCACAGAGTCAGATGTGACTGAAGTGTCTTAGCACTTATGCATGTTGCTGATATTTGCCAACCTGAATGGTGTCAAGTAGTAACTCCTTGCTCTCATAGTTTTTCTCTGATTACCAGTGTGTTTGAGCATGCCATCAACTACATATTTTTTAGTGTGTAGTTTTCTTTTCAGCAGATTGCTTGCTCACACCCTTGTTTTTTCTAATGAAGTTATCTTTCTTTAGTCGATTTGTCGAGTTTTTTATATACCTGATTGTAGAAATGAATTATCTGTACAGCTGTAAACGTGTAAAATTGTATCTCCCTACAATCCTCAGCTATTTATTGACTTTGTTCATGTATTCTCTATACAGAAATTCTAAATTTTGATGATATTGTAGTCAGTGTTTCTGTTGTTTGTATTTATAGATTCCTAGGCCACTAACCCTGACTCATTTCTTGGTGTTATATTTTTCTGAAAGTAGTTATTGTGTCTTAATTTTGAGGGAACATCATTTTTACTTAGCATCCTATGAGATCGCTGTGCCTTTCCGAAACATAAATTGCTGTTTTTATCTATTTGAACTCTTAATAGTCTAGACTTTTTAACTACTCTGTTGACAGACCAGTTTCAACTTCACTGAAATAGTTGGAAGATTTATCTTCTTTAATGGCTTTTGAGCCTTTATCTTTCATTAACATAGCATACTAATCATCTACATGAAATTGTACTTTGCATTTTTATGTTTAGGTAAAAATTTAAAAACAGCATTATGTAGTATAAGGCTTTCTAGATTTCACAAAATCTGAAACGTCATGTTAGGGAAAATCTACTAATCTCAGCTTTGTTTCCCCAGAAAAGAACTTAGATCTATAATGTGAAATTAAAGTTTCACAAGAATGTGCCTAGCCATTGAATCATAGCATCTGATATTCCCTTAAAAATAAGAATGAATATATGATGTGGGAATTTTTATAGTCTAACCTTGGGAAGTGTGACTTGGAAATAAATTTCTTTTATTGATTTGTGCTGGGGACAAAGTATAATGACTAACTTTTTGTGGGAAGGAGAAAGGTAATAGGTAATAGGTTTGGGGAGAGTACCTGGCTTCCTTTTGAATACTACACCCATAGGTTAACCCCCTGCTTGCTTTGCTATCAGAGAGTTTCTAGACCTCATGGACAATGCCCACTTAGCTATTCAAAGAAAGTCAGAGATAATGAGAGTATTTCTGGGAGTTCTGGATAGATGACAGAGAAGTTAAAAAATACTAAGGTTCTGTTTGGCTTCCTCCTTAAAGAGAATGTTAAGCTGATTGAGAATGATAAGAACAGACCTTGGGAAGAGGGTTTTCACTCATCTTAGAAACCTAAGATGAGTGAAAAGATTGGACACAAAGCACCTTTCAGTCTAAATGAGTTCAGAGTCTTTGTTTTGGACGAGTTGCATCCCAGTGCACTGAGAACAGTGTATGGATGAAATTGCTGAACTTACAGCTGACCCAGCCGTCAGAACTCCTAGGGTGAGAACGGCACCGGAAGTGGAGATGGTGTTGTCTGCTTTCTAAAGGAGATAAGAGGTGGATTGCATGTTGGTGTAGACATTGGGCAGCGTTCTAGGCTGATTGATTGTGATACTGTTAACAGTCCTTGGCTGTGAACAGCAGAGTCTAACTCTGATTAACTTAAAAAGAGATGGGTCTTATTAGAGGGATATTGGATATCTTGATGGAAATACAAGACAACCAGTCTCAGGAAATAGCAGACACTAAGGAGGCCAGAGAGTTAAGGCAGTCGGCTTACGCTGAGGGAAAGTTGTTAGAAAACTCTCACTGGCCTTGCCTGCTGGGCTCTTGACTCTGCCACCAGTATGCGTTGTGAATTGCCTGGCTTTTTTGAGCCATTCCCTGCAAACTCAGAGTCCCAGGCAGGCACAGCAGTCTGCTGAGCTTAGGTAAATTGTCCATACTCAAACTGCCTGTGTCCTGGCAAGCGATGCATGCATTTAGCTTCCTTTATACTTTCTTTAGAAGAAAGTGAGGCTCCCTCATCCCCACCAAGTCTCCCTCACTAACAGAACCCTCGCATGTAAGAAGAGTGTCCAAAAATTGGAGAGCATTCAGGGATGGTGTGCGGTCACTACAGTAGTCATGGAAAAGAGATTGCCTTTGGGAACCAGCAGGGTTAACTATGGGCCATTCAGAACACATAAAACTCATCGTTTTTGTTGGGATTCTTCAGTTACAGTGGCACAAACATGGTTAGTTTGAATTTTAGAAAGATCTTTGCTAAACTCCCCCACCAGCCCAGCATCTCTTTCTTTTTTTTTTTTTTTTTAAATATGGAACGCTTCACGAATTTGCGTGTCATCCTTGCGCAGGGGCCATGCTAATCTTCTCTGTATCGTTCCAATTTTAGTATATGTGCTGCCGAAGCGAGCACCAGCCCAGCATCTCATGTACAAGTCATAACTGATGGAACATCTGACCTCAGAGATTGTTGGGTAATGTGAGTGATGCCTTGAGGCATCTCTGGAGGGGGAGTTTGGGCTCCTTAACGACTTGGCTGAAAACGTTAGGGGGTGCTCATCAAACCTGCTTTTGAAGTTAAGCAGGAATGGATATAGTGAGTACATTGGAACAAAGAGCTGATTCTAACGGGATGAAGTTTCATAGGGAATAAACACTGTGTCTTATTCTGATATTTGGAAAACCAGCAGTGTTTACGTGATGAATAAAGAAGTTAGCACTTTACAGCATCACAAGTGGAAGTGCCTTGAACATTCCAGTTGAATGGAAGCACTGTGTGAGTCAATAGTTTCAGGTCTTTTTAAAAAAAAAACAGACAAAACTCCTAAGGTGATCTTACAGTGTTTGTGGAAATAAAATGTCCATCACAAGGGAGGGATTTCCCCTTTACTTTCCAGGGATCCTGTGACATATGAAGTATTCATTGATTCTGGCCACAATTAAGAATGCTTTTGGGGGGCCAGAGACTGACAAGAATGCAAAGGGATATAAAATCATGGGTGTGAGGGGCAGTTAAAGGGGTGAGTTGTCCCCCTGCAGGCCTAGGGAATGCGGCTGCTGTCTGCACACACATGGGGAATGCGGCTGCTGTCTGCACACACAGGCAGGCATCCGGGAGCAGGGGTAGGTGGTGTGACTATAGAGGTGCAGCTGAAGCCAGTGGATCTCAGCCTTGAAGACGGGGATTTCTAGGGACTTCACTGGGGGTCCAGTGGTTAAGTATCCGCCTGCCAGTGTAGGGGTCACGGGTTCAGTCCATGGTCCAGAAAGATCTCACATGCTGAGGAGCAACTATTGAAGCCCATGCTCCTAAGAGCCCGTGCACTGCAGCAGAGAGTAGCTCCTGCTTACTGTAACTAAAGGAAGCCTCCGCACACAGCAACCAAGACCCAGTACAAAAACAAAAAAAAGTGGGGGGGGGGGGGTTCTAACACCAAGAGCTAGGTGAGTCCACCTTGAAGGGAAGTGTCATAAGTTGCCCGTTGCTTGTGACCACTCATTGTGACCAGCTAGGTCATGGGTCCATTTCAAGCATTTCACTAGCATATTTGCAAACTGCTGTCACAGGTTTTAAAGTTGCCTGATGGTTGAAAGCTTTCCTTTCCCCTAAAGCTTTCCTCAGAAGGCTATTGAACATTTTTAATATCTGTACGAGGTTAGCAAAAGACTCAGAGTAACTTTCAGACCTGGGAATATTAATTTATCATAAAGCTGGAAGGGAAGGTCTTATAAAAGGGAGCTACGTGAGATGATCAATATTTGATTTGAGAAGATGTGCTCATAAACCAATCAGCTGAGCACTTGCTGAGAAGGAAGTTTTTCTTAATTGGCATCAGGCTGCCATAACCCAAGTGGCCACCCTTTAGGGGGCTCGTGGTTTCCCATTAAAGGTGTTTTCCTTTAAACTTATTTTCATCCTTCAGATGTCAGTATGTTAGAATTGCCTGGCTGATGAAGTAAATTCTAAAGGTAATTGTTATGGGAGTTTAACTTGCCAGAGACTTCAAGAAGTCTCTTTCATACTTTAAAAAATATAAACAAGTTGCAAAATAATGATTCTGTCAAGAAAATTACATATTGATTCATCATCCAGTATTGGGAATTGGGCTAAAGAGTTTGTTCCTGGAACATCTCCTTTTGGAAGGTCATTTAGTGGAGGAGCAGCTTTTCGGGCTTTGTGCCAAGTGTAGGCTGCATCGATTGCCATGGCCTCAGTGGACATTTATTGAGTACCTCTTGCATTCATTATTGCAACTGAGGCAAGTCCTAGGGCCTGGCCCCAGAGTGGAAGTTAAAAGTTGAAAAAATGATGTTTTCCAGTTTTTTGGCCTTTATGGTACCAGCCAGTGTTTGCGTCTTCAGCAGTGGTATTTATTGAGAGATTAGCATAAAAGCAGTTAGCCTGCAGCACGATCTGAAAATTACAGCCTTGGAAAGGATCCCCCAGATGGAAATGTACAGTCACGAGAAACTACGCTGTAAAAGCCTGCACTCATTCCTGGACTCACTCCTCGGGCATCTCTCTTCCCAATCTCTAACCTCTCTCTTCATGTATTGTTCTGGGGTAATGAAAGCCCCTCTGAAGGTAAACATGGCCAGCTCTCCATCACCTGGTGAACATGTTGAAAAGGTACATTCCTGGACCCAACCCCTCCACCTACCCCATCAGCTAGGATTCTCTCAAGGTGGGGCCAGATTTATCCAAATGTGAAGTCCCATAGAGTCTGAGAACCCTCTGTTGTGAAAATTGAGAGCATTTGAAAACTAGAGAGCTGGCGAGTGCTTTATCTGCTTAGGTTTTAGAAAGATTCCTGTGACAGTGGCAACAGATGACAGTGATGTGAGACTCAGTAGATGGGATATGGTGATAGTTCAGAGGAGAGAGAAGGGCAGGGATTAAAGCTGTCAAGGGGGTTGGTCAGGAGGTGGCAGATCCAAGTTGTATTTAGGAGATAGAATTGACCAGATGTGGTGATGACTGGATGTGGCTGAGTGGACAAGCCCTCCCTTTCTGGCAGAACTCAAGGGCACTCTGGAAAGCTGTTTCAGAGGCACCATGGTGGCAGCTATGCTGGTGGCCGGCGTGGGCCCCAAGCCCCTTGTCTGTGTGGTGGTGTTTGCTGTCTCTGGTTCCCTAACAGAGGAGAGAAGCCACTTAGAAGCCCTGTGTGTAGACCCCACATAAGAGGGAGCCTGGTGAAATTTTTTTCTTCCCAGCTGCCATAACCTTCTAGCCCTCTTCCTTGCTTTCTGCTTAAGCTTGATAAACTTGGTACTCCTAGAGCAACTGAGCTGTGTGCAAAGCACCCAGAGCTACACCATTACAGCAGTTCTGAAGAGTCTCCTGGACCGCAAGGAGATCAAACCCGTCAACACTGAAGGAAATCAACCCTGAAGATTCATTGGAAGGACTGATGCTGAAGCTCCAATACTTTGGCCACCTGATGTGAGGAGCCAACGCATTGGAAAAGACCCTGATGCTGGGAAAGATTGAGGACAGGAGGAGAAGGGGGCGACAGAGGAGGAGATGGTTGGATGGCATCACTCGCTCAAGGGACATGAGTTAGAGCAAAGTCCGGGAGTTAGTGGAGGACAGGGAAGCCTGGCATGCTCCAGTCCGTGGGGTCACAAAGAGTCAGACGTGACTGAGTGACTGAACAACAATGAGATGAAAGCTGTGGGCTTCTCAGTGGGGTTGCAAGCTTTCCCCTATGTTGCAGAGGCACTTTTGAGCCTCTGCACTTTTGAGCATATACACTCTCCACTGTGCTCTGTGCAGAACTGTCACGTGGCTTTCACTTGACCAAGGCCCTTGGGCCGATGGTGGAATATGTCATCCTCCAAAGCCCATATTCTGAATCACTGAGAGTTGGTGATGGATGGGGAAGCCCGACGTGCTGCAGTCCATGGGGTCGCAAAGAGTCGGACATGACTGAGCAACTGAACTGAAGCTCAGTGTAGACTTTTTTCTTCACGTTACAGTTGCTATTACTCAAATATTGTTCCTTAACACCTGAATTTACAAACTCCTTGGGTGTAACTAGCTCCTGCTTTCCCCTTTGGATAAAGGCTGAGCTTGTTCACCTTGAGGAATGGAGGAGAATGTGACATCCACAGCAGAGCCTGGCTTGATTGTCTACATCCGGTCTGTGGCCTCCACTTGAAATGCTGCTCCTAGATTGAAGGTTGGCTGGAAATACACTTTGTGAACCTGGGTCTCTTTCAATTTTTTAGTTCCTGGCTCCTTTCATACTGGAAAGAGACACCAGATCAAGGGAGAGTTCCCTGGACTTTTTTTCTTTATAGGATTCACTGGCTGGTAATCTAATTTATTTGGTTGTCTGAGAAGGAAATAGGGAAGAGCCAGGCAGCGGTTACGAGGCCTGCCTGTGCTGTCATTCACTGCCCGTCGGGGTCCCTCCTGTCCTCGCTGACAGTCCCCTCCGTCCCTGCTGCTGGGCCCCCTCCCTTAGTAATTAGAGAGGGACGGGAGTGCCAGCCCAGCTGCTTGCGCGGTGTCTGCACGGCCCACAGAGCTTATTTTAGGGCAAGGCCTTTCCCCTCCAGCTTCTTTAGATCCCCTATTAATTCAGATGCTTTATTTACTGAACAGACAAGCTGTGATTTCACAGAGAAGAGTGAACGAGTGCTATTCTTCTCGGCGGAGAAAAGCCCTTGGTGCAGGTGTGCTCCTGCTGACGTGACCCCGAGGCCTCCCTCCATCCCTTGGGGTGCCATTCTTCCCCCTCGTCTCCCCGTAGAAGGCAGATCTAAAGTAGGCAAGAATCAAGACTGCAGTGATGGTCTTCTCCCTGGGCAGATACGGGATTAACCTTCTTGAGAGCAGCAGTCCGTTGACTTGGAGCGCACACACACGTGGGAACAAAATGCTCCATCTGAGGGGCTGGGCAGGCCTCCCTCACAGCTGGTCTGCTGTTGACACCCTTCTGCATCACCTGCACCTCTGACCTCCCAGTCACAGGACATGTGCCTTTGGTCACAAGAGAGACTGTGGCAGAGGACGTGTTCAATTCTACAAGGTTTTAAATCCAGTCTGGTATCACCCCTCACGCCCAGGCCCATCCCTGTGCGTACCGAAGGTGTTAACTTGGAGAGTCCATGAAGCAAAACGTGTCAGGCTACCAGGCTTCCTGTCATGACTTTTCACAGTCATGGTATTTCAGAGCTAGAAGGGAGCATGAGAGATCATTTCCATTCTCCTTATTTGACAGAAAAAGACATCCAGAGACATCAGACACCTTTGCCTGGGTCCTGACACTCCTGAGCAACAAGAGGTGGGAATTGAGCCCAGGCCTCCAGCTCTTTATCCAGAAGCACTCTTCCAGGTGCCGGGCGGGGATGGCCAAGTCAGCATTTGACCCAGTGTGGCCCAAGCACCTGCCTCAGGTCCGCTGGGGCCCATCGAGAAGGCAGATTCCGGGGCCCTGCTCCAGGACTGTATTAGCATCCAGGAGGGGTGGGTCTCAGCTACCTGCATTTGGAACAGACTTCCTGGGCGACTCACCACCCAGTTGTGTGAAAACTGCTGGAGGAGACCGTACTGGTTTAGCTTTGGCCCCATCCTTCCCTTGTTCAACCACAGACTTAATTCTGAATGTGCTTCCTTAGCCCTAATTGCTTTATATTTCTTCTTCTGATGCTAAAGGGCACGGCTTGGCTGGCAAGAGGAGATTTCTGGGAAGGTCTGGGTATCTGGGGGCCATCGGTGGTGGCGACCGTGTGGCCACTGAATGCTGGCCCACCTTTTTGTCTGTCTGTCATCCTTCGTCTTCTCTTGAATTGCCCAATTCATGAAGCCACAACAGACTTACCTTCCACTGTCGCTGCTTTCCCGCGCACCTCTTCTCTTAACTAGCATTCTCCTCAGGTCCCCACACTGCCAAATAGCTTCACCATCATAAGCTCCTCAATGTAGGCTCATTCTGGGGGTTGGATAAAGATGATGGATCATTGGTTAAGGTGACGGGTAACTTGGGAGTAGACAAGAGGAGAGGACGGCTGGACAGTCTAGTGTGTTTGTGTGTATTTTAACTGCTTTAATGTGTAGACAGACATCCAGACTTTATTTTAGATCATAAACACACTCTTTCCCTGACCTACATGAAGTCATCTGGTTGGATGGGTCTGCGATCACTTCCTGTGGACAGAAGTAGCAAGGCCTCCCTTTGAAGCAGAGCCAAGAACCAGTCATGGATAGACCCACAGCCCAGAAATGGATTAGAATGTGTCAGGCACACCTGGCCTTACGTGTTTGATGCCTAAATTCCGGGGGCGTGGAGGTTAATTTCATCAGCATTGTCAGAAATCTCAGTTATCGTTCCTTAAGTGCCTTCATGTGCTTGTGAGTCCCCAAAGGGCACTGTGAGGAACCACCTAGACACTAAAAGTTTTCACATCGGAAAGATGCTGTGCCAGTGCTGACGCTGAGAGCAGGGAATTGTACCAAGAGATAAGCTAAAAATAAAAGCAGGTTCCATTTAGTTAGGGCTTTAGAGTCATGACTGGTTTGAATTCTAGATGTATTGTTTGACAGCATTACATCTGGGCAAAGAGGACAATTGTGGGGCCTGTCTCTTGAGACTGTTAAATTAGATAATACATGATAGCATTCAGTACAGTGCCTGGCGCAGGACTGAGGGAGTAAATGTTATGTATTGTTCTTACTGCCTGAGAGGGAGAGTACCACTGGTAAAAACCTACTTATCTGAAGAGGGGAAGGGGGTGCAGGACAGATCATTGCGTATGTAAGCTAGAAAACCATCTGAGGTTTTCTTCCACAAAAGTTGACCTTTGTTTTTATGTTGTTGTGTTCTGCATTGTTTTTCGGCTGTTCCCTTGGCTGGTAGTATTAAGGAGCTACAGATGGAATGAAAGATGGGAAAGGAATGGTGGGGTCTTTGGAAGAAAGAAGTACCCCCTAGAGGAGGCCCAGCCCCCAGGGCTCACCTCCGTTAGAAAGTAAGACCCCAAGTTTTAGAAATGGGTATTCACTTCCTTCTGATGGAAGAGCAGCTCCCTCACTGCCCTATATATCACAAGCTCCTTTTTCTCTGGGGCCTTGTCAACATCATTTTGGCTGCCACTTAAAAGATTAAACACCTTAATTCAGCCTCAGCTCTAGCTATGGATATTAGCCCTTTGGCATCATGTACATTGAAGCAAGGGTACCCTCATCAAGATAAGAACTAACATTGGATGCCCCTGTCCTGCAGTTATTTTGTTTCTTTGGACCTTTAAATGATTTCTGTTGGCTGCTGACCACCTGCATATAAAAAGTACATGTAATAGTGTTTCCCACAGTAACCGAGATCTAGTGTCTGACCTGATGGAATAGACATCTGTCTTCAAACTGCTGTTCTTACATATAGTAGCCTGTTCTCTAAGTTGACCAGTCTTCAAGTCTACCAGTTAGGATCAGGGCTGAAGGATCACTTAGAGTAATGAAAGAATGTCCCAAAGCTGACTTACCTGGCACTCCAGCACCTCTGGAGCAGATTTCCCTGGTCATCTGTGAATATGTAACATTAATGTTCCAAGGCCTGTTTCAGTTCAATTCAGTCGCTCAGTCATGTCTGACTCTTTGCGACCCCATGGACTGCAGCATGCCAGGCTTCCCAGTCCATCACCAACTCCCAGAGCTTACTCAAACTCAGGTCCATCAAGTCAGTGATGCCATCCAACCATCTCATCCTCTGTTGTCCCCTTCTCCTCCTGCCTTCACTCTTTTCCAGCATCAGGGTCTTTTCCATTGAGTCACTTCTTCGCATCAGGTAGCCAAAGTATTGGAGTTTCAGCTTCAGCATTAATCCCTCCAATGAATATTCAGGACTGATTTCCTTTAGGATGGACTGGTTGGATCTCCTTGCAGTCCAAGGGACTCTCAAGAGTCTTCCTTTGAGAGAATTTCAAAAGCATCAATACTTTGACACTCAGGTTTCTTTATAGTCCAACTCTCACATCCATAAATGACTACTTTGGGGAGTCATTAAATGTTGTGTCTCCTCAGAAGATGACCTAAGACTGAGATTTGGTTTGCCCCAGATAAACTAGAGCCCTGGGACATGTCATCCAGCTCCCCTTTATAGCTTTGAGATAACCAGTGGGTCAAGGTTAAATATTAGTGTTCCCCTTGGCAATGGGAGGGGGGCGGACATAAGATGTAGAAACTGGTGTTCATGTGGACCTAGAATCCAAGCATGCTGAGAGACAGTGGAGTGTGGGGGCTTGAGTTGGGAAGACAGGTACTATACCTTAGGAATTGCAGTATCGGCATACAAGTCTTATGTGTTTTTCAGCCTAATCTCTTAGATTTTGGAGAAAAGGCTTTACTGTTTTAGGTACTAATATGGGAGCTTAATTTAAACGGCACAGTAGGGCAAGTGGATGTTTAAAGAGATCTGTGGGTTCCATTCCACACTTAAGATGAAAGCTGAGGCAGTGCTTGATCTGAAGAACCTGTTTCAACATCTTGCCTTCCAAAGAGGCCACACATTTGAGTGACCCTTTTCCTGCCTGGCCATTCAGGCCAGCCTGCCCACAGCACTTGAAGCTGACAGCGAACCTGGGGAAATGGGAAGAAGTCTATTGTATAACCATCGAGGAAACATGTAGTCATTTCTTGAATCTTCCAGCTGTACTAGAAGCTCTTTTCCTCTCTTCTTTTTTCTGTTCTGTTCTCCAAGAGCACTAGTTAATAATTCACACACAGTTACCAATTAAGTAGAAATTTCATTTGAAGCGACCATAGGTCCAATTAAGTGTGTTTGGAAATCGGGTGCATAAATTGTTCTGGAAGGAATTTGTTTTATATGTATGTATATATAAATATTCATATATATTCAGGTGTAATCTGTGAATGTGAGTGTGGGTATAGGTGCATGTGTCTTTTTATACATACATTTGGCTAAAAGTTCGTGATAAAAAATTGCCTGAAGGGCTAGTTGCCAGTCACATGTCTAATTAGTTAGTCAGGCCTAGTTCTTGTTACTGTTCAGTCACTAAGTCTTTTTTTTTTTTTTTTTTTAAATATTTATTTATTTTATTTATTTATTTGGCTGTTCCCAGCCTTAGCTGCAGCATGTGGGATCAAGTTCCCTGACCAGGGATTGAACCCTGGCCCCCTGCATTGGGAGCACAGAGTCTTAGCCTCTAGACCACCAGGGAAGTCCCCAGTCACTAAGTCTTGTCCAACTCTTTGTGACCCCATGGACTGCAGAATGCCAGGCTTCCCTGTCCTCTACTATCTCCCAGATTTTGCTTAAATTCATGTCCATGGAGTTGGTAATGCCATCCAACCATCTCATCCTCTGCCACCCCCCTTCTCCTTTTGCTTTCAACCTTTCCCAGCATTAGAGGCTTTTCCAATAAGTTGGCTCTTCGCATCAGCTGGCCAGAGTATCGGAGCTTCAACATCATTCCTTCCAATGAATATTCAGGGTTGATTTCTTTAGTATTGACTGGTTTGGAAGGGACCCTCAAGAGCATTCTCCAACACCGCAGTTCGATATCATCAGTTCTTTGGCACTCAGCCTTCTTTGTGGTTAGGCCGAGATGGTGTAACAGTTGCTTTGTCAGTTATTAGCACGGAGATTTTCATTGTTATCCCACTTCCTGGAAGGAGTAAAGACTCTCATTTTTGAGGGCTTATAGTAGGTGAGAGGCGGGTTATGGAAAGGGGTCACCTTGACAGTTGAGAAATGCTGCAGGGAGCCAGAATTTGCTGGTGCTAAGTCAGCACCTCTGCACACTCGTGGGAGATGGAGGGCCTGCTGCTGGCCTCTAGGCTTCTAGTGGTTCTTAGAGTGTAAGGACAGGAACAGATGGGCAAAGGCTTGGGCTTGGTACTTAGCAAAATAACAGCTACACACATGGTCAAAGGAGTTCTGCAGAGGTAATCTGGTAAGTTCTTAAGGATCAGAGAAATAAAACTAGAAATTAGGAATGTTATTAGGAATTAAGAAATAATTATTTCAGGAGTTAGGAAATAAAACATTTCCTAGGAATTAGGGATTAGGACATAACATATTAGCATAGTTATTTCAACAGAATTAAAAAATAAAGCATTTGTATAGTTGTTTCTTTCTTTTTTTTTTTTTGTATAGTTGTTTTAATCAGTTCAGTTCAGTCACTCAGTTGTATCCAACTCTGCAGCCCCATGGACCGCAGTACAACAGGCTTTGCTGCCCATCACCAACTCCCAGAGCTTACTCAAACTCATGTCCATCGAGTCAGTGATCCCATCCAACCATCTCATCCTCTGTCATCCCCTTCTGCTCCTGCCTTCAATCTTTCTCAGCATCAGGTCTTTCCCAATGAGTTGGTTCTTTGCATCAGGTAGCCAACGTTTTGGAGTTTCAGCTTCAGCATCAGTCCTTCCAATGAATATTCAGGACTGATTTCCTTTAGGATGGACTGGTTTGATCCCCTTGCAGTCCAAGGGACTCTCAAGAGTCTTCCCCAACACCACAGTTCAAAAGCATCAACCTTTGGTACTCAGCTTTCTTTATGATCCTAAGCTCACAACCATACATGACTACTGGAAAAACCATAGTTTTGACTATACAGACCTTTGTCAGCAAAGGTTGTTTCAATAGAGGCAAACGTAGTTGATCATTTTGCTTTTCTTCCTCTCTAGAGAATTTTTTTTTCTAAAAGAAATCATTAATAAGAGAGTATATATGGAAGGATAAGTCTCCTCAGAATGGTAGTCATTGAGTTAACTGTGTATTTCATGGAAACAAGTAGATTCACCATAATTTTGTCCTTTGTTTCAGGAACCATGTGTAGGAGAGAGATCTTCTCTCTGTGTGCATGACTACAGAAAGAGGATGTATTTCCTACTGGAGTTTGCTTTAGGGGAAAGTGTGGCAATGAATTCCATCAGAGCATGGGGGTTAGAAATGTGGGCACTAGCGTCAGACCATCTAGGTTAAAGTCTCGACCCTGACAGTAGTTTCGTGATTTAGGGTGGAAGTAACCTCTCTATGCCTTAGTTTCTTTATCAGTAAAATGGGGATAATAACATTCCTTAACCTCAGACTGTGCTTATAGGATTAACTGAGTTAATATATTTCAGTACTTAAACAGTATCTGGCCTAATAATCTGCATTCAACAAATGACAGCCATTAGTGGTTATTACTATTCCTACTGTTATTATGTTTTTATTATAGCTGTATATGGTGGTTTTATAGAAATGTCTTGTTCTAAGTAAGCAGTCTGAAGATTTGAACTTCTATTTTGGAGATTTGAAAATTAGATTAAAAAAATAATAGATAAGAGAAAGTTAGATAAAAAATCTGTCTTGGAAGTTAGATTTAAATCAGATTTAAAAGAAGGGCTCCTCTTTGTCTTTCTCAGCTGTCCCCTACTAGGACAAAGTTTTCCTTCATTAGCTCCTCTGCCAGAATGAAATTTAAAAGCAGCATATTTCACAATATCAAAATTCCAATTGTATGCTTCGAGTTGGATTACTTCCTCCTTAGCCCATAATCAGCTCTTTCCCTGTGCTGCTTCCCTGTTCTCACCCTTACATTTTTATGCTCTTGAAAAATTACTTTCTGGGTTCCAATTTCTCCTCACTTCATTTCTCCAACTTCTCCCCTTTCCTTCCCACTCCCCACCCCCTCTCCCCTTTGTAAGAGTGTGTGACGTCTGTGGGCAGGACTTCTAGCACATACACTTTAGGTACTGTCAAATACTTAATTTGGTACGTTATGCATGGAAATTTATACAAAATTTACATTGTAAAAGCATAGCCATCAATATTTGAGCCTTACTTAAGTAGACTTTATTTCAAGGAATTTTGTATTGGCTGTTGTTTGGAAGGCTGCAAGTCAAGTGTGCAAAGAATGTTCTTCCTTTATAAAAAAAAACAAAACTTTTTTTTTTCTTTTTTAGTTGATTGGGTGGAAATCCTAACTTCAGTTGCCTACCTGAAACTGTTTGATTTCACAACTTTGTTTTCCAGCAGCTGATTTCTTTTTTTTTTTTTTAAAGGAGAAAATTGATTTTTAAGAAGACATTGGTCCTAAATTCAGTTATTTTCTGTTGTATTTGAACATGATGCAGTCATTCTCCAGGTGCATACATGTGGTACAGAACATTAGCTTGTGATAATGCTGCATAAATAGTTGAACTGTCCTTATATCCAAAACTTAGATCCATGACAATTGTCAAACTTTGCCACTGTCCAGCAAGCCTTTGGTTTACCAGATGTTTGGACATCCATACAGCATGATTCAGTCTCAATGTAAGGTCATGGTAGCTTCAGATTTGTCCTCTTAGCACAGTTTCCACTAGACTCAGGTGCTTCTACCTTCACATCCATGCCAAATAGATCAGGGTGAGTGATCTATACGCTCCAACATAAGTGTGCCAGGGCAGATTGGTAAGGGTGCCTGCAGCTTTGACGTGCCCACTCAAATAGGTAAGAAGTAACCTTAGGAATGTTCTGGAAATCACACCTCTTGAAGCACCAGCTGGAAGCAGTTCTGTTCATGGTTACAGACCAGGTTTGGATGTGCCGAGCCTTTCTGGCCAGGCTGGCTCCCACAGCTGCCCTTTAGTAGAGCTGCATTCCACAGAGGTTGAATCTACAGGGGTGACCTGTGCTCTGGGGAGGTAAGAATGAAAAGGGGCTGACTTTTAATACCTACCTTAGTCTGTTTCCTTGGGCAAGAAAAGAACCAGCCTTCCCACAGACTCTCTTAGATGGGTATTAAATAGAATGGTATCTTTTCTAGTACTTCTGGAATGAGACAAAGAAGAAGCATGGCTGCTATATTGTATAAAGTTAACTTACAGAAAAATTATTCCCATTCAGTGTTCAGTGGTTTCACAGAATGGGAATGAGTGTGATGTTCTGAACTTTTAGCTAGGATAGGGGACAGGTGGGGAGAGATGGGGAAGGACCTTTCTTAGACCAAGACTGACCAGTAAGGCCAGGCAGCCCTTCTGGTATGTGGGGATCAGGGATATACCAGGAGCATTTGGGGAAAATGTGGTTTAAATTGCTTACATGTGAATTTATGCCTGTAAAATGATGCTCTCTTCATCAGAACAGAACCACGAAAGGACTTCTTCCAGGCATTTCAGGCACTTTATTTCAGGCATTTTATTCTATCCTTGGAGGAAAAAAAAATGTTAAAGAAGGATTTGAGGGTCTCCTAGTAACAGTGTCTTAAGAGTCAGTAACTGCTCTGCTTAAACACTTTCTCTCTTTACAATTTAAGCTTTAGTGAAAATGAAAACAGTTGGTTACTTTGATCTTTGTAAAAATTCTTCATATTCATGGAGACCATTAATTGCTACTTAGTATTCTTTTCTTCAGGCTATCTGATCCCATGCTGCGTTATCATTTTATCTTAGGTCTTCCCTGAAACAGCTAGTGAGCACTTAGAAGAGATTCCGGGGCCAGATTTGGTCTGTATTGTACCCTAATCAGGGTTTCTTCAGTCCCAAGGAGGAGGCAATGGGTCTTCTTGGAGTACTCACGTCTACTGAACCCCCAGTGACCACTCTGAGCTTCCAGGCTGTCTACCCTTCTGCTTCCTGGATACTGACTTTTCTCCTGTTAATTGACTTTCCCTTCTCAGAGGCAACTCTTTCTCTCTGCTTTCCTTTCTAAACCTACCTCTGCCCCATCCTTCCTGAGAAAGTTTAGCCCAGTGCATGCTAAGTTACTTCAGCCATGTCCGACTCTTTGTGACCCTATAGACTGTAGCCCACGAGACTCCTCTATCCATGGGGATTCTCCAGGCAAGAATACTGGAGTGGGTTGCCATGCCCTCCTTCAGGGGATCTCCCCCACCCAGGGATTGAACCCACATCTCTTTATGTCTCCTGCATTGGCAGATGGATTCTTTACCATTAGCACCACCTGGGTAGCCCACTTATTGTTTATTTGGTCTACCTTATCTTAAAATCCAATGGCTTCCAAATTGTTGTAAATTCTAAGCCTTGTCAGTGTGTGCTGCTTAGCTTTGTTGTTAGTC
This sequence comes from Cervus elaphus, assembly GCF_910594005.1. NCBI lineage: Eukaryota > Metazoa > Chordata > Mammalia > Artiodactyla > Cervidae > Cervus > Cervus elaphus. The sequence goes on along the minus strand of NC_057839.1, from coordinate 16,196,800 downwards.
CCTCAAGTTGATGAATAACATCTCCGGTGACTAGGTAGCCTTAGCTCTGTGTTCTGATTAGTTTACTTTCTATCCTAATAATCATTAAAATGGACAGTACCTGGTAGCATCATGCATTGTGTAGCACTGCCCCTCTGGAAAGCATAAGTGTTACAAGAGGGCAATAGAATCTCACATTTTCTACATTCTACTGAGTAGTAATGTAGATCATTTGGGTTTTAGTTTTCTCATGTGACTTGGGTACACCTGGTCTTCCAGAGGCGTCCTCTGTTGCAAAGTTTTAAGTGTATTATAGGCATGTGATGTGGAAACTTTTTAGTCCTTGCACATTAGTCTCATCAGCAATAATTAATCTATGTGGGGCGAAGGAATAGCTCTGATTTAGGGAAACTCAATTCCTGTTCCCTCACTAACTAGACTTATGGCCTTGGACAAACCATTTAGCTTTTAATTTCTCAGTTTCTTCATTTTTAGAGAGCCATGATACCCACCTTGAGTACTTCACAGGATTGCTAATCTCAGTGTTAAGTAATGAATGAAGGAGCCTTTGAAAAGCTGTGGAATATTTTCGCAGTGTAATATACTTAGGGCTGCTATTTCCTAAGTATGTATGGGAAGAAGGTTTTCATATTTCGGTAACCACTTGAGGAATTGTGTGTTTGCTTTCATGGTCTGGGGTTAGTATTTGCTTTAGTTTTTGCTTTAGTTTTCTTCTACTTATTGCTTTCCAGTCCTGAACTAAAACTTCATAGGCCATTAGCTGTTGATTTGCAGAAAATTTTCAAACTCCCTTTCCTTGAAATACTAGAATGTTCGGAAAGACACCTGGTTGTTCCCTTCTCTTACCTCAATTATGATCACTTCATTCAAGCAGCTGACCCTTTATGAGCCTTCTTTGTGTACTTGAGTGAATTTTCAGAGACGAAAGAGTTAAAGAACTTTTCACCTAGCACTGTTGACAATTTGAAGAGGTGAATTTGAAGAGCACCAATGCCGTAGAACTGCTGGTGAAGCTGCTGCCTCTAATAACCTTATTCTTGTAGTTCTGGAAGTGTGACTGTGCCCACTGGTGATTTTGCAGATGATGCCTTTATGAAGGATGGTTACTCTCTCCAGCATTATGAAGCCTGGGGGACATCTTGAACTTGAATATTGATAGCCGCTTTCAATTTAGGTTGGTAAATAAGAAACGGGCACTTTCATTTCAACATACTTATTGTGTGACTGTTACTGAGCCCATTTTGTTAAGTGACATATAGTATTGCCTAATTTTATTTTATTCTCCACACAGTAACATAGTAATTTAGGTTAGCAACTTGCCTAAGGTGCCAAAACCTGGTAAAGGGGGGGGACTGCAATTATTACTGTTGTCAAGCATTAAAATAGAATTGATTTCCTCTTCCCACATATATACTAAGAAATGTTGACTCAAGAAGATAAATTTCCTTGGGACAAAAATAGGGAATTGCAGATTCCTTTGCTGGAGAATTCTTTTTTGAGAAATCATTACCTTTTTGTACTGTTGGTTATGATGGTTTAGTAATTCTAAATTACTGGTTTTTCCAAGTGGCTTAATTTCCCTAGGCTTCTTGCCAAAGCCACAGAAATATCTCATAAAATATTAAGGCCATTTTTAATGTGTGAACATTAAATTGAGTAAAACCTTTTTTAGAGTAGACGGGTGACAATAACAAAAGACTACATAGAAAATGATCTAGATAATGTCCATCTTTTAGTTGTTTATGGTAACGATCGTTCTTGTACAAGATTATGGCTTTATTAATAATGTACAATTAATTAGTGGTACCCAATTTTATTTTGACTACATTGAGGGAGAAACTATGTGTGTGTGTGTGTAAATTATGATAGGAGTCCAAGGACATACATAGGATATCCCTAGTGAGAGTCTGATTTATTTTTGTGTAGCCTTGAAAGATAATTGCTTGTTAGACTACAACCTCTGATAAGATATACAAAAGGTGCTTTTCCTTGTCTCATTCTTGAGAGTTCAATTCCACCATTTAAAAAAAAAAATTTTGCAAGGAATTAAAAGAAAATTCAACCTTAATTCTAACTTAACTGTGATTGGATCAGAGATTCAGGCACACTTCTTCCTCTTATAACTTTTTCACATCCTCTTTTTCCTATATAAATGCTTTTGTGCTTATATTCATTCTTTGATCAAGTCTACCTCTCTTTGTGTCTTGCTTGGTCTTATTTTGTTGTCGTTTAGCACTAAGTCGTGTCCGACTCTTTGTGACACTATGGACTAGGGCCTGCCAGTCTCCTCTGTCCATGGAATTTCTGGGCAAGAATATTGTAGTGGGTTGCCATTTCCTTCGCCAGAGGATCTTCCTGACTCAGGGATCAAACTCATGTCTCCTGCATTGGCAGGCGGATTCTTTACCCCTGAGACACCAGGGAAGCTCCTGGCTTTACTTTAGAGCTGTCCTTAAATCACATGAGCTAGATCCAGCTTGCATAACAGCTCATGTTCATCTTCCATCCCTGAAGGTGTTTTTCTTTTTTGGTATATTAGAGGCAATAGCTGTTCACCACCAGAACATTCAAGTGGGTCTTTTACTGACTGCTTCCAGGTAGTGGGCTCATTAAACTATTTTGCTAGAAGATAATTAATCAACTCATTTGCATTTCAATCTTCATTTTTTGATTCCCCAACTATTCTGCAGTAAGTTTCTCAATATGCTTCGAAATAGGTCAATGTCTGGCAGGTAAGAAGAAAAACGGAAGGGGTGGGGTTAGACAGTCTTGTATAAAAACTGAAAAATGAAAATCTTTAGCTCACATGAATGCAGAATTTTTTTTTTAATTGTAAAGCTTGACTGTACTGTTTTTCATTGGATTAAGAAAACTCCCAAATAAACAAGCCACAACAGTGTAAAGGCTACAAGATTTCACAAGATTTTTTCCCTGGGGACTAGTAGGTCTCTTGCTCCATTGAACATGTTCTTGGAACTGAAAGTTGGAAGGTCCTCTGTTAGGAGGTAGCAGCTAGCCTCCCATGGTACCTCCTTACTGATATTTCACGTCCTGTGCTTTGCATGGCTTTCAATAGTCTTTAAAGATCAATATTGCAATCATGTGAAGTATAAGAGTTTTACAAATGTTGATGCCTGTAATGTAATTTTGCAATTGTAATACATTTTAAAGCAATCCAAGATTAAAATATTTAAAAATGTGTGAATATTTTACAGGGAAATGAAGGTTATAAAGACTTTATTATTCATTTTCACATTGTTTTAATAAGTGAAACCCTTTGAGGAACACCCTAATTTCAGGGAAACCCTTTGAGGGTTTCAGATATTTCAGGGAAATATCTGAACTACCAGATGTGTGTTTTATTTTCACTTTGCCACAAGATTATGAAAGAAATGCACTTGCCACAGTCACAGTATGAGCAAAATGTGATTTTTAGATCATGTATTTTATATGTCCATGATTGTAAAACACAGTGCTAGAAGCTATGAAATCTCCTAAGATACAGCCCCAACTCACCAGGAGCCTTCACTCCAGATGGGGCCATGGCATATTTAGAGATAGCACAGTAACACATGGGTGTGTAACTATGGAAAGAGAAACAAGCTAGCAAGTACAGTGGAGGGTAGGAGGGCTTCACCAAGATTGTGATGATTACAAAAAAGCTATAGACAAGGGAATGGTTTTGCTCCAACTCTGAAGGTATACATAAGGCTTACATAGGTAGGGATAGAATATTTTAGGTAAAGGAGATGATGTGTGCACGTACTTGGGGGAAAGCTTAAGTTCTTTAAGTTGGCTGTAATAGAGGCTTTTTAGAGGCGAGAGTAAGTTCAAATGGCATTTCTACCACCTGCCAATGGCTTTCAACACGGACTAAGCATCAGAATCATCAGGGGCATCACTGAAAGAATAAGTTGCCCAGAGTCCACCCCAGACTTCTTGTGTTTGAATTTCTTGGTGTGGAGCCCTAAGCTTGGTTGTTTTTAAAAAGCTCCCCAGGTGACTGTAAGGTTTGGAACTGAAACCCATGGCATAGGTAAGAGAGGCTGGTGAAGGTGTGCCAAGGGCCTACCCTCTCACTGGTTTATGGCAGCCAGTGGTCCTTTTCCCTTACCTGGTCAGAACTTGGAAGCTGGGGAAGTACTCTCACTGTGGCTGATGCCACTTCCAAGCTATTGTTCCTTCTTTCTCCTTAGAAAATCTGCACTTGTTTGAAGCATCTGTCATCAGGCTTTAGCAGCCCCTACAGGCTTTTGTGTCTTCCTAGACTCACCTGTTCATTCATTAGTGTCATCTCCTCATTTCCCCCCCACCCCCTTTCCCTTAGTGTTCCTGTCTTTCTCAGTAACATCGGCACCCATATGATGGTCAAGTCGGCATTTGGGTCTCTCAGGCCTTTGGCTTTCTCAGTCCAACACCTTCTTCTCCGTCCGAGTTCAGCCATGCACACATGTCCTTGGCCATATCCTGGCATGATAGTTCTTCACCCATGGTCTGTGGACTTCTTGGGGTCCACTGGACATTTTCAAAGGTCTGCACGGTCACGGTTTTCATAATAATACTAAGATATTACTTTTACTGTGTTGATGTCTGCATCATCTGTGGGCAAAAGCAATGGTGAGTGAAAATTCTAGCACCTTCACACCAAATGGTACAAGCTGTTACTTTTTTCTTCACTATTACTTGCAGTAAATAATGCCAGTTGCACTTAGGAATGTTATTGATGGAACAGTAAAATACTATTAATTTTATTATATCTCCGCCCTTTAGAGCACTTCTTTTTATTACTCTGTGTGCTGAAATTGGAAGTATGCGTGAAACATCTCTCCAGAGTGAAATATGGTGGCTGTCTCAAGGAAAGGTACTTAAGTGATTGAATTGTGGGGTGAACTAGTCATTTTTTTTTCTCCATGGTACACCATTTTTGTTTGAAAGCATGACTTGGTTCTTTGGCAGACTTTTTCCTGACAGAAGTCAGCTTGCCTCTTCAGGAAAATAACTGATTATATTTGTTACCAGTGATAAATTTAAGTCTTCAAGTGAAAATTAGAATATTGGAAAACTTAACATCTACCATCCTGAGATTGACGACTTCTTGGATACTTTAAAGACTTTTCTGATGTGTCATTTTTTAAAAAAAATATCTATGTAATGTGGGGAAGCTGTACTTCCCAAGTGACTAAAACATGACTTAACAAAATTCTGCATGGACAAAAGATCCGTAAGATCTATCCATTCGAAGTGCAGTTTGGACCAAAGTACATGATAGACCAATGTGTGCAATGTTACAGAGTCTGAACTGTTAATTAATATGGTTTCATATTACTATCATAACTAACCTTTAAGAGATTAACACTTGTTGAGGCTTAGTGTGTAATATTAAGGAATAACATCCACAATTATTTGAAAAGCTATTATAATATTTCTCCCTTTTTCAACTATGTATATCTGTACAAGGTCAAATTTTCTTTATATACTTCAACCAAGATAATATATTGCAGTAGACTGAATGAAGAATCAGATATGGGAATGCAACTTTCTTTTTTTTATATCAGAGATTTGCAAATAGGTAAAAAGAATGCTACTCTTCCATTGTCTTTTGAAAATACAGTTATTTGTTTATAGGAATAGTATTTATGTTTACATGTAGTGGATTTAGTTTAAACTGAATTAGTATTTTTTAATTTAATTTTTATTTTTTCTCTTTTGGCCATACCCTGTGCCTTGCGGGATCTTAGTTCTCCAAAGAGGGATTGAACCCAACAGCTGGCAGTGGAAGCACTGAGTCTTTAACACTGGACTGTCAGGGAATTCCCATGGATTAGTGTTTTTAAATGTCCGGTTTAATTTCTAATACGGTAACTAATGACAGGTAGAACCACAATAGTTTGTAATAGATATGATACTTAGTAACTTTCAAGAGTACAAAGGGAGCCTGAAACCAAAGTGTTTAAGAACTGCTATCCTAGGCCAAGTCCACAACCAATAATATACCACCTCCAAAATCTGAATTTCAAATATTTCATTATCTGAAAACCACCACTTCCTATCCTTTAGCATAGGTACACCCTCATTTTTGCTTGGGAGTCTCCAGTTCACTGCCTCTCTTTCTGCTTTGCAACCCATCGGCCCTGTCATGGCCTGGCTTCCTTCTGAGCAGAGGGGATGGTCTGGGCTCTCTGCCAGTCTCTTGCCCCTCTCTCTGTCTTCCCCAGTGAACTGGCCTTAACGCAGCTCTGACTTTGCAGAATCCAAGCATCTGCTCCCTCAGCACCTGCAGCTGAGTGTTCCGGAGACAGTCACACAACCGAGCTCACCGGCTGACCTTGGCCCTGCTTGGGCTCTCGCTGCCCTTCCCGTTCCCTGAGATGACCATGTCACATCACTTTCCCTTCTCTTTCCTCTAACTTTTCACTCTCCATTGCATCGTCTATCCCTTCCACCCACCCCTCTTCGTCTGTCTATTGGAACCCCACGTCCTCTTGGTTTTTCTTCTCTGTTTTACAGGGACCTCCTCTTTTGGTCCATCTGCAAGGGTTGAAATAGTTCAGAGCTTTGTCCTTGACTCTCTTCTCCATCTGGATATTTACTTTAAGTGATCTAGCTAATTCCTTGATTGTGAACACACCTGTGAGATGGTGTTTCCTGTCCTGATGTCTCTCGTGAGCTCCAGATTCATAATTCAACCATGTTCCTGCTGTCTCCACTTGGAAATTTAATAATTAATAAGCACAAGATAGAGTTCTTGGTTTCTCATCTCAAAAGTGGCACCACCGTGTACCTTCAGCCCCCACCCCCAAAATGTGAATGGCTCTTCATTTCCCCATGTTCTTTAAGCCTGCACCCAAGCTCTGCACATTCTGTGGTCTCTACCTTTAACCCGCCTCCTTGTCACCTCCTCCACTGTTATCCGCCTTGATCTCCAGGACACCACCTTTTCCTCACTTGAATTCTTGTACATTACAAATGTTCCAGCTTTAGCTTCTTCCTTCCTGCAGTCCATCCTCCATTTATTAGCTTGTATCTTGTTCAAAACGTATCTTGTTCAAAACATGAGTCACATCACTCCTCTGCTTAAAATCTGCTGCAGTGACCTCTCAGTGCCCTCAGGATAAAGCCCAATTTCTTTTTCCCACCTCCAGGCAGCCCTGTGTGATCCGGCCCCTTCTCTCTCTCTGCCCCCACCCCCACCCCCTGCCCCAACCCAGCAAGGTCTCTTCAACCACAATGGCTGTTACTCTTCTCTCATTAATACTGAGTTCTCATCTCAGTCTCTGAAATTACTCCTGTTTCTTCTCTTAAGTGCCGTCTGCCTTAGATGTTGTGGTTGTGTCTTCTCCTCATTTAATTCTCAAATATTTGCTTTCATAGGAAAATGTTCTGATTGCCCTAGCTGAACCAGGACATCCATCCCCCACCCCAAGCCCTGGCATTCCTGAGCATGTTATCCTGTTCTTGTCTTCGGAGGACCCAGGTCCGCTGCTGATAGTCATCCGTTGCTATTTGAGCAGGAGTTCTGAAGGCACTTTGTCTTGATCACCACTCCGTCCATAGTGCTCATCTTCTGATAGGAGTTCAACACATATTATTGTATGAATAAGTCAATTAGCCGTGCAGCTGTGATTGTGAAATGGGAGTGTGACAGATGCTGCCTGGATGCTGTTTGCAGTCATTTTTGGTGTTACTGGTAGCCTTGTTTCATTTTAAACTTGTTGGCCTTACAGCTATTTCCCTCCCTTTTTTCCAGGTAGTATTAGAATGTTGAATGAAAACTGATACTTCTGTGTGCTTGCTTTATTGGGAGTAGAGAGAATATAAATCGTAGTTTAAAAGCAGAATTATATTACCTTTGTGTTTCTTAGCACCTAGATATTTGATAGAAATTTGTCTGTTGCTGTTTCAAAATGGGAAATTCTGATGGTTTATCACTCTCCATTCTAATCCCATACACATTTTTGTTCTGTCTCTTCTTTAGTGTTCAGATTGTCTTTAATCTTTGTAAAATCCTCTAAGCCTTAGATTGTGATATGATACACATAAATGACTTGTGTTAATCTTGTTAGAACTTGTTAAAATTGGGCAACCTATTGGAATTTTATAAGCCAAAAAAGGCACACAAGCAGAAAAAATATTGCTTATTGGAAAACTTTGCCAATAGTTAAGATATTTCTTTTCTTCTTAAAATTCTCAGTGCATTTCTTGTATAGACTATTTAGCAATTTAGATCATTGAGAAGTGTACTTTCTAGTCGATTTGTCCTGGATTAAAGATTCTCCTGCTTCAAAGTGTATCTTCTCCATGGGGCCTTTTGCTTTTGAGCATTCATCTGTTGTGATGTGAAGCAAAACTGTGAGCAAGTGTTTTCCCTGTATGAAAATAAGGCTGTGGGGAAAAAAATGTATTCACACACACATTCACATATATGTGTGTATTTTTCTGTAAGATGTTACAGAAAAATCAATCCAATATACACACACACATATATATACATACCCATATATATACATGCAACACTGTATAGAATTTCTAGATAGCAAGTTCAAATATTTTTAGTTTCTAAAGCGGATTGGCTAATTTATGGCCTTTTAGGTCTTTACAGTTTACAAATAGAACTTGGGAATGATTTAAGATTGATTAGGAAATATATTTTAAATTTTGGGGATTGCATTGTAAATGCTATTTTCATTGCTATTTATATTGATACTATAGTGTACATTTATTATTAATCATAGTTTGTTATTAATCATTAATGTATTATTAATCATATATTATTATTAATCATAATCATATATATCATAATCATAATTACATAGTCATTAATGTAATTAATTGTTAAAAGGATTATTGATTATCACTAATGATTATTCTATTGAAGTTACTTCTAGTGCATATTTTAAACATTTCAACAAATGGTGGTTAATTTAAATTTGAATTTTAGTGACTAAAACTTGGGTATTTCTGCATTGGTTTGATATGCATGCAATACTTCACATGGCCTTTGAGATTAATTCTACAACTTGCTTTTCTCTAAATGTATCTTAAATGCATTTTGGAAGATGATGACATTGTTGTCTGATGTCTGCTGGTGCCTGGGTGTGTTTTCTTATGTGTTGTTCTGCCTCTGTTCCATTTTATAATTAGCAAGGGGTGTTACTATGTGTCTCCTTACAGAGGTCTGTACCTCTTAGATCTAATCTTCTGTTTCATTTAATGATTCTCCTGCACCTGTATCTTATGCTAGAGAAGTCACCGTGTCATTACCTCTCCAGTGTCTTGAAGCACGTTAGACCTTGATTTTCTGATCTGGTCGCTATTTGAATTTAGATGTTTCTTCAGTTAGGTTTTCACTTCAAAGATCATTTTTCCTTTTTTAGAACTCCGTTTTCAATAAAAACAACATATAAATAATGGGGGCGGGGAGTGAATATGAAATGGAAGAACTAAGTCAAGTCCTGATGCTAGAATTTCATGGCCTTGAGCAAGTTGCTTAACCTTTCCTAACCTTTCTGTTCACTCTTTTACCAAAGGGAAATTGGTGATCATACCTACCTCATAGGGTTGTTGTTGGGGGCAAAAAGTGAAAAATACCTTATAGATATTAGTTTTCACTTCTCAGAGGACTTTGCTGTACCAAAAACATGGACTTTTCAAGTTAAAAACATGTAAAAAATATTAAATTCACATACAGTTCAGAATATACAAGACTGTTGTATTCGTTTTTATTTTATTTTCATTCACTTTTATATGTATTTTTATTTTATCTATTTTTCTCTCACTGAAAAATATTTCTTTCCTGGAAGCTTTTTGAAGGGTGATGGTTTTTGCCCAGATAACTGTGGGTCCTGAGTGAGTACCACTTCCAGGAGCAGACTTAGAATTTCCATGATCAAAAAAGTCCCTAATGTTGAATTTCTTCTTGGCCCTCTACCTCTCTCCTTCCATAGGAGATGGGAGTGTTTAGCTGCTGGGAATTTGTAACTACGCTTGTATAAAGCAAACGTCTTAATCCCAAGTGGACTATCACCTTTCTGACATAAGTTTCACTCTTTTAAAAATTCACTCACTACCACCAAGAATTTATGAAGAACTGAAGATGGTCTTTCTTCTCATGGACTGACAGTCAGATGTAGAGAATGTAAGGCGTGAGCAATACATGTGGTCAGATGGTGATGAGCGCTAAGATAAGGCAGGGTGGAAGGGGGGGTGTGTGTGTGTGGTGGTGTGTGTATGTGTGGTGGAGGGGGTTGTTTATTTGGTATGTTGGTCAGGGAAGGCCTTTCAGGTAGGGTGACATGTCTAGGAGGGCAGAATGAAGTGAACAGGCCGGTTTCTAGGCTATCTGTGGCAAGAATCCTCCAGGAAAAGGAATGGCGGGTACAAAGGCCCTAAGGTGGGACTATGTGTGTGTGTGCGAGGAAAGACGTTGATGGTAACTGAATAGACTGAGGCACAGAATGTTAGGAAAGGAAGTCAGAAGTGTCAGGGACTGAATGAGGTATAGCTTTGAGGCTATTGTCAGGATTTGGGCTCTGATTCTGAATAGATGGGAAGCAGCTGGAGGATTTTGATCAGAGGAGTAGCGTGGTGCGGCATAAAGTTTTGGAGGCTCTCCCTGGCCCCTGTGTTGAGAGTAGACAAGAGGGAAGATGGATGGAAGCAGAGAGGTTGGTAAAGAGGCTGTGGCAACAGTTGAGAGGGGAAGGAGCCATGGCTTCAACCAAGAAGTAGTGACGTGTGACCGGCATCTCGACAGAGGTTGGATCTGCCAGAAATCAGTATGAGTTAGATGCACAGCTTCGTGGCTGCCCCAGGGTAGTCACATTGCACTTATCACCTCATTTCTCACACTCTTCAGGAGTGTCTTCTCATAGGTGGTCATGAGGGAGTGAAGGCTAAGTTCCTAGCCTTTCAAGAATTCTTTTGGTGACTTGAGGAAGGTTCAATTCCCAGCAAACATCTTCAGGAAAAAGATGGCACTGATGTGACAGATGTTCTTAATATTAAGCTCATTTTGCACAGCATGTGTGGCATAAGCAACCTTAAAAATGATACCTCTTAAAAATGTTATTAAAAAGTTAGGATAATCTTGAAGGTATTACATAGCATAATCATTTTCATCTGGAAGGTATTACATAGCCTCTGAAAGAAGTATAATCATTCTCATAAAAAAAAAAAAATCCCCTTACATTTTGAGTAATATGTGGGTTTTATACATTGATTCCCTGGAGGGAGTGGGGAAGTGTGGTAGGGAAACAGAACTTTTTTTTTTTTCCAGTGAGTAATTCTCAGGGTAAATTCTACAGGCATGTAGCAAAGGAGAATTATTGTCTCATTGAGGGTATAATTCATATAACATAAAATTTACCCATTTTTAGTGTACAATTCAGTGGTTTTTAATAAATTTAAAGAGCTGTGTGGCCATCACCATAATCTAATTTTAGATCATTTCTCAAAGATCCTTTATGACCATTTGCAATCTTTCCCTGTCCCATGCATCCAAAGGAATGGTTTTGTTACTCTTAGGAAAGTCCAGAGTTCAGAAATGGCCTTTCATTTTGTATATAAAAGATCAAATGAAGAAAAATTGTGTTTGTACTCTAGTTTGAACTCCTTAGGCAAACAGAAAATACAAGCTGTCTTAAAACACAGAGATATGATATTTTGAGTCACAAACTTTTATAGGAACCTGAAGCATGGACACATGCAAACACTGTCAGCTTGTCCATATTTTATAGAGAGGGCAAGAATACTGTAGGTGGATGAGGTTGGTTGGTGTGTTTTAGTGACGAATTATGGTAGAAGAGGCCAGAAGGCTCAAATGGACTTAACCCTAATTTTCATCAACATTATGGTTTGTGTTCTAGAGTTTATGACTAAGACACATACTTTTTGAAAACCTGATTTTTTTTTCCTGTAACCATTTATATCTCATTTTATTATGCCATGTCTGTTTAGAGTGCCAAATTTATCCTACTGAAAGTATACTTGGTTAGATCAACTTTGTCAGTGTACTGTGTGCTTATTAAGTGCCATGTGTATTCCACCTGTGAAAGGGGGCTCTTAACAACTACCTCAAGGGTTGTTAAAAAGACTTACTAAGTGTGTGTGTGTTAGTTGCTCAGCCATGTCTTACTCTTTGCAACTCCGTGGACTGTAGCCCGCCAGGCTCCTCTGTACATGGGATTCTCCAGGCAAGAATACTAGAGTGGATTGCCATTCCCTTCTCCAGGGGATGTTCCCAACCCAGGGATTGAACCCCAGTCTCCTGCATTGCAGACAGATTCATTAACAAGTAGTGTAAGCAACGCATATGGCAGGAAAGAAATAACTTTTCAGCAATGTGCTTAGTTGCTCAGTCATGTCTGACTCTTTATGACCCCATGGACTGTAGCCCACCAGGCTCTGTCCATGATGATTCTCCAGGCAACAGTATCAGAGTGGGTTGCCATGCCCTCCTCCAGGGGATCTTCCCAAGCCAGGAATCCAACCCAAGTCTCTCGCATTGCAGGCAGATTGTTTACCATCTGAGCTATCAGGGAAGCCCATGAGTATTGGAGTGGATAGCCTATCCCTTCTCCGGGGGATCTTCCTGACCTAGGAATCAAACCGGGGTCTCCTGCATTGCAGGTGGACTCCTTCTCAGCCAAGCTACCTAGTTTCAGCAATAGGTTGTCATTAATAATCATTACTCCCATCTGCAGTGTTACATCCAGCCTTAAACCACAAGGCTCTCCTGTGTGTACCTCCTGCTCCTCTGCTTTCTCCTTTCCTGGCTTGTCTTTCTATGCTTCAGAATCTCCCATCTTCCAGAGAAATGGAAGTTTCATGTGTTTCAGGGTGCTGGGTACCCTGGAGGAGGGGTGTCACTCAGCCCAGCTCAAGGGCTCTGGAGTGTTCTGGTGTAGGATACGCCGTGAATGTTTGGTGCCCACCTAGGCACAGACACTGCCCTGCCATCATCTTTACAGTTCTTCTGGGGCCCTAGTTTTTGGATGGGGACCTATTCCAAAAATGCTCCCGAAGCTAACTCTGGAGAGTGCATATTGGAGGAGCAGATTTCCTACTTTTTATTTACATGCAGTAATTTGGAATTCTGCTTGCACAAATTCATTTGAGATCATCTGAAGATTAAACTTACTGTGTGCTGTCTGCATTTCCCTGTAGCATCCTTTTTTTCTGTTCTTAATGGGGATAGCATGAGCATGTTTAGAATGATAATGCCAGAAGCCTCACCGTAATTAAATACATGTGCTTCTTCAGTTCTGCAGAAGTCCCCGGTGGGTTTCTAATCTCTGCTTTACTAGTATATAGGGATTTTTTTAAAAGATAAAAACAAAAGATAGAAATGATAAAAAAAAATCTGAGCCAAATACATAATTATATAGTCGAATGTGGTGGTGTGATATTGGACAGCAAAGTCAAATAATGTTTCACAGAAACAGTTTCAGGTTCCCTCGAGTCTGCTGTGACACCTCCATTTGAGATGCTGTGAGATGAGAACCTAGCTGATGACAGAACTGCATTTTCAGAATGTGTTCTTACAGCCATATGCCTGGCATTTACCATTAAATATTAGTTAAACTGAGTGCTCCAAGCTTTTGGATTTTTAATCAGAAGACATGTTTCCATGGTTCCTTTAGAATATTCACTTTGCTGTAATGAAGGGTTAAGGCATCACCCAACCCAAATTAATCAATTTAAAGTCCTTTTGCATACCATAATAATAATTTTTAGCATTTTTGAGTATTTCAGTGGGTTGGGCAGTGTGCGGCAAGCTTTCTGTAGATTGTTTGCTGTTATCCTCCAACACTTCTCCAAAGCAGATAATGTTGTTGTGGGTATCTCAGTTATAGACAAGGGACCAAGGGTGAGGAAGGTGAAGTAACTTATCCACAGTCACACATGCTGTAAGTGACTGTGTCTGATTCCACAGCCCCGTGGCCTCAGCAGTTAACTCTCTGCTGCTTTGGATCTTAAACTGTACTCTATATAGGAATCAATTGAGCTTGATTAATATGAAGATTCCTGGGTGCGGTCCTAAAATTAATAAATTAAATCTAGGTGTAGCCCAGGGATCTGCATTTTCAGCAAGCCTCCTGCTGTGATCCAGGGACTTCTCTCAGAAATACTGCCCTACTGTCCCCAGAGTCCTTTCCATCTTCACCAACACAAAGGATATTAGGGGAATGCAGAGACCTTCATGATCTGATCTCTGTGATCGTGACTATACTCTATGCCTAGGGCAAAGGACTCCCCATTGTAAGGTGAGTTGGAGGAAAAAGCCAAGCTCCAAATTTACCTCTTATTCACCATGCTCTGTGAAATAGGAAGGCAATTTATAACTCAAAATTTAACTGAAACTCGTTGTAAAAGGAGGTGGCATTTGAGCTTAATAAGACATGTTATCCCGTATGTTCTTTTAAGGAATGTTTATGACTTGTCATAATGAATGTTCTTCATAGCTTCTTTCACTGAATGATACTCTGAAAAGATGTAGAATTTTCCAGGGAAATGTGTGTTATATGCGAGTAATGATGGAAGAAATAAATAGTAATTTTTTGTTCTTTAAAATGATCAGATAAAGCTCTCAAACTAATGATTCATAAACATTCTTCATCTTTGGGTAGTCCATTTCGTTCTTCAAACCAGACATTTTGAATAATTGCCATTATGTGAAAAGGGGATTTAGTTCTCTGGGGATGAGACAGCAGAGTTTGACTTAGATTTATGAAGAGCCATAGCTGAATTACTCCTTGTCTAATAAATGTTTTGGCCACAAAAAACTTTGCTCTAAGGCCTCATTTGAATGTCTAATAATCATAATAACAACAATAAAATTTCATCATAATCAGATAAAAGTCAAGAAACAACCAATGCAATGCTAGCCCTTCAAAGCTACTGTGAATTTTCCTTGTGATCATACCCACCATTGCTTTGAAACTTTGTGGTGCTCCTGGTTGTTCAGACATTGAGGCTCCATTTTTTGTGCCTTCCATCTTCAGGGGATCTTCCCAACCCAGGGATCAAATCCAGGTCTCCCTTATTACAGGCAAATTCTTTACTGTCTGAACCATCAGGGAAACCCCTGTCTCCCTTCAGGTAGACCTCATCTCTCTTAAGAAGTTACCAGGAGGAGACCAGGGCTCTCCTGTTCCTGGATTCCAGTCCCTCCTCATGAAGTCCTGTGAACTAGCCACTAATGCTGAAAAAGGTTGGTCATTTTGTGGGCTGTAAATGCCAGGATGGCTCCATAATAGGTTGCCACTCATCAGTGAGCCGACTGATTTTCTGGCAGCTTGTGTAGTAACAGTGGAATCACAGCTGGGTATTTCTCATCTTGAGCTGAGCTGCATACAGGGAGAGGATGGCACTGGGTGGGTGTGTTGGTCTGCTGGGGCTGCCTTAACAGAGTATCAGGGAGTGGGTGACTTACAGAGCTGACATTAATTTTATCACATTTTCAGAGGCTGCAAGTCCAAGATCAAGGTTTCAGCAGGTTTGGTCTTTTCTGAGACCTCTCAGCACCCTCTTCAATTGTCTTCACGTGGTCTTTGCTCTGTGCCTATGTTTTAAACTCCCTTTCTTTTAAGGACACCAGTCATATTGGATTTAGCTTTTCATTCGCTTTTTAAAGACCCTGTCTCCAAATATGGTCACATTCTGAGATAGTGGGAGTTACGACTTAAACATAACGAATTTGTGGGGGATATGAATCAGTCCCCAACAGTGGGAAAGCTCTTAAATCCTGGAGTAATGGAGACCAAGGGCATGTGCTATGATAAAGAACAGTGCCTTTCAAACTCTTTTAGTCAGTGGAATCCTTTTGTGTTGATTTCATAAAAATGATTCCTTGTAGCGTGCTTTATGGAAGACTTACTATGAGGATAGGACCTGTGTTATTGACAATATCAACAGCTACCATTTGAGTACCTGTAGGTTCCAAACCCTTTACACATTGATTCCCCTTCTTCCAGGGAAGGGAGTGGTGCTGGTAGATCTATTTTAAAGGTGAGAAGACTGAAATGCAAAGAAATGAAGCAACTTTTCTTTAAAAAAATTTTTTTTCTTGGAGTCAAGTTGCTTTACAGTGTTGTAGTAACACTGTAGTTTCCACTGTATGGCGTAGTGAATCAGCTACATGTATACATATTTAAGTGACTTCTGTGGTCATGCAACTACTAAGTGGGATTCAAACCCAGTTCTGTAAAGCCTGTCCTAATTTTATCACACTGCCTGGCCTTTGCAGCCTGCTTGCTTTTATTATTTGTAGAAAGAGTACAGAAGATGGAAGACAATTGGAGTCTTGGCTCAACCACCGAAATCTGAGCAGCTTGGGTCACGCATGCTCTGTTTGACCTTCAGTTTCCTGATAGGTGAAGTGGTGTGGGGGTTAATATCTCTCTCACCAGATGGCTGAGAGGGTGAAATGAAGAGTGTGAATAGACCTCTCACAATCTCAATAAGCTATTGGTCATGTTGAATTTTTGTTGGTAAGGGCAGAATTGCATAAATGCACAAAGAATATAGTATTGGAACCCATCTTACCTAACTGACTCTGGGAAGCCACTTGAACTCTGAACTTTAGTTTCTTTTCTGTAAAAAGGAAAAAGAAGTAGTGGCTGGCAAGTGGTAACCATTGTTGAGTGTTTCAAATTCCTTATCAGGATCCTGTTTGCTGTTGGCTTTCTGCTTTGTGTAAACTTGGCCTTCTGTTGGTGAGTGGGAAACACTCATTTTTCCCTTGGTGATAGTGAGCTGCACATTTGGCTGTCATTAAAGTTTTAGTTAGGCTGTTTGTTGCAAACCCATTTATTAGCAATTAATCATTTAAAACAGCAATAACATCCCCAAAAGTTCTTTCAGTTTCCATGTGTTCCCTTTGTCCAAAAGTGAATTTATTTCCTGGGGTGGTGGCAGTGTTTCAGAAAATATAAATGGTCAGGGGAAACACAACATTAAAACATGCTGACATTTAAAAATAATGAGAAAAATGAGTAGATATTAGTAAGAATTTATATTGAGAGGTAATTATGGGCCGTGCACATGGAAAGCATATTATTTTCCTTATTTGGGCTTTGATTGACTTTCAAACTTAGTGTTCCCCTTCTTTTATATCTGTTACTTTATCCAAAGGCACCTAAAACATTTTTGCAGGTGGCTGGTTTATAGAAAATTTCTATAAAATTCTTTTTATCCTTTTTTCTGTTAAAATTGTGAAACATTCCACACTTCCAGAAAAGCACCAAAAATGTCACAGACACTACCCAGATTTAGCTGTTTTTGACATCTTGATTTGTTTCAGATTAAAAAAAAAAAATCTCAGTTTTCTGAAGCTTAAAAATCTTTCACTGTGCTACCTTATAAACCAGAGAATGTGTGTTTTGGGCTTGACTGTATTGCCTTCAGAGATACTGAAGTTTCAAAATTCATTTTTAAAGCTAAAATGACATTTTTGGCTCTTTATCTCTTTATTTCTCATTTAGATGTAATGATCAAACTTATGTTTGATTATATGAATTCAATGAAAATTCAATGAAATTCAGATGAATTCAGCACGGTGTTGATATTATATCTGAGTGTGATAGTTTAGTGTAATATTAAAACTAGCCTCACATCAACATATTAATGCTGGCACTGCTTCACCGGAGGCTGAATGTGGAAAAGAACCACCACCAGAATGTTTAAAAATCCCCACTTGGTGACTAGCTAGCTTTGTGATTCCCAACCTCTTGGAGCCTCCTTCTGCTCCTGTGGGTGTTGCAGTAAAGTGATTTTAAGCTTTAGAAAATGAAGCATTTCACCAAAGTTGGTGCCGTATAGGTATGTGGACTGTGAACTATTTCAGCCTTGTGACTGATGAGCTTTTCAAGCTTGGTTTTTCTGCTAATAGTCGCCCAGCACATAACTTGATCCCCTTGGCTCCTGGAATGTAATGGAAGGAGAACGGGCTTGTTTCCTGCTGCCCCTCTCCTTCCTTTTCTGTCACGCCTCCTCGAGTGGATGTGATTCATCTCTGCTTTGCCCCTGCTGATAGAGCTTCTGGTTTAGTTTCTTCTACCTCCCTCTAGATTTATTAATTTTAGTTATGGAAACGATGCTGCTTTCCATTCTGACTCATTCCGATCTGATTTGCCAGAGGAAGCAATGATAGTCTTTTTGGGTTTTTTTTTAACAGAAAGAAGTTTGTTTTAAACTCTCTTGTGGTATAGAGTGTTGTTATATTTTATAATATATATCATATCAAGGTCAACATATTACTACCTTTATTTTTCTTTCACTTGGTAAGAACCAAAGAGAAGGGGACCTTGTAGCAGCATCTTGACCTTGTTAGATGGACAGGGCTTTTATCACTGATCATTTTCATTCCTCTTCATCTTTCTTCCCTAGACATGAGCCTACAGATTCTTCTGTATCTTCCTGAGTCTGGTGGATCCACTGGAATGTCTCTACTAAATTCTTACTCTGCTGTGCTTAATATAAAGTAATAGACCAAGTTTTGGGAAAAAAGGAATTTTAGGTATGGAGTCTTTTTAGTTACAAAAACATATCATCTTCCTTCTGCTAGAAACTTTGGTTTATTTTTGTTTGCCAGAGACCTCGTTCTTCCGGTTCCCATATCGACTGTTTGAGCCTAGTCTGTGGCCTCCTTATCTTGGTTCCTTTCCCTCGCTGTGTGAGAACGGCTGAGCTCTCAGATCGCTCCCAGCCAGTGCTTCCCCAAGAGGCACTTATTTTGTAAGTCATTGGTACCTAATGATTTTTTGAAAACTTTGTTTTTTTTTTTTTTAAAGGAAAAATCCCCTTTTGTTTATGTATATGGGGCTTCCCAGCTGGTTCAGTGGGTTAAGAATCTGCCTGCAGTGCAGGAGATCTGGGTTTGATCCCTGGGTCAGGAAGATCCCCTGAAGGAGGGCATGGCTACCCACTCCAGTATTCTTGCCTGGAGAGTCCCATGGACAGAGGAGCCTGGCAGGCTACAGTCCATAGGGTCACAAAGAGCTGGATACAACTGAAGCAACTTAGCATGCACATTATATGTATACACTGAACTTTCCAGGAGTACCTATGCCAGTATAACCAGCACCCATGGAAAGAGACTCTTACTTCAGATGCCCCTTCAATTGCCTTCAAGTCAGTGTTACTTCCATCAATCACTGCTATCCTGACCTCTAAGCCTGTGCATTAATTAGGGCTTTTTGAACTTTCTGTGAATGCTCTTGTGCAGTGAGTCCCATTGGGTCTTTTTTCTTTATTTATTTATTTGGGGTTGCGCTGGAGCTTTGTTGCTGCACTCAGGCTTTCTCTCAGCCTGAGCACCCTCTCTCAGCCTTGCACTCCGCCCCTGCGGTGAGCAGGGGCTCTTCTTCCTGCGGTGCAAGGGTTTCTCAGTGCGGTGGTGTCTCTAGTTGCAGAGCGTGGGCTCTAGGCACATGGGCTTCAGTAGTTACAGAACGTGGGCTCAGCCGTTGTGGTTCACAGGCTTAGTTACTCTGCAGTGGCATGTGGACTCTTCCTGGACCAGGAATTGAACCCATGTCCCCTGCATTGGCAGATGGATTCTTCTCCACTCTACCACCAGGGAAGTCCTGTCCCATTGCATCTTGTATCACTTACCAAACACTTTGTCTGTGAGAATGGTGTTTCTTATTGTGTGTAGCAGTTTACTCTTTCTCATTTCTGTATAGAGTATTGCATTAGTTTCCTGTTGCTCTTGTGACAAATTATCACAAAGCTAGTACCTTAAAGCAACACGCCTTAAGTCTTTCAGAGATCTGCTAGTGAGAGTGTGACGTCATTTTTGCAGGGCTCTTGTCAAGGTGTTGACAGGGCTGCTTGTTTCTGTGGATCCATTTCGCTCTCTTTCCCGGCTCCAGTGACCCTGTGCATCCCTTGGCTTGTCACTGCCTCCTCCACCTTCAACGTGCATCACTGCAGTATCTGCCTCCTCGCCACCTCACCTCTTCTATCATCAAATCTCTCTCTTCCTTGCACACATGCACACACAAATACACACACAACACAAGTACATTTCCCTTGCATATGTATCTAATAATCAGTTCTTCGGTAAGTTTAAGTTCAACCCTTCAAGTTAATGCCAGTTTTCCAAAGTGGCTGCACCAACTTAGACCCATCCAAAAGTGTAATAGCATGCCACATATCTTTCATAAAGAATAGAACATAGTTTGAACCTGACTATTGTGCTTCAGAATTTAACTTATTGATAGACCTGCATTTTATTTTTTTAATTTATTTATTTTTAATTATTTATTTTGTTGGTTTCTTTTATACATCAACATGAATCAGCCAAAGGTATAAATATGTTTCCCCCCTCTTGAACCTTCTCCCACATCCCACCCCATCCCACTCCTCTAAGTTGTCACAGAGCACCGGATTTGAGCTTCCTGCATCATACAGCAAATTCCCACTGGCTACCTAATTTTACACATGGTAATGTATGTATTTCAATGCTACTGTCTCAGTTTGTTCCACTCTTTCCTTTCCCCACTGTGTCCACAAGGCTGTTCTCTATGTCTGCTTCTCCACTGTTGCCCTGAAAATAGACTCATCAGTACCATCTTTCTAGATTCTGTATATATGCGTTAATATATGATATTTTTTCTTCTCTTTCTTGATTTAATTCATTCTGTATAATAGGCTCTAGGTTCATCTACCTCATTAGAACCAACTCAAATGTGTTTCTTTTCATGACTAAGTAATATTCCATTGTATCTGTTTACCACAACTTCTTTATCTATTCATCTGTTGATGGACATCTATCTATTCATCTGTTGATGGATATCTACGTTGTTTCCATGTCCTGAAAAGTGAAAGTGAACATATTAGTTGCTCAATTGTGTCTGACTCTTTGCCACCCCATAGACTGTAGCCCACCAGGCTCCTCTCTCTGTCCATGGATTTCCCTAGGCAATAATACTGTAGTGGGTAGCCATTCCCTTCTCCAGGGGATCTTCCCAACCCAGGGATCAAACCTGGGTCTCCTGCTTTGCAGGCAGATTCTTTACCCTCTGAGCCACCAGGGAAGCCCTGTAAATAATGCTGCAATGAATGCTGGGGTGTCTTTTAAAATTATTGTTTCTCCAGGATATATGCCCAGTAGTGGGATTGTTGTAGACCTACATTTTAGACCTTTTATTTATAATCCAGGATTCTCCAAGTGTGTTGATGTGAAGAACCCTGAGAGATACCCTTGTAGGAGAAATGTTTCTCTTATCAAATGAATTGGTGAAATAGTGGAATCTACTTGGAGACTGACTTTGCCGATGAACATGTGAAATGTCCTAAGCCTGTTTAGTCTTACCTTTGTTTGAATTAAGTCTTCCAAGTGGGTCTAACTTCGACTCAGTTTCCTTCTATTGAGATCTCAAAGAAAAAGAGTTCCAAGGAACACCCTTTGAAAATTCAGCAATAAACCATGGTTTCTTTTTAAAAGAGAGGATTTTATTTGTCTTTACGGATATTTTTTAGGCTCACAGAGAAACCGAGAGGAAGATAGAGGTTTCCTCTGTGCTCCCTGCCCCTACACATGCATAGCACCCCACCCTCACCCCCACCCGTCAACACTGCCCACTAGGAGGTACATTTGTCACAACTGGTGAACCTGCTCTGACACATCATAGTTGCTCAAAACCCATAGTTTCCCTTAGGCTTCACTGTTGGCCTGTTTATTCTGTGGGTTTAGACAGAGGTATGCAGGCGTGCCTTGTCTTATAGTGCTTCACGGGCACTTTGTTCTTCTTTTTCTTTAAACAAATTAAAGAGTTGTGGTACTAAGACCTATTTTATTGCTAAAAAAGGCAATTTCTTTAGAATATTAGGTAAACTTAGTTAATAAAACAGTGGAAGTGTTTGAGAGGATTAACTCCAGTTTTGAAGGAACTTCCAATATGGGTAAAATGCTATCAAATAGCATTGCATGCTGTAGAGAAATCCTTCCTGAAAGGAAGCATCCATCAATGTGGCAAACTTTATTGTTGTTTTATCTTAAGGAATTGCCACAGCCACCCCAACCTTCAGCAACTACCGACCTCATCAGTCAGCAGCTATCAACACTGAGGCAAGACCCTCCACTAGCAAAAAGTGTAAAACTCACCAAAGGCTCAGATGATGGTTTGCATTTTTAGCAGTAAAGTATTTTTTAAATTAAGGTATGTACATTGTTTTTTAGACATACTTCTATGGCACACTTAATAGACTAAAGTTTAGACATAACTTTTATATGCACTGTGAAACCAAAGAAATCATGTGACTCATTCTATTGCAATATTTCTTTATGGCGGTGGCCTGAAACCAAACCTGCAAGGTGTGCCCGTAATGACATGTATTCATCATTATAGTATCATATGGAGCATTTTCATTGCCCTAGAAACCCTTGGTGCTCTGTCTATTCATTATTCCCTCCTAACCTGTGGCAACCATGAATCTTTTTACTGTCTCCATAGTTTTGCCTTTTCTCAAATATCAGATAGTTGGAATCACACAGTGATTGACTTCTTTTATTTGATAATAGGCATTTCAGGTTCCCCCGTGTGTCTTCATGACCTGATAGCACATTTCCTTTTAGCAGTGAAAAATACTCCATTATCTGGATGTACCACAGTTTATTTATGCATTTACCTCCTAAGGGACAGGGTGTTTCCAAGTCTGGCAATGATGAATAAGACTGCTATAAATACTTGTGTATGGGTCTTTGTGTGGATGTACGTTTTCAGCTTCTTTTGTTATATTTATACCAGGGAGCTTGATTGCTGGATCATATGGTTAAGAGTTGTTTAGTTTTGTCAGAAACTTCCAAATTGTTTTCTACAGTGGCTGTACCATTCTGCATCCCTCCTTACAGTAAATGAGAGTTCCTGTGGCTCCATATCCGTGTTAGCATTCTAAAAGGTGTATGAACGTGAAGGTCACTGTCGTGTCCGACTCTTTGTTACCCCATGGACTGTAACCTGTCAGGCTCTGCTGTCCATGGAATTCTCCAGCAAGAGTACTAGAGTGGGTTGCCATTCCCTTCTCCTGGCATCTCATTCTTGTTTTGATTTGCATTTTCCTGATGACATATGTCGTGGAGCATCCTTGCATATGCTTATGTACAACTTATGTATCTTCCCTGGCTCATGTCTTGGACCCCAGTTTTTAAAATTGGGTTGTGTTGTTATTGTTGAGCTTAATAATTCCCTGTATATTTTGGGTAACATTTATCAGAACAGTATTTGTTACCTTTTGCAAATATTTACTCCCTGTGGATTTTCTCATTCTCTTGACGTTATCTTTTGCAAACAAGTTTTACATTTTAATGAAATCCAGCTTATCAATCCAAGTTATCTCTTGGTCTGGCTCTAGGTTTTTTTCCTTGTTTGCATCTCCTGGTGACCTTCTTTATATCATCACAAAGACTCCCTCCTGCTCTTGGCACCTAGAAGCTACTTAACTCTCCTCCCTCAAACAGCCCCTTTCTTTTACTGCTTAGGTATTAATCTCCTGCTGGTATTGGTCTGGTGGAGGAGGAAACACAGAGACTGATATGGCCATGGAAAATGAGTAGAAGAAACCACTTATAGTGGGTAGAGTTTAGTTTGGAATTTAAAATAATCAGTGTTTGTTGAACATTCTCTCCATAATTCCTTCATCCTCCTGCCTTGGGAAATACTAATTACCAACGTAGACATGATACGCAGAGTACATTGATCGAATGATAATAATTTAGACTATTAAGTTTGGGGTTAATTGCTTATCCTCTTTTTTTGCATTTCTTATTCACTTGAATCAAGATCTTCAATAGAATTTTTTATGTTTTAGTTTTGTATTTCTTATTGCAACTAACAGTTATGAGAGGAATAGCCCTTTGAGGGAATGTTGTGCTTTTATTAGTGGCTTAGTTGTATTTACTTTTCCCCACAGAGGCTGGTGAGGCCAGTAGAAAATTTGAACTGAGGTTCTCATTAGAGGTTGGTCATCTCAGTTTTAGATTTGAATACTTAGAAATGGGGCCTGGACCACATGGCCTCTTATTATTATTTTTGCAGATCTTTAAGTTCTTTCCCCAGTTTTATTGAGATATAATTGATATGCATTACTATATAAGTTTAGGGTGTACAGTTTAATGATTTAAGTCACTTTCTGATGTGGCTTAGTTCTCTCTTGGAAATGATGGTAATCATGATAAGTAGAACTTATTGCCATATATCTGTTACTACTAATGCCATATATATTATAAATATATATGTGTGTATATGTATGTGTATGTGTGTGTGTACAAGCTTCCTAGGTGGCTCAATGGTGAAGAATCTGCCTGCCAGTGTAAAATACTTGGGAGGTGCAGGTTCAATCCCTGGGTCAGGAAGATCCCCTGAAGGAGGATCTTCAGTATTCTTCTTCAAGCCACTCCAGTATTCTTGCCTGGAGAATCCCATGGACAGAGGAGCCTGGTGGACTACAGTCAAAGGGCCACAAAGAGTTGGACATGACTGAGCGCGCACACACACACACACACACATACACACACACATATACCTATATGAGTGAGTGAGTATATATTCACTGATCCTCATGATAACCTCATGAGGAACGTATTTTTGATACCCCCATTTTACAAACAGAAAATTAAGGCACAGAGCCTTAAGATTACTCAGCAAGCTGGTAAGTAGAGGGGCCAGGATTCACATTCAGGAACTCCAGCCCCAGAGTCCATGTTCTTAATCCTTCTAGTAGATGGCCTCTCTGACTGCACAACTAACCAGTCCAAGTTTTCTTGGTTCTTTCTTGTCCTTGGCGTGCAGAGCATTGTCTTTTGCTGGTAAATCGTATTTCTCCAATGAAAATGACTTCTTCCTTTCCCTCTGCATTTTCTTAAACCCTGTATCTAAATATAATGTCCTAAGCTTTTTGCCTTTGCTTCTTGTGTTTATGTTTTTACTGCTCTTTGCCCACAGCCACCACCCCAACCACCTTCTTTAAATTTAACCTTTTAGGTGGCATATTTTTCCTTTTCTACATATTGAGTGGGGGCCCCTGCTCAGGTGTGGCCCGAGGAGAAGCACTGGGGTTTGCTTGCTGTACTTTGCGGTGGAGGGGGTGTCCCACCTGTGTCTCTGCTGGGCTTGTTTTGTCTTCTGCTCCGCTAAAGAGCTGACTTCTCTATTCCACATTCTCTCTTTCTTCTGCTGGTTTTTGTGCTCAGTTGCTCAGCCATGTCTGACTCTTTGCAGCCCTATGGACTGTAGCCCGCCAGGTTCCGCTGTCCATGGAATTTTTCAGGCAAGAATACTGGAGTGGGTTGCCTTTTCCTGCTCCACGGGATCTTCCCGACCCGTGGTATTTGTATCTATTTTCTCTACCTAGGGATAGACTGCTGGCATTCTGGCCCATGGAGTCAACAGACTCGGGCGTGTCACTTCTAGGGGTACATGAAGACTGTAGGAGGCACTGGGCCCATCCACGGTTGTGAGGAAACTATTCAGACCTTAACCTTCCTGTGTGCATGTGTGTGTGCTAAGTTGCTTCAGTCGTGACCAACTCTTTGTGACCCCATGGACTGTAGCCTGCCAGGCCCCTCTGTCCATGGGATTCTCCAGGAAGGAATACTGGAGTGGGTTACCATGCCCCTCTTCAGGGGATCTTCCCAACCCAGGGATCGAACCTGCATGTCTTATGTCTCCTGCATTGGCGGGTAGGCTCTTTACCACTCCCACCACCTGGGAAGCCCCACCGTACCGGTACTAATGGGTTGCCTGACTTTACCTCTCCCAAATCGCATCATGATGTATTGTCACAGGATATCACCTCCTCTACTTTGTCCGGGGTATCAAAGAGACATTACTGAGGAAAACAAATGAATCTGACTTGGAAATTAATCCTTTTGCAAATCAAGTGGCTTCTATTTTTTTTTTTTTAAACAAAATTGAGGATGGCTCAAAATAGTTTGTCAAGGAATACTGATTATCATAAAATTATATTGAATTATCTATGGTTTGGGAGACATAAATCTCAGAAGGAACTCAAAGAATTAAGTACCACTGGTATAGTAAAACTTTCATTCTCTAAAATAATTTATATGAACAAGGTTTTTTACTTTGTATTTCTAACACAAAAAAATGGGAATAGAATTGCTGTTGAAACTCTCTTTATTCTGGTAATAAAGAATATTTTTTCCTGGATAAATGAACTACTTTGAAAAAATAAACTATCACTATTCATCTCATTAAGAAATGCATTTTCAATAAAAAATGACTTATGTGTGCTTTAATTTTTAGCTATTACATTTGGACATTTGTTTTGGTAAATTGCATTCTGTTAATATTAATAATTGAATCCAGATGAAGTTTTTAAAAATTAGAGCCATTTGGTCACAGGAAATAAAAAATTTAATTTTAATAAGTTTTTGTTGCAGAGAAATATTGATAGTGTGATCAATAAAAAGCTCCATAGAAGTATTATATTATGTGGGAGAAATGAAATGGAAATACAAGTTTAAGGGGGAAAAAAAAACTATGAAAATAGAGGGAAGCAAAAGAAAGGTCGTTCATGTATTTTTAATATGGATCTTGGGTATCAAATCCCTGTGGTATTTAGATAACAATAGACACATTGAAAAGCTTGAAGAAAAGCAGTTTCATTTAAAAATGTCAATATTTACGAAATGCTAGAAATTAGATTCTGTGCCACTATTTAAACCTTGGTTGAACAAGCTTAGATGTCAACTTTAATTGAGTTAGGACCTATATCACTTTTCACATTTCCTTGGATGAGTTTGGAAGACCAAAATATTTGCAAACCACTTCTCCAAGGAATTTGACTTGGGCCAGTAAGGCTCTTGACCTCCTTGTTCTATTTTTCTGGCCCATCACCTTGGTCACATTAATCACCTTAGTGGAGTCCCATGACCAGAACTGATGTTGCCTTTATCAATTGTTCTTTTCTTCTGTTTTGACTCCACCCTGGGTAAGTCAACAGTCACTCATTAATCACATGCCTCCCACTCTGTCTCACAGCTGGAGGGGACAGAGTACCCCGTCAAGGAGCTGGGGTCTGTAGAGAGAGACTGGCCATTTGATAAAGGTGAGGAGCAGTAAGCTAAAGTGAAGCAAGAGTTTTCCATGGTGCTTTGGTCTTTAATAGGAGGCTTTTCTAGCAGAGCTAGGACTTCCACCTAGGTTGAGTCCTGGAGGATGAAGACCCAGGATTGGATCAGGACTGTTTCATCAGGTGAGGAAGGTAGAAAGGAAGGATTTACTTCCAGTAAAAACACTGCTATTAAGATAGAAAGAAGGCCAACATTCCTGCTCTTCACCTCCTCCCGCCATGATTTTTTTTCTATGTTCTTTTAAACATTTTCTCTTTAAATAATGATCTGGGCAAAGGACAAAATATTTTTAATAATACAGAATCATAGCTTATGCTCCTATCTGAAAAGGAAAGATTCCTTTGGCATGTTGAGTTTTGACTATTTCCTTGCAAATCGTGAGTAAGTACCATATCCAATGTATTAGTTTTGACATATGGTTACACCCAGTGCAGCCTCAGCCAAGCTGTCTCTGGGGATTACAAAGGCATAGAGTTAAATTTCCCAAGTTGGAAAAGAGACTTTCAGAAATGAATTTCTCGCTCCACTCTGAGTGACTTTGCTACAATTTCCCTGGGGAGGTTGCTAGGCATTTAATAGATCTCCATGTTCAGAAAATTCTTCCTAGCATTTCAGTCTTAGGTGATTTTTTTTCTCCCCTTGGCCTCAGTTTTATGCTGTAGAGGCTGCATCCAATTGCTTTTATGTTCATATTTATAGAATCTCTCTTGAAGGTTATCTCTTAACCTGTTGTCCTCCAGACACTCCTCAGGTATTCGGTGTCATAGTCATTTCCAGTTAGTAAAGCCCAATTAACGGAGTGAACAAAGGGGGCAGGCCACGTGAGAACTGAGTCCAGGCCAGTTCCCACCACCTCTGCACAGCTGCCGGCCTTCTTCCACCCCTAAGCTCTCCCTGGGACATGAGGGACTCCACTTCAGCTCTGACAGTGCCTTGTTGCTCTTGGCGCTGCACAGTAGCTTACATCCTGTGTGCTTAGAAGAAAACGTCCTCTTTTCAAAGACTCTTTCCAGTATCGAGAGGGTTTATACGGTGTCACACACATACACACACACACACACACACACACACACACACACGATTTGGAACCATTATTTTGTTAGCTTTGCTAAGGAAACAAAGCATAAGCAAAATGAAAGAGGCCATATTTGAAAGTATTTTTTTTTTAAGCAGCCTTAAAGCTTGCCCTTAAGTAAGGTTATTAAAATATAATATCTTCTTACTCATTAAATCAGACACCTGGCCTCTTTTTCCTGCTAGTATTTTGTTAGTTTATAGACACTTTTCCTAGTGATGGTTTTTTGGATATCTACTAAACCTGAGGGGCCAATGAGGGTCTGGATCCGCTTGAAGTGCCAGGCAGAGGCTGGTCAGAATACGCCTGATGGTCTCACCTGCGCATGCACCTGCCTCAGGCCTCAGGCTCCAGCAAGATCACGTGGTACAATCATGGCTGCCACATCCCCCAGGGGGCTGTTACAAGAGGAGGAGGCTATGGGGTTGCTGGTTAACCTTGAAGATATCAATTACAAGGTTTTTGTGTGTGTTTGAAAATGCTTCAGTTTTAACTGCATCAAGAAATACCAGTTTTGAGCTTTTCACTAATTCCTAATCTTCTCAAATTTACTTGGATTGTGCCCTGTGGGTGCAATACTTTTTACTCTTTTCTTCTTCCTTCTGCAAATGTATCCTGCATTTGAGGCCTTTTTCCCTCTTGGTTACTCTCTATGTGATTTTGTTTCTCTTCTTTGCCTCTTACTTGGATGCGTCCAGTTGAGTTCTCCAATAAAGCTTTGCATTTTGCAAGAGTGACCTTGTACTATTCTTAGTTATATCTTTGTATGTTCACGTGTTTAACTATCTGGCTGTGAAGTCCTTCTTCTTTTGGTCTTTAACAGTTAAGTGCAATTATAGTGTGGCATTTTCCAAGAAACACTGAATTTCCTGAATCATCGGAGGAGAAGCAGTAGATCTTTCAAATACAGAGGGGTTGGAGTGAGTTAACAGAAGTCAAGTGCACGTGTTTGGAAGTTATTTTCTTTTAGGAAGCAAAGTATCCAATTGCAATGGATGGCATGGAGTTGCTTTGCAGTCAGGTGGACTACTAGCAAGAAGACACCATATTTACTGATGAACCTATTTGTAGGGAAGTGATGGAGACGCAGACGCAGAGAACAGACTCATGGACACAAGCTGGGGAGGGGAAGGAGAGGATGAGAGGCATGCAGAAAGTAGCATGGAAGCATATACACTACCATATGTAAAATAGATAACCAACAGAAATTTGTTGTGTGACTCAGGGAACTCTAACTGGGGCTCTGTAACAACCCAGAGGGGTGGGGAAGGATGGGAGGCGGGAGGGAGATTTTTAGCGGGAGGGGACATATATATACCTAGGGCTAATTCACTTTGATGTGTGGCAGAAACCAAACCAATATTGTAAAGCAATTTCCCTTCAATTAAAAATAAACAAATTTAAAAAGATGAAGGCACCATCTTGCTTACTTCCTTTTGCTTGATGATTTAAAAAGGTTTCTCAGACCTCAAGAGTTGCAAATGAGGATGTAACTAATCCTTTTTGGAGGAAATATAAACTAATTCAATTCCTAATAAGCCTTCTTCCCAGTGGGAAATCACAGTGAATTAAAGTTGGAAAGGAAAAGCAAGTGTTTTTAAAGTCTTTTCCTCCTTAAGCCGAGAATGTCCTGTTTGTAAACTGTCAGCTGAATAAACATTATGACCAAATGTTTAGTGGGTTATACATTATCATGAATTATTTACAAAGTGAGATGAAATAAAATATTCTTGCTTCACTGTTCAGTGTTTCACAGATTTGCTTTTCTTAATTCATTGAAATTTGGGCAAACATCAAGATCTATGACGTTAAAACAAAATGCAATTAAAACAGGCTTTTTTTCTTGACGTATTTGTGCTTTGTGTTTTATTTCAGAAAGGTTTGTGATCAGCTTGTCTGATTTATGCTCAGGTTTTTTAAAAAAAATATTGAAGTATAGTTGATTTACAATGTTGTATTAATTTCTACTGTATAGCAGAGTGATTTCCTTACGTGTATATACATAGGCTTTTCTTCATATTCTTTTCAGGTATGGTTTATTACAGGATATTGAATATAGTTTCCTGCGATATACAGCAGGACCTTGTTGTTTATCCATTCTATGTATACTAGTTTGCATCTGCTAATCCCAAACTCTCAATCCATCCCACCTCCCACCTTCCACCTTGGCAACCACAAGCCTGTTCTCTATGTCTATGTGTCTGCTACTTACATAAATTCATTTGTGTAATATTTTATATTCCACATTCAAGCAATGTGTTAGTTGCTCAGTTCTGTCCAACTGTTTGCAACCCCATATACTATAGCCCACCATGCATCTCACCCTGCCATGTTCCTCTGTCCATGGAATTCTCTGGGCAAGAATTCTGGAATGGGTAGCCATTCCCTTCTCCAGGGAATCTTCCCAACCCAGGGATCGAACCTGGGTCTCCCCCATTTCAGGCAGATTCTTCACTGTGAGCCACCAGGGAAACCCTGCATCTAAATGACACCATATGGTATTTGTCTTGCTCTGTCTGACTTACTGTACTTAGTGTAATAATCTCTAGGTCCACTCATGTTCCTGCAAATGGTAGCTTTCATCCTTTTTTATGGTTGAGTGGTATTTCATGGTATATATATACCATATCTTCTTTGTCCATTACTCTGTTAATGGACATTTAGATTGTTTCCACGTCTTGTTTATTTTAAATAGTGCTTTTATGAACATTGAGTGCACATGTCTTTTCGAATTAGAGTTTTGTTTGGACATGTGCCAAGGAGTAGGACTGCATTATCGATGACAACTCTAGTTTTAGTTTTTTGAGGAACCTCACTACTGTTTTCCGTAGTGGCTGCACAAATTTACATTCCTACCAACAGTGTAGGAAGTGTTGGAAGATTCCTTTTTTCCCACGTCTTTGCCAGCATTGTTGTTTGTAGGCTTTTTAATGGTGGCCATTCTGACAAGTGTGAGCTGTTACCTCACTGTAGTTTTGATTTCTATTTCTCTAATAATTAGCAATATTGAGCATCTTTTCATGTGTCTATTGGCCATCCATATGTGTTCTTTGGAGAAATGTCTACTTAGGTCTTCTACCCATTTTTTGTTTGGGTTGTTTCATTTATGTCCTTGAGTTGTATGAGCTGTTTGTATGTTTTGGAAATTAAGCCCTTCTTGGTCGTGTGATTTTATACTCAAGTGTTTTTAAGCTTTGGCTGCCATCATTGGGCCATTACCTTCATTGAGGACTGGGAAGAGTTGCCTTGTATAAGATGTTAAATATCAGTAGTAGGAACTGACATTCTTGTTTTAATCTACTGCTTCTGCTTCTAGTACTATAGCAGCTAATGTTAATTGAGCCCTTATCATGTATTTCTGCAGTTTATGAGAAGGCCTTTGGTAGTTCATTGTGAAATAGGATCTCAAAGGTTGGTTAGTGATAGATAATGTGAGTTTACTAAAAATTTTTTGTTAGGAGTTTTTTTTGGATTTTTTTCAAGTGCAGTTTTGGCATCTAACAACACAATCACATATATATATGTGACTTGTAATTATTTTAGAATTTTTGATATACTTAAATATTATATGTGTTATAAATTAGATGTTTCTTATAGAGTTTTTTGAAGTTTTGATGCCAAGGTTATGCTGGGTTTAAGAAAGTGAAGTGTGAAATTTGATTTCTTTCTTCTGTATCATGCAATGTTTTAAATAGCATAAAAATTCTGTCTTAAAAGTTTGGTATTGCTCCCCTGTTAAATCATTGTCAACATTGTTTATTTCTGTATAGTTATTGAATTGTTCAGAGTCTACTTCTTGAGTCAGTTTTGATAATTTATGTTTCCTTAGGAATCATCTTCTTCATCTGATGTTTCAAATTTTCAGCATAGAATTGTATGTATTCCATTTTACTTGTATTAAATCTCCTTTGTCTCTTTGGCTATATCCATTTTCTTATTTCCAAGGTTGTGTGATTGTATTTTTTTTCTCTTCCTTGATGAGCTTTGCGAGAGTTTTATATATTTTATTCATCTTTTCAAAGAACCAGCTGTTCTGCTGTTTATATTCTAATCCCTTAATTTCTGCTTTTATCTTTTTAGTGATTCTTTTGGTTCCCTTAGGTTTATTTGATTTTTTTCAAAGCTTGAGTTGAATAATTTAATTAAAATTTTTTTCTTATTTGAAAATGACAGTGCCTTTTGTGTGTGTGTGTGTGTGTTATTTCCTGACCTTGTTTCTCTTCAAACCTTAAATATCTCTCCTTCCATCTTCACTAGAGGCTGATGATTTCTACATTGGAGAGAATTGCGACAGAAGAGATGTTCCAGACGTTCCCTTACCCTCCCCCACCCAGCATCCTCTCTGCTAGACTCCCTTCCTGCTTGCTGAATAGGGCTTCCCCGGTGGCTCAGATGGTAAAGAATCTACCTGCAATGCAGGAGACCCTGTTTCAATCCCTGGGTTGGGAAGATCCCCTGGAGGAGGAAACGGCAACCCACTCCAGTATTTCTTGCCTGAAAAATTCCATCGACAGAGGAGCCTGGCAGGGTATAGTCGACAGGGTTGCAAAGAGTCAAACTGGACTGAGTGACTTTCACTTTAGTCCTATTAATTGTTCAAGGTCCTGTGTAAAGGAAATTTCTCTTTGATGCCCCCATCCTATCTCCTCTTGCCTGGGCAAATGAAACTATCCTAAGGAGGATGGGGAGATTGGGGAAGTGTTGTCTGAGGGTACAAACTTTTAACTCATGGATAAATAAGTTCTAGAGGTCTAGTGCACAGCACAGTGAATGTAATCAGCAATATTATAATCTTCAAAGTTGCTAAATGATTGAATCTTGTCTGTCTAAAAAGGAAATGATAATTATGTGCATGATAGAGATGTTCTGTCTTGCTACTATGATAATCATGCTGCAATATATAAATGTATTAAATGAATGCAATATATACCTTCAGGTCAGTCGCTCAGTCATGTCCAACTCTTTGAGACCCCATGAATCGAAGCACGCCAGGCCTCCCTGTCCATCACCAACTCCCGGAGTTTACTCAAACTCATGTCCATCGAGTCGGTGACACCATCCAGCCATCTCATCCTCTGTCGTCCCCTTCTCCTCCCGCCCCCAATCCCTCCTAGCATCCGGGTCTTTTCCAATGAGTCAACTCTTTGCATGAGGTGGCCAGAGTATTGGAGTTTCAGTCTCAGCATCAGTCCTTCCATATATACCTTAAATGCACACAAAGTTACATGTCAATTATATCTCAAGAATGAAAGAAACCACCCTAGCACTTCTCCCTTCTCTCTTATATCTGAGATACTTCCTTCCCTGAACCCTGCTTGTTATAGCTCCATCTTTCAAGAAATTTCTCTTGCTCTTGCTTTCCCACCAGATGCCTGCAATTTCATTGTTCTATTGGACAAACTTCTGCAAAGAGTTATTTATACACACTGTCTCAAACTGACCTTTCTCTAGTCTATCTTAAGCTCAGTATAGACTTTCATCCCCTCACTCCATAGAGACTACTTTTATCTGGGTTATTGATGGCCTTCACTGGTGACTGAACTACAGTGGTCAGTTCTCAGACCTCCTGTATTATGGTTAGTCCTTCCTCTTTTGTTATATGTAGTTCTTATTTGACCTCCAGGGCACCTCAGAATCTTGGTCATCTTTCTACATCACTAGTTGCTCCTTATCACTCTCCTTTGCTGGTTCCTCCTTTTTCCCCTGGCCCAGAGTATATTCTTAGTCTTCCTCTCTTGTCTATTTTTACTCTATCCTTCATGATCTTACCTGGTATGATGGCTACCACATCTGTATATGTATGGCCTCCGACTTTAAGTCTCTAGCCCTGAATTTTCTCCCAGACTCTAGATGAGCATATCCAACTGCCTACCTGATGTGTAACTCTATTGAATGACATATAGGTGTCTCGAACTTAATGTGTATCACATTGAGCTTTTCATCTGCTTCCCAGTCCTGTTTGACAAGTCTTTCCCATCTTAGTAAATGACTTCTTCATCTTTCCACTTGCTCAGGCTATGTTGAAAGCATCCTTAACTTTTGATCCTCTCTCATGCCATATCCACAACAGTTCTCTTGGCCTTATTTTCATACATATCCAGGATCTGGTCAATTCTCGTCTTCTTTTTGCTACTACCCTGGCCTGAGTCACTATGTCTTCTCATTGTTGGTACTTCTGTGGTCTCCTAAATCATGTCCCTGCTTCCATCACTGCCCACCTACATCCAAAAGAGCAGCCAAAGTGATCCTTTCAAAATGTGAGTTGTATCAACCCGCTTGCCTGCTCAAAACTCTGCAGTTACTCCAGAGTACAGAGGATTAAAGCCAAAGTCCTTAAACATGTCTTGGGCCATTACTTCTCAGTTCAATTCAGTCACTCAGTCGTGTCCGACTCTTTGCAACCCCATGAACCACAGCAAACCAGGCCTCCCTGTATATCACCAACTCCCGGAGTCCACACAAACCCATGTCCATCAAGTCAGTGATGCCATCCAACCATCTCATCCTCTGTCATCCCCTTCTCCTCCTTCCCTCGATCTTTCCC
Organism: Cervus elaphus; assembly: GCF_910594005.1. NCBI lineage: Eukaryota > Metazoa > Chordata > Mammalia > Artiodactyla > Cervidae > Cervus > Cervus elaphus. Next base: position 16,162,084 of record NC_057839.1, on the reverse strand, counting down.
AGCATCAGGGTCTTTTCAAATGAGTCAGCTCTTTGCATCAGGTGGTCAAACTATTGGAGTTTCAGCTTCAACATCAGTCCTTCCAGTGAACACCCAGGACTTATCTACTTTAGGATGGACTGGTTGGATCTCCTTGCAGTCCAAGGGACTCTCAAGAGTCTTCTCCATCACCACAGTTCAAAAGCATCAATTCTTCGGCACTCAGCCTTCTTTATAGTCCAACTCTCACATCCATACATGACTACTGGAAAAACCATAGCCTTGACTAGACGGACCTTTGCTGGCAAAGTAATGCCTCTGCTTTTTAATATGCTGTCTAGATTGGTCATAACTTCCCTTCCAAGGAGCAAGCATCTTTTAATTTCATGGCTGCAATCATCATCTGCAGTGATTTTGGAGCCCAGAAAAATAAAGTCTGATACTGTTTCCACTGTTTCCCCATCTATTTCCCATGAAGTGAGGGGACCAGATGCCATGATCTCCGTTTTCTGAATGTTGAGCTTTAAGCCAACTTTTTCACTCTCCTCTTTCACTTTCATCAAGAGGCTTTTTAGTTCCTCTTCACTTTCTGCCAGAAGGGTGGTGTCATCTGCATATCTGAGGTTATTGATATTTCTCCTGGAAATCTTGATTCCAGCTTGTGCTTCCTCCAGCCCAGCGTTTCTCATGATGTACTCTGCATAGAAGTTAAATAAGCAGGGTGACAATATACAGCCTTGATGTACTCCTTTTCCTATTTGGAACCAGTCTGTTGTTCCATGTCCAATTCTAACTGTTGCTTCCTGACCTGCATACAGGTTTCCCAAGAGGCAGCTCAGGTGGTCTGGTATTCCCATCGCTTTCAGAATTTTCCACAGTTTATTGTGATCCACACAGTCAAAGGCTTTGGCATAGTCAGTAAAGCAGAAATAGATGTTTTTCTGAAACTGTCTTGCTTTTTCGATGATCCAGCGGGTATTGGCAATTTGATCTCTGGTTCCTCTGCCTTTTCTAAAACCAGCTTGAACATCTGGAAGTTCACGGTTCATGTATTGCGGAAGCCTGGCTTGGAGAATTTTAAGCATTACTTTACTAGTGTGTGAGATGAGTGCAATTGTGTGGTAGTTTGAGCATTCTTTGGGATTGGAATGAAAACTGACCTTTTCCAGTCCTGTGGCCACTGCTGTTTTCCAAATTTGCTGGCATATTGAGTGCAGCACTTTCACAGCATCATCTTTCAGGATTTGAAATAGCTCAACTGGAATTCCATCACCTCCACTAGCTTTGTTTGTAATGATGCTTCCTAAGGTCCACTTGAATTCACATCCCAGGATGTCTGACTCTAGGTGACTGATCACACCATTGTGATTATCTGGGTCGTGAAGAGCTTTTTTGTACAGTTCTGTGTATTCTTGCCACCTCTTCTTAATATCTTCTGCTTCTGTTAAGTCCCTACCATTTACTTCTCAGACCTTCCCAACTCCTGTTGGGTTGGCCAAAATTCATTTGGATTTTTCCAAAACAACTTACAGAAGAATCAGAATTAACTTCTTGGCCAACCTGCTAGTTTTCCCCTCCCTTGCTGTTGTCCAACATGTGGCTTCCTTGCTGTTGTTTGGATGTGCCAGGCATGCTGTTGCCTCCAGGTCCCTGCCGTGGCTGTTTCAAGGTTCTGTCTAGAAATTCTTCCCCTGGATATCCAATAGGTGATTTCCCTCAATTCCTTTGAGTCTTTACCAAATGTCATCTTCTCCTTGAGACTCACACTGGCCACCCTATTTAAAATTGAAGCCCCTCCCATCCACTTCCAACTCCATTGACGATGTCTAATTTGTTTGTTTGTTTAGTTGGTTGGTTTACATTGTGCTTTAAATTTTCTACGAGATTATATAACTTTCTATATCTGTTTATTATCTGCCTCCCTCATTAGAATGTAAATTCTATGAGGGCAGGGATCTTTGTCTTTGTTTTTTTCCACACAAATGTGTCCAAAGCACATGGAATGGTGCTTGGCAAATAGAGGGATCTCATTGAGTGTCAGATGCATGTGAGTGAAGTCTACAGTTTGACTGTGAGAAATATTGGCAACAGCTCATATACTCTGATGCTCAACATACTCATTGTCCTTAGTTTCTAAACAGCTCTCTGGGATTTGTGTCTCTTTCTGAGTGGAGAGAGATGACTGCTGTGGGAGGCAGGCATAGGGGCAGTAGCAAGGGAGATGTGTTCAGGAAGCAGTGCTCTCCTTAATTCCCAGATCACTGAAGTGGAGAATGAAGCTCCTGCTGTCATTTTCACTGAAGAGGCATGTGCTTGAGTCAACAACGTGGTGCTGCGCTCTGCTTAGGCGCTCAGTCGTGTCCAACTCTTTGCAGTCCCATGGACTGTAGCCTGCCAGGCTTCTCTGTTCATGGGATTCTCTAGGCAAGAATCCCGGAGTGGGTTGCCATTCCCTTCTCCAGGGATTCTTCCCGACCCAGGGTTCAAACCCACATCTCCTGTATTGGCAGGCAGATTCTTTACCTCTGAAACACCAGGGAAGCCCCAAAGTGGTAGAAAGGTTATAATGCCAATTCCCACATTTAAAAATAGAACCTAGTAATGAAGTGAAATGAGGATGTGCTGTGAGCAGAAGCATTGGGCGTATTTCTGTCTTATGATTACAGCGGTTACTCGCCAGATTCTGACAGTCCTTAGTGTTTTCAGCAAGCTTGATGTTTGGAGGCACTATGAATATTCACTCCTCTTTAAGTCTTCAGTGACATTTTGCTGAGAAGTTAGGAGAGGCAGCACCAGGAACTTAGATGGACACCGCTTTTAATAAGAAGTCTCTTCTTTTAAGATGTGTCTTTAGAGATCTTTGTTTAGAATATTGGTTGACCATTTCCAATTCCTGAAAGATGGTTCTTTCCATTGGTTATTGAAATGAACCTTTATAAACACAATGAAGTCTATTTTAGAGTTCTTGACTCTAGCTCTCCTATTAAGCCTAGTTTATTAAGTGGCCTGAGACATAGCCCAGAGCCAAGTTTGTTTCCCTGCTATATAGCACTGCTGTGGATTAACATTGCTAAAAAGAGCTTTAGCTATTGCATTGCTGAATGTGCCCTTTCAGAGGATGTCCTTCTAGAAATCTTGAGAATGACATAAACCTTAGTGATAAAATTGCTAATTATTTTTCATTTTTCATATCACATAGAGGTATAAAGAATTTGATACATTAAGAGAAATTGCTTAGAAATTGCTTATTCATTTATAAAAACTTGAGCTTTCTTTGTGACTGTCTAGGAAAAGGGGAATCTTCAGAGATAGTGCTCAAGTGTTTTTCTCAGGAATGATCTCAAATTGGTTCTTTTTTCCTTTTTAGTTAGATTATTGCATAATACATTTTTGTCACTTAACTAGGTCATTTAAGAGGAGAGACCAAATTACTTAGAACTAAGTCAAATTTTTATTAAAACCTGATGCTTTACGAAACTGACTTCTCTTAGTTTGTCTATTTTTTTTTTTTAATACTTTAGGCAGAACATTTTGTGATGGTGAAACTTAAACCAGGCACTTTCTCCCAAATCAGCCTCAGGAACACCTCCCACATCTCTCTTTGCCAATACGTGGCCAGGATATTTCTGGGGATGGCAAGCTGAAGGGAAACAAGGAACATATTTTGGAGGTTTGAATCAAGGATATAAAGTATGAGATTGTCACTGTTAGTGGAATTACTCTCATTTTATTTCCAAGCAAATATGATGATTGCATATTGGCCCACCTTATTAAGCAAGGTATTACTTTTCCTCTAGGCCAAGGAAAGAGTTCTTGTTGATTCCTTTTTCTTTCCTTTAGCTACAGTTCTATCATTATTCTTGAGATTTTAGTTGTTGCTTTTAAATACACTTAGAAGGCATGGAGCACAGAAGCACAGGGCAGGGTTTTGTGTATTAAACTGTCTCCCTAGTTAACCAAGCATATTTCACGGTCAGAGCAAGTTTAAAACTCATATACAGTAAACTCCCCAACCAGGTGGAAATCTGACTTCTAGTGATGAGTTAGAGATTTGATTTGGGGTCATTCTTGCCATAACTTAGTAACTAGTGATTATTTTTGTACATTATGAAATGTCAAACCTTTTCAAGTAATATTAAGTTAAATGGTTCTTCTATAGGCTGTAACCATTCTTTTTTTTTTTTTCTTTCTCTCTTTAAATGTCTCATTTAAAAAAAAAAAACTCAAAAGTGGTTCTTTCCTTATTTACCACCTACATCTGCCTTGCTCTTAATGAACGATTATGTCATTTTTAAGAAATGCCACTATTTTTCTGGTTTTATGATTTCACCTTTTCTTTTTAAATTTCTGCCAGTTGTGTTTATGTCTTAGGGATGAAGTAATATACTTTTCTTACTAGAACATCTATATTAATCTTTTATTTGATCTGAAGGGATGCTTTAAAAATGGCTTCATATTTTTTAGTTTTAAGTATTGTTCATGAATTTGTGCTTTAACAGAAATCATTATAGTACATGTGTGAGACTTAGTTTTAAGCTCCAAGAACATATGCATATTTTATCATTCTCCTTACATTCTTAATCTGATTTTCAAAATGATTATAAATATTGGATGTGCCCATGACTTACTACCAAGTAAGATCCTCCTTCCCCCCAAAGAATAAGATGCCTGGTGATTCATTTGCTTCAAATGCCTTCAGAGCTTTAATGATTTTAATATCAACAAATAAGAATGCTGAAAATATGGATATTAAAAGCTTTTAACCTTTATGTATATATGCCAAATTAGTAAATGTCTCTTCTTATAGTTGGCTTACAAGATCCCTCAACATTTCTTAGATAGCTTGCTTACCCATTATCCAGGTATGATGGTATTTCAAAATTTCTGCTTCCCTTTTGGTCTTCTGTCTAGCCTTGTCTTTCTGTGTCCTTGTGTCTACTAAAAGGATATGAGTCTGAAGCAAAAAAAAAAAAGCTTGTACTTTTTAAAATGCAAGCATTTATTATGTATCAGCTCTGCAGTAGGCAGCTGGAGGCTCAAAGTTGACTCTGTTGTGATACCTGATCTTGATGGTATTCATTCATTTATTCATTAAACAAGAATTTATTGAAAACATATTATGTGTCAGGCATTGGAATATAGCTATATTAAAACAGATAAAAGTGAAGTTGGCATTCCTAATTGGGGAAACAGATAGTAAACAAGGTTTTAAGTTAAAAATATGTACATTGTATATGTATGTCCTTACATTTAGCTTGTATACATATACCTAACATGCATGTGTGCACTCAAGTTAGTGGTAAGTGATAAAGAGAGCAAAGAAGCCAGTGGAGGGAGCCAAGATGCAGATGGGAAGGCAGTCATAGGTTCAAAATTTGTATAAGATGGTCAAGGAAGGTCTTAATAAGGAGATAACATTTCAATAAAGACCTGGAGATAGTAGGTAAAAACCTTGCCTAGTGGAAGAGATAAACACATAGGAACTTTTTTGTTTGTTTGCTTTTTCGTCTTTATTGGAGTATTGTTGCTTTGTGATGTTGTATTCGTTTATACCGTGCAGCAAAGTGAATCAACAGTATGTTCCCTCCCTTTTGGACTTCTTCACACTCAGGTCACATCAGTGCATTAAGCAGAGTTCTCTGTGCTATGCAGTATGTTCACATTAGTTTTCTGTTTTATGCAGAGTATCAATACTGTATATGTGTCAATCCTTCCATAAGTAAGAGATTGATGGGGTCAGATCTTCATTTTGAATAGGTCATTCTGGCAAAGGAGTGGATGTTGATTTAACAGATGTCAACAACAGTGGATGTTGACAGTGTAACAGATTGGTTTGGAGGGTATTCTAGTGGTTCTGGTGAGAGATGGTGACTTAACCCAGGAAGTGGTGTGCAGGCAGTTGGGGCTTGAGACAATGTGGTCAGTATATACTTAGGAAGTAATCTCAGAAGAGGATGAAATGGGTCGATGGCATCACTAATTCAATGGACATAAACTTTGGCAAACTCTGGGAGATGGTGAGGAACAGGGAGGCCTGGCATGATGCAGTCCATGGGGTCACAAAGAGTCGGACACAACTTGGTGACTGAACAACAACAGTCTCAGCAGAGCTTGGTAGCTGCCCTGGGGGGTAAGGTGAGAGAAGTCAAGTAATCTTTCTAACCTACAATAAGAAATACATTTTATATCTCAATTCAGTACACATGCTTATAAATATGCAACTAACTGATTATGGAATATGTTGCTGAAGCAGAGTTACTTAGAACAGTCCTTTACCCAATTGTCTGTGACAATATTCTGATATTTTCTAATTCACTCAATTTTTATTTCTTTAAAATGTTGACTTTGACTTGTTAAATAGATTCTGCTGTTGGATCATGACCCTCAGAGTGGAAAACACCTGCTCAGGTTTCTTCATGTTATCTTCTAATAGACAGGATATCCCCCTCTGAGTTCTTTGTGGTCTCCAGTCTCCAGACACCTTCACCCAGCAGAGTGGGAAGAGGGAGAAGGCAGTAAATGGTATTATTTCCAAGTGCACTATGCTGTGGAAGCATTTCCTTTGAGGAAATAACATGCTAAGGCAACTGCTGATGTCTCAGCAGGACAGGTGAAGAGCCATACACAACATGTCCCTGCCAGTTACCTAGGTAATGCATCACTGCAGAGAAGGTGGTTAGTTGTGCTGGAAACATCTTTTATGCAGGTTTTTATTTGGTGGAGGGAGTGGAGAGGGGGAGAGAGAAAGGCTTTCTCTATTCTCTTTGCTGCTAAAATTGCCTGTCCTCATTAGATACAGAATGGCAAAATTTGGGGTGCTGCACTTTTTTCTGTGGGACTCTAAGTTGGACCCATGTTGGAAACCATTGTTGGTTTTCTCCAACCAAATAGCTCAGGTTTTCAGCTACAAAATTGGAGATATTACCACCTACCTGGTTGGTTTGTTTTGTGAAGATTAAGTGAGATAACATGTAGAAAGTACAGTGAAGTATAGGAAGCATATTGAATAAATGACCACTGTTACTTTCTTCATGCAACTAAAGTATTATTGGCATTAGACCATTTTGACCATTTTAATTAGCACTAGGAAAGATATGGGACCTTTCTGAGTTTCATATATAGAATAAGTTAAAATCAAAATTCTTATGCTGGTGTGTGCTGAAATTTTTAAGAGTATAAATCTCCATAAAAATGCATTTGAATTCAGATAGGAAAGATATTAAAGTGTATCTAAGTTGAGATAGTTCTATAGGTGGCTTCTGAAGGGTCTTGGCTCTTTGTGATAGCACACCCTGGAGTAAACAAAGCTTTTTTATGCCCCATAAATTACATATAAATGTATATGATCTTGAATATTTTAATATTCTTGTTCTTACTCTTTGCATGGTAGGTCTCCAGTGCATTTCAGATAGCTAAGCTTAGTTTCTTGAATATGAGATTTCTTTGAATGATGAAAAAGTCATGGCTGTAAAAGGTTTGATTTCTGTTGAACAGTAGACAAGTTTAGCTCAAAGATGTTACTGCAAGGAGAATCTGTGGAAATAGGCAACAGAGGACACCTCCATCGGAAGAATTTTACTGAGACCCGAAGGAACCCTTTCTTTTGGAAGAGGTTGGCAAAATGCTCCTTAAAAGTCATAATGGCTGTCTTTATACCAGTAGGTACTAAATGTAACTTTTTAGGGGAATAACACCCAGGGGTTGGTCCCCAATATTTGGCTCCACTGGAGGTACTGGTGGGGTAAGCTAAGAGGGGGGGAAGGAGAGGGGATTACTGAGTACTCTGTGTTTCCTTGCTTTCCTTGAGTAGTTGTTGTTCAGTCAACAAATTGTATCTGACTCTTTGCAGCTCCATGGACCACAGCATGCCAGGCTTCCCTGTCCTTCGTTATCTCCCAGAGTTTGCTCAAATTCATATCCACTGAGTCAGTGATGCTATCCAACCACCTCATCTTTGAGTACTGTTTTCTTTTTGGTAGTTTTTGCTTTGTTTTATAAACACAATACTACATTTTCCATGAAGTTAATTGAAGCAAAAACATATTTAGCTGTTAGATTTGCTTTTTGGAAAAAGGAAAGAGTTGGAGCAGCACTTAATTGACCCATTTAATAGGACAGATAAGGTAAATGTGTGTTTTACTTGAGTGAATACAATGATCATGCAATTAGGGGTGGTATTTAGTTATGGATTTTGGGATGCAGTCTGGGTAAGAATAGTATGGTTTTTATTGCCGGATTTTGAAGGCAGTGTGTCTAGTAAATGACAAAGTATATTAGGAAATAGGTCTTTGGAGTGTGTGTATATGTTAATGGGGACATTTAAATTACAAGTGAAATATTTCAAGGGGCTTTGTTTAAAAGAAATGACAGAGATGATGGTGTTGATTAGCTCTATTCCCTGGAATTCAATGTATTTAAGCAGTGTGGTACACACTTTGCTTGTCTACAGCATGCCCAAGCATTTGGTCTGAAGATAGCATTCTTTTTCATAATGAAATGTACATTAACTATGCAGACCCTTCATAGAGCAGTGTTTTAATCATGCTCTATTGATTTATACATCACTTCAATGCTGCGTATTGAGGGCCTCTTGTTCTGCTTTACTTGGATTCTCATTCTCTCTACCTGACTTGCATAATGCTTTGCGACCCTGTTAAATTTTTTTCCCGTGGGAAGCAGTCATGATTAGGAAGCCACAAAAGGTCAACCGTATTGTCGCTCTCTTTCAGCTTTCTGAGGTGCAGAGAACCAATGATAGGCTTAGAAAAGTGTTGTCATTGTCCATAATTGATAGTGGGTTATCAGAACTTACTGAAAATGAATAAATGCTGAGTTTCCAGCTTTGGCATGAACCTGAGTGATTTATTGCAAGCTGCTGATGCCAAGAGGATGTTTTGCACATCCTGAAGGAGTCGGGTGATAACGAGAAGCCTCTGTCAGTGGTTCCTTGTTTCCTTACCAGAGGACCATTCCAGGCAGGGCCATTGTGAGCAGCCTTATGAACAGTGATGGTTCTCGGAAACTCAGGTTGTTGCTACAAGCTGCCCATTACAAATGGGAATATTTTATTATTTTTCTTTTGTCTTAATGTTAATTTGAGTGAGAAGAAATGTAGATCTAGTTGGTATGGATGAAGTATACCTGCATGGACTGGAATAAATAAGTCAAATTCCTTGCACTCCACCTGCAACTTCTAGAATCTCATTTGGATTGAAAGACTAGAGCTAGGTTTTATGCAGGAATAAAACTCTGCTTGCTTCATTATTATTCATGGTCAGATCCCCAAATCTCCTCCCTGAAGAGATGTATTCTTCCCAGCAAATTAAAACATCCTTTTTTTCTAGAGGCCAAATGATGGTGGTGTCAACTATTGATGAAGATGAATAGGTAATTATTTTCTCAATTTACACACTCCTCCCCCCAACCCCCTACTGTTCAGGACACTGGGGGGTACTGCGGGGGGGTGGTGCTCATTTAAACCAAGAGCCAGTATTTCATTTCCTCTCCTCTTCATAGGTTGTATGCATTGTGTTAATCTCCTGGTTAGGTAATGGCGGAAAATATTGGAAAGTGTGATGGCTCATTATAAGGACATTTGACATAAGCATATTTGCTGATGACGGATTGCCGGTCAGTGGTAATTTAAAGGGATTCTGAGCAGTGGTTAAGGTAGAACATTTTTCTTGCATTAATCAGTTAGGATCAGGATAGCCTAAATTACAGAGATCTGTCAAAGTCTCTAAGTGAAAGGTAGATTTTAGAAGCTGGTTATCAGTTGAACATATGCACATCTTATGCTTATCTGCTGTATTTCTCCCTAACTTAATCAAATTCTCATGAAAGAAGATCTGGGTTAACAACTTGCTGTTTTACTTTATGTACTGGTATATTAATTCATTCTCAGGAAGGAAAAAAATACTTTAAAACACATTTTAGGAAATGAAAACTGGGGCTAGAATGGGAATATTGACTTTCAAGATTTTCAAGATATTGGCAGTAGAAACACATCAAATTCTAACCTAAATAGATCTGGAACTTTAATCAAGTGTGTCTTGAGCAGTGTGACCTAATTACACATACTCCTTAAAACAGACATTAGTCCACCTCTGAAAATTATTGGAGTGGTTATGTTTTCATTTATGGAAAAATATCTTGGATGTGCCCCCAGGCGAAAAGTGGTTGTTTAGAGGCATTTTGGAGCTCCCAAAGAGATGCATGAGTGCATAACACTTCAGTTTCATCATGACATGCTTTATGATAAAGCAGCATTGGGCACAGTTTAGCAATATCCAAAGATCAGAACAGCTGTTATCTGCAGAGCCACTGGGGTGTATCTGTCAGACGTTTGCATATGGAACAAGGTGTTCCAGTTAATATGTCGTGATAGTTTAATTACATCACCTTTCCTGGGAGTTTACTTGATTCCTGGTTCAAGAGCGTCCAGTGAGATGGCATTCTATCAATTTCTCTTCCTTTAACAGCTTTCATTTTTCTTACTATTGGGTCTAGGTTATATGTATTCATTTCTAAAATATGTTGAAATAAATAAGTCTTATGTATAAATAACTTTTTCTCTCCCTCCCTGCTAAATTCCTGAATGCTAAGACGTCTTATTGTTTTAGCACTTGCTTTCTCTGCAGAGCATGTATAGATATTAGGAACTCAGGAAATGTTGTTATTAGCTGGTAAAGAGGAATAATCCACAAATCTTCCACTGGCTGGCAGCTCCAGAGACACTTGGATCTTAGATGGAGTCCAAGGTACTTTGTGCTGTACTGTGTAATGTAGGACCATTTTCCATTGCTCTCAAAATTCTCTATCTGAACAGTTTTCTACCTCCTTTGTTCCTTTTAAAATAGAACTTAGCTGAAAACAGTTTGTCTCTGAGTCTATATACTTTATGTTCAAGACTAATTAGATTCTTAATGTTTTCTGGAGTTTTACTTTCCAGAATGGAATGGTGCTGTCCAGCAGACCTTTCTGAGATGATGGAAATGTTCCAGACTCTGCAGTGTCCAATATGGTAGCCATTAGCTGTGCATAGCTTTTAAGCTCTTGAAATGAGGCTGAATTGACTGTGGAACTAAATTTTTCATTTAAATTGAACTTAAATAGCCATGTGTGGTTGGTGGCTACCATATTGGACAGCACAGTCCTAGAAGCTTGAAAACAACTCAGTTCACGTGTCTTTCCTGTTTTCCAGTTGTCCTTTATTTTTTCTCTTAGTTCTACTTACTCCTTATTCCTTCCATCTGAACAACCTGTTAGCATTGTGTCTGAGAACATGTTTCTTAGGAGACACTGCAGAAATGATGAGAAAAGATTTTCAAAAAATCTCTTGTGCCTTGTATAAATACAAGTGATATAGAGAAATGGAGCTTTGCTAAGAATTCAAATATACAAGTGAATTTTTGTACCAAAAGTACAGCAAAAAATTATTTAAGCCATTGAAACAATTGAAGTGCTCAGCTTGCTATTTTGGAGCTAAAGGAAATGTTTGTATTCAGGATTAATTGTATAGAATAATTACACCGAGTGTAAGGATGCAGTTCAAAATGATTTAGGTTTCACACAAATTTAATTTCATTTTAGTTACTATTACCTGCAAAAAGTGATGCCAGACATGGTAGTAAATGTTACTTTTATATGAATACATGTATTTGTCCTTTATATGAATACATGTATTTGTCCTTGTCTTATCTGGTGTTTGATAAGAATGAGGGTGGTATTGTCAGCTGCTTGGAAGAGAGGCTAGATTAATATCTAATGTTATATATTATGTAATACATTTATTAAATTCTGCATGATTTTTCCTCCCAGTAGATGAAGAAGTACTTACTATAGGATCCATGGACCTTGAGGATTTACAGATAGCCTGAGACTGTTAGCAATGTTGTATTTATTCTGCCTCTGTGTTTATTTGGGGAAAAGAGTTATAAGTTTTATAGAATCTGAGAACTTCAAAGGTCAAGTCACTTATTAGATTGAGATATTCCTGATTGCAGGGGCTATGTTTACTTACCAGTTTATCCTCCCATTTCCATTATAGTACCCTAACATTCAATCAACACTTTTGGAATGTAATTGGAAACCATTTCTTTCAAAGCTGATGCATTGCCTTTCTTTTTATCCAAGTGTTAAAATGAATCCATAATAACTTTTATTTTTTCTTTGCTTCTGGTGTAAGGTTTCTACTGTTCTCCCTCATATGGTGATGTGGAACAGTTAATCCTAGAGGAAATAGCTCTGGCATTTGGGGGATCAGGAGAAGTTAACGTCCCCGTTTCCCACCACTTCTTTCTGTGGAGACTGACTGGTTTCACTGCAAACCTTAGCACCATCCTGTTTTAACCCTACCTGACCCTCATACCCGTGTCTCTTTCCTGTCTTCATCCAGGGTGGGCTACTCACTCAGTTAACTATTTTTTTCAGAAACTAAACCTCAGACTGTTTAATGAGCATCTCTCTGGGCTTGCCAGGTGGCTCAGAGGGTAAAGAATCTGCGAGCAATGCAGGAGACCTGAGTTCGATTGCTGGGTCAGGAAGTTCCCCTGGAGAAGGGAATTGCTACCCAGTATAGTATTCTTGCCTGGGAAATCCCATGCACAGAGGAGCCTGGAGGGCTACAGCCCATGGGGTCACAAAGAGTTGGACACAACTGAGCAACTACGCATGCACTGCTATTACTTATATCTGCAATTAGGACAGAGGCACAAGATGCAAAATGCCAGAAGATGGAAGATACTTCAGTACCATATGTTGTTTCTTTCTGTTCTTCAATGTGTGTGTGCCTTGGCTTATGTGTGCTTCCCAACCTGCTGACACACACGTGATTTGAGCCATATTTTTACTCTGTACCACTCACCGAAGTACTGTTTAATATGATGGTAAGTAAACTGGAGAATCAAATATAAGTTCCAAGCAGAGGTAGGAAGGCTGTAACAACTATTAGATAACAGAAGATGGCACTTGGTTAGTGTCAAAGGAAGAGACTCCTACTGGAGTTATTCTATCAAATTATTTGACTTCTTGGGAAAAAGTTAGAATAGGAAAAAAGATATGAGTAATTGGTTTCATGGTCTTACATTCACATACTGTCAGCAGTGGCCCATTCCTTTTTTTCCCCTCTGTTCTTCAGTAGTTTTTGAGTCATGGTGAAGTGACAGGTCCGTCATGATGATAGATGGCGTGATATATATATACACACACAGAGAAGATCTTGATAGCAATGAAGGAAAGTACTATTCTATGCTTGAATATGACAAAGGATTAGGATTAGGGACCACAGGGAGAACTATCCTTGATAGAACATGTTTGCATCCTCTCAGCTATATCTGGGCTATTGGGGTCAGTGTGTTTTCTATTCTATAAAATCACTGTGAACATGTCATTCATACAAAATAAACACACAAGCTCACATCAAAGCCAGAGGACACTTGATATATTACTTACTTTTGCTGTGTAAGATACTATCCCCTGCAAACTGAATCTAACAATGCATAAAAAGACTTATACACCATGATTCATCCCAGGGTCATAAGGATGCTTCATTATATGCAAATTAATTAATGTGGTACATCACAAAGACAAAAGAAAAGATGAAAACTACATGATCATATCAATAGATTCAGAAAAGGCATTTGAATGAATTCAACACCTATTAGTGATAAAAAAAAAAATAACCTCTTACCAAAATGGGTATCAAGGAAGCATATGTCAGCATAATAAAAGCTCTTTACGACAAAACCCACATCTAACATAATACTCAATGGTGAAAAGCTGAAAGCCTTGCTGCTAAAATCTGGAAGAGTACAAGGATGCTCACTCTCACCAATTCAGCACAGTAGTTTTTTTTTTTTTCTGTTGACATATAGGTGGTTTACAGTATTGTGTTCCTGCCGTACAGCCTATTCAGTGTGGTACTAAAAGTACTAGCCACAGCAATCACATAAGAAAAAGAAATAAAAGGTATCCAAATTGGAAGGAAAGAGGCAAAATTATAATTATATGCAGATGACAAGATATTCTATATTGAAACCCTAAAGACTCCATACAAAAACTATTAAAACAGTTAAATGAATTCAGCAGGGCAGCAGAATACAAGCTTAACCATACAGAAATCTGTTGCATTTCTTTATAGTAAAATGAGATATCAGAAAGAAAAAGCAAAACAAAAAATTTCTTTTAAAATTACCTTAAAAATAAAATACTTTGGAATAAATCTGATCAAGGAGGTGGAAGACTTATACCCTGAGAACTATTAATATATAATATTGATAAAAGAAATGGAAGATAATTCAAAGAAATGGAAAGATACCCCATGCTGTTAGATTGGCAGAATTAATATTGTTAAAATGGCCATACTACCCAAATCAATCTATAGATTTAATGCAATCCCTATCAAATTACCTGTAATATTTTTCACAGAACTAGAGCAAATAATCCTAAAATTTATTTGGAACAAAAGACCCCAAGCAATTCTGAGGAAAAAGAACAAAGCTGGAGGCATAACCCTCCCCAGACTACAGATAATACTATGAAGCTACTGTAATCGAAACAGCACAGTATTGGCAAAATGGTGCAAAATAGAGAGCCCAAAAATAAACCTATAGACAATTACTTTTCAATAAAGGAGGCAAGAATATATAAAGGAGAAAAGAAAATTTCTTCAGCAAGTGGTGCTTGGAGAGCTGGACAGTGCATATAAATCAATTAAGTTAGAACACTTCCTCACTTCATACACAAAAAATAAATTTACAATGGCTTAAAGACTTAAATATAAGACATGGCACCATAAAACTCCTAAGAGAATATAGGCAAAATACTCTCTGACATAAATTGCAGCAATGTTTTCTTAGGTCTGTCTCCCAAGACAGAAGAAGTGAAAGCAAAAATAAGCCAGTGGGACCTAATCAAACTTGGAAGCTTAGGCACAGCAAAAGAAACCATAAACAAGATGAAAAGAAAACCTACAGAATGGGAAAAAATTTGCCAGCAATGTTACCGACATGGGATAAATTTCCAAAATGTATCAACAGCCTCATACAACTCCATATCAAAAAATGGACAGAAGACTTAGACATTTTTCCAAAGAAGACAAATGACCAACAGGCACATGAAAAGATGTTCAATATTACTAATTATCAGAGAAATGCATATCAACATTATAGTGAAGTATTACCTCACACCAGTCAGAATGGCTATCATCAATAATAAGTGGTGGAGAGGGTATGGAAAAAGGAATTCCTACAATGCCTGTGGGAATGTAAATTGGTAAAGCCACTATGAGAAACAGTATGGAGGTTCCTTAAAAAGCCAAAAATAGAGTTACCATATGAAACAGCAATCCTACTCCTGGGCATATATCCTGAAAAGACAAAAACTAATTCGAAAAGATACATGTGTTCCAGTGTTCATAGGAGCACTATTTATGATAGCCAAGATATGAAACCTACCTAAGTGTCCACCGACAGATGAATAAATAAAGATGTGGATGGACTATTGCTTGGCCATAAAAAAGAATGAAATAATGCCATTTACAGTAACATGGATTGACTTCATATTAAGTGAAGTAATTCAGAGAAAGACGAATATCCTATGATACTAGTTGTATGTGGAATCTAAAAAAGTTATCAGTTCAAGGAAATTGTTTACAAAACAGAAACAGACTCACACCATAGGAAACAAACTTATGTTTACCAAAGTGGAAAGGGAGGAGAAGAAATTAGGAGCTTGGGATTAATAGATATACAGTGTGTAGGTGTGCGTGCACACTCAGTCGTGTCCAACTTTTTGTGACCCCGTGGACTGTAGCTGGCCGGGCCCTTCTATCCATGGAATTTTCCAGGCAAGAATACTGGAGTGGGTTGCCATTTCCTTCTCCAGGGGCTCTTTCCAACCCAGGGATCAAACCCATGACTCGTACATCTCCTGCATTAGCAGGCAGGTTCTTTACCAGTTAAGCCACCAGGGAAGCCCCAAGATCAGTCAGTCAGTCAGTCAGTTCAGTCGCTCAGTCGTGTCCGACTCTTTGCGCCAAGATAAACAGCACTAAATATCAAATAGATAAACAAGATCCTACTGTATAGCACAGGAAACTATAGTCAATATCTTGTAATAACCTCTAATGGAAGAGAATCTGAAAAAGAATATACACATATATGTATAAGAGAATCACTTTGCCATCCACCAGGAACTAACACAGCATTGTAAATCAGCTATACTTAAAAAAAGAAATTATCCCCCAAGTTTAGCACTTTAAAAACAAAACAACACAAAACCAAACTCAGTGAGTTAATACACCAAAGTTTTTTAGTTAGTAATTCAGGAGCAGCTCATCTGGGCACATTCATGAGGTTGCATCCAGGGCTATAGTCAGCTGAAGACTTGACTGTGGCAAGGAGACCCACTTTCAAGATGTTTCCCTCACACTGCTGGCCCATTGTTGCTGGCTGTTGTCAGAACGCCTCAGTTCCTTACCACACAGATTTCTCCATGGTGATGCTTGAATGTCCCCATGACGTGGACAGCTGGCTTCTCCCACATGAAATAGTTGATGTATGGAAGGAGAAAAGCAGTTGGATGGACAGGGGCTGGGGTTGGGGGTGGGGATGGGCGGAGAATGGGAGAACAAGGAGAAACTCACAATGCCTTTTATGGCCAAGTTTTAGAAGATAGACACCATCATTTCTGTCCTGTTGTCTTAGTTAGAAAAGGGTCATTAAGTACAGTCTGCTCTGAAGCAGGGAGCTTGACCAAGGTCTACCTCTTAAAGGAGTACCAAAGAATTCCTGGGCATGGAATAAAACCACCACATCTGAGCAACTGAGAGTCCTTCCTGGCTTAGTACTCATTCCTACACTTTGATTTCTTAGACCTGCTTCTACTTCTAGACTCTTCTCAAGTCTAAAGTCAGCCCTGGAGGGGCTATATTTCATCCTTTCAAATAGCCCCTTTGCGCTTTTATTTCATCTTGATTATGACAATTATTAATGAATAAGTTCTTGTAGTAAGATATTGTGACTGTGTAAGATTCTGAAATGCAAGAATTCTTTAAAGATTTTAGGTAGATCATTTCTCTCTTTTAGATCAGTTATTAAAGTCTTGGGTTATTGATACCTCTATTGTCATTTTCCTGTAGATTTTCTTTTTCTTGATTTTTAACTGTGGTGTGAAGAGTGATTTATTAAGTAAAAATCGTCCTTGATTATGTGATTTGTGTAAAGTCGTTTCTAAGTTTTCAAAAATAATTCTCAGAGTTGACTTTCCAGCTTTTTCCTTTGTTCATATTCATTTGGGAAGTATGGAAATATTGCATAGTTCCACATTTTTAGTATTTATTTGTGGAACATAAAGTGTAAAATAAATTTACACTTGCAGATAATCCTGCTGTTACTGGCTTCCTCCCCAGACAGAAGACACTTGCCTGTTTAGCCACACCTTTCCCCGGTTGTTGGAGGAGAGGTCATCTTATTTATTTTCCTTGACCTTGCTAACCCCCGTGGCAGGAATTCTGGGGAGAAAAAAGAGGATACGGGTAAGACTGGTTTGCCTCAATCAGAGAAGAGTAGCAGTCAGGTGTAAGGAGTGACTGGGCCCCTTCCTAACCCACCTGTGGAAACTGTGTGTGTGGGTAGCGAATCCCCCTCTGCTTTTACACATACGGAGACTTTTTAACCTTATTTCAGTCTTCTTTTCATTCCTTCTCAATGGTGCATCTTTTAACTCCTCCGGGTAGTTGTCATCTAATAATGCTCTCAGGTCCAAAGTAGACGTTTATTCATACAATGCATGTGCTAAATGTTGACTATTCAGGCCTTTTGCTAGGTTGTGGGAGGCACAGATAAGCGATTAGGATTCATAGGGGGCCGCAGACATACTAACCAAGAAGATTGTGTTTTCCTGCATATTAGGCTAAAGTGGAGGAATTGACAAAGCATTTTTCTAGTTTTTTTCTACCGAGCAGGGAAAGTCATTTTTCATTATTGGCAATACCCATTCCGTGTTTTATCTGTGTAGTTTTGGCTGTACCCAGTCTTCATTGCTGCACTGGTTTTCTCTAGCTGTGACGCGCGGGGCCGTTCCTTCGTTGTGGTGGGCAGGCTTCTCATTGTGGTGGCCTCTCCTGCTGCGGAGCATGGGTTCTCGGGTGCTTAGGCTTCATCAGTTGCGACATGTGGGGTCAGTAGTCGCAGCTCCTGGGCCTTAGAGTGCTGGCTCAGTAGTTATGGTGCATGGGCTTAGTTGCTCTGCGTCATGTGGATCTTCCCAGATCAGAAATTGAATACGATTCTCCTACATTGACAGGCAGATTCTTTACCATTGAGCCATCAGGGAAGCCTCCCTGCCCTGTTCCATTTTCTATAAGTAGCATTTATTGAGGTGTGTTCCTTGCTCTCCTAGTACAATTTGTCTTGGAACACTATCATCAGTGATTCTTGGTTTCCTAGTAGTAGCATAAACTGAAGGCTGCCCTGGGGCGTTAGTCTACATACCTGTCTTGGGAATGCTTGGGAAATCATGGTAAATCACCAAATGTCCTAACTGTCCATGGGCTCCTGCGCCTCTAGGAAGAGGTAAATGTGTATATGCATAAATGGTTGCTTTAGGACTAATCAGTTGTGCCCAGGACACCATGATCACACTTGTGAGCAAAGCATAAAGGCTGACATAAGCTCTTAAAGGAGAGGGGGGAGACAGAGTAGGGCATCAGAGAACATGGGCTGAGATAAGAAAGGATAGGATGTTGCTGTATGTCTTGTCTCAGGACACTGGACAATGAGCAGCCATGAGGAGCATAGCGTAGTAGTCCTTGAGGTCCCTAAAAGTCACAGTGTGTCTGTGCTGGATCCCGCGCTGGTGACTCCTGCACTGTGGAATGCAGAAATCTAAATGGAAGATGTTGTGTTTTTCTACTTCGATTTTCTCACCAAGCATCATCTCCCAGAAATAAAGTCCACAAAGTTTATATCAGTGCCTGGCCCACAGAGGGCCTTCTGTAAATATTAGTTCCCTTCCTCTTTGCTTCTTTTGCAAGTCATTTCCATATGTTGGTGAGGCTTCCCTAGCTTGGTGATTTTGTTTTGGAGGTAATCTGAGGAGACCTATGTGAATCGGGGATGGAGGAAGGAGTGATCAGTGAGAATCTGGTCCAAAAACAGAGAGTGGAGAAGGAAGCAGGCTCAGGGAAGCCTCTTCCATCAGTCCAGGTTGCCCACACCTTCCACCAGTTACCCCAGGTACACCAGTCACAAAAAGCTGCAGGTCCATAGCTGGGGGGCAGGGCTGGTGCTGCCCGCACAGAGATGGCATAGAGGAAGAGGA
Organism: Cervus elaphus; assembly: GCF_910594005.1. Taxonomy (NCBI): domain Eukaryota; kingdom Metazoa; phylum Chordata; class Mammalia; order Artiodactyla; family Cervidae; genus Cervus; species Cervus elaphus. The sequence goes on along the minus strand of NC_057839.1, from coordinate 16,142,782 downwards.
TGAGCCTGACAACTAGCCGTGGGCTCAGTCTTTGTTGGTCACTAGTTCTGATGCCAGGGGCAAGTCTCTTGAACACCCTAGACCTCACTTTCCTTATCTTTAAAACGGGGATGACAATAATACCATGTCAGAGAGTTGTTTTAAAGATTAAATGAGATCACTTGCCTAAAGCACTTTGGATGGTGCTTGGCACGCAGTGAGGCTGCACCTAGTGAGAGAGGGAAGGATGGGTGGGCTGAGACCAGGGAAAGCGGGTGTGGCCCAGACACCAGGATGCTGTTTCTCATGTGATGCTGTTTCACTCACTCTCACTTTCAGACCCTCAAACTTGCCTTTCTCTTGGCTTAGAAGGCTCTTCGTCCTTCATTCCTCCTCCCTCCAGGTCTCTGCTCAAATGGCTCCCTGTCGGAGAAATGATCTTTAACCACCCACATCCTGCTCCTACTTCATAGCCCTGATTAGCACCCAAAGAAAGGGGCTGGGTTTTGCCTGTGGCTTCCTCCACAGAGCCCAGACAGCACTTGGCACGTAGGTGATGTTCAGTAAATTTACAGAAGAAATCAGTTCAGGCAAGGGGGCCAGATAGTAAATATTTTGGGCTTCACAAGCCATACCGTCTCTGGGACAACTGCTCAGCCCTGCTCACATGGGCAGAGTGGAAGGTGTGTGAACAAACGAGTATGGCTGTGGTCCAGTACATTCTTATTTGGTGTGTGGGCTGCAGCTGACTGGTCTTGGCAATGGCAATGAATGGTGAAGGTCAGGAATGAACATTTAGTGGCTGTGGTGGTTTGAGCTTATGGGAATGGGGTATCTCAGCAGTAGGGGGTGACTATAACCATGGCAGCAGTTGGGGGACAAAGAAAACCCATAGCCCTGATGGGGAGGCGGCCTGGTTTCTGGTCGCTGTGATGCTATAAATGGACGGGGATCGTGTACTTCGCCAGCCAGACCAGTCCTGCAGGCGCAGCCTTGGAGATGGGAGCTCTGCTCTCACATTTGGTGAATGGGCTTTTCTTAAACCTTAAATAAACATTTAAATGGCAGAGAAATTCATTGTTTAAAATCCCCACAAAGGAGAAGACATCTAATTCATCCTACTTTTAAGTTTTATATATGTGAACCCTAGATTTAGTGAAAGGAAGACTATACATGTAGAGTGGAGTGTTCTGTTCTCAGCCTACGTCAAGCTCAGATTTGGAGCTTTCCCTAATTTAGTGTGTTTCTTGATTCCAGTCTGGCAGTAGTGGTGAAGAACCCACCTGATAATGCAGGAGATATAAGAGATGAAGGTTTGATCCCTGGGTTGGGAAGATCCCCTGGAGGAGGGCATGGCAACCCACTCCAGTATTCTTCCCTGGAGAATCCCATGGACAGTGGAGCCTGGCAGGCTACGGGCCACAGGATCACAAAGCATCGGACACAACTAAAGCAGCTTGGCACTCACACGTATCCAACACAGAGCCTCTTCCAGCAGCAAGTCTCAGGCAAAAAATGAAAAATAAAGACCTGAGCATGGGAGCCAGAGCTGGATCAAATGCTGACTGTTGAAATGTCCGCAGGTGTGGGTCATCTCTTTCAGATGTTGGCAGATGTCAGTGTGTTCACGCTTTCTGAGGTAAGGACTGGCTGGCTCCATACCTTGTCAAGAGTTTCCTTGGCATTCCTGTGTATTGGGTTGGTTTTGCTCTTTCATGGAAAGGAAACAGAGTTGTTATTTCTTCTTGGCTAAAGTGAGTATATCTTTAATAGTAGTTTTAGAGTTCTTGTTTATAGATAACGGTTAGAAAAGAATAGGATCAAACTCAATCCTCTTCAACTCTTTTTGTTGCTGTGTTGGTCTTATTTATGCAACTCTACTCAGTCCTTGGGGGCTGCTTTGAGAACTCAAGGGATTCTTGACAGTGAATTATCTTCTGTCTGTTTTTACTACTCTGTGGCTTCTGGTGAATGCTTATTTTAGCAGAATTATGAACCTATACCCAAAGGCAAAGTCTTTTCCTGGCCTGATTTCAGATGGTTGCTGGGAACATCTTGACTTATCCTTCACTCCTGAAACTTTGAGAAGAGTTTTCTTCCTGGAAGGTGTGGACTGGTGGGGACGGGGGTTCAGAACAGAGGGCTCCTGTTTGGGGGCCAGACCCTTTTGTGGAGAATACATAAAAATATATGAGCTCCCAGTAATGGTTGGCCATCCAATCAGACTTTTCAAGAACAGTATAATTGGTAATCAGAAGATCAGAGGGATCAAGTTACTCATGCACTCATGACCCAAATGAAAATTAGACTATGAAGAAAAGTTAAGGTGGATTCATTTTCTGAGAGTCTTATCAAGCTATTCATTGCCTGTCTTTCTCCTTTTTCTTGTTTTTCTCAATGCATTTCCCACCCTCTCCCTTCCTCCTCTTAAGTCTTTCTGAGCCATTTTCTCCTTCCCATTTTTCTCTGGTTCATATTTCACTGGGGGCTCATAGGTTAGGACTCACCTGACTCTTGAGGACTGGGAGTCCATGTGGGTGGAAGATGGCTTGGGAAGCTGCCTTGGGGTGTTGTGACCGAACAAAGGAAAGCTGGGATGTTAGCACTATAACCTAAAGTTCTAGGTGTAGGTTGCTCAGTCATGTCCGACTCTTTGCAACCCTTTGGACTGTAGCCCTCCAAGGTCCTCTGTCCATGGAATTCTCTGGGCAAGAATACTAGAGTGGGTAGCCATTCCCTTCTATGGAGGATCTTCCCAACCCAAGAATCAAACCCACGTCTCCTGTATTGCAGGCAGATTCTTTACTGTCTGAGCCACCAGGAAAGCCCAAAGCAAGCCTTAAAACGTGGGTGCGGCTCCTAGTAGAGGTGGGGCAGATGTGTGGCAGTGGGCAGACAGGCACAGAAGCCCCACACCATGTACGGATCTAGTCCTCAGCAGGCTGCCTTTCAGAGGCAAGAATCAGTTGGTGCCAGACCCTGGACACAAGGCCTGACCTTGAGTTCTGGGGGCCCAGGCCAGGGATTCTAGTAACTAAGGAGCAGAGACTCAGCCCGCGGATACAGGGGAGACAGCTGGGCAGATTCTGGTCAGAGAGAGACAAAGTGGTAAGAAAGATGTGGTGCTGAGCAACGGAAATACTGATTGAAGATCTCATTATTTATTTAGAATTATGGACTGTATTCATTTATAAATATTTAATAGATTTAATATATTTGTTTCTTTATTATGTGTTAATTTTGCGAAGGCGTCCCTGGTGGCTCAGACGGTAAACAACCTGCCTGCAATGCAACGTTCGATCCCTGGGTCGGGAAGATCCCCTGGAGGAGGGCGTGGCAACCCACTTCAGAATTCTTGTCTGGAGAATCCCATGGACAGAGGAGCCTGGCGGGCTACACATAGTTCATGGGGTCACAAAGAGTCAGACACGACTGAGCAGCTAGCACTGTCATACTTTTCAGTTTTGCTGAGAGAGAAGGTTTTTAGGCTCTGTGGTAGGGGTGGACACAACCAGAGTGAAAGTGTGAGGTCACGTCAGAGGAGGTGGGTAGAGCAGGAGCTGGGGAAGGGGGGTGGCCACAGGGCATTTATGTCCTGAACAGCTCTTGTTAGACTGTCCTCCTCTTCCCATCTTCCTCCCCTTTCTCCCTCAGTAATTTTCTTCTCTTTCTTCTCCATTCCCTTCACATTCTGTTATGTTTTCCCTCTTAAAGAAGAAATGAAGCTGATGAAAATAGTTTGCATGGGCTGGCACTACATCTGACCCCCAGAGCACGCCTTTGAGTTCTCTTGCTGTTTGCCAACTTCTCAGTGACTGTTTTTCCTGTCCTTCTGAAATATTTCCATTTTAACCAGGTGAGGCCCCTGAGCTGCTGAGAACGCGTGACTCATGCTTCTCAGGAATGCTTTTCCGAACAGTGTGTTTACCCCTGGGGTCAGGGTTCAGTTTGCTATCGTGGCCCACAGCGGACTTGCTCAACAGCCCTTTTTCCCTCTTAATGTAAAATCACGAAATGAATATTAATTTATATGTTTTTCCAGTTAAAGAGCTTACGCATTATTTTTACAAGAAGGGCAGATTTCAGTTTTTTTCCTAGACACTTGTGGAAAGTTTATTTTTAGGTTCAAGAGATGTTACTGATCAGAAGTTCTAGTGCTTGATTATTTTCTTTTTTTTTTTTACACACCAAAACATTATTTAATATTTTTTATACTTATACTGAGATTATTTCATCCTTTTTAAAAAGAACATTTTTATATCCTCTTCTTGAACTGAACCCTCATATTGGCTCCATGATGTGGGCCTTAGAGGCGTTATTATCTCTATTTTTTTTTTTAATTTATTTTTTTTGGTCATACATTGATATGAATCAGCCATAGATTTACACGTATTCCCCATCCTGATCCCCCCTCCCACCTCCCTCTCCACCCAATTCCTCTGGGTCTTCCCAGTGCACCAGGCCCGAGCACTTGTCTCATGCATCCCACCTGGGCTGGTGATCTGTTTCACCATAAATAGTATACATGCTGTTCTTTTGAAATATCCCACCCTCACCTTCTCCCACAGAGTTCAAAAGTCTGTTCTGTATTTCTGTGTCTCTTTTTCTGTTTTGCATATAGGGTTATCGTTACCATCTTTCTAAATTCCATATATATGCGTTAGTATGCTGTAATGTTCTTTATCTTTCTGGCTTACTTCACTCTGTATAAGGGGCTCCAGTTTCATCCATCTCATTAGGACTGGTTCAAATGAATTCTTTTTAACGGCTGAGTAATATTCCATGGTGTATATGTACCACAGCTTCCTTATCCATTCATCTGCTGATGGGCATCTAGGTTGCTTCCATGTCCTGGCTATTATAAACAGTGCTGCGATGAACATTGGGGTGCACGTGTCTCTTTCAGATCTGGTTTCCTCAGTGTGTATGCCCAGAAGTGGGATTGCTGGGTCATATGGCAGTTCTATTTCCAGTTTTTTAAGAAATCTCCACACTGTTTTCCATAGTGGCTGTACTAGTTTGCATTCCCACCAACAGTGTAAGAGGGTTCCCTTTTCTCCACACCCTCTCCAGCATTTATTGCTTGTAGACTTTTGGATAGCAGCCATCCTGACTGGCGTGTAATGGTACCTCATTGTGGTTTTGATTTGCATTTCTCTAATAATGAGTGATGTTGAGCATCTTTTCATGTGTTTATTAGCCATCTGTATGTCTTCTTTGGAGAAATGTCTGTTTAGTTCTTTGGCCCATGTTTTGATTGGGTCATTTATTTTTCTGGAATTGAGCTGCAGGAGTTGCTTGTATATTTTTGAGATTAATCCTTTGTCTGTTTCTTCATTTGCTATTATTTTCTCCCAATCTGAGGGCTGTCTTTTCACCTTACTTATAGTTTCCTTTGTAGTGCAAAAGCTTTTAAGTTTCATTAGGTCCCATTTGTTTAGTTTTGCTTTTATTTCCAATATTCTGGGAGGTGGGTCATAGAGGATCTTGCTGTGATTTATGTCGGAGAGTGTTTTGCCTATGTTCTCCTCTAGGAGTTTTATAGTTTCTGTTCTTACATTTAGATCTTTAATCCATTTTGAGTTTATTTTTGTGTATGGTGTTAGAAAGTGTTCTAGTTTCATTCTTTTACAAGTGGTTGACCAGTTATCCCAGCACCACTTGTTAAAGAGGTTGTCTTTTTTCTGTTGTATATCCTTGCCTCCTTTGTCAAAGATAAGGTGTCCGTAGGTTTGTGGATTTATCTCTGGGCTTTCTATTCTGTTCCATTGATCTATATTTCTGTCTTTGTGCCAGTACCATACTGTCTTGATGACTGTGGCTTTGTAGTAGAGTCTGAAGTCAGGCAGGTTGATTCCTCCAGTTCCATTCTTCTTTCTCAAGATTACTTTGGCTATTCGAGGTTTTTTGTATTTCCATACAAATTGTGAAATTCTTTGGTCTAGTTCTGTGAAAAATACCGTTGGTAACTTGATAGGGATTGCATTGAATCTATAGATTGCTTTAGGTAGAATAGCCATTTTGACAATATTGATTCTTCCAGTCCATGAACACGGTATGTTTCTCCATCTGTTTGTGTCCTCTTTGATTTCTTTCATCAGTGTTTTATAGTTTTCTATGTATAGGTCTTTTGTTTCTTTAGGTAGATATACTCCTAAGTATTTTATTCTTTTTGTTGCAATGGTGAATGGTATTGTTTCCTTAATTTCTCTTTCTGTTTTTTCATTGTTAGTATATAGGAATGCAAGGGATTTCTGTGTGTTAATTTTATATCCTGCAACTTTACTATATTCATTGATTAGCTCTAGTAATTTTCTGGTAGAGTCTTTAGGGTTTTCTATGTAGAGGATCATGTCATCTGCAAACAGTGAGAGTTTCACTTCTTCTTTTCCTATCTGGATTCCTTTTACTTCTTTTTCTGCTCTGATTGCTGTGGCCAAAACTTCCAACACTATATTGAATAGTAGTGGTGAGAGTGGGCACCCTTGTCTTGTTCCTGATTTCAGGGGAAATGCCTTCAATTTTTCACCATTGAGGGTAATGCTTGCTGTGGGTTTGTCATATATAGCTTTTATCATGTTGAGGTATGTTCCTTCTATTCCTGCTTTTTGGAGAGTTTTAATCATAAATGAGTGTTGAATTTTGTCAAAGGCTTTCTCTGCATCTATTGAGATAATCATATGATTTTTATTTTTCAATTTGTTAATGTGGTGTATTACATTGATTGATTCGCGGATATTAAAGAATCCTTGCATTCCTGGGATAAAGCCCACTTGGTCATGGTGTATGATTTTTTTAATATGTTGTTGGATTCTGTTTGCTAGAATTTTGTTAAGGATTTTTGCATGTATGTTCATCAGTGATATTGGCCTGTAGTTTTCTTTTTTTGTGGCATCTTTGTCTGGTTTTGGAATTAGGGTGATGGTGGCCTCATAGAATGAGTTTGGAAGCTTACCTTCCTCTGCAATTTTCTGGAAGAGTTTGAGTAAGATAGGTGTTAGCTCTTCTCTAAATTTTTGGTAGAATTCAGCTGTGAAGCCATCTGGTCCTGGGCTTTTGTTTGCTGGAAGATTTTTGATTACAGTTTCGATTTCCTTGCTTGTGATGGGTCTGTTAAGATCTTCTATTTCTTCCTGGTTCAGTTTTGGAAAGTTATACTTTTCTAAGAATTTGTCCATTTCATCCAAGTTGTCCATTTTATTGGCATAGAGCTGCTGGTAGTAGTCTCTTATCCTTTGTATTTCAGTGTTGTCTGTTGTGATCTCTCCATTTTCATTTCTAATTTTGTTAATTTGGTTCTTCTCTCTTTGTTTCTTAATGAGTCTTGCTAATGGCTTGTCAATTTTGTTTATTTTTTCAAAAAACCAGCTTTTAGCTTTGTTGATTTTTGCTATGGTCTCTTTAGTTTCTTTTGCATTTATTTCTGCCCTGATTTTTAAGATTTGTTTCCTTCTGCTAACCCTGGGGTTCTTCATTTCTTCCTTCTCTAGTTGCTTTAGGTGTAGAGTTAGGTTATTTATTTGGTTTTTTTCTTGTTTCTTGATGTAAGCCTGTAATTGATTATTTTCTTTTATGGTTCTGTCCAAATGAACCAGGCTAAGAGGAAATGGAAGGGGGAAGAGAAGAAACAGATGAGTGCTATCTCTTGCTAGGAACTTGATATTGACCAGTTAACTTAATCCAAGAATCCTGTAAGGAGGATGTAATTACCCCTGTTTTATAGGTGAAATTATGATTTGCCCCCTTTAAGTGTCTGAATGCTTTCCCAGCTGTAGGCTTGCCTCAGACCTCTGCCCACTGCTCCCCTCAGGAAATGAGGTGTGATGCTCACACTGATCCCAGGGCATCTCCCCTTGGGAAATCAGGTGTGATGCTTACACTGACCCCAGGGCATCTGCCTCGGTGACACCATAAGAAAGTCAGGCTGTATGACAGTGCCAATGGTGTGAGAAATCCTGATCTTACTTCTCATACCTCATTTCAGAGGTTTGTTGTTTTCCTGTCACTAAGACACTAAGTAGAGTCTGAGTCTTTGCAAGCCAGGCTTCACTTTACTTCATTATCTCCTGGAGTTTGCTCAAACTCATGTCCATTATGTTGATGATGCCATCCAATCATCTCATCCTCTGTCACCCCCTTCTCTTGCCCTCACTCTTTCCCAGCACCAGGGTCTTTTCCAGTGAGTCAGCTCTTAACATCAGGTGGCCAAAGTACTGGAGCTTCAGCTTCAGCATCAGTCCTTCCAATGAATATCCAGGGTTGATTTCCTTTAGGATTGACTGGTTTGATCTCCTTGCAGTCCAAGGGACTCCCAAGAGTCTTCTCCAACTCCACAGTTCAAAAGCATCAATTCGTTGGTACTCAGCCTTCTTTATGGTCCAACTCTCACCTTCATACATGGCTACTGGAAAAACCATAGCTTTGACTATACAGACCTTTGTCGGCATAGTGATGGTTTAGCTGCCAGTTTTTCTCCTCCATTGGTTTTCATTTAGTTGAAAAAACACCTTGTCTTTCAGTGCTTATTTTGTATTTTAAAAAACGTTTTATTGTATGTTGGGGTCTAGCCAATTATAACAATGTTGTGATAGGTTCAGGTGGACAGTGAAAGGACTCAGCCATGCATATACACGTATCCATTCTCCCCAAACTCCCCTCCTATCCAGGCTGCCACATAACATTGAGGAGAGTTCCATGAGCCATACAGTAGTTCCTTATTGGTTATCCATTTTAACTATAGCAGTGTGTACATGACCATCCCAAACTCCCTAACCACCCTTTCCCCCCATCCTCACATTTTTATGTTCTTTCTCTTTCCATCTCTGGAGCAGCAAGCAAATCCTTCCTCCTGCCATAGCACAAAATAGTCCTGCTCAGTCTTAAACCCTGTAGACTCAGGTATTTCCCCCATATAATGTTTATCACAGCAGCTTCTCAACAAAGAGATTTCCCTAAGTCCTTAGACCACCTTGCTTAGAAAACAGATTTTGTTTTCTGTACTCCATTAAAGACAAGTTTGAAAAGCCCAAGGTAGAAGGAAAATTACCAATGTTGTCAATCCTAAAGGAAATCAGTCCTGAATATTCATTGGAAGGACTGATGCTGAAGCTGAAACTCCAATACTTTGGCCACCTGAGGCAAAGAGCCAACTCATTGGAAAAGACCCTGATGCTGGGAAAGATTGAAGGTGGGAGGAGAAGGGGACGACAGAGGATGAGATGGCTGGATGGCATCACCCACCAGCTTGATGGACATGAGTTTGAGTAAGCTCCGGGAGTTGGTGATGGACAGGGAAGCCTGGCGTGCTGCAGTCCATGGGGTTGCAAAGAGTCAGACACAACTAGCAACTGCATTGAACATACCACACTGAGCTGCTTTCTGCGCTGGCTTCAGGGTCCCTGAAAAGACCCTGATCTCTGTGAGTAGAGGCTAGTCAACCCCTTCCTGCATTTTAGGCATTAAGTGATGTCAGCATGGCTCAGGCAAAACAGTGAGGACTGGAAATTAATTAGATGCTGGACCACTACTCTGCTCAAGGTGATTGTAGTCCCTCATACCTAACTCTGTTGTTACCTTTGCCTTGTCATCTCATGACTCTGCTTTTGTGTCTGTCTCCTGCACTGTGGTAGAATGCCCTGAGGAAGATGCCTATGTTCCTTCTGTTTTCCATCCTCAGCCCATAGCACAATGTCAAGTTGTTAAAATAACCATTGGCTGATAAAGGATGTATGAACAAAACCCACAGAAAATCACACAAGCCAATTATAACGGAGTGATGGATACCAGTGGGATTGCAGGAGTAGGTAAGGGAGAAAGGTGTGAAAGGTAATAAATAGATGGTAGGTCTAGAAATCTGGGTTCTGGGCTGGATTCATGCACCAGCTATCTCTGCAAAGCTTGGTGGTTGACTTGGCTGGGCCTCTGTCTTCTGAAAAGCTAAGAATTAGACTACAGGTGGTTTTATTTTGTAATTCTGTAATTCTGACTTGAGGATTTCGGCTAAGAACCCCTAAAAACTGCTTCTGTAGATGGCCAGTTAGGACTGAACTAGGTCATTCACACTGACTGACACCAGGGTGTAAGACTCCATTTTCTCTGGGGAGCTTGCCCAGACCAGGGATGGAAGAGGAAATGAAAGTCTACTTTCTGGGGCTCCATGTGCTCCATGGCAGTGACCCCTCTTAAGGAGGCTGTTTGAAACAGTGGAAGCAACATGAGCTTTGGAGTTAGGAATCTTGAGCTTGATTCCTTTTGTACCTCCTGAGCTGATAACTTTGCAGGGGTTACTCTTTCCCAAAGTGTTTGCCTATTGGTAAAGTGGGAATAATACTACTACCTGCCTGGGGGTCTACTATCTTTACCAGAGGGGAAGCAGGCACAGAATGTCAAGTTTTGTGGCATTGTGGGGATTTTCCCCTCTGACTTTAAATGCAGAGACGATGACTGGTGAGGAGCATATTCTCTGCCTGCTTTGTTAACTGCGGTCAGAATCTTGAGTTATGTTGCCAATGGGGACATGATGGTCCTGGGGGAATTTAATGTCTTCAGATATGTAAACAACTTCAGGCATGGATCAGATCCCTAACTAAAGGTCAAGGACACACCCTGAATATTAAAGAGACAGGAAAATAGGTGGTGTGTATGCAAAGTCAAATCAGTATATTCCTTGTACTTCTCTAGTGTTGTCGTTTCTAAACTAAACTTAGAAAAGTGCTATGTTTCAAAAAACTGTAATATAATATTAGCTCTGTTTTTTCATCTGTAGACAGTTGAATTTATTGCTTCATGTTCAGATCACAATTAAGTGCCTGCTGTGTGGTGCTTTGTCCTTGGGACTGATGATATTGCTGGCGGGGTGTGTGTGTGTGTGTGTGTTTAGGGGGCGGGGGTATGTTCATAAGCAAAGGAATTAACTTTCTTGAGGTTGAGTTGACAGACAACAGCGAGATTGTGGTATCAAAGTGCTAATTTACATATTTCTCTCGGGAGGGAAGAAAGAAAATCAATTCTCTTAAGAGATGGAACTAGTGGTGCAGCTCTGTTTAGGTGAATGCGCTTGTAGTTTGATCTACTAATGTATGTTAGGATGTTTCTGAAACACTTTTATATTGCTAATTGAAGTTTGTGATTCAAAGAATTAATTACAAAACTGAAGATGGAAAATGATATTGGTATCTAGTACATCTTTCAGTTTAAATATGTTCTATTGAAGTAGCTTTCAAAACATGAATGTTCATTGAGAAAGTGAAATGCAATAAACAGCTAAATAGGTTGGTTAAATTCGTGTAGCTCACAAAATGGTTTGCCTAACAAATTTTGTTGACATGAACAATTCTTGGTAAGATTCTGTCTCTGCTGTCTGTTTTTTGCCCACTGCATTCTTGTTCTCAGAAGGTTTCAAGATGACCTACAGTAACACATAACTCAGCCAGATGAATAATTTAAAAATAAGTGGAGACAGACAAAGGTGAGTGTAGAGCAGTGTCTTACCAGTGGTATTACGGATGTTTTATGCTGAAATAACTCTGTTGTTGGGGGTTGTCCTGTGCATCCCAGAGTGTTTAGCAGCATCCCTGGTCCCTCGCCAGTAGATCCCAGCACATGCCCTACACCCTCATGTTGGACAAACCAAAAATGGTTCCAGACAGACATTGCCAAATGTCCCCCACGCGGCATTACCGCGGCATTACGGTAATCTCAAGATTACCATGACTTGAGACCACTGGTGTAGAGAGTGTCTTAGTTTGAGCCACTGTAACAAAATACCATAGACTGGGTACCTTGAAAGCACAGTTTATTTCTTATAGTTCTGGAGGGTGAGAAGTCCAAGATGGAGCCACTGGCAGATGAGATCACAGTCACAGTCTGATGAAAGCCTGTTTCCTAATTCATAGTCACACGTCTTCTAGCTATGTTGTCACACGGTAGAAGGCGCAAGGGAACTCTATGGGATTTCTCGTTTGTGACAACTCTGCCCTCATGAGCTAATCACATCCCAGAGGTCCTACCTCCAAATACAATCACTTTGAGGGGTTAGGGGTCAACATATGAATTGCAATGGGGACACAAGCATTCAGTCCAGCAGAGGGTAAGGTGAAATCCAGTATGGTTATGCAGCAGCCAAATCCATGATGTCTTGATAGAAACTGGACAGCCACCCCTGCTGATGATGGACTGCCAGCTTTACCCTGTGATTTCTAGTGGCTGACTTAGAGGAATATGATTCATTTTCTGGTTCATGGGCTTCCTAGGATAAAATAAGACTATAGCCCAGCAGAAGCAGAATGGTTTCTAGGGCAGAGAATTGACAGCATTTTCTCCTGGGTTCTGTCTCTCCAACTGGAATGAAGCTCCTAGTGGGCAGGAATTTTTCTGTCTACTCTTGTGCTCAGAGGAATATCTGGTTCACAGCTGCTTAATATTTTCATAGAGATTCATCTTGACAAGGAGGATACTGTTCAATATAGGCTGTTATGTTTATAGAACAAAATGGCAGGATTTACAGAGGGCTGTTTCTTACAATATTATTAAATGGAAGCATTCATTCTGGGTGGCACAATCCAAAATGAATGCCATCAAATTCAGTTCAATGGGCCCCAGAAAAATGTGATCCAAGAGTATATCTCTCTCAGTGTCTAACTCAGTCTGTAGTGAGAATTTAGGATGCTGGGGGAAGAGAGGTTGTATATTACTACTTAACGCTTACATGTGCCAAGCACTGTGTCAAGTCCTTTGCATCCATCTTCCCTCTGCATCCTAACTACCTCTGAGGTTCACGAGGTCCACTCTTCAGAGAGGAGTTAAGTAGCATGCTAGTGGGATTCTGTGCCTGAGAATTCAAATTTGGAGTAGGTTCCTTGCCTCACACATGCTGAGAACCTCATGATCAAGACCCGGGAGTTGTGCTCTGGGGCCCAGCATGAAAACTACAGCTTGAAATGATTTTTATTTATTTATCTAGTTATTTCTTTTTTGGCCTGAAATAATTTTAAAGTGGTTCATTCAAACCAAGTTCTCTCTGAGTCATAAAGAAAAAGAAAAGACAATTCAGTAAAACTGTAATTGGTTTAATTTCCTCGCAAACCATTTATGCTGAAGCATACATGCAGAGATGTTTCCGAATGAAGTGACTTGCTACATGGGCATGTTAATAACCACCACAGCGAAATTGTTTTAAGTGCATATATGGTTCTTTTATTTTTATTTTTTTAAGAATTCTTTTAAACTTCATAACCACCTCAGGAGATAGGTAGTATTCTTATTAACATTTTGTAGATGAGGAAACAAGTGTAGTAACAGCTAAATGTCCTAAATAGGATAGTAAGTATTAGCATTCCTAGACACCAAAGAATTAGTATGAAAACAACAATGACTGTCTTAACTATAGAACCTTATCAAATTTTAAAATGTTGTTTGTAGGCTTTGGATTAAATGTAAATAAAACCCAATTTTGCAATAAAGTCATTTCAGGTTTCTCCTTTGATTCCTTTCTGGATGGAAGCAACAGAGCAGTTAATTAAGGTTACAAGTATAGTCTATGCAGTGGTACAATTATTCATTTATTTTCATATCTATGGTTTCTTAGAATATTTAAAATCTAGAAACAGAGTAAATGAACAGTGTCTTCATAACTCTATGTTACTAGTCACTCTTTACTATGAGATCCCATCCATTATGTATTCAGTGACATTGGTGATCCCTTTGAACTAATGAACTTTGGCCTTGGGACACATGCATTCTGGATGGGTCTTTAAAATGCAGGTGCCACATCTTGAGAATCAGTGAAGAATTACCAAAAGGAGGACCTGATAGAAACAAGTGATATGCTAGTTAGGATAGAGTTAACAGGTCTACTAATTCATTATTAGGAATTACCTTCAGAGGTAAAGTCAAGTAAAGTAAAGTCGCTCAGTCGTATCCGACTCTTTGTGACCCCATGGACTATAGCCTACCAGGCTCCTCTGTCCATGGAATTTTCCAGGCAAGAGTACTAGAGTGGGTTGCCATTTCCTTCTCCAGGGGATCTTCCCGACCCAGGGATCTAACCCGGGTCTCCAGCGTTGCAGACAGACGCTTTTACCGTCTGAGCCACCGGAGGTAGCAGTGCTCAAAAATTAGCATATTAGTTTGTATATAGAAAAGATTCTTTGAAAAGATGCCATTTGCTCAAGCCTGAGGGTCTTCATGCATATAGTGGTCAACTTTGTCAAAATGTTAAAGACTCCCTTTAGTATTTTCACAGAGTAACATTTAATATTTGAAGCTGATCCAGTTTTTATCCCAGTAATTGAAACCCTTTATTGTGTATGTTTTTTGTTGTTGTTGTTTAAACCAAATACCAGAGATTTGCAATTTGTTCCTTCAACCATTTTTACAAGATGCCTTTTATGTAGAACAGTGGACAAAGAGAGGACAAAAGAGTAGTATATAATTTGATGTAACTTACTTCCGAGTGGGAGAAGAAGAATAAATATGAGAGGTCTAACATGCCACGTGGCAATAGATGCTATGGAGGAAAAATTGAAAAGGGCAAAAAGTGGTGGGCCTGCCCTTTTGTAACCAAGCAAGATCCTGTGGGACTTTCCTGGGACAGAACCCTATGGGGCCTTCCTGGGACAGACATCTCCCCCATATTCTCTGCTTTAGCTCCCCTCTGAAGTACCTATATAGTATGCTCAGTTGCTTTAGTCGTGTTCGGCTCTTTTGTGACCCTGTGGACTGTAGCCTGCTGGTTCCTCTGTCCAGGAGGTTTTCCAGGCAAGAATACTGGAATGGGTTGCCATTTCCTTCTCCAGGGGATCTTCCTGACCCAAGGGTTGAACTCACATCTCCTGTATTGCAGGTGGATTCTTTACCACTGAGCCACCAGGGAAGCCCCACCTAGATAGTAGTATCCGATGTATATTCCTGACTTTTTCTGCAGGAAAGGGAAGAAAGTCTTGCTTAATGATCACGAGCACCTAGCCCCCACCTTCTGCTGCCTAAGGATTGATCATCATCGACCAGTCAGACACTTGTGCATGGACAGATGATAAACCCTGGGATGCCCCACCCTCACCTTCTCTTTAAAAATGCTTTGCTGAAACCCTTCAGTGAGTTCGGGTTTTTTGAACACAGGCCACCCATTCTCCTAGTTTGGCCCCACAACAAACCTCTCTCTGCTCCAAACTCTGATGTTTCCATTTGTTTGACTTCACCATACGTGGGGCACTCAAACTTGCATTCAGTAACACATTTACATAGGGCAATTAGAAAGCCTTCCCCCCTCCAAAAAAAGAGTAACCTTTGAATAGAGACCTGGAGGATTGGGGGTGCATGGTGGCTAGTATCTGCAGTGCATCCCACATATTGGAAGTGATGGGTGTAAAGGTCATGAATGGAAAGATGCCTGGGGCTTTTCAGGTCCAGCAACAAACAGAAGTGGAGTGAGTGGAGGAGTAGGAGCTGGGATCAGAGAGATGAGGGTAGAGGTGGCAGGACCTTGGAGGGCATTGTCAAGACTTAGGATTTCGTTTTGGGTAGAGGGGACGTCAGGAAAGGACTCCAAAAAGAGGATCTGGAACATCTGGCTTACGTTTTACAAGGGTCACTGGCGGCTGTGCCGAAAGTAGGATGGAAGCAGATTTATTGGGAGGCTATCACAAGAGAGATCTGGAAGGCAGAGATAGGAGTGGCAGCAGTAGAAATGGTGATGTGATTGGGTTCTGGATATATCTCAGAGGTTGAGTTAGGGGATTTGCTCCTTGGCTATGGAGTAAGAAAGAGAAGTTTAGAGCAAGTGTAAGGTTTGTGACTTAAGAAGCTAGACAAAAGGAGTTGCCATTTACTAAAGTTGGAAAAATCTTTACTTTCTAAATAATGATGGCTATGTGAACATGTGTAAATGAGAGAACCTGTATGTTTGGGCAGGAAAGTGTCTGGAGATGAGTTTGGAGAAAACTGTCAGTTAAGAAGGCTGCAAATTCAATGTTCATCAAAAATTGTAACATGCCTTTTGAGAAAGAAATGGATGAAAAACTATAGTATATAGCCATAGAAGAATAAATCCATGGTTTGTGTTTGGAGATGGTGGTGATGGTGATGGCAGAGACACTAAATAAAGTGGTAAGACGGAATCTTGTAAATAATTGGCCTTTAATTCATCTTTACTGATGGCAGAAGCCATAGTGTAATTGTGGTGGACTCTTCTGTTTTACTCAGCCTAATACTTGTAAAACCGCAAGCAATGGGTGGAGATGATCAATATAGAAAATTGATGTAGATTTTTGGTGATTAGTGCTTCTGTAGGACTGGTAATTTTGGAAACTTTCCCCCAAGTCTGTATCAGACTTGCAGTAGTTGTGTATTTGTTCTCTGAAACACATGTGTCCCATGATAGACTATTAGCAAAATTATTAATGATATGCAAATCAAAACTACAATGAGGTATCTATCACCTCACACCAGTCAGAATGGCCATCATCAAAAAGACTACAAATAATATAAATACTGGAGAAGGTGTGGGAAAAAAAGATTCCTGCACTGCCGGTGGAATGTAAATTAGTGCAGCCACCATGGGAAACAGTACAGAGGTTCCTTAAAGAAACAAAATATTTATCATATGATCCAGCTGTCCTACTCCTTGGCCTATATACAGAAAAGAAAAATACTCTTACGTTGAAAAGATACATGCACCCCAACATTCATGGCAGCACTACTTAAAATAGCCAAAACATGGAAGCAACCTAAGTGTCCCTTGACAGATGAATGGAACCTGTTCCTGGAGAATGCACTTCAAAAATCCGGGATACTTTGTGGCTAGCAGCGTGTTAGGTGAGTATGTGACAAGAAAGAAGGGGCTGGCTTTCTAGGAGTCCACTGACTACTTGGAGAGGGAAATTAGCAATGTTTGGAGCAAGTGTGACAAGTGCAGGCTTAGATGTCCTTGAACATGAGTGAAAGTTGAAAAGACACCCTCTGTTTTCAGTTGAATTCCTTATAGTATGGAGACTTTGGAAAACATTAAACTGAAA
The DNA here is from genome assembly GCF_910594005.1 of Cervus elaphus. Classification (NCBI taxonomy): domain Eukaryota; kingdom Metazoa; phylum Chordata; class Mammalia; order Artiodactyla; family Cervidae; genus Cervus; species Cervus elaphus. The sequence continues at coordinate 16,125,791 of NC_057839.1, read as the reverse complement.
TCATTCAGAGGGCAATGTCCGAAGTGATATGTTGAATGTCTGCCGTAAGCTCCAGGGTCTGATGAATTGTTTTTAAAGGGATCATGAGTGTTTGAAACAGGACAAAAATGAAAAATATATTGCAAGGCTGTAGTGGACCATTTTGAGAAGCTTTGACTAATTGTAGAAAGAAAACTAGAGCCACTAACAGCACAGCAAGTTTGGAAAAATGATGTATTTAGAGAGAGCCCTCTTGGGAGTGTGATTTGAGGTGAGGAAGGAAATGGGATCCTGGAATATGGCACAATGCTTATAGGTTTTTCTGCTTTTACTGTGTTGGAAACATTTGCAGTTCTCACTGTTCACCGCCTTGATTTTGCCAGATTTAAAAAATAATACCCTCCTCTTGGGGTTGTGATTCTGATGAAAAACTCGGGCTTATGGACTAATAGCTTATGATTCTATATGTGATGAAATGGATTTTATTTACCTACACTTTCACCTTGATTTCCTTCTCTTTCTTCTTCATTTTTTCGTGTCTTTTATGGCTTTGTTGGAAACATGTAAGGAAATCACATAATTCCTCCTTAGGAATTATCTTCTTTCTTCTGCTATTTTTTCACCCTCTGTTAATTGGCGATATAACAGTCTTCCCCAGAGAAATTAATTATAATTCCACAAGCTGAAAAATTTAACTTCAGGTGAAAAATAAGTAGCAGAAGTTGATGAACCTTAAACAATAAATATGTGTATTCTATGCAGCTACCACTAGTAATTAAGAGAAAATGACAAAATGGGAGGAACCCTAACTTATTCTGAGGGGTTACTGGTGCATTTATACAGATAGTAGGGATTATGGAGCATTTTGTTGAATGTCTATGACACATTGCCACCTTGTGGCTGCAAGCTTTGCTTTCGGTGTAAAAGCAGATTTCTTAATATTAAGTCTGCATGATATTTTGTCTTATTCCTAGTATTTAAACTTCCCTTAGAAAAGGAAAGACTCATGACATACGAATACATACAATACAAGGCAAGAGAATTTAAGAGAATGGCCTCTTCTGTTCTTAGAAGAGGCAGGCTGAAGTATTGAGGGGTAGAAATTCACAATGTCTGCAACTAACTCTACTGTGGGATTGGTGCATGAAAGAGAGAGGGAGAACAAGGTTAGCAATTCACCACTCGTCAAGGGAATATGGTGTTCATTGTATTAAACTTTTCTGTTGTAGATTTGCTTAAATTTCCCCAAACTATTGACAGAAAAAAAGAAAAAACAACTGGGATAAGGCTATAGATGGAGCTAAGAAGGAGGCAGAATCAACCTCCGCATTGTGTAATGGACTGACTCCATTTGGAACCCAGACTGCATTCTGCATTTTCTAGTAGCTGATGTCTCACTGTCTAAGGTGCCCTTGCTACATTTCATTGTCCATAAGGTTTAAGGGCAAATTGTCTAAGACTAGACAGAAATTGGAGTATCCTTGGAGGCCCTCCTAAGTAGGACACCAATGAAATGAACAGCACAGGAACAAATATTCCCAGAAATATAATCTGTAGTTCCTTTGCCCTGCTGCTCAGGGCAGATCCTGGAGTGGATGCACCACTAGTTTGAGGACCTCTCACTGAATTACTAGGTAGCAATGAAATGTACTAAAATACTGATTGGCAGTGAATTTCAGATGGTACTTATTGGCAAGTGCTTGAAATCCAGTTGTTCTGTGTTATCAATGAGTACAGCCGAGCTTGGGGGAGAGTTGACATCATATAATAGTTGAGTGAGCGTAATCTATGGTTCGATGGCATCACCGACTCAATCGACATGAGTTTGAGTAAATTTCGGGAGTTGGCGATGGACAGGGAGGCCTGGCATGCTACAGTCCATGGGGTCGCAAAGGGTTGGACACGACTGAGCAACTGAACTGAATTGAATCTACTTCATCTTAACCAGCTTGAGAGGAGTAACTCATAGGCAAGGTCAGTTTTTGTTTTTGCCATGGTTTTGAATATGCTGCATTGTGTAGTCAGACACATAAATGACTTCATCCCTGATTTATTTTTCCTATGAATACATCCATGAGAGTCTTAATCTGAAAATCTCTGACAGGTATAAGCAGATGACCTTCTTTCTACCCAAGAAAACAAGACATATCTTAGTTCAGTTCAGTTGCTTATTTGTGTCTAACTCTTTGTGACCCCATGGACTACAGCACACCAGGCTTCCCTGTCCATCACCAACTCCCGGAGCTTGCTCAAACTCATGTCCATCAAGTCAGTGATGCCATCCAATCATCTTATCGTCTGTTGGCCCCTTCTTCTCCTGCCTTCATTCTTTCCCAGCATCAGGGTCTTTTCTAGTGAGTCATTTCTTCGCGTCAGGTGGCCAGTGTATTGGAGTTTCAGCTTCAGCATCAGTCCTTCCAATGAATATTCAGGACTGATTTCCTTTAGGATGGACTGGTTGGATCTCCTTGCAGTCCAAGGGACTCTCAAGAGTCTTCTCCAACACCATAGTTAAAAAGCATCAGTTCTTTGGCGCTCAGCTTTCTTTATAGTCCAGCTCTCACATCCGTACATGACCACTGGAAAAACCATAGCTTTGACTAGATGGACCTTTGTTGGCAAAGTAATGTCTCTGCTTTTTCATATGCTGTCTAGGTTGATTATAGCTTTCCCTCCAAGGAACAAGCATCTTTTAATTTCATAATTGTGGCCCCACAAGAGACTGACCCAGACTTGCCCGTGAGTGTCCAGGAGTCTCCAGCAGACTCGTGGGTTGGCAGCGGCCTGCTGCAGGGTCCAAGGCACTGAATGTGGTGTGTGCCCTTTTGAAGGAGGTCACCATCATCTTCATCACCTCCACCAAAGTTTGGCCTCGGGCCAAACAACAGGGAGGAAACACAGCCCTGCCCATCAACAGAAAATGGGATTAAAGATTTACTGAGCATGGCCCCGCCCATCAGAACAAGACCCAGTTTCCCCCTCTGTCAGTCTTCTCAGGAAGCTTTCATAAGCCTCTTATCCTTATCCATCTTAGTGAAGAGGCCCTTAAAATGCCTGGCTTTGAGCAATGCTACCCAACTCTTCTTGTTTTTAAATTTCTATGAAGTTGACTCTTTTCTGTGGTAGTTGGAATATCCATGAATATCTTTTTAATTCATTTTCATTCTTAATAACTCTCTGAGTCTATGGGACTCGGGAATATTTAGGGCTCAGGAATATTTTTAATAACTATCCAGACACACATATATGCATATGTACTTACTTGGAGGAAACCATTTAAAAACATAGGGCACTATTCAAGTATGAAAGGTTTTTTTGTGAAAGCAGGGCAGATCTTGAAATAAGTGTTGTGACACAAGGGATTCTTTTGTAGAAAACTGTCTTTTGAAGTAACTTTGGTTTCTCTGACTCTTGTGACAGATTTTCTTTTAAGAAACTATAAAGTGATCTAGGGATGTATTGATTTCCGCTAAGGGCTGTGGTGCTTAGAAATTTCCCTTCCCTACATACATTTGTGGGCACCAAAAGCCTGTGAATTTTTTTGTGAACAACCAGAGAAGTGACCTGTGGATTCTCCCTAGAATCTATAGAGCAATATTCTTCATTTTTTACAGGGGATCATGGCCCATGTTGTTGATGTTCAATCACTAAGTCATGTCCAACTCTTTGTGACCCCCTGGACTGCAGCATGCCAGACTTCCCTGTCCTTCCCTATCTCCTGGAGTTTGCTCAAACTCATGTCCCTTGAGTCAGTGATGCCATTCAACCATCTCATCCTCTTTCATCCCCTTCTCCTCCTGCCTTCAATCTTTCCTAGCATCACAGTCTTTTCCTGTGAGTTGGTTCTTCACATCAGGTGGCCAAAGTATTGGAGCTTCAGCATGCAGTCCTTGGCACATGAAAGGACATATTTTACATAACGACTCTGGATACACACACACCCATGTATAATGTATACATTTCATGTAACAATTCTTTTCCTTCCTTCCTTGGACTCTGATCATTTCTGTTCTGTTGCACTAAAAAATACTAGTCACAACCTACTAACTTGATTTCATAACCCACTAATATACCATGGCCCGCAGCTTGAAAAACACTGTGGTGGAGATTTTGCAGCCAACCAGATACTCTTTCAGAGGGAAGACTCAACAGTGGAGCCCCGGAGTCTCTAAACCAGGGCTGGGGGAGAGGGATTTAGAGAAGGCAAAGAAGGAAGTGTGCTGGCGGCGGGGGTCTTTCATTCATTCCCAGCAAGTGATGCCACTGTCCTCTCCTCTGCAGCTTGATCACATATTATCCCCTCCGCCCATGCCATTTCGGAAATGCAGCAACCCAGACGTGGCTCCTGGCCCTGGGAAGTCGCTGAAGTTTAAAAGACAGCTGAGTGAGGATGGAAGGCAGCTGCGACGGGGGAGTCTGGGAGGTGCTCTGACTGGTGAGTTGCGTGAGTGACCTGCTTAAGAGATGAAATTGTGTTTAGACAGTACGGGCTTCGCTGGTGGCCCTTATGGTAAAGAATCTGCCTGAAATGTGGCAGACCTGGGTTTGATCCCTGGGTCAGGAAGACTCCTTGGAAAAGGGAATGGCAACCCACTCCAGTATTCTTGCCTGGAGAATCCCATGGATAGAGCAGCCTGGCGGAGAGTCGGACACGACCGAACAACTAAACAACTTTCTAGTACAGTCAACCCTCCATATCCTTGGGTTCTGAACCCACAGATTCAACCACCTGCAGATGAAAAATATATATATTTTAAATTCTAGAAAGTTCCCTAAAGCAAAACTTGAGCTTGCTGTCTGCCGACGACTATTTACATTATATTTACATTGTATCAGGTATTATGAGTAATATGTGGCTTACATTATCCAGTAGGATGTGCATAGTTGATAAACAAATACTATACCATTTTATATAAGGGACTTGAGCATCTGTGGATTGGGTATCTGTGGGAGCCCTGGAACCAGTCCCCGTGGAGAGGTAGAGACGAGTGTAGAGGGTCCCTGATGACAGCAGAGTTCCATGTGTGAGCATCAGTCCCTTGAGGTGGTGCCTGCCCCTCCACAGACCATGTGGTAAAATCTAATCCAATTCGGAGAGCAGTTAAATTGAGGATTAGATTAGTAATCTTGACTGAAGTGTAATTTACATATTAGATATATTCATTCTAAGTGCACATGTGGTTGGGTTTAGCAAAGTTATTTACCAAAATATCTTGATTTTGGAACTACAACCAAAATCAAGATATAAAACGTTCCCTGCATCCCTTCCCTGCGCCCAGGCAACTCTCTGCTTTTGTCCATATTAATGGAATCATGTGGTACATGTTTTTTTGTGCCTGCTTTTGTTCAGTGGGTTTTTAACATTCATCCACGTTGTTAGTGGAAAAAGAAATGGCAACCCTTTCCAGTATTCTTGCTTGGAGAATCCCATGGACAGAGGATCCTGGCAGGCTATAGTCCATAGAGTTGCAGAGTCAGACATGACTGAAATGACTGAGGATGCACTCACGTACATGTTATTAGCTGTATCTGTAGCATATGTTGAATTTTATAAGAAACTGCCAAACTGTTTCCAAAATGATTTATTTTTACTTTCCCACCACCAATAGGTGAGCTAATTACTCTGCATTCTTAACCACCTGTGGTATTGCTAGGCTTTTTAGTTTTAGCCATTTTAGTGGGAAAGTAGTTCTATCACATTCTGGTTTTAACTTATATTTTCTTGATGACTAAATGATGTCAAACATCTTTTCATGTGCTGATTGGACATTTGTATTTTTCCTTTTGTGAAGTGCCTGTTCAGATCTTTCACCCATTTTTTTCTTTCCCCTATTTTTAACTTGTGTTGTTAAATTAATTGAAAAGCTAAAAATCCCTAAATCTATAAATAACTTTTATTAACTTGAAAGATAAATTAAAATTTTAAAAATTAAAATAACTTTATGTTTTTAAAAAATAACTTGCCATATAAATATTCATGTTATTAAACTTAATTTTAAATCACTGAAGGTTAGATTTCTATTCATTCTGAGTGCTTTTCCTCCTAAATATAAATATTTTGGGGGAAACTTTATTGTTTTTGAAACCCTCACACAAAGTTTTCTCTATGAGTGACAGTCTTGCTTGCCGGTTCATAAGTGACCTCAAAAATAAGTTGAGTTGTTTTTTTGGAACATTATGGATTTCGAGTTTTGGAGATGAAATTTCTGGAAACAAAAATGCTTCTATACCATGATCAGTCTAGAACATGTGACATAGTATGGGCACACTGCTGGGATCGAGGGTGAAACTGACCTCAGACCAAGGGGAAAAAATTCAAAAAATTGCTGTACCTCACTAACATTAAGAAAATGTTCACACTGGAGTTTTACTGATGTTCTTCTAATGCATATTAGGACATTTTTCTTGACTTTCATTTCTATAAATGCAGATTTTTTTAAAAGTAGGATATCCTAAAGGTTTAAGTATAACTCTTAGTTTCTTAGGGGAGGATATGGAATCTTAGAGCTTAAAAGACTCACCCCTTGCTTACTAATTTCACTTAGAAAATTTACTTAACTTTAGTTAAACTACTTTTGACCAACAGGAGGGAAGGAGTAAGGGTTCTCTCCAATTTTTGCCAAAGCAGTTTGCTTAAAACTTTCAAATAATGCAAAAGTATTATAAATACATGACCTGAAACATGAAATTTGGCCTTTGGGCTTCAAAAAAATACTGAACTTGATTCCAATTTTAAAATAACAAACCTCAAAAGCTCCAACAATTCTAGCCTTCTTATGTAATTTTGCTTGGTATAAAATTATTTTAGGTAATTAAATCTTTGGTAAGATAATTTTCAAAAATGTTTAGTGGGAAAAAAAATGTTTAGTGATCCTTGGGAGAGCTTTGAAAAAAAAAATATCTCTTGAACATCAGCCCATTTTAAAAAAACAGTCACTTGGAAATTATTTCAGAATATGAAGAGAAAACACTCTTACTTGGTCTTTTAGATAGCTTCGTTGAGGATTTAATGAAATAACATATGCAGAGCACGTAGCCTAGGGATGGTGGCTATTAGTGTTGTGTGCAGAATGTACTGAATTTAGAATTTTTGCAGTTGATGGGTAACTTGGGCTTTGAACATCAGTTTGAAACCTGCGTCACCTGAGTTTCTACTTTGTGTCAGGCACTTTCCAGTGTCAGGTAGTAGAGAGGAGAGAAGAAAGATCATCTCTGATCACTAAGAAAAGTGGTTTCCACTAGTTTTAGGCAACTGTAAATAGTCACATACGATCTCCCCTTAGGATAGATCTTGTTGGTAAACTTAAATTAGTCAAACCAGTTTTGCCATCATAAATTTGTGGTATTAGATATTTGCACTATCAGTTTCTGTAGCTTAAAGACCAGTCACCTTCCTATTGTTTACCTTTATTTTGTTTACCTTATTGTTTACCTTTGTTTTATTCCAAGGTTTGTTTTCTTTTATGAGTTTTCTACTGCTTTCTTTGAAGCAAAGACTTTATGAAAAGCTAACTTTCACTGAGTCTGAAAATTTAGTTTGAAAATTTGCTACCCAATTATCCTTTATGAGTTTCACTAAACTCTTAGGTTGTTGAGAAGAAGATCTGTGATCTTCCTCATCTGTTCATCCCTAATGACAGCTAACATGAAGGATTTACTATGTGGCAGGCACAGTGTTTAGGGAATTACATTTATTGACTTACATCTCTGTGCTCTTATGAGGGAGGCACTCTTATCTCCACTTTACAGGTGAGAACACTGAGGCACAGACAAGCTGAGTAAATTGCACAAGATCATGAACTGGATGATGCCAAGATGTGAACCCAGGTTTTGTGGCTCACAGTCCATGCTTGTAGCCACTACTCTGGGCCTTGCATAGCTGGTACCCAATAGGTCTTTAATATGTTCCAGCAGGATTGATTGGAGTAATTTTTTCCAATTAATTGGACAATTTTTGCTCAGTTTATATCCGGAGCTGACTCAATTGTACAGATCCTGGTTTATTAATTACAAAAGGAAATTAAAAGTAGGCAATTAACACCCATATTAAAGCTTTAAAATTTACATATTCCTTAGCCCAGCCATTCTGTTCCTCAGATTTCATCACAAGGAAATAGTCATGAATATGTGTAGAGAATTCGCCTTAGTTATGTTTAGAGAGCACCATTAATAATAATAAAGATGGCAAACTATCTAAAATCTAGATATCTGGCAAAAGAATGTTGGTGAAACATAATATGGTATACACATAAAGTGGAAAACAGCCATAAACATTAAATCATGTTGCAAAAAATATTAACATTGAAAAAGACTCAATATATTTTTCATGTGAAATCTCCATATTGAATGGACTCATTAACTTTTCATAGGGCTTACTATAATTGTAATTAAATAATTATATTTTTAATGAGAGGGAGGAAAATAATTCCTATCTTCTAAAAAGTTTTCTCAAACTGCAGTTCAATCCATGACTTACTTTTGCCCCTGAGGTTTTCTGTGGCATCAGGTGGTATACTGGTAGACAATGATCATGCTACATAACCACAAAATTTCACTGTAAAACAACAGTACACATTCCTTCCTTTCTCCCCTGACTGCAGGTCAGCTGAGTTTGGGGTGATTTAGCCTGGTCTCTGCTGTGATGGCTTCCTGGGTCTAGCCTAGGTCAAAATCTGCTCCACGTGTCTCACCTCTTCCTTGAACCAGCAGCTACCCAAAATACTATGTTCCCCTTCTAAAAGATGAGAGCAAGGACATGTATATCCACCTGCACAGGCAGATTTCAAGTCTCTTCTGGCGCCATGTCTGCTAACTTTGTATTGGCCAAAGCAAGTCACATGATCAAGCCCTGGATCACGGGTCAGAAGCGTGCCCTCCCCACCATGACACCTCACAAAGATGTAGATATATAACACAGTTGGGGAGAAATGAAGAATCGGCACCAGTAATTCAGTCTGACTTCCTCTCTTTTTAAACACCATCTTTTAGAATGTTTACATTTACCTATTTTTCAATTAAGAAAGTATCCGTGTTCATTGTGGACAGTTTAGAAAATACAGAGCAACATAAAGGGAAAAACTGTAAGACCATAATGCTACCATGCAGACACCCTTGATTGAACTTTTGACATTTTCTGCCCCAGCTAAAGCTTTGAATGACTTGAGTAGTAGATCAGAAGAAAAAACAACCAGTACCTTTTATGCAGGGCTGGCATTTCAACAACAGACCTAGAGTTTACCATGCCCATCACTGCCTGCTTTTTTTTTTCTTTTTTTTTTTTGAGTCTGCTGATGTTTTATATCTTCATGGCCCACAGCTTGCTAACTAGGCACCCAGAAGCATCGTGTAAACATTGACTGAGCTTTGGAGCCCCCTGATGAGGAAAAGAAGCATTATTCAAATCGTTATACAGGTTCTTAAATCTGAGCATGACTAAGTGGTAATGTGCCTGACAGTTCACAGCAAGGAAGCCGCAGAGTGAAGGGCAGAACCTCAGAATCTTGACTCCTGGCTTTTTGCTATGCAAATAATTGCCCTGAATCCTAGTCCTGCATTCCATACGTGAGATGTCTGTGTGTTACAGCCTTAACAGTCAGAAAAGGAGGAAAGATTTCTCTCTCTTATGCAGAGTTGTGTTTTTCAAAACATAACTTGGGTTGTTTGGAATAGAAAACCAAGAGGAATCTGTGCATGTGCATCATGTGCATGTTATAATAAGATCAACTTTGTAGACAGTATAAATGAGAACTTCTAAAACTGTTAGCATCATTGTATTCTATCTGAGGGGAAAACTGAGAGATTTTTCCTGCGTGGACTGTGGAAATCAGTTGAAGGTAACATCTAAAAATTTTTTTAAAAAGCCACTTCAGAATGAGTTTTACTTTAAGAGGGAAGGGAGAAACAAATCATACAATCCCAGAAAACATTCTTTCCTGTAAAATTAACTTGAAGGATATTCTCTTTTAAGTGCTGCATAGGCAATCCACCCCAGTGTTCTTGCCTGGAGAATCCCAGGGATGGTGGAGCCTGGTGGGCTGCTGTCTATGGGGTCGCACAGAGTCGGACACGACTGAAGCGACTTAGCAGCAGCAGAGTTTAATGGGTTTCTCATCCTAAAGGCCTCCTGAGCTTAGTGGGCAAGTCTGAAAAAATTTAGATAAAAGCACATTTACATACAATATAGCTATGTTGTATGTAGCCTTGCAGTTGTTGTTCAGTCACTAAGTCCAGTCCAACTCTTCCGGCCCCATGGACTGTACCAGATTCCTCTGTGGGATTTTCCCAGGCAAGAATACTGGAGTGGGTTGCCATTTCCTTCTCCAGGGGATCTTCCTGACCCAGGGATCGAACCTACATCTCCTGCATTGGCAGCCAATTCATTACTTCTCAGCCATCAAGGAAGCCCAGGTAGCCTTGGTATTCAGTAAGTATTGCATCTGAATACTCTCCTATGTGCTCTGAATTTCTTCATATTTGTAATGCCATCAAAAGAATGCCTATGTACAAATGGTGTATATTAGGATAATACCACATGCTACAGCAAGCAAACCAAGGTATTTCTGGGGCTTAACATAGTAGTCACATATTTCTAGCTCATATAAGTTTTTCGGGTTATCAGGCTGCTCTCTCCTCTTGATAAGTTCATGCTCAGTTGTGTCTGACTCTGTACAACCCCTCTGGATTGTAGCCCGCCAAGCTCCTCTGACCTTGGGATTTTCCAGGCAAGAATACTAGAGTGGGTTGCTATTTCCTCTTCCAGGGCATCTTCCTGACCCGGGGATTGAACCCATGTCTTTTGCATCTCCTGCATTGGCAAGTGGATTCTTTGCCACGGTGCCACCTGGGAAGCACCTGAAGAGTCAGGGTCCCACATGCCTTCCACCTTCTGCTTTGTTTCTTCTTTTATGGCCTTGAGATACTCTGTTTCTAGCTGGTGGAAGTGGAATGAGGGAGAAGAAAAACCTTTCTTGCTAGAAGTCCCATCCTGGAAGAGACACGCTGTATTTCTATTCCCATTCATTTAACAAGATCCCCTTGCACTCAGTTCAGTTCAGTTCGGTTGCTCAGTCGTGTCTGACTCTTTGCTACCCCATGAATTGAAGCACGCCAGGCCCCCCTGTCCATCACCAACTCCCGGCGTCCACTCAAACTCATGTCCATCAAGTCGGTGATGCCATTCAGCCATCACATCCTCTGTCGTCCCCTTCACCTCCTGCCCCCAATCCCTCCCAGCATCAGGGTCTTTTCCAATGAATCAACTCTTTGCATGAGGTGGCCAAAGTACTGGAGTTTCAACTTCAGCATCAGTCCTTCCAATGAACACCCAGGACTTCAGGATGGACTGGTTGGATCCCCTTGCAGTCCAAGGGACTCTCAAGAGTCTTCTCCAACACCACAGTTCAGAAGCATCAATTTTTTGACACTCAGCTTTCTTTATAGTCCTACTCTCACATCCATACATGACCACTGGAAAAACCATAGCCTTGACCAGATGGACCTTTGCTGGCAACGTAATGTCTCTGCTTTTTAATATGTTATCTAGGTTGGTCATAACTTTCCTTCCAAGGAGCAAGCGTCTTTTAATTTCATGGCTGCAATCACCATCTGCAGTGATTTTGGAGCCCAGAAAAATAAAGTCTGACATGGTTTCCACTGTTTCTCCATCTATTTCCTATGAGGTGATGGGACCAGATGTCATGATCTTAGTTTTCTGAATGTTGAGCTTTAAGCCAACTCTTTCACTCTCCTCTTTCACTTTCATCAAAAGGCTTTTTAGTTCCTCTCCACTTTCTGTCATAAGGGTGGTGTCGTCTGCATATCTGAGGTTATTGATATTTCTCCTGGCAATCTTGATTCCAGCTTGTGCTTCTTCCAGCTCAACGTTTCTCATGATGTACTCTGTATATAAGTTAAATAAGCAGAGTGACAATATACAGCCTTGATATACTCCTTTTCCTATTTGGAACCAGTCTGTTGGTCCATGTCCAGTTCTAACTGTTGCTTCCTGACCTGCATATAAGTTTCTCAAGAGGCATGGTAAAGAATCCACTTGCAATGTGGGAGACCTGGGTTCAATCCCTGGGTTGGGAAGATCCCCTGGAGAAGGGAAAGGCTACCCACTCCAGTATCCTGGTCTGGAGAATTCCATGGACTGTAGAGTTCATGGGGTCACAAAGAGTCGGACACAACTGAGCGACTTTCACTTTCCCCTTGCATAGGAAAAGAAAAGTGAAGTTGCTCAGTCATGTCCAACTCTTTGCAACCCCATGGACTGTAGCCCTACCAGGCTCCTCCGTCCATGGGATTTTCCAGGCAAGAATACTGGAGTGGGTTGCCATTTCCTTCTCCAGGTTAAGTGTTAGTCACTGATTCATATCTGACTCTGTGTGACTCCATGGACTGTAGCCTGCCAGGCTCCTTGCTCATGGAATTCTCCAGGTAAGAATTCTGGAGTGGGTTGTCATTCCCTCCTCAAGGGGATCTTCCCCACCCAGGGATTGAACCCCGGTCTCCTGCATTGCAGACAGATTCTTTATGGTCTGAACCACCAGGGAAGCCTGGGCTATTTAAGGCTAGTACCGGAATTGGGGGAGTGCTATATGGACCCTGCTGGAATTGTAGTCTCTGAGGCCAGCTAAACAAGAGGCAGGAGAGACTGAGAAATGGATTTTAATAAAGAAATTGAGTGTGATTAACTTAGTTTTCAGTACATTAGTTCTGAAATGCCTATGAGGCACGTTAAATTGGAATGTCTGGAGAGGACTGTGCAGTAACAGAAGTGGAGAGTCATATTTTGATGAAGTGTGGATAAAACTTAGAGCGAACGAGCTTAGGAGCAAATGGCAATGAAGGACCTCGGGGTAACCAACGTGTTGATGAGAGTGCAGATAGCTCTTTTGAGAAGTTGTGCAGTGTAAGAGACTAGAGAGAATGGGTATGACCTGGAAGGATATGAGGGGACAGAGGGGGCCATCTTGATGTGGGAATCAGGCAAGTATGTTTGTAAGGTGTTGAGAATGGTTCAGAAGAGATGACAGCCAGAGAGGTGAAGTGATTTGAAAGCACCCGGCAGGGTGTCCAGAGCACATGTAAAACGGTTGGCCTTTGTAGAGAGAGAGGTGCTTCCTTCGTCATCATAGGAGGAAGGAGGAGAAAATGGATGCAAAAGCAGGTAGTTTAGGGACAGCCATACCATGAAATGGGCTTCCCTGATGGCTCAGATGGTAAAGAGTCTGACTGCAATATAAGAGACGTGGGTTCAATCCCTGGGTTGGGAAGATCCCCTGGAGGAGGGCATGGTGACCCACTCCAGTATTCTTGCCTAGAGAATCCCCATGGACGGAAGAGCCTAGCAGGCTACAGTCCATGGGGTCAAAAAGAATCCTATGCGACTGAACGACTAAGCACAGCACACGCACCATGAAATACTACTCAGTAATAAAAAGGAACAAACTACCAATTGTTTACTGGAAAAAACACACAACCTGAAAGTTGAGAATGATATTTTATTCAGTGGACTTGCTGAGGACTTAAACCAGCCTCTCAGACTGCTCCGAAGAGGTAAGGAAGAAGCCAGGATATTGAGGAGTTTTTGGAAACAACAACAAAAACTGGTAGCAGGGACATCAAACGATTAGTGTTAATTCCAGAAAAACACGCATCTCAAGTTAATGCATTTGGCACTTGTCTGTGGGAAGATGCAAGATTCTGGGCTCATTGAAATTATTCCTTTGATATGCACCTTAACTCTCTAGGGCCAGTGTCCTCTTCTCCACCCTGAATTCCCTCAGGGAGCACAGTTGGGCGGCAGCTGCCGTGGCAGCTGGCTCGATGTCTGTAACATCCTTCGTTTACTGATATGGAAGGTGACATTCTTCATCCACATCATGCATGTGACAACCTGGGTGAATCTCCAGAGAGTCATTCTGAGTTAAAATAAAAAAAAAAAAGAAAGAAAGAAAGAAATAGAAGAAGGAAATGGCAGTCCACTCTAGTATTCTTGCCTGGAAGATACCATGAACAGAAGAGCCTGGAGGTTCTGCAGCCCATGGGGTCACATGACTGAGCACACATGAGTGAGAGGGGTGGGGGAAGAAGGGTTGGTAGAACTAAAAAAAAAAAAAGAGGTTACATGCTATGTAATTTCATTTCTATACAATATTCTTGAAATTGCAAAATTGTAGAAGTAGAGGACCAATTACCAATTAGAGGTTGCTGAGACTTGAGGAGGTCATGGGAGGGAAGTAGGTGTGGCTATGAACTGGCAACATGAGGAATTCTGCAGTGGTGAAGATGTTCTAGATCTTGACTGTATAAATGTCATTATCCTGGCTGTGATTGTACACTACAGTTTTTTAAGATGTTACCATTTTTTAAATTGGGGTTTAGTTGCTTTACATACAATGTGTTAATTTCTGCTGTACAAGGAAGTGAATCAGCTATGTGTATACATATATCCCTCACTGGACCTCCCTCCCAGCCCTTTAGGTCATCCCAGAGCATGGAGCTGAGCTCTCTGGGATTACAGTAACTTCTTACTACTATCTATTTCACATATTTGCAGGGCAGGCATAGAGATGTTACTATTGAGGGAAACTGGGTAAAGACTATCTGGCGTCTCTCTGCATTATTTCTCACAATTGCATGTGAACCTACAGTTACTTCAAAATAGGTTTAATTTTAAAATATGTCCTTTTCAGATAAGTGATTTTAATAAATTTTCTTTTCATAAAAAGCAGGTAGTTTAGTTGATTTAGCGCCTTCACTTCTCAGTGCCTGATGAGATATCTGGGTGGGTTTGGGGAGGGTTATATGGGAACTGACAAGAGAAGCAAGTCTGAAATGGTCTTAGAGAATAGGAAGGGGAGCTATAAATGAAGTAGGATTTCTTGGAAGCACTGGCAGCCCATATAAGGTCTTCAATCATGAAAGTGAAGTCTGTGTACGTGTTTGAGGGAAAGTTTAAGGCACCAGGGAAATTTTTGAACTGGGAACATAGTCCCACAGAACATAGCAGAGAGGCCTGGGGCGTGGTCACCCAGCAGAGCCATGGGGAGAGGGGAGGGAGCTGAGCTGTGTAAGAGTCGGGGAGGGGAGTTTTGCTGCCCAGCGTGGGATTTCCCAGGGGTAGAGCCAAAGCCCATGGGAGCTTGGAAGTGTGATGGTGTTGTAGCCTGAGCAGTGGGTAGGCTGTTCAACTTAGCCAGCCTGTGAAGGATGACTTGTACGTTAACATGCTGAAATCTGGCCAGTTTAAAATGTTCAAAGGGCAAAAGTCTTTACAGTTGTTGTGAATGATGTTCTCATGATGCTCTTGATTTGCGCTCTTGGCCGTTGGCCAACAGGAAAAGGAACCTAGATCATTCATACTTAAGATTATAGTGGCTTAAAAGCATCCTGCTTCTATTTGTTTTACTATTTCTCAATACTTACAAATTTTCTACTTAGAGGGCATATAACTGGGGGCTGGAATTCTTTTCAGTTGCTTTAGTGTTCTGTTTTAGAGATTGTAACGTTGTGTACTTCATCAACAATGGTTTATGAGGCTGGAGAGTATCTCTAACTATTTTTCTGAGTCACTGAACAATCAAAAGGCAAATCCATTAGCATCTTCTTTTTGGTGAGGGTGCGTGATTTTCAGTAGCCTTTAAAAATCACTTGCTGGAAAAAAAATAAATAAAAATTAAAAAAAAAATCACTTGCTGGTAGTTCTATTTTTGGTTTCTGAAGGAACCTTCATTCTGTCCTGTATAGTGGGATGGGGGGTGGGTAGGAGGGGGGAGGTCTAAGACAGAGGGGGTGTGTATACACATAGTTGATTACATACAGCTGTGTACATGTAGCTGATTCACTGTGTTGTATAGCAGAAATTAACACAGCATTGTAAAGCAACTATACTCTTTTTAAAAAACAAACAAACCCCAAATCACTTGCTGTCTTCACTGCCCATTGTCAGTTTGTCTGGATATTTTATTTTCTATCTAGGTGTTCTAAATGGAAGATGGTGATTTCGGTGTATGCTGTGTTTGCAGTCTCTCCATATCGGAGTAGGAAGCTCTCCTGAGACTCCTACTTAATGGGGCTCACAGCTGTTAGCCCACTCCTTTGGCAGATGCTGCCTCCCCGTGGCTGGCTGTCAGGGGCCTTCTGCTGCAGCTCATCATCCATGCAGATGGCCTACCCATGAGCCATGGCTCCTAGTGACGGGGGTGGGGGGAAGCATCACATGGCGGGTCCCAAGTCCTGCTAGGGTCCCCATAGCAATTTCTCTCTCTTCCAGTCTCTCTCCCAGTTATCTGTTTCTTTTTCTCCCTCTCTCTCCCCATTCCTTCTTGTGTTCAAGTGTGATTCTATAAACAATGGACTTTGGTTATTCCTGCTACTTGGGGATTGCCAAGCGGCCTCCTTGTTCAGAGCCAGGCTGCAGAGTCCTATTTGAGGCTCAGTTCTCTCCTTCAGACATTTTGCACCACTGATGGCATCAGAGGAAGTGATGTCAGGGATGAGAGGAGAACCGAAGGAAGAGCCTGCGTGAGGACTTGAGGACTCGAATGTGTTGCTTGTATACCAAGAGTCAGATGAGAGGCTGAGCTATTTGCTTTTTTTTGCATGCAGGAACTCCAGAGAGGACTGGCAGCTCTGCTCCATCAGCAAATCCAGCTCTTCAGCAGTCCTTTGTCCAGTTCTGTACCAGATAGAGTTTGAAGGACTTAAAATTAGTCCCAAGTGTTAAGAACAGATTGTTGCCAGAAGATCTGATTTCTCTTAAGTTTCTTGGAGTGCCTTCTGTGAGGCAAAAAGTAGCTTGGGCCTTAAATCATTGTGACATAGAATTCCAAGACTGCTAGCGTAGGAACATCAGTTGCATACTGAGATAGAGCTAAATTGTGATCACCTGCAAAATGTCATTCTGGACCTTACTGGGTATGTCGGATGTGATCAAAAACAGTGACTGAAGTAACCCCAAAGAAGAGAGTGCCTAGTGGTCCTTTAAAGTTTTTGCTGGCATTATTTTAAAGGTTGTGTGTGTCCAAATGTATTTATATTAGGAAGTTCTCTGTACCAATTAGACTAATGAAGAAGCTTAACAGAACTAACCACAGATGCATGAACTAGGTCCCCAAGCTGTTTATCTCTCTCCCGATTCCTCTCCCAGTTTTCTCGGTCTTTCCCCCTTATTTCTTATAGTCAAGTGTGATTCTGTAAATGATGGACTTTGGGTTATTCCCAATTGAAAAAAATGAATTTATTGAATCCATATATAAAAAACTTAAGTTGCTTTTTCCTAAAAATATTTTTAGAATAGAAAATTGATTTCAGGTTTTTTATTGAGGGATTGAATTTTTTGAAGGGGCATAATCATATTCTCTTTTTTCTCTCCAGTTTTTTTTTTTTTTTTTCCTTTTTTTTCAGTACATCCCTGAGAATCTGTTTAACTGATAGGGCAGACTGAGGCCTGAGCATGGCTGGACATGGTTTTCCTCTCCTTCATGCTTTGCGTACTTGTAGGTTCTGAGAAGCATGCTGATTCCAAGTTTTGAATATATGCAGTTGGAATATATATATATATATATAAACACACA
Organism: Cervus elaphus; assembly: GCF_910594005.1. Taxonomy (NCBI): domain Eukaryota; kingdom Metazoa; phylum Chordata; class Mammalia; order Artiodactyla; family Cervidae; genus Cervus; species Cervus elaphus. The sequence goes on along the minus strand of NC_057839.1, from coordinate 16,108,230 downwards.
CACACATAACTTGGATATATATACAGTTTTGTTTTGTATGTATGTTGTTTTTAGGAGGTGAAGCAATTTTAGACCCCTGTGACTCTTTAGCATATATGAGAAAGTCACAGAAGTTGAATGAATTGTATCACAGTTGAGAATATGAAGTTACGAATTTAAACAATGGAAAATTAGTATTGATTATTAAATCCCACATATAGCACTCTTTGAGTTATTAGTCAGGGGAAGGTAAGGTTGGGGAAGGCAATGAAAATGGTGGGGGCTGCCATTTCCCACCACACTGGTACCCAGGTGTGAAGTTGGACATAGGTAGCCAGCTCTTGCGGTGATGTCTTCTTATACAGTGGCACTAACTAACTAACTTCTTATACAGTGGCACAAACTAACTAACTTCTTGTACACAATCTAACTGCAGTGCCACTGCAGGAAGGTGCGTGTGGGCGCTAACCGCACATGTGCTGGAATCAGTAAGTCAGGCCACACATCAGTCCTCTGGAAGACACAGACATGGCAGTTGGCTGTAATACATAGTGACAGGGGAAACACAGATATGAAGGAGAATGGAATGACTCACACTGATGGGGTGTAAAGATGGGGAAGCAAGGGACTTGTCTGGCTGGGGAGAGTGTCTCAGCATCTGCACTGATTTTTCAGGGTGTGACGAGAAGGGCCTGCAATGAGGATCTGAGGCTTAGATTCTGGTCCCACATCAATTGCTCATAGCTGTGCCTTCATTTCTGGTTCTCAGTCTTCTCCTTTGTAAAATAAGTGCATTGAACCAGACACTTTCAAGGTCCCTTGGAGTTTAAGTAGTAAATGCTTTTAGCTCCCAAGAGGAGGAATAGTGGGAGTCTTTGCAGACACTGGTTTGCTTCATTTTCTCACGTCACACTTAGATCCTGGCCCCACTGTTGAGTGGGGAAGCCCACCTCCTTCCCTGGTGGCAGTCATTCAGTCCTCTGAGACTGAGCACACGAGGCCATCCATCTCCTGTTTAAAACTCATTTTCACCGGCTAATCAAAGATCAGGAATGTAGACTTATTTTTAACTTCCTGGATGGAAACTGAAAATGAAGCTGACTTTTTGTCATCTCCACAGGAACAAGAGTAGGCAAAGAAATGCAAATGCCACCAACCGGGATGTTTAAAGATTGATAAAAATTAGTGTTTCTGATGTGTTAATGACCCTGGTGGTGGTAGCCTGCATTTGTCATTGTCATGTTGTGTTGTCATTCAAGTACTTAATCAATGCATATTGTCAGGGCTAAATTTATTTTCTTGTGTCTGCCTAGCCAGATCATTTCTCTGTGTTTTGACAGTACTGTCTCAGGCCCCTGCATCCCATTCAGGCCTGAAGGGAGAGCTGAAAGTAAGCCTCTTCCTTGTTTTTTAACTCCTTGCTGACCTGATCCCTGGGGGGTAAAACTTTTGAAAAGAGAAAAACAGTACCATTTAAAAGTCTGTTTCTCTTTTTCTGAATAAGAACACAGGTGGAGTCATGACCACTGTGTAAATCATTATCACTGCACCAATTTAGGCTTGAAGAAGAATTTTTTGAAGAATTCGTTTAAGGTACCTTCAGTTCAGTTCAGTTCAGTCGCTCAGTTGTGTCCAACTCTTTGCAACCCTGTGAATCGCAGCGCACCAGGCCTCCCAGTTTACAAGTCCCTGTGAAGGAGACTTATGCACTCACATGCACACGTGTACACACAACATTGCATCCTTAGTTTTTATTTAGTGTTGCATAATGTAAGATGCACCTGCATTTTTGCCCTAAAGTACTCTAGACAACAGTGAGCATTACGTATGTCATTGCCTTTTTATGAAAACCTCAGAAACAAATTGCTCTAAGCTCAGAACAAGGAAAGGGGGGTTAACTTGGTCTGATAAATTTGAATTATTTCTTTTGCTGAGTAGTGAGAGTTGGGTTTCTTACTGTGCTTCTGTCTTTGTTTTGGTTGCCAGGAATCTCAGTGCAAAGTATTTTTATTGTTTTGTTTTCACACCACTTTGCTAGCTTTTGTCTGCACTGGTATGTAGAAATAATAGAAAAATAATGGTAGGTGATACTTGCACAGACTCGGAGCAATGAGTCCCCCATCTCCAGTGTACAAAACAGGGAGATGAAGTTCACAATTCTTTGTTGCATTCACATTCCATTTCGAACCATCAGTTTCACAGCCACACTTTCACTCTATCTTTCCTGTTACCATCTAACATTGTTCTTTTCTTCCGGGGTGGATTACTTTTAATTTTCTATTATTGGTGTACCCATCGTCCCTTTTACTACTTAATAGATTTCCTTTTTCTGTACCCTCATAAAAATCCTCCTGCATTGCTAATCCTAAGTGTTCAGGAAATAGGGTCACCAGATAAAATACATGACATTAAGTTAAATTTTAATTTCAGAGAGATAAGGAATAATATTTTTAGCACAGAGGTGGCCGGTGTAACGTTTGGAGTATGTATATTCAGATTTATTTGCATTTCAGTTTACTTGGGCATCCTATATTTTTCTAAAATCTGGTAACTCTATCAGTAACTACAGCAAGGGTCTGTCCTGAGGCTTTTATGAGAGATGTTGTCTCATAGGTACATGCATGGTAGAAGAGGCAAGAGGCTGAGGCCTTACACATGGACATTAGTACACTATCCTTTCTCATGTCCCACTTCCCTTCCTTTATTTGGAGACAGGTCACTTGCAGACAGGACCATCTTTGTAGACAACCATAAGTGGATCTGATGTATCAGTGTGTGAAAGTCTGTGTGTATATGCCCACTGCCGATCTTTCAGCAGTCACACTGTTCTCTGTGAACTCAAACAGTAGGAAATTAAATGCATTTAATGAATGACTGGAAGGAAACGATCAGGCTCTCAGTCTTGAGAGATGACAGTTTGGAGGATGATTGGAACAACCAAATGGCTACCTGCCCCCAACCTGAGCCCCAGAGCACAGATTTCCTCATAAGCATGCATGACTGAATTCCCTAAAAAGGAATGTTAAATAGGCTAGTGATACTGTTACTTTAAGACATGAAGCACTGACCCGGGAATTCAGGGCTACGTAATGTCACCTGAACTTTCAGAAGAAGTCAGGGGCTAAATAATTGACTAGAAATAGAAAGGCTGAATTCCAACCCTACACTGGTCATTAATTTCCAATCAGTGCTTGAAGCATTCAAGAGGCTAATCCTGGCTTAAATTTCTCTCTTCTTAAAAACAAGGGCAATGCTGTTTCGCAAGGCACTAAGTGACTTGTTAGAATTTAATTTGGGGTGTAGGGCTATAGTTTGGATGACAGTGTTTCCTAAATCCTATTGCTTTTAAACCAGCTAGAATAGACATCAACTTTCCCAGTAAGGGTTATAGAGTCCAGGGGTCCCCAACCTCCAGGATCTAATGCCTGATGATCTGAGGTGGAGCTAATGTGATAATAACAGAAATGAAGTACACAGTAAATATAATGCACTTGAATCATCTCGAAATCATCTCCCCCTACCTCACACCAGTCTATGGGAAAGTTGTCATCCTCGAGACCAGTCCCTGGTGCCAAAAAGTTTGGGGAAGACTGATTAGTCCTTGATTGAGATCTCCCATCCCAGAAATAGGGCATTTTAATAAACTGTCATTTGAAAGTGCTGGAGGAGATCTACTATGCAGTATTTGGAGGGAAATTTTACAGTTGTGTCTTAGATTTTCTGTTTATTCATTAACTAGTATCAACAAAGATTTTTTAAGACAAGAATAGTATATTCTTTAGGAAGCATGCATAGACATTCAGGAGGAAGAATTTGAATTCTGTTTGGAACAAAAACCAACATAAAACTAGAAACTGTTCCAAAGAAATATATTTGGAAATACACTGGTAAGTGAATTAGATTGAATATAAATGTTTCCTTGTAAAAATATAAAACTTGTTAGGAAATTTGGACTTGTCTGGAAGTTTTTGCTTAGATTGTCATATGGAGTTTATTTTGTCTCTGTGGCTGCCTTTGTTCTTTTTGTTTCTCTTGGAAAGCTCTCGATCCCCAATTCCTCCTTGGCCTCTCTCATAACTGTTTAGATATAGGGCAGTTGTCAGAATGTTTACCATCTCAGGATGCCAGTGACATTTGGGTGTGTCAATCAAAGCATCTTAGCATGCAAAGGAATGTTACTGAGTAGGATTCTTAATTTCTCCAAAAAGTAAGTTACTGAGTACAAATTGTTCTCATGTGTACTCACGTTCATCAGTTTGCTTTGGAAACAGACAGTATTTTGTAGTGGTGTCAGATCCTTTTGGAGAAGGGTTTTAGAAGAGAAAATCAAAGCCAGGAGAAGTGACATGATGTTTTTGTATCGTTTTAATGCTGCTGAGCCTTTTCACTATTGTTATGGTTACAAAACAAACAGCTGAACCCCATTTGAATATGTGAGGTAATGTTGTTCAGTTGCATCTGATTCTTTGCAACCCCATGGACTGCAGCACACCAGGCTTCCCTATCCTTCACCATCTCCTGGAGTTTGCCCAAACTCGCATCCATTGAATTAGTGATGCCATCCTTTATCGTCCCCTTCTCTTCCTGCCTTCTGTCTTTCCCAGCATCAGGGTCTTTTCCTATTTGAGGCAACAGGGATTTAAACAAAGATGGAAAAATCTGATCCTTGGGAGAAATATAAATGAGAGACAGAATGGAGAGTTAATATGCACAGACATAAGTATGTGATCCTGTAAAAACTTCAGTAGGTTCTGTGTACTAGGTGCAATGTGGGACTACAAAGACAGATGAGATACGGTTCCAGCTGACTGAGTTTCCAGTGCAGGAAAGCACACTGTGTACAGAAATAAATGGCACTCTATACACAGGCAGACCATAGAAGCAGGTGGTTGATGGGGGAAGGTAAGGCTAGAAGTGCCCTGGCTATGGATTCAATGCCAACGATACCAAAATGGGTAAAGCATCTTGGAGGGGACCTGAGCCAGCACTGAACACATAGTGTGTGTCTTCAACACCACACTGGGCACTTGACATGTGTTACCTACAAGCATCCCCACCTGAGGGCTGGGCATGGAAGCTCAGAGAGGGAGTCATTTATCAAGGGTTTCCAGTGAATAAATGGTGAAACCCGGGTGCAAATCCCTGCCTGATTGGTTTCCCACTCTGTGCTCTTGAGCTCACTTGGTGAATGAAATAAGAGCCAGATACCCCAAAGGGCCCTGAGCTGCAGAAAATCTGATCCAGTTTGAGGATGACACTGAGGAGGAGTGCCCTTTGCAGGAAGAGTTGTTTAGCAATGGAAAGTAGAGAGGGTAAAAAGCCATTGTTTATTGTGGGCCTTCTGTTTGCCAGGTGGTCTAACAGGCTCTCAATTTACATTCTATGTCCTCACAGTCACCCCAAGATGTTGGTCAGTCATGTCCATTTTACAGAGCATTTATGGGAAATTGAGGCTTACAAAGTTAACAAGGTCATGCATCTACTGCATGGTAGTAATTAGGCTTTGAATTTTAGATTTGAGCTTTATGACTGGAGCCAAAGGCTAGTGGATTTGAATTCAGCCATTTCATTTCATGAGTTTAAAAATTAAAAGTACAGTTGACCCTCAAACAATGAAGTGGTTGAGGATGCCAACCTGCAAAGTCAAAAATCCTCATGCAACTTAAAGCCAACCCTCTGTAACCATGGTTCCCTCCAGCCATGGTTCCATATCTGCAGATTGAACCCTTCAGAGTTTGGGCAGAACTGTAATGTTGATCATTGAAAAAAAATCCACAAGGAAGTGGAACTGTGCCATTCCAGCCTGTGTTGTTCAAGAATCAGCTGTCTTTCCAGGAACCAGAGCGGGCAGCCAACATGTTCGAATGGAGTGAAATTTTGGAAAGGGTTGGACTAGCTGGTTGAGAAGCCAGAGTATGATAGGGGAGAAGGAGATGGCTCTTATGAATGTGATTATTATTTTAAAAAGAGCAGGATGCTGGTCCTCCAGGGGGGGTTTAGAAAGGTGGAGAGAATGCAGAGGAGGGTGAGGAAGGAGAAAGACGAAGAGAGCACGGGGAGCTGACAAGTAGTTTTAACAGCTGCTCCACATATCCGCAAAATGACTCTGAGAAAAAATGGTTCTATTTATTTGCCGTTTCCTTCCATATATCTTCCCAACAGCATTCATCAATATCTGTCATTTCCCAGGGGGTTTAGACATGTCTAGCAATTCATTCTGCTGAATTATATTTCAATACGAGGATGGAGGGAGGCGAGACTGCAGATGTTCACTCTGAGCCGTGCCTGGAGTCACTCAGACACCATGCCCTCCCGGCTCCCGGGTGCCCTCACTCACACCGACACTGCAGGCCATGCTGCTTGCTGTCAGATTCTTATTACCATGTTCTCATCAGGGTAGCTCTACTTAATACTTCCTTAAAAATCAATTTGAAGTTGTCATGTTAGCCTTTGGTCTGTACAGCTAGAGCTTAGAGTCAAACCATTATGTATTTTTTGATAGGAGTTTTATATCCAGACAACCACCCCGTGAAAGGTGCAAGCGGGAGTCGCTGGCAAGGGCTGGCTGTCACTGCAGGATGGGAGAATTTGCTGGGTGTTGGTCCATCAAGAGGCAGCAGTCAAGTACTAAAGAGGGACCCCGAAGCTTACTAAGCTCTTTTTTGTGTATTAACTCATATGATCCTAATATCTTCCCTTATTAGAATTTGGTAGTCTCAGGAGATGAGAAGAAATATTTCTCCTTTCAGAACAAGTTAAGGGAAAAGAAAAGAGGCCAAGTGTATTTCTCTTTAAATGTAGATCTGAATTGTTTCCATTTAAAAATAGACCCTGTGTTGGCATTTTTGCCCTTTTGTCATTCAATGGTGAGGGTAACAGGGTGTCTCTTTGTGACTGGGGGTGAAAAGACCACTGTACTGTTGAGTCATCTTGACACATTTTCCAAAGTTACTTTTGATTAAAAACTGCAGTCGGCAGTGGCAGCTTGAGTTGCTGCTGCATAGCCTTGTGGTTTGTCCAGGGGCTTTGATTTCTGTAGATGTGTATTGTTCTGGTATTTTTCTGCAGTCCCTGGCTCTCTCATGGTATGGAAATAGGCTTTAGAGACTCCTTGACATATTTGTCATGGACCTATTCAGTCTGGGCTTGCTGTATCAGTTAGCATCTGCTACTTGCTCTGCTTGCTACAAGCTTCCTTTTGAAGTGTCCCCCTAACTTTGTCGGGTTTCCCAGGTGGCGCTAGTGGTAAAGAACCCGCCTGCTGATGCAGGAGACATAAAGGACGCAGGTTCTAGCCCTGGGTCGGGAAGATCCCCTGGAGGAGGGCATGGCTAATCTACTCCAGTATTCTTGCCTGGAGAATCCCATGGACAGAGGAGCCTGGCGGGCTACAGTCCATAGCATCCCAAAGAGTCAGACGTGAGTGAAGCAACTTGGCGTGCATGCACCTTGTCACCTCATCAGGTCCGTGTGGTTAGTAATGTTGCCTTGCCATTCTGAGTTTAATATAGAATGCTTCTGATAATATTCTAAGAAGTGAAACTGGGCATCTCTGGTGGGGTTGAGTCTTAGTAGCAAAACAGGAGTTGACTGCTGCATTGGGAGATCAATATGAAGCAGACCTTGATACCCCATTGGCATCATGGTGCTGTGACAACCAACCTTCCCAAAAGTGTGTGTTCTCTCTTCATTCAGCTTTCAGTTCCTGTCAGTGGAGATCCCTGGCTAGTAGGCAGTAAGGTCTTCAAGGACTTGGGGTCATGCCTATGCTTTGGACTTTTCTTGTGTGAATCAACACACACTTTTTTTTTTCTTTTTAAGGCTAGAATAGCAGCTCAATATAGGAGTCAGTGAACTTCAGCCCTCCCTGGTCACAAGTCTGTTGGTTTCTCAAATTATATTTATTTATGCCATTAAGAAGAATGATTTAGCAGCATTGTCAATGCTGTCTAGGTATAGTTATTCTTTTGCAGTGGGGACAAGAAATTGGAAGTCAGTCACCCATGTGAGAGGGAAGATGAAAGAGACCGTGTCTCTGTGTTGCAGCAGCCCAGCTGAAGATGAATAAAGGGAGCCTGTAATTGCCTGTGAGAACGGCAGTCACTATAATGCGGGAACCGATGTTTAGGGCTGAGCAATGGGGCATAAAAGAGGAATATCTTGATGATGATGATGGAGTGCACTGTAGGGCGATGGCTGCTGACTCATGGACTCTGTCCAGGTACTGTCAGTGTCTTAGCACAGTCTTTAAGCTCTCTCCATTTTGAAAGTTTGGAGAGGTCTTGAAAAACAGTATAATTTGTGAAAGCAGGTGCTGATGGAGTTCACTGTAGATACCTTCTTTTGGACAACACAAGGACTCCCTCATGTCTTCCTATATACGGTATGATAGCTTTAGCTAGGCAAGGGAGGGTGTGTATGTGTATGAAAATATACATAACAAAATTTGTTATTTTAACCTTTTAGACTTTATAGTATATTAAGTATACAGTTCAGTGGCATTATTAAGTACTTTCGTATTGTTGTGCAACCATCACCACTATCCATCTCCAGAAGTTTTTCATCAAATTGAAGCTCTGTACTCATTAAACAATACTGTCTCATTCCCCTCCGCTGCACCGCCCCCTCCAGCCCTCCAGTAACCAGTGTTAAACTTTGTATCTCAATGAATTTGACTATTCCAGGGACCTCCAATAAGTGGAATCATATGATATGTTACAATACGTGTTCTTTTGTATCTGGCCTATTTTACTTAGCATGCCTTAAGTTTCCTCCATGTTGGAGAATGTGTCAGTTTCTCTCCTTTCAAAGGCTAAGTCATAATCCATTGTTTGTATATGCCACATTTGGTTATCTATCCTTCCATTCATCCATCCATAGACACTAGGGTTGTTTTCACCTTTGAGCTACTGTGAATAATGCTGCTTTGAACATGGGCTACAAACATCTGTTTTGGGTCCTGGCTTTCACTTTTTGTGTGTATATACCCAAAAGTGGAATTACCAAGGGCGGTTTTAGTAGGCAGCGGGAGGGTGAAGTGGTAGATGTGAACTTTCTGGGGGCTACTGTGGAGCTTCAGTAGATGCTCAGGTCAGCAGCAGCCTGGTGACAGCCCCAGACGAAAGCTGACGGATGAGAGATGTGAGCCTGTGGCCCCATCTGCCTGCCTGTGGCACCAGCACAGCGCCAGCTCCCCACTGTTCTTTTGGTCCCAGCTCTTGCCTCTGTAATGCTCACCGCATCCTCCTTTCCTCCCTTCTATGGCTCCCCTGCCCCTCACCAAAACCCTCGAGAGCAACACCTGGGCCACCTGAGCTTCCCTTTCTTCCCGGTGGCTACCTTACAGGTTATAACCTTAGAAATTATCAACAAACTTTGCCAGCATTCTTATGTATAACTGAGCACCAGAAGCCATTTCTCAAGACTGCTTTGTTATATAGAGTTCCGAGGTCTATTTTCCCTTTACTGTCCTATTTGTAGTCAAGAGAAGTAACCCAAAATGTAAGACCATGGCCTGACTGCTAAATCTGTATTGCATTTCAGGTGATACGGAACTTACTGGAAGCTTTTAAATCTAGGCAGGTACCATTATTCTCTGATGCCAAAGTAGGTCTCCAGAGGCTATATTTAATTCTTTATATAGACATTCTGCTGAATTTGTTGCTGACCTGATATTTTCCTACTTCAGAGGGATACTTCAAGCATTCATCTTTGAAAGCATACATCTCATGTTTGAGGACATGTGTTTATGGAGGTCTTGCTTCTTGTTTTGTTTTTTTTTTTTGAAATTCAGGATGAAAACAAAGGAAAACTCATGCCAAGAAAAAGACCATATGTAACCTAGATGGAACCAAGGTACAATCTGAGTCTTAGTAATGTACTTATTTTTGTACATAACCTTAAAAGGTCGCACATCTTTCTACTCTCTGTTGAGTAAAGACCCTGTGACCAAAACAGTGACGATAACCAGTATAAAAAGTCCATTCCAATAACCCACACCTCTGTGGTTGAAGCTTGACAAATTCTTGTTTCAGTCTGGCCAACAGATTTCAGCTTTAAAATGGACCTCTCTTTATTGCCTCTAAATTTCTAGTTATGTCAGTAGACAGTACCTAATAAAGGTTTTAGTAAGCATATTGGAATTTTAGCAGTGTGTTTACAAAAAACATAAAGCTGATCAAAGTTCCAGTTGTAACAACAAGCTTGATGCAGCATTCAAACAGAGCAGCCAGATTGCTAGGCAAGCTCACCTCTCCTACAACAGAGTGGGAATGGTATTATCCATTAATTTCCACCCTGTGCAGCTGAATAATGCATTGACAGATGCTAATTTTCTTAAATCGTAGGCAGCAAATGATGCATGAATACAGCAGCAACACACTTTTCAGAGGCTCTTGGTAGTCATCAGAAAGAAAATTTGTATAAAGTTTGATGTAATCACTACCAACTATGGCACAATGTTGATGCCTTCTAATGACTGCCTTAAATCCATCTGTTGTCCTCTTTTCCCTATTAACACTAATGGGGGTCCAGGCAGGAATAAAATATCCCATGTGTTGTGCTATCAGACCCTCCAATTTGTAACATTCATATGATTCCTAGGATGAGACTAGGAATAACAACATCTAAAATCTAACCTATGACAGGATAATAAACATTATGTAAATGCTTCCTAATTTAATTATTTGTTCCAGTGGCTTAACAAAATTTTATTTCTTGCTCACCTTGCCATCGCTCATGTGTTGCATAGCTCTTTGTGTTTATTTTTTTAAGTTTATATTTATTGAATGTTCATTATATGATGTATTTTCTTTTTTTGATTTTAGCACCACCCTGTTTACCCCTGTTTTACAGCTGAGGAACCTGAGGCTTGGAGAAGGTCATGAATAAGTGATGGAATTAGTCTGGGGGGTCAGAATGGGCAGTCAGCATTTTTGTATGTAAAAGACTATCGTCTTGCCATAAAATATGGATTTTCACATTTAATATGGTATGTGCATGCATGCTCAGTTGTGACCTACTCTTTGCGACCCCATGGGTTGAAGCCCACCAAGATCCTCTGTCCCTGGAATTTTTCAGGAAAGAATACTGGAGTGGGTTGCCATTTCCTCCTGTAGAGGATATTCCTGACCCAGGGATCAAACCTGCGTCTCCTGTGTCTCCTGCGTTGGCAGGTGGATTCTTCACCACTGTACCACCTGAGAAGCCCATTTAATATGTTAATATATTTCAATTTATTTCAATAGTTAATATATTTCAATATATTAATACATACTTCAATTGTTATTATATATCAATAGTTATTAACCAGTGGGTGCTTGTGAAGTGCGTGCCTAAGGAAAGATATGGGGTTTCTTTTATAAGGAACACACCTGCTGGGGAGAAACTGGGCACAATGTCCCTTCTGCTGCAGGGTCACCAGGCACACAGGCCACAGTCCTCACGAATCTGGGAGGGATGAAGCTGGAGGCCCCACACATGCGGCCTGTAGAGGAAAATCTATGGATTGGTTACTGTCTTTTCATTGTCTTCATGTGTTTTTGGGAAAGAAGTGCCCACTTGTTCTTTCATCATTCAACAAATATTTAATGAGTACCTGCTATGACCAATTACTGTGCTACAGCAAAATATCAAACAGGGTCTCTATTTCTACGGAGCTTCATTACTATATGAATATTCATGCCCATCCTAACATGAAGGTGTATATCTTATGTGTTGATAACTTGTCTAATCTGTGTACTGAAGAAGTAATACAATGTGAGTTGGTTTAGCTGTTTGACTTTTAAAGACATACACATATATATGCGAGTTTAAGGCTGATGTAGATTGCTCAGTGAGCCTACAATGACATTAATGGCCTGCTTTATGCAAATGGGTACCATCATCTGTCCTGTGGACACAGCTGGATGAGCACCAGTAGCTTCAGAGACAGAGAAGCTGGGAGAAAAGGGCACCAGCCCCATTTCACCTTGAAAGGCTCCCAGCTCCTCCTTCTGTCCGTCATGATCTTCGTAGACACTTTTCTAGTGCATTCCTATCTCACTTTCCATATTAGATGTTTTAAAAGTACATTTCTCAATGCACATGTTTATTTCTACAATGCTGAGGCTTTGTATGTGTGTGTTTATATATATGTATTCTCAACTCCTCCACATAGTAACAAGACCCTTCGTCTTGCCCTACAAATTGTGGAGATGAAGAGACTTACCTGGGTTTATGTGGTGACTTCGGGTCTAAACTTAAAACTGGATCTCCCGACTTGAAACAATCTGCTTCCGGCTGCTGTGCAGTATAATTGTAATGTACGGCTGAAATGGTATATAAGGATTTCTACAGAAGCACTGCCTTTCTGCCCACTTCTCATACTGCCTTCTTTTTATCCCCGACAGGCAGGTATCTCCTTCCAAACCCGGCTGCGGGGCAAGCCTGGGCAACCTCTGCGGAGACGTCCAACCTCGTGCGCATGCGCAGCCAGGCCCTGGGCCAGTCGGCGCCCTCGCTCACCGCCAGCCTGGTGAGTGTCCCCGGGCTCTGTCTGCGGTTGGTTAGGTTTGCTCCGTCTCACCACCAACGTAGGGACGTCTAAATTTATTGAGTTTATTGTTCTAGATATGAACTTAAACCTATATTTAATATTAAGCACAGATTTAACACTGAAATTTTTGATTTCCGGCGTGCTGGTTTTTACCAGATCCTCCCCCTCAACCTAAGTTGGAATATTTTGTAAACTTAACTCTGTCTGAACTTTTCCCTTGAAAGAAATGAAAATGGTTCTAAGCTTTTTTAAAAAAAAAAAAAAAACTTATTTGAAAATAATTTCAAACTTACAGGAAAGTTGCAAGAATAAGACAAATACAATGCCAGCCGATCCTTTGCTTGGGTTTAAGTATTAACTCTTGCCTATTTGCTCTACTGTTTGTTTTCTCTCCCCGTGAATATGTATACACACTCACATAAACTGTTTTGAACTCTTTGAGAGTAGGTTATATATATCATGGCCTTTTGTTATCACAGGTAACTTCATTAACTTTATGCATGAAAGAAGTCTTTTATCTGCTCTGCCATCTGTATTTCATTTTTATCAATTGTCCCTATACAGTATTTTCCCTCCTTCAGTAGAGGATCCAGTCTGGGGTCATGTACTGTACTGAATTATCCTTTAATCTGGAAACTCTCCCCAGTGTTTGTCTGCCTTTTATGACACTGACAGTTTTGAAGACTATGTGACATCCCCACCCCATTTCTTAAAGGAATATTCCTCATATTACAATGTCTGGTGTGTCTGATATTTCCTTACAGTGAGCTTTGGGTTTTGCATTCCAGCCCAGAATGTGACATTGGTGATGTTGTATCCTTTCAGGTCATGCCATGGGCAGGTGATGGTATGTCCATCTGCCCATCATTATGATGTTAGTTTTTTTCACCCAGACAAGGCATTGGCCAGTTTCTCCACATAGTTAGAACTTTTCTCTTACAGTTGATAAGCCTTTGGCAGGGGGACACTTTGAGGCTATCCAAGCATGTTTCTTCTCATCGAAAATTTCCTTTGGATTCCATATTCATTGGTGATTCTTGCCTGGATCCTTCTCTTCTAGAATCATTGAAAATGGTTATTATTTTCAGCTCCAGCACATTCTCTACACCTACAGGTTAGCACATGGCATAAATATTTATGCATTTGTTAGCAGCATGGGCTCCTACACTCCTTTTTAAAAAAAAGTAATATAGACTTTTATTTTTAACCATGATGCTTACTAGAATTTTGTTTTCCAGTGGTACCATTACTTTTCAACTTTAACCTTTAGCACAGCCTAGAGGCCTATACAGGTTGTTTTTGCACTAGTGCTGGGGTTTTATGGTATAGGAATAGATTTTGAAATATCTTTTACTGATGGTGATGCAAATGATATGTCAGTGCCTTATAATTTTATACATTGATAATAAATTATGTGAGATATTTGGAAATCATTCAGTAATGTAGAGAGATCTGATTTAGGTCTAACCTCTAATCCTGCTTTTGTCGTTAGGTAGCTATATACATTTAAGCATGTTGCTAAGTTTCTTAGATTTTATTCGCTCATTGGCAAACTGCAAGACGAAACAACCTATTAAACAGTCTCTGGAATTCAGCATTGAAATTCACTGTTTCTAGTTTCAGAATCACAAAGATTCAGAACATACTGGATAATTATCCCTGAAAAGTTTCTTTGAGGATATTTTATGACTTCAAAATTGACTATGATCTTTAAATCAAAATGTATCTTCTCAGGAAAATTTGGGGACTTATTTTTAAATAAAGTTCAGTTAAATGATGCATTTTAGCATTTTCCCCATCCCATCCCCAAGTTCAAAGTTACTTTTCCTTCTTGAGAAATTTTATTAAAAGCTTATTTTACTGTAAGCATTTACTTTTTAAGGAAAGAAGAAAATTCCTCACAATCAGTGATTTTATTTTTTTTTAAACAGAAGTGCTTTGGGGGCCACTACAATATTATTCTTACATGTAAATAGATATGTATGTTTATTGCCAAGTAATCGTCCTAATTAAAACAACACTGCCACAAAGTAATGTGTCTAATACTGGTAGTTATGTACTCAGGATAGAAACTGATTGATTCATTGATAAAACACATGTCAGGTGACCTAAGATATTTGGAAATAAGATACAAAACCAAGGAGAATAGCATTCTTATCAGAGAGTCCCTTATCAGCTTATTTACCCTGCAAGTATTTATAGGGCTTAGGAGCAAGACTAGAGAAAAACGCTAAAATACCATAAAAAGCAAACTTAAAATAGTACCTGGCACCAAGCAAGTCTCAAATATTAGCCAGAGTAAAAATCATGTGTGGCACCAAAGCCAGATGGTGACTAACCATTTACTACTGGACAGTGAAGGTTTAAAATGTCACCCTCATCATATCTTTTCTTCAGAGGTTTCCTTGCTTCCTGATTGTTGTCTAAGGAAAACCACTTGCAGGCTGTTTGCCCATGTCCTCTGTCCCCCACCTTCTGGCGCATCATGAGCAGGAGCAGCCGGAGGAGAGCTGCCCGGCAGAGCCCCGCCTTGATTTCCTTGTTGTCCAGCAGCATGCTCAGGTCTCTCTGCCGTGTCACTTATTTCAGTATGTGACTCAGTATGCTTTCATGACTTTGCCTGTCTTTCTGTGCCCGTTGCAAAGTCATTCAGGTTAGTCTATGTTTCTTGGATTGGATTATATCTAAATTATGCCGATTACACCTAACAGACTTGGTAGAGAATGATGCTGAAGGAGTATTAATGTATATCTATTGGACCTTTTTCTTTTTCCTTTCTAGCTCCCTTTTTCTTGTCTTCAAAATAAGCCTTATGAAAAAAAAAAAAAAATAAGCCTTATGTTACTGGAAGTGCATTGCACAGCAGAACATGAGAGTTGTTGGTTGCTCAGTCGTGTCCGACTCTTTGCTGCCCCACGGACTGTATGTAGCCCACCAGGCTCCTCTGTCCTTAGAATTCTCCAGGCAAGAATTCTGGCCTGGGTAGCCATTCCCTGGGGTTGAAACCAAGTCTCCTGCATTGCAAGAGGCGTTTTTACTGTCTGAGTCACCAGTAGAACATGCTTCATTCTCATCCTCTCTCCTGGCCACGATAAGCCCCTTTGCCCCCATCTTAGACCTGTAAGTTGACCTTCCTTCTGACTCTTAGCGTTTATCAAGGCCCACCTTTGTTTTAGTTCTTTGTGTTTATGCCTGATATCCCCCTGCTAGATTGCACGTTCCTTGAGGGCAGAATTCCTGTCTGATCTGACATTCTGCTCCTCACTGTTCCTAGCACAACACCTTGCATATAGGAGACATTCAGTAAATAATATTGATGGAAGGGATAATCATTGGTGGGAAGTGACAGATTCCTTTAGTTGCAAGGCTAGAGTGATGATGTGATCCTGTATGCTATAATGGGTGTCTAATTAAGACCATCTATCTGAAGTATTTTTGGTTTTGCTGTCTAGTGCATCTTATAATTGTGATTAGCCTCAAAGTCTCCATGTAATGGACCAAATCCCATTCAGTTGTAAAGAACACGCCTGCCAATGTAGGAGACATAAGGGACATGCGTTCAATCCCTGGGTTGGGAAGATCCCCTGGAGTAGGGCATGGCAACCCACTCCAGTGTTCTTGCCTGGAGAATTCCACGGACAGAGGAGCCCGGAGGGCTGCAGTCCATAGAGTTGTAGAGGGTCAGACACAACTGAAGTATACAGGTGCGCTATTGAAAGTTCCATATCAGCTGCTGACAAAATACGGACAAAATGAAGAAATTATCACAGTCCATATTCAAGGAAGTTCCCTTAACTTGCTTGTGAGTAGTCATGCAGTCACATTGGTTTAAGTATTTTGTTGATTCTTTGAAGAGGAAAGTTGAGGCGACACATATGTTCAAGTGTGGAAAAGTTGGTAAAATCAGAATCAATGTGGTTTATGTCTAAATGACAGGATTACACTTGATATCACAGTTTTATGTTCAACACAACAATAGAACATGTGGAGAAAGTTAGACCCTCAATCTGAGAGGCAGTCATGTGTTAGTAAGATATAAATGAAGGCCGTGGTTGGGGCGGTAGGAGTTTCAGTAAATGCATGACCTAGTGTGATTTAAATGCCATAGGCAAGCTTCAAGGTAATGCTAACTACCTTCTCAAGGAGGAGATTAATTCCTAGCCGGAAGTATCTAGTTTTCCTTGGCAATGCTAAATGTAGTTGTGTTCCTTCTCCCAGACACTTTGGGCATTTCTGATAAATGGCACATTGCCAATTCATCCTAGGCAGCCTGGTAGCTGGCAGAATACACGCTCAGCCAGTGTCCGCCTGCTGGGGCACCAGCCGGGAGCGCTGATGAAGTGTCAGATGTATACCTCGTATACATTAATCTGAAGAGGGGAAAACTCATTTCCCCATTTGCTTCCTCCATCTTTCTGTCCGTCCCCACACACATGGGTAGTTTATCAAAGAAGTCATAGTCGTCAAAAGCAGGGGATTTGTACTGATGCTGCTTTCTGGTAAGAAAGATGGAAATTTCAGGAGGCAAAGCAGGACCCGGGGTAATTTTGTCCATAGGAAAATAAGGTTGTAAGCCTTGGTGATTAAAGTTTAGAAATGGTATATGTAACCATCATAAGAAATAATCACTTCTTTTGTTGTTTGGAGTGGTAGATGGATGGCAGAAACACAGTGAAGATTAGTTTCCAGTATTTTCAACAGTTTTCTTTTGGATTTGAATCATGTGGCTCATCTGTTTTGATTTTTGTGAGCATCCCTGTCATATTTTTTCTTATTGAGTGCTTCCTTGACCATTCTGTTTGAAAATCTTTTCCTCACTGCATGCCACACACCCCACTTTTCTCAATAGCTTTATCTCCTTCCAATACACCACATAATTTGCTTATTATATATCTCCTATTATTCTGATGAAAAATTCTTGAGGACAGCTACTTTTTTCTGTTTTACCTAGTGTTTCCCTGGGGCCTAGAACAGTCCTTGGCACATAATAGGTGCTCAGTGAAGGCTTGTTGAATGTAAAAGTAAATATATTTCCTTTCTTTACCTTTTAAGTGCCCTAGAACAGACTCTTGTTTATTTTTTGTTTTTAATCTGTATTTTACCTTTTAGGTTTATATTGTTTAACCTAATCAAGAAGATATTCCTCAAGCCAGAGAGTAGTTAATTTTGGAAACTCTGTTCAGGAATTAAACTATAATTATTCAGTTGGGCAATGAGAATGAGGGGGGGGAAGCGGAGTGTTTTAGAGATCAACTCCAGTTTCTACCACTTATTGGCTGTATGAGCCTCAGTGTCTTCATCTGTGAGGTAGGGTTAGTGGATCTAGTTGCCTCATAAGTTTATAATGAGAAATAAATGAGCAAATTCTTGTGTGCTGCTATGCACAGCATCTGTGACTCAAGAAGTGCTAATGCCAGCATTCCTGGGGTTGGTAGAAAAAAATATTTCTTGGGGGTTGTCAGTTGGACTTAGCTGAAGTGGCATTCTCAGAAGGGAGGAAATCAGATCCTTTACTTTGAATAGGAGTTTCACCTTTTGGTCCTTAGCTTTTTGCATGCCTGTGGATGCTAGTGGTTAAGAACCCACCCGCCAGTGCAAGAGACAGAAGAGATGTGGGTTCGATCCCTGGGTTAGGGAGATCCCCTGGAAAAAGACACGGCAACCTGCTCCAGTATTCTTGCCTGGAGAATCCCATGAACAGAGGAGATGGGCAGGCAACAGCCATTGGGTTTCAAAGAGTTGGACATGACTGAAGCAAGTTAGCACAGGACACTACAGACCAGCTTGTAGTTTCTTTCTTCCTCATTTTCACTCTAAATTCACCAACCCCACAAACTGAAAGTTTTTTTTCTTTTTTTGAAGAACAGTTAACTGTTTTGAGGGGTGGAAGTACTTTCAAATATTGTTTTTCAATTTTTAATATTAGGTTAAGTAGTATAATTTTACGTTTCTTCAGTGGCCCTCTTTTGACACTATATCCATTTCTTGTAATGGAAAAATTATGTTTCATGATGTATTATAAATATTAAAACCAAACTATTTAAACTGTAATATATTCAGAAAGCCTTAATGAATATTCATCTTTTCCATTTGCAAAAGTGCATTATGAAGAGTCAGGGAAAATTCACTAAACGTATGCAAAAGTGCATTTTTCCTTTTAAATTCATGCAGAATGTACCGACATAATGTCAGCATTTATTTAGGGTACAGACTTTATTTGCAGTCATTTAATATTATATCAATACTTCATTGGCCTTATAACTCAAAAACAAAAACCTGAGCTGAAGTCCAATTAGTTAACTCTGAGAGAGTGTCTGTTAAATATTGATGTAGGAACTATTTGAATGCCCTTGGATAAATTGCTTAACAAAAGGTGTAGAATACAACGTGAATTAGCATTTCTCCTTAGCCATTATGACTCAATTTAAAGGCTGCATAATATTCCAGTGTATGGATTTCTCACAATTTATTATACTATTTCCCCCTTTAGGTTATTTCCAAGTTTTACCCATTGAAAATAATGGTAATAAGCAGGCTTTTAATAAGTCTTTGTTCACCTCTGGTTGTTTTGTCAGGGTAGATTCTTGGAGGGGATTAATGTGGCAGAGGATATGAACATGATATAGGTTTTCCATACTCTTGCTAAATTGTTCCTAGGAATACCGTACAACTTTGTGCTTCCGTATATTGAGAAATCGATATACGGCTTCCCAGGGGGCTCAGTGGTAAGGAATACACCTGCCAAGCAGGTGATGTGGGTTCGATCCCTGGGTCGGAAAGATCCCCTGGAAGAGGAAATGGCAACCCACTACAGTTTTTTGCCTGAAAAATCTCATGGACAAAGGAGCATGGTGGGCTACAGTCCATGGGGTTGCAAAGTCGGACACGACTGAGCATAGACATTATAGCAACTGACTGAGACATTACATCTCTTTATATTCTGGCCAGCAGTCAATATTTCCCAAAAAAAAACCCACTCTGAACTTCCCAAAAAACCAAGTTTGCTGGTTTGTTAGGTGAAAAATAATTACTTTTTTAAATGTATTTTTTTCTTTTTAGTGAAGTTGATATAGTTTTTGTACATGATGAACTCTTACGCCAAAGTCCCCCAGATAAAGCAAATATGAAATTAGGGTTATCTATGTTTTCTCCTCCAACTTCTTCCTTCCATTCCCTAAATCAGCTCACCAGCCTAACTACTGGTAACCTGTATTGCTCTTGGGATACAAGAACTGCTGAGTGTGATTACAATGTACGTAGCTGAAGGCATTATTCCACAGCTCAGAGTTTTTTTCATCTGGAAAATAGTAATCTCAATTGTGAAATAGTGCCTTCAGCTGTGGACATTGTAATCAAAGTCTCAGGAGTGCTTGTATTCCGGGAGTAATACATCTCCTAGTTATTGCCCTCTGAGCTAGGCTCTATTGATAGTAAAGGGATGAATTTTTGTAACTTGGGGCTGAAATAGCAGTAGGGACCCCTGAGCAGGTTCTTATAGGTCAGGCCTAATCCATGAAGATAAATCTCATTGTGGGCTCACCTGGGCCTATCCACAGAGTAACTGGTTTATCAGGAGTCTATTAATCAAAGATCGGCTTAAAAATGAACTGTAAAATCCTTGCTGTAATCCAACTCTTGCTTCTGTGAAAAGATACTCTAAATGTGCATCCTTACTCTAAACATGCCTGGGTGCCATGAGAGTAATTAGCAGGAAACAGGTGAAGTGTATTGTGATTCAGTGAATGAATGAATGAAGAGCTACTAATTATTTGGTGAGGGAAGAGTTTTTTCTGAAATTGAATTACAGTCAGAAGTAGTCACTTAAAACTTTCAGCCCCAGTTTGCTCTTCTTTACATTTTGCAGAGGTTAAAAAAAACTTCATTCCTTTATGTATTACTTCCTGGGAAGGACAGAATGCCTGTTGGAGCGGCTTTCTGCTTGGGTGTGCCTGAACAGACTGGTCAAGTGTGGGCTTCTTATCAAAGGTGTTTGAGAGTCCGTGAGATGGATGGCACCAATAAATATTCTATGGGATTTACAGCATGGAAATGCATGGTCTCAATATATTAATTGCTGACCATCATAGAGGGGAGCAAAGCAGATTGATAACAGCAATACCTTGTGTGTGTGAAAGAGGGAGAGAGAGAGATCACAGGCTTTGCTTACTGCCCACTTTCCCAACTGCTATACCTATTTCAGTACTTGACCAACCTGCCTATTACGCATGATGAGATGATCCAGAGAATGGAGAGTGCTGGCAGCCCAGCTTTCTTATCCTCACGTATCTTTAGCACCAAGGGTAGTTCCTGGTATGTACTGTTTAGTACTTAGATAATGGTAGTTTTTTAAGAAATGTTGAGGAGGTCTTCTCTCTGTTTTTTTTTTTTTTTTTTTGGATGCACCACATGGCTTGCAGGATCTTAGTTCCCTGACCAGAAATGAACCCAGGCCATGGCAGTGAAAGCCCAGAATCCTAACCATTGAGCGACCAGGAAGCTCCCATAAGGAGTTCTTAATTCAACTTTTGATAGTTTCTGATGCTGGGAAAGATTGAAGGCAGGAGGAGAAGGGGATGAGAGGAGGAGATGGTTGGATGGCATCACCGACTCAATGGACATGAGTTTGGGTAGACTCCGGGAATTGGTGATGGACAGGGAGGCCTGGCGTGCTACAGTCAATGGGGTCATGAAGAGTTGGACATGACTGAGTGACTGGACTGAACTGAACTGATGCTCCTGTTCTGCTTCTTGAAGCCCAGACTAGTTGAATGGTTGGGCTGTCAAGAATTTGATTGGGTTGTGTGTCTGGGGAGATGATGGTGAAGGTAAAGGTGGTGAAGTATTCATAGCTGCCATCTTAGAAGTGTCCCTTGGTACACTGGTGGACAGGTACCTCTCTGGTGGACCCCTTGCCTTGACTTTTCTGCTGTCCTTTTGCCCCTGTGGTAAAATTACAGCAGTTAACTTTTTGCTATCTTAGTGTGTTGAATGAATTCTACCATTAGAAACCAAGAAACTCATAGTAATTAGACAGTGCTTTGGGGGAGGGACGGTATTGGGATGTAACATTTCCTTTCTTGGGAGAAGTGAAAAATTATTATTTTAATTCATGGACTTCTTAGGAAGGTCCTGGTTATTGTGGCTTTGGAAAATCTAACATACTTCAGTATCTTTCCTTCTTTATTTTTCTGTAATACTTGGCTGGTTAGCTAAGAATTAGCAGTATTGGTAATTATACTTATTCCTAGATTATTAGCACCCACAGTATCAATCTGTGGTACTGGATTCTGAATCGGTGTATTCTTTATTATGCTCATTAATCAGTTAATTGATTATTAGTGGAGTCTTGAGTATACAGCTGGTATTAAAACCCATGTAGAAAGATGTCACACATGGTCTTGAGTTTTAAGCAGCTTCTAATATAGTTGAAATGAGGCTTCTGAGAAATTAGAGAACAAAGTAGAAGATGATTACAGGCTGGAGAGTTTGCAGTGTATTCCTAGGCTTTTAGGAATAATATAGGCTGCAGGTTCTGGAAGGTTTTGGTTGGGCAAGCTTCAAGGCATAGTGGAACTATGTACATAGTAGAATGGGGTGAGGAGTGTAGATAGAGTGAACAATGTGACATGGACAGTGATTTTTAACATGGGCAGTTTCTTCTTAATGTGATGTTTCTAGCATGGGTAGGGAGGCAAAGGACCACATGAAAACCTGGAAACTCATGGATATCTGTGATAGAAGGATTTCTAATTTAATCTGAACTGTAGGAGATCACCAGGATTTGCACCATCTTTTAGTGAGAAAAATGTCTGCATGAAGTAGCTGGGGAGCCTTCAAAGATCCCATCAAGTGATGCCTTTTTCCTTAGGAAGTTTCTTGGGTGGAAAAGCTGTTACCTTCAAGCACTTTAGTCCTAAGGAAGTAGTCTTTGTATTTGGTAGATTCATTGACTGGATGTTAATAATAGCTTAAGGGATTATGAGATTTTTTTCTTTGTGATTTGACATACTATTGGGGATTTCATTTTTAAGAGTAGAGCCACATGACAGGTCCAGCTTAGCTATTTATGATATAATAAATACATTATTTTATTGTTCAGGGCAGATCAACCTCCATTTAAAGAAAACACCTAAAGAACAGGTGCCAATAAATTGAGCTGAAAAAAAAAAAAAAACTAGGAACAAACCTGACCAAGAAACTGAAATACTGACATACTGAGAACTATAAAACATTAATAAAGGAAATAAAACAGGATTCAATGAAATGGAAAGATATCCCATGCTCTTGGGTTGGAAGAATAAATGTTGTTAAAATAGCAGTACTACCCAAAGCAACCCATAGATTTAATGTGATCCCAATCAAATTACCCATGACATTTTTCACAGAACTAGAACAAATAATCCAAAAATTTACATGGAGCCCTAAGAGATCCATATTTGCGAGGGTGAGATGATCTGAGAGAATAGCATTGAAACATGTACGTTACCATATGTGAAATAGATCGCCAGTCCAGGTTCAATGTGTGAGATAGGGCGCTCAGGGCTGGTGCACTGGGATGACCTTGAGGGATGGATGGGATGGGGAGGGAAGTGAGGGGAGGGTTCAGGATGGGGAACACATGTACACC
The DNA here is from genome assembly GCF_910594005.1 of Cervus elaphus. Lineage (NCBI taxonomy): Eukaryota > Metazoa > Chordata > Mammalia > Artiodactyla > Cervidae > Cervus > Cervus elaphus. The sequence goes on along the minus strand of NC_057839.1, from coordinate 16,085,089 downwards.
CATGACTGATTCATGTCAGTGTATGGCAAAAACCACTATCATATTGTAAAGTAATTAGCCTCCAATTAAAAGAAATTAATTTAAAAAAAAGATCCATATTTGCCAGAGCAATCTGGGGGGTGAGGGGAAACAGGAGATAAAACTCTCCAAGACATCAAACAATACTACAAAGCTACAGTTATCAAAACAGTGTGGTACTGGTACAAAATCAGGCATATGAATCAATGGAACAGAGTAGACAGCCCAGAAAGAAACCCACACACCTATGGTCGATTAGTAGTGTTAGTCGCTCAGTCGTGTGTGACTCTTTGCGACCCCATGGACTGTGGCCTGCCAGGCTCCTCTGTCCATGGTCAATTTATCTATGACAATGGAGGCAATAATATACAGTGAGAAAAAGATGGTCTCTTCAACAAATGATGATGGGGAAGTTGGACAATCACATTAAATCAGTGCAGTTAGAACACACTTCACACCATGCACAAAAATAAACTCAAAATGGCTTAAAACTGTAAGCATAAGACATGACACCATAAAAACCTAGAAGAGTGCATAGGCAAAACATTCTCTAATATAAAATATACCAGTGTTTTCTTAGGTCAGCCTCCCAAGGCAATAGAAATAAAAACAAAACTAAGCTAATGTTACCTAATCAAGCTTACACTGCAACAAGATCAAAACCAGTCCATCCTAAAGGAAATCAGTCCTGAATATTCACTGGAAGGACTGAGGCTGAAGATGAAATCCCAACGCTTTGGCCACCTGATATGAAGAGCTGACTCATTTGAAAAGACCCTGATGCTGGGGAGGATTGAGGACTGGAGGAGAAGAGGGGGACAGAGGATGAGATGGTTGGATGGCATTGAACTTGACTATTCATTGAACATGAATTTGAGCAAACTCTGGGGAACAGTAAAGGACAGGGAAGCCTGGCATGTTGCAGTCCGTGGGGTTGCAAAGAGTCGGACATGACTTAGTGACTGAACAACAACAGCAGAGATCATCATACTAAGTGAAGTAAGTCAGACAGAGAAAGACAAATGCCATATGATGTCACCTGCATGTGTAATCTAAAATATGGCTCAAGTGAACCTATCTACAAAACAGAAACAGATTCATAGACACAGAGGACAGACCTATAGTTGCTAAGGAGGCTGGGAGAGGAATAAACTGGGAGTTTGGTGTTGATAGATGCAAGCTATTACATTTAGAATGGATAAACAACCAGGTCCTACTGTGGCTAGCACAGGGAACTGTATTCAATACCCCATGATAGATCATAATGGAAACGAATATAAAAAAGAATGTGTGTGTGTATATAACTGAGTCATTTTGCTGCACAGCGGAGATTGATACAACATTACAATCAGCCTATACTTCAACTGAAGAAAGAATGGATTCTGGGTAGCAGAGAGCATTTCTACAAACCTCTGAAAAGACAAAAAAGCTCTAGCTTCAGTTTTGGTAATCCTGACCTCATAGTAGGACTGATTGTCATTCTAAGCCCTAGTGCTTCTGCAATTTGGCTTCCTTAGATCCCTAACTTCTGTTTCTTCTTTCTTTTACCTGTGTTCTTTCCTCTTTAATATATTAACAAAATATTTCTTTAATAGGAAATTTTTAGTATGTGTATAAAAATTTAGTGTGTATAGGAAATTTTTGGTACATATATATGCTTCTAGAACTCCTGTGAAATCTCTTCATTACATCTATTTGCTTTTCTTTTATTATCTATACCTCCTGCTTAACACATATAGGTGCTCAGTTAAGTATGTTTCTTTCTTAGTTTAAGTGTAATTCATTTGCTTTTTATTTTCTTTTTTGTTCCTATACACAAGCAGTGATGTTTTAGTCTGTAAATAATATGAACCAATCATATCATTTTTTCTCCCTTTGTACATAGCTCTGATCAAAAAACCATTAAGAAACTTCTACACTTTCCCCATTTGCTGGAACATCCATCCCCTTGAGAGATTCACTTGATGGAGGGTCAGGGGATTTCTCATCTTCAAGTGCTTCTAAAGTTTGGCAAGATAACTAGGGCAGCCGTCAACTACCTATCACTCATTCCCCAAAGGTATTAGATTCCTCATCTCATGCCCTTCCTTACTCTATAAAGAAAACACCTGTCTATGCACCTCCCTTCTTTCTGCCAGGCCAATACCTGTCTGTACCTTACCATATGCACTTCCTCTTCCAGGGAGCCTTCCCTGATGTCTCTCCACATCCTCACATTAATTCTCCTTTGAATTGTGGATGTCCAAACCAAAGCATTTATCACTTGAAACTGTAGGGGTCTCTCTGCTTGCCTTCTCCCACTTCCCTCCTCATCTCCAAATGGTCTGATTGCCTAAAGAGCCCAGGAAAATGATCTATAGCTGATAAAGATGTAAGCCTAAAATATTTCATTCGATGGGCTATTAAAAATGACACTAGGTAAAATATCATGTATTTATATTAGGTTTTGCCCAAAGGACCACTCTACATTTTAATTGACCTTTGAGAGCCTTGCTTCTGAAAATAAATCCTGAAACTGGAGAATTTTATGGATGCAATAGACCTTGGGTCAGCCCTTTCCCCTTGCCCAAAGAGACTGTGCACTTCGGTGGCCTTTATCTAAATTGTGATCAGTTTTTACATGCACTTGATTTAGAACTTAATTACTGTAGGCAGTTTAGAGTCATGTTTAAGAGCGTGGACTTCAGAAGCCAGGCTGCCTGGGCTGGCATCTGGACTGTACCATCTTGACCATGGAACGCAACTTTTCTGTGCCTCTGAAAAAAAGGAATATTAGTGATACCTATCTTAAGATGTGGTTGTTGCTAGAATCAAGTGAGATGGTACATGTTAAGGTCCTTGGAACACACAGGAATAGAAAAACAGTGTTAACTGTTTTCAGTTGCCAACTGAACAACAATGTTGCCATCTTGTCCAAGAGTAGAAAACTGATGTATTTACTAAACCAGGAAATTTGAGTTTTATTGAATACATATCTGCAGTTTATGGTTGAAGGAATTGATGAAGCTGGACTCATAAAGATAAGTTTCTCTGATTGTTTTCAGATAACTGCAGGTCTACTATGTTTTATGCAGGATAATTTGAAAGGCACGAAGCTTGTTTGAAATGTAAAGTTGTAGGGAAAGGATAGTGTGTTTTCAACGTGAAGTATTCTTTTAGGAATGATGTCACTAAATAATAAAAAAGAAAGCATCCAGTAAAAGAAACTTCCCTTTCATTCTTCTCATTGGATTATACAAAAAATTCATGAGTCATCTTTTTATATCAGGTATACAGTTTGCATCCTTTTGGGTTGACATTTTATGTCCCGTGTAGCAATGTGCCTGTATGTTTGGACCTTTAGGGTACTAACTGCTTTACAGAAAATATGACTAATGTTGCAATCATTTATTTGCCATTGCCAAATTTTGCTATTGTTTGTCCACATGTAACAAAGTCAGAGGATGCCTGCTGGGCCTCTAATATTTTTGCTGGCTCACACCATCAATAAAACATTTTGAGTATGCATCCCCTAATGTGTGACTATGTTTTGAAATGAATTACATGTAGGTAGAAGAGGTACTAAAAAATAATTTACCAGACCTGTGAGTCTTCACTGGGAAATCATTAGAACATTTACTGTAGGTTTCAGCAGGGGCCTGGAGGCAGCTCCCTTTCTCAGGTGTTAATCATGTAGCTGCCACATCATGGAGAGGTCCAGGGAGTCTTGGGGTAGGTGATGGGAGAGGTGGGATGTACTTGGAGTGCTTGAGGCAATGGCTATTTGGCATCCTGTAAGGAAGTATTTTGGGGCTTGCTTGGTGGCTCATATAGTAAATAATCTGCCTGCAGTGCAGGAGACCTGGGTTTGATCCTTGGGTTAGGAAAATCCCCTGGAGGAGGGAATGGCTACCCACTCCAGTATTTTTGCTTGGAGAATCCCATGCACAGAGGAGCCTGATGGGCTACAGTCCATGGGGTCGCAAAGAATTGGTCACCACTGAGCATCTAACACTTACACTTTCAAGGAAGTATTTTAGCCACCAGCACTGGTGCATATCAGCTGAGTGTCAGCCTGATTGCCAACTTATGGACTAAAACCAACAAAAAAGAAGAGACATAGAAAACAGAAACGGGTACTCTAATTTTTTTCCTAAACCCCATTTGATTATATTGTGTTCCCCCTGAAGTACCCATATTCCAGTTTGTAGATTCTTGGAATAAACTACAAGGTCTGCCCTCTAAGCCTGCCAGGGTGGCGCTTTATTGATTAAAGAGTTTTGAGTATTCATTGAGGTTGCCTTTTCTTTTTTGGAAAGGTTTTTTACATTTCACTTATAAATGAAAGGAGTAGCAGTTCTTTGTGACACATGTCATTAACTGCTACTAAATTGACACAAATGTTGACAGTTATTGTGTGAACTGCTTCAAAGCTAATTATGTTAATTAGAATGTTACATACCAGTAATTGTATGTATTCAAATATTATACCATCACTTTTTGTGTTTTCTCCTCCAGATGTAAGACATTCATTTATTTGTTACTTGAAAAGCTGCAGAATTATAGCTAAGATAACAAATAATTGCTGGCAAATAAAATTAATTCTTAAGAAATATGCTTTAATTGGTTAGCTGTGTAAAAGACAGAAACAAATGTTAGCATGTGAATCATATAAATTAGAAACATTGCTTATGAAATCCTTACTTTGGGGGCTTTTCATTTAAATAAGCCTTCTTATTGCAATTAATATTATAGTTTTGTTTATGATCCTTAAAAATATATTTGCTTTCAGTACTTCTTGGAGTTCTAATTTAGCTTTCTTATACATGTTAGATGATTTGCAATTTAGATTTTAATATGATTTTCATCCTTTAAAATGCCATTTTTTTTTTTGTGTTTCATTTTTATTTAAAGCATGATTCCCTCTGTATTCATGGAAGTTAGGCATAAACAAACTCCTAGAAATATCAAGCTTTTAAGTGAGCTGAGAGCATAAAACATTTTAATAGGAATTTCAGTAGGAGTAACCAAATAAGTTTTTGAGAGCCCAACCAGAGAATTATGGCTCATCACAAACAAACTTTATGGGACATGGTGTTCCTAATTTACCCTCTGTTATAGTTCTTTAAAAATAGCATTTCTGTTAATTAATTTTAAATCCTAACCACTTCTTATATATGTAGAGTGCTAAATATATGCCTCTGCCTGATGATTTAGGGGCCATAACTACCTAAAGACAGAGTTTTGCTCTCTGTAGTTTCTTGTAGAGTTTTGAGTTGTTTTTTTTCCCAGTTGAGAGTGAGTGCTGTCTTTTCATTTGAGTGTGTGTGTGTCTCTTTTTCCCCCAATTGTGACCCACATAAATCAGCCCAGGTCTTTCAGTGCCATGGCCTTAATTCTCTAGGACTTGCAATATACCTTTCTCAATTAAGTGGACTCACGGTCTGGCTCCAGTGTGATGTGCTCGGAAGGGCAGAGCGTTTTTTCTTAACCCCTCTTCCCACGATCACGGCCTAATTCTGCTGGCAGCTGCTGTGTGCTGCCCATTTTTCTGCCAAGAATTTTGTTCAGTATTTGTGGGGCTCCCATCATCCTTAGCACATGGGCCCTTTGTCTTGCTTTATTTGCAAACTGTTCTTCTAAACATAGCAAATGATGAAAAGGACTGGCATGTTTGGGTTTGGGAAACTTAGGACTGAATTATTTTAGTACTGACATTTCTTGGCTAAGGAGTTTTGAACCTTGTTGAGGTTGTAGAATGGGAATGGTTAATGCTGACATCATTGTCATTAGGTTAAAGAACATAACACATATCAGAGGCTGAGTATTAGGCATTCTTTGTGTGTTTCTCTCTTTCTGGGCTCTCAATCCTGGAATTGACCAATTTCGCTATTCCCGTGCCAGTATCATACTTTATTAATTACTGTAACTTCACAAGATGTCTTATTAATAAGTGGACAAGAGAGCTCCCATATGCCATTCTTGTTCTTTGATTGTTGGCTATTTCAGGCTTGTTTATCTTTTCTGTAAAATCACTTGTGACATTCTGAAAGCTGATTGAGATTTTAACCAGAATTATGTTAAATCTAGATATGAGTTTGGGAAATTGACATTTTTATGGGGTTTTACTATTCTAGACCATAGTATATTGCTCCATTTACTTAGGACTTATTAACGTTTTTAAATAACTTTATTATTTTTTTCCTGAAACAATTTGTATATCCTTTTTAGATTTATTCTTAATAAAGTAAACATGTGTACCTATTTGCTAATGTCTGGAAATTGAATTAGGTTTTGTATATTTTTAAATTCATCAGCCTAGTTAATTCTTACTGATTCTTTCTCTTCTTTAGATTTGAGGGATGGGAATTTTTTGTAGAAAATATAGACAGTGATGATCTTGAAATAAATGCAGCTTTATTTCTTCCTTTTCCAATCTTTTTAACTTTACTTTTAAAAAAACCTTTCTTTATTTACCATGGCTTCTAGGATTATGTTGAATAGAAATTATGATACCATGCATTCATATTGTCCTTAAGCACAGAGAGAAAATTTTGAACATTTCATGTTAAATATAATGAATACTGTTTGTTTTTTTTTTGAAGGGGGAGCTCTACATCAGGTGGTGAAAAATTTCTTTTTGCATTTTTATAGAAAAATCCTTTTTCTATATTTGGTGTTGGTTTTTTGTTTTATTATTTATAAATTTTTTTTCAGTGGGTTTTGTCATACATTGACATGAATCAGCAATAGATTTACACGTATTCCCCATCCCGATCCCCCCTCCCACCTCCCTCTCCACCCGATTCCTCTGGGTCTTGAGTATAGTTGATTTACAATGTTGTGTTAGTTTCAGGTGTACAGCAAAGTATATCCGTTTTGTATTTATATACATCCCCACTATTGTTTTTTAATTCTTTTCCCACGCAGCTCATTGCAGAGTAATGAGTAGAGTTCCCTATGCTATGCGGTAGGTCCTTGTTCAGCTGCTTAGTCGTGTCCCACTCTTTGCGACCCTATAGACTGTAGCCCTCTAGGCTCCTCTGTCCATGGGATTTCCCAGGCGAGAACACTGGAGTGGGTTGCCATTTCCTTCTCTAGGGCAGTAGGTCCTTACTAGTTATCTATTTTATATGTAATTGTGTATATATGTCAATCCCAGTCTCCAAGTTTATCCCTCCCCCTCTTATCCCCTGGAAACCCTAAGTTTGTTTTCTATATATCCATGACTATACTTCTGTTTTGAAAGTTTGATCGCACCCTTGTTTTAGTCACATGTAGGCAATGTCATATGGTATTTCTCTTTCTGTGTTTGACTTACTTAGAAGGACAGTCTCTAGGTGCATCCCATGTTGCTGCAAATGACATTATTTTTTTCTTTCTTAGGCTGAGTCAGGTTCCATTGTACACATGTAGCACATCTTCCTTATCTAGTCCTCTGCGGATGGACATTTAGGTTGCTTCCTTGACTTGGCTGTTGTAAACAGTGCAGTAGTGAACCCTGGGTGCATGTATCTTTTGAATTATGGTTTTCTCTGGGTATATACCCAAGCGTAGATTGTTAGGTCATATGGTAGTTCTGCTTTTAGCTTTTTAAGGACTTTCCACACTCTTCTCTGTAATGGCTATACCAAGTTACATTCCCACTGACTGTCGGAGGGTTCCCTTTTCTCCACACCCTCTTCAGCATTTTTGGTTTGTAGACTTTTTGATGGTGGACATACTGACCAGTGTGAGGTGATACCTTTTTATAGTTTTTGTTTTCATTTCTTTTATAATTAGTGATGTTGAGCATCTTCTCATGTGCTTTTTGGCCATCTGTATGTCTTCTTTAGATATTCCACCCCCCCCCCTTTTTTTTGGATTGGGTTTTTTTTTTTTTTTTTTTTTTTTTTTTAATATTGAGCTGCATGAGCTGTTTGTGTATTTTGGAGATTAATCCCTTGCCAGTTGCTTCATTCTGCAAGTGTTTTTTTCCATTCTGAGGGTTGCCTTTTTGTTTTGCTTAGGGGCTCCTTTGTGGTGCAAAAGCTTTTCAGTTTAATTTGATCCCATTTGTTTTTGTTTGTTTGTTTGCTTTTTGTTTTCATTACTCTAGGAGGTGGATCAAAAAAGATCTTGCTGTAATTTATGTCAAAGAATGTCCTGCCTGTGTTTTCCTCTAAGAATTTTATAGTGGCTGGCCTTATATTTAGGTCTTTAATTCATTTTGAGTTTATTTTTGTGCATGGTATTAGGGAGTGTTCATTCTTTGACATGTATCTGTCCAGTTTTCCCAGCTTTTTGGTGGTGCTTTTTGATGTTACATTAAAAAAAAAATACATTGTCACAGCAAATAACATGAAAAAAAAGTACATTCTTGCATCCAGCTTACTAGCATTTTTGTTAGAATTTTACCTTCTGTGTTTATAAATGGTAGTAGCTCATAGCTTCTCTCTTCTGTATGGCCTTTGTTAAGTTATGGTGGTTCAACAAAATGAATAGGAATGTTTCAGTCATCCCTTAATGCTGCATGTTAAAGCAGAGTTCCCCACCGCAGTCTTCAGTAGTATTTGTCTCTTGCTGTGTATCTGCGGGTTGGCTTGGGGTGGCTGCCCTGGGGCATGGATCTGTGAATTGGCTTGGCTTCCATCCAGACTGGAGGTCTGAGTTCTCTACTCTCTGTATCTTACGCTGGGGCCCAGGGTGAAGAGCAGCACTTACCTGGGGTGTGGTTGTCCGATGGTGGAGATTGGGAAATCCTATAAGGGGAAGCAGGAACACTGACTATTTCTTAAGGGTCAGGCTTGGAACTGAGCCAGCATCACTTCTGACCACTGGTGAAAACTGGATGGTTAAATCCAGCATCAGGGAGGTAGGGAGTGTGAAGGAAGGAGTATTTGCTAAACAATGATTTTACCACCACAGGGAAAGTTCCTTCCTTTTCTCATCTCTGAAAGAGTATCTATAGGAATGGATGGATCTCCTTCTTGGCTCTTCTGAGTTTTGCCTATAAAGTCATCTGCATCTGATAATTTCTTTGTGGTGATATTCTTGACCTAATTGTTTAATGTTTACCAGAATATTCAGATTATTTATTTCTTCTTGAGGCAGTTTGGTATTTTGTAATTTTGCATGACCTTGTTTACTAATCTAAATTTGAAAATTATGTTCATTCTGTGTGGCATCTGCAGCTTTGACTCCTTTCCTGTTCTTAATATTGTTTATTAGTTGTGTCTTCTCCTCCTTATCCTTCATTTTCTTGCTTAATTTTGACAGATGCTTGCCTATTAATTTTGAGTGGCTCCTGGATTTTGTGTCATGCTTAGAAAGATTTTTCTTCTTCTCAGATTCTAGCAATATTATTTCATATTTTCTTCTCTCTTTATGGGTTACTTTTTAATATTTAAACCTCTAGTCTACTTGGAGCTTATTTTTGTTAAGTAGTAAAAGAACAGTTCAATTTATTATTCTTTTTCCTAAGTGGCTAGACTGTTATTCCAACACTATTACCAAACAGCTTCTCCTTCCTGCAATGTCTAATACCACTTTTAGCATATACTAAATTCCCAAGTGTATTTTGGGTCTATTCCTTGACTCTATTTTGTTCCTTTGATTTGTCTTTCTGTATTTATAGTATGTATAATCTAATTTCTATAATTTCATGCTGTTTTTAATATCCAGTGGGGCTGGTAGGGGAACCTCATAACTTTTGAAGTTAAATGTATCTTCAGTTACATTTAAAAGACTGCCTCTCACTTTCACATTTTTCTATCAGTGAGAAATAACTTCCTCACTTTCTTTGAGAACTAGTGAGGGGAAGGGAAAAAGTCATCCCTTTTGAAGTTATTAAACATCTGCGACTTTTATAAAATCACAGGCGCTTCGGATTGTCATTTCTTCTTTTGTCAGGGTTCTGTGTTCAGCCTCCTGGGCTGTGCACTGCTCAATGTCAAGGCACCGCTCACCCCGGCTTTAATGTGGGTTGTTCTCCTGGAGTTGTGTAACACTTAACCCTGGACCTCTCTGCCCCCTGGAGCGGACTCACTGCTTCCTGCCCGTACTAGCCTGAGAACCTGGACCTTGCTGATAGTGGGTCTCCAAGGGCTGGGGATGTTTTCAGAGATGGGGAATTGGCAGCATCAGATCCAGGACCCCCTCTCCACGTGGAGATTAGCCTCCTTAGTCAGTCTCAGGGGCTCCTTCTTTGTTCATGAGAGGAGTGACCAGGCTTGCTTATCACTTGCAGATGTGAAAGCTGCACCAGCCGCCACACTAGCTCTTGAGATGTCCTCTGCTGTAGAAACTTTTTTTTATGGCAGTGTCACGGGAGCCCAGAAAGAAGTGAAGTGTTAACGACCCTAACAGTTTGCTGGCACCTTATTCAGAACATCCTCCACCTCCTGTGCTGATGAATAGCATGTGCTCACAAGGAGATGGGCACTGACAGTGCACAGGAATGATTTTCTTCATCTATCAAGCCTGACAACCCTTGGATTCCTTGTCCTGTTGGAGCAGGGAGAAGCTTGAACAGGACCGAATGGTCCCCTCGTCTGGCGTTTTAAGCAAATCTGAATTTGGTGTGAAATTAACTAGATGCCACTGAAGTTGTTGGTGGCAACAGTTCTCACTGAAGTCCTAAGCTTATAACCTGTCCCACATGGCTGAAGGATGCGTCAGACTCTCATCTGAAGTGTAACCATGCCCTGAACCTGTCAGCACAGAAAGCTCTTCATTAAGAGGGAGAGATTGGGAACCTGCCACCAGGACAGGCACAACCACATCTTTGACCACGTAGAACTTTATTTAGCTTTCTATCTCAGGAATCTTGGATCCAGCCAATCATTTAGGAAATTCGGGATTTGATAAATTCTGTTTTATTTCATTTTAAAAAGTAAATTTATATTTCCATCGTAAGCTGGTAGGTTCCCATAGGAATTTTAGAAAATGTTCTTAGAAGGTTGGGACAGAAATCATGTATAACATACAACCAATCTTAACATCGTTTCTCTAAGTGTAGATTTTTTTTTTCTGTGCATCCCAGTAATTTATGACAGCACACGTGTGTTTCTCATCGCTCACATCTTGTTTCTTTCCAAGAAGCCAGTCTTGAGCTGATTACCTGCTGGATTTTAAGGTCTCCCTGTGGCTTTCTTTCTGCTCTTTCCCCTTACCTGTAGATCTTAGCCCTGGCACTGGAACTCTAAATGTTTCTGTGTCTCAGGAGGTGCCAGCCCTTTGTCCCAGGTGCCATGTCTGATGCATCTTTTATGCAGGTGATCCCTTCTCTCTAATTCTTCTAACCCCTTGTGCCCACTTTCCCTGTCACAGGAGTTTCCGTTCTTACTCTCTAGAGAATTGTGGAGCTGAAGCGGCTCTGTCTGGCTGGGCATTTCCTCCTTGTACACCCCCTCCTCACACAAGCAGAGGAGCTGTCCCTGGACAAGGACATCCCTCGGGCAGCTGCTTCCTTAAGACTGTGAGGTCCTCCACTTCCAGCATCCTCCACGCTTTTGTGTTGGCTGCGTGGCTACCAAAGCCAATACCCCTAACTGCCTCTAGATGGCAGCATGTCCCGCCCTCTGCCTTGAGGCTAGACTAGAACAGAACAGTTGACTGGAGCCCCAAGGGTGATGTTTAGTGCATCACCCTGGTCTTTTCAGCCCTGCCTCCCCTTGCCCTTTCTTCTGTGTCAAGTCCTTTTTCAACTGCAGACAGTCATGAAGTGGGAATATCAGATACATCCTTACGCTAGGCTCATCAACTGTCTCCACCTTGCTAAGCCAGAGACAGGAATCCAATTACTCAGCCGTGTTTTGTCCAGTAATTTTGTTGTTGAGGAGCATTGCTTCGAAATGTAGCCTGGGGTTTTCTGTTAGTAATTTTTCCAAGGAGGGCTCAGAAGAGCTGGTGGGAAGTGCTGCTGGCATGACGCAGGAACTGAAACGCTAGATGCTGGGCCCTGTTCTCCTAGTTCTTGGCAGACCCTCTGGCTTGCGAAGCTCAGTTTGTTTTTGAGCAACTCAGTTTGACGTAATGTTGAATATACAGCCCCAAATCAAATTAATTATGTTTCCTGGTACAGAATACTATAAAGAGGAAGATAATGCAGAGTTGAAATCAAATTCAGGAGTGTTCAGATATTTTTAAAAATATGTATTGTGTAGGAATGTTTGGCTGGTTGTAATTTTTTTCACTCACCCGTCTCCCCTGTGAACTTTGGACTCTCGGAAGCCTGTGTCTTTGTGTTCCCTCATTGTCCTACGTCAGGGCTAGCACACACAAGTTGCTCTGGGATCCTCACTTAGACTAATAGCATTGTCTCTGCCCTACATTTGGTCGTGGTACCTGAGACCATAGCATAACCCATTTATCTCAGAATATTTAACCATGCATTCTCTCTGCCAGAGCTTCTCTGTTCCGGTGGAACTGCATTCAGTTGATGTAAACGAAATATCAAACAGCTCAGCGATCACCTACTTTATGTTAGATGTGGAACCTGTGTCCCGGGTCAGCCTTTTCTCTGCTGCTACAAAAATCCAACCCAGGCAAAAGAGACGAGCCCAGGGTCATAAAGCTGCATTTTTGTACTTTATTGGGAAATGTATGGGTTGAAGATAGCCTCCTCTTCTGAAGAAATTTTTTAAAAACACCCAGAATTTCCCCAGGGCTAGGAGAGAACATTCCTAACTCCAGACCCACCAGACACTGCTTGTGCACCAGCTAATGCCCCCTTCATCCTGTGTTTTTCTCTCCTGGCGCATTTCTCCAGAGTTTGAGTGCTTTTCCTGCCCCACAGAATGTGCCATTTGGACGAATATCACTAGACTCGGAGGAAAAGCGTATGAACGCATTTGGGAGAGAATTTACATGGGGCTGGCTCTTGAGGCCTTTCCTAGTGATCACTAATCGGAAATGCCGTTGCACATGTCACTTTTCTAGTAAACAAATAGGGAGCCCTAAGTCCCAAATAAACAAATAGGAAAGCCTTACGGTCATTCATGGCATCAGTGCAAATTCACAGCTGTGTGGTTTTGCTGGGCTATTGATCAGCAGCCTCCTCTCAGTGTCCTCATTTGGGGGATAATCTGCCTTGCAGGAAGGAAGAGAGCTCATTCCATTTTATTGATAAAATCCTTCCTTCAATGCCCTGATTGACATTTTAATGGTAACCTTTTGTTAATACAAGAATGCATGAAAAAGAAAAGTAACCCAGTGTGTTGCTATCCCTGCTGACATTTTTATAAAACTAATACAGACACAATCTTAAAATGATGTAAATTCACTTCTCCTTCTTGTCCTTTTCCCCAAAAATAACCCATTGGTAATTGTTTCTTGTTACTTGTTGCAGAGAAAAAAATTTTTTGTGTATATCTCTATAAATAAAGCAATTAAAACACTGGACATACTGTTGGAGACTTGCTTTTTGATTTATTAATAATATGAAGATCTCTCATATTAGCGCATACATCTCTACTGTGTCCCTTTTAATGGTGGCATGGCATTTCATCACACGGCTACATCATCGTATAAATTACCCGAGCAGTCCCTTGGTCAACTCTCAAACAAGTTGAAAAGCCCTCCAGCTTTGACCTATGTGACACCTGCTGTGTGAATGCTTGCCCACAATTCTTCTTAGTTGTAGGATGATTTGTAGTTGTTGGTGAGGTAAGTTTTCTCCCGGCGTTTAATCAGAGTGGCATGGGATGTATCACGTCGTATAGAAGAAATGACTTGGAAGTTTATTTACTATTATTATTGTTTATTTCTACAAACAGTAGTTTTTCTTCCTTGCCTGCAGGCCATTTGGCAGAGATACGCTCTGCTCCGCGAGATCATTCAGGCTGACAGACGTCCTGCCACCTTTATGTCCTTTCCAAGATCACCTTGGGTGTTGACACCCAGATGTCCTTAGTCACTCAGTGGTGTCCGACCCATTGCGACCCCGCGGACTGGGATTCTCCAGGCAGGAATACTGGAGTGGGTTGCCATGCCCTCCTCCAGAGGATCTTCTGACCCAGGGATCAAAGCCAGCTTTCCCTCATTGCAGGCAGATTCCTTACCATCTGAGCCACCAGGGAAGCCTGTTGACACCCAGATTGTAAATCTGGGCAGGACTTGTATGGGAAGTGTTCATGGACAACTCTTTTTTAAAAAAAAGTATTTATTTAGCTGCGTTGGGTCTTAGTTGTGTCATGCAGTCTTCATTGCACCATGCAGGATCTTTTGTCGTGGCATGTGGACTCTCTGGCTGTGGTACGTGGGCTCAGAAGTTGCAGTACCTATGGGATCTTAGTTCCCCAACCGGGAATCAAACCTGCATCCCCTGCATTGCAAGGTAGATTCTTAACCACTGGACCACCAGGGACGTCCCTTCGTGGACAAATCTGAAAGAACGGCGCACATCTACACCTTCACCCATTGTCTGGAACTTGGTCTTATGGCCACACCCAAGTGCATGAGAGGCTGGGAGATATATTGTAGCTTTGTACCCAGGAACAAAAGGAAATAGTTTGAACAAGTAAATAGCCAGTTAACATGGCCAAAACCTTGTGAATGGGATGATATACCTAAGCATCAGTTGTCACCACAAATGGTGTGTCTGGCTACCTATCTTCTCCCTTGAAGTTCCTGGTATTGAGTCTTCTTGTGAGCTGAGTGGCTTCAGTCATGTCTGACTCTGTGCGACCCTATGGACTGGAGCCCTCCAGGCTCCTCTGCCCATGAGATTACTAGAGTGGGTTTTCATGCCCTCCTCCAAGTATTGTGTCTACTGGCCAGTGAATTCAGAAGAGGTACTTTCTCCTCTGCTCTGTAATGCTTTCTGACATTCACCCTCAAGACCTACACAGTTCTTTGATGACCATGAATGTAGTATTTCTGGCTGTGTGCCAAGATCTTAATTTTCAGATGTGTAACTGAACTTGAAGAGAAGAAGCAAAATGGGATGCGAAGGTTTTCACTGAGTCCCCGGAAAGACGTTGCTGTGAAAGCGGAAGTTATGGGGATGCTGCTGTTACTCCGCAGAACAGCCTTGTGTCCATTCCCTCGGAACTTCGAGTGTCTTTTCCTGATAAACGTCACTGGGAGCTTCTTCAGTGATGATTTTCTGGAATAGAGGAGGACCAGGCAGGGCTTCTCTGGTGGCTCAGCAGCAAAGAATCCGCCTGCAATGCAAGAGCCGCAGGAAACTCGGGTTCTATCCCTGGGTTGGGAAGATCCTCTGGAGGAGAGCATGGCAGCGCTCTCCAGTATTCTTGCCTGCAGAATCCCATGGACAGAGCAGCCCAGCAGGCTACAGTCCGCGGGGTCGCAGTGAGTCGGACACGGCAGAAGTGACTGAGCACGCATGCGTGAGGGTGCAGGACTTGGGCAGAGGTGGCTCACGTTGGTTTCTCTCTTCCCTACCCCGGGCTCCTTGCCAGATGGTCCCTGAATGCTCGGAGAGAGGGGGCAGGGATGCTCTGCTGTCCCTTGCCTCTGCTGCTGAGGGTTCCCAGCTCAGCTGCATCGGAGTCAGTGGTTTATGGCCGCACACAGCTTAATCATAAATTTCTCTGTATCAACACTTATTTTTTCTTTTTAATGATATCATTTTAGGATGAGAGTGAAAAATTTAAAAAAACATGACCCATTGGTATATGGGTCCTGTTTTCAAAGTAAAAAAATGAAGACTCAAATCACAGACTCATCTAAACATGTTTGAACTTTAACTGAAGAAACTTTGTTTCAGAAAATGTTCAAAACTGGTGCTTTGTCCTTCTGTACCCCTCTCCTTTGTCATTTTTTCTGGTGTTCATTCAAGTAAGTTGGATGCATGTCAGAGCTTGGAAAAAGCCTCAGCATATTTCTGATGTCTTCATAGAACATACAGGACTTTCTGAGTCGGTTAACATCTGTTACCTTAAGCATCTTACTAGTCAGTCATGTCAGGAAAGGATAATCTGGTCAGCATCTTGATTTAGTTTAGTATTTAGTCCTAGTGACCCTAGCTTCCCTGGTGACTCAGATGGTAAAGAATCTGCCTGCAAGGCAGGAGACCTGTTTGATTCCTGGGTTGGGAAGATTTCCTGGGTTGGGAAGATTCCCTGGAGAAGGAAATGACAACCCACTCCAGTATTCTTGCCTGGAGAGTTCCACTGGACAGAGAAGCCTGGCAGACTACAGTCCATGGGGTTGCGAAGGGTCCGGCATGACTGAACCACTTTCGCTTTGGTCCTAGCACAGTAGTTTGTAAAGGAGGCAAAAGGTTATGCTAAAAGGAATAGAAAGACCTGTTTTGTTCCTCTCGACTGATGACGGCATTGCATACTGCTTAAATGATGATACCTGTCAGGTTTTCAGACATTTTTCTAAGAAAGGAGAACAGATATTAAAAAGATAGCTGTGAATGCAACAGGGACTGACAGAAAACCTGGTGACTTTAGAGATCGATACTGTAATTGTGTACATGAGCTGTAATTTATCAAAGCTGCTCAAAGTATTTTATGAAGGCGTTCAGGAGTGCTCTAATTTTACAAATGAAGCAATTCATGGACGACCGTAAACATTTCCAAGTCTAGGTCTGTTTTGAGTCTGGAGTCAGAGAAGTGCAAACAGCAGAATAAAAGATCAGAGAGGGTCAGCGGGGTAATGGTATGAACTTCTGCGTTAGTGCACCATCAATAAGCATCTTTATGGCATAGCCAGTGGTACTGAGCTGACCGTGGAGCCACACTGGACCAGGAAGGATGCCAAGAAACAATCAATAGAAGATGTATTTCTGAAAATTAATATTCTACTACTGAATCTTATTGATTCAGGGATTCTGAAAGTAGCCACAGATAATTTTAAGAAACAAAAGCATATGAACTTTTCGAGAAGGCCAGAATAACAAGGAAATTCCACCTCTGACACCGAACCCAGAAACCTGATTCAGCAAACATAAAACTTTCCCTGTTCATCCTCCGGAGGCCCCTGCCTGTGTTGGCTTAGAGAGGTGGTTGGCCTGTGAAACATCTTTGAAGCTTCATTGGCACTGGTTGAATCTTTGTTCCCATTTGTCTTTTGTTTGTTGTTCAATTATGTCCAGCTGTCATGAACTGTAGCCCTCCAGGCTCTTCTATTCATGGAATTCTCCAGGGAAGAATACTGGAGTGGGTTGCCATTCCCTTCTCCAGGGGATCTTCCTGACTTAGGGGTTGAACCCTGGTCTCCTGCATTGCAGGCAGATTCTTTACCATCTGAGCCACCAGGGAAGTCCCCAGGGAAGCTCCCAGAGTACCTATATTTAGTGATGTTGTTAAGAGAGACAGTAACAGCATGGTGAAACTAAGAGGAAAAATAGAAATGCCTGGAATGTGTGATGCAGGGTCAGACCTTTGAAGGAGGGGGTGTGAGGCTGAAGAGGAAAGGGGAATTCTGGGCGTTTGGGAATAGAAGCTCCCCCTCCAGCACCCTGGGAGGGCGGTGCTGCTGCAGATGAATAACAGTGGTTTTGGGGAGCTGCTGGCCTTGACCACACCTGGCTTCCTCCTCTTACTCCCTCCATCCCGTCTCCCTGCTTCTCTCATCTTCCTTCTCACATTCCCACTTCTCTTGTGAGTCTATTATTTATAATGTATAGGGGGTGGTAGGTGATAAGAAGCAGTCTCCCTAGGTCTCAGTTTTCATGTCTCTAAAAGGAATGGTTTAATGTCTCTAAAAGGTGGCTTCCTGCTTTGGGGTGGGATGATTCTGGGCTTCACCTTAGGCTGACCATCCTTATTGAAGCATTTCCTGAAAAATGTTAATGACAACTCTTTTGTAGTCCTAAGTTTTTCAAGAAGTCTAATTCCTGATAAAATTGTTCTTGGGAAGTCTTGCTCAGTATATAGTTAAGGACCACTTACCACATTCTTGTGGGGTTTTTCATCTTTCGATTTTCTTATTAAGTTGAGAATAAGAACAGTTTTTGGCAGCATTGTATTTTCACAAATATGGATAGCAAGAAACATTAGGGGAACTGTTTACAATTGGTGAATCAAATTGGAGACTATGAGGAATGTTGTATTCTTTCAACTTTTGTGTAGGCTTGAAAACTTTCAGAATGAAATATTGGAGGGTAAAAATGGGCAACTGAGACAAATCAAATAAAGCAGTTTATTAAATGACTTTCCCAGGGGCAATCAAGGGTTAAGTGGGAGGACCTGGAATGGGTTTCAGTGGCTCAGCTGCCATTCTAGTGCTTCCTGGGCCCTAGCTCCTCCCTAAGGGAAAGACAGGTATAGGAAGGAATTTCCTCCAGGCTACTGCTTCTGAAGGAAATGTCTCTGAGTCTAGCAGCGTTTGTATTTCTGTGTACAAATTACCCAAATGGGCAAAGCAGGCGATAAGGACCTGTCAGCTCTATAAAAGTGCTCAATGAATGGCATTAGATAAATAAGTTCACCCATTGAGAAGAAATGGGTGGCTGTAATTCTGAGCCTGGGATTTTCATTACTGACAGCTTTAAACAGAAAAGAATTCCATGGGCAGCAGTACTTGGTAGTGAAGGAAGGGATGTTAGGTGCATATCTGATAGGAGGGGAGACAAAGTCAAAACCGCACAGTATATTTCTTCACTGTTTTCCTTGGAAGTGCATTGTGACCAGTGGAGTCTGAGAAGATCCTTGCCCTCTTTCTTTAGCTTAGGGCAATTCAGGAGAGAAATGTTGAACACACCCCAGGCTCACATGGCTTAAGAGGAAGGAGAGGTGAGTCTCCAGGGACAGCTTTACCTGAACAGAAAGTGGCATTTGCCTGGCACTTTCCCCCATCTCATGTATAGCATGTGCTTAATTGCTCAGTCATGTCCGACTCTTTGCAGCCCCGTGGACTGTAGCCCGGGCTCCTCTGTCCATGGAATTTTCCAGGCAAGAAAACCGAAGCAGTTTGCCATTTCTTTCTCCAGGGGCTCTTCCTGACCCAGGGATTGAACCCACGTCTTTTGCTTCTCCCACCTTGGCAGGAGGGTCTTTTATCACTGCGCCACCTGGGAAGCCCTTAGTAACAAACTGTGAAATCAGAATATCTGTGTCTGCTGGGTGCACACCTCGCTGACATGATAGCATTTGTAAAAAGCTGAGCATCAGTACTCTGTGTAGTCGGTGCTAGGAGCTCTGGGTGGATCGTCAGCTTGGGTGGGAGGCAGTCAGTCTCATCCTGGTCTCAAGAAAGCATCGTCTCTCACAGGTCTGTCATGACCTTTGGTTGCCTCCCTTGTGCCTGATCGAGCATGATGAGCAGCCGTGATGATAGGTAAGAAGCCAGCACTTCCATCGGAGCATTCAAGACATCATCACCTAGGGGCACCCTTGATGGGACAGACTCTGTGATTTCTGTTAGATCACCTTCATTTGAAGCATACATTCACTTCATCTGCATTAACTCAGAATCAAGAGTTTTAAAAGCTGAAAAAAGGAAATCAAGTGAAGTGCACTGATGCTAATGGTGTTGTGTCCAGTAGGTGGCACCTCAGCAAATCTCATTTGTAGCTGATAGAAGTAAACATGTTGAGAGGATTTTTTAAAGACACATTCATATTGCATGTGAGTGGAAGGTATGCCCTGGGCACAGGGGGGTTCATGAAGTCAACTGGGGGAAAAAAAAACCAGTTGGACTTTGTAAAAATAACTCTCTCACTGTAAGAAAACTGTCAGGAAGAGCTTATAAAAAGCTAGTGTCTGTTTGAAATTAAAATACTTTGTCACATCACATGGAGATTTTTCACAACATTTGGGCTGCAGATTACTGCTATTAGACAGTGCTGTTAATCTTGATAGCCTTTTGAGCTTTAGAGAATAATATATGATCACTGTTTTGGTATCAGGTTTGTATATTTGAATTATGTTGAGAAAATATTGAATACTTGAGCTGGAGAAATTCCTTCCACTAATATTTTAAAGGACATTTTAGTGCATCATGTTAGGTGTAATTCTTGAAAGAATAGATTTCATGTTTCTAGAATGCATTGTTAGAAACTTTTAATGCATGTGCAGTTAAACACCAGACCAAATCAGCAGCCTCATGTTAAGAATCTGTGATGGTTTTTAATACATAAAGAAACACAACTTTATAACGCAAAGAAAGATGCTTCTTCAGAAACATGCAAAGGAAGCAGCATTTTCACTCCATAAATACAAGTGTCCCCTCTGAAAACTGAGTAGTGAAATTAGTAACTTATTTCTAAAACATGCACTTCAGAAGGCAAGTAAGAAGTTTTTTTAAAATCCTGCTTTCCAGTCAAGTGTTAGAATTGCATTGTATATTTTTCCCTAAGGAAGTCTATATCTTTCCTGATGACGTAAGGAATCTCTGTGTAATGTTTTACAAAATGAAATCAGAGCTAATCTATTTATATTTTCTGTAGATAAAGTGGCCAGGGTACACAAGTCCTATTGTGTTTAGCTTTCTTCAGAGGACAGTTAAAGAACACAATTAATAGGCGCCTCACAAATGTCCTTTCCCATCTGTCTCAGAGGAGACTGGTGGCAGCCACTCAGGGTTGGCAGGTGAGGTATAAAACCGTCACCCGAGCTCGGGCGGCACTGGGGAAACCTGCAGAAGGACACGATGAAGGATCCTATTTGCTTTTCATAATTGAGTCATTGTAATGTGTTTAGTAAGACCAAGACAGATAGGACTTACTCAGTTCACTGAGCTTCAATTTTAGAGAAAGATTGTACAAAAATGCATTGTCTTTCCATGGAAATACTCATCTTTGATGAAGAGACTAAAAGGCATGTTCTTTCACAGCTATGGGAATCAGTCCTTCCTTTCCTTACTATTTCCCATCACCTCTGTCGCCTCGCCCTTTTCTCAAGCTGAATAATCACTTACCAAGTAGACAACGGGGAATTAGTGGTAAGTAGTGGAGACCTTCTGACCACTGGGCTCCTGTTATCTTCCCCATCTACCCCACTCAGTAGTTTCACTTCTTTCAGACCAGTGGTCACCAAAGCTTGTCTGCACAGTGGATTGCCTGGGGAGATTCAGAAATTACTCATATTTGCCTCCCGCCCCCACCTCCGCCTAAGATTGGGATTTAATTGGTCTGGGCGTAGCTTTAGTGTTTGGAAATTATGAGGGCTCTTCCAGGGAATCCGATGTGGAGATCAATTTGGGAACCATCATTTACGTCCTCTTCCCAAACCTCCCTCATTCTCTGCCCACCCTTCTGTGCTTGCAGCACCAGCACCTTGAGTAAATATTTGTCCTTGAGATTCCACCAATCCCTTTGTTGTTTTGTTTTGTTTTCAGGTGTGAGATACCATGACCATGTTCCAGTGGAACAGAGTCTCTTCCCTCTTTCTATTCTCGACATCCATCTTAATGCCTAATCCCTAGCAGCTGTTTAGAGATTGGTTTTTGAATCAAGTGCATAAAATTGTATGTGTGTGTATGTATGTATATATAGTAATACAACAATTTAAACAAGTTGATTCATGTACTTCTGACTCAGGGCATTTTTACTGCTCAGGTAGATACTTCTCCTTTACTTGAAGAGTCGAGATTTCCTAATCTATCTTTTCTTAAAGCAATGATAAGTACATAAAATTAAAAAGGAATATGTTCTCTTGTGTGGTATTAGCTTGTGTCACAAAATCCAGCTTTAGATAAGGGGACAAAAGAAGGCTAAGCCAGTGTTCAATGAAACTCAAGGAAGTAAGTGTAGAGTGTTGTCAGCTTCTAGCAGGAGAATTTCCTGCTGCCTTCCTTACTTAAAGAATATTAATTTATCTAATTGATGATAATCTGGTCAATTTATTGCAGCATTAAAAATGAAAATCAGTTACCATGCCAAAATATTCAGTGATGTGCCTGAGACTTTTAACATTTTATTTTATTTTATTAGGTGATAATGGGAAGCATAATTGTTAATGTTTGATTCTGGCAAAATACAATTAGTTTCTGTGAAACACATTGTGCATTAATGATGTCATTAAGATTAATGAATATAAATGAATGAACTAGGGGTTTCAAATAGAACTGAGTGACTTTCTATCAGTCTGTAAAACTTGAGATAGGTTTCCTTGATTTTTTGAGGAGAATATGCCAGAGCCCCTGCTGCATTTTCATATAGACTAGACAGAAATTAAATCAGCTACCCAGGCAAATCAAAATTTTAAAATATTTTATAGGAAGACTGTTGTATACTGATTTCAGTCCGTGAAAGCTACCTCTTAATTTTACTTTAAGAATTATTTTCAAGACCATTTTTTAGAAACTTATATGTCCTGTGTGTGTGTGTACATATATACACACACACACTGGTGTTTAAGAAAATCAGGGTAATAAATCATTGTTCATTAAATTAGAGATGACAGTGTGGTGGTGTCTATTCCAGATGTTCCCCAATAGACATCTATTGCATTTATATTTAAAATATTATTAAGAAACCCAGACAAGTTAAGCATTTTTCTTGAGCAAACAGATGAAGAAAGGAAAAACTGGGAGAGACTACCCGTCAAAGTTTTAGATGAGAGTCAAGGACTAAATGTATAATAACGTGACCCCAAGAATCGTGGTATTTTGAGTGCTGTTGCGTGACTCTCTGTTCTTGTAGGGTAGAGAGCAACTCTGCCACTGCAAGACAAAAACATAACCCCAATGTATCTGTGGCCCATGTACTTGTAATTTAAGCCCTGTGTTTGCAGAATCCTCTTACTGAACCAGATACAGAGAGGTACTGTGTCATCAGGTGAAGCTTAACGTGTAAGTTCGTCTCCTTGGTCTGACCTTCAACTAATAATGCTGCTGTTTCTCCCTCTCTGCTTGTGTTTGTTTGGTTTTCTTTCTTTCTTTTTCTTCATTTGTCTGTCTATTTTAAAGTTTTGCAGGGCAGCCCTTGCCCTTGAATTGCAATTGAAGCAATTTGGGACCGCAGAAGTGGACTAGAAAAGTGAGGCAGGGAGGAAAGGTATTTTGGGAAAGCGGCTGCTGCATGGGCACCGGGATGCAGCCTGAGAAGCCGGAGTGCTTTCGTTGGCTCTGCCTTTTTGCTGTTTCCTTGACCTTGAGCTCTTCTTTTAACCTCATTGCCTCGCTTTCCTCATGGGTAAATTGGGCCAGTCTCTTCCTTTTCTCCTTTGAAAGAAGCTGATGAGGATTAATGAGGTAGAATCTGGAGCACATTTTGTGTTTCTCCGAAGAGTACATTTCAGGGAAGCTGGAAGACAGAGTCAATATCGTAGAGAAGTGGAACTCACATTGCTTACTGTGTTAGATGACAGAGTCCCAAGGAGTGCTTACTGTCTGTCAACTGAAGATGAGTTGTGGGCACAGCTCCATTTCGGCTCACTTCTAAATCAGATGCCATGTTAGTAGAGGATGATGGAAGGAAAGGCAAACCAATTTGAGGAGCAGTGGAATGACAAACAGGATTCAGGACAGATGTCTGACTGCCACCTGCTTGCCTGAAGGAAAGCAACTTGTTTGTTAATCATTGCTATCTGTACCTCTCCTCAGCATTTTGCAGAAGAGCCACCAAAATTGTTTGACTCTATGAACATAATCCAAAAAAGGTCAGAATGAGGTTCCCAGCAAAACCTCAGAAATTAATCGAACCTGGAGCCTCAAGGTAGAATAAGGTTCCAGACGTGATCACTGGATTTAAAACAGTTTGCTCGAGGCTCTTCAGATCTATATCGTAATTCATGTGGATACAAACACAGAGACGAAGAAAGACTGGTTACTTCATGCATGAATTCCCACCCTAATTTTGTTTAGCATGCTGTCTTTGGTCAATCAGCTTTTGAATTCCGAGATGACTAGGCT
Source organism: Cervus elaphus (assembly GCF_910594005.1). Lineage (NCBI taxonomy): Eukaryota > Metazoa > Chordata > Mammalia > Artiodactyla > Cervidae > Cervus > Cervus elaphus. Next base: position 16,061,338 of record NC_057839.1, on the reverse strand, counting down.
TAGTTTTTCTTCTTAGAAGATTCTCCGTAACTGTCCTTCGCTTGTATTTACTTTTTTGGAGTAGTTTAGATAGGTAACAGTACATTTAACCTAGAACTTAGCTTCTTGTCATTGTAGGACTAAAAAAGAAAATTTCAATGCATGTGTAGCCTAAAAGTGCATTTATAATCTCTGATTCAGTATATATAATCTCTGATTCCATTAAACCGAGAATAGAGCTCAAAATTTGAAAATAATCTTCATCTTTTATCTCTAGGTAGATCTCATCACTTTAGGAATAATTTTAGAAATCTCTGTTTCAGAAGCTCATAAAATACTTAGTTGATGCCAGGAATATTATCATGCATATAAACACATTGACGCACACATGTCTGAAGCTCATACGGTGGGTAGGTAGCCTGTGGTGGCAATACAGCCAGGATCACTCCCTCATCTACTCCCGTCTCCATCTATATATTAATGTGACATATAGGAGTTTGCTAAATATTAGTTTATGGTCCCAGTGTTAGCTGTGTGTCATTTAGAGATGAAGGGACATAGTTGGAAAAAAAAAATTGGAGCCATTTCCCATTGTCAGATCTTCATAAATGCCCCTCGATAAAAAAAATGAAGTTGTATTACCCAACTTTATTAGAAATGCTATATTTTGTTGGATCCGTGTGTTCGCAAAGTAGAGAATATTTTCCTGCCGTGATTGATGTTGGGTCATTTATGAGGATAGTCTGCTATATTTCATATGTATATGAGGGTGTCATTGTTAAAATGTTCAAAAGAAAATTACGTATGTGATTTATATTTTATTATTCCCTCCTAGGATGTAATTTTTTCAATACCATGATTCCCGTCATATTGTCAGTGGTGATTTGATGGCTAATATGCCAGAAATAATTAGATTTTAAAAGGTGATGCGGACGTCAAGACGATATAGCTTTTCTTCATGCCTGTTACATTGTGGAAGTCACTGATTGCATACATTGTAACAGTCTTCAGGGTTACAGGCAGGATGGAAGATGGAGCTATATGCAGGAAGCGTGGGATGCAGCATATTTCAGAGGCATATGCTTGCTACTGACCCTACCTGCAATTTTCGCTAAATGAAACATGTGTTTTGGAAAATGCCACTCTTTGGATAAATTCAGACTTTTGTGTATTATCAGTGGGAAGATGTGGATCCTCTCTTTCGTTTGAAAGTGAGAAAATTCCTCCTCCCCCTAGAAGGCATCAAGCCCTTTTGTTTCAGTCTCCTTGACAGGTTTACTTTTTTTTTTTTCCCCTTTGGGGAGAAAAAGACATACAGTATGAACAGCATTTTTTCAACTTTTGAGATGAAAACTTTATTTTCCAGTTTTACATGACCAATTTAAAATACAGAGCAAGGTAATTTGTAGTTTCAGTGTTTAATCCTGAGCATAATAGCTCCTGGGACTTTGTAGAAGGGAACCTATTTCTGGGTATCTTTTGGGCATTGATGACACTGGTGATCTGTATCACTTGTATGTTACTTTCATGTTTCTGAAGATTAGACTAATGCTGTAATATTCCAGTATTGGACATGGGTGAAGATGAGTGTCAACTGTAGCCAAGCATTTAACAGTTAACAGGAAGTCCGCAGCATGCTTTTCAGCCCCCACGCTTCAGCACATCCCTGGTGTCAGAGCACTGCTTTCTCACTTGGGAGAGTCCTGAGGAGGAGGCACTGCTGGGAAGCTGAGTTCCCCCCTCAACCTCTTGTGCATACTTGGCCAATCGAAGGAGCCTGAAACCAGGCAGGTAGCTGAGTGGCATGTGAAGCAGATGCTTGATGAGATGCTCATAGCCTGGAGGAGGAAGGGGGAGTTTGGAGTCATGGTTGTGGAGTCAACAGAGGAGGGACCAGGTGCCCAGTGTAAGGGGCACGGACTGCTCCTGCTGGGGGGGCACTGGGACCCAGTTCCCCAGCAGTTTCCCAGCTTCCCAGCAGGTGGCCTCCTCCTCTTTGCAGTTCCCACTGCTAAGCCTGTGGTAACATCTTAATTTCACAAACTGAAGTTCAAGAAGTGGAGGGACCTTCCCTGGCTTCCAGGCTGTCTTGTTGGGGAACGTGCCCTGGACCACTGGCTCTCAGGCAGGGCACTTTCTTCCAAGGATGCTGGGAAGTCATGCCTCCCGGAAAATGGAAGGAAAAGCCAGGGTTGGAATTTCCCCTCCCTTTCAGCTTCTCATCATTGCTCAGGACAGCCTTGCCCTGAGTCATTTCACCTGAAAGGAAAGACTGATTTATCAAGTGCCTTCGATGGCAGATTCCAGAAAATGGAAGTGTGTCAGTCTGCAGACTGAAGAGCTTTGAAAAGCCCCCAAGTTCATGGGAATGTGTAGCACGCTGGCACTCTACAACTGCAAAGGGAGCCTTGGTTCTGTAGAATTGACTCTTTGTAAACAAATATATGCTATATTTAGAGCTGTATACTTTGGGAGCCAGAAGGGTGAAGAGTTGTAAGAGTGGGACCTTTGAAGGCCCAGGTGCATTGAGGAGAAACAGAGGCCACACCCCAGCACTATCCCCTGGCTGCTTTCTTCCTCCACCCAGCTCTTGCCGAGGGGCATCACTCTCTCTTCAGCCCTAAAGTAGCTGAGGTGTTGTTAAGTCGCTCAGTCGTGTCCAGCTTTTTGCAATCCCATGGACTGCAGCACGCCAGGCCTGCCTGTCCATCACCAACTCCTGGAGCTTGCTCAAGCTCATGTCCGTTGAGTCAGTGATGCCATCCAATCATCTCCTCCTCTGTTGTCCCCTTCTCCTTTTGCCTTTAGTCTTTACCAGCGTCAGGGTCTTTTCTAATGAGTTGGCTCTTCGCACCTCCTCCTTTTGAGTTTTAGAGACCTGTGGCCATGAATCTGGGATTCCACAAGCTCTTTCTGGTGTGTGCTGACCATGAATAGCTTAGAATGTGGTCATTTTCACCTTGAAGCTAAAAAATTTGACACCCCTCATGCGTTCTTTTCACCTTGAAAACAGGTTTTTCTTCTATGTTTAAACATTAAGAGGTAGTAGGGTTGTTAGGAACCCAAATTCCAGAGTCAGCCTGTCAGGATTGGTACCCTAGTTCTGCCCTTCCTTGACTGTGTAATCTTTGGAAAGTTACTTAACCTCTCTGGTCAGTTCCCTTATCTGTATAATGGGGATGATAATATACCTAATTCATAGGGCTGTTGAAAGAATTAGATCAGATGACTTGTATAAAGTACTTCGAGCAGTGATTGTCACATACTGTGTGATCAGTATTTGTTGGCTGTTATTAGAAATAAAACATGGAGGAAAATAAAGTGCTAAAATTAAGAAGGATTATAAATGTCAACACTGAAATGTATGTTTTGAGTAAATCTCACAGCTGCATTCCTTACTGGTGTTCAGGGTTCTCTTTACCACTTAACCTGCCAGAGGAATAATAATCATCACAATAATAGATATTTTATATGCATTGTCATGAATGACCTGTTTCTTATTTGCAACTTTTTATGACCTTTATGTTACCTTTTTAAAATATGACATACGCATTGGCCACTGGCATTTATCTATGAGTAGAAAAAATAATCAATGAATGAATGAAGGAATTTATCCCCTGGCTATATTGGATTTCCTCATGAGTGAGCAGAGGCTACAAACCCTTGGTAGGTTGTCTCAAAGTAACAAGATGTTGTGGCTAATGCATTTTGTGGGGTGTTTGTCTACCTTGCTAAGAAGTAGTAATGGCTACAAACACACACAAAAGCAAACATTAAGGACAAATCTCACAGCAGATTGTGGCGATGGTACTAGAAATCACATCCTGAGCACACCGGGAACTCTGGTGAGATGAGGAAGGGGTACTCTGCTCCCTCAGGCTGGTCTGGAGGGAGAAGCCTCCTACTCCACCAGGAAGAGATCCTCTACTCCCCTCCCTCATCACCTCCTTGGCTTTTGGGTAAGTGGTCCAGGAGTCAGAGGCTGAGAGCTGCTGGCAGAGAGTGGATTTAGCTGGTGGAGTAGAGTGGGTCAAGTTAGGTTTGGAAACATCCCCCAGCTTTGGTTTTTAAAAAATTGCTCACAGTGTTCTTCACCAAGGTTTCTGGGTGCAAGGTCAGTTGCTGAAGAGTGGGTAAAGTCAGAAGCTGCATTTACTCTAGAGAAACCAATGTGTCAGGAGGAGAGAGCTGTACCTTGGTTTTAAATTTGTGAGAAATATGTGACTGTAAATCACGCGACACATCTGTGTCCTAGCACCAGGTGACATCGCTATGGGTGTCATTGATCACAAAATCTCACTCTTTCTGAAAATTTGTACAACCAAACTCTTCCCACCCCTCCCCCTGATTTTTCTCCACTGGGATTTGGTCTTGTTTTTCTTTCTGTGAGCCATTTATTATAACAATAAATAAAATTTAGATTTGGTCCTTATTACAGTATCCACAGATTTTGAGTATTCTATGAAGTAAATTATGCCTATGTGTACATGAGGTGTACACATACAAATAATTTTTTTTAAAAATCAAGCACCACAAAGCCTCTGGCTTCAGATGATAATTAATGACTGAGCCTGCCAAATTTTATTTGAATACACATGTAAAAGCTCTACACATTGAGTTTGGTACTCTGTGAACTGACTCATAATAATATGAACAGATTCCACGAAGGTATAAAATCACAGGAAAAATGAGTTTATTAATGGAAATTAGGCTCGCTCCTAATTATTACCTGTGAATAGTGTCATCATTTGAAGTTTTTATTGCATTTTAACACATGGCTTATCTTGATGAGAAAATATATAGCAAAGGGTAAATGTAGCAATTTTCCTTTTACTATTCCCTCTGCTAAGCCATTATTGCTTGATGTTATTTTTCAGCAGCCTTTCATTTTTGTCCTAAATGTTTTTGCCTCTGGCTTGTTTTATTTCTTTAAAATGTACGTGTATCACTTCTCAAAGTGATACATTTTGACAGGTAATCGATATTTTTTCATACTAGATTTGATGGTGCAATGGTCATAATCTTCATCGTAGACTTAGTTAATGGTTGAATACTATCCTAGATTTTTATCTCAGAATATTCCTTTGTTAAGAAACATACTTCTCACCTTTAGCCAAGATCCCTTTTTATCAACCCCAGCCACCAAACAGGTCTAGCTGCTGAGTGCCTGCGATGCCCAGAGCCCACTTATCTGAGATACACATACCTGACTTTCTGTCAGTATGTCCTCGAAATGTCTTCTGATAGCACTTCCAACCATCTTACTCGATTGGTCACAGAAAAGATACTTCTGGGGTTTATATATAATTTTTTTTCCCCTCCCGACATCCTATGATCTCTGCTTGAAGGGGAAAAGTCTTTTCCCTTCCTTTTCTTTAGTGGGAACTTGATGTCCTCTATCAGACCCCACTTTCTCTAGAAGGACCAGCACAATGAAGATCACAGCTCTCAGATCACAAGCACATATAAGGACACCATGCTCGGCTTTTGCTCTTCCAAGTTCAGCTTCTTGGGTCATGATTTTTTTTTCTTTTAAATTCAGTTAGGACTTTCTTATGCCTCTGTGGGCAGATAAAAATGACATCAGAGTTGGTAAATATATTCTGACCTGCTGCCAAGGTACTTTGTCGAAGTCGGCACTTAAATTCAGGGAGCTGCTTAAGCTCTTCTCTCAGGAGGGTGAGTTGAGGGAGAAAGGGCAACAACTGTCATTCCTTTTGTTTTCATTGAGCAGAAAGGTCTTCCTTTTGCAGGAAAAGATTAAAGTACAGGTGGGCCTGTCAAGGATGGGAATCTGTTTCCAACCCCTTTGCAGATTTCTCCCACAGACAGCTCACCGATTCCTCCATTCCAGACCCTAGACTTTTTCATTTCTTCTCTGCCTTTTTTTTTGTCCTTCAGTTTAAACAAAAATGCATAGTATTTTTAAAAATCTATAAAAAAAAAATTGTGCTAGAAGGTTGGGGGTATATTTTGGTTTGAGCAATGACCAGGTTGGTGCCTTTTCTTTTAGAGATGGCCTTACTCCACCAAGAGCAAGAGCTAAAAAGTCTCTGGGGTTTGATTCCTTTAAGTGGTCTCCACTGAACATGCCTCAGTGGTAAAACACCCTGACACCTTTCTCCGTGGATGCTTCTGTGAGGGGTGGGTGGGTGGGAGGCCAGCGTTTCTTGACAGACTTTCTGTTTGTATGTCTAGAGATGTCTGCAAAGATGGTTTGGGAACATAAAATGCAATCAATTTTCTTCAGTGGTTAGATTCATAAATCCCTGAGCTATTTTTAATGACATAATCTAATCAATTGATAGCAAGCCTACCAGTGTGTTGACAACCAGAAAGAGACAGAAAGCTAGTGTAATAGCAGGTGTCTGGGTAGGAACCACTTGTCATTTCTTCCCCACCCCCATGCTTAGAAATTGCTAGATACCTGCATTAGGTAAAAACCAGAAATTACTGATTTTTTGAAAATAAATTATGCATTATGCCTGCCTTCTTGACTATCTTTCTTTCAAGAAAAAAAGACTATCTAATGGATAAAGTGGAGAAGGAGGTAGTGCTGAGACAAACTACAAACTACAATATAGCCCTAGTATTTGCTTTTCAGGACTATACTGTGCTCCCAGTTTAAAAGTCTTTAGAAAAGAAATCAAGGGGGAATAATTTATTATAAATTGGTAATATCAGATATTGTTACTCCTGTGCTAGGCCAGTAATGAAAACTTAATATGCATCTCTTGGTTGCTTTGAATTGAAATAAGATGAGGATGAGCGGAGTAAACAAGCTGAAACAGACTGTGAAATTGCACGTGATGGGTATCTTTTTCTTTTTAGTTGTTTATGGACTAGAAATAGGTTAATATTCCAACTAATGATGGGTCTTAAAATTTCTTCTCCCTTTTTACGTTTGGGTCGGTATGAACAGAGAAAGTTGTTATCATGAGGGAGATTAAAATCTGAACTGTATCTTTGGGCTAGGAATGGGCGGTGAGGTATTTATGTAAATAAATTGGCTTTGGCGCTGGGAGGGGTAAGGGTTCCTCCCCCCTGTAACTGGAGAGCCGCCGCCCTGAGCCCTCTGTTTTCAGGTTTTCCGGCTGCCTCTGTGTTCTATTACATTTTTTTTTTTTTTTCTCCTTTGATGCCATCAGAAAAGATGAGCGGCAGGAAGGTGGTGCTGCTTGGCTGGCCAGCTGTGCCCTAGTTTCTCACCGTCCCAATCAGCAGCTGCTGTTTGCAGAGGTGTCTGTCACCGCTGATTGACTTAGCTACTTTGACCTTATAGTTGCTTCCGAAGGGACTTGACCCGCGACCACTGCCGAAAGCTATTTTCTGGTCGTCTGGAATGCCAGGGCCAGTATTCTGAAGGAGTAGCGAAAGCCGGGCTCCCACGGTTTCTTATCTACTAGCAAGAGCCTCCTCTGCCTGGGTGGATGCTTTAGGTGTCTAAGCCCACTTGCTGCGCTTTCCCACCGAACTGCAAGCATCCGTGATCCCCGAAGTTGCTGGAGTGAATAGCTAAGCGGGACCAGCTGACTCAGGGCTCCAATCAGCTAGAGCGTGATGTAAGTGTTTAGCAGCTGCCGGGCTCTGAATTAGCGTGCCGAAGTAGCAGTAGTACAGCATGGCTAGACTGTTGTGAGAGGCTCAGAGAAAGCGGAGGGGGAGATGGATGAGTCCAGCATTCTAAGACGAAGAGGGCTCCAGGTAGGAGATCCTTCCATTCTTTAAATGTAGCCTTGCCGGTGGCCAGCCGCGGAGGATTTCAAAGTTCCCTTTTCATTCTTTTTCTGGGCACAAATATGTGCACAGTTCTTAGTATCCACTTGGCAACGTGATACGCTAAGTCTCTCTTTACAGAACTCAGTGACCCATCGCAGGGTTCAATGAGAAAGGCTCTATTGTCAGAGACAATAGATCGGACTTTTAGTTTGAGACTTTGTTGCTTGTTTGTTGTGTTGTTGTTGTTGTTTTTTTTTTTCCCTGCTGGTTGTTCAAGAATAGTTAAATTGTGGCTGGCAGTGACAGCTGATGAGCCGGTTGGGCTTTCTGTCAAGAGTCTGGGAAGTCTGTTGAGGGTAGCAACTCTGTTCAGTTCTGGGAACACAGGACTCAGGTTTGTGTCAGACTCAGCCCTTGCGGCAGCAGCATCTGTCTGATTGCCTTGCAGATGTGTGCATCTGTTGAGAGGTTTCTCCTGTCAGTGAGATGAAAGTTTCTACTAGCAGTTCAATCAGAGTTCCCTGTAATTTGTTTATGTTGAGATGAGGAAAGATATGTATCCTATCGCCTTGATTCTTTGTGCCCAAGTTGCTCTAATTAAATTACTTTGACTTTAGTATACAAATGTATTCCAAGTTTAAACTTGGCAGATCAGAAAACTTGGAAAAAACATCTGCTTGGCAGTTTGTAAGTTTCAGGAAGCCAAAATATGAGTACGTTCAAAATTAGTTTGTTTAACTCCTTGTTAACTCTTTTTTTCTCCCCTGTATAGAAGGGGTAGTTTTCTCTGTGAAAGAATCTAATCATTAGCCATTGATAAACTCTCATTCATTATTTTTGAAGCTAAAACAAAAAGTGCTTGGGAAAACCCACTATACCTTACATGTAGAAATGCCTTTCAATATTCCTTAATGGTCTTTGACTCATGGCCGGTGTAGCTGTCTGCTTTTTGTCTTAAATGTCAATTGCTAATACTAATATTATTCATATTACTCTAATACCATAATAATATTATAGATAAACTAAAGGATTATTTGTAGGTAAACAAAAGAGGGATTAAAAAAGTTGGGGTTAAATGTCATCTATTGTTCCAGACCTAAGTAAACAGACTGCCTCTAATGATTTTCAGTGTGGTCATTGTTTTGAATGTACAGTGTGGTTAGTCCCTGCTGTGGATTTCCTTTTCTTTGTCTGCATCACATCTATAAAGTTCTGGTAATGCACAGCTGTTTGTGTGGGGCCATGGCCTTTTTGGAGTTGCTAGTTAAATATGGAAAGGCTCTTTGTTAAGAAGGTGGTAAACTCTATCAAACTCCTAATGGTCAGATTATTAGTATGTTGATGGCAATTCTCCTGAGAGTTTTCTCCCTCCTTTAATTCATTTTAGATCATTCAAAGTGTGTTTTTGATAGGAAACTCCTTTTTGTGATTAATTTCTGTAACATGGATTATCACAATTTCAGAGGATGATATTGAGATATATGGTGCTTTTAAGGGTATAGACTTTGTAGAACTTTTCATTTCAGACATTTTTGTGTCTCTTTAAAATAACCAAGCTATTTTCTACCTAAGATTTGCAACAAAATAAAGGAAACCTTGCTTGTTAATATAGTACTTAGACTGTTAGATCTTCATGGTACTTAACATTCTTTTACTATGCCTGCCATACTCTACTATATAATAGTTAAAGAATGTCTGCTTTCTCCACATTGTGAGAAATAGTAATATAAAAGTACTTAAAAGTTCTGCCATCTCGTAGTTACAACTTTATTTTGGTTTAAAAGAAAGACTGTTAATCTTTTACTCCCATTATACTCAGTATTTATTTTGAAAGACATAGCACATATAGGGTAGCTGTTTTAAGAAATTCCAATATTAGGAAACTTCTTACAAAATATCAGATGTAAGTATACATTTGTATTACAAAAGATGTCACTGTAGAGTTCTTATGAGCAACGCCACCTAGTGAATTTAGGAATTAAGTTAATTTTCAAATACACACTATATGAAACATTTCAACACACAAATGAGGTACACCTGTAGTGAAGCTAGTCTGAAACCTACTCTTTAGTATGCTTGATTCTGACTGTGTTGCTAGGTGATCTTGAGCAAGTCACAAACCCTCTTGGTGTCTGCTTATTCTTCTGTAACAGGCATGCTATAACATGAATTTTGAGTGTACTAGACAGGAGATAAGCATAACTGAATTTTTTTAAGTCAGAGGCTGTGTAATAAATATACTATCATATAGTAGGTCCTGAATAAGTATTATGCTGTTGAAAGCAAAGATGAATTCCATTCTTTGTAACATTCCACATCATTACTAGTGAGATGAAACAATTATATTTTTATTCCATAATTTGTTGTTTGAATCTATTTTTGATTTAGAAGAATTACCTGTAATAGTTATTACTATTTATAGGGATCATATGACAGAATATATTATCTAATAATAAGAGATGAATAGATGCTTAGTGTTAGATACTTAGAATTGGAAGATTCATTCTTTAAATAACTTAAAGTCTAGTGTCAGAAATCTGGAGTATACGAATATTCTAATTTTCTAAAATTTGATTTTGCAAAAATGTAGAATGTGTTTAGTATAGAATAATATAGTATATGTTTAGAACCTGTTTTTAGAAGTTCAGTACCTCTAGCTCTTAAAACACAGGCCTACTAAGGTGTTTATAAAATTTGGACTCTGAAAAATTATTTTTAGTCAGAACATATAATTTCTCAAGGCATGACTACTTCATAAAATGGTAACAAAACTTAGTTGTTCATCTTTAGTGACTGCACATTCCCATCTTTTCTGTGGACTGTATTAATATTTCCAGTACTGTTGATAGCACTTCAATCACTGCCTTTGAAATGAGAATGAGAGAGAGAGGCCCCAGTGGTTTCCCTGGTTAGAATCTGGGAAACTTTTCAGATTGCATCTCCAAACATGGGAAATTCTGATGGATGGATGGGCTTGGGCAGACCTTGGACTTGGGGCAGTTTGAATTTCTAGACAGGTCTAATTCGTCAAAAGATAACTGGCTCCTTTCGGTCCTAATATCCCTCAAACATGGGTCATATTTTTTAACTGTCAGGGAAATTAATTGTTTCAGTGATTTCTGTTATGTGTTTCCCTTTTATTTGTTTTAATGAAAGTGTCCCTATCCCTAATGTGATAGATCCCAAGGCTGGAGGAAAATGAACAACGAGCATCATTAAAGCAGGAAGGAGGCACTCTGGGGGAGGAGTATCCCAGAAAGGCTTCCTGGGAGCCCATTCCTGCCATTCTCTTGTGCTTTGCTTTGCTTGGTAACGTCTTGTTGATTTACCCCATCCCCAATTAAATCTGACCACTTCCATCCACTGTCACACGTAGCTGGAATATTAAAATTTTTCTTTCAAATATGGTGTGGTCACCAACTAAATGTTTATAGACATCCAGATTTGTGTTGAGGTTTTTGTTTTGTTTGCTTTTCTTTTCCCTATGCCTTGCCCCATCCCTCAGCCTTATTTGAAACAACAAAAACCTAATATTCTTACCTTGGCCTCGGTTCTGACTTTCCCCTGGCCTTTGTCCGGAATTCAACGTTAGAAGCAAGTGGGCTCACATTCTGACTGGGTATCCAACTCCCTCTGTTGCTAGAATATAGGTTGTTCAAGTCAGAGTGTCTGAGTGTCTCGTCTGTGTCAGCGTTAATGTGGTTGCGGATGTGTTTACACTCTACCCGAACTTTAACAGAGGATCGTTACGTGGGAGTGCTGCTCTGTCCTTATTCATCTGAAGACTCTAGGTGGTTTCAGGAAAGAAGTCTAGTTAGAGGATTATAATAGAAATACCTATGATAGTTACACTTTGGGATAAGGTACTTTTGATATCCATAAGTTCCAGTAAGGCACAGAGATGACTTTGGGAACTTTTGGTAGGGATGGGTCCCTAATCAGTGAGACCAGTTGTGGCATATCTGAATGGTGTTTCTTATCCACTGAAGCAGCTGAATTTCTCCCTCTGAAATAGAGGTAGAACACTACAGTTTTGGTTTCCTGATTCACAGGGAGTAAGGATGGAGTGCCCTGAAAATCTTATGTCCACTCAAAGTTCTATTTTGTACCCTAAGAATTGTTTTCTTAACTCTTTGCCTTCAAAGTCCTGTCCCATCACCCACTGTCCAGACTTGATGTATCTCCTTTACCTACAATATCCTGTCCTCCAACTCTCCCAGCTCATTAGGGGCCAAAGTGAATTATAATTCTGGCGTGAAATTTTCCATAATTACTGTGTTCCATTCTGAATCTTATCATTGTCATTGTTTTATCTATTTGCACACCTGATTCTACTGCATTATTTTAAGATTATCTGTATCTTACATCAAAACTGCAAACCCAGTGAGGACTAGTATCCAGTGACCATGAGTAGCTCTGTAACTTTGGACCAGCTTCTCCACCCCTCTGTGTCCCCATCTGTAAGATGGAGATAATACATGCTTAAAGATGGAAGGTGGTTGTAAATCTCTAGCACAGCATCTGACTTGTAGCACTTACTCACTTCACCTTAGTTCACTGCCCTCTGGGTTGGCACAGAGCCTGGCATAGTGTAATTTTAAATAATTAACTATGGGAGTATCAGGTGGGGCTTAGGCAATAAAACGATCGGGAGCATGAATTAGATAATTTGAGGAGAGTTTATAAAAAGGGATGCTCATAATATGATCATATTAGTTATTAATATAAAAGGTGTGGGTGGGGTATAAAGAAAGTTTAAGGGACTGGGAGCAATAGGAAGCCACTAGCTTCACTAGATCTGAAGGAATGAGGGAGGGAGCAGTTATAGAACCTGGAGAGAGAGAAGGAATGTGACAGGTACCTTGGGTGAAGGGACACAGCCCATGGTGACTCTGCAGGGAGATAGACATCTCAACCTTATTTGCCTCCATCCTTCTGAATGTTTTCTGATGCTCCTTATTAGCAAAACCCAAGACAAACCAGAAGGGCACAGGAGCCCCTGGCTGTGGTCCATGCATCTAACCCCACAGCCCAGTATAGGGTAGATGGTCTGAGTTGGCAATCGAAGTACATGCAGCATCCTTCCAGTGAGCCCATGTTCCACTGCCCCTTGCTCTTAGCACTTGCCCGTCAAAGGCAATGTTCAAGTTTCACAGCCACAGGTCCCTGGGGCCTGAGCTGAGTTCAAGCATTTGAACAGATTCAGAGCTGCTTTTTTTCTGCAAAAAGTCATGGCCCCCAACTGTTTCCCACTTTTGAATAGTGATGTCTTTCCTATCAGGCTCCAATCCTCCTGGGAAAATGTTAGTCCTCCCCTCTCCACTTTAGTGTCGGATACACACGGGTTTCCTTGGAATCAGTCACGCAGTGTGCCTGCACTTCAGGTCCTGCTGTCTCAATTTTGAATCGCTCTCCTCTGCAGTACCTGGCTGAGAAGTGATGGGGGAGAACGGTAGCCCCAGAGACTTCTTACCATTCATCTCTTGGATTCCCTGAGCTCTGCCCTCTGGCAGACCCTAGCACACGTAGACTGTCCATCTCTGCTCCTCTCCAAATCCCTTTACAGAAATACAGCTTCACGTTTTGTCCTTGACTTTTATGGAGGGTTGCTGAAAGAAATGATTGTGAGAGAACATCTTTGTACTTAAAAAAAAAAAAAATTCCCCTTGAAGCCTCACCGATTATGTTATGTGTTGTCTGTTATATGAGGCCCACATGATCCACTGTCTTTGAGTTCAATAGTCAGAAAGTTTCTTCCTCTCTAGGTAGACCAGTTAGCTTCTTTTAATCAATAATAACTGGCTTGGTCTTCATTTTTGTCTTAGCTGGTCAGGACAGGGTTTCATACTCAGTTGCAATAGTTTTGTAGATACTCATGAACCACCACTTCTTCACTGTCTAGATCTTAGTTCCTTCTTTTCAAGAATTATGTGGGGACTTCCCTGGTAGTCCAGTGGTTAAAACTCTGCACTCCCAATGCAGGGGGCATGGGTTTGATCCCTGGTTGGGGAACTAAGATCCCACATGCTGAACAGTGCAGCCTAAAAATAAAATAGTAAGAAAGAAAAAAAAAAAAAGAATTATGTGGTTTTATTTATCATATCTTTTGAAAATATTAAGTTGCCTGAAAAGATTTCACAAAGTATAATAACATTGCATGTAAAACACAATGAATAATGAATAATTTTAGAAGACAAAAAAGACTAATAAAAGACCAAATTATCAATAAGCTAGATAAAATACTAAAATTGAGAATTACACGAACTTACAAATATCAGTATGCAAGTAGAGATCATTTTATTGTTGGTACCAGAGTCAAATATGGTGTTGGAATTTACTTGAAGCTTACATTTGAAATAAATTATGTGTAATGATAGATTTTTAAAGTGTCTTGGTAATCATACATTTGCCTTGAAAGCAACCGAAAGCATGGAGATTGGCATCTAATTTGTGAAATACACAGGTTAGAAGACAACATTGCCATTAAAATCATGCTTTTGACAAATATTTAATGATATGGGCAAAAGGTTAACAATAATGTCAAGGAAAAGAACCGGTTACTATACTATGTATTGTAACATACATAATGTATGTTGTTGTTATTGTTCAGTCGCCCGCCCAATCGTGTCCAGCTCTTTGCGACCCCATGGGCTGCAGCACACCAGTCTTCCCTTTCCTTCACCGTCTCCTGGAGTTTGGCCAAGTCCATGTTCACTGCATTGGTGATGCTGGCCAGCCATCTCATCCTCTGACACTTGCTTCTCCTTCTGCCCTCAATCTTTCCCAGCATCAGGGACTTTTCCAGTGAGTCATCTGTTCACATCAGATGACCAAAATACTGGAGCTTCAGCTTCAGCATCAGTCCTTCCAGTGAATATTCAGGATTGACTTCCTTTAGGATTTCCTTTAGGGTTGATCTCCCTGCTGTCCAAGGGACTTTCAGGCGTCTTCTCCAGCACCATAGTTTGAAGGCATCATTCTTTGGCATTCTACAGTCCGACTCTCACAACCGTACATGACCACTGGGAAGCTTTGTGGTCTTGACTATAGCCATGGCCTTGACTATATGGACCTTTGTCAGCAGAGTAAATGTCTCTGCTTTTCAACACACTATCTTGGTTTGTCATCACTTTCCTGTCAAGAAGCAGTCATCTTCTGATTACATGGCTGCAGTCACCGTCTGCAGTGATTTTGGAGCCAAAGAAGAGGAGATCTGTCACTACTTCCACCTTTGCCCCCTGTATATGCCATGAAGTAATGGGGACTAAGTACAAGAACAATGAGGCCGGATGCCATGATCTTAGTTTTTTATGATCATAAGCTGACTCTTTCACTCTCCTACTTCACCCTCATCAAGAGTCTCTTTAATTCCTCTTTGCTTTCTACCATTAGAGTGGTATCATCCTCATATCTGAGGTTGTTATTTTTCCCACCTATCTTGATTCCCAGCTTGTAACTAATCCAGCCCACGTATGTGCTCCACATATAGGTTAAACAAACAGGGTGACGGCAGACAGCCCTGTTGTACCCCTTTCTCGATCTTGAACCAATCAGTTGTTCCATACAGGGTTTTAACTGTTGCTTCCTGACCCGCATAGAGGGTTCTCAGGAGACCGGTAAGATGGTCTGGTATTCCCATTGCTGTAAGAGCTTAGTTGATGAAACAGAGATGGATGTTTTTCTGAAATTCCCTTCCTTTCTCTATAATCCAGCGAATGTTGGTAATTTGATTTGTAATTCCTCTTCCTTTTCTAAACTCAGCTCGAACATCTGGAAGTTCTTGGTTCGCATAATGCTGAAGCCTAGCATGCAAGATTTTAAGCATGACCTTATTAGCATGGAAGATGAGTGCAATTGTCCGATGGTTAGCACATTCTTTGGTACTACCCTTCTTGGGGATTGGGATGAGTATTGACATACATTATCCTCTGGGCCAAAGCAGATAGTGTATGTACAATTCTATAAACATGTCTGTGTGTGTGTGTAGGATAGCCCTATGGGATGGAAGGAAAGCACATGTGTGGGTTTTGGAGTATTTAAGACCATCTTTGCCACTTCACTGTATGAGCCAGGCTAGTTAATTCTTTACCAGTAAAATACACTTATTTGTGGAATTGTTGAGAGTGAATTAAAATGAGGTATGAAAAGGCTAAAATATGTCTATAATATCTCACATTTATTAAGAACCTATTTTTTTCCTCATTATCATCACCTAAAATAGTAGTAAGAAAGTATACTAAAATGTCAGCTCATTATATATTGATGGTGACACCGTAAGAATTTTTTTACCTTTAACTCTTCTGTAGTAAGCATGTATTGCTTTTATAATCAGTTTAAAAAGTGGATTTAGGGGTCACTTTAATTTTCTTGCTTTATTGTCTAAGAAAAAACTTTATTCCACTCAGTACCATCAATGAAAAGCTCTTAAAGGCTGTTTTGTATCTTGTGCATCCTTTTGAAATTGAGAAAAGTATATCAGTTCTGTGTGTTCCTTTGCTCCAAAACTTAGGACCATGGTTCAATGAGGCTGTACTTTTGAATCACCCAGAGAACTTTCTGAAGCCTGGGATCTCGGCGCAATCCACATGAGTTGAATGAGCATCTCTTGAAGGTGTGCAGCCAGGCTTGAGACTCACTGCTCCTAAGGGGTCGTGTGTTCAAGGAACTTCTAAGTCATGGCATATACCACTTCTGTATCCCCAAATGTAAGGTTTGACAACCTTCAAGATGTCGGGGCCTTGCCTTCTTTCTTCCAGTGAGGCTGGGTTTTATTTTTATGGAGAGGTGCATAAAGCGGGTGTGCACTCATTGTATTTGTCTCTTGACTTCTCAAATAACGGCAAAGGTAGTCATGTGAGAGCCCAAATTATTAACTAACCCACCTTGGGGGACAATTCTTACAGTGGTGTGGCTGGAGGCAGCCCCGGATCATTACCCCTAAAGGATCCAGGGCACTCGTGGTATCCAGGTGCAGTTTGACTTTTTTTTTTTAGATTGCTGGCACATGCTCCATGGTTTTGCAATAGGAAACTACCTCCAGGGCATGGTAAGACAGTTGCGTTGCCCCTTGAAGTGTTCTAATGTAGAGATAGCAAGCACTTGTGATTTATCATAGGCCTTATCGTAGATACTCTTCCTTAAGGTACATGCTTGAGTTCTCAAAATATTTGCTATTTTACTTAGATTGTGAATGTGAATGCTTTTGTTTTGAGCAGTCAAGAAAAACTCCATTCTCTGCCTTCCTTTAAATTAATGTATGACAGTATTTATCATAACAGCAGCTGCAGCATATATTGAACAGGTTTGTGTCAGAGAACTGAGTGCTGTGTCTTAAATGTACACAGTTGCACCTTTATCACCAGGCTCTACCAGTCCAGAAGTGAGTGGAGTATGGTACTGACCTGTGAGGGGTGTATAGTGTGGTGGGAGAGAGAGAGCAATTTCTGTAACAGCAAGTACCGTAACCAATGTCAGTTGCAGTGCATGGACACTGGAGGTAGCTGGTGCCCCCACTGCTGCAGGAAGCTGAGAAGGCTATGTGTCTATGGGGCTGTTTCTGCCAGATGATGTAGGGTGAGCAGGTACCAACTGGGCAAGAAGGGCATTCCAAGCAGGGTAAACGGCAGCGTGTGCAAAGGTGTGGTGGTCATACAGGGTGCATCCTTTTCAAGGTGCTGCAAATAGTGCATGTGAGAAGCAGAAAGTGGTGAGCAGAGTCCCCAAAATGATGCCATATTGAAGGATTTGGACTTTAGCCTAACAGTAGGAAGCCACTAAGAGATTTCAAGTAGGGCACAGAAGTATTTTACCAACTGTACGCATTAATGAAGAATGCTTGGGAAGAAGCCAAGAACAGTTAAGAAGTTAAAAATGGGAGGTGAGCGATGCTGCTGCTGGGCTGAGATGTTGGCAGTGGATGTAGAGACAAGGCAACTGAAGGTATCATTAACAGGACTTGATGACCTGGTTGAGGAAAAAAATGCAAGGAGCTGGAGGTGGCTCCCAGGTTTCAGGCATAACTAGAAGCAAATGATGTGGATGGTGAGAAGGTGGTTAGCTGGTTCTGTGCATCTTGAGTTTGCAGCATCTGTGGAAGCTTTTAGGTAGAGAGGCTCAGAAGGCAGATGGATGTATGGGCTGAAACTTCTGGAGAGGTCAGGTCTAGATATAGATTCTAAATTCATCCCCTTTAAATAATTAATTGAACTAGGCTGTGAATAAAGAGAGAAGCCAGTTTCTCTCAGAGTCATGGGTTTCTGTTAGACTAGTTTTCAAGAATTACCATAATGTGTATTTTAACACTTATTTTGCAGGACCGGTTAAAATTACATAGAGAGCAAAGTAGTTTTATGGTTTAGTGTCAGGCCTTGAAAATAATGTATCCAATTTTGACGATGTGTGTGCTTTTTTTGTATGTTTTTTTTTTCAAATTGCTTTCAACTTTGACAACTTGCCTACCAGTCTCATTCCAATACAATTTTGAAAAGGCAAAATGAAATATCTCAAACTGGAGGCTGTAATGGAAAACGCAATTCATTCTTAAATGAAGATGATGAGGTTGGTGCCATATTGCTTGAAACGGCGAGTGAATTTAAAACCTGAGTGAGATTACATCAAATCCAAGCAAGATTTTTGTTCCATTTGAATGAAATATCTGTAATTGAAGATGAGGGTTCAACCAAGAAAGACACATGGCAAATGTACAATTTTATCAATTTTCTGCCACACTGTTTTCAGTTTGTGTATGTATACACAAACAAATTAAATCACATTGATTAAAAACTGAACTTTTGTTTTTTTCATTTTGGCGACAAATGAAAATCCAAGCTTAACTTTATTAACTGCAGCACTTTATGAGTTCCTGCCTGGTGATTTAGTATACTGAGGACATGGAAACTCTCAGCAAAGTGGTGGGGAGTTAGAGTTAGAGTAGAATGTATTATGATGAGCTCAAAATGATTGTAGAAGATGTTAGGTATTTTTTTTTTTTTTCTGCTAAGGGTGTCAGTGTTTATTAACAAGCAGGTATAAAAATGATCACACAGTGGTTTCTTGTGAGTGGGGGAAAAGTCCCTCGCAGTCTTTAGGCATTCCAGCTAGCTCTTTGCTTGAGAGGTTCATTCTAAGGAGGAACAGTATTTTTTAAAGCAGAATTAGCCAACTTACTGGTTGGGTAAAGAAACAGGCCAGAGGGATGAGAAAGAACACAGGGTCAAGCGAACGTCTGAAGGGCAAGTGCTGCTTCAAAGGCGTGGGCTGGGCAGACCAGATCCTCATACTTGCTTGGGTAAGGGGAGTAGGGCCCATTATAGTCTTTCTGCTGCTGCTGTTTAGTCGCTAAGTTGTGTCTGACTCTTTGTGACCCCATGGATTGTAGCCCACCAGGCTCCCTCTGTTCATGGGGTTTTCTTGGCAAGAGTACTGGAGTGGGTTGCCATTTCCTTCCCCTGTAGAAGATGTTAGGTATTTTTTAATGGATTTGTTTTAGCTTATTGCTCAAAGTTAGTGAGATAACAGCTTGGTCTAGAAATATTTCATTTTATAGGATTTTCATCTTAGTGATTTTTTCGTTATGAGATATTGATAGCTTTTTATTTTCTAATTGCCTCTTCTCTCAATTTTAGCATTGTCATAAAGGTGAAGACGGAATAATAATATTGATTTGGCTATTTACACTTTTTCATTAAAACTTTATTTGAAATATAAATTTTTATGCTCATAGGTTCGTTTTCCATTAACTGTTTAGCAATCCAAACCAAAAGGCTTTATGATAAATACAAATTGAATTGGGATAGTGTGATAGATTCAATTAAGCTCTTAACTTTTCACTCCTCTGGAACAGAAGGATACATTAACTCCCTTTCCCCAGTCTCATGGCCTCATGGCCCGCAGAGATGCTTTCTCTCTTTTAACTTTGGGCTCAGCTCTGTGGCTTACTGAGCTTCAGGAATGTGTCCCAAGCAGAGGTTGAAACATACTGTTGTTTGGTGATCTATCAGGAGAGGCCTTGCCCTGGGTAGCCACTGCCCACTTAGCCTGGGTCCCCGAATGCACTCTGGTAGAGTTGACCTACATAAACCTGCAGCCAGAAGCCAAGTGCAGCAGCCCCAGAGTCTACCTGCAGACCTGCAGCTGGTCACTGTTGCTCGTCGCTAGGTGTGTGGGGACTTGTTCCGAGCACGTGTGGCAATGACGACTCTTACAGGGGACAGGCTTGTGTTGTGGGGTGAAAAGCGGAGGCATTTTAGAGTGCTGTGTGAATGTTGACCCACCACCTGCTGGCTTGACTCTCCTGGGCATGCTTCTCACTTCTAAATTTTAGGTTTGTCTCAGTAAAATGAGAGTATCACTTAACTCCCAGGAATATTATAAAAATAAGATGTACGCATGTCAGTTACTTTGAGTGGCTTCAAGCAGGTAGTAGTTACTGTGTTTCTAGATAGGTGAGCGTTCCTCCTCCTCTGTCTGCCTTGCTCCATGTGACTTTACCACATCCTAGCTATGGACTCGGGCTTCCCTGGTGGCCCAGAGGTTAACGTGTCTGCCTGCAATGCGGAAGACCTGGGTTCGATCCTCTGTGTACTAAGTCACTTCAGTCTTATCCGACTCTTTGTGACGCCATGGACTGTAGCCCACCAGATTCTCTCTCCAGGGGATTCTCCAGGCAAGAATACTGGAGTGGGTCTCCATGCCCTCCTCCAGGGGATCTTCCCGACCCAAGGACTGACCTTGCATCTCTTATGTCTCCTGCATTGCCAGGTGGGTTCTTTACCACTAACACCACCTGGGAAGCCCATGTGACTCCGGAGCAGATTAAATTTTTTCTGAGGCTTAGTTTCCTTTCCTACTACATGCAGATATTGACACCTACCTGGTGGAATTATTACAAGGACTGCAGCAAAGTGAGGCAAGCCTCTGTCAGTTGAGGCCGCTCCAACAAAGTGATAGACGGGGTGACTGAGACAGTGGACGTGTGTTTCTTCTGGCTCTGGAGGGGGGCAGTCCAAGGTCAACGTGTCATGAGTTCCATATCTGATGAGAGCCCTCATCCTGGTGTAGAGATCTCATGTCTCTTCCTCTTTTTATAAGGATAATAATCCCGTCTTGAGGACCCCACCATCGTGACCCCGTCTCACCCTAATTACCTCCTAAATGCTCCACCTCCAAATACAGTCACTTTAGGGCTTCAACATTCAACATATGAGTTTGTGCGGGGTGGGGGTTGGGGACACACAGTCCATGGCACCAACCATGGCTTGGCGAATCGGGACTTAGTACAAGTAGCTTTTCAGAAAATGAAGGAACCAAAGTGCTGCAATTCAAAAGACTTATATTGATAACATCATTCACGTATATAATATCTGTGTTTTATACTTTTGTTCTTGTGGGCATTAATAAAAATAGCTCCTTTAAGAAAATTTATAAAGGTGAAGGAGTAGCTAATGTGGAGTCAGTGAAGACTTTGGCTGGGAGGATTGAAAAATGCTAATTAGAAGGGGTTTAGGATTAGACTGCATGGATTGGGGTGGAATGTGGAATGACAGGGGTGGCTCATTTACAGCATGTCTGTATTAATCAGTGTAGCAGAGCTGGCTTCAAAAATGCCTTTGTTTTAAATGGACAAAATTTGCTAAACTTAACTTTTTTGCCTTCTGGAAAACGTTCTGGCGTGTCAGCTGTAAATCGTCTAAGATGTGCCTGTTTCCCCGCTTGCTGCATGCTGCCTTGTCTGTTTCATTTCTGTGTGTGTGCTCGGACCACAGCGGCTCTTAGCTCCTGGCACTGTATGCTTCTTACCCAGAATTTGTTCCATAGAAAGCCTGTGTCCTCGACATACTCGCTTTGAATCTATTTTGATCTGTATCAGCTGGAATAGGTTTTGAGCTGCTGGGTATTAGCTTCTGTGTGCTTCTTTCTCTAGAAGCTAATTGACTGATTTGGGGTGGAGGCGAGATGAGAGTCTATACATTTGACCAATTTCACAGAGCTTACCTTGCAAGCTATTGAAATGCAAATACAGGCTAAACTTAGAGGCTCTAAGAATTCACACATGCAGTTCTTTGTTTTCTTCTGAAAAATAAGCATTCAAAATTCATGCACATTCTATTATTCATGTGCTATATATTTAGGTTCTGCTGGTGGGCCTAGATAAATCTTATCACCATTATTTAAAATTTCATGAATGAAACTTTACATCTCCAGTGCCACACTAGCCTGGACAACTTTACCCAATCAAAATAATTCGAAATGCAACACTTAAAATGAGTTCTTGTGTGTGTCTGTGTATATGCATTTATATATATACACCTATGTCATTGCCTTATCTACAGCTGTTTTTATTCAAATCTACTCTGTGTAAATGGGTTAAGAACTCACAAGCTCCTTCTGGTGTTTTGCCCCCCAGAAACCTGAATCTTTAGTATTTGCTGCCTACAAAGCTTCCCTGAGATACAGCACTGATGTCAAAGCATTTTTTCTTTGTTTGATAGTTGTCACACTGGTGGTCCTGAAAACGAGACTCTTTTCTGTGCTGTCCGTTCACCTGTATTTTCAAAGCAGTCATCCACTACTTTCCATTTGTCTGGTACTTTGAAAGAATATAATGTGTCAGCAAGGCAGTTACTCTGTCATTTGATCTGCTCTGCATCTTAGCCTTCCTGGAACAGTTAATACTTTCAGTAGTCCTTTATTTTCCCCCTAAGGTGTGGTCACTTCACCGATGACACTGGAGAGAATGATTTTTGTGGGCAGATCCACAGCCCTCCTACCCAGCTTCCTGCCTGCTGCCTTTGGATGCTGGCTCCAACTTTTTCTGATATCAGTGTGTGAAAGGCTGACTACCTCGCACTGTGTTTGGAAGAAAGCTCATAGACTTACTTGCAATCCTCATTAAGCCCGTGTCCTTGTGGAGGAATATTGGTGGTGGTTAGAATTAAGCTACCACTTTTTGGGAGCCATAGGAAAATGGACTTTAGTAGTTCTTTATTTGTTCTCTTAGCACCCTTGGAGGTTCTGTAATTTCCAAGCAAGGAGGGTCAGTTCTGGGAAAACAGCAAATGTTCACGAGAATTTTGACACAAAATCCAGCCAGGGTCTATCAGTGTCCACACTTAGCCCAGAAAAGTGTGGCACACGTTACTGTGATTGGATACTCTATTTCTTTGATGGGTTATCTCAGTTTTCAGCCCTTTCCCCCAGGCCCTCAGATCCCTTTCAGTGGATATGCTGGGGTGAGCAGAGCTGATGGTGAACAGGGGCTGCGTCATTTCCTGCCTCCGCACCAGCGGAGTGTCTTTCATTATAATAGTCCTTCCCGTCATTGTCAGATGCTTTCCTTAAGTTGTTCTAAACTGAAAACTGGTGTGAAGTCTGACATTCATCTCTAACAACCGGTCTCAGTCAGTCCTCTGTGTGTGTGTGTGTGTGTGTGTGTTGGTGATGGGTTGTTGGTTTCTGCTTTTTGCAGTTTCCTCCCTAGGTTTTCCCAGTTAGGGACTATGACCTTTTAAACTTTCAGGCACACACTCAGTCTTCTTTCCTGTTTCCTTAAAAACAGCATCGCTTTGGATATAGTATAAGAATACTGATTTAATTTGAGAAAGTTTCTTTAGATTTCTTTCTCCAAAGATATTTACTATGTACTTTTAATTTGAGCAAAGCTAGGGCAACCCACTCCAGTATTCTTGCCAGGAAAATCCCATGCACAGAGAAGCCTGTGGGCTACAGTCCATGGGGTCACAGAGTCAGACGTGACTGTGCATGGCACAGCTGCAAAAGAGTTATGATAACTGTTATACACATTTACTAGCTTCTAAGTGCTTTGTATGTGTCGATTCATTTCACCTCTACTTCGCCCTCTTGAGAAAGGTACTGTTATCCTCCATTCTCAGAGGGGAGCACTGGTTGGTTAACTAACCTTTCTGGCTCTAAAAGTTACTAAGTTGCAGAACCTGGCTTCAAATCTAAATGTCTAGATTCAATCTAGGTGGTTCAACCACACTCTTAATGGATTATGACTTTTTTTTTTTTTTTTGCTTCTCTGAGGTGGGCAAGATAGCCCAGTATAATTATCATCTACTGTGACAAGTTCAGTAGAAATTGTACTGAATAACATGATAATATGGAAGCCCAGAGACGGGTGTCCATGTTAAGGTGCTTTGCTGGATAGACATAGTAATAAGTTCCATTCATCCATACTCTGCAGTGACTGTGAGCGGCTAACACTATGTTGTATTTTTGTAACTCTAGGCTTAGATAGCAGTTCTGGGCATTTTATTCATGAGAGGCTGGGTGAAATAATGTCCATTGTTCTAAGAGGCAGGCTATCTTGGTCCATGAAATTGTTGCTAGGGATTAGTGAATTGGGTCTTAAAATAGAGGTAATCCATAATTACAAACTGTATGATTGTATCAGAAAGGTATACGTTGGTTTAAAACCCCCAGAACATTCTTTGGAATCCTAGAAAGATTTCTTAAACTAGTTGATGTATGAAAAATCTGTTTGTAAATAGGGAGAGGTGGATAAGGCAAAATGATGGGTTAAAATTTTAGTTGCTATGTGAGGTCATTTTAGTTCTTGAAAGATAGTATGAAAGACATCCAATGAGCTCATGGAGGTAAAAGGGTATTTAAGAACAGTTATTAATATTATTACAGAAATACTTTTGAGCTGGAACCTATAGCTTTGTATGACTTAACCAAATTGAGGTCTTCTTGAGTTAGAAGAACCCTGATACTGAGTACCTCTCTGACATTCGTTCCTCACTTGCTTCTTCTTAGCATCCCCTGATTTGCACTTGGTTTGGAATAGCTGACATGGGTCCCTGCCTAGGAAAGCATGTCATGTGGATTGGGCCCATCAGCATATTCTGTTGCATGGACCACAGTGTATTCAGCAATGACATGAGACCTAAACTGAGTCCAGCAGAGTGAACTTCTCTTCGTTTATTGGTTAATGGTGAGGCAAAGATGCTCCTTCTTGTGGGCATTAATTAGGAAACTCATAGCCAGAGGAGTAGCTTAAAACTATTTGGGGTGTACAAAGCATGCTTTAGGAAATCAGCTGTACCGTTCCAAGTAGGACCAAAAGATGCAAAGAAACCAGGGCCTTAACAGTTTGAGTCAGGCTGCTGAATCAAACATGGTCTGAAGCAAAATCTCTCACTGGACTTTTCAGTCACACCAGTGGGTAGCCCTTTTATATTACTTTCGCTGCTTTGAATTGAGTAGTTTGTTACTTGGAATTAAAAGCATCATCATTACTTGGTGAGTTTTAGTTGCCATTTGCTTTAGATAGCAGTTTTTCCTTGTCAATATTTTGAAACTTTTATTTTGATGCCAAAGTAAATTTATTGTTTCTCCCCTGAAATATCTTGCTTGCTTTCTTCTGCAAAGATATCTTACTTCTGTTATTTTACAATGTATATGTGGTTTAGTACATAATTTCTTTATGAAGATATTTGAAAATGCACGAGAGATGATACTTAAGAAATGAAAATGTATTTCAGTGACTTTTGCCGTGAAAATGAAATACTTTCTTCTTTGAAGGATTAGTATGTTTGTGTTCTTACTGTGATAACCTCTTAAAAGTAGGCAGGTATTTGTAGTTGTTTAACAAGTAAAGAATTACTAGGCATGACTTCACCAATGATCAGTTAACCTAAAAGTTATTTTAATTTTTACCCTAAATGATTTGACAATGATAGATAGCTGATGTGGCACGTCAGCATAAAGGTTTGTTGCCTTTTATCATTTCTGCTCTAAATAATTGTTCACATCTGTTGGCTATTAGATGCAGTTATGAGGGGATTAGGATGTGTGGAACAGGAAATCCTGCCTAATGATGGTTTTTTATTCTCCATTTCTTTTCCATCATTTCTTCCCAGTTTTCCTCTTTTCGTTAGTACACAGACTTAATGCAATATTCTCAGATTTGTGCTCGTGATGGAAGATCCAACTCCACAGATGCTCTTGCCAAGCCACGTATATGTCTGTGGCTGCAGCCTTTATACACACAGTGCAGGCCGCTGGGGTGGTTGGCACGTTCCTAGCAGAAAGCTGCATCAGACATGCAGAGGAGAGGCGGTTGAGGTTCATTCTGCCCACCCCAGCTTTGTGGTCTTTTCACATCATGACTTGATGTGGTGAGATTTGGAGGAGGGTCTAGAGCCCCAGCAAACTAAGAAACCTCTGTGACTGAGGGAAAGTCATTGGGGTAGATAGGAGTGTTTCTGTTCCGGGTTCCCGTTTGGTTCTTTTGGGCAGCTTTGACTTGTGATGTAGCCAGACAGGGCCTCTGTGGCCTACAGCTTGACCCGAAAGCAGAGGTGATGGAGATCTTGAGGGTTCTGTTTAACTTTGCGCAGTTTACTCCATTCTGCTTCCTAGCCTGCAGGGGGAGGCTTAGGGAGCAGCAGAAGCCCAGATCTTTTATCAGAGCTTCAGCAGGGAATCCCCTCTGCCCTCTGCCCTCTGCCTGGAGCAGCCAGCCTCCCCCTGCCTTGATTGCCTCTCTCTCCTCCAGCATCCTGCTTCCCCCACCTTCCCTTTCCTGCACCTCCCTCTCTTCTCAGTTCCTCTCCTCCCTCCTCCCTGCCCTACCTCCCTTCACTCTTTCTCATTTAATCTACCTCTTTGTTTTTCTAGTTTATTCAGACTTACTCAGTTTTTTTCCCCCCACAGCAGCAACTTTCCTTTCTAAATGCCCAAGCCCATGGTACCTGTGGCTCTGCAAGTCCCTATCACCTCCATCTGCTCTTGTCGGACCTCAACATACTTCCGACCCTTATTGTCTCTCTCCCTCCCAAATGTCTGTAAACTTCTTTTTTAAAATATATATACATATTAATTTGTATTTGTTTGTTGGCTTTGCTGGGTCTTTGTTGCCGTGCAGGCTTCTCTCTGGGGGCAAGGAGGGGATCCCTTCTCTGTAGCACGTGGGCTCCTCATCGCAGTGGCTCCTCTTGTTTCGGAGCACAGGCTCTGGGGTGCACAGGCTTCAGGAGTTGCAGCGTGTGGGCTCAGGAGTTGCAGCTCCTGGGCTCCAGAGCACAGGCTCAATAGTT
Source organism: Cervus elaphus (assembly GCF_910594005.1). Classification (NCBI taxonomy): domain Eukaryota; kingdom Metazoa; phylum Chordata; class Mammalia; order Artiodactyla; family Cervidae; genus Cervus; species Cervus elaphus. The sequence goes on along the minus strand of NC_057839.1, from coordinate 16,034,576 downwards.
ATGTCCCATGGCTTTGTGGCCTGTGGGATCTTTCCTGACCAGGGATCGAACCTGTGTCTCTTGCACTGGCAGGCAGATTCTCTACCACTGAGCCACCAGGGAAGCCCTAAACTTCTTGAGATTAAGAGAATTGTCTTGGTCCTCTTAGATGCCCAGGACGTGGTCAGACTGTGGTAAATGATCAATCGCGTCTGTTATCTCCAAGGGTTGCACATGATTTTAACTCTTCGTGTTTTTGTGTCATTCTTTTGTGAACCTATTTGATCCATGTTTACCATCAGAATGGGAAGTTTAAAAAAAGAAATATAATTTGATAAAAGTTATGTGTGAAATAAAGGAGAATCTTTCAAGGTCTGTTCTGATGTTAATGGGGTCCTTGGCAGAAAGCATATTACCTCACAGGCATGAGGCAATTATTTATAGTGGTTACATCAGCCTGAGTAAAAATGATAAATTCTAGATTTCTGTCTCTGTTCTCACTGCAGGATTCCAAGTAAATAATTTGCCTGATTTGCCTTTCACTGCCTCTGACACTTTACCAGGGTCCAGGTTTAGAGCTTTTCTGTTAAAAAAAAAAAAAAAAAAAAGTTTCTTTTTGTTCAACAGATAATGCATGAGGTGCTTTGAATTAGAGGATCATAGAATTTCAAGTCCAAGAGAGAAAGCTTAGATTTAGTCTAGCTTAATTTCTTCATCTTCTGGCTAGTAATATTGACTTTCAAAGAAGTAAAGTGACTGAACTGAAGTTACCAAAATAGTGAATATCAGAATCAAGGTGTTTTCATGTATAGTCTTCATTCTAGTATACTGTGCATAGCAGATGCTTGAGTTCTTTTGTGTGGTCTCCTTGGACTTTTAAATAATATCTTTTTTGTTGGAAGAATAGTTTATTTACAGTGTTGTGTTAGCTTCAGGTGTTCAGCAAAGTGATATATTCCTTTTCAGATTCTTTTCCCTTGTAGTTTATTATGAATATTGAATGTAGTTCCCAGTGCTATACAGTGGGTGGGTCCTTGTTGGGTATCTATTATATACATAGTATATGGTGTGTATATATTAATCCCAAATTCCTAATTTATCCCCTACTTTCCCCTTTGGTAACCATAAGTTTCTTTTCTATGTCTATGGATATATTTTTCTTTTGTAAATAAGTTCATTTTGTATCATCTTTTTAGATTCCACACATAAGCAATATCATATGATATTTGTCTTTCTCTGTCTGACTTCACTCAACATGATAATCTCTAGATTCATCCATATTGCTGAAGATGGCATTATTCCATTCTTTTTAATGGCTAAGAAGGAAATGGCGACCCACTCCAGGATTCTTGCCTGGAGAATCCCGTGGACAGAGGAGCCTGGCGGGCTACAGTCCATGGGGTTGCAAGACTCGGACACGACTGAGCAACTAAACCACCACCACCACCAATATTCCATTGTATGTTTATACCACTTCTTCTTTATCCTTTCCTCTGGTGATGGACTAGATAATAACATTTTAAATAAAAAACTAGTCCTTGCCTAACAGAAATGATTCCATTTCAGAAAGTTTATTAATATCCTTGAGTGAGGTTTCTGATTTAACTTAATAACGAAAATCTGTCCCAAGTTGTTGCCACCCCTCATTTACTAGACTTCAAATATGTATGATTTCTTAGCTGTTTATATTTTAGGAGAATAAAGGCAAACTAAAATGCCCTTAGGCACTAGACACAGAAGACCCATATGTAAAGGCCACTGGGGAGTGATGGGGCCTGTGGTCAACATACAGAGCTTATTCCTTACTGAAAGGCGTTCAGATTCCATTGTTATTTAAAAACCCTAAATAGAGCATATCTGTAGACCAGAACTAACCTTAGAATCTTTTGTTTGTGGTTTCTATCAAATCTAAGGCCTCAAAAATTTTTTTACAAAGAACCTAAAATAAGCGTTTTTATTTTGTCTCTCTTAAACACATCACAGAATTGCGTCCAGTGGGAAGAATCTTCTTTTGGAATGGGGAAAGAGTTTCTCTTGCCAGTAGAGGCTGCTTAGGCAGTATTTATACTCAGCGCATGCTGAACATTTCCCCGTAGATGGTAACCTCAGTCTTTTGTAATTTAGAATGATGTAGAATCATTCTAAAAACAAATGGGATTTTAGCTCAGTATTCCATCTTGGCCCCACTTTTTTTGTGTAAGAACCATAATCTTGTCTGTCTATTTATTTATCTATCTATTTATATGTATCTACGTAAAGACTTGGCAGAAAGGCTTGGAGGAGAGAAAAAGAACCCAGTAAAGCATCTCCTTAACTAGGGTTTAATAGGAGAGGGGGCAGGGGCGGCAGTCTAATTGATGAGGCTGCCAGGCAATTTGAACCAACCCGTTAGTTACAAATTTTTGTTACGCAAAATTTAACACCCCATGGCCGGGCCATAAGGAGGCTGCAAGTAGCTTCAGATGCATTCTTTTTTGTGCTGGCCATTGCTCTTAAAGGACAGTTTAATTTGTGTAAGATACTGTTCCAGCTTGCTGTCTCCTTCATTCCTGGGGAAATGACTCTTTAGAGTCACCATTTTCTTAATGTTTTAGAAACCGGGGCTATATATCTAAAACCCTTTTTGTTTTTATTAGCTCCACATATCACTGGATTATTATAATGTGTCCACCCTTTCTCTGTTGAGCATCTCTTTGCATCCGTCTTACTTTGGTGCAGATTTCCTTCTGAAGGTCGGCGTTAATAACTGTGAAATAATTCTTTTTAAGAACAGTTCATATCTCTACTTTCCTTTGACTATTTTCAAACTTGCTAAGTGGTACCTGATTTCATTGCATTGTTTATTTTAGGGCTGGAGAGGTCCTGGAGGACCACCTATTCTGATTCCTGGGTAGCCCAGTGAGGTGATCTGACTTGAACTACACGTCTCCTGTTTTTTAACCAATAATAATAATGATAATTTCCATTAACATTTCAAGCAATATCCTCAATGTGAAATATTTTTAAAATACACAATAATAACCTTCCATCGTATAGTGAATGCTACTCAGTACTAGCTGCCGTGCTGGACATTTCATGTGTATTGGCTATGATCCTTGAGAGGACCTGTTGAGGCGTTATTGACCTTATTTTCTAGAAGAGGAAAGTGAGGTTCAGATGTTCAATTCATTGTGCTGACATAATCAGGCTTGTTTTTGTGGGTACAAACCTGTATTTCTTTGGCTTCATAATTTATACTTATCCCCTAAACCATGGTCTGGTCTTTTATTTTTTACTTCAAAGTGATTTGGGGAGAGGGGCTGGTCTGCAAGATATTTTGCATAGCTGAAATACATTAATTTGTACTCTCTTTTTTTCCTCCAACATCAGAAACACAGGAATTTTCTTTTATATGGAAAATATTGCAGTGAAGATTCATAGCACTCAATTATGTGTGGCAAATTTACAAAAGTTGCGGAGATACAGGTTGACTATTCTTTTCACAAGATACCCCAACAAAGTGTAAACTATTTTCCCTGTGTAAATAGACTTCCTATTGTATTCCTTTTGATGAGTAAGCAAAGAGGTGTGTGGAAAACATGATAAGATGAAAAGGAAGATTACAGTATCATCTGAAACTGGGAAATGAAATTGGATGACATACTCTCCTTAAGACTGTCATAGTGGGGGCAGCCTCTGGTTGAAGCCCTAAGCTAGTCTAAGAGAGGGTGGTTAGTAAATCTTGAGTCCTTTTGTGACCTTCCTCCCCTTGCTGTTTTCTATTTTTAAATTCCTTGGTTTATGGCCTTATCCCATTGGTGGAGAGTCAACGAACTGCTTCTAATGAAAGTTAAAACTTGCTCAGGCCATGGCTGGCTAAAGAGGATTGTAGGAATGGGAAGAGAAATAGAGCATGTTGGAAAAGGCTGCACAACCTGTGTGATCATTAGTTAGCTCTCTAAAAGATCTACCTGGAATTATTCAGTTGTATGTGTTTGATGGGTCCAAGTGTGTCTATGTGTGTTTAAATTCTTCACTGAAAAGTCAGTTCCCCTTATCGTTTTCTGCTGATTCCCAGAGCTGTTTGTGATGCTGTGGGAAAGCCAATGGTATTTTTGTAGAAAATAAACAAATAGGACTAAAGAAATATTTTATGAATGAGAGAGAGAGAACATTCCTGTTTTTTTTCTTTTTTTAAATCAGTTTGTTTTTTCCTAGTTAGTATCACGTGTGAAGGAAAAGTTCTGTTAGGAAAGATGGAAGTCTCAGAGAAGTAATATTGTTCAGTAATGTTTAAGTGTTTCACTGCGTTTGCTCAGTGGCTACCGAGCCTCATCAGAGAGTCACAGAATGTAGGCCTCCAAGTAGCTGATTTGGAAAACATTACAGAATGTTTGGATACAAAGCTTCCCAGCACACTGCTTTGTGGGTTTTCTGCCTGTGGGAATAGTGTTTTTGAATGAATGGAAGGAAAAGGCCTAATTCCTGTTAAGGACTTTTGTGCAGAAGAAAATCAGAAGTCTTTTCTAAATATATAGCTTATGTTCTGAGCAGATGTGACATACCTTTGGGTATCTTGCGTCAAACACAAAGTGCATTAACACAAAAAAGACATTTAATTATATATTTAGTAAATTATAGTCAGCAGAAGTGAAATGTTTGTGAAAAGTCATAGTTTAGCAAGTTAGTGAAGTTGCATAAAGAGGTTTGCCACAAATCTTGCAAGCTTGCCTTTTCCAAGAATGCATTGACAGTGTCTTTTTTTTTAAGTTAACTTTTGTGTCTGCACTGCCCAGGACATAGCACATGCTTATTGAATGAGTATGAGAAAGAACAACAATTAGGCATCAGATGTGTGTTGAGACTATATCCATCTCAATGGTAATTTTTAATCATGGTTAGTGTGTGCACTGGTATGTTGGCATGGCTGTGAAACAGTCCCAAATATAGCTGTTTCGAACAACAAACATTTATTATGTCAGTTTTCATGGGTCAGGAGTCCAGGAGCAGCTTGGCAGGGTGATCTAGCTCTTGATCTCTGCCAAGGCTAAAGTCAGGCTATTAAGGTATCAGCTGGAGCCATCATCTCAAGGCTGGATTGGGAGAGGGACTGCTTCCAAGGTCACTCAAGTGGTTGTTGGTAAGAGTCAGCTCCTTGCAGGTCATTGGAACAAGGGCCTCTGTTCCTCACTGAGTGCTGTCTGGAGCCCCTCTTCTGTTCCTTGGTACGCTGGCCTCACTGTAGGTCAGCTCACAATGGCAACTCGCCTCCATCAGAAGGAGCAAGTGAGAGCCAGTCGGAAACAGCAGCCTTCTGAGACCCAGTCTCGGAAGTGACGCCTCTTTACTTTGGTCATATTCTAATCATTCACATTAAATCACTGCCCCCCACTCTGAAGGGGAGGAGATTACAAAAAGAATGAATGCCAGGAGCTGAGGATCACTGTAGGTCATTTTAGATGCTGTCTGCAGTCAGAAGAGGGAACGGGTGGTGTGCTGGGAACACCTCCACAGGCGGAAGCAGGAGCCCCTATACTTCACAACATGGTTACCTTTTACACATCTGATATCAGCTCATGTCACACTTCTTCCAAGTGTGTCTGTGTGAATTCTCCCTTATGAGACTGAGTTCCTTAATGACAGGGGCCTTGTCCTGTTTAATTTTGTGACTGTAGTACACAAGCTGTTTGACCCTTAAATATTTAAAGAATAATGGAACCCATGAATTAGAACACTTGTCTTCAGAGCTGGACTAGGTGGTATTTGTTCTCTTAATTTGGGTTCACTGGTGAGACTAAGGAATCCATCTGCCAGTGCAGCAGACGTTAAGAGACATGGGTTTGATCCCTGGGTCAGGAAGATCCCCTGGAGAAGGAAATGGCAACCCACTCCAGGATTCTTGCCTGGGAAACCCCATGGACAGAGGAACCTGGTGGGCTACAGTCCATGGGGTCTCAAAGAGTAGGACGTGACTGAGCACCTAGCACAGGAAAGCGGAGCTGGAAATGTGGAAAGTTAAAGGCAGGTTGTTTGAGAGGTGATCTCAGGATGTGGAAGGAAAGCCTGATCCCTACAATAGGACCTCATGAGACACACATGGAAAGAGTGCCCCCCAGAGCCCTCCGTTGGAAGGACTCCTACTGGAAGCTGGAGGTATCCACCGCTGGCTTCTGTCCCCCGCCTCTGTTGAAAGTTGTGTCTCAGAAGAATTAATTCCTCCTTACTCTGGGCCTCCCAGGCTCCCCTGGTCTTGGAGAATGCCTGGGACAGAAATGGAAAAATGCCTAATGGATGTGTTTGAGATGGGGCGACGTTATTAGCAGCAGGTTTGAGTTTTCTCTGGGTCCCCACTGCAGCTGAAGCTGATGCTGGAGGGGATCAGAGTGGGCCCTGAGGAAGGAGTTACAGGTCACCCTTGGGGCCCCTTACAATGGCAGAGGGCGACTGGGTCCGTCACACTGGTCAGAGGCCTGATCACACATGGGGACTATAGACCTTGATGGTCACAGTGGGAAAAGGAGGGAGCTCAAAGACCTCTTTGGCCCCTACCTGGGATATAAATGGATAAATCTCTTTGTACAGGGGCTTCTGGAAGATTTATGCTATGTTACTTTACTGTTTCCGCTTGAACAAAAGGACAACTGAGATGTTGATCTAAGTTTTGAAGAGTTATTAATTGCCCTCACATATGCCAGTCAATGTCAGTGCTGTCCGGAGGAAGAGATTAGAAGTTCCTGTGTGTTGTCTTTATCAGGAAGACACATACTGCCTGATTGTCTTCCTGATTTTAAATCTGATTTACTTTTTATCTAATTTTGTATCCAGCACTGTGTGTTTGCACAAGGAGAGCCCTTCTGCCCACATTGCTGTAGGGAGATCTTTTGATTGTGCTTTTTATGAAATTGAAATGTCTTTGTTTGAAGCATTCACCTAGACAAGAGTTGTGGTTACACGGTTACATGGCCAGCTGTTAAATGTGATCTTTTAAAAAAATCTGAAATGTTCATAAAATACCTAAAAGGATAGAGACTGACATAGCAAATACCTCTATACCTGACATCTAGAATTAAAAAATGTTTTCCTTTTGTCATTTTCCTTTAGTGTTTTTAATGAAAGCAATCGAACATTTTAACAAGCAAAAAACTTAGAATATATAAGAAGCATGACTGAAAACTCCTCTCCAGGCTCTGTTCCCTTATCCCACTTCCCAGAAGCAACTCCCATCATCATTTTAGTGTGTATGTTTCCCGTTTGTTTTTGTTGTCATAAATATTGTGTGGCTCCCCCACCCCCAGAATTATTTTCTTTAATTTATATTTATCTTGATTCAAGTAGATTTAATTCATTCATTTAAAATCCTGACTAGTATTTCATCTTATGGATGTACCACAGTTTCCTTTATTCTTTCCCTTCATAGATGTTAGCTGTTGCTGGTTTTTCGTTTGCTTTTATTAGTATAAGAATGCTTCAAAAAAAAAAAAAAAGAATACTTCAGTGGATATTCATGTATGGATTTCTTGCTGCCTGTGTATAAGAAGTTTAGGATATATGCCAAGAAGCAAAATTGCTGGGTTATATGGTATACACGTTTTCAACCTAATAGATATTGCTAACATTTTTGCTAAAGTGTTTTAATCAATGTACACTTCTACAACAGATTGCTGTTCTCCTTCACACCCACCAGTACCTGGTATTTTGAAACTTGAAAAATTTTTGCTGTTCTGATTGGTGTAAAGTGACTATTGTGCTCTTTTATTTTGAACTATACTAAAGAGGTTGTGTATCTTTTTATGTCTAGTGGCCATTAGGTCTCATCTTCTCTAATCTGTTGGGTCTTACCTTATGCCCATTGTTTTTATTTCCTTTTTTCTATTTATATATTTTACATGTTAGGAATATCTAATTTCAGTCTGAAAGTTAAAGTTGGTCAGTTGTGTGTAACTCTTTGCGGCCCCATGGTTTGTAGCACCCCAGACCCCTCTGTCCATGGAATTCTCCAGGCAAGAATACTGGAGTGAGTAGCCATTCCCTTCTCTAGGAGATATTCCTGATTCAGGGTGGGTCTCCTGCATTGCCGGCAGATTCTTTACCACATGAGCCACCGGGGAAGCCCAATTTCAGTCTAGCCCTTCCTTGAAAATTTATGACATCATTCAGAAGGCTTAAGTTCTGATACAGTCTAGTTTATCAATCTTTTTGTGAGAGTTTTGCTTTTCGTACCTATGTAGGAAATAGGTTGCTAAAAAGAGGTCATAAAAATATCTCATACTTCGTTTTTTCTTCTAAAATTTTTAAAGTTCTGTTTTGACATTGTTTCTCATCCTTCTTATTTATTTCTTAGTGTGGTGTGTAGCATGAATTAAATTAATTTTTCCAGGTGGAAAGTGATTTTTCACCATACTGGGTTAATGTATCTTTTCCTCGTGTTGTTTTTTTGCTCCCTTCCCATCTGTGTTAAGAGTCTGTTTGGGGTTCTCTAGCTACCCCAGTGTGTTTATTCTCCAGTGAATACCACATGATTTAATTACTACAATTTTATGATAAATCTTGACTTCTGGAGGGCAAGTCCCCTCTTCCTGTTCTTCTTTTATTCGGAGTTAATATGCGTATTTTTGACTATTTAGACTTCTGAATGGCTTTTAGAAATAATTTGTGTAAGTCCCCCAGACCAAATATACTTAGAATTTCTATTAGAATTCTGATGGCTCTTCAGATAAATTTGGGAAGCATTTGAGTCTTCCCATCTGTGTATGGTATATGTCTCCTATAATTCTGATATTCACTTGTGCCCATTAAAGTATTTTACAATTTTCACTGTACAGATCTCATTCATCCTTTTTTTTCCCACTGTGTTTTTTGCACATTTATTCTCTTTTTAATTAGCATATACATTGCATTAGTTTAAGTAGTACAGCATAATAATTTGATATATGTGTATGTTGTGAAATAATTGCCACCAAAAATTTAGTTAACATTTGTCACCTCACACAGTTACACATTTCTTTCCCCTGTGCTGAGAACTTTTAAGATTTAATCTCTTAGCCACTTGCAAATATTCAATACAGTGTTATTAACCGTGGTCACCATGCTGTGCATTATATCTCCAGGACTGATTTACAGCTAGAAATTAGCACATCTGACCACTTTCACCCATTTTACCCACCCCTTCATGCTCTGCCACTGGCAACCACCAAGCTGTTCTGTTTCTATGGGTCCCATTTTTTTAGATTCCACATGGAAGTGAGATTATACAGTATTTGTCTTCCTCTGTCTTATTTCAGGTAGAATAATGCCTCCAGGTCCATCTGTGTTATTATAGATGGTAAGATATTCTTTTTATGGCTGAATACTATTCCATTGTAGATATATACCACATTTTCTTTATCCATTTATCCATTGGTAGACACTTGGATTTCTTCCATGTCAGCAATTGTAAATGATGCTGAAATGAACATGAAGGTCCAGAAATTCCTCCCCAAATTCAGCATATGCCTGGAATGGGAAAACAATAGGTATTAGTTATTAATGGTATCAAGCTGGCTCTCAGGAATTGCTTGTTTATTGCATATCTAACGTCCACCCACTTCGCTTCCGGCTTTAAACTCCATGTAGTTGATTGTGTGAGAATTGTGAGCGTTTGTGAATGAACACAGCCCTAGAGCCTAGACCCCAGAGTTCCAGGCTTTGTGGGATCAGCAATGACTCAGATCCTCTGTCTGCACAGAAAGAAACCACCTTTAACAGACGCGTACAATAGGTGCTAGCAGTTACTGCAGTCCAAGGCGAATCCTAGGCTGACCTCCGGAAGTAACGGAGCGGTGACTGCACCCCAGAAGCAGAAGGCCTCATGGCTGACCTGAGCAGACCTGGCCCCGTGTCTTGCTGCCTGTTACACCGTGTGTCCTGACTGTGTTATACACAGCCCTGTCCACCCCTGGTGACACAGCCACTTTCCCATGCTGTCAGGGTACTTCCAGCCTGATTGTCCTAGTCGCCCAGGGGAATGCAAAATAGGAAGGAAACATGCTAAACAATCAATGAACAAAGTTGTTTTTTTTTTTTAAGTGAGAGGATGGGAAGTGGTAGGAGGGAAGTGCTGAAGCGGGGGGAGAATGCCTGCAGACGACAGAAAGACAGCAGCAGAGGAAGCTTTGGGGAAGAAAAACAAGAAAGGCTGCTGACGAAAAAATACTCCAGCAGAAGAAGGAAGAGGTGCTCCTTGCCAAGGAAAATGTGCTAATCTTATGCAGCTGAAACAGATATTTAAAGAAACATTGTAAGACTTTTGTCTTTAACTCCTTAATACTTAGGGCTTCCCAGGTGGCTCAGTGGTTAAAAAAAAAAAAAATCCGCCTGCCAATGCAGCAGACACAGGAGACACTGGTTTGATCCTTGGGTTGGGAAGATCTCCTGGAGGAGGAAATGGCAACCCACTCCAGTATTCTTGCCTGAAGAATCCCATGGACAGAGGAGCCTAGCAGGCTACAGTCCATGGGGACACAGAGTCAGACACGACTGGGCCACTGACCTCGCAGGCCTTAATACTTAATCTTGAAAAAAATATGTGATCTAAGGCACTCCTAGAGGAATCAGGGGTCCTCTGTGATTTCCATTAAGAACAGCACTTCTTTAAGTGTGAATCTGTCTTCTTGTGCAACAACAGAAAACCAGGGTAACATATTTTACTGTCTATATCAAACTGCAAGGTCCTTAGAGGAGAGGAAGTATTTTTGTGAATACACATTTTTAAATAGTTAACAGTTATATGGGGCGCTTCCTGTGACCTAATTCTCTTGCATATTACATAAATTAACTACTTTCAGCCTCTTAACAGCTTTATGAAGTGGGCATTTTTACTATCCCTATTTTACAGATGAGAAAATAAAGGTATACAGAGGTTTGAAATGTGGCTGACATCACAGAGCTGGTAAGACGTGAAGTTGAAATTCAGATCCGAGCAGATTGGTCACAGTTTCCTTTTATCCACTACCCCCAAAGGATCTCTCACTGGTTGTAATCCATCAGTAAAATATATTGAACCATGTACTGAAGGTAGCATTGATTTATCAGTTTGGCTTTTTAAGTTCTGTGACCTCAGGTATGCTGAGATATTCCATAAAGGATGTGTAAATACTAAAACCAAAACCTTATCCTGTATTAGTACAATTCTAAGAGAGCTATAAACATGTGACCTACAGTCTCAGTCATGTCCTGGCTTCCAGGAGAAAGAGCCCTTACACAGCAGGGCAGCCTTCGAGAAGCTCAAGGACCATCCTGTCCCCATTAGATGTTCTTCCACTTGCACTTACATCATTCATTTCATGTGATATTTCAGTCAGTGACAAGCTTTCACCCGACTTCCCCAAAACCAGTGGCTACATTTAATTCACTCAACCAAACCAGTCCATCCTAAAGGAAATCAATCCTGAATATTCGTTGGAAGGACTGATGTTGAAGCTGAAACTCCAATACTTTGGCCACCTGATGCGAAGGCTGACTCATTTGAAAACACCCTGATGCTGGGAAAGATTGAGGGCAGGAGGAGAAGGGGACCACAGAGGATGAGTTGGTTGGATGGCATCACTGACTCGATGAACATGGGTTTGGGTGGATTCTGGGAGTTGGTGATGGACAGGGAGTCCTGGCGTGCTGCGGTTCATGCGATCACAAAGAGTCGGACACAAGTGAGAAACTGAACTGAACTGAAGTAGCACTACTTTTCAATTATCTTTGAATTTGATAAAAATAGATGGTAAGATAAAGATACCCTTTGGAAAATTGTTGCATGGTCTAAAGACTTCAGTCTTGTGGAGGCAGCTGTTACGCCCATTTTATAAATGCAAACATCTGCGGGTCTTGGGGGACTCTTTCCACTATGATTGGGTGCCTTCCACACTTGCTATATGCCCTGAAAGAGCAAAGCCTAATATGTGGAAACTCTAGTGGAGAAACCAAAATTCGATATTTTACATTCTCCAGATAAAAGTGGGTTTTGGTTCAAGAGTTCAATAAATGGAATTACAGCAATGTGACCTGAACATGAGGATCTTGCTTTTTTTGTTTTTGTTTTAAAAGTTCATGTGTTCTAAGCATCCAGGACCTTATTAATGAGTGACAAGATAAACTTTCATCCATATACTGTCCCCCAAGAATTTATAGTGATTCATCTTATGGTTTAAAAAAAAAACAAAAACACAGGCTTGTCATTGTGTTAGCAGTGTTATATCAGGTGTTCGGTGTTGTCATTATGATCAGCTGTCTATGTAGGCATTTAATCTCTTTCACACAGGAATCTGCGATAAGCAGCTACAAGATGAAGGGGAGAGAGCAGTTAAACTCTCTCCTACCTTCATCTACAAAGCCAGGTTGCTGCTTCCCCCTTCCCGGGCCCCTGACCATTCTCCCCATGGCTGCTAGAACAGATGAAACAAATCAAAATGCCTTTGAGGAGTCTGGTGCTTCCCTCTGCTTAATTTAAACCCCAATCAAGCCTAATTATCAGAACCATATTACTTGCCGGCAATAATTCGCTTTGGGTACAACTCAGAGCTGAGTTGAAAATTTTATTTTGCCTTCAGAAAATTGGTTTACTTTTAAATTTCACCCCCCAGATTTCCCTGCGGAAAATTGGTCCTCTTAATTTAGGTATCTTGTAATTTTTCTCATTAAAAAAAGTATGGCATGTGATATCATTAAATTTTTTTTTTCTAAATTGAAGTGACTTAAGTGGGTTGACATATGTGCCGCAGCATAATTGTGCTGTGTTTTTGGAGCTCAAGTCAGTAATTACAGCCATAAACTTATTGTCACTGGTAGAATATGTTAACTGGTCTTCGACACAAAATTCATTAATTTGAATCAATATGTAATGTTCTGAAATGCTCTAACAAAGGGTCGTTGACAGATATAATACGGTCTCAGACCCAAACATTTCTCTGTGAATGGCGGTAAATGTAAACATTCTCTAAATAGCAGGTCAGTAGTGTGATTCCCAAAACACACACATTATGAAGTCTGAAAGAAATCTGAACTATGACATGATGCCAGTAATTGAATTCACTTGTTTTTAAAACAGGATGTCCTGGATATTTTTGATCTTTACAACATAGAGCTAACTTTCAGAGAAGGTCTTGGAATTTCAAGCGTTCAGATGCATCATGCCTCCTGACAGATGGGGATGCTGGTCCAGGGAGGCTGAGTGACTGACTGGGAGGAGATCAGCCCCCAGCTTGTCTTTTCCCACTGCCCCTCAGAGAGTGCCAGAATGCCCTTCTCCTTGGAATCTTAGCGCATTAGATGCAGACTAGCTTTTCTACTTTCCTAATGTGAAATAACTTTAAAAGGCAAATGGAAATGTGCCAGGGTTGGGAAGTAAATTTGAATTCAAAGCAAGAGTTTCATCAGAAATCCAATCCCAGGGTTTTCTTTTGATTTGACACTGCAGACCTACCAAAATTACCTTAATGTGAAACCTTGACAAAAGAAAAATCCCCGTCATTAGATACGTGGTGCTTCACAGATAGTATCTAGTTCACCCTTTCAGCATTTCTGCGAATCGAAACCCAGAGAAGAAAGGTGCCACGTGACTTCAGAGGGGCGTGTCCACCGTGCACAGTGCTAATGCACAGCCCAGGTTCGGTGCAGCCAGGGCCAGTTTGAAGGTGGAACAACACATGCTGGGGAGTAAACTGGGACCTGGGAGAGGAGCGGAGGGGAAGCTGCCCCTTTTGTCTTTTCCTTGGCCGCCAATCAGTTTGCACCTCTCTCTCTCTCCCCCCATCCCCTCCCCTTTTCCCCCTCCCCTGACTCTCTCCCATCCTTTCCCACCACTCTCTCCCTCTCCTTTCCCCCACTTCCTCTTCCTCTCGTGTCCCCTCTCTTCGTCTCCATCCTCCCTCCTCCTTGCTCCCTTCCTCTCTACCTCTATCCCCCTACTTAAGGGGACACCTGCCTCTCCCTTTTGTCTTTGGGGTGTCTAGTTGGGTTTGGCCCAGTGGAGGAGCGGTGATTGGAGGAAAGGAGGCAGAAATAGAAAAGGTGATGGAAGTCACTGTTCTCTGGAGGGATGCTCTTCTTAAGATGACCTTCCAAACCTAGCTCTCCTTTTCAGGTCTTGGAAGCAGATCTCTCCCTTTTGTCTTCTGACCTAGGGGAGGTGAAGGAACCCTCCTGCTAAGTAATTCCTGTATCTGATTTTCTCAGACCACCTCCTAAGGGTGCCCTCTATTTCCTGCAGAAACTGACTGAAACACGGGGTATGGGTGAGCTGATGCTTCATTTAAATACATGTGCTTCATTTATCATTTTGATAATTGTTTAAAATTACTTATCCAGCATCTACCAAGGGGCAGAACTATTAAGACAAAGTTCCTGGCATCACAGAGCTTACAGAAAAAAAGACAAACACGTACAAGTTACCATCAATCAGTAATAACTGTTAGGAAGTAAAGGAGGACAGGGGAAAGGGAGTTGTCGACTTAAAAAAATACACAACGTGAGAGTTGCGAGTTAAGTTTTATTTGAGGCAGAATGAGGACTGCAACCTGGGAGTCGGCACCTCAGGTAGCTCTGAGAACCTGCTCCAAAGAGGCGGGGTGGGAGATCAGCATATAAGTGATTTTGGTGAAGGGGGAATACATGCAATCAAGCACATATTTTTTTCAGGTTTCTGCTAGTCACAAACAGCAGTCATCACCATGAAGGATTTTAGGGCTTTTCCAGATATAAGGAGATACAAGAAACGGGCTCATAATTGGCTCCTTGAAGTATCTAACTGGCTGAAGACCTGTCCTGACAGTTTTTCCCTCAGCACCTGCTTGCATGCTTAGTTGCTCAGTCCTGTCTGACTCTTTGCGACCCCATGGACTGTAGCCCACCAGGCTCCTTTGTCCGTGGGGAATCTTCAGGTAAGAATACTGGAGTGGGTTGCCATGCCCTCCTCCAGAGGATCTTCTTCCCAACCCAGGGATCGAACCCAGGTCTCCTTCATTGCAGGTGGATTCTTTACCACCCGAGTCACCAAGGAAGCCCTCCCTGAGCATAGAGTACCTCATTTCTGATCTCCACTCTGAGCTCCTTTCCTGGGGTGTTGAAAATCAGCAGCTGTAGCAGCACATGATTTAATCCCTTGTAGAGGTAGATGGCAAGTGCCAAGGTGTAGTTTCCTATCCCCTTAGAAGAGGGGATAGGAAAAGTTTCCAGAATGGAGTGAATAGGCGGTAATTTGCAAAAATTTAAAAAAAAAAAAAAAAAAAAAGGAGCTTTTTCTCAGTAAGGGGCATCTCTAGGACCCTGAGCTGGGAAGGTGCTTAGAGGGCTCTAGGAATAGCACAAAGACCAGTGTGACTGGAGTGAGTGAGGGGGAGCCCCTGGAACTCAGGAAACATGCAGGGTGGGTTGCCTGATGCCTTATAGGATCCAGAAGGACTTGGGGCGACTGGAAAGGAAAGGTATGGAGAATCTGGAGAATAGTGATGTTATTTATATATTTTATTAGGGTGACTTTGTCTGCTATTGGGAGGACAAACTCTTCAGAGGCCCAAAGTAGCAGAACACAGATAGGAGCCTATTGCTGGCATCTGGATGAGCTGGGTGGTATTATCGGGTACAATTGCATCTCCCTCCAGATATGTTGAAGTCATACTCCTTCTTCTTGAGAATTTGTCCTTATTTGGACATAGGGCCTTAACAGTCAGTGATCAAGTCAGTAAGAATTTTTTGCGTGATCTCTAATCTAGTATAACTAATGTCCTTACAGTTAAGGAGATGTTTGGATGTAGCGACAGATGCGCAGAAAGGAAAGGTTAAGAGACATGGGACAAAGATGGCCGTCTAGAGGCCAAGGAGAGAGGCTGAAACAGTCTCCCCTCACCGCCCTCAGGAGAAGCCAGCCTTGCTGACACCTTGATTTTAGATTTCTAGCCTCTAGAACTGTGAGATGGTAGAATCCTGTTGTTTAAGCCACCCCATTTGTGGAATTTTGTCATAGCAGCCCTAGGAACCAAATACAGAGAAATGACTTGGAAGAGATTGATAATGGTCAGAAGGGTGGAATGTGAGATACACTCTGAAGTTAACACCAGGAGGATTGGCTGGATTGAAGAGGAGTTGTGGGGTTGGTGTTGGGCCCGTGGGAACTGAGTTTAAGGGTGGGATGGCCAGTGACCCCTAGTTCATTGGGTGAGTGGTGGTGCCCTTTCCTGGAGATTAGGAACACTGAGGATGACGGAAGTCCAGAATTGGGTCAGGGACTTGTGAGTTTGCAGTCCCTGCCTGACATCCCAGAGTGTGCAGTTATAGAGTGGGGGAGATGTCATAGCAGAGTCATGAATGGTGACCACTCCCGCCCCCCACAAACACTGCAGGGCCTGGCCTGTTCACGCCCGTGAGCTGCGACTCCCGGTGCCGTGGACTCCGCGGGTGCCCAGAGATGATTCTGTCAGCACACAGATGCTTTATATGATGTTTAATGTATTTTTCTTAATGTTTGTATGCCCAGTCATGTCCAACTCTTTGTGACCCCATGAACTGTAGCCCGCCAGGCTCCTCTGTCCATGGGATTTCCCAGGCAAGAATACTGGAGTGAGGTGCCTTTTCCTCCTCCAGGAGATCTTCCTGAACCAGGGATTAAACCCACGTTTCCTGTGTCTCCTGCATTGCCAGGTGGATTCTTTACCACTGCATCACCCAGGAAGTCCTTATTTTCTTAATATATGCTAGAAAAAAAATGTAACTAGCACAACCAAGCCATGATTTCAAGATGTTATTACTTAGGCCATCATTAAAATTTGAATATATAAGTTTTTAATAACCAGAGTCATCTTTTTAAAGAAAATAATTAAGAAATGAGTAGTATTACATATGTAGCAGGTGTAATAGTATACATTATATCTGGGTATGGGGGAAAAAGATAAACGACTAAAGTTTGGGACCCAGTCTAAAGCATTTGTAAGGAGTTCCTGTCATGATTCCTATCTCATGACAGTTTTTGTTTGTTTTTTGGCCACATACCATGCAGGGATCTTAGTTCCTAGACCAGGGATCAAACCTGAGCCCCTGCAGTGGAAGAGCAGGGTCTTAACTGCTTTGTTCTGTTTTGTTTTTTATTTTGTTTTGACTGCAGGTCAAATCAATAGACTTAGTAGTAGAGACCAGCATTTGTTTAAAAAAGAGTTAAACTAGATCAGAAAGTAGAGCATACTGCTGGTGGTATTTGGAGGCATAATTTCATGATGCAAAATATCTTTCTCAACGAACATCGCAGTGAGAAGTTAGAAAGTCTCTGGGTTTGCTTTCATAGTTGCAAGTATCACTTCCCCTGTCCTGTTTTGCTAACTCTCCTCTTGAGCCAACTTGGAAAACTTGGGTTTGTAAGGAGACAAGAAAAAATGATGTACTTTCATCTTTACAAGGTCATGAATAGTTTTCATAACTATTTCATAAGTCCTATTTCATAGGAGGTTTTCATAAATTACTGTGAGATTAGTTCCATGGGTTTTAGAAGCCTATGATATCATTATTGAAAATGTATTATATAGCCCGTTTCTTCCATGTTCATTTGGGTTTCTGATCCCTCTTTTGATACACCTGGTAATTGCTAGAGCTCCTCAGCTTGTGAATTCTTCCAATCGATTTATTTGCATAGTGTTTTTTGACTTCGTGGTCCTAGATTGCTTTATTGATGTGCCTTTACCAGGACCTGTTTGCAATAGCTTTGTTGTACATACTTAAGTAAAATGTTGAGTAAGAACTTTGATTGGAAGTGAAATATATTTATTCAAACGAAAGGATGTCTTAGGGTTGTGTGAAAATGCGTATTCTTATACAAGAGTGCATGTGATTCTTTTCAGGATTAAAACTCCTTTGAATGGGTTTTTAAGAAGTCCTCTAGGAGCCCTTGCAGCAACTGTGTGATATTTCTTTTTTTTTTCCTTATGATAAAATATCTAGGCTGGAGATGTCTAATGATATATTTCTTTAAAAAATAATGCCAAAATTGTACATACACTTAGTTTTAAATTTTCCCTGTGGCTCTAATTTTGAGATAGAGTAGCTTATACCTGATTTAAAGACTTAGGTGTTTAAATAATCTGATGTCAGCCACTGAATTCATTGGGCACCCATTAATTCACACCTGATATACTGTTTTCCTCAGGGCATTCTTGTAAATTTGTTTATGTGATGCAAATTAGGCTAAAGTACTACCCTATCAGATCTGCAATGTTTAGGGAACAATAATTTCTCTAAAAGTATGGTTTGCAGTGCTCAGGGATGTTTGTATTTCTAAAATGACTTACTTAACAGGAGAAGCCTTGATAAAAGCATTTAGCGTGGAGCTGATAGATGTCTCATTAAGTTTCCAGATTATGCACATGTCAACCCTTCTTTAGTCATCTTTCAGTAGTTTATTTACATAACTGAGGGCTGCTACTTTTATTAGTGATGGTTATCACAGCAAAATGATTTGGTAAGTTGACCTACGTGATAGAAGATGCTTCTGTTTCTAGAACCCTCCTCCTTGGCCCGCTACCCTGGCAGTTAAGAGCCCCTTTTTACATATGTAAATAAGTCATTCAGTTGAGAGTCCCTTTGGATCCAAGGTCCAATCTGTTATTTTGCTGATGTTGATGACATTAGCAGAAATGGCAACCCACTCCAGTATTCTTGCCTGGAGAATCCTATTGACGGAAGAGCCTGGTAGCCTGCAGTCCACGGGGTCGCAGAGTCGGACACCACTGAGCGACTTCACTTCACTAAAGGGTACCAAGAGACTGAAGTCTCAGCCTGGAATGACCGATACCAGAGACCAAAGGCTCTCTTTTAAGAGGAGAAGTGGATTCTTGGGACTAAGAATTTAGGAAAAGAAAATAAAGAAATAAATTTTGTCTTGAATGTTGGCCTGAGTGATAGAATTTAATGTTTCTCTTGAACGTGGCCAGCTATAAAAATGAATATGCTGTATAAGGATGTTGGTTTCATGACATCCTATTTTTGAGAGCCCTGTTTCCTATTTAAAGAATGTAAAATATTTCATAATTGAACTCATGAAGTTGACTTTTCTCAGATATGTGTTGTTTGTACCTTCTTTTTTTTTTTCATTTATTTTTATTAGTTGGAGGCTAATTACTTTACAATATTGTAGTGGTTTTTGCCATACATTGACATGAATGTACCTGTCTTGAATGTGGGAATCTGGCTTAAAATAAGAAAGGAAAACTTTTAAATTAAGGTCTCCCTAAAGTGAAGAAAGCAGCATGTTCAGTCTGTAATGAATTGAGTTCTTCTCAACGGTTCCTATCTAGGGCATAGCTATGGCCACCTTTCTACAAGGCCCTAGTAACTCAATACATGAGCCACTGACCATGACCAACTTTTTTGTCAACAATAGAATACAGTGTGACTGTTTTTGAAAATTAAGATTAGGTTAAAACATGAGTCATATGGAGAAAAACTCACTGTGAGCTGTTCAGAATTCCCTTATTTATATTCCATATGCAATTCATTAAAATGACATTAATACTCCAGGCTGTTCTTTGGTTTCTATTAAGATGTATTACTGAAAAAGAGAAAAAGATGTATTACTGGAATCTGTGTAAATATATTGATTATCTCATAGGCCTATTTGTTCACCACAAGCAGACTATTGTAACAGAGTCGGTGTACCTGATAATAAATGAGACAAAATGGAGACCAGGTTTTAAAAACCCACTGGCCCCCTCCATCCCCCTTAAAGGATGTGCTTGTGCTCTTTAAACCAGCCTTTCACTAACTGGGAGTTTAAGATTGAGGTTCTCAGTTTAATATCAACATCTGCCCCCTGCTGAGTTCATGGTGCAATTAGCTAATTAAAAAAAAAAAATAAGATTTTTCACCTTGAAGTCAGAAGAAGAGCAATAAACCACAGACTTAGGATTTAGTTAATTTGCACATTGACTGTAATTGTGTATTTAACTCCAAGATTATTAACTTTTTTTTCCCTGATGAGTGGGAGCCTGGCACTGCACACTGGAACTCTTGAATCAGTTATAATCATTCCATAGGGAGCTTGATAAGGACAGATAATTCTATAGATATATTAATGAGGATAATTATTTATTTACATCTGGTAACTTTTTTAAGGAGAAAAAACCTTAAAATCACTTTCTGATAAACCATTAAATTTAAAGGAGACTTCAGGTTAAATAAATAATCTGTGATTTAAAAAAAAAAACTATTTCTCATGTAAAAATCTATTGATTCTATTGAATAGAAAGTCATACTCAATTTTTGTTTGTTTGTTTTTCCAAATATTCAGTGACTTAATGAGAACAATTTCTGCTGTCAAAGCTTTCAGTATCTTTTCTAGGTCAACTAAGATTTAAAAATATTGCCTTGCATTTTTTTTTTCCGGAAGAGGGTAGGGAAAGAATGCATGTTGGCAGGACAGTTAGTAGGAAAAACGTACTCCTGACTTGCAATCTGCTACTTATGACATTTCCTTTTTGAAAGGTAAGCGTTACGCTTTGGATGCTGAAGCAGTGATGGTTGGCAATTCAAGTGGATGTGATTGATCCATGTCTTTAAAGTAATAGCACTGTTATTCTTAGAAGAAAAAAAGGAAAGAACTCTCAAGTATGGTAATACAGACCCTGCGTTTTTACTAATGGAGAGTCTTTTCTCTCTCTTTTGTGAGCAGATGCTAACACTCATCTGACAGATATTTCACTCCCTGTCTAGATGCTCACTTGGGCCAAGGGCTTTACTTCCAGGGGTTTACTGAGCCCGTCTCTCTGTTGCTTTCATCTCCCTGTCCCTGAAGTCACTGCCCACAGTGGATTGTGCTTGCTTCTTAAATTCTTGTTTACTGTTGCCCAACTTTGAAAAAAGGAGAAGTGAAACTCTATTCCATTCATGGGGGCCCCTATTCCAAACTTTTCCTTTAAAATACAGTTGCTTGGGTTTCCTTTGGTGTGTGTGTTTGACATGGAATGAACAGTGGGAGGTGTTAAGTCTTTCTCTGTGGTCCATTTGTCATGTGTGTGTGTGTATGTGTGTGTGTGTTTACAAGGGTTGATCTAAGGAAAAGACCGCCCTTCTACACAGGTTAGGTTATAAACTTAATTCTCAATCTCTGAGCCAATAAAACTTAATTGCAGGGATAGAGCTTGTGGAGGCTGCCAGATACCAGGAATTCTGCCAGGATGATGAAGAGAGGAGCTTCTAAGCCAAGAGAGTTTTCATGATTTGGGGAAAGATTGTAATTTCTGTATCTTTTTGGTGTGAACCACATGAGTGGCAGGTTTAAGAATGTATTCTGCTACTCTAGGAAGAATGACTTCATGTTCAACAAAATCATGCTTCAGTTTTCCTTAATATCCTTGATACAGTTAGAGACAATATCAGGTAACAGGAAAATGCAGACTCGATGGGAAATGTGATACTGGCCTGTGTTTGTGACTATCACACACATACATATGCAAGGCCATTTTTAATAAAATGACTTGCACATGGCATGCACCTATCTGTGTGTGTGTGGGGTGAGGGGGAGTCGTGTCGTGTGTTTTTATTGCTGGATTTTAGCTGAAACAGACAAGTACAGTGCTGTTAAACGCTGTCCTTCTCCCTTTTCTGACCATTTCCCCATCATCCCACGCCCCGCCTTCTCCTCTCCCACCTCGTTCATCCCCATCTTCCATTCCCTGTCAGGAAGGGCAGCCTCCGAAGAGTCATTTCAACTCAGCCCGACATCGCCAGAGACTAGTGGACCCCGCTGCTTCAAAAGTGAGTGTGCCCTGGCGCATGGCGCGTGGCGGTGTGGTCCCTGTGAGGAAGAGGGGGCTGTGGGCCTTTGTTTATGCTGGTGCCTTTGATGGCCTTAGAGGAGGCAAGGTCTTCTCTACTGATTGGGGACCGTCCACATCAGAGGAGCGGTGGTGTGGAGCCGCCAGTCCTGGAAACCAGCAAAACCCTGATGAGCGGCCCCCGCTGGTTTCTGTGATTGTAAATACTCCCCCCACGGCCAGTTTCAAGCAGCGTGTGACAAAGGTGGCCTCAGGGCTGGGCAGAGGTGCCCATAGAGCTCTGTTATATCCAGACACAATTGACACACTTCCACGTTAAAATATAGCAAAATAATTAGGAAGTGAACTGTTTTGGGTATCTCTTATCTTTATTTTCAATATAATGTATTTCATTGGAAGGTTTAGATAGTTTTAATCAACAGTAATGACTGTTTTTAACAACCAGCTTGTAAAATTACTGAAAATTTTACCAAGTTGGTGTATGTGGACTCTAGTAGAGCAGTTCCACATGTGATATATTTGTTGAGAATAGTCTCAAGCCACTTTCATCATGTTCAGCTCTTATGGTCTACAGGAAAGTGGCTGAGGTGTTGAGCAAGGATTTGCTCTTCCTACACAGCTTGAGTAAGTTGCAAGTCTGTTCTGCTGCACACAGACTTTTATTAAAGAGACATTTGCTGGCAAACAGGCACAGAATATTTCTGCAGCCTGTCCTGTAAACTCAGTGGAGGGCTCTGCGCTCAAGCCTTTTAGGTGCTCCAGCCAGATCTCCTTGGAAGGTTCCACTTAGGGTGGAGGACCTGACAACACTCTGGAGACAGGATGCTCTTGTTTCTATGGTGGGCATCATTCACTGGAGCCCATCTGCCCCAGCTGCTGAACATAAGGCCATGGCACAGCGGGGTGTCAGACCTCAGGGTCCGATTTACAGACCTTTGTAGATTCTTAGGCTCTGTTCATGCAAGGGTAGAAAATATCTGTACACTGACTTTGCCAGTTCCCTTACCTTAAATACCACTAGTGTCAACAATGAAAGCCTGTTTCTAACATCCATTTTATTGACCAGGAGACCACTGATTTTGATTTCAGCAATGAAAACCCATTTCAGTATGAGCACACGCGCACACTGGTGTGACTGCGACACAGATACCTCTGATGTAATGCTAGTTGACCCCCCTGGGGAGCCAGTGATTAGGATATAATTTTTAATCAATATATAATATTACATTGCCTATGTGGAAGTATTTGGAAGTGGCCCCCAAATGTCATAGCACTTTATGACATTTAGCTGTACCTGGGGTGTCTCCTCCACCCTCCCAAGTTCTAAACAACTCAGTTTGACTCAGGATCCTTATGATGAAGTCATGAAAGTTTGTGAGGAGAAAAAATAAACTAGCTCTGAATAAGTTGGATGGTTCCATCATGTAAGAGGTGAATCTTGCTAAGGTGAATTGCCTAGCTCAGATTGCTCAGGTGAATCTTACCTAGCTCAGAGACCAGGTCCTTCTCAGACCCAGCCTAAGAGTTTTCATCAATGAGGCAGTAAAACATCCTGTGATTAAGCGTATCCCCTGTTATACCCAGCGTGTTCTTCTTGGTCAGTGGTGTGTTAAGGACTCAACTTGGCACATGCTTTTGCTCCTCCTCTTTCTTTTTTCCTATGTTTGTTTCATTCTGCCTTGGCATTTTCAGAAATACTACTGTGCCTCACCATGCAAAGTGTTGTCTGTTATACTATAAATTAGACAGGTTTCTTCTATTGAGTCTTTGTTGTTCCGTTTTGTCTTGAGTGAAAATCGTGGCTTCTTTTTCTAGACACGCTCTAAGAAGAGCTCATTAAACTGCTAAAAAGATGATGTCTGGTGCCTTAACGTGCTGTGTGAATAGGTTCAGCCAATATTCACAAATAGGCTTTAAAGGTCAAATCCTTTCTTCCCCCAAATACTGCAGTACTAGAAATTTAAGAAAGGCCTAAAATTTTTTTCTAACCCTAGGAACTGATGAGGGGAAACACATTTGCCGTGTGGATTGGTTACTTGGGTAATGAATATAAAGTGGAAACGTGCATTAGTGTGGCCAGTGACCTTTCGTTATAAGCACATTGGTGCTTAGACTCTACACCGCATTACCTTCAGCTCAGTAACCTGAGTTGCTATAAAGAACCCTGGCAGATTCTGGGGTCAGTAATAACTTACAGTAAACCAGCTACTAAAGTTTTTGAGAATGTGGATTCTGTTGAGTCAGCATCGCAATCTGGGGAGAAGTGTGATCAAGCAGAGGCACTTGGCTTCCCATTAGCAGCATGGAGTGGTGAGGAAGGACTGCGATGTGCATTAGGCTTTGTCATAAACCAGCTCCGTGACTGTGGGCCGCCACGTAACATCGAGCCCCCGTGGCTCAAGGCTCTCTCCTCTATGAAGTGCGTGTGTGTGCTAAGTCGCTTTAGTCGTGTCTGACTCTTTGCGCCCCTATGGACTGTAGCCTGCCAGGCTTCTCGGTCCACGGGATTCTCCAGGCAGGAATACTAGAGTGGGTTGCCATTTCCTTTTCCAGGGGATCTTCCCAACCCAGGGATCGAACCTGCATCTTTTATATCTCCTGCACTGGCAGGCAGGTTCTTTACCACTAGCGCCACTTGGGAAGCCCATAAAGTGAAAGTCACTCAGTCGTGTCTGACTCTTTGTGACGCCATAGGCTGTATAGTCCATGGAATTCTCCATGACAGAATACTGGAGTGGGTAGCCTTTCCCTTCCCCAGGGGATCTTTTCAACCCAGGTCTTCCACATTGCAGGCGAATTCTTCACCAGATGAGCCACAAGGGAAGCCCTCTATTAAATGAGAGTTTATTAAATACTCTCTTAACCAAATTATGGAATTATGTTTCTTTTTCATCAAGGCTTTTCATAGCTAGATACTTTGCCATTTAATCTGAGATTTTTGAATGACGTTTCTCAGTCCTAAAAATCCTTTAGAAACAGCGTTTTTCCTCATGAATTCCAAAACATTATTTGTGGGCAGTCTTGTATCAGTGTCTTCAATGTATGCTAGTTTTTTAAACAGAATTGCTTTAAAGTTGTGGGGGAAAATATGGACCAGAAACAAGAGGCTCATTTTCTACTCAGGGAGTTGGCTTTTTTTTTTAAGCCTGAATTTTTAAATCTTAGTCTTCGAAAGCTTTTGAAAGTGGTTTGAGTATAGGAAAACAAGCTCTTGAATCTGTTTTATTTGAATAAGAGTTAGAGTGAAGGAGAAATCAAAGGTAAGTAATGTAGCTCTGATTGGCTAAACTTGTCCACTGGGAATTTCTAAAATATATTTCATTTGGAGAATATGCTCACCTGTCTATCCCCCAGTATGAACCCTTCACACAGTAAATGAACAAAGAAGAAAACAGGCAGCAGGAATAATAGTTCAAAGACCACCGAACAGTTATTTGTGGAGCTGGTAAAGAATTCTGTTAAATAAAAATCAGTTTGATATGGGAGCATCAGGGACATGATCTGGGGAGGCAGGAGGTGGACAGAAAAGAACACAAGAGTGTACAGAGGATTAGTTTTCAAATCTCCTGGCATTTGAGCACAAAAGAATGATGAAGATTTATTCTAGATGAGCTGTCATTTTTCATTGAAAGCTTTGCTGGTCCAGAATAAATAGGTTCATAGAGATCGTATTGAAAGTTTGAGCATGTAACAATAAGTAGTGCTGGGCATAGCATCTAATAAATTTCAAAACCATAAAGTGTTGTAATATTCTATCCTCTTAAAAAAAAAAAAAAGCCTCCCTAAATGGACAGATATTCCAGCTAACCAAAACCCTGCGTATGATTCTAAGATACATCATTTCAGTATGCCATAGGGCTTGAAAATCCTTTATACTAATTCTCAACGAGTTCTCTGCCTTTTTCTAATGAGAATAAGGTTTATAAAACCTGGGCTCTCCTGCTGGGAAAATCAGCCCTGAGCTATCTCAGGGCAGACCGTCTTCTTTTCTCACTAATATAAACCTTTTAGGATTGATCCTTTTTTTCATTTTATCTCTCTGAAGAGTAAATGTCTCTGGGACCTTAGAAACCCATTGTTTGGAGGAGGCAAAAGGCTGCATTGACCAGGGGTCATAGTTGCAAACATGATGTAGAATAAAACCATGGAAATCAATGTGTTTCTTTCTTTAATGACAAAAGAAATAGGTTGATTTTTTTTTTAAGCACTAAGGGGATAGGTTTTAAAATATTGAATATCTACATTTTAGAGCCTTATTATGGATCGAATTTTTGGATGGTAATTAACACCTTCCTAGTCCCAAGAGTTTCAAGTGTTAAAGGATTATATCTGCTTTTTTGGAGGATGTGATACTTGTTACTATATTTAAGGAGATATTAATAGAAAGATGGGGAAGGGGCTGGGAAGATTGGTTGCCATAATTATTCTGGGAATATTTTAGTTATATAAAATGCTGTTACAATGTAAACTTTTTATTGGTTTTTACAAAAGATTTTAGGGGTAGTACATTGCTGATAGAAAATTTTGAGGCAGTTTATAGTTTTTGTTTGTACATCAGCTGTCTACGAATTGCTTTTGGTCCTGGCTAAAATGGGTGTTGATCTCATATCTGAAACTTAATAGCTGTGACATTGGGGCAGTTACTTAATTACCCTAAGAAAGCCTCAGTTTCTTTATCTGAGAACAAAATAATATCCATCTCATGGGATTGTTTTGAGGATTAAATGGGAGAATGTATAAAAAGTTTTTACTGCACAGGTAGGGACTTAAGTGAAAGTCACTCTGTCGTGTCCAGCTCTTTGCGACCCCTTAAACTATACAGTCCATGGAATTCTCCAGGCCAGAATACTAGAGTGGGTAGCCTTTCCCTTCTCCAGGGAATCTTCACAACCCAGGGATTGAACCCAGGTCTCCTGCATTGCAGGCGGATTCTTTACCAACTGAGCTATCAGGGAAGCTCCAAGGCACTTAATGAGAACCAAAAAATTGTAGCTATCCTTTAAATTATGATTATTCTTATTATGGATATCAGGTAATCATTATCTAACTTCTCTAAGATTTTTTTTCCCTCATGTAAAATAAGGGGTTGAGGAAGAATGTCTGCATTGTTAAAAGTATGTAGAGTTCTCCTTATGTTTGAATGTCTGGTGTGTACTCAGCTATGTGGTAGGCATAGAGGACTATAGCTTGTAGTATTTAGATCTTACCTTTAAGAATATAATGTAATTGGCAAAGAAATAATGCAGAGACCATAATCAATTGTTTGGTCAACATACCCGAGCTGCATTAATTTCAAACCAGAGGCCCTCTGTGGCCACAGTCAGAAAAGTCTTCCTGAAGCTTGTAGGTTTTCATCTGGGTCCTGAAAGAAGCAAAAGACTTTTTAAACCTTATGAGTGGGCATGAACATTACGAGAATGCATGAGGTGATGTGTTGGGCCAGACTTGAATGGAGTGAACGAGGTGACACGTTCCTGAATGGCTGCTCCTGGGGGGGATGCAGGCGGGCTTTGCCTCCGGCGGGTTGTTCTCAAGTTCTGTGTACTAGTTGTGTTGCCGAGGAAAAGTCTTTTGTTTCCTCATCCCTACAGCTCAGGAAGAACAATATCTACCTCATTGAGAATGTTGTTACAATGAAATGGTCTGGTGTCACCATTCCATAGAGTGATTGTGCTATTTTAGGGACAAAAATGACAGTTTTTAGCTAAATTAGACAGTCTGCCCTATGACCCAGCAATCCCAATAGAAAAGAAGTGGCCTCTGTCCAAGGACACAGATGCTTCTTGCAGCCTTGTTGTTCCACCAGAACATTTGGGGATATTGTGAGTGCCCTGCAGGAGTGATTGGGAAATCAGAGGGCATCCAACAATCCCCAGCAGTTAGAAGCAGCAGCCTTGAAAGGACATGCAGCAATGTGGATGGAACTGAAAACGTGTTACTCTGTGAAACCAAGCTTAAGAAAATTCAGTTCTTTACTACCATGCTTGTAATGTCGATTAAAAATGCACATACATCATACAACTTACAGTTTCCAGGAGCTCATACAAATAGATGATTGTCCATTGGGCACATTGCAAGGGTAGGCTGGAGGCAAAGAAGAGGTGTGGGAAGGTCCTGTCCAAATAAACTGATGGGTGGGAATGATATTCTCTGTCTGAGGCGTATGCTTACCCTCTCCTGTACCCTTGGATTTCCCCATGAGAAAGTAGATAGGCCAAGAAATAAGATGTAAGGGAGACTTAAAGAAGGCTCCGAGGCGAAAGCAATGCTCCTACGCATCGTGGAGCAGCCGACACTTAGGCAGCCCCGACGCGTATCCGCCTGCTTCTAGGCTGTGTACACCTGGGACTAACAACTTGAGTCCTCACAGCATCCCCAGGAGGGTGGTCCTGCTGATCATTTTGGCAGATGCTGCTGCTGCTGCTGCTAAGTCGCTTCAGTCGTGTCCGACTCTGTGCGACCCCATAGACGGCAGCCCACCAGGCTCCTCCGTCCCTGGGATTCTCCAGGCAAGAACACTGGAGTGGGTTGCCATTGCCTTCTCCTTTGGCAGATGAAGCCACAGACGCTTGCATGAGATCACACAGCTACTAAAATGGGAGCTGGGATTCGAACCTGGACAGTTCTTGGGCTCTTGGGATCCCTCTTCTTAACCGTCCTGTGTACAATGGCTGTAACTGAAGTGGTGAGGGAGAACCAGACCCTTTTCTCCCATGGTGTCCCTGGACCATGCCTAGCAGTTGTGACTACCTTCTTTTTGTGGAAACTGCCAATTGTGTGTGTACTTGTATGTGTATGCATGTATATACAACTTTTTATACACATTCACAAGTATACAGCTTTATGAATTTACACAAACTGGACAATCCCATGGGACCAGCACCCAGAATAGAACATGTTGGGCAACCCTGGAAAACCAAAACTTCTGTCACTTTTACTGGGCGTGAAGTTACAATTGCTAGAAAGCAACATCGTGAAAAACCTAAGCCTTTAAAAGCAAACAACGAGAGAAATATCAAAGATCCTGGAAATGGCTGCAGGTTTTGGGTGTTTCATGAACCGAGAACTTCCAGATGTTCAAGCTGGTTTCAGAAAAGGCAGAGGAACCAGAGATCAAATTGCCAATATCCGCTGGATCATCGAAAAAGCAAGAGAGTTCCAGAAAAACATCTGTTTCTGCTTTACTGACTACGCCAAAGCCTTCAACTGTGTGGATCACAATAAACTGTGGAAAATTCTGAAGGAGATGGGAATACCAGACCACCTGACCTGCCTCTTGAGAAACCTGTGTGCAGGTCAGGAAGCAACAGTTAGAATTGGACATGGAACAACAGACTGGTTCCAAATAGGAAAAGGAGTATGTCAAGGCTGTATATTGTCACCCTGCTTATTTAACTTATATGCAGAGTACATCATGAGAAACACTGGACTGGAAGAAGCACAAGCTGGAATCAAGATTGCTGGGAGAAATATCAATAACCTCAGATATGCAGACGACACCACCCTTATGGCAGAAAGTGAAGAGGAACTAAAAAGCCTCTTGATGAAAGTGAAAGAGGAGAGTGAAAAAGTTGGCTTAAAGTTTAACATTCAGAAAACTAAGATCATGGCATCTGGTCCCATCACCTCAAGGGAAATAGATGGGGAGACAGTGGAAACAGTGTCAGACTTTATTTTTGGGAGCTCCAAAACCACTGCAGATGGTGACTGCAGCCATGAAATTAAAAGACACTTACTCCTTGGAAGGAAAGTTATGACCAACCTAGACAGCATATTAAAAAGCAGAGACATTACTTTGCCAACAAAGGTCTGTCTGGTCAAGGCTATGGTTTTTCCAGTGGTCATGTATGGATGTGAGAGTTGGACTGTGAAGAAAGCCGAGTGCCAAAAAATTGTTGCATTTGAACTATGGTGTTGGAGAAGACTCTTGAGAGTCCCTTGGACTGCAAGGAGATCCAAGCAGTCCATCCTAAAGGAGATCAGTCCTGGGTGTTCATTGGAAGGACTGATGCTGAAGCTGAAACTCCAATACTTTGGCCACCTCATGCGAAGAGTTGACTCATTGGAAAAGACCCTGATGCTGGGAGGGATTGGGGGCAGGAGGAGAAGGGGACGACAGAGGATGAGATGGCATCACCAACTCGATGGACATGAGTTTGAGTAAACTCCAGGAGCTGGTGATGGACAGGGAGGCCTGGCATGCTGCCATTCATGGGGTCGCAAAGAGTCGGACATGACTGAGCGACTGAACTGAAGGTGTAGGAAAAACCTTCCACCTTTTCTCGATTTTTACCACAGTTGCTTCTGTTACAAATAGTGGAGGACACAGACCATTCCTGAAGGAAAGTGGAAGGTTTTCCAATGAGTTTAAGGTCACCTCACATTATCAAAGGATAAAACAGATTGAGCTGCAGGCCTTAGACAGAAATAAACAGATAAACACCTGCATGGTGTGGATCATAAGATGGCTTTGATCTTATACACAGGTAAGTGAATGTTCACGTCTCCCCTGGTGGTTCTTTAACTTCCCGGCACCTGTCTTTGATGTTCAGCCTCGGTTCCTATGGGCTGCATTTGTCAGCATCGTGCTCTAAGGCCAACGCTTTCCCCAAATCCAGACAGTTGGCTTAGGTTCAGACTGAGTCTGAGGTTGTGTTTTGTGGTTACATTCACAATGTGATCTGTCCCCCTGATA
Organism: Cervus elaphus; assembly: GCF_910594005.1. Classification (NCBI taxonomy): domain Eukaryota; kingdom Metazoa; phylum Chordata; class Mammalia; order Artiodactyla; family Cervidae; genus Cervus; species Cervus elaphus. The sequence goes on along the minus strand of NC_057839.1, from coordinate 16,004,144 downwards.
CTCCGTGTGCATTTTTGCTGCCTTTGGCAGACAGCACAGAGAAGTGAAATTCCTTGCAGGAGGCCTAGAGCTAGTACAGGTGAAGCCCACTCAGTCCCTGTCTGTAGCCCCCACGCCATGCCCTTGGTGCGCCATCTTGGAGGGGCGCCTCTCTTTCCTAGGGGACACCCTGTCCCGAGTGGCATTTCTCAAGCTTCAAAAGGAAGGCAACCACAGTTCCCACGGAGATGTGTTTTCTGCCTCCAGAGCCAGGTTCCTCCTTTGACCCATAGCCTGCTCTCCTGCCACCTGACTCCACAGTACTATTGACCTACATAATGTGCAAAACTATCTGAAAAGCTTTCATTTTCCTTACCCTTCCTGTGTGTGACTATCCCAGTTTACTGGATTTATTTCTCTGTTAGCATTAACAGAATTCTAGAGCCCTAACAATTCAGCTGAAAAAATGGGCAAAGGGCACCCCAGTTTTTTCAGCCTAACATCTCTCTACCCAGACACATACAAGAAATTCTACAGAAAGTGGGTTCCAATTATTTATTTTCCATGATTCTGTCTATAATGTATGACATAAACACAGTATTGAAGCATTCAAAATTACAGGGCTGCAACATGCTTTTGGAATTCAGCTCCTGTAGTTCATACTGAATGATTTGGGTCTTGTGACCGAGCATTACAGGATTTATTTTGTAGACTTGAAGGTGAGTATAGCCTGCTGCTTTTGAAGAATCACTCCCTAATCTTCAACAAAATAATCTTTTCATTGAGGTATAACATATATACAGAAAAGTACAGATATCTTAAGCTTGCTATTGTCCCAAAGATCTTAGTAACTGATTTTTTTTTTTTTCCGTAATAGTAACATATCCAAAAACTGCAGATTTCAATGAGCTTTCACACACTGACTATGCCTAGGTAACAATTCCAAGGTTTAAAATACAGTCCATTACCGGCACCCTAGCAGACCCCTTGTCCTACCCTTGTAGCAGTTTTCAGAATGTTTTAAATTTCCATTTTTGTTTTCAGAGTTCCATTTCTTTCCTGATGCTTGTCAATATCCCAATTGATTGTCTAGTAAAATGATGTTTGTCTTTAAGAAAAGAATGGGACTGGGTTTCAAAATGGAAGTAAAGAATGTGTGAAAACCATTTTGACTTAATATTTTAGTTGCTGGAATTTCTTTTTTTTTTTTTTATTTTGTTCAGTTATCTTTTATTTTTTTTTTATTTTTTTATTAGTTGGAGGCTAATTACTTCACATGGAATTTCTATTTTAAGCCCATTTAAATGTTGTGACTGAAAACATTGAGGGGGAAGAACTGTTTGACCTGTTTGTCTTTCCTAACACAGACTTTTTTTTTGTAGTAGTTATCTTTTTCTGTTCTTTCTTTGTTTTTTTGTTTGTTTTAACTGACAGCGGTTAAGTAGGCATAGCTAAATTGTTACAGCCTAACCTATCTTATCCTTGGGTGGATTTTTTTTCCCAAGGAGTTTAAAGAACTGGTGAATTACTTTTGTTGACTTTTCTCATAGTCCTCAGGGTAATGCTTACCAAAGACTTGAGTAACAGGCAGTTGGCCAAGATGAGACTAGTATTTTATTTGGAGGAAGGGTGTAGGAAATGTTTTTAATTTAGAGGTTAAAAGATCATCAGTTGGGTTAGGACTCTGATGATGGGAAAGATTGAAGGCAAAAGGAGAAGGAAGCGGCAGAGGATAAGATGGTTAAATAGCACCTGAGGATCCCAAAAAGTCAGACACAACTTAGAGACTAAACAGCAACAATGGACAAGTACAGGTTATCCAGTTTAGCTTTGGATTTATTTATGAAGACTTACTGAAATCATTTCTTTGCCTTCAAGGAGCCCTGTATCCTGTTTACCCCTTATAATCCTCTGCCCTAAGGCAAAAAGAAAAACAAATCAAAACATAGCCAGCAACTCTGAAAGATTAAACATTTAGCCAGGCAATCCTTATCTAGCCCAGGGTGTTCTGAGGAGTCTGATAGGGTTTTGGAAGGAGCCTCTTGCTGGCAGTAGTTGAGAAGAGCAGGCTGAGCACCTCAGACACGCTTGCTGGCCAGTGCTTGGAGATCATGATATCTTTTTGTAACTGACCTGATTATCTTTAACTTCATTGCCTCCTTTAATATTTTTATAACTTGATGTTTCTTTTTTCCTCAAGGTGCGGTAGGATAAGTTCTCCTTTCCCTTTATCTCACACACAATTTTCTGCTTCTTTCCTGAAAGAGAGATTTGACTATGATATGCCCAAGTACAATTTTCCTTGTATTCATTATGCTTGGAGTTCACTGAGCATCTTGAGTATGCCTTTTATCAATTTTTTGGAAGGCCCTTAGGCATTATCTATTCAAATATATCTTCTACCTCATTTTCTCTCCCCTCCTTGTGGTACTCTATTTGTACCTGTATTAGGCGGTTGACTATTGTTGCACAGATCTTAGACACTGTTTTTTTGTTTTTGCTTTATTCTCCTGGTGATTCATTTTGGATAATTTCTATCATTCTGATTTAAACTCTACTTATTCCTTCTTCTGCTTTGCTCAGTCAGCTGGTAAGTCTTTTTCATTCTGATATCTTTCATTCCAGCTTTTCCTGTTGTTCTTTTTTATTATTATAGTTTCTATCTCTCTAGTGAAATTTTCCATGTATTTGTTCATGTCAGATATCTTTGCCACTGTATCCCTTTCCATAGTTATTTTTGAGTCTTTGTCTGACAATATCAAAATCTTGGTTATCTCTGCATCTGTTTGTATTGCCTATTTCTTTTATTGAGTATGGATCCCAACAGTACCCCGCACAGTTCAAGTAGACAGCAGAATGACTCAGTACTCTGACTGAAGTGGTATGACATAGAAGAGACACATCTTTTTCTGGAGCTAAATATTATTTACCTCAATTTCTACTGTTCTCTCGTTTAAAATTTTTATATTAACACACAATAAAGCAACATCTATTTCTCAGGCTTGGTTTCCCACTTAGAATGTAGACAATTACAAGAGACCATTGTTGTTACCTTCACAATCAAAACGAGGTATGTAAGCTACAAAACCATACTTTAAAAAATAACTTAAAAAGCTAAGAGCAGAAGTAAACCTGGGGCTTCCCAGGTGGTGCTAGTGATAAAGAACCCACCTGCCAATGCAGGAGATGCAAGAGATGCATGTTCAATCCCTGGGTCAGGAAGATCCTGTGGAGAAGGAAATGGCAATCCACTCCAGGATTCTTGCCTGGAGAATCCCAGGGACAGAGGAGCTTTGTGCCCCACAGTTGATGGGGGTCACAAAGAATCGGGCACAACTGTAGTGACCTCGCATGCATGCACAAGTAAGCCTTAATAAAGTGAATTTCTGAGTGATAAATTCATGAAGGGAAAGGCCCATGGTTATCATGGTGAAATGACAGCAGGAGGAGAAATCTGCCATAGATCAGTAACAGAGGAATCAGACCAAGTGAAAACATACTTTTCATTCCTAGTTTTTCTTCACATCTTCACTCCTGTTATTAAAAGTAATGGTCTCTTGTGAATGTCTGTTTCTTGAATGGAAGAGAAAGTCTCAGAAATAGGAGATTTGTCCAAGGAGATCAGGGAATTTGTGAACAGGGAAAAGAGAATAAAGATAAGCCTTTAAACTGAAACTGAAGTTGCTCATTCGTGTCCGACTCTTTGTGACCCCATGGACTATAGCCTACCAGGCTCCTCCATCCATGGGATTTCCCAGGCAAGAGTACTGGAATGGGTTGCCTTTTCCTTCTCCAGGGAATCTTCCCAACCCAGGGATCGAACCTGAGTCTCCACATCGCAGGCAGACACTTTACCATCTGAGCCACCCGGGAAACCATAACAATAAGCCTAGCCATTCATAAATCCGGGCTTAGTTGTGTCATTATGTCACTGTTAGAAACACATGGCCATGGTAATAGTCTTAGATCCTGGGTGTATCTTTCACATAAACTATAGACCTGTGGCATGCTGGTCATGTTTTCTTATACTTTGGGTTCATTTCTTTAATGATTTGGTCCCTGTTGGGCACAAGGGCTTTGTTTATGTAGCTGTTGTTTTCCAGCTCCTCTTGGATCTGTCATGCAGTCTTCCAAGGTGTACTAGAGGACACTTGATTGAATTACAGTGTAGGGCACCTACCTTTTTCATCAGAGTGCAATACCAGACTGTGAAATTCAGTTACTAAATGCAGTTGCTGGTGTATCACATGGCAGTAATTTAGTGTCTGCTTTTCTTATGGCCATCCTATCATTGTACCAAAGTAAAGGCTCTGTGAAATGTGCATTTCTCAAAGCCATACTCTGTGTACATGCCTCAGGGATGGTTCTGCCAAAGTGTTTCATGGTCCCATTAATTTGAGGAACACTGCAGATCATACCCTTTGATCTTGTTAAATAAAATGTTAGTAATTTTAAAAAGTCTTGGGGAAATCTGGCAGTAAGTAAATTTTCTGAGCTGTATTTATTTCTCAAACTTATTTGAGTACAGGAACTTTTACCAAGAAACTTTTAAGTTTTTGTTGTCAGTGCCCATTAGCAAAGTTCATTGGGTAATGTTGAGTTAAATGGGACTTGTTCCTCTTTATTTCAAGGAACGTGAATAATTCATTTTGGCTGACACTGTCTATACCTGGAAAACATTCTTCCCCAATGTTTTCTGGTAAGATAACTAGCACTTTTGGAAGGAGGAGGAGCTCTAATCCTGCAGCCTGTCAGGTTACAGGATTATACTTAGGGTCTCCTACTTAGGACAGTGGTAATGTTGTTGAGTTCTGCCTTTGTAGATGTATACTGGCCTCCACTACCTCACTGGCCCAAGGACTCTGCTAGTTTGCTAGTTCAAGAAAATAAGCTAGGTCAGCTGTCATATCCCCCTAAATGAAGAAAGACAGCTAGCTGCCTGGACTGCAATTGGAAGGAAAGGTCAATCAATATATTACCTTTTCTTCCATGTGTTCCTTGCCTGCCAGCTGAGTTGTGCCTTCTCACTCGAGGTGGTAATCTCTTCTGCTAAATTTTATTTTAACCTTGCAAATAGGTGAAAGGAAGGGCCCAGTTAATAACATCTTCTCTCCTACACCTCTGAGTATATTATTTGGGCTGGCTCTTACTCTCCCTTCCCCCAGCCCCGCCCTGCATGGTCCTGCTTAGATGGCGAGTTAGGCAAGTAGCTGGTGTCACGTACTGTGGGAATTTCTCCAAGAACCCTGTCATGCTCTTGCACAGACAGAATGCAAGCATGTTTGTGATTTTTGACAGTACCCAGGATCTAGGTGGAATAAGGTTTTTTCAAAACATTTCTCAGTCAATAAGTTTACTCTCCTTCACCAGCCATGCAGTGTGGTACGGTGCATCACTGATACTTGAAATAGGCTGCAACAGGAGGTCAGAATGGGGCATAGATTTTCTAACACGGCATGTTAGATGGAATGATTTTGTGTACTCTGAAGTGGAAAATTCAATCAGAATTTTCCACACTTTTTAGTTAAAGCAACACTGTTGTTTATTGATGAAAGGTAGACTGAGAGAAATACAGAATGAAAGTGGAGTGGATGACAAATCTAGCATTATTCCTGGTCATAGCAGGAAATACTTTTTCTCTTGTAATTTAATGAAAGCTATATGAGATAAAAAGGGTCTGCTTAAAAGATACACTATGGAATACTTGGAATATATGCCAACTTGTTTAGCGTGTGTGTGGGTAAAATGCAATCTGGCTTTTTAAGAAGCTTTGTTTTTCATTGAGATGGACTTTGTGCTTGACAAAGCGTAGTTAAAAGGCCCAGGTAATCTATTTTGGCTTAGTTTTAATGCAGCAGAACTCATTTGGAAAGCATCTGAGAGAATCAATAAGAAATTCAAGGATAGATTCTGTAAGTTTTCAATCAAGTAGAATATTTAAATGTATTACTAGTTTTCATTCATCTGTGCTTTGGTGCACAGAAGATACGTCAGCATAACTACCTATTATGTAGATGAACACTTTATACTTTCAAATTGCAAAACCTTAGGGTTGCTATGTCAGATTTGTGAATGAATATTTAAGATAGAATAATAACCTAAGACTAGTGTGCTCAGTGTGTGCCAGTCAGTTTTCTGGATACTTCATGTGTATTCTTTCATTTAATCCGCACAGTGACACTGTGAGCTCTTATGACTGATCGCTTCCAGTGAGGGCATGTCATTTCTCCAGGGCCATCTGTTACCAGGGGCTCGGGGTAGAGAAATGGGAGAGAAGTTTAAGGGTGCATAGAATGTGCCTGCCGATGCAGGAGAGGTAAGAGATGCAGGTTCGATCCCTGGGTCGGGAAGATCCTTGGAGGAAGGCACGGCAACCCACTCCAGTATTCTTGCCTGGAGAACACCATGGAGAGAGGAGCCTGGCAGGTTACGGTCCATAGGGTCAAAAAGAGGCGGCATGACTGAAGTGACTTAGCACACGTGCATGCATGTGCCACTAGCACATGTAAGTCCTGGAGACCTAATACACAGTACAGTGATTATAGACCACAAACTATATTGTAAGCATTAAGCTTGCTAAGAGACTAGATGTTAATTTTTTCCATCACTAGAGGAAATGATATTTATATGAGGTGATAGAGCTGTTGGCTGACACTACAATGACAATTATATTGCAATACAAATGTATCAAATCAATGTTGTATACCTTGAACTTATATAATGTTATGTCAATTATATCTGAAGAAAAAGAGACATGTAGTTCTTTGACAATCTATTTTACTTAACTATTAATACTTTTTCCCTGATTGGTATATAATTCTGTTGTTTAGTTTCCTCTCTCTTTTTTTTTTTTTTAACTACCATTTAAAGTGACAGAACCATTTAAAAGTGTTAGTGCAAATTCAGCAACTTGTCTAAATTGTGTGACTTTAAAAGATAGTTTAGGCTGCTTATAATTTTGTGTTCTTCAGTGTGCTAGAGTTGATTATTTCCCTCCTTTGTTCAACTATGTTATGGTATAGGTAGTTTATACTGGTTTTTTTTTTTTTTTAATCTTACAGACTGTGAGTCCAGATTTAACTATCAGTTTTAGGTTTCCAAGGTGATAACTGCGTAATTCAGTATGTGAACACATAGCATCTGTGTAATATAGTAATCATGTCAGTACGGTAAGTCTAGTATGCTTTTTATTTTTAAAAGAAAGAACTTAATTAGTGTAAATAGAAACCAAAGTTGAAACCACCTAAGCTTGGTCCTGAATTACAAATGGCAGCATTCACATGTGATAAGGGGGAAACCTTCTTGCTTGGAAATTACTTAATTTTTTCAGTTAATAAAAATAAGATACCACTTTATGAGAACTTTCTTAGGTCTTCAGTTTAAATGTCCACCCATATTGTAGTCCTTGTGATCCGAAAACCACACAAGAGGTCATCCTGACTTGAAGAGAAAGGATTCTATCTTTGCAATGAGAATAGAATTCAGTCTTAGGGAAGAAACAATCAAAACCCCAAGCCTTTCATTGCTTTTGATGCTTAAAAAAAGGCAAAAACGGCTACACTATAATATTTTCTGCTAATTAACTGTCACAAATGTGATACCATTAAGTTTAAAGTCACTGCGGTTAACTCCAAAGTTATTAACACACACTGTGTGGACCTCCCAAATTGGTTTTGGAAAAGGGAACCTCATTGACAGGCCTGTAATCAGTGTTTCCAAGGATTTTGCTTCTCATAGAACCTGATCCTAATATGGGGCTTCCTTGATGGCTCAGCTGGTAAAGAATCCGCCTGCAATGCGGGAGACCTGAGTTCGATCCCTAGGTTGGGAAGATCCCCTGGAGGAGGGATGGCAACCCATTCCAGTGTTCTGGCCTGGAGAATCCTCATGGACAGAGGATTGTAGCCTGGCGGGCTACAGTCCTTGGGGTCCCAAAGAGTCGGACATGACTGAGCGACTAAGCACAGCACAGCACATAACTTACTCCCAATTTAAGCAACATTTGGTCATTTCCTCTGGGTGCCGAGCACCGGCCCTTCTGATGCTCAGAGATGGTGTCAGGGTTGTCTTGACGCCAGGTATGCTTTTGGATATACTGCTCCAAAGCTGACTTGCAAAGTTCACTACTACTTTTGGAGCATATCAGGAACATGTTTAGCTGCCAACGACCAAAAACACAGCAAATTGCAGCTTAAATAAATAAGGATTTATTATTTCTCATATAAAAATGTTGGTTGGTAGGGTGTCCAGGGCTGGTGTGGTATGGGAAAGGGTCATCAAGGCTGCATTGTCTTTGTTCTGCTATCCTTAACATGAGACATCTGACCTTGGCAAAATCACAGGGTTACTTTTCCAGGGTTCAATTTCCCCATCAGAAAAAAATGGTGGTCACCCTTCCTGTAATTGCAGGGTAGGGTAAGGCTCAAATGAAATACTGTAGGAAAATATGTGTAGCACAGAGTCTGGAGCCCACTTGATTACTTGTACCAGAGCTTCAGCCCCACAGCACTAGCTTTCATAGTGTGATGGAGGGGAAGGTGTTAAGCACGAAATAGGGGATCCTACCTTCCTCTATGTTCCATCTTAGGGTTCCCTATTCCAGCATTCTTTCAACTGATGTTATTTGAAATAACACATTGGACAAATTAACTTCAAAAAAGATCCAGTATCCCTTTAACAAATAGAACCTATTACTTACTAAGTAAAATATATCCTTTATAAGGCAATTGTTTATTTTATCCTGTGACCTCTTTACAGTAAATTTCAATACCATTAAAGGCTTAAGACACATTATTGATTATTTTAATATGTGTGTCATTAATCTTCCTTTGCTCTCATACATTTTATATGTACATTTTAAGTGTCGTCTTTTGCATTTAGATGGAGAAGAGTGGTTCAGAAGAAAGCAGACTTGTGGGTGTTAGCTTCATATAGCACTTCAAGAGCTCCCTTGAGCTGATTTGCCTGTAAATTTCTACACTAAAATGGGCTTTCAGAATAGTGACTGTTAGATAAACTACAGAGTGTCTTTAGTAAATAAAAATGATTAATCTCAGCTGAATAAATTCACTATCACTGGCCAAATAGTGTCATCCAATTCCGTTTCCTCGTTCTATAAAAAGCCTTTTTCTTTTTGTGTTAAAATTGTCTGTAATTTTAATGGAGCCTTTGAGTTATTATCTGATTTTTAAAAATTGGTTCATAAAAGGATATTGATTCTTTAAAGTAGGAGTGGTTGAAATGTTGTTTATGGGCAAGCAGTCTCCTTTGCCGAAACCTAGAACCCTCGGTCAAGAAAACTCATCTTAAATCTGTGTTAAGACACCCTTTAAAAAAAAGTCACAACTCTTAGAGACTGTCTCTGGATTGGACAGTAACATTGCTTTGGAAATGCAGGGGGAACCAACAGGTAAAAGAGAAAAACTGTTAAGCACAGTCCTTCCTAGTTGCTTAATTTTTATTGCACGCCATTGATATTCATTTCTTTCCCAGGGTGTTTTCCTGGGTAATGAGAAGATTCTAAAATCAAATAAGGCTTTTGAACAGTGAAGATGTTTGCACTGTTCTCTTGAAGAATCCTATAGATTTATAGTGATCCTAAGAGGTGTCTCATATCCACTATATTAACTAGCCTTTTAGAAGCTTATGAACATTGTAGCTTTTATTGATTCCAGGGAATTGTACCCAACAATAAGCAATAAAAGTCGATGGTAACTTTCTTCCCATATAGGGGTGTGCAGATCAATATTTTGAATTTACTGTAATTTTCTGGTAATGGATGGAAGACCTGAAAAAATTGTGGAGCCTTGCAGGGCACAGCTGTGGCAGTGTGGCCTTTTTATCCAAGCTCACTGTAGGTCACAGGCTTTCCCAAGTAACAAGAAACATAGTTAAGTGGCAGGGCCGACGCATGTATTTATCACAAGCCTTCATCAGTCTCTTTGGAAGGAAAAGGGAGAATCACAAAACTTGTCCACAGTGACCTTAATTTTCTAGTCCTGAAGGACCTCTAAAGTGTACTGTCTTAAAGGCAATTCAAATGTTAAATATCCAACATTTGTATATGATCTCCTTCTGCTAAAGGAATTTTTTGTCCTGATTAGTAACAGGGTGTGTGTTTTCACTGAAGCCTGCTTTGCCTGGAATCTTCCAACTGTTTGACAGAACTGTGCCCAGGTTCTACAGTCAGAGCGGAGGAGAGCGGCATCCTGAGCACTTGCTCCTTGGTCTTACCCATTTCTCACTCGTGCCCCAAGTGGCACATCTGATGTGAGTGTCACACTTCAGCCACTAGTCGTGGCTGACATCTGGGATGTTGGTGTATTCAGAACTGTGCTACAGGCTTCACGTGTGTTCTCAGCCTTCTCCACACCCATGACATAAGTTATAATAGCCTCATTTTATAACTTAGAAGACTGAGTCTTAGAGATGTTAAAGAGATTTTTCAAGGATGTTTTCCAGCATTGACTTTTATTAGATATATCTGAATCTCAGTCCTGTTCATTTAATCACTATGAAGTATACAATGAGCTTAAATAAGAATTTCTGTTTAACACAAAGTTTGGTTGATCTAATATCCGTTTTCTTGTTTTACTTCTTTTGTTGCAAAGGGCTGTGGCTCCTCTAATTTGATCAAAACAAATTTCTTTCATTTCAAAGATGGCACACTATTGCTTGAAAGAGACAGTATTTTGTTCCTTAAGAAAATGAGCACAGAAAATACTGTATGACTGTGGGCTGGAAGCTCCTAACCTTGAGGAAATAAACTCACCTCACTTAGTATATAGTAAGCACTCAATCAATTGTAGATGTCATTAATACGAGCTACTCCTAGGGTTTGATCCCTGCTACTCAGGAAACTTTGCAGAAATGTGGAAACTCAAGAGGCAGATTTCCCTTATATCATACTGAATTGGAAGGAGGTATGTATATAAATGGGAGATTCTCAAGCTTGATTTTTTGATAGCAAGGGTGTAACATGTTAGGAAGCATCAAAACCCTAGTAATTGGCTGGAAAGGAAGGTTGTTTCATTTGCTCATTTACTTGGGGTTAACCAATAATTTGACTTGTTACGCTTTTCTATTTTAAAAGGTCTGTGTTAAAAGTAACATTTGCAAAGCTTTGCTTCAAATAAAACCAGAGTCTATAAAAATACTTTAAGTGTGAAGTTTGCTTAGAAAGAGCTGCAAGGCTGTGTTGTAATACTCCTTTCTAAGAGTAATTGCCACTGTGTTATCAACTCTGAATGCAACTCAGTATAGCCTGCTTGGTGGGGGGTGGCAGACGGGTGTGTCCCTAATACAAATACACCAAATCTTACTTGGTGATGAAAAGTAATTAAAACTGTTCTGGACTCAGACTGATGTGGATTCAAAGACAAGCTAAGCCATTTACCAGCTCTCTGACCTGTGTCACTACTTATTGGTCCGTGCCTTAGTTCTGCAAAATGAAAATAATAGTGAAAATTAAAGAAGATAATGTATGTCACCATGCAGTCAACATTAGGAACTGTGATTAGATGGATAAAGATGGGCTTAGTAAAGAAATACAATTCCCACCAATTGTGTAAAAAATTTAAAGTGGCAAAGGGGGTTGTGATTAATGATATTTAACTTTCATGCAAGAAAAACTTGAGGGAACTTTCTTTGTAGTCCAGTGGTTAAAACTTTTCTTCCAATGCAGGGGGTGAGGGTTCAAACTAAGATCCCATATGCCTCGTGGCCAAAAGGTCAAAGCATAATACAGAAGCTATATTGTAACAAATTCAATAAAGACTTAAAAAATGGTCCACATTAAAAAAAAATTTTTTTTGAAGACCTGACCTTTGCTCTAATTTTACTTGCAAATCTCTTTCACATTCTCTCCCATCAGGGACCCTCTGGTCTAAATAAAATGGTTTTGCATCCCCTTATCCACATTCAGATTTCATGATTTAACTTTTGAAGGCCCTCTTCTTTCACCTCTGGATGGTGCCCTGCCCTTGGTAGTGGTTTAGTTGCCCAGACCTATCTGACCCTTTGAGGCCCCATGGACTGTAGCCCATCAGGCTTCTCTGTGCATGGGATTTCCCAGGCAGGAGTACTGCAGTGTGTTGTCATTTCCTACTCCAAGGTATCTTTTCTATCCACAGATCGAACCCACATCTCCTGCGTCTCCTACACTGAAGATGGATTCTCTAACTCACTTAGCTCCTAAATGTTCTAAACCTTCCCAGAAGTTAAGCACTTCTTTTCAGCTCCCATAGATCCTAGACACACATTTCTCTCTTGAATCTGCCCCTCCTCTCTTTCCCCACTGTCTCTTTCTTGGTCCTGCCACTGAGCTTTGCTTCCTGGATAAATGAATAAGTTACTTTCCTGTGTAACTCATTTATCCCCTGTTACCAGAGCCATCCTTTTAGACATGTAAATTTAACCATCTTATTCTACTTAAAATGTTCTGTGAATTCCCCGTTGCCTATAGGGTAAAGACAGACTCTCCTAAAATCCCATGGTTTTCCCTGTGCCTGCCTCCATACGCGTGTCCTGCTATTTTTTTCTTTCTGCCTTCCCAAGTTTGCTGAGAGCTACATGCTGTTTCACTCCACCCGGCTTTGCTGCATCCATCCATTCGCTCTTCTGGGGTGCCCCTTCCTCGCCCACTCCTGGGGCTGCCTAGCCAACTCCCAGATGCCTCTGAAGAAAGGCCAGGCTTAAGCATTGCGTCACTTGGGAATATTTGATTCGCAAGGAGCAGAAACAGCAAGTTAAACTGGTTTAAACAATGAAGGGACTTGATTGGCTCCCATAACTGGGAAATTCAGGTAAAGGCAAGACTGGATCCACTAATTCAAAGAAATCACCCAAGACCCAGTTTCTACCTGTCTTTCTTCTCTGTCACCTTCTACCCTGCAGCTGCTGTTAGTGTCTTGGGATTAGCGCTCCTCCTTTCTTGCTAGCTCTCTTGGAAAAGGGAAGGAGTTCTTTCCCAGGAGCCCAGAGCACACATTATTTGGCATCTTATTTTCCCAGATTGAATCAGATGCTATCTTTGAACCAATTACTTTGGCCCAAATGCTGAACTTTGCCATCAGTTTAACCTAACCTGAGCTAAGCCTGGCGGTCGAGAATAGTGTCAGTTCCACCAGATTTTGTTTTTATTAATGATGGGAAACATTACTGGGCAAGAAACCATCTTGAATCTCCTTAAAGAAAACTGATCACCCCCCTCCCTTGGTACTACTGCATATTTTGGGGAAAAAAAAAACCTCTGTTCCAGGTTTTTCCACACTATATTCTAAAGCAAGCCAAGTCCTTTAACCCCCGCACTTGCCTCATCAGCCTTTACTAAAAAGTGTTCAATAGCTAAAAGAAAAACCAAAAAATATTTTGCTTGCTTTAATCCCCACATGTGTCCCTTGTTTTCACCTTTGGCAGAAGATTTTGCCTTCTGTTTCTGAAATTACAGAACTCTAAGTAAATTGCTTCAGTTTTCCTTTGTTGTTTAAAAGGTATCTGTTCTTACCTATACTTTTCTTCCTTTTAAAAGGAAAAACTGCCCTCTTTTTAAAAAACATTTTATTTATTTATTTTTTATTAAAGCCAACCCTCTCTGTTTATGTACTCATTCAACCCCCCCCCCCCCCCCCCCCCATTGCTCACATTACCACTTTGACCTGCTTTCTGGCACTTTCCCCTTGGAATGTAGGAGAAAACTGTGGCTAATAATGCAGGTTCAGATTTTGCGTCCACCATCTCCTGGCTTTGCAGTCCTGGGCAATCACTCATCTCTGGACACTTCATGGGAAGGCTGGAGTGTTGCATCAAGCAGCCAAGTGAATTTGTTAGGAAATTTGTAGACTCCATTTTTTATAGTATCTTACAAAACCCAAAGAGCCAGACACCCATATTGTGACTGAGGAACTTGTATATGGAAAGGTGTAGGAGGTGAATGCCAAGTCTTGAGGACCATGTTGATTTCAGTTCAAGGCAGAAAAAGCTAACTCAGAAAGGAAGGCAATAGCTACATGTGTTTTGTCAGAGAAAGTGAGCATGTGGTTGTGATCAAGTAAAATTTACACGAAAACCAAGCAAGCATTTTAGTGTGCCTTTTATGGTTTATTTTGTTGAACTTTACTGCCACAAATAAATATGTTAAAGTGCACTATGGTTATAGATACAGAAATAGAATGAAGTAAAACCTGCAAGAAAGCAAAATCCTTGAAGATTCTCCACCCAACTCCCATTCTCACTGTGAGAGAGATTTCAGTGGTATTTTACAGGTTGGATGGTTTAAAAGTCCAGGCATCTCTGTAGATTTCTACCTGCTGCTTTTCCAGCTTTATTCTACAGTTTGTTTGCAGAGAGCTGTGTACTTTATGAGCAATTCACTGGATTTTTCAAGGGTGGTTTGAACGTGAGCCACTTCTGAGTAGAGCTCAGTTTCAGAACCAAGCCTTTCATGTAAGATCTGGTTCTGTGGTGTGGTGTGTATTCTTCTGTCCCCTGCTTCTGCCTTCACAAGTAATTCTCAGAAATGGACGTCAGAAAAATGGGGCTGAAAACCTTCCTTTAAAAGAGCCAATCCCTGGCTGAGCCTATACCCCTAGTTAAATTTACACCCCATTGAGTAGGAAAAGTTCCACTTGGGGCACCTTCCTTGCCCAACTCTTGCTTCCCACTTGGAAGGGAAATAACAATAAACCCCTCAAACTTCCCTACTATAATGACAGCTAGAAAAGTAGTATTCCATTAAAAAAAAAAATCCAACTAATGTGCCCTTAAGGGTACTTAGAAGTGCCAACCGCATGAAACAACATATACAAACAACTCTCTCTCCATCTGCAGGGTGGTGTTCAGACATCGATATTTGTCAGAACTCCCTGGGTGACACTGATGGGTAGCCAGGCTGCATTCAGAACCACTGCTTGAGCTGAGTTATCTCATCCCCTTTTATTTTCTCTCCCCCTGTTACCATTTACTCATTCAAATTATACTGCATGCTCTTGCACCTAGTGATATCTCTTTTGTCCTGTCTCTGTGTGTTTCCCCAAGTAGCTTTTGAATCTGTTTTGTTTTCTCCGTAGGTGTCCCTAACAGCGCCTGATACACTGCCTTGCACATCTTGGCTCTTTAAACTCTCTCCCTAAATTAATGGTTTGTCTGTCAGTGCTGAGTAGTGGAAGTCACCCTTGATGACAGGGTGAGGCCACTGATGACTAATTAAGGGAAGATGATATGGAGGAGTATGGGAGCTTTAAATCTAATGGTTTCTGGAAAATAGTGAGGAAGTCATGCCTGCTGGCTATCAGGGTTCTATTTGTTTGCAGGATTTTGCTTTTCTGTTAGGGGTGGGGGGTGGGGAGGGTGGGTTACCGAATTCCAAATCCTCTTCCCTTTCTTTTGGAGGACCTCCTGGGGTGTGAAGCCTGGTGGAGCTGGCCCCACCTCCTACTGTGCTCAGGAAGGGAGCCGGTGTTTCCTTGTTCCTGCCCCCTGGGCAGTTAGGGCAGGGCTCCAGGTGTATCACGCTGATACCCACCAAGAATGGGACACTTATGGGGAGTGCCTGCCCCAGTGCTGAGGGGAAGGTGCTGGGACCTGTCGAATCCTTCCCAGAGGGAAGCTGAGCTGAGCTTTGAGCAGCGGAGGTGTCCTAAGGGGGCTGTTCCCCAGAGGTTGTCATGTTCTCTGGGGGTTCATTTCCTAGTTCCTGCCCATTTTCGGACCTTGTCTGTGAAGCTATCTTGTGTGAGAGCTGGTATCTACCCAGTAGTGTTTTTGCTTGCTAGCTTCTTTCAGTTTGTGTGGTTTGAGGGTTTGCATAGGTTAGCACATCATTTCACAGCATGTACCACTGGAGCAAACTTCTCCCCACTTGTAGATTTGAAGTAGCCCTGTATGAATACTTATTTGTGTATGTGCCACTTCTTTTTCTGTCTGTCCTCTCTGCTCCTATCTCCTCCGGGCCATGGTTTTACATACCATCTTATACATTAATCAATTCAAAGTCTATTTCCAGCCCTGATCTCTTTCCTGAACCCCAGGTTCATTTGTCCAACCACCTGTTTGGAAGTTTCTCCTTGTTGTTCTCACAGACATCTTGAATGTGACATATCCAGACTGAAGTATTCCTCCCTCAAACTCTACTTGATCAGGCCAAGAACTTTGACCTTTTCTGGCCTTCTCTTCCATCTTCCACAGGCCAGTTCTTTCGTAACGTCTATAAAAACATATCTCAAACCTGGCTCTGACCATCTTCACTGATGGTCCAAGTCACAATCTTCTCTCATTTAGACTATTCTATAACCTTCTAAAGTACTGGATTAAATATGACCTTATAGTAAGCTTAGACTATTTTGGTATTTATTAATTCATACCTTCCATGCTCTAACTTAGATGTCCCTAACTTCCAGAGACTGGTACCTCCTGTTAAATCAGCTGCAGCATTAGGTTAGAAATAAAGTGCACAGTAAATGTAATGCACTTGAATCATCCAAAACCATCCCCTCTGACACCCAGTCCATGGAAAAATTATCTTCCACAAAATCAGTTGCTGGTGCCAAAAAGGGTAGGGACCACTGCTCTAAAATACACACATACACACATACAGTTTTTCTTTCTCTCTACTTCTCTCTCCTTCTTTTAGAGAACTTTAAAAATTTTTTTTAAATTATTTGAGATTTGTAGAAAAGTTGCAAGAAGGTTGAATTTTGGGATACCCTTCCCCCAGTTTCCACTAGTGTTAACATATAACCATAATGCACTTGTCAAAATTATGAAATTGACATTTATACATTACTATTAACTAAACTACACACTTTATTTGACTATCACCAGGTTTTCCACTAGTGTTCTTTTTAATGAGTCAAAATCCAGTCTAGGATCCAACGTTGCATTTAGTCATTGTTTCTCCTGCGTCTTCTCTGATCTGTGACAGTTTCCCAGTTCCTTATTTTTCACAACCCTGACAGTTTTGAAGGTGTCTATAGATGACCCTAAGTTTGGGTTTCCCTGGTGCTTTTTTTTTTCCCAGAATGAAAACTGTAACTCAGAATTTTGGGCGAGAATGCCACAGAGGTGAAGTCCTTCCCATCACATCATAGCAGGGGCACATGATATCCATGCTTGTCGTTGGTATCATTACCGTTGGTTGGTTCAGATGGTGTTTGCCAGGTTTCTCCACTGAGGAGTTGCTGCTTTTCCCTTTCCCTCCTTTCTGCTTGGAAGGGAATCACCAAGTCCAGGGCTTCCCAGGTGGTGCTAGTGGTGGTCAAAGAACCCACCTGCCAGTGCAGGAGATGTCAGAGACACTAACACTAGTTTGATCCCTGGGTCAGGAAGATCCCCTGGAGGAGGGCATGGCAACCCACTCCAGTATTCTTGCCTGGAGAATCCCCATGGACAGAGGAGCCTGGTGGGCTACAGTCCCTGGGGTCCCAAAGAGTCAGACTCGACTGAGTGACTTAGCAGGCATGCACTAAGTACAGCCCCTTTCCAGGGGAAGAGAATGAAGCCCCACCTCTTGAAGGAGGGGATATCTTATTTGTAACACTATCTATAGACATCTCCTTTCTTTTTAAAATCATAGCTGGCCTATCAGTTAAAAAGAATAGTTCAAAGATTTCATGGCAGATATAACCATGTTATTTTATTTGTGTATGAAGAGCTATTAAACACTTCAGAAATAGTACATATTTTTAAAGTTGCCATTGTGGATATTGCATACATATTAAACATTGCAGCTATTTCTCAGTTGTCTTTATGAATAAGACAAGTTGTTTTCTCTGTTTGAGGCCAAGGTTGGCCGAAAGGAAAAGGAAAGGAAAAGAATCACCTATCCAAAAGTCTGCAAGCAATAAATGCTGGAGAGGGTGTGGAGAAAAGGGAACCCTCTTACACTGTTGGTGGGAATGCAAACTAGTACAGCCGCTATGGAAAACAGTGTGGAGATTTCTTAAAAAACTGGAAATAGAACTGCCATATGACCCTGCAATCCCACTTCTGGGCATACACACTGAGGAAACCAGATCTGAAAGAGACACGTGCACCCCAATGTTCATCGCAGCACTGTTTATAATAGCCAGGACATGGAAGCAACCTAGATGCCCATCAGCAGATGAATGGATAAGGAAGCTGTGGTACATATACACCATGGAATATTACTCAGCCACTAAAAAGAATTCATTTGAACCAGTTCTAATGAGATGGATAAAACTGGAGCCCATTATACAGAGTGAAGTAAGCCAGAAAGATAAAGAACATTACAGCATACTAACACATATATATGGAATTTAGAAAGATGGTAACGATAACCCTATATGCAAAACAGAAAAAGAGACACAGAAGTACAGAACAGACTTTTGAACTCTGTGGGAGAAGGTGAGGGTGGGATGTTTCGAAAGAACAGCATGTATATTATCTATGGTGAAACAGATCACCAGCCCAGGTGGGATGCATGAGACAAGTGCTCGGGCCTGGTGCACTGGGAAGACCCAGAGGAATTGGGTGGAGAGGGAGGTGGGAGGGGGGATCGGGATGGGGAATACGTATAAATCTATGGCTGATTCATATCAATGTATGACAAAACCCACTGAAAAAAAAAAAATAAATTTTAAAAATAAAAATTAAAAAAAAAAAAAGAATCACCTATTATGCTTTCTCTTCTTTCTGGACTCACAGAAATTCTCTTCATGAACCTGAGGAACCTGTGTGTCCTCAGTCTTATCAAGAGATCACAAAATGAACAACAAAGCACTTAGGCCGATTAACTTTTCTTCATCTTTATTTTTAGTGTATGTACACTGAAAATATTTTTGCCAGTTAAAATTTATAGAAAAGGAGGCAAAGAAGATCATAATATTAAGCAAATAATGATATAAAGTTATTCTAAAAAATATTAGAAGTCACTGAAAAATCAACATTGATGAAAATAATTTTAAAATTCTAATATTCTTAAGTATACTCATATGCATTTCTTTAACCTATGATGATTAATAATCACACTTTTTAGTTCAGATGGATGTTTCTTGCCCTCTTTTCTCTCTCTGCCCTCCTCCCTTCTCTGTTCTTATGCTAAATTTTTAACACAGGTTCCCCATATACTCAGCACAAGCTTTGGTTTATGGCTGGTACTAAAAGATAGCATAATGGTAAAGAATCTGCCTGCCACTGCAAGAGATGCAGTTTCCATCTCTAGAATTAGAAGATCCCCTGGAGTAGGAAATGGTTACTCACTCCAGTATTCATGCCTGAAAAATTCCATGGACAGACGAGCCTGGTGGGCTACAGTCCACTGAGTCACCAAGAGTCAGAAAAGACTGAGCACACACACACATGTGCATTGCACTAATACTGTCCTTCTCCAGGCAAGGATACTGGAGTGGGTTGCCATTTCCTTCTCCAGGGGGTCTTCTCAACCCAGGGATCAACCTGGGTCTCCTGCATTGCAGGCAGATTCTTTACTGTCTGAGCCACCGGGGAAGCCCAATACCATATGTCTTACCTATAATTACCTTAATTATAAAAAGTGTGTGTTAGTGACCTTGTCCTGACACTAGGAGAATAAGATGAGGACACACACGCAGTCTCACGGGGGTTGGAGCAGTAAGTGCCTATTGTTGCTCATTTGCATCCAACCAGTTCAGGTTCATCAGCGTATGGTCCCGCGAGGCAGGGCCACAGCCCCTCCTGACTCCATCTGCAATATCTCAGTCTTCCTGGTATTTGCAGCTTTTGCAGCCATTGTTCACAAGGCCTTGGCCACAGCACATTCATTTCTCTCACTTTATTACTGTCACATCTGATTCCAATTTGCTACCAAATTGAGTTTCCAGTTCCGTGCCTGACATTCAAGTCGTCAGGTGGATTAGCTCCTCAGCTTGGTTAGCGTGGACCCTGAGGGTCAGTGGACAGTGGCCTATTAAATGTCCCCTGCCCCTCTGCCTGCAACCTCGGCTGCCGTCCCGGGAGCGGCAGTGCGGGGCTTCCCACTGTGACCTTTCTTCTTGTTTAGAACTCATAATTCTAGAGCTGTTGGAAAGACTTTCTGATTAAAAGCAGAATTGGCTTTGTATCCCTTATCTTGCGATTTCAGCAGTTTTTTTTTTTTTCCTCAGAGCAAAGCAGCCAGCTTTCGGTTGGGTCATTTGGTGGAATATGATTGATTGAACTATTTGGGGATCATTTATTTGGCCCTTCCCCTCTTATCTTCTGAGTGATCTGTTTACCTACAGACTTGAAACAACATCTGACTTCTTTTCTGTTATTAATGATAACACCTCAGGTACCCCTCCTTTTCTTTTAAAGCTGCTGTCAGATGAGCTTACTAAACAGAAGTATTTATTTGTTTAATTAAGCTCTAGGCCTTTTGCTGTAAGTAGGTCTCAGGGATTTCTTTCTCTTTATTTATGGAAGCATAGTTGCTTTGCCATAGTGTGTCAACTTTAGGTGTACTGCACAGTGATTCAGTTATGTATATGTATTCCTTTTCAGATCAGTAATTTCTTTTTAAAAGAAACTCTCTGGTGAATGATTACTTCCAGGGAGTTCTTTTTTCTTTCTCTTTTTAACCTAAATACAGAACAGATTTCTCAGTGCTTGTCATAACCCGACACATGTATAGAAAATTATTCATTGGTTGTTCTATTTACATTTCAGGTTCCAAAGAAAACTGTCTTGGTCAGAGATGTTTCTCTCCTCATTAGAGGCTTTAGTAAATAAAGGTGCATTTATATTTTGGAATCAGGGGGCTAAGTTCAGCAAACACTGTAATTTCTTGGGGCTAATGAAGGATTAAAGAAAAACTCAAAGCAACAAAAAGCATTCCACCGCTGAACCCTGCAGCGCTCGAAAAGAAAATGGTTAGCTATTGGGAAAAGGGAGAAAATACTCTGTCCCTAAGAAGTTTTTTTTTCTTGCAATTAATCATCTGATTATTATAACTCTATATCAAAATATATTTCCCTGTTAATAAGAGAGTAAAGTAATAACTTTGATTAAGTTCTGTTTAAGGCAGGATCCTCCTCTGGGCTGCTACTCTCAAGTCTGTTTTTTTTTTTTTTGGTAAGCTGTGTTGAAGTAAATTGCATGGTTTAGAAGTAAGATGGGAGGCCACAGGCCATGACAAACATTTAAGGATCCAATAAAAACAGGGAGCAGGAAAGGTGAGTTTGAAGCTGAAGGGGAAGCACCTTTCAGAAAATGATGTTTGAACTCCAGGTGGGCAAAAAAATAAATGATAATTATGGGAATGGAGCCCCAAATTTAGGCAAGCCTTTCAAATTTTGAGTTAAAATAGCCAGATGACTCATTGCTTCCTATTCTTTAGTTATCGTCATCAAATAATCATTCTCGAATGCCCAGGCCTCTGAAAGCTCCATTAGTGGGTGGAAGTATTTCTGTATCCCTTTTTATTGGTTTGTTTGGCTTGTTTGCTGGGTTGTTTTGTTTTGTTTTCCCATAGACACTCCATAGAAATGTAGATAATGATCTTAATTTGAGATAAGTGTGAGAGCATCCTCTGAAACTATAAAGCAATCTATTAATTGTTGTTACTGTCTGGTTACCTTTTTAGAGGTTCATTAACTTACTTTAAAAAATACCCTAAATCATAAGTCACATTTGCTTTAAGAAATAACACCAGCAGGAAGCCTTTTGCTGTGTTTCTTTTTAAAATTATGATCTTTGGTAGACACAATGTTTTGCCTGAGTTTATTTCTGTTGGGGGCAAATAGTCTGATTTACCTCCCTTTTCATTTCACCTTTCACTTAATTATAATCCTGCAGAATTTCCCCTCCTCCTTCTATTTCCTCTTTGGTTAAGTTCTTTGTTTTCTCAGATTTCCCTTACCCTCAATTATAGTGTCACGTAGCTCAACTCAGTATTTGACTGTCATTGCTTTGGAAGGATTGATGTCTTTTCTACTCTGGAATTTAGGTAATCTGTGTTTGAACCTTAAACACAGTGTGTAAAAGGAATAATGTAAGAAGGGATTCAGTATAAAATAATTGCACTAAAATCTCTTCAGTATAGAAAATGCAAAATCAAGCATAACAAGGAAGATATATTTTATGTTACCTGTTTGGTGTCCTAATAGTCTAAGGTTAAGGCAGCATCTCATATACATGTTTTGTTTTTTCTTTTGCAGAAGGAGCTGAGTCTCCCCAGAAGAGGAAGTCTGTAAGTAGAATAATTTAGTTTCCTTATTGATTCATTGGTATTTTGGGATACAGTGTGTAATGTCATTATTCTCTGACTTGTTAGATTTTCAATGGCAATCAAAAGATTAGTGATAATCAACTGAATTAGGAAAAGATAAAACTTTGCACTTATTTACAAATGTCAGAATTAATGATTTCAAAATAACTTGAAGAAAATTTCCAGGGTTTGTTCCTCACGCATACTGTCAGCCAAAATGCATTATTTCTGGGATAATCTTGAATTAAAAATTCTATTATGTAATCAAGCAAAAACATTATTTGGTCTGCAGATAGTTTAAATTGATCTGACTAAAGAATTAGTGCTTTTCTACATGATCTAGAATTCCATGATTGTTCTTTATACTATGACTTTTTGCAGAGTAAATGATATACTTTTGCCTTTGAATTGATGAAGACTTTGCATTCGCTAACCTTTCTACTAGATCTAGAGCTTAACTGAGTTGATTCCTGTAATGCTCTTATATTAAAATAGCAAATTTGCAAAAACATTGACTTGATTTCTTTATTATGTGTTTCAGCCTTTTCTTTTTAAGGCTAATTGTATATTTGTACAAATCATAGTTTTTTTCATTAACGAGTTGTGGAATAAAATTAATTGCCTTTAATAATGCACTAAGGTTGATTTACTCTCAACTAGTACTGTGTAAGGGCTGGTCTAGAAGTATTTGGATTTGGTGTCTGATTTATGTTGAATTTAGTGGATGGGGCAGTGTCCTTTAAAAAAAAATAAGTATAACATTTAAGATAAATTTATGCAAATCCCAACTTGGAGAATTAGAAACGTATGTAGTGACTGTTGAAAGAGTTCATTCTTTTGACTAAGTTTTGAAAATTTCAGTCTTTGCATCTAGGAACCAAAACTTCATCAATTGAGAACTTTTCAATACTATCCATTTTGATCTCTACTTTTTTAGTTGCCAGGAGGATACTGGATCATTATTCTTGGAGAATATGCCTGAATAAATTTTCACTGGCTCCCAGCTTATATCTCTGGATGCTACAGGTTAATGGCCTAATAGTTTATCATAAGAAATGTCCTTAGAATCAAAAATCTCCATTCTTCTGCATAATGATTAGGACTCTTCTGCCTAGACTGGTAGAAGTTCAAACTTTTTGATATTTTCCATCATAATGAGAAATAAAGAACTAGAAAAACAGAAATATCTACATAAAATATATTTATAGATAAAAATCTCTTTCTGTCATAATTTTTTTAACCCTTAAAGTATCTTAGGCTTGTCTTTTATACTTTATTTAAAAACTTTAGAAATCTAGTCAAATCTTCCTTTTAGCCTTTATAAAGGTGGTACTTTTTTTTTCTGTTAGTACGTTTCCTATAAATTATTATGATGATAATGTTAATTAACAAAGTAGATTCTTCATGCTTATTGAAAGGCCATATCTCCTTTAGCACTTGTATAAATCTCAAATCTGATTATATTAGCTGATAGCCATCAGATGGTGGGAGAAATACATAGGAAAATATTTAAATTTCTTTGCTTAAGAGAACGGAATCTTTAACAGAAAAAAAAAAAAAGAATGATGACATTAGTTTGTTTGGATTACATGCTTTGAATACTTAGTAAGAGAAAGATAAAATTATATATGTCAATTAAAAATCCCCTCCTAATAAAAATCAGCTGGTCTATTGATCAAATTATGTGAATAAAGCATCGTATGTATATCAACATAAATCTACCATTTTTTTTTAGTGAACTTTGAAAAAATTAACACTTGCAAGTAAAGCAAATAAGAAATAAACATTCTATTTTTTTATTTTCTATTAAATACAAGTGTTCCTCAAAAATTAATGACTTATGACATAGATGTTCTGGGATATAATGCCACTCTGAGTTTTCAATACAAATCTAATGAAGACAAGTACATGTGTGTTTTTCTTAGGTATTGGTGCTAGCCCACATCATGGTACTTGATCATTAAACCTGTTAACATTTCCTCAGTTTATTTACTGTACAATTTACTGCACAAATGCTTTCAAGTCTTTTATTACTTCTCCCAGAAAGATTGAGGATTTCATCCTGCTCTTCTGTTGAGTTGTCTTTCTGTGTCAACAGCGAGCAACTATGCAATGGGATGTATTCCATGTTGTCTGTGGTCCCTGAGCATGTGATTGAACTTTTCAGAGGGCATGTACCTTCAGAAAAGCTGTCTTTTGAAAGAAGGCACTTGGTTTTGTTACATCTGCAACTTCTAATTTGTGTGCATGGAAGGATAATATTTTAAAAATGCATTTCCATCATTCAGACACATAGATTTATCAGATTTTTAAAAGTTTAGTATTGTTTTAAGTAAGCTTATAGATATTGCTTGTCTGGAATCAAGTGATCAAAACATATGTGTGATATAAAGCATATATATGTATATATAATATAAAAGCTAAAGCTTTTACAAATAAAAGAACATAGAAAGTAGACTTTTCTTTTTATTACTAATTGAAAAGGACAAAAAAGCAAACTATATTGTCTAGAAAAAAAGGAATACAGATTGCCAATAATGTGTAATTCACATTTTCTCCAGGACTAACTTGAAGTCTGTGTTTCTCATGTGTTTTAAAAGATTGTGAAGACAATGATTGGGACTTTTCTGTTTTTAACAGTGCAAATGTCATCAGAAAGAGAGGTTAAGGGAAATTATTTCTAGACCTGATGTTACTTAATAGCCAAGTGAGCCCAGACCAGTTTTCCAGAAGTTCTTCCAGCCCTTTACTGACTTCAAGACCCCAAATCCCCTCTCTATTCTGGCTCCCTGTAGGGTAGATTTTAGCTAGTTGTCTTCTTCTTACAAGGAGTAGCCATTTCCCCAGATTCTTCTAGATCGTTCCTTCTTTGTCCTTGGAACAGAAGTTGCCATACTCTCTGCTCCCTTTCCTCTTAGCTATTTATCAAAAGCTATATATCCTATCATGAGATAGTCATGCAATGAAATACTATACACCCAACAGGATGACTAAACTAGAGCAAATTCCAGATTCAAGATGTTAACAGCATTTAAGTTGTAAAATTTCCAAAAACAGCGAATCTAAACTGTCCATATTTATTAAAAGGTTAATAGTCTGGTGGGTCCCTTAACTAGTCTTTTGAATGTGAGTCCTAAAACGACAATGCTGAGTGATAAAACTCCCTGTGTGGTGTTTGTTTTCAGACAGGGAAAGTGGGAAAAGGGTAAAAGTCCAAGGTGTGAGCTGATGGGTAGTTCAGGGCAAAATCACGGTCCCCTTTAATTGTAAAGGACCCATCATATTTTGTTAATTAATCAAATAAATAGCCCTACAGGATAAAGGGCTTCTTTTTTTCATGGAATTCCCTGGAGAGAGGAGCAGGCTCTCTGCAGTTACCACTTTATTTTTGTTGAAACAGCAACTGACACTTGGTGAGTTAGTTTCTTGGCTTTATGTTCTTTTGGCCCCACACATCTAGCAGTAGAAACTCAAAGCAGAAAGCAGCTCCTCCTGTGCACACAAGACCTGGAATAGTATGTTTCCTGCATGCTGAGGAATTGCTGGGAGGATTGAAATTACTGAAAGCAACTGAAGTGTCTTCTTGGCTTAGTTTTAATTTCTTGATCTAGCAATGACACTATTCTCTCCATAGAGTTTTGTCCCTTCTCCATTCCTCCTCTCCTTTCATTGTTATTCTGAGATGGCTGAAGTCTAGTAGGATTGGTCGTGGAATAAATAGGGCAAGGTGCTGTTGGCATAACATCATTTCAGGTCTGCTAGGAAATTCATTTTCCTGTCCACAAAGAAGACAGGCGTCTTAAACACACTTATCATAGTGCCAGACATCCATCCAGTTGGATCTGAAAAAACTGAAATTCATTCAGTTGGATCTTAAAGGTGTTTTCTTTCTGGAGGGGTCTCACTGAAATGAACATTCCTTTGGGCAGGGTGTCTCTGAGCTGCGTTTAGCACAGCAGAAGATGAGTCATTAATGGGATGCTTCTGGTGGCCTGATGAGGGACAAAACTAGATAGGGGAGGTGCTGTCAAGAACCATTTTGCAACATGTTAAAAAGTACGTGAAAAAGGTGATAAGCTTATTTCACGTTTTTCCCATGTTGTATCTCTTGGGCAGGGGCAGGAAAGGATGTTTAGAGATAGAAGACCAGAGTGAGCAGCAGAGAGAGAGAGTGTTATTAGAGAGGTTAGGACAACAGAGGCAAAAGACCCTGAAAGTTATTGGAAGCTTCTGGATGGAGCTGGGCCTATTGGACTTAGAAGACAGCTTGTCCCACAGTAGATAGGTTGAACTGGGTGCACTGGATTAGGACACAGTAAGTCCCCTACATATGAATGAATTCTAGTCTGAGAGCATGTTCGTAAGTTTGTTTGTTCCTAAGTCCAACAAAATTAGCCTAGGTACCCAACTAACACATTTGGCCATATAGTACCACACTGGAATAGGTTTATAATAGTTTTCACACAAATAATACATGAAAAAACAAACACACAAAAATAAAGAATACATTTTTAATTTTACAGTATACTACCTTGAAAAGTACAACAGCTGACACACAGGGGCACTTTCACATTTTTGAAAGTTCACAAATTAAAGGTTCATGTTTAGGGCACTTGCTTTATTTCTTAGATTGAAATTCCTTATTTTGAAGTGCCCTTCTATATAATTGGATAGACTCAGGTTGATGTCATTGGCATATGTAGGTCTGTGTATTTTTTAAAAAGAAGACTTATATTCAGGCCAGTTGTATTTCAGCCAGAACATACTGCCCTGACGAGCTGTTAGGAAAAGTAGTTTGAGTAAAATGAGGTTATTTCTAGAATGCAAGGAGAGGGAATCACCCTGATTCTACAACTGAATTGAATTAGATTTATGAGATTTTCAACAAGGTGAAGGCAAGATTTTCTGAGAGGAAAAGGGCTTAATTCAAGCAAAATGAAGGGCATGTAAACAGTATTTGGATAAGTTTTAAAATGAATTTAGTTTTCCTCTTAGTACTTTCTTCCCTCCCACCCCCACAAATATGGAAGCAAAAATTCAAAATAACTATTGTTGAAGCCGATTGGAAGTCCAGAGTCATTTTGAATGTTAGAAACCCAGAAACAAAATGAAGAAAAAATTGAGTGTTGCATCTGAATTAGCATTTAAAGTGGCATGTTTATATAAAAAGAGAATGGTGTAATATATCCTGAGAGTAAAGAGAGGATTTCAGACTGTGAAAGAATGTCAATTGCATTTATGTATTCATCGAATAGCCAGTTTTGGTATTTGGTATGTATTTGCAGCATCCCTTATCACGCCTGCATTTATCTTCTGTGAGGGGGTTGGGGGACGAGACTTGGGAGATAGAAACAATGCAGGATTGATCTTCCCACCTTTGCAAAATTATTAGGAAAACCTTAGCTTTGCTCCAGGAGAGGGAGAGTTGGGTCATCTAGGGAGGTTTATCAAAATACATGTGCA
The DNA here is from genome assembly GCF_910594005.1 of Cervus elaphus. NCBI lineage: Eukaryota > Metazoa > Chordata > Mammalia > Artiodactyla > Cervidae > Cervus > Cervus elaphus. Next base: position 15,976,525 of record NC_057839.1, on the reverse strand, counting down.
CATTTCCAAACACACTTGGGGGTGCAAATTGAAACCTGTGTGTATGTGTGTTGGGTGCTGAGAAAGGGAGAGTGGGGGACTTGTGACCTTTCAGCCCATTCTCTGGGTCAATCTAAAATGCCACCCTTGGCTAAGAACTGCTGTTCTTAGGGGAGCTGCAGGGTACGCGGCATGCAGAGTGAGCTTCTGGATGTCCAAAGGCATGAAGGTGAGTTCTCTTTCAAATTTACTAGGATGGTTTTTTAGCAAGCCTGAATCAGACAGGAATTTGGAGACTTTTTGGTGAACATTTCTTTTCAGCGTGGGCTTCCCTTGTGGCTCAGCTGGTAAAGAATCCTCCTGCAATACAGGAGACCTAGGTTTGATCCCTGGGTTGGGAAGATCCCCTGGAGAAGGGAAAGACTATCCACTGCAGTATTCTGGCCTGGAGAAGTCCATGGACTATATATATACATAGTCCATGGGGTTGTAAAGAGTCGGATACGACTGCGCAACTTTCACTTCGCTTTACTTTTTAGCAAGCCTTACTGAAGAAGGTGGCCCATTGGTGGATGCGTGGCTGTGGTCCCTTCCTAAAAGCCACCTTTTTGGGTCTTTTATTCAGTAGGCATTTCAGAGCCACACTGCCTGGATTCAATCCTACCTCTGCCATTTAACCAGCCTATGACCTGCAGAAGGTTATTTCATCTCTGTGTGTCTTTATTTCCTCATTTGTAAAAGCATGTATCCTGTATCCAAGTATCCTGGAACGTTTTGAGGATTAAATTAATAAACATTTGTAAAATGTTTGTAACAGTACCTGACACGCAGTAAGCTCTGTGTGTTTCGTTAAACATAAAGGGAATGAAACCTTCTACCCCAGCCCTCCCATCACTTCTTTCTGTCCTGTTGAGTTAAACAAAGGACTGCCAAGTAAACTGAAGAAGTTCCCTTGAAGCCAGATCATTTGAGTAGCACTTTCTAGAGGGTGACAGTGTATACCAACACTTCTGTCAACAGAGGGTATTAGAGAGGGCAGCCGGCCATGTACTCTTGGGTAGATTTTTCCCTTGTTTCCCTCCATGGTCTACCCCTCATATCAGGAGATTTCTAGGTGTGTGAAGGAGACAGTCCCCACACATGTTCTGGCTCTGTAGCATCAAGCTGTGAGGGAACTCCCTGTGCTCAATGGGTGGCCTGTCTTCCGGAATAATCCATCACTTGACACCTGCCCATCCTTCTCAGCGTGGTATTCAGGTTACTTCTCCTAACTGTGTTTTGAGACAGATATTGAGGAAAATGAAGTGGGATATTATAGATGTACATGCAGAAAAGTTTAATCATAGGATTTCGGAGCTGGAAGACACCTTAACAGAAAACTGCTTTTAAATACCATTGTTTGATAAGTGAGGGACCAGCAACTCAGAGGACATGAGATTTGCGTGTTGAGGTTGCTTCTTGACCATGGCCAGAATTCAGGGTTCCCACCCACCCCGGACTGGAAAGCAACCTTTCCTTCTTTAGGGAAATACATTTGAGTTAAAAAGAGATGATGAGCAAGGGTGTGGATGCACTCTGTTCTGTGAAGATGTGAATTACAGAGTCTTCATCCACAGTGCGGGTCACATCAAAGGCAGATTTTTGACAGAGTACACTTGACTTCACTGTGCTTGTCATGGTTTCTTTGAACATTGTGGAGCGTGTAGCCTCAAACTGTTCTTAAATATGTGCACGTATAGCTGATTCGCTCTGTTGTAAAGCAGACCCTAACACAAAGTGGTGAAGCAGTTATACTCCATTAAAAAGAAGAGAGTTTACACCTAAAACTGCAACGGAAAGGAAAATGTTAAGTCACATACCAGCACTACCAGGATACGGAGTTAACTCAGACTAGTGATGCTACACTGGTGGGGTGTGGCAGTTCCCAAATGTCCATCATCCAAGGAGTTGTGTGAATGGGGCAGCTGAATTCCGTATTGTTCTCCTGACCCCGTTGCTGTAGTAAGTCAGGCCCTCTGTGGGGAACTATTGGTCATATCCATTTGCGCGTATAGCATTTCTCTTTAGAATCACTGCATTTTCCTCTGCCATTCTGACTCGTGGGAATTAGACTTCCTGCTCTTTGACTCTTTGTGGCAAATGACTGTCAGACGTAAGCGGCTGGGTGAGAAATAGCTTAGGATTTCCCTCTCTGCTTTTCTGCAGTAAAGGCCTCAACCTCTGAGCTTCTGGGGGTCATTTCTTTCATCTGAATACACAGGCCTTGTCTTTGAACATGCTTTTATATAAAGCCATCTCTTCTGGGATAAGGATGAGGACTTTTCCATGCTTCTGTGTTGGAACCTAAGACATGCCCACAGAACATCCCAGAACCTGTACACCTGTCTTTCCAGTGGCCTTCTGGGCTCTGCTTTACCTCTGACATCACCCAGGTAGCTTTTGATTCCTTCCATAAGGAAATTGTATGCAGAGAGTTCCACAAATGCAATTGCATGAGAGGAAAGATTTATTCTGTAAATTTTATTGGCATGTGGAAATGGGTGCCTAGTCTGGAAGGGTAAATTTTGATGTTTTTTTTAAAGCATAAAAATTCTAATGATAATAAATTTAAATAGGCCTAATATATTGAAGGAAAGGATTTTTAAATGCTTCTTTCCTAGAACTATAATCTTTTAAGAAATATTTGCCTATTTTGTAGATGCTTAGGTGAAAATGTTCTTCCTCTATTAGAACATATTAATTTGGCCTAGGCATTATGCTTTTTATTGTGTGGGAAGAAATTATTTTTAATTTCTGCTGTGTCCTACAGATCAGTGAGATTAACCTTGGGGTGACATTAGCTCTGATTGCTTAACTCTTACTAAACCCTGATTTTTCCAATGCTGACTCTACTGTTATTGGTGGTGGTGTATGTGCTTTTACTTAGGAAGAGGTCTTTTGCATTTACTGGTGTTTTTCAAAAACTGAGGAGAGCGTTTTCATGGCACCCTCTGCATCCTTGTGTCACTGCTGTGGGACAAATGTTGTTCACTGCAGAGTCAGTGTGGACCGTCCCCCTGGGCTGACATCAGCTCTAGGGGAGGGCACGGTCTGCTCTCCTGGGCTCCCCTTGGCCTCTTGCTGAGAGGATTTGCTCTGTGCACGGCACATGAGTGAGTTCACCAGGGGTTTGATATTTCAGGTTGTAAGGCATAGTGTTTAGTATCTTAACAAATCAAGAATCAATTATCTTGGAGAATAAGCAGAAGTTTTTTTAAGTCTAGGATAAATTAAACGCTAAAACCAGTCCTAGTGGATTAAAGAAGCCTTTGGAAGCCCTGGAGTATATTTTGAAAATACACTTGACATCATATACTGAAATGAAATTAATAGATCAGTATATGGTTTTAAGTCTTAGGGGAACATTGGTGGTTTTTTTAGTGAGATTCTAAGGTATTACCAATTTGTATGTAAATGAAGTTGATTCTGGTAGAATCACAGGGAAAAATACTGTCATCAAAAAGCATGTTACTTAATTTTTATCTTTGAGAATTCAAGTCACTTAGCTCTATCTCACTTTTTTTCTTTTTTGGCTGGAAGGTGTTGGTTAGACCACATCCTTAAGACCACAGCAGAGGGTGGTGATGATGGTGGTGATCTGGGAAAATACTTAAAAGGGGAATTAAAGCAAACATAGTTTAGATTGTTACTCCTCAAGGCTCTGTGTAGTTTCTTTTCATCCATGGACCTTTTATTTACTGTTTAACATCACCTCGGCTGTTTTATGTTAAGTACCAGGAATTGTAAATTATAATTGTATTAAACCACAGCAGAATTTAAAACAACACAATGAGACAGAACCACTTCCTGTCATGAAATCCCATGTAGCATGAGCCAATTTAGGCTTCCCTGGCGGCTCAGTGGTGAAGAATCCATGGCCAAGGAAGAGACATGAGTTTGATCCCTGGATCATGATGATCCCCTGGAGAAGGAAATGGCAACCCACTCCAGTATACCTGCCTGGGAAATTCCATGGGCAGAATGAGCCCGGCGGACTACAGTCCACGAGGTTACAAGAGATTCAGACATGACTTAGTGACTAAGCAACAAGAGCAGCATAACCCTACATGCTCACAGTACGTAGCATGCTTCCCCCTCCCCTTAAAAAAAAAAAAACAAAACTTCATTGACCCATAATTGTGGGTTAATATTTCCCTAACAGCTAACAGTACTTCCCCCTCCCCTTAAAAACAAAGCTTCATTGACCCATAATTGACATATCATAAATTATACTTAAAGTACACAATCTCATAAATTGACATGCACACATATATACAGACAGTCCTGTGAAACCAGCTCCACAGTCAAGGTAATGAAATATCCATCTCCTCCAGAAGTTTCCTCTTACAGGTTTGTAATTGCTCCCTCCCCCTCCCCCAACATGCCTAATCAGACAGTTACTAATATTTTCCATTCCTAAAGATTTGTTTGCATTTCCTAAACTTTTAAATAAATGGAACAAAACTGCTTTTACTCTTTTTTTGTCTGGTTTCTTTCACTCCATGTAATTATCTTGCGATTCAGTTCTTTTGCAGTGTATGTTAATAGTCCATTGCTTTTTATTTCTAAGTAATATCCTATTGGTGGGTACAGCATAGTTTGATTATCCATCCACTTGCTGATAGACATTTGGGTCACGTATAGTTTGGGGCCACTATAAATAAAGCTGCTATACATGATTGGTAGATTTTCTCCTGGTTTCGGTTGCTTTACAGCATCTATTAAAGAGCAAAATATTTTAGTTTTCATGAAGTCAAATTTATCAGTTTGTTCTTTAAGTGGTTATGGTTTTGGTGTTGCATCTAAGCCATCTTTGACTGTTTCAGGGTCACAAAAGTTTTCTCCTCTTTTTCCATAAAATTTATAATTTTAGATTTAAAATTTTAGATGTTTATGTCTATGATCCATTTTGAGATAATTTTTGTGTGTGGGTGAAGTCTGGATTGAAGTTTTAAGTTCTTGCATACAGGTATCTAACTGTTCTAGCACCATTTGTTAAACAGACCATTCTCTGTCCCCTCTCCACTGAATTTCTTTGCAGTTTGGTTGAAAATTGGTTGTCCATATATGGGTGTCTATCTACAGACTTTCTATTCTGTTTCATGTCTTGTTTGTCTTATATCAGTGTCTGCACTGATTGAATTGTTGTAGCTGTATAGTAAGTTCAGATATCGGATAGTGTTAGTCATCCAGCTATATTTTTTATTTTCAAAATTGTTTGGACCATTCTAAATTCTTTAGGTTTGGAATCAGCTTATCATTTTTCTGCCCCCAAAATCCAGGTGAGATTTTTATTGGAATACATTAAATCTTTAGAGCAATTTGAGAAGCTATGAAAAAATTTCCAGTCGTTATAAGTCTTAAGGATAGATTAGGGAGAGCAATGTGTTAGTCGATGCAATGTGGAGAGACTGTGATGGAACTGTCACCAATGATATACTGATGGAGGAGATGGGTAACCCAGCTGTGGGAGGCTGAGTTGTGGAATAAGTGACCACAGATAAGCAAACATCCCCTCAGAGAAGCTCAAGAGAAATGGTTGGGTGGGTGGTTCAGAGAGCAGCTCAAGTAATGATTTCAAGCTGAGGTCAGAGAGGACTAGGTGCCTTTCTTCTGGAAAGAAGAGGTGCAGCGGAGAGCTCAGGCCCAGCATAGGCAGGGAATGGGGGAGGGAGGGCATGACCAGACAGCGTTCACATGTCCATGTCTGGTCTGGGAGAGGGCCACAAGGCCTGGAAAGAGTGTGATCCAGAAAACGCTTAGAGAGGGGAGGCGTTTGTCATAGAACAATGCAGGTCAGCTATACATTAGGACTAGCTATTGGTCTAGAACAGTGGTTCTCAACCAGAGGTGATATTGTCCCCTCGGGGACATGTGACAGTGTCTGGAGAGATTTTTGATTGTCACAATTGCTGGGAGGTGGATTTCTCCTCTCCTTTAGTGGCTATAGAGAGGACAGAGTTGTTGCTAAACATTCTGCAGTGTATGGGAAAACACCTGCCTCAACAAAGACTTGTCAACCCAGCATGTTCCTAGTGCTGGAGGTGGGGACCACTGGTCTAGAGAGGAAGGGCCAGAAAAGAGGGTGAAGTGAGAATGAAGGGATTGACTGCTCTGATGCCTACTGTCTATACTGTCTTGAGGAAAATACTCTCGTGTGGTGACCATGCTTGCTCAGAAATTAGTCTCTGGAAATCTTTTTTGTGAGTATTTTTGGAAGATGTCTGAAAGTGTTATCAAATAAGAATAGTTTAACAAAGCATGCCTTAACTACAAGGGAAGAAATGTTGAACATTTGAGTTAATTGACTTGAGAAGAAAGTATTTGTTTAGACATGGCATTGTCCACAGATGAGTTTATCAATTGGGATATTTTTGATTGCAAGTAATAGGAGAAAACCTAACTGAAAATGGCTGAAAAAAAAAAATTTCCCAGCTAATGTAACTAAAAAGTCCTGGCTTCTGGCAAGAGTTAATCAAGAGTTTCAGTGTTGACCCAGGGACCCAGTTTCTCCTTCATTCCAGGGCATGCTTCCTTCCTAGCTCGTAGATGACTGCCAACAGTTTTCACGGTTTGTTTTTTCTTATCTGTCCTCACCAGGAGTGGATTTTTCTTCTCCTGCCATTATGGGTTTCTCTTTGATTGGGCCATCTTAAATTATGTATCCATCCTTGAATATGACAATATTTATAGCATTGCCCTCATTAACTTAGACTGTTCAGTATGGTAACCACTGGCCACATGTGGCTGTTGAGCTCTTGAAATGTAACTAGTCCAAATTGAGATGTGAAAAAAAATGTGAAATATTTAATAATTTGTGTACTAATTGCATGGTGAAAGGGTAATATTTTGGGGTATGTTGGGTTAGAATACAAAACCATTATTAAAATTGCCTTCACTTGTTTCTTTTACGTTTGCTTTTAATGTGACTACTAGAAAATTTAAAATTGTATTAGTGGCTCCAAACTGTATTTTTGGCAGGCCAAACTGGCTAAGACCACTCAGGAGTCCCTTCAAGTAGAGTGGAGTCAACTCCATCCAAATCACATGGCAGATACACTTAGGGGAGAGAGATGGAATGGATATTGGGCAAGCAATCAGAAATGAACACTGCTGTGACTGGCATATGCATAAAAGGGAATATTTGTTGAATTGCTGCTATTTTACTGCAGGTGAATGTCTGGAAATGCTTCTGCTCTACTACCACTAAAAAGTTAATATTTTTTCTTAAATATATTTTTGAAAGTTCTAGAGCAAACATATGGCTCATAGTAACCAGTGAAGCAGCAGAGAGATACACTAGGAGGAAGGAAATAATCCCCATTCCTCTCAGTCCTTGTTTCCACTCCTAACCCGGGGTGGCCCTTGTCCGTCTGGTCTGTGTTCCTCAGTCCTTGTTCCATGTACACGGGGGTGCCTGCATGGCCATTGTTTTGCTGTGTTTGTTGCTACTGTCATAGTGGAATTATAGCTTTTCAATTTGTTTTTCTCACCTTACCAAGTCACACTCTACAGCTTTATCCTATTGTTTTGAATAATATATAATATTCTATATTATGGATATTCCACATTTCATTAACCATTTCCTCACTAATGGACATTAATGTTATTTCCACTCCCCCATCTTCCTGCGCCCCACAACAAACAATGCTGCAATAAATATCATTGTACCTGTATCCTTACGTACTGGTCCTTTTTTTTTCCCTATAGGATAGATTCCCAGAAGTGGAATTGCTTGGTCAAACGGTATGTGTATTTTTAATTTTAATAGATATTTCTAGATTCTTTCCCCAAAGAAATAGCAAATCACATTTGCACATAAGAATGCCCATTTTCTACATTTCACCAGCATTGGATGCCACTCTTTCTTTTCATTCTTGGCAGTCTTAAACCTCTGAGCATTAATTTACATTTCTTCACTGACTGTCACTGATGTAGAATATATTTTCATATGTTTATTATCCATTTGAATTTCTTTTCTTCATTTCCTATTCATTTCCACTACCCATTTTTCTAGTGTTTTTCTGTCACAATTTCTGGGAGCTATGTATTGTTTTAGAAATGTTAATCCAGTGTTATACCAGTGTTATATATGTGCAAATATAGCTTTTTGATTCTTGTCTATGTGTATGATGTCTTTTACTAAAAGAAAATTATTAATTATTATTTAATCCGACGTATCTATCATTTTCTTTATTGCTTCTGAGTTATCTGTTTTACTCAGGATGGCATTGTCCATCCCATGGTCATACAAACATCCTTATAAATATTCTTCCCTTTTTTTCCCTATTCTTTCTTTAAAAACATTCAAATCTTACTCCAGTTTTACGTTTTGTACATGATATGAAGTAGGATGCTATCTTTCTTTTTTCTCCCCAATATCGTTACTATAAGAAACTTTATTTTTCATGGGATGGAAATGTTACCCTTGTCACATATAAAGATGCCACATACCTTTGTATCAGTCTCTGGCCTCTTCATTCTGATCCCTGTCTGTCTGCTTCTGTGCCAACACCATTTTGTTTTGAATACAGTGGCTTTCTAGTGAGTTGTGCTGTCTGGTAAGTCCTCCCTCACTGGTCTGTTTTCATACTTTTCATGGTTGCTTTTAGCCATTTATTTTTTGTTTCATATTGATCTAGCTATATTAAATTTTAAAACTTAAAGGTGGGAAGTTTTATATTTAAAACATTTAAGATAAAATTCCCAACCTTTAAGTTTTAAAATTTAATATAATAATATATGATAAATAAAACTGCAAAATTACTTTGCAGTTTGGGAATCTCTTTACTTGATGTTACTAATTGGAAAATATTTACTGATAACTTAAAGGATTTTCTGTGAATTTTATTTCTCTAAATGTGACTTTGTTCCTGTGATAATTGTATAATTATCCTAAGATGCAAAAATGGGGATGCAGGCATGATATGTTTTAATCTGTCTAAAAATCAGATTATCAGATTATAATAAAGCTAAAGTGACCTTGTAAATAATTTGTATTTCTATTTATATAACGAACTAGAAGTTATACCTGTACCTGGATTGGTTGAGGGGTGTGTAAATTTGATAATATGACAAAGACCTATAGCTGAAGTTTATGATAAACTATGGGTTTTCAGTCCTTTTGCTTTGGTTTTTCTAAAAGTTAAACAATGTTGACTTAAGAAGTTATCACATTTGAAGTTTGAGGTAAAGTTGTTTTTAATATTTTATGTTTTTGACAATTCTTACATTAAGTTTTTACTAATGTGATATTAATTTTGTTCACTGAAATTCTCGATAGATTTTTTGGAAACTTTAGTTATAGTATTAAGGTAATAAATACTTCTGCATTTCTCTGAAGGCATCTGAAATTCTAAAGCTGCCTGTGATTTAAAATAATGGTTACATTTTCTTACAAATTGAACACATATGCAGATACACATGAGATCTGTATTTTGCTTATGAAAGTGAATAAAAGTCCTAATGTTTGTCCCTGCCCATTTTTATTTGGTTAATTAGGAAAAAACCATTAGTTTCTTCTATAGCCATAAAAGGAAATGGTGAAGTAACACATTGTGATTATTATTGAGTGATATAAATACTTGACAAATTATAATTGTGTTTTTAAAAATGATAGTTTTAGTACTTTCACTGAAAATATAGTTCAAATAAATAGATAGGTATGGCAATTTTTTACATGTGTATAAATATTAAAGATGATAATTTAGAGGTAGAAACTAATTTAAATTATTTACATGAAAACCACAAAAGGACTTAGTAAAATTAAGAGTTCACTTTGAACTTTCTATATGAATTTATAATTTTATTAGGTCAAAATCAAATATAATTTTACTGCTGTGTTCTAAACTAGGTAATTAATAATCACTGCCTGGCTTCCACCCACTACTCATATGAAATCAGCTAGTAGGCACCCCACGGACCCCAGTTTTATCACTAAAACTACTTTCCACTATTCTAAGATTCTGAAACATATGTGGTTGCTACAGCTGGGATAAGGGAACACTTTGTTGCTTTCAGAACAGTTGTTTTTTTTTTTTTAACCAAAGAGCAGGAATGCTTTCAGTAGTGTGTGGAGCTATACAGAGATTAGCCCAACTGAAGTAACTTATGCTGGCCAACAGTGGAAATTTAGGTGACAGAGCAAATGGTAATTTTAAGCCATTGAACAAGCTGAGCCTACTGAGAGCCGAGAGCAATCATGTTTTATCAAAGGTTGACAAATGATATAAACTGTACTGTATTAAAGGCATATCACATTTCTCATATTTCCTAATAAGCTGTATTTTAACCAGCTCAAACTGTGTTTCCTGCACTTGGGTTTTGTTGTTCTTGTTGTTTAATTGCTAAGTCATGTCTGACTCTCTGTGACCCCATGGACTGCAGCAAGCCACACCTCCCTGTCCTTCACTATCTCCCAGAGATTGCTCAGACTCATGTCCATTGAATCAGTAATGCCATTCAACCATCTCATCCTCTGTCATCCCCTTCTCCTCCTGTGCTCAATCTTTTCCAGCATCAGGATCTTTTCCAATGAGTCAGTTCTTTGCATCAGGTGGCCAGTCCTTTGCACCAGTCCTTCCAATGAATATTCAGGGTTGATTTCCTTTAGGATTGAATGTTTTGATCTCCTTGCCATCCAAGGGACTCTCAAGAGTCTTCTTCAGCACCACGATTTGAGAGCATCAGTTCTTCAGTGCTCAGCCTTCTTTACTACCTGCAATGCAGGAGACCCTGGTTCAATTCCTGTGTCGGGAAGATCTGCTGGAGAAGGGATAGGCTACCCACTCCAATATTCTTGGGCTTCCCTTGTGGCTCAGCTGGTAAAGAATCAGCTGGCAATGCAAGAGACCTGGGTTCGATCCCTGGGTTAGGAAGATCACCTGGAAAAGGGAAAGGCTACCCACTCCAATATTCTGGCCTAGTCACAAAGAGTCGGACAGGACTGAGCGACTTTCCCTTTCACTTTGAGCCTTCTTTATAGCACTTAAGTTTTAATCATCATCAAAACAGACAAAGATGATAAACATAAATATAAAAAGATATTTGTGTTATCAAATATAATATCACTTTTATGTGGAATCTGAACAATAATACAAATGAGCTTATTTAAAAAAGAGAAATAGACTCACAGACATAGAAAACAAAATTATGATTACCAAAGGGGAGGGATAAAGTAGGAGTATGAGATTAACAGAGATACACTACAATATATAAATTAACAAAGATTTACTGTATAGCACAGGGAACTATATTTGATATCTTATAGTAACCTATAATGGAAAAGAATCTGAAAAAGAATTTACATATTTATAATACACATATACACATATATGTGTGATACTGAATCACTGTACTACTATACACCTGAAACTAACAGTGTATCATAAATAAACCTTACTTCACAGGAGGGGCCTGGGTCGCCCCACCTTGAGCAGTCCCGGCGTCATCATCCTCTGCCACTGTCCAGTTATCTTTGACTACCACATATGGATTCCCACAAATCTCCGAAGGAATCAGTCCTCATTATGGGAGGAGCCTTGGCTGTGCTCTGGACCAGAAGGGAGTCCTTGTGATTCTGTTTGACATCAGCCACCCAGCTCAGGCCATTCCAGAAGGCATCCGGTTTATACCAGGAGACATCCGCTGTCTCTCTGATGTAGAGAACGACTTCCAGGGTGTCGATGTGGCTTGTATGTTCCATATCATGTCTTACAAGTTAACAGTCCAGTAGTGACATGGTGCGTTCATCCAGGAAGGTGACTGAGAGACCAGAGATCAAGCCTTGAGCCTTTGGAGTAGGAGCACTGACTCCAAGACCCTAGACCCAGAGAACTAACTGTAGGGAGTATCAAATAGTGAGAACTCACACCAAGGAAACAACTCGAATACAAGACCTGGCATCACCCAACCACCAGTAGCACCCTGTGCAGGATACCTCATCTAAACAACAAATAAAACAAAAATACAAACCCAGTCATCAGCAGACAGGATTACCACCTCACTCAGCCTTGCCCATCAGAGGAAAAACAAACAAGCAAACAAAAACTCCGCACAAATCTCACCCTATATGAAGCTTACACAGACCACTGGACCAACCTTAGGAGGGCAGAAACCAAAAGGAATAAAGAATTCAACCTTGAAGCCTGGGAAAAGAAGACCTCAAACACAATAAGTTAATAAAATAATGAAAAGGCAGAGAAATACTGCACAGATGAAGGAACAGACTAGAAATACAGAAGTCCAAATAAATGAAGAGGAAATAGGCAAACTACCTGAAAAAGAATTCAGAATAATGATAGTAAAGATGATCAAAAACCTTGAAAACAAAATGGAGAAAATGCAAGAATCAATTAATTAACAAAGACCTAGAAAAATTAATGAATAAACACACAGAGACAACACAATTACTGAAATTAAAAATACTCTAGAAGAAATCAATAGCAGAATATCTGAAGCAAAAGAATGAATCAGTAAGTTGGAAGGTAAAATGGTGGAAACCACTTCTGAAGAGCAGAATAAAGTAAAAAGAATGAAAAGAACTGAGCATAGTCTCAGAGACCTCTGGGACAATATCAAATGCACCAACATTTGAATTATTGGGGTCACAGAAGAAGAGAAAAAGAAAGGGTATGAGAAAATTTTTGAAGAGATTATAGTTGAAAATTTCCCCAACATGGAAAAGGAAATAGTCAAACAAGTCCAAGAGGCACAAACAGTCCCATACAGGATAAACCCAAGGAGAAACACGCCAAGGCACATACTAATCAAACTAACAAAGACTAAGCACAAAGAAAGAATATTAAAAGCAGCAAGAGAGAAGCAACAAGTAACATACAAGGGAAACCCCATAGGCTTAACAGCTGATCTTTCAGCAGAAACTCTGCAGGCCAGAAGGGGATGGAGGATATATTTAAAGTGCTGAAAGGGAAAATTCTACAACCAAGATTACTGTACTCGGCAAGAATCTCATTCAAAATTGATGGAGAAATAAAAGGCTTGTCAGGAAAGCAAAAGTTAAGAGAATTCAGTACTACCAAACCAGCTTTACAACAAATGCTAAAGGAACTTATGTGGTCAAGGAATACAAGAGAAGAGAAAAGATCTACAAAATCAACCCCAAACAATTAAGAAAATGGCAATAGGAACATATATATCAATAATTACTTTAAATGTAAATGGATTAAATGCTCCAACCAAAAGACACAGATTGGCTGAAAGGATACAAAAACAAGACCCATATATATACTGTCTAAAAGAAACCCACATCAGACCTAAAGACACGTATAGACTGAAACTGAGAGGATGGAAAAATATATTCCATGCAGATGGGAAGCAAAAGGAAGCCGGAGTAGCAATCCTCATATTAGACAAAATAGACCTTAAAATAAAGAAGATTACAAGAGATAAGGAAGGACACTACATAATGATCAAGGGATCAATCCAAGAGGAAGACATAGCAATTGTAAATAACTATGCATGCAACATAGAAGTACCTCAATACATAAGACAAACACTAACACACATAAAAGGAGAAATTGGCAGTAACAAATAATAGAAGACTTTAACACCCCACTCACACCAATGGACAAATCATCAGAACAGAAAATTAATAAGGAAACACAAGTCTTAAATGATACATTAGATGAGATGGATCTCATTGATATCTTCAGTACATTCTATCCAAATGCAGAAGAATACACCTTCTTCTCAAGTACGCATAGAACATTCTCCAGGATAGACCACATCTTGGATCACAAATCAAACCTCAGAAAATTTAAGAAAATTGAAATCATATCAAGAATCTTCTCCGACCACAAGGCTATGAGACTAGATATCAATTACCAGAAAAAAACTGTAAGAAACACAAACACAACAAGTTTCTAAGTAAACAATAGGTTACTGAAGAAATAAAAAAATTTCTAGATATAAATGACAATGAAAACACAACTCAAAACCTGTGGAATACAGCAAAAGCAGTTCTAAGAGGGAAGTTTATAGCAATACAATCCTACCTCAAGAAACAAGAAAAACATTGAATAGACAACCTAACTTTACACCTAAAATGGAAAAAGAAGAACAAAAAAAAACCCCAAAATGAGTAGAAGGAAACAAATCATAAAGATCTAAGCAGAAATAAATGAAAAAGAAATGAAAGAAACAATAGTAAAGATTAAAAAAAAAAAGCTGGTTCTTTGAGAAGATAAACAAAATTGATAAATAAACTATACTTCAAGTTTTTAGAAAAGAATAAATTTTAAATATAATTATGCATGTGTGTAAATACTGTTAATTATAAACTTATTTTTAAGTGTATGTAGACTATCACAGGATCTTAAAATCACAGTAAATAAGCAATGAACAAGCATATCATAAGATTAATAATAAAGGAATGTTTCTTTTATAATATACCAAGTATTTAAAACTTTAATTTGCTTCAGGGCTACCTAAGCTTAGACTCTGAAAGATAGAATTCTTAAATTAGGATGGAGAACCTATCTTTCTTTGTAGAACCAATATACATAATCATTTGTGACTGGGTGTTGGAATGATTGTAGTAGAGTCCATGGGCAAGAAACAGAGTTGTTTATGTTTGAAGCTAGGAGAACTCTAGCTGCTGCAATGTGCCATCATAGCACCCCCAAAAAACCCCAAAACATTGATTTAGAGGATGTGAAATGATAGACTAGAAAGATATAAGCAGTAGAATAATTAAAATAGTGCTCAGAGAACCTAAAGAGTAAGGAAAGAAATGCCCCCAAAACTGCAACCTTGGGTACAAATAGTCACATATATTGATTTAAATTAATCAGTTCAGGTTATATTCAGCATCTCTGCCTTACATGAAGATACAAAGCAGGTGATATTATGGTGTTGACCAAAAAACAATAATGTACCTCCAAAAATATTTCAGGTATTATGTTCAAAGCAATGTTCCTTAGGGCCAGAACCCTCCTTAACTCATAGGTGTTCTTAATCTAGATCAAACTGAAGTAAAAACAACAACAACAACAAGTTATGTGGCATTGTACTTTTAAAAGATGAAAAAAATCTTACAACTTACAACTCAAAATTAAAACTGAATCAAGGTAAATATTTTGCTCACATTAGTTATCAATTTAAGACTTGTAAGGGTTGCCTACAAATGATCACAGTAAATTAGGGCAGTAACACTGTTCTAATGCAATACTACTCTCTTTTTCTTGTTTAAATTACCTTCATTAAATACTACCTTCATGTGTTTGGTACTGTCTTCAGTTAGGTTCAGTCACTCAGTCATGTTTGACTCTTTGAGACTCCATGGACTTGAGCAGGCCAGGCTTCCCTGTCCATCACCAACTCCTGGAGCCTACTCAACTCATGTCCATTGTGTCGGTGATGCCATCCAACCACCTCATCCTCTGTCATCCCCTTCTCCTCCTGCCTTCAATCTTTCCCAGCATTAGGGTCTTTTCCAAGGAGTCTATTCTTTGCATCAGGTGGCCAAAGTATTGGAATTTCAGCTTCAGCAACAATCCTTCCAATGAATATTCAGGATTGATTTCCTTTAGGATTGACAGGTTGGATCTCCTTGTAGTCCAAGGGACTTTGAAGAGTTTTGTCCAACACCACAGTTCAAAAGCGTCAATTCTTCAGTGCTCAGCTTTCTTTATAGTCCAACTCTCATATCCATACATGACTACTGGAAAAACCATAGCTTTGACTAGATGGACCTTTTTTGGCAAAGTAATGTCTGTTTTTTAATATGTTGTTTGTGTTGGTCATAGCTTTTCTTCCAAGGAGCAAGCATCTTTTAATTTCATGGCTGCAGTCACCATCTGCAGTGATTTTCGAGCCCAAGAAAATAAAGTCTGTCACTGTTTCCATTGTTTCCCCATCTATTTGCCATAAAGTGATGGGACTGAATGCCATGATCTTAGTTTTCTGAATGCTGAGTTTTAAGCCAACTTTTTCCACTCTCCTCTTTCACTTTCATCAAGAGGCTCTTTAGTTCTTCTTCACTTTCTGCCAGAAGGATGGTGTCATCTGCATATCTGAGGTTATTGATATTTCTCCTGGAAATCTTGATTCCAGCTTGTGCCTCATCCAGCCTGGCATTTCGCGTGATGTACTCTGCATAGAAGTTAAATAAGCAGGATGACAATATACAGCCTTTATGTACTCCTTTCCCAATTTGGAACCAGTTTGTTGTTCCATGTCCTGTTGTTGCTTCTTGACCTGCATACAGATTTCTCAGGAGGCAGATCAGGTGGTCTGATATTCCCATCTCCTTCAGAATTTTCCACAGTTTATTGTGATCCACATAGTCAAAGTCTTTGGCATAGTCAATAAAGTACATGTTTTTTTTAAACTCTCTTGCTTTTTGATGATCCAATGGATGTTGGCAATTTGTTCTCTGGTTCCTCTGCCTTTTCTAAATCCAGCTTGAACATCTGGAAGTTCACAGTTCACATACTGTTGAAGCCTAGCTTGGAGAATTTTGAGCTTTACTTTGCTAGTGTGTGAGATGAGTGTAATTGTGCTGTAGTTAGAGCATTCTTTGGCATTGCCTTTCTTTGGTATTGGAATGAAAACTGACTTTTTCCAGTCCTGTGGGCAATGCTGAGTTTTCCAAATTTGCTGGCATATTGAGTGCAGTACTTTCACAGCATCATCTTTCAGGATTTGAAATAGCTCAACTGGAATTCCATCACCTCCACTATATTTGTTTGTAGCGATGCTTCCTAAGGCCCACTTGACTTTACATTCCAGGATGTCTGGTTCTAGGTGAGTGATCATACCATTGTGGTTATCTGGGTCATGAATATCTTTTTTGTGTAGTTTTTCTGTGTATTCTTGCCACCTCTTTTTAATATCTTCTGCTTCTGTTAGGTCCATACCATTTCTCTCCTTTATTATGCTCATCTTTGCATGAAATGTTCCCTTGGTACCTCTAATTTTCTTGAAGAGATCTCTAGTCTTTCCCATTCTATTGTTTTCCTCTATATCTTTGCATTGATCACTGAAGAAGGGTTTCTTTTCTCTCCTTGCTATTCTTTGGAACTCTGCATTCAAATGGGTATATCTTTCCTTTTTTCCTTTGCCTTTAGCTTCTCTTCTCTTCTCAGATATTTGTAAGGCCTCCTCAGACAACCATTTTGCCTTTCTTTTTCTTGGGGATGGTCTTGATCACTGCCTCCTATGCAATGTCACAAACCTCCTTCCATAGTTATTCAGGCACTCTATCAGATCTAATCCCTTGAATCTATTTGTTACTTCCACTATATAATCATAAGGGATTTGATTTAGGTCATACCTGAATGGTCTAGTGGTTTTCCCTACTTTCTTCAATTTAAGTCTGAATTTGGCAATAAGGAGTTCATGATCTGAGCCACAGTCAGCTCCCAGTCATGTATAGAGCTTCTCCATCTTTGGCTGTAAATAATATAATCAATCTGCTTTCAGTATTGGCCATCTGGTGATGTCCATGTGTAGGGTCTTCTCTTATATTGTTGGAAGAGGGTGTTTGCTATGACCAGTGTGTTCTCTTGGCAAAACTCTATTAGCCTTTGAACTGCTTCATTTTGTTCTGCAAGGCCAAATTTGCTTGTTACTCCAGGTAGCTCTTGACTTCCTACTTTGGCTTTCCAGTCCCCTATAATGAAGAGGACATCTCTTTTGAGTGGTAGTTCTAGAATTTCTTGTAGGTCTTCATAGGACCATTGAACTTCAGCTTCTTCAGCATTACTGGTTGGGGCACAGACTTGAATTACTGTTATATTGAGTGGTTTGCTTTGGAAACGAACAGAGATCATTCTGTCATTTTTGAGATTGCATCCAAGTACTGCATTTTGGACTCTTTTGTTGACTATGACAGCTACTGCATTTCTTCTAGGGGATTCTTGCCCTCAGTAGTAGATATAATGGTCATCTGTAAAATATCACCAGCTTCCCATCTTTATTTTGCCTTAATCCACGTTAGAAATGTTAAGCCTCATACACATAGGAGAGAGTACAAAATACTGATGCAGTAGATCCAAGGCAAGGATGAGGCTTCCATATTGCTTCACATAGAGACCTGGTGACACTAGTGGTAAAGAACTCGCCTGCCTATGCAGGAGACATTAGCGATGCTGGTTCCATCCATGGGTTGGGAAGATCCCCTGGAGGAGGAAATGGCAACCCACTCCAGTATTCTTGCCTAGAGAATCCCATGGACAGTCCATAGCGTTGCAAAGTGTTGAACATGACTGAAGTGACTGAGCATGCATCAGAAGTTCAAGTGTGTTATCACCAGGGAAGATAAGGTTCCTTTGGAGTGACGGTCCAACCCTGTCCCTGGGCTCCTTGCAGAAATTATGAATCAACTGTAATTGTGACCTAAGCACTTGTCCTTTCTGCTGCCAGGTCTTCTGCCCATTAAGAAATGTGTTGAGACTGCTCCATTTGTTTGCACGAAGCCACTGGGTCGGTAGTCAATGATCCTTATACTGGGTGCCTTAAAGAAGAATAACCACTCTTTTGAGAAACCTATTGTGAGCTGGTCATATGAGCCTCCAGCTGCATTTAATTTCCAGGTTAGTTAATGTCAGAAGATGGCTTTTTAAAATGGTACATTAAATGTGGGG
Source organism: Cervus elaphus (assembly GCF_910594005.1). NCBI lineage: Eukaryota > Metazoa > Chordata > Mammalia > Artiodactyla > Cervidae > Cervus > Cervus elaphus. The sequence continues at coordinate 15,957,899 of NC_057839.1, read as the reverse complement.
ACCAATTATTAATCCCTATAGTATTTTTCTACACCTAAATGTCGATCTGTCAGTCTTCTTGAGTTTTGTAATATCTTCTAACATTCAGATTCTGATGAATGAAAGAGCTCTTTGCAAAAAAAGAAAAAATACCATTGGTCCCTTCTGCTAATACTGAATTTGTTAAAAGCCAGCTCACTGTCTCTTAGCAAGGGATAGGATTATTGAAATGTATGAATAGAAAACTTCAAAAGAGAACCTGTCAAAGCAATACAAAGGAAAAATATTTTAAATATAATTGCAGTTTTATTCAGTAGTGAGAGAAAAAGAGTCAAAGCATTTCTTCTTAATGCCACACTGAGGCATGGAACATTTTGTGAGAATGAGTAGAATATTCACAGGAAGGAGGGCATCTCGGCGTTCTCCAATTTAGCACGGCTCATGACCCCCAACCTCCCATTTATCTGACCAGATTCCCAACTGCTCTGTTGAGGCCCCTTCATTTTCATCTTCTTAGACACCCCACCATGTAGCATGAGATCACATTTGTAGGGACACTGGGACTGAACAAACACTTTCTTTTACATGGTGCTTTCAGAAGAATCCTTTTATGTCCTAGATGGCTAGGATCCTTGGATGTCTGAACAATGAAGAATCGGAGCAAGAAATTTCTACACCAGAACCCTGGGAGCATAACACACTTTGAAGTAAATTTCCCCGCTTTGTGGGACCATAGTAAAAAGTGGGGTTTTTCATGATCCTTGCATTGATGTCTGCAAAGCCAGATGGCTTTGTAAAATGAGCCCCAAGCAGTATAACTGATTAAAAGAAATGCCATGTAGTTGAAGGCTTTCCTATCCATTGTGAGCCTCGCAGATAGAATTGTTCTCTTGGGGTCCATTAATATTGGGGAATCGCACTCTCTATCTTTAGGGGTCAGCCAGTGACAACTGAGGCAGGTGTTGGCAGCAGAAGCCTCCCAAATGAAGGCTGAAAAAGTCTCTCTAGTCAGCCACCAGGAGAACTTCCTCGAAAAGAAATGAAGCTGGCCACTGATGGGAGTGGCAGATTTTATTTTCTTGGCCCCCAAAATCACAATGGATGGTGACTGCAGCCATGAAATTAAAAAACACTTGCTTCTTGGGAAAAAAAAAGCTATGACAAACCTAGACAGTATATTAAAAAGCAGAGACATCACTTTGCCAACAAAGGCCCATCTAATCAAAGCTGTGGCTTTCCCAATAGTCATGTATGGATATGAGAGTTGGACCATAAAGAAGGCTAAGTGCTGAAGAATTGATGCTTTCAAATTGTGGTGCTAGAGAAGACTCTTGAGGGTCCCTTGGATAGCAAGATAATCAAACCAGTCAATCGTAAAAGGAAATCAACCCTGAACATTCATTGGAAGGACTGATGCTGAAGCTCCAATACTTTGGCCACCTGATGTGGAGAGCTGACTCATTGGAAAATACCTTGATGCTGGGAAAGATTGAGCGTAGGAAGAGAAGGGGGTGACAGAGGATGAGATAATCAGATGGTATCACTGACTCAATGAACATGAATTTTAGCATACTCTGGGAGATAGTGAAGGACAGGGATGCCTGGCATGCAAACATGACTGAGTGACTGAACAACACCAACTGAGGGGAATAAGTGCTTTGAGGGTTGTAAGTACTTCCTGAAGTTATGACTCACATGTTTCAAGTTATCCTCTCATTCTTGGCTTCTTTTGGTTGTGGTCCTACATCTGCATCCTCCTGAGCACCCCAAAACTTCCAACGCCTCATACCTAGGGGCGACCCTCACTCATTCATCTTCTCTGTAGAGTGTAAATGACTCTTTTGAGGATAGTCAAGCTCTTGCTTTTGTTGTTGCCCGTATAAAAATCGTTCAGCCCGTGTTTGTAACCCAGAGCACTGACCTTAATGTAAGAATACAGTCATATATTTCAAGTTGTTTAGGGCAGAGGGGAAAGGAAGGGGCACTGATGAAATCTGGCCTTCAGGTAGAGGAATTCATAGATGTAACAAATTGTTCTCTGGCTCTGTAACCTACTATTTGATCATTGGGAAATGGCGTTTGGGGCAGAGAAAGGAAAAACTCATCTTAAGACAAGCTTTAAAACCCTGTTGTAAAAGAGGTAGCTGGCCTGGGTTCAGTTCTGTTCCTGTCATCAGGAAATATTTTAGTCCTGTAGTGTTAGTCATAGGCAGTGTTTGGAAACCAAACCACCTCACTCCTGCTTTTCTCCCTGTGGCCGTGTCCTCTTACCGACTCATCAGATGTAGTGCTGGTTTGCTCACAGAGTAGCAGCAGTGGAGAACCAGGGACCTGTGTCCCATTGAAATAGCTCACTTCCAAAAAGTTTATACTTTCTGTCTCTCTGAATTTATAAGACTCCTTTCAAAGAGGAAAATAATTCAATCCTAGAGGCATTTCCAAGACTTGTTATTAGAGAATGAATTGATATGTGGTTTCTTATTGTGGTCTGTTTTTTTAGTAATAATGTAGAATTTATAGCATCTTAGTAGGTTAAGGCTAATTGGTCTTTGTAGAAAATAATAATTTAAACAATACTTCTAACAGTCACACAGGGGTCATTACAGAACTAGGAAATAGGAAAAATGCATTCAAAATTTCCCTATATCTTACCACTTAAAGAAAAGATAATTTAAAAAGCAGAGCATTTACTTTTTCCTTGTGTCTTTTGATGCATTAGATAATTTCTCCTTTGGTTATTTTTGGTGTTGTAGTCATATAGCTTTTAAGAAATCGGGTAGCATTTTATTTTGCTGTGAAAATTCTTAGATCATAAAGTGTTGATCATTTTTCACAATTACTTCCATTGTAGAAAAATGGAGAAGTATAAAGAAATGTTTTCATCCATAATCCCACCTTGTAGAGACAGTCCCCACTAGCATTTTAGTGTATTACTTTTCAGGTTTTCTTCTAAATCCTCATTCTTTGATGCTTATTGATTCTTGGAGTCCATTTTCTTTCCAGTTGGGAAGTATTTTCTGAAGCCCACCATTCATATATGAGCTGAGTGACCTACTTGCCCATAGAATTTTCTGTGTCTTCCAACAGAAACAACCAGGAGAGCAGAGTTCTGGGCTGTTTCTAATGGTCACATATCATCATTTAGGTTCCTGACCCGTTTCCTTATTTTCAGTAACTCATTTTATAAAGTTCCAAATGATAACTTTTTTTTTTTCTACAGCTGTTGGCAATATTTGTTTAGGTTCAGAAAGGCTGTTACTTTTTATGTGTGGGAAATCACTCTGAACAACACATTTTAATAGGTTCCACTGGTCAGCAGAGAGATGCTATTTTCATTTAGGGAATAGAACAGATTTTCCTTTGTTTGGCTTTAACACTTGGGGCTTTGTAAGATTTCCCCAGAAACCAGCACTGCGGCCATTCTTAGCCAAGTTGTGATTTGCAGAGTGATTTATCGATCAGGGAGGGTTTCCCAGAATTCCTCAGGATGTGTCATTAGTATAACTTTGCACATGCTGGAGTAGAGGTTCCCTTGAGCCAGGGAGTTTCGGTCCCTGCTGTGTCCCCTCTGTCTAGAATCATATAATAGTTGTTCTATAAATATGGTCTATGTGTGTTTTAAAATCATGTATCTCCCTTACTGTTTTTTAAAAATTTGTTTGTTTTTTAATTGAAGGGTAATTGCTTTATAGAATTTTGTTGGTTTCTGTCAAATATCAACATGAATCAGCCATAAGTATACATATGTCCTCTCATGGACTAACACATTAGTTAAGTTGACTGAGAAGTTATTGTATTCCTCTGTTAAGTTATTCTAACTTCCAGTAGGAATATGCTGTGCTTCAAATATGAATGTAGATGTTGGGCCCTCCCCTTGATGTATTTGAGTCTAGTGCGATTTTATCTTGTTGTTTGCATTTACATCTTTTATGAAAACAGGCAACAGTGATGGATTTGTTACTGGTTAATGTTTTTATGTTTTTCCAGTCCTCTGTATAAAGAAGCGTAATTTAAATTTAACCTCATCCTAAATTCTAATTTATTTGTTTTGGTTTATTGTCAGAGAATTTTAAGCGTAGGTGACAGAGGCTTTCATTTACCAATAGGCATTGAAGAGTGCCAGACATAGATAACTATTCAAAGCATATTTCCTCTTGGTCTGGCTTGAATTTCCTACATCACAGTTTCATGGAGGGGAGGGAGCAGGTAATGCAGTACATAAAATGGATATTAGTTGATTGGAATCAGATGAAGCTTTTTGCAGTTACAATTCCCATGGTTTGAATACATTTATCTGATAATTATTCTTTTGCTAGATGAGGGAAAGAAAGGAAAAGAGGTTAAAAAAAAAAAAGTTATCAGTGGGACTGTGACCAAGGAGCACTCTGACTTTAGGTGCGTTGTTGTTGTTTTTTTTTTAATCAAGGTATATGACTTGCATGAAGGGGACTTTCCTGGTGGTCCAGTGGATGAGACTGTACTCCCAATGCAGGGGACACAGGTTTCATCCCTGGTCAGGGAACTAAGATCCCACATGCTACAACTAAAGATCCCATGTACCACAACTAAGACTCGACCCAGACAAATAAATAAAGATTATTTTATTTTATTTTATTTTTTTACACAAAGAATATTTTTTTATTTTATTTATTCATTTTTTTAATTGATTAATTTTACTTTACAATATTGTATTGGTTTTGCCATACACTGACTTGAATCCTCCACGGGTGTACATGTGTTCCCCATCCTGAAACCCCTCCCACCTCCCTCCCCATCCCATCCCTCTGGGTCATCCCAGTGCACCAGCCCCAAGCACCCTGTATCATGCATTGAACCTGGATTGGCGATTCATTTCACATATGATAATTTACATGTTTCAATGCCATTTTCCCATATCATCCCACCCTCACCCTCTCCCGCAGAGTCCAAAAGACTGTTCAATACATCTGGGTCTCTTTTGCTTTCTCGCATACAGGGTTATCATTACAATCTTTCTAAATTCCATATATATGCATTAGTATACTGTATTGGTGTTTTTCTTTCTGGCTTATTTCACTCTGTATAATAGGCTCCAGTTTCATCCACCTCATTAGAACTGATTCAAATGTATTCTTTTTAATGGCTGAGTAATATTCCATGGTGTATATGTACCACAGCTTTCTTATCCATTTGTCTGCTGATGGACGTCTAGGTTGCTTCCATGTCCTGGCTATTATAAACAGTGCTGTGATGAACATTGGGGTACATGTGTCTCTTTCAATTCTGGTTTCCTCAGTGTGTATGCCCAGAAGTGGGATTGCTGGGTCATATGGCAGTTCTATTTCCAGTTTTTTAAGGAATCTCCACACTGTTCTCCACAGTGGCTGTACTAGTTTACATTCCCACCAACAGTGTAAGAGGGTTCCCTTTTCTCCACACCTTCTCCAGCATTTATTGCTTGTAGACTTTTGGATAGCAGCCATTCTGACTGGCGTGAAGTGGTACCTCATTGTGGTTTTGATTTGCATTTCTCTGATAATGAGTGATGTTGAGCATCTTTTCATGTGTTTTTTAGCCATCTATATGTCTTCTTTGGAGAAATGTCTGTTTAGTTCTTTGGCCCACTTTTTAAATGGGTCTTTTATTTTTCTGGACTTGGGCTGCAGGAGTTGCTTGTATATTTTTGAGATTAATTCTTTGTCCATTGCTTCATTTGCTATTATTTTCTCCCATTCTGAAGGCTGTCTTTTCACCTTGCTTATTGTTTCCTTTGTTGTGCAGAAGCTTTTAATTTTAATTAGGTACATTTTGTTTATTTTTGCTTTTATTTCCAATATTCTGGGAGGTGGGTCATCGAGGATCCTGCTATGGTTTATGTCGGAGAGTGTTTTGCCTATGTTTTCCTTTAGGAGTTTAATAGTTTCTGGTCTTACATTTAGATCTTTAATCCATTTTGAGTTTGTTTTTGTATATGGTGTTAGAAAGTGTTCTAGTTTCATTGTTTTACAAGTGGTTGACCAGTTTTCCCAGCACCACTTGTTAAAGAGATTGTCTTTTCTCCATTGTATATTCTTGCCTCCTTTGTCAAAGATAAGATGTCCATAGGTGTGTGGATTTATCTCTGGGCTTTCTATTTTGTTCCATTGATCTATATTTCTGTCTTTGTGCCAGTACCATACTGTCTTGATGACTGTGGCTTTGTAATAGAGACTGAAGTCAGGCAGGTTGATTCCTCCAGTTCCATTCTTGTTTCTTAAGATTGCTTTGGCTATGTGAGTTTTTTTGTGTTTCCATACAAATTGTGAAATTATTTGTTCTAGTCCTTTGAAAAATACCGTTGGTAGCTTATAAGGATTGCATTGAATCTATAGATTACTTTGGATGGTATACTCATTTTCACTATATTGATTCTTCCTATCTGTGAACATGGTATATTTCTTCATCTATCTGTGTCATCTTTGATTTCTTTCATCAGTGGTTTATAGTTTTCTATATATAGGTCTTTTGTTTCTTTAGGTAAATTTATTCCTAAATATTATATTCTTTTCGTTGCAATGGTGAATGGTATTGTTTCCTTAAGTTCTCTTTCTGTTTTCTCATTGTTAGTGTATAGGAATGCAAGGGATTTCTGTGTATTAATTTTCTATCCTGCAACTTTACTATATTCATTGATTAGCTCTAGTAATTTTCTGGTGGAGTCTTTAGGGTTTTCTATGTAGAGGATCATGTCATCTGCAAACAGTGAGAGTTTTACTTCTTCTTTTCCAGTTTGGATTCCTTTTATTTCTTTTTCTGCTCTGGTTGCTGTGGCCAAAACTTCCAAAACTATGTTGAATAGTAGTGGTGAGAGTGGGCACCCTTGTCTTGTTCCTGACTTTAGGGGAAATGCTTTCAATTTTTCACCATTGAGGATAATGTTTGCTGAGGGTTTGTCATATATAGCTTTTATTATGTTGAGGTATGTTCCTTCTAGTCCTGCTTTCTGGAGGGTTTTTATCATAAATGAATGTTGAATTTTGTCAAAGGCTTTCTCTGCATCTATTGAGATAATCATATGGTTTTTATTTTTCAATGTGTTAATGTGGTGTATTACGTTGATTGATTTGTGGATATTGAAGAATCCTTGCATCCCTGGGATAAAGCCCACTTGATCATGATGTATGATCTTTTTAATATGTTGTTGGATTCTGTTTGCTAGAATTTTGTTAAGGATTTTTGCATCTATGTTCACCAGTGATATTGGCCTGTAGTTTTCTTTTTTTGTGGCGTCTTTGTTAGGTTTTGGTATTAGGGTGATGGTGGCCTCATAGAATGAGTTTGGAAGTTTACCTTCTTCTGCAATTTTCTGGAAGAGTTTGAGTAGGATAGGTATTAGTTCTTCTCTAAATTTTTGTTAAAATTCAGCTGTGAAGCTGTTTGGTCCTGGGCTTTTGTTTGTTGGAAGATTTCTGATTAGTTTCAATTTCTGTGCTTGTGATGGGTCTAAGATTTTCTATTTCTTCCTGGTTCAATTTTGAAAGGTTGTACTTTTCTAAGAAAGATTTTTTAAAAAGGCTTGAATGAGAGTAAGAAACACCAAATTCATGTTGGTGATTACCTCTGGGAGGACAGAGGGGAGCTAAGATCAGGATGGTTGCTGCAGGTTTCAATGGTGTGTGATTTATCAGGGTGAGTAACTGATATTCAGGTATAGATAGATGGTCATTCCATTATTTCTTTCCTAGATTTTTTATTAAAAACAATAAAAGATGGAGAGTGGCTGTGCATGAAAGGGAGATTTCCCCCAGACCGCTTGTATCTTTGAAAGATTTAGCTTTCTTTAACAGCTTTTTCAGCCTTTGCCATTCTCAGCGTCTTTCAGACAGATCCTGTGGCTAAAAAGGCCAGGAGAGGGAAAAAATGGGAAGATGTTGTGGACACAGGGAAATGTGTGTGAGAGAAATGAGTGATTACATTGCCTCTTTCTGCACAACCCTTTACTCTTCTCTGCTTTTATTCAGTTGTTTCTACATAAGCCTGGGGCAGCTGCATATGCATGCAGTTCGGTCCTGTGTACAGACTCTGAAATGTAGGTACCCCATTTGACTGGGCCTGATTTCTCCTTATCTTACATAGTGATGGATAATCCTTGTTAATGGGGGAGGTCTTGTTAGAGGGAAGCACTCACCCTCACCCCGGTCATTAGTGAGTGTTCCTGGAACCCACATGGCTGGAGCCCCAAGTATGTAATGATGGTGGCTGAGAAACTAAGAGCCTCAAGAGGCCACTCAAAGCCCACAAAGGAGGTGGACACTTGAGAGAAAAAGAGCATCGTGCTCAGCCTGGCAAGGTGGGTGAAGAGGCTCCACTCACCCCACAAAATTAGCCTGCCAAGGCTGTTGTAACAAAGTGCCACAAGCTCTGGGTGGTTTAAACAGCAGGAACTTCTAGGTTTGAAAGCTAGGAGTCCAAGATCAAGGTGTTGACAGGTTTGGCTTCTCATGAGAGCTGTGAGGGAAGATCTGTCCCAGTCTTCTGTCCTAGCTTCTGTGATTTGCTGACCCAGTCGCCTAACTTGGCTTGCACACATGTGGCTCCCATATCTACGTGCATCCTCATATTCTCCTGTGTGCATGCCTCCTCCTGCATCCAAATTTCTCCCTTCTGTGTGGACACAGTTGCACAGAATAGGACCCCACAATGACCTCATTTTAACATGATCATCAGCAAAGATTCTGTTCCCAGATCGCATTCACAGGGGCTGGGTGTGTGGACCTCAGCATCTTTTGAAGGACACAGTTTACTCTGTAACACCCCCTCCATTTCTCATCCTCACTGCTTATATCTGAAAGGGAAATTTTACCTGTCAGCTTAAGCTTGTACTGGTCTATGAAATGTCTTCTTGTTTTCTCAAGAATTCCTCTGAATGGGCTCCATCGTCCTACTGACAGAGAGAGAAAGAACTGTGGGGAAAACACAGAGATAAGACAAGATACCTGTTAGGGAGAGAGCAGTTGAGAGGAGCATTTGCAAGAGAACAACGCAAGGAAGAAATATGAATTACTCCTTGCTACCGTTTCCTTTTTCCTTCTATCCAGACTCTTCTGCACACCTTATTAGAGCAAAGACTAATCTATCAAAATCCAATCAATTCCACTTTAGATGATGGCCAATGAATATGTTTCTACTACGTTACCTGTGAAATAGGCCTTTGTGGCTAAGCCTGGAAACCTCCCCCACTGTTTATAATGTTGTTTTTCTGAGAATGCAGTCTGATGCCTTAGCCTGGCAGATGCACCTACTGAGCACAGTCCAGCATGTTGTTGAAATGAGCTGGGGAAATAGGGCTGCCCAGGTTGAGACATCATGGCAGTTTTCTCCCTCCCACATCAGGGTGCTTAGGGGATGCAGAAGGGCACTCTGAGCAATATTGCTCCTCCCTGCTGGAAGATGAGCACCTACTTGGTGTCCCTTTGGTCAACAAGGCTGGACCTTCATGTGCCTCAAGGATTTCCCCTGGGAGCTGGGCTCATGCCCAGAACTAACACCACTGGGGCACCTGCAGAGACATTCAGCTGTATCCCCAATATCCATGGTCCCCTTCTGCTTTATGGATATAACTGATTTTTGTCAGGGGTTGGTAATGTGCTCAATTAAAAGACTATGCCTAAGAGCTGCTTGCCCTCACAGCTAGATGTAGTTATGGTATTGTGTTTTGGCCAGTGAGATCTAAGCAGAAGTTTCTTGGGGAATAGACAGCTGGTGAGGATCCTTTTCCTTTTTTTCTGTTTTTGTCTTTCTGTATGTAATGTATTTATGTTGGCCAGAGATCAGGCAGCCACACTGGTCCCTGAGGTAGAACATGAGGGTAGATTACCAGAAGGATGATAGAACTGAAAGGTAGAAGTACTTTAATCAGATGATTTGGTAGCCATCATATCAGCCGCGGATTTCCTGCTTCTGAACCTTTTTCACGTGAGAAAGCTATAAGCTCTTTTGCTTAAACCACATATTTGGGTGCAGCTGAGGCTATGACCCCTAATCCTAAGTGAGACAGAAATCCTCTCCCAGGAACACCCATCACTGCTGTTTAGAGTGTATCAGAGAGGAAAGGTTGGTCCAAGGAGAATAAAGACAGGAGAATTTCCCCCTCAGACTTTAAGAAGAACTAGCCTGCTAGGCCCCATGACATCTTTTCCTCAAAGTATTTTTTATGTGAACTGGAGAAGACTCTGAAACTATGCCCCTTCTAACTGCTCCCTTATTCCTTCACAGCTCTCTTTCCTAATGCCACAGATAGTGTCAGTCATTACCATTTTCTACCAACTAGCTTATAGTTTCAGCAGCATCACCATCATGGTAGCAGGACCCTATTTTGAGTGCTTCATTGCTTTTTACCATTGTTTCAGAAAGTTGACTAGAAAATAGAGCAAGGAACATGCTGATATCAGTGATAAGATGTATAGCGCTCATAGATTTAATGCAGCTGACACCAGAAGGAAATTATTTCTTTCCCAAAAAGACTAATACTTAGCTTCCATCAGACACCCATTGTTCTTTGGTCAATGGTATATGTATTTGTGAGTGAAAAGAACAAAATTAAAGAATGTGGACAGCTTTAACATGTATTGATGAAGAATCATTAAGAAATTTAGATTAAAAAATGCTGATTATATATTTGGCTCTGTAGCATGTTTTCAGGAATGTATGAGGCAGGAAGGAGAAGGCAGTGGCACCCCACTCCAGTACTCTTGCCTGGAAAATCCCATGGACGGAGGAGTCTGGTAGGCTGCAGTCCATGGATTTGCTGAGTCGGACATGACTGAGCGACTTCAATTGAATTTTTCACTTTCATGCGTTGGAGAAGGAAATGGCAACCCACTCCAGTATTCTTGCCTGGAGAATCCCAAGGACGGTGGAGCCTGGTGAGCTGCTGTCTGTGGGGTCGCACAGAGTTGGACACGACTGAAATGACTTAGCAGCAGCAGCAGCAGCATGAGGCAGGAAAGAAAATTGCCTTTCTACCTGGATCCACTATCTGTTCAGCATTGATTCTCTGATATGATGCAGGGAATTGGGAGGAAAGGGGGATGAGTGGGCTTGCTTTGGAACTGTACTTGTGGACCTGAAGGAAGGAGAAGCTGAGATTTATAAAACTGCTGGGGCTGGACTGAGCCTATATATTTTATGTTGAGCAGGGAGCCCACTCCACACAGCTGTGTAGGATAAAGAAAAGTCAGCCCAAAGGTTTCTTTATCCATCTTGAATTATTTTGAGTCTCTGCATTTCCAAATTCACAGCTACCCTCTAGAGATAAAGATTTTCATGGAGGTCCAGACTTAGGGGAATCATAGTTTCTTAGGACTTACTTTATCTGTGGCAAGGGGACATCGTTTTCTAAGTGTCTCATGTAATGTCACAGTGGTGTGAGATTCTAAAAAGTATCTGCTGCTTGAGGAACTTAGAAAGCAGTTAAAGCCATCCATTTATGGCTTATTTTAAATGTATAAAATGTATTTTCTCACGGAGTATGTTTTTCCTTATTTTATTTTTATGGGGTTTCAAAAATTTACCAAGGCTTTTAAAGGTTCACTCCTAACCTCAATTCCCATTGCAATATTTCTCCCCAAACTATTGATTTTATCACTTGTGGGTTCACCTTTCTTGGTGTTTATCAGGACCCTAATTCTTGAGGTGAGAGATGAATTTCAGCATTGTTTTTGAATAAGTATTATTATTTTTTTATTTCTTTAGCTAGCTAGTGAAGATGGGGAAATGATGAAGTTCATGAAAGGAACCCCACTAACTCCGACACAGTTTTCTCTAACACATTCCCAATGAAGTGATAGTTATCACTTGTAAATAAAATAGGATTGGGCATGACATTATGCTGGATGTCGTTTATTAACTTCTGGCTGTCAATCTGAAGCAATCTAGAAAGTTTGAAAATTATTTGTGTTTTATATATTCATATTTTCCTTGGCCTCCATCACCAAAAATATTCAGATCATATTGAAGGCAGTGTTGCTGCTGAGAAGGCATGCATATATGCAGATATTGTTTAAAAGGGACTCATCCAGTTTCTCATATGCAGGACTCTAGTGACTTCCCACTGAAATCCAGCCAGTATGGGAATTCTGACACCTGGTGACCCTGTTAGATGGTATTACTGGTATTTAAAGGACATCTTGGAGGGAGCCCATGAATCCATGGTATCTTCAGAAAACTATGAAAACACTATCAAATGAGATTAGTATCCAGCATTCTTTTCTCAGTGGTGGTGATGGTATGAATGCTATCTTCAAATAATAACCTATATGGTGAGAAATAGAACATACTGATGGCTGTGGATTAACAATCACTTCTGAATTGCTGTACATAAAATCTTAATCAATGAGGGTTTTTTTTATAGATGGTCTTGTGTCACACTTCAATGTGAATTATCTGAGAGGTTTCTGGAGATGAGTAAGTAAGAAGTCTTCATTAGGAGAAGCTCTGTCACCTTCACTGGGAAAGATGATGAAACCATCAGTTTTATAAGAGATTGGCCTTTTCACTGGGAATTCTTGGGCTTGAGAGAGGAATGCAGGTCTGGAAATGAATGCCTTGTTTTAACCTCTAGTTTGCTCACTCATTAATTTCATAAGATGCATTTTCATAGACTTTATTATCTTCTGGTAGTTGAATAGTATGATTTCAAAAGTGGAGGTGACCGAGAACTCTAGGCCACCCTGCAGGTTGTGTATTTCAGGAAATAATAGTTTGTTTTCTCATAAAAATAAAAATGAAAATGTGGAAGAAAAAAAGAGATGAAATAAACTTGTGTTGAAATTGTGCTTGCACTTTGAATTAAATTCTCTGCATGGCTGGTTTTTATTTATGACCAGAAATGATGAAACCTTGATCTGAAAGTGGTAGTACAAACTGAATAGGCAACGAAGGCTTTCTCTGTTTTGGGGCTGATAATTAGCTATGTGCAGGTCATGGGTTGACAATTAGTTCTGTTCCTCAGAGCATGTCTGCAATCTTTGATATCTACTTAAGCTATGTAAATAATTTGCACAGTTTTTATTACGATTTTTCTGTTAATCTTTGATGGAGTGAAATTTGATGTTTTCTCTATGACAAACCATGAAATTTAGTAATTAAATCCTTTTATTTATTCAAAGTCAGCACTTAGTTAAAATAAATTTCCACAAAGCATTGTGTTGGGGTTTTCAAAATGTTACTTTGTGGTTCTTTTCCAACCAGAAAGTGTATCTCTTCATAATCATTTCTAATCTGATAGTTTCATTCTTTAATTCTCATCTAAACAGGAATCATTTAAATTGGGAAGCCAGAGATTTCTTTGGCCTTTCAGAGCTTAATATGACCAATCCTTTGCATATCTCAAATTTATTATCATATAGTACTACATTTTGGAGAAGGAAATGGCACCCTACTACAGTATAATGGATAATCTCTTGAACAGAGGAGCCTGAAGGGCTACAGTCAATGGGGGTTGCAAAGAGTCAGACACAACTTAACAACTAAACAACAATTACTACATTTAACCATCCATAGATTCTTTCCATAGTTCTTTAATTAGAGTAAACAAAGTACTTATATTTCTGGTAACTCCTTCTACCTATATAGTACTTATATGCCCCTCTTATGTAGCAAAACTTCTGATAAAGTATTTCAGTGATGATGAGATTTTGACTCCTTGAAAGTGAGATCATGTGATTTGGAATTGTATATACTTATGTTTGAGCAGAATTTCCCCCACCAAACCTACTAACAGTTTTTCCTAATTGTTTCATGATCTAGCAAATTATTTTCAACTTTTTTGGCCCACACTTATTTTCTTTTCTGGTTGCATGTCATCATCTCTTTTCCACTTATTAAATGGAATAATTTGGCTTTTATAAATTATTCTTATCCTCTGATTATTTAAATATTCTCATCTTGGGGGGCTGTGAACAGCATTGTGTAATGTATCAACTGCCATAAATGTGTGTGCATGTATGTGTTTTCTAAAGCTTTCATCCGAGTCTCAGAAACCACCTTAAGAAGGCTTATTTTGGAAATTCTCTGGTGATTCAATGGTTAGGACTCTGTGCTTTCATGTCAGGGAACTAAGATCCTACATGCTATGCAGCATGGTAAAAAAAAGAAAAGAAGAAAGTTTAGTTTATTTTTTTTTCCTCAAAGAGACCTTTTTTCTCCACCTAAATTTTAAGCTTCCTGTGGGAAGGCATTTATACTTGTTCTCTCACTTGTTCTGTGAGGAGCCAGACAGCAGAGTGGCAGCTTGTGGAGAATGTTGACTGCTTCAGTGCTTCCCAGACCAATGTAATTTGTGACCATGCATTTAGATGGGTTCCTCTAAATTGAATGATGCCAGAACTTCTTTTAAAAGGGAAACATTTCATACCTGCAATATCGACTTCAGTATGTTTATTTTAATGATAATTGTGAATGAAGACAGAAGTCAGGTATAAACTTGTATTTAATGGCTTTTACCACTACAACTAGAACATATTAAAACAAATATGACTAAACTGCAGAGCACCATTTAACATAACCGTATCAATGCTGTATATTAATGATTTACATGATATATAATGTATAGGATAGAAAGATATAATGATTTGTCAAAACTAGATCATTCTTAGTAATACCAGTATGCTATTGACTACTATGGCACCTGCTTCCTTCGTTTGTGTTTTGAGTTGACATGTTTGTCATATGTAGTGTAAAGCTCAGTTCTGTGACTCTTCTGATAAAAATCCTTTAGTGATGGGTCCGTGTCACTCCATGATATTATTTGGCCCTCATTTTACTTGTGTACTTGGGCCTCTGTTATTTTCTCATTAGCTCAGGGCAACTGAAATAGTAATATTTGGCCAACTTGATCCTTAACACAAATGGAAATATGGCACTAAAAGCATATTTAATTAATTTTGAGCAGTCTAAAATTAAAAGATAGTCATTATATAGCATCAATGAAATGTCAATAAAGTTTTTACTGTAGTGTGTATTCATATTTCCCTAAGAATCACTTTTAAACTGTGCTTTGAGGAACACTGGCATGCAATATATGTAGGGCCAGAATTGGTGCAAAATACTTTTAGTACATTAATGGATATAACTTGATTTAGTAGTCTAATTGAATATTTCTAATTAAAATGGGTGACCCCACATTTAATTAACCCTTGTCTTTATGCACTTTACTGAAATAATTATTTGAACCTAAGCTTTGTGGTTGCTGATGTTGTATTTTGTATTTGGCTTCGGTCATCTCTTATTCAAAATCCAGCCTTGCTTTGAGTTGTCTCAGGTACTATAGTTAAACTAACTTGACAGCTCAGGAGGGGTCCCAATGGTGGAGAAGGGAAAAATATCTGCAAACCAGGAGTTAATGAGTTAAAAGGAAGTGGCCATCTGTAGTGAGTGGAAACAAGGCATGCTTGACTTGGCAATTTCCTGTTTTCTCTAGAGATTTACCCCCAAAAGTCTGCATTTGAAAGCAATAACTGCTATATTTAAGATCATATGCTTTTTTCAGGACATAGGTGTGTCTTCCAGTATAGTTCTGGCATCTCACAGCTCTGTGACTTTGCCTCTGTTACAGTGGGAATGATGGAAATGAGGATTCCGTGAGATAGTGCATCAGAACTCCTCTGCATAGAGTGTGGCTTGTGCAAGGCAGCAGTGAATGTTTGCTGACACCTAATAGGAGACGAGTATGAGAAGGAAGTATTCAAACTAGCTAATTTCTGACTCATTTTACACAAGTAAATGTCAGAAAAGGCTTCTCCATTTTTCAACTTACTCCTTAGATTTCAATACTCTGCAGTGTTTTTGGAGTCAAAGTTGGTGTACTCTTATTTCTTTTAGGAGGGCAAGTGCCATCTTCCAAGGTGCCTATGGAGCCAATTATATTGTAACCTTGTAACCATTTTACTGCCCATTGAATCTGCCCTTTTGCCCTTTTCCAACCTAGTTATCCCTCAACTGCTTTAAGTTCTCCTCTGTCAGTTCTGTCAGTTCTGTCCTCTCTTCCCAGCTCTGTCCTGGGGGACCCCCGCCCCAGCATACCCTGCCCCATCCCTACTTAGCATGATGCTCAATACTGATGCAACCTTAGCTGTGTTTGCCGCCCTTGTGCCAACTTTGTGCTCCTTGGTTGCCAGGTGCTTCTCCATAGACATTTTTTTCCCCCTCAATCCCTCATTCTGAAGCTAAATTGTATCATCTCCATTTAACTGATGTGAAAACCAAGACCCAGAAAGTTTCTTTTACTTGCCCCCGGTCTCGTATCTGGTCACTGATAGAAAGAGGATTGAAATATTGGTCTTCGTCTGTCCTTTGACTGCTCCCTTTATTTCTTGTTTTTCTGTTATTCTCATCTTAAAAAGAGAAAGTGTTCGTCTGAGGATCATGCATTTCAGATAAACTTTATCAGTGGGAAATTATTAATAGTAGCCTGAATTCAAATCCTGTTTTTACCACTTAGTAGGTCCATAGTCTTGGTTGAGCAGACATGGTCATAATGGCATCCAAATCATGAGTTACTGTAAAGATTAAAATATATAATATGTAGTGATTTTTTTGTGTGTTGTATAAATGAAATTTGTTTTTATATTATTACATTGTCCTGTCCTTCAATTAAATACATCTTATGAGCTTACATTTTTGTGAAACTTTTTACTGTGTTTATCCTCCAGAAGTTCTTTTTTTTCTTTATGAGAGATGTTTTATTTTTTCCTTCCAGTTTCATTAAGATTTAATTGACATACAGCATTATATAAATTTAAGGTGTATAGCATGGTGATTTGCATCATATACATCAGGAAATGATTACCAAGATAAGTTTAGTGAATAGTCATTACTTTATAACTGAAAGTTTGTGCCTCTTGGCTACTTTCATCCTAGTCCCTTTCTCCCCACCCTCTCACCTCTGGTAACCACATATCTAATTTTTATTTTGATGAGTTGTTTGCTTGTTTTTGAAGTATAATTGACCTATAGCAATATGTTAGTTCCTGGTGTACAACATAGTGATTCAGTATTTCTGTACATTTCAATACATTTCAAAATGATCACCACAGTAGGTTTAGTTGCCATCTGTCACCATATAAACACACGACATTATTATCAATTATATTCCCCACACTGTACATTTTATACCCGTGACTCATTTATTCTGTAACTAGAAGTTTGCACCATTTAATCTTCCTCACTTACTTCTCCTTACTCCTTGCCTCCCACCACAGCAACCACGTGTTATTTTCTTCGTACTGACAACTGTGTTTCTGTTTTGTGATGTCTGTTCATTTAGTTTTTAGATTCCACATATAAGTGAACTCATAGAGTATTTCTCTTTTTCTGATTTGTTTAACTTAGTGTAAGACTTTCTAGGTCTGTCCATGTTGTCATCAATGGCAAGATTTCATTCTTTATTTTACTGCTAAATAGTATTCCATTGTGTATACAAACCACATTTCTTTACCCATTCATCTGCCAATGGAAGCTTAGGTTACTTTCATATCTTAGCTATTGTAAATAATGCTGCAAGGAACATACAGGGCATACTTTCTTTTCTTCAAATTAGCGTGTGTGCGTGTGTGTTTTTCCCTTTGGAACAACCCAAGAGTGGATTTGCTGAACCATATGATGGTTTTGTTTTTAATTTTTTGAGGAATCTCCATATTGTTTTCCACAGCAGCTGTATCAGTTTACATTCCCAGCAAACATGCGTAAGGGTTCCCATTTCTCCACATGCTTGCCAACAAATTATTTTTTGTTTTTTTGATAATACCCACTCTGACAGGTGTGAGGTAATATCTCATTGTATTTGGTCTGCATTCCCATGATTATTAGTGATGTTGATCATATTTTCATGTGCCTGTTAACCATCTGTATGTCTTATTTGGAAAATGTTGATTCAAGTCTTCTGCCCAGTTTTTAATTTGATTGATTGGGTTATTTTCATGTTGAGTTTTATGAATTCTTTATATATTTTTGTATCAGTTCATTTCAGTTGAGTTCAGTTGCTCAGTTGCGTCCGACTCTGTGACCGCATGAATCACAGCACGCCAGGCCTCCCTCCCTGTCCATCACAAACTTCCGGAGTTTACTTAAACTCATGCCCATTGAGTCAGTGATGCCATCCAGCCATCTCATCCTCTGTCGTCCCCTTCTCCTCCTGCCCCCAATCCCTCCCAGCATCTGGGTCTTTTCCAATGAGTCAACTCTTCACATGAGGTGGCCAAAGTATTGGAGTTTCAGCTTCAGCATCAGTCCTTCCAGTGAACACCCAGGACTGATCTCCTTTAGGATGGACTGGTTGGATCTCCTTGCAGTCCAAGGGACTCTCAAGAAAGAATCTTCTACAACACCACAATTCAAAAACGTCAATTTTGTGGCGCTCAGCTTTCTTCACAGTCCAACTCTCACATCCATACATGACCACTGGAAAAACCATAGCCTTGACCAGACAGACCTTTGTTGGCAAAGTAATGTCTCTGCTTTTTAATATGCTGTCTAGGTTGGTCATAACTTTCCTTCCAAGGAGCAAAAGTCTTTTAATTTCATGGCTGCAATCACCATCTGCAGTGATTTTGGAGCCCAAAAAATAAAGTCAGCCACTGTTTCCACTGTCTCCCCATCTATTTCCCATGAAGTGATGGGACCAGATGCCATGATCTTTGCTTTCTGAATGTTAAGCTTTAGGCCAACTTTTTCACTCTCCTCTTTCACTTTCATCAAGAGGCTTTTTAGTTCCTCTTCACTTTCTGCCGTAAGGGTGGTATCGTCTGCATATCTGAGGTTACTGATATTTCTCCCGGCAATCTTGATTCCAGCTTGTGCTTCTTCCAGCCCAGCGTTTCTCATGATGTACTCTGCATATAAGTTAAATAAGCAGGGTGACAATATACAGCCTTGATGTACTCCTTTTCCTATTTGGAACCAGTCTGTTGTTCCATGTCCAGTTCTAACTGTTGCTTCTTGACCTGCATACAGGTTTCTCAGGAGGCAGGTCAGGTGGTCTGGTATTCCCATCACTTTCAGAATTTTCCACAGTTTATTGTGGTCCACACAGTCGAAGGCTTTGGCGTAGTCAATAAAGGAGAAACAGATGTTTTTCTGGAACTCTCTTGCTTTTTCGATGATCCAGCAGATGTTGGCAATTTGATCTCTGGTTCCTCTGCCCTTTCTAAAACCAGCTTGAACATCTGGAAGTTCACGGTTCACGTATTGGCTGAAGCCTGGCTTGGAGAATTTTGAGAATTACTTTACTAACGTGTGAGATGAGTGCAATTGTGCGGTAGTTTGAGCATTCTTTGGGATTGCCTTTCTTAGAGATTGGAATGAAAACTGACCTTTTCCAGTCCTGTGGCCACTGCTGAGTTTTCCAAATTTGCTGGCATACTGAGTGCAGCACCTTCACAGCATCATCTTTCAGGATTTTAAATAGCTCAACTGGAATTCTATCACATCTACTAACTTTGTTCGTAGTGATGCTTTCTAAGGCCCACTTGATATTTTTGTATAGTAACCCCTTATTCAATGTATTGCTTGCAGATGTCATAGTTTTTCATTTTGTTGATGGTTTTCTTTGCTGTGAAAAAGCTTTTTAGTGTGAGTAGTCCCATTTGTTTATTTTTGCTTTTGATTCCTTTGCCTAAGGAGATACATTAAAAAAAAAAATTGCTAAGACCTATGTCAGAAAGCATATTGCTTATGTTTTGTTTTTTTTTAGAAGTCTTTTGGTTTCAAGTCTTGCATTTAAGTCTTTAATGAATTTTGAGTTTACTTTTGTGTGTGGTGTGAAAAACTAGTCTGTTTTTATTCTTTTGCATATAGCTATCCTGTTTTCCCAGCATCATTTATTAAAGAGGCT
This sequence comes from Cervus elaphus, assembly GCF_910594005.1. Classification (NCBI taxonomy): domain Eukaryota; kingdom Metazoa; phylum Chordata; class Mammalia; order Artiodactyla; family Cervidae; genus Cervus; species Cervus elaphus. The sequence continues at coordinate 15,938,071 of NC_057839.1, read as the reverse complement.
GTCTTTTTTCCATTGTATTTTCTTGTCTCCTTTGTTGTAGATTAATTGACGATATAAGTGTGTTCATTTCTGGTCTCTTCATCTTTCTATTCTATTGATCTATGTGTCTTTGTGTGTGTGTGTGTGTGTGTGTGTGTGTGTGCCAGTACCATGCTGTTTTGATTATTGTAGCTTTGTAGTATAGTTTGAAACCAGGGCTCATGATACCTCTAGCTTTGTTCTTCTTTCTCCAGGTTGTTTTGGCTATTAAAGGTCTTCCATGTTTCCATAAAAAAAATAGAATTATTTGTCCTAGTTCTGTGAAAAATGTCACTGGCCTTTTTTTAATAGGTATTTTATTGATTGTCTTAAGTGGGATGATCATTTTAACAATATTAATTCTTCCAGTCTGTGAGCACAGTGTATCTTTCCAGTTGTTGGTATTTTCGTTGTCTTTTATCAGTGCCTTATAGTGAAATATGAAATGAAATAAAATTTGTAAATGCCTAGAAGAGTTTCTGGTATATATGAAATGTGGTGTAAATGTGTTAAACAAATAAAATAAAATGACTTCATAACATAAGCTAATGATAAAGGTTTTTTCTTTTCATAGAAATGTCTTTTTCTCATGTAATCTTCATCTCTGAGTTCTTAAGCTACCTGTCTTTGCTTTTAGAAAGTCATAAAACTGGTGTTGGGTCTTTGGTCTTATGCTTGTGATCTTTAGCAATATCTTCTTTGATACTCAGAGATACTTTCTTCCATTTTTTATTTTATCCTTTTGCTTGGAATCTCTCTCTCCTGAGTACAGTGCCTGGCATAAAGTGAAAAACTTAAAAAATGTCTTTCTTTAATAAACTCTTCCCCCTTGCTCTCTTTCCCTCTAATCATTCTACCAGGGACAAATTGCAATGAACTTTCCCTCTTTGGAAGTAGAAGGATGAGGAGAGCCCAGGTTCTTCTATGAGCACCACACATAGGAGAGTACTCACATTATTTTAAAATACTTACTGTAGTTTGTTATTCCATAAACACTTGAGCATCTACTGTATGTCAGGACTGGATGTTTGGGTGAGAAGGCATTGAGACATGCAGTGAATGTCTCACTTAGCACCTGCCAAGTTTTATCAGACCTTATTCAAGTTAGCATAATATTTCCCACTAGAAGGGGTTAGGGGCAGTGCACTTTTGTGTGTGCTCCTTCGTTTATTGTACTCCTAGACTGTCTTCATTTTTTAATCTCCAATACCGTCGTGTCTCATACCAACAGTCACAAAATGCTTCTCTAAATGGATTTGTAATCTGTTCTGTACATAGTAGGATGACATTTTCCTCCCATTTTGCTAAGCAGTTGTTCCCTTCTCCCACTAGTAAATAACTCTCTCCCTGCTGATTTGTTATACTTCATCATATTTAATATATGCCTGTAATTTCTTGCTTGTTTCTGTGCTCTTTAACCAGTAACACACTGTTTTTAAAAACTGTAGACAAGTATTTTCATGTTTATTTTTCTTCAGGTTTTTATGTGATAGGCCCATCTCTTATTTTTTTTTTAATCTATTCATTTTTCATTCATTCATCTTTTTTTCTAGGTAAATGTTAGAATTCTGTTTGTGGTTCAGTCACCATGTCAGTTTTCCCTAAGTGGAATATTAAAAATATTTCATTTAGAAGGAATTGTCATCTTATGGTATCTTTTTTTCATTCTAGTAGCATTTATTATTTTCAATTTAACAATAATAATAATAGTTTCTCTTTGTAAAGTGTTTTTTTTCCTTTTTCTTGTAGATCATAGTTTTCTCTATAAGATACCTTGAAGTATTTTAAACTATTTTTATGTTTATACAGAATTTTTGAAATCACATTTTCTCTCTGTTATTGGTAGCAAAAGTGTTGGATTTTGTATATTTATATGGGATCTGTCCAAGTTACTTAACTCTTTCATTAACTGATAGTTTTTCAATTGATTCTGTTTGGCTTTTTTGACATAACATTATATCATGTACAAATAATAATTTTTATTCTTCAGTATCTTTACCTCTTTTTTAACTGTCATATCACTATGAACCCTATTCTCAAATAAGCATTACATAGCAATCATGGTAGATGGCTTGCTCCTGGAATGCTTCTAGTGCCTTGTAAAGTGAAAGACTGTTAGTGTGAAACACTAACTCTCTAGTGTAAGAAACACTACAATTAAAAGGGATATAAAACTGAATGTTCTTCTTAAGTTGCATAGAAATTTTCTATGTGTTCTATTCATATATAGTTAAGAATTGCTTGTGATCCAGGAAGAAAAAGAGCTTCATGAAATGAGTAAGTTGCCTGAATTTAGCAGACTGATCCCTTTTAATCAGAAGAATTTTTTCTTATTTGGTTCTACAGTCAGGATGCTCACTTCTGTGTTCTAGTCATGAGTTTAGAGAGGAGTTGGGTCAAAATCCACCATACTATCAGTTGAATACCCTAGAGGGCCTGCTCTGTAGAAACAGAGGCAAGTCAGAAGTAGGCTAAGTCATATGAAAAGTGCAACAACTTGGAATTAGCTCAGGCTGTGATTCATCCTTTCTCTAGAAGAGGAAGAATAACCTTTTTTGGTAAAAGATAACATTATTTAGAGTATGTGTTCTTGAGGTAGGTAATCTCTCTCCCGAGGGGTTAAACCTTGGTTTTTAAGTGGTAAAAAAGTATTGCCTATTGCAGTTGTTTGTGGATTTAAAGGTTACAACATATAAAAATGATAGACAGTTTATCTGTGTCATTATAATACCCTGGGTGGGGTGAGGGAAACACTGACTTAGATTCTTCATTTTTTTTCACACAAAACCTAATAATTAAAAGTTATAGGTATACTAAGAGACAAAACCATATGACCAAAATAGAAGAGAAAATAAAGAGAACATAATTTTGGAATTTTGCCCCAGAGATTGAGGTTACAATGTAGGGACTTAAAATAACATGACTAATTTTTTTTTTTTTTAAAGAAAAGAAAAATTGGAAAGTTTCACTAGGGAATTGAAATTTGTGGCAATAAAGGCAATTAGAAAATGTTATGACTGAAAAATACAGTAACCAAATTAGGAACTATGTAAATAGGTTTGAAACCAGATTAGATACAGTAGAAGACAGTATTCATGAACTAGAAAACAGGTTAATGGAAAATATCCATACTGAACTAAAGAGAAGAAATAATATGTATATGTATTTCTACTAGCTAGTGATTTGATGAGAACCATCTTTTTCTTTATCCCAATCAGAAATAGGTGTTTTATTATTATTTTTTTTTCATTTATTTTTATTAGTTGGAGGCTAATTGCTTTACAATATTGTAGTGGTTTTTGCCATACATTGACATGAATCAGCCATGGATTTACATGTGTTCCCCATCCTGAACCCCCCTCCCTCCCCATCCGATCCCTCTGAGTCATCCCAGTGCACCAGCCCCAAGCACTTGTCTCATGCATCCAACCTGGACTGGCGATCTGTTTCACACTTGATAATATACATGTTTTGATGCTGTTCTCTCAGATCATTTCACCCTTGTCTTCTCCCATAGAGTCCAAAAGTCTGTTCTATACATCTGTGTCTCTTTTTCTGTCTTGCATATAGGGTTATCGTTACCATCTTTCTAAATTCCATATATATGCATTAGTATACTGTATTGGTGTTTTTCTTTCTGGCTTACTTCACTCTGTCTAATGGGCTCCAGTTTTATCCATCTCATTAGAACTGATTCAAATGTATTCTTTTTCAATGGCTGAGTAGTATTCCATTGTGTATATATACCATAGCTTTCTTATCCATTTGTCTGCTATGGACATCTAGGTTGCTTCCATGTCCTGGCTATTATAAACAGTGCTGCGATGAACATTGGGGTACACATGTCTCTTTCAGTTCTGGTTTCCTCGGTGTGTATGCCCAGAAGTGGGATTGCTGGGTCATATGGCAGTTCTATAGGAATAGGTGTTTTAACACTGCTTATATTTTGCCATTTTGTGTGTAAAGTGATATTTTATTGTTACTTTAATTTGCATTTAATTTACTATCAAAACATTTTATGCTTAATTTTATTTTCCTCCTTATGTGTTATTTTCTGAGAAATATCTATTCATATATTTGTTATATGTCTCTGAGAGTGTATACTAATCTTATCAATTTGTGTATTTTCTTGTATAGGAGAGATAACTTTTCAGTGTCTCCATTACAAACATATTTTTTATGTATATAAAATACTTGTGATTAATATGGTATTTTAATTTACAGCAAAACTTCTGGATTTGAATACTGACAATTATATTAAAAGAGTATATAACATGATAAAAATTTTCTTTTTCAGTCTTCAGAGAAAGACAAATATCATGATATCACATATATGTAGAATCTTAAAAAATTGAATGCTTTAGAGGCAAGTGAACTTACAAATGAACTTATTTACAAAATAGAAATAGCTTCACAGACATAGAAAACAATCTTATAGTTACCAAAGGGGATAGTAGAGGGGTTGGGGATTAATCAGGAGTTTGGGATTAACATATACACACTACTATATGTAAAACAGGTAAACAACGAGGAGCTACTGTATAGCACAGGGAACTATGCTCAATATATTGTAATAAGTTATAACAGAAAAGAGTCTGAAGGAGAATACTATATATGTGAATATCTGAATCACTGTGCTGTACAATGGAAGCTAACACAACATTGTAAATCAGCTGTACCTTTACTAAGAAAATAGCTTTCACAACATGATTCTATACTACATTCTTAAGTACAGAGTCGTTATTTTCTAAATTCCAGACTGTCATATATACAAGTTTGTGTGTGCACGTACTTTATAACTGCCCTTGTAATTTAGCTTGTGTGATAAAAGCTGTTGGAGATAACTTTGTATTCTCAGTTAAGTTTCTTAATGATTTTCTTTTTGGTCTTGGATTAATTATATCAGCTTACTCTTTGTTTAGAAATGAATGCAATCTGTCTAATTTGCACATTACACATTTATTTAGGTGTAATTAAATAGCTAGTAACTTTCATGCAATTTGAGATGACACTCAGTTATTGATTCCGGCGTGAAAGTGTGTCTGTGTGAGAGTAGGGGGAGCGTAAGTGTGTTGTTTTTCTCATATAGATCTCACATTGTTGGATTATGGAAAAATTTTCCATCGATTTCTCCTGTTTTGGTAGAGGAGCTGCAATAGGTGTCACACCTCTATTGTTTCATTGAGGGGAACCGTGTCATCAAAGATGGTTCATCTGGGGATTGCTTGCTTATTTTGGCTGTGCAGACTGGCCATCCTAGTTCTACCACTTACCACTCCACTTAACTTTAAATAAGTTAAGTAACCTTTCCAGGTTTTAATTTCATTACCAATGAAATAAGGTTGATGAAAGTATCACCCCATGGAATTAAATGTGATGATGCATGGCAGAGGCTTCCCTGGTGGCTCAGAACTTAATCTGTTTTCAATGCAGGAGACTCAGGTTTGATCGCTGGGTTGGGAAGATTCCCCTAGAGAAGAAAATGGCACCTCACTCCAGAGATACCTGGAGAATTCAGTGGACAGAGGAGCCTAGCAGGCTACAAGTCCATGGGCTTGCAGAGTTGGACACAACTAAGCGACTAACACACACAATGCATGTCAAGAACTTACCCAGAGCAAGCACTTATGAATGGAAACTGTAGTTAGCATTTCTGGTAAAACCTGCCTGTTCACTTTTTGGTTGAGATATAAAAATCACTCTCTGAGATTAAAGAATGTTTAAAGATTCTTCCTTATGTTCTAAAGTTGTTACCACTTCTAAAAAATGAGTAGTGACTGCAGGGAAGTTCCACATGTCCAAATAGTTCTTGGTGTCATTATCTCTTGCAAGCTGTAAAACAACAGCTAAAATATATTTCTATAAAATTAAGAAATTTTATATAAATTTTATATAAAATTAAGGGGATGACAGAAGATGATATGGTTGGATGGCATCACTGACTCAAGGGACATGAGTTTGAGTAAACTCCGGGAGTTGGTGATGGACAGGAAGGCCTGGCGTGCTGCAGTCTTTGGGGTCACAAAGAGTCGGACACAAATGAGCAACTGAGCTGAACTGAAAATTAAGATAGTAACGAATTCCGAGAAGCATATTGGCTTAATAGGATGGCATGGTGAATTCACTTTGTCAAGTTCTGTCTTTAAGCAAAAATTACTACTAATAGTACTTAAAACTTTTTAGTACTTGTTTGAATATTTCCATTCTTTCTTCCGGAACAATTGAAATACAGAGAACAGGTCCTTACTGAAGAACAGTGCTGTCTTTTCCCTGTGGTTGCATTCTGAAATATTTTGAGGCTACGCTTAGTTCTTATGTTTTTCTTCTTTTTCTCTTTTTAATATTTATTTATTTATTTGGCCACATCAGTGAGGCATTCAGGATCTTTAGTTGAGGCACGCACATTCTTAATTGGGGCGTGTGGGATCTAGTTCCCTGACCAGGGATCGAACCTGAGCCCCCTGCATTGGGAGCACTGAGTCTTCACCACTGGACCATGAGGGAAACACCTTTTTTATCTTTTTAAAGAATTTAAGTTAGAGCATGATGAATGGTAGAAATGTCAAAATGATTCTAAAGCAGCAAAGGTATGCTTTGCATTCACCAGTCTTGTCTGATAAGTCAGTTTCAGTTTTCGAGGAGCCTGAAGGGTTCTGGTGGTGTTAACTTTACAGATCTTGCATAGATGTTGAGATTTTTTTAAGGTACAGATAGCCCTCTTTCTACTTTCTGCTCTGTGGTTGTGCATGATTCCTATTTTCAAAACATTGTGAGGTATTTTCTGATTTTTCTGTTTAAAAAAGGTCACAATTCACACTTTATTCTGAATAGCTTTGGTGTAATTGTTTTTTTTTTTGTATTGCTGTGTATGTTATGTTGCATCTGTTTCTAAAATAATGGATTAGTTTGCCCATTAAGAGAGAAAATTATTTCTGAATGACCAATATGATAAGCATAACTTTATTTTATATAGTTGTTTTCAAGGTTGCAATCACCTACCCATTGGTTGCTCTGAGAGTCTTTAAAATAAAAATGTTCAAAGCCAACTTTGGATTATATCCTTTTGCTAGTTACAAGATCTGTATCATGATAAGAAGGTTAAAACTTGTGTTAAGTTGGTAGTAATTTGGCTTTAATTTGAAACTTTATTTTAGAGTAATAGAAGACACTATAACTTCTTTCTAAATAAAACTGTTTCTTTACAAGAGACATTTGTTAAGCAGCTACCAGAATGTCTGGCCCAATACATCTCAAATCTCTCCCCACTCTCTCCCTTTTTCATTGTGTGTATTGCGTGTGTACTGTGTTACTTCTGATGCCTCTTTTCCCAGTAGTTATGGAAAAAAAAACATGAATTTACAGATCTGCTCTGTGCCAGTTTTCTATTGTTGTGTAATAAATTACCATAAACTTAGTGACTTAAGACAACACTTATTTATTATCTCCTAGTTCTGGACATCAGAAGTGTGGGAAGGGCTCAGCTCTGTTCTCCCAGCTCATGTTGTCAGCAGAATTCAGCTCCTTACAACTGTCAAGCTCGGCCTGTTTTCCATCTTCTCTGGGCTGGGCCAGTGAAGCCACTCTCTGCTGCTTTACTTTCTTTTGAAGGATTTACCTGATTAGGTCAGGCCCACACATGATCATTTCGTTTTGATGAACTCAGAGCCAGCCGATGGGTAATCAGATCATGGGGATGATATTCCATCATCTTGACAGGTCTGGCCGCAGTGAACAGGGGAGGGAGGAATAGTATACATGAGTGTAAGTTACTGGCTTCTGAGAATTCTGCTGCCATATCCTTGGATTTTAAAACTTTTCTCTGAAGAAAGAAATACATGAACATGATTACTTCCTGGTATTGAGGCAGTGTTATGACTTCCGTTTTACGAACAAGTAAAACTTGGACTCAAGAGAAACTCACTGACTTAAAGGCCCAAATAAAAACCCTTAGAGTCAGAATCTCCATTTTAAGTTGCTTTTTCTTCAACAGCCACAAGTTTTCAAGTGAGCTCTTTTTTCACAGTTCACATTGAGATCACTCATTTGAGACCTCTGAACAAGCTTCCCCAGGGAAGCTATGCCAGAAATGGTGGGTGAGTTCTTAGGCTGTTCCACACAGTCTGACCCAGCTCATACACTCAGGCAAATTGTCTTAGTAGTCCAGAACCCCTCGGGTCCTAATCCTTGAGCCCCATGGAGGCCACCAAGTCCCGTGGGGCACCAAGGTCCTGGCACAGTGCAGCTGGTGTCCCTGCCTTATGTGATGAGGGTCCCCAAGGCCTGGGCCCCCAAGGTAGGGCAGGAGAAAATGCTGCCCATCAGCTCTCTCTGTGTCTACTGGCAGGTAGGTGGGGACAGCAGTAACAGCTGCTTCTGTTGTCATAGGAAAAGCCTCCAGTATTGAGTATTGGAGCCATATTTAGCTTACTAATTTGGTAATTATGTTATAGCTTCCCAGGTGCCTCAGAGGTAAAGAATCTGCCTGCCAATGCAGGAGACAAAAGAAATGCGAGTTTGATCCTTGGGTGGGGAAGATCTGGTGTAGGAAATGGCAACCCACTCCAGTATTATTGCCTGGAAAATTCCATGGACAGAGGAGCCTGGCAGGCTACAGTCCGTGGGTTTGCAAAGAGTCAGACACAACTGCACACACACAATTATGTTATACTCTACATAGAATCTTGTTAGTTGAATTATCTTTTGCATAGAATCAGTTACTGAGTGATGTCAGGGTTTTAAATGGGGCCATTAAACTTGTGCAATAGCTTATGTGTGAAACTGCTTGACAGTCATTTCTATGTTTGTTTTTCGTTAGCCGTCTTGTTTTGGATCTGTATAGAAAGATGGCTTAGGATACTGATACTAAACTGATATTTGCATGTTAGAATCATTTCAAAATAATGCACCCTGTCTTTCTCCTTCCCATCTTGAGTTCTATCACGTTCTTCCTGTCTTTAAAACATATTTGAGGAAAGAGAGAGAAACATGAATGATTCCCAGGGAATCCCCACAGGAAGGAGGAACCATTCTCAGGCTGAAATTATTGAAGAGAACTGAAGTGAGGCCCATGACCAGAATACAGGAGGAACTGTGTGAGTGAAGGTCAGCTCAAAGGTGACTCAAAAGTGGAGTGAGAGGAAGGAATATCTGGTTTTATTTTTCTATAGCTCTTTTTGTTGCCTTGCCTTTAGTTTTATTGCTCAATGTCATGTTTTGTGACTTAGAGGAAATTATTGGGCTTTATGGATCTTCAGAACAAAGTGTTGATATTTGCCTACATTTAAACTTTTTTTTTTATCCTAAATTTTGCTTTCTTTTCATTCACTGCCTCAGGTAAAATAAATAAATAAATGAATTCTATTCCCTTTTGATCTTCATTTCAGGTTATTCAAAATGTATGGCTGACAGCCTTCAAAGGAATAATGCAGGCATTGGATGTTTTATTCAGTGTATTGCCGCTCTGCCCTTTGGTGCAGCTATTCAAATTGCTAAGGAAGTGCCTGAAAGGTTGTCATGGATTTTGCCAGCGGTAAATAACAAGTTATAATATATATGGCCAATGTTCTAGGTGTATTGGAAATTATGGTTGCAGCATCGCTTTCATGGAAGTTTGTTTGTTTTCCATGTAATACGCAAAGTTCAGTCTACATTCTTTAGTTAAATTCAGGTCTTGTCTCACATGTAATGTGTGGAGTAAAAATAATTTAGAATGCAGTTACAAGTAGGAAACACATAAAAGCACACAGTAACTTTTTAAGCAGATTGTTTCTTTAATAATTCCATGCCGTTGGGACAAATGACAGTCCCTTTTTATGCTCTCTCCCTTTAAGATGTCCATTTGCTTTGGCGTTGGCTGTAGTGAAACCTTCCGCAGATCATTACCTTAGTGCCCCTAATGAAATGTAAATAAAATGAATGATTGCAGCTTGATTATGGGGCCAGTATTTATGAGGCTCCTGGTATAGTAACTTGCTGCATAAATTTAAGTATGTGAGTAAATTCTCTCAGGGACAGTCAACATGAGAGTATTTTTCCTTCCTGTTTTTTACGATGTACTAATTCTTTTCACCTCTGATTTCTTTATTGTTGTTTCTGCTTTAGAAGAAGTAGGACCCTGGAAAATGGACATTTTTTTTTTTTCTTGATGACTTTTATTATGGTCCCTGTAGGGCTTGAAGCAGACCTGAGTTTCAGCCTGATCCTGATCTGTCAAAGGAACATTAAAATAAGGGAACACAGCTTTTCTTTTTAATTCCTGTACCATATTCCGTCTCCACATGAGGGGGGAAAAATGCATGAGCAATTCTTTTTTCTGCCTTTTAACACATAAAACTTCCGTCTATACGTTCATGGAAATCACAAAGGAATGGGTTAACACTATTCTCTGTTTACTTAGAGATTTCACGTATTTTAAGTTTTCTCCTTTGCCATCTAGATTACTAGAAGCAAACCTCCATCTCACTTTACTCTCAGGATCATTGTCACTGCAGTCTTTTCTTTCTAGAAGAATGGGACCGTCTCTTCCCTCCTGTAATGCTTGTCCATTCTGCAAAGCGTTTTCTCTGTCAGGAAAGAGAATAACCCATAAAGATTGTACCAACCAGGCTCATACCCCACAGGAAAGGAAAATTGAATTTTAATTTGGATTTGAGATGATGGGTACGTTTATAACAAAATATTTATTTCTTTATTTGGCTGTGCCAGGGCTTATTTGTCACATGCAGAGTCTTTAGTTGTGGCATGTGAACTCTTAGTTGTGGCATGTAGGGTCTAGTGCCCTGACCAGGGATCAAACCCAGGCCCCCTGCATTGGGAGTACAGAGTCTTAGCCACTGAACCACCCGGGAAGTCTCTCATGGGTACATTTTGTGTCTTTGTATTGGTTCTCAAGAATTCAGCTCTTTTAGAGGCAATAGCCTGTGATGTGAGGAGGCAGCTCGGACTGAAATTGGCAAAGATACATTAACATTTATTTCATTATGTTGTGCTCGATGTGTGCTCACTCATGTCCCACTCTGCGGCCCCATGGACTGTAGCCCGCTAGACTCCTCTGCCCATGCAGTTTTCCAGTCAAGAACACTGGAGTGGGGGGGCCAATTCCTCCTCCAGGGGATCTTCCTGACCCAGGGATCGAACCCACGTCTTTTGCGTCTCCTGCATTGGCAGGCAGATTCTTTACAGCTAGTGCCACCTGGTAAGTCCGTGTTGTGCTATTTGGGGACTTAAAATTTTTTTCTCCCATGCAAGATATGTAGGAAAATAGAGCATCTAGATGACAGACTTCTCACATGAAGTGACTGTCCCTCTCACCCACAAGGCAGGTGTCACAGGTGTCATCCGTTCTGAGCACCTCATTTGTAAAGAAGGGGTTGGGGTGATGAAGGGGTCTGTTGGCTTGTAGGACTTAAACCTGCTCAGAGACTGAGTTCCCAAGTTGGCTGAGCAGATAGAAAAGGAAAGGTAAAGATGAAAACCCATGTCAGTGTCTGATTTGGATTATTTGTCTCAGAACCAAAGACTGAGCTCTGTTAGAATGTGAGCATAAGAGAGGTATGTAATCTGATTCCAAGTTTGGGGTTACCTGGAAAGGGGTAAGGCATTAGTGATAGTCACATAAAAATCATGTCACATAAGCAGAGATTCCTCTGCTGATTCCTTTGGTATTACAGAATTATTAAAAATTTGTGGCTTTATACTTTTCCTTACCCACTCCGGTATTCTTGGGTTTCCCTGATGGCTCAGCTGGTAAAGACTCTGCCTGCAATGTGGGAGACTTGGGTTCAATTCCTAGGCTGGGAAGATCTCCTGGAGAAGAGAAAGGCTACCCACTCCAGTATTCTGGCCTGGAGAATTCCATGGACTGTATAGTCCATGAGGTCACAAAGAGTTGGACATGACTGAGTGGCTTTCACTTTCACTTTCTCACCTTCTGATACCCAGGTCCTTTTTGTTCCCTCCATCCATCACTGCTGCCTGTCCGGGCTAGCCACCTCGGGCTCCAGTGCAGATTCCAGGTTATATGACTATTATTGCTGTTTGTAGTTGATGCCATCTGTATCACTGGCTTGAATGAACTTGAATGGTTAGTTCAAGTTGGCATGCTAGATTTCTCAAAATAGCCCCAGAGTGATTCTGATATTTCTAGTCAAGAATGATAGCTAAGCCTTCTAGAAATAATCTCCTGGTTGAATTTGATGTTTTAATGCCTGTGACTATACTTTCAGTTATCTTTGTTAACTATGCTTTGTCAAATATTTATTGAGTGCCTTCTATATGTGAACACTGTGCTAAATAAATACTTAGTATGAAATAGTGGACAGAAAAGGCATGACCCCTGCCCTTATGGGGTTTACATTAATATTTATTATTTAAATTTTACTCTGTAATAAGTGTTCAGAAGGAAAAGAACAGAATGACCTAGGTGAAGATATTTGTGGATCTAATTTAGATCAAAAGGGCAGGGGAGACCTTTTTGATCAAGTAGTTTAACTTAAGTTGAGGTGACTATTTTAACTTAGCACATTAGCAGAAAGGCATTTTTTTCTACAATAAATTTGAGTTGTTTTTTCTTTTTTTTTTTTACCATAGGGTTCTTTGTAACCAATTTTCTCTTAAGAACCAGCTTTACCATTTCTAAGAGAAAAACAGTTTCATTGTAACCAATTTTCTCTTACCATAGGGTTCTTAAAGTAGTTGAAATCATAGATCCTTCATATATATTTAATCTTACAGTACTAACCAAGTAATACACTTACGATGTCACCAAAAAATGAATAAGATAATTCAAAATGTATAAAATGTTTATAAATAATAATCCAATGAAGGGAAAGAATATTGGGGACAAACAATAAATACTGTGATAAAATAGTTAAACGTGGAAATAATGAGGGTTGGGACTGGAGATAATTACTTATTTTGGAAATAGGAAAGGTCTGAGTTCAGACAACAAATTTCAGTAACTATGATGTGTCAGAATGTGTGCTGGGAGACAAGATACTTTGTCAAACTGCACAAATAAATCATTTAGTTCAGAAACAATGTCCTAAAGTAATCCTAAAAACCAAAAACGTTCAATACACTGGTCTAAGAGGCACTTGCTTTTGGAGAGGGAGCAGATGTTTTAACACAATATTGTTAATATTAGGTCAAGAAAATAAGAAGTTAGTTGGGATTTGAATGGATCTCTGTTAAATGTTATATGCTATAAATGTAGACTCTGTCTTCCCACTGCACTCTGCAATACTTAAGGAACATTCATCAAATCGATCCTTCATTAGGCTACAGAAAGCAATCTCAATAAATTATGCAAAGCGGACTGTTAAAGGTCCTTTTCTTCCTAGCTGGGTGACCTTGGGCAAGTTAATTATTACTTCTTGGCCTCCTTTCTTCATTCATAAAATGGGGGTAAGAATGCCTATAGGTTCAAGTTTATGAAATTGACATGAGCACTACATGTTAGATAACTTTGTAGTATAATATTAGAAATTCACAACATTTTTCGAAGATTTTGAGAATAATGTTCTCCAAAATAAAACTTGGAGAAGGAAAGAGCAGCTTTCTTGCTTTGCCAAGCAAAGCGAGAACACAGTAGGCTAGCACCTCAAGAACTGCGGAAAATTCTTAAAGAGTTGGAAATAGCAGACCACTTTACCTGCCTCCTAAGAAACCTGTATACAGGTCAAGAAGCAACAGTTAGAACAACAAATTGGTTCAAAATTGGGGAAAGAGTACGTCAAGGCTGTATGTTGTCACCTTGCTATTTAATGCATATACAGAGTACATCATGCAAAATGCCAGGCTAGATGAAGCACAAGCTAGAATTAAGATGGCAAGGAGAAATATCAATAACTTCAGATATGCAGATGATACCACTGTAATGGCAGAAAGCTAAGAGGAACTAAAGAGCCTCTAGATGAGAGTTAAAGAGGAGAGTGGAAAAGCTAGCTTAAAACTTAGCATTCAAAAAAGTAAAATCATGGCATTTGGTCCTATCACTTCATGGCAAATAAAAGGGGAAAAGGTGGAAACAGTGACATATTTCCTCTTCTTGGGCTCTAAAATCACTGTAGATGGTGACTGGAGCCATGAAATTAGAAGACACTTGCATCTTGGAAAGAAAGCTATGACAGACCTTGACAGCATGTTAAAAAGAAAAGATATCACTTTGCTGATAACGCTCATATAGTCAAAGCTACTGTCTTTCCAGTAGTCATGTATGGTGTTGGAGCATAAAGAAGGCTCAGTACTGAAAGAATTGATGCTTTTGAATTATGGTGCTGGAGAAGACTTTTGAGAGTCCTTTGGACGGCAAGGTGATCAAACCATTCAATCCTAAAGGAAATTAACCCTCAATATTCTTTGGAAGGACTGATGCTGAAACTGAAGCTCCAGTATTTTGGCCGCCTGAGGGAAAGAGCCAATGGGAAACACCCTGATTCTGGGCAAGATTGAGGGCAGGAGGAGAAGCGGATGACAGAGAATGAGATGGCTGGACAGCATCACCGATTTAATGGATATGAGTTTGAGCAAACTCAGGGAGATAGTGAAGGACAGGGAAGCCTGGTGTGCTGCAGTCCACATTGCAGAGTTGGACGTGACTTAGCGACTGAACAACAACAAATAAAATTTGACTAAAAGAAAAACATAAAAAGTACGATTAGAAATTCTTTAGAGGATAATAGTAATGATCAACCAAAATATTGCAAATTTAAAAATTCAAGTTCTGCTCAAGAGAAAATCAATAGTTTGAAATGTTTCTCTCCATATTTCTATAGAATGTATTTTGTGTTTTTGGGTAACTCATCTTCATGTATATACCTCAGCAATATATTCTTGCAAAATACATTAATCTTTGCTTTTATAAGATGCATATTTCAACAATTCCTAGTGTTCTAAAGCAGGTGCCATATTTGCATTGAAAGATTATAATTTTCAATGGAAGAAATGGGAATTGAAGAAGGATTTTCAGATTAAAAAAAGGTGATATTTGTGTTTCAGCCTGTATTCTCTGTTTGGTTTTCTTCTTTGGATTCATGATACCATGCAGACCCAGCTTATTTGTCCCTGTGGACAGCTCTTACAAGCTAAAAAAAGAAAAGAAAAACTGACTGTAAAGGAGATAAGATAGGATATACTCTCTTAAAAACTTTGTAAAATACACATCGATTGAGAATGGAAAATATCACATTAACAACATATAATTCTCTTTATGTTGCTTGCCCAATTGAAATAGATATTGTCTATCTTGCTCAAATAAGATGCTTGAAGTCCAAGCAGATATTGTGACCACAAAGCCAACATTAGTCTTTCCAGGCTTTAATTTCACCTCTTGTATTATTTAGTAGAACTTGGAATATCAGAATGACAATCAGTATAACCGCTGTTGTTAGGGCAAGCAAGTTTGAGCCAGCTTGTCCTACCTTCCCCGCTTCCGTTTTCATTCCCTTCTTCCCCTAAAATGTAGCCAACAGAACCTTTTCCATAAAATTCTATTTTTAAACCAAGTATACACTTTATAATAAAACTATGAACTACTAATTTTCTTTATTGTTTCCAGTATTGCACATATAATAGGTATTCAGTATATGTTTGTCAAAGGAATGATAGCCGTCAAACATGCAATATAAAGAAATGGCATTTGTTTTTCCATTGCTCTACTTGTCTCCATTGTGTGCACTGTGATGGAGACATGTAATTTTGGTGTTTTTGTTACCATGACTTCAAACTGCAGAGCAACACATGCATTTGGGTCATCTGTTACGCATTGTCAGATCATCATAACATTTCATAATAACTAAAGGATATGCTTGACTTGGAATTATGCAAGATATGTTGGGAGCAAAAATTTCAGAGAGAGGAGCATTTTTAAAGAAGACTGTACATCTTCAGTGACAATGCAAATATTTGTGTCTCTTCTTTATACATTGTGTTCCCCAGGTTTCAGAACCTGGTGTCCATAAATGTAAATGATAACATTCCCCTAAAAGAGCTTAACTATTATATATGGCCCATTGTCTTTAAAATTTACTGATGAACATCTGAATTTTCACTTCTTTCTTTTAAATGGTTTTGAATTTACCATTCCCCCTCTTTTATTTAAAAAGTAAGATTTTTCTTTGATTTGTCAGTCTTCATGTTACCTGTTTTAGGTCTCTCTAGATTTTGCATCTATTATTTATAAAAGTTTTCACAAAGCTCCAGCTGTGGAAAATCAGTTGCGTAATTCACAGTGTGAATTTTTTTTTTAATATTAAAAATTAGACACCATTAGGGTAAGCTATTGAAGAAGGCCTTTCTCTAATGAGGAACTCTGCTAATGTGAGATGAGCTCTTGAAAAATGTTGGTGTGGCTATTAATGGGTCAGGCCACAAGTGATTAAGCAGTTCACAAAAATAGAAAATAGTAAGAATAGTGCTGTCTACTCCATATCCCTGATAATCTAGCCCAACAGGAGATAACCATGGCATTGCTGAGTGTGGAGACCGAAGAGGTCTTTTCTCAGTTATCACCTCCAGAAAGTACTTTGTGACTCTTTTCCCCAAACCCTGTGTCATTTAATATTTTTGTTTGCTGATCATTTTTGACAGTTTATCTGTCCAAAAGTAGAGTTTATTAGCTTGCCTTTTGGGTTACCTATCCAGAGTATATCTGATTTTATGCAATATATTTTTCAAAATTCTGTTGAAAATCAATTTTTTATGTGAATTAAATATGTTGAATATCTTACATAGAAACATGTCTGGAATTATTTTGTCAAGTGACTCAATATTTATACTTTATGATCTGGAAAAGTGTTGTGTACTTTAGTAAAAAAGAACACAGTGGTTGGAGTCAGAAAAATCCAATTTAGAATCCTGACTCAGTCACTTACTAACTATATAATGTTGGGTGAGTAATTAATTAATTTGGTTCCAGATAATGCCATCAAATTTGCCCCCTTTACTTTATCATTCTGTATTTTCTGAGTATTTGGTTTCATATTTTCCCATGGATTTGTCCTTTTATTCTGTTTTCTATTTTCTTTGGTTCTGACTTAATGTACTTTTACTTGTGTGTGTACACTTTTTTACTTTGCTTCATTTGTAGTTTACTAAATAGTGAGTAGTATATTCTTATATATTGCCCCCAATCCTGCATGGAATGATGAAGAGTATGAATAACTTTTTGGAAAAGAGGGAGTGTGTTAAAGAAGTGTGTGGTGGTGGTGGTTTAGTTGATAAGTTGTGTCTGTCTCTTGCGACCCCATGGGCTGTAGCCGGCCAGGCTCCCCTGTCCATAGGATTTTCCAGGCGAGAATACTGGATTGGATTGCCATTTTCTTCTCCAGGGGATCTTCCTGACCCAGGGATCAAACCCAGGTCTCCCGCACTGCAAGCAGATTCTTTACCGACTAAGCTACTAGGGAAGCCCAAAAGAGAAGTGTGTGAGAAAACTGAGAAAGATTTTTGTTTTAACAGGAGATGCAACTTTTTTGTCCGTTTGTGACTGTCTTATGTCACTTGGCATCGTATCTTCAGGGTTTATCCATGTTATAGCATATATCAAAATATCCTTCTCTTTTAAGACTCAGTAGTATTCCATTCCATCCATCTATCGTATTTGGCTTATCTGTTCGTCCATTAATGGACATCTCCATCTTTCTGCCGCAGACTGGTCTGTATGCTCTGTAGGTCTGCTGCATGACTATTTTCTTGGGGTTCCCCCTTATCGTCATTACCCTCCTCCTGGTAATTCACTTTACTTCTTTCCATGTGCTGTACTTTCCTTGGTCTCATGCATTTCTCGTAAGTGGCTTACTTCATTATTTAGGTGGAGCATATCCCCTAGTAGTTTCTTGAGAAAAGGTGTACTGGTGGTTAATTTGATACCTTAAATGTCTTAAGATATCTTTAGCAAACTATGTAGGTGTTGGTTCTAAGCCTTCTCTATTAAGAAAGGGTTTCATTTTATTTGGGGAAGGAAGAGGAACAGGAGAGGGCACGAGAAGGGGAAGGGAGGAAGAGGGGAAGATGCTTCTGTTTGATCTTTCCTCATCTTGTGCCCCTAGGAGGGGTCCTATCTCAGCCACCTTACTTCTTGAGAGTCTTGCCCATAGGACGCACGTGATATATGTCCTTCAGGGAATGGATGCGTGGCAGTTCCGTGTTACCTGGTTTATGAAGTGATGGAGAATCGCTTTGAAATCATTTACTGACTTCTCAAAAAGGCCTGCTTGAAAAGCCAATACTCATCATTAAAGATATCACTAAAATTAAAACCCGGTTCTTCATCTTCATGGTGTATACAACATAAAACTGAATTTAAGACTGAATAGCATTCCATTCCATCCATCTATCTAAAGATTCCTCCTTTAATTTATATTCTATCCTTCATCCTGTTTTGCTAAATGATAAAATCCTTAAGAATCAAGCTTGTATATGATTCATCCTTACATCCCACACAGTGCCATGTTTTATATAAATGCTCAACGAATGTTTATGGTGTTACTACAATCAGGCACATGGCCCTCTTTAAGGCTATTAAATGAGCCAGCCTGTCCCAGCTTCAGAGACTTTGCGATTGCTATTCTCTCTGCCTGTGGTACTCTTTTCCTGACTCCTCAAGAGCTTGTTCCTTGTCCTCCTGCAAATGAAGCTTGTACATCACTGAGTCTTCCTGGTCCCAGTCTGAAAGCAGTGTCTGCTCCCCGAGTCCCTGATCATCGTGTTACCTGTGAGGGCCCCTACACAGTACCCGTCCTTATCGGAAATGATCTTAGTTATATCCTTATTCAGTTTCCCCAACTTAAATGGACTCCATAGGCGGATCTTTCTGTCTCATCCACTCCTACATCTCTCATACCTAGAACAAGGACGGCTGAAAAGAAATTTTAAGGTTTTTAATTTTTATTTTTTATTGAAATGTAGTTGATTTACAATGTTTCAGGTACACAGTAAAGTGATTATAAATGATATCAGCTAATGAGAGGGTGAAAATGTTAGTAGTGTGGTCTAACTATTTTTGGATTATGGGTTCCAAAAGAAGAGATCAGACACACACACATACACACACGCACCCCTTTTTGGAACATTTCCCTCAACCATGCCCACCTTTTAAGAATATATAAATAATTGAACATTCAGGAAGAGTGATGCTGATTTTCACTCTTGCCTTGGGGTTTTGTATCTTTCTTGTGGAAGCCTTGAGTCTAGAGAGACAAAAAATGAGAAAATATTGGATTGGGGAGATCTGCACCTTGAATTTCGTCTACGAAGTCAAACCCTTCTGTGTCAATCCTGTCTGCCTGTGTGCCTCAGGTCAACGTGCCTGGCTGGGTGCGTGTGCTCCCCTTCACTCATGGCCCCGGTGCCCCCATAGAGCTCATTTGCCTGTTGTTTGGGTTGTCTTGTTTGCAGATTTTGGTGTCTAGGTTACTGCTCCGGTAAGCAGGATGGGAGAATTACATACGCTTAGGTTAGTATTATTGCTGAGAGAGGAAATATTGACTGAGAAATGAAACAATAAGACTCCTCTCTTCCCCCCACACCCCCAAGCTTAGTGCAATGAAATCAGAAGCAAAATATTTGAAACTGGTTAAGGATGCTGAGGGTCCTGCAAAAACTGACACTTGATTTTACAGCTGGGTTCCTAGAGTAGCATTGTTGATTTGGGGTGGGTAGTTCTTTGTTGTGGGGGCTGTCTAGTGCATTGTGGGGTGCTCAGCAATATCCCTGATCTCTGCCCAGGTATGACAACTGAAAATGTCTCCAGACTTTGCTGGCCCTGGTTGAGAACTATTACTCTAGAGAATACATAGAAGAACCCTGACTTAAGCCATGCCACTGGGTTTGTTCAAATCCGTATTGCCACCATTAATGTGACTGCACAGTGATTTTGTCTCATCAGAAAAGGAGGGCGCTTAACTCCAGCCTCTGTGCATGTCTTCCCAGTGATCCCGAAGTAGTTTAAACCAGTGTTTCCCCACCTATGCACCTCCCGTCAAAACGCAGCACACTAGTCTCGTGTGACCTTGGTTTTCTCCACACCCGCGTGTGAGCAGCTGGTCTTTGATGTGTGCCTTCCGGTCAGTAGGGGCTTTTCTGGGTCTTCATGTGATAAATGAACATGTTCCAGTTCTCTAGTCTCTTAAAGACAACTCTCTGAGGTCTTCATTCTGACATGTAAGTTCCAACAATTAATGTTGTAGAAATCTATAATTATGAGAAAGAAGAGGCCAAGTCTCTTTGGTTGGTGGTTGCAGCTGTATAGGGAGGGACATTTATTCAGCCTTCAGGAGATAGGTATTGGAAACCTGTGTGAGATGTTCTTGGCGCTGGAGATACACACAACCTACTTACCTTCTTGGCGCCTCCCTGCATAGGGGAAGACAGTCAGTCAGTCAATAAGTACCAATAACATCAAATGATGATAAGTGCAGAGGAGAAAAAGACATCAGGATGATAAGGAAGCACTAGGTGCGGGGAAGGCATCTTGTTTCAAATAGGCAGGATATCTGGACATCTCAGAGGAAAGAGTTCAGGCAGTGGAAATAGTGCAAAGGTCTTGGGGTAGGAGTGTTCCTGGTGCATGTGAAGAGCAGCCAGGAATGAGCATGGGAGTGGTAGGAGAGGAGGCCAGGGAGATGGGCCTGTACATGTCACATGGATCTTTGCAGTCCTCATACAAACTCTTCTTCAATTTTTGTTACAGAAAATTTCAGGCGTATGCTAAACAGAAGAGTATAATGAAGCCCCTATCTACCTATCACCCAGGCCTATCAAATATTTACTCAGGGTCACTTTTCTTTTTTTCTTCTTTTTTTAAAAACACTTTTTTCTTTATTTATTTGGCTGTGTCAGTTCTTGGTTGTAGCATGTGGGGTTAGTTGCCCCATAGCATGTAGGATCTTAGTTTCCTGACCAGGAATTGAGCCCACATCCTCTGTGTTGGAAGGCAGGTCCTTAACCATTAGACCACCAGGGAAGTTCCTACTTTTCTCTCATATATTTTACTCTCTCTCTAGGTTAACCTGAAGCAAAGCCTAGACATTTTATCTATGAATATTTGGGGGTATATCTCTAGAAGGTGAGAAATGAAAAAATGATTGATTCCAATATTATATTTAAAGACAAATTATTAGTATTAACAAATACCCACTATGTGTGTACATATTTGTGGGGGGGAGCCTGTTACAGTAATTATTTTCTAAATATTTGATTATATGTTTGATATTAGGACCCCAAAGTGTTTATATGTTGCAATTAGTCAATATGTCTCAAGTCTTTTTTAAGGTTGAGATTCTTTTTCCATTTTTTTTTTTTTCCCACTATTGCTTTGAAAATGTTTAAGGGATCAGATCATTTGTTCTAGCTTTCACAGTTTAGCTTATGCTGATCATATTTCTGTGATATTATTATGTTCCTTTGTCACTATGTTTCCTGTAAAATGGCATTTTGATGTAGAGGCTCGGTTGTATCCAGGAGTGACGTGGCTTTGTTTGATGAGAAGACTTCAGATGTGTTATATCAAGCAGCACGTAGTATCCAGCTATCTCTTAGTGATGTCAGCAGTTATCATTGATTATGACCTAGATCTGTTGATTTGTTGGGGTTTGAAAAATGGCAGTAATCTCATGTTGCCATTCATTCCGTATTTACCACTTGGAATATGTCTATGTAGAGAATCATTTTGCATCTGTGAGGTTCTATTCATAAGGAAAGCAGGATAAGTGCTTGATTTTTCCCCTTTATCAGTTTTTAAAAGTAATGGGATAGTGTTCTAACATCTTCCAAAGATGACCCTGGCTGGCTGGCTTCCTTCCTTTCTTCCTTCCTCTTCTATCTCCTTGAACTCATAGTTTCAAGCTTTGGATACATTTTAACATATTGCTATTGTCACTCCTCCTGATGCTCAGTTGTCCCATTCTTTTGCCAAGTTTGCCAGGTTTGGGGCTTTTACTTGGAATAAGAAGGAAACTAGTGAAGAATTTTGAGCAGAGGAATGATGCATTCTGAAAATGAGCATCTTGGAGTCTGTGTGGCCAATGAAGTGTAGGAGGGTGGCAGGGAGAAAGTAGAGAATTCAGTTAGAAGGAAATGACAGTGACCTAGTCAGGACACAGTATATCTTTTTTTTCTTCCCCATTTATTTTTATTAGTTGGAGGCTAATTACTTTACAATATTGTAGTGGGTTTTGCCATACATTGACATGAATCAGCCATGGATTTACATGTGTTCCCCATCCTGAACCCCCCTCCCACCTCCCTCCCCATCCCATCCCTCTGGGTCATCCCAGTGCACCAGCCCCGAGCACTTGTCTCATGCATCCAACCTGGACACAGTATATCTTGAATCAAGGTGTTTTGGGTGGAAAGAATGGTGAGATTCTGGATATTTTACATTGCAAAAAAGTATCCTGAGGATAGAATGGGGAGCAAAGTTGATCCTTCCTCTTTTGTATTCCATTGTATTTTCATTATTTCTTGTTGCTTTATGCTTTTATGCTACTTATGGTTATTAGTTTACACTTTTATGTGCCTCCTTGCAGTACTAACCAGTAAGTATTCTCTGTGTGGATATGTTGCCTCTAACAGGGCGGAGGCTTGGTTAGTTCTGTGAGCTCACAAAGGAGAAGTAACATTAACAAATGCCCCCAGAGCAAGCTGGCAGATTAGGATGTAGAGAAAGGTTTGGGGAAGATCATGTGGACTTTTCTCTAGTCCACGTGCACTTTAGTAGGCTTGTAAACAGATGATCCTCTAGATGGTGCATAGCCGGGTGTAACATTGTAAAAGTGAGGGGAAAAAAGAGGTGGGAAGCAGCCCAGAGCCTGAGAGTGGCAAAGTGAGAAGCAGGCTGGATTTCAGCCTTGACTTCCCTTCCTGCCCAGCACCCTTGTGCAGGGCACAACCAGAACAGCTGCACATGACACCCCTACTCTGAAGGCCCCTGGGACAGGAATAAACACACTGGAATCTCATCCCAGTTCCACCACCAACTGTGAGCCCTCAGCTTCCTCATCTGTTAAAAGATGGAGCTTGACTTCATGGCCTTTAAAATGTAACCACTTGAGCACAGTTGTTTTCCCACAGTGGTGAAACAGCCATGACTTGCTAAAGTAAAATACCCAGACTTGCTAAAGTAAAATCCTGATTTGTCCTAGTATTTCTACTCAACAAACCAATGGTTGCCAGTTTGTAAAACATTTTAAAATTTGCATTAGAGAAAGTGAGTGAGATGTTCTTCATCCACAGCAATGGAGGTACACTTAGTCCTAAGTTATGAATACTGTGAAAAATTCTGCTCCTTGAATAAATACAGGATGAAACTTCCAGGTTTCCAGAATATATGTTGTTTCTTTCCTTATTCGTATTTGATTGCTCTTGTTAACGTACTTAGCACTGCGCTGTTCTTAAAAATCAGCTTTCCAAAATGAAAATCCAGGCTCCCATCTCTTCTGTCTCCAGTTGGTATTTTCCCAGTTGTAGGGTTTGCCTGTTCGCACAAGTCTTTGCCTCACAGCAGAGTTCAACTTCCCCCAAATTAAGGCAGTTAGTTTATTCCTCTTTCTGATGATTGCCATATATAGAAAAAAATCTAATTATTTTCATTGGGCAACCATTCCCCGTGTCTTTCTTGTGGAACATGACTGATTTTGTTAACTCCACCAGGGGAAGAATAAGCAGAACTTCCTGCGGGTGGCCAAATTCTATTCAGGAGCATCCCCAGGAGGCAGGGAATAGTTGAGGTTTGCTGAAATAAACTCTTTTATAAGCATGATGCTGTTGCTTTGTTATTATTTTTTCCAGTCTGCATGGTGAAGAGGACTTTTCATTTCACTGAGGTGAAAACTGGGTCTGTGAGAGGAGCGACTTTCTTTGAAAAAAAAAAAAAATCAGAAACCAATTACTTGATATGCAGAGCCAAAAGCCTCATTCCCTTAACGAAATCAGTGCAGTGCGCACTGTCGTTAACCTGAGGAAAGCGGCTGACATCTCTTGATTACCGCTGGAGGTGGAAGGACCGAAACTTGCAGGATCCCCCTCCCCCTCGAGAGAAGGTTAGTCCAGCCCTTTCTAGAGGTTCATTTCGGCTCTCTGTCATCGCCGGGACGCTGGCAGGGAATGTGTGTCATGGTTACAATAGAGTGTGGTAACATATAACAACCATGAAAGCCCAGCGGGAAAGGCTACAGATTCCGGGGCTGACCTTGGAGTAAGTATTGTCTCTCTTTAATATTTTAATGCTTTCTGCATGGCACTCGCTTTCCTGCGACCAATAGCTCTTTAGCATTTGTTTGTACTGACAGCCTCAGAGCACTGCAGTGTGAGCTGGAAGGAACCTGTCTTAAATGTATGGCATTTGATTTCAGCCTATGTGGAAGCCCCGACCCAGCATTTTGCATTGCAGTCAGAGGAAAAACGCTGCTGCATATTTAAAGTTACTAAACCTCAGTGCTGGAAACATCTTAACAGCTCATTGTGAAAGAATGTATCAGCAGGCCGTGGTGTGTCTTTTTTTTTTTTTTTCTTCTCTCTTACTGTTTGTTTATCCCCATGCTGCCTTGTTCTAAAGAAGGGCCTCTGTTTGGCTTGGATACCAGAAGACATTACAATGGATAAGAGTGCAGGAGAAGGGTTATTTGTCACACTCATTAGATGTGATCCATGCTTTATCTGTGCAGCAGAATATTAATGAACTGTAGTACATTTTGCGTCCTTCTGCAGAGTCTCCGGCCGCCTCACGCGGTGTGTTTACCTAGTTGAGCTCTGTGTTTGCTTACCTTTTTTTTTTTTTTTAACCCATTAACACATCTGACTTGCCTTCTGATTTGATGCAGCCACTTAAAATGCCCACATCTAATTTGTGGCGCAGAAGTTAAACATCTGTGATGCAGGAAGTGTCAGCAAATTTTTATTTTAAATCTGTTTGTCAAAGATGCAGAAGCTGTGAGTTAGTCTGTGCTGGCACTTAAAATAATAAATAGCACAATAGATTTCTGGTAGAAAAATATAAATATGTTGTCTCACTTGCCATACAGATATAAAATTGCATTTTCATTGAAATCTGCACAACCTTGATCATCTCATTCATGCTGGACTCCTTCCAGGATGAGACTGCAGGGGAGACCTGTGCCTAGTTCTGAGGAGTCACTCTTCCCCTTGAATCCTGTCGGTGCGTCACACAAGGGGAACTGTTCCCTCAGTTGATAAATGAGTGAAAACATGACATTTCTGAAGCGATTTGAGTACTTTCTCCATCAGTTCTTGCTCTAAAATTACACTGATTTTTTAACTAACAAGTGCTCACTTAGAAAACTTAGAGGGCTGCTACAACCTTCTTGCTAGACAAGGCTTTTTATACAACAGAGATACAAAGAGTATTTGCCCAATGCTACTGATTTGTCCCCATCTCCACCCTGGCATTCAGCCCCCCTCATCTGTGTGGAATATTTTAGTGGCATCCACACGTTTTTCTCCTTAATCCTCCTCCCTCTAGCATTCTGGAACTGCACAGCTCAGATGCCTGTGGCTGTGTGCTCCAGGCCCAGAAACTTAGTTTTAACCCCCAACTTTTCTTCACCTTTCCTTCTGGTTGCGCTGCTTCCTTGCTGTCTCTTTCGGCTTTGACACGTATGGTTTCACATTACAGTTTTTCTTTCTTCCATTTTTGATATCTCATCCACATTAACAGGAGATACTTCAAAGTTACTTTCTAAAGTACAAACTCAGTTGTATCTACTGTTCCGTCTATAATTTGAAAGGCTGAGCTGTGCCACCAATTTTAGGACATTGCCAGTGATGATGGTGACCTACAGATCAGCTCAACACAGGGGTTCCCTGCATTTTGTTTTGGTCCCAGGGCCATAACCCCTCAGTCTAGCCTCCACCCTGGTACATGACACTGTGGATCTGAAATAGCTTATTTTTTACCTGAGGAGCTTGAGGCAGTGGAATAGAGGATCACTCTTCAATGTCATTGACAATGACAATAGAAATTCACTTTGAACATTTTGTTTACCTTGAAATGTAAAACTACTCTTAGGTAGACAGAGCTGATTTCATATTCATTCATGGAGAAAGCTAGTTCTGCAGTCTTTGAGTAAATTCAGTTTCTTACCACTGCAGAGAATGGTTATAATGAAAAGTCTTATCATTGATTTTATTAAGGGCACATTTAATGTATATAATTTTATTTATTTGGGGACCTTATAAGACAAACTGTGCAGAACAGCTTTTGAATGTTCTCTCATGAGACATTTCTGTTTTTCTTCAGGAAAGTTTATCCCATAGATACTGCAGCATGGACTCTTACACTAGAATATTTTTTAGAATATTTTACACACTGTAGAGGCAATTCAAAAATTTCCCATCTGATTTATCAATAACATGAGGCGTTTCTGATTCCTGTTCCAGAAATTGAAATCCTGGATGTGAGACAGCAAATATAGTAATATTTCAGAAATTAATGGTTATTAATTTATTCAGAAATTTCTCATATGTCGAGAGCCTATGCATGGCTTTCTGATTTCTGAGAAATTGAGTGGTTTTTTTCATTCCTTTTTTTTTTCCCCCAATTTTACTGTAGAATTAGGTTCATAGACACTTTATAGCACGTATGATAACATGTCTCTGCTTGGAGGCACTGAGTGGCTTCACTGTCTTTTCATGCCTATTTTAGGACCAGAAGGAAAAGATAAGACTGTACTTAGACTAGAGGACGGCTCTATCAGTGGGCACTCATGACGGCTTTCCAATGAGCTGCTAAGTTTGAGTACAGTATGTTGAAGCAGCAGATTCTGAATGTCCTCTGAATGTATAGGGAAATCGATTCCTTAGTTTACGGAGTACTGACACCAAGCCCAAGGGTGGTTTTAGAAGACATAAAAAATTACTCCTTTGAAGCATTTCATTAAACAAATTGGAGTATTGTGAGCAACAACTCACATTTTGGTTTGAATCAAATACAGCCAAGTCTCAATTATCCACATAATGGGGAACAAGGATGGCGTTAAGAATTTGGTACGCCTGAGTCTGATGCTAGCCACGGCTGCCCCTTCTCTGTTCAGTGAAGAGTACAGCCAGCTTGAATTAGCCAGTATGCAGCTCAGCTCCAAGAACTCTTTGCCTGAGGTAAGAACATGTACAGTGTAGAGTCGTGGACCAAAGGACGGGCAGAAGAATGTTCTTGAAGAAACTTGTAGCAGAAGTTTTCAGGGCTCACTTCAGCTTAAGAGTTGGTGCTAGAATATTTAGCTAGTTCTTATTTTGATTTTGCCATGTGAAAGTAATTGGAAATCGACTGGTATTTACTTCATATCTTGATAGATCTCTTGGCAGAATTGTTGCAAGTAAACAAAATGACTAATTTGTTCCTTTTCCTCTCTAAAAGAGAAGAGCCATGAGGCTAAAAGAAAAAAAAAAGGAAAAGGGACTCTAAGCTTGGGACCCCATGCTAAATATTTGAGAATTGGCTGCTGAATGTGCTTGGGGGCTTGGATGGGTTGATGGGAGTAGGAGTTACAATGGTCCATTGATAGATGAATTTGAAGGAAAAAAAAAAAAAACCTCTTGGAGAATAAAATACTTTATAACCATATATGAGAAAATTTGAAGTTCCTTATTATGAACATAAGCATAAGAACACTTTTTACCATGAGACTTAGACAACATATTGCTGAGTATTTTTCACTAAAAAGTGCTTAAAAATATAACTTCCTATATGGAAATATTTGTTACTTTGTTTTTTTAAAAATGACAATATTTAACCTGAATTCTCATTTCTATTCTGATGACTACTTCTAGATGGTTTTGATACAAATTTACCATTAATTCTGACTTGGAAGTAGAATACACACAATATAAAAAAATCACCGACTTTTCTTTGCAAAAAAATCACATGTCGAACATATCTGCCAAGTTGCTGTGTGACAAAAGGCACAAATAAAAATGGCAGCAGTAGTTTTGAGAATGTAAATTGCAGCAGGCAGCATTGTGCTTGTTCTCTGATTTAGAGCTGAGAAGGGACACGTGATTAGATGATTACCTAGTGGTACTGATAGGCGTGCCGTGATGATTCTGGCCTAAAGGGAACAAAGTCCCTTCACTGAGCTGTGCTATTTTCTCTGCCACCATTTCTCCCACTTGGAATGACATTATTTTAACTTTCAGTCTCACTCCAAGGAGCCTGAGTCCAACCCCATCCAGCCCAGGCAGTCCCTGTAGTCCTCTCTTCGCTTTTCACTTCTGGAGGTAAGCGCGCTCCGGTGCCTGCCCGGGGCTGCCTTGTCTTGCCTTCCCATCCCCCGTATCCCACCATGAGTATCTGAACACTGTGGGCCACAATATGCAATAATTTTATTGCATAAAAATAAAGTTTTGGGGTTTTTTTTTCCCCTTAACTATTGTCTTCATGTTAACATATGAAATGAGGAAACTGGTTGAGTTATTTACCTGATGACTTTACAGGAGCACTGAGAAAATGTACCTTGCTTATTCCACTGAGCATATCTTACTCATGTTTCCCTTAGTGTCCAGCGATTAGTAGTTTGTTTGACTCCTGTGTGTATGTTACATGTGGCTTTCCTTAGAGAATGGTCTGCACTGAAAGTCATGAATTTTGATTCATCTTTTATAATAATGCTATTTATTACAGTTTCTAGGAAATACTTTCTAATTCACATTAGAAATTATTTTATGTATGCTCTAAATTATGTCATGTTATTTCCAGGACAAAGTACTTGACTTGTCTAAAACCATTAGTATTTTTGAATTTTTAGAATCCCCACTTATATACCCCACCCTCTCACTCATAGGCTGATATAAATTCATTCTTCTCTTCTCTAGAGAGAAACATCTTCAAGGAACTCTACTTGCATTTTAGCCCATCTTATCATGAGAGTACATAATAGAAAATGTTGTTAGTATTGTATGTATAGTACATACAATCTATTAGGATTTCCGAGAATTCAGTGTCTGTGAATAGAATTTGTCTCGCTGGATCTAATCACAACCCAACTTCCCCTTATCCATTTTTTTTTTTTTTTTAATAATTTTCTTTCCATGCAGCATGTGGGATCTTAGTTCTCTGACTGGGTATTGAACCTGTGCCTGCTTTATTGGGATCATGAAGTCTTAACCACTGGATCACCAGAGAAGTCGCCCCTCAACCCTCGCACCCATTTTTTTAATCCTAAAGTAGAAGGTAGAAGCACATTCTCAGTTGATGCAAAGAGTGACTTAAATTATTTTCTATTAATGAGTACTTTTTATTTCTTATATGCAAATGAATGAAAAATTTGCCATGCATTGCCATTTCCTTAAAAATACTACTCTTTGTTACCCCATGGACTGTAGCCTGCCAGGCTCCTCCATGGGATTCTCCAGGCAAGAATACTGGAGGGGGTAGCCATTCCCTTCTCCAAGGGATCTTCCTGACCCAGGAATCAAACCCGGGTCTCCTGCATTGCGGGCAGATTCTTTACCTTCTGAGCCTCCAGGGAAGACCCATTAGTGGGACAATTTAATGTGTTTCTCTCATTTTTCTAAAATAAGACTGAACCAAAATTTGAAGAATTGACTGCAGAAATGAGTGAAAGACTTTGAACTTTGGCTCTACTCTTCTGCTGATGGGATTATATTTATTATTGTCAAAGTGACTTTCAACATGAAAGTTTCATGTAATAACTTTTATAAAGTATCCCCTGAATATAGTAGGTCCTAAAGCATAGGAATGATTTTCTCACAATCCAAAGAATTCCATTGCTCTTGTAATTTGTCTATTTTGATGATCTAACCACAAGTAACTGGTCTGTCTTCTGAACTTTTTTCCCTCAATGTAACACGCCTTTATTAAATACCCACATGTCCTTTTCCTTCCTATAAACAATAGGCTACTTGAAATAAAGTTGCTATCAATAGTGGAGAAGAGAAACTCCTAATAAAACACCGTGGTAGTACAGAGGAAGATGAGGTTCTGAAAACTGTTTTTGGAGAGAGATGTAGAGATGTCTTTGGAACTGTTGATATTTGAGCTGGACCATGAAAAACTGGAAGGTTTCAATGAGTAGAGTTAGCAGTGAAGGTCAAAACTAAACAGAGAATAAAACAGTAAGGAGGTAAGAGAGTGTGGCACATTGTAGAAATGGGTTTATAACTAGAAGATAGGGTGGATGAAGTAGAAAAAAAAGCATGGACTTATACAGAGATTGATATGGACTTAAACATTAATTTGGGACTATGCTATGTAAGATCTTAAATACTCAGCTGAAATGTTTGACTTTCATTTTGCAATTATTTCAGGGTATTAGAAGATTTTTTCTGAATAAAAAAATGACTGAGAAAATTTACATTTACCCATCTCCCAATCTGTTTACCAATCTATTCTTTAAGAATAGATAGGACTTTAGTTAGTAGCTC
Organism: Cervus elaphus; assembly: GCF_910594005.1. NCBI lineage: Eukaryota > Metazoa > Chordata > Mammalia > Artiodactyla > Cervidae > Cervus > Cervus elaphus. Next base: position 15,907,657 of record NC_057839.1, on the reverse strand, counting down.
CAGTGAGGGTGCTGGTATGATAATAGGTCCTGGATTAGGACAATTGCAGTGAATTGAATTAAAATTTGCAGAGTACTTGATACTTGACAGAATGCTTTCTATCTCTTTCAATTTAACCCACCTGACACTAGGCAGAAAGGAATTTTGCTTCTGTTTGCAGATGAAGATGTTAACACATTTAGATATTTAAGTGGCTTAACTAGCCTTGGATTCAAAATGAAGTCTCAAATCTTTCCACTGTGACTAACTTAAGACATACACATTGCCATGGGCTCATTTATATGGGGTTTTAATTATCCGTTTATGTGGACTTTGTGACCTCCTTTAGTGATTTTTATTTCCCCAGTGCCTTTCTCAGTTCATGGAATGTAGTAAGCATTTGCAAAATGTTTATTAAAGAATGAATGAGTGAACTGGAAATAGAAGATGTATTGGTTATGGTACTGCTCACAAATCAACCACCAGACAATTGGTTTAGATAAAATGGAATTGTATTTTTCACTCACAGACCAAGAGTGTGGAGAGGACCCACTCTACACAGTCATTTAGTAATCCAGAGGGTTCTTCAACACATGGCCTTTAGAGTTGCTCTGGGTATCATTCCAGGTGATGGAAAATGAAAAGATCCCAGGAGATGGTGCGACGCCAGACCTGAGAGTGGCAGGCATTGCTCTCACTCCCATTCCATGCCTAGAATTTGGAGTTCTACTACGCCTAATGACAAGGATGACTGGAAAATACAGCTTCCTTGCATCCAGGAAACAGGAAATGAGTTTGGGAAATAGCAGTCTTGGCCGCAGAAGGTAATGAAGGAAAGGTGCCCACAATAGGTGTTCAATAGATAGTTTTGAATGAATTTACATGGAGATTTTTAGCATTAATTGAGCAGAACCTAAGAGAGCAGAGTTGGAGGAAAATTAGTCAGGATTGAGTTTGGTCCTGAACACACTGAGTCATCTCTTAAGTAGAGATTTCTGGTTGATTGCTTGGAGTTGACTGTCCCTAATAATGTGCCCCCAGATTATGGTCTAATGTAAATCACAGAGTCTGTCTAGTCAAAGCTGTGATCTTTCCAGTAGTCATGTATGGATGTGAGAGATGGACCATAAAGAAAGCTGAGTGCCAAAGAGTTGATGCTTTTGAACTGTGGTGTTAGAGAAGACTCTTGAGAGTCCCTTGGACTGCAAGGAGATCCAACCAGCCCATCCTAAAGGAAATCAGTCCTGAATATTCATTGGAGGGACTGATGCTAAAGCTGAAGCTCCAATACTTTGGCCACCTGATGTGAAGAACTGACTCATTGGAAAAAACCCTAATACTGGGAAAGATTGAAGGCAGGAGGAGAAGGGGACAACAGAGGATGAGATGGTTGGATGGCATCACCAACTCAATGGACATGAGTTTGAGCAAGCTCCAGGAGTTGGTGATGGACAGGGAGGCCTGGCGTGCTGCAGTCCATGGGGTCTCAAAGAATTGGACATGACAGAGTGACTGAACGGAACTGAAATCTCTGGGATTCCAAATAGATTCATGCTATTACCACAGAAAAGCATTTATTGTATCTGTGCATAGAATTGTTTTTTCTTCCGTTGGTTGTGATGGATCAGATTTCTTCTTTGTTCCTTTTTAATGAGTGGGCATCAAAGGTCCAGGGAGAGCAGTGGTGGTGAGCACTGTCTATTTCTGTGCCCTTTGGAGGTGCTGACACACACAGTTTCTAAATGCTGTGGTGGAAGATGCTGTTTCTTTCATGGTGGAGCCCCGGAGGCAAGCTATGTTGGGACGGGAATTAGCCTTAGTCTCCATGGGCTTCCTGAGAGTTGCCCGGAAATGAGAGAACTGCAGCTTCCGGGGCAGCTGAGCTGCTAAATGAAATGTAAGTTTAGCTGAGTACGTCTTGGGGATGTAACCTCACATTGCTGCAGGAGGCTATAACATGGCACACTTTGGCTCTCTATGAGGGGAAGAATTTTCCAAGAAAGCTTCAGAGTGTAGAATGGATCTTCTCATCACACCATCAGTTTCACGCTGTTGGAAATCTCCCAGAAGGCCAAGTTCCCACTTACTTGGAAAGATGTAGAACAGAGAATTCAAGCACATTATTCCCAAAGGCCCTTTCATCTTGAAATTCTGGTGCTCTTATTGTCTTACAACAGGGCTGGAGAGAAATAGGCAAACGACACGATTTGTCCACAAGCTTTAAAAAAAAAAAATGGCCCAAATATCTGTTTATCTATACCAATTGATAGAAAACATTTAAAAAATCTAAAGTGGAATTTATTTATGCCTTTACTTCCCTCTTCTGTGGCAACTATAGCTGCTCAGAATTTCTGCAATCCCCAAGACAGCACACTTACGTTAATTTAGTGGCAGTTCATATAATGAGGACACCAGTGCCTCATGAGTAATGTGAATGTGACCTAGGCCAGCTCATAATCTGGACCCTGATTATTAGATAGCAAGATTCCAGGGTTTCCTCATTTTACCTTTTCAGGATCTTTCATGGCCCCTGGTAGGCCTCACCCTCAATAGTGACTAGTAAATAGCTGGAGGCTGGCTACTGTAACTCAGGGACCACATTGCTATTGATAGGAAAATATTGTTTTGCATTTTAATCGCGTGGTCCAACTTCTGAGTGGATGGCAGCCCTTAGGGCATCTCTTGCACTTCCTACATCCCTCCTATTTCACTTCTTCCATCCTTCTGTTCACCTCCCCATTTGGTTCCTGGAGTCTCATGGTGGTGGTGGACACACAGCTCAGCTGGAGATGGCGATGGTGTGGCTGTTCCAGTTCTTCTCATCTCTCCCAAATCTCTCTCCCTGTTTCAGCTGGGACTGAAGCCACACATGCCCCATGGCTGGTAGGATTCAGTGCTAGTTTCAGAGAAAACTATTGCCAGTGTGCCTCAACTTCATGAGGACGAGGAATGTTTTTCCCCCACAGATGTATCCAGGGAACCTAAAATAGCACCTGACGTATATAGTAGAGGCTCCATAAATATGTATGGATGGAGTGGATGTGACTCCCGGGGAATCCAGCCTGCTCCGATGTTTTTACCTGTGCTCACAGCAGGGCGCACTCGTGTGTGTGCTTTGCAATTGGTACTGACACTTTGAGAGGTAGGGCATGCATTTTGATGATTCCATAAATATTAAATTATAACCTTCAAAATTTAAAAACTGACCAGGTATTAATGATACATAAAGTAAGGTTCAAGGCGGGAGTAGAAAGGGCTTATTACATGAAAGTTAACATCAGCGTATATTAGTGACAGTGCCTGGCTATGGTGAGGGGCAGAGAAAATGGTCTAGAGGTCACAACAGATGACATAGTGAAGAGGCTAAGTCAGTTTGATGAAAGGGAGTTCAGTGTAAGCTCCATGGAATGGAGGCCTGTCTGATTTGCTCCTGCCATCTCCCTGGCACCTGTAAGAGCACTTATTATAGGGCAGATACTTCATAAAGTCAATCTGTGTGAGTGTTAGTGTGAAAGCATTAGTCGCTCAGTTGTGTCTGGCTCTTGTGACCCCGTGGACTGTAGCCGCCCAGGCTCCCCTGTCCATGGGATTCTGCAGGCAAGAACACTAGAGTGGGTTGCCATGCCCTTCTCCGGGGTATCTTCCTGACCCAGGGATCGAACCTGATTCTCCTGTGTTGCAGGCAGATTCTTTATCGTCTGAACCACCAGGGAAGCCCTAAAATCAATTGGCTTTTGTCGTGGAAGGTACTTTGAAGCAGCAAAAGAGTTCTAACAGGGGACTTTGGGGGCAGCTTTTTAAAAACAAAAGCCCGCCAGTGAGTTAGTGTTCCCTTGTGGCGTGAGTCTGGTCTAGCCTCAAGCTGGGCCCCTGCTGCCCTCTTCCCGTGCAAGAGCTTGTCCATTCGTCCTGCTGCTGCTAGAAAGGTGACCAGGTGTCCACAGCTCCCTGAATCCCCCATCACTCCACTTGTTGCCATGGTGAGGGGCAGGCATAATAAGCATTCACTAAATACATGGTAGTATGCTGTGAATATGCCTCCTTTTTTTAATGTCTTCTTTTTAAATTTTTATTGAAATATAGTTGATTTACAATGTGTTAGTTTCAGATATGTACTAAAATGCTTAGGATATATATATATATATTTTTACATTCTCTACCATTATAGGTTATTACAACGTATTGAGTATAGTGCTATACTCTATCCTGTGCTATACTGTAGGTCCTCGTTGATTATCTATTTTATATATAGTAGTCTATACATTTTAATCCCAAACATCTAAGTTATCCCTCTCCCCTGCTTCCCTTTGTTTTCTATGTCTGTGAAGAAAAGGAATCCTGCCTACAGTGTTGCTGGGAATATAAATTAGTGTAGCTGCTCTGGAGAACAGTATGTGTGTGCATGTGTGTACTCAGTCGCTCAGTCATGTCCAGCTCTTTGCAGCTCCATGGACTGTAGCCCACCAGGCTCTTATGCCTGTGGAATTTACCTCACAGGAATACTGGAGACGGGTACCATTTCCTCTCCAGAGGATCTTCCCGACCCAGTGATCTAACCCGTGTCTCTTGTATCTCCTGCAGTGACAGGCAGATTCTTTATCACTAGTGCCACCTGAGAAGCCTGGAGAACAGTATGGAGGTTCTTTAAAAAATTAAAAATAGAACTACCATATGATCTAGCAATCCCACTCCTGGACATATATCTGGAGAAAAACATAACTTGAAAAGATACATGCGCCCCAGTGTTCATAGCAGCACTATTTACAATAGCCAAAGTATGGAAGCAACCTAAGTGTCCATCAATAGATGAATGGATAAAGAAGATGTGGTACATATATGGGATGGAATATTACTCAGCTATAAAAATAATGAATCAATACCATTTGCAGCAACATGGATAGACCTAGAGATTTTCATACTAAATGAAGTAAACCAAACAGAGAAAGACAAGCATCATATGATATCACTAATATGTAGAATCTAAAATAGGATACAAACAAACTTATTTGTGTCTCCTTTTCATGGGACACCTGTAAGTGTGGGAAAGTCACCTGACTGATATACCCATTTAGTTTCACTGACTTTGTAGGATGAGTAGGACCATTTGTCTTTTCCATTGTTTCTTCTGCGCCTGCCCCCCCGGCCGCCCCGCCACTTCACTTTCTGAAGAATATTGAAAAAAAAATCTGAAGAAGCTGGTACCAGATGGCAATTTTTTCATAGTCTGCAGACACCAGTTCCAGTACTTTTGTGAATGTGATGGTTTAATGAACCACCTTATGCATCCCTGAGTTTTATTTCTGAATTGCTGTGTAGGCCCAGGTCTGTTTAGTACCAGCACCATACGGAATGGCTCTGCGAAGCAGAGATGAGCATGACTGTGAACACTTGGCTGGCCCTGTGGGTGTGGTCCAGGCAGAAGTGGGAAGGTTGGGGTCTCGGGTGTCACTGGAACGGTGGCGGGTGAGGCGTGGACAGGCCAGTTAGTGCTTCACTCGGCTACTGTGGTTTCTGCAGGTGCTGCCAGCCGGCGGCTTCTGTTTCCTGTAAGAAGGGAGAATGAGAGGATGTGTGTGTGGTACTCCAGGTGAGGGGTGGGTGAGGGGGCAGAGAGTAGACCGTAATGGGGACGGGAGAATGGAATAAACTTATTGCAGATACCGAGCCCAGGGAATGAGGTTTTATGAGGTCAGATGGCAAGCAGAGCTTTCACATCCCTCTGGGTCCCTGGAACATGTCACCCTCTCAAAGCCTTTGCCCCTGCAGGCTTAGGAGCCCCTGTGGCCAGGCCCTGAGAGCCTTTCAGGGGCCTTGGTTTCTGACATAATGATTCTTCTTTTTTCATTATGCGTTCACTTGTTCATGCTAACTTTTCTCTTTGGCTTATGGTTTTGAGCAGGAGGCTAAAATCACTTAGGTATCTGCATGTGGGGTGGCTTAGTTTCACTGAGAGCTTGCTACCTGCCCCATATGTGAATATTCTTAGTGCTCCCCATGCATTAACTCCTGTAGTCCTCACACCAGGCCTGTGAGGCCAGGAAGACAGTTTGACAGAAGTGAAAACAGACTCAGAGAAACAAACTTACCTATCTATAGTGACCACACACATCGGTCTGCCTATGTGCCGTTCGGTTGATGCCTGCTGTCCCATTGTCATTCGTAAAAGCGCCCCCCTTTCACTTTAACACCCCCCAAGTTTGAACAGTAAATTATACCCACAATGTCTGGAAAGTGGCTTGATCCCATTAAAACTCAGGCCTCTGGGGGAAGAGCCCGCCCTCTTATTCTGTGGCATAAAGTGAAGTGTCTACACTTGAACACACTTCAGTTCTTAGTCATTTCAAATTTTGCATTCCGAACAGAATATGATGTTTACAGGGAGGTGATTTTGTTACTCTGTCTGGACTTCAGGGCTTCCCTGGTGGCTCAGATGGTAAAAAAAAAAAAAAAAAAAAAAAAAAAAATCTGCCTGCAATGCAGGAGACCTGGGTTTGATCCCTGGGTAGGGAAGATCCCCTGGAAAAGGGAATGGCTACCCACTCCAGTATTCTTGCCTGGAGAATGCCATGGATAGAGGAGCCTGGCTGGCCTAAAGTCTGTAGGGTTGCAAAGAGTCAAGACTGAGCAACTAACGTGGGCTTCCCTGGTGTTTTGGGTCACCATACAAGTGAATTCTTTAGTCCTCTGTTGAGAGTGTGGTTATGGGGCTGGGGAACGTGTTTCGAATTGTGGTGCCCTATATTTCTCTTTTTAAAAAAGTTTTATTTTAGACAGAGCCCAAGTGACACAATGAAGGTTAAATTGATTTCATTTGGAAATCAGGCCATAGGCCCCCAAGGCACTGATAGCTCCTGCTGCCCTATCCTCAGCAGTCTGCATCATTCCCTCGGCCAGGGCTGGCTTGCTGCAGCCCTGGGGTGAGAGTGTCTCAACACTGCTGTGATGGTCTCACACTTTTTGAGCCTATTAAAAGACCTGCCTCCTCAGACCTGAAGTAGGAGCTCCACCCAAAGTCCAAGGAGCCTGGAAACTTCCTTCGTACCACCCACACTGAGAGACTCATTTGGCTTTCATCAATCAGGAGTATTTATTGTTACACAGTTTTTCTGTATCAAATATTATGACTTCTTCACTTAACCAAATTTTGATTTTTGGTTCTGGAACATCTTAAAATTATTCTGTGTCACGTTTAGCAGTTATCTCCCAGTTATTAGATCATCTTGGGGCAAATGAAAAAAAAAATACTTTACTGTGTGTAGGTGGGATAGGGCGGCATAGAGTTCTACCATATATTCCATTTTGTTACTGTATCACTTCAAGACTAGGGGAAAAACATCTCACATCACTTAAAAAACTTATTTCCTACACTTAAAATGTGGCTACGGCCATTAACACCCACCCTATTGAAAAGAGAATTAAGTTGTGATATTCTTTGAAAGCAAAAGATGGCAATGACAATGTAAAGCTTAGACGTGTCTCAGCAAGAAGAGTGATACAAATGCAGAATTAAAAGAAAAAAAAAAGCTATCAAGTTTCTCCAGCAGTAACATGGGGCTAATAATACCTCTTGGAGGTGTTATAAGAATTAATTAGATATCATTTGTGAAGAGTTCCAACCTGGGCATTCTGTTTTATTATTATTATTAGCTTTGTACTGTTCTTAGAAACCCAGCATTCAAAATGAACTTCAAAACCCGACCTTTGTTATCGAGGATGTTGCATATGCTAATGGAACGTGATGATGATGAGACATTATGAAAACGGGACAGCTGTACTCATGATCTCAGGTGAAGAGGAAATGAGCTAAATTTCATGGACTCGTATGCTTTTCTACCACTCTTTCCATGACAGTATGCTCAGGTGAACTATTACTGGATCCATTTAATAAAACAGTATGGGGATACTCCAAAGTGAGAGAACATTTATTTTCCTGCAGTGGTATTGGAATTGTTTTTCTTCTCCTCTTTATATAAAATATCAACTTGGCTCTATCTTAAGTCCAGAGTCAGAAGTCATATCCCTGGATTTCTAAGCCTCCTCACTTACCTCCCCTCCTCACTTCCATTCAACCCCTGCCCTCCTGCGCCCAGTCTGGGCTCTCAGAGTGGTCTTTGCTGTGTCCGTCCTTCCTCTGCTCAGAGCCTGCCACGGGCTGCCTCCCATGTTCCACGACCCATTCCTGCTGTCTCTCACTCCTTTCCTTCTGGTCCCATTGGATTCTGATTTTTCTTGACCACTCGAAGAATGTTTGTGTCGCAACCTTTTTGTCTCCTGTACCTGAAATATTCTCGCCTACCCTTTCACCTTAACAACAACAAAAAAAAAATCCACATCTACAAAAAAAGTTGAAAGAATAGTACGGCCAACACCCATGTTCACCTTGATTCACCGATTAACACTTCACATTTGCTTTGTCTTCCTGCCTCCTTCCTTTTTAGCCCGTATAAATATTAAATGACTGCTTTTGTTTGTTTGTTGAACCATTTGAGAGTAATTTGCAAACATTCAGACATTTCACCCCAAAATACTCCAACATTTATCTCCTGAGGACATGTGCTTTCTCTTTCATAATCGTAACATCATTATACTCCCAAGTTGAACCTGATTATAGTAATATCTCATATGCAGTCCATCTCAAATTTCTCCAATTATCCCCTCCAAAGTTCTTTAGAGTTGCATTTTTAAACTCCAGAATCTAGTTTAAAAGTACATGTTTCCTTTAGTTGCCGTGTCTCTTTAGTTTCCTTTAGAACAGTTTTAGATTTTTCTTCCATCTTTTCATAACACTGACATTTTTCAGGAATATAGGAAAACTGTTTTGTTGACTGTCCCACAATCTCAATTTATCTGATGGTTTCTTGATCATTAGATTCGGGTTAAACATACTTGAGAAGAACAGATGAAAATGTCTTACTCATAGCATCATACTGCAAAGCCCCAAATCTGGTGCCTGCCAAAGTTTTCCTGTGCAGTTTTATGCTTTTTGCTTTATTAAGTAATCTCCAGAGTACTGTTTTGAGATCATATGAATATCCTTTTCTCAATAAAATTTTACCCAGTGGTTTTTGCATTCTTTGATGACCTGGCTTGAATCAGTTATTTTGTTGCTATTTTTCAAGTGGCAGTTTTCTAATTCTGTTACTGCTGCTGCTGCTAAGTCCCTTCCTGTCTGACTCTGTGCAACTCCATAGACGGCAGCCCACCAGGCTCCCCCATCCCTGGGATTCTCCAGGCAAGAACACTGGAGTGGCTTGCCATTTCCTTCTCCAATGCATGAAACTGAAAAGTGAAAGTGAAGTCACTCAGTCGTGTCCGACTCTCAGCGACCGCATGGACTGCAGCCTACCAGGCTCCTCCGTCCATGGGATTTTCCAGGCAAGAGTACTGGAGTGGGGTGCTACTGCCTTCTCCAGTGTTTTTCTGTTACAGAGGAAGTTTTCCTCCTTTCTCTCTCCCCATTTTTAGGAATGTTATTATTGATTCATGCATATTTTTAAAGAATAAAATAGATAACCTATATTTGGTGCATAAGGACCCATGACCAGTATTCCTCTTTTTGTTGGTCACGTTGTCCCAAAATCCATCAGTGGGAGGTCTTTCTAGCTGACTCCTAGGTCCTTTTAACATCATCTTACTGAGCACTGCATTTTCTGGCACATCAACTTATTCTAGCTGATCAGGACAGCTAGAGGAGACTCTCCTTCCTGTTCCTCAATCACCTGAGCTCTTTCACTCAATGTCCGAACTAAATGTCACTGCAGCAGACATTGTCTGCTGCCCCTGTCACTGGGGCAGGCCTTCCCTGCCCCTCTAGGAGAAGTGTGTCCCCAACCTCCCCCCTATCCAGACCTGCTTCATGATGTTTCCTTTGGTGAATGTTAGTTTTCTCAGAGAAGAGAAGTTGCTCAGTCATGTCCGGCTCTTTGCGACCCCATGGACCAGAGTTTACCAGTCTCCTCCATCCATGGAATTTTCCAGACAAGAGTACTAGAGTGGGTTGCCATTTCCTTCTCCAGGGGATCTTCCCAACCCAGGGATTGAACCCAGGTCTCCCGCACTGCAGGCAGACGCTTTACTGTCTGAGCCACCAGGGAAGCCCTATGTTAGTTAATTGCTCAGTCGTGTCCAACTCTTTGTGACCCCGTGGACTGTAGCCCGCCAGGCTCCTCCGTCCATGGGCTTCTCCAGGCAAGAATACTGGAGTGGGTTGCCATTTCCTTCTCCAGGGGATCTTCCCAACCCAGGTATCGAACCAAGGGCTCCCGCGTGGCAGGCAGATTCTTCATGGTCTGAGCCACTGGAGAAGCATATCCCCATTCAATATTTGTTTGTTTACTTGTAGTTTATTTTCCCAACTAGCATGGAATTTTAAAATTGACAATAGTTCGCCTATTTTGCTCACGACTGGGTCCCTAGTATCTGGCCCATAGTGTGTCCTCAGCAAATAGTTGCAGGAAAAAAATGCGTGAATGGATTTACCACCCCATCTTAAGGCTTCATCAAGCTCTTCCCAATTAGCTGCTGCTTTTCTTTCCTTTGCTTTGAGATGACTCAGGCTGCATGGAGTTCACACACTCTTGTCTGGCGTATATGGCAATTTTACTTCTCGTAGTTCTCCTGCCTGTGTGTATTCAGGTGATAGTTTGGAACAGTTTTCACTGACAATGCGTGGCATGACCCTCAGTGCAAGGCAGTTGGCTGTAACAGTGGAGGCATCTACCATGCAGTTCCTCCTTCCCTAGATTCTCTCAACAGAAAGTCTGGGTATTTTAGAAATAAAAAATGAAACACTTGACACTAAGTTAGAATTTTTACATGGGATCCAGTGCTGGGAACTAAAAATTAAGTGGAATAGGGCTTTATTTTCTATATGAACAAATAACACCTTAAAAACCATCATGGGACTTGCAAAGTCAAAGAGTTGTTCTTAGCCTCAAAGGATCTCAGTCCTAGTTGTGATGATGAGAATTAAGAACAGAGTATGGAAGTTTTCAACTATTATCTCCTCAAGTATTTTCTCATGCCCTCTCCTTTTGTCTTCTCCTTCTGGGATGCCTATGATTTGAATGGTGGGGTGTTTAACATTGTCCCAGGGGTGTCTAAGGCAATCCTACTGCTGGCATATACCCTGAGGAAACCAGAATTGAAAGAGACACGTGTACCCCAGTGTTCATTGCAGCACTGTTTATAATAGCCAGGACATGGAAGCAACCTAGGTGTCCATCAGCAGATGAATGGATAAAGAAATTGTGGTACATATCCATAATGGAATATTACTCAGCTATAAAAGAAAAAGAATGCACTTGAATCCGTTCTGATGAGTAAGATGAACCTGGAGCCTATTATACAGAGTGAAGTAAGTCAGAAAGAGAAAGACAAATACTGTATATTACACATGTACATGGAATTTAGAAAGACAGTACCAGCGATCCTATGTGCAGGGCATCTTTACAGATGTAAAGAACAGACTTTTGGACTCAATGGGAGAAGCTGAGAGTGGGGTGAATTGAGAGAATAGCATTGAAACATGTACGTTACCATATGTAAAATAGATGACCAGTGCAAGTTTGATGCATGAAGCAGAGCACCCAAAGCCGATGCTCTGGGACAACCCAGAGGGATGGGGTGGGGAGGGAGGTGGGAGGGGGACTCAGGAAGGGGGGCACATGTGTACCTGTGACCAATTCATATTGATGTATGCCAAAAGCCACCACAATATTGCAATTATCCTCCAATTAAAATTAATTAATTTTAAATAAATAAATGAAAGAATATGTGGCAAGAATTGTACTTTAACACTGAATGTAGTTGATGGGTGGAGAGGCCTGAATGGTGGCCCCAAAGATATCAGATCCTAATCTCTGGAACCAACAAATGTTATCTAATTGGAAAAAGAGCCTTGGCAGTTGTGGTTCATTTTAATGATTTTGAGATGAAGAGATCATGCTAGATTATCCTGTGGGTCATAAATCCTATCAACAAATGTACTAAGAGGGAGGTTTGACACAGAGAAACTGGAAGAGGCAAGGAACAGGTTCTCCCTGGTGCCTCCCGAGGGAGCATGGTCTGCCGATCCCTTGATTGGGGCCAATTGATACTGATTTTGGATTTCTGACTACCGAATTTGAGAGAATCCATTTCCACTGTTTAAAACTACCAAGTCTGTGTTAACAGTACAGCAACCATCGAAGCCAAATAGAATGGTGAACTATATTCTCCCACTTTTATTGTGATCCTCACTTGACCCTCTATGTGGGCCCCTTTACCTCTGTGTCACAGAAGGAGGACCAAGGGCTGAAGGAGTCATATGACTCGAACCAGCTTTTCTGATTCTTAATCCAGTGCTCCATTCACTCCGGCACCCTGACTCCTCCCAGGAACGAAAGCCAGGGAACAGCACGGACCACTAGTCAAGATAGTTCATGAAAGAGACAGACCAGTGTGGCTGGAGCTGTCAGGGCCAGATAGGGAGACAGGGAGACAGGTACAAGCCCAAGGGCATCCTTAAGGGTAAAGATACTCGAGAGTTGGAAGTTGCCCAGCCTCTTTCCCGTGGCCCAGGGGACTTACTCCCTCATCAAGTGCTGATTTAACCTTCCAGACTCTGGATGCCTTTGAGTGTGTGTGTCCATCTGTCTGTATCTGCTTGGAGGAGAGAACCCCTTGCTGTCTGGTTGATGGTACGTTTCAGCCCCACCTCATGGAATCTTTGCCTCCAGTTTTCATGTATGTGATGGCTTCCTGACACGTTACAGGCAGTGGGATCTGGGCAAGCTTGAGCAAGGCTCCAGGTAAAAGCCACAGAATGACTTGCAGTTACAGCCCACTGCAGAGTGCTTGCTTTGGCTCACTTTTTCTCCCTGGCAGCTTTTACAGTTCCCTTGTCGGAGGCCCTGCTGTGGACTGTGCTCTAGGCCTCTTGGCGTGCACTGCTGTTCCTGCCACTTGCCCCGCTGATGGGGCTCCGTGTGCCCCACTTCACTCCCCAGTCATTTTGCTTCTGAGAGCCAGGCGTGGTCTGGAGGAGAAGACAATGAATGGGACTCCATCCCTCCCCTCAGGGAGCTCCCAGCCGTGTAGGAAACAAGCAAGGAAACAGTTTGACTGAAGTGTGATGACACTGATGGGGTGATGAAAATCCCACGCTGCTCCTCCCACTCCCCTCCCAGGCAAGTGTGCCGTGTGTTTAATAAAGGGGGCTCTGTGGGCTCACTCCTGAGTCCAGGGGGATCCAGCGTGGGCATCTGGATGGTTCATAGCCCCACAATGTAGATCCAGATATTTTGTGTGTGATGATTTATAATGTGCTTTGGTTTATCCATTCATTGTTTCCTTTCTATAACTTAGAGCATGGTCTTGAAACCTTGAATGTATGGGCTTTTGGTTTAGCTCAGTGTGAGATAGCGTATGGATGCATTAGTGACTTATTTATCCTTTTAGCATCCATTGACCACCATCCTCCACTCATTTTCGTTTATTGCCTTCTATCAGTGATGGGAGTTATAAAAGAAGCTGAACTTAATAGTCATTGTGTGGAGCCCAGCAGTAGCTGGAGAGCTTGAAAAGCCTCAGATCTGTGTGACATTGGGTGACATATGGGGTCAGCATCAGGGATCTGGGATAGCTGGTCTCACCTTTGTCATTCTGGGAATCCTTTTTAATGTCAGGCTTTGTGTAGAACATCCCGTACAATCCCCTGATTGAACATTATCTCTTGATTAAGCAGAAAGGCAGAAAGCAGAAAGTGACTGTGAAATCAGGACATTTAATATTTTCTAATTTATTGATCACAACAATAGCTAAAGACATGTGGGGGGAAAATACTAGGGCCTCTGTGCGTGGCTTTGTTTTTTCAGGTTGTTGGCAGTATTTGGACTCACAGGTCTCATAATAGCTTCACAGTCATGAGTCATTGGCCTCCACCTTAATGACCAATCAGGTTATACCGCAAGCTTACAATGGCCATTGTCTCTTTCCTAAAGGAAGAAAGATAATAAGTATTATTATATAGCTGTAATAAATTATTAATATGTAATATGTAATTAATGTAATAATAAATTATTACAGCTATTGAAATAAGAGTCCATTTGATGTTATATTTTTTGTGAAAACAGAACTGAAAGAATTTGACAAAAAATGTATTTTATTGTTTTGTCCATACTGTCTTGATGACTGTAGCTTTGTAGTATAGTCTGAAGTCAGGAAAGTTGATTCCCCCATCTCTGTTTTTCTTTCTCAAGATTGCTTTGGCTATTTGAGGTTCTTTGTGTTTTTGTACAAATTGTGATTTTTTTCCAGTTTTGTGAAAAATGCCATTGGTAGTTTGATAGGGCTTGCATTGAATCTGTAGATTGCTTTGGGTGGTGTAATCATTTGGTCAATTTTTGCTTAACTGTGTGTGTTCCAGTGAAGCAGCAGTGGCTGCAGTGGATTGGAGCTCTGCACTTTGAACTCTGTGGTTGTCCCGTCTCCAAAGACATTTTCACTTCTATTCCCTGCTTCTTTGGAGCTTCCAGGTGATTTTATTTTTCACTCTGGAGTCCACTATATAGGTGGCTGAAAAGCATACCCATATTTTTATTGTTTGCTTATTCTGAGACACTGTGTTATTGTATGATATGTACAAGTTTGTTAGTGTGGTTATGAATGAACATGAGAGAGGATATACTTTGAAATTGCTGTCATCAATTTAACACATTATTAAAACCAGGTATAATTTTTCCTTTTGTTTTTATAGAAAATAAACTTATCTATTTTCCTCTTCCCTCCCCAAATGGAAGTTTCTTAAGAGCTTCCAAGGTTGGATAGCCATTGGGTGAGTTGTGGTAATGAGAATAAAGTTTATTAAAGGAAGGCAAAACCTAAAATGCACCCATTCTAGTTTTTCTGTGTTCTAAAATCAGTCCTTAGGAAGTCATCTCACTATTTGTAAGTTGTAGCATATCAGTGAATAAGCAAATAGAACCAACTTTGGTTGGTTTGCTCTGCTGATACTATAAGACGTCAGGCTCCCTGGTGTCTCAGACGGTAAAGCATCTGCCTGCAATGTGGGAGACCCGGCTTCCATCCCCGGGTTGGTAAGATCCCCTGGAGAAGGAAATGGCAACCCACTCCAGTACTCTTGCCTAGAAAACTCCATGGATGGAGGAGCCTGGTAGGCTACAGTCCATGGGGTCACAAAGAGTCAGACACAACTGGGCGATTTCACTTTACTCACTATAAGACATATCAAGAAGAGGAGTTCTGATTTTCCTTGAACTTATTTTTGTTTTGAGTAACAATTTAGGTAAGCCTGGACACCTGAAAAAATAAAATGGAATGGGTTATGTTACAGAGGCCACTTTAGTAGCACAGCCAGAGGATTTAGAAATGTAGGAGCATGACTTGAACTGGACCCTGAAGGCCGATTGGGGGGAAGTAAGTGAATAGAAGGAAGGTCACCAGGGGTGAGTAGGGGTGGAAGGGATGATGAAAACGTGATCAGAAATGGAAATGAGCCAGCTTGTCTGAGAGCTTGAGTAACCTCGAGTGTGGGCAGAGGGCACTTCATGGAAAGAGTGGTCGGGCACAGACTGTAGTGTCTGTCACATGCCAGTCTATGAGATTTGGGTTTTATCTCCTCAGAGTGGGGCGTGTCTGAGGTTTTTAACCAGGAAAATCTTCAGTAAGATTTCTGCACTGGAGAAACACGGTATGAATAGAATGGAGGACGCAAAGTATAGAAAAGGAAGAAAAACCATAGATCTAGAAAGATGAGATTGAGAAGGGAAAGGAAGCATGCGGCAGGTGCTATGGAAGAAGAGTCAACAGGACAAGCTGAAAGATGGGAGGCAGGATGCAGACCAGCGGCACTGTCATAGCTCAGAAGGAAATAGGGAATTAGGAGAGAAATCAGCTGGGGAGATAATAATATCACTTTTAATTGTGTTTAGTGATGTCAGATCTGAAAATGAGGGCATCACAGCCAAGTGGGACATCCCACCTGTTGCTGGAGGTGCAGTGTCCCGGAGCTCAGCGTTGTTTCCAGGGCTTTGATGTGATGGGGTGGAGATGAGGGAGGCAGGAGCAGCAGAGACGCTGAGGCCTCTCTGTTAGGCTGCGGGTGGGAGGCAGATGCTCTGCAGAATCCGCCTTGGCTTGTGCTCCTGTGGTTTGGGTCTTAATGAGAGAAATACAGTGACTTGTGCGTACCTCAGAGTACAGGCGCTGACCTTGAGAAGTGTGTTCAGCTGCAGCCTGCAGCTGAGATTTCTTGAGTCCATCTAACTGGATCATGAGCCTAATGCTCTGAATGGAGAAACACCTGAATAGCCTGAATTTGGGTCATTAGCCTCTATGTCCCCTAGAGATGCCCCCAGAAGCCAGGCGGAAAAGCTCCTTTTGTGATTCAGTGAAGACCTGAGAAATTCTAGCAGTGACAGAAGTCTCTTTCTCTCTTTCTGTCTTACTTAAGGAGTTGGACTATAGGAGTGGCTGTTAGCTGTTCTTTTCTCAAGAAAGAACAAGAACTATACTAAATAAAAATGAGTGTTGGACTGTGAAGTTCTGTACAGTTCAGTAGGGGAGATGTCATTTAGGCACAGAAACTTTAAAGGGAGAATTTTGTAACCTGCTGCCTTTTTCACATAATACAATAACACAATGTGTGACTCAAGGAGCACTGTGCATTTTCAGCCTTCCAGTGTGAGGGGTTTGCAAAATGTTACCCAGAATAGCTGACCAGATGGTTTAGATGAATGAAATTATTATTTGGTATTAATACTTTTATTTGTTGGAAATTATCAGCCCAAAGTAGCAAATTTCATTTTGCAAAGCCATTTGACTGTCAGTCATTTGCTCATTTCGCTCTTCTAGAGATGGCTAATAGTAAACACTTTTCACTACTCTTGTGTAAGAGGCACTCACAACTCCATGTTAAGATGGATTCTGAGGATCAGTTGCGATCCTAGTGGCTAAACACTAAGGAATCAGTCAAATGGTAGGAGCAACTGCGGCAGCAGCACCGGCCAGTGGGAATTGTGTTGTGAAATTGTCATAGTTGCATTGGATTTATTTTGATAGAAATTGGCCAGAAGCCTTAGATGCTTCTTAAAAACAAAACAAAAACAACACTCCTAACTTGTATTTAGGGGAACGTGCATTCCATCACCCTCTGAATTGATTTGGGTTGTTGAAGGATAATGGAGGCTAGGGCAGCCTTATTTTTTGCCCCAGTTAATTTTGGAATTCCATTTTTCAAGGGACTCTCTGACCCACTTTGGGTCTGAGGGTTGTAGAGCGATATTGCTTCTGGAGAAGCATTCAAAACTCTGTGTCTCTGCCAAGATCAATTTGGCTCAGTAATTGTACAGAGCTCTCCAATTTAAGGACACTTCTCACATACAAATTCTAATTGGTTCCTCATAAAAGCCCAGTGAGGTCACTCTTACTGTTTATTTGTCTGAACTTTATCCCATCATGTAGTTCTTTGTAATGTTTGAGGCTGCAACTTTGTGGGAAATAGGCAGAGTAGGTGGAATTCTTTGGTGGTGGTGTGCCCACTTCATAGGTGAGGAGATCATCCCTAACTTTATAGGATTGAAGTTACCATCCAGAGTGTCTGAATCTGAAAAGATGGCAGTGGGACCTATTTCTCTTTCTGTGATGGCCTAGTACATCTCACCTTTCTGTAGGTGAAATGTTCTTCTTCCCTTCACGACATCTTCTTTACCCCATTCTGTACCAGGATGTCACTGTGTGTGTGTCTGTGTGTGCATGTCCCCATGTGTACTTACCTTAAGGATTTCCATGTGTCTTAAGGAGGCTTGAAGTTGATTCTAACCAGGGTTTGGTGTGAGGGTCAATTAGAGAGGCCGTAGAGTGATATGAATGTGCTGGACATCATTACCTGCATAGGTAGGAAAATCATGTCCAAAAAAAGAGCATTTAAGGATGACAGGAAATTTTTATTATTTATCAAAGTGTGTGTTTCTGATGACATCATGACATTCTGTTGGAATCTCCTGTTGCTGGTCTGGGAGAACCAGCGAGTCCTGAAGAAAAATGACATCAATAAAAATCACTAAAAGGGCTGACATTAGGAACAAAACTCGTGCTCCCTTTGAGAATGTCATATTGCAGCTTGAGCCCACGCCCTGGGCTGTCTCAGCTTTAGTGATGACACCTGACTTTGACAGCCTTTTGTTCTCCCTAGCTCATCTTTTGGCGCCAGATATCACCACGTCAGTTCATGTGCTTCCCCTTCTGTAGGAAATGATTTGACTACAGTTCTCTTAGCTCATATTTTCTCCCTCATTAAAGCGCCTATGTGCAGTTTGCTGGAAGGAGGTTGCCAGCCTACGACCACTGTTGGGCTGCAGTGCCCTTTTGCTGGTGATTAATTTCCCCAGCGACACAGGGTTCATTGTCTAGTTAGATTTAGTTTTACAGTCAATCTGCAGGACACGGGAATGTGTATCAAGGAATGCTCCCCCATTCATCAACGAGTTAGGGCTCTGACTTAGCATTTTTACGTAGGGAGTTCAGTGGTGTGCACTGCTGTGGCCATGTGGCTGACTTCATTTCAGAGGAGGGGTAGAGACACAGTTTAAAGTTCTAACCTTTTGCTGCCCGCGTTCCCGACAGCTGTGTGCAGCTTCTTCATTAGGAGGATCTGAAACATCCCCAGGGCTGTCACAAACTGCAGCGTTGGTGGGTGAGACCCGAGGTGAAGCCAGTGTGTGGGTTTAGCTCCGGAGACGCGAGTTAATGTTCCTTGTTTTCTGTGGTGCTGCCTCTTCTTGATCACAGATGGCCCCGCTTAGCTTTGTTCCAGAAATCTGAATGTGTGACTCTGGATCTGATCCTTCTCATGATTATGACAGAAGCTGGGATTTGGGCTGCTGATTTAAAGGTGCATAGGTAGTTATTTTGTTTAATACGGTGGCTCAGATGGTAAGAAATCTGCCTGCAATGCAAGAGACCTGGGTTTGATCCCTGGAACAGGAAGACCCCCGCCTGGAGGAAGAAATGGCAACCCACTCTTGTACTCTTGCCTGGAAAATCCCAAGGACAGAGGAACCTGGTGGGCTACAGTTCACGGGGTCGCAAAGAGTGACACAACTAAGTGACTAACACACACACATACATTGTTTGATGTATCTAGACCTCCCTCTGAGATGTTTTAACCATTTTCAAGGCTCATGCAGCTCTGTCATTTGCTTTAAAGGACTCTGTTCTACTTATATAGTATTTCTGAGCCCAGGTTCTTCATCTGTGTAATACAGAAGTCAATGCTTATCTTTCAATGATGGGGATGATTAAGTACCAGGCACAGAGAAGATGATTAGCAAGTAATAGTTACCAAGCTGATGAGGGGAAGGCTGGCTTAGAGTAATTTTTTTAATGTAACTGGCAACTTATTGACAGATGGTCTATTCCAGTGGCATAACTTCCGCAAAATCTTATTAAAGATAGAAATTCTGGAGAAGTACAAAAATTTACTCATGGCATCAGATTATGGAACATAGAGTATATGGAGTATATATTATATATTAAGGAGTATAGATTATCATCAAATGTAAATGGAGAGAAGACAGAGGCATCTTGGACTATGCATCCCAAAGTCTTTTGGCCGAAAGTATTGAGAGGTGACGTGGGAGACATGAGTGCTGGCACGGACTGACCTTCATTCATACAGCGCTCCTGCAGCCTGAGCATCAGTTACTGACCGGGCTGTGTTCTAGCTCTGAGAACAAACACATCACGGAACAGCGTGGAGAAGGTTTCTGCTCACACAGAGCTAACAATGGGGCCAGGGTTCCCCGGGTGGCGCAGTGGTAAGGAATCCGCCTGCCAGTGCAGGAGACGTGAGAGACTCAGTGCTGATCTCTGGGTCAGGAAGAGCCCCTGGAGCAGGAACTGGCAACCCACTCCAGCATTCTTGCCTAGAAAATTCCATGGGATTTTTTGTTTTGTTTTGTTTTCTAGCAGGCTACAGTCTGTGGAGTCACATAGAATCAGACACGACTAAGCAACTGAGCATGCATGCACATGGGGATGGGGTGGTGGGGGGCAGGGAAGAACACTGAGCATAAACATACAAGCCAAGAAACCATTGGAGAATAACAAGTGATTTGCCAAGAAATTAAATAGGGTGATCTGATGGCTTCTTTTTCTCTGTGGGTGTAACATGCTGGTTGGACTAGAATGACCAGAATTCCAAGTAGAGAGAACCTCCTCCAGCTAGGGCAAGAGCAACCTAAGGAAGAGCCACATGGGTGAGGGGGGCAGTGTGTGAGGGAAAGAGGACGTAGGGGAAGGTAGGGGGGAGGGTGGGGGAGGAGGGTTGAGGGGAGGTATGGGGGGCAGATGATGGTGGCTGGCCCAGAGGGTGAGTGGTGAGGTTGGAGAAAAGTGACTGAAGTCAGGCCTTGTTCTGCAGGACGGTGTGTAGGACTTGCTGGCAGATGAGTTGGAAGAGGCAGGTCAAGGGAAAGTCAAGGACAGCTTCTGGACTGTTGGCCGGAGTAAGAGAGTGGAAGGTGGTTCTGGTTACTAAGGGAAGGAAGGCTTGAGGAGGAGCAGCTTATGGCAAAACAAGAGTTTGATTTTATGTGAAATTTGAGAAGTCTGTGTGATACCCATGTGGGGTCTGAATTCTGAAGAAAGGTTCGGTTCTGTTGGAGAAGCTGGTTGGGGACTTCCAGGCCAGGGGGCGTTACATAAGGCCATGGGAGGTGATGAGGTCAGACAGACTCCAGGACAGACCCTGTGAGGCTGCAGATCCTGAGATCAAAGCAGAGGAGCTAGAGGGGATGTGCCCAGGGGTTAGGAGGGAAACCAGGTGAGCAGTTTCACAGCAGCAAAGCGAGACAGTTTCAAGTAGCAGAGTGGCCGGTCCCCTGTGTAGTCAAGCTGGTGGGTCCACACTGATCTGGGCAGAGACCATGGAATTAAGGGGTTTGGGGTGAGGGCACATGGATGGGAAGTGGAAGACAGGGGCCAGAAGAAATGCTTGACAAATGACAAAGGCCTTTGTGATTCCATCAGCTTGAGGGTGTCGGCTAAAAAAAGATGCACAACTTGAGACTTGCGAGTTAAGTTTTATTTGGGCCAAAATGAGGACTGCAGCCAGGGAGGCAGCACCTCAGATAGCTCAGAGAGACTGCTCCAAAGAGGCAATGGGAGGAAGGTCAATATATAAGGTTTGGGGGAAGGTGGAGTTCAATACTATTAGGCATTCATTTTACAAAAGGTTTCTTTTGCTAGTCAGGAGGATCTGATGTCACTATGAAGAGATTTAGTGCTTTTCTAGATATGAGGAGATGCAAGGATTGAAATCATAAAATCTGCTCCTAAAGACCTGTCCCACCAGATTCCCTGGAGCACAGAGCGCCTCACTTCATGCTGAACCCCCTCAGAGGGTGTTGAAGGTGAGTAGCTGCAATAGCACAGGGTTCGGTCTCTGCAGAGGCAGATGGCAAATGCCCTTGTTCAGTTGTTGGCAATGCTCTTGGCAAGAGCCAATTTGTAGTTGACAAGGGGCACGAGAGTCTGCTCTTGGGAAGATCAGGCTCTTGGTCAAGGCGAGATCCTATGCACAGTTTTGAGACCTTTCCCTTCCCTGTTACCAAATCAGGCTTCTTTAGGGCCAGGCTTACGTGAGCGGTAGGGCCTGGAGTGATTTTACAACGTAAACTATTTCTTTTCCTTCAGCCTGGAGCCTGTCTGGGCATGTCTGTGTAACTGAGAAAGGCCTTCAGGGTGAGTGAGATAGGAGGCCAGTCTTGGAGGAAGGATAAGATTTGGGTAGATGGAATAAGGGTATGGCAGATGGGGAGGGGAGTAGAAACAATCCAGGTAGGAAAAAAACTCAGCACTGTATCAACAGGGTAATGAAAACTCCAGGAAGGAGTGCAGCAGGAAGGGGGGCGTGAGCCTCGCTTTTTGCTTGTGTACCTCCTACTGCTCAAAGAGATTTGAAGCCACCGACGTGTAGACATACACTGTAGAACCTGTCATTCACCCGGCAAACACGTATTGATTGCCAGGAATGACCCCACAACAGAGGCTGGGCTTCCAGGATGGGTGACCCATGACCTTCCCTCAGGGAAGACCAACATGAAAACCGTTGACTGTCAAATAGTAACAGACAAGGGGAGAGAGGATTAATTCTGTCTGACTTGATTTCAGCAGGGGAGCTCCCAGAGGAGATGCTCTTTGGCTGTAGAAGGATGAAAAGATATCAATCAGGAAGAGAAGAGGAGTTGGCAGGGGGGGCCCACCTGGGCAGAGGGCACGGCAGGGGCAGATGGAGTGGGATGAGAGCCTGTGTTGTGGTTACAAGGCCGGGAGCATGGTTCCTGGTGAGCGCAGTGTGGGGAACAAGACAGAAGCGAAGACAGAAGATGTGTTAAGTGCTGAGCCTGGAGAGAGAGCCTGGACCAGGCTGGGCTTTATTTTTCTGGGCTGTAGGGATAAGATAAGGGTAGATAGGGATTATAGGGTGTTTTTTGGGGGGTTTTATTTTAGTCCTTTGGCCTAAAATAGAGGGCAAGATTTTTTCTTTTTAATTTTTGACTTTAAAAAAAAAACAGAACAGTTTTAGGCTCACAGCAAAATTAAGACAGTACAGACATTTCCCATATACCACATGCCCCTTGCCCTATACATGAATTATTGTTGTTGTTCAGTTGCTCAGTGGTGTCTGACTCTTTCGACCCCATGGACTGCAGCATACCAGGTTTCTCTGTCCTTCCGTGTCTTCTCCGGCAGTTTGCTTCGATTTCATGTCCATTGAGTCCGTGATGCTGTCCAACCATCTCATCCTCTGCTGCTCCCTTCTTCCATCGCCTTTAATCTTTCATCAGGGTCTTTCCCAACAAGTTGGCTCATAGCATCAGGTGGCCAAAGTATTGGCGCTTCAGCGTCAGTCCTTCCAGTGAATATTCAGGGTTGATTTCTTTTAGGATCGACTGGTTTGAATTCCTTGCTGTCCAAGGGATTCTCAGAAGTCCTCTCCAACACCACAGTTCAAAAGCATCAATTCTTTAGTATTCAGCCTTCTTTATGGTTCAACTCTCACATCCATGTGGAAAATTCTTAAAGAAATGGGAATACCAGACCACCTGACCTGCCTCCTGAGAAATCTGTATGCAGGTCAAGAAGCAACAGTTAGAACTGCACATGGAACAATGGACTGATTCCAAATTGGAAAAGGAGTATGTCAAGGTTGTATATTGTCACCCTGCTTATTTAACTTATATACAGAGTACATCATGTGAAATGCTGGGCTGCATGAAGCACAAGCTGTAATCAAGATTGCTGGGAGAAATATTGATAACCTCAGATATGCAGGTGATACCACCCTTATGGCAGAAAGTGAAGAAGAACTAAAGAGCTTCTTGATGAAAGTAAAAGAGGAGAATGAAAAAGTTGGCTTAAAATGCAACATTCAGAAAACTAAGATCATGGCATTCAGTCCCATCACTTCATGGCAAATAGTTGGGGAAACAATGAGACTTTATTTTGGGGGGCTCCAAAATCACTGCAGATGGTGACTGCAGCCGTGAAATTAAGAGATGATTTCTCCTTGGAAGAAAAGCTATGACCAACCTAGATAGCATATTAGAAAGCAGAGACATTACTTTGCCAGCAAAGGTCTGTCTAGTCAAGACTATGGTTTTTCCAGTATGAGGATTGGACTATAAAAAAAGCTGAGCACTGAAGAACTGATGCTTTTGAACTGTGGTGTTGGAGAAGACTCTTGAGAGTCCCTTGGACTGCAAGGAGATCCAGCCAGTCCATCCTAAAGGAGATCAGTCCTGAATATCCATTGGAAGGACTGATGCTGAAGCTGAAATTCCAATAAATACTTTGGCCACCTGATGTGAAGAACTGACTCATTTGAAAAGACCCTGATGCTGGGAAAGATTGGGGGCAGGAGGAGAAGGGGACAACAGAGGATGAGATGGTTGGATGGCATCACCGGCTTGATGGACATGAGTTTGAGCAAGCTCTGGGAGTTGGTGATGGACGGGGAAGCCTGGCATGCTACAGTCCATGGGGTCGCAAAGAGTCAGACACGACTGAGCAACTGAACAGACCTGAACTCTGTATAAAAGTTAAACAAGGTGACAATATATAGCACTGACATACTCCTTTCCCAATTTTGAACCAGTCAATTCTTCCATGTCCTGTTCTAACTGTTGCTTCTTGACCTGCATACAGATTTCTCTGAAGACAGGTAGGATGGTCTGGTATTTCTATCTCTTTAAGAATTTTAAACAGTTTGTTGTAATCCACACAGTCAAAGGCTTTAGTGTAGAAGTAGATGTTTTTCTGGAATTCCCTGTCTTTCTCTGTGATCCAACGAATGTTAGCAATTTGATCTCTAGTTCCTCTGCCTTTTCTAAACCCAACTTGTACATCTGGAAGTTCTTGGTTCACACACTACTGAAGCCTAGCTTGAAGGATTTTGAGTATAACCTTACTAACACGTGAAATGAGCACAAGTGTATGATAGTTTGAACATTCTTTGGGATTGGAATGAACATTGACATTTTCCAGTCCTGTGGCCACTGCTGAGTTTTCCAAATTTGCTGGCATGTTGAATGCAGCACTTTCACAGCATCATCTTTTAGGAATTACATCACCAAAGTGATGAATTTGTTACCACAGATGAACTTCTGTGGATACATCATTATCACTTATAGTCCTCAGTTTACATTATGATTGACTCTTGGTGTTGTAGAGTCTATGGATTTGAACAAATGTATAATAACATGTATCCATCATTATGGTATCATACAGAGTATGATATTTTCATTGTCCTAAAAATTCTGGATCACTGGTTTTTAAACAGAGAGATAATTGATCTTTATTATAGAAAGAAGGACAATACATAAATGTGCATATCAATTTTTCTTTTCCATGGCTCATTTCTAGCCCTGTGGGTCCAAATGCTGAGAGAATATTGCTACTTAGACGAATTGCCAACATAGCAAATAAAAATGTCTAAAAATCGTAACTTCTTTCTCTAACGCAGTATTTTGCTTCACACAGGTATGCATGCACATGTATGTATTCTTACACACTTCTCATTATCTTAAGGGAGTATGAAATTATGTAGATTTACATGGTACTGTACATACTAAAAAATATTCCTTGATGTTGGTGTATTTAATAGCATGAAAGAAAAAATATACTTTTTGGAGTTGGAAGGAAACAAAAATAAATAAAATACTCTCTTTAACTGGGTGTATTTTATATAAGGTTTTTAAAAATCAAATGTCTGTATAAAGTTTATATGAAAAAACAGGAGAGCTTTGATTTAGAAAGATTTTTCTCTGGTGGGTTGACAGTTTTTAGCCTTCTTAAGTGAATTTATAAATGAAAAAGTAGTCACACTTTTACATTTTATTTGCTATAACCTTCCTTCATCGGCATATAGCACATAGCATATGCTGACGAACCATGGGCAATGTGTTTTTAAAATCAGACCCTTTCAGAAGAGCTGGTTTGAGTGGCTGATATGGTTTAGGACATAAATTGCTAAAAAAGAATTTCAGTACTTGTAAAGAAAATCTGGATCTTTTTGCTATATAGTCCTTATGTAACACAGCTGTAGTGAAAGATGTGGTATTTTTCTTTTTTTCCCTGCCTCCTCATACCCCTGAGAAGTTAATGGTTTAAGGAAAACACTCCAAGCCCAACAGATCATGTCAAATATTTGGTTTGGTAGGATTAATATTTTACTACAGAGCAACAGGGGGGGCACTGTCCTAGTTTTAGGGGTGATTATGTAAACTAATGAGCCCCGTCCATTAAAAAAAACTTAGGAAAGAAAAAGCTATTTATCATGTAGCTTATACTGACTATACTTAGAGGACCCTGAAGTAGGTGTTAAATACCTACAATGGGGTTACATTTAATTAAAGTTGCTCTTTTCATGATGCTAAGGTTAATAGTTATGACATTGTACAAATGTTCAATAGTTCTGCATGAACTTGGTTTATTATTTTGCACCTTGCTCTTTAATGGCTTAGAATGAACTTTTCAGTTAAGTTTGCGTGCATGCTTGTTCAGTGACTCGCCAGGCTCCTCTGTCCATGGGACTTTCCAGGCAAGAATACTGGAGGGGGTTGCCATTCCCTTCTCCAGGGGATCTCCCTGACCCAGGGACAGAACCTGGGTCTCCTGCAGTGCAGGTGGATTCTTTATGCCCTAAGCCACTAGGGAAGCTCCTCACTTAGGTTTACCATCTTCTCGATTATTTTCTTGACAGCAGACCTAGAATTACACCTGGCTGGAGGGAGTTGTAATTGAATATCTCAGCCGCTAGAGGGAGCTGACTCTAGTATTTATTCTGGAGAGACAAGGTGTTTAACTTCTCTGATCCTGAGCCTGTGTCTTGACCTTTAACCTGGAAAGAATTATCCTTATCATAATTATCCTATAATTATCCTTATCATAACTTGGGATCACCCCAGTTCCTAGCCCAGCGAAGAATCTCTGGGAAGGAAAAGGAAGGTGAAGACATTGGTCTAAGACCTGGCATATGGATATATATCTGCCTGAAGTTTGTGGTCTATCCACTTCCTTCAACATGGTTCCCATAGATGAGCAGCTTTGTTGGGGGAAAGTGAATGATTCTTTCAGAACCATTTCATGCATTAGGTTCGAAATAATAGTAACATGACTAATACTTCTAGAATATCAGGCACTGTTCTCAATGCTCAAAAAATACTAACATAATCCTGGCAACAATCCTGGAAGGTAAGTACTCTTATTCTCATTATAGAATAGAAAACCAAGGCGCTTACCCAACATCACAGAGCTAGTAAGTATTGATGCTGTAATTAGAAACCCAGACAGTGGCTCAAGAATCTGCATTCTCCACCTTTATGGGAGATCGCCTCTCCATACATGCCCAGTTTGCCGAGCACAGACATTTGTAGAATTAGGTCAAGTTTGTTGCGAAGGGGAAAGTGTTGTTCAAAGGGCACAAAAAGAAAAGTGAAGAATAAAAATTTATACCATATTTTATCTATGAAAACATAGATTTTTTTTTCACATTTTAACATCTGAAGTCAACTTGCGCTTACAGCTTTATTAGAGGAATACTTGTAACATAGCATATCGACTTTATTAATTGTTAAATTTAACAGGTCATAAAAATATAATTTTTGAAAGCAATTTCTATTTTAGATCTTCTCACTTCATGAATTCTCAACTGTGTGATGATTGTTTAGCTTATAAAGCAAAAATGTGAAATAGTTAAAACATATCTCACAGGGGAGAAAATAAAGATTCGATTCATGATTTGGGTGTATTTTAATATGTTTGATAGTATGTCAGATGGAGCTTCCAAGGGTGAGAGTTGTTAGAACCTTGACGTATTTTAAATGGCCCTGAATTTGACCTCTTCTTAGATTCTCAGAAGCACCTTTTAACCACGTCTTTCTCTCCACCCTTATTTGTACACAATCTGGTGAAGTCTACTTATTTTTGCTTTAGGCAGCCAGCTCATCTAGGCTTCAACGACAGTAACAGTATAGAGTGTCTGGGGAAACTGTTTGTCTTCAGAGGGACTGTGCCGTCATTGATCACTTGAGGGTCTCACCACCCCGCTGAAGTATGTGTCAGCCCAGAATTATTCAAGTAGACTGGGCAGAGTCTTTGATATTTCGGAATGGGTCCGTGATAGCAGTGCAGGTGTGTGGGTTTGGTTAAAACTCATTGGTACACAAGCACATCCCTGTGAAAATGCTGTACTATGTGGTGAAGTGTTACTTGTTTTCCCCCACTGACATATTGAAACCAGCTTCTTTAAGGAAAAAATACAGTTTCAGATAAATTTTTTAAGGGAGTTCCCAAGAGTGTGTGTGCAATTACATACACATTCACCCTAAGTAGAAGTTTTTTCAACCAAGAAAGAAAAAAGTGTTTTTCTAGAATAAGTAAAATATGATCAATATTTTTTGCTTAAACCATAAAATAGCTTTTATACCATTTACCTTAAATCTGTTTTAAATGATGATTGTATTCCATGTCTCCTTTTCGTTAATTTTTTTTAATCTGTAGTCAGTGCCAGAATAGTCACACCGACTCTCTCTCTCCCTCCCTCTCTCTCTCTGTCACACACACACACACACACACACACACACACACACACACACACACACACACACACACACACACACACAAAGTAGCTGAGAATTTTGCTTTCACTGTTTTTTTCTAGATCTCTACCTTAGGGCATTTCTCTGTTCTCTGGCAAGCCTACATAGGTTTCATAGGGAGAAGTAGAAGAAGTGAAGTTCAGACTTAGAGCTTGCTAGTTGCTGACCACTCTATGGAAGGTCCACTGTGGCAAGAAGTTAAAATAATTTTATTAGTTTGCCAGTTGCTGACCACTCCGTGGTGGTGGTTTAGTTGCTAAGTCATGTCCGACTCTTGTGACCCCATGGACTGTAGCCCGCCAGGCTCCTCTGTCCATGTGATTCTCCAGGCAAGAACACTGTAGTGGGTTGCCATTTTGGAAGGTCCATTGTGGCAAGAAATTAAAATAATTTCATAAGGTGAAATTTATGGATCATTAGTGAGTTTCTGTCTTTCATGTTTTGCTTATTCTGTTTAATCAAACAAAGAAAAATAAAGCTTTATATCACCTTGGAAACACTATTAGTTTTGTTTTGAGATTATAATAAACTTTAATTAGAAGTGTATTATATTTATGAATTCAGTTTTCATCCTCAACTTTAAAGAACCATATGACCAGAACTATGCTATATTCTTTTATCTCTCAGGTGATGGTATATTTATTTGGTCATATTTCTCTATGAGATTTTTTTTTTTTTAAGTTACTTAACTACTCTTGGAAACTTCGAGATACGAATCTATTCTAGAAGTTCCAGGAATCTGACAGGTAGATTAGATGTGATTTCACTGGGAAAGAAGGTGTCATTGTTTTATTTACTGGGCTATTTGTAGGAAAATAACATGTTATGATTTTAGTTATTCCCTTCAGAAATGCTGAGTCTTTGAATGAAAAGTAAAAATAAACAAGATTCAGAATTGTTGCAGTGAAAGCTTCTTGAGGCACAGTGACTCTAAAATATAGGACCTTAAATTCCTGCTTCACTCAAAAAAGCAGTTATACGCTAATATCCTCTGAGGTAGCCAGTGGCACAGGAGAGGGACGTTACAGACTGCAAGCATGACACATTCTTGTGGGACTTAGCATGCGTTTCTAAAATCTGGCTGTTTGGTTTGCATACTCGGATCTGTTCATTGTTTCCCACTTGTTCTTTCATTTGCTTCCTTTGGAAGGAACACACTGAAAAATTCAGCAGCCTATGGCATGGCACTCACTTATGAGACCTCACAAAGTCTTCTTTCTCTCTTCCTTTCCAAAATTGCCCTTGTTTGGATACTTATGTTAACCAGTGGGCTCAACCCATGAATCACCTGTTTGGTGGGTATTTGATCCATCCAGAACTTCCATTCCTTGACTTGTATTTTCAAAACACAAAAGCCCTTTGTGATTTGTAGGGCTGGGCCAGAGCTTTCCATTTATGAAAATTACATGCAGCAGGCTTTGCTTCCCAGAAAAGCTGAAAGTGACAAACAATACCTCATGCTTGATACTCCACAGATACCTGGTCACTCACTGAGTTACATATAGTCATTCCTCAGTATCCACAGGGCATTGGGTCCAGGATCCCCCGTGGGTACCACAATCTAGACACTCATGTTCCTTGTATTAAATGGCATAGGACAGTGGGCCCTCTGTATCAGTGGATGGGGAGCCAGTGGTTACGGAGGGCTAGCTGTATCTGATCCCATTTCTGGGACAGAGTCAATGGATGGATCTTTGAATTCTGCAGTGATGTTTTTAAAGCTGTGGATAAAGCTATTTATCCTGTTAGAGGAAAAGATTATTTTGAAGAGGAGAGGAAGGACTTTGATAACGTCAGATGTCACTCAAGATGTTGAGATGTCCAGTTTTAGATGTTAGTTTTAGATGTTTAGTTTTAGTTCAGTTTTAGCTTTGTTTAGTGTCTGTGAAGAACAGGTTGTCCCTCCCTGAGCCCCCATCGGAGACTGCCCAAGTGCTCCTGCTTTTTCTTGTGTTTTGTCTCTGGCAGTGTTATTTAATGGGGGTTGGTGTTGCTTTGGGGAAGATGAGTTGGCAGCAAGGCAGAGTTGATACAATCATGGAGCAAGTTACTAAAGACCAGGAAATAACTGTTAAAATTTACACTGTGCTTTCATATGTATTAAAACCACAACAGCAGAAATAAAAAACTAAGATAAGTTGCTTAGGATGAACTATGTTCAGTTTTCTATGATGCCTATAAATCTTTTTTCTATATACATATATGATTTTATATGATTATAATCATAGTTAAACTTCTTCTCTTGTCTTTTTCAAGTTACGTATAGCCATGCTTTTCTATAATCTATAATGACCATTTTTGGTGGTGGCATAATTATTACACTTAAGTCTTCTACCCCTGATGCTTGTGTGGAAACTAAGAGAGTAGAATCTACATCAGAGATTGCTAACCCTTTCAGGGCAAGGTTTTGCATCCTCATGTCTGGTTTTCTCCAATGAAAGGCAGTGGGGAGATGCGATGATGGCTGCCGCTCTTTAGGATCCTTGTCTCTGGGTTCTGACTGGTAGCATAATCCACTGAACTCAGACCCCTGCAGTCTCAGGGGTAGACTCTGCCCCACCCCTACTCCTTGTTCCTTACTCTAAAAATTTGAATCCTCTTTAAAATGTAAACCCAGCTCTATGGAGAAAAGAGAGCCCTGCTACACTGTTGATAGGATTGTAAACTGGTATAGTCACTATGGAAAAACACTATAGTGATTCCTTAAAAAACTAAAAGTAGACTTTCTATATGGTCCAGCAGCGCCACTCCTGGGCATGCATACAGAAAAAATGAAGATGCTAATTCAAAAAGATATATGCACCCCAGTGTCCATAGAAGCACTAGCCAGAGACATGGAAGCAACTTAAATGTTCATCAGTAGATGAATGGATAAAGAATATGTGAGATCCATATTTATATGTACACATATGGATACACACAGACACATATATATGTATATATACACACAATAGAATATTAATCATTAAAAACAATGAAATAATGCCATTTGTAGGAATATGGATGGACCTAGAGATTATCATACTAAGTGAGGTAAGTCAGAGAAAGACAAATATCATATGATATCACTTATATGTGAAATCTAAAAAAATGATACAAATGAAAAACAGAAATCGACCCACAGACATAGGAAAAAAACTGTAACCATAAGGGCGGGGGTAGGGATAAATTAAGAATTTGGAATTAACAGATATATACTATGATATATAAACTAGATAAACAGCAAGGACCTACTGTATAGCTCAGGGAACCACACTGAATATCTTGTAATAACCTGTAATGGAAAAGAACCTGAAAAAGAATATTTATATATACACATGTCTGTATAACTGATTCACTTTGCTCTACACCTAAAATATTATAAATCACCAATGCTTATAAACCCAACTAAATAGTCACATCTTCAGCACTAAAACATCAACTGAAACATTTCTTCTTAGCTAAACCCTCGGAAGGGATTGGTTGACTGTGGAAGAAGAGCAGGACTGAGATGTAGGGATGGCCATTTGCCAAAGAGGAAGAGAGGTGCAAGGACGGGAGATGGACAGAGGAGGCTGATGGTCAAATGTTGCACAGATGTGTCCGTTCACCCTTCCAGCTCCTCCTAAACAGGATGGAAGATTTGGCTGTGGAAGTAGACGTAGCTGAGCTGGGAGCCCCAGGCTGTGCAGTGGTCATCGGCAGGCTGCTCATCGTGAGCACGACTGCCCTGGCACTCTCAGTTCTCTGATCACAGCAGCAGGTTGTTTATGCTGATCATGTCCCCAGTAAGACTGAATTTCCACCCTCAGGTAAAGGTCACCCTGCCCAAGTTCCAGTTTTTAATCACTTTTTTCAAGAAAGACAAAGTAACTCTTTATTTCAGGCATATTTGTTGTGAAGTAAAAAGCTACTTTTTACTTGTTGGACAGACTTTATTTTGGGGGACTCCAAAATCACTGCAGATGGTGACTGCAGCCATGAAATTAAGACACTTACTCCTTGGAAGGAAAGTTATGACCAACCTAGACAGCATATTGAAAAGTAGAGACACCACTTTGCCAACAAAGGTCCGTCTAGTCAAAGCTATGGTTTTTGCAGTGGTCATGTATGGATGTGAGAGTTGGACTATAAAGAAAGCTGAGCACTGAAGAACTGATGCTTTTGAACTATGGTGTTGGAGAAGACTCTTGAGAGTCCCTTGGACTGCAAGGAGATCCAACCAGTCCATCCTAAAGGAAATCAGTACTGAATATTCTTTGAAAGGACTGATGTTGAAGCTGAAACTCCAATACATTGGCCACCTGATGCAAAGAACTGACTCATTGGAAAAGACTTTGATGCTGGGAAAGATTGAAGGCAGGCAGGAGAAGGGGACGACAGAGGATGAGATGGTTGGATGGCATCACCGACTCAATGGACATGAGTGTGAGTAAACTCCGGGAGTTGGTGATGGACAGGGAGGCCTGGCATGCTGTGGTTCATGGGGTCACAAAGAGTCAGACACAACTGAGCAACTGAACTGAACTAAAAAAAGCAACTAGTGTTTTTTGATTCATTTCTTAATGAGTTATTAAAATATGCCTAAAAATCAGAGATTTAAATTTCTATTGTTCTTTTCATTAATCATCATGAAGGCTGTCAATAATGGCAGTGACTTAAAAGAAAAAAGCATCCAACCAGTTGACAAAAGTCAAGATGGTTTTAGAAGCATCCCCCTAGGGCTTGTGGGTAGAAGCCGATGAGCTCTTTCTATTAGGGAAAAAGAAAAATAATCAGTCTAGTTTTTTTTTTTTTTAAGCTAACTTTAGAAAATAATATATATGCATTCACTCATTCTGCTGAATATCTACTGTGTACTTGGAGTTATACACAGATGAATAGAAACTGACCTTGTACTTGGAGAGCTTAAAGCCTAGTGGAGAGCTGGACCTATATACAGACAATGGTGCGCAGTAGAATGAATGCTGTAAAAGAGGCATGTATATGCATAAAATTCATTGGCGATTCAGGAGGAAAAACACTTAGGCCTGCGGGAGAAAGTTAGGCAGGCTATGCTGGAGAGGTGACCTTATAGCTCACACTTGAAAGATGAGCACAAGTTTTCCAGGCAGAGGAGGTGGAAATTCTAGAAACAGGGAACAGGATGTGCCAAGGCAATGAGGTATGGCAGAGCTACTGTGTCTGGGGAGCTTAAAGTAATTCAATATTTCTGACAGGTACATATTTTAGTCTTATTGGAGCATAAACCACGAAGAGGCACACATCAAAGGATGAGGCAGAAGAGATGACAAGGGACTGCACCATAAAGTCTTTCATTTAAAGAGGTTTTGATTTTCTTAGGAAAAACCTCTAAAACCTCAGTGTATGTGAGAATCCCCTGGGCACTTTGATAGGATGCACATTCCTGGGCTTCATGCTCTGAAATCTTGAGTCAGTGGGTTTGAAGATGCCTCATGAATGTGAATTTCTAACAAGCTCTCGAGGTAATTCAAGGATGGTAGGTAGCACAGGAACCAGACTTGAAGAAATGTTGCTATGTGAGTGAGGAGCCATTGAACCTTGTTGCACAGGGAGTGAAATGATTGTGTGCATCCACTGGAGCTGGGCAGCTTTGGAAGAATAATTTGGAGGGGGAGCAGGAAGAGAAGGGTATTAATCCAAGCAGGAAGTAACAAAGGGCACGACCAGGGTGTGACCAGTAGGGAGAAAACAGGAACATCCATTATTCTTCATCACTTTGTATATAGTAAAACCTTCCCAATTTATTTTTCTCCCATTTTCCTTTTTTTTAATTAGTTTGTTGGTTGGAGTATAATTGCTTTACAGGTTCCCAGGTGGGTCAGTGGGTAAAGAATCCACCTGCAATGCAGGAGAGGCAGGAAACACAGGTTCAATCCCTGAGTTGGGAAGATCCCCTGGAGATGGGCATGGCAACTTACTCCAGTATTCTTGCCTGGAGAAGCCCATGGACAGAGGAGCCTGGTGGGCTACAGTCCATGGGGTCGCAAAGAGTCAGACACGACTGAGTGACTGAGCACACATATGCGCATTTCCTTTACAACGCTGTGTTTCTGCTGCGCAATGACGTGAATCAGTTATATGTATGCATACTTTTCCCCCATTTTCTAATTTTCCAAACTAGTCTATATTTCTGCCATTTTAAGTGGGACTTGCTCTTTTCTCTTTAATTTTCTATTCCTGCCATGTACATGTCATCTGGCCTTTTTTCCCCCTTTAACCTTGATATATTAACATTCTTTAGAAGTCTGTGTTCTAAGAGTCACTGGTAGAGATAATTCTTGTTTCATGTTGATAGATGTTCATCCATCTCTCATCTATCACTATAATGGATGACATGATGGGTTTTTGTTATAGCTCTTATTAAGCGGAATAACTTATTTTTGAAAGTTTGTTGATCCCTATGAACATTAATATGGTTGTCTTCTATGACATGTATGACAATACATTGGTTCAAAGAATATTTCCATGGTTGGCATCAGAAACCTGGTCGTAGCCTTTCAGTCTTTAGACTCTAGCTAAGTAAAGACAGTAAAATCTGAATTATCTAAGCCTCATTAAAAATAATGTTTGTATGTGTTGGTGAGAGGTGATCCCAAATTATAGCTAATATAATTCTTCAAAATTATGAACATCATTTTTTATGGTACACATATTTGGCTAATATTAAAACTGAGCTTGCTTTCAAGAGTATATGATTTTTCTGAGCCATGAAAGAAGAAAGGTTTTATCTACAGCCCAGTGGAGTGAAGCAGCTCTGGAATTCAAAACTGTTCACATAAAATGCACAGCCTAATGAATCTGCAAGTAATAACATATATATTCAACCCAAAACAAAGCTCTGTATGGATTTATAACCCAGTCAGCTTTGCAAATACCCATTTGCCCAGTTGCCATAGACAGGTAAGGATTTATATCTGGAAAAGAGATATTTTTCATTTTTATTTATAAAATTCCTGAGAGTAGACTTTTTTTTTAAGAGCAATTTTGGTATTTATTTATAAGGCTTGTAGAGCTTTTACATAATGCATTAATTTTGTTTGTCAAAAATAGCAATCAAATTTTATGAAATTTCAGAGTGAAAGTGTGTGTTTCTTAAATTTGTAAAACCTCAAAATATTTGTAAATTCTCAGTAACTTGAACTTTCAGTTCCTATTAAAAATGGCAATTAAAAAAATAATATATACTTTTTACTAAAAAGTATAAAGAGGAATAAAATCAACCATAATCCCATACTCATAAGTGTCCACTAAAAATGCTTTATTTCCATCTCTTCATGTACATTCATATTTACTATGTTGTAAATAACTTAGCTCATAGAACTCTTGTTTTTTCCTTTTTTAAAAATAGACCTGTTTCAAGAGCATTTCCCATTTGTTACATATTTTTTAAAAGCATTGTTTTAGCTTCCTATGGCCATTGTGACAAATTCCAACAAAGTGGCTTAGGACAACATATATTTATTCTCTTAGAATTCTGTAGATCGTAAGTCTAAAATCACTTTCACTAGGCTGAAATCAAGGTGTTAGCAGGGCTGATATCCCACTAGAAACAAGGAGGTCAATTTGTTCCTGTGCCTTTTCCAGTTACTAGAACTGAATTCCTTGTTTTCTTTGCTCCTTCCTCTGTCTTCAAAACTATCAGCGTAGCATCTAGCTTCAGTGTCATATTACATTCTTCTGTAATCAAATCTCCTGCCTCTCTTTTATAAGACATTTGTGATTACATTTAGGGCCCACCTGGATAATACAGGATAATCTCCTTGTTGCAATATCCTTAATTTAATCACATCTGCAAAATTTCTATTAAGGTAACATATTCACAGATTAAGGAATTAGAACCTTCTATCTTTGGAAGGCATTACTCTTTCTACCATAGTGGTCTTTATTGGCTTTATAGCATTTCATCTTATGACTGTTTCAATATTTATTAATAGTTGCCCTTGTCTTGTACCTTTGGGTTTTTTCCGGTGTTATACTATTATGAGGGATTCTAAGATTAATTTTCATATGCATAGATTTTTGTGTGTTCAATTTTATTGTATAATTTCTAGATGTGGAATTAGTTCAAATATATGTGTGTATATCATTTGTCTATGTGTACATATATATACATTTATATGTATCTGTGTATATGTGCACATATATAAATGCACGTTCATATGTGTAGTGTGTGTGTTTTCATTCTCCAGATTACTTTCCAGAAAGTTGGTAAAGCATATTTATCTCCTTGTGCTTTCACCAGCATTCACTATTATTATCTTTTTTTAGTCTTTTCCTGTTAAGCAGGTGAAAAGTATCTGATTGATGTTTTAATTGCATTTCTATGATTTATGAAAAGTGAAGAGGTTACTACTTTTTATGCTTAACCCCATATTTATTCTCTGATGAATTAATATTTCTTTAAAATTCTGTATCTTCACTGACATACTATCCTCTCATTTGTGGAATAATTTGAGTCAGCTTTAACAATGGAACAAAATTCTGATTGCTGCAGAAGTTCATGGTTTCTACCTCTGTCTGTATATGCTCCCTATATGGTACTTGAATGGGAAATTCGTATCTCTGATTTTAATGGGATAATTTTCCATAACTTTAGATGTCTGACCTGGAAAAATGTTCAAGAAAAGAAGACCTGATAAATTAACCTTAATCTTATATTACAGAAAGGTCTTAGTGTCAGCTACTAAAGGGCTAAATATAACCACAGTGACCCACTTA
The DNA here is from genome assembly GCF_910594005.1 of Cervus elaphus. Classification (NCBI taxonomy): domain Eukaryota; kingdom Metazoa; phylum Chordata; class Mammalia; order Artiodactyla; family Cervidae; genus Cervus; species Cervus elaphus. Next base: position 15,870,794 of record NC_057839.1, on the reverse strand, counting down.
ATTGACACTTCTTATAATTGCACTGTAATTCATGCTTAGGAGCTGGATGAGAAATGATGTACCTTAGACCAAGCTTCTGGATCAAGAAACACTGTGTCCTTGAAGTTAACTCCAGATCGAGAGTCTAATGCAATGATTAGTATCTAAGGTTCACTGTTACTCAAAAAGCATTTTGCATTTCATACAAACTAGTTACACACATATTTACATGTGTCCACATATATACAACTACATATATGTTAGTCACTTAGTTGTGTCCAGCTCTTTGTGACCCCATGGAGTGTAGCCAGCCAGGCTTCTCTGTCCATGGAATTCTCTAGGCAAGAATACTGGAGTGGGTAGCCATTCCCTTCTCCAGAGAATCTTCTGGACCCAGGGATCAAACCCAGGTTTCCTGCATCACAGGCAAATTTTTACCATCTGAGCTACCAGGGAAACTCACAACCACATATGCATGGTCTCTTTTCAGAGATTTTGAAATCTGAGACAGTAGACCTTCTTAACAGGTACAGCATATGTGGATAATATTATGGGCTCATGAAATTCAAAGAATAGTAGACAAAAAATGTTTTTTAAAACATGAAGTAAAGTGAAGTGAAGTCGCTCAGTCATGTCCGACTCTTTGCGACCCAGTGGACTGTAGCCCCCCAGGCTCTTCTGTCCATGGGATTCTCCAGGCAAGAATACTGGAGTGGGTTGCCATTTCCTTCTCCAGGGGATCTTCCCGACCCAGGGATCGAACCCAGGTCTCCCGCATTGCAGGCAGACGCTTTAACCTCTGAGCCACCATAGATGCGGTCAGTCTTCAAAATATCAGGATTCTAGACCTAACTTTGCTATCAAGTATCTTTCTTACCCTGAGCAAATCCTTCTCCCCTTCCTCCCTTAACATTCATTCTAATGGTTGTATCCAGGATTAAAAGATAGCAATACAGCCTCTGCCCTCATGGAGTTCTTACTCTAAGGGAACCCATCTGCAAACGTGCAGATACTGATGTGGTGGGGGAACACATTTTCTGCACGAGCTCTCAGGAGCAGAGCCCCGTAGAGGGATACCTAACCCAGTATGGGTAAGGAGGCTTACAGGAAGGTTGTCTGGAGTAAGTGGCAAGGAAGATTGGTCATAAAGCGGTCAAGGAGTTAGCCTTCCTATTTGTCAGATGATGGCCTTGGTCTCTAAGCACTACTCTTGGTTCCAAAATTGGATTGCTTAGCTCTGTTAGAGGCCAGTGATTTTGAGTGGAGAGACACACTCTTTTCTGGTTTTCTCCCAGTAGTCTCCCTCCTACAGGATGAACCCCTCCAGCTCTGTAAAGATGACACATTTTCTAGCAGCCTAACTCCTCTCCCAGAGGCACATTAAGCTATGGGCCTTCTCCCAGAACCCAGAACCTTCCCTGGCTTGAGAGTCGATGACACGGTAGACAGTGCTGGAGTAACATGCTTAGAATCAGTGATTTTGGTCCTGCATGTTCTAATCTCCTTATCTTTCACACAAATCAAGGAGTCACTAATTTGGGAGAAAAGTGCGTTTCCCATGTCTATTTGTTCTCTCCGCTTTGACTTTGTGAAGGTATTGGTTATTTGCCACATTTTCTGAGCCTTTAATTCTTCTGGATTCCAGGGAATACCTGAGGAAAATATCACATTCTCTTCCCAGTCTGCCTATCTTTCTGTCTTTCCCCTCCTGGACCTTGTCCTTTGACCTGCCCTTGGGGATTATGTAGTTCTCTACTTAACCTATCAGGAAAGAGAAATCAGTTTTATTTGGTTTATCTATTGTTTCATCTATTCCTTTTAGAAATCTGAATCTCTCTTACCTTGTGATATTGTTTAAACATGTTTTTTTTTTTTAATATTCATGGCACTCTGTAACCCTGATTATTATTCATCTTGTGGCTTTGCAGCATTCAGATCTATCCTTACAGGTTAGTTTTCATTGATCCTTTTATCTTCCTTCATATTTTAGCAATGGAAGCAAAAACCTTTGCTTAGTAGTTCTAGAAGAGCTTTCTTACAACTCGTTCCCATTGATTCAACTTTCTTCACATTTCTGGCCCAGTTTTTAATTTTTTTCTTAAGAGGTACAGTGATTACAAGGATGGTTCGTTCAGGATGGGCAATTTGCTCTTCATACTCCTAGACTCAAACTCTTCAAGACAGCATTTAGAAGATGACCAAAGTACACCTGTAGGTATGGACAGCCTTGGGGATGCAGTCACTTCTGTGTACTCTGATAATGTTGGACAGAGATCAAAGTTAATGTGTAGCAGAATTCCCAGACCAGGCCAAGATCAGAATACATTTGGAAACTCATCAGGGACTCCACTTGCCTTAGCGTCTTTTCACTGGACATGGCCTGTCGCAAGGGTGACCGTGCAGGGAGCTAACAGCTTCCTAGCCTCACACCTACACTAGAAAACTCAACCTCCTGCAGGGTCTAAGTTCAAGGCGAAGTCCCAGTCCTTAATGCTGTTCTATGTAAAGTGGTGGAAACCCTACTGAACAAACATGGATCAGAGGGTGGGGTTTAGACAGAAGAATTAAGTCTGCAAAAAGGATCTGGAATTTTTTATATTAGGAGATGGTGAATAGTGAAGAATTTGACCCTTCTTTAAATACTTATTTCATCTTAAACTAACATTTCAGGAGCGTGACAAGCTTATTTTTCAGTTTCATTCACCTTTCTCATAAAAACAACGACTGATAATATCAACCTGATTAAATGAATGAGTATTCTGAATCACAAAGCTTGTCCACTGCCATATAGGCTTAGTTATTGTGCAATAAGTAGAAAATCTTACTGAATATTTGTGTAGTGACCATAGACCAGCTGTAGTCTTAAGAATTTCCAATAATCTCAGTTTCCTCTTAGTTCTGTAGCCAGAGTTTGACTGCCTTTGGAACTAAAATATACTTTAGTTTCTACACATGTAGTTATTTTGTCTGAATAAAAATGTCAGTAGTTCTGACAATTTTAATTCTTGTATTTACTGACTGCATTACCTTCTGAATCATAGGTTCCCAAATCAAGTCAAACAGGTTAGGAGACAAGCTACACTTCAGTGTCACACCTACTCCTACTCTTAAAGGAGTGTGGGAATATATTAGCCACTTTCACTGTACTAACTAGTTCATTTCCGGCTCTTCACACACTTTACCAATTTTAACTTTCCATCTTGGATACAACCCCAATTCTTAAAGACTTTGAAGTGCAAAAAACATTAAAGTATACTTTAAACATTTAAAGTAAACATTAAAAATATTCAGATCTTTACCTATTCCTTTGAGAATCTGCATGGTGGAGTCCCCAAAATGTACAAGGTGGAGATAGTTACGACATCTGCTGCTGCCCACAGACCAGAATGTGTGTCAGTCAGTCAAAGGAAGGAATTAATGTTTTATATCACTGATTTATCCAACTTATTGCTGTCATCTTTGTGGTGTTGCCCATATGTGCAGACTTTTCTAGAAGGACCACGGAGGATCTGAGAGTTGGTGGTACAGAGTTGCCCCAGCGTTAAGTCATTCAGATTTTGAATCTCACCCACTGCATCTCCTTCAATTTACCTCCCGTCTAACACCCACATAGCAAGGCCTTGTTGTTTCAGCCTTTTTCATCTTTGCACTTGAAGATCCTTCCAAACGGTAATTATTTCAGTGTTCAAGGACAGCTGTTGCTAGTTTCTTAAGTCTTTTCCACCTTCATCAGGGTCCTTCAACCCCGTAATTTATATAGCACAGTTTCAAGTCCCTTCACCAGCTTCATTATTCTTCCCTGGGCAGCCTCTGATATGTAATTATCCAGATACCTAAAAAGTGAGCACAAAACATTTTGGGGGCTTATCTTTGGGGATGGGTGGGGGGTAGGATTCAAAGAGAGTTAATCCTGGATTTGATTGCGACATTTCTTAGAGCCATGTTAAGACCCGAAGAATGTTACCCTAACTACTGTTTCCAGTTACAGAATATAGATAAAAATGAGTCAATAAGAGAAAGTCTTTAGAATTTAAAAATATCCTCATGGGCTTCTTTAAAATTCAAGATTCTTTGAGTAAATCAATAGACCTGCTAAAACTGATAAATTTCAGGGCATCTTAAGAGAAAGAATAGATACCTGAACATCTGAAGTATCCCCATTCAAAAAGCATGTCTTGAATGCTTATATAAATCAGGAACTGTCAGACTGTAGAAATACAGAGATCAATAAAACATGACTTTAGCCTTGAGGAAGCTCACAGACTAATAGGAAAGACAGCAGTAAACAGTCAATTGTAATACAGTGTGACCAGCACCCCCGTCGAAGCATGTTCAGAGCACCGTGAAAGCAGAGAGGATGCTGTGGTATGCCCTCTGCTCCAGACTTGCATCTGTCCAGCATGGTATTCTTTTAGCGCCTGCATATTGCCAACATTTCTGTGCATTGTGTTCTAGACACTGCATGAAGGGCTTTATGTATGTCTTCTCATTTATATGTGTGAACCTGTTAGAGGTTGGTTCTGTCATGGACCCCATACAAATAGGGAAAGTGGGCAGACATTAACTGACTTGCTTAGGGTCATAGTAAGTGTTGGATCCAGAATTCAAGCCCAGGAATTTTGCTCTTAACCAATATTCTATACTACTTTATTAGAGAAAGCTTTTATCTAGAGTGGTGGTTCTCAACCAGGAGCCATTTTGTCCTCCAAGGAACTTAAGGCAATGTCTGCAGATATCATTGAACATCACAGCTGCTATCTAGTGGGTAGCAAACAAGGAGGCTGCTAAATGTCCTCCAATGCACAAGACAGCGCGCGCACCCCCCCCCCCCCCCCCCCCCCGGCCCGCCGTCCCAGACAAAAAAACTAGCCTAAAATATCAGTAGTGCTGAGGTTGGGAAACTGCTTTGGAGTATGGTACCATCTCTGTGTAAGCCTTTAAAAGATACTTTTTTCAATATTTAAAACCATTTTTTTTTAAAGAAGATATGACTTAGTATGGGGCAATAAATATTGGACCAAGTTCCTAAGCATCTGATGAAGTGTATTTTGCCACATAAAATTGAGAAAATATTGTCATCTTTGTCTACTTGTATAGATTTCAAGGATCTGAGGAGGCCCTAAGAGTTTGGGGAGATAATGCATAAGATAGCCCTGGACGAGAATTATCAGAAATTCTTAGAGTTCTTGGGGTGATAATATATCTGTGGGTAACCAGAATCAGATAAAGAGTACATCCTAAACCAGATTCCTGTTTTGTTTACCCGGCTCCCTTGTCAGCTGACCACTCCCATTGCCTTTTTCTTCACCTTTCTAAGAGTTGGACAAGATTTAGCGACTGGACTGAACAACAACATATATTTCTGTAAGCAAGTTTGTTTCAATATTTACTGGATGACGTAAACCATCTTTTTAAGTGTTATTTTTGCTTAGACATTAAAAAAAATTGGTATTTCTTGCCATATTACACCAGATTTGAGGCAGCTAATTTAAACTCTAATGTTTTCTTTATATAAGAAAATCATAACCATTGGTGGGTTTGGGGAGTAATTTGAATACTGTGGCTTTCTTGGAAGTGAATGACAACACTGATCCAACCTCCCCTTCATTCCTTCCTTTCAAACTCTTAACACTCCTGGCAGGAAAATGATTCTAGCATTGGTTTACTGAAAGTCAGGCAGTGTCTTCACAGGTAGTGGTTGACCAGTCCCGAGATTGGGTGAAGCCACACATATGCGCGCTGTGGCAATTCATCAAATGGATGTAAACTCGTAAATTCAGTTTACTGAGGTTTTAGGTGAGTGTGGCATCCCCTTGGCGTGCTTTTTCTACGCAACCAACAGCGTCTCTTGGCAAAGAGTCATTACTGACTTCCTCGGAGCGTTTTCCTGACGATCCAGTCTGCAGTGAATCACGGACCAGCCTCCAGGTGTGCGCGGCATTCTCCACCCGGTTCCGGATTGCGCTGGTTTATTCATGCCGAGGGGAGGACCCGCCAGGGGCTCGGCGCTGGGGCTGCGGGGGCCGCGGGAGATGCTGGGGGGTCGCGGTCTGCGGGGCTCACGCACCGGCTCGCCCGCCGCCTTTCCCATGAGGCCCCGCTCCGCAGGGGAGTGTCTGCGCCCGGACCGGTCCCCGCCGCCCGGCCCCTTCCCGCGGAGGCTGCACAAAGGTGTCTGGCTGCCGTCCGCCAACAGGCCAGCTTTCTCAAAGTGCTTTTAAGTTTCCTTTTTTTTTTTTTTTCTTTTGAGGAGGGGCGAAGAAGAGGAGCTTTTTCCATTTACATTCCTTTCCTTGTATGTAGATACCGAGAGGAAACTCAGCACTGGGCATGTTCGGATGTTGAATGGTTTTGCTGATAAGCAACCAGCCCTCCCGGAACCGAAGACTTAAAATAGTCGTCACCCCTCCCGTCCCCACCCCCCCGCAGGAGCTGCAAATGGTATCTGCCAAACAGATGACAGAGTACCTTGGACTGAATCACACACAGACAGCGTTTTGAGCCGGACGCTCGGCCAAACTCGTGTAATTACTGTTTATAGCTGGCCGAGGCTGACCAGGAGAGGGCAAACCCAAGAGGAAATAAGTTTCTTGAACCTTGGAGAAATGGCTGTGTGTTAATTAAAGGCTAGGACGGGTACTTCTCACTCACGCACCAAGTTGTTCTTGAGATCACAGTTCGCAGCACGGTTCCTCTGGAGGGAGTGAGTAGATAATTGGGATCTTTTTGTCTTTTTTTTCCCCCGCTCTCCTTTTTCTCTCCTCCTCTCCGTTTTGGTCTTATGGCCTCGAACCCGCGGTGAATTGAAGCGAGAAAGAAATGGATATGTCTGACCCCAATTTTTGGACTGTGCTCTCAAACTTTACTTTGCCTCATTTGAGGAGTGGGAACAGGCTTCGGCGAACACAAAGGTAAAAACGCGGGGGTTCCTTTTTGCCTTGGAGAGGGAATGAACGCTTTGGCTTCAGAGGCTGCCCTACGGCCTGGGCCCCCCCTAGCAACTGGGGTGTTGTTGATTGGGTAACAGTTTGAGAAGTTTATGCTCTGCCAGGGGCGCCCTGGCTCAGGTGTTCCCTCCTCCTCGCGGATTTCCTGGCTCATCCTGATAAATGTGGTTTTTCGGAATTCTCTTTCTGAAATGTGGAGAATCGGGACCTGGAGTTGTGAGTGGTGGGAAGAGCAGGGAAGCGGGAAGAGATCCTTGCTCACTCTTTTTGATCTGATCGCTTGTCCATTTCATTCACTCCATGATGGGAGCGTCTGCTTCTCTGAGTAGAGCCTTTCAGATGCTCTCTCTGCTCTATTAAATATTTAACCTTTATACAATGGACATGTCCAGCGCAAAGATAGCTCAAGTTTGCCTGTTTCAAATTGTCTGCTTAAAGAGATAAGTCTGCATAACTTTGCATTTTATTTTTTAAATTGATTTGCTGACGTGTATTTCTAGTACAGGACTGGCCTTTTCATTTTGTAACATATATCTGTTAGAGTAGGTGAAAAGAAAAAAGATTTTTTGAATCAAGGAGAAGCTCAAGCCACAAGTGAAAGGCAGTTGAGAGTTAGTTGCTGACAGTTGGGTGAAAGAAAATGATTTTAAAGGAGGTGTGCCTCCTCTCTCTGCATTTGTGTCCAGCACAGGCAGGTGGCATGATTGTGGTTTTAGAGGGGCACACCCTCTGAGTTGTGTAAGTACAGATTCTTTGTTTTTCTTCAGAACTTGCCTTGAACATACACGTGAACACACACGAGGCCGCGGTACAGTCAAATAAACAGGATGCTTGGCTATCAGATTGGAGATTCATAATCTCTGTCCTCCAGTGTTTAAAGAACACAGGAAAGTGGTTCATTCTGTTTGGTTGTACCAGTAACTTTTTGCAGCGTTAGTGCAGATATGTGATGCTTTGGAAAACTTAGTAGTTTTTCCTTTTGACCTCTCTCATGGTATTTCTTAAATTTCAGAAGTGTCCTGGAATACACTGGCATATGCTGTTTATATATACATGCATATATACATATAGAAAAATATGTGTGTGTGTGTATGTGTGCGAGAGAAAGGGATTGCATCAATTTGTAAATCATAGCTTTTCATGTAACTTGAACGATGCTGGTACCACTAAACCATGTGATGATCTAAAGCTGTCCCTTTTAAATAGGATGGCTGTGCTTTTCACATTCTGCTACAGTGTTCAGAGAGAAAGAGACTCTTGCGGTGTTGGTCATTTGTGTACAGGCTGTGTCATCCACACACCAGACGCCCCCAAACAGTGGATCAGTTGAAGAGATACCTACTGTACCGGAACCGGGCCTGTGCTCCTCATGGCAGTGAATTCTCTGACGTGTGTGTCAGGAGTCTTAACCGTGTCTGAGTGATGTAGCCTGGGCTGTGATATAGCTGCTCCTCTCACCTGGAGCCACTTCTGGGCGAGAGGAGTCTGCCCTGGCATCATGCCTGTGTGTCTGAAACTGAGGAGTAACTGGAGTGTTTCCTTCCCGTACTTACATGTTTGATGGTGTTATTGAGGCAGACACATCAAGGACTCTCAGGCTGGTCCGACCACGGCCTTAGGGCAGTTCCTACTCAGCCTGGAACACTCCATTTGAGACAGCTCGCCCTGGCAGAGAGCCTCGGTTCTAAAGAAACTTGGGTTCTTCCCAGCCAGATGAGAGTGTGGGAGGGCTGTGTCCATTCCCCAAGTCATGGGCCCGTCCCTTCAGTTTCGTGATACAGAGAGAGAGGTGGAATTTCTTCCCTCCCTTCTCAGAATACAGGTTGTCACAGCCTGTTTGTTAACTGGGGATTTCCAGGATTCACAGAGTTTGGGAACTTGTATCCTGGAGACCAGCTCTAGATACACCTACTTACAGGTTTCCCGGGGCCCCAGCTGCTTTCTGTTTATCATGTAGATTCGGGAAGATGAAGGGCAGGTGTCCCGCTCTCCGGGTCAGTGTATGTGGCTGTTGCCTTCTCTTATTATACAGCGATCAACTCTAGCTCTGTGTTCTTTTTGCTTTTGTAAGGACACGAAACCTCTGCTTGTAGGATGACTCTTCCCCTTCTGTGACCACCCTTATCGGCTCCCAGTCCTACTCCTCTATGTGCCACGTCAGTCCTTCTTATCGCAGTGATCGGCTTCCCTAAGTCTGCCCTTTGAAAACGACCTGTCCGTTCCCAGGTTGCCTGCCCCTTTCGCCAGCCTCGCTGAGGGTGTGCCCCGTGTCCGGGTGGTGATGCCTTACCTTCATCCTCAGCTGGATGTGCCTGAGCCCTTGGGACAGCTCTCCTGCCCAAGCCTGGCTGCTTCTCTGTACATTTGCTTGCATATTTTATTTCCACTGTTTCTTCTGATTATGTTGTAATCCAGAGGACTTGATGATAACCTTTTCTTCAGTATCAGCCTCTTACATCTATCAAAGGATAAAATCCAGCTTTGAACTTGTGAATGAGTGTCTTGGAGCACCTCAGGATAGAATGTTGACCACTTAGACAAAAGAAAGAGAAGCTGAATGGTTTCCGACTCATCTCAGTGTACATCGTGGTAGAAACTGTCATCATGGAGGCCTTCGGGTTTTTGCCGGATCGCGTCTGCTTTGCTGTTCGGCATGGCTCTGCTTTGTTGGTTTGTGCTCTCATGGGGATGCTTTTAAGGTTTCTCTTCCAGCTCAAAGCTCTGCCTGGCTCGTAACTCCTGAATTCTTGGGAAAAGGCGCTTACAAACTGACCCTCAGGCCTGAACTCTTGAACGGGTCCTGATGCACTGAAAGCCTAACTTCCCTGTACTATGTCCCAATGATGATATTTTGTTCTCTTCATTCCTTTTGAACTGGCATGTGGCAGACACTGAGTTGTCTGGATGCAAGCTGATTTTGTTTGCTGTTTTGCTGTAAACCTCACATTTCCATTGGTAATGGTTCCTTTTTTTATGACTGGCTTTGCCTACCTGTCCTCCCCCTCCTCATTTCCTCAAGGTGGTCTTAATACAGCCATTCACCTGCTGCTTTGAGGGACAGAAATCTAGGCTGAATAAACAGGGTATTTCAACCAAAATGTGTTGTTTTAAACTGAAGTAAGAATTGCACTTTTTAGAGGCTGTGAATTTCATAGATCTTTGGATTCTCCATTCACTGGAGGATCCCCTTACAACTTAGAATGGGAATTAGTTTGCCTGCTTTGTGTTACTATTTCTTTGTGACATATTTTCCTTTCTGGTTGAATTAAAAATTTTGAGGGAGGCGAGATCAAGCGTCTCTTTGACTTCTATCTTCTATATGTCACACTGTAAAAAAACACACACCATCTATTTATAAATGTTGCTGCTTGGTTTTACAGTGCACCCTTAGTTTTGTTGAAGTGTAGTGACTCTAGACGATGCTTGAATTTTAACCTTAATGGTAAGAAATCTGTCATGTTTTCTTTGGGCTTAAATGATAATCTCCAAACCTCAGTGACACCTCAGTCAGTATAATCCTACGCAGGCCATTGGGTAGTTTGTGACTCAGTTCATCATTTTGACAGAGGCTCCAAATGTATTTTTCTGAGAACCCTTGGGATAAAAGGTTATTTCAGTTTTGCTTTATTTTTGCTGAATTCACATTACTCAGCAGTTGCAATGAGCAGCAGGTACATTCAGGGATCTTAAACTAACTGCTGTAGTTGTCAGAATGCATTGAACTTTTATGCACTCTGTGTCTCCTCTCCAGAAACATATGGGGTGTTTGGTGAGTTTTTCTTTTGTTTTGAGCATGAATATATGTCTTTTAGCAGGATAGAATATGCTTCCTTCCTGCCCTGGCATGTCAGGTATTGGTTATCCCGTGCTTACCCCTTTTTCAGAAAGCCCGGTTTAATCCACATTTATTGTGCATCTATTGTGTGCCTGGGCACCGTGACTCAAAGCTGAAAGTCACAGGCATGCCTTCAGTGAAGGGGTGCAGGTGAATCATTGCAAATCAGGGCGATCAAGAAGTATTTACCAGGTACATAGGAGCTGAGAGATGTACCATACAGAAAATCGTGGGGAGGTTTTAAAGGGTAGGTTGGCATTTATCAGACAGAAAGACAAGGCCTTCCCAAGGAGCAAGAGGAATGGTGTGTATGAAGGCGTGGTAGCCTCAGCAACACAGAGTTCGAGGGATTATACATAGCTTAGTATTGCTGGAGCATAAAGAACCAGAAGCATAACTTGGTACTGCTGAAGCATGAAGTTTAAAGAGGCTATATAATAGAGCCCAATGGTTAAGAGAGTTGATCTGAAGCCAGTTTACCTGAGTTTGAATCTTAATTCTGTGATATTGTCTATTGAATTAGTTAACTTATTTGGAATTCTGTTGCTCTATCTACAAGATAGGGATAAGTACATTACTTATTTCATAGGATTGTTGTAAGATTAAAATATGTCCATATGTGTAAAATGCTGACTGCAGTGACTCACATATGAAAACTTTCAATAAGCCCTAACTCTTGTTATGGTTACTGTCATCACAACGAGGGGATGAATAGTGGGTGATGACTGAGGAGAGAGTTGAGGCTCTAGGTATTTGTGGGAGCCTGGGGAGAGAGGCACATCTAGCAATGCTGGGCAGTTTTAGGTCTGAGAAAGGAGAGTGAGACCTCAAAACCAATGGATGAGTTATGGCAGTAGCCTTTCTAAAGGGTTTTGCAGGTCTGAGCAAAGAATGTGATGAGATTAGACCTTGAGAGCTATTGAGGGTATAAAGTTGGGAGAAGCTAATGAGTTGTTGGCTCTGAGGAATGAAGAAGGGTACCACAATGGCCCTGGGGGTTTTAACTTGGGGAACTAGGGAAATGGAGACTCACTTGTACATAGAAGACACAAGAGCTGGGACTCGCAGTGTCCCCTGGGGTCCCCAGAGGGGACCGTTCATCCACATTGAGTGAGCACCTTTCCCGTGATGTACTGTGGGGCAGCCATTCGGTCATTCAGACAGAACCAATGGTCTGTGTTGGGCCAGGGATGGAGCGTGAACCAGACAGAGGGCTTGGGCCTCAGAAATAGACCAGCATCTACGTAAGTCAAGTGCCACACGGTGGTCACCGTGTCCTGGAGGCCGTAAGCAAGAGCTGAGAAGAGAGAGTGACGGTGAGGAGGCTACTGTAGATAATGTGGTCAGGGCAGGTCTTTGAAGAGATAATGTTTAAGAGAAGATCTAAAGGATGAGAAAGAGATGTGGGCGGGAAGACTTCGGGAGTAGGCCTGTGGGAACAGTCAAGGCTTGGCGGCTGAAAAGACAGAGCCCTAGGCAGGCCAAGTTGGGTTGTAGGTCCGGGGCTGTTGGGGAGGCTGGACCAAAAATAATAGGCTTGGAAGTCCTCATTAGGACCATGCAAAATGTGCTAGATGAATCTGTGGGAAAGCTGAAGATGTCCCATTGAAGGAAAGGGCAGAGATGGAGATAGGAAATGGAAAGGAGATGCGGAGGAGAGGGAAGGGAGCCAGCAGAGTGTTCTCACAGAGATCCCAAGGGAGTGGCCAGCCGCTGCTCCACAGAGATGACCCGAGGTGTGCGTGTGTCTGAAGACTGGGGAGGCCTGGGTGACTTCACCCTGAACCCCGGCCACAGAGGGGTGGGGTGGGGGTTGGGAAATGGAAGTGAAGTGAGGCGTCGGCGACTGTGGGTGGCAACCACTCTCTGTGGGAAGCCAAGTCCAGCAGCGGCACATCCCCGCGTCCCAGCCTCTGCGTGCTCACAGCTGGCCTGTCAGTCCTCTTCCCTGAATCATATCCCCTTACTCACTGTTGCTCACTTTACTGTCTGCTTCATCACCCAAATAGGCAATGACAGCTTCCTCTCCCCTCTCCTCTGGAAGCTCAAGTTCTCTCCCCAGCCTCCTGAGTTGTCTCCTTTCTGACGTGTTTTCAGTTGGAGCTGTTCCGAGTGTCTCTAGCTCCGCTCGGCCCCCTCACTGATTGTGCCAGAGCCTGCCCCTGAGCTGAGGGTGCAGAGGGAGGGTGTGCGGCCTCCTCCCCAGCCCCCAGCCTGCTCCGGACGGCTGAAACCTGGTGCGCACGTCCCTGCTCTTGTCCTCTCTAGCCTCACCTGCCTGCCCCTCCCTGCGTCTCTGCACCCATTCCCTCCCACTCCTGGCTTTGCCCAGGCCTGTTTCATAACTGCTTCCTTTCATCCTTCTTTCTTCATGCTCCTGACTGCATTTTCCGCCGGCAGGACAGGCCTGCCCCTCACTGCAGGGCTTGCCCTTCTGTCCTCTCATCTTGCCTCTAGTGAGTTCTGACACGGACGCTGGTCTGTGAGGCAGTCACGCCTGCACCCCTCCCCCAGTCTGATTGGGGGGACCCCTGGGGAAGCGGGGACCATGGGGAGCCCAGGCCAGGAGCTCCTCGAAGTGACTTGGGTGAAGCGTCCGGCTGCCCCATACTAGAGCAGCGTGTTCTCTGGTCTTCAAGCTGACCAGACACAAGGGATGTGGGCCAGAATATACACATCTCAGAAATATTGCTCTAAACTTCCAGTGGGAAGTTTACAACAGGAGATGACCGATCATTTGTTTTCCCCCTTGAATGTGTAGGTCTTTTGTGAGGGGAGAGGGAAGGAGTAAGAGGGAGGAGGAGAGGAATGAGCGGGAGCAGTGTGTGAGACAGGCAAAAAGTAGATTTCAGAAGAAGTTCATTAAAAACAAAGCTTTAGAATATGGAGCATATGTTCCCGGGGGAGGTGTGGACTGTTGGTTGCTGTAATGAGTCGACTCTGGAAGGGGTATACTTGTGCTGGTAAGTTCACAGTGAGGAGAGAGAATGTTACATGCTTTTATGACTCTGTTTGCTTCTCCTTATGTATAGATCCTGTTATCAGAAGCCCAAATGATATCTTTAAAACAGGGGGCTCATAAGCCTCAAGTTAGAGACCATCTGCCTTGTGGGCTAAAAACTGACAAATGTTGGGGTTGAGAGATTGTCCCTTCTCACAATAGTGTGAAGGTGACTCATAGAGGAGAAGGCTTGGGGTAGGGCTTTATTCTGAATAATTTGGGAGAGTCCTCCTTGTATTGGTTCAATGGAAATAGGCAGGGATCTCAGGACTTGAGGCTCTGAACCCCCAGCTCACCTCCCCAGCACTGCCATCTCTCAGTGTGAGTAAGCATGCACAAAGCTATTTTTAATCGGAGCTGTCTTCACTACATGTAACCTAGTCATTTGGGAGTGACATCATGGTAACTGAGTAATCCCTTTGAAAGTTTATCAGAGATCCAAGATAGTAGAATGGTCCTGGGGCTACTTGGATGAAAGTAGGTACAGGGTGTGTGTGTAAAACCATTTATTAAAAGCAGGCCCAAGCTCTATGTAGAAGCCTTGGATATCTAGCAACACGCTGGGTTTTTGTGACCCATGGCACATTTTGTAACTAGAGGACTATCTCTAAGTAAAAGTTCATGTGGTTATTAGTACTTGTTCTGATACTTTATTTTCTTTCCTCTATTTTGGTAATTAGGAAAGTTCCCTTGTGAATTTGGTTATAAATTCTGAAAATATTGACCTTAAATCTTATTAATAGCATGAGAAGACCAGTGGGAGTTTTAGCTACACTAATGGTTATTGGATATGCTTGTTAGGGAGGTAATTATAGCAATATCAAACTGAAACATCTTGTTGTTTTGTTTTAAAGAAAAAAGGCTCAAGCAGAGCATTTAGGCTTTGATTAGCATTTGAAGGTAAAATAGATTGGTGAAAAGAATAGACAGTCAATGTTTATTTTATCCTAAGCATCTTCATTGCCCGTTTTAGGACTTTATACATTCTGCTGACTTTGGAATTTACATTTATCAGTGATTTCTATTTTGTTAGAGTTCAGAGTGTTTTGGGAAACTAATTGCAGGCAAAATTCACACACACATGTATATGTGTGTTTGTGTGTGTGTGTGTGTGTGTATGCTTAGTTGCTCAGTCATGTCCTCCTCTGTGTGACCCTATGGATTGTAGCCCACCAGGCTCCTCTGTCCATGGGGATTCTCCAGGCAAGAATACTAGAGTGGGTTGCCATCCCCTCTGCTAGGGGATCTTCCCCTCCCGGGGAGCGAACCCAGGTCTCCTGCATTGCAGGCAGATTCTTTACTGTCTGAGCCACCCGAGGAGCCCAAATATTTTGTTATTGTTCAGCCGCTTAGTTGTGTCTGACTCTTTGCGACCCCATGGACTACAGAACGCCAGGCCTCCCTGTCCTTTACCATCTCCTGGAGCTTGCTCAGACTCATGTCCATTGAGTCGGTGATGCCATCCAGCCACCTTGTCCTCTGTCGTCCCCTGCTCCTCCTGCCTTCGATCTTTCCCAGCATCGGGGTCTTTTCTAATGAGTCGGCTCTTCGCATCAGGTGGCCCAAGTATTGGAGCTTCAGCATCAGTCCTTCTAATGAATATTCAGGATGATTTCCTTTAGGATTGACTGGTTTGATCTCTTTGCAGTCCAAGGGACTCCCCAAGAGTCTTCTCTAAGACCACAGTTCAAAAGCATTAATTCATTGGCATTCAGCCTTCTTTATGGTCCACCTCTCACATTCTTACATGACTACTGGAAAAACCATAGCTTTGACTATTTGTACCTTTGTGGTCAAAGTAATGTCTCTGCTTTTTAGTACACTGTCTATGTTTGTCATAGCTTTTCTTCCAAGGAGCAAGCGTCTTTTAATTTCATGACTGCAGTCACCATCTGTGGTGATTTTAGAGCCCCCCGAAATAAAGTCTGTCACTGTTTCCATTGTTTCCTCATCTATTTGCCATAAAGTGATGGGACCAGATGCCATGATCTTCATTTTTTGAAAGTTGAGTTTTAAGCCAACTTTTTCACTGTCCTCTTTCACCTTCATCAAGAGGCTCTGTAGTTCCTCTTCGCTTCCTGCCATAAGGGTGGTGTAATCTTCATATCTGAGGTTATGATATTTCTTGATTTCAATCTTGATTTTCAATCTTGATTTCAGCTTGTGCTTCATCCACCCTGGCATTTCACATGATGTACTCTGCATATAAGTTAAATAAGCAGGGTGACGATATACAGCCTTGACGTACTCCTTTCCCAATTTTGAACCAGCCTGTCTTTCCATGTCTGGTTCTAACTGTTGCTTCTTGACCTGTATACAGATTTATCAGGAGGCAGATAAGGTGGTCTGGTATTCCCATCTCTTTAAGAATTTTCCACAGTTTGTTGTGATCCACACAGTAAAAGGCTTTAGCGTAGTCAATGAAGTAGTAGTAGATGTTTTTCTGAGTACTTCTCAAATACACTTTTATCTTTTCACAGGAAAGAAGGAGCTACATATCTCTGGAAACTTTCTAATCTAATGTGGACATTCATATAGGAAATAGCTTTTTCAGATAATGTATTAGTTTCAGAGTGAATCACTTGGCTCGAGGGAAGAAGGAACTAGTGAAACTTGGGTCATAGAATCAGAGAGGGAGGAACACTGCTGGATCCACTAGGCTCATTTTGCCATATGAGTGTTTGCTGAAGCTGTCTTTGCTGTGCTTTATTCTGTCTAATTTTAAACATTACAGTGTGTGTTGATGTCTCAGGACCCTGACTTTGACCTTACAACATTTCTCTTGAGAGTAACTATTATATCATCTAGCCACTGTCAGATTTCTTAGCCACTAGATCTGAAGAATCTGAACCTGTGGCTGGCATAAAAATCACCTATGTCCCTTTAATATACCTATCTTTTAAAGTGCAATATGATGGATATCTTTTAATTAGAAGCTACAATTATTGAATGTTTTACTTTTACAGATAGATGAAGGGGTTAAGGGGAAAAAAGTATGTTTGTCATGGGAAAAACTGCTAGCTGAATAAAACACTCTAGGAAATACGGTAAATGAAACCTTTGTTACTATAAAACAATGGCCATTAAGTGACTATTATGTAATGTTATTTCTTAAGTCTGATCTGGAATGGCTTGTTGCCTTTGGAACTTGGGATAGAGTTCCTGTACAAATATTACTTTCACTTGGCTAATCTCAAGATTTTTGAAGCAAAATTGAAAACTTTTCCCTGTAGGTTGTCTACGTCAGACACTGAGCATGAAGGTACAGAATCCATGTCGAATGCATTACTTTTCTAAGTGAAGGTTAGTTTTATCGTCTTTGTACTCTCCATTCCAGGCATCCCTTGTGGTTCAGTGGTAAAGAGTCCGCCTGCCCATGTAGGACCCTCAGGAGATGCGGGTTTGATCCCTGGCTGGAATAATCCCATGGATACGGGAGTTTGGTGGGCTTTAGTCAATGGGGCTGCAAAAAGTGGGACATGACTGAGCATATGCACAGGCTTACATATTCTCCATTCTAGACCCATCTAGATAAACACAAATTATTTGCTAATCCAAAAAAGAGTTCACTGTAAAATTAGCCTACTCTTGCTTAACTGCTCCAAAGGGCAAACAGGTGGCAGGACAACTGATAGGCCCACTCACCTGACTTGGCAGGTTGAATGAATGACTATGAATTTGCATTTTCCATAAAACATAGTGAAGTGAAAGTTGCTCAGTCGTGTCTGACTCTTTGCGACCCCATGGACACTACAGTCCATGGAATTCTCCAGGCCAGAATACTGGAGTGGGTAGCCTTTCCCTTCTCCAGGGGATCTTCCCAACCCAGGGATTGAACCCAGGTCTCCTGCATTGCAGGCGGATTCTTTACCAGCTGAGTCAGAAGGGAAGCCCCCATAAAAGATAGGTCCCTAAGTAAAGGAAAATTTTAATTTATGATTCAAATGGTCATGGTGGGACAGGTAGCATATAGGATAGTTCAGGGGTGCTTAAGGTCATAGTTGTTGGTGAGGATTCTGCAAAATGAGCTAATATGTTTATGAATTATAATTTCCTGTGTGCTTTAGGATTTGATGTTTAGGGTTAGATGTTTGGACCACAGAGCTAGTAAGGAATAAAAGTTGCGCCATTTTTATGATATGACCTGTAAACTTTGTATGTAGCGTTTTTCCTCAATAGATGACTTTTCTCATGTCAATTAAAAAAAAAAAACTAACCTTGGAAATATAGGATTTTTAAGGTAAAAAGTCAATAGTGGTTTTTATAAACCTCCTTAACATGGTAATCCAAACTCAAGATCAGACCTCTGCTTGCTTCAATGTAGTCCTTAGATCTTAGTGATTTTTGGATGTTATTTTTTACCAGCATTACTCTGGCCAAGATACCCTCCTGATAGGTTGACTTAAGTTTTTCTCTAAAATTGTTATTGATTGCTGATCATTTGATGGCTTCTTTAAAAAAAAGAGAAAAAAAAAACCTTCTCACACAGAAGAAATTGTAGTTTATTTACCTTTCGAGATTTAATGTTATAATTATTCTACCTTCTCACATCAGACCTAGGGTAATATTAGGATCAAAAGATACAAGTTACTTGAACTGGCTAGATATACTGCAACTTTTTGATGGCATACAAACTTTTCATTTCATGGATCCCAGGTTTGAAATCCATGAAGAATAGGGTTCTGACTTTTGGCACAGATAGACATATTCAGAAGTGTTGTATTCAAGCCAGAGTAAACATATATGCCCTTTACACTTTCTTTTGGTTAGCAGAAGTCGCTTCTGAACACTTATTTTGGCATTAAGGAAGCTCGTCATGACCTATTGTTCCAGAAAGATTATAGTTCTCACTTTAAGCCAGTTTTCTAGTTCCCATGTAAATGAAATGCCCAGCCGAGAAAACAAGCTTCGCTTTTCAAACCTTCCATTCTTTTAGGCGTGTCCTACAGGCAGTGGCTTGTAGCTGCTCCTTCAGCCTCTTAACAGGTTTGATTTCAAATCTATTTAATAAGAAACTAACATGTTTGGAGGGGATTCATGGCCCAACAATTATGGATTCTGTTGGGAAGTTCCAGGTGTGTATATATCTTAAACTCTATGTTAACGCATGTGAGACTGAAATGATTTTGGCTTGCTTGGTTTGGTTTGGTGTTTGCCTTCTAGTCATAAGGAAGTCTTAGGGATTTGATTGGGAGAAGGCAGCCCCCCGTCCTTATGGCCATGTAGCTCCTCTGTCAATTTCTTGTCTTTGGCTGCCTTAAAAGCACTAAAGAAAACTCACGTGTTTGTAAACTGGGCCAAAAAAATAGAGAAACCAGAAGCCAAAGGTGATTAACCTCTGAAAGATGGTAAGTTAATTACATTTAAAGATACTTGGAGGAACTTATTTATGAGTTATGTATCTCGGTATGATCCTTTTTTCTGCTTTGGGGCTCATGGATGAGGCTGAATCACCTTCTGAAAGCTGATACCCTAGTAACCTAGTTTGACTCTGTCTGACTTCTGTGGGCAAGTCTGGGGATTTATTGCATTGTCTTATTTATTCATTTGTGTACCAAATGTTTATTGAATATCTTTCATATGACCAGGACTATGCTTATCACCTGGGAAACAAAGGTGGCATGGCATGGTCCTTTTGTTCAAGTAGCTCAATCTAGTGGGGTTAAAAAGTGATGTGGATAGATAACTACGGTAACCTATAATAGCCAGTAGGAAAGCCACCAACATCAGCTCGGGAGGAGGGAGAGGAGGAGTATCTGTTGATGTATGTTGTCTCCTTTAAGTCCACCTATAATATCTCTTATACAGATGAAAAAACTGAGGCTTATAGAAGTTAATTAATTGTCCCTAAGTTACTAATAGTACAGGGTAAATCCAGATAAAAACATAAGTGGCTATACTGGCTCCAAAGGAAATACAGATCCAACAATGTTCTAATTATTGAAAATAGTATTTGTAAAGAAAGATTTTAGTCACTTAATTTTTACTGTACAGCAGCCTCCTGGTAATTCAAAGATATTTGTGGAATACTGAGTGCTGAAAATTTTGATCTTTGCTATAGAAATGCCACCTGCTGTCTAAGGGAAGAGAATAAAAAATAGAAGTAGGTTTTACTTTGTTTTAAAATGCCACCTGCTGATTCTCTTTCCCGTTAATGAAAATTGTATATGTATTCTCCTGTAATTTCCCCATCGTAAGTATCACAGTTTATAATGGTATTTGAGTGGGCTTGTGCTTTTGAAATTGAGGTTTTACTTTATAGTGAAGCTCTGAACAGCTGCTGTCTTACAGGCCTTTTGAATGAATAACACTCTACGACACCCCTGCTTGTTTTGCTGAGATTTCTAGGTATTATAAAATCCTGTGCATTAACATGAGTGTATATATTATGGACTTACCTCAAAATCTTTGCCAGTCTGATAATAGAGCGTGTAGTTCATTTCATAGAAGGAATGAAAATTCTAACCTCTTACATGGCAATATGTTGTGAATGCCAGGAAAGATCTGTTAGGGTTTTAGAGATGAATTGCTTACAGGCTTCTTCTTCACTTTTTAAAAACATAGTAATTTCTCTTAAGTATGCTAATGCTAACTCCTAAGGAGATAAATTGATGACACTTAAATGCATATTTTTCCCTTTGAGAAAATCATTGTATTTAGAGAACTAGGGTGTAACTGCTTTGCTATGCTTAAAGCAATTGTGTAAGAATAAAGTATGAATGATCTACGACATACAAAAGGCACAAATATTGTGTCCAGAGTTCTCTGAACCACAAAAATCCTTCAGTGGCCGTGTCTTCGTTCTCAGTGGTGCAGTGTGTGAACGGCTTTTGAGAAATAGCTGTCCCTTACCAAGGATGGAGGGGAAAGAAGTCATTTTTTTTTTTTTTAATGTTAAAGAAGGTGTTTTTCACTGCCACCAATCCAGATCCCTGCTGACACAGGGTTTACGACTCTCATTTACTCACTCTAGAAAAAGAATGTCCAGGCAGCCAGGTAACACTGTTTACTGAGATATAATTTACATGTAGTGCAACTATCCTTTTTAGGTATGCGGCTCTTTGAATTTTGACAAATACATTCATGTAATTATCACAATGAAGATAGAGAATATTTCCATCACTCCAAAAAGTTGTAGGTGCTTTTTAGTTGTTTGGTGGTGCTAATAAAGGTTTAGAATAGCAGGCTTTGCTCTTCCTTCCCAACCCCCTTTAAAAAATTAGCTCCATATTTTATTATGTCTTGCCTAGCTATGCCCCAGTGTCCTTTTTCTATTCCAGAGTCCCAGCTGGGATACCGTGTTACACTGTCATCCTTTTAAACAACCATTTTGATGAAGATGGTTAACAGTACTTAAACATTGATTACATGGTTGGTAATGTCAAGTAGGTTCCAGGAAAATGCATCAGAATGAGATACTCGAAAGAGAAGCTTAAACTACCTAAATTGTGTGGTCCATTATTAGTGTATAATGATGCTTTGGTGCTACATAGGTGAGGAAGTTTTAAGAAACCAGATAAACAAATTCTACTAGCAGAAAATGGTTATAGATAATTTGGTGGTGTTTACTGGGGAAGGAGACAAAGCCGTGAGGTGAAAGACTGGAAGGTGTGTAATTTAAGACATAGATTATGGCGTTAGAAAATACAGAGACCCAGAAGGAAGCATGGAGTTTTTCCATGCCAGTAAAGACAGACCAAAACATACATCTTGAGAAAGATAAAGTCAAGATACTTTATTTGCTTTGTAAAATAATATACCGTGTCTCTTCATGATTTTTATTATATTTTAATTTCAGTGGAATGTATGTAACTTTGAGAAGAAAATGTAAACTTATGCCTAAGACAGAAAATGGAGAAAATATGAACAACTGTTAAAATCACCCCAAATTCTAGTGCTCAAATAAAACCACTGTGAAAAATATGGTGTTATCCTTCCATGTATTTGTTCTGGGCATGTGTGTGCACAAGAGCACATACATATCACAAAACTTATATTTTATTTAGCTTCCTGTTTGATGAAGTACTTCCCGACCTTTTAAAGAGGTTCCTTTAAACACCCACCTTTACAATGGTAAGATTTCCAAAAATGTGCAAGAAAGCATGGGCAGGAGGTTATCTGTAAAATTGAGGGGAAACATTCAAACTCATGCTGTGAGAGCTGCCCTGCTAATGAACAGTGTCACCTGACGTGGGAGTGTCCACGCATCTCACTGGTCTGCAGAGTTGGGGCGAGGCCATGGATGCCCATGATGTCACCTTGGATGGTCTCACAGTTTAGTTTCTGTTTTTCTCCACCTGTATTCAGATCTCTTTTGAAATGTTCCCTTTAAAAATCCTCCTGCTAACTCAGAAAGATTCCAATTACCATCTCCCCACAGGCTTAAATGTTAAACCTCAAGATCTAAACTTTATCCCTTATGTGTGTGAGCAGGCTTGCCAGATGGCAGGCCAATTAATATATTTTTGCAAGGTGTAGAAATGTTTTTTCTCCATAGGGGAACAATGAATCCATCTGCTCCACATCTTCCTTTCCCCTCTGTCCTTTGGGGGAAATCATCATTTAATTTTCAGAAATAAATTGTGCAACTCTCTAAGTGATGCTTTCTGCTTTTTAAGGGAGATGGTTTTAAGAATTGAAACTTTTTCTTACTGTAAGGATGTAACAACCCTATGTCATGGATTAAAATATCTGGACATTTAAGTTTCATCCAGGATACTTTCTTTTTATAAGTTGGACATTACAGAATCGTATATTTAAAAGCTAATTTATAGAAGCCTTAACTTGGAAACAGCTTTGGAACATCTAGTCAAACCCCCTCATTGTAAGATGAGGAAGTTGATGCTTAGGTACCAAAGTTTCAAGCTAGTCTCCAGATTCCAAATTAGGACAATGATGTTGAAAACAAAATCTTTCATTTCTCAAGGGGAATAAAAGGAGAGAGAACCTTGAATAAGATTCAACCAGGAGAAGAAGCAAATTCATATTTATTGCCTAATTTTTCTTGAGTTTTAGACACTGAGCTATGTGCATCACCCTTATAGTTTCTTTTCATACACAAGTGGCAATTGATATCAACCAGTAATTAACTATTTAGTGTCTGTGTGTTCCCTCCAACTCTGTTAAAGTTCCTGAAGGACTGAGTACCATGTCTGTTTTTTTTTTAAAGCACTTATAAAGTGTGCTATCCGGGCATGGAATGAATGAATTACCGAGTATGTGAATATCAGTAGGGTTATTTTACAAAATCCTTTCAGGGCGTGTTGGAATTCTAGGAGTGTGACCATCCTAGAGCTTTGCCGTAATCTGGCACGTTCTAATACAGAGTTTGGTTCTTTTTCCCTTGTGGTTATGAAGGTGTTCAGTATTGGGTATTCCAGAAGCTTCTCTTGGGAGGAATGTTTTACTTATAACTCTGTTTGCAGGCACTTTTGCTGTCATAGTTGGGCATAGATTGGGTAATAGTGAATGAAAGAAAAGATTTAGACTTGCCTTTCATTTTCTTTCTTTCAAGGTAGCTCTCCTTCCTTATCTGCATTTAACCTAATAGACTCTGTTCATATAGTAGGAAAAGTTCAGACTTTGGGTCAGGGAGACCTTGGCTGGAATCCTGACTCAGTGACAACCTAGATGTGTGATTTTGGCAGGTGACCTTACCTCTGATGTTTGGTTTCCTCATCTTACATAGGAAGAATAGCCAAAAAATCTTTTTTTTGTGCCTTAAATAAGATAAATTGTGAAACATTTAGATCAGGGGCAGACAAGATACAGTCTAGACCAAATCCACTCTATTCCCTGTTTTTATACATAAAGCTTTATTAGAACTCAGCCACACCATTCAATTAGATATTATCTATGGCTTCTGGTATTACAGTAGCATAATCCGGTGCAGAAATCCACATGTGAACTAGTCTTGTTCCAAGACTATGTTCAAAAGTCCAGTTTGTTTGTATGTCCAACAAAGTTAGTCTAGATACCCAACTAATGTGATCAGCTATGTGGTACTATACTGTAATAGGTTTATAATACTTTTCACACAAATACTGCTTTAAAAATAGACACAAAAGATAAAACATTTTAAATCTTACAGTACAGTACAACAGCTGGCCTACAGGGCACGTTCAGAGCTTTGAAAGTTTCCTACTTGAATGTTCTCGTGTAGGGTCCTTACTGTAGTTGTAACATGAGACTCTGGTTTGCAAAGTCAAAAACATGTACTCTCTGGTCTTCTACAGAAAATATTTGCCAAACCAGGAGCTAGGGCAATGCCTCACAAATATAGATGCTCAGTAAATATTACTTTTACTTTCTTCCCATAGATTATTTCAAGCACAGTCTTTCCCTGTAGGCACTCTTAAAAAAAAAGATGCTGCGGGACGGCCTTCTCTAGTGATTCTTCTCAAGCCCCTGCCCACTTCTGGGGTATGACCAAAGCCTTGAGCCATGACGCAGGCCGGAACGCGCTGAGGGAGGGGTCTCCGTGGCTCCCACCACCTGATGTGGATGGAGCGTGTCTGAACTTGCGCTGGGTGTCATCCACGTGACAGGACTAGAGTTTGCTCCAATCCGAGTGTAAATAAAGGCAGTGCTCTTTTGTAGCATGTCCAATTTAGTTCGTACTTTTTCTAACAGTGAATTAGTAGGTGGGTCCAACCTATACTTCTTCAAAAGCTTCCCAACACAACTCCTCAAACTGTGGAATGTTTTTCATTTCTACACTCAAAAATCATAACACATAATAAATACTGTCTTTAGTAAAGGACCTTCTGAAATCTTACAGCAGGATTTTTCTGCAGCAGTTGTGGGCCATTTGAAAGAGAAAGTTCTCAAAGGAGCAATAACATTTTTTGGTTTGTTTATTTTGTTTTGGGTTTTAAGCAAAATGAACTCAGAGTTCTTTCACGGTTTTGATGAGGGACACCCTGGTGTGTAGTAGAAAACTAAGACAGGGAATATAGACTGCCGGCGTGATACATGACTACACCCCACCTCCCACACGTGGTGGAGAGAGAGATGGAGGGCCTTTAAGAGCTCTTAAGGGCTATTTAGATTTGCTTGCTATTTTTTATTTTAAAGAATGTATTGAGGAATTTTTTTCAGAGTAATAAAGTTGTTTGTTTTTTTTTTTAAACATTTCAGCATTACATTGTGTCTTTAAAAATAAAACTGGGACGAAATTATTAAAAGCATTACCTAAAATTTTGTAAGGTCCTCCTTGACTCTCTGCCTTTCTGTTCCAGCACATTTTAGTGTTTCTGGTGATTCTGCACAGGCTTGTTAGCATTTATCCCAACATGCTGTGATTCTGTATATACTTCTCTGAATTACCAGCTGATTGTGACTGCCTTGAAGCGGAGACTTTGTGCCAGCGTAGTGCCTGGCACATAATAGGCACTTAATAAAGGTTTATTGAATGAAAGTACTCCACAGTGAGCGTATCTGTGCATATAGCTTTTCCTGTCTTTTGGAGCTATTTTGTTAGGATAAATTCCCAGTATAGAGATTTCTAGGCCAAAGTGACATGAACATGTTTATGAATTTTGATACATCGTGCCGGGTAGCTTTTGTGTCTACTTGAGGTTCCTTCCAAGTTTGTGACTCTTATATCACATGTTATGTTATTGCTAGATTGGCAGCCTGGTGGTTCCATATTTTCTCTAGCAAAAAAAAAAAAAAAAAAAAAAAAATGACAGGAGGGTACCTCATTGCCAGATTCAAGTCTGGAAGGAACATTGCATATGCTTTAGGATGAAAAGCTTCTAAAAGAATGAAAATTCCTCTTGTGGAACGTGGGAAATAGAGGGAGGCAAGCAGCAGGGGCAAGATGTGGGGTTAAGGACACTGTTATAGGAGCAAATAACTCCTGGAGTTTTACTGCTGCTCTGAACTTTTACTGTACTGTCATCAATATTTCATGAAAGCAATTGGCTATTTCTTTTATTTGTTCTTCACCCTCAGCACATTTAATGTTCAAAAGTGAAACATTACTAAATGCAAAGTGCTATTAATGCACATTCCAAGATCTGCTTTTATCAAGGTTTGAAATTGTTTGTCTAATGTATTATGCATTTCCATCTTCAATTGATCTGATTTGTGTGTGTGAAATAAGATTGAGTCTCCACGCTGTGACCTTGGGCAGTGCTAGCTTTTTTTGAGTTTGAATTTCCCCTTCCTCGTCTAGTACTTGGCAGGCTCATAAATGAGCACTGATAAATAACCATTCTACCTTTTGGTACAAGTATGCTATTGGTTCACACCTGGAGTCACGTAAATGCCACTTCATAGATGGCATACGAAGTTTATGGGGGATAAGCTGAATACAGCAAGTGTGAAGTGAAAGTCGCTCAGTTGTGTCTGACTCTTTGTGACCCCGTGAACTATACAGTCCATGAAATTCTCCAGGCCAGAATACTGAAGTGGGTAGCCGTTTCCTTCTCCAGGGGATCTTCCCAACCCTGGGATTGAACCCAAGTCCCCTGCATTGCAGGTGGATTCTTTACCAGCTGTGCCTCATGGGAAGTCCAAGAATGCTGGAGTGGGTAGCCATTCCCTTCTCCAGGGGATCTTCCTGACCCAGGAGTTGAACCAGGGTTTCCTGCATTGCTGGTGGATTCTTTACTAGCTGAGATACCAGGGAAGTCCTGAATATACCAAGGGCATCGTTCAATTAGAAATATCCTGTGTTTAGATTGAGGATTCTCATGAGTACAATGGTTTAACAGATATTTTAAAGAGTTTGTGAATATTCTGTGTTCAATATTCCATTGTGCATATATTCTCTTCCAGCTCAGCATCAATCTGTTCATACTCAGACCTGTGACTTCAATCTCTGAGAATGAGATGAAGGAGTTAGAAAAACTTCCCGTATGCTGGATCTGACTTTCAGGGAATATCCCTCATCTTTCCCAGCAAACTAGAGCCTCTGGGCCTTGATCTAGTTAGACATATGTAGGAGGATCTCTGAGAAGCCAGTAATTACATGGTAGCATGTGACCACACTTGGGTCATTCCAAACTGCAACTGTTAAGGACTCTATGAGCAATAAAGTCAGATGATCTTGTTTTTAGTCACGTTTCTGCCACTAACAAGCTGTGTGACATTAGCAAGATTTCCTAGGCTCTCTACTGCTAACCAGTTTTTAAAATCCTGGATTCTATTGACAGTATGGTGAAACCTATGAACCACTTTTCAGAATAGTATCTTTTAGTGTAAATGAAATAAATATATAGAATTATAAAGAAAGCCAGTTATATTGAAATCATAAAACATTAAAAAGTGATGATTTTTGTGATTCTTTGCTAGTACACAAGATATCAGGAGTTAGAGGTGTGTCTAGTTAACTATTAATTCCATAATTTGGAAGTGATTATGGGTATGTGACTTTTTAATGCAGCAACTATACCATGATATGAAAATGTATGTGATTTCTATTGGTGACAAAATCACAAGGAATGCTAATGCTATGTGTGCGCACAGAGGAAATGATATTGTTCAGTTATTGGTTAGTGAAAACCACAAAAGAGTCCAGCTTGTAGACTCATTAAATTCTAGTCATAGACTCCTCACATGTCTCTGGACTCTATGGAAGTCAGGAATAGCTGGATCCAGAAGTTCACTGCGATCCCTGGCAGCTCAGATTCTAGTAGTATAGAGAAAGGCTGACCCAGATGGCCTCTTGAGTTTATCAAAACACTGATTTGGGGCACTGGAATAATTAAGGGACTGTTTTGCCAGGAAAGTAACATTTGATTCACCTGGGAAGTTACCTGGGCAGTTAGTAGTGAGAAATTCCCTGGGTTTCATCTGTTGCTTTTATTTAGCATGTAACTAGGGCTTACCTGGGGAATCCCAGGGACAGAGGAGCCTGGTGGGCTGCTGTCTATGGGGTCGCACAGGGTCGGACACGACTGAAGTGACTTGGCAGCAGCAGGGCTTCATAGGTGGCACCGGTGGTAAAGAACCTGTTTGCCGATGCAAGAGACATGGGGATGTGGTTTTGATTCCTGGATCAGGAAGAGTCCCTGGAGGAGGAAATGGCAACCCACTCCAGTATTTTTGCCTGGAGAATCCCATGGACAGAGGAGCCTGGAGGGCTACGGTCCGTGGGTCTCGAAGAGTCGGACATGACTGAAACAACTTAACACACACATAGGAAGCTCAGGAAATAGTAACACGGTAGGAACAATTGTAACCCTGGTCATTTCCCTTTGGAGGGACCCAAAAATCAGAGCTAAGGGGAATGTGACTGTGTCCCTGTTCTATGCGTATTAAGCCATGTCCTTTGCTTGCATTAGAGGAGCCTGTATCTTTCGGCATCTTGCCGTCAGAGCATCACCGCGTCTTTGTCATAACCACATCTTTTACACAGAGATCGTGTGCTGCACCCACCTACTTACCAGACTAGAATTGTATTGCCTCACTGGAAAGTAAGATCTTTGAAATAAAAAGAAGTTAAGGAATATTAGTGATAAAGCACTTCTCATTTACTTAAAGTTGTTTTCTCTCCTATACATTATGAGTGTTTTAATTATGGAGATCTAAGTATGTTCTATGTGAGAGGAGTGGCAAGCTAAATTTATCCTAATTCTTTCGGAAAATGGAAGCCATTTCTTCTCATTACCTCCCTACCCCCTTCAACTTTGCATTTTGGAGAGAAAGAAATTTTTTTTCTTGAAGAGAACTGTAAATACTTTTAAGTGTCACACCACTTGCCTAATTCAGCATCACTTCACAATATTCATTGCAAATAGAAAGCAAGATTCCTTTTAGCTTTGCAGTTGCATTATAAATGCCTCCATGTTAATCTGGGTACAAATTCTTAGTCTGATAAATCTGGGAGTGGAGTGGTGAGATTTGATTTGTCCATTTGCTTGTGAAAGGTAGTTCATGTAACCATAAGAATGCTTTGTAAACGTGGACTCATTTTCGGGTTAAAAGATCCTCCGCCAAATTAGACTGGAAGCTTGAAGCATAGGCAGCAAGCAATTTTTCCTCCTGAAGGTGCTGCTGTGGATCAATATCTGTTATTGACTCTTCTAGGGTTTTCATGCAATTTTCTATCATAGTCATTTATGCTAATCAGCATGAAACAGAATAATTGTAAATCATAGCCCCTTAGGCACATTTTTCTCTCCTGTAATACTTGAGACCGCAGAATTATGTTCAAAAGAGATGAGAAAAACAATCCATCATTTTTCAGTGACTCATGAAGTTGATGCAGATGTGGATGGTAAGGACTCCTTCCGTCCTTATATTTGGACTTCACTTTATATTTTAATTCTGAATGCCAGTGCAAATGAAACTCGCTGTGAAAAGAAATCAGGTTTAAATTAGCCAGTTACCTTTATTTGTGAAAATGCAAATGCATCATGTTAAATATGGAAGGCAGAATAACTATAATATATCCTATTTTAATGTTTGTACATAAGATTATTAAAAGTTATCTTCATCAGGATGGCATGTTTATGTAATTATTGTAAATTATCAGAGTTATTGCCTGAAGATGTATAAGGATATTTATCTACATATTTAATGATACAATTCAGATAATTAGTGCAGAAGACAGCAATTTTTTTACTTTAATGTTGTACTAAGATAGATAGCTTGTACTGTTTACATTTATTTGTAGTATTGAACTCATTAAAATATGTAGTTATTACAAAAGCAATGTAAAATATATCTGTCTTGACCTATAACTCATACGTGTCATGTATGCTTTAGTCTCATCAGAGTTCCAACTATGCCGTGGAAGCAAAGTCAACTTTAGTGGTAACCATATCCCTGTGCATACCCACAGGTGAATGCAGATGTATTGTGTACATAACACAGTCTGGCTGGGCTGAGGATACAACTCCAAAAGGAAACCCTGTTCAGTAATAGAGGCCTCAGATATGGTGCCTGGATGCAGAGTTGCCTCTACTTATGGACCTGCATATAAAAGATGGGGAACCTTTTTCTAGTTTTCTTTGGATCATTCCAAATAAAAACTTGGCTTGTCGAAATGGAAAATAGAAGCTATATCCTCCCAAGGAAGGATAAGCCTTTTCTGCTTGAGAGTTTTCAGGCTAAAGAAGGTTTGTGGATTGTCACCGAGAAGAGTTGGATGAAGGAGTTGTTTGACTCCCAGTTTGTTTTAAACAGTTCAGATACATCCTTACTTCATGGAAGCCATTCCTTAGCATTGATCTGTTGTCATGGCCACTTCTGAGTTTAAAATGTGCTTGAAAGCAAGGGAGATCTCACTTGGGAGATGAGGCTTGGACGGTGGTGGTGGGGGCAGTCTGCTCCCCATCCTCTGCATCTCTTGGTTCATGAATTCAGTCGAAATTAGTTGAGCACCTTCTTTATGTCATGGATTGTGCTGAGGAGGCAGTGGTGAAGGAGACAGGTGGTTCCAGCCCTCCTGAAAGCTTGTGGTTTCATGGGGAGTGCAGTGGGGGGAGACAGGGGGAGAGGAAGACACATAGAATTAACAAGAATTTACAACCCTGTGTGTGATTATATGTCTCTGCTTACCCACTGTTAGCCATGTTGTGGTGGGGGGAACATAAAATGTTTTGAGAGCATCCCAGGGATTTATAACAGAAAATGGGCTTTCAGAAAATTTAAGCAGGTTGGCTTTTCAGTTTAAGATGGAAGAGAATGTTCCAGGCAAAGAGACAGGTTCCTGTAAAGAGACCTGGAGCAAGAGTTGAAAAATACGATGAGAGTGATCATCAGAAACCTGAAATTTACTCTGCGAGTGGGAGGAACCAGTGAACGATTTTGTACAGGGTAGTAGTAAGATCATGTTTGCCCATTTGGAAGATTTCTGTTAGTGGAGGATGAGTTGACACTGGTCAGGGGGGTGGCCAGGATTCCAGTTAGAGCATGCTTCAGCAGGCTTCCAGGACAGAGCTGGTGGTGATGATACCACAACCAGGTTAGGGGCTGTGAGGGTGAAGGGAGATGAGATCCATAGGACCAGATGACCAACTGAGTGATTATAGTGCTTTAGGCTGTTGGGTAATGGTACCAGTCCCTGAAACTGGAGACTCAGGAAGCAGGGCATCTTGGGTAAAGATGCTCATTTCAGTTGGAGAGTCACTGAATTGGTGCTTCCTTAGACACCCTCATGGAAATGTGCTGCTGACTGTTGGAAACAAGCATTTGGAACCTGGGAGGAGTTCCTGGTTGGGGGTTAAGAGTCATCCACCCAAAGACTAATGGTGGTGGTTTAGTTGCCAAATCATTTCTGACTCTTGTGACCCCATGGACTGCAGCCTGCCAGGCTCCTTTGTCCATGAGATTCTCCAGGCAAGAATACTGGAGTGGGTTGCTATTTCCTTCTCCAGGGCATCTTCCTGACCCAGGGATCAAACCTGGGTTTCCTGCTTTGCAGGCAGTCTCCTGCCTTGCAGGCAGATTCTTCACCGACTGAGCCACCAGGGAAGCTCCAGTATTAATGACAAGCTCTCAAGTTACTTAGTGTTGAGTATTTTTCTTCCAAGAGTCTCAAGTATTTAGGACTGCCTAGACCCAGGGACTGAATCTAATCTTTTGGACCTTCTCTTTTCACAAGTGGAACGGAGACACTTTGTACATGGTTTAGGTAGTGTTTTCTCTGCAGGACAAGCCGCAGAAACGTATACTTATCCTGTGCATAGATGCGTGTTTTCTTTCACTTTGAAATAGTGTTTGCAACCTAGGTATCTCTGGTCATGGAAAAGCCATAGCTGCTGAAGTTTCATGGTAATTCTGGAATTTTCCATATAGTTAAAAAGTATGTTGGGAACAATTTCTGTTGTCTCAGATGGCAAGATTTCATTCTTCTTTATGGTATATAGAATATGGTGTATATATGTATGTGTGTGCATGCTAAGTCACTTCAGTCATGTCTAACCCTTTGTGACCACATGGGCTGTAGCCCACCAGGCTCCTCTGCCCGTGGGATTCTCCAGGCAAGAATACTGGAGTGGATTCCTGTGCCCTTCTCCAGGGGATCTTCTCAACCCAGGGATCGAGCCCACGTCTCTTTACGTTTTTCTGCATTGGTAGGCCGGTTCTTTACCACTCGCAGTACCTGGGAAGCTCCATATATGTACGTGTGTGTGTGTGTGTGTGTGTGTGTTTATGATCATGTCTTCTTTATCATCTATTGATGGGCACTAAGATTGCCTCTACATATTTTTCTTTCATTGAAGTATAGTTGATTTACAATGTTATGTTACTTCTATGGGTGTTCAGTATAGTGATTCAAATATACATATGTTCTTTTTCAGATTCTTTTCCCTTCTA
The DNA here is from genome assembly GCF_910594005.1 of Cervus elaphus. Classification (NCBI taxonomy): domain Eukaryota; kingdom Metazoa; phylum Chordata; class Mammalia; order Artiodactyla; family Cervidae; genus Cervus; species Cervus elaphus. The sequence goes on along the minus strand of NC_057839.1, from coordinate 15,838,756 downwards.
GGGAATAGTTCCTGTGCTATGCAGTCCATAGCTTGACTGTTGTAAATAATGCTGCAATGAACATAGAGATGCATGTACTTTTTTCAAATTAATGCTTTTGTTTTCTTTGGATAAACATCCAGGAGTTGAATTGCTGGATCGTATGATAGTTCTTTTTAAAATTTTTTGAAGAATTTCCATACTGTTTTCTATGGCAGTTGCACCAATTTACCTTTCTACCAACAGTGCATGAAGTTTCCCTTTTTCTCCACATCCTCACCAGTATTTACTGGTTTTTTTTGATAATAGCTACCTCTGACAGGGTAAGGTGGTGTCTCATTGTGGTTTTGATTTGCATTTCCCTCGTGATTGGTGACGTTGAACACCTTTTCATTTGCCTGTTGACCATCTGTATGTCTTTCTTGTAAAAATATCTCTCCAGATCCTCTGCCCACTTTTCAATCAAGCTTTTTTCTTTTTGATGTTGAGATGTGTGAGTTATTTGTGTATGTTGGATATAAACCCCTTATCGGATGTATCATTTGCAAATATCTTCTCCTATTCAGTAGGTGGCTTTTTTTTTTTTGATAGTTTCCTATGCTAAGTGAAATAAGGCAGACAGATAAAGACAAAAAGACAAATAGTGTATGATTTCACTTACATGTTGAATCTAAAATACAAAAGAAATGAACAAAAAAGAAACAGTTGTGGATACAGGGAAGAAACAGGTGGTTGCCGGAGAGGAGGGTGCTAGCAGGAGGAAAGAAAGAGGTGAGGGAGGTTAAGATGTAGAAACTTCCCGTTACAAAATAAATGAGTCATGGGTATAAAGTATCTGGTAAGTAAAATTATTATGGTGAGCAGTTTGAAATATATAGAAATATCTAATCACTATGTTGTATAACAGAAACTAACATAGTATTGTAGGTCAATTATACTTCAAAAGCAAACTCAGAAAATGAGATGAGATTTGTGGTTACCAGAGGTGCAGAGTAGGGGGAGGGTGATTTGGATGAAGGCAGTCAAAATGTGTATCCTTCTGTTATATAAGGTAAACAAGTGCTAGGGAGCGACTTAACATACAACATGATACATGTAATTAACTCTGCTGTTTATTATATATGAAAACTGTTAAGAGAGTAAATCCTAAAAAGTTCTCCTCACAAGAAAAATATTCTTTTTTCTATTTCTTTAATTTGTATCTGTATGAGATGATGGACATTCACATGTTCACTGAAGCTTATTGTGATACTCACTTCATGATGTGTCTAAGTCAAAACATGATGCTATACATGTCACACTTAAACAGAGCTTTGTGTAAATTATATCTCAATAAAACTGGACGAAAAAACTACTTTGAGGAATCTCACCATCCTGTATATTATGCCTCTAAAGAAAAAGAAATGTATGGAAAGAGATAATAGGAGTTGAGTAGGAAATTGAAGTTGCAAAATTCTGTGGCATAGTGATAATGATTTTTGATTGTTCAGTTTTTCTTTGCTATTTCATTGTATTTTTCTTGACAGAAACAAAAAGCATTTTTCATTGAAAAGTGCTCTGTTGGCAGCATGATTTCTGGGTCCACATAGAGGAAGAATGAGGTGGACAGAATGGTAGAAATTTTAGAAGGAAAGCATGTTTCCTCCTATGGGGAAAAGGGTAGGAGTAAGAAAAACATGTTTATTCTTGTTAAGTTTGAAATCTGATGTTGACCACATCATTGAAATGGCCTTACACTTTGTGTTGTGTATGGGTCTGTACAGAGTTCCTAGTTAATGTGAAAATTAATCCAGGAAGATCCCCTGGAGAAGGGCATGGCAACCCACTCCAGTATTCTTGCCTGGAGAATCCATGGACAGAGGAGCCTGGCGAGCTATCATCCATAGGGTTGCAAAGAGCTGGACATGACTGAAGTGACTTAGTAGCAGCAGCAATCTGAAAATAAGACATACGTTATTTTTATACATTTTGAGATTTTAAAATTACATATTGCATTTAGTTTTTTTTTAATGTAGACACCTTTAAAGTGGAATTTATGAAGTTTCACAGTTCATCGTGAAATGCTGTGTATGTTTAGGAATAGTATAGCATTGTAAATCCAAATTTCAAATTAAGTGTATAGCTGACCCTTGAACCATGCAAGGGTAGGGGGTAGGGGTGCTGCCCTTCAGAGTAGTCAAAAATCTACCTGTAACTTAGAGGCAACCATTTGTATCCAAGATTTTGCATCTCTGGATTCAGCCAACCGGAATCGTGTGGTACTGTAGTATTTCGTAAAATCCACATGTGAGTGGACTCATGCATTTCAAACCTATGATGTTCAAGGGTCAACTGTGTATTTTTATCTAAATGTTTTGTATACATGTGGGTAAAGATCATTCACTTACTTACAGTTCTTCATTTCATAAATAAAAACTGCATTTTCCAGTGCAGTTCAGTATTAAAGCTCAATTAACTTAGAGGCAGTATCTGATGGTTTAGATTTTTTCCTTTTGAATCTTGGCTTGACCCAGGCTCGTACTGATTGAAAGCCCTGAGATGACCACCTGGTTATGGATGGCGGTTATAAAATGCCGTGTTTGTCCATTTGCTTCTTGATGAGGTAATCATAGCCCTGGGAGCAGAAGCACATCATTTGAGTGACATTTTACTTCAAAAAATACACGTGATGTTTTCTATAAATCTGCATTCCAGAGTCATCTTATAAGAGTCCCAGGATAGTACTTGGAGTAAGACCTGCTGTGTGTACAGTGATGAGATTGTAGTTTTAAATTCCTCCGTTCTGTCTTACAGTTTAGGTGGCCTTCGTCTGTAAACAGTAAAGCCGCATGGTCTTTATATATTTGGAGACCGAATGTCTAAGTGTTTTCCTGTCTTTGGTGTTTGTGTCACTCGCTCACAGTGTCTCATTTTGTAGAACCTTGGATGTCTCAATAGCTCTATTCTAATTTAGTATCTTGTTTCAGTAGAGTATTGTGCTAAAGAGGCCACAGTCATAAGTGTTGATTCCATGCCAGTCAGCTTTTACAGTGAAGATTAATTTTCCTGTAGCTGCAACTGGTGTTTCAGAATTGGCTGATAATCTTTGACTACTTTTGTTCAAGTGTAGATGAGGCTATCTAACTCATTAACTGTATTGGAGAAAAATAAAACTGATGTCTGTTGGGTGGAATTTTTCCAAATGTCCCAGGATAGTTTTTTTTCCCTGCGTGAAGAAAAGCATTTCCTTTCATCTGTGGGTAACCTCACACTAGAGCAAAATCTATGCATTATTTCCACAAACTTATTTCGATGTAAGATCCTAGTGGATGGAGACACAAGTCTCCTGGTGCTTGTATCCCATCCTGGCGTCCTCTTCGTGGCCAGGGAAGCTGTCAGCTTCTGGCTGCTCCAGCGGAAGACACTGGGCATTTCCTGGAATAGATGGCTGATGAGGGTCATCTCTTGTCACCTCTTTAACCTGATTTATTGCTTTCAAAATTTTTAATAAGGACATATTTTAAGGTCTGTCTGGGGACTGAGAGCTCTGATCATTCATGCAGTGAACTTTGAATAAGTTGGTAAGATTGACTGGACCCTATTATCATAATGGATGGTGACTATTTGACATTTACAGTGGTATGCTCCATTTGCACTAAAATAAATGAATTTGTATTTAAAAATAATTGGCCAATCTGGTTTCCCATCAAACCTAAAATAGAGGTTATTTGTGTTCAAAGTTAAAACCTGAAAAAGTGCATGCAGATTTAGTGAAGATTTGCTGAATATGTCCATTGGTGGAATCCCATTCAACCTGATTGAATCGATCTTTAGCTTGAGAAAGAATAGGAATCCCGTCACTGTGCTGGGCTTACAGTCTTAAGTTGTTAGCTTTTTTGAATGCATGAGGACTTTTATTAAGTGCATATTATTCGTCAGGCCTGTTGGCCTTCCTGTCTACTGACCTGCTTCTAGGTCAGGATGGCGGTTCTCCCCGCAGGGTCAGTGTTAATTCTAGCTTCTTTGCTTAGAGTTCTGATTTGTTCGGCTCTTCCAGGTAGAGACTCAGATCACTGGTACCCTTTGCTGCGCATGATACATGTGGAAATGAGTCAGTGGAAAATTCACTTACTCATTGTGACCTACTTCTGTCTCTTGCGTTGAAGGTGTGCTAATTTGTCAAAAGCCATCTGTACCCCTTCCAGAAACCCTTGCTTCATTGCAACTTTAACCCCTTAGCCTATAGATTCTTTCATAATATTTACAGTTACCTAAATATGTTAATTATTCTGTTGTATATGCAGTCTGCTTTAGATTCAGCCCTAGAAGCCAGGGATAGGATCTGACTTTGTATAGCTCTCAGTACATCCTGACCCACGATCTCTGCTTTCTAATGAAGATTTTTGGCTTTTGAGGAGAAACTGTAAAAAGGTTAACTTTTACTAATTTAAGAAAGGAAGGTTTATTATGCCAGGGCTTGCTGGGATCAAGCTTCTCACCCATTTTCAGCAAAACTTTCCTTTTGTCAGTTTTATTAGCATATTCTTAGAGATTACTCAGTTATCCAACAAGGTTTAATCAGCTTTTCTGTCAGGTATTGTACTAGGGTCACAAAAACAGTAAGATGATTGCCTGCAGGAAGCTTACAATCCCTAGTAAAAGAACTCCGTGTAGTCATTTTAGAGTAAACCAGTTTAAACATTGTTTTAGCTGTGGGGAAGTGTTGAACATTCACTGTATGTAGAACTACACAGTCTATGGAATTCTCCAGGCCAGAATACTGGAGTGGGTAGCCATTCCCTTTTCCAGGGGATCTTCCCAACCCAGGGATTGAACCCAGGTCTCCCACATTGCAGGTGGATTTTTTACCAGCTGAGCCACCAGGGAAGCAGAATATTCCATGCCAACACCCAGATTAGGATTACTTCTTACCTGACTCTGTTGCTTTCAGCATTAGTCTTACTGCTCTCACTCTATGCAGTCACATATATTAGTATGTGAAATAGGGTATTTACCATCGAATTTCATGGAAATGGTGAAAGAATTTATTGAGAATAATACGATTCTAAGCTCCAGAAAAAGAAGGCAGTGTGTCTTATATATTTTATTAAGCACAGATACAGAAACACACATATGTGTAGCTACTACAAACAACATATAGTAGCTCAGATTCATTGCTATTGACTTCATGTCCACTGTTGCACAGACTTCAAAGTATTAAAAGTAATAGACCATATGTACAATTTCAACATGATATATTTTCAGTCCAGCATTATCTAAGATAATCATTGTATGTCTTAGTATATAAATATTTTTTGCCTGAGTCTAACCATATTCTCAGGTTAGGACTGAACAGTCTTACTTAAAGTTAAAATATGGAGAAGTGAATGGAAACCAGCATTTGACGAGTAGAGTAGTATTTTTGAAACCTATCTTGTTCTTGGCAGTTATTTAGTTTTTACTGTGAACAACTCACCCTTAAAAAAAGAAATTCACGCTGACTTGATAGCACTTTTTAAAAAGTGGCAGCTATTAACATTAAAATAATAAAGTAGAGTTTTGTTCTCTGCTCACTGTTGGAGTTGTGAGCACTGCTTTATTTGGATCTTAATTTCTCTGTGCTTTTTTCAGATTGTTGTAGATACCACTCCTTTTTGGGGAAAACTCGTAGAGAAGAAACTCAAGATCAGGCTGAGCTAGTTTGCTGTGATACATTGCAGCCTAGACATGGTGTTACATTCTAGAAAATGTTCTGTGCTTTTTCACCAAGAGATAGAAGCATCTGGGCAAAGTTGTGAGTGAGGCAGTCGGTTCTCCAGTAACTGAGTGATGGTTAAGCAGTGTTCTAGTGCCGCAGCAAAGATGTGAGGTGCCCTGTGAGTTTTGTCACAGTAGAATGGTCTAGATTTTGCTCTATGGATAAATTGATTGACTTTGACTCTACTGTGGAAAGACAGTTTGCTTGTTTTCATTTTCTCCTTACAGCGGTCACCTTTATCTTTGCTTTTGCAGCCATTTTCTATGATAAGCAAAACAAGTTTGTTTCAAAGGAAAATGTCAGTTTGTTGTCAAATAATATGACATGGTGGATCCTCATCTACATACAGATTCATCGGGAGATGCACATAAACAATGATGTCTAAGAACAGGGTTTTACACACTATTGCCATTCTTTATAGGTGTACCCTCTTTATTTCTTTGGTTCTCAATGAAGGAGACCCTTCATGGTATTTTATTCTTCACACCAGAACACGTTTCCAATGGAGATTAGAAGATAAGCCTCAGTTGGCCAGGGACTTAAGTATACAATGTCTTATCTGGCTTTGTGCAATCTCTTCATTTAAAACCACTTACCTGAAAGGCTTATATCTTTTGTTGTGGTGTCATCAGAAGCCACACCTGAGAATTTGGCATTATTCCTTGGAGCTTATTCAGATGTTTTCCTTTAAGCTGCTTTTTGTGTAAGATGTTGAAAATCTAATTATCCTGTCTGGGCCCTGAACTCCTAACCTGATTAAAATGGTCCCTGTCACCACAGAAGCATGGCATTTCTGCAGTCTCTGGAGGAGACTCAGGAGGGAAGTGAATGTGGTCAGTGCCCAGTGACACTTGTGGGCATTTGGGTGGGGCTCGAGGGTTACAAAACAGTGATTGCAAAACCACAGGTCCCTCCACCCTCCCCGTGGTGCTGGATTCCTACTTTAGGTTTTCCTTCCATTGGTTCTGTGACCTTCCTAAGATCTCAGGCTGTGTAATAACGCGTGAAATGTCCCACATCACTAACACCACTCCTAGAAGCTTTACACTTTATGCTTTCTTACCATGAGACAGTATGATTCTAGTTAGTTCAGCACTGCAGCTTCAGCTTTGCAGGTTTTCTGCAGATTGAATATAAGACACTTAATATTCAAATGCAATGTGTAATGATTCCACTCGAATATAAATTCAATAATGAAATCTCTAAGAGGAGTGAATAGATTTAATGATAAATGCTGGGGAAAGATGATGTCTATAGAGTTCTTTGTTGTTTTAGGGTAGCTGGGTATGTCTACCACTATAGAAATCGTGTACACTGTGGATAATCTAAAAGAATAATCTTCATTAATGAGTGTATTCCTCTAATGCCAGGGGGGTGAATTTATAAGCAAAAGAAAGATTCCTCAGAAGGTCTGCTGATTTTGAGGGAACCCTTGTGATGACCTGCATTCACTTTCAAACCTCTGCAACTCCTGGGTTATATGTGGGGCTATTATTGGCATTTTAAGTCAAGGAGACCTTATTCCTTCTGGCTTTGCCATTTGTTGAGCCGACGAAGCCTGCCAAAGTCTTAGCTGTGTCCTCCCCACATCATTAATAACTATTAGAGTTGGGTCCAGCCCAGCTTTGATTAGTACCACTGTGACTATGCAACCAGCAGCCATTGGATTGTAATTAAAGGGGCATAAACAGTTCCTGTCCTTAGGAAACTGGACGGTCAACATTCTGTGCTTTGTTTCTGTCTTCATGTTTTAAATCACATTTTGAGGAGGGCTGAGCCTTTGCTAAAATAATAAAATGTCATTTACTGAATGGTTTCCTAAGAGAGACCTTACTGATATTTTGGGTGCTATGAGTTAGGACTGGCTAGTACTTCCCAACCAAGGGGATTTGGTGTGCTGTTTTTTCTACTATAACTGTTGAGTTGTTTCTTTTCTTTTTTTATATCACTTTTTTGAGGTGGAGTTGACATACAAGAAACTGCGTATTTGATGTATACAGTTTGCTGGGTTTGCAGCAAATATGCACCCATGAAACCATCACCACAAAAAAATGAACTATGAATCCTGCAACCTCTAATCTGGAAAAAATATGTGTGTGTTATAAAGAAAAACAGATGATTTTGAAAAATACTGCTCACCATGATTAATGGAGAGTGGTAGAGAGTTGATGACAAAGTACCTATGACTGTGTCATTCACTGAGACACTAATTTGTGGTATTCTTTCTGCTGGGGCTTCCCTGGTGGCTTAGATGATAAGGAATCTGCCTGCAATGCAGGAGACCTGGATTCGATCTTGGGTCAGGAAGATCCCCTGGAGGAGGGCATGGCAACCCACTCCAGTATTATTGCCTGGAGAATTTCATGGACAGAGGAGCCTGGGGGGCTATACAGTCTATGGGAGTCGCAAAAAGTTGGACACGACCGAGTGACTGACACTTTCACTTCTTTCTTCAATGCCATAGCATAGCTTCTTGGCCTTTCTGAAATGGTCAAGTGGAAACCAGCAGGGACGTCCTGCGCACCTGTGTCACTTCTAGTTGAAGCCCACACGAAGTGGGGCGGCCTGGTCTGAGCTGGGATATGGGTGCACGAGATGCCAGTGCTGGGTGAGAGCGTCTCTCGCTGGCACTGGCAAAGCTACCGTGGCTCCGGCTCCTAACTCTATCACAGGTGCCTCTTGAAGCCCTGCTGTGAAAAGGAGCGGACGCAGGTGCTGGCCACTCACACGGCCAGATTCACCCCCAGACGCATGTGCCTCCTTGCATTCTGGCCTTGGTCTCAGGGAAGCCCACCCCTGTCTTCTGGGCCTGGGCAGCTCCTCCCTGCCTTCTCCCTGTAGGAGCATCACTCTCAGCCTCTCGCATCCTTAGGGAGCGGCCACCTGGGGGAAACCTGCCTTCTGGCTCTTCCTAACTTCTACCGCCACTGAATCCAAAACCTAGTAAAGACCTTCTAAGGCATAGGAGCCCACACTGTGAACACAAAGACTTCTTGGAATGAGGAAAGCATACCTTTCATCCCCCTCTAGGAGAAAGAATACCATGAATTAATATCTCAGTAAATGACCCTGTTATGGGGTACTTTGTCGTCACCCTCTGCCTCTCTCCATTCCTCCTGGAAACGGTGGCGAGCAGTGCGTTTAAAGGCTGTGTTGTTGTTTATAACACATACATATTTTTTCCAGATTAAGAGGTTGCAGGGTTCATAGTTAATTTTTTTGTGAACGAAAGTGCAAGAATACACACGTTTTCCCTTATTCCCACCCCTGAGAAGTACTCACCATTATTATTTGTGTACATTTCCTTCCAGTCCATTTTCTTTGCTTTCTGTGTATTTTAAACATATTTGGTGTCAAGCTTTGGACCCTCCACTTTTCACCATTGTAAGCAAGCATTTTGGGAAAAATATCCCACCTTGTGGTTGTAGCAGAGCTTAATAGCTACTTCATTCAGGGTTTTTAGGAGAATAAGACCGATCACTTATTCTACATCATCCTTTGTTCTCTGCCATCTCAGGAAAAGGTCTAAAAAGATATATGTGTCTGGGATGGGAGAGGGGAGGTGGTGTCTTAGCTTGGTTAGAAACAGGAACTTTCATAGAGAGGAGGCAGTTAATTCTAGGTGATTGTTAGTGATCTTAAGAGAGAAGCGAGTGGGTGAGCAGACAGCCTTTGTTGCAGGTCCCAGGCATCTGTCAGCCTCAGTCGTTGGACCTCCTGGAGACACCTTGTCTTCCCTCAATTCTGGACTTTTTGTCTATCGATGTCAGGCTACTGTGACTAGGGCAGAAGTAGGTCCTTATTGTGAGGGAGATTCTTTAAAATACATGTTTCATTTAGTACATAAAAAGTGTTTGGAGGATGGAATGACCCAAAAATGAGCTGTCCTAAGAAAAGCGGCCAACCCTATTTCTATTTCTGAGTCTTATCAATTTTTAAAAAACATTTTTAAAAGGTTAGGGAAGTAGTTTTCTTCATTTCTCTACAAATTGATTAACTCCTTCACATAGTTGAGTTAGAGATTAATCTTGTTGGGCTAAAATCATATGTTACATGAAGAGGTAGAAAACTAATCAAAGTTCTTTTTCTGAAAGGAAGTTTTAGCAGTTGAAAAATGACTAATCTCTGAAGCGAGGTGGTAACAATGAGGATTAGGGGGATAGAGTTATTTATAATTAATATACCAGTAATTCTTCCTAACTTTGGGGCCAGACTCATTGCCAGTATATTTTTTTCAGCTAGAACGCAAATATTAATTATTGGTTCTACAGGTCTTTACTGCAATAAAACAATTAAGATTTTTTAAATGGAATTATGCTTTGGTTTAACAGTGTATTATGGACACATTACATAATCTTTCTGGGACCTCCCCTACCCACTCATTTCCTATTTCATATTTCTCAGTGATAAATTTTGGCCGTGTTAATAGTCTTTACTGTCTCTACTTACTTGAGAAAATGCCTTAAACTAAGTAATAATTTGCCTACCTGGATAACTGAAAGCTTTCTTTAACAGTTGTGTTTCTAATTTAGGTGATTGTATGTTTATTTCATTTTGGTCTTTAGTCTTTTTGTTTTTAAACGTGACTGCCTACTTTCTGTCAAACCTTGGGTAGGTCTTTTTTTTTTTTTTTTCTTGGTTCTTTCAAATACACAATGTCTCCTTGCTAAACAATGGAGCTATTTAAAAACTCAGGGAAATGTCTCCCTCCCCAGATTTCCTGATTGCAAACTCATAAGCACATCTTCTTTGGGGTCCTGGTAACTGTCCTCCCTTGGCCTGGGTCAGAAACTCTAAAAACTCTTGGGGGTTTTGGTGATGTGATCAAACTGCACGTCAGAAAAACAAGTTGAGTTAAAACAAGAAAATGAAGTGGATGGCGGTATTGTTGGAGGAGGGGAAGGAGGTAACTTTGTCTTATGAAACTGGTGATCCCCAGGTGCTAGTCCCCAGTTTGTAGAAAGGTGATAGGACCTATTGCTTACCGCTCATCTGCCGTTTAAATATTATTTTACAGTATTGATGCTTTCGGATGCAAAAGGCATAACTGAATGTGTGATTTTTTTTTTAAGTAAAATGAGACGCGGTTTTTGACATTTGAAGAACATCACAGTTTTTATTTATTTTTTAATTGAAGGATAATTGCTTTACAGAATTGTGTTGATTTCTGCCAAACATACAGCTTTGAGGTACTGTCCTTGAGGCTGATTGGCTAATAGCGCAGTGTTTTTGCTCCTTACTGTATAATTGTGTGGGGGCTTCCCAATGGCACTAGTGGTAAAGAACTCTCCTGCCAATGCAACTTAGGAGACTAGGGTTCAATCCCTGGGTCGGGAAGATCCCCTGGAGAAAGGCACGGCAACTCACTCCAGTATTCATGCCTGGAGAATCCAAAGGACTGGGGAGCCTGGTGGGCTACAGTCCATAGGATCGCAGAGAGTCAGACTCACCTGAAGTGACTTACATGCACACATATCACTGGGTGAGTTCATAAACTCTGGGACTAAACAGTGTAGCTACTATCTGACAGCCAAGCAGAAAACACTCTTTGTTATATAAGTGAACCCTACAATTTTATGATTATAATGTAAATGGAAATATGAGGTGGCCACAAAGCCAAAGGAGTGACTCACTTGGTAGCTATAGACAGATTTTATTTTCAGGATGGTTTAGCTTGTTGTTTTCATATGTATGTTGCCCTTTCAATAGGATTGAAGGTCTGTTTAGAAAAAAGATAAGCAAAAGTAACCAGGGGGAGAGTTTACATTCATTTCTTTCTTAGTGTCAGTGATTTGTTTTCAGTAAGTTGAAGTGTCTTAATTCTACTCATGATATGCAATTTAATTTCAGGTGGGCAGGTTACACTGGATCCTTTTCAATATGGAAATGTTACATAGTTGGGTGCCATCTCTCTCTACTTTGAATTTCTACTTTGAAATGTTTTCCTGTGAAGGTCAGGGATTCCATAACTTTAATAAACAGGAGTCCAGGAACACAATGAAGAGAGATTCTCTGAGTCACTGCATGCAGGGAATGCAGAATGAGTTGAAGTGGGATGGCTGGTGAATGTGGTGAAGAGGCGGAGTGCCTGTGTTGTTCTGGAGCTCAGGGTACTTACTAATAAGGACCAAATTCCAGGCTGGGACGATGAGGTCACCTCTTTGAACACAAGGCTGGCCCTGTGAGAAATAGGTGGCCATGCCCATAAGAGGCAGGATGGTGATTTGAAGGTAGATGAAGCCAGCAGTAAACTTTTCCTTAGGAAATGACGCTTTCCTGGCACTCTGCCTTGTCTGAACTCCTGCCATAGTTTTAATGTAATTCACACAATTCAGTGAAACCTCTTTCCACAGTCACATTCTCATACATGCTCTCTCAGAGTCTGGGAGGCCTTTGGGAAGCAAGCATGGAGGAAGATGCAATTAGGAATTAGGGACTAACAGATACACACTGCTATCTATAAAATGGATAAACAGCAAGGACCTACTGTATAGCACAGGTACCGATAGTCAATATCTTGTAATAACCTATTAGGACAAAGAATCTGAAAAAATATATATGTATAAAGTTGGCCAAAGAGTTCATTTGGGTTTTTCCACAAGATGCTATGGGGTTGAATCACTTTGTTGTACACCTGAAGTTAACACAATATTATAAATCAACTATATTTTAATTTTAAAAAATAAGGGAAGATGCTGGACCAAAGGATAGACATCCTGAAAGAATAGTGCAATATAAGAATCTAAGATTGGGGAATCACAGGTTTATAGAAGTCATAAATATGTACATTTTATAATGTTGAGTTTGTTGTATTTTGAGATACATCATTTATAAATCCTTCTTTTTTAAAAAAGCTTATCTCAATATGGTCAATATATATATGTTTTAGATCTTCTGTTGGCTAAATTCACTTCCTAATGTATATTATAATATCCTCCTTTCCTCTAAAACCAGTACATACAAAGAGGCTTCACACCACAAAGTCTTGATTTCTGTATTCTCTAATCTTTAAAGGGGCTTCCCTGGTAAAGCATAAAATCCTTAAAGAGTCAGATATCTAGACGTAGAAAAAAAGATAAAAAGCCAAGCCATGTTAACGAGGATATGATCCAGAAACTTGGATTTAATTTTAAAATCTTAACTAAGAAACAATTTAACAAAAGAGTATGAATCACACATGCTTAAACACAAGTCTCTTCCCTAACTGTGTCTGACTAAACCAGCTGGTTTGAGAAGGGATAAGGAGGAAGTGCCTGCTTGAAATGGATAATCTATGTGCCAGTTCATTCATCTGCATTTGGACCCTCAAGAATACACTGCGGAGGAAGGAATGCCCAAATCATGACATCTTACTTATCTGTCTTCTGTAAGCCTGATAACTGTGTATACAAATATGTGTGTGTGTGTGTGTGCTCAGTCATGTCCAATTCTTTGTGACCCCATGGGCTGTAGGCTGCCAGGCTCCTCTGTCCATGGGGTTTTCCAGGCAAGAATACTGGAGTGGGTTGCCATTTCCTTCTCCAGAGGATCTTCTTGATGCAAGAATCAAACCCGTGTCTCCTGAATTGCAGGCAGATCCTTTACCACTGAGCCACCTGGGAAACCCCTGTGTACAAATATATCACAGGATAACATGCATGCCCCGCTTGGTGACACTGGGGTGTCTGTCCACCTGGGTCAGGCTTTCTGCTCCTAGAAAAACTTCACAACCTGAGTATGAAGCTTATTAACTTGATCTACCTCGTCTATCTGACTGCCAGGCTACAGGCTCAAAAACCTGGTTTGTTGGTATCCCAAGAGTAGCCCCATGGTTACTGGGTCTGTGGTAGGCATGGGTCTATGGTTAGTAAGCCCACTGATTTATGTATAGGACCAGAAATGCTGAGACATTCATTTACAGGGAGGACAGATAACTGGTATGGAGTTTAGGCTCTTCAAAGTTCTTATTCTTTGCTTTATAGACATTTCTACAAAATGGCTAAAAGCACAGGCTGTGAAGGCATACTGCCTGGGTTTGGATACCTGTCCTACCACTTACTAGCTGTGTGATCTTTGGCAAGTTTCTAAACTTCTCAGTTCTTCAGCTTTCAAGTCTGTGAGATGTGGAGAAATGTAAGTCTTACCTCAGGATTCTCATGCAGATTAAGCTGTTGCTTGGGGTGTATTAAAAGACATTTAGTCTTAGTTAGCAGTTGTCATTATTGTTCTTGTTATTCACTTTTGGGCAGACCTCTCCCTGAAGTAGTCAGAAGGTGGCTTGGGGGATATGGTAGCCGAGCAAGGCACGTTAGCTGGCTCACAAGACCCATGGCGTCAGGCAGAGGTGGATGGATGTGCGTGATTTTGAGAGTTGATCTGAAATGAAGTATGTGTTGGGTTCAGTCCCTTGCATGCCCTTCGCCTGAAGGGTGCTGATTTGAAGCCCCTGGAGGCACAGTTGACTTGTGGTTCTGCAGTTTTTGTTTTTCTATATTTCTAAAGCTAATCAATCACCCTTCTTATTGTTACATTCTTTCTATAACTGTGTTAATATTTACATTTATTGTCAAGTCTGCTGCCTTGGAACCAGCCTCTTTAGCTCTTGCATAATTCATTGTATTGATTTTAGAAGTTAATTCTATGGGCAATCTTGTGCGTCTTGTTCCCCAATCCTTGGGGGAGAAGCCTTAGTGTAACATTCTATATAGGAAAACATGTATGCATGAGAGGATGTATTGAAGAAAGAAAGACCAAAATATTTTCTTTTTTCTTTTAAAACTTTGTATTTTACATTGGAGTGTAGCCAAGCACCAATGTTGTGATAGTTGCAGGTGGGCAGCGATGGGCCTCGGCCATAGCTGCACTTGTAACCATTCCCTCCCAAACTCCCCTCGCATTCAGGCTGTCACATAGCATTGAGCAGAGTTCCCTGTGTTATACAGTAGGACCTTGTTGGTTATCCATTGTAAATGTCACACAATGCTTTCTTTTGACAGCTAATATTTATGAAGTACTCATTTTGCCAAACAGTGTGATACTTTCTTCACATGCGTTGTCTCATTTCGTTTCTACTTAACCCTCAGAGGTAGTTCAAATTTTTACCCCTAATCTACAGATCAGTAAATGACCTCAATTTAAAACCAGCTCTACCAATCAATGGTAAGTCCTTGTATTTTATAACCGTACTCTCCTAAGAAATAGACAATCAGTGAAATCTTAAACCAAACTACCTTTTCCTTTGTGGAATGTGTAACACATAAGACATAGTTAAATGTATTTCTGTGTCTAATGTAGATATTTCTAACTTTGAATGTGCCCTGGTTGTGGGAGCCCACATGACCTCCTTTCCTAAGCCTTATTTGCCACAAATTGGTGGTGCTGCCTTGGAAGTCATTACATCATCTTCCAGAGGTAAAATTCTGTGGCTCAGCCCACAAATGGCAAGAGCAAGGAGACTTCATTCATTACCCAAACTGAGTACTGAGCAATTTAAAGACCAGCATCTTCTGGTATCGCCCCAGCCCTCCTGTCTTTAGATACAGAATTGGTTCCTTGTGGCCAATTTCATCTTTGCAAGTTGAGAGACTAAGAAAACATCAGTGGATGCAAATGAGGAAAAGAAAAGACATCTGTCAAGTTAATTAAGGGAAAACATTCCCTTGACCTCTTGGTTTTTTTTCTGTGCTTTTCATCAAGTTGGGCTCTTCTTTCCTCCTTAGAGATCTGCTCTTCCTTTCACGCTGGCCATGAATAGTAGGGCACTCAACACTTAAGGATGGAAGGAACGCGCGACTTATTTTAATATCCATTTGGCAGTTTTCCTGTTGTTTTTCCATTTAGGAAACATTTTCTTCCACTTGTGCCCATTATCACAGCTTTGACATTCCTGTCATTAGCAGAATGTCATTTTGCAAGATTCTGAGTTGGGCACAGCCAGCAACAAAACACACTGAAGAGAAAGAGGCTGGCTCTTTGCCACTTGACGTTTCCCCGCAGAAAAGCACAAGTGGAGCTCAGATGCGGGCTTTCCATGTGTGTCTGTCTGTGTTCTGACTGTGGAGGCGCAGGAATCGGAGAAGGTTCACTTGTGAGCAATGCATTGTGCCAAATTGCTGTAAATGCAAAATACTTTCCAGTTGGAAGGGCGTTATGCAGTCATGCTGTTCATTCTGGGCTTGACATAAATTTCTGTCAAGTGTCATAAAAGGAAATCCAGTGGTTACAGAAGTCAACTCCTCCTCCCTTTGTGTGAGTCAGATTGGAGTGGCCTCAGAATCCTCTGAACCAAAAAGAGGGAACTGATTGTATAGGTCATGTTTAGCTTTGTGGCTAAATTACCCCACGAGAGTGAAGCATGGGCTTCCCTGATGGCTCAGATGGTAAAGAATCTGCTGGCAATGCAGGAGACCTGGATTTGATCCCTGGGTCAGGAAGATCTGGGGAGGGGATAGCTACCCACTCCAGTATGCTTGTCTGGAGGATTCCATGGACAGAGAAGTCTGGCAGGCCCCCCAGTCCATGGGATAGGAAAAGAGTTGGATGCTGAGTGACCAACACTTTCACAGTGAAACATATCCACCAAATTCAGTGTTTCTAGATGTAGTGAGTTAAACAGATTCAATTTATATATGGAGAACCTGGAGTGGGTAAAATAATATTGTATCAGTTCAGCTGCTACATGTATGTTCAAATAAGATTTGAATATAAGAAAATCTTTCAATCCAGATTTATAGAACTGGTGACCATTTCTTTAAAGTCATGAAGCAGGAGGTACTAGGTACAGAGGAAAGAAGTTAATAGTAAAATTTTATTATAGTATTTCCAGAAAGGAGAATGGAACATTAGATTTAAGCTGTTGTATTTTCTCTGGTTTGGTGTTGCCACCACTTTTTTAGTGTGGTTTTTTTTTTTTTTTTTTGGTTTGTTTGTTTTAATATCTTTGCATAACACTGGCCAACTGAGAAAAATCCAATACTATTAAATTCATTAAAAGTAATTTTTCTACTTGGCTCTCTGCTGCTTAGTAAATAGAGTGTGTATCAAGTTGTGACTTTTATCCGTACTGAATATGAAACATGGAAACTTTAAAAAAAAATGTGTCATGTACATCCCCCACCCCCACAACACAAGAAGTTTAGAAGAACATTAGTTTGTATTTTGCTTATTTTTCCTTAACTCTCAAACATGTCTGTAGACTTATCTTTGGTCCGTGGCCAAAGCTGTCCTGAGAGCAGCCAGAGGCTTATGTTTCAGTCTTATAGCTGTTTGTTTCTATGACCCTCTACCCAGTTATAAAATCGGGGCCACCACCTCTGTCCCTCCCCTTGCTGACTCTCAGTGCTTCTTTGATAGCCCAGTCAGAGGTCAGCCCAGCCAGGTGATAGAAGCACAGATTAGACCATAATTTTCAATGACTCCAGACAATATTTGGCCAGATCAACCTTTGGAGCAGTCTGCCAAGATACAGCACATGCTGTTCAACTCTCGACCTTAACCTATGCAGCATTTTCTCCACACCCTCATCTCAAGTACAGTCTTCAGTGTGTGTCTTTCATGAGGTTTAAGCTATTACACTCTGTGTGACTACTCAAAAGTCCAGAATTCATCTCTCCATTGCCTGTTCCAGCCTTTAAGTGTCATTGTTCAAATAGATGACCTGCCCTGTTGTCTGAGGATTCCTGGGGGACCTGAGTCTAGGTATGTCCTGTAACACATGCTGCAGATAAATTGCACTGCAAAAACTAACAGGTATTGAGAGCCTTCTCACTTTAATTATTTTTTACTTCTAATATTTTTAGCAGTTGGACTTAACATGACTACCATAAATCCCACATTATTACCAGCTCCTGCTTGACTTTGACCATCGTATTATGCCCCTCTCTTAACTCCACCGATTATCCCATTTTGTTTTATTCAGAGTGACATGTGTGTAGATTTTCTCAGTAAGATGTTTCACATCATATAAACCTGTCAGTTCTTTGTGTTTTCTCGGTTATACATGGCCTTGATCAAACTAGTAGAATTAGCTGTAATATCATCTTGGATCAGTTTAGTCTTATAGATTAGACTATGTGTGTCCTCCAAGTTAAATTAGAAACTTCTTAAAGGCAGGAACTATATTTAGTTATTCAAAAATATTTACTGAATCTGTATTCAAATCATTTTTATTTTCTATGTTTTTCTGGGTATCCAAAGAGATTTACTATGTATAAAATTCAATCTTTGACCTCAAGGAGCTTGTCCCCCATCTCCTAGACTGTAAGCTCCAGGTGGAATCCCTGTTATGTTTACTGAATGAATGAGTGACCACAGAGTGGATGCTCTGCTTGCCAGGGTCACTGGTGCAACATGGTGCATGTCAGCCCCACCCATCTGTCACATGCTCACATAGGACGTCAGAGCTCACCATGTCGGCCACATAGGGTTAGCTGGGTTCATGGATCTTGCTTTGCTGTAGTCGCAAAATGGAATAATTAGGGCCAAAATGGTTTAAAAAGTTTGTATCAGGCAGATCACTGAGTTTAAGGGGTTGTTTAGGGAAGACCTATGAAATGGAGGGACAATTTGCCCTGTTGAGTGTACACTCTAAAATCCTGAGCTGATTGAGGTTTTCTCACACTTTAGATAGCAGCATATTTTTGTTTGTACATCTCTGCCAGATTCTGCCTAAGAATACAGTTATCTGTGAATCAGTCTTAGCTCTTCTTTTACACTTGAAACACTTTGAGAGTGTTTTCTTCATTTTCTTACTTCCCATAGTACTTGGTACATAGCAATAGACATTCCATAAATGTTTGTTGCATTGAATAGCATCTTGCCAATATCTGTATATTCAGCCATCTCTCTTCCCCTGCAAAGACAGAAAGTTGGGCTAGATCTCACCAAGGGCTTATCTTAATGGATTAGATATATTTCTAAGAAGTACTGTATATAGTAATACACACACACACGCATACATATTCCTCTTGATTTTCCTAAGAATGTTTGAAAGCATCAAGACCTATACCTTCCTCTGGGTATGTAATTAGCCCAAATTTTTTGCTCCTACCTGAAAACTGTATGAGCAGTCATTCCTTTCCCTGATAATTAATGTCTTTAAAGAGGACTTTTTCTACTAATGGAAAAGTTAAGTTCAAGTATCAAGCTGATAACATCAGTACTAAGTGTTCATAATAATATAGCCCAGAAAATGATAAGCTAGGTTATTGCACTGATGCCAGTATGCAGAGGCCTGACACTATCTGCTCTGCCCTCAACACAGCGCTGGCTACCTGTTCTTTCTCCAGCCTTTCGGAGGCTGTATGAAAGAGCATGGCCCTCTCTCATACTTGCATTGAATCTTGGAGGTGATTTTTGGCATGGCTTTTTAAAATGAAATGCTGTATGTTAGAGTCGAGTCATGGAGATGAGAATGTACTACTACCCGTGCCCACCTGCTTTCTCCCTGGTTTCCCTCCCTCCTCCTCTGGTTAGATTGATTCTCTGAAAACAAAGATCAAGTCATGTTCAAAACCTTCCAATAGCTTCCCTTTTCACCCAGAGTAAAACCCATCTCAGTCCTGTGGCCTGCGAGCTGCCACAGTGGGCCCCATCCTCGGTCCATTGACCTTTTTGCTGCTCGTCTCTGACCAGCTCTGCTCCTCACTCTGGCCTGCTAGCTGGTCCTGGAGCCCTGCTGCCTCAGGGCCTTTGCTCTCACCAAAGGCTCACTCCCTCATCCTTCTGGTCTTCCTCGAATACCACCTTCCCAGTGCAGCTTTTCCTAACCACCTGTTTAACACTGTGATTTCCCATCTCCACTCTCCATGCCCTACTGTCTGCGTCATTTTTCTCTACCGCCATCTCGCATACTACAAGTGTCATCACTGTCTCCAGTCCTAGTTTGCTAATTTATGGTGCTTATTATCTTCTTCCCCTCTAGAGGACAGAGTGATATTTGTTTGTTTAGAATAGATGTTGCTCAGTCGCTAAGTCTTGTCGTCTCTTTGTGACCCCATGAACTGCAGCACGCCAGGCTTCCCTGTGCTTCACTGTCTCCCAGAATTTGCCTAAAACTCATGTTCCTTGAGTCGGTGATGCCATCCAACCATATCATCCTCTCGTCACCCGCTTCTTTTCCTGGCCTCAATCTTTCCCAGCATCAGGGTCTTTTCCAGTGAATTGGCCCTTTGTATCAGGTGGCCAGAGTATTGGAGCTTTAGCTTGAGCATCAGTGCTTCCAGTGAATATTCAGGACTGGTTTCCTTTAGGATGGACTGGTTTGATCTCCTCACTGTCCAAGAGACTCTCAAGAGTCTTCTCCAACACCACAGTTCAAAAGCATCAATTCTTTGCCACTCAGCCTTCTTCACGGTCCAGCTCTCACATCCACACATGACTACTGGATAAAAACCATAGCTTTGACTAGATAGACCTTTGTTGGAAAAGTATCTCTGTTTTTTAATATGCTGTCTAGGTTTGTCATAGCTTTTCTTTCAAGGAGCAAGCGTCTTTTAATTTTGTGGTTGCAGTCACTATCTGCAGTGATTTTGGAGCCCAAAATAGTTAAGAATAGTATCTAGCATGTATTAGGGACTCAGAAAGTAATTTGTTGGATGACTTCATGGAAGCTTGGTTGGAGCCTTAATTTCACAGGGCATAGGGAAGATTTTAACAGTGTCTTAACTTTACCTCGGGCTTCCCTGGTACCTTAGCTGTGAAAGAATCTGCCTGCAATGCAGGAGACCTTGGTTCGATCCCTGGGTTGGGAAGATCCCCTGGAGGAGGGATAGGCTACCCACTCCAGTATTCTGGGGCTTCCTTGGTGGCTCAGATTGTAAAGATTCCACCTGCAATGCAGGAAACCCAGGTTCAGTCCCTGGATTGGGAAGATCCCCTGGAGAAGGGAATGGCTACCCACTCCAGTATTCTTTCCTGGAGAATTCCATGGACAGAGGACCCTGGCCGGCTACAGTCCATGGGGTCACAAAGAGTCAGACACGTCTGAGTGACTTTCACTTAACTTTACCTAAATAAGAGTCTATCACAGAGTCAGGAATATTAATGCTTTGCTCCCTGTTGCCTTCTCGGGGGGACTAGAGCTTATCCAGCTGGCTACCAGCTATGGCCTTGTTGTGCTGTCCAGGAAAAGGGGTAGAGCTGTAGACTTGAAGTAGCCCAGGGGAAGGGCAGATTGATTTACATATGAGAGACAAAAAGTTATTTCTGGTGAAGGCAATAGTATGAAGGCAGACATGGAGAGAAGGGTGTGGCAGCATCTGAAGGAATTAAGGATATGAGGGAGAAGTGTCCAGAGAAAATTGTAGGAAGATTTACTTTCTGTTGCATGTATAATTTTTCTTTCAAATTTAGTCTCAAAGATACTTTTCAAGACTTTTTTGCAATCAGATTTGCAAATACATAGAGGCCTAGATACTTCAGGTTGCACAAAGAAAAAAAGAAATGTCCATGATATATATAATTTTAGTGAACTTAAGAATCCTAAAATCTGCTTCAAATGAATAATCTGAAAAAAGCATGAATTAAACCCATCTTTATGTTGCCATGGGTAAATCTCAAAAATATAATGTTGAGTGAAAAAATTAAGTTATAGAATATCTTTAAGATATAGTTTGTGCTAAAGTACAGTTTATCCAAAAAGTCAAAAACATGACGGTCATACAAATATAAAGTAAATGTGTCAAAGATTTAATTTGCTTATTAATAAGGACAACAATAAGAGATTTTGAAAACCATATATATATATATGTGAATAAGTATGTTAAAATATATATGACATTATATATATATTTTAATAAAAATAATGAAATAAAATTTGACAGCAGATACAAAACTAGTCAATATCCTGTAAGACAATGATATTAAATGTTTGAGGTCACTTTTTATGGGTGGTTATTAACTGTATTTGTACTAGACAAAGTTCATTTATGTGTAGTAAATGAATTTACTAGACATTTTATGGTCTAGTAATGTGGACAAGAATCACTTGTGTTACTGCTGATTTTCTCCGACTGAACTCCAACCCCTACAGAGTTTTAAGGTAGCCTAGTCACGAGAAAGACAGTGAAAGGTGTCCACCTGATAGAACCAGATAATCTCTTGGGGGTTCATTGCACTAAGCCTTCCCAGCTACTGAAAGGAAAGCCATTCATGTCTTTTGCACAATTCCAAGTCTTTGTCAGTTTTTCCTGATACATGGCACCAGTAGTGAAAATACAGATGCATACACAAATGTTGTTAGGTATAGGTATTTGTATATGTATATAAAAGTATCAAGAATGGATGGGAAAGCTACCAGCCACAATTCTTTTAGAACTGCCTGGTTGGGGAGTGAAAAATTCATGTGGATGTTTTGGATGGCAAAAATGTACATTTCCTTCTGTATCTTTAGTATATATGTGTAATATTTACTAAATACTAGGAATAAATATCACAAAATGATAGCATTGTTATTCTAGGCGGTAGGAAGTGTTTGGTTTTTTTTTTTTTTTTTGTATTTTCGATATTTTTCAAATTTCATAAACCAAACAAAAATAGGTAATGACTCCTCTGATCTGGTGCAGCCCCTTCATTGTAAAGATAAGGAAACAGAAGCTTGCCTGTTTTATAACATGTTCTCAGTAATACCACATTAAGTGGATAATTTCTGCCTTCTGGTCATACCCAGTTTCCTCTACTTCTGCCTTCCTCTTTGTTTAAGGAATATTCAGTGTCAGATTCTATTAGGGTATCAGAGTATAGTTAACAGATGTTCACATTCAGTACAGCTTTGGTCTGTAATTGGCCTCCTGTGCAAATTTATCAAATTTTTCATCAAGATGAATTAATAAATTATAGCCTAGCTGTTCGGAATTCCCGGGGCTCTTCCCAGGCGGTCCCCTGCCCCGCAGCCGTGGTCAGTCCTCTGTCTTACTGAGTGTTGACCTTTCCCGTCAGCGGCGACCGTTAGAAATGACTGCCTGTTGGGGCTTCGCTTTCTCGGCTTGTCTCGCCGCCATTAGACCCGATCAGTATTCATGTCCCCGGATGATTGTAATTTAAAATTAAGCATCATTTCAGCCACTCAGAGCTGTTGCAGAAGGCCACCGCCTGGTGGGCCTCACAGCTTTTATAGCCCTGTCAGAGGATAATTAACTGGTTCCTCTGCCAGGAGAGATGCGACAGATCCAGGTGTGAGACGTGTACGGGTCCCTCCAAACCCTTCACGGGGAGCTCTGAGCAGAAGGACAGTCTGGGCAGAGACAGAATATGGGTCCTGGGGACCGAAGGTCCCTACAGCGCCTTCCCTCCCCTCGTGGCCCTTTGTCCCTCACTCTGGCCGAGGCCTGACGTCCACGGTGGAACGCGTGGTGTGTCTCTCTCTGCTCCTGATGAACGAAGGCGCTGTTGGCAGGCGCGGGAAGGTTGAGGAGCTCCTTGTGAAACTGCCCTGGTGAGCTCAGGGGGCAGGTGGCAGCCTGTGTGATCCTCAGGTCACCAGCCTGAGCCAAAACGCCACGCTGACAAGGAAACGCTTCCCGGCGGGGCCTCCCGTCACGCTCCAGGGTGCCCGTCCGGCTGTGGCCGTCTTCTCGCAGAGGTGGTGTCCCCACCCGCCTTGCCTCCCGGCCCGCGGGGGCTCGGCAGGCCTACTCACTTGGAAGGACTCTCACCACCTTTCCACCTCCCATTCTTCTCAGATCCCGGGGTCATGGTCAACAGTGATCGTCCCTTGGGCGTGTGTGTGTCTGCGTGTGTGTGTGCTGTCTGTCAGTAGGTGGGTCTTTGCAGGGAGGAACCAGAGGAGTGAGGTAATAAGGAAGGCTCACTTGGCACCGTCAGCCCCTGTTCTAGTCCACTGTTTACCTTTGCTGTTGTCTCCAGTTGTCTTCTTGGGCTAAATTCAGATTTTGCAAGAATCTGTGCCATTGTGTCACCTTGCCAGATGAGAGGAAAAACTGAGCGTGCTGTCCATAGGCAGTGCCCCATGCGGTTTTTTCAGCTGGGTGTCATGAGGAGAGGCAGGTACTTTGTGGGCAGTGGCTATTCTTGGCTTTGGCTTTAAGAACCAAGTACCGTCAGGGTGGATGATTTCCATTTCTTCTTAAAGAATGAAATAAAGAGATTGTATTTTGGGAATGGATAGCTAGAACTTGAATTCATAATGGTTCTTTTTTTTTTTTTCTTTTTTTTTCATTTATTTTTATTAGTTGGAGGCTAATTACTTTACAGTGTTGTAGTGGGTTTTGTCATACATTGACATGAATAAGCCATGGATTTACATGTATTCCCCATCCCGATCCCCCCTCCCACCTCCCTCTCTACCCAATCCCTCTGAGTCTTCCCAGTGCACCAGGCCCGAGCACTTGTCTCATGCATCCAACCTGGGCTGGTGATCTGTTTCACTATAGATAATATACATGTTTCGATGCTGTTCTCTTGAAACATCCCACCCTCGCCTTCTCCCACAGAGTCCAAAAGTCTGTACATCTGTGTCTCTTTTTCTGTTTTGCGTATAGGGTTATCATTACCCATAATGGTTCTTTAGTTTCACTTTTGCAATCAAATACCTTTAAGATTCCTAAGGCTGAACTGGAGATAACTCTTTACAAGTTCAAACAGTTAGAAGAGGGTAAATTTTCAGCTAAGATATTCCTGCTACAGTAGGAATGATGTTTGTATTTTACCTGGTAGGATGGCACCTCTTTTTCCCCTTTGACAGGACTTGAGAAAAAGCAAGCGTGGTTCAACTTAGTTGTGCTGGTGAGAGAAAAGGGACCTTGATTTTGCTCAAGTGGTGATGTCTCCACTGCTTCACCACTTTATGGGTTAAATGAGAATGATGTGGTCACCAGCTCCAGGGGAGCCTGCCTCACACTTGCTAGCCATGAGCTCCTCCCTTTCATCAGGAAAAGAGTGTGATGCCTGGATAAATAAATAATGACAACAGAGGTCAGTTCAGCGTTTTGCACCAGTGTCATTATTAATGCAGGGAGTGCCAGGTGCTGTGGCAGTCTAGGTGGTAAATATTCAGGTCCTGTCTACTAGGAGTGCTCTTGTTTTGGGGTTAAAGGCAGATTTTAATTCATTTATTGGGAATCAGGTACTTAGAATAATAAGTGACTCTCAGAGATACCAGAAGTAGGGGGCAATGAGATTGGATGACCACCCTCCTCTCCAGCTTTGAAAAGTTAGGTACAGAATATCTCAATAGGGTTCAGTATTTTTAAAGTATATACACACACACACATATACTTAATATATGGAGAAGGAAATGGCAACCCACTCCAGTATTCTTGCCTGGAGAATCCCATGGACAGAGGAGCCTGGCAGGCTGTAGTCTGTGGGGTCGCAAGAGTTGGACATGACTAAACCACCACCCCACTCACGTACACTTAATATATACATATACTTGAGATATATGGGTTTCCCTAGTGGCTTAGAACATAATCTGCCTGCAGTGCAGGAGACATGGGTTAGATTCCTGGGTCAGGAAGATCTCCTGGAGAAGGGAATGGCAACCCACTCCAGTGTCCTTGCCTGGAAAATTCCATGGGCAGAGAAACCTGGTGGGCTACAGTCCATGGGATCTCAAAGAGTCAGACATGACTGAGCGACTAATACTTTCATATATATATGTGTATATATATACACATATATACATACATATATCCATATATACATACATATGCAAGATCTAGGTGCTTTAAGGTTAAATATAGTGTAAAATATGCCTCATTACCCTTAAAAATATTAGCAACAAATAAGTTCATTTGAGAGGCCAAGACCCTATTTTGTGAGTGTAGAGATTTGTGTACGTATCTAAATTTCTGCTTTGAGCTATGTTTTGTAAAGTCTAGTTTTGCATTGCTGAGGAACTTTTCATGTTTAAAAGCTTCATGTTTGATTTTGAGAGATTCAAAAATTTTACTTCTCTCTCTAGCTTCATGCTAAAGATCAATACAGAGGATAGAGAAGACAACTTCAGTTTTGATTGTTCACATCTGTCAATAAGACATGCCTCAACTATTTAAGGATTTGTGTAACACAATACCAGTGTCTTCATGGTGAACTGTTCAAATTCTGAGGCAGCTTGTTTTTAACTTCCTCTAACTTGCTCTTGTGTTATTAGGTAAAGAATCCTATTTTTCTTCATCCTTAATTACATTCACAATCATAGATTTGTAAAGATTACAAATCTTTTTAGACAATGGGCAAACATGGGATGAATGTAATATAAACTTTGTTCTTATTTTTGTATTTTATATTGACCACACAAGTGGATGGTTCACTCGTTAAATCGTGTCTGACTCTTTGCAACCCCAAGGAGTGTATGTAGCACACCAGCCAGGCTCCTCTGCCCTCCACTGTCTCCGAGAGTTTGCTCAAATTCATATACATTGAGTCAGTGACGCTATCTAACCATCTCATCCTCTGCTGCCCCCTTCTCATTTGCCTTCAGTCTTTCCCAGCATCAGGGTCTTTTCCAATGAGTCAGCTCTTCGCATCAGGTGACCAAAGTACTGGAGCTTCAGCTTCAACATCAGTCCTTCCAATGAATATTCAGGGTTGATTTCGCTTAGTATTGACTGGTTTGAGGAGAAACAAGTAGATGGCATCATTTTAGTCAGACATTTCTTTTTGAGACTTTTTTTTTTAAATCACATTTTTGAAATCAGTACTTTTTCAATATCCATTTATTCTGGTAGACTTTCAGTAAATGATACAATTGTGAGAATTTTTGTTTGTGTTTTTCTTTGTTTTAGATACAAATTGTTGGCTACTTTCTTGCTGTGGTACTGGACTAGTTATATTCTGTGTCTTAGGAAAATTTAATTTAAATGTTTTTAAGAAATATCATTTTCTAAATTTTAAGTCAGCATACTTCACTAATATCCCTATGTAAATATTCATTAGATTACTGTTTCTATTGATATATTGATATCAGTAGATATCAATTGATAGGTATTTCTTCTTCATTTAATTTATATGTGTATAAATTAATAATTGAATGTCAATAGAAAATTTACATAAATGATTTAGATAAAATACTAAATGTAAAAAATAACACATATCCATTTTTATGTAAGTTAGCCTGTGTTTTTCCCAGTTTGCTCAAATTAGCAAATAACTTTTGTGAGAGTTCCAGGATATAGATCTTTCATTTATAATTTCTTATTAGCTTTAGCAAGTTGATATATTTAATATCCCTATTTTAAAATGAAAGATGTTAATTTGAATTGACATAAAATACAGTGTAAAAAATATTTCTTTAAAAAACAAGCACATGATCTGACTTGATTATGAATTTGTTAATAGGTCAGATAATGATTCTTGATAGATGAGTTGATAATACCACATTCCACCTTCATAATTAAGTATCAAGGGTCTATTCTTATGCAACAACTTCTTTAAGGCTGAGTAAACATGATCTTAATTAAACACATAGATAATGCTGAGGGCTGTTGATTGCTCCAGTAAGGAAAGTAAAATGATGTAGCCTGACCTTAAGAAATTATAAATATGAGAATGTTGACGAATGATAATAGGTAGCAAACATCTAAAAGAGAGGATTGGTTCCCCAAGTCAATATTGTGGAAAGAAATTTGGTTTGGTTTTGAAATGTGTTATTCAGAAGTATTGAGAAAAGTTTCTTTCATATATTTTATACAAACTCTCAAATATGTCCGCCATATGTTATTTAGAAGTAGGTGAAGATTCCTGTTTAAAGAGTACTGTAACAGAGAGATATTCTGAATTAAGAAGAAATTACAGTAAATCTGTAATGGTGGTTAAGGGCAGCTCTAGTGTAGGAGGATGGAATTACAGTGAACCTTATAAGTGAATTCAATGAGGTAACCTGCTGGTTTTTATTATCCTTTTCTAACCATGGCTATGATGTAGCAGTCTGTGCTGCAGAAAAGCAAAGGAAAGTAAGATAATATCCACTTCATCATCAACTATTGTGTTATGCTCTAAGGCTTGGGAACGTTATTAACCATTTTATAACTTTCTAGTATCAGAAACAGGAAAAAAATAGTGGACCTGTAGTTGTTGCCCTGTGCATATATGTAGCAATGTATTTCTACTCACTGGGTACCAGGATAAAAAACAGTAGGTAATGTGCCTCTGAGAAAAGGCCTTCATTGTTATTTTAATGCAAACTGGAATCTGTTTTTATGATTCCCAAAATACTTATTTTAATAAGGAATTTTGAGTATGGTATGAAGATGAAAAATGAATGAGTAGTGAAATATTGTACATGTATCTTAGGCATCAGCTGTTTTATTGACAAAAGGCACAAGTATGAAATTTGTCTAAATAATTAGATTTTTAATTAGTGCATCATTGTAAGATTAATGTCATTGCGCTTCATTGCATGTAATTTTGTATTAGAAATTTCATGTCAACAAAGCTGCTACCTGTGGTTTGCTGATTTGAATCCTTATCACTTGTGTGTATGGCATGTTACATATTTGCAGTCAAGAGCCGAAAGAAGGCATTTGATTATAACTTCACTGGTGGTGAAGAATATTGATTGTGTTCTATATGATATGAATATATTATGTTTTCTACTATTCAGGAAACAACCACCTTTCAAATATTAGTGACTGCATATTGCAAAAATTTTAGAAGTAACATGAGCAGATAGATTGTTCAGTCTAAGCTATGTCTACTCTGAACATACTTGAACATTATGGATGCTAGGTTCTCTTGTTTTTTAAACTGTTTTTCCTTTCCTTTTGACAGTTGCCGAACCAGCAACCGGAAAAGCTTGATAGGCAATGGACAGTCCCCAGCATTGCCTCGGCCCCACTCACCTCTTTCTGCTCATGCAGGTAATGAATTACTTTGAGTTCTGTTTTACTTATTCTTGTAGTTTTGTTTGTTTTTTCTTGCTAGTTTTTTAAAAGCTGGGCATTTTGAATTTTGGATGTGTCTCCACACCTTGTTATCTTGGTTTCTCTATTGCTTTATCACTAAGTTGTTCTTTTTGAGAAGTCAGCCCATCCTCTCTTTGAGCACGTGAACTCTGAAAGTGAGAATTCCTTTTTATTCCTCACGAGGTCTTATTTCAGTTTTTTTTTTTTTTTTTTCGTGTCTAAATTTGTGGATGATGCAAGTCATGCTCCCAATGTTAGGATTTCCTTTTGGACATATAGCCATGATAATTCACATGCAGTGGATTAGTGTTAAGAACTGTAGGGAAAGAAAAACGTCTTTCTCTTTCCCCTCCTAACTTCTCCACTGAGAACCTCGGTAACCAGAGACAAATTACAAAAGAAAAGCATGCACATTTATTTAATATACATTTTATGGAGCATTCATAAGGAAATGAAAATCCAAAGAAACAGTTAAATTAGTTTTTACAGTTTTGATCAAGAGTGGGGAGTCGTGCAAAGATATTTAGGACAAAGGTGGGCTAATCTTAGTAAGCTGGGGAAAACTCAGCAAGACATGTTTGTTCAGATTCTTCTATGTCCCTTGTCTTCAGAGATAAGAAAGCTCCTTTCCTTCAGGTATAGAGAGTGTGCCTCTCACATGAAGGTTTTATGACCCGCTTATGGGCAAGACAGAAAGCCCTTCCTTCATGCGTTGCTCCTCATATCCCTTCACCTTAAAATATTCAATGTGCCAGTGTTAACGTATTTTGGGGTCTCAAGTCCCAAAATGTGTCAGAACTATTCAGCATTTTTCTCCCTAAAGTTGAACTTACCTGTTATATACATTAACTATCACAAACAATGACGCTCTGAGCAGTCTAGAACATGTCTCCTCTTATATGTGGGCAGGAGTTTAAAGTCTTACCTGCCAGTGGTATATATATATAACTTACCTTTACATCTAGACCCATTGCCGGCACAAAGAAGATTCAAAAGATGAGGCTTTTGGCCTCAAGAGCTGATTAGAAGGATGGTAGAGCCACATTACAAAAAACTATAAAATGAAGACTTCTTTTTATTTTTTAAAAAATTCTGTCCAAGGTGGTACAAAAGGGTTAATGCCAAGCGGGAGAGTTTGGGAGCTGTTGAAGGAGCCACTTGCACATGATGTTGAAAGGTGCGCAAGACTTTGGTAGGTAGAAATGGGATGAGAGATAGGGGAATTCCTACTGTGTGGCTAGAGTGTGGGATGTGTGTGCTTGATTGTATGGGAATATAAAGGTGAAAAGAGATATGAGAATCAAAAAGGAGAATGAATTTTGACTTTGAGTGCCTTTCAGAGATTTTGTGGAGGATCTGTAGGAAGATGTGCTCGAGATTATGGAGGATGTTGGGTTTAAAGGATAAGTGATTAAGCCCTACCTCTGATATACTCTTGTGGAAACTCTCACATATAGGTGTTCAGATAGTGTTGATTTTATATTTAAACTAGGGTATGACTGTCTCCTAGAAAGCAGTCCTTCTGCTCAGTGGGGATCTCCAGTTGAGAGTGGAAGTTATCTAAACATGTTTGGGGATGAAACAGGAGAGAGAAAGAGGGAGGTAGATGCCCCTTTGGAATGAAGTTTTATTTTCCTCATAAATAAAAGATGGTAAAGTTAAAAAAGCAAAAGATAAGTTCATAAAATTATGATACTGTATGCAGTAAAACTACTCAAGTCCAGAAATACTACTCCTAGACAAAACTTTATAGATTCTCCTACATGTATATGCAAGAAGACATGTTCTAGACTACTCATAGAAATGTTACTTGTTGTATCTAAACGTTTAAAGGAATGTAACCCAAATGTCTGTCAGTTAGAAAATGGATAAATGAATTGAGGCATAGTTATCCACAAAGCATTGTGTACTTAGTAAACAAATGAACTAGCACTCAAAGATGGTGTTGGGCATAAAAGCTAGTTGCAAAAGAATCGTGCTTAAACCATACCTATAAGGTTACCATGATGCTACATGCAACGTTTTCTTTAGGGGTACACATGCACACACACACACACACACACATATATGTATATGTGTATATAAATTTGTCGGCTTCCCAGGTGGCTCAGTGGTAAAGAGTCTGACTGCCAGTGCAGGAGACCTGGGTTCAATCCCTGGGTCAGGAAGATCCCCTGGAGAAGAAAATGGCAACCCACTACAGCATTCTTGCCTGGGAAATCCCATGGACAGAGGAGCCTGGCGGGCTACAGTCCATGTGGTCATAAAGAGTTGGACGTGACTTAGCGACTAAATAGCAATAGCAACAAATACACATTTGTAGTAAGAGTCTAAAGGAAAATACGGTCATTTGAAAGACCCAGCTCATGGTAGCAGTTATGTCTGAGAATGTGTGAGGAGGTATAATTGTGGAGAGGAGTAAGCAGTTGCTAATATGTTTCTAAAGCTGAATGGTGAGTACACAACTATTTATATTGTTACTTTTATACTTTGGAGATTGATATTGTATTGTCATTTTAGTGAAAGCTGACCAGAGGGTCAAGCAAGATCAAATACTTTGCTTAGGGGCTGGAATTATCCCTTTGTTTTATCTTTTTCATCCCTCTGTCAGACTGCCACCAGTATATACCAGGTTCTAAGTATATGATAAATTTTATTTCTTTTATATAGTTCAGCTGTGATTTAAAGCATTTAGTCCTACTCGTCTTTATAGTGTTCTGTATTGATTGCATGATACTGTTGTGCCCGTTGATTAGGCTTTTATTGTCATGATTCTCTTCAGTTCTGATATTGAGATTAAAGAATATGCGGTAAGACTTTAATGATCCTTTTAATTATTTTTCTTTTCTCTATGGAGAATTCTTTCCCCTTCAAAGCATAGTTTTGTATTTAATCAGAGGAATAATGGGCAAAGAAAATCCTGTTTTTCAGGTTCCAAGAGACTTTTTCTTTATGTTACAGAGCCAACAGGTTGTTATTCACTCAGAAACTGTAGAGAAATCTGTTAGACTTTTTGTGAGAAGTGGCATTTATCACAGTCTGGTCGGTTCCTATTTCTTTAAAGAAAGAAGGAAAGGTTAAGTAAAGGACCCAACCTCACACCTTGACAGTGTGAAATGCCTACTCACCTCTTCCTGTTGCTGCATTCCCTGCTATGTATGGTCCGCAGACACCAGGGGCCGGTTCCTGGGCGTCCCCGTGAAAAACGAGGAAAAAATAAGTGCCACCTCTCAGTGCCTAGTCGCCCAGCAGATACACTTTCTATATTTCTTAGGCAAGGATTATGTGTCAGGACACTCATCACTGACACACGAATTTATGCCGTCAAGTGAGTCGGTAGAAATGAAAACATTAATTTATTTGTGTAGATGTATCAGTAATGCCCTGAGGAAGAAGAGATACTGGCATCGTGTTTTGGAGCTTATCTCTGCAGACAGAATAGTCTTTGTTGACAGACAGGGATTCCTTAAAGAACTGTGATCAGGACAGTCCCATTAAAAGAAAAAAGAGAGGTAAATATCACAAGTTTCTAATGCTAAGTGTGAAATTTAATGTAGAAGCCTCAAAGGAAAAGACTAGTATGTCTCTCCTGAATTGAAAAGTTTTGTGTAACAAATGAAATCAAAGGAAAACAAAGTGTGAAAAATATTTTTAAACCTATAACTGAGAGACATCTGATTGCCTTAATATATGAAGAGCTTGTGTAAATTGATATGGAAGTGGTGAATGCACCAGGAGGAAAATGATCAAAAGATGTAAAAAGGTACGTCACAGGAAGAAAATTAAATTGGCCAACAAAAATGTGTGAAATGATGATTCATTTCTATTATAAGAGAAATATGAACCAGAATAATGAGACGGTGTTGTTCACCTAGCATACTGTCAAAACTTTCCTAACACTGATAGAATTCGATGATAGCGAGGTTGTGGAGAAACAGCCCCTCTCAGATCACTTAGGTGTTGATGTGAATTGGCACAACACTTTTAGTTAGTTTGTGATATTGGTTAAACTTTCAACTACATTTACCCTTTGGCAAATCCATCTCTAGGAATTTATCTTATTGATATCTCACACAGTAACAGAAAAGGGTAAGTCTAGCATTGCTTATATGGCTTCCCTGGTGGCTCAGATGGTAAAGTGTCTGCCTACGGTGCAGGAGACCTGGGTTCGATCCCTGGATCGGGAAGATCACCTGGAGAAGGAAATAGCAACCCACTCTAATACTCTTGCCTGGAAAATCCCATGGACAGAGGAGCCTGGTAGGCTGCAGTCCATGGGGTCGCAAAGAGTCAGATATGACTGAGCGACTTCACTGAGCATTGCTTATAACTAGCAAATGGAAAATTAATTGTTACCACTTTATATTTTATTGTACCCTTTATTTAGTATACCCTTTATTTATTAAGTATACCCTTTATTTATTTAGTGAACCTTTTATTTATTAAGCATCTGGTTTAGTAGGAAATAATACAGGTATATAACCCAAGACTTCATGTTTGTTACAAAGAATGAGGTGGGGGCTTTTATATTCTGATATATGAACGCTGTCCAAGATAGACTATTCAGTGAAAAAATACATTGTGTAATTTTATATATGTGTGTGTGTGTTTGAGTGCATATACACATATAAACATACTTGCATATTCATAAGGGATTTTTGGAAAGATAAATTTAACAGTTTTTAATCTTTGGAGAATAGGAAAGTAGGGAAATTAGTGGGTGGTGCTTTTATAATAGAGTAAGTTTCTGTAAATACAACTGGTAAATGAAACAAAATAATGCCTGATCTAGTTCTCTATTACTATATAGCAAATTACCAAAAATTTAGAGGCTTAAGACAGTATCCATCTATTGACCTTATAGTTCTATACAAGTCTAGGTATAGACTTGTTTGACCTCAGGCAGGCTCTCAGGGTATCTCAAGGGCAAAATCAAAGAAAGATAGAAAAGATAAGTTCCTAGTTCTGTAGGAACCCTCACCTTTTTTTTTTTTTTTTCTGTTCAGAGTTTTATTCAGCCAGAGTCAGTTGGTTGTTGACCTTAAAAAAAATTAGAAACTTATTTTACCAGCAAAATGAGTTTATTTTGGGATGGCAGAAAGTTGTAATTTGGCACAAGCAAACTTACCTTAAAAGGTAAATCCAAAAAACAGAAGAGAGAGGCTTTTGCCTTTACAGAGGAAGAGAAGAAGTTGGGAGGAGAGTCCAGAGTCTTGGTGGCTGAGCTGTTGCTGGGCTGAGAAATTCTTGCCTCCCTCTGCTGGGGTCTGAGGGGTAGTGTGTGAGAGCTCCCCCTTTAGGACTTCCCCATTCCATTTAAAACAAGGCTTCGTTTATTGTCAGACTGGGCTGGTCTCTTATCTGTAGATTGAGAAGGAATCTACTCAAGCTCATGTAGGTTGTGAACAGATTCAGATCCTTGTGGTTGGAGAATTAATATCCCCATTTTATCCTGACTGTTGGCCGGAGGCTGTCCTCCTCTGTCTTCAAGCTTGCATTGGCAATCCAGTCATTCTCATGGTTCACATCTGTAACTTACTCTGCTATCAATTGAAGAAAATTATTTTAAAGGGCTTATCTGATAGGGTCTGCTGCTGCTGCTGCTGCTGCTAAGTCGCTTCAGTCGTGTCCGACTCTGTGCGACCCCATAGACGGCAGCCCACCAGGCTCCCCCGCCCCTGGGATTCTCCAGGCAAGAACACTGGAGTGGGTTGCCATTTCCTTCTCCAATATCTGATAGGATCAGGCCAAGTCAAATAATCTCTGTATATTAAAGTCAACTGATACGGAGCTTTACATCTGCAAAATCCCATCATAGTAGTACCTAGAGGAGTGTTTGCTTGAATAACTGGGAGACAGGTGTCTTGAAAAGATCATTTTTAGAATTCTGCCTACCACAGTATCACTTCAATACTTTATTTTGATTCGAAAGGCTAAGTATAATCTCTAAGAGTGATACTTACAGAGGATGAACCACAGACTAGATGTAGATAAATAAATGAGACCTATTAGACTTTTAGAGTCCCAAGATCAAATGTTGCCCCATTGGTCAAAATATCTAACCTTTTGTGTCTTCAAAGATTATTTTACTGGGAATTTGCAGCTGGCTACTTAGATTCATTTATATGAGTGTTTTTTGAAGGAAAAATAGGAAAAAAAAAGTCTCACTTTTCTATTGCTACTCTAGAATTATTAAAGACAAGAAATATTCTTAATCTTCTATGTGTTCATAACCTATTAAGTTAGTATCTACTTGGGAAAAAACTTTCATAAATTACTGTCTGTCTCTCTATTGTACATATGAACCTCGTTTCTGAAGGATTAGTCCCTACACTATTTTCTGTTCTGCTCACCAGGCCTCTCTTCAAAGATATAACTCAGCTAAAGGAGGCCCCATACAGGTGAAAATAACCAGAGAACTGGAGAGATTGTGTGGACAATACAACTACAAGTAGAAACTTGCAAAACTCAGAAAAGTACTAGGGTAGGCATATGAGGTTAGGCAATGAAACACCCCAAATCTCACTGTTCAAAACACCCTGTGAACATCTTGATGTGCGTTTCTTCTTTATTTTCCCTTCTCCTCACCTCTACCCTTCGATCATTGGCTTAACAAACATAACCCAGAGTATAATGTGGTTTCCAAGTAGAAACTATGAGACATTGTGTACATTTTTTCAATAAAGTTTGTATTGTTTCAGAAAACTACGAGGACCTTCCTTTTTTGAACTTGTGCTGGAGTCTCTTTTTGAGCCACACATTGGTCTTGCCACTTTAAAACTTGCTCTCCTTGTATTTCTGCCGTATCAATTATACTCATTCACCAGATGTGACGCTGAATAGGATGGGGTTAACAGGCACAGGTTTTGCAGACAGGCATGCTGATACAAGGATTTGAACGTCATTAGACTAGCAGGGAAATGGAGATAGTGAAAGATACACAAAGCAGAATAATAAATTCAAAGAAGAGCATCTGGGCTAGAACAAGATTCGTCAACATCCAGGGTACCAGAGATGTACATGAGAGCATCTCACATCCCTGATATCGGCAAGGAACTTTATAGTAACCTGCTGCCCTGAGAATGT
Source organism: Cervus elaphus (assembly GCF_910594005.1). Taxonomy (NCBI): domain Eukaryota; kingdom Metazoa; phylum Chordata; class Mammalia; order Artiodactyla; family Cervidae; genus Cervus; species Cervus elaphus. The sequence continues at coordinate 15,803,113 of NC_057839.1, read as the reverse complement.
GAACTATAAGCTCTGAAGATATGTAACTGGGGGGTAAGGGGTTTAGTAAAACCTGAAATGTTGGCCCTGTGTGCCAACCAAGTCCTTAAATCACTTACCAACATCCATATGACCCTGTGCCATTTTTAAGGTATGATAAAATCTCATAAGAAAATTTTCAGCCTCTGTTCCCATGACTGTGATCTTCAAGGCTGATATGGTTAAAATATAAAAAGTGATACTCTGATTGTGACAGCAAAGCAGATAGTTGGTAGAAAATATGAGAAATTTATGTGGAAATATAAATCCCCCTTAAACCCACTATCCAAGAATAACCCTGCTAACATTTTACTGTATCTCTTGTCTTTTTTTTCCTATATGTATTGTGTGTATGTGTCTCTGTATATCTGTCCATGTGACTGAGACGCCTATGTTGAAACTATTTATTTACTCCACCCTTGCCCACACTTAAGTTACAGTTTTTCAGGTTCTATTGATACAGGCCAAACATAATACCATAGTACCAGTTTTATTAATGTATAATTGACATATAAGCTTGTATTTAAGATATACAACACAGTGATTATATATCTTTTTTTTTAATGACTGCCACAATAAGTCTAGTTAATATCCATCACCTCACATAGTTACACATTTTTTTTCTTGTGAGGAGAGCCTTTAAGATTTACTCTTTCAGCAACTTTCAGATATTCAATACAGTATTGCTAACTATAGTCACCATGTTATACATTACATCCCCAGAACTTATTTATTTATCATATAACTAGAAGCTTGTGCTTTTTGATCAGCTCAGTTCAGTTCAGTTGCTCAGTCGTGTCTGATTCTTTGCGACCCCATGCAGCACACCAGGCCTCCCTGTCCATCCCCGGCTTGCGGAGTTTACCCAAACTCATGTCCATTGAGTCGGTGATGCCATCCAACCATCTCATCCTCTATCATCCCCTTTTTGATCACCTTCACCCATTTCACCCACCCCCCACTTCTGGCAACCACCGGTCTTGTGGCTTTTCATTTCTTCCATTTTGTTGTTCTGAGTTTGTTTTTTGTTTTGGGTTTTTTTTGTTTGTTTTTAGATTCTATATATTCCTGAGATCATACAATATTTATGTTTCTTTGACTTTTTTCATTTAGCATAATGCCCTCAAGATTCATCCACATTGTTGCAAATGGCAGAATTTCTTTTTTTATGGCTGGAGAATATTCTGTTGTAGATACATACCCCGTTTTCTTTATACATCCGTCTGGTGACAGATAACTTATGTTGTTTCCGTATCTTGGCTATTGTAAATCATGGGAGTGCAGATGTCTTTTGAAGATACTGATTGTGTTTCCTTCCAGTATGTACCCTAAACTGGAATTGCTAGATCATATGGTAGTTCCATTTTTTAAGGAACCTCCATAGTATTTTCCACAGTGGCTACTCCAATTTACATTCCCATCAATAGTGCGCAAGGGTTCCCTTTTCTCCACATCTTCACCAATGCCTGTTATCTCTTATCTTTGATAATAGCTATTCTTTGACCAATAGTTTTGATATTCTAGTATCAATAGCTTTGATAATAGCTAGCACGTGTGAACTGAATATCTTAGTCATTTTAATGTGTGCATGTTTTCTTAATCTTTTGTCATTTCACTGAATTTCTTTTCTGATTCGCTGTTGGTTCTAATGTTGCTTTTTGATTAATGTAAGTTTTTTCTTATTTTTAATTTTGTCATCTAATTTGTCTTTTTCTTTCTGATTTCTTCCATTTTTTGGTTTTATCTAGTTGTTGTAGTTTCTTTTCTTTTCTTTTTTTTAAACCAAACTGGTCTTCCTCTAAGAACCTGACAGGGCTGTTCTGACCTCTCTGTTTCCCCTGCCTTTTCTTGTTTGACAAGCTTCCTATCAGTGAAGTGCTTCTTCACGTCCTTGTGTTCCTTAGCCTGACATTTAGGGTGGGGGTTTTCCCAAGCACTGAGTGAATTTTTGAGCAGCAAGAGTTTTCCTGAATTCTTCCTAAACTTTATAGGCTAGCCTATGAAGGGAGGAGATAGCAGTTTAAAAAAAAAAAAAAAGGCGTTAAGTCAGTTTCTGTCAACTTAAGGAGACTGTACACTTATATGTTTCTGCTCAGGTATTTGTGGCCCCATCAAGTTTGCATGCAGCACACAGAGGGAAAGTTATTACTATGAATTTTACTTCGCTGGTGGGAACAACCCCGTCAATAGAGATGAAGGATCTTTAGGTATCAGTGAAAGATTTCTCTTTAGATTAGGTTAGACTAGAGACATCGCCCTGAGCGTAAGAGTGCCTTTATTTAATCTTTTTTTGTTTTGTTGAGTTTCACGCTTTGAGCAGGTTTTCTGTGCTTGAAATATTATTTGCCAAGTTGTTTAAATATGCTTTGTAGATCTTTAATAAAAGTGCTTGATCAGCAGGGCAGTGACCTCCTTTGGTGACACAGAAGTGATGGTGTGGACAAATGGCTCCTTTGCATCTCTATATTTGAAGAATAGGACAAAGCAAGATTGTGTGCTTCAGAGTCATGGCAAATTGATGGCCAGCGTTAATGGAAATTAAGCTTGCTGATGCCCCATATAACCACTCTCTTTGAAGTGATAGAAACTTTCTTGTTTTACTCAAGAGCAATCGCTGATATGGCCACCCATTTTTTTTTTTTTTCCTAATTATAAGCAGATCTTAACAAAATCAACTTAAACTTGTGGAACATTGTGTTCAGTTGAGAGTGCTGTAGTGTCCTCCTCACAATTTTATTTTATTTAGGTCAAATTGGCAAATCATACTGCTAAATCCTTGGGTAGACATTACCTTGGAATCATCTGCTTGTCTGCTTTTATTAAAATCTTAAATGGGCTCAAGACCAGATTTCTTCATCTAGTGTGAATGTCCACAGTGTACTATTTCATGGTACATTTGTTCTGTGACTTCAAGTACTTCATAAATCAGTTTCTCTGAATTATAGAGAATACATCTTTTTTATTCCATACTGTACCCACAGTTTTGTTTTTTTCTTTTTTGTTTAAACCTTAGCCTTTGTGTAAATACCAATTGTTGGCTTGAGTAATGACCCATCTTGCCCTTCCTGCTTAAGGAAAAGGATGATAAAATCAGATGAACTGACGTCATTGTGTTTTCCTAGTTTGGGGTATGGCTTTGTGTTGAGTCACTAATCAGGGGTATATACCAACATCATTAGTATTTGTTAATTCCTTCATGCAGCTCCATCTGCTCTGTGACCTGCATTTATTGTTTTGTTTCTTTGAGAAGAGTATAATGTTTATATATTATTTTTTTAATAATAATTTAATGACTGGCATGGGCTTCCCTCATGGCTCAATGGTAAAGAATTAGGCTGCCAATGCAGGAGATGAAGATTCAACCCCTGGGTCAAGAAAATCCCCTGGAGAAGGAAATGGCAACCCACTCCGATATTCTTGCCTGGAGAATCTCATGTACAGAGAAGCCTGTACAGTCCATGGCGTCGCAAAGAATCAGACATGATTGAGTGACAACAGTTCAATCCAATCCAATCTTTCCCCAATCTCTAGATAGTCTCCTAAATCTAAATGTAGAATTTAACCCAAATGGTCATTGATTTAGCTTTTTGGTTTCTCCTTTATTACACATTGAAGCTTTTGGAAGCTTACTGCTAAATTTAATACACCCCTGTGTCAATGAATGTGGCCTTGTTTTGTCTTTGTTTGTGAACATAGGTCTCTTGGGCAGCACTTAGGAAGATTTTACTCCTCCATCCTTTGGGAAAGGCTCTTCCTTTTTTTTTTTTTTTTAATCCAAATATTTTTTGTGTTTATGCATCTACTGTGGATTTTCTTCTGCTTGGTTTCTGAAGTACCAATTGGATCTTAATTACATATTTTTCAAGTTAGAATTGACAATATCCATCATTGACAAACTGATGGATTTGTGGGGTAAGACGCAATTAATCAAAGGTGGCTTCCAGATACCTTGCTGAGAATATGGATCAATGAAAGGGAGGCTTCCCAAGATTCAGGAGACAAGAATAGGTTTGAGGTAGCGCTTAAGAATTCACTTTGCTGCTTATTTGATTTAAGATGCCCATGAAACATCTAAGTGATGTAAATTAACAGTTGTCACATGGGGCCTGAAGCTCAAGAATCTGTGCTGGTGAGAACAGTTTGGACTGTGCGTTTATAGATGGTATTAAAAACCTGGGGATGGGATAAAATCATTGAGGGAAAGAGTTTTAGAAGTTCTTAAGATGAAACAGTGAACTGAGTCTATAAGGCCAACATTTAGATGTTCTGAGAGGACAAGAAACCAGCAGGAAACTGAGAAGCAGAAACCTGAGAGACAGGAGGGAAAAAGGAGGAGACAGTGTCCCAGATGCCGAGGGAGACAGGGCTCCCAGAGGGGGACAGGTGGGTTTTAGCATGAGGTCAGTAATCGCTATCAGGCACATAACAAGTGTTTGTTGAAATATAAATGAACTGTTTATAAAGAAATACACAGAGATCCTTTTTCCTTTGTTGACCAAAAATGCACCAAACTTCTGATCAAAGGCAAAGTTTGTTTCCCACCCAAAGAGACAATCCTCTTAAATATCAATCTGAGTACTTGCAAAGCCTTACACATTATAGTACATTATTTTAATAACCATATTTAAAAGTCATTTTAGCTTACATTTACCTTGTCCATAATATAATCTGTTTCCACCATTGCTGAAAGCTGAGAGGGTGCTATTGCCTTTTTTTCCTCTTCATTAGTTTTGATGCTAAGGTGCTTTACCCCTTCCCAAGTCCACAGAGCAGTCAAACAAGCCAGAATTTCACTGAAATTAAGGAGATCTAAACTATCCTCTTTCTGATAGAGAATAGACATTGGGAATTCTTGAAGTTACTATTTTTTTTTTTATGAGAATAGAGATTCTTATAAGTTTTAGATGGGTAAGAATATTTAAGAAACTCGGGTCTCAAATAGCCCAATTTCTCGAAAGTTAGTGAGATGTAGAATCTTCTTTTAATTTCAAATTATGGAGATTAGAGTGATTACCTTATCAACTTTGTCTACTCTGAGTTTAGACATTTTCAGATTTAAATTTCATAAGTATGATGATTATGTATTTCACTGTTTTAAAATATATAAATGATATGTATTATTATGTCTTCTAAGTCTCTGTTATGTATTCAGATTGGCCACCCAAGTAACCTTTTTTATCTGCTAGTTAAAAAATATTGGATTGCCTTCTATTTATGGTTGCCTTTTTAAAGAACACTTTTAATTTTGTATTGGCATATAACTGATTAACAGTGTTGTGATGGCTTCAGGTACATAGCAAAGCAACTCAGCCATACATATATATACGTATGTATCCATTCTCCCTTCAGCTGCTCCATTATCCACACTGCCACATAACATTGAGCAGAGTTCCCTGTGCTATATAATAGGTCCTTGTTCGTTATCCATTTTCAATGCAGCAGTGTGTACATGTCCATCCCAATCTCCCTAACTATCCCTTCCCTGCTAGGGTTGCTTTTATTCTGAGATATGTGATTAGTAAATGATGACCTAGAAAGTGAAAAGGTGCATTTAAAATTCTTGCAGAATCACTTCTGTCCTCACCCTTGAGGCTCTCCCAGCCTGATGGTCTCAGACAGGACAGTCTGCTTTGGCGACCATCACAGTGACTTCAGCTTTCTGGCACTGTGATGCTTCTGGCATCATCCTCACTAGCTTCCTCCCAAATTATCTCTGAACTTGAGAAAGAAATTCTCAGCTATATGTAAATACAGACGGTCTTCTTCAGCCTCTTAGCTGGTGAGAGTATGTGGATTCATATCACAGGAAAACTAATTCTTCCCCAGAGGTAAAAAGAACTTGAGGCGGGGGTCCTGTTGGCCTGGGGATCAGCCAGCTGTCTTCATTACATGCCCAGGCCCTTGGTGGAAGGCTATGGGCTCCCTCTCAGGCAACCTGTAAAGGGGACTTAAAGTCTGCGTTTTTAATTCAAGTACCTATACTAAGGAACATTTCCCTAAATATCACGTATAGCAGCGCCATCTCTGTCTTTGAACTTAGTCTGGCATAATTACAATTTCCACCCTAATGACGCCTTAATGCAGATTTTTGTATTTACTGCAGTAATGTATGAGTACTTCTCCACACAGCCATGCAAATTGCAGGCTTTTTAAGTTCTAAGCTTCGATATTAGGAGTCACAGTGGGTAATTGCAGAGCTTGTCATAGATGTTAAGGTGTACATACATGGGTAATCATCACAAGTTTGGAAGGTTCAGCTGTTGGAACCGGGTCCATCCACACTCTGATGGTAGAGTTGATGGCAGATTTGGTTTCTGTAGACTAGGGAAGGGAGAGGTGGAGATAATTTAGGAAAGCATGCATACAAGAAGGGTCACAGAGTTTTAGGAAGAGGAGATCAGTTTTGCTTAAAAAATGGAATTTTAGGTTTTTAAAAAAGGTCTTTAAAAACCTTTTTTTTTTTTTCCTTTTCACAAAAGCTGTACATGTTTATTATGGAAAATTTGGAAAATATAGGAAAGTATAAAGAAGAATATAATCATCATTTATAGTCTTATTCACCACTCAAAATTAACCACTTAATTCGATATTTATCTAAATATGTAGATTTTACACATCTATATCTATTACAATGTGTATAACACTTATGTATGTGTAAATGTGTACATACAAACATGGGCTTCCCTGGTGGCTCAGCTGGTAAAGAATCCACCTGCAATGTGGGAGACCTGAATTCTATCCCTGCAAAGTGGGGAACAGCTACCCACTCCAGGATTCTGGCCTGGAGAATTCATGGACTACATAGTCCATGGGGTCGCAAAGAGTCGGACATTACTGAGTGACTTTCACTTCACATATAAACTTAAATTTGCATATGCACACATACCTTTGTGTATATGTGTGTGTGTTTGTGTGTATATATATATGTATATATGTAAGTATGGGATCAGATATAAGCTTGTGTCTATTTTCTTCTGGTATTGAGATTTTTACATACATTAAATACTTTTCTTTGTTTCAAATATTTGGTTTTCAGGAGTAAAAAATATTCCATTTCTTGAATGTGCCATAGTTATCTCCCCATAATGAGTATTTTGGCTGTCTCCAGTTTTTTTTCTTATGAGTAATATTGTGGTGAACAATATTGTAACATGAATCTTTGTGATCAACTTTGATTAGTTTCTCAGCCTAATCTGGGAAGGTATTCATTAAAGTGCTGGCTTCTATTGTCTTGTATTTGAGTTGTTGGGCCATCCATTGTTGTCTGAGATTTTTGAGTCCTTAAGAATTACAGATTAGATCCACAGGAAATGCTATTTAATGCTAGCTGCAGATGACATTTAATAAGCATCAAGAATGTGTTGTGTAGGCACCAAAATAATCTTACATGTATCCAAGTACATCTCAAGAGTGTTCTCTCTAGGTGGAACAATAGCTAGCTCTATAAACTTCCAGGAACTTTGTACCCACTGACATCACGGTGACATGGTAATGTTAGTGGGGTAAATGGAAAAGGAACTCTTACACAAAGCTGAGAGTTGTTCCCATTTCACACTGTGTTCCTGATGTCCTGGAGGTTGACGACTAGACTAGTGTAGAAACCTCCGGCTACTATGTAACTCAGTAATCCTGCTCCCTGAACCCTTTTAATTTGAGATCTCAAACTATTAATAGAAGTACTAAATGGTATATGTAATAAACACTGGATCTCAGCTCTGCCGTGTATCAGCAGTGTTGATTTGGGCAAAGCACTCTCTAAATCTGAATGTCCTTATCTATAAAATGGAAAGAGTAGAACTTTCCTCTTGCAGCCTCATGTGACTGCTTAAATGTGACAGTATTGTGATATTATAAAGAGCCAAACACTGTGGAGTTTTAGGAAGCTATCAAAGTATATTATAACCAGTTTGAATTCATTGTGTGGTTAAAATGCTAAGATAATATAGTTTGTAAAGACACATCAAATTAGAACACAGGCTTGTTGCAGTCTCCAGGTGGATTGCTGGCAGTGGAACGTGGCCCCCTGGTAACAATCTCTGTTGGAGCACGGTTGTAGTAGTCTGTGATATTTTCATTTTGGCATACCAGCCTTTGAAGATCCCTCCCCTGTGTACTGTACTCTGGTTTACAGCTGACTTGGGAAATGAACAGCAATTTTTTTTTTTTTTAAAAGCCAGTTCCAGTGGCTCAGAACCACAGCAGTTACTGTGGAGATGCCTTGGGGTTAGGGAGTGGGAAGGGATATTTGGAATGGGGTTTGCAGGCCCCCACTTCACCTTTGCTTCAGCCAGAGAAGATCAAACTCTGTCACATTTTGGGCTAGAAAGTAGTCTTTTGCTTGAGTGAAAGATTTAGCATGTACACGTGTTTACACATGCATTCAGGTTTGAAAACTTTCTACAGGCATTGAGACGCAGGGCAGCCAAGGGTCGAGGATCACACGGCTTGTTGGTGTCAGAGCCAGGTCTGGATCCCTGCCTACCATCTCTGCCTCTTGGACTCCTCCCAGTGAGACTGTGGAAGCTGGCCCCCAACATATAATACCTTCTGGAGGGATTAGGGAAGACCTGGGACATCCCCATTGTGAGCTTTTTCTCCCACCCCCAGTTTCAGATTTATTTATTTATTCATTTCATTCCTTGGTTCATTCCTTTATTATTGGGTGCCCAAATAAACTTTTTGGCTAACCCAATATTTTTTAACCTTAAATCCTACGTTTCATTTTGTTGTTGTTTCTTTATTGGAGTATATTTGATTTATAATGTTGAATTAAGTTTCAGATGTACAGCAAAGTGATTTGGTTTTACAGATAGCTATTCTTCTCAGATTCTTTTCCTATATAGGTTATTATAGAGTGAGTTCTCTGTGCTGTGCAGTTTGTCTGTGTAGATTAACTGTTTGATATACAGCGGTATGTGTATGTTAATCCCAAGTGGTGGTGAGCATAGCTGCCTTCCAGAGTAAGCTTTGATTCACTCTTTTCTAGGGCCAGACACAGTGTGTAGATCAATGCTTCATTTCTGATTCTCCTACTCTCTCAAAGAGCCTGGACCCACACCTGAAGCACAGGAGGGGAGCTCACTTTAAAAAAAAAAAAAGAAAGAAAGAAACACATAGGTTTACAGGCATTTTGTTGTTACAGTTATTCATGCTGTGTTTTAAGGATAGAGAAAAATGCCAGATGACTTTAGGAATGAACTATTGCTCTGATACATGAAAAAAGTAACTGGTAGTCAGGAGATGAGCAGGATAATGGTGTAATAACAACCTTCCACGTGACTAAATCATCCCGGATGGTCAGCTGGAAATGGTACCTACCAAGTAAACAAGTGGGCTGAGAGAGAGAAAATCCCTACCATTGTAATGAAAACTGTACACCCCCTAATTACACTGCTGCTGAGCCTCATGCTAACATCCTGCTCATTCGTGGAGAGTCTCTGATACGGGTATACTAAAGGAGTTCCCCTAAAGCATAAGCGTTCCAGAGTGGTTCATCTGTTAAGGTATCAGATGTCGGTAAACTAAAAACCAGCATTTGATTATATGCACTATTTTTCCCTTTGATAAAGAAGCACTATGTTCATACTTTTTCCTTAGATAAAAAGAAGTGATATTTCAGGTTAATTTTCTTAAAGTTTTATGGTAGTCTGCTGTCAGTTAAGTCTCTCTTTTTTTGGCTTTAATTTCTCCTGAAGGAGGAGACTGAATTACATGGTTTGTTTTTTTTTTTCCTAATAATCTTTTAAAGTATTTCTTTTAAGGTTTTAGTTCCATATTCCTAAATTTTTATTCATTTGTTTGTTTTAAAGGGGTGGTTTTCACCCTGTGTTTTTGGTGTTGATTCATATTGGTCTTATGTTCTTTATTGGGGTCATGCTTTAGGGTCTGAAGGAAAATGTTCTCTCAGCATCTAAAATATTAAGAAAAATGTTGGTTGGGATGGTAGGTTGGCCTCTGCAGATCTAAATGGAGGCAGGGGGACATGACTGAACTCCCCACAAGCGTTTTCTAGATATGGTCACTTTTTTTCATCATCTGAGAAAGGATGCTCCATTTGGACTTTGGATGGGAAAACTGGTTGTCCTGTTGCCTAGGCATCCCAGGCCACCTTGAAGGCTTTTCTGTTGATTAATTAGTATAGTGTTACATCCCAGTTAGTGGTAAATATATCTATAAACTGGAACTTTTAGGCTTGAAAACCTCCTTTTGCACATGTGGGAATATTCTGGAACTCTACAATAGTTACCAGAGTGACCAACCAGTCATTTAAAGGAATGAATTTAGTTTTGGAGGTTTTGAAAGAGGGAGAGGTGGGGATTGGGGGGTTGGGGAGGGAAGTGTGAGTAAGTGTGTGTGTGTATGAGATCTTCAGGCAAAGAACATGCCCCATTTCAATGTTAAGAGATGCAAATCATATTAAATAGGCCAAAAGCAGGAAATGAAGTTCCTTAATTGGTTAAAAAAAAAAAATAGCCTGCTGCCTTGTGGAATTAGTAACTTGGCTCAGGAATGAACATACTCTAGCATTCTTGAAATTGAAAAAAAAAAAATATGTGACTTAGTTCACATTTCTTTCTTTTGTGCCATTATTTCAGTGGAATTTAGGAAATGTCTTTTAAGCTTGTCACTAGTCATTTCATTTGACAGTTTTGATTTCAAAAGAAAAAGACCAATGCAAATTCTTCTCCCTCCTCTGGAGACCCAGCAGACTTTTAACATCAAGAAATGTACACACCTCCCCTGACAACGAATTTCACATAACCAGAAGCAGTCTGCTTTGTCAGTAGTTCTGTGAAACTTTTTATTTCATCCCTCCTATTCTTACTGTTGATACAAATGATGGATACTTATTTCTTCTGGTGATGTGAGGTTTTAACCACTTCTGTCATGAATATGTTCTGTGTAACCTGCTTCTACTTACCATTCTGTTTCCTGAAATAGCAAGATAAAAGTTATTTGAACTAGCAAAATAGAAGTTACAAAATAGTCACTGACTTGAACGTACCTCAGAGTGATTGGTTGACATATAGGTCAACCCATTTGGTGTTTGGTGGTTCTTCATGCTTTTCATTGGACTATTTATAACAGTCCACCAACCCCAATTTCTGAAACTGCAGTAATACTGGAGATTAAGAATATATCAATGATTGGTTACATCTTTAGGGAAAACACAACATGATTCAAAAATAGTCAGTTCATGGCTAGATCTCAGAAACAGTATAACTCAATAGGCAGAAACAAAGGTAAGTTTCAGCCTCCTACATTACTTATAACCCCTACAGCAGAGTCTTCATTCCTGGGCCAACAACCAAAGTATCTGGCAGACACTTCCCACAATAGGAAAGCTGCTTTTTGAGCTGACCAGAGACATCTACTGCCTACTTTGCCCCAACAGCCTCATATTTCTATGTCAGAATTTTTTCTTTTTTTAATTAAAAAAGTTAAAAAAAAACTTTATTGGAGTATAGTTGATTTAAAATTTTGTGCTAGTTTCAGGTATATAGCAAAGTGACTCAGTTATACCTGTATTAATTCCTTTTCAGATCCTTTAACCCATACAGGTTACCACAGCATATTGGGTAGAGTTTCCTGTGCTATATACTAGGTCCCTGTTGATTATTGATCTTATATATAGGAGTGTGTGTTAATCCCAAACTCCTGATTTACCCCTCCCTCACCCATGTTTTCCTTTTGGTAAACATAAGTTTGTTCAATATTTGTGTATTTCTGTTTTGTAAATAAGTTCATTTGTATCTTTTTTTAAAACTTAGATTCTACGTATGAATTCTACGTATGAATGATATCATATCATTTGTCCTTCCCTGTTTTCTGTGTTAATCCATGAAAGTACAGTTAATCCATGAAAGTATTAATTGTACTTTCATGGATTAACATCCATGCCAGATAAATTGGGGATTCATTAATTAATTTATAGCAGTATCTCCTCTTGATGGGAGACCAGATAAAATGGCACAAAAGCAATCATGAAAGATACTATTAAAGAAAACTTTCCAAGTTAAAAGAAAAATTGAGTGAAAACACAACAAAAAGAAACAGAGAAATAAAACTGTGCCTTAAATATAGTCCCAAGATTTAAATTTTTGAGTAATGAAGGGAAAACATCTGAACGGGGGTGGGGGTGGGGGGAAGACTAATTGCTTACAAAGGAATACAATTGATACTGTCCTCCGACTTTCCACAGATTGCTTTGTGATGGTGTTGTTGTCAAAGACTTCTATTTGCTCAGATATTATACACATATATACTCATGTATATAAACATATTTGTATTCATGCATTATCATATGTTTGAGGTCACATAAAATATACTTTCCATAACTTTCCTGAGAAACTTACTTAAAGATAAGTAGAAAATGACTGAGAGTTAATTTAGAATGAAGAACTAAAGAATTGGAAGGCTGGAGTAAAAGTGTACAATGGTGAGCATTAATAGAAAAAAGTTTGAAGAGGTTTTTTAAAAATGTAGTAGCATAAATAATAACTCACCAATAGCAATATAGATTGGAACTAATTAATAACTAAAATGAGAGATGAAGGTGTGGCGAAAGTATATATATGCTGAGCTCCTTGATTGATTTTGGAAAGTAGGTTAGGAAACAAAAGTTATACTGCATCCCTTTTGAATTTATTAATCACTAAAATATGCATTCAGGTGTTTATCTTAAACACTTAAAGATAACTTTATCTTTAATAGCGTGAAAAACAATGATTTCCTGGTACATTAAGAAAATACTCATACAGCACAAAATAAGAAAACCACCAACCCAATTCATTTTTGAAATGTAAATGTTAAAATTTAATAGAACACTGTAAGAATTATTTACTATAAACTCCTGAGGTTTATCCCAAGAATGCTGATTGTTTTAATAGTATGAACACAACTAATACATCTTAATAGTGGGTCAGCTGTTCATCAGAATAGATGGTGAAAGAACACTCTATAAAATTAAACATCCATTTCAGCTAAAAATTCTTTAGAGAATAAGAATCAACAAAGAATTTTGTAATGTAGTTAAGACATACCTAACTTAATCTTACTTTAGAAAATACTAGAGGCAATCGGTGAAAATCGCTCCCCAATAATATTTAACTTTATTCTAGAGGTTCTTTGCAGACAAGCAGAAACATAAAACTGAAGCAAAATCTGTAACTCAAAGATGGTAAAATTTGTTAAATTCAGATGATATGAATAACCTAGACTATCCAACAGGATTAGGTATGTGTTAAAATTAATGAAACCATTCATTACATAGATTGTATACATGATGAATATACAGAAATTAATCTTGCTGTATATTGCCAGTTGTAACCAGTTAGAAAGGATATTGAAAGAAAGGCATCAATTCATGATAGCATTCCACTCTCTTTTCTCATACTCCCTTTTCCCCACAAAAAAGTCATAAAATATCATGCCTTTGAATAACTAGAAAGAGATTTGAAAGAGATTTCTATGAAGAAACAACAAAACTTTGTTAGAAATGTGAACTATTTTTGCATAATGAAAAGACATGTCATATTTGTTGTAGAAAAGGCTAAAAATTATTTCCCCAAATTATATTACAGTTCTTAGGCAATTCCCAGCAAAATCTTCATGTGTGTGTATGTGTGTGTATGTAACTGTTTCCTTTGTTGCAGGCACCACATACACTCTTATCTGGTTTAAGCAGAGAAATATCTTAAGGTGCATTATGTAGCTCACAGAATTGTCAGCAGGGCCAGAGAGTGAGCACTGAAGGCCGCAGCCCCCAACCATATCCTGGCACTGTGCCCGTGCTGGTCATGGCTGCTGCTGCCCCTGGACTAGGATTCCAGAAACTCTGACACAGTCGCCCCCAAAGAGGGACAACTTTGCCACCAAAATGGTTTCCTCCAGCACCTCCGTCCTCATACTGCCTTCTTTTGAGCTAAAATTGAGTTTAAACTTCACTTGTGCTCTAGATACAAGGAAAGTTGGAAAAGTGGGTGGTGGCACCAACTTTGGGGAGACAGGTCTCATGATATAGGAAATTTTTCTTATGTAAGGAGGCCATTCAGAAGATACTGGGTGACTATAAACATGACAAATGCTCACTGTGGTACTTGGCATGATGGTTCTAGAGTACATTTGGAAGACTGAGTCAATACGGTTGGCCAAGTACATTCAGTGAGTCAGACCTGACTACCTGAGATTAATACACATCATAAAGTAATAACAGTGCGAGCAGCCGTTCACTCATGAAATAAAAATTGACAGAGCTTGAAGATAATATGATGAGGGAAGCATCACACACCACTGAGAAAGAAAAAGTTCAATTGGCAATTGATTTGAAATTGGCTATCAAGGCTATATATTGTCACCCTGCTTATTTAACTTATATGCAGAGTACATCATGAGAAACGCTGGGCTGGAGGAAGCACAAGTTGGAATCAAGATTGCCGGGAGAAATATCAATAACCTCAGATATGCAGATGACACCACCCTTATGGCAGAAAGTGAAGAAGAACTAAAAGCTTCTTGATGAAAGTGAAGGAGGAGAGTGAAAAAATTGGCTTAAAGCTCAACATTCAGAAAACTAAGATCATGGCATCTGGTCCCATCACTTCATGGGAAATAGATGGGGAAATAGTGGAAAGAATGGCAGACTTTATTTTGGGGGAATCCAAAATCACTGCAGATGGTGATTGCAGCCATGAAATTAAAAGACGCTTACTCCCTGGAAGGAAAGTTATGACCAACCCAGATAGCATACTAAAAAGCAGAGACATTACTTTGCCAACAAAGGTCCGTCTAGTCAAAGGCTATGGTTTTTCCAGTGGTCATGTCTGGATGTGAGAGTTGGATGTGAAGAAAGCTGAGCGCAGAAGAATTGATGCTTTTGAACTGTGGTGTTGGAGAAGACTCTTGAGAGTCCCTTGGACTGCAAGGACATCAGTCCTAGGTGTTCATTGGAAGGACTGATGCTGAAGCTGAAACTCCAATACTTTGGCCACCTCATGCAAAGAGTTGACTCATTGGAAAAGACCCTGATGCTGGGAGGGTTTGGGGGCAGGAGGAGAAGGGGACGAAAGAAGATGAGATGGCTGGATGGCATCACTGACTCGATGGACATGAGTTTGGGTGGACTCCAGGAGTTGGTGATGGACAGGGTGGCCTGGTGTGCTGCAGTTCATGGGGTCACAAAAAGTCGGACATGACTGAGTGACTGAACTGAACTGATCTATATGAAAATATGTGAGGTGAGCTTCCTCCATACTATATTCTATAGTAAAATAGGCCAAAGAAAAACCTCACATTACGTTTTTAGAATTACTAATTTCATTCTTGTAATTTTAGGTATTTTCAAGTCCTCAACAATGAGTGTGTGTTAGTTTTAGAATTGGGTTTTTGTAATTTATTTTAAAAGTGAGCAGTTCCTTTTCTATGGATTTTAAATGTTCCACCAGCAAGATCCTATGTGCATATTGCTTCCACCCTCACCATCTGCCTCCAGTTTAAAGCAGTTAAACAGTTTTATGTTCAGCACTTCCCCGTGTCAGTAGTACTACTGAAGTTATCCCCTCAGTCTAGTTTATCCTTAATCAGCCCCACGGTGGTGATGGGCATATGCTGCTATATGCTCCTGTTTTCTACCCTGACGTCACCTAGAAAAGCTTGCTGCTGCTGGAGGGTAGTGTTTGATCTGGGTGAAGACTGGAGTGGTTTTTTAAGACATACATTGCTGAATAAAAATGTCTTTTCTTTTTTTTCCCTTTGGTCTGAGTTAATTGCTGTTGGAAGACATCGCAAAACTATTTAGCAGAACTTTTTCATATATTTTCTAGTGAAAGAGCTGTGGTTAATTAAAGATACCCTGAGTAAAATTGTCCTGTGCTAAGGTTCAGCAATTAGATATTCTAGCCTGTAGAGGAAACATTTTGGTTTGCTATAGCTTCCTATCAGAAAATGTGAAAGCCAACCCCTAATTTGATTTTCTACCTGATAGCACATTTTTAATATTAGGTTTTAAAGCATTCTGTGAAATTATGAGCTATAACATTTGAAGTGTCTTAAAAAATTATAACTTGATTAAATTAATAATCAAATGTAGATGTTATATTTGTTTAATGTCACAATAAAACAAGCCAAATATTCCTATTCCAGTACCCTTGGAAAGCTAGTTCAGGTCCAGCATTGACCAGGATTCACCGAGGATGTACCCAGGCATGACACCACTCCTGTCCTACTGCTCTGCTAAAATCATGACCTCCTACTTGTAGAATGCAATATCTTTTTAAAATAATATTACTCAGTGTGAGCACCCTTGCAGGTTTCGATATTAGGAAGCACTTTCTAACTCTTGACTATGTCTCTTCCCTTGATTCCTATGATACTTCCTTCTATATTTCTGTCTTTCTGTTGGCTGCTTTTAGTTTTCAATTCATTTTTAAAAAACTCTTAGGCTCCCTTGGGTGGCATCCTTTGTCACCCTTCTACTTGTGACAGTCGCTTCTTGCCCACTGTCTTTTGATTCATGTGTGTGATGAGTTTTCTTGCAGTTTTTATCTCGGCCTTTCCTCTGAGCACAGATGCCTGTTTGTACTTACTAGTACTCTCTCCTTATGAATATGTCCCACCAGCACCTTAAATCCAACTGTTATTCAATACCAAGTCTCTTATCACCAATTCTGTTTATTCTCAGATATTGGCAACATCATCCATGTGGTCCACCCAAGCTAGCAGCTTCAACATCATCTTTTGTTAAACCCCTCCCTGCTGAGTTTTCCCTGAAATATGTTTTAAACCTGGCTTCTCTCCCCACCCAGTTGCTCAGGGCTTTTGCAGTGAATTGAGAACTGGGCTCCATCTTTTGCGTGTTCTTATTGCCTCTCAAATCTCTCTTCTAATTGAAGCTGTTATTTTTTAAGACATGAATTTAATTATGTCTTTTAACTAAAGAAAAACATCCCATGGTTTGTCCTGACACACACGAGTGTGAAATTTAAAAAAATGTTAGCCACTCAGTCATCTCTCACTCTTTGCGACCCCATGGACTGTAGCCGGCCAGGCTCCTCTGTCCATGGGGATTCTCCAGACAAGAATACTGGAGTGGGTAGCCATTCCCTCCTCTAGAGGATCTTCCCAATCCAAGGATCGAACTCAGGTCTCCTGCACTGCATGGATTTTTTACCATATGAGCCACAGGTGATCTGCAGATCAGCGGCACCAGAAGACTAGTTAGAAATACAAACTCTGAGGCTCCCACCCATCCTCACTGAGTAACCACGGGGATAGTGCCCAGTAGTATGTGGTCCAGTAAATCCTCAAAGTAATCCTGATGCACTCTGCAGTTTGAGAATGACTGCATTGCCGGTCCTCAAGCCTTGCTGCGTATTATAATAACCTGTGGAGCTTAAAAAAAAAAAAAAGAAAGAAAGAAATACCCAGGTCCCAGACCAATTAAATCAGAAACTTCATCTGTCTGACCTGGCATCAGTATGTATCTTTTTAAGGGCTCACCAGGGGAATTAGATACGTCGAAAGGTTAGAGAACAGCTTAATCTATACAATTCACTTTCTTTAGCAGAATCTAAAGCAGTGCTTCTCCAACTTGAGTGCACAGTGGAATCACCTGGGAAGCTTTAAAAATGACTGATGCTTCCCTCACCTCAATTCCCATTCTGATTTAATTGGACTGAAGTGTGACTTGGTCATTGGATTTTTTTTTTAAGTTCCCTAGGCTATTTGAATGTAAAACCAATATTAAGAATGAATGTTCTAAAGCCATGCTGAAACTCTAGTGTGCCTAAGTATCACCTGGAGGACTTAATAAAAGCAGAGACGCCCATGGTCCTGTTCAGGTCAAGAATCACCTGGAATATTGCACTAAAAGGTTTTTCCAGCTGGCCTGCAGATTTCTCTAGTTTGATCTTGATGCAGTTTCTAAGCTCTGCATCATTTACTGCCCTGTCCTAACTTCTACAACCACCGCCTCGACGGCATCATGTTACTTGGCATACCTTAAATATACCTTACTTAAGTCATTGAGGAAAATGTAGATTACTAAAGTCAGTGGTTTTGAATCAGTTGATTAGCTATTTGGAAAAGAAGTTACCTCGATTGCTATAGCTTACTCCTTAAATAAATCCCATGTAGATACAGAAAAAGAAAAAAGAACAACCATAGGGAATTCCCTGGTTGTCCATCTGTTAGGACTGCATGCTTCCACTGCAGGACTCATGGGTTCGCTTGCTAATGGATGAACTAAGATCCCATAAAATACAGAGGGTATCAAAAAAATTAAGTACTAGAAGAAAATATGGTTTCATTTAGAAAATAATTTGGGAGGGTAGGAAGACCTTTTTGAACAAGGTACAAAACTTTATAAGCCATAAAGAAAAATGATTGTTAAATCTGATTAAATAAAAATTTCTCTGCAGAAGAGTTAATATTAGCAATATTAAAAGATAAGCACAAATGGAAGAAATGTGTTTAGTGTGTTCAAAGAATTTCCTCAGTGTACAAAAACAAAAACTACAAATTAATGTCAAAAAAAGACTGACATAATACCTCAGAGCAGTAAAGTGTGAAGCAGGTAATTTGGACAAAAAGGAACAAATGGTCAGGTAGCATTTTAGAAAATGTTCAGTTTCACTCATCCTAAACAAATTCATATCAAAACAATATGATACCACCAAAATCCGAAAAAAATGCAGTGTTGACAAGATTGAGGGGAGACGGTGTTCCCGATGCCACTAGTGAGAGTGTAAATTAGGGCAGGGTCTTTGGAGAGCAGTTTAGCTATATGCACCAAAGTAAAAAGTGAACCGACTTTGGGGGCCAATGTAATCCTGCTTCTAGGAGTTTAGTTCCTGGGTATAATCACCTGAGTTTGCAGAAGATATTCATTGAATAAGCAAAGCACTGAAATCAGTCTAAATATCTGTTAATAGAAGACTGAGTAAATTATGGTATGTGACATACTGAAATTTTATTTGATACTAGAGATGACAGATTTAGATGAACTGATATAGAAAGTTGTAGCTAGATTATTAACAAAAAAGCATCAGTTATAGAATGTGCTGTGCTTAGTCATGTCTGACTCTTTGCAACCCCGTGGACTCTAGTCTCCCAGGCTCCTCTTATCCACGGGGATTCTCCAGGCAAGAATACTGAAGTGGGTTGCCACGCCCTCCTCCAGGGGACCTTCCCAACCCAGGGTTCGAACCCAGGTCTTCTGTATTCTTTACCATTTGAGCCAGCAAGGAGGCCCAAGAATACTGGAGTGCATAGTCTAACCCTTCTCTAGGAGATCTTCCTGACCCAGGAATCGAACGGGGATCTCCTGCATTGCAGGTGGATTCTTTACCAGCTGAGCTTAGAACATATATATGTGTATATATTTATATATAAACAGTTGACCCTTGAATAACACAACAGAGGTGCCTACCCTCTGTGCAACTGAAAATCCAAGTATAACTTAGACTTGGCCCTCTATATCTGAGGTTCTTCTGATTGGCGATTTCTTCTGATTGGCGATCCTTATCCAGAGTCAACCCAACTGCTGAACACGTGTGGTGGTAGAGTATTTACTATAGAAAAAAATCCACATGTAAGTGAGCCTGCACACTTGAAATCTGTGTTGCTTGCTCAAGGGAAATCGTATATGGCACAGCATTATTTGGGAAATTTTAAAAAATATACATTGTATATTCTTATATATCTATATGTATTCCTGGATAAATCCATACATCTGAAGAGTGGAGCTGGGGCTGGGGAGGTGACATGGAGCCCATAGCTTGTTGCAGTACCTGGCCCATAATGAGTTCATAGTAAGTGTTTGATTGAATCAATGAATGAGAATCAGAGGCTGGAAAAGAATTTTACATACCACCTTTACCTGTTTTCTCTGCCACCTTTTGTTTAATACCACGTTTAACTCTTTGAACTTTTTTCAATGTATATAATTGTTTTTATAATACAATGAAGATGTGTAAAAAGGTGCTCTTCACTTTTGAGATGCTGTCCTTCTGTTCCCTCAGTTTCCTCTGCTTCAGAAGGATCACTTCCTTTCTCCTACAGTTTTCCTCTGAGTCAGATGAAAGGTTGCCCCTTTGCGGCCATCCATTCTTCTCTCTTCTGAACCTGTGGCTTCCTCATTTTATGTATACTGAATACCTATCACCACAAGTGCAGTGTCCCGTCCTGCCTCATGTTCTCTCTTTCTTTCCTGCCTGGTGGGTGGGAGCATTATCCGGGATGGCGCGATTCATCGAGCTTCCTCCAAAGGCTGCTGGGCTCTACCACATGGTAGCCAACAGGAGGAGCATAGGGCAGTGCTTCCGGTCCAACTGCTAAGTGCCGGTCCGTGTTACGTTCACGCTGACCTGACACCGAAAGTGATTGTCCATTTTTGACCCTTTGAGTATTCCCAGGATACAGAACTCTAGCTTAAACAGTCTCCAGAATACCAGCATTCCATTTCATCCGGCATCTCTACCAACATCACTTGAAGGACTCTCCCAGTATCAGTTGCTTACTAGATCTAGAAGGGTATCCAGCAGATATTGACTCTTTTTCTCTCTCAAGCTTTATTGAGACATTAATAACATATAACATATACAAGTTTAAGGTATATGACATGATGATTTGGTACGTGTATGTATTGTGAAATTATTACCACAATTAGGTTAGTTAACTCCTATATCCCCTTACATAGTTACAGTTTTTATTTGTATGGTGATAACCTTAAAGCTTTACTCTCTTAACAATTTTTAAATATATAGTACAGTATTGTTAATTATAGTCACCATACTGTACATTAAATCCCCAAATTTATTTATCTTATAACTAGAAATTTGTATCTTTTAAACATCTCCCCATTTCCTCCACCCCTAGCAACTGGAAACCAAAACTCTCTATTTCTGAGTTTTTTAGACTCCACATATAAGAAAGAATATACAATATTTGTCTTTCTCTGTCTTATTTTGCTTATTGTAATGTCATCAAGGTCCAGCCCATGTTGTTACAGTAGGCAGAATCTTTTTTTTATGACCAAATACCATCCCATTGTGTGTGTGTGAGTGTGTCCATTCATCCATCAGGGGACCCTTAGGTTGTTAATGTGTCTTCAGTTCAGCTCAGCCGTGTCCAAGTCTTTGCGTGCCTATGGACTGCAGCACACCAGGCTTCCTTCCCTGTCCATCACCAACTGTGTCTTGGTTATTGTAAATAATGCTGCAGTGAACATGGAAGTACAGATGTCTTTTTGAGATAGTGATGTCATTTTCTTCCGATTAACACCCAGAAGTGGAATTGCTGGAACATATGACATTTCTGTTGTTAATTTTTTGAGGAGTCTCCACGTTGTTTGCCACAGTGTCTGCATCAGTTTACATTCTCACCAACAATGAATGAATGGTCTGTTGGGTTTGATTAGACCATTAGAGTTCTGAAAGGTGATAATAGGAAGAATGGAGAAGAGATCTCTTTAGAGGGATAATTTCTTTGAATTTTCCAGAATTACTGAAGGACACTAAAATCCAGATCAAAGAAATTCAACCTACTCCAAGCAAGACAAAAAGAAAAAAAAAATTCCATACCTATAGAGACCACAACAGTGAAAGAGGAGAACATCAAGGAGATCTTAAAATCATTCAGAGGCTAATGAGTGATAGCTAATATAGAAGTGGCAATTAGGCTGAATGTTTACCTGCTGAAAGTAATGATAGGAGCCAAAAGACAGTAGAATGATATCTTCAACATACTGAAAAAAAATTAATATAGCATTCTATACCCACAGAAGCTACCTTTGAAAAATATAAATGAAATTAAAGCATTTTAGACAAAAGAGAGTTTATTACCTAAAAATCTTCACTAATGGAAATTCTAAATTTTATATATATATATTTATCAGAGAGATGAAAAATCATATTGTTTCAGGCAAAACTACCAAGAGAATCACATATGTAATTTCATAGTTCCAAGTAGCCACATTAAGACCATTAAAAACAAAACAGGTGAAATAATTTTAAAAATAGTATATTTAAGAAAATTACTAGAAATGATCATTTTAACATTAAATCAATGTTTAAAAACTGATGAGATCACTCATCAATTTTTTCACCATGTCTTTGAGATCTAGTGTGTATTTTGTACCAATACATTGAGATACCAATGCTAACATTTAAAGTAAAATGTAGTCTTAATCAAAACAACAAATTGTGTTTAACAGAAAAAAAAAAAAGATTCTCTTTTCTTCATATCATTGCCAACACTTGTTATCTGTCTTTTTGATAAGAGATAACAAGATAACCTTTCTGACAGTCCTGATATGAGATCTCCCTGTGGTTTTGGTTTGCATTTCCTTGATGCTTAGTGATGGTGAGCACCTTTTCATATGCCTGTTGGCCATTTGATTGTCTTCTTTGGGAAAATATCTATTCAAGTTATTTCCCCTTTTGTAATCAGATTGATTTTTTGCTATTGAATTGTATTATTTTTTAATATTAACCCCTTATCATTTGCATATATTTTATCTCACTCAGTAAATTGTCTTTTCCTTTTGCTGATTGTTTCTTCTGTTGTGAAGCTTTTTAGTTTGATTTAGTCTCATTTATTTTTACTTTTGTTGCTTTCTCTTTTGGTGTCATAGTCAAAAAAATTATTGCCAATAAAAAGCACATGAAAAGATGTCAACATCACTAATGATTAGAGAAATGCAAATCAGAACTATAATGAGGTAAGGTATTGCCTCACACCGGTCAGAATGTAAAAACATCTATAAATAATAGATACTGGAGAGGGTGTGGAGAAAAGGGAATGGTCCACTGCTGTCAGAGGGACTATAAATTGGTACAGCTATTATAGAGGACAGTATGGAGGTTCCTTAACAAATGAAAAATAGAGCTATCATATGATCCAGCAATACCAATCCTGGACGTATATCTGGAGAAAATCATAATTAGAAAAGATACATGCACCCCAGTGTTCATTGCAGCACTGTTTTCTTGCTATAACCAGGACATAGAAGCAACCTAAATGTCCATCAGTAGAGAAATGGATAAAGAAGATGTGGTTTGTGTATACAGTGGAACACTACTCAGCCATAAAAAGAATGAAATAATGTCATTTGCAGCAATATGCATGGACCTAGACACTGTCATACTGAGTGAAATAAGTCAGAGAAAGACAAATATCATATGTTATCACTTATATGCGGCATCTTAAAAAGGGGTACAGATGAACTTATCTACACAAGAAAAACAGAGTTACAGATATAGAAAACAAACTTATGTTTGAAAGTAAAAGTGAAGTCGCTCAGTCATGTCCGACTCTTTGCAACCCCATGGACTGTAACCTACTATGCTCCTCCATTCATGGGATTTTCCAGGCAAGAGTACTGGAGTGGGTTGCCATTTCCTTCTCCAGAGGATCTTCCCGACCCAGGGATCGTCTCCTGCATTGTAGGCAGACGCTTTACCGTCTGGGCCACCAGAAAAGCCCTTATGGTTAAACTTATGGTTACCAGGGTGTAAATAGGGAGGAAGGGTAAATTGGAAGGTTAGGATTGACACATCCACACTATTATTTATAGAACAGATAACTAATGAAGACCTACTGCACACCGCAGGGAACTCTTCTCAGTACTCTGTAATGGCCCACATGGGATAAGAATTTTATTTATTTATTTATTTATTTTAAAATTTATTTATTTATTTATTTTTTCAGTGGGTTTTATCATACATTGACATGAATCAGCAATAGATTTACACGTATTCCCCATCCCGATCCCCCCTCCCACCTCCCTCTCCACCCGATTCCTCTGGGTCTTCCCAGTGCACCAGGCCCGAGCACTTGTCTCATGCATGGGATAAGAATTTTAAAGAGTGGATTTATATATATGTGTAACTGATTCACTTATACCTGAAACTAATGCATCACTGTAAATCAACTATACTCCAATAAAATTTTTTTTAAAAATTGTTACCAAAACCAATGTTTAGTTTTTTCTCTGTTTCTTTCTACTAGTTTTATTGTATCAGCTCTTGCATTTAGTAAGATAAGTATTTGTTAAATGATTCATTATGCCAAAGTATGTAACTAATTTTTCTTTCAGAGGTCCTTAAAGACTCTGTTGTGCTTTTTAAAAGAATAATCACAACTTTTTCCCCTGCCTCAACACACCCCAATATGCCTGAAAAGTTCAACACATTAGAATTCATATCTGTGGCTCCTTATGGTAGTGGTTCACTGAAGATTGATATCTGTGCATTCAGAATCTCAGGGTTGCAAACAAGTGCCCCTCACCCTGTCCATCAGTTACTTGGGATTGTATGCTAAAAATATGGATACATGCATAGATCATAAATAGAGTAAGGCCCTGAATGGACACATCCCTGTTATGGATAAGGGTGAATCATGTTTTCTGCAAGAAGGAATGATTAGAATAATTAGAATGATTTTAGTCTTGCTTCTGATAATCACTGGTTCAATTGAGTCCCCCCTGCCACATGCCTTGGTTTTAACCTTTCTAATAATTTTACATGTTCTGATGTTACCAAGGCCATATATTAGGCATTCTGCTTGTTTAAAAAATGAAAGAATAAGATGTATAGTTTTAAGGCTAATATCTTATTCATATACTGTTAGATACGGATTATAAAGATAATTGGCATTTCAGCTTTAAGCAGTCAAACAATTAGAGTTGATAGTAAAAGTATAAACACAGTTGTGGTTAATGAGTGTATTCTTCCCTACGACTTCCTTATACAGACTTTTAACCTTAACCCAGGAACAGAGGAGTGATACACAGCTTAATTTGGGGTGGGGGTGTTCCTCTTTAGAAGAGAGGAGAAATTGTGGAAATAATTGAGTTTAGAGGAGAGTAACAGGACGCCAGTAGAAGAAGCGTAATAACTTACTTGATTGACCTGTGACAACACCTGTGGACAGGTGGGATTTCTAGAGTGTTGACATGGTGGGATGCTGTTTGTTTAAGCTGATGGGGAAGAAATTTCCAGCCTTAGTCCTGTTCTGAGACTACTTGGAGGTCAGAGTGAAGTGAATATATAAAAGGGGCATTGAATTAGTATAGCTGAAATAAGAGGCAGGGAAGTTAAGTTATAGAAAGCGGGCAGTGTAAAAACTTCAGGACTTGAGGGATCTAAATGGCTAGTGAAGTCTTGAGCTTGATTTAACAGAGTACACGGAAATTCTAAAGTTCTCAGCTCTCGCAGTTTACTAGAGCCACTTCATTTAAAAAAGGTAGACTAGGGTCTGGGTATCAGCATTTCTAAAGCCTCCCAAGTAATTCTCCTGTGCATCTGAGCTTGAGAACTGTTTATTGATCCAAGGGCATGGAAGCAGAAAGTGAGGGGTAAAAAAAGATTCTAGAGGAGAGTCTCAGGGCCAAAGTATTTCCAAGATCTTGTGTAGTATGGTTTATGGAATCTGAAAGCCAGAATTCTGATTTATTAGATTCTTGGTGCATTACATATTATTTTATTATGAAACAGTAGAATTAAATGTATTAGATTCTTTTAAATCTCGAGATATTTCTGGAGTTAGAAACTGAACATAATTAAGTAACTATTTAAAAAATACATAACACATATTTTGTTTCCTTCAGATGGAATGCCTTTTTATCAGAAGCCAAAAGAACATTTTCCATTTGTTAAATTAAACCACCTTAAATTTAGTATTTATATTTTTAAGGGGAGCTGAAAGGAGGTGATTTATAATAGAGAATACATCTAGATTACATTTAGCAAGTTATAAGGACATGCAACATTTCATTTAAATACTTCCTCTTTGACTAGAAATTATTCAGCAATTGAAGGAAACAATCTGAGAGGAACCAGTTTCTTGATATCATCCACCCCTTTTCTGGGTAAAAATGCAAATTCTTTGTATCTAATTATGTTAAAGAATTAAAATCCCTTCATGTAAGATAGAAAAAAAATATGCACACCTTAGGTTACATTCTTTGACTTGGTCTTTTATGTACATTCAGAGACTAATTAATTATCTAAAATTGATAGACTACATCACATTTCATAAAGCTGCATGAAACTTTGGAGTGTCTGTTATGGTAGCTATGTTCTTATCTCCCCTTTCTTCACCTTACAGACACTCCTCAGTAACTTTATACACAAAGGCTAAAAGTAATCTCTTCTCTATTGCTGGGAAGATGAATTACTGTAGATGGGAGGAAAACATACAACTAAAATCAACTTTCTTCATCACTCTTGACATTCACTAGTCTTTACTCGAGATCACCTTGAGATGTGACATCAATTCAGAGTAATAAGGAAGGGTCAATGAAAAGCTAAAACATTCTTGAAAACCCATTATAACACATCTCCAAGGGATTTGTGTCAATGCCACAGCATTTCAAATACACTACACAAATTTCAGAGGAATGGCTTCATGAAATGGAGACAACAGGCATCTGTGAGAATCTTATGACATAGCAATTGACCTGTTATTGGATCTCTCTTTCACATCCTACATGTTTTTCACCCTATAAACTCATCAGTCATTCCTTAAAAAGCAGGGCGTGTCCATTTGTTAAGTATCTGTTGTGACATACTACATCCTCCATGTGGTTTCATCATTGACGGTTTTTAATGAGTAGTTTTGATACATTTAAGGGCTTCGGTCTAAGAAAGTTTCTTTTCCACATGAATAAGGATCCAGAATTGATTTCACAAGATGTGTCTAAAGTTAGTAATGTACAGATCTTCTATCAGTAGATTTTTAGTCCTTTGGGTCTTCTTTACCTGTTTAATCTGCTTAGCAGGTAGCTCAAAGTGCTGTATATAATAAGAACCTAATACATAATTGTTGAATTAGAAAAAATTCAGTACAATTCTCATTTACTGTATAACAGACTACGTTAGGCACTGAAAATTCAAAATATGCTTTCTGTGTATCTATACGTATATATAACCAGAGTTTATCCTTCACCAGCATTTAGAATAATTTAGTGAGAAGTAGAGAAAAGTAAAATATAGTACACATCATTATATTCCATTCCATTTTACCTATGGTGACAGGACATAGAATGATTGAAATTCTCAATATTCAGACTTCAGTGGTTAGCCTGTAAAATTATCTTTCTCTGCCAACCTTTAACTAGCACTGTTGTCTAGTTTGGCCATATTAAACAGACCAAAGCTATCAAATCTATTAGGCACTAAATAATGTGAGCTGGAAAAATGTTATTTGCTCTCAGGTACAATAAAAAAAACTGTAATAGGATTTTTAAATGTTTAATTGAGTGGTATAAATGCTACATATAAGAAGTGTAGCATTGTTAATTGCATACAGTATGGAACATAAGTACATTGTGTGTGTGTGCATTCAGTTGCTCAGTTGTATCCAACTCTGTGGCCCCATGACCTGTAGGCCGCCAGGCTCCTCTGCCCGTGGGATATTTCAGGCAAGAATACTGGAGTGGGGTGCAATTTCCTTCTCCAGGAGACCTTCCTGACCCCAGAGATCGAACCTGCACCTCTAGCACCTCCTGCATTGGCAGGTAGATTCTTTACTACGGGCGCCCCCTGGAAAGTACATTCTAATATATTTAAAATTATTTGAGGTGGTGCCTCCATAAATAAAAGAGCATAGATCCCACTCAAATTTTCAAAGGTTTTATTTTGCATTTTTTAAACTCAGTATAATTGATTTACAAGATTGTGTTTCAGGTATATAGCATAGTGATTTGTTTTTTGTTTGCTTGCTTGTTTTTACAGATTATTTCCATTTTCGGTTATCACAAGGTACTGGGTATACTTCTTTGTGTTACACAGTAAATCCTTTATTGCTTTTCTATTTTACACATAGTACCTAGTTTGTATCTATTTAATCCCGTTCCCCAAATTAGGCCCTCCTCCCCTTCCTCTCCCCTTCGGTAACTATAAGCTTATTTTCTAAATCTGTGAGTCTGTTTCATTTCTTATATAAATTCGTTTGTATTACTTTATAGATTCCATGTATAAGTGACTCCATATGGTACTTGTCTTTCTCTGTCTGACTTAGTTCACTGTACATAAGGCCCTCCGGTCCGTCCATGTTGTTACAGATGGCAGTGTTTGGTTCTTTATGGCTAGGCGATATTCCGTTGTATAAATGTACCACATTCCTTAAGCCAGTCATCTGTTGATAGGCACTTGGGTTGCTTCCATGTCTTGGTTATTGTTAATCTGTCCTCCTCACGTTCCCAAACCCAGTCTTCCTTCAGTCTTCTACATCTCAGTTAAAGTCACCATCTGCCTATCTCGCTCAATCCTAAGAGCTAGGAGTCATCATATATATATATACATACACACACACACATACATATATATATGTGTATACACACACACACATATATATATATATCTTTTTTTTTTTTCCACTTTGTGGCTTGTGGGATCTTAAAGGTCCCCTGACCAAGGATCAAATCCAGGCTCTGGCAGTGAAAGCTCTGGGCCACCAGGGAACTCCCTAGGAGTCCTCCTTGCTTCCTCCCTTTCCCCCGTTATTCCACTTGGTCTAGTTTCCCAGTAAACCCTTTTGGGTCTACCCTCAGAACACACCTGAGCTCTACTTCCAACGTCTCCAAACCACCGTCTCCTCTTACCTTGTCTACACGACAGCCTCCTTTCTGATCTCCCTGCTTCTGTTCATTGCCTGCTTAGAGCCCATTGGACATGGAACAGCATGGGGGCTCTTTCTAAAATGTAAGTCAAATCATACCACTCTTCTCTGTTAGGAAAGGATTGATAAGTATTTGTTGAATTAATCAGATGACAGTGAGAAGTGGTACTGGGTAAGGAGAGTCAATGTGACAAGGATGAAAAAACCAAAGGAGGTTCAGAGAAGCCAGATTTTAAGAAAGCCCTGATTTATTGTCCATAATTATTTCTTTACTTGAAAACCCAGGCATAAAAGTCTATTTATCGGCCTGCTGTACAGGCATGCCTGGTGGTTTAGGTGGTAAAGAACTTGCCTGCCAAGCTGGAGACGCAAAAAGACATGAGTCCAGTCCCTGGGTTGGGAAGATCCTCTGCAGAAGGAAAAGGCAACCCACTCCAGTATTCTTACCCGGAAAATTCCATGGGCAAAGGACCCTGGCAGGCTACAGTCCATGGGGTCGCAAAGAGTTGAACATGACCGAGCATGCACACACTATACTTTGTTATATCGGCCTGCTGTGAACACTTAACAGCTTGCCCTAAGAGAGTGCTGCTGAAGGCCAATCAAGGTTTTTCTCTGTCCACTTAGAGTCTAAACAGCTACCCAGGTTTAATTAATATCCCACAATTATATCTGGAGAGTAGCCAGTTTCTGAAATGGCTAAGTGAGAGGAGGATTTTTAACTCCCCTCTTGCGTCAGCTGGATCTGATAGCATAGATGTCAACTTCTCGGGTGAATTTGAACTGTTATTTTTCAAAGTCCACTCAGCCTGCGGTCCCTGCATAACTGTTCAATCGTCCCTTCATCTGCTGCCATCACATTTTGCAAGGGAGTCCTAGGTTTGGTCCTGTGAAGTCTGGACTTCAGGTTTTTCAGCACTGTCAATTTATTGCTGAGAATCTCCTGCAGAGCGATGAGGAACACAGTGCTGTTTGTTAGGGTATAAAAAAGGCACAACTCATTTAAGCCGATCATCAAGTAATGACAACAAGGATTAAAGTGGGGGCTTACTCTTTGATCCACCAGGAGTTTCAAATGGCAATTATCATTAATTCTTGGATTCCCTCAGTCCTGATAGAAAATCAAGGCAACCAGAAACTATCATTTTGTAAACAGACAGCTATTAAAAGCACATTAATAATCTATAGTGGGTATAGCATATGCCTTTTAAAATGATTTGCAGCTTGTTTCTCTGCGGTGAAGATGGAGGACTTCTCCAACCTAATTACAAAGCAATCAAACAATTTAATTAATCTCGAAATCACTTTCTTAACAATAACTGCCTCCAAAATGAGGCACCCTGTGTAGCTCCGTTAGGTAACTACTGTTTTGATGTACTGCCTGTGTGTTCACCACGCCAGTTCCCCCTGGGAATCACGGAGTTAATTACCTCTCCAGCGCCTGCCCACCCACCACTAAGGTTTCCTTTACCAGGTCAGAAGCAGCAGTCTATAAAGTGTCCTGGCACTCAGACATCCAAGAGCCAGCAAATCCCTTCGAACAGCAGGGTTTGAGTTATAAGCAAGTGCTGCACATATGGGCAGAGAATTAACTGGCACTGGTTTTCATTCGAGAGCCTCTCAGGTATTGCTTTGCAGATGGGTGGATGATTTCAGAGCGCAGGACTGTGCCTGGTGAAGGTCAAGTGTAGGACTCTGGTTTCACTCCATCTTGTTTTCTTGTCCTGGGAAAGTGCTCCGAGTGCCCACAGCAGTCTGGTCCTCACCTCCAAGTGAAGAATGTATAAAGTGTGCTTTATATTTCAATCTGTCCTAAATTAGCGTTGTTGTGTATCACAGAACAGTGTCCCTAAGTCTTCAAACATAACACACAAATCAGTGTTTGTCTCAAAGAAGAACAAAGGCCTCAAAGATTGATTTGTGCCTATCTAATCTACTCATCGGAGAAGGCAATGGCACCCCACTCCACTACTCTTGCCTGGAGAATCCCATGGACGGAGGAGCCTAGTAGGCTGCAGTCCATGGGGTCTCGAAGAGTCAGTCATGACTGAGCGACTTCACTTTCACTTTTCACTTTTATGCATTGGAGAAAGAAATGGCAACCCACTCCAGTGTTCTTGCCTGGAGAATCCCAGGGACGGGGTCGCACAGAGTCGGACACGACTGAAGTGACTTAGCAGTAGCAATCTACTCATCTTGTAATTTCTCCGTGAGGAAAATTGAGGAATTTTCTGTAACAAATGACACAAAAAGCTCTAGAATACTCTATCCTTTTCCTCTACTATTACTACCACCCCAGTTCTCTCTGAAAGTTCCCTGTTAGTGGAGCAGTCATCCTCCCAGTCTGCTAACCTTGGAAGTACCAGTTAGTCTGTAATCTTTTTCGTCACTTATTTTTGATCCATCACCAGTCACACTTGGTTTGCTCACCACAACATGCGTTCTGTTGGCTTTCCGCATCCTAGTCCAGCTCCTTCTCCTTGGCGACTCCCCTGTCCACTCAACATACTCACCCCAGGTTAAAATATCGAGTGCCTCTCTTGCGTTCAAATTTCTCTTAAGCCTTCCACTAGGTAGTACCAAACCATGTTGTTCACAACTCATTGACTTGACCAGTCTGAATTCCCTGGTACTAGAGAGTCTGTCTCTCTACTGCATCACCTAACTGTGTTTGGATTGATTCTGTCCCCTTCCTGAGGTCCTTCCATTCCTTCTCCTATCCTGAGCTTGCTGAACTGCCCTCAAATTAAGCTGCAGTCTCTTGGCCTTAAGGAATTACCAAGTATTCTAGTTCATACTGCCTTTGTTTTCTCCAATAGCCCACTGTACTTAAGGGCCTTTGTGATGATGTGGGATGTGTGTATTTCTATCTCAACTAGCTCCTCAATGTGACCAGAAACAAAAAGAAAGATCTGTGATTAGTAGGATAATACAAATGGGTATGTAACTTAGAGTTGAGGAATCTTTTCAGTGTATGGACCTGGAAAGACCACACAGAATGAGAAGGCAAAACCCAATATAAGAAATGGTTAAGAGTAGTGCTGATTTTTTGTCTTGTTTTTTTAAAGAGCAGAGTTAAATTAACCTACCTCTATATCTCTGTCTCTGCCCATTCATCCTCAGTGTGATGGGCCGCCATGTATTATAAGATGTTACATTGTTTCCTGGGGGGCCACTTGTTAAAATCTCTAAAAGTGAAAAGGTTCTTAAGATAATTCCTGTTTCTGCCTCCTTCAGATTCTTCAAAATATTTAATAAACTCCCTCTACTTGTTCTGGTTGATCTCATATAATCTCCAGATATAATGTTCTCTTTACAAAGAACACAGGGCTAAGAATTTGGTGCCAAGTTTTATTGGCCTTATTATTTATTCTCAGTGGTTAGAGTAGTAGGGATTGTTCTCAAAATACCTTGGCTTCAATCAACTGTTTTGTTTCTCATAAGTTACTGATAGTTTGCTCTGTGGGGGGTGTGAGCAAACCAAATGTTTTTTTTTTTTTCCAAATAAAATTAAAATCAACCCAGAGATTTCTGGCATTTCACCTGTTTCCCTTTAGAAACAAGATTTCTAGCCATCTTGAAATCAAGACCTTTTAAGAAATATGAAAAGCAGTGCACAAACTAACAGGGGAGGGAGTGGGGGAATGAAGGCTGTTGGGAGAAGTTCAAAGAATTTAATTTAGCTGTGTAGATAAAGGACAGAAAGGGTCCTGGATTACCGGATGGCAAAAGCACAATCCGTTTCTCTAGAGGCCCAAGAAACAACAGATGCAAAGGCATGATAAATTTCATTGCAGCAGGGGGAAAATGCTTCTTGATTCTCTATCCATAAAGAAAGGGGCTTTTCAGCGCTTCCCAGTTAAATGGCTTTAATTGTGCTGTCTGTCATAAACTTAATGGCATCTGTTGATGCCATCACTGCAAAATCTGCAACTTTAAGTTAACTGAAAAATTTCAGTAGAGGCACAGCCAGTCCAGAAGTAAAGGTAACACTGAAATGATCCCCTTCGATGTGTCAGTCAGTTCTTTTTGCACACAGGTAGTAAATTGTTTACCTTTGTGGCCAGGTGCCATTCTGTGTTCCTTCTACCTAATTACAAATTGTCGCTTCCGGTGTGAGATCAGCAACGTGGCGCACTGGCTTCTTGTTAAGATTAAACGTGTCTTCTTGAATTATTTTCTGTGTTTCAAGAACATGCAGCATTTGTTTGCAGCCTTTCCTAACCTCCTTGTTTAAACCGGCTACAGTCCCATCCAGTCCTCAGACCATTCTGCCAACCTAATGAACCCTGCAGAGGGAAGCGGGGTGGTCTGGCCTGCCTGGGGCCTCCCCTCACCCTCTGCCTGCCAAGCTTACCCCATGATCAGCAACAGGTTGCATGTTCTGATGGGGAAAGTAGCAAGCCTCCAGACGAGCTGTCACCGTACAGAAGCATCCGTGTTCCACCCACCATGTAAGAACTTGGGGAAGATGCCTTCTGTGAGCTGCTGTGTGGCTGTGGCTTTTCAGGCAGCCTGGCTAGTCACCCCCTCAGCTGCCTAGGAGCAGAGGGACTATTGAAGAAGATACTTCTGGGCCTCTAGGCTGGGTCATTTGAGCTCTGAACTGCTGGGGTTCTACCTAGTATTTTATGCCCTGTTCTGACATTTCTGCCTTTAAAATGTGTGCTTTGAAGAATGAGGATTTATTGAGAACTCAGACTTTCATTCTGTTTCGGTAAATAAAAATACTGAGGCTGCCTTCCTAAAATGGAAAGCCTCACGCTCCCAATTGAAGCTTATCTTCTCTATCCTACTGTGGAAATGTTAACATCTGGAAAAGCAGGAACCAAGACATATGTATGTATTCATTATTCTGTGGGACTGAAATACATTATGAAATATATGAAAGTCTGCTGGTTGGTGACATGGGTTTGTTTATTCATATATTACACCCTTGGAAAGTTGTGCTGGAACTCAAGCCAATCCCTTTCTCTGCTCCAAATAAAACTAAAGCATTTTTTGAGGAGATGGACATTTTACAAAGGTGTACAGAAGCTTACTACTAAAGAGCGTTCTGGATGTAGCTAATGATACAAGAATAAAATCTTAATGTCATTTTTTTTCCTTCTTTCTCTCTACAGGAAATAGCCCTCAAGATAGTCCAAGAAATTTCTCCCCCAGTGCCTCTGCCCATTTTTCATTTGCACGGAGGTAAGAACTTTTTGTGTGTAGAATGATAAAGTGTTATGTGGAGAAACCCTCCCCCCTGCCCCAGTTCCTCCACTACCCGCTAGAGTTATAGATGCCTCCTTTGGTCCTCCCCCAGATGGTGGGCTCCCACTAAGGGCAGAAAAAAACATTTTCACCTTTTCTCCCATCCCTAGTGTAGTGTCTCATACCTGCTTTTGATGCTCAGCAGATTTTTACTGACTTTTCTGAGCTTATATTATAAGGACTTGATTCATCCATGTGTCCCGGTGCGGTTGTCGTTGTTACTGAAATACTCAAAAATAAATAAATAAAAATGACCTTCCCTGGAATCACAAGGTATAAACCCTTAAGATGCCTCTTTCCTTGAGAGCACCAAGCCAGCAATTTAGTGACCTCCCTGAGTGTTTTCTCTTCCTTTCTTAGTTAGAATTGGACATCAAGTATCAAGACTATATGTCTCATATCTGGGTCAGTGAGTCACGAGAAAGTACGGTTGCTCAGAGGATAGTGGGCATACGATCTGTTACCAAAGCTTTTATTTTGGGATCACCTACTGTGATCTCTCCCAGTCAGAGATGTCTGCACAGCCTCCTCTTCTGTGTGTGAAATTAGTGGGCTTCCCCTGTCACATTCAAATCTTCACTTTCCTCCATTCCTCTTCCAGCCAGGGAAAACACACAGAAGACAAAATTGCCCCTTTAGCCAGGTTTCTGAATATTCGGAATGAATTGCTTTTATGGTCCGAATGTCCTGCTTATTGATTACATTTTCTTCAGAGAGCTAATCATACCTTGAAATGAATTAAAGTAACATTTAATTAAGACATACAGGTAGGTTAAAAAAGTAGATTTAACACATTACGTGCAAACCTGCAGTGTCATCACTGCCATTTGTCATCGTGAAATGTGTTTTCTGTTACTAGGTCCAGAGGAAAGGATCTGCTTGCAGTATATTCTCAATTCCTGATCATTAAGATTCTCTTGTCAAATCACACATTCCCCACCGTATGGTAAATGCCTATGTGTACCAGGCCTTCCCTATAGGGAGGACAAAAAGTAATTGAGATGTGATCTCCAAGGAACTTTCTGAGACCCACACCCTAGTTTTCCCCAATGAAAACCAACTTTGATTCTTTTAGTCCTCTTACAGCCTGTAAGCACTGTAAAGAAAAAGTGACAATTAATTGGTTCCACAAAGCCTGTGTGTGTTTGTCCACTGAATATTAATTCACGATGGTGCTACTATTCTAAATGAAAAGGGAAATCCTATAAAAATTGGTTTAAAAAAGAACACAGCATAGTCCTTAAAATATGTTTCTTTGAAAAAAAAAAGGCGGGGGAAGTGGTGGTAGAATGCATTTAATTACTTCAAGTAAAAAGAAAATGCACATCTCATAGCCTGTTTTTAAATGTGACCAAAATCAGTCTTTTAATCCTGCCAGATTTATAAAAATGAAGAGAACCTAATAATTAAGTGGCTGACTAGAGGACAGATGACTCTGGTTTCTGTGCTATATAGAAAAAAAAAATTCACAAACCCCCAGGCATGTTAATTTTTGACAAATAAGCCGTAAACCGTAACAGAAAATTATCACAGGAGACCACTGGTTCATTTTGCAGGAATTTCCAGATGGAACTCACTGCACAGTCTTCAAAAAGTGTTAATTTAGATTAGGACATGAGTGATCATCTTTTTAAACTTTTATGCAAGTAAACAGAACCTGTGTTTGCTATCAAAACTCAAATTGGCCTATTTTTAACATCTGGCATCTATCTCTTCCATTTTAAAGTTGATTTTTCATTCCAGAAACATGGAAATTCCACTCATGGGTCTCCATTCCCTACCATTTGGTATGCATTTCTGAGACCTTAGGAAGTAATGCCATTTTGGGAGTCCCAAATTTTATTATTTTGTATATTTAGTCCAACAGATGGAAGAGATTGCCCCGTTTTAAAAATTATTCTTGCATAAAGGGATAAAGGTTGGACTTATTAATCTTTTCTGACCCTACTTATAACATGTGAGAATTTCCCCTCAGTATTCATCTGCTGGTAATGAACTAGTTGCAGTTAAGTCTGGGAAGTAAGACAACACACACTTGCTTTCCGTACTATCTAATATGTGTCTGAGAGTGAAATTATCAAGTAAATTTTTTTAGTATTGGATTAAAATACTAGGATGAAAATGCGTGTCATAGTGTAGTAGATTTTGTCTGGAACAAGGAAGCGTATTTGTATTTTGCTAGTAGCTGTGATTGTTGTTTTTCAGTTGCTGTCATGTGAGACTCTTTGCGACCCCATTGACTGCAGCACACCAAACCAGTAACTGGGATACTGATTTACAATCCACCTGCTTGTGGAGTTATTTAATGTTGTCTTCCTTGGTGGTAAAATGGAGGTGATGACATTGGTCTGCCTTCCTTAGAAGTTGTGTAGAGGTTTACATATCATACATTGCTTTCACTTTCATCAGAAATATTAAGAGAGCCCTGAATAGATGCTGGGGATGTCTCCTGGCTGCCTAGTTGTTATTTATCAGGTGAAATATCAGAATGTATTTACATAGCCAAATTACTGGAACAGATTTGCCTACTGAGGTCAAGTCATGAGACGCTTACTGAGCACAGGTGGGCTGAAGTTACTCTGGTTACATTATATTGGCATAGTTCATCTTGTTCCAGTATCAACTAGACCATAAAATGTATCATGCCAGATGAGTACAACAAACAAATCATGAAATCTGCTTCCTCTTTATACAGTCACAGTAGCCAGGTTGATACTGGAACTTTTCTTTCTTCCTTTGTCATACACCATCGTAATCTAACTTTTTGTGGCTAGTATTGAAATGATGGAGGTTTGGGGAGAGGGGCGGGTTTTCAGCGGGTTGTTTTTGTTTGTTTGCTTTTGTTGTTGTTTTTGCTAGTTGCTTTGTAGCCTGTGTTCCCATCAGATGTTTTTCTCGTGTTACTTTTTCATTTAGTATAACATTGAAATTTCCACCCACAAAGGAAACACTCTTTTCAAAAAAAGCCTTGTGGCTTTGGCAAGAATGTAGTTTTGTTTTCAGGTAACATTTTACTGGTAGCTGCTACAAAGAAAAGAGAACATTATTAGTAGGATCCAAATTGTACTTGTGTGATAGCTTTCTTCAAAAAAGGGCATGCTATCTCTTAGAGCACGTATATAGCATATATAGGAAGTTCTCATATGCAGTTGTCATGGTAATGAAAATGCAGTGGTCCTTTGTATTCCATTTGAATAAATAGACACAGACAACTTAGGGAACTTTATGAGACATAAATTACTTCTGGTCCATGGTTGTACAAAGTACTAAGCATATTCTTGTTTAAACATCTTTCTAGTCATGTGTTTTCCAAAGTAAGCAAATGTTAATTTATGCTTCAGAACTAATAAGAACATGTCTCCTCTTGGAGTTGTTCATTCATCTGAAATATGTTCATTGATACCTGAGGGAAAGGAGAGTTAATGAATCACAAAGCAGAGTCATGGTGGGGGAAATTGTGTCCCTCACTCTTTCCAAAGACTAGTTTCTGATAATTGCTATTAAATGGACTGAATAATTCTTTGAAAACCATATTCTTTTAAAAACTGGAAGTGTTTAAAATAGAGTCCAGGCATGGGTTCTTAAGTCTGTAATAATTAGCCAAATAAGCCAGGGCCAACCTGTGTCCATTTAATTGATGGTCAGTTGTCTTTGGAAACATGTTATTAGAATTAGTTTCATCTTAAATCTTTTAACATTTTAAATTGTATAAAATTATTTCTAGAGAACTTGTGGCATTTCTTTTCATTCCTTTTATCTGATACATTTACAAGCATCTTAATTTGCTTCTTTTTTTTAAAAAAAAAATACTTGATTCAATTGTACTCCAATCATGGTCACAGAATTGACAGGTAAATTTTACTAAAATCTTAACATTGTACTACTTCTGTGATTTGTCCACTTGAATTTCTCATTTTGTCTTTGTGGACCATTTGCATTTATTGGAGGTAAAAATAACATCCATGGTGGCCTATGATTATATTCTCCCTTGATTATAATTTAGGCTAAGATGTCATTTTTCTACATAAACATGCGATTGTGACATTTCTCAAATTCAAGTCAAATTCTGAGGAATTCCCTGATGTCCCCTTATAGTGAATGTGTCTGTGGTCAATTTGGTCTACTCTTACCTCTCACTTGGTAAATTAATATAAATCATGAGTTACAAAAAGGCTACATATGGTCAAAGAATGCAGTATAACTCCTTAGAAAAGTGTGTTTTTCCTTTTCTCCCCATGGCAAATGTGTGTATATTTGTCTTCACTGTGTTATGTTATTTTGAAGGCATAGTCCTATTCAAAATTGCTAATAAAATAGTTATTTTATTATTGTTAATAAAATAATCCTACTTTAGCAACAGGATTGTCTTCACCGCTTTGACAACTCATCTGAGACCCTTGTAATGACCCCGATTAATAACTATAGAGTTCAACCCAGAAGCTATCCATCCTGTTGCCATTTGGAGATAAAAACCATATTCTATTAAGACTCCTGACAGCTTCACCTCTGTGACTAGTGCAGGTCATTCTACTCTGCATTAGCTTCTATCACTAGTGGAGAATATTCTTTCTTTGCTCCCTGTCACTGGCCAGAGCTGGGCCGCACACTCATAAACTCAGAAAGAGGCATTTGCTGGAACACTCTATAAAGCCAGGTCATGTCAGAAGGTAATAACTCTTAAGAGATTCTGAACACAAGGGCAGTCACTTTCTTAGTGCTAAAGTTATTTGCCACTTAAGGCTTGAGCCGGCCACGAGCCCCCTGATCCTCCCTTCCTTTGGTGTGATGAGTAGGATTGTTCTCTTGAAAGTAATAAGCTGAAAGTCTTTAGGATGTGGTGGAAGTCCCCAGAGGCTCTCGTACCATGCTGGAATTCAGGCCCTTCCAAAGATCGTGGCCCCAGTGTTCAGTTTCCACATAGGAGTGGTTTTCCTCTTGCCTTTCTATTTTTATTCATCTGAATCTGCTGAGTCTGACCAATGTAATTATCCCTGGTATTCATTTTGTCAAAGTGTATTAGTGAGAGATCAATAATATGGATCAACCCATTCACTTTCTACTTGTTTGGGTGTATTGATTCAGTTTAAATAAAAGTCAACCTGCTGTATAATGTTTGTTTACTCTGGCCCTTGCTGAACATTTCCACACCCTCACTGACTGTGTTTGTGTCATTTGTTCGACGAAGAATACTCGGTTTCCCTGGGGTTCCCACGTAACCCTCCTCCAGTGTGGGCCTAAGCTAATCGCACTTTCTCCCCAGGACTGATGGACGCCGCTGGTCCTTGGCTTCCCTCCCCTCCTCTGGCTATGGGACAAACACTCCCAGCTCTACGGTCTCTGTAAGTGCCCAGTTTTTCTCTTATACACCCCAGAGCTCTTGCATGGGCAGCACTTTCTCTGGGTGTTCCCTGATAGGGAGGAGAGGATGAATTCTGTATGTCTGTCCCTCCGAGTAGGCTTCACATCAAATGATGAGCTGACAGACACAAAAAAGACATACTCTTTGCTGCAAGCTTTTAAATTATGGTGCACAAATTGAGCGAGTCCCCAGATCACAAGTTGGGAGGAGACTGGGAGCTTTTGTTTTAATACCATTTGGTGTTTGGGGGTAGGGGAGGGAACACAATCTGGTTTTATTGCTTTGGTTCCATGCCAGTGATATTAGTACTGAAAATGCCATCAAACTTTGATGGCATTTTTTTTTCTTGTATGGCTTAGATGTAGAGTTCTGTTTTGTTTTGTTTTTTAGTTTTTATCTTTCAAAGAAAAAGAATGGCAAGCCTTAAATTTGTACCTTCTGGATAAAAACTTTCTTTTAAGGAGAGATTAAAAGAACTTAGAAGTAAGTTAAGATCAATACAGAGACAAGATGAAGCCATGGAAATAGGATAGAGGAAGAAGAATACTATTGCCGCAAACTACAACATTTCAACAAGAGCCCTATCAATTACTGAAAGTGATTCAGTGGCTTAGATACATGCCTTCTCCATTTAAATTCGTGATATTGTGGGATATTTGTCTCTACAGAGTTTATTTTTTTACTTTACTTTTTTTATTGAAGTACAGTTAATTTACAATATTGTGTTTTCTTCTGTGTAGCAAAGTGATTCAGTTATACACATACACATATATGCATTCTTTATTATATTCTTTTCCATTATAATTTATTCCAGGATACTGAATATAGTTCCCTGTGCTATACAGTAGGACCTTGTTGTTTATCCATTCTTTATATAATAGTTTGCATCTGCTAAACCCCAGACTCCCTATCCATCCCTCCCCTACCTCCCTCTCCTTCTGCAGAGCTTCTACAGAGATTTAGAAGCTGGTGGTCATTTAGAAGGACCTAGGATATGGTGTAGGTCAATCAATAAATACCTAATGGAGAAGTCTGAAAGCTCTTGTACCAGCCAGGAATGTGAACTTGGTTTTAGAGCCGCTTCTGAGTCATTCCTGTCTCCATTTTGTCAAAATCTGTGGTTTATCGCAAAGGGATATCTATCTCCCCCACCCCCCATAAACCCCAGCACTGTGCTAAGCATATAGCTTCACACTTAATATCGGTGAATTGAAAAGAAACTGTGTTAAATGTATAAACTTTAATTGATATCACCAGTGCCTTATATTTTATATTTCCAGAGTTCCAGATGCAGTGTAACATGGGTTTCCTAGAGCAAAACACTGGCCTGTTAAAATCTGTTGGATTATTTTTACCTTCTTATAACATTTTATTGAGGAGCAATAATTTATTTTCTTGTCCACTATTCCATTGGGTTGTGGTATGTGAGTTTATTGTCCATTTAGATCATTTTTGTGAAACATCCTGACAGTCCTGAATAGTTTCAGTGGCACTTTAGTCTCACATCCAGGAAAGGATATTCAAAACTCTTGAATGGCTTCAGTGGATAGAGTTGTCACTAAAGAATGGTAAACAAAGTCACCCTTGTTTTTTGTCAGTAAGCATCATTGTTTATTATTAGCCCATGTTTTAGATCTTGAAAGCATTGGCTACCACAGTGTGAAAATGACTGCTGAAACTGATTGACCAGAAAGCAAAAAAGAATAAGGATTTTAAGTGGAATTCTTCCCTAGACTTGTGAGCATCTCCAGTTAGAATCCAACCACCAGTAAACAGACTACTTGTCCCATTCTCATACATACTCTCATTGAATCCTCCCCGTGCCCCAAATTTGTATCTTCTTTCTTGACTTCAAATCCTTTTAATTTTAACTATATCACCTTGCTTTGTCCTGCAGTCAAGTCTTGTTATAGTTTGGATATAGAAGTTTCTCTTTGGCAAGAAAAACAGGGGAGGATGCAGGATCTTTGTTCTTTCTGTCTCTAGCTAGGAGATCATATGTCATTTTTAAAAGTGAATCTAAAAAGCAAGGGTGAGCTATGTAGAAGTGGACCCCATTTGGTACAAAGTACTTTAGAAATATTTTTATAAACACATTTTATGTGCTAGGTACTAGTCTCACTACTTACAATGCATTGGCTTATTGTAAATGAAAAATTTGAAAAAAAATGAAAAAAAAATATAAATTGTAAAATTTAATTGACTTGTTTAATTGTCTCATTTATTTGTAAAAACATGCTTTATAATGTAGTTGCCATTGTTTTCGTCATTTTATGGCTCAAAGCTCTGAGGCACAGAGAATGAACTGAGGGGCTGTTTACTAACCCCTGTGTGTAGCAATAAGAATACAGTAAGTTTCTCAACCCTGGGCACTTGACTTTTTAAAAAAGGAATTCACAAGGTATTGCTTAAACCACACTTGATAATTAATAAATCTGACCTGACCATCTGTCATGATGTCACTGCTGTCCCTGACTTATGTATATGCCTGAAGAGGAAGCTTTCTGAGACAATTTTAGTCACACACAGGTGTTTTGTGTTTCTAACAGCTTCCACCCAGAGGTAAAGCAGCTTTTCTCTTAGGTGTTTATTTTATTGGAGAAGGTGGTTTCATATAATTGTGGATCTCATATTCCTCTTTTCCCCTTCAAAATCAAATTGTAACTTTCAAAATGACTGTCTTTACCAAAAGACATAAGGCACTGTTAGATTTTTGGAATGTAGGTGCTCTAACAAGTTCAGTTATTTTTTTCTCCTTGTTGGCTATTGATAAAAATGATAATTGAAAATTTGAAATGCTGCTTCTCATTTTCCTCAGCTTCTTTATCTTCTTGCCCTTTAAATGTTAGGACAAAAAATTGTGCAAAGCTGCTCAGGAGTTGCATTTTTTTCTTTTCTAAGTCTAACCTGAATCACTTTTACAGTCTCATTTTCTGGGTTAACTGGTTGTGATTAAGTTAATTAGAAATGATTTTGGTTATTTTTTAAATAAAAATACAGAATATATACAGATAAAATCACAAACACTTTGAAAATACAGCTTAAGTTTTACAGACATTTGTTGTTAGCTGAGTTAGAGTTGCTAATGCTGAAATGTAAATACCACATCCTTTGGGTATTATAGAAACTGCAAAATTCCCAAGGGTTAAAATGCTTCATTCTGAAATTGAAAAGATTTGGTCATATGAAGTTAATAAGTTCTTCCTCAGAATATTTAGTATTGCTGCTTCTCTTAATTTCAAGTTTTGTAGTTAAAATTAATTTGAGAAACTTTTCCAAGGTAATATTCAGATTATAATTTTTAATTTTAAGATAAGTAATATGGAATTATAGCAGTCAGAAGATATCTCCCATATATTTCTTACAGATAAATTATTTTCTGGGGGAAAGAGTAAAAATAAGAATATAAATACTTATAAATATGAGGTCTGACTATAAAATAACATTACTTTAAGTGGAAAACTGCACATACATATGAATACTGTCCTTTACAAAATGCTTATCTTGGGAAACTAGTTTATTTGAATGATACCATTACTCACAACATTTTGGGGAAACTCTTCTAAGTGCCTTAGAACTAGAAGCACAGTTCTTTTTGTAAACCTTCACTCTTTGAAAGTGGATTTGATTTATGATGTAGTCAGAAGTTATATATGCAAACTAGTTGGGTGATGAGACTTACTGGCACCACGTTTAGAGAGCATGCTAGAAACATAAAGTCATGGGTCTTAATTTATTGAGGAATTCCAAACTAATTCTTGAAACTCTAATAAAAGTGCTGTTCCAAGGATGTACTGACCAGCAGAGGTATCTTTTCAGTGAGCTTGTGAGGTCCTAGGGACAGCGCCTGCAGCCTGTCACAAGTTCTCTGAGTCCCTGATCTTTGCTGGAACAGACTCCTGGACTGACCCTCTGCTGTCCATTAGTGACTCACTGTGGGGGGCCCTGTTTGATACTTTTGAGTTTCCAGGCTGTTTGGAGAGCCTCCAGTTGCTTCCTGTTCCATAAACTCATCCGGTGTCCCTGGGGTAGCGTCACCCTTTTCCCATTGACACCTCGTCTGTCCCAACTGAGAGGAGAGACGCTGTCTCCCCAGAGAAGCCCTTTGCTTCTCACTTCTCTAATACTTTTCCCACCTCATCCTTCATTCTAACGCATCCCCATCAGGAAGCCCTGGACACATTGCTGTGGAGTTCAGTCACATGGTTATGTTTATGGTATAACCACAAAATTTTCCTGTTGGAGTTAGCACCTGTGACCATTTTCTTACATTTGCTGCAGCTATTTTGACATGAACTTTTATTTTGATTAATAAATAAAATATTAAAGTAGAAATAAAGCCCTTCCCGCACAGTCCTTTTCTCTTCCCCTCTCCTCAGAGGGAATCACTCCCTAAAGTCACTTGTGTCCTCATGCAAACGCTGGTTCATAATGCCTTATGTGAAACTCTTAAGTCTGGTGTGGCTCTGGAATTAATTTTCACATTTTACAAAGTTAACATGATCCTCCCTGTACTGTACACAACAGCCCAGCAACTCAGAATCAGATACATTAATATTTCTATGGCAAAGCTGAATTAGCATTCACATCAAGTGGATTAAATGCGTATTTTAAATGGCTTTCCATCAGTTCAGCTGATGGCTTGCCACCAAAAAGTTATTACTGGGAATTTATGAATAGACATCTGGGTTTTTGGATTTTGGCTACAGGACTGTGTACGTTGATTTACCTTTGAGACATATATACAAAGTCTTAACTCGGGGTTTCTGTTTGCTGATTTCGTCATCTTTGCTTTTATGGCTGCGACTTCTCTCCTGCTGGCATTGACTTTTATTATTCTTTTACTGATTTCTTGAGTTGACTTTGGGTGTTTTGTTTCTTTTTTCATCGTGACAGTATTTAAAACTACTTGTGTTTTATGACTAGAGCTTTGGTTTACCTCAGAAGTCTTTCTAGTAGTGTTCTCATTTTTATAGTTTATAAAATAACCTCATTACATTGTAAAAAGTCCTCATTATCTTTGTATGTACTTAGAAAGTATTTTATAATTTCAAGGTACAAGGATATTTTAAAGCTTTAGTCTATTAATTTCTAACTACTGCACTGTAGTGTTTCTGTGTTTATGAAGTATGCTGTTGATGTGGCAGTTTTTTTTAAATAAAAAAAAACACCTGCTCGAATGGAATATTCAAATGAGTGGTATCTTTCAAAATATGCTTATTCTGCCTGTGTTTCCATTACTCAAACATTTCTCATTTCTTTTGCTAGAACCACTTAAAGAGTTTACCTCTCGATAAAAACAAACAAAAAAGCAATCACATTGTTTAATAGTTATATTTCTCAGATTAATTAAAAGCAGTGTTGTTTAGCCATTCACCTTTTCTACCTTACTTTGTTCTAAGTGCTGAGTGATTTTCAAAGAGCACATCTAGATTCAAGGGATTAAAAAAACGCAACACCACTGAAGCTGTCTCAAAAAAAATAGCATTAAGCCTGAGAACACAGAAAAAATTTCCAATTCCCAGTTTTTAAAACAATGGTATAAGTGAGACAAGTATTTTCTTTTCCCATCCCCTTTTTACCCAGGACTCATATTGATGATAATCACATCAAAGGACAGCATGCTTTGTAAAGACAGATCTCATTACCTTATTACTTTATTTTTGATTATACATCATAGAGTTCATTTATGATTATACATCATAGAATTAATTTTATGTTACT
This sequence comes from Cervus elaphus, assembly GCF_910594005.1. Taxonomy (NCBI): domain Eukaryota; kingdom Metazoa; phylum Chordata; class Mammalia; order Artiodactyla; family Cervidae; genus Cervus; species Cervus elaphus. The sequence goes on along the minus strand of NC_057839.1, from coordinate 15,758,136 downwards.
TACCCGAATAGCAAGTGTTAGAAGTGAGGATGTCACACTCCGCTGAGAACTAATATGTCATTTCTTGCTCCCAAATTCTCACTACAGTTGTCACTTTCTTGCTCTGGCTTTGACTGGGTCCCATCCGTTTTCAGACCCTGGTTTTTCTTCAGAGAGTAAACTATTTTTGGGGAAATTGTAGACAAATGAGATAAAATACGGTAGCCATCTAGACCTCTAGAGACCACATCAAGGTATACAGTTAGGCACTAGCTAATGTAATTATAACATGGAAAAGATGCAGTATAACATGGTGATGTAACAAAATTTAGTGCTGCGACCTAATATTCATTTAAAGCATTTCTTTTTGAGATAGTCATTAAACCTCACTTTGGTTTGTTGTAGTCATCCTGTTCCTCCCAGGAGAAGTTGCATCAGTTACCATATCAACCGACACCTGATGAATTACACTTCTTATCAAAACATTTCTGTACCACCGAAAGCATCACCACAGAGAACAGATGCAGGAACACACCCATGCGCCCCCGCTCCCGAAGTCTGAGGTATGTAGACCTGAGTGAAATGTTTTATTAGTTGGATAACCTCTTTGCAGCCATTTCAGGGAAAGACTTTGGGTCCTCTAATTCATGTATGTGTTAATTGGTTTATGAACTACTATAAATGTAGTGTGATTTTTTTTTTTTTGCATCTACACATGATATAGTAAATTACCATTGAAAGGCCTCTTACTATTTTTCTTTAAAATTTTTACAAGTTGATAATTGTTGTGGTAAAAGAAACCATAGTGAACGACAAGGACCACCCGAGAAACTTCTAGTTGGAAATTTCAAGATCATCAAATTATGGTGCTACATCAATTAATATTTGGCAAAGAAGCTTGGCTAAAAGGGAAGGGCAGCGTGTTGAGGTTCACATTTGGAATTCAGATTCCTTTTTATGAAAATCCACCCAGGTCTTGGATTTTTCCTTCTCATCACAAGTCTTAATTTCTCCAGGATTATGAGCGAGCCATTAGGAGCTTGTGTCCCTTGTATTTTGTCAAAGCCAAATGTAGTCCATTTGACGTTGAGTAGGGCTGGTTTTATTTTGACCTTGGCTCGCAAAAAAATAGATGTCACTGTTTGGTTCCTCTGAGAGTGACTCTAACAGAGAGATGACGATGTTTATTAAGGAGTGCTTGGGAATTACACCTGTCCGGGTGAAGGAGTGGGTAGTGGGATTGAGCAGAAGAGGAGTCCTGCCTCTGTGTAGGCCCGGCAGCCACAACCAACCCCATAGGGAGTTCTGGGGAGGAAATGACCCATCAGAGCTGTCCCTCTGAACCAAATGGCCCTTCCTTTCCATCTCCACTCAGTCCTGGGATGTGGTACTCTGGGAAGGACTTGGCCTTGGGTGAGGGGGCTCTGCGTGCATGCCAAGTTGCTTCAGCAGTGTCTGACTCTTTGCAGCCCCATGGACTGTAGCCCACTAGGCTTCTCTGTCCATGGAATTCTCCAGGTAAGAATACTGGAGTGGGTAGTCATTCCCTTCTTTTGGGGACCTTCCCAACCCAGGGATCGAACCTGTCTGCCGCGGCTCCTGCCTTGCAGGTGGATTCTTTACCACGGAGCCACCGGGGAAGCCTGAGGGGAGTCTGCATCTGAGGCCATATCCAAGGGGCCTGACTGCTGAAGGCTGCTCCAGCCCCAGCAGCTGGGACAACAGGTCCTTCTCTGCAGGGGGGGCAGGGAGTCCATCCTGGGTCCTCCAGAATAGGAGATCTCCATGGCATATAGAACTGGCCTGCTTTGATAGGAAGGTTTATTTTAAAACATAGTTTGTCAGGTGTTCAGTTGAACATCAGAGTTTGCTGAGAAGGGTTTTTTTTTTTTTTTTTTCTTTTTTCCTTTGTACCTTCCTAGTGCCATATAGTAAATATAGCCATGTGGTGTAATCATGTTAGATTATTTTGAGATATGGAATAAAATGTTATGAATTCATTTAGAGCCATTGTATTTTACCACATGGGTGCCATTTTTTGTATTACGAAAGGAGTTCACAGGATAGCTAGCACAAGCAGCTATATCGTCTCAGAAATACATAAAGTCACGCTGCAGTTGCCCAACTGTGTTACCACTAGGAAGGAGCAGGAGTCTACAATTGAAATAAAAAAAAAACCTCAGAGTTGTGTGCCTCTGTTTCATACTGCACACGGTGCCCACCCCAGCATCCCAGTCCCAGCTAGAAAATGGATTTCGGTGGTGACACCTGTGCTGTGGGAAACTCTTAAATCTCTTCAGTGGCACGTGGCAGAGAGCAGATGTATGATAAAAGTGTGAAATTGACACTGCAGCGTGCCCTGGACATTGCTGTTTGTACTCTTTTATGTCCCAGTTCATTCACTGGTTTCTGGAACCACACAAGTACATGCTACATACAAAATGTAACTGCAATTTAAGAATGTTTTATGAACTTTTATATTGTACCTATAGTTAATTTTCAGCATTCTACTTCTGGAGCTTTCTTTTTGAATCATATTCAGGGTTTCTCTGTGAGTATGTGTGTGTGTGCGCATGCACTAATGACTGATTTTGTAGTTTATTACCTAATATACTTTTCTTACAAAGGCTGCATAGTACTTTTGTTGCAACCCATTGTTTATAAATAAAAATCTTATTTTCATTTCATGCTGTAGCAAGTTTAAAAGGGTAATTTGCTTTGCTTGCAGCCCTGGACGTTCTCCCGCCTGCTGTGACCATGAAATAATTATGATGAACCATGTCTACAAAGAAAGATTCCCAAAGGTAATGAATTGAATTGAAGATGTCTAGCACCTAAACCAACAGGCAACATAGGTTTAGCGTCTGTAAGGTGGTTTTTTCGAGGAAAGTAATGGTCCAGTCCAGTCATGACTCGCATAAAATAGCACTGTAGCCTTCTTTAGAAAGATAAAATCACTAAGCCCTTTTAAAAGGTGCTGAGAATCAGCCACACATTCTGTGGACTGAAATGGCTGTAAAGTAAATCCCATTGGTTCACCTGCCCACTGTGACGAGTTGGATGTGGGGGTGCTGGGAGATGTTCCGTGAGCATCTGCTTTGAAAGGCCGCTGGATTCTGGGGCTCCTTCTGCCCATTCTGGGCCTGCTGCTTGGTCCAGCAGAGACTGTTCAGCTTCCTCAGAAGCCTGTAAATGGGTTTATGTCACAAAAGTCTTTTACTTTTCTCACCTAATTTTTCTTTTCTGTGGCTTCCAGTCTCTTTAGCAATTATAAGTCTAATCCTCTTTATTCAGAAGGAAAGTCCAGTTGCAGTGTTCCCCATTGGACGGGCCAGTAGAATTTGGACTGAACCAGAGAGCCTTTGGAGACGGGTTGATGCCACTTGCCCCGGCTGCAAAGAGTTGCTGTCTGCCAGTCCCCATGCCCTAGTCTCCATGGCTTTTCCACCAGCGTGTTTCTACACATTTGGGAGAAACAGTCGCTCCATTCTGTCCCCGTTCCTCCCCTTATCACCTTTGTAACCCTAGGCAGGAGAGCAAAAGGAAATCCTCGGCTTCATAAATCAGGAGTAGAGTACTTATTATTTGTAATGAACCCAACATTGATGTCATTGATTACGGTCGTTTTAGCCATTTATCACATGCGACTTGTTCACCAGGGAAACAGATCCTGACTTTACTAGTTAATACTGGTTAGGATTTTAGAAAGGAACAGGAGGCAGAGAGAATCTCCCAGCATATACAATAAATTCAAGCAAGGAATATTGATTAGGCAATCGGGGATCCTAGAGAATGAAATAAAAATTGGGAAGGAAATTTTAGACTTACGTTGTCAAGGGAATTCCTTTGACCTTTTGCCCAAGATGTAGCTTTTTGAGGAAAGAGTATTGATGGTATAAGATGCTTGTTCCTGGTACATTAAAATACAGCCAAGAGAGCAAACTGTTGGCCCACCCTAAGGAACTCTAACTTCAGTTCTGATTTTTGAATAGGTAAAAACAGAGCTGCAAGTATTTGATATTTTCGGCAAACTATCTGAAAGAGCCCAAGATTTGAAATGACAGCACAGCAATTCACAGATACTGAGTTATTTGGAGAAGCTTACATGGACCGTTTTACATTTGATAGGGCATAGAAAATAAGTAATTATCACCCTGGGAGATTCAGTTTCTCGTATATACCTCTTTTTCCATTTGGTGAGGCTTCTTCTTCTTCTTCTTCTTTTTTTCAAATAGACTTTATATTTATAAGGCAGTTTTAGATTCATGGCAAAGTTGAACAGAAAGTACAGAGAGTTTCCAAATGCTCCCTGACCCCATACATACACAATCCCCTCTTATCAACATCCCCCTACACACACCTCTGGTCCCAGAGTGGTCCATTTGTTATCACTGGCAAACCAACACTGACACACTGTAATCACCCCAAGTCCATAGGTTGCATTAGGGTTCACTCCTGTATTGTATATTCTGTGGGTTTTGACACATGTATAATGACATGTATGTATTTAGCATTTTATAGTATCATGCAGAAGTGAGGCTTCTTTTAAATTTAACTTCTAGAATTCTATTTGATAACTTGTAGAGGTCTCCAAAAATACTAAATAAATGTGGTGATTGTACCGTGTACCTTTTGTGTTTCCTTGTGTAACGTCTGTGTGTGCGTGTCTTCTGTGCGCAGGCTACAGCTCAGATGGAAGAGCGCCTGAAAGATGTCATCACCAGCCACTCTCCAGACCACGTCCTGCCGCTTGCAGATGGGGTGCTCAGCTTCACTCACCATCAGATTATTGAACTGGCTCGCGATTGTTTGGATAAGTCCCACCAGGGTCTCATCACCTCACGATACTTCCTTGAATTGCAGCACAAATTAGATAAGCTGCTACAGGAGGTATGGGTCTTATAAAGTTTTTTGATTTGTTTTGCTTTTACCCTGAAAAAAGACAAATTTTATGAGTGCATTTGCCCAACAAGTTTCAACTATGAGACAGAGTTCGTATTACACAGAAGCAAAGAAGAAGAAAAAAATTGATTGCTACTTGCTATAAATTGTTTCAGGTCAACATTTAGAGTAATAGAAAGTTAATGTAATAACCTTTACAGGAACCTTGGGACCCAGCAATCTATGGCTGTTGGATAAGTGGATTGTGAAAGATTCTGAAGCAGTGATTTTTTTCCCCCCCTCCTTAACCATAAAGTTAAAAATTGCCTGAATGTACGTGCATTTTTTGATGATGCTATCTAGTTCTAATATCTGGAAAAGCTAAATGGAAAATTGCTGGCTTCTTTCAGGCCATGTGTCCTGTTAATTAACCTGCATGTGGTACTGGGTAGTAAATGGCAACTTACATTTTCATTGGTGTCAATATTTCTTCTAACAAAATATTCAATTTCTAAAATGACAGATAAACACAGGCCCCTTCCAGGCCTAACACTTGCATGCCTAGCTCCTGATAACACCCAAGACAGGAAGGGAGTGTGCATGTTGGGATGGAATTAGTGCATAATATTGCTGTCCTGATTGAAATTGATCATCCACAGCCTACAAGTAAAACCTGTTTAGCCTATATATTTGGATAGATTGTATTTTTGTATCGCATCGGCATACATTATGCCCATGTAAATAAAACCGTAGGTGGTTTTCTCTAAGGATGATTATGTAAATAATTGCATGGAACTGAATGAAAATATTGGCATCCTAGTTTTCTAGGAATCCATCTGTCCTTGCTCATACTGAATTTAGTTGTGGCAAGATGAGACAGTCCTCTCTGACAAGCAGCCACTATTTTTCTTCCCTTTCCCATCTAAACCTCCCAACAGAGTTCTGTGCTCTGTCCCCATTTCTCACATTTCAACCTTTTGTAGCCCACAGAGGCAGTTTTTCTTAGACTATCTTTGTGTGAACACTGTATTCTGGGGTTTTATTGTCAGTTTCCAATGTGTTATAGACCAATGCTACCATAAATTACGATAAAAATGTATTTACCTCTCTGAGATATTTTTTCCTTAATTTCTCAGTTCTGTATCAGGATATTGTTATAATTACCAGTTAAGTTCTGTGGTTCATTCCTTCACAGGCTTTCCCTGTAAAGGCTTGAATCCATAACTGAAGCTATTTGCATTGAAATACCCCACTTAATTTTGTTTCTATATGATAGACTTGGCAAGCTGTTTCATGGCAATTAGAAAAAAATCTTAGGGTTTCAAAAAATCATGTGAATGCACCATATAATAGATTAACTGTTGACTTTTAGGGAAATTTTTCTCTTGGGCAGGGGAATATATATATGTGTAACATTAAGAGCACCATCAGGGTCTATAGTTATAGTTGCCAGTTGGTTGTCTTTAAACACATTTTATTTTATAATCATTCCCCAATGGTCATTTTCTCTATTTTTTCTTTTAAATGTTAACTGTTTTGTTTTTGCTTGTATATAGTTTCTCTACCTACATTTTGGAAAGTTGCATTTGATTTAATTATTCACCTAACATTTGATATAAGCAGCATACAGCTTCTCCAGTTATATCTGGAAAATCAAGGTTCCTCATCAACTATCCACTCTGCTTGTATCATGTACTTGATGTGTCATAAACCTTTAATGTCTCCTTCATTCATGGCTCACATTAAGAGCCCTAATGTTTGATTTTTAACACAGAGAATAAATCAACGTTTTGCAATTAAAATGTAGCTAATGGAGCCATTTGGTAGATCTAGACGTTTAGTAGTGTCCGTTTATGTAGAGATAATGTCTGCTTATCAATCTTTTAAAAGTATTTTCTAAGTCACTTAGTTTTTGAATATTTTCAGTTATCTAATTAGCATGCTTTGCTGATTTTCTTTCCCATTTAATGGAGCAACTCTCTCATCATTCTTTTCATTGCTTCCTCATAGGCTCACAATCGTTCAGAAAGTGGAGAGCTGGCATTTATTAAACAACTAGTTCGAAAGATCCTGATTGTTATCGCCCGCCCTGCTCGTTTATTAGAGTGCCTGGTGAGTTGTCCCTTGAAGTGACTTTGTTATTTATTGTTAACTGTGGGAAAGCAGGGACCACCCGAAAGCCCCAGTTACATTTGGCTTCAGAGACAGAGCTAAAAGGAAAGAGTCAAGAAAGAGAAAGTGAAGTCGCTCAGTCGTGTCTGACTCTTTGAGACCCCATGGACTGTAGCCTGCCAGGCTCCTCCTTCCGTGGATTTTCCAGGCAAGAATACTGGAGTGGGTTGCCACTTCCTTCTCCAGTGGATCTTCCAAACCCAGGGATCAAACCCAGGTCTCCCGCATTGCAGGCACACTCTGTATGGTCTGAGCCACCAGGGAAGCCCAAGAAAGAGCCAAGAGGAACAGCAACTCATGGATGTTGATGACAACATCTGTGCTTTCCTTCTCTGGTTTTCGGTAAAATTCTAGGACTTGTGTTGTATTGAGAGGTGGTTGTTATCACATTCTGGTCAAACCTAAAAAATTGATTATGAAATAATGCACTTGACTTTATCTCAGCATAATTTCTTTGTTCGGGCTCGTTCAAGACACTCACTGTGCCTCACTTTTCTGGAGATGCCAAGATGCAGAGAAAGGGAAATCAGAGCTAGGATAAATGGTAACCTGTGGTTATAACTCTTACTTTTGAAATGTGGCATGTTCGAAATAAGGGCGTGTCAGCAGCCCATTTGGAGAATACAGTAGGGCCTTATCCAGACCTCAGGGAATGAGACTTTCCACGATTAGTTTATCGATTATACTTTGTTTAGTCAGTGACCATTTTCCTGTTTGAAAATCTTTGCTTCATTTTATGTTGTTTTGATTGAAATGTTAGTCAACACTGTGAACAAAGGTGAGGGTTCAAACAAAAAAATAGTTTCATGGGGCTTCAAGTAGTATCAAAACTCACTTTTAAGTTCACAAGCCATTAGAGTATTGATATTTATAATACTGCGTACAATACGGCTTTTCAGAACTTTACATGTACACACACATATACATACTTGGTGATATTATTTTGGTTTTATTCTTATTGTAATTAAGATTTGTGGTTTTTTCATAATAGTGAAATGTTTACAGCCTCATAAACTTACACTAGTGCATAGTGAGATGTGGTAGAGGTTAAGTCTAGAGAAGAAAGGTAGGCGTATGGTGGAGGAAGTCTTTCCATCAATGCAGGGACTCTGAGACTCCTAGACTCAAAAGCACCATTCAGCATTTGAGTGTCTCTGGAAGAATAAAGGGAAAGCAAAATACTCCGGATGCCTCTGGGGCGGAGAACCATGTGACTACCAGATACAGGCAGAAGGAAGACTGGTTTGTTCCCTGCTCTTTGTGTTGTACCTTTTGAATTATGCACCACAGGCTTGTACTTCCTGCAGTTGTTCAGTTTGGGGGGAAATACCATTTAGCATTGAAATTTGCTTCTCTGGACAGCAGCAGACATGCTAAGAGAGATGTTGCCTTCAAAGAGGAAATGACTTTTTTACAGTAATCAGTCTTAATCAGAAGAGAAGCAGTAAAGGTCCATGTAGCCTATCAAAGATAGAAACAAGTGCTGCTTTTTGAGCTGTTTAAAGCTCAGATGAAACTGGAGTTTGAGAATTTTAGGGAATATTTCTCCCAACCATTCATCTTAGGCCTGTAGTTCCAATCTTGCCTTGCCTCTGCTTTTAGGTTTCTGTAAAGGGTACTGAGTGTGGACGTTGGTTTGGCTTTACTCCATTTGTAGCATGCTTTTTCATTTAGAAGCAACAGTCAGCCAAAGGTAAACTGCTTAAGAGAATGTTACCAAATTTTTACAAAGAGGTGACTGGAAGTACTAATTTTGTGGCATAATTTTAGAGTTCAATGATAAAAGTGGTAATTTTGAGATTTTTCTTTCTAATATTTTTGGACACCTCTACACTAAAGGAGTTTCCTTCAAAACTTTTCAGAAAAATGCATTCTCATATTACTTCTTCTTAGGTTCTTTGGGCAGAGAGAGAAACTGAATCTCTTTGGAAGAGATTCATGGATTTTTAAAACTTTTCTAAAATGGCACAGTTAAAAATTCAGACCTGTTCATTTTCAGTAGGATAGATAGCTTAAGTGGAGCCTGGTACCTTCAAAGTCACATTACAAGGAAATTGGAAATGGAAATTATCTTTACGTTACCAAGGATTTAATGTCTTAGAATATGATTAGGCTTTGAATATGACCTGAAAATTATATGCTTTTTAAATGAAGTAATCCTTTTGCCTTCTTTCAGTATAAATAACTTACAACCATATGTATCCAGCAATTTCACTGTGAATAGGGTTTATGTAATAAAACGTTAGACAATTTTGGCTCAAAGAAGTATACATCTGTGTTTGTCTTCTGTTAGGAATTTGATCCCGAAGAATTTTACTACCTATTAGAAGCAGCAGAAGGCCATGCCAAAGAAGGACAGGGTATTAAAACTGACATTCCCAGGTACATCATTAGCCAGCTTGGCCTCAATAAAGATCCTCTGGAAGGTGAGTAGTACCTGGTTGGGTTGACCTTTTACCTGCTTATTCATCATGGCCTCATTGAAGAACTTAGTGGCAAATCTTTCCTTTTTCTTCTTGTTTTGACCACTATCTGGTGAAAAGGCCAAATCTGGGGGCCAATTGTGACCCAAAGGAAAGAGCTCTAAATTGAATTTTGTGTTTACCTAGCGTGGGGAGGAGACCTTGAAATCCTGAAGGCTTCTCAGCCTGAAACTTATTTCCAGGAAGGTTTAGATTTCCACCTTCTCGGGGTGTTGTTTCTCCTGGGAAGCGCTACTTGATTCTTCTCAGAGGTGCACATTTTTTAAATGTTGGTAAAGAAATTAACTACATTTAATTTAAAAGTGACATTTCAATGTAACTGAGGAGTAAGGTAACTGATCACTGGTGATTAACTTTAAGTCAGGTGCAGTCTTCGTAAATCTATTTTTACTTACTTATCTCAGAAAAGTATGAAAAATAGTAATATATATATATTTTATATATATATATATACTGGGGAGCCAGTTGGAGAGAGAAGGCTTTCTAGAACTTAGGCAAGGATTTCTGCTTGAATAAAAAAAAAAGTCCACTGCTATTAAATGCAGAGAAGGGGAAGCACCCTGTTAGTGGGTTGGTTTTTGTTTTTTTGTTTTTTTTTTCCAAATCTGATATTGGCAAACCACCCCTGTCACCACCTTTTCCTGTTCATTATTGTTTGGGATTGTCATTTGAAACACTTAGGTTATATACTGCCTGAAAAGACTCAAAAACAATCATAGACTCCTTTATTCAAAATTGTCTTCCTGGTTCATTAAATTGAATTTGCAAACAGTGTTTATCTTGCTAAATTGTCTGTGATGATGCTAACTGTTGGCACAGATATGTTCCCATCTACAGCCAGGGAACCTGCTGCTCTCTGACTGTTCTCCTATTTCCCCCGCTTTGTCTGCTCTTATGGCCATCAAGTCTTTGCTTCCAGTGAAATGATGCATGCATTACGGGGAGATAATGCCAGATAAATTTATACTGTACTGAAAGCAATACCACAACAGATTCATCACTTATCGGAGACTGGTGGCTGCTTTTCTGAAAAGTTCCCTGGGGAGAGATTTTTCCCCATGGCTTTTAAATTACCATCTTTACCTTTTTGAATCATGAGTCTTCAGAAATGGTTTAAATCAATGAAATAAAAAGGGCAGATGTTTAATGGTATTTAGATGAGTTTTAAAAATCTCTTCAGGCATTACAAAATGATGCCTTAGCTTCCTGCTTCAAAAGCTGACTCTTGGTTCCATTCCATTACTACCCACTGCTTACAAATAATATGTATTTCCCAGATAATAGTTATTTAGCAGCAACTCTATTTAAAACAGAACCATCTTTTAATTTGTTTTTTTATGAAAATAATTGGAGTGGGGGAGGCTGTCAAAGTGTATTATAGTGACTCTTCACGCTGGTAGAGTTAAGGTTGTGTCAGCCCTTGAATTGTAGACTGAGTGAGCTCTTCACAGTTTTCTTACCTGGCAGGAAATATCGCTGTAGACTGAACCTTTGGTAGGGGAATAATCTGAGGCCCATTTATATACCTTTATAGTCTTAAAAAATGTTTAACACTGATTTTTGACAAGTTTCATGTTTTAGTTATACAAATTTATCACTAAGAGTTGTGTTTTTAACTTTTTAATTTTCTGAATTCAGATCCAAGGATAATTTTTAATCTGTTTGCTATAATCACTTAAAACATGATTATTGCAAACTCTGATCTATGTGTATTTGCCTTCTTGTCATCATGGGCATTGGCAGACCTAAAACTTGACTTTTGAGGGTTCGGAGTCAGGGTTTGGCATGGGACTGCCCAGAGTGTCAGCACTGTAGGTGGGTCACCCTGATCAGACTGATGAGCTTCCTGTGCCTCAGTGCTTTCCCCAAAAACTGAATAATGGCATCTCTTCATATGGTTGTTTTAGGATTATATGAGTTCACGTCTGCACCCAAGATGTATAATAATGCTTAATAAGTGTTAGTTACTGTTGCTGTTTTGGGGCTTCCCTGGTGACTCAGGTGGTAAAGAATCTGCCTGCAGTGCTGGAGACCCAGGTTTGATCCCTGGGTTGGGAAGATGCCCTGGAGAAGGGAATGGCCACCCACTCCAGTATTCTTGCCTGGAGAATCCCACAAACAGAGGAGCCTGGCAGCATACAGTCCATAGGATTGCAAAGAGTCAGACATGACACACAAATACTTTGAGCCCCTCCAACTGAATACATTATAATTTACCTCCTAGTCCATGACTTCACAGTGCTAGCCACAGAGGATGTTGACTCATTTAAATGACACAAAGAAAGCACACAGGTTTTACTGAGCTCATTTTTAATTCCTGGATTTCCTCTGTAAGTAACCTGGTATAGTGTCAATCTCCAGTTATTTTAATTTCTGTAGTTAATTTTTCTCTAAAGGCAACACTGTAGTGTTGCTTTGCTTCATATCTTTTTTGTGTAATCTCTCCCAAGAAAGGATGATTATATTTATAAGAATATGAATCCATGAAATTCTGAGCACATAGGAAGTAATATTAGATACACACAAAAATACGTAACTAAATACTGTAACTCTTTATTATACTTGTTTGATTTTTAAAAATTAGAAAATTCAAATTATTTGTGATTCTGCCACTTAGAGATAACCCCCTATCAAAGTTTTGGAGAAAATTCTTTCAGGTTCTTTTTTTAAATTAAACATGTTTTGTTTTTTTCTGTTAAGTATAAAAATCAAAACAAACCAGAAAATGAGTTCGGTTTTCTCATTTACTTATATAGACTCAAGGATGCATTCCAGTATTGGTTGAGCAATTAAATGCTTTGTCTCATAACGAGACCAGTAGGGTAGAATTTAGACTGGTGTCAACATGTGGCATCCAGCCCAGAACTGACTCCTTTACATGGTATAATTAATAGTAATAAACAACAATCAACATTCAATAAGCACTTAATTTTTGTTAGTTAACATGCTAAGAGCTTTATATGCATATCCCTTGTCATACTCATAAAAAACTGAGATAAACAGTACTGTTTCCATCCTACAGAGAAAGAGCCCAAGGTTAAGAACTCACTAGTTAAGTGCTCTTCGTGGGGGTAGCTCAAGTCATCTCAACTCCAAACTCTTCTTAACAGTTACTGTTGCTTCCTTTCTGACAAATTGCGAATTCTCATGGACTAGGAATGCTTGCTCTCGCTGCATGTGACGGGATAGAGCAAAGGGTGGCTCATCACAACCTGAGACTCAAGCTCTGAGCTACAGGCAGTGCCTCTCTGATGCATCAGAGCCTAGGAAACTTGCCTCTCCTGAGTATCTGTTTACAGGCATAGTCGTTGAGCCCTCCAAACCCCTTCCACGCTGCGGTGATCGTGTCAACCAGGGGGTCCTGCTAGCATGCGCAGATGCCCACCTCCGAGTGGGACTATGTCTAAGTATTCATAGGGAATGCGGTTCTCGGGAAAAGGGCATGTAATGAACAGTTTCAAAATATCAGTTGTTGGTTCTTGCCATTTTGGATTTAAGATTTCCCCATGTGTACCTTGGAGTATAGAGTAAATTTTTCTTTTTTTTAATATTGAAGAAAATAGTTTTTCTTTAGTTTTATTAATAGCATAGTACTGCTGTCCAATTGCAATAGTCCTATTTCTCTTAAATCTTGCCTTTTTTTTTTTTTTTCAATTTAGAAATGGCTCAGCTGGGAAACTATGATAGTGGGACAGCAGAAACACCAGAAACAGATGAATCAGTGAGTGTAAGTATCTTTCTTGATGAAATATGATGTTGGTTTTTCTGTTTATGAGCATCTGGAGATTTTGGCTGTGTTAATTACTTTATTTGTTCAACACATATTTATTGTGCTTCTATAGGCGAGGCACTAGGTGTACAACTTTAGCCCCTCTCTTCAAAGAGAAACAAATTAATATAAGGAAATCATGCACAAAAAATCAAAATGAGAAACTTGAAGGAGATTGATGAAGAAAAAGGGCCAGGTGTTCCTGGAACATAACATAAAGAGACTTAGCTTCATCTTGCCAGTCCAGAAAGATCTCCTAAGGAAGGGATGCTTGACATGTGAGGGGTTACTAGGATGAGAAGGGGCAGAGGGAACTTTCCAGGCCAAGGAAACATCAGGAGACACGTGATAGGAGAGTGCTTCTGAGGGCTCTAGAGTGACGGTGACCGTGTAGCCTTCAGCTTCATGTTAAAACCCTCCAGCTCTGGTTAAAACTGCACACAGACGTCCTTGCTGTTCATCTGTGTCAAATCGTTTCTTTTGAAGAACAGTGGGAAGCTGTGGTGCTGTGGAGGAAAGGTGTGTGTGTCGTGGGGTGGGGTGGGGAGGAGTAGATAAGGAGATGACCCTAATAGAGTTACAGCGGGAAGAAAGTCACTCTGATCGCAGCGCAGGAAGAAGATGGGTGAGGGGAGCGGGCAGGGGGGACCCTGGGGAAGCCGTCTGAAAGGCTGCAGCGCAGCTGAGAGGGCCTCGTGCTGATGCCGTCCTTCCTGTTTGTGATCAGAGGAAGAGGAACCAGGACGGGCCACCCCCAAGCGTCAGGGGGTGAGGAGAGAGGGGCGGCTGTCTAGCCTGGGGGATGAAATGCCCAGACTCTGGAGCCAGATTGCCAGGTTTCAAGCCTGGCTTCACTTCTCACTAGCTGTCGGAGTCTCTCTATACCTCAGTTTCCTCATCTATAAAATATATATGAAAAATTAACGGAGGTAGTCTGTGTGAAATGGTTAGGACAGCCTCACGTAGTAAACGCTAAATAAAGGCAACTTTTTAATCAGTTTCATTATAACTGCCAGAATGTTGAGTGCGCTAAAGCTGAAGTTCGTTGAGACATCCAAGGAGAGCCATCAAGCAGGCAGCGTGTGTAAGGTGCGGGACCTTCCAGCCCCCAGAGGGAGAGTTTCTGGTGGACGGTCTAGGTGGCTTAGGAGGCATTCACGGGAGCAGGTGAGGAAGAATTAAGGAGACAGAGACTGGTTCAGGGTCTTTGCAGCCCGAGCTGTGGAGAGCAGTCAGACTGGGGTGGCTGAACAAGTAAGTGGTCCCAGGCTTGGATTATGTTTCCTGAGGTAGAGTGCTCGCAGGGGACGACTAGACCCAGGTCCTGTGGCCAGAGGCCAGGGAGAAGTAGAGAAGGGAGCTGTTTGAGTTGAGGAGGCAAGGTAGACCCGGACCAGGTTGTTTGGTGAGCTCTCTGTGTAGATACTGAAGTCACCCAGGAAGGTGTGAAGGTCAGTCTAAGTCTTCCAAGGATGGTGGGCAGCAGGTCAGCGGGCGCCATGTCTGAGCCGGGGAGGATTCCTCAGAGTCATGGAGGTTCTTCCAAAATTATGAGGAGGGAATTCTGGTCTCTGTAGAGGAAGCAAAATGACTGTTAACTCCTTTTCAGCGCTAAGATACGGCAATTTTTTAGAAAAACAAAACACTGTTTATTCTGTGAGCTGAACTTTTAAAAGGGCTGTCTTTTTGAAAATTGGTATCTAAACCATGGTAAGACTTACAATGAATGGAAGTAAAGAAAGACAGGCATGCTCTGCTTGGCCATCCCATTCATTGTCAGCTACCTTCTCCAGATGGGAAAGGTTGCCATAGGAGTGAAATAGAGACGCTCTGGGTCGGGCAGACAAGTCACATGGTCCACTAGCCTGCATAGAGCCACTCTAGCCCATTCTATTCTAACTGACTAAAAGCAGAATTAAGCTTTGGCATTTTGGACTTAAAACTTTAAGATGACTTTAAAGACTTAAAAAACTTTAGAAGACTAGGATGAGGTTCACCCAAATACTTTACAGAGGTAAATTAAAATCAGGAATTTTCAAAACCTTGGTGCCTCTATCTCCCGGAAATTAGGTTCAGTTCAGTGAATCTGAGCCACTGTCGTGAGGAATAGTTTATCAGCGGTGCTTTGGAAAATTGATCTTTAAAGTTGTCCCCCAGGTTCCTTTGGCTGTAATATTGCACTTTAATATTTTAAACAAGAGAGCATGTAATTCAGATATTAATTATTTTGCTGCTAAAATAATTTTCTTAAATTCTGTGCTTTTTTTTTTTTTTAAAAACATCCGTGTTTCGTCTCCAAGAGCTCTAATGCTTCCCTGAAACTTCGAAGGAAACCTCGGGAAAGTGATTTTGAAACGATTAAATTGATCAGCAATGGAGCCTATGGGTGAGTAATCCAAGAAAACTCTATTGTGTTTTAACACACCTAAGAAATATATTCTTCACATTGATCTTAATGCCAAATAGATATTGTTGGGGACTTTAGTTTTCAGATAACTGCTCCTTCATTTAATGGGTAGAAGGTGAAGCCCAAATCATTTTTCATTGAATACCTCAACAGAAAGTATTTCAAGTGACATGGGTGGGAGTTATTATAGAGGGTTGGAGAGAAAGACTTTAGAAAACAAAAATTTCTAAAATAAGGGAACATTTTTGCATATGCCTGTTTCTATGTAGATATATAGATACATATACACATCTGGCTGTATATTTATGTATAAATATATTTGAATATATATAAATTCCATTTATAGCATTTCTTCTTGAGGATTAGCCAGCATTTCCTGCCTGACCAGCAGTCAGCCTTGGAAGAGAAGAACTTAAATAAGAAGGCTGATTGAAAATATAAAGTAATACAATTCTTTGTCTTTCAGTTACACCAGAATTTTTTTTTTTTCAATTGGCCTCTATGCTATAGTCTGATTATATTAGTGGTGCCCCTTCCTTGACTCAGTTTTATAGACACAGAGTTTCTTTCTCATGGCTTAAGGTCAATACTGACAAGATCCTTCTTGAGTTACTAATAATTTGGAAGGATAATTCATGCACAAACTGTGTCCTGATCCACTTTAGACAGCCCAGAACTCTAGTTTAATTAAGTATTAATTGCAATTCCATCTGTAGGTGGAGGGCAATAAACCATCCCGTAGACATTTATTGCCATTTATCACACACATGAGCAGATGAGATAGAAACGATTTTTGTTATGCCACAAGGGATGTTTCTTCTTATGATTTTTTTCACCTCTAATATTTTCCACACCATTAACTTAGTGAAGAACTTAAACATTTGTGAGTCCTTTCTATGCCTCACTGATTTGTTTTCAGGATTATGTCAAATGGCATATTTCCTGATGTGGCTTATAAATGCTTTCTGATTTTTTTTTTTGCAATGTTTTATTTTTTTTCAAGGACCTCACTGAAACTCTTCTGCCTAAGAAGATCATTTTAGCATGTGGTTGTTTGTGGATTTTGTTTATATATTGTTGGCTTTTAGTCCTTTTTCATCCTGGGGATCCTCTGAGGATTTCTTCTTTGATTAGAAAGAAGACTGAACTTTGATTTAAGGAATCTGTGGGTATAAGCACTGCTTGATTTTATTGGAAGTGAAATTCTGGCACAGGATTGTCGGTGAAGCACCACTTTTATAAAATTTGAGCAAATATCTTAGCTGTATATGGAGTTCTAATTGGTTGAGTAAACTCATTTGTAGTGCAATTAAACCACTGTATAGTAGATGAGGTATATCACACTTTGGGGAATGGTTGGGAATATACAAGAAGTTAAACAAGCTGTGAATCCGTAAACACCCAGGACGCAGGCCAAGTCATTAATGGGCTTACAAGCTGCCTGCGGGAGCCTGTGCTGATCAGCCAAAACTTTTTTTTTTTCTTTTTTTACACTTCAAGTTAATCTCTCACTATGTTTCTGACAGATTTCCTCTAAGATTTAATTATTTTGAACTTAAAGTTTGAATCGAGCCACACCCATTGACCCACCCGATCAAGATGCTATGGCGGGGTTCTGTGAACTGGCTGAACAGGTGGATCCCTTGTGGGCCATGAATTGAAGCTGTTCAAGGCTCTCTTGGGCATCCCTGTAGCTGAATCCCCTGCTCACATCAGTGACCTGTTCTTTGACTTTTCAAAAACTGGTTATACTGGAAACTAACCCTTTTCTTAGAAAGAGCTGTAACAGGTCAGGATTTTCTCAACATCCCTGCTTAGTGACAGTTCATGGCATGAAGGGGCTTCCCTGGTGGCTCAGATGGTAAAGAATCTGCCTGCAATGCAGGAGACCCCGGGTTCGATCCCTAGGTCAGGAAGATCCCCTGGAGAAGAGAGTGGCTACCCATTCCAGTATTTCTGCCTGGAGAATCCGATGGACAGAGGAGCCTGGCGGGCTATGGTCTATGGGGTCGGAAAGAGTCAGACAAGACTGAATGACTAACACTTTCACATTCGCATGGCATGAAGCCATTTTACCAACTTGATAAGCACTGAATTTCCTTCTCTGGTTAGTAGGTTTCAGATCCCTGCCTGGAAGCTGAAACTTCCTTCAAGCCAAACTTAGCCCTTTGTAGGAAGTGAACACCTACTGTGTGCCAGGCACTGGACTAGTCTCTTTATATATGTCATCTCCTCACAAGACCCTTTGAGGTGTTGATGTGGGGAAAGAGGCTTCCAGGCCTGATCACACATATGCTGACTGTAAGCAGAGTTCTTGTCTCCCTTTATATTTTGTTTATAACTTTTAGTCATCTCAATTGGGGTATAGAAATCCTTCTTCCATTGAGTACATCCACCTAGATTTTGTTTTTATTTATTTATTTTTAAATATTTTTGGTCACAAGGCTTGTGAGAGCCTAGTTCCTTGACCAGGAATCAAACCCGGGCCCTTGGCAGTAAGAGCATGGAGTCACTGGATGGCCGTGAACTTCCCTCCACCTAGATTTTTAGATAACAATTTTGAATGTTTTCAAAGTGAAAGAATAAAACTAATCTAAAATTTTTTAAAGTAAGTAAACCGGATCTGAGAGGCACAGCTCTTCTCCACTTCACATTCCTTTCTAGCCTTTCTTGCCGCCCTTTCTTTTTTTCACCCTCAAAGGACAGAGTCATTTACCTGAGAGACCAGGTGTGCAAGCTGACAGATGCCCCCTCTTGATAGCCTTTCCTCTCAGCGTCTCGACAACACATGCACTCTCCTTCCCACGTGAGGTTCTGCCCACAGGGATTCGTGTATCAGGCTCTCAGATCCATGCGTAATTGTATATGCATGAGACATTCACCCTCCCCATAGGACTGATTCATTCTGCTCTAGATCCTGCCTGCTTCCCATTCTGCTTCTCCCCGCCCCCACCTCAGTTCTGCTTGAGTGGAGTGATGCTTGGCTCAGCGGGTTGCCCCTCCCAACGCATCACCTCCCATCGTTGAGTCTTCCTGTTGCACAGAGGGGTCAGTATAGGAAAAGAGACACAGAAGCCTTTTCAAAGAAAGCAACCCTTGGGGACAGAAAGCAGAGAAATGGGAGCCCAATCAGTTCAGCCTAGTTTTATAACTAGACTTGGGCGGTTTGCAGCTCTGCCTCGCAGTGTTAGGTGTCTGTCTGTCCCACTGCTGTTTGTCTCTATTTCTCTCTCTTTTTCAGCCTCTCCCTCCCTCTCTCTCTCTCCTCTCTCTCTGCTGACTTGAGTAGATTTTGAACACTGACTTATAGGAAGGGAGGAAAGGAGTATGTGAGAGAATACTTATTACTAAATGAACCAATTTCAGCATTAGAAATAATATTCCCAAAGCAGTACCAAAATGTTAGAACATAAACAAAACAAACCCAGCTGCAGGGGATTCTAATTAAGTCTAAGTTGACTTTTGCAACTTGAACAAGATATGTTTGTCCTGAGGAAATGGTATCTCAAGCTACCTATAGGATTAATTTCAACTGAAATTAATTTCAGTTAATTCCTAAGGATTACCTGATTGTTTTAAATAAAATAGCAAGGGGAAGCAGAAAGTCAAATCAAATTTTATGAACTGAAAATCTGAGGATAAAGATTGAAGGCCTTTATTAACACTGTACCTGGTGTAAGTGCTGGTCAAATTGAGCCTGGGGCTTCTTTCTCTTTTGTTCTTTCATGAAGTCATGTGCAATCCTATTCTTTTTTCCTTCACTTCCTGTTACATATTGAGTTTTTTTGCAGTTATTTATGTAAGAAATGGTGGTGCGTGGTTGAAAATCAAAGTGGCACCCTAGGGAATTCCCTGGCAGTCCAGTGGTTAGAGGTCTGTGCTTCCACAGCAGGGGGTATGAGTTCAGTCCCTGGTCAGGGAACTAAGATCCCACATGCCTTGTGGCATGGCCAAAAAAGAAAAGAAAGATACAACAGGGGGGAAAAAAAGGCAACTTACTGATAGTCTAAAAGTGAAATTCTCAATATCATATGTCTGGAAATCCTAGCACTAAACCTACTTAATATTAAACATTGAAAGAAGAGATAGTAACTGAACTGTACTCCAGTTGACTCTCAAGAATAGGTAAGTGCTTATATAAAGATACTGACTTTTTAACATTTTCAGTTCTGAGACTTATTTTAAAAAGCAGATTTTGTATTTCAGAAATCCCTCTTCATGACAATATCTGCCAATGCTTGTCTCATATCTAAGCCGAGGCCAAGTTCTTTTCTGTGCTCCCTTTGAGTATGTCTGTTCTGCTATCAGCTTCTGATTAGGAGAAGCTCGAGTGTTTTTGAATCTTTTGTTCTGCTCTATCGAATTAGTAATTGGAAAAAGGGGGGAAATTGTCAAAGTGTTTGATTCAGAAAGAATGAGTTAAGTTGGTTAATGAAAAAGTTAGTCAAAGCAGGAAATCGCCAAAAAATGATATGTACTTTAAACATTTTAATTTAACTTAAATTTATGTAAATTGACCAGCCTTTTGATGTAAGACCTTTATAAGACAGCTAATATAAACCGTAGTTACATAGTCATTCTTTGGTATTACCTCCATTGGATACTAAAATCCACAAATGCTCAAGTCTGTTACATAAAATGGCATCCTCTCCAATAGTTTAAATCATCTGTAGACTGCTTATAATACCTAATACAATGTAGTGAAAGTCGCTCGGTTGTGTCTCTTTGCAACCCTATGCAACAGTCCATGGAATTCTCCAGGCCAGAATATTGGAGTGGGTAGCCATTCCCTTCTCCAGGGGATCTTCCCAACCCAGGGATCCCAACCCAAGTCTCCGGCATTGCAGGCAGATTCTTTACCAGCTGAACCACCAGGGAAGTCCAATACAATGTAAATGCTTTGTAAATAGTTGTCAGTGTGGTAAATTCACGTCTTGCTTTATGGAGTTCCTGGGATTTTTTTTAATGTTTTCAGTCCTCAGTTGGTTGAATCTAAGGGTATACAGAAGACAGGGACACATAAGGCTGACTGTACTATGTTGTTTGTTTCCCATTTTTAGCTTCTTTATAGGTGAAGCAAAAACTGAAATCAATCTGTGTCTAGATTTTTATTATTTTCTTAACATTTAGAATCTTTTCACTTTACTGAATCGATAGGAATTTTAATTAGTAACTCACATTTATCAGTACTTTCCCAAGTATTCCATTCACTTTTCTTATAAACAAGGATGTTTTCTCTTTTCACACTCACTTTCCATCAGTTTAAATATTTGTTTAAATTAGTCAGTTATGGTATCAAGCCTAGTGAGGAGCACAGGTGTAGAACTAAACCCAGCTGGTGGAAGCCCAAGTGTCTGGGCATCCTAAAGAGGACAGCAAGCCCACATGGAAAGTGGTGAGCACCTAGCTGGCCAGCCCCCACACCAGCTTATTGTAAAGTGGACGTAGGAACACCAGGTTATTCCTCCAGCTGGCTGTGTGGAGTGTGGTTCAGACAGCTTGTGTGATTTTGTGAGTCAAGGGAAAATGTGGGTATAATGAGAAGACAAAGATAAAGAGGTACACATTTGATAGAAAGATGAATTCCTAGTCGAGCACCTAAGAGAAAGATGTGAACATTGATTAAACTGAGATTGAATATACTTAAGATTTACATCAGTGGATCACTCTGACATTTTGGTTCAACAGACATATAGGGTGTCCTAGTCCCCTTTGTGTTCATTTTTTCAGGGACAGTGAAAATCACTAGTGGGAAATGAATCTCAGATAACCCTTTGTTTAGGAAGCATCCTACTGGGTAGAGTTTACTGTGACTGGTAGCTCTTTAGGTAAATTATTCCTTAGTTTATCATTGCGTTTGTTTCAGAACAGCCTCATATAACCTATTACACACTTCTAATGATGATGGCTCTTTAGATAAATTATTAAGTATTTGCACATTGCCTCACCTGAGTTCAGACCTGTTCTCCCTCAATAATGAGATAAGTGACGAGTAACTTACGAGAAAAGGAGACTGTCCAAGACATTTTCCTTGTTGCTCATCATTTCCAGGTGGGGTTTGGAAGATCTTCCTCCTGATTACTTCTTTTCTGTACAGCATTTGAAGCTCCAAGGAGTCCATTGTCTTTTCCCAGACAGAACTGGTTCTGTAGAGTATTTGGGTGAGGCTTCTGGCAGAAATTCCATACAACCTGCTCATATTAGGGTAAAGTTGCTGGGCACCTCACCTGTGGGTCAGATGCACCAGAAATGTCTGTATACTCTGGACCCCTTTTCAGTTGAGAAATGCATTTCCTGTTCAAACAGACATAGGTGTAACTCATGCCGAGGTCTGTAGTGAAGAAATATGCTTCTCTTTGTAGCAGGGTGGGCAGCCCCCTATGACCTTCATATTTGTCTAGACATACTTCATATTTATCTAGAAAGTTTATGTGTGCATGCTAAGTTACTTCAGTCATGTCCAATTCTTTGCAACCCTATGGACTATAGTCCGCCAGGCTCCTCTATCCATGGGATTCTCCAGGCAAGAATACTGGAGTGGGTTGCCATGCCCTCCTCCAAGGGATCTTCCCAGCTCAGAGATTGAACCGGCATCTCTTCTGTCTCCTGCATTGGCAGGCGGGTTCTTTACCACTAGCGCCACCTGAGAAGCCCTATGAAAGTTAATGGGAAGTAAATTACTCTCAAGTTGGAAGTCAGCTGCTTTAAGAAACTATAATCTATGGTCTCTTTTTGTAGATCTCATGTGTATCATATAGAAAATTATTGCTTTAGTCAGTTGTGAAAAAATGCCTAATATATATCTAATGCTAGAAAGGCTTTAGCTCAGAATATGTTTGTACTTTTTTCATTGTTTTCCTGTTCTAACTTATATATTGGATTTTGTTCTGTTTATGAAAAAACTGAAAACAACAGCCAGCTATTGGAAAATAGCTCACTCTGGAGACTGTCCATATCCTTCAGCAGTTGAAATGAATTTGATGTCTTATGTGTGACCTGTAACCTTTATTGAAAGGATAAAAAAAAAAAATCAACCTAGCCAAAGGACTTTGACCTGAAATTGAATGTTGATAGTTGCCAGCATAGTTTATGTGGGCTGAATCCCAGCTGTTATGTGAACTTAAAAAAAAAGTGGGTGATCACATCCACCTCCCTGGCTTACTGTACCCAGAAACATCCCCTCTTCCTTTGAACCCCAACTCCTCGTGCTCCTTTCCAGGGCAGTCTATTTCGTTCGGCATAAGGAATCCCGGCAGAGGTTTGCCATGAAGAAGATTAATAAACAGAACCTCATCCTCCGAAACCAGATCCAGCAGGCCTTTGTGGAACGGGATATCCTGACTTTTGCAGAAAACCCTTTTGTGGTCAGCATGTATTGCTCCTTTGAGACCAGGCGCCACTTGTGCATGGTCATGGAATACGTGGAAGGTGAGTCAGTCTCTGACGCAGAGAACATAGCGCTGATACCCAAGGCCGCTGTCTGTGTGTGACTGACCCGTGCTTCACGGTGGTTGCACCCGCAGAGGAACCGAGGCTGGGCAATGAGATGGCAGTATTCCCAGTCATTATCTTCTGATAATTGCCTGTAAAGTGCCAGCTCTGTTATAACAAAGGGAAAATTAGTGCTACGTGAAAAAAAAGGTTGTTTTCCTTTTTAAATAGCCTTTCATCCTGAGTACCTCCTCTCAATTGGTCATTAAAGTTAGAATATAGGTGATGGGATTTTTCCTACTTATTTTTATCACGTATCATAAAAGCATTCATTACAGTGGATCCTCTTAAGGAATGTATTAAAAATATGTCCTTTTCAGTCTATGGTATTAAATTAAAAGTGAGTTAGAAGGAAGACACATTCAAGAAAATCTAGCTTCTAAAAAAAGTACAAATCAACTTATTTACAAAAGCAAAATATACTCACAGACATAGAAAACAAATTTCTGGCTTTCAAAGGGGAAAGAGGAGGGGGAATAAATTAGGACTATGGGGTTAACAGATATACACCACTATATATAAAATAGATAACAAGGATTTAGTGTATAGCACATGGAACTGTATTCAGTATCTTTTAATAACCTATCAATGGAAAGAATCAGAAGCTGTATACCTGAAACTAACATTATAAATCAACTACAGTTTAATTTTAAAAAGCTTGTTTTTCTTTTGGAAGTTCATGGTCTGTCTTTTAAATGCTCCAAGTAATGTTATTTCCATCAATTTTACATGAAATGTTTGAGTATTTCAGTAGCCATGCCTTATTAACATAAATAAAACTATAAAATGAATAGGTAAGCAAGGGCCAAAACAGTTTTTTCAAAGTATCTGCTTTAAGCCCTTGTAATTATTTGAACAGAATCCCAAAACTTCACAATTTGAAGGAACATTAAATAGCATTTTCATTTTGCAGGTGAATGAACTGAAACCCACGTTTCACTAGATACTTAGTGGTAGATACAAGACAAAAACATAATTTGCATGATTTCCACCCAATGTTCTTTTCACCACACCAATACTTTATTAACTTTTGCTGTGGTTATTTTAACAACAATCATTAATGTTTTCCACATGTTTAATATGTGTTGACAGCATCCTAAATTCTTTACATAGATTACTTCATTTAATCCTCACAATAAAAGGGATGACGTTATTCATATCCTGGCATAACAGACAAAGGGACCAAGACCAGTTTACCTAAGACGTCCCCACCTGTAAGAATCAAAGCTGGAATTTGAACTCAGGCAGCCTGATTCCAGAATCCATGTTTCAAAATGCTTTATTATATATTTTTAAATTAATTAATTTATTTTAATTGGAGGCTAATTACTTTACAATATTGTAGTGGTTTTTGCCATACATTGACATGAATCAGCCATGGGTTTTATTATATTTTAAATGGTCACACTGTTCCTAAAACACGTCATTAGTTCTTCAACTTTTTGTTTCACTTCAGGTCAAATCTGCTCCCTCATGAGCAGTGCTTCTTAAATAGACGTCTGTATTTTCTTCACAGCACATTTAAGTAGAAACATGATTACCTAACAGTCTCCACTTAAGAGCATGATGGACTTTGTGGTTAGAGGCCATTCTGTTTTGAAATTCTGCAATCTAAACTGGTGGTCTTTAATCCCAGCTGATACAGTACTTGCTAAGTCTTTTTTGTTCTGTTTTATAGGGGGTGACTGTGCTACCTTAATGAAGAACATGGGTCCTCTCCCTGTTGACATGGCCAGGATGTACTTTGCTGAGACGGTCCTGGCCTTGGAATATCTACATAATTATGGAATTGTACATAGGGATTTGAAACCAGACAAGTATGTCACTGATGCAATATGTCTGTTTTTCACATAATACAAATTTTTGTCTTTAAAAAATGTTTTCTTTTAATGCTGCTTTGCATGTTTAAAAATTCTCCCATAATGTTCCCCAAAGTTATTTTTAGCAACATTTATAATTTTTGTATAATCTTTTTAAAGGTTATGATGTTTATAATGATAGCTTATAAGAAACAAACAAAAGAGTATAAAACCAGGGTTAATTAATTTTTTTAAGGTTTTTATTATGTAAATAATAGGTACATAGAATGCCATGAGTTGTTTTCTGGGTAGTTTATGCATTTAGAATCATATTTAGATAATTCTTTTCTCCTCCAAGATGATATTCTTATAGAATCCATTCTATTTTATTCATAATTTATTATTTAATTTTTAATCTATGTGGAGCTCATTTTGGTGTCTGATTTGAGATACAGATACACTGTTTTCCCACCAAAGTCTAGGTAGTCTTCTTGACACCGTTTATTAAATGTTTCATGCTTTCTCCACTAATTTGAGATGCCTCTAGAAGTATTTTTTCAGTGTGCTGAAAACTTTATGATAAAATTAACTCATGCTCATTCCAGAAGATTTGGGAAGTACAAAAAAAAAAAAAAAATCACAAAATTACCAAACACAACTATAGAATTTCAGCATATATCCTTCCGATAGCTTTATTTTTTAGACTCCTCCTTTAATTTTTTAAATTATTAAAATTTCCTATGCCACTTAAAATGAAAACAAATTTAAACTCTAAATTCATAAAGCTTTCAAATGTGCATTCTTTGCATGTATAAGAGATGTAGGTCTTGTCTTTAGTGAATAGAAATTTAAGTTTGAGTCAGAAGTTAAAATCTGAAACAACACTACGTTTTTCTTCCAAGTTCTTTATCTTACTTGAATCACAGATTGGTAGCTTATCTTAGTTGTTGATGTGTAACACAGGATTATCAGTAGCCCTTTCTCAGTTATTTTTTTATTCTGAAAATGCAAAGATGTCAGAGTTCCATACTTGAATTTTTCTGAGTTGCAATTTGTAAGTGATCCTGTATGTAGATGCTCCAGGGAAGACGAGCGGGTCCCAATCTCTAGCCCTCCGTTGTGGATTACACTCAGCTGCCAGATACATATTAATATATTTAACATCTTTGTGTGACTTCATCTCTTTGCAGGCTGGATTTTGTAATAAGACTGATACCTATATACTACATAGTCTTAAAAACTGTCAGTGGAAGGGAGAAAAGTAAAAACAAAAAAATGAGCTTCAAAGGAGTATTGTCATATATGTCCTTCTGCTTCACAGTTTGTTGGTCACCTCCATGGGGCACATAAAGCTGACAGATTTTGGATTATCCAAGGTGGGACTCATGAGCATGACTACCAATCTTTATGAGGGTCATATTGAGAAGGACGCCCGAGAGTTCCTGGACAAGCAGGTAAGGTTGCATGTTGCTCAGTTCTAGTAAGTGTTAGTCCTGTGGTCGGGTCTGACTCTTTGTGACCCCATGGACCAGAGCCCACCAGGCTTCTCTGTCCATGGGATTCTCCAGGCAGGAATACTGAAGTGGGTTATCATTTCTGATACAAAGTACAGCATTGCCAATGAGATTCAGAACCAAAACTTGCCTAGGCTGTCTTCATTTTAGCGCTGGGGCTTTAGATGTCTTGATAAGCCTTACATTTAATAAAGTGCAAATTGCTCCCATTTTTCTCTCAGGACCTCTTTGAACTATAGGTCCCTCCACATCCCTCCCCCAGCATTATGGTCTGTTAGTAAGATGAATGATCTAATTGCTCACAAGTGAGAGTGTGAGAGAGACAAATGGAAAACTGTTTTTGTAAGGAATTTTGGAGTCTCAGTAGAGTCCTCATGAAATTCATGATGCGTCGTACAATCACGGGTGCTAAACTCCGAGCCATGGACCATTTCTCTTTAAGCACGCCTCATTACCATGTGCCCACAATCTGTTCATTGTACAGTTACTTAAGGTGAACATGTCTCAACCATCAGGCTTTTATGAAGTAACCAGGATGTGAATGTATTTCGGTCGTATAAATACTAAAACTCTCTGAGAGTGACAGATGAAAAAAATACAGTATTATTTTAAATTTCAGGGATTACAAATGTTTTTGCAAAGTAAATAAAAAGGTACTCAAATTTGAAATTAGATATTACACACAGTTTTCTGTTAAAGCAGCATTTTAAGCTTTGCTTTTTTTTTTTTTTGGTATTTAAGTAATTCATTGCCTTTGGTATGATAGAAAATGATTTAGAATCTCTGGTCTTAAGTTCTTTGTCCATGTGGTTGAGCAGGTGCACTCTAGGCAAAATAATTGATATTGAGCCATCTTGCTCATTTTAATTTGTGTCTAATATTCCAATTATTCTAATATTGCAATTATCTTTTAGGTCTGTGGCACACCTGAATACATTGCACCAGAAGTGATTCTGAGGCAGGGCTACGGGAAGCCAGTGGACTGGTGGGCCATGGGGATTATCCTCTATGAATTTCTGGTTGGATGCGTGCCGTTCTTTGGGGACACTCCAGAAGAGCTATTTGGACAAGTCATCAGTGGTAAATATTGTCAGGAGTTATCTCTAGGCTACCATTGGGAAGCAGCTTTTTAATGTAATTCTGGGGAGTATTACTGTTTTTATTACTAAAATGTTAACCTTTATCAAATGCTTTAGCCAACAAATTAAAAGAACTCACTCATCATAGCATGAAACTGACTTTCACAATCTCAACGGAGCCATTTGTGTTGGAAATTGATCTGAAGTTTTGTTAACGTGGAATTTAGAAATGTACTAGCGATGTAACTGATTTTTATGGTGTGCTTTATCTGCAAAAGAAATTAGTGTGGGATTTGCAAATGATTTCGCTGCTGTCCAGTCTTCCTTTCCATAATAGGAGAGTTTCACCAGGGAAGAAAAGGTTAATGTGGGTAACATTTGCATAAATGGGGAAAATGGCTATTGGCACAGTGAAGAAATTAGCAAAAATGTAATAAACCCTAAAACAAATGTCTACCAAATAATAAATAATGAGAATGGGGAGGAAGCAAATTTAATCCACAGATTGTTAATGATTTCATTGGTAGTTGTTATGGTGTAATGTTATTTCTTAACAGCTGTTCATCTTTCATTTAAATTCAATAACCTTTAGATCTTAACCTGCAAGCTGACCCTAACTATTGTTATGTGGCTTGTGGCAAAACTAAATGATAATTAAATAGGCCTATTACTACCCTACCTGCTGTTTTTATAAATTTTCCTGAAGCAGAGATCAGAAAGGCCTCTCTTACTCAAAGTTTGTTAGTCATCACTCACATCTTCACCCACCTCTGGTCCCTTCTGGACTATACTTAGAAGGCCCAACGGTGGAAATAGGGGGATAATTCCTTTTGGTATAAGGAACCTTTTAATCACAGCATTATTTTCTGTCACTGACTTTGAAAGCCAGGCATCTTTGTAAACTTAAACAAAGTAGATTTGCGAGTTGCCTGCAGTGTATAACCCTTTTATACAATATCTGAGCTCTTTATGGATTTATAACTAGACTGTCTGCTGATATACCAAGGCCTGAGCGGCAAGAGGAATCAACTGTTTAATTAACACAAGCAGCCAATGCTGGCTTTGCTTTCTCAGTGCCTTGCGGCTCAGCTGCATATTCATGTTTTATTTTCCAAATCAGATTTAAACTGCAGCGGAGGAAGCTAGAGGCAGGCACACACAGAAATAACTCATGTTTTTATTGCATTTCCATACACACAAGCATGCACACCTATCTTCAGGCGAACTCCTTGAGAATGTAGAACCTATTTTAATATTTATGGCAGATTTTAAATACTTCCATTACTACAATTTCTTTGGGTTCTTTTCTTCTTCTTCAATCTTAGCATTTTAACCTTTCCTTTGTCTCTGGAAATAGTTATTTTCACAAAATTATTTTTTACTCCTCAAAGCAAAAGAACTCTAGAGCTGTGGCCAGATTCTCAGTTAAGTATGATAGCAGAAGAGAAAATCTGACTCCCCATGATCCCTGGGTGGGCGATTGCCTTAACCATAGGAGTTTAGAGTTTCCACTATATTGAACCCTCTTAACATCAAGAGAACTAATTTGCAGTGTCAGTTCTACCAAAGAAAAATGAATCAAAAAGGTAAATGAGAGATACTCATTTGAAATGTTCTCATGCTGGCTTGTTGAAAGTAGTACTATACATATCTTGTGCAAGAGTGCTTCTCACACTTGACTGATCCTAGGAATCAACTGAAGGAATCAGCTGTGGATTCCGATTAAGCTGGTGGAATGGAACTTGAAGTTCTGCATTTCTGACTCCTGGATGCTATCCATACTGTTGGGATGTGGACCACCATTTGAGCAATACAATCTATCACCTATTTTTCTTCTTTCTAGATGAGATCAACTGGCCTGAAAAGGATGAGGCACCACCTCCTGATGCCCAGGATCTGATTACCTTGCTCCTCAGGCAGAATCCCCTGGAGAGACTGGGAACAGGTTAGAGCACGTGTGTTTTAATTTTGCTAATATGCAGGAAATAATGTCAGTGTGAAGCACTCAGAGGTTTGTATTTTTGTTTTGTTTTTTGCATGGGAAACATCTGTTGATTGACTCAGAATATGACTACAATACAGTAAACAATATTTACATGATTCAGAGCAGTGTGTACACTATGAGGGTTGGTGGCTGTTGTTTTGTTGTTGTTCTTTTTTGGAAAGCAGAAATTTTTCTTACTTTGTTTCAGTCAATAAAATATATCTGGAAGAAAACTTTAAGGGCAAAGGGCACATGTAACTCTTCTGTCTTGAAAAGCATGAATCTTAAAAATTTGAAACAGAAGATTAGGAACTTGGAGAGTTTTTTTTCCCTAGAAGGATTTGACCCAGCAGTTGCTATCTGCAAGTTTTGAAACAGATTATCAGTACTTGAACTAATTACTAGAAACAAGTGCCTTGGGTTGAACCATACTATTCTATCATGGTGATCGGTACCGTGGCCCAAGAAAGAGGGTTAAAAAACATTAACTTTCAAGATAAAGGAGATAGTAGATTTATTTCTTGCTGATTATTTTTTGTGACTGTTCTACCAGTTTTTTGTTTCTCCAAACTCCTTTTCCTTTTCTTCCTTATATTCTTAATAGACAGACTTAGAGATTGCAATACAGTCCTAGCCAACTCCAGTATGTGAATTTACCGAGATGAGACTAAATATTAAATACACATAATGTACACACATGCACACACACATACAGCACACATCGCACATACACACTGTATTGATAAAAATTTTCATCCATGACAATTGTTGCCTTGCTGGGTTGTTTATTCTGAGCTGTTTCATCCTACCCCATTTTACTAGAAAGATAAGAAAATGCTGATGAGATCATTCTCTCACCCAGTTTTTTCTAGACAGAAATCATTTGCAAAAACTCCAAATAAACAATATCTTACATTGTTCTCCACTTTTGCTCAGAGCTTCCTCAGTTGGAGAGCTCTTTTTCTTGCTTAAGTATGGAATGCTGTGCTACCCAGAGTTTCTGAGGATGCATTAAAACCCCTGGATCCGATCTTTGTTTTGTAAATAAAGTTTTACTGAATCACAGCAGTGCTGGTCACTTGCACATTATCTATGGCTGTCTTCATGCTGCTTGGCCGAGTTGAGTAGTCATGACCAACTCATGGCCCACGAGGCCTAAAACATTTACTGTCTGGCTCTTGTCAGAAAAA
The DNA here is from genome assembly GCF_910594005.1 of Cervus elaphus. NCBI lineage: Eukaryota > Metazoa > Chordata > Mammalia > Artiodactyla > Cervidae > Cervus > Cervus elaphus. Next base: position 15,727,388 of record NC_057839.1, on the reverse strand, counting down.
CATTGAAGACCCTGCCCTAGAGAATCCAAGAAGCTTTCATGGTTTTTTTGGGGGGCGCACACTATGAGGCTTGTGGGATCTCAGTTCCCCGACCAGGGATTGAACCCAGGTCAATGCCAGTGAAAGCCAGTGTCCTAACCACCGTACCACCAGGGAATTCCCAAGACGTTTTAAAATCAGAACTCAATAGGAAAACTAATTTGAGTTGAGTTTTGTACTAGAGTGCCTGCCTGCATGCTAAGTCACTTCAGTCGTGTCTGATTTTGTGACCACATGGGCTATAACTTGCCAGGCTCCTCTGTCCATGGGATTCTCCAGGCAAGAAGACCGGAGTGGGTTGCCATGCCTTTCTCCAGGGGACCTTCCCGACCCAGGAATTGAACTGTGTCTCTTCCATCTCCTGCACTGACAGGCCGATTCTTTACCACCGGTGCCACCTGGGAAGCCTTTATGCTAGAGTGCCATGTGCTTTTTGCTTTCTTCCATGGATAAGTGGGCCTTTCACTAGGAAAGGTGATATAACAGAAGCTAAAGGCATAAACTCTGGAGTCAGGTTGCCTGGGTTTAAATCCGAACTCTGTGATGACGAGCAGGTTGTTTCCCTTTCTGTGCCTCATCTGTAAAATGGAGCTGATAAAAGGTCTACATCCCAGGATTACTGTGAGGATAGAAGATCGCCAACTCTGTCTACTGGGACCAGATGTGACCCTGTTGCTGGTGTTGTCAATTTTTATTTTTCTGCATGTATAAGCCCATGCTTTCCCCTTTGGCAGATGAGATTTAGGAATGGTTGATGGTGCTCCCACCTTTGAGCTGATTGAACTCTTTGAACAGAATTCTTTATCTTTCTTGTCACCCTATTTGGATTTCCTTTTGTCTGAAGTGACTAGCAAACTGGTTATTTCCCTCTGTCTGTGATCTACCGTCGGATTTGCTTTATGGTCCAAGAGATAAGCATAGCTGTCCAAGAGTGAGAGTCAGGGCTCTGTGTGGTGCAGAGATTTGAGAGGTGGTTTTACTCACTGGAGTCAAATATGAGAAGCAGAGGCATTTTAAGAGTGCCCTGCAACAATACAAATACCTGTTTGTATAGTCTAATCAACTGTCCAGGGAAGTATTGTTCTAAGGGAGAGCTAAAAATGTATTGGAATCATATCAACACTTCTGCTAAAGAGCTCTCTTCAGTGTTCGCACATCACTTTGGAGAGTTTTCCTATCTTCTCTGCCCATTTCCCTCTCCTAGGAACGTGTGGGCTCTCGATTGGTCTTTACTTGGCAAGACAGGGCTATGGATGGTGGTCAGAACATCCACGTCTGTACATTATACGCTGCAAGTTTTCTTTGCACATTTTCTCCTTGACTGCTGGTTTCAGTCTTTTCGGGGTTTGACAGATTGAGAAACAAATCTTCTAGCAGAAGCTTGCAAAAGACTTTAAAAGACCCTGCCCAAGCTCTTAGCATTGTCGAGGAGAACTTGCCAAACAGGCAGGTCCAATGTGCTAAGTCCCAGTAGGGCCCAGAGAGCAAGTCTGAGAATCCCGCAAGTCTGCCATGCTGCTTCCAATGACAGTGTTTTGGATTTGATGCATATTAAGAGGGCAAAATAATGCACGAAAATGTGCGAATGCACGTTTGCCCGAGAGACTAGAGAGGCTGAGAAAAGGAGTGTGAAGAGCATAATGGATGTTTAAGAAAATTCTGTGAAAGGAGAGAAAAGCTCAAGGGAGAACACTAGTGCCAAACCCTAACTTGCAATTTGGGACCTTGTCGTATTTGAACTTGACTTTTGAACTTGGAGAAGATTGAGTGCAGCTGGGCTCACTGGCCTTGAGACCTGCTCAGATGTGACTGACTCCCACCCATGAGCCAGCTGGGAGGTCGTAAGTCATTTCTTCATTGCCTGGAGTCTCAGTGTCCTAATCTGTGGAAATAAGCACGTTACACACCTCACAGGATTATTGCAGGACTGAGTGCAGGCACGTTGGAGGAGGTATGTGGTTACACTGATCTGGTGCATAACAGGAGCGCAAGAAACGGCCACTTTCCCTTCCTTTACCTTTCTGGTGAATTCTTACGGTGAGAGTGACATTTGTGTGAGTTCCTGTGTCTGATGATTTGTATTTGGCTCATAAAGCCACCATCTATATTATTCCAAGAGGTTGCTGTTCAGTCGCCCAGTCACGTCTGTCTCTCTGTGATCCCATGGACTGCAGTACGCCAGGCCTCCCTGTTCCTCACCATCTCCTGGAGTTTGCCCAAGTTCATGTTCATTGCATCAGTGATGCCATCCAGCCATCTCATCCTCTGATGCCCTCTTTTCCTTCTGCCCTCAATCTTTCCCAGCATAAGGGACTTTTCCAATGAATCATCTTTTCGCATCAGATAACCAAAATACTGGAGCTTCAGTGTCAGTCCTTCCAGTGAATATTCAGGGTTGATTTCCCTTAAGATTGACTGGTTTGATCTCCTTGCTGTCCAAGGGACTTTCAGGAGTCTTCTCCAGCACTACAGTTCGAAGACATCAATTCTTTGGCACTCTGCCGCCTTTATGGTCCAGCTCTCACAACTGTACGTGACCACTGAGAAGACCACAGCCTTGACTACACGGACCTTCATCAGCAGAGTAACATCTCTGCTTTTCAACACACTCTCTAGGTTTGAGGTTGTGCCATGTGTGTGCTTAGTCGTTCAGTTTTGTCGAACTCTGCAACCCCATGGACTGTAGCCTGCCAGACTCCTCTGTCCATGGGGATTTTTCCAAGCAAGAATATTGGAGTGGGTTGCCATGTCCTCTTCCAGGGGATCTTCCCAGCCCAGGGATCAAACTCAGGTCTCCCACATTGCAGGCGGATTCTTTGTCTGAGCCACCAGGGAAGCCCACGAATACTGGAGTAGGTAGTCCATCCCCTCTCTAGGGATGACTTCCCGACTCAGAAATTGAACTGGGGTCTCCTGCATTGCAGGTGGATTCTTTACCAGCTGAGCTACCCGGGAAGCCCCAGGATTGAGGTTGTTAGCCCAGGGTTAATTTTTCTCTGGTATGTCCTTTTGATTCTTTTGCTCCCCCTCTCTCCAAAAGTGCATGAAAAACAGGGCTCAGTGATAAGCAGCTGCTCTCAGTGGGGCACAGAGGCCAATGGTGAGACCTGGGCCCTGGGTCGGCAGTGGGCTGGGCTCCCCGGGGAGGGCCCATTTGTCATTCTCTATAGAGAGCAAGTGAAGGCTCTCACCAATACGAGTGCCAAGGTGTGGGTCAGGGAGCAAACACTCTGGATATGGTCTGCAAGTGTCTTTTGAGCCTTTGGGTCCAGAGAACTATGCTTTGCTGGCTAAAGTTGAGTGACCTGGATGTTCCAGAGTGGTCATTTGATGAGGCCCCAAGAGTGGCAGCTGAAGTCATAATCGTTGCTGAATAGTGCTTGGTAGGCCACTAGGTAGGACCTGACTCTTTGGACCTGTGTCACTGGCACAGTGAGGGAATTGAATTGACGCATATTTTAGCCCTTTGATCGTCTCCAAGCAAAGATCACCGGAAGAAACTGTCCCTGGCCTGTGGATGGGGATGTTTGTTGGGGTAGATGAGAACCAGAATGCAGAGGACTGGAGCTGGATTAGGCAGACATGCTGGGGAGCTGGGTGTATGGCTCCTTTCCCAATATCCACAGTTGTGAATCTGTTTGCAACTTGATGCGAGAGAGAGGGCAGGGTAGGATCCAGACTAAACCAGGCCTCCCCTTACATGGCATGTGGTGCTGTGGCGCTGAGGATGGACCGGTGGTTTTTAGACAGACCTCAGCTCAGCCCCTCCAACCCTTGCTCACTGGATGATCTTGACCCAGTACGGTTTACTGATTATTTGCTTTACCCATCCAAAAAATGGAGTGGACAGTGCCTACAATGAGGCATTACTTTCAGTGGTTTAATTAAAAGAAGCAAGTTGCCTCTTGTCTCTAGTGTAATACTTGTCAAAGTTGGCCCTCAAATCCCAGCTGCTGATGCTGTTGCTCTCAACATCAGACTTGAGTATCATGCTGAAAAACAAGGAAAAAGCCTACTGAATTCTAGATGAAGATTCTAGTCAAATACTTTGTAAAGAACCCATTCTCCCTTTTGGAGGGTGATTTTTTCACTTAGCATTTTTCTCTTCGTTCCATCATTTTCAAAACATTGGTTTCCCTTGGCTGGTTTGGAGCCCGAGACAACCTGCTCCTTGTGCTGAAGGGAGGCCCAGTGAGGACAGAAAGATGACTTTGAACTTCACAGATACCTCCCCTGCCCCAAGATTTTTCATTCGGCTTGCATTTCTCATTCTATTCCTTTTGTACCCCACCGAGGACAGGATGAGAAGCATGGGTAACAACTGCACTAAAGAGGCATTTGAAACCCATGTCGAGGGACATCTCCTGGTTGGGAGACGGATTAGATCCTGGTACTAGTCTTGTGAGAAGTATCTCTTCCTGAAATTGTTTCAAGATTGAATTTTCCTTATCTCTCCCATCAACAGTGTGCATGTTGGTGGTAGGATGGGGGTGTGATTCTCGTGGTGAGATTTTTATAACATGTGTACCTTCTCTTTACATGGGAAAGTGAAAGTCGTTCAGTCGTGTCCGACTCTTTGCAACACCATGGACTATACAGTCCATGGAATTCTCTAGGCCAGAATACTGGAGTGGGTAGCCTTACCCTTCTCCAGGGGACCTTCCCAACCCAAGGATCGAATCCAGGTCTCCCACACTGCAGGCAGATTCTTTACCAGCTGAACCACAAAGGAAGCCCAAGAATACTGGAGTAGGTAGCCTATCCCTTCTCCAGAGGATCTTCCCAACACAGGAATCAAACTGGGGTCTCCTGCATTGCAGGCGAATTCTTTACCAACTCAGCTATCGGGGAAGAAAGTATACTATACAGTCCATGGAATTCTCCAGACCAGAATGCTAGAATGGGTAGCCTTTCCCTTCTCCAGGGGGTCTTCCCAACCCAGAGATCGAACCCAGGTCTCCCACATTGCAGGTGGATTCTTTACCAGCTGAGCCACAAGGGAAGCCCCTTTACAAGGGGGACCGTGTAATACTTTGATGGGGTCTGCCCTTCAAAATCTCTCTGTAAAATCATAAACTGAATTACAAATATTAGTTCGATTCACTGAATTGTCCTATCAGGCTCACTTGGCAAAAAGAAACCTAAAACGTAGGAATTGTGGTTGCGTTTCATCACATGTATTATAAATCTATCAAACAAGCTTGCCAATTTCTTATTTAAGAATCTGTAAGCCATAGAATCTAATTCCTACCAATGTTAATGAACAGTCCAGTAAAATTGAAAGATAACCATTATATATTATCATCTTTATTAAAATCTTACCTTCATACATATACCTATGGATGATTCATCTTGCTATATGGCAGAAACCAACACAATATTGTAAAGCAACTATCCTCCAATTAAAAGTAAAATTTTTGGATGGAGTTATTTGGAGTTGCAGTGGTTAAGAATCTGCCTGCCAATGCAGGGGACATGGGTTTGATTCCTGGTCTGGGAATATTTCACATGCCTGGGTCAGTGACTGACCCTGCATGTCCTAGAAGCCACAGGCCACAACTCGAGAGTAACCCCCACTCTCTGCAACTAGAGAAAGCCTGTGTGCAACAGCAAAGACCCAGCATAGCCTATATATGTATAGGTATATATATGTGTATATATGTATATATAATTTAAAAAAAGAGAAATCGATTGTGGTAGGTACCCCAAAATAAATAAATAAATAAAACTTACCTCCAGAGGAATTACTGCCATGAGCACATTTTATACCTTCTTAGAATTTTAGGGGGGTTGCAAGCAGCAGGTCTGCTTTGGGCCAGTGTGTGTCCACATCCCCAGGTTGAGCATAATGGGATTTTAAGTGGCCGTGTCATTAACCTTTGAAAAATGGAGGAAGTCATGGAAAAATTAACAAAGAAAAACTGTGCCATAGCAACTGCTGTTAGCAAAATCAAATCCCCTGCTGATAAATTATGGGAAAATTTTTGGAGCTTTGGGTTGTAGCATGAAAAAGATTTCCCTGATTTCTTTAATTCTCTCTTAATATAACTTTTTTTTTTTCTGTTGCTCTTAAAAACTGGTTCTTACCTTTGTTGGGAGGATAACTGAACACTTTTCGTCTATTCTTTCCCTCCACTCCCTACCCTAAGGTGGTGCCTACGAAGTCAAACAACATCGATTCTTCCGTTGCTTAGACTGGAACAGTTTGCTGAGACAGAAGGCAGAATTCATTCCCCAACTGGAATCTGAAGACGACACAAGTTATTTTGATAGTATGTGCAATATCTGACATAAAACATTATTTGGCCTTTTCTTTGTGGAAAATTAGCTCTGTTTTTGATAGGTGCCTTCCAGTCTTAAACCCATGAGTTCTGAAACATAATGCTGCTTTGATAGAGAAACTCATAATTAAAATAGCTAAGTTAAAAGCTGAAATTCTGAATAATTGAAACTGCTTTCCAAACCTTTCCCTGCAGCTCGGTCAGAGAAGTACCATCATATGGAGACTGAGGAAGAAGATGACACGAATGATGAAGACTTTAATGTGGAAATAAGGCAGTTTTCCTCATGTTCACATAGGTTTTCTAAGGTGAGTGAAATATGGCATAAACATAGAGGGTCTCTCTTAGAGAACTTCCTACGGGTCAGATTTGTTGTTGCTTAATTGCTAAATTGTGTCATACTCTTTGTGACCTCGTAAACTGTAGCCCACCAGGCTCCTCTGTCCATGGAATTTCCCAGACAGGAATACTGGAGTGGGTTGCTATTTCCTCCTCCAGGGGATCTTCCCAACCCAGGGATCGAACCCACGTCTCTTGCACTGGCAGGAGGATTCTTTACCATTGAGCCACTAGGGAAGCCCATGGGTCAGATAGTTGGTACCTTAAATACCTTTACGAGATTGTGGAAACCACCTGTGGTGTTTCGGAGCTTGGAGTCTCTTAGGGGTAGAAAAGAGTGACCCCTACCCCTTTGATTTTGATAAACCAGCGCTCCTACCCCCATGCAGTGGTATATTTCTCTGTTTCCAGCTTCACAGATTAATATCCTTTTTCTTGGAGGCAGAGACTTGCACTCACGGTTTTTCTTTGGGGAGTGTCTGATACGATCTCCATGTTGACCCTGGTCTAGCTTTTGCTGGGCTGTGGAGGCATCCTCCCATTGCTTTTATAAGAAGAATTTTGAGCTCATTGTGTGCAGAGCCCTCTCCTAGTATCCCACGGATACAATACAAAGGAGAAGGCTTAGTCCTTGATATAAGCCCAGACACCTGGAGACAGTTGATTGTGAAATGAAACAATCTCTTAATCAGTGATAGAAAGTGTAAGATATATTAAAGGGGCAACAGGCCAGACAAGCTAGAATTTTAGAAATAGTAGAAGATAAAATCAGTGTTGGAGAAAGGTGCTTTTTGACTGATAGTGGGAAGATTTAAAAGACAAACAAACCAAAGACTTACCTGATAGTCCTGAGATGAACAGGGCCCTGGGAAGATAGAAATGAACCTAGAGGGCACCCTACCTTCCTTTTGCTGTTTTCACTCAAGATGTATTTTCTGTTGCCATGGCATTTTGCATCATTATTGTGTAGCTTTTCTATAGCAATGAGTGATTTGAAAGTGTTCTGTAGCTTTTCCTAAGTGACTACCCAGATTGCTCTGCAGATTGGCCGACACTGCCCTCCCCGGTTATAGGAATGACACGGAGAGGTAGGGATTTCCCTGGAGGGGAGGCCCAGGTCTAGGCCAGAGCCAGGAAAGAAGCTGATGACAGAGTTCAGGCTTTCCCAGTACCTGTTCTCTGGCCCATCAAAGCCATCCCCTACACTGCTCCCTCTCTGCTGTCCCCTGTTCTTTTGCTACCTTCCTCCTAATCCCAGGAGATTATAGGAGCTATAAGGGCCATCCCCATGAGAGCAGCGGGTGGCTGGCTTGGGTGTAGCAAGTGCTTCCTGGGTTGGACTCTCAGCTCTCTGTTTGCGCTTCCATCTTGCGCATGGTACAGCAGAGACCTCAGTTTGCTTAAGCTATTATCCCCTTCAGAAATCCCAGTATCAATATAGGAGGCTGCCTGTTGGTATATGTGATTTATAAGCCAAACAAATACCTCTGACTCCTCACCAAGTACACACTGCATCTCCCCCCAATGGGTCTTGAAACAGGTAATATATTCTTCTCTTCCCTCTCAATGCCAATTCATTTTTCTACTTCCTGCCCCTGACTGGGGGCCATTAAATCTTTTTCTCTGTGATTTTCTTTTTCTGATTGACTTCATGGTTAAATGTAATCTAATGCATGCAGTGATCCCAGGCCTGGAAACCCCAATGCATGTATGGATTTTGTTTGCAGATACAAAGTCCATAGTGAGATATGGTGAGAATGTGATGAATTCGTAGTTCCCCACTCCAAAAGGAAATAAAATTGTACAGTTGGCCACTCACCTCAGGACTCAAGTAAATAGCTTTGGAAAGTACCTTCTGAATAGCATGGCCCCAATTCAAACCTTAGTCATACTCTCAGGTTGTTCTCCTAGGACTTTTTTTTTTTTTTCCTTCTGACAAGCCCTTTCCAGCAGATATTAATAAGCACTGATTCTTTGCCTTGCAGGTTTTCAGCAGTATGGATCGAGGTACTCAGAATTCAGGAGAAGAAAAGGAAGACCCTGGGGACAAAACTAAATGCACAACTTTGCCATCCACGGAAACGTTAAGCTGGAGTTCAGAGTATTCTGAAATGTATGTGAAATGCTTGTTGAGAAGCACTGTAAACAGCAGCTACTAGGGCAGTGGTTCTTACACGCGACCATGCATCCGAATCTCCTGGAGGGCCTGTGGAAGCAAAGTGCTGACCCAGGAGGTCTGAGATGGGGGCTGAGGATGTATATTTCTCTTTTCCTTTTTTGTAAAAATACAGTTTTACATCCTCTTGCATTTTTCTCATTTACTTGTTTTTAACTGAGCCGGTCTTCACTGCTGCACGGCTTTCCCCAGTTGCCATGAGAGGCGGCTGCTCTCCGGTCGCCGTGCGGGGGCTCACTAGTTGCGACTCGCGGGCTCTGCATGGGCTCAGTACTCGTGGCACATGGGCTTGGTTGCTCCACAGCATATCGGACCTTCCCAGGGATCAAACCCGTTTCCCCTGCACTGGCAGGTGGATTCTTACTGCTGGACCACAAGGGAGGCCCCAAGAGTATGCATTTCTGATCAGTTCCTGGGGATACCTGTGGTCTGGCACCGTTTAGAAGTCACTGCCCTCAAAGTGTGTCAGTTAGGCGCCATCAGTTCCATTTTTACCTGCTTTTTTTTTCCCCCTAAAATTCACCTTGCACACAATTTCCTAGTGTCTGTAGATATATGACTTTGTTTTCGTGTTTAATTAAGGCAACAGTTATCCACATCCAACTCTTCGGATACCGAAAGCAACAGACATAGACTCGGTTCTGGGCTGCTTCCCAAGCTGGCTGTTTCAGCAGAGGCAGAACATGATGGGGCTGCTCCCCACCCCAGAGAGCTGCACGAGGAGCCGGAAAAGCCAGCCCTCCCCCCTGCAGAGAGTGCTCAGGAGGAGCCAGAGGTCACCACCCCGGCCAGCACCATCAGCAGCTCCACTCTGTCAGGTGAGGCCATGAGCTGGCCCCTGCCATCCCAGCATCGCCCGCCAGGTTGACTGCGGCGCGCGGAGTCCCAGGCCTGGCTTCGGACCAGGCAGTGATGATGGGCGTTTTGTGTTGCTAGACTCTCTTACAGCCCCACTCCTTAGGCGATGGACTCCTCAGAACTGAGATCAGACATCTCAGCTCTCTCCTTAGCGCAGGGCTGTACAGCCAGTCTTTCTTGCTTCACCTGAAGCCTTCACATCCTCTGATGGGTTTCAGCGGCGCCCTTGGATGGTCTTCAGAATGCAGTAGGGGAGCTTGTTCTTCATTGTGGAGGCAAAGGCACAGCAAAGGTCTTGTGGAGTTGCATCTAACTCAAAGTGATGAGTAAGCAACCCTGTCAAATGGTCAACAGGACCCTCAATAGCGTCTTACATCACCATCTGTATAGTGTAAGCCAGTTTTCCCTCTGGTGTTCAAATGGGTGGTTGTTTCCTTGAAGGAGCTGGTTTTTGTTGTGGGGCCACATTATACCCAGTCACCAAATAGTCTCCACTCTAAACCCTCCGTCAATGCAGCAAAATTCTCATGCCAAGAGGGGAGAGGGGAGTCAGAAACACAGTTCAAACTGATACCTTGTGTGCCTATGAAACCACTCCACTGCACACAGGTTTCCAGCTTCTAGGTAACTGGTAAAGACACTTCTGAGACATAGTCTGGTGTGTGCGAAGCAGTCCAGGGGCATAGGCCTTTCCTGGGAGAATTCTTCATAATGTTACTTTTGTGTGAATAAACCTTCCTGACCAGAGGAGCAGTGTCTCCACAGGTTTTTAGAATGCCTAATGTGTCGTGGCGGAGAAGGCAATGGCACCCCTCTCCAGTACTCTTGCCTGGAAAATCCCATGGATGGAGGAGCCTGGGAGGCTGCAGTCCATGGGGTCGCTAAGAGTCGGACACGACTAAGCGACTTCACATTCACTTTTCCCTTTCATGCATTGGAGAAGGAAATGGCAACCCACCCCAGTGTTCTTGCCTGGAGAATCCCAGGGACAGGGGAGCCTGGTGGGCTGCCATCTATGGGGTTGCACAGAGTCGGACACGACTGAAACGCCTTAGCAGCAGCAGCAGTGTGTATCGTGGATACTTGGGGCCTTAATCACAGAGGTGTCCTCATTAAATGATTGGACTCGCGCTTCCCTCAGAGCAAGCCCTTGAGGTGCATTTCAGATATTATTTGGTTTATAGAAATGTTATGCATAGCACATCCTTCCACAGAGCAATGTGCATTTATGCTTTCAAAAAATAAAAATATGGGTATGGCTTAAGGTTGCAATAATAAATGGTTTCATTAAGCCATATCCAGTATGCTATATTGATAACCATGAATGATTATCATGAACATTTTTTTTAACTAACTGAATATTCAGTGTATAATTTTGTTTTGTTTTGAATCATTTCAAAATAATAAATTTTACAAACAGGGTTTATTTCCACCTCATTAAAAAGTCTGGTTCTGTGGAGCTTCATGTGAGCTGATAGTTGATCATGGGGAAAAATAATGTTGGGTTTTTCCCTTCTCTCTTTTCCTCTCAGTTCTATTTCCATGTGGGATAATTCCACATGTCCTAACTTGGTAGAGCCAAGATAATAGCAATGAAGAAGTGTGTAAAAACAAGCTAGTAGCCTAAGATTCCTGTTCATCTTGGTATTGAATCAAATGTGGATATGTCAAGTGCTTTATATTTCTGGTTACTAAGTTCTCATGTGTTTCTTAGTTTATTATTTACTCTGAATAGAGTTGCCTCTATTTCAGTTATTCTTAATATGATGAATTGTTTATGATCTCTTGGACTCTTCTGCCTACTGACTATCAGAAAGTTACGAGGTAGAGGGAAGGGAATGGTGTCTAAGCATTTGATTGATTACTTTCATAATTAAAAAAAAATCTGTCTCTGTCCTGCCGTGCATTTTGATTAATAGATTCAAACCACCTTTCTCCCTGTCTCCCTCAGACACACACTAAAAATAATCAAAGACCTTGGGGGCCGTACAGAATAGAGAGACAAGCTGATTTGCTCATAGCCAAGGGTAATTAGGAAATCTGAAAACCGTGACTGTAGTAAAATTAAATTTGTTGATTTTTATATTGCTCCACCATCAAAAAGAAAGAACCCTTGACATTTACAGAACATTAAAGTGACATCCACCCTTGGCAGGAAAGACTCACACGTTTATATACAGTGCTATGAAACGAGATGGCAGAGGCAAGCAGGGGGGATGATAAAAGAGAACGGTGTATATTCACACTCCAGCGTTTAGGGAAGTCCAGCTTTGTATGTTTCCTTTTCTCGACTACAATGTATTTGAATCAGTGAGAAGCAAAAGTCCTGAAAACTTAGGTGTAGTGCTCGAACGCATCCAACAAATTATTCATCGTGAAGAGATTCAGCTTTCCAGTTTACACTTGTCAATGATCCCATACAAACCAAATGAGAAAGAAGTGAGCGTGTAACTTATCCCAGAGCAAGCTGAAGGTTTTTGAGGTGAGATTTGATTTGTGAAGCAATTTTTGCCTAGTCCCTCAGCAGTTGATGTCTTTATATTTAGAGTGAATAGGATAGATACACTGTTAAATGGGGTTGAGTTTAGCATATGCAAGTGGAAAGAGGGTTGTTATTTGCCTTGAGATTATCTTCTTTGGTAGGTCAGATGGGGGTCACACAGAGGACTGCGAATCTTCTCCTGTGCCTGCAGCACCTGGCTGGCCGTGAACTGTGCTGTTCGCAAGCCCCACTGTCCTGGGTCCTAGGCTTTCCTTAGTGTGGACCACGCCTATGGGGTCGCGCCACCTCTGTGAACTAGGACCAAACTTCAGCTGTACCGTTGTGAGTCTAGCACTGCAACAGAAATGTTAGTTAAATCCAATTAAGCCTCTTTTCTAGGCAAAGAATGTCATGGTCAGCACTTTAAAATGTGCTGGCTGGTCTTCCAAAGGATCATTTATAATGGTATTAAATTCTCTCTGTGGATTGCATATCTTCATGTGATGATAGCGCTGATGATTTTTAAAGCACAGGGGGCTTCTAATATAGCATGTAGAAAGACAAGAGAGATAAGCATTGTCTTTTTCTGGACAGACAAATATGTAGTATCATTGATAAGAAAAAAGAAAGGAAAAAATACCAAAAAACTGATAGACTGTGAAAGAAAGAATAGGAGAAACGGAAAGAGATGGTCATGTGACTTTTTTTTCAATATGTCACTTCTGACAGAGAGAACTGTCTTTACGCTGGGCGTGTGCACTTACCGGACTGGTATCAGTGATATTCCATTTCTGCATTGTTCTGTATGGTGAGATATTCTCTCACATTACTGTGCTGAGGGAAGTTCTAATTTTTTAACTTAAAAAAAACCCTTCCGGTTTATATTCAAGGTAATAAATATAAAGAAGATTTGGCTGGCTTAGAGGGGGACAGATCTTCTCACTGGTCCAGGAATTTCAGGACAGGTCAGCATATGGCTGTGTCAAGACTAAAGCCAAGAAGATGTAGCAAGCCATTGGGTAATGCAGCATGTAGTGAAAGAAACTCTGTCTTGGCTTGTGAAATTTACGAGGAGCTTAGAGTGAAAGGAGGTGTGGGAGGTCAAAGGTGACACTTTAGACGCTTTTATGGAAGTTACATCCTGAGCCTAGTGTGAGGTATGTCTTGGAAAGATGGTAGGAGATGACAGGGGCATAAGTCTCTGTGAAGTGACTAAATAATGTCCACTTAGCAAAAACCAGTATTAACTGCCTTGCTAATGCTGATCACTGGTATCATAGGCTGATCGTAGTATGCTGTGGGTGGTCATGGGGCTCGTAAGGTGATGTTTGGTTCATGGCCTTTCACAGTGGGGTCAGGAGGAAGAATTGTCTCTATGAGAGTTGTAAATGATTCTAAAGCGCAATTGTTCTTCTAGTTAAATGGAGTCGACTCAGAATTAGTGGACCTGTGTACAAGGAGAATGAAATCTGGATGGACAGCTCTTTCATTCTCCCTCCTCCAACTCACCTTTCTCGAACCAGTCGCGTGATTCCCATGTTTGCCTGACACCACATGGACTCATGCACCACGTGGGCCTCTGTTTCCCAGTGTTCATCCTTCCCTCTCTCTCCTCCCTCCTCCCCAGCTCTCCTATCCCAAATTCTCCTGAAATGTTTATCCCTTCTTCTTTGTACAGTTGGCAGTTTTTCAGAGCACTTGGATCAGATAAATGGACGAAGCGAGTGTGTGGACAGTACAGATAATGCCTCAAAGCCCTCCAGTGAACCCGCTTCTCACATGGCTCGGCAGCGATTAGAAAGCACAGAGAAAAAGAAAATCTCGGGGAAAGTCACAAAGTCCCTTTCTGCCAGTGCTCTGTCCCTCATGATCCCAGGAGGTAGAGAGACATCGACTCGCATGAAATTGTGTGACTTGTGCATGTGCCCCCCCTTCCCCCAGTGTGGCATGTTGGCTGAGACGCAAGGCTGCTTGACCCAGTAACGGGTGGTGCCCGGGCACAGCCCTCCTGAGCGACCCCCTGGAGGGCCTCCAGGGCTCCCAGAAGACAAACGTGACCTATTCCTTCACACTTCTTTCGGCAGCAGGAGATGAGGCAGGATCCCTTCCCACAAAGGCTTATTTCTTTTGTTTTCTTTCTTTTTCCTTTCTCCCCTCCCCAAGTTAAGTGATAAATTTCCCTCTTCTGAATAATTTTTCTTCCCTAGACCATGCATCATTTATATCCTTTACAGAGCTGTTTACAGCATCTGTGTCAGAAAGCTAAGTATAGTTTTTCTCATCTAATTAATGAGGAAATCAATACAGAGAACATACGTTTTTCATTTCTGGGGATGCAGAGAGTATCACAGACAGCACTGAAATTGCAGGTCTTACCAGCCTTGTCTGTTGGGTTATGCTTCCTCCTACTGGTAGCCCAGTCGTTTTCTTCCCTATATTTAAAAAACTTGGCTTAATTATGATTTTGTTGAATTGCAGCATTTTTCCACAACCTAGTTTTGCCTCTACTAATCACAAAATCTGGTGTAATTTCACTGGCTGAGATGAAAATACACACCCTGGTGGTTGTGACTTATCACTCAGCTGACAGTAAAAGAATGGAAGTGGCAGTCAAATTATATTGCAGATGGCTTGCAGTTGGAAGAATACAGACCATGTATAAAAGGGATTGTTTACATTTTTGAAATTTCAAATTTGTGCAGAAAGAAATGTTCATTGAGGGGGTAGTGCTCACTATAGCATGTTCTGTTTTCTGGGAGATGTCCTTATAGCACCTTAAAACAAGCACCCTAGTCTGAATGACTATTCACAACCAGAAGGCAGTGGTTCCAGTGTGGTCGGTAAGTGGAATGTGGTCCAGTCCACTTTGAGAGCTGGTGAGAAAGCCCACATCGTGGTGAACATGGGTCAGTTATTTGGGGAGATAAGGAAAGCTGTATTGAGGAAAAGAGTCAGGGGCATGGCTTTCTTAGCAGTTTGGATCTGTGTGTCCACTCTGTCTGCTTCCTACCTTTGCATGTTTTGAAGTTCCCTACCCATCAGTGTGGATCTGTTCACCTGGCCTTTGGATGAGACAGAGGGTAGCCAGGACAAAAGTGTGAGGATGCCACATGAAGTCAGTGAAGGAGCCTGGACAGTGATACATTTAGGTAATTGTTCTCCTTTGGACAGATGTAAGATTCTTGCCTGGATAATCCCATGGACAGAGGAGCCTGGCAGACTGCAGTTCATGGGGTCGGAACCAGTCGGACACGACTGAGCACACACGCATCCCAAGAATTACGACAGAAGATAGTCTGGATACTTTCAGCTTGCTGTGGCCACAGTGTTACTCACTGCACCCCGGGAGTCTTCAACAGCACCGGCCTTTTGTAGCCTGGCCCTTGCTCAGCTCACATTTAAACCATGGCATCGTTTTGCAGATGATTCTTTTTCATGCACAGCACACAGACAGGCGTGCGTGCACAATTTCATATGACCAGTTAGGATTTGTTTAGATTCACATAGATGAAACAGTGATAAGAACTATAAATAAAAAGCGTGTTTGTTCATAAAACAAGGAAAACAAGATAGAAATGGTGTTGAAGAATATGAAGTGAGTTTTTCTTAAAATTTCTCTATCCACCTGCATTACCCTCTCAGAAACCTTGCTAGAACCGCAGGTAATACATGAAGAGAGTCAGTTCTAATCACAGTAATAAGGAATGATCCTTTTATCAGAAAGTTAACATGACAGTGTTTTCCCGATTCAGATTATTCAGCCAGTACTCCTTCAATAATGTGGCTTCCCAGGTGGCTCAGTTGGTAAAGCTTTGATGACTGGCTTCTTTGTTGCAGATATGTTTGCTGTTTCTCCACTGGGAAGTCCAATGTCTCCCCATTCCCTGTCCTCGGACCCTTCTTCCTCAAGGGACTCCTCTCCCAGCCGAGATTCTTCAGGAGCTTCTGCCAGTCCACACCAGCCCATTGTGATCCACAGTTTGGGGAAGAACTATGGTTTCACCATCCGAGCCATCCGGGTGTACGTGGGAGACAGCGACATTTACACAGTGCATCACATCGTTTGGGTGAGACTCTTTCTGGCCAGTTTTCATTCCCAGCAAACTAGAGAATGAATACATCAGCTGAGGCATAGTTAACAGCAAATGAGTTTCCTGTTAAGCTGGCATTTGGGGCCTGCTTCATACTCTTGCCCTTTATCTGTGTGGTAGGACTGAATTTAGCAAAAGTTAATTCTTTTTAATAATTTTGTTAGTCTTCAAATCTGATTATCCACTCTTTATACCAAGCTTGTAGAAATAGTACAAAATAATCCTATTTTTATCCTTCTTTTCTTAGTTTTTTCCACCTGGCCTTCTTCTTTTCTAAAATACTTTCTCAGGTCACCTGAAATATTGCTTAAGGAACCATAGGAATTACCCTATTTTAGGAGGATGGCAGAACAAAAATAGTGAACCATATTTTACTGGTTTCCTCTTAGAATCGCAGGATCATTTGTTGATGAACTCAGAATATTGTGCTGCAAAAGAACAGTAGGTGTCAGGATTGTCACTTGTTTGCTCACTAATATATCTTCTCCTCTTGAATTTTAGAATGTAGAAGAAGGAAGTCCGGCTTGCCAGGCAGGACTGAAGGCTGGGGATCTGATCACGCACATCAATGGAGAACCAGTGCATGGACTTGTCCACACAGAAGTTATAGAGCTCCTGCTAAAGGTACTGTCTTTTTGATGTCAGGGCCATCTAGATGAAACAGGTAGCCAGAAGGAACTAGCACCAAAAGTTCTTTACTCAAGTTCTAGTATTCTTCTATATGGGCTATCCATATACACTCATTCTCTTTGCTGAGAAAACGTTCAGTGGTCTGTTTAAGGTAAAGGCAAGAACAACATGAATTTTTTTGGTTTTGTATCATGAAATCCACTTCCATGTATCTGCACAGTCACTTCCTAATTTAATTTTGCTTCTTATCCTAAATTACAAATAGCGTTCTCTTTGTTTCATGTATCACACTTAGTAAAATCTGTTTGGAAATCATCCATCCTCAGTGCGGTTTTCTTTAGCAGCTTTCAGTACATTTTATTCTATTGTGGCAGAAGACAGTGGTATTAAACTGTGAGGTCAGACCTGAAGCTTGATTCGAGAGTTGGGTTTCTTTGGAAGCTAGAGCTGCAAATATATAATATACACTATAAATGACAGAAGTAGGTGGTAATGGAAGAAAGGATTCTAGCAATCTTTAGACCTTTCCCTCCTTGTACAAATAAATCTGAATGTAGATCAGTCCCTACTTGGAATTAAGCTGATTCAAGCCAATGGAGTAGGAAGATCACAAAGAGCATGAGTGTGATGAAGAGAAATGGTCTACACTCATTCTCTCATTTCTTTTGGGCTGTTTGCTTTGCCACTGCTAACTAAAGAATATAAAGTTATAACTCCAAATATGGATCTGGTGAAAACAAAGATGAATCTGAGTCTTGAGTTTAAGTTTTTTCAAGGAAAAAATCGTATCTATGATTAAAAAAAATACAATCATTAATTGTAGGGTCATTTTACATGTCAGCAGATTTATAGATGACCTCTCAGTGTGTGAACACAGGGAGGGATTACTAGGGGCTTTCAGAGAGGTGTGAGCCATCGCCTCAGATAGCCTGCAGCCTATTGAGAAACAAAACATAAACACGTGTGTCATTTAAACAACATCCACTCAGATTGTTTCTAGAGCACTTGCTAGGCAGATACCATGGTAGACACTGGTAACATGTCTAGATACGGTAGACATTGGAAATTAAGGTACAGTTCTTACTTTGACGACTGTGAGAGATATAGGAGATGTATGCAGGCAGATGAAGTTCAACCTGATTAGCCAGGGCCATAGCAGGGGGAAGAATGCCATACTTTTGCAGAATATTCTGTGAATAGGGAGAGTCATCACAGAGAAGTTACACTGAACTGAAGCTTGAAAGAAACTTGGGAATTTGGAATTAGTGCAGGTAGGTGGGTGTACAAAGCCTTTGATAAGTAAGTAAGCCTTTGATAAATGACTTTTATCCTTCTTTTTGTCATCCCCCAGCCAACACAAGTGTATTCTTCAAAAGATTCAGGGTCTGGCACAGATTCCAAGAGTAGTAATAGTATGTACATTCAAAGGTCCGTTGTGAAGTAGCAGATTGTAGGGAAGTTATTGCCATTGATCAGTCCACAGCATTAATGAAATTTTGGTCTTGACTTCAGGCCCCATGGGAGTAGGTGACTGTCTTTGCTATCCTCTGTATCTATGGGTGGTCCCCTTAACTCTAGTCAACTTTCTCACAAATGCATAGTGCTGCTCACTGGAGGAGTAGGATGAATATTGAGAGGACGTTGCAGAGCCGTAGGCAGTATGGGAAGCCAGCCGTGGCCGTGCCGAAAACACGGCAGGTCTGACAACAGCCCTGCAGGAGGGACATGGAGCTGCTATTAAAGCTCCACGTTGTCTCAGCGTTCACACACTGCCTGTGTTGCAGCCAGGTACTCAGACAATGTGAATAGCAGGGTTCTCCCTCGCCTGCTGTCCAGAAGTCACCACGGAGGAGCCAGGCACCACACCGCTGCCTGTGTTACGCCTTCATGTACGCGCTGTTCCATCCCTGAGACGGTGGGGTCTCTACACGTTGCAGTACGCCTCCTGAGGAGTGCACGTGTGCTCAGTCGCCCAGTCGTGTCCGACTCTTTGCAACCCTTTGGACTATAGCCCACCAGGCTCCTCCAGCCATGGGGTTTTTCAGGCAAGAATTCTGGAGCGGGTTGCCATTTCAAAACAGGTAGCATTTCTGGTACCTACATGGGTAAGACTTGAGTGTTTTTTCATTTCATTCACCATCTGTTTCTGATAATATTACTTGTCCAACTGCCATGGAACAATTGTCTCCTAGTAAGTGCCCCCAAAATGGGAGGCAGAGCAGGATTGTGGACTTTGAGAGTCCTTGCCTGTGAGAGTCCTCTGAAATGACCTCAGACTTCCCAAGACAAAATTCAAGAAGAGATCAAAGATTTATGAGTCTGACCAGTCTCTTTTCTCATAGTACCTGATCCAGTGGTCCAGGGATACCCCATTGCTGGCTCACATTGGCCCTTTGTGGGTAAGGGCCCAGGCTCTATCTATTCCAGCCTGTATATCTTTCCATTGGTGTAGGGCAGAGAGGTACTTCTCTCTCTCAAGTGCTCCTTGAGCTTTTCTGGGATCTCCCTTTTGTTTAGATTATGTTTTATATGTGAGTTTCTTTTCGTTGTCACTCACCTGACTAGAAGTTTTCCAAGTTTTGGCATCAGCAGTTCAAAGATGGTCAAATGGATTTTAAATGGTAGTAGGTTTGACCTCTTCCGTTTTTTGTAGCAGTATTATGCTACATGCATCTTAGGTCCTGGCACAGTATATCTTTATAATATTTCTTGCATTTGCTCATAAAATCAGAAGAAGAAACAATAAGGTGAAATATACATATCTTTAGGAAATATGCCTTCTTTTTATTTTGCTGAGACATATTTGATCTCTTTCATTATTTATTTTATAAAACATTTTCAAATGATTCTGGATTTTAAAACGTCTCTTCCTACTTCTGTGAAATTTGAATGTATGTTTCTCCTGATCGTCTCTGGCAAGGTCTCTGAAAAGACTCAGTCAATCCCATTTATAACATTTTGTCCTCATCTGCTTACGGAGTGCCTGCATTCCTGGATCTGGTTGACCTGTGTCCGTGAAATGCCATGAACATGCTGTAATGGAGAGCTTTGGCATCCTCCTGGGCCATGGCGTGCTGTCTCACATCTAAGCAGAGGATCCTGCCTCTGGCTCATAAAGGAAGCTCTCAAAAGAGCAACCCATGTCAGGAAACAGAGTGGATACAGGGGATTTAATTATCTTCCCAAGGAACTGCGTTATCATGCGTCTGTCTCCTAAGTGTGAACAGTGATTCTTGGACAGAGGATGAAGTGACTGGTACCAGTCCTGGATGCCCACGTGCCATCCGTGGCAGACCGTCAGGGTAGTAGCTGTATTTTGGTGTTCTCACATGCTGTCTATACGATGTTTTACACTTGCAAACTACTTCACAAAATCTCATGGTATCCTTAGAAAAAGGTGGAAGAGCCATCACATAGCACTGTATGTATTTTTAAAAATCCATGTACGATACTGGGCTTCCCTGATGGTTTGGATGGTAAAGAATCCAGCCTGCAGGGCAGGAGACCCCAGTTCAATCCCTGGGTGGCAAAGATCCCCTGGAGAAGGGAAGGGCAACCGACCCCAGTATTCTTGCCTGGAGAATTCCATGGACAGAGGAGCCTGGTGGGCTGTAGTCCATGGGATCACAAAGACACACAACTAAGCAACTAACATTGTGTGCAATACTTATTTATCTTTGGATTGTGAACACATTAAGCATATTCCCTGTGTCATGGCTTCACTTTTGGTCTCACTTACTCTCACAACTTCAAAGTGAGCCTGCTGTGAAAGCACTAACTTCTCTATGTGCACAGAGAAGCAAAGTCATAATTACTCGGTTCAGTTCCCCATCGGCTTTGAACCCCTGAAAATGTGCTTCCTCAGTGTTGCCTCAAACCTCTCCTGCCACGGGGAGTTAATCACCTCCATCCAGATGACAAGTAGCTTCCTAAAAGACCTTTCCCACAGCACTGAAATCTCTCTCTCCCCACTGTGGTGGAGTGTGGAGGCCACGTGGACCCAGTCGTACGCCCTGCTCACATGACTGCCTGCCTAGTGGAGCCTCTCAAATGCAGGAAACCCCCTGTTCAGCCAGGTTGCTTTCTTAGGACAGCATTAGCTTAAATGCCCAGTCATAGGAGAAGTGCTAAAATAACCCCAGCCACTGCCTCAGTATTTCCTTTCCCTAAACTCTGGGGAACCTCTGGGTACTAAAATGGGGGCTAAAAGAGCATCATTATTGCCATTCTTACATATTAACTGGGTCCCCAGAATGTGCAGAGTTGTGCGAGGTACGGAAGGGTCACACAGCAGATGGCACATATGAATAGTAGGCAGTCAAGAGCACTTTACATGAATAAACTCAGGTCATCCTCATAGTCTGTGCACAGGTGCTATGCATAGGAATGTCCGCATTTTACAGATGAAGAAATTAAAGCAAGGAGAAGTTAGCAAAGCAGCCAAGGTTCTGTGCTAGGACATAGCAGATTTGCATACCGGCAGTGCTGCTCCAGAGCCTGAGCTTTCAAGTAGCATACCCCCGTGCTCCGGCCATGAGGTCTGATTGCCAGAGACTTACAGCCCAGTGTTCGCAGGAGAAACAGTGGCGGTGCTAGGCTCTAATCAGAGTGTCAAGCCAAAGGAACAGTCTGTAAATAGGGCCCAAGTGCTGAAGGAGAGAGAGCCTTCCACTACGGTGGACAGGCGGAGAGCTGGGGGTTTTCTGTGCAGGGCTGTGAAGGGTGGGTGGATGTTAGTGTAAGGGAAGGAGTGTGGGACGGTCTAGGCACAATAAAATGATGCTTTAAACCACAAGAACAGGAAGCTCAAAGTCCTTGAGGTGCCTGAGTAAACCAGTGTGGCCGGAGCCTGAGTTCATGGCGTCTGGGATGCAGTATGCAAGGTGATATGGCTGGATGGTGGAGAGTGTGAATGGGACGAGGACTCAGGTATGGGAAGAATGCATTCCCCTTGGGTATTTTGCAGAGGAAGAAATGTGAAAGCAGTGTAGCTCAGGGAGATACCCACGGCCACATGATAAACTAATGCGGAGTCAGACTGAGCACAGGCTGGGTAGCCTGACCTCTGCTTGTGTATTCAGTTCAGCCAGCTTAAAATAATTTCCTCCCCACCATGCACTAATCACACAAGCAGTTTAAAGTAATGCTTAACTTAATAGAACATTTGACAGTCTTCTGGCCCCATTTTATTGTTGTTGTTTTTTGAAATAGTGCCACAGAATCTCTCTAATAAGAGATTGTTCCTTCTTCAAAAGAATTTGTTGAGGTCAAAGGACCCAGTAAAACAAATTGTCAGTTCTGGCAGCACTTGCTATAGCTGATGGATCCACCAGGTGGCAGGCTTCACAGTTCTCACTTATTCCCCATAAAATTATTTTTCAGTCATTTACTTACTATTTTTGTCATCATTAACTTTTTCAACCAAATGTTTGCACTCTGCATTTTTTTCTGTCTGTATTTCCTCTTGGGGAGGTTATCTCTTTGTGTATTTCCATAACTCAAGTGAACTGTCCCCTGAAATAGCCCTCTGTAGAAACAAACAAAATCTAGGTTTGTTTGTCTTTTTTGAGTTTTTTCTTTTAACTTTTAAAAATTTTATTTATATCTTAATTGGTGGAAAATTGCTTTACAATTTTGTATTGGTTTCTGCCGTACAACAATGTGAATAATTATATATGTATGCGTTCCCTCGGGAGCCTCCCTCCCCTCCTCACCTCTTTAGGTTATCACATCAGAGTGCCAGGCTGGGCCTCCTGTGTCTTTAGCAACTTGCCCCTAAGTGCTTTACACGTGGAAGTCTATATATGTCAGTGCTACTTGCAGAAAGGGACGTTTGTACAAAGCTTAATGACACTCCAGCCGTAACTTTTCTAATGAAAAATGTTAAGCATTTTATTGTATTCATCTCATGCAATATATACGATATTTTTCCATTTTTAAAATTGACCTGTATTAGAAGGGATAGCAGTGGTTCAGGCTTAGACGGCTCATGGGCTCCAGCAGCCCCAGGGGTCACTGTGACTCTGTCCTCTCCGATATGATTTAGTAAAGGATGGAATGAATCCCAATGACGGATGAACCCCTATCATGTTTGCTGCCGCTTTCCTTCCCCTAAGGCATACAGGAAAAACCAAAACTTTAGGCTGGCCTCAGTCAAATTGTAAAGAACAAACCCCATTCCAAACAAATTTTGGTAGCCCTTTCATACTTAAAAGTGGAGTTTTCAGTTTAAAGAATAAACTGAATGCCAGTCTCCACTACCAGATAAAGGTTTACTTTGAAAGTTTTGGCATCTGCATATAAATATAAGACAAGTAATTTATTTTTTCAGAATGAAAAACTTTTTTTTTCCCTTGTTCAAATTCAAATCCCATTTCCCTAAAATATTTTTTTTTTACAGTCATGGCACTAAGTATGGGATTATATGTTCTTAAATATATAAAGAACCCAAAAATCATTAATTTTCAGTTGATTATTGATTTTTAGATACAAAATTGGATGTAAGACATGAACAAATCATTATCTAAAGAAATAAAAACAATGAAAAATAAATGAAACGAAATCCAGCTTTGTTAATACCCAAAGAACAAAGATTAAAACTTGATGTAACTTTTTCCTATAAAATTGGTAATTTATTTAATATTAGTATTCAGTTCTGACAGGTGTGTGCTAAGATGGGTACTCATGTGCTGCTGGTAAGAGTTTAAATTGACATGAACTTTCTGGAAATTAGTGCATCAGTGTGTACCAACAGTCTTTAAAAAGTTCAGCTAGACCCTACAGTTCAGTGTATTGAGTCTAGTTAGATAATCTAAGGAAAATGTCAGAGGTTAGGACACTAATTTATAGATAAAGATACTTATTTCAACTTTTACAAGAATTGGAGTATAGAAATAAGAGCTATAAGGAAATAGTTAAATTGTGATTTACCTATCTCATGGAATATTTTTAAATAGCCAGTAAAAATTATGTGAAGGAATATTCAATGATAAAGTGCAAGTTTTTCAAAGTTATGAAATGCGAAGTGAAAAAAAAACTATTAGATTAATTAAAATTACTTATAAAATACGTCTATATATATATATGCATAATTTATACACGTTTAATAGAAGACCAGCAAGAAATATATAGAAATATTACTAGCATTAGCTGAGTGGTAGGCTTCTCAATGATTTTTTTAAAATATAAATATACATTATTGTTTTCTTCTAATAATGGCATGTATTACTTCCCAAGTTGGGTGGAGAAGTGGATGTTGATATTTGAACAGTCTGTTTTTTCAGTCCCCTGCCTGACTGTACTCAACTCACCGTCTCTTAACATCACTTAGATCTGAGTTGCTAGGCATCTTCCAGGCATAGGCCTTTTAAAAGGCCCTTCTGTGTATACTTCTTGTCTTTTTAAGGTAATCAGGACCATCTGTGACTTTGAAAGGATATGATTCTCCCTTGGTTTTTAAGAAATTCAAGAAGAGATCATTGAGACCAAAGTGAAGGGGTAGGGTTCTGCCCGCCTGTCTAGGGCACCCCTCACCCTGGCCTCTGACCCTGCTCTCAAATCCATCCCTCGGGCCTGTCCAGCAAGCCCCAGTCCCAGGTTCAAGTCGAGGGGCTCAGAAAGCCCCAGGAATGACCTTACCACTCCTGACCTGACGGAGCAGAGGCTGTCTTACACCCGCTGGCATAAACTTTCCAGCTCTGCTGGGCTGACAGGTTTTCTGGTGATAGAAAAGAAAACTTTAAAAATAATTAAAGATAAAAGTCTGATTCAGTTGTGCTGCTTTATGATTTCTATGTCAAAGGAAAAACACAGAAAGGAGAGAGAAGAAAAATAAATCAACCAGGAGCAAGCGTCTCTGGGCACGTTTACACTTAATACATATGCATGAGCGTAAGTGTTATTTATAGAGCCCTTTCCATGTGCCACTCTGGGTGCTAACGGCTTTACACACTCTATCCCCTTAATCCTCAGATGAGCCCTAGGAGACAGGTGTGATTCCGCTGTAAGATGGTTCAGAGGAAAACAAGTGCTCAGGTCACAGGCTCAGATTTAAACTCAGCTCTGCTGGGCTTCCCAGTTGGCTCAGTGGTAAAGAATCCACCTGTCAATGCAGGAAACGCAAGAGATGCAGGTTCAATCTCTGGGTCAGGAAGATCCCCTGGAGTGGGAAATTGCAACCCACTTCAGTGTTCTTGCCTGGAAAATTCCATGGACAGAGGAACCTGGAGGGCAGCAGTTCATGGGATGCGAGGAGTTGGACGCAGCTGAGCACAACAGTGACCGTGGAATCCACATCCCACCACCTTAAGGAGACCTCACATTTTTTTTTTCCACCCAGTTTATCAGGACTTCACTACCTGAAGGGTCATTGACACGTGGTCATGTCCGTCCTTTTGGATGTTTATTTGTCTTTGGATCTCCTATATCTTTTCTGGTCTTGTTTCATCACAGCATTTCCCTTTAATACCACCTCATTTTTTTTATAGAGTGGAAATAAGGTGTCAATCACAACCACCCCATTTGAAAACACATCAATCAAAACAGGACCAGCCAGGAGAAACAGCTATAAGAGCCGGATGGTGAGGCGGAGCAAGAAATCTAAGAAGAAGGAAAGTCTAGAAAGGTGAGTTAGAGCCGTGCTCCTCGTGGGTTTGGTGTGTTCCCACACTGAAGGAAAGTTACTCCTCACTTAATTTAAATGCTTGCATGTGAGGAAGATCTATGTCTCTGCAAGAAATGTTGCCCTGTTCAAATGTATTTATACACCAGAGTTTGTATTCATTCATAACAGCATTATGTTTCATAATGAAAAGATTTATATAGTTACACTGTAGAATTTAGATTACTTTTTCTCATGTGTGAGAACCATGAAAAGCTCTGCTTTTTCTTAAGTTTTCAGACTTCATTTCAGTTGGACTTGAGGAACTAAAACTTCAGTAGCTTTTAGCATTAAATCTATATTTAATAATGTCCATCTAAAAACACCAGGGAAGCCTTGGTAGCTCAGTGGTAAAGAATCTACCTGCAATGCAGGAGATGCGGGTTTGATCCCTGGGTTGGGAAGATCCCCTGGAGGAGGGCATGGCAACCCACTCCAGCTGGGTTCCCTGGAGAATCCCATGGACAGAGGAACCTGGCAGGCTACAGTCCATGGAGTCGGGAAAGAGTGAGACATGACTTAGCAACTAAACAATAGCAATAATAAATAATACAAAAATATATAGTTGCTATTTTTGAGTGCCAGATATTCTAAGATAACTAGATCTTCAAAGCATCCAAATAAGCCTAGAAATAAAAAGACTTTGTTTTACTGCCTGAAAGTCTATTACACATTTGCACTGTGAAAGGCACCGTTAGTGTCACTTAGTCCCCTGTGCAGACACTGGTGAGGGGTGTGTGTGTGTGTCTGTCTGTGTGTGTGTCTGTATGGTGGGGATGTTTCTTCCAAACAATTGTCTAGATATGCTCCCTGCATGATGCAACCGCATCTTGATTCTACCTACTTGAATTTGGTGTGTTGGATCACATTATAAGGATTTTAATGCTAGAAAAGAAAAATACGCAAATGAAAAAAGCAATGATTATTAACTCCAGGAAAGACAAATTTGTACAAGAGAGGAAAATAGAATTACGCTTTTCATGGCCAAACTATGAACAGTATTTATTGTGTAAAATAAAGTGTCAACCTTTTTTTCCTAACCAAAAAATTTGGTTTAGCTCAATTGGGAGGAAGTGTGTTTGGTTAGAAGGGGGAATGTGTTGCTCTAGGGGCTAAATTTTCATCTTCTGTGGTGGGAAATCAACAGATAATTTCTAGAATTGAAAAACTGAAAAAACAATGTAAGCACATTACTTGGCAATTTGCATACAGCTAAAAGAGTAGAAAGAGTTTTTCTCGGAGTTGGGGAAAAGGCAGAATAGAGCTATTTTTCATTATAAGCTTATAAAACTATTTAACTTTTTGACCCAAGTACATTTATTACTGTGATAAAAAGTACACATACACACATACATACATACATTGATATCCTTCTTTTTTTTTTTTTTAATGTGAGCTTTATATTTTGAGTGTGTGTTGGGTCATATAGAACACACTGCTTCAAGGGATAGTAGAGTAGAAAGTGTGTGACTCAGCCCCTGGAGGTGAAGGAACCCTATACAGCCACCCGTTTTTCAAGCCACCTGAAGCTGTGCTTTTAACTTTAAGACGTGCTTGTTGGCACTCACTACACATTTGCCCTCTGCTGAAGCATGATGTCTGCTGCCCTGCTGACTTGATAAAGCTTCAGTTCACCTCCCTCAGTTTTTCTGTGTAAATGTACAGCCTCCAGTGTTCATAGGAATATTCAGGAATTCATGATGGAATAAGCACAGCAAACAGCCCCTCAGAGATGAAAGCCTCTACCCAGTAGATCACCATTAAAGAATCCAATATTCCAAATGACAGTTTTTCTTCCAGGGATTTACTTTGTATTGTCTCTTAATTTAATTGTGTCAGTGTGTTGGGGGCTATATACTTGGAAGCTTTCAGGCAAAAAACAGTATCCTCAAAAACCTGACATACAAATAAATGAATATGCATTTATTCTTAGTCACTCAGTCATGTCCAGCTCTTTGCAACCCCATGGACTGTAGCCTGCAAGGCTCCTCTGTGCCTGAAATTTTCCAGGCAAGAAGACTGGAGTGGGTTGCCATTTTCTTCTTGGGATCTTCCTGACCCTGGGTCTCCTGCATTGCAGGCGGATTCTGAGTCACCAGATATGTTTTTCCTATTTTTCACAACTTTTCTTAAAGTGCTTGAAATTAAGAGGGTTTCCATTGTGTATTCTCCAAGCATCGTCCTTTCTAAGTCATGGGAAAGTTTTGAAGGTAAAAGTGGAATCCTTCTCTTTGAGAGGACCTGCCATCATGTCACCATCTCTGGATATACTGAATCAGTACACTGGTGCTTTGGGGAAGGGGGAGTGGTTTTGAATGTAGAATCTGATCCGTTTTCTTCTGTTTTCACTCTAGGAGGAGATCCCTTTTCAAAAAACTAGCCAAGCAGCCTTCTCCTTTACTCCACACCAGCCGAAGTTTCTCCTGCTTGAACCGATCCCTGTCATCAGGGGAGAGCCTCCCAGGGTCCCCCACTCACAGCTTGTCTCCCCGATCCCCTACACCCAGCTACCGTTCCACCCCCGACTTCCCATCCGGTGAGTGAACCTCCTCTCCTAGCAAGAGTTGAGGGGTCACGAGCTGAGATCCTGGAAGACAAGCTTATTCCAGCTTAAAGAAAGAAGGTGGGGATGTAATTGACAGAGAACAGGATTAACAGGAAGGTCAGAAGATATAGCAATTTGGTCCCTTAGAAAAGACAGGAAGTACTGGGTTGACCTTTGGGGAGGTTTATCTGAAAAGTCCTTGTTCACTAGACTGAGATGCTGAGACAGTTGGCTGCCCTTATCTAAAACATCCAGGGTCTGAAAGCCTGGAAAGAAAGGGGAAGGTGGTTCTTGCTCACAGTGTCCCGTTTCCCACCCACAGGTACTAACTCCTCCCAGAGCAGCTCCCCAAGCTCCAGTGCCCCCAACTCCCCGGCGGGGTCCGGACACATCCGGCCCAGCACGCTCCATGGTCTGGCCCCCAAACTCAGCGGGCAGCGCTACCGGTCAGGAAGGCGGAAGTCAGCCGGCAGCATCCCCCTGTCTCCGCTGGCCCGGACACCCTCTCCGACCCCACAGCCCACCTCCCCGCAGCGGTCCCCATCCCCTCTGCTGGGGCACTCACTTGGCAATTCCAAGATGGCCCAAGCCTTTCCCAGCAAAATGCACTCCCCACCCACCATCGTCAGGCACGTTGTGAGGCCCAAGAGTGCGGAACCCCCTCGGTCCCCGCTGCTCAAGCGCGTGCAGTCGGAGGAGAAGCTCTCTCCCTCCTATGGAGGCGACAAGAAGCACCTGTGCTCCCGCAAGCACAGCCTGGAGGTCACCCAGGAGGAGGTGCCGCGGGAGCAGCAACAGCGGGAGGTGACCTTGCAGAGCCTGGAGGAGAACGTGTGCGATGCGCCTGCCCTCAGCCGGGCCAGGCCCGTGGAGCAAGGCTGCCTGAAGCGCCCCGTGTCCCGGAAGCTGGGCCGCCAGGAGTCTGTGGACGAGCTGGACCGAGAGAAGCTGAAGGCCAAGGTGGTGGTGAAGAAACCTGACGGGCTCTCGGAAAAACAGGAATCCCGCCCGAAGCCCCACGGACTCGGCAGTGACTTGGAAAACCTCTGCGCTTTTAGGCTCGAAGAGAGAGAGAAGAAAATCTATCCGAAAGCTTCAGAGAGGTCAAGTCATTTTGAGAGCAGAGCAGCCGGGCAGGAGGCGCAGCCCCTGTGCAGCCTTTTGAAAGACGCCCTCCACAAGCAGGCCAGCGTGCGGGCCAGCGAGGGTGTCGCCTCTGAGGGGGCGCCGGCAGCCGGGGACCACGGCCAGGGCACCTGTGACCTCAAACGAGCCTCGACTCACAGCACCCTCCCGGACGGCCTCTGCCACGCCCCCCACAGGTCCACCTCTGGGAAGGGGGACACCGCGGAGAAGGCCCCCCAGGCCAAGGAGGGTGTGCGGTGTGAGAAGTTAGACAGCAAGTTGGCCAACATCGATTACCTCCGGAAGAAGATGTCCCTCGAAGACAAAGACGAGAGCCCCTGCTCTGTGCTCAAGCCCAAGGTGGCGGCCGGTGTCCAGGAGGGCCTGCCCGGGAGCCTGGGCCGGGCCATGGGAGGGCAACAGGAGGCCCCGCCAGCCCCCGAGGGCCGCACGCCGTTCATTGGCAGCGCCCATGCGGCTCAGCTCAGCGCCGTCGCCTTTGTCCCTCTCAAGGCCCTTTCTGGCCGGGTGGACAGCGGAGTGGAGAAGCCGGGCTTGGCTGCCCCAGAGTCGCCTGTCCGGAAAAGCCCCTCCGAGTATAAGCTGGAAGGGAGGTCTGTGTCATGCCTGAAGCCCATTGAAGGCACCTTGGACATCGCTCTCCTGTCGGGACCGCAGGCCTCCAAGACAGAGCTGCCTTCCCCGGATCCTGCCCAGAGCCCCAGCCCGGGCAGTGATGCGGGGTCCCCCGTGCCCCTGGCTGTCCCCAGCAGCACAGGGAGAAAGACTGACCCCGCGGGCCAGAAAGAGCCCTCCCCGGCTGGCTTCAAGGTGAGCAAAGCCTACCTGCTCGAGCCTCGGTTCCCGCCATCCAGCCGGGGTCTGCAGAGTTCACCGGTGGCTGCCCCGCCTGACCCAGAGCTGAAGCTGGACAAGAAGGTCTCCCAGGCAGCCCACACCCCAGCGACCATCATGGAGAGCCATCCCCAGCGGGGAGAGGGCCACCCCAGCCAGCACCAAGACCGCAGCCCCGACGTTAAGCTCCTTCCCTTCCCGGGGCAGAACCTCCAAGGTGCCAACGCATCTCGATCCCGCAGCCCACTCTCTCCTGAAAGTGTCCCCCCCAGGGAGAAGCCGAGTGGGAGGGAGTTGTCCGAAAGGGGCCCTTCCATAGTCAGGAGCGAGCGGTCAGCTGCGAGGCCCGACATCCGCAAAGAGTCCTCCAAGGAGCTGTGTTCCCCAGAAGCTGCTAAACCCAGCGACAGCTCCCAAACCCTCCCTGTGGTGGGGAGGACCCGCCCGGATATCTCCACCCAGACCCAGGCCTTGGAAAAAGCATGCGGGCCTTGCGGGAGAGCAAACCCCAGAGACGGCCGAGAGGAGGTGAGGCTGCTGGCCAGAGAGGACTCCTCTTTGCGCTCTGCGGGGGCTCCTTGTGAGAGAGATCTGGGTGCAGAGAGTGGCCTGGAATCCAGGATGGAACCCACTTCTGCCAAGTGGTCTCTGGAGCCACCCAGGCCAGAGAGTGAGAAGAGTGAAAGGCCTTCTGGTTTCCAGTCTGTGCAGAAAGACAGTCCCAAGGAACCAGAAAGGAAAGAACAGCCCCCGCAAAAGCACCTCACCAGTAACTCTCAGCCGGGTCCCAAGGAACCAGAAAGGAAAGAACAGCCCCTGCAAAAGCACATCACCAGTAGTTCTCAGCCAGGTCCCAAAGAACTAGAAAGAAAAGAACAGCTCCCACAAAAGCACCTTACCAGTAGTTCTCAAATGGGTCCCAAGGAACTGGAAAGGAAAGAACAGCCCCTGCAAAAGCACCTTACCAGTAGTTCTCAGCCGGTTCCCAAGGAACCAGAAAGGAAAGAACCGTGTTTGCAGAAGCACCTCACCAGTAGTTCTCAGCCGGGTCCCAAGGAACCAGAAAGGAAAGAACAGCCCCTTCAAAAGCACCTCACCAGTAGTTCTCAGCTGGGTCCCAAGGAACCAGAAAGGAAAGAACAGCCCCTGCAAAAGCACCTCACCAGTAGTTCTCAGCCGGGTCCCAAGGAACTAGAACGTAAAGAACAGTGTTTGCAGAAGCACCTCACCAGTAGTTCTCAGCCAGGTCCCAAAGAACTGGAAAAGAAAGAACAGCTCCCACAAAAGCACCTTACCAGTAGTTCTCAGCTGGGTCCCAAGGAACTGGAAAGCAAAGAACAGCCTCTGCAAAAGCACGTCACCAGTAACTCTCAGCTGAGTCCCAGGGAACCAGAAATGAAAGAACAGCCTCTGCAAAAGCACCTCACCAGTAGTTCTCAGCCGGGTCCCAAGGAACCGGAAAGCAAAGAACAGCCTCTGCAAAAGCACCTCACCAGTAACTCTCAGCTGGGTCCCAAGGAACTAGAAAGGAAAGAACAGTGTTCGCAGAAGCACCTCACCAGTAGTTCTCAGCTGGGTCCCAAGGAACTGGAAAGGAAAGAACAGTGTTTGCAGAAGCACCTCACCAGTAGTTCTCAGCTGGGTCCCAAGGAACCAGAAAGGAAAGAACAGCCTCTGCAAAAGCACGTCACCAGTAGTTCTCAGCTGGGTCCCAAGGAGCTGGAAAGGAAAGAACAGTGTTTGCAGAAGCACCTCACCAGTAGTTCTCAGCTGGGTCCCAAGGAACCAGAAAGCAAAGAACAACCTCCACAAAAGCATGTCACCAGTAGCTCTCAGCTGAGTCCCAGGGAACCAGAAATGAAAGAACAGCCTCTGCAAAAGCACCTCACCGGTAGTTTTCAGGTGAGTCCCAAGGAACCAGAAAGGAAAGAACAGCCCCCACAAAAGCACCTCACCAGTAACTCTCAGCTGGGTCCCAAGGAACCAGAAAGGAAAGAACAGTGTTCGCAGAAGCACCTCACCAGTAGTTCTCAGCCAGGTCCCAAGGAACCAGAAAGGAAAGAACAGTGTTTGCAGAAGCACCTCACCAGTAGTTTTCAGGTGGGTCCCAAGGAACCGGAAAGGAAAGAACAGCCCCTGCAAAAGCATGTCACCAGTAGTTCTCAGGTGGGTCCCAAGGAACCAGAAAGGAAAGAACTGTGTTTGCAGAAGCACCTCACCAGTAGTTTTCAGGTGGGTCCCAAGGAACCAGAAACGAAAGAACAGCCTCTGCAAAGGCACCTCACCAGTTGTTCTCAGCCGGGTCCCCAGGAACTGGAAAGGAAAGAACAACCTCCACAAAAGCATGTCACCAGTAGCTCTCAGCTGAGTCCCAGGGAACTGGAAAGGAAAGAACAGCCCCCACAAAAGCACCTCACCAGTAGCTGTCAGCCCCCACCCCCCACCAAAGAGCTCCCTGGCCCGGCTTGTCAGCACTACATTCTGCCCAGCCACCCCACCGCCTCTCTGCCGGGGAGCAAGCCCTGTGCTACAGACTCCAGCTTCCAGGACGCTCTCAGGCCCGCTGCTCTGCACGGTGACAGCAGCAGCCATAAGCCCAGGTCTGACCCCAGCCTGGGCCCTCCAAAGTCTAAGTTCCCAGACCGGCCCCTCTCCTCCCAGAAGCCGGGCGCTGAGGCTGCAGTGAGCAAAGAGCCTGGCGCTCAGACCCTTGGCAGAGCGGGGGTGGGGAGCAGTAAGGGTGCGTCAGAGGAGTTCCCTGTCCTCCCAGGTCCCCAGGATACAGCCCGTGAAGTGACTGGCCAGGGAGCCAGTGGGCGCTCAGTCCCCCTGCCCATGGAAGGGGGTCCTCGAGACACAAAGCTGAGACCCACCAGCGCTGGGTGTCCCCCAGAGGCACTGGAGATGCGAGGACTCCTCGGGGCCAGTGAGTCAGTGGACCAGAAACTTCCCACCATCAGGGAAAGGCAAAACCCGTCTCCAAAGGCCCCCACACCATCCACTGTGAAAGATTGTCCCCCTCTGTGCAGACAGACAGACAGGAGCCCGAGCCCGCTGGCCGCCAGCGCCAACACCGGCGAGTCTGAAGGGAAGAAACGCACTGAAGCACTTTACACCCCTGTGGGTGGTGAGAAGCCAGGCGCCAGCGTGGCCTCGGTGCACAGTGAGGCTGGGCCCAAGGGTGCGGAGAAGCCGGCAGCAGCCACTGGGAAGGGCTGGCCGGAGGCCAAGGGGCAAGGGCCCAGTCCCCAGAGGCCACTGAGCGAGGCGAGCAAGCCCAGCGGCATGAAGCGGTCACCCTCAGCCACAGTGCAGAGCTCGCTCCGCTGTGCCACCCTCCCAGAGAAGTCTCTGAGCTACTCCTGTGGCTTTCCCGAGGCCAGACCAGCAGTTCCAGAGACTTCTACCACCTCCAGCGACACCTCCTCTGCCAAGGCCGGTGGGCCTGCAGCAGAACCCCCAGCCTCGAGCAGCAGGGACCAGCGGAAAGCCCTGCCTGGCGAGGGTGGCAGAACCCAAATGACCAAGAGCGACTCCTTGCCATCCTTCCGCAGCTCAGCCATCACTCTGGAGTCCCAGCACCCCAACCCTGGCCTGGTGGCGGGCACCAGCCACCGGGACTGGGCCCTCTCAGTAACCGCCGCCGTGGGAGAAGCCAAAGGGAAAGAGCCAGCCCCCACCCCGCCAGCTCAGACCAGGAACCAGAGTGTGGGCAGAGAGGCGGCCAAGCCGTCCCCCGCTCCAAGCACTGAGCGCCCCGTCGTTCTCCCTTCTGAGAAGGACACTGGGCTGCGACAGAGGCGGGGGAAAGAGAGTTTGCGCGGCAGCCCCCACAAAAAGGCCTTGTGATGGGGCAGGCTCGGGCGGTACTGGGGAAACCCACCCTGCGTGTGTAACTGCGTCTTGACTACCTTGGAAACCAGCATTGTGGGACACCACCCCCCCCCCACCCCCCTGCTATTGGCAGAGCCTGGAGCCTCACTGAAGAAGCTAGGAGACAAGAGACAGAGAAAGAGGGGACCTTCTTCCAAATGCCTTCCCAAATTGGAACCGGTAAACTGTTACCAGATAGTGTTTGTACAAAATAAAACAACAAAAAAAAATTCTTTCTGGTTGAGGTTGAGGGTTGTTGAGGGAAAAGACTTTCTCTGTAAATATCTAGCAATGTGTTTGGTTTGGGATGTAGAGTCGATACCTTGCTGATGGCATCATTTACTACAACTTTTGGGGTTTTTTTAGTAGAATGTTTGCTCTACCATTGATCACGATGCAGTCATGATGCGAAATGGCTAAAGCTGGGTGCTTGTTAAAATATAGATGCACCCTTGTTTGTGTATATACACATCCACCCACGTGTTTTGGTCTGTGGTTGAAGAGACTCTTGCAAGGCTACATTTTTTTCTAAGCTAAAACATTCTGAGTAGAGTTGATGGTGAAAGCAAGCCTGAAATACACTAGATTGTGAGTTTGTATGTGTATTTTTAACCAGAAGTTTTGATAGCACTATATCTGGCTACCTATCTTTCCAGATCTAAAGCAAGAATGACTAGAATCACTGCATCTGGAATGCTCCTCCATCAGGAATGGTCACAACAGATGGAGCTAGCCATTTTCATTTCACTAATGGCCATTTTGATCCTGGGCCCAGCTGTCTCAGAGGCCAGTTGTCCTTGTCTGTGGGCGTGTGTGTCAACTCTTCACCATAGGTAGAGTGAGGGCTATAAACACACGTTGATTTTTATTTCTGTTCTGGTTTCCCTCCTTCCCATGCTCTTAAATAAACTCAGGCCTTTATGCTATGAGTCGCTAGTCCGAGAAGCACACATTTTGTAGTAGTTCTGCGCCCACCCTGCTGTTGAGCAAAAAAGAAAATAACTGGCCGCACACAAATCTGCTCGTATTTAGGTTGATTAATAAGCACTAGGCATTGGAAGAGGTTTTCACTTTGCTTTTTTGAGGAAAAGTGGAGGGGGTATGGATTTTGGCATCATAGCATATATTTTAAGGAATAATCAGGACATCAGATACATTTTAATACATAGCTGGGGCCTTATGTTGTAGATGAAGCTTGCTGTTTTTAGCAAGTTCCTGGGTTTCACATTCATTTCTGGTGCATCAAGTAGCTCCATACATTTCATAACATGGTCTCTTTATTTGTATGCAAAAAAATATATATATACTGTATTAATAAAGAGCAGCATTTTTGTAACAAAAAGACTTGTTGGAGCTATTTGGTGCTTGAATGTGACTGTCCTTTTTACTTTTGCTAAGCCTTATTTAAATTTTGTATACCATGGAATATGTAGGATCTGTCCAGTCATTTTAGTGCTGAGGGGGTCTTCATGTTTTTTTGTTGCAGTTTTCCTGGTGGCTTGTTTTGTATTATGAGACGGCACTTGCTGACATAAGTACTAAGGCACTAAGAGAAAATACACACAGCTAAGTATTTATAAGATGCTTGGGATCCATAGCAGGATTTTTGTTTTGTTTTGTAAGAGAAAAAAATCACCAGTAAATACTAGTCAAGCACCCAATCCCCCTCCCCTGCAGGGATGTCTTCGTATCTTCAGGCTATAAAATTGTTCACCTAAGCACAGCATCATCTTACATCCCTGTGGATTGTAAATCATTTAGTGAGGCTGTAAACTCCACTCCAAAAACAAAGGCATAACTTAACCAATTGCTTGGTTGTCCTTCATTGTAAAATGAGTTGACAGTGGTGAAAAACTCTCTTCCTTGCCCCTGATTTTTTTCCCATGAGATTTTAGCCGTTTCCCATCACTATGTTGTGAATTGTAGAAGAAACAAATATTTTGAAAGAACTTAAATGGGTTTCAAAAATGGTCTCAACATTTATAATTCATACCTGCATTCGGCGGCTGTCATAACCTAACCCTTCTGCACTCAGACATTTAGACAGGTCTGTCGGGGAGGTAATGTATGGTTTACAGCCTTTGCTTTTAACTGTCCAATTTTCTTTAAAGCACAACTAGCTGCTTGTTTACAAATGATATTTTAAAATGTATATTTTGTATAGTGTATTATCATTTTTGCCAAATATGTTTTTGCATTTTGGATGGCTACAGAGTCCCTAAGATTGCATTCGTGTAGTAACTGTTTGTTGTTGTAAACCTCTCCAGTCAGATGGTAGAAGCCCTCCTGTGTTCTGTTTGGTCGGTCTCCTGTGATTGTACGGTGTGCTCCTCCCTAGTACTCCGAGCTGTAGATTTACCAGCTTCAAGTTTGTTAGGATCTGTGCAATAAAGTGTGTGCAGTCTTATTTTCTCTAAGAAATTCCCTATGGATGTCATAATTGTTGTATATTGAACAAATATTTATACTTATGCAGTTGCATAACATTGAAATAAAAATTTAGCATGAAAAGATAATGGCTATTAAGGTTTTTTTCCCCCCCATCCACACACATGCATAGCATCTCCAAAACATGACTGAATAGAACTCTGTTGTGGAAAGGGTGGCTTTCTGCAGACCCTTTTGGTGAGTGTAAGGCAGAAAGGTTTGCTAATTTCTTTTAAACTGAAACAGTGTTCCTTTCTTCAAGACTGTCTGCCTTTAAGTAGACTCCACTCCTGTTCATTTCTCCCAAAGCTTTGTTCCATCAGTTACCATGTGTTCTCTCTCCTTTCTTTTCCTTCCATCCGATCTCCTCCCTTATAATTAAAAACCAATAAGACATCAGGATGGAAGGAAGCCACCTTACATTTAGTGTCTGCCTACTCTGCATGTACACTTAGTGCTGGGCAACATGAATTTTATCTGCCATCTTATTTGAGCCCCAAAACCAGCCTCAAACCAGATGGTGATGACATCCCCATTTTACTGAGCAGACAGGCTGTGTGGTTTGCTTAACACACACCCTATAAAGATAGCTTACTTTAGGATGTGGATTTTTCTGGTTCTAAAGCTCTTGACCTTTCTAAACGTTACCAGGTATCTTGCACTTGAATTCAGATCCAGGCCCCTCTGAATGATCTAAGCCACCTCATTTTCTCTTTTTAAGTTTATATGCAGAAAAATCGTATTATCCAAAATTACAAACTTGATGATCAGTGGGAAGCCATGAGCCAAGGAAGCTAATCGTTCTCTGTAATAGGGGTCCTTTATTAGTTGTAATTAATCAGTAGGCAATTTCCCTTCTAGATTTTTGGTTCACAACACAAATGTTACATGAAAAAATGTAGCTCTGTTAACTGTGGAAATTTGCTTGCTTCAGTATAGGCTGGACATTAAGCAACTCAATGGTAGGGCAGTTCACTCAATTTAATTTCCTTCCTACCAGTATGTTCTTAACACTTTCCTCAATGTCATCATTTTGTGTATTCCTCTCTTTCTGCCTCCTACCCCAGTTAGTACTGTATGCATCTCATATATCTAGGAAAGCTGGAAAATCACCACAGCTTTGTTGAACTTTGGTTTCATTACTATTCTTTATACTGAAAGTCAATCATTTGGCCCAGGTTCAGGTTCTCTGGCAGTTCAGACACCGTAGACCCTGGACTGGAGGCTTTAGCACCAGCATCTCATGAATTGCTGGGACCGTGCATTCCGAAAGACAAGATCGACACCTCGTAACATCACAGGCTGCGATGGGGCTGTCAGTCCCAATACTTGGATGCAGGCAAACACTCCCAAAAGGGGCTCTGTTCCCAAGACCAAAGTTCCCTGTATGTTTTCTGACATGCCACCGAGTCTGTTCAGATGTAGGGGGAAAGGAAGAAGATCCATTGCAGACGGTTTCTAAGAACTGCCCCACAGAGCTTTACAAAAAGGCTCTTGATGTTATAAAGCTGAAAGCATCTCCCAAAGTCATTGGCTGCTTCCCTGAAGCACTGAAGAGACGGCTGTCAGAACCTAGAGGTGAAGAAAGAGGTTTTTGCAAGGCCTAAAGCAAGCATGTTGCCACTACCCAGCCTTCACATGTCAGCTGGCATCGCCATCTCCTCCAGCTGTAGCCTGTCTAAATAGATACCCTTTGCCTGAAAGTTCTGTCTCTTTGGAATACAGACACTGTGAAACAGTGTTGTGCTGAAGTGGCTTTCCGCGGCTGCAGGCAGACTCACTCTCGCGGGGTACTGAGGGCAGTCCCTGTGGACGGTCTCCCGTGTCTGTCAGCTCAGGGCCGCCCGGTAAGATGACTCTCAGCCGCTTGGCTGCTGCCCCTTCCCAGAGGGATCCTTAGGACACCCAGGGCTCCTTCTGTTCTCAAGGGAAAGCAAAGAGCAATCCGGGAAGCTTGGGCTTAAGCATTTGCCTTTGAAATTGCAAAGCTTTAGAAAAATTCCACCTCCTTTTTCAGTACTGGAAATTCTCACCATTTCTTTATTCTTGGGCTGTTGTGAAAACCAAAAAAGTTTTTAAAAATTCTTATTTTTCTTTATTGTGCAATACATGGTCAAGTGAAGGCAAATTACAAATACAGAAAAGCAATAAAAAGATTAAGTCACTGCCCTTCCCCAGACACTTTTATTCTTCAATTTATATGGATTTTTATTTTAACAGAAAAAAAGAAATAATAGTGGGCATGATGTTGGGTAACTTCTTTTGCTTAGTATTAAATCAAAAATAGATTTCAACGTCTCTAAGTATCCTGCAATACTGTGTAATGACCACATGGCATTTCATGTTAAAGACGTGACGCAGTATTTCCTCTCCTGTACATATGCACAAGTGGAGAACCTCAGACTTGGATGCTTGAGGTCTTCCTGCTCTAAAGTCTTGGCTCATCGACCTTGGAGCCAGGATTCATTTAACTTACCCCTACACTCCCATCCAGCCTCCTCTCCTGCCCCATAGGCAACTATGTTAATTGTTTGTGTTCTTAAAAAATGTAAGTATCATTGTTCTGTATACATGTATTTTTAATTTATGAAAATCATGTTAATAAGTCGTTTGGGTGTTTGTTTTTTTCCATTAAGGTCTATATGTTGGTTCCCAAACTGGCTCATGCATGGAAGACAAGGGGAGACTGAAGAGACAGCAGCCCCAGGCTGGCAGGCGGCAGGTTTATAAGCAGGGGACTCACCGACGAGGCTTCTCTGCGGTGGCCCCGGGACAAGGGGATCTCCGCACCCACCTGCCAGGGTTTTAAAGGTTAACATAGATGGAGGAGCCAAGATGGCGGAGGAATAGGACGGGGAGACCACTTTCTCCCCTACAAATTCATCGAAAGAACAATTGAACGCAGGGCAAACTTCACAAAACAACTTCTGATCGCTAGCTGAGGACATCAGGAGCCCAGAAAAGCAGCCCATTGTCTTCAAAAGGAGGTAGGACAAAATATAAAAGATAAAAAGAGAGACAAAAGAGCTAGGGACGGAGACCCGTCCTGGGGAGGGAGTCTTAATAGAGAAAGTTTCCAAACACCAGGAAACTCTCGCACTGGTGGGTCTGGGGGAAGTCTTCGAATCTCGGAGGGCAACCTAACTGGGAGGGAAAATAAATAAAACCCACAGATTACGTGCCTGAAGGTTAACATAGAGGCCTTAACAGGATTCAGGCATGTATAACGTGCAGATGATTGGCCTTGCTCTCTCAAGGCCAAGTCCTTGAAAACGACTCCTCCTATGGGAACACCACACATACTTTACGAGGACAGGGGAGGGGGTGAGGAGACTCCAAATGATGGGTCCAACTTCGGGTCAACTGGTGATCATGTCCTCTCCATGACCTCCTCCCACACTGTATGCTTAAGATTCAGCTACATTGCTATAGCTGTGTCTAACTCACCACTTCTAGTTACTGGATGATGCCTCATGATGTGCATCTTAGAGGTTTTAAATGCCCATTTCCCTAGTGATGACCCCTTAAATGGATTTGAACTCACCCATAAAGAAACAATGGTGCACTGAATACCATTGTGGAATTGTGAAATTTTCTTGTCATACACACCCAGCGCAGGATTGGTGGGTGATGTATTTAATTTGATGAATTTTTGCCTCGTGGTTCTACAATAGCTACACCAGTCTACACCCCTAAGCAGTGTGTGCAGTTCCTATAAGCTCGCTTTCCACCTACACTAGTATCTAGTCTCCTTTTTTTTGCCAGACTACTAGATATAAACCTTATCTTATTTTAATCTGTGTTTCTTTATTTCCTGGTAGTATCAGCATGTTTATGCTCTTATCCCACCCAAGAACATAGAGTCTTTCCTTACCTTATTTAATCCTTTATCTCTTGTTGGATATTTAGATCCTTTCCAAGAAGAGTAGAAAGAGAAAAAAGAATGCCCCAAGCTATTTAGAAAGCCCATGACCTGACATGAATGGAGAAGGGGGAGATGGAGAAATGCTCAGGTGGTTCCCTGTCCTCTGCTTCTCTTTGCAGGATCTAGTATCATGTCTCGAACAGCCAAGTGTTTAGAGAATATTATGTAAAAATGGAGGAAAAGGTAGGCAGCGAGAGGTCAATGTTCAATGTAGTTCACTGTTTAATCTTTCATGAGCAATAATGGCTTTTTAAAACCAAATTTGAAAATGGTAGATTCAGTTCAGTGCAGTTGCTCAGTCGTGTCCAACTCTTTGTGACCCCATGGACAGCAGCATGCCGGGCTTCCCTGTCCATCACCAACTCCCGGAGCTTATTCAAACTCATGTCCATCGAGTCGGTGATGCCATCCAACCATCTCATCCTCTGTCATCCCCTTCTCCTCCTGCCTTCAATCTTTCCCAGCATCAGGGTCTTTCAAATGAGTCAGTTCTTTGCATCAGATGGTCAAAGTATTGGAGTTTTGGCTTTAGCATCAGTCCTTCCATTGGATAGTAAGGACTGATTTCCTTTAAGATTGACTAGTTTGATCTTCTTGCCATCCAAGGGAC
Source organism: Cervus elaphus (assembly GCF_910594005.1). Classification (NCBI taxonomy): domain Eukaryota; kingdom Metazoa; phylum Chordata; class Mammalia; order Artiodactyla; family Cervidae; genus Cervus; species Cervus elaphus. Next base: position 15,686,473 of record NC_057839.1, on the reverse strand, counting down.
TCTCAAGAGTCTTCTCCAACACCACAATTCAAAAGCATCAATTCTTTGGTGCTCAGCTTTCTTTATTGTCCAGCTTTCACATCCATACATGACTACTGGAAAAACCATAGCTTTGACTATACAGACCTTTGTTGGCAAAGTAATGTCTCTGCTTTTCAATATGCTGTCTAGGTTGGTCATAGCTTTTCTTCCAAGGAGCAAACATCTTTTGATTTCATGACTGCACTCACCATCTGCAGTGATTTTGGAGCCCAAGAAAATAAAGTCTGTCACTGTTTCCATTGTTTCCCCATCTATTTGCCATGAAGTGATGGCAAATGATCTTAGTTTTTTGAATGTTGAGTTTTAAGCCAGCTTTTTCACTCATCTCTTTCACTTTCATCAAGAGACGCTTTAGCTCCTCTTCGCTTTCTGCCATAAGAGTGGTGTCATCTGCGTATCTAAGGTTATTGATATTTCTCCTGGCAATCTTGATTCCAGCTTGAGCTTCATCCAGCCTGGCATTTTGCATGATGTACTCTGCATATAAGTTAAGTAAGCAGAGTGACAATATACAGCTTTTATGTACCCCTTTCCCAATTTGGAACCAGTCCAGTGTTCTATGTCCAGTTCTAACTGTTGCTTATTATCTGCATACAGGTTTCTCAGGTGGCGGATACGGTGGTCTGGTATTCCCATCTCTTTAAGAATTTTGCACAGTTTGTTGTGATCCACACAGTCAAAGGCTTTAGCATAGTCAATGAAGCAGAAGTAGATGTTTTTCTGAAATTCTCTTGCATTTTCTATGATCCAACAGATGTTGGCAATTTGATCTCTGGTTCCTTTGCCTTTTCTAAATCCAACTTGTGAATCTAGAAGTTCTCAGTTCACGTACTGTTGAAGTCTGCCTTGGAATATTTTGAGCATTACTTTGCTAGTATGTGGAATGAGTGCAATTTTGTGGTAGTTTGAACATTCTTTGGCATTACCTTTCTTTGGGATTGGAATGAAAACTGACCTTTTCCAGTCCTGTGGCCACTGCTGAGTTTTCCAAATTCCAAATTCCTTTTTCAAGACCTACAGTATTCAATAAGTGATTTCCAGTTGTCAGTAGCTGGGATGGAGTGGGGATGGATAGGTGGCAGAACAGGGTAGTTGAGGAACAGAGGCTTGTGGCCTGGTGGTGATGGCAGAAGAGACTAATGAGCTGCTTGCCCAGGTGCCTCACTCTTGGACTGGAAGCCTCCTTAACCTTTTCTTCCCATTTTGTTGGGACATTTCCTCTTATAGGGTATGGCATAGTTTTTTAGCTCATGGAGTCTGACATGTATTTCTGTTACTGTTTGATAAAGTTAAAGGAAGGATTTTACATGAAATAATTTGGCTAAAAGTCCAAGGCCAACCCTAGTCTAACAGAATCCCAATATATACAGGGTAGGGCATGGAAATCTGCTCTGTAAAGAATTTCCCCAATGATTCTGGTGATAAACCAGTGTCTGGGAGCTCTGGGAGTCACACTGGGCTGCTGACTCCTCTGCAGCCAGACTAACTCCCATTGTATTAGGCATCCTAATTCTTAATGTCTCAGGCAATTGATTCTAGCTCGACACCCAGGACCCCCCCTCAGTCTTGACTTGCTTAGAACTAACCACCTCCTCTCTTGCTGTAATTCAAATTAATTTTCCTTTCGGCATTCAGAACAGATGGAAAGCAATGTCAGCCACCCCTCATGCATCCTATAGTAATATATGAAAGTATTGTAAAGCCATTTATTTCATACTTTTATAAACTTCAAAATTGCAAGCATCACTTATTGGGGAATTAGATGAGTAGAAGTAAAATGACAGTTTCCTGTCCTGAAATTTAACTTGGACACATAGATAATGCCTGTGTTTGGGTCTGTGCTGTGTTCCATTAGCAGTCAGGGCCGCTGGCACAGGGGAAAGGTATAATTTGCTTCCAGACTGTGGGAGTTGCAGTCCACTCAGAGCATCCTCTGTGATGGGGGCCAGTCGGTTTTTATGGACTTCATCGCTATTTGCTTCAGTACACTTTGAAATGCACGGTCAGCTCACTGAGCTACAACGTGCAATAATAACACATTTTTATAGGAGTAGCTTGTCAGAGCAGCAACAACATGCGATACATAAAACCAATAAACACTGCGGCTGCAGAGTCTATCCTAGTAACTAGGATAAAGCAATAAAATTGACAGCAGCCATCAAGAAGCTCCCTCTCTGACTTTGTAGGGTGAATTTACTATTGCTTAAAACAGTCACAAAGCCCTAGATCAGTGCCCAGTTATGGAGCAGATTGTGGCGTCGCATAGAAGGGCCTGATACAGCGGAGCCGGGCCATTCCAGATTGTTAGGGCTTGGGTCCCTAAGGTCTTCACGGGGATGCAGTTTGCAGCAGTGGTCCCCAACCTTTTTGGCACCAAGGACCAGGTTCCTGAAAAAGTTTTTCCACAGATTGGGGGTGGGGAGGGGGGAGATGGTTTGAGGATGATCCAAGCACATTACATTTATTGTGCACTTTAATTCTTATTATTATGTGTAATTATTATTACATCATCTTCACCTCAGATCATCAGGCATTAGAGCTCAGAAGTTGGAGACCCCCTGCTCTACAGAATGTTTTTGTTTTTCCAAGTTACACGTTCCAAGTTCCCAAGGCAAGGGAGTGGTTAGGTCAGCAGTTAGTATTTCCTGAAAGCGAAAGTTGCTCAGTCATGTCCGACCCTTTGCGACCCCTGGACTATACAGTCCATGGAATTCTCCAGGCCAGAATCCTGGAGTGGGTAGCCTATCCCTTCTCCAGCAGATCTTCCCAACCAAGGAATCGAACCAGGGTCTCCTGCATTGCAAGCGGATTCTCTACCAACTGAGCTTTCAGGGAGGCCCTATCCACAGCTTAAATCCTTAAGGCAGGAAGGAGCTTGAGTTTGCAAGGATACACAGGGAACTTGGTGGGTTGGTGCTATCAGTCTGAATTCTTAAGAGTGTAGACTTTCATCCTCCCTGGTAGGATTGAAGGAAAAAGGGAAGGAGAGGAAGGAAAGCAGGAGATAAATAATGAAAGGAAGTACAGAGGGAGAGAAAGAGTTATGGATGAAGGAGGGGAAGAAGCAACAAAGAAAGAGAAACAGGAAAGGGAGGGAAGGAGCAGTGAGCGTGGTTTTCGCATCTTCAGGTCACCACCAGGAAAGCCCCTCAGACTTTCCAGAACTGATCATCGAATTTGCTGCAAGCACATGAACAAAATCAACAAGGCAAAATAACTATGTGTCCAGCTATATCTCTGCCTCAGTTCCCCGAAGTGAAGGCTTCCTGCACCATGAGAGTGGACTGTGTGGATGGTGGTCAGAGGGAGGTGTGCTCTCTGACTTGGAGGGTTGGCTGCTTGCCTGGCTTCAGGTCCCTCGAATGAGGGGCCTTTCCTGTGGCCACAGCGAGGAGGCTTCCTGGAAGAGCACCCGCTCAGCACAGCCTGGAGCAGTCATGCCCACTTCTGCGTTAGGTCGCCTCTGAGCCCAAAACTCAAGGGGAAAAGGCCCTGGTCACTGCCAGACTCAGGACAGTGATAGCGCAGCAGGGGCCCAGGCCAGCCTTCTCGGGGGGCTGCCCCACCATCGTAGGCCCAGGGAAGAAATGACGGTGGCTGAAGAGGGGTGTCCCCAGGCCCACATAGTTCCAGGCACTTTCTTTCTCCTTTGACATGTATCCTTAAATGACTTCCTTGTCCACACTCCCTCAGGAAAGCCGAGGAAAATTCCTTTCCCACGCACCTGTTTTCCCAAATGCTGGTGTTTCAGATAATCAAAGCAGTGAATTGTGTGAGGTTTCATTTCATTAGCAGGACGGTGCCCTGCTTGCCCTCTCTCACCAGAGGGTTTTGGTACCCATTCAGCTCTGCCACTTCTCTTGGTTTTGAAGGAAGGATGCAAATCTTTGCGCCCAAGAGCTGGGAGACAGCTGAGGATAAGAACAAGGTATAAGATCTTGAACACTTCTCCCTGTTCCCAGAAACCAAGGGGAAGGAGATGGGACATTTTGGAAGAAAACTGAGATACGGCGCCTGCTAATAGGCCTCCAGTAGACGGTGGCCTGGGAGTTAGATGGGAGTCCCCACTTCTGACCAGTCCTCAGGGTGGGGCAGGGCAAGGTGAGTGAGGCACCTGCCTCGGGTGCCAAATTTAAGGGGGCACCAAAAAACTCAGTAACAAAGATAAATAGTATTTTATGCAACATTAACAGAATCAAAACTAATGTAAAATATGAAAAAACAATGAACAAAATATCAAAGTTTTAAACAAAGGCAGCATGGCTACTAACAATTTCCCTTTTGCCTCAGGCTCTCATACATTTCAGCATGGCACTGGTGTGGATCCTGGCTATGTTGAAAATTTTTTTATACTTATTGTGGATTTTTGGCATTAATTTAGAGTTGGGTTTTTTTTTTTACATTTATTTTTATTAGTTGGAGGCTAATTACTTTACAATATTGTAGTGGTTAATTTAGAGTTTTAAAAATAAGAATATTTTTTGCCTTGATTACTGAGTTTTTTGGTTCCCCCTTAAATTATGCACCCAAAGCAAATGCCTCACTCCCCACCCCGCCCCCACCCCCTCCATTCCCTGGCCACTGACTTGTGTCCTTAACCAAGAACTTCTGGGAAGGCTTAAGCTCCTATGTAGTATCACACACACACACACACACAAATACCCTAAGACTGGTAAAGCATTTGCAATGCATGTTTATGGCTTTCCTTCACTATTCCCTTGTTTTTCCTACTTTTCTGGAGGTACAGAGGTAAAGAAGAGCTGATCCCCAAGTTTCTACTCTGTTCCAGTAATATGCCCCCAACCTAAGGTTAATCAATTCTGATTGAATGTTAACTAATTTTTACTTTGATATCCAACCAAAATTTAATAACTCTGCTATCTCTAACCTAAAATTGATTATTCTACTTAATCCAGGCCTTATAAATGCAACACGTGAGTACAAGAGCTCAGCTGTCTTCTCTGCCAGTGCAGACTTCAGAAGATCAAGCCCTGCACGGGTGTCACCCTTTGCGCCTTGGGAAGAAGACCTGAGTACAACACTGCTGGCTTCCCAGTCCTCTGTCTGCATTTACTGGCCCTGTCCACTCTCTCTTGCTGGTACCATCTTTGTAATACCTCCAGCCTCAACAGAAACTAGTCCTCCCTGAGGCAGCTTGTTGGGTTCCCAGTGGTGAGGGTGCCTGAATGCTTGCTTTCTTCCACTGGTTTTCATTGTAAATGTGCTGTCTCAGTTGCTGTCCCAGGTGAGTAGGCTTTTGAGAGCTGGCTTGGGAACCAAACCACCATTTATCTCATGGTTCCTATGAGAAAGAAGCTTCCAAGGACCAGACATTCAAATGAAAAGAGTATTTTTCTTTTGAAAAATACACAGCCCACCTGTTAAGTTAGGATCTGTAACATAATAAGAGTGAGAACACCAGATAGGTTAAAAAAAAAAAAAAAAGCCTTCTTGGTTCTGAAATGAGGGTAGTCAATGTGCAAAACACCTCAACCTCGGGGAGGGGCATCTTGGTGAGGGAGTCTTTTTTTTTTTTCCCCCTTAGAGCTATTTGTACCATGGCGGCATTGTAGAATCCTTGGAGATTTAAGGAATAAGGAGGTTAATGAAGTCAATTTGATGGTAAGATTCATTTCTCAGCCTCTTCTTTTAAATTCATTGTGTTTTCTCTTTTTCTTTTAAAATATACTTTGAGACTTTATCCCCAACTTGTTTCCCAAATGGCTCTATTGCTGAGAACTCAGACCCAAGCACACGACCAGAGCTGCAGGAGAGAGATGTGGGCGAGTCAAGGGAGGAGGTGCCTCCAGGGATGCTCCTGAGTGGAAGTGATGACCTCCTAATAGCCTCCTGGCCTTTCCCGACCACTGGTTCCCCTCAACTCCTACCCACCTTCCATATGAGGAAAAGGCTCTGTGTCTCTCGTAGCTGCATCTGACCCTCTGGCCCTAGTCACTTTACCTTCCTGGGAGGTTCATCAGTTCTGGGACTCAGAAAAGTACAGTGAATCCCTACCCAGTTCCAGGAACCAATCAGAAAAGTCTGATCACTAACAGACAACAGTTCCTCTACCAAGGGCAATTTTGCTAAGCATATTTATTTTCCATCTCCAGACACCTTCAGCACTAAATGTGCTGGTATTTCCACCTAAGAATAAATTTAACTGAAAAAATGAGCAGAAGGATGAGCAAGAATACAAATACTACAATAAAGAAAATGCCCACGCCCGTAATCCCACAGTACAGTTTGACCTCGGACAGTTTCACTCCCCTTAAAGGTGGGGGATTTGCACACATAGTCTCCTCCAAGTCCTCAAGTTTATATAGATTTTCTTTGTACCATGTTATGAAATTAATATTTGAGCAAGTGCAGTCCAGGGGATTGTGACTTAAATTAATGGTGCTCTGCTGAGATAAGGCAGGGAGGAGATGGGGTGGGATGATGCGAATGTTATTGGAGGCCAGATTGAGGTAGATCCCCTTAAGATGGTTAAGAGCATCAATGCTGTCTCCTGTCAGGCTGTTGTGGCTCAAGTCTAAGTGGTTCACATTCCCAAGGCCGTGGAATGCTTGCTGGTCTATGGAGAGGAGATTACAGGAGGATAAAATCAGAATCTCCAAGCTGCCTACTGTCTGAAGTAGATTGGTCTTTGAGATGCTCCCATCTTGAAAGGAATTCCCTTGTAAATTCAGATGCCGGAGATCCCGCAGGCCTGCTAGAAGGCGCTGATTGCTGGCATCAAGGAGGCAGTGAGAGAGATTCAGAACCCGCAGGAGATGGAGGTTTTGGAAAGGGCTGTGTGGAGCCTTAACAAGTAGGTGGGTAAATGCCAAATCCAGGCGTTCTAGCTGGGGGCATTCTTTGAACGCCTGATCCTCGAGACCCAGGGGCTGGTTGTAGCTCAGGTTTAAGTACTGCAGGCGGCGCAGGCTTTTGAGTTGCAGGTTGCAACAGTCAGAAGCCTCGATATCACTGTGGCTTAAATCAAGTTTCTGAAGATTTTCTAGTTTTTCTAAACACCGAGTGCCGAGGTCAAGTTTCCTCATGTTGCCTTTGATGTAAAGGTCCCTAAGGGACGGGAAACTGGCAGCACTGATTTGACACAATTGATCAAAACTATTTGCATTGAGAACTAATTTCTTGAGAGAGTTCATACCCTCAATCCCAGAAGGCAGTCCATTCAAGTGAGCTGCTGTCAGATCCAACTCCTGGAGTCGAGTGAAGCACCGAAATGTGGACGATGATAAGTCATAGAAACGGTGCTTTTGTAAGTTGATGCTCTCAACAGACATGTCACAAAGTCCCTCAAATGTGTCTGAAGTGAGATCTTGGTCATCAGTGTCCTCAAAAGTCCCCAGCCAAAGAGACTGAATAGTAGAGTTCTGTAGACCTTTAAGTATAATAGATAAGTTGAGAGACCCTCCAAATTTCAAACTTTGAAAGATCTTTGAATTGAAAGCCCCAGGTTCAATGCCTTTAATGTCATTGCCGTTGAAATTAAGACTAAGTTTGGTGGCCTGTTCCAGAGCATGGGTGTCTTTTCTAGAGATGTAGTGTATAGCATTATTCTGAAAATCCAGGACTTTCAGATTCTGTGTTGGGAAGTTTTCTGGGAAATTAATGGAGGAAATATGGTTGCTTCCAAGATGCAAACTTTCCAAATTTTCCAGGTTGTGCACTGGGATAAACTCGAGATTGGATAGTCCTGTTTGGGTTAAGAAAAGATGCTTCAGCAACTTGGGCCCACTAAGTGATGTTTCTGCCATGAATATCAGGGGATTTCCAGTCAACACAATGGTGTTCAGTTGATGATGGCTTTGAAAAGTGTCTTCATGTACCCAGTTAATCTGGCACCTTAAAAAGATTATAGTATTTAAGAAGAATTAATTAAGGAAAAGAAAAAAGTTCTATCACAGTGACTTATAATAGCAAGGCCATCTTTTGTGCATAGTAAAAACAGTGTACATTATTATTCAAAGTAAAAGATAATAAACTTTCTTCATTACCCACAGATAGCCTCTGGAGTTAATGACTAGCCTCAGATCTGAACACTCTGACTTAGAATTTTTTTCTATATATTTTAAGTTGAACTCTCAGAGATTTGTGTTTGGAAAAATTAGTAGTTTGTAGACAAAATCAAACTATTATTTACTGTTATAAGCAATATAAAATAGGTCATAAAATACACAATGTATAACATGATATATAAAATATGTTATCTATGCTATCCTGGGCAAGTCACAACTTTTCTCAACCTCTGTTTTTCTCTTCTATAAAGTATAGCAAACAATGATTGTTTTGTAGAATGGTTGTGATTCAAATGATATATATGAAAATGCTCCATAGACATACGGAACTAGAGGTTCAGAGAAAACTCATCCTGATATAATACCTCAAAATACTGCACTATACATCCACACACAGAGCTCCCCTGGAGGTCAGTAAGTGAATTGTTTAGAGATGTAATGTCAAAAGGAAGCTTGAAACCATAGGACCAAATTCTGGAGCTAGTTATGTCATATCTGTCGATATCTGCTGATCCTTGGTGGCCTAGGGTCCAGATTTTAATGAGCCACATAGCCCAGTGGCAGGAGACAAAGCTTTGGGGATAGAATAGGAGCTCTTTTCAAAAACCTGCAAACTACCAAGACCCTCAAGGGATCCTTTCAGTGGGTGAACTTAAAAAAAGAAAACTCATCGAGAGAGACTTTGAGGATATATGTTTATCTTGACCTTGCCTTTGGGTAGAAAAACAAGAACAACAAGAAAAACATCCTCTGAGAGTCTCTAACCACCACCAGCTTCCACCTATGAAAACTGGAGCCTGAGTTTACACTGCTTCTGTGGACTTCCCCAAAGAAACCCAAACGGAAAGTTTAGCTTAAAACAGTTCTAGAATGGTAGTGATTTCAGGTAACTAGCAGGTGAAAAGATTTACATAAAAACCATTCCAATTTACATAAAAGTCAAGAGAATAGTACAATGAATTTCCATGTATATATCACACAGATGCAACGGTTCTCACCATTTTGCCATAGTTATTTCTTCTTCTATACCTACTTTTCTCTCTAAAATTAAGTCAAATCCTAGGTGTCTATACATATTTCAGTATGCATCTCAAAAAAGAAAAAAAAAACAGGCTTATTTTCTATAGCCATAATGCCATTGTCACACATACCAATATTAATAGTTCATTGTTATTATCTAATTCAAGGAAACATTTTAAACAAAGATTTATACAAAGTTCTACATGATAAATTCTCAAAATAAGAATTAACTAAACACATAAGGAAAACACATTAGCCAAAGTCAGCCAAAAAAAAAAAAAAGCTCTACGGAATCAGATTTAAAAAGGCAGCAGATGCCACAGTTATCAGATATATCTGATAAAGTATACGCATATTGTGTGTGTATGCAATATATGTATAATATGTATAAAGAATAGATGATAAAGCTTATATGTATTATCATATCATTATAATTACACTATGTCAAACATATGCTTGATATGCTTAAAGGAAATAGTAAGAACCAAAAGTATGATGAAGGAAACAATATTAAAACTGACCTTATATATTTGTAAAATAAAAAATAAATTATATTAAAATGGGAAAAGTTAATAACTGAAATTAGAAAACCAATGCATAGCTTATACAAGAGATTAAACACAGCTGAAGAGGATATTAATGGACTAGAAGTAAATATGAGGAAATTACCTAGAATGTAGCCAAAATTTAAAAAAAATGAGTTGGAAAACAATAAAGAGATATTAAGATATATAAAGGACAGTTAAGATGATGCAATATAAGTCTAATCAGAGATCCAAAGATGATACAAGGGTGAGTGGGAGCAAACTGGAGCTCAAATGGGTAGTGGCTAGAATATTTTAGAACTGATGAAAGACACCAATCTCAGATTCAAGGAGCCTAACAATCTACACAATGTGTCACTGTGATATTATAGAATTCCAAGGACAAAGAGAAGCTATTGAAAATATCCAGAGAAGAAAAGACAGCTATTCAATATATGAACAATGACTGGACAGATAGATGACCTCCCAACAGCAACAATGGGAGACTGGGATGATAATCCTGAAGGGCTGAGAAAAAAACTACTGTCAGCCTAGACAGTTGCCAGAAAATGATAACATATGCCAGAAAATGTTATCTTGCAAGAATCAGAGTGAAATAAAAATATTTTCAGAAAATCAAAAACTGAGGAAGTTGACTGCTAACAGACAGTAACCAAAGAAATTAAATGTCTGAAAAGGAAAAGAATTGCAGAGAGGAAGTTCTAAAAAGCAAGACAGAAGAATGAGCCAAGGGCAAACAAAGCAAACTGGTAAAGCTAAGGAAACAGCAACTGTGTAAGGTCAGGAAAACAGTGCCTCATTGCAGCCAGATGCAGAGTGGGGAGGCCTTTAGAAAGCATGAGGTCCCATTCTTATCGCTTTTTGAAAATAGCAGAAGAGGAAACTGAGAGTCCTCTAGTTATGAAAGCTCTCCCGGCCTAATGCTTCTTAAAAAGTCAAACTCTTCTCATGTGAGAATGAGAAATGTTAAAAGAGAAAGTAAATTCTGGGCTGGGAGTCAGGAGAGCAAGAGTCCCAGTTTCCTTCCTGTGTGAATTTAAGGCAGCTTGCAAAATCTCCTTGAGCCTCTGTTTTCCCATCTAACACAGGTGGAATGGCAGTATTTACCATGCCTGCCTCCCAGTGGTGGTCATGCAGATGTGACTGTATAATCTTATGGATGTGAAAGGACTTTCTGGGTGGATCAGTGCTAAAGAATCCACCTGCAATGTAAAAGAGGCAGGAGACACGGGTTCGATCCCTGGGTGGGGAAGATCCCCTGGAGGAGGAAATGGCAACCCACTCCTGTATTCTTGCCTGGAGAATCCCATGGACAGAGGAGCCTGGTGAGCTACAGTCCATGGGGTCACAAAGAGTTGGACATAACTTAGTGACTAAACAACAACAACAAAGGATGTGAATACTCTCCTGCTCTGTAGAAGCTTAGGTTGAAGGACCAAGGTAGAAGAAATGGAACTTCTGCAAGAGGAGCAGGCTCCATCCACATATGGAGCCCTCCCCTAATTTACACACACACACACACACCAGCTGCATTTCTCTCTTGCTCGATCCCTTTATTTTCTTCTGGCACTTCTGCCCGCTGGCTCAGAAGCCCTGGGCCAGCATTTAGAATCTTCATCTTGCCTCTAAAACCAATTTTCAGGAAAAAAGTTAGTAGATGGTGTGTATGTCTCCTCTAATTTTTTTCTTAAAATGTCACACCCACTCATAATCAACTCTGCTAAAATATAGTATGATGTGACATCTGATTTAGTACAAAATTATTTTCAGTTGTGTTATTGATATTCCTTCGAACTTCTTAAGTTTGACTGCAGACACAATTTATTTTGAGAATAAGCCACTTCCCTCTCCACTGATTGGTGCTTATTTAAATTATATTTTACCTGTGTAAAAATATTTCATGGGAAGGGGTAAACACACAGAATAAGCAGGCTGTCCCTGCTCCCCAAAGGAAGGTCCTGGAAACAGTTTGAATGTTTTGACCCAAGTAAAACATCAAGCACACACAAAAAACTCAGATACAAACCTGGTCAAATCCAAAAAGACAAGATTTATGAGCTTGCTGAAGGTTGTATTTTGAATTGTAGGCAAGAAGTTGAAGCTGAATTCCAAAACTTCTGTTGTGTTTGGTAGAGTGTCAGGAATTTCTCTGAGACCTAAATTTTCACAGTTGTAAGTCCTGTTGTCTTCTTTCTGATAAGAGAAACAGTGTGAGCCAATATCAGACAGTATATTTACTGGCTCTCTAGTAAAATTACATGTTTTATCCTTTGGGCAGAGGTCTCACTTCTAGGAATCTTCACCAAATAAAATACTTGGAAAAGCACAAAATGACTATGCATAACATTATTCATTGTAGTATTTTTTACAATAGCAAAAGATTGGCAATAACCAGATTATCTATCCATATAGGCCAGTTAAAATATGTACATTCACAAAATGGAACCCTGTGTAGATAAAAAACTACTAAGTACAATCTCCATATACTGATAATGGAGTGATATGCAGGTTAATTGTAAGGTGAAAAAATCAAGGTGTAGACATCTATTAGTATATGTTGCATATAATATGTAGTATGCCGTATGATACCTAAGGAAAGTATGTGTGTATTTTCTTACATTTACAAAAAGAAACTAGGGTGGGGTGGGGAGAACCCTAAACTGGCTATATTCAAGGGAAGGGAAGGAAGCAGATCAAGGTGTGGTGATAAAAACAAGCCTTTTCTGAACATGATTTGTTTTAGAGTTTGTTTTTGGATACATAAAAATGTTTGTTTTTTTTTCCACTTTGAAACAAACAAATCAACTCTAGCATCAACAAGAGAAGACAATCAGATATTGCATACTTTGTGAAGTATGGAGCTTTCCAGGTGGCACTAGTGGTAAAGAACCCACCTGCTAATGCAGGAGACAAAGGAGATGTGGGTTCTGTCCCTGGGTGGGGAAGGTCTCCTGGAAAAGAGCGTGGCAACCCACTGCAGTATTCTTGCCTGGTGAATCCCATGGACCGAGGAGCCTGGCAGGCTACAGTCTATGGAGCTGAAATGACACTATTGAGTGACTAACACTTTCTTCACTTCACTTCTTTAGATTCTGATTCAAATAAGGCATTTGAGAAAACATTGTCAGGGAACTTCAAATGAGGACAGGATATTTTAGAATATTAAAGAACTGTGAATTTTGTGAATGATAATGACCTTGTAATTATGTAGGAGAGATATTCTGAGTTATTTTTGAAGGTTTTAGAGGCAAAATGACATGATGGTGGAGATTTGCTTTGAAATACTTTGGCAAAAAAGAAGAGAGTGGATAGAGGAAGTTAGTAGCCAAAATCTTGGTGGTTGCTGAATGTGGAGTGATCCGTACAAGGTTCCCTTATAACTGACCGTTTTGGTATATATTTAGAAATTTTCTTAATGTTTAAAAAAGAAAAGAACTAGCAGCATGGCACAGACCTTAGGTCATAAGGTCTTATAATCTTGAAGTATGACTCAGTTTAGGATCTCTGGAACTGCAGACTGCTGATACCAGACCCAGCAGAGGGCACAGCTCTGCACGTAAATTCAGAGGACTTCCTTATGCTGGGTCCCACTGGGACCCAGAGAGAGTCAAGGGTTTTCACATCTGCTGCTTACTGCTTGCTAAATGTGCTAACTCAAGTTACAGATCTTGAACTAAGCAGGTAAAAATGTGAAGGGGTTCGTTAGAGGCCCTTAGAATTATGGGCTCATAAATTTATCTGGCTGATGCCTTAGGATAAAGGGTGGCGGACAGGTCTGAAGGTCTGGTGGGATATATATTGCATGGGGAGGCTCCAGGGAAAGAAAGACATGCTCTCCAAGAGAAGCAGAACTTGGAGACACAGAGAAGAGAGACGTCCCAGAACCACGGACCAGCTCTCAGATCATCGCAGGCTCCACGTGATCTCATCGCACCTTTCAGGCCCTGCTTTCTCCTGGCCGCGTGGTGTTCTCACCAGAGGCCCCAGTGAGACGGCCCTGGGTAGGGAATGGCCTGCCCCACTGAAATCTGGGTCAGCAGCTTTCCTCATGCTGAGTTGCAAATGGGTCTGCTTAACTGCACGCAGAAGATGGCATGCATCTGCCTGCACCCTGACGTGCTTTGTTTTAGAGGTGTCACCATTTTAATTGCTTTTTGCCTTACTCACTCTCCAACTTCTGCTTAGCCAGGCCCTTTTTTGTAGCAACACTGAGCGCGCTCATTTACAAGAAGTCACTGGTTTTCTTCTACATGATAATGTTAGTCACTCAGTCATGTCCGACTCTTTGCAATCCCATGGACTGCAGCCAACCAGGCTCCTCTGTCCATGGAATTTTTGAGGCAAGAATACTGGAGTGGGTTGCCATGCCTTTCTCCAGGAGATCTTCCTGACCCAGGGGTCAAACCCAGGTCTCCAGCATTGCAGGCAAATTCTATACTGTCTGAGCTACCAGAGAAGTCCAGTTTTCTTCTATATTGTGACAATGTTACAAAGTCACTGATGAAACTACCATGTTTATAATCCCTGTCATCCATAATTGCTTCATAGACCCAAAGTCCTTCAGGCATTGCTGCAAATCCACAGAATGCCCTTGAAATGCACACTTGGCCTTTAAAATATATTTGACTGACTGGTGAGGGAAAACACAGGCTGTGAGATCCCTCCTATTCCCCAGGAAGAGAGAAGACCCAGGGAGAAGATGTATGTGCACCTTCTGAGGTTCAGATTAGCTTTGAGGAGACCCATTTTTCTTTTCTGATCTCCTCTGGCATCACTGACGTCATAAATACCTGGAGAAATGGGGCCTTTCCTCAGTTTGTCTTGCTCTGTTCTGGCCCTGCAGTAAAAGGCTCGGCATTGGCAATTCCCTCCTTTTCCAGAATATATACATTTCTGTGACAACTAAGTTACTCCTCTTGTATGCTTCACTAAGCACTTCACAGCGTTAATGTGATTCCAAAAGTTGAAAGGGAGTATAAGCTCTCCTGAACCACTGGCCTAGCAAATGGAAAGGAATAGCTCAGTTTCAACCCAGTGAAAACCCGAGAACCAGGGCACAGCCCTTCCCAGGAGGACTGGCAGCTCACTGGGAGCCTAGGTTGTAACATTCAATAATGTCTAGTTAGGCCAACGGCAATGAATTATCTGCCCTTTATTCCTAAGGAATGAGGCAAATGATAAGGGCTCATAAGAAAATTTGAAAACCAAGCACATTTCAGAGACTATTCTGGGTTCCTCACCATGGCTTTTACATCACATTTCTGTTCAATCATTGTCTCTCATTTCCACGTCTCTTCTGTCTCCTTTAATCTGAGCAGATTCTTCAGTCTTTCATGATCTCTACTGACACTGATTAATTTTTTAAGAATCCTGGCTCATAGTTTGCATCTTCCTTCTCTGTGGTTTGTTTCCCCATGATTTGATTCAGGTTATACACTTTTCATAAAACTGTATCAGTGAGATTGTATCTTTCTCGCTGACAGTTTTCACAGCAAAACTTCCTAAGGGTGAGCTTCCATAGCATAGCACAGGATTCCTAGGCAGCAGCCTGATAATACAAAGGGTGGGGTGTAGAAGAGAATTCCTATGTCCCAGCTATGTGGTCACTGCCACTGTGCTCAGGGCTGGGTCAGCTGCAAGGACCACATGTTCAGTTGCTTTTCTAGGCAGATACCCACCACTGCTTTTGCAGCCCCTGTGGTTTCTTTGAGCCCCACGTGACCACTTCCTATAAAAACAGACTTCGTTGCTAGACCTCAGTCTGGGGTCAGTTTCCAAAGTCACTTTCTCACTCTGCTGCTTTGGCCATTCCACTGCAGACTGGACTCCTCTGGATGTGAACTTACGCAGGGCCGAGGCGAAGCCCCATGGTGTTCAGGACAACTGACCCATGCCCACCTCTATTCCAGTCACGGGCATTCGCACTGGGACCCATGCCCATCCCTTTGTCTCCAGCTCCACCTCAGAGCGGCGCCGTTACCCGCAGTGGGGCTCCCAAGTGCTCCATCTGTGTGTGCAATCCCCTTTCCCTCCAGCTATTCATCTGCATTTTTTCAATCATGATCTTATTTTGCTTCTTCCTGCTGTATCTCTGACTCCCTCCCACCCCACAGTATTTCTCTTCTCACAAGTGTTGAGAGCATTTTCTGACTTCAGATTCTCTGAGTTTCACACAAGCACGGGTTCCCACCTGTTTGGATGTCTCCTCTGCACTTGGCACCCGCAGCAGCAGCCAGCTCCCCCAGGCATGGGGACTCTGGGACACTGAACTCCAACCTTCCTTCGCTAGTCACTTCTCTCTATCCAGAGACAGCAATTTGACTGAGTCAAATCCGAGTAACAGTTACTCTCTGAAAATAAGAAAAGACTCCGAAGAGGTCGCATCCCTAAAACTCTGTTGTCGATCTGATTCCAGGCAAAGGGCACTCAGATTAAAAGCAGTTCACTTTCTGTGTGTCTTAAGGCAGACTGCTTGGGTTCACATCCCAGGTCTCAACTACCAAGCTGTGTTTTCTGAGGATCCTGTTTTGCTCAGCTATGGATTGAGGACAATAACCTCTCTTGGTAGACCAGCTTTCAGGATTAATGAGGTAATATACATCAAGCACTCACAAGAAAAGTCAGCATTTCCCTGGATCATTGAAACATCATTATCATTGTCTAGAGTTATTGTGAAGCCCCTGTATCATGAACTTGGAGTTCTCTTAAAACAGAGCTCTACTAAGCACTTTCCCCCATACCTGGGCATGAAGGATTGTCTCCTACCACAGGTTTGAGGGGACTGAAGAGTCATCCGGGAAATCAACCCTGAATGTTTGTTGGAAGGATTGATGCTAGAGCTCCAATACTTTGGCCACCTGATTTCAAGAGCTGACTCATTGGAAAAGCCTCCAATGCTGGGAAAGATTGAGGGTAGGAGGAGAAGGGGATGACAGAGGATGAGATGGTTTGGATGGCATCACTGCCTCAATGGACATGAGTTTGAGAAAACTCTGGGAGATAGTGAAGGACAGGAAGCCTGGTGTGCTGCAGTCCATGGGGTTGCAAAAAGTTGGACATGACTTGGTGACTGTTCAATGACAAATAGTCATCTGAAAGGAGGAGACATGCCTATAATTACAAGCAATGATTCAAGAGCACATCTAAAATATTACCTGAATCCAAATCACAGAAGGCTGAATTCTAGCTACTGTTTGCATATTTATCAACCTTCAAAAACTTGGTCATAGATCTAATTTTGTTACTTACGATACACACACATGCATATATACATTCAATTTAAACATGGAAGATTCCGTGTGGAGTATTTATTGGCATTCATTATAATATTTTGAGAATATTTTAGAATTTATCAAGGTTTGACATTTTTTCCAAACAAAAAGTTTTATTTAAAAATTTATCTTGACTACTCCTCTACATCACATGCAAAAAAAAAAAAAAAATTCCAGATGGACTGTAAATATACATGTGAAGCTTAGAAATAAATACAAAATGATAGAAAATGATAAAACTTCCAAAAGAAGATATAGGATAATATCTTCATTGCTTTGGGTTGGCAAAAATTTCTTAAACAAAATAGACATTCACTTCAAATAAATAAAAGAAAAATGATAAATCAAGCTATGATAAAATTAAGGACTTCTGTCTTCAAAAAATATTCAGAATGAAGAGGCAAGCCACCAAGTAGGAAAAGATATTTGCAATCACATCCAGAATACCTAAAGAACCACTACCAAAATAACAAACAAACAAACAAAAACCCATGAATAGTCTAAGAGAAAATGGGCCAAAGACTTGAAAAGACACTTACACACACACACACACCCAAAAATGTACAAGTATACTCAATTTAATTAAGAAAATAAGAAATTACCGTGAAATGCCCCTACTCATCCATCAGAATAGCTAACATTCTTAAACAAACAATAGCAAATGTTAGAGAGGCATTGGGGCAATCAGAACTCATATCCACTGCTGGTAAGAATAAGTGGATACCAACATGTTGAAAACTGGCAATATTTACTAAAGTTCAACATACGTGTACCCTATGATGAAATACATCTACTCCCTGATATATACCTAATAAATATTTGTTCATTTATTTACCGAAGACCTAGATAAGAATGTGGAGCTTCCAAACAATCTGCCTGTCAATGCAGGAAATGCCAGGAGATGGGTTCTATCCCTGGGTTGGGAAGATCCCTTGGAGGAGGGCGTGGGAAATCCCATGGATAGAGGAGCCTGGCAGGCTACAGTCCACGGGGTCACAAGAGAGCCAGACCTGACCTAGCAGACAACAACAACAACAGTGCAACAGAATACCATTCAGTGATGAAAACAAGCACGATGGCTGCACACAACATCATCGATAAGCCTCACATACTTGACATTGAGCAAAATGTCAGATACAGAAGAGTGTACACTGGTCTCATGCATACAAAATTCAAAAAAGAGGCAAAATCCATTGTTGGTGATAGAAGTGAGAATACTGGAGGGTCTAAGGGGCTGGTGATCTGGAGGAGACATGAGAGGGCTTCTGAGGTGCTGAGAAGGTTCTGCTTTTTGTTCTGCATGCTGCTCACATGGATGTGTTCACTTGGTGAAAACTCATTGAGCTCTGCACTTAGGGTTAGTAGATTTTCTGTATGTAAATTTTACTTCAATAAAAAGTTTACTGAACTCAGACCCAAACCCTTGTTTTCAGGATAGGGCCTGAGAAGAAGGCTGTCAATTAGCCAAGGAAAGGGGCCTCAGAAGAAGCCAACCTTGCTGACATCTTGATCTTGGACTTCTAGCCTGCGGAGTTGTACCAAAGTAGGTTTCTGTTGTTGAAGCCATCTGGTCTGTGGTACATTATTGTAGCAGATGGAACAATTTCCCCTGGGCACTGTACTTCCTTTTGGTCTGAGTGTGCATCCTGATTCCATCCCAATATCAGATTAGCATCGCTTCCTGCCGGTGCAGGAGACGTAGGTTCGATTCCTGGGTCAGGAATATCCCCTGGAGAAGGAAATGGCAACCCACTCCAGTATTCTTTCCTGGAAAATTCCATGGACAGAGGAGGCTGGTAGTCCCTGGGGTGGTGAAGAGTTGGACATGACTTACCTTCTGATCATACACGCACCAGACTAAAGAGGTCCTGTTGCTTTCTGCTCCCAGGCCTCATTAAAGTCCTGGCTTCTGCTCTTGCTCTTGTCTGGCAGGTCTTTACCCCACTTTCCCTGACTCCCCTGACCCTGGGTCTTAAGCTCTGCCTTTCTCCACTGAGCTACTCTTGCCTCTTTTTTGCCATTCAGCTCCAAACTAGGAAAGCAACCTACTCAGCCACCGAGACTGATGGTCCTTCCTGTCCAAGCCCTTGTCTGATAGTTCACGTGGTGCTGGATACCTGATGGGATCAGAGGTAAGGGAGGACGATGGTAAGAGAATGACCCCTTTTTCTTTCTCTATCTCATCACCCTGCCCAAGAACTTCCCATGCATGCGTGATTGCTAAGTCACTTCCAGTCATGTCCGACTCTTGCAGACCCATGGACTGTAGCCTGCAGGCTGCTCTGTCCATGGGCTTCTCCAGGCAAGAATACTGGAGTGGTTTGCCATGCCCTCCTGCAGGGGATCTTCCCAACCCAGGAATTGAACCTGCATCTCTTATGTCTCCTGCATTGGCAGGCGGGTTCTCTATCACTGAGCCACTTGGGAAGCCCCAAGAACTTCCCACAAGTTGATAAACAATTGCTATGGTCCAAAACAGAAGGTACAATTTGGCTGTATTTTCAGATGTTACTCCTGTGGGTTAGTGAAACAGATGGAGGGCTGTCCGACTCGAGGAGAAAGCCAGGCTCATTCAGAGTGATCTTTCTATTCTCTAAAGCCCGGCACAGGTGGTCTTCACTTACTTCCACCCTGAATGCCAGGAAACTGAAGGACTCTCTGGGGAAGTGGCCATGTGGTGGGAGCTGGGACAAACAGCTTCTTTATGCTAGGGGGCAGGTTTGGAGCTCTACCCTTTGCAGTTGACCCTGTTGACATTTTATGTCCCAACTGGGATTATTTGGGGGAAATTGTTTGCAGAGGAGAACAACTCTCACTTCTTCCTACTAGGAATTGGTGAGTGCATCTCCCCAGAAGAGCTCTTTGGCTCCTTTTTCACAGCAAAGAAAAAGTTCTACACACCCCATTGCCCTTTTAAAGACAGTGGATATTGGAACGCCAAGGCTCAGATACAACTGCGTGCTGAATCTCAACGTTTCCAGGCAGTTGAATCTGGACAAAGACAAATAGTCTGGACTCACCTCAGTGCACTTCGGATCTGAGGAGGGGATGGCTTTACAGCTGGCAGAAATCAGCACCGCCAACAGGAAGCAGCTGACACGGGGAGCCATTCCCAGGACCGAAGTCACCCAGCCTGGTACGGTCAGCGAAAGCCTGGAGCTGAGAAATCGAATAAAGCTATGACAACCTTGGTAATCTGACAGCCAGAGAGGTGCTCAGAGAGTGATCTGGGAATAAGAAATGTTGACTGCTCAGCCTTTGGTGGCTTAGCACTGCAAAAAAAGGGGAAGTCCCTTTTGCAGAGGACTCATTCTTGCCAAAAATAGCTGAGCACCCAACCTCAGAATGACCCAGGGCACTTCTGGTCACATGGACACATGGACACTTGGGGCAATGGTTCCTAGTGACCCTCAGCAAGCTTCCAGTCCCTCTCCATGAAAGAAGCTGTGGGAGCAGGAGGCTGTCCTCATGGAGGAGGCCACCTTGTTGGTTAGCCTGGGTGAGTGAGCAGGAGAGGACTGGGGTGCTCTGGAAGGGCAGAGTACTCTGAGGGGTGGAGGGAAGGTGCCCTGCAGTGGCACCTGCTGGAGCTGGGAACTAGGGCAAGAGGGAGCAGGGTCATCCCAGAAAGAGGGTGGAGCTACTGCCTCAGCCTCTTCCGTGGTCCCCACATCTGGTCTCAGTAGAGGAAGAAGACATCTCCATCCCATGACCCAGTGATTCAGGCTTGCTGAAGCAGCTGCCATGGAATCCCCTCCCAAGGTGATCCAGGGAAGTAAAGGTCACTGCCATATACAGAGCAGTCCGGCTCAGAGAGAGTGGAGTTAAGGATGTCAGCCTTGGCTCTATTTCTTCTTAGAAATAGCCTTGAAACCCCCTCGTTATGAGGAAAGATATAATAGTGACTAAAGAAAGTTGAAGTTCATTCATTCCTCACTGGGCAGAATTCAGCTGCCTCAAACGGTGTCTGTTTTCAGTCCTTTGGCATATAAGAGATACTTGGCATTACTGTCCTCCTGTTCAGTTTCCAAGAGCCAATTCTTAGCATCGGAGTTCACAATGCCTTGAGGTACTACCATTACTGCGTTACCACCACTGATATGATAATTATAGTAGCTACCGTTTATTGAACACATATTATGTGTCAGACTCTAAGCAGGTTTTCTTTTGTGTATATCTCCTTCTCACATATTCTATCAAAGAGGTGCTATTTCCCCCATTTTATAGATGTAGAAACTGATGCTTAGAGGACTAAATGACCTCTCCAAGGCCACATGAGCTTCCTTGATGGCTCAATGGGAAAAGAATCTGCCTGCAATGCAAGAGACATAGGAGACTCAGGTTCAATCCCTGGGCGGGGAAGATTCCCTAGGGGAGGAAATGGCAACCCATTCCAGTATTCCTGACTGGGAAATTCCATGCACAGAGGCACCTGGCAGGCTATAGTCCATGGGGCCACAAGAGTCAGACATGATTGAGTGACTACACACACACACACACACACATGCAAATAGACAGGCTCATTGCAGAGACCATGCTGTTACTCTGCATAGTTTAAGAAAGAATTCTCTCTCCTGAAAAAGCTGAGAAGTGGACAGGTTAAGGAAACTTCTTCATCCGGAGATTTTAGAACAGATATGAAAAAAAGCAAGGGAGGGAGGGCTGCAGACACTACAGACTTGTCTCTGTGCTAGCACTATTACAAATAATTACTTTTTTTGCCACCTGTAAAATGCCATCTTCATCAACAGAAGTAACTTCAAAGATGCTTTTGGCAAAATACCATCCATCCAAGCAAACCCAGACTGATGACAAGCACCGTGCTTTAAAGAAGATATGCATCTTAGTGTCATGAAGAGGTCTTAGACTGAAAGAAGGTCTACTTCAAAGTCTCAGATCCATCGTTCATCAATGGAGCAAAGCTGGGCAAGGCATTTAACTTTTCTGAGTCTATTTCCCATCTGAATAATAGAACAAGAATTCCAATTCCTGTTCTGCCAATATCACAGGGTAATTATGAGGATCAAATGGGATCATTTATGTGAAAATGCTTTCTTAACCTCAAAGTTCTACATAAATGTGAAGAATGTGAGGCAAAAACTCCTCTGAGTAACCAATTCCAATGTCATGTAAATATCACTCTCAGGAAATTGTCTCCTGCCCCAGAGACATTCAAAAGGCATATTATACTTGCCTTCTTAAAGAAAGGTTTGATGGCTCAGTTAAGACCATAAGATTTTGTCATTTTCTGAGGCCACACTATTTGCATATGATTTGCATGTGTTTGCATAATGGAGTCTAAAGACTCTCTGCAAGTGTATGAAAGAAAATAAATGAATACGAGTGACCTTCTGCCACAGCATTCAAATCAAATATTCAGGGCATAATACCCTGAAATATGAAATAGATTAAAATTTAAACTATTGCAAACAGATAGGAAGATAGGTTTTAGAGCTTGGAGGCAAGAATGAAACCCTTATTTGGTCTCAGGTTGTAAAGAACCACATACTCTTAAAGGTCACCCTATTCAAATGATTTTCATGCCTGAATTTTCTCCTCCACACCCCTTACCCCACCCCTTTCTGTGGACAAAACATACACACTACAGTATCTTCCTGTCTTTTCTGAAGTTTCTCTGGTGACAGAAAGCTTACTATCCCCCGACAAATTGTTTTGGCATATTTTGACTGTTTAAAGGGTTTTATCTTATACTGACCTACCAAAGTCTTTCTTTCCTCTTATCTTCTCATAATTGACCTTGTTTCCTCAGGCCGGGAAGACAAGTTCAAGCCCTTTTACTACTTGTCTGTCCTTCAAGTATTTGAATATAGTCATCATGTCCCTGAACTGTCCCCTTTCTAGGTTAAAAATATCATTCCTTCAACTGTATCACAAGTTCATGCATTACAGTCCCTAACAGTCTATATATATGAATATTTTCCAAATCTCCCAAGAAAGGCACTAACTTGAATTCTGGTCCTAGCTTTGCCATTAACTAGTTATGCATTTGGGAAAGTCTCTCTGTCTAAATTTCCTTATCAGTAAAATGATGGGGCTGGACTATTTATAAGGCATTTCTCCATCTGAAAAATCCTATCATTCTATTTCCAAATAAAGATTTCATTTTACTTATTTAACAGTCATTGGCCTGAGCCAATAAAAAAGAGTTACACTGGCTTTTTGTTGACAATTGCTCTTTCTTTACTAATGTAGGTAGGTGGTCTTAACCCTTCTGAGAAAATATAAAAAATAGAGAGGTTTGGCTGGAGCTATGCACATCATGACTGCAAACTCAATTTATTCACAATGCCTTTGAGGGATAGACTGCCATCACCTGTTATAAGGACCAGTACTTGCAGAGATATGGAGAGCGATATGAGAAGATGAAAAAAGGCACAGGTAACTCATTTATTTCTATGGGTTGATACCCATGTCAGTGGAGAAACAACAGATCTGTGGACTGTAGAAATTTTCATAAAATTCAAGTACCCTTATACCACATATTTACATGTAAACCCCAAACCATTCTTTGTTGTTATTGTATTGTGTCTTGTTTTCCACCTGATTTCCATGAAGTTCATCCCTTGGGTCAGCTGTCACCCTATGGGTAACTCCCCACTTTTATGTCTGGGAGGCCCGTGTACTCACTTTTGTGTGTTTCAAGGCAATTATAGTCTGGGAAAGCATGTGGAGTTCTTATATACCTTGTCTGGCTGTTTCTACCCTTTCTTAGCAATGACTAGGGCTAATTGCTTTTTTCCAAGGGTGTGCAAACCAAAACATGCTTTTGTGATTCAATTTTAGCAAAGAACTAGATGTTTAACATCCGTTTCAGCTTATGGGTACCAGTTGGTATTAAATCTTAATTTTTTTTTCTCCGTCTTGTACATTTGGTTTTTGTTCTGCTTTTTGGGTCACGCCTGCTTTCCCCTCTGTCTCCAGATGGTTAAATCTACTGGCATATAAAATTCTTCTTTAACTTGACTATTTAAATGCATTTTATGGTCAGTTTTACTCCTTATCAAAATATTTCTCCATATTTATTTGTGTTACCAAGGTCTTATGACACATGGTTCAGAGTCATAATGGTTGTAAGTTGCCCCCTTTGTCTCTGAGAGTGTGAACAGAGCCCGCAAGCCTGTGTGTCATTCTGCTTGGCTGCTACCTTTGCAGTTGACGGCTCTTGGGAGGTCCCCAGACCAGAAAGAGCAGGCAATGCTCGTGGGCCTCTTCCACCTGGAGAGGCGACATGGCTCTTCTTAAGTCCTGCTCGAGTCCAAGCTCAGTTGTGCCGGTGGCTTCAATATGCCAGCCTTGATCCTGCTGCACCAGGCTCTTTCTCTGCCATGGAAGCTGATGTTACCATTGCCACAACCGTGAAAGCAAGCATAGTGTCTTCCATGGCATTGCCAACTCCCCTCCATCACAAAAAAATGCTCTAAGACTTTTCACATCTCGGAGCCCAAGGCTTCTTGGCTTGGCACTCAGGGAAAGGGGGAGTTCTTCTTGCCCCAGAATTTCTCTCTCCCAGAGATGATCAATATTGGAAGTACCTACTCCAGGGGGCCGTTACAACAATTAAAAAACTCTCTGATTTGGTATTTCTCCAAAACCAGATTTCACTATTCCTTGGTCACCCAGTTATGCACAAGTGGTTCTGGAAATATGTGTAACATAATAGACTATTTGTTCAGCTTTAACTTCTAATTAATGGTGAGTGCCATTTACTAACTTCTCTTTCACCTGTTGTATTTTATAAAGGCAGGAATTTTAAAGGCATCTTTACAGCTTTTCTCTTAAGCTTTAAATGAATATGATATTAATAGGCAATGAAATGTGGGGACTAGAGCACAGGTCAGGGAATTGGAATTCTCAGATAAACACTCTGAAATAAAAGTGGTCCTAATAGTGGTCCATTAACATAAAAAAATTTAAAGCTAAAAATAAGCTTTAAAATAACTTAATCCAACCATGCCATTTTTTTTTCTTTTAAGAATGTAAAAGAAAACATGAGTCTGGCATTCTCAAGAGTTGAGATTATTCATATTATTATTAAGTCATTGACTTTTAGGTCTTCTGGAACATTTTCCACATCCTGTCCCTTGAGACGCATTTTACTGTGAGTGTAGTAGTAGTTGAAGTTCCCACAGCCCTTGAGAGTGAAGCATGGAAGGAAAGGAGTTTGTAAAACAGCAAGAGATAGGCCACAATTTCTGTAAATTGGTGCTATGGCCTCCTTTCTTCACCATGGCGGTCCTTGGCGTGTCCTGTCAGCCTGACCGGAAGCGTTTGCTGGGGGCGAGATGATGGTGGTCGGAGGGGAGCGTGTTCATTCCTCTGCTCCACATGTGGCACTGATTTCCTCATGTGAGCACAGGATCTGTAGCACGTAGGAGTGTGTGCAGCACAGAGGAGTTCAACAGCCTTTTTCATCCTCAGACACAGCTACTGATGTGACCTTGGACAAGCCATTGCCCTTCTAGAGTCTCAGCTTCTGTAAAAGAGAAATACTGTCTGCCCTGCTTCTGTCTCAGGGATGCTTGTGAAAGAAAGGTAACCCGTAAAGGACTATAAAGGATTACTTATTTTTTCTGGTCTAAAGCTTATGCATCGTCCCTTGCCCTTATGCAAGTTTGTGTTTTTAAGAAGCACTGCCGAAGAAGGCAAAGTAGAGCTAGGAACAAAAATTAGCAAGACTACAGTCATCTCAAACACCTGTGAGTCACTGGTTCCAGGACCCCAAGGGAAAGCAACATCCGCAGATGCTCAAGTCTCACATAAAATGGTGTCAGATTTGCATAGAACCTATGACATCCTCCTGTATACTTTAAATTATCTCTAGATTAATTATAATGCCTGTCAGTTCAGTTCAGTGGCTCAGTCATGTCTGACTCTTTACAACCCCATGGACTACAGCATGCCAGTCTTTCCTGTCCTTCACTGTGTCCTGGAGTTTACTCAAACTCATGTCCATTGAGTCAATGACGCCATTCAACCCCTCTCATCCTCTGTCACCCCCTTCTCCTCCTGCCCTCAATCTTTCCCAGCATCAGGGTCTTTTCCAATGAGTTGGTTCTTCACATCAGGTGGCCAAAGTATTGAAGTTTTAACTTCAGCATCAGTTCTAACAATGAATATTCAGGGTTGATTTCTTTTAGTATTGACTGGTTTGATCTCCTTGCTGTTCAAGGGACTCTCAAGAGTCTTCTCCAGCACCAGACTGTGAAAGCATCAATTCTTCAGTGCTAAGCCTTCTTTATGGTCCAACTCTCACATCCTTACATGACTAACCATAGCTTTGACCATTCGGACCTTTGTCGACAAAGTCATGTGCCTGCTTCTTAATATTCTGTGTTTGTCAGCTTTTCTTTCAAGGAGCAAGTATTTATTAATTTCATGGCTGCAGTCACTGTCCCCAGTGATTTTGGAGTCCAAGAAAATAAAGTCTGTCACTGTTTCCATTGTTTCCCCATCTATTTGTCATGAAGTGATGGCACCAGATGCCATGATCTTAGTTTTCTGAATGTTGAGTTTTAAGCCAGGTTTTCACTCTCCTCTTTCACCTTCATCAAGAGGCTATTTAGTTCCTCTTCACTTTCTGCCATTAGCGTGGTATTGTCTGCATATCTGAGGTTATTGATACTTCTCCTGGCAATCTTGATTCCAGCTTGAGCTTCATCCAGCCTGGCATTTTTCATGATGTACTCTACATAGAAGTTAAATAAGCAGGGTGACTATATACAACCTCGACGTACTCCTTTTCCAATTTGGAACTAGTCCATTGTTTAAAGTCTGATTCTAACTCTTTCTTCTTGACGTCCATACAGGTTTCTCAGGAGGCAGGTAAGGTGGTCTGGTATTCCCATCTCTTTTAAGATTTTCCCATCATTTGTTGTGATCTACACAGTCACAGGCTTTATCATAGTCAATGAAGTAGATGTTTTTCTGGAATTCCCTTGCTTTTTCTCTGACCCAATGGATGATGGCAATTTGATCTCTGGTTCCTGTTCCTTTTCTAAATCCAGCTTGTATGTCTGGAAGTTCTTGGTTCATGTACTGTTGGAGCCTAGCTTGAAGGATTTTGAACATTACCTTGGTGGCTCAGATGGTAAAGAAACCACCTGCAATGTGGGAGACCTGGGTTCGATCCTTGGGTTTGGAAGATCCCCTGGAGATGGGACTGGCTACCCACTCTAGTATTCTGGCCTGGAGAATTCCATGGACAGAAGAGCCTGGCAGGTTACAGGCCACGGGGTTGCAAAGAGCTGGACACGACTGAGCAACTTTCACTCACTCTCT
This sequence comes from Cervus elaphus, assembly GCF_910594005.1. Lineage (NCBI taxonomy): Eukaryota > Metazoa > Chordata > Mammalia > Artiodactyla > Cervidae > Cervus > Cervus elaphus. The sequence goes on along the minus strand of NC_057839.1, from coordinate 15,659,269 downwards.
TGCTAGCATGTGAAATGCGTGCAATCGTGCACCAGTTTGAACATTCTGTGGCATTGCTCTTCTTTGGGATTGGGATGAAAACTAACTTTTTCCAGTCCTGTGGTCACTGCTGAATTTTCCATGTAAATGTTGTGTAACAATTGCTGCTGTGTGGCAAATTCAAGTTGTGCTTTCTGGAATTTTCTAGAATTTTTTCCCAAATATTTCCCATCCATGGTTGGTTGAATCCATGAATGCAGTACCTGTGGATATGGGGTGGGGTTGGGGGGGGTGGGGGCATCTTTATGGTAAAGAATCTACCTACAATGTAGGAGACCCAGTTTTGATCCCTGGGTTGGGAAGATCCCCTGGAGAAGGGAATGGCAACCCACTCCAGCATTGTCTGGAGAATTCCATGGACAGAGGAGCCTGCTGGGATACAGTCCATGGGGTCGCAAAGAGTCAGACATGACTGAGTGACTGAGCGCGCACAGGGAACATTTACCAGGTTCTTGTACTTTTGTAAGCACTTGGTGTGCATGATCTCATGAATCTTCAAAGCAACTTGTTGCAGTAGGTCTTCTTGTTATCCCAGGCTTACAGGAGAGTAAACTGAAGTCAGGGTGGCTTAAGGATATTCACAAGGTCACACGTCAGAAAGTGGAGGAGCCAGGTCTCCTACCTAGATCTTGGGTCCAGTCACGATCTCGCCCCTCAACACTTCCTCTCCAGAAATTCTGTTGCTGTAGTGAAAAAAAATCCCAGAACCCCAGCCACATGGCAGGAAATTTGCCTGGCGCTGTGTCCCAGGCACTCAGGTTTGCAACTGGGCCCTCTCAGCCTGCCGTCTTCAGGGACTCTTTCTGGCACTGTTTAACAACCCCATTTTCATAGAATGGAGAGGGTATTTGGAAGAGATGTCAGCCTTAGAAATTTAATCAGCTGAGCTGAAAGCAATCAAGATGCCATCTGGACAGACTCTGACTTCCTGCCCAGAAGATAAAGACATCTGGACTTAGTAAATGCTAAGGACGTGCTGACTTGGTCCCCAGGCCCATGGTCCACTCCTCGTGTTGTGCAGATGCGTTTTCTTAATTGTGCAGAACACACAGCTCTGAGCTGCTGCTGGGGCCACCGAGTGCCTGATGCTCTCGGCCACCTTGGGCGTTCCTGTTCACCTCCAGTGACCTCTGTGAGCCGTGGTGTCTTTCTAGTGCTAAGGAGATGACTGACTGCAAAGGCCCCCGTAAATAGTCCCCTTTAATGATGGAGCAGGAGGTGGCTGCCCAGGCCCAATTTATCACTGTAATTAGAGTCCATCATGACCACTGATTGTTAAGTAGGGCTGAGAGGAAATGTTTGTACATACAAAGAAGCTAATTAAGGTGGCTCATTGGGTTTGCATACCCATCTAGGCCGCTTCCTCCTGTGAGGGAAGCTCTTTCTAGTCCTGGGAGTTCTTGAACCAACCTGTGGAGGACAAAGGGCTTTGGGGAAGAGCTGAGGAACAAGGGGTAAAAGGTTAAGATTCTGCACAGAGAGTTTTTAATGTGGCAACCTCTGGAAATGGTTTCTAAATGCATTTCTAGAAATAGCTTGAATCTCACACACTAGCTTATGTCTGTTTTAAAGCAAAGCAATTCTCTCAATAAGCTGCCGAATTTAGCACAGCTGGAACCAAACTCTTCTCCTTCCTCTTCCCCCAGAGAGGTGCCATTTGCCCCAAGTAGACTCCTGAAATCCCAATGCCCCAAAATGGCAGTAATACAACCTACTCCAAATACTTCTCTTAGTTCCATATAGTTGGAACATATTGAAAGCTTTGGGGTTTGGAGGGAAGATTTGCGAGTGGGGGTGCAATTGACATTTGAGAGTTTTAAATTTCAAAATCATAAAAATATTGTGTCTATAAATGGTTACCAAGTTACTATTGTTTCTGACTTAAACACCAAATCAAATCGACCCCAGTGGTAGGAATGTGTCTGTTCAGATGGAGATAACTAGAGAAGTGGTCCAAACCTTATCATCTTACTGGCCTCTGTGCTCAGGAAAAATCCTCTTCTTTCTTCTTTGCTCTCTTATAGGCTGCATGTCTTTTCTTGCTTGTTTTGCATTTCACTTCTGTTGCATTTCCTTTCTGAAAATCTTTTTCTTGTCAGGTCTCTGTCTTTTGCTGGCATTTGGTTCTTGCTTCAGTTGTGTGTCTGTGTAAGGTTTTCCCCTCTGATTTTCATATTTTATTTTTGAGCCTCACCTTTAGCCATGGCCAGTCATAATCCTACCATGTCCTTTGTCCCTCACTTGTCAAAATTTGTTTTCTGTAGGATCATTGTATCTCTTGGTCTCTGGAAGTGCCCAAGCAACATGCATTTGTCCTTTCCCCTTAGAACTTTGTTTTGTGGGTGCCTGAACAATAGTAGATGGTTCACTTCTGACTGGGGGCCAATCTAGCTTTTGGCCTTTTTTTTTTTTTGAATGTGATGCAAATATGTGGATTCCTTGGGGGAAGACAACAGGAAGCCAAGAACTGGGGTGTCTTGAGATTTTCAGCAAGGGAGAGAAAATCCATTTTGTATTGCTGAATATATTATGACAAGTCTCACCATAAATTAGCATGAGGTTGAGAGCAAAATCTCTACCTGGAGAGTCAATCAATACTGGCTAAGTATGGGAAAATTTTAAGATTGTAGCTTCAATTCTAGCAGAATCTTCCTCTTTAGAACACAATCTGTTCCTGTTTTACTCTGTTAATACCAAACAAAAACAAGAAGAAGAAGAAAGAGGAAATTCTAAAACTTCCTTTCTACTTTCTAAATATGGTTGAATTCACTTTAAGCAAATCAAGCATAAAAATTTAAATTTTATGTAGGACTGATAAAAATACAACCATTTATTTTATCAAAGAAGTCAGTTTGTGACTGCTCTGCGTTGTAGAATTCCTGCAACCAAATCTTATGCAGTCTATGATCAGATTTTTCAAAATGTAATTACACATATATCTGCCATGAAAAATGAGGCTGATCTGTAGCTTTTAAATACATGCACATTCATTATTCAAGAGCCAATGAGAAACTAAACAAATGACAAAAAAGTTTGCTTTACGTAAGTAGATAAGGTCCTAATCAACGTTGAAATTGAGCTACCTGAAGCTGTGTGTATGTGTGTTTTTTGCGAAAAAAACTACAGCCTTGGTGGGACAGTGAAGTTTTGGGGTGTCTGGAGAAGTTGGCTGTGATGTCAGAATTCTGTTCTCATACGGGAAATGAGAGAACACCACCACACTCAAGACCACGGACAGGTTATAAAGCATCTGCTGGCTCTGGGGTCTCAGGCTCTGTTTTTCTGTGGGAAGGGATGGGAAGCTAGATACCTGGAGGGTCAGATGTGTCTTTGTCAGGAGGTGGCCCATTTCCACTCTAGAATTCTACCAGGAAAAGAGCCTGGTTCATCATTCTAGAATGGACGTAAATACCTTTTGTTGAGTGGTCACTTTTTTCTTTATAATTTCATCTGAAAATTTGGAACTCAAAGTTGTTTTTTGTCTTTGTTTTAAAATTACAACTTAGAGTCCCAACTACTTACCATCTTCATAAGAAATTGAGAAAAAAGTTCTCCTTTTTACCTAGAGAAAATAATAATAATAATATTTAGCACACAGTGCTTATTGTTTATCGCCAGGTACTATTCTATGTAAGTTAGAGACTTTAACTCATTTAATCTGTATGACTATACTCTGTCATCTCTGGGTAAAGAAACACAAGGAAGCTAAATAATTTGTTCAAGGTCATTTGGTTCTGTGGCTAAGGTAGGGCTTGACCCCCTGGGAGTGTGACACCAGATAAAACAGGACACTGACAGGGAAAGCTGAAGATGTGAAAAGCGTAAGAGCCACTTGTTTCCCTTAAAGCTTTGAAGAATACTTGGCAGCCTTTCTCCTCCTCCTCCCCGCCCCGAACCTCAGTCTGAACCTGCTTCTTAGGACAGAGTGCATACTGAGCCCAGTGCCCCTGGAGCAGGGATGGATCCATCTTTAGAAATGAGGGATTGTGTGCGCAGGAAGCTCTGGGCGAGATTTGAGAGACTACCCAGTCATCCTGTCCCTAGGACTTGGTCCCACTCTCCCTTTGGGATAGAAACAAAAACTGTTTCCAGCTAAGAATCCAGCTAGTAGTTAACTGCTACTGGTGGTAATTTTGCAAATGTTAACCCTGCCACCTAGTGACCATTTTCTGAATGTCACATGGAGATTGCCACAAAGAACATCCTGTGTGCACCTCAGCTTGGCAACCACCTTTCCTGACAGCTGAGACTTTGTCCTGCTTAGAGGCCCTGGGTGGCACTGAACCGCTGACATGCCATTACTGTTTTAGGGCTGCGGCAGTCATACAGAATACGAGCTGGGCTGTCATTTCCTCCTCTGTTTCCTCACAAATGATAAGGTGCTCTCGAATGTCTCAAGAATGTCCTCCGTGCTCAGTACTGTGATGGAAGGAGGTGACTTCTGTCCCTACAAAGGTCCAAGTCCCCACTATCCCTTGTGCTTGATTCTATTACAGCTCTTGAATCTTCTGTTCACTCCTGTGCTCCTTTCCTCCATTGAATTATGAAATCTGTGAGGCCCGGGACAACGTCTTGCTTATATTTTATCTCACAGCCTGGTTTGGTGTCTGTCTGATGAATGCCAGTTGAATGAGTAGATGGAAGGTACAGTTATAAATCAGGGCTTCCACGGTGGCTCAGACGGTAAAGAATCTGCCTGCAATGTAGGAGACCCGGGTTTGATTCCTAGGTCAGTAAGATCCCCTGGAGAAGGGAAAAGCTACCCCCTCCAGTAATCTGGCCTGGAGAATTCCATGGACTGTATAGTCCATGGGGTCACAAAGAGTTGGACATGACTGAGTGACTTTCACAACCTCACAACCTCTAGAGAAACAATAGTGTGTGTGTGTGTGTGTGTGTGTGTGTGTGTGTGTGTGTGTGTGTGTGTGTGTGTGTGTGTGTGTGTGTGTGTGTGCATGAGTTTTATTATAAGGAACTGGCTCATGTAGCAATGGAGGGTGAGAAGTTCTGCAGCCATCAGGCTAGAGGCTCAGGAGGGTGCACGCTATAAATTCTAATCTAGGGGCAGGAGAAGATGACTGCTTTGGTTCAAATAGTTAGGCAGGAGACGTTTCCTCTCTTTCAGACTTTTTGTTCTATTCAGGTCTCCAATTTATTGGATGAGGAACATCCACATTAGGGAGGACAGTCTGCTTTACTCAGTCCACTGATTCAAACAAATCTCATCAGGAAACACACTCACAGACACACCCAGAATGATTTTCGACCAAATGTCTGGATATCCCGCGGCCCAGTCAAATCAACACATAATTATCACACTTGGCTTGTGGCCACATCATTCCAGCTTTCAAGGTCAGCATCTTCAAATCCCTTTGTCCCATCTTCACATTGCCTTCTTGTGTTTTTATATGTGTTTTAATCTCCCTTTGCTTCCCTCTTATAAGGATACATGTGATTGCATTTAGGGCCCATCTAGATAATCCAGAATAATCTCATGTCCTCAAGATCCTTAAAATAATCATACCCATAAATGCCTTTTCCAGATAAGGTAGCATTTATGGGTTCCAGAGTTTAAAACATGGATATCTTTAGAGGGTCCATTATTAAGTATCCTAAACTAACTCATACAAAGGGCTCCTTACTCCAGAAATTAAACCAAAAATTCAGGACTCACCTTTGTCAATAAAATTCTCCCCAACCTCATTTAATCCACTGACAACACCTATATTTTCCATCTTCTAAATAATCTTGAATCAGTTCAGCTCTTTCCATTTCTTCTTTTACCAACCTAATCCCAAATAGAATGTCTTTTCTGGATTCTTTTAATAGTACACTTATGTCAATTGTAATTATCTCTTTATTTGCAGAGTTATTTGTTGAATATCTGTCTCCAGTCACTAAATTGTAAGATCCTTGAAGGTAGGACCATATATGTTTTGATTACCATGATATTTTAGACCTCAGCATAGTGCTTTGTTTGTATAGATTCACTGTGTGTGGGTATGTGTGTGTGTGTATATGTGTGTGCGTACAGTCGTGTCCTACTCTTTGCTATCCCATGGATTCTAGCCCGCCAGGCTCCTCTGTCCATGGGATTATCCTGGAAAGAACACTGGAGTGGGTTGCAATTTCCTTCTTCAGGGGATATTCCTCACCCAGGGATCAAACCCATGCAGGTGAACTCTTTACCACTGAGCACCAGGGAAGCCCCACTGATGAGCTGCTCAGTAAACATGTATCCCATGTATGATGGATGGATGGTACCTATCCTGCCATGGCGGAGCTACTAGTCTGGTAAAGAGGCCATTCAGTGACTTTGACTGTAAACCATTTCACTTCCTCATTTAAACTATTTGCATTGAGAGCCATCTGTAAGACAGACGTTCTAGTAGGCTCAAAGAATTAACATTATTACCCATTAACAAACTACATAAAACTCCTTGCTCTTATGGAACTTCGCGTTTTAGTGTGAGGAAAGACAAATAGAAAGCATAATATATGTAAAACAAATGAATTCTATATATGTATATGTGCCTGTATATCACATTAGACAGTGTTAAATGACATGAAAAAAATAAGAGCAGTTCAAAGGGGATTTGTACACCTTTGTAATTTTGGACAGGGGAGAGCTTTCTGAGAATTTCACATTTGAGAAGAGATCTGAGGGAGTTGAGGGGTGAGTCATGACTATATCTGGGGAAAGATCTTCCCAGATTTAGGGAAGTGCATTTAAGGAGGTCTCTGAGGGTGTCTTGGTTAGGTCAAGGAGGATGAAGTGTCCAGTGTGGCTGGAGTGAGTAAGTGAGGCTGAGATCAGGAGGAGATGCGGGCTAAGGAACCATGGAAACAGCCTGCACAGAAGCTAATAAGACAGTGGGAGGACTTTGGCTTTTCCTCCGAGTAAAATGGGGATCCACTGGAGGGTTTCCAGATGAGGAGGGACACTTTCTGACTTAAAGATTAAAAGTATCTCTCTGGCTGCTGTGTGGACAGCAGGGCAGCAGGGTGGAAGCAAGAACCCTGGGAAAGTTATTACAGTAATTGAAGTGTTACATGGTGTGGCTTGGACCAGAGTGCTACATAGTAGCAGAAGTGGAAAGAATTGCGCAGAATTTTCAAAGTAGGACCAATAGGATTTCCTGATAGATTGGGTATGAGGTGGGGGCGCGAGAGAGGGGTCAAGAATAATGCCCAGGATTTTGGCCAGAGCAACTGCAAGCTAGACTAAATTCAGTTTTGTCTGGAACTCCTACCCCAAACATCTTAATTCCCTAAAGTCACTGGAACGGCCCAGCAGCCCTGAACTGTGCAGACAGCTGCTCCGAGTTGTCATCCATCCTTCCCTGGAGTGTCTGATCCCTCCCCTAAATGGACGCCCCCTTCTCTCTCACATCTGTGCCCAGAAACTTGCTCACTTTGCCTTCGGCTCGATGTCAGCCCTCAGCCTTTATCCCCTCCATGACACGTAGTCCCAGCGAGTCCTGGGCTTTCCTCTAGAGATTGGTCTGAGCCTAAGTACACTGTTCGAGGTATCCTTCCGACCCTAGCCTTTTGTTCACACTCCGGACTCGAGTTGGGCTGGTTATTATTTTTTCTCACAGAAGTTTCTCGTCATTCTAGTCCAGAGCAGTTGAGGTCATTCAATAGCCCCCTGTTGGCCTCGGGGGCCTGGCCAAGGGCCACTTTAGGTAACAGTGCCTTTTATTCAACTTCTTCCTGAGTTTTTAGTATTCTAGTTGACTGGGGCTTTGGGCTGGGCTATATGACTGGCTCGATGGAAAGGCCAGTCCATTAAGAAGCGGTAGCTGTTACGAAAGACGGTTCACCCCCCCTGCGTGGACAGTTATGCCGGCACGGGTATCGGGTGCTGCAGGGCTTTGGGGAATGTCTGGAAAGTCAGTGGCAGAACAGTTGTCTGCGGCTGGCCTGCTCTGACCCAGTCTCTCACCCCACATAAGCCTCTCGGCGAGTAACATGAAAGGGTCAGGCATCTCATGTTTCTCCCCTTGATGAGAATCAGGGCAGCAGTGTGATGGCATTTCTACCCACCGTCCGTTGCTGGGAGACCCGGCTCGTGTGTGCGCGCTGTGTCCTTCAGTCCATACACCTACGTGTACTTGGAAAGCAAAGTTTCTTGGGGGGATGGAACGTAAATGGACTCTCAGCTCTTTCTTAAGGAGTTGCAGTCACCAACCAGCTCCCCCCTAAAAGCCAGCTCTCTGAAGCCCACAGACGCCCACATACACTCGCCATCCTCATGGTCTCGCCCTTCCGGCTCCCTGCCCCCTCCCCCACTGGGGGCTGGCCCGCCGTGGTGCATGCTGGGTGGGCTGTCAGCGCCGCAGAAGCGAAGGGCTCATCGGGTATGGGAACGAAGCGGCCGAAGTGCTGCAGGCCTCCCCGTGGGGAACTGAAAATGGTGTAAATGCGGGCTGTGGGGTGGGTGTGGTTTCTGCAGAGTTTTTGAACAAAGTCGCCCAAACTGAAAACTGCTTTTAGGGGAGCAAAGACTTCTCTGGTGGTCTCCTAAGGCCCCTCCAACTCGCCGCCGAGCCCTGGTGCTGTTAATTTCTTAATATGCACCTCCTGTGAGATCTGTTCTAATTAGAGGGCTCAGTAGAAGAGGTTGCGGGCAGGAGCTGAAGGCCGAAGACCCCACATTACCTTCTAGAAACACCTCGTGACGAGGTGCGTAACTAAATCAGCTTGGGCAAAACTTGGGGGTGCTGATTCAACACAGCTCAGAGTACACGGGGGAATTTATCTTTCATTGCCATGTAACCAAATGAAAGGGCAAGAAGCTACTTTTTTTCAGTTTTCTGAAAGGGGCTGCAAAAAACACGTTAGGAAGCCTTCACTCTTGCACGTGTTGTTTGGACTAGGTGGGATCAGAGGAAGGGGGGTGTGGCTTCGCCGAGGGGAGCTGAGCTCTGGTGGCAGCGTGAGAGGTGACAGCCGTCTGCTGGAGCCTGTCTCTGGAATGTGAGTGGAAAGAAGCACTTCTGAGCCTTCCTCCTGCAGAACTGCAGCTTTTTTTTTGCATGTGTGCTCCTAGGGTCTAACTGGTATGAATTTTAGAATCTTGGGATGTCCTCTGCTAGGTACCATGTAAAGGGTCATTTATTCAGCATTGACTGTGGGTCAAGTACAGTTCCAAAGGCTTTCCATGTATGAGGCTTACAAGCTTCTGTGTGTTTACAAGTAGCAAATATCGTTAAGAACAAAAACCAAGTGGCCTACTAGTGTGCATTGAGTTCTTTTGTTCTTATACAAAAGTGATTGTCTTTTGCATATATTTGCAAGCAAAGGGAAAACTTCTAGAAGGGTACCCAGAGAAATGACATGGCAGTTTTCTTTAGGAGACTGAGAGAAGCCTCAACTAGGGAAGTATGATGTGGGAGGGATATTTTTCATTTAGTACACTTTTGTTCTGTTTGAATTCTTTTAACCATGTGGGATGTATTCCTGTTTCAATTTTAAAAATACTCATTTTTAAAGAGAATGAAATGAAAACGCTGTAACTCAAAACAACCTTGTGGATCAGATGCCTTGGGCTGAATCCTAGAGGACAAGTCCAGAGTAACACAGTGGACAGAGGACCAGGGAACAGGGTGGAGGAGGGACCTTTGAGGAGATCTGTTTTGCCACAGACAAGCTTGCTATATTGGTGACTGAACGACAGCTCTAATCTCAAATTGAAAGAACTGGAAATGGCAGTTAAAGTTCACCTGATGTGAACTCGTATCAAACTAAAGTAAGAAATATAAAGTTGCACCTGTAACTTGCCCTCTATGCCACTGTATTATCATTCTAATCCCCAGTTACCTGAGCCAGATAGGCAAGGGGTCCTCACTCCCATACTAAGTTCCTTCCCAGCTGGTGAAAAACTATAATGTGATTGTTGTTACTGTTACAGGCAGTCAGGAAACTGGCCCAGTCATCTGGTCCTCAAATAGGGAGCCAGAAGTCACTGCTATCATTGTGAGGGGTCCAAGACAAATGAGACCCCAAACCTGCCATGCCAAGGAATCCCGCATCTTACAGAGATAAGGCATGACCCATGAACCTTAAATAGAGGCTCCACTGTGTAAAGACCATCAGAGGAATAGATCCAGGGTTACAGGACTTCAGGGAAGAGGATGACACTAGCCAGGAGGTAGTCCAAACGATTATAAAGGACTTTGCTTGGCACTTAGGATATTTGCAGAGGGAAGGAAGTGGAGGAGAAGCAGGCTGAAAGTATCAGGGAGGGTCCTGGGTTCCATTCTGGGTAAGCAACAGGTACCAATTTAGTTCTGAGCACAGGATTGGCCAGAACTTGAGTCCTTCAGGAAGATGAATGGGGCAGCAGAGTGGAGGTAAAGAGATGAAGGACCTAGGCCTGGGAGATGGGTTTGCAGGCTCCGGGATTAGTCCTTCAGCTGAGAGAGCTAATGAGAGTCAAGGAGAAAGAAGAAGTGGAGACATTCATGACCGATTCTGCAAAGGACACAGAAAAGAAGTGATGATTGATTGGGGAGCCCAACTGATGGAGTTTTGAGGCTGATTGGCTCAGAGGAAAGGGATAGAAGAAGTAGAATTGGTGGCACCAATGCTAAGGAAGAGGATGAGTCAGCACAGCATATTTTGGGAGTGTGGTACCCATGTACAGAAGTCTGAGGCTGGAGCTCAGGAGGGAAGCTGGAGATTTTTGTGGGGAGTGAGCTTTGTAGTGGAAGTAGTTGACTCCCAGATACTAGATGATTTTGCAATTAGGGGTTTTTGAAGGAAAATAAAATGATCAAGTCAGATAAGCTAAAGAAAGGCAATGGCAGAACAATAAGCAAAGAGTGGAGTCACCGAATTTTGGTTATTGCAGTTTAACACAGCAGTTTATGATACCAACCCCCTGTCCCCCCCCCCCCCAAACACACACAAAAAGGTGAAGAAAATTAGATGAGAAAGGCCATTGTTTATAGCAGCTATGTGGTCACTGATGACTTTTTAAGAGAACTGTTCTTAGATATAAGGCGTGTGTATTGTTAGTTGCTCAGTCATGTCCAACTCTTTGCAACCCCATGGACTGGGGCCGCCAGGCTCCTCTGTCCACGGAATTCTCCAGACAAGAATACCAGAGTGGGTTGCCACTCCCTTCTGCAGGGGATCTTCCTGACCCAGGGATTGAACCCGGGTCTCCTGCATTGTGGGCAGATTCTTTACTGTGGCCACCAGTGATTTAAAGCATAGTTTGCAAATTTCATGGTTATAGGCTGAATCCAGAAGAGGTATTTTATTTCATTCTCAGTGTTTAAAAAATCAAATTACTGGCTAATATTTAGAAATTGTTGTTTCACTTAAAAATCCCAAATTCTAAACCTACATGATCTAGCCAACCAGAGCCCTCATGCCTCTTGGTTGGATGATGGCTGGATGTTGGCCCTGTGTCTAGAACATGGAGTGGGGAGTATGAGAGGTGGCCATAGGCTGGTGGGAATCTCTTGGCAGTCTCCAGGTTCCCCCAGCTACACCCAGCCTCAGTCTGCCATTTCTGCTGTCAGTGTGTTTGCACTTGGTTAAGGCGTGTGCAAGGCTTCCCAGACGGCACTGGTAGTAAAGAACCAGCCTGCCAATGCAGGAGATGTAAGAGACTCAGGTTCGATCCCTGGGTCAGGAAGATCCCCTGGAGGAGGGCATGGCAGTCCACTCCAGTAATCTTCCTGGAGAATCCCCATGAACAGAATCCCCATGGACTGGCGGGCTACAGTCCATAGGGTCACAAAGAGTCAGACATGACTGAAGTGACTTAGCGTGCAAGGCATGTGAAACTGACGAGGAAATAGAAGTCATTTACTCTTTCAAGTAGACCACTCCTTCGAAAGCTTGGAGATGACATGCTGAAGAGAAAAGGATGCTTAATCAGGGTGCTCAGGAGAAGGATGGGTGTGTTAGGGTGATGGAGACTCATGCTCCACTTGGTGTTACCCAAGAAGAAAAACTGAAATAAACAATAAGAGACTGAAGAGATAGGAGAGGAAGTGATTGATAAAACCAAAATTATATGTGGGAACTGAGGAATAAGCAAGATTGGAAAGAAAAGGAGCCTCTCTACTATTGAAATAGGAGAAGCCACATACAGAAATAGCAGGGAGGAGAGGAGGGAGTCTGGAAGAAGAGCTGGGATTCATGTTATGTGTGGGTGGGCTAATAAAACGGGGCTGAGTTCAGGGCCAGACCGGCAAGTGGGCGGGACTGGAGGGGCAGAGAGGGGTGATTCTCAGGGCAGGGAAATAGTTTGGCAGTCTTCAAGTGGTTATTCCTTAAATATTTGTCCAGTAGTCATGTTTTTGAAATGGCAAAGGGAAGCTGATTTTCTCTTTTAAAATTACATGCCTATGTTTATATTTAGAAATTGGAGTTCATTACAGGCCCATATGTACCATAACATTTACACTTAGTTGAAATTATCTCACTTCACAAATTTTCTGTAGTGATAGCTACTCTTATTTACTAAGTATAGGAAAGACTACATTAATAGTAGGAAAATATTGTTCAAAATGGATTTAAAGGTTTCTTTTTCTGACTTACATTATGGTAAAACACATCTCATTTTTCTTTAGTTCTCTTTTACTCTGTCCTTTTTTTGAGATTTTATTTTTTTCCCCTGAGCCAGACAACTTCATAGAAGTCTTAGGTCAGTGCTTCAAACTGAGATAACCACGTGAATCACTTGACTGATAAATACTACAATCTGCATCCTGCAGTTTCAGCATTCCGTTGGTCACTTGGTGCTGGCCTCAGCTGTTCTGTCAGCTGATCTCAAGATCTGTGGCTCTTTCGGCAAACCATCTAACTTGTTAACGTGAACTGTAGCGAACAGGCAGTGCCTTACGTGTGCTTTAACACAGTATACATGTTGGTGTATACATGAGCTGCCCTGGTGGCCCAGCGGTAAAGAATCTGCCTGCCAGGGCATGAGATGCAGGTTGGATTCCTGGGTTGGGAAGATCCCCTGGGGCAGGAAATGGCAACCCATTCCAGTATTCTTGCTTGAAAAATCCCATGGACATAGGAATCTGGCAGGCTATAGTCCATGGGGTTGCAAGGAGTTGGACATGACTAAGCGACTAAACAGCAAGAATAGCGTGTTGTTGAGAGTCAGGAGTGGGCTTCTCTCTGGCCAGTTATGTGAAAAGTTTCATGCAGAAAGCTGAATTCACTGGCATCGTGTTGCAGACTTATTCTTGTGTTGGTTCAGTGCACTTTCCTGATGAATTGGTACCTGTAATAGGCGCTTGGTTCTTCTTGTGGATTTGGGTAGGATTTAGGCTGCAATATGGAATCAATTTGTGGGGGATGTTGTAGAGAATGTGAAAGTGGATCTATTCAAGGCAAACAAAAGGACCACCTAGACATAGAGAGGGACTTGCCAATTTGTGGCTGAGAGATAAAGGGAGAGACCAGAATGATTTTCTGCAGGCCAGCAGGGTGTTGCAGTGATGGTTCCTGTGGGCTTATGTTGGGCAAGTGGGGTCAGAGTTGAGTGTGGACTGGTGGTGGCTTGGAGGGAGTGGGGAAGGAGAGGAAGTGAAGGAAACTGTAGTTGGATTTCAGAAGTCTAGTCATTTTAGTGAAATGCTCATTTTAATGAAACATCCTTAAGTTGCTTTTAAAAATACAGCCCTATAAAATTATAATTAAAAATTCATTTCCATGATGTGTGAATTGCTTGGAGAATTGACTGTCACTATAAGCTTCGTGTGACTAATAACACTTTCTGTTTCCCAGTTGTCTTTGGGAATCCAAATTGCAGTGCATTTGTGGCAGTCTTCAAAATAATAGATTTCTCATGTGACTGCACGTGATATGTCACTTTATTTTTCATTTTAGTTTTTCTGTTACTCATAACTGAGTTACGCTAGTCATATTGCTGAGCACTGGCAACTTATGTGGATATAGTTAGGTGTTGCTAAAATGATTTGGCTAGCGTTCATGAAGGGATAAAGAGTAGCATTATTATGATTGTGACTGTTCTTCGATCTACCTCAGTCTTGGTTCCTTTCTTTTAAACTGTGGTGGGGGCAGGGTGGGGGTGGAGTGGGCCAGATGATCTCTAAAACACTTTCCCTTTTAAATGTCAGAGAACATGACAATAAGCTAGGATGGTAGTTAGGACAGAGTTTGAATGCTGAAAGATAAACCGAGGCATATTAAAATGTTTAAAAGTTTATTTGAGTGAATATGGGCTCTGATCTGGCAGAGACAAACCAGAGGTAGTTAAGAGTCAAAAGCAAGACTTTGGTAGAGGAGACTTAGAAAGAGATTATGTCCTTAGAAGGAGATATATGATTGGCTATAACTTAAACTATTGCCTCATTCAGGAAAGTCTAGTTGGTTGTTTGTGATTGGTTCTGTTCGGTTTTGATTTCTTGACCTTGAGGCTTAGATTTTGGTTTGCTTATGTAGGTGCCAAACGTTAGCACTGCATTAGAACATTCGAGTCACCTCAGTCTAACGGCCTCCTCGCTTAACTAATTTAAAGAATGTGATGAGAGTAAGAAGGCAGTGGCATGAATGTCTTAGTTTTGTTAGGAGAGCTAGGTAATCTGTAGCATTACCTCAAAGACTTCCGAATTCCAAGAAGACAGTTATGGTCAGTTACATGTTTAAAGCTCCTTATGGCTAAAATACACATTTTTTGGCTACATGGTAGAGCTGTTTAGAGAACACAGGGAGGCCTTGTATAATCAGTGCTTACAATATATTTATTCCTTTTTATAGGATTTAGGAGATGGCGTTACTACTTTGGTTGATTCTGGAGCTTATGGTTTTTTGCCTCTTTGTTCCCCTGTGTTCTGGGATACCACCACTGTTCAGGATCTGGCATCCAGGCCCCATGAACAAGATGTCTCTTTCCTGAAATGACTCCACTCTGACCCCTGCAGGAACTGAAATTTTGCAGGAATTCTTACGGAATGTTGTGGGTCCCCATTATGGTGGTTTTACCTATTTGCCCTTCTCATTTGGGAGCAGTCAGCCTCTAAGCACTGTCAGCCTACTCTTGATCACTGTTGTCCCGTAGGCCATTGTGGGGGAGCTCTGCGAGAAAGAAACCATCTCTGACTCCACCTCCCCTTTCCAGCAGCCAGAATCCCATTTCCCAAATCAGTATTAGTCTTCTCCACAGAAAGGGTATCATCTGGGGCTTCTCTATCAGGTACCTACTGAATTTCTTGATCAGCTGTCTGTAATTCTAGCTTGTTAGCCAAGCTTCCTTTCCATATGGTTCCAACTCTTTCCACCTGGAAAGAGTTGCCTTTCCAGGGCAGCTCTGCACTGGAATGTGGCTGCAATTACTAAAAGTGGTAAGGTATGACTGGTAAACTCTTGTATCCTGATATTTAGATACCAGGCCTTCTAAAACCTCATTCCTTTTAGATACATTGAAACATTTTTTTTTGGTACTGTTATTTTCCTTTCTATTTTTTTTTTCTTGGTTGATGATTCTAGGCTACAATGATAATGTCTGTTAACAAAGTTAACTTATCATAGTTTTTAATGGTTTATGCCTAATGGCCAAAGGTATACTAGGCAGGTTAGAACAGCATATTTAATACTGTGCTAGACACTTTATGTACATTAATTCTTCCCCCTCCATAATAACACCTCATGAGATAAGAATTATTATTCTTTTCAAATTCATATCATGAGAAAGGAACCGGTTAATTCATGCTTCTTTTCTCCAATATCTAAGCTCTGTCTGCTGTACTTAGCTTCTTTTTCACTATGCAGTTTATTTTATTTTTTTTAAGATTTTTTGATGGGGACCCTTGTTAAAGTCTATTAAATTTGTTACAATATTGTTTCTGTATTTTATGCTTTGGGTTTTTGGCCATGAGGCATTTGGGATCTTAGTTCCCCTGGCCAGGATTGAACCTAAACCGCCTGCATTGGAAGGCAAAGTCTTAACCACTGGACAGCTAGGGAAGTCCCTATTAAATCATTTATAATATTAATTACCATATATCTCTGTTGTATTAGTGTATAGCGATTAACATTAAAATTTTCTCTGAGTTTTCTTGGTAGAAAAGAAAAACATGTATATATGTACATACAGGTATTTTATATATATATATATATATATATATATATATAGACAGCTATAGGGAGATGGAGTAAAGTCTATGTTAATAAAATATGTATATTCTTACACGTTTAAACAAATTTAATATGGTAAATTTGATGAGGATTTTTTCACTAAATTAAAAAGCCAGACTGTAGTTAAATGAAAACTGGTTGAAATCACTATAATTTAGTTCCATAGTGTTTGAAAAGTAGATTATTTAAAGTACTGAGTCATATCCCACCCCACCTCTGCCCTCTTCATGGATAGGTCTTAAATGCTGATCTGAAGATGATCTCAGCCATTTGTAGAAAAGCTTATTTGTCAAAAGGCCCCAAACATGTGCATGCCTGTGTGTGTGCTAAGTTCCTTTAGCTGCGTCTGATTCTGTGTGACCCCATGGACAGTAGCCCACCAGGCTCCTCAGTCCATGGCATTCTTCAGGCAAGAATACTGGAGTGGGTTGCCATGCCCTCCTCCAGGGGATCTTCCTGACCCAGGGATCAAACCCATATGTCTCTTGCAATGGCAGGTGGAGTTTTTGTTTTTAATCTCTAGCGCCTCCTGGGAAGTTCCAAATACACGCATGCAGTATATTTCGTATCTCTATTCCATTTTTAATGTTGTCATTTTTACCTCCACCTCTAGATTATAAGCTCCTTGTGAGTGGAGACCCCTCTTCTGGTTCTCTCCTAGCTTTTCAGGGAATTGGTCAGGGTCAGGCCCATTATATGCTCACTAATTAGAGGCG
Source organism: Cervus elaphus (assembly GCF_910594005.1). NCBI lineage: Eukaryota > Metazoa > Chordata > Mammalia > Artiodactyla > Cervidae > Cervus > Cervus elaphus. The sequence continues at coordinate 15,642,380 of NC_057839.1, read as the reverse complement.
GACAATCAAAAGTGCCTTGAGGCCCTGAGAGGAGGCACCCGTGAGTAAACAGAGGAAAAAATGAAGAAGACAGAGATGCCTGGCAGGAGAGGCCGACTATGCCAGATGGAAACTGGCCCTGCAGCCTCATCTGCTCATAGGGCTTCTTATTCAGGCTCCAGTAACCTCAGATGTGGAGATTACAGCGCTTAATGTTGTTGCCCCTTCCTTTCACCGTGAATGGAATGGGGACACTTGCTGGGGTCACAAGGCATCAGTGATCTGTCATGACTCGGGCTGGGGTGGATGTCCAGGCAGATATTTTTTTTTTTTTTTCGAACAGACAGGCTGTCTCCTGAGATCTGACCGTGACTAGAACTTGGAGGAGATTCAGCTGGCTTTGGTTCAAACCAGACAAACTAAAACAATACCAACAGTAAGGGGAAGGAGTCTAGGCCTCACAAGAAATGCTCCTTCACCTTCAGCCTGCAGTCTGTAAATTCTTAGCGTGAGCCTTCTAGCAGCCCAAGTGTCCTTCTGTATTCCCCACAACTCACCCCGCACAGAACCACGAGTGAAGATCTTTTGTGGAGATGGATAACAGTTGAAGATTTCTCAATAATAACACTAAGTGATATTGCACCCATGTCAGCATGTCATAGGTAGAAACAACAGAAGCTTATTCACAATGTAGAGGATTTTTAGTTGTAGAAAATTAGAGAATTCCTTGGAAAACTCCTAACGCTGCTGTTTACTGAGGGTTGACCATGCGCAGAATGTAAGGCCCATCTAATTGTCTCAACTCATTTGGGTGGAAAAGATAACGTCTCAGAGTCAGACTCTTTGTGACCCTGTGGACTGTAACTTGTTAGGCTCCTCTGTCCAGGCAAGAATACTGGAGTGGGTAGCCATTCTCTTCTCTGGGGGATCTTCCTGACCCAAGAATCGAACCTGGGTCTCTTGCATTGCAGACAGATTCTTCCCATCTGAACCACCAAGAGGGAACTAGGACGGAGTGGAGACGTGGCAAGGATGTTGTCCATGTTTGTTAATGCTTTGGGAGCAGGTGGTCTGCTGAGACTAGCAGCACTTCAGTGTGGTTCTTTGGACCTGGTGTCCAATCCTTGGCGCTCTCTCCAGGCCTCTTTTGGGTCAGGGCATGAGCAGTAGTCTGACGCATAGCAGCTAGCTAATTCCATGGCTTCTCCGTCTCTTTCTGTCTCTGGCTCCCTCTATTCCTCTGTCTGTCTCAAACACACACTGACATTTGTATGAGGGAGGGCAAAAGGGAACATGGAATGTGGTTTAACTTTCAGAAGTTTAAATGAGACGCTCTTTGTTAGTGAAAAGCAAACAAAACAAGCTGGCCACAGGGTCAGCATGCTCTGGAATGCAGAATTGTTTGTCGCCAGTCAAACAGCCGCCTGATGCTGGGTTTACATAATGTTTCAGCAAACCGAAACAATGAGGACATTTACCATTAACTCAAGGCCTCAGCCATAAAATCAGAATTGGGAAAGATGAGGGTCACTAACTCTGCTCTTTAAGGCCCTCAGCAAATAGCTCTGCCCAGGGCAAAATAGCTCCTTAGACCTAAGTGGTGCAAATTTATTAAACACCTAGTCTTTTGCCAAAGAATCTGAATAGGAAGATGGAAGATGCCAGTCCCTTCATAGGGCCAGGGCCACGCTGACATCTAGCTGGCAGACAGAGAACCAAATAATGGTGAGGTGACACTGTTAGAGTGAGATTCATTTTAGACAAAACTCCCTGTGTGAGAACAGAAGGGAGAGTCCAAGTTCTCACAGGTCAGAAAAGCTGCCCAGAGAGAGAGCATTTGAACTGAAACCAGCAGGAAGAGTAGAAGTTTCTCAGAACTGTCTGGAGGTGTGATGGGGTAGGAGCCAAGGTGCGAGGAACAGAGAAGGTTAAGTAACTGCAAGGCATGAGGAGCCTGGATTATTCCAGAAACGACTGAGAATATCCTAGTGTGGTCCGGTGTGAGGAGTGTCAGGAGAAGGGGTGGGGAGGGTGGCAGTCAGGTCAAGAAGGGTCTTGTGCACATGTGAGGCCAGGTGCTGACGTCTACACTGTGCGGGGAGGGATGCCGGGGACGTCGTTTGAGCTGGCTTGGCCACACTTGCCTCTTGGCCGTGGTCCTGAGGAGTGCAGGCGGGAGGGGGTGGCTGGAGGGATGAAGTGGTCCAGTGAGGGGAGGGGAGGGCGCTTCTGCGGGGGATGTTCTGAATGGACATACTGAGGAGTTGCCAGGCCCAGGTAAACTGAGACCTGCACAGATAGTGGCGGGATTCATGAGGGGGGCAGGGGGATGGCAGGAGTGGGCTGTGTGGTTGGCTGTAACTCCAGGCAAACTCTAGGGCTCGGGAATGGCTCTGGGGGGCTCCAGGGTCTCACCTGCCTTTTGAGGGCCATTCTCAATGCTGAGACATAGCCTCACTGCTGACCTGGATTTGTGTCAGCTCCGAGGGGAGCCTCTGAGGTCCTGCTGCTCTGCAAGTGTCTGGAGCCCAGCTGCTGCTGCTGCTAAGTCGCTTCAGCCCTGTCTGACTCTGCGACCTCATAGACGGCAGCCCACCAGGCTCTGCTGTCCCTGGGATTCTCCAGGCAAGAACACTGGAGTGGGTTGCCATTTCCTTCTCCAATGCATGAAAGTGAAAAGTGAAAGTGAAGTCGCTCAGTCGTGTCTGACTCTTAGCGACCCCATGGACAGCAGCCTACCAGGCTCCTCTGTCCATGGGATTTTCCAGGCAAGAGTACTGGAGTGGGGTGCCATTGCCTTCTCCGTCTGGAGCACAGCAGTGGGTCTTATACTTGGTGATTGAACTGAGCTGATGATATTGGTGCTAATAGAGGAGCTGGGTGCAGCCCTGGGCACCGTCAGACAAAACTCCATCCAGGTGCTGAGAGAAGCAATTAACAAAAGAAGCAAAATGCATAGAAAGCTAGATGGTGAAATACACCGTGAGGAAACAGTAAGGTGGAGAGCGTAGTTTGCAATTTTAAATAAGATAAGCAAAGACCTGGAGGGGGTGAGTGCCCCTTTGGATCTGTGGGAGACCAGCGTCCCGGGAAGAGGAGAGAGGGCCAGAGTGTGGAACTGGGTGTGAACCTAGCTCGTTGGAAGCCACAAGGAGGCCAGCATGGCCGCAGCAAGGTCTGCGAGGTCTGAGAAGTGGGGCACGGGCAGGGGTGTGCTGGGCGGGCTGCCATTGTCCCTACGCTGAGTGCGGTGGGGAGTCCGGCTGGTTCTCCTGTGCTGGGCACCTTTCTCCCCTCCTGCTCCTTCCCCTCACGATCACCACTCACTGGTGCACGGTTTATAGACCGCTGATGCGGACACAGGCAGGCGCCAGTGCCTCCAAAATGAGAGGTTGGAGGACTGCTCTAGTCTAAGGGCCTGATAGAGCTATAGTCATCAAACATGGTGCTTTAAGTCTTAGGATAAGGAGGACGATTGGAATGTGGACTAGTATCAGGTGATATTCGTTGCTCTTAATTTGCTTAGGTGTGATTTTTCTACTAAGGTTACAGAGGGGAATGTCTTCATTCTGAGGAGATACATACTGAACTATTTAGGGGTGCAGTGTCTTTGATACCAGCAACTTACGTTCAGATGGCTCAGTGTACACACACATAGCCACAGTGAAATGGATACATACAGACAAACAGAATGCCAAAATATGAACAGCTGCTCCATCTTGGTGGTGGGTATGCAGCTACCAGTTATACTAGACTATCAACTTTCATTTTAGAAAATGTTCACGTTAAAACATTGGGGGAAATCCCCTCCGTTATGGACCATTCCTTTTGACTCTGCCTTTGGCTGTTGTTATTTATTTTCTTGAGATTCTGCCCAGCCCCCCAGGCAGTTTATTTGCTTTGGGTCAGAAATGTTTGTCTCTGGAGACTTAGTCACAGAACACAGGGATTCAGGTGAGATGCCAGAGGGGTGGCATCTACCCCCTTTGAGCTGGCAGACCCCAACAGAACAGGCCCATAGTCAAAGCATGGTAGGTAGATGCCTGATAATTTTAAGAGACACTCTGTAGCGCAAGAGGAAGACAAAGAAGAAATGCAGCCTTGCAGAGGTTATTTCCTCTCTGGAGTGTGTACTTTCCCCCTGATGTCGAGTTTCTAAATTATTCCACTCTTTACCTGCTGTGTGAGTTGACAAAAGGCTAATGTGATTTAGAAACTCAGCAGTCATCCAGAAAGTCTATTTCCAGTCTGGTGGTTACCAGGCTCTGTCAGAGGATTGAGTTCTGGTGTATTAAATCTCAGATTTAATCCAGGGGCCAATATGTCTGTGAATATCAGAAAGCTCAACCCGCCTTTGCATGGGTCACATCAATTCCATATGGTATTTTCCACGTGGAAGCAAGAAATAGTGCATCCAGAAAGTTATGCTTAGCACCTAAGGATCTGCTGATTAAATTTCAGTGTATAGTTAGGATCTGAGCATTTATATACACACAACCTCTGCCAGCCACATAAGACAGAAAAAATAAATAACTCATTATTATTATTATTATTATTAAAAATAGAGCTCTTTAGAGCTCAGAGAAAAGCCAAATGTAGGTGATAATATATAAAGGACTTCCTAAAGAAAAAGTTGTTTGCAGCCTGGTTTAAAAAAGTCTTTTGTTTTGATGCAGGAATTAAAATCAGAGACAAATATTATTTGAAACTAAGGGAGGAAGTAGAGTATTGGTCACTATTTGTAGATTTGTCAGTTCTCAATATAGTAGTAATAGTAATAGCAACTATAGCAACAGTTAATATTTTTGAACACGTACCATATGCCAGGTATAGTTAGCACTTTTGAAATTTAATTTAATTCTGTGACAAACCTATGAAGTAGCTACTACTATTATCTTAATTTTTAGGGAGCTGAGGGCCAGAGAAGTTAATTAGCGTGTGTGAAGTCAGATGACCAGCAGTTACTATAGGTAGTATTCAAGCTGTCTCTTGAAGTGAGCTAAATAAAATTTGATCCTATTTTCTTTCACAAAATCTTAGTTCCCTGACCAGGAATCAAACCCATAACCCCCTGCAGTGAAAGCACGAGGTCCTAACCATTGGATCACCAATGAACTCCCAATTCTATCCTATTTTTTAGAGGTATATTTTTGTTTTTACCTTTCTCCATGGTAAGGCTTGTTCTGGTCCCTCTGGGGGATGTATTGAAAATCCTAGTCCATTACATTCCTAGCAAGCCAGGTCTCTCGGTAGCCAGATCTCACCAGACTGCCAGAGTGGACCATGGGTCCAAAATTGATGGCAGACTTGACTCCATGACGGAGAGGGGCTTGAACACAAACCGAGGAGCTCTGGATTACCTCTCTAGAGATGGGTCATCCTCGTCACCCAGCATCAGTATCAGTTTTTGTGAGCGGTCTGGCAAAGGGGAAATGGGTTGCTCCTCATTCTGGGTGACGCAGAACTGAGGCCCCGCGAGTTGGCTGCTCCTTTAAGTCTTCCTTTTGTCACTCTGTCTGTCCCTTCATGTTTAGTGTCACGTCTTTAGCTTCTTCTTCCTCCGTGGACATGAGCCCCCCTCTTGTATTTGGCACACGAATTCATGTGAGGAGCCTTAGAATTACTATTTTGGCAAATTTATTAAGGCGGCCCTAGTGGTAAAGAACCTGCCTGCCAATGCAGGAGACACAAGAGACGTGGGTTCCGTCCCTGGGTCAGGAAGATCCCCTGGAGGAGGGCATGGCAACCCACTCCAGTATTCTTGCCTGGAGAATCCCGTGGACAGAGGGGCCTGGCAGCAAAGCACTGGACATGGCTGAAGCAACTTAGCACATTAATAAGTTGAGAAAGGCAGTTTTGTGTATTGGATGCCCATTACTCATCTCAATGAAAAACCCAAATGACTCATTTTCTTCTCAGTGTGGTGGGGAAAGCTACACTTCTGAACTGAATCCTGGCAGTAGTCTTCCTGAATTATCACACTGCTTCACAGAGGTAAAGGGCTAGGGGAATGACCAAGGGGTTTAAATTATTACCAGACCTGCATTGTAAAGTGCTGTGAATGCTAAATAATAAATAACAGACCTGCACTGTCACAAAAATCTGATGAAACCTTGTAATGGTTTTCATTTAGTCTTGTGTTTTTTTTTTTTTTTGTTATATATATATTTTTTTTTAATTTTTTTATTAGTTGGAGGCTAATTACTTCACAACATTTCAGTGGGTTTTGTCATACATTGATATGAATCAGCCATAGATTTACACTTATTCCCCATCCCGATCCCCCCTCCCACCTCCCTCTCCACCCGATTCCTCTGGGTCTTCCCAGTGCACCAGGCCGGAGCACCTGTCTCATGCATCCCACCTGGGCTGGTGATCTGTTTCACCATAGATAGTATACATGCTGTTCTTTTGAAACATCCCACCCTCACCTTCTCCCACAGAGTTCAAAAGTCTGTTCTGTATTTCTGTGTCTCTTTTTCTGTTTTGCATATAGGGTTATTGTTACCATCTTTCTAAATTCCATATATATGTGTTAGTATGCTGTAATGTTCTTTATCTTTCTGGCTTACTTCACTCTGTATAAGGGGCTCCAGTTTCATCCATCTCATTAGGACTGGTTCAAATGAATTCCTTTTGACGGCTGAGTAAAATTCCATGGTGTATATGTACCACAGCTTCCTTATCCATTCATCTGCTGATGGGCATCTAGGTTGCTTCCATGTCCTGGCTATTATAAACAGTGCTGCGATGAACATTGGGGTGCATGTGTCTCTTTCAGATCTGGTTTCCTCAGTGTGTATGCCCAGAAGTGGTATTGCTGGGTCATATGGCAGTTCTATTTCCAGTTTTTTAAGGAATCTCCACACTGTTTTCCATAGTGGCTGTACTAGTTTGCATTCCCACCAACAGTGTATGAGGGTTCCCTTTTCTCCACAGCCTCTCCAGCATTTATTGCTTGTAGACTTTTGGATAGCAGCCATCCTGACTGGTGTGTAATGGTACCTCATTGTGGTTTTGATTTGCATTTCTCTAATAATGAGTGATGTTGAGCACCTTTTCATGTGTTTGTTAGCCATCTGTATGTCTTCTTTGGAGAAATGTCTGTTTAGTTCTTTGGCCCACTTTTTGATTGGGTCATTTATTTTTCTGGAATTGAGCTGCAGGAGTTGCTTGTATATTTTTGAGATTAATCCTTTGTCTGTTTCTTCATTAGTCTTGTGTTTAATGTAGTTATAATGTTCTGTACATCTACATAAAAATAGGTTATTGTATATTCTATGATTTGAGATGTTTGGCAGATCTGAAATATTTTAATCTTGGGATCATCAATATACATAAACTTTAATCTACCTCTGAAATTCCTTTGAGATCATATGAATTCCCTTCCCTGATGTTACTAGAGTTATTGTTCTTAAAAGCAAATTGAATAACTCCCTTCTTCCTTTTTTTGTGTAAAACAATCTTTCTATGTTCCTTAATTGTCAGTAGATACGATTTCAAGGTACCTGGGATGGGATCCGGTGTTTCTGGGCTCTGCTCCCTCTTCATGGCTGACCGTTTCCCCAGACGTTATCTCTGTTTTAACCTTTCTGAAGTCCCTGTATTTTCTTGCGTGTTTTCTGACTTGTCCATCTCCCATGGCTTTGCATAGGCGATTTGTTCACTTACGTTGCTTTACTTCTGGAAAACTCTCAATGGTCCTTTGAAACCACTCAGGTATCACCCTTTCTCTGAAGACTTCCTTTATGCTGACCTCCATTCATTGCTGCCCATCTGACAGAGTAGGAGAATCTGTCTGTGTTCACATATTAACCGGCAATGTCGATCTGAATGCTTTCAGTTCAGGTCAGTCGCGCAGTTGTGTCTGATTCTTTGCGACCCCATGAACTGCAGCACGCCAGGTCTCCCTGTCCACCACCAGCTCCCGGAGTCCACCCAAACCCACGTCCGTTGTGTCGGTGATGCCATCTAACCATCTCATCCTCTGTCGTCCCCTTCTCCTCCTGCCCTCAATCTTTCCCAGCATCAGGGTCTTTTCAAATGAGTCAGCTCTTTGCACTGGGTGGCCAAAGTATTGGAGTTTCACCTTCAGCATCAGTCCTTCCAATGAACACCCAGGACTGATCTCCTTTAGGATGCATTAACATGGTTTATTTACAGAATTGTATCCTTCTTTGAAATGGAATTCTGCTTGAACACAAGGACAGCGTCTTCACTGTCCTTCCTTATAGCCTCTTCCGTGACCTTTTGACCCCAGTCACTGCTGTGACAGCTCTGTGAAGTTGTGACCCACTGGGTCCTTGCCTCAGCTGCCCCACACAATTCTTACTTTCTGACCTGGGGCTTCCCTGAGGCTGTTGTTTCCAGAGGCCAAGTTACCATTCTGCCCCATGCACACCCTGGAAGCAGGAGTGAACTAAAACCCCTTGGGGCAATGATGGGAGTTGGAGGATAAATAATCCCCACATCCCATACTATTCAGGGAGACATCAGGGGCTCATTCTACTAGGCAGTTCAAAGCATCTCAGGGCTATGGAGCTAGAGTTGCCCATTCAAGTGCCTGGTTCAGTGAAGTGGCTTTGGATCAGCTCAGCTTCCCCCCTTTCCCTGTTTAAATCTGCCCAGTCCTCTACTCCTGTTCCTTGGAATCACATCCCAGGGTAGATGATCTTGTCTCAGGCTCTGCTTTTGGGGAGAACCTTAACTAAGACAGAGCCCTCATTTAAAACCAGCTTCACTATGTTACATTTTTCTCGATTGAGAGATGTTTGGAAACTATTTGCAGGTCTCAAAAAGTAACCCCTAAATAAGGATGGTACAGAATACAAGTAAATAGGAGAGCATCCACTACATAATAATGTTACAATGAATGAAATGTTTTGTGAATTAGGCATTTTTATTCCCTCAGGAGATGGACTCAGACAATTGCTCAGTTTTATAAAAATAATTCTCCATAATTTTATAGCTGTGTCTTAGGTAGTAACTGAGTAGTGATGTTTTGATCATTGCTTTGTAGATGGTGAGGCCCTGATAGCAGCTTTCACTGAGCAAGTGGTGAGGCCCTGGAAGACTCATGTCTTTCCCATAAAAGGTCAGTGCAGGGAGCCTGGGTGTGAAATCCTATACGTATACCAGTGGGCCAGATGGCTTGCTCTGATGTGCGTGACTGTGTGTGTGTGTGTGCGCGCATACATGTATGCATGTGTATTTGTTTCTTTTTTAAAACACAAAAATGGGTTCCAATCTAATGATCTTAAACATTACAATCCTTGGATTATGTATAAAAAAATGACATGTTTTGAAAATGAAAAGTATTGGGCAGTGAAATTGGCATCTAGAACCCTGCGTGTTCCAAAGGTTTAAATCACAGAATTTTAGAATCTTCTACAGCTAGGAAAAAAAAAAGTCACTTAGGGAGATGGTTAGTAACAGAAGCCAGCCTAGCACCTAGGCCTGGGGAGCCGCTTTCTCATGGTCCTTCTGTTACACCACACTGCCTTCTCTGGATGACCTTTCCTTTAAACCAGAGGTTGGCAGACTTTTTCTATGAAGGTCCAGATAGTAAGTGATTTAGGTCTTGCAGGCCTATGTTGCTGTCGCAGCTGCTCACTTTTTATGGAGAGCAGCCGTAGAGGGTCCTGCCGTGAGTGAACAAGGCTGGATTCCAGTGCAGCTTTGGTTACAAGCCCCAGTGGGAGGACTGCTTTGTCCCCTGTTTTACACCATTGGTGTCATGGTAGTTTCTGCCTGATGGTCACCAAAAGGCTACTGCGTCCTAGAGAATTAAAGCCACCCCCCAGCCTGTTGGTGAGCTGGGCGGTTGCATCAGCGCCCACACACGACTGGGCTTCCTTCCAGGTCAGGGTATGGTCAGACTCTGAGCCAGCAGCTGAGAGAGTGAGCCTGGCACTCCCAGCACTCTGGTTTCCAGAAGGAATCACAAATCCCCTTCCTGTGCAGATAAAGGAACAATTGTACCACGGGAGAACTTACTGGAAAGTAACGCAAGGTCACCAGGAAGGAAAAGGAATTCACTGCTTGGTCACAGTCCTTCGTCTGGGCTGGGAGTCACTCAGACTTGGATGCATGTCTGACTTTGGCAGGCCTCCAGGGCGCTGCCCTCGCGGGATGAAACACTGTGCTTGCATGATTTCTGTGTGGCTTCCTTTGGCTGCTCCAGTGACCCCGTCCTCTTCACAGTCAGGTATATAACTCCCCCCACTGTTTCACCCCATCTCCTACACTTATCGTCTGCCAGTGCTAAGCTTTTCTGCCTATTCATCAAAATCTCCAGTAGACAAAGATTGTCTCCTCTCAGCTTCATCTTCCACAAAACTTGACAGCTTGACTTGTGAGTCCCAGGTCTGAGGACCTAAAGGACAAATGTCTTTCCACAGAAGGTCAATGAAAGAAGCACGGATTAAACCCTATGCTTATGTCGGCGAACTGGATGCAGTTCGTGTGCATTAATATGTGTGCTTGTGTGTGTATGTGTCCACGTGTGTGCCTGTGTGTACATAAGTGTGTGTATATGAATTTGACCTTTCAGTCAGGAGCTCAGCTTCCCTTTGGACCTCTCTGAGCAGGAAAGATCCTTTGGTAGCTTTGGTACTCTTGGCTGGACTCATGAGTGGGTGTTCCCCAGCCATCATTCTCAAGTCTTTACTCCTTCTCTCGGTTTTCACCCTGTGAATCCATATAATGGTCTTATAGGCAGGATGATGTTTCTGATGGATTTAATCATCTCATCCTGAAAAGAGTACATGTATGTATCACTTGTTTTGATGATCAACTGGTCAGAACTGCTACTGGGCATAAGCTCCTAATGAATGTCTAAATCCCTGGGCCTGAAATGACTTAGGAAAACAATGGGCATTATTAGTAGTTCTCCAAGTAGCACTCTGGCCCCTGGGGAAAGGGCCGCTGATAGTTCTGTGAGAGGAAGCAGAAATGAAGAGGAAGGAAGAAAAGGAAGGAATAATTCATAAGCAGCCAATTCCTTTAGCACCTGGCTATGGTTCCTACTGCTGTGAGAAGAATACCAATGGCTTCGATATTCCATTGTTTGTTTCTGGGAAGCATTTACTTACTGTGCTGAGCAGCCTGGATCTCAGGCTGGCCACAGGGCAGAAAATGTGGTCGATATGAAAGGAGAACTCCAGCCAAAATGCTTTAAATCACATTAATTTTTCCTTTACAACCCACTTTGACATTCTTCTTACTAAATCTCTGGTTGATTTTTAGTTACACTCCCTTCCTCTGAAGAATGGCATATTCTTAAAGGTACAAGTTCTACTGTTCTCCTCACATTATTGCTATTTTGTTAGTTTCTTTAATGGCCTCCTTTGTTTTGGTGAAATCTTTTTCATCCTTAGTAACAAATGCTGAGGAATGATTAATGAATACAAATGAAATACAGCTCACAAAACATAAGCGAGAAAAGGCAGGGGAAGAGATATGACACTGGGAGGATGACTGTGAAATGGCTTATCACCACAAGGTGGCGCTATTAAAACACCTCATTTTAAAGTCCTAAGAAGGTTGCAAATAAAGAAGGAAAACACAAAATTAAAGAGACTTTCACATAGAAAATACTTAGTATCAAAGGAGCGAAGTGTGTATGTGATGCATATTTGTGTGTATATGTGTGTGTATTAAAGCTGTAATCATTTGAGGAAGAGTAAATGTTATGGGGAGCAGGGATAGAATTGTGTTTGTATTTTTGAGGGACGTGTTTCACAGCTGAACTCTTGTAACTCAAATATTAAATATTTTTATTAGATATCCAATACATTTAATTCCAATCAGATCTTTCCTGGAAACTTCTGAAGTGCGGCCTTGTAAACACCAGAATGATGGGTTACGCTTACCGTTCTTTAATCCGTTTTCATTCTACACAGACAGCTTGCACACCAAAGGCATTTATTTGAAAACAACTAGTGCCCCATTAGGGGAAACCTGAAGCCTGCAGGGTCTCAAATGTTCTTGACTGCTTTGGGAACTTGGCGTGTGGAAAGTTGGTAAATGAATACTCGGAGAATAATTCTTCACTTTAAAGCATGTTGTCTGTTACGTGATTCCCTTGGTGCCAGTACAATTGTCATTAAAAGTGAACGCTTTTGTGTTTGTGTGTTCTGTGTATGCATGGAGTATCCATTTACTGATGGACAGGAGATAAAAAGCTGATGTTTTTCAAGTTTGTACATTGAAGGTGGGGTATTGATTTAAAGGTACAGATAATCTTTCTTGAAGAAGGGCAGGAGTGGCCAGTGATCTAATGTAAGTAAGTAGAAGCACCCAGAACTTTACACTGATGCTCCTTTATTTTGTCTCCATAGCAACCCTCTGAATCAGATGATGTTAATATCTTCATTCTCAAGGAGAGGCTCTGAGAAGTTAAATAACCTGTCAACAGTCACAAAGCAACTGTGTGGCAGAATCAAGAGGTAAGCCCAGAAATTATTCATGGGAGAATGGTGCAAGGATGTGAAAGGCAAAAAGGGTCTGCGTTGTCTTGCAATTTGTATTTAAATAAAACCTGGGAAAATGACATAGGTCTCTCTGAAAGGAACAGACCTGTTCTGTCCTAATGTCTGCTTCCCATACAAGCAGATGAGGGATGTATATATCATAATATGTACACATTACATATCATAATACACACACATTTTTTTCTGATTCTTTTATATAAATTTTCATCAACTTCTATGTCAACATAACTATAATGTTTTCCACCATTCACAAAGCAGGAGGCCTGGGAAAACTGAATTTTTGCTATAACTGGGGAAAATAATATAAGTTGATAATGAAAATTGTAGCTGTGTTGTCTCCCAGATAACTCATACTACAGAGGCATTGACCTAACTGGAAATTCAATTCATCATATAGAAATCAACTGGTTCCTGCTTAGGGAAAATATGTTAATAAGAACATATAACTCCAAGGACAGTGATATATGCTACATGCTCATCATGCTGGTGGAATGTTAGCCTGTAGAAATATTTAAAAAAAACTTTTATTACTTTGAAGTGTATGGGAGAACTGTATATCAATTATTAGATTTTATGATTGAACTGTAGGGTAGTAATGTATAGCCTTTATTTTGCAGATGTGCCTCTGGGTTCATCCGGGAAGTTGTATGGAGGGACATGTTATGTGTGAAGGTGCTGCTGGTGTGTGTAGAGGGGGTGTAGTGGGAGATATGGGTTCTAGTCATTCACTTCAGTTTATTCTGAAGCAGCTGGGCTATTTCTGACATATACAGTGCTTTTGTACATGTGGAATGTTTGATTTTGATGTCAAGTCCCATAATATATCAAGGATCTAAGAGATTTATTTAAGACAGTTTTTCATGCAGTCATACTTAAAATATTCAGATATTTTGATGCTTTTTTAAAAATGAGAAAATATCCCCTGTGTCCTATGGCCATCAATATTGGATGTGACATAACATTTGAGAAGTAAAGTCATTGTAGATTTTAAAGAGATGCATCGCAAAGGAATCAAGTTCCTAATTTTATGTATAGAAAAAGGAAAGAATCTCACTCTGTGATGACAAATCTCAAATCAGCTGGAGGCTAATTATCACAGAAGTAAGAGCAGCTAAGAAGCCTTCTGATGGAAGCAGAAGACCTGGGTTTATGTTGAATTTTTTGTTGTGTCCTCTGGTGGTCTGAAGCATTGACAGGGGTGCCATATATTTCATTGTTTCTTTGCTCATTTGTTCACAAGTATATATTATGAAGGGATCTCAAATGCTCACTGTAGGGATGCAAATCAGAAGACTCAGATCAGCTGCCAGCTGCCAGTCTCCTTTGTTTATGAGAAAGGTGTGCTGTTTACATTCTAGCCGATTAGCTGTATTTTCAGGATAACATCTTTGGTAAAAGGGCCACCTGCTTGTTGTTGCAATTGCACTGTTGCCATTTGCCTGTTTTGCTAATGATTTGCTGCAGTTGAAACATGGTGTGACTTGGTTTGCTTCCCAGCTCCGGAGACCACAGCAAACACAGACAGGTACCTGCTTGACTCTCCAAGGCTGCAGACATTCCTTGGCGTGTGTTGTGCAGCACACGCTGAACTTCCTGGGTCATCCCACGTCCAGCCACTGGGCCCTCACCTGGAGGGCTGCAGGGAATCTTGGGAAAACTTTGTCGATTTGGGCTCAAGGTCAAGAGATCTGTTTTAGACTTCAGGAAACTTAGCTTAAGGAATATTAATGGGCTCATAAAGGAGGTTTGGAGGGTTGGCTTGCAGTTGGTTTGCTAATGTGACTTCAGAAGCATACCTTGTCTTGCTATTTAATCACTTAATCAATTATTTTCAACATGATATTTCCTTTTTCTTATGAATTCCTGGAATATGCCTTTTGCTTTTCTTTTATTATCATGTCCCATCTCTCTTCAGTATGGAGAAACAACAGAGGCGAAAGGGAAATCTAGGACAAATACATTCAGCATCAGAAGTCAAACTGAGATATTTGGATTCCAAGTTCAGTACACTGTTTTAGCATTATGAATAGTCAACCAAGTATTTAATAGCTAATCAATGAGGACCTGAGATTGTGGCTTCATTTTTTTAAATTAATTAATATATTTTAATTGGAGGATAATTACTTTACAATATTGTGGTGGTTTTTGCCATACATAGACATGAATCAGCCACGGATGCACATGTGTTCGCCGCATCCTGAACCCTCCCCTATCTTCCTCCCCACCTCATCCCTCCAGATTGTCCCAGAGTACTGGTTTTGAGTGCCCTGCTTCATGCATCGAACTTGCACTGGTCATCTATTTTACATATGGTATATACATGTTTCAGTGCTATTCTCTCAAATCATCCCACCCTCACCTTCTCCCACATAGTCCAAAGTCTGTTCTTTATGTCTGTGTCTCTTTTGCTGTCTTGCATATAGGGTTATTGTTACCATCTTTCTAAATTCCATATATATGCATTAATATACTGTATTGGTGTTTCTCTTTCTGACTTACTTCACTCTGTATAATAGGCTCTGGTCTCATCTACCTCATTAGAACTGACTCAAATGTGTTTTTTTTATAGCTGAGTAATATTCCATTGTGTATATGTACCACAGCTTCCTTATCCATTCACCTGCCAATTGACATCTAGGTTGCTTCCATGTCCTAGCTGTTGTAAACAGTGCTGCAGTGAACATTGGGATACCTGTGTCTCTTTCAATTCTGATTTCCTCAGTGTGTATGCCTAGCTGTGGGATTACTGGGTCATATGGCAGTTCTGACTTAATTTTTGAGATTCACATACACCAAAAACTAGGGAGCAACATCTGAGGGCACATTTATCACTAGCTTACTTATGCACAACCTCATTCTATAAAGGGAATGAAGTGTTCTGCAACAATGACATGTACAATAAATAATGGCAAAAGTAAACTGGAGGAGCTGGAAGATCTAGATGGGGACAAAAGACTGATGCAAACTTAACCAAAGGACTTCAAGTGTGTTATGTGAGGGCTCGTTGGTTCTTACAGTCTATTTTCCTCTGTGGCAGCAAGCCAAGCTGAATTCAAGTGTGAAGGGACCACAGACAGAAAAGAAGAAGCTTTCTCTGATAAAAATGTCCTCTCTGAGTGCATAGAATATTCATCACCACTCAATTCACTGCACCCTAGAAAGTGAAACAATTTAATAGAGTTAATTTCCCTGTGTAGGAAACCAGCATTTATTGTTAGAGGATGGGGCATGAAGCAGGCAACTTTGCTGGTGAAAGGAGGTCGGGTTGGGAGGTTAGCGCCCTGAGGCTGAGACCAGAGTGGGTAATGCAAGGCTCTTGGCCCTGGGAGGGTGACAGCAATGTGCGAATGGGGAGCTCTGATGACAACTGTGACCTACACCACAGTTTGTTTTGGTTTTTTCCTAGTACTGGTCCTGGTGTAATAAATTACAAAATAAAAGGAGGCAAAGGATTGCTTGGTAGAGAAATATGTACACTTAGTCCTAAGGAAAGAAAGAAAGCTGGCAAGGGACACCCTCTTTCTACAGAGTAATTTGTTGGACTTTAGTTATAACAGGGTCATTCCAATGAAGCCAAACCAAGGCATGTGGAAGCGAAGAATTTAGGTTAGCCTGATTTTATTTCACAGTCTTTTGCAAAGTTTCATGGGTCATATTGTGATGCAAGGCATTTATGTCTGCAGATGACCTTAGGTGCCCTCTCTGGGTGGCCTTGGCAGTGATCCAGCTGGCCCCCGGGGGCTCCCCTTGCCAGGGAGACGGGCTGTAGGTCTGAGCGCAGCTTCTTACCTAAGCATGGCCTTTCTCCTGAGTGGGGTGGCCTGCAGTCCTGCATGGATCTCAGATCTCTGGATGCTGGGTGCTGTCCTGCCCTGACAATTCTAGTAGACAGCTGGCATCTAAAGCCGCCCTGCCTAGCACCAGGATTCTGTCTGCTCCTCCTATAGCAGTGTCGCCTTCTCCTGAGGCAGAGAGGAAAGGGGCTCGGGTTCCTTGACTGGGACGTAAGCCATAATTGCTTGTCTAGTAGGATGCCCTGGCCCCCTCTCCGTGGAGACAGAGGGTGACCCCACCTCCTCTAATGCTGTGAGCCTAACTGTGCAAGCCTCCACTGCCCTCAACAAAGCCCTTTCTTTAACTTATATTCTGTGACATTGCCCTTCCCTCTAAGGTCCTTACAGACAGATCGCCATCCATGAGATCCATGTTTAGGACAGTTGTTATGAAGGTAACGAGTGATAGTCCTTATATCCTAGGTTTAAGTCATGACTGAGAGGTCCTTCCAAAAACTTACAGTAAAATGACATCAACTTCATGATTGAAAATCCTCTTGAGTGCAGGGTGAGCTCTCAGCCTGAAGCTAATTGGCTCTTCTTAGGCATCCTTACAGCCTTACCCGGTAAAATGCTTCCTCTATTTAAATTCTAATCTCAGCCCTGTTAATGTACTGCTCTCTGTAGGTAAGTACTAAGCAGGCCATTAAATGAAGTGTTTATGATCAGATTTCATACTGACTCCTGAATGAAAGATGCTGAACACTATGGGTGGTCTCGTCAATGCAGTCACCAGCACTAATGATCATTTATCCATCTCAGACTGGGCCCTCTGCTCCACTGGCTGTGTGCTGAGTAGATCCTAGTGTTGGTAACAAATATGGGTTCTAATGTCGTGGAAACAGCAAAGTCTTATACAAGTGGAAAGCCATCACTCAATTATTTTTCTTTTTATTGTTGTTACTGTTGTTAGAACATTAGTTAATTCAATTCTGTCCTCTGAATTGAACTTTAACTAGGATTAGTTTTTATGACAGTGAAAGACATTGCTTATGAATGGGGGAAAATAAGGATTGAATTGGTTTTTCACAAGTCTTTCTTTTAAGCTTTGTGCCTGAATATAGCAGAACCTGTTGTTTTTGTTTTCTTTTTTATTAGCATAGTTTATTGTGTAGATTCAAATAGGTCATGAGTCCATAACGTCCTGTAAACAGAACATCTGCTTAAAATCAAAGGCTCAATTATGTGTTTAGCTCACTTATAGATATTTAGCACTGTCTACCATTTTTAGTATTAATGAAGAGTTTTATTAAGCTTTAGACAAAAATATTAAGTAAGATATAACAGTGCTAGTTAAGTTGAAGAGCCATACAAAGACAGAATAATTCTAATAATAGACTGAGGATTATACATTATAGGAAGATCTGCTCTTTTTAGTTTTTTTTTTACCCCCAGCTGCAAAGAATTTTATTGATCATTGATTATAGTCTTAGGTTCAAGACATGTGTGGTTCAATATTTTTAAATAAGATGAACATCCAGGAACCCACTGCCCATTCCCTGAACAAGGACATAACTGAAAATAACATTTGCTCATATAGTTACTCTTTATAGTAAAGTAGCCTGTATTGCCTTTATTGGTTGCTTTCATTATTATTATCATACTTATAATATTCTTTAGCTAAGCAACACTTGCAGATACGTTTTAGAACTATATTGGCTATTCAATTTTATACCCACAGACTATGTAAACTGCATGTAATAGAAGATTAAGCTAGTACAACCAATACTGTATACTTTTGATCTGTCAAATGTTATCATGCTTCTCTGGGGGTCCTCTATTTTCAGTCGCAACCTCAACTTCATATTTAATGAGAGAATTGTACTCCTAGCAGGTGTCAACATCCCATGTTCCTCGGCTTCCTAACAGTTTAGTTCCCATCTTTAGTTGATTCATTTGTTCATCCATTCATTTATTTGGAGATCATTTCTCGAGAGCTGAGAAGTGAGCTTGCCTCTAGGGTTTCAGATGCCAAGTTGGGGAGACAGAGTTGCAAAGAGATCACTATAACAGGAAGTGGTGCTTCTGAGAGAAGCTCTGTTTGGTCAAGAGGGCGAGGGCTGTGCTGTCTGTCCTGGAAGGGCTCGGGAATGCCCAGGCAGCTCATTTTTCACATGGAGAGGTTTTTTGGATGAAGAGAAGTGGAGGTTTACGCAACAGTGAATGAAGTTACTCTAATGGAGAACAGGAGCGAGACTTGAGACAACTTTTTAGGCGCCTCTTGTTTCTCTGAAAGCCTGCAGGTCTGTTCAAGTTGTTTACACCTGCTCATAGCCAGAGAAAGAAAAAGTATGAAATTGTACTGAGACCCCATCCCGTGGCTAGGCTTTATTCTATAGGATACTACTGGAGTTACATTTTGTGGGCAAACGGAAAGATATACTTCCAACCGTCTCAGAATGTGCAATGGGCAGATAGAGCAGCAAGCATATAATTGTGAGAAGTCTTTGTGGTTCTAACATCTTTACTCACCGCACAGATAGAAAGTGTAGTGTAATGTCAGTAATATTACAATGCTAGCCCAGAAGTCATTGCCCTTCTATCTTTTACACACCACTCAATTTTGTGTCTTTTCTACAATGGAAATACAAAATGCATTTGGAACTCCCCCAGAATCAAACAGAATACAGTGTCTCTTGAGGTTTCTCCTACATCTGCTTGTTAGAGATAATGGGGGGAGAGACCAGTGAATAAAGATTAGAAAAGTATCGTTTGGGTGTGCAGTCTACATAATGATGTCGTAGCAACAATCCTTTGTTTCTTACAGTAATCAGGTCAAAAGCTTATCATAATATGATTCTATAGCCAGACCAGACAGCAGATTTCTGTGGACCTGAGTCTCTCAATTAGATTTCTGTGGCTTTGCCACAGGAAGCCATCAGAGGTTAGACTTAATTTTTCTCAATGGTGTGTCCTGAAGAAAAATGATCATTATGCAGTTTTCTGAACTGCCTCTCTGTCTTGTAATATTTTATTTTCTCTGCTTTCTCCTACCGTTGTCATTATGGTTCTTCATTATTACAATCGTGATGAATGGGGAGATGTCTTTGTTCTCACTTTCTAGAATTATCCTCTGGTTAGGAGAGTCTGCCCTGGGTGCCAGAGAGCCATAGGTCATCTGGACTGGCCCGAAATCTGTGAAGAGCCCTCTGTGGTGGTTACCCAGGTTGGGGTCACAAATTACACTTCTTCTTCCCCCTCAGAAACTTTAGTCCTAAAGCCATCCTGTCTCATGGTAAAGAAAGCTATTCAGAAGTTTTTATTTAAACTTTCTCTTAGCAGATGGGCTGCTCTCATGGAATATACTGAAAATTATTTTCAGATTTCCAACAGACCACCCAGTACTTAGTGGGCGAAGGTAAGACGCAGCAAGGCAGTAAGGGATGAGGAGCTGGGCACGTCAGACTGACACTCTAAAGAGTTTAAGGGTTCTTTTCATGCTGACATTTTATATTCTCAGGAGTATTAGAATCATGTTGTCTTATTTGACTTCTTTCAACTCCATGGTGGCCTCAGAAGGTGGAGATTTTGATATCCTGTACTTGCCAATCCTTACCTTCAGGATCTGTGCCCTGGGAACAGACCATGATTTATAACTGATGCCTGTAGAAAGAGGCAGGGAGACCTAGAAACCCAAGAACTAGGGTTCCCTTTCTGTATCCTCCTTTGATTTTTAAAGTAAATGGGATTAGTTTTTTTAATTCGTTTCACTTATTTCAGTTTTTCATTTAATAAAAGGATGGCGACTCATGTTTACCTCTTACACCTTCTGGGACAAGGTGGGAAAAGGTGAAGAGAGTCCCTGTTCATCACCCCACACATGGTGGGGGTGAGTATCCCTTCCCTTCCCTCTGAAGACACATATTCACTGAACAAAAGCACTGAAAATCTTTTTTGAGTTATAATTGAATTAATAAACGCTTTAGCAAGTTTTACTGAGTTTCTTACAAATTCTCATTTACTCCTCATTACAACCCTACAATGTGGATAATGTTTTTATCATTCTGTTTTATAGACAAGAACACAGAGGCACAGAAAGGCTAAATGATTTGCCTGAGGTTTCACAGCTAGTAAGGTGTGGAAAATTATTCAAAGTCTCAGAATATTGCTTTCTCTAGGGTCTTTGGGGTCTCTTTCGCACGTGGAACAGGGACTCAGACTCAGCAGCACGCTCCACAGTGCATGTTTTGAGTCCCTGAGCTTCACTTGAACTCCGGTCTGGTACTGGCTGGCCCTTCTCTTGGGAAAACATATGTTGCATATGTTTCCCAATATCTGCTTGAACAACATATCCCCAAAACAACAAAAACCAAAATGCAAAACAACAGGCTCATACAATCTATTTGTAATAGCAGATGATGTGTAATTTTGGTCCATCACTTTTCAGGTAGTATTTCAGGTAGAGTGAGCCCTAATCCTAAGTAGGGTCCTCATGATTCGGAAGGTGCCAGAAACTGAGATTATTGGCATTTTTGCTGACCCTTTCTAAGTTAGAAAACTTGTATCCATGGGCTTAATCCCTCAAAATATAAATAAAAGAGAAACAAAATGAAGTGACTTCTCAATTGTAAACTCCAAAGGAAAGTATAGAAAAGTCAATGATGGTGTTTTGATAGTCAAGGTCAAAGAATTCATTTCCTTTTTCAGAATGAAGCACTTTTGCTGTGTCAGATTTTATAGCCTTGTATAATTTCTGTACTCCCTTGATGTTGGAGGCACTTGGAAACATAGTGAACTTGCTCTAGGAAATCATAATCACCAATTTATTTGAATTTTGGATCCTCCATTGGGGATTATGTTTAACGCTCCTTTTATAATTCCAGCATACTGTGTGACATCTTACTAATGAGTATTTTCCCCTAATGTGGCATTAAGATTAGAGACCCAAACTCTGTTGATTTGTAGCAAAATTAAAGTTTTTCTTGACTTGTTCAATTGTCCTTGCCTTTAACTCCAGGTTCCAGTTTAGGGCAGGGAATAATTTGCTGAATAGTCTATTCCTTCTGAATCTCAGAAAGCTAGTTGGAACAAAGACCCATCCCAGACGGTAGCATTCGCTTTCTTTCTTTCTCTTTTTTACCCAGTTTTAAAGTCTTGTTTAATATTGAGGCTCTCTGAGCACTAAATTCCATAGCTCCCCAGCTGTAACATAGATAAAGATACTAGTTGGTGAGTGGAAGTAGCTCAGGAATGGGCAAAGAACTAACATATCTTGAGTTTTGTGTACCAGGGATTGTGCTAGTGCTTTATACAATTTTTTCATTTACTTCTCAAACCAAACATATGCGGCAGTAACTAATCACTCCATTTTGATAACTAAAGAAAGCGATATTCTAAGACTTTGAGTATTTTTCCCAAGGGCTCAGATTAGCTAAGGACTGAGACTGAGAATCAAACATAGGTCTATCTGATTATAAAATGCACGTTGCTTGCACCAAACTGTTCACCATGATTCACACAGCCTTAGGTTGTTCACTTATTCATTCATTTCACACATTTTAACTAAGCGCCTGCTCTGTGCCAGGTATTCATCTAGTCCTGAGAGATGCAGTAGTGGTTAAGATAGGAATTATGACTCTTCTGGGACTTTGCCTTCAAGGTGGGAATGTGGGGAGACAAATTGAGGGGAGAAGATACACACTACACAAATAAGTCAATATTTCATGGTGAATTGTTTTAGAAAAAACAAAACAGGGGGATGTGATAGGAGAGTGATGGAGTCTACTTTAAATTGAATGGGCAGGGAGGACCTTGTTGAATGTGACACTTAATGTGGGCTTCAGATGGTCAGCAGGAATGGCCACCTAGAAGAAGAGATCTCAGGCAGAGGAAGAGCTTGCAGAAAGGCCCTAAGGAGATGGTGACGTGGGAAGCTGAAAGAAGGCAAGGGTGGTGGAGACTGCTGAGAAAGAACAGGTGGGCAGTGCGGTTGGGAAGGGACGTGGGGCCCAAATCCCATAGACCTTGTGGGCCCCAGTAAAGTACTTAGATTAAAGATGCCTGGGCTGGAGTGGGGTGGGGGGAGTGAGTTTAAGCAGGGATGTGATATGACTTGTTCATTTGTGAAATACAAAGAATGATTTAAAACAGGAACTGTGGAAGGCCAGTGACAAAATTATAATAACAATAGCCCAGGCGAAGTTTGCTGGCACCTTGACCAGTGGTGGTGGAGATGGGAAGAAGTGGGCTGTTCAGGGATGCATCCTGGAGACAGAGTCTTTGGAACTAGCTGATGCCTTTATATACTAAGTTGAGTTACAAATAAAATAGGTGACTTAAAAAAAAATTCAGGTATCATTATCACATAAAATTATATTATTTTCAGAAGTACAACATGATGATTTGAAATGATCACCACAGTAAGTCTAGTTAATATCCATCTCCACCACACATAGTGAAATTTGTCTTTTTTCTTGTGATAAGAACTTTTAAGATCTACTTTTAGTAAATTTCAAATATACAGTACAGTATTATTAACTACAGTCACCACACTGTACATTATATCCCCCCAAATTGCTTATTTTGTAACTATAAGTTTGTATTTTTACCACCTTCACTGAAATGAAGGACTTTTAACTGACAATTAGTGTTTTTCGGCATCAACTTTACCCTTAAAAGAATGAGGATGGCTTGGAGTTCAGTTGTATAAGTCTAAGTTTCATGATAGCCAATTGTTAAATGCAATTGGGAGAAGATTCCATTCATATAATAGGATACATTATAATATATGAAGAAAATAAATGCATTATTAAGAAAACTTGAATTAAATAGACATGTTTTGCTTGTTCCAGGAAGGAACAGTTTAATCAAATTGTAAGGCTTCAGTTCTTTCCAATTATTCTAATGATATAACACAGTTATAACCACAATCCCCCATTTTTCTGAAACTGAAGGGATACCTTTTAAATGCATGTGAATGAATAAACAGTTGGTAATAATGAAGGGAAAATTGTCCTCTGAGACATTGATGTGGCTTATAAAGCTGTAATGACTAGAGCAGACAATAATGTCCTAGGAATCAGAAGGAAAAAAAATCTATGGAGTAGAACAATAATTCTAGAAATAAACTTAAATATATAAAGTTTTGGTATAAAATAAAAAATATAAATGAGCAATGATTTTACAGATCATTTAGCAAATGGTGTTTAGACATTTGGTTTAAAAATTATAAGAAATAAGCTATATTTTATACCAAGAAATGCTAGATATTAAACATTTAAATGTGAAAAAATCCTTTGGAAATACAATAAGGAAATTTAAGTTTTTTAAATAATCTTGAAGGAGGGGGAGGTTCTTTGTAAGGATGATGTCAATGACAGAAACCAAAAAAGAAAAGAAAAATTGTGAACATTTTTTAATTAAAAAACTAAAAAATTAATAACAAATGAAAAAATTGGGAAAATATATTTGACACATTATTTTGGCAAGTGATTACTATCTAGTGAGCTGTGAAGTAAAAATTAGCTATTCACATAAGTATAGATTTCACAAAAGGACTAATACAAATACCAAAAAGAAGAGTGTTTGATTGGCAGAACTAATTAAGGAAGAGCAACTAAAACATCAATGAGATCTTATTATTTCCCTTTTTAAATTGGCAAAGATGATAAAATATCCAATGCTGGTAATGGTGGGGGACGAGGATGATTTAATACATTTTTGACAGGAATGAAAGTTCATATATTTCCCAAGGCAATTTGGCAATATGTAAAAACTATATCTTGTTTCTAAGAATTTATCTCAGAAATCTAAAGATGTGTGGAGAACTCATCTATTAGATTATTTATCACAGCATTCTGTATAAGAACCAAAATGTCCAAAAGGAAGATTGATTACATGCGTTACGGTGTAGGGATAACAATGGAAAACAGTCATTAAATATGATAGGGTAGAAGTGTGTTTATTGACACAAAAAGACCTCCACAGTATGTTTCAAATGAAAATACAAAGTTTTTACAGCAGTATGTTAAGTATGATCTCTCTCATTTTTTTTTTTTAAATTGGGGGTATATGTACAAAGTTTGTAAAAGAGGTTTTATCAAGTTGTCTCTGAGTGTGGTGAAAATTGTTTTTGCTCTCCTTTTTACATATCTAATTGAAAAACATTTCCATCATGAAAGTATTTTAAAGCATTGTAGCCAGATCGTGTTCTCTGAGTTCAGTTGAACCTGTGCATATCCACTAAGGGTACATTGATACTGGTTAGCTAATTAAATCTCAGGCTTCCTCTTATAATGTACATCATAATGATACCAAGCTGAAAGATGGTTGTGTTAAAGTAATGCATTGAAAAGTGCATACCATATTTTTGTGTATTTTTTTTGTGTGTATATTATTTTTTATGTATTTAAATTAGTGTACTTTATTTTTTACAGTTGGTATTTTATCAATAATGAAAACTGCTCTTTCAAAATAGAAAGGATTGATTCTACAATTCAATGAGAATTGAAAAAAGTAAGCATCAGCTCCTCTTCTTGGAGGGTCAAAACAAGTAAATTTTATTTCTTATTTTTCACCTGTCCCTGACACGGTTTCTGGATTGCGCAAGGCGGGTTGCCACCAGCCAGGGCAAGGCAGTCAGCACTCCTTGCCAAGATTGTAAAACCACCTGGACATTACTGTTCCTGGGTTCGATCTCTGAGAGGTCCACGTGCTCTTCAATTTCAGTTGGTCAGCTGTGAAAGTACTTGATTTTGGAGGAGAAAAATAGACTAAGAATAGCACATGAAAACACCACTAAGTAGTCTTAATGTCTCCCTAAATGATGGACAAACAAGATAGAGCGTATTCAAGCCACAGAGAGAGCCTTGAAAAGTTTGGTTTGGTGCAAAGAGTTTGTGGTACAAACACAGTGCAGGTAATTACTTTTGAAACATGCTAGGAAGAGGGCGGGTGCCAGTCTGTGGATTATTTATCATGAGAGGAAAGGTGTCTTTGTTCAGACCTGTGGTCATGGCATGCATGCTTCAAGAAATAATATTTTCCAAAGTGGAGCCTCTTTTGGCTTTTGTTCGGCTTCACATACAGTTACATGGGGCTTAAGATGCAGAGGGAGGATCAGTTATGCCTCCGGTGAGTGTCTGTTGTGCTTTTGATTCCTCACTCTCCTTTTCTCCTCTTGCTTAGCTTCTTCTTTCTCCTTATCTGTGAAACACATTCATCCACTCTTATCAGTCTTTCATCGAGGAATGGGTAGATATCCCAGTTGTAAGGAGTGCTTCATCCATGCTCATTAAATATTTTTTATATATTTAAACATATTCGTCCATCTGAAGACTGCAGGCAGTAGAATGGTAGTGAGTTACAGGCTCTCTTTGCCTAGTTAAGGAATATCACCAGCATTTTAAAAGGGACTTTCCATCTAGTCCTTTATGCTGGAAGTTAAGAAAGTGGATAAATCCCTGGAACTGGCCAGTGTAGTTTTTTTTTTTTTTTCCATTAGGCATTCATTTGAGTCACAAAAGAAGAGCTGGATTCAATAAGATATATGCAGGCTGACAAGTGGCTTATTTAACTTAATATGGAAAAATATAAAATAATGGGAACTAGGTCAAAAATGGCAAAAAGGATTAGGGCTTAAATAGAGACAGGCTTCCAGACAGTGAAGGGAAGAGGATCTGGCAGTAATAGTGTCTATAAAGGCTGGCCCATCAGCTTCGCGTCTGGCAGTAATTAGGAGGCCAAAGGAACACTGCATGAATCTGCTGAGGACAGGATGGAAAGGAGAAAGGGTTGTTGGGCTCTGTGGAGCTGGATGACTTTCCAGAGGAAGAGGAGAGCTTGCAGGAGACAGTCCCCCAAGGTCGGAGGAAATGGCAGGGACGTCTCCTCTTTGGCTCTTTGTGGGTGGTCAGGAGAGAAGGCAGAGTAGCAGGTGGAGGGAGTGGTGAGCGGTGCATGAACTTTCCTGCAGGACCTGTTGGGATTCAGACATCCCCATCCATGATTCTCCAGTATGCCCTCTGTGGGCCTCGTGGCCCACCTCTCGCTGCTGATTTCCACCCGTCTCCTTAAAACTAGACTCCAAGGAGTCAGCTATTTAGTAGGGTCTTTCTTAGTTACGGCACCTCCAGCTTCCTTAACATCTTGCTACCAAATCTTTCTCCCCGCCATCCTCCTGCCTCCCAGGGATGCCAAACACACACAGACATGACAGCCTTCTGGACTTCAGCACTGAGTTCTCCGGGACTTGCCAGTCTGTTCCGTTATTTAACCAGGACACATACCAGCTGGGTTTAAGAGTGCAGCTGGATGCCTTTCAAGGCTCATCTGAGCCTCAGCTGCGGTGTATTTTTTGTGTGTGTTTGTCTACATTAGGGATGCCAGTTCATGCTGGGAAGCTGAGCAGGGATCCTTTTTCTTGAACTTACTCTGCAGAACACCATGTGTAAGGTGGTGTCCAATCATCACTCTAAGACAGGATTGCTACCAACAACAGGGGAATGAACTGTGCAAGAAGAAACAGAGGCTCAAACCAGAGCTCTGAAACTGGAATTAAAATGTGGCTCTCTTCTCCAGATTGAGACAGACACACTGTCCTAGGAAGGGGGGGAAAGGCACAGTCCACATGGGGTCTTTGTTGAATCAACCCTCAGCAGGGGTGTGGTGAGGACCTGAGGCCTCTAGGGACATGAGAAGAGCTATCAAACAGCTGAGCTTAGCAAGATCCATACTAAGGGAGGGAAACGAACTCTTGTGGGTCACCTGAGATGCCTGTAGTGTGTGCTACCAGGAAGAACTTGGCATTGGTCTACATGTATCTTATTTTTAGGACAATCAAGTTTACATGGACAGTGTGTCCTCATGACTTCGAATGACTGTTTGATACCTAGTTGTAGAACAGTGGATATTGTAATTTGGATATTTCTTTCATGTTTGTCTTTAGGATACTTCCTAGCAATCAAGATATATTTACATAAGCTTACTCATCCCTTAGAAAACTAAAATGAATTCAGTTAGTCAGAAATAAGCTTTGCTTTGGGCATGGAGAAGTATAGCCATCAACAAAAGAGATATAAATTCTTGCCCTCAATGCTCACGCAGTCTTGTGGCATAATCAAGGAAAACACAAAATAAGGTATTCCATATGGGGAATAGGTATAGTCAAAGCTACAGTTTTTCCAGTAGTCATGTATGTGAGAGTTGGACCATAAAGAAAGCTGAGTGCTGAAGAATGATGCTTTTGAACTGTGGTGTTGGAGAAGACTCTTGAGAGTCCCTTGGACTGCAAGGAGATCCAACCAGTCCATTCTAAAGGAGATCAGTCCTGGGTGTTCATTGGAAGGACTGATGTTGAAGCTGAAACTCCAATACTTTGGCCACCTGATGCGAAGAACTGACTCATTAGAAAAGACCCTGATGCTGGGAAAGATTGAAGGCATGAGGAGATGGGGACAACAGAGGATGAAATGGTTGGATGGCATCACCGGTTCAACAGTCATGAATTTGAGCAAGCTCCGGGAGTTGGTGATGGACAGGGAAGCCTGGCTTGCTACAGTCCATGGGGTTGCAAAGAGGCAGACATGACTGAGCAACTGAACTGAACTGGATATAAGGTGTGATAGATGGTGATAAGTACTATGTAAAAAGAAGATAAGAAAGACATGGGTAATATTAGGGAAAGGACTGAATTCGATGTCTTGAAATATCCAGACATCTAGCAAAAAGCAAACATAATTTTGGATATCTGGGTGATTATTGTCTGTTACCTTTTAGAGACTCCATTTATATGAATAATATCCTTAGGTTTGTATGGTACAGTATAATTTTCAAAGTATTTTTATATCCACAGACTGACCCTTTGCCAATTTCACATAGATAAACAATTTGCTCTGGTCAGGCACAGATTTGAAGTGTATTAAATTTGAACTTTACAATACATTTAGGTAACTTAGTGGGGAAATGCCCTTTTCCATCTTTGAATGTCTTGCAGTGAACTGCATCTATCATTCCTTCATGAAACAGAAGAGTGAGACGTCTCTCGAGTGGCCTGGTGGACTCTGGAGAAGGCCTGGAATGAGGAGTCATCATTGAGGGAGCGTATTAGTGGTCTGTCACACTGCCTTGGCTATTTGTGGTGGTCATCCCACCAGTCCTCCTCTGTCATGTACGGGGAGCATGTAAGTGACTGAGAACCCTCGCAGACCATCCCTGTCAGTTATGTAGGGACACTCCATGACCACTGTCACGCCGAGGCCCCAGCATCTCCTCTCCTGCTTGGTAGTCAGTCCTCCTTGTGGGTCCTACTTTCACATCAGTGTCATTTGGTCTAAATGAAGCTCATCCTCCTTTGCCTGTCCCTTCTAAGCTGGCTTCTCCTCTTCAGTCTTAAGTCTTCGTGGATTCTTTAGATCTCCTTCCCATCCCCCAACATACTTAGAAATCTGCCCTTTCTTCCTGTCCTTTTTTCCAATCGCCTCTGGGCCAGTTCAGGACTTTTAAACTGAACAAATGTCTAAATAATGGCAGTGGTCCTCTCTCTGTGATCACTTCCATTTCTATTTCCATTTCAACTTTCTCCTCCTTTTCAGCCTCTCATTGTGAGCACCAACTTTATGCTCTAACAAGACCGATCTGAAAATTCCTTACAGGTCCTGGTCTCCATGCACTTGGCTCATCTCCCCTCCCACCAGCCTCCAGTGAGAAAAACCAGTCCCCCTTCTCTTGCCCTTTCTAAATCTGACTCATCCATCAAGCTCTTGCTCAAATGCAGCCTCTTCAAAGATAGGGTTACCAGATAAAATACAGGACGCCCAGTTCAATATGCATTTCAGGTGAATGAATATTTGTTTAAGTATTTCGCAAATGTTGCATAGGAACTACTTACAAAAAAAAAAATCATTGCTTACCTAAAAGTCAGATTTCACTGGGCATCCTGTATTTTAATTTGCTGATTATGGCAACTCAGCTCCAAGAAGTCTTCTCTGGCCACTCTGACTTCTGTACTTCCCAGAGCTCTGTTTGTGGAAAAGGCTTATAGCATTCATTCACAACCTTGAATCTTTTTACCAGAGGGCAGAGCATAAGTAGTAAGTTAAAAACTAGCAGTGTTTATATTCTGTATTTCAGTGACAACTGAAAACCTACTATGTTCCAGAAAGTGTGGGAGGCAATGTGGATGCAAAGATAAAAATAGTTCTGTCCTCAAAGGTGCCTGATAGAGCAACAGTCCCGCCACACATTTACAAGGCAGCATTTGGTGGCCCCTGTGCTTGCTAACCCTGGAGAAGGAAATGGCAACCTTCCCTTGTGGCTCAGCTGGTAAAGAATCTGTCTACAATGTGGGAGACCTGGGTTCAAGCCCTGGGTCAGGAAGATCCCCTGGAAAAGGGAAAGGCTCCCCACTCTGGTATTCCGGCCTGGAGAAGCCCATGGACTGTATAGTCCGTGGGTTGGCAAAGAGTCGGACACGACTGCTAAGGGCTGACTTCCTGGTGGAAGCCAGGTCTGGAAAGATGATGATTGGCAGGGGTGGGTTGGGGGGTGTGAGCATGGGGGAGAGGCAGGAGAAAGGTCTTTCTGGGCAGAGAGAGAAAGCTGTGCAGAGGTCCAGGTGAGGGAGAGACGTGGTTATGGCCAGGGAGTTGGAAGAACTTCATTGCTCAGGGGGAGTGTGTCGTGTGAGATGACACATGCTGTGTCTGGAGGCCTTGGTTGTTAAACATTTCTGAGCGCACCGCTGAAGATGAGGTTCCGATCGTGGACAAAAGCCAGGTCATGACGATTTTGTGTGTCATGCTTCGCAGGCTGAGCTTTATTCTGAAAACTGTGGAAGTCTGCTGAACCATTTACAGGAGTGGCACACTCAGATTTCCCTTCAGACTGAGATCTTGGAGCGCGGACTCGGGGGATCAGATCAGCAGCAGCAAGGCTGATTCAGAAGCGGCAGCAGTGATTCAGTCTAGAGATGCGGCGGGTGATGGACACGTGCAAAAGAGGTGAAGGCATAAATCAGCAGGGCCTGTGGCCACACCTGACATGAGCTGAGGGGGAGTAACGACCGTTTCTGGCACGGGCAGCCTAGGGAAGGCAGAGACTTCCAGTAAGGTAGAGGGGACAGGAAGTTAAGCAGGTTTGGGGTGGGGGTGGGGGTTATGAAGCGATCCATCAGAGTGTGTTTGATCTCACGTTTGGCCTTTTATTCCATTCGGTTGTATTTTGTAATTCGTCTTTGCATGTGCTCTGTTCTCTCCCCAGGTGGACTCTGATCTTTCTGAGGTCCTGGACCTTATTACCCCACCTGGGTGAGCCCAAGTGCCTTTAACTCAGGACCACTCGCGGTGCGTTCACCGCCCACACAGGCCACGTGGCGCCCCGCGCCGCGCCCCCCAGCAGCTGCAGCCAGCGTGTCTGCTCCCTTGAGCGTGGCAGGGTCTTTGTGCTGGGACACAAGTTCACCAGGGATGTGTTTCTCCTCAGAGGGAAGCTAAACACCCGAGCTGACCTTGCCCCTTTTGGGAGGGAGGACTCTGTCTCCCAGTGGCCGCAGAGGCTTTGGGTCAGTGGGGTGATGACCCGGTCCTGGGAGACCCTGCTGTCTCCTTGCAGAACCCCATAAATCCTTCCCAAGGGATCCTCCCTCAGGATCAAGAGGACCCTCCACATTCCTGCAACCAATGAAGGCAACATGGACAGGGATTTCTGAGAAAAGTAAATGTGGCGTGAGCATGATCCCTGGGTGTTACTATGCAGCAGAGGAGTCTTTTTTTTTTTTTTTCCTTCCCCTCCACTGAATGGTGTTCTTTGCTCTCCAGTTAACTCACGCTCTGGACTCAGTCCAAGTACATTTTGTTTCTTGATTTCCAGCCAGGCTTCTCTCCGTTCTGGTGCATTCTCCGCTTTGCTCCTGTCCTTCCCCAGGCCCGTTCTCTCTTTTTATCAGCATTTCAACTTTTCCGCGTGACTGGACCCATACAGAGGCAAACCCCACCGGCTTAGGTGGGGCTTCCGCCCAGAGTGAGGCTGGAGGGACTCTGTGCCTGGCGGCCCCTCACCCAGCCACAGCCCACGCGGCAAGGAAGGTCTGCGAGCGGCTGAGGCAGAAAGCGTTTGAACTCTGCCCCCTGCCAAATGATTTCCAGATGTGTAAACTCCAGCCTCCCTCTGTTCTCTGACTGTAGCCCTGCCAACATACATCTGCAGATTGCCAGTGCGCAGGAAACACGAAAGAGTATCTTTCACAACATCTGCTCTCTTTCTCTCGTTCTCCCCCTCTGTCCTCTCAGGCTGCCCCATATTTCATCTCCCCCACCTCCGCCCTTAAATAAATTCATTAAGGAATCACTGCACAGCTCTCCTTCTCCCACAGATGCCAGCTCATCTGTCCTCATCTCCCCATCCCCCTGACCCCCTCCAAGTCTGTTCTTGTCTCTCTGGACACTTGACCAAAGCACCACCAGACTCATTAAAGAAGCATATCGGACTTGCGGAGGGAGAAAAGAACTGAGTCTTCTCCATGGGGCTGGTGCCAGTCCATAAGCTGTAAGGGTGAGTTTGGCCATAAGGAGGACAGAGCAGACCCTGGAGATGAACATGCACGTCTCCCTAGAGGCTTCACTTGCTGCACAGCCTGGGGAAGAGGTGAGGTCTTCTTTCAGGGCAAAACTTTTCTCATGGACATTCAGTTTCTTGGAATCAACAAGGCAGGCTCCTGTAAAGTTGGAAGTATGTATGTGCAGAGTGAGTTCCTGACCTCCTCTTATCTCCTGGGGGATGGCACCCATCAAACAAGAGGAGGGAAGAAGACCTATTCTTAATGTAACTCAAAGTGGGAGAAAAGAGTCAGCAATCCTTTTAGCAAAGTTGAGAAGAATCTTGTTCCTGAGGCCCGCACTCTCACTAGGAAGACAATCTGATCCACCTGGGTAAGACTGTCCTGCCTGATTTGAAGGACACAGCAGAGAGGGGGCGGTGTTTGCACTCTGCTTTAGTAGGTCCCAGCACCTCAATCTCTGGTGTCAGATGAAGCCCTAAGGGATTTGTCTGCATTGTGGCCACCACGGCCTCCCTATTTGAAACAAACAAGAACATCAGCCTCAATTTCAAATAGGGCTTGTTTAAAAAAAAGACAAATAACAAAAACCAGAGGAGGAGATAAAGCTGGTTCTGGAATTCCTCTCCATCCACCCATGTCTTTCTGTGCAGCTCCCCAAAGACGCTGAAACACCGCTGTAGCTACGGAAGCTCCGTCCTGAAGAAAGGACAGAATCTGTAGAGCCTGCTCTTTAGCCAGGGTGGCTAACGTAAGGGGTAAACAAAGCTTTCCCTTCTACATGAGAACTTGCCCTTTGGGTAGCTGGACAGCTGTGTTGGGCTTCCCAGGTGGCTCAGTGGTAAAGAATCCACCTGCCAATTCAGGAGACTCTGGTTCGATCACTGGGTCGGGAAGATTCCCTGGAGAAGGAAATGGCAACCCACTCCTATATTCTTGCCTGGGAAATCCCATTTACAGAGGAGCCTGGCGGCCACAGTCATAGGATCACAAAGAGTTGGACATGACTGAGTGCATGTGATTGTGCACACGCGCGTGTGTGCGCACACACACACACAGCCATTACTCTGGCAGCCTCTTAAGGGTAAAATGCAAACTGTATTTCCAAGTGACATTGCTGATGATAAAAATGACCCTGACTGGTCAGTTTTATCTGGGCTGGGAAGAGCTATGAAAGACCGCGCATTCCTGCTAAGGACACGATTCTTGAGGCCTCCCTGGGTGTGGTGACTTTTATAACGAGGTATCCCTGGAGGGAATGAAAGCTACGTCCAGGGAGTTGTTATAGGAGAGGCTACTTTGAGGAGTGAGGATATTCAGCCAGGTTAGCCCACACACCTGCCAGTGTGGCTCTCGCCCCTCGAATCTGAGCCAAAGCTAGTGCGGAAGGGCTGTGCAGGCTGACATAGACTTCCACTGAGGGAGACCCTGGTGCCGACCTGCTGGCGCCCTGTGGGCCGGCCCTACACTGCTCTGAGCAGACCAGTGGCGGCCTGTGATTATCATGTAAGTGTCTAGGTAAGGCCAAGAAAATCCTCTGATGGATGATAGGGTGTAACTGACTTCCTGTTAATGTGTGACTCCCCTCAGGGCTAATTACCTTTTACAAAAGTAGACTAGAGGGTGGAGAGCATACCTGGGGTGCCCAGTGTGCCTTGCATCACACCCCCTCCCCCGGGGTTCATTCTGGCTTCAGCACTTTTCATCCCCTCTCAAATGATAGCTGGGAAGAAAATGCTGCTGCTGCTGCTAAGTTGCTTCAGTCGTGTCTGACTCTGTGTGACCCCATAGATGGCAGCCCACCAGGCTCCCCCATCCCTGGGATTCTCCAGGCAAGAACACTGGAGTGGGTTGCCATTTCCATCTCCAATGCATGAAAGGGAAAAGTGAAAGTGAAGTTGCTCAGTCGTGTCCGACTCTTGTGACCCCATGGACTGCAGCCTGCCAGGCTCCTCCACCCATGGGATTTTCCAGGCAAGAGTACTGGAGTGGGGTGCCATTGCCTTCTCCCAGGAAGAAAATGGGTGGTATCTAATTTTGCTTTGCATGTGCCTATCACCTAGAGCTGTTAGAACTATAAAAATCACACGGGCCTTCTACATGACCCTAAAGGCTCTAACGTCAAAATTCAGGGAGCTGATAGGAGGGGTTTCCATTTTCTAAGTTTACCTGTCCCAATTATAGACTCAGTTACTGGAGAAATAACTATGGGTTTCACTGTGACTTGGACCAGGGTGGGGATTTCATTTATCACCTGTCCTCTGTACTTTCTTCTCTAATCAGACAAACAGTAGTAACTGGCATTTATGATTTCTCATAGCAGCCTAAGGTTGAAGCAATTCTGTATTCCCCTTTCCCCAGTACACAGTACTGTGGTAAGTGTCCCTAGGTCACTTTGGAGAAACATTGAGGGAGTGATCATTGTTTATACTTGTGATGGACTGCCTGGGCTCCTCTTCAAGGAGGTGCAACCTCCCCTTCAGTGGGAGTGGGCTCTGGGTCTATGGATGAACTTACCTGGGAGCCAAGCAGAGGGCCTTATTTTTTCCATTGTAGTATCTAATTTCAGCTTTCTTTCTTCTAGCTCTTAAGCTTTTTTCCCCCTCATAAATAGAGCTCAGGAAACACTCCACTGCTGTCCATCCATGCTGCTGCTAAGTCACTTCAGTCGTGTCCGACCCTGTGCGACCCCATAGACGGCAGCCCACCAGGCTCCCCTGTCCCTGGGATTCTCCAGGCAAGAACACTGGAGTGGGTTGCCATTTCCTTCTCCAATGTGTGAAAGTGAAAAGTGAAAGTGAAGTCGCTCAGTCGTGTCCGACTGCTAGTGACCCCATGGATTCCAGCCTGCTAGGCTCCTCCATCCATGGGATTCTCCAGGCAAGAGTACTGGAGTGGGGTGCCATTGCCTTCTCTGTCCATCCATGCTGCCCCTTGGAATACCGTGGTCTCTATCAGACATCAGCCTCTGTAAGGCTAATCAAGACTTGGGGCTTTGCTGCAGCAGTGGCTTGAGTGAGAGGTGGGGGTTAAGAGGATTTGAAATAGAACACACGTGTGTCTGATGCGCCCAGGCCTGGGCTCAAGACAGAGTCTTTTCTGGCCCAGGTGATTTCTACCTTCTGGCGTTGTGTAAGCCACTCCCCTTACGCAAGTTCAGTTCAGTAGCTCAGTCGTGTCCGACTCTTTGCGACCCCATGGACTGCAGCGCGCCAGGCCTCCCTGTCCATCACCAACTCCTGGAGCTTACTCAAACTCATGTCCATCAGGTCAGTGATACCATCCAACCATCTCATCCTCTGCTGTCCTCTTCTCCTCCCGCCTTCAATCTTTCCCAGTGTCAAGGTCTTTTCCAATGAGTCAGTTCTTCCAATCAGGTGGCCAAAGTATTGGAGTTTCAGCTTCAGCATCAGTCCTTCCAAAGAATATTCAGGACTAATTTCCTTTAGGATGGGCTGGTTGGATCTCCTTGCAGTCCAAGGGACTCTTAAGAGTCTTCTCCAACACCACAGTTCAAAAGCATCAATTCTTTGGCCCTCAGCTTTCTTTACAGTCTAACTCTCACATCTGCATATCTGAGGTTATTGATATTTCTCCCGGCAATCGTGATTACAGCTTGTTCTTCATCCAGCCTGGCATTTTGCATGATGTACTTTGCATATCAGTTAAGTAAGCAGGATGACAATATACACCCTTGAGGTATTCGTTTCCTGATTTGGAACCAGTCTGTTGTTCCATGTCCAGTTCTAACTGTTGCTTCTTGACCTGCATACAGATTTCTCAGGGTCAGGTCAGGTGCCCTGGTATTCCCATATCTTGAAGAATTTTCCACAGTTTGTTGTGATCCACACGGTCAAAGGCTTTGGTGTAGTCAATAAAACAGAAGTAGATGATTTTCTGGAACTCTCTTGCTTTTTCAGTTCTCCATTGGATGTTGGCAATTTGATCTGTGGTTCCTCTGCCTTTTCTAAATCCAGCATGAACATCTGGAAGTTCACGGTTCACGTACTGTTGAAGCCTGGCTTGGAGAATTCTGAGCATTACTTTGCTAGCGTGTGAGATGAGTGCAATTGTGCAGTAGTTTGTGTAAGTTGCTTCTAACCAAAGAAGATGGCAATATGGAAGGGCTATCACTCCTATGACTAGGTTACCAAAAGTGTTACTTCTGCCTTGCTGGAAAATTCTTTCTTTTGGCTTTGATGAAGCAAGTTGCTATGTTGGGGAGACCCACATGGCAAGGAACTGAGGGTGACCTCTAACCTGCAGACAGAGAATAACCGAAGGTCGCGTTCCAACAGCCCCGTGGAACTGACTCCGGCAACAACCTTGTAAGTAAGCTTGGATGCAGCTCCTCCCCTGGTTGAGCTTTCACGTGAAACCCTAGCCCTCTTTGACACTTGAACTCAGCCTCGTGAGAGGCCGTGAAGCACAAGTTCAGCTGAGCCTTGCCTGCACTCCTGACTCACAGAAGTTGTGAGCTAAATAAATGTGTATTATTTTAAGCTGCCAAGTTTTACAGCATTTTTTGACTCTTTTATTTTATACAGGACTGTAGTTGACTAACCATGTTGTATTAGTTCCAGATTTACACAAAGTGACTCACTTATACGCATGTCTCTTCTTTTTCAAATTCCTTTCCCATTTAGCTGGTTACATAATATTGATCAGAGTTCCCTGTGCTATAGAGTAGGTCCTTGTTGGTTACCATTTTAATACAGGAGTGTGTACCTGGTGTTACTGGGATGACAATCTTTGTTTGCCTGTTCTAGTTTTGCATTTTAAGGTTTTAAATTTTTTTTTGGAATTGATAAATAATTGGTATATAACATTATATTAGTTTCAGGTGTACAACATGATTTGTTATTTGTATACATTGCCAAATAATAACCACATAAGTCTAGTTAATATCCATTACCACACATAGTGTTTTTATTCTCATAGCTTTTAAGATCTTTTCTCTTAGAAACTTTCAAATATGCAATACAGTATTATTAACTATAGTCACTGTGCTGGACTTTACATCCCCTCACTTATATTTCTGTAGCTGAGAATTTGCATATTTTAGCTCCCTTTACCCATTTCTCCCCTCTTCCCAGTCTCCCACCTCTGGCAGCCACCAATCTGTTTTCTCTATCTATGAGCCTGGTTTATGTTTGTTTTCTAGATTCTATGTGTTAGTGAGCTCTTACAATATTTGTCTTTCCTTATCTGACTTATCTCACGTAGAAATAGCATAATACCCTGAGGCCATCCAATTTGTTGCAAATAGCAAAACTTCATTCTTTCTTTGTGGTTGAATAATATTTCTGTGTGTGCTTGTGTGTGTGGCATTTTCTTTATCCCTTCATTCACTGGTGGACACTTAGGTCATTTCCTATTTTAAATAATGTTGCAATGAACATGAGGATGCATATATTTTTTCAAGTTAGTGTTTTTGTTTTGTTCAGATAAATACCCAGAAGTGGAATTGCTGGGTCATATGCTACTTCTATTTTTAAGTTTTTGATGATTTCCATACTGTTTCCCAAAATGGCTGTACCAATTTATGTTCCCACCAACAGTACACAAGGGTTCCCTTTTTCCTGTGTTCTCACCAGCACTTATTATTTTTGTCTTTTTGATAATAACCATTCTAACAGATAAAGGTGATAGATATTTTACTGTGGTTTTGACGTGCATGTCCCTGATACAGTTAGTGATGTTGAGTGTCTTTTTATGTACATGTTGGCCATCTGTATGTCTTCTTTGGAAAAATATCTATTAATATTTGGATCTTCTGCTTATTTTAAAGTTGGATGGTATGCTTGTTTGCTGTTGAATTGTATGAATTTCTCATACAATATTTTGAGTATTGTATGAGGATATTTTGAATATACAATATCTTGAATATTAACTTCTTATCAGACATATAATTTGCAGATGTTTTCTCTTATTCAGTAGATTGTCTTTTCATTTGGTCAATGATTTCCTTTGCTGTGCAGAAACTTTTTGGTTTGATGTATTACCACTTGTTTATTTTTGCTTTTGGTGTCAGATAAATCATTGACAAGACCACTGACAAGCTTACTGAATATGTTCTTTAAATTTTAGGGCAGTTTGTTGCTAGGATGACCAATAATCTGAGTTTGCCTGGGATTGTTCTAGTTTGAGTACTGAAAATTACGAGTTTCAGTAAAATCCACAGTCCTGGACAAACCAAGATGATTAGTAGCTGTATTAGTGATACAGCAATAGATAATTAATACACTTTTGAGTCTTCAATATATATTCCTGGAAGTGGATTTTTTGAGGTCTAAATGGTAAATTCATCTAGACTTGTGTTAGATATTTGCAAATTCTCCTTTGTAGGGATTGTAACATTTCACACTCCCATCTGTAATATAAGAGTGCTTATTCCTCCATGCTGTCCTAACAGTTTGTTCTAATTATCTTTTTTTTTGATAATTAAATTAATGTTTGATTATATGTGTAACTGTAAGCTGACTCAAATTAGAATTAAAAAGTACATTTAAACATTAACAATTATAGAATTAAAGTGTATGATTTATACTTTGTTTATTCCCATAAACTAAGGGAAAGAAATGAACCTAACTGAATATAGTCAATCAATCATGGGCTTACACAATGTATGTGTGTATCTGTTTGTTCGTTTGTATGTGTCTATGTGTGTCTTTTCAACCTCCCTCCCCCATGGCTTGATTTCCTGTAACTTGTTGATTAACCTTTCAATTTTGCTTTCAGTCTCTTGCTCCAACATTAGAATTATCCCAAATGGCATGTTTAACTTCAGTATTGGAAGATGTGATGTGGTGGAGGGAAGAAAAGATGGTGATTTGAGTGGACCCCCATGTGATTGTTAGCAGATTTGGCAAATTCAGATGCCTATAATGTCAGGCATTTAACTCAAGGGAATGAATACGGCTGGGTTAGGAAGTTGATGCGCTAGATAGCACATGCCGTGTCTAAACAATCAACTCTAACAATCATGTGGCCATGCAGAAGTGCAGGCCCACTGTTTCCATCCCCATTTTTCAAGATAAACTGAAATTGCAGTTTTAGAAAAATATTGAACTGTAATGTCTTCTTAAAATTAAAGAAAGAATCAAAATGAAAACAACCCACAATTTGCAGCAAAATCATGTCTATAGGCCAGCTTTGGCTTGTAGGCTGCCAGTCTGGGGCTATGATACTGTGTAGAAGAAGGGGGAAATGAATCAACATTTACTGAACATCTGTGGCTGTTGTTTTCCACCTGATCCTGGAATAAATGTAGTATCAACCTCATTTTCCTGATGAGGAAACAGAAGCTCAGGGAGGTTAAGTTCATTTAACCATAAAGCTAAGATCATTTAACAAAATTGTGTCAGGCGCATGTGCAAGGCTTTAGATGCCTAAATCTCCATTCTTTCCACACTGTCAAACTCAAGTCAGCGCTCTCCGTGGTGTGAATGACCTTTCAGTTTTCCTCAGATAAGGAAGCTGAGATTAGAGTGCAACTGAAGCGACTTCTTGTTCCTCTCGATTTTGTTACCCAGAACAGATGCATTTATGGTTACAGTTGTCTCAGAAGTGACCCTGCACAGTGGAGCTTCACCCTGTGTGTGTACAGTGGCCTCCTTGCAATGGGAAGTGCGCCCAGAAAGAACTTCACGGTCTTGACTTCCCCTGAACTGGTGTAAGCCTCCCTTTTAAGAAACATGGGGGTGAAGGAAACACAAAATTAGATTAGAAGCCCAGTGTAGACGAACGGTTCTGCCTTCTGTCCTGTACCTGGCAGGGCTTGTGATCTTGTTTATTATGCTTTCTGTTTATAGTCCTTGTTTCCCCAAACTGCTCCCCCAGGACAGCCTGGGAGGTGGTGCAAATGGAGGGTTTGTAAGGTGCTGTGAATGGGGCTCTTGTAAACACAAAGGCCAAGGAGATTCAGGCCCACAGGTGATCAGTCCTATGGGCTGCTGGTCCTCTTATGTTTTGTAACCTCAGGAGATTCTTTTATCCTTATTCTTATTTAAATCATTTTTTAAATTCTAGGTATCTTTTTTATAAATTTGCTTTTAATGACTTCACTCAGTAATTTTCCCTATTCTCCTTATTTGGGAGTTTACTTTTTTTTTTTTTTAAAGATTTAGAATTTACATCTCTCTACCTGTTTTGCAGATTTGTTTTTAATGATCAGAAGAAAGTTGTCTGAATTTTTTAGAACCCATGTAAGTCAGCCAGCCTCTACAAAATGCAAAACTACATAGTTTAGTGAGAAAGTGTTTCGGTGCTCTTTGGGTACACTATGTGTGTGTTAAGTCACTTTTGTCGTGTCCAAGTCTTTGCGACCCTATGGACTCTAGCCCGCAAGGCTCCTCTGTCCATGGGATTCTCCAGGCTCAAGAGTACTGGAGTCAGTTGCTATGCCCTTCTCCAGGGGATCTTCCCCATCCAGGGATCAAACTTGCATCACTTATGCCTTGTGCATTAGCAGGTGGGTTCTTTACCACTAGTGCCACCTGGGAAGCCTCTTTGTATACACTGGGTACTAATATAAGAAGATGGGAATTAGTAATAGTAATTTGGATCCTAATGTAATTTTTTTCTTTCTGATTTGGAACAAGTAACAGGGCTGGGTACTTTCTTCATGCAGTTTTGGGGACATAGAGTGGTGTGACTTATAAGTAACTTGTACATTTCCATTTATTTACAGATTAACTGAAAAAGAAAAAAGCAAAGATTAGTAGATTAAAATAATAGGGATTTTTAATGATATCGACACATTTGTTCTCAAGAGAACTAAATCAGGGGAGAGAAATCAGGCTATCCACAACTTTTCATTTTTAACTTTGTAGTTTTTGGTATTATTTAATAAAGCTAATTAGATCCTTATTTAATTCCAATCAGTTCGGAATTGCTTCTGGCTTCTACTAATAAAGGCTCAAAATAACAATGGCCTTCCAAAATAAGGCCCTTTTGTATTTTATTTCGCGTGAAATAGAAACAAGCAGCCTAGAACTAGTAGAGCAGCTCTATGGTCCTTAGGAACTCAGGCTCCTTTTATCTTTTTGCTTTTCTATCCTTAGAGCATGCCTTCTATGTTCAAGGTCACCTCACCATCAAGAGATGGCTGTCGGAGCTCTATCCATCACTTCTGCCTTACAGACATCAGGAAGGAGGGAAGCAGGGTGAGTAAAGCCACTTGCATTTCAATAGAATCAATTTTCTTTTGAAGACCTTTCTCTGCAGCTTTTGCCAATAATGTCTACTTAAATCTCATTGGCCACCTGTATCTAAAAGGGATGTTTGGAAATGTGTTTGTCTATTGCAGAGTCTAACTGTGTGGGTGTCTCTTACTAAGGACAAAGGGAGGATGGATGTTGGGTGTGCAAGCAGCAGCTTCTACTGTAGTCCCTGGGGTTCTACTTCTTTCTCTGGGCAGGCTCACCGCCAGATGGATGGTCAAGAGTAGGGAACAATCGAAGCCACAGGGTACCTTGGTCAGTACAATCCAAGAACAATTCACGTAGGGCCTGCTTCTTGTGGCTGAGTTGGGCATATGTACTCATGTCCTTATATTGTCGTTCAGTCAATAAGCTGTGTCTGACTCTTTGTGGCCCTATGGACTATAGCACACCAGGCTCCTCTGTACTCCACACTCACCCATAGTTTCCTCAAATTCGTGTCCAGCCCTTACATGACCATATCATCATGATGTTTATATTCATTTCCTATAGCCTCTGTAACAAAATAAGAAGCCAGTAAACTTGGTGGCTTAAAGCAACAGAACTTTATTCTCTTATAATTTGGGAGGCCAGAGTCCAAGATCAGTTTCACCAAGCTGCAATCAAGAGGACAGGGCTGTGTTCCTTCCAGAGGCTCGTGCCTCTTCTAGCTCTGGTGGCTGCATCACTCCGGTCTTCACGTGGCCTCCACCTTCACACGGCCTCTCCTCTGTGCACCACACAGTTCCTTTCTTAGAAAGCTACATGTGGTTGTGTTTAAGGCAGACCCAGATAATCCTCGTCTCAAGATGAACTTAATCACACCTTCTCCTGTATTAGGTAATATTCCTTCTTTTGTATGTTAGGTAACATTCATAGGTTTTGAGGATTAGGGTGTGGATGTATCTTGTTGGGTGACCATTTGGTCCACTCTGATGGTTGTGGTTTAGTTGCTAAGTCGTGTCTGACTCTAGCGATCCCGTGGATGGTAGCCTGCCAGGATCCTCTATCCATAGGATTCTCCAGGCAAGAATACTGGAGTGGGTTGCCATTTCCTTCTCCAGAGGATCTTCCCGACCCAGGAATCAAACCCAGGTCTCTGCGTTGCAGGCAGATTCTTTACCAACTGACATATGAGGAAAGCCCCACTATATATAGGGAATGGTTTATATCCTAAATCACCTTCTCTGGCATCTATATAAATATTTTTTTGTTGATAATCTAGTTTAGGATAATTGGTTTTCTTCCAAATATATGAAAACTTATATAAATATGATCAAAATCATACAAAGAGCCAGATATTTACCTTCTTTGTATCTTACAGACAGCAATTAGTGTTAAACTGACTTGTCACTTAATAGGACTTTGTGTTTTTTGGTGCAAAAAAAATACTTGTTCTCACTTTTTAAAAAAGTAAGGTTTATTGAGGTATCATTTACATACAGTAAAACTCTCCCAGTTTAAGTATGTAGTTCTGTAAATTTTGAAAACGTATATATAGTCATGTAATTCCACAAAAGTCAAGTTACAGATATTTTCAAAGCCCTTAGGAAAGTCCCATCATGCCTCTTTATAATAAATTTTGCCCCTCCACCGTACACCCTGGAAACCATTGATCTTTCTCTTTTCAACAATGTCATAAAAATGGAATCCTACAGTATTTAGCCTTTTGTATCTCACTTCTTTCACTTAAAGCACTGTTTTGAGATTCATCCATGTTGTTGCATGTGTTAGTAGTTTGTTCCTTTTTACTTCTGAGTAGTAGTCCAATTTATAGATGTACCATAATTCCTCTCTCCTAGTTGGATTGTTTCCAGTTTTTGACAATGATGATTAAAGATGCTATAAACATTTTTTATAGTTTTTATGTGAATATCAATTCTAATTTCCTTTGCAAGGATACCTAGGGATGGGTGTTGCTGGGTTGTGTGGAAATTTATGTTTAACTTTCTAAGAAATTGCTGAAGAGTTTCCCAAAGTGGACCTTTTTATGCCCACTGGCAGTGTATGAGTGTCCCCGGTGCTCCGCATCATCACTAGCCCGTGGTAATGCCACCTTTT
Organism: Cervus elaphus; assembly: GCF_910594005.1. Taxonomy (NCBI): domain Eukaryota; kingdom Metazoa; phylum Chordata; class Mammalia; order Artiodactyla; family Cervidae; genus Cervus; species Cervus elaphus. The sequence goes on along the minus strand of NC_057839.1, from coordinate 15,599,320 downwards.
TTGTTTGTCTGTTTACATTCTATTAGGTTTATTGTGGTATCTCAGTGCAATTTTCATGTGCATTTCCCTAATGACTAATAGTTTTGAGAGTCTTTTTTATGTTCCTGTTTGCCATCCACATCTCTTTGATGAGGTGTTTCTTCAGATCCTTTGCCCATTTTTAATTAAGGTTGTTTGTTTTCTTATTAAGCTTTGAGAGTTCTTTATGTATTCTGGGTACCAGTCCATTATCAGATATGCATTTTGTGCATATTTTCTCAAAGTATGCATTCTCATTTCATTTTCACAGCTGTCTTTTAAGCAGCAGCAACTTTTAATTTTGCTGGATTCCAGCTTGTATGCTCATTGCAGAGCTACCAGGGAACGCACAGCTAACTACATCAGCTAAGCATACAGTTTGATTCTTGTCTTTGCCAGTTATATAGGTAATAAAGAGCAGTTTCTTGAATCAATCAATTCATTAATCAATGAGTGTTTATGAGTTACAGTTCTGCCATTTCCCATTTGTATGACCTTTGGCATCCTGCCACTTTGTCTATAAAAGCAGAATGAGGAATTTAATAATACTTTAAAAAAATTTTATTAGCTTATAGTTGATTTTACAATATTGTATTAGTTTCTGCTGTACTGCAAAGTGTATCAGTTATGCATATACATATATCTACTCTTTTTTAGATTCTTTTCCCATTTAGGTCATTACCAAGTATTCAGTAGAGTTCCCTGTAGGTAGGTCCTTATAATAGTACTTTGAATAAAATAGGTACAGTCATAATTGCTTCTTTGCTTTCATGTCGATACTTTTGATGATTTTTAAATGAAAAAAGAAAAGGTAAAAATATCTTATAAAGCATAAAATAGAATCCAAGCATATTGAGCCCTGTTGCATGACCAGTAATCTAGGCCTTTGGAGGAAGAGGGATATAAGGAATATATAGAGTATAATTCTTACAACTGCTGAACTATAAAAATTGGTGCTATTCTATCAATACACGTGGCATCACTACGGCAACCACGTGTCCAGGATTTCCTGGAACCATCTTCTCTTCCCCCTGAAAATTCTGTGTCAGACATCGTGTCTCAATTTTTGGTTCAGAAATATATTAATCACAGACACAAAGCCTGTTTTACAGGAAAGTTCATAAACTTCATGGAAACTACCAGGATTTGGGATTACTTCTGTAATAATTATAATTGTTTTAGTTTTCAGAAAGGCAAAAGGCTTGTTGTGTGAGTGTATGACTCCTTTGGCTTTTGATGAGCCTGAGGGGTATGTGTGTGGGTGTTTATATGTTAACCAATATATTTTTAATTGGTAAAAAATTAAACCTTTCTTTTCAGGAATAGTATTCACATGATCAGTTTCATTCTCCCCTCATTTGATAAAGTTGATTTTGAATCAACTAAACACAAGGGAATGCTTTGTCTGAAATGTTTTCTTTCTTTCTTTTTCTTTTTATTTTTTTTTTACTTTCCAGAAACTTGATCCAGCCAAATAAGAGTCTTAGCCAAAAATTTGTTCCCAAATTGATATTATCCTATAGTCTAATTCCAAGAACTAAGAAATAGTTCTTGCTGAAGATAAAGAACCTTTAGAAGATCTTTATCTTTAGCAAGAACTAGTATTTTCTTTTCCTTTAGAAAAGAAAGCATGTTCACAAAGCAAGCATGAAAATACGATTTCCGCACTGTGACTGAGTGGGTCAGCAAGTGCAGCCTGTTGAGGTCCGCACACGCAAGGGCGGAAAGAGGAGCAGACACTCTGCTCGTGATGCTGACTTCAGCTGAGGGCCTCTGCCGCCAAACCACCGGAACTCTGATAGGAACTGTGCATTCCGTGTCTTCTCATACAGAAGATTTTAAATTAGCACATCATTCAAAACATACTACTTGCATGTCAGCCTCTTCTTGGTCATTTCGGAGGTAAACAACAAGCAGAGACCTCCTAAGCTGTGTTTCTAAGGGCCTGTTGATATGTCTGTGCCCAACATAAACATAAAATCAAACACAGGCGTTTCTAGCCTCAGGGACTTCCACCTGGATTCTGAGGACTCCCTGAATACAAGTCTGGAAATTGAATGGGGGAGCTGAAAGAAATCGGGCTCTTTCCCATCCCTGCTCACCCCTCCCCTTCTTTTTTCTCTTCTGCCACTGAGGGGTGCTCTGCATCTTTTCCTAGGAAATCCGAGGATCCCAGGATGGGCCAGTGTTGAAGGCCACACACCCTCCTACCCCACCACGCAAAACTATACACTTTTCTCAGCCTGCCCTAAGGCCAGTAGGAATGGTAGGACCCAGATTACCAAAGTGTTCTTTCTTGATGTTTTACTGAGTAGATGAGGAATATGCCAACTAATAATAAAAAAAACCAACATCCTGGTTAGGCCTAATCATTCCTGCTCTCATACTGGAAGTGGGGAGAACAGACAAAAGCTTGTGCTGAATCTAGATCTAGTGGTATGACTGCTCCATCATTGCCTGGTTCTAGCATTCTTCCAACTTGATATACCTTTGGATGAACAGATTACCTAGGGAAGAAAAGAGACCAAAGTTCCCTTGCCTACCTCGCAGACACTCTTGGCTGCAGAGATTCTCATCCTAGGTGTGGGAGGAGGGTAGCAGAAATTTCTAGAGGCTTTGTGAATGACACAGTCTCTGAGTCTTCTGCTGTAGTCTCCTACTAATCCCCTTATTGAAAATCAGGGCCCAAGTGAGCCATGGTTTAGACAGAAAAGTGTCACATCCCTTAGGTAAGGGTGGGGGTGAAGCAGGTAAAAAATCAAGAACAATTTTGTTGGTGGACTTTATGACATCATGTGATCTCATCCCGATTTGCATGGATAGCCTTACTTGTTCTCTTTGTGAGTCAAGTTCAACCAGAGACCCAGAACCGGTAGGAGATAGATAACTACAAGGAACTGGCTTGCATGACTGTTGAAGCTGGAATCCATGGCTAGATAGATCTAAGAAGTGATGATCAAGAGCAAGTTGGACCCCACAGGCACAGGCTGAAGCTGTTAGAGGGACAGAAGTGCCAGTGAGGGGAGAGCAGTTGAACACCCAGATGCTATTGGTACGTGACTCAGGGAATGCCATGCTCTATTTAAAAGGCATACACTGGTTAAGTCAGGTCTATCAACATAATTTTGTTTAAAGGCAGTTGATTAAGGACCTTAATTTGAGCCCTAAAATCCCTTCATGGCAGTGCCTAGACTAGTGTTTGAATAACTAGGAGAAGGTACGTGTTTACTGCAAAATGGCTGTTGCCACCCCTTCCATCCTTATAGTTTACCCCAGTCAATCTAACATCCTGAAACCCATCACCCCCTTCCCTTCCCTCCCTTCTCTCCCTCCCTCCCTCCCTCCCTTCCTTCCTTTCTAAAGAGTTCCAGAACTCTTTTTCTTTAGGACTTAGAATTCAAGCATTTCCAAGGTGCAGATTGGATTTTTAGAATGTTTTTTGTTGGAAAAACTAGGGCTGTAAGCTAGAACTATGTCAGCACATGTCCACTGTGTCAGCGTGCTCCTTTGGCCTCTTCCCTCCATCTCAAGATGCCTGTTCATTCTCGTACTCAAGACACTGGCTGTCCTATAGGATTGGCTGTCCAATATCCCCAGATTATTCCAGGCCGGGCTGTCCAGTCCAGGAGCATGGTAGGCAAAGATGAACCAACCCCCAAGCACTCGAAGAATGACTTTAATGTGGAAATCTCTACCCCTGCTAAATCTGTGCGCATGAAGCAGCCACAACAAATGGGGCTGTAGACAATGCCAATTGTGCTGACTCCAGAGCATACACAGATGCGGCAGCTTTGTAGATCCAGTTTAACAAAGGGATGAGTCAAACTTGTTGTTGGCAAACAATCCTACATTGTCTTCCCTCTCTCCCCCAAGTGGGGCAACATTCTGTGAGCTCTGGGAAGCACTGCATGCTTGGGTGTGAAGCTCTGTGGGACAGTCAGTGGAGAAGTGCCAGCTACCCCCAAATCCCTGATTGCCTGACACTCAGCTTAAGTGTTGTAAGAATAGGGCAGCATTAAATCCTTCAATCCCAGTGATGCTCATCTAGATCCTTTTATCAACAAGGCAAGTCCAGAGTTCTGGCCCCGGGGTATGTGTTTGGAATGTCTGACAGGTTACACAGTCCAACACCACAAAACGGGGCCCCATTGGCCTCTTTTTCCCTCCTCTGTGTTTAGCTGATGTAATTACACGTTTATATGATCACAGTCTGCTGTTTACCGTGAGGTAATGGGGGAGCCCAAGGAACTTCAATGCAGCAGCTGAAAATGCACAGGTCATTGACTTCAATGGCGGCACAGCCAGAGGAATCAGAGTCCCAAGACAGAGCAGGTTCTTTCAGGCCTCAGCATCCAAGAGCAGGTTGGCCTCTGGGTTCTCCTCCTTGGTGAAGGAATCTTTGATGGGGAAAACAGCCTCTTTCCTCCTGATCCCAGATAGAACCACCCAGAATACTCTCTGCTCTTTACTCTTTCCCTCAGTGATCTTAGAGGGAGAGAGAGGCAACTTTTCTTTAAAGGCACGCTAAGTCGCTTCAGTCGTGTCCGGCTCTTTGTGACCCCATAGACTGTAGCTTGCCAGGCCCCTTTGTCCATGGAGTTCTCCCAGCAAGAATACTGGAGTGAGTTGCCATGCGCCCCCTCCAGGGGACCTTCCTGGCCCAGAGATCCAACCTGGGTCTCTTATGTCCCCTGCGTTGGCAGGTGTGTTCTTTACCACTAGTGCCACTTGTGAAGCCTTTTTTTTTTTTTAAAGGGCCAGATAGTAAATATCTTAGACCCTGGGGGCTGTAAAGTCTCTGTTGCAACTACTCAACTCTGCTGTTGTAGTTTTAAGACTCAGCCACAGACAGTATGTAAAGAAACAAGTGGGGCCATGTTCCAATGAAACTTTGTTTATGGACACCAAAGCATTTTAATTTTCAGGTAATTCTTGCATGTGGTAAAATATCCTTCTTTTGATTTAAATATGTGAAAACCATTCTTGGCTTCAGTCACTCAGTTGTATCCAACTCTTTGCGACCCTGTCCTTCACCATCTCCCGGAGCTTGCTCAAACTCACGTCCATTGATCAGTGATGCCATTGAACCATCTCATCCTCTGTCGTCCCCTTCTCTTCCTGCCTTCAATCTTTCCCAGCATCAGGGTCTTTTCTAATGAGTCGGCTCTTCACATCAGGTGGCGAAGATATTAGAGTTTCAGCATCAGTCCTTCTAGTGACTATTCAGGATTGATTTCCTTTAGGATTGACTGGTTTGATCTCCTTGCAGTCCAGGGGACTCTCAAGTCTTCTCCAGTAGGACAGCTGGAGTTGGCCCATGGCTGTAGGTGTTGAATCTTGTCTCAGAGTCACTCAGTGGCATCTTCAGATGCCACTCAGAATTCGGAAGGGGAGGCAGCTCTGGTGATACTTCCAGCCATAAGGTCTGGCATTTGGTCCAAAACCCTAGACTTGCCCTGAGGTATCTCAGCCTTGGTTTTCTCATCTGCTCTCTGGTGCTGCCCCCAATCCCCTAGCAGCCTGATGCAGGAATGAATGAATGATGGAAAAGCCTGTAAAGAACCATGAATTCAAGTTCAAACATCCTTTTTATTTTGATTTCCATTTTTTTTTCATGTTCACTGTGGTTTTGAAACATTTCCTTCCTTCTTAGCCACCTGTGCCAAGGGTCCTTTGGTTTTGAGGATGGCAGTAGTTTTGATGAGATAAGCTTGTCACTTAGATTTTGAAGCATGAAAAGTCCCTGAATGTCAACATGCTGTTGAGGCTGTGGGAGGCTTTGCCAGTGCTATTTCAGCCAGGTTGAGTGCCCAGTGGAGCCCACTTAAAAGCTTTGTCTTGTCCATTTCTCTGAGTAGAAGAAAACCTTTCCTCAGATGTCTTTTCATTTTAACTCTGATACATTGCATTTGTCAAGCTTTAGATGAAAGAAATGCTTTTGAATATCTATGTGTCAGACTTGACTCTATCTTGAAAATATAATAAGCTCTTTGGATACCATTCCTTGTGAGAATTTAAGCCACAACTTGTAATTTTGCTTTCTTTAAGTCTGAACAAGTTTTTACCATACTTTTAGTTTTGCCACCTCCTCTTAGAGGCCCCCCGACCTCAAATAAAAAGCCAATATATAGAGATAAGAAAAATGACAGTGGTCACAATGGGCCACCTTTTCCTTCTGTCTGCATTGATTCTGCCTTTATAGAAGAGCTGGGTGATAAAACACTTAGTCATCTGGCAGAGAAAGGATAGGACCACACCAGGACTGGCCCGTCTGTAATTTTCTTTGGCAAAGGAAGACAGAAGGCAATAATTTTATTCATTTAAATGCACTAAGGTTTGGAAAGAATTTTGAAGTATAGTTTATAGTAAATTATATTGAAAATCACAGTGTCATTCTTCACTCAAATAGCACATGGCCTCTGAAATGGTCAAAGGCTTTGCCAGCCACATACAGAACTTCAGCAAGCAACCAAGTCCATATCTGTCAAGTTCAGACATGAAGCAGAATCCATGGCCAAGCAGAGCTGCCCGCAACTTCGGCGGCTCCAGAGAGACTTCTGCCCCAAGTGGTCTTTACTGTTTAAGGTTGTTCAGGACCATTCTCCACACAAGGGAAGCAGCTTTTCTGTGCTCCATTCACAGGGGGAGCCTGCCCTCGGGGCTGGGAAGCACCATGCTGGAGGGCAACACCATTTTTCCCAGTCTTGATGAAGCATGCGCGGGGTTCAGAATTTCATAGCAGTAACTAAGAGTTTGCTCTTCTTCAATTTCATTTTCACCAGCAAATGAGGAACATGGCTCCTGCAACGGTGACTGCCCCCGGGACTTGGTGGCTCAGAAACTGCAGTCCTTGGCTGGCACTCCTGGTCTTTTTCACCACCAGCCATCCCTCCCTGCGAGAGGCAGTTGTTACGTTTTTGCCTCTGTGCTCTCTCTCCCCAACACGTTGCGCTTGTGTGTGTGTGTATTTGCACGCTTATGTGTGTGTGTGTTTGCACAATTTCATAATTTCCCATTCAAGACTAAGGGCAAGGCATGGTGCTCATTCACAAACTACACAAAGTGTGACCACATCTAGATGTGCAAAAGACAGGAAAAGTGACCTTCAGAATAGTGAGGGCACCCTCGGATCCTTCAGCTCCAAGTGCCTGGTCCTCTCATCTGCTGGCCAAATGAAGAGTAATAATGGTGGTTTTCATTTCTCTTCCCTGTCCCACCTCCTGTCAAGAAATAGAATGATTAGTTCCATGGAAGATATGAAAATCATTGATATTTATATCAAATAGAAATTGAGTGCAAACTATATGTCTGGTACTGAGTTAGTTAAAAGATAGAGTGATGAGAAGAAAAACACTATGCCACTAACCATGTCACTAAATAGCTGTGTGACCTTGGACATGTCACTAAAGCTCTCAGGAATTGGGCTGCATCTCTAGTATTGGCCCTTTCTCTGATAGTTTAAGAAGTCAATAAAAATGGGGGAAGGAAATGAATAGGTAGCTTAGGCATCAGTGGCAGAAAGGACTCCTGAAATGATGTTCTGTTTGGTGACAGTGCTGTCCAGAGGGACAAGTAAGACAACGGTAACTCAGACAGGAACCACCTGGACACAAGGAGGAAGGAGGCGGGGCATTGTCAGGGGACTTCATTACAAGTCAGAGCCCCCTTCAGAAAGGGACCATTGCTGCTTTCCAAGGAAGGGAGCTTACCTGTCACATGGGTCATGTGTAGAAGGGGGAGGAGGAAGAAGTTCTCTGTGGCTAATTGCCTTGGTCTGTGTCTCCTTACTGAACAGACTGAAGAATCTCAGTTCCTTTAAGTAAGTGGGTATCCCTTGAGTTTTGGGGATTTAGAATGTGAGAGGAGTTGAGGAAAAATGAAGGTCTTGAAGCCACTAAAAGCAGGCTTGCTTTGATGTCTTGGTGCGTCTTTGATGTCTTCATGTGTCAGTTTCCTCTCTACAAAGGGGGCTGGTAGAATTCTTTCTGCATGGGTAATGAGTTGCATTTTTCCAAATAGCCTCATATGCATGCTTATTTCATTCCTGCAGAGAGCTAGAGAGGAAAGCAGGTCTTAATTTGAACAAATCCTTTGATAATGGACTATCCTGTGAGCAGTTGGTCCATGAGAAGCTTTTGGGCTGGAGCTCTAGTCTACGTAAAGTGTCTTTTCAATTGAGGTTTTAGGAGACCTTCAACTTTGAGGTCCTCCAAACTTAGAGCAGTTACCGTAGTGGTCATTGTAAATGTCATGGTCAATACCAGTTTCCAGTTCTGCACAAAACATAAACTGGCCCTGCCTCTAAGGAGCAAGTCACTCTTTTTCTCGTTACTGACGCAATAAGCTCTTAGAGTCATTAACTGTTACCGGGGGAGGGGTGGTTGGGTACATGGAGGTAGTACTTCCCAGGCTTGGTAGAAAACACCTAGTGAATAAGTGCTTCTTTCATCTAGTTGTTTCTAACCCTTCAGAATGAACATAAAAATGAAACAGCAGATTTTTTATTCTCCATCTCAATAGAATTTTTGAAGGATTCTTGCTGTATTGTGCATTGAAAGCCTTCATTAGCGATGCAAACACTTCAGAAGGCAGGGAGTGACTCAGACACGCTCCAGAAATAGTACTGAGGAAAATTGCTTTTATGTAATTCTTTCTCAGAATGTCACACTGTGAATTTTTATCATCTCAGCAGAAACACATGGGAAAGATGGCATCCTCCGGGACTGGCGGGGATGTTCTCATGCCCACAGCCGTGTCATGCTTCCCAGGCCTCCAGGAGCCACTGGCAACTTGAGGGCAGCTGCCGAGGCACAATGGAAAAGTGAAATGTGAGGGGAAGCCCAAGAAATGACTTCCCTCTTCAATTTCAGTAGCATTGCATTCAGTACCTATGATCCAAAGAGGTGACATTTTGATTTATTTTTTGTTAGTGTTACTTTGCTTCCAAATACAGAACTCTTCAAACTTATTAAAAATAATTGTGGCAAAATATATAGAACATAAAATTTATCCTTTTAAAGTGTATAATTCAAAGACATTAAGTTTGCTGTCTGTATTCTGCAACCATCATCATCCATCTTTTTCATCTTTCCAAACTGAAACTCCGTACCCATTATAAAAGAACCCACCATTCCCTGTCCTCCCAGTCCCTGACAACCCCTGTTCTATCTTTTATCTGTATGATTTTTTATACTCTAGATAACCCACGTAGGTGGAAGCATACAGTATTTGTCCTTTTCTGACTGGCTTATTTCACTTAGCAAAATGTCTTCAGGGGTCATCCATGTTGTAGCATTTGTCAAAATTTTATTCCTTTTAATATGTAAATAATACACTATTGTATGTATTAATGTATATCACACTTTGTTTATCCATTCATCTGTCAAACTGGGATTGCCTCTGCATTTTGGCTCTTGTGAATAATGTTGCTTTAAACATCGGTGTTCTAGTCCCTGCTTTCAGTTGTTTGGGGATATATACCAGAAGTGGAATTGCCAAAAATGCACTCTTAAAAATGGGAAGGAAAGATCCTGAGGGGAGTAGGCAGTCCTATGATTTACGCTATCAACACACTGGAAGAAAAGGGGCAGTGGTAAATGATCCAGAACACAGAACCTAGTGAGATTGATGGAAGCAGTCACCCAGGCAAGGAGGGGAAGGTGAGAGGGTGGGTTTGGTCTTAAAGAAGGCTGAGCTGTTGGTGAATTGAGGATTGGATCTTGAGAGGTTCTTCTCCTTGGTGAGGTTGTAGGCAGCTAAGAGTGAGCTCTGGAAGGCTAAGCCAGGGCCAGGACCTCCAGGAGCCACTCCAGGGCATACCGTCAGGCATGCACGCAGAGGCACCATGTCCGCCCTTCTCCCCTCTCTGCTGGTGAGGCCCTCCCACGGCAGCTCTGCCCTGTGCCCGGCAATGCTCAGCACTGGGGTGTCTGCAAGTCCTGCCATCTGAGAAATGGCATGATCCAGGGTGTTCTGGGCTCTAAGCTGCTCTGGGGTGGTTAGGATAGGTGTATTTCCTGCAGATTCATGCATTCAAGTGACCCTTGGAAGCCAAATCAGACTTTGGGGTTTTAACATATCATTTCCCAAATGTGGGGGCCCCCGAAGTTGGCTCGGCTGTGTGTACCCTCTGGGCTGTGAAAAGCTTTTAGGGGAAGGGCAGATGAAATGAGCACAAGTAGGAAGTCATGGCAAAGCTTAGGATGGTCACCTTTGATGGCCTGGAATGATCTGACCTGGCACCAGGGCCTTCCCTCCCTGGGACAGGCCCAGCCAGTACCCCAAGAACCTGCATTTTTGTTCTATGCTGCCTCTCCCATTAAGCAGTGATGATAGCACCTGTGGATAATGACCAGTCTTGGAGAGATTTACATTCTGCATACTTGGTTAAAAATTTTTTTTATGCAACCGGTGTTCTACTTTTTCCTAGAATCTTTGCCTCTCTAAGGACTAGTCCTTGCTCTTGCAAAGTGAAGGGAGAAAGGGATCCAAAAAATATTGGTCCACAGTAACTTTCAATTAGCATTGTTAGCCAAATGCTCTGAAGTTCTGTGAGAGCCCACCCAAACTCCTGCTTTGTTATCTAAAGGGGCCCTTCACAATAAGATAGCTGACATTTTGGGCCTGGATTTCAAGAGGATTTATTAGTCAGGGGCAAGCGGGGAGTTTGGCTCCATGACAACTTGGAACATTTGCCGTTGATCTGGAAAGAACGACAGCACACGTCTGAATAGAGAGAAAAGGGACAGAGTTCTCAGCTGAACGCTAATGAGAAGAAGATGAAAGTGCTTCAGAAAGATGTCCAGCCAGCAGGTTATGTGGTGGGTGGTTTGAGTACAGAAGGTCACACCCAGGAGGGACTTGTCAGGGAAAAATGGGTACTTAAATTAAGACTATCCAAGTAGCTATCATCAGAACAGTCTTTTCCCAGGGTTTAAAAAAACATTGCATATAAAAGAAGGATGCACTTGTTTAATTGTCTAGATTCCTCTTACATTTCGTCCTGTGGCCCCTTTAGGGTTGAGTGGCAGTGGAAGACACTGATTTTTATGTAAGTGTCTTAGACCTGAGATAAAAATGAATGAAAAGGATAAAAAAATCTTTGAATGATTTACAAAGCAGTGGAAAAATTCTGCTTTAGGAATCGAGGAAGATGGAAGTAGCTTTGGCTCTGATGCAGCTCTGGCTATTCAAAACGAGAGATTATCTTACCCATTGGCCCTCTGCTCTCTCATTTTATAATGGGGTAGGAAAAGTGGGAGGTGGCTGGATTAGAAGTCTTTTGCTCATGATCCAGAGGGCTTCAGAATCTTGTCCCTCCAAGATAGGATAGTTGGCAGTGTGTTATATCTTGGTGTACATGGGCATTTTTCTGGGGAAGGCTCATTACTTTGGTCCTATTCCAGGAAGTGGTCCATGGCTTCTCAAATGTTAACAACTCCTGAACTGGATCCTTAAATACCCTAATAGTCTTTGAATATGCTGTTGCACTTCTGTGATTCTAAAGTTATTCAGGTGTGCTCTGTGAGGGGGCTGTGATTCCCCCAGTCTGTTATGTTTTCATTGTAACATGAGAATATGTTGCAGTGTAGGTTCATGCTCTGGTACAGTCTTGTTTCCTGGTCTTGGCTGGGCTTTTTGGGGACAAGTAATTAAGAAGGAAGAAATACGAGTCTTTGGCTTCTCTCATCACTCCAGTTCCTGATTGTGCCTGTTCATCCCAGCCCTGAGGGTCTCAGACAGCCCCATTGTGAAGCCCAAGCAGCTTTTCTGCTCTCCATCTTGTCCCTACCACCCTTGCCGCAGCCCTCTACCCAGACATGCCCATGTGACATCCCTGTCTTCCAACAGTTGATTCTAATTGAAAAGCTTGATGGGGAGTGATCTCTGGGTGGGGGAACCTTTCAGTGACCTCTGGATACCCTCTTCCTCTGGTAGAAGAACATTTCTGCAGAATTACTAAGCTCTGCATGTGCAGAAGGAGGCAGAGATGGAGGAATGTGTTCTTTTTGAAGGAGAAAGCTCCTGGGGTAGAATTTCATACTGGGTGAACTTGCTGAAAACACCCACAGAAGTGGCACATCAGACCATTCTGCCCACAAGCTTAAAAAAAAACAAATGAAATCAAAAGATCCTCTGTTTGACATACACAAAATTCACTGTTTCAAAACACTTTCAACGTGATTTCTGTTTCGTTAGATTTCTTGTTCCAAGGATTTTGCCCCGCCCAGCATGGGATTGCTGAATATTCTGAGAACTGTGTCTCCTGTCCTGAGTGTGACCTCAGTGTGAAGCGTGACACAGGGATGGTCACACACAGAGGAGGGGCATCTTAGTCGGAGTGGGGCTTAGGGCTGTTGAGGAGATATACCTCTGCCTTTATTACTAAGCTATTCAACAGACATCCTTAGCAGCTTTACTTTCCTTCAGTTGTGGGAATCCTAGAAATGGCACCTGGGATCGTCCCGTTCTTGGACAAAGGCTGAAAAAGCTGATGAAGAAGTTGCTAGGGCACTGCTGTTAAAGGTTAGCTTGTATCTGCTCCGGACGATTTGGGAAGTACCAGTGGGACCTTCATGTGTTTCGTGAGCGTTTTGATGATCTTGTTTCCAGAGGATAAATTGAGTCCAAGCCATTTGGAATTCTGAAAATCATTGAATTTCTTCTTTCTTTCTTTTCTTTTTTAAACAGAAGTTCTTCTTCATTTAAGACATATTCCATACACAACTTTTTAAAAGGAAAATTATTTTCTGGATATTCAGTTTTACACTTGTTATCCTTAATGTGAATCCATGTGACCCCAACCACTCAGCTCACTGTGCGGGATGGATTTCAGAGATTTTTGAAAGCTGGAAGAGTTTTATCATTTCCTTTCCATTAAATGATTCTCTTTTGCCAGCTTTGGTATTTTCCCTAGAATGTTTTAAGAAAGAAATTGTATAGAAACTTTTCTATTCACATCACATGTCATTAAAGCCCTGCTGTGGGATGAGGTTTGACTCCTGAACAGAAGTCTTTTGATAGCTCAAAATCTGATGTTCAGCAATTATTGCTTTTTGAGAACTCCAAGTACACCCAGCATTGCAGTTTTTGAAACAATCGCCTCTTTTCTCTGGTTTCTCATCTCACTTGGCTCCCATGGAGACATGAGACAGGCCCTCTGTTTCTGTTTAAGTAGAACAACTGACATTTATGGCCCAGCTGGAAGGAGAGAGGTGGGTTGACTGATTCAGGCTTTCATTTTTTTTTTTTTTTTTTCTGAACTAAAAATGTGATATGAGTTCGTTATATGTTTATTTAATCTTAATTCAGGCTCCTCTATAAAAATCCTGGTGGGAGAAAGAACCCAAAGCCTCAACATATGTGTTGAACTTGGAAAAAGAAACTTTAATCCTTGGAAAAACAGTATTGTGTCAACTTCAGATTGCAACTAGTTGCAGTATATTCAGACAGTGGCAGGAACTTTTTATTTCCCATTTTAATATTCAGTTCATACAATCATGCATTAAAGTGAACTTTTGAGTGCATATTTTCCCTAAATTTTCTTCAGGCCTGTATTTATTTTATTTGACTGAAACCCTAGTGGCCTGTATGAAGAGAGCCAGATGTTTTGCATTTACAGACGGTGCACCTGATATGGCCTTAGCAGGTTTGCTGGTTGGCAGCTGTTAGCTGGAGCTCTCAGCATCAGTATGCATTTTAACTGCAGAGAACAAACGAAAGGCTCCATTGATTGGTAATTTATATGCTCTTCCCTATGTTCCATGCTTCAGGCTCATTAGGTGATTTATTACTTAGATGACCTTATGAAGTGGGTCTTCTTACTAGCCTACTGCTTCATTGAAGATAAAGCCGCAGATCAGAGGAGATCCATGACTTTTCCAAGGTCACAAAGATAGAAATTAGAGAGGAAAACTGGGGTGTCCGACTATAATTATTATGTTATACCCCTTTGGCCCAAATGTCAGTTGGGCCCATCGTGCCGGTTCAAATATGGAAAAACAAGAAACTCACCGCCATCCAAAAATGCAAGGGAAGTCCAATAGCCTCTTGTGAGTTCCTGGGATGTAGGCTCTTTTTGGGAGGGGCAGTTCAGCTTTGCGATTAGGAGCATGGGCTATACAAGGTATGATTAACCCATCTGTGCCTCTCCTTCCTCATTTGTAACATGGAGATAAGAATGGTCTCCACTTTGCAAGGTGGGTGTGAGGATTAAACTAGTCCATCCATGCTCACACACAGTAACACTCCAGGCCGGATGATTACCATGGGTGTGACTTTTGGACTTGGGATCCTCCTTCTGCTCAATACATTCAGTCTATTGAGGATTCATCCTTGGTTTCCCAGGTGTTACTTCTGTATCAACCTCATCATAGAACTCAGTCCTTTCAATTTCCAAAGACCTACTATTTCTCCAGAGTCTTGAATGTGTGTTTAAGTAGGTTTTACCAACAGCTCTGAGGGACTCAGAGGGGAATTTCCATATTGAAAGGCATATAATCTCAGTTGAATATTGAGTGCACTTTTTCTTAAAAGTCCATGATGTCCACATCATAGCTTTTATTGCCATATCTCCTGCTAATTCCTGTTCTCATAGTCTCACACACTGCTGTATTAAGATGAAACAGTTTTCTAAAGAGAATCTTGGAGCTGGCTGTTAAGGTAATTTCTTTTTTTGACTCTGACACTGATTTTTAAGGGAGAGAAGCATTCTTTGCTGGTTGATGGTGTTCTTTTTTCCTCCCTTTCTCCCTCCTAGCTTCCCTTTCTCCCCACTGCCTACACCACTTCCCTGTTCCTAAATGTAAGAAAAAGACTGAATTCACTGGTTAGGTATTTTCTAACATCAAGAACAATGTATGTGTTGAAATGCTACTTTTGTCCCTTTCCAGTTTTATTGAATTTTCAGAGAATCCTTCCTTTTTCTCCTAATTACGTCTTAGAATAGTTCATCAGTCACGCTCACCTCCCAGCTCTCACAGATTGATCGAGGAGCCCCTGCGGAGCTGTTATCGAGCATGTTGTCCCCTCTGCTTTTCCCAGCGTGCCGTCTCCCATCCTGACTCTGTGGTCTCTGAAGCAAGACAGCTGGTTAGGATCAGGGTGCATCTCTAGATCGTCCCCCTCCCCTCAAGGGAGGAGCTCACTTCCTCAGGGAGACAAGCCAGAAGGTGGTAAGTGGTTATAGGAGAGGAAAGCCTGGGCAGAAGAGAGGACATGACCAAAGCTGGACTGGCCCAGCAGAAATGTGGTTAATGTGAAGTAGATGTGTGTGAGTGTGCATACATACATGCACACATAAATATGTATGTCATTATTTTTCTAATTATATAATTACTGCATATAAAATAATTTTGGTTAGGGGATTTGGAAAATATGGAAAAAACCCAAAGCAGATAAATAAAAATATCTACAATTTCACCATCCAATCTCCGCAAAACATTGCTATGTTTCTTTCTACTTGTCTTTGTATGACAACATACATGCTGCACATATAACATATTTCAAATCAGAAATGACCTTATGCCAGCTCATTATAGATAACTCTATTTAGGCTAAATTAGAATCAATGTATGGTTTTTTTTTTTTTTTTTGCCTGACACAGGAAACTTACTCACTGGCCTTCTCTGATCTTTACAGTGTTCTGAGCGTCCATGCTCCTTTCCAGTGAGCTCATCGTTTAACCTGCTCAGCCCAGTCACATGCATCTCAGCATTCTCGCTTCTGCCCATCCTCTTGTAGAATGCTTTCTTGACGTTTTGATTAAATCTAAATAGCTTCAATCCTCTGTATCTCTGCTGGCCCCACCTAGCCTCCTGTCCCATCACAGACAGGAGAACCCATTTGCAAAAGTTTTTATACACGGCTGAGCTGCAGGAGACGCCTGTTCCTTCACAGATGTCTGTGAAATCGATCATTTCAGCATTCAAAAGCAAAACAGTAGGTATAAACTTTGGGCTTGCAAGTATAAACCTAGATTCAGGTCCATTTCTCTAGACAAAGTTTTAGCCTCTGTAAAGTGAGATATTAAAAGTGAGCATTTGATTCTGGATTAATTTAAGGGTTCAGTGAGATATGCTCACGAAATATGCTCAGTCCCATACATATGATATGAGTCCTCAATTTGTGGATATCATGGTTCACTAACTTCAAGACTGTAGAACAAAATGATATGTAGAATTCAAGTGACATTTTCCCAAGGTGAGCCCTACACAGTGGAACTTTTCTGCAAAGAGTAACTGACATGGAAGGTGAGTTGAAATGGAAGTAATGGACCAATACAATGGTAGCCATAGCTACTTGAGGACTTCCTGCATTCCAAGCCCTTCACAGGTTTCATGTAATTTTCTCTGCAATGCTAAGAAGTGGATACCACTACTTTGTCCATTACAATATTTGAAATTCCAAAAGAAGTCAGCTTAAATGATGAGGAAATTCATTCTCTCTCAGGACAAGAAGTCCAGAATTAGAGCAATCTGCAGAGTTGGTTGACTCAGTGATTTAAATTGTCAAGTGCAAGCTTGCTTTTGCTCTCTCTCTTCTGCCATCCCTACATTGGCTTTACTGTTAAGCTAGAAGCAAGATGGTGGCAGTAGTTTCAGATATCACAGCCAAACACAGCAAAGTTCAGAGTAAGATTATCTCTTCGCATGGCTCTCTCTTAAAAGTGAGAACAATTTCCCCAAATATCTGCTATAGATTTTCTATTACACTTTAGTGTTCAGAATTTAGCCTGTTTCTGAATCAGTCTTTAGAAAGCCAAATGTAATTATTCTTAGGTCAATTAGGTCTACTTCTAGAGTTAAGGGTGGGATTAGCTGCCCCGAAGGTCATGCCTCTAAGGGAAGAGGTGGATACCTGGCAAAACTGGGGTCTTATTAAGAAGGGAAAATGGATGCAGGGTTGGTACTCAGTAGCATCCAGTTAAAGATCATCCCTATTTTTCAGATGAGGAAACTGGCAATCATAAAGCTTAAGTAACATGTCTGATGTCCTATAGCTAGCAAGGCACAGAGATAAAAATTATAATGCATGGCTCATCTGTCTTCTGTGATTACATATCCTTAAAATGGGTAAATTTATAGCTGCCCTGTGTCTTTTGCAAATACTCAGATCATGAGGGTGCATCTGAAGTAAGATTCTTTTAGGCGACTGTAAAACCTGGTGGAGCAACCGACGTCTCACACTTAACAATGTGGGATGCTGAGAATGCCGTGTGAAGCCAGCGTGATTTGGTACATGGCCAGGAGTAGGGTGGTGCCTCTTGAGAAGCAGTGGAGGTGAAAAGGCTAATCCTTCAGCAGTGACAGGTCATACAAAAGACACGTGTAGTCTTGTGCCAGACAGTGATACAGAAAGTGTCCCCATCATACATCATTGGTGCTTCCAGTGCCATCTCCCAGACTCTGTATTCTTCACAAACGTGTACTTAGCTGTTCATCACGAGATCAAATGGAGATAAAATCCTTCTCATATATATGGCGAGGAAAGAAATCTTGAAGAGTCAGAATCTCACTTGCGGCCACAAAGTTAAAATGTGTGTTCTTCCTCGACCAGTGCTCCAGCCACATTCCCCTCTCTCTGACAGCTCCGTGAGCTGTCCTTCCCTTTCTGTGCCCGTGGACTCCATTCTTGACCTTCCCCTCAATTTACACGCTCTGCTTGACTACCTTGAAAGACAGCCAGAATGCCAGTGATGTTTAGGTCTGTGTTTCAGACTCCCAACTTTTGCCTAAATGCTAGGACTTTATTGCATCTACCAGTGGATGCCTTTCTAATAACCTCAGAGGCTCCTCAAACTCAACATGTCCATACATTCGTATCTTCCCGTGCCCACCAGAACCAAAACAAGAACATTTTTTCTGTCCCACAGTCTTTTGAATTGGACACAACCATCTAGCCCATAGTGTGACATGGAGTCCTTGGGATTATTTTGACTTTTGACTCCTGCTATTTCTACTTCCCCTCTCCAGCCCTGTCCAGCTCTCCATCCTTACTGACTCTGTTCTGGAGCAGGCTTTCATTCTTCCCTGCTTTGGCTGTTTCAGTAGTCTTTGCCTCTTCTCCCTCTGTCTCTCTTCTGTGTGAAACCCATCCTCCCTCTTCCACTGGAGGTATCCCCCAAAACACAGGCAAAGTCACACCACTTCACGAGCAAACTCTTGATGAGTCTTGAAGGGTAAAAATCCATCCTCTTCAGAATATCACATAAGGCTCTTCACAGTCTTGAACTAATTTGTCCCCAGAAGACTTCCTACCCCGTAGAGAACTAAAGTATATCTTTCAAGACTCAGCACACACGTTCCTCCTGGGTTCCCAAGAGAGACTAATTTTTCTTCAGTGCTCCTCCAGCACATGGCACATGCTGTGACACAGTGCTTGTAGCTTTACATTGTAATACAGCTTTTTCTTTTTAGGCTGTGCCCCTCTAAACTGTGAGGATCATGGTTTTCTTTGTATTTTTAGCTCCCATTCAGCTGGGAGGGCCTGCAAGATAAATTTTGTTGAAAATAAAATAACCGCTTTGAGCTATATATCTACATATGGTGAATGTTTTGTGGTTAAATACTAAACTAACCAATGCTTGTGTCTCAAGACACAAGCTTGTGTTTTGAAACAACAAAACAATGCTGTGTGTGTGTTTTTTTTAAACCTTTACGTCATTCACACAGGCAACATATACTCCTTGTAATAACTCTTCTTTTGGAGTGACATGCACGCGCCAACTTTTCTTTAAAGGTGTGCTAAGTTGCTTCAGTCGTGGCTGACTCTTGACGACCCTATGGACTGTAGCCTGCCAGGCTCCTCTGTCTGTGGGACTCTCCAGGCAAGAATACGGGAGTGGGTTGCTATGCCCTCCTCCAGGGGATCTTTCTGACCCAGGGATGGAACCCATGTCTCTTACATCTCCTGCATTGGCAGGTGGGTTGTTACCACTAGTGCCAACTGGGAAGCCCTTGGGTAGTGACTCTCACTCTTAAACAATGGGGTAGGTGGTGGTATTCCTTGAAAATCACTGCTGTGCCCCATTACAGATATGTTTGACATGATGAAAGCTGTAAGTTTCAAATGTGTACTTTGTGCCAGGCCTTGTTCCTCTTTGATATTTGTGTATTAAGTCATTTATTTAAATTATTTAAACAATGATCTTGGTCCTACCGTTTCCCCAGTTTACAGACAGGAATGCTAACACACAGAGAGGTTAAGTAACTTGCCCCAGTCATTGCTGTGTGTGCAGGCTCAGTCACGTCCCACTCTTTGCAACCCCATGAGTTGCAGCCCTCCAGGCTCCTCTGTCCATGGAATTTTCCAGGTGAGAATCCTGGAGCAAGTTGCCATTTCCTCCTCCAGGGGCTCTTCCTGATGCAGGGATCGAACCTGGGTCTCCTTTGTCTCCTGCGTTGGTAGATAGATTCTTTACCACTGAGCCACCTGGGAAGTCCCACCTTGGCCAAGATCATACCACTTAATCAGTGATCAAGCAGGAAGAGAACGCAGACTGTCTTGTTCCAGATCCAAGTGATCTGGACCTCTAATGATCTGGAACCACTAGTAATGACCCATTTCCATCTTATAGTCACAGTTAATCCTTTGTTATACCAAAGATGTAACACTTTGATTAACATCATGAATAGTCAGGAGCAAATATGAATGTTTGATTTTTCTGCTTCTGGCTTCTCTTAACTGGGACTCTTTTCTTATCAACACATTCTTCTACTGGTGCTTGGACTCAAGACGTGACTCTCATATTCACCCAAGTTAACAAATGATTATTCCACACAAAGATGAGCAATAAGAAATCTGAGTCATTAATTTGCCAAAATGTTCCCCCATTTTACACTTCAGATCTTTTCCTCTTTTACACTTGTGATAACACACTTATCTTTGTCCTACAAACCCTGATGAGTAACAGATAATGTTAGTACACACTGGAAATTTGTGGACTTGGACCTTGAAGAAGCAAATAAAGTGAATAATCCCCTTGCTCCCCTGTCCCTCAAATCAGCAGCCATCGAAGGAAGAGGGCTCTAATTTCTCTGCTAGAATTTGAACCTGTTGTTCCAGGGAGTCTGGTAATTTTCAGCCTGAGGCTTTGAAATGCTCAAGCTTTCTGCTGTGTGTGTGTGTGTGTGTGTGTTTGTGTGTGTGTGCGTGTGTGTGTGCGCGCGCGCATATATGCAGGTGGATGGAGGGACAGGTAGTGTTCAGGAAAAGAATAAAGTCCACTTTCAATGTCAAGGTTAGCCATCCTTTTGCTTATACTTTGGAGGGAAGAATGAGGATCCTGTCACTCCAAACATAGCATAAACCGCCCCAGAGGAGGTCTTCATTACCCTTCCACTTTGTCTCTCTCTGCTCCCTTTCTCGCCTCTCTGCTCTCCCTCCCTCCCTCCTTCCCCTGTTTTCATGGAATTGACCGGCTGTTCTTTCCCAGTCAGTGCTGTTGAAGAATCAGTTTGCTGTTCTTTTGCATTTGTTTTGGAGCATTGTGTGCTTTTGTGTGGTTTCTCCTCACCTAGAAGGCCCTGCTTTGCCTTAGCCTCCACTTGTTTTTCTCTCCACAGGACCCATTTAGAATGCAGTGTTTCATCTGACATGCATACAAAGTGCTGGCGAGGACAGGCTTTCTCAGAGGACGAGGAAGTCCTGTTTTCCCACTTGTGATAGCACACTTGTGATAACAGCCCTCCAGGGTTCTTCTTCTGTACAGGGGTGCCCATGCCCTTTCTTGTTCTGTGGGTTTGCATTTTTGCCTGCTATCAAGTGTCCCTGCTTAAAATCCGTGACGCTATGTGATGGCTGCTTTCGAGAAGCAGGAGAGGGCACAGATGGAAAAAAATCATGAATGTGTAAGGCTGGATCAACCCTGGGCCTGATTTTGTCAGATGACATGAAATAAACCTCAAGGAGCACTTAGAAGAGACTTTGGGATATTAGGCGCTAACCAATGATCTCTCCCTTGTTAAAAGTATATCTGACATTTTTCTTCCCAAACATTTTAAGACCTGCTCAGGCTTCCCTTGTGAAAAGGGCGCTTTGGAGTGCCACAGAGAGAAAGATTACAAAATGTGTCACCTCAAACTCATTAGAATCCGCTTGTAATATTGTAATATTGTTTACTGGATTTTAAGCTGGCAAAGCTCTCATTTTATTAGGCATCTTGATTGATTTTGGTATACCTAAGGTCATTTTGTCTGTGCAAGGCAGAGAGGGACGGGGCAAACAGAAGCCACACACGCACAAAACCCTGATGGTTGACTGTTCTCTGGAACACGCCAGGGAAGGGGCACAGAGGTTTTGAATTCCCAACCGGGTGGATATGTGTTCCTCACGTGCTGAGTTGCATCAACCTTCTCTACCTGGTCTGGGCCCTTTATGAGATTCTGAGTGTTGGAGGACCTTTACGCTGCTGCTGTTGGGAGAGAAACATCCTCCCTAATGGGCTAACTCCCTAACACTGGAAAATGGAAACTGGCTGGCCCACTGAAGCAGGGAATGGTTCATTTCCTATCATTAACAGAGTGAGAAAGATGTAGTTCACAGAGTTCTTTAAGCTGGAAAAGCACATTATCCTAAATACTCAATTTCCTGGTGGATGGCATCAGCTTTCCTAATTTCCTTTCTGCAGCAGCCCTGCTCTCGGATATTTCTAGATTCTGGGGGCTGTTGGAACACCCGCTAAGTGGTGCAGATGTTCAACATGCTGGGAGGAGAGAGGGGATGACATGAACTCAACCCTGGGTTAAAACAGTGATGTCTGCTTTCTTCTGAATGATACATTGGTGTTTAATCCTCAAGTTGCTGTAGAACCTTTCTAAATATTTAGGTGTAGGATCTCAGGTTAAAACTTTCATGTTCAGGCTCATGTGGGCATAAATCAGTCAAAACAAAACAAGCAAACCAAAAAGCAACCTCCCACTTCAATTCTCGGTGGGTATTATTTGTAGGTAATCCCTTCTTGGGAGACAAGTCTTTCATCTAGAAAAACAGGTTTGCATCACATAGTCTATTTAGTTCACTTATTGATATTATGTTGGAGAAGGGAATGGCAACCCACTCCAGTATTCTTGCCTGGAGAATCCTGTGGACAGAGGATCCTGGTGGGCTACAGTCGATGGGGTCACAAGAACTTGCACATGATTAAGCAACTAACACACACACACACACCCTAATTGTAGGTTTGGATTTATAGTATACTCCTTTTCAAGGAGCTCAGAGAATTTAATCCTCTCTCCTGTTTATTTGCAGAATGCCCTCAGAAGAAACAAGATAGTAACTAAATTTCCCTTCTAACATACGGCAAACAGCTTAGAATTACAGAAACGTCAAGTGATTTGCCTAGGGTTACACAGCAGGGGATGTGATCTGCTACAAAAACATAAAAATATATATGCTTACTCACTGTTAATGCTGCCTGCCCGTGACATTGATAATGCATTTCAAGTTATTGATAATTTCTGTGTATGGAGTACCTGAAAAACATACCTTGGGCCACAGACTTGTCTCATTTCACCACCACTAGAGCTTTATAAGGTTGGCATTGTTATCCCTACTTCACAAGTTAGAAAACAAAAATTCAGGGTCACAGAGCTGGCAGAGATAGTGACAGTGATTGGACTCTGATCTGAGTCCACTGTATCAGCTGCCTGTGGAACATATGAAAACAAAGATATCTGAATGTGAAGTATTAATAGATACAGTGGGTTCATTGACATCTGGGGAGTTAGAATTCTGAGAGAAATTGAAGAGTAAACATTTCAGATCAAGTTTGGTTTGCTAGTTCCTGGTTATAATAAAATTGTTAGTATCCTTTTCCTCCCTTCTGACCAGAGTTAATCTTCTGAAAGAGAGTCTGAGGGTTGTTGCAGGCAGGTTTTCCCATGAATGGGGGAAGAAAAGGAGTGTGAAAGGAAAGGAGGGTGATTGAAGAGGACCTTCCCTTGGTGGCCCTGTTTGTCTCTGCAGAGGTCTGTTTTGGGGCAAGGACTCTGGGTAGAGAGAGGGAACGGGCACTAAAGGCAGCCGTTCACAAGATGCGATGAGCCTGGAAGGGCCTCGGGGCCATCCTCCCCTCAGTCATAAAGGTCCTCCCCTCACCTAAAGACAGGTATTTCAGAGGGAGACATGAAAGCCCCAGAGAGAGGAGAAAAGGGCTTCAGAGAAACCAAGCAGGGGAAAGAAGACAGGTCCTCGGGGCTCAGGCCCTCCTTGCTGGCCTGGGAATGCTCGGATGCTTGGGCGTCAAGTGCAGTCTTGGTATCATCATCGCTAGGGGACTTCTTAGAACTCAGATGCGCAGGCTCCCCCTCGACTTACTGATTCAGAAATGCTGGAGTGGGGCTCAGCAAGCCAGGATTTAGCAAGCTGTCCAGGTTTTGAACACACAGCATCTTTGGGGAGCATTGTGCTAAGGAGGATTGGCCCTGAGACATATAGAGCCGTCCAGAGAGAGAAGTGTATCACAGGCGCCATTTCACTTTTCCTACTATGATTATTTGACTAACAGCCATGCAGCCCACTCTGAGCTGTAACCGCGGACTGTGTGCCAGTAATGGCTAGATGCTTGTGTACCCTTCTGGGCCCCCGGGAAGACTACATTTCCCAGCTTTCCTTGAATTTAGACTGGACAGCCTGTGTGGGACTATGAGAACTAGATTTTATTGTAATAAATAGATGAGATTTGGGGCGTTGTTTCTCACAGTGGCTTCTATTAACTACTCTGATTAATAGAGACTGTAAGTAAAAACAGGGTAAGGACCAGTCCAGTTTTTTTGTTCATGATTATATTGAGGGGTGGTATTCAAAATGTTAATAGATGCTATAACCCTGGGACCAACCAATATGAGGACACTGACTGTAGTATGAGTGGGGTCCTGGATACCTTCTGCACTTCTGGGTGTTCGCCCTTTAGCTGAGGGACTTGGGGGGACTCCAGGGATTCCAAATGGAGATGCGTTGGCTGGGGCAGTACGGAAGAACTTTAGTATTGTAACAGCACACGCAGTTGTAGTGGTATAAGCCAATTATATCACTAATGCTTAGGACAATGGTGGCACAGTAGTTGTCCCATAAATTTTTTTGAGTTGTAACCAGGTAATTTGAATATAATGTACTTAGGGTCCTGACTAAGCTTTGAGGTTACAAATTGCAGACATCTGTTTTGAGTTCTTCTTAGTTTAAATAGCCCACAGAAACTAGAGACAGCCATGTGGGCTCCATTTGATCTACTTCTTTGCCCTAAAAGATTACCGAACACTGTACACAAAAATAAACTCAAAATGGATTAAAGACCTAAATGTAAGACCGGACACTATAAAACTCTTAGAAGAAAACATAGGAAAACACTCTTTGACATAAACCACAGCAAGATGTTTTTTGACCCACCTCCTAGAGTAATGAAAATAAAAACAAAAATAAACAGACAGGACCTAATCAAACTTAAAAGCTTTTGCAGGGCAAAGGAAACCACAAACAAGACGAAAAGACAACCCTCAGAATGGGAGAAAATATTTGCTAATGAAGCAAGGGACAAAGGATTAATCTCCAAAAAAATATACAAACAGTGCATGGAGTGCAATATTAAAAAAGCAAACAATCCAATCAAAAAGTAAGTGGAAGACCTAAATAGACATCTCTCCAAATAAGACATACAGATGGCCAAGAGGCACATGAAAAGATGCTCAACATCACTAATTATTAGAAAAATGCACATCAAAACTATAATGAGATATCACCTCACACCAGTCAGAATGGCCATCATCAAAATAATCTACAAACAATAAATGCTGGAGAGGGTGTGGCGAAAAGGGAAAATCTTACACTGTTGGTGGGAATGTAAATTGATACATCCACTGTGGAGAACAGTATGAAGTTTCCTTAAAAACTAAAAATAGAACTACCATATGACCCAGAAATCCCATTACTGGGCATATATCCTGAGAAAACCCATTCAAAAGGTCGCATGTACCCCAGTGTTCATTGCATACATGGAAGCAATCTAAGTGTCCATTGACAGTTGAATGGATAAAGAAAATATGGTGCATACATACAGTGGAATACTACTTAGTCATAAAAAGGAACAAAATTGGGTCTTCTGCAGAGACGTGGATGGACCTGGAGTCTGTCATACAGAGTAAACTAAGTCAGAGAAAAGCAAATATCGTATATTAATACATATATGTGAAATCTAGGATAATGGTACAGATGCACCTATTCCCAGGGCAGAAATAGGCACATGTAGAGAATGGACATGTGGACGCATGGTGGGGTCGGGAGGAAGGGGAAGATGAAATGAGTTGGAAGATTAGGATTGACATATATACTCTGCGCTGTGCAAGGCACTTCAGTCGTGTCTGACTCTTTGGGACCCCATGGACTGTAGCCCACCAGACTCCCCTTTTCATGGGATTCTCCAGGCAAGAATGCTGGAGTGGGTCGCCGATACATCCGCTACCATGTGTGAAATAGATAGTGGAAACCTGCTTTAAAGCACAGGAAGCTCAGCTCAGTGTATGTAATGATTTAGATGGTGGAATTGGTAGAGGGGGAAAGGGTGGGAGAGGAGCCCCAGAGAGAGGGGATATATGCTTACACACAGCTGATTCAATAACCTCAGATATGCAGATGACACCACTCTTATGGCAGAAAGTGAAGAGGGACTAAAAAGCCTCTTGATGAAAGTGAAAGAGGAGAGTGAAAAAGTTGGCTTAAAGCTCAACATTCAGAAAACTAAGATCATGGCATTTTGTCCCATCACTTCATGGCAAATAGATGGGGAAACAGTGGAAACAGTGTCAGACTTTATTTTTTTGGGCTCGAAAATCACTGCAGATGGTGACTGCAGCCATGAAATTAAAAGATGTTCACTCCTTGGAAGGAAAGTTATGACCAACCTAGATAGCATATTAAAAAGCAGAGACATTACTTTGTCAACAAAGGTCCATCTAGTCAAGGCTATGGTTTTTCCAGTGGTCATGTATGGATGTGAGAGTTGGACTGTGAAGAAAGCTGAGTGCTAAAGAATTGATGCTTTTGAACTGTGGTGTTGGAGTAGACTCTTGAGAGTCCCTTGGACTGCAAGGAGATCCAACCAGTCCATCCTAAAGGAGATCAGTCCTGGGTGTTCATTGGAAGGACTGATGCTGAAGCTGAAACTCCAATACTTTGGCCACCTGATGCGAAGAACTGACTCATTGGAAAAGACCCTGATGCTGGGAGGGATTGGGGGCAGAAGGAGAACGGGACGACAGAGGATGAGATGGCTGGATGGCGTCATGGACTCGATGGACATGAGTTTGAGTAAACTCTGGGAGTTGATGATGGACAGGGAGGCCTGGCGTGCTGCGATTCATGGGGTCGCAAAGAGTCAGACACAACTGAGCGACTGAACTGAACTGAACTGAACTGAACAGCTGATTCACTTCATGGTACAGCAGAAACTAATACAACATTGTAAAGCAATTGTACTCCAATTAAAAAAAAAGATGGATGAGGACTTCTTCTCAAATTATGTCCCTGACCTTTGTTGAGTTTCAAAATCCTTTGGTGTTTAATGAAGTTTATGTTTTCTTCCTAAAGGAGTGCACATACAAACATAAACTTGAGGATGTGGGTACTGTTTTGGGGGATTTCATAAGTCCTTTGAGGTCCACCTCCAGGAATGAAGAGTGAAACATGGAGAAAAGCAATCCCTGGAAGTGGCTAGGTGTGGCCCAGGACCCATTAATATTTGCCCTTGAGCAAAAAATACATGTAACTCTTAATAACAGAACTTGGGAGGTTTCTGAAGCATCTGTAACTTCTAAGATGTTTTATTTTTCTCTGTTCCTATCCTCTTGGCTGTAGTGATTAGTGGCATAAACTCTTAAAAAAACAGAAAAGGGTTTCTGACTTCATCTAGAAATGGATATTAGCTTTCACGTCATCATTTGTAAATTGAATTTGACTTATACACTGGGGCAGTTTATAAAAACTTGCATGTTGTGTCCATACACTTCCTCTTCTGTCTCAGATCCTGCTTAGAGAAACAGGAGGTTCTTCACGCTGCCAGAGCCTGTTTATTTTAACATCCACCATAGGGGGACCTGCCTTCCTGTTCCCCCACTGGATGTAAAAACTGTTGGATGGTGAGTCCTGCTGATCTAAAGGGAGGAATTTCTGGCGGTTGAATGATTCACTTCCCGATGTTAGTACAGTGAGAAAAATCTCATTCATAAAAGTTCCCTCACTTGTAGCAACTTTAACTTTCATAGGTTTTTATTACTGCATCATTCCACACCCTGATGCATCTTTTTGACATGGTCTGGTGGCCTGTGAGGAGGCTTGTCATTCCACACTCCAGGGGCCACTCCAGGGACCATACATAGACGGTCATCCTGCAGCAGAGGTCAAGGTGATGCTAGACACAATGAAGGGGCAGGCTTTTTTTTTTAAGGTAGTGTGGACTCAACTCCTGCCAAGGTTAAAAAAAAAAAATCTATGTATTGTGGCTTCCTGGCTCTGTTGCTGTCCAATGAGCCTTCATTTGCTCATGTCTGATTGTTGAGTACTTTAGGGGAAGGCATTTGAGAGCCTCTGCATTGTGCAGTTGAACTTGAAGTCCTGAGAGAGGAATGAACTTACTAAAGGTCATCGGCTGTACAGAGGCTGGCGATGGTTCTGTTTGACTGAAGCCTGTCTGGTGGAGTGGTCTTGGGAGGATAAAGCTGAAAGCAGGCCAAAGGAAAGGATGGTGGTGGGTTTGGAACGCCTCAGGAAGAATTTGTGCTCGATCCTGTGGGCCATAAAATCGTTCTCAGATTCTGAGTCTGAGAGCAAGGGAGCCACTGCCAGGACTTGTCTAGGAGATAAGCCAGGAGAGGGACAGACCAGGCACATTTGGTGGGCGTGTTGAGACACATCACCGACTTAGTAATTTTTCCCTGGACCTGGCATGAGTTTGCCCCTCAAAGACGTGGTGGTCCCCACCCTGGTATCTGTGTGGGAACCCCATACCCACGTGGCAGGCTGGCAGGGCTGAGCCAAGGGCAAGGAGGCAACCAGCTTCCAGGCAGCGGTGAGGTTATAAACAAAGCCGGAAGCAGAGAGGAGGTCAGAGGTCACAGAATTGGTCAGGCGCTGAGGCGTTTGTGGGATTTGGATGTCCTTAAGGGTAGCTCCCCAGAGCCAGGACATCAGGGCAGACCACTCATCTCCAGAGAGAGAGCAACACGTGTGGGCCTGTGAAGTGGGCGCCCTGCTCCACACCCCTTGGCTGGTTGCAGGCCTGCGGCAGCCCTGTCACCAGGGAACTGCCTAGAGAGGTCGGGTTACTCACACCAAATCACACGTCCTGACTCTGCCAGTGTTGGGGTGAGGACTTGGTCTTGGGTTCATTTAGTGGCCATCTGGGAACTGAGGTGGAGCTGGCCTTGTGGAGGAAATTTTGGATTTCATCCTGGACGAACAAGAACTGTTGGCTGGTCTTTCCTTCAGGTATATCCACTGTATAGATGTAAACGGAGACCCTGCAGGTCCCAGAGGAGCTCAGGGCTGTGAGAAAGTTGGGCGTGTGTCTGCCTGCTTTTCACACAGCCTGGCGGATGACCAGGCAGTGAGTGGAAGAGAGGTGTGCTGGGCAGAAGGTTGGGCCACCTTTTCCCTCACCAAGATCCCCGCCGTCCTGCAAGGTGGATGGGTTCTTTTGTTCCTTAACAGGAGAGAAGGAGAAAGCAGAATATTGCTAGGTCACAAGTGATGAGAGCACCCTTTTCTGGGGAACTTTTGGTGTTTTTCTTTATATCACTTAGAAAGACTGCTGGTAAGAGAAGGTGTTCCGGAGTTAGAAGGTCTAAGTTTTATCCTAGCTCTGTCACTAAGCAGACACATGGCCTTGGGCAAGTTGCTTACTTTCCTTGAGACTCTAAAATAAGCAAATGAATTGTCCCCTCATGTATTTGTTTTTAGGATTGAACGGGATGATAAAGGGAGAGCAATAGATGAGTGCCTGACATAGAGTAATCCCTCAAAAATATTAGCTGCAACCACAAATGTGATAATGTCCTCACAGTTGACACCAGTAACCCACCGCTTCCCATTTTCACATTTCTCAGCCTAACCTGGGAAGGTGACACTGGGTAGGAAGGTTTTGGTGGTGATTAACCCTATAAATAGAGTGTGTTGGTGGGTTGCCTGGAGGAGGGAGGGTGTACCACTCCTGAAAAATTACTCTCAGCTGCTGAAACCAATGCTCTTGGGTGACTCAGTGGAGGAAGTGAGCTGCACAGTAGATGACAGGGGAGAATTTTATTCCCAGCTGTGGCACTAATGATACCCCAGGCCAAGTGCCAGCAGTGAAGGTGATGATGGAGGGGCGAGGTGGAGGGAGGAAAAAGGAGATGGGTGTTGGGAGAGAGAACCATTGGCTAGGAACTGAACCAGAACTTCAACTCAGATGGGAGACAGCTCATGAATCAGCAGTAAAAGTCCCTCGTAAAGGCCATATGTGCAGTCCCATGAAAAAGTTTATCCCCCAGATGTGACATTTTAATATGATTAAAACAAGCCTTGACAAAGTTGAGCCAGATAGGGGGTGGGGGCGAGGCGGTTTCTGAAATCCTGCAGATTCATTGTGAGGTGCAGAAAATGTATAGGAATTCTCTCAAAAGCCTCGGCAGGCCAGTAATTGCAGATTTCGTGAGTTCTAATGAGGAAGCATTGAAGTTTGGCAAACACATTGGCGCTGTGTGTCCCCAAAGCCCAGTGGTATTTGTCTGCTTGGCTTTTGAACTCTGAGAAGTGGCACAGCAATCTCCAGTAATCACAGGAGATTTCAGATCACCAATGGATTTATTCCAGAAACATCTTAGCACGGGGCTTAAGAAAACCTCACACTCTTAATTATGTGCTGAAAAAGGTCATTGGGTGGAATTTCCTTAAGAAGGATTCCAGTGTTTCATACAGAGAGGCCGGTAGGCTGAGACCATTTTGACATCCTGCTGTAAAGCCAGCTTTTTGCACAATTTCCATGGAAAAGTGGTGAAGAGTTCTGTAGCCTTTAAGTCTATGTGATTTTGGAATGCTTCTCCTTCTGGCAGGGGGGCTTTGGTAAAGAGGATTCTAAGAGAGTGATATATGTGGGAAAAGTGGGAAGATTTTGAAGACTTAAAAATAACAAGTGCATTCTTGGGGTTCATGTGACTAGCACTCTATTGTGTGGTTTATTTGAAGCACTGGGTCCTTTGACTGAATTTTCAAACTCATCTCTCACTGTGGCCTTTGGGAACAGAGCACAAAACCCCAGCCGTGGTTTATGCTGGGGTGAGAGAGGACGGAAGATAATTCTGTTTCTCAGAATTCACACTGTGTTCGGATTAGAGAGAGTGAGCCCTCACTTGAGAGCATGCGGACATGTGTGTATGTTTGTGGTGATCATGTCTTACACAAGATGCAGCAATAGCACAAGAGTCGTCAGTTGCACGAGCTCGCTGAAGCCAGGAGAGACAGTAGATGAAAACTTTAGGTGAGTTGCAGGTGCCCAAGTTTCAGGCAGGTCATAAACCTGTATGTGCCTAGTTCGAAGGCAAGATCTAGTTGGTCTGAGCATGGAAATGGGTCTTATTTCAGTATTTATTGTCCTAGGGCATGTGTAAGACTGAGTTTACCTGTTTAGATAGCTTTACCTTGCAAGAGAACAGCTCTACAAGATTGGAAATGAGCAGATTCTGTGTCAGAGCCAAGACTTTCTGGAGCCAGTTTACCATTGAACCTGTCTTTTAAAATAACATTAAGACTTCCTACTAACTCTTTGCTGGTAGCTCAGTCAGTAAAGAATCTGCCTGCAATATGGGAGACCTGGGTTTGATCCCTGGGTTGAGACAATCCCCTGGAGGAGGGCATGGCAACCCACTCCAGTATTCTTGCCTGGAGAATCCCCATAGACAGAGGAGCCTGGTGGGCCGCAGTCTATGGGGTCACAAGTGGGTGTTAAGATATACTTGAAGGTTTCTATTCCTGATAGGATAGGACCTCTTAGATCCAGGTTGCTCAAGGAAGTGACCATCAACTTTCAGCATGCCATTCTTTCTCCTCAGCCAACCATCCTTTCCCCCTCTCTCCAGCTGACTACCTGTTGGGTATTTCTCTACTCTTCACACTCTCTGGTTACTTTATGCCTGGTAGTACTTTGGCTTTTCTAGGATGGAAAATAAAAGGCCTATTGTTTAGTCCTGTGGAGGAGTTTTCTCTTTTCTGGTGCAGCCTGTAGAGTTTAGAAGAAAAAAGTATAGAGTCTTAAGTTCAATTTGCAGATATATATCTAGCTCTTCCTTCCCCTGGGAATATGTTTAGGCTGCATGTCCTAGCCACCTCTTGGTTGCTAGGGATCATTTGAGTAAACCTGGCAAATGAGTTGTGAGCAGAGTGACAGTTATCACCTCTGAGTTGGAATATCTCATTGCCAATGTGACACCTTCCAGAACTCTCCCTTCCCTCTGGGGAATGCTCATGATGTCGACTTGACTTTGAAAAAGAGGCCCTCTCTGCTGACCCATGATAAACAACCTGCGTGGCTTTAAAATCATTAAGGTTTTGGAGTTATTTGTCATAGCAACATAACCTGGCCTATCCTGACTGATTTTTAGGCAGGTATGTGTCTGATGAAAACTCAGAGTCTTCTTTCCCTGTTGTGAAGTAAGTCCGCTGTGATTTACAGGTTCTAGAAAGGCTGTTCTACCTTAGCATATCAACGCCTCCTCATACCTGCACCCCCTTCCATCCTGCCAGGCATGAGCTTGACATACCTGAAGTCCTGTGACTTAAGGCAAATCACTCTGCCTTTCTGAGCTTTTGTTCTCTAGCTTTAAGGTGAGGGACTGGACGAGATGATCTCCAGGGCCACAGTTGACTCTCTATTAAGTGTTTCAATGGTAAATTGGTCTCCTACGCACATATTCTGGCTAGGCTGACTGCCTAAGATGGGCTTGGAGTTCATAAATCTTTCTCAGAGACCACAAATGCTTCTGCCCTGTCCATCTACAAGGTCATTGTCACTCAGCCGCAAGGAGCTCAGCTGTTATCTCCCAGAGAGGACTTCCTTGAAACCCACTATCACACGTCAGTCTCTTGTCACCCAATTACATTTTCACCAAAATGCTAACAGTGCTTGCAGTAGTCACATCCAATTATTAGTAACATTTAAATAAATTATTTTTTGTCTGTCTCCCCTTCTAGAAAGTAAACTGCTTTGGAGCAAGGACCTCATTAATTTCATTCATTTCTGTCCCCCCTGAGCCTAAAACTGAGTCTGACACATGAGACCTTAAGCACTACTGGTTGAATTCTGGCCTTCTCTGCTAGGGACTGTGGAAGCAAAAGAGAACAGAGGCCTGTGCCATATGTGAGCAGTCCCTGGTTTCACATTAAGCAATCTGCTGCCCATGTGCCTGCCCTTCTGGGCAGAGTGTACATGCAAGAGCTGGTTTACTGGGAGCCTAATGTAAACAGAGGCATTTCCCCTACAACTGGAATGAAGCTCACAGGATCCATTACCGCCCAGGTAAAGTTTGAGAATTTGCCAGCAACAAATTGTTGCACAGTCTGTCTGCCTGTGCCGAGCGGGGCAGCAAACAGGAGAGAAGCAAAGCAGGCCTCGGACCCTGGCAGCGCTGGCAGTCTTTGTGGTTTTCTGCCTCTGGCTACAAACGAGTCCAGAAATGCTGCTTTATTTATTTGCTTAGAATGATTAGAGCACTTTGAAGAAAAACTTTTTAAAGTGATGTCTCCATTCCTGAGACTCCCACTGTATATTCTTGGTAGCGAATTTCCAAGGGGGTACTTGAACACTGGTTTATAAAATCTTGGTTTTCTTTTCATGATCCACTGTCCCTTAAAAAAATAAGTATGTCTACTCAGTAATAGCCAGAAAGTGAAGTGAAATCCTGACAATAGAATCTCACTTGGCTTTATGTGAGAGAAGGGCCTAGCTCTTAAAGGAGCATGTGAAATGCCTTGCAATAAGGTGGAAGGGGCTTATC
The DNA here is from genome assembly GCF_910594005.1 of Cervus elaphus. Classification (NCBI taxonomy): domain Eukaryota; kingdom Metazoa; phylum Chordata; class Mammalia; order Artiodactyla; family Cervidae; genus Cervus; species Cervus elaphus. The sequence goes on along the minus strand of NC_057839.1, from coordinate 15,566,291 downwards.
TGGAAGCAGACAAATCTGCTTCTTCTGTCACTTCCAAGTGATACAAAATATAAAGTCAGATCATTGAAAAGCTGGTTTTTGGAGTTCTAGACTTTTTTCAGAGAGTGTTTATTCATTGCCAAACATCTGGTTCATTGGGTACCATCAAGGTGGTCCTACAACCTGCCTGGATGTTGGGCAAAATGCTGGTTAAGCAACTTGGAGGGAGGGGGCAGGATCAATTAAACTGATTAAATGCTTTGGTACTATCTTTAAATCTCTGGAGAGTCAATGAGTCTGAATGTCTAACTTAAAAATTAGGATTAATTTACCTTTTTTTGGGAAAAAAAAGTTGACTTTTATATATTACGCATTTTTTGTTTTCTTCTTCCTGAAAATGAAAAGAATGACTCCCTCTTTCATATTCAAACTATTTGTAGCTCCATGAGAGGTCTTCCCACCATCCTGGAATTCAGCCTGCAGATGATATGGCCAGAGAGCAAGCTGGGACTGTTCTTGGCTTGGAGCACGGAGCTGGGCTCAGCGGACTTTTAGCATAAAACCAGTTTATTCAGGTCCTACTGTTGGCAAAGCTGCAAATTGCTCTTTTGTGGGCAATGGGGAATTCACAATTGGTTGTCTGTTCCTTGATGGACACAGTAAAGAGGCAAAGCGGCCTCTTTTCCCCCAGCCCAGGACAAGAATTCAGGAGCTTTGCCTCTTGCCTCCAACTCTCCCACTAACAGGCCCTGGCCCCTTTGGCCCTCCGAGTTGGTCAGCCAAGTCCTCTGTGACTCAGCTCCTTTCTTTGCAAATTGGGGGTGGTCAGATTAATTTGTGAGCTGTAAGGCGTTTTTGAAAGACCTTTGAAAATCCCCGCTCATGTAGAATGGCTGGCTATATCTATGGTTTGGGAATTGGCACCAAGGTTAGGGTAACTTCCCTTTCTTGGATGGAGGTCTGTGGTGTTCTGTGCAGAAGGTTAAGGGTAATCAGAATTCCTCTGATCTCATCTCTTTCATCTCAGGACCTGGGCCCCGTGTTTGGGATGCTACCCCAGGCAGCCAAAGCCTATAAGCCCTACTTTGTCCCAATTTTCTAGAAACTCCTTCTATTTAACATAAAAATTCACTTCTAAGAATCCAAGGATTTGAACAGATGGTTTACATAGAAGGAAAACAGAGTAAGTGAAGCACCACATAGAATAAATACATAGCTTTGAAAATGACTGAGAAAATGAAAATGACAACTTGAGTTAGCAGAAATAATTGCAACTGATCCAGCCTAATGGACTCAGGGCACACACACACATTAATTGTTTTATTAGTGGCTCTGTATTACTCTAGCCTTTATAAACAGTGATCTTGCAAGGTACAATAAAAGTTACACACTTCATTGAGGAATATACCCCCCAAAGAAAGAAAGAATGACTTGTTAAAAAATGTCTACAGCAGTGAGATATACCAATAAATAGATATAAAAGAGAACAATCACACAAATGATGATCAGTAGAGTAATGCTTAAGTAAACTCTGGTTCTTCATCACCATGAAATGTTATATTTTGGTGAAGATCAGAATAGGGATTAGGAGTGTGAGGGGGCTCCTTAACCACTATTCTAATAAGCCATTGTTACTGGTAGGTGATTATCACTTTCATAAAGGATATTGGAATAGAAAGAATATATATAAATACATATTAATATATTTTGTCTATCCATTCTTCTACTGGTGGACTTTTAGGTTTATTTCTTACATAATGTTTAGTCAATTCAGTTCAGTTCAGTCGCTCAGTCATATCCGACTCTTTGCGACCCCATGAATTGCAGCACGCCAGGCCTCCCTGTCCATCACCAACTCCCGGAGTTTACTCAAACTCATGTCCATCAAGTCCATGATGCCATCAAGCCATCTCATCCTCTGTTGTCCCCTTCTCCTCCTACCCCCAATCCCTCCCAGCATCAGGGTCTTTTCCAATGAGTCAACTCTTCACATGAGGTAGCCAAAGTATTGGAGCTTCAGCTTCAGCATCAGTCCTTCCAATGAACACCTAGGACTGATCTCCTTTAGGATGGACTGGTTGGATCTCCTTGCAGTCCAAGGGACTCTCAAGAGTCTTTTCCAACACCACAGTTCAAAAGCATCAATTCTTCAGCGCTCAGCTTTCTTCACAGTCCAACTCTCACATCCATACATGACCACTGGAAAAACCATAGCCTTGACTAGATGGACCTTTGTTGGCAAAGTAATGTCTCTGCTTTTTAATATGCTATCTAGGTTGATCATAACTTTCCTTCCAAGGAGTAAGTGTCTTTTAATTTCATGGCTGCAATAACTAATGAGTATTAGGTTTTGTCAAATGCTATTTCTGCATCTATTGATAATATCATGTGATTTTTCTTTTTAGGGTGTTGATGTGATACATTACATTAGTTGGTTTCTGAATAGTGAGCCAGCCTTACACACCTGGAATAAATTCCACAATGTCTTGGTGTATAATTATTTTTATACACTGTTGAGTTTATTTTCTTCTAGTAGTTTCATGGTTTCAGGTTTACATTTAAGACTTTAATTCATTTTGAATTCTTTTTTTTTTTTTTTTTGTGGTGTGTGTATGGTAGAAGATAATGATCAAGTTCCATTGTTTTATGTATCTGCTCTTACATCAGTACTATACTATTTTGGTTATTGTAGCTTCGTTATACATTTTGAAATCAGGTAGTGTGATGCCTGCAGCATTGAAGCTGTAGATTTCTTTGGGCAGTATTGATATTTTAGCAATACTAAGTTTTCCAGTCCCTGAATGTAAATATTTTTTTCATTAAAAAAGATCACTGAGATGTTATATATAATTATTGAATTCTATAATTATTAAATTGTTAACATTTAGGTTTATGCAAGAATATGATACATATGACATAATATTTAATGAAAATATTTTGTAAATAATTATTCTCTCTGTGTAAAAAGGCATTTATATGTCTATATGATGCTCTAAAATGCACGCAGAGTGATGGACAATGATATAGATTTCTTTCAAAATTTATTGTAAAATGTGACGTTTCCTAATAAAGTTAATGATAATAAAGCAAGTAAAACAAGCCTCAGCCAGTTTCCAGTGTGTTCCTCCGGGACAGAGAGAGGGAGTTTTGCCTCTCTTTTTCCCCTGGGCCTGGCACAATTGGCACATCATAAGGGCTCACTGTAGGTTGGTTGAAAGTTGTTGAATAACATCCAATTGCATTAGGACAAGGCTTTCTGCCAGTTGATCTGTGCAAGTTGTATCGACTAGTTAATATTATACCATTCCCCTCTCTGCCTTGCCCCTTAATGGTTTTATCCAGGTGAGATTCACATGTTTCCAGAGGTTTCTTAAGAAATTCAATGCCAGGAATTAAAAAGAACGTATCAGGAAGAGGAAAAGGGATTAGATGGTTTTGGTGAGAAATTCCTTTATTTGCCATTCAAACTAAACAGTAAAGGTAGCTGAATAAATATCACCCAGTAGACCTTGTCCTAGCCAAATAATGAGAGTAGAATGAATTCTCCTTGTCATGATTGGCCTTGTGATGTCCTTTGTGACCACCCCCCCCCAACCAGGGGAGTAGAGAGCCACAAAAGGGGTCTTACCAAAGTAGCTTTTTGAATGATCATGATTTTCTTATAACCTCGTAGTAAGCTGGAATTTTCCTTGAAAAAGCCAGTCCTTTTAAGGCTGGAAATGAAGTGTCTCTAAGACTAGAAGAGGGAGGTGCTTTCACTTCTGCTCTCCAAGGTGGAGGTCATAGGGTTGGGATGGGAAGGGAATGGTTTTCTGAAGACACTGTGGTTAAGAATTGAAGCCTCTTCTGTCCCACCTACCCTGACCCTGGGATGGAGATGTGATAGACTCTTGGAGATAAAGTGAGAGAGAGAGAATGTATAGTACTAAAAGTACATTGCTTCTAATTATAGTAGCATTAGGAGCCCAGGCTACCATGATGTAGAGTAAATAGTGTTGCATGTAACATACATGGAGAGTTTTCTCCATTTGCTGAGAACCTGAGACTTTTCAGTTTATTCAGTGGAGGTGGAATCTTAGCCCAGATTTACTAGAAAATAGCTTGGGGTAAAGCTTATAGGCTTCCCAGTGCTTTATGGAGAAGGTGTCATGTCAGGGAAACAAAGGGGAGGGGAAAAAAGAGGCAAGGGAGGCAGGGAGCGAAAGTACAAGGGGATGTGTTACAGAGCAGGCGCAGCTTCGTGTTCGGTCACGGCAGGGGTGTTCACAGAGCCTTCTGAAGAGGAGTCTCAGACCCGCTCACACCCTCTCACTCCTGGGCGCAGAGGCTGGTCACCCTGGGAAACAGCTGGAGCCGTCTCTGCCTCGCGGACCCCGCCAGCCTGTGCACAGGCCTCTCCTCATCAGTGGTGGCATGGTGATGGAGTAGCACCAGCAACAGATGCTCCATCCTTGGGAACATCTGGAGCTGTTGTAGGAATTCTGTGGCTAGGAATCAAAGGACAAAGCACGTGTGTGAAACCTAAGACACAAGCAGTGCAAACTTAGGTCAGAATAGGTGGACAGACGCTTGGATGGTCACAGCTCCTTGAGGCCTGTCTGTAGCATCAAGCTGTTGGGATGTCTCAGTCGAGGAAGAGACAGGCCTAGCTCACTGCCCTTTCGCCTCAGTTGCAAGGACTGTGTTGCGCTGCTATTTTCAACAACACCAAGTAATGGTTCTAGCAGTGACAGCAGCAGGAAAGGTGGCCGGTCCATGGAGGATGCTAAGATTGATTCTGTGCTTCTCTTTCCATGAGGGGATCTTTAAGACTGATACCCTGCTGAGCCAGCATCCTGGGGTCTTGGATTTATCACAAGAAGGGAGGACACTCAGTCATTCATGCTAAGGAAAGTAGAAGCTAGTTAATTAGAACATTTAAAGATAAGTGATCTCATTTTTATATCCCAACTGAGTGAAAAGGGATCCATCCAAGGTCTACAGTCATCCACACCACTTGATCAAATGCCTAGTTATGAATGAATTTCTTTGTCAAGGTACAAAGACAGAAGGCTGATAGTAGAACAGTAAAGGAGAGGGGACTTATTATTAAATCTTCCTTCATAGTACTTTGCTTAAATTGATGCAAATGGATGTTGTACGTTGGGAGGGCGCAGCACCTGTATGAAACACATGCATTCCAATTGTTCAACTTTTAGCAGCATATGAAAAGCACCTGTGTCAAGAACACTGGGATTCATACCCTTCTATGCTAATATCTTAGTTCATATATGCCCTGCTCATCTGGGGAGCGTATAATAATTGGCCGTGGAAAGCCCAAATAATAAAATATCACACAGTGTGAATGGTGATTGTATTCTTTCAGTCGGTTACCAATAAATATTTACTAAGTAGTAAATTGAGTTTTAAATGCCTTTGGTTTAGGCTCAAACTAGGGGTTTTGCCTTGATGTTATGTATTTTTAAACTTTGAGGTTAGATTCAATCAATGAACTTTCCATTTAGAGTGGCATTTCTCCCGGGAGCACCATCTGTTAAATATAAGATAGTAAGATTAAATTCTAATACATCAAACGTTTTCCATCTTGAGGACTTGGTTTGCCTTCTGGGTTTATGATGCCACCAGAATATCTCATTTGTATTAACTGGCCTCATCATCTTGGTGAACTTATAGTTGTAACTGCTTCAGAAGGCAATAGCATTAGGCCACAAAATGAATAATTGATTTGACATGTGTATCAATTAGGACCTAAGCAATGAAGAATAAGAAAACTTGTGTTTCTGTATGCATAGAAGGAGTTTCACATTATATGGAGTTGGAATAACAGTCTTTGAGTTTAGTTTGATTTCCTAATTTTCTGTGCTTGGACAGGATCAGCATCTGTTTTTTGTTGGTATACAATGACATTTTTCACATCCTCCTTCCTATGAAGGCTTCTCCTTTATATCATTTACTTTTTGTCACCTAGGTTTTAAGCTCCTGGAGGTCAGTGGCTGTGTCTTAATTTCCGTTGCATCCCTTACTGGGTTTTTTTTTTTAATTTTTTTATTAGTTGGAGGCTAATTACTTCACAACATTTCAGTGGGTTTTGTCATACATTGATATGAATCAGCCATAGATTTACACTTATTCCCCATCCCGATCCCCTCTCCCATCTCCCTCTCCACCCGATTCCTCTGGGTCTTCCCAGTGCACCAGGCCCGAGCACTTGTCTCATGCATCCCACCTGGGCTGGTGATCTGTTTCACCATAGATAGTATACATGCTGTTCTTTTGAAACATCCCACCCTCACCTTCTCCCACAGAGTTCAAAAGTCTGTTCTGTATTTCTGTGTCTCTTTTTCTGTTTTGCATATAGGGTTATCGTTATCATCTTTCTAAATTCCATATATATGTGTTAGTATGCTATAATGTTCTTTATCTTTCTGGCTTACTTCACTCTGTATAAGGGGCTCCAGTTTCATCCATCTCATTAGGACTGGTTCAAATGAATTCTTTTTGACAGCTGAGTAATATTCCATGGTGTATATGTACCACAGCTTCCTTATCCATTCATCTGCTGATGGGCATCTAGGTTGCTTCCATGTCCTGGCTATTATAAACAGTGCTGCGATGAACATTGGGGTGCACGTGTCTCTTTCAGATTGGTTTCCTCAGTGTGTATGCCCAGAAGTGGGATTGCTGGGTCATATGGCAGTTCTATTTCCAGTTTTTTAAGGAATCTCCACACTGTTTTCCATAGCGGCTGTACTAGTTTGCATTCCCACCAACAGTGTAAGAGGGTTCCCTTTTCTCCACACCCTCTCCAGCAGTTATTGCTTGTAGACTTTTGGATAGCAGCCATCCTGACTGGTGTGTAATGGTACCTCATTGTGGTTTTGATTTGCATTTCTCTAATAATGAGTGATGTTGAGCACCTTTTCATGTGTTTGTTAGCCATCTGTATGTCTTCTTTGGAGAAATGTCTGTTTAGTTCTCTGGCCCATTTTTTGATTGGGTCATTTATTTTTCTGGAATTGAGCTGCAGGAGTTGCTTGTATATTTTTGAGATTAATCCTTTGTCTGTTTCTTCATTTGCTATTATTTTCTCCCAATCTGAGGGCTGTCTTTTCACCTTACTTATAGTTTCCTTTGTAGTGCAAAAGCTTTTAAGTTTCATTAGATCCCATTTAAATTACTAGAACTAATCAATGAATATAGTAAAGTTGCAGGATATAAAATTAACACACAGAAATCCCTTGCATTCCTATATACTAACAATGAAAAAACAGAAAGAGAAATTAAGGAAACAATACCATTCACCATTGCAACAAAAAGAATAAAATACGTAGGAGTATATCTACCTAAAGAAACAAAAGACCTATACATAGAAAACTATAAAACACTGATGAAAGAAATCAAAGAGGACACAAACAGATGGAGAAACATACCGTGTTCATGGATTGGAAGAATCAATATTGTCAAAATGGCTATTCTACCCAAAGCAGTCTATAGATTCAATGCAATCCCTATCAAGCTACCAACGGTATTTTTCACAGAACTAGACCAAAGAATTTCACAATTTGTATGGAAATACAAAAAACCTCGAATAGCCAAAGTAATCTTGAGAAAGAAGAATGGAACTGGAGGAATCAACCTGCCTGACTTCAGACTCTACTACAAAGCCACAGTCATCAAGACAGTGTGGTACTGGCACAAAGACAGAAATATAGACCAATGGAACAGAATAGAAAGCCCAGAGATAAATCCACGAACCTATGGACACCTTATCTTTGACAAAGGAGGCAAGGATATACAATGGAAAAAAGACAACCTCTTTAACAAGTGGTGCTGGGAAAACTGGTCAACCACTTGTAAAAGAATGAAACTAGAACACTTTCTAACACCATACACAAAAATAAATTCAAAATGGATTAAAGATCTAAATGTCAGACCAGAAACTATAAAACTCCTAGAGGAGAACATAGGCAAAACACTCTCCGACATAAATCACAGCAAGATCCTCTATGACCCACCTCCCAGAATATTGGAAATAAAAGCAAAACCTTACTGGGTTTTAATTTAGTAATTCATGTGTCTTGATGTAAGGGCTGAAATTTCTATTAAATTATTCAAAATTAGGTAAGAGTGTGTTTCAATTGCTGGAGAACTCTGAAACTTTTTAGAAATATTCTGATACGTTGCCTGGAATCACATCTCAGTAAGTTCAGTTCAGTTCAGTCACTCAGTCATGTCTGACTCTTTGCGACCCCATGGACTGCAGCACGCCAGACTTCCCTGTCCATCACTAACTCCTGAAGCTAGCTCAAACTCACGTCCATCGAGCTGGTGATGCCATCCAACCATCTCATCCTCTGTTGTCCCCTTCTCCTGCTTTCAATTCTTCCCAGCATCAGAGTCTTTCCCAGTGAGACAGTTCTTTGCATCAGGTGACCAAATATTAGAGTTTCAGATTCAGCATCAGTCCTTCCAATGAATATTCAGGACTGATTTCCTTTAGGATTGACTGGTTGGATCTCCTTGCAGTCCAAGGGACTCTCAAGAGTCTTCCTCAGCACCACAGTTCAAAAGCATCAATTCTTCAATGCTCAGCCTACTTTATGGTCCAACTCTCACATCCATACATGACTATTGGAAAAACCATAGCTTTGACTAGATGGAACTTTGTTGGCAGAGTAATTCTCTGCTTTTCAGTATGCTGTCTAGGTTGGTCATAGCTTTTCTTCCAAGGAGCAAGTGTCTTTTAATTTCTTTACATCTCAGTAAAGATTCTTATAAACTATTTCCAAGCAGGTGAACTTTTTTGACTGTCATGTATGAGGAACCATCTAGGAGAAGCAACAATGTATGAATTTTCAGTGACACTGAAGATATATTCCAAGGTTGTGTGTGTGTGTTCTGATTGCAAAGCACATTGATTATGTCTGCTAATGCCCTAGATCTTTGAGGAAATAATAACCATCTACATATCTGCTTCCTTGGAGCAGACTCTATTCGCTTGGCAAACACTGGTTCTCATGCTACTCTGAAAACTAGGCTGAGCCCAGGAAATGGACAGAGAGGATGCAGAAGTGCTTCTGGATGGAAAACCAAGGTGTCCAAATTCCCATGAAGCCAAGTTTTATATTGAGAAATATTATATTCATTTGGTCCTGCATATTCAGTGCCAGAGTTTCTGTTGGCAGATCATGGTAAAGGTCCCAGAAACTGTGAATGCTCATGACCTTCCAATGTCATGCCAAGAGACAAGGCTTAGCAGACTGACAGTGCTCTGGAATTCTGACTGAGGACTTTTGGAGCAGTTTATATATATTCTGAGCAGTCATCTTTATTTGGTTCTATTTTTCCTGGTTGCTCTCAGCCATGAGCACCCAGGTACTCAGCTGAGCCTTGATGGTGGTGTGTATTTGAATCAAGTTCACACTGGACACCAATGGTCACCTCTCAGTCCATTGGAGTCTTGGATGTACAGGGGTTGGATGACTGCGTTATCTCCAACATAGTCAACCTTCATGGGGGCAGTGGTGTAGGGATATGTGAAACCACAAGGTACTGCTTTTCTTCTTTTGAATTTGGTCCCCCTTAAACCTTTGTGACGGAGAAGGCAATGGCAACCCACTCCAGTATTCTTGCCTGGAGAATCCCAGGGACGGGGGAACCTGGTGGGCTGCCGTCTATGGGGTCGCACAGAGTCGGACACGACTGAAGCGACTTAGCAGCAGCAGCAGCAGTAAACCTTTGTGAAGGGCATCCCAGTGAATCCAAGCTGCTGAGTGACACTTCCCTGGACGCTCTGCCAGGTTCTTAGAAGGGTGTTCAGGGAAAGGGTGCATGTCCCCCGTGCCTGAATGGAGGAAAGAAAGATGGCAGCCACGCCCGTGGGTGTGCATGAGTGCTCAGAACAGCAGTCTCTGCAGGGGTCTTATTTAGGACGCTCCTTTAGGGGAACAAGCACCTTCTCCTCTCCTCCCCATCAAGAATATGCACAAATTTGGCTATAATAAGGTCACAGAGCAGATGCTATTAGTCATATCATTACTAGGGGAAATGATATATGGTACCACATAACCAGAGGTACAGGGTTTCCTCCGCATTCGGAGCTTCCTGCTTACATTTATCGAGGGATTGTATATTGCTAGCATAAAGCTGAAATGCCTTCCTCTTACAACAGGGCTCTCTCAGGAACAGACTTTACCTGGCACAGGGAGGAATGTCTTTTTGTGCCAGTGATGATTAAACAGCAGCAACTAGAAAGCAGCCTTCACACTCAGTGCCCATTGCTGTTCCTCATTATTGTAAGAATGTCTTCAGTTGCCCAGGAGTGTATTTTTGCCTTGTTGTTATTGGTTTAATTATGGCGATGCCATCCTATGGGAGAGAACTAATTAACCTGTCAAGAAATAAACTCTGCTGTATTGCATGTGACATTAATGGCTCTGCGTATTTCAGGGCAATTTCTTAAAGGTACTTTGCTGTTTTGTTATTGTCGACACCTTGAGAGGAAACCGTTTTCTATCAAATACAGATGTAGGTAACTCCCTGAGGCAGATATGGGTATCATATTGCTGTTAATGATTATTAAAAATAAAATGATGACAAACAGAGGGTAGTTTAGTGAATTACAAAAGATATCTCGCGGGAGTATTGACTACATGGGGTAAGTGGAAAAGAGGCGCAGAGTGAGGAAGGAGAGAAGGGAGAAAGAAGGGGCGGGGACGTGCTCTACGTTGGCTGCCAAGGGCACTTTGGAGGGGGTTGGCCAACAAGTTCATTTGAATTTTTCATACCATCTTACAGAAGAACGTGAAGAAATGTTTTGGCCAACCCAGTAGCTCCACAACCCTGCAAAGTACGATTCATTCTCCTCATTGTGTAGATGAGAAAATTCGAGGTCCTTAGAGGGTGTAGCAGTAGCATGCAGAGCCAGTGGTCCCGATGGGATTGGCAGGATACCTAAAGCCAGGCTTTTCCTCACAGGAACAAGGAGCGAGCTCATAGCACGTGAGACCTTCCTCAGCCCTCTTCTGTCGGTGATGTCCCTCACCGACCTCAGCGCTCCCATTTCTGGCTTATCTGCAGCAAATGTTTAGGTCTTTATGTAACAGGCTGTTTTAATTTTATTCCCAGTTCCATTTTTATATCCCAAGTCTTGTTTTTTCCTATCTTAGTCCCATTTGGGGGGAGGGGGAATGTTATATTCTTATATATTCATGGAGTCTGTCTTAACTCTTCTCTGAAAGAGCACAAGGTGTCAATAAGTAAAAGTAATGTTCACAATAATCCTGTAAGGTAAATGTGATTCTTCTCTTTATATGAGAGAAGTCACTTGCTTAGGCTACCCCTCTATAATGTAGAAGAATGGAAACCTGAGCTTAGCTCTTTTGATCTCATGCTTATTTCACTTCCATTGCATGGTGTATTTTAAAAATACTAACAAAGGAGAAAAAAAAGCATTCAAAGCTAGGACATAATTCAATATTTGGCTTTTACTGAGGGTCTGTAGAGTAATACACTCTTTGAGGAAAGAGAAAATGAGTAAGAAAGAACATTTTCACCTACATGGTAAGCTGAAAGCTAAGCTGGGCATAACAGTATTAAAATATTTCTGTAGACTTAAATATATTAATTTTTATAACCTAGTTTGTAGTTTGGATTTATTAAGTCATACCAGTATAGGGGTAAATTGTTTGTCTGATTTGGGGACCAAGATCGTATTTCTTTACTGGACCCTTGAGTGAGAATGACTCTATCCTCATTGGTACCCTTGCTAACAGTTTACCCAAGATCTTCTGAGCATCTTCTGGTACTATATACATATTTAAGGTATAGTATTTTCCCTATTAAGCTTGAAAAGTTACAATAGCCCTATGTCTATTGTAAAATTAGGTAGGGTACAAATAAGTGTTACTTCTTAGCAACCAATACTAGAATCCACATTTATATATACATACCATTTTTTTTTATATTTGAGACTGTGGGAAGAAATTTGAAGATATTGGCCAACCCCCACCTTCTCCCAATGCGTAAATGAGAAAACTAAAGCAGAGAGGAGGAAAGTGATTTCCTTAGAGTTACCCAATAAGTAATGGTCTCTAAGTGCTGAAAAACCTGGGTATGAAGTCTTGATTATCTTGCAGACATTTTTCAGCAAATTTCTATACCACAAATCCATGCGGAGTTTGTCATTTCACTTTGGAAAAATCAGGTAGAGTTGACTGCTGCTTTAGGTCACATTTTCTCAGAACAGTGGTGCAAAACAATGTCCCCAGGTCATCCTTGGATTACTTTACCTGTCCTAGCTGTGTTATAAAAGACAACACTCATCCCACCTAAGAAGCTAGAAAGCTCCTTCTAGGAAGGAATATCTTCTGAGCCTTGGAGGCAATGCCTAATGACAAATGTATTTCTCTTTCTAAGAGGAATTAATACTGAAATGACTTGGTCAGATTTCAGGACACTGATGAAGGCACATTTTCTAGTGGGAGGAGTCCCACCTACAGGCATGGCTGTGTGTTTCTGCCTCCATCTGATCATGTTATAACAGGACATTGGCCCTGGATTGGTTTTCTCTTTCTCTTCTGTTACTATGCTGTCATCTAGGCAGGATCTCTCTCCTTTTTGCAGAGAAACATTTAGGTATTTGGGAATTCTCTTTGCATTTATCTTGGTGGCAGGAAAAGAATGACCATAGCGCTTCATCAAGGACTCTTGTCACATTCACCAGGGACCTCTGCTGTGTGGGTACCGTGTGCCTGGTGCGTGGCAAGGCGGAGCTTTACGTCTCAGTCCCCACTGCCCTGTGTATACACGTCCCACAGGGAACTGCAGAGCTGGAGGTGAGGGATGCGGACGCTGGTGAGGAGGATGGGGGCAGTGCTTACTGAGCCGAGACAGAATTTGGACCTTTCTGTATCATTGTCTCATATTTCCATGTCACTGTCTTCTCTCAATTTCTAACATATTTCTCCTTGGATGCAAATTAGAAAACATTTTTCCTTGGGAGCTCTGTTGGAAAAGGCCACTCTGTGAATGGAGGTAACTCTGAGATGTGGAAAAAAGAAGAGACCAAATAGGTCCCAGCACCATTGTGAAAGCCTAGGATACAGAGGGTTTGAAACCCACTTTGTTTCTAGATTTTCTAGTAATGGATCTAAAAGTTTTCTTCTGCTATGGATTCAAGACATTTTGAGCCGGGGTTTCTGTTAATGAAACTAAAGTAATTATAAGCCTGCAAGGATGATTTCCAAGGCAGGAAAGTTTGGATGAGGGGAGAAAAGGAGGAAGGCAAAACAGAGTGTGGCCAAACAGAAACTTTCTTTACTTCAAAACTTGCCAACAGCAAATCTTGATCCCAACTGTCTGTCTGTCTATCTGTCTGTCTGTCTCTCTCTCTCAATCTCTTTCTGTCTTCCAGAGTATTTCTGGGGTCATTGTGGGTGAATGGCAACATATTTTCCAGCACACCCAGAAATGTGACTTTACCTAGAACATAAGCTCCCACACACTTGGTTACCTTGTATGTAAAGAAATATAGTACCTGCTTCACAGGGATGGGGGAGGAATGAAGAAAATAGTGCATGCAACTCCTAGTATATAGTCTGTGCTCGATACTCACGAATCTTTCTCTTGCTTTGGTGGTCTGACTAAGGAAGGCTTAATAATTAAGTTACAGATGAATGTTGAAGCATCTATTCAAAAGTAACTAAATCTATATAAATGCAAAGATGTTTCTAATGTAATGATGTTGCTGCCAAATTTTATAAGGCCTAGAGTTTCATATAATTATTTAATTACTTTCAAAACAACTTTTCAACAATAAGAATCTCAATGAGAGAGCAAATATGGCTTTTGAAATAGATACTGATGGATTTATTGACATTTCTCCTTTTAATTGAAATGGTTATGGTACAGTTCCATCGCTTTGCCCCACTTAGACCTGGTGGGACTGATTGAAGGATAACTAAATTAATTAGGAAAGAAATCACTATTTTTGATGAGAAAATACTTGAAGATACAGGGAATACTTGAAGTCCTGTGTTTTTTTTTCACCCTCGAATCCTAGACATTTATGTGTAGAAGACTCAACATATTTTCTTCTGGACGTTTGAGTGAATGGGGCCTGGTACCTGGCAAGAGCTAGGTCCTGTGCTGTTTACTCATGGTAAAACCAAGTGCTATTCTCAAAAAGAGTTGATGCATCATGTTTAATGCAAATTCCCTTTCCCCCTCTATAACCAATAGGTGCACGCAATGGTATATGTTTACAGTTCATTCCAGTTTGAGTTAAATCTGTGGGCTTCCCCCATGGCTCAGAAGTAGATCATCTACTGTGTGCTGCTATAGGGAGGTTTTATAGCTTAAAATTCTACCCCGAAGCATTATGGTTTCTGTGGTCTGTTTTAGGATTCATCCTTCAGTTTATTACAGGAGTTTTATATATGTCATTTGTTCCTATTTTATGCTGTTCCAAATTGTGAACATGCCACAAGTAATTTCCCTTTTTCTTCTTCAAAACCTTGTTTATATTCTTTGGAATGCTTACAAACACATCTAGATGTTCTGAGGAGCTGTCACTTACATGCCTCTCTGGGATCGCAATGGCTTTGACTGTGAGAATTGGCATCTTGGAGATCTCATGAGAAAGGGCTCTCCATCAACATTCCAGACCTGCAACACGCCATCCCATTGCCCCATCAAGTGAGTGCGGGCCACAGTGAGACAGAATGAGGCATATTCTGTGATTCTTTGATGATGTGGATGAATGTTTTTTGAGTAACATTTTATTTGGGAACAATGTTAGATTTATAGAGAAGTTGCCAAAGCAATACAGAGAGTTTCCATACACTCCTCACCCAGTTTTTCCTATTGTTAACATCTTACATTACCACAGTACATTTGTCAAAACTAACAAGCCAACATTGTTACAGAACTATTAAGTAAATTCCAGATTTTATTTGTATTTCATAAGTTTCCACATTAATGTTCTTGTTCTGTGCCAGGATCCAATCCACCACGTTGCATTCAGTTTTCATCTCCTTAATCTCTTGTCTGTGAGTTCTCGGTCTCTCTTTTCTTTTTAGGGTTTTGACAGTCTTTTGAAGAGATCTGGCCAGGTATTGTACCAGTGTCTCTTGTTTTGGACATATCTGATGTTTTCTCATTAGTTAGACTGGGGTTATGGAATTTGGGAAAGAAAACCACAGAGAAGGTACCCCCTCACCAGTGTGCATGTTACTGGGGGTACACGTTATGAACATTAGTTTTCACTGATGAGGTTAACCCTGATCATTTGGCTAAGGTAGTATTAGCCAGGTTGCTCCACTGTAAAATTATTATTCTCCTTTTCTATACTCTAAACTTTGTTCTTTGGATGCAAATCACTAAGTCCAACCCATGCTCAAAGAGGGAGAGGTTTAAGCTCCATTTCTAGAGGGATATCTACTCATAGCTGTTGGAATTCTTCTATAATAAAGCACTGTCGCCTGAATGATTTTTAGAGATGTCAATGTAATGGAAGTCTTCTGAAGCAATGAGGGGTCTAGTGCTGGGTGTTTGGGAGAGGTGTAATCTTTGATCTTCCCACCTGTTTCCTTGAAAGCATTCAGATACGTGAGAAGTTTGCTCAGGCAGTTATTTCTGCATCACCCAGACAATAGGACCACATGCTTTAGATCCTCTCTGGCATTTTTCCAAGCATGTTTCCACCATATGCCCACTTAGAACCTGCATTACCCTTTAAGATCATGGCCCTGGTACCCAGGGACCTGGACTTCTCTGCTCAAATGACCTTCCATGGTCTTCTTTTCCAAGTCTGAAGCCAGAAGTCATCCTGGGTCACTGATGCAGAAACTTCTAGGCCTGAAGGATGGTCAAATGACTGCTGTGGATGGAGCCTGCCTTTGCAGCCTGGATGTTCACATGTGTGGACAGAGATACAAGATAGAATTGGATTTGGAGCGACTGAGTTTGGGAAGAGGGCAGTCCACAGGTTAGAGGCTGAAGGTGGTTCTCCCCTAGATGCCATCCTCTGATGTCATATTCTGGTACAAATTCTGAGAATTCTGCTCTCAAATCAGACCACCCAAGTTGTTGAAAAATAATATCTGATAAGGTAGGTGACTAGAACATATCTAATAGCTTGCTTGTGTGAGTGATAATTCAAATATATGGCATGTGGTCCTCTATTTATACTGGTCCTCTATTTATACTCTTGCCCTAGGCTCTGAAAATATTTGCGGTATACCTGCTTATGCACAAATTTGCATATGAGAAAATGTTGGCGCTATTGGCTGTAATCTGCTCCCCAGCTCCAGTACTCTGGAATACCATGCCCTCCAGAAAATGGCTAGCACTGTGTCTCTGGGGTCTTCCCTTAGGACACAATTTAACTTCTTTGAAAGGCATGAGTGGAGAGGCTTCTCTGCTGTCATCACAGAGGACTTGTCTTTGCTTTCATCTACCTAAAATCCCCTTTATCTGCTGACATCTTACTCTCACTCTTCCTCACCTATCCAGCACTCTATTTTCTAAAGTTCTCCTTTTTCCATGAAGATTTCCTTGATTCCACGAATGCCTTCTTCAAAAATATGGTACTGTTACTGATTTGTAGCTGTGGGTTTCCACAGGTCACTGCCCTTTTCCTCTGGGAACTTTGAGTGCGGTTCTAACATGAGACTGTCAGGTTTGAATGAGCAAGTAGCTCCTGGACTAGGAGTCTGCATGCGCCCAGCTCTAGGACCTCCCAAGTTTTAACCAAGAACTCAGCATGGTTTTACACTCTATGTGCTAAGTACATTATATTTTAAGAGTCTATTTAAATAAGATGTATATGAGAGCAGGGCTGAAAGAAATGCTTAAGAAAAGTGGAAATAGATGGTTACTCAGTAATCATTATTGATTCTTTCATTGAATCATGATTTTCTCCTAGGTTTATTAGAATATTTTCTGTAATTCATCTTCAGTCACTTATCTGACTCAAAAGCTCTTTAAGGCAAAGATGAGAAGCTCTAGGATTTCCAGTAACCCTAGGAGGTGCAAGGGCCCTGCAGCCATTGTCTACTCAAAGAGATTTATTTGCTCTTAGAGGTCACTTTTCTTTTCCAGCCATGCATGGCACCTCAGCTCTCCTCTTTCTTATAATCTGTTTTTTTTTTCTTATAGTCTGTTTTTTTTTTTTTAAGTACATATAAAAGAACTGCTTTTCATCGTTGGGATGAAGCCAAAATCCACAGAAGGCAAGTGAACCAGAGAATGATGTCCAGGTTGGAAGGAACTTGTCCTCCTTTTGGGTCCCTTCTAACATTATAAAGTATTAAAAGAATATTATTCTTCCTAATTTTTTTTTACAGTTTTCCTTCTCTAATGATAATATATTCTTTTCCATGTTTCTAATTGTTGCTTTCGAAAATTAGGTCACCATGTCTATAAAAGAACATACTTAAAGGAGCAGAAAAAGAAATCAAGCTTTTAAAACAGAGGTGTGAAATGATTTCATCATAAAAATTCTATAGCAGGGGTCCCCAACCTCCAGGATCTAATGCTTGATGATCTGAGGTGGAGCTGATGTAATAATAATAGAAATAAAGTCCACAATAAGTGTAATGTGCTTAAATTATCCCAAAACCATTCTCCCACCCCTCCACCCCCACCCTGGTCCGTGGAAACATTGTCTTCCACAAAACTGGTCCCTCCCGAGTGCCAGTTTGTGTGGGGGCCTGTGTTGGTTTTACTCTGGTGAGATGGGAGATACCAGAAGGGTTTGAGAAGAGGAATGATAAGACTTGACTTATGTTTCAAGGGTAGCTATGGATGCTTGTGCAGGAAGAGAAGTCAATGGCCAGTCAGTTCAGGAGGCTGCTGCAGCAGCTGGGTGAGGGGTCACGGGGACTCGGGCCAGTGTGGTTATGATGCAGATGACGAGAAGAGGGCAGATTCTAGAGATATAAGTGTACATGTGTGTATATATGTACTTCATACTAAGCAGTTTACTGAGCTATACCGTGCAGTTCATTCATTTAAAGTCTACAACTCAAGGGCTTTTAGTATAGACAAAGATTTATGCAGCCATCACCACTATTGATTTTAGAACAGTTCCATCATTCCCAGGAGAAATCCTGCACCCCTTAGCCATCATCCCTCAATCTTCCCTCAGCGCTAGCAACCCCAATCATGTTCTGTCTCTATAGATTGGCCCATTCTACATATTGCATACACATGGAGTCAAGCAATCTGTAGTCCTTTGTTATGGTCGGCTTCTTTCACTTAATAATGTTTTCAACCTGGATGTATTTTGATAGTAGCATTGAGAGAATTTGCTGACTAGTTTTTTTTTTCTTTTCTTTTTTTTTTTGAGCAGCTGAGATGAGGAAAACTGTAGGAGGTACAGGTTTGGGGGATTACCAAGAGTTTATTTTTAGACATGTTAATTTGAGATGTCTGTTGGATATTTAAGGTGAGAAGGTGAATTGGCATTTGATAAATGATTTAGGAGTCCAGGAGAGGAGGTCTGGCTAAAGTTAAAAACTGGAGCGCCACCAGCTCATACATGTAAGTTTTATCTTAATGAGATTGGTAGTTCCTGGAAGTGAGAGACAATTTTATATACTGAGACCCTCCAAGTTGGGCTTTCCAGGTGGTGCTAGAGATAAAGAATCTGCCTGCCAATGCAGGAGATGTAAGAGATCTGGGTTCGATCCCTGGGTAAGGAAGATCCCCTCAAGGAGGGTATGGCAACCCACTTCAGTATTCTTGTCTGGAGAATCTCAAGGACAAAGGAGCCTAGCAGGCTATGGTCCATGGGGTTGGAAAGAGTCAGACACATCTGCAGTCAGACACAACTTAGCACGCATGCACACCCTCCAAGTTACAGGGATCTTCCTTACAAACATCTCATATTCATAGTAGTGGACTATTACACAGAGGCTGGCCCAGTCTCCATCTATACCAACCCGGAGGCTCAGCCCAGGTGACAGACTCATGGAGGGAGTTCCTCAAGGCAACTCTTTTAAGCTATCCTTGTGTCTGCTTCCACAGCATCAAGGGTGCTCAGCCTGGAACCCTGGAACTGTTCTCCTTTGCCCATTCTTTGCACCTTGCTTTCCCTACCCGTGACTTTCCCAACCACTGACTCTCTTTCTGCTTTGTCTTACTCTTAGTATTTGATGGAAAGTATCATCTTCTCAAGTGCACTAAGCCTTGGGTTATCACATTCCAATTCTCCACCTCAGTATCTTGTAGAACAACCTGGAATGACTCACTCTAGTCAGCCAACCTGTGGCCTTCTTGCATGCTGCTCCCCTCCTCCAAGGCAGTGTCTCAGTCTCAGTACTGTTAACTTTTGGGGCAGCATTTTGAGTTTTTATTATGGGAGCTGCCTCAGGCATTGTCGGGTGTTAAGCATGTTCCCTGGTCCTTAAACATCAGATGTCACTAGTATGTCTCTACTAGGTGTGAAAACCAAAAGTGTCTCCAGACATTGCCTGATGCTCCCCATGGGGAAAACTGCCCCTAACCCCCCTTTTATAAAACATTGCAAAAAAGGAAAATGTAATTCTGACTGAGGCCATGGCCAGTTCTAAAATCCAGTTATTCTATAGCTACTGTATGTTGTCCTTTACTGATGCATATACTGAGCCTTTTTCATTCCTCCTAGTATTTTAGGCTCTCTAGACTTATGATCACTTGCATTTTTCTTTCCCTCTTTTATTTTCTCCTTTTTTCTCCCTCTTCTAAATTCATCTGTGAGCCACAGAATGGTGATACATGTGGAAAATAAACAGAAATGAAGGCGCACTCACATGTTTTCTAGTAGAAGGGAAAATAAGAAGTTAAACTATCATGAAGAATCAATGCTACCCGTCTGGAAAGTTCTTAAAAATATACAAAAGTCCATCTCTGCAATATCATCTGTTGCTACCTCCTGATTGTGGCCTGATGTAAACTATTTGTTAAGCACCAAAATTAGGTTGAATAAAAACCCATTTGGATTTAATTTAACATTGCTGCTATTGATTAGTAGTTGTCTAAGAGTGTGGCTTCCCACTCCTGAGATCCAGCCTGGAAACAGTGAGAACCAAAGGGATTGTTTGGGGATCATACACTTGAAGTTCCAATAAATGACTTTGAAATGAACTCTTGGGAAATGGAGTTCATTCTAAGCTGGTGACAGCATCTGCTTTTTAGGACTGACTTACAGCACAGGGTCAGTGTGCAGAGACTGGAAATGAGATTTGTCAAAGTGAGGGTGTTCCAATGTGGCTTTAAACCGTTTTGTTTCTAGCACATGAGATGGAGAGTTGAGAGGAACAGTGTTAAGGGTAGTTCCTGGCACCACCCAGCAGCATCCATTATGTTTTTCAGTAAGTGCTGCTTTGCTAGATATTGTGAGGAGTTAAAAAAGTCATCATGGTCCTTAAGTATTATTCTGTTTATTAAAGCAGCAAGAGAAATAGGAAAATGTACAGAAAATGCAAATATATGTAACTGCATTGTTGTTGCTATCACCTTGAGAGCTGAATAATTGTTGCCAGTGGGGACAGGATGAATAAGGAGAGCCAAGTGGGGTCAGTCAATAACCACCCAGAATGAATTGCTCATCAGAAGCGAAGCTAGCACAGACTGATAAATAACAAGGTTACTTGGTCTGAAGAAAACCTGCTTCCTCTCAAGTCGGTAATTATATCAATACAGAGAAAAAGACAACTTGGCTTTTGCTGGTTTACAGCCAGATGATGTTGTAAATCAATTACACGTCAGCAGGCACCCTCTCCTACAGTTGCCTGGCAGGGCACAGGCAGCAGCTGATCCCCAGTTGCAGGGCCCGAGCAGCTTAGTGGACTGCCTTTGCACCGAGCATATGTCTGCGGAGGAAGCCTGGGCTCATGTCTACGCAGAGCCATGCTTGCAGACGTACCGTGCCCACTAATTACCTGGGGATCTTGTTAAAATGCAGATTCTGATTCAATAGATCTGGGGAGGAGCTTAGGAGTCTGTTTCTAATAAGCTCCCAGGTGATGCTGATCTGTGGAACATCCTTTGATCAGAAGACTATTGGGGAGAAAGAGAGTCCATCAGGGGAGAGCGAAGCGAAATTGAAAGAAGTGAGAATAAAAGTAAGAAACGTGTGGATTTAGTCTCCGCTCCAATCCCTCTTGTTTTGGACTCATCTCTTTTCTCCCTTCATGGCTCTTTACCCCTTCCCTTCTGTGCTTGTAACCCCTGTATACACACTTGGCCAAGGGATCCTGATTCCATGGCTGTGGGCTGGAGCCTGGGCACTGGGATTTTTAACCAGACGATTGGCTCCTCAGATGACTCTCACATGCAGATGGATTTGAGAGATGCCAATTAATCATCTTTTAGGAGAAGGAAATGGCACCCACTCCAGTACTCTTGCCTGGAAAATCCCATGGACCGAGGAGCCTGGTAGGCTACAGTCCATGGGGTCGTGAAGAGTCGGACACGACTGAGCATCTTCACTTTCACTTTTCACTTTCATGCATTGGAGAAGGAAATGGCAACCCACTCCAGTACTCTTGCCTGGAGAATCCCAGGGACGGGGGAGCCTGGTGGGCTGCCGTCTATGGGGTCGCATAGTACCGCCTTCGTCTGCTCCTTGCTATGAGCCACCAGAGCTCAGGGCACCTGTGCGCCATTGGGGAGAATGGCGATGTCTGCTTTGCTTTCACCAGCTCTTCCCTCTGGGCCCATTCTGTATTTTTTAAGTCTATGAGATGACGGTGCAGCATCTTTCATCTTATGAAATCTTGCACTTGTGGGGTGGAAATCTTTCCGTTAAGAAGTCAAGTTCTGGTTAGATGGATTTCCTTTTGGGTTTGTGCTGATTTCTTGAATGCCAGGGTTGGTTGAGGGCAGGGCGCATTCACGGAAATTCACTGTCATGTGGACGGGTTCTCTGTCTCCGGCTGATTCTGGTTCTCATGGGGCATCTTGTATTCTAGTCGCAGGGCTTCTGCTAAGAGATGGATGGCCTCATAATCACAACAGTTTGAGTGCCCACTGGTGGCTCAAACAGTAAAGAATCTGTCTGCAATGCAGGAGACCTGGGTTCGATCCCTGGGTAGGGAAGATCCCCTGGAGAAGGGAATGGCTACCCACTCCAGTATTCTTGCCTGGAGAATTCCATGGACATAGGAGCCTGGCGGGCTGCAGTCCATGGGGTCACAAAGAGTCGGATGCAACTGAGCAACTAACACTTTGGGTTTCTGTTACTCCTTTCTAGAATATCATCTTGACAGTCCAGATTTCATAAATGTCACCATTGATGAATGGAAGTATCTGTACTTGAAAATGAACACGCCAAAGTCAGCTCAGACTATTTTTCTCCCTGCAGCTTCCTGTCATTTGTGGTGTTCTCTTCATAAACCACAGGGCTCGGCAGTAACTCGCGGCTGTTTACAGAGCTCCGGCAGTAATTAAATCAAATTGGATCTGCTCTCTTAGTATGGTGAGGAAATAGACTGACATCCATTATGTACAGGCTGGATGTGGGGGGGTGGGACAAAAACAATTCTTGTCAGTTTTGTACATGTTCAAGCTCGGGAACGTGTGAAGGAAGAGAAATCTGTGTGGAGTGAAAACAGAGGGCTATGTCAGAAGCAGAATTGCTGCTGGAACTCAGCGGTGCTGGGTTGGGAAGAGAGGAGAGGAGAGGCCGGATCTCTGTGGTGGGGATGAGCGGAGCGCGTGTAAGTGGACGGACACACACTCCTTGGAGTGTGCTGGCCGGACTGCAGTCAGTCTGCGCTTCATGATGTCCCGGAGACAGGACATCTGAAAGGAGCTCCTGCCCTGCCTTCCACACTGGTCCTGCTCCATTCTGTAACTCTCGTGTGTTTCTTCACGAAATTAATCACATTCTGAATTAACCCTATTTATTTATTTGATTACTTACTGTTTTTCCTTCCCCCTGAAGTTCTAGCCGCCTGAGAACAGGGATCTTATTTGTCTCGCCCACTGCTTCGTTCACTGTGACTAGAGGCCATTAGGAGCTGTATTAATTTCCTGTGGCTGCCATAATAAGCTACCACAACCTGGGTGGTTTCAAACAGCAGAAATTTACTCTCTCCTTGTTCAGGAGGCCAGAAATCAGAAATCAAGGTGTTGGCAGCGTCAGTTCCTTCTGGAGGCTCTAAGGCACAACTTGTTCCCTGCCTGTCTTCTAGCCTCCGGTGGTTGCTGGCAGCCACTGGAATTAGTTCCTTGGCTTGGAGCTGCATGCTCACTCCGATGCCCGCCTCCGTCTTCACGTGGTCTGTTCCTCATGTGTGTCTGTGTTTCCTCTCCTCTTCTCCATTCTCATTAGGACGTCAGTCATTGGGTTTAGGGTCTGCCCTTCTCCAGAATGACTGCATCTTCACTAATTATATCCACAAAGAGGTAAAAGGAGAAGGGCTGGCAGAGGATGAGATGGTTGGGTAGCATCGCCAACTCAGTGGGCATGAGCTTAGGCAAACTCCGGGAGATCGTGAAGGACAGGGAGGCCTGGCATGCTGCAGTCCATGGGGTCGAAAATAGTCGGGCACAACTGAGCGAGTGAACAACCACAAAAGACAGTCTTTCCAAGTCAAGTCACATTCTGAAGTTCTGTGTCGACATGGATTTTTGAGGGATACTGCTCAACCTTCTACAGGTGCTCCACAAACATTGTTGAATAAATGAGTCATGGGAGGTTTCCGTTGACCATCAGGTGGAAGTCCCAGGGGCTTCCTGTGATTCTAAACAATCTAGGAGACAGTTCAATCTTATCTGCGAGGACAAAAGCCCAGTGTTCTCAGGAATACTCCAGTAGAAGGACTCTGGAGAAAAGACTTCTTTTTTTTTTTCCTATGAAAGCTTGGTGGATTTCTAGGTAGGGGCCTTTGTGACATTAGCAGGGCTCTGGGACTAAGCTCCTCACCTGTAATTGGGGGTTCTGACACTGGACCCACTGCTGTGCTTCTCAGGAAACTGAGTGAGCTGGGGGCACCAGCAGGGAAAGGTTCCAAGGATAATGGGAGCATCTTGAAGAAGTATTTGAATTTAAAAATATTTTGAAAAACTACCCGAATCATCATGATGGGAAAAATGAGAATGTGCTTGGATTTCATTATGTTATAATTTAAGTTTCCTTTTGAATTTCATATCTGCTGGAGGCACTAGAATATTCTCAGCACTCTCCAGTGGGTTTAATCCAGCCCTTAGGGAACCTCAGTATCTCTTTCTAAGCTGTGGGCAGTTTCTGCTAGAGGTTTAAGTGGATTTCTCATGTCTGTAACGTGGATCATGCAAGATAAAGCCCGAAGCAGGTTAAAGACACTGAGGAATCAAGAGGCCCTGCCTCATGACATGGAAGTGACCTGTCTTCAGCCAGAATGGCATCTCTGAGGGATACTGACCAGAAAGGGCAAAGAGGAAAATGTGTTCTGGTGGAGACACCAGGGATGCCATACTACCTGAAGCCCAATCAGAGCAGAGCGTCATCTCCTTGCCTTTTCCCCTAACATCTTGCGGGGTCACTGAGACACAAGCTGGCCACCCCCTAAGCAAGGTCCTGCTCTGTGGGTCTTTGGATGGGCGATGTCCAATAGCCTGTTGAAGATTTTCTTTCTGCACTGTTGTTCCTTTGAGTGTCCCCCAGCCTGTCTATCATTAGATGTTATATCTTGGTCTCAGCCATGCTTGAGGGCCTTAAAGCTCAGCTCCGGGAGTAGTATTTCAAGGAGAAAGACGACAGTCTGGGCAACTAGTAGTGAGTTGGCAAGTAATGACCTGTGCAAATGATGAGTTGAGTTGTCAAGAAACAGGAGGCTGACTGAAGTGCAGGTGACAGGATAAATCTGTGTGATGTGCAGCTATCTCCAGCAAGATTCAGAAATAGTGGAGGCAGGAACATTCCTCCCCAAACTAGGCTTCTTAAAGTTCTGCAGAATGGGTTTTCAAGCTGCTGAGCGTTAAAGGTAACATTGACTCTTGACAGTTGAGGAGATGGGAAACCTGGAATATAAACTCTAGTTTATATTCATCCAGAGCTGTTGGCTTTTAACTTTTGATATGTCCTGATTGAAGCTGTCTGCTGATGTTATGTATTTTTCTCACTTATTGTTATTTAGTGTCCGTGGTGAATTTTCAGTTGATCTGCGCCTTGCTTATAAAGCACCACATCACAACCCCTGCCCTGGGACAGTGTGGTTGAGCTGCTGAAACTGGCAGCCAGTCTGAGCAGTGCTGTGTGTGGGGCCTGTGTGGAACTGGGGCTGTGCCAAGTCCTGAAAGGCAGACAGTGATGTTCACTCACAAAAGTGCTGGCTGTGGCCAGGCATCGCATGGGAGAATCATTAGCATATGATTTTTTTTTTTTAAAGTATTCCTTAATTCAGAGTGGCTGTATTTATTTTTGTGTTAATAACTAACAATGTCTCATTGGGTGGACTCGGGAAATAAATGTTTCAAATCATGTGTCCTCTTAAAAAAAATGACTGGAAGCTTGCACACATTTGCATTGTATGGTTATCATGCTTGGGAGTAAAGTGAAAACCTGGTGACTGACCTGCTCCCTTGCCTTCCTGTTACAGGAGGAGGGAGGTCCCTGACCTGTTCCCTTGCCTTCGTGTTCCAGGAAGAGGGAGGTCATTGCCCATGCAAAGGACCCTGCAGACGCCCAGTTAAGCCCAAGAACCCCCTCTGCTTCAGAGTTGATGACATCTTCTGCTCCCCAGCAGAAGGTTGAGCTTGAACTTTTTATGGGCCCTGACAACAGCTGGGGATTCCTCTCCCCCTCTGTTTTCCTGCCACCCACAGCCTCCCGAGAGGCAGGATAAAAGAGAATGTTGTTGCTTTTCCTTTCTTCTCTAGCTTTGATTTTCTCTTCCTCCTCTATGTTTCAGAAAACGGTAAAACAAGCAAACAAATAAAACAGAACTCAGCCCCTTCTGAGCTTTGCTTTCCTTCCTGGTCTCCCCTGCATCAACTCCCCTGCCCCCGTGGTCCTACACCAATTCCCTGCTGACTTTCTTCTCAGTTTCTCCTCTTTCCTCTTTGTACCAGTTAGGATTTGGGTTTGGCTGCTTCAAAGCAGAACAAATAACAGTGATTCAAACTAATGAAAGTTTGAATCCCACATGAAAATATGTGTTGGTCGGTGATCACAGGGACCTGGGCTCCTTCTAGCTTGTCTCAACCTCTTGCTGGGGAGCTCCCTGGGTTCTCCCGGTCACTGTTGATGCTCTGTGACCCTCACACCTGAATTAACTCCCAAATAGAGGGAGAAGGAATATATAGGGATACAGCACCACCTGGTAGGTCCTGGAAATTGTCCTCAGTACTTTCACTAGCATGCTTTTGACTACATCTTTTGGCATCATGGCTGCAAGACAGATTGGGAGAGGAAGTCTCTATCTGGTGGCCAAGCATTCCGCTAAAACCAAGGGGTTCTGTTATCAAAAGGATAAAAGTAGAGAATATGTGAGGGGACAAATGCACTCTTGCTGTTAAATTACATGTTGGAAAGTGATAGAGGGTTGTGATAAAGCAGATTAGATTCCAAGTAGCTCATGGAAAAGAAGAAGGAAAAAATGTTCAACTACTCCAGTGAGTCCAAATATATTAGTCCCCCAATCATGCCCGATGAATATACAGACCCTGGAGCAGCCCCTCAGCAGTTCTTGTGAAAAGTGAAAGTATTCATCTCTCAGTTGTGTCTGGCTCTTTGCAACCCCATGGACTGTAGAACTACCAGGCTCCTCTCGCCATGGAATTCTCCAGGCAAGAATACTGGAGTGCATTTCCATTCCCTTCTCCACAGATCTTCCTAACCCCGGGATTGAACCCAGACTCCTGCATTGCAGGCAGATTATTTACTGTCTGAGCTGCCAGGGAAGCCCCCCTGCAGGTCTTACAGGGAGCAAAAGGAATTTCATGGCCGTTTATGCTAAACCAACGTGGCTCCAACCCAGCTCTCCCTCTCACTTGCTGTAAGACTTTAGGAAGTGACATAACTTCCCTGAACTTGGATTTCCACAGCTATTAAGTGGGGACCATAATACCTTCTTTATTGTGATGGTTAGAGATAATACATGAAAGTTGATTCTTATGGCGGTTGCAGCAAGGTGAGCTTGCAAGAAATGCTGGCTGGTGTAGTTTTCCACAAGATAAAAGTTGTTTTGGAAGCTGTACTGGATGTCCCTGAATTAGAATCCACAAACAGAAATGGCAATTACTATAATGCCAGTGATGGCATTGGAACTCTGTGATGAGGAACTGGGGGGAGCTCCTGATGGAGCCTAAAGGAAGGACTCCTTTGGGTGTGTTAAGTTGGATATTTCCAGAAGGAGAATTTGAAGGCAAGAAAATGGGAGGTGGTCCAGGAAACACTGATAGGAAGTGGGGAAGTGAGAGAAGGGAAGGAAGCCAACCTCATCAGGCAGATTACTGCTGTGTGTAGTGGGACACAATCTGCTGGGCAATTCTGGAGACAGTGTAGAAATATCTCAGGTTATCCCACCTGAAGAGCTAGCTAGCCATCCACCAGCTTCCACCAGTTATGGGTAAAAGTTGGCTCCAGAGCATATTAACTCCCTGGTACTCTCCCACTCTCTCCTCTGGCTCAGTGGGCCAGGGAAAACCACCTGGCAAAGAGCCATAGGTGCATGCATGTGGAAGCCACTGGGTTGGCTCGTGCTGAGAATATAGGTGAGGTTCTCACGGAATGGCTTCTGCTGCACTGGGTGGCCTCGCCCGAGGCACAGACCTTCCCTTGTGGTCTGAGGGGGAAGCCCAGGGGGTGAAGAAGGCCCATCCTCTTTTAGCTCTGCTTCCAATCTGTTCATTAGAGAGTAATTCAGTCCTTTGCTGTGTTTAATAACAACCAGATCCCTTTGGTAACTTCTGTGAATCAATGCCCAAGGATTTTGTTTTTCCTAAAATAAAGGTTGATGTGTGGAGAGAACTTGTACCTCATGGATCAATATAATCCAGTGCAAGGTGTTTCACGATGGTGACGTAGGAGGATTCTGCAGTCACCTCTTCCCACGGCCACACCTAATTTACAGCAAATCTACGTGTGGAACAATTTCCTCTGGAAGAGGCCTGAAAGCTAGCTGAATAACCCCTTCATGTCTGCAAGGAAGCAAATGATAGGAGAGGCTGAGATACAGTCCTGCCTGAAACACTACCCCTGGCATGACAACCTACCCTGGGAGGGACTCCACACCTAAAGGTTCTCCCTGAGGAGTAAAGGGTTTAGGCCCCATATCAGGTGCCCTGGCTTTTAAGACCCAAACCTGAGGACAAGCCTCCAAACACCTGGCTTTGAAAACCAACAGGGCTTGTGTCCACAGGACCAAAAGTGTTGTAATGAGCTGGGGAAGGGCTGGTACACAGACTAAGTGGCCAAGGGCATGCTCAGAAGCACTGTTTGAAAAGTCCTGGACTTCTTGTCAAAGAGCTGCACCTGCTGATCTTGATCTTGGGCAGTCATCATTTTGAATCTTGCTAAACCCCGTGGGCTCTTTTTTTAGCTTAGACTTAAAAAAAAATACACTGTTGGGCACCATTTTCCCATTCTCCCACTGCCAGTTCCACAGCATCAGTGGTTCTCATGGGGGAGCATTCGTGAACGTCGTTATGTGCCTTGGCTTCTGCAGCAGCTGCCCAGGGGACGCACCTGATGGTCTAACTCTGGAGGTGGGGACCTTGAGTTCCTGGGTCCCTGGGACGGTAACATGCCACCCTCAGGGGACTGCATAGACGGTGGGCTGAGACACTCGCAGTCTTTCCAAGAAAGAGGCCTGTTTGCTTGTTCTGGAGATTTGGTTCAAAGGCAGGCTTCTGGGCTGGCATCCTTCTCCTAGGGGCCAGGAGAGGGGCACTTGGAACAGAGGTAGGGGGATGCCATCTTTGCACCCTCCCTCTGCTGGGCTTCAGCTCACTGATTGTCCAGAAAGGCACTTAGACACTTGTCTGGAGCTCTGAGTTTTGTGACTTTCACCCTGGGGACACCTGTAGATCATCTGGCTAGAGGGACTTTTGCATGCATTCCTAAAGGGTGGTATGTATTTGCATATTTTAAAACCTGCTTCCTGAGAGTCTGGCTTCCGAACAACCTGCGTCTAGGTGCTGACTAAAATCCCTCCTTCCCTGCCTTGGGACAGTGACTGGTCTTGGCACACCCTTAATCCCTGGGAGCGATTAAAAATGAAATAGTCTGCTTGGATGCTCAAAAATGTTTGAGAGGCAACCAAGAGCCAGGGCAAGATTGAACAATAAGGTTCACTTCCTATGAAGGTCACTCCTTTGAGACTGAGAGAGAATTGTTTCCTCTAATATACAGAATCCAACACAGAGGGTCAAGCAAAATGAAGAAACAGAGGAGTATGTTCCAAACAAAAGACCAAGATATAACCTCAGAAAGAAGCAATGAAACAGGGAAAATTTGGCAGTTTATCTTGTCATCCAAAGGTGAGATTCTGACTCTGCTTAATCACAATTATGGTCATAATGGATTGAGTGCTTCCGCAGTGATAGGGACTGTGCTAAGCACATTGCTATGTAGTCTTGTTAAGCCTCATGACTTCCCTGTGATATATGCATTATTTCCATTTAGCAGCTTACAGAAGTTGAGGCTTAAAAGTTGGGACAGATTATAAGATGGTCATCAGACGGTATCAGATGCTTCTTTGCTTTTATAAGACGATGAATGCTTATGTCTAAGACTTGGAATCTTAGGTTGGGTGTGCGTGATTCTGCCTTAAGCTATTCAGAAGATAGATGTCACATACACACACGTGGAGCTCCCTCTCCTCTGGTTGTTCTTTAATTGTGCACCATTGCTGGATTCTCTTCCTCTCCCCCCCCACCCCTTTTATTTTTTTGCCTCTCCAATCGTTTGAGTTTGGCAAAAGAAAGAAAACGTGCTGGAGGTTACTAGCTGTGTGGTAGGAAATGAGAGTGGAAAGATACAAGGTATTAGACAAGGGAGGCCCCAGTCAAACACTGCCCATCTTGCTGTGTGGCTGTGGTGCGGCAGTGTCTACAGTTTGTTTGGGGAGGGATTTGTGTAGAAGGCCAGCTTCTCAATTTACTTTAAAAAATAAGTTTAGTACTTCTGAAAGTTCTTCTTCCTATTGTGCAAAATCAGAGTGCAGATTGCTAATGGCTTTCTGGTCGGTCTGCCTTAACCCTGCTGGGGCAAACCTACCTAGGGATGCAGCTAAGTATTAATATTAACAGATATGATGTGTTTTACATTCTTGGCCCTCTTTCCAGGCTGCCATTATGAGCACCAGTGGGGAGAGCAAATCGTATTACAAGGACATATTTCCAATCTGTTAGCTCAACATTTAACTCCTTTTATACAGCCTGGTAAATAGCCCTCAGATGGTAATGAATTCTAATTGTAGCCAAGGAGGAGGAAAAAAGGAACGCAAAGCTCCACTCCCTGCAATCCCTTGGAACAATCTGGTCCTTCAGAAGAGGCTGCTTTCAGAATCATAATTTCTAAATCAAAGGTCTGATTGAATTTGTGCTGGGCAGCCTGGGTGAGTGGATGTGTGGCTGAAAATCCTCCGATGTTCTGCAGGAACTTGTTAGCAACTTGTTACTCCCTGTGGTTTCTCTCTCATAATTGTGCACAGTGGGCTGGCATGAAGAGTGTAACCTTCCTTTGAGGTGTGAAAATGCATTAACTTATGGTATCGTTTTGAAGTCATGACCAACGCTGGAGTGAGCAATATGGAATAAATATTCACAGGTGACGCTGCACTGTTAAGGGTTTTTATAACTCCTTCTCTCCTTTCCATTCCTGTTAGCACCCTTGCAGTTGCTAAAATAAATAAATAAAAGCACCTTTTTAGGCTGTAAAGAATAAAATCTATATAGTAATTTATATATATACACATATACATATATATATATACACACACATACATATTAAGCATTTTTGTTGGTGGTATAGACCAGAATAAAACATCAACTTTTTCCCAGAATTACATTTATTTATTCATTAAACATTAATTGATCTGTGACTCTGTGCTGGGTCCTGACTAAATACAAGGATATAAAGACGAAGACATAAACCCTGCCCTCAAGAAACTCACAGCATTACTCATAAAATAAATCACTGTCCCCATGTTCATTGCATGACTTCTTGGGTGTCAATCAGCAATGATTAGACAACTTATAATTCATTAAGCATATTCAGATATAAATGATAACCCTTCAAAATACATACATCAATCCCAATCTCTCAATCCATCTCACCCCTCCCTCCCCTTCCCCACCTTGGTATCCATACATTTATTTTCTAATCTGTGTCTCTATTTCTGCTTTGCAGATAAGTTCATATATACCATTTTTTGTAGAGTCCACATATATGAGTTAATAGACAATATTAGTTTTTCTCTCTTTGACTTATTTCGCTCTATATGACAGTCTCTAGGTCCATCCATGTCTCTGCAAATAATAAGTATATGATAGATAACTAATGAGAACCAATCATATAGCACAGGGAACTTGACTTATTACTCCGTGGTGACCTACATGAGAAGAAAATCCAAAAAAGAGGGGATATGTGTATACGTGTAGCTGATTTGCTTGGCTGTACAGCAGAAAATAACATGACATTGTAAAGTAACTATACTGCAATAAAAAAAAAATATACCCCAATATAAAATAAAAACTGAAAAAAAACAAACCAACAAAAACACCCCCCCAATTGTATGTAAGCTCTTTTATTGGCATATGTACTTTGCGTGGTGAAGATACTAAAGAGTAATATGCTTTTATTATAGATATCAACATTCAAACTCTTAAATTACTCTGCTACAGGCCTGAAACATGGGATTTAATTATATTTTTGTTTCATTGAGGGACATTTCAAAAGTCCCAGATATTGGTGAATGACCCTGCTAGCAACCCCTCCATACTTATCTGCATTGCCTTCACTCTTTTCTTCTTACTTTTCTCCGCCCCCCCCCCCCCCACCTTTTTTTTTGAGGAGTGAGAGGGATATCTCTTCCAGTGCAAGGTTAATTCTTAAACCTTTTCTTCAAGTCCCACTCCTTCCTACCTCTCTGCGGTATATATCTCAAGTACCTGTCCCACTTCTTGCTTTTGTAGAAGCTCCCTTAATAATGAGGTGAAGTCTATCAAAATGTCACAGTAGTCTAAACCCAACAGATTAAATAAAAAATCCCCTTCCTGAACTTCATGCCCACTCTTGTAACGGCCCTGGCTCTTCTTATCTCTCTCCTGGTCTCTTGTAGAAAACGAATCTTTCAGAATGAGTTATCTACACAGATTTTCTCCTATTTTTCTCCCATTTCAAAACAGCTGTCTGCAAATGCATCCTCTTCACTCCCATGAAAAGCCTTCCATCAATTCCCTAAAGACCTTCTTGTTGCAAAGTTAATGAATATTTTCCATTTTGACTTTATTTCTCTGCACTATTGATAACTATTGATCACTTTCACCTTTTTAAATTAACTTAAAATATATACAAATATAGTACACACTCAAGGTGAAATATGACATCAATCCTGGAGGTACACCATGTGGTAATTTACAGGCCCCTTCTCTTGTCTATGACTCTCCAGCCTTACTTTCTTAAGGATCTTTTTTTTTTTTTGATAGTCTCTTGTATGTCCTGAAATATTCAATTCAGATTCAATATGGAGAAAATACAAGGAGATCATGCCACACATATCATTCTTCAGTGACCTCTTTTCATGTAATGCGTGTTGAACATCTTCACCGCCGCTGCCGCTAAGTTGCTTCAGTCGTGTCTGACCCTGTGTGACCCCATAGACGGCAGCCCACCAGGCTCCCCCGTCCCTGGGATTCTCCAGGCAAGAGCACTGGAGTGGGTTGCCATTGCCTTCTCCGGAACATCTTCACATATCAGCGCGTTGTTATAAACTCTCCTTCTGAAAAGATGCTGCTCACCAGACCACAGCAGTGCTCCTCCTTCTCTCTGTAAGCATCTTCTAGTCTCCTCTGCAAGGACCAGTGCCTGAGTCCTGTTCTAGGGTCTCTGAGTCTCAGCTCCCACTGTTTCCATGGCAGAGACCATCAAATCCCGTTCACTACTGTCTGCTCTTTTACTCTAAGCTTTATCTCCTGACAAGATCCCTTTTCTAACTTCCATACTGAATTGCCTATCATATGCTTCATCTTGAATAGACTGCGGAAATGTGGAATGTAACGTATCAGGACCTCAGCTTATGCTCCTTCTCTGTTCTCATTTCCCAACCCTGCTTCTTAGCTCTAATTTCCAATCGTAGTGACTGCTGTCTCACCCAACAATTTGCTAATGTCAGACACCTGGAGTCATCATTCATTTCTCTGTGTCCTTTATCTTCATGTGTAATCATCACGTCTTTTTTAACTCCTAAATTTTTTTTTAATGCAAGCACTTATTTACATCCCATTGCTATTCTCCTCATATAAGCCACCAAATTTCTCATTTAAAGTATTACAATAAGCCTCTTTATAAATAACTCTTCCAGTAGTCTTCTCTCACTATATTCTCCCCACCAGAGAGTCGTATTTCTAAGAAACAAAATAAGACAAAGTCTAAATTTCTTCATAAAGCTAGTAAGAGACTATCCCCCACCACGCTCATTACAGTTCTTTTTCTTTTATTTTCATCTGCCCCTCCTCTCTACTGTGGGTTTCCCTGGTGGCTCAGATGGTGAAAAATCTACCTGCAATGCGGGAGGCCCGGGTTTGATCCCTGGGTTGGAAAGATCCCCTGGAGAAGGAAATGGCAACCCACTCCAGTATTCTTGCCTGGAGAATTCCACGGACAGAAGAGCTTGGTGGGCTACAGTCCGTGGGGTTGCAAAGAGTCAGACATGACTGAGCAACTAGCACTTTCACTTTTCCCTCTGTACTGTAGACCTGCTGAAGCAGCAGTTTTCTTATTTGCACCTCTATTTGTCCCTACTGCCTGGCCAGAGGGACAGAGTCATGAAGTGTTGTCTTAACTTCAAGAGAACGGACAGCCCTTTACCGAGCATCACTTTGTTGATTGGGAGGGAACATGTGCTATGTTGATTCTTTCTCTCAATCTCTGCTTATTGCCAAGTTGTTTATTTTTATTTTTTAAAATTTCTCAAATAGGGACTGGATTTCTAGATTCTTTGTAGAATTAGGAAATGTCTAATAACTTTTTCCAGTATTTGCTCTAATGTATATGCATGTCTGCTCTATGAGAGAAGGACGTGGCACCCCACTCCAGTACTCTTGCCTGGAAAATCCCATGGACGGAGGAGCCTGGTGGGCTGCAGTCCATGGGGTCACAAAGAGTCGGACATTGCTGAACAGCTTCACTTTCACTTTTCACTTTCATGCATTGGAGAAGGAGATGGCAACCCACTCCAGTGTTCTTGCCTGGACAATCTCAGGGATGGCGGAGCCTGGTGGGCTGCTGTCTATGGGGTCACACAGAGTCGGACACGACTGAAGTTACTTAGCAGCCATAGCAGCTGGTCTGTGACCTTCCAGGACTCAGAGGGGCCAAAGCAGTGTCCACCCTTGGTGTTGGAAACCTCTGCATTGCAACTTAGGAAAGTCATAAGGCTGCAGCTAATAGACAATAATGGCATTGGCCTAGCAGAGACCTGAATTCTAGAATTCCTAAGAACTGATTATGTGCCAAAAGAGAAATTGGGAGGATTAGAAGAATATAAAATGCCAAAGAAAGTAAAAAATGATCAAGACTTTACTATAGAAGTAAAAATTTATTACTGGCAGCAGAAAATGTATTTGGCTAGAAGGATAATATATCTCTAGAGCTCTCCTTACAAAATACCTATGTATCCTGGATTTAATCACTGGGGCTGAATTGGGGAAGCTCCTAGAAATCCTTGATGCTTTGACTTTATGATGAGATAGATGTCTGATGGATCCACAAAATGTTTGGAATGTGAATTTTGTAAGGTTTCTCATTGGATTTGGGGAATGGGAGTAAGAGAGATTGGAAGTCGGTTTCTAACTTGGATAACTAGATAGATGTGTGTGTGTGTGCATGCGCGTGTTCAGTCGTGCCTGACTCTTGTGTCTCCATGGCCCTCCTCTGTCAGTGGAACTTTCCAGGCAAGAATATTTGGTGCAGAGGGGGTTGCCATTTCCTACTTCAGAGGATCTTCCCAACCCAGGGGTTGAATCTGGTGTTTCTTTTTTCTCCTGGATTGGCAGGTGGATTTTTACCACTGGTGCCACCCAGGAGACCCACTGAATAGATGGTGGTCCCACAAAAAGTGTAGAAAATAGAATGAGAAGTAGGTCTGAAGGTAGAAGGTGAATACTGTGGTTTTAGACAGTTTGAGTTCTCTGGAAGATATCCAGGTGGAGATACAAGGCTGTGAAGCTTGTGAGAAGTATTGTGCTAGAGATAATAGATTTGGAGAATTCCTTACCATATACATAGTAACTGAAATCAGAAAGACAGCTCTTCATTTTCTCTGTACTTATAGTTCAGGCAAGGCTCTCCCACTGAAACTTGCTACACTTTACTACAAATTCCCCCACTAAGTCTTCCCCTTTCTTGAATCCAGCACTATCTTCTGAAATCCAAGCAATCTCAGAGAAACCCAAGTGACTTTTTGTATCCAGGAGAGGGAACATTGGAGTGAGAACATGAAGAGTGGGGAAAGTAGTGGGGCCCCCACATTTCAGAGTTAGGTGGGGACAGAAGGCCTCACTGGGGGGACTCGCTCATCTGTCTGAAAAGCAGGCGGGAACCCCAGGAGAATACCAGTCACAGAAGTTAAGTCAGGAGAGCTTCACAAAAGAGAGGTCAAGGAACCACCTATCTGAATTTTCTTCAGTGCTGGTGAACTCCAGGTTGCCTTGGATACATTCTCCAAGAAGATAGTGACCATAATTGCCCTATTGCATGTTACTTGCTATGATACTTTTTCACGGGGCAAAAAAGTACTTCGAGAAACTACATTTAAAGTGAGTCACACATGGGACTTCCCTGGTGGTCCAGTGGTTAAGATCCTGCGCTTCCATGGCAGGGAGCACAGTGTCGATCCCTGGTCAAGGAACCAAGATCACACATGCCATGTGGTGTGGCCCAAAAAAAAAAAAAAAAAAAACGTAAAATGAGTCACATACCAAGTCCGGTCTATTGTCAGGAGGCTCAGCCAGCTCTGACTCAGACCCTTATCCTTAGGAGGCTATCTCATATCTGTTGACCACAAGGATGGATATGTGCCACCTCAGGATGAAATTTTAAAACTTTGTTTTGCTTTAAAAATTTTAAAATAGATTTTATTTTTTCAAGCAGTTTTATGTTCTCAACAAAATTAAGAGGAAGTTACAGAGGTTCCCCATATGCCCCGTACATGCACAGTCCCCTTCATTTTCAACATCTCCCACTACAGTGCTCCATTTGTTACAACTGATGAACCCTGGGGTCATTGATCACCCCCAAATCCATAGTTTACATTAGGATTCACTCTTGGTCTTTCACATCTTATGAAAGTAGTGAAAGTGTTAATTGCTCAGTCATGTCTGACTTTTTGTGACCCCGTGGACTGTAGTGGGCCAGGCTCCTCTGTCCATGGGATTCTCCAGGTCAGAATACTGGAGTGGATAGCCAGTCCCATCTCCAGAGGACCTTCCTGATCCAGGGATCAAACCCATATCTCCTGCATTGCAGGCAGATTCTTTACTGTCTGAGCCACTAGGGAAGCCCCACTGGATAATTGTGTAATAATATTAGCATGTATCAGGTGGTGCTAGTGGTAAAGAACCCACCTGCCAATGCAGGAGACACAGGAGATATGGGTTTGGTTCCTGGGTCAGGAAGATTCCCTGGAGGAGGGCATGGCAACCCACTCCAGTATTTTTGCCTGGAGAATCCCATGGACAGATGAGCCTGCTGGGCTACAGTCCAAAGGATCACAAAGAGTCAGACAGGACCGAAGTGACTTAGTGCACGCGTGCACACACACACACACACAGACACACACACACACACACAGAGCAATGTATCTTTTGAACCACATGTTTTGACCAGGTTGCAAAAATAAGCAGTAAAATTTTCGTTCAGAAAAGCTCAATGTGGGAAATATACAACCCTAGCCTAACTCTCAAACAAAGGCTTCAGTTAAGATGAAGGTCATGGTTGAAATAGATCAGTTGATTATCTGTTTTGCACATCACTGCAACTTTTTAAAAAAGACAGTTCACATTTTGTTCATCAATGTTTTGATGAGGCCATGTTCTAATATTCTCTACAAACAACAGTGTCCCTCTCCAGCAAAGATGATCCCAAGTACATGTTGTATTGCTGGAGGTATTAGAGAGGGACTCTGAGGCAGGCAAGGTGTGGACAGACAGCAGGAGCAGCAGTTCTCTCAAGGATGGAGTGCTCGTTCCAGCAACAAGTGTCTTATTTGTTTTAAGGCCACTGGAAAATGAGTTACTGAGTACCAGGCATTGTGCTGGTTGCTTCCCACTCATGTAATCTTGTGTAGGTACTATTATCCCCATTTTACCCAGAATGGAACTAATGTTTAGAGAGATGAACTTAGCCAAGGGCACATAGTGCAAATTGTAAACATTCATGGTTCATGAAGTCCTCAGTGCAGGAAGACTTCTTAAGAAAAAGATGAGGTGTACACTTGATTTGGGGAACACAGTGCCCTTATCATAGCATTGTTTTTGTTTCAGGGCCAATAACCACAATATTTTTCCAGCAAGATAACTGATGTTTTGTCCTTTTTGCCCCCCACTCACTCAAATGAGTCATGGACTTTTAAAAGCTTAAAAAGGTAATTGAATAAACTGTCCTTGTAAAAGCACTCTGAGTTTAAGGAGGTTTGACCATTCCAGCTTATGTTAAAGATGGAAAATTATGTTTTTAAGATAATTACATGTTCCTTTTGATAAAGCAAAAACATTCACAAACACAGATGTAGTTTCAGACTGGTCTGCCAAGCCTGTTGCCAGCTGTGATTAACTTGTGGCAACGACTCTTCTCCTCCCTAGGGAGAAGCCAGCCGCACAGGATGGTGAGGGGTGTGGTGAAGAAAGGGTAGGCTGGCTTAGTAGGGTCACACTTCACGTGCAGTGCTCACTCTGCCTTCAGAGGCCAGTGCCTTAACTTTGGAGGTCAGGCATGTTACACATTGATGGTAAGAAAGGAATGTAAGAGGCCTTGGGATACACCAGCTAAGGTTGCATAGCTACTTGCAATGTAATATTTCAACAGAGTGCTTCTATAACTTGTTTAGAAGTCATATCTACTGATGGTTCCTCCTCTGTCCTTCTTCACTGGCTCCTTTGCATCTTCCAGGTCTTTTTACCTCCCAGAGCCAGGTTCTGTTTTTCTCTACCTGCATTTACCATATTATCTGAATTCATCAAGTACCACCTGAAAGGTGATGAGTTTCAAAGTTAAATCTTCAGCCCAACCTCTCCCCAGGCTCCAAACTCATTCTGAATGATCTCCTTGATATTTCCTCTTGATGTCTAATAAATTTCCTAAACTCCTCACATCCGAAATGGACTGATCTCCCAATCACCAGCCTTCTACCTTTCATCAGCACATCCTTTCTGTATCTTAGTGAAATTCCATCTTTCCTGTTGCTTAAGCTAAAGAACTTTCGAGTCATCCTTGACTCCTCTCTCTCCTTCTCTACATGTAAACCATCAACAGAGACTTCCCTGGTGGTCCAGTGGTTAGGACTCTGCGATTCCACTGCAGGGGGTCTGGGTCCTTTGTTGGGGGAACTAATATACTGTAAGCTGCACTGAGGGAGAGGGGGAAAAAAAAGAGTATACAATCAACACAATTCCTCTTGGCTATATCTCCAAAATATATCTGGAAGCTAACCACTTCTTAGCGTATCTGTCTCTGTCCCCCTGGGTTCAAACTACTGTCTTCTCTTATCACTCTTGTCTCCACTATCTATTTCTAACTCAGCAGTCAGAGGAATCTTTCTAAATGAGGTTTAAAGGACATTATGTTCTTCTGTTCAAAACCCTCCAGTGGTTCCCTTATCCCCTGGAGTATAAGTCAAAATCCCTATGGTCTGTAATGCCCCCTGATGCTTGCTTCCCACGACCCCCATCTGCTCTTGTTAGTCTCACTTCCCTCCAGCCACACTGATTTATTTCTCTGAGAGTCACTGACTATGCCAGGCACAACTCACACTAAGAGGGTTTGTTAAGACTTGGATTTCCAGGCCCCGCCCCCAGAATTTGTGATTCATCAGGGCTGCGTTGTGATTGGTTAATTTGCATTTCTGAAAGTTTCCAGGTGACTTTGTTGCTGGTGTTGCAGGACAGCCCCTTGAAAACCACTGGTGGTGTGCTGATAAATCAGATACCTGAGGGAGTGGGTGGAATGCCTGAATAAAGTATCTGCTGATTTCTGTGATGTGAATGCCCCCACCTTGGCCAATTTTAACTTCTCAGCTCTGTATCAGTTGGCTCACAAAATTCCTAAAAATTTACCAATCACCTCTCAGAAGCATACCCTTGGAATGGAACCACTCATTTAGGGCAATTCTCCAGAGCCTGCTTAGGGAAGAGGATTAAGGAAAGGAGTGATCACTTATTTTATAATTACTATGTGCAGATCACTGTTTTGGTCCTTAACATAAAATGTTTAATTTTGTCCTAGTAACAAATCTATGAGATTGTATTTTTCTATTTCCATTTTTTTTTAAGGTGAGGAAATTGAGAAGTCAATTATTACTTTTCTGAGCCACACAACTGAGGTTTGAATTCAGGACTGAGTGAACACAAAGCCCCTCTCCCTCAAAAAAAAAAGGCCCTGAACCTCTGTGGATGGCCTCATATTACTATAGTCATCAGTGTAGGGCTAGGAAATGAAAGGGTGAGAAGCAAAAAGTAACCTACAGCACAGGTATAGATGCAAGCTGACCTTAGAGGTGGCTGGATTCTGTTCAACTGGGTTTTTGGAAAAGAACTCTGGTGAGGAAACTTATATACAAAGTAGGCTATGTGGAGCTGCAGCCCTCAGAACTGGCCACAGCCCATGGGCCAAGGGCAACTGGAGAACAGGTTTCTTCCCCTGGTCACTGCCTGATAATACAGGAACTAGTAACTGCAGATCAAAGGAGACAGCAGAGCTCGTATATTGAGAATTCTGGTGCCAGGTGCTGAAATAACCTTCCTTTGAGGGCAAGTAAATTCTCTCAATTGATGGAACAGAAGTTGCTCCAGGCAAAGGCCCCACTTGCTCCCCTGCTTAATTGCCTCACTAACCCTCATTCTGGATTGAGCTTCAATCACTTTACTTTCTAAGCTTGGAGCCCCTGGGACAGGTTTCCACTGGCATGCTTTGCAAGAAATGGGGGCAATTATCCAGGCATCAAAACTGCTTTCCTCAGGTCTTTTCTAGCCAAGCTCAGCCTCCGTTCCTCCAAATGGCCTGGAACACTGCCCTCTGCCTCACCATCCTGTGCTGGTGGAGACCTGGTCTCAGGCTGGGCGGCCTGGCTCTCTGGCCCAAATGGAAAGACTGCAGGCCTAAATGTTAATGACCTTATGCTGACCCCAAAGTCCAAGGCAGCACAAAGTGAAGTCCAGTGTGATGAAAATCAAGGTGCATATTCTGAGCTAGTTTGATCTTCATATTTGGCTTATTGGGTGAAAAGCTTTTGAGCTTCTGTTGTTCCCAAAGCATTTCAACGTGGCTCAAAGTGACAGAGGAAAAGTAGCCCCAAATAAGACCAGAGAAGATTCCATCTCTCATACAGATGGGCAAGCAAAGGCTATCCCATTATGTTTTTTTTTTTTTAAATCATTACCTATTCATTCATCCAAATGCTGTTAGAGCAAGTACAGTGGGAAGCTAGAAGAGAAAGATTAGAGAACACTTCTTAGAAAGCTTTAGGAGGGATTGTTGGAGATGTAGTTATGAGGTCATGATAATAGGAGGAAGGGGAGACCTCAGACAGTTATGTGCCCAGAATATCTAAATGTTAGATTTTTTTTTTAACCTGCATTAAAGGACAAGAATCAAGTTAAAGCCATCAAAGAGTAAAGTTTTTCCTAACAGGGCTTTCTTTTACCCCTCAAGATGGATTGAGAAATCTGCCACCATTTTCCTTTCTCCTACAAATCCATCCTCTACCTCCAGGCCAAAGAACAGAAAGCGACATAACACATTTGTCCTTTAAAAATCTGATTAGAGTGAAGTCTGTTTTCTTAGAATTCATATCACTGTTTCTCACCTGCAGAAGGTCTTTGAGAGGACCTAATAATGGCTAGAGAACCAAAATGTCACCCTTACTATGATAAAACTTAGTTCGGATGGTGGTTGTACAACTCTAGGCAAGACAGCCTATGATGCTGAGCCCAGACTAAGCAGACGTGCCCACCTAAGCCAACATGGAGGGGAAGTGGTGTCTTGGTCCCCGGTGTGGCAGATGCTGGGAGAAGCAGGCTCAAATTATTTTTCCCTTTACCACTTCACTCTCCTGTGGTCAGATGAAGAAAGGAGAGGAAAGAGACCAGGACTGTTATCCTGGGGATCCCACTCCACCTGGGACATAAGCAGTGAGGAAGAAGCAGTTATTCCTAATATTATGCACTGGTCAAAGAAAGACAAGGTCACTGGGGCTGTGGTTGTGGGGAATGTCCCCAGTAGAGACAAGGTGAACTTCTTCCCTGAAGCATAACCATTAGAAAACGTTGCCAGTGGGTCATTTCTTCCCGCCCCCCCCCCCCACCCCACTTCCATGAGGTGTTGAGATGGGAAAAACTTACCTCATAGAAACCTTAGTCCCTGGCAGGCCCACCCTGAGTGGGTTCTGTTGACATTCATTTCTGGCAGTCATAAATAAGAAGAGGTAAAAAAGAAAAGACCTGGCTGAGGGAGAGAGAGGATTCTGGGGCCTCCGAGGCTTTGGGAATAAGGCAGATTTAACTTGACTCCATCTCTCCAGGACCTTATTAAAAGGAGAAAGGATAATGGGGATTTTGTGAGGCAAGAGTAGAATGAGGCTGAGTTTGTGCTCTTATGCATTCAAAATAGAAAGAAGGAAAGAAGGACCAAATATGGAGTTGGCCTTCATTTCCAAGCGTGAACCTTCATCACTTTCATCAGTAGCCATCTGGCATGCAGTATTCTGTGGCATTTCTCTAAAATGACTGGCAACCTCCAACAGTTTCCTTGGCACCACCACTGAGAAGACTCCGTTCTTAGCAACGTGCTAGAAATAGTCAAAGCTCAACACAGGCAGGTAATGATACTTATATAATCAGCTCCTTATTCAATCGCAGAACAGTGAAGCCCTCACCCTTGTGTGATATTCCCAGATGCACATTCAGAACTTCTTTGTTTGACTGCCGACTCATGTGGCTTCTTCAAAGAGATGCCAGTGATGGGGAAAAATAACAACACACGTATA
The DNA here is from genome assembly GCF_910594005.1 of Cervus elaphus. Classification (NCBI taxonomy): domain Eukaryota; kingdom Metazoa; phylum Chordata; class Mammalia; order Artiodactyla; family Cervidae; genus Cervus; species Cervus elaphus. The sequence goes on along the minus strand of NC_057839.1, from coordinate 15,523,917 downwards.
CACACACACGTACGCATACACACAGCCAAATCCTCCCCTCTGTTGAGTTTCACCTCGCTGTATTCACATATCCTTAGAGCACTTAGTCTAATTATCTGTTTATGTATCTGTCTTTTCCAGTAGATTTTAGCACTTGGAGTAGAGAAAATATATCCATTTCATCTGTTTATCTTCATCATTGAGCACAGATGCTCAAGGAGGATTTAGATGGACAAAGGCTTTAACTTCATGCTTTCTATGCTTAGTAAACCAATCACTCATTTTCAGAATATAAATGAAGCTCAACTTTTTCAAGAATTGATGGCTTTGAAGAGGATTTTTTTTTTCATAAGAAGTACCTTTTCTCAAGGTGCTATGTGACAAACCAAGCCAACAGCCAATACAAGTCTGACCAGGAACCCCCAGGATACTTTCCACAAGCACAAGTGTGTTTGCTCTGGTGTTCTAGCCAGCACTTGAAACTGGCAATTCTTAATCCAAGAATTTATTCAGACTTTTAAGGGAAGAAACTGAATCTCTTAGCATTTTGAAAGAAAGAAAATGTACACATGAACCAAGTCACACACGTGCAAATTTGAGAGACCCACAAAAGCTTGTGGTGATGCTGTAATAAGTTTGCTCTATGCTATAGAGAAGAGGGAACACACAGGACCAAGATTTGTACAGAACTAACTTCTTTCAGAAGACTCTATAGAGGGGCAAGCTCCTGTAACATTCTATGAAAAATAAATCTAATTGATTGAATGACTTCTATTGATTTAATTTGCATATCCAAATAGAGTTCTGTATATTTTTTTTATGTCACACCTGGTTTCTAATCCTGTAGGTCCCTAAATATTTCTGTTGGGAAACATGCATGAATTTTACTCAGTGATACCTGATGATGTCTGATGCCATGCTAAACAAAATAAATGCACCTCTCAACCCTAGGTAATAGCTAAATTGCCTGTATCAGTGTTTGATACAGCAAAGTTTCTGGGCAAGTGAAAAACACAGACCATGGAACTAGTCATTCTGTTTATTGACTTGTAATTTTCTCGTCAGAATTTTTAAACTATTAGTGCTCTAGTGTGGAGTAACATCTTTTGTAGGCAATGTTTCCCAAAACGATAGCTTTGATAATAGTTGTATTGGCATTTGGATGTCCTCCTCCTCCTATCCTTGCAGAGGTTTCATTATTAGAATGTATGTATAAATACCAAGAAAATTTGGACTACCGATACAGAGCATGCATGATCCACTTTATTGCCCCCCAGACACCGAGGACATTTATTTTGCTATCATCTTTGGAAAGTGAAAGTGAAAAGAGAAAGTGTTACTCATTCAGTCGTGTCCCACTCTTTGCGACTCCATGGACTCTAGTCTGCCAGGCTTCCCTATGTATGGAATTCACCAGGCAAGAATACTGGAGTGGATAGCCATTCCCTTCTCCAGGGGATCTTCCTGGCCTATGAATCGAACCCGGTCTTCCACATCGTAGGCAGATTCTTTACTGTCTAAGCCATTGGAAAGCAAACAGTATTTCTCAAGCTAAGAAACCCTATCAGCTCCTTTTAAAAGCAAGAGAAAATTCCTCAAGTTTCCCTCGAAGGTCTTTGGAACTCAGTTTGATTGGCATGGAATTTAGAAAGCAGAGTTTTAATTTATGGAAATATCTTTTGAAAGGAAATATCAAAGACCTGTGATTCCTCTAATAATTAATTAAGGAAATATATAGCAATCATTTGGTAGAATTTTACAGCTAAAGTTATGAAGGAAGTTGAGATCAAAAGGTGGACCTATAAATGAGGTCTCTAGAACTCTACCCTCCAAAAGTCTGGGTGTTTTGAATCTCAATTCAGTAAATGATGGAAAAGAACTAATGATTTCTCATCTTAAAGACCTGAAGATTAAAGGGATGTCAGTAAAGTTTTGAATTGAATACAGATAGTTATTTTAAACTTTCAGAAATATTTTTGTATGTATTATACAGGCATTTCTCTTAAGTTTCTGTAATGCCAGTTATTAAACTGCAATTCACATATAATGCTAATTAATTAAAGGACACACATTGAATGGTGTGAACCCATTGTTTGGAGTATGTTTGGAATTTGTAATTAGTACCACAAAAGTCAATCAAAGAAAAAGTTAGAAGTGCTTTATTTGAATAGCTGGCCTTTGTTTTTCTACTTCTTGCTGGCCTTTGTGGTGGAATTGCCAGCAACATTGTTTAAGGCAAAGATGACAGAGGAGATGAGGAGTTCCCGAGTGTGAGAACTGAAGGGCTAACAAGAAAACATTTATGCCTTTGTTCAACCAACTTATTTTTAGCTTACAATAACAAAAAATACTTACACAGTAAAATTGTTTTCATTATTAGAAACCTAAAAGAAAAAAAATAGTTTATTATGCAAATGTAAATTTTGCTTGTTTTTCATAGATTTTCTTTCATTGAAGCAGGTATTATTTTAAACATTGTATGATAGCCTAATGTTTTTAAAATTAGAAGTACCATATTACTAACCAACAGGTTGATTTTAATGCTATAATATTTTTTTAAAATTAAGAGTTTTATATATTCGCTTGTAAAAAATTAACAGCTTTATAAATCCCCTTAATCGGATGAGAAAAGTTTAATAATTTGGTTGAATACATCCAAATTATTGTATTCAATTACAGTTGAGTTCCTGCTGTGCATATTGTGGTATCATTTTGACAGGAGAGCCATTCCTGTGGTGAATGCAAACTCTGAATTTAAAGCACCCCATACCTGCAAGGAGAAGTTGTATGTAAGAATTTATAAGTCCTAAGCCCCATCTCTACATTTTTTAATCTTTTTTTGGGGCTGTACCAGGTCTTAGTTGCAGTGTGGGGACTCTTTAGTTGTGGCATGTGGGGTCTAGATACCTTGCCAGGGATTGAACCCTGGCCCCTCCATTGGGAGTGCAGAATCTTAACCACTGGACCACCAGGGGAGTCCCTGAATTTTTGATCTCTACACCCTTACATTGTGCTATAGCTGGCTACACCCTGATACTTAAATGCAGGCACTTTCATTTTACCATACTATATTTTGGATTAGAGTGTTTATTTAGAATCCCCTTTCTTATCATTTCATTGTGGCAAAATTTTGCTCACTTGAACTAGTTTGAGTGTCATGTTCTCCAGATCAGTCATTCTTGTGTTTCTTTCTTTACACCATGGTGACCATGGCATGACAGTTATTGACAATTATTGGGCCTCTGTTGTGTGATAATTGTACAGTAGAGTGAGATTTTGGATGTTGGAGTCAGAAGTATGCAGTAATGGATTGATAGTTCAGTCTCTTAGAAACTGGTTATGAGATTAGACAAGTTATTTAGCCACTCTCAGATGCAGTTTTCTCAAAGTGGGATTAACTGCACTTCAGCAAATTTGTGAAGTCTCAAAGTAGTTAATCCCACTTTGAGAAAACTGTGTCTGAGATTGGCTAAATAACATATATACACACATACACAGCATGGTTTCCTATCATATGGTAGACCCTTAGTAAATAATTATGATTATTTTTGCTGTATGTATGTTTGCTGCTCATTGTGTTTGACCTACTTGAGGTTAGAGACTGTCTTGCAGTAAAACCCTCAGTTCAGTCGCTCAGTCATGTCCGACTCTTTGTGACCCCATGAATCGCAGCACGCCAGGCCTCCTTGTCCATCACCAGCTCCCAGAGTTTACTCAAACTCATGCCCATCAATTTGGTGATGCCATCCAGCCATCTCATCCTCTGTCGTCCCCTTCCCCTCCTGCCCCCAATTCCTCCTAGCATCAGGGTCTTTTCCAATGAGTCAACTCTTCTCATGAGGTGGCCAAAGTACTGGAGTTTCAGCTTCAGCATCAGTCCTTCCAATGAACACCCATGACTGATCTCCTTTAGGATGGACTGGTTGGATCTCCTTGCAGTCCACGGGACTCTCAAGAGTCTTCTCCAACACCACAGTTCAAAAGCATCAATTTTTCGGCACTCAGCTTTCTTCACAGTCCAACTCTCACATCCATACATGACCACTGGAAAAACCATAGCCTTGACTAGATGGACCTTTGTTGGCAAAGTAATGTCTCTGCTTTTTAATATGCTATCTAGGTTGGTCATAACTTTCCTTCCAAGGAGTGAGCGTCTTTTAATTTCATGGCTGCAGTCACCATCTGCAGTGATTTGGGAGCCCAAAAAAATAAAGTCTGACACTGTTTCCACTGTCTCCCCATCTATTTCCCATGAGATGATGGGACCAGATGCCATGATCTTAGTTTTCTGAAAGTTGAGCTTTAAGCCAACTTTTTCACTCTCCTCTTTCACTTTCATCAAGAGGCTTTTTAGTTCCTCTTCACTCTCTGCCATAAGGGTGGTGTCATCTGCATATCTGAGGTTATTGATACTTCTTCCGGCAATCTTGATTCCAGCTTGTGCTTCTTCCAGCCCAGCGTTTCTCATGATGTACTCTGCATATAAGTTAAATAAGCAGGGTGACAATATACAACCTTGACGTACTCCTTTTCCTATTTGGAACCAGTCTGTTGTTCCATGTCCAGTTCTAACTGCTCCTTCCTGACCTGCATACAGGTTTCTTAAGAGGCAGGTCAGATGGTCTGGTATTCCCATCTCTTTCAGAATTTTCCACAGTTTATTGTGATCCATACAGTCAAAGGCTTTGGCGTAGTCAGTAAAGCAGAAATATATATTTTTCTGGAACTCTTTTGCTTTTTTGATGATCCAGCGGATATTGACAACTTGATCTCTGGTTCCTCTGCCTTTTCTAAAACCAGCTTGAACATCTCTGGAAGTTCATGGCTCACGGATTGCTGAAGCCTGGCTTGGAGAATTTTGAGCATTACTTTACTAGTGTGTGAGATGAGTGCAATTGTGCGGTAGTTTGAGCATTCTTTCAGATTGCCTTTCTTAGGGATTGGAATGAAAACTGACCTTTTCCAGTCCTGTGGCCACTGCTGAGTTCTCCAAATTTGCTGGCATATTGAGTGCAGCACTTTCACAGTATCATCTTTCAGGATTTGAAATAGCTTAACTGGAATTCCATCCCCTCCACTAGCTTTGTTCGTAGTGATGCTTTCTAAGGCCCACTTGACTTCACATTCCAGGATATCTGGCTCTAGGTGAGTGATCACACCATTGTGATTATCTGGGTTGTGAAGATCTTTTTTGTATAGTTCTTCTGTGTATTCTTGCCACCTCTTCTTAATATCTTCTGCTTCTGTTAGGTCCATACCATTTCTGTCCTTTATCGAACCCATCTTTGCCTGAAATTTCCCCTTGATATCTCTAATCTTCTTGAAGAGATCTCTAGTCTTTCCCATTCTGTTGTTTTCCTCTATTTCTTTGCATTGATCACTGAGGAAGGCTTTCTTATCTTTCCTGGCTATTCTTTGGAACTCTGCATTCAAATGGGAATATTTTTCCTTTTCTCCTTTGCTTTTTGCTTCTCTTCTTTTCACAGCTATTTGTAAGGCCTCCTCAGACAACCATTTTGCCTTTTTGCATTTCTTTTCCATGGGGATGGTCTTGATCCCTGTCTCCTGTACTATGTCACGAACCTCCTTCCATAGTTCATCAGGCTCTCTGTCTATCAGATCTAGTCCCTTAAATCTATTTCTCACTTCCACTGTATAGTCATAAGGGATTTGATTTAGGTCATACCTGAATGATCTAGTGGTTTTCCCTGCTTTCTTCAGTTTAAGTCTGAATTTGGCAATAAGGAGTTCATGATCTGAGCCACAGTCAGCTCCTGGTCTTGTTTTTGCTGACTGTATAGAGCTTCTCCATCTTTGGCTGCAAAGAATATAATCAATCTGATTTCGGTGTTGACCATCTGGTGATGTCCATGTGTAGAGTCTTCTCTTGTGTTGTTGGAAGAGGGTGTTTGCTATGACCAGTGCATTCTCTTGGCAAAACTCTATTAGCCTTTGCCCTGCTTCATTCTGTACTCCAAGGCCAAATTTCCCTGTTACTCCAGATATTTCTTGACTTCCTACTTTTGCATTCCAGTCCCCTATAATGAAAAGGATGTCTTTTTTGGGTGTTAGTTCTAAAAGGTCTTGTAGGTCTTCATAGAACCATTCAACTTCAGCTTCTTCAGCCTTACTGGTTGGGGCATAGGCTTGGATTACTGTGATATTGAATGGTTTGCCTTGGAAATGAACAGAGATCATTTTGTCACTTTTGAGATTGCATCCAAGTACTGCATTTCAGATTCTTTTGTTGGCCATGATGGCTTCTCCATTTCTTCTAAGGGATTCCTGCCCACAGTAGTAGTTATAGTGGTCATCTGAGTTAAATTCACCCATTCCAGTCCATTTTAGTTTGCTGATTCCTAGAATGTCGACATTCACTCTTGCCATCTCCTGTTTGACCACTCCCAATTTGCCTTGATTCATGGACCTAACAATCCAGGTTCCTATGCAATATTGCTCCTTACAGCATCAGACCTCGATTCTATCACCAGTCCCATCTACAACTGGGTATTGTTTTTGCTTTGGCTTCATCTCTTCATTCTTTCTGGAGTTACTTCTCCACTGATCTCCAGTAGCATATTGGGCACCTACCGACCTGGGGAGTTCCTCTTTCAGTATCCTATCATTTTGCCTTTTCATACTGTTCATGGGGTTCTCAAGGCAAGAATGCTGAAGTGGTTTGCCATTCCTTTCTCCAGTGGACCACATTCTGTCAGACTCTCCACCATGACCCGGCCGTGTTGGCTGGCCCCACACGGCATGGCTTAGTCTCATTGAGTTAGACAAGGCTGTGGTCCTGTGATCAGATTGGCTAGTTTTCTGTGATTATGGTTTTAGTGTGTCTGCCCTCTGACGCCCTCTCGCAACACCTACCGTCTTACTTGGGTTTCTCTTATTTCGGACGTGGGGTATCTCTTCACGGCTGCTCCAGCAAAGCGCAGCCGCTGCTCCTTACCTTGGACGAGGGGTATCTCCTCACGGCGCCCCTCCTGACCTTGAACGTGGAGTAGCTCCTCTCGGCCCTCCTGTCCCCGTGCAGCAGGCGCTCCTTGGAGGTGGGGAAGCTCCTCTCGGCCGCTGCCCCTGACCTCAGAGGTGGGGAAGCTCCTCTTGGCCGCTGCCCCTGACCTCGGAGGTGGGGAAGCTCCCCTCGGGCAGGGCCCCTGACCTCCGGAGTGGTAGGTCCTCTGGGCCGCTGCCCCTGACCTCGGGCGTGGGGAAGCTCCTCTGGGCCGCCGCTCCTGCGCTGTCGCAGCCTGGCGCTCTCGGTCGCTACCCATGACCTTGGGCGAGGGGTAGCTCCTCACGGCCACGCTTCTGCGCGGTCCGTCGCAGCCGGCGCGCTTCTCCAGTAAAACCCTAGAGCAGGGTAGTAGCTGAAGAGAGGTTAAGTGATTGAATGCATGAATTGCAAAGTGACTGAATGAATAAATGGTGAAATATCAGAGAAAGTAAAAGAGCCTCCTGAATCCTCATCTTACAAACTACACATTTAAAGTAATGAGAAAACCTCACACCCATTTCTTAGGCCTTTTTTTTTTTTTTTTCTTTCTTAACCATCAGGTTATTCAATGGTTAGAGACTGATACTAAGGAACTTGAGATCTTTGATTCCTAAGTGAAAAACTTCCCAATGTCACTGACAGTATTTTCAGTCACAGAGAATTATTTAGAAATGTTTGCCATCAATCTCCTGGCAGTTTGGGTGAGAGAGAGCAAGTGAGGGAAAGGAGGGTTATGATTAGCCCCCAAACCATCATAAACAGTCAATAGGTATGCTTGCCTATTAAAGGTAGGACTTTTATGTTAGAAGTTATATCTTAGAGACAACATTAACACTGGAAAATGGATGAACCTTACAATCAAAGAGTTATAGGATTATAACTCATGACTCCCAAATCTCAACCCCTTGTACTGGATTCCCTATAATGTTTAATTTTGTATTAACTTGGCTGGACCCCCGTGCCCAGATATTTGGTCAAAAATTATTCTGGATGTTTCTTTGGGTATGTTTGGGTGAGGTTTCTATTTAGACTGGTGGCCATTGAGTAAATCAGATTGCTCTCCCTCTATTCAAGCATCGTTAAATCAGCTGAAGGCTTGAATAGAACAAAAGAATGATCTCTCCTGAGAAAGAGCGAGTTCTCTAGCAGACTGCCTTTAGATTTCTTCTGTAAATTGGCTCTTCCTAGTTTTATAGCAGACTACTCTGGGACTTGAACTGCAACTCTTTCCTGAGTTGCCATCCTGCTAGAGTCCCCCAACAGATTTTGAAAATATGCAAGAATACACACACACACACACACACATGCACACGTGTGTGTGTGTGTATGTGTATGTATACATATGTATGAAATATGAATGATTCTGTATCTCTGGAGAACCCTGATGAATGCACGGGCCTATAAGATCTATAATTTTATAAATTATTAGTATGTTACTTTTCTCCTATGGCATCATTAAGCAAACTCAGACCAGCTTTTACCCAGTGATTTTCAGAACATTGCCCAAAGAGTCCTCACTTGTTAAACTATGTGCCTGTCCAATGAACATTTTACATCAGAGTCACAAGGAAACTTTGCTGAAATTCAGATTTCCAGGCTCCACCTCAGACATATTGAATCAGAATCTCTTTGAGTGGGACTTGGTGATCTGTATCTTTAACTAGTTCTTTGGATTCTTGTGCACATGAAAGTTTGAGAAACACTGATTTCTATGGTATTTGTTTTAAAATTTGCTTGGACAATGAAATTGCTAGAGACTATTATAACTAAGACCAAAACTAATAACTGAAGAAGGATTCAGCAGGGAGGAAAATGGTAGATGATAAACTCTATATGGATTATACATTTTCTTTAAAATATGAATTCAGTTCAGTTCAGTCACTCAGTCATGTCCGACTCTTTGCAACCCCATGGACTGCAGCATGCCAGGCCTCCCTGTCCATCACCAACTCCCGGAGTTTACTCAGACTCATGTCCATCAAGTCGGTGATGCCATCCAACCATCTCATCCTCTGTCATCCCCTTCTCTTCCTGCCTTGAATCTTGCCCAGCATCAGGGTCTTTTCTAATGAGTCAGTTCTTCGCATCAGATGGCCAAAGTATTGGAGTTTCAGCTTCAGCATCAGTCCTTCCAATGAACACCCAGGACTGATCTCCTTTAGGATGGACTGGTTGGATCTCCTTGCAGTCCACGGGACTCTCAAGAGTCTTCTCCAGCACCACAGTTCAAAAGCATCAATTTTTCGGTGCTCAGCTTTCCTCACAGTCCAACTCTCACATCCATACATGACCACTGGAAAAACCATAGCCTTGACTAGATGGACCTTTGTTGGCAAAGTAATGTCTTTGCTTTTTAATATGCTATCTAGGTTGGTCATAACTTTCCTTCCAAGGAGTAAGCGTCTTTTAATTTCATGGCTGCAGTCACCATCTGCAGTGATTTTGGAGCCCCCCCCCAAAAAATAAATAAAGGAATATGAACTATGGGTGGATTATACATTTCTTTAGATGACAATCTAGTTACTGTCGTTGAATGGAGTTATATGAGAGATTCAAGTTTAAAACATCACAGAAAAAAACCCAAGTGTAACTATTTAAAGGGATGGGGAAAACACTAAGAGAATGTACAGAGATGCAAAGGAGAATGGAAGGTGACACTGAGGCCTGTGAAGAATAAACAGGTGGTTATATAAAGCAGCAGGCAGAGACTGATGGTAACCCGGGGCTTGGTTTAGAAGTGCTCCCACAGGAATTGATAGAGCACAGGGAACATTCAACTTCTGGCTGTAGCCAGTCCCTAATTCCCTGAAGGAAGGTGGGGGAAAGGAGAAGAAGGATGGACTCTGTCTCTATTGTATATATGCAATTGCATAATACATAACATATGGGATATGTTTTTCATCAACATTATGCCAAAAAGATTTTGACCCACCTGGTTGTAGAGATGAGTGGGTTTGTGAAACAACTGGCATATGGAATAGATTATGAAGAAGGTCATCTTAACATCTGGCTTACTGCAACTCCACATTTCCTATAACTCTAGGTCATAAGAAAAGCAATTCCTGTAACAGATTAAGGCCAATAACATTTGAAGAATGACTTATTTTCACCTGGGATAACCTTTCTATTTATTAACATGCTGTTGATTTCCTGTTTGCTTTTTCTGAGTCAACATGGCAAATGATCTTTAACCCCTAAAAAAGTTATGAGGACTAAATAGTCAGACAAGTGAATATTGCTGAAAGAACTTAATTCTTTACGTTCATTTTGACTTCTTTGCGTGCTATTCATATGGGCTGATGGATTTTTCAGAGAGACTCTGAAAGACTGGTTAAGTTCAAAGTGCTGACAAATTGTAAAGTTTAGCCTAAGAAGCTCAGAAGCCCCATTTCTTTTTTTATATCTAGAAATTTTTAGAAATAAAGGACACCATGTAGAAATCCTTGCAAATTTAGAATACATAAGATATTTTTAAATCAAAGGGTTTAGACTGACATTTTTTACCCTGCATAGAAATATAGTCAAATTATTTAGCTCTTTTAGGCAGAAAAATCATTTAGAGATCTATAAGTTCCAAATTTATTTTTAAAATCTTTTGGAAGAGAATTAACTATGAAAAGAAAATAAAAAACACTATAATTGCTATGGAACAAACAAACACCACTGTTTCCCCCAAACAAAAATAAAAACTAGTGTAAAACCTGAAGGCATCTTTAATTTTATCTGATTCATAGGACAGAGTGTGAGTGCAAAACTGTTCTAGTACAGAGGTTAACAAATTATGGCTTGTAGTGCTAAATCAGTCCACCACCTGTTTTAATATAACATGTGAGCTGATATTTTTACATTCTTAAATATAACAAGAATATGAAAAATTTGTCATATGTTGCCCTTGAAACCTGAAATATTTACTATCTCTTTTAAGTAAAAGTTTGATGACTCCAATATAGTCTAAGTAAGAAAGAGTCTTACTTACTTTGCATGATGTACAGAGTACATCATGCAAAATGCTGGACTGGATGAAGTACAAGCTGGGATCAAGATTGCAGGGAGAAATATCAATAACCTCAGATATGCAGATGATACCACCCTTATGGCAGAAAGTAAAGAGGAACTAAAGAACCTCTTGATGAAAGTGAAAGAGGAGACTGAAAAAGCTGGCTTAAAACTCAACATTCAAAAAACAAAGATCTTGGCATCTGGTCCCATCACTTCATGACAAATGGATGGGGAAACAATGGAAACAGTGAGAGACTTTATTTTCTTGGGCTCCAAAGTCACTGAAGATGGTGACTGCAGCCATGAAATTAAAAGGCACTTGCTCCTTGGAAGAAAAGCTGTGACAAACCTAGATAGCATATTAAAAACCAGAGACAGTACTTTGCCAACAAAGGTTCATCTAGTCAAAGCTATGGTTTTTTCAGTAGTCATGTATGGATGTGAGAGCTGGACCATAAAGAAAGCTAAGCATCGAAGAATTGATGCTTTTGAACTGTGGTATTGGAGAAGACTCTTGAGAGTCCCTTGGATTGCAAGTAGATCAAACCAGTCAATCCTGAAAGAAATCAGTCCTGAATATTCATTGGAAGGACTGATGCTGAAACTCTAATATTTTGGCCACTGATGTGAAGAACTGACTCATTGGAAAAGACCCTGATGCTGGGCAAGATTGAAGGCAGGAGGAGAAGGGAACAACACAAGATGAAATGGTTGGATGGCATCACTGACTCGGTGGACATGAGTTTGAGCAAGCTCCAAGAGTTGGTGATGGACAGGGAAGCCCGGCATGCTGCAGTTCATAGGGTCACAAAGAGTCAGACATGACTGAGCAACTGAACTGAAGAAAGTCTAGAGCTAATCCATCATCTCTGTGACCCCTGGTAAATGGCATGTCTTCTCCTGGTCTGTTCCCTTGTCTGTGACTTTAGGATGATTAAACCTGCAGGCATGCATGCTCAGTCACTTCAACTGTGTCTGACTCTTTGAGACCCCATGTACTGTAGCCTATCAGGCTCCTCTGTTCATGGGATTTTCCAAGCAAGAACACTGGAATGGGTTGCCATTCTCTTCTCTAGGGGATCTTCCTGACCCTGGGATTGAACGCATATCTCCTTCACTATAGGCAGATTCTTTACCCACTTAGCCACCTGGGAAGCCCCAATTATACCTGACAGCCTCACAAATAAAATGGGGGTGGGGGGGGGAATCTGAAAAACTTTCAGACATTCTGCACAGCTAGACATTCATAGGTAGTATCATCTAAAACCCTGTGGCCTCTTTTCATTGAAAAATAAGAATTTCAATGGAACTGCTTTTAAATTTGGGGAGGGAAAATGATGGACTTATTTTGTGGCAACTTTATTTGGGGGACTACACTTTTCATCTAATTATTTGCTTTGAGCACATATTGGACAATGCTCCCAAATATCAGACCTTGGTACTTTGGGTCAAGTACGAGATGTGACTTATCATTGTTGAACACATGAAGGCTTCCTTACCAGATTGTGCCAGTTATCGTGAGCAGAAAGGTGACTGTATTTCTGAATGTAGAAAGGGGAAACTATTTAAAATATTTGAAATTAAACTCCTTTTAAGTGCCTCATTTTGGAATTCTGAAGATAACACAGGGTCCTGAGTGTTGGAGAAGTATTAAGACCAAGACACAAGTGAAACGCCAGTGTCTGAGATAGGGGAACAGTGGAAATTTAGATTAATGTCTTTCTGAGAACTGAGAAAGATGAAATGCCTACCAAACAGTGGAAAGTGAAAGTGAAGTCACTCAGTCGTGTCCAACTCTTTGGAGACCCCATGGACTGTAGCCTACCAGGCTCCTCCATCCATGGGATTTTCCAGGCAAGAGTACTGGGGTGGGTTGCCATTTCCTTCTCCAGGAGATCTTCCCCACCCAGGGATCGAACCTGGGTCTCCCACATTGTAGACAAGACGCTTTACCGTCTGAGCCACCAGGGAAGTCCACCAAAGAGTGCAGAGGTTATCAACTGGCAACGGTGCAGAGAAGAATGGGGCAAGTACATGATCGAGTCAAAATAATGAAAATAATCGTGTATGCAGCACTTAACCACACTCAAGATCTCAGCTAATCACCACATTATCTCGTTAAATCGTCAGAACTGCATTATGAGGTAGGCGTAAAGATCTCCATTTCAAAGATGAAGAAACTGAGCAAGCTCACAGGGAAGTTAAGCAGCTTGTATAAGGTCTGCCTGCACCAGAGTAACCAGGAGCTTCTCAGGAAGGAAAGCAGCAGGGACAGAATAGCCAGGAAAACAGATGCCCGAAGCCCTGAAAGCTCAATCTTGATAATGAAACATCTGGATTTTACGGCCTTGATTACAGCTGTCACCCCGGTGATATCCTCATCCTAAGTACTTTTAACTGAGGGCCCTGCTGGTGGTAATTATAAACCTGATGGAGTTGCGATTAAAAACCTGATTGTGTAGTGAATGTGAGGAAGGAGGAAGAGACAGAGAGGTTTTCTTTTTTCTGTCTTTTTTTTTTTAACAATCCACTCACATGCAAATTAGTGAAATGAAAATAAAAACCACATAGCTTTTTTTTTTCATTAAAGTAGGTTCTTTACTAGGCGTTAGCCTAGTTTACTTGAAAGTAACAAAACCTCAAATATTTCATGATCCAGATTGTTGTGAATTTCTGCCAACACATTTCTCTACAGAAAATAGTCATTCAAGTAATTCAAGGAAGGGCTTACTGTTCAAGGATTTAGGGATTAGAGGAACACCTCCATCCCAGTTTATTAATATCTTATCTTCATATCATAGTATTTCATAGGGTTGGTCATAGAAGAAATTTCAGGGAGCTTTTAGGCTAACCTCCCTTATTCATAAAAGGAAACTAAGATGCAGAAAGGTCATGTGGTTTGCTCACAGTTATACAATACATTGGGCAGCATAGATAGAGTGGTGGCCATGAATGGTGCAGCACTTGGATGTTGTCCCCTCTGCTGTGCAGTGGTCTACCTATCTGCCAAAGAGCCAAGTCTGAGCCCCTAATGTACCATGTTCCCTTTTTGAAGAAATAATTGTTTTTGGCTGTGCTGGCTCTTCATTGCTGCACGTGGGCTTTCTCTATTTGCAGCATGCAGGGGCTACTCTCCAGTTGCAGTGCACATGCTTCTCGCTGCAGTGGCTTTTCTTGTTGTGGAGGACAGGATCTAGGTGCATGGTCTAAATAGTTGTGGCACATGGGCTTAGTTGCCCTATAGCATGTGAAATCTTCCCACCAGGGATTGATCCTGTGTCCCCTGCATTGGCAGGTAGATTCTTAACCACTGGACCACCAGGGAAGTCCCACTGATGGTAACATGTCTAAGTTGGGTCTATTCCAGAAGGGCCATGGTTCATCTTCACAGAGATAGAAATCCTGCTCTGGGTATGTGCTAGACTGTTCTGTCTGCATAATCTCAGCCAATACCACTATCCAGGGACTTGCAGAAGGCCTGATCCATAGACATGGATCCAACTAGGGATCTGACTTTGCACAGGGGCAGTGGGAGTGGGACATGAACATAGGATCTACCACACTGCTCACTGATTCTATAGGAAATGACCTTGGAAAGCCCTCGAATGACCATCTGAAGGCATGCCTGAAACACTAGCTTAGAGGCAACATTATGAAAGGATGGAGTGCCATCCTTCAAGAGGCAGTATATGCATTACTTCAGAGACCTCTCTACGATGCTGTGTCCCAGTAGGAAAAGTCTGCAAGTCTGGGAAGTAAGGGGTGGGTGCAGGGGCGGCTTCATTTGCCTTCACTCCCAGTGACCTCCTGGAGATTTTCCTCTCCCTGAAATTCTGTGCTCACAGGGTTGAAGAGGACACAGTCAGGTCCTGTGAAGTCCAGGTTACCCATGCTGGCAAAACATTTTGGAGAGATTGTGTCCAGAGCCCAGCAGGCAAGAAGAAAAATTAACTTCCTGTCAGTGGTAACACATTCTGACCAGCAGGAGTGATAGGTCTGTGTTTGCACAGTGGGGGCCACGGGGAGAGATATATGTGGAAACTTTCTGATCCACTTTGGTATCTGCTGGTACTCCCTACCCCTATGGAGCTGAGAATGAGTAAGTGTAGCAACTTGAGGCCCAGAAAGGTGTGATTTCCTAGAAGGAATGAAAGTGTGGATCCCACTACTAGATAAGCCCCCATGATTTGCCAAGGTGATAGCAGGGGATGCGGGAATGTAGAATGGACAGTGGAGGAGGGAAAGGAGGAGAAGCAGTGGTGGCCTGAGACCTACTAACCTCCTTCAGTAGGAGACCAACCAGAAGGGATGAAGGGGCTGCTGCTAAGCCTGCATGCAGAAACCCACCCCCGTGCAGCACAAGGGGAGTGTGGGTGGCCCTGAAATGCACTCTTAGATCTCCGACTGCAGGAGCGTAGTTGGCTGATGGCCCCAGATGCTGTCCTTCTGGATCCGCCCCCATTTCCCACTGGAGCCTCCCTTCCCACAGGCTCCTCTTGGCCAATGACTGGGCACAGAGCGGGGCTCATGCAGGCCCTTTCCTGCCTCTGATTGGTTACTTTGGCTTGAGGACATCCCATTGGGTCAGCCAGGACGCTGCTGGAACTACTCTGCAGTCTGGGACTCTTCCTGTCAATCTTCCTTCTTGCCCACTCTCTTTCCCAGGACTCAGACCTGCATCATGGCCTACAGGTTCTCCCCACCCTTCTCTGGCCCCTTTTCTGTTCCCTTCACAGGCATTTCCTCCAGTAAATGGCCCACCTGTATAACCCTGCCTTGGTTTCTGCCTCTTAGAAGCCCTGAACTAACACAGTGGTGATCCTCACCTTCTCCCCGAGTTTCTGGTCACTTGCTCTGGGTGTGAGTTACCTTCTGACCTTCATCTTCCTCCTCTCCTCCAGCAACACTTATGGGTTCTCCCAACCTAACATTTCTTCTCCATGGAGTGGACGCATCACAAAGGCCCTTTTGTTTCCCTTACTTTCTACCACCACCTACTCCCCCTGCACAGATGTTTATGTCTGAGATCTTGAGTTAAAGTCTATGCATGTTCCTCAGAAGACTACATGCTACCTCATCTCCTTGCTTGAAATGCCTGCTCTAGAACTCAGTTTCTCGGTGATTCCACATGCTGAGGGACATTGTCTGAACATGGTGATCACTCCTTTCTTGCAGACTCAAACTTGCCGTGGTCTCATAGCATTCCTCATAAGTTGAGCACTCTTTCCAGTCATTCCTTACAACAGCCCCATCAGGTATGGAGCTTTAGTATCCTCTTCTTACCAGATAAGGAAGTAAGGTACAGGTCATTTAAATAATTTGCTCATGACCAGGTATTAATAGTAAGTCCTCTAGAAGCAGGATTTGAGCTAATGTCACATGAGAGAGAGAGCAAGGAGATCATAATTAGAGGAGGAGATTGGGTCAAAGGAAGACCTGCTTTGATTTTTCTTTTCTTTTTTAATAAAACAGACTTGAATTCCTCCTTCCTTTCCCATTTTTTGGACTTTTTTTTTTTTTGATCAACACAAAGCATGTGTTGGACCAAATGATTTCCTGTTCTTTCTTATCATTTTCTTTCTTGTTTGTTTGGGTGATGGTAACAGCAGACCCGGTGTGTTGCAGAATGCTCTGTGACTCAGTCTTTCTTACCTTGTCTATTCTTGGACCTTCTTGGTTTGGCACCTAGAGCATCACAGCTCCTGGACTGTCTCAGTTTGCAGATGTACCAGCCCCAACCTGTTACCCCGGAGACTGCAAAGGTCTGATTGCTTTCTTTTTCATTCCCTGTTTTTGGTAAAAAAATAAAGAGACTATACAAACCGTTGTGAGATTCTGCATGATACAAAGCTGGGGCAGACATGATTTTCTCCTCAGGGTTTCTGGACACCATGGGAGTCCTCTGACAGTGGCACGTGTGGGGAGGGTAGGGATGGGCTGTGGAACATTCTCACTAAAGTCTGTTTGTCACCAGCCTGGGGCGCTACTGACACCCAGCAGAGTTAGAGTTGGAGCAGAGTTGGATAAAGCCTTGAGGATTTGTGCAGGTAGGGTAGAACAAAAGGACAGAAACAAAGGATCAGCTTTTAATGTCTAGGCAGCTAAATCAGGATTAACCTTTTTCGGCTTTTGTGCTGATGAGATTTAGTGAGCCCTGCACGTCTCCTGGCTTAGAAGCAGACTTTTTGCTAAATAAGATTTGTACCGTTTCATAAATATTAACCCAGATATACACAGCCAGTTAAAAGTAATAGTGCCCCTGAGTTGAAATCTATATGTTAATTTCAAATTCTGTTTGAATTGATTGAATTGATATTAGGAGGATTAAAAATCTTTGTCAATTTATGTTTCAAGCCATGCATTAATGAGAAAGGTGAAACACCACAGGCATTTTCTCCAACTTTGATTTTCAATATAAGTAGGGATGATGTCATCTTTCTTTCAACAAAATCATTTAGACCCTGATGGCCCTTGGTTGTCCATTGTCTAACAAGCAGCAAGAGCTTTAAATTTATACATCAAGGGTAAGTCACTACAGTTCTTCTTAATAGCTAAGTATGAAGATCACTTTGGGGAACTTATTATTTGTAAAGTTTTACTACATACCAGGTACTCTATTTTCTGTGTAAACCTATTTAATTCTTAAAGCAACCTATGTTAAAATGAGGATTCTGCCACTCAGTGATATTGAAGTAACTTGCCTGCAGCAGGAGGTAGAGCCAGCTTTTAAGCTCACATATTGTGACTCCAAATCTAGCGCTTTATTCCCACTATATGTAATTTATTTTTCCATAGATAAGGGCTTCCCTGGTAACTCAGCTGGTAAAGAATCTGCCTGCAATGCAGGAGATCCCGGTTCTGTTCCTGGGTTGGGACGATCTGCTGGAGAAGGGATAGGCTACCCACTCCAGTATTCTTGGACTTACCTGATGGCTCAGTTGGTAAAGAATTCACCTGCAATGTGGGATACCTGGATTCAATCCCTGGGTTGGGAAGATCCTCTGGAGAAGGGAATGGCTACCTACTCCAGTATTCGGCCTGGAGAATTCCATGGACTGTGTACTCCATGGGGTAACAAAGAGTTGGACACGACTGAGCGACTTTCACTTTCACTTTAAGGGTAAAAGACCATGGGCTCTGGCAGCAGAAAAACCTGTAATCAAAAGGCATCTCTGTGGCTACTATGGTTGTGTGACCCTTGGAAGCCACTTAATGTCTCTAATGCTCTATTTCCTTATCTGTAACATGGTGATAATTTTTAACAGACTGAGTTGTTTTAGTGATTACATGAGGTAAAACGCTTAGCATGTTGCTGGGCACATAGCTAGCTCTGTTATGTAGTACTGATTTCAAGCTTTTTTGTGTGTGTGTTTCCTGTTTTAAGTCAAACTTTCGGATGTTCTTGGTAGAGTAATGCATGGGGAATAATTTTTAGAAACACTACCCTTTGGAAAATATGTTGCAAACCTCCTTATGTTTTTACTGCATTTTTCTCTTGTAATGAAGTTCTGTTATACAGGAGAAAGGTTTTACAAGAAAAGAGAAACAGAGTTGATGCTTTATTCTTTATACCCAGGCTGGTTGGATCCTGATGAGTATCCACTAACTAGAGGGCTCTGGGGCTTGATTAGTGGGCACGTATTATAGTGTCATTTGGGCTTATCTAGTCATTATTCATTAACTTAAGGATTCTTTCTGTTCCCTTTTTTTTTTTTTTTTTGCAGACCAAACCCTAGGGCTCAGTTCAAAGGTGAAAAGCCTGTAGTTTTAGGATTTGAATATTTGGAGAGCTAACCTGTGGGTTGAGATCTCAAGGATAACTTAAAAGAACTGATTCTGCTGCTGATGACAGACTCTGTGCCCTATGCTGGGGGTTGTGCCATCAGAGAGAATGGCTCCATCAGGAAGGGCTTTCAGCCCTTCATTGATCTACCCTTTGATGGAGCCTTAAATGAACCCATCAAACCTTCTGTCTGTAGAAAAAAAAGGTATGACTAGTTTTCAAGCCAAATACTTTATGAGCTAGTTTATGTTGCATTTATGTCTAACAACTGTACATGTTAGTGGCTCAAATTAGACTTGTCCCACATTAAGGAAGTCATCTGTCAGCATAGTTGGTGAGCTCATAGCTTGATTCACACCCTCCCTTTTATTGCTGTTAATGTTAGTCTTCATTTTTCTTCAACTTTGTCTTATTTTGATGATTTCAGCTACCAGTTGTCCTAGGATAATCTATAACTTTATTTCATGCAAAATAGTCCATTTTACTTACATAATCCACCATATGAATGCCTAAGCAATCTGTGCTGTTTGCCTAGAAAAAAACTTGTGAATATATAACAGAGCCATTTTCTGGCTTTGTGTAATAACTTTGCCATTTGACTTTAGGGGTAAATTGTACTTACGTCTTTTGTCCTCTGAATCAAGCCGTATAATTTTCATCACTGTCCATGCTGCTCCACCTAAGTGCAGAAAGAAAATGCCACACTGTGCTGACCTGACAACATAAACATTTGGTTCTGTTCACATGTGCATGCCATCATATGAAATATATCATATACAAAGGCTTGGATCTTTGTAACCCGAGGGTTTACTCTGCATGTTTACTTTATTCATCTTTTTTTTGTTTGTTTCCACTGCTCAGAAGTTAGCAGTTGTGCACAGATTACTGCGAAAAGGCCCATTCGCACCTAGGGGATCTGAGAAATGGGTTAAGCAAATGTAGGTGGCTGATGTTGATTTGGGTTAATAACCTCCTTGTGTCAATGTCCACATTCTAGAGCTGATTGGAAATAAAGTTGTCCCATCTCTCACAACTTATCTCCTCCATGCATATATTTTTTGTGTGTGCAATTATATAAGAACCTAGACTAAAATGTAGGATACATAGTCAACGTTTAACATTGATAATCATGGGGGGGTTAGGATGGGAGTGTTTATTAACTTTTTACATGTACAATTTTATATTGTTTAACTTGTTACATGAGGCACATAGTACTTTTTAAAAAATCCTATCAAATGAAACAAAAGACAAAATACAGTATTACAGAGAAAAAGTTACAAACTAAATCAGTGTCCAAGATTTAATGTGTGTATAGTTCACCTATGGATTGTTAAACTGCACATTTTGATTCACTAGTTCTGGAGTGGAATCTCTGTTGCTATAGTTGCTACAAGATCCCAGATGGTGTCAATGCCATGGACCGATCCAAGGACCACACTTTCAGTAGAAGGGTTTAAGCCTAGAAATAGATAACTGGACTTGGTCCTTATCATGGAAAACAAAGGAAATAGTGTTGTTTTTTAATTCCACATCCGTTCATCCTATTAAACAAAAAAGAAGATTCTATTTATTTCTCAAGTCTATCTTAAATTTAAAACACTTTTCAAACCAGGCTAGAGAAATGGCTTAACAGGCAGTTGATATTTCTGGAGCATGGTGCTAGCTCAGAGTACCCCATATAAACAATTATAGTTAACCCTTGAGCAACATGGATTTCGACTGCGTGCATCCACTTATACACAGATTATTTTTCAGTAGTCGATACTACAGTAGTACATGATCCACAGTTGGTTGGAACCATGAATACAGAGAAATAGTGTATTCAGAGGGCTGACTATAAGTTATATGTAGATTTTCAATTGTGCAAAGGGTCAGAGTCCCTAACCTCCACGTTATTCAAAGGTCAGCTGTATTTTGTCAATCAAGCATGCATTTGCTTTAAAAGCATTTAGAAGAATTAGCCACAGCCTATGTTCTCAAAGGATTTATTCTCTTATAGAAATAGGACTTAAAAATCATTTATGCCTGGAGGAAAGTAATGTTTGTAGGAATGTGGGAGATAGGCCTGCTGGTAGGCAAATATAAGGTACATACAAGGGCATTGCAAAGAAGGCTGGGATCTCAGGGAGGGAAGCCAAAGCAGGACTAAATTTACAGACCCAGAAGGCATGGAAGGTGCAAAAAGAGCATAGGTTGCCTCTTAGCTGAAGTCATTATTTCTAGAAGGTGACTCTTGGGTGCTTGAAAGAAGCTTAGAGTTTTTCCTAGCTTCAGGTTTCATGCAGTCGAAGTGGGATTAGCTACTGATTAGCTAGGAACTGCTGACTAGGATCAGCTCTGTTCAGCAAAATCTCATTCTCCTCATCACATCCTCATATTCAATTACTCTGACTAAAATAAGTATTTGGGTTGTGTCTGCCAGATGGTCAGCTTTCTTTTCTCTAGAAGAGCTGTTCATTAAAGTGGATTAGGGATAAAAAATACTTGGTAGGAAATGTATAAATAAATGAATTACTTATTATATCTTTGTGCTATTATCTGAAGATTCCAGAAGGGAAATAGAAAAGGACAGAAATACTGTTTAACTCAGATTCCTGCTGCTCCCAAAGCAGATTAGGCAAACAGTGGGCCAACCAGCCTCAACCTTCAGATGCAGGTTTATGCCAGTATGGTTTATCCACGTTGTGACTTGAAGCGTGGACCTGTTAGTAATATTTTGTCCCTTGACTAATTCAAATGGGTAGCTTTTTATAGATATTATCATTCTCATGTGATTTTACAACAAATATTTTGTATGCACATGACTTTATTTCAATTAGAAACCCACTTTTTCCCCCAGTAGAAGACAAAATGTAATTAGCATAAAATCCAATAAGAACAAAGAACTTCTGCGATGAAAATTGGGTTTAGAAAAGTTTTTCAGAGTTGTGTTCACAGTATTAGGTTGAGGCTACTCTCTTTACCATATACAATTAAAATGTAACTGGCTGTCTAACATGGAAGAGATGAATTTTTCACATTTTCAGCTGAATAGATGACAGTTTCACTTGTGTCCAGTGACAATGAGTGTGAGGAGAAAAGTGTCAATATATGAGCATTTGCAAATTAGTGCTCACCTTACAAAATCAGTGAATTCAGAAGTATTTGAATTTTCATTGAGTAATTTTGATGAACAGTATTGACTGATTATATTACTCAGACTTATCCTTTTAAGTTATATACAGGTGCAGGGTTTTGGAACATGAAGGAATGAGGTTAGGGATGGAGGCACAGAACCAGGGGGAGACAGAATTGTCTAGAGGCTAAGGCCTTGGTTCTAAGGATAGAGTTTATTTTCAGATTCAGATCCCAGTTTTACCACTTAACTGTCTCTGTGATTTTGGAGATGGCTGCTTAACTGAATTTTCTTGTCTTTAAAATGATAGTCTAAATGACATCCAATGAGTTTAAAGCAATTACTTGGTGTGAGATATGGTTGTAAATTCTTTACACAGATTGCTTCATTTAATTATTAAGAATAAGAGCAATTTCATAGACATAGAATTATTAAGAAGGGGAACAAATGAGGGCATAAAAAGGACACCATAAATGTTGGCAGCTGCCAATTATGGGTGTGGTCTTTGTAGTTCTTATCACCAACATCACCATGATCTCAGATGAGATCTACATCTAGAGGTAGGTGACCTCCTGCTTCTCACTGAGCAAAGTGTGTCACTGGTTGTGTTTATGAAAGTTAGCAATTTTTAGAGCACTGCTTAAGAGGCTTTTATGTCTATATTGGGTATATTTGGGAGATTAAAATTATGTCTTTTATTCTTCAACAGGGAATTGAGACTCAAATGGCATCTTGAACTTATCCACCCCTCCAAAATATCTATTGTTCTATTATATGTTTTGAATATTGACATAATTTTATAAATGTTTAACAATTCTTCGTTTAGCAAGAAAACTTCTATCTTCAAAATAATAATCAGTAATTGGTAAGAAAAAAAGAAGACCTTGGCTTCTTTCAGCTCTTAGAAAATTCATTTAAGATTATCAGCTAAATATACATATCTAATTATCTAAAATAATATATTCATTTAACAAATATCTACTGATGCCTCTCTATGGCAGGATCAGTTGTAACTTTTGGGGGTGTAGCAATACACAACAGAAATAGAAATATCTGTTGAGGTGACACCCACACAGAAGATCATCATTGCACATGTGTATGTCTTGTTTCTCTCTCGAGAAGTAGAGAGCAAAGCTAGAAGAGAGCAATACGGACTGAAATTTTAATGCTGTCCCAGACAGAGCTGCTTTGAGGGATGACATTTGCAAACTGATAGGCTCACTATTGGACTTCTCCCGATGGCTCAGCGGGTAAAGAATCCACCTGCAATGCATGAGACACAGGAGACAAGGGTTCAATCCCTGGGTTGGGAAGATCCCCTGGAGGAGGAAATGGCAACCCACTCCAGTATTCTTGCCTGGAAAAATCCCACGGACAGAGGAGCCTGGCCGGCTACGTTCCATGGGGTCACAGAGAGTCGGACACGGCTGAGCGGATAAGCACACACACACGAGCTCACTGTTAGTTGTCAGTGATGCAGCCTTTGCTCTGCTTAAGGGAAATGATACCCTCAGTGTATTTTGGATGCTCTGAAATATTCACTGTCAGCTCCATTTCCCAATGTATTAATAGCATGTGAATGTGAGTTATCTGGAATGAATGACCAACACGGGGCAGATGACAGAGCACCTCAGGAGGCTAAATATCTGTCAGTCTCAGCAGTGGCAGGCAGCCTCGGGGCAGAGCTGGAGAGCGGGGCTGAGGGTCATGGGTCAGTCAGCAAACACTAAAAATTTCAGCCACCTAGGAAGAATTCTTTTTCTTTCTGTTTTTTAAATCTGCACGTCTTCCTTTCAAACAGTTTGAGTTTCCCCGAAGGTTCCTTTCTCCCAGCTCCTCCAACCTGCCTGCTCCAGAAGGCCCTAGCCCATATGCTGGATGGGGCTCTGGAAATCTTTTACCTTGAGAAAAATGGTGGGAGAGAAACAGCCTGTCGGCTCTGTTTGGCATTGTGAGCATATATTGTACCTCCTTGAAGAAGTACTCCAAGGTTGCCAGTTGTATTTAGGTTGTTTACTCATTATACTTCCTTTCTATCTCATTTTAATAAACATCCTTTTTTCTTTCTTTTTTTTTTTTAACTACCTCACAATTTTGGATTTTTGAAATCAGAAGAAAACAACTGGTGGATTTTCTGCCTTCACTTTGCAAAAGGAGAAAGATATATTTATTTAATTTTAGTTCTTTTAATTACAGATAAAGTCTTGAGGATAAAATAAACCTAATTTAGGTTAGGGAAAGCAGTGGGAGGAAGTGGCTTTCACCCTTACTGCTTCTCCCACAGACAGCTACATGGGAAATTACCCCATAAATGACTCTTAGTCTTTCCTGTGGCTGACCTAAAGTCTCAAAGGGTTAAAGCACTTTACACACACACACACACACACACACACACACACACACTCTCTCTCTCTCTCTCTCTCACACTATTTAGTAGGCCTTTTAAAATATGAAATTACTTTTAGAATCTCTTATATGTTTTCTTGAAAAGGAAAACTAATATTTCTAGAAAGAGAAAACAGTCAGCATAGAGAATCTCATATTCAAACTCAACAAACTGTATTACAGACAATAGAAATCAAAAGACAGGGAGAACTCTTTTAAGGAAAAAAATCCCTATTTTCCCCACTTATTTCCATACTTCAAAGTTTTTTTTTTTTTACAAAATTTACTTTTTTATTTACTGATATTACATTCAAATTTTATTTTGCAGTTAAATAAAATTTGTCTCATTATTTTCATTTTTTGCTCCTTTGTTTTTAAAGTCCTGGTCAAATCTGTTTGTGGATACTATTTAATAAAGAGGAGATTTAAGCGTTTTTACCTGAATTGAAAAGAATAAATGACTCTGTCCTGTGACGAGGGGTCCCTATGTCCAGCTGACCTCTATCTGCTGCCCTTGAATGTAGCCCTTCCCCAGGAGCATCAGGAGGACCCCTTTGCTCTCCCTCCTCTTCATTCCTGCCCTCACATTGCTCATGTGGTTTTGATGGGACAGTCATGTTTGCGTAGATGACTCACAGATCTACTTCTCTGGGCCTGACTTCTCTCCTGGGCTCCAGTTGCATTTCCCTCTCTTCCTGATAACGTGGCAGTCCTACCCCGACTTCAGTGAGTACATCTAAAAGCGGGCTCTCCTTTTGAGAACGCTCTGCTTTCTCTCAAGCCCCATGCTAGGCTTCCATATTTCTTTCAATGCACCTTCATTCTCACTGCACCTGAAAACTTGGGTCTGCCTTGAGTTTTCCTTTCCCTCCCATCCCTGACATGTAGCAGTGGTTTGGGACGATCCCATTGGCTCTTCCTTTCTACAGCCTTCTCCTCTTCTCACTTGCTATTTCCCACCACCAGCACCCCAACCTTAACCCTACTCTCCTCATGTCTGGGTTGTAGCAAAGATGGCTGGACTGATTTCCCCCTTTTGCCCCCACTCACTTATCTTTTCTCTTTTCACATCTGATTAATGTGTACATAAAGGATGGGGCGATACCATAGAACTCTTGTATTCCCAGAAGAGAAATTTCCATAATACAGCATTCAAATTCTGTTTTGTTTGGTTTTTCAAAAGGACAGAGGGTCACTTCTAATATTTGCCATATGTGTCTGGTTAGAAATTTGAACTTCAACATAGTGCAGGTTTCATTAAAAGTGTTATGCAGATGTGTTCATTTTCTATGATTATTAGTTGACTAAGAGATGGGGAAACAGTGGAAGCAGTGTCAGACATTACTTTTTTGGGCTCCAAAATCACTGCAGATGGTGATTGCAGCCATGATATTAAAAGACGCTTACTTCTTGGAAGGAAAGTTATGACCAACCTAGATAGCATATTAAAAAGCAGAGACATTACTTTGCAAACAAAGGTCCATCTGATCAAGGCTATGGTTTTTCCAGTGGTCATGTATGGATGTGAGAGTTGGACTATAAAGAAAGCTGAGCACTGAAGAATTGATGCTTTTGAACTGTGGTGTTGGAGAAGACTCTTGAGAGTCCCTTGGACTGCAAGGAGATCCAACCAGTCTGTTCTAAAGAAGATCAGTCTGGGTGTTCATTGGAAGGACTGATGCTGAAACTGAAACTCCAATACTTTGGCCACCTTGTGTGAAGAGTTGACTCATTGGAAAAGACCCTGATGCTGGGAGGGATTGGGGGCAGGAGGAGGAGGGGACGACAGAGGATGAGATGGCTGGATGGCACCACCGGCTCAATGAACATGAGTCTGAGGATACTCCAGGAGTTGGTGATGGACAGGGAGGCCTGGCGTGCTGTGATTCATGGGGTCACAAAGAGTCAGACATGACTGAATGACTGAACTGAACTGAACTGAAGAGGGTCTCTATGATAGTATAAGTAGGTTTTACATGTACAGCACAATGTGAAGAAAACATAATTTGGGCTGCTAATACACATTTTTATTTGAAAAAAGATTTAAATTGAGTAAGAAAATCTTTTATCTTCCTAGTAGCTGAAAGATTTTTAATTTATAGTTGCACCTTCAGCTGTAAAAGAGGATAAATAGACTTTTGAAATGTCCATTTTAAGCAAATATTTAAACTCAAAAAGAAATAGTTCAGTTGGCCAAATGGTCTTTTAAAGGAATCAGAGCAGGAACACCTAAGTTGACCAATGGTGGTTCTTAGTCATGGTAGAATTCAAGTCATTTACTCTCAGGAAAGAATCACAATTTATTTAACCTTTCTCTTCTCAGTGTGAAGAATTTGGGAATAGAGCACATGTATCTTTTAAAATATTTGCCTAGAAAAATGATACTTATGCTTTGGAAGGAAAATGGCACAGTTTTTCTATGCCACAGTTATAGACAGACTTAGTTTCAAACATCATTTTATTTAATAGCAAATAATGAGAACAGTAACAAAACATCTTAACCCATCATCATCAACTCCAAGCAAGCAAACAAGAAATGCTGTACCTTTTTTATGGTAATTTGGATCCAGTGTTTTCAAGTGCTGCTGGGAAGGGGAAGTCAATGCCATCTTATATTTTAGCTAACTTATTTCCTTCATCCAACTCTTGTATGCATGTATCACCCTTTGTAAAAGGGGACCTGAGAAGGCTCCAGGACATATGTGTTCAAAAGTGATTCATTATTTACTTTTTTTACCCCGTGGAAATTTTAGTTGCTTCTTCTATGCAGAATTTGTGAATTTTTCATGTTACTCCAGAAAGGCAAATTCCTGTGTCTTTATAGTGGATATCACACATGGCCCTTTGAATCACATAACTGAGCAAATCCTTAAGATATCTGGGCCATTGTAGTGGCCTGAATTTACATTCAAAATCAGAGGAATCATGTGGTAGAATCATTTTCTCTATAAGTCACTGATGCCTGAATTGTATACCAGTTTCTCTGCAGAGATAATTTTCAGTAACTTTACCAATGACTTCCCAAGTTGCTAACTCCAAAGGATTCACCTTATATTTTGCTCATAAGACCTGGTTAACTATCACCTTTCTTTGAAACATTTTATCTCTTGGCTCTCATGACACCATGTTCTTTTGAATTTTTCTTTCTCCTCTGATTTCTCTTTCTCAGGTTCCTTTGAAGATGTGTTTTTCTCTTGTTGTTCAATCACTAACGTCATATCTGACTCTTTGCAGCCCCATGGATGGCACCAGGCCAGGCTGTCCTGTCCTTCACTGTCTCCTGAAGTTTGCTCCAATGCATGTCCATTAAATCGGTGACGTTATCTAATCATCTCATCCTCTGCCACCCCTTTCTCCTTTTGCCTTCAATCTTTCCCAGAATCAGGGTCTTTTTCAATGAGTTGTCTCTTTGCATCAGGTGGATAAAGTATTAGAACTTCAGCTTCAGCATCATTCCTTCCAATGAACATTCAGGATTGATTTCCTTTAGGATTGACTGGTTTGATCTCCTTGCTGTTCAAGGGACTCTCAAGAGTCTTCTCCAAGACCACAGTTCTAAAGTATCAACTCTTTAGCGCTCTTTATGATCCAGCTCTCACATCTGTGCATGACTACTGAAAAAACTATAGCTTTGACTATATGGACCTTTGTCGGCAAGTCATGTCTCTGCTTTTTAACATGCTGTCTGGATTTGTCATAACTTTCCTTCCAAGGAGCAAGTTTTTGAATTTGTGGCTGCAGTCATCATATGCAGCAATTTTGGAGCCTGAGAAAAGAAAATCTGTCACTGCTTTCATTTTTTCCCCTTACTATTTGCCATGGGATGATGGGATTGGATGCCATGTTCTTAGTTTTTTGAAAGTTGAGTTTTAAGCTAGTTTTTTCAACTCTTCTCTTTCATCCTCATCAAGAGACTCTTTAGTTCCTTTTCACTTTCTGCCATTAGAGTGATATTATCTGCGTATCTGAGATTGTTGATATTTTCCCTGGCAGTCTCTATTCTAGCTTATGATTCATCCATCATTCTTTCTCTTACCAGCCAGTATTTGTCCTGGGCTCTTTTCTGGTCTTACTCTACACTCTTCTTCTAGGCATTTTCATCCTTGGGTTTAATTAAATTCTAGCCATAAAAAGACAAATCCAAAATTTCAATCTCAGACTCACGTGAATACCAGAACCACACATTCGAAAGGATGTTCCAAAAATCACTCCGATATACCATTGATGTCTCAACAATCTTTTCCCCAAAGTTGCTCTTCCTCAGTTTTTCTCCTCTCAGGGCATGGTGCTTCTAACAACCCACTGGTATGAGCTAGAAACTGGAAGCCATCTTTGACTTCTTCCTCTGTTTCAATACCCACACCCCTTAACGACTCCTTTTCCTAGCCTATCTTGAATCTCCATCTCTCCATCTTTGTCTTCCCTACCCTGGATCAACTCAAAGTCACATTTTTCCTGCAAATGCTTTCACAGCTTCCTGCCTTGGGCTTCCTAATTTTCCCTCATCTTCCTAATAACTCTTCAGATTTCAGACTTTTGTCCTCTTACAATCCTTTTCCCTTACTGCATCCAAATTGATGGTTTACACTTTAAATTGAATTATACTCCCTTATTTGAAGCTTGCATTGACTTTTTATTAAACTTAGAATAAAACACAAACTTTTCAATAAGACTGGTGCACAGGGCACTGTGGGATCCGACCCTTGCCCACCTCCTTCTCTGGCCTCATGTTGTGCTTCTTTTTTCTTTGTTCAGGATACGTTCTTTTTCTTAGTGTCAACTACAAATTGACTCTTGCTGTTAGCACTTGCGATCTGCCTCTATAGGATTAAATCATGTTGCTGCTACAGCTACTGATTTTCAATACCCCCTGAGAGGAGTTCAGGGTGGAGAGCAGAAATGAGGCATTCTGGACTCAGGGAAAAACTGCCAGGATGGGTCTTCAGATAGAGATTTTTCAGGAGCTAATTTTATAAGCCCAATTCTTATATCTCCCTCTTATCTAGAAAAACACTAAAATCCTTCATGGTGACAGTTGTTCCTCGTGACTAGCAAAGCTTCACAAAACTAGTAGAAACCTTCTGGAAAAGTGTGTGCTTGATTGCATTTATTCCCCCCTCACCAGAATCACATATATATTATTAGCCTTCCTGCCTACCTCTTTGGAGCAGTTTCTCACAGCTATCTGAGGTGCTGTCTTCTGGGCTGCACTCCTCATTTTGCCCCAAATAAAACTTAACTTGCAACTCTCATGCTGTGCGTTTTTTTATCATTGATATTTATTATTCTTTGTTGTTGTTGTTGTTAACATTTTGCCCCAGTTTAATTGAGGTATAATTGGCATATAGTGTGTACATTTAAGGTGTACAGTGTGATGATTTGATAAATGCATATATATATTGTGAAATGTTTACCACGATAATGTCAGTTAACACATCCTTCACATCACATAATTATTAATTTTTTGGTACCTGTTATAGTGAGAACAGTTAAGATCTTTGTTCACAGCAACTTTTAAGTATACAATACAGTATTGTCAACTATAGTCACTCTGCTATACATTAAATAAATCCCTGGGATTTATTCACCTTATAACTGAAAGTCTGTATCCATGCCTGTTATCTCTCCCTATTCCTCACTCCCTCCCCTCCCCCCCGCCCCCCCTCTCAGTTCCCTGTAACTCTCAACTTACTTTCTGTTTCTATGAGATTAATGGTTTAAGATTCCACATTTAAATGAGATCGTGCAGTATTTGTTTTCCGCTGTTTGACTTATTTTGTTCAGCATAATGCCTTCAGGGTCCATTCATGTTGATATAAATGGTAGGATTTCCTTTTTTTATGACTGGATAATATGTATTGTATGTATGTAAACATAAGAGTGAGATATTTATCTTTCTCATTTTCTGTATCCATTCTTCTGTCTATGGATACCTGAGTTGTTTGTCTTGGCTGTTGTGAATAATGCTGCTGTGAACACTGGAGAGCAGATATCTTTTTGAGATAGTGATTTAATTTTCATTGGATATATACCAAGAAGTGGGTTTGTTGATTATATGGTAGTCCTATTTTAATTTTTTGAGGAAACTCCTTACTGTTTTCATAGTAGCTGTATGAATTTACATACCCACTGACAGTGCATTAGATTTCCCTTTTCTCTACATTCGTCCCAGCAATTGTGGATATTTAAAAGATAATTTTTAGTTAATGGCAAATAATGGCAATAATCATTTGTCTTGTGTTTTTGTGGATAACCACTCTAACAGGGGTGAGGTCAAAACTGTCATTACGGTTTTGACTTACATCTCCCTGGTTATTAGTGATGCCGAGTACCTTTTCATGTACTTGTCGGTCATTTGTATGTCTTCTTTGGAAAAATACTCATTCAGGTCCTTTGTACATCTTTTAATTGGGTAATTTGCCTTTTCCCCTTTTGAGTTGTATGAGTTCTTTACATGTTTTGGATAGTGACACCTGGTCAGCTATGTGATTTTCACACATTTTCTCCCATTCTCTAAGGTGCTTTTTCATCATGTTGATTGTTTCCTTTGCTGAGCAGAAGCTTTCCGGTGTTCTTCATCCCATTTGTTGACTTTTGGTTGTGTTGCTTGTGCTTTTGGTGTCATTACCAATGTCTAGGAGCTTTCCCCCTAAGTTTTCTCCTAGGAGCTTTATGGTTTCATGTTTTATGTTTAGGTTCATAATCTATTTTGAGATTATTTTGTGAATGATTGAAGATAGTAGTTTAAATTCATTCTTTTACATGTTGAATATCTGGTTTTTCTGAGCACAATTTATTGAAGAGACTGTCTTTTCCCCATTGAGTATTCTTGGCTCCTTTGTCAAATATTAGTTGATTCTATGTGCATGGGATTCTTTCTGGGCTCTCGGTTCTGTTCCACTGACCTATGTGTCTGTTTTTATGCCAGTGCCATACTGTAGCTTTGTAATACAGTTTGAGACCAGGAAATGTGATGCCTCCAGTTTTATTTTACTTTCTCAACATTGCCTTGACTATTTAGGGCCTTTTGTGGTCCATACAAATTTTAGGATTGTTTTTTGTATTTTTGTGGAAAATGCCATTAGAATTTTGATGGAGATTATACCGATGGCTCTGGATAATGTGGAAGTTTTAACAATACTAATCCCTGTCCATTAACAATGAATATGTTTCCATTTATGTGTGTTTTCTTTAGTTTCTTTCATCAATATTTTATAGACTTGTTGTATATATCATTCACTTTTTAGAATGACTTTATTCCTAATTATTATATTGTCTTTGCTGCTATTGTAAATAGTATGTGCTCAGCCCCTCAGTTGTATCCGACTCTTTGCGACCCCATGGACTGAAGCCTGCCAGGCTCCTCTGTCTATGTGGATTCTCTAGGCAAGAATACTGGAGTGGGTTGCCATGCCCTCCTCTAGGGGATATTCCCAAGATCAAACCCAGGTCTCCCACATTGCACGTGGATTATTTATTGTCTGAGACACTAGGGGAGCCTGTAAATAGTATGGGTTTTTAAATTTCTTTTTCAGATAGTTCATTGTTAGTATCTAGAAACACAATGAATTTTTGTATGTTAATTTGGTATCCTGAAACTTTACTGAATTCGTTTATTCTAACATTTCTGTTGGCCTTTATAATAATTTTCTATATTCAAGATAATGTCATCAGCGTGACACAGTTTTACTTCTTCCTTTCCAATCTGGAAGCTTTTTATTTCTGGTTTTGATTACTCTGGCTCGGACTCACAGGACAATGTTGAAAAGGAGCGTTGAGACTGGGCTGTCTTCTCCTGTTCCTGATCTTAGAGGGAAAGAAGGTGCCCGTGTAGTGACAGGGGCCAGTTGCGGACATCCACGTGGTGGCGGGGGCCAGGGCCAGCAGCAAGGGCTGCGCCCGCTCCGATATACTCACAGCTGCAGGGGCCCTGGTGTCAGCGTGCAGTCCCGTGGCCGCAGGGTCTCCCCACTGGTGTTTGGTGAAGAAAGCTGGGCCTATGAGATGGAGGTGCACAGCTGGAGGAGTGCGCGGCAGTTAAGCCCCACAGGGAGGCCAGCGACAAGAGTCAGGGCCGGGTCTGGGGCTCGTAAGCAGCTGAAAGGGCTCCGTCTGTCAGCGTCCACCCCTGTGTCTCCAGTATCTCAGCCAAATTCTCACCGTGAGGATTAGAGGAAAATTCCTTTCTAGTTCTTGAAATAGACTTTCTCCATCTTGCTGACTTTGCATTCCTTTTCCTGGAGCACTGTCCCCCAACTCTGCCTGGCAGTACCTACTAATTCTTTAGTAATCAGCCTTAAAATCACCTTGTCAAGAATTTTCTTTAACCGGGGCCCCCTGTTATGACCTCTCATTAATCACTTTGTTTTTCCCTTGTAGAAATTATCCTGCATTTATTTGAGAGACTACCTCTCTCGTATCACACTCCCTAGGAAACCTGAATCCCTGAAGCCCTGACATTTTTTCTTTCACTCATTCTAGATTTTGTTTTCTGTTTTCCCAATGTCCACATAAACACGATGGCGCTTGGGTCATGCCCATCTCTTCCAAACTCCTTGGTTAGTGAAATCATGTTGGTAGCTTGAAATCAGCTGTGATGAGTTAGTATGTACATCATGGAAATGGGTACTTGTTATAAATCAGGTGCCCCTCCTCCTAACTAGTTCTTAAACATTTAGCATCAAACTACTGCACATATCTATACATACATATAATTTTTACTGACCCCTTGTGTTAGTCAGCTTCCTGTTTTAAGATTTATCTCACTTAATATAATAATTGCATTGTAGATCTTTTTTATCCTCATTTTAGTTATTTTCCACGTAGCTTTACAAGTGTCAGATTCTTATCACATGTAGCATACAGGAATCATATTTACCACTTAGTAAATATTTGTGCTCATTCTCAGTTGATTCAATCATGTCTGACTCCTTGCGACCCCGTGGACTATAGCCTGCCAGGTTCCTCTGTCCATGGGATTTTCCTGGCGAGAATACTGGAGTCTTTTGCTATGCCCTCCAGGGGATCTCCCCAACCCAAGGATCAAATCCGTGTCTCCTGAATCTCCTGCACTGCTGGCAGATTCTTTACTGACTGAGCTATCAGAGAAAGCTTAATAAATATTAAATAATTTTATATAGTCGAAAGAATAACTTGGTAAAGATAAGCCTGCAAAAGAAACATTGCTTATCCTTCTTCTATTCTCTTTAATAATAAATAAGTTCTGGTTATTTATTATTGCAACATCTTGGATGTTAATTTTCTGTTTTAAATGTTTTTAAATTGTAAGACATCTGTATGTTTTCGTAGAATCCTAGCTCTTAATACCTTCCCCATAGCAACAACAAATAATATAAGAGAGTTGAATGTTATCTAGGAAGTTTAAGGGAAATATGAGCTAAAAACTGTGTAACAAGCTCAGATTGCCTTTCAGGTGTAAAGTCAACAGACTGAAAATAAAGTTCTTTATGAATAACCTATTATATTATGAAATCCAGCCCAGCCAAGAGGTGAATCAAAATAATGAATAAATAGAAAAAAAACTTGTAAAAAAATCAATATGACTCTTTGAATCCTTTTGAGTTTAAAACATGAAGTCACTATGAGAACTGTGATTGTAGAACTAAATCTAAATATTATAAGCATTAAGCATAAGAAAATGATTAACAAAAAAAGATGTGAAGGAAGGTTAAGTAGGAAGATATGTAAGATTAATACTTTATCTCTTACAGGCCATCAGCAGATATCACCTAAAATTAAAATTATTCTTATTTCTTAAAGATTTTGTATATTACATATATTTTTAAACTTTTTATTTAATATTGAGGTATAGCTGATTAACAGTGTTGTGATAGTTTCAGATGAACAGGGAAGGGACTCAGCCATACATATACATGTATCCATTCTCCCCCAAACTCCCCTCCCATCCAGACTCTACATAGCATTGAGAAGAGCTCCATGTGCTATACAGTAGGTCCTTGTTGGTTACCCATTTAAAATATAACAGTGTGTAATGTCCATCCCAAACTCCCTAACTATCCCTCCTTCCCATCCTTACCCCCTCACCCCTAGCAACCAGAACTGTTCTCGAAGTCTGTGAGTCTTTCTGTTTTGTCAGTATCATTTCTTTTTAGACTCCACCTATATGGGATGTCATATGCTATTTCTCCTTCTCTGACTTATTTCACTCTATGACGATCTCTAGGTCCTTCAGTGTTGCTGCAAATGGCATTATTTCATTCTTTTTAATGGCTGAGTAATATTCCACTGTATTGTATATTATAGTTTTAACATGGGAAGAATCTCTTTGTTGTTCAGTTGTGTCCGACTCTTTGAGACCCCATGGACTGCAGCACACCAGGATTCCCTGTCCTTCACCATCTCCCCAAGTTTGCTCAAACTCACGTCCATTGAATCAGTGATGCCATCCAACCATCTCATCCTCTGTTGTCCCCTTCTCCTCCTGCCTTCAATCTTTCCCAGCATCAGGGTCTTTTCCAGTGAGTCAGTTCTTTGCATCGGGTGGCCAGTCCTTTGCATCAGTCCTTCCAATGAACACTCAGGACTGATCTCCTTTAGGATTGACTGGCTGGATCTCCTTGCAGCCCAAGGGACTCTCAAGAGTTTTCTTCAGCGCCACAGTTCGAAGGCATCAATTCTTCAGCCCTCAACCTTTTTTATTGTCCAGCTGTCACATCCCTACATGACTACTGAAAAAACGAACCTTTGCAGGCAATGTAATATCTCTGCTTTTTAATACACTATCTAGGTTTGTCATTGATTTTCTTCCAAGAGTCTGTCTAAAATTTAGCTATGTCACTTTACTTTCTTTAATTTCACTCTACAATTTACT
Source organism: Cervus elaphus (assembly GCF_910594005.1). Lineage (NCBI taxonomy): Eukaryota > Metazoa > Chordata > Mammalia > Artiodactyla > Cervidae > Cervus > Cervus elaphus. The sequence continues at coordinate 15,488,801 of NC_057839.1, read as the reverse complement.
TTATTTTCTTCTGTTAAATTTAGGTAAAATTAAACTGAAGATTTTTATTAAAAAGTAGAATGTATCATGTAGATCTATTTTAATGAAATTATTGCAATGCATTCTTAAATCTGTCTGCCTGTGTTTTATTTGTCCGTATACATTGAGATATGTCTATAAAGTTATCTACCAAACATCCAAGGTAATTAGGGGGATTCAGGTGATTTTTAAAATTCTTTATTATTACCTGATTTCTTTGTGAGCAGGATTCACTTTTATAAGTCAACACATTCTTTGTTCTTCAAATAATCATTGAATACTTTGTTTATTGCATTAAATCTGGTTATTAAGAATTTATACTTAGGCAAGCTATCACCTAGACAATAATTTTATTTTGTGTGCCTTAATTAAACATATTGGTGAACAAGGAATCAACTTTGAGTTAGTTTTAAAGAGTAAGTAATTTGGATATTGGAAATTAACTCTCTGTTTTGAGTCCAGTTGAGGAGGAGGGTTTGCACAATCTCTGCTCTTTCCATTAATGAAAAACACTGGCAAGGCATCCCAGGGTTTGTTCCTGGGAAGCAAATGATATGATTTCCCCATTCAGCCACCTTTGACTAATTATGCTAATTATAAAACAAGCTGTAGGGAGCCAGTAAGCATGATGACTTGAATTTTCTCTAAGAATTAGTTTTGAGTTGCTAAACAGAGGCACAGAATGGACTATTAAAACCATTTCTGTATCTGTAATAGGCATCTATGCAAAGAGAAGAGAAAAATTGTTTGGATGGCTATGGGACTTGATTCTAACTTTAAGAGAAATTTCTTTTAACAAAAGATTTTAGAAATAAGACCAGTACTCATGCTTGACATATTTTAAGTGCTGTACCAATACTTTCAGAAATATTTTCCCCATTAATTGATAAATTGTATAATATTCCAAATCTTGCTCCATTCCTCACCATGACATCTTTCCTTTTCTTCAATGCAAATAGCATGCAAAATCTTTTTGTGTGGTGAATGAGTCAAACAAAATGAAGATATTATTTATTTGAATTGGTATCACTGTTTTTTAGAAAACTGCTGGTGTGCCAGTATAGTTTTTTAGCATGTGCTAACACACACACAAATAAATAATATTTTATATGAATATATAAAATTAGAATAACTAGTAGTTATTCTAGACTTCTGTTTCTCCTTCATATTATATTTTTAATGAACTCTGTGCAGAATCTCTTTGAGGACTGTTGTGTAGGAGGTCTAAGTACTATTAGTTCTTTAGAAACAAATAAAAGGCTGGAAGTAAGGAAAGGGGACACATAAGAGAGAAAACTTGATGCCAGAGGCAATGAAAGAAAGCTATTAAAACTTTAAAACTCAAAAAAGCCTGCTTGAATGAAAGATCTGATAAACATTAAGACCTTGACCAACAAATCTTTAAGAGACTTGAGGTTAACTCACTTTATTTTTCTGCACTCAGGGTTGGACCCAAGCCTTTAACTGCCCTTGTTCAGCTCTTTTCATCTACCTTTGTTACTAAGGTGTTGAGTTAAATTGTTTTTCTTGGATACAGAGTATCTCAGAAGATTAAAACAAAGTGAATGCTGTTGGTATCTGCTTGTGTTAGCAAGTAACAAACATATACTTTCATCAGGATGATGATTTTACCATGCCATGTCTTGTGTCTGTGACCTGCAAAATTACAGTCAATAGTTACTGTAAGACCAGCCACAACAACCACAGGAGGAATTCCTTGAGAACTACTGTTTATCTTCCTATGGGAGGAAGTCCTTGTGGGAGTCCTATCTATAGATCCATGCAGTGAAACTTGGATTTTTTTCCTTTTTTATCTATCTGAAGCTTTATTATTGTCATCTCTGCTTGTATCTACTCTAGAAACACATTTCTGAGTTGACCACATAGAGAGGATATTTTGCAGTCCAGAGTGTGGGTCAAGAATACAGATACAAAAACAAAACTTCCAATGTTATCCAATAGCTAACTCCATGTATAAGTATACAGAGGAGTCCAAAGAACTGAGAGTTTAATCAGTTGGAATTTGGTCTACATATGGAGGAAAGTGGGGGGACAAAAAAGAGGATCAAGTTAATGGCATAGAGCGAGAGGCAGCCTTGTCTGCCTTCAATCTTTTTTCTCTTTTGATGTCAAAGTACTCTGTAACTTGTAAGGATATTCAGGAAAGGATACTTCTGCTGTAGCTCCTTGTGTTCCAGTTGTTTTTGTTTGCTTGTTTTGCTTAAGTAATTTATTGTCTCACAGTCCTGGAGTCTGGAAGGCTGAGATCAAGGTGTCATCAGGGTTGGTTCCCTCAGAAGGCTGTGAGGATCTGTTTCAAGGATTCTCTCCTAGCTTCTGGTGGTTTGCTGGCAATCCTTGGTGGTCCCTGATCCCTGCCTTCACCTTCACATTTCATTATTCGTGTGTACGTGGCTCTGTGTCTGAATTTCCTCTTTTTTTAAAAATTAATTTTCAAAAAATTTTTTAAAGGTTATACTCCATTTACAGTTATAAAATACTGGCTCTATACTCCATGTTGTACAATACATCCTTGTAGCCTTACACCAAATAGTTTATACCTCACTTATCTACCACTTATTTGGCCTTCCCCCACCACCTACTGTTAATCACTAGTTTGTTTTCTATATCTGTAAGTCTACTTCATTTTTTGTTGTTTTCATTAGTTGTATATTTTAGATTCCACATATAAGTGGTATCATGCAGTATTTGTCTTTCTCTGTCTGACTTATTTCACTTAGCATGAGTCCCTCCAAGACCATATATGTTGTTACAAAAGGCAAAATTTCTTTCTTTTTCATGGCTAAGAATATATTTGTTTGTATATGTATATAGCACATCTTTATCCATTCATCTGTTGGTGGACACTTAGGTTGCTCCCATAACTTGGAAATTGTTAATAGTGCTGCTATGAACACTTCATTTTTGATGTCTCCAGAGCGGAGAGGTTTGTACTAATTGAACAGTACAAAGAATGAAGAGGCTTTGGCTCTTTGAATTTTTTTCTTAGAAATCAAAATGTGAACTTTTTGCTGTTATGGATGGTGGTTATGTGAACACATAACATACACGTACAGAAAACTGAGGCTGAGATTGAAAGGGGAAGGAAGCGGTGGTAGCCCAAGTTCAGTTCAGTTCAGTCGCTCAGTCGTGTCTGACTCTTTGCGATCCCACGGACTGCAGCACACCAGGCCTCCCTGTCCATCACAACACCCGGAGTTTACCCAAACTCATGTCCATTGAGTCGGTGATGCCATCTAACCTTCTCATCCTCTGTCATCCACTTCTCTTCCTGTCTTTCATCTTTCCCAGCATTAGGGTCTTTTCAAATGAGTCTGTTCTTTGCATCAGGCCAAAGTATTGGAGTTTCAGCTTCAGCATCAGTCCTTCCAATGAATATTCAGGACTGATCTCCTTTAGGATGGACTGGTTAGATCTCCTTGCAGTCCAAGGGACTCTTGAGAGTCTTTTCCAACTCCACAGTTCAAAAGCATCAATTCTTTGGTGCTCAGCTTTCTTTATAGTCCAACTCTCACATCCATACATGACTGCTGGAAAAACCATAGCTTTGACTAGATGGACCTTTGTTGGTAAAGTAATGTCTCTGCTTTTTAATATGCTGTCTAGGTTGGTCATAACTTTTCTTCCAAGGAGCAAGCATCTTTTAATTTCATGGCTGTATTCACCATCTGCAGTGATTTTGGAGCCCCAAAACATAAAGTCCATCACTTTTCTTCCAAGGAGTAAAGCATCTTTTAATTTCATGGCTGCAGTCACCATCTGCAGTGATTTTGGAGCCCAAAAAAGTAAAGTCTGACACTGTTTCCATTGTTTCTCCTTCTGTTTGCCATGAAATGATGAGACCAGATGCCATGATCTTAGTTTTCTGAATGTTGAGCTTTAAGCCAGTTTTTTCACTCTCCGCTTTCATTTTCATCAAGAGGCTCTTTAGTTCTTCTTTGCTTTCTGTCATAATTGTGGTGTCATCTGCATATCTGAGATTATTGATATTTCTCCTGGCAATCTTGATTCCAGCTTGTACTTCATCCAGTCCAGTGTTTCTCATGATGTATACTGCATATAAGTTAAATAAACAGGGTGACAATATACAGCCTTGACGTGTTCATTTCCCAATTTGGAACCAGTCTGTTGTTCCATGTCCAGTTCTAACTATTGCTTCCTGAACTTCATACAGATTTCTCAAGAGGCAGGTCAGGTGGTTTGGTATTTCCATTCTTGAAAAAATTTCCACAGTTTGTTGTGATCCACATAGTCAAAGGCTTTGGCGTAGCCAATAAAGCAGAAATAGATTTTTTTTTTCTGGAACTCTTGCTTTTTTGATGATCTAGCAGATGTTGGCAATTTGATCTCTCATTTCTCTGCCTTTTCTAAATCCAGCTTGAACATCTAGAAGTTCACAGTTCATGTACTGTTGAAGCCTGGCTTGGAGAATTTTGACTATTACTTTACTAGCGAATGAGATGAGTGCAATTGTGTGGTAGTTTTGAACATTTCCTTGGCATTGCCTTTCTTTGGGATTGGAATGTCGCCACTGCTGAGTTTTCCAAATTTGCTGGCATATTGAGTGCAGCACTTTCACAGCATCATCTTTTAGGATTTGAAATAGCTCAATTGGAATTCCATCACCTCCACTAGCTTTGTTCATAGTGATGCTTCCTAAGGCCCACTTGACTTCACATGCCAGCATGTCTGGCTCTTGGTGAGTGATCACACCATCATGATTATCTGGGTCATGAATATCTTTTTTGTTTAGTTCTTCTGTATATTCTTGCCCAAAGCTTGTATTTTACCTGAAGGGAGATAATCTCTATCTGCTTGGTCAATAAAGAACAGCTTTCAATTCAATACCTTTTGTTTTATCCTGGTAACCACAGAGGAACTTAGAGTGGAAATGTCTTTTTCTTTATGTTAAAGAGAATTAAATATAATTTTTCTTATTTATTGAAATTTTATTTCAGTACCTGTGGTGGGAGCTAGAGATGTACTTGCCAGGATAAGAACGCTTGTCTTCTAAAACACTCCAGGCTTTCTTTCATTCCTGTGTATTCCAGTTCTCTACTGTCTCTTACCAAGCATAGGAAAATGTAGGTGCTATGTATACCCTGAGAAGAGTTAGGGGTGTATTTTGTATGGCACTTGAAAACCTGAGGAAACAGTTTTTAATTTGGTCCAAGGTTGACTTGAAATTTTAAGCATCCATCTTATCAGTTCCTAGAGAGAAATACTTCCCTGGTTGCTGAAGATGTTGATTTATTTTTTATCTGCCCTGATTAGAAATTCAGATTAGAGTATAAGATGATAAAAGAGGATTGAGACACTCAGAGAGCAAAGCCTATTGCTCCTCCCTTAATATTGGTATTCCCCAAGGCGCCACTTTATCACTTCTTTCTTAGCCGAAGGACTCTCCTTGAGCATTCTCAACCACTCCCATGGCCTCCGTTTTCTACTGTATCTGCTTATTATTCCCCAATCTATATCTGCAACCAAGACCTCTCTCCTAGAACCAAGTACTATATATGCAACTATTAATATTTCTTCACTTAATAGTTAGATGCCTCATAGGACATGTCTAGGACTCAAGTCATAACATTTCGCCTTCAACCAGATGCTCCTTCTGTTTTCCTTTATGCTGTTGACCTTTACACCATATACTCAAATATTCAATTGTCTAGTCAAACTCAGAAGAATACCTCATATTTGTTTATTCTCTTCCTTCCCAAAACCACCTCTCTTGCTCTGATCTTAGTCATTTCTCTGCTTGTCTATTGTCATTATCCCCTACGTAAATCCTTTCCTTTGCATCTCATTATTATGAACCTCATTTTTTTTTTTTTTAAGATTTACTGAGATTTATAGACAGGCAATAAAATTCTCATATATAAAGTATACAATTTGAGAACTTTGGAAACTATCATTGCTTGAAAATAATGAACATACAGTCATCTTCAAAACGTTCCCTATGTTCCCTTGTAATCTCCCCCTCATTCCCCCACCGACATTAATCTATTCCAAGTCAGTTACTGATCTGCTTTCTGTTATTACAGATGCCTGCATTTCCTAGAATTTGATGCAAGTGGAATGTCCTCCCTTTTTCTGACTTCCTTCACTCAGCATAACTATTTCTTCCTTTCTAACTAAGATTCCTTTTGTTTGTTTATCTTGCTTCATTGCCTTTGCTTGCAGTTCCAGTTCAGTGTTGAATACAGGAGGTGAGGAAGGACATCTTTGTCTTGTTCCTGATGCCAGTCTTTGATTGTCAAGTATAATGTCTGCTGTAGGTTTTGCATAGCTGTCTTTATTTAGGTTGAAGAATTCTCTATTTCTAGTTTGCTGTTGTTTACATACATTTTACTTCTATATGTGTTATAAACCCTACAGTATATTGTTATTGTTTTTGACTTAGTCAATTCTCTTTTAAATAAATTTTAAAAACTGAAAGAAAAAGTCATTTCCATTGCTCTTCATTCTTTTGGTAGATTCAGATTTCCGTATAGTATTACTTCTCTTCCACCCATAGGACCTCCTTTTTTTTTTTATTTATTTAGTTTAGGTCTATGAATCCTTCAGCTTTTGTATGTTATGAGTCTGTATTTAATCTGGTTTTGCAAGCAATTTTATCTGGGTATAAAATTCTAAGTTGACAGTTTGTCTTTTCCTTCAGTATTTTAAAGATGTTGCTCAGTGCCTTCTGCTTTACATTTATATCCAATAAAAACCTTGCTGTTGTTCTTATCTTTATTTCTCTATATGTAATGTTTCCCCCTGACCTCAACTTTGTTTAAGATTTTCTATTTATCACTGGTTTTTAACTAACTGGATTATGATGAAACTTGGTGTTACTCTATGCATGTTTCTTATGCTTTGGGGTTCCTCTCTTTGAATCTGTGAGTTTATAGTTTATATCCATGTGGGGTAATTTGATACATTATTCCTTCAAATTTTTTTCTGTCCAACCTCTTTTTTCTTTCCTTCAGTAACTCAGTGCATGCATATTAGGAAGTCTGCAGTTCTCCAGTGACTCACTAATACTCATTTACTTTTGGGGACGGATATTTTTTTTCTCTCTCTGTGTTATTTTGGATAGTTTTGAAAACTGTGTTTCAGATTCATTGCTGCTTTTTTTGGTAGTGTTTAATCTTCTCTTCTGATAATCCTACCCAGTTTATTTTTCATCTTAGACTTGTTTTGTCTCTAGAGTTCAACTTAGATGTTTTAAAAATATCTTTTAAATCTCTACTTAACAGGCTCAAACATTACTTTGACATTAGTACATTTGGAATATAGTTATAACTTTTAATGTACTTGCCTTCCAGTTCTTTACTCTTTGTCATTCCTTAGTTTGATTCTGTTGATTATTTTTTCTACTCATCATAGACTATATTTTCCCCCAGCTATGCTGAAGCCAAAAATCTCTCTCCACACAGGAATCTTGGAAATCATAGGACTCGGCTAATTTCCCCCCTTCTCAAGAGTCAGTGTCTGACACTACTTGTTGACAATGTCTGAAAACCTTGTTTCATATGTCATTTTAAAAAATTAATTAATTTATCTTAATTGGAGGATAATTACTTTACAATATTGTGGAGGTTTTTGCCATACATCAACATGAATCAGCCATGGGTGCACCTGTGTTCCCCCATCCTGAACCCCCTTCCCACCTCCTGCCCCACCCCACCCCTCTGGGTTGCTCAGAGCACGAGCTTTGAATGCCCTGCTTCATTCATCAAACTTGATTGGACATCTGTTTTACAAAGGGTAATATACATATTTCAATGGTTTTCTCCCATATTATCCCACCCTCACCTTCTCCCAGATAGTCCAAAATTCTATTCTTTACCTCTGTCTCTTTTGCTTCCTTGCATATAGGATTGTTGTTACCACCTTTCTAAATTCCATATATATTTTAGTATACTGTATTGGTGTTTCTCTTTCTGACTTACTTCACTCTCTATAATAGGCTCCAGTTTCATCCACCTCGTTAGAACTAACTCTACATTCTTTTTTTATAGCTGAGTAATATTACATGGTGTATATGTACCACAACTTCCTTATCCATTCATCTGCTGATGGACATCTAGGTTGCTTCCATGTCCTAGCTACTGTAAACAGTGCTGCAATGAACACTGGGGTGCACGTGTCTCTTTCAGTTCTGAAAATCTTGTTCCCTGTATCTTGTCTAGTTTTTTCAGTTGTTTCAGGCACAAGGTTAAATCTGGTTCCTGTTATTCTATCTGGGCCCAAAGCCAGAGTTTCTTCATAACTAACTTTTTAAACTATTGCCTGAATTAGTGTTTTGAATCTCTGGTCTAATTTTGTTATTCTCCTACTTAAAAACCTTTGGTGATAACTTTTTACCTTTAAATCAATGTTCCAACCTCTTTTTACCTTCAAATCAATGTTCTAACCTCTAATGCTCTAAATAGAGCATTTAAGGCCCTTTACATTATGACTCTTTCCATACTGATTCGGAGTGTTAATTCTTCATTTCCCTACCTCACCTTCTGCACATATAGACACCCTATAATTAACTACATTCCATTAACCACTATTCCTAAAATACACCATCCTAGTGTTTTGATCATGTTTTTTGTGTACCTTCTTGGGCTGATGAGATCTTACTTACTCTGTAAGTCCATATATCCTGGTTCATATATAGCCTCTTCTGTAAAGCATTCGTTGTCTTCACTGTTCCTGGTGAGATTAATAGCCTGCAGTTTCATTGCCAGAATATTTCTGTTCTTTATGGAACTCTTACCATAGTACTTGTTAGCACCCTCACTAAACTGAGAGCCTTTCCAGAGCATCACTTAGCAAATTTATTCTCTAAAGGGCCAGGTAGTAAATACTTTAGAGTCTGAGGGCCTTACAAGTCTTTGTTTCATATTATGACTTATTTTTCTTTACAATCCTTTGAACATATAAAATTGATTCTCTGGTTGTCAGGGGGAGTCAAGAAAAAACATGCTGCTTCAAGCTGCAGTCTTCTGGCATTACCCATAGAGGAGGGAGATTGTATTTCATTCTGTCACTCAGTAGAGTGCCTGACCTTGAGAAGGATGTTGATAAAAATGGGCAACTCTTTAATAATGAACATAAGATTATCCCATAATATTTGAATTCTTCATCTGTGACAGTAATTCTAAGAATTCAGTGTAGGTTCTATCATTTGGTTTGCACAAAATCAAATCATATTGTCAGCAGCATTTATTGATGAGCCAGTCATGGCGTGGAGATACTGAGGGACTTGCCAGAGATTATGCAGCTGCAAGTCTTTAAGAGGTTGGAAAAGAAGTTGGACTGGGACAGAGGCAATTGTATATGTTCTTCCTCTCTTGGGTTAGACTCCAAAATGGGACATAATGTCCTTGCAATTGATGTGTTCAACATCCCTCTCTCTGATGGAAAACAAATGTAGATTGACACGTATCTACAGAACCTTTGAGCGGAGGATTGCATAGTTTCCAGGAAAAGTAACCACACTGGCTCATTTTTATGCTTATCATACAGTTGGGAGAAAATAGCAAAATTGGTTTTCTAAAGACAATAGGTATTGCTTTTTAAAACATGAAAAGTCTTGGATGTATTGCCATCATCATATTTGTTTCCTTGAAATCTAGAGAACTTCTGTTCCTCTTTAAATATAATAATGTCCTTCAAACAAAACACTTGGTCTAAATTAGTTTTCTTCAAAGCATATTTAGTTGAATCAGAAGCTAAAGAAACATATTATTTTAAGCCACACACAAATGTTTTGTTTATTTTTTAAATTTCTTGACCAAAAGGAAAAGATAATTGTCTTTGTGCTTTGCAAAGAAAACACGTTACCTCATGGCTGACAGTTTGTGACAGAGCAAACCCATGTGAGCTGATATTAAGATTTTTTATGATGCCTTTTGGAAATTCAACAGACTAGCCTTATTAACATAGTGAAATTGGAAATCCAACAATCAATCAAACCATCATCATGAACCAAAATACCCTCAAAGCAGCTGCCATTTACAATTAAGTGATAACAGTCTTTATAGGAAAAATTATGGTGGCATGAAAGCACCTTCTGTCAAAATTAGCTTTTCAAAAAGCAGAAGCTATTTCACTGCCGTAATTTTAAGCAATAGTCGTTACTAGGCCTATTTAAAGCAAATTAGCACATGGTTTGTTATTAAATACATAACATATTTACATCAAGAACTGTGTTGTAAAGGCCATTAATTTTCCCCACTGAAATTAAATATGTTTTGTCAAATGGCAGCTATGCTTTTTCCCACACTGAATTCTGCCAGCCAGCAGACAGACACGGAGGGCTGCAAGGGAATGGAGGCACTGGATGTGAAGTGGGCTGCCTTTAAATCAAGGGCCCATTCTTTGGAATTATGTAACTGACATTTGTTTCAGCTTCTAAATATGAATCTCTTTGACTTTTAATCATTGACATTTCTCCTTCCTTCCAGCAATTTTATGTTGCTTATGTCATTGTCTTCATAAGCATTGTTCTTGAGGCCCAAGCAAACAAAACTAATAAAATGAGCAGAAGAGAAAAATGATGAAGTAGTAGTGTAAATACAGAAAGCAGATAGGTTGTTAAGGGTATCACTGACCATTCACGAAAACATCAGGGTTACCTCTGAGAAGTAGGAAAATCTGGAGTTGTAAATAAAGTTCTATATTCCTTTAAAATAGACTCCAATGTTGTGTCCTTCTCTGAGGACACATCGTTCCTAATCACTAGTTCAGCTTAAGTCGGGTCTTGTGGCCGAAAGCTGAGAGAACTAGGGCTGAGTCAGCTTGACTGGTCAGGGAAACTTGGGAGGAGACAGTTGTTGAGTCCACATCCTTGGCTCACCTGGCATAAAGCCACACACCTTCCCATGGCAAAATCAGCCAACACACAATGGGGCTGGGGGTGGGAACTCTTTCGCTCACTAAATTTGAAAATGAATTTCGCACATATTTCATCTGGGGAACAAGAGCACATATGCAGTGGCAGACAAGACTGAGAGGTGCACTACATGCTTTAGTCAGTGAGATCATGGTATTATCATCTCATTGGGGAGTTGATCATGTAGTGATGTATGCATTTCTGAAGAGTTGAGCAAATGGTATAGGTAAGTTGAGGATGTTTATTTTACATATTTTATTTATTTTTTAAGCAGTGGCTCCCTGAAAAGAATCAGAAACTAGGTAATGATTTGTGCCTTTCTGCCCTTTTTTTTTTTTTTTTTTTTAAGAATGCATTACATTCAGTAATGAATCAAACTTTCTCTGTGTCCTTGATCATTTCCCTGTAGAAATGATGTTGCTTCTGTGGGGTCACTATGAAATATTAAACTCACTAGAAAAGGTCTTCTATATGGCTTCACGCATTGCTCTCTCCTCCTTAATTGCACTAACTTCTCCCTTTGTTCTCTCCTGGAATCACTTTTTTTCCTTTCGGCTTCATAACATAGGGTCTTGAGGCTTGTTCCCTTTGTTTAATGCTGGTTTTTAACCCTTCTCTTGTTCAATTCTTCTTTTTTCCCCCTATTTAAATATTCCACAAGGACCTGATCTAACCACATTCTCTGCTTGGGGAATGTCATGGCATTAACTTTCACCTTTGTGAATCTTTGTCACTGGCTCCAACTTTCCCTCAAGTTCCTCACCTTTATTTGTTTGTTATCACAAACAGTACCTTCATTCATGGCTTCCATTACAAAGTAACAAACCCTAAACTCATAATCTTTCTTTCAAACTTGCCCTGCCTCTTTCCTCTTCCATCTTTTTTTTTTAAAGTTTTTTCTTTTCTTTTTTAAATTTACATTTTTATTGAAGGATAACTGCTTTACAGAATTTTGTTGTTTTCTGTCAAACCTCAACACGAATCAGCCGTCGGTACACATACATCCCCTCCCTTTTGAACCTCCCTCCCATCTCCCGCCCCATCCCACCCCTCTAGGTTGATGCAGAGCCCCTGTTTGAGTTTCCTGAGACATACAGCAAATTCCCGTTGGCTATCTATTTTACATATGGTAATATAAGTTTCCATGTTACTTTTTCCATGTATCTCATCTCTCCTCCCCTCTCCCCATGTCCATAAGTCTATTCTCCATGTCTGTTTCTCCATTGCTTCCCTGTAAATAAATTCTTCAGAACCATTTTTCTAGATTCCATGTATGTGCGTTGTAATACAATATTTATCTTTCTCTTTCTGACTCACTTCACTCTGTATAATAGGTTCTGGGTTCATCCACCTCATCAGAACTGACTCAAATGTGTTCCTTTTCTAATGCTGAGTAATATTCCATTGTGTATATATACCACAACTTCTTTATCCATTCATCTGTCGATGGACATCTAGGTTGCTTCCATGTTCTAGCTATTGTAAGTAGTGCTGCAATGAACAATGGGATGTATGTGTCTTTTTCAATTTTTGTTTCCTCAGGGTATATGCCTAGGAGTGGGATTGCTGGGTCATATGGTGGGTTTATTCCTAGTTTTTTAAGGAGTCTCTATACCATCTTCCATTGTGGCTGTATCAATTTACATTCCCACCAACATTTCAAGAGTGTTCCCTTCTCTCCACACCCTCTCCGGCATGTATTGTATGTAGACTTTTTGATGAGGGACATTCTGACTGGTGTGAGGTGATATCTCATTGTGGTTTTGATTTGTGTTTCTCTAATAATGAGCAATGTTGAGCATCTTTTCATGTGTTTGTTAGCCATCTGTATGTATTCTTTGGAGAAATGTCTGTTTAGGTCTTTCCCCTACTTTTTGATTGGGCTGTTTGTTTTTCTGGTATTGAGTTGTATGAGCTGCTTGAATATTTTGGAAATTGATCCTTTGTCAGTTGTTTCATTTGCTATTATTTTCTCCCATTCTGAGGGTTGTCTTTTTACCTTGCTTATAGTCACCTTGGTTGTACAAAAGCTTTTAAGTTTAAATACATCCCACTTGTTTTTATTTCCATTATGCTAGGAGGTGGGTCTAGAAGATATTCCTTTGATTTATGTCACCGAGTGTTCTGCCTATGTTTGTCTCTTAAGAGTTTTACAGTTTCTGGCCTTACATTTTGATCTTTAATCCATTCTGAGTTTATCTTTGTGTATAGTGTTAGTAAGTGTTCTTATTTTATTCTTTCAATGTAGCTGTCCAGTTTTCCCAGCACCATTAATTGAAGAGGCTCTCTTTGCCCCATTGTATATTCTTGCCTCCTTTGTCAAAACTAAGATATCCATAAGTGCATGGGTTTATTTCCAGGCTTTTTATGTTGTTCCATTGATCTATATTCCTGTTTTTGTGCCAATACCATACTGTCTTGATGGCTGTAGCTTTGTAGTATAACCTGAAGTCAGGAAGGTTGATTCCTCCAGCTCCATTCTTCTTCCTCAAGACTGCTTTGGCTATTCGGGGTCTTTTGTATTTCCATATGAATTGTGAATTTTTTTGTTCTAGTTCTGTGAAAATTGCCATTGGTAATTTGATAGGGATTGCATTGAATCTGTAGATTGTATTTGGTAGTATAGTCATTTTCACAATATTGATTCTTCCTACCCAGAACATGGAATATCTCTACATCTGTTTATGTCATCTTTGATATCTTTCATTAGTGTCTTATAATTTTCCATGCATAGTTCTTTCATCTCCTTAGGTAAGTTCCTAGATATTTGATTCTTTTTGTTGCAATGGTGAATGGGATTGATTCCTTAATTTCTCTTTCTGATTTTTCGTTGTTAGTATATAGAAATGCAAGTGATTTATGTGTATTGATTTTGTATCCTGCAACTTTGCTAAATTCACTGATAAGATCTAGTAATTTTCTGATGCTATCTTTAGGGTTTTCTATGTACAGTATCATGTCATCTGCAAACATTGAGAGTTTTACCTCTTCTTTTCTGATCTGGATTCCTTTTATTTCTTTTTCTTCTCTGATTGCTGTAGCTAGGACTTCCAGAACTATGTTGAATAATAGAGATGAAAGTGGACACCCCAGTCTTGTTCCTGCTCTTAGGGGTAGTGCTTTCAGTTTCTCACCATTGAGAATAATGTTTGCTGTAGGCTTATCATATATGGCCTTTTTTATGTTGAGGTGGGTTCCTTCTATACCAATTTTTTGAAGAGTTTTCATCGTAAGTGGGTACTGAATTTTGTCAAAGGCTTTTTCTGCATCTATTGAGATTATCATATGGTTTTTATCTTTCAACTTGTTAATATGGTGTATCACATTGATTGATTTACATATATTGAAGAATCCTTGCATTCCTGGAATAAACCCAACTTGATCATGGTGTATGAGATTTTTGATGTGTTGCTGAATTCTGTTTGCTAAAATTTTGTTGAGGATTTTTGCATCTATGTTCATCAGTGATATTGGCCTGTAGTTTTCTTTTTTTGTGTTGTCTTTGTCTGGTTTTGGTATCAGAGTGATGGTGGCCTCATAGAATGAGTTTGGAAGTGTTTTTCCCTCTGCAATTTTTGGAAAGGATTTTAGAAGGATAGGCATTAGCTCTTCTCTAAATGTTTGATAGAATTCTCCTGTGAAGCCGTCTGGTCCTGGGCTTTTGTTTTTGGGGAGATTTTTGATCACAGCTTCAATTTCAGTGCTTTTAATTATGTTGCTCATAATTTCTATTTATTCCTGCTTCAGTCTTGGAAGATTGAACTTTTCTAAGAATCTGTCCATTTCTTCCAGGTTATCCTTTTTATTGCCATATAGTTGTTCATAATAATTTCTTATAATCCTTTGTATTTCTGCATTGTCTGTTGTAACCTCTCCTTTTTCATTTCTAATTTTGTTGATTTGATTCTTTCTCTTTTTTCTTGATGAGTCTGGCTAAATGTTTGTCAATTTTTTTTATCTTCTCAAAGAACCAGCTTTTAGCTTTATTAAACTTTACTATTGTTTCTTTCATTTCCTTTTATTTCTGCTCAGATCTTTATTTCTTTCCCTCTGCCAATTTTGGGTGTTTTTTGTTTGTCTGTTTGTTTGTTTTTCTTTCTCCAGTTGTTTTTAGGTGTAAAGTTAGTCTGTCTATTTGATGTTTTTCTTGTTTCTTGAGGTAGGATTGTATTGCTATAAACTTCCCTCTTAGGACTGCTTTTGCTGTACCCCATAGGTTTTGAGTTATCATGTTTTCATTGTCATTTGTTTCTAGGAATTGTTTCATTTTCCATTTGATTTCTTCAGTAACCTGTTTGTTATTTAGAAATGTGTTGTTTAATCTCTGTGTGTTTGTGTTCTTACAGTTTTTTTCCTTGTAATTGATATCTAGTCTCATAGCATTGTGGTTGGAGAAGATGCTTGATATGATTTCAATTTTCTTAAATTTACTGAGGTTTGATTTGTGTCCCAAGATGTGGTCTATTCTGGAGAATATTCCATGTACACTTGAGAAGAACGTGTATTCTTCTGCATTTGGATGGAATGTCCTGAAAATGTCAATGAGATCCATCTCATCTAATGTATCATTTAAGACTTGTATTTCCTTATTAATTTTCTGTTTTGATGATCTGTCAGTTGGTGTGAATGTGGTGTTAAAATCTCCTACTATTATTGTGTTACTGTCAATTTCTCCTTGTATGTGTGTTAGTGTTTGTTTTATGTATTGACGTACTTCTATGTTGCATGCATAGATATTTACAATTGTATGTCTTCCTTTTGGATTGATCCCTTGATCATTATGTAGTGTCCTTCCTTATCTCTTATAATATTCTTTATTTTAAGATCTATTTTGTCTGATATGAGGATTGCTACTCCAGCTTTCTTTTGCTTCCCATTTGCAAGGAATGTATTTTTCCATCCTCTTACTTTCAGTCTATATGTGTCTTTATGTCTGAAGTGGGTTTCTTGTAGATAGCATATATATGGGTCTTGTTTTTGTATCCATTCAGCCAGTCTGTCTTTTGGTTGGAGCATTTAATCCATTTACACTTTAAGTAATCATTGATATGTATGTTCCTGTTGCCATTTTCTTAATTGTTTGGGGTTGATTTTGTACATCTTTTTTCTTCTCTTTTATTTCATGACTATATAAGTCCCTTTAACATTTGTTTTAAAGCTGGTTTGGTGGTACTGAATTCTCTTAACTTTTGCTTGTCTGGAAAGCTTTTTATTTCTCTATCAATTTTGAATGAGATCCTTGCTGTGTACAGTAATCTTGTTTGTAGATTTTCCCTTTCAGTACTTTAAATATATCCTGCCATTTCCTCTGGCCTGCAGAGTTTCTGCTGAAAGATCAGCTGTTAAGTGTATGGGGTTTCCCTTGTATGTTACTTGTTGCTTCTCCCTTGCTGCTTTTAATATTCTTTCTTTGTGGTTAGTCTTTGTTAGTTTGATTAGTATGTGTCTTGGCATGTTTCTCCTTGGGTTTATCCTGTATGGGACTCTTTGTGCTTCTTGGACTTGATTGACTATTTCCTTTTCTATGTTGGGGAAATTTTCAACTATAATCTCTTTAAAATTTTTCTCATACCCTTTCTTTTTTTCTTTCTTCTGAGACCCCTATAATTCAAATATTGGTGTGTTTGATATTGTCCCAGAGGTCTCTGAGACTATCCTCAGTTCTTTTCATTCTTTTTACTTTATTCTGCCCTTCAGAAGTTATTTCCACCGTTTTTATCTTCCAGCTTACTGATTCGTTCTTCTGCTTCAGATATTCTGCTATTGATTCCTTCCAGAGTATTTTTAATTTCAGCAATTGTGTTCTTTGTTTCTGTATGTTTATTCTTTAATTCTTCCAGGTCTTTTAAAATTGATTCTTGCATTTTCTCCGTTTTGTTTTCAATCATCTTTACTCTCATTACTCTGAATTCTTTCTCAGGTAAATTGCCTGTTTCCTCTTCATTTACTTGGACTTCTGTGTTTCTAGTTATTTCCTTCATTTGTGCAGTATTTCTCTGCCTTTTCATTATTATTATTCTTATTTTTTAAACTTTTTGTGTTTGAGGCCTCCTTTTCCCAGGCTTCAAGGTTGAATTCTTTCTTCCTTTTGGTTTTTTCCCTCTAAGGTTGGTCCACTAGTTTGTGTAAGCTTCTTATAGGGTGAGATTTGTGTTGAGTTTTGTTTTTTTGTTTGTTTGCTTTTCATCTGATGGGCAAGGCCAAGTGAGGTGGTAATCCTGTCTGCTGATGATTTTGGGTTTGTATTTTTGTTTTGTTTGTTTTTTAGATGAGACGTCCTGCACAGGGTGCTATTGGTGGTTGGGTGATACAGGGTCTTATATCATAGTGGTTTCCTTTGTGTGAGTTCTCACTATTTGACACCCCCTAGGATTACTTCTCTGGTAGTCTAGGGTCTTGGAGTCAGCGCTTCCACACCAAAGGCTTAGGGCTTGATCTCTGGTCAGGAATGAAAATTCCACAAGTGGTTTGTTATGACATCAAGTGAGATTGAAACAAATATCCAAAAAGAAGAAACCAATGATGAACCCCAGACAAATGGCAGTTACAAAATCAGGCAAATAATAATTAAAAAAATGGAATATACACATATACATATACACCCATGAGCAAAGTCAAAACAGTCCAACAAAAGTAAAGTACAATAGATCTGGTGAATAAAGGAAATAAAAAGTTATATTTAACAGTTAAGAACAAAACTAACTAAAGCAGAAAAATGGAAAGCAAAAGTAAAGCAAGGTGGCAAATTGGGAATAAAGCAATGAAAACAAAACTGACAAATATGTTGAGAGGGAAGGAAAGAAAGGAAAGAAAGAAAGAATAGGTATACAAAGTTAAATAGAGATAGATGAAGAAGATTTATATATATTAAAGATTAACTGCAAGGGGAAAAGAACAGTAGGAAAGGCAAACAAAGGAATAAATGTAGAAAAAATATAAGGTTTAAAAAAATAAAAGTTAAAATTATAAAAAAGAGAAAAGATTTTTTTTTTAAAAAGGAAGAAGAAAGAAAAAAGGGGAAGAAAAGAAGGAAAATTCCATAGAACTGCAAAAGTCCAATGTAGATGCAGAGGTTTATAACAATAAAAAGTGTGACTAAATATACATCAATATATACACACCCATAAGCAAAGCAAAACAGTCCAACAAAAATAAAGTACAATAGATTGACATGGTGAACAAAGTAAACTTAAAATTATATATACCAGAAAAAAACTAACCAAAGCACAAACTGAAAAACAAAACTAAAGCAAGGTGCCAACTGGGGAATAAAGCAATGAAAATAAAACTAACAAATATGTTGAGACTAAAGGAAAGAAAGAAAGAATAGACATGCAAAGTTAAATAGAGGTAGATGAAGGAGATTTTTATATATTAAAGATTAACTGCCAGGGGAAAAGAACAGTAGGAAAGGCAAACAAAGGAATATATATAGAAAAAATATAAGGTTTAAAAAAATAAAAGTTAAAATTATAAAAAAGGGAAAGTTAAAAAAAAAGAGGAGGAAGAAAAAAAAGGGAAAAAAAGGAAAACTTCACAGAACTGCAAAAGCCCAATGTAGATGCATAAGTTTATAACAACAATAAAAATGTGACTGAATATACACATATACATCCCTAAGCAAAATCAAAACAGTCCAACAAAAATAAAGTACACTAGATTGACCTGGCAAACAGAGGGAACCAAACATTATGTCTACCAGAACACAACTAACTAAAGCACAAACTGGAAAGCAAAACTAAAGCAAGGTGTCGACTGGGGAATAAAGCAATGAAAACAAAACTAACAAATATTTTCAGACTAAAGGAAAGAAAGAAAGAATAGATATGCAAAGTTAAATAGAGGTTGATGAAGAAGATTTGTATATATTAAAGGTTAACTGCAAGGGGAAAAGAACAGTAGGAAAAACAAAGGAATAAATATAGAAAAAATAGTACTAGGTTTAAAATATTAAAAATTCAAATTAAAAAAAGAGAAAAGGAAAAAAAAAAACCAACAACACAACTCTCCAGAGCTGCAAAATAGAGGCAGAGATTTATAACAGCAATAAAACACGTGACTGAGGAAAAAAAAAAGAAAGCTCAAAAGCATAGTTAGACTTCATAGTGGCAATAAAATCGACAACTATAACAGAGAGCAGGGGGAAAGGAAAAAAATCCAAAAGAATCTACAGAACAAATCAAAACAAAAGAATAATAAGTGTTTTTCTTGAGTCACTGCTGTCTGAGTCATTTCCCTCGCTGGGAGTCACAGTCCGCCTCACCTCCCTAGGATGCCCTCTAACACCGTGCTGATCTCTGGACCTGCTGTGGGGGCAGCTCAGATTCTGATCTGGTCCTACTCCTGTGTGTTCTTGCCTCCAATGTCCACAGCTATCAGAGCTAGTGTGTTTTCTTTTGTGGGAGCTCTCAGTGGCCTTAGAGTCTGCCTAGTTGATCATGTGGATTTAATCTGCAGCTTGTACAGTTGGTGGGAGGGTTTTGGGTCTTCTTCCTTAGCCACACTGGGTTTCTATTGTGGTTTTATTTCTACCTCTGGATTTGGGTCGTCCACTGGGGTTTGCTCCTGAGGCTGCCCTGGAGGACTTGGGTTTGCCCCTGTGAGGGCCAGGTGTGGAGGCGGTGCAGCTGCTTGGGTCACAGGGGTTCTGGCAGCACCTGGTACTCAGGGGAGTTGGCAGCTAGGCAGCAGGAAATATTGTGCTCTAGAAGGGGATGGCAACCAGCATTGGCCAATATGCTCCAGTATTCTTGCCTGGAGAAGAACCTCCTTCCCTGACAGAGAAGCCTGGCAGGCCACAGTCCATAGGGTCGCAGAGTCCGACACTACCAAAGCGGCCCTGGGCGCATGGACACAAGACTTCTTTTGCCCGTGCCAGCTCTGCCCCCGTGAGAGTTGACATGAAGGTGGTGCAGCTGCTTGGCCTGCGGGGACCCAGGCAGTGCCAAGTGTGCAGGGACACAGGCTGCTTTCACCGCAGGAGTTATGGCCCTAGCAGAGTCTTTTTTCAAGCCTCTGTAGCTGGCGATCAGAAGGCCTCTTTGGGCAGTCTTTTTTCATAGCTCTGCCCCTTCAGGCACATAGAGGGCTTTCTTACCTGGGGTCCGTCTCTGCTGTTCTGGGCATCAGGCACATAGAGGGGCCCCTTGCCTGGCATCCTACTCTGTAGATTGGCGTGTCAGGCACTTAAGGGGGCACCCTGGGTGGGGTCCTACTCTGTAGTTCAGTGCATCAGGTGTTCGATGGGCCAGCCTCTCTATTGTTCGGCTCCCAATGTTGGTGTGTGGGGGAGAGAGGCTATGGTGATGGCTCCACCCGCTTCACTCAGCAGTATTGCCTTGCTTCCATGGCTGCCTGGTTTTCCTCCACAGGCATTTCCCACCACAATCTCCTCCCTCACATCCCCTTGATCCATTTCTCCGCCGTCAACAACAGCCCTCGCCCTGGGATTGCTCCGCAATCCCTAAACTCCAGCCCCCAGCCACTGTGCTGCCCAGGATATGTACGGCTGCGGCAAGGACTGTGTGATTCTCATTCCATTTAGGCTGCCACAGATCAGCTGTTTCCCTCTCCACCTTAAATGCTTCTCCTTTGACTCAGACAGTTGCCCAGATGTGGGGATCGGACCCCTGCTTCAGTTCCCCCACCCACCAAGGGCAGGTCCAGTCCTACTAACACTCCTGCCTTCCCCCCCTAGTTCCCTTATCCTACCGAGTTTTGCATGCGTCTATATATTCTTTTCTGCTGTTCAGGTTCTCCTGTTTGCTCTTAGCTGGTGTTCTGCATGTGCTTCTGTGTCTGAAGGCATACTCCTGATGTATCCATGGAGAGAGATGTACTCCACATCCACCTACTCCTCCACCATCTTGTTCTCTCTCCTCTATCTTCTGACAATCACTTCTCCATCTTCCTGACAATCTGGCTTGGGAATCTTTCCATTAATTCTGATTCTTCCTTTTCCCTTGCCTCTCATCAATCAGTGACCATGTTATTTTATTCTTTAATCTACAGGGAAGCAGTGTACCAGATTGGTTAAAAAAATAAGGTTCAGGAACCAGAGACTGAATCCCTCAATGGGTGACCATAGACAAATTTTAACCTTTCTGTACTTCAGTTTTTGCATCTATAAAGGTGAAAGAATAGAACTTAACTCAGAGCACTGTGTGATTAAATGATTTACTCACTTATTCTCAGAAGAGTGCCAGGGGCACAGTAAATACCCAACAGATGTGAGCTATTGTGACTATTACAACTTTTTGCATGTATCTCCCCCTCTCCCTCCATTCTCCCTGTAATGATGCTAATCCAGGCACTTTTAGTTCTTGGTTGGGCATTGAACTAATTGTTTTTTTAAAAATATTTATTTATTTATTTTTGGCTGTGTTGGATCTTCATTGCTGTGTGCAGCTTTCTCTAGTTGCAGCAAGCAGAGTTCCCATTGTGGTGGCTTCTCTAGTTACAGAACACAGGCTCTAGGCCCATAGACTTTAGTAGTTGTAGCACACAGGCTTCAGTAGTTGTGGCACATGGGCTTAGTAGTCCTACAACATGTGGAATCTTCCTGGTCCAGGGATCGAACTCGTGTCCCTTTCATTGGCAGACGGCTTCTCAACCAGTGGACCATGAGGGAAGTCCTGAAATAGTTAATTGATCTCCTCATCCTCAGGATCTTCTCAGTCCAATTCAGCTTACATTCTGCTACCAGATTAATCTGACAGATGGCAAATCTTTTTATTCTTGTGCTCAAAAGGATTTAAATTAGAAAATAAGGTCTTTATCTTCTTTGTTTGGCATAGCAGATTCCCTTCTGTTTTCCACTGTTAGCTGCACTACCCTCTTTCAGGAACCTTTCAGCCCAGCCATGATGAGTGGTTTACTTTTCTCCATTTATGTTTGCACCTGCCCACCTCCTTGCCTTTGCTTATGGTGGACCATCTGGTGGATCATCTTCCTCTTCACACTCTTCACTATGTGGCCAAGTCTTCCTTTTCTTTGAAGATCTGTTCACAAGACTCTATCCATGGAGACTTCTTTTACCGGGTCATGTCCCTGGCCCCACAGGAAGTAATATGCCCTCCTTTAACCTTCCATAGAAACTTATCTGTGTAACTCTGATAATTCTTTTTAACTTCCTGCTGTATTTTTGTAGTACTTAAGTACCTTTATTATTCATAAATTCCGAGCAAATTTATATGTGATACAAGTTTAAATTCTTCTCACATCTACACAGTGCCTCACTTATAGCCACTGGTCAGTACCTAGTTCCTGGATCTGTGGGCTAGTCAATGCCCAGTATATCTTAAAAATATCTCACATGACTTGAAAAAAGAAAGAAAATATTTATTCTTTATTCCCGACCAACATTATTTATTATTCATGGAAAAGGCTAACTCTTTCCAGTAAGGGTTGCGTTTGAACTCATAGAAACCACAGTATGTGGGAGTCAGCATTAACCTTAGAGATAGCAGTCCAACCCCCGATGGGAAAACTAAGGCCAGAGGAAGACAGTGACTAATCCAAAATGCAGACCAAGTTGCAAGTAGCTAAGTATCTCTGTAGCAGAGGCTGCTGTTAAGTTCTGTACTTTTGGACTAACATGTTTTCTTTTTGATTGTTCTAAAATAATCTCTTTGTGGCCTAAGAGTAGTAATCAGAGAGTTCATATAAAGTTTCTTTCAAACTCTAAAATAATTTCCAAATGGAATAATTATTCATCATTTATGAAGAGGTTATAATTAGCATAGTGTCACATCTTGAAGAATGAAACAATTTAGACTGCTGAATATTTGTGATACTTAAGTATAAGAAGCATTGGAAACACTATAAGCAATGAAACTTATTAGTGTACATGGGTGCTTCTTGATGACGACAGCCAACTCAAACTTCTCATGTAGGACTGGTCATTTGCATATCACCTTTCCTTCCCTCCGGCTTCCCTGATAGCTTAGTTGGTAAAGAATCTGCCTGCAATGCAGGAGACCGTGGTTCGATTCCTGGGTCGAGAAGATCTGCTGGAAAAGGGATAGGCTACCTACTCCAGTATTCTTGGGCTTTCCTTGTGGCTCAGCTAGTAAAAAATCCGCCTACAATGTGGGAGACCTAAGTTCAATCCCTGGGTTGGGAAGATCCCCCAGTGAAGGGAAAGGCTACCCACTCCAGTATTCTGGCCTGGAGAATTTCAGTCCATTGGGTTGCAAAGAATTGGACAGGACCGAGCAATTTTTGCTCTCACTTTTCCTTCCCTCTATTACAAAGTGATTGGTTTTTCCCTCTTTCTTCAAATTTCACTTAGAGAATGACTTTGCTCATCTGTAAAATGTAGATTATAATGTTAACCTCATTGGATCCAGGAAAATTTATAGAATGTATATGAATATTTTTGAGATTAATCCTTTGTCTGTTGCTTCATTTGCTATTATTTTCTCCCAATCTGAGGGCTGTCTTTTCACCTTACTTATAGTTTCCTTTGTTGTGCAAAAGCTTTTAAGTTTCATTAGGTCCCATTTGTTTAGTTTTGCTTTTATTTCCAATATTCTGGGAGGTGGGTCATAGAGGATCCTGCTTTGGTTTATGTCAGAGAGTGTTTTGCCTATGTTCTCCTCTAGGAGTTTTATAGTTTCTGGTCTTACATTTAGATCTTTAATCCATTTTGAGTTTATTTTTGTGTATGGTGTTAGAAAGTGTTCTAGTTTCATTCTTTTACAAGTGGTTGACCAGTTTTCCCAGCACCACTTGTTAAAGAGGTTGTCTTTTTTCCATTGTATATCCTTGCCTCCTTTGTCAAAGATAAGGTGTCCATAGGTTAATATACAAGCAACTCCTGAAGCTCAATTCCAGAAAAATAAATGACCCAATCAAAAATGGACCAAAGAACTAAACAGACATTTCTTTAAAGAAGACATACAGATGGCTAACAAACACGTGAAAAGATGCTCAACATCACTCATTATCAGAGAAATGCAAATCAAAACCACAACGAGGTACCATTACACGCCAGTCAGGATGGCTGCTATCCAAAAGTCTACAAGCAATAAATGCTGGAGAGGGTGTGGAGAAAAGGGAACCCTCTTACACTGTTGGTGGGAATGCAAACTAGTACAGCCACTATGGAAAACAGTGTGGAGATTTCTTAAAAAACTGGAAATAGAACTGCCATATGACCCAGCAATCCCACTTCTGGGCATACACACTGAGGAAACCAGATCTGAAAGAACACATGCACCCCAATGTTCATCGCAGCACTGTTTATAATAGCCAGAACATGGAAGCAACCTAGATGCCCATCAGCAGACAAATGGATAAGGAAGCTGTGGTACATATACACCATGGAATATTACTCAGCCATTAAAAAGAATTCATTTGAATCAGTTCTAATGAGATGGATGAAACTGGAGCCCATTATACAGAGTGAAGTAAGCCAGAAAGATAAAGAACATTACAGCACACTAACACATATATATGGAACTTAGAAAGATGGTAACAACAACCCTATATGCAAAACAGAAAAAGAGACACAGAAGTACAGAACAGACTTTTGGACTCTGTGGGAGAAGGCGAGGGTGGGATGTTTTGAGAGAACAGCATGTATATTATCTAGGGTGAAACAGATCACCAGCCCAGGTGGGATGCATGAGACAAGTGCTCGGGCCTGGTGCACTGGGAAGACCCAGAGGAATCGGGTGGAGAGGGAGGTGGGAGGGGGGATCGGGATGGGGAATACATGTAACTCCATGGCTGATTCATGTCAATGTATGACAAAACCCACTGCAATGTTGTGAAGTAATTAGCCTCCAACTAATAAAAATAAATGAAAAATAAATAAATTAATAAATTAATTAAAAAAAAAAAAGAATGTATATGAAGGACCTAATGTGAAGCAAGTACTTAGTTACTATGAGTCCCCATCTCTTCTTTGTCACTATCCTTGAGATAACAGATGCATAGAAATTATGCCCAAATTCAGTTCAGTTCAGTCACTCAGTCGTGTCCAACTCTTTGTGACCCTATGAATTGCAGAGCCAGGCCTCCCTGTCCATCACCAACTCCCTGAGATTAATCAAACTCATGTGCATCGAGTCAGTGATGCCATCCAACCATCTATCCTCTGTCATCCCCTTCTCCTCCTGCCCCTAATCCCTCCCAGCATCAGGGTCTTTTCCAATGAGTCAACTCTTTGCATGAGGTGGCCAAAGTACTGGAGTTTCAGCTTCAGCATCAGTCCTTCCAATGAACACCCAGGACTGATCTTCTTTAGGATGGACTGGTTGGATCTCCTTGCAGTCCACGGGACTCTCAAGAGTCTTCTCCAACACCACACTTCAAAAGCATCAATTCTTCGGTGCTCAGCTTTCTTCACAATCCAACTCTCACATCTGTACATGACCACTGGAAAAACCATAGCCTTAACCAGATGGACCTTTGTTGGCAAAGTAACATCTCTGCTTTTTAATATGCTATCTAGGTTGGTCGTAACTTTCCTTCCAAGGAGTAAGTGTCTTTTAATTTCATGGCTGCCATCACCATCTGCAGTGATTTTGGAGCCCCCAAAAATAAAGTCTGACACTGTTTCCACTGTTTCCCCATCTATTTGCCATGAAGTGATGGGACCAGATGCCATGATCTTAGTTTTCTGAATGTTGAGCTTTAAGCCAACTTTTTCACTCTCCTCTTTCACTTTCATCAGGAGGCTTTGTAGTTCCTCTTCACTTTCTGCCATAAGGGTGGTGTCATCTGCATATCTGAGTTATTGGTATTTTTCCCGGCAATCTTGATTCCAGCTTGTGCTTCTTCCAGACCAGCGTTTCTCATGATGTACTCTGCATATAAGTTAAATAAGCAGGGCCCAAATTAGAACATGTCAAATCTTCCTAATACTTTCTGGCTGATCTCATGGAGAACCTTAGAATGACTTTTAGCACTCACTCCAGGCTGCTACCATCAATCAGATAGAGTTCACACGTGAGGTAGGACTTATTTGTCATCCTGTCCTGGATAAATGAGAGATTATTTTTTCCCTCATTTCTAAACGTGGTTCTGCTACATCTGTCTGCTTAGTTCCCACACCATCTCAGTCTAGCCCTTTGCCTTCTGACTTTGTTTTAGAATAGAGCCTACCCACATTCTACCTTGATTTCTGTTTCTTTTCCTGTATTCTAAAATGGTTCTGAGAAACCAAAGGTGTGGCTTACTATGGCTTGGATATACAAAGTTATATTATTCTGAGTTGATTGTAATACTTTGTTACTTTGGTTATTCCTTCATTTTAGCAAAAGAAAAATGTGTTTCCCATTTGTTTCAGCAATATATATATATATATGGAAGAGTTTAGTCTAAAATTTATTCTTTTGAAAGTTTCTAGACCAGACTGAAAAAAGTAAAAAATACTTAGAATCTGAATATACTATTAGGTAGATAAGTCTCTAAAGATCAGAGAAATTCTAGTTTGAACATATTCTGTTTTTAGATTTTAAAAAATCTTTGAGTAATTTCTAGTCCTTAACTGTGTAATCTTTAAAACCAGAATAAAGCTCTCTCCTTGTTATGAAGACTTTAAATAATTCATGAACAGTGCTCACTGAACAGAGGCTGTCACTGAAATAGGGATTCAATTAAAGAGATTATTAATTTATCCAAGTGTACTTTCAATGTAAAAAACAAAAAGAAGTAATTCTGTAAATTTCCCACTGGGAAAATAGCATCTCATTTCCTTTTGAAAGAATGCATGACCTTTGACAAAAATCTCAACTTAAGCAAAAAATTGCTTAATGAGCTAGTTTGCCAGACTTAATGAGAGATGTAATAAAAGTTCTTTTACATTTGGACCATCTTTCTTTTTAATAAAATAATTATCTTCAAATATTCTTCAGAAATCTAAAATACCTTTTTGAAAAATAAGTTTAATCCAAGGAAACTATAATGGAATTGATTATAAACAATTTAAACTCAGTTAGCATTAGAGTTCGGAGAAGGCAATGGCACCCCACTCCAGTACTCTTGCCTGGAAAATCCCATGGACGGAGGAGCCTGGTAGGCTGCAGTCCATGGGGTTGCTAAGAGTCGGACACGACTGAACGACTTCACTTTCATTTTTCACTTTCATGCATTGGAGAAGGAAATGGCAACCCACTCCAGTATTCTTGCCTGGAGAATCCCAGGGAAGGGGGAGCCTGGTGGGCTGCCGTCTATGGGATTGCACAGAGTCGGACACGACTGAAGTGACTTAGCAGTAGCAGCTTAGCAGCATTAGAGTTATACTTTAAATATAAATGTACTAAACTGTTAAAATAATGTATCTTGATGGTGATGGGTATAGAATTAGAGATAGAAGTAGATATTCTTCTTTATGTATTTCTGTATTGAATTGTTGCAACAAGCATTACTATTATTTTTGACAGTGAATTTGTAAAAGAGAATTGAAAGTGAAAATGAAGTTGCTCAGGTTGTGTCTGGACTTTTTGCGACCCCGTTGACTGTAGCCTGCCAGGCTCCTCTGTCCATGGGATTTTCCAGGCAAGAATACTGGAGTGGGTTGCCATTTCCTTCTCCAGGGCATTGTCCCAACCCAGGGATTGAACCCAGGTCTCCCGCATTGCAGGCAAACTCTTTACAATCTGAGCCACCATTTTTACTAAATTACTTTTTAGTTTTGACCCTTGGTAAAATTGGATGCAGTTATGCTCATGGTCTCTATTATCTGCCTCCGTATTCTGTAAGATATTATTCCATTTCCTATTTCCTTATTGTAGTGCTCATGCTATCTTTCTATGAAAATGTCCTGTCAAGAAGAGTATGAGAAATCTATACTCTCTTAAATATATATTATTTCTAAGAGCATACATTTATTTCCCTTGAATATATATTTGTTATTCAACAAAGATCAAAGTCATAAGATCAGGCATAAAGATCACCTTGCTTGAATTTCTAAGTTTCATCAGCAAGAGGAGGGTTTTATAAGTGATGGAGACTTTCTGGCTCCATTAAGTCATATCATTTAGCTGCTGGAAGTAGTCTATTCTGCCTTGCACATAAACATGGATCTGGTTACTGGACCATAGCATTATTGACTGATTGATGCTGATGGTTCTGCACCAGCATATGTAGACCACATAAAGATCTTCCATGTTTTGTGATTGTTGTTTGCTTGTTTTTCAATAAAATGAGATGCCACTTCAGAGTTCTGAGCAAGTTAGTGACAAGATATACCTTCATTGTAAAATGATTGCTCCAGCTGTTGGGTTGAAACTAGGATATAGGAAAGTGAGGACTGGAAACAGAAAGATCACTAAGGAGGCTATTGCAATAATGTAATTGAGAAATAGTGGTAGTGTGGGTGGGAAAGGAACAGTGGTGGTAGTATGAATAGTTCAAATTTAACATCTATTTGAGGGTAGAGCAAACAGGATTCCCTGTAGATTGGATCTAAGACACGAATCAACAATGATTCCATGGTTTTGGCCCAGACAATTAGAAGGATGAAGTTGCCTTCATCTCTGATGGTAATTGATATTTCATACCAATTTTCAGTAAACAGTTGAGAAGTTTTATCTAGAAGGGGCTGAGAGAGGTACTGCACTTACTCTTGATTTTTTTCTCCTCTTTCATCTCCCAGTTCTGAGCAGTCCTCAAGCTTCTTCCAGTTTGTATCTGATTTAGTTCAAATGAATAACCTTCTCATATCATGATCATTAGACTGACTGAAGAGAATTTTTATTACTCTTTTTTAATTGCTAAAAAGTTCAAAATTTAAGTTAAGAATCCTCATAAACTGTATTAATAAAGTCACCATGATTTATGTTCTGATTAGTATTAATGCATTCCAATAGTTGAGAATAGAAAGAGATACAGTTTTATAATGTCTACAATGCCCACAAGTGTCTGCTGCAGAGCTCCGGAAATTTTAGAAGCCTGCCTCTTATCAGTGCAGTGCATCAGTGTTGTATTAAATACTTTCCTGGCCCAAGCTGCATCAGCAGGTTTTTTTCTTTCTTTTTTTCCTTTTTTTAAGTATCTCCTGCTCACTTACGCATGGATGACATCAGACCAACCAAGCCACTATGAGAAACCTGCCAATTACGCATCGTCATTTACTTATATTACCAATACCAAGAATAGTACCTATTTCATATCTGTTTAAGGAGAAACAGTGGAGGAGATGTTTGTTCATTTCTCTTTTAAAAATGCTTCCTATCTGGCCAGGACTATAGGACAAAGTTTTTAAAAGAACATTATTATACTTTCTCAGGACTACAGGACAAAGTTTTTAAAAGAACATTATTATACTTTCTCCTTAATACCTCAATGGCATGAGAACATTCTGTGGTCATATTTTCTGAGCACAGTCAAAGAAATCAATGGAAACCAAGCTGTAAAATGTTTGGAACATCTGTTAAGTAGAATCAAGGGACTAAAGAGAAGAGGGCTGAGGATGCTTTATACTAAAAACCTTTTAAAAAAGGATATGGATAGAATATTTTTCACAGACTAGGATAAAGCTGATCCTTTTAACAGACTATTTATTTTAGTCCCTGAACCATCTTTCCTTCCTTTTCTTCTTTGGCTAATTAGTATTCCCACTAATCAGAATGAGGTAAACAACCTTTAATACATAAAGCAAAAATACAAGATAAAAACATCTGTATTGTTAAAAATATCAACTTCCCTCATATCAATGTACAGATTCAATGCATTTCAATAAAAATCCCAGAAGCATTTTTGTTATTGTTGTTGTTGAAATTGACAATCTAATTCTCATGTTTACGGGGAAAGTAGAGCATCGAGACTAGAACAAAGAACAAAGTTGAGTAACTTATGTTGCTTGATTTTCAAATGGACTATAAAGCTCCAGTTAATAAGACAGTGTGGCTGAAGGGAGGTTAGACAAATGGACCAATGGAACAAAACAGAGTCCAGTAATAGATTCACTGATTTTTGATGAATGTTTCAAAGCAATCCAGTGAAGAAAGGAAAAGTGAAAGTGTCAGTCCTTTTGTCATGTCTAACTTTTTGCAAGCCCAAGGACTGTAGCCTGCCAGTTTCCTCTGTCATAGACTTCTCCGGGCATGGAGTGGGTTGCCATTCTCTTCTCCAGGGGATTATCCAGACCCAGGGATTGAACCCAGCTCCCCTGCATTGCACACAGATTCTTTACCATCTGAGCCACCAGTGTTAGAATAATTAGATATCTCTAAGGAAAAAAATAGGGAAACCAAACTCCTATCTCATATCATAAGCAGAAGATATTAAAAAATAATAAAAAATAAAAAAAATAGGCTGGCAGAAAATATTCACAAAACACAAATATAACAAATTCTTATATCAATAATCTATAAAGGATTCCTATGACTTAATAATAAAAGACAAATATCCCAATTAAAAATTGGATAAAAAACTTGAACAGACACTTCACAAAGGAAAATTTATTAATGGCCTACATAAATATGAAAAAAGTGACCCATGTAGTTATCAGAGAAGTAAAGAGTAAAACCACAATGAGATACCACTACATATCTTCTAAATTGGCTAAAATTAAAAAGACAAATTACAACTTTTACCCAGGATGTAGAACAGAAGTTTATTACTGGTGAGAGGGTAAAATACTGCAACTTCCAAAGAAAAAAGGCTTTGCAAGTTAACAAAAATTATTTTATTACAAAGTTAAGCTTATAACTGATTTATGATTCTTTTCAGTATTTATTCAAGAAGAATGAAAACAATTGTTCCCAAAAAGGTTTCTTCAGGTATATATGTGGAAGATTAATTATTAACAGCCTATTAATTAAAATAACCCAAATGTCCATTAATAGGGTAATGGACAAAATAGTTGTGGTATAGTAATGTAATGTAATACTACTCCACAGTTAAAAAGAACAAAGTACCAATATACCCAATAACATGGATGAATCTCAAAAACATGCTGTGTGAAAGCAGCCAGGCACACAAAAAAGTATGTATTGGATAACTACATTTTTATGAAATTTTAGTACAGGAAAAATTATTCTATGGAATTAGAAGTCAGTGTTATTATTGCCTCTCTTGGGGATAGAGAGGAATTGACAGAGAAAGGCTTTAGGGATGGTTCTTAGGTGATGAAATGTTCTATATCTTCACAGGAATAATGGTTATACCAAATTTTACACTTGTTAAAATTTATCAAACTGCAATTAAAATAAAAAATAACTTAGTATGAGATAACAATAGAAAAAAATTAATGGACACACAAGACAAGTCCATTCTCTCCCCAGAGAGTATAGCAAAAGGAAATGGCACTTGCTGTATTTTGAGGGATAAGAAGAGAGAGGAGAGGAATTTCTGCAGTTCCAAGCAGAAATTCACTGTTTCAGCATTAAAGATGCAAGATCTATGAGATTTCTTGGCCCTCGGTCACTTTGAGTTGGAGGGTGGTGGCTCTGAATTGAGGTGTTTTGGATCAGTTATGAGGTTACTCAGAGTTCATTTCCTTTTTGATTTATAGCTCGTTTTTAAAAGTGTTGTCCAGAACTGTTTTGTAAGTAAAATGATAGACTAAGCCCTGGGCCTGAAATCCAGCCTCATCTCTGCTATCCTGAGTTAATGTATTTGTGTCAAACTTAACATCTGTAGACTTCTGCTGTGGAATAATATAAATTTCATCAGTTGCTACCTGTCAGGGATGTTGAGAAGTAGGAATGAAAAAGTGGTGAGAAAATGTTGGTCGTTCCTTTATGGCTATGAAAGTGTTCTCTCCCTCTCAGAGAAACTGGGCTGTTACAATGACATTCATACTGTTTGCCCTTCTGTAAATACCTATTTTATTGGTACTTCTGGGTGAGTTTGCTCAAGTTAACTGTAAAAGTACTCACTATACTCTTGAGTTTCCCCCCACATTTGTTCTTAGGAGTTTGAGTTTATCTTCCCTTCTGCAGAACACATGCTTTTAATAAACAGTGTTTTTATAAGCGCTGAAGCTCAGATTGAAGATGGGATTTCTAGGACGGTTTTATTTAGAGAGAAGCCCTTAAAGTCCATGGGTTTTATTTAGAGAGAAGCACTTAAAGTCCATAGTCAGTGTGTTTTTTAAAAATTTTAGATACTTTGAAGACTCTTTTAGAGTAGAAATTAATATTTAAATATTGGACTTTCCTGGTGGCTCAGACAGTGAAGAATCTGCCTGCAATGCAGGAGACATGAGTTCGATTCCTGTGTCAAGAAGATACCCTGGAGAAAGGAATGGCTACCCACTCTAGCATTCTTGCCTGGAGAATTCCATGGACAGATGAGCCTGGCAGGCTACAGTCCATATATTATTAATAAATTAATATTTAATCAAACCAAGCTCTAAATATAAAAGTCTCTTCACTACACTCTCATAAGCCTCTGGGCTTTCACCCTTCAGTGATTTACTTGGGCTGCTATGCAAAGAGGCCACCTTTTATGAATAATGTCTGTGTAATTCTTTTTAGGACCTATCTCCATTAAGACTCAAGTTAATCTTTGAGTAGTGATCACTCCCTCTTCTGTGCTTTAATAACTGGACTGTGGGCATTTCGAGAGCAGGGGCTGTGCTTTATTTGTGTTTAATTCCAAGTGTAGTGTCTAAATGTGTGCTGAGTACATGAACAAATGATAAATCAATGAATAAAAGAAATAAGCTTGTAACTACCTAAAGTTCATTTAGGCTTTCAGAAAAAGATAAAAATCATTTTTTAAGGAAATATACCGTGAGGATTTTACAAAGGAGCCTCCATTTTACACAGAGCCATAGTATACTTAAAGCTATTTATTAATGAGTTTTTTTTATATCTCTAGTGGATGAATCACCAAGGATAGATATGAATTCTTTTGCTTATGTGGCATAAGAGGAGTCATTTCCTTTCTCACTTGTAGTCCTGGGTCTGTGTCCCATGTAAGTTGCCTCAGCTACTTGTCACCAACAAGCTGAAGGGTTTAGTATAAACACATAATATGCTTTATGTGGCTTTTGTGAAGAGGATTATCATGTCTAACTGAGGAACATTACCCAGGCTACATTCATGGTCAGCTCAATAACCAACAAATGTTTGACTGCCCTAATTTTAAATATTTCTCAGCAGAAATGTGGTTCTTGGGGGATTAAACCATCAATATTGTCTGTTACTCATAAATGGGTCTTTTGTACCACAAGTGGACATTTTCAACCCCAAGGCTGCATTTTAGGGCTTCCTGACTGGGAAACGGGAAGCACAGGGATATTTTATGGAGGATGGAAAGGAGGAAAGACTGCTTGGATATTGTCAAGTTACAAGACCCAGCACATAACTTTGGTGATCTTGGTGCTATTGCAAATACACACACATATGTATATATGTATGTGTGTGTATAGTATGTGCTTTCCTGATAAGATTGATTGGGTCACTGTGTTTTGTCACTCTCTATCCCTTATACCCTTATACTTTGTAGGCCAGTAATAGGTATTGTTGAGTGAATAAATGCATTGGGATATGTGATACAGATCAAACACCTCTTAAAAGTAATCTCTCTATCCTGATATTCAAGAAGCTAAACATGTAGAATTTTATCTGGGCAGTTCTTGCATCACTTGTTTTCCACTTATATAGTAGTTATTTCAGTGCATATTTAATCATACTACTATACTGTCAATGTCTTGTACAGAGGAACGATTTCTAATCTACCTTTACATTTCCTACAGTACCTGCACATGTTTAGCAGTCAATTAGATGACTTGTCAAATGGGTGAATTACAAGGAGCCCTGTCAAACATAAAGTGATATTTAGTGGTACACACTAATTAACATTCAATGAATATTTTATTTGGACAGCAAGGAATTTTACTTCCATTCTATCAGATCGATCAAACTTTTAGTCGATGATCATTGCTTTTTCCCTGGGCATGTGACTGGTGGAGGCTCTGGATGAAGCCTTGTTTAGGTAGGAGACACTGTGGACAGTGTGAGTTCCTAATTCCATTATGCAGAACTTCTTTAATTACATTGCCTTTCTATTAGACAAATGTGCTGATTCTCAGAGTGCTTACAGGCAAAAGATCCTTTTAATTATATACCAATTTAGCTTATAAGTGATCAGCAACAAAATTCTGGTTATTAGAGAATCAAATTAAGTGTGTGGCCCTTGTGCTATGAACCTTGAATCCTTGGCATCTGGCCTATGTTATTAGAATATAAAATGGCTCACTGTTTGCTACCACTTTGGGGAAGACTCTGGCAGAGAGGTCTCTGACTCTTAGACAACTTCATTCAGCTTGAGATTATGAATATTTCAACCCAAGGTGAATTCACTTTTCCTTACTTTCCTCCAGAGTCTTTTCTGAGCTAAATTCTGAAAACACCTTGTATTTGCAAGTAGGAACAAGTTGGCTATCAGACTGAGAGGGTGACACATAGGTTTTGAATCCTTTTTATTGTGGGAATGGGAAAAATAGCAAAACAGAATTGGAGATGGAGATTAGCCAAACATTCTATAGGTAGACCTGGAGAATGCAACAGGAAAGGAGCAAGTGAAGAAAAAGTTAAGAACCTGAACCCTAATAAGCCCCAATACCAAAGTCATGGAGAGTTTCAAGAAGGGAAGTTAATGTTACTGAACCAAACTCAGGTCCACCCACCCATGTCAGTAAGGCCAATCTACTGACACCTGATTGTAGTGAAGGAAAGTGCAGTATTTATTATAAGGCACCTGTGAGGAGTTCAGGACATCCAGTGCTCAAAAATCCTAAACTACCAGAAAGCATTTTTAAAGGTCAGGCGAAGAAGGAAGGGAGTCTCAGAGTAGGTTATAAGCACATGCACAGTTCTCTGATTGGTTGATGGTGAGGTAACAGGGTGATTGATAGGGGTTAGCATTATCAATCCTTTGGCTCCAATAGGCCTGCAGGCTAAGTGCTTATGATCATCAAGTAGTTAGCATCTTCCATTGGTGGGGGTTTTAACAACCGTGAAACAACTCAGGGAATATGCATCAGATACTGTTATCTAGGTAAATCAGAGTGGAGCTAAAGCCGAGGATGTGGGAGAAGGGTCTGTCCCATAGAGAAGCCCCTCTAGAGTCCTGCTAGGTTATGTTAACAGAGTAAAGGGCCACCTAGGGAGTGCAGAAAACAGGGAATGAATGAAAAGTAATTTGACTTGTCAGGAAGGGGCTATTGGAGACTCTACAGTGTGCAATTTCAGTAGAGTTGTAAGGAGGGAAGCTGACTGCAAAGAGATAATAAAGAGTTTTACTTCTTCTTTTCCTATCTGGATTCCTTTTACTTCTTTTTCTGCTCTGATTGCTGTGGCCAG
This sequence comes from Cervus elaphus, assembly GCF_910594005.1. Classification (NCBI taxonomy): domain Eukaryota; kingdom Metazoa; phylum Chordata; class Mammalia; order Artiodactyla; family Cervidae; genus Cervus; species Cervus elaphus. The sequence continues at coordinate 15,453,614 of NC_057839.1, read as the reverse complement.
AACTTCCAACACTATGTTGAATAGTAGTGGTGAGAGTGGGCACCCTTGTCTTGTTCCTGATTTCAGGGGAAATGCCTTCAATTTTTCACCATTGAGGGTGATGCTTGCTGTGGGTTTGTCATATATAGCTTTTATTATGTTGAGGTATGTTCCTTCTATTCCTGCTTTTTGGAGAGTTTTAATCATAAATGAGTGTTGAATTTTGTCAAAGGCTTTCTCTGCATCTATTGAGATAATAATATGGTTTTTATCTTTCAATTTGTTAATGTGATGTATTACATTGATTGATTTGTGGATATTAAAGAATCCTTGCATTCCTGGGATAAAGCCCACTTGGTCATGGTGTATGATTTTTTTAATATGTTGTTGGATTCTGTTTGCTAGAATTTTGTTAAGGATTTTTGCATCTATGTTCATCAGTGACATTGGCCTGTAGTTTTCTTTTTTTGTGGCATCTTTGTCTGGTTTTGGAATTAGGGTGATGGTGGCCTCATAGAATGAGTTTGGAAGCTTACCTTCATCTGCAATTTTCTGGAAGAGTTTGAGTAAGATAGGTGTTAGCTCTTCTCTAAATTTTTGGTAGAATTCAGCTGTGAAGCCATCTGGTCCTGGGCTTTTGTTTGCTGGAAGATTTTTGATGACAGTTTCGATTTCCTTGCTTGTGATGGGTCTGTTAAGATCTTCTATTTCTTCCTGGTTCAGTTTTGGAAAGTTATACTTTTCTAAGAATTTGTCCATTTCATCCAAGTTGTCCATTTTATTGGCATAGAGCTGCTGGTAGTAGTCTCTTATGATCCTTTGTATTTCAGTGTTGTCTGTTGTGATCTCTCCATTTTCATTTCTAATTTTGTTAATTTGGTTCTTCTCTCTTTGTTTCTTAATGAGTATTGCTAATGGTTTGTCAATTTTGTTTATTTTTTCAAAAAACCAGCTTTTAGCTTTGTTGATTTTTGCTATGGTCTCTTTAGTTTCTTTTGCATTTATTTCTGCCCTGATTTTTAAGATTTCTTTCCTTCTGCTAACTCTGGGGTTCTTCATTTCTTCTTTCTCTAATTGCTTTAGGTGTAGAGTTAGGTATGATCCTCTATATAGAAAACCCTAAAGACTCTACCAGAAAATTACTAGAGCTAATCAATGAATATAGTAAAGTTGCAGGATATAAAATTAACACACAGAAATCCCTTGCATTCCTATATACTAACAATGAAAAAACAGAAAGAGAAATTAAGGAAACAATACCATTCACCATTGCAACAAAAAGAATAAAATACTTAGGAGTATATCTACCTAAAGAAACAAAGGACCTATACATAGAAAACTATAAAACACTGATGAAAGAAATCAAAGAGGACACAAACAGATGGAGAAACATACTGTGTTCATGGATTGGAAGAATCAATATTGTCAAAATGGCTATTCTACCCAAAGCAGTCTATAGATTCAATGCAATCCCTATCAAGCTACCAACGGTATTTTTCACAGAACTAGACCAAAGAATTTCACAATTTGTATGGAAATACAAAAAACCTCGAATAGCCAAAGTAATCTTGAGAAAGAAGAATGGAACTGGAGGAATCAACCTGCCTGACTTCAGACTCTACTACAAAGCCACAGTCATCAAGACAGTATGGTACTGGCACAAAGACAGAAATATAGATCAATGGAAGAGAATAGAAAGCCCAGAGATAAATCCACGAACCTATGGACACCTTATCTTTGACAAAGGAGGCAAGGATATACAATGGAAAAAAGACAACGTCCTTAACAAGTGGTGCTGGGAAAACTGGTCAACCACTTGTAAAAGAGTGAAACTAGAACACTTTCTAACACCATACACAAAAATAAACTCAAAATGGATTAAAGATCTAAATGTAAGACCAGAAACTATAAAACTCCTAGAGGAGAGCATAGGCAAAACACTCTCCGACATAAATCACAGCAAGATCCTCTATGACCCACCTCCCAGAATATTGGAAATAAAAGCAAAACTAAACAAATGGGACCTAATGAAACTTAAAAGCTTTTGCACTACAAAGGAAACTATAAGTAAGGTGAAAAGACAGCCCTCAGATTGGGAGAAAATAATAGCAAATGAAGAAACGGACAAAGGATTAATCTCAAAAATATACAAGCAACTCCTGCAGCTCAATTCCAGAAAAATAAATGACCCAATCAAAAAATGGGCCAAAGAACTAAACAGACATTTCTCCAAAGAAGACATACAGATGGCTAACAAACACATGAAAAGATGCTCAACATCACTCATTATTAGAGAAATGCAAATCAAAACCACAATGAGGTACCATTACACGCCAGTCAGGATGGCTGCTATCCAAAAGTCTACAAGCAATAAATGCTGGAGAGGGTGTGGAGAAAAGGGAACCCTCTTACACTGTTGGTGGGAATGCAAACTAGTACAGCCGCTATGGAAAACAGTGTGGAGATTTCTTAAAAAACTGGAAATAGAACTGCCATATGACCCAGCAATCCCACTTCTGGGCATACACACTGAGGAAACCAGATCTGAAAGAGACACGTGCACCCCAATGTTCATCGCAGCACTGTTTATAATAGCCAGGACATGGAAGCAACCTAGATGCCCATCAGCAGATGAATGGATAAGGAAGCTGTGGTACATATACACCATGGAATATTACTCAGCCATTAAAAAGAATTCATTTGAACCAGTCCTAATGAGATGGATGAAGCTGGAGCCCATCATACAGAGTGAAGTAAGCCAGAAAGATAAAGAACATTATAGCATACTAACACATATATATGGAATTTGGAAAGGTGATAACGACAACCCTATATGCAAAACAGAAAAAGAGACACAGAAATACAGAACAGACTTTTGAACTTTGTGGGAGAAGGTGAGGGTGGGATATTTCAAAAGAACAGCATGTATACTATCTATGGTGAAACAGATCACCAGCCCAGGTGGGATGCATGAGACAAGTGCTCCGGCCTGGTGCACTGGGAAGACCCAGAGGAATCGGGTGGAGAGGGAGGTGGGAGGGGGGATCGGGATTGGGAATACATGTAAATCCATGGCTGATTCATATCAATGTATGACAAAACCCACTGGAAAAAAAAATAATAATAAAAAAAAATAAAAATAAAAAAAAAAAAGAAAAAAAAAGAGATAATAAAGAAACAAGTAGTAAAAAATGGAAGCAATGACTATAACCCACTTATTCGAGAAATGTAGCCATGTTCTCTGGAAATCATTTTTCATGTCTATTACCTTTCCTTTTCCATTCTGTTGGCCTGTTTGAGTTATAAAAATTTCATTTGAGTCAGGGAGGGAAAAGAATTTCCTGTCGCTGGGAAATTTGGGCAGAGTTGGCAAGGTCACCTCTTTGGCTATCTTCACATTCAACTGCTTTCTTTATTTTAATAACATTGGATAATGATGAGTGGTTCTGTTTTGACATTAGAACTACTTTCATGGCTTCCACATGCAATAAAATGAGATCCAAGTGCCTAAAAGGGAAAATTGGTTGAAATATCAAAGTGACAGTGGGGAGGGGATAGAGAGGAGGAAGCTAGTGGAAGACAGTTGAGAAGATGAAGATTTGGGGAATGCAGTGGTGGATGTCAAGGGCAATGCATTTATTTTAAAGGCAGAGATTCAGGGGCTTGGTGCTTGGTGTTGGCCTTGGGTTAGATGGATTGGCTTGTGTGTTGATGCTCACACAATGAAAGTCAGGAGAGAAAATTACTGTGTTAGCATTATGCTCCTTCTGAGTTCCTGTGGCTATGTGTGGCTCTTATTTAGTCTGGGATGGGTATAGGGGTCTTTTTATAGAAACGAATGTTATTTTGTTGAGGATGGTTGGTCTGTTTACTATTTGGTTCTTATACTTCTTCAAAGGAGGAAGTAGTGGGAAGCTCACTGGTAATCATTCTGTTATTTGCCTTATTACCTTCGCCAGAGGAAGAGATGCTACCCAGCATCTCTAAATTTTAATTCTTTTTTTTTTTTTTGTCTGTAAAATGGCTTGAATAATACCTGCCTTCTTCCAGAGTGGTTGTGGGTCAAATGAAATATGATAAAAAGCACTTTAAAATCAGAGTGATTATAAATAAAATACAATATTATCAAACAAAGAAAGAAGGGAAAGACAACAAATAATGGAGGCAAGGATAAACATACCTTCTATTTCTCATTACCTTCATCCCTGTGGGGGTAGCTATGAACCAACTGCCTTTGTGGACCTTCATAACTCAGCTGAACTGACTTCACACTGAGCCAGGAAGGGAGAGGCAGTCTCCAAAGCAGGAAATCAAAGCTCTGGAATTCTGCTGAAACTTTAATTTGTACAAAATGCCTCTCATTGGATCTAGAACATATTTCAGTTCAGTTCAGTCGCTTAGTCGTGTCTGACTCTTTGCGACCCCATGAATCGCAGCACAGAACATATTTAGCACTCAGTAAATGTTTTATATTATTCATTCTTCTTGGCTGTTCTCCTTCCAACCATAATTGACCTTACCAGTGCTGTTCAAAGATAGATCCAGGTTTGTGGGGCCAAAAGCATGCACAACATTGGACCATGTTTAAGTAGAAAATTTCAACAAAATCTCCTTTTACATATTTTGCTAAAACATTTAGTCAGTTGATCAGATTACTAGGACAGCTCAAGGCCTTGCAAGGGATCCACACATGGGAAGTTCTTAAAGCTTAAATATCAGTAATTGCACATATTTTTGACATTAAAAATTAAATTGAGTTAAAAATGGTTTTGGTTTGAGAGTTACATGTATCTATTGAAGACATTTGAGAACCTTGAACTTTTAAATGCTTTTTCAAATTCTTTTCCCATTTAGATTATTACAGAATATTGAGCAGAGCTCCCTGTATTATACAGTAGATCCTGTTAGGCATCTATTTTAAATATAGCAGTGTGTACATGTCAGTCCCAAGCTCCCAGTTTATCCCTCCCACTTCCCTCAATCTGGTAACCATAAGTTCATTCTCTAAGTCTGTGAGTCTGTTTATGTTTTATAGATAAGTTTATTTGTATCATTTTATTTCTTAGATTCCCCATGTAAGTCATATCATATGATACTTGTCTTTCTCTGAGTTACTTCACTTAGTATGATAATCTCCAGGTCCACTCATGTTGCTGAAAATGGCATTATTCATTCTTTTTTATTTATTTTTTATGGCTGAGTAATATTCTGTTGCATATATGTACCACATCTTCTTTATTCATTCATCTGCTGATGGACATTTAGGTTGCTTCCATGTCTTGGCTGTGTAAACAGTGCTGCAATGAACATTGGGGTATGTGTGTAATTTTAAACCAATTTTTTCTCTGGATATAAAATATCACATGTGAGAATCTCTGCTCAGGTCACTTTATACTTAAAACTACCTTAAATTTCAACTTATAAAATGTGTAATTTAGGTATCAGAGGATTTTTCAATTTTTTCTGCTTATAGAGATTGAGCCAAAAATAACTCAAGTCCTTTAGTCCATCCCACTGCCTGCATCAGACCAGCTAGAAATCATCACTGACAGGCAAGAAGCTGTCCCAGAGAGGAGGCCTTCTTACCTTGCTTTGAAAGCTACCACCCTGTTAGGACTTTTTATTTCTGACTGAACAGCCTCAGCATTTAGAGTTTTAAATAGCTCAGCTATTTAAAATAGGTAGTGAAGAGTTCTGACAAAATGTCAGAGGAAATGGCAATCCACTCCAACATTCTTGCCTCAAGAACTCTATGAGCAGTATGAAAAAGCAAAAAGATATGACACTGGAAGATGTGTCCCCCGGGTTGGAAGGTGTCAAGTATGCTACTGGGGAAGAGCGGAGGGAAATTACTAATAGCTCCAGAAAGAATGAAGTGACTGGCCAAAGCAGAAATGATGCTCAGTGGTGGATGGATCTGGTGGTGAAAGTAAAGTCCAGTACTATGAAGAACAATATTGCATAGGAACCTGGAATGTTAGGTCCATGAATCAAGGTAAGTTGGACATGGTCAAGAAGGAGTTAACAAGAATGAACATTGACATCTTAGGAATCAGTGAACTAAAATGGACAGGAATGGGAGAGTTTAATTCATAAAACATTAAATAGTACATACAAAGATTTTAAACTTTCATCTAATGGATACATTTTTGTTCATTGCTATTTTTCTTTGGTCTGGTTCTTCATGTAGGATTTGTAGAAGTAAATAATAGTTTTAACTAAATCAAGTCATCCTCCTATGTATTTTCATTTTAAAAGCCTCAAATAATTAAGTTCTCCAGTATATCCCATCCTCAGAAATAAATGTTATCAGTTTTGCATGTTCCTTCAGTCTTTTTTATGCATTTGTGTTGGTGTATGTGAACATCCAGAAAATAGTTTTTCTCATTTTACTTGTACCTTGCATGTTTGTGTGTTTTAAGTTCTATACAATTTTATCACCTGTAAGTTGGTATATTCACCACCTCAGTCAAGATACTGAACAGTTCCAGCCAACACCACAAGGATCCCTCATGTTGCCCTTTTATAATCACAAGTACCCTTTTTTTTCCCCTGCACGAACCTCTGCAACCACTAATATGCCCTTCATTTCTAAAATTTATCCTTTCAAAGATGTTATAAAAATAGAATCTTATAGTGCATAACCTGGACGTTTTGTAAAGTTAAAGAAAACTTGAATGTCACATGCCAGCATTTTCTTCTTTTCTCTTTTCGTAGATGAGAGAAATTACTCAACTTCCCTTGGCTTCCCTTTTCTCTTCTGAAGCTTTTGGCTTCTAAAGCCCTCTGCTTTTCAAAGACTCTCATTCTCATCTCAAGTGATTTCTGGCTGTTGGAAATACATTTTGAAGTATAGTAAGAGCATAGAATGGCCGTGGCCAGTGTTGAGGAGGAAATGAAATGAAATCTTGTCCTAAATTATGAGAGTGAGAAAACCCCCAGAGCAGTGAGGGGAAAATGAATATTTCAGGCCCATCATGGTTCCTTTCCATAATGTGTGCCCAGGGAGAAACTAGAGTAGGAATCCAGAATTCTACCCGAGGCTCATTATCAATACAACATAGCAAAATTGTCAGAAACCAGAAGGAAAGGAAAAGACTTCTTTTCTTTGCTATCGGTTATCAAGGAAAGAAACATCATTGGGATCCTATAGATTTTCCGCTTCTCTTGGTTTGCCACTAGACCCGGACGTCTGGCATGCCTGGGGCTTCCCAAGTCCTACTATGAAATGAATCTGGGAAAGGGCTCCCTGCCTATGATGCCTACCATTTCCAAGGCTCTAGATAATTGACATCAGTATGATTGTTATACATTGACATATTAAAGTATTTTACCCATCTGGAATTAGAGTTTTTGAAATATAATCAAGCTTAAATAAGTTCATATGAAATATTTGCAATTTGAGTCTGTTTTTGTAGGAAAAAATAGATGAATAGTAAACTACTAAAGTAGATATTAACATAAGGTCTCTGATGACTCAGCGGGTAAAGAATCTGTCTTTAATGCAGGAGACACAGGAGATGCGAGTTTGATCACTGGGTCGGGAAGATCCCTTGGAGGAGGAAAATTGGAGGCAACCCCCTCCAGTATTCTTGCCTGGAAAATCCTATGGACAGAGGATCCTGGCGGGGTACAGTCCAAAGGGTCACAAAGAGTCAGACATGACTGAGCACAATACTATTGTTATTCTAATGGGTAGCATCTCATTCCACAAAATTGAGTTGGGGATGAAATAGTTTATTTTTTCTAATGATATTATTTTGATCACTTGAATCCTCATTTCTTTCGGAAGAAAAAATAAATCCCTATCAATTCTGGTCTTCTTGCTCCTCCATTTTCCCTTAAGTTGCATCCAATTTCCAGGTTTTATCTGGTGCAATGGATGTGTCAATGGGCATTTGGGGGGAAGGAGAGAGTTAAGTATTGATGAGACTTAAGACCTTATTAACATTAATAGAAAGTTTTCCCTCCTCTTGCAGGGTCATTAAGACTAATCTTAAATCAGAAGTAAAGTAGTTAGTAAAGTGTGTCTTGCAAACAATATACACTTCTAGCAGGACTCCCTTCTGGTCCGCCTTCACCCTTAAGGGCAACAGCGATGGGAGCGGTGTGGGATGGAGAGGGCTCTCCTCCTAAACAGCTTTCAAAGACTCATACTTGTAAGAGGCACCAATCAGGCTGCTCTCCAGCTCAAACCCATTCTCTGTCCTCCCCCATCCAGTCCTCATTGGTCTCACCTCTCCAAATCCCTCCTTTCCCCAGTACTTTATCTCAGATGTCTATTAGGAAGAAAGGTGTGAGAGAAAACTATGTAATATATAGAGAGCATCTACTATGTGCCAATATTAGATTTTGTTCTCAGTCTGTTTCCTCCAATCAGTCAGCAAGTCCTGTCAACCTTGGAAGTGTCTTCAGAATCCAGCCTCTGTTCCCCTTCTCCCTGCCACCACCCTGGACCAAACCACTACCACCCCTCATAGATGGTTTTCTAAATGGACTCTGCATCTACAGTTGTCGTTGTTTGGTTGCTAAGTCATATCTGACTCTTTGCCACTCCATGAACCACAGCATGCCAGGCTTCCCTGTCCTTCACAGTCTCCTGGAGTTGGCTTAAATTCATGTCTATTGTACCAATAATGCCATCCAATCATCTGCTATCCTCTCTCACCCCCTTCTCCTTTTGTCCTCAATCTTTCCCAGCATCAGGATCTTTTCCAATGAGTTGGCTCTTTGCATCAGGTGGCCAGATGGAGCTTCAGCTTCAGCATCAGTCCTTCCAGTGCACATTCAGGGTTGATTTCCTTTAGAATTGACTGGTTTGATCTCCTTGCAGTCCAAGGGACTCTCAAGAGCTTTCTCCAGCACCATAGTTTGAAAGGATCAATTCTTTGATGCTCAGCTTTTTTATGGTCCAGCTCTCACATTCGTTAAGTGATTATTGGAAAAACCTAGCTTTGACTATACAGACTATACAGACCTTTGCTGGCAAAGAGATGTCTGTTTTTTAATATGCTGTCTAGGTTTGTCATAGCTTTCCTTCCAAGGAGCAAGTGTCTTTTAATTTCATGGCTGCAGTCACAGTCTGCAGTGATTTTGGAGCCCAAGAAAATAAAATCTGTCACAGTTTCCACTTTTTCTCCATCTGTTTGCCATGAAGTGATGGGACCAGATGCCATGATCTTAGTTTTCTGAGTGTTGAGTTTTAAGCCAGCTTTTTTCTTCTCCTCTTTCACCCTCATCAAGAGGCTCTTTAGTTTCTCTTCACTTTCTACCATTAGAGTGGTGTCATTTGCATACCTGAGGTTGATATTTCTCCCGGCAATCTTGATTCCAGCTGCTACACTTACCTTCACAGTTTAATCATAACGTGGGAGCCAGAGAGATTCTTTCACTACAGAAGTCAGACCATGTGCTCTCTCTGCTTAGAATTTCCAGAGGTTCCTGTCTTATGCAGCATAAAACCCAAAGCCCTTGCTTGCACTATCTTGCAATGCCCCCCACGATGCTCAGCCCTGCTGGTTCTCTGGCCTCATCCCCCACTACCGATGACCTCACTGGCTTGCACCAGCCACCCTGGTGTCTGCACAGATCCTCTGTCAGAGCCTTTGAACCTACTATGACCTCTGCCAGAAAAACTGTTGCATCAAATATCTGCATTACCAGCCAGGGCCATTGCTAATCACCTTATCTAAAAATGGAATGCTCTATAGCACTTACCACCAGTCAGCTACCTATCTGTCTGTCTGTTAATCATCTGTTCCCTTGAACCCTGCCCCGCTACCATGCCCACACAAACCATTGTCTGCACCAAGATGGCTTGGATATTACCTGCTTTGTGCATTGTTGTGTCCCCAGTCCTTGGAAGAGTACCTGACACAAAGGTCTCAATAAGTGTTTTGAAATGAATGAATGACACTACACAATCATCTGGGAAGGTAATGATTTCTTTTATTTATATGGATGAAGTCAACAGTGCTCAGAAAGATAATTTATGAACACTCACACAATTCCTAAAAGGTGGAAACAAGTATATACCACAGGAAGCTTTTCTAGCTAGGATGGAAAAGAGCCAGGCCAGTATTTACAAAATGGCCTTGCCGATAAATAATATGTTGTATATTATCCTTCCTAACATTAGGGATTTAGTTTAAAAGATTAATTTAAAAAGAGGTTATCTAGGAATAGGCAGTGTCTTAACCTGGGGGAATGTGTTTTTGATGGAATCTCAGGCACATTGGCAGGTTTTGCTGGTGCTCTCTTGGGGCCAGGAACCAGCTATGCTGCTAGCTCAGTGATTAGGTCATGTGCTGGCGTCTGCTGGGAACTTTGATAAAGTAGATTCTCGGCCAAGCTCACTTTAATATAAAATATGCTTTTGTGGCATTCTGGCCCTGGTTCAATGGGCCTTTTCTTTCTTTCATTCATCTTTGGAAAGAGGATTTGGAGTGAACATTCAGTAGACACACTCTTTTCTATGTCTCAGCTGCTATTAAAGCCCTTTCCATATAGGAAAATGGGAGTATGGTAGGGTGTTTAATGTTTCTATTAGAAACACAAGAATTGAAGGCAAGAGTCAATAATGGGAAATTCCTTAGAAATGAGAAAACACCATAAATCTAAAGTAGAACAAGAGGCGAGCAAGGCTAAAGGGAACTTTTTTATTTTTTAGCATTGGTTTACTTGCCTTATTTTCAAAAAATACTATATTCCTATTCTTTTTTTCTTTTCAAGCATTGTACTTGGTTTTTTAAAAAAATGCGGTTTCCCCATTTTATATAGGTGGAAATACATCAATACAGTCTAGTGCTTCAAAATCACCAAAGTCATGAAGTCTGTAGCCTGACATATTTGGCTGTGATTGATCACTCAACTAGATTTTATTATTTTGTTAATTTTCAAAAAAGTCTTTCAAAGATAGATGAGAATACAACTGTAATTATTTTCTGACTGGAAAAATATATCTATTTACACACACATATACACACAGGGTTGTGGTGGCAGCCTTGCAAAGATGGAACATGGATACTTAACTGTGTATGTATCAGTATAATATTACCATAGGTGCTTGTATAAGGGATGAAAGTGAAAGTTGCTCAGTCATTTCCAACTCTGCGGCCTCACGGACTGTAGCCTGCCAGACTCCTCTGTCCATGGAATTCTCCAGGCCAGAATACGTAGTTGGTAGGCTTTCCCTTCTCCAGGGGATCTTTCCAACCCAGGGATCAAACCCAGGTCTCCTGCATTGCAGGTGGATTATTTACTGATTGAGCCACCAGGGAAGTCCCTGTATAAGGGATAGGAAATGGTTAAAGATAAGCTAAAAGGGAGAGTCTTAATTGTTCTTCAAGCTTCAGACTACACCATGAGTGAACCTGTAAGGATTTAGAAAAGGTGTAAGGCCTGCCCCAGACATGGTACAGGGAATCTGCAGAAGTCACTGGAAACTTGTCCGGTTTATTTATTAATTTATTTTTGTATTTTGGCTGTGATGTGCGGCATATGGGATGGTTCCCCAACCAGTGATCAAACCTAGGCCTCTGCAGTGAAGGCATTGATCCTAACTCCTAGGCCACCAGGGAACTCCCCACGGCCTTCTTTTTTCAGTTTAGAATAATTTATATTTTTCATATTTGCTCAGGATGGTGGGGATACCCTTTCAAGCTGTGAAGTAACCAGCTGTCCGGTAAAATAAAGAAGCTGAATGAACTTACTGCTGCTTCTCACGGTATCTTGGATAGCTTGTTTATGGATAAAGAAGCAGTCATGTTAGAAACATATAGGCTAAACATATGGGCTATTATTTTATATAATTATCTAATTATAATTGTTCTTACAAATCTATTAAATTCACATTAAAAGCACAAATCATTCACAGTAAAAATGACAAACTGCATAGAAGTTTGCTGTTTTAATAGTTGTAAATTACTAATTGCCCCCTTTTGGGTATCTTTTCTTGCATAAAAAGATATTTAAAAAATAGAACTCTAAGCTCAATAGGTGTTTCCAAAAACGCCCACTGGAAAACTAAACAAATTGTGTACTCTACCACAGGAAAGATGTCGTGGACAACAGTGCAAATCCTAACTGAATAAATCCTACTGTGGCCAATCAGTTGACATGTTGGGTAATCTTTCCTTAAGTAGAAACCTGTTTTATGGAAGAAGGTTAAAAACATCATTGTTAAAACTGAGGGTTATGGAATCTCAGAAACTTCTCTCCAATGTATCTATAAATATGCCATTGTTTCAGCCATAAGATCTCTCAGATTTTTGTTTTAACTGGCATGAAAATGAGTAAGAGAAGTAAGTTATCATAGTTCTCCATCATTTGAGGGGCGCTGGACAGAGGTCAAGTCATAAATCAAAAGGAAAATAACATGGAGAGCCAAGATGAGCATCAGGGGAAGAAAATTGATCTCCAAATTCACCACATGCTTCGGGCAGTCATGTTGCTATCAGTCTAGGTTGCAGAAGAGCCGATAGAAAAGAAAGGAATAGCACGTTCTCTCCGTGTCAGTCTCTTTCCTTTTCTGTTCCTTAATGTTTCTCTCTTATGTCCCTCTTATTCCTTCTTCCATCTCCCACTTTGTATTTCACCAGCTTGGTCCCCGAGTCCTTGGAGGCTTTCTCTTTGAGATTTACTATCTGTGTGCAGTCAGAACCTCACCTTTAACTCTCTGCCTCTCCTTGGATCATGCTGTTCCCTTTTTACCCTCTCAGAATCTCCTCTAGCTGAACACGAGAATGATGTCAGTTCTCAAGGAGGAGAATCTGGGCCTGCTGGGACTTAAGCAGGTGTTCATGGAGTTAGAGTGTAAATCTAGAGTGTAAGTATAGAGTGTGAGTATGGAGAGTGAGTATGAGTGTAAGTGTAGAGTGTAAGTGTGGATTGTGAGTGTGGAGTGTGAGTGTGGAGTGTGAGTGTGGAGTGTGGAGTGTGAGTGTGGAGTCTGAGTGTGGAGTGTGAGTGTGGAGTGTGGAGTGTGGAGTGTGAGTGTGGAGTCTGAGTGTGGAGTCTGAGTGTGGAGTGTGAGTATAGAGTGTGAGTATATCTCTCTTGTGAAGTACTCTTCTCTCCTCTGTTCAGTGATGTATCCTGAGGCTCCAAAGTCCACCCCTGGAATTTATGCAGAGCAGAATAGGTGCTATGCAGGGAAATGGAGGGGATAGGAAAGTGTACTGAACAATAATAGGAAAGGGCATATTCAGTGGTGTGATAGGAGTGACTTAAGTTCTATTTAATAATTTAAGCTAATATTAATTATTGTTAAATATATTGAAAAGAAATTTTATTTTGGTGTTTTCCAGCTTTTCCTCAGAGCGTGCATTTTTAAAGCAGAAAAGAAATGCTTTTGTTATACTAAGTGAAAATGAAAATTCAGCTTCATGTATATAGTCTAGCTACAAATATATAAAAATTATGGCAGAGAAATAAAATTGGTAGGATATATACTGGCCAATTAAGAGTGACTGCCTTTGGATGGTGGGTCTAAGGCTTATTTTGATATTGTTGCTATTGTTGTTTCTAGCCTGATATTGTCTACTTTTGCTCAAATGCATGTGTTTTACTTGTAGAATAGACTGTATAAAACATACTTCACTAAAATGGTGTTCCTTCTTTTCCTTTTTATTGGTGATTTAGGTTGTAAAAAAAAGCTAAGATAAAAAAGGGAGTTTATAAACAACATTTGTTGCTTTTTAGTTAAAGTTGAAACCATATATCTATATTTAATTAAATACTAGATATGGAATATAATTTTACTGCCCTTTCTTTCGTATGAATAGCGCCATGGAGCACGGCATTAGACCAGAGTCAGACAATTGAATCCTCTGTTCTGTACTTGTCCCCAGCCATCTAGGTGACCTTGAGTGACACAGGTTCCTCCCCCTGCTTCAGTTTTCACTCATTTTGATGCTGAAAAGTTTGGGCCCGTCAATGCAATCTGGCACTTTCTGCCTCTAAAATAGTCTTGTAGTTTCTTTTCTGGCTTTGTACCTTCCCTGGTGTGTCTCTGCCTCTCTCCTGTGCAAAATGATATAGTGGCAAAGGTTGAAGACATTTTATCCTCAGGGAGTTTAGCAGCAGGGGAGAAAAAAAATTTAATATAAGCAGCATTACATATGAGAGTGAGATCTTGTGGCATTTGTGACTCTAATATAACTGTATTTTTTTTTCTTTTGCATGTAGTGTCATTCTACTTCTAAGCTCTGAGAACCAAAGATATCTTATACTTTCGCTACATGTTTTTAAATGAATCCTTTTATAGTCCATCTGCAAAATGATTGGCCATGAATGGAAACAGTGGTACTGTGCTTCCAGGGGAACATTGGATTGGATTACACAGGAAGAGTCTTAGTGCTGGAGGTGGTGGATGGGTTAGTTCATTAGTCCGAGCAAATAGTGACGTTTATAACATGGTTGAAAGAACACCCTGTTACAACCTTGATGAGATCCTTTTAGACATTTGCTGTTTACTCTCTTTGTCTGATTTATTCAGTCAGATTTTTCACTGATGATATAGATGGCTGTACACCTATTAAAACTATTGAAATCATAAACCATAATGCAAAAGGATGAATGGAATTTCAGAATGAGTTGGTTTTTGTATCTGTGAGAAAGATGGTTTCTTGTTTATACTCCAGTCCAGGGAATAGATTGCAGGGCAAATAATAATGTTAATGATGATGATCATAGTGGCTAACACTTAGCCAGCACTTCCTATGTTCTAGACATTGCTCTAAAACTTTTAAAGGTTTTAACTTACGTAATCCCTGAAACAACCTCAGGAGTAAGGTGCCATAGTTGTCCCCATGTGAGGTGGAAACAGAGAATGACTAATTGCCCAAGGTCACATACCTGAGAACCTGAACTCAGATAATTCTGATTCTAAAGCCTGTGCTCCTAAACATACTGCCTCTCTGCTCTGCCTCTCACCAATGTTTAGCTATCCATCTGTGGAGGATCTTGATGTAGATTATGCATGCTCCTCACTCCCTGTACTAGAGGACTCACCTGCTATCTCCATGCTTTTCTGCCACGTAGAATCATCTTTTCCTAATCAAATATTTGCTGGGACTGTAGTTAGAGATTTAGAAACAAACTGAAATTTAGGCCCATGTTCCACTGGTGCTGCTTCCAGGGGAATATTGGAATTACACGGGAAGAGTAATAACTCCAAACTTTAGGGATGACCAGTAAAGCAACAATTTGTAAAAGAATGCCCATCTCAGAGCAGGGAAACTTGGGCTTGATTTCCAGTTCAGCTGGGCCACACACCTCGTCCCAAGGGAAGAGATTCTGATCCAGTGGGTCAGGTATGGGGCCTCGTAACTATGTATTTAAAATTTTTCTCCAAGGAATTCTGACACTCTTCCCAGGTTTGATAATCCCTGAACTAGAGCATGTGGAAAGTAAACTATTCTAGGGAAAAAGGACAGTGAATCACCACTGAATATGTTCATTAGATAAGGTGATGGGGCCCTTTAACAGTCTGATCCTGGAGGGCAAAAGGAAAGAACCAGGATTTAGGGCAGATTTACTCTTAAAACCCCTTTGCTTAAGCAAGTATGTTGATCACATGATTGGAGCTTTCTCGACACCTTCCTGTGTGTTGGTCATGCTGTTATAGCATGATGGACCCAGAGGGGTGGCAGCTAGCTAGACCTGAGGAGTTAAGAAAGATTTCTTAGACAAGTTGACCTTTAGACAGAAGGCATTTACATGTAAGGTCCTTATTTTGACCCAAATCTTAAGGCATTTTAGAATCTGAACATAAAGAGGTTTATTTTGGAAGACATAACAGTCGTTCGGTGAGTGGTTCATTAGCTCCAACCTGACCATTCCATTCCGAGGACAGTGATAAAAACTGACTGCCTTACCTCACTTCACCCCACCCTGACTTGCCTCTTTATTTCTCTTTCTGTCGGTCTAGATCTAATCCTCTCAGGTGAAAATCGCTAACTAGGAACTAAAACAGAAATTTATCAGAATCCTTGGTGTATTTTAGTCATCCTTACTACATGTTGAGCCTGCTCATTGTGGATTGCATTTACATTTTTAAGTTGTTAATTTAATTATCAAATATTTGAAACATATAGACATTTAAGGAAATGAAATGATACCCATATATCTATCTTCCATCTTTAACAGATGTTAATATTTTACTCTGTTAGCTCCAGATTGTTTTCACTTGTGAAGTCCTAAAATGTTACAGAGACTGTCAGTGCCTACCCCCATCTTGCTTCTGGCTGCATGGGACCTCGGGGACCCTATACTTCCTTTGACACCTGAGTCCTGAAGATTCCAGGAAGCACGAAGGGTTCTGGAACATGGCAGAGTTGGTCACCCAAAAGTGGTTTTTGTTTTTTTTCTGATCGGCTTCTGTGCTGTATCAGGAGTGTTTGCATGAGTGTTGGGAGGATGGCAACATTCCCACTTTGAGTTTTAGATTCTACTTATCAATCTTTATTCCACTGCAGCAGGGTTCATTCCAGTCCTCATTAACTCTGGATGATAGCAGTAGCCATTCTATAGGACTCCTTTCCTCACAACTTACTCAGCTGTTACCACACACAATGCACATTTGGATGGCTGCATGCCATCACGTTTCTTCTGAAGTGTACCCATTTCCATGAGAGTTTTGGCAAGAAGACACAAGGGATGAAGAGATTCTGGAGTCTGATATAATAATAATCGTAATAATGGTCTCAAATATTTACTGAAGTTTCACTCTGTGCCAAGAATTGTTCTATAACCTTTGCATGAATTAATTTATTAAATTTTCGTAACATCTCTATGACATAGATATTATAATTATCTCAGTTTTAAGGATGAAGAAACTTAGACACTAAGTGACTTGCTCAGATTTTCCCAATTAGTATGTGGCAGAGCTAAGCGTTAGACATAGGCCACCTGGCTTTAAAGCCCACATGATTTATCACTATGCCACCCTGCCTTTCACTGTAGCTCCTGATGACAATGAATGAAAGAGCAAGCCCATTTGGGGGCTTCATATTTTTCTAATCCTTTATGCATAGTATACTATGTCAGATACTTCCAAAGTTGGCAGTATTCTGCATCTTTTCAATGAGTTATGTTGGGCAATTGTTTTAAAATTGAAGTATCTTTAATGCTAACACATTTCTGCATAGGAACACTTTTATAAGGAGTACTTACATTTCCAGACAAATCTGTAATCTAGTTAAGCCATGAAATATCTAAATAAGCTTTTCTTCAATAAAACAAGAGAAAAATAGCAATGTGGTTAAAATATTAGTAAAAAAAGAAAGCCAAAGTTGTTATATTTTATTCTTAGATGATTGTACTTAAGGGAAAGAAGGATGAAGAAAAAGAAACTTTGGGAAAATTTTAGAGTACTTATAAGGCTTTTGGAGATAAATGTTTATTATATGCAATTTCATTTTAAATCTAAAGGATTTCTTTCTATCTGACACAGTTGTGCTAATAGTGGTGTTTTTATACTTCTAAAACTCCAAAACAAGAACTTCTTGCTGTTTGCGTACATAACCAAGAAAAGATGAGAGATTTTGCTAAAGTAATTATGTAAGAGTTAGAAAAGAAAAGGGAAAAGAGTTATAGAGAATACACATACGTATTTTGTAAATAGAGATCCTTTGAACTGCAATTAGCTTCAAGAATAGACATAGAGTAGGCAGTGCTTGTACATGCCTTCCAAGTGTGAAACGACTGTAAGGAAAAGATTTTGAGTAACATATTTCCTTCCGGCAGTCTGAGTAGCATCATTGACTCAAACCGTCATAGTGGATGGAAGGAGAAGGAAAGTGATGTTAGAAATCTTATGTTCTTAGAAAACAAAAGTGAATGTACTGTGTGTGTGTATATATATTATACATATATATATATATTTTTTTTTTTTTTCATGGCACCACTAATGTAGGGTCTCTTGGCACCTACAAATGTAGCATTTCATGTCACCATTTGCAGAGTCTTTTCTTTTACATCTAGTTATTCCCTCATTGTGAGGATTGTAAAAAGCTTCGCAAAGATGGTTTCAAATAATCTGCTGCTTATTGTGGATGAGATAAGCTCGCCCAGTTATTCAGGCTCAGCCCTCTTCCTATCCCACCTTTCCTATATTTTGTTTCTTTCTTTCGTGACATAGTCACTGGGGTGAACAAACATTTTTTTAGCTACCCTAACAGAAAGCTTGTTTCCTTGTTATCCACAAACCTGGAAGTTAAGCTCAACTTTGGCTGCCGTGAGAAGGAAGTCCGGGACTTGACATTGCTAGGGGAGTTAGAAACATTCCTGTTTCAAAACATGTCACCAGGTCATTAATTAAGCACTAAAGCAACTAGCTTGAATGGAATCCGTTCAAGAGAACCCTTCCCCCACACTGCTCCCATTTTGGCCCGTGTAAAATACACGTAATTTGCATCTTACTGAATACTTTCTAAGCACTCCACTCTCAGTAGTTAGAGTCACAGTGATATAATTTTTCCAGTTTATGAAAGGAAGAATAATGGACTTGAGAAAAGCTGGAGTATTTTCATTTTAATTGCTGAGGTAATGATATTGGTTGGAATAATTGATTTAAGTCACCTACTGATTGGAAATGTTTTGAGTATAAAGCTTGATAAACCCTGCTCATGCGGTTCCTTTGAAGTTAGTCCTGGAAACACTTTGTTCTTAGAAGATGTTGGAATGAGCTCCAAAATGGACATTTGTTCCCCAGAGGATATGAAATCTGACTTGTCTGAAATTCTTAGAGAAGTGATAAACGCCATGGTATCCTACTTATTTTTCACTTTCTACTCAGAACTGCAGCTCTGAAATAGTCTAATGAAATTGTTTAATTGCATCAACCAACTGAAATCAGGGATGCAAAGCCTTTTCTCCTGATTTCTGGTTTTATAGCTCCCAAGTGGACTAAAACAAGTGATTTCTTTCTGCTGAGTAGCAACTTAGAGAGGGTACTTTTGAAATTTTGTCAAAGTACGATTTCAGAGAAGCTCCTTTGGATCTTTTTCCTGGAATAAAGTGATCAGGAGGGAAAAACAATCCCTTTGCCAGATAAATGTTAAAGCATTCTAATTCCGCACTGATATTCCTAAAAGTTTGTATACAAAGACTTTGAAAAAAACTGTATATACGTACATTTCCTAATATCTTTTTCAGTTTGAGACAGTATTGAACATAACCACGTTTTTAGTATCTATAGATGGAGAAGTGCAATTTTTAGTCACATAAAGTTTATTTTTTTTTTAAAGTCTTCATGAATATTCTGTGATATCTCTGCTCCAGTGTCTGTGTCCACATAGCGAGCCACAACCCCCACCCCCAGCCCCACCTCCCCAGGAGGTCCTGCAAGACCATCAGGTAGGTCTGGCCCAGGCTCCTATGAAGTCACTGTTTTCCGTGAGTCCTGGTGCCCACGAGACCTTGTGTGCGCCCTCCAAGAGTGGAGTTTCTATTTCTCACAGTCCTATGGAGTTCCTGTGATCAAGCTGCGCTGGCCTTCAAAGCCAAATGCTCTATGTGCATGCCTGTGCATACTCAGTCATGTCCGACTCTTTGCAACCCCATGGATTTTAGCCTTCCAGGTTCTTCTGTCCATGGAATTTTCCAGGCAAGAAATACTGGAGTGGGTTACCATCTCCTTCTCCACGGGATCTTCCCAACCCAAGGATCAAACTCATGTCTCTTGTTTCTCCTGCATTGACAGGTGGATTCTTGGCTTCCCAGGCGGCGCTATGTGACATGGTGCTAGTTCCTGGTCTTCTCTGAGGCTTCCTCCGCCCCTCCCCTTCTAGTACCTATCTCACAGAGTTACTGTGTGAATTGGATAAGACCCCTCTGCACCTAGTTCTTGACAGATAAAAATGGGGATAACTCATACACATACAACTTACTATATGTCAGCCATAGTTCTAAACACCTTAAAGATATCAACGCACTGAATTCTCACAATATCCCAATGGGTCAATAGTATTTTATTTCCATTTTATAGATGAGAAGACAGAGGCACAGGAGATTAACTCGCTCAGCATCAGAGATGTGTTGGAACTGAGTTTGAAATTTAGGACAGACTGCTAGCAAAGTGTGTGTGCTTAACCATCACCCCAACCTATCTGTCAATAGTAGAGGTCTTTTCTATTAAGAAATACAAGACTTCAATTTGAATTTATGGAACATACATTTCTTTCTCATTTTTCTTGAATTCTGATATCTTGAATTCTGCAGAATCTTCTAGCAGAAACTTTTTCCCTAGAATAATGGCTTATGAATAGCATAATTTTTGTGAAGTTAAAAGATGCAATAGATTCACAGATTTTCAGATACTTGCATACACAAACTGAAAGAAGCAAAATGTATTTGATCAAGTTAATTACCCATGCTAAGGTTTAGTATACTCTTAATTATCCATTTTATTGGAAATTTATAATGACCTGAAATAACATTAATAAGTATTTTGTATATCTGCAGAAGTAAATCAGTATTAGAGGACCTTATTAATTGTGATTTAGCTAAGTCTCAAAATCCTCTGAGTCCTAGTAGTATTTGAACCTGAAAAGTAAGAAATACAATCCCTCTTGTGTCTATAGTGATAACCAGAGAACTTTGATGAAAATGGCTTTAGCAAATTTGAAAGAACTATATAAATGCAAAGATCACCATTAATTTCAGAAGAATCCGAGGATTTCGTGTGATTGCTCATTAACATGCTGAGACCTGGGATGTGAAATCCACATTTCTCAATCTAAGACCTTGGCTAATCATTTGAGACATCACACCATTGGAAATACATGGAGTGTGGACCACATTGCTTAATTGGGAGGTGTTGGCTCATAGAGAGGTATGGTTTCTATTAATCTGACAAAAGCTGGCTTAGTTGATGTCCGTGCCTCAACTCTAAGAATTTAGAATTCTAAAATTAAAATAGGTGAAATTCTTCTGCAAATTAAAACTTCAAGATTATTTAGTACCAACATTTTATAGTAGAGCATTTGCAAAGCAAACTATATATAATCACCCCCAGTGTTTTGAGCAGACTCCAATTTTTCACAGGAAGTGAAGAACTCTTTTTCATTTTAGCCATAGGAACTGGTATTGTTTATTTCTTCATCCATATGTTTTGTGTCTGGAAATGTCCCAAGTTCCTCAAGCTCAGCAGATCATCCCGACCGCTTCCTCTAATAACCATGAAGTTTACTCTCATCTGCCTCTTCTGTCTACAGTTTCTACAGGATCCCCACCATCTCTTTCTTTTATTCCGTGTTCTTCCTTACATTCTCTCTATCCCCATCTCCCAGTTCCTTCCTCCTCTTCTCATTTACTGAGTTTTAATTATGCACATCCAAAACCCTTGAGAAATAAGGTCAGCAACTCTAATTCTATGACCTTTTCTTCCAGCACCAAACAACCTTTACCTGGGGAATGGGTTGGGGGACAGGGAAGGAAACCTAAGCCTAATATCAGAGACCTACCAGTTTGATAGAATAAACAACTTTTTCTTTTAAATAAGGGCAAGCTGTCTGCTGCTGGCCTCTTTGGAGGAATCTTTCTCATCATGTCTTGCTTTGCACTTTTCTTCCAGAGCGATTCTGGCTGGCCCCCCTCCCCTCCGGATTCTGGCTGTTGTCTGGCTATCCTTCAGCTCTCTCTGATCCCCTCCCTTTGAGGCATCAGTGCTGGCTGCTGGGCTCTTCTTGTGCTTTTCCAAATTCTTCACACTTCTGCTGCCAGTTTAGGAATGATTCATGATTTCTGCATCCAAAGTTTAGTTCTAGAAAAAAGATCTCTGGTTTCCCGGTCTTGTTTGGCTGAGGTGTTCACTATCCCAAGCCAGAGAATGGGCAGGAGAAAATTTGAGATTCTTGCAGGCCCTTGCTCTGGTTCCCTTGTGGATTGTCACATTAGCTGGGGTTTCCAAGCTTGCCGTGAAAGTCATGATCGCAAATATACATGCTTCCTTTTGCTTGTTCTGTTTCTTTCACGTTCTCGGTAAAGTAAACATGCTATTATTTATTTCACAATGCTCTTGCTTTCAACTGAAAATTACACTACTGATGTTTGAGGAATTAAAATGCTTCCTTTGGCCTCATGAAACCATTTTGTGTCATTGGTTTCCTTCACCTTTCTTTGGATAATAATATGTTAGCTTTTGGTGGTGTTAGAAAAGTTGTTTGCTGTTCACGGATTGTCTGCCTTTCTTCCCCTTGATAATGTCATTCCTAATTAATTATGTCCTCTCCCCTCCTTACCAAGACCACCTAGAATTTCTCCTTCTTGGGTGTTTATAGCCTTCAATATCTTGCACATTATAAATGGAAAATACCTGAGTATTTAAACTTTGTAAGCACAAACCATTAATGGCTGTGATGAGTGAAACTGTGTTTTTAACATGACTATTTGCTCTGATAAATCTAAGCAATTCTTGATCCACCAGTGCTATAATCTGAACTATCAAAAATCCCCTAAATGATACTGTCCCATGTTGTTTTCTACCACATGCTCTGTAGGACTTCTGTAGTATCCATGACAAACTTACAAGTGCTATATAAATGCAAAGATCATCACTAGTGTCAGAAGAGTCCCAGGATTTCATGTGATTGCTCGTTAATGTGCTGAGAGAACTGGAATGTAAAATCCACATTCCTCAATCCCAGACTTTGGCTAGTCATTTGAGATATCACCCTATTGGAAATATACACAATCAAATTTCCCCCTCTTTAAGATGAAAGTAAAAGATAGGCAGAAATCTCCAGTGTGGGACAGCAGTTAGTGAGACATAGATGCGAATACCAAGCATGATGATATACATGTAGAGAGGCGGACAGCAGTGCTGTTTCAACATTCTTTTTATTTCAACACGTGGGCTTAAGAAAAGCCAAGATTTTGATTGCACATTCTCCCAATGCTGTTAGTGGGGTAGCTGTAGTCTATAACATAATAATTCTGAAAAGCTGGATTCTTATACTATAAAATTCTGAAACTCATGTTTGATTCTCATATGGAGTTTTATGGGACTCCTAGGATAGAGTCTGGTGGCACTGGAGGAGAACAATGGGGTCTGTAAGTGGGAAAAAAGGTGAGAAAATTATTGAGGTCACATGGACTAATGATTTCAGATTGACTTAGTTCAGGGAAAGTTATTCCTTTGATCAATGACATCAAAAAGGTCTACATCAGGAGAGTTTTTCTGATTAATTGCCTAGTGTCTTTCCATTCCATCATTGGTAAATACCTACTGAGATTATTTGCATACTCAGAATTTTTTCCTTCTTAAATTCTAGTAGTTTACACATTTTTCTGAACAGGTTCAGTAAATGACTTGCAAAGCCATGGGAGAATAAACCAGTGCTTTGTTACATTATTGACTATATGTAAAAAACATTGTATTACTTTGCCTTTTTTAATGTACCATGCACCCTTTACACATGTAGAAACAGTTGAAATCTATTCTGTTTCTTTGAAAAATACTCCTAGAATGGAGGACGTTAACATACCCATAAACCATAAGTGCAAAGTGTTGAAGAAAAGTGTTGAAGAAAATTTCTTGCTAGTGAATGTCATGGCAAAAGCTTTGGGTCCTTAAAACTAACCATATGTTGATTAGGCCATCTTTGGAAATGTGTAAATAAGGTAGAAAGATGTCCACTGGGTTCCTCTATATCACTAATCTATCCTACACATGCTATAGGATTAAAAGTTTGTATTGATCCCCTTTGGAAATTTCACTAATAAATTTAGAAGGTTTGAGGTTTTGAAGAAAAAAGTACATGGTTTAAACAGTAGCTTTGTCACAAGTCAGTTCAGTTCAGTTCAGTCGCTCAGTCACGTCCAACTCTTTGTGACCCCATGGCCTGCAGCACGTCAGGCTTCCCTGTCCATCACCAACTCCCAGAGTTTGCTCAAACTCATGTCCATCACGTCGGTGATGCCATCCAACCGTCTCATCCTCTGTCGTCCCCTTCTCCTGCCGTCAGTCTTTCCCAGCATCAAGGTCTTTTCCAATGAGTCAGTTCTTCACATCAGGTGGCCAAAGCATTGGAGTTTCAGCTTCAGCATCAGTCCTTCCAATGAATATACAGGACTGATTTCCTTTAGGATGGACTGGTTGGATCTTCTTGCAGTCCAAGGGACTCTCAAGAGTCTTCTCCAACACCACTATTCAAAAGCATCAATTCTTCGGTGCTCAGCTTTCTTTATGGTCCAACTCTCACATCCATACATGACTACTGGAAAAACCATAGCTTTGACTAGACAGACCTTTGTTGGTAAAGTAATGCCTCTGCTTTTTAATATGCTGTCTAGGTTTGTCATAGCTTTTCTTCCAAAGAGTAGATGTCTTTTAATTTCATGGCTGCAGTCACCATCTGCAGTGACTTTGGAGCCTCCAAAAATAAAGTCTGTCAATGTTCCCATTGTTTCCCCATCTATTTGCCATGAAGCAGATACCATGATCTTAGTTTTCTGAATGTTGAGTTTTCAACCAACTTTTTAACTCTCTTCTTTCACTTTCATCAAGAGGCTCTTTAGTTCTAATGTCTTTAAATAAATTGCTTATTTTTTTCACTTATGTGTTTTTGGTTTTTCTTATGTTAATGGATTAAATCAGTGATCAATGCAAAGAAATAGAGGAAAACAATAGAATGGGACAGACTAGGGATCTCTTCAAGAAAATTAGAGATACCAAGGGAACGTTTCATGCAAAGATGGGCACAATAAAGGACAGAAATGGTGTGGACCTAATAGACGCAGAAGATATTAAGAAGAGATGGCGAGAATACACAGAAAAACTATACAAAAAAGATCTTCATGACCCAGATAATCATGATGGTGTTATCACTATCTAGAGCCGGACATCCTGGAATGAGACAAGTTGGCCTTAGGAAGCATCACTATGAACAAAGCTAGTGGAGGTGATGGAATTCCAGTTGAGCTATTTCAAATCCTAAAAGATGATGCTGTGAAAGTACTGCACTCAATATGCCAGCAAATTTGGAAAACTCAGCAGTGGCCACCAGACTGGAAAAGGTCAGCTTTCATTCCAATCCCTAAGAAAGGCAATGTCAAAGGATGCTCAGACTACTGCAAAATTGCACTTATTGCACACGCTAGCAAAGTAATGCTCAAAATTCTCCAAGCCAGGCTTCAACAGTACATTAACCATGAACTTCCAGATGTTCAAGCTGGATTTAGGAAAGTCAGAAGAACCAGAGATCAAATTGCCAACATCCATTGGATCATCGAAAAAGCAAGAGAGTTCCAGAGAAGCATCTACTTCTGCTTTATTGCCTATGTCAAAGCCTTTGACTGTGTGGATCAAAAAACTTCGGAAAATTCTGAAAGAAATGGGAACACCAGACCACCTAACCTGCCTCCTGAGAAATCTATATGCAGGTCAGGAAGCAACAGAACTGTACATGGAACAACAGACTGGTTCCAAATCAGGAAAGGAGTATGTCAAGGCTTTATATTGTCACCCTGCTTATTTAACTTATATGCAGAGTACATCATGAAAGTTGGATAAAGTACAGCTTTATCCATGCTGGACTGGATAAAGCACAAGCTTGAATCAAGACTGCTGGGAGAAATATCAATAACCTCAGATATGCAGACAACACCACCATTATGGCAGAAAGTGAAGAAGAGCTAAAGAGCCTCTTGATGAAAGTGAAAGAGGAGAGTGAAAAAGTTGGCTTAAAACTCAACATTCAGAAAACTAAGATCATGGTATCCGGCCCCATCACTTCATGGTAAATAGATGGGGAAACAATGGAAACAGTGAGACTTTATTTTTGAGAGTTCCAAAATCACTTAAAATGGTGGCTGCAGCCATGAAATTAATAAATGCTTGCTACTTAGAAGAAAAGTTATGACCAACCTAGATAGCTTATTAAAAAGCAGAGACATTACTTTGCCAACAAAGGTCTGTCTGGTCAAGGCTATGGTTTTTCCAGTAGTCGTGTATGGATGTGAGAGTTGGACCATAAAGAAAGCTGAGCACCGAAGAATTGATGCTTTTGAATAGTGGTGTTGGAGAAGACTCTTGAGAGTTCCTTGGACTGCAAGAAGATCCAACTAGTCCACCCTAAAGGAAATCAGTCTTGAATATTCATTGAAAGGACTGATGCTGAAGCTGAAACTCCAATGTTTTGGCCACCTGATGTGAAGAGCTGACTCATTGGAAAAGACCTTGATGCTGGGAAAGATGGAAGGTGGCAGGAGAAGGGGACAGCAGAGGATGAGATGGTTGGATGGCATTACCAACTCAGTGGATATGTGTTTGAGTAGACTCCAGGAGTTGGTGATGAACAGGGAGGCTTGGTTGCTGCGGTCCATGGGGTCGCAAAGAGTTGGACACGACTGAGTGACTGATCTGAACTAAACTGAATGGATTAAATAGAATTTCCCTCACAGAATAGTGGAGGATAAAAAAACCAATGCACACAAGTTGCTTATGTCGGATCCACTACTTTTTTAAAAAGATAGCACATCTTCCTTTATCAGTCTTGATGCATTCTGTTGGAGGTTTAGTTTATGTTATATAAATATTGGCCTAAAATAGCTATACTTTCAGCTGTGTACAAAGAATTAGACTAGTCTTTGTGGTCTTTAATTTTGATTTCAAACTGTATGAAGGGAGGCAACAGCAAACTGAATCTGAATTGCATCTATTATTGTACTTTAGCCGCTTCAGTTGTGTGTGACCCTTTGTGACCCCATGGACTCTTGCCCTCCAGGCTCCTCCATTCATGGGATTCTCCAGGCATGAATACTGGAGTGGGTTGCCATTTCCTCCTCAGGAGATATTCCCAACCTTGGGATGTAACCCACATCTCCTGCATTGGCAGGCATGTTCTTTACCACTAAGCAACCTGGGAAGACCCCTGAACTAATGTCTCATCTGAAAGTTTCCCAGGTTTTGATGGGATGCCAAAGTGAACTGATGTACAAAGAGGAGGAAGGCTGGGAGTAGATAAACAGAACCTGTGAACAGGACTGGTCTCTTAGGAATCTCTCCAGGCGGCCCCTGTGTACTTTGCTTTGTTGTACAATGCCCCACGCTCTGCTTCAGCTCCAGTTTTATTTCAGCTGAGGTTTTTATTTCACCCCCGGGGCCTAACATCTGACTCACCTTCAGAACCTCTCTGGGAGTTGCAGCTGGAGTAAGGAAGAGGGTTTCTGCCCCTGAACCATCGCAACCTTGCCAGGAGAGGAGATTAGAGTTATGGTCAGAAACAGCCAAAGCATTCACAGAGTCTCTCGAAATAGCTCCTTCTAAAGGTCGCGTTGCCTAATAATGATCTGGAAAAAGAAATTATCAGAGTAAGAAGCTTAAATAACTCAGCCCCCACATGTTATTTTTAGGTCCTTAGCATAAATGCTCAGTTTCAGGGTGGGCCCTTCTTTCAGAGTTGGAAAAACGCTGCCATGTGGGTGGTCTTGGGGGTTCCACTTTAGGATGAGAAATTGTCAGTCTGTGTTTCTATCAGAAATTTCCGTTTGTTTCCTCACTTGGTCTGCTTGGAATTGCACCCTGCAATTTTCTTTGAGATTTTCAGTGAGTAGCCAGGCCTGAGACCAAAGGGACATCTGAGGTGTAGACATGAGTTTACTACTATATACTGTTTTTTAAAAAGGATCAATCTCCTTTTAAGAACTTTTTAAAAAAAAAAAATTGATTTACCAAAATGGCCATAACTGTCATTCTCTGACAGCTCACATGGAACCCTAATCCAACACAAATGATTTCAATTTATATTTGGTCTACAGGGTATATGTGCTATTTTTTTCTGTGCATTTCAAATGCATGGGACTTGTTTCCACGTTGAATAGGAGTTAGTCCAGTGAAACAAATGTCAATGGTGCGGGGAAGGTAACAGGACTGCTGTCTAAATTCAGTCTCTCTCCCTCATTTCCATCCTTCTGGACAGTTTCACCAGGAGCATAGTGGGCTAACCAGTTGTTTGACTGACTGGCTGTAAAGTTCTTAGCCATCATGACTAATAGCTCTATAATCCTTTGTCAAAAGTCAGCAGAACTCTGTGGCTACTCCAAATATTTCTGGAACTGAATAAACTCATATATAAAGCTGTTTTCTTGTAGAAAATGGCTAGAGTAATATGACATTTTCCTTAAAGGATGAGGATAGTTTTAAACTTTGTATTTTATTTTATTCTTAATTTTTAAAAAATTTTACACAATTTTTAAAGTTTACTTTTCATTTACAGTTATTACAAAATACTGGCTATATTCCCTGTGCTGTATAATACAGCCTTGAGCTTATCTTACATCCAATAGTTTGTACCTTTCACTTCCTGACTCCTCTGATGCCCCTACCCCACACTGGTAACCACAGGTTTGTTCTCTGTATCTGTGCATCTGCTTAGTTTATGATATATTCTGTAGTTTATTGAATTTTTTAAGATTCCACATATAAGCAATATCATATAGTATTTATCTTCCCCTGTCTGACTTATTTCACTTGGCATAATGCCCTCCAAGTCCATCTATGTTGCTGTCAATGGCAATACATCATTCTTTTTTACGGCTGTGTATTATTCCATTGTGTGTGCACATGTGTGCATGTATGTGTGTGTATATCATATCTTCATGTCTCAGTGTATACTTACTGTCCTGGCAAAATTTTTAGTGGTACTTTATATGACTCTAAAAACTCTAAAAAAAAAAAAAAAACTCTAAAAACTCACTTTATATGACTCCAAAACCTGGTTTTGGACAAGTTTTTTAGTCCCTCTCATAATGAGGTTCATAGGAATTAGGAGCTTGAGGTCTGCCTATGAAATCTTAATATCAATATTGGAGTATATGTGCAAGATGTAAACCAGGCAGCAAATGTGACTTGCAGAACCAATAATGTTCATAAAAGCTTTGTGGTAATAAATGCTCTTTCTCAGGTGTCTAATATCTGAGTATTTAATTTTATGCTATGTCCAAAAGTTGAAATAATCACAGACTAAAATGTCTAGTATTTATGCCCCTTCTCATTTTAAACAGAGTAGAAATGTACTTTGGTCACCTCATGCGAAGAGTTGACTCATTGGAAAAGACCCTGATGCTGGGAGGGATTGGGGGCAGGAGGAGAAGGGGATGACAGAGGATGAGATGGCTGGATGGCATCACCGACTCGATGGGCATGAGTTTGAGTAAACTCCGGGAGTTTGTGATGGACAGGGAGGCCTGGCGTGCTGTGATTCATGCGGTCGCAAAGAGTCGGACACGACTGAGCGACTGAACTGAACTGAACTGAACAAGAAAATGTTATGTGAGAACAACTGGTGAGAGGAAGAAATAAGGTTAGTAAAAGCAGGCTGAAGCCTGGAGCATGGTAATTACTCCAAATGTATGGGAGTAAGTTGCTCAAATGGAGGCAAAGATGATTAGGAGATTAAGAAATTTAGAAGCTCAGATACTAGAAGCAACTCACTCCCATGGCCACATTTCAGAAGAATTTATCTTTTGAAATCATCACTGCTATATCATGCTTTGAAAAAACACCCTATTTGTCTGTCAGTCTCTCTTTTTTTTTTTCCTGCTCAAACCTCCCCTTCAAGCTCATTGAGACCTTCAGTGCTTTCAGCACTCTGTTGTATCCAGGTCTGTCAGCATTTTCTGTCAGTATTTTAGAAGCCATTTCCTCCTCTATTTAAATATCCTCCCCCCTTAGCAATACTTCACTCTCTAATTCTTTTACCAACACTCTTTCCCCTTTTTCTTTCTGTTGCACTCTCCTCACAATATCCAACTCTGCATCCATTTGAGTATCTGTATTTTAGTCCTACACTTAGACTTCTGAGCACAGCTGGAGAAAGTCTCACCATATTTAAGTGCTCACATTGATGCTGTTAGCTCTGGCTCAGTCTCCAGTCTGGTTGGAGTGATCCTTCAGTCTGTAACCAGCCAACTCTCACTGAAGTTGCTTCTGGTGTCTGTTTTAGATTTTTTTCCCTGCCACGTACCTGTGAGCCACTTGAATTTTTTTCCCTGCCAGTTTTGACAATTCCCCTGCCATTTCCCTGCCAATCAAAATGAGATTGATAAACAAATATGATGTTTTTTCAAAGCATGTTATAGCAGTGATGATTTCAAAAGATAAATTCTTCTGAAATGCGGCAGTATCTAGTTCTGGCTGGCACATTGATACTGAATAAATGTTTGTTGAATGAATGAAACCTTCATATTAATCTCCTTTTCCTCTTCCCCACTCACTGGCAACTGATAACGTTGCCTTTTTTTCATGTAGAAAACAGCAGCCACCCTAAAGATATACATCTCAAACTTCTGTAATTCTCCTCTCCTTCATCACTAACTCAGTGAAAGAGGTATTCATTTGTTCAGGGCCAGTCTCTTCAATTGTGTTCTGAACCCCTTTGTTGACTGTCCTCCCTAACTCTCCCAAGTACACACTCATTCTGTGGACTCTCTAAGTGGTCCCTTCTCTGTTTCAGATCTTCAGTTATTTCATTTCTAATGGTCTTCACTCTCGGTATATAAGTTTCTCTATAGTTTCAACCTGAACTACCTCTTTGTTAGTTTTTGAAATTACTTTTTCCAAATGAACTTAGGTTCATTTTACAACCAAAGTTGTCAAATTTAGTGGGAAACTCTTCTACAGTGTTGCCTTCCCTGTTGATTATTCCTTCCTTTTCAGTTCTATCCTTGGATTGTATGACACTTTGCTCCTGTGTCTTGCTGCTTCTTCTCAGATGCCTTTATAGATACCTCCTTCATTTATCCACTCTTCTAAGGAATATACTTCCCAGAGTTAAAATCTTTTTCCTCTCCTCCTTCACACTATATCCTCTCCTCTGGTGACCTCAGCTATACGTATAGCTCTAATCATGGACCTTGTGATGATCCCAAAGCTGTATCTCTAATTCAGATTTCTTTTTTGGAATCTCTGGTTACTACAAACTGTTCATTTTTGCATGATCCATGGACGGAAAGAAGAAGCATGAGTGTGTGCTGCATCACTTCAGTTGTGTCCGATGCTTTTTGACCCTATGGACTGCAGCCCGCCAGGCTTGTCTGTCTATGGGATTTCCCAGACAAGAATACTGGAATGGATTGCCGTGCCCTCCTCCAGGGGGTATTCCTGACCCAGGGATTGAACCTATCTCTTACATCTCCTGCACTGACAGGAGGGTTCGCTACCACTAGTGCTGCTCCAATCAAATATATCTTAAACTAACTCATCACATTCTAAATCCCTCTCATATTCATACTTGTGACTGATGTCACTGTCCATCTGCTCACTAAGCCTCGGACCCTCCGAGTCCCTCTTTTTCCTCTCCCCATTGTGTCTAGTCTACTTCCAAGTTCTCTTGATTCTTCTTCCTCATTATCTGCCGACTTCATGCTCTTCCTTCCATTTCTCCTGTCATTATCTTAGTTCAAGCTCTCATCATTTTTTTACAACAGCTTCTGAACTAGTCTCACTGGCCCTTATGTTCATTCATCATATAATGGGCAGAATGATTTTTCTGAAAGGAATGTCTGAACACGTTAGCCCTCCTTGCTTAAAATCCTTCCATGTCTCCTAAACCTTTCAGGATCAAGTTCAAAATCCTTCTTAGGACACACACGGCCCATGTTGATGTGACCACTAGCCTCTCTGTAGCATCATTACTCAAGCATAGCAGTATCAAGCACTTGCTGTTTCCTTTAGGGTGCCCCCTGCTCTTTACTTCTTGGACTGGTATAAAATATTCCTCTGTCCAACCTACTCTGTGGCTCGGATCACTCTTCCCAGCAAAATTTTCCCTAACATGTCAGGCCCCACAGCATCTTAAACACCTATCTTTAGGTTCTGCATGCTTCTCTGTCCACTACAAAACTGTGGCACCTCAATTAGGGATTATTTCTCTCTTATTTATTATCTCTATGCCACTCCTATCCCCACTTATAGGAGTTTTCACAGATAGCATTTTATACTCTATAAATAGATTCCAGAGACCAACTTAAATCTTATCAAAAACAGGAAAAAAAAAATCCCGCAATTTGAAGACAATAATGTGTCACTGCTACTATTCATAAATGTACACAGAAAGACCTAGAGGGTGGAAGGCCACATCTGTGTAGCTTTTGCCACTGGTACACTTTTACCTGTATGATGTATGACTCCTTGATGTATCTATTTACAACAGCAGATACATTGAAGTTTGAGAACACTTAAGGTATTAAGTAAATTAAATTTTTGATTATGCATTATATATAGAAAGATAAAACAGTACATATAGAGAGATATAATGTACTTAAACACGTTTTTATTATTTAAATATTGCTCTCTATGTAAACTTGAGTCTGACTTTCTGCACAATTACTGTATAAACTCTAGCAATATCACAGTTTACTGTATCGTTAAATTCTGTTCCATTTCTCACTTCCTAAATGCATTTTGGCTTGTGTCAGATGAGACTTTCCATTTCCCTAGCACTTCAGTATTTACAGGGCCTACCTATCATGGGAGGATGTGACCCAGGCAGATTGAAATTTTGTTCCCAGTGTCTGTAACAGGGCAACCCCACCACGTTTAACTTTGGACTAATGAACTTCCCATCTGAGACTCTGAGGCGCTTGATTTGCATCAACTATATACAATCTCGAGCTCTTTGGAAGTCCAGAATGGTATAATCTTGGGGGAAGGAAATTTAGCAATATGCTAATTTTTCATTGTGCATTGTACCTATAGTGCTTACTTTGCTCCAGCTTTCTCTTCCTTTTTTTCTCTGCTTGGAATTGTATTTCCTGTTTATATGAGCTGGGGTGATTCAGAGGCCTCCACAGGCTATAAATCCTGCAGGGCAAAGGCAGACTGAGATAGGCAAACATTATTCCCCAGTTCAATGGACAAGGCAGTTCTGGAGCCAGCAGTATGGTTTATATATATATATATATATATATATTTTAAATTCCCAGTGTGGGTTGTTCACAAGAAAGGACCAAGAGCAGCAGACCATTTCTCTTTATTCCAATTCTCACTCAGAACAAGCTCTAGGAAACAGATTGGAGATTGTGAACAGGAATAGAATCACACATGATCTGATGACTACAGCTAAATTATGAATAGAACCAGGGAGAAAGTTATTTCTAAAATCCCTCCTTGCCCCTTATATTTGAATTCTCCAAGATAAAATACAAGAAAATATTTATTTTTGATCTACAAAATGAGCTGCAGGTAGAGAAGTGATTTTTCTCTGCTTTTCAGATTATTTGCTTAATTTATTAGAGTGGTTCAAATAACAGAATATTGTTGTCTTTGGCTTTCCAGTCTAAACTCTCATTTTATAGATGAAGAATCTGAGGCCAAGAGAGATTTTCTTTTCTTAATATACAGTCTTTTCTCTTTCCCAGTCATGTCTAATTCTTTGTAACACACATTCACACCCTTTGCCTGCTCTCTGCCCTCTCAGACACCTGTGTTACCAACTCGTTTTGTTCAGGGTTCATTGGCATTAGTAGGCTGAGCAAAACTGGGGTTTCTGAAGTGTCCTTAAGTAGTGATTAAGTAATTAAATTGCCATTTCAGAAGAGAGGGAACAGGGCAAGCATGTTCACAAGGTCTCTTAAGCATAGAAGAACAAATTTACAAGAAATTACATCTCACATTCTTGAGGCCATCCATGATGCTCAATAAAGGCTGTCCGAGATCCAAAATTCTGGAGAAAAATCCAGGAACTTCCAAGAAGAATTAGATTATTTTTAACAAGTAAAGAGGTGAGAGGAGATAAGAAGACATAGAGAATAAAGATCAAGTATGCACAGAGAAGGGTTAAAAGAGAGGCAACTCCCTCAAGTGACCAAATGGCTGAGGTCTGGACAATAAATCTCTCGACAGTTCAAAGTCTGAGAAATCTGTGTTTAGAAGTCAGTTAAAACACCTGCTTGAATTTCACTTTTGGGTTACTTATGTTCTATAGAATTTAGCTTGAGTTTTAAAGGGTGATGAGTGATTAGTGAAGCTGATCCTGATCTTTATTGAATTTTTCAAATGAAATGAATTGTACTTTGCACAGATAATTTGTGTGGGTAAAGGATGAGCAATCAGTGTATTTGAAGAGGAATAAACAATGGGATGAACTCTCAACCTTTCCATTCACTTTTTATTTTAAGCTAGTTATAGACTCCCAAGCAGTTACAAAAAAAATAATACAAAGAGGTCTCACA
The DNA here is from genome assembly GCF_910594005.1 of Cervus elaphus. Taxonomy (NCBI): domain Eukaryota; kingdom Metazoa; phylum Chordata; class Mammalia; order Artiodactyla; family Cervidae; genus Cervus; species Cervus elaphus. Next base: position 15,419,459 of record NC_057839.1, on the reverse strand, counting down.
TGCTCTTCACCCAGCTACCTGCCGCATAGTAACGTCTTACATAAGTCCAGTCCATTCTCAAAATCAGGAAATTGATATTGGTGTAATATAGTTAAGTAGACTACAAATCTTATTCAAAATTTCACCAGTTTTTAGCAGGTACTCATTTTGTATGTGCACTTCTAAGAAATTTTATCCTTTGTATAGATTCATGTAACCAGCACCAAAACCAAGATACAAAACTGTTGTATCACTACAGTGGAACTCCGTCATACTGTTCCTTTGGAGTCACCTTTCAATAACTTTTTATATGACTGCATGTGTTCTGCAGCCCCTTTTCTTTAATGAATACTATAAAAAGGTGAGATGCAACTTTCTATAAAATTAGGACATAGGTGTTATATATATATACACATATATGATATGATATGGTTCATATCCCTAATATAATTCTTGAAAAATGTCAAAGAAACTCTCTGACAGGTATAAAACCCCACTGTTTACAGTTGTGAATGACAGCTTTGTAATGGAATGCAAAGATACTGTGTCAAATTTGGTAGAAAACTGCTCTGTCTAACCCTAGTGAATGAGAATCTTTGATGAAATCATGCAATATTTTTCCTGTTTGTAGAATTGGAATTGATGTTCTAACATTCTACTCTTCTTATTATGTATCTTGGGTAGACTGAAGAGTTCCTTAAGGGTATTTTCTTCTTTCACAGGCAGAAGAAAAAGACATTTTTGGAATTTCTTTACCTGAAGGTTAAAAGTTAAAAAGCAGATGGTCTCTAGAGCAGGGGTTTAATAAAAGCCCCTTTGTGCTGTGTTGGTATCAGAAATGCTTCTATAAACTCCCAAGATGTAAGAACAAGTCACTCTATCCTAGTAATTAATTAGATAAGCTTCCAGTTGGTAGGGCTTGGGTTTATCTGAGACCACACCTTCTTGTTATGCTTCTTGTAGTCAGCACCTGGGGAAAGCTGTTACCAGGCTAGACCAGGAAAACACCCAAACCTTGTTTCTTTAAGATCAGGGCCTGGTAGATGTAACTCTACTGGCCACCGTGGATGGTCCCGATGCTGTGCCATGCTGCTCTGCACAGGAACGCTTGCCATGGCTCTACCTAAGATTCTGAAGAAAGCGTTGTGTAGGGCAGAGCTGGCCCACTGAGGATGTCTTCCTCAAAGTTGTACTAGAGTGACAAAGCTCAAATCTCTTCTCTGAAGCCCTTGAACCAGAAGGTCATAAATTGCTGATTTGGAGCTGTGCTCTAAAACTGTCATGGATAACTGAGGCTGAGATGGTTATTAAAAAGTCTCAAACTAGATATTTCTGTTTAGTGAGGCCGAGGGTGGTAACTACTTTATTCTAACAGAGCCAGTTAAGTATTTCTGATGCAGACATTCTTGCCCATAAGCTACATTTGGAGAAACATGTCCCCAAACAGAACAGACTCTGCCATACTCACTTTGATGGCAATGGATACTGAACCCAGGCAGTGATTAAATACCATCTAAAAAATCACATGATATCTGGGACTTGTCTTCTGACTTTCAAACTAACTATTGAAATGGCACCCAACAGCCTTTTTTAAAAAGAAAAAAAAAATGCTTGATTATAGGCTTAGGAAAATTTTCTCTTAAACCAAAAAGAAAAAAAAAAAGTGTGGCTGGAAATTGTGAAACCTTGGACTAGTATGTCCAAACATCAAACAGAAGGAGCAACTCAAGTGGAAAGAACGCACAAGAACATGGCACTGGGAATCACATGATTCCAACAAGGACAAGGTATCAGAATACAAATGATGAACTGTGTTTACACAGTTTCCCAGGAGCTCAGAGTAGTTGGGAGGCTATTTTTTCTTAATTGTGAATAATTCTTATGCTGAACTCATTATTATTGATTCTATCTTGCCACCATGGAGACTCCAACACAAAGAGAAGTGGCTGGTTTGTGGTAATGAAAGATGATCGTACACATAGCTAAGTGCCTGGGTAACTGCTCCAACCTCTCTTCAGAGAGACACCAGTCCTTAATTAGAAGAGCCCAGTGCTGGCTCATGGTTCCACTGGGCACCAAAGAAAACATTTTCAATATGACCTGAGAATACATCTTGCCAATGAAGGTTAAACATTATTTATACTCATTGTTTTAGGGCATTGTTTTAAGGGCGGCTTTAAAAATGAATACTTAAGCAGATTGGCCGTACCTTAGAAGAACAGTTCTCCGGGCTGGGAGTTATGAAAGTGCAATGAAGAAGAAGAAGGTCTCTTCCACATATTAACTCTACTCAATACTGCTAGTGTGTGAAATATAGGATGGTGGATACAGTTATCCACCTGTAGAATCACAAAAAATAATCTTGGAACCCGTGGTCTCATTTTATAAATTGTCTTATTTTGTGGATTAAATTGAGCCCTGCAAAAGAAAGACATACTTTTCTCTTTTGGTTTTTGGTAATTGGAGAAATTACTGGAAAATTACTCTATAGGGCTAAAACAGTGATTATGTTGGAGTACCTGAATGTAACATTTTGTTTTACTAATTTATTTGCTTTGTCAGTGTGGGCTATAAATTTCTCAGATTTGATTATTTTTCTATAACTAATCTTATAAGAAATTCCCGCTACTGTGCATTTATTTATTCATTCACTGCTTATTGAGCACCTATTATATACCACCATTGTGTTGGAGAAACAGTGGTGATATTGCTCAAAATAACTGAAAGTATTATACATCAACTTTTCTATTTATATCCAATTAGTTATTGTGTTACCATACAATTATTAGGCAAATAATCTTTAGATGAATTGTCTTAACTGCTATAAGGAATTAAAGTCAGTAGTTGTTTGGTGAACTAAAAATGTGAAAAACATTTGTCCAAAATTTTTCTGTGTCCAAGAAATGGCTCTTTTTTATTTAGCAATAAATATCTTTCTTTAGTTGTGTGTTTTTATAAGCCTAATATTTATTATTAGACTGAATTATCTCACTGAGTACAGTTTCTCTGCATAATTTTATTGCTATCTTATAAGCCATAAGCTTTTACTATGTTAGAGGGAAGGATAAAAGTGAGAATGATTGATGATTCCTATTTACCTTAAGCATTGAAATAATTTAAAGCCACAGTTGCTTCTGTCTTCAGCCTTAATTTTTCATTCTAGCATCCAAGGGGGCAATTTGTGCAGCAATAATTCCATATTATATTAAAATTTTTTAGTGTACATAGAATGTTTGCTTTGTCAGAACAAATTTCTGTCCTTTCTTTTTTCCATCAAGTTGTTTGGCAGTTTAGATAATTGTTCAGTTTAGAAATGGAGAAAATCAGGTATACAGAGGTATGAAACAATATTCTCAAGCTGGTATATTCAATTTGTAACCCAGATGTGGCCAGAATAGGTGGTGATTTTTTTCCCAAGTCACATAACCATCTGATATGTGAAATAAAGAACATTCAGTGCTGAAATATTCTCTCAGTTTTAAAATAATGTGTGAGATGTGTAGGGTGTAGGGTCTTTGCAAATCATACTGCGTGGTAATTCTACTTCTACTGTAGTAATCATGAATATTTGTGTATGTGTTATTAGTCATAAATTATTACTTGTGATTACATTGGAAAGAATGAAGCACATTTTTTAGTTGAATGCCTATTTGCAGATTTATTGCCTGGAACATATTTACTTGTTCATTGAAACATCTGCTAAACCTGTTGGTGTCTTATTAAAATAGCAGATCTAAGTATAAAGTGATATCTTTGAATATCACCCTTGGGCTGGTCAGGAAAGTTTAATTGGATAAAGGTTATGTTTGAAACATGTGACACTCACTGCCTTTGTAGGTTGTATTTGGCTCAACTCAGTAACAGAGTTATTCATAATAGCTATTGAGTATTTAGGGAGGAATACTACCTGACCTCCATCTCATATATGTGGATTAATGATGATAATTATTTATGCTATTGATCAAAGGACTTTGACAGATATCTAAAAAATTGGGTGGATATGTAATTCTTTTCCCTATTGGAGGAAGCTGGAAGACTTGAGAAGTTTTATTCATAAGCCTGCTCTCACTTTTTTCTCAATTCTATTAGTTTTTCATGGTTCAGTTCAAGCCTCACCTTCTCTAAATAAACATCCCTATTTTTTCCAGGGCATTCATTTCTCTCATTTCTGGTCTCCTCCATCATATGTAGTCATTATCTCATTACTTTTATACTTACATTTATATTGCCTGTGTGTGTGTGTGTGTGTGTATACATATGTATGTTTTTTATATATATACACATGATATATTATTATATAATATATATTGATAATAAATTTATATTATTAATATATATTATTATTAATAATGATTAATAATAATATATATTTTGCTTATAAAGTCATGGTTCTTATGGCCAGTATCATAGGCAAATGTGTAGTCTATTAAAGTCCTTTATTTGAAAGGAGCATCAGCTCTGTCAAATTCTGTTTTCTTATAGCCACTACCCTCACACACCACAGTTGCTCTAGTCTCTTCTCAGTGACCCTCCCATTACACATCCACACAGAGACATATTCATCTAGGATAAGTATGCTTCCAATCATGATAGAGTAACTACTAACAAACCTTCCCTTCCACTAAAAACAAGTAGGAACTTGGAAGAAACACAAAGCAACAGGTTTCAAACCTCAGACAATAGGCAAACTAGAACTGTGTCCCATGAGAGAAGAGAAGAAAATAAGGTGAGTCCTAGAGTGATCCAACTTTCTGCTTGTAGGTGTTCAGTGGACCCTGGCCCGGAGAGAGGAAACTCAAGGAAAGCATTGGTGGCTTCACCAGATTGAGGTAATAAATATCAGAGTTGACAGAAGTGGAGGCAGCTAGACGTCATGGGGCAGAGTATTAGAAGAAGGGCAGCTTCTCAGAGAAGGAACTCTGGGGCTCTGCATGGGAGTAACGGGGGTGTGGGTGGGTGGGTGATGTTGAGTTTTTAAATGAAAACGGAATTGTGTGATACAGGGTGAAACTCTAGGAGGACAAAGAGTAACCAAGGAGCTGTAAGTCAGACAATCCTAAGAGCTCACATGAGGCAGAAAGATATTCTAGTTTTAACCATCCAGAATGAAGACACTCCTAAGGCATTCAGTAGAGACTCCTGAAATATCAAACTTCATAAATATGGCCAAATTAGACCATCCTAACAAAGCCTAGAAGCGAACCCTAAAAGGATCAAATTGATCCTTTCAATTTAATTGCCTAACAAATGAAAAGGCAACATTTTTAAAGGAAGACTGCAATTTAGATGCACAACATAGCATTCATTATGCAGCATCTAATCCAAAATTGCCTAGATATCAAAAGTAGCAAAAACATGTAATTAATAATGAAGAAAAAATTCAGCCGTGATAAATAGACACAGAAATAACAGAGGTGATGAAATTAGAAGACAAAGACCTTAAACGAGCCTTTAATATTCCACAGTTTAAAATAAAACATAAACATAATGCAGAAAGGGATGGAAGATATAAAAAAAAAAGTGAAAATTTTAAATGAAGCACCCAGAACATAGAAATAACCCTTATAATTCAGTAATCGTTAATTGAACCAATTAAAAATGTGCAAAAATTTGAACAGCCATTTCATAAATGAAGATCTACAAATGGCCAATTAGACATGAAAAGTTACTATCATTAGTCATCAGTCATTTAAAAATGTAAAGTAAAACCACAGTGAGATACCATTGTATATTATCAGAATAGCTAAAATAAACAAAATGGCAGTAACAAGTGTGTCTAAAATGGAAAGTAACAGGAATTCTCATTCATTACCACTGGTGCTATAAAATGGAATAACCACTTTGGAAAATAGTCTGGCAATTTCTGAAAAGATTAAAATACACTTACCAGATGACCGAGAGCAGTAGATCTGAAACCTTTGAAAAATGCTATTGAACAGTCAGAAGAAAGTATTCCTTCAGCCTTTGCCACTGTGTGTCCCTTGCCTAAGGGAACTCCTATTCTCATTGTTTCCTGAACCTGAGTCTCAAAAGTCTGTTAAAAGATAACTAAAACATATTAAAAAAAATTAAGAGTGTATCTGAACAAAAATTGATTCACACTGAGCAGCGCCAAGCTGCATGTGGTTAGAAGTGCTGTGGGGACAGGAGTTTGGGAGAGACTTTCATAGGTAAAAGGTGGAAGCAAAATAGGGAGAGTATTGATTGGCTATAGTTTAAAACCTCATTGACTCTTTGTGATTGGTTGTCCTTAGCTTTTGATAAATCTTAACCCTGAGGCATTTACCAGCTTAGATTCTGAATTGCTTTATATAGGCTGTCATGGCGGTAGAGCCGCCTCAGTCTAGTGGCCTCCTTGTTTAATTAAATAAGTCCAAGTACTTAAGTGGTTAAACAGGTGCTTCTTACATAGAAGAAGTTGGCAAGACACAGAGCAGACCAAGCTGGAATCATCTCTAGCTGCAAGAGGTAAGCAGAGGGCCAGGAGAACTCATATATAATTATTACATGTCATGGTTGTCATGTTCTTATTGATTACTCAACATATGAGTTAGACTCAGGTTAGGGCTTCCATGGTGGCTCAGTGGTAAAGAATCTGCCTGCAAAACAGGAGACCCAGTTTCGATCCCTGGGTTTGGAAGATCACCTGTGAGTCAGCTTCATATCTTAGGGCTTCCCCGGTGGCTCAGTGGATAAAGAATCTGCCTGCGATGCAAGAGACACAGGAGATGTGGGTTGGGTTCCTGGGTTGGGAACATCCCCTGAAGAAGGGCATGGCAACCTACTCCAGTATTCTTGCCTAGAGAGTCCCATGGACAGAGGAGCCTGGAGGGCTACAGTCCAAAGTGTCGTAAGGAGTCAAGCAAGACTGAACGACTGACTACACACTCTCTTTTAAGAGTTATCCAGTCTTACCAAGAAGGAAAAAATCACATGGAAAGTGGCATCCTAGTAGAAGAATAAAGTGCTATGTGAATTCATGTATATTACTGACAGAAGTGTTGACACTTCATTGTTTTCAATATCAGTCCTATTTCCTTACATTTTAAGTAAGAGGCCAAGTATCAATGTTTTGAATGTCTGCTATATTAATGGAAGCACCTATCCCAATGTTAAAAGCATAGAGCTCCATCACCATAGATGATTACTTGATCAGTTAGTATTAGGCTTAGCAGAATCCCCTAAATGGAAAACTCAGGAATCTGTGACATTAAAAAGACATAGGTTTTCTTTTCTCAATCAGGCAAGAGGTAGGAGGCCTGGGGCTGGCAAATCAGGGCCATAGTTATCAGGAATCCAGATTCTTCTTTCTGCTTCATCATCTTTTGTGCCCCTTATTCATCTCTAAAATGGTCCAGAATGACTGTGGAGTGCTGCTGTCCATCACGTGTGTGTTCAGGTCAGAAAGAAGTGGTTCAGGGTGGTGAAGAGAGCTGCAAGTGCACACCCTCTGGGAAGTTAGCTCTCTTTAAAAAGATTTGCCAGAATTCCCACCCAGTTACTTTCACTTATGCCTCATTAGTCATGACTAGTTGCAGAAAGGCTAGGAAATGTACACTTTCATCTGGGCGTATCACCTCCTTGAATAAAATCAGATTCGGTAGGTAAGGAAGAAGGGGGAAATCCCACATGCAGACCATTTGGTGGTCCAGCAACCATCCTTTCCATGATCTATTTTTCAGTAATCTCAAGTTTGTGAAGGCTAATGTGGCTATTGCCAATTAGGTGGCTATGCTTTTTCTTCTTTCTAATTCCAGTGGGAGAAATTGTTGATTCATCCTCATGGTTCTTCAGGTGCTGTGAGTACTTTTCTTTGGGAATGTTGAGATATTTTTTTTGGCACATAGGAGAAAGAGCTTTCATGAAGAGCAAAGCAACATACGAGGACAGAGAAACCTTCCTAATCAAGAGATGGCATGTGGGATATTATGGGTGATGAGAGAGTAAACTGATGACAAATTGGCTTTCAGATCTTTATGCCAAATGGTCAGTATTGAAGGAGAGAATTAGGGTGCTTTGAAGTACCTCTGAGAAGTGTCAGATGAGCCAAACTTTATTCTTTCAAAATGTCAGAATGGTCTAATTCTCCTACGAAACAAAAATAAACAAATGAACTTTATTTTAATTTACTAGCTTTATTTTTATTAACAAATGCACTTTATTCTTATTTACTAGTTTCACTGGTGCCCTGGCTATAGATAATAATTAATATTATCTGCCAAGTTCCCAGAAAAATGGAGAAAATTGAATTATTACTTTATTGGTCTCTCAAATAAGATGATAGGATATTTTTCCAAATCCTTTTTATCTGCAGCAGGAGGAATGTTGTCCCATTTGAAAGCACTGTTATTATCAACAATAATGGAAAAGACAGTAAATGGCACCCAGACCTAGGGCATATCATCATGATACAATTTTCACTACACCAGCTTTGTGGCAGGTGCTATGCTGAATGAAGTTTAAGTATAGCTTCTGCCCCATGGCCCAGATCAATTTTGCAGCCATTATTCTGTTTCATTTAGTTTTAAGACTAAATGGTCAATTGTGTAGTTAGGTTCTTGCCAATGCATTTGTCTACAGCAGCAGCATCCACTTTTGGGATGAGTCATAAGTGTAAAATTGAACAAGAGGAAAAAATAAATGAATCACAAAGCCTGTTAGAGGCCCTTGAAAGTCCAGCCCAAGTGCTAGTAAATGGTAAAGGGGAACATGTTTACTGTACTAGAGATAGACTAAATGGGTTAAATGGATAGATAATTGGGAAGGGTATGTGGGAAAATTGAATGAGTATAATGGGTAAATAAGCATAGCACAAATGGACAAGTTTTTGATGTTGAAATTGAGTACAGCCAAGGCCAGTGCTTACATCACCCAGATGAAAAGACTGCAGTTTGCTTGGGCTAGAAGGTTTCTGTATGCCACACACATCTGGTTTGAAGCATCTTTGACTTAGTCATGCCTTCCAGAAAGAATGCTTTAATTAGGCAGAGAAATGGGGTACTGTGAGAGATAATGGGTCTGTGAGAGGACTTAGTAACCATAGACTTGCATTCATCCCAGAAAAAAAGGTGCAGGGTACACACCCTTAGCACTGAGGTATGCTACTCATGATTAGCATTTTCACTGGAACAACTAGGTAGAATTATTTTACTGCTTTATTTTCCCCCCATAGTAGCTGGTTCTTGCATTCATTCCTTCTTTAATTAACTCAACAAGTATGTAATAATTGCTTTCTACATACAAAATACTGGAAAATAAATCATATTTTAAAAAAGTCATACTGTTCAAAGGGTGAAGACATCTATATTTGGGAAGATAAAATATAAAGAACATCCATTATGAAGGACTTTCTGTGAAATATGGGTGATAAATGGTAGCTCGGTCATTGGGAGCACTTGCTATTTGAGTTTTTTCCCCAGAAGTTTTAAAAACGTCCTTTGAGGAATGAAACAAAGTGCAGGACTTTCAGATTAAGAATTGCAACCATCAGCTTCCTTCTTTGTGGTTCATAAATATCCATTTAATTTTCTTCAATCATGTGCTGAAAAGGTAATTAAGACTTCATTGCATATTCTTTATGGTTTAGCACTTGTGGACTTTGCTTATTTTGCAAAAGATTGTTTATCTTCAGTGGGACTTAACTTCCAGTTAAATGAAAATTCTGATTAACTGAGGGTTTTGTATATGAATTTGAACTTAAAATAGTACACTTAGCAATAACACTGTTCCAGAAATGATTTAATCTGATTTGTTTCTGTAGATAGTTTAGGAATTTCCAAACTAAAACACAGGAACAAAAACTACTAGGATCAATCCAGAAATTATTATTCAGGACTGCATATGTGGAAGGTCTGGAGAGGAGCTGAGCCCGTACTAAGCCCAGGACACATCCCTAGAGATTACCTAAAAAATAAGTCTCTGATATTAAATATTCACTAGCCTCTTTTTTATGGCAGTGGAATGCAGAATATACACAAAAAGAAAGAAAAAAACAAAACAAAACATAAGAACCAAGCACTAGAAGAACTGGGATAGGATTGTGTGTATATAAGCTTTTATGAAGATGTGAGAACTAGGGAAAGTCCTGTCTCTTGCTTTTCTCTTAACTTATTATACTGTGTGTCCTCAGTCATTCAGTCTTGTCCGATTCTTTGTTGACTCCATGTAGCCCACCAGATTTCTCTGTCCACACTACTTTACAAATAAGGAAGTGAAGTGAAGTGAGTTCGCTCAGTCATGTCCGACTCTTTGCGACCCCATGGACTGTAGCCCACCAGGCTCCTCTGTCCATGGGATTCTCCAGGCAAGAATGCTGGAGTGGGTTGCCATTTCCTTCTCCACTATAAAGTTAAGATGGTCATAAAACATGTTTACATGCTAAACTGAGCCTATAATGCTTTAATTTCTTAATATTTACAGAATAGCTTTGCTAGGTACTGTACTAACTTCCAGGGATATAACAGTGAATTAAATATAGTCTCTGACCCTAAAGAAACTCATTACCAAAGCTCCAAACCTTTGAGAAATAGCCACTGTTTAAACTCAGAACCTAGATATATTTAAACACATGCAGTTGATTTCTCATTGATAGGAGACATGAAAGGACCAATCAATATGATCTCATTTACTTTCTGCCTATCTACCTACATGATAGATAGTTATTTTTGACAGCTTAACAAAGCCAGTTTATGATTGTTGTATTTCATCTTAAAGCTATCTGAACTTAGACTCTTTGAATGAGGTTTCTTGCAGATATACATGGACTTCCTCACATGCGTGTGTATTGCTGGTTGGTCCCCCATGCTAAGCCAGAAGCAGCCATGGTGCCATGAAAGAGACAAGGCATCCCAGAAACCTAAGGTTCAACCCATGGGCTATCTCACAAGGCAGGGAGAGTTTGGGTTTCAGTCTATCCAGCTCAGAACACAGGGTCAAGGGACACCAGGCAGGCCACACTTGCCATAGGAGCTTCCTGGATGCCTGTCAACTGGCCCGAACGGCCTTTTACCCAGTTTACTTTTATAAACTTGCATTTTTGGCTCTTAGACCAGATAAGATGTTTCAAATTTATATCCCTTCATTTATTTTAAATAATGAGGAAAAGACCAGTTATGGTCAACAATCCCCAGGGCTACAGTCCTTTTGATTTGGGCAAATAGATAATAAAGCCTATAGAGTTTCCTTTGCTGAAAGCGCACTTAATGTAACCAATGTAGTAGGAGATTAGCAAGGGCCTGCCTCACAGAATTTTGCACCTTTTTTGTTTTGTTTTGATTTGTGTTGTATAGCAAAAACCATCACAACATTGTAAAGCAATTATCTTCCTCCAATTAAAAAATAAAGTATTAATAAGAAAAAAATAAAACTTCTTGTTTTTTTTGTGAAAAAGAGAGAGGGGGTCCTTTATGAATGCAAATGATGGCTTGCTTTTGTTCCACAAAACATTGAGAGATGGTGTTAGCTATTGCTATCAAATATCCATGCATGTACAAATGTACATACAAGTCTACTCTGTATATTTGTGAGCAAGTCAGATGCATATATCTTATGAACTTGGATATTCAGTGCTTCCAGGTTGACGGAGACTGATGAAAATAAAAGTCATCTCTAAGTGAAAGACTTTTCATAATTGATGGTTTTGGACTTCAGAGAAAAATTGACTTTTTGATCTTTTGGGTATGAGGGTGGACAAGGAAATCAGGCTCTGCCTTTATCTGTCATGTGATAAACCCTTTGTTTATAGCCTAGCCCAGAACTCAGGGGACCCAGTGTCTTCTCATATGTACAACTATGAGCTCCCTGCAGGTAAAAACCAAGATCTTGTCTTCATTTTGAAAATAGCCTGTACTAGGCCACCTGTTTTAATGTTTTATATTTTCCATTTTATAGTAATCATATAATCATGTTTGGGGGCTTTATTTTTAGACCAAGAAAGATTTTTAATGATTGGTGTGAAAGCTTCAAGTCTGATAACTTAATTATCAAAATCCATGTACCTGTCAGAAAATTCAACAAAATGTTTTGATTACAGAGATGACTTACTAGGCAATCAGGTAAAGTGGTTTAATGGAAGTGTGGTATGGTTGGGACTCTATCAACATGACTCCGCTGGGTAGAAAGCAAAGCTCCTCCATCAATGGACACTTGGGCAAAGACTTTCTTCCTGCAGTTTCCTTACATACTGTGCTAAAGGAAGTATGAAATTCTGAGCAAGCAAATTAATTTTACAAAGCACTTAGAGGCTGAATTTAAAGTTCCAGTGGAGACCATTGGAAAAATATGTTGAGTGCTTTTAGTCAAAAGTCTACTTATTGCTCAGTTGTAACCAACAGAGGTAGTGTTATAACTGGCAGGGAGTCAGACTGAAGAGGAGGACAGCTAACAGAGTGTAGCATGCTGAATCCAGGGCAAATATGATCCTCGTGTCTTGATTTCAGATTGGGATGTAAAGTACATTATCCAGATCCATTCTCTTAGAAATTGTTCCAAAGATTTGTCCAGAGATATCAGAAGACATCCCACAAACCCACAAGTTGTTTTTGTAAATACTTGACTTATGAATAAAATGACCACATAAATTATTATTCAGAATTTTATTTGGACACAATGTGGAATCAGGTAAAATGCTGAGACTCTTAAAAAAAAAATGCTGAGACTCTACTGGGCAAAATTAGAATGGTGGTTACAGTATATATGAAGCACTTGCTCAATGGCAGAGAGAGTGACTGACAGTTCCTTCACCATCTCTCAGAGTGAACAGAGCAAGTTGCTTATTGATAATGTTTCCATTTCCCATTCCATTTGTACGTGCTCCTGTCTATCCAGCAACATGCTACCTGAGGCAGACTTTTTTTGAAATATAGATAAAACTAAGCTCAGAGTCTTGCATTCATTTGTTAATTTCAGGGTTATTTGTTAAACTTTTTTGAAGAAATTTTTACCCCTCAGTGTGTCTGAGACAGTAGTTTTCAATCTGCATTTTCTTATGACACATTGGAGTATCATTATAAGTATGTTATAATGATAGGTAAGGTACCAAAATTTGTAATGTACTATTTTTGCATAAACTCAGGTGAATTCAGCATTATCCCTATGATGGTATAACCCTCAGATATTTCAAAATGCTTCCTGGATAAATAGAATGAGGGTGAGCTTGAGAGCCAGACTTTCTTATATTTTAAATCTCGTTGAGTTGAACAGAGTCTCCTGTGTCATTGTGTCTCTTACCTGTGTTTAACTAGGGAAAAAGTTGAGAATCTGTCTTCCACTTACCTACTGCTACATAACATTCCAATACACAGATAAAGGCTTAAAGCAAAACAATATGCTTTGCTTTTGCTCATGTGTTTGCAACCTGGTCCAGGGCCCAGTGGGATTAGCTTTCTTTTCATCCACTCACAAACAGCTGGGTTGATGCTAAGGCTAGAAGTTGGAATTGTCTGCAGACTTGCTCACTCTCATGTCCAGAGAAGAAATGTACATTGTTGTTCACAGAGGACTGTGGCTATACTGTATTTTGCAAAAGTGGCTGTAGCTTCATTTCTGGTCCTACATGCTTTCCCAGAACCTTGGCACTTGCTCATCAAGAAGTGAGGTTTATATACGTTTCCCTGGATCCTGGGAAGGATAGGGAGGGAATGCTCTGACTATTCAAATATGGCAGAAGTCTTGCCAGCCTTGACTTTAGAGGCTGGGCTGGAAAAGGTCACGTGGCTTTCCACTCGCCTCTCTCTCAGAGTGCTCACCCTTAGAAGCCCAGGCCCCATGAAAAGACATGGGTGAGTGTTTGGTCAACAATCCCTGCGAAATCCTCAATAAGTGACTAGAATCAGTCATCAGACATGTGAATAAATGAGTCTTCACTCACTCTAGCCCCCAGTGTTAAGCCATGCCAGTTAATGCCATGCAGAGCAGAGACGAGCTATCCCCACAAGGTCTTGTATAAATTGCAGATTTGTAAGAAGAATAGATAATTGCAACAGATAGCTTAAACACTATGCTTTGAAGATTAAAGAGAGGATACATTCAAAATTTTATGAAGATCCCAGACTGCACTCTGGAACAGAAATGGCTTTATTTTTGTATGCTGATATATTTTTTCTGTGTAGTTATATAGTTACATTTTCCTGTATAGATATATTTTCCCTGTATAGTTGAAATGAACATGAGGCTCTTATCAAATTTCACTTCCTTCCACCAAAGCATGTATTCTGATTCCCTTTTCTAGAAAGTATCCTCGTGTAGAATGCAGACTCACAGAGCTACACTGATAATTTGCAGATTTGGCAATGTGTACTCTCAAATTCTCTCCTATCTTCTTATTTTTGAGCTGCTAAATGAGATAATATTAAACTCTAATTTTGGAGCTACATGGTAATGATAGCAGAACATTCTTATTATATTAATGTTGGTGGATGCCAGGATTTTAGGACTTTGATGTTAGCATGAGTTCAACTTAATGAACATACATGGCGTGCTACATTCCTTGCGGTCACAAAGAGTCAGACACAACTGAGCAACGGATCTGAACTGATAGGGTACAAAGAAATATTATATGACAATGTGTAATGGAAGATACACAAGATCAGTGTTCTTTTAGTAGGATCTTGTTGTCTCCCCTATGTTTCATGTTAAACAGGAAAACATTGACACATGGTTTTTCTTCTTAAATGGCACTATATTATTTATTCATGATAAGAATTCTGATAAATGTGGAATTTTTACCTTTCAAACGTAATAAATGATTAAAAATGCTGTAAAATTTCTGCAAAAATATCATGGGAAAAATCTTTCCTATAGATTTAGTGTTGTGTTCTATTCTCTTAAGTAGATCTCTAAGTGAAAGTGAAGCTGCTCAGTCGTGTCTGACTCTTTGCGACCCCATGGACTGTAGCCTACCAGGATCCTCAGTCCATGGGATTTTCCAGGCAAGACTAATGGAGTGGGTTGCCATTTCTTTCTCCAGGGGATCTTCCTGACCCAGGGATCGAACCCAGGTCTCCGTATTGTAGGCAGACGCTTTACCATCTGAGCTACCAGGGAAGCTCTCTAAGGATCCATATCAAAGACCACCTGGAACAATCATTTTCAAACTTTATGTTCATTAACATCATCTAGAGAATTTATTGAATAACTGATTACAGGGCCCCAATGCCAGAGTTTCTGATTTAGTAATAGAGGGCAGCCCAAACATTGCATTTCTAACAGTGCTGCTACTCTAGGGACCACACTTTGAAAACTACTGATCTAGAGAAAGAGGATAAAGGCTCATTGTGTGTGTAGAGCTTTTTCTAACCACTAGGCCTTCCTTGGTGGCTCAGATGGTAAAGAATCTGCCTGCAATGCGGGAGACCTGGGTTTGATCCCTGGGTGGGGAGGATCCCCTGGAGAAGGGAATGGCTACCCACTCCAGTATTCTTGCCTGGAGAAGTCCATGGACAGAGGAGCCTGGCAGGCCCCAGTCCATGGAGTCAAAAAGAGTCAGACACAACTGAGTGACTTTCACTTTCAAAGGACTTCCCTGGTGGCTCAGATGGTAAAGAGTCTGCCTACAATGCCAGAGACCTGGGTTCGAACCCTGGGTCAGGAAGATCTCCTGGAGCAGGAAAAGGCAACCCACTCTGGTATTCTTGCCTGGGAAATCTCATGGACAGAAGAGCCTGGTGGGCTACAGTCCATGGGGTTGCAAAGAGTCGGACATGACTGAGCAACTTCACTATCACTATTGTCTGAAATACTACTCTAAATATAAGTCAGCTTTCAAGTCACCACATGACAAAGTCATTTTCATTTCTCCATGGGTTAGATAAGCCATTTCTCTAAGCTACATTTCATCACATATTGGGGTAATGTTAGAGAAGAAATAAATTGGCCCTTTCAGTCTGAATGTCATCAAGTGCCAAATGAGTTCTGAAACTGAGGATGTGTCATGAGAAAGTTATCACACGCTTTTCTCACCAATGCACAACCAGAGAATTCGGTCAGTTTTGCCAATTTGATTATAAAATAGCTAGAATTCTGTCTCACGTATGTCAGTAATAAATAATGTAGTAGAAAAATTCCATTATTCCTGGGAGCTCAAAGACAAAGACCAAACTTGTCCTGGTCTAGATGCCTTGGACATAGAAGTCTCAGGAAAGCATCTGTGTCCTTAAGAAAAGTATGAAAGGATCTCTCTCCTTAACTCCTGAGAGAGAAACAGATCTGTCACCCTGAATATATATATATTTTTTCAATCTTTTAAATATTTTCAACTAACTGGACCTAATTGGATTACTCAAAGAAATGGCCTAGTTAGCAGTGTTCCAGGTCAACGCTGGAATCATTGAGGCCTCTCTGTTCATGGATTATACATTGACTTTCTTCTGTTTATGTTCATAATTTAGTTGTTTCTAATTTAACTATTTCATAAATGAACATTTGTAATTACTGTTTTCCATGATGGACTCTCTTGCTTTGCCTGAGATTTATGTCAATTAATATATACTTTCTACTTGTACTTCATTAAAAAGTCTTCATTTACTTAAAAAATTGGTTGTTATAAAAAGAAACACATGTTCTTTGTAGGAAAAAATGTTAAAGAAAAAATTAATATCCCAATGTCTATCATTGTAGTAAGTATTGTAGTTAATATTATGGTAATTTTCTTCATAGTCATTTTCTACACACATTTTCACCTAAATATATTTATAATTTTTAAAAATTTAAATTGAGTCATATTATAGAATTTGTAAGGAATCAAGTGGTTTTTAAAAACTAAAACACATAAATTAAAAGAAATGAACAAAATTAAAACTTAACCATAATACTTTCCCACCCCAGTTATTATCTTTATTACATTTTAGTTTTATCTTTTCTGATATTTCTATATGCATATAAATGCATTTTTCTGAAAATGAAATGTTCTGCATATATAGCTTTGCTACCTTTCTTGCTAAGTTCACCATAGAGAATACTTATACATATTTTTATTTTACTCTTGAGTAAATTCTGGTGAAAAGGCTTTCTGTATTAAAATGAGCATATATCTTTTAGACTCTTGCAAATTATTGTCCAGAGTGTTGTATGAACATATTTTCTCTTCAACAATATGTGAGAACATTTTATATTCTCACCCTAAAATATCCTATTACTTAAAAAAAATATTTAGCATTTTAATAAGCTAAAATGATGCTTTGTTATGTTTTATAATAATTTCCTTTTTTAAATAAGGATAATTTTCATAGGTTGATTGACCATTTATGCTTTTTAATTTTCTGAATTATCTAGACATAGTTGATGTCTATTTTTTCTATTATTATGTTCATCTTTATATTTATTTGTAGGAAAGTCATTATATATTAAAGATATGTTACAATGTTTAAAACTAGTGCATCTTGCCATTTCAATTGTTCAGAGTATTTTTCTCTATGTAAAGTTTAAGTTTCTATGACATCAAATACAATTTTTAAAAAAAATTTATGGTCTCTGAAAATGGCCAGAAGATATTTGTTACTGTTTTTCTCTTGCAAATAACCACCACTTATTTATTAGTCTTAATGAGATGATTCTCTTCCTTTTGTTCATATATTTTCACAATCATCGGCTGGGTCAAGACACAAATCAGCCTCTCCCAGAATCATCACTGTGCTTCCACTCAGACATCCCCTCACTCCCAAAGACTCTGATCTTCTATCACAATAAACTATCTTTCTTGATTTAAAAAAATATTGAGATATAATTTACATATAACATTACATTAGTTTCAGGTATACAAAATAATTATTTGATATTTGAATATATTGCAAAATTACCAACACAATAAGTCTAGTTAACGTGTCACCATACATAGTCAGAACAATTTTTTCCTTTGTGATGAGGACTTTTACCATACACTGTTAGAAATTTTCAAACGTGCAATACAGTATGTTTGTACCCTACATCTTCATGAGTTATTTATTTTATAACTGGAAGTTTGATTTATTTGATTGAATGTTAAAATTAACTCTGCATTCCTGGAATCAACCCTTCTTTGTCATTGTATATTATCCTTTTTGTATATGGTTGTATTCAAATAGCTAAAATTCTGTTAAAAGCTTTTCCATCTATGCTCGTTAGTAATAATGGTCTAAAGTTTTCTTTTCTTGTAATGTCTAGTTTTGATATCAGGTAATGCTGGCTTCATAGAATGAGTTTGGAATTATTTCCTTATCTTGTTTTCTGGAAGAGCTTGTGAAAAATGGATGTTATTTATTTCTTAAGTGTGTGGTAGAATTCACTAATGAATCCACATGAGCCAGGAATTTCTTTGTGGGAAGGTTCATCCATGAAATTCCCCAGGCAAGAATACTGGAGTGGGTAGCCATTCCCTTCTCCAGGGGATCCTTTCAACCCAAGGATTGAACCCAGGTCAATAGATTCTTTACCCTCTGAGACACCAGGGAAGCCAAGGTGATATATAGCTATTGGTATTCTTGATTTCTTTTTGAGTGTGCTTTGATATTTAGCATCTTTCAGGGAATTTGATCATTTCATATAGTTGTCAAATGTATTGGTATTAAGTTTTCTATAATTGTCTCATTCTTTTAATATCTGTAGAATATGTAATAATATCATTTGATATTGACAGTTTGTATCTTTTCTCTTAATTTTTTTTTATTAGCTAGTAGTCTAGAGGATTAGCAATTTTATTGATTTTTCTTAAAGAATCAGGCTTTGGATTCATTGATATTCTCTATAATATTTTTCTCCCCTTTCATTGATTTCTGCCCTGATTATATTATTTCCTTTCTTCTACTTTATTTACATTAATGTACCCCCTTTTTCAGTTCAAAATATTTCCTAGATTCCCTTTTAATTTCTTATTTGTCCTGTGGATAATTTAGAAATGTTTTATTTAGTTGGTTACATATTTGGATATTTTGAGTAGCTTTCTGTTTTGACCTCTAATTCAATTTCTTTGTGATCAGAGTACATATTATATACACCTTGAATCCTTTTAAATTTATTTAGAGTTGCTTTGTGGCACAAAAATAACATATATATTGCTAAATGTGTTGTGTACACTTGAAAAGACTATATATTTGCTCATATTGAGTGGAGTGTACAGTAAGTGTTCATTGGGTTGATACTGTTAAGTCTTTAATTCTTACTGATATTTTGTCTCCTTGTTCTATCATTTACTGAGAAGGAGGGTACTGAAATATCTAATTTCATGTGTGGATTTATATCGGCAATCTATCAGGTTTTTGCTTTGTGTATTTTGAAACTATACTGGCTAAAAGGAAAATTTCAGAAAGTATATATATATATATATGTGGGTGAACATAAAAGTCAGTTCAAAAAGAGAAAAGCAACAAAATAATAATGCTTTGTGAAGTTTATAACACATAGAAGTCATATATATGACAACAATACCAAAGGCAGAGGGGGTGGTAAAAATGTTTGTGATATAAAATATTCAAGGTAAACTATAATAAATCGGGTGTGTATATTTTAACATCTAGTGTAATCATTGCAAACAGTACAGAAAGATATAACTAAGAAAACCAATCAAAGAAATATAATGAATAAAAACAATCTTTGCTTAATTTGAAGAAAGTAAAGAAGATGGAAGAACAGATTAGGTAATTTGAAAATAGCTGAATTATAGAGCTAATCCCAGTTTATCAATGATTACATTTGCTATAAGTGGCTTAAGCATTCCAATTAAAAGAGATTGTTAGACTGGATTAATACACTTGTGTTCACATATACATGACCTAAATATATACTATTAACAAGAGACACACTTCAAATATAAAGACATAGGTAGTTTGAATCAAAAGAATGGGGCAAAAGATGTCATGCAAACACTACAACCTGAGAGATGTTTTGACTACATCCTTTTCAAATATGAAATTTTCTTATAGGAAGAGAGGGAGAGGAGATATGAAAAATAGAGAAGATGGAAGAGAGAAAGGGTTTGAAAATTTAGAGGAGAAAATAATGGAGACAGGAGAAGAAAGGAATAGGAGGTAGAAAAGAATAGTGAAGGACATAATAAGATGGAGAAAGTTACTGCTATAAATTTCACAAGTAATTTCTCTTTGGGCTTCAAGTTTCTAGAAGCCCCAGCTTCCAATTTCTGACAGTTCTTTCTAGTATGACCACTCCCTAACCTATACCTTTCCATTATTCTATATGTTACATTTTCTAATGCCCAACATTTTTTTTTTTTTAGTCAGCAAAAGGACCTCTGCTCAGTCAGGAAATGTAGTATTAAAATGCTTTCAATGCTTGAGTGCCACTAATTACTTCGATTACCTGCATTTTCCTTAGGGGATGCTAAGGAGCTTCTCCTTGGGAATGCTAAGTACTCCATTCCAGACTCCATGGCCAACACCCTGTCTGCTGAGGGACTGATTTAACAGGGGACTGCTCCACTACAAACATTTTGAAATGAATTTCATGAGGTTTTATATTTGAAATGACCATGAGGCTCCGATCACTGGCAGCACAAAGCTGCAAAAATATGTGACAAGATTGGGTGCAGTTCATCCAAGAACAAGGCAGTCTCAATTTAAGGCCGTAGATGAGATTTATAAACATTTCTATGGAAAAAAGAGAAACCGTTTCAGATTGTCTTTCCTGGATTGGCCTCAAAGAAGTATTTTGTAGGGTTTTTTAAACCTATCCTTACAATGGAATTAGTGGCTTGAATTTTGTCTATTGAATGTTTGGCAACAGTTAGTGGACTTAAATGCACACATTCTTTATGATGACTGGACCATGATGTGGCTAATTATTTCCCCCTCCCCCTGACAAATATGTAAATATTGTCCAAGGTTGTGGGAATTGAGAATAGCATACACATAGTGCACATGCTGTGTTTTTCCCCTTCATGGCCAACTTTGATAATTAAGCAGGCCCTCTTTCCCTAGCTCCTTCGGATCCTTCTTCATACATCCCCTGAGCTGTACCACCAATCATGTAGGCCTGGCTGTACTGTTTCTTAGCTTTTGAGTGTCTGTGTGCCACCGTCTCCTTCAATAATCACAGATTCTCTCTCAGAATAATACTAATTTATTTGATTTTTCAGAAAACAAATGCATAAAGTAAATGCATAGGATTATTACAATATGCAATTACCAAAAGTTTTATAAATCTGTAATACAGTAATAAATTTTCCCTTTTATTAAGAAACATTAAGAAACTAAAACAACACCTACCAATGAGTTTTCATAAAAGTTACCAGGTTTGAACACAGCACTGAACATAAATAATTCCTCTATAAAGTTATGACATGATATAAAAAATCTATAATTTATACTGTTGACAAAGTCACAGATACTTTTTTTCCCCATCCAAGTGAACCCTATATGCAAAACAGAAAAAGAGACACAGATGTACAGAACAGACTTTTGGACTCAGTGAGAGAAGGCGAGGATGGGATGTATCTAGAGAACAGCATTGAAACACGTATATTATCTAGGGTGAAACACATCACCAGCCCAGGTTGGATGCATGAGACAAGTGCTCGGGGCTGGTGCACTGGGAAGACCCAGAGGGATCAGGTAGAGAGGGAGGTGGGAGGGGGGATCGGGATGGGGAATACATGTAAATCCATGGCTGATTCGTGTCAATGTATGGCAAAAACCACTACAATATTGTAAAGTAATTAGCCTCCAACTAATAAAAATAAATGGAAAAAAAAAAAAAAGAATCCTAGGAGGGTAATGTGACTGAGGGGTCATGAAATTTGAAACCTACTGATTTTTAACAAAAACATAAGCAACTAGTAGACTATTAGGGACCAAGAGAATTAAGTGTTTAGGGCATAAGAATTTCTCATAAAAATAAATAGGTAAAAAAAATTGAAGTTCAATATTAAAGATTAATATTATTAGTGAGATCAGTATAAATAGATATATTTTAGGCCTCTACTGCTTTTTATCATTCTTTACTTTGTTTTTCTTTCCTACTTTGATGAAAGGAGGCATGCCTTTCCATACCAAAGTTGTGGTCTTAATAGAAGCCAAAATCTTAATATGGAACTTGCTTTGGGATTTGTGGGCATTCAGAGCATAACAATAAAAATGACATATATCCTAAATGTTGGCTAGATCTATATTGAAAAAAAAAAAACACCACATTTTCCTTCCTGGCCCCGGAAGATGGTTTCAATATTTGAATTTCTGTGTAGACCAACACCGAGTTGGATGCAACAAGCATTGTATCATGAGGTCCTTTCTGTCTGTTGGGCATTAACAATCATCTCTCAGAAGGATGGACCTGTGGCCCTTGGGTTTGTATCTCATTTGATCCTTTTAAAGAAAAACCAAAGGGAGAAAACCCCAGAGTAAAATTCAGAGTCTCGGCCAGAACTCCTCTAACATCAGATCCTCTTTTTTCTTCTCTTGTAAATTGTTACTAAGGCAACACCTTCTGTTTGTGAAGTTGGCCTTTACCATACATCATTAGGACTTCCCTGGTGGCTCAGATGGTAAAGAATCTGCCTGCAATGTTGGAGACCTGTTTTGATCCCTGGGTTGGGAAGATCTCCTGGAGGAGGGCATGGCAACCCACCCCAGTATTCTTCCCTGGAGAATCCCCACGGACAGAGAGGCCTGGTGAGCTACAGTCCATGGGGTTACCAAGTCGGACCCAACTGAACGACTAAGCCCAACACAGCACAGCACATGCGTGACTCAGATGTGAGGATGAACCAGTGGGAATGGTGAGGCTGTGAAGTGATTTGAGAAAGAAATCTGTGCAAAGCAAGGATAATATCCCTTTAAGGGGGGAAAAAAAACTTTCAGAAGAAATTCAGAAGAGGATATAATTCAGTAACCAAACAAGTCTTGTCAAGTTTTAAAAAGTACAATTTAGAAAATGAATGGTTAGAAATTCAGTCAGGCATGTTCATCAGCAAAATGTTATAACGTTTGAAACAGTATCCGCTGTTGGAGCCAGGCAGGGCCTATCATTACTGGTCTAGAAGGGCATACTTTCTTAGCTATTTTAATTCTCTTAAAACAAAAATAATTTGTTTTCCACTTTTTCTTTTTTTTTCCCCATTGAAACTGAGACAATAGTAGATGGAAGATGAGTAGATTCAATTAATTTTCTTCATCTAGGAGAAAGGTTATTAGATGTTATACAGTTATAGCCATAATAAAAAGCATATGTGATATGGGGGATTTTATATGATTATTGGTAAACCTCATATTCTTTCAAGAGAAAGCTGACTCTTGAAATACAAAATATGTACTGTTACAAACCATTTGAGAAATTCTGCTGGAAGTATTTTTTTAATTGAGTGGAGTGACACATATCATTGATTCATATACAGGGAAGCCTTGCCAAGTCAACCACAGTTTACCATACCACAGAAGTTTTCACGAGCCTCTTGCTTCTGCCAGTGCAGTGCATCCCCAAGGAGACCCATGTGTAGACCACAGCGGCTCCCTCAGTTCACAGATCCCAGGCTTCCCACAGGCAGACAGTGTGCTGGGGGCAGTGGGCATGATTCTTTGCAAGGCAGCACCCATCCATGACAGTGTGCATACTGACATTGACAGCTCACTCCAGTCCACACACCTGGAAAGGCAGGGGGAGGAAGGGCCATCACTAGGAACTGGCTTCTCCAACACCGCCCCAGCTCTCTCCACCTAAAGCACTCGTTCAAGCCAGTCCCTGGCAGCTGCACTCCAACATTCACTGCCAATCTTCCAGGGGGCATTCTCCTAATTGCCTCATTTTCCATAGAGCATCTGAAACTTTCTCTATAGTAAGAAAAGGAGAGAGAGAGTTTCTGCCAGTCCCAACTCAACCTTCCTTCCAGGGACACCCACCATGCAGATCTGGAAGTCCGCCTGCAGAAGCTGTTTCCAGCTGGCTTTGCTTTGGTCTCACTCTGCAGAGGCATGCCGGCTCCATACCATTCACACCTGGGTGAGGCACCTTGGCCAGTTGACAGGGTAACCTAGGAGGGAAGTTCAGTGTCATAATCTGAAGCGTGTGTGTGTGTGTGTGTGTGTGAGTGTGATTTGTGAGCAGAGAGAACGGGCCAAGCTTGTGAGTACAAAGCCTTTCCTGAGTCATCCTTCTGTATTGTGCTGTTTGGGCCTGCCTTGCTAAGCACCACTTAGAGCTTTTGTTGGGGAGCCCAGTTGCCTTCCACTGAACCACATGATGAGCTTAAGGATCATTTATTCAAGCAGCATGGCCTCTCTTCACTGAGGCAAGTGAACATCTTACATTTCAGTAACTCCCCCACCAGGGAAACGCAAGCCCTTCCGCAGGACCAGTGTCCTGAGAGCAGAGAGCCTCACTGCCCTGAGGGCTGTGCTGAGACAGAGGAGGGGATGAATAGGATCCAAGCAGCATTGTTTCTGGCCTCGGCACAGGCCCTTGGGGTAATGTGATAGTCCCCGCAGGCTAGCCTGGGGAGGAGGCCTCTGCACACCTCACTCAGGGATCAACTTCTGACCTCCTGGCTCTCACTCCCCCCAAGCCCCCACCCAAACGATTTTGTTTAAAACCCTGGCTGCTCTGCCATGAATTATTCTTTAGTTAAGGGGTTTGGCTCCTGTGTGAGTTACTGTGGTTTGAAAAGAGAAAGGAAAAATAAATCAGAGCATCTGGGTTTAGCCAAGACCCAATGCCTAATCGTGGAGAAGTGGAAAGAAGCTGGACATGGCAAATAGAGGAGCAGGGAAAAGAGGTTTATGGATGTGCTCTTTCACACTGCTCAGATCATTACTTGTAAAATTGTTTAGAATTGTTTAGAAGTGTTTTTTTCTGTGTCTGAATTTCTCTGGGAGGGGGATAAGAAGAAGATGCATTCTGTTGGTAGTCAGCATTGTCTTCTTTGGGTTTTCAAACCCCTTAAGGGGATTCTTAGGAGCTCTGGAACTGCTTCTCTGACAATCCAGAAACAGGTCAGGGAGCCAAGTTGCCCAGACACAGGTTTAACCTGAATCGCTGCTTGGTTTTGCAGTGAAAATGAACAGTTTTTGTTTGTGATTTAGCTGGCATTTACCTGTGCTGTCGCTGGCTGATTAGCAGGAAAACAAAGTATTAACTGAGTGTCCAAAGCAGTTTAAAGTTTTACTTTTGTCCCAGTTACTTACTCTTTTAAGGTAGGACAAAGACTTTTAAACAAAAATGCCCAGTCTTTGGAAAGTCTCTTCTTCCCCAGGTTTCTCTCCTTTCAACGGTGTCTGGCTCTGTGGGTCATTGGGAGGAAATGGCCCTGGCCTCTGGCTCACCGAGCTGTGACGTGTGGCAGCCTGCTCCTAGACACCGTCCCATGGCCCCTGGGTACCGTTTCCTTTCGGGCTTTATATCTGTAGATGGAAAGTGCGTGGCTTCTTTCAGTTTGGAATGTCCCCACAGAGCCAGGGCCACCCTCTTCTTGCTGATTTGGCTTCCCATAGCTCTCATGGGCTGTGGAGCATCACCCTTCTGCCTCACCCTGCCTCTGCCTTTGCAAGATCACCCAGCCTTGTCTCATAAAGTCCCTGGCAATCCATTCTCTTAGCTCAGTGTAGGGGCCACCTGGGGGTTCAGATCAGCTCAGAAGCAAAGTCCAGGGCTTCTCTGTTACCTCAATGCCCTGTCCTGCTGGGGTCTAGCTCAGGGGGTGTCTGGCAGCTAGAGAGGAGCAGCTTGATTTCTGTGTTACCTCGAGTGCCTCCCACCCTTGGGAACAAAGCCTAGAGGGGCAGTCAGGAAACACATGTTCCATTACTACTTTCTCCTACCTAGATTTCCCCTTGTCTTCCTCAGGAAGGAGATGAAAGAATAGGATTTTCCGTTATCCCTTTCTTCCACTTGACTCAAGTTAAGCCTTAAACAAGAGTACTTGGGACATCATCTCATATTTACAGAAGGTCATTAACTGGTCTTTTCAGGATTGTTCTCAATATATGAAAGGAGAGAAAGGAATTGAGCAAAACTTTTCTTTCCACAAAACCTGATTTTTTAAGCCTAAAATCTCTCTAAGAAGTAAAATTTCACCTGCTCCTGCTATGGGGAGCTTGACCTCCAGGATAAAAAATTGCAATGAAATATTCATTAAAGGAAAATGTAAAGATCATAAGTTTAAAATTTGCTGATGCATTTTCAGTACTTAAATCTCATGTGGCCAGGACTGCTGCACTATATAGCTTGAGGGGGATGAGACTGGTGCTCACTGGAACATCTGGCATAGAGTTGTTGAAAGGAGAGGATTCCCGGAGGTAGAAAATCTTTCTGGAATGAGAGGTCAATCGAATTCTTAACCATGGTCTTCTAACATTGTTTGCTCCTGTAATAGCGGAGTAACCAGGAAAAGAAGAGTTTCATTTAAGTTAAATGGCAGAAAGCTACAGGTGAAATATATTTTGACTATCCTGTTGTTTGACCTTCTTCACCAAGAATGTTTTTACATGACACCTGTAACCACAAATGTTCCATATGTCACCTTTGAGGATAAGCTTCTAATGTTCTGTGTTACTATCCTCTGCTTGAGTGAATAGTCTTTCTGTGCTCCAGGCTCCCTTTGGTAGTTTTCCATGAAATTTTAAAATAAACATAAAAATAAATGCTATGCTTAATTATAAACTTTGAAAGGGTGACTTATGTTCAAGTTCCATTTATGAGATGAACTACCTTTCCCCACTTATTGAAATATCACTTAGTTATATATCAAATGTGGTTTATATTAGGATTTATCCCTCTTCACTCTCTTTTAATTTTTGTCTATTCCAAGACCATCATTTTTTGTTAGCCATACCTTTCTATAATGTGTTTGTGTCTGATAAAACAAGTTCCCCCTTCAATAGTTTCAATGACCAGGGAGAAATGTAGGGAAGAATACCTACCAGGGCGTCCACTTTAGTTCATGAAAAGCAAGATGAGGAGGTGTTGGAGAGGTAGTAAAGATGGAAAGAGTGGAGAGAAGGAATGGGGAAGAAAAAGATTTGGGATTAGTGCTACCCATGGAAAAAAATCACATGTAAGATAAAATTCCACCCAGATCCTTTGCTTCCTACTCCATACAGTATGATGGTATGAATATTAGCAGTGCAATACATACCACCATCATGATCATGTCCAAAAGAACATCATTGCAGACCTGCATTAATGGATAAGGCCCTTGAGAAAGTGGCTGAGATCTCTGGCCTAATATCTATGGAGTGAGTTTGAGCACTGAATTCAGAGATGAATGTACAAAATGACCCTCTGAAAGGAGGATCTTATTTTCTCCAAAATGTTGGACCATACTAAATTGTTAACAGTGGTGTTATACACCATTTTGGGAGGTCAAATATCCTGATCAACCTAACTCACTGTTGCACGTTCGTATTGCTCTCTAAGGGCACAAAGAGAAAACTGTTTCTGGGAAAAGCTTGGATTTTTCCCTTGAGTGAAAGGATCCTTTCTGCCTCAGGAATTTTTATTTACACCAGCTTTCCCAAAGGTCTCTCCATCTGCTCCTTTTTTCCCACAGAATCAGTTAACATTCTTTGTTGAGAGTACAGATTTACATAATTGGCTCTTCCTGATTGGAATGGATGTATTGTAAACCGCTTTGGGAAGCATGTAGTAGACCCACACTGTAGACTTCTGGAAGTTTCATTATTATTTTTTTCTTTCTTGTCCTCTCTCTATTTGTGATCTTTCTTAGTCTTTATGATTTTTTTCCTTGTTAACTTGAAACCATTCTTTATGAAACCATTATAGACTTTTATCCTATATAATCAGAAGCCTTTGTTTAATGTATAGATCCTTTGTTAAAAGAATTGCATGGGAAAATTTAATGAAGTCATTTTAGTGAAGTAGTTAGCAGTCATTTTGTATGCAAACCTTAACTTGGGAAATTGGGAGATGTTTGCAGAGATAATGGGATGTAGAAAAATCCAAATGCCCACTTTTTTTTTTCTTTTTTGCATCATCTCTTAATATAGACTATCTACATTGCTTCTACTAGAGTATTTTATGTATAGCTTTCCTTGAACAAAAGTTGAGGACATAGACTGTATTAATTTATATTGACTTTTTGAATGTTTAAATTAAAAATCATCAGATTTGCATGAACTAGACCTCTGGATTGTTAACACATGCACAAAAAATGTTGAGAATGATGTATGGGATGAAAATTTGAAGTTGTATACATTTAGCTTTAGAGTAGAGCTGCCACCACCTTCTGAAAATACAAAAGATTTATTTTGCCTTCTTGTTCAGCTCTCTTCTGAGTTCTCACACAAAAACTTCTTAATTGGCTATCAGAGAGTAATATCTACGTCTCGTCCTAAGATCTCCTAGGTATTTTACCAGAAGGTGCAGGAGAAACAAGAGAGGCATATACTCAACAATATAATTGTTTTATAGACACAAGATTTGATTCCACATGTGTTGTTGTGATACTAAGGAAAAATATTCTCATCGCTTTTCTTTCATGTTTATCTAAAACTGATCTCAATTCAAGATAAAAAGACAGTTCTAAAATTTTAAGATTATTTTACTACCAGAGAGAGACAATAAAAACTGCATTTCTATCAAAATTGTAGGCTATGTTTTCTTTTTAAATTAAGCTTAAAAAGCCAGTCCCAAGTTTTAGCACAGAAGCCCACAAAGGGTAGGGGCAATATTTATTTAGCAAGGGTGGTTAATAATTGTCTTAATCTGACCTTGTTATTATTTTAATGCAAAGTGAATATTATTATAAATTGAAGGAAAAATGTGTTTCTGAACACCTTAAAAATAAAAAAAGCAAAAGCAACCTTTTGAATTCAGTTCAAAAATTTTTGAAGTGAGTAAGACTCATTTCAAGTAGTGAGAAAACTCCATGATAGAAACATATTTATGAACTTATTATCTACAACATTTTCTTGAAATATTTCCCATTTTTCTCTCCTATCTTTCAGTTTGATAGTTGGGCAGGGTTCATTGTTTTCTAGATGCTTTTTAGACTGAAAATTCCAAAGGCCCAAGATTTAAAGGAAACAGGTGGTGTGGATTTGAAGATGGTGGTGTGGATTTGAAGATGGTGGTGATTTTCTTGGAAAATAGAAAATATTTCCTTGGTCTGAGGAGGAGAGAGACCCTGTATCCAGGACAGAGGGGCCCTGGACTCTGATTCCTGGATGGCCCCATGAAAAGAGACTCAGGAGACACCAGAGGGGAGCTTCAAATCCATTTTGGGTACATTCTAGTAAGATCATAGATTGCCACTCCACACACAAGCACCAAAATGTCTTTCCCTGAGTAGAGATTCTTCAGAAGTAGTGGAGAACACTCAGTCTTAAAAAAGCCAAGCAGACGGCATAGAGGGCTATCTAAACTACTGTTGGGATCAATCTGCCCACCCCCAAAGATAATGAATAGCTTAGTACATACCAGTGTAGAGAAAAATCTTCAGGAATAGGAAGAACGTTGCAGACTCCACTGTGCCTTCATACTTGGTCAGTCCTCTAGAGTATGTCTGCCTGCATACTCGGTTGCATCTGACTCTTTGTGACCCCTTGGACTGTAGCCCACCAGGCTCCTCTGTCCATGGGATTTCCCAGGCAAGAATACTGGAGTGGGTTGCTGTTTCTTTCTCCAGGGGATCTTTCCGACCCAGGGACTGAACCCGCGTCTACCTAAGTCTCCTGCATCGCGGGCAGATTCTTTGTCACTGATCCACCAGGGGAGCCTCTAGAACTTACTGCTAAAGATGAGAGGGGGAAAACTGCACAGCATACTGATGGAAATTACCTTCTGTCTTCTGACATAATGGGAACAAAATAGAAATTCATTTGAGTTATAGACAATAAAGTTAAAATTTCCCACTTATCTCAGTGTGTGGATTGAGATTTATACTCTGTAATGGAGGGCAGGGGAAATGAGGATGAGCATCACAATATCAGGGACTTCTACCACTTTATTAGATTCAGCTGAAGCCATAGAAGGAGGGTTACTTTTTTTCTAGAAAGAACATACTTTCCTTTAATGACTGTTTAAAGCACCGTCAGTATCAGTAGACTGGCAAGAGTTAAAAAGAGCTCCTAAAGGCGGTCTATCTACAGGTTCTGCTGTGAGATCCCATGCTGCAGGAAGCCAGTCTTCAATAAGTGTCAGCCTTTTTTCTTTTCTTTCACTTTTTTTGTTCTGTTTGTTATGTATTAAGTCTGTCTTCTGTTTTATTGCTCATAAACTAGTAATACTTTAATAGGTGTCTTTGCTATGATATAGACTGCATAAGATTTCTACTTTAGTTTAAACTTTCTACTTTAGTTTACTTGCTTCTCTAATTTTTAATTTCTTTTTATCCTTCATTTTATTTCCATTACTTTAGAGCCCTATTGCCATGTAATTTTTCTTTTTCCTCTTTTTAATTTATTTTAACACTACTTGTGTTTATTAGCTTCTGTTGTAATCTTTCCTCCCTTCTAGTTTTGTGTTTTGAATATATTGTGTTTTTATCCTTTATCTTAAGTATTATTTTTTCTACCTTATATTATTTTTCTTTCTAAGATGTTTTATCCTGCTGGTTATTTGTAACTTTTCTTAGTCTGAAGATTTAATCCTCTTCATCCTCTATCTTTTCTTAATTATTTTACTTTGTTTTTACTTCCTTTACCTCAAAGGAAATAGGATTTAATTTCTAAATTACAAACAAATAGCAGGGTTCTAATCATGCCAGTAAGGTATGGACTCTGAAAAGGCCAGAGCAGCACTATTAACTCTCAAAACTGAAACAGGTCTATGAAAAACTGATAAAAAGATAATATAAATTAGGCAAAACAATGATAGTAGGACCAGAAAGAGAAGGTTTATATAAAAATGAAGGGGAACAATGTCAAAAGATTGTCAGAAAGTAAGAGGTTATATCTTTTAACAATTCATTAAGAGGTCTAGATAAGATGCTAGAAAAACTATTATGATCCATCCATTCTTCCTGTAAGTTAAGGAAAATAATTTTGATTCATTATAAAGTAATTATAGCACTTCCCTGTTTCAATTCAGTTCAGTCGCTCAGTCATGTCCGACTCTTTGCAACCCCATGGAATGCAGCAGCCAGGATTCCCTGTCCATCACCAACTCCCAGAGTTTACTCAAACTCATGTCCATTGAGTTGGTGATGCCATCCAACCATCTCATTCACTGCTATCCCCTTCTCTTCCTGCCTTTAATCTTTCCCAGAAACAGGATCTTTTCCAATGAGTTGGTTCTTTGCATCAGATGGCCAAAACATTGGAGCTTCAACTTCAGCGTCAGTCCTTCCAATGAATGTTCAGGACTGATTTCCTTTAGGACTGACTGTGGTCCAAGGGACTCTCAAGAGTCTTCTCCAACACCACAGTTCAAAAGCATCAATTCTGCCTGCCAATTCAGGACATGTGGGTTGGATCTCTGGATCAGTACGATCCCCTGGAGAAGGAAAGGGCAACCCACTCCAGTATTCTTGCCTGGGAAATTCCATGGGCAAGAAATATGTTGGGCTATGGTCCATGGGGACATAAAAGAGTTGAACATGACTTAGTGACTAAACAACAGTAACAACAAAAGTAATTATAAAAAAAAGAAAATACAGAGCATAATAATGTCCCTACAGAAAATCTAAAGCCAGAAAGACATGCCTACAGAGCAAATTAAAAATATAACCTGATAACCTAACATTTCAAAATAAGTTAGAACTTAGAAATAATAGAAGTCAGGAAAGAGTAATCAAAGAAAAAGAAAAATTTCAGAATTGAAGACTAAACTTGAACATACATGAGAATAAAGACAATAATAAAACCAATAATACCTGAAGATAAATAGTAAGCAAAA
Source organism: Cervus elaphus (assembly GCF_910594005.1). NCBI lineage: Eukaryota > Metazoa > Chordata > Mammalia > Artiodactyla > Cervidae > Cervus > Cervus elaphus. The sequence goes on along the minus strand of NC_057839.1, from coordinate 15,387,716 downwards.
AGAAAAAAATTCAGGAAGAGGAAATAATTTAAGAAAAAGTGAAAGATGAAGATAGACAAAAAGGTCCAACATGTATATAATTAGGAATCTCTGAACAAGAAAACCAAAGCAATGGAAAACCAGTAAAAAGCATACCTCAAGAAAATGTTTTTGAAATTAAAAAGACAAAACAGCACATTGAAAGAGCTAACCATGTATCTGTTGGAATTTGGCATAGAATTGTGTCATTTAAAATATGGATAGAGCAGCAAGTCACATCATAGTACAATTAGTGAAGTCGCTCAGTCGTTTTCAACTCTTCGTGACCCCCATGGACTGTAGCCTACCAGGCTCCTCTGTCCATGGAATTTTCCAGGCAAGAGTACTGGAGTGGGTTGCCATTTCCTTCTCCAGGGGATTTTCCTGACCCAGGGATCAAACCCAGGTCTCCTGCATTGCAGGTAGATGCTTTACCATCTGAGTCAACAGGGAAGGCCGTAGCACAATTACCAGACTGTAAAGAAAAAGAAATTGAAAACTAAGAAAAAAGACCAAGAAAGACCTTTTCTTTATCAAGAAAAGAAAATCTGATGTCATCAAACTACTTGATGGTAATACTTTCTTGCCAAAAGATAATGGAAGAACATGTTAAAATACTCAATAAGGGAAATATGACCAATAATTTTCTCTCCAGTCAAAGTGACTTTCTGATAGAAAAGTTGCATGCAAACTGTTATGAATGTGTAATAATTCATGGGATATATTTTTTCCTGAGGAATGTACTAGAGAATGAGTTTCAGGCAACAATAAAGAATGAAATAAAATTGGCAAACATGCTGGTGATGAATACTAAATATATATTTACATATAGAACTAATACCAAGTGTTAGTTATGTAACAGGAAGTATGGTGTTCAATGGCTACATAGTCTGAAAATTATGATATACTGTTATTGTTAAAATACAAGGAAAATAAATCACATAGAAGTATAGAAAGCTTACTAAGTAATTTATGGTTACTATTAGGAGTTAATTAATATTATTTCAAGCCAGATGCTGAGGTAGAGGCAAGGAAAAGAAGTTATTATCTTATAATATCCCTATGTGTGCTAAGTCACTTTAATCACGTCTGACTCTTTGCGACCCTATGGACTGTAAACCACAAGGCCCCTCTGTCCATGGGATTCTCCAGGCAAGAATACTGGAGGGAATTGCCATGCCCTCCTCTGGGGGATCTTCTGGACCCAGGGGTGGAACCCATGTCTCCCACTGTGTCTCCTGCACAGTGGGAGCCAAATAGGAAATAACCAGAAAAGGGAGGTTGCTAGGTGTATTATATAACATAAAACAGTATGACAGAGTTGAAATGAAAATATTGATCATATCACAAAATTAAAAATTTAATAGAATTATAAGTTCTTTTTCTGATTGGCAAACAAAGTAGTATCCAATGCTATATTATATATTATACATATCCAAAGGAAAGAGATTGAGAATGGTTGAAAGTAATTCTCAAAAATATATCAAGCACATACAAATAAAACACTGCTTAAATTATTAATGTCTTACAAGGTAGAATTTAAACCAGAAAATAATAAAAGAGAGATATTTATATATCCAAAGGCTAAAATTTGCAGTGAAAATATAACAATTATTTATATAGTCACAGAAGTATCTTTCATTCTCCGGGAGTTCAGAAAATAGTCGGAAGTTTAATAATATTTGAAAAATTTAATATACTTTAAAAATGCAAAATGGATGAATCAGACTAAAAATTAATGATAATATAGAATAAAGCCAGCAAATATTTTTTGGAAAAGGCCAGATAGTATCTGTGTTTTAGATTTTCTGGTCCATACTGTCCCTGTTGCAGGTACTCAACTCTTACGTTGAAGAATAAAACAGTCAGAGATAATGCATAAATAAATAGGTGTGGTTCTTATCCAAGAAAATATTATTCACAAAAGCAGGTTGGGTCAGACTATAGTTTGCTAACTAGCCCTTCATATGGAAACCTAAATAACATCATCAGTATATGCATATATCTTTCTATGTAATTAAATATTATATCTTGCTGTCTAATCATATGTATACATTTTTTCTAGTGTGTGAGAAGCATTCACAAAAATTAACCCTAATATAGTCCATAGAAAAAGCCATAAATTTCAAATATTTGATATTTTACAGGAGTATTTTCTTACTATAATGGAATAATACTAGAAATTATAAAGACCTAAAAATGCACAAAACATTCTAATACCTGGAAACTCATGCCATTAAATCCTACATCCATAAGACTAAGAAAAATGGAAAATAAAAAACTCCATTTATTGGAGTTAAAAAAACTCCATTCAAAATGTTAAAAGTTAAATCACAAAATAAACCAAAATAATCCAAGAAAGGAATTGATTATAAACATAAATGAACACGTTAGGAAACAGAAATGCTATAAATAAAATGCTATATATAGCAAACAGAAATACTATAAAACCAAAAGCTTTATTTAAAAAACAAAGCAAAACAGAAAGCCACTAGGTAATCTGATCAAGAAAGAAGGAGAGAAAGCATATTATAAACAATTAGAGAGGACAAAATAAATAATCATAAAAAGAGAAAAATTTTAAATAATTTTAAGACACTTTGGAAACATTTTGGAACTCTATGCAAATATTTGAAAGTCTAACCTAAGTAGATAATTAAACAAAAGTTACCAAAATAACAGGAGAGGCATCTCTACAGACAGATCACCTTCAAAAAAATAGGAAACATACCTAAAGCTACCCCGATGAAAGAACATACTCTCCCAATAGATTCATGGGAGAATTCAACTTTTTAATAATGACATGATTATAATGCCACTTAAGTTATTCCAGAGTGTAAAAAAAGAAGAGAAAAATTCAAGTTTATTTTTATGAAGAACGCATTAAATCCCCATAGCTAACCCATGATTACATCAGAAATGATGGACTAATCTTACTTATGAATATTGATACAGACATCCTATATAAATTTAAATATTAGTGTATCAATAAAAAACAGACTCCATTGATACATTTTATAAAGTATGAATAGGTGGGGTTTATTTTAATAATAAAAGGATCCCTTAGAAGAAATGGAGTAGCCACCATAGTCAACAAAAGAGTCCTAAATGCAGTACTTGTATGCAATCTCAAAAATGACAGAATTATCTCTGTTTGCTTCCAAGGCAAACCATTAAATAACACGATAATCCAAGTCTCTGCCCCAACCAGTAACGCTGAAGAAGCTGAAGTTGAACAGTTCTACGAAGATCTACAAGACCTTTTAGAAGTAACAGAGAAAAGATGTCCTTTTCATTATAGGGGATTGGAATGCAAAAGTAGGAAGTCAAGAAACACCTGGAGTAACAGGCAGATTTGACCTTGGGGTACAGAATGAAGCAGGGCAAAGGCTAATAAGAGTTCTGCCAAGAGAACACACTGGTCATAGCAAACACCCTCTTCCAACAACACAGAAAAGACTCTACACATGGACATCAGCAGATGGTTGACACCAAAATCAGATTGATAATATTTTTTGCAGCCAAAGATGGAGATGCTCTATACAGTCAGCAAACACAAGACCGGGAGCTAACTGTGGCTCAGATCATGAACTCCTTATTGCCAAATTTGGACTTAAATTGAAAAAAAAAAAAATTGAAGAAAATGGGGAAAACCGCTAGGCCGTTCAGGTATGACCTAAATCAGTCCCTTATGATTATACAGTGGAAGTGAGAGATTTAAGGGATTAGGTCTGATAGACAGAGTGCTTGATGAACTATGGACGGAGGTTCATGACATTGTACAGGAGACAGGGAGCAAGACCATCCCCAAGAAAAAGAAATGGAAAAAAGCAAAGTGGCTGTCTGAGGAGGCCCTACAAATAGCTGTGAAAAGAAGAGAAGTGCAGGATCCACTATGACCCACCTCCCAGAATATTGGAAATAAAAGCAAAAATAAACAAATGGGACCTAATTAAACATAAAAGCTTTTGCACAACAAAGGACACTATAAGGTGAAAAGACAGCCCTCAGAATGGGAGAACATATAGCAAACCAAGCAACAGACAAGGGATTAATCTCAAAAATATACAAGCAACTCCTGCAGCTCAATTCCAGAAAAATAAATGACCCAATCAAAAAATGGGCCAAAGAACTAAACAGACATTTCTCCAAAGAAGACATACAGATGGCTAACAAACACATGAAAAGATGCTCAACATCACTCATTATCAGAGAAATGCAAATCAAAACCACAAGGAGGTACCATTACACGCCAGTCAGGATGGCTGCTATCCAAAAGTCTACAAGCAATAAATGCTGGTGAGGTGTGGAGAAAAGGGAACCCTATTACACTGTTGGTGGGAATGCAAACTAGTGCAGCCACTGTGGAGAACAGTGTGGGGATTTCTTAAAAAACTGGAAATAGAACTGCCATATGACCCAGCAGTCCTACTCCTGGGCATACACACCAAGGAAACCAGATCTGAAAGAGACACGTGTACCCCAATGTTCATCGCAGCACTGTTTATAATAGCCAGGACATGGAAGCAACCTAGATGCCCATCAGCAGACAAATGGATAAGAAAGCTGTGGTACATATACACCATGGAATATTACTCAGTCATTAAAAAGAATTCATTTGGATCGGTTCTAATGAGATGGATGAAGCTGGAGCCCATTATGCAGAGTGAAGTAAGCCAGAAAGATAAAGACCAATACCGTATACTAACGCATATATATGGAATTTAAAAAGATGGTAATGATAACCCCATATGCAAAACAGAAAAAGAGACACAGATGTACAGAAGAGACTCTGGGACTCTGTGGGAGAAGGTGAGGGTGGGATGTTGTGAGAGAACAGCATCGAAACAAGTATACTATCAAGGGTGAGACAGATCGCCAGCTCAGGTTGGATGCATGAGACAAGTGCTCAGAGCAGGTGTACTGGGAAGACCCAGAGGGATGGGATGGAGAGGGAGGCGGGAGGGGTGATCGGGATGGGGAACACATGTAAATCCATGGCTGATTCATGTCAATGTATGGCAAAAACCACTACAATATTGTAAAGTAATTAGCCTCCAACTAATAAAAATAAATGAAAAAAAAAGCAAAGGAGAAAAGGAAAGATACACCCATTTGAATGCAGAGTTCCAAAGAATAGAAAGGAAAGATAAGAAAGCCTTCCTCAGTGATCAGTGCAAAGAAATAGAGGAAAATAATAGAATGGGAAAGACTAGAGATCTCTTCAAGAAAATTAGTGACACCAAGGGAACATTTCATGCAAAGATGGGCTCAATAAAGGACAGAAATGGTATGGACCTAACAGAAGCAGAAGATATTAAGAGGTGACAAGAATACACAGAAGAACTGTACAAAGAAGATCTTCATCACGATGGTATGATCACTCACCTAGAGCCAGACATCCTGGAATGTGAAGTCAAGTGGGCCTTAGGAAGCATCACTACTAACAAAGCTAATGGAGGTGATGGAATTCCAGTTGAGCTATTTCAAATCCTAAAAGATCATGCTGTGAAAGTGTGGCACACAATATGTCAGCACATTTGGAAAACTCAGCAGTGGCCACAGGACTGGAAAAGGTCAGTTTTCGTTCCAATCCCAAAGAAAGGCAATGCCAAAGAATGCTCAAACTACCACACATTGCACTCATCTCACACGCTAGCAAAGTAATGCTCAAAATTCTCCAAGCCAGGCTTCAGCAATACGTGAACCGTGACCTTCTAGATGTTCAAGCTGGTTTTAGAAAAGACAGAGGAACCAGAGAACAAATGCCAACATCCGCTGGATCACCGAAAAAGCAAGAGAATTCCAGAAAAACATCTATTTCTGCTTTATTGACTATGCCAAAGCCTTTGACTATGTGGATCACAATAAACTGTGGAAAATTCTGAAAGAGATGGGAATATCAGACCACCTGACCTGCCTCTTGAGAAATCTGTATTCAGTTCAGGAAGCAACAGTTCGAACTGAATATGGAACAACAGACTGGTTCCACATAGAAAAAGAAGTACATCAAGGCTATATATTGTCACCCTGTTTATTTAACTTATATGCAGAGTACATCATGAGAAATGCTGGGCTGGAAGAAGCACAAGCTGGAATCAAGATTGCTGGGAGAAATATCAACCTCAGATATGCATCGTATGGCAGAAAGTGAAGAAGAACTAAAGAGCCTCTTGACGAAAGTGAAAGAGGAGAGTGAAAAAGTTGGCTTAAAGCTCAACATTCAGAAAACTAAGGTCATGGCATCTGATCCCATTCACTTCAGGGCAAATAGATGGGGAAACAGTGGATGACTTTATTTTTTATTTTGCAGCTTCAAAATCACTACAGATGGTGACAGCAGCCATGAAATTAAAAGATGCTTACTCCTTGGAAGGAAAGTTATGACCAACCTAGATAGCATATTAAAAAGCAGAGACATTACTTTGCCAACAAAGGTCCATCTAGTCAATGTTTGTCCAGTAGTCATGTATGGATGTGAGAGTTGGACTATAAAGAAAGCTGAGCACAGAAGAATTAATGCTCTTGAACTGTGGTGTTGGAGAAGACTCTTGAGAGTCCCTTGGACTGCAAGGAGATCCAACCAGTCCATCCTAAAGGAGATCAGTCCTGGGTGTTCATTGGAAGGACTGATGTTGAAGCTGAAACTCCAATACTTTGGCCACCTGATGCGAAGAAGTGACTCATTTGAAAAGACCCTGATACTGGGAAAGATTGAGGACTGGCAGAGAAGGGGACGACAGATGATGAGCTGGTTGGATGGCACCACCGACTCAATGGACATGAATTTGGGTATACTCCGGGAGTTGGTGATGGACAGGGAGGCCTGGCATCTGAAGTCTGTGGGGTCACAAAGAGTCTGACACAACTGAGCGACAAAACTGAACTAATTCTAGTAATGCAGGAGTATTTAAATTCAGAGAAAATGGTAAAAAGCTATTGTACTAACAGGAAACATTAAAGGTATACAATACTAATAGAACTACAATACAAAATAATACTAATAGAAAACATTAAAGATCTATTATAGTAATAGAACTACAACACAAAATCATATGATCATTTCCGTAGATGCAGAAGGGTTTCCCTTGTGGCTCAGCTGGTAAAGAATCTTCCTGCAATGTAGGGGACCTGGGTTCCATCCCTGGATTGGGAAGATCCCCTGGAGAAGGGAAAGACTACCCACTCCAGTATTCTGGCCTGGAGAATACCATGGACTCTATAGTCCATGGGGTCACAAAGAGTCGAACACACTGAACAGCTTTCACTCACACAGATGTATACAAGGCCTATAGAAAAATCCAGCAACTACATGTACCAAAAAACTCAGTAGAGTGTAATTGATAGATGCATCATTAAACAGGATAAAATATAAGATAACTCTGGATTATAATCCAAGAGTTTTTCTCTTAAGGAACTCTGGTACGTAGACCGCAAAATGTCTATGACAGCATTGTTTATAATAGCAAAAAGCTGGAAATAAGCTAAATAATCATCAAAGTACTACATTACTGCTACATAACTACTGCAGTAGTTAATACAAATTAGCTAGCACTAAATAGATTGGCTGTGCACCTATCTGCTAATTTCAATCAACATGACTTTGTCAAATCTACTTGATTTCCTTGGGCTTTAGGTGTTCCTATCTGTAAAACAGAGAAAACATCCATTCTGCAGTGTTACAGTCAGAATTAGAGTTAATATATGTGTAAAGCTCTTTGCACAGTGTGACGTAGGCACTCAGTTGATGATTATCTCATAAGTGCACTGATGCTGCCAAGTTTACTTAACTAGGTTATAGCAACTAAAATAAATGGAGCTTTAATAATAAGGCAAAAGCTATCAGATCCTTTTCATTATGTTGTCTTAGCTGAGGTCCACATCTCTTTTTTGCTTGAATTACTGTAATAACCTCCTATCTGATCTTCCTGACTCCAGTCTGTTTTTTCTTACCAAGAGTTTTTCAAACCATAGATCACATCCCGTTAGAGTTATGAAGTCAACTGAAGGCTGAGACCAGAATTTTAAACAATGAAACAGAATAGAAAATATCAGTGCATCACATGCAGTGCAACTCTATTTTGCTTTGTGAAACTATTCTTTAGTTCTCTTTCTGTGTTTAAGTGCTCTATTTGCTATGTATTTCCTATGGGTGATAAAGTTTGATGTATCTCTGTATATGGTCCATTCTCTATAAGTCAGCTAAAGTGATCTGCAATGCAAATCTGGTTATGTCACTTTCCAACTTATATAGCTTTGATGAAAGAAATTAAGCCCTTACACACAAGTCTCCTGCAGATCTTAAGCTCTTTTTCCATCCTTGACTCCTGTCTATGGCCTCTGTATTACCCCGTTTGCACAATGGTGATCTATTTGTAGTTCACTGAACAAGTTACACTGTTAGCCTTCACACACTTGCACATGTGGGTCCTCCCCTTGGTTACCCATCTCCTCCTGTGACTAATATCTCTTGATTATGCTGTAAAATTTAGCATATGCCACTTCTTTCAGGAAGACTTCCCTGATTGTCTCTTCTGGGCTCTACAAGTGCCACGTTCTTATTGTTACAATAATACTTATGCCGAGTAGAACAATTTTAATTTATTAGCCGGTCTTATCTGCTAGAACATAAGTTTCTTGAAAACAAGGGCTGTTTTTATTTAACTAAGAATCCCCCATGAAAAGCAGAAAATAAATCTGACGTCCCTCAGGACCCCAATATGTGATTACTCGTGCTTACTTGGGTGGCAAGTGAGAGATGGTGGTGCACATGATGAAATCTTAGGAATTTATCTGCTTTGTTTTATTTTGTTTTTCATGCCCCAAATTTGGTCTTTAATTGATATTCAGTTTACTTTTTTATAGTAAGGCAAAAAAAGACCTTTTGGAGTCACTGATAGAAAAGCAGATTTGAATGTAGTTACCCTTTGATATATTATAATCTTTTGTCTATTAATTTTAACTAGAATACTGTAGTTATGAAACCAGTGCTTTAGTCTCTCTCTTTCTCTCGATTGCTGATGTCTGAAATCAGCTTGTTAAATAAAGTTCATCTGTAGAGCCTCTTTTGTGGCAGCTGTCCCCAGTAAACACACCCCCTGCACTATAGCATGCTAAGTCTTTTGAGCCAAAAGATATGTCAAACCATTAGTTATCAAAGAAGCCATGACATGTGGGTAGTGGAAATTCCTTAACTAGATTGCATGTGGATCTGATATAAATGAAATATATCATTACTCTTCAAAGATGGATTTTCTGGGTTTTAGGCTGTTTTTATTTCACATTTTCTTTCTTATTTCCTGTCTTTTGATCATTTATTTATGGCTAACAGCTTTGTAACAGCACAGATACAGGGAGAACAGAGGAAAATTAAAATGTGTATTAAGTTCCTAATATTCATAAGAATGAGGATTGAGTGTTCACCACTCACTTGTCTGTCAGACATTATATATAACCAGCGCTGTTCTGTGCACTGTGAGTTAGCTCACACCAGCCCTGCAAGCCTTAGTTTGGGAAATTAAAGTTTGGCAAGATAAAGTAAGCTGTCACAGTTACATAATTAGAGCTGATTTCTCATTCTTTATATTTAAAATGCAAAAATATGATTGGATAGAAAGTAAACATGAGGGGCTAAACTGGAAATTTGAGTTTATGGTTGATTTCTTCAAGGAAACTTTTTCCTGCCCATGGGTTATATAGAATATTCTGGACAATGGGTATCCTCCTGCACTTCACAGTTTTTACTTGTCTGGTATATTTTGCTGTACCATTAAGAAATTAATAAAAATCAAAAAACAAATCTTATTCATTCATTCAGTTATTCATATTTTAGAGTCTAGAGATACAAGCAAAAATAGGAAACACTAGAATCAGTGAAGAATTTAGACATGTAAGTAAAAATTATAGCATTGTAATCATAGATACCTATGAACTGATACAAACAGTAGGAGAAAAATAGAATGAGCACTTAACTCTTTCTGGAGAAATTGGGAAAGAACTTTTGAAGAGGTGACACTTGGAATGAAGGATAAGAGATTTCTGGGTCATTCCTTACATGCATGTTAAAAATAGACGGAGCCTATGGTGACAATGGCCTAAAAAACTGCTGCAGGGAACAAACTCTTAGAAAGCTGATGAAAATGATTGTCCAGAGTTAGAACACTACAACTTCCAGGGCATTTCCTATTCCCTAGGCTTTCAAGTCTGCTGAGATGACAAGTTCAACATGAACCTGCTTCATGAATTTTATGATGGGAGTTTGATGGTGGAGAAGGAAGGAAGTATTGGGAATGGAGAAGTTTGACAACTTTTGAAGTACTAGTGCCTCATTATTTTCCTTTTTTTCAGATGCTGTTTCTTTCTATATTGAGTGAGTCACCATCATAGCAATGCCATTAGCCTGAACATTACAGTTCATTCCCAAGTAAAGTAAGGGAATGGCCTCCTGATATGGATTCACCCATCCTTAACTGATTCTGAATTCTTGACAATGGTATAAATCAGGAGAACTAGTATTAGCTACCCTTGAACTTCTCAGAAGTACCAGTTTAAGAGAGGGCTCCCAAAACTCTTTCGCTCTTATTTTTTGTACACATGAAATAATGGAAAACAGTAGAATCAAGACTGGAACGCATTCTGCTTTTCCAGATCCACTTGGTACAAGCGCAGAAGAAGCCGCAGATGGCAGCACACAGATGGACTCCTGCTGATCATACAGCTGTTTCTTTGTTGGTACAGAAACCCAATTGTGGGTGGGAGCAGTGGAGGAAGACACAATATTAGAATGCAATGGCATTTTAATTATACTTACCATAATTCCAATGTTTTATTCTGTGGTGAATTGTTTGGGGAGTTGTCTTGAAATTAGAATCCAGTCCTGCAAACTTGAATCAATTAAAGCAGTACTGTTTAGAAATATACAGAGAAGTGAATTTGCAAAAGATTTCCCAGTAATCTTGCTTTGTGATATTTAGACTTCCTCTGGTGATTCTCGGGTTGGGGGGGAGAGGAAAGGGAGAAAAGGCCCAGATTTAAAGTGCCCCATTTCTGTTCCCAAGGGACTTTCATTGGAGAATATCCTTAGCTCCTTGAACTTTTAAAATTCTAGATACTCTTATCAGAGGCCAGGCCTGCAGGGAGTGAAGCCAACTTGCCTGAAAGCAGTGATGTGACTCTAAGCTAGTTCTGCCATTCCTATTTCCAGGAATGGAAACATGAGAGCCAACTAAGTAAGTTACTTACTAAGAAAGCTACTTACTGAGTGTCAAGCTGAATTTCATTTTATAAATCATTAGATGCCTGCTGTCTTCCAGGCACAGGGTTGAGTGAGAGAAACACTGTTCTTGTCCTCCTAGAGCTTACGGTCTAGCAGGGGAAACATATTTATTTTGGACTAGTGAATTAACTATGTGATGATAAATGGAATAAATCCAAAGTAAAAGGTGATATGAGACCATGTGCTCCGTCGGGTCCAATTCTTTGCAACCCCATGGACTGTAGCCCACCAGGCTCCTCTGTCCATGGACTTTTCCAGGGAAGAATACTGAAGTGGGTTGCCATTTCCTTCTCCAGGGAAGGGTGATAGAAGAATATATCAGAGTGAAACTAGAAATAGATTGAAGGGCCAGCAAAGGCTCTCCTGGTCAGCTCAAGGCTCACATGCTGAACAGAGTTATAAAAGTTAAGAAAGAGGGCAAAATAGCTCCAAATACAGGGAACAGCATATGTAAAGCCTCTGTGGCTGAAAGGGGATTGAGTTGTTTTGAGGAACTGAGAGAAGACCAATGTGCCTGGAGGACAGAGACTGAAAGAAGGTCAGGGAAGTGGGCAGAGACTGGACTCAGAGAGCCTTGTAAGCCATATACAATAATTTTGTACTGTATTCTAAGGACAACGGGAAGCCAAAGATGTTAAGGAAGAGGGTGACACTTCAATGCGAACCTTTTTAAAAGGTCCATTTGGAAGTTGTGCATAGGTGATTTGGAAGGTTGCAAGTCTGGAAGCAACCCACTCTAGTATTCTTCCCTGGACAGAGGATCACAACAGGCCATAGTCCATAGAGTGGCAAAGAGATGGACATGACTACAGCAACTTAGCACTCATACACGCAAATCTGAAGGCAGATTTAGTCAAGAGGTTCTGGTGGCACCTCTGATGATAAAAGTCTTATAGATCCGAGAAAGATTTCTGAGTCACATCAGTGAGGTTTGGTGAGTGATTAGTTATAAATTATGAAAGGGGAAGGGCTATTATATTTTCTCAGTGAACAAATAGGTATTTGATTGTGTCATTTGCAGACATTAAGACCCAAGAGAAGGATGAGACTTGATGAGTGGGTACAGTGCAAGAAAATTATAAGTTAAGTTCAGACAGTTGAATCTGGTGTGTCTCTGAGAAATACCCAAAGACAACATAGAAATGGAACAGTGGAGGTGCTGAAGTGAGGTGAACTGAATTTGTATTACCTATGCAGTCACTTACCATCCATGAAATATTGGATACATTTTAAAATAATCTTATATATCCTTTTCCCCATCTTTAAAATGGAGACAGCTAAAACAGCACCTGAGTTTGTGCAAATTAAATGAGAACATACATCAAACTAACAGTATGCACTTGAGGATGAGCAGGAGATGAGGTGGTGTAGGAAGTTGAATAGTAGGCAGACTGATATGACTGATTTTTTTTTATCATTTTAGTTTTCATAAGAATATATATCATCAATATTATATGTATACTTGAAAACAAACAAAAAGATAAAATATGATAATATATAAAAGACTAAGTTAAAAATGTGCATTACAGCACTTGTCAGAGCACTTGGTGAACAGTCACTAAATGTTAGCTGTCTATAGACATTGGGAGCTGGAGCTCAGAGGGAAATCTGGTCTAGAGGTGTGCCTTTTGTAGTCTTCAGCATTCTGACAGTAACAAAAGCCGTGGCAGTTGATGAAATCATCTGGAGAGAGATCTATGTCTTCTGCTGTATAAAAGAGAACCAAGGGTTAAACTTTGAGGAATTCCACTGTTAAAGATCAAGTAGGGGAGACTGAATAGCTAAAGGAGCCTTAGAAAAGGAAGCCAGCAAGGCAGGAGGAAAACTGCCCATCCGGGCAAGGTGAGCTTACGTTTGAAAGCAGACATAAATCATATGGCATGTTGTTGCAAGCTGTAATGAGTGGAAAACTACAAAGTGTGCCTTGGATAAATTAAGCAGGCTCTCTGGATAATCAGGCAACAAACTTTGCTGAGAAACTATCTGGTTCTTTATTTTAAATCAAATCTTGGCTTCTGTCCTGGAAACTGGGCCAACCAGTTGGTCATCTGGAAGTTGAATCCATATTTCTTATGAGATTCTCTGTCTATTGGAAGGTGCTACTTAAAACTGAGTCAATTTATATAAAATGAAAAATTATCCTTGATGTCAGAGAGGAAAACAAAAAGGTACAAAGAAAGGAAGTTTCATTCTTTTCCCTCATTAGTTCTGACCAATATACAACCTTTAATTTTTTCAACAAAATTTATTTTGTTTCCTTGACTTATAATTTAATAGACGGCCATTCCTCTTCCTAAATTTCCTTTTTGTAAACTGATACTTTCCTCCTTAATATTTACAAAAGAATGATTTTCTGACCTTACAAAAAAAAGAGCTGAGTCTTCATTATACTATATATGTTTCCAAAAAGAGGGAAAGGTTTAATTCTATGCCCTGTTTTTCAGTTATATAGCATTTTACCTTAAGACACTAAAAGTGATAGTATTTTTTGTTTGTTTTGTTTTTAATTTTAATTTATTTATTTTTCATTGAAGGATAATTGCTTTATAGAATTTTGCCATTTTCTGTCAAACCTCAACATGAATCAGCCACAGGTATACATATATCCCCTCCTTTTTGAAGCTCCGTCCCATCTTCCTCCCCATCCCACCATTCTAGGTTGATGCAGAGCCCCTGTTTGAGTTTCCTGAGCCATACAGCAAGTTCCCATTGTCCATCTATTTTACATATGGTAATGTAAGTTTCCATGTTACTCTTCCCATACATCTCACCCTCTCCTCCCCTCTCCCCATGTCCATAAGTCTATTCTCCATGTCTGTTTCTCCATTGCTGCCCTGTAAATAAATTCTTCAGTGCCATTTTTCTAGATCCATATATATGTGTTAGAATACAGTATTTATCTTTCTCTTTCTGACTCACTTCACTCTGTATAATACATTCTAGGTTTATCCACCTCATTAGAGCTGACTAAAATGTGTTCCTTTTTATGGCTGAGTAATATTCCATTGTGTATATGTACCACAACTTCTTTATCCATTCATCTGTCTATGGACATCTAGGTTGCTTCTATGTTTGAGCTATTATAAATAGTGCTGCAATGAACAATGGGATGTATGTGTCTTTTTCAATTTTTGTTTCCTCAGGGTTTATGCATAGGAGTGGGATTGCTGTATCATATGATGGTTTTATTCCTAGTTTCTTAAGGAATCTCCATACCGTCTTCCATAGTGACTGTATCAATTTACATTCCCACTAACAGTGCAAGAGTGTTCCCTTTTCTCCACATCCTTTCCAACATTTATTGTTTGCAGACTTTTTGATGAGGGCCATTCTCACTGGTGTGAAGTGATATCTTTTTGTAGTTTTGATTTGCATTTCTCTAATAAATGAGCTATGTTGAGCATCTTTTCGTGTGTTCGTTAACCATCTGTGTGTCTTCTTTGGAGAAATGTCTGCTTAGGTCTTTTCCCACTTTTTGATTGGGCTGTTTGTTTTTCTGGTATTGAGTTGTATGAGTTGCTTGAATATTTTGGATATTGATCCTTTGTCAGTTGTTTCATTTGCTATTATTTTCTCCCATTCTGAGGGTTGTCTTTTCACCTTGCTTATAGTTTCCTTTGTTGTGCAAAAGCTTTTAAGTTTAATTAGGTCCTATTTGTTTACTTTTGTTTTTATTTCTGTTACTCTAGGAGGTGGATCATAGAAGATCTTGCTTTGATTTATGTCATCAAGTGTTCTGCCTATGTTTTCTTCTAAGAGTTTTATAGTTTCTGGTCTTACGTTTTGACCTTTAATCCATTTTGAGTTTATCTTTGTGTATTGTATTAGGAAGTGTTCTTATTTTATTCTTTCAATGTAGCTGTCCAGTTTTCCCAGCACCATTTATTGACAAGGCTGTCTTTGCCCCATTGTATACTCTTGCCTCCTTTGTCAAAACTGAGGTACCCATAGGTGCATGGGTTTATTTCCAGGCTTTCTATCTTGTTCCATTGGTCTATATTTCTGTTTTTGTGCCAATACCATACTGTCTTGATGGCTGTAGCTTTGTAGTATAACCTGAAGTCAGGAGGGTTGATTCCTCCAGCTCCATTCTTCTTCCTCAAGACTGCTTTGGCTATTCGGGGTCTTTTGTATTTCCATATGAATTGTGAAATTTTTTGTTCTAGTTCTGTGAAAAATGCCACTGGAATTTGATAGGGATTGCATTGAATCTGTAGATTGCATTTGGTAGTATAGTCATTTTCACAATATTGATTCTTCCTACCCAGAACATGGAATATCTCTCCATCTGTTTACGTCATCTTTGACTTCTTTCATTAGTGTCTTATAATTTTCCGTGCATAGTTCTTTCATCTCCTTAGGTAAGTTTATTCCTAGATATTTGATTTTTTGTTGCAATGGTGAATGGGATTGATTCCTTAATTTCTCTTTCTGATTTTTCATTGTTAGTATATAGAAATGCAAGTGATTTATGTGTATTGATTTTGTATCCTGCAACTTTGCTAAATTCACTGATAAGATCTAGTAATTTTCTGATGCTATCTTTAGGGTTTTCTATGTACAGTATCATGTCATCTGCAAACAGTGAGAGCTTTACTTCTTCTTTTCTGATCTGGATTCCTTTTATTTCTTTTTCTTCTTTGATTGCTGTAGCTAGGACTTCCAGAACTATGTTGAATAATAGTGGTGAAAGTGGATGCTCTTGTCTTGTTCCTGATCTTAGGGGGAATTCTTTCAGTTTTTCACCATTGAGAATAATGTTTGCTGTAGGCTTATCATATGCAGCCTTTACTATGTTGAGGTAGGTTCCTTCTATGCCCATTTTTTGAAGAGTTTCAATCATAAATGGGCGCTGAATTTTGTCAAAGTCTCTGATCTATTGAGATTATCATGTTTTTATTTTTCAGGTTGTTAATATGATGTATTATATTAATTAATTTATGTATATTGAAGAATCCTTGCATTCCTGGAATAAACCCAACTTGATCATGGTGTAAGTGTTTTTTGATGTGTTGCTGAATTCTGTTTGCTAAAATTTTGTTGAGGATTTTTGCATCTATGTTCATCAGTGATATTGGCCTGTAGTTTTCTTTTTTTGTGTTGTCTTTGTCTGGTTTTGGTATCAGGATGATGGTGGCCTTGTAGAATGAGTTTGGAAGTGTTCTTTCCTCTGCAATTGTTTGAAAGAGTTTTAGAAGGATAGGCATTAGCTCTCCTCTAAATGTTTGATAGAATTCTCCTGTGAAGCCATCTGGTCCCAGGCTTTTGTTTTCTTGTGAGGGTTTTGATCACAGCTTCAATTTCAGTGCTTTTAATTGGGTTGTTCATATTTTCTGTTTTTCCTGGTTCAGTCTTGGAAGATTGAACTTTTCTAAGAATCTGTCCATTTCTTCCAGGTTATCCATTTTACTGCCAGTTGATTGTTCATAATAGTCTCTTAAAATCTTTTGTATTTCTGCATTGTCTGTTGTAACATCTTCTTTTTCATTTCTAATTTTGTTGATTTGATTCTTCTCTCTTTCTTGAGGATTCTGGCTAAGGGTTTGTCAATTTTGTTTTTCTTCTCAAAGAAGCAGCTTTTAGTTTTATTAATCTTTACTATTGTTTCTTTCATTTCTTTTTCATTTATTTCTGCTCAGATCTTTATAATTTCTGTCCTACTAACTTGGGTTTTTTTTCCTTCTTTCTCCAGTTGCTTTAGGTGTAAAGTTAGGTTGTCTATTTGATGTTTTTCTTGTTTCTTGAGGTAGAATTGTATTGCTATAAACTTCCCTCTTAGGGCTGCTTTTGCTGCATCCCATAGGTTTTGAGTTGTGTTTTCCTTGTCATTTGTTTCTAGAAATTTTTTTGTTTCCCCTTTGATTTCTTCAGTAACCTGTTGGTTATTTAGAAATGTGTTGTTTAATCTCCATGTGTTTGTGTTCCTTACAGGTTTTTTTTTTTTTTTTGGTAATTGATATCTAGTCTCATAGCATTGTGGTCAGAGAAGATGCTTGATATGATTTCAGTTTTCTTAAATTTACTGAGGTTTGATTTGTGACCCAAGATGTGGTCTATCCAGGAGAATGTTCCATGTGCACTTGAGAAGAATGTGTATTCTGCATTTGGATGGAACATCCTGAAAATATCAATGAGATCCATCTCATCTAATGTATCATTTAAGACTTGTGTTTCCTTATCAATTTTCTGTTTTGATAATCTGCCCATTGGTGTGAGTGGGGTGTTAAAGTCTCCTAATATTATTGTGTTGCTGTCACTTTCTCCTTTTATGCCTGTTAGTGTTTGTCTTATGTACTGAGGTGTTCCTATGTTAGGTTCATAGATATTTACAATTGTTATGTCTTCCTGTTGGATTGATCCCTTGATCATTATGTAGTATCTTCCTTATCTCTTGTAATCTTCTTTATTTTAAGGTCTATTTTGTCTGATATGAGGATTGCTATTCCAGCTTTCTTTTGCTTCCCATTTGCATGGAATATATTTTTCCATTCTCTCTCTTTCAGTCTATATGTGTCTTGAGGTCTAGAGTGTGCTTCTTGTAGACAGCATATATATGGGTCTTGTTTTTGTATCCATTCAGCCAGTCTGTGTCTTTTGTTTGGAGCATTTAACCCACTTACATTTAAAATAATTATTGATATATATGTTCCTATTGTCATTTTCTTAATTGTTTGTGGTTGATTTTGTACATCTTTTTTCTTCTCTTTTATTTCATGACTATATAAGTCCCTTTAACATTTGTTGTAAGCTGGTTTGGTGGTACTGAATTCTCTTAACTTTTGCTTATCTGAAAAGCTTTTGATTTCTTCATCAATTTTGAATGAGATCCTTGATGGTACATTAATCTTGGTTGTAGATTTTTCCCTTTCAGTACTTTGAATATATCCTCCATTCCCTTCTGGCCTGCAGAGTTTCTGCTGAAAGATCAGCTGTTAAGTGTATGGGGTTTCACTTGTATGCTACTTGTTGCTTCTCCCTTGCTGCTTTTAATATTCTTTCTTTGTGGTTAGTCTTTGTTACTTTGATTAGTATGTGTCTTGGTGTGTTTCTCCTTGGGTTTACCCTGTATGGGACTCTTTGTGCTGCTTGGACTTGATTGGCTATTTCCTTTTCCATGTTGGGGAAATTTTCAACTATAATCTCTTCAAAAATTTTCTCATACTCTTTCTTTTTCTCTTCTTCTTCTGACCCCTATAATTCAATTGCTGGTGCATTTGATATGGTCCCAGAGGTCTCTGTGATTGTTCTCAACTCTTCATTCTTTTTACTTTATTCTGCTCTTCAGAAGTTATTTCCACCATTTTATCTTCCAGCTCACTGATTCGTTCTTCTGCTTCAGATATTCTGCTTTTGATTCCTTCTAGAGTATTTTTAATTTCAGTAATTGTGTTGTTTGTCTCTGTATGCTTATTCTTTAATTCTTCTAGGTCTTAGTTAATTGATTCTTGCATGTTCTCCATTTTGTTTTCAAGGTTTTTGATCATCTTTACTCTCATTATTCTGAATTCTTTTTCAGGTAATTTTCCTATTTCCTCTTCATTTATTGTACTTCTGTGTTTCTAGTTCATCCTGTCATTAGTGCAGTATTTCTCTGCCTTTTCTTTCTTTCTTTTTTTTTTTTTTAAAGTTATTGTGTTTGAGGTCTCCTTTTCCCAGGCTCCAGAGAAAGCTGAATTCTTTCCTTAAAGAAGGTTGAATTCTTTCTTCTTTTTGGTTTCTGTCCTCCTAAGGTTGGTCAGTAGTTTGTATGAGCTTCATATAGTGTGAGATTTGTACTGAGTTTTTGTTTTTTTGATTGTTTTTCCTCTGATGGGCAAGGCTGCATGAGGTGGTAGTCCTGTCTGCTGATGACAGGGTTTGTATTTTTGTTTTGTTTGTTGTTTGCATGTGGCGTCCTTCACAGGGTGCTACTGGTGGTTGGGTGATGCCGGGTCTTGTATTCAAGTGGTTTCCTTTCTGTGAGTTCTCACTATTTGATACTCCCTAGAGTTAGTTCTGTGGTAGTTTAGGGTCTTATAGTCAGTGCTCCCAGTGCAAAGGCTCAGGGTTTGATCTCTGGACAGGAACAAAGATTCTACAAGCAGTTTGTTATGGCATTAAGGGAGAGTAAAACAGATATCCAAAAACAAGAAACCAAAGATGAACCCCAGACAAATGTCAGTTACAAAATCAGGCAAATAATAATTAAAATAATGGAATATACACATATACATATATACCCATGGGCAAAGTGAAAACAGTCCAACAAAAATACAGTACAGTGTATTGATCTGGCAAACGAAATAAAAAATTATATTTACCAGTTAAAAACAAAACTAACTTAAGCACAAACTGGAAAACAAAACTAAAGCAAGGTGCCAATGGGGAATAAAGCAATGAAAACAAAACTAACAAATATGTTGAGAGAAAAGAAAAGAAAGAAAGAATAGATATGCAAAGTTAAAGAGAGGTAGATGAAGAAGATTTATATACCTTAAAGATTAACTACAAGGGAAAAAGAACAGTGGGAAAGGCAAATGAAGGAATAAATGTAGAAAAATATAATAGGTTTAAAAAATTAAAAATATAAAAAAGAGAAAAGAGAAAAAAACAGAAGAAGAAAGAAAAAAGGGGAAAAAGAGGAAAACTCCACAGAACTTCAAGACCCCATGTAGAGGCAGAGTTTTATAGCAACAAAGAAAGTGTGACTGAATATACACATATACATATATATCTATGAGCAAAATCAAAACAGCCCAACAAAAATTAAGTACAATACATTGACCCAGTGAACAAAGGAAACCAAAAATTATATCTACCAGAAGAAAACTATTAAAGCACAAACTGGAAAACAATACTAAAGCAAGGTGCCAATTGGGGAATAAAGCAATGAAAGTAAAACTAACATGTTGAGAGGAAAGGAGAGAAAGAAAAGAAGGAAAGAATAAATACACAAAGTTAAATAGAGGTAGAAAAGGAAGATTTATATACGGTAAAGATTAACCGCAAGGGGAAAAGAACAGTAGGGAAAGGAAACAAAGGAATAAATGTAGAAAAAATAATAATAGATTTAAAAAATTAAAATTAAAAAAAGAGAAAAGAAAAAAAAAAAAAAAGAGGAAAACTCTGCAGAATTGCAAAAGCCCAACGTATAGGCAGAGAGGTTTATGACCACAATAAAAAATGTGTCTAAGGAAAAAAGAAAAAAAAAAGCTTAAAAACTTAATTGGATTTCTTAGTGCCAATAAAATCTACAACTACAACAGAGGGGGAAAGAAAGGGGGGAAAAAAAGGAAAAAAAAATCCAAAAGAATCTACAGAACAAATCGAAACATAAGAATAATAAGTGTTTTTCTTGAGTCACTGCTGTCGGAGTCCTTTCCCTCACTGGGAGTCACAGTCCACCTCACCTCCCCAGGACGCCCTCTAACACTGTGCTGATCTCTGGACCTGCTGTGGGGGCAGCTCAGATTCTAATCTGGTCCTACTCCTGTGTGTTCTTGCCTCCAATGTCCACAGCTATCAGAGCTAGTGTGTTTTCTTTTGTGGGAGCTCTCAGTGGCCTTGTATATATTCCATAAACACAGAGTCTGCCGAGTTGCTCGTTGTACAGCTGGTGGGAAGGTTTTGGGTCTTCTTCCTTAGTCACACTGCCCCTGGCTTTCAACTGTGGTTTTATTTCCACCTCTGCATGTGGGTCGTCTACTGAGGTTTAGCTCCTGGGACTGCCCTTTAGGGCTTGGGTTTGCCCCTGTGAGGGCCAGGTGTGGAGGTGGTGCAGCTGCTGGGGTCGCAGGGGTTCTGGCAGCACCTGGTACTCAGGGGGGGTTGGTGTCTAGGGTAGTAGGAAATACAGTGCTCAAGAAGGGTATGGCAGTGTTCTTGCCTGGAGAACCCCCTCTCTGACAGATAAGCCTGGCTGGCCACAGTCTGAAAGAAAGAAAATGAAGTCACTCAGTTGTGTCCAACTCATTGTGACCCCATGGACAATAGCCTGCACCAGGCTCCTCCGTCCATGGGATTTTCTCAGCAAGAGTTCTGGAGTGGGTTGCCATTTCCTTCTACAGTGTCACAAAGAGTCAGCCCAGACCAAAGGGACCCTGCGGACATAAACACAAGACTTTTCTTTTTTTTTTTTTTGTTTGTGGCAACTCTGCACCAGTGAGAGTTGAGCTTGAAGGTGGCACAACCGCTTGGCTTGCGGGGACCCAGGTGGTGCCAAGTGTGCAGGGACATGGACTGCCTCCACGGCAGGAGTGATGGCCCTATCAGAGTCTTTTTTCAAGCCTCTTGTAGCTGGTGATCAGAAGGCCTCTTTGGCCAGTCTTTCTCCATAGCGCCACCCATTTAGGCACTTAGCAGGGATCCCTTGCCTGAGGTCCTTAGGCACTTAAAGGGGCCCCCTGGGTGGGGTCCTACTCTGCAGTTCAATGCATCAGGTGTTTGATGGGCCAGCCTCTCTATTGTTCAGCTGCTGATGCTGGCGTGTGGAGAGAGAGAGGCTAAGGTGATGGCTCCACCCCCTTCGCGTGACTCAGCAGTATTGCCTTGCTTCCATGGCTGCCTGGCTTTCCTCCACAGGCATTTCCCACCACAATCTCATCCCTCACATCCCCTTGAGCTGTCTCTCTGCAGTCAACAGCAGCCCTCACCCTGGGATTGCTCCACAACCCCTAAACTCCAGCTTCCATCCACTGCCCCTTCTAGGAGACCTGCGTTCCTCCCTGGCATATTTATGGCTGCAGCAAGGACTGTCTGATTCTCATTCCATTTAGCCTGCCATAGATCAGCTCTTTCACTCTCAGCCTTAAATGTTTCTCGTCTGACTCAGAAAATTGTCCAGATGTGGGGACTGGACCCCTGCTTTAGTTCCTCCACCCACTGAGGGCAAGTCCAGTCCTACTAACACTCATGTTATCCCCCCTAGTTCCTTTGTCCTACTGAGTTTTGCATGGGTCTATATATTCTTTTCCACTGGTCAGGTACTCCTGTCTGCTCTCAGCTGGTTTTCTGCATGCACTTCTGTGTCTGAAGGTGTATTCCTGGTGTATCCATGGAGAGAGATGTACTCCATGTTCACCTACTTCTCCGCCATCTTGTTCTGCAAATTTCTAGTTTTATTGAGGAGTAATTAACCCTAATCACACCATAGAAAGAATGGGAAGTAGAAGAAATAAGTGGGTCACAATAGATTTGAAGTTTTAGATGGCACTGGGATTCCCTGATAGCTCAGTTGGTAAAGAATCCGCCTGCAATGCAGGAGACTCTGGTTCTGTTCCTGGGTTGGGACGATCCACTGGAGAAGGAATAGGCTACCCACTCCAGTATACTTGGGCTTCCCCTGTGGCTCAGCCGGTAAAGAAGCCTCCTGCAGCGGGTGACCTGGGTCTGACCCCTGGGTTGGGAAGATCCCCTGGAGAAGGGAAAAGCTATCCACTCCAGTATCCCAGCCTGGAGAATTCCATGGACTGTTTTAGTCCATGTTATCCCAAAGAGTCAGACACGACTGAGCAACTTTAAGGCATAAGGCAGATGGCACTAGTTGTAGCTCCCTCTTCTGCTTGGATTCTGAGCAAAGGCAATTGAGGGACTAAGAGGAGGATGCTTTAAATAGCCCCTCCAACTCTGCATCAGTTCTGCTTTTTTTCAATGCAGCAGAACATGGAGGTGAACACCCTGCCTTCCGCACATTAAATTTCCTGCCAGCCCAGTTTTGCTGGTTACTCAGGTGTCTCAGTGATAGAGAATCCACCTGCCAATGCAGGAGACACAGAAGACACGGGGTTTGATCCCTGGATCAGAGAGATTCCCTTGGAGTAGAAAATGGCAACCCACTTCAGTATTCTTGCCTGGAAAATTCCACGGACAGAGGAGCCTCACAGGCTACAGTCCGTGGTGTAGCAAAGAGTTGGACATGACTGAGTATGGCACAGCAACAGGAGCCTATTTTCGAATCCCGGGCAAGTGATTTCCTTCCATGAACATCACTCTCCTGATCTGCTAACAGGGGATAACAATCCTGCTATCCTCATGAAGTTGTTAAGAGGAGTGGGTAAGTCAGCACAGGCAAAATCCATGGCATACTGGAACTCTCATATGTGGCATGACCAACATTCTTAAATGTGAGAATTCCCTCAGTAGAATTGTTAATCTGTTTATTTTCATCTGTCCAAGTTCATCTAGGAAATGTCTTTCTACTCTCCCTAATCACCTTCTCCCAAACTTCAAGACTGTGTTTATAAAGGCGACAGGTTTGGCCCTCCATCAGCAAACTCAGTTACACAAAAAGTTTTTATTTTCCTCAAACTCAGCCTGATTTTTATTTGAGACCTTAGTCTTCCAGGAAGGGTAAAAACACCCTCCATCAATTTAAGGATCTCTCTCCCGCCTTTTCCTGGGATTATGCGTAAGCATGTGAAATTCACATAATGCCAAAGCTTGGGAAGGAGCATTTGTCCTTAAATATGCAAGGAATGGTTGCAGTGTTCATGCTGTAGCCTGGTCCTGACCGTTCATCATCACTAGTTTCACTGGGAGGCCACGGTTCTTTATGTGTATGGTCTGTCTTGTCTGATATCTCTTCTAATTGTATGTGTTCTGGCACATGGAACTCCTTCCCTAAGGTAGAGAAACTATGCTTTCTTCCCAGATTCTCCTAATTATTTGATCTATATCCTGAGCCACTAAGTTATTCTATGATCTTCTGTTTGTTTGTTTTTTTTAATTTTATAAAAACCAAAGACTTGCACATTATTTCTACTCTCCTACCTGACACATCCCTTTTTCACAGCAATAAGTGCAAAGCTAGTTACTCACTTGATGAGGGAAAAAGGAAGGGACTACCAGAGAAGGAAGGACCAAAGTCAGTATCACAAATCTACTGTCTGCCCCTCAGGTCTACAGACATATTATGGAAGGTAATGCTTTCTACCATGGAGCACACTGAGGTACTATGTAGTGAAAGAAATGTCATGCAGAATTTATGATATATACCAGCTTGGCAGAAGGACATTTTAAAAGTGCAAGTTTTGTTTTTCTTAAAATGGACCAGGACTGTATATAATGACTTGTTTAAAATCTTCCATGAGTAATACAAGAGGGCTCATTACACAGACTAGTGAGGGGAATCTTAAAGTCAAAATCATCACACCTATATCAAAGAGGCAGACAAGACCTGAAACATTATGTGTGCTTGGAAAAATAAACTCGTTTTCTCTGGTGTTGGAACCTTGACTGAAGGCCCAATTACATGCTTTTTGGCATTTTAAGAATTTTTCTTGACTTTTTCTGGACTCAATAAATTCTGCACAACTTAGCAAGAGAAAAAAAAAAAAGTTTGCTGTTTTGCTCCAGTCCACTTGTAAATGTAGCTTTCTTGTTGCCCTTGGTTACATCCTGTGTTAACAGTAATTGGAGGGAAAACAATTCACAATTTGGTTTTCAAAGAGGACAAAGGGATTGGGAAGCATTATTTACCTACTAGACAGAAGCAGACCTTGGTGGCCATCTGGTGCGCCATGTTTTTGGGTAATTAACATGCATCCACACTTCTATTTTGTTTCCTTTTTGAACTGAATCTGAAAATGTGTGCTAACAGACTGTCTGTAACACAAAGGAGCCAATGCTAAAAAATGATTATATTCATCCTGTTTCAAAAAACAATGGGAAAAAAAAAAAAAAACCCAAACTCTGTTTTGCCACCAAAGGCAGAAGCTGCCCTGAGGGCTGCCAAAGACTCTCCGTCCTGCACAGAATTGCTTGTTCGATTCAGTCACCACATTTGGTGAGCAGTCTTGCAGGCTCAATATTCCCCATTCCTTTCATCAGCCTTGTCACCCACAGCCTTAGGGGGAACATTTACACGCCCAAATGTTCATGGCCACAGTGGTACAGCCCCTTCATGGACTGGATTTTGAATCTGGGATTAGTTCTCACTGGTTAACAGCTTGAGTTTGTTTTTCCAAATGACTTTATCATAACTATAAAATCGAGTGAGTCAACCTATTGAATGGTGGCTTAATGTCTGTGCTGGTAATATATATTTGATTAAATCTACAGAGAGAAGAAATGGTTTTGCCTGGTGGAATAAAGCCAGGTGGGAGAATTCAACAAATAGGTAAAATGTACAAGTCTAAACAATTTCTTTCTGGAAGATTTTACTTTATAATGTCAGTGCAATAGCTTCATCCCCAAAATATCTGGATGTATTTTAAGTCAACCTGAACGAATAGATGAGAAAACACAGATTGTCCTAGTGAATATAAGCAAAAATACATATAGATGAAAATGTGCAGCTGAAAATAGTGGTTCAAGGGTAAAGGTGAGGATTAAATGAAATTTCATTGTAGAATATTAATCTCACAGTGTGAAACTTTAAAAGTAAATTAATTTTTAACACAAATTGATATTTAATATTTATTTTTTTTAACTGTGGAAAGGTTAGCTTATTTTGGGTGAATGCAAATTGTTTACTGACTTAAGAGCAATTCTACATTTAGATTTCATGTAGAGTTATATGTACTAGAAAAGAAATATTCTAAATTCATTATATTCCCCTTTTACACTTAAGACAATTGAGTTTTAGAAACAAATTACTTGATTGTGTTCACTTGTATAGGTAGATGTTAAATTTAAATTGACCCTAATTCATTTAGTCCCTCCTTCTCTTCCTTTCTCCTTGAGTTATTTGATGAACCTAAGGTAGGTGCTTAAGTACAATGATGTGTAAGACAACAAGACCAGAACAATCACCCTAAAAGTGATTGTGTTTCATCAGTTCACTTCAGTTCAGTCGCTCAGTCGTGACAGATTCTTTGCGACCCCATGAACTGCAGCACGCCAGGCCTCCCTGTCCATCACCAAATCCCGGAGTTTACCCAAACTCATGTCCATTGAGTCAGTGATGCCATCCAACCATCTCATCCTCTGTCGTCCCCTTCTCCTCCTGCCTTCAATCTTTCCCACATCAGGGTCTTTTCAAATGAGTCAGCTCTGCACATCAGGTGGCCAATGAATTGGAGTTTCAGCTTCAACATCAGTCCTTCCAATGAACACTCAGGACTGATCTCCTTTAGGATGGGCTGGTTGGATATCCTTGCAGTCCAAGGGTCTCTCAAGAGTCTTCTCCAACACCACAGTTCAAAAGCATCAATTCTTCGTCACTCAGCTTTCTTTATAGTCCAACTCACATCCATACATGACCACTGGAAAAGCCATAGTCTTGGCTAGATGGACTTTTGTTGGCAAAGTAATGTCTCTGCCTTTTAATAAGCTGGCTAGGTTGGTCATAACTTTCCTTCCAAGGAGTAAGTGTCTTTTAATTTCATGTCTGCAGTCACCATTTGCAGTGATTTTGGAGCCCCCCAAAATAAAGTCTGTCACTGTTTCCACTGTTTCCCATCTATTTGCCATGAAATGATGGGGCCGGATACCATGATCTTAGTTTTCTGAATGTTGAGTTTTAAGCCAACTTTTTCACTCTCCTCTTTCACTTTCATCAGGAGACTCTTTAGTTTTTCTTCACTTTTTGCCATGAGGGTGGTGTCATCTGCATATCTGAGGTTATTGATATTTCTCCCAGCAGTCTTGATTCCAGCTTGTGCTTCATCCAGTCCAGCATTTCTCATGATATACTCTGCATATAAGTTAAATAATCAGGGTGACAACATACAGCCTTGCCGTACTCCTTTTCCTATTTGGAACCAGTCTGTTGTTCCATGTTCAGTTCTAACTGTTGCTTCTACCTGTACACAGATTTCTTGAGAGGCAGGTCAGGTGGTCCGGTAGTCCCATCTCTTTCAGAATTTTCCACAGTTAATTGTGATCCACACAGTCAAAGGCTTTGACATAGTCAATAAAGCAAAAATAGATGTTTTTCTGGAATTCTCTTGCTTTTTCGATGATCCAGTGGATGTTGGCAATTTGATCTCTGGTTCTTCTGCTTTTCTAAAATCAGCTTGAACATCTGGAAGTTCTCGGTTCACATATTGCTGAAGCCTGGCTTGGAGAATTTTGAGCATTACTTTGCTAGCGTGTGAGATGAGTGCAATTGTGTGATAGTTTGAGCATTCTTTGGCATTGCCTTTCTTAAAGATTAGAATGAAAACTGACCTTTTCCAGTCCTGTGGCCACTGCTGAGTTTTCCAAATTTGCTGGCATATTGAGTGTTTCACATAGAAGAGAGAAAAGCTCTGAGTCATAGAGGTGTGGGTATGGAGAACTTTGGGAATAGAGAAGAGTGCCTGAATTGTGTGCAAGGTGCATGTGCAAGTGCATGTGTTGTGTGTTGGGGACAGCATGCAAGGAGTGTGAAAGATCCACAGGAATAGAGAATTCTTAAATATTTTCTGTAAACGAGATAAGGCATAACTATTGCATTGTTTTTCTCCATTGGCTCCCTTTTCCTTTTTTCTGATGACACCAGAAAAAAAATTTGGGTCTAATTCTTGAACTCAGAATTTAGGTCTAATTCTGAGTTCAAGATATCTGCAAGTAGAACTAAGGGGAACCATGGGTGAGTAGGCCATGAGCATTAGAAGCTACAGCTCCTAGGATCGTAATCCTTAATGCTCAAGGATTACAATGCACACAAGTGAACAATATAAATCGGGAATTTGAGACAGGCAAGTGGGTAGGGCCAAAAATAGACTATTTGTATTCAAGACTGAATGGAATCTGTGGAACCCGAACTGGGTTATTGGATGGAAGAGCTGGGGTTTGAACTGGACCTTGTGAATGGAGATGATTTGTCAGTGCTCCTCCTAACCTGATGATTGCCTAAACAAACACACAGAGGTGAATGATTATGCATTTGTCAATTTCTAACCTCAGAGGCTGCCTACCAACATCATCTCACAAGTGGAAGCGGTGGCAGTGATAGTGATGGTAGTGGCACATATTGAAGCTACGAAACAGTGGACTAGAAGGCCAAGCACATTCCCAGGGATGGAGGGGAGGCAAGGAAATGGACACACATGCCACAGGCCAGAAACCAGAAACATGCTTGTTAGGAAGAAGCTCTGTACAAGGTGGGTCTAACTCAAATGTAACCATCATCAAGGACAGCATTCGGATGGAGAGGAATGTAGGCCTGTCCCTCAGGGAAAAAAGAGCATCAGTGAATCTTGATTAGCTCAGTCATGGGACTTCTCTGCTATTTCTCAAGGGTAAGAGTTTTCTCAAGAGGAAAAAAAAAATGCTGGTGGACTGATACAGGCAGTGACAACTGGATACAGTGGGACTGCCAGGGCCAGGAGGTAAGTAGAAGCAAGTCCCAGGGTCTTCTTAAACTCCCCTCCCCAGGAGCCACCCTACCCCACCCCATCCTATTGTTTCTTTTTCCCAATCTATGATGAAGAGTGAGAGAAATTCTCTGTTCTCCTTTCCTTTTTTTCCTCTAAACTTTATAAAGAAAGGGGAAAGAATGGATGGCGTGGTAAGGAAAAGAACTCTTTTAAAATTTTTCTGAGAAGGAATCTTTTTGTGGGCATACTTTTTCCTAGACTCTTAGTACATTTTTGGTTTTTGCTAAACCTCATATACTGTGAGGAAGCAAAACAACTCTCTTCTGTGCCTGCATATTATGGTGTCCTTAGGAAAGAAAAGAGCACAGGGTGAAGCAATTGAATCTTCTCCACCTCTCTGTGTCAGTTGGGTCCTCTGGACTAGAAAACAAAGTAGAGATTTACTGGGGGTAATGATCATGAGAGATGAAAGAAAGAAGGAACAAGATTAAGCAAGGAAAACCTTTAGATCATGATATAGATCTGCTACCTATGAAAAGAGAAGGGGAGGGATGGAGTATTAGGTAGGAGGAATTTCAGACTGCACTGAAGCTCTACGTGGTCTTGGCCAGTCTGCTGGGTGCTGTGGTACATGGAGCCATCACACACGCGAGGAAATAATGCCTTGATACCTCTACTGTGCTGAGACATTAGCTAGAGACTGCCCAGGAAGAGCACGACCTTGGCGCCAATGTTGCTGATCACTGCCGACAGACAGATTCTGTCCTGAAGGCAGATGGGCAGTGTACCTTCTTGGCTGCCACACAGGACTGGCAATAGGGCGTGTGGACCCAAGGAGGCTGCCCTATTGGCCCTGTGGGCACATCCTCATTACAGCCTGAATCTTATATTGTTATGCATAAAATGTCACCAAAGAAAATGCTTAGTTTCCAGTTACTATGAAAGTCCCACAGAAAGCTCTCCCATTTTATATAGTATTAGGAAAAAAAAGAATCTTTTCCTTAAAAGAAGTAATGCATATTACTTCCAAGTGTAACATTCACTGGGCAAGAAAATTCTTGTGATTTTTTAAAAAATTAATTACTTATTTTGTTGAAGGATAATTGCTTTACAGAATTTTGTTGCTTTCTGTCAAACCTCAACATGAATCAGCCGTCGGTATACATATATTCCCTCCCTTATGAACCTCCCTCCCACCTCCCTCCCATCCCACCCCTCTAGGTTGATACAGAGCCCCTGTTTGAGTTTCCTGAGCCACACAGCAAATTCCCGTTGGCTATCTCTTTTACTTATGGTAATGTAAGCTTCCATGTTACTCTCTCCATACATCTCACCCTCTCCTCCCCTCTCCCCATATGGAGACTCCTTACAAAGCTAGGAATAAACCACCATATGACCCAGCAATCCCACTCCTAGGCATATACCCTGAGAAAACCAAAATTGAAAAAGACACATGCATCCCATTGTTCACTGTAGCACTGTTTACAATAGGTAGGACATGGAAGTAACCTAGATGTCCATCAACAGGTGAGTGGATAAAGAAGTGGTGGTACATATACACAGTGGAATATTACTCAGCCATGAGAAGGAACATATTTGAGTCAGTTCTAATGAGGTGGATGAACCTAGAACCTATTATACAGAGTTGAAGTAAGTCAGAAAGAGAAAGATAAATATTGTAGTCTAATGCATATATACGGAATCTAGAAAAATGGTATTGAAGAATTTACTTACAGGGCAGCAATGGAGAAACTGAGAATAGACTTGTGATAATGTTTTAAATCTCTCATGCTGCTCTGTTCAACTCATTTTATCTTGGCTTAAATTAGTAAAGAAGAAATGCAGTAATTTTCACCTGCCCTGAAACAAATAATTCTCCTTGCTTTAATTTCTCATTGAGGTTAAGATGGCCCAACCGATGTTAACTTTATGCAGTGGTCTCATTTTTTTAAAAGTATATGTACATAAATATGCATTATATTTGTTAGTAAATATATGATATATAGTATAGATTTATATTTATCAACACACACACACATATCCCCATAGAATTGTAGGCTGTGCTTCGGTTTACTGCTGATGCTTTGCTAACAGAACTAGTTGACATAAGAAATATTCTGAAAGGCATATTAGAAACTACACTTGAGTGATTCTCAGTGCTACTTCTTTGAAAAACTAAGCCATGAAAATAGACACTCTGCTAAAATCAAATATGGGTTTTAAGCCAACTCTGCCATTAACTAGATGGATGACCTTGGGCATGTCATAAAGCCTTCTCTGTAAAATTATGAACTTAAGTTAGATGAGAGCCAAGGATTTTTTCTGCCTCAAGAGTCTTTAATAGTGGTTTCCAAACTGTTCATGCTGTGCAGGTCTAGGATTTCATGAAGAAGTTAGTGGGTTGAGGGAAGGAATTTTCAAAGTAGAAATTTCAGTGGACCATGATATAGGCCTCCCATCCCCCACCGCAAACTGAACAGATAGATTTTTTGTTTTCCATGCTGAGTTTCAGTGTAAGATAATCATTTCCAAACACTTTAGTTTTTGCAGTCATCTATCTCTGATAAAAGGCAGGATTAGCTAATCAGGGAAAAGCAATGTGTTTATTTATTGGCTTAAACATCTTTATTTTAAAATGTGATATGCAGAAAATTGTGTAAGGTTATGGGTAGTTTTTGCCTGTAAAACATTTTTTAACATTTGTACATGGAATAGATACCTCTATAACTTCATCAAGTCAGTTGCTGAAGCCACAAAATTTCCCTTACATCCTTTGCCACTCTGATTCACTGAGGCTTCGTAAGATGCCTTATGACATCTTAAGGTAACTATGACCCTGATCTCTGTAGTACTCTTTTCCTTTCCCTACATTTTCTCCCACCTGTGTATGCATCCTCAAAAATTAGATTAATGATGCCTGTTCTTGAACTGTGTGTGAATAGAATAATACTGTAATTATTATTTTATGATTTGTTTCCCTGCATATACACTTGTAAAGTTTGTATACTCTTCTGTAGTATATTCAAATATATTTTACATAGTATCTCATTGCAAGACATAAAATATTTTATATATTAACTTTGCCAAAGGTGGGTATGTGAGTTCTTTCAGAAAGCTGGTTACTATGAGCAATATTATTATAAGCATTATTTTTATTGAAATATAGTTGACATATATCATTATATTTATATCAGGTATACAACATAATGGCTCAATATTTTTTATACTTTTCAAAGTGATCACCACAGTAAGTCTAGTCAATGTCCACAACATTATACAGTTAGAAATTTTTTTTTCTTGTGATGAGAACTTTTAAGGTTTATAGTATTTATCTTACTCTGTCTGACATTTTACTGAGTATAATGCCCTCAAAATCTATCCATGTTGTCCCAGATTGTGATTTCATTCTTTTTTTATGTCTGAATAATATTCTAGTGTATATGTGACGTTG
Source organism: Cervus elaphus (assembly GCF_910594005.1). Taxonomy (NCBI): domain Eukaryota; kingdom Metazoa; phylum Chordata; class Mammalia; order Artiodactyla; family Cervidae; genus Cervus; species Cervus elaphus. The sequence continues at coordinate 15,355,750 of NC_057839.1, read as the reverse complement.
ATGTTGAGCATCTTTTTGTGTACTTGGTAATTTGTGTATCTTCTTTGCAAAAATGTCTATTCAGATCTTCTGCCCATTTTTTAATTGGATTTATTTTTTGTTATTAAGGTGTTTGAGTTCCTTGTACTTTGAATATTAACCCCTTATCAGATATACAATTTATAAATATTTTCTCCCATTCTGTAGGTTTCCTTTTGTGAATAGTTTCCTTTCCTTTACAGAATCTTTTTAGTTTTATATAGTCTCACTTGCTTATTTTTACTTCTGTTGCTTTTGGTATCAAATTAAAAAAAAAATTATCACCAACACCTATGTCAAGTAGTTTACCACCTCTGTTTTCCTCTAGGAGTTTTATGATTTTAGATCTTACACTTAAGTCCTTCATCCATTTGAGTCAGTTTTTGTATATGGTAGAGGATAGTTGTCCAATTTCATTCTTTTGCATGTGGCTGTCAGTTTTTTCCAACACCATTTATTGAAAGGACTATTTTCCCCATTGTATATTCTTGGTTTCTTTGTCATAAATTAATTGGCCATATATGGGTGGGTTTATTTTTGAGCTCTTTATTCTGTTTGATTGATTTATATTTCTATGTCAACAGTTTACTGTTCTGATTACTATAGCTTTGTAATGTAGTTCAAATCAGGGAGCATGATGTCTCCAGCTTCACTTTCTCAAGATTGTTTTGGCTAGTGTGGTCTTTTGGGGTCTTTTGAGGTCCCATGCAAACTTTAGGATTGTTTGTCCTATTTCTGTGAAAAATATTGTTAGAATTTTGATAGGGATTGCATTGAATCTGTAGATTGCTTTGGGTAGTATGGATTTTTTTAAAAAAGTTTTTACTTTATACTGATGTACAGCCCCTTAACAATGTTGTAGTAGTTTTTAATACAAAAAAAGTAGTTTCAAGTGAACAGCAAAGGGACTCACCCATACATACAGATGTATCCGTTCTTCCCCAAATTCCCCTCCCATCCAGTCTGCCACATAACGTTGAGCAGAGTTTCCTGTGCTATACAGTAGATCCTTGTTGGTATTCCATTTTAAATATAGCAGTGTGTACCTGTCCCTCCCAAACTCCTTAACTATCATCTCACCCCATTCTTCTCCCTGGCAACTATAAGTTTGTTCTCTAAGTCTATGAGTTTGTTTCTATTTGGTAAATAAGTTCATTTGTATCATGTTTTTTTAGATTCTGCATTTATAGGGGTGTTGTATGATGTTTCAGTTTCTTTGACTTATTTCACTCAATATGAAAATCTCTAGGTTTACCCATGTTGCTGCAATAACATTATTTCATTCTTTTGATAGCTGAGTAATATTCCATTGTATATATGTACCATATCTTCTTTATCCATTCTTTTGTTGATCAAGGACATTTAGGTTGCTTCCATGTCTCAGTTATGGAGATTCCTTAAAAACTAAAGATAGAGCTACCATATATCCCTGCAGCCCCATTCCTGGGCGTATATATAGAGAAAAACATGGTCTGGAAGGATACATGCACCCCAGTGTTCATTGCAGCACTGTTTACAATAGTATGGACATTTTTAACAGTATTAATTCTTTCAATTCATGTACATGGAATATCTTTCCATTTATTTGTGTCTTCTTTAATTTCTTTCATTAATGCTGTATAGTTTTTAGTATATTCTACTGATATTTTATAATGTGAATCCTGGTATACATAAGCAGCATTATATTTAAGGTATATACCTATGGGTGAAATTGCTAAATTAAAGTGTTTACCTACATTCAATTTTACCAGATAAAGTAGTTTTCTAATGTTGCCATAACAATTTACACTCCTACCAGAATAGTTCCTGATTCTTCTATCATTGTCTACGTTAACTATTCTAAGACTTTTATTTTTTCCCAACTTAATGGATAAGTAGTAATATCTTATCATGACTTAAATTTTTATTTTTTCCAATGTTTGGAACATTTTCTTTGGGTTACTGTCTATTTAGACTTCTTTAGTGATGTGCCTGTTTAAATCATTTAGCTATTTTTCTATTGAGTTGTCTACATTTTTACAATTGAATTATAGGGTTCCTTATATATTCTGAAAAATAACTATATTTTAGTTAATATATGTTTCAGGGTTCTTCTTCAACTCCATGATTCTTTTCACTTTTTTGTGATGTATTTCAATGAACAGAAAATTTAATTTTGGCCATATTTTAGTGTCTACTTTAAATTATTTTCTATGAAAACTTTGTCTATTTTAAAATTTTGTCCATAGATCCTTAACAAACTAAAAATAAAAAAAATTACTCAACCTGATAGAGGATACCTATACAAATTCATAGCTAACCTCAGCCTTAGTGTTTAAAGACTGAATGCTTTTTCTTTAAGACCAGGAATAAGACAGATACCTCTTATTGCCACTTCTATTCAACATGAGAGGGTCTAGCCAGAAGAATGAGGCAAGAAAAAGAAGTAAAAAAATCTACATTGGAAAGAAGTAAAATTATCTCTCTTCACAAATGAGGTGATCTTGTATATAGAAAATTCTAAAGAATACACTGAAATGTAATAGAAGTAATACATTAGTTCTGCAGGGTTGCAGGACATGGTCAACATATAAAATTTTTTTAGCATTATCAATGAAAAATCTGAACGTGAAATAAAATAATTTTTGAGCAATACTGCCAAAAATAAAAGTAAAATTCTTAAAAGTAGATTTAACAAAAGAAGGACAAGATGCACATCTACAAACTTTTATTAAAAGAATTAAAGAAGACATAAATAAATGGAAAGACATTTCACATTCATGGATCAAAAGACAATATTGTTAAGATGGTAATACTTTCCAAACTGATCTACACATTGAATTGTAATCCTTATTAAGTTGCATTTTTTTGGAAGTAATTGACAAACTTATCCTAAAATTCATATGGGATTACCACAAACCAAAAATAGCCAAAGAGTCTAGAAGAACATAGTTGGAGATGTCACACTTCTCAATTTCAACACTTACTAAAGAGTTATAATAATTGAGACAGTGTAGTACTATCATAAGAACAGAGATAAAGATTGCTATAATAGAATTAAGAGTGAAGAAATAGAGCCTTACATTTATGGTCAGTTGATTTTCAGTATGGGAACCAAGGTCAATTAATGGAGACAGAAGAGTCTTTTCAACAAATGGTGCCAAGAAACTGGATATCTACATTCAAACACATGAATCTGAGTCTCTACCTCACACCACACACAAAAATGAACTAAAAATAGATCATAATTCTAGGAAAAAGCTGAAACTATGAAATTCTTAGGAGAAAGCCTTGGAGTACATCTTTAAGACTTAAGTTAGGTGATAGTTTCTTATATATAATACCAACAGCACAAATTACAAAAGAAAAAGTGTATCAATATAAATTAAACTTCATCTAAATTAAAAACTTTTGTGCTTTAGAGGAAGCCATCATGAAAGTGGGGGGAAAAAAACCCACAAAATGGGAGAAAATATTTGAAAATTATATATTTGACAAGAAGCATATCCAGAATGAATAAAGGACTTTTACAAGTCAATAATAAACACAAGCCAATTAAAAATATGGAAGAGAAAGTTGAATAAGACATTGGTCCAAAGAAGACATAAAAATGGTCAATAAGCACATGAAAATATGCTCAACATCACTAGTCATTTAAAAAAATGCAAATCAAAACCACTATAGGAAAGCACTTCAAAATCACTAAGATGGCTAAAATTAAAAGATGGACAATACCAAGTGTTGGCAGGTTTGTGGAGAAAATGAAACCCTCATATACTGCTGGTGAGGATGTAAAATGGTGTAGCCACTATGAAAACAGTTGGGCAGTTCTTCTAAATGTTAAACATAGTAATGTCATATAATACAACAATGCCACTCCTAGGTAATAAAGACACAAGAGAAATGAAAACATGTCTACCAAAACAAATTTGCACATGAATGTGCACTGAAGTACTTATTCATAATAGCCAAAAAGTGTAAACAACCCAAATCTCCATCACCTGATGAATGAATAAACAAAATGTGGTATATCCAAAAAGTGGAATAGTATTCATTCATAACAAGGAATAAATTGCTGGTACATGCTTACTGCAATGTGGATGAACCTTAAAAACGTTATGCTAAGTGAATGAAAGCAGTCACAGAGAGCAAAATATTGTATGATTCCTTTTAAATGAGATGTCTAGGATAGTCAAATTCACAGAGACAGAAAGTATATTGGTTGCAGTGACTGGGAGGTAGAGTAATAGGTGAAGGGTAAAGGGGGTTTTGGGAGTTAGGAGTTAAAAACATTCTAAGACTGGATAGTGGTGGTGATCATACCACTCAGTGAATATACTAAAGTCACTGACATGTATACTTTAAAGGAATGATTTTTATAGTATGTTATCCTGTGAAGAAAGCTGAGAGCCGAAAAATTGATGCTTTTGAACTATGGTGTTAGAGAAGACTCTTGAGAGTCCCTTGGACTACAAGGAGATCCAACCAGCCCATCCTAAAGGAGATCAGGCCTGGGTGTTCATTGGAAGGACTGATGCTGAAGTTGAAACTCCAGTACTTTGGCCACCTCATGCGAAGAGTTGACTCATTGGAAAAGACCCTGATGTTGGGAGAGATTGGGAGCAGGAGGAGAAGGGGATGACAGAGGATGAGATGGCTGGATGGCATCACTGACTTGATGGGCATGAGTTTGAGTAAACTCCGGGAGTTGGTGATGGACAGGGAGGCCTGGCATGCTGCGATTCATGGGGTCGCAAAGAGTCGGACACGACTGAGTGACTGAACTGAACTGAACTGAACTGATTTATAACTTAATAAAGTTGTTATATAAAAAGAATATTTTTAAACCTCAAGATTGAAAGATAATTCTCATATGATTTCTTGTAATAGTTTTATATATTTGACTTTCATATTTAATTTTTAATCTAGATGAAATTGATCTTTGTATATGGCATGAGATAGGTGTTCAAGTTAAATACCTTTTCAAACAGATATTTATCCTGGAACTATTAAAAGTTGAACTATAGAAAGATGAACTATATAAAGTTCATCCTTCCTCATTGATCCTTGGTGCCAGTTCTCTCATAAATCTAACATATATTTATTTCCTGAGTTTTTTTTCTGAGCTCTCCATTTTGTCCCCTCATCTATTTGCCCTTTTTTATGCCAATACCACAATATCTTTATTGCTATAACATTATAATGTATTTTGACATCAGTAAAACACATCCCACATTCTTCTTTTTTCTTTAAGAGTATCATTGTTATTCTTAGTAGTTTCATATTATATGCATATCTAAGCAAATTTAAGGAGTTATCAAGTTAAAAAAAGAGGCATGTGTACATACACACACAAGTGCACTAGTAGTTTTGTTAGTATTGCAATGCATTTATAAGTCAGTTTGTGGAGGATTAACATCTTTTCAAAATCTTCCAAATTATTTACATGATAGGTCTCTTGTTAATTTAGGTCTTAACATTTCCCAGTAAAGTTTTCTAATTTCTCATCTGGAGGTCTTGTCCACCTTTGATAAGATTTACTCCTTGGTTCTCTATTGATATTTTTGATGCTGTGGTAAATTAATTCTTTAAAAATATTTGTTTTCTAATTGTTCCTGGTTTACAGAAAAACAATTGACTTTTGTATATGTTGTATGTTGAATTTTGTGTCCAAGTGAAAGTGAAAGTTGCTCAGTCGTGTCTGACTCTGTGACCAATGAGTATCCATTTGTATTCAATGACCTTGCCAAATTCTAATGTTTGAAGATTTACATAGGATGATTTTGGATTTTCTTTATGTTTGATTCTATTTTTGCTTGCTTTTTTCCTAGTTTTTCTTGCTTTAAATTCTTATGTTCTTTTAAAATTTCTTAATTTATTGGGTAGGATCAATGTTGTATAGAAGTGAAGACAGCAGGATAGCAAAATAAAAACTTCCAATTTTTCACTATTAAACAGGATATTGGGTCATGTCTAGGTCTTTAAGCCTGAGGAAATAAGTTCTTATGATCCATCTCCATGGAGAGAAGTTCTTTTACAAGTCTCCCTATGCTCTACAGGCCTCTGAACTCTATCTCTATGGCCCAGTTGGAAGCAGAGTTCAAAGGCTTCATTTCCAGACAAAAGTAGTCTTTGAAACTTCAGCATCCCCCTTATCCTTTGATTATAGAGTTTCAACAAAAAACTGGCCAAGAAGTTCCCCTGTGTCTTTTTAGATTTATATTGAGAAAGAGTCTGAGTAAAGTCAAAATAACACACAGAGAAGATGATAACCTTTAAGATTATTCTAATCTTAATCTGTGGTTTCTGATATTTTCTAATAATGATAAATGAAAGGCACTCTGGACTTTTACTTTCTTTTTCTTCCTGTGAATGACAGGCTTCATATTCCATTTTCTGGCCAATTACCAGTTAAAGCATTGAGAATCTCTTCTTTCCAGGACATAAGTCCCTTTCTGTTGGGAGTGTAAAGAACCATCCCACCAGTTACAATTCCCTATGGGAACCATTAAACTTTTCTAGGATAACACTAGACATTTATAAAAGGATAGGAGGTCTAGGTAGGCATCTAACATTTTTGTTTGTTTGTTTGTTTTTAATTAAGGTTGCTGACAATAACAGCAGTCAGATCCTTCCAGAAAAAAGTGCTTAGGGCTGCTATGTAAGGCAACATTGAGCTGGATAAATCTTTGGCCTATCTGTAGTAGTAGTAGTGTTAGCCTCTCAGTCATGTCTGACTCTTTGCAACTCCATGGACTGCAGTCAGCCAGGCTCCTCTGTCCATGGAATTCTCCAGGCAAGGATACTGGAGTGGGTGGCCATTTCCTTAGGCTATCTGAGGATGGTATTTCTTATCAGAAGCTAGCCAGGTAATTGCCTCCAGCACTGTCGTATTTTTCTTCAAATGAGGACATCTCTTTCTGAGCACTGCTTGGCCTCCTGGCTGCACGGTTTGCCTTCTCAATCTTGGCTGTCTGTGTGTACTTTCCACAAAGGACTCCTGTGTGTTCTTCCCTCTACTTGATAGAGGCTTTCCTCGTGTCTCTGTAGAAGCAGCTGTGATATGTGGGGGGCATTGTTTAACATTAAAAAAGAAGAAAGCAAGCTAGTTTAATGAGCAGAGACACTAATAGCTTTCCAGGAACTTGGTAATGTCTCCTCTTTTTCCTAACCCCTATTGTCACGCCAGGAGGCACCTCCAAATCACAATGATGGTGACCGATGATATGGCGGCGCCTCCCAGGGCCCATTCATCACCTGCAAACTCAGCTCAGTGTTACTTTGCCTGTGCTAGATGTGGCCTTGGAGACTGCCATTTGGCTGTGCTCCAAGCCTTTTTCTGGCTTCTGTCCTGGTGTTTTTATATATGATCTGCAGGTGTTACTGATATAATTTGTTCACTAGTTATACATGATATCGTGCTTACTAACCTAGATTTTCCTGCAGTCAGTATAATATAAAGAAAACCTAAAAATGAAATCACTGATGATTACATAATGTAATGACATCCTAGAAATAGCTTGGTGCGCCTGTGTTTGAGATGAGAGCATATGGTTATCTCTAATTTAGGTTTGCTTTTGAGAATTAATTTAATTTGGAATGAGAGATCCAGACTAACATTTAGAATCAACCATATGATTATAATTTTAGAATTAAAAAGAGACGTGATTCATTCTTGTGGATTTTGGAGATACGGTGTTTCAAAGGAGGTAGAGGAGGATCCTGCCTTGAGATGTTCTGATACAAGCAGATGTGATGGATTAAAGTTAAGGATGGGTGTTATTCACACTTAATGTGAGTGCATTCTCCATGGCTATTGTACTGATTTGTGCAGTTTGTTCTATGCACTTTGAATATCTAATGGTTCCACCTTCCTCTCCTAAAGCTAGTCTAGTTGGATAGAAAATACCAAGCTACATATCAATAAAGAAGAATGACTCTTGGAATAAATAGCTTCATTTAAGTAAAATAGCTTCATTTAAGAATTTCACTGTATCTAGGTTTATAATAAGAAAAATTCCAAAGCAAAATAACAAGTGACCTCAGTGTAAATTTTAAGCCCACATCTTCAAAGATGTGCATATAATGAAACAAAAATGGGGCTTCCCACCTGGTGCTAGTGGTCAAGAATCCACCTGCCAATGCAAGAGATGCAGGTTTGATTCCTGACTTGGGAAGATCCCCTGGAGAAGGAAACGGCAACCCACTCCAGTATTCTTGCCTGGGAAATTCCATGGACAGAGGAGCCTGGTGGATTACAGTCCATAGGATTGCAAAGAGTGGGATATGATTGAGTGACGGAGCACACACAAACAAAAACAGGAGGAAAAAAGAGTCTCTGGGATCCTTGGAGTTAATAGAATGTGTGCCCTGGTTACATAACCTTGCTCTTTTCAATGTGCCATGTATGAGAAGTCTGGTGAAAAACTCAGGAAAGCTAAATTAAATGAAATGTTCTAGAAAATGAGCCAGGACATTAGACTGAATGTGGATGCTCTCTGTTCCTAAAATATCTCATCTTTATTTTTATTCCTCACATTCTTCAGCTAGTTCCTAGACAAAAAAAAAAAATTGTAATACAAATGGCTTTTCTCACTCAAAAAATTAAATATTCCCAGTTGAACAATAATAATTATATCAATACTATATAATATTGAGTTGGCTAAAAAGTTTGTTCAGGGTTTTCCCTAACATCTTACGGAAAAAGCCAAACGAACTTTTCCATATTTAGGCCAACCCAGTATGTATTGAGCATTTTCTATAAACTAGATATTATTATTAAACGTTTTACATGCATGTTTATGAATCCTCACAACAGATAGTGGATTAGCTAGCATTTTCTCTGTTTTATAGATTTGGGAAACAGAGAGGTTAAATGTTTTGCTCAGGTTAATATAGCTGATAAGTGTTAAAGTAGAGATTTGACTGGAGAGCTGATTGATTCTAATTCTACAATGCTTTACTGCCTCTCCTAATAATATATAATACATTTTATTCTTTTACAGTAAGCAAATGCATCACACGTTCTTGGTTAATTCAATAACAATCTTGCAGAGGCTCTTTCTTTTATGTTTAACTTGGTTCAGAACATGTTGCACAGATTTCACCCTAGACACTTTCTGAAACTAGAGAAGTTAAGGGTGTTTTCTATGGCTTTGTTCACTTGAGTGCACTGTTTCAAAGGTTGATTTGGACAACCCTTCAAATTTTGCATTTCTATTACTGACTCATTCTTTGATAGCAGACTGATGTACCCCAAAAAAATTGCCTGAACATTGAAATTCTATATTTCATGTTCTCAATTCATCTTTCATTTCTCAAAAGACTATTCTAAATAGAAAAAGATTCTTATAGATCAGAGATTGAAACTGATGTATTTCCAGCAGTAGCTGTTTTCCTTCCTATAGTTAAATCACAATGAGTTTTATATGTTAGGTACATTTTCACCTTTTTGATTTCTAGCCAAAAACCTGGGACTTAATTGTTAGCTTTTTAGTGACTGCCATTTATTTGAAGATGTTGACATTTGCACAGTGTTATAAGGAAAGTGATTGCATATTTAACAACCTAGAATTACCTCTTTTGTCCTCAAAAAACAGCCAAAAGCATCATCTCACTTTTCACTGTTCAAATTACATGATCTTTTATCACTTAGCAGAGAAGATGTAAGACGTGATTCTTTGTGCCAGCAGTGTTCTATTTTATTCTTCTTGATTCTTTCTAAAAAGTACATTAGGTAACTTATCTCTTTATCCCTGCTTGTCTCTTACAAGTTAATATACTTCACTTATTACTCTCCCATTTATATTCTTAGATTTACAACTCAATTTGTATTTTGAGTTTATGAACAAATGCTCTAATTGATAGAGAAGACAAATTGGTTCCCTAGAAGAGACTTAAAATTTTTAGCAATAATCTAGCCCAAGTAGCCCATAAAATGTAAATCAACCTTTTCACTACTGTGAGTATACTTCCAAGAAGGAACTTAACCCTCGGGATAAAAACAATTTGATGATATTTATCAGTATAACAAAATATAAGATACCTTCCCCCCATTCTTAGGGAAATTTGTTGAACCTGTGACCATAGGTATTTATTGTTTTTCAGCTTTGATAATACTGAAGATTCATTCTTCTCCTTAAGGACATTGCATAGAAAAAGGAAAAAAAAAAAAAAGTGCCCAGTTAGAACTCTTGAGTGTTCTGAAATACTGTAATCAAAGTCTATATGGTCATAATAGCATGGAGTAATCATTAAGTAAAAACAGGACCTCATTGGTAGTCACTCAGGATAATTCATTCAGGCCTAGAGTGGGAGGGAATGAGAATAATTGGAATTTATTGAGTTTTCTTCTCCTGTTACCAGCATGCCAGACTACCTGAAATGACTTCTAACATGACACTGAACTCACCTCTCCACATAACTCATGCATATTCAGAATTTCAATTTCCTTAACTTTATATGTCTAGAGAGGAATGACTCATGATCTCTGAAATGGATGCAGAATTAAGGAACATAACATATATTGTTTGCTGTTGATGTACTCACGTTAATGACCACGTTTGGGATTATTAGCTTCTAACCTAGTGGATAGATTGTGTGTGCTGTGTGTTCTGTTGCTCAGTCGTGTCCAACTCTTTGTGACCCCAGTGGCTAAACTGACCATCTCCCATGTCCCCTAAAACCCATTGCAGATACATAGATAGATACATAATTAGATAGATAGATACAAATGTTAGGTGGTTAGAATAGGAAACAGGAGTCCAGAATGGTGGTGCCTAAAAGACAAGGAAGGGAAAAGCCTGTGAAAATAGAACAAAGGAAGGTCCGAGGATGGGAGTGAGGACCTCAGGTAGAACAAACAGCACTCCTGGCTAGCCCAGTTTACATAGGGCGGGCCCAGGGGGAAGGAATAAAACATATAAAAAGAGAAGCCAAAGGGCTGAGGCTCTCTCTTCTCTTTGCGTCTTTTGGGTGGGCATGCCCTCATGAGGATGTATTTTCCTGTTATTTTCTAGATAAAACTGGCTGTAATACAAAGCTGTAACACTGATCTGTCCAAGAGCTATAACATGGTCTGTCTGAGACCCGAGAGCTATAACACAGTCTGTCTGAGAGCTGTGACACATCAAGGACTTTAACGTCAGTTGCTTCAAATTTTTGTTGAGACAGAACAGAGGAGATTACACTCCCCTGACACATATATACATACATAATAAGTCTCCTCTCATTTGGGGTTTCACTTTCCATGAAAGTCCAAACATATTAAATGGAAAATAACTGAAATAAACTTCATGAGTTTTAAATTGCATAATATTCTGAGTTGTGTGATGAAATCTCATGCTGTCCTCCTCTGTTCCACCCTGCGTATGAATTATCCCTTTGTCCAGCATATTCCGTCCATAAGTCACTCAGTAGCCATCTCAATGATCAGATCCACTGTCAAGGTATAACAATGCTGGTGTTCAATGCTTATTTTACTTGACAATGACCCCAAACTGAAAGGTAGTGATACTTTCAGGTAGTAGAGATTTGGATGTCCCAGATACTTTCAGGTAGGTAGAGATTTGGATGTCCCAGAGAGAAGCTGTAAATTGCTTCCTCTAAGTGAGAAAGTAAATATTCTCAACTTAATAAGGGAAGGGAAAAATCAGATGCTGAGTTTGCTAAGATCTACAGTAAGAACAAATCTTCTGTGAAACTGTGAAGAATGAAAAAAATATTTGAGCTAGTTTTGCTGTAGAGACTCAGACTGCAAAAGTTACTCCCATAGTATGTGAGGAGTGGTTAGCTGAGATGCAAAATGGGTTATATTTATAAAACAAGATATTTTGAGAGAGAGAACACATTAGCTTAATTTTTATTACACTGTATTGTTATAATTGTTCTATTTTATTTATTAGTTATTATTGTTAATCTCTTGCAGTGACTAATTTATAAAGTAAGTTTATCATTGGTATGTATGGATAGGAAAACAGTATATTCAGGATTGGGTACCATTTGTAGTTTCAGGCACCCACTGGTGGGTTTGAATGTATCCCCAGGGATAAGGGCTATCTACTGTATGTTTATACCTACTACTTCTAGCAACTCCCAAGACAAAAAGGAGAAGAAAATTAGCCTTTCTAAAACTTTACATTTCAAGAGACTGCATTTCCTAGACTTAAGACTGACTTTGTAAGGATTCAAGGCTTGTGAATATATTCAATTCTATAACAGGAACTGTGAATTTCTCTAAGTTATACATTGCATAGGAAATTTTTTCAAAGCCTAAGTATACTCGTCAACCTTCTTATGTTTGGAAATACTGGTAGAGCAAATGTGTTTTGATTTTTTTTTTTTGGATGTTCCCAGGAGGCAAAGACCCTTCGACATCTCATTTTCAATTCCTTGGAAAGAGATATTGGAGTCAATCTTTTCCAGGAAGCTGGGATCTCTATTTTTAGCCTCTGTTGATTAAAACCACATTATCTAAATAGGAAGAATGTGAACTGAGCGTACCTCTCACTCCCGAAGAGTGCTCATCAGGTTTCCATGATACTGACAGGGTATACTTGTGAATAGATGTGTGGACAGTAAATCACCTTTGTTTGCATTCACTGAAGAACATCGTTGGGTCAAACAGGGTCAGTTTTTCTTTGCTTTGTGCTTTTATTTTGTGCTTTTCAAGGGAAATTCAGTTAAAGTCTTTTGTCATAAAAATTTCATTTTGCTCACGTGGTTCTTTGATATTTGTTCATGTAGGAAAAGTGGGATAGAGAAGAAAGTTAGTTAAAGCTAAAAAGAGAAAGACAGGAAATTATAATCTAAGTTTAATAAAGGGAAGATGGAAGCAGATGAGATGTGGGGAGTGAAAAATAGTGAAAATGGCAGGTGGAGGTGGAAGAGTGAAGTGAAAGAAGACTAATGGTTAGATTCAAATCAAGAGTTTTGTAGAGATGGAAGCTGGGAGGGAATGGGAGCAGAGGGAGATCTTCTGATCGGGAAGGGGTCAAGAACCTAAATGTACCAGAAATTAAAAGCAGAGAAGTTACCATTACTAAAATACTGGTGCACCAGAACTTGATAAAGAGAACTTGGAAGAATAAAAATTGTCTGGTCTCAAATTCAGAGCTAGTGTTGACACTGTATGCCCAGGACAGTAGGAGAAAAATAAAGGAGAAACAGCTGCTGTGTAGATTTCAATGTCAAGAGAGATTGGTAAGGAATGAGAAGACCCGAGGTCTTCCAAAGAAAAGGCAAAGCAGGTTGCCACTCTCTCTGTGTCGAGGCAGGTGGTTTTTCTGGAGGAGGAACTGCCTTAGGAGAGAGCCGCTGAGTCAGCAGGAACAGCCAGCGCACAAGCAGGGCACAGTACCTGATTTTCTACCACATCTGTTGGCTACCTTACATCTTATTTCTTCCTTTTCTCTTAAGACTCAAAAAGTGCTCTCTCCCCTCTCTGCAGGTTCTTTAAACAATGACAACTTTAAAAGGCTCCAGATGGCTTTGAAAAAACTTGAAAGTCATCCAAGGTGCACTGCAGGCCTTTGTAGACACTCCATGTGGAGCCAGTCTGAAAACCTTGTAGTTTTTCTGTTTGGATTTTGTCTTAGGGATGAGCTGCAATTGCCAACACACACACACACACACACACACACACACACACACACACACACACACACACACACACACACACACACACACACACACACACACACACACACACACAATTAAGACAACCCCAGCCCATGTGTGGCCAGAAGCAAAAAGACAACATGGTTTTTGCAGCCATGCTGGCCCTGGTGCTCATCACTCTGCTAGGCCTTGTTGTGGGCAGAAGGCAGAGGATATAGTGATCGTAGAATAACTCACCCCCTGCTTCTCAGATATCAGTTCATAACCTGCTCTTTCATCGGGTTTATTGTGCTTGCATAGGAAATTTAACCCAACATGGTTTCATTGGAGATATATTAGAAAGGTTCATAAGCAACTAATTTTGCCTAGCTTTTGTATAGGACTATTTAAAACATCGTTATGAATTTTCTATAGGAAGTTAATTTCTTAAGTGAGTTATGTTGAAAAGAATTTAATAAAGACCAAGAAGCATAAGCAACTACTTTAGAGGAAGGGAAGATGGCATAAAGCTGAACTTTAAATTCTATTTTTCAAGGAACAAACTGAAGGATTGGGTAAAGATTGTTTGGACTCACTGGCTTCTTGGAAGGAAATAACCCAAAGTTTTAAGATAATACAAAAATGCAAGAACTGTGATGGTTAAGATACATTTACATGTGTACTTACATTCTAGAAAAAGCAAAGGGTGTATGAGAGAGAGAGAAAACAGGATGGAGAGGTGAAACAGAGGAGAAATAAAATATTTATTTTACTGATGTGTTGACTGATTCATAACAAGATGATTTATGCTAAAAATGTATTTTTCAGGACATTCAGCCCTTCTATCAGCAGACAGGTTGGCAGGAAAGAACATGTGGGGTGGAGAGAAAGTTCCAGGTGTTACATGAATGTTACTTTTGGTCATGCTTAAACTTACGGGGGGCTATTTTACTTTTAACACAATTGCAATACCAATATATCTTGTGTCCCATCTGTGAACATGAGACTGGAGGGCTGGATGGATACTTAGAGTAACTGGTTCAGTTGACACAACAGATTCAGTTGAAATATCCTTGCTGGGGTAAATTTGCAATTCCGTCTAGGATACTAATGACAAATGTCAGGATTTTTATAATGATTCTAGTTATTTAGTCAAATGAAATTGACTTCATGGTGGCTTCCAGTCACCATGGAGCCTCTGCACTCCAATTACAAATATTACCAGAAATCCTTGAAACAATTGTCAAGTCACTGGGGAGATACAGTGTGATTGGGAGTACTGCGGGTTTTTTTTGTTTGTTTGTTTTGTTTTTTCTTTTCCCAAACCCACACGCAAAAAGATTTTCAGGGGATTAAGGGAGGCTTGTGGAAAAGAGGCCTGAAGTCACACATTGGTTAATGACAGGATTTGAGTATTATCAGGAAGGTATTTAGACACAGGAAGGAATTCCCATATATAATACAAAGATAAATATCACCAGTATCTATGGCTTTTTGAGTAACTCACTGTCTAGTGATGTGTGAATCTAATAGGAAGAGGAAAATCAGGAAGTTTGTCTTTGACTTTTGTGAAATAAAGATAGTGTTTTCCTAACTTCAGATGCTCATGTTCCAATTGCTATTTATTGAATTTTTCTTTAAATAGATTTACTCTTGCTTACATGGCCCTCAGGAAGGAGTTAGGTGGTGAAAAAGGGATTTCAATTTACCTATAAATATTGATATTTGTAAGGATCAGATGGGCTTCCCAGGTGACTCAGTAATAAAAATTTCGATCCTTGGGTTGGGAAGATCCTTAGAGAAGGAAATGGCAACCCACTCCAGTATTCTTGCCCAGAAAATCCCATGGACAGAGAAACCTGGAGGACTACAGTCTGTGGAGTTGTAAGAGAATCGGACATGACTTAGTGACTAAACAACAACAATTAAGCATCGGCTGAACTATGTTTGTTCTGATATACGATCCAATATGAAAAATGTATGTTTGTTGCCTGAAAAAACAAAGATGTTCGTGACAGTATTTTTTAACGGATAAGGAAAAGGATCTAATGTTTTTATTTGGTCAAAGCCTGTAGAAGAAAGTTAACAGCACATCTCCTAACAAAAATCATTGACTTGTCATGGATCACAGTAACTGATATCCTGGATCCTGTATGAAGAGTGATGAAATGGAAACCTCAAGCAGTAAAGCCCTGCTTACCTGTGTGCCCAAATAGGACATGAGCCTTCCTTGGAAAGCTGAATCAAAGCACAGCATGTGCAGAAGTTGTTCCTGGTTCAGGATTCACCAGCTGCTTTCCACAGAATGTAACTTTGTGGGTTACGAATAAGTACACACACACACACACACACACACATATAAAGAAAAAGAAAGGAGAGGGGGAATAGTGGTCAAACTAGTTGGGATATTCTGAGTTCAACAAAGTCAGGCAGCCTAAGGAAGGCATTGCTAGGCTGCATGCTAAGTCACTTCAGTCATGTCTGACTCTTTGTGACCCCATGGACTGTAGCCTGCCAGGTTCCTCTGTTCATGGGATTCTCCAGGCAAGAATACTGGAGTGGGTTGCCAGGCTCTCCTCTAGGGGATCTTCCTGACTCAGAATTGAACCCAAGTCTCTTTTGTCTCTTGGAATTGGCAGGCAGGTTCTTTACCACTAGCACCACCTGGAAAGCCTATATGCTAGTTTTTCTCTAGAGATGTTGTTTTGTCACTAAATTGTATCCAACTCTTTGTGACACCATGGACAGGTTCCTCTGTCCATGGAATTTCCCAGGCAAGGATACTGGAGTGGGTTGTCATTTTCTTCTCCAGAAGATCTTCCCAATCCAGGGATCGAACCTGTGCCTCCTGCATTGGCAGATGGATTCTTTACCACTGAGCCACCTGGGAAGCCCTTTCATGAGTATGTTTCATGACAGAATCTCCACCTGGTCAGCCCCTCACCCCAGGCATTGACAGGACTGATGATCAGGCAGACTCAGTTTGGAAGCCTTGGTGTATCTCTGTGAGCTGCTGGGGAACCCTTCCAGATGGCTTTCCTGGGATGCAACACAGATGCTGGCTCTTTCTGAGCAAAAGGCAAGGAGTTAAAGAGAAAAGTCAAGGGCTGTGGCTCAGTTCATGGGCAGACTCGGCCAGCCATGTCTCTGGGCAAGGACAGGCTTTTCATGCAAGAAGTGCCATCTGTACTGTTGCCTGCTAAAATGAATGATTTATTAACAGTAAAAAGAATAGGGAACTATATTCCAAGTTCCACATTTAAGTGACCTTCAATGGATATTGATACTTTTCTGGATCTCAGTTTCCTTCTTGTCAACTGAGGGGGTTACTTAATCAGTCTTTGAAGTCCCTTCCTGTTCCAACACTAAACAATTAAATGGCCTTTGGATGTCTTTTCCAGCCTTATTGTTGATTTAGTCTAAAGACAAAAAGATAAAACCCAGATGAGGAAAGAATAGCTAATGATTTGAAGACTGGAAGTTACTGACTGAATAATAGTTTTCATACCTGGGACACAAGGTCTTTCAGAAGCCATCTTCCCTAATAAGTCTGTAAATAGACATGTGCAGACAAATGCAAACACCATTGAGGTTTGTGCCTGGCATGTGAGAGCAGAGCCCCATAGTACTATATGATGCTTTAATTCTTATAGTAATTTTTTGGTTCTTTAGCAAGGACAAAAAAATAAGTTTTAATTTTTCTCATTTTAGTGTTCCTTGAAATGACATCTTTGATCTACAGCCAACAGGATTCTTGAATTTTAAATCGAAGCTACTAGTGACTCAGACTTTAATTGGACACACCTCTTGGCCGAGAAGATTAATAATTAGTCCTTTTAACATGAGGGAACTATGTGCCCTCAAGCTTTCAAAATAAATGTTACAGCAGAGATGGAGAGGAAGTAATTTATTATAATAACTCTCCTAAAGTTACCCAAATGTAAGGATAGCAATTTACCATGCTGTTCTCACTGTCATCATCTCCTGCTGGCTCTTTATCCTGAACCTCCCTGTGATTCAAACTACAAACGTTCCAAGGAAGTGAGGGTGTCATAAGGGGAGGACTGCTCTGTGCAAGATGGGACAGTAACTCAACTAGAGGCAAAATCAGGCTTGGTTTTCTGACAAGGGAGCGTTGGAATTTGGAGCGCTAGGTGCTAGTGCTGAATTTAGCACTAATTAACAAGAGGATATTACTTGCCTATGCTTCAACTTTCTGGTGTAAAATGAAGGAGTTAGAAGAGAAAATCTGGGACATTCCTTCCTGTTGGGAAAAAAATAAGCACATTTATTTTAGGTCCAGGGAGTGGGATTAGGATGGGAAGGAAAGAGTCAATTAAATATCCACAGGGGGAGGCAGGAAATGGAAGGAACACAACCTAGCCTGGGCTCAGCTCTTTAATGGTTGTTTCTGAGCAGGAAGGCAGGGCATGACCCTGGGAGGGGCTTTAGCGATGAGAGTAACATCCCTTTCACTAAAGCAAGTAAATGGGCTTTATTTGTATTGTTATCATTCATAGCGTACCCACATTTTATGTACGTGTTTTATATAGTCACTACTTAGTACACATTAAAACCAAATTAAAATATATAAATACAAATAATAAATAAAAGTTTTTAAGAAGAACAAAAATGAAGCATCCCTTTACCTTTATGACTGAACTGAGTATTTGTTAGTGCTTTCTGCGGCATATTCTACCGTTATGACTTTTTGTGATCACCCACGTGGTAGTTGCTGCTTACCTGTCAGGCTTCATCTCCCACCTGTCTCCCCTAACCCTCCTCTCAGCAATATTCGATTCTCTGTAGGTTCTCCCATACGTTATACTTTCTAATGAATCTGTGTCCTTCTGTCTGTAAGCATTGTGTCTGGAATGCCTCCCCTGAGTCTGCTCCAAGAATTCCCACCTATTCATTCAATTTTATGTCAAATGTTTCTGGTGAAGCTTTTTCACATCTCCCCCTGGCAGACTTGGATGTTCCTTCAGCCCTACTTGAATACACACTGTGCACTGAATCTGTTGTGTATTACACTAATTTGCATACCTGATATCTGATGGATTGTAAACTCTTTGAGGGCAGAGATTGAAGTTCTATGTGTTCCCAATCAACCTGGCTTCCCATCTATCCATATTCATCTACCTGTTCTATTTATCTTTTCTCACTCTTTTTGGTGCAAAGGAAAGAGATGGCCTGGAGCAGCTGAGCAGTGGATAGAGTGCTGCATAAGCAAATGTAAAAGAACTTTTGTTGACGGGACCTGGGCTGAGGTTGGTGGAGATGGTGGGCAGCCAACTTGGTCACCATTAATATTTGGGGATGACTGGGCTTCCCTGGGCTTCCCTGGGGGCTCATCAGCAAAGAATCCATCTGCAGTGCAGGAAATGCAAGAGATGTGGACTCGATCCCTGGGTCAGGAAGATCCCCTGGAGGATGGGATGGCAACCCACTCCAGTATTCTTGCTGGGAAAATCCCATGGACAGAGAAGCCTGCAGGCTACAGTCCATGGAGTCACAAAGATTAGGACACGAATGAAGAGACCGAGCATACATGCATGGGCTTCCCTGGGGGCTCAGACAGTAAAGAATCTGCCAGTTAATGCAGAAGACCCGGGTTGAGTCCCTAGGTTGAGAAGAGCCCCAGAAGGGAATAGCAACCGACTCCAGTATGCTTGCCCAAGAAATCTGATGGATAGAGGAGCCTGGTGGGTTACAGTCCATGGGGTCTCAAAGAATTGGACACGGCTGAGCAAGTAAGCATGCATGCATATACTAGGACTCAGAAAGTATCTAGAAATTATGACTTGGGTACTTGGGCTCTAGCTGTCATCTTCTTTTGTTAGAAAAAATGCTATTTGTTATACTGCATCAAGTATAAAATTAGTGACAAAGAACGTGTTTAAATCTAGATTTATCAAGACTACAGTTATATTTAAAGCAATTTTATCTTTCCGGTTTCAGGAAAAATCTCTCTCTCTCCCTCTCTCTCTGTCTCTCTCTCTCTCACACACACACATATATATATACACACATAAGCCAAAATACCCCTGACTTTCTTTCTTTCTTTCCCAGAGGGACTTATTCTATTTTCTTCCCAAGTACTCTTCCACCTTCATTTTCCATCGCTTCTTTCTATGTCAAGTCCCTTGAAGCTAAACCAGGTTATCCCTGGTATCGTTCCTTCATTTATATTGTGCTATACTCCTAGAATTTTGGATAATCTCCTTATACAAATCCTATTTGTCCTTCAAGGGGTAGTGCAGTTTTACTTCTCCCGCCAGGTTCTCCCTGATCACTGTTGGTCTTGCTGAATTTCTACCAGCACTACTGGCACCCATCCTCTACATGCTGACTTAGCTCTTTCTTCTCTTCTTTCCCTGTGCCATTTATTCCTGGCTCACTTTCTGTGGGTGATAAGTTGTCAGATGGAGAGCAAGGCCAAGGCTTAGCTCTTCCATAGACAGTGTAACTCCAGTATACTGTTAAGTACATAATTTTGACTTCATAAAATAGTTATTTGATGATTTGATTAATGACGGGGAAATCACCCACCGAGACTCATTGCCAACACGGTAATTAAGTTTCAGTTCAAAGTGGGCTTCACAAAGTGCATTTGTGTCCCATTCTTCAAAATAGGCAAAGAGAAAAAAAATCATGAAAATGACTCAACTTCTGAAATTCTCAGCTTTGAGAAGTACTGGTTTTTAGAAGAAGGCAGAAGGTAACAGGTGAACTCCAAGGTAATCCAGGCTTGCACTTTGAGGTCCAGGATTAAAATAGCTTCAACACTGTGCATGCTAAGAACTAGCCAAAAGTCAGAGGTTTCCTTGTCATTTGAGCTGAGCTGAATATAATTTTGTATTTCTTCACATACACAGATTTATGCAGCATTCTTTTCTTCCCAATTTAGAAAAAAAATTAATTTCCTATTAATACTTATAAGCATTTACAATGTTAATTATAATTACTTCAATATTATTCATTTTACAATTAATATTTTTGCTTATAAATCTCCATTTATGTCTTAAATTATTTCATAGAGTTAGATTCTAGAGGTAGAGTTTCTGGGTCAGAGCACATAAACCTGATTAAAGTTCATGTTTTGGAAAACAGAAAACTGTGATTTGACATGTGATGGCAAGGATCAGGAATATTATGGCTTTATTTTTATAGACTTTTAGCCCCAAATCTTTTCACATTTTTTAAAACTTAATCTCCAAGTTACATTATTTTACCTTAAGTGTTGTATGTGGACACAGCTTTATCAAGAAATTATTTGTACAGGATGCTGTGTACCTCGTTTTGACCACTCTGGGTGATATTCAGGGCACTTCAACCCAAACCACCTCTACATTTTCTATAATAGTTCTTCAATTCAGGATTTTATGAAGATGGAGGTAGGTTAGCTGATTAAAAATAAGCCCACAGTCTTTTAAAAAAGATTTTATTTATTTGTTTATTTGTGTCTGTGCTGGGTGTTCACTGCTGTCTGAGGACTTTCTCTAGCTGTGGTGAGTGGGGCTGCTCTCTAGCTGTGGTGCACAGGCTTCTCACTGTCGGGGCTTCTCTTGTTGCAGAGCACAGGATCTTGGGTGCAGGGGCTTCAGTAGTTGTGGGACTCGGGCTTACTTGCCCCACAGCATGTAGAATCTTCCCAGTCTAGGAATTAAACCCATGTCTCCTCTCTTGGCAGGCAGATTCTTAACCATTGGACCACCAGGGTAGTCCATAAACCCACCATCTAATGAAAACTCTAGACCTGACTCTAAGCTTAAACACAGCTATTCAGGGTAACTTGCAATTTATATATATATATAGCTATATACGTATACAGAGAAGGCAATGGCACCCCACTCCAGTACTTTTGCCTGGAAAATCCCATGGACAGCAAAGCCTGGTGGGCTGCAGTCCATGGGGTTTCTAAGAGTCGGACACGACTGAGTGACTTCACTTTCACTTTTCACTTTCATGCATTGGAGAAGGAAATGGCAGCCCACTCCAGTGTTCTTGCCTGGAGAATCCCAGGGACAGGGGAGCCTGGTGGGCTGCCGTCTGTGGGGTTGCTCAGAGTCAGACACGACTGCAGAGACTTAGCAGCAGCAGCAGCAGCATATATATATTTTCACACCAAGAAATCAAGGACTGCTATGAATATGCTTTCCATCCTCACTAAAAATTGCTGAAAAACTTCAGTCTGGTGCACCTTAAAATAAGTGATCTCAGTTATCTCCCCAGTATGAGTTCTTTGAGGACCTCAAGGGAGAAGATTGTGTGGGGTTCACACAGGACCTAAGCAGGTTTAGGCACCATCAGTTCCATTGCTGGGGGGATTTTGGTGCTCTCAGTGAGCTCCTGAACTGCTTATCTCTACCTCTCATCGAAGAGCGACCTCTTGTCTCTGCTGGGCATCTTGCACTTCTCTGACTCTGTACTCCAAGTACAATGTGTTCTCTGGCTGGCTTCTCCTGGATTCTGCCTTCATGCATTTCTGGATTAAATTTTGGTTAATCAACAGCATAATTTTCCAACGGGGGTATGAGCTGAAAATGGATTTTTGCCATGATGTATAAATTGGGTTACCAACCATGTTACCCCTTCCTTTGCTCCCATAGAACTGAGAGCACAAAGAAGGGGTTGGGCATTCCTACTGTCATATCTTTTTAGTATCTTCCTCACTCACAACCTAAAGTGCAAAGAGCTTCTTTTTGTTTTTCCTTTTGTTTTTAATCCATCAAGCACTTTGCTCAGTGGATACAAAATTTTGTTAAATTATTTGCTGTTAAGCTATTGTCAAACAGTTGAAATATTTACTTAGCTATTTTTGCTCAGCATTTTGCTGTTTAATCACTTCATCTCCCTCTTGTGGATTGTAACTATTCAAAAATATTAAGTATTCACTCAGTGCCAGTAATAAATTTTGGTGTGCTTGTGTCTTAGCCCATGGAATGCTGCTACTAATCTACATGTAGAAAGTGTGTTTTCAAACTCTAATTCAGAAATATGGTATCATCATAACTTTTTTCAATTAACAAATTTATTTCTATAAATAGATTGATAAGGACATAAAGATTAATTCAAATTTCAATTTCCACTTAATGAATTTTCACAACTAAATAAATACATGTAGTGCCACCTGGATTATATCCATAAGGATGGATATAATTATGCAGTGGTAAAAAAAACAAACAAAAAAATTAGTGGTTTATAACAACAGGGCTTATTTCTTACTACATGCCACATGTCCATTTGGGTTACTGGGACTCTGTTTCATGTTGTTTTCACTTAGGTTTGCAGGTCGATGGAGTCTCTACCTCCTGAGCATTGCTAATCTGTATGGGAACGCAGTGGTGGGGCATTTGAGTTTTTACAGGCTTCAACAAAACAAAATACATTACTTCAGCTTATATTTTATTGGTCAAAGCAAGTCACATGGTTTTCTGAACTTCAAAGGATAGGGCAGCATAATTCATGTGCCTAGAAAGAGAAACATTTGGTATACAAAACTAACAGTTCTCCTACTCTATAGTTTGCAATCAAATATTCAGCTCTTTCCCTCTGCCAAGTGACTTAATAGTACCAGTTCTGGGAAAAGAAAGACCAACCATAAAATTACTCGTAATTTCACAAAAGAGTGTGGATAAACCAACTGTAGAGCAGCCAGGGGAGGCTTGAATCCAGTTTGAGAGAGTCTGATGATCCAGTGGACAAGAGGTAGACAGCTCTTAAATCTTTGGGCTGGTTCTTTGGTTTTAGATAAGCCAGAGTCTCAATACAGGAATTTAGACAGAATAAGTATCAATCCCTCACAAACATAATAACAAATTAGAGCAGAATAAGTGTCATAAACCTAAAGTATCCCCGAAGAAAACCTGGATCTTAGAACATGCTCATTTGCTCTTCTGTATCTTTAGCTCAGGAGGATAGAAGAAGGCTCATTGTTTGAAGGAAATAACATAAAACAGAGACTCGCAGTGTGTTTGCTTTGCCTTAACAAAGTTTAGGAATTTTTATGGAGGCTCTTTTATGGAAAACAATTATCCTTAGCTGTTTTGGGTCACATACTCCATTCACAATCTGACAATGCAATTCAATGGAAGAAGGCTTGCCTTTTTAATAAATGAACTGATTTGGGCCTCATATTTTGTACAAAAATTAACTCAAACTGGTTCATGTGGTTAAAAGAAAAATAAAACTATAAAACTTACAGAAAAAACATAGAAAAATCTTTTGGATCTGGGGTTAAACTTGACACCAAAAGCATAATCTATAAAAGGAAAAAATGATTAGATTGGAGTTGATAAAAATTTTTAAAAATTTACTCTGCAAAAGATTCTTAAGATAATGAGAATACAAGTGACAATCAGAAAAACATTATTTGCAAATTACAAAGGACCTCTGACAAAGGACCATTATCTAAAGTATGTAAAGAACTCTTGAGGTTTAACAGTGAAAAACAAATTTAAAAATCTAATTAAAAAATGAGCTTCAGCATGAAGAGATATTTTGTGAATATAATATACAGATGAAAAATAAATCCACAAAAATAAATTTAACATAACTAGTTATTTAAGAAGTGCAAGTGGAAACAGCAATGAGATATTGCCACATCTGTCAGAATGGCTAAAATAAAAAATAAGACAACATCAAATTCTGGAAGGGGTTCAGAGAATCTGATCACTCCTACTCTGCTGGTGGGAATAGTATAGCAACTTTGGAAAACAGTTTGGCTGTTTATTGTAAAACTGGCCATGTTTATTAGTTAGTTTGGGCTGCCATAACAAAATACCACAGACAGAATGGCTTAGAAATAAACAGAAATTTATTTTCTAGTAGTTCTAGAGACTAGAAATTAAAAATCAAGGTGTTAGCAGAGCTTCTTTTGAGGCCCGTCTCCTTGGCTTGCAGATGGCCACTTTTTTGATATGTCCTCACATGATAATTCTTCAGTTTGTGTGTTGTTTGTGTCCTAATCTCCTCTTATAAGGACACCAGCCATAATGGATTAAGGCCCATCTATGTGAGCTCATTTTACCTTATTTACCTCCTTAACTTCCCTATTTCCAAAAAGTCACGTTCTGAGGTACTGGGGGTTACATTTTTAACATGAATTTTAGAAAAACACAAAATAGTTTGTAGTGTCATGCAATTACCATGGGTGTGTGCATGCATGCTCAGTGACTTCAGCCATGTACAAGTCTTTGTGACCCCATGGACTGTAGCCAGCCAGGCTACTCTGTCCATGGGATTCTCCAGGCAAGAATGCAGAAGTGGGCTGCCTTGCCCTCCTCCAGGGGATCTTCCTGACCCAGGGATTGAACCTACATCTCTTGCGTCTGCACTGGCAGGCGAATTCTTTACCACTAGCACCACACAGGAGACCCACAACTACCATATAGCCTAGCAATTGTACACAACCGTTTATCCCAGGGAAAGTAAGATTAATGCTTTTAAAAAAATCTGTACTTGAATGTTCATAGTAGCTATATTCGTAAAAACTGGAAATAATCCAGATGTCCCTCAATGGGTAAATGGTTAAACAAAATAGTACTTCCCATGTCATGGAATATGATTCAGCAATAAAAAGGGATGAGTTACTTACATACACAGAATGTAGAAGAATCTTTAGGGAATTATGTTGAGAGAAAACAAACAAACAATACCAGTTATACTATATGATTTCATTTATATAATATTATTTACAACATAAAATAATAGAATGGAGACTAGTGATGTCCAGGGACTAGGAATTGGGGTAGGGGTGGGGAGAGGGAGGTGGTATGGCTATAAAAAGGATAACACCAGGAATTCTTGTGTTGGAAGTGTTCTTTGGAATGTATCAATATTAAACAAATAGCTTTTGTTGAGTGTTTTGTTTTGCTAATTTTTACTTAAAGAGTATTGCTAGGTGTTTATTAATGTTTTTCATCTTTGAAAGAATCAATTTTTAGTTTTGTTGATTTTCTGTATTTGGGTGTTTTCTTTTTCCATTGATTTCTGCTTTCATTTTGATTTTTCTGTTGAAAGTCTGTCTCTGAGAGCAAAATCTGTGATGGATTTCACATGAGGATATTTATCAGAGATTAGCTCCCATGGAAGGGAGGAGTCTGAAACCTCATTGATCAGACAGAGAAATCTAACAGTAATGGAGCCTGGAAAATATCAGACAACCCTATGAAGAGCTGGACGGGTATTTAGACTTTTAGCAATGCCCTGCAATGGTTAGAAATGTCTGAACTTTAGACTTCCACTGCTACCAGTCACTGGATATGGGCTACCTGAGACGGGTATAGCCTTGGCTGAGGAGAGGTTCAGTTGAGAGCCAGAGTCTATCTGCTGATAGCTGAGACAGTTTGTTTTCATTGATATTGATGGGCAATCTGAGTGGCATGTCTGGATTCACCACAATTTCCTTCCTTCTTTCTTTGATAATATTTTTTCTTTTATTAAACAGTTGAAATGACCACCAGATCATTACCTTTAGCCTTTATTTTTTTTTAATATGAGCACTTAAAGCCAGTACATTTTTCCTTTAAGAACTGCTTTAGCATCATCTCAGAGAAGGAAATGGCAACCCACTCCAGTATTCTTGCCTGGAGAATCCTGTGGACAGAGGAGCCTGGTGGGCTGCTGTCCTTGGGGTCACACAGAGTCGGACACAACTGAAGTGATTTAGCAGCAGCAGCAGCAACAGCATCATCTCACAAAATTTGGTATGTTATATTCTCATTATCTTTTAAAGATTCAGTTCAGTCACTCAGTCATGTCCGACTCTTTGAGACCCCATGAACCGCAGAACGCCAGGCCTCCCTGTCCATCACCAAATCCCGGAGTCCACCCAAACCCATGTCCATCCAGTCAATGATGCCATCCAACCATCTCATCCTCTGTTGTCCCCTTCTCCTCTTGCCCTCAATCTTTCCCAGCATTGGGGTCTTTTCCAATGAGTCAGCTCTTTGCATGAGGTGGCCAAAGTATTAGAGTTTCAGCTTCAACATCAGTCCTTCCAATGAACACCCAGGACTGATATCCCTTAGGATGGACTGGTTGGATCTCCTTTCAGTCCAAGGGACCCTCAGAGTTTTCTCCAATACCACAGTTCAAAAGCATCAATTCTTCAGCGCTCAGCTTTCTTCACAGTCCAACTCTCACATCCATACATGACCACTGGAAAAACCATATCCTTGACTAGACAGACCTTATTGGCAAAGTAATGTCTCTGCTCTTTAATATGCTGTCTAAGTTGGTCATAATCTTCCTTTCAAGGAGTAAATGTCTTTTAATTTCATGGCTGCAATCACCATCTACAGTGATTTTGGAGCCCCCCAAAAATAAAGTCAGCCACTATTTCCGCTGTTTCCCTATCTATCTGCCATGAAGTGATGGGACCGGATGCCATGATCTTAGTTTTCTGAATGTTGAGCTTTAAGCCAACTTTTTCACTCTCCTCTTTCACGTCCATCAAGAGGCTCTTTAGTTCTTCATCACTTTCTTTCATAAGGGTGTCATCTGCATATCTGAGGTTATTGATATTTCTCCCAGCAATCTTGATTCCAGCTTGTGCTTCCTCCAGCCCAGTGTTTCTCATGATGTACTCTGCATATAAGTTAAACAAGCCGGGTGACAATATACAGCCTTGATGTACTCCTTTTCCTATTTGGAACCAGTCTGTTGTTCATGTCCAGTTCTAACTGTTGCTTCCACCTGCACACAGATTTCTCGAGAGGCAGGTCAGGTGGTCTGGTAGTCCCATCTCTTTCAGAATTTTCCACATTTTATTGTGATCCACATAGTCAAAGGCTTTGGCATAGTCAATAAAGCAGAAATAGATGTTTTTCTGGAACTCTCTTGCTTTTTTGACGATCCGGCGGATATTGGCAATTTGATCTCTGGTTCATCTGCCTTTTCTAAAATCAGCTTGAACATCTGGAAGTTCACGGTTCACGTATTGCTGAAGCCTGGCTTGGAGAATTTTGAGCATTACTTTACTAGCATGTGAGATGAGTACAATTGTGTGGTAGTTTGAACATTCTTTGGCATTGCCTTTCTTTGGGATTGGAATGAAAACTGACCTTTTCCAGTCCTGTGGCCACTGCTGAGTTTTCCAGATTTGCTGGCATATTGAGTGCAGTACTTTCACAGCATCATCTTTCAGGATTTGAAATAGCTCAACTGGAACTCCATCACCTCCACTAGCTTTGTTCATAGTGATGCTTCCTAAGGCCCACTTGACTTCACATTCCAGGATGTCTGGCTCTAGGTGAGTGATCACACCATCATGATTATCTGGGTCATGAAGATCTTTTTTGTAGAGTTCTTCTGTGTATTTTTGCCACGTCTTCTTAATATCTTCTGCTTCTGTTAGGGCCATACCATTTCTGTCATTTATTGAGCCCATCTTTGCCTGAAATGTTCCCTTGGTATCTCTAATTCTCTTGAAGAGATCTCTAGAGTTTCCCATTCCACTCTTCTCCTCTATTTCTCCACATTGATTGCTGAGAAAGGCTTTACTATCTCTCCTTGCTATTCTTTGGAACTCTGCATTCGAATGGATATATCTTTCCTTTTCTCCTTTGCTTTTCATTTCCCTTCTTATCACAGCTCTGTGTAAGGCCTCCTCAGACAGCCATTTTGCTTTTTTACATTTCTTTTTCTTGGGGATGGTCTTGATTCCTGTCTCCTGTACAATATCACAAACCTTCATCCATAGTTCATCAGGCACTCTGTCTATCAGATCTAGTCCCTTAAATCTATTTCTCACTTCCACTGTATAGTCATAAGGGATTGATTTAGGTCATACCTGAATGGTCTAGTGGTTTTCTCCACTTTCTTCAATTTTGGTCTGAATTTGGCAATAAGGAGTTCATGATCCAAGCCACAGTCAGCTCCTGGTCTTGTTTTTGCTGACTGTATAGAGCTTCTCCATCTTTGGCTGCAAAGAATATTATCAATCTGCTTTGGTGTTGACCATCTGGTGATGTCCATATGTAGAGTCTTCTCTTGTGTTGTTGGAAGAGGGTGTCTGCTATGACCAGTGCATTCTCTTGGCAGAACTCTGTTAGCCTTTGCCCTGCTTCATTCTGTACTCCAAGGCCAAATTTGCCTGTTACTCCAGGTGTTTCTTGACTTCCTACCTTTGCATTCCAGTCCCCTATAATGAAAAGGACATCTTTTTTGGATGTTAGTTCTAGAAGGTCTTGTAGGTCTTCATAGAACTGTTCACCTTCAGCTTCTTCAGCGTTACTGGTCGGGGCATAGACTTGGATTACCGTAATATTGAATGGTTTGCCTTGGAAATGAACAGAGATCATTTTAAAGATTAGAACAGGTTTATTGAGATATAATTTACTTAGAGTAAAAGCTACCCATTTAGTATATAGTTTTATGTATTTTTATTATTTTTACTTCAAAATATTTTCTAATGCTCATTGTGATTTTTTCTGTGACTCATGTGCTTTATAAAATTATGTTGTTAATCTCTAAATGTTGAGGACTTTCTAGTTAACTTTTTGTTATTCACTTCCAGTTAATTTTCATTGTGGTTAAGAAAGATGAATCAGTTAATTATTTGAAATGTACAAAGAATTATCTAAAGGACACCTGTGTGGTTTACATTGTTATTATTTTATGTCTATTTGAAAGGTATGTGTATTCTCCATTTGTTAGCAGTAGTGTATCTGAATATTAATTAGGTCAAGTTGGGTAATAGAGGTTTCCAATCATTTATATATTGCTATTTTAAATAGCTTGCTTCATCTCTGATTGAGGGAAGTGTGTGAAAATCTCCAGCTGTGATGGTGGACGAGTCTGTTTTTCCTTCTAGATCGGTCAGTATTATGTCATATGTTAAGCTATGTTATTAGCTGCACAAACATTTAGGCTTGTCATATCTTCATGAGAAACTGAGCCTGTTATCATTGTAAAATATCTCTCTTCAGTATTTTTGCCTTTATGGTGTAACTTCTTCCATCTTTTCGTTTTCCTTCTATCTGTATCCTTCTTATATTAGAGTGCATCCTTTGTGGATGACACATATTGAATCATGGATTTAAAAAAAAATCCATTCTAAACCTCCATCTTTTTTATTTTTTAAACTTTTTATTTTGTATTTGGGTATAGCTGATTAACAATGTTGTGATGGTTTCAGATGAACAGCTAAGGGATTCAGCCATATATATCTCCATTTTCCCCCAACCCTCCCTTCCAGACTGCCACCTAACACTGACAGAGTTCCATGTGCTATACAACAGGTCCTTGTTGTATAAGCTCCATCTTTTAGTTCGAATATTTAGGCTTCTTTGTTTGATGTAGAATGTGATTCCTGGCATGGTTGGATTTAAAGCTACTGTTTTGTGTTTTCTATTTTCCCAATCTTGCTCGATTGCTTTGTTACTTCTCTCATGCCCTCTCTCGAATTATTATTTTAAGTGTGTTTCTTCTTTTTTTTGCTGTGCTGGGTCTTCGCTGCTGTGTGGGTTTTTCTCTAGGTGCTGAGAGCAGGGCTACTCTTTGCTGTGGTGTGACGGTGTCTCACTGCAGTGGCTTCTCTTGTACAGTGTGGGGCTCTAGGGCCTCTTGGGTTTCAGTGGTTGTAGCATGGGCCTCAGTACTTGCAGCTCACAGGCTCTAGAGCAGAGGCTCGGTAATTGTGGTGCACTGGCTTAGTTGCTCTGAGGCATGTGGGATTTTCCCAGAGCAGGGATCAAACCTGTGTCTCCTTCATTGGCAGGCAGATTCTTTACTACTGAGCCACCAGGGAAGCCCCTATTATTTTATTTTATATGTTTTGTTAGCTTTTTAACACAGTTTTGTGTTTCATTTTAGCATTTATGCTATATACTAGAGTATATATCCTTGATTTAATAAAATCTTGAATTAAAATTTTACCACTTCACAAATAATGTAAGAAGCTTTCAGCCCCACCTTCTCTTTTTGCTATTGTTCTCATGTAGTTTAATTTTATATATACTATAAATTCCATATAACATTATTACTTTTGCTTTAAACACTCTTTCTTACAAAATAAAAATTTTTATTTCATATTTACCTATGCATTTACTGTTTTTGGTTCTGTTTGAATCTTTCTGCAATTCCATGCTTCCATCTGGGATAATTTCCTTTCATTCTGATGTCTATCCATTTAGCATGTCTTGTAGTACAGTTCTTTTGGCAACAATTATTCTCATCTTTTCATGTCTGAAAATGTCTTTATTTAGCCATTATTTTTAAAGAATATTTTTCTAGATATATAATTCCTGTCTGACAGCTTTATTCCCCCTTTCAATGCTCTAAAATTTCCATTCCATTGCTTTTTGTCCCCCACTGTTTATGTTAAAACAACAGCTGTAAGCTTTTTGTTGTTCCCCTGAAGATAATATTCCTTAATTTTTGGTATCTGGTTGTGGTGATGGAGGGAAGAAGAAAAAAAATTATTGATCAACTTCTATTTCCTCTTGGGGTGGAAAAAGCCACTGACTAGGTTCAGCAATCTCAACTGTCTCACTGGCAAGAGGAAAGTCCCTTGGAAGGAAGGAAGAACTGTGGTAGGGCTGAGGTGGTAATGCTTATGAGCAACAAGAGAAACCTGGATCAGCGGATGCACTGAGCCCTTTGTTCAGTAGAGACGATGAAAACACATATGACCTTCGGAGTAATATGAACATTTTCTAGGGCTTCCAGGAGGGAAGCAGATAAGTATATGGATCTGAGTGAGCATTACACTAATCTCAAACAATTTATAAGGGAGATATTTCTTTTTTTCAGTCATACAAGTTTTAAATGTGCCCTGCTTCCCTTAGTTTGACATGTCCTAACAAGACCATAGCTGGGCACATACCTTAGAAGAGATCCCCTGAAGGACAGCTAAAGATAAACTGTTTGTAAGAAGAGTTGAAACTGCATATGGAATGAAGACTATAGTATTCAAATGCTTGTTGCATGGGTAAGGAATGCTTATGCTTATTCTATAAAGAACCATAGATCAGAGCTAGGACATATGGACAGAACCTCTAATGAGAAAGATTTTCATTTATGATAAGGAAGATATTTTCATGTTTCAACATAGTGAGTTCCCAATAATGGAAGTAAAGAAACACTGCCTGGATGACCATCTGTTTGGGATTTTATTGAGGGATGTAGCCATATTTGATGGTCTCCATTGTCTCTTCTCTGGTCAAGTTCTGTGATGGGCAACTGTTAGGATTAGTCATAAAATGACTTTGAGGTGATGTAGATGTAAAAAAAGATAACAGTAGGTATATAAAGAGAAAAAAAATATTCCTTTAGGCAATATATTAACAAAAGAAGAGATGTCTGGTCATTTGAGTGCCACCCATGTTGAACTGATCAAGTTTGTATTGCTAAAAATAGGAAACACTTTAACTGATTCATAATATGTTAAGAGCTGACAGTATCCCCAACTGTCATCTAATCCAGCTCTGTGATTTTACAGATGTGGAAACTGAAGTCCAGAGGAGTTGACTTATCTAAGGCAGTGATTCGCACTGTGTAGTTAGAAGAATACTAGTCTCAGTTCCTGGGAAACTCGCTTAATATACAAATCTCTGGTCTCCAATCTAGCACTACTAACAAAAGAAATCCTTAGAAATGGAGTCCCATTTTATCAACTATTGCAAATTATTTTGTGCACACTGGAAAAATATCAGTGTATATCAGAATGTTGATTACTTACAGAGCTCTAAGGAAGACTCAGACTCTAAACTTCAAATCCACTATTCCTGTTATTATAAATTGTCTACTCTTGAAACAAATCTGTCATCATGCCCTACAAACTAACTTCTGAGCCTAGAAATAGCCCTAGAAGTTCAATTGTGTTATGAGTATAAAATTGTTACTATTTATAAGAGGCAAAAGAATGGTTTTGGAAAATACAAACAAAGTCAATAAAATCAGAATGAACTCCAGGATCAGAGGCCATAAATATTATTTGGATGACACACTTAGAAAGCTTTGGAGCAATCCTTTTCTGTCCTTGACAGTGGAACATAGGGAGCATGTCTTTTTGATCTGAGCTAGTCAAAGGCTGTGATGTCAGTCTAAAGTGGAAAAAGACGTGCTTTGCATACATGTTCATGTTAGACACACTAGCATATTTGTTGTCATTTTAGAGTGCAACTAATGCAATTGGACTAAAGGACTTTGGTTAACATTTTGTTAATTAAGCCTAAATCTTATATATACACAATTAAAAGTGTACTTTAGTCATTTTTACAGCTTATATGGTCTATGGAGATCATATCATAGAAACAAAGGAAAAATGAAGAAAAATTAGATTTTACACTTACTTCTATACACTTACTACTGACAGATTTATTTTGGGGGCTTGGAAATCACTGCAGATGGTGACTGCAGCCATGAAATTAAAAGACGCTTGCTCCTTGGAAGAAAAGTTATGACCAACTTAGACAGCATATTAAAAAGCAGAGACATTACTTTGCTAACCGAGGTCCATCTAGTCAAAGCTATGGTTTTTCCAGTGGTCATGTATGGATGTGAGAGTTAGACTATAAAGAAAGCTGAGCACCAAAGAATTGATGCTTTTGAACTGTGGTGTTGGAGAAGACTCTTGAGAGTCCCTTGGACTGCAAGGAGATCCAACCAGTCCATCCTAAAGGAGATCAGTCCTGAATATTCATTGGAAGGGCTGATGCTGAAGCTGAAACTCCAATACTTTGGCCACTTGTTGTGAAGAACTGACTCATTGGAAAAGACCCTCATGCTGGGAAAGATTGAAGGCGGGAGGAGAAGGGGATGACAGAGGATGAGATGGTTGGATGGCATCACTGACTCAATGGACATGAGTTTGAGTAAACTCTGGGAGTTGGTGATGGACAGGGAGGCATGGCATACTGCATTCCATGGGGTTGCAAAGGGTCAGACATGACTGAGTGACTGAAATGAACTGAACTGTACATTAGGAAGAAATAGGGGATCAAACCACAAAACTGAAAGTGGTAAAAGCCCATCTGATCACGGGCTTTTAAACATCAATTTGGTTCAAATATATAGAGCTTGTTTTGGCAGTTATGGTTCTGCATTGGAAGGAAGGCTACTTGAATGTTTACTATTAAATTAAGAATGTTTACTAAGATTAAGAAGTCCGTTGATAACATAAATGCCAGAAATCAAGAAACCCCTTTTAAAATAATTATGTAAAGTTGATAAAATCAAGCTTCACCTTTATTACCCATGGCTAACAGTCCAATCACACTTGTAATTAATTGTTCCTGCAGGTGCTGTATGCAAAATGCTTAACAATCTTAGGTCTCTACTCTAATGGGTTTCTGGAAGCTTCCTGTTGTGCCAGGCTTTAGCTCCTTAAAAGCTTCTTTCAGATTCAGAAATCGAGCAGGCAATATGAATTCATTTTAAATGTAATCTGAGGGCAAGAATGCTTTAGCAATATGTTTCTAATGGAGTATAGCTGTAAATTCATTGGAGGAAGAGGGATTTGAAGGTTGGAGGTGAAAACTATTGAATTTTTAAAGTAGAAGATAAAGATCTAAAGTAAGGTGATAGTGTCCACAGTAAGATTTGATCATAACTTACGAATGCTTTTAAGTAAAGGATAGAGAAGAATAGTTGAAGGTGAATTTAAAATTTCAAGTTTGGTGACTGGTACAATAGTAATACCATCAATAGGTGTAGTAAATGAGGAAGGGGACCTGGATTGGAGTTAAGGATGAATTGGCTTTTAGATAAATTGACTAGAGTAATGATTGTCTAGAATGCAACTGGAGATAAGACACTAGAATTTGTGAGAGATTAGGGGGCAGGAAATACAGATCTGGAAATTACCTGCATTTGTATAATGATTAAAATCATGAGGGATCAGTTTTTACAGGAAAGGAGAAAGAGAATACCAGGAATTGAATTCTGGGCAATAGCCATAGCCAGAGAATAGAAGAAAGTTATGTTCTTGACAACAGTGGAAGGGAGTTAGAGACATGGGGAAGATTCAGAATAATATATGTTATGAAAGTCAATGTTGCAGAGTTTTAAATGAAAAATTGCATATTGTAAAAGTTAATGAGAATGCATGTGGAGGAAAAAATCAAATATGGCAAGTAAATATTGGGAGGTTTTATGAAGATTTATAATAGAATAAAAGGAAGAAATTGAATATTACAGGGTGAGGAACAACTTGGGGAGGATACAGAACAATAAGCCTCAGCCTCTAATTTGAAGTGCCAAAGAGAAAACAATGAATTCTACCCAATGAGGAGTCAACTGAATTAAGCAGAGAGGAAACATTAATAAAAGAATGAAAAGATAGTTGCTGGAAATACTAGAAGACACAAGTTCCTGGAGAAATTGAAAGAAAAGAGACACAGAGCCCAAATGGACGTCTTTGCCATGGTTTGAGGGTGGGATATTTCAAAAGAACAGCATGTATGCTATTTATGGTGAAACAGATCATCAGCCCAGGTGGGATGCATGAGACAAGTGCTCGGGCCTGGTGCACTGGGAAGACCCAGAGGAATCGGGTGGAGAGGGAGGTGGGAGGGGGGATCGGGATGGGGAATAAGTGTAAATCTATGGCTGATTCATATCAATGTATGACAAAAAAAATAAATAAATAAATAAAAATTAAAAAAAAAAAAAGAATGCAGGGAAAAAAAAAATTAAAAAAAAAAAAGAGTTATTTTCCCTAAGCCTAGAGGCAAAACTATGTACTGGAGCACAGTGACAGAGACAGCGAAGAGGCCAGGTGAGGGAACTTCTGCCAAATGACGTTTTTCTTCCTAGTGGAGATGAAAGCCCCAAGACCGTAGTTTTCATTTGGCTGCATGTAACATGAACTTGGTGACCTGAGGCTTAAAACATAAGTATGTTTCTTACTTAATTAATACATAATCCAGAATGAACAGGTCTCAAGAAGAATTTGGCAACTCAAAAATGGATCAGACCAAGCTCTGTCCTTCTACTCTGCCATTCTTAGAGCAGTCTTCATTTCGGTACCCAAGCTATTGCCTCATGGTGTCAGGTTGATAGTGTTGCCGATATCACTTCCTCACGCTTCCTTAAGACAGAAAGGAAGGCTCAAGGCAAAAGGTTTTTACTTTGCGAGACTTTTTCTAAGGATGTTGCTCCACTATCTTCTAGTCTGCACTGTTTTTAGCTAGAAGTCTGTTTTTATTCTTATTTTTGTTCTTCTGTAGTGTTTCTTGTTTTCCTCTGGTTGCCTTTAAGATTTTTTCCGTTCCATCAGTTTTTCAGCAGTTTATTATGATGTGCTTAGGTGTACTTTTCTTATGTTTATTCTGCTTGGAATCTGTTGCTTTTCTTGGATCTGTGATACAGATTACATTCCACTTGGAAAATCAGCAACCATTATATTTTCAAATACTTTTCCTGCCCCTGCACCCTTCTCCTCTCCTTCTGGGGATGTCACTTGCTGTCATCCCAGAGCTCATTGATGTTTGTTCATTTTTTCCCCCTCTGTATTCTAGTTTGGGTAGTTTATATTGCTCTGTCTTCACAATTACTGATTTTTCTTCTGGAAAATCCAATCTCATGTTAATGCTTTTCAATGAATTTTTATCTCAGTATATCTTCCATCTCTAGAAGTTTGATTTGGGTCTTTTTTATCTAACATTTCTCATCATTCCTCTACTTTCTTCTACCTTCATCAGCATGTGAATGTATTTATGAGTTGTACTATATTTTATATCTATTTTTAAATTTTTTGCATTTGTCAAATATTTGGGCATTTTGTTCTGAGATGAAATTACTTGGAATCAGTTTGATTCTTGGTTTTGAGCTTTACTGGGGTGGGTCCAGAACAGACTTTACCCTAAGCCTGATTATCTCTCACTAGGATGGGCTTCCATGTTGACTCAGACAGTAAAGAATCCACCTGTAGTGCAGGATACATGGGTTTGATTGCTGGGTTGGGAAAATCCCCTGGAGAAGGTGACGGTTACCCACTCCAGTATTCTTGCCAGGAGAATCCCATGGACAAAGGAACCTGGAAGGCTACAGTCCATGGGATCACCACTGAGCAACTAACACTTCCACTTTCACTGCTCAGTGCCCTGTGTGTTAGAAGATCCTTAGTCTCTGAGTGTTGGAAAAATAAATGGGTCCCAGCTTTGCATCAGCTGTAGGAATTATTTCATCTACTTCTTTCTAGTGACTCCCCTTAGTTTCCCCACATGCATCTACAAGACCGTACTCAGGCAAAGACTTGAGCTTTACCCTCTGTAGGTCTTTGAGTTTTTTTGTTTATCTGTGACCTCTTTACTCTTTGAGACTCTACCTTGCATATTCTAACTACCTACTGAACTCCAAATTCTGTCTCCCCAGTATAGGAAAACCACTAGGCTATGACTGGATTCTTCCTCCATGTTCTACAGTCTGGAAATTTTACATATGCTTCAACAGAAAACCAGACCTTTAATTTTCAAATTGTCTTTCAATAAAGTTAAATGTTAGCTTAGTTCTAAAAGACAATTATTTATTCAAGCTGTTTTGCCACATAATTTACTACAACACCCTTCAAGTGTCCAAAGGCAGACAGTCTTTCCTTTTTGAAGGATGTACATTAGATAGCCTTAATCACCTAGAGTCTATAAAACTCTGAAATGCTCCAAAGTTTGATCCAAAGTACAAGTACATTGAAATGACTGGCTAAATAGTGAAGCAAGTCTTAGGTATGCAGTTACTGTGGGCTAAGCATGAGTCACATGGATGGAATTACAGAGAAATGCACATGTTTTTCCTGTCCATTTTACACCTGATCCAGAAAGCATAATGATGCCTTTAATTGCTCCATGGTTTTCAAGCCAGCATATTTTCAAGTCACTCACTCTTGCTCTCAAAGTAAATTGTTTTGAATTTTCAAGAGGAAAAAAAATATCTTCATATCTAAACAGGCTTAGTGCTATGTATTGGGAGTGAGTTAGGAAACTATTTCTACACAATATGCTGTCCATTCTAATCTAGCAATCTTGGGAAGCCAGAAAAGAGCTTAAGAAAATCTGAAACCTTGTGAAGTAAAACTCATTGAATTAGAACTTTAGATCCACATGTTTCTATAATATAATCATTGTTCACATTTATTTACATACTATTAAAATTAAATGAACACTGTTGGATTGCAGCTGTTTAGATTTTGATAAATGACAAACAGCATTTTCTCCTTCCAAATAGTGCAAGACATAAAATTTATACTTTAGAGGGAAAAATATGAGATTGAGGGAGACTAACAGGAAGTGGGTTCATTCACTTTGGAATTCTATTTATAAACACACCAAGTCAGATGGACCCTGAGCCAGAGGGCGGCCACATCTTGATCCTATAAACACACACATTCTAATCACCTTTGGACAACATCTTTTTGGCCTTTGTTTGGCTTTATGCATAATAAAGTACATCAGCTATTTATATTCTTGCCAGTTGGAAATGATGGGCCAGGTTTGTGGGACTTTTTATTTTTAACAAAAATGTTAAAGTCAATTTATCTTGCCCTGATTCTGCTGTCAGAAAGCTAGAACTACTGCAATGGCTATGTGTGAAGAGGCAATTGCCATGGACTGTCAGTGAATCAATGACTTTGTTGCCTAAAAATACAAAAAGGGGAAGAAGGTATTTTAATTTCTTTATTAAAAGTCATTTGTGAAAACATGAACTTTTTAATATGTGAAGGTAGAGTAATATGGTATCCCAACAGTGCTGACTTTTTCTTTTCAAGCTATCTGACTTTCATTAATAGAAAAGAATACAGTTATTTTCTTTTTTTCATTTATTACTGGAGATGATGGGCATCAGATTTTTAGTCATCTCAGGATTGTCACTTCTTTTAGAAATACCTCTTCTACATACTCCAGTTAGTGGTTCAGAAGAAGCTTCCATATTTTGATAAGAGCTCACCCCTCTCAGAGCCTTGAGGCTTGTGAGGTTAAATTATTTGCTTTAGTTCACCTATCTGAAACTGGTAAACCAAAAATTTCATCAGTATTTCTCCAACTTGAGAGTGAGCATGCCTCAGTTCCTGTCAAGTGGTAGAAATTATAAGTTATACAACTTGGTACAGTTGATATCCAAGTCTACTGCCCTTTGCTGAAAAATGGGCTCTGGTAAGAGAATGAGGCCAATGTATGGTGCCAGGCTGAGTCGGCGCTTTGCATTGGGAACACTGTGTTTTGAATGGTGTATAGACAAATCACATTATATCCAAATTTGGCAGCTGATATCTCACAGTTATGTAGTGCCAGATCTTACATATGTATTTTAAAATCACTTTCACTTACTGTTCTTGAAAACCTATTGTGAGCCATTTATAAAGTCCTAAGTTTAGAAAACCTCTAAAGGGATGGCTCCTTTAACAAATATTTATTGACTAATTATTTGCATTTAGGCCTTGTAGGAACATAAAACAGCACATAGAACAGTGTCAAGGAAGCAATAATCTAGTAGAAGAGATAAGAAAATTCACCCTGATTAAATATGTATATGTGGTAACTGCTAATCTCTGATGCATCAGATATATGAAAAGCATTGGGACCTCTAAACCATCAGTCATGATAACATTATGAGTTTATAGTATAAAACTCACCTTTCTATTTCATAAACATACACAGTGGTAATTGGTGGTGGTCCACTAGACCCAGTAACTGCAACGAGGCAGAGACCATTGGAGATGGTAAATCCAGTCTTTCTTAGGTCTGTCTTACAGTGAGACCACTGAATTTACATCTACCTGGCTGCTTTTTTCCATTTCCCCAATTCATAGTCAACATGAACTGTTTAACCTTCATCTTTATTGTTTGACCTATGAGAAGACGTTAGTTGTCCACTGAAAGTATTTCCATTACTGGCCAAAATTGTAAGTTAAAACAAAACAAGACAACAACAAAGAAAGAACAGTGCTGTATTTTCGGGGATTATTACATTCTTAAAGACTTAAACAATACAGGGCTAGTGACCCTCATCATAGCCTCATTCAAGTCACCAGTCCTTCCTCTACAAAAAGCTGATGACAGAGTATGATAAACAAGTCAGGAGTAATGATGATCACAAGATGTAATCTTGTAATACTGCACTAGATATAGTATCATGAACAGAAAAATTAAACAGAGCCTCTGACACGTGGTATATGACTACTGATCTTGCTAATGTTTGTATTTTAATACTCATCAGAATGGAACAAGAGTATAAGACTGAAGATAAGGAAGTCAGGGGAAGAGACATGTAATGAGACCTATGGAAATGGATCCTCAAAATGGTGAGGGTCTTTGTATTTTAAGTTAATCGCTAGAGAACTTTTCTTTCAGAAAAAAAGCTGAACATCCTGTGGGAAGGGGATTCATCCTGGGGATTGCAGCAAGCCCTTACACTTCGCCATCCTAAAGCATGCACAGTGGGCCTGTGGAAGGAAGCCCTGGTAAAGAAATGGAGGCTATGCATTGGCCCACAGGCATGGTCCCACATGTACCAAGAGTGATCAAGTTACTGTTATTAATGAATGTCCAAAGTGTTGGCAGCTGAGAGAAATTCTAAGATCATGAAATGGCTCCACACCTCAACAAGGCTAACCAGCTATTTGATAAGTTGATTGTACGACACCCCCTCTACTCTAGTAGATCATTGGAAAAGACCCTGATGCTGGGAAAGATTGAGGGCAGGAGGAAAAGGGGATGACAGAGGATGAGATGGTTGGATAGCATCATTGACAAAATGGACATGAGCTTGAGCAAACTCCAGGAGACAGTGAAGGACAGGGAAGCCTTATGTGCTGCAGTCCATGGGGTCACAAAGAGTCAGACAGGACTTAGTGACTGAACAGCAACAGCAACTACCCTGGTAAGGGGGCTTCCCCTTCCTGGTAAGGAGGCACTAGTGGTAAAGAATCTGCCTGCCAATGAAGGAGATGCAAGAGCTGCAGGTTTGATCCCTGGGTCTGGAAGATCCCCTAGAGGAGGAAGTGGCACCACACTCCAGTATTCTTGCCTGGAAACTTCCATGAGCAGAGGAGTCTGGTGGGCTATAGTCCATGGGGCTGCAGAGTCGGACATGACTGAGTGCATGCACGTGTGCATGTGCACACACACACACACCCCTCCCCCCAGTAAAGGCTATGAATTCTCCAAACCAAGATATACTTGATTTCTAGTTATAAGGTTGCCTTTCCTAACTATTGTGCCTAAGCCAGTACCACTGCCCAAAGACACATAGAATGAATAGCTAATTTACTGACATTGCTTCTGATCAAAAGAACCATTTTATGTGAAGGAGATATTACAAAGGGTATATGACCATGTGATCTTTTCCTCCCACATATTACATTGCCCAGAAATTGCCAGTTTAAGAGAGCATTGGGATTACTTTCTTGAAAGAACAGCTAAAGTGTCAAGTTAGAAATGACACTGTGAGATTCAGGTGCTGTCACTATATATACACATAGTGACATATATATATATACGTTTATATACGAGTGAGTGAAGTCACTCAGTTGTGTCCAACTTTTTGCGACCCCGTGGACTGTAGCCTACCAGGTTCCTCTGTCCATGGGATTCTCCAGGCAAGAATACTGGAATGGGTTGCCATTTCCTTCTCCAGGGGATCTTCCTGACCCAGGGATTGAACCTGGCTCTCCCGTGTTGTAGGCAGATGCTTTAACCTCTGAGCCACCAGGGAAGCCCATGTTTATATATACATGTATACAAATTTAAGAAATATGGTAAAATATGTATCAGTGGGATTAATGGTGATGTGGTACCGATTACATAACAGGGAGTAAGATGAACATTTTTTAATGATCCTGTAATTCCTATATAAGTAAATAAGTATGTAAAAAGGCATAATTTTAATGAAATTTATAAATTTATAAAATGCCAGCATAGTTAAAAATGTACTGTACCTGAGCATGTGAAAGCATCATACAAAAACAACTCTCTCAAAGGAGCCTTCTTGGGGGTGGAGATAGTGACAATCGTAGTTCTATTTTCTGATGGAATGATAACCGACTCTGGTTGTGGGGGGTCTGTGTGTGTGAGTATTCAGTCGTGTTGGACTCCTAGCAATCCCATGGAAGATAGCCCACCAGCTCTTCCATCCGTGGAATTCTCCAGCCAAGAATACTAGGGTGAATTGCCATTTCCTCCTCCAAGAGACCTTCCCAACCCAGGGATCAAACTCACGTCTCCTGCATTTCCTGCATTGGTAGGTGGATTTCCCAAATGGAACCACCTGGGAAGCCCAAATTTCACATCTGCTCTTGGTTGGTGGTGTTTCAGTGGCTAAGTCTTGTCTGACCTTTGCAACCCTGTGGCCATATGGTGGCTGAGAATAGTTAAATAGCCTGATATCTGCCTGTTTTCTGTTTTGACAGAGAAAGGCAAATGAAGCTTGCCAGTACAGTTCATACCGGGTAGTTCTGATAGCAGCTTAACACCAACTATCTAGTCAATTAATTAGAGCTGAGCTCAATTAGCAGCAACCCAAGGGAGTCCACAGTTGAAGCTGGCTTTTTGGGTTTAGGTTCTGGTGAGAGCAGCCTCAGTCAGCTCCACAAGCCCCTTCTCTGTAGGAATCCCATACCCTGGTTGCCATGTGAGAGCCGGGTAAGTTTTCTCCTTTGGGCAGAAATGGGAGGTGGGGGAGGAAGGCCAGGGTTTGATTAAGTAGCAACCAATTGACATTTGGTCTGAAAATCCATTTGACCTCTTTCCCCTTGGTTGAAATCACAATGAGTTTTGCAGACCCATCTCAGTTCCCTCTTCCTGAAACTGAAATCACTGCTCTAGCCTCTTGAATACTTTTCGTCTGCAGCACAGCTTTTCACTTCCTAAAGACACTGTCTGTACCTGTTGTATCTGATTCTCTTTATCCCCAGCTAATATCAGCTGGTAGATGTATATTCCTGAGGGCAGGAGGATGTCCTAAAGTTCTTGCTCTTTATTCCTCTCAGCACCTGGGATATTGGGATTTCAAACCAACTTCTGATGAATTGCCCAGATTTACTTGAACTCTTGAAAAAAGCTACTCTCACCCCTCAGATACATGGGCCAAAGCTAGGGCCTTTTTACCATTTCTGTTGAGAGGACACCACTTACAGAAAAAGATAGGAGATCTTTGGCCAGTCACAATCTCTCTGAGCCTCAGCTCCCCACTAATGGGCTAAAAATACACTTTCCTGAACTGGTGTGAAAAATATTAATAATCTGGCAAAGCACTACATTGCTGTTGCTTAATCTCTCAGTTGTATCTGACTCTTCTGTGACCCATGGACTGTAGCCCCCCGGGCTCCTCTGTCCATGGGATTTCCCAGGTAAGAAGACTGGAGTGGGTTGCCGTTTCCTTCTGCAGGGGATCTTCCCAGCGTTGGGACTGAACCCATGTCTCCTGCTTGGCAGACGGATTCTTTACCACTGAGCCACCAGGGAAGCCCATAGCACTACCTAGAAGGTGACTAAGGAAGGGTAGAAATGACCAGTTCCTCTTCTAGAGATGGTTTTTCACAAACAGCTATAACAAAAAAAGGCATGGGGGTAGTAAGTGGAGAAGTGAGATTCCTCTTTGGTAAAAATCTTGCTGTGAAAACTTTGCAGGATGACTGTAGAGCATAAGTTGGATGATACACCCTGAAGAAGCCCTATCAAAACAGTACTAAGCAAGAGGAGGCATTGATGCAGTTGGGGTGGTGTCTGTATGTGCAAATCTTGAGGAGCATC
The DNA here is from genome assembly GCF_910594005.1 of Cervus elaphus. Classification (NCBI taxonomy): domain Eukaryota; kingdom Metazoa; phylum Chordata; class Mammalia; order Artiodactyla; family Cervidae; genus Cervus; species Cervus elaphus. The sequence continues at coordinate 15,312,464 of NC_057839.1, read as the reverse complement.
GACTGAGTGAGATTGGGAAAGGAGATTCTTCTACTTGTGGAGTAAACCCTCAATTTTTGGGGCATTTCTAAGTAAAGAAATGAAGTGTCTCTTTTTTTTTTTTTTTCATTTATTTTTATTAGTTGGAGGCTAATTACTTTACAATATTGTAGTGGTTTTTGCCATACATTGACATGAATCAAACATGGATTTACATGTGTTCCCCATCCTGAACCCCACTCCCACCTCCCTCCCCATCCCATCCCTCTGGGTCATCCCAGTGCACCAGCCCCGAGCACTTGTCTCATGCATCCAACCTGGACTGGCGATCTGTTTCACACTTGAAAATATACATGTCTCAATGCTATTCTCTCAGATCATCCCACCCTCACCTTCTCCCATAGAGTCCAAGAGTCTGTTCTATACATCTGTGTCTCTTTTTCTGTCTTGCATATAGCATTATCGTTACCATCTTTCTAAATTCCATATATATGTGTTAGTATACTGTATTGGTCTTTATCTTTCTGGCTTACTTCACTCTGTATAATGGACTCCAGTTTTATCCATCTCATTAGAACTGATTCAAATGTATTCTTTTTAATGGCTGAGTAATATTTCATTGTGTATATGTACTATAGCTTTCTTATCCATTCATCTGTTGATGGGCACCTAGGTTGCTTCCATGTCCTGGCTATTATAAACAGTGCTGCGATGAAGTATCTCTTCTATATAAATTATAGCACTGAAGGAGTTACCGATTCAAGATTTCTGCTTCTGAAGTTACTTTAAAAGTACAACCAGTTTTCCAGCTTCTTCTTGCTGCATGCATTAACTTCATTTGCTAGTTTCAAGTTGGTATGACTTTATGAAGCAAAAACAGGTGTCTCTGAGAAGTGGTGAGAATTCAGCATTAAGGGATGTGGAGATCTATTCTGTGTCTGAAAACAAGCTATGCATCTAAAATCTTCCACTGTGTCTGTGCCACTTAAGTGCTGGAATCATAAAACACAGGAGGAGGCAGAACAATTGCGTGATTGTTTTCAACGTCCTCAAAGAGGATTTCAGGGTACCATAAGCTGTTAATGAATTTCAGGAGGCAGGTGCAAGACACACAATTACGTTTCCATTTCCAACCCTTTTATCATTTGAGAGCACTAACAGATTATTCACTGATTTCCATGGCAGAGGCTTTTTGTGAGAAAGAAATATCCTATCAGAAAAACAGCTATTAAACCTTGTTCAAGACATCTTTAATTGGAAAGAAAATAAGAAAGACAATGAAAAAAAATGACAATTTGTCAAAGAATTTTCAGTAGTTCTCCTCAAAAGTTCCAAATGATTACTTGACTTGCTTTCACTGAGGTGTTACCAGGACTCGTGATTCAGACTCCATAAAATCTTTTTGCAAGAAATCCAATGTTTTGCTCCTCCAAATCCATCACAGTAATCTTGGGCCTTAGTTGGCATTGCTTTAGTTTTATCTGTGTCTATATGTTGCCCCTTCCACTGTCTTCCTGGATTGCAGGTCCCTGGTACAGTAAGTTTAGACCTTCATGGCCCACAGGAGACTAGGTTGGAAGCACAGTCCTGAGGCAACCTTAGAAGTTTAGAGACAGAATTTTTTTTATTTCATGTTGTTGCAGTATAGGCCGCTTTTATAAAGATGAGGATGGCTGCTTCTCATGGGATCTCCTAATCCTTGATCCATCTACCACCCTTTCTATTATCAATAATTACTTCAGCTTTTATATCTTGAAGAATTTTAAAAGTCCTAGAATTGTTGCCAAAAGTGGATACCCAAATCCTCAAGGACCCAGTTTGCAAAGTCGAGAGAGCTACCAGCATATAAAGCTGTCCTCCCAGCCTAAAAGGTGACCCCAGAATCAACTCCATGAATCCAGCCACTCATCCTTCTTCCCCTTTGATCATTATAGTGGGAGGACTGGTGGAGAGAGCCTGGTCACTGGTAGGAAGCATAGTGTTCTTGAGGAGAAGCTCGTTTGTTTTCATACTGTGGCAGTCAAGTAGGGCTTTGGCTTCCAAGAAACTAATTCAGGAATATTTCCAGAGACTTACCAGTCAAAGTGGAGGTTCTGTCCTTTCATTACCCTGATAAGCAGCTATGTAACCAGTGAAGTGGAGGAAGAATTGGAGAGTGACTATGGGGCCAAAAGAAGAGGTAAAGGCCAGACAGCCTGTACTCCTACCACTTAGCTTGGCAGGAATGTGTGAATTGTTTTCAGATTTTGTTGTTTAGTTGGTCAGTCGTGTCTGACTCTCTGCAACCCCATGAGCTACAGCATGCCAGGTTACCCTGTCCTTCACTATCTCCCAGAGTTTGCCCAAACTTGTGTTCATAGAGTCGATGATGCCATCCAACCACCACGCCCTCTGTCTCTCCCTTCTCCTCCTGCCCTCAATCTTTTCCAGCATCAGGATCTTTTCCAGTGAGTTGGCTTTTTGCATCAGGTGGCCAAAGTATTAGAGTTTCAGCTTCAGCGTCAGTCCTTTCAATGAGTATTCAGGATTGATTTCCTTTAGGATTGATTGCTTTGATCTTCCTGCAGTCCAGGGGACTCTCAAGAATCTTCCCCAGTACCACAGTTTGAAAGCGTCAGTGTTTTGGCACTCAGCCTTCTTTATGGTCTAGCTCTCACGTCTGTAAATGACTATGAGTGGACCAACAAGAGATAGTTTAGCTGCTCTTGTCCTGTCAACGCAGAAAGATATCACCAGTGGGTCATAGACCATTAAGGTGAGAGCTGAACGAGGAGTCGAGGAGAAAGGTTAAGTCACTGGCTAGGTCAAAGGTTTCTTCTCATCAGAAGCCATGCACTGAGGAGACCCCCAGTATTTACCCTGAGGAACACACGAGTTTGGCTTAGGAGAGAGGCAGCAAGTGAATGGCTGCCATGTGAACACTGGTGCTGGCTACTGTCAACCTACGAGAAGACTTCAGCCTTACCATAGCCGTCCCCTAAGGAAAATTGCCTCTCCCATTTTTTAATTTTTGTTTTATTTTATTTTTTTCATTTATTTTTATTAGTTGAAGGCTAATTACTTTACAGTATTGTAGTGGTTTTTGCCATACATTGACATGAATCAGCCATGGGTTTACATGTGTTCCCCATCCCATCCCTCTGGGTCTTCCCATTTTTTTTTTTTTTATCCTAGCTTCTATACCTAAGAAAAAGAGTTGAGAAGAGCAAGAGGAAGTGTGGGAACAGCATACCTGCTCGTTTTCTCCCAGACACGTCTGACTAGTGCAACAGAGAGGGAAAATGCCCCTGCATTGAGTTTGACATTTTAGTTTTAAAATGAAGAGGATTCAGTATTAACTTCATACTGAAAGCCATTCATTCATTCCACAAATATTTATTGATCACCTACTATATGTAGGCGTTGCTCTAGGTAGATAAAATTATTAGTGAAAGACACAAAAGATTCAGAGTGACACAAGGTTAATATTGCAAATGATAGGGAAATTATAAAACCTGGGAGATACATGATTAAAGGAACCACCAATAGTGGGGGAAAAGGCTCAACAAAGCCAATCTAGTTGTCTCATGCTTATATCCCAATGAGTTGACTGTTCTAAAAACTATTTACCTACTTTTATCAGAAGCACATTTCAGTTGACAGCTGCATTTAATGGGCACCAGGTATATTCCCAGAAGCAAGGAAGTTCAGCTTGGGAAACTTTGCAGCAGCAGTGGTAAGGTAGAGAATGGGGCAATCAGGGGAGCAAGAAGGCCATGGAATCGCCACACAGTGTTTTTGTTTAGGCTAGTCTTGCTATCGTGGCCGGGAAACCAACTGGCCATTAAGACTTGAAAAAGAGAATCTCCACCATTCATCCTCCTTTCCACAGTAATGTAATGAACACCACCTGCATGTGAGATGCTCCCTGTGATGGAGGCAGACACAGAGGAGGTGTGGAACCTGTCCTGGGAGAGTCTAGTAGAAAAAGAAGGTCTGTACATAAGTTACAGTGGCATGATTTTATATTCGCATGGGTGCTTACTTCCCTGGTGGCTCAGACGGTAAAGAGTCTGCCTACAATACTGGAGACTTGGGTTCAATCCCTGGGTTGGGAAGATTCCCCTGGAGAATGAAATGGCAACCCACTCCAGGATTCTTGCCTGGAAAATCCCATGGACAGAGGAGCCTGGTGGGCTACAGTCCATGGGGTTGCAAAGAGTCGGACACAACTGAGTGACTTCACTTTACTTCACTTGTAATACACAGGGTGTTTTCACAGATGTTTGATTTCAGAATATTGCTGTCAGGTAGAGCATTCTTTTTTCAGATGAGAAAATTCAAGTTCAGCTTGGTTAAGTAAATTGACCAAGATTGATAGCTAACCAGTAGCGACTTGAGCCACATTTTCTAAATTCCAAGTATTATTTCCAGGACATTTCACCGCATCCTAGTATTTATTAAAAAATGAGTGTGTGATAAGTAGTGAATATACAATACTCAGAAGGGATTGGCAAATGTCTTCAGAAAGGTCCAGATGGTATTTTGGGCCTTGCAGGCTGTAGAGCCTCTGTTGCAACTATCCTGTTCTGTCATTGTCGTGTGGAAGCAGCTGTAAACAACACATCAGCAAGTGAGTGAGTGTGACTGTGTGCCAGCAGTGCTTTATATACAAAAACACGCGGCAGTCCAGATTTGTCCCATAGCTTGTGCATCTTTACTATAAGGAGACAGGCTCTTTCTTTCTTGGCAGTAGTGCACTAGTAAATATTTAATAATTGTACATCTGGGGTGGGGACAGGAAACCTGATTTGTAGTGGTTGCCCACTTCTGTGGTGTAAATGATACCTCCATAGCTGATTTCAAGCTACTAATATGAAGTCACTGAATGAGGATTTGGAAAGAAGTGTATTGGCCAGCCCCAATGCATCACTGCCTGAGATGACCACTGAAGATTGGGCTCTGAGTAGGATATCAACAGTTAAGGCAGAGTATGGATAGAGGATAAAGAACAAGAGACACATCATAGGAGTAGGCAAATGCCAAGCATGTTCTGGGATTGGTGGTCAGCTCAGCTAGGCTTGAGCATGGGATGAGTAGTGGGTAAAGGCAGGTGAGTGAGCCTCAGGTGTAGAGTGCACACAGCCTTGGCTGCCAGCCAAGGAGCTTGAGATTTGTTAAGCACACCACTCTGGCTGCTGAAGCTTTTTAACCCAAGGACAGTTATGGGGCTATGTTTTAAGATGTATCTAGCAGCTGGTGAAATTGACTCAAGAAAAATTGAAATGGGGAGGCTTATTGAAAGAAAGAGCCATCATTGAGATAAACAACAAGCCAATGATAGGCGATGAATAAATCCTGTCTGGTCAGCAAAATAGAAGAAAATCAAATAATTTCATACCCAAAGTAGTATAGATCTAGTGTATTCTTTGTCCTACTATTTTCCTTTCCTCCAACCCTTTCTTATTGTATTCATCATAGATTGGCTATGGTCCAATGGCTCTCAAATTTGTAAATGCATCAGAATCACCTGGAAGCCTTGTTCAAGGTGGGCCTTATAACTTGAACTTGCATCTTCTGAATTCCAAGTGCTATTATTTTCATAATATCTGATTGCATCCTAATATTCATAAAAAGCTGTATGCTATAAATAGTGAATTTTCAGTAGAAGAACAATGAGCTATAGACCAGGAGTCCCAGAGATTCTCCTTTAATCTAGTGAGAGACCTAAAATTGTACATTTCTAAAACGTTCCCAGATGCCAAAATCAGTGGCTTAGTAGCCACACTTTAACTGTTCTGGCAACTAATATAACTCTTTTTAGTATGGCTATTTCTCAGTCACCTCAAACCTTAAGTCCTTCCATTGAATATTCAGGGTTAATTTCCTTTAGGAATGACTGGTTTGATCTCTTTGCAGTTGAAAGGACTCTCAAGAGTCTTTTCCAACACCACAGTTTGAAATCATCAGTTCTTCAGTTCTTCGGCACTCAGTCTTCTTCATGGTCTAATTCTCACATCCATACATGACTACTGGAAAAAACAAAGCTGTGACTATATGTACGTTTGTTGGAAAAGTGATATCTTTGCTTTTTAATGTGTTGTCTAGGTTTATTACAGCTTCCCTTCCAAAGAGCAAGTATTTTTTAATTTCATGGCTGCAGTCCCTGTCCTCAGTGACTTTTGAGCCCAAGAAAATAAAATCTGTCACTGCTTCCACTTTTTTCCCTTCTGTTTGCTGTGAAGTGGTGAGACCAGATGCCATGATCTTAGTGTCTTGAATGTTGAGTTTTAAGCCAACTTTTTCACTCTTATCATGAGGCTCTTTAGTTCCTCTTTACTTTCTGCCATTAGGGTGTTGTCATCTGCATATCTGAGGTTATTGATATTTCTCCCAGCAATCTTGATTCCAGCTTGTGCTTCATTCAGTCCAGCATTTCTCATGATGTACTCTGCATGTAAGTTAAATATGCAGGGTGACAATATACAGCCTTGATGTACTCCTTTCCCAATTTGGAACCAGTCCATTGTTTCACATCCAGTTCTAACTGTTACTTCCTGACCTGCATACAGATTTATCAGGAGGCAGGTCAAGTAGTCTGGTATTCCCATCTCTTTAAGAATTTTCCACAGTGTGTTGTGATCCACACTGAGAAAGGCTTTTGCATAGTCAATGAAGCAATAATAGCTGTCTTTTTGTTTTGCTTTTTTTTTTTTTTTTAAATTCCTTTGCTTTCTCTATGGTCCAGTGAATACTGACAATTTGCTCTTTGGTTCCTCTGTCTTTTCTAAATTCAGCTTGTACATCTGGAAATTCTTAGTTCACGTACTACTGAAGCTTAGCTTGAAGGATTTTGAGCATAACCTTGCCTATTAAATGAGTGCAATTTTATGACAGTTTGAACATTTTTTGGCATTGCCTTTCTTTGGGATTAGAATGAAAACTGACATTTTCCAGTCCTGTGGCCACTGCTGAGTTTTCCAGATTTGCTGGCATATTGAGTACATCACTTTAACAGCATCATCTTTTCAGATTTTAAATAGCTCAGTTGGAATTCCATCACCTCCACTAGCTTTGATTGTAGTAATGCTTCCTAAGGCCTACTTGACTTCACACTCCAGAATGTCTGGCTCTAGATGAGTAACCATACCATCATGGTTGTCTGAGTCAGTAAGACCTTTTTTGTATAGATCTTCTGCCTACTCTTGCCACTTCTTTTTAATCTCTTCTGCTTCTGTTAAATCCTTACAATTTCTGTCCTTTATTGTGCCCATTCTTGCATGAAATAGTTCCCCGATATCTCCAATTTTCTTGAAGAGATCTCTAGTCTTTCCCATTCTATTGTTTTCCTCATTTCTTTACATTGTTCACTTAAGAAGCCTTCCTTATCTCTCCTTGCTATTCTATGGAATCCTGCATTCATTTTGGTATATCTTTCCCTTTCTTCTTTGTCTTTTGCTTTTCTTCTTTTCTCAGCTATGTGTAAGGCCTCCTTAGACAACCATTTTGTTTTTTCGCATTTCTTTCTCTTTGGAATGATTTTGATCCCCACCTCCTGTAGAAGGTTAAAAACCTCCATTCATAGTTCTTCAGGCAATTTGTCTACCAGATCTAATCCCTTGAATCAATTTGTCACCTCCACTATATAATCATAAGAGTTTTGATTTAGGTCATACATGAATGGTCTAGTGATTTTCTTTCTTTCTTCAAGTTAATCCTGGACTTTGCAATAAGGAGCTGATGATCTGAGCCACAGTCAGCTCCAGGTCTTGTGTTTGCTGACTGTATAGAGCTTCTCCATCTTTGGCTACAAAAATATCAATCAATCTGATTTTAGTATTGACCATTTTGTGATGTCCATGTGTAGAGTTGCCTTTTTTTGTTGTTGGAAGAGGTTGTTTGTTATGACCATTGTGTTCTCTATGCAAAACTCTGTTAGCCTTTGCCTTGCTTGATTTGTATTCCAAGGCTAAATTTAACTGTTACTCCAGGTATCTCTTGACTTCCTACTTTTTTTTTTTTTTTTTAATTAGTTGGAGGCTAATTACTTCACAACATTTCAGTGGGTTTTGTCACACATTGACATGAATCAGCCATGGAGTTACATGTATTCCCCATCCTGATCCCCCCTCCCACCTCCCTCTCCACCTGATTCCTCTGGGTCTTCCCAGTGCACCAGGCCCGAGCACTTTTGACTTCCTACTTTTACATTCTAATCCCCTATGATGAAAATGATATCTTTGTGTGTGTGTGTGTGTGTGTGTGTGTATGTGTGTGTGTTAGTTCTAGAAGATCTTGTAGGTCTTCATAAAACCATTCAACTTCAGCTTCTTCAGCATTAGTGTTGGGACATAGACTGGGATTACTGTGATTTTGAATGGTTTGCCTTGGAAATGAACCAAGATTATTCTGTTGTTTTTGAGAGTGCACCCAAGTCCTACATTTCAGACTTGTTGACCAAGAGGGCTACTCCATTTCTTCTTAGGGATTCTTGCCTACAGTAGTAAATATAGTGGTCATCTGAATTAAATTAGCCCCTTCCCATCCATTTTAGTTCACTGATTCTTAAGATGTTGATGTTCACTCTTGCTATCTCCTGCTTGACCATGTCTGATTTATCTTGATTCATGGACCCAACATTCCAGATTCCTATGCAATATTGTTCTTTGTAGCTTCGGACTTTACTTTCACCACCAGATGCATCCACAACTCATCATCATTCTGTTTTGGCCCAACCACTTCATTCTTTCTGGAGCTATTAGTAATTGCCCTCTGTTTTTCCCCAATAGCATATTGGACACCTTCCGACCTGTGGGGATTATTTTCTGGTTTCATATATTTTTGCCTATCCACACTGTTCTTAGTGTTCTCGTGGCAATAATACTGGAGAGGTTTGCATTTCCTCCTCCAGTGGACCATGTCTTGTCAGAGCTCTTCACTGTGACCCATCCATATTGAATGGCCCTGCCATAGCTTCATTGAGTTATGCAAGACCATTCACCACAACATGACTGTGATCCACGAAGGGGTACTTTGCCACTAGATTAGATTAAATAGCCTCGCTATATTTTCCCAAGACAGATATGCTTCTCAATATCTTCTTCAGAATGAAATTGCTTTAGTGTATGGATTCCTAGGTAGAGGCCCAGCTCTCCGAGGAGAGATTCTTTATGTCTGGTACACCATCCTCTCCCTAATTCTTAGTACCATGTCCAGGGTATAACAGGGACTCAGTTTTGTTGAATTATAGTCCTTTCTTCATTACTTTCTCCTTCCTCTTTATTCTTTCTCCTGAGAAGTACAGAAAACATGAGTAGTTTCTTATTGAATATTTATTCCCCAGCCTTCTTCTCTAACAGAGCCCTGATTTTGTGAAAGTTTATAATGTGTCCGGGGATGGTGGAACCCCTTTCAGGAGATTCAATGAGGAGAAAATTATTTTATTTCCAGTACTGATATAGAATCAAAAACAGAAACTAAAACAAAAAAGTTAAAAACAAGGAAACTCTTGACTTTCCTGTATAAAAGAAACTCATGCATTATCCATCCACCCTCCAATACATACTGCTATCTGTGAAACTGAGTTCTCAGATCTAGAGACTTATGGTGAGCAAAGCAGATATGATGACTAGCCGCATGAAGACGTGGGAGGTGCACTGTATATGTGTGTGTGTGTGTGTGTTTGTGTTTTGGAAGTGGACAGTGATATTCCAGACAGAGGGAATATCATGTGTTAAAACCTGGAATTGAGAGTCTACATGACTTGGAGGAACTGAAAACCATTTAGCTTGGTCAAAACAGAGAATGCAGTGGGAAACAGTATGATATGTGGCCTACAATGCACGCAGAGGCAAATCAGGAAGGGCTTTGTCAACCATATTAAGGGATTTATTGTAAGAACAATGGGCTGTTTTGGAAGGATTTGAACCAAGGCAGAGCATTTTAGCAGGCTCCACCTGGAAGTGTGTGGAGATTAAATTGGAGAGGTGAGAAAGGAAGCAGTGACAGTGGAAGAAAGTCTTTAATCCCGTCTTTCCTGATGTTTTTCCCAGCATAGAATATGTGAAAAAAGTTTATGGTTTTCTGCATACTCTTTAAACTGAAGGGAATTAAAATCCCCTGATTAGGTTTCCAGCTGTTGGAGGGGACAGACTTGGGGACTTGGTCCTTCAGGCCAGTAGACTACTCCTAGGGCAGAAGAGAATCAGTAATCTAGGTATTTCAGCACACCTGTAAGACTTCTTGCCCATTTGTTGGAAAGCTCTAATTCAGTCCTATCTCTGGTGCTTACATTTTCTCTTATGAGGACATCAACATGAAATGTAAATAACCTCAATGATAATGAGGTCTTTGGCTATACTGCCAGAGCAGTTCCTACTACCCATCTCTGGCCCTCTCCTGGTTCTAGCTAGTTGTGGCTTCTACAGAACTTTCTCTACCTTCTTTCAACTCTACATAGCTCACCCTCTATGCACATTCATTCCCTCAGGGCTCTCCAAGAAGAGGACAGTGAGTACAATAGCCTTAAAGCTGATTAGCTCTGTCACACTAATGTTTAAGTCAACACAGCATTCAGTTCAGTTCAGTTCAGTCACTCAGTCGTGTCCAACTCTTTGCGACCCCATGAATCACAGCATGCCAGGCCTACCTGTCCATCACAAACTCCCGGAGTTTGCTCAAACTCATGCCCATCGAGTTGGAGATGCCATCCAGCCATCTCATCCTCTGTCGTCCCCTCCTCCTCCTGCCCCCAATCCCTCCCAGCATCAGGGTCTTTTCCAACGAGTCAACTCTTCGCATGAAGTGGCCAAAGTATTGGAGTTTCAGCTTCAGCATCAGTCCTTCCAATGAACACCCAGGACTTGTCTCCTTTAGAATGGGCTGGTTAGATCTCCTTGCAGTCCAAGGGACTCTCAAGAGTCTTCTCCAAAACCACAGTTCAAAAGCATCAATTTTTCGGCACTCAGCTTTCTTCACAGTCCAACTCTCACATCCATACATGACCACTGGAAAGACCATAGCCTTGACTAGACGGACCTTTGTTGGCAAAGTAATGTCTCTGCTTTTTAATATGCTATCTAGGTTGGCCATAACTTTCCTTCCAAGGAGTAAGTGTCTTTTAATTTCATGGCTGCAGTCACCATCTGCAGTGATTTTGGAGCCCCAAAAAATAAAGTCAGCCACTGTTTCCATTATCTCCCCATCTATTTCCCATGAGGTGATGGGACCAGATGCCATGATCTTAGTTTTCTGAATGTTAAGCTTTAAGCCAACTTTTTCACTCTCCTCTTTCACTTTCATCAAGAGACTTTTTAGTTCCTCTTCACTTTCTGCCATAAGGGTGATGTCATCTGCATATCTGAGGTTATTGATATTTCTCCCGGCAACACAGCATTACCCAACCAGCATAACACACGGATGTCAAGAAGGTCATTAATGTGAAATGATACTAGTGGGGTTTCCTAATGGAAAATTAGAAACAGTTGAGGTGAAAAAGTAGAGGAACTGGGAGGAAGTAGCAAGGACATCCATAGAGCCCGTGATCTAAGCTTGCTGCTGGCTCAGTAATTTGCCAGGTGGATTAAGATGCTTAATTTGCATAAAAAAGCAGCTAGGCCTGTCTGGAGCCTGCAGTGCCTCCAGGCTGGACCTCCATTTTAAACCACACTTTGTAGTTAGAGAGTTTGTTTCATCAAAAGGCTCCATGGAGAGCTTTAACAAGCATTTGGTAATTAAATTTCAAAACATCCTAGGAAACAAGGAGTGCACAACAGTGGAAATCTCAGGAAAGCTAGCCTCTTTATTTCTGGGTGTCATATAGCATCTGACATGAAGCAAAAGTTTGGTAAATGTCTCCATGAAAGTATTGCTTAAGTAACTTCTCAGAAAAAATTAAGGATATTGATAGGGTGGCAGACTGATGTCTCAGGAGACCAGTGGATCTAGACCAGTGGATCTCTGGTTTTGTGACATCAAATGTATCTCTTCTGCCATGTATCTTTTTATATGGCAGAGTCCTAATACCTGAACATTCTCACTGTTTGGTGAGTTAAAACTAGGTCTGTGGATCTTTAAATAAGTATTTCTGAGTGGTTTTTAATAGAGACTGTGTGAGTTTGCTAGGGCTGTCACTACGAAATACCACAGACTGGGTGACTTAAACTATAGAATTTATTTTTTCACAGTGCTGGAGGCTTGAAGTTTGAAATCAAGGAGTGGGCAGAGTTGGCTTCTTCTAAGGCCTCTCTCCTTGGTTTGCAGATGGCTACCTTCTCCCTGTTTCTTTACATGATCTTCTTTCTGTGCTTATCTTTTTGAAATTCTTCTAATATGCCAGTATTATTGGTGTACAGTCTGCCTGAATAACCTCATTTTACTTACTTATTTAAAACCATATTTCCAAATATGCTCACTTTCTGATGTACTGAGGAATAGGATTTAAACATGAAATTTTTTGTCAAGAGGTGCACAGTTCAGCTCTCAGCATAGACTGTTTTGGTCCACTGCTATAAACTGACTCACCAACTGTGAGTGTTGAAAGTAGAATAAGCCTCAGACTAAAGTCCTTGCCCTTTGTTTTATGGATGAAAGAAGCCTAAAGCCCAGCTCCCTTTTTGAAGCAGAGCGATGATTAGCATTACACCTTCCCATCACAATCTAGGAGGGCAGGAACATTCCAGGATCTATTCCTTAATTACTAAAAGAGCTGAAGACAGTGCCAGGGGCACAATATAGGTCAAATGAATGAATTCAGTGTTATTTCTTCAACATCACTCTTCCCCATATCATCAGAAGAAGCTATTTTCAAATTGTGAAAACGATAACACAATGAGGATTCTGGAAATATAAATTATTTTCCTTAGTGGCAAGAATATAAGTTCTTTTCCTGAGCTTAGTGAAAGGAAAGAGCCATTTTTTCCCCTCTGAAATTCCATTTCATTTTCCTGGAGCTCCTTTCTTCCCACAAGTTGACAGGGAATCTTCCCTTGATCAGAATCACAAGGAGAGGGGAGCTTTGTTCTTCTCAATACGTCTCCCTATCTTGTGCCATTGGCTTGATATGCACTGTGTAACTTGTGTCTAACTAACCAGCAGCAAGTGTGGCTTTGTCCAGGGCCAGGGGAGGTTTCTAGTCTTATTTTGTGTGATACTGAGGTGGGGGACCTACCTGTAGCTTTGCTACTGGAGATGCCAAACATGTGAAGAAGTGAGAGCCCAGTTGTCGTTGCTGCCAGTCACTTCATGGATGCAGAGACCAGAGCTTAGGAGGAGTTCCAGGGAGGTAGCTTCTTGCCACAGAGTGGTTTGTATCCCTAAACTTACACCTACCAATGGTAAGCTTATTCTTTCCAGTTTGATTCAGAAATGAAGGGTTCTAGAATTTCTCATTTATTTAATCTACCCACCTCAATCCCTCAGAACTCTCCTGAAACACAGAGTAGCCGCACTCCCCACTTGGCCTCGTGACCACACTCCCCGTCCTACAGTGTGAGACAGGTGGCCCTGGGGTTTTGAAGAGGTGGTCAGGGTCCACCATGTGGCAGGGTGTGGCCCCCTCCACCCCCTGCAGTCTTGAAAGTCAGCGGTTGCAATAATTTACTGTAAACATCCCACAAGACTGTTGAACCTAAGAATTAGATTACATCATATTACGAAGGCAGAGATGTGTCAACTATAGACCTCAGCTACTGCAGCATCTGTACCACTGACAAAGATTTTGCAAAATGATGGCTGCCTTTTGGGGAAGGTGGAGAATGATTCTAGCCAGACCATGTGACCTCCTTGCTGCTTTAAGAGACTACTGAAGAGGGAGGTGGAGAAGGACATGGAAGCCCACTCTGGTATTCTTGCCTGGAGAATCCCATGGACGGAGGAGCCTGGCGGGCTGGAGTCCCTGGGGTCACAGAGTTGGACACAACTGAAGTGACTTAGCATGAAGAGGGAGGGTTGATTTTCTAATAGGATTTAGCCCCTTCTCTATTGTTTATAACCCCTGTGCACACATTCCTCTTTACCCAGATGGTTTCACCTCTTAGAGTTTTTTTTTTCTTTTTCCACCTCTTAGAGTTTTAAGGTCCTCTGATATGGGAGCAGTCTCCTCACCTTTGTGCCTCTCACTGGTGTCTTGAAGCCAGTGGTTCTCAACAAAGGGTGATTTTGCCTCTGCTTCCTTCAGGAAACATTTGGAAATATCTGGAGACCTTCTGATCCTCACACTTGGAGTATCACATACTTGTGCTATCAACATCCAGTGGGTTGAGGTCAGGGATGCTGCTAAATGCCATGCACAGAGCAGCTTCCCACAACATACAGTTATCTAGCCTGACGTGTTTCCAGTGCCAAAGCTGAGAAACTGCACTGTAAGCCATGGCCACGCCTTACCTTGCCCACAGTTCATGGTCTGGAATTCTGTCATGCTGTCCTGCACACCCTGCCTACCTTTTTGAGCCCTTCCTTCTTCTAAGACTTCATTCCATCACACATCACCCTCTTTCTCTTTCCTCCATCATTATTCCTCTTGTAATTCCTCTTTTGCCCTTTGTCTATAAATATGGACCCGATCTTTCTAACTTAGTAGACATCCCCTGACATAGGTATTAAATGCCTGGTGACTCAAAGCTGCTTCTCTTAATCCTTTGAAATGTACCCTCTTTCTTTTTTACTGCAAATTTATCACATACAAGTAAAAATGTCATCTTCTCTCTGTCATTCTTCACCCCCATATTTAAAATTTCGGGTTCTTCTAATTCAGGCTTCACTGAACATTCAGCATCATTGACCACATACTTTTTCATGACACTCCCTTTTTTCTTACCTGCTATGTGTGCATTTGTCTACCTCTGAAGCTGTTCTGTTGCCTCATTTTAATAATCATTAACTGTTGATACACTGCTAAAATTCAGAAGTTTTTTTAACTGAATTTTTTTTTGCCACATGGTGTCATTAACACAGCTTTCCACATCTGATGTGTGAATACTGAATTGGCAGCAGGTTTTGGGTAGCATTAGAAATCTCTTTCAATAACATCTTTATAAGTCCCAAACTGCTGTCCCTGCCATTGATCTTCACTTTTTACTGTAAAATGGAGAGATGAAAGTCTACCATGGTCACCCCTCTGTCTTTGACAGCCACCCTCCTTTTTTCCCATATGACTGGCACATATTACACTGCACCTCAAAGATTTCATTCATCAGCATGGCTTTGATTGTTACTTTTATAGGGATGAACCCCCTTATCTACATACCCAACAACATTTTCTCTTAGAATCATAGAATGTTCCCATTATTTATCTCTGAACTTCTTGAAATTATTTTCCTAACTATACGTGTGTGTGTGTGTGTGTGTGTGTGTGTGTGTGTGTGTGTCTGGATTTTTCTGGCCTTTGTGATGAGTGCCCAGAATGGTCTGTCCATATAATCAGTTCCTGCTGATGTATGGCTCGTTCTGTGCGGCTCTTTGGAACATTCTTACAACAATCAAGGTCCTGTCCGCTTGCTGCCATCTTGGATTTCCATCCCTCCCTGCACCTTTGTCACTTTGCAGACTCTCTCAGAACCTCCTCATCTCCTCATGAAGCACCCAAGGCCTTCTCGCTCCTTCACATCCTGTGCAAAGTGTGGTGGGCTCAAATGCCCTTGTATCATCTTTCCTCCTTGCTGCCTTCTCCCATATCAGGTCTGTGTTTTATTTGTGTAAGTGTCAAATCGTAAGCTATGGCTCCTCTCCAGGGTTACAGGCTACTCCTCACTGTGATTAGGAAGGCTGGCCAGTACTTCCCAATGTCACTCAAGTTTCTGAAGTTTCTTTCCCCCTATCTTCCTGTCTTCTCCCTCCTTTCCATAAGGTTGGGGCCTGGAATGAGATTGGAGATGATAAAATCCATGCCTGGGGCTCCTTTCCTGATTTCACTCTCTCCTTTTCTTTTTTTTGTGTGTCTGTGGCCAGCCTGGGGCAAGTAAGTGCAATAACCTCCACACTCACCTGGGGGGTGAGGTTGATCCAGGCTATCCTAGCCCTTGGTACTGAATCCTCTCATCTCTAAATGCTTGTAACACTGTAGTGAGTGGGTAGTACTCAATGAAGATGCACTTTTTTTTTTGTAATTGTTTATTAAACTAGTATTATGTCCACATCCTGCCTTCACAACTTGATTACAAAATGTTCAAGGACTGTTTACCCTGTATGTGGTATAATAGAAAGGCATTTGATCTTCATCCCCAGTTCCTAATTCAGAATTCCTTAAACTTTTTCAATTTCTAAGTTATCAGGGTGATAGGAATGTTTTTTGTCCTAAAGAGACAACTCTTGGTGGACCCCTAGTTTCAGCATGGGAGCTGGTTATCAGAAAAACCAAGCTTTTAATTTGCATTTGAAGTTTAGAAGTTTTAGCCCCACTCCCTAACCTACAGGGAGGAGAAAGGAGATAGAGATTGAGCTAACTGTCAAAAGACAATAATTTAATCAATTATGTCTATGTAAAGGAACCTCATTAAAAATCCCTAAATGATAAGCTCACAGGGAGCTTCTGTGATGACTTAGAAGGCTGGGGTGGGGGGCGGGAAGGAGGTTCAAGAGGGAGGGGATATAGATATTCTTAAAACTGATTCACATTGTTGTACGGCAGAAAACAATACATTATAAAGCAATTACCCTCCAATTAAAAGTAAATAAATAAAAGATACAGGGAGCTTCCAGTTTCTGAACACATTCATATGCTGGAGGGTAGCATATGTGAGGAGAACTTGAAAGCTCCCTCCCCTAACCAATGCTTTGCCTATAAATTTCTTCCATTTTGTTGTTCCTGAGTTGCACCCTATATAGTAAGCCAGTAAAAATGTCAGTTGTGTGTTCCTGAGTCCTGTGAGCCATTCTAGCAAATTATCAAACCTTAGGAGAAGGGGTCATGGAAAATCCCAATTCAGAGTCAGTCAATCAGAAGAATGGAAGTCTTAGGACTTGAGGCAGGCATCTATCTTATGGCAGGGGGTGCAGGAGTCTTGTGGGACTGAGCTCCTAGCCTGTGGGGACTGTGCTAACTCTGGGAAGTTAGTAACAAAACTGAATTGAATTTTTGGACACCCATTTGGTATCTGGGATCAGAATTGGTTGGTATTGTCATGCGAGTGTGTGTTCCTCAGTTCTTTGTCTCATCACAACAAAAATTTGGAGTGACGGACATTAAAGCCCCCTGGCGGGTCACAGCTCTCGGAGGACAGACCGTGTTATAGCTCTCAGGTCTTGAACGGACAGTGTTATAGCTCTTAAATAAATCAGTGTTACAGCTCAGTGTTACAGCTCTATTTATTTAGATAATAGCTGGAAAATCCATCTTCGAAGTGTGAGGGCACGTCGATCCAAAGACGCAAAGAGAAGATTGCCCCCATCGCGTGGGGGAGAGGGAGGGAGCAAAAGGAGGGAAGAGGGCTTTGGCTCCTCTTTTTATATGTTTCTCTGTCCCTGGGCCTGCCTTATGTAAGTTGGGCTTAGGCAGGAGCGTTGTTTGTTTTACCTGAGGTTCTCACTCCGATCCTCGGACCTTCCTTTGTTCTATTTTCGCGGGCTTTCCCTTCCAGGTCTTTTAGCCACCGCCATTTTGGACTCTTTTTCCCTATTCTAACTACCTAACAGTATGAGGGACACACACACACACACACATACTCCTCACCTCCCCGCTCTTGTTTGTTGTCAAAAGTATTATGAGTAAAAAAGAGCTCACTGTCATATATGCCTCTGCATTCCTAAGCCCTGCATTTCAGTGCTTTTGATAGATCCTCTGCTAGTGAGAGAAAATGCTTTGAAACCACTGGGGGCAAGTTAGGGGATGACTTTATGGACATTTTGAGTTGAAACTCATGGAAAGAGTCAGAGATGACTAGTCAAACTTTCTTCTCACAGGGGATTCTTTCATCCTCTATTAATGATGGCTGTTGCATTTTAAGTTCAGGGGCTTTGCTATCTAAATTCCTCCATAAATGGAGGTCATGGGGCCTCAGACCATCATGATGTTCTCAGGTGCATTTGACTCATGTAGTAACCATGAGTTAGACGTTGGACCTCCATTCTGGAAGTCCAGTACATGAGAAAGTTAGAGTAGAAGAGGTGAAAATGCAGAGATAGGAGGTGTCCTACAAAGATGTAAGGAATCTTTCCGAACCATAATTTTGAGTGAAACTTTATCTGACATAGTAAATTACAACAAAGTATGTTGTTTGAGGACTGTTATTGCCTTACACCAATTTTATTTGCCTCATGATAAAACTCTTTTTAAAAGGTGTTGGTTGATGATGCATTCAGAAAAATTTCCCACAGAGTGCACTGCAATGAAGACTCAATACCGGACATCTGAAGTGTGTCTAATGAACGAGCAGTAAGCAGGATGCCACTTGAAATCTCTTCCCATGGGAACCACATGGGCCACAGACTGTTTATCTCTGCCATCCATCTAATGTTCAGATATTTTCCCTTGATTATCCAAAGAGTAAAATATGGAGATAAACAGTCCTGTCTGTTTACTGAGATGGAAAACTAATATTCTCTTTCCTTTTTCTTGTTTCTGCCACCCGGCTATATGTTCCTGTGAGGTCTCCCCAGTGAACTCAGCGGCAATTCCATGTATGGAAGGAAGATAGATAAAGGTAACTGGATTTGGCATAAGTAACTGCATTTCACTTTCTCCTCTGAGTCCCTCTCTATCTGTTAGATCCAAGTGGAATATAAACTCTTTGAATTCATTAGAAACTCCACATGGTGGCCATCTGTTGCAGATACAGCAACCAGCTCGCTCAACATCACTCCCACCCCCTTAGAGCTTGCTTTGCATCAGTGGTGTTGTGTCTGCAGAACAGGCAGCTTCAGAATCACCTAAGAGCATGTTAGAGACTCAAATTCCCAGGTGCTACTACAGATGTTGAAGAAGGAAATGGCAACCCACTCCAGTACTCTTGCCTGGAAAATCCCACGGACGGAGGAGCCTGGCAGGCTACAGTCCACGGGGTCGCAAAGACTTGGACACGACTGAGCGACTTCACTTTCACTTTCACTACAGATGTACTGAATCAGAAATCCTGAAAGTGGGACTTAGCTGTCCATGCTTTAACAACCCCTCCAGAGCCAGTGTAACTCTGAGGCACAGTAAAATTTGAGAACCACTACAGGACCCCTCTGCTACTCGAAGTTTCATCTGCGTCAGCCTTGGCAGCACCTGAGAGTTTATTAGAAATGTAGAGTCTTGGGCTCCAACTCAGACAGACCGAATCAGATCCTGCAAGTTTGCAAAGCACCCAGATTATTCATATGAAGTTGGAGAAGCTGGGCTTTGTGTCTGTGGTTCATTGCTGGCTGCACATTGCAACTGCCTGTGATGTGTTTTATTAAAAAACATATGAAGTCCCAGAGGTTTTAAATTGACTCATTATGAGGTGTAGCCTGGGCATTTGGATCCTAAAATCTTCCCAGGGAGTTCTAATATGCAACAAAGTTTGATAACCACCACTTTATGCCATATAGTAACTAGGAAGTTAAATATTTTATTTTCCATCTATCTTACGTCTTCAAATGACCTGACTTCTTTCAAGCAAATGTATCTGAGCATGATTTAGGAAGCATGCGTGAAGCAGAGTCTGACTCTGTGTTGGTATACAGTCGTGGTTTTCCTGTAGAAGCATTTCAAGGCTCCCAGTGTTTATCCCTGGTGTGCTACATATCAAAAGGCAAGGGGACCATTTTGCTGAGCTGAACCTCAGCAGAGGTACAGCAGAACTAGAGCCTGCAGTTCAAACAGAAGCTCCCTGGTTTCCTGGGTACCTGATGATGATGGAGAATAATGTCCCCAGTGAGCAGGTTCTGCAGTGTTGTTCTCTAAGTCACTCATGCAGGAATCAGCCTAGAGCCCTTCTATCCATTTTGTAAGCATTTAATTCCTTTTAAATCCTTTTCCACTTGAAACATCTAAAGTGGTTTTGTTATTTGAATTCTGACTGATCCATTTGTGTGAAATATAAATTCATGTCCATGTCAATCACTGATTGTTCTTAAAGTGGCTGAATTGAGCCATGTTTCGTTAAATACGAGCACCATTCTTTCCATTTAAGAATTGGCTTTTGTCACCAGAAACAAATATTAGTCATAGGAAAACTACTACACAATCCAAACTTGTGATCCTGTTGAGAACAACTCTTTTCCTAAATATTATCCCCACCCTTCCCATCAGGACACATCCCTCCCAGACTTGAGGGGTCAAGTCACATTTGTGATGATTATAAAATCTTGTGTACTGTGACTTGCCCCATCCTAGTTTTCACTCCTGGCTAAGAAATAGAAAATGATTTTTTTCCCCCACTTATTTCAGCAGTTCAAATCGGCCATGAGTTTTATCCTATAAATTCATATATCTACTTTCTATCTACCCTAAAGAACAAAATTTAGTAAGAAACATGATTTTATTTTCAAATAATGTTTGTGGTGACTATAGTCTTTTGTGTTAGGCAGCTCTGATTTTTCAAGAGTTTTCTGCACAAAAAGGGTGAAAGTGGCTTTTGTGTCAGAAATGGATGGTCTGCTCAGGGGATGAATAGGAAGTTACGAAGTGCAAAAGGAGTGAGGGGGAAGGTGAGGAAGAGGAAATCCCCAGCACAAAGCCATAGATTCCTGCACATGTGTGTTCGTAGTTGCCTACAGGCCCCCACCCTGCATTTTAAATAGAATTTTTAATTTCCCATGTGTTTTGGATGTCTGCCTCCATGTTGGTGTTTGGAAGGTATTAAATCATTCCCCAAAAGCTGTATCATGGAATCTCCTGCATAGGGATGAGGCCGTGCATGATGGCCATTGTGTATAGGATTCTCACACAGTGACCATTATTCTAAGGAAGCACAGTAGCCAGAGTCAGTGGTACCTCCTTAATAAGACCATCCCAAGTGCTTTTTGTAGACTATATCATTGCCTTTCCCAAACTGAGCTCTGCCAGAGGAAGCAGGGTAGGTAGTTGAAGATAATTCCTTATTTGGGCTCTCCCAAGTAAGGAGGCTCCCTTTCCCATCACCTTTGATATTTCCCTGAAAATCGCCTTAAAGAGTATCCCCCATCCTACAACAGCTTCACTCCCAGATGGTGCTGAGGTATGTGCAGTTAGAGGTACACTAACAGGGATGGTAAAAAGAGAGACCTGGCTGCCTAAATTGGACTTTCTGAAGTCACGCTCCCTGGATGGGTTATATAAGCATTTAAGTTTCTCTTTGTGGGCAGTGAGTCAGAGCTAAATCCCACATGAAGGCTGACATGTGCTTAGAGACCCAAACTTTACTTACAGTCTCCTATTGTGTGGGTGTTTATCATATTTAATTTGTTGTTGGTTTAATGCATTTTTCTTTCATTGGTTGTGGAGGTTTGTGGCTTACCTTTTAACTTTGCAAAACTTTGGTACAAAGGAAATTTGAGAACACCAAAACATTTTCCAAACAACCTCAAAATGAACTGGGTCCCCAACTAATTTGATTTGTAGGAAATAAAAAGCAAAGGCTTGTTAACAGAGAGCTTTAAAATTTATTTATTCACACATGCTAACATGCTTAAGTGTGGGTTCTCAACGAAGGCATATCAAGCAATACTTTCATACTCTAACTGTTGCCCATTAAAAAACTCCTATGCCATATGCAGGTGTGATTACACAGCCAACTGCCAATTCTGACTGGCTCAAGGATCCTTTTAAAAATGTCCAGATGGATGTGAATGTCAGATTTGGCAGTTAAATTATAGAGCCCAATATATTCCTTTTAAGTACTAAGGCACTGATGCAGAATATCAATGTTCTCCACCCTTTCTCCCAATAGATTTCAAAAGAACAGCTTGGTTTTTAAGCTGGGAATTGTATTTCCTCATTTCTTTTGAATCTCAGGATAAACTTTGTTCTGACTTTTTTATCACTTTTCTTCAATGGATATATCTTATGAACAGTATCAAAACTTTTCTCTTTTTTGAAGGATTGGCAAAAAAAAAAAGTCAGAAATTGGCTTTTCAGGGGGTGGGGTAGTTTTAAATGAATGCACAGGGAAGGGGAAATAAAGCAATGGCAGCTTAGCTTCCCTGGGCAATTCCCTAGAGCCTGCGATCTGCCCTCCACAGACATGGTTTACAGGAGGAGGACATCAAAATAGAACAGAGAGACAGGAAGGCATCACCCTGGTTCTTGATGTTGTGAATCTTAAAGCTACACATCTGCTGCCCCCAAGAAAACAAGGCTCAGTGGCAACTTGGTGTCAGCACTGCTGTGCAAAGCACCATACAATGTCACTGTTACTGTTTCTCTTGCTCAGACTTCAAGACCTGAGTGGTAATCAGGAAACTGCAGACTGGATCCTTCATCTTTTAACATAATCTGTGTGGCTCATAAGATGTGGGGTTGCCTCATCTAATGTGCTGTGTGGGGCTTCCTTCTTTCAGACAGGAGCATCTGCTACACACCCCTGATGTGCATGTATTTATGATGTCCATGGTTCATCACCTCTAATAGACTATAAGGCAGAGATTCTCCTGTTTTGTTCACTAATGTAACCTAAGTGCCTGGAACAGTGTTAGCACATAGTAGGTGCTCAATAAGTATTTGTTCAGTGTGGGAGGTGGCCAACACTGTAATGTTATCAGATTATACCTTCATATCCCAGGCGTATTTATAGATGTTTGCACATTTGTGTGACATCACTTAAGCTGCACAAAAATTGTATGTGGTGGGCATTATTATTATTATCACAATTTAAAGAATGAGAAACAAAGTCAAGAGAACTATTATTTAAAAAAATACTAGTTTAACACAACCAGGAAGTGTTAGAACCAGAACTGAAACCTGTGTCCCTCTCACTGAAGAGCCCAAACCCCTCCCACACATCCTGCCACTCAGATCTCACTCCCATGAAACCTCTAAGTACTCATGACCCCTTCTGTTGTCATTCTCAATCTTGTTCCCTTCTCCTCTGACTCCAAAGACTGCAGTGTCCTTACCTCCTGCTTAGGTCCACCTCTCTGTATTTGTTCCATGGATTTTTTGGTTTTTGATTTTTTGAGTCTTATGAACTTAAAGCCAAGTCTTCTGACTCTGGTTGAGTGTTCTTTTGTGGCACCAGGCTTGCTGGCCTACATGAACATGAACTGAAGATGTTTGAATTCACATGTCAGAATACAAACAGATGCATACAGCAAAATCCCTGCAAAGAGCACAAGACTTTGTCTGTGTTTTAATTGATGATTCATTTCCAAGAAGAATTATTTTAACTTACACTCAACGTGTTTTTTTGTTCACTCAGTCATGTCTGACTCTCTGTGACCCCATGGACTGTCCATGGAATTCTTCAGGCCAGAATACTGGAGTGGGTAGCCTTTCCTTCTCCAGGGGATCTTCCCAAGCCAGGGATCAAACCTAGATATCCCTCATTGAAGGTGGATTCTTTACCAGCTGAGCCACAAGGCAAGCCCAAGAACACTGGAATGAGTAGCCTATCACTTCTCCAGGGGATCTTCCTGACCCAGGAATCAAACTGGGGTCTCCCACATTGCAGGTGGATTCTTTACCAACTGAGCTATCAGAGAAGCCCTTTTTGTGGGATGCTATCATATAAGTTCATTTCAGTTCAGGTCATTTGCTCAATCATATCCAACTCTTTGTGACCCCATGAACTGCAGCACACCAGGCCCCCCGCTGTCCATCACCAACTCCCGGATTTCACCCAAACCATGTTCATCGAGTTGGTGATGCCATCCAACCATCTCATCCTCTGTCATCCCCTTCTCCTCCTGCCCTCAATCATTCCCAGCATCAGGGTCTTTTCCAACGAGTCAACTCTTCACATGAGGTGGCCAAAGTATTGGAGTTTCAGCTTCAGTATCAGTCCTTCCAATGAACACCCAGGACTGATCTCCTTTAGGATGGACTGGTTGGATCTCCTTGCAGCCCAAGGGACTCTCAAGAGTCTTCTCCAACACCAGAGTTGAAAAGCATTAATTCTTCGGTGCTCAGCTTTCTTTATAGTCCAGCTCTCACATCCATACATGACCACTGGAAAAACCTTAACCTTGACTAGACGGACCTTTGTTGACAAAGTAATGTCTCTGCTTTTTAATATTCTGTCTAGGTTGGTCACAACTTTCCTTCCAAGGAGTAAGTGTCTTTTAATTTCATGGCTGCAATCACCATCTGCAGTGATTTTGGAGCCCATAAAAATAAAGTCAGCCACTGTTTCCACTATTTCTCCATCTATTTCCCATGAAGTGATGGGACCAGATGCTATGATCTTAGTTTTCTGAATGTTGAGCTTTAAGCCAACTTTTCACTCCCCTCTTTCACTTTCATCAAGAGGCTCTTTAGTTCCTCTTCACTTTCTGCCATAAGGGTGGTGTCATCTGCATCTCTGAGGTTACTGATATTTCTCACGGCAATCTTGATTCCAGCTTGTGCTTTCTCCTCTTTCTTCAGTTTAAGTCTGAATTTGGCCATAAGGAGGTCATGATCTGAGCCACAGTCAGCTCCCAGTCTTGTTTTTGCTGTATAGAGCTTCTCCATCTTTGGCTGCAAAGAATATTATCAATCTGATTTCGGTGTTGACTATCTGATGATGTCCATGTGTAGAGTCTTCTCTTGGGTTGTCAGAAGAGGGTGTTTGCTATGACCAGTGCGTTCTCTTGGCAGAACTCTATTAGCCTTTGCCCTGCTTCATTCTGTACTCCAAGGCCAAATCTGCCTGTTATTCCAGGTGTTTCTTGACTTCCTACTTTTGCATTCCAGTCCCCTATAATGAAAAGGACATCTTTTTTGGGTGTTAGTTCTAGAAGGTCTTGTAGGTCTTCATAGAACTGTTCACCTTCAGCTTCTTCAGCGTTACTGGTCGGGGCATAGACTTGGATTACCGTAATATTGAATGGTTTGCCTTGGAAACGAACAGAGATCATTCTGTCATTTTTGAAATTGCATCCACATACTGCATTTCAGGCTCTTTTGTTGACCATGGTGGCTGCTCCATTTCTTCTAAGGGATTCCTGCCCACAGTAGTAGATATAATGGTCATCTGAGTTAAATTCACCCATTCCAGTCCATCTTAGTTTGCTGATTCCTAGAATGTCGATGTTCACTCTTGCCATCTCCTGTTTGACCACTTCCAATCTGCCTTGATTCATGGACCTAACAATCCAGGTTCCTATGCAATATTGCTCTTTACAGCATCGAACCTTGCTTCTATCACCAGTCCCATCCACAGTTGGGTGTTGTTTTTGCTTTGGCTCCATCCCTTCATTCTTTCTGAAGTTATTTCTCCACTGATCACCAGTAGCATATTGGGCACCTACCGACCTGGGGAGTTCATCTTTCATTGTCCTATCTTTTTGCCTTTTCATGCTGTTCATGGAAATATGATATAAAACACTGGGAAAAATCAATAATTAAGCTGTGTTGGGTAAGAAATAAGTTCATTCTGGATCAAGGTGTGGATATGTTTACTTCCTTTTGGGTCACATTGATCCATATGTGCTTTTCAGTCAGTTCAGTTCAGTTCAGTCACTCAGTTGTGTCTGACTCTTTGCGACCCCATGGACTGCAGCACGCCAGGCCTCCCTGTCCATCACCAACTCCCGGAGTCTACCCAAACCCATGTCCATCGAGTTGGTGATGCCATCCAACCACCTAATCTTCTGTCGTCCCCTTCTCCTCCTGCTCTCAATCTTTCCCAGCATCAGGGTCTTTTCCAGTGAGTCAGCTCTTCGCATCAGGTGGCCAAAGGATTGGAGTTTCAGCTTCAACATCAGTCCTACCAATGAACACTTAGGACTGATCTCCTTTAGGATGGACTTGTTGGACCTCCTTGCAGTCCAAGGGATTCTCAAGAGTCTTTTCCAACACCATGGTTGAAAAGCATCAATTCTTCGGTGCTCAGCTTTCTTTATAGTCCAACTCTCACATCTATGCATGACTACTGGAAAAACCATAGCCTTGACCAGATGGGCCTTTACTTCTCAGTAATGTCCAAAAATTGGGTCAGGTCTCAGCAACTTAGAGATTGCAACTAAGGGTGTGAGGTGTATTTTCAATCTCACTGTCTGATAAATTATTATTGTAAGCTTGAAAATGGAGTCTCCACCATCATGATACAAGAGTGTACTGGAAAGACATGATCACCGAATGGTTTGGGCTGTGGGTATCTCTCTCTGCAGCTTCTTGGCACTGGTGCCCAGTTGTGGACATTTGCAAATACTGTTACCTGCATCACATTCCTCAAAAGACTGGAAGAATGCTTGAACTGCCCATGGAATTTACTTAAATCCTGCCCCCATCTGCATATTCTTCCCTTGCTCTAGTCTTTCTTTCCTCCTTTATTAAAATTTTTCTTGACTATTTCCCTGATTTTTGCGTTTTTATACTTTCTACTCTAAAATCTACTTTTAAAATAATCTATAGGAATAATGATCAGGAAGACATCAACGATTCTGTTTTCACCATTCTGTAAGTAAAAGCATTATTATTAACAGAGAACATGATCAACTATGTAGAAAATTATGTATAATCTACACAAAAGCTATAAGAACTAACACATAAATTTAGAAAGTTTGCATGATGCAAGATCAATAAAAACATTCTATTGTATTTCTATAGATTAGCAAGGGATGATCAGAAATAGAAATAAAAATCTTAAATATTATCAAAAAATAAAATGTTTAGGGATACATTTGTAAAAGATGAGAAAGATCTATATACTGAAAACTATAACACTGTGGTAAGAGAAATTAACACCTACATAAATGAAGAGATATATTTGTAAATAAACTACTCCATTTACCAGTTCTTTCCAAATTGATCTATAAATGTAATGCAATCTCAATCAAAACCTATGCAGCCAGCAAGCTAATCCTAAAATTACATACAAATGCAAAAGATATAATATAGCCAAAACCACTCTGACAAAAAGAACAAAGTTGGAGAACTAATAAAATCTAATTTCAAGTTTTGTTGTAAAGCTACAGTAATCAAGGCTCGGTTCTATTGGCCTAAAGATTGACAAATAGCCAGAACAGAGAGCATGGAAGTATATCCACATATATACGGACAACTGAGTTTTGACAAGGTGCAATGGCAATTTAGTGTAAAATCATAGATTTAAAATCTTTCACCGTTCTTAACTTCCACTACATTGTTTTAATCTCCCTCTCTTTCCATGGTAAGGATGTCACTTTAAAATGCTCTCTATATCGTTCTGCCTCTGCTGACTCCTTCCAGAAGATGGTTGAATCTCCATGCCTTTTTGTAAGCAGTAGAGGAATTGCTTTTCAGTAGGGTCATGACATTTTCCTTGGGGATTCACAAGAAGGACCAAGGAACCAGATTCTCCTCACTGCTGACCATATTGAGAATGAATCCTCTAGGTTTCCCCCGCTTTTCTTCCACAGAACTGCTGGACTCTGTCTAGGAAAGACTGGGGTCTTGGGAACATGCTGCTTTTGCTGCCCCTGATGTGAGAAGAGCTAGCCTACCACCCTGCTCTGGTGTCCATTTTTGACATCTTGTACCTTCATGTCACCAGTGGGTGAGGGGGTGTGAGCAGTGAGAATCAGCATTTCTTCCAGAGCAGTTTCTTCCATTAGGCACCTATGAAACATCTCTTCAGGGCCCCGTATCACAGCTAATTGAGTGGTTAAGGAGTTAAGCAAAAGAGATTTTGAAAGAGAAACTGACATTGAAAACAAAAGCCATGCTAAAAATGATGAATAGGTTAGGCTTTTATTTTAAGCACATGTTTCCTTATCCCTCTCTTTCTAGGCTAGGAAGAAACTAGCAAGGTCATAGAGGTGGTGCCATATCATACATATCAAATATTTTAGAATGTTTTAATGGGAGGGCTTCCCTGGTGGCTCGGGCAGTAAAGAACCTGCCTACAATGCAGGAGGCATGGGCTTAATCCCTGGGTTGGGAAGATCCCCTGAGAAGGAAACTGCACCCCACTCCAGTTTTCTTGCCTGGGGAATCCCATGGACAGAGGAGCCTGATGGGCTGCAGTCCATGGGGTCACAGAGTCAGACATAACTGAGTGACTAACACACACTGTATCAATAATAATCAATAATAACTTATGGTAGAATGCTCTTTAGTTTAAGGGATAGTTTAAGGAATCCAACAGTTAATGTGTCTCATAATGTCTCCTAAAAATAAAAGCAGTGCTTCATGTCTCATCTTTCTTGGCTTGTGCCAAGAAAGATGTGCCACACATATGGCATACTTTGTTGAAAGTTGAGGTCTTAATTTTTGAGTTATAATTTGGAGAAATGAAAAAGAACATGAGCTTAGAGTAAGATAGATACATGTTTGTATCTTGGTCCTGAAAGTAATTAGCTGAGTGACACTGAGGTATTATTAAACTTTCCTGAGCCTCATTTTTCTCATAGGTACCATGTAAATCAGGGGTTGGCAAGCATTTTCTGTGAAGGGCCATATGATAAATACATTAGGCTTTGCAGGAAAAATTATCTCTGTTGCAAATACTCAATTCTGCAATTATAGTAGGAGAATAGTCACAGACAAAAAACAAATGAGAGTGACTGTGTTCCAATACAACTTCATTTACAAAAACAAACCATTGGTTGAAGTTGGCCTATGGATTATACTTTGCTGACCCCTGATATGGACAATAATACCTTCATCCCAGTGTTGTAGGAAAAATGGGACATGAGAGAATGGTCATGTCCCAGGTCTTGGGTGAGTCTCTTGTATGGTCTGCCAAGTGAGGGTCCTTGCTTTCAAGCAGGAAAGAATTCAAGAGTGAGTTACTGAAAGGTGAAACCAAGTTTATTTAACAAATTTGTTTAGAGAGATATACACTCCATTGACAGAGTGTGGGCTGTCTCAGAAGGTGAGAGGCTCAGAGTGTGAGAGTGGTTAGTTTTTATGGGCAGGATGATTTCATAAGCTAATGAGTGGGAAGAATATTCTACCTTGGAGGAGGGGTGGGAGTTTCTAGGAACTGGGCTACTGTCCATGTTTTGGTCTTTTATGAGTTGGTCTTGAAACTGTCATGGCGCCTATGGTTGTGTCATTTAGCACATGATAATGTACCATAATGATGGTATAATAAGGCTCAAGGTCTACTGGAAGTTGAATCTTCTGCCAACTTGGCCCTGTAGGTTCTATCCAGTTTTTGTCATGTACTGTTCTTCTTAATGGTTATGTTGTATTTTTTTTAACGATTGTGCCAATCCCTTCCTTCCAGTCTCACCAGTGTTGTCATAAGGACTACATTCTGTATGTCAAGTGATGAGAACAGTGCCTGGCCTCAGGTCAGCTCTGTGACATAGTAATTACCCTTGTCCTGTGCTTCTGGGAGCCCCTTTGCCACCACTTGTAACCCAAGTAAGAACGTGCTTAGGTAAGGAGGTGTGTTTGTCAGTAGGGCAGGAGATGATTTTGGAGAGTTGCTCTTGCATTCTTTTTTATTACTTGTGAAAATAATTTTAAAGCTCTGAGTACAGTATGAATGCCAATTGTTATTTATTATTATTATTATTATTTTCTGTCCTGGTATCAGGGTAAGGAGAGAGAAAGCATTTCCAAAAGGAAGTGACCCTTTTGACTGAGGTAGCCTCTTATTAAATCTTCCTGTAGAAGCTTTGGGAATCTGCAGAGCTGATTGGGCAATGTCTTTTCCCCTTTCTGGATAAGTTTTCTAAATTTGCAATAAAGAAGATGAGGGTACATATAAAATTTTAGTTTGAGGAAAATGTAACATGGTTGAACTATTTCTGTTTAGGCCTCATCTCAACATGGCAAGATGGAGATTTATAGAAAAGTATCTGTTGTTTTTGAATTGATATTGGGCAATAGAAGCTACCCTCTCATTGGTTTAGAGACAACCTTAAGAATTACAGTTGTTGAGAGTCTTTTTAAATTTTTTAGAAAGTAATATATTTCTATGCTAGAAAATTTAGAAAATATAGGAAAGTGAATGGGCCAGAAAAATTAAAAAAAAAAAAGAAAAACTGACCTTTAAACACCCCTTCTAATCTTTTTTTTATTTTTTATTTTTTTATTTTTATTATTATTTTTTTCATTTATTTTTATTAGTTGGAGGCTAATTACTTCACAACATTGCAGTGGGTTTTGTCATACATTGACATGAATCAGCCATGGAGTTACATGTATTCCCCATCCCGATCCCCCCTCCCACCTCCCTCTCCACCCAATTCCTCTGGGTCTTCCCAGTGCACCAGGCCCGAGCACTTGTCTCATGCATCCCACCTGGGCTGGTGATCTGTTTCACTATAGATAATATACATGCTGTTCTCTCGAAACATCCCACCCTCGCCTTCTCCCACAGAGTCCAAAAGTCTGTTCTGTACATCTGTGTCTCTTTTTCTGTTTTGCATATAGGGTTATCATTACCATCTTTCTAAATTCCATATATATGTGTTAGTATGCTGTAATGTTCTTTATCTTTCTGGCTTACTTCGCTCTGTATAAGGGGCTCCAGTTTCATCCATCTCATTAGAACTGATTCAAATGAATTCTTTTTAACATCTGAGTAATATTCCATGGTGTGTATGTACCACAGCTTCCTTATCCATTTGTCTGCTGATGGGCATCTAGGTTGCTTCCATGTCCTGGCTATTATAAACAGTGCTGCAATGAACATTGGGGTGCACGTGTCTCTTTCAGATCTGGTTTCCTCAGTGTGTATGCCCAGAAGTGGGATTGCTTGGTCATATGGCAGTTCTATTTACAGTTTTTTAAGAAATCTCCACACTGTTTTCCATAGTGGCTGTACTAGTTTGCATTCCCACCAACAGTGTAAGAGGGTTCCCTTTTCTCCACACCCTCTCCAGCATTTATTGCTTGTGGACTTTTGGATAGCAGCCATCCTGACTGGCGTGTAATGGTACCTCATTGTGGTTTTGATTTGCATTTCTCTGATAATGAGTGATGTTGAGCATCTTTTCATGTGTTTGTTAGCCATCTATATGTCTTCTTTGGAGAAATGTCTCTTTAGTTCTTTGGCCCATCTTTTGATTGGGTCATTTATTTTTCTGGAATTGAGCTTCAGGAGTTGCTTGTATATTTTTGAGATTAATCCTTTGTCTGTTCCTTCATTTGCTATTATTTTCTCCCAATCTGAGGGCTGTCTTTTCACCTTGCTTATAGTTTCCTTTGTAGTGCAAAAGCTTTTAAGTTTCGTTAGGTCCCATTTGTTTATTTTTGCTTTTATTTCCAATATTCTGGGAGGTGGGTCATAGAGGGTCCTGCTGTGATTCATGTCGGAGAGTGTTTTGCCTATGTTCTCCTCTAGGAGTTTTATAGTTTCTGGTCTTACATTTAGATCTTTAATCCATTTTGAGTTTATTTTTGTGTACGGTGTTAGAAAGTGTTCTAGTTTCATTCTTTTACAAGTGGTTGACCAGTTTTCCCAGCACCACTTGTTAAGGAGGTGGTCTTTTTTCCATTGTATATCCTTGCCTCCTTTACCCCTTCTAATCTTGACATTGAGTCTTTTTTTTTTCTTTTCATCTTTTACATCTTAATAGTTTACAACATTGTAATCATGCCCCATAGTCACAGGGTTACATTCATAAGGTGCTATTTTCACAGTACAAGCATGAGGCAAACACATCCCCACGTCTTTAAAAACCATTAATGACATAATTTTTAATGGTTTGAGAGGATTCTAAACATTTGAGATAGCACATTTGGTTGGCGGCTGACCTCTCAAGTACACCTTTAGGAATTTTCACTCCCTTTTATACCTTTGTAAAAAAATGGAAAAAGAAAAAAGAGAGATTATGATTCAAATCTGTTGGTTTGTCTCTTTTTTAAAGTGGTGAAAAGTTTGGTATGGGAGACTCATAAGACAGCAAGACTGTCCTTTCCAGCTGGGTGAGAGCTGAAGTGAAGCAACTGAGCGTGAGTCTGATGAGGCAACAGGCTCTCAGAATCCCCGACATTAGCGGGCAACCTGTTCTGGGCTGGGACCTTGCCGCAGCCACGAGGCTTCATGGTGACAATTCAGGAGCTGACAGCATCTGCTCATACTGCAGAGTCACCACAGGCATGCCCCGTCTTGATTAACTGGATTGTTTCATTTTAGACATTCTCTTGTCACAGAACATTCCGTGCTTGTACAAGCGATAATGAGTTACCCCAGGGATAACCTCTTCAGAACCAATAACTCTGTATAACTCTTTAAGTACTGAATACATCAGCCCTTCTCTAAAGTTAGAAAGCAAGGCATTAATAGCATCTATTAATAATATTATAATATTTGTGTCAGTGTGGGTCTGAAACATTATATGTTAGCAATTAACCCCTTTGTTTGTGACATTAATGAATGAGATTAGAATTGGATTTAAGGATTTGTTAAATGGCAAAGTCCAATGACCTTAATTACTCTAATCTTATCTGACCTAAATGAATGAAATGCATTTCTAGTATGTAAAATGGTAGGCATTATTACCTTATAATGTGTAAGCTGCTCATCTGATCTGTAATGCTAAAAACAAAAATGGAATGAGAGATAACGAAACAGACTAATTTATGGATAAATCTCCAAAAACAATTAAAGGTATCTCAAGCCTGAACCATATAACATCTCCCAACAATCCTTTTCTAATTTTTAAATAAAAATTACTTTCTTTTTCCCTGATTATAAAAGTTTTGCCTACCCACTGTGAACAACAGATGATAAACTTACAAAGAAAAAGTACAAACCACCCATGATCTGACCACACAGATATAACCAATGTTATATCACTGTGATCTTGTTGTTTGCCAGAGATACTTTAATTTACAAACTGACTATACATATGTATATAGTCCTATATACATATAGGACTCCTATATACTATATACATACTCCTATATGTATATACTCCTATATATTTATATGCATATATGCATATGTGCTTAGTTGCGACCAACTCTTTGTGGCTCCATGGACTATAGCCCACCAGGCTCCTCTCCCATGGAGCCACCAGAAGCCCAATATATACATATATTAATATATAGGCATACATATGATATTGCTATAATGTTATTTTCACTTATATGCTTCCAGAGATTTTCTTCTATGCATATATACATAGAAATATATATATATATTTTTTTTCTTAGATATAGGAATAGGATCATGTTATGCATATTATTTAACATAATTCTCTTTTTTCATGATAAATAATATGTTCTAGGCTGATTGTCCCTCTTCCTCCCTGAGACTATAGGAACTTAGTTGCTTTTCTTCTTTAGAGCAACCATCACCTCCTTAGCTTCTCAAGGTGTCTCCCTAAGATGTACTATAGAATACAGTCTCTTCAGATTCTGCTTTCTTCACTATTCATGAAGCCTTCCACACAGATCTTTGTTAAGGATTTTAGTGCTAGTTGAAAAGGAAAACAGATGATACAAAAATAGCCATGATGGCAGTTTCTGTAAGATTTGACTCACTTAGACCTTCCTGGTTTACTGGTTAGAAGCACCTGGGTGGCCTGAAATGCTATTGCTTGTCATCTGGAGCCCTGGTAGAAAAGTTCATCAAACTTACCCCTCACTTTGGCCTTTTTCTACCTTCAGCCTCTAAAATTCAGTGATTCTCAAGCTAACTGGAGTGAAGATGAAGTTGCTTTTTTGTTTTAAGTATTCTTTGTGGTAAAATGCACTTAAACTTCACTGTTTTGCCATTTGTAAGTGTACAATTCAGGGGCATTGAGTACATTCACATTGTTGGGCAACTATCACCAGTGTCCATTTCCAAAACATTTTTTGTTTTTCCAGACTGAAAATCTATATCCATTGAACAATAATTACCCATTCCCATCTCCCCCCAGCCCCAAATAGCCACTCTACTACTTTTTGACTCTATCAATTTGATTGTTTCATGTACCCTGTGTAAGTGAAATCACACAGTATTTGTCTTTGGTGTCTGGCTTATTTTAGTTACAATGTCTTCAAAGTTTGTTCATGTTATAGAATATGTCAGAAGTGCCTTCTTTTTAGGGCTGAATAATATTCCATAATATGTATATACTGTGCTGTGCTTAATTGCGCAGCTGTGTCTGACTGTTTGTGACCCCATGGACTATAGCCCACCAAGCTCCTCTGTCCATGGAGATTCTCCAGGCAAGAATACTGGAGTGGTTTGCCATGCCCTCCTCCAGGGCATCTTTCCAACTCAAGAATCAAACACAGGTCTCCTGCACTGTGGGCAAATTCTTTACCATCTGAGCCACCAGGGAATCACAAGAATACTGGAGTGGGTAGCCTGTCCCTTCTCCAGGGGATATTCCCGACCCAGGAATCAAACCAAGGTCTCCTGCATTGCAGGTGGATTATTTACCAGCTGAGCTACCAGTGAAGCCCATATTATATGTATATTTCATGCTTAAAAAATCTGTTCATCCTACTAGTACTTGAGCTGCTTTTACCTTTTGTCTATTGTGAATAAGACTGCTATGAATATGGTGTACATATATCTTTTTGGATCCCTGCTTTCAATTCTTTTGAGTGTATATACAGAAGTGAAATTATTACATCATGTGGTAATTCTGTTTTTAGTCTTCTGAAGAACTGCCATACTATATGCTACGGAGGCTGCATCATTTTATATTTACATTAGTGATGGACTAGAGTTTCATTTTCTCCCCAAGGTCTGTTATTTTCTGGAGCTTGTTGTTGTCATTGTTTTTGAAAATAATCTTGATAATGAGTATAAGGTGGTATCTTATTTTGATTTGTATTTCCCTAATGGTTAGTGATTTTGAGTATCTTTTCATGCATTTATCAACCATTTGTAAATCTTATTTGGTGAAATTCTTTTCAAGTTGTTTGTTCATTTCTTAATTGAATTGTTAGTTTTCTTTTGTTCTTGTTCTTTTTCATTTATTTTGGTTCTTTAACTTCTCTTCCAATATTGATTGACACTTTTCTAAAAATAGAGTAAAATTCCTACCAGTGAATTGCTGGATATAAAGATGAAAGATGTTAAGATGAAGTCCTAGTACATGTGTTTCTAGCCATAATGACAAAGGGACTGATACGCTTCTCTAATTTAAACGACTAGGAAACCAGAATAACATATGAAACAATGGTTTTTCACATACTGAGTAAAAGTTCCATTAGGAGTATGATCCCTTCAGAGAAAAGAAACGTGATGAATCCTACCTCACCTGAGCTTACTGCTTAGAGGCAGCCCACAAGCATACTTGAGAGGACCAAACTGACCCCTGGCAATGCAAGCACATGCCAGAAAAAAGTTCACAGCTATATAAGAGAACAAAGCAAAATTCAGTACTCACTACTGAAGATTTGCACAATCCCCAATCCAATAAAAACATTACCCAATATGTAAAAAAGCAGGAAGTATGATCCTTAAGGGAAAAAAATCAACCATTAGAAGATAAATCATATAAAAATAAAACAGGAAAAAAGATGTAAAACTATAAGACCCATTTTTAAATTTTTAAAAAAATTAAATGGACATAAATTAATCTGAGAAATTGGTGTAAAAGTTTCTAAATGTTACTTTCACGTTCTATACTTATTGTTCCATGAAATGGCCAGTAACAATCCACAGACCATCAGTTGGTCTGTAGACCACACTGGATGTAACACTGATTAGATTAATTTTTTTTTAACCTCAAGCAGATTGACTTAAATATGATTACAGAAAAAATGTGCAAAACAAAACAAAAAAAAAAGGCCTTTGAATGTATGTCCATACAATAGAAGAGCCTGTGTCCAAAATGAGCTACACGTCTCTAGGGATTCCAGTCGGAGCTACTCCCACCTTGGGGGTTTCCAAGCATTGTGCCAGACCCCAAGGGAACACCTGAGGTGAAGACCCAAGTCCTCAGAGTTGAAGTTTATCCGGAAAATTTGTGAGAGTCTTAATTAGCACAGTCATTTTAGATAAGCAGAGACACAAGGTTTTAAGTAAAACCTTTTTGAGCCTAATTATTTCCTCTGTTACCATGAATTTCAGAGGAAACTGTACTAAATCATTCTGGAAATAGGTCCTCAGTTCACAAGATGCTGAGAACTAATTACTTAATGCATTGAATTGTGTGCATGTTGTAACTGCAAACTATGGAGACAGGATAAGAGCTATTGGGAGCTCTTTACCAGCTACCTCTCAGAGGCAAATGTCCACGAACACT
Organism: Cervus elaphus; assembly: GCF_910594005.1. Classification (NCBI taxonomy): domain Eukaryota; kingdom Metazoa; phylum Chordata; class Mammalia; order Artiodactyla; family Cervidae; genus Cervus; species Cervus elaphus. The sequence continues at coordinate 15,276,350 of NC_057839.1, read as the reverse complement.
TTGTTCCAAAGGAGAATGGAACATTGTCTTCTGGAAATCTGCTAATTGAGTTGCTAATTAACAGCAGCTTTCATTTATAGTCCTGAAGATTGTTGCTCAGCCTATCCAGGTTCTAAACTGTTTTGTGTGATGAAGCTGGGAGGAGAAAGAGGGAAAAAAGACAAATTAAGTATGCATATACACTGTTGTTTGTTGTTCAGTCGCTAAGTTGTGTCCAGCTCTTTGCGACCCCACAGACTGCAGCACACCAAGCTCTTCTGTCCTTCACTATCTCCTGGAGTTTTCTCAAATTTTCATGTCCCTTGGGTCAGTGATGCAATCTAACTATTTTTCCTTTACCACCCCCTTCTCCTTTTGCCTTCAATCTTTTCCAGCATCAGGGTCTTTTCCAATAAGTCAGCTCTTCACAACATGTGGCCAAAGTATTGGAGTTTCAGCTTCAGCATCAATCCTTCCAATGAATATTCAGGACTGATTTTCTTTAGGATTGACTGGTTTGATCTCCTTGCTGTCCAAGGGACTCTTGAGAGTCTTCTCCAACACAACAGCATGAGAGTTTGAAAGCATCAATTCTTCAGCACTCAGTATACATTGTATACATGTATACATTGGGGATATGCAAATATCATGGATGGCATTCTATTTCTTACTTTCATTTGGAACTCATGACAACCATTTCTCATTCTCTTTTTCTATTCGTTTTCTCATCTATGAAAATAGTATAATGCTAAAATATCTTCCTCAACAGGTTTAAATGATTTACTATATATAAACATGTTGGCACATGCTATGTGCCCAGTATATATTAAGTGTTTACACCTGTATCTATAACTCTATAATGTTTGCTTCTTTTTTCATTTGTTCAAATCCACTCAAGAAATTTGTGTGGTATCTGAGGGCTCAATCTAAAAATTATACTTTTTAAATTAAAAGCTCTGATGTAATTTTACAGAATGTAGCACTGCTAATTTCAAGTTAGACATTTTTGTTATTTTCTGTGGCAAAAGCAACATCACCCCAAGGGCAAGGAGTTGAGTCCTTAGGTGTCGGCAGTAGAATCATTATGCAATGGCAGGTTGCCTGGCATCAACCTCATCATCTACAAAGCTTCAACATCCCTTATAGTTTCCCCACAGAATCGTAAATGCCTGTTTCTTATATCATTTTGGTCTAGTGGTGAAAAAAGAATGCTGTGGGGGAGCACTGAGTGACACCTGCCTTGGCTAAGTGTTGCCACTCACACCCAGAGTTCTCAGAAGAAGACAGAAGTAATGTGTTAACTGGGCTCAGTCAAGAGGAAAAGATGAGGAGTAGTCTTTTCATCTTTCACTTTCAACTCTGCATCCCTTTATTCTGCTGTACAAAATGTAATCTCATAGTGATTACAAAAAGGTCTTGGAGAACACTCTACCAAGACACGTGAAGAGGTGCCGCTGACGTGGGCATTCTGAAAATCTTGATGAGCACCTTGCCTGGCTACAGGAACTATAGCAACAGCCCCCTTCCTACTTCCAGTGAGGAAGCAGTGCTCTGTGGGCTGCTGAGTTTATAGCTTCAGCGTGGCTCCCTATATGAATGTGGAAACTGTTCCTAAGGTGACCAGTAGCCACTAGGGATGAATGTTCTAATTACTTTAAGTGACAGTAAATAAAATTATTTTGAAATGTATCAGAGGTCTTGTCTATAGAGAAAGAACTCTTTTAGTTATTCTTATGCTTGGCTAAATTGGTCTTCTGAAATAAGAATGTATTATTCCTAAGAGACTGTGTATTCATATTGAGCTATTTCCATTTAAAAATAATTATTTGGGGGTAGAGGCGAGCTCACACACTAAACTAGAAGTAGCAAAAATTAAATAGTAAGAAATGTAGCTTTTGTTCTTCTTCCTTCCAGTTTTCTTCCTGACAGTCTGTAAATTTCTGATATCGGTCCCTTTTTGTTGCTGTTTTCCTACGTCCTTTGTTGATATCCTCAGCCAGTCTCTTGGTTTCAAATACTGTCATGACTTTGTGAGAAAACAACTGAATCCCTCTTTACAGTTATGGGATGTCTTCCAACATGAGTTAATAAATAGCTATCATCCAAGCCTTCTTGGTTTGGTATTCTTCTACTTGTATCTGCAAGTGGGTTGACTCTTTTTCCTCTGAACAATAATGGGAGAGTGGATCGTTCTAAAGCCAAGTCATAATCATGTTACTCCCATATTCAGAAATCTTAGTAGTTCCTCACTCCCTACAAAAAAGAAAAAGAAAACTTCCAAATTTATAACCTATCATTTAAATGTTTTCTAAAAATTTCCCCAACTTACCTTTCCAGGCTCTTTCTTATATGCTTTATTTATATGTTTATTTACATTAACAAATGTTAAGAGCTGCAATGGGGAGATGGAAGAGGGGATGGTGCCACCCTGCCCAGCAGCTGTCTGGGCCCTGGACGAAAGCCTGCTTCCCCTTCCCTGTTCCCACGCTGCCTCCTCCGGGGGCTAAATGTGGAACTCGCTGGTGTCAGCCCCATTTTCACCTGGAAATTCACTTCTGTTTAGGTGGCAGAGATCCTCTTTGGAAAGTTCTTTTGTGTGCCAGTGCAGATTAAGGAACAAACTGAACTCCTGAAGGCTGAGGGTTGCCTTTGAGAGCTCGGCTTCTGGACCTCCAAGCTCTAGGATTAGCACTGCAGCGTGGTAGCCCCTGCGAATTGTGCGCCCTCAGCATGCAAGGTTCTCCTCTGGCAGCAGGAAGCACACACAAGAGAATTCTGAGCTGCAAGACTCACTTCCAGAACACAGAAAAACTAGGAGGAGCGAGGCAGACAGACAGCCGATGTGAAGGGACATGCCCAGTAAGCAGCGGGCCCCTGCCACTGCCTCAGCAACTGTTCCCACTGCGCTCAAAGCAGAGCTCAGGGCACCTGTGACTGCAGGCTCTGGCATTCAACCAGCGCGGTCCAGTAACCCCAAAGGAGGAATTCTATGACAAAAGAGTCAACACCTGGGAGGTGGTGGCCTCCCCTTACAGTGGTGGCTTCATCTGGGCATCCCTATCTGGTTTTCAAATTCTCCAGGCAGAGAGAACAAGGGAGCTGGCCAGTCAATCCCAGTCCCTCCCGCTTTATGACTCCGAGAGTGGGAACCATACCCATCAAGCACTCCTCAGGCCGGGTGAGAGCTGGACCTGAAGAATGGGGCTGAAAATTGTGCCAAGGGAACAAGGTATTGCCCCACACTGTTTTGGTCAGAGAGCTCCTGGTCAGAGTTCTGCTGACTCAATAAATTCCCAGGATTCCCAGCACACAACACCCTGACAATTCCATCATTTCATGGGACCCACCGGTCTTTCAGACTTTTGCCATAGTCAGATTATTAACCAAAGCCCACACCTGCTCTAAAGACAGACCAAATGATGTGTATGTTCTCAAGTTGCAGAAACTGCATTGAGGGTCAAGTTGAAACTGCCACCCCTTTTCATACCCACGACATCCCTAGCAGAAAGTCAAAGAGAAGCAAACCTGTCTGAACACATTTGACTTTGGAATGACCTGAAACCTCTCCCGGTTCCAGCCAACCAGGGCTGGAATCCTTCCCTGGATACCAAACTGCAGCCAGCTCCATGTGTTCTGGCTCCAGCACCCACACCTGCTGCTCCCATGTGTCCCCTGGATAAGCCTGGGGTGGAAAACAAATGGATTCCTTCTGCAGGCAGCCCTGTCAACTTACTGCACTGTTCCCCCACGGTACTGTGCCAAACCTGATGCCCCCAAAGCAAGCAACTACCTATCTCTCACAGGGGCAATGGCTCTGGCAGATCCCAGTGTCCTCTTCCCCTTCCTTCTCCACTAGTGTCCAGTTGAGATTCCCACACCCTGGGAGAGACCCCAGATAGACTACATCATGAGGAGCTCGAGCATCAGCAGAACTTCTTGTGTGCATCATGTGTTTTCAGTGGCTTAGTCACGTCTGACTTTTTGCAACCCCATGAACTATAGCCTGCCAGGCTCCTCTGTCCATGAGATTTTCCCCGGCAAGAATACCAGAGTGGGTTGCCATTTCCTCCTCCAGGGGATCTTCCCAACTCAGGGATCAAACCTGTGTCTCCAGCATCTCCTTATAAACTCCCAAATCTAGTGTATGATTTCCCTGGATGAAAATACATTCACAGCAGCCTGAAGAATGCAAAATGCTGCAGTGTAAGATGACCCTGCAGAGAAACCAGAAGGACTGATGGAGGCCAGAATGGCTCAGTAACAAAACTGGAGTAAGGGACCTGGGTCCCAGACAGATGTAGAGGTTCCACTTGTCCTTTTTGGATGTGGTGATGTGCCCTTCTCTTCAGATGAAGTGATTCCATCTTCCATGAGCTCCAAGTCTGGGTCCCTAGGATCCAATCGCCCAGATTATGTGACTCCTGAGCAGATAGTTTGCCTGAAGTTATAACAAGAGTGTTTAATCAACAGAAGAAGAAGAATCAGGGACAAGCGGCTATACTCAGTGTTCCTGCCAGGATACTAGGTTATCCACATGGACCTTGAAATTTGCCTTAGGGCCTCTCCCTCGATACTAGACGACCCCTAGTGAAGGCTGGGCACCTGGGCAAACAGAACCATATTCTGATAGTATGATTGCACCACGTTCTTTGCTCCTAGGGGTATGGCCCTCAACTTCAACACGCCAGGGATCAGATATGCCTTCCTGGATTTGCAAGCATGATAGTCTCTGAAATGAAAGGCAACTGTCCCCAACCCTGCATCCAGACCAAGTCTTTCTGAAATTGGTTGGCCAGACAGTATGCCGGGGGGTCTTCAGTGGTTTCAACCGAGGGGATTACTTCCAAAAGCCCCTAATATTTTCTTCCAAGATGTTTCAACAGCAATTTTCAGAGAAATTTCAAAGTGGTCTTCCTGGGATAAGCATGAGAGTCCAAAGGCCCAGCATGGAGATGATTGCCATGATCCCAGGCTTTCAGTGAACATTCCTATTTTCCCTTTGAGTCTTAACCACATGACTTTCTAAAAATGATTCCCTACCAGCTCTGGTTGAGTTTGAGTTTGCTATGACCCTTAATATCATGGAAGGAAATGTCAGTTTAAATGTCAACATGGGATCCACCTCTCAGATGGTACATGAACAGATGAGAGGCTCAGTGGGGAGATGATGAACTGCACTCAAGCAGCTCCAGGATGCTTCCTACTGAGCAGAAGATGGCTCCTCTGCCAACTGAGAGCACCCTCAGCAGGAGTATGGTGTGGGCTTTAGGCCATGTTCTCCGTGTCTCAGAGTCCAGGATGCCGCAGTGCTTTGTGGACACTCAGAGAACCAATCAGAACCCCCAGAAGGACTAATGGCCAGCTCTGTCAGAGTCACCACATCTCACCCCTCCTAGACATCCCCTTAGCTTCAACACAGCTCCTCCAGTTTGAGACGGCCTGGGGCAAAAGCCTTTGAATAAATCTGTGGCAAGCAGCCATGTGCATTCTCCTGGTCTGAACCCTCTGAAACCTCCCATCATGTATCATCCAGTCATCAATGCTGGGCTTGCCCTCAGGAAACCTCAAGATTTCACTGCATATGGCAGGCCTGATGGCAGGCCCAGATGCTGCTGCCTTCAGTGATAGCCTTCTTAGGGCTTGCTGCTTCTCTGTGAATGATCTGCTTCTGTGAGTATCCAGATGTCTTCTCTCTAGTTCGACCTGCCTCCAGAGCCATCTGTTCCCAAGCTTCCTCTCCACTGTGATGTCTTACATGTTTGAGTTTGCAGCGTCCTGTTCTACCTGATTATTCCATTGTGGCATCAAGACGTCAGTTGGCTTGGATGATAGGTCCCCTCCAGCCCCTTTACTCAACTTCTTATCCGTGAGTAACATGCCAGGAATGGGCATTAATACTTACAAATCCTTGAACTTCCAGTTCCAACGCCAACCTTCAACCCCACAGGAAGGCCCAGCCACTCCTCACTCCAACCAGATGCCCTGCCTTGGTACCATAGGAACCAACCTTCTTCCTCATGGTGTTTCAGTGGGGCTTGATTTCATGTCACACCTTATGATGGGTCTTGGACCCCAGGAGCCTCAGATGGTGTCTCAAGGAGAGATGTGTTTTTTGCAGGAGTTTCCTCCAGGATAAGTCTCTTCCACAGCAGATATCATTCTCTTACGGTGGTCCCAGTGGAGGTAGAGCAACTTCCTGGAGACATGGTGTCACCTCTCCTCAAAATTCAGCACTTTGCAAGCATGGAGGCCCAAGGGGTCCTGAGGCCTTCATTGTACTGGGGACTAGCATGACTTTAGTCTTTTCAGACCCACATCTGCAGGAGGTCATACCGGAGTAGGATCTGTCCTCTACCCTCCATCTGAGAAGCCCAGTCAGACACTGAAATGATTTCTATGAGGGGAAATCCCAGGACATAAACAGCCATGGGGTCCTAGACCTGGGTTTTTTCACAGGAACTAATGGGCAAACCATCCCTCTAGAACACACTAGCTTTGTCTGGCTTGTGTCTGGGGTCATTTGAGACTCTGGACATCATTCTGGGCATGGGTGTAACCATGCCAAACCTCACCGGCATCTCTCAAGCAGATCACGAGCCTCTCTTAAACAAGAGTAGAATATTAATGAAACATACACACAAGATTAATTTAAAAAGGGAATTTTTACTAAGTTCAATGTGGGGTAGAACTAATAAAGAAATTGATTTTTTTTTAGAACAATGACATTCAGGACATTTTTCTAGTTTAAGTGCTCTTCAGCACTGTCTCTACATACACTTCTACCTGCTTCACCATCTCCTCTATTAAGCATGTTTCCTTCTCTCATACCCACCCCCAGCCTGCTCACTTCCCTCTTTTCCCTTGGGTGCTGCATACTCAATAATATTTTGGGGAGATCGATCTAGTAAAGCCCCAGTGTCCCAGCTGAGCATCCTCCTGATTTGGGAGGAAGAGTAAGGTCTACCCTGGAAATTATCTGTGGGTTTCTTCTCCCCTGTGACTTTTCCTGTGCTGATATGCTCTCTCTCTCTCTCTCTCTCTCTTTTTTTTTTTTTGCCTCTGCTCTTGTTTCTCTTCTCCTTTTATGTAGAATTTTCAAATGGACTTTATTAATGTGTGAGTGGAACAGATATTAAAAGTTACCTAAGATTTTGCTTTTGTTTTTTGAAATTTCATGAATATTTCCCTTTCTTCCTCCTCCTCTTACAAAATGGTCTATGTAACTTTCATTAAATTCAGTATAAAACCACTTGCTGGGTCTATGACATCAGAAAAATAAAATATATTGTTTCATATAAAATTAGAAAGAATACTTTAAGGCTCAATCCAAAAATGACTTCCACGAGACTCTTCCTGATCTCCCAGGGGAGACCAAATGTCATTTTCCTTGAAATTTGCTATTAACATCTAACAATTTTTCTGTCTTTTTCTTGTAACATAGTTTTTTATGTTTTCTCTTTCCTATAGATTAAAACTATATGAGAGCTGGATCTGACTCTGATTCAGCTTTGGATGCTCCACAATGTTTTGCATATAGATGTTCATTGAATGTTAGGCATATGCATTATTTTTTACTCTAACCACTTCAAAGTATCCCTAACATGGGGGATGATGGAAGGAGGAATTAAAAGAAGCCTCACCAATTGAAATACTATACTTAATTTATGAAATTAGAGAAAAAATAGGAGTCAGAGGAGGATAAATAGCTTTAAAGAAACTAAGCAACATATGACAAGGATTTGTGTGAGCTTACAAGGTTCAGTTCAGTTCAGTTCAGTCGCTCAGTCATGTCTGACTCTGCTACCCCATGGACTGCAGCACACCAGGCATCCCTGTCCATCGCCAACTCCCAGAGCTTACTCAAACTCATGTCCATTGAGTCAGTGATGCCATCCAACCATCTCATCCTCTGTTGTCCCCTTCTCCTCTTGCCTTCAATCTTTCCCAGCTTCAGGGTCTTTTCAAATGAGTCAGTTCCTCTCAACAGGTGACCAGAGTTTTAGCTTCAGCATCAGTCCTTGCAGTGAATATTCAGGACTGATTTCCTTTAGGATGGACTGGTTGGATCTCCTTGCAGTCCAAGGGACTTGAATCTTCTCCAACACCACAGTTCAAAAGCATCAATTCTTTGGCACTCAGCTTCCTTTGTAGTCCACTCTCACATCCTTACAAGCTTACAAGGTAGTGAGGGTGAAATGTTAGAGTTTCTAAGAAGGATGGGGAAGTTTATAATGTTTGCTTTTCAGCAGTGTAGTCAGGCAGTATCAGGGCTTACTATGAGTATTTTTCTGTGCAGGCTGATGTAACAAAATCATAGATTTAAACATTTCTCCCAGTTATGGAGGATGGAAGTTCAAATTCAAGGCTTCAGCAGACTTGGTATCTGGTTGGAGCCTATTTCCTGGTTCATAGATGGCTGCCTTTTTGCTATTTCCTTACCTGGTAGAAAGGGCAGTCGAGCTCTTTGAGGTCTTTTTAATAAGGCACTAGTCCCATTCACGAGTCTTCTCAGGTGGCGCTAGTGGTAAACAACCTGTCTGCCAATGCAGAAGATGGAAGAGACACAAGCTTGATCCTTGGTTCAGGAAAATCCCTCGGAGGAGGAAATGGCAACCCACTCCACTACTGCTGGGAGAAATATCAACAACCTCAGATATACAAATGATATCACTCTGGCAGAAACTGAAGAGGAACAAAAGAGCCTCTTTATGAGGGTGAAAGAGTAGAGTGAAAAAGCTGACTTAAACTCAACATTCAAACAACAAAGATTATGGCATGGGGTCCCATCACTTCATGACAAATAGATGGGGAAACAGTGGAAGATTTTATTTTCTTGGGCTCCAAAATCACTGCAGGTAATGACTGCAGGTGTGAAATTAAAAGAAGCTTGCTCCTTGGAAGAAATGCTATGACAAACCTAGACAACATATGAAAAGTAGAGCCATCACTTTGCTGACAAAATTTCATACAGTCAAAGCCATGATATTTCCCGTAGTCATGTACAGATGTGAGAGCTGGACCATAAAGAAGGCTGGTCTCTGAATTGGTGCTTTCAAACTGTGGTGCTGGAGAAGACTATTGAGAGTCCCTTGGACAGCAAGGAGATCAAACCAGTCAATACTAAAGGAAATCAACCCTGAATATTCATTGGAAGGATTTATGCTGAAGCTGAAGCTCTAATACTTTGGCTACCTGATGCAAAGAACTGATTCATTGGAAAAGACCCTGATGTTGGGAAAGATTGAGGGCAAGAAGAGAAGGGGGTGACAGAAGATGAGATGGTTGGATATAGATAGATATGAGTTGGAGCAATCTCAGGGAGATAGTGAAGGACAGGGAAGCCTGACATGCTGCAGCCCATGGGGTCACAGAGGTGGATACGACTTAGCAACTGAAAAACAAGAGTAGTCCCATTCACGAGGGCTCTACCCAGTGAGATCACCTCCCAAAGCCCCCACCTCCTCATACAATCATTTGGGGTTAGTTTTTTTTAGCATGTGAATTTGGGGGGCAAACATGTAGTCTGTAACACTGGTTCTGCACAGACTGAGAAAGCGCCTCCCACATCAGAGCAAGTGCAAAACGATGCTGATGACAGCCCTACACTGCCAGTGTTATCTCTTGAAGCTGTGGAAACTGGGGTTTTAATAAAAATCTTCCTCACAGTGTCCCTCAGAAAAATTTGGAGGTTAACATTTGATCAGATCCAGTGCTATTAAAAAATGATTCATTTTTGACCTCCCCAAGTTAGTTTCATATTCAAAGCAGTGTGTTTCAATCAGTCTCTGCTTAGTTAGATGAGGGCTTGGAAATACAGAGTGCACATGGAGAAGAGAGAAAAGCCTTTGTATCTGCTTCAGAAAATATTCTGTATACAGGCCTACATTCTAACATTTTACAGCCATCCTCTTTTTCTGAGTTGCTATCTTGACACTTTATTTTTACTTCCTTTCAAGTATGAATCTTCAGAAGACTTCATTTAAAATTGTTTTTCTATTTAACTTGCTTAGGTGTCATGATGAAAACACTCTGGAAGTCATAGACCAATGGGGGCAATAAACATGTGCTTTTAAGAAATGTTGTGTCCAAGATTCTTAGCTTCTAAATGAAATGACATTGAAGAACCTGCCCACCTCCCCTGCCATGCTGGCCTTGCTGCCACAGGCACCAAATACCACCCCCAGCTTGTCCTCCAGGAATTATGTCACTCTCCTGAGGTTAATGCTCTGTCTGTTCACAGGTGTGCTCACTTTAAATACATCCAACTCATAAAAATTTAGACTTGCCAAATAGAAAAGCTAGCAGAGTGATTGTCTGCTAAAGAAGATGCTCTTTTACCATGTCAATACTTAAAACAAGAAGCTGCTTTTAATACATTTTAACATTTGAAAACATTATTTCTTAGGGACTCTGGATTCCCTGGAAATGCAGTATACCTGTATTCTTTTCATTTTCTAGCACAGATTTTGACATTTTCAGAAGCGAGCCAGAAGTAGGATAAACAGCTAATGGTCTGTGTCATGGGCTTTGTGGCTTGTGAATCCAGAATAAGAGGCCAAAAAAGAAAATAACTGTTCTAGCACTGATTTGTTGTGAATCAGTTTCAAACCTCAGAAAAGTCATTTTATTTTACTCACAGGGAAATCATATTAAACAACCTACTCCATGTCAAATCATTTGGATTTCTACAAAGAAAGAAAATAAGATTGGGATTGGTGGAACAGTGTATTATATGGAGAAAATCAGATCATCAGAGAATATTGGAGATTTAATGGCCTTTAGCATTCTCTTAATCAGGCTAAATTATTTGTATTGTAGATGCAGAAAGTAGAATGGGCATCTTAGTTTTGTCTTCCAAGCATTTCTCTTTTCTCTTTCCAAGCAAACTTTAAAAGATGAATTCACATCCATTGAAGAGTTCCAAAGAAGGATTGAAATTGTTGGCTTCAGAGATGGAGGCCTTCAGAAGTGACTACTCTGAAGTTTCTTAGCTTAGGTCACACTCAGTACGTGCAATTTTTCATGTTTAGTGGGTACCAAGGAAAGGCAGCTTATCATATGAACTGAAAGAATGTCCCACATTTATTATTGGCATCAAACAAGGCAGGTTTTGGATTTTGTTTTGTTTTTTTTCTGGCCCATGATTGAGTAAAGCAGAGAATGGAATTACAAGTTATGGAGCATAGTCAGGCATTCACAGGGAAACAAATTTAAATGAGGCTTTGAATTTAAACTAGTCTGTTTAGTGTCTAAACCTCACAGTTTTTCCTTCTATCTGTAGTTCAACCTAAAATATAAAAGATAAAGCATCCTCTGGGTTGAGATCTAGCCCTGCACTCTGTTTTATATTCTGATCTACAAGGATGTAGAATTTGCTGCAATGGCATGTTATAGAGACATGTTCTATCTTGAAAATAAGTAAGATATTTCTGTTAAAAATAGATATGGAGATTAGTGGTGGATAAATCTCATTAAGTTTGGAATCTGGGTTGACTTTATATAAGGGTTCCAGGAATTCTGGGGCTTAGTGACAGATTACACAAATATTTGGGGATTAAAGAACTCATTGAATCCAGGGAGAAAATTCATATCCTTTAAGTATGTCCCCCATATATATATGTTTGTGTATACACACACACACATACACATATATACTTAGGAAAGAAGAATTAATAACCAAAGTTTTATGTTTTCAGAGACTTATATCTTTTCAACTTCTACTGGAGAAGAGAGCTCTATTCTAAACCATGCCCACTGGAACAAGCAGGCCAAATAGGACACACAACGTTTTTTTTCAATGACCATATTAAGAACTGAGCTCTCTTGCAGGTATAAAAAGAGACAGCCTGGCTTGAGTTCAAATCCTGTCTCTCTCAGCTTAGTGGCTATGTGGCCTGTTCAAATTTTTTCCCTCACAGAGCCTCTATTTCTCAAACCTGAAGGAAGAGGGTGTGACAGTGTGAGGATAGATTTCTGATCACAAAATAAAATGCTAAAACAAGGTTTGATTAAAAAATAATATTCAAGAAAGCCTGAAAGCAAGAATCTTCCTTGACATTGACTGCATGGAGGATTTTGACAGTTTCTCCCGAATGACAGTAGCGGTGAAGTATCAGGTAGATTATCTGCTGCGATGCTGGGGACGTAGAAGACCCGGATTTGATCCTCTGGTGGAGAAACTCTGGAGGAGGAAATGGCAACCCACTCCAGTATTCTTGCCTGGAAAATTCCATGGGTGGAGGAGCCTGGTGGGCTACAATCCATGGGGGCTGCAGACAGCTGGATGCGACTGAGCACATACATACCTCCTCTAAACCTCTAAGGGAGCACTGCTTTAGTATCCACTCATTGCTTCCTTTTCAGAGGTTGTTAATCAGTCTAACACAGGGTGAGGCAGGGATCCATCAAAGAGAGAGTCTCAGACTTGTGGAGAAAAGAACTGGGCTTGAGATCTGATCGATGCATTATCTCTGACTTTGGAAAAATAATGTATTTCTCAGACTTACAGGTTCTCATCTGTAAGATGATGTGTTAGACCAAATGTTGATATCCCCCCAAAATTTGTATGTCGAAGCTCTAACCCCCATGTGAGGTGTTTGGAGGTGGGGATTTGGATAGATAAGTTTAGACAAGGTAGTGAGGATGGGCCCCCCGAATGGGATTAGTGGGATCAAAAGAAGAGACAAGAGCTGGCTCTTCTTTCTCTCTCTCTCCGCCATGTAAGACAAGGTGACTGTCTGCAAACCAGGAAAAGGGATCTAAGCAGAAACCAAGTCAGCTGATACCTTATTCTTGGACTTTCCAGCCTCCAGAACTCTGAGATATAAATACACACGGTTTAAGTCACCCAGTCTGTGGTATTTTGTCATAGCAGGCCAAGGAAGGCAGATGGGGATAAAAATACCAAACCATTTTATGGAGTCCTTAGATCACAAATGAAATATATATAAAGTCTCTGCAAACTTTCAATCACTAAACAAATTACATATATTGTGTTAGGAACTAGAGAGATGTAGCAATGAACCAGGCACAGACCTCGACCTCAAAAAGTTCAGTTTCCTAGGTAGGTAAGACTTGTGTATAACTAATTATGATACAAAAGAGAAAGGGCCATGTTCATCATTCTTCATGCATTTAACAAATGTATTCAGCATCTACTCTGTGCCAAGTGCCAGTCTAGATCTGGGGAAGCAATAAACAAACAAAAAATTTCCTGTTCTTACAGAGTTTCTGTCTGAGTCATGGGAGCAGTCAGTAAACAAATGTTTAGTGTCTACATATTTAATAATATATTCAGTGGTAAGACGTGCTTTGAAGACATGGAAAATAAGGCAATGGATAAATAGCCGTGAGGGGAATTTGGCTATTCTGTACAAAGTGATGGGAGAAGACCTAGTCAAGTCACGTGACTGGAGGCTCAGTTTGATAAGGGACATTTGAACAGACACTTCCATGAAGTGAGCAGGTGAGCTGAATAGGTTTCTTGACAGATAATATTCCAGACAGTGGGAAAAGCAAGTGTAAAGGTATAGAGGCAGGAGTTTTAGTCATAAAAGAACATTTTTCTAACAGGATCTGGGAATTCAGAGTTGATGAGATTATTTCTAGCTAAGAGTTCATAATGATATAAGACCCTCGAGATCAGTTCAGGGAAAACAGAGGTCCAACTAAAGAAGAGGTTTGTATAAAAGCACCACATATTTACATAATATATTATAATTTTCACTCATCTTTTCCTTAGATCATAACTCAAAAATTTCTATCCATAGGTACATACTCTAATTATTATCTAACCTTCAAAGATTCATGTGATCATATTTCAGTTTCCTATAAATGTAAAAAATAGACATTGTTATTAATCATCCCTTTCCCATTTCATATTATTATCATCATCATCTTCAAACACAGGATAGATTGTGGTTAAAAACCTGTACTTTGGAGTTAGGCAGATATAAGTTCATATACCAAGTTCAACTGGTTACTAGATTTCTGACCTTGAGGATATTGCTTAGGCTTTAGTTTCTTTATTTGTAAAATGGAAATAATCATATTTTAATGAGCCTATTGTGAGAATTATATTGTTGTGGGACTTTACACACACATACACACAGTATTTAGCACAATACATGACATAAAGAATTCACAAATAGTTATTTACAAATAAAATAGTGAGAGATGTCTTAATTTTACCCATTGTCCCTCATGGAAGTGGTGTTGAAAAATCGCTCACTGATGCTTTCTTTTCAATCCTCTCTTTATTGAAATATTCACAGACATTGAATTATAAAGCAAAAAAACTTGCAATCTAAAAGTCATACAATACAGAATGTTTCTAAAATGAATGGAAGAGAAAGTATGAGTGGGAGTAACAAGAATGAGTATTTACAAGTCTTTACTGCATAAAGAGGTCTTTCAAAGACATTAATCTATTTGCTCTTTGATAATAAATCTGTAGCCTGAATATTATTTATCTTCTCCATTTTACAGATTAAAAACACATGACTCAGATAAGTTGAGTGATTTTGGCTAAAATCATACGGCTTGTAAATAGGGAAGATCGGAACTTACATTCAGGTATTCTGATTTCAAGTCCCTGTGGGTAGTTATTGGGGCAGCTGAAGCCCAAGAAATCCTTGCAAGACTGGAAAAACTTCCAAGAGATTAACTGGGTTGGTAGCGTTATGGGCCTCCTTCCTATTTGTGGGCTTTTGCTTTTTCACTGAGGATTATTAGAGAAAGTTATTTAAGCCTCTTCACAAAGCACCAGAAATTCCTGGTTACAAGACAACTAATGAAGTACGCGTTTCCCTTCAAATGGATTTCAGAGGATCTAGAATTTAAACAGCCTCATTGGAGAGCCAGATCCCTTTGTTGTTTGGGCTCATTGGATCACTTTTTCGAGCTCCGCAAGGTCAGGGACCATGGCTTACCCATATTTCCATTTCAGAGCCCAGCACAGAGCCTGGCACCTAGGAAGCACCAAGATGGGGCTTGAGCACCAGGCTGACAGGCACTGTGATGGTTGATATCAGTTAGGACTACCAGTTCAGCTCTGCTTTTGGCTTCAGTGTATAAAATAGACATCAGCTGTCATGAGAAAACACATCACACAGTAATTTTTCAGGTTTTACTTCTGAATCCAAGGCCCTGACCTGGACGATGAGACAACAGAGCCCTCCACCCTCTATACCATCCATTGTTTCTCCTCTCTAGCTCCTTTTTAGAAAGAGCTTCCTTCATAGGAGCTGGAGCCAGAGCTGCAAGTCTTATTTGCTTCAATAGAGAAAATAAGTTTAAAGCGAGGATATTAAGTCTGCCTTCAGCTTTGAAACTTGAATACCAGTGTTGACTTAGACTTCCCCATGGATAAGTTTGGTATTGGTCAGCAAACTGGTGAGGTGGTGGCATTAGCACCAATGTGAAAGGGAGCTTCACTAGTCTGAAATCCCTGCACTTTCATGTAACAAGGGCTGATTGTATTGACCAGCTCAGATATTGATCACTCTACACACATTATTTAGTCCTCGATGTAAAATACCTATTATTATTTTCCAGAGGATAAAGTTGGAGCAGAGAGGTGAAGTGACTTGCTCTAGGTCGCAGAAAGTAGCAGGTCTGGGATGGAACAGAGCCATTGGACTTCACAGCCTGCGCTCTTAACTGCATGACCTTGCGCAAGTGAATAACCTTCCCAGTGTCTCCGTTTCCCCATTAGTAAAATGAACAGAGAAACCACTCCTTCCTCAGATGGTTAGGAAGAGTTATTGAGATCATACATCCAAAGCACCTAACACTTAGTAGGCACTTAAAAATGTCAGTTCCTTCTTTTCCCTCAAACAACCTGAGATTGAAGAGCATCATTTCTTGAGCAACCCTTTAGAAACATAGAGCTAAAATTAATTCGAGCCGCATCGGAGCCAACCACAATAGAACTGATTTGTTCAGACTTATTATTTTGTTTCAAAATGAGACCTGTCTCCAGTTTCCTGGGCAAACCCACAGAGCCAACCCAAACTGAAAATGCACGCAGCCATTGCAAACTCATTGTTGAAACATGACAGACACTTCAGGAACCAGGAAATTCCTTCTTGAGACGACTTGCTTCTTAGCCAAAGCAGAGATGGTTAAACAATACCGCAGTGCAGCTGTGGCCTTCAGGGCGCACAGTGGGGCTTCATGCTCCTGGGGTGAATGGAACTGGGACTCACTTGCCAGCTGGCACTGTCGCTCCAGGGACAAGATATGCATGGCCTCGCCTTCCAAGTCGAGAGCAGTTGCTGGCAGGACACCGTGAGCATGTCAAGTTAAGGGAATATTTTTCTTTAAAGGCCCATCACTGTTTTTCTTTCTTTAAATGGTAGCCACCAAAAAGTTATGCAAACACTTCAGCTGTGGAATATTTAATCTGACATTTGGCGAGGCTCCCTTGTTGATTCAAGGAATGAAGTATGCAGTATATGCCTTGCAGTTGTTTCATTGCTCACTTAAGAAAAAAGATAAACCAGATACAACAATTTAATCTTCCTTCTCCTCAGTTTTAACTGGGTCGCTACCAGGATCCATCCTTGATTCCCAAATAGGAGGCAATTATGAACCATTGTCCATAAGATGAACAACTTATTTAATAAAATTGGTGGGTTTAATCCCCACTCCTTTTTTTTTTTTTTTTGCCCTGCTGAAAGTTTTAGGAGTCCCTCTAATTATGGTTTTCTCAAGGGTTTGGCAGTTCTTTTATTTGGGCCTGGTGTTTTGGGGTTTCACATGCTCTCATGGAAACATTGTCAGAACTGTCCTCCCATTGTCCTTGTCATTCCATCTTTAGCAGGGGAACAAGCCTCTTGCTGCTGTCTGCTGACCACATGGGACACGTGTCCTGGCTTCTCATGTTCATCTGTTTTTGGACGTTTACTCACCTTGTTCCTCCTTCTTTAACTGATGCTTATATTTTCCTAAAAGAGGAGTTCTGGGTTCTCTTTGAATACGAGTCACATGATTTCTGATCCTTGGCATAAAGGGGACATTGCCACTCCTCAGAAATCACATGGATCCTTAAAAGCCTAGCTGATGGGCAGTTCACAGTTTGTACTCTGTGGCCAACATTCCTAAGGGAAGGAGAACCTTTCCAAGTGTTCCTCCACTGATGAGTTAGAACAGTTGCTTAACAGAAACAAGGGTACTTCCTAAAGTCCCATCCTCCCTGCAGGTGGGCCAATGGGCTAAACAGCACTAGAAAACGTAATGAAATGCAGTGCATTTCTTCTTTCTCTTCTACTTCCATGCTTACTGTTATAACAAAGCTGATTTAAACACCAGGTCATTGTCACTCAGCTCCAGGCGATGACATAATTCTGCTTCAGAGAAATACTGAAATAGTGCTCATCCTGTTTAAAGAGATGGGTTAAGGAGAAAAGAGACTCAAGTGATAATGTTTAAAAAAGGAAACTGGAGACCGATGAATCTGGATGTTTCCTTAGTTCTGATTCGAGTTTCTGGTCTCATTCCCAATAAAAATATATCTTTTTTTTCTAATGGAAAATCCAAAGAGCACAAACCTGAGTGTTAAAGGCCGTGTTGTATTCAGTGCCCTGTCTTAGTATTGTGGTTTGAGGGATTCAATTAGGCAAGAAAGAGTCTTCTCAACCTTCAAAGAACTTTAGCCAGCAGATGGAATGTGCTTGAGGGCAGGGAAAAGGTAAAATAATAGGCCTTTTTAGCACATATGAAATAGAGTTATATATTCTGATTATCAATCTGTATTAAAAATCTACATAAAAATAGTTTTAATGGCATTGTTTCAAAGAGAGTGGGATAACAGGCAATTTTAACTTTCTGTTTAGATTTCTCTGTCTTTCCCTCTCCTTCCTCCCTCCCTCTCTCCTTTAGTTTTTGACAAGGAATATTTGTTATATAAATGGAAAATGACAATTAAAAATGCATTCTTTCTCCAAGGATCTAGTAATGTACCTTTACTGAGAGCATGCTACTGAGTCCTGAAATTAGGTCATTCTATATGTCCTCTCTGTAATGAGATGCTCCAGGTCAGGAAACCGTTGTGGAAAGTTTCCAGCAGCCCTTTTACCAGAGGGCAAGATTCTCAAGCTCTTTGCCTACCTTTTTCAAGCTTTATCCGCATAAAAAGGAATTAATATCATGTTCTTATAGTGGATCAGTCATAACTAAAACTAAGCCAAGAATATTTCATAGAAATTGCCTCCCAAAGTTTTCTCAAAATGTGTTCTGTTGTGAAGATTCTTCAAGGAAGATGACAGGGCATTTCTCAGTAAATAATTGGCAAGCAGTGCAGAACGTTGCAAGTTCCATCAGGTTTCTGAAAATGGAACTTACTGTGGATATTGAGTAACACGTTAGGGTTTAGGATGGCAGAGCAGTGACATCTTATGTGTTGACCCTCATTGACTAGGGGTGATTTCTGGAATGCTCTACCAAGAGGAAGTGGCAGTAACAGGCTCTTCATGTCTGAGAGACATGAAGAGAGATATCTGCTATATGTCTAAGGCAACAGTATTGGTGACACAATTTATTTTAAATTGTCAGACCAATTCTAGTATTTGACTAAATGAGATTCTAGTGATTTGCATAGTGATCAAAGTGTTTCCCCACAATATTTAGTTGGACAATATCTAAGCATATCCTAGGGGCTCCTGAAACTATCCCTATCTTTCTGCCTGCTTGACTACTTTTGTTCATGCTCAGGAGAGCATGCTTTAGCAGACCCCTCATTTGTAATTGCACACCTGAGGCTCTTTGTGTTTCAGAGTCTGAGGACAGGAAGGAGGCTTGGGGACCTCTAATGTTACCCCCTTATTTTACAGATTGAAAAGCAGATGCCTGGAGAAGTAAAGTGACTTCCTCAAGGTCACACCACTAGTTAAAGGCAAGCGTGGAGCTGGATCCATGTCACCTTTTTCATCAGACCATATTCACAGACTCTTGTAAGAGATGCAATAATTCACACGGATGATGCCCTTGCAGAAGGGCACACTGTAGGGCAGTCCCACTGCTTCTAGGTTGTTTTCTCTTTTTTAAGATGTTGAGCATCGAGAACTTTCAGTTCATATTAGATCTTAAAAGAAAGTAAAAGGAGTGGAAACAAGAGGTTTGTAGATCAAGAATGCTATTTTTAATAATTTACATGTGCATTTCTCCCAGCCCCACACCACTCTATCTGGCAAAGGAAGCTTTAAAGCAAAGAGATCCTATGCAAGCACTGTTAAAGTATCTCTCATTATCTTTTGCCACTGGGTTTCAGAAGATTTCTTATTTATAGATTGAAGTGTATTCAATATATGCAGTGGAAACCATAGAGAAACGAACTAAAACTGAATTCCTATGGAAAAAAAAGCACTTTACTTCCTGCCATATTGCTGCAACAGAAATTTTATTGGCAAAGTAAGTCGCAATATTATTCCCAACAGAAGAATTCTGCATATGTGAAAAAGAACATAATTGCCTCATTAAAAATCAAAAGAGGGAAAGAAAAAAGTGAGCAAATTGGGAAGTATGTTGCCATAACCACAGTTAAGCTCCATATGTATTAAATCTAATTTATGAAAGGCCACATTTGTTAAACAGATAAAGAAAGTGGTGAATTGTCCCAGGTTATTACACCCTAAAAGGCTTAGGTCCATACAGGATTCATTAAGATAAAAAGAAAAAGGAAAGATATACAAAGTTTAATACTGAAAATACAAGTGTTTAGTAGAAGATAGAAGTAAAAGCAGTTTTAACATTCCTTCCCTTCTAATCATCAAAACCAACTCTAACCAAAGACTACAGAGAGGGAAATATATAATAAACTTACACCAGCATTTAATCTTTGTAATAGTGTCAATCTGGTGCTCTAAAATTTCTAACAGAATAAAAACTGACTTTGAATCCTAACAGAGAATGATTCAGTGAATTACCATACAACTGAGAGAATGATGCCCCCATCATTTTGAACTGTGACGAGTAAGAATAGATCATTCTGGAGAATTCTTCTAAACATTCCTTAGTTTGAAAGGGCAAAGACTGAAAGATTTGGGAGGAACTACTGTAGTTGGAACCCATCTCTGTGCTGTGTTTTGAAATCATAGATCCCTTAAAGAAAGCAAAGGATGTTTTCTCTGGGAATTCTTTGACTCAGAAGTGTATTAACAATGGTAATCTGGAGAAGTAGTGTCTAAAAGGTGGATCATTGAGGAGATGGAGCTCACTTCACTTGGAACTATTTCTACTGCCACATATTAAGTGAATGGTAATATGTGAAGGGAAGATGCTGGTGATGAAGGAAAAAAAAAAAACCAAAAAAACACTCCCTTTCACCAAACAAAAGGATATAGTAGTAGGAATTTCTTGATGTTGAATTTGATCCAGTATGACTGATAACTAGTGTCTACTGAATAAAATAGTCTTCTTCCAACTCAGTGGAACTAGAACTTGATGAACTAGTTTCAAACATATGTAGAAAAAGCTTACAATCAAACATTTTAAAACCATAATGGCTCATAATCCCAACTATTCTCAACCAAAGGCTTCTGGATAACTTAAATGACTAAACAGATTACATTAGTTTGTTCAGCCAGGCATTCAGACTAGATTCAAAGGCGAGACAGGAAATTGAGTACAACAAGAGAAATTGCAGGACTCCATCTATATTATTTATTGTTTGTGTGTTTAAAAATGACACAGATATCCTGTCTCTTTAACTCAAGCAAAGGAATAAACAAGACTTCTGAAAAATTCTGTAATAAAAAAGGAAAATAAATACTACATTCCAAGAAAGAACATCATTTTAGAAAATACTTATTCTGGGAAATATAAAAAAAGTAGATAATAAATATTTTCACTTTAAAGGAATAGTAGAAAAAAAGAGAAAAACATGAACTAAGGAAAAAAGATAAAAAATGAAATAAAGAGGCTGGAAATTTAAAAGTACCAGCTTTGTTATAAAAACAAATTTTAAAATTTTTCAAAATTTTAAATGGTAGTATAGGTCAAAGAGACAGAGATATAGATATAGAAAAAACAATCAACAGTGCAGACAGACAAATCAATAGCCTGGACGATGAATGGGAGGCAATTCTAAAGTATGCAGAAGGAAGAGGCAGAAAGTTGGAAATAATAAAGGAGTAAGTAATAGATATAAGATGCAAAACCAGAGATCCTACATATTAATAATGAGTATGAATGAAATATTTCAAAAGTTAGAATTACAAAAGAAGAAAAAAAAAAAAAACCCTGTAATTGAGTTAAAAGAAACTGTGCAAAGTAAAAAGAATTACTTTACTAGGTAAAATTATTGGAATGCTATCAACAATTCCTTATGACATTTTGAAATTCAAAGTCCAATAATTCTAAAAGCATTGAGACAGAAATCACAGATTACCTAAAATGGGGGGAAAAGTCATGCAGGTTTCAGACTTCTAGCTATACATGTGAACCAAAGGCAGCAAAAGACTGGAAGCCATTCAGATACCTATTAACAGGAGAATATATAAATAAGTTTTATATTCACTCAACAAAATAGTACATACCAGTAAGAACTGAACTATTTATTACATGCAAAAATATAATCTCACAAAAATGATATTGAGTGAAAGAAGCTAAAAATAAAAGAGTAAAGATTACCAAAGGAAAAGCTTTGTGGCAGACTGTGATTTCAGGGTGAGTGGATTAATGAGGATTTGAGTGTTGATAATATTGTTTCTTGATCTGCATGCATTTTATACAGTGTTTTTAATTATTTGTTTTATGAAAATTAATCCAGTTGTACATATGTGATATATACACTCAAATAAAAAGGTTTTTTTTTTTTTTGACCACTGGAGGCCTTCCCCAATAGCTCAGTAGATAAAGAAGCTGCCTGCCATGCTGGAGACACAGGAGACGGGTTTGATTGCTGGGTCTGGAAGGTCCCCTGGAGAAGGAAATGGCAACCCACTCCAGTATTCTTGCCTGGAAAATTCCATGGACAGAGGAGCCTGGTGGGCTACAGTTCAAAGGGGAGCAAAGAGTCAGACACAACTAAACATGCAGGCATGACAAAAAGGTTTTTAAATGTTGAACAGTTGTTGAAGATGAAGAGAATTCAGGGTATAGATGCTGTGGATAGATTCCTCGTATAGGAGAGGGCTAAAAATATTGTACTTTGCTAGAAAAATGTTTAGATAAATACTTATATTAAAAATTTAATGGTCATAACTAAATATGTAATACACACTGTACCTGCCAAGTCAGCAGAAGGAAAAAAGAAAGTAAAGTAAATTCAATAAGGTTAATAGCAGGTAGGAAAGATGTAAAAAAGGGAAATAAAATGCATAGTAAACAAAAACTTTTTTTTAGAAAGATGATAGAAATTAAATATTTCAGTGTTTGTAACAAAATGCAGTTGAATTTAACTCAGTTTCTAAAAGACACAGATTAAAAAATAAAATTAAAATATCCATGCTCCAGACCTTGGTTTCCAAATATCATCTCAAATAAAAGTAACCAGGGCTACTTGAAGTTGTTGATTTCAGAATCAGGAAAGAATAATTAAGTATAAATTTGTGATGGTATAAATAATTGAATGAATAAATAAGAATGAAGAAAGTATTGCTTTTCCTTGCTAAAGAAGTCTAGTCAAACAAACAAAACTTGGGCATGTGCCAAGTTCTTCCCGCAGCTAAACTAATGGAATCTAATTACCAAAGTACCAGAATCTTTCTAAAAACCAAGAGCACACTTAATGATCTCTACTGTGTGACATTTGAGTCAATCTAAGATTCTGTCTTGTATTAGAGTTTTCAAAATCTTGGGCTACACTTTCCCAGCAGTCTCTCTACTCATGACCTTCTTATCACAAGGAAAGGAGATATGATGATAAAAGATAAAAATAAAAATAAAATTGGTCTATTTTACTTCTAACGTGTGTGTGTGTGTGTGGTGTGTTCTAAGTCATGTCTGACTCTTTGTGACCCTATTGGCTATAGCCCACCAGGCTCCTCTGTCCATGGGAGTTTTTTAGACAAGGATACTGGAGTGGGTTGTCATTTCCTCCTCCAGGGACTCTTCCTGACCCCAGGATCGTACCCTATATCTTGTGTCTCCTGCATTGGCAGGCAGATTGTTTACCACTAGCTCTACCTGGGAAGCCCCACTTCTAACATAACTATCTTGAAAAAAAAAAAAAAAAAGCACAGAAAATGAAGCATTTGGCATTTTGGCCAAAGTGTCATGATTTGATTATCTACATCAATATGGGAGATTGGGAATTGGTTCTGTCTAGTTGATCCTTTGTCAGAGAACACATCAGCACTTTGAGCTGATAACTGCCCTTCATGGTCTAACTTCACCTTTATTAAGTTATGACATGTAATTTAATATGACTGTGGTAATGAGGTTTGATGTGTTGGCTCAGTACACATTAAAAGAGCCAAATGGCTGGCCACCACAATTTCATGTTTAACCCAGCATCCAGCCAGAGCTCCTGCTTTTGAAAACTTTTCTTCTCCTTTACATTCTGGGGTAGTGATTTTCTTTCTTTAGACACATCATAAATTTTCAACTCTATATTTGCTAGAACAATTTATAATCAGAAAAATAGCCGAGTATTCTTCTACATATGTGTACATGCTCACTCACTCAGTCATGTCCAACTCTTTGTGACCCCATGGACTGTGGCCCAAGGATCCTCTGTTCATGTGATTTTCCAGGCAAGAATACTGGAGTGGGTTGCCATTTCCTCCTCCAGGGGATTCTTCCAACCCAGGGATCCTCTCGACCCAGGGATCGAGCCCATGTCTCCTGCATCTCCTGAATTGGCTGGTTTTTACCTCTGAGCCACCTGGGAAGCTCATTCTTCTATATTCAGTCTCTTTTTTTCTTTGTCAAATATCTTGATAGTTAGGAACAGAATCTTAAGCACCCTGTTACCAGATTTCAAATTCTGGTCTTGACATTTGTTGTTGTGTGTCCTTGGACAAGTCAGTCACCTTTTGCGTGAGACTTATTTTCCCCTGACTGTAAAATGTTCTCATTGCATTAAATGAATTAAAACACCTAGAACACTTAGAATAATATCTGGAACTTGGTATGTGCTTAGTAAATTCTCTTATTAAATATTAATTTCTTAGATGTTTTAGTGGCAGTCTCTGGGGCAATTCTGTTTGGAGTACCAGGCCCCTAAACAAATACAACTTCATTCCTTAACAAATGGAAACCTGTCAGCCTTAAAATATAAGCTGGCCGACACAAGTCAGTTATAATATAGGAGCTTGAATTTAGCTTCCAATGTTATTTTTTGTTAGAATGTAAAAATGGAAAATCTTTAAAAATTATTTTTTAATAAGTCATGGGTGACTTATGTGTCAACAACTGAGCCTATGCATAGCTGACCTGAATGGGTCTCCTATGGCTGGGCTTGCTGAGACCTGCTTGCCTATAGAGTTGCTACTGCTTCCTGGCATGGACACAATGGGGCCTTGATTCTTAGGGGCCTTGTAGGCTGACAAAAAGAGCTCCACCCACCACTTCTGCAAGATCAGCAGCTTCATGGGAAGTTCTGTGGGTGAAGACTTGGCCATGCAGAAAAAAGAACTCTGAGAAAACTAGTGTTTCATTGAATGAATATTATGAATTCATTCAGATAAATATTAACTATTTAGTTGCTAACCACTGTGTCAGATTTTTAAGTTCAGTGATAGTGGTTATGGATAGTTTTTCAAGGATACATGAGGGAAAGTGCCTAACTAAAAAGTTGATTTATTCTTTAGCTTTATTGAGGTTGTAACTGATATGTATAAATTTAAGGTAAATACATATTGATTTCATACACATATATTGCAAAATGACTACCACCATGTTAGCTAACACCTCCATCATATCACACAGTTATCATTTCTTTTTTGCAGTGAGAGCATTTAAGATCTATTCCCTTAGCAACTTTCAAGTAGGTAATCAGTTCAGTTCAGTTCAGTCGCTCAGTCATGTCTGACTCTTTGCGACCCCATGAATTGCAGCATGCCAGGCCTCCCTGTCCATCACCAACTCCCGGAGTTTACTCAAACTCA
Source organism: Cervus elaphus (assembly GCF_910594005.1). Classification (NCBI taxonomy): domain Eukaryota; kingdom Metazoa; phylum Chordata; class Mammalia; order Artiodactyla; family Cervidae; genus Cervus; species Cervus elaphus. The sequence goes on along the minus strand of NC_057839.1, from coordinate 15,251,319 downwards.
TGTCTGTCGAGTCGGTGATGCCATTCAGCCATCTCATCCTCTGTCGTCCCCTTCTCCTTCTGCCCCCAATCCCTCCCAGCATCAGGATCTTTTCCAATGAGTCAACTCTTCGCATGAGGTGGCCAAAGTATTGGAGTTTCAGCTTCAGCATCAGCCCTTCCAATGAACACCCAGGACTGATCTCCTTTAGAGTGGACTGTTTGGATCTCCTTGCAGTCCAAGGGACTCTCAAGAGTCTTCTCCAACACCACAGTACAAAAGCATCAATTTTTTGGCGCTCAGCTTTCTTCACAGTCCAACTCTCATATCCATACATGACCACTGGAAAAACCATAGCCTTGACTAGATGGACCTTTGTTGGCAAAGTAATGTTTCTGCTTTTTAACATGCTGTCTAGGTTGGTCGTAACTTTCCTTCCAGGGAGTAAGCGTCTCTTAATTTCATGGCTGCAATCACGATCTGCAATGATTTGGGAGCCCAAAAAAATAAAGTCTGCCACTGTTTCCACTGTCTCCCCATCTATTTCCCATGAAGTGATGGGACCGGTAATAGAGTATTATTAATTATAATCATACCATACCTTACATCCCCATAAATTATTCTAAAAATTTTTTTTGATTTAGAAAAAAGGATGAAAGCTTTTCATTTTCTACATTGGTACAAAAATCTTTTCTTTCAGCAAATTCATGGCCTGCTAATATACAAAGTGTTATATACTGTTACATTATACATATAAAACTTTTATTATTGTCGATATATGACAAAAACCACCACAATATTGTAAAGTAATTATCATCCAATTAAAATAAACCAATTTTTAAAAATATCTCCTTTCCTTTGCTCAGAAAAACAGCTCTCATTTGCCTTCTTTGACTACTAGTGAGAGTGACTATTTCCTTGTCCCTTCTTTTGTGGTGCACTTCCCTTGTGGTTCAGACAGTAAAGAATCTGCCTGCAGTACAGAAGACCTATATTTGATCCCTGCGTTGGAAAGATCCTCAAGAAGGAAGTGGCAACCCACTCCAGTACTCTTGCCTGGAGAATTCCACATACAGAGGAGCCTGATGGGCTACAGGCCATTGGGTCACAAAGAATCGGACATGACTGAGCGACTAACACTACTTGCATTCTTTGGTTATTAGTGAGAGTGACTATTTTATTGTTCCTTCATGATTCTTCTTTTGTGAATTTCTTATTTACAATTTTTTCCTCTTTATTTTATTAACATCTCTGTTTTGTAAGGGAAAAAATAACTCCATTGTATGTTCAATAAGTATGTCCTTTTGTTTTATTTTTGTCTTTTACCAATCCTAACATTGTCATTTCGTATTTGCAGACATACATTGTTTTACAGCACTTCGCTTTCTTGTGCTGCATAGATATTGTGTATTTACAAATTGAGGGTTTGTGGAAACCCTACATTGTCAGATGATGGTTAGAACTTTCTATCAATGAAGTATTTTTTAATTAAGAAATGTACATTTTTAAGACAAAATGCTATTGCACACAATAGAATATAGCATACTGTAAACATAGCATATATATATTGTGAAACCAAAAAATTCCTGGGACTTTATTCTTTTTTTAATTTATTTTTTATTTTTTAAATTAATTAATTAATTTATTTTACTTTACAACATTGTATTGGTTTTGCCATACATTGACTTGAATCTGCCATGGGTGTACATGTGTTACCCATCTTGAACCCCCCTTCCACTTCGCTCCCCATCCCATCCCTGTGGGTCATCCCAGTGCACCAGCCCTGAGCATCCTGTATCATGCATCGAACCTGGACTGGCAATTCATTAAACATATGATAATTTACATGTTTCAATGCCATTCTCCCATATCATCCTGCCCTCGCCCTCTCCTACAGAGTCCAAAAGACTGTTCAATACATCTGTGTCTCTTTTGCTATCTCGCATACAGGATTATCATTACCATCTTTCTAAATTCCATATATATGCATTAGTATACTGTATTGGTGTTTTTCTTTCTGGCTTACATCACTCTATATAATAGGCTCCAGTTTCATCCATCTCATTAGAACTGATTCAAATGTATTCTTTTTAATGGCTGAGTAATATTCCACTGTGTAGATGTACCACAGCTTTCTTATCCATTCGTCTGCTGATGGGCATCTAGGTTGCTTCCATGTCCTGGCTATTATAAATGGTGCTGTGATGCACATTGGGATACACATGTCTCTTTCAATTCTGGTTTCCTCAGAGTGTATGCCCAACAGCAGGATTGCTGGGTCATATGGCAGTTCTATTTCCAGTTTTTTAAGAAATCTCCACACTGTTCTCCATAGTGGCTGTACTAGTTTGCATTCCCACCAACAGGTAAGGGGGTTCCCTTTTCTCCACACCCTCTCCAGCATTTATTGCTTGTAGATTTTTGGATAGCAGCCATTCTGACTGGCGTGTAATGGTACCTCATTGTGGTTTTGATTTGCATTTCTCTGATAATGAGTGATGTTGAGCATCTTTTCATGTGTTTGTTAGCCATCTGTATGTCTTCTTTGGAGAAATGTCTGTTTAGTTCTTTGGCCCACTTTTTGATTGGGTCTTTTATTTTTCTGGAATTGAGCTTCAGGAGTTGCTTGTTAAGTTTTTGAGATTAATTCTTTGTCCATTGCCTCATTTGCTATTATTTTCTCCCATTCTGAAGACTGTCTTTTCACCTTGCTTATAGTTTGTTTTGTTGTGTGGAAACTTTTAAGTTTAATTAGGTCTCATTTGTTTATTTTTGCTTTTATTTCCAATATTCTGGAAGGTGGGTCATAGAGGATCCTGCTGTAGTTTATGTTGGAGGGTGTTTTGCCTATGTTTTCCTCTAGGAGTTTTATAGTTTCTGGTCTTACATTTAGATCTTTAATTCATTTTGAGTTTATTTTTGTGTACGGTGTTAGAAAGTGTTCTAGTTTCATTCTTTTACAAGTGGTTGGCCAGTTTTCCCAGCACCACTTGTTAAAGAGATGGTCTTTTCTCCATTGTATATTCTTGCCTCCTTTGTCAAAGATAAGGTGTCCATAGGTGCATGGATTTATCTCTAGGCTTTCTATTTTGTTCCACTGATCTAGATATATTTCTGTCTTTGTGCCAGTACCACACTGTCTTGATAACTGTGGCTTTGTAGTAGAGCCTAAAGTCAGGCAGGTTGATTCCTCCAGTTCCATTCTTCTTTCTCAAGATTGCTTTGGCTATTCGAGGTTTTTTGTATTTCCATACAAATTGTGAAATTATTTGTTCTAGTTCTGTGAAAAATACCATTGGTAACTTGATAGGGATTTCATTGAATCTATAGATTGCTTTGGGTCATATACTCATTTTCACTATATTGATTCTTCCAATCCATGAACATGGCATATTTCTCCATCTCTTTGTGTCCTCTTTGATTTCTTTCACCAGTGTTTTATAGTTTTCTATATATAAGTCTTTTGTTTCTTTAGGTAGATATATTCCTAAGTGTTTTATTCTTTTCATTGCAATGGTGAATGGAATTGTTTCCTTAATTTCTCTTTCTGTTTTCTCATTGTTAGTGTATAGGAATGCAAGGGATTTCTGTGTGTTAACTTTATATCCTGCAACTTTACTATATTCATTGATTAGCTCTAGCGATTTTCTGGTGAAGTCTTTAGGGTTTTCTATGTAGAGGATCATGTCATCTGCAAACAGTGAGAGTTTCACTTCTTCTTTTCCAATCTGGATTCCTTTTATTTCTTTTTCTGCTCTGATTGCTGTGGCCAAAATTACCAAAACTAGATTGAATAGCAGTGGTGAGAGTGGGCACCCTTGTCTTGTTCCTGATTTTAGGGGAAATGCTTTCAATTTTTCACCATTGAGGATAATGTTTGCTGAGGGTTTGTCATATATAGCTTTTATTATGTTGAGGTATGTTCCTTTTAGTCCTGCTTTCTGGAGGGTTTTTTTTTTTTAATCATAAATGAATGTTGAATTTTGTCAAAGGCTTTCTCTGCATCTATTGAGATAATCATATGGTTTTTATTTTTCAATTTGTTAATGTGGTGTATCACATTGATTTGTGAATACTGAAGAATCCTAGCATCCCTGGGATAAAGCCCACTTGGTCATGATGTATGATCTTTTTAATATGTTGTTGGATTCTGTTTGCTAGAATTTTGTTAAGGATTTTTGCATCTATGTTCATCAGTGATATTGGCCTGTAGTTTTCTTTTTTTTGTGGCATCTTTGTCAGGTTTTGGTATTAAGGTGGTGGTGACCTCATAGAATGAGTTTGAAAGTTTACCTTCCTCTGCAATTTTCTGGAAGAATTTGAGTAGGATAGGTGTTAGTTCTTCTCTAAATTGTTGGTAGAATTAAGCTTACTTTATTCTTATATTCACTTTATCGCAGTAGTCTGGAACTGAACTTGCAATATCTCTGAGGTATGTCTTTACATAAAAATACATTTTTTATGTTGACCAATTTATTACTTTTCCTTCCTTGGCTGTGCCTTGAATTGTGAGGCTTTTAAAAATTTCCCAGATGGAAAGAACATGCTATATCTTTCCACCTGTTTATATTATCTTTGATTTTTTTCATCAGCATCTTATAGTTTTCAGGATATGGTTCTTTTGCCACCTTAGATAGGGTTATTCCTAGATAGTTTATTCTTTTTGATGAGACAGTGAATGGGATTTATTCTTAACTTCTCTTTCCGATCTTACATTATTATTGTACAGAAATACATCCAACTTCTGTGTATTAATTTTATATCCTGCAACTTTATCTAATTCATTGATGAGTTCTAGTAGTTTTCTGATAGTGTCTTTAGGATTTTCTGTGTATAGTATCATGTTATTTACAAACAGTGACAATTTACTTCTTTTCCAATTTGGGTTCCTTTTACTTCTTTATCTTCTGATTGTTCTGTCTGCTACTGCTGCTAAGTCACTTCAGTCGTGTCCAACTCTGTGCGACCCCATCCCTGGGATTCTCCAGGCAAGAACACTGGAGTGGGTTGCCATTTCCTTCTCCAATGCATAAAAGTGAAAAGTGAAAGTGAAGTTGCTTAGTCATGTCTGACTCTTCACGACCCCATGGATTGCAGGCTACCAGGCTCCTCCGTCCATGGGATTTTCCAGGCAAGAGTACTGGAGTGGGGTGCCATTACCTTCTCCATTGTTCTGTCTAGGACTTCCAAAATGAGATTGAATAAAAATGGTGAAAGTGGACATCCTTGTGTTATTCCTGATCTTAAAGTAAACGCTTTCAGCTTTTCAGCATTGAGTATGATGGCAGCTGTGGGTTTGTCATGTATGACCTTTATTATATTGCAGTATGTTCCCTATATACCCATTTTCTAGAGAGTTTTTATCATAAATGGATGATAAATTTTATCAAAAGCATTTTCTGCATATATTGAGATGATCATATGGTTTTTATTCTTGTTTGTTGATATGATAAATCACACTGATTGATTTGAAGAATTTGAAAATATTGAAAAATCCTTGCATCCATGAGATATGTTTCACTTTATCATCATGTATGATCCTTTTAAAAGTGCTGTTGAATTCAGTTTGCTAGCGTTTGTTGAGGAGTTTTACATTTACATTCAGTAGTGATATTAGCCTGTGGTTTTCTTTTTTTGTCATATCTTTCATGTTGGTACCAGAGTGATGGTGGCCTCATAGAATGAGTTCAGATGTTTTCCTTCCTCTGCAATTTTTGGAATAGTTTCAGAAGGATAGGAATTAAATGTTTGGTAGAATTCACTGGTGAAGCCATCTGGTCTTGTTCTTTTGTTTGTTGGGGGTTTCAGATCACAAATTCATTTCAGTACTTTTAATTGTCTGTTCATGTTTTCTAAAGGTAGGAAATCATACACACACAAATATGATATTTTAACCAGTAATTGTGAGAGGAGGAGAGTAAAAATGTGCAGGATATTTGAAATGCATTTAAAATTAAGTGATAAGCAACTTAAAAAAATTGTGTTTTTATTTAAAAGGCTATATCAAAACCTTATGATAACCATAACAACAAATTTATAATTGATATTCACAAAAAAGAAAATTAAATCTAAACATCATACTAAAAGATAGTCATTAAGTCACATGAGGAGGAAACAAAAGAAAAAGGAAGAAAAAGACCTACAAAAATAAATCCAAAACAATTAAAGAGGCAATAAGGACTATATATTTATTAATAGTTACCTTAAATGTAAACAGATTAAATGCTCCAAACAAAAGACATAGACTGGCTGAATGGATACAAAAACAAGACCCATATATATGCTATTTACAAGAGACCCACTTCAGATCTAGGGACACATACAGACAAACTGATGGGATAAAAAAAGGTATTCCCCCCCCCCAAAAAAAAGTATTCCATACAAATGGATATCAAAAGAAACCTACAATAGGAATACTCATATCAGACAAAATAGGCTTTAAAATAAAGATAGGTACAAGAGTCAAAGGGGGACACTACATAATGATCAAGGGATCAATCCAAGAAGTATGAAAATTTTAAATATATACATATCCAACAAAGGAGTGCCTCAATATATAAGGCACATGTTAACAGATGTAATAGGAAAAATTGATGGTAACACAATAATACTGGGAGACTTTAACACCCCAGTTACATCAATGGACAGAACATCTGGAGAGAAAATTGATAAGGAAATATAGACCTGATGACACATTAGATGGGATGGACTAATTGATATTTATAAAGCATTCCATCCAAAAGCAGCAGAATATGCAATCTTTTGAAGTGCATGTGAAACATTCTCCAGGATAGGTCTTATGATGGGCAGCAAAGCAAGCCTCAGTAAATTTAAGAAAATTGAAATCATATCAAGCATCTTTTCCAAGCACAATGATGTGAGAGCAGAAATCAACTACAAGGAGAAAAACTGGAAAAAACACAAACACATGGAGGCTAAACAAGATGCTACTAAACAACCAATGAATCACTGAAGAATTAAAAAAATTTTTTTTTAATGCCTAGAGACAAATGAAAACAAAAACATGATGATCAAAAACCTATGGGACACAGCAAGAGCTGTTCTAAGAGGGAAGTTTATATCAATACAAGCTTACTTCAGCAAACAAGAAAATTCTCAAACAACCTAACATTATACCTAAAGCAACTAGAGAAAGAAGAACAAACAAAACCCAGCTGGTAGAAGAAAAGCAATCATAAAGCTTGGAGCAGAAATAAATGAAACAGAAACTAAGAAAGCAATTGAGTGGATCAACTGAACCAAAGCAGTTTAATGAAAAAAAATTGAATTGAAATTTTAAAAAGTGCTTAACTTCAGCTAAAAGTTCTTTAACACTAGAGCAAAACTAGAAACTTTTGGTTCCTAAAAATTCATTATCAATTAAAAACTGATTATTAAATCATTAAGATATTAGGGCAATTTTTTTTAATGGATTTATTTATTGGCTGTGATGGGTCTTTGTTGCTGCAAGGACTTTTCTCTAGTTGCGGCAAGTGGAGGCTACTCTTCATTGCAGCGCATGGACTTCTCATTGCGGTGGCGAAGAGATAGGTTAATTCTTAATTTTTATAATCAGACAAACAGAGCATAAAGAATATTTTAAAAAAATTAATATAATTACCAGGACTATTTAAAAGGAATAGATGTACTTCCTAGTTGAAAAACATAATATTCCAATGTTCACATTCTCATCTTTTCCATATTTTGAATTTTAGTATTTCCAGACACTTCTCATGACTTCTAACTCAGTCCAAACTCCTGTCTTCTCTCACAGATTTACAACAATAGCCTTCTAGTCTTAGTCGCTCTACTTCTTCCTTTGAACTTTAGTTTATTCTCAGCACAGCAGTCAGTGATCACTAAAAAAATTGACATAAGAGTTTATCTCTGCAGTGTAGGGCAATTTTTTAAGCTACATGTTTTTACATGGGAATAAGTTTAAATTTTCCAGAAGATAAAATTTAGTCAGTTTTTTCTAAAAAGATCACAAATAAAAGTCAGAAAATATCCTTTATGTAAGCCCTTTTATTTTTATAAAAGAAAAACAAATTTTAAGATGCAAACATATTTTTGAATGATTTTCCATAAATGATTAAAGGGGAAAGACTGTTCTGTGAACAAATATGCTATCAAAGTGACAAATCACTTTCAAGAAAAATACAAATTCATCAGAAGAAAATGCTTCTAGTTGTCTTGTTATTGGCCCAAAGATATTAATTACCTCTGAATTCTGAGTGACTTTGGTCATCTCCTCACTCCTGAATTACTCGACCTGTGGGGCTGCAGCTGTATGTTTCAGACAGTACTTTTCCTTGGATGTCATTTGCTAAATATCATATCATGTTTGGGTGATGATTTTTTTTAATGTATTTCTTCAATTGGTTTTTTTTTATTGTTCTTTTTTTTGGGGGGGGGTGTAGCTTCTCAGGTAGCGCTAGTGGTAAAGAAGCTGCCTGCCAATGTAGGAGACATAAGAGACATTGGTTCGATCCCTGGGTCAGGAAGATCCCCTGGAGGAGGGCATGGCAACCCACTCCAGTATTCTTACCTGGAGAACCCCATGGACAGAGGAGCCTGGTGGGCTACAGTCCATGGGGTCACACAGAGCTGGACACAACTGAAGCGACTTAGCATGCACATGTTCTTTTTTTGTCAGAAAAGATATATGCCTTTATCAATATCATACCGTACTTACAAAATGTATTGTTTGTGTAACAACACTTGTCTTCTTATTGGAAATATTTTTCCTGTAACCCTGTTTGTTCTAATATGTACGGACTTCTATCAGGCTGTTCCTTAGCTGTCATAGTAGGATTTCTTGCATTCACTTCTTCATTGCATTGTGCACTATGTCTTACATTCTGAGTCTTTGTCTTTTATCTGTTACATTTTATAGCAGTTTCACTGAGACATAATTCAAGTATACAGTTCACCCATTCACTGATTTTTATTATGGTCATAAAGTTGTGCAACCATAGCAGCAATCAATTTTAGAGTTTTCATCACCACAAAGGAAACTTCATACCCATTAGTAGTCATTCTCCATTTCTTTCCACCCACCCACACTCTAGCCCTAGGCAACCACTAATCTATTTTCTGTTGCTTTATACTTTCTTATTTTAGGTATTTGATTTAACAGAATCATCCATTATTGTGGTTTTTTGCATCTGGTATCTTTCACTTAACGATGTTTTCAAGGTTCATCCATGTAGTAGTATGTAGCAATACTTAATTTTTTTTATTGTCAAATAATATTCCATTGTATGGATATATCACATTTTGCTTACCCATTCATCAGTTGATAGAAATTTGGGTTTTTTCCACTTTTTGGCTATTATGAATAATGTTACTATGAACATTCATATACATGTTTTGTGTGATTATATATTTTCACTTTTTCCTTGGGTATAAACCTATGGATTTGTTAGGGCATTTGTTAAGTCTGGGTAAGTCTATGTTTAACCTTTGAGGAACTGTCTGGTTATTTTGCAAAGTGGCTGTATCATTTAAAAATTCCACCAGCAGTGTATGAGAGTTCTGGTTTGTCTACATCTTCATCAAAACTTATTATTGTCTATTTTGTTATAGCCATCTCAGTGGGTATACAGTGATATTTGACTATTATTTTGATTGGCATTTTCATGATGGCTATGAATACACTATTATTTTTAATTTTGAGAGTATATCTCAAAGTCATTTTTTTTCTAGAAAAATATATGTATGGGCCAGAATACCCTTTTATTGGTGGGGGATCATATTTTGCTTTTTATTCTCATCTAATTCATGTATTTAAGCCATTTGAGACAAGTCTTCTTAATTACCTAACACCCTCTCTGTGGAATTAATATTTTCAAATTCACTTGTTACTTGTTATTTTTGTTTTTCTGTAGAATATTATCACATAGGAAATATATGATCAGAGTAAAAGCATGGAATGTATAGAAGTTGCATTAGTACCTTATACATTTCTTTCTTAAATTTGAGTTTTTGGGCCAAGATGAAGACACACTTGGCCAAAAAGTGACTGACAATTAAAAAAAAAAAAAATGTGTGGGGCCTGGAGTATTCTAGAAGCTCAAGAAAATAGACTCCCCTCCCTAAAAAAAAAAAAAAACTAGTGGTTATCTAAAAATTTCTATAGTGGTTATATAAAAATTTCTATTATTAGAGGCTATATGCAGAAGATAGAACTTCATAACTGAACAATAGCTTAATTCTATTTGCAGTGGTTGAGTGGGAATTTCTAAAATGGTCCATTTATTGGGAATCTTGCATATGTCAAAGTCTGGATGTACATGTCAAGGCATCATATACATGTTCCTGGACTACACAGAGGGAGGTGAGTGCTAGAGCAGGAAAAATCGAAAGATCCTCTGATCTGGGCTGCCCACTTATTTTTATCAATGCAGAAATCAAGGTCTAGAAAAACTCAGGTCTCAAAGCTTGTTCATAGAAGGAGAAGGCTAGAATACTGGTCCTTTGACTCTTTATCCAGTACTCTTTGAACTAGCCAGTGTTCAATGCAGTGAAACACTTCCCATTTAATACACCTATGCACAAATATCTGCTCAGCTTCACAAAAGTCTCTCTTAAAATTCTGAGGTGCATTTATTGACTCCAGGTTAAAACATCCTCCACATGGGAACGGTGTAAGATTTGCTGTTGTTGCTCAGTTGCCAAGTCATGTTCCACTCTTTGCAGCCCCACAGACTGCAGCATGCCAGGCTCCTCTGTCCTCCACTATCTCCCAGAGTTTCCTCAAATTAATGTCCATTGAGTCGCTGATGCTATCTATCCATCTCATTCTCTACCACTTCTATCTCCTTTTGCCTTCAATCTTGCCCTGCATCAGGGTCTTTTGCAATGAATCAGCTGTTCTCATCAGGTAGCCAAAGTATTGAAGCTTTAGCATCAGTCCTTCCAATGAGTATTCAGGATTGATTTCCTTTGGGATTGACTGGTTTGATTTCCATGCAGTCCAAGGGACTCTCAAGAGTTTTCTCTAGCACCAATATTCAAAAGCATCCATTCTTCAGTGCTCAGCCTTCTTTATAGTCCAACTCTCACATCTATACATGACTACTGGAAAAACCGTAGCTTTGACTATATGAACCTTTGTCGCCAAAGTAATGTCTTTGCTTTTTAACATGCTGTCGAGGTTTTTTGTAACTTTCCTTCCAAGAAGCAAACATCTTTTAATTTCATGGCTTCAGTCAGTGTCTGCAATGATTTTAGGTGTCACTTGATTTTGCTTTGTTACCTCATGTTTGCTTCTAGTTATGTTTATATTTAAAAATCTACCTCAACTGAGATATTTTTGGCTTTTGTTCCTCTGAGTGGTGCAAACATTTCATTTTACTTATTGTATTATACTGGGGAAAACCACCATTACCTGCTTTATTTCCCAGTTAATGAAATATATCTTTGTTGAGGACATTCTCTGCCTAGAACCATGGCAAGCACTGTCCCAGGTAGACACTCTCTGGTGGATGTTAGCAGGCAGAATAAAGGTCTTAACCCTTTGTGCCCATCACTGTGATGCTTCCCCATACCTCTGTTTTCTTTATCTTTCAGTATTATTCCTTTTGCATTCCTGAACCACCAGTGAAACCACTCACTGTTGCCCAGGTTATCCATGTCTGTTTTTCCCTTAGCCATTTCTCTTACCACACAAAGTGGGTGACCAAATGCATTACCCCAAACTCTGCTCATTAGCAGGATTTTTCCTCACTGTCCTTTCCCTGGATCATCCCTGAGCAAGACTGTTGTACAGTAAGAGTCCACTTACAGCTGTGCCCACATGTGAACTGACTCATCTATGAATAATTCCAGTCTTTTTCTTCTTCCTTCAGTTGGCCTGAAGGACTCCCTTGCAGTCATAGATGTGAGCTGAGAGAGAGAGAAGCTGGTGAAACAGTGGTTGATGACATGGCCATCTGAAGCATGTGGATTGCGCTGCTTACTTGTATCTGTGGCCTTGTTCATCTCTGATCCTGGCTGCACCATTTCTGTCTTATGCTGTGTTGCTACTGAGAGTGCATGGCCTGTGGTTTCATAAACAGAACCCAACTACAATGAACAGCTGTGGCTTTGTGGTCACTTTATGGCCTGGGTCAGAAGCTCAGTCTTTATCAGGGCCTGGAGGCATAGCAAGAGTTGTATTTTGAACGGTGTGTCTAGACTTCAGATGCCTTGCTCCAGAACCATAGTGGCCTACATTGAGATTTCCCTGTGATGGTTGGCTCTAAGATCCACAGAATGTTTCTTTTTGCTACCAAGGGCTCTAGAACCCTAGTGTCTGCCTGATTTTGTGGCCCAAGCTACAGGGATGATTATCTCACAGCCTGCATTTGCTACTTTGGTTCTACTTAATGGTCTCAACCTTTGTGTCCCTTAGTAAATAGATTGGAGCAATATTCCTAGATGTAAAATATGCTGCCTCTAGAACATGTGTTTCCTTCTTAGTGACAGGAGAAGCAAGATGCAATAATCTGTACCTTACTTTAGAGGCATATCTGAGCATGCCTGGACCTCTGGATACTTAAAAACCTCACTGACAAAGAGGAAACTCAAATCTTGATAGAGTTTCTCTCTCACTCTTAGGAGCGAAAGTATTTTGGAATGAACTTCAAGTCCAGTTAACATGCCAGGAGTATAATGTACCAATGTGGTATTATTTGGAATGTCCATGTGGTTCTGGTCCCTTCCTATCACACTATGACTGAGGGTTAGAGAATTGACGGAGCCCTGAGGCACGATCTTAAACACTGTCTTTCCTGCGTAAATAGGAATTGCCTCTGATCCTCCTTCCTGATAAGGGTGGAAAAGAAGGCATCTGCCCAGTTATGTTCCTGAGGCTAGGTTGAGAATCTCCTTGGGCAGAAATATCACATCTGGTCCAGCACCTGCAATCAGGGCTGATGCTTGGCTGACTTAGTGAAAGTCTACTATTATCAGTTGGGATCCATCAGCTCTTTGTAGGAGCTGGACTGGTTAACTCATTGGAGAAGTGAAGGTGACCACCCTCTAGGTCTTTAAGGGTACCACTAACCTTTGACTATCTACTCAGGATGCAAAATTTGTTTTGATCCACCCTCTTGGACAGAGGAAGGGACACTTTCATAAACTACTTCTCCTTACAGACTATAATAGCTATTTTACCACAAGCTAAGGAACAAATGTAGGGTTTCTGCCCACTGCTAAGCATGACCTTCCATGCTGGAGGGTCCACCCACTGGATCCTCTGAGCCAGACACAGGACATGAACCTGTTTATTACCTGATGCTCAGATAATGCCATTCTAAGAGGGGCTATGATGATGGTTTAAGTCCTTGACTAACAATGTTAACACAGAACTTTTGCCAAGGAGTCCTCAAAAAACTTGGTATCCCCTTTCCCTAGTTATGCAGTTGCCCAAGAAAGTGGATTTTGTTCCATTCCAATCAGGAGACTCATTCCTGTACACTCTTACTATGATGTTGCAGGATTCTTTCTTATCAGAACATGGCTTTCGTTTCTGTCAGCGAGTTCAAATCCGAGATATAGGCCCAAGTTTAGAAATTGATGTTGATGAAGCAGACTGGCTGGGGTTGAGAAGTCAACCTTCTTTGAGCTTTGCTACCCTGCTAATTAAGTTCTGGGCCTGGTTTTCAGATTTTTTTCTGTCCTTATTATTGGAAATGAGTCTCTTTCTATGCTGCCAATAAGACCCTCTAACTTTCACATTTTGTCTTATGTTGGGGGTTAATCTTTCTTAGCACTTTGCTGTCTCTATTCTAATTATATCAAGAGCACCAGGCCAGCCATCCAATTTCATAATCCTCATGATTTCTGCTCCCTCAGTTCTTTTCAAATACTCCTCAGATCTTGTACCAACCAGTGCATTCTTTTTAGGTGGCATCTCATTCCAGTTAGCCACTGGTAAGCTCCAATATTTTGGCCACTTGATGTGAATAGCCAACTTATTGAAAAAGATCCTGATGCTGGGCAAGTTTGAAGGCAAAAGGAGAAGAGGGTGGCAGAGGATGGGATGGTTGGATGGTATCACCAATTCAATGGACATGAACTTGGGCAAACCCCAGGAGATGGTGAGGGACCGAGAAGCCTGGTGTGCTGCAGTCCACAGGCCCGCAGAGTCAAACATGACTTAGCAACTTACAACCACAACCATAGAATTAACAACTGCACCAGTACCACAAACCAGGCGCTCTGAGGCCTCAGCCTCTCAGGAGTGATGGGGTTTTTATTGGCAGCTGGCTGGCAGATAATCTAGTTCCAAAATTCCAGTTTAGAGGCTGCTTCCTAGGACCACTCTTGGTATCCACTCTCTTTTGTCAGTTCCCCAGAAAATAGACTCTGTGGTAGAGATTTGTGTGCAGGAAGTTTGTAGGAGAAATGAGAGAAGCAAGACTGTGAGGAGGAGAAATTGAACTCCAATGTGGTTGCAGCTGAGGCCTTTGCAGTTCTCTCTGGGAGCTATGGCTTCAGAGATGGTGACGGTGCTTCAGGGGTTTCCCAGACTGAGGCAAGGAGGCCACCAGAATCAGTCATTAGAGGCTGACTGCCTCCAGGGAAGGTATGTTCACTTGGATGAGTCAGCTCCCTTTGTCCACAAGCAAACAGGGACTTGAGACTCAGCTGCTAGCCATCAGCCACCAACATTCCTGGCAGCTGAGGAGATGAGTACCTTGATCCTGAAGGGGGCATCCGAGTAGTACAGGACAGTATCCACCCCATTGTGTTCCAACTATGATGATCACAATGAATGCTCCTGCAACTGTAGTCTTCTGTTACATTTTAAGATTAGAAAATTTATTTTAAAAAAATCAGTGAAGGACAAAGAACCAGAAATTTAATGGAGCAAGAAAATATCCTGCTGGGCAATGTAAGTAAAGTCTTTGTTCAAAGATAGATCAGATTTCTTCTACTTTATCAAAGAATCATCCTAGATTTTTGAGAAAGGAGGTATGTACTTGAAATACTGAATAAACTCTCTGCAGGTTCTGAGGGTAAAGGCTATCAGAAAAAGGCTAAAAGGTTTCTTTTGGGGGAGCGCGGTGTTAATTGTGTGCACTCTCCCAATTACGCTTCAGCAGACGTTCCATCTGTATATATTGAACATATAAAGCTTCTATGAATCAGGAAATCTTGTCCCTTCAATTCTGCTTTCCCCTTAGATTCTCCCTGCTCCATCAGCATTTATCTCTGTGTGAATCTGTTAAGATACTCTCGAGTTTCCTAGCACATTAGAATCCACCAGAGACTGGGGCTAGTCCAGAGTGTTCATGATTTCTTTTTCCTAGGGTGGACACAGGAAAATTAAGAGGCTATCAAGAAACTATAAGGAAACAGCTGATTAAGGAAGCTGAGGAGTTAGATTTTACTGGCATCTTCACACTTTGAAAGTCCAGAGAACATGATGTGCCAGCCACAGGAAGAGAGTTCTATAGAACCCTCAGCAATTCTCCCCTGGATATATCAACCAAAATGTTTATTAGATGCTTCTTTTGCCAAACTCTTGAAGATTTGAGGGGGAATAATCTGAATTATATTTCCATGGCTTTAAAAACTATGAGAGAAAACCTTCTGAGACATTATATGAATGTAGAAAAAAATTCTACAGATATATGTATGTTATGCTAATAAGAAAATACCTAGCTGTAGAACTGAGGGGGGTCGTTTATTTCTTTTACACACACACACACACAGAATCAATTGAAAGGTTGACAGATCAACAATTGACATCTTAAAAACTCTAAAATATATTTAAAATCTTAAAAACAATTACTAGCATAGCATAACATACTCAGCCTCTGACAGCATAGATTTCAATGTTAAGTACCTTGGTCTTTATTATGTAAAGAATACTCAAGGAAATGAGAGCCCAATGATAATAAATCAGGGGTTGTAAATGGCATTCCATCAACTACGGTCCACTGACTTTTCTTTTTTTTTTTTTTGGCCTCTAGTATCTATTATGTTCTGACAAGTCAGAAACTGCAGCAACATTGAGCTTGCCTACATGAAGCATGGCCTTACCATCACTTTCCAGCCCTTTCCAAGTGCCCTTTCCCCTCTGTTGAGAGACTTGGATGCAATCCTGGGGAAACATATCAAAACAGTGAACAAGGTATTTAGTAAACACAAGTTAGAAGAAATTAAGGATGAATTATATTTTTGCTTACATAAGAGTAAGGATGTGAATAGCTGAATCACTGGAAAAGATGCTGATGCTGGGAAAGATTAAAGGCAAGAAGAGAAGGGGCGGGCAGAGAATGAGATGGTTAGACAGCATCACTGACTCAATGGACATGAACTTGAGGAAGCTTTGGGAGATAGTGGAGGACAGAGGAGCCTGTCATGTTGCAGTTCATGGGGTCGCAAAGAATCAGGCATGACTTAGAGACCCAACAACAACAAACCCTAAGGACATGACCAAGAGAAATAATTAAATAAAAACCTTGTTGTACAAGGCCTCTTATGTAAAGCAACTAATTTGACCAATTATCCATTACATGAGTTTAGTAAATTAGGAAATATGTTCAGCTAAAAAAATACAATGCCCTCCAGACACTCATGTTGTAGATGTTGTCATTTAATCACATAAACAAGGTGTCAAACAAGAAAAAAAAGATAATTAGTATTTTGTTCTATGTAAAGAAAATAAGATAGACAAAACATTCATAAACAATTAGAAACAAGTTCCTTCAAGTTGCGAGATTATTAACTGGGGTGTAAGAACACAAATACTAAAGAAACAGTCAGTTGGTAATTGTATTTGGAACACTTTTATTAACTTAGAATCAATTCCAAGAATTCGTAGTAGGAACAAGCACAATTAACATAAAACTAGAGAGCTGTCCTTAAAGGAGGCACACAGGAAACACAACTCTCTAGGATGGTGAAGACGTTAGGGAATCCATGGTGTTAGAACATTCAAATTCGTTGCTTTTGAAAGCCTGAGAACAGTTAAGCCGCTGGTATCATATGTTACAGAGGCAGCGTCAAATTCCTGGCAGGCTGGCCTGGAATGAAGGAAGCAATTACCTCATGACATTTGCCACACCATATGGCAGGTGGAGATATCTCAGGATGTCATCCAACGGCTCCTCCACACAGGAACTCTTCTGGTGAGTGACACTTGATACATGGAGCTTGTGAAGAAGTTCAAATTCTTGTAGATGATTATATTATCCGGATGATGATAGTATCCAGAGAAAATGGCAAGACTACAGCCTGAGAACTTTGCAAGAGCCAAGCCAAGAAAGAAATGCTGTACACAGAAGAATGAACTGGAAGAAGTTAGAGGCCCAACCAAAGCCATAGAAACCATGGACAATGGCTCCATAGTTACTGATCTCAGATTGAAGTAGCTAAGGGTGTAAGGCCCAGGTCAGATTGGTGCTTAATATTACTTCTGTCTCTGTTATTATTTTCATCACACTAAGCGTGATTACTCTTATCATGAACTTATTATACATCAGGTACTGTGCTTCCTGCTTTTCCTATTTTAGGATGTTTAATGGACATTTGCTGAATGAAGGGATGAGTTAATTCTTCCAGCCATCCTGCAGGGATTACAGATGGGAAGTTAAGCATCTTGCTCAAGCTGTCACTGCAAATAGGCCAAAAAAAAAAAAATTCTGCCTCATTCCAAAAACCGTGAATTCTATACTCATGGTTTGTGCTAGAAACTGAAGAAAGATTGAAGTTATAAGCCACCAGTAACCCCTCAAAGAGTAGTATTAATGTGGAATAAGAAGGAGAGGAGCTGCATTGGCTCAACAAGAAGAGTCTAAACAAGAGCTAGAGACCAGAAGTGCAGGAAAGGGGTGTTGCTGGATGGAGGCTTAGTAAGGTGGCTGTGCTGGACTTGGTGTAGGTGCTCACCCTCTGATGATGTGAAGAATCTGCCGGCCAGGAGTCATGGTCTCCCGTGGAATTGTGGCTTCACATCTCTGGCCACTGCTCTCGATAGGATGTTCTATTTCTATGGTGGACAAGGTTGGGGGCATGAATGAGAGGCTTGTGCAGCTGTGGTCCTGGTACAGATCTTCCTTGACTCTAAATGTCCATGTTGTTGAGGCTCTCAAAATCTGGAGTTTGCATAAGGTTTTCTCTCCCTTTATGCATAAACTGAGCTCACAGGAAAGGGTGGTCCAAGCTGCCAGCACTTTCAATCACTGCTTCTGTCCCTGTGGACTTTCATCTGTAGCCAGCTGTGGGAATTATGAGCTAGGGAAGTGGGGGCTCATTTGGCATTATGTCTGCAACTCATCATCACTTTCTACCCCTTGCTCAAAGAATTTTCAAACAGCTCTTCCAAGAATAACCCAGCAAATGTGTTTATTCTCCAGGAGTTGAGGCCCTATCTGTCTCGGCCAGACAGCATTTGTTCCATGCCAGTAGACATCAGTGCAGAGCATATAAATGATTATGTCAAGCAGCTAAGCCATTAGGTAATTGGGCACAAGAGTTGATCTACTACCAGCGATGTTTTCCTAATGTCATTTAGTGTAGGACAAATGCAAAAAGAATTTCAAGCTAAGCTTGACAAATCCAGCTGATTCTCAATTATCTGACTAATGAGGCACAGAAATTTCCTGAGAACAATGATGGATAAGTCTCAAGCTGTATTTAGCAAAGCACATCTCCTATAGAAGGATTATGACAAAGCCACAGAAAGGGTATGTGTCACTGGATATAAGCAGGACACCTAGACTGAATTTTGAACTTACATTCTCTGGTAATGCTACTATTAACACTAAATTGCAGCAAAACAGATGGACTTAACATCAAAAAACCAAGGAAGGATTCCAGAGAGCCCAACTTTACAGATTGCTATAGCCATAAAAGTAGGTCAAGAAGGACCTCATGCATGTTCCAGGGAAATCTCTGAGATTATATGTATTTCAGCTAAATATAAACCACTTTCTGTGAAGACCGTACTATTGTGGCATGGCTGAGACTGAGTATACCAAGATTGTGCTGATACTTGGAGTAACTGACTCTTTGGGAAGAGGTCTAAGTTAGCCTCAACAATCCCAAATTCCATGCAAGTGTTGCTAGGGTTGTGGAGAAACTGTGCTTTGATTCTAGAATACCCTCAAAGGAAAAGGCAACATTTTAAAACAATTCTGGATGAAATTCCAAGCATGGGAGCATTTCACCTACTTCATCATGGAAATCTGTTGCAATTATTACCAAACAAACCAAGTGTCTTATGTGAGTTAAGTCCTGTTCCAAAGGAACATACATTGTTTCCAAATTACCATAGCTTTCTCCCCTCTTGTAACCTACTGTAATTTTTTCCACAAGAGTTATTAAGTAATTTTGTTTGTCTAAAGCTGCCCAGAATGTGTCCCTTCCAAATACTGTTCTTTTAAAGTTTTATTCCGAGTGTATTGAATGATGTCTCATCATTAGACCAGCTTTCTTAATCCCATTAAATAATGCAATGATAGTGGGTGGTTGGGGCAATGGGGGTGTGGGGGAGGGACAGACATATGGAAAAGGTGTCCAGATACTCACAGTAGAAGTGGGTCATTATGGCATCTCCCAGACAGGCAGGGTTACGTGTTGATTTTTGCCCTGGCATTGCCTGAAGTTGAGCTTCCCAGGTGGCTCAGCGGTAAAGAATCCACCTGCCAACGCAGGAGACTCAAGAGATGTGGGTTCAATCCCTGGGTCAGGAAGATCCCCTAGTAACCAACTCAGTGGTAACCCACTGAAGTATTCTTGCCATGGACAAAGGATTGTTATCAATGGGAAGTACAAATAATTTGTGGTAAATCCATACCACGAAATACCACACTGTAGCTGAAAGAAGAAGAGATTTCTGTACTAATCCAGGTAAATCTTCCACATTGTTAGGCAAGAAAAGCAAATTGTCAAAAAAAATGTAAATTATCTCATTCATGAGCAGAACTACTTTCATCTACCCATTCTGTATATGTAAATACACAGAGAAAAGACTGATGAATGTATATCAAGCCATTAATGGTTGTTTCTTCTGAGATGAGGAGATCAGGAGGTGGATGGGGACTAGAACAGGGGAAGTGGGATAAGGGAACTGTCACATTTCACTGTGTAAAGTTCTATTTTGTTTCTATCTTTTCAATAATTTGGTATTTTATGTATTACCAAATACATATATTTGGTAATATATGTACATTACTTATACATAGTATATGTATAATGTATATTACATTATACAAGTAATATGTATACATATTATACATATTGTATATTGTATATATTTTATATATTATACATATATATGTATACATATGTATATACATATTGTATATATAGTATACACATAATATGTATATTATACAAGTAATATGTATATACATATTATATACAAGTATTTATGTATATATACAAGTAATATGTATATTACTTACACATAGTATAAGATAAAAACAAATAGAAAGCTACATAAGATGAATGTAACACATGGACCAAGTCCCAAGGCACTTCATACCATTAAATTGATGCTGACCAGAAAAAAACGTACTATGAATATAGAATTCACATGCTGTTGGCCACCTTTGTTAGCACAGAATTACTTTCTGTGCGACATTTACTTTGATAGGATGAGGGAGATCTCATGCTTTGACAAATGTTGTGCCCACTGCATTTTCAGGTCTTTGTATTTGCCATTCCCACGGCCTGGAACACTCTTCCTACAAATATCCACATTTAGTTCTCCCACTTCTTTAGATATTTGCTCAAATATTTTCTCCTCAGCCAGGTCTTTCCTATCTTCCCTTCTTTGAACTTTAGTATTCAACATATCCCCCAGGACTCCCCATTGCCCATCCTTGCTTTATTTCCCTCCATAGTCTCTTCAGTCATCTAACACACTACAGTTTCACTTACTTGCTTGTTCAGTATCCATCTCCTCTCACTGCAAGTTAAACCTGTAAAGGTAGAAACATTTTTCAAATGTTTCATGGCCATAACCCTGGGTCTAAAATAATATCTGGCACATAGTATGTGCTTAATAAATTTTTGTTGAACCAATAGAAGAATGATTTATTAATTTCTTTTGAGTAAAGGAGACTGAATGTGGGAGCTATTGGAATAGCCCTGATGAAAAAGATTTGTTTCTCTGAACTCTAATCACCAAATCTTGCCATTGAGTAAGGAAATTTAAAAACTGGATGTAGGTTGCAAAAAGAGGGTTTCCAAATTTTCTTCTACTGGTGAAAGCATTTGCCCTCATTCACCCACTATAGTGGCTCAGCTGTAAAGAATCCTCCTGCCAATGCAGGAGATGCAGGTTTGATCCCTGAGTTGGGAAGATCCCCAAGAGAAGGAAATGGCAACCCACTCCAGTATTCTTGCCTGGGCAATTCCATGGACAGAGGACCTGGTGGGTTACAGTCCATGGTGTCATAAAAGAGTCAGACACAACTTACTGACTAAATAGCAACCCACTATTCAGCATTGAAACTCAGAAAGAGAGAGAAAATTAGAGCAGAGATACCATTTCCCTTTCTCCCTACTTCTAGCCAAGCTGAACCAATCATGGAATCACAAATAATCTGAAATTTAATTCAGAATATGAGACTTCAGGCATTTCAAAGCTTAACTTCTAGATTATTAAAGCAATGTGTTACCCATCTCAGTTTGGACTTGCTGTGAACATAACTTTATTTCTATACTAAGTGGATTTTATCATCCACCCATTTACATTTCCTTCCTAGTGAGTCCTTATTTACACTCGCATTTCATTGTCCTTCAATATTCCCTGAATATGTCTTAACATGAAAATATATTCTTTAATTGACAAGTCCAGCAATCCAAGATAAAATATAGCAATGAGTGGGTTCTTGGATCTTTCTTTGTATTTGACAATATTAAGCTTAAAGGCAGAAAGCATTAAACTGTTTTTGAAAGCATACTGTATTTTTCAAATTCTTTGTCCACAAGAGGACTATCTGAATGTATAATGCAGAGCCAGTTTTGGAAGACCAAGGAAATTAAAGAGAATTAGAAGCAAAATAACCTAAAGGAAGAGCACCTATGTGGGGGATGTGAGGTGTTCATTAAGAGTTGGAAAAATTATTTTCTTCCCTAAATTCCATAAGGATGTCAAACCAACAGAAAAGAACAGAGCCCTAGCCCTAAAGCCATGAGGCACCATTTAGTTTGACATATTTGTTTGGTATCTTCCAAGGGGCACAGAATAAAGATATTCCAAAACTGGTAAAAGATAAATCTTCCTTGTCATTGTTTAAAACCCCTTCAAGGAGACAGAATAACAAACCATTCTTCTTGTAGGAGCCTAAGCTCTTCAGATCTCATCTACATCTCGCTTGCTTCCATTTAAATTTAATGCCTCCTCTATAGTGCTTGGAGTAAACAGACAGAGATGTCCCTTCTTGGGAAATCTGAAGTTTCCCACTGCCCCCCCACCCCGACATGGGCTGGGGCACAGCTTCACGTGTTCACGTGGTGTGCTTTACACTGAGGTGCAAAACACAGTGTTCTGTAAACATTTCTAGGAACTATTATGAAGCACCAAGGCTGCTCTGCCAATCAGATCCTGGATAAACTGAGCACTGCTCAGCCTATCATAACAGGCTACACGTTGCCTGCAGGTCTAGCTGTTAAAATGACTGAGCAATGCTCCCAAACAGGTTGGGTGGTGACTATGGGCCCCATGACTCACCCTCACCTTAGTTTTAACAGACAGGCTTTGGAAACCAGGCTGGTAAGGGTCTGCTGGGTAGATTCCATGTGCTGCTCCATCCCGTCTGAATTGCCCGGTAGCCTTGAGCTCTGTGTGTCTGGGCAGGATGGGGGTGGGGCATATCAAGAACGAGGCATCAGAATATAAGCCGTGATATCCAAAGTGTTTGGTCAGCTGTGCAAAGCCTAATATCTGGTTCAGTGCAAGTTTCATGAAGCCAAACCGCCAGGTCAAGCTTGGGGACATTACTTGTGGCATGGGCTGGTTTTTACCCTTTGGGTTTTATGCAAATTTGAAAACAACAAATTTTCTTGCATATCCTCTTTTATCCTATGCCCAATTTCGGTAGATTCTACTGTCTCAAGTCAATGGAAGAAATACACTTCCCGTGTCCATGTTTCCATAAGCACATGGTTTTACTTATTCTGCTGCTGCTGCTTAGTCACTTCAGTCGTGTCCGACTCTGTGCGACCCCATAGACGGCAGCCCACCAGGCTCCGCCGTCCCTAGGATTCTCCAGGCAAGAACACTGGAGTGGGTTGCCATTTACTTCTCCAGTGCATGAAAGTGAAAAGTGAAGGTGAAGTCACTCAGTCGTGTCTGACTCTTCGCGACCTCATGGACTGCGGCCCACCAGGCTCCTCTGCCCATGGGATTTTCCAGGCAAGAGTACTGGAGTGGGTTGCCATTGCCTTATACTACAAAGTAGTAATTACTCTGATAAAACAATGATGACATATTAATAAGGATACAATTATGAGTTTGACATTACCAGTGGCAATGTAAAGATTGTTGATTTTTTTTTTTTTCTATTATTGAAATGGTTTGAATTGTATTCCTTGTTCAAGGTTTTGGAAATAATTAGAATTCTTTGATTACACAAGTGTCTCATGAAATGTGTTAAAGAGATTGTTCTCTGATTTGCAAGTGTCCCAACATGGTTTTTAAGCAGATGCTGCACATCCCTGGCCAATTATCATACAAAATGCAACTATTTCTCTTTGTCTGTCACTAGTGCCTGAATAGACAGCATTAGACCTAACTGTATAATTTTGGCTTAATTTTCATGTCTGATAGTATAGTAATGTTGTGAGGCATTTACTTAGCAACAGGGGTAAATGTTTTAAATGTGATTTCCCTTCTTCAGCCTCTTTGGAAATAGGCCTAAATTAAGAAGGGCTCCTTCAGTGTCTTCAGAGGAGAGACCATGTGTTTGCACACACACCTTGGCTTGATTTTCCTTCCTCCCTGTGGTGATCGTGATGAGGTGAGGGTCTGCAAAATTCTGAAGTGCAGACAAATTATTCCATACTTTTATGAATGCAAGATGGAAAATGTGACCAAAATATTGCAGAGAATCTCATTTACGTCTGTTTAAGCTTTGTGTTAATACCTCACACTGGGTGGCTTCAACAACAGAAGTGTATTGTCTCGCAGTGCTGGAGGCTGCAAGTCTGAGATCAGGGTGTTGGCAGGACTGGTGCCTTCTGAGGGCCTGAAGGAGAATCTGTTCCATTCTTCTCCCCTGGCTTCAGGTGGTTTGCTGGCAGTCATTGGTGATCCTTGGCTTGAAGATCTCTGCCTTCATCTTCACATGACATCTTTCCTCTGTGTGTGTGTGTATGTGTGTGTGTGTGTGTCCAAATTAAGGCACCAGTCATATTGGATGAGGAGCCCACCCTACTCCAGTATGACTTCATCTTAACTAATTACACTTGCCACAAACCTGTTTTCAAATAAAGTCCCATTCTGAGATCCTGACCACTGGGATTTCAACATATGCATTTGTGGGGGATACAATTCAACTCAAAACAAGCTTCAAATACATAATAGACTATGTAATTCAATGAATATATATTAAATTATAAGTTGATTTTTCAAGATTAGTGTGACATTTGCTTTTCAACTT
This sequence comes from Cervus elaphus, assembly GCF_910594005.1. Lineage (NCBI taxonomy): Eukaryota > Metazoa > Chordata > Mammalia > Artiodactyla > Cervidae > Cervus > Cervus elaphus. Next base: position 15,226,726 of record NC_057839.1, on the reverse strand, counting down.
CTAGTAACTCCTGCAAGACTCTTGTGTCTTGCTATACCAAGCACCAGGAAGAAGAATTAAAATTTCCAGCAAAGCCCTTGCTGTCCACCAAATTTTGGTCCAGCCTTTCCCAGTACAAGATAATAAGAATACCTTATTTACCACTTGCTCCTCACTTTAGTCACTGTTTCCTTCACTGCTTCTATTAATTTTGATAAAATATGAGAGTATATGCTTTGTAAAGGGGCACAGCCCTCATTGGGAGTCTAACAGAGAGTATGTGTTAAACTGAGCCCAGAGACCTTTTCAGGTTTTCAGATTCTTACAGTGTGTTAAGTTGTGTGTATTAGTTACTTAGTCATGTCCAGCTCTTTGCAACCCTAGGGACTGTAACCTACCAGGCTTCTCTGTCCATGGGATTCTCCAGGCAAGAATGGAGTAGATTCCCATTCCCTTCTCCAGGGGATCTTCCTCACCCAGGAATTGAACCTGGGTCTCCTGCATTGCAAGTGGATTCTTTACTGTTTGAGCCACCAGGGAAAACTTAACACTCATGAGCTATCTTCCAGACCCGTAAAGAATACCATAACAGGATACTAAGGAAATGTCACATTGAGAGACACGACTAATCAGAAGAACCTCATTAATTATTGCAAGATGCACAGGCTAGTGAAGTAGGCCCAGAGCCACACAAGCGATGATGGGAAAGGGACCTGCATTTGTGGATGTGAGAGAGAGGTTCAGTCTAGGAGGCAGACTGAAGGAGAGTCTGAGAGGCCTGGTAACAGATAGCAGGTGGCATGCCAGGCTGGCACAGTCCTGAGAAGGCCCAAATTGGAGTCACAGAGATGGGTAGGGAAGCTTGGCCTTGGGAAGTTCAGGAGCAGATGGTAATCAGAAACACAGGCAAGCAGCTCAAATTTGAGAAAACAGACCCAAGTCACAATGCTCCTGGTAGGAATTTTCTCTCAAATATGGCAGAGACCCTCCTCAGCACTTTAATTTTTCACTCCTCAGTTGTTGGAGGCATTGTTCTTTCTCTGTTGGTGTCCTGTCCCTCAAATGCTCTAATTCTCCCAGATTCTCCTACTTCTTGTTTATTCACTGAAACCCATTTGCTTTGTGTTTCAAGGGGAGAAAGATGGCTGTAACAGGGACAGATTCAGTAAAGCAGTGGGGAGAGATGTCTCATTGCAGTGAGCTGAGGAGAAAGAATGGGAGATAATAGCTAGCCAGCCTTTCTGCGATAGGAGACAGATGACTGAGTAATCTCACTAAGACACCAGGGAGTCCTTGGGTTTCCTGACTCTTCACCACCCATACTTACTTTGAAGTCATTTCACTTATATTCATCTCTTTTAATACCATCCATGCATTGATTACTCCTCAACTTGCATCTCCAAGCCTGACTGGTCTCCTGAACATCAGACTCGTATTTCCAGCTGCTTACTTGAGCTCTGCTTTTGTATGTCTCCAACAGAATCAATCCTCTGCAAAGTAATCAAAGGGATCTTCTAGAACAGTAAAGTAGATCATGCTATTTTCTTATTTAAAGCCTTACAAAGGCTTTCTAAAATACTTTCTCAATTCCTTTTTATGGCCTTCAAGATACTACATAATCTTCCTTGCTAATCTCACTTCTTGGGCTTGCCTAGTGACTCAGGTGGTAAAGAATGGCCTGCAATTCAGATGACCTGGGTTTGATCCCTGGGTTGGGAAGATCCCTCGGAGGAGGGCATGGCACCTCACTCCAGTAGTCTTGCTTGGAGAATCCCTATGGACAGAGGAGCCTGGTGGCCTACAAAGAGTTGGACATGCAACTGAGCAACTAAGGCCATGCACACACAATATTACTTCCAACAATTTTCTGATTTTTTCACTATGCTGCAGTCACACTACCAAATTTACATCTGTTGGCTGAGCAAGCTCTCTGATTGTAAACTTGTAGTTCATTTTACCTGAGTGATCATTCACCAGATCTTCATTTAGTTGCCTCCTTCTCATCATTCAGGCCCAAGAAGGTAAGTTACTGCTTCCTAAGTGGCCTTTCTCAGACTCACAGTCCAAAGTAGCAAAGTCCATCCACTGCCCTCAAGGTACGCTTTCCTTTTACACTGGCTAACTTGATTCACAGTGTGTATTTTTGCAAATTGGTTTACATCTATACTGCCTGTTTCTTCTTCCAAACTTCCATCATGAGATAGACAATTACTCAGGGAAAATAAGAACCATGGGGATTTGTGTTTGGTTTTTCTTTGTTTGTTTGGCTTAGCATGACATTTCCAGTGTCCAAGATAGTTCCAGTTATATAAATGTTCAATAAGCATTTACTGAATGGTTGTTGTTCATTTGCTCAGTTGTGTCCAACTCTTCGTGACCCCATAGACTGCAACACGCCAGGCTTCCCTGTCCTCCACCATCTCTTGCAGCTTGCTCAAACTCACATCTATCGAGTCAGTGATACCATACAACCATCTTGTCCACGGTCATTCCATTTTCTTTCTGCCTTCAAACTTTCTTAGCATCATGCGCTTTTCTAATGAGTTGGCTGTTTGCATCACATGGCCAAAATATTGGAGCTTCAGTCCTTCCAATGAATATTCATGACGGATTTTTTTAGGATTGACTGGTTGGATCTCCTTGAAGTCCAAGGGACTCTCAAGACTCTTCTCAAACACCACAGTTCAAAAGTATCAATTCTTCAGTGCTCAGTTTTCTTTAAGGTCCAACTCTCACACCCATACATAACTACTGAAAAAACTATAGATTTGACTCTACAGATGTTTGTTGGCAAAGTAATGTCTCTGCTTTTTAATATGCTGTCTAGGTTTGTCATAGCTTTTCTTCCAAGTAGCAAGCGTCTTTTAATTTTGAGGCTGTGGTCACCATCTGCAGTGATTTTGGAGCTCAAGAAAATAAAGACTCTGTTTCCATTGTTTCCCCATCTATTTGCCATGAAGTGATGGGACTGGATGCCATGATCTTTTTTGTTGTTGTTGTTGTTGAGTATTAAGCCAGATTTTTCACTCTCCTCTTTCACCTTAATTAAGAGACCCTTTAGTTTTATTGCTTCTCCCCATTAAGAGACCCTTTAGTTTCCTCGCTTTCTACCATAATGGTGGTGTCATCTGCATGTCTACTACATGCTTCTGCTTCATCCAGCCTGGGATTTCACATGATGTACTCTGCATATAAGTTAAACAAGTAGGGTGACAATATACAGCCTTGATGTACTCTTTTCCCAATTTGAAACCAGTCCTTTGTTCCATGTCTGGTTCTAACTCTTGCTTCTTGACCTGCATACAGGTTTCCCAGGAGGCAGGTCAGGTGGTCTGGTATTTCCATCGCTTTAAGAATTTTCCACAGTTGGTTGTGATCCATACAGTCAAACCCTTTAGTGTAGTCAATGAAGTGGGAGTAGACGTTTTCTGGAATTCTCTTGCTTTTTCAATGATCCAGCGGATGTTGGCAGTTTGATCTCTGGTTCCTCTGCCTTTTCTAAAACCAGCTTGAAAATCTGGAAGTTCTCAGTTTGTGTACTGTAGAAGCCTGACTTAGAGAATTTTGAGCATGACCTTGCTAGCATGTGAAATGAGTGCAATTGTGCCAAAGTTTGAACATTCTTTCACATTGCCCTTCTTTGGGACTGGAATGAAAACAGCTTTTCCAGCCCTGTGGCCACTGCTGAGTTTTCCAAATTTGCTGGCATGTTGAGTGCAGCACTTTCACAGCATAATCTTTTGGGATTTGAAATAGCTCAATAGGAATTCCATCACCTCCACTAGCTTTGTTTGTAGTGATGCTTCCTAAGGCCCACTTGACTTCACACTTCAAGATGTCTGGCACTAGGTGAGTGATCACACCTTTGTGGTTATCTGGGTCATGAAGATCTTTTTTGTATAGTTCTTCTGTGTATTCTTGCCACCTCTTCTTAATATCTTTTGCTTCTGTTGGGGCCATACCATTTCTGTCCTCTAATGTGCCCATCTTTGCATGAAATATTCCCTTGGTATCTCTAATTTTCTTGAAGCGATCTCTAGTCTTTCCCATTCTATTGTTTTCCTCTATTTCTTTGCATTGATCACTGAGGAAGGCTTTCTTAACCTTGCTATTCTTTGGAACTCTGCATTCAAATGGGTATATCTTTCTTTTTCTCCTTTGCTTTTCCATTCTCTTCTTTTCTCAGCTATTTGTAAGGCCTCCTAAGACAGCCATTTTGCCTTTTTGCTTTTCTTTTTCTTAAGGATGGTTTTGATCCCCAGCTCCTGTACAATGTGATGAACCTCCATCCACACTTCTTTAGGCACTCTGCCTATCAGATCTAATCCCTTGAATCCATTTGTCACTTCTACTGTATAGTCATAAGGGATTTGATTTAGGTCATACCTGAATGGTCTAGCAGTTTTCCCTACTTTCTTCAATTTAAGTCTGAGTTTGGCAATAAGGAGTTCATCATGGGAGCCACAGTCAGCTCCCAGTCTTGTTTTTGCTGACTTTATAGAACTTCTCCATCTTCGACTGCAAAGAATATAATCAATTTCATTTCAGTATTGACCATCTGGTGATGTCCATGTGTAGAGTCATCTCTTACATTGTTGGAGGAGGGTGTTTTCTATGAGCAGTGTGTTTTCTCCTGGCAAAACTCTGTTAGTCTTTGCACTGCTTCATTTTGTACTCCAATGCCAAACTTGCCTCTTGTTCTAGGTATCTCTTGACTTCCTACTTTTGCATTCCATTCACCTAGGATGAAAAGGACATCTTTTTTTTTTCTTTTGGTGTTAGTTCTATAAGGTCTTGTAGGTCTTCATAGAACCATTCAACTTCAGTTTCTTCGGCATTTGTGATTGGGGCATAGACTTGGATTACTGTGATGTTGAATGGTTTCTCTTGGAAATGAACAGAGATCATCTGTTGTTTTTGAAATTGCATCCAAGTACTGCATTTTGGACTGTTTTGTTGACTATGATGATTACTCCATTTTTTCTAAGGGATTCTTGCCCACAGTAGTAGATACATTGGTCATCTGAATTAAAAATTTGCCCATTCTTGTCCATTTTAGTTCACTGAACCTGAGGCAAAACTATGGTAGGCATAATGGTAGAAATGGTGACCTCCCTTCAAAGGATTTATGCCAGCACCCATGGTTCCCAGGACTGTGGTAGTCAGTGCCCTGACCTTGTGGCAGGCCACGGCTGACCCACACCTCCACTGGAAGGTCTCCCACTCACTCATTGGAGAAGATGAGTGCATGTCCTTCTACTCCACTGTGTGGGCACATCTTGGGACCACAAGCCTCTTATCCTCAAGCCTGTCATCCTATCAGAGGGCAGACTGAATGAAAACCACAATCACAGAAAACTAACCAAACTGATCACTATCTTGTCTAACACAATGAAACTCTGAGTCATGCTGAGTAGGGCCACCCAAGACAGATGGTCATGGTGGAGGGTGCTCAGGGTGCTGAATCACTAAGCTGTGTCCAACTCTTTGTGACCCCATGGACTGCAGTCCATCAGGCTCCTCTCTCCATTGAATTTTCCAGGCAAGAATACTAGAGTGGGTTGCCATTTCCTACTCCAGAGGATCTTTCCTGGCCCAGGGATCGAATCCGAGTCTCCTGCATTGGCAGGCAGATTCTTTACCACTGCACTACCTTGGAAGGTAAAGGTTGAGTGTGTGCATGCTAAGTCAGTTCAGCATGTCTAACTTGTTACAACCCCAAGGACTATAGCTCACCAGGCTCCTCTGTCCATGGGGTTTCCCAGGCAACAATACTGGAGTGGATTGCCATTTCCTTCTCCAGTCATGGTGGAGAGTTCTAACAAAATGTGGTCCACTGGAGAAGGGAATGGCCAATCACGTCAGCATTCTTGCCTTGAGAACCCCGTGAACAGTACGAACAGCATATACTGAATAAGCAACTAGAAATATGTCCAGAATCCAACTGTTTCTTACCACTTCCACTGCTTCTGCTCTGGTATAAGCCATCATCTTCTCTTGCCTCAGTTACTAATGTAGCTTCCTAATTAGTTTCCCTTCTGTTTTTGCCGCCCTCAGTTTATTCTCAGCAGTCAAAGTGAACTCATAAAAATGGTGACAAACACTTCTCTGCTCAAAACCCTCCACTGACTTCTCATCTCGGAGTAACATTCAGTCTTCACATATCTTGATTCTTTGCTACCTCTGATTACATCGCCTATTACTCTCCCTTCCTTACTTTACTCCATCTATAGTGACCTCCTTGATAGGCAATGAGAATGCCAAGCATGCTTCTGTTTCAGAAATTTTGCACTTGTTATTCCCTCTGAGTGGAGTGTTCTTCCCCAGACATCCATTCACGTGGCTTGCTTTTGTCTTACACTTCCTTCAAGTCTTAACTAAACTGTCACTTTATCAAGACCCTTACAGGCTACTATAATAAAAATATAATATATATAAAAGTTATGTTGTCACCCTGCTTATTTAACTTATATGCAGAACACATCATGCAAAATGCCAGGCTGGATGTAGCTGGAGTCAAGATTGCAGGGAGAAATAACAACCTCAGATATGCAGATGATACCACCCTAATGCAGAAAACGAAGAGGAGCTAAAGAGCTTCATGATGAAAGTGAAAGGAGAGAGTGAAAAGGATGGTTAAAACTCAACATTCAAAATATGAATATCATGGCATCCTGTCCCATCACTCATGGCAAATAGATGGGGAAACAATGGAAACTGTGACAGACTTTATTTTCTTGGGCTCCATATCACTGCAGGTGGTGACTGCAAACATGAAATTAAAAGTCGCTTGAGACTTGGAAGAAAAGCTATGGCAAAGCTAGACAGCATATTAAAAAGCAGAGACATTACTTTGCTGACAAAGGTCTGTCTAGTCAAAGCTATGATTTTTCCAGTAGTCATGTATGGATGTGAGAGTTGGACCATAAAGAAAGCTGAGCACTGAAGAATTGATGCTTCTGAACTGTGGTGTTGGAGAAGACTCTTAAGAGCCCCTTAGGTTGCAAGGAGATCAAATCAGTCAATCCTAAAGGAAACCAGTCCTGAATATTCATTGGAAGGACTGATGCTGAAGCTGACACTCCAATATTTTGGCCACCTGATGCAAATAATTGACTCATTGGAAAAGACCCTGATGCTGAGAAAGATTGAAGGCAGGAGGGGAAGGGGACTACAGAGGATGAGATGGTTGTATGGCATCACCAACTCCAAGGACATGAGTTTGAGCAAGCTCTGGGAGTTGGTGATGGACAGGGACACCTGGCTTGCTTCAGTCCATGGGGTCTCAAAGAGTCAGACATGACTGAATGACTGAACTGGACTGAAAACGCTACCATAATATGAATATTATATATGTTAAACACTTAAATGTATAGTATATAAATATAATAATGCAGTCAATACAGCTCTATCTAATAGATTCTGGCTGATGCTTGACAGAAAATCACAAAATTCTGTAAAACAGTTATCCTTCAATTAAAAAAAATAAAGTGGCAAAAAAACAGATAAACAACAAAGTCCTAGTGTATAGCATAAGAATCATATTCAATACCTTATGATAAACCATAATGGCAAAGAATATAAAAGGTATATATGTATATATTTGTATAACACAGTCACTTTGCTGTATACTAAAAATTAACATATTTTAAATCAACTATATTCAATAAAACAAATGAGATTTAAAAATTAAAAAAACTACAGTTCTATTTTTTTAAAAACTGTATCAGGACAGATCAAACATTTAGCTCAGTTTGATCTTTATCAGAAATCCTGGTTATCACTTACTTAGCATTAAAAAGTATGTTATTTCAGCCTATGAGTAATGAGTAATGAGCTATTCAACATATTGACTGTATTCTGAGATACCCTTCATAAAAAAAAACCTTGAAAGCATTGAAATGCTGTTTATCGACATCAAGTGTGACATGGCGAAGTGATTGTTTTCACTTTCCTCATTTCAAAAATTCTTATGATTCTTGATTTCCTTGATTTTAATGCAAGATGCCTATTTATCTGGTCATTGAACCAAAAGATATAGTCTTATTGGCTAGAACATAATAATATCCCATTTTCCTCATTTACTTCAATATCAGATCAAGATCAGGAAATACTCTGCCAACTGTTCTCTTTGCAAAAAATAGGGTTCTAACACTCAGGTACTTTAATCTCCTTTAATGTCCACAGCAGCATATATAAATTGTGTCCTTTAGTACTGATCCCAATACACCTATCTCATAAACTGCATTTGAGTCTTTTTTTTTTTTTTTTGGTATTCAACTCTTTATTAACTATTTTAAAATGTTCTTTTTTATATCATGAATTTTAATATTAACATTGTAAAAACATATTGATCATCTCTCTTTCATACATGCTCCACTTATGCTGAGACATGATTAAAATTCTACACATCAGTATTTTGAGTTAGATATGAAGTAAAATGCAAGCTATGAACTATATAAGTTCTTGATCATTTTATGCTGCAATATTCTTAGTTCAGTTCAGTTCAGTCACTCAGTCATGTCCAACTCTGCAACCCTGTGGGCTGCAGCACCTCAGGCCTCCCTGTCCATCACCAACTCCGGGAGTTTACTCAAACTCATGTCCATTGAGTCAGTGATGCCATTCAACCATCTCATCCTCTGTTGTCTCCTTTTCCTCCCACCTTCAATCTGTCCCAGCATCAGGGTCTTTTCAGGTGAGTCAGTTCTTCACATCAGGTGGCCAAATTATTGGAGCTTCAGCTTCAGCATTAGTCCCTCTAATGAATAATCAGGACTGATTTCCTTTAGGATGGACTGGCTGGATCTCATTGCTGTCCAAGGCTCTCAAGAATCTTCTCCAACACCAAAGTTCAAAAACATCAATTCTTTGGTGCTCAGCTTTCTTTATAGTCAAACTCTCACATCCATATGTTACTACTAGAAAAACTGCAATTTTGACTAGATGAACCTTTATCAGCAATGTCTCTGCTTTTTAATATGCTGTCTAGGTTGGTCATAACTTTTCTTCCAAGGAGCAAGTGTCTTTTAATTTCATGGCTGTAATCACCATCTGCAGTGATTTTGGAGCCAAAAAAAAAGTATGTCACTGTTTCCAGTGTTTCCCAGTCTATCTATGGGACCAGATGCCATGATCTTAGTTTTCTGAATGATGAGTTCTAAGCCAACTTTTTCACTCTCCTCTTTCACTTCCATCAAGAGGCTCTTTAATTCTTCTTCACTTTCTGTCATAAGGGTGGTATCATCTGCATATCTGAGGTTATTAATATTTCTCCTGGCAATCTTGATTCTAGCTTGTGCTTCATCCAGTCCAGCATTTCTCATGCTGTACTCTGCATATAAGTTAAATAAGCAGGGTGACAATATACAACCTTGATGTACTCCTTTCCCAATTTGGAACCAGTCTGTTGTTCCATGTCCAGTTCTAACTGTTGCTTCCTGACCTGCATACAGATTTATCAGGAGGCAGGTCAGGTGGTCTGGTATTCCCATCTCTTTCAGAATTTTCCACAGTTTATTGTGATCCACACAGTCAAAGGCCTTGTCATAGTCAATAAAGCAGAGGTAGATGGTTTTCTGGAACTCCCTTGCTTTTTTGATGATCGAGCAGATGTTGGCAATTTGACCTCTGGTTACTCTGCCTTTTCTAAATCCAGCTTGAACATCTGGAAGTTCATGGTTCACATACTGTTGAAGCCTGGCTTGGAGAATTTTGAGCATTACTTTGCTAACATGTGAGATGAATGCAATTGTGTGGTAGTTTGAGCATTCTTTGGCATTGCCTTTCTTTGGGATTGGAATGAAAACTGACCTTTTCCAGCCCTGTGGCCACTGCTGAGTTTTCCATATTTGCTGCCATATCGAGTGAGCACTTTCACAGCATCATCTTTCAGGACTTGAAATAGCTCAACTAGAATTCCATCACCTCCACTAGCTTTGTTCGTAGTGATGCTTCCTAAGGCCCACTTGACTTCACATTCCAGAATATCTGGCTCTAGGTGAGTGTTCACACCATCGTGATTATCTGGGTCATGAAGATCTTTTTTGTAGAGGTCTTCTGTGTATTCTTGCCACCTCTTCTTAATATCTTCTGCTTCTGATAGGTCCATACCATTTCTGTTCTTTATTGTGCCCATCTTTGTATGAAATGTTCCCTTGGTATCTCCAATTTTCTTGAAGAGATCTCTAGTTTTTCCCATTCTATTGTTTTCCTCTATTTCTTTGCATTGATCACTGAGGAAGGCTTTCTTATCTTTCCTTGCTATTCTTTGGAACCCTGCATTCAAACACCTATATCTTTCCTTTTCTCCTTTGCCTTTAGCTTCTCTTCTTTTCACAGCTATTTATAAGGCCTCCTCAGACAGCCATTTTGCCTTTTTGCATTTCTTTTACATGGGGATGGTCTTGATCACTGCCTCCTGTACAATGTCACAAATCTCTGTCCGTATTTCTTCAGGCACTCTGTCTATTAGATCTAATCCCTTGAAACTATTTGTCACTTCCACTGTATAGTCATAAGGGATTTGATTTAGGTCATACCTGAATAGTCTAGTGGTTTTCCCTACTCTCTTCAGTTTAAGTCTGAATTTGGCAATAAGGACACCAAATGTACTGGAGCCATGATCTTAGACTTCCAGACATCAAAACTGTGAGGAATAGTTTTCTGTTTTTTATAAGCCAAGCATAGCCAAGCTATAACATTTTTCTATAGCAGCTTGGACTATGACAGGGGTGGTCAGTTTGAACAGAGTGGAATACTACCTTTTTGTACTGCACAAGCTTTGGCTCTATGTCTACTCACGGTGGCCATTTTCATCCCATATCCTAGTGCAGAGCATGACACTTTCCACATTAATGTAATGACTTGTAACAGTAACATAACAGTAATGACTTGACAAGATACTTGACTTTCCAAGTGCTTTCACATTTATTGTTTTGGCTAGGTGTGGCTAAACTGTCCTGACCAAGCCAATGAATGTTTTCCCCTGAGCTAGAAAATGGTTTATTGAGGGTATACTTCAGTCATAATAACCCCTCCATTCCCAGATGGCTCAGTGGTAGGGAATCCGCCTGCCAATGTAGGAGAAACAAGAGATGCAAATTTGACCCCTGGGTTGGGAAGATCCCCTGGAGGAGAAATGGCAACCCATTCCAGTATTCTTGCCTGGAGAGTCCCATGGACAAAGGAGCCTGGCAGGCTACAGTCTATGGGGTCACAAAGAGTCAGACACAACTGAGAACATACCTTTTGGATTTGGATCTTAAAGAGAAACACTTATAGAGTTGATGGTCTCTGTGACAGCAGGAAGAAAGCAAGGGTTTTCTACCATCCTATCCTGTCTATAGGCTTCCCTGATGGCTCAGATGGTAAAGAACCTGCCTGCAATGCAGGAGACTGGGTTTGATTCCTAGGTCCCCTGGAGAAGGAAATGGCAACCTACTTCAGTATTCTTGCCTGGAGAATCCATGGACAGAGGCTATAAGCCCATGGTGTCACAAAGATTCAGACTTGACTGAGCAACTAACACACCCTGTCTATGAAATTTAGATTTTGGGAAAATAAAAGACATGGGTCAGGATGAAAATGAATTTTAGGTCATAAAAAAAGGAAGAGACAGGTCTCTCAAAACATGGACGCAGCTCAGAAATATTTGATTCATAGAAGTAACAAGATGAGCTGACATGGGTTGCATGCTCCTCAGCTTCCATGGAGATTTTAAGTGTCACACTCCACTGAGAACACAAATTCCAGTTTAGACATGTAGCTCAAGAGATTCTTATGTAACCTTTGCTGCTGCTACTGCTGGTGCTGTTGCTGCTAAGTCGCTTCAGTAATGTCCAACTCTGTGCGACCCCATAGACGGCAGCCCACCAGGCTGCCTCGGCCCCAGGATTCTCCAGGCAAGAACACTGGAGTGGGTGCATGGAGCTAAAATCTTTAATCACATTGGTGGAATCTGTAGGATCTCACTGAACTGAAACATTTAAAGTAATACTTAAAGACATCTGCATTTATGCCTCAGATACCCAAGTTCTAGAAGTGAGTTAGGTTTCCTTTTTCTTTATGGGTATCATATTGATGGACAAAAGTTGCCTCCTTTCTCCTTCCCCCCTCTTTCCTTCTTACATCTTTTCCTCCTTTCCTGCCATCCTCCCACTCTCTCTCTTCTTTCCACAGCTATTTAGCATCTACCATGTGCAAGCTTGATATTTTACTTCAGAGTTTCTAAGATAATTTGTACACTACTTTGCCTACCTTAAAGATGATTATATCCATGGCTGATTCATGTCAATGTATGGCAAAAACCACTACAATATTGTAAAGTAATTAGCCTCCAACTAATAAAAATAAATGGGGGAAAAAAAAAACTAAGAAGAGAGGCATTTGACCCATGTGTTATCAACTCAAGGTGAGTCTTCTCTTGCCAGTATATTCCTTTTTGTTTCAGGAATACAATTCTTTCTTTGCTTGTGCCACACGGTATGTGGGGTCTTGGTCATTGAATCTGCACCAAGATCAGTGGTGCATGGAATCTTAGCCACTGGACCACCAGGGATGTCCCACAACTCTGTTTATTTAGAGGAGATTTAAATAGCTGTGAAACTCCATCTTGCTTCACATTCTCAGGGTAAAAAGCATAGATTCAAATTAATGTATGATGCAGTTAGTGAACATAAAGTATTCCACATGTTAATTTGAGCCTCTCAATTGGGATGTGCTTATGTGTATGTGTTAGTTGCTCAGTCGTGTCCAGCTCTTTACAGTTCCATGGATTGTAGCCTGCCAGTCTCCTCTGTCCATGGAATTCTCTAGATAAGAATACTGGAGTGGGTTACCATTTCCTTCTCCAGGGGACCTTCCCAACCCAGGGATCGAACTCACATCTCCTGCATTGCAGGTAGATTCTTTACCATCTGAGCCACCAGGGTAAAAAGCACAGATTCAAATTAATGTGCAATGTGGTTAGTGAGCATAAAATATTCCTATGTTAATTTGATCCCCTCAGTTGGGATATAGTTTCTTTAAATTGATGAAAACTTGAGTTTTCAATGAAATATACATGCTTGTGCAGTGATTCAAGCCACTAACAGGACTACTGAATATAAGAACATACTTCCTAGAAGGTAGACTTTAGGGAAACATCAAGGCCTGACCTTGTAATCATTAAGCCTAAACTAATGTTACTTTTTCTTGAGTGTTATTTAGGTGGCCTAAATAATAAAGTAACTTCATATCAGGCATATACTTTTCATCAAACTCTTCAAAATTTGAGACATTTAAAAAAAACAGGTTCAGGGCTTCTTGTATCTGAATCCTTTCCCCCAATACACAAAATATAACATTATTCAAAATGCAGAGTTGAGATAACAGGAAAAATAGGAACAATTTTCGGGTATCAGGCAATCGGACAAGCAGAGCACAATCCCACTGTTGAGACTTCCCTTGGCGGTTAACTCCAGGTGGAAGCATCTGTGATAGAAACCAGATGTTAAGATTTTCCTGGTTGAAGCACCCTAAGAGCTTTAAGACCCTCAGGGTAGCAGAATGACTCCTTAATCCCATTAGGAGAGAACTGGAAACTTTAAAAGTCTGTTCCTGAGTAAAGTACATGACTGAAGTGCTGTGTGCAGTGGCATAGGAAGGCAACAGAAAAGTTTATCTATCTCTGCCTGAGTTCCCAGACAATTTATAATTTGGGTCTGCTCCACACACAAGGTTGGGGTTTGAGTTTACACTCTCCCCAAGGCCCTCAAGGTTTTGATATCCTCACACTGAGAAGTGAATACCGGTGTGCCCCTGTACTTACCAACAATAATTCTGGGGCACTTGTCAGACGTGAACATGCAACCACTCCTCACCACATCTGCTCCATGACTCCCTCCAATGAAATGCATCTGGAGTTCAACTTTTACAAGTAAACAATCCAAGATGGATAAGAAACTAAATATGTAACAGGTAGAAGTGTTAGGAGATCAATATTTTCACTTTATAGCATATTCTAATGGTGAACATAAAATTATTGTGTACAAATAATTAAACATAATGAAAAATACACAAGAAATAAATGCCAAGAATCATTGGATTAAATTGAATCAAATGGAACTTTAAAAATTAAGCAATAACCAAATGGCTTATGGAGCAAATTAGAAACAGCTGAAGCAAAAATATTGAACTAGAAGATAGATCTAAGAAAATTAAGTAAAATGCAATTGAGGAAGATAAAAATATGAAAGAGAGATTCAGTGACATGAAGAGAGAATGAGAATGTCTATTATATATCTATTAAAAGTTTAAGAGGGAAAAAAAAAAGAATAATGAAAATGAATAGTCTAATAGTAACAAGAGGGTGGCTGAGAATTTTATGAAATTGATGAAAAATGTGAATCCTTAGGTCCCAGAGTAAAACTTTTAAGTAAGATAAATAGAGGAAAAACGATTGACAATTGATTCCTCATGGTGACAAGAGAGCTAGAGTACAATTGGCTAATATTGTCATATTGCTGAGAAAAATAGCTGTCAACCTAGAATTATAAATCAGACAAACTATCAGTCAACAGTGAAAGCATAATAAAGACAATTTAAAACAACAAGACATGGAGGCTTTACCACCCACATACCCTTGCTAAAGCAATTATTAAAATATTTACCTCAGAAAAAAGAAAATTGGACCCAGAAGGAAGAGAGGTTTCCAAAAGCAATAGTGGGCAAAATAATTGGCAAACATAGGGTAAACCTAAACACATGTTAACAATATAAAAAATGAAAATAATTATGAACAATGTGAGATTCATAAAAACAAAGTTGAAATAAAAATCTGAGAAAATGACATATAAGAGAAGAGGGAGCAATCAGAGTTAAAGTCTCTAAAGTCCTTGTAATATTTGGAAATGTGGTAAAATTATTCATTCACTTTGAACTTTGTTCAGAAGGCAAGCATTTTAAAAATCAAAGCATAAACCATAACGTCATAAACATTAAGGGTATAATTTCCCAGTCTGAAGAAAGGAAAGAAAGAATTAAGGACAATATACCATTCAGATTTAAGAAGAGGGAAAATAATAAAGATAAATAGGTGATATAGAAAGCATAAGACAAAGTGATAGAAATGAAAACTGTCAAGGAGAGAAAAACTTTAAATGAATTAACCTCATCAGTTAATTCTCTGTGGGAGAAGGCTAGGGTGGGATGTTTCGAAAGAACAGCATGTATATTATCTATAGTGAAACAGATCACCAGCCGAGGTGGGATGCATGAGACAAGTGCTCGGGCCTGGTGCACTGGGAAGACCCAGAGGAATTGGGTGGAGAGGGAGGTGGGAGGGGGGATCGGGATGGGGAATACGTGTAAATCTATGGCTGATTCATATCAATGTATGACAAAACCCACTGAAATGTTGTGAAGTAATTAGCCTCCAACTAATAAAAAAAAAAAAAAAAAAAAAAAAAAAGACAAGGACTACCAGATTGGGTTCACAAAACAAAATTCAACTACTTGATGTTTACAGGTTATACTTTATTTTATTCCAATTGTATTAGTCTATTTTGGCTGTTATAACAAAATAGCAGACCGGGTGGCTTAAACAGAAAAAAAATCTTTTCTCATAATTTTGAAGGCTGAAAGTCCAAGGTTAAAAAGCTGTCAGGGTCCATTTCTGGTAAGATCTTTCTTCCTGGCTTATAGGTGGCTGCCTTCTTGCTATGTCCTCACATGACTTTTTATTGGTGCCGCTAGTAGAGAGATGGACACAAAGAGAGAAAGGAAGCTCTAGCATTTCTTCTCATGAGGACAATAAACCTGTTGGATCAGGGCTCTACCCTTATGACCTCAGATCAGTTCAGTTCAGTCGCTCAGTCATGTCCGACTCTTTGTGACCCCATGAATCGCAGCAAGCCAGGCCTCCCCGTCCATCACCAGCTCCCAGAGTTTACTCAAACTCATGCCCATCGAGTTGGTGATACCATCCAACCATCTCATCCTCTGTCGTCCCCGTCTCCTCCTGCCCCCAATCCCTCCCAGCATCAGGATCTTTTCCAATGAGTCAACTCTTCGCATGAGGTGGCCAAAGTATTGGAGTTTCAGCTTCAGCATCAGTCCTTCCTATGAACACCCAGGACTGATCTCCTTTAGGATGGACTGGTTGGATCTCCTTGCAGTCCAAGGGACTCTCAAGAGTCTTCTCCAACACCACAGTACAAAAGCATCAATTTTTTGGCGCTCAGCTTTCTTCACAGTCCAACTCTCATATCCATACATGACCAATGGAAAAACCATAGCCTTGACCAGATGGACCTTTGTTGGCAAAGTAATGTCTCTGCTTTTTAGTATGCTGTCTAGGTTGGTCATAACTTTCCTTCCAAGGAGTAAGCGTCTTTTAATTTCATGGCTGTAATCACCATCTGCAGTGATTTTGGAGCCCAAAAAAATAAAGTCTGACACTGTTTCTACTGTCTCCCCATCTATTTCCCATGAGGTGATGGGACCAGATGCCATGATCTTAGTTTTCTGAATGTTAAGCTTTAAGCAAACTTTTTCACTCTCCTCTTTCACTTTCATCAGGAGGCTTTTCAGTTCCTCTTCACTTTCTGCCATAAGGGTAGTGTCATCTGCATATCTGAGGTTATTGATATTTCCCCCGGCAATCTTGATCCCAGCTTGTGCTTCTTCCAGCCCAGCGTTTCTCATGATGTACTCTGCATATAAGTTAAATAAGCAGGGTGACAATATACAACCTTGATGTACTCCTTTTCCTATTTGGAACCAGTTTATTGTTCCATGTCCAGTTCTAACTGTTGCTTTCTGACCTGCATACAGGTTTCTCAAGAGGCAGGTCAGATGGTCTGGTATTCCCATCTCTTTCAGAATTTTCCACAGTTTATTGTGATCCACACAGTCAAAGGCTTTGGCATAGTCAATAAAGCAGAAATAGATGTTTTTCTGGAACTCTCTTGCTTTTTCGATGATCCAGCAGATATTGGCAATTTGATCTCTGGTTCCTCAGCATTTTCTAAAACCAGCTTGAACATCTGGAAGTTCACGGTTCATGTATAGCTGAAGCCTGGCTTGGAGAATTTTGAGCATTACTTTACTAGCATGTGAGATGAGTGCAATTGTGTGGTAGTTTGAGCATTCTTTGGGATTGCCTTTCTTAGGGATTGGAATGAAAACTGACCTTTTCCAGCCCTGTGGCCACTGCTGAGTTTTCCAAATTTGCTGCCATATCGAGTGAGCACTTTCACAGCATCATCTTTCAGGATTTGAAATAGCTCAACTGGAATTCCATCACATCCCTAGCTTTGTTCATAGTGATGCTTTCTAAGGCCCACTTGACTTCACATCCCAGGATGTCTGGCTCTAGGTGAGTGATCACACCATCGTGATTATCTGGCTCATGAAGATCTTTTTTGTACAGTTTTCTGTGTATTGTTGCCACCTCTTTTTAATATCTTGTGCTTCTGTTAGGTCCATACCATTTCTGTCCTTTATCGAACCCATCTTTGCCTGAAATGTTCCCTTGGTATCTCTAATTTTCTTGAAGAGATCTCTAGTCTTTCCCATTCTGTTGTTTTCCTCTATTTCTTTGCATTGATCACCGAGGAAGGCTTTCTTATCTCTCCTGGCTATTATTTGGAACTCTGCATTCAAATGGGAATATCAGTTAAACTTAATTACTTCCTCAGAGGCCTCACTTCCAAACAGAGACACACTGGGGGCTTCAATATATGAATTTTGGAGAAGGAAATGACAACCCACTCCAGTATTCTTGCCTGGAAAATCCCATGATCAGAGGAGCCTGGTGGGCCACAGTCTGACAAAGAGTCAGACACAACCAAGCAACTGAGCACACACATAGTAATTTTGGGAGAACACAAACATTCAGTCCATTAACAGTGGTCTTTCATAAGTAGAATGCAAGGTGAAGATTCCAGAGCTAACACTTTGTTTGGTAAATGGAAGCATAGAGCAGGAGGGTGAGAAGGAAAAAGGAAGTAAAAGCACTAGTGTAAAAGATCACAGGTGAGGACTCACAATTCCTGATTGTGAAATTACTGTAAGGCTAAAGTAATCAAAGTTATGTGGTCTTGATAAAAGAACAGGCACACAGATTAATGAACCAAAGTAGAGAACTTAGAAAGAGATCCAAATATGTCCAGCTGATCTTTGACCAAAGAGAAAAAGCAAATCAAGGGAGAAAGCATAGTCTCCTCAGCAAAGGGTGCTGGGTGTCAACAACTGGATGTTGATATGCACAGTAATAACCTGGATAAGACCTTACTTCTTCCTCAAAAGCTAACTCAGGATGGGTCATAGAGATAAATGTAAAATGTAGAGCTATGAATCTTCTAGCAGAAAGTGAAGTGAAAGTCACTCAGTCCTGTCTGACTGATTGCAAACCCATGGACTATACAGTCCATGGAGTTCTCCAGGCCAGAGAACTAACCCTCCAAGTGTTAAGGTTAGGGTTACAGTTAATGTACTGGAGTGGGTAGCTGTTCCCTTCTCCAGGGGATCTTCCCAACCCAGGTCTCCTGCATCACAGAAGAAAAAATCTGTGAACTTGTGTTTAGAGATGAACTTTTAGCTACAACACTAAAACCAAGAAAGAAAGATGAAAGAAAGCAAAATTGATAAACAGAACTTTATTATAATTAAAAACTTCTGCTCTGTTCAAGACATGCATAAGAGAATGAAAAGACTCATGCTAAAAGTTATTCTAGACTCATCCTAAAATGTGTAAACTCAAGCTCCAGTAGGATCAAGCTGATCCACCGTAAAATACATACTCTTTAAAGGAAGACAGTATAAGCCAAATTCTCAACAATGGAGCATCTGTAGAGTGGACCATACTTAAAAAAATAAGGCATATTAGGAAGCAGGAAAATAGGAAAATGTCCCAAAACTTGGATAGAAAACAGTCAATAAAGACAGTCATAGATGAGGCAGATGTTGGAATTCCCACACAAAGACATTAAAACAGTGATTAGAAGTATGCTCAAGAACTTGATAACCACGATGGTGTGATCACTCACCTAGAGCCAGACATCCTGGAATGTGAAGTCAAGTGGGCCTTAGAAAGCATCACTATGAACAAAGCTAGTGGAGGTGATGGAATTCCAGTTGAGCCATTTCAAATCCTGAAAGATGATACTGTGAAAGTGCTGCACTCAACATGCCAGCAAATTTGGAAAACTCAGCAGTGACCACAGGACTGGAAAGGGTCAGTTTTCATTCCAATCCCAAAGAAAGACAATGCCAAAGAATGCTCAAAATACCTCACAATTGCACTCATCTCACACGCTAGTAAAGTAATGCTCAAAATTCTCCAAGCCAGGCTTCAGCTATATATGAACCGTGAACTTCCAGATGTTTAAGCTGGTTTTAGAAAAGGCAGAGGAGCCAGAGATCAAAAGCCAAAATCCTCTGGATCATCGAAAAAGCAAGAGAGTTCCAGAAAAATGTCTACTTCTGCTTTATTGACTATGCCAAAGCCTTTGACTGTGTGGATCACAATAAACTGTGGAAAATTCTGAAAGAGATGGGAATACCAAACCATCTGACCCGCCTCTTGAGAAACCTGTATGCAGGTCAGAAAGCAACAGTTAGAACTGGACATGGAACAATAAACTGGTTCCAAATAGGAAAAGGAGTACATCAAGGCTGTATATTGTCACCCTGCTTATTTAACTTATATGCTGAGTACATCATGAGAAACACTGGGCTGGAAGAAGCACAAGCTGGGATCAAGATTGCTGGGGGAAATATCAATAAAATCAGATATGCAGTTGACACCACCCTTATGGCAGAAAGTGAAGAAGAACTAGAGCCTCTTGATGAAAGTGAAAGAGGAGAGTGAAAAAGTTAGCTTAAAGCTCAACATTTAGAAAACTAAGATCATGGCATCTGGTCCCATCACTTCATGGGAAATAGATGGGGAAACAGTGGACACAGGGGCTGACTTTATTTTTGGGGGCTCCAAAATCACTGCAGATGGTGACTGCAGCCATGAAATTAAAAGACGCTTACTCCTTTGAAAGAAAGTTATGACCTACCTAGATAGCATACTAAAAAGCAGAGACTTTACTTTGCCAACCAAAATCTGTCTAGTCAAGGCTATCGTTTTTCCAGTGGTTATGTACGGATGTGGGAGTTGGACTTTAAAGAAAGCTGAGTGCCGAAGAATTGATGCTTTTGAACTGTGGTGTTGGAGAAGACTCTTGAGAGTCCCTTGGACTGCAAGGAGATCCAACCAGTCCATCCTAAAGGAGATCAGTCCTGGGTGTCCATTGGAAGGACTGATGCTGAAGCTGAAGCTTCAATACTTTGGCCACCTGATACGAAGAGCTGACTCGTTTGAAAAGCCCCTGATGCTGGGAAAGATTGGGGGCAGGAGGAGACGGGGACGACAGAGGATGAGATGGTTGGATGGCATCACTGACTTGATGGGCATGGGTCTGGGTGGACTCCAGGAGTTGGTGATGGACAGGGAGGCCTGGTGTGCTGTGGCTCAAGGGGTCACAAAGAGTCAGATACGACTGAGTGACTGAACTGAACTGAACAAGAACTTGAAGATAAAACTAGCCATGAGAGGATGTCCTAGCAGAAACTACAGAAAAGAGCACAAAAATTCTAAAACTAAAGCAATACAATGGGCTTCCTTGGTGGCTCAGACGGTAAAGCGTCTGCCTGCAATGCAGGAGACCTGGGTTCGATCCCTGGGTCAGGAAGATCCCCTGGAGGAGGAAATGGCAATCCACTCCAGTTCTCTTGCCTGAAAAATTCCATGGACTGAGGAGCCTGGTAGGCTACAGTCCATGGGGTCGCAAAGAATTGGACACGACTGAGCGAATTCACTTCACTTCAAAGCAGTACAGTATCTAAAATGCTAAAAAAAAAATTGTTAGTAGGACTTAAAAGTAGATTGAGAACATAGAACAAAGTATTAGTGAATCTGAAAATAGGTCAGTAGAAACTATTGCGATTTAGATGTACAGAGTGGAAAAAAATGAAAATAATAAACAGAGCCTAAAGACCACTGAGCACCGAAGAACTGATGCTTTCTAACTGTGGTGCTGGAGAAGACTATTGAGGGTCTCTTGGACAGCAAGGAGATCAAAGCTGTCAATCTTAAAGGTTGATCCAATGAATCATTGGAAGGACTGATGCTGAAACTGAGGCTGCAATACTTTGGCTATCTGGTGCAGGAACAGCCAACTTATCAGAAAAGACCCCAGTGCTGGGCAAGATTGAGGGCAGGAGGAAAAGAGGGTGACAGAGAATGAGATGGTTGGATGTCAGCACTGACTCAACGGATATCAGTTTGAGCAAACTCAGGGAGATAGTGAAGGACAGGGAAGCCTGACATGCTTCAGTCCATGGGATTGAAAAGAGTTGGACATGACTGAGTGACTGAATAACAAGTGACCTATGGGAGAGAAGAAAATATACATATCATTAGAGATCCAGAAGGAAAGGAGTGGGGTGGAATAAACATTTGAAAAAATAATGACAAAATTTTTCTAAATTCAATGAAAAGTTTAAACTCATATTTCCAAAAGTCTTTAAAATTGCTAGCAAAATAAACACAAAGAAAACCATATCTAGGCACATCATAATCAAATGGCTGAAAAGCAAAGATAAATAGAACAGTTTAAAAGCAGCCAGGTGGAAAAATAAAGGGAAAATAATCTTTAATAAACTTGTGAACCTCTCAAGGGAAATAATGTAGAGAAGAAAATGGAACAGTAATTGAAAGCACTGAAAGAAAAAACAAAAACAAAAAAAATCAAAGAAACAAAAAAATTCCTATCAACCTAGAATTCTATATCCAGTGTAAATATCCGTTTTTAAAAAAGCATACATAAAGACATTTTAATATTTAAAAAAAAGCTGAAAGAACATGTTAGTGGCTCATTTTTACTACATTAAACATTGAAAGAACTCCTTAAAGCCAGAGAGAAATGGTACTGGATGGAAACTTCATCATCAGTGAAGATGCTGAGATCTTCACTCAGGGATGAACACAGTGCATGTTCTAAAAAGACACACATACATATTTGAGCTAGGCCTGTAACAGAGATGGCATTTCAATTACCTGGGGAAAGGATAGAAACTTCTGTTACCACATGATGTTCTATATATAACTCTAAGTTATATACTTGTCTCATATTATGTACAAACATTAACTCCAGATGGATGGAAGACATATTTGGAAAACAAAACTTTTAAATTATTAGAATAAAATGTAATGTCATTGGAATAAGAGTTGGTCCTTAAGATAGAGAAAAACATAATGACCAATTTGAACTACATTGTCCTTAATAAGTAAAATTTTTAATTAAACGAAAATTTTAATTGTCTTACTCCTTTCCAAATTTTGAACCAGTCTGTTATTCCATGACTGGTTCTAACTATTGCTTCGTGAACTGCATACAGGTTTCTCAGGAGACAAGTAAAGTGGTCTGGTATTCCCAATTCTTAAACAATTTTCCACAGTTTTTTGTGATCAACACAGTCAAAGACTTTTGCATACTCAATGAAGCCTAAGTAGATTCTTTTTTTAAATTCCTTTGCTTTTTCTGTGAACAAATGAATGGTAGCAACCTGATCTCTGCTTCCTCTGACTTTTCTAAACCCAGTTTGTACATCTGGAAGTTCTCAATTCACACGCTGATAAAGCCTGGCTTGAAGGATTTTGAGCATAAACTTACTAGCATGTGAAATGAGCACAACTGTATAGTAGTGCTCATGTAGTTTGAACATTCTTTGGTATTGCCCTTCTTTGAAATTGGATTGAAAACTGTGACCTGTGACCATTGCTGAGCTTTCCAAATTTGTGACAGTGAGTGCAGCACTTTCACAGCATGATCTTTTAGGATTTGAAATAGCTCAGCTGGAATTCCATCACCTCCACTAGCTTTGTTTGTAATAAAGCTTCCTAAGCCCCTCTTGACTTTGCACTCCAAGATGTCTGGCTCTAGGTGAGTGACCACACCATTGTTGTTATCTGAGTCATTTTAGGCCTTTTTTGTATAGTTCTGCTGTGCATTACTGCCATGTCTTCTTAATAGCTTCTACTTCTTTTAGGTCTATGCTGTTTCTGTTCTTTATTATGCCCATCTTTGCATGTGTATTCCCTTGGTATCTCTAATTTTCTTGAAGAAATCTCTAGTCTTTCCCATTCTATTGTTTTTCTCTATTTCTTGGCATTATTCACTTAAGAAGGCCTTCTTATCTCTCTTTGCCCTTCTCTAGAACTCTGCATTCAGAGTATATCTTTCCCTTTCCCCCTTGCCTTTTCCTTCTCTTCTTTCCTCACCTGTGGTCATCTGAATTAAATCCACCCATTCCCAACCATTTTAGTTCACTGATTCCTAAGATGTTGATGTTCACTCTTGCCATCTCCTGCCTGACCATGTCCTATTTACCTTGGTTCATGGACCTAACATTCCAGGTTCCTATGCAGTATTGTTTTTTACAGCATTGGACTTTACTTTCATCATCAGACTTATCTTTATGCTTACTATATGTATAGTAAAATTACAAATCTTTGCATAAGAATGACATATACCAAATTCTGTATGATGTTTTCTGTAAGGGGGAGAAACACAAATGAGGGTAGAACTCTGGTTATATCCAAAATGTTTATTATAAATATAGAATATAAAATTGTTTAAATGATAGAATAATTTTTAATCTTGGGCCCATGGGTGTTTTTTATATTGTTTTCTATATGATTTCTTCATTTTATTTCAAATATGACTTCTTTTAAAATTTTTAAGTATATCACACATTGAAATTATACAGATTCCTATTTTATAGTGTGATGTGCTCTGTGCTCTGTCACTTCAGTCAGGTCTGACTCTTTGGGACCCCATGGACTGTAGCCCTCCAGGCTCCTCTGTCCATGGGATTTTCCCAGCAAGAATACTGGAGTGAGTTGCCGTGCCTTCCTCCAGGGTTAGAGCTTGATGAATTATTACAAAGAGAACACATCTGTGTGTCTGAGGAATACTTTGTTCAGGTTCTTGGCGAAGTTATAGAAGCCTTTAGGAGAAAAGTGAACCTAAATGCTTGACCTTTTAGCTTTGTTCTTTTAGAATACAGCCCCAGTATTTTCCACTGGCTGTCTTCTTTGGGATATCTCCAAATATTTTAAACATCTTGTCCAGATTTTCTAGTTGATCTTTCAAATTACCAAGTTCATGCCTCACCCCAACCAAGGCCATCCCCCACTCACCAATAAAACTTTTTTTCACACATACACACACATGTGTGCACACAAGTACACATGCACACACACACAGAGCAAATCTAATAACTGAAGACTCTCAGGGGCAATTTCATTTTAAAATATAGTGGGACTTGAGTACTATAATAAACATTATGGCAAGCAAAAATAAACTAAAATCTTAGGCTAACGTCAGAGGTTTCCATCAGGAAAGAACTAGAAAGCAAGGGCAAATAATAACATTAGTCTAAGATGCTTAATATTGGTGATTGACCAATAAATAGATGGGAAGCACCCTGAACCAAAGCATATAAAACCAAAGCATATAAAGTGTGTCTGAAAGTAAGTTTTGTCCCTAAAACAATAAGAGTCCTGAAAGTCAGGTGAAATGCCAAAGGACCAATAGCAAAGCAAGCATGAAAAGTAAAAGACCCATGCAGTTACCAGAGGCATATACTTCCAGTTCAAAGATTATGTTTCCAGTCACCCTTTCAGCCAAAGTGTGGTCACATGACCAAGCTCCAGCCAAAAGAGTATGAATCAAAATGGTATGCAAAGATTCTGAAACCTGCCATTAATGGAATGGGCCTCTTCTCAGGTGAAGGCAGGAAGTAGAGTAACTGTTTTAGGGCATAAATGGAAGATGAGGGTTGAGGCTGACAGAGCAAATGATTAGTCTGAGTCCCTGATACCATCACTGTTATATTCAGACTATGATGTAAAAGAGAAATTCATTTCTATTCTAATTAAGCCATTGTTATTTTAGGATCTTTGTTACAGAAGCCAAGCTTGTAAGTTCAGTTCAGTCTCTCAGTCATGTCCAGCTCTTTACGACCCCATGGACTGCAGCACTCCAGGCCTCCCTGTTCATCACCAACTCCCGGAATTTATTCAAACTCATGTCCATTGAATCGGTGATGCCATCCAACCATCTCATCCTCTGTCATCCCCTTCTCCTCCTGCCTTCAATCTGTCTCAGCATCAGGGTCTTTTCAAATGAGTCACTTCTTCAGTTCAGGTGGCCAAAGTATTGGAGTTTCAGCTTCAGCATCAGTCCTTCCAGTGAATATTCAGGACTGATTTCGTTTAGGATGGACTGGTTGGATCTCCTTACTGTCCAAGGGACTCTCAAGAGTCTTTACCAACACTACAGTTCAAAAGTGTCAATTATTCACCACTCAGCTTTCTTTAGAGTCTGACTCTCACACCCATACATGACTACTGGAAATAACATAGCTTTGACTAGACAGACTTTGGAGGCAAAGTAATGTCTCTGCTTTTTAATATGCTGTCTAGGTTGGTAATAACTTTTCTTCTAAGGAGTAAGCATCTTTTAATTTCATGGCTGCAATCATCATCTGCAGTGATTTTGGAGCCCGCAAAAATAAAGTCTGTCACTGTTTCCACTGTTTCCCCATCTATTTGCCATGAAGGGATGGGACCAGATGCCATGATCTTAGTTTTCTAAATGTTGAGTTTTAAGCCAACTTTTTCACTCTCCTCTTTCACTTTCATCAAGAGACTCTTTAGTTCTTCTTCACTTTCTGCCATAAGGTTGGTGTCATCTGCATATCTGAAGTTATTGATATTTCTCCCGGCAATCTTGATTCTAGCTTGTGCTTCATCCAGACCAGCATTTCTCATGATGTACTCTGCATATAAGTTAAATAAGCAGGGTGACAATATACAGCCTTGATGTACTCGTTTCCCAATTTGGAACCAGTCTGTTGTCCCATGTCCATTTCTAACTGTTGCTTCTTGACTTGCCTACAGATTTCTCAGGAGGCAGGTCAGATGGTCGTATTTCCATCACTTTAAGAATTTTCCACAGCTTTTTGTGATCCACAGAGTCAAAGGCTTTAACATAGTCAGTGGAGCAGAAGTAGATGTTTCTCTGGGATTCTTCTGCTTTTTCTATGATTCAGCAGATGTTGGCAATTTGATACCTGGTTCCTCTGCCTTTTAATCCACCTTGAACATCTGGAAGTTCTCAGTTCACGTACTGTTAAAGCTTTGCGTAAAGAATTGTGAGCATTACTTTGTTAACATGTGAGATGAGTGCAATTGTGCGGTAGTATGAGTGTTCTTTGACATTGCTTTTCTTTATAATTGGAATGGAAACTGACCTTTTCCAGCCCTGGGGCCACTGGTGAGTTTTGCAAATTTGCTGACATTTTGAGTACAGCACTTTCAGAGCATAATCTTTTAGGATTTGAAATAGCTCAACTGGAATTCCATCACCTTCCCTAGCTTTGTTCATAGCGATGTTTCCTAAGGCCCGCTTGACTTTGCATTCCAGGATGTCTGGCTCTAGGTGAGTGTTCACACCATCGTGATTATCTGCGTCATGAAGATCTTTTTTGTATAGTTCTTCTGTGCTGCCTCTTCTTAATATCTTCTGCTTCTGTTAGGGCCATACCATTTCTGTCCTTTATTGTGCCCATCTTTGGATGAAATATTCTCTTGGTATCTAATTTTCTTGAAGAGATCTCTAGTCTTTCCCATCCTATTGCTTTCCTCTATTCATTTGCACTGATCACTGAGGAAGACTTTCTTATCTCTCCTTGCCATTTTTTGGAACTCTGCTTTCAAATGGGAATATCTTTCTTTTTATCCTTTGCCTTTCACTTCTCTTCTTTTTATAGCTATTTGTAAGGCCTCCTCAGACAACCATTTTGCCTTTTTGCATTTCTTTTTCTCGGGGATAGTCTGGTCATTGCCTCCTGTATAATGTCACAAACTTCTATCCATAGTTCTTCAGGCACTCTGTCTATCAGATCTCATCTCTTGAATCTATCTGTCACTTCCACTGTATAATTGTAAGGGATTTGATTTAGGTCATATTTGAATGGTCTAGTGGTTTTCCCTACTTTCTTCAATTTCAATCTGAATTTGGCAATAAGGAGTTCATGATCTGAGCCACAGTCAGCTCCCGGTCTTGTTTTTGCTGACTCTATACAGCTTCTTCATGTTTGGCTGCAAAGAATATATCAGTCTGATTTCTGTATTGACCATCTGGTGATGTCCATGTGTAGAGTCTTCTCTTGTCTTGTTGGAAGAAGGTATTTGTTATGACCAGTGTGTTGTCTTGGCAAAACTCTATTAGCCTTTGCCCTGCTTCATTCTGTACTCCAAGACCAAATTTGCCTGTTACTCCAGGTGTTTCTTGACTTCCTACTTTGGCTTTCCAGTCCCCTGTAATGAAAAGGACATCTTTTTGGGGTGTTAGTTCTAGAAGATCTTATAGTTCTTCATAGAACTGTCCAACTTCAATTTCTTCAGTGTTACTGGTCAGGGCATAGACTTGGATTATTGTGATATTGAATGGTTTGCCTTGGAAATGAATGGAGATCCTTCTGTCATTTTTGAGATTGCATCCAAGTACTGCATTTTGGCCTATTTTGTTGGTTATGATGGCTACTCTATTTCTTCTAAGGGATTCTTGCCTACAGTAGTAGATATAATAGTCATCTGAGTTAAATTCACCAACTCCAATCCATTTTAATTCGCTTATTCCTAAAATGTTGATGTTCACTCTTGCCATCTCCTGTTTGACCTCTTCCAATTTGCCTTGATTCATGGACCTAACATTCCAGGTTCCTATGCAATATTGCTCATTACAGCATCGAACAATACTTCCATCATACTATCCAAATTGTCTACACTTCTCTCCTATGACACAAGATAAGCTGGTGATAGAAATATGTAAAGATGGTACCTCATTGTGGTTTTGATTTGCATTTCTCTAATAATGAGTGATGTTGAGCATCTTTTCATGTGTTTATTAGCCATCTGTATGTCTTCTTTGGAGAAATGTCTGTTTAGTTCTTTGGCCCATTTTTTGATTGGGTCATTTAATTTTCTGGAATTGAGCTGCAGGAGTTGCTTGTATATTTTTGAGATTAATCCTTTGTCTGTTTCTTCATTTGCTATTATTTTCTCCCAATCTGAGGGCTGTCTTTTCACCTTACTTATAGTTTCCTTTGTAGTGCAAAAGCTTTTAAGTTTCATTAGGTCCCATTTCTTTAGTTTTGCTTTTATTTCCAATATTCTGGGAGGTGGGTCATAGAGGATCTTGCTGTGATTCATGTCGGAGAGTGTTTTGCCTATGTTCTCCTCTAGGAGTTTTATAGTTTCTGGTCTTACATTTAGATCTTTAATCCATTTTGAGTTTATTTTTGTGTATGGTGTTAGAAAGTGTTCTAGTTTCATTCTTTTACAAGTGGTTGACCAGTTTTCCCAGCACCACTTGTTAAGGACGTTGTCTTTTTTCCATTGTATATCCTTACCTCCTTTGTCAAAGATAAGGTGTCCATAGGTTCGTGGATTTATCTCTGGGCTTTCTATTCTCTTCCATTGATCTATATTTCTGTCTTTGTGCCAGTACCATACTGTCTTGATGACTGTGGCTTTGTAGTAGGGTCTAAAGTCAGGCAGGTTGATTCCTCCAGTTCCATTCTTCTTTCTCAAGATTACTTTGGCTATTCGATGGCTGCTATCCAAAAGTCTACAAGCAATAAATGCTGGAGAGGGTGTGGAGAAAAGGGAACCCTCTTACACTGTTGGTGGGAATGCAAACTAGTACAGCCGCTATGGAAAACAGTGTGGAGATTTCTTAAAAAACTGGAAATAGAACTGCCATATGACCCAGCATCCCACTTCTGGGCATACACACTGAGGAAACCAGATCTGAAAGAGACACGTGCACCCCAATATTCATCGCAGCACTGTTTATAATAGCCAGGACATGGAAGCAACCTAGATGCCCATCAGCAGATGAATGGATAAGGAAGCTGTGGTACATATACACCATGGAATATTACTCAGCCGTTAAAAAGAATTCATTTGAATCAGTCCTAATGAGATGGATGAAACTGGAGCCCCTTATACAGAGTGAAGTAAGCCAGAAAGATAAAGAACATTACAGCATACTAACACATATATATGGAATTTAGAAAGATGGTAATGATAACCCTATATGCAAAACAGAAAAAGAGACACAGAAATACAGAACAGACTTTTGAACTCTGTGGGAGAATGTGAGGGTGGGATATTTCAAAAGAACAGCATGTATACTATCTATGGTGAAACAGATCACCAGCCCAGGTGGGATGCATGAGACAAGTGCTCCGGCCTGGTGCACTGGGAAGACCCAGAGGAATCGGGTGGAGAGGGAGGTGGGAGGGGGGATCGGGATGGGGAATACGTGTAAATCTATGGCTGATTCATATCAATGTATGACAAAACCCACTGAAATGTTGTGAAGTAATTAGCCTCCAACTAATAAAAAAAAAAAAAGTGTAAAAAAAAAAAAAAGAAATATGTAAAGATGACTGTCAAACAAAAATAGATGAAGAATAGGACACAATTACCAAACATATTGTAGGGTCAAAACCAATTAGACCTACTTCTTAGTTTCCTCTTACTTTATACTGATGCTGTCAGGATTTTGTCCCTGTGGCCTGTCCCTATTCAGTGCTTATTTTCATTGCCAATATAATTATTTCCTTTTTAATGATAAGGAAAATGGAAACCTACTTTTAAGTATTTTTCTTTTTTCTAGTTGAGCTTAGAATTTTTTCCCCTAGGTATGGTTCAATGAAGAAAGTAAAATCTATTTCTCCCAAGGTACTGGATATTATGACTTGGTTTTGGGTTGGTTTGGCAGTATTTTTCCCTCAAATATATCTTTTAACCAGAAAAATCATTACAGTGATTTTTTTTCTTGTGAATGAAAACAAGGAAATCCTTTCTGCAGCATTTTTTCTGTAACTTTCTTTGAAATTCTGAGTCCGAAGGGGGCCTACTTTAACTACAGTTTGGGAATTTCATGGTTTATTATTGGTTCCTATTTCTCATTTTTAAGTTTATCCAACTTGAGCAAAAGATAATGATGCTTTTCTTTCTTTTTTTTTTTTCCTTATAGTCTTGGATTACTTTTGCCAGTTGACTGAGGAGATGAGGATATGGAAAATACTGTGCCATTAAGATCTGGGTAGAGTCCCCTGTAGGCAAAAGAATCAAGAGACTAGTCCCAATGTGAAGAACACATATTGTCATGAAAGATGCTTTTTACCTCTTCCACTGAAACTTATCCAGAGTTCAAGCACCTAGAAATTGTCTGAATCTCTGGAGACTCAAAACCCTTGTAAAATTCATCTGGGTTGAGGTGACCCATTGACCACATGCATGAAGTTTTTCAGGTTAGAACATATTTATGAAATGATTTTTTAAATTATCCAACCAAGGACTATATTATTTTTGTAAACAAATAAACCATCAAAAAATTGAGAAAGGCTCACACTTAAAAGCTACTGCCCTTCAAATGTCCGTGATTCTTTTTTAATCTTAGTTGAAGTACATGTCTAAGTGTCCTCCATTAGAAGAAAGCTGAACAACACTAATAGTTTTATAATTGTAGAGAAACCACTAACAACATAAATGTGTTTGCTTTACAAGCGAAGAGCATTAGAGCTCAAGAATACAAAATTCTGAGATGAGGGATTTGTGGTAGAAGGGGATTGGGCTTGGGTTACTTATACAAACCCTCATCGTTTCCTTCCCAACCAGCACTACTGGATCTTGGGGCAAATAATCAAAGCCTTTTTCTCTCACTGAAACAGGCTTCCTTGCTTAATGATGCCCTCTTTTATTTCTCTTTATTTTTTGCTTCTTTTCATCAAAATGTTCTGTAGTTTACTAGAGTTTAGTATGACATCCCATCAATATTATTGCTTCATTTTTCAATATTAACGATTGATGTGTAAGAAAAATTACCTCCTCAGATTTGAGTTGTTCTGCCAGTACCTTTGAACATTTGTTTTCATTGCTGAAATGGAGACAAATGCTGTGGCAAAAATAATCTCTTCCTTTCAGTTGCTGGCAAAAAATTACTAAGGCAGCTCTGAACTGAGACAAAGTTTAGAAAAGGAAAAGAACATTCAAGAGCCCAAGCATCCTAGAATTTTAATTTTCTCCCAGTCAAAGGCCACATTTCAGAACAAATAGAAACATCCCCTTAAGCCTGAGTGAATCATTTTCATGGGCTTTATTATTTCTATTCCGATGAAGGATGGGAGTGCACATGTGTTTACAGGCATACACATTTTCTTTTATTGTTAACAGAACATTATAACCACAACACAAGACTGAGGGGACCTTACTGTGAATTAGGAAGGACACATTTACCACAGTTATCCATGTGAAGAACCTCAGAATCTCTAAAGTAACCCTTGCGTCTGGACACATTTACCACAGTTATCCATGTGAAGAACCTCAGAATCTCTAAAGTAACCCTTGCGTCTTTAAAATCAATCAAGTAATCAGTAGGAATTTACTACGTGCCTCGAGCCACGCTCATCTCTGTAGGGGAAAACACACAATCCTTTGTTCATGAAGGAAGTGAGAAGGAAATATGACACATATTAAAAATAAAAGAATAATGACAAATCAAAGAATCAAAGAGCTGTGTACCCAGAGAGCATTGTTTTGCCCCAACTTACTTTTCTTGAAATAGATTCTTGGAATGCTGCCATTGGTCTGCTTTAAGGATTTCTAAGAAACAATTTGAATGAAAGTCACTACAGTATTTATTGTAAAATTGATGAAAACGTTATTTGCTTTCAATAAATAAATTAGCTAAAAGTTGTTGAAATAACAAACAAGGAGGTAGTGTGAAATATAGAGAAAATTGCTAGAGGAGTTTGAGAAAAACGAGGATACACAGGGAAGGCTTCTTGGAAGAGGAAGACTTGGGCTGGGCTTTGAAAAACTGGTTGAGTTATGGATAAAAAAGGAGCACTAGAGGATTTAAGGCTGGAAATATGGTCATTTGTGCATTGGTCCCATAAAATTTATTAACACATGTCATACTGTATACCAGCTACGGAAGCTGTCACAACGAAAAATGAGCAAAGTGTCTGCCCTCAGGGAGCTTATGCTCTAGGAAGAAATAACAAGATAAGAGCAAGAAATATTTAACTTTGGCCTTTTCTTTCCTCCCTGGATTTCCTGATCATAATGTCAGACAGAAGCAGAGATATTTATGTTGCCTAAAGAAAGACTAGGATTTTTATGGCAGTAAGAGAAAAAAAAATCAGTAAATAATTGCTGTTTGTTATTTCTTCTAAGACAGGAAAATCAGAGGAGAGACCTGGAGGAGAGTGGAGTATAAAAGCTTGTGACACACACACCACACCATACACACACACATACCCGTACACACACACACACACACACATATACACACACATGGGCACAGAGGAAAGAAAATAGGCTATAGATTAGGTATATCTGTGCTGAAGAATAGAAAGAGAGGTATGAGGTGGTACCTTGGAGGAGGTCAGTCAAGGAATTGGAGAAAGTCAAGGAGAAAGCAAGCTGTTTACAGAGAGAATGCCAGTAACTGCCTGGGGTCAGAAACAGGGGCTGCATGGAGGGTGTGGACCTCTGGCCTTTGGACTAGGAGCACCTGCTGGCCCTACAGAGGAGGCAGTGAAAGGGCACTCCTTAGGCACCTTCTGGCCTGCATCCTATTGTGATCCTACAACTGGAGGATGTCTGCCTCTCACTTGAATATTAGCTGGGACTCTCTGACCTACTCTGGATGCTTCTAACTCCCTGTCACACTCAAAATAAGATGTTAAATTCTGGACCCCTGGAGGAGGGGTGGTGATACAGAAGGAAAGATCCCTTCACTAGTCTCTGGGTTGGCTAAAGGGTAGAAAAGCTCATCCTTGTTAAATATACCTGCCCCTGCATACAAGTACATGCACACACAGGTGTACAAATACATGTGGCTGCAGAAAGGGCTGTTCAATTCAAATATAATTTAACTCAATTTAATTCAAATACAATGAGAATTTTTTGACTCCATAAAACCTGAAAGTGTGTATGATAGGATAAAAATAGTTATCTCAATATTTCCCAGACTTATCTTATCATGAGAATCATGAGTTTGAAATGCCAGTTACCAGGCACCTAGCCTGCAGGGTTAGTGGATTTGCCCTAGACCTGGAAATCTGTGGTTTTGTCCAGAGTTTCCTGTGAGTCTTATGATTAGAACAGCTCAGTTCAATTCAATCACTCAGTGGTGTCCAACTCTTTGCCTGTTTTGGATATTTTAAATAAATAGAGTCACAGAATATGAAGGCCTTTGTATCTGGATTCTTTTACTTAGGTCCATCCATCAGTCAGTTCAGTCACTCAGTCATGTTTGACTCTTTGCAACCCCTCGGACTGAGGCCCGCTAGGCTTCCCTGTCCTTCACTATCTCCTGGAGCTTGCTCAAACTCATGTCCATCAAATCGGTGATGCTATCCAACTATATCATCCTCTGTCATCCCCTTCTCCTCCTGCCTTCAATCTTTCCCAGCATCAGGGTCTCTTCCAATGAGTCAGTTCTTCACATCAGGTGGCCAAAATATTGGAGTTTCAGCTTCAGCATCACTCCTTGTAATGTATATTCAGGACTGATTTCCTTTAGGATTGATTGGTTTGATCTTCTTGCAGTCCAGGGGACTCTCAAGAATCTTTCCCAACACAACAGTTCAAAAGCATCAATTCTTTGGTGCTTAGCTTTCTTTATGGTCCAACTCTTACATCCATACATGACTATTGGAAAAACCATAGCTTTGACTAGATGGACCTTTGTCAATAAAGTAATGTCTCTGCCTTTTAATATGCTGTCTAGCTTTGTTATAGCTTTTCTTCCAAGGAGTGAGAATCTTTTCATTTCATGGCTGCAGTCGCCATCTGCAGTGATTTTGGAGCCCAAGAAAATAGTCTGTCACTGTTTTCATTGTCTCCTCATCTATTTGCCATGAAGTGATGGGACCAGATGCTATGATCTTCATTTTTTGTATGTTGAGTTTTAAGCCAGCATTTAAACTCTTCTTTTATGATTAGATAGGTTTGGGAAATAGGGCTTCATCAAGTGTGGCCAAAATGTTGTGAATTCTCCCCCATCTAGTGCTGACCAAGGACCTCACCCATAGCTCCTGATGCTTCCTCCTGCTGAGACTGAATTCTTTGCAACAATGTTCCAGGCAGTCACTACCAATCTCTCAGAGTCACCATATGAGAGAGGAAAAAGCCAATCTACTGTCCCAGTGTAATTTATGTGTGGCAGACTCACGATGTGAAATTCACATTTTTGAGCTGCTTATGGAAGACAGTGAGTATGTTGTCTCAGAAGCCACGTCTTGTGCTGTGATAAAAAATAGCCTATTTTGTTGATGTGACTCTGTGCTGTGTTCAGTCACTCAGTCATGTCTGACTCTTTGAGACCCCATGGACTGTAAACCTTCAGGCTCCTCTATCCATGGGGATCCTCCAGACAAGAATACTGGAGTGGGTAGCCCATCCCTTCTCCAGGAGATCTTCCCAACCCAGGCATCGATCCAGGGTCTCCTGCATTGCGGGCAGATTCTTTACCAGCTGAGCTACCAGGGAAGCCTCTAGTGAAGATCTTGTGGCAATCAGGAACCTTCTTTCAGGCATTGATCCTATGTGTTCCCTGATGAAGATGTTGGAACTAAGAGTCTAAGATATAATGTATTTGAGACCACTGAGAAAGCTTCAGAGCATGCTCGCCTACAAGACAACAAGCAGTAGTAAGACTTCTATGTAGATGGCTGACTTCTCTGTGGACCCACACTGTTTGGAAAGGGGTCTGTTAGCTAGCTAGCCAGTCTCTTGCCTAAAGTGGATAATTAGCTAGTACTCTGCTTAATTTAACTTGCCATTGTTTCTACTTCTCTTCCCAGTGAGAGTTCATATAAGTGGTTACTTATTTCTCAGCCGGTCTGACAAGTTAGTTATGTCTCAGCTTGGAGAATCCCAGGGACAGAGGAGCCTGATGGGCTGCTGTCTCTGGGGTCGCAGAGTCGGACGTGACTGAAGCGACCTAGCAGCAGCAGCAGCAGCTTTGAAATCAGATTTCCATTTTGATCCCATTGAGTTGCTTTGCATCTGTGTGATCCTGGGCAAATTTCTCCCCCTCTCATCCTATTTCCCTTTCTGCAAAGTGGGGATGAAGATGGTACCACACTCATGGGTCATTCGTTAGGAGTTAACGGATAATGAATAGAGCACCTAGCCCAGTGCCTGGCAGTTGCATTGTTTCACCATGGGAAATTCTTATCGTTATTCCTGGTCAGAAAATCACCCTTGTCAAAATTTGACCACTGACTGTTGCTGTGTATGTAACTTTCTTATTCAGGCTGTTTGTGTTATGTTGTGTTGCCTGTATAAAGTTTGGACTGTAGAGTATTTCCTAGTTCACCCAATCTAATGAACGTATCCTTTAGATTGTAGTGCTCTACATCCTCATATTATCTCCTTTCTACTGACTATTTAAAACTTTTCACAGGGGTTATCCTGATCTTAAGAATTTCTTTAGGACACCTAAAAGTCTGCAAATTGTTTTTACCTAGCAAAACCACTTTTCTTCCTAGAGCCAGGAAGCCTAGTTGCTGTCTATTGTTTCCTTGGAAAAGCATCTGTTGAGCCCGAGACTAAGCCAGGTGCCTCCAAAAAATGCTCTCATGAATTTTTTTCAAAGTACTCAACAATTTGCAATGTTCCGTTCATCTGTGTGGCTGTTGGCTTACGAGACATCCTTTATTTTTCAATCCCACTTTACACTTAGCTGGAATGTGCAATGGGCCCACTTGCTACCAACGTGCTCCCAGCGTGGAGCACAGCCTCCCACAGAGCAGGTGCTCAGTGAACACTTGTGCAGCGGAGCTGCTGGTGCTGACCACACCCCTTAGGATCCTTGCAGTGTTTGAGTGTCTTCCTCCCCTGGCTTCACTTCTAGTGGCCGGCGCTTTGGCTTGCTTTAAGGGACTCCCCTGAGCATCTAGAACCTCACTGTCGGGAGCTCAAAGAGCCTGGCATTTTCTATCTCCTAGACCCTTCCTTAGCCAGTGACTCAGCCTCTGTACTCAAAGGAGACAAACTTTTAGGTATGAATCATACTCTCAAGTGTCTCTAGAGGATGAACTTGAAGCCCCACAGGACTCTTCCTGGAATCGCCCCTGTTGTCTCCTCCTCCTTCCCTTTCTGACACCTCTTTTCCTTGAACACTTCTCTTGCGTATTTTCACTCACACACAACCCTTGACTCACCATCTGCTTCTAGGGAACCCAACATAAGACACCATGTAAACCATTTTTATAAACAAAAATGCTCCTGGAAAAGAGAATATCTTTATTCGCTTACTATGTCCCTCCAAGGCTTATAAAAAATAAGGTTACGGGGCGAGATCTGTATCATGTGTGTTCTGTCAGACCCTACATATGAGCCAGAGATTCATTTGCAGAATAGGGATATGAGTGCAGCTCTTCTGTGGGTAACAAATGACCATTTGCAAAAGGGCAGAAGAAAATGTGAAGAGGAAAGGGGCTTTTTGAGGTAGAAAAGTGACTATCAAGAGCATATTTGATTTGTTGATTCACAGTACAGTTAGTAGCACTGTTTTCTTGGCAAATGGGGATTAAAAAGCTTTAGCCTATAACCAGTAGTGAAAAGAACGCCTATTTTTCTTAGGTGTGTCTAAGCCATTGTGGGGGGTGGGGCGCGGGGAACAGCTTTGAAAAGCTGAGCTCTACAATCATGAGAGGAAGTGGCCAAAGAAACTCGAGTTTTGTAACTTTGAAGGCTACATGCAAAGGAGAACGGGGATCCTTGCAAGCTGTCGCAAAAGATCCAGGATGTGCATGAGTGTGATTATAAGTGTGAATGCTAGCAAGGGATTATGTTCATGATAATGTAATTTATTATTGACAGCAAAAGAAAAATGTAGAATTTCTTCAATGTGAAGACATTTCATATATGACCATCAAAGATTTCCAGTGGCATAAGACATGAAGTAAATCAGAATACTGCATATTCTCCTTAACAGGATAAGAATAAGCAATAAGATCCTTATATATGTGGTATATATGGATAGGTTTATATCCATACATTTACATGAGAATTCCAAATGGAGTATACTCCCTCAAGCATAGCTAAAATTACTCACTTTAACTCTTGCACTAGAAAACAAAATTTCCCAACTTAAAACACTTCCTAATTTGACACTACTACAAATTTTAGTCAATCAATAAACTATTCTTTGGGAATATAACTTTCTAGATGGCAAATTATCCTTCAGTTACCATGTCAAGATTGGTTTCATTCCAGCCCAACTGTGGACTTAAGAAAGCTTGACTGTACAGAGAGGATCCTGTGACTTTGAGGATTTGTTTCATTTCACATGGGCATCATTGTCATTGGATAGCCTAAAGAACAGATACGTTTTTATTTAGCTATGTAGTTTTGTTTTTCAATGCTATAAAATAGATAATTTTGAACATTGCAGAGGTATACGGTGGAGGAGGGGTAAATAGCAAAT
Source organism: Cervus elaphus (assembly GCF_910594005.1). NCBI lineage: Eukaryota > Metazoa > Chordata > Mammalia > Artiodactyla > Cervidae > Cervus > Cervus elaphus. The sequence goes on along the minus strand of NC_057839.1, from coordinate 15,189,119 downwards.
ATCCATAAAACTTTTGACTGAAGACCTCTCTATTGGAGCTACCAAGAAGCTAGAGAATGTGCTCTGGGATCCTGTGCTTCAGAACCCAGGACTGGCTCCTTATTCCTTTTGGAATAAAAGTCCTTTGCCAGACATATCTGATCACTTTTATTCCATCACAGGGACAAACTCTCTATAATAGCCAATTAAATAATAATAGAAATTGATCAGACTTCATTATGCTTTTTATAAGTTTCCCTGTCTCATTTTCTTTAGTCTTCTTGGTGCCCGTGTGAATGAAGAAATTAGAAACAATTCAGAATAAAAGGAAATGTTTCTGCTTTATTCAGCAGATAAAGAAACTGAGGAATAGAGAAGTGAAGGTGTTCAGCTGGGTTTACACAGCTTTTTCTGTGGAAGAATCAGGGCTACAGATTCAGGTTCCAGGCTCCTGATTCCCAGCCCAGCTCTTTCTACAACCAGCATTCTTTCCAGGGCTCTGAGGAAGTATTCTGTCGTATCAGTATATCACCTTTTGCTTATTCATTACCTATTGACGTACATTTGCTTTATTTCCAGTTTGGGGCTAAGTCTTTATATGACATGTTTTTGTTTATCTTGTGACTGTCAAGTTAGAAAACTTGGTAGAATAATGCATGTTTAACTTTTGAAGAAATTGCCAAACTATGGCTGTGCCATTTTATACACCCAACAGCACTGTATGAGAATCCCCAGTTTCTCAAAATTCTTGTTAACACTTGTATAGTCAGATATTTTAATTTTAACCTTTCTAATAGGTATGTAGTAGTATCTCATTGTGGTTTTAACTTGCATTGTTCTTATGACTAATGACTCAGCATGTTTTCATGTGCTCATTTGCCATTGGTTTATCTTCTTTGGGATAGTATTTGTGTTTTTTTGCTAATCTCTTAAAAATGGAATTATTTGTTTTCTTATTGAGTTTTGAAAGGTCTTTATATAATCTAGATGCAAATCCTTTGTCAAATACATGATCTGGCAAATTTTCTTTCAAATTATTTTTATATTCTTAAGAGTTTCTATCAAAAAACTTAAAATTAAAATTTTGTAAAGCTAAGTTTATCAGTTTTTAATATGATCACATTTTGGTGTTATAGTAATAGTTAAAAAATCTTTGACCAACCTAAGGTCACAAGGATTTTCTGTGGTTTCTTCTAAATGATATCTTTTTTGTTATTTATTTTTACATGTAGTCTATGGCAACTAACTCCAGTATTCTTGCCTGGAGAATTTCATGGACAGAGGAGCCTGATGGGCTATAATCAATGGGGTCACAAACAGTTAGACGTAACTGAGTGACTAACACTTTCACTTTTGCAGCTCATTTTTAGTCCATTTTTATATGTGATACAAGGTATGATTCAAAATTCATTCATTGCATATAGATATGAAAAATTTCCAGCACTACTTATTTAAAGACATTCTTCCTCTATTGAATTATCTTTGTACTTTTGTTGAAGGCTAGTGCTCTGTATTGGCTTCCCAGGTGGTGCTAGTGGAAAAGAACCAGCCTGCCAATGTAGGAGACATAAAAGATGTGGGCTTGGTCAGGAAGATCACCTAGAAAAGGAAATGGCTACCCACTCCAATATTCTTGCCTGGAGAATCCCAAGGACAAAGGAGTCTGATGGGCTATAGTCCATTGGGTTGCAAAGAGTTGGACATGACTGAAGCAACTTAGCACACGCACAGTGGTCTGTATATGTGTGGGTCTATTTCTGGATTATATTCTGTTCCGTTGATATGATTGTCAGTCTTTGTCAGTGCCACTCTGTCTTAATTAGTGAAGTTTTATAATAAATATCAAAATCAGGCAGTATTATTTTCCAGCTTTGTTCTTCTTAATCAGAATCATCTTGACTATTGTACATGTCCATATGAATTTTAGTATCAGCTCTCCAATTTCTGTTTTAAAAAGACTGAAAATATTTGGGTCTTTTTTTTACATCCAATCTGACAATTACTGCTTTATAATTAGGTTGTTTATATCATTCCCCTTCCGTGTGGGATTGTATAGTTAGTTGATGTGGTTAGATATAGTCCTGTCTTTGTGTTATTTGTTTTATATTTATTCCATTCATTCTTTGTTCTCCTTTTACTCTTTCTCTCTCTTTTTTTTTGGGATCAACTGATTTTTTTTTTTTTTTATGATTCCATCTTATCTTCTTTGTTGGCTGATTAGATCCAACTCTTTATTTCATTTGTTTAAAGCTGCTTTAAGGTTTATAGTTAACTTATCACATTGTTAACTTATCACACTCTATCTTTAAGTGATATTATGTCATCTCATGTTCAGTTTAAGATATATAAATAATATATATAAAATTCCTCCTACTTAGTCTTGGTACTATTGGTGCATTTTAATATCATTTATTTGTTTATAAATCCTATACTACATTATTATTTTTGTTTAGATAGATAATTATCTATTGAAGTTTTTAAATCACAAGAAAACTATCTTGTATATGTATTTCTATTCTGGTACTCTTCATTTATGTGTATAGATCCATATTGTCAAGTGATATCATTTTCCTTTTGCCTGGAGAATTTCATTTCATGTTTCTTGTGGTGTGTTTCTGATGGTGAATATATTTTCCAGGTCATGCATTGTTGAAAGCTCCTTTTTTTTGCCTTTGTGTTTGAAAGTTTCTTTCCTGGGGCATAGAATTTTAGGTTGATTTTTTTTTTCCTTCTAGTTGTTGACTACCGTCTTTTTGTATTGTTTCTTATAAAGAAACTCTGATACATTCTAGGTCTTTATTCCTCTGTACGTAGCATATCTATTTTCACTGGTTGCTACTAATTCTCTTTTATCATTGTTTTTGAGCAATTTTATTACAATGTGCTTTAATGTAGTGTCTGTGTGTGTGTGTGTGTGTGTGTGTGTGTGTGTGTGTACTGGGTTTTGTGTGGCTTCTTGGATCTACGGGTTCATCAGCTCAGTTCAGTCACTCAGTCGGGTCCAACTCTTTGTGACCCCATGGACTGAAGCACACTAGGCTTCCCTGTCCATCACCAATTCCTGGAGTTTACTTAAAGTTATGTCCATTGAGTTGGTGATGCCATCTGACCATCTCATCCTCTGCTGTCCCCTTCTCCTCCCGCCTTCAATCTTTCCCATCGTCATAATTTTCATCAAATTTGAAAAAAATTTACCATTATTTCTTTAAATATTGTTTCTAACATCCCCTCTCTTTCAATGGCTCTAATTTCACCTACGTTAGGCCACTTGAAGTTGTGTCACAACTCAGTGATATTCTTTTCATTTTTTTCAGTTACATTTTCTTTGTGTGCTTAAATTTTGAACAGTTTCCATTACTGTATCATCAGGTTTGCTATTCTTTTCTTCTGCCTTGTCTAATCCAAAATTTATCCCATATAGTTACTTTTCCATTTCAGACACTCTAGATTTTATCTTTAAAATTTTGATCTGTATCTTTTTAACATTTCCATGTCTCAACTTTATGAATATATGGAATATAGTTATGCTAAGTATTTCAGAGTCTTTGCTAATTCTAACATCTATGTAAGTTATGGGTTTGTTTTGATTGACTTTTCTTCTTCTTACGAGTTACATTTTTTCCTCCCTTTTCCATAATTAGTAATTTTTTTCAATTGAATGTTTTTTTTTTTTTGTAAATTTTACCTTTCTAGGTGTTGGATACTTTGGTATTTTTATAAACATTCTTGGGCTTTATTTTCAGTTCAGTTCAGCTGCTCAATCATGTCCGACTCTTTGTGACCCCATGGACTGCAGCATGCCAGGCCTCACTGTCCATTAGCAACTCCCAGAGCTTGCTCAAAGTCATGTCTATTGAGTTGGTGATGCCATCCAACCATTTCATCATCTGTTGTCCCCTTCTCTTCCTGCCTTAAATCTTTCCCTGCATGAGGGCCTTTTCCAGTGAGTCAGTTCTTCACATCAGGTGGCCAAAGTTTTGGAGTTTCATCTTCAGCATCAGTCCTTCCAATAAATATTCAGGACTGATTTCCTTTAGAATTGACTGATTTGATCTCCTTGCAGTCCAAGGGACTCTCAAGAGTCTTCTCCAATACCACAGTTCAAAAGTATCAGTTCTTCAGTGCTCAGTTTTCTTTATAGTCCAACTCTCACATCCATATATGACTACTGGAAAACCATAGCTTTGACTAGATGGTCCTTTGTTGCTTTAAGATATAGTTATTTGAAAACTTTTTCATATCTTCAAGTCTTTAAGATTTGTCATGTTGTACCAGAGGCATATTTAGTTTAGACCTAATTATTCTCTGCTACTGAGGCAAGTTTGGTTAGTTTTCCGTGATAGAGTAATGGAGCCTGTTCAAAATTTAAACACACAAAGATAGCATAATTGAAAAAAAAAATGAAAAGAATGTCAATGAGTTGTGACACAACTTTAAGTGGCCTAACATATGTGAAATTGGAGCCCCTGAAAGAGAGGGGATAACAGAAACAACATTTGAAGAAATAATGGTAATTTTTTTTCAAATTTGATGAAAACTATGAACCCATAGATCCAAGAAGCCACACAAAACCCAGTACACACACACACACACACACACAAAACTACATTAAAGTACATTGTAATAAAATTATTCAGAAACAGTGATAAAAGAGAAAATCTTAAAAGCAACTGGAGAAAATAGATTTGCTATGTATTTATGCAGAGTATATTTTCTTGGGCTCCAAAATCACTGCAGATGGTGACTGCAGGCATGAAATTAAAAGACATTTGCTCCTTGGAAGAACAGTTATGACCAACCTAGACAGCATATTAGAAAACAGAGACATTACTTTGCCAACCAAGGTCCATCTAGTCAAAGTTATGGTTTTTCCAGGAGTCATGTATGGATGTGAAAGCTGAACCATAAAGAAAGCTGAGCGCTGAAGAAACGATGCTTTTGAACTGTGGTGTTGGAGAAGATTCTTGAGAGTCTCTTGGACTGCGGGGAGATCAAACCAGTCAATCGTAAAGGAATCAGTCCTGAATATTCATTGAAATGACTGATACTGAAGCTGAAGCTCCAATACTTTGGCCACCTGATGCAAAGAACAGACACACTGGAAAAGACCCTGATGCTGGGAAAGACCCTGATGCCAGGAAAGATTGAAGGCAGGAGGAGAAGGGGATGACAGAGGATGAGACGGTTGGATGGCCTCACCAACTTGATGGACATGAGTTGAGCAAGCTCCTGGAGTTAGTGATGGACAGGGAGGCCTGGTGTGCTGCAGTCCATGGGGTCACAAAGAGTTGGACATGACAGACTGACTGAACTGAACTGACAGGTAAGACAATTCTTAGCACTCTCCTAAGCCCATGTGACTTACAAAGTTTTCCTCCCTTACCCCTGGGAATAGGCATTTCATGACTCTATGTGAGCAGTGGGTACTAGTCCCTCTGATCCTGTTGGTGATTCTCTTACCAGTCTCAATTATTTTCATTTTATGTAGTGGTGATCAATACTCTGCTGAACTCAAGGACTGGCTCTATGTAGTTCTCTGGAGTTCTCTTTCTTTGGGGCTCTTTCTTCCCTGAACTCTGCCTTATGAATTCCTGATGTTCCTAGATACCCAGCTGTCTCTTCAACTCTTATTCTGCTGGACTACATCTGGTTTGCCTTCTCACTCCGTGACCAGGAAATTTTCTCAAGGTTGTAAGCTTGAACAACCATCTCATCTCTTTTGTTTCTCATATCTCAGAGATGGTGTTCTTCATAGTCTAATATCGAATGTCATGGAAACCAATGCTCCATATATTTTGTCTACTTTATTATTTGTGTGAGGCAAGGGGGAAAATCTAGTCCCCAAAACTTCATCTTGGCTGAAAATGGAAGTCCTAGCACGGTAAATAATCCAGGTTTGTGTCTATTTTACAGATATGGAAATTAAGGTCTAAAGATGAGAGATAACTTAATCAACATCACACATCTGGTAAGGGTTATAACCAAGATTTGGAATCAGGTTGCCTGAATTTATAGCTTTTGTGTTTCCTCACTACTTTATATTACCCTAATTCCTAAATATTTAAAACCTAGGCATGATTTAATGATTACAATGGAGGCTTAACTGCAACATATTTTTAATCAGAGGACTTTTATTCTATAACCATGCCAGCTAACAGAGCATTTACTGTAAGTCTTTGGGTGACTTTCAAGACTGGTCCCCCCTGCAGGGGTTCATGACTTTAACTAATTTTCATATGCATTACTCTGTAATGCATGACACCCTTTCCTAACTGACCTTTTAAAATAAATAATCCACTATGACTATATAAAAAGCATTGTTCCATCAAATCACTTCACACTTTTCTTTGCTTTCCCAACATACATTGAGTGAATGTGACCAGAGGAAATTGACCATCTGCAACATAACACATGACTCCTTTTACTGCAGTGACTGGGAGACCACAGTTCTTTCTCTAGATTTCAGAAAAAACAATGCTTCTATGCAGACATTCAGAATTGTGTGCACAAGCATATTTATTACAAAGTAGTCTTGGCTTTTTAGCTTCTGCCAGCAAAAGCAAAAGTAAAGTTTCACTAAACAGTCTCACTTCTTCTTTCTAATCCTAGCTTTTATATTACTGAAATCTATGAAAATTTGTATTTTTTCTAAAAACCCTAACATTGTATGTATTTAACAGGTTTATTCCAAAGTTTGAACACCTTTAGGAGTCTTAGGGGTTCCTTGATAGCTCAGTTGGTAAAGAGTCTGCCAGTTCAATTCCTGGGTCAGGAAGATCCCCTAGAGAAGGGAAAGGCTTTCTGGCCTGGAGAATTCCATGGACTATACAGTCCATGGGGGTCACAAAGGGTCAGACATGACTGAGCAACTTTCACATTCACTTTTAATAGGTATTTTATATAAATTTTCTGTCAATCATATGACTGAATTAAAATGAAGTGGTGACTAAACCAGTGGCCTTTCTCCTATTGATTATTCACCTGGTGGACTTGAGTATTTGTGAGAAATGTGCAAGATTTAAAAGTACTGATAGGGACAAAGGAAAGTAGAGGCTATACATAACTAATAGAGTTGTGAAATGCCAACATATTTATGAGATTACTACAGATGTGAACTCTTTTCAAAGTGAAAGTCACTCAGTCGTGTCTGACTCTTTGCAACCCCATGGACTATACAGTCCATGGAATTCTCCAGGCCAGAATACTGGAGTGGGTAGCCTTTCCCTTCTCCAGGGGATCTTCCTAACCCAGGGATCAAACCCAGGTCTCCCACATTACAGGAGGATTCTTTACCAGCCGAGCCACAAGGGAAGATCATTGAAAAAGGCAACATTAAAGGTATTCTGTTTCCATATGAAAAAAATAATATGCATTGCACAGTAAATGAAAGAATTGAAATGCAGTTTGGAAAATGACTAAATTAGGGTCCTTAATAAGTGACTTCTCAAATGTGTTAATTTATATTTGTAAGGGAGGCTTGCTGCTTGGGAAATCTACCTGTAAGTTGTTTCACTGACAAGCTGAGAAATTTCTTCTTGGTTTGACTTGTGTGTTCTTATTTTGTACATTGTCATTATTTTAGAGGATACTGAGCTGCTCTTGGATGCATTGATCAGAAGGATTTGCTTTAGTAATTTCCTAAAAGAGAAATACACACACCTGCTGGACTTTCAGGTACAGAGAGGAAAAGTAACTCAATTTGAAGTTCACTAGTGCACTCATCTCATACGCTTACAAAGTAATGCTCAAAATTCTCTAAGCTAGGCTTCAACAGTATGTGAACCGAGAAGTTCCAGATGTTCAAGCTGGATTAAAAGTCAGAGGAACCAGAGATCATGTTGCCAACATCTGCTGGATCATAGAAAAAGCAAGAGAATTCCAGAAAAACATCTACTTCTGCTTCATCGACTACATTAAAGCCTTTGTGTGGATCACAACTGTGGAAAATTCTTAAAGAGATGGGAATACCAGACCACCTGACCTGCCTCCTGAGAAATCTGTATGCAGATCAAGAAGCAACAGTTAGAACCGGACATGGAACAATGAACTGTTTCCAAATTGGGAAAGGAGTACATCAAGGCTGTATATTATCATCTTGCTTACTTAACTTATATGCAGAGTACATCATGCAAAAGGCCATACTGGATGAAGCACAAGCTGGAATCAAGATTACCAGGAGAAATATCAATAATCTCAGATATGCAGATGACACCACCATAAGTGGCAGAAAGCAAAGAGGAATTAAAGAGCCTCTTAATGAAAGTGAAAGAGGAGAGTGAAAAAGCTGGCTTAAAATTCAACATTTAGAAAACAAAGATCATGGTATCCAGTCCCATTCCTTCATGGCAAATAGATGGGGAAACAATGTAAACAGTGACAGACTTTATTTTCTTGGGCTCCAAAATCACTACAGATGGTGACTGCAGGCATGAAATTAAAAGATGCTTGCTCCTTGGAAGAAAAACTATGACCAACCTAGACAGCATATTAAAAAGCAGAGACATTATTTTGCCAACAAAGGTCTATTTAGTCAAAGCTATGGTATTCCAAGTAGTCATGTATGGATGTGAGAGTTGGACCATAAAACTGAGCATTGAAGAATTGATGCTTTTGAACTGTGGTATTGGAGGAGACTCTTGAGAGTCCCTTGGACTGCAAGGAGATCCAACTAGTCAATCCGAAAGGAAATCAGTCCCGAATATTCATTGGAAGGACTGATGTGAAAGCTGAAACTCCAATACTTTGGCCACCTGATGTAAAGAACTGACTCATTGGAAAAGACCCAGATGCTGGGAAAGATTGAAGGCAGAAGGAGTAGGAGATGACACAGGATAAGATGGTTGGATGGTACCACCGACTAGATGGACATGAGTTTGAGCATGCTCTAGGAGTTGGTGATGGACAGAGAAGCCTGGCGTGCTGCAGTCCATGGGGTTGCAAAGAGTCAGACATGACTGAGACTGAACTGGGACTCAGTGTCTCCTGTCAATACTAAGAATAATTTTTCAGAGTCATGGCATACCGCAGATGACACTAGATACTTATGTGTGCTCAGTTAATTCCAGGGGCTTGAATACGTAGGTCAGTGAACACACTGAAACATTTTTGGTTCTAAAAATAATCATGGAATCTTTCATTTGCATGTGGTGTTATAAACTGGAAAATTTAAGTTCACATTCCTAAAAGAGTTTATAATCTAGCTGGGAAAACAAAACACAAATACTAAAAAATTAAATACTGAACTGTATAGAGTTGATTTTATAGGCTTTAAGATATTAGGAGGAAAATCTATATTATCTGAAGTAAGCTTTATGTAGGAGACAAAAGTTGCTGGGTAGACAGGGGTGGGGAGAGACATTCTTACAAATGATGAAAAAATAGTGTGGGCAATGGCAAAGGACTGGGAATAAGAGCAGCATGTATGAAAGGAAGTGAGCTGTTAAAAAACCTGGTGGGGAAGGCTGGGAAATAAAGTATCATACTATCATACTATCAGATAATCAATGGCCTGGAAAGCCAAACAGGAGAATTTGTAACCAAGGCCAAAGATAACAGGAAGCCACTGTAGATTTTTGAGCAAATGACAACTCTAGATACAGTTTTATGATTAGCCTGGCAGTGATGTGCAAGGTGGATGTCAGAGAAGATTAAGTGAAAGGGACCAGCTTGAGCCAAGTGGAGTCATTCAAGTTAGGAGGACCATGTCAGAGATTTGAGAAAACAACAAAAGAGAAAGGATCAGTTAATCATTTGAGGGAAGAAATAAGGAGACTTGAAAGTGAAAGTTGCTCAGTTGTGTCTCTGTGCGACCCCATGGACTATACACTCCATGGAATTTCTCAGGCCAGAATACTGAAGTCGGTAGCTGTTCCCTTCTCCAGGGTATCTTCCCAATCCTGGGATTGAGCCCAGGTTGATCCCACTGCAGGCAGATTCTTTACCAGCTGAACCACCAGGGAAGACCAAGAATACTGGAGTGGGTAGCCTGTCCCTTCTCCAGCAGATCTTCCTGGCCCAGGAATCAAACCATGGTCTCCCACATTGCAGGCAGATTCTTTACCAACTGAGCTACCAGGGAAGCCCAAGGGGGCTTGAATATCCCACTTCCCACTGTTCTCCATACCCCCAATGGCAGATTTCAGAAATGGGGACAACAAGTGGAGAACAGAGGTGTGCACCTACCCAGTTCTTTCCTATGTAGATGTTCAGCCACTCAGCCTCTTTGGATGCCATCTCTATAATTAACTGAACTTTCCCTAAGAATGGATTGAGTATGGCATGGTGTTTAGTTGGATGAGGATTAGAACATCAGTACTTTTTTTTCCTTTTCTGAAAACAGAGTGAAAAATTTTTAAAGTTAAAATTGAGAAAGTAGAAACAATGGTGACAAAATTAAGGAAAAAGAATTTTCCAGAAAGGAAAGGAAAGTAATGGGGAGTCAGAAAGGAAATATAATTGAAAAAGAATAGAAAGAGGGACAAAAACAGACTGCCAGATCCTAAGGGTTTGCATTGCCTGAGCTAAGATTCGGTTCCTATATCCGATCTTCCTATGGAATGGTAGAATTCTAGAATTTAGAAAATGGCTCTCTTCTTTTTAAAAAATTTATTAATTTTTAATTAAAGGATAATTGCTTTACACTATTGTGCTGGTTTCTACCAAACATCAACATGAATCAGCCATAGGTTTACCCATGTCACCTCCCACTTGAACATCCCTCCCACCTCCCTTTCCATCCCACCCCTCTATGTTGTTACTGAGCCTTGGTTTGAGTTCTCTGAACCATGCAGCAAATTCCCATTGACTGTGTATTTTACATATGGTAATGTACGTTTCCACACCACCCTTTCTATACATCCCACCCTCTCTCTCCTCCCCCCATCGCCAGCCTTGTCCATAAGTTTGTTCACTATGTCTGTGTCTCCATTGCTGCTCTGCAAAGAGGTACATCAGTACCATCTTTCTAGATTTCACACATATGTGTTAGTAAATTATAGCTGTTTTTCTTCTTTCTGACTTACTTCATTCTGTATAATAGACTCTAGGTTCATCAAAAGTATGGAACTCTTCATGAATTTGTACGTCATTTCTTGCACAGGGGCCATGCTAATCTTCTCTGTATCCTTTCAATTTTAGCATATGTGTGGTTGAAGCAAGCACCCCCCTCATTTTGATTCTTGAGAAGACTGATGTCTAAAGAGGTGAAGTGGCTTGCTCAAAATTGGATGACTAATGAGAACTGCAGATAGGGCAGGTACATAGGTTTATAACTCCTGCTTCCAATGTCTAGTCTAGCTCCACACTTCCTTCCTTAGAAAGATTTTAGAGGTTTATTCCACATGCTGTTAAGGCTTGCCTGCTTTAGACAACTACTTTGAGATCATTCAGTTAGGCTATCTTGGTTCATCTTTCTTCCAGGTGTGAAAGATGCAGTAATATAAAAGCTATAAACAAAAAAGAAAATATAAGAAATTATGTAAGAAAAGGAAATTTAAAGAAATAGAAGAGTGAGAAATAAGCTAAAGGAAAAGCATTACCAAAACAACCTTGAAAAAGAACAAAATTGAAACTCTCAGACTCTTGATTTCAAAACTTATTACAAAACTATAGTAATCAATATACTGTGGTACTGATATAAAGGTAGACATTTAGACTAATGGAATAGATAGAGGGCCCAGAAATAAGTCGTCACACGCATGGCCAAATGATCTTTAACATGGATGTTAAGACCATCCAGTGGAGGAAAGGGCAGTCTCTCTTCAGCAAATGATACTGGGAAACTGGATGAAAAGTGAGGATGTTACTCATTCAGTCATGTCTGACTCTTTGCAACCCCGTGAACTGTAGCCCACCAAGCTCCTCTGTCCATGGGATTCTCCAGGCAAGAATACTGGAGTGGGTTGCCATTCTCTTCTCCAGGGGAATCTTCTCAATCCAGTGATTGAACCCAGGTCTCTGCATTGCAGGCAGTTTCTTTACTATCTGAGCCACCAGGGAAGCCCATATGCAAAAGAATGAAGTTGTACACTTACCTTACACCATACACAAAAATAACTCAAACTTAATAAAAGACCTAGATGCAAAACCTAAACTATAAAGCCTTTTGGAAGAAAACATAGGGGGACATCTTCATGACATTGGATTTAGCAAGAATTTTCTTGGTTATGACACAAAAAGCACAGGCACCAAAAATAAAAGCACAAATTGGACTACAGCAAAATTAAAGACATCTTTGCATCAAAGGACACAATCAACAGAACAAAAAGGCAACCTAGAAAATGGCAAAATATTTGCAAATTATTTAACTAATAAGGTGTTAATATCCAGAATATAGAAAAACCTCCTATAATTTGACAAAAACAATAAAACAATCTGGTTAGAAAATGGGCAAAGGACTGGTATAGATATTTCTGCAATGAAGATATACAAATGGCCAATAAGCACATGAAAAAATATTCATGACTAATCATTAAGGAAATGTAAATCAAAGCCACCATGGGATACTACCTCACACTCAGTAGGATGGCTATTACATAAAACAAACCAACCAGAAGGTAGGAAGTGCTGGTGAGAATGTGGAGACATTGGAACACTTGTGTATTGCTAGTAGAATTGTAAAATTGTATAGCTGCTTTGGGAAACAGTATGGTGGTTCCTCAAAAAATTAAAAATTGAATTGTCATTAGTCAGTTCAGTTCAGTTCAGTCGCTCAGTCGTGTCCGACCCTTTGTAATCCCATGAATCACAGCACGCCAGGCCTCCCTGTCCATCACCAACTCCCGGAGTTTACTCAAACTCATGTCTGTCGAGTCGGTGATGCCATTCAGCCATCTCATCCTCTGTCATCCCCTTCTCCTCCTGCCCCCAATCCCTCCCAGCATCAGGGTCTTTACCAATGAGTCAACTTTTCGCATGAAGTGGCCAAAGTATTAGAGTTTCAGCTTCAGCATCAGTCCTTCCAGTGAACACCCAGGACTGATCTCCTTTAGGAGACTGGTTGGATCTCCTTGCAGTCCAAGGGACTCTCAAGAGTCTTCTCCAACACCATAGTTCAAAAGCATCAATTTTTCGGTGCTCAGCTTTCTTCACAGTCCAACTCTCACATCCATACATGACCACCGGAAAAACCACAGCCTTGACCAGACGGACCTTTGTTGGTAACTCAGTAATTTCACTTCTGGGTATATATGCAAAGGAATTAGAGAGCCAGATCTCAAAGCGGTACCTGTGTACTTGTGTTTATGGCAGCACTATTCACAATAGCCAAGAGGTAGAAGCACTCCAGGTACTTATGGGCAGATAAATGGATAAAAGGAATGTGGTAGGTATTTACAATAGAATACGATTTATCATTAAAAAGCAAAGCAATTTTGGCATAGGCTCCAACACAGATGAGCATTAAGGACATTATGCTGTGATAGAAGCCAATTACAAAATAACAAACACTGCATACGCGCAATTGCACAAAGTGTTAGAGTGGTTAGACTCATAGAAAGAGAACATAGAACAGTGGCTGCCAGAAGCTGCAGGCGAGGGAAAACGGGAAGCTGTTACTTAATGGGTATGGCACTTCCGTTTTGCAAGATAAAATATTCTGAAAATTGGCTGTACAACGTGAATATACTTACCACTACTGAACTGTACATTTGGAAATGGTTAAGATGATAAACTGTGATGAGTTCTTACTACAAGTAAAAGTAAAATTAAAATAAAAGCATTCAATGTCACCTTATATTCATAGTTTTATATCTTCTTCCTAGAAATGTTTATATAATGTACCTGAGAAAATTTAAATGAACACAATTTTTGATATAAACATATTTGTCTATTCATGAGTAGACAAACATATGGCTAATTTGCATACATATGTAAAGTTACCTCATTTTATATTTATTTTTCTAATTATATTTTTAAGTAAAACATTCATGTTGTTTTTAAAATGTCAATAAAAATCTTTAATATGTATATAGAAATACTGTAATTTCAATAATTATAGCTAATATATATTATTATTTACATATCATAAAACATAATTAGGTTTTGCTTCCCTGGTGGCTCAGATGGTAAAGCATCTGCCTGCAATGCTGGAGACCTGGGTTCGATCCCTGGATTGGGAAGAAATGGCAACCCACTCCAGTCTTGCCTGGAAAATCCCATGGACAGAGGAGCCTTGTAGGCTACAGTCCATGGGGTTGCAAAGAATTGGACATGACTGAGCGACTTCACTTCACTTCACTTCACTTTCAAAGACTATACATATTTTATAAAGTTATGAACTGAAAAATAGAATTAAGATTATAATCAGGAAAAATTATTAGAGAGTCGAAATTTCTACATAATTTAAAAGTCACTGCTATTGAAAAGAATTCTTTGAACTGGATTATCCATATGCATAGTCTCAGTTCAGTCAGTCGCTCAGTCGCGTCTGAATGTGATTCCATGGACTGCAGCATGCCAGGCTTCCCTGTCTATTACCAACTCCTGAAGCTTGCTCAAACTCATGTCCATCAAGTCGGTGATGTCATCCCACCATATCATCCTCGTCATCTCCTACTCCACCTGGCTTCAATCTTTCCCAGCATCAGGGTCTTTTCCAATGGGTCAGTTCTTCAAATCAGGTGGTCATCAGTTCTTCAAATCAGGTGGTCAAAGCATTGGAGTTCAGCTTCCGCATCAGTCCTTCTAATAAATATTCAGGACTGATTTCCTTTAGGATGAACTGGTTTGATCTCCTTGTAGTCCAAAGGACTCTCAAGAGTCTTCTCCAACACCACAATTCAAAAGCATCAGTTCTTCAGTGCTTAGCTTTCTTTATGGTTCAGTTCTCACAACCATACATGACTACTGGAAAAACCATAGCTTTGACTAGATGGGACCTTAATGTCTCTGCTTTTAAATATGCTGTCTAGGTTGGTCATAACTTTTCTTCCAAGGAGTAAATGTCTTCTAATTTCACAGCTGCAGTCACCATCCACAGTGATTTTGGAGCCCAAGAAAATAAAGTCTGACACTGTTTCCATTGTTTTCCCATCTATTTGCCATGAAGTGATGGGACCAGATGCCATGATCTTCATTTTTTGAATGTTGAGTTTTAAACCAACTTTTCCACTCTCCCCCTCTTTCACTTTCATCAAGAGGCCCTTTAGTTCTTCTTCACTTTCTGCCGTAAGGGTGGTGTCGTCTGCATATCTGAGGTTATTGATAATTTCTCCCAGCAATCTTGATTCCAGCTTGTGCTTCATCCAGCCTGGCATTTCGCATGATGTACTCTGCGTAGTCTACACTGATCATATGCATTGAATAATTGTGTAATTTATTCTTCACCTTAACTCATAGCCAGAGACTGAGTTTAAAGCTCTCACATTAAGCAAATCAATTTGAGAATTTGTTTATTATCCCCCTTGTTGCAATGAATAAGTATCTGGCCACAGTTAAATTACTGATTTCTCCATTTCTTTATATCCCTTCCTGGTGAACAATAATTCTATCATGTACCAAGGATAAAGAAATTTTTCTTAAGATATTGAGACATAATTCTTAGTTTGTAGAATCTGCTGTCTTTGTGTGCATGAGACAAAAATGTCCTATACCATTTCCCTTATATTCTACCCCTACCTCATCAGTAGCATCCCTTCAAATCTGGATATAAAGGAGAAAAGAAAAAATTAAATTTCAGGTGTAATTATTTCCCATCCATCTCTTGGAAAGAGTATGGGAGGCATTGTCTAACCTGTTCCCTCCATGTGACAAGTGAACCTAGATTTATTTGCCCAAAATATAAAAGGCACTTGGCCAGGGCCAACACATTACAAAAGAAATAGAGTTTGTATTTTCAAGGAACTTGCAGTCTAGAGATGAAGAAAGCACACAAATTTGCATATAAATATATACATACTCATAGATACATATTCTTTAATGTATATATGTAGTCCTTTAATATCTTTTTATATATATTTCTATTAATTAGTATATATATATATTTACACACATGATAAAACATTAATTGGTTATGTATACATACATACACATACACACACTCTTTTTTCCAAGATGAATATTATATTATTTTCAATCTACACAAGTTAATATTTAATTTAAAATTCAAACAGGGTATTCTTTTTTAAATATACGATTATTCTAACTTCACCTGAAAGTGAAACCAAATACTCAAAAAATAACAAAAAAATATTTTTGAAATTTAAGTGGAGACATATTTTATTAGCTGCTTCAGAACCGTGCTTGTATCTTATTTTTTGAGAATTTTCCCAAATTCATGTCAGACACTAAACCACAGCTGCAAGAAGCTCATAGAACCCCAAACAGGATAAATGCCAAAACAAAACAAAACAAACAAACAAAAGGCCCACTACATCTAGGCATCTCACTTTCAAACTGAAGCAAATTAAAACTAGAAGAAGATATTGAAAGAAGCCAGAGAGGGGGAAAGACACACCTGTCAAAGAGCAAAGGTAAGAATTAAACCTACTTCTACTCAGCCTGTAAGCAAGAAGACAGTAGTGTAAGATACCTAAAGTGTTGAGAGAAAAACCCCACCAGCCTAGAATTCTATATCCTGAGAAATTATCCTTTCAAAGTGAAGGAAATAAAAACTCTCAGAAAAGTTAAAATTGAGCCACATTATAAGAGCTCCCTACACTTCCCAGAGTAGGGGGCCACACCTCCCTATGAAGGCTTTTCTTCTGCTTATATGTCCACTAACCCAGTAATAAAGCAAGTGCTCCTAGAAAATCTTCCCTGGGAGGAGGAGCAACCCACTGATTCCCAATTGACTAAAAGGCTATAAAGAGGGAAATAAAGTGATTAATAAAAGCAATATTCAACAGATTATGGCCACCAAGTTTGATGTATCATTCAAAGTTGTGTAGTGGGAAGTATACACACACACAATCTTGTTGACATAGTAACATGTCACATTGTGATGAAAAGTTCACTGTATAAAACCAGGAAATTGTTTTGGGGATAATATACAACTGTTCTGGGCTTCCTGGGTGGCACAGAAATAAAGAATCTGCCTGCCAATGCAGGATATTCAGGAGACATTGGTTCAATCCCTGGGTCAAGAAGATCCCCTAGAGAAAGAAATGGCAACCCACTCCAGTATTCTTTCCTGGGAAACCCCATGGCCTCTAGCCTGAGCACAAATGTACAACTGTTCTAAGTAGAGCCAGGCTTTATTGCTATTGTCCCTTTGCCTTAATCTTTACTGAACCACACCTGCCCCCCCCCCACCCCGCCCCATCCACTTCTTTAATTGTGCAGTGGACAAACAACAGTCTTGTCAAAGAGTCTTTGGCTCTTTGAACTTTGAGCCAAAATTTTAGATCAGCCATGTACACCTTAGTGCAAATAATCACACAAGGTGTTCACTTATTCACAGTGAAAACTGACTAAATACTCCTCCAATACTTGTATGGAAGTGTGGAGCAGCATACTTAGTTTCCAGTTTGCAGATGGGAAACTTGAGGCAGAGGCAGAAGTCTTTCTGTGGACCCCTGAAATCACAGCTTAGCTTCATCCTGACAATCAGTACTTAGGTGTCTATTAGGCAATGAATGGCCTCTCTCTCTATTTAGAATAAATTTCCCAGAAAAGTGTCAGGTTTCTGAACAGGATCAGACTATGACCCTTCAGTTCTACTTGTTCTTTATAGAATCACCCATACAGTGTCCAGGACAAACAAGTCCAAAGCTCCAGCTTCAGGGGTGTCAGTGGAGCACCTTATTTGGGAAGGACAGTGTCACGGAGCACCTTATTTCTGTGTATAAAGAATTGCAAGGTGAAAGCAGTCTCAAGACTGCCTCTCCAACAGCTTGCTTATAGGAGACAACTGAACCCCACAAGTGCCCCTCACAGCTAAGTTTTCAGTTGTAAAAGCTGGGCTCAGGTCCCAAACAGAAGTGTGTCAGGATTTATTTGTTGGCAGTAGTGGCATCTTATTTGTTTTGCTTTGCTAGTAAAGTGTCTTCTTTAAGAGGAAAAAAATCAGTAAGGAAAGGATGGGACACATAAGGCAGAAGATGGTGATGCTGCTGATGATAATGATGACTGCGAAGGGGAAGAGGAGACAGCTAAGCCCATCTGGCACTCACAATGTATCGCACAATGCTCTCTGTGCTTTATGTGTTAGGACTTAGAATAGTTCTCTAACATATTATGAAGTGGGCCATATTATCATCTGTAATTACAAATGAGAAAAGTGAGGTAATGAGAGATAAGTTCAGAGTACATACTTCACAGTGTATACATAGCTAGCAGGTTATATACTTAAATATTAGTTTCTCACCCATATCATATACCAAAACAGTTCTAAGAGATTTAAACAGCTAAATGTACTAAGTAAAATCAGAAAAGTACCTAGAGGAGAATTAAAAAAAAAATTATTAATGGCATGTGTGATTATGTGATATAAGATGTTTTCAAGAATAAATACAATAGAAGTAATCACAAACATATCTAAACAGTTAGTTTTAATTTCTAGTTGTCTAAAAGCATATATTCAATTATGAAGCAAAAATTTTAAAAGAATCCAAAACTATTCCTAATGGCTAATATCCACATATCGGTAAATATGTAAATTGGTTAATACTCTATAATACGTAAAATGTTGGTAAGTCAATAAGAAAAACAGTGATAACCTGAAAGATAAATGGTCAAGGAATAAGAACAGATGATTCAACAAAAGAAAAAGCAAACATTACTAGAGCTATATAAAAAATAATAATAATAACTATTATGTGTTTATTACATTGGGCTAGAAACTGAGTTAAATACTTAAATTATCTTATTACATCTGAAAAAAAAAACTGTGCATGATATGCATGCCCAAGATCTCAAAGCTAGTAACACAGTGAGACTGGGAACCCAGACCTGACCGCAGCTCCAAACATTTTTTAACATAAAACCGCACTCCAGTGATGTGCTGGTGTCAGCTCATCCCCACTTTCTGTGTTAGTTGTTCAGTCATGTCTGACTCTTTGTGATCACGTAGACTGTAGCCCACCAGGCTCCTCTGTCCATGAGATTCCCCAGGCAAGAATGCTGGAATGGGTTGCCATCCCCTTCTCTAAGGGACCTTCCCCACCCAGGGATCAAATGTGGGTCTCCTGCACTGCAGGTAGATAGATTCTTTACCTTCTGAGCCACCAGGGAAGACGCCACCAGGGAAATTTGCTAGAGTCCGCTGAATACACCTCTTCCCAGCTCCATGTTGAAGCATATCATGCCAGCAGCTTGAAATGGGCTATGGTAGAAGTACTTACACCACAGAAATCAGCATGTGCTCCAAATGAGCCCCACAAAACTAATTGTTGAATAGTTCTCAATCCACCATTTACTATTTCCCTAAAACAACCTGGAAATTAGGTCAGATTTCAGGAACTTTTTTCCCAAATATCAACCTCATCACTCAAAGAAATGTGAACTAAAACAAGAGATACCATGTTTGCATACAAATATAGCAAATATTGGAAGGGAGCAATCATAAACTAAATTGAGATATCAAAGGCATGTAAATTAATTCAACCTTTATAGAAAAAAATATTTGGTACTACACTATCAAGATTCTTTGAGAAGTTCATAGATTTCAATCTTACAAATCCACTAGTGAAAACCCAAGGGAAATAATCAGTGAGGTGTACAGTGATCTGTGCATTTGAATATTCATTTCAACATTGCTTAGAGTAAGAACTTGGAACCTACTTAAATAACCAACAGTATGACAATAATTAAATAATATATGTAACAATCACATAATACAATGTAATGGAGCTATTAAAATTTGTTTTCAATTTTAAAAAACATTATAAAACAATATGCAAGGTGATTCATATATTATTCAAAATGTATATGCATATATTTCTGTATACATACAATAGATATATTATTCAGATATATAGTCAGGTCTTGTTTATATACTGCAGTAAAGTTGTGAATTTTTTTTCTTTAAGTCCTACATATATTTGAAAAACTTATGTGTGTATAATGTAGGTATAATACGTATCTATAATGCATTTATATATACTGAGATTATGTTTTTAAAACTAAATAAATGGGGGTTTCTCTGGTGGCTCAGTGGTAAAGAATCTGCCTCTCAGTGCAGGCAACATGGGTTCAATCCCTGGTCTGGGAAGATCCACATGTCACAGAGCAACTAAGTCCGTGCACCACGACTGTTGAGCCTGTGCTCCAGAGCCTGGAAGCCACAGCTACTGAGCCTATGTGCAGCAAATGAAGCCTGTGTTCTCTGGAGCCTGTGTTCCGCAACAAGAGAAGCCAATGCAATGAGAAGCCCACGCACCACGACAGAGAGTAGCCCCACTTGCCGCAACTAGAGAAAAGCCAGGGCAGCAAGAAAGACCCAGCAGAGACATAAACAAATACATAAATAACTTAAAAAATAATCAAATGGAAATATGTATCATGCTGATATAATTGAAAACTGAATATTATAAAAATGGCAGCTATTCACAATTTGTAAGCTTCATGAAGTATAAACATGAAAAGAAATATCAAATGCAATTTCAGCAGAATTTTTCTTCGTTGAACTTGGCTCAATGATTCCACAGCTCATCTGTAAAATATGGATGATTTTCTCATTTAGGAGTTTTAGTTTCCAAATTTTATATGATGACCATATATCACTTCTATATCTGAAAAATACTTGATAATGATACAAATGCTTAATATGTATTTAAGAACATAATAAAGTTTTTAGAATATGTGTAATCTTTTACATGTGTAGATCTTATGATGGGGATCTTACAAATGGTATAAAGCAAGTGCCACAGATCTCAAAGGGAGAGATTTTTCCGTCAGAGGACACAGGGATTCAGGAAAGTTTCTATCACTCATATGTAAGGTGTCCATCTGAGCAACATAGTGTAACTAGCATTATAATTTGTTTACTTGAAATCAATATGCAACCTCCGGGAGTCCTTTTGTATCATTTATTTTGGGGAGCTAATTGAAAACATCTCAAATTCATTGAAGCTTCTTAGCTCCCACTCTTCTACAAACTATTGTCTTGGATATACAGGTTTGCATTCTCTTAGGGAAAGTCCTGCTTTTGGGTTTAGATGGGTTAAAAATAAAATGCCTGATAATAATTCATCAGAGTGTTTCCAAATCATAAGAGTGGTGACAGTGGCCTTAGGATTCCTGTCTAGATTAGTTTATTTTCCCCTTTCATAAACACTGAAGCCAAATGTAAATTTTGTAGTAGAGGCAACCTTGTGTATAGGAAATAGCATGGAATTTGAAATCCAAAGACCTGGTTTCAGTCACATTCCCCTCTCTGCCTAATGGAATGGTAGAGAACAGGCCAGTTAACTATACATTTTCCGTTCAGATAACCACTATTTGTTGCCTGTCCCCTCCACCATGTATCAAGCACTGTCTTGGCACCAAAAATCAGTAATGAAGAGAGAAAAAGCCCATGCCTCTACTGATCCTACATTTTAGTTGCAGACAGAGACAGATATATCAAAATGACTAAATAAGCATTCATATAGTTTTAAGATAGTTAAAAGTGCCTGCAGAGAAATTAGACAGGGTTAGGGTAGTAGAATGTGTGGAGATGGAGGAGAGTGGATTGGAGAAAGAGGTTGATGAGATGGTCAGAGAAAGCCTTTTTAGGGTTGGGATGTTCAAGCAGAAACTTAACCTAAGGGAGTTAGCCCCTCAAGGACAAGGATGGGAAAGTACAATTGCAAAAGGCCCAGGGCTGAGGACAGAACATCAAAGTCAGTGGTGATAGAGGCGGTGAGCAGACGGGGGAGATGACCAGTGATGAGTTTCCAGTAGTAATATGACCTCAACACAGAGATGAGTGGTGTGTGAGGACAACCACAGGGTACCCAATGACTCATTCTACAAATGTTAGGAGATAACAAGGAAATGCAGCCCTGGTGTCCTTGTCGTTGTCTGTAGTCATCTGCCTTTACCAAGCAGTAAAAGTTCTGTGCTTGAACAGAACAGAATTTGGCCACTGACATTTTCCTTGAGAGGACTTGACAGCACCAGTCCATTTGGGGCTCAGAAGAGACCACATTGTGTGTTATACAAGGTGTTCATTTCCTAGAGAGAATTCATCTGGGTTAGCAGATGGCCAGGACCAACAGCTGGTCCCTTCATGCAGTAGGCATTTGGTACACGAGTGTGCAGTTTTGCTATTTACACTTGAGATGTCATGTACAAGAATGACTCTCTGTTAACACAAGAAGTTGGGTGGAAAGCTTTCATAATGCATGTCATGGTATAAAAAAAGTTTAATTTTTAAATATATGTAGTGTTGCATGGGCAACACATCATTTTACCTTTATCAGGCCCTTTCCATCTGGACTCAGTGGCTGGTCTTGCCTACAATGTTGTCTCTCAGCTGCTTAACATTTGAAGAGGTATGATCACTGGAGAATGATGTGGGAAACCAGGTTCAGTCATAATCACCTTTTCCCACAGTTGAAAAGGAAGTAAGACTGCTTGGCTTAGCCTTTGACAACATAATGCAGGGTTGTCAGACTGGCCTCTCTTACCAGCTCATCACCTCCCTCCTGCTACTCTGCTCTTAGCATTGACCTTGTTGCTTTTTCTGCCATCTCTGCTCCTCTGCCTACCTCTTCCTGCTGTCCCCACTCACACTATGCTTTCCTGAAGCCGACTCTCTGCCCAGAAGTGTGGGAAGAGGAGGGAGAGGCTGCTGGGTGCATTTTCCAGGGCGACAGTTGTCTCACTGTCTTGATGTGGAAATACCTGCCTGACCACCAGCCTCCAGGCACCACGGTCCAAGAACACAGACTCTTTCATAAACTTTGGGCTAACAGGATGCATGAGAAACCTACGCAAGTTCAAATGGGGTTGAAAGCTTTTCAAATATGCTTTCCCATTGTTAACCTGCACATTCAATTCCACATCTGGCTTGGAAAATTTCAAGCCACAGATCAGTTCTTAAGGTGATTGGTTTGCTACTGTAATCAAGCCAAAGGCAAACACAGGAGAAGAGGCTGTGAGAGGAAACTCCCCTTTGCACTGGCTTCCCTCTGGACAGGGGTTCTTCATTATGGGGATTTGCTGAGTTGTCATCCCTTAGATAACATTAAAATGGTATCAGTAAAGTGGGAGATGATATGTTAGTCATCATCCTTTAACACTCCAAGCACATACTCCCTAGTATATGTTCAGTTCAGTTCAGTTCAGTTGTCTCCGACTTTTTGCGACCCCATGAACCGCAGCACGCCAGGCCTCCCTGTCCATCACAAACTCCCAGAGTCCACCCAAACCCATGTCCATTGAGTCTGTGATGCCATCCAACCAGCTCATCCTCTATCATCCCCTTCTCCTCCTGCCCTCAATCTTTCCCAGCATCACAGTCTGTTCCAATGAGTCAGCTCTTCTCATCAGGTGGCCAAAGTATTGCAGCTTCAGCTTCAACATCAGTCCCTCCAATGAACACGCAGGACTGATCTCCTTTAGCGTGGACTGGTTGGATCTCCTTGCAGTCCAAGGGACTCTCAAGAGTCTTCTCCAACACCATAGTGCAAAAACATCAATTCTTCAGCGCTCAGCTTTCTTTATACTTCAACTCTCACCTGCATACATGACCACTGGAAAAACCATAGCCGTGACTAAACAGACCTTGGTTGGCAAAGTAAAGTCTCTGCTTTTTAATATGCTGTCTAGGTTGGTCATAACTTTCCTTTCAAGGAGCAAGCATCTTTTAATTTCATGGCTGCAATCACCCTCTGCAGTGATTTTGGAGCCCAAAAAAATAAAGTCTGACACTGTTTCCACTGTTTCCCCATCTATTTACCATGAAGTGATTGGACCGGATGCCA
Source organism: Cervus elaphus (assembly GCF_910594005.1). Lineage (NCBI taxonomy): Eukaryota > Metazoa > Chordata > Mammalia > Artiodactyla > Cervidae > Cervus > Cervus elaphus. The sequence goes on along the minus strand of NC_057839.1, from coordinate 15,165,291 downwards.
TGATCTTAGTCTTCTGAATGTTGAGCTTTAAGCCAACATTTTCACTCTCTTCTTTCACTTTCATCAAGAGGCTCTTTAGTTCTTCCTCACTTTCTGCCATAAGGGTGGTGTCATCTGCATATCTGAGGTTATTGATATTTCTCCCAGCAATCTTGATTCCAGCTTGTGCTTCTTCCAGCCCAGCATTTCTCATGATATACTCTGCATATAAATTAAATAAGCAGGGTGACAAACTACAGCCTTGAAGTACTCCTTTTCCTATTTGAAACCAGTCTGTTGTTCCATGTCCAGTTCTAACTGTTGCTTCCTCACCTGCACACAGGTTTCTCAAGAGGCAGGATAGGTGGTCTGGTATTCCCATCTCTTTCAGAATTTTCCACAGTTTATTGTGATCCACACAGTCAAAGGCTTTGGCATAGTCAATAAAGCAGAAATAGATGTTTTTCTGGAATTCTCTTGCTTTTTTGATGATCCCTCGGATGTTGGCGATTTGATCTCTGGTTCCTCTGCCTTTTCTAAAACCAGCTTGAACATCTGGAAGTTCATGATTCACGTATTGCTGAAGCCTGGCTTGGAGAATTTTGAGCATTACTTTACTAGCGTGTGAGATGAGTGCAATTGTGCGGTAGTTTGAGCATTCTTTGGCTTTGCCTTTCTTTGGGATTGGGATGAAAACTTACCTTTTCCAGTCCTGTGGCCACTGCTGAGTTTTCCAAATTTGCTGGCATATTGAGTGCAACACTTTCACAGCATCATCTTTCAGGATTTGAAATGGCTCAACTGGAACTCCATCACCTCCACTAGCTTTGTTTGTAGTGATGCTTCCTAAGGCCCGCTTGACTTCACATGCCAGGATGTCTGGCTCTAGGTGAGTGATCACACCATCATGATTATCTGGGTCATGAAGATCTTTTTTGTACAGTTCTGTGTATTCTTGGCACCTCTTCTTAATATCTTCTGCTTCTGTTAGGTCTCTACCATTTCTGTCCTTTATCGAACCCATCATTGCATGAAATGTTCCCTTGGTATCTCTAATTTTCTTGAAGAGATCTCTAGTCTTTTCCATTCTATTGTTTCCCTCTATTTCTTTGCATTGATCACTGAGGAAGGCTTTCTTATCTCTCCTTGCTGTCCTTTGGAACTCTGCATTCAAATGGGTATATTTTTCCTTTTCTCCTTTGCTTTTTGCTTTCCTTATTTTCACAGCTATTTGTAAGGCCTCCTCAGACAGCCATTTTGCTTTTTTTGCTTTTCTTTTTCTTGGTGATGGTCTTGATTCCTGTCTCCTGTACAGTGTCATGAACCTCCATCCATAGTTCATCAGGCACTCTGTTTATCAGATCTAGTCCCTTAAATCTATTTCTCACTTCCACTGTATAGTCATAAGGGATTTGATTTAGGTCATACTTGAATGGTCTAATGGTTTTCCCTACTTTCTTCAGTTTAAGTCTGAATTTGGCAATAAGGAGGTCATGATCTGAGCCACCGTCAGCTCCTGGTCTTGTTTTTGCTGACTGTATAGAGCTTCTCCATCTTTGGCTGCAAAGAATATTATCAATCTGATTTTGGTGTTGACCATCTGGTGATGTCCATATGTAGAGTCTTCTCTTGTGTTGTTGGAAGAAGGTGTTTGCTATGACTGGTGCGTTCTCTTGGCAGAATTCTATTAGCCTTTGCCCTGCTTCATTCTGTACTCCAAGGCCAAATTTCCCTGTTACTCCAGGTGTTTCTTGACTTCCTACTTTTGCATTCCAGTCCCCTATAATGAAAAGGACATCTTTTTTGGGTTATAGTTCTAGAAGGTCTTGTAGATCTTCACAGAACTGTTCAACTTCAGCTTCTTTAGCATTACTGGTTGGGACATAGACTTGGATTAAAGTGATATTGAATGGTTTGCCTTGGAAACAGAGATCATCCTGTCATTGTTGAGATTGCATCCAAGTACTGCATTTCAGACTCTTTTGTTGACCATGGTGGCTGCTCCATTTCTTCTAAGGGATTCCTGCCCACAGTAGTAGATATAATGGTCATCTGAGTAAAATTCACCCATTCCAGTCCATCTTAGTTCACTGATTCCTAGAATGTCAATGTTCATTCTTGTCATCTCCTGTTTGATCACTTCCAGTTTGTCTTGATTCATGAACCTAACATTCCAGGTTCCTATGCAATATTGCTCTTTACAACATCGAACGCTGCTTCCATCACCAGTCCCATTCACAACTGCATGTTGTTTTTGCTTTGGCTCCATCCCTTCATTCTTTCTGGAGTTATTTCTCCACTGATCTCTAGTAGCATATTTGTCACCTACTGACCTGGAAAGTTCCTCTTTCAGTATCCTATCATTTTGCCTTTTCATACTGTTCATGGGGTTCTCAAGGCAAGAATACTGAAGTGGTTTGCCATTCCCTTCTCCAGTGGGCCATATTCTGTCAGACCTCTCCACCATGACCTGTCAGTCTTGGGTGGCCCCACACTGCATGGCTTAGTTTCATTGAGTTAGACAAGGCTGTGGTCCATGTGATCAGATTGACTAGTTGTCTGTGATTGTAGTTTCAGTCTGTCTGCCCTCTAATCCCCTCTCTCAGTATATGTAACTGAACATAAGAGAAAGCCAACCACTCCATTAGTCACTCATCTAGGCAAATACTTGGTGTTGAGCAAGAGATTAAGGGTGCTAATTCAATCTTTCAGGTCCCACTGATCTTGCTGGATTGGAAATGGATAGCTATCACACTGTGGACCGCTAGGTATTGGTTGCCAATTGGAAAAGACATCAGAAAACTTTCTTGAAACAACCATTGGGTAAGTCATTTGGACATTGCTTTTCACTCTGTTCTTCATCCTGAGAGTTGATGTGTTTGTTTCCCAAGGGCTGGCTCTTAAACCCACTAGGCCTTGCTTTAATCATAAACATAATCAGATTTGTTTGTACTTGGAAAATTACACTCCCTGAATCCACAATTGTTTTATATGGGTGAGATATGATAATATAACTTGTAAAGGTAGAATGAAAGGTCCAGAGATGGACAATTTTCTAACAAGGCCACATGATTCCTGGAGGACAGGCACAGAAGGGTCCAGACTCCAGGCTACTGGTGAGAGTACCCCATGTATTCACTGCTTATATAAGTCCTTCCCTCTAGAACATTTTTATGTCAAGAGCTTGTGGCTGCCTTCTCCCCTCACTCTCATTCTGCTATGTTATTACTTTCCTGCAATATCAACTCCTTGCTCAATGGTGAGACCACCAGAAATATGAACTCTGACTTTACAGGTGTAGAGTGTTTCAACCCCAACCCCTTTAGACACTTTCCCTTGCTCAAGTCATTCCAATAATCATTTACCGAAAGTCAGTTGATGCTAACGGTGGGACTATAAAGATACCTGAGTTTTGGTCCCTACTTTAACAGGACTTAAAGTCTAGACGAAGAGACAGACACTTGGCAGATACTTTTAATGATTTCCATATAACAATTTGAAATATTAAACTAGAGACATGCTCCCTGTGCCCTGAGAGAGAGGAGAGTGGCCACAGCTCAACCTGGGATTTGGGGAGGACTTCCTATGACAGATTATAACTGAATTGCATCTTGAAGGATAAGCAACACTAAGATAAATGGAAAAGATGTTTCAGATGGAGGGAAAAGTATAAGCAAAGACCGAAAGTCATAAAATACCATAGGGTCTGCAGGGAATCAAAAACAGTTGATATTGTGTAAACATTAATTATATGAGTCAAGAGGTAACAAATCATGTAGTTTAGAGGTTGGAGAGTAGGTGCCAGGTACCAAGGGCTTTGTGGACTAGCCAAAAAGAAGCCCCTGAATTCTATAGATGATGTGTAGTCCTTGAATGTATCTAAATGGGAAATGATGCCGTTGGGTTTAAATTTTACACAGATACTTTATTGAAAGGTTTTGAAGTATGGGTCCAAATGGGTAATTCTGAAAACTGAGAGATGATTTATAAGGTTTTGGGTCTAGTGTGGAGATGATGAGTCGGCATGAAGAGAGAGGATAGAGTTGAGAGATTCTGGACATGGTGATGATTGAATGGGTGCTAGGGAGGTAAGGAAGAAGCTGAGATGGTCTAAGGTTTCTACATGGTGATGGCGTGGATAACAGAGCTACTGATTGGATTAAGCACTGGAGATGTTTGGAGGTGCAGCTGCCATACAAGAGGCAGTGGCCCATAGAGATTCCAAGGTGCCAGAGTCATGGACCCTGTATCCAGTACTGATCTGCAGAGCTGGTATGAGAGGTTTCAAGTAAAGCAGTTTTATGGTGCAGAAGCAGCTCAACTCTGAGCTGGGATAAACCTTCTGGGGGAAAATGAAAACATCCAAAGAAAATTCTGATTTGGAAATGCTATGAATTGTGTTCTTCACTGACCTCCAGTTTCCCATCCTCAGTTCTTGACATTTTATAGTCACTGTATTGTTGTAAATGTGTTTCCTATAAGGTCAAAGTTCTATTGACAATACCATTCTTAAAGCACCCCTCTCCCATTCCATTTTTTTTTTCCCTATACAGTGTCATGGAACATTGGTGAAGATGAAATTTCCTTTCTATTTTCCACCTTGTTGTAACTTCCACTTCTCTGTGATTCTATCAGTGACCATATATGTATACATAAAAACATACTTTGTTTTATTACAGTTCACCTTATATGCTTCACAAATAGTGCATTTTTTACAAACTGAAGGTTTGTGGCAATCCTGTATCGAGCAAATCTATTGCTATGATTTTTCCAACACCATTTGCTCACTTTGCATCTCTATGTCACATTTTGGTAATTCTTGTAATACTTCAAACTTTTTCTTTAATGTTGCATTCGTTATGGTGATCTGTGAATAGTGATCTCTGATGTTACTATTGTAGAAAGACTGACTTGCTGAAGGCTCAGATGATGGTTAGCATTTTTTAGTACTAAATAGTTTTAATTAAGGTATGTATGTTTTTTTTTAATTGGGGTATAGTGGCTTTACAATTTTGTACAATAATTTGTTTCTGTTCAGCCACTAAGTCATGTCTGACCCTTTTGACCCCATTGACTGCAGTAATACATTTTTTTTCTTAGATATAATGCCACTGCACACTTAATAGGCTGAAGTATAGCATAAATATGTTTTAATGCACTAGGAAACCAAAAAGCTTGTGTGAATAAAGCAGTATTCACTTTATTGAGGTGGTCTAGAACTGAATTCACTCTATCTTCAAGATATGCCTCTTTCTCTCTCTCCCTCCCCCTATATATATATACACGTATATATGTGTATTTATATACATACAAGTATATTATGTATGTATATATGTATATTTCACTCAAGAATTAGAGAAAAATTTTGTGACTATAATAAGAAATGGTTCCATTTGCTTGTTCATGGAGAAGAAAGCTCATTTGCTACAGCCTTTTGTCCCTTTTGGTTCGTTTCCCCCCTCACCTCAATTTCCCTTTGAAGATGTAAGCACTTCTATTTGAACAAAAAAAAAAAAATGTTTGACAAATAAATATTAAAGCTTACTGCCAGAGATATGATAAGGCAGGTGGATGAACTACAATAGTTATATTTAAGTCAAAACTGCCCTTTGGACCAGCACTATCAAGTGAAAATTACAATGTGAGTCCTATATGTAATCTCAAATTTTCTGGTAGTCACATTAAATAAGTGGAAAGAAAGAGGTAAAACAACCTTAACAATACCTTTCCTTAACAATACCTTTTATTCAACCCAGTGTATCCAAACTATTATCATTTTCACATTTAGTCAATATAATACAGTACTATTAATGACATATTTTTTTTCATAGAAAGTGTTCAGAATCCAGTATTTTACACTCAGAGGATATCTCAATTCAGATGCCTAAGTTTCAGCTGAAACCCATGATCTGTACTTAGATTTCACACAGTTAAATTTTTAAAGTATGTTCTTAGCTGCACTCTCTTTGCTCACCTAAGCACTCATGGCCACCTGAGGCTTTTGTGTTGAACAGAGCAGTGTAGACCTTCAGCTTTCCTTTCCTCCAAATCTTTGAATGCTGTGCATGAACTTGAGATAGCTGAACATCTCTGAAAGATATTTATGAAAGTTTTCCAAATCATCCAAGCCTTTGACATCTCACCTGTAAACTCTAGTTGATGGAGTTTTCAAATTGACTTACTCAGGCTTCTGGAAGTCTTTAAAGGAAAGAGCAAAGGTCTTAAAATGGAGAAGTAACAGAAAACAAAATCATTTGATCAAGAGGATATCTGGTATGTAGCCTATAAAATAAAACTGTGTCAATTTTAAAACACCAACTGTGTTTTTCAAATGTTTTATAATATGAACATAATCTTGAAAGTAAGTTTAAAACCTGAAGCTCAGACAAGCTTATAAGGCCAAAGATCATAAACAAACACTTGAACTCTTAAAGTGTACTCCCGCTGAAAGTTGAAAACCTAATTAATTTGTAAGTTAAAAACTATTTTTATTAAATTTATAACAAATTAAAAAAAAACAAAACCTGAAGCTAGGTTTTGTTGTTACTGTTGTTAGGTTGATTGGCTGCTTGTTTTACCTTCTAATACATGATCTTAAAAATTCACATATTTCTATTTGCACTAGGATTAAACTTCAGTGTGACCCTTGAAAGTTAAAAACATTTATTAGCATGGTGAATCTAGCCTAAGGATAAAGCCAATCACCCCCATACCAATAAACACACACACAGAGGCACATATGCACATGCATGCACACCCACATATACTGAAGGATTGTGTGGCTTCAGAGCAAAAACCTTTCCTAACCAAGGCCAACAGATGTATTTGGACCATATTGCGTGCTATATCAGAGCTTAGCGATCAGAGAGCTTCTTTTGTTCCAACATGTATGTTTAACTTTGGGTAGGGCTGGAGGAGTGAGAGGTGGCGAAGCAAGGAATCATTCCTTCCTTCTTTGACCCCAACACCCCCTTTACCCAGCCAATGTGTAGAGTCTGGAATGGGAGGGAAGGAACAGGAGACTATGAATAGGCAATTCCAGGCTCCCACAGGCACCTCCTGTCCTACCCCTCTTTCTTCTCCATCTTGCGTGCTCAAGATTTGCCTCCTCCTAGTGATTATTTAATAGACCTTTTGTCTTAGGAGTCTTGACATATTCCAAGAAACCCTGGGCTTTCATCTCTTTCACTTTTTGAGATGTGTCAGACTAGCTCTCAGAGTCTGCCATCCTATTTTTCTCTCCTCCAACTCATCACTGTCTAATTACTTTTTTATTCAAGTTTGAACTCATGTTGTGTTTAATATTAACATTTAGAGAAGGACAAACATCTCAGCTTCTTAACTGTGGTATTTCTGGGCTTAACAACCAGTTAGTTCAGTGTAGTAATCATTAATGGGACACCTGTTCTGTTCTAGGGACTTTGATAGGTGCTTTGGTGCCAAAGACACTATATAACTACACTACACACTCAGGGGGACTTCCTAGGTGGCTCAGTGGTAAAGAACCTGCATGCCAATGCAGGAGATGCAGGTTCAATCCCAAGTTTGGGAAGATGCCCTGAAAGAAAATAGCAACCTGCTCCAGTATTCTTGCCTGGGAAATCCCATGGACAGAGGGGACTAGTGGGCTATGTGGGGTCATGAAGAATTGGACACAACAGAATAACTGAGCGTGCATGCACACATACACTTAAGTGGGAGCAGGGATTAACTAGAAAATGCTAGACTTTCTCCTGTGCACAAACAGGGGTGATAATTAAATGGCTAGAAATTCCCCAAAAGATAAATTCAAAATAGAGTAAACATAAATTTTTCTTTGCTCTCAAAAGTTGCACTGGTGATCTGGTTATTTGCATTCTGATCCTATTACACACCATGTGGATATTTTATGTTTTATATGACCATTAGGCCATTCAGGTATGACCTAAATCAAATCCCTTACAACTATACAGTGGAAATGATGAATAGATTAAAGGATTAGATCTGATAGAGTGCCTAAGAACTATGGATAGAGGTTGGTTCCATTGTATAGGAGGCAGTGATCTAAACCATCCCCAAGAAAAAAGAATCCCAAAAAGGCAAAATGGTTGTCTGAGGAGGCCTTACAAATAGCTGTGAAAAGAAGGGAAGCAAAAGGAAAAGGAGAAAAAGAAAGATATACCCATCTGAATGCAAAGTTCCAAAAAATAGCAAGGAGAGATAAGCAAAGCCTTCATAACTGATCAATGCAAAGAAATAGAGGAAAACAATAGAATGGGCAGGACTAGAGATCTCTTCAAGAAAATTAGAGATATCAAGGGAATACACATGTGAAGATGTGCATTATAAAGAACAGAAATGGTATGACTCTAACAGGAGAAGAAGATATTAAGAAGAGTGGCAAGAACACACAGAAAAACCATACAAAAAAGATCTTAGTGACCCAGATAACCATGATGGTGTGATCGCTCACCTAGAGTCAGACATCCTGAAGTACAAAGTCAAGTGGGCCTTAGGAAGCATCACTACAAACAAAGCTAGTGGAGGTGATAAAATTCCAGTTGAGCTATTTCAAATCCTAAATGATGATACTGTTAAAGTGCTGCATTCAATATGCCAGCAAATTTGGAAACCTCAGCAGTGGTGACAGGACTAGAAAAGGTCAGTTTTCTCTCCAATCCCAAAGAAAGGCAATGTCAAAGAAGTTTCAGACTACATCACAACTGCACTCATCTCACATGCAAGCGAAGTATTGCTCAAAATTCTCCAAGCTAGGCTTCAACAGTATGTGAACCAAGAAATTCCGAATGTTCAAGCTGGATTTAGAAAAAACAGAGGAACCAGATATCAAATAGCCAACATCCAGTGGATCATAGAAAAAGCAAGAGAATTCCAGAAAAACATCTTCTGCTTCACTGACTGCACTAAAGCCTTTGACTGTGTGGATCACCACAAACTGTGGAAAATTCTTTTTTTTTTTTTCTCCATTTACTTTTATTAGTTAGAGGCTAATCACTTTACAATATAAGAGATGAGAATACCAGACCACCTTACTCCCTCCTGAGAAACCTGTATGCAGGTCAAAAAGCAACAGTTAGAACCAGACATGGAACAACAGACTAGTTCCAAATTGGGAAAGGAGTACATCAAGGCTGTATATTGTCGCCTTGCTTATTTAACTTATATGAAGAGTACATCATACAAAATGCTGGGCTGCATGAAGCAGAAGCTGGAATCAAGATTGCCAGGAGAAATATCAATAGCCTCAGATATGCAGATGACAACATCTTAATGGCAGAAAGCAAAGAGGAACTAAAGCGCTCTTGATGAAGGTGAAAGAGGAGAGTGAAAATGCTGGCTTAAAACTCAACATTCAAAAAATGAAGATCATGGCATCCAGTCCCATCACTTCATGGCAAATAGATGGGGAAACAATGGAAACAGTGACTGACTTTATTTACTTGGGCTCCAAAATCACTGCAGATGGTGACTGCAGCCATGAAATTAAAAGACACTTGCTCCCTGGAAGGAAAGCTGTGACAAACCTAGACAGCATATTGAAAAGCAAAGACATTACTTTACCAACAAAAGTCCATCTAGTCAAAGCTATGGTTTTTCCAGTAGTCAAGTATGGATGTGAGTGTTGGACTATAAAGAAAGCTGAAAGTCAAAGAATTGATGCTTTTGAACTGTGGTGTTGGAGAGGACTCTCGAGAGTCCCTTGGACTCCCAGGAGATCAAACCAGTCCATCCTAAAGGAAATCAATTCTGAGTATTCATTAGAGGAACTGATGCTGAAGCTGAAGCTCCAATACTTTGACCACCTGATGCAAAGAGCCGACTCATTAGAAAAGACCCTGATGCTGGGAACGATTGAAGGCAGGAGAAGAAGCGAATGACAGAGGATGAGATGGTTGGATGGCATCACCGACTCGATGGACATGAGTTTGAGCAAGCTCAGGGAGTTATTGATGGACAGGGAAGCCTGGCGTGCTGCAGTCCAAGGGGTCATAAAGAGTCAGACAGGACTGAGACTGAACAACAACAATTTGTTTATTTTTAATTTTGACTCTGCTGGGCCTCCAGTACTGTGTGGACTTTCCTCTAGTTGCAGCAAGTGGGGGCTACGCTCTAGTTGCAGTGCACAGGCTTCTCATTGAGGTGGCTGCTCTTGTTGTGGAGCATGCGCTCTAGGGCACAGGCTCAATAGTTGTGGCACACAGACCCAATTGCTCCACAGTATGTGGGATCTTCCCAGATCAGGGGTTGAACCTGTGTCTCTTACAGCGGCAGGAGAATTCATTACTACTGAGCCACCCAGTGGATATTTTATGAGAACAAAGCAAGGAATAAATGGAAATCACAAAAAATCTTAATAGCTCTTTGCTTTGGTGTGACTGCTCCATCTTATAGTGACAACTTAGGTCAAGGCTTCATTTAATGACACTCTACTAAATGAATCCACTCATTTGTTTTTATCCCAATAGAAACACAGATCCTGATGCTTTGTATATCTAACTCATAGAGAATAGTTTTCTATTAAATACCTAGAAACAATCTCAATTGGGGAAAATGGAGCCCATTGAAAAGGTAACATGATCATAATTTCACATTAGATCAGACACTGTTTGGGATGGGTAGGTTCGGAAGCAGCGAGGCTGGAGCCCAAAGAAGAACAGGAGGGCAGAAGAAAGAGGAAAGCCCTCCTGACTGGAAAAATCAGCTTTAGGGAAGATATAGCTTTCAGGAGGGACACACATCCATGAAGGCAGCCTTTTCTCTTACTATATCTATCCCTGATTTCTAAATTCTCCTCTCCAAACAGGCACACCCACTTCTGGTGTGAGTCTTCTGTGCAAAGGTTATTTTTACCTTCTTATTTTCACCCTCTGTGAAAAGGTTATTTTACCTTGAGTGACTTACAGAGCAGAGACATCTGTGGCCATTTAAGTGGCCATCTCTGGACATCTAACCCACAGTCCTTTCCTGACAAGAAAATATTGCTGGTAGCTAACAAGTCCAGCAGAGCAGAAGTAGAAAAAAAGTAAGAAAGAATTGGAGGCAGTTTGGGGGTGGGATTGATTTGTAAGATGTAAGGATATGAAAAGGGAGAGAATCTTTTATGATGGAGAATCGATAGAGACTGGATTTCATCAGGACATGATTGCTATTGAGAGAAACAAACAGTCAAGGAGGAAAAAGTGATTTACTGGGGAACTATGATGCTGTGAATCACCCCTGGAATACAACATCAATTGCAAAATAGGAAGCCTAGGTCCTGGCTCCATTCTGAGCTGTGTGACTCTGGAAAAATCCTTTAGGTCTCTGAGCTTCAGTATCTTCATTCATAAAATAACATGAGCTGAGATAATCTCCATTCTTTCACCCCTAGAATTGTTCTCTTTTTCTTTCCTTTTATGTTCTTTAAATCCTGAGACAATAAGTTGGGAAATTGTTCACTATAATCTAAAATAAAAGGCTTAGATGATCACCAATGATCATTAATATTGGTAGGGGAGAGCAAGAGGGAAGTGACTCTATAGTGAATTAGTTTTGCTGATATAATAGACAATGGGGGAAACTAATCCTACCTACAATGATCTTTAAAAAGAGTAACAATATAGCCCTATATTTCTATTCCATGTTATCCTTCACAGAACAATTGCAGATCCATTGCTTTGTTTGATATTTATAATACTTAGGAGAAATAGGCAGGAAGTTGCAAAACTGTTGCCTCATTTGATTTTCACAGCAACTAGCAGAAATGGGCAGGAAAATTACTATTTCTACCATTGACCTTAAATTCAGAGAGTTAAGTGATTTTCTTAGAGTCACAAAGCTACTTAATGATGGGGCTAGAACTAGATTTCAGGTCTCCAGAAACCTGGGCTCGAACACTTGCCTGTGCTTTTTGCCTGGCCCTCCCGGAAGTGTCCAGATACTTACAGAAGCTGCCCAAATTGTCACATCCCCAAATGATGTCCTAAAGAGGATGCAGCTTCTCAGATTGGGCTACACTTTTCTTTGGTCAACTCACAACTATCTTTTAGTCAGGAGACTCCAAAGTAGGGTACAAACAACTTGGGAGGGAAATGATGTATTAAGGTGTGGGGAGGGAGGGGATATTAAGAAAAATTTTATTTGTTTTGCATCACTCTTTTACTTTCTTTTTGTGTGTTTTATAAGACATGTAATATACTAGCACCAAGTGTTAACATAAATAGCTTATGAATATAATTTATAAACAGGGCCATAGGCTTTACTTGTTAAAGCCTTGATCAAAAGTATTTGGAGATTATGCTTTAGAAAACACGTGGAGGAAAAAGCCAAGAGAATGAAACAATTCATAAGGCTGTTCTTAGGATTCTGACTTTTTCTTAACCCTTATGAGGACTGAGGGAAAGGGTAAGGACTCTGAAAAGGAGGAAGTTCAATCAGAATCTTGAAGAAAATCCAGAAAAGTAGACTAACGAATGGAACTGCTCTGGCAGAACTGGGGCAGCTGGTCACATGGTTCCCACCACACAGAGGCCCGCTTGTTTCTCCCTTACACACTGCAGCTCTTTGTCAATCATAATCAACAATTCTATTCAGCTGTTCTTGCCGCCACTTTTCTCCTGTCTTTCAAGTCTATTAAGCAATAAATATAAGGCAGAGCTTCACAAGCCTCTCAAAGATAAGGTTAAAAGGAAGAAAAATATGTCCTGATCAATGAACCTATAGGCCCTTTCTAATGGAAAAAGAAAAAAAAAAAATCTAAGCTACCCACAGAAAATTACTTGGGAATTTTGATATTATTCATAACTTGTAAAGTAATTGCCAACTGACTTTTCGTGTTCTCCCCAAACACTTATATGAAACTGAGAAAGTGTATAAAATAGGGAAAGAATATGCTGAGAAGAAAGAAAATTATTGTCTCACCCTTGGGATCCAGGAAGGTAGTGCCCCCACGATTATTGGATTATTAACACAGAAACTATAAAGGAAGGACATGTAATATTAAATAAATACTCATTATAATGGCAAATAGGAGATCACTGGGGCTTCCTAGATGGTGTTAGTGGTAAAGAACCCGCCTGCCAATGCAGGTAGATGTGAGAGACGCTGGTTTGATCCCTGGGTTGGGAAGATCCCCTGGAGGAGGGCATGGCAACCCACTCCACTGTTCTTGCCTGGAGGATCCCATGGACAGAGGAGCCTGGTGGGCTACAGTCCAGAGGGTCGCAAAGTGTCAGATACAACTGAAGTGCGTGAGCATGCCTGCACACAGGAGATCATCTCTCAGGGTCAATATTTGGGACTATTTCAAGGAAAGAAGGGGCTTCCCTGGTAGCTCAGAATCTGCCTGCAATGAAGGGGACCTGGGTTCGATCCCCAGGTTGGTAAGATACCCTGGAGAAGGAAATGGCAACCCACTCCAATATTCTTGCCTGGAGAATTCCATGGACAGAAGAGCCTGGTGGGCTACAGTGCATGGGGTCTCAAAGAGTCAGACAAGACTGAGCTTCAAGGAAAGAAAGAGCTCTAGAAGCAATGAAATGTTTCTTTAACATATACAAATAACATAGCACACAAGGAGTTCACCAAAGATTATGGTCACAGTATGCATTTGCCTTTAAACTACTTTCTTTACTTAAAATTGCTGATAGACTTTAAAAGCACCATATCATTGTTATGCTATTTTACAACCAGCAGAGACCATAGAAATCTTCCCATGGGAGCCTGGTGGGTGTCACACAGGCTTGCCAGGAGGGAATCTGGGGGTTTCTGAAGATGGCCCTCTTGTATTTAGAGAGTGTGGCTCTGAGTCTGGTGGGGTGGACAGGAGGATAGCAGTCTTTGGTTTCTTGTCCCTGCTTCTGTCACTAAATTTCTTGGGCAGATTTCTTAATTTCATTTTATAGAGAAAATTGTGAGAAAATTGATATTTCAACTGTAGCATTTATTTATTTGTCAAACGTTGTTGTATTCACTCTGTGCCAGCACTAATTTAAGTGCTGAGAGACTAAGATTAATGAAATACAGCCCCTCAAAACGCACATAGCCTGACTGAAGAGATACGATACATATAGTTAAATTATCAGTATAAAGCAGCGCATGAACAAAGACACAAATCAGAGGTCATTTTAATAAGTACTGTTAAACGTATTGGAAGCCAAGAGAAAGTTCTTTTGTCCTGCAAATAAAGCCATCATGACTTCTCTCTGGTATCCTCTTCCATTTTTCTTTGTTTTGGCTGCCATCTTTGGCACCGTGGCCTGGATCTCATTGACAGAGAAATGAGAAGCATAGAATAAAGGACACAGCTTAAAAGCAGAGGGCTGTGATGCCTCTGTCTCCTTTTCCCCCATTAGAGCATTTTTCAGGGCGTTTGTTAGTACATCCTATAGAATCAAGGTAGGTGGGGTGAGTATGAGACACAGAGAACAATGGTAAACACAAAACGTGGTAGGATGTTCTGGCAAATTGAACTAAATACTGACTGTCATGAGTGATTATTATTTTGTGTGTGCTGTTTAAATAAAAATAAGGTGGGCTAGCAAACAGCCTGCCTCAGTTCAATCACTCAGTTGTGTCCAATTCTTTGCAGCCCGATAGACTGCAGCACGCCAGGCTTCCCTGTCCAGCACCAACTTCCAGAGCTTGCTCAAACTCATGTCCCTTGAGTCGGTGATGCCATCCAACCATCTTGTCCTCTGTCAAACCCTTCTCCTCCTGCCTTCAATCTTACCTGTCATCAGGGTCTTTTCCAATGAGTCAGTTCTTATAAGGTGGCCAAAGTGTTGGAGCTTCAGCTTCAGCATCAGTCCTTCCAATGAATATTCAGGACTGATTTCCTTTAGGATGGACTGGTTGGGTCTCCTGGGAATCCAAGGGGCTCTCAAGAGTCTTCTCCAACACCATAGTTTAAAAGCATCAATTCTTTGGTGCTCAGCTTTCTTTATAGTCCAACTCTCACATCCATACATGACTACTGGAAAAAAAATAGTTTTGACTAGATGGACCTTTGTTGGTAAAGTAACATCTCTGCTTTTTAATATGCTGTCTAGGTTGCTCATAGCTTTTCTTCCAAGGAGCAAGTGTCTTTTAATTTCGTGGCTGCACTCACCATCTGCAGTGATTTTGGAGCCCAAAAAAATAAAATCAGTCACTGTTTCCATTGTTTCCCCATCTATTTGCCAACACCCTCTTCTAAACAATCTACCTAGCTGAGGGAAAACAACTGCCATTTTCTTCCTTAGTGGAATCAGTTGTCTTATTCAGTGTGATTTAGAATTAACTATTTAAAATTAATATCTTCCATGTTCTTCCAGGAGAGAGTTGAGAAAGCTCTTTTAACAATCACTTAGTAATCATATACTCTAACTAGGGCTTCCCAGGTGACTTAGACAGTAAAGAATCAGCTTGCAATGCAGGAGACCTGGGTTTGATCCATGAGTCAGGAAGATCTCCTGGAGAAGGGAATGGCTACCTATTCCATTATTCTTGCCTGGAGAATTCCATGGACAGAGGAGCCTGGTGGATTAGAGTCCATGGGGTCACAAAGAGTCGGACACAACTGAGCGACTAACATCATGAAACATGGCCCCAAAAAACCACTTGGTTTCTGTTCTTTGTCCATTGGCACTCTTTCAAAAGTATAGAGATTTATACTGAAAATAACTGAAAAGACTAAAACTTTCTGAACTTCGCACTATCAGAAAATCTGGAGGTATGAGTATTATTTCTGCCACTGCTTAAGTTTTTATTCAACATAGACAAAATCAAGTAGAACTCTGAGAATTTGAAAAGCAATTTCCATTGCTAGTGAACTAGTCTATCATTATGTTGTTTGGCTCTGATTGTATATATTTATAAAATTTTCATTTTTACCTTTCCCACATTTACTCTTTGCTTAATTAGATTCAATTTCTATTCTTTTTAATGTTTATCTTTGAATTTTTAGCACATGAGCTTAACTGTAAAATGTTATCAAAGCCTAAATTTATTATACATCTTTACCTTTCTCCCAAATCAAGCAAGAAGCTTATCTCCTAAACAACTTCTATTTAGTAGCTTTCATTGTCCTTGTTATTATTATTTTTGTTGTCATTTTTGTTGTTGTTACTGTATATTTAACTTTTTAACAGTCAACAGTTAAATATACTAACTCTTCCATACAGCTTGGTAGCAAATTGCTCCAAAACTTAGTGACAAAAAAAGGACAGTCATTATTATGCTCATAGACACTGTGGGTTATGAATTTGAGCAAACTAAGACAAGGATGGCTTGTCATTGTTTTACACAAACTTCATGGCAAATAGATGGGGAAACAGTGGAAACAGTGGCTGACTTTATTTTTCTGGGCTCCAAAATCACTGCAGATGGTGATTGTAGCCATGAAATTAAAAGATGCTTGCTCCTTGGAAGGAAAAGTTATGACCAACCTAGACAGCATATTAAAAAGCAGAGACATTACTTTGCCAACAAAGGTCCATCTAGTCAAGGCTATGGTTTTTCCAGTAGTCATGTATGGATGTGAGAGTTGGACTATAAAGAAAGCTGAGTGCCAAAGAATTGATGCTTTTGAACTGTGGTGTTGGAGAAGACTCTTGAGAGTCCCTTGGACTGCAAGGAGACCCAACCAGTCCATCCTAAAGGAGATCTGTCCTGGGTGTTCATTGGAAGGACTGATGTTGAAGCTGAAACTCCAATACTTTGGCCACCTAATGAGGAGAGCTGGTAAAGACCCTGATGCTGGGAGGGCTTGGGGGCAGGAGGAGAAGAGGGCAACAGAGGATGAGATGGTCGGATGGCATCACCGACACAATGGACATGGGTTTGGGTGGACTCCGGGAGTTGGTTATGGACAGGGAGGCCTGGCGTGCTGCAGTCCATGGGGTCGCAAAGAGTCGGACACGACTGAACAACTGAACTGAACTGAACTGAAGACCTTCATTGCTTTTCAAGTGGTCTCTTTGTGTAGGCTAGTTAGTCTTCCCCAGGGCATGATGGCTGGTTCCCTGGGCAAGTGTCCCAAGAAAGAGATAGCCAAGCAGAAGACATATCACCCACCCTTGAAAGTCACACAGTGCCTCTCTCACTGTATCCTACTCATAATAAGCCAAAAAGGCTGATCATGTTCAAGAGAAGGGAGATAGATTCAATCTCTTGATAGTGGCGTGGCAAAGTTCCACAATAGGAAGGACTGGAAATGTTGCTGTGATCATTCTTGGAAAATGCTCTCTGCCACATTAACATATTTCAATTTCCACAGTTACTCCTGTTCTTTACGTCTCATTTCTTTCCCCTGGGTTAGCTTTTCTTTGTGAAGTACATCAACTAGTGGTTTCTCAGCAATGGCTGTTAATGTTTTAGAATTCATAGCTCACTCTTGAATAATAGATAAGCCGATTATAGAATTTTATTGGCAGTTACTTTATTTTTTGTCAGCACTTAAAAAATATTATCCCATTGCTTTCTGTTTTCTTTTTCATTTTTTTTTAATTGTGGTGAAGCACACTTAACATAAAATTTACTATCTTTACTATCTTAAACATTTTAAGTGCACACTTTAGGGTATTAAGGACATTAATATTATTGTATTACCATCACCACCCTCCATCTCCAGAACTCTCCTCATGTTATAAATCTAGAACTCTGTACTCATTAAACAAAAGCTTCCTATTTCTCCTTCCCAGATCCTGGCAACCGCCATTCTACTTTCTGTCTCTGTGATTTTGATTCCTCTAAGTAACTCATGCAAGTGGAATCATACAGTATTTGTCTTTTTATCACTGGCTTATTTCACTCAGTATAATGTTCTCAAGATTCATCCATTTTGCAGCATGTATCATAATTTCCTTCATTTTTAAGACTTAATAATATCCCACTGTGTGTATACACCACATTTTGTTTCTCTCTCAGTGAACACTTGGGTTGCTTCCAGGTTTGTGTTGTTCAGTTGCTCAGTCGTGTCCGACTCTTTGTGACCCCATGGACTGCAGCACACCAGGCTTCCCTGTCCATCACCAACTCCCGGAGCTTGCTCAAACTCATGTCCATTGAGTCAGTGATGCCATCCAACCATCTCATCCTCTGTCAAACCCTTCTCTCCCTGCCTTCAATCTTTCCCAGCATCAGGGTTTTTTTCTCCTTAGTCAGCTCTTTGCACCAGGAGGCCAAAGTATTGGAGCTTCAGTTTCAGCATCAGTCCTTCCAATGGATATTCAGGACTGATTTCCTTTAGGATAGACTGGTTGGATCTCCTGGGAGTCCAATGGACTCTCAAAAGTCTTTTCCAACACCACAGTTCAAAAGCATCGATTCTTCGGCACTCAGCCTTCTTAGTTTTAGATATTATAAATAACTTTCTGGTTTTAGATATTATAAATAATGTTGCTTTAAACATGCATGTAGAGTTATCTCACTGAGGCCTTACTTTCAACTCAATTTTTTGAATAAATACTCAGAAGTGGAATTGCTGGATCACATGGTAATTCATTTTTAATTTTTTCAGGAACTGCCATACTGTTTTTGTGGTTTTTTTTCTGCATCCATTTTCTGTTCCCACCAAGAGCAGAAAGGCTACCCTTGAAAGCTGTAAACTTTCAACAGGCTCCAGAACTCCAAAACAGTTGAATAGACAGATTCTGCCAGTATAACTTTTGTCGAGGTAGGGAAACAGATGAATGGTGCATCCTAATCTGCAATCATCCCAGAAATCTCTTATCCAGTTGCTTTTTAACATCCATTGCTGTTGATAGAAGTCTTCTTTCTTTCTGATATTCATCTATCTTCTATGTCTATTAGTTTACACTCTGTTTTCTTTATATATTTGATATATAAAATATCAATATTTAGGTCTAGATTGCTTGATTGCTTTTGATCCGTACTATATGTGCCCTTTAAATCTTAAAAATCTAATATTTCATTAACTCTGGACAATATTTTTGCCATTCTTCCTTTGAATATTGCTTCCCTTTCATTCCCCCTCTCTTCTCTTCTCTTAGGGCTTCTGTTGGATATATTATATCATCCTTGTCTCTCGACTGCTCTTCTACATTTTTAAATCACTTTTTTCTCTATACTGTGTCCTGGATCCGTTCCTTAAAACTGTCTTTTAATTGACTACTTCTGTGTTTGACTGTTTTTATTATTTTAGGGAGGAGGTGTTCTTCCTTTTTATTACTTTGAACCTTCTTAATACACTAGTTTTAAGCCAATGTTCAGATTGCTGTATTGTTCTTATAATTAGGTAAACTTCTCTCCTACTTTCTGACTTTGTTGGCATTTGTAACCCTTTCATGTATGGGATTTTCAGTTGAAGGTTAATCTCGGGTAGTATTGTTTTTCCTCTTTTTTACTTTTGGAAATCTGCTAGTGCTATCTACCAATTTTGTGGTTGGTTCTACCTTTTCCCTCAGGACCCAGAATTCAGATTTACTCCTTCTATAGGGCTTCCCTGGTGGCTCGGATGGTAAAGAATTTGCTTGCAGTGCAGGAGAACTGGGTTTGAGATCCCTCAGTTAGGAAGATCCCCTAGAGAAGGAAATGGCTACCCACTCCAGTATTCTTGCCTGGAGAATTCCGTGGACAGAGGAGCCTGGTGGGTTATAGTCCATGGGGTCAGAAAAAGTTGAATGCGACTGAATGACTAACACTTTCACTTCACTTTCACCTTCATTGGATATTCAGGGCATCCATGATGGAAAATATTGAAAACAACTGTACATCCAGTCCAAGCTAGTAAACGTTTTGATCATATCCTGGAACTGAGGCTATATTTCTCTTTGCTGTATCACAATCACATAGCTTTATAGGCGCTGTAGCCCAAGCCTATGACAGCAAATAGTGTTATTGTAGCCTCTTTTACATGTGAAGTTAACCCAACCTCTGAGTTCAAGAAGTAAGACAGGCTCCAGTCTTACATCAGGCAATTTCAATTCCCATTATCCCTCAAGCATGGGCATCCTTAGATCCTCTGCCAGTTTCCACACCTAGAGCCCAAAGGTCCCCAGCTAAAACATCTTTCAACTTCAGTCCACCTTTTCACTTTATAATCTATGTTCCTATTCTGATCTATGAAAATGTCTGATTTTTTATCATTTCTATTTTTAACTTTTTTCTCTTTTTAAAATATATTACTGTTATATGTCTAGAACATTTGGAGTGTCTCAAATTGTGAATTTACAATGCTGTCCTGACTAGAAATATGAATTTATCCTTAATTCTCTGTCTTAATTTGTTAAGTAATACAAAAGATAATGCAAGTAAATATTAAGGCAGAGAGAAAAGATGAAAGTCATACAAGCAATGTAAAGCCTAATATCAAATTTATTTTTATTCTGTCTTTACTCTCTCATAATAGTCAAAGTATAAAAGGATTGCATAGCATTCTTTATATTAATTATAGAATTAAATAATTTGCGTGTCATACTAGATGCCCAGGAGAACCTAGTGACTAACGAGAGTCCATGTCTAACTGGTTCTTCCTCAGGGAAACATTCACTTTGTTACTAAGTACTTTCTTACATTGCAAATGCTTTTTAATCCTTATACTGTATTTAGGGATTTTCTATTTCTAAGCTCTGCATGTTATAAGTTATATAAACAGAGTAGGGAAAATGGCAAAGACTAAGTAAATTACTTAGGTACTGACAGACTTAGTTTTCTTAATATAAGAGGTACTGAATATTCAGATTTTTTCTCTATTTCTCCTAAACTAAATGGAAAACTAGCACTACATATATGTTGCTTAATATGAAAATTAGGTTCTGTTTTTCTATAGTTTGAGCAATTTATGAATGGAATTTTACAAAATCAAACATTAAAAAGAAAAAGCATATAGATTGAAAAGTAGGCCTCGTTCCCATCCCAGAGAGCAAGTCCTTTCTTTGGAGGCCACCTTTTTTCTGCATGGCATTCATATTTCTGTATCTTACTTTTCTACTTGATATATTTTGAAATTTGTTCTCAATATCAGCATGTGTAGGTTGAACTTCTTTTTCATAGATACAGAACATTCTGTTTTAAGGATGTAATGTAATTTACCTAATCTGTCCCTTATTTATAGGAATTTAGGTTACTTCTCGACTTTTGCTACTGCAAACCATTATGCAATGAATATCCTTGTGGGTACAGTTTTGCTCACAAATACAAATTTATTGAGAAATGCTGAACCAAACTGCCTTCTATTGTGGTTATATTGAAATAAGTCTTTAAAAACAAATGCACCATTCTCTAAAACTGAAAATACTTAAAATTAAGCATTGTTGCTTAAATCTATGAATATTTCTGTATCCAATGTTTTCAACTTTGTAGCCAACCATATTTTTGTATGTGGGCAACTTATAATTGATAAATATTTTTACAAACAATTTATTTTATTTAAAAAAAACTGGCCAAACATATACATTTTGACTGTACATGTTTAGAAAATGATCAGAAATTAATCCTAATCAATTAAGATTAACCCTCAGAATGTATTTGCTCTGTAATTTTGTGTTTATCCAATCCCCAGCCTCATCCACTTTTATGGTTGTACATTTTGGAACTTCCAATATTATTTTACAGACTAGGAGTGTTACTTGACAGATGTTTTGAGAAGGCCCAGAATGGCTGTTTTGCCCACAACCCTCTCTGTGAGGGTGAGTGGGGGATGGATTCTCTCCCTGTAGAGTCCCTGTCATCCTGGTCTCAGCTGTTTTCATGGAGGATGAGCACCAACTTCTGGTCTAGGTGAGGTCAGCCAGTGGCCCATGAAGCCTTCTGAATCAGGACCTCCACCACCAGCTGTGTCTTCCTCAGGTCCTCACTCAGGAAGGGAGTCATCAAGAGTGGCAGGATCTCTCAAAACAAAGTGGGTGGATAAGTCTCCAGACAGTGGAAGAGAGAGCAACGGACGCCTTCTCCTAAGTAAGAGACCAGGTCATGGATCTGAGGGGCTGCGGCTATGATATCTTCTGGACAGTTCTTAAGGTTGTGTCCTATTCTCTCTTGATGCCCTCAATAAGAAAAGCAAGTGAAACATAGCTTATGTTCCTTGCAACCGACTGAAAGGAATTGACTCAATAGACTTAGCAAATAGTAAAAGAGGAACACATTTATTATTCAACAAATGGCACTTGAGTACCAGAGATATGCCAAGTA
Organism: Cervus elaphus; assembly: GCF_910594005.1. Taxonomy (NCBI): domain Eukaryota; kingdom Metazoa; phylum Chordata; class Mammalia; order Artiodactyla; family Cervidae; genus Cervus; species Cervus elaphus. The sequence goes on along the minus strand of NC_057839.1, from coordinate 15,143,202 downwards.
TTAGAGACACATCAGTGACCAAGATAGATATGGTGTCTGTCCTCATGGAACTTCCAGTCTTGTGAAAAAGAGCAGAAGATGAATAAGAAAGATAATGCTAAGGGCTAGGTAGGTGGAGAGGGTTTGGGATCTGGGATATGCTTCACAGGGAGAATCCTTAACTCATCATTGACCAGGGGATTTTTGTAGAAACCAATGTCTGTAGCCAGAGATTTTTATTTTGGCCAGCTAAAAATTATTATTTCACTAACACTTTGCAGGTTATTACATCAATAGTTACACCTGACACATCTGTAAAGTCTTCTAAGTTTTGAGAAATGTGTCTTCAATCCACTCTTCTAGTAGAAGCAAAGGAACATTCTCCATTACTGTGAGTTTCATTTTCGTAAAATGTTGGAACAAAAACCTAATGGAGCAAAATATGAATGATAATGACAATCATAAGTCGTAAGATGAATGCTCAGTCACTTTTACGTTCTAACAACTTCCATGGTAGTGTTAATTGTATGATTCTCTAAAAACATATTGAGGTATCTCTGGTCAATAATGTTTGGGTAACAGAAGACATATTATGTCTTAACAAGTCAGTAAAGTACTGATAGATTAACTGAGAGTGGGTGAGCATGAATGAAAAGACCAAGGGAAAATACACATTAAACTCTGAATTTTCCTGTGTCCTTTAAACCTAAGAGCATCCCTTTGCGTTGAGTCACTAACTCCTGATAAGAATCAGGTAGCAATTACATTAGAATACTGTTAGGCAGTATTAACACCCAAAAAGGTGTACTTTTCATCATAGGCGACTAGAATACAAAAGTTGGAAGACAAGAGATACCTGGAGTAACAGGCAAGTTTGGCCTTGGAGTACAGAATGAAGAGGGCAAAGGCTAACAGAGTTCTGCCAAGAGAACACACTGGTCATAGCAAACACCCTCTTCCAACAACACAAGAGAAGACTCTATACATGGACATCATCAGATGGCCAATTTCAAAATCAGATTGATTACATTCTTTGCAGCCAAAGATAGAGAAGCTCTATACAGTCAGCAAAAACAAGACTGGCAGCTGACTGTGGCTCAGACCATGAACTCCTTATGGCCAAATTCAGACTTAAACTGAAGAAAGTAGGGAAAACCACTAGACCATTCAGGTATGGCTGAATCAAATCCCATACGATTATACAGTAGAAGTGAGAAATAGATTCAAGGGATTAGATCTGATAGACAGAGTGCCTGAAGAACTATGGATGGAGGTTCATGACATTGTACAGGAGGCAGTGATCAAAACCATCCCCAAGAAAAAGAAATGCAAAAAAGCAATATGGCTGTCTGAGGAGGGCTTGCAAATAGCTGTGAAAAGAAGGGAAGCAAAAAGCAAAGGAGAAAAGGAAAGATATACCCGTTTGAATACAGAGTTCCAAAGAATATCAAGGAGAGATAAGAAAGCCTTCCTCAGTGATCAATACAAAGAAATAGGAGAAAACAATAGAATGGGAAAAACTAGAGATCTCTTCAAGAAAATTAGAGATACCAAGGGAACGTTTCATGCAAAGATGGGCACAATTAAAGATAGAAACAGTATGGACCTAACAGAAGCAGAAGATATTAAGAAGAGGTGGCAAGAATACATAGAAGAACTATACAAAAAAGATCTTCATGACCCAGATAACCATGATGGTGTGATCACTCACCTAGAGCCAGATATCCTAGAATGTGAAGTCAAGTGGACCTTAGGAAGCATCACTAAGAACAAAGCTAGTGGAGGTGATGGAATTCCAGTTGGGCTATTACAAACCCATTACAAGAGATGATGCTGTGAAAGTGATGTACTCAGTATATCAGCAAATCTGGAAAACTTCGCAGTGGCCACAGGACTGGAAAAGATTGATTTTCATCCCAATCCCTAAGAAAGGCAATGCCAATGAATGTTCAAACTATCATACAATTGCACTCATCTCACACATTACCAAAGCAATGGTCAAAATTCTGTAAGCCAGGCTTCAACAGTATGTGAACCATGAACTTCCAGATGTTCAAGCTGGATTTAGAAAAGACAGAGGGACCAGAGATCAAATTACCAACATCCACTGGACATGGAACAACAGACTGGTTCCAAATAGGAAAAGGAGTATGTGAAGGCTGTATATTGTCACCCTACTTATTTTACTTATATGCAAAATACATCATGAGAAACGCTGGGATCTGCAGATATGCAGATGACACCACGCTCATGGCAAAAAGTGAAGAAGAACTAAAGAGCCTCCTGATGAAAGTGAAAGAGGAGAGTGAAAAAGTTGCTTAAAGCTCAACATTCAGAAAACTAAGATCATGGCATCCAGTCCCATCAGTTCATGGTGAATGGATGGGGAAACAGTGGAAATAGTGACTGACTTTATTTTTCTGGGCTCCAAAATCACTGCAGATGGTGACTGCAGCCATGAAATTGAAAGACGCTTACTCCTTTGAAGGAAAGTTATGACCAACCTAAAAAGCGTATTAAAAAGCAGAGACATTACTTTGCCAACAAAGGTCTGTCTAGTCAAGGCTATGGTTTTTCCAGTGGTCATGTATGGATGTGATAGTTGAACTATAAAGAAAGCTGAGCACCAAAGAATTGATGCTTTTGAACTGTGGTGCTGGAGAAGACTCTTGAGAGTCCCTTGGACTGCAAGGAGATCCAACCAGTCCAACCCAAAGGAGATTAGTTGTGGGTGTTCATTGGAAGGACTGATGTTGAAGCTGAAACTCCAATACTTTGGCCACCTGATGTGAAGAACTGACTCATTGGAAAAGACCCTGATGCTGGGAAAGATTGAAGGCAGGAGGAGAAGGGGATGACAGAGGACGAGACGGTTGGATGGCATCACCGACTCGATGGACATGGGTTTGGGTGGACTCTGGGAGTTGGTGATGGACAGGGAGGCCTGGCGTGCTGTGCTTCATGGAGTTTCAAAGCGTCGGACATAACTGAGTGACTGAACTGAACTGAACTGATTGGATCATTGATAAAGCAAGAGAATTCCCCAAAAACATCTACTAATGTTTTATTGACTACACCAAAGACTTTGACTGTGTGGATCACAACAAACTACAGAAAATTCTTCAAGAGATGGGGATACTAGACTACCTGATCTGCCTCTGGAGAAATCTGCATGTAGGTCAAGTACCAACAGTTAGAACTGGACATGGAACAACAGACTGGTTCCAAATTAGGAAAGGAGTACATCAAGGCTGTATATTGTTACCTTGCTTATTTAACTTATATGCAGAGTACATCATGCAAAATGCTGAGCTGTATGAAGCACAAGCAGGAACCAAGATTGCTGGGAGAAATATCAATAACCTCAGATACATAGATGACACCACCCTTATGGCAGAATGTGAAGAACTAAAGAGCCTCTTGATGGAAGTGAAAGAGGAAAGTGAAAAAGTTGGCTTAAAACTTAATATTCAAAAAACTAAGATCATGACATTAGGTCCCATCACTTCATGGCAAATAGATGGGGAAACAATGAAGACAGTGACAGACTTTATTTTGGGGGGCTCCAAGATACTTCAGATGGTGACTGCATGAAATTAAAAGATGCTTGCTCCTTGGAAGAAAAGGTATGACCAACCTAGACAGAATATTAAAAAACAGAGATATTATTTTGCTGACAAAGGTCAGTTTAGTCAAAACTACAGTTTTTCCAGTAGTCATGTATGGATGTGAGAGTTGGACTATAAAGTTGAGTGCTGAAGAATTGATGCTTTTGAACTGTGGTGTTGGAGAAAACTCTTGAGAGTCCCTTGGACTGCAAGGAGATCCAACATTCCATCCTAAAGGAAATCAGTCCTGAATATTCATTGAAAGGACTGATGCTGAAGCTGAAGCTCCAATACTTTTATCACCTGATGCAAAGAACTGACTCATTGGAAAAGACACTGATACAGGGAAAGATTGAAGGCAGGATAAGGGGATGACAGAGGATGAGATGGTTGGATGGCATCCGACGTGATGGACATGAGTTTGAGCAAGCTCCAGGAGTTGGTGTTGGACAGGGAAGCCTGGCTTGCTGCAGTCCCTAGGGGTCGCAAAGAGTCGGACACAACTGAGCAACTGAACTGAGGCAGTATTCTCCCAGTCTTGGCTTTCTAAATCACCAAAGAAAGATTTGATTATGTTGAGTGTGTTTTGATTTAGGAAACACCTATCATATGTAATGTATCTAGAAATTTCTATTTCATATAACTTGTATCCCATTGATTCTAATATGGTAGAAGTCAGAGTGATGAAGACAGAGAGTTGATGAAGACCTTCATCTGAAATCTAGGGCATTTCCATCTCTTTGATAATACTAGTTCCTGTAACAGACTTTACTTCCTCACATTGTACAGTATTGGCCTAATTGTATGTGACTTCTTTTCCTGTGTCCTAGGAGAACTACATGAAGACAAGACCTAAAGGCCTTGTTTACCACTTTTATGTGTTTTTGGTGGTGTTGAATGGATGAATGAAAGAATGAATGAATGAATGAGCCAGTCAATCCTGAGAATCTGGCCCTTGGTGGACTCTGTCCTTGATACACACAGCTTCGGTAACTTCAACCTGTTTTCTTGGTTAGTCTCACATTGACTTTTTGCCCTTAGTAATTTTTCAGGCTGATGGTTCTACATCTGGGGTTTCGACATATTTCATCTCTACTATGAGCCTCCTCTTTAATTATTCTACTCTTTTCTGTCTGCATTGGGCATCCACTTAATTTGTCCACCTTGGACATCCATAGAAGATGAACATCCACATAGGATGTTTGTGAAAATCCTATTAAGATAGGAGAAGGTTTGCTCTCAGAGACTTTTCACAGTGGACACTCTAGATTCTATCTTCATTAATGTCTTGCAGTGAGGGACTATATCACTCCACTTGTAATGTGTGCAAGGCTTTACAAGGTCTCCTTTCAGCTTCAGAGAGGATCTGAAGCCATTACATTCTATCTATTTAGGGACCTAGATATCGTATTTTAAAATGCTTCCTGCAGAGAAGAGTACAATGCATCATTTAAGTACAAAATATTGACTATTTCTATAATGAAAAAGTACAGAGAGTTCCATTTATGTTTATCCTTTTATTGCAAATTGCCACAACCTGGTCAAAATATTCTCTCTGTGGCAGCAGGCTATCTGCCAGTAAATTAGTCTGTTGAAAGGGCCACACCAAATCCAGCATCCTGGGCCAACCCTGACCACAGCTGAGTGGTGTGAAGAGAGCTGACAGCCGCACAGTCACCACCCGGGCTGGAGAGGAAAGCAGCATGAGGTGTTAATGGAAAAACCCAACTTCCCTCTCTTCCAAAGATGATGAGCAAAACCAAAATGGAGCTTTCCCTGATAGTTTTAAAAGACAATTTTCATTTTTTCAGAATGAAAGTATTCACTAAGGTTTTGCATCTTTATGTCTTTTTGCATATTTCTGTGGGATAGATTTTTTTTTAAAACCCATTTTATGTGCTTCTATTGTTCTATGTGAGCGGTTTAGTTAATTACTATATTAGTTCCCTGGGTTTTCCAGTGGTGGCTCAGTGGTAAAGAATTCGCCTGCAATGCAGGAGATGCAGATTCAATCCCTGGGTCGGGAAGACTCCCTGGAAAAGGAAATGGCAACCCACTCCAGTATTCTTGCCTGGGAAATCCCAAGGACAGAGGAGACTGGCAGGCTACAGTCCATGGGGTTGCAAAGAATCAGACACAGCAGAATGACTAAACAACCACAATATTAGTTTCCTAGAGCTGCCATAACAATATACATAACAATATACTGCCATAACAAGCCACTGAGTGGCTTAAATAGCAGACATTTTCTCTGGAAGCTAGAAGCCATAGAACAAGGTATTGGCAGGGCTGGTTCCTTCTAAGTGCTGTGAGAAGAATCTTTTCTGTGCTCTTGCTCAGCTTCTGGGATTTGCTTGTGATCTCTGGCATTGACTGGCTTACGGATGCCTCACCCTCTGCTTTACCTTCAGCTTCTGTGTGGTATTTTCCCTGTGGGCTTGTCTCTGTCCAAATCTCCCCTCTTGATAAGACACCAGTTACACTGGATTGGGGTCCACCCTAATGATCTCTGAACTAATTATATCTGCAATGACCCTACTTCCCAATAAGGTGACATTTAGAGGTACTAGGTGTTAAGATGTCAACATAAGAATTTGGGGGAGATACAATTCAACTTGGGCTTCCCAGATGGCTCAGTGGTAAAGAATCTGCCTGCCAATGCTGCAGACGCAGGAGACTCAGGTTCGATCCCTGGGTTGGGAAGATCCCCTGGAGGAAGAAATGGCAACTCACTCCAGTATTATTGCTTGGAAAATAATACTGGACAGAGGAGTGTTGGCAGGCTACAGTTCATGGGGTCACAAAGAGTAGGACACGACTTAGTGACTAGACATGCACAATTCAACCCAATCACCACATTCTGCACACCACCATTTCAAAGGGTCGGGTCTTTATCGTATGACCCCTGGGGTCAGGCATAGGGACTTAAACTTAGTAAGCATTCAGTAAATCGTGATGGAATACCTTAGAATTGTGGTGCAAAATAACCTCAACAGATCCCTGTGACCTAGAGCCAGCAAGTACTATGAGACTCAGCATTATGAGGAGTATCCTTGATAACAAAGTTTCCTTTATTGAAGTTAAGTCCTTGTATTTGCACAACTCTTGGTCTACTCTGAAGTTCTTGGATTCCAAAATAAATCTTTAGTTTTCTAATGGAAATAAAGTAGGACCAACTTACTCCAAAGGGAAATGTAGAAAAAGGTCATGGACAACTGGGGAAATCTCTTGGAAATTATGAGCACCTAATACATCTCTACTCCCAACCATCTTTAACCTGATACAAAACAGACACAGAAGTTGATAGTCAGATGAAACTAAGAGAAAAGTAAAGACAAGAAAGAAACCAAAAAGAAAAGCTAAACAAAGTCAGCTTTGTTAATGGGCAAATACTCAATGAACAATCAGTTTAGTCACTTAGTCGTATTGTCCAACTCTTTGCAACCCCATTGACTAGCATGCCAGGCTTCCCTGTCCATTATCAACTCCTGGAACTTGCTCAAACTCATGTCCATCGAGTCAGTGATGCCATCCAACCATCTCATCATCTGTCACCCCCTTCTCCTCCTGGCTTCAATCTTTCACAGCATCAGGGTCTTTTCCAATGAGCCACTTCACATCAGTGGCAAAAGTATTGGAGTTTCAGCTTCAGCATCAGTCCTTCCAATGAATATTCAGGACTTATTTCCTTTAGGATGGACTGGTTTTGATCTCCTTGCAGTCCAAGGGACTCTCAAGAGTCTTCTCCAACACCACAGTTCAAAAGCATCAATTCTTTGGTGCTCAGCTTTCTTTATAGTCCAACTCTCACATCCATATATGACCAATACATCAATATTGGTTCAATGACCAATAGTGATGTCTAGTAAGAATTGTGTTGAAACGACAAATTGGGTTAAAGTTGAGGTGATGTCTCTTAATCTCCCTTTCCACGTGGGGGAACGTGGTCCTGCTGAGCAGACTCTGTCCGCATGGGGAATGCAGACCCCTTCTGCCAGGTCAGTGCAGCAAGAGCAAGTGTGAGATCTTGGCTGCTGCATCACACTGTGACTTCCGTGGGCCTTAAGTATATCATGTAAGCCCCTTTCTCCAAAAAACCAAAACTCGAAACTTATTATTTTTTGACAATGTTGGTATAAAGATTAATATGTTAATAGTATACATTAGAACATTATTTTTTTATGCAAATGTTCATTTTTCTTCTGATTTTAAAAGCAGTCAAAATATTTTTGTGGGTCCCTAAAGGGCTTTCCTGGTGGTTCAGTTGTAAAGAATCTACCTGCCAATGTAGGAGACGCAGGGTCAGGAAGGGTCAGGAAGAACCCCTGGAGAGAGAAATGGCAACCCACCCTAGTACTCTTGCCAGGGAAATGCCATGGACAGAGGAGCCTGGCAGGCTACAGTCCATGGGGTCGCAGAGTTGGACATGACTTAGCAACTAAACAATAACAGTGAAAGGTATTTTGAGTCAGAGGACCATGCTGACTGTATCGAATGAATAAGTCAGTCCTGCCTGGCGAGATGGGCCTGCCTTCGGAAGGTGCATGACTTACATGATGGCAGAAAACAGAAGAATGCCTATGGTCTCCCGTGCCCTGTTCCAGGAGGCAGGCAGTGAAGGCACAGGGGTAGCCTCCGTCCTGCTGATGAGGAAAAGTAACCCCTCTGGCTGGTAAGGGAGGCCAGTGCGAGTTCCGCAGTCTGCACAGGTCTGCCGCAGGCTCCTCTCCCCTCCACTCTGCAGGGCGCAGAGCCCGCAGAGGCCTCTCCTTTCTCGCTCCTGCACTGCTCTCTCCCCTCCTACGAGTCAGTCAAGAAGCAGCAGCGGCAACCTGGGCTGATAAGGTGGAGTGCCTCAGCAGGGAGCAAGAAGCAGGGCAAGTGAGGAAAGGAAGGATTTCCAGAGAGATTCTCCTGGGGTCCTTCAAAAAGCCTTGGCTAGGGGATGGAAATTGAAGCCAAAGAGCAATCAGAACTGTGAAGAGAGTTTAATCCAAAAAGACCCTGAAGATCGGAAAGATTGAGAGCAGGAGGGGAAGGGAGCAGCAGAGGATGAGATGCTTGGACGGCATCACCGACTCGATGGACAGGAGCTTGAGCAAACTCTGGGAGATGGTGAAGGACAGGGAAACCTGGCGTGCTGCAGTCCATCGGGTAGCAGAGAGTTGGACACAACTGAGTGACTGAACAACAAACATTTTACTACTCGTTTATTATCATTATTCATTATCATTATCATTATTTATTATCATGGCTAATTCCAGTGACAGCACTGCCTGGAGCATCTTGGCCATTCCTACAGAGGAAGGCAGGGCATTGTTAAATGGTTGAGTCTTGATCTGAGGAGATGCTTTTCTAGCTCTCATGCCAATACATAGAATTTTTCTCTGTCCAGCTTTAGTTGCCAGCTTAGTTGAGGAAAATTTATAATGGAGATAGTTTGAGGAGGAGGAGAAGTTAAAAAAAAAAAATACCCATGCATGAGAGATTTGACTTTGCAGATCGACTCTAGAAGATTTAACTATTGCTGTGTATCTCTCTGAAGGCTCATTTTTACCCATAGTCCAGTACCAGCACCTTTTCGACATACCACTGACAGCTAGTAGAAATTAAAAACTGCCTGTCAATCTGGTGATTATCATTACCTTTGCTGCACTAAATAGCTGGATTAGGGAAAAGCCCTGGTTTTCCATCACTGGGTCCTCTTTAAATTATGTTTCTTATTTAAACAACTTTTTAAATTTTATTTAAATGCCTTTGCACAAAACATCTATTCTGATACTTAACATGGCTTTACAGTAACAAACACATCAACATATTGCCTGGCTTTGTGAATTCAGTTAGGGACTTCCAAGTGCATCGATGTCTGTTAAAAAAATGACAACAACAAAAAACACCTGTCAGGCCCTCTGTTCTTCATGATTCTATTATATGTGTCTGTTCTTTCAGAACTCAGAAAATTAAGTGCTAGACAGGCTACCCGAATACCATGATTAATTGGTTACTAAGTACAGAGTTACTGCATGCAATTTGATCAGCTTTTTTTATTATTTGGTTTTCTTTGTAAACGGCTTTACTCGTTTTAAAGAATTTCTTCCAAGCTCTTTTTCTTCCTTTTGAAAACGTAAGTTCAATGACTTGTCCTTGTGCGAGGTGCGGGTTGCCGATGACCTCTCTTTATTGTAAAACACAATATACTTAATCTATTTTAGGGGCCAAAGCACTTGTAAGAGCTTTGCAAGCTTTCCTATTTTTCTTAAAATTAGGACACTTCATGATGTGTAGGTACTTGCAAACGTAGATCTCAATAGGAAAGAATTTTAAAATTAACCTATAAAACAGTCCCAGTGTGTGAAAAATATCACACAACAGAGAGAGGACTGTCCCCAACGTTGTAAGAGAGTGCTCTCTTTATTCTGACCTTGGGGAACCATCAGGTCCGCCGTCGCTGCTCAGTAGGAACTCCCTGCCCAGGTCAGGCAGAGCTCATTAGCCACTCCACCAGCTGAAGTTGATTCCCTGCCTCCCAAGATCCTCTGCCTCCTCTTTTGCCAACATCCTTGGGATGCTTCTAGCTTATCAGTCCAATTCAGTTACAGATATTTCTGCAAGTACATTTAACTGATGCTTGCTATTCTTTTGGCTTAAAAGATTTTCAATAGCATGATTAATTGATAGATGTAGACTCTATAATAGGTTACAAATAATTTAAAAATTATGTTTGATTTTAATCCCATTTCTAGGAACTGCTATAACTCTTGGAATTTCCTACGTATAAGCACAAAGGGAATATCTTTTGTTATAATGTTTGGTCTTTTGTTGTCAATTCCTGAAATCACTTCAAAGCATAGAGGTAAAAGGGGCACCTTGTCACACCCTACAAACCCCTTTCAACCACACCTGAGTTTATATTGACAAGGTGACTATTGGAGATCCCCTAGGGAGGAGGGCTGGTTCTTCAGATAGTGAGAACAACCAGGAGTTGAGGGTTTTAATTTAGCCCCACCCATCAACCTTTAGGGAGGGGCGGGGAGTTGGAGGTTTGATCAATCAAACAATAGTGATTTAATCAATCATGCCTATGTAATGATGCCTCCATAAAACCCCATAAAACCTCCATAAAACCCCAAGAGCAAGTGCTCAGAGAGGGTATGAAAGCTCTGTGTCTTTTCCCAATACTTTGCCCTATGCATCTCTCTATGTGGCTTTTCCTGAGATATAATCTTTATAATAATGAATATATGATATGAATGCAACTTGATATTCATCTGAATCTACAAATATTCTCAATTACTGCATAAATTAACTTTTGTTTTTGTTTATTGACAAGCCCTAACTTGCCTGAGCATTCTTGGGAATTCAAGTCAGGTTGGACGAAAGCTGACTGACCAAGCCTCTGCAGCCAGGAGTCTCACTGAAGTCATAAGTTTAAGGTTTTGAAAATACTAGCAGTGGATAATACTGGCTAGTAAGTTCTCCCTATTTAAAGTCATAGCACAAGGCATTAGGATTTGACTTTTTGACAGTCTTGACTCCTCTCATTCACCTCATACAATATATGATAGAACCTCTCTTAATTAAAAAGAATTAAAATTGTGTCCTGAGAATTTCATGAATTCTAACTTAAGGTCATTAATTGTTGCAGTTACTGTTTCATTGCTAAATCGTCTCTGACCCCGTGGACTACAGCTTGCCAGGCTTCCCTGTCCTTCACTATCTCCCAGAGTTTGCTCAAATTCAAATCCATTGAGTCAGTGATGCCATCTAATTGTCTCATCCTCCGCTGTCTCTTATCCTTTTCTCATCTATCTTTCCCAGCATCAGGGTCATTTCCAATGAGTCAGTTCCTCACATCAGGTGGCCAAAGTATTGGAGCTTCAGCTTCAGTATCAGTCCTTCTAATGACTATTCAGGATTGATTTCCTTTAGAATTGACTGGTTTGATCTCCTTGTAGGGATTCTAAAGAGTCTTCTCCAGCACCACAATTCAAAACCATTAATTCTTTGGCACTCAGCCTTCTTTATGCTCCAGCTCTCACAGGCATACATGACTATAGAAACAACATAGCTTTGACTATACAGACCTGTGTTAGCAAAGTGACGTCTCTGCCTTTTAATATGCTGTCTAGGTTTGCAAAGGCTTTCTTTCCAAGGAGTAAGTGTCTTTTAATTTCATGGCTGCAGTAACCTTCCACAGTGATTTTGGAGCCCAAGAAAATAAAAATATATCAGTGTTTGCACTTTTTTCCTTTCTATTTGCCATGAAGTGATGGGACCAGATGGCATAATCTTAGTTTTTTGACTGTCGAGTTCTAAGCAGCTTTTCCACTCTCCTCTTTCACTCCCATCAGGAGGTTCTTTGGTACCTTTTCACTTTCTGCCTTAGGAAGCATTGCTACAAACAAAGCTAGTGGAGGTGATGGAATTCCAGTTGAGCCATTTCAAATCCTAAAAGATGATGCTGTGAAAGTGCTGCACTCAATATGTCAACAAATATGGAAAGCTCAGCAGTGGCCACAGGACTGGAAAAGGTCAGGTTTCACTCTAATTTCAAAGAAAGGCAATGCCAAAGAATGCTCAAACTACTGTACAATCACACTCATCTCACACACTAGCAAAGTAATGCTCAAAGTTCTCCAAGCCAGGCTTCAACAGTACATGAACTGTGAACTTCCAGATGTTCAAGCTGGATTTAGAAAAGGCAGAGAACTAGAGATCAAATTTCCAACATCTGTTGCATCATAGAAAAAGCAAGAGAATTCCAGAAAAACATCTACTTCTGCTTTATTGACTATGTTAAAGCCTTTGACTGTGTGGATCACAACAAACTGTGGAAAATTCTTCAAGAGATGGGAACACCAGACCACCTGACCTGCCTCCTGAGAAATCTGAAAGAAACAACAGTTAGAAACATGGAACAACAGACTGGTTCCAAATTGGGAAAGGAGTACATCAAGGCTATATACTGTCACCCTGCTTATTTAACTTACATGCTCAGTACATCATATGGAATGCCAGGCTGGATGAAGCACAAGCTGGAATCAAGATTGCCAAGAGAAATATCAATAACCTCAAATATGCAGATGACACCACCTTTATGGCAGAAAGAGAAGAAGAACTAAAGAGCCTCTTGATGAAAGTGGAAGAGGAGAGTGAAAAAGTTGGCTTAAAGCTCAACATTCAGAAAACTAAGATCATGGCATCTGGTCCCATTACTTCATGGCAAATAGATGGGGAAACAATGGAAACAGTGACAGACTATTTTTGGCAGGCTCCAAAATCACTACAGATGGTGACTGCAGGCATGAAGTTAAAAGACGCTTACTCCTTGGAAGGAAAGCTATGACCAACCTAGACAGCATAATAAAACGCACAGACATTACTTTGCCAACAAATGTCTATCTAGTCAAAGCTACAGTGTTTCTAGTAGTCATGTATGGATGTAAGAGTTGGACTATAAAGAAAGCTGAGTGCCAAAGAATTGATGCTTTTGACCTGTGGTGTTGGAGAGGACTCTTGAGAGTCCCTTGGACTCTTGGACCAGTCAATTCTCAGTCCTGAATATCCATTGGAAGGACTGATGTTTAAGCTCCAATACTTTGGTCATTTGATGTGAAGAAGTGACTCATTGGAAAAGACCCTGATACAGGAAAAGATTGAAGGCAGAAGAAGGGAATGACAGAGGATAAGATGGTTGAATGGCATCACTGACTTGATTGACACGTATTTGAGTAAGTTCTAGGAGTTGGTGATGGACACGGAAGCCTGGCATGCTACAGTCCATGGGGTTGCAAATAGGCAGACACGACTGAGTGACTGAACTGAACTCACTTTCTGCCATTAGAGTGGTATCATCTGCTTATCTGACGTTGTTGATATTTCTTCCAACAATCTTGATTCCAGCTTGTGCTGAATGGAATCCAGGTTCATCCAGCCTGGCATTTTGTATGATACACTCTGCATGTAGGAGCTTCTGAGTGGCTCAGTGGTAAAGAATCTGCCTGCAATGCAGGTGACACCAGGGACACATGTTCAATCCCTGGGTTGGGAAGAGCCCCTGGTGGAGAGCCTGGCAACCCACTCCAGTATTCTCTCCTGGAGAATCCCATAGACAGAGGAGCCTGGTGGACTATAGTCCATAGGGTCAAAAAGAGTCAGAAACGACTGAAGAGACTTAGCATGCATCCACACATTCTGCTTATAGGTTAAATAATCAGGGTGACAATATACAGCCTTGACATACTCCTTTCCCAATTTGGAACCGGTCAGTTGTTCCATGTCTGGTTCTAACTGTTGTTTATTGACCTGCATTCTGGTTTTCCCAGGAGACAGATAAGATGGTCTGATATTCCCATCTCTCTAAGAATTTTCTACAGTTTATTGTGATATATACAGTCAAAGGTTTTAGCATAGTCAGTGAAGCAAAAGTAGATGTTTTTTTTCTGGAATTCTCTTGCTTTCTCTATGATCCAGTGGATGTTGGAAATTTGATCTCTTGTTCCTCTGCCATTTCTAAATCCAGCTTGTATATCTGGAAGTTCTAAGTTCACGTACTGTTGAAACCTAGCTTGAAGGATTTTGAGCATAATCTTGCTAGCATGTGAAATGAGCATAATTGTATGGTAATGTGAAGATTCTTTGGCATTGCCTTTCTTTGGAATTGGAATGAAAACTGACCTTTTCCAGTCCTGTGGTCACTGCTGAGTTTTCCAAATTTACTGACAGATGAGTGCAGCACTTTCATAGCATCATCTTTTATGATTTTAAATAGTTCAGCTGGAATTGCATAAGATCATTAATAATGCACTTAATTTCTCTAAATCTCAGTGTTAGTCAATGTCAAATTTGTGTTTTCACATGGTGACACCAGTTTCTGAACACTGACACTAGCTCAAAGGATGAGTTATCAACCCTTCCAAATGGTTGATTTGATATACCTGACTAGCAGAAAGTTGGGGATGTATACTGGATCTTCAAGGAGATCCAACCAGTCCATCCTAAAGGAGATCAGTCCTGGGTGTTCACTGGAAGGACTGATGCTGAAGCTGAAACTCCAATACTTTGGCCACCTCATGCGAAGAGTTGACTCATTGGAAAAGACCCTGATGCTGGGAGGGATTGGGGGCAGGAGGAGAAGGGGACGACAGAGGATGAGATGGCTGGATGGCATCACCGACTCGATGGACATGAGTTTGAGTAAACTCCAGGAGTTGGTGATGGACAAGGAGGCCTGGCGTGCTGCAATTCATGGGGTCGCAAAGAGTTGGACACGACTGAGCGACTGAACTGAACTGAACTGAACTGGATCTGTATCAGTGCTCACTTGATCAAGTGCATTTGCTTCCTCTCCATGCCTTCTGCCTCAGCTGAATTCCTGTCAGTCAGCTGTCTTATCTCATGTGAAAGTAAAGATGTGTTTTACAAAGGTTTCAGTCTGGGAAATCATTTGGTCCCATCGCCCTAGTGGAGCACACACTTAAACCAATCCCTTCAATCTCCTCATTTTATTTTCTTTCTCTTTCTGGAATGAGTGCTTACTCAACTAATTCATTATTGTAGATTTACTGAAAGTATCTTACAGTTTGAATATAGGTGAATATTTATGGAGAAACTGTTATTTGAAAATCAGACAAGCCTGAAAGACCTAAGAGAAAATATCAGAATCCCCACTTGAAAGCCTTGACAACAAGAAAAGAGTCATTTCCCTGGAGCAAATGAAGGATCAAATATCCCCAAAGATAAAGAGTTCTATAAAAAAGCAGACTGTGTAAAAAATAATGGGAGATGTACGTGCTTTTAAGATGTTTCTTTTTTAAAAAAATTTATTTATTTATTTTAATTGGAGGCTGATTACTTAATATTGTAGTGGTTTTGCCATACATTGACATGAATCAGCCATGTGTATCCATGTGTCCCCCATCCTGAACCCCCCCTCCCACCTCCCTCCCCATCCCATCCCTCAGCGTTGTCCCAGTGCTCTGGCTTTGAGTGCCCTGTTGCATGCATTGAACTTGGACTGGTGATCTATTTAGACCTAATCTTTTTGTTTCATTTAGCCTGGATATGTGGGTTTGATTTATTTTCATGACTAAATTAATAGCTATTTAAACACTTTAAGTTGATTATCTCCAGAAATCATTTACTCTAATTTAGTCTTTTTACATATTGTAACCCATTATTTTGTTGTATTCTTTTAGTTTTGCTTTGTTGGACTAGGGATTTTTTTTTTTAATCAAAGAAACAATAAAAAGCCTGAGCCACTTCAGAAAAGAACAGCATAAATGAGGACTCCCCTCGCTAGGATGTATGTGGTGGTGTGAGTTTAAATGTTAGATTCGCTATCAATGTCCAAGTTTGAGAACATGCTTACTGTCTGGGCATCATGGTAGGATGGCACTCCATCTGTGATCCCCTCTATCCAGAGAGGAGTAGCTAAGTGTAGCTAACAAGAATCAAACTAATGAAAAACAGGAGTTTGGTGTTGCTGGAATATGTAGAAAAAGGTGGAGTCTTAAAAAAAATATTTCTTCCGCCAAGACAGTATTGAGGAAACTCGTTATTTTCCATCTGCCTGTTTCTTATTTTCACTGTGAAGTGAAAGCAAAGCTTTAAAATTTTTCTCCATTGCAAAGAAAATATATTTCAGAAAATTCTTATCTAGAAAATCAAGCAATTAAGAACTATCTGGCTGTGAGGCTCTGGCCCCAGTTTGACTTCAAGCAACATCATTGCTTCGCATCAAGATGTGCCTTAGAATCAGACTACTCTGATCAGCCAACACGCTGAGTGACTTGACATTTTAATAAATAAATAAGTATTCAGATTGTCATAAAATATCCTTTGAAATTATAAACATGGGAAACTTTATGAGATTCAAGTGAGTGTTATATGGTCCAGCAATTTTCAGCCTGAGCAGCTGGTGTGCTTTGAGATTGGGAGAATTAAAATTGGGAAAATTGGGGGAGATTTTTTTTGGAAAATTAAATCTACAAAAAGACCACATCCATTATTTCAATGGCTTGTTTTTCTTAACATTTCTTTAGCTCTCTAGTTTGGGGAACAAAAAGGTTTGAATTTATTTTTTCCAAGTGAATTATGATTAACATACAATACTATATCTGTTTCACATATTAAACACAGCGATTTGATATTTTACACAGTATGAAATACTTTCCTTTGTCCTCTCACCACCCCCTCCCCTGGTATCCACCAGTTTATTCTCTGTATTTATGAATCTATTTCTATAGTGTTTTGCTTGTTTGCTGATTCCGTGAATTCATTCTTACACAACCAACATACGTAGGCTATTGTCTTCTAATAATATCATGGCAAATTAAATAGCTTTATTTAAGCAAAAACAGATGTTTAGAAAGTTTAACTTTTACATTAAAAAGATATGTAATAAAGTAAAAGTTATTAGGTGGATGTTAGTGTGTGATACCTAGGAAATTACTAGTTAGCTTAAAGTTAGTTAAATTTAACTACAGAATTAGATATTTACTCAGTGGCTCTATGTGCCTAGTCCAGGTTACACACTATTAGAGAAATTAACATTATGTGTGTTGTCCTTCTATGCATCCTGGGAAGGAAGATAATGGAAATAATTTGAGGTGGAAACCCTACTCTTGAAGCGCTAGATAGCGTGTATTAAAGTGCCAAACTGATTTTGACCAAGTGCTGAAATGTGGTAGAATTTAAGCAGTGTGGACAGAAGGGATCTGAGGCATTTGTGTTGTAAGAAAAGGTA
This sequence comes from Cervus elaphus, assembly GCF_910594005.1. Taxonomy (NCBI): domain Eukaryota; kingdom Metazoa; phylum Chordata; class Mammalia; order Artiodactyla; family Cervidae; genus Cervus; species Cervus elaphus. The sequence continues at coordinate 15,125,868 of NC_057839.1, read as the reverse complement.
AAGGTTGACAGTATAAATGACTTAAAAATATTTGGTAGAAAAATTGCTAGAATCTTGGTTTGTAAAGATAGTTAAAGCAGAGATAGCTAGATTGTGGCAGAGAAGATGTACCAGTGAATTCATGAGTTATTTCCCTGATTATTCTTTTCTCAAAGCATACGTGTATTGTGCATCTGCCACTAGTAAGGTTAATGGATCTGTTAATATCTCTTTGGAAATAGCAGATTATTCCCTTCTAAACATGTATATTATACTATTGTAAGCAGCTGTTTTTTTCTTATCAAGGGCTGTTAGCACTGGTAGGTGGTATAAAATGGTATTTCTCTGCAGTAGCTCTCTCTGGACTTTTGACAGGCTTAGCTACATAATTTGTATGGTCCAATGAAAAGTGAAAATGGGGTCCTTCTGTTTCAAAAATTAGTAAGAATTTCAATATGGTGACGGCAGAGCATGGAACATAAGTACAGGGCGCTTCTAAGCAAGTGGTCCTGACAGCTGTACCAGAGCATCCCCATGGAGCTAGTCCTGCTGATGGGGAGAACTGAATCAGTGCGCGCGAGCTACAGCTAAGGCAAAACTGCTAAATCTAGGCACAATCAATTAGTGTGCTGATCACAGGAGACCAGTTAAGGGCCGTGTATATATATATATCTGGATGTTGCTGTCCAGTCGCTCAGTCGTGTCTGACTCTGCAACCCCATGGACTGCAGCACACCAGGCTTCCCTGTCCTTCACTGTCTCCCAGGTCTTGCTCAAACTCATGTCCATCAAGTCAGTGATTCCATCCAACCATCTCATCCTCTCTCATCCCCTTCGCCTCCTGCCTTCACTATTTCCCAGCATCAGGGTCTTTTCTAATGAGTCAGCTCTTCACATCAGGGGGCCAAAGTATTGGAGTTTCAGCTTCAGCATCAGTCCTTCCAATGAATATTCAGGGTTGATTTCCTTTAGGATTGACAACATATATGTATATACATGTAAATATTTATTTACAACATAAATATAAATTTGTACAATGTTTAACATTACATTTTCACTATATATATACACACACACACATATATATACACACATATATGATTAAAATATGTAAAATAAAGTTCTGAAAACCTCTGGTGTGATAGCCTTGGGTGAATAAACTAGAAAAAAGTCATTTGCCACTACCCATAAATCATGTTATGCATCTGTGAGACATCATTCAACAGCTATTCTCTGAGTCTCTATTTTGTGCCAGATATTTTTTGCGGTGTGAGGATATAACAGAGAACAAAATAAACAGATCCCCTGCTCTCAGAGAGCTTTCATACTATTGAATTTCTGAAATTTTAACTGATTTGTTCAATCTTGACGTTGTAGTTTTGATTTCATGTGGAAACCCCTGGCTTTCCTTCCTTTATTCAGACCAGAAGCAAAAGTCTCAGAACTTGGTTATTCTTGTCACTATTTAGAACTGAGTAGAACCAGGACTCTCCGGAAAACAATGTGCTGAAAGTCTGTCCTTGAGAGGTTTCCAAGCTGAAGACACTCCTAGGAGCACTTCCCCTAATAGGGCCAAAGGCTTATTTGCTAACAGCAGTTCACAGGGAAGAAGACAGCCCGCTTATTATTGGTAAGAGGACGGCTCTCATGATAGCGAGTGACACAGGATCACCCTAAGAGTCAACAGCATCCATCTTACAGAAACCAACAACCCTTGCTTCCCCTTCCAAAGAATTTACTGGTCTGGTTTGGCCTTTCTGTGCCACATTCCGTTCCAGAACCCCAGCTAAAATGTTCTCAAGGGCTGACCAGAGATTCCTCCTCCCTTCCCCGGGCTGGTACAACTTGACCGCTGCTTGACATCAAGGTCAACTGGAGACTGGGAACAGTTATGTAACTGCATTATAAATTGAATTAGAGCTGTGCATGAGCCCAGACCAAGTAACCAGGGCAGCTCCAGGCAAGAGCAGCAACGTGTCCCCAGGAGACAGCATTGGAGGAATCGTTTTCTGGGGAAAGGAAATAATGTATCACAGGCAGCAAAAAAAAAAATCTCTCCCTAGTCCCTCCCAAGTCCGGGCAGGCTGCTGCCCTGTCATGTGAAGAGCAAGAAAGGGGCATTAAGTGCAGAGGGAGCTGGTGGCTATGTGGCAGTGGGTATTGAAGAAGCACCAGGCATAACACACACACACACACACACACACACACACACACACACACACACACACACACACAATGAAGGAAAGAAATCAGTTTTAATATCAGAACAGACACTACCCATTATAAGAGCACTAGGAAGGCTTACTCATGGGGAGGAAAAAAGCCACTGACAATCATCTGTGCATAGGAAGAAGGACGGGAGAACTTATTGCAAGAAAGTCCCTCTGCTACTAGGCCCTGAAAAGACCCTGATGCTGGGAAAGATTGAAGGCAGGAGGAGAAGGGGATGACAGAGGATGAGGTGGTTGAATGGCATCACCGACTCGATGGACATGAGTTTGAGCAAGCTCCAGGAGTTGGTGATGAACAGGGAAGCCTGGCATGATGTAGTCCATAGGGTTTCAAAGAGTCAGATAAGACTGAGTGACTGAACTGAACTGAACCCCCTGCTACCAGCTACCTGTTGTTCTAGAGAGAATATGTCCACACGGGTCTTAAAATGTGGGGCTGAAACATCTTTTCATGCCTCTGATAACCCAGGACATTCTCCCCCAAAGTAAGATGTCATACTGGAGGTGGGGGTGGGGGGTGACAATGGTACCTGTTTTTTTTTTTTTTTTTTAACAGGCAAATAAATAAAGAGGTAACTTTTGAAATGGTAAAAGGTGCTGGAATCACAGTTTAACCTTGGTCTATGATTGCAGGACCATCTTTAGAATCAAATGAGAAAAGGCAGAATAATGTGAAGTTGAAAGTTTAAACTGTGCAGTTCACTGATGGGACCAAATCATAGTTCCATCTTTTACTGAGTACTTGACGTGTGGCCAGGTTCGAAAGCCCCCTCTAAGCTCCAGCTTCCTATGTGCAGAAAGGGATAATTACAAAAAGGGCTTTTTTAAGATTCAATGACATCAAATGCAGTAGCATTTGAAAACTAGTCACACAAAGACTCGAAAATGCTAACAATAGTAGCTAGTGGTTCTTAAATGTTTTAAGTGGTTTACATGTATTAATCCATTTGCTTTTCACAATAATCCTCTGAAAGATGCAGAGAGGTTTAGCAAATTTGCCCAAGTTTGCATTTCTAGTGAGTTGCAGAGCCAGGATTTGAACCCAGGCAGTGGTTTTTGCATTCATATTCTAACCTAGAATGTGTTAATGAAGGAATCGGGGCTCATGAAATTATATATGTGTAATAAATTGCAGGTTTTAATATCTGGCAGGGCCAGTGCCTGAGAGGTGTTTATTGCCCATGTATATTTTCCACTAGATTTGGTGTTCTATAGATGTACTCTCTGAAGGTGTGCCAAGGCGGCTGTGTTCTCAAATGTGAGCATGAGCAGAACACATTATTCTTTTGCTTTATGCCTGGAATAGGGCAAAATGACTATCAGTTGTGCAGTGACTTAGGAGGCTATATGACACAGTCATTAAGCGCATGAACTCTGTAGTCAGGCTGTCCAGGTTTTCATCCCAGTGAAAAGTGAAAAAGTTAAAGTGTTAGTGGCTTAGTTGTGTCTGACTCTTTGCTACCCCGTGGACCATAGCTCTCCAGGCTCCTCTGTCCATGGGATTCTCTAGGCAAGAATAGTGGAGTGGATTCCCATTCTCTTCTCCAGGGGATCTTCCTGACCCAGGGATTGAACCTGGGTCTCCTGTGTCGCAGGCAGATTCTTCACTGTCTGAACCACCAGAGAAGTTCAGTGTCAGCACGTAGTAGTTCCTTGCCTTGGATAAGTCACTACACATACCCAGGCTCAATTCCCCTATGACGGATAGCATACTAGCACTTACTTCCTGTTCTTGCACTTAAGATTAGATGAGTCAGTACATAGAAGCTGACTCAGCACAATACATGGCAATGCTTAAGTGCCCTATCAATGTTGACTGTTGTTGATTTTTCTGCCATGCACCTTGCCAGGTCCAGAGATAAGGCAGTGACAGGCCAGGCTGCTGATTTCATGGCATTTCCATGAAATGCGGAAGCAAGTAAATAAACAACAAAGATGTAGGTTGTGAAAAGTGCTAGAGAGGGCAATATACTACAGGCTGAGAAACTGGCTCTCCGAGGAGGTTATAGTTAAGCTGAGGCTTGAAGGAATGAATGGTGAGCAGAGGACACCCTAGAAGAGGAAAAGTAAGTGCCAAGTCCCCGAAACAAAAAGTCACTCACCACATCCATAGAACAAGACAGAAGCTGCAGTGGTGTGAGAACAGCAACAGGGGCATTGGCCAGGCTCACCTAGCTCTAGTGAGCAGAGGAAGGTGATGTCCCATCTCCCCCAGGCCTGCTTGCATCCACTGATTGACATGGGGCCTGAGGAGCATCCTGAAACTGAAACCTGTTCACCCTGAAATTCAGTCACCCATTGTGTCAGCTTATTGAGGTGGTCCCAACAAGGGAGAGAAATCTGCGAAAAGTGAACCCAAACCAGAAGCAGGCTTGAGCATTGTAGGGGAGTGAGAGTTCCAGGTTACATGTGATAAAGGACTCCACAAGTCATCTTGACCCAGCATCCTTGCATTGTTTTTGGGAAGAGAGGTGTCTGTGTTCACTGAAAGAAATGCAGTATTAGGTGCATGGAACTTTGGCTATAGCCTTTGAATAGGCCCAATTGGCTACTGGGACTCGAATAACCTTACTGAGAACCTCTCCTCAGCACCAACCATAGCTTAAAACTGAAGTGTCCCCTTGTCACTTTGTGAGAGTGGTGGCAAGATCTCCAGCCATAAGGCACAGTCATCATCCAGTTTCTCCACCGTGGGCACCATGAATAGGAACCTTGAGTTTACAGCTCTGTGAAAGTGGCTGTCATGGTAGTTTTAACTTCAGAGATCCCAATGCACTGGTTTGGTTGTCCAGCAATGGCAAGATACAGCAAAATCTAATTTGGGGGCACATGAGTATCCTGGTGAATTTTTAGAGAGGGATCTGTAAGATTGGCCTTCTCACACTTTAGCAGGTGGGAGTTAAGAACCACCATATACATTTGTAGAGTAACATTGAAAAGTGGTCACATTTCAGACAATTTTAACTATATTTTTTATATTCATATTTGAACTGAGAATCATTAGATGGATGAAAACTGTCAGGCCATCTTATTTCCATTTGAAAACAAGAAATTTTCTAATCTCACCTCCAATTTGTTTCCTTATTGGACTTCCTAGAAAGTGATAATGAGAGAATAAAGGCTGAGGTTTAGAAAATAGACCAAAAGCATGAGAGCCAAGGCCTCACCCTCTCATCTGAATTAGATGGAGATGGTCAGAGTGAACACCCTTTTGCTTGAGATAGAAGCCATCCCAATCTTCCACTCAAGTCCTACTCTTGGTTTGTGGCACCACATCTAAGATGAGTTTAACATAACTGACAGGGCATGGAGATATGTTTTATTGCTCTTTCTTCAAAAATTGCTTCTCTGGCATCACTTACCAGTTACCCCTGACACCAAGATAGACCTCAATAGGTGTGCATTCCCCCATAAACAAGTACATGATTATTAGGGTATTTGATTTTTAAGAGTTGAGACTGCTTAATTCATCTTGATCAAGTAATGCTTGCTTGATAACACTTTATGCTATATTTACAAATCCCTTTCATTTATTTATTTATTTTTTACTTTTTAATAGCAGGTAAGAAAAGACAAGCAAACATTATCCTTAATGGTGGTTTAGTCGCTAAGTGGTGTCCGACTCTTGCAACCCCATGGACTGTAGCCTGCCAGGCTCCTCTGTCCATGGGATTCTCCAGGCAAGAATACTGTTGTGGATTGCCATTTTCCTTCTCCAATCCTTAATCAATAGATGAATAAAATTGACTTTCAAAAGGTTAAGGGACATGCTCAAAATCTTACTACTAGGAAATAGCAGAACCAGAACATGGATCTACATTTTTTGCTACAAAATGCTCAGTTTTTTGCATAAAGTTAAGACACTTATCCACCCAATGCAAATGACCACTATCATTCCCATAGGAACTTCCTGAGAGTTGCATGACAAATGCCACTCCAAGATCCTTACATTTTATTCTCAATCTCTCATCTCCCTGCTCCTTTCCAAAATAAAATACCATACTGATGTGATGTAACACAAACAGCTCAGAGCTGGACATAAGGAGATTGAGGCTTTTTTAACAGGGTCTTCACAAACGGCACATATAACGTACAGGACATGTTATTTTTCCTAGAGGAACTTACAGCCTAATCTTCTCATTGTTTTGGGGCCTAATGAAGCAAACTCTGCAGCTGTCTAAAATGCTGGCCCATGATGGGCTCTGCAGGGGTGAGCAGCAGTCCAGGCAAGCCACACCAGCCTCAGAGTATGTTCTCTCATCTGTGAACGCATTGGATCCTAAAATGAACCGAAGCAACAAATTTACAGTCATCTCTTCCCTTACTGCTCCCTTTGGCCTTTTTCCCAGTCTGTAGTCCCTTCCTGGCTCCAGACAGACAACTCCAGGACCCCCCAACCCCATTAATGCCCCATCCAGACCCCACAGATTTCAACCCCAAAGCAAAGTAGAAAAGGCCATGGAGACAAGTGAAACGTCACACTGCCACCTGAGGCCTTTTCTTTTTTAAAATTTTCAACAGGGCTTGAATGTATACTTAGAGCTTAATTGGACAATAGTTTTTCTCTCTGTGGAAGCTGCTTTGAACAGCAAGAAGGCAATTCATTGCCAAGTTTGTGTGGTGAATTTAGGGGTAAGTGGGAGAAGGGAAAGATAGACTAAGTCTCATAAAGTGTGATTTAATTTAAAAAATGCTTATGCTGCTTTTTATACGAATAGCTGTTTAACTGGATTTCTTTCTTGCTGACAAAAGAGGCAATTGCTGTATATAAAATAAATCTGATTAAAACTCTGTCTCTGTTCCAGTCAAGGTGAAGGATACAGACCCCAGGAACAGCACACATTTGGATTCCTAGTGTGTGCAAATGATTGTTTATGGGATGTCAGCTTGCCAAGACCCACAGAAAGCTCTTGTGCTGCCCCATAAAAGTAGAGGGAATGGAAAGCTTTTCCTGAGGCATAAAAAGTTTATTTTATTTCTTATTCTCTTTCACAGTGGTAGCTATTACATTGTAATTTTTTTGGCATTTTGTTGGCAGCCAAAAATGACAGAAATAATAGCCCTTGCTTACACCGTTTGGTTCCGATTCATTTTGTTTATCTCAGGTTGCCTCGTGTGATAAAGGCAGCAGCTGCTAGTCCTTGTGCAGAGGTCTAGACCACAGCAAGTTTCTTTGAGCAAGTCCTTAAGCAGGAAGGCAGAGCAGGTTCAAACCCTTCCCTCTCCTTTATCTGAGCAAGGATGTAGAAGGCAGAGAATAGCAGGAAATGAATGCAGCTTTGGTAATTATCATTGAAGTCTTTTCTCTGCAGTGTCCGACTGAGCAAACACCCTTTATCAAGCCAGTCAAGCACCATTTCATACAGTTGTATCTATGTGATGCTGTTTGAACGGCAAGCTATCATGAGTCTCAGACACAGATCAAGGTGTGAGGCTAACGTGTCTGAGAAGGGATGCAGTTTCCCAGATCTGGGGCAGTTGTGAGGAGTCACCAGAAGCCAGGGACCATTAAGTCGATGGCTTAATCAGAACATGGAATCAGAAATCCAGGCAGGAACACAGAGGTCTGGGCGGGTGTCCCATATTCAATAGAAGTGGTGGCCTTGAAATCAGGAGGCACAATTGCCAACAGATAAGATTGCTGAATCTGGGAGCCTGTAGTAGCCAATAAATAGTGGACAGGCAATGCAACATGAGAAAGGCTTGGCTTCTATGTTAGAAGCCACCTCTCCACAGTCAAGAGGACTTTCATCTGCTACTTCTATTAAACAAAGAAGCAATAGCCTTGTGCAGCTTGTCTGGAGCCTTCAGATGCTAACAAGCACATTGGATCACTGATGTGGGATGTAGCACTGGGTGGAGAAATGCTTTCCTGAAAATGTAAAACACTAATTTGTGCCCTCTTTAGTTAATGAATTTAGTAAGTCACTAAATTATGGAGAAATCTAAATACAAAAATGCCATGGCTTACTTTGGATGTGGCCATTTTTCAGGTGAGAAAGCTGAGACTCAGATAAATGCACTGACTTATCCAAGGAGACTGAGTCAGGAACAGAATACATGGCTTGGAATCCATGGGTATCTCCATCATTTGGTACTATTTAAGTCTTGAGTCAGCTCAGTTGGTTCTGTTAATCCAGAAACTTGAGCATCTGTGTCTAAAGGATCTATCTTTGGTCAGAAGGTTTTCAGTTCCTCTCTGAAGGGTTTATTTTTCAGTTGGTGGGAATCCAGGGCTAGAGAACTCGGTCACCAATGCCCTCCTTCCCAGCTCCTGTTAGGGCACTCCTAAGTCTAGCAGGAAGCCTGGCATAGAGAGCCTGCGAGTTGTACTCAAGACAGTTTGAGCTCCCAATGTCATGGGTCTGGTATTAGAGAAGGTGGCACAATGTGCCCCAGATACAGCAAGTGCCATCTGGACAACAGATAGGAATAAAAGATAAAGTTTCATAATTGTGTACGATGCTTATAATCTTTCAAGATAAGTAGTTACAAGCATCTAAAGAGATCTAGAGGTAGTTGGTGGATGACATTGGGTAATTAAATAATACTAGTGATGAGGAGGTTTATGAGAGTAGTAGTTTTGATTAGGAGGAGGAGATATGTATGTACTAATTTATACATAAGGGTTCAGTTCAGTCAGCTCAGTAGCGCAGTTGTGTCCCACTCTTTGCCACCCCATGGACCGCAGCATGCCAGGCTTCCCTGTCCACAAACTCCCAGAGCTTACTCAAACTCATGTGCATTGAGTTGGTGATGCCATCCAACTATCTCATCCTCTGTCATCCCCTTCTCCTCCCACCTTCAATCTTTCTCAGCATCAGGGTCTTTTCCAATGAGTCAGTTCTTTGCATCAGGTGGCCAAAGTATTGGAGTTTCAGCTTCAGCATCAGTCCTTGTAAGGGTTAAAGAAGCTGAAATGTGTGTTTGGCCTATGATTGGATGAGTCCACGAGGGCAGGGACCGGGTCTGTCTTTTTCCTCACTTTATGCTCTGTGTCTTGTTGTGTCCTTAGCCCTGCAGGGCTGTGCTATTATTAATATTTTATCATTGAATGCGCTGATGGCCATAAACCCATCACCATGCCAGGGATGTGTGATTGGTGTGAATTTTGTCTCACTGGGTGACACAGTTTGGGTTACAGCATTGAGATAAGCTGTGATTTGGCACTCGTCCATTCCTAGTTCATTTATTTTTTGAGGCAGGCGTTTTTTGCCTCATTGATTTTCACTGCTCATCAAGTTCCATTAACCTACTCATTAGTGATGGCTTCATTCCCTCCTCACATATTCTGTCTCCTCAGTGACATTTCTTTGTGTCGCTAGCACCGACCACGATTGCTGGGTATCAGCAGAACATGGCATTGGCAGGGTCTGCTGGCTGCAAGGAACGCGCTTCTCTATCACATCGGTACCCACGGGAAACAGCAGTTTCAATGACAAAGAACTAAGAGCCTCAGGTTGTCCCACTGACATTAGAGTTCTAGTCTCTCTCTCACACACACGTACATCACACACACACAAACGCAGTAGATCTGATTCAGTAGATTTGGGGTCCGTGTGCAAATCTGAGAATTTGCATTGACAGGATCCCAGATGCTGTTGATGCTGCCACGCTCAGAGTCACTGCTCCAGGTGGCGTTTGTTTAGAGCACTTTCTCCTTAGGCACACTTTTTCTCTGTAATGACACTCCTGCATTACAGCCAGTACTTCCAACTCAGTTGCCTAAGTATGAACACATTATCATACCCCCAAACCTTTTCTTCCTCCTGCATCCATTTTCCCACCGGAACCACTCTAAACCTGTCAGTCCGACTAGAGGCACAGACGCATCTCTGACTTTGCTCTGCTCTTCTCCACATCTGACCAGGCACCCAGGTCTACCCACGTCTCCAGAGGAGCGGCTCATGTCTCTCCTCTGCCACCGAGCTCATGTTAGCTTTCACTGAGCCCTCTGTTAGCTTTTGTACATGCATGCTAAGTCAAGTCACTTCAGTCATGTCCTACTCTTTACAACCATGAGGACCATAGCCCAACATGCTCCTCTGTCCATGGGATTTCTCCAGGCAAGAATGCTGGAATGGGTTGCATGCTCTCCTCCAGGGGATCTTCCAGACCCAGGGATCGAACCTACATCTCTTAAGTCACCTGCATTTGCAGGCAGGTTCTTTATCACTAGTGCCACCTGGGAAGCCCCTGTTAGTTTTCACTTGGACTCAATTCCAGCTGTTTTTCTGAGCTCCAGATATTTCCATCCTGCCAGTTCCTCTTCTCCAGGGCACAGTGAGGGTGCACAGTGTCTGTGACAAGGATAAGGGAAGACAGACTCCCAGGATGGAAGAGAGAATACTAATAGCAAATATTTTTCCAGAACATTCATTGAGTACTCTCTAGGGGGCACGCATTGTTTTCTTAATATTTACATGATTTTACTTAATCACCACAAAAACATAAGCTACAAAGTTATAAGTATAGATCACATTGCTAGGAGTGGCAGACCTGGGACTGGAATCCAGATTTATTGGACTCCAAAAGTCCACGCCATTTCCATGGCAGCATCCTACCCTTCTAGTTGCTCTAGAGGAGAAGTTGAGAATCACTTGGGGGGCTTGTTAAAAACATATTGGTGCCCCCACCCCTGCCACGAGATTCTAAATCAGTAGATTTGGGGTAAGGTTGCAAATCTGAGAATTTGCATTTCTAACATGACCCCAGGTGATGTTGATACTGCCAATGGGGACCGTGCTTGGAGTCACTGCTCCAGGTGGCATTTATTTAGAGCATTCTCTCCTTAGGTGCAGCACATGCAGTTCAGAATGCAGACGTCAAACTGGTTTCCAGTCCTAGAATTTCATCTGTGGGCCATCAGATTTAAACTCTCTAAGCTTCTGACACCTATTCTATAAAATAGAGGTGTTTGAGGACTGAAAACCACATAAACAGAACTCTGAGCTCTGCAACAGGTGCAGAGAAAAATTCAGTAAAGACCATCTGTTTGTACGTTTCTTGTACTGAATCATTAAGTCGTGTCCAACTCTTTGTGACCCCATGGACTGTAGTTAGCCAGGCTCCTCTTTCCATGGGATTTCCCAGGCAAGAATACTGGAGTGGGTTGTCATTTCCTTCTCCAAGGGATCTTCCTGACCCAGGGATCAAACCCATGTCTCCTGCATTGGCAGGTGGCTTCTTTATCACTGAGCCACCTGAGAATCCCCCTTGTTACTGTCTTAAATGAGCCCTTTTCATCTGTGTCTGCTGTTTTGCTATCTCTCTCTCACTGTCTTAGATACTTGGAGCTCCCTCCTTCTCAACACTGTTTAATCTGAAATGGACCACTCAGAGGCTTGGAGCCTGGATGAGGGAGCCTCCAAGCACACGAGCGTTGTTTGGTAGGTAGATTTTTAAGTACTGATCTAATTTCTAGGATGACTTTAGAGCTATTCAGGCTTTCTATTTTTTTTCTATAATCAGTCTTAATTTTGGCTTTTAAGATAATGATCCACTTTCCCCAAGTTTTCAAATTGCTTGGCATAAACAAATTCATGGTATGATGTTTATACACTTTTAATCTTCACCCCTCAGTATTGTACCTCTTTCACTTGTAATATTTTTTGTACCTTCTCTCTTTTTTTGCTGATCATTCTTGCTGAGTTTGGTCTACTTAATTAGTCCTAAAAAAAAAATTCTGAAATTATACTTGCTTTCTATTGATTTCTATGGTTTATTTCATGTCTTCTTTCTCCTATCTTATGTTCTCCTCAACTTCTAAGATTGGATGCTTAGATCTTTATCAGTGCTTTTCCATTTCTTCTGTAACCATTTAAAACTATAGCTGTCTATTAATATCACATATCTCACTTTCATGCTGGTTGTTTTCCTATATGTCTTTCAATATTTTTGAGCTACTTAAGCAACTTAAATCTGTTGGAATTCAGAAGAGCCTCGGTTCACCTCAGCAGAGGGTTTCCTTTGGCTTTGGCCAGGTGCCCAGGGCGCTTTCCACTCTGTCAATTCCTCTGTTTCGGGTTTCCCAGGCCACGCAGGTGGTACAGATTTAAACCTCAAACCCACACGAGGGCAGGGCTCTGGTGGTGAACGCTCAGGAGAGATCGTTTTTCGCTTTTCCTCCCGGATTGAAAACCAAGACAGCAGCTCTCTGCTCATCGCTTTCACAGGTAGGTGGAATGGTTTTTATTCCAAGTTTTCACCGAGTGGCTAGCCCTTCAGGGGCCCTGGATTTGCGTGACTTTTTAGTTCTTGAGCTCTGCCATCTCCTATAACCCTGAAGCCTAAAATGCCATATTGGTAGGTGGCCTCAGGGTGACTCAGTGCTAAGTGTTATGTGAAATAATCGCTTACATTTTATATTTGATCTTTTTGAAGTTTCCTCACTGTCTTGCTGGTTTGACTATACTTTCTAAAAGGAAAAAAAAAATATGTATTCTTTACAAACTGTTGCATTATTAAAAAAATAAAAAGACTTTTCAGACTAGTCAACCATATTATCAGAAATTGAAGTAACCTTGTCAGTTTCTTTAGTATAGGACTATCTTTTACGGTCTCTATAGTAGTCATCAGAACCTGAATTTATTTATCTATGTGTTTACTTTTTGTGCCTCATCTTCAAGTTAAATATGAGTAATTTGATGCCTGCTTTGTGCACTGGTCTCTATGAACAGTTGTTGGAAGTGTCAGGGTGGCCAAGTGGTCTAAGGCGCTAGATAGAAGCTCTGCTTCCTTGTCTAGAGCAGTCACTGGATTGAGTGAGACTCAGTCAAAATTTGCTGATTGACCTGCAAATAAGTTATGTATTAAATCATGTATAAATATATATATATATATAAATTCAGTGTTCATACAGTAGACTCTATCCTATGCAAACTTTTAAAATAATTATTTATAGTCAGCCATTAATATGAAACATATCTATGAGATATTAAAGTAGAAAAGCAGATTTTAAAATAGTCATGTGTAATATGATTGCCCATTATAAAATACATTCATGCTTGTATGTGTTCATTTTATGTGTGTTTGTTTAAAACTATCTGGAAGGATATATGATAAAAGTCATTTATTTCTGGTTACTAGAGTTTTACAAAATTTCTGTTTCATCCTAATGTTTTATATTGAGCACATGTATTTATAATCAGACACATGGGGAAAAAAAGACATCTTTTAAAGTTCTAGGGTATTTGTTTCCTAAGTTTTGAGGTGCGTATTATAGGTAAAGCTTCTATATGTCTTTCTTCCTAAGGATTAAGCTTGATATTATGTATGCTTGTTTCTACTTTTCTTGGAAGCAAAAATAGACCATTTTCAGGCTCAGTATGTTTTCTTTAACAACATTAGTATCTCTAAACTTACTCCACACTCAAGATTAGAGTGAGGCTCTGTCAGGGCTCAGCTCAAGTCTGTTCTAGATTTGAAACTTTATCAACTCTGTCTTGTTCCTTGTTTTGTGAGTGTAAAGGACACCATGATATGTCCCCCTCTGACCTTGTGAGAGGAAAGTACACCATAGGGCCTTTTTCTCCTCTGCCACTATAGTGTTTGTGAGTATACATTGTGACTCTACTATATTACATGCTAGGTATTGCCTATCTTTGTTTGAAGAATAGCCCAGAAATATTCTAATGCATCCCCTGTCTTCTGAACTGCTTATGATTTACATCGATGATAAAGTTGGGAGCTGGGGGCACAGAGTAAGAATCAGCTTCTCCCATTCAAGCCCATAGATATGTTTAAAAACATAGTAATCATGTTGCAAGTGTTATGTGTGAAATACTTTCAGAATTCAGAGAAGGCTCTTGGTTGGAAAAGCAAAGATGAGACAATAATCTCCCTACTGTTTATTTTTTCAGCCTTATCCACCACTCTTAATAATTTTGCTCTAACCATTATGTCTCTTGTATTTTTTCCACAAACATCAGGCCATGTATTATGATCTTACTTATACTTGTACTCTCTACCTGGAATCTCCTTTTCCATCTTCCAGGCAAATACCTACTTACCCTTTACAGTTTGGATCAGGCATCAGCTCCATTAGGAACTCTTCCTAGAAGCCCATCCTTAGGCAGGCAGATGCTATGCATTGGCTCATTCACTCAACTAGCGTTAGTTGAGCATCTATTACGCATGCCCTAGTCTCTATGCCAGATCTAGACAGGCAGTGGTGGAAAGATATGCAGCGTACTGTGCTGGGAGTTCTTATATCCTACCGGGGATGGCGGGGGAATGGCTGATGAACAAAAACAAGCCCACAAATAAAAGAAAAGTGGTCTATGATCACTGGTTAAGAAAATAAGCCTGAGATTCTGAAAGAACCCAGGCCTAGAGATAGAGAAGGGTGTGGTCATGCACAGATCAAGAAAGCATATTTAGTAAATAATCTTTGAAGAAGTGATCTAAGAACCCAGCCACCTTCTATCCTGCAGCTCTTTCAGTTCTTCAGTTGGCTCCATCTTCCAGTGGGGAAAGGGAGAGGGGGGAAAAAGGCAGAGAGGAGATGTGATTGGGCCCAATCCTGAAAGGAACAGGTCTGTGTCAATTTTGCCCACATTCTATTGGCAAGAATTCAGCCCCAAGGTCACACTTAACTGCAAGGAAGGCTGGGGGATGTAGACTAGCTGTGTGCCCAGGAGAAAGAGGACATGGGTTTGATGGATGACTCCTTTGCAAGTCTCTGCCACATTTGTCAGATACAAAAGGTGGTTCTCCTGGACCCTCTGGTAAGAAGTAAAGTCATTCTCTGGACATGTGGGTGGCTCCAAAGCAGCAATTACAAGTGACTAATGCTTCAGCTTTCTTCTCAGCAGCAGGCTAAGGACAGTGAGGCCACTTCCAAGAAATCAGCTCCTGTTTAACATATATTTCCTTGAGGAAATTTCAAATACTTAATTTGATATTTAATATTGTGCTTTTTTTCTTTTTGGTATATGCCCACATGGTTCTATTGATACCAACAAGGAGTTGGGAGGATAAACTCTGATGTATTGGCAATCACTATAATTCTTCTTATAATAATATATAATTGCAGCAATGTCAATATTCCGAAGTATTGCGGCTTCTTTCTATCATGTTTTCCCATATCAACAAAAATAAATATATAAGTTTTTCATCAAGTAATTCTGGGCTACATATTCTGCCTCACTATTTTAAAATTATTTTTAACTTAAGCTCTTCATATTTAAGAAGAACTGTCTTCTATTTGTAGTCAGAGAGTCAATATAAGATTACAGGTGAAAAATGGAATACTCTGTGATGGTAATATTCCCTGGACTCATGATTTCTCAGTTGGAGATGAAATTTTTACTACTGATAATTTTTATTATTGATAATTTTTATTACTGATAATTTTGACCATCTGATGTTGAGATTCATGTCCACTTATGTAATGTAAATTCCTAGCAAGGTAGAAAATATACCATTCCTTCTGCTATAATCTTATCTTCTAGCTTCACCAGAAAATGAAAGCAGTTAAATGGATGAGGAAAAGAATAAATAAAATCCATTTTGTTGTTAGAACGTGGCTATCTTGCCTCAAGTATACGCTGCACCCTCTTGTAAATATTCATCTCTGTAAACTGTTTCTGGGTAGAACTCTTATTCTCACCTGTGCTGTGGGTGTTGACTGTGGTTTTTGACTGGAATGCAGTGATGAAGGAAAGGAAATATTGAAAGGCAATCAGTAGTCCAGTATGTTTAACTTGACGTTTAAGTCTAGACTTCAGAGAGGTAAATTTCTGAGAAAATTTAACAAATTCTCAAAGTTAGGATATTTTACCTTTGAAACTGGAACTCTTTCTCCATCATTAGATACAGTTAGGACCTACTTAATGAAATATATGTATGCATATTAGTTACATGTAAGTGTAGAGAAATATTTAAAATATACAACAAAAAGGTAACAATGATTTTGTTTAGGTGATGGATTTAAGCTGATTTTAAATTCTGTTCTTTATATATTCCTGGGCTTTCAAAAGAGTTGTTACAAAGAGTATTTCTTTTTGTATCACAGTAGAAAAGTAAATGTCATTAAAGAAGGAAAAAGAAAGATATCTTCTTCCAGTCTACCTCCTTTCTTCTTATTCTTCTCATCCTGATTTCCTCTCTCTGTACCTGAAGAAGCAGAAGCACTAACACAACCCAGACCCCACTGTGTCCACCATAACTGTCTGTAGTCCCTCTCTGGACCAACAAACTTTGTCCTTCCTTGAAACCCTTACTCCCACACGCTTCCTTTTGGAACTGGGACGCACATTCTAAGGTGTATCAGTAGAATCTAAGTTACCTGATATTTCTCAAGTATAACTGGCCCATTAATAACTGAAAACTTTTTTTGTGATTGTTCTAAATTCTAAAGGCCTTTTCATGGAACTCTGGAAAGCTTCTCTGCAGGAGGTAGGTATCTACCCTGGGTCTGAAAGCAGTAGGACTTGGTGAAAGTGAGGCATGTAGGTTGCTCCCTAAGTTGTTGCTTGCATAACCAAACAGGCGATGATGTCATTATGGAGCTGTGAAAAAAGACTGGCTTTAATCCGGAATGTTGGAAATGGAGTTCATAAGACCAGGTTTATACATAATGAAGTTGAAATGTCTCTAGAAATTCAAGAGAGCATTTCATGTAGGCAGATGGATGTATGAGCTGAAGTATCTAGCCTGGAGATTCAAACTGGTGCTTCATTTGCAAGTGGGGGTAACTGAAGTTATTAGCTGAGGTGATAGATACCTGAGAAGAGAGCATTGAAGAACTGAGGGGAGCTGAGCACACAACCTGGAAAAACTCTGGCATCTAATGGCAGGTTATAGAAAACAAGCCTGCAAAGGAGACAGAGAAGAAGCATCCCAAGAAGTAGGAGAAAAGCCATCAGACTATTAGGTCCCAGAAGCCAAAATGAGGAAATGTGTAAAGGAGTACGCTGTCTAGAGTTCAGAAGCTGCTGAAAGGTCGGATAAGATAAGAAATAAAAAATATTCTCTGGCTCTAGAAACGAGTAGTCACTGGTAACTAGAGCAAAAGATGAAAAACACATATAATATTGGGCCAGAATTCATATTAGAGTGGATTAGACAGTAAATGCTGCTGCTGCTGCTAAGCCACTTCAGTCGAGTCCGACAGTAAATGGGAGGTGAGAAAATGAGCTGATGAAAAGAGGCGACTTTTTCTAGTACTTTGGCTGTGAAAGGGAGTGAAAAAGATAGGAAAGAGATGACCAGAGATGGAGAATCCAGTAAGACACTTTGTTTGGTTTGGTTTAATTGTTTGCAATGTGAGAGACTCTAGATGGTGTCTGAAAAATTATTCGGTATTTGGAGATATTACTGGGGGTACTTTCAGTAGAATGCTAGGCTGCACTTTTTACAACTTTCTTGCAGTTTACAGTTCTATAATGGCATAAGGTGGAGTTTGTTGTGTTGTTTTTTTTTTTTTTTTTAACCCAGTAGAGGCAACTAATTTCTGACTGGAGTGAATTGGCTGTTAATGTTAGAGGCCTGTTGAACACCAAACCAATGTTGTATGCAACCCTGACAGCTTATTCTGATATTTCTTTTCTAAATTGACATTAGGGTAGTATTTCAAGTGCTCTTTGGACTGGTTTCAATGTCTTATCGACTCCTCTATTAATTGATGAGTTAATTAGAATCCTTGTGTGTTTGTTTCATATGACCCTGAGAATCCTGTTGTTTACCATTTTGAAAATTATGCTTGAGCAGTTGTCAAGCCAATTGAAAGAGGAAAATTGAGAGAGCACCCCAAACACATTGGAAGGAATACATTCAGAATAACATAGGCGGCAGAGCCATAGAAAGGAAAGAGTGTGCACCAAGAGGGTGAGAAAAACCTGGTAGATATATGAACTTCTCAAACACAAAACCATACTATTTGGGATTTCAAATTTGAAGCATACAAAATTTGCATCACAGATTCATTTAAGAAAGACTAGTTGTTACTTATTTTAACTGAATGAAGTAGAAAATACAGAGAATTTCACCCAGAAAGAAAAATTGAGTAAGGTAAGGGTCCTTCGGATACCTTTGTGAACGGGATTCCAAATGCAATAGATTTTTTACCAAAGCTGTCTTTGTGATTCCAAATCAATAGTTTGTTTCTGAGCAGAGTACAGCAGCTTCATGGAAGTATCTCGCTCATTTTGGAGGCTCACCACTTACTAATGACTGCTCACCCAGCAGTAATGTAGGCTGTGTTCCACACAGCCCAGGGATGAAGTGGCCATTACGGAAATAGAGCAGATGTGGTTAAAGGCGGCGGCACACCATACCCAAATCTCCCAGAATAAACTCTCTTACATAACAGGCAAAAACTCCCAATCACTCCCTCAGGTTCTCTTGGCAGAACAAGCTGATTTCCACCAAGAGGAAATATTCCATGATCCAAGATAAGGAACTCCATTCACTAGTATTTTTGTCACTCCTACGTTAATTCTCTTCAGGAACTTCCGTCAGAAAGGTCTTTTTTGAACCATTTCACTACACAGCAATTGTAGTTGTGGGAATCAAACTGGTCAGCAAAAACAAAAAAATGATGCAACAGTAACTTTTCGGCTTACTTGTTTTCTCAACAAGGGTCTGTTTACCTTGTGATTGATTGGCTCCTCCTAAGAAGTCATTGTGAGACTCCTAATTTGGACAGTGTTTTATTCAGAGATACTCAGCCTCTTGTTTTATTCAATAGTTTCTCACCTCTTGTTGTTCATTTTGGACAAGGATCTGACTATTCACACATTTTGCCTGCTGAAGTGTTCTTTCAAACAGAAAACAGAAGTAGGATTTTTGGTTTCTTTCTTTCTTTTTTGTTTGAAATAAGAATAACAGAGATAAAGACACGAAGGCTCAGAAACACCTGGGGCGTTCTTGAGGTAGCCCAGGCAGGAAGCCTGCTTGTAGTCATGGCTGGTGACACAACACATTTGTGGAAACTAATGTGTACAATTGATGGATTCTGCCCTGGCTAGTCCTGGAAGACAGGCCCTTCCTGACTCTAAATTTCTATGCATTGCAAAAGACTGGTGAGTCTAAAAATACAGTTACAGTGTCTGACTGGTTTTTTTTTAAAAAGTGTACTTTCCTCATTCTTTTTTCTCTTTCTCTGTATACAATCCAGATTCCCTTACCATATTTTATCACTTGTTCTTATTGTTGCCACAAGCATAAGAAGGCCAAACTGTTACATGTGCTACTGTATAGTAAGTACTAAGGAGAAAACTCCTGGTGAGCGCATTTGCTGCAGCCAAAACCACATACCCATCACCAGGCACCTCAGAGCCCTGAGAGGGAGGAAGGGATGCCTTAGTGAGAAAGACTATTCCTCCAAGGGTGTGGGAAACCACAGGCAGGAAATCGAGAGCCCAAACATTGTATTGGCTGCAGAGGAAGTGGCCCAACTTCAACTCCTCTTCTGCCAGGAGGAGCTCCAGTCACCTTCTGTTGCTGGGACAAAGCAGAGGGGGCGGAGTGCACGGTAAGGGGAGGTGTGAGGGAAGGTGTAAGGTGTAATTGCTCGGGGGGCCATTTCCTCAGGTGCCAGAGCCCCCTGGGCAATCATAACTGTAGCCACCATTTATGAATACATCATGCATGCCCATCTCTGAGCTAAAAGCTTTCTGTGCTCTTAGTTCAATGCTTATAACACCCCTTGTGATAAGGTAGGTCGAATTAACTTTTGTGAAAAGCACTTTTTGGTGACTTTTCTCTATAAAACACATTAGTCATTCATTTAAATATCTGATTTCATTAGAAACCGTATTAACACCTTTTCTCCCCCTTGCCATAAAAATACACTAAGAACCTGGCTTTAGAAACAAACAGCTATGAGCACGTATTTCTGTTTCCTCTCCCTGAATGAACGTGTACCTCAGTGACAACGGTTTGTAAATCAGTGAGACAGGAGGCTGAAGACAGATTCAGATGATCTTCCACTTGAAAGTGGTAAAAAGCTATGGGACTTTGTTCCTTTCTTCACCATAGCCTAACATATGTACAACTCTTTAAAATTAATTTTTACTGGAGTATAGTTGATTTACAATGTGTGTGTGTGTTTCTGCTATACAGCAGAGTGAATCAATATAAATACACATATCCGTTCTTTTTTAGATTCTTCTCCAGTTTAGTTATACAGGCGGTCATTCTCTATTTTATGTGCAGCAGTGTATATATGTTAATCTCAGTCTCCCAATTTATCCCTCCCTCCACTTCCCCCCTCAGTAACCATGAGGTTGTTCTTTATATCTGTCACTCTATTTCTATTTTGTAAATAAGTTCATTGGTACCATTTTTTTAGATTCCACACATAAGCAATATCGTACAATACTGGTCTTTCTCTATCTGACTTCACTCAGCATGACAATATCAAGGTCCATCTAGGTCATGCAAATGGCATTATTAAATTCTTTATATGGCTGAGTAATATCCCATTGTATAAATGTTCCACATCTTCTATATCCATTTCTCCATCAGTAGGCATTTAGGCTGGCTTTCTGTCCTAACTATCATAAATAGTGCTGCGATGAACATTGGGGTGCATGTATATTTTTGAATTATTATTTTCTCCGGAGATATTCCCTGGAGGATATTCCCTGGATTGCAGGATTATATGGTAGTTCTATTTCTAGTTTTCAGTGAACCTCCATACTATTCTCCATAGTGTCTGTACCAATTTATATTCTTACCAATAGTGCAAGAGGGTTCCCTTTCCTCCACAACCTCTTCGTGTTTATTGTTTGTAGTTTTTTTGTTTGTTTGTTTGTTTATGACGGCCCTTCTCACTGGTATGATGTAATACCTCATTGTAGTTTTGACTTGCATTTCTCTAATAATCAGTGATGTTGAGCATCTTTTCAGTGATTTTTTTACAGATTAGGAAACAGCTTTAGAGAAGTTAAGAAGCTTGCCTCAGCCATGCTGCTGAAAGTTGAGAAGAGTCCAAATTCAAATCTCAGGACTGTTTGACTCCATAACCTCCCCCTTCATCATTACACTATATTAATCCCATAGAAAGCTAGCAGTTATTTAGCCTCGTGTAGTCCAGCCTTTTATCAAAAGCACAAATCCCTCTGATAACACACTCAATACAGGGTCATCTGTGACTGTAACCTCCAGTAAGGGAGCAGCCTTGGGTATCCTGGTGTTTCTCAAACTGGACACCTGTGCCTGCAAAATATGTACATTCAGAATAGCCATTTGTATTCAGGAAACAGTCAACCAGGGTCTGACATGCCTTCACTTCTGGATAGTTAAATACACTTAAAGGCCTGAAAGATTGAAGGCAGGAGGAGAAGGGGACAGAAGAGGAAGAGATGATTGGATGGCATCACTGACCATGGACATGAGTATGAACAAACTCCAGGAGACAGTGAAGGACAGGAAAGCCTGGCGTGCTGCCATTCAGGGGTCACAGAGTCAGACGCAACTGAGGGACTGAACAGCAACAATAACAACAGAGGCTTGAAAGAGAAATTGTATTTTTAAGTAAATGTAGTAGGGGATGAATTGCCACATCGTCATTCCTTGTAAGGTAAAACATGAGACCTTAAAAATTAGCGCCAGAAACTGCAAATCTCATCTGCATCCCCAACTGCCACCCTGCCAGGGTTCAAATTCTCTCTTTCCTTAGAAGGATTTCAAAGCAAAAGTGTAAGAAGAACTAGGTTAGTGGACTACTTTATATTCTTTGGAACCTGCGTCCTAGGCTCATATCCCATCACTACTACTGTTATCAGCCTAGTATGAGGCAACTTACTTAGCCTCTCTGAACTTCCATTTTTTCTTACCCATAAAATAAGAATGACAGTGCCAGCTTCTCAAAGCATTAAGGAGGGTTAGAAGAGTGACAAATGCAAAGTGTTCGGCACATTCTCCCGTAAGTGGCCAATACAATTTCCACCCCTGACCCCCGCACCCACCACACTATTCCCTAAAGCCCACCCTCTTAAGTGGCATCAGCTCTCCTGACATCAGGAGCGGCTGCTCCTTGGCGCTGATGTTTCTTGAACCCATACTTACCACACCCTCACAACACTCAGTTAATGAACTTTGCTAGAAAACAGCTAATGTGACTTCAAGCTCTTTCTTCTGTTCACCTCTGTCCTCACCTGGAATTTTTCTGGAGAGCTGGCATTCCCGCTGCCTATGAGACCTGCACACAAGGGGCCTGTCTGTTAGCCTGTTTCTCTTTCACTGTCAGCAGAAATCCCACATCAGAAGGCATCTTAGGTACCTGAGTAGGAACTCATGGACTTCTAAAGCTGTCAGGCGGTGGGATTTTTCCTATAAGAACTACTTTATCATCTAGCAGTAATTTTCCATTGTGGACAAATTAGAAGAAAGAGATAGCACCTGGATCCTAGACATACCACTGTTATTTGGAGCTATCACATATTGTTCACTTTTTTTTTGTTGATGGGACCTCCAGTTCCTGACTCAGGGCAAGGGGATCCATTGGTCACTATCAGGGGTGTGGAAATGGGGTTTGCAAACAAGGACCCGTACCTCATCCTCCGGTGCCTCTAATGGAAATTGCACCCAGATTCTCTGAGCTCTTCTTACACTGACAGAAGTGACGGAAAGGGTCCAGGTGGACTCAGACTGTGCCTCTGTCTCACAGCTGATAGCTCATCTTTCTGAATCCCAGGGTACTGCTGGTTGGGATGGCATTATGGGGTTGGTGAGTTAAAAAAAAAAAAAAGCAAAACAGATTTTACTATGATAATGGTTGTTAAAGGAAGGTGAAGGGCAACCACTCCTTGGGAATCATTTGACAGCGTTGTTACATGTGATACTTAGAGAAAGCATTTCCTTTTTCCTCAAGAAATGGCCAGATACGCAGCTGGTGCCTGGGTAAGTTGTCTCTGCCAGCACCTTTTTGATCTCATGAGGGAGACAGTGACATTGTAGGTCTCTGTTGCATCCATCGACCACCTAGTTCACGCCCGATCTGACTCCTCCCCTGTATCCTTCTCCCTGGAGCACAGGGTCCGTATCCTCTCGACTCGGCTTCCCAGACTCGCAGGAAGGCACCTAGCTGAGCTGTCATGAGGTCGTCCTAGGCTTCCACAGGCTCGGGTGACAGTGGATATCCCGCTGTCTCTGGGAAGGTGCAGCCAGAGAGAGAGAGCTGCGTGCCTGGTGGGGGCGCGGGGTCTGAGGAATAGCTCAGCCTCACGCAGCATCAGAATTTTTAACCTCGGTCACTTAAGCCAGTGTGCTCTCCCTCCGTCTCTTCAGCTGAGCTAGAAGCAAAGCAGAACGTCACTATGCAAATCCAGGAACTGCAGACCTGATAAAACTCCTCTGTGGCAAGGCTGGAGATTCCTTCAGCGGGTTGCTGGTTGGAAAACTCTATCCATGGTGAAAACCAAATGTCCTGGATGTAAACAGCTGGAGTTGATAGGCCTGTCAGATTTCTCTTATCATGTGGGTTTTTACTTCTCAGCACATCGTAAACCCAGTAGGCTGAAGACTTAAATAGCTCTCCATAAGTTCGTGAACCTTGGGAATCTGAGGAGAGGCTCTGCTGGGGACTAAGGCTGTTATGATGGGGTGTGTGCTCCCAGAGTACTCTTTTTTTTTAATGTAAACATTTCATTTTATTTTGTTAACTATTTATTTGGCTGTGCCAGGTCTTATTTGTGGCATGTAGGATCTAGTTCCCAGACCAGGGATTCAAGCCAGGCCCCCTGCTTTGAGAGCATAGACTCTTAACCAGTGGACCACCAGGGAAGTTCCTCCACATTACTCTTCCCTGATTCAGGAGCTAAAGCTTCGGGACGGCCCTGGCAAAGGGGTCGATGCCACAGTGCTCAGTCTCTTATCTGTATTCATAAAGTGTCAAGGGAAGATGTGATATGCTAGGGTTCCTGGAGACTCTCCCTGGACTTGGGACTTGGACCCATAGTCCTCCAAGCAAGAGGGCAGGCTAATCCTTCTCAGCTTTTCCCCACAAGTCAGTCACTGGCCCCCTGAAATGGGCTCTCCTCTTGACTCTGTCTGCTCATCATGTGTGTTAGTCACTCAGTTGTGTCCGACTCTTTGTGACCCCATGGACTATAGTCCACCAGGCTTCTCTGTCCATGGAATTCTCCAGACAAGAATACTGGAGTGGGTTGTCATTTCCTTCTCCAAGCTATCTGTCCATTAACCATCTCTTATTTACACATCTGTTTATTAGATCCTGTTTTAGAAGTGATGCAAGGCTAAAGGAGAATTTGAGAGAAAATATTCATATCATAAGTCATTATATCCTCACCAGATGGAAGGAAAATAAGAAACATTTAGGAGGTTTTTTTTTTTTTTTTTTTTTTTTTTTATGAGTTGAAAGAATGTCCCTGTGTGGCTTGAATAGCAAGAAAAGGAAAATATTCCTCTTTCAGTAGGTACTTCCTCTACTTTAAGCTGGCAAGAAATATTTCAATAACAGGTTGTACAGAATGTTACTTCAAAGACCTGGAGTTGGCACGCTGGGTACTCTTGCCACAAATTGCATCCAAAAATGATTTAACTTCCCCAGTCAGTGATGTGTACAAATGGCACACACACCGCTAACCACACATGCACGCAATGTATGAATTCCCACATTCCTGATTTCTCATTCCAGCCAGAGAAGATTTTTTTCAGAGCTAAAAAGACATGAATCAAGTTGTAAAAGGATATGTGTGGAAAATGCCAAAGGAAAAATGAAAATCAGATGCTTTGAAAGGTGAAATGCTCTGCTGAGATGCTCTGTGTCCTTTCCCATTCTCTCATCAGAGGCGACCAGGGCAACGGCCGTTACGTCCTGTAGACTTAGGGGGTATAGGGTGTGGGAGGAGGCAAGTCATTCATCGTTCTTTAAAATAGTTGTGGCATAGCTAGATATTTTGAAGGAAAGGTATTTCAAACTAGTTCTTACGGACATAACATCTATGCAGCATAAAGTATTTTTTCTGTATCATTGCTGCTCTGCTTTCAACTGGTGAGATTCTCGAAAAAGAAAAAAGCCATTCCCAGCACAGTGAATCCTCCATTAGCATGACCAGGCCTAGAAATAAGGGAAAAAATACATGTATTTTTTTCAGCCTAGTGCATTCATAGGCTCACAAAAAGATTTACTGGGGACATGGAGAGGTTGGAAGGTAGTATTTTGAATGCCATTTTTTATCTTGATAAATCCCTGATGTGAATTCCTGTGCTCTGAGCCAGTTTCTCGTCAACAGAATTAACACAGTCTCTGCTGTTCCTGTCAGAGTACAATATTGATCACAATGCAGAGGAAACTCAGCTGCCTTCTCCGCAAACGGCTGCACATGGGACAGTGTAGATATACTGACAAGATAACTGCTAGCCTTAGGCGTATTCTGTCAGTGGTGATCTGGGATGTTTCATGTATGCCACTGCTTAAGAGTCCTTTTATTGGATGAAATTTAGAAGGTCTGTTAACCAGTGGAATATCAAAACCCTGCCCTAGACATTCATCAGAGGCATAATTTATGAATGCCCTGTATACTATAGAGTCTTTATACTTTTCTCTAAGTCTTCATTTGAATGCTAAATGTTTGACTGGGGGCATGTATATACCATGTCATTTTTTATTTGAATGGAGCATTGTGATTACTCAAAGGAAAGACAGATTTGAGTAGGGCCATAAAATAGGAATGTGATAAGTAGCTAGATAAATACATTAACCATATAGGCACACAACAATCCCCATTTTTTACAAGGAATGGCAGTATCAACAGGTATTAAGCCATGCCTTGTACCCATGGCAATCTCTGCTTGACTGAGATTAAGTAAAGCAGACATCATGACTTAGATAAACATGGCAACACAGAACTGGAAAGAACTGACACCACACAAAAGACTCCTTCTCCCGTTTCCTGGTGTCCCCAGGATCACAACACTATCTAATATTGACAAGTCTCATTCAGGTCAATCAAATACTCTTGTAGTGTGATTTATGGGAGAAATACTGGGTTTGCATCATCTCTTCAAGTTTTTTCAAATTGCTTTTGGAACTGCCTCTAACCACCATTATTCTTATAGAATATTGAAGGAGTCCTAAAAGAACTACTATCCTTCCTCTTCTTCAAACAATCCATTGTTTATTCTATCTGGCCTTAGAGATCAAACCACACTCTGAAGTTTGAAAGTAGAAATGGTATTAATAGACAACTGAAAAGAACTGTCAACATTGGGCCAGATACTAAAATTTGGTTTAAAATAAGAGATTAATATTAACAACCAATATGTTTGAGTATTGTCATTTTGTCATTGAGCTTGAGCTTAAAGAAACAAGAGTTACCTTATCATATTGGTTTACAGATGAGAGTTCAACTTCAGTTAAGTGACTTGCTCAGGGAACTAAAGGCAACTTGAGGGAATTTGTCTCATGAACAGACGCATTTCTTAATAGGGTCTTAACTTAGTGTTTCCGCATCTGTCTTTTTCTGAAATCCCGTTTCCTATCTGATCTCTTTCACTATCATGATTGCTTTCACTATCTAGTGAATTCTGATCACATGACTGGGTGTTGGAAGACAAGATGTCAAGTGTATTTTCTCTGTAGAATGTGAATATGCATACATATAAAATGTATACAATACATACAAATGAGTAGAACTAAAAGTGCCTTACAGTATTACATAAGGTATTATAATCACTATGTCTTCATTTGCAAGATGCCATGAAATGTAGGACGTATCACCAGGTAAATGACTTTTTAGGGAAAAAAAGAAATTCTATATTCAATGCACATATTATTAAGATGCATTTCATTGTAAAAAAAAGTGAAAATATGAAGCATATATGTTATAATAAGAAGTTACCATTATATCTCCCCTACTAAAATATACATTCTTTTAAGGCTATTCAATTTTGAAAACAGACAATCTATTATCTTCTCTGTAACTAACATTATTGCATTGCTGAAAAACAAGCTTTGATATAGTAGGAATGAAATATAAGAGGTGATGTCTCTTGTATTTAGAGCTCCACAGAAGCAGTGCATTCTCTGCCTCTAAAATTAGAAAAGAAAAATTTGTCTCATTACTTTTCAGCACATGTTTGCAGAGAAATTATAATTTCTCCCAACTCAAAACTTCTATCGTTAAAATTAAGAACAAAGTAAAATGTTCCAATTGATATAACTAATCAATAATAAAGCTCTCATTGGTGCCTTGACTCCAAGAAATAAAGAAACGCACTGAATAATGATCACATGGAATGAGCTTGAAAGAAAGTAGTTGATAGTGGTTTAATCACTTTATCCTGATCCACTGACAGTGAAAAGTAAAAGTGTTCCTCGCTCAGTCGTGTCCAACTCTATGCAACCCCATGGACTGTAGCCCACCAGGCTCCTCTGTCCATTAAATTCTCCAGGCAATACTGGAGTGGGTACCCATTCTCTTCTCCAGGGGAGCTTCCTGACCCTGACCCATTATTT
The DNA here is from genome assembly GCF_910594005.1 of Cervus elaphus. Taxonomy (NCBI): domain Eukaryota; kingdom Metazoa; phylum Chordata; class Mammalia; order Artiodactyla; family Cervidae; genus Cervus; species Cervus elaphus. Next base: position 15,098,226 of record NC_057839.1, on the reverse strand, counting down.
TTAATAATAACCAACAAGCTTTTTTTACTTAACAACCCCTTAAGAATTTAAGGTTTGCCTAGAGTGGACAGAAGTCATCATTGGCTACCAATGATCAGTTCCCTTGAAAATATCAGAAATTGTATTACCATAAATTGCTTATAGTCTTTGTAAAATCACCTGAAATTTTGACAGAGAGAATCATCATCATCATCATAAAGAGAAACAGCAGCAGTCGTAACAGAAAGGTAAAAAGTTGCAGAATGTTTCTCAACTAAGAAAAACTCACAACCTAAAGTTGAGAGTCTTGCTTTACTCAGCAGACTTTCTGAGGACTTCAAACCCTGGATGCATCCTCTCAGATCTCTTTGATGGACTGCCCTGAAAAGGTAAGGGAGGAGCCAGGATATATAGGAGTTTTTCCAACAAAGGCCAGGTACTCAGATCCTCAGAAGATTATTTAAAGAAAACTAGATAACTAAGTTAGTGAATTTAGAGTTTTTCTTTGTATGGGAAGATGCAAGAGTCTAGGCTCACTGAAATCATTCCTTTGATATGCACCCTAGCTACCTAGGGCCGGTATCTGTTCTTCCCATCCTGAGTTCCCCCCAGGGTTTGTCATTGTAGGTGGTTGCAAAGGCTAAATGATTGACAGTAGACAACCCATTTGTCTCCATCCTACTCCCCTCCAGGCTCAGCACTGGGGCAGCTATAGCAGCTAAAGACTTGCTGGGTTCAGCATTTTTTGTTTGCTGATACAGCAGGAAACATTTTCATCCACATGTTAGAGAAATCTGGAAATTAACTTGGAGAAGAATCCAGTTACCCCTCACCTGAAAACCCTGGGCTTGGTGGTGAAGTGAGCAGGCTTGCTGCAAGCCTGGGAAGGGGATTGCCCAGGTGCTCCTTCTCCCTCTAAGGGCCCAGGCCAGCTGAAATGGTAGGTTCTCCACTCTTCTATTGAGGTGTTAACTCTGATCTCAGAACTACAAACCTAGGGATGTGGCTTAATAATTGGCCATGCTTCCAAGTAGAAAATGAAAGAGTCATTTGCATCTGGTTTGGAGTTTAATAGCATGCTGAAAACATTTAGATCATGTTCCACTATTGAGGAAGATTTTGGGAGAGACAGGGAGAGAAATGAAAAGAGAGAGAAAGAAGACAGCTTTGCACCATCCTGATGCATATCTGGTCTGTAACTCTATGCCGGGGCCCTCACACCAGGGTGCTGAAAGGATGTTCTCATTACCTAATGCAGAAGACCCTGCCTTTGTCCTCAGCCACTGTGTCTGAAAGACCCAGGTGCAAGCCAGAGAACTGTCCTGGGAGCAAGAGTGGCTTGTGCAGTAGCAGAAGGCACTATGGAAATGGAGGTAACTTGGGACTGTCAACTCAAGTTACAGGGAGCAGTAACAAAAGTCAAATCCCATGTTATTGCTTCCTTGCCACTGCTGAGTACTGCTGAACATATGGAAGCTTGGATTCTCTCTAGCCAAAAAAAAAAAAAGAAAAAGGATAATAAGGATCTCATCAGAATAAACAGCATCTTCTCAAGGAAGAAAACATTTTTTAAATTTTGTTTTGTTGGTTTTCAGCAAAATCTGTTAAAGAAAGACCTTGGGCATCTTTGCTAAAAGTCTGGCTGGCCAGAGAAGTCTTGTGCAAGATAGACTAGTAGTTTTTGGTTTTAAATGCCTGGAAAAGTCCAGATTTTACCAAAGCTTCAGATCAAAGGAACAATTTTGTTGCAGGAAGGGGACCCCTTTCAGGGCTCAAAACCGGGCTTTTGTCTAACACTTAGAAATGAATTGTCTGAGGAGACACATGTGTTGACAAAGCAAGAGGTTTTATTGGGAAAAGGCACCCGGGCGGAGAGCAGTAGGGTAGGGGAATCCAGGAGAACTGCTCTGCCTCATGGCTTGCAGTCTTGAGTTTTATGGTGATGGGATTAATTTCCGGGTTGTCTTTAGCCAATCATTCTGACTCAGAGTCCTTCCTGGTGGTGCACGCCTTGTTCAGCCAAGATGGATGCCAGAGAGAAGGATTCTGGGAGGTGGTCGGACCTGTGGTGTCTCCTTTTGATATTTCCTGAACTCTTCTGGTTGGTGGTGGCTTATTAGTTCCATGTTCCTTACCAGGACCTCCTGTCGTAAAACAACTCAGGCAAATGGCTACTATGGTGCCTGGCCAGGGTGGGCAGTTTCAGTCAGTGTTCTTCCCCTAACAATAGGGCAGAGAGCACTTTTCCAGAGTTATGGCTCAGCGGTGCGGAGCAACCCTGAAGAGAGGGCTCCAGTAAAAGCCCACCTACTGCTGAAGTAAGAGGGGCACCAGGGCACCCATCACTGTGTCTGACAAGTCTAAGCATCTGACCCCCTGCGCATCTCTCTGTGTGCACCCTCCTCTCCCTGGGGAGGAGAGGGAGCCCTGGGCTGTGAGAGCAAACCTGACCCCAGCCTCGCTCGGCCACCAGTCACTGCAGTCAGTGCCCTTACCCCAGAGACATGCCCCGTTTTCAGCTCAGCAACTTTTTCAACTAAAGAAGAGCATTGGGTCAGCTGCCTGAGCTCTTTTAGCTCCATGAGAAATCTTCTGAGACGACCGCATCTTTTAGGGCCATGTTTGCCTCAAGCAATTCTGACTGCATTTCACATTTGTGCAGTTTGTTTTCATTTTTTCCTTTTAATATGGAACAAAGAAACCTCTCCTTTTGAAGTCTATACTAGAGGTGTCCTGGTTCATTTAAAAATAGCTCATTTTGTGTTTAAATCTTATTCTCTAGAGGAGAACTACTACCATTCAGATTAGTCGTCAGGCTTCCCCTCATTGGCAGATCATTAATAAACAAGTTAATAAGTAAGACTGCACCAACACTGTACTTGAGGAATTCAGTATGAACCATCAGGCTCATGTTGACTCACTGATAAGTGCAGATTTGATTCATTTTAAGTAAAACAGATTCTGAGAGAAAAACAGTATTTTCAGGTGTGGAGAACTAGCCAGACTGAATCTGTGAAAAATCTGAAAGAATTTTTTCAATATCAATTTTCATTTCCTAGAAATAGTTAGTTATTATTATCTATTCTGTCAGACACTAATATAAATGTTTTTCATTTGTAATACCTCATTTTATTTAACAATGGCTAAGACAGGACAGGTAGCTAAATTGACAAGTAGAAGGATCCCCTAACTATATTCTAATAAACAGATGAATGCTACAGAGCCTCCTGAGATACTTAGTCTTTGGCAGGTATTAAAAAGCCTCCAGGATGGGGACATTCACACACTTGAGTGAAGAGGGCTGAGTGTGAGGTGATAGGAAATGATGAGGGCTTTAGAAAACTGGGGGCTACATTCTGTAGCTAATTATTGCCAAGACAAGGATGTCTTTCCTGATCTTGTTTTTTGTTGTTGTTTTTTAAATAAAATTCAGAAATCTCAATATGTATGTGGCATTCCCTCTTGTTTGTAAAGCACAGACCAAACAAGAAGCAGCTGAGAGACAGGTTTCTCACCTTGGTGGCCAGCTTATGACCTTTCTACTATACTGCTCATTCAGACACATCCCGTACTATCTTGCCACAGGGACTCTCCCAGGATATATACAGGGAGTCCCCAGCTTTGAAATGCCTGACATGGACGTCTCTTCTTTACCAGTGACTGCTATGAATATCCGCTCTGACTAGGGACTTATTTCCCTTCTAAGAGACTCTTGCAGTGCAGTGCAGGATACCCCGGTTCGATTCCTGGATCGGGAAGAGCCACTGGAGAAGGGACAGGCTACCCACTCCAGTATTGTTGGACTTCCCTGGTGGCTCAGCTGGTAAAGAATCTGCCTGCAATGCAGGAGACCTGGGTTTGATTCCTGGGTTGGGAAGATCCCCTGGAGAAGGGAATAGCTGCCCCCTCCAGTATTCTGGCCTAGAGAATTCCATGGACTGTATAGTCCATGGGGTCACAGAGAGTCAGACACAACTGAGCGACTTTCACTTAAATAATTTCAGTTCACTTAATGTGATTCTTTAATTCCAATGCCTCCAAAACCTTCTCTTATCAACCAATTCAGCTATTCCATCCTCCTTGAGATAGTTTTCCCTCAGGCATATTTTCCCTTTATTGCCTCATGGCCAGTAATGTCATGGCATCAACAGGCTATCCTTGAAGCTGCAGATCCATCATCCCTGGATGCATTCCTATAGCTAAAGACCTTAGACATCATTGCTATTTATCAAGAACCTGCTAAGTAACCTGATCTTCTTCACCATTCCCCAAGACTTTATCTTCCACCCTAATTGCAAAAGACTTGAACCCTCTCCAAATCTTGCAAGACCTCCACCTCAGTCCCTTTTCCTGCTACCTAAGATCTTCACTCAAGAACCATAAACTCCCATTTCACCCTGCTAAGGAATCTCAATTTGGGTTATCCTCCACTGTTTGAGGCAGACAAGTCAAAGTATGTTGCAACTAGTGAAGGGTCAGTAGGTTAGGGATGGGAATAGTGTAGACTCATCTCTGTGAAACTAACATCGAAAGCACTATTGTCACATAGCAACAGTATTGAACTTAGAAGATTGGTTCTGAAGTACCATTTTGTACATACTGCTCTGAAGCAGGATGAGAGATGATTAGATTTTCCCACCCAAGTGTCCATCAGAGTGCAGAGACTGTGTAATCCCCTCATTTCCATAAATTCCTCTCTGTGAAATCTTTTTGAAGATGTATGATTTAAAAGTTTATGAGCATTTTGCATTTTATTCCTTGCTCTATTTACCTAAAATTGAGAATCTTAGATGATTTATATGCATAAAAATAGCCACTTCCAAAATATGATCCACATTTATAATAGGTTGCCATAAATTTTATATGCTATTGCATATACTTGGCAATATATGAGGCCAGATTGAGAACCATAGGGCAATATTGTAAACTAGACTTCACAGACAAGTCTAAAAATATACTAATTTTCATGTGTAATACTATTCTCATGGAGGGATTTTATTACGAATGGTCTATCTTCAATATTTATTCCTTCAGTGCACATTTGTTGAAAAGGCAAAGAAAGTCAATCTTTATTGAGGGCTCAGAAAGTAAAAGTACTATGTACTTTAAATAGGTTATCTCCTTCAAAGTAACATTCTAAGTTGTGTGTATATATAATTTTACAAATGAGAATACTAAATAGAAAATGGCTAAATTGATAATGGGGGTAGTGTTCACAAAGTCAGCAGAAAGGAGCTGAAATAGATCCTAGGAAAAGATGTGGAAAATGGCTTTTGGAATTAATATTTTCTCTAGTGAAAGGAGGCATGGGACAGTGGTCATGGCTCATTGTATGTGTCAGCTTGACTGGGTCGCAGGATGCCCAGATGTCTGGTGAGGCATTGTTTCTGGGCATGCCTGTGGGAGTGTTTCTGGAAGGAATTAGCACCTGAATGGTAGGCTGAGTGGAGCCCATTGCCATCCCCAGTGTGTTTGGATATCACTCAATCCATCTGGGCCTGAAAACCAAAAAAAAAAAAAAAATTGGAGAAAGGGAGGATTCACCCCTTATTGTTGGCTTGGTTAAGTTGGGACATTGTTCTTCTGATCTTGGATTGAAATTTACACCATTAGCTCCCCTCTTCTCAGGCCTTCAGACTTAGACTGGAATTATACTACCCACTTTCCTGGGGTTTCCAGCTTGAAAATGGCAGGTCATGGGACTTCTCAATATCTATAATGGTGTGAGCCAATTTTTTCTCATAATGCATATGTGTATCTTGCATTATATATATATATATATATCTCCTCTTGATCTGTTTCTCTGGAGAATCCTAACACAATAGTAAAAAATATATTCACAACCAAAAATATGATTCAATAAAATGGAAGCAGAGAGTTCTGAAAAATCAAGCTTAAGAAATAGAACCAGACATAGAACCAGACATATATTGTTGAAATAAGTAAAGGACATGTAAATGGGAAGTAAAATGAGAGAATGTCTTATCTTTCAGATGGGCTCCTTTTTCAGCCTTTTATTACACATGTAATCAATACTAATAATAAAAAAAAAACCCAAAGCAATTTTCCCTTAAGATTCTTGAAGTGTGCTAGGAAATCAGAAGCATTTTAATTTTATTTTAAAAATACTTTCTCCAACAAGAAAAAGGAAACTTTTATAAAAAGATTGAACTCTTATTAAAAGGTATGAGTTAGTCTCCAATTGCATTTATTAGACTAGACTGTCTTCCAGTATACCCATAAACACGTTGAAGCTTCTGTCTAGAATCTAACCGGTTAAAAGCAAAGCACCACATCATCTTAGAGGCCTGAATTACGGTGGTAGACCTCTGAAATATGTGCAGTCATTTTTTAAACAGCTTTACCAAGGTATAATTTACATACCATAAAATTCACTCATTGCACATACACACTTCAGTAATTTTCAGTGAATTTATAGAGTTGTGCAACAAACCCCACATCCAACTTTGAACATGTCTACCAATCTAAAACATTCCCTCATACCTGTCTGCAGTCAATTGCAGCTCCCACCCCCAGCCTTAAGCAACCACTGACTACTTTTTTGCTCTGTAGATTTGTGTTTTCTAGAAATTTCATGAAAATGGAATAATGTGATATGTAGTCTTTTGAGGCTGGCTTTTTCTACATTGCATAATATTTTTGAGGTTCATTGATGCTGTAGCATGTATCAATAGTTCATTTCTATGTGTTGATGAACAGTATTAGATTGGTTCCATATTTTGCTTATTGATTTGAATCACTTTCAATTTGAGGCTACTATGATAAAGCTCTGATAAACTTTTATGTGCAAGCTTTGGGGTGGACATAGGTTTTTATTTCTCATGGGTAGATACCCAGGAGTAGAATTCCTGGATTGTATGGTCATGGGCAGAGGAGCCTGGAGGGATACAAAGAGTCGGACACCACTGAGTGACTGAGTGCATACACAGAGTCAATGTATGTTAAGTTTTAAGAAATTATTAAACTTTTAAAAATGGAGTATACCAATTGATATTCCCACCAGGAATGTATAAGTGTTCCTGTTACTCCATAATTTCTCTAACACTTACTGTCATTATTTTTATAGCTATTCTAGTGAATATGCATTGGTCTCTGTGTATGTTAGTCACTCAGTCGTGCCTGACTCTTTGCAGCCCCTGGACTGAAGCCTTCCAGGCTCCTTTATCCATGGAATTCCAGGCAAGAATAATGGAATGGGTAGTCATTCCCTTCTCCAGGGGATCTTCCCAACCCAGAAATCAAACCCAGATCTCCTGCATTGCAGACAGATTCTTTACTGTCTGAGCCACCAGAAAACCCCATGCATTGGTCTCTAGTTGAGGTTTTAATTTGCATTTCCCTCCTGATCATTTTTTATGTTGCATTTAGCCATTCATGTGTCTTTCGTGGAATAATTTTGATTAAATTAATTAATTTTTTGGACTCCTTTACGATCAGGCAGATTACTCTTTTATAGCAGTGGTCCGCAACCTTTTTGTCACCAGGGACTGGTTCTGTGGAAGACAATTTTTCCATGGACCAAGATTGGGGGTTTCAGGATGATTCAGTTCAGTTCAGTTCAGTCACTCAGTCATGTTTGACTCGTTGCGACCCCATGGACTGGAGCACACCAGGCCTCCCTGTCCATCACCAACTCCCAGAGCTTGCTCAGACTCATATCCATAGAGTCGGTGATGCCATCCAACCATCTCATCCTGTGTCATCCCCTTCTCCTCCTGCCTTCAATCTTTCCCAGCATCAGGATCTTTTCCAATGAGTCAGTTCTTCACATCAGGTGGCCAAAATATTGGAGTTTCAGCTTCAACATCAGTCCTTTCAATGAATTTTCAGAACTGATTTCCTTTAGGGAGGACTGGTTTGATCTCCTTGCAGTCTAAGGGACGCTCAAGAGTCTTTTCCAGCACCACAGTTCAGAAGCATCAATTCTTCAGCGCTCAGGATGATTCAAGCACATTATATTTATTGTGCACTTTATTTCTATTATTATTATTATGTCAGCTCCACCTCAGATCATCAGGCATTAGTTGGGGACTCCATCTCATAGAATAGAGTGTTTTTAGGTTCTAAATTTTTTTTTTCTAGTGTGTGGTTTGTCTTTTCATTTTCTCAGCGCTGCTTTTTTAAAAATCAAAAGTTTTTAATTTTGAAACAGTTCAGTTTCTTTAAGATTTTGATTTTGGTGTCACATCAGTGCCTCATTGTAACAAAGATTTTCTTCTAGAAGTTTTACAGTTTTTGTTTTTTATGTATGGATGTTCAGTTTTGTTTTTTTTTTTTTAATCCATTTATCAAACTAATGGACATTTGTGTTTTTCCCACCTTTTGCCTATTATAAGTACTGATACCATGTACCATTTGTGTACACATTTTTGTGTGGTCATGCTTTCATTTCTCTTGAGTATGCACCTAGGAGAAGTTCCAGGGCTATAAGATAATTCTGTGTCTTGAGGAAATGCCACAATATTTTCCAAAGCAACTGCACATTTTACATTTCTATCAACAATGTATGAGGATTCCAATTTCTGTATATCCTCACCAACCCTAATCTGATTTCATTTATTATCTGCCTTTCTGATTCTAGCCATCTCAGTGGGTATAAAATGGTATCTCACTGTGGTTTTGACTTCTGTCTCCCTGGTGGCTAATAATGAGCATCATTTCATGTGCTTATGCATCAGTTTTTATATCTTCTCTGGAGAACTATCTATTAGACCCTTTATTCATTTTTAGATTGAGTTTTTTGTACTTTAAGTCATAAAAGTTGTGTGTACAGTCTAGATACAAGTATCATAACAGACATGCTATTTGCAAATGTATTCTCCTATTCTCCTCCCTGATAGCTCAGTTGGTAAAGAATCCGCCTGCAATGCAGGAAACCCTAGTTCGATTCCTGGGTTGGGAAGATCCACTGGAGAAGGGATAGGCTACCCACCCCCATATTCTTGGGCTTCCCTGGTGGCTCAGCTGGTGAAGAATCTGCCTGCAATGAGGGAGATCTGGGTTCAGTCCCTGGGTTGGGAAGATCCCCTGGAGAAGGGAAAGGCTCCCACTCCAGTATTCAGACCTGGAGAATTCCATGGACTGTATAATATGTGGGGTCGCAAAGAGTCGGACATGACTGAGTGACTTTCACTTCACCTTCCTATTCTCAAGGCTGTCTTCTCACTTCTATGGTGTCCTTTGGAGCACAAAAGTGATTTTCCATGTTTTTGACTTTGATGTTGTTCAATTTATCTTTTCTTTTGTTTCTTATGCTTTTAATGTCATATCTAAGAAAGTTTTGTCTAACCTGAGTTCATGAAGATATATTCCTATAGTTTTACTCCTTTCTTTCCTCTAAGGAGGGATCCAGCTTTATTCTTTTGCATGCAGATATCTGGATGGCACAGAATCATTTGTTGTAAAGACTATTCTTTCCTTCTAGAATTATCTTAACTTCTCAGATTTTTAAATCCTTACATTTACTGGGAAAAAAAATATTGGTCTAGCTTCGTTGTCATCTTTGCTCTTTAAAGATAATGTGCAGATCAAGTAAGCATGAGATCTGTTTCCATGGAGAAGCCAACACTGTCTTCTCCCTTACCAGGTATCTTCCTGTGTGTTGAGTCCAAAAGCTTTAGGCCTGCTGAATGGCACCCATTACTTCTATTCCATGCTATTCTCCCTGCTTCCACATTAGTATTGAACAATTCTAAATAAGACACCACCAGTTAACATTACCCTGGGAGCAACTCTCACTTCATGTTTCAGGACAACATATTTTGGGTGATGAGATCCTTGCAAAAGCGAGAGATTGTTATTAGATAGTATGCATGATCAAGAACCAAAATGGATGAGACCAACATTGTAACTATAGAAGGTCAGAAAGAAGCTGACCTGTGACAATTGACCTGTGACAGCTCCCGGGATCCAGCCCTGTTTCCTGTTTTACACAGATGCAGACACCGGCAGACTAAGGTGCTCTGGTTATAATTTATTTACATTTATTTGTTTTCATAGAAAGGACCCATTAATGACAATAATCCTCCCTCTCTCACCTGCAAAGAGGGACAGTTATGCTTGGGAAAAAAAAAAAAAATTCCAGTGCCAAACCATCTTCCTATTACTGAAGCCCCCAAGTGCTTCCTGATTCCAGGTTAAAAGTGTTTACCAGTGGCCCTGTTTGCACAGTTTCTTTTACCAGTAACTTCCTAGTTTTTATTATAAATGAAAGCTTCTGATTGAGAGGTTACACAGGAAAGAGAACAAAAAGGTGATTCCTAAGAGAAGCCAGAGTTCCGTCACTCAGGATCTGCATTGCCACCCAAAAAGTAGTGATTCAGTGCAAGCTATTGGTTAATACTGTAGTGACGGTAGGGTACACCCACTCACTTGGGACCATGTCACCTCACTGAGGAGGTAGAACATTCACATCCCAAACTGTTCGAATTTACCACAAAGTAGCGTGTAGGTGGGAGGGGCCAAGAGGAACCAGAAAAGAAAGACTGAATGAGAACTATTAAGCACAAAGCCTGGTGCATTACTAAGATTAGTATAGTGATGTTTCCGTTATTAATGCTGATGAGAACAAGAAGGACAGCAGTGTATGAGAAGGAAAGTGGTATTTGAGACCGCTCTGTGTTAAACTGGAAGGAGAAACTCTCTAACTTCCTGGAAGAGCATTTGAGAGGATTATTTCCCTCTTGAGGACACTTAATTGGTCTTATAAAACTATTAAAAAAGATAGAGCTACAAAATCTAGATTACTGGAGTATCCAAAGTTTGTATTTCACAGGCAGTTGAGAGAGATGTTAAAAGCCCAGGACCTTAAAGTTACACCTTCCAACTTTGTATCCTTCTTTTTCCACAGAGTATCTTTTTTTTTTTTTTAATAATGTTGATTTACAATGTTGTGTTAATGTCTGCTGTAGAGCAAGGTGATTCAGCTATACATATATACACATACACATTTTTTTCAAAATTCTTTTCCATTATGGTTTACCAAAGAATATTGAATATAATCCCCTGTGTTATACAGTAGGACCTTGTTTATCCATTTCCATATATAATAGTTTGCATTAGCTAACTAAACTCAGTCCATCTCTCTTCACTCTCCTCCTACTTGGCAACTGCAAGTTTGTTCTCCATGTCTGAGTCTTGTTTCTATGTCATGGATAGGTCATTTGTGTCATATTTTAGATTCCAAATCTAAGTGACACCATAAGGTATTTGTCTTTTTCTTTCTTACTTCACTTAGTATGCTAATCTCTAAGCCTACCCATATTACTGCAAATAGGATTATTTCATTTATTTTATGGCTTAATAGTATTTCAATGTGTATACACACCACACATGTGTATCATCTTTATCCATTCGTCTGCTGACGCACATTTAGCTTGTTTCCGTGTCTTGGCTATACAGTGCTGCTATCAACATAAGGGTACATGTATATGTTTGACTTATGATTCTGTCTAGATTTATGCCCAGGAGTGAGGTTGCTGATCATATAGCAGCTGTATTTTTAGTTTTTCGAGGAACCTGCATTCTGTTTTCCATAGTGGCTGCACCAACTTACATTTGCACCAACAGTGTAAGAGGATTGCTTTTTATCCACACACCTTCCAGCTTTTGTTACTTGTAGACTTTTAATGATAGTCATTCTGACTGGTGTGAGGTGGTAACTCATTGTTTTTGATTTGCATTTTTCTAATAGTTATGTTGAGCATCTTTTCATATGCCTGTTGGCCATCTGTATGCCTTCTTTGGAGAAATGTCTGTTTAGGTCTTCTGCCCATTTTTGCTTGGGTTGTTTGTTTCCAAATAATATCTATGTGCGTAACTTTTTAATCTTAAAGTTGTAGTTTTTTTCTCTGTAAAATGGGAATAAACTTTTCTTTATCTCCTAGAATTCTGTGAGATTTATTAACATAAGAGAATATTATGCTCACACGTTATCATAAGATAGAATGACTAACATCTATTAGATATGACTAAATTGCCAATGAATATGGAGCACAATTTTTTTCTTAGCTTACAATTTCTTTCACTGACTGCAGAGACAGCTAATCTATGCTAAGACCAAACAAGACAGCTAATAATCTACACTAACCATATCATTACCTTTTGCTTCAAATGATTTAAATTAGAACCTTGACTGTAAAGAAAAGTCAACTGCATTGCAAATCTGTCTGAAGACATGAATAAAGTTTGATAATCGTAAATAACAAATATGTCTCACTTAGAGCAGGTAAAGTGCTTCTGAAAAAAAAATTCCGTGGTCTAATAACCTTTTCCCAAAAAGCTGCTTTGGGGTCACTCTGTAATAAAAATGCAATATGGCACACAGCATTGCAGTGAACGGTTGACACGTTTGAACTTGCCCCATAATGGGGAGAATTTCTTTGTTTTTGAGTACTTGTATTTTTATGTCTAGAGGCAGTCATATGCCCTTGGACTTACCAGTAAGACATGTCAAAATATCTATTTGGAAGTCAGTAACATGAAGAAGCAGGCTTCCCTGGTGGCTCAGAGGTAAAAAATCTATCTGCATTGCAGGAGTCTGCCTGCAATGCTGGAAATGCAGGTTTGATCCCTGGGTCGGGATGATCCCCTGGAGAAGGAAATGGCAACCTACTCCAGTATTCTTGCCTGAGAAATTCCATGGACAGAGGAGCCTGGCGGACATGACTTAGCAACTACACCACCACCACCATTGCGAAGAAGCAAGAGCCGCAGAAAGCCACTTGGCAGTTGTGCTGGATTCACTCGTCCATGCAGTAATATAACGAGAACTGTTACTTGATTTTCATCTCCAGTAGACTTATATCTACACCAGGGGTTCAGATTCTTTTGGCATAGAGCTTCAAAAAACCTTCCTGAGTGATAGAAGTGTCAGTAAGACCCTTTGGACCACATGCGAGTTTATCCTAACGAGTCTCCTAGCTCTCTTTGGGATGGAGGTTAATTGCCAGAAAAACTAACAACATGATTAGAAGGTTGGGATTTCAATCCTACCCCCTGATACTCAGAGAGGGAAGTGTGGCTGGAAATTGAAGTCAATCAAATTGCCAATGATTCCATCAATCTTGCTTACATAATAAAAGATAGATTAAAAACTATGAACAATGAGACTCTTTAGCTTCCTGGACAGTGACTATATTGACATACCAGGAGGGTAGCACTCCCTGATGCCATAGAGAGAAGCTTCCCCCTCCCCCGTCTACCCTGTCCTGACTTCGGACTGTGTCTCCAAAGTTTGGATGATCCTGCGTTGCATCCATTATAACATACCTGTACAGCATTTTCAGTGAGTTCTGCGAGTCTTTCTAGAGAATTATCAAACCTGATGGGCATCATAGGAACACCCAGTTTGTAGCCAGTTTGTCAGATATGTGGGTGGACCCCAGGACTTTCATTCGTCTGAGGTGAGGACAGTCGTATAGGACTGAGTCCTTAACCTGTGGGATCTGATACTCAATTCTGGTAGTTCTAGAATTAACACTTTGCCCTTAGCTTGTAGGATTTGGGCTAACTCTAGGTTATTAACATCAGACTTGAGCTGAGTTGTAGCATGCCCAGGTAGAGTGGGAAAATGGCTGCTGAAAACCATGTGCCTTCTCCAGGACTCAGATTCTTGAGTGTTTTGTCCTTGGAGCACCCCCAGTGATGCCTTACATTGCTCCTGCTCCATCTAATAGTACTCCTTGTTATTTCTGCCTTTCCCAGTGGTGCACAGTGGGTTTCAGCGTGACCTCCATTTGTAACCCCTCCCCAGTGAGTGCTGCAAGAGCATCAGAACTCAGATTCAAACCTATCAGACGCATGAAAACTTTGATTTCTCTAGTGGTTGCATGGAGGTTCTAGATAATACAACCTCAGTGTTTTTCAGGATGTCTTTCACCAAGAAGGAATAAGCAGGTAAATCACCCATGCTGCCTGCCACCAAGGAATTTTTACAACATGCAGTGTTTGTGTATAACCTCTCTAGAGACATCCCATGTATTTAAATAAACACTGAGGTTTTGTGTGAAATTTTAACCAACTCAGTAATGCACTGTGTGCTCACTTACTGAGTCATATCCAACTCTTTGGGACCCCATGGGCCGCAGTCTGCTAGGCTCCTCTGTCCATGGAATTTTCCAGGCAAGAATACTGGAGTGGGTTGCCATATCCTACTCCAGGGGATTTTCCCGACCCAGGGATAGAACCACATCTCTTATGTCTTCAGCATTGGCAGGCAGATTCTTTACCGCTGCACCACCTGGGAAGCCCAATAATGCACTGCTTTCCTGTTTTTCTTTTCTAGTCCTGCTTTCCAGGATTGCACCCACGCTTACAGCATTAGAATATACGCTTTTCCTTAGGCTTGGTTTTCTAGGAAACCTGAAATAAGACAGACGTGTAGTTAGCAAAATCCTGCATTAAAAGGACCTGTGGCTGGTGGTCTGCTTGCTGTATCCCATGTCTTGGATCTGCAGTGTGAACTGTAATACCTGCACCAGTTTCGGATGCAGGGTGGGCTCAGGTGGAATCATCTGAAAGTATATTTGGGCATTATCCCTGTTTGTATAGCACACAAACATGTTTTTATGCCCCTTCTAGAAATGTATTTGCAGCTAACAATCCTGTCTCATATAAAAATAATTTAAAATTACATGCAGTATAAGTCACTAAAATCTTCCTATTTTGGAGGTGATAGGATGTCTTGAATATGTAATGATAATGATGGTTGATGGCCGATGTGTTTGTTTTATTTGACAAAGTAAAAGTTGCCCTGATTTTCTAAAACAAACTGCCTCCCCCCAAAAGTGTTTATCAAATTCAGAAGCTCTTGAATTTGGGCTAGATTTCCCCATTAAAGGACAAGTCCTAGCTATCCATTCTTTGGCTTTTCTTTGACCCAAATATAAGACCCACTGAGCCTGCCATTTTCCACAGCTATGAAAGGAGTAATTAATTGGGGGCTTAGGGACTGTTAGTGAACCAATGAGGGTGAATAGGTTTCTTGTTAGATACTCATTGGGGATACAACAGGGAAATTACTCACTCGATTGAGACTATGAAAAAAAAAAATTATAGAAGACATCTTTTTCACACAGCCACCATCTCTTCCTACATAACTCATGCAGAAATCAGTTATACTGTAAAATATCAGATAATCAGGTCACCTGTGTCTAATGTTAATAGGACAGTACATTTACTGAGTCCATATCTTCCAGAGCTCTTCTGCTAAATGAGACTATAATTGCTTTCTTAAGCACACACACACACACTTATTGGGAAACCAGAGGAGGGAGATTTCTGGCCATAGTGGAGTGAAAAGTAGGCTAATATTCTCCCAACAAAAAGCACAAAACTGGACCAAAAAATGCAACCATTTCAGTGCTCTGGAAATTGACCACAACAAAGGCAAAGGACAAACTGAAAAGGATTTCTTTAAGAAAAACTGCTAGAACTTCAAGTGAGAACAGTGTGAATCTTCGGTTGAAATGCCCGTCGCTGTACCCATCTACTCTCTGGCTCCAGCTCACTTGGTGCTAGCGTATCATCTGGATGCGGCCAGCTGTAAAAACCAGCACCCGTGGTTGGTTGACATGATTTGGGGCAGATAAAGTCCATACCTCGCAGTGTTGTCAATGAAAGAAATAAACCTGGTAGACAACAAAAGAGCTCTGCTTGCCTGAGGTTGCAATCTCAGTGAGAATGGTAGACCAGCCATAAATTTCACAAAGAGCTCTTAGTGAAAGTCATAGAAGAGATTTATATGCTCTTCATACATCCTATACCCGTACTTTTCTGACCACTGCCATGAGCAGGAGAGACCTGAGAGGTCCTGGAGGAGGATAGAAACTGAGGCAGACTTCACAAAGCCTGAACTTTGAATGCACTTGTTAATCCACACACAGAGCCACAAGGAGAGGGTAGGTGCCTTATGATGGAACATTTAAGCACAGCATCTGCTCCATCACTGGCTGACCAGTCAACAAGAGAGACACTATGCAGACTCAGGAACAACTCTAAGAAGCCAAGTGAAAAAATAGGAATAAAAAATTTAAGCAGAGACATCAGTGGCTGCACATAATTGGAGAGATCAATTCCACAAACTGAATCCAGGTGAATTAAAAAACAATCTCCATGAATCTGAATCCAGATTTGCTACAGTGTTTTATCTAAAATATTTGACTTTCAACAGTAGCGACAACAAAAGCAAAACATTCAAAAGAAGCAAAAAAATGTAAGCCTTACTTGGTACATTGGCATTAGCAAAGATGTTAAACACTATGCATAACAAATATTATAAATGCTTTCAAAGAAATAAAGGAAAACATAATGACAATGTGAAAACAAAAGTACCCAGCACTCAGATCTTGGTTTCTAACACCGTTATTCAGTAAAAGGATGCAGAAATCATTAGAGCAATGGCTGAGACTGGATATATACAAGATGAGCTTGGAGGAACTTGTGGTTTAAGAAAGTACTTAAAAAACAAAAAATACTCTCAGGGATTCTAAGTTCTCATACACAACCTAGGTTAAGCCTCCAAAAATTCATTAGACAATCAGCTGGGTCATATGGTAGTTAGACCCAGGGATCCCACTACTGGGCATATACCCCAAGAAAAGCACAATTCAGAAAGATTCAGGTACCCCAGTATTCATTGCAGCACTATTTACAATAGCCAGGACATGAAAGTAGCATAGTATCCATCAACAGACGAAGGGATAATGATGTGGCACACATGTGCGATGGAATGTTGCTCAACCATAAAAAGGAACAAATTTGAGTCAGTTCCAGTAAGGTCAATTAACCTAGAGCCTGAAAAACAAATATCATATATTAATGCATATATATGGAATCTAGAAAAATAGTATTGATAAACCTACTTGCAGGGCAGAAATAGAGATGCAGACATAGAGAACAGACTTGTGGACATGGAGAGGGTAGGACGAATTAAAAAGTAGCATTGACACATGTACTCTATCATGTGTAAACCAGATAGCTAGTGGGAAGCTTCTCTGTAACACAGGGAGCACAGCCTGATGATCTGTGATGACCTAGATGGGTGGGGTAGTGGGCCAGGAGGCTCAAGAGGGAGGACATATAGATATAATTATGACTGATTCACATTGGTGAATGGCAAAAACCAACACAACATTGTAAAATAATTATTCTCCAATTAGAAAATTTTTTTAAGTTCAGCTGTTTTCTTCTTACCCATATCTATGACTCTTTTCTCCTTCTTTCTCTTCTACCAAACATGAAAATAGCCATGGTTCTCATCTCTCTTAGGAGGAATTTGTCCACTTTTTAATTTTAGTTTGTCAAATTGCTTTGCATTCTCAGCTCTCTGATAGACATAAAATGACAGTGATTTTATAAATTATCTTACTTTTTAGGGGGAGTAACATTTTCTTGTGACTGTCCACATCCTAAATAGAGATGAACTTTCTCTAAATATTTGAAATAGTTCTCAAATTCTTATCAAAGTGATCTCCTAAAGTTCTGTCATTCAGGTTTTTCTGCTGGAAACTTCTCTCCACTTATTTGCTTGGAAATTTCCACTTATTCTTCAAAACTTCAATTACCTTTTACTTCTAATATAATTCATGGTTTCTCAACTTCTGTTGACACCTAGGGCCAGAAACTTCTTAGTTGTGGAGTCTTTCCTGTGCACTGTAGGATATTTAGCAGCATCCCTGGTCTCTAAGCACTAGGCGTTGGTTGTACACCACACTCCTTCTCTGATTGTGACAACCAAATGGTCTCCAGACATCCCCAAATGTAGAGAACAACAGGCATGCCTTGATCCTTCTTCTGGGATCAGTGCAGGGGGCAATTCTTATTTGCTTTCATTCTCATGTTATCTTGGATCTACTTATCATATTAGTACTTACATTTTGTTTTATGTGCCTGTTTCCTCTCTCTGTCTCTAACACACATGTTTATATCAGGGGAAAGGTTATTATTATTTCAAGACCTCTGGTGCATTGAAGAAGGTGGATGTTAGAGGTAGAGAGGTAGGGAGAGAGTTGATGGCTGTGATGATGTAAATAATTTGAAAAGGCTGGGGAAAAAAAGGTCTGTACACAAGAAAAGGTAAAGATCCAGGGGAAGGTTTGTGTGTTTCTGTATTTGTGCATATGTGTGTGTGTGTGTGTTGGCATGGAAATATGATGAGGATGGAATAGGCCCCTTCCTGGAGAGGGCTTTGAGTTGGAGCCAGAGAACTTAGAGAAAGTAATGGAAAAAGGATGGTGAGGAAAATAATGTTTGGCAGTCAAAGTTGTAATTTGAAGAAGTTAAAGAGGTCTAGTCAGGATTCTTGTTGAGTTTTGCCATTTAGCATAAAATTGACATTCTCATTCTACCCAAAAAATCATTATCATTGTGGAGTTGGATTTGCTTTTATAAGGTTGCAAAGGAAGTTCCAAGTCCTGCTTTGAGGTAGACATGATGCTGGTAACAGTGCTGGAGGGGTGTGATGTGTATAGTCACCTGTTCTCACGTGGGTTTTGTGCGTCGTCTTCATGCTTTGTGTGCCGACTGAAGGCAAGAGGTACCCCTAGTATAGAGCAGAATTCACTGCAGACAGTAGACTCTCAGGATCTGTTGTACAGGATCATGGATGAGAATTAGCTTCTCTTTGAGGGGTAATGCAATGGTTAGTGAATATTATTCTCCTAGCTATGGGGAAAAGTAATAACCTGCCCATGCAACCAGGGGAAAAGAACTCCTGTGTATTTCTCATCCTCAGATGTCAGGCGAGGACTGGTACTCTTGGGATATAAGGTAGTAGTGGAAGAAAGAGAAGGGGGAATAATATTTATTGAGAATTTACCAACACTATGTCAAATTTAAGATTGAAAGATACACCCATAAGTGTCAATTATAATTTTCATGTCAATCATCATTTCTAAAACACATGCAAATTTTACAGATTTAAATATGACATAAAAGTTAATGTTAGAATTGGAAATTCTGGTGAAAAATTGTTTCTGAAAGATATAAGGATGGAAGCTGATCAGAAGTATCTAAGAAAGAGTAAGTGGGGTGAACCTGAAAATCATATTCTAGAGATCTAAATGGGGGAAGAAAAAATAAATCAATGTCTCATTCCAAAGTATTCAATGATGTTAACATAACCCACAAACTGTGAGGCAGGAACCAGTTAAAACATTCTAAAGTGCTGAGCAGGCCTTCTGTACCGGGGCGGCAGTTTGAATGGGTGCCATACTGTTTGAACACCAGGCAAGACCACTTCCCTTTCTCTGTACAGCTGTGGTCAGAGAGGGACAGTTCCATGGGGAAGGGAGTGGAGGAGGGGATATAGAGAAAGAGTTTGTTGTTCCTGAGAGGACAAAAATCTCAGCATGCTAGAAGTCTTTCCATCCCTCCCCACCTCCACCCCACCCCACAGAAGCTTGGGAACACTATGCTGAGAGGAGAATCAACAAAGAAGATTAAGAAAAAGGAAAGCAGACAGGGGATCTGGCCATCTGATGGAAGAGAATGAGCAAGGGTGGTTAGAAGTGTAGATTTGGAAACAGAGAGCTTGCATTTGATGCCTGGCTCCATCCATTCGGCCAGTGTGACTAGGGTAGCTATGTAGCCTTCCCAAAACCTCAGTTTTCTCATCTGTGAAACACAGATGATAGCAGTATCTGCCTCACTGGGATGGCTGTAAGATTGTCAGCCTACTGCCTGGCACTAACTTAAGTACAAGATATGCATTAGCTATGGTTATTCTTAAAAAGTAGCATGCCTCTTAGATAGATATATAGACATGGATAGAGATATTAATATATAAAGTAACCCTGTGTGCATGGCTGAGCAATGTCTATATAATTAAAGACAGAAGGCAGGTAACCAGAGGCAGAAGACATGACTAGCACATTTGCTGACATGTGACCAAGAAGCCGGGACAAAGTCCCCTAGAACAAGATTTTCACCCTCTTTGGCAGGATGCGGCGGCAAGTCATGAATAGCTAGGGGCAGAATTACAACTGGGCTTCCCCAGAAATTGCTTGTCAACTGCAGCAAGTGACTGTTCCTGATTGGAGTAATATTGCAAATAGACATTATCCTTTAGCGGTGTATCCACCAACATCACTGTTTCACAGAAGTAGTTTTTTACTTTGCACCACAGAATCATCTAGGGAGATTTTGAAATTATACAGATTTCTAGACCCCACTCCAGACCAATTGAATTGGAATCTCTGGGAGATTCAGGCATCTGTATTCCAGTGGGCAACTAGAACTGAGAATCATTGCCTTAGAGCTATGGGTCCCAAGCTGGAGTGTGCGTCATAACCATGTGCAGAGCCTATTAAAACACAGGATGCTGGACTCCACTCCCAGACCTACTATTATTCATTAGGTCATTCTTCTGTTATTCATTATGCTGAAATCCACCCTGAGATCTGCTATTATTCTTTAGGTCTAGGGTGGGACCCAAGTGCCAATGTCCTTCAGCCAAAGACCACCAGGAACACACCTGTAGTAAGTAAGTTGGATTTATTATTTGCTGCAAGGAGGAGCAACACCCACCTTAGGGAACCATGGATGCGTCAGTTAGAGGGTGTTCAGAAGACCCTTTCAGGGCTTTGGTTGAAAGACTTGAAGGAAGGTTTAAGCAGGTGTGTGTTTGCTCTCAACTGGATGGTGCCAGAAAATGGGGATGATTCCATGAGTGGATATCTCAATACGTTTTATCTTTAGGGAGGGGAGACTCACAAGAGGATAAGCTATACTTGGAAGACAAATAGAAGCTGATCATTTTGGCCAAGAGTGGGGATGTTTGGAAACTTGTGGGCTGCACAATGACCTTGGTTTTGTCTGTATTTAGATAAAATTATGAAGTGGCCTTGTTTTGTCTTATTTTATCATGGTTTCAGAGTAACCTTGCATGGGATTGGTATTCGGTGAGATTTTTTCTGTTCAGTAGAGGAATAACATGGCCCATGGAGAGTGCCAGGCCAGCTTTCAAGTGTCAGGTACCGCCCCTGCCCCCTTTTTTCCTTTCCCACAAGTTCCAGGTGAGGATGATACAACTATTCCAGAGATCATCAGACTTTGAGAACCGCTGTCTACGAGGGTAAAGAGATCTGAGACCTGTGTTTGGAACAGGTACATAATAAAAATGCATGAACACAGCCTTAAAAAGCCAGGGCACAGAGTTTCAAGGCAACAACAAAACAAGAATAGCGTAGCCTGGCAGAAGATGTAGCTTGGGGAAACTGGGTCCGGCACAGATGAATGCAACAGAGCAGCCTTAAGGATGGATGCAGTGAGTGCACCTGGGTGTGTTCGTCCTCCCCAGTTCCAACTTTCACCTCAGGGCCTTTGTGCCTGTTTCCTTTGTCTGGTAATGGGCCCAGTTTTGACTTTGTTCATTCTTCCTGTGTCCTCTTAACATGGCCCTCCTTCAGAAAGGCCTGCCCTCTCCACTCCAGCATCCAACCCAGGGTCTTTATGCCTGTTTCCTTTGGTAATGGACTCATTTTTGACCTTATTCATTCTTCATGTGTCCTTTGATAATGTCCCTCTTTCAGAGAGACCAAGAACCACACTAAACCGGATTCCCTCTTCATCACCCTCTTCTTTTTCTTCAATGGACCAATCATGATTTATAACCAGATATTTTTACTCTTATGATGGCTGATTTAATGTCTGTCTCACCTGGTGGGCTACAGTCCACAGAGTTTCAAAGAGTCAAATGCAACTGAGCATGAACTCCCCTACTAAACTGTGAGCTCCCTATGGGTAGAGCCCATGCTTAACTTTCTGCCCACTGTCTCTGTCCCTTCCAGTACTTTTCTGAAAGACACACTTCCTTCCACAGCATGTGCTGAATCACAGATGAGTCCCTTTTCCCTCTATCCAGCCCAATCCATACTGTGGCTTTAAAAAATTACTTATTGCTTTGGCTTGTCAATGACGCTCTTCTCTGTTTTTCATTGCTTATATAGATCCTATCCAACACTTTATATTTTTCTCTGATTACTTCCATGAAAAATATAAAGTGTTTGGTGAAATCTCCATGAGCAAAGAAACTTGAGTTTCACATCTAACAAATCACGATTTGTTGTCAAGCTCTCCTTGTCTTGATTCAATCTGGCGGTGGTTCTTTTAGTTGCCATTTTATGAGAGCTAGAAGAGACTATCTTTAAAGTGAAAATTTTCCTTCAGGCATTTCATGTGTTTGAGACATTGCTTGGATTTGTTGTTTCAATTAAGTGTTCTGACACACTTCCCTTAACCCTTCTTCTGGGGCTGGGCTTGCTACAGCAGCCTCCTTGGCGATGGATCTGGGACAAGAGAAGACATTTTGCCAAGAATGAGATCCAACAGAGCCTCAAGAGTTTTAAATTTCAAGCCAAGCTGGGTCCTGTTCAGATCTGGTTTAGCTGGCTCCTGGATTCTGAATGCAAATGCTTCAAAATGCTCATAAAATGGTAACAGAAGACTCTGTAGACATCAAATGGCACTCACTGAACATCTCTTTAATGAGTTAAGTGAAATGAAACAGGAACATATGGATTCCATTGTCCTAAAAATACACAGGGGTTTAAAATAAAGGCAAATAAATAAGTTCCTTAGTGACATGTGTTTTGGGGTTTGCTGAACCAAACACATTGGAAAGTTCTCCAAGACATCTATCAAGTCTAAAATGCAGCTGGCTTCACCCACCCCCTCATGTGTGGTCAATAACTTGGTATGCCCACTCTTCCCTTGCACTCACAAAGCCATTTGGTCTTCTAAGATGGAGCCAAGCTCACTGACATTAGTATATACAGATGTGAACAAAGCTCGGTTCTCTCAGAGCCTCGGGGAACATGTGTTCCCCAAGCAAAGATAAGAAATGCTTTCTTTTCTCTCTTCCCTAGTCCATCTTCCTTTGCCTTGTTTTACATTCTCTTCCAAAGTTTCTGCTTCCCTGTAATGGACAAAACGGGTGGTCAGTGGGCATCCTAGGTGGGGCTGGCCTCCAATACAGGCCTGCAAGGCTCAAAAACTTGAACTGGCTGTTGATTGTGCTGATTCCTATAGGCCCTTGAGTGTTCCTTAACTGTAGACCCTTGGCGCCAAGTATACACACTGTTGCCGTGTGTCTACACACACTCTCTTTGTCTGTTCCTGCCTCCCAAGTACCCATCCTTGCAACTGTGAGAAGAGCTTCCTTCCACAGTTCCCCATTTATACTCAGAGGCTTCTTGAGTAGGAGAAGTAGGTCAAATATCATTTTGCTTCCAACAGCAAAATGGACTTTTGGACTTCTTGTATGAGTATGGGCCTTATTTTCCTGTGGTATGTAATATACCTTACCACAACAGTAAAAATGGTTCTGCTGCCTTTGTCTCAGACACACATTGAAGAGAGCCTTTGGCCATATTCTGCAGGCTGTAAAAATCACGAGCCCCAGAAAGGCTTCAGAAAAATTATGGCCACCTCTTCAGAAAAGGTAAAATGGACATCTGGGGATCCCTGGAGGCTTCTAAGCATCTTGTTTCCTTATGACTCTACTGCCTCACAACTCCAGCAAGTAAGTCTATCCAGGCTGGACCCAAGGATCAAGAGCCTCTCTGTACAATGTGATCCCCAGAGAAGCCTTGGGCAAAGGGTCTCTTGTTTTGCTTTCTTCCAGGTGAACAACTCAAAACAGGGGGCTGTCCCTTTCCTGAACAAAGTAACTACAGAGAGGCAGTCAGTGCACACTGGGGTGTCATCTACAAATTGTTTGGCTTGTGGCGCTGAGTCACTCATCTGATGGGAAAGAAGTGGCTGAGATTCCGATGCTTTGTTTTGGTTTGGTGTTTTCTGCTCTAATCTTTTCTCCTTCTGCTCAACTATTTCTTGCTCCCTAATGCTTTGTGGCTTGTTTTAAAAATATAAGGGTTTTTTTTGGGGGGCGGGGGGGGGGGTTCAAGGGAATAAGGGCATGGGGGAAAGGGTGTTAGAATGTTGGATAAGGAATAAAAAGTTGGCTCAGATGAACAAGAAGAGACCAATTATCATTAAGGGGGAGTCAAGAATGACTTTTTGGTCCTGGAGTCCTGAACAGTTAGTACAATAGGAGTCATGTTCATTCTTGTCAGAAACAGTTAAAAAAAAAAGGATCAAGAATGTATTAAAGCAGAATAAATTCCCTTCACTGTGTTCCCTGATCCTCTTTGTTCCAATGTTAGTCCTTGTTCAGCAAATAAAAGAGAGATTTGAATGCTGAGGGTTAAAGGGAAGCCTGTTCCTCTCCATTTAATACATAGAAGAGCTGAGAACATTTTCCCCTGACATAGCATGACCCCTGTCAGGCTCCTAGTCAACAAGACAGAGTGAGGTCTCCTGGTGTGATGCCCCACCACACACACAAATGTGTTTAGAGACTCCTTACCTCTGTGTCCACGCACTGCCAAGCTTTCTAAGATCTCTCAAGATTTTCAGAGGAACACTTGCATAATTATACTTCCTGGCTGTTTTCTGTCGTTTGCTGTTGTGTAGGGTGGCTGCAGCTCTTCCTCTCACCCTCATTTTCTAGTTGTGCATTATGCTCATGGCCAAGGCCAAATCCAATTTCTATAAAGTGAAAAATGAAATTCAGTTTAGCCAAACAAGTGGTTGGATTTAAGACTACAAAAACAGACAACCTTGCACATCCCCTGTACACAATCTAAGAAAGACTTAAAAAATGTTCTCTTTATTCTTATTCAAAGAATGACTAGACAAGACTCACCAGGGACCATTTTGGGGAGCATTCTTTCTTGGTTGGCAAAGGGAAAGCGGGATGACCTCATAAATTTCCTCCATCACTAATTTTTAACGACTCTTTATGAGAACATTAGCTTCGTAAGCTTTTACCCCAGGGTAAGCTGGTGCTCTTTGTGGGGAACTGTTTACATAGCTACATAGCCCTGTGAAATACTTGATTCAGCCAGACTGCATACGTGGTGAGTGAAAAAGCAGACTCATTTCCTCAGTAAACACATCTGCCTTCACAGTTGCTTTCCTTTGCCTGAGCTCTGTCGGCATTTTGAGAAATGACTCTGCAATCACCAAAAGTAGGGGTGGAAGGGTAGCCTTCAGCCTTTTGTTTTTCATTGCCACTACTCCCTGTTCCCCAAATAAGATGAATTTACCAGGTTTCACCTGCCAAAACCTATGAAAACAGTGAGTCTTCTCCAACACCCTGCTATGACATTGATTATCTTTCTTCATGTTGTTGGTTCATAACATCAACATGAATGTGATAAGAACATGAACTCTCCAACTCTAATAATAATGTTCTGAAACCATTTGCCTTGATGCACTTGCCATGAAATTATATCCAGCACTTTCTAGAATTTTCTTTACATAGTTTCTCCATAGATGGCCATCATTTCTCCTTGTTTAGTTTACTTTATCTCTTTCTCATAAGTCATCTTATCCATCTTATTTCTTTGTAGTACATATCTAGGTTTTGTCTTACCAAGCTAACTCATTCTGCCCATTTTCTGGGAGTAGCAACTTCTTCTCCAACACCCATTCACATTCTTACAAGGGGGGAATCTGGATCATAACCTCGCTCCAGCCTCACCCCATCCTCTATGCCCAGTGGGCATCTGATTCAACCTGAGCCAACTAGAAACTCTCTTTTGAGAATTTAGATTCTAATTTCTGTCAGACTTGTCTAGACAAAGGAGATACAACATTGTAAACTGTTAGCGATTGAGTTTTGTAGGAAGGAATAAAATTTTCTACCATGTTGCAAAGGAGCAGAAGTGGGTCTGTGGGTACAAAACAAGAAGATAGCTTGGGAGAAACATAACTGAGATGAAAGTTGGAGACAGAATGTCCCTGGGATTACCAAGATTTCCCTTTTAAAGCTTGGCTGCATGCTTACCTGTGGGTCTGATGAGTTAGTCTTCTGTAATAATAATATATTTTCCTTTTATGATTAAATTTGCTAGAACTGGCATGTTATTTATAATCCAAAGAATGTATAACTAATCTATCTTTCAAATATCCTCTTTTTTTATTAATTTTTGTTGGATAATTTAATGTTATTTTCTTGCCATACCACAAAGTGGATCAGTCACACATGTGTGTGTGTGTTTGTGTGTGTGTGTGTGTGTATGTGTGTGTATTGACCTTTTTTTAGATTTCCTTCCCATTTGGGTCACCACAGAGCACTGTGTAGAATTCCCTGTGCTGCTATGGAGAACAGTGTGGAGATTCCTTAAAAAATTGGAAATAGAACTGCCATACGACCCAGCAATCCCACTGCTGGGCATACACACTGAGGAAACCAGAACTGAAAGAGACACCTGTACCCCAATGTTCATCTCAGCACTGTTTACAATAGCCAGGACATGGAAGCAACCTAGACATCCATCAGCAGACAAATGGATAGAAAGCTGTGGTACATATACACAATGGAATATTACTCAGCCATTAAAAAGAATTCATTTGAATCAGTTCTAATGAGATGGATGAAGCCTGTTATACAGAGTGAAGTAAGTCAGAAAGAAAAACACCAATACAGTATATGGAATTTAGAAAGATGGTAATGATGACCCTTTATGCGAGAGAGCAAAAGAAACACAGATGTAAAGAACAGACTTTTGGACTCTGTGGGAGAGGGCGAGGGTGGGATGATTTGAGAGAACAGCACTGAAACATGTATATTATCATATGTGAAACAGATCGCTGGTCCAGGTTGGATGCATGAGACAGGGTGCTCAGGGCTGGTGCACTGGGATGACCCAGAGGGATGGGATAGGGAGGGAGGTGCAAGGGGGGTTCAGGATGGGGAACACATGTACATCCATGGCTGATTCATGTCAATGTATGGCAAAAACTGCTACAATATTGTAAAGTAATTAGCCTTCAATTAAAATAAATTATTTTTTAAAAAAAAGAATTCTCTGTGCTATAGAATAGGTTCTCATTTGGTTCAGTTCAGTCACTCAGTCGTGTCTGACTCTTTGTGACCCCATGGACTACAGCATGCCAGGCCTCCCTGTCCATCATCAACTCCCGGAATTTACTCAGACTCATGTTCATTGAGTTGGTGATGCCATCCAACCATCTCATCCTCAGTTATTCCCTTCTCCCCCCACCTTTAATCTTTCCCAGCATCAGGATCTTTTCAAATGAGTCAGTTCTTTGCATCAGGTGGCCAAAGTATTGGAGTTTCAGCATCAGTCCTTCCAATGAATATTCAGGACTGATTTCCTTTAGGATTGACTGATCTGATCTCCTTGCAGTCCAAGGGGCTCTGAAGAGTCTTCTCCAGTACCACAGTTCAAAAACATCAATTCTTCGACCCTCAGCTTTCTTTATAGTCCAACTCTCACATCCATACGTGACTACTGGAAAAACCATAGCCTTGACTAGATGGACCTTGGTTGGCAAAGTAAAGTCTCTGCTTTTTAATATGCTCTCTAGGTCAGTCATAGCTTTCCTTTCAAGGAGTAAGTGTCTTTTAATTTCATGGCTGCAGTCACCATTTGCAGTGATTTTGAAGCCCAAAAAACTAAAGTCGGCCACTGTTTCCCCATCTATTTGCTGTGAAGTGATGGGACTAGATGCCATGATCTTAGTTCTCTGAATGTTGAGCTTTAAGCCAACTTTTTTCTGTCAAGTCCAACCACTTTCTCAAAGTTAAGAAAAATCTATATTTAAAAACCTGTGACTTCCCTTATCTGTCATAATTTCTTCTGTCATCTTTTCTTAAACAGCAGTTCAGGTCCGCTCAAGGCCTTTCCTTGACTACCTCTTTATACCAATCATCATTCGTTTCTAGCCCTCTGGGCATGCAGGCATGCTAACTCACTTCAGTCATGTCTGACTCTTTTGTGACCCCCCCATGAACTGAAGTCTGCTAGGCTCTTCTGTCCATGGGATTCTCCAGGCAAGAATACTGTAGTGGGTTGCTATGCCATCCTCCAGGGGATCTTCCCAACCCAGGAATCAAACCTGCGTCTCTTATGTCTCCTGCATTGGCACTAGCACAAATCCTCTGCTAGCACTGTCACTCACCGAGGTGCTCCTGTCCTTGGAGTAGGTTTTCTTAGGTGGCGCAGTGGTAAAGAACCTGCCTCCCAATGCAGGAGATGCAAGAGACACGGGTACGATCCCTGAGTCGGGAAGATCCCTGAAGTAGGAAATGGCAGTCTGCTCCAGTATTCTTGCCTGGAAAATTCCATAGACAGAGGAGCCTGGCAGGCTACAGTCCATGGAGTCACAAAGTTGGACATGACAAAGCGACTAAGCATGCATGCAAGCGCACATGTCCTTGGAGTCACCTCAGTCTCTACAGATCAGGGAGAAAGAACACATAAACTATTTGTAGAAGCCTAGACACACATGGTATGTGCTAGACACAAATAAATGTCCCCACACAAAAAGCAAGTTATTTTTAGCACTGAAATTCAGTGAGAGTTCATTGAAAGTAGCTTTCATTAAGTGTGAGTCACAAGTAATCAGTCTTTGTGACATAACCTGTGAGTTAGTGAATTCTTACAGGTCTTGATGAAAACCGTTCTTTAACCATGTGGTTATTAATGGGTTTGTAAAATTGCATTAAAAGGTGAAACGAAGCCTTGAAACCTTACTTCTCCATGCTAGTTTCAAAAAACAAACCAAAAAACCCAGTCCAGTACCATGTCTCATGGCTGGACCTATGGTTTTAAGGTGTATACACTAGGTTAGCAAGAAATCTGCTCTTAAGGGGCTGCCTTTTTCATCAGAGGACTTACCACTTGGCATAAAAATTGAAAGGCTCAGTGATTAAAAAGACAAAAATGCAGGATATATTCATATTTCTGAGGTTATAAGTGACTGTGAGAATGTAATTTCTAAACATAGGTTCTAATTTTCTCTGCGTACAGAGTGACATTATGTGTGTGAGAGTTCCGTTTTCAGTGGTGAGTTCATCTTTTACTGCCTTTTATCAGAGCAAATGATGGTGCACCAGGTACTTACTCCTCTACACTAGGAGGGGTCAAGTAGATAATTAATGAGAATTAATCTGTAAAAAGGAATAAAATCTCCAATTTGAATCCTGGTTTATGACTTGGTTTATGATGCAAGTGTGAAACTTCAAAGGGAGTTAACTCAACGTGGCACTTTAATTGTGTTTTATTATATTTAAGAGCTTTATGGAAATTTTGCTGCCTGCCAAGAAATGGCCTTTGAGAATCCTTTCCTCCTCAACAGGCTGCTGGGGCCCCTGTTCCCAGAGAAACTACAGAGAGGAGCCGCTTGCACCTTCCTCATATCTGAGAAAGAAGTTGCAAACAGCTGCTAGGTGGTACACTGGCTTAGGCAACAGCCAAGGATCATTTCTCTAATGGAGGGTGAAAGCACAGAGGCCAACAGTCACCCCTCTGAAGACTCCAAATTCAAACATTCCCAAAGGCAAACTGGAAAATTTGTGTTTAGGGACAGGCTTTTAGTGAATCAAAACCACGAGGTATCAATTCTATGGTGACCTCAGAGAAGGCCATTTCCTCTACTCAAGGAAAAAAAACACCGACAAAAGCCAAAAAAAAACCAAAAAAAAACCAAATTGGGGCACACATATCTCTTCTTTGTACCTTAATTCAAGAGGACTTTCTTAATCATGTTGGCTTTGGCAAAGAAAAGACACCCTTTATTTAATAGCCATATTGTTTCCCCACCTCTTATCTTCTGCAGAGCGTGACACTAAGGGAAAAGGGCTCCTAGGTTAACATGACCTCGGGTCTGAATCCAGGGCTGAGAGCCAGGAGTCCTCCCATCTGATTCCAGCTCTGGTGCTGACTTGTCCCATGGCCTTCGGCAAAGCCGCTGAGTCTCTGTGCTGGGTCTGCCCCCTCCTAAAACGACAAAGATGATGCCATCCACCCTGACCTCATTGGGACGTTGTGCAGACTGGCGGTTTCTGATGATGGCAGGCTGAAGGAATGCTTAGAAAGGGAAAATGTTAGAGGAGAATTGGTTGATTTATTTGGCAGTGTAAGAGATAGAACAGTATGTTCAAAGGTGTTTCTGCAAAACAGAAATCAAGTAATGATATTGAAAAGTGACTTTGTTGTGAGAGGAAACTGCCTTCCGGCGTGAATAGTTGGGCTTTTCCTTTTACCCCTACTCATGGATTTGTTGTTGTTCAATTGCTAAGTCATGTCTGACTCTTTTGCAGACTATAGCCCACCAGGCTCCTCAGTCCACAGGATTTCCCAGGCAAGAATACTGGAGTGAGTTTTCCTCTCTAGAGGATCTTCCCTACCTAGGGATTGAACCCATGTCTCCTACTTTGCCAGGCAGTTTCTTTACCTCTGAGCCACTCATCAATTAGCACTATCTTTCCATATGTGGTCACATCTAGGGGTCTTTGAACTAAATTTATTTCACTTAGAATGAAGTAGAGAAAAAAAAAATACACCATTTCCTCAAAGGTAAGGCACAAGTTGTAGGGGAAAAAAATATGGAGATTGAGATAACATTGGCAGTTGGGGGGGAGTGCTGCATTTTTCCAAGTGCTATTAAAACTTTTACTTATAGCTTTGGAAGTTGAGAAGAGAGATTCAACCTCATATGTAGGGCTGTAAGATGATAGGCAGCATGTATTATTCATTTTGTCATTCAGTAAACATATATTGAATGCACTTATTTGGATATAGTTCTTGCCCTCCAAGAACTTAGACTTCATGAGAAAAGACACATGTATATCCAAAAATGTTGCAAGGTCCTAAAATGAGTGCCACAGTAGAGATACATGATGACACTGTACTAGTAGGGATAGAGGTGAGGGATGTCTTAAAAACTCTGTGGAAGCCAAAATCGAATCTGCCTTGTGAGGCTGAATGCTTTTCAGACAAAGTGATGCGTAAGAGTTTCCTGGGAATCTGAGGAGATTCAGACAGAAAGCAGAGGGACCTGTGTGTTCAAAGATACAGAAACCAGAAACAATATCATACGTTCAGAAAAGATGTAGATGAAATTTCTGATGAAACAAAGAAAATGGTACAAGATGAAGCCAGAAAAGTCGGGGAGGTCATCAGGGAGGGGGAATAACTGCAACCAACCTGCTTTTTAACCCTTGTTTTTTCATTGAAGTGTAGTAGACTTACAATGTTGTGCCAATCTCCACTATATAGCAAAGTGCCTGTTATACACATGTATACATTCTTTTTTAAAATATTCTTTTCCATTTTGGTTTATTCCAGGAGGTTGGATATAGTATTCTGTGCTATACGGTAGGACTTTGCTGTTGCTTTTTAATTCTTATTCCAATCACTTACTCACCATGGTACCTAGGGCAAGTTCTTCAGTTCCCTCAAAAGTGAAATGAGGGTTGTAATAATACATACACCATAAAGTTGTTATGAGAACTAAATTAAATACCATGTGATAATATATGTGATTAGAACAGTGACTGGCACAAAATGACCTCTCAACTAATGTAAACTTATTGTTTAAGAAATTAGGTCTTTAGTCTTCTACAGTCAGAGGAAAGCCATGCAATTATCTTAAGAAAAGCAATGCCATGTCAAGATTTATATGGAGAATAAGAAGGAAATAGACTGAGAGAGGCTGTGTGTTAACAGGGAAGGAAGACTGAGTTGAAGGAGAGGAATTTATGGAATTGAGTGATAGTAAGATGAAGGATTTCAGCTATTTCTCAGATTTGGGACTTGGGTAACTAGAACAGATGATGATGACAGTAACCCAAATAGGAAGATATATAAAAAACAGGAAGTGTGGTGGAAAATAAT
Organism: Cervus elaphus; assembly: GCF_910594005.1. NCBI lineage: Eukaryota > Metazoa > Chordata > Mammalia > Artiodactyla > Cervidae > Cervus > Cervus elaphus. Next base: position 15,066,514 of record NC_057839.1, on the reverse strand, counting down.
AAATTCAGGTTACTTACATGTGCATTTTAAGCTATCCAGGGACATTCAGGTAGGGCGTTCTGCAGGCAAGTAGAGTCAGGCCTGGATCTCTGAAAAAGCCTGGACTAGAAGTTCAATCTTGGGTGTTTTTGGACTGGTGAGATTATTCAGGGAGAAACGCTAGTGTGTCAGTCTGAGAAAGACTAGAAAGGAGACTATGAGGGCGCCAGGAGAGAATGGGCCTGCAGAAATCAGGGGAGAAGTCTGAGTCAGTCTGGAGTCATGTTTGGACTCTTATCTTCACTCCACTTCCCTATGTTGCTACCCCTTCTATGGACAGAGTCTGGGTCTTCCCCCAAGCATGTGGAATTATTTGTATCATCTCTTGTGGGATACAACATTCTTCTGTGACTTCTCTACGCTTCCAAGCTACAGGGTTTGTTTTATGCATGATTTTCTTTTAAACCACCACAAAATGCATGGCACAATATTTCTAAGAAAGGTCCCAGGAAACATTAAACATGAAACAACATTTTTCCCTGAGATTTTATTAACACATATTGGAACTGCAATCAAGTATTTTATGCCGCAGACCTGGGTTTGATCCCCAGGTTGGGAAGATCCCCTGGAGAAGGGAAAGGCTACCCACTCCAGTATTCTAGCCTAGAGAATTCCATGGACTGTATAGTCCATGGGTCGCAAAGAGTCGGACACAACTGAGCGATTTTCACTTTCCCTTTATGCATATATGACTTTAAGAGCAACTGGAAATCCAGAATCACTTTTTTTTTTAAAGACAGTTTTTTTTTTTTTTTAATTCAGCATAAAAGCAAACACCATAAGCAAAGCCAAAACTTGGAAAAGTATTAGCAATTCATATGACAGACCAAGGGCTAATCTCCCTTATTATCTTATTACACAAAGAGCATCTAGAAATTCAGGTGAATTTTTTCAGTGATAATAAAATAAATGGGCATGAGCAGCTCACATAAACAAAAGAAGAGATATGAATGGCTCCAAACAACTGAAAGGGTGCTAACTTATTCATAATAAGAGAAAGTTGAATTAATACAGTGATCACATTTTGCACTTTAGTGGAAAATACCCCCAAATTGCATGTATCGGTGAGACTATGGCAAAATAGACATTAATACATTGCAGGTGGAGGTGCAAAATTGAAGTAACCCAAATAACCTTCAAGGAAGGAGATTTAGTGAGATTTTATAAAAATTACAGATGCCTTTGCTGCTTGCTTCGGAAATCTCACTGCTAAGAATTTTAGTTACAGATAACCCTGAACAAGTTCAAAATGATGTATAGAGAAGATTATTCATTGTGACACTGTTTATAACAGCAAAAGTTTACCGTTACAAACCTAAGTGACAGCAATAGGGTATTTGGTTGAGTAAAGTATTAATGCATTCTCAGAATATAGTAACATGCAACCTTTAAAAAAAAAAAGAAACATATTAGACTCTTGTATACTAAGATGCAGAGATCTCTAAGACATTGTGTGTTAAAAATACAAGGAACAAAAAGAATACAAGGAACCTAAGTGCTATTTATTTGCTACTATTTGTGTGAGAAAGTGGGATGGTAAGAACATGTACATGTATTTGCTTATAATTATAAAAAATATTAAGGAGCAGAGCTTTTTTTCTAGTGAATCTTTTATTCTTTGCTAGTACAAACAAATATTTAGTAAAAATAATTACCACAGGGGATGGAGGAAAGTGGGGTAGAAGGTATATTTGTTGTGGGATATAGTCCATAGACAAAATCTATGAATAAGTTTAAACGACATTCAGTATTTTTATTAATGTTGTTAGAATTTAAAAATTTTTCTAATGTGAAAGAAAAGTTTAGTTACAAAATCAAAGAAGTTAAGTAAAATTATAATGTTAAAAATAAATTAGAAATATCAGTATGAACTAGTAGTTAAAAAACATGTTATTTATTATCTAGCACAGAAGTTGCCTAGAAAGGTCACCTTGGGAGCATCCACACTCATCATGCCCAGGTTTTTTTTTTTTTTTTTTTATTAGTTGGAGGCTAATTACTTTACAATATTGTAGTGGTTTTTGCCATACATTGACATGAATCAGCCATGGATGTACATGTGTTCTCCATCCTGATCCCCACTCCCACCTCCCTCCCCATCCCATCCCTCTGGGTCTTCCCAGTGCACCAGCCCTGAGCACTTGTCTCATGCATCCAACCTATGCCCAGGTTTTTAGTATCATTGCTCCCCCAAAGGGAGCCAAGAGCCTTTAAGATGTATCTGACTTCTAGTTTAGGGTAGGGAGGGCACAGATGATAAGCAAAAGCAGCTTTCACAGATTAGTGGGATCTTATCAAATGTAATAGAAGCCAGCTTTTTGAAGCTCCAACTGGCCAAAGATATGACAATTTGAACATCAGAAAGAATACTGTTTGTTACTATGAAATGAAAACCCATGATTCTCTAAGAATGCTCAAAGAGAAAGACAGAAAAAAATATGTTGGTCACTATTTGAGGAGACTGTTAAACCAAATCAACTTTTGACAATTAGTAATTTAAAAGGAGAAAGGTTAGCAATTATCCTGTCTATCTGAAAGAAATTGTGTTTCTGGAACCAAACAGCTTCAGTTGGTAAGAGAGACCTCTGCTTTACAAAAGAATAACAATTGATACATATGAAAATAATAAATTTATAAAATCATTGCTGTGCCACCACAAATGAAAATTTTGATTCACGCAGATCAATCACTGCTGATCAGTAAGGATGAGTTCTCCATTTGATACCATGTGCCAAAGATCTTGAGGTTGAAACCATCAGGTAGATGGTTGATGAAGAGCTAAACATTGGTATGGTGCCCAAACTGCACTCTATTCCTCAAAGGGGAGAAATTAGCAATGGAAGGATTGGACTGTTCCTGATACTCCATCTAGCATGGTTAATAGTGGGGCAATTCATTTGGAGTGCAAAATGATGTCACAGGGAATGTACTCTGTCTCTAAATGTTTAATTCAAATCTAATAAAGTCCTTCCTATTCATAAGAAGTGTGGGGATAACTTCCTGTTTGTAGGAAATATGGGGAAACTAGGGATAAAGTAAATGATGTCTTCAGAAAGCAGTCAAATCACGAGAAGAAATGACAATGAGATAAATGGGGGCAGAGACTGAATGAAGACTTTTCTCTATTTCCACAGAGCCATGTAACTTGTGTACTAAAAATGGAATAAATAAACACTTGGTGATTAGAGATTTTATCACATCTTATTAAACATGAACTCTAGGATATTGGAATGAGAAAAATAATTCTAAATACAGCTAGCTATTCTGTCATCTTGAAAAGAGGGTTATCAATCAGTAAGAATGTGGTTTTTCCACCATCCATGCTGTCTCAACTTCATGTTCTAAAACTCAGCTGTAGCTCTGGACCACCAAGTCCAGAATGATCTTTTACAAGGGAGGAGGGAGGGAGGTTTAAGAGAGAGGAGACAAATGTGTACCTATGGCTGATTCATGTTGATGTATGGCAGAAACCACCACAATATTGTAAAGTAATCATCCTCCAACTACAAATTAAATTTTAAAAAATGTTCTTTTTTATAAATGCAGTAGTCATGTTCCTCCTCCTCCCCTACCCACTTCCCCATTACATAAGAACCTAACCCTGCCAGATAGTCAGCCAAAGGAAAGAAGGGTGAGAAATTTCATTCTGGAAGCCTAAGGAGAATATTAGAAGCATAGGGTTTGGATGTTGAAGCTTTGGGTTCAGTTTCTTATAAGGATCCATAGCTGTTCTCACAGCAGTTTAGGTTGGTCAGACCTACTCTTGCAGCAGCAAAGAGCCAGCAGACCTGCTTTCCTTTTGCTGCTTCCTGACATCAAATAGCAGTCATAAAGAAGACCGTTGGGAAGATAGATTGTCCCAAATGTGAAACTTAGGGAAAATTGCAAAGGGAAGATACACCTACAGATCAGAGGTGCCCTCCTTCACCCCCACCCCGGGGGCCTGGGTTCTACCTGGCAGGTCACAGTGCCTCTGCTTCTGTGCATGTATCAGGGTTACAAGATGGACTCAGACTTGAATTATTTTCTACTTCCTGCAGAGGGCACAGATTTAATTTTTGAGTCATTAGATAATAGTAACACTTTCTTATTTCAATGCCTGGTAAAGGTCCTTATTTTGAGTCCCTGGGAAAAAGGCAGTGAGTGTTCTCTTGGGTCTTCCCAGGCGGTGCTAAGGGTAAAGAACCAGCCTGCCAATGCAGGAGACATAAAAGACATGGGTTCAATCCCTGGGTCAGGAAGATCTCCTGGAGGAGGGCATGGCAACCCACTCCACGTTATTGCCTGGAGAATCCCAGGGACAGAGGAGCCTGGCGGGCTACAGTTCATAGGGTCGCAAACAGTTGGACACGACTGAATAGACTTAGCATGCAGCACGCACAATCTTCTTTGTAGTGATTCTTATCAACCATATAAAGAGCAGTAACGACCTCAGGAGCAACACACAAAGAAATGGAAGGATTTAAAACTGGGTTCCTTGGGAGGAGGATTCTTCTTTTGGCTATCACTGTGGTCTCAAATTAGAGAAATGGGTGGACGAGGAGACAGAAATTGAGGATATTTGCAGACCTCGAAGTTGCAGGGGAATTAAATTCAAAGTCTGATTGATATTTGACCTGGCAAGTCACACTATCCCCAAACACCATTCCCTTGAGCAAAGGAGAAATTATGCTCATGGTAAACAAAAGGAACTTAGAAATCCAGAGAACATTTGGGCAAAGGGTTTTGAAGAAACCCTAAGTGAAGGGTTCACAGAAGTGACCACTTGCAAAAAAAGAGAAGTAGAAATTGGGAGACAACATCTGGGAAGATTCTCCAGGGCATCAAGGCAAGGTGGGGGTGGATAAGTTTATAGGGAGCCTAATGAAGCCATTTATTCAACAAGTATTTGAGTATCATCTAAGTGTTAGGCATCACGCTAGGTGCTAGGGACACATGGGTGAGGAAAAGCAGATACAATTCCAACCTTGATGGAGCTACCGGAGGAGAAGGGCAAACATCAAGATCACAGCTGTGTTAAAACACTACAGAGGCTAGGTGCTCAGCACTATAAAAGTGTGTAGTAGCGAGATTTCTCTCAGTTGAAAAGTTCAGAGATAGTTTCTTGAAGAAGTGATGCTCAAGATGAATCTTGAAGTGAAGTGGGATACAATTCAAGGCAGCAGTAATAGCATGTGTAAAACCCAGAGGGCAAGAAGAGCCTGGCTATTCAGGGGACCGAGAGAAGCCCAGAGTGAGAAAGAGCCTGGTGTAAGATCAGAGTGATCTTTCTCCTGTAAAAATGATGGTTCTTTATTTGGCAAGGAAGCTGGCTGTTTTCCCAACATTTTCTTTCTATTTGCTGGTCCAGAGACTGCATTACAAAGATTGTGTTCTGGGTCAAGATGTCCATGATCCATAGCTAACAAATTCAAGAGCATGCTTGTCAATCACTAAAGGCTAGTTAAACATTATTTTGTGCTGGGTTCTGAACTAGGAGATGGTGCCTTAAGATATCCACAGTTCCCCAGGTCTTAAAAGGCTCAGTTGGCTCGTATTAGTGAAATGTTTCATCTGCTTGGATATTTTGACCAACATCTTAATTCTGACACAGGATCCACCTGTGGAAGCTCTCTTGCAGTCAGAACTAACATATGTAATAGTGAATTGCAGAGCACGGTCTTGCCAAGACATTGTCTCTAGTTTCTTGAAATTCCTCAACATGGATCCATAGTAAAGAACAGCCCAACTGAAAAAGAGAACCTGGCTCTTTGTTCCTTATGTACTTATCCATTAATCTGTAAGTCATTTCTTCAACTCTCAAGTCTGGCTTATTTTTCCACAAATGGTAGTACTGGGCCTTTAAACTCACAGTAGGAATGAATAGATTTTTAAGCCATTTGTTGCTCTCTAGACAGCCTTTTATTCTCAATCAGAAAGAGTCTGGGCCCCAAAATGTTCAGTCTTGGGAGAAATTCCAACTCAGTAATGGTTTATCAATGTACCAAGTAAGACCACAATGAGCAAGACAGGTGTATGACAGATGTAATTCTGATTCCAAAGTAGTAAAGCATGATTGTGCCCTGTTTCTATTTGACTTCCAAGTGGTTGATCTCATAGACAAATTGGATTGGTACCGCTGCCCGCCTTAGCAAATAAGAAGACAAACATCCTTTAGGTAAGGTAGCTCAGCTTTGTTGTGCAGTTATCCCACTCCTATCTGCCAGCTTCCCCCATTTGCCTACAGCCATGGAACACTGGCATAGAGTTTTTAGAAAAATCTAGAGTCTTAGAAACTCCACAAGAATTATTCAACCAATCTACTTTTCCTCTCTCCTTAATCCTGGGTTATACCTTGTCAAATTGTTGCCCAGCGTCAGTTTATAGACTCTGCATGTTAATGGTGGTTCTCTGTTAGCTTGTCTGCAAAAATCTGGTTTATTAATACTGCTAATTTTAGATTTCAAATTGCCCATTATAATTCCCCAAGGACTAGGGGCACAACATTGTGTTCCTAAAGTCTCTAAAAGGGACAGAATAAGATTTATATATATATAACTCTGTTCTTGCATCTTAAAGTCTCTTGAGGAAGAAAAGATAAGGTACACAAACCAACTAAAGGGTCATATTTTTGTTATTAGGACCTTCTTGTTCTTAAAGATTTCACTGCACCTGCCTCGAGGTTCCCAAATGAAGATTTTTTTTCATACCATTTTCTCTGCTTCTGTTTTCCTGTAGTTTCAGTTCTGTCCCTCTACCATCCACAGGCATCAAGTTCTGCTTCTTCAGAGTCAGAAATTGACTGACATCAAAGCATTTTTTAAGTTTAGTAGCTTCACTGAAGATTTCCAAGTCCTGGAGGAGGAATTGCATCTCAAGGTCCTCTGTGGTTTGACCTCCTACTGCCAAATCCTCTTACTCCCATTTTTTGTGTCTCTATAGCCCAGTCTCTAAAGTAGCCAGCACATCCTTTCCCCTTTTCTCACAAAATGGTCACAGAATATTATAGGTACCGCAGGAGGAAAGGTCAGGGTAGTGATGGGTCTGCTACTTCAGGAATGCAGAATGTAGGACTGATCTGTTGTCTTGGGATTCTCCTGAAGCAGACCCTTAGTTAAAGAATTTTTTCTTTAGGAGGTAATCCCAGGAAACAGATGAAGAATGAGGAAGGGAGGCAGGAAAAAGAAGGAAGACAAGAGGAGCTCAGTGCTGCCAGGAAACTCTGGAAGGGAGTATTGAAGGAAATTTTTCAAAAGGCAAATCATGCCTCTCATGTAAACATAAACATGTATAAAGCTTATGTTCAACTCTTCACTGACAAGGGAACCAGTAAGATGTTACAACATGTTCAAGTGAAAATTTAACTTATTCTCTGCTGGATAAAAATCCACTGACTTTGTCATGAGTGGGAAACATTGGCTTCACCATCAATACTCTTCAAATTAGCATATGCCTCTGCAGAGTGGTGGAATATCTAGTTAAAGACAATCCAAGCTGCACGCACTTAGAAAATAGACAAAGTCCCAAAGCAGATTGCATCTCGAATTCATCTCTTTTGCCTGTTTCAAAATCTTTCATAATTTTCGCTGACAGCAGTGTGAAACATATCTCAGAGTTGTCCCACCTGAATGGCAAGGAAGCTGGAGAATTTGTGTACTGAGCCCAGTCTACCATTGATTGAGGAGTTTTGACATTCTGGCCTTTCCGGCTGGTTCTGTTCAGGGGCCAAGCACAGTCTCCTGACCATAAAAAAAAAAAAAAGAAAAGAGCCCTAGGCAGAGTCAAAGTACTGGCAAGAAACTGCCCTCTGTGTTTAGAGGTGAATGCCAAGGGGAATGGAGGAGGAGGAAAGAGGGGACACCAATCGTGCCTGATTTATTTGTCCTATTCATTTATAGGCTGATTTATCATTTTGTCTGTTTCGCATTTCCCATCAGAACGTAGGTTCCCTGAGGGCCAGAAATTTTCTTTTGTATTCTTTACTATCTCCCCAACACTTAGCCTACTGCCAGGCACACGGTAGGTAATCCATAAATATTTGATACATATTGTTGAATAAATGAGGACCTCAAGCTGGGCTCTAAGACCGACTGGAGTCCCGATTAGAGGAAGGCAGTTTGCAAAAAACTACAAGAGGCCCATATAGTCAGGCTTTGTGTACTGTCCTTGAAACCAGTCACTCGCTCCATGGCCAACCTCCACCCCATCCCAAGTCTTGTTCGTGTTACAACAGAGGAACATAAAGTACAGACTCTGCTTTCCACATACTTGAAAAGAACCAAGAACACAATATTACACCTTCTTCCCACTGCCAGTTACTATGCATTCAATATGTTTTTGCTCACACACACTAAAGCCCTTATATATGTTTTCAAGACTCAGAGCAAAGAAAGTAGAAAAGAGGCAAGAGACATTTTCTGGGAAGCACACAGTATGCTTGTCAGGACAGATATGGAAAAGTCTATGACAAAGCTAAATTGCATGTGGGCATCACTGAACAGACCCAAGAGATGTACCGGTTTTATTAAGTAGCCAGATGGCCTTCAAGAGTAGCCAGAAGAGCAGACAGGCCCCAGATGACAAATGAGGAGAGGCCCTCCCTGTGGGCATTTTTTGAGACAACGTGTTGACATTAGGTATGGAATAAATCCATAGCTGTACTGCTCATGCAAATTCTCAAGACAAGCAGGTGCTATTCACTGACCTTACCCGAATGAAATTTTGCCAGAGAAAATAGCCCAACTCTTTTAAATTCAATTTTTGCAGTTTCCTTCTCCCATCCCCCTCTCCAAAAATTCAAAACAAAATTCCAAACAACAAACAAAATGGGGAAAACATAACTTGAAAATTGCCCTTCATCTGAAATGGTTGACAGATGCCTTACAGAAATTCGGAGTATTGTCCGGCTGCTTAGAATCTACTCATATGAAATGGAGTGCTCATGAAAGCATCACCATTGTCAGATTATAAGGGAGCAATTTTAAAAAACACTATTAAAATACAATTTTAAAAAAATCTATTAAATGGATACATGAATTTTTATTGGTGTCAATACTATGTACCAGTGACATTAAATGGTTTCAAAATTCAGAGAATGTTGTAGATTGCATATAGGTTTTAATCCTCAGAAGAAACTCTAGGGTTTGTCCATGGTGATGTAAGTACCCATTGTGTATGTATATGTGTAGGTGTGTGTTCTTGAATTTGTATCTGATTCTCTAGGGAGAGATGACTCTGAGAACCTGACCACACTTTGTCCAGTTGAGTAACCCGCAGAAGGTATTTGGTGGCCAGATGAAAAATGGCAGTGGATAAGCTATCCCACCTCCTCTTAGAGGTCATTTTACTTTTGGATGACTTAGAAATTATCCAATCATTTGCTCAAAAAAGGAATTTTTGAATTACTACTGTGCAACACACTGGTTATTTTTGTCATTTAAAAAGAAAGATTTTCTTTTCCTTTGTGGAGCTTATGTATTGTTGTGGAGAATAGCAGCAGATAGATAGATCAAAGATACAGTTTAAAAAATACTAAGCAACAAATGTACAAAATTGCAGAGAAACATTTTTAGTGGATCATATACACTAAGAAAACAGAGAAATATATGAAGTAACTGTAAAAATAGAGTATGGGAACTTAATGATGGGAACTGAGAGAAAATTACTGGCATTTCAAGAAAGCCAGCAATCCATCACTTGTCAACAAGAACTCCTAGAGCATCGCTGCATGCCCAGGACTATGCAGGAGGCATGTAAAGAAATGTTAAGCATATTTTTTCCTATACGGGACCTCAGATCACAGTGAGGATTCAACCCTGCACAGATAACAGAATGAGTGAATAACTCCTGTATGTGATTAAGAAGAAAAAAAGTTAGCATAGAGAAGGAAGGTTCCTTAGAGAAAGCATGTTTGGGGGAATCTTGGTTAGGAAACAAGGAGTTAGGTTTTACCCTGGCCACTTCTATCCAAGAGATTATTCAGATGCAGAACCAGATGAAATGGCCTCAGATTCTCGCCTGTTCTAAAAATCCAGCCTTTTCACTGTTAAGAGAGTGATCATGATGGGAAGAGTATGTAGCAGCATCCGGCACTAGTTTGACGAACTGGAAGGCATGAGGCAACTATAGATGCCATCAGAACAGTGAAGAGTGATCGCCACTCCAGGGGAAGAGGTGGGGAATTGAGATTCTGTCATGACGCCGTCTCTGAATTTTCACTGCTTGTCAGTGGATATGAGACTCTCTTCTTTAAAATCCTACTTAGCAAACTGTTTCATTCTTTATACCTGACCTAATGGAATGTACAGCAGCAGCATCTATTCAGGACCCAAATGTCCAGGAGGTGGATATGTTCTTTTTCTTCAGGTCTAGGGCAGCAAAAGCTTGATCCATCAATTTAGAAACAAGGTTTGTGCTACAATCATTCTGATTGCAGGGACATCAATATTGACAAAAATGCCCCTGAAATGTTGATAAATGCAGGATTTGTATGTCATGCATGGGGTGGGCTCCATCAGACAGACTGAAAGCTTTGCAATATCCAAAGGAATAGAATAGAGCAGAACCCATGAATGTTGACATGCAGCTTCCGGGCATGATGTTTGCAGATTCCCGAGGAGCTCATGGAAAAGACTGACTCTGTATCATCTAGGGGTAGACAGAAGACAGCACTAAAATGAGGACCAACTCCTGGCTTTTGTTTCTGCCTCTGGAAGACACCCTGGCAGTGTCTCGAGATGCTGTAAAGCCAAGGGGTTTGAATTATTGGGAAAGTTAGCCTGTGTTTTTCTTTGCCTGTGGGAACAGAGAAAAAATTTTGCTAAATACTTTTTTTTTTCTTCTTCTTTCTGCAATTATCATCACCATCTTCTCTTCTTGTTTGGAATTTGTCCAAGTGCTTTTGGAACAATCTGAAGCTTAGAGTCAAGACTATCACATTGACTTGGTTACCCTGAACTCTTTCCTCTATGCTCAGAATAGGGCTAGACTCATGGATGTAAAACATCATACTATGACTAGTGATCCTATGAGTTGTTTCTGCTTAGGGTATGGACATTTGTCTAACAGAAGATATGCCCTTTGAGAACAAACATCCTCTCAAGTGATAATAGCTCATTAAGAACTAGGCTGATTTAATTCTATTAAAAATTAATAGAGTTTCAGAAGATGGTGCAATAGTAAAGAACCTGCCTGCCAATGCCAGAGGCTCAAGAGATGCGGGTTCAATCCCTGGGTCAGGAAGATCTTCTGGAGAAGGAAATGGCAATCCACTCCAGTATCTTACCTGGGAAACCCCATGAACAGAGCAGCCTGGAGGGCTAGAGTCCATGGGATCTCAAAGAGTCAGACACGACTGAGCACACACACAGACACAAATATACATGATTCATAGCTATTGTATGCAATACCAAGTATCAGTCATTCAAAATATGTGAATACTTTATAAGTAAAAATATTAAAGTATAGAGTTCTTCCTTTCAGGAAGGCCAAGAAAAGGAACCCTGTTCAATCCATATATTTTTAAAAAACATGACAGTTGAGGCAAGCCCTAACAATCTTTTAAAGTCAATTATCAATGTAAATGAGCCGGCCGGATTTACATAGACTTGGTGAGACTTCAGAGGCTCCCTGGCATCAAAGACCTCATCCAGATAAACTGTCTGGAGAAGAATGAGCGAACAGACAGAGGAACTGGCTTACAGATGTTAACCCTTTCTGGGCTTATCGCTGATATTTGCAGAGAGTCATCTGGGTTAGGTTTTGAGGGGGACTGAGTAGAGAAGAAGGAGCAAGAGACTAGAAATAAAAAGTCCAGGCTCCAATTTACTTGCAACCTGTGGAAGAGAGAAGGGAACTGCTGTTTCTTGACTGCTACTTGTTCTGGTCTGCGTCTTTGTAGTATCATTTCTTTACTCAGAGTGGCAGTTGAGTTATCCTCAAGGATGCCTTTTAGCTCCCATGGGCTCCTTCCAAGTCTCTAAACTTTAATAATTTCCCTTTATTCCTCATCTATGGGTCATCGCTGCCCTTGCAGTTACCTCTTGTACAGGGTATTACTATCTGATTCTTGCCTCTTTGCTTGTCTGGTGCAGGGAATCCTTGCTTTGCACAGTTGCAATAGATACACATTTCAATTACTGCAATATAGTTAAATTATTCCAATTTCCCAACAACGCAGTCAAATTTTAGTTGCTATATTAATAGCATATTAACTGAGAGCAATTGCATAACATACAGACTTTGTTGTCAGCTCTTTAGTCCACAAATCATTATGTATATAACAGATGTGCACCATGATTGGTGACCAATCACATTATTTCTTTCTAAATCCATTCGATTGGTCACTCTGCATCTGTTGCTCCCTTCCCACACACAAACAGCAAAGCATGCGGTTGCATTGTCTCCCAGACTCACAGTGATAGACTCACATGGCATTTGATGAAAAAGAGCGAACTGGTCAATAAAGATGAAAATGCAGCAATGAAAAGGAAAAGTGATAGTATTAGAAGGGGAATTTAAATTGAACAGAATGGAGTTATAGGAGAAACAGCTGACCAAACATTGATATTGCTGTCCTTCAAGAGACTCTGGAAGTGTAGGCAGGGGAAGTTAGGACAAACTTACAGCATAAATGAGGAAAGTGGGTTTGGCTTAAAGGATGAAGGTGTCTGAGAGGAAAAGACACCGGCAAGACTCTTCACATCAAAGAAACTCTAGGAGATATTTTATGACATTGAAATTATGAGAGGTAAAATGTTGAGAGCTGACCCAAATGTAGAAATGAGTATGACAATTTGCTCATGCACAAATTAGATGCTTGATAAACATGGTAAATTATAAGACTAGAAGACAAGCAAGCACTTGTTCAAATTCTTCTCTCTCTCTCTTTTTTTAAGAAAGTGATTTATTAGAAGGAGTAGTCCTTGCACAGTTGTGGGCTGTTGGAGTAGTCTTTCTTGGCCATTACCTATGAGTCTAGATCTGAGCTTCAAGTTATCATAGATCAACCAGGCTGGTGGTCGAAAGTCCAGATGGAGGCGGACATTGAAACCCATGAAACCTATGAGGATGAAGTGGAATCCACAAGGATAAACTGGAGCCCATGTCTGTCTCACATCTCTAATTTCAACTTTGGCCATAGAGCTGTCCACTCATGGCCCAGGACATGAAGAAGTGGAAACAAAGGATCTGGCAAGAGTTTGAACAGCAGTTGATCCAAGTGCTGCCCTCCACCAATGAGATGAGCTAATGGATCTAAGATAGCATGCATGATCCACCACAGCCCATGAAGCCCTGCGCTAACCTTTGGTGCATGAAAAGTATGGCTGGTGCTTCACCTCTGCCTTCCAAATCTATCACAAAATATTTTCTGTGGTATAGCTAACCCCGAATCATACAAGGAAGGAATTTCTGGGAAACACCGTTCAGCTTAGCTAAGTAAACACAACCCAAAGCCACCACACGTGCCCTGTAAGACCTGGCATGAACTGACCCCTGCCTACTTCTCCATCCTTCTCTGAGTGAACGTTCCCCCTTTTCTATTCTTTTTTGTCTCTTTTAGTTTTATTGAAGTATAGTTGATTTACAATGTTGCATTGATTTCTCCCATACAGCAAAGTGACTCAGTTACATATACATATTTTTTCATTTTCTTTTTCATCATTTATCATATATTCCCCTGTGCTATATAAATTACTCTTTTAAATGTTTTACAAAGATGTAAAACACTTTTAAAGCATTAGGAACGTGGAGGTTTAATTATAGGGTGCTAAACAATATCAGTTTTAGCATATTTTTCATTTTCTTATACATTTACAACAATAAGAGACTTTAATGTTTGACAATAATTTCTAAAGTTCATAGAACAATCACAGTTTTTCCCATTGATTATTAAGACCACTTTCTATAGCTGCAGCTTGCACAATAACTTTTACAGACCTGTGTTATCAGGAAAAGCAAAGACTGTGTATCTGGTTAATTTTTTAGAGCAAATTATTTCTGTTTAAGGTGTGGATTTTGTTCCCTGACTTGACCTGGATCGATACTCCAGCCTTTTTTTTTTTTTAACTTTTATTGGAGTGTAGTTGATTTACAGTGTTGTATTAGTTTTGGGTGTACAGCAAAGGGAACCAGTTATGCATATACATATATCCACTCCTTTAGACTCCTTTCCTATATGAGCCATTACAGAGTACTGAGGAGAGTTCCCTGTGCTATAGAGTAGGTTCTTATTAATTATCTATTTTGTATATAATAGTGTATATATGTCAATCTTAATCTGCCAATTTATCCCTCCTCTTCCTTTCCCACCTAGTAACCATATATTTGTTTTCTAATTTTTGTGACTCTGTTTCTGTATTGTAAATACGTTTATTTGTACCATTTTTTTAGATTCCACATTTAAGCACTATCATATATTCATCTTTCTCTGTCTGATTTACTTCACTCAGCAATGACAAATTCTAGGTCCATCCATGCTGCTGTAAGTGGCATGATTTCATTCCTTTTATGGCCGATTGATATTCCACTGTATACATGTACCACATCTTCTTTACCCATTCCTCTGTTTTTACTTTACATTTAGGTTGGCTCCATGTTCTGGCTATTATAACAGTGCTTGAATGAACATTGGGATACATGTACATTTTTGAATTATGATTTTCTTCAGCTACATACCCAGAAGTGGGATGCTGGATTGTATGGTAGTTCTATCTTTAGTTTTTTAAGGACCATTCATACTGTTCTCCATAGTGGCTGCATCAACTTACATTCCCACCAACATTGTAGCAGGGTTCCTATTTGTCCAAACCCTCTCCAGCATTTGTTATTTGTAGACTTTTTGATGATGGCCCTTCCAACTGGCCAATGAGGTGGTACCTCATTGTAGTTTTGATTTACATTTCTCTAAGAATTAGTATCCCAGGTAGTACAGTGATAAAGAATCTACCTACCAGTGCAGGAGACACAAGAGATGCAGGTTTGATCACTGGGTGAGGAAGATCCCCTGAAATAGGAAATGGCAACCCACTCCAGTATTCTTGCTTGGAAAATTCCATGGACAAAGGAGACTTGCAGCTACAGCCCATGGGGTCTCAAAGAGTCAGACCTGGCTGAGCACGCACAAGAATTACTGCATACACACACCTGTACAAGAATTAGTAATGCTGAACATCTTTTCATGTGCCTGTTGGCCATGGTTGTCTTGTTTGGAGAAATGTCTATATCGGTTTTTTTCTCATACTTTGATTGGGTGATATGTCAGTCTGTTGGAAATCTCCACCTCTTGTGACATTTTTTTGCCTTTCATTGCTAGTTAGTAGGAGGGAGCAATGAATGAACAGCTGGAAGACTTGAGTTGGAATCCAAGTTCCATTAGTTTCCTGAACATAAGTCACTTAACCTCTCCGAGTTCCTGTTTCCTCACTTAAAAATGAAAGTGATAACAAAATCAGCCACAGGAACAGTTGTCATGAGAGCCCAGTGACACACACATGAAAGGAACATGTAGTAGTAGGTTACTGGGGTAGGCTGGATAATGGCCCCCAAAGATGTCCACATCCTAATCCCCATAACCTGTGACTCTTAACTTGGCCAAGTTAATGTCAAAGTGGGCTTTGCAGACGTGGTTAAGTTAAGGGTAATGTGATGGGAGAATGATCTTGGATTATCTGGATGGGTGCTAAATGCAATTACAGGTGTCTTTAGAGGGAGGCAAAGGGAGATTTGAGTACTGAAGATGACATGAAGGGAACCAATACTGACGTGATGCACAGTGAAGAAGGTAGTGGCCCCAAACCAAGGAATAAAAGTGGCCGCTACAGACTGAAAGAGTCAAGAAAACAGCTCCTACTCTCACAGGCTCCAGAATGAACCATCTCTACTGACACCTTAGCTTTAGCTCAATGAAACTGATTTATACTCTGACCTCCAGAGAATAAATGTATATTGTAAGCAACTAAATGCGTGATATGTTAGAGCAACAATAGGAAACTAACACAGCTACAAAGTGCAGGGATTATTGCTGTACTCAGTGAAACTGCTCATGCAGCCTCTTCTTCCTTACATCTTTTCTTTGGATTCATCCTAACTAGAATGAAGACCTTTAGAAAGCACTTGGAATGTTAAGTCGGAGAAAGACAGGCAGCCATGCATGTTTATCGTTTGTCAAGTAGAACCAAGGAGGTCACAACTTTCGTCTTCTGCGGTGCACATTCATATGACCTGAAGGTCATAATTTGTCCAAGTCTATTCTGATGAATTCTCTCCAGTGCAGTGAAATGGTTTGTTCTACTTGTACATCTTTTTCCAGAAAGGTGTAGGTAAATCAGTTGTCTTCATCTTGCCCTCATTTCAATGTATTGTGCATAGTGAGATAAACTCTCTGGCCCTGCCCTCCTGAGTAAATTAAGGGAACTGACTCCAGAGAAAAGAGTGGTCTGGCAAAGTTGTATGCAGGCTGAGCTTTGGGACCCATAACATGACAAACTTCTATATCTCCCAAAGATAAGTTGGAATGACTTGTTTGCCTCACTGGCAGTAAAGGGGTTATATGTTTGCTTCAGTGACACCCAGAATATCAACTCCCATCTTTCTCTGTAGCTTTGGTCTCTGCCATTTAGTCATCTGGGTGTTGAAATTGCTGATTGACTTACTTTTAAAGGACAAAACCAAATGGTAATAATGTTTCAGTGGGTTTATCACTACCCACCTAGACATGCCCAGAACGGAGAACCAGATGGCACATGACCTGCTATCTTTAGTGGAAAAATCAGGTATTATGGGGATAAGTCTTAACATGCGCCTTTCATGGTAAAATACCAGTGAAGCTTTCTCCTGAGTGGATTGGCTAAATCTGTCATTATACAAATGGCTGGCTCCAAAGGGAGGTTTCTCCATCAGTACCCTTACTGGTCATGCCTTGATGGCCTCAACCTGGTCCCCAGCATGGTCAGGTGGGATGTGTCTCACTGGGGAGCTGTGGAAGGATGGCATGCTAAGGGAAGCACCCAGAAGTCTTGGTGTCAGGGCTCTTTAGCATATTCACTAAAATAGCTCAGCAAAACCCGACCTTAGCATTATCACAGTTGCAAGTAAAGGGACAATCTGACATCTTGTGCCCTCATCTGAAATAGTAAAAACATATGCAATGCTACCTTATGTAGTATTTTTGCCAAAAATGTTTAAAAGAAGTGTAGTTCTGAGAACTTAATCAAATAAATACAGAGTGCAAGACACTCTTGTAAAAGAGCTCCTGGACTCTTCAAAAAAAAAAAAGTCAATGTCATGAAAAACAAGAGAGGCAGGAGTAGATGAGCATTTTCTAAGTTAAAAGAGACTAAAGAAACATAACAACCAAATACGATGTGATAATTTGATTGGAGCCTTGATATTTTGGAGATACTTAAATGTGGACAGCACATTGTCTATTTCAGAATAAATGTTAATTTCTCTGAGATAATACTATTTAGCTAGAAAAATATCATAGTATTAGGAAATACAAGCTGAAATATTTACAAGTGAGATTTCATAATATAAACTATTGACTTTCACATCCTTTAATTATAAATAAAAAGAGACTAAGAGTGGGTACTACGTGGTAAAATGTTAACAACTGGGGAAACTTGATGAAGACTAAATTGGTATTCCTTGAATTGCTTTTCAATTCTTCTACAGATATGACTTTTTTCCCCCAAATAATTGTGATTATAAGATATTTTTCAATTACCCCCACCCCCCAAAATTCAGGGGACTATAGAAATTTACTTCATTCTGAGAATATCTAGACACAATTTTTAAATGTCACAAGTTCTTTTGTCTACCAGTGTTCAATTAAAGTAATAATGTCAACAGTAAATGCAGTGTTGATAGTTCCTTATAATACACAGCATTCTAGTGTTCAGAGTATGTTAATGCCTGCATCTGCATCGTATTTGATATAACTTGGCCACTGAACACAAAGGTCTTCATTATAGATGAAAATTTGGCAAGTCCAGTTCTCTTTCTATCTCTTCACTTTGCATTGGCGGTGCCTGGTTTTCTTATGAAACTAGCCTTCTAGCATGAGAGCCTGGCCCTGGATTGTTTTATATGTCCCGACCCCCTGATTTTGCTCTGGTCCCAGATCCTGACAGTTCTTATTAACAGACAAATAATGAATTATATCTAGGAGGGTGGGGGAGTTTTTAGCCACTCAAACAAGACAGCTGTCCCAAACTAATTAGTAGTGGGTGTGTTTGCCATCAACAAAAAGTATAAAGAGTGAGTACTACACTAATTGCAAAAGTTGTTGATTTTTGGATACCTGAAAAGGCAGGAAAAGAATAGAACTTTGAAAAGTAGTGAGTACTTAGGCCCTTTTTCTTTTGATTATTGGATAAACTGAAGATTTAAGTTCCAGGTCTTGTTTAAATTCAGAATTTCACCTGATTTTTCCTAATATTTGCACAGCTTGGCGAGACTTAATTGGAGGTTAGTACAAAGGCATGTCTTATGTTGATATTGATTTGAATGGTGAGTAGAGCCATGGCTACTGAGAACAGCTCTCATACAAGACTTGCACAATAGGGGGATTGTTTCAACAAAGAACCAAAAAATTTAAAATAAATAAATAAATAAGGCATTCAGTTCTCAAGTTTGTCATCCAAAAGCTTAAGAGAATTTATGTGGAGAAATTCTATATTGTGTACATAGTAACTCAAAAATAATCACTAAATTGTTAATTAGGTAATAATTATCCAAGACACAGAAGAGATCTATACAACACTTCAGAAATCTCTAGGTTAGTCCAAGAGTCTGACCACAGATGAGTAAATTATAGACTATGACCTAAGGTGTACAATAACAAAATCAAGCATGGTGCAATTTTAAAACAATGACGTTAAACACTATAACACTTCTGAAGAACTTGTTACCATCATGGGAATTTCCTTGTCAGTCTCAGCCTTCCCATTAAAGTTAGCAGACACACCCATGCTTAGAGAAAGCCTTGTCTTGGGTAGCAGAGGCCTGGGTAGCCGAGGCCTGGGTAGCCTGGGTAGCCTCAGGAAAAGTCCTATAATTTTACTTATATGAAAAACCTGAGGAGCCTGGGCAACTATTAACCAGTAATATTTACTGAATATTTACTGTGCATCAGGGCTTCCCTGATAGATCAATTGGTAAAAAATCTGCCTGCAATGCAGGAGACTCTGGTTCAATTCCCAGGTCGGGAAGATTCCCTGGAGAAGGGAAAGGCTACCCACTCCAGTATTCTGGCCTGGAGAATTCCATGGACTGTAACTAGAGCAAAGAGTCAAACACAACTGAGCAACTTTCACTTCACTTTCACTTACTATGCATCAGGCCCCGTGCTGAGAGACTTATATGCAAATCTCCTCTAACTCTTGCAACAACCCAGTGGGGTAGGCCCTATATTTTATTTATTTTGCAGGAAGAGGCGGGGGATCAAGAAATCAGGCTGCTTGCTCAAGTTCACACAGAAAGCAAGTAGCAATACCAGGACTAGAACCTCCTCCGGTTCCAGACCTGTGCGCCTTTAAACATCTGTGCGTACTCTTTAAGCAGGAAATGGAAGCGCAATAATTCTGTCATCGATGATCACCCCTTTCAAATAACTCTTTAGAGTTTAGAATTCTTTGAAAACAGTATTTCAAATGACCACTACATGAAGGCAGTGGAACTGGCCATGATGTGAAAAGAGGACCCTCACCCATGGGCAGGACTTCCAAGGCCGTGAGCAGGTCTTGGCACTGCGTGGCCACCATCTCCCATGTGTGACTCTACCCTGCGGTTGGGACCAGCTCCTTTTGCACAATTCTTGGCAAGTTCTCCGTGTTCTCCTTGGTCTTGTTCCTCAGGATACAAGAAAAATGCAGGATTGTCTCTCTCCCTTGAGGCTGCCTCATTTGCCATCTGTCTCAGACTTGGCCCCAAGGGGAAGCTCTGCCACACTCAGTTTTTCTGATCCTTTTCCTTCTTACCATTGATCCTCACGGAGATATCAGTCCAGTGGGGACATTGGCTCTCTGATTTCAGGAACTCTCTCTCCACTTTAGCATTTATCAGCCTCTGTTCTCTAATGAGAAGAGTGTAGGCAATAAAACATCCACAAAACAGAGTGCAATACAAATGATCTGCAGCTTTCAGATGTTTGTTTTACTAATTATCTGCCCAAAATGTGACTTCTTTTGGTGCCTAGCAGAAGGGTTTTTGATTCTCCTTTTGCAGACAGAGTTGCTTGATAAGGTTGATAGATGCCAGCAAAACTGGGGAGACCGGCCTTTTCCAAACCTGCATTGCTTTCAAGCAGCTGCGGTAGAAATCAACCAAAGCACCCAAGGGAAGGAGACCCAGTGATATCACACACAGTGAAAAAGAGAGTGAGATTTTATGATGGTGCTTAGCAGCTATAGACATGTGGAAAGACATTAGAATTTACTCATAATTGACTAGCACAAACCAAGTGATAATTGAATATCGTTTATAGGTTACAGGTGGATAGTAAAGAATGAACCAGTGAGTGAATAAATACAGGGACAAACATTAGTTAAGCATTAACAGTGATGGACCTTTCGTGTGTATAAATCTTCCCCATGGCTCTGTGAGATAAAATTGCTATATTACTTTTATAGGGGAGGAAACTGAGGCTCTAAATGCATGAGATACAAGTGACCAAGATGATCGAGCCAGACTCTGGAGACTTCTGAATACAGATTTCCCTTGCTTTGGGTTGTTTAAAAATGTACCTGGGATTTTGTTGTTATTCAAGGATGGTGAGACCAACAGCTCAGGAGACAAAAAGATAAGAGTTTGTTACTCACAGTTCTCAAGAGGAAGGGGCAAAGATCACTACACAGAGCTACTTGGGAAACACCAAGTCTGGTCAGGAGGCAGAAGAATGAGGGAAAAGGTTGGACACAAAACTTTATAGTGGTTGTTGCAGGAAGGAATGGGCAGGCAGGCTAAGCAGCTGAGCTTAGGACTGGGTAATTTGAGTGATTTTGGCAGACTCTGAGATATTGGGGGAGTCTACCTGTCGGGTACCCGAATCCTGGAGTGGTTTAGAGCAGAGGGATCCTATCCTCAAGAGCAGGGACCGGTAAAAGGAAGCAGGTGGGGGTATGGATTCAGGATTCATTGGTTGTATATGAAAGGCATGCCCACGGGCAAGCTATTAGCCGTCTCTAGGAATCAGTTAACCTTGAGAGGAGCAATTCTGTCCCTAGATCTGCAAGGCTCCAAAATAGCAATGTATCATAAAATATAGGACATTTAAAACATGATTAATGCTACATGGGTAAAATATATAGTTTTTATATCTGAGATTAGAAGTAACTAATGACTTAAATTCTGGAAGCTTATGATGTGGTCTTCCAAAATACAGCTGAAAATTTAGCTAAAATGTTTGACAGCCATTTTTAAATAGCTCAAAGTTCTATTCTGTGTTTTGGGTTCATCCCAAAGCAAAGCCTTTATCCCTGGCTCTAATCTTTGCCAATTTTTAAGAAAGTGTCTTCCTTGGCTAGGAGGCAGGCCCCCTTGTGTGGACCGCAGCTGTCTGTTGGTATGACAACTGATTTCCCAATTTTTCTCTCAAACTTCAGAGACTATGGTTATTTAAAAATACAACCCATGTTATCTTTGCTTCTCCATTTTTGGATGAGTTGAAGTCCACAGGCAGAAATCTCCTCTCTTGCGTTCATGCATACCTCTTATTAAATAGTCATTATGATAATGTTTATAAATTATCTGAGATTTCTTGAACATTTACTCTGTGTCTGGCATTGTGCTAATTATTTTACATGCATGTGAAAATCGCTCAGTCATGTCCAACTCTTTGCAACCCCATGGATTATACAGTCCATGGAATTCTCCAGGCCAGAATACGGCAGTGGGTAGCCTTTCCCTTCTCCAGTGGATCTTCCCAACCCAGGGATCGAACCTAGGTCTCCCACATTGCAGGCAGATTCTTTACCAGCTGAGCCACAAGGGAAGCCCAAGAAGGCTGGAGTGGGTAGTCTATCCCTTCTCCAGTGGATCTTCCCAACCCAGGAGTCAACCCGGGGTCTCCTGCATTGAAGGCAGATTCTTTACCAACTGAGCTATCCAGGAGAAGAAAGGGATGACAAAGGATGAGATGGTTGGATGGCATCACTGACTCAATGGACATGAGTTTGAGCAAGCTCCGAGAGTTGGTGATGGACAGGGAAGCTTAGCGTGCTCAGTCCATGGGGTCGCAAAGAGTTAGACATGACTGAGTGACTGAACTGATTTTATATCCATTTTGTGATTTTTATCCTTGCAGCAACTCTCTGAGATAAATGTTGTTAGTCTAATTTTTGAGATGAGGGAACCAGAGCAGGGAATGTAAATAAATCACCAAGACTAGCAGGGCTGTGCCTGATTCAGCCCCAAGTCTGTCCGACATCGGTGCTAATGCTTTTTGCCATTAGCTGCCTTTCAATCTTCAGTGTACATTTTTCTATTACAACAGGGTACCACTTATTTGTACCTGCCAAGCCCATGGTTTCACAGACAGTGGTTATGTAACAATTTCCCAAACCAAGTGTGTTCTTTATAGGAGGGTGGAAGCCAGGGACAGAATCTTAGGTCCTAAGAGAATAGGAAGTGGGGCAGGCTGGCCCAGGAGGAAGGCAGGTTGATGGCTTTGAAGAAACTGATATATCAAGCAGGGAGGATCTGAGGTCATCATGGAGCCACCAAACAGGGACTCAGTTACTGAAAGTGAAGGCAGAGCTTGGTGATAGAAGAGCCAAGGAAAAGGCCAGCAGTGGAAGTTGTCATAAGGCCAGAACAGGGCCAACTGCTGGGCCAGAAGGGTGCATAGCCTGAGAGCTTGTCAAGGGAAATGTCCTTTCCTGGCCTTGCTAGAAATCATGAATGTTCCTGAGTCCTAGGTGGGGTTGGACCTCTGGGTGAGACCTTAGTATTCTAACTTCAAGAGTATAGGGGAAGTACGGGCTAGGGTCAGAGAGACCTCATGAATATGCATTGCCAACACTTGGTCGCTAGTCTCATCCATCTACTTTTAGGTGTGTTGAAGCAGAAGGGAGGTACTTGTGGGTATGCTCTGAAGGGTGAAAACTGAAAAATGTCCCCATACACACATATTCTTAAACTAACCTCCAACTTTAACTGAATTCCTGCCCCCCCCCGCTCCCCCCCCCCCCCCCCCCCCGCCATTATGGGCTTTGGATTCAAACATTATTTTTCTGAAGGTTCTGGGCTAAATATTACTCTTATTTTGGGAGGAGTAAGAGGTTAACCACTGGCACCCATATTAATAAACCTTGACTTGTATGTAAGGATATCACAGTGGTGAGCCTATCTGGCAGAAACCGGGACCTGAGGACACAACTGAATCACAGTGCACGTAAATTGTAATGGGGAATGCCTCCCTAAAATACAGTCGGCTAGGTGAGACACAGGAGGGCTGCCATGAGTGGAGATCTCAGTACTAGGGAGGTGAGCAAGGGGTGGGGGCAGAGATCAGGGGAAAGAAGGAACGCCCACTGTGTACCTTTCATATGCTAGTATTGTTCCATGTTTGGTATCTCATCAAACATAAGAATTGCAAAGTAGGTGTCGTAATTCTGCTAACTCTGTGGAAATCAAGGTTCAAGGGATTAGAATAAGTGTCCAAGGTCCCTCAGTTACTGGTGCAGCTAGGATGAAAATCTGGGCCTGTCTGAAGCCCATGTTCTTTCCCACTGTGCCACAGTGCAGAAAATGCCAAAGATAAATTCGTCTCTCCTAATTTTCCCCAGAGTCCATTCCAATGATAATGAGAAGTGATGAGCAATCTGTAAAGTGGGTCTTTTAATGTAAGCCATGTCCACAGACTCTGACTCTTCAGTTCTGTGGACCAAAGTTACTTGATAGCGCTCCAGGAGAGCTAACACTCACGCTCACTATTTTGGAATGCTAAATGCTTTCCTTCATTTTCAAATTGCTTCTCCGTTTAAAAAGCAACATGAAAAGCTTTTCAAGTTTTAAAAATGACCGCAGGGAGACTTGTACATGTCATTTTGAACTGTGACTGTTGAGAAACAAATGTCGTTTTTATTTTTAAATGTTCCTTCAACTCACAAAGACATTTAAGAAACAAAAATGAAGCTTCTAAAACATCCTACTTACCCCAGATTGATTTGTTCTTTGCAGAGCTAGAGCCAAATGGTAGTCAAAAAGAACTGCTTAGACTAGGTTCTACAGCCCAGTGGGTGGTCTCAGGATTGTGAGGGACTCTTTAGGGTCTTCCATTATTGTGAGTCCACTGAGACCCTCCAATGAAATACGTTGTCCTCAGTACTAGCTCAAGTAGCCCACATCTATAACCACTTATTGAGAGCTTACAAGATGGTACATTCTGTCTCCACTATTCCATACCTCAACATATTGGTATTAGGAAGTAGACCTGATTAGTTATGTCTAGACTTTGCAACAATATTCCACTCATTTTCCATCTGTTTTATATGGGAATCTCTGAAGGAAATGTGGCCCAGGACAAGTCTTGGTGACAAATGAATCTGGGAGACAGTGTGAGACGCAAAGCCAGGTTGTAAAGTTGATGATGACCAAGCCCTGCTTAAGGGTAGAAGAAAACTCTTCACCATCTGAACACTGACTCTAAGTCAAGATTTCCAAAGGAAGCTTTTAAGTCAATTGCTAACCAGTATTTCGGAAACCCAACGGGATAGCTATTCTTGTTTTGTTTCACAACTGAAGTGAAATCCTTTCAGCCACGTTTGAGCCCAAGAGACTGGAGGAATAATGTTTTCTTTGTTTACTATTAGGGCAAATAAGAACTCCTGCTTTCTTCCCAGTGTAACTCAGGGAAAATGAAATTTCAATCCTGAAATATTTTTGAAAAGCTACATTCTTTGATCATGAGATTAAAGAATACAAGAAGAGTTGACTTCAAAAAATTACACAGAGGTTAAAATGCAAGAATTCACTTTTATAACCTCAGATTCATCAAGGGTGCCAACCTCAAGCTGTCTGCCACTTTCATTTACGTCTCATGGGGTGACCTTGAACAGAGCAGTGACTCTATTTTTCTTTCTACAAATACTTATATAGCAGCTAACCTTCAGATTGAAGGATGTGACTATTTCAGTGAATACAGGCATACCTCAGAGATTTTTAGGCAAGTGCAATAAAGTAAATATTGCAATAAAGCAGGACATAAATTTATTTTTGTTTCCCAATGCATGTAAAAGTTATGTTTACACTATACTGTAGTCTATTAAGCAGTCAACAGCCTTCTATTTAAAGAAACAATGCACATGCCTTAATTAAAAATATTTTATTGCTAAAAAGTGCTATCCATATAATCTGAGCCTTCATTGAATTGTAATCTTCTTGCTAGTGAAAGTTCTTACCTTGATGTTGATCGTTGCTAGCTGATCAGGGTGGTGGTTGCTGAAGGTTGGGGTGGCTGTGACAGTTTTTAAAAATAGACAATATTGAAGTTTGCCTCAGAGACTGACTCTTCCTTTCACGAATCATTTCTCCATAGTATAAAAAGCTGTTTGATAGCATTTTACCCACAGCAGAACTTCTTTAATTAATATAATTGGAGTCAATTCTTGCAAATGCTGCCTCTGCTTTATCAGCTAAGTTTATGTAATATTCTAAATCCTTTGTTGTGATTTCAATAATCTTCACAGCATCTTCACCAGGAGTAGATTTCATCTCCAGAAAAGTCATCTATTTAAGTATTATCACGAGGTTTCAACAATGAAGTCACATCTTCAGACTCCACTTCTAGTTCTCTTGTTATTTCCGCCTCTGCAGTGACTTCATCCACTGAAGTCTTGAACCTCTCAAAAGTCATCCATGAAGGTGGAAATCAACTTCTTCCAAACTTCTGTTAATGTCAATATTTTGATCTCTTCCTATGAATCATGAATGTTCTCAATGGCATCTAGAATGATGAATCCTTTCCAGGAGGTTTCAGCTGACTTTGCTCCAATCTATCAGGAATTTCTATCTATGGCAGCTATAGCCCTATAAAATGTATTTCCTAAATAATAAGACTTAAAAGTCTAGGTTACTCCCTGATCCTTGGGCTGCAAAATGAATGTTGTGTTAGCAGGCCTGAAAACAATATTACTCTCATTGTACCTCTCCCTCAGAGCTCTTGGTTCACCAGGTACATTGCCAGCTCTTGGTTCACCAGCAGTCATATTTTGAAAGGAATCTTTTTTCTGAACACCAGGTCTCAACTGTGGGCTTAAAATATTCAGTAAGCTATGCTGTCAATGGAGGTGCTATCATCCAGGCTTTGTTTTTGCATTTGTAGAGCACAGGCAGAGTAGATGTAGCATAATTCTTAAAGGCCCTAGAATTCTCAGAATGGCAAATAATCATTAAAGTGAAAGTGAAGTCGCTCAGTCGTGTCCGACTCTTTGTGACCCCAAGGCCTGTAGCCTACCAGGTTCCTTTGTCCATGGGATTTTCCAGGCAAGAATACTGGAGTGGGTTGCCATTTCCTTCTCCAGGAGATCTTCCTGATCCAGGGATTGAAACTGGGTCTCCTGCATTGTAGGCAGGCGCTTTACTACCTGAGTCACCAGGGAAGTCTTTGGCTTCAACTTAAAGTCATCAACTTCACTGGCACCTAACAAAAGAGAGTCTGTTTTTTTGCAGCATTGAAACGAGGTATTGACTCCTCCTCTCTAGCTATGAATGTCCTAGATGGCCTCTTTTTCCAATAGAAGTCTGTTTCATCTACATTGAAAATCTATTGTTGATTCATGAAAGCACCTTCATGAATTATTCTAATAAGAGCTTCTGGATAGGGGGGAGGAGCCAAGATGGCGGAGGAGTAGGACGGGCAGACCACTTTCTCTCTTACAAATTCATCAAAAGAATAACTGAACGCAGAGCAAACTTCGCAAAACAACTTCTGATCGCTAGCTGAGGTCATCAGGCGCCCAGAAAAGCAGCCCATTGTCTTCGAAAGGAGGTAGGACAAAATATAAAAGATTAAAAGTGAGACAAAAGAGCTAAGGATGGAGATCCCTCCCGGGAAGGGAATCTTAGGCGGCATTGCTTGGAGTAGGGTCCGGGCCTGAGTGCCCTGAGGACGATCGGAGGGAGCTTCTGTGAGTTGCCAACTTGAACTGTGGGAGACCAAAAGAGAGAGAGAAAATTAACCGGCCCGAACACACTGCCGGCAGTTCACAGAACAAAGAGACCGAGAAAATCCAGAGAAGAGCTCGCAGGCTGCGGACCGGCCCAGCCCCGCCGGAGGCAGGAGGCAGGGGGGAGGGGAAGGTCGCGGCGAGACACAGGGCGCAGGCACCCGACCGGTGCGGGCGGGAACTGGGGCTGGGGACGCGGAGGGCAGAAGGCGCGCGCACCCGACTGGCGCCAGCGGAAACTGAGACTGGGTCCGTGGAAGGGAGTGGGCGCGCCACACCTGGGGAGAGTGCGCCCGCCCAGCCCCTGGCTGCCTGGACTGCTCTGACGGGGAAGGCACAGAGAGCGGGCGCAGCTTTTCGTTCCGCGCTTTTGTGGAACACCCGAGAGCTGGAACCTCGCGCAGCGCAGGGCGCGCTCCATATAGAACAGCGGGAGCCTGAGCAGTGCAGACGGAGAAAGCGGCGTCAGCCCCTCCCGGCAGCGCCAGCCTATCCCCGCGGCGCAAGCCCGCCCCCACAGCGCCAGCCCCTCCCGGCAGCGCCAGCCCCGCCCCGCAGCGTCAGCCCCTCCCCGCAGCGCCAGCCCCTCCCTGCCCCGCAGAGCGACGGAACTAGCTACCTGAAGAAGAGTCCACCTCTGCCCGACTGTGTCAGGGCGGAAATGAGGCTCTGAAGAGACCGGCAAACAGAAGCTAAATAAACAGAGGGAACTGCTTCAGAAGGGACCAGTGCAACAGATTAAAATCCCTGTAGAAAACACCGACTACACCGGAAGGGGCCTGTAGATACCGAGAAGTGTAAGCTGGAACGAGGAGCTATCTGAAACTGAGCCGAACCCACACTGACCGCAACAGCTCCAGAGAAACTCCTAGATATAATTTTACTTTTTTCTCTCTTTTTTTTTCTTTTTTTATTTTTTCTTTTTTATTATTTTTTCTTTTTTTCTTTTTTCTTTTTTCTTTTTTCTCTTTTATTTTCCTTTAGAATCCCCTATTACTCCCCCATTACTCCTTAACTTTCATTTCCATAGATTTTTACGATTTTTTTAATTAGGGGAAAAAAAAAATTTTTTTTCTTTCTTTTTTTTCTTTTTCTTTTTTTTTTCTTTTTTTTCTCTTCTTTTTTTTTCTTTCCTTTTTCTCTTCTATTTTCTATTTTTCTTTTTCTCTTATTTCTTTTAAAGTCCTCTAGTACTCCTCTACTCCTCCTTAATTTTCATTTTCAATACACTATAACCTTACAAAAAAAAAAAAAAGAAGAGAAGCCCTATTTTTAAACCGAAGATTATTCTCTCCCAATCTTGACTCTCTGTTTTCTACCTCAGAACACCTCTATTTCCTCCTTTCCCCTTCTCTTCCCAATCCAATTCTGTGAATCCTTGTAGGTGACTGGGCTACGGAGAACACTCTGGGAACAGACAGCTGCGTAGATCTGTCTCTCTCCTCTTGAGTCCCCCTTTTTCTCCTCCTGCTCATCTCTATCTCCCTCCTCCCTCTCCTCTTCTTCATGTAACTCTGTGAACCTCTCTGGGTGTCCCTAACCGGGGAGAATCTTTTCACCATTAACCTAGAAGTTTTCTTATCAGTGCTGTATAGCTGGAGAAGTCCTGAGACTACAGGAAGAATAAAACTGAAATCCAGAGGCAGGAGACTTAAGCCCAAAACCTGAGAACACCAGAAAACTCCTGACTACATGAAACTTTAAGTAATAAGTGACCGTCCAAAAGCCTCCATACCTACACTGAAACCAACCACCACCCAGGAGCCAATAAGTTTTAGAGCAAGACATACCACGCAAATTCTCCAGCAACGCAGGAACATAGCCGTGAACGTCAACATACAGGCTGCCCAAGGACACACCTAACACATAGACCCATCTCAAAACTCATTACTGGGCACTCCATTGCTCTCCAAAGAGAAGAAATCAAATTCCACGCACCAGAACACTGACGCAAGCTTCCCTAACCAGGAAACCTTGACAAGCCAATCGTCTAACCCCACCCACGGGGTAAATCCTCCACAATAAAAAGGAACCACAGACCTCCAGAATACAGAAAGCACACTCCAGACACAGCAATCTAAACAAGATGAAGAGGCAAAGAAATACCCAACAGGTAAAGGAACATGAAAAATGCCCACCAAGTCAAACAAAAGAGGAGGAGATAGGGAATCTACCTGAAAAAGAATTTAGAATAATGATAATAAAAATGATCCAAAATCTTGAAAACAAAATGGAGTTACAGATAAATAGCCTGGAGACAAAGATTGAAAAGATACAAGAAATGTTTAATAAAGACCTAGAAGAAATAAAAAAGTCAATTAAAAATGAATAATGCAATGAATGAGATCATAAACACTTTGGAGGGAACCAAGAGTAGACTAACGGAAGCAGAAGATAGGATAAGTGAAATAGAAGATAAAATGGTGGAAATAAATGAAGCAGAGAGGAAAAAAGAAAAAAGGATCAAAAGAAATGAGGACAACCTCAGGGACCTCTGGGACAATGTGAAACGCCCCAACATTCGAATCATAGGAATTTCAGAAGAAGAAGACAAAAAGAAAGGCCATGAGAAAATACTCGAGGAGATAATAGCTGAAAACTTCCCTAAAATGGGGAAGGAAATAGCCACCCAAGTCCAAGAAGCCCAGAGAGTCCCAAACAGGAAAAACCCAAGGCGAAACACCCCAAGACACATATTAATCAAATTAACAAAGATCAAACACAAAGAACAAATATTAAAAGCAAGAAGGGAGAAACAAGAGCTTCTGGATAACTTGCTGTAGCTTCTACATAAGCACTTGCTACTTCACCTTGCAATTTTATGTTATAGAGATGGTTTCTTTCCTTCAACCTCTTCAACCAAACTCTGCTATCTTCAAACTTTTCTTCTGCAGCTGCCTCATCTTTCTCAGTCTTCATTTAATTAAAGAGAGTTAGGGCCTTGCTCTGGATTAGGCTTTGGCATAGGGAATATTGTAGCTGGTTTGATCTTCTATCCAGCACCAAAATCTTCTCCATATCAGCAATAAGACTGTTCACTTTCTTATTTTTTTTTTTATGTGTTGTCTGGAGTAGCACTTTTAATCCCCTTCAATAATTTTTCCTTTGCATTCACAACTTGGCTAACTGGTGGAAAAGACCTACGTTTTGGCCTGTCTCAGCTTAGACATGTCTTCCTCACTAAGCCTTATCATTTCTATCCCTTGAGAGAGACATGTGACTATCCTTTCATTTGACTACATAGAGACTATTGTAGAATTAATAATCAGCCTAATTTCAAGTTCGTTGCGTCTCAGAGATTAAGCAGACCTAAAGAGAGGGAGAAAGATAAGGAAACAGCCAGTTAGTGGAGCACTCAAAACACACACATTTATTAAGCTAGTTTTCTAGCTTATGAGTGAGGTTTGTGGTGTCCCCAAACAATTATAAAAATAACATCAATGATCGCTGAGCACAGATCACCACAACAGATATAGTAATAATGAAAAAGCTTAAAGTATTGCAAGAATTACCAAAATGTGACACAAAGACACAAAGTGAGCAAATATTTTTGGAAAAATAGACTTGCTCAACAGAGGGTTGTAACAAACCTTCAATTTTTGTTAAAAAAAAAAAAAACCCACAGTATCTGTGAAGTATAATAAAACAAAGTATACCTGTACTGTCACCAGACAAATCTCAAATGAAAAAGGTCAATAGAACCAAAAAATCAGGAAAAAAAGCAAAGACCCACATTGGTCTGGATATTTTTTTCTTATCCCACACTCCTCCTCCATGTAACTAACCTCTCCTCCTCTGTTTGCCTCTTGCAGACTCAAGGATGGTGTCACAGGCAGATGGGAATAGATTAGCTTAGTATCAGCAGAAGAGAGAAAGGAGGACGAGGGCTTTCTGAGCAAATGAACCCAGCTACAGAATGTCTTGACTTTTCATATAAGCTGATAAAAAACATTCCTGAGGGACAGAGTGTGTGAAAGCAAATAGCAGTGAATGCAGCTCTGAGGACCAGGGTGACGAAGAAGTCCCACCTCTGCTGCCTACCCTTCGGTTGGCATAGCTCCCCACCATATTAGCTTGAGAAAGATTCTTAGGTTGCGCCATTGTTGTGTGAAAGTATGCTATGATTGATTACTGATATCTTACATGGCATAGCTGGGAGAAGTGTAACAGAATAATTCCTGTTGTTGTTGTTGTTCAGTCGTTAAGTTGTGTCTGGTTCTTTGCAATCCCATAGACTGCAGCATGCCAGGCTCCTCTGTCCACGGGATTTCTCAGGCAAGAATACTGGTTGTTGTTCAGTCGCTCAGTCACGTCCAACTCTTTGTGACCACATGGACTGCAGCATGCTGGGCTTCCCTGCTCTTCACTATCTCCCAGAGTTTGCTAAAACTCTTTCCCATTATTAAATATTTATTCTCAAACAGTGCTGTGAGATAGACAGATATTATTAATCTCATTTTACAAGACATGAACCTAAGACTTAAAGAATTTGAGGAGACTTCCAAGGAAACAACTGTAGAGTGCCAGAGCCAGGATTTGAACTTCACTGTCTCTCTCCAAAGCTCATGCATCTTCTACTAATACACATTGCCCAACTCACCTGCTGACTTGCTATGTGAACTAGGGAAAGGTATTATTGGCCTCAGGGTCTACTGCCCACAAATGGAGGTATCAGTCCCAGCAATGCCTACTTCACAGGGTCATGATAAGCAGGGTTTTGCTAGGTAACCATACGACGAAGTTCACAAAATCTTACAACTGCCAATGGTACTTATATGTACTAGCACACAATGTCAGGGATGATCACCTTCCTCCCTTTTGTCTCATAAAAATACTGCTGTCTGTCAAAGACTCATTTTAGGACACTAAGGCCAAGTTCCTATAAATCAACCAATTCTGAGTATGTGATTGCCTTCAGAGAGTACTGTAGTCACTTTATAAAATTCCTCCTATTAAACGCTTCACTCAGTTAAGTCTGTGAGAGAGAAATCTTTTTCCACTGGCAACTCTCTAAAGTGCTGGAGTTCCCTGCTGTAACTAATGTTCCTCTAGAGGCCTTAATAGATTGCTGAAATTGTGAACTTTAATATTGCAAAAACATTGGTTTTTCTTTAATGTGCTATAAAAAATTCATAAAAATAAGCAATATTTTCTATGCATATTTTCATATTCACTATTTGCGTATGTGTGGTTTTCTGTAAGCTTTTTTCCATCCTTAAAACCATAAAAATGCTCAAACTAATGCAAAAATATGGAATAAGTTTCACTGGAAATTATTACTAGAATGGTCCTGCTTTATACAATTGTCAATTAAATATGTTTTCAGAAGCACTTATGGACTGCATTGTAAAGTTTATTAACACAGGAAATTGCTGAATGACAGGAAATGAGAATCATTTTCCCTCCTACTTTTTACTTATATATGTATGTACATATATATGTGCATGTATGTATGTATATACATATATGTGTCTGTATGTATGTGTGTGTATCTGTACTTTTTGTAAAACTATACCTAAGCTGGTGGCTCAGATGGTAAAGAATCTGCTTGCTGTCCAGCAGACCGGGGTTTGATCCCTGGGTCGGGAAGATCCCCTGGAGAAGGAAATGGCAACCCACTCCAGTATTCTTGCCCAGAGAATTCCATGGACAGAGGAGTCTGGTGGGCTACAGTCTATGGAGTCTCAAAGAGTTGGACACAACTGAGCAACTAACACTTGCATTTTCGTACCTAAGTTGAGGGATGTGTGGGTTTTATAAATAATGGTGAGTTTCTAATTTTTCAAAATTTAAGCATAGGAATTTATCACTCAGATTTCATTCTCAAAATTGAAAACATACATATAGCAAAAAACAAATTTTCATGCCCTCAACATGCCACTGAGTCATACCATTAGAACAGCTGTTATTAAAAACGGAAACTAACAAGCAGTGGTGAGACCACCTAAGAATTGGAAGCCTTGTACATTTCTGATGGGAATGTGAATGTTGTAGCCAATGCAGAAAACAGTTTGGTAGTTCCTCCAAAAGTTAAACACAGAGCCACCTTAGGGTCCATCAATTCCACTCTAATGTGTACATCCCACAGTACTGAAAGCAGAAACTCAAAAAGATACTTGGACAGCAGTACTACTCACAATAGCCAAAAGGTGGAAATAACACAGATATCCATCAATAGATAAATTAGATAAACCAAATATGGTACATCCATACAATGGATTATAATTCAGCCTTAAAAAGGAATGAAATTCTGATACATGTTACAATGTGCATGAACCTTAAAACTGTTTTGCTAAAGTGAATAAACCAAACATGAAAGAACAAACATTGTAGAATTCCAGTTATAGGCGGTACCTAGAGTAGTCCATCAAAACAGAAAGCAGAGTAGAGGTGGTCAGGGGCTGGGGCCCGGAGGAAATGGGAAGTTGTTGTTTAGTTGGTATAGCATTTCTGTTTGGGATAATAGAAAAGTTCTAGAAATGAGAAAATAATGATGATTGTACAGAATTGTGAATGCAACTACTGACACTGAATTTTATTCTTAAAAATGGTTAATATGGTAAATTTCATCTTATATGTATTTTACCACAATTAAAAAAAAAGAAAACTAAATAGTGAAGATAGACTGTGTCATGTAGTACTTAGTAGATGAAACTTTTAGTGATCATCAACATAATTTAAAAATAACATTGACTTACAAAACAAAATAAACATTTAATTAAAAATATATTTTAAAATGTCACCAATGCCACAGAACCTTTTCAGTGTTCCTATCCCCAAATATTGTGTTGATTTTGCAGCAAACATGCTATCTGGCACTGGGGATACAGAAATGACTAAGCCACAGTACCTAACCTGAAAGTAATTATAGAGAACACAGTAGTAGAAAACACAAACATGTACGTTCATCATCCAATATATTTTAAACATGTTGATAGAAGCACTTTTGTAGCATTGTGTGCCAAAGTAAGCAACCCAGATTTAGGGTTAGTCTGAGAAGACTTCCCAGAAGGAGTGACATTCATTCTGAATCTTAAGGGATAAATAAGAGTTGCCAAGAGAAGGCAGAAGTTGGGGAGTGAGTGTCCTAGGAAGAGAAAATTCATCAGCCAAGCCAACCACAGTCCTCATGCAGAAGGCACAGGCTCTGGCAGGTTAATCTGAAGACATAAGCCCTTTCCAGAATACAGAATATAGCCCTTTCCAAAACAGCTTATTTTTTTCCTATTTTTAATTGAAGTATAATTAATTTACACTTAATAAGGGTATATTGTGTAAGTGTAAAGAGGCAAGGAGAGTGATTAGATGATGTTGCAAGTCTAATTATTTAAATATTTATTGAATGTCTAAATGTCTATTAAGTGTCAGTTTCCCTGGTGGCTCAGTTGATAAGGAGGCTGCCTGCAATGCAGGAGACCTGGGTTCGATCTCTGGGTAGGGAAGATCCCCTGGAGAAGGGAATAGCTACCCACTCCAGTATTCTTGCCTGGAGAGTCCCATGGACAGGGGAGTCTGGCAGGCTATATTCCATGAGGTTGCAAGAGTCAGACATGACTGAGAGACTAAATCACAACCATAACTAATTTACAGTATTTTGTTAGTTTCAGATGTGTAGACAAGTGCCTTGAATAGCTTATTAAGGAATAAAGATGTTCTCCTAAACTTTGAAAAGTTTGAGAAAGGAGAGTACTGTCATCAAGGTTCATGTTTTATGAAGATTGTCTTCAGAGATAAGGGTATATTGTGTAAGTGTAAGGAGGCGTGATTAGATAATAAATGATACTATAAGTCTAATTATTTCAAAATTTATTGAAAGTCTAAATGTCTATTAAATGTCAGGCACTATTTCTAGACTCTGGGGAGAGTAGTAAACAAAACAAAGCAAAAAATCCCTTCCCTCTTAGAGCTAGTGGAGCAAGAGAGAAAATGAACCTAATGAGGCTATGAGACCTTTTTCTCACTTAAAGCCTTCACTTAACTAGAAATATAAGCAGAGAACCAGGTGATGAAAATATGACTGTAGAAAACACTAATGTTATTTTTTTCCTTCTTAATAGTAGGCTGTAACTTGTTTTTCTTGAATTACTATTGCCTAAATCTATGTGGGTTCAATCTGCATTGGGAAGGATTTGAGATAATAATACAAGACTTTCTTAATAATGTTAATTGTCCTCCAGTAAAATGAGTCCTTTAGACTATCTGTGGTTTTTACCCTTTCTGGGTATCTTCATAAATTTTGAGCTCATTTCTTCTCTTTGGCTTGGGCTTTCCAGGTTTGGGTCACTTGAAGGCTAAAGAATGTTCATCAGTGATGGTCCATAGGTTCTTCTCATCAGGATTCTTTGATAATAGATCCTGCCTGGACCTTCTGTTTTCCTGTTTCTGTGCCTGTATAGACCATCCAGCTCCTTACAAAATTCCAGAAAATCAGAAAAGATTTTGGTCTGCAAGTCCAGGTTGCGGGTAGTTCTGATTTTTTTAGCCTTCTCTTTTACTATTCTGAGTAGCCTTACACTCAGCAAAACTTTGAGTTCCCCTTAACTCCTTTGATATTATATCCACAGCCTCCTCATTATGATTATCCTTGTCAAACTCAAGTGTGTGTTCCCAATGCACAGTAAGGCCAAGCAAACCTAAAAGTCAGAGTTTGGAGCAGGGAAAGGTTTTTCACAAGGGCCAAGCAAGGACAATGGGCAGGTTGTGCTCAAAAAAGCCTGAACCACCCTCCCCCATCCCCACCCCCGCCCCCACCCCCGCAGTTTTTCAGGGAAGAGCTTTTATTTGAAAAATCTGGGGGAAGGGCTGCAGGGTGTGTAAATTTCTTCTGACTGGTTGGCCTGAGGTAATGGGGTGATATTCTAAAAATCCCAGTCGTCAGCCTTCTGATTGCAATCGGTCTGGGATCCCTGTGCTTGCGGTCAGCCTGAAGTTACAATCCTCCACGTGGGTAGAGGCCAGAGAATTCAGAGAGATATATCAGATTGCTATGCATAGCCCCAGAGGGGGGACCCTGCCCCATCCTGCACTGTTTCTTTTTGCATTTCCCCCCTTCCCTAATTAGTAATTGTTTGAATCTGCCCTTTGGAACGCAGAGAACGTCCAAGAGCCTGAAGCCTTTTTCCTACAAACAAGAAATTGGAGTGCACAGAAAGCCTTGCATACCCGGGAGGGCCCCACGGGGTTCTGCTTGGTTTCATGATGATTGTTGCACATCTATGGTAAGCCCTCCTTGCTCTGGGGATGTGAATACTCACTCATCCATGCTCCACAAAACCATTTCCCCTTCTCCTCGGCATTGAGGTTTTCCATTTCATTTCAGAGTTTGTATTTTTTAAATGTACATGTTTGAAGTGACCCCATAAGTACAAAGGACTATTATGAAGGTATGGAGGAAGGCTTATCAGGAGCTGCAAATCCTCCTTCTTGATCCTTCTACTTCCCCTGGCTTTTCCTGCTCCTCAACTAAGTTTGGTAAAGAGAAATACCACTTAATTGGAGTGGGGACAGGAGGGTTGCAGGAGCAAAAGTGGGAGCGGCCCAAGGAGAAGCTGGCCTTCAGTACCCCACACCCACTCTGCTCATTTCTATTTCTCTTCCTTCTGGAAGCCTGTTGCTGGACAGGAACATAGTGACTAGCACCCTGACGGGACACTGACGTGGTCTGCTGTGGATCGCCCTTCTCACATTCTTTCTCTCACCTCTCTCCTAATGAACCTTGTGGATTTCAGTTCACATTTCTTAAAACTTTCTTCTTACCCTGAAAACTACTTCCAGTTAAGTTTTTTAATTGTTGATGATGTGCTACTGAGTTACCACCCTTAGGAAAGCTTTCTGTTCTATGGATAGTTAGCATCACAGCCAAAAAGGTTAAATTATAACCACATCTGACCAATTGTTCCAGAAAAGAAAATGACCAAGGAGAGCATTTTTTGATCAGGTTGGCCTTTTTAAAAGCTTCTTGCTATCAAACATCTGACAGCCCCTTTCTCTACCTCTAGAAAAGGCCAGCACGAGCCAGGACACAGAAACAGTGGCACCATCATCTGTTTTGTTCCATTCATGTTTTCCTGCCTGGGTTCAAGAGAAATTCTTCTGGACTGGAAAAGTCCATTTAAATACTGAGATCCAAAACAGGTGGGGACAATGATTACAGAAAAGTCAGGAAGATCATGGGTCAGTGGCATAAGATACGAGTGCTATGGGAGTTACAATGCAGAGTCTAGATCAAAGGGTCAAGGGTGGGTGAACTCGCAAGCTCTGGCAGCCATGTGTGACAGATAGCATGAGCGTTGCTGTCAGATTTGGTTCTTAGGCTGAAGAGGAGGTTCTGTTTCTTTCTGTAGTATGGTCCTGAGGGTGCAGGTCCTTACCCTTCCTACACAGAATACAGCTCTGGGGAAGGATGGATTGTGGTGGAAACCAGCCCAGGAAGCTAGTGCACAGTGGGGAAATGGCTGATGTCACCTCTGAGGTTCTGCCTTGCATCTGGGCACAATCATTGGAATTCTTCAGAGCAAGGTTAAAAGCACACTTCTTGTCATGAAAGCTACTAGGCTTCATAGCTTTGTATGCAGCTGCATCCAGGCCTGAGGCTGCTGATACTTGATGCCAGAAGCTATTTATTTAGGGCAGAGGGCCCATTTATATCTTGAGTGAAGAAGCAAGGCCTGGGTGTAAGAGTGGGGTAGGGGTGGGAAACAGTGCTGAGTGCCTGTAGCATCTTTGTCTTCACTATTTAAAACTTGTAGCTGAAATATTTAAAGTGAAAGTGAAAGTTGCTCAGTCATGTCCGACTCTTTGCAACCCCATGGACTATACAGTCCATGGAATTCTCCAGGCCAGAATACTGGAGTGGGTAGCTGTTCCCTTCTCCAGGGGAATCTTCCCAACCCAGAGATTGAACCCAGGTCTCCTGCATTGCAGGCAGATTCTTTACCAACTGAGCCACAAGGGAAGCCCAAGAATACTGGAGTGGGTAGCCTATTCCTTCTCCAGGGGATCTTCCCCATCCAGGAATTGAACCGGAGTCTCCCGCATTGCAGGAGGATTCTTTACTAACTGAGCTATCAGGGAAGCCCAAAATATTTAAAGAAACTGATTTTAAATTCAACTTAAAGGGAAAATGGTTCAAAAAAAAAAAGAGCAATTTCTTCCTCTTTCCCTTCTATGTGGCCTTGGGTGAATTTTTTAATCTCATGTCTCTCTTCTATAAAATGAACATCACAATATTCATTTTAATGTAGTTTAAAGATTATGGATGATGTTTCTCAACAACTTAATATTCATTTTAGTGTAGTTTAAAGATTATAGATGATGTTTCTCAACAACAACCTAGAATATATTAATATGAAGGGCTGAGAAAATGATAAGTATTATAAGTATTGAACTTTCTTTTGCCAGATTTGAAATAGACTCTAAATAGATTTACATTACTTGGATTTCACTGAAACTATAAACCTCCTTGAAGAACAACTCTGCACCTGTACTTACTACATTCCTCAAATGTTTTTGAAGTTATTATGAGCTGACCCTGGGCATCTGGGAATGGATAAATAGAGGGGAGTTCAAGCTCTTTACATTTATTCTAAAGCACACTGCTTCTCCAAGTTCCACTTTTCTTGTGGGTTATACCACCATTTTGCCCTTATTGCTATGAGAGAAATCCTATTAAGGTGCCCTCTTTCTCCTCTTGTCAACTTAAAATGTAGTCACAGTCTAAAAGTTGAAAGTTGTTTTATTTGGTGAGAATTTTTAGGACTTCAAGCCTGGGAGGACTGCATCTCAAGTGACCCTGAGAGAACAGTTCCCAGGAGGTTTGGGGAGGAATCAGGTTATATATGTGTGTGAGTCAGTCATTCATGTCTGACTATGTGATCCCATGGACTGCAGAGCACCAGGCTCCTCTGTCCACGGAATTCTCCAGGCAAGAATACTGGAGTGGGTTACCATTTCCTCCTCCAGGGGTCAGGTTATACAGAAGTCTGCAAATTTATGCAAA
This sequence comes from Cervus elaphus, assembly GCF_910594005.1. Lineage (NCBI taxonomy): Eukaryota > Metazoa > Chordata > Mammalia > Artiodactyla > Cervidae > Cervus > Cervus elaphus. The sequence goes on along the minus strand of NC_057839.1, from coordinate 15,027,331 downwards.
GGTGATTTGTGTGTGAATGAGAATTTTCACCAGCTAGCATCGTCTTTATTAGAATAATGTGCTAGTATCTAATGAGTCATATTCACCTTCCTGGAATTCAAATTCAAACCAAGAGAGCCTATCAAACCTATTTCCGGAGGGCAAACTATTTCTGGAGGGCAGTGGTTCTCAGACTTTAGGGTGCATCAGAATCATCTGGAAGACTTAAAATACAGATTGCTGGCCTCTCCCTCCAGAGTCTGTAATTCAGTAGGTCTGGGGCAGAGGGTATAAGAATTCACCTTTCTAACAAGTTCCCAGATGGCGCTGATTATACTGTGAACTACTGCCCTAAGTAACATTGGGTATCCAGTGGAATTTAATGTGAATGTACATGACATTATTTCTCGGTTTTAAACAAGTCTAAATGCAATTAACTAACACACAGTAGTAGACCACCTAGGTAGTGCATTTTCTAGAACTTTAGTCAATGCTTCCATGTGTATGGTGCTCCACTCAATAATATGTATTCAGTTTAACTAATCATGACCCATATCCTGAGGATGTTTCATCTTCTTGAGGCCAGGGATCATGTTTTATAGCAGATTTTGCCCTCACCGTACCCAGTCCTGAGGTCAACAAACATCCATCAAATACCTACCGTGCTTTATGAACTAGATATAAGATGTGAGTGCAGGAATTATTAATAGGCTTGTGGCCTCATAGGAGATACTAACACATTAAGACATTATTTCAGTGTCATATGGTGACTAGTTAGATCATTCGTATGAGAGCACACTGCTAAAGACCCTGCGCTGAACTCAGTCAAATGATTGAGTCATGAACGATGATTAAGAGTCGGTTAAAAGGGCATATCCAAATATTCAAGCAGGATTTAGAAAAAGCAGAGGAACCAGAAATCAAATTGCCAACATCCCCTGGATCATAGAAAAAGCAAGAGAATTCCAGAAAAACATCTACTTCTGTTTCATTGATTATGCTAAAGACTTTGTGGATCACAACAACCTGTGGGAAATTCTTCAGTTCAGTTGCTCAGTCATGTCCGACTCTCTGCGACCCCACAGACTGCAGCACGCCAGGCTTCCCTGTCCATCACCAACTCCCGGAGCTTGCTCAAGCTCATGTCCATCAAGTCGGTGATGCTATCCAACTATCTCATCCTCTGTCGTCCCCTTCTTCTCCTGCCTTCACTCTTTCCCAGCGTCAAGGTATTTTCCAATAAGTCAGTTCTTTGCTTCAAGTAGTGAAATTATTGGAGTTTCAGCTTCAGCATCAGTCCTTCCAGTGAATATTAAGGACTGATTTCCTTTAGGATGGATTGGTTGGATCTCCTTACTGTCCAAGGGACTCTCAAGAGTCTTCTCCAACAATAAATGGGAATATCAGATCACCTTACCTGCCTTCTGAGAAATCTGTATGCATGTCAAGAAGCAACAGTTAGAACTGGACATGGAACAACAGACTAAGTAAACTGAGAATCAGTAACCACAGGTTGGATGACAGTCTACAATGTCTGCCTTCATCCCCTGCAGTAGTATTCACAATTGCTAGTGAGCACCTCACACAGCAAGGCACTGTGCATTGCCTATGCAGTATCTCACTTCTTTGTATAAACTCCATTGAGGAAATATTATCTCCAGTTAACAGAAGAGGAGACAGGGTCAGCCAGATTGAGTACCTTGTCTGAAGTTATACAACTAGCAATCGATAAAGCTGAGATTAAAACATAGACTGATTCCAAACTGTAACCATGAAAACACTCCAGTCTACCCTCTCTCCCTTTGTGAAAGTTTGAAAGACCAGAAAACAGCAACAATTTAAGTGACCCTTTAAATCTCAATGAGGTCAGCTTGATCCTAGCTCAGACACAGTCTGCGTTAACTGCTATGTTAATCCACCAAATCTGTTCTCATCTGTCTATTTTTCTTCACCATGGGTGAGAAATTTTTTTCTAAAATGTACGAAGTGCACTAGTGACTGATTTTCCAAGCACTCTGAAAACTGGAAATTTTTCTAAATTAGGAAACTGTGGACCTGTACAGTTGTTTATCAAAACCACGTCTCCAAGTTACCCAGCAGAAACTGTCATCTGATAGATTAGAAACCTTACCTCTGTCCTCTGTGGCTAAGTCCCAGAGTTTTCCCAAACCTCCATATATCTTAGGTTTCACTTGCTGTCAATCAGTTGGTCCATAAATAACTTCCTGAACACTTACTGAAACCCCACTGGGAATAGGAGATAGGGTACCAAGAAAATAGAGGTTTTGGCTTCCATCTGCAAGAACACTACAATAAATTTTTGAAAATAGAAGGAATATATTCAAGCTGGAAATGTAAGATCACTTTAAACAATGTACAAATATATCCAAAATGCATTTGGTATCAATGTGATCATAAAAGAAGGAAAATAGTGTAACTTTGCCATGGAACAACATAGGTGCCCAGGGAAGGGGTCAGTCAGGGATTTGGCCTGGAGGAGTTCTAGCCTTAGTTTTGCTCTAGCTAACAACGTGAGCTTGAAGTTACACTGAATATTTCTGAAATTCAATTTCTTCCCTATAAAATAAAGTAACTGGTCAAGATCAGTGATTTTTGAACTTTGCATAGCCAAGATCCATTTTTTCCCTCCTCCCATGCAATATAAGCTTGAGTTGAACAAAAGCTGGAAGTGACAGGAGATGGAGTTCCTCTATGTCCTGTCAGAAGTCTCTTATCTATCCAGAGGAATGTAAGTTTCCCCAGGACACAGCCTAAAGACCTAGATATTATCAAGGTGACCTTGGATTAAAGCTTGGTGATTTTATGGATCCTAGACCATGGACAATTTAATGTGAGAAATAGATTTTATTTCTTCTGAGATTTGAGTACAACTCAATTTATAAATCAATAGAACTACTGTAGAAGTGAAGAGCCATATCTCTAGGCTATATAAGATATGAGATCAATAACCCATTAGGCAGTAAATTAGAGTCATGCTTCATTCATAAACATTCTTTGAGCATCTTCTACATGCCAAGCTCTATAGACATAGGGGCTGGTATTGAAATCCCTTGAGAAGTACTTGGTCTAATAGGTTCTTGGACCAGAAAATGTCCTTCAATTTGAGAAACTCTCAAGAAAGCAAAGTAAGAATGGCATGGAGTGTTCTCAGTTAGTGCTTTTAAGGATAGGGTATTTGTTTCCCCTAATTTTAATTGCTCTGGACAGATTTAACATGCACAATGCAGCCTGAGAAGGTCTGTGCAATAAGCCCAGGGTAGAGAGCATGGTGGCATCCTGACTCCCAGCCAGGGGCACAATGAAGTCAAGTGCACTTAGTCAATTAGGGATCAGAAAGCAGATGGAGAATGCTCTACATGCACAAGCTTCACTGGTCATTTTATCCTGAGACAGGGTTCATAAAGGTATGTACCCAACCACATCACACTCACCCACTCCCAAATCCACTCCTGAACTAAAAGTTTAGAAAAATGGGCCGCAAAATATCAGCCTACCAGAGTACAATTAGTTCAGACATGTTTTATTAGAGTACTTGCCTATAGAACTCAAATATGTCTTATTTCTTATTGGTTAAATTAAACTTTGCTCTGCCTTAGGACTATTGCAATGTGGTCATTGACTCATTGAAAAGCTTATAAGATAGAACATCAGATTTTAATACTTTTGTAGCAGGAGAGAAAATGAGTGTATATATTTTAAAAACATTTTAGTGAAAATGACTGGAAATAAGAGTAGAAAACAAGGCATAGTTTAAAAGGAAATTCCTTTCACACGTATGTGTTTATAGATAAATAATATATTTATACATAAAATTATAAGTATCTTATTTATATTTTATGCAGTTAATTTAATATATACACATAAATAAATATAGAGATTAACATGCAAACATTTTCTGTAAATATATTTATGAATATATTATTTATATTTTATATTTATAATATAACAAAAGCTACCTTTCTTTGAATGACATTAATATCAAGATCATTTTGGGATTGAATATGCATTAATTCCCTTCACATGACTTAGTCACATTAACTTCTCCAGACAAAGAAATGTCCTAGTGTACATTTACTATAATAAAACTATATCAAGTAACATTCTTCTTGTCAAGAGGCTGAGAAGAAACTGAAGTGGAGCTTTTATTAAGTATATATCAATTGCTTATAGATATGTCAGTGCCTTGCTATCACTAGACAATAAAAGTTGTCCTCTTTTGGTAAATTACCTTTTATCATAGAAAATTCAAAACACATGCAAAAGTAGAGACAATAGGATAATAAACTCTTAGCTTCCATACCTAGTTTTACCAACTATCAACCAAAAGCCAGTTTTATTTCATTTATATGCCTACCCACTTTTTCCCTACACCATGCATGGATTACTTTGACATAAACATATGACATCATGTCATTTGACTCATAAATATTTTGGTGTATATCTCTAAAAGATATGGACTTAAAAAGCAAAAGCAAAATCATAGTGTCAAGACTTTTCTCATACCTAAATATTTAACAATATTTCATTATGTCAAATATTCAAGCAGTTTTCAAATCTTTTCTCATTGTCTCATAATTTTTACATAATCATTTTATTGAAATGTATTGATTTTCAGTATTATATTAGTTTCAGGTGCATAACATAGTGATTCAGTATTTTTAAAGATTGTATTCCACATAAAGTTATTATAAAATAATGGCTATATTCCCTATGCCCACTATTGGCTATATTCCTTCCCCCACTAGTAACCACTAGTTTATGGTCTATATCTGAGTCTGTTTCTGTTTAATTATATTCATTTGTTTGTTTTATTTTTTAGTTTCCACATGTAAGTGATAACATACAGTATTTGACTTAGACGTAATTTTTGTTTTAATTGAAGCTTCAAAGTCAGTTCTTTGCAACTAACTCATGTCTCTTAAAATCTCCTTTTACCTATAAAAGTGTCCAGTAAGAATATAATGTGAGCCACACATAAAATAGTAAATTATCTAATAGACACATTTAAGATGTAAAAAAGCAACATCAACTTTAATAATATACGTAAAATATTATCATTTCAGCATATAACCCATATAAAAATTATTATATTTTTTATGCTAACTCTCCAAAATCTGGTATATGTTTCACATTTATAGAACATCTCAATTTGGACTAACCACATTTCAAGGGCTCAATACCCACATGTACCTAGTACCTACTGATTGGACAGTGTCAACATACAGCTTTCCTATCCAAAGCATACATTTTTGGTAATCAAAACAAGCAAAGAACATAGAAAAGACTTTTATGTAACTCTTCCTTACCAAAGGATAAGAAGAGGATTCCCACAAGTGTTGTAAGTGCCTATTAGAGCCTGTGTCTCCCCAAAGTGTGAGATAGACCCATGCCCATGATTTCTTTGGGAAAGTGATCCTTTAGAGCAGAGGAGGGGGAAGGGAAGTAATCATTGAAAGAGGGGGAAATCTATGCAAAAATATGTTGTGGAGTTGACTTCTGCTACAGGAAACCGGTGGTTAATTCTGCTGGGACCTTCTGAGGAATCTTATAAACAAGTGTCGTAGAACTAATCACATGGGATGAACAGGAAAACACTCATGTTCCCATCCTCTGTGTTAAAGGATGGACCTCGGAAATTATCACTCTCATGCTTCTCGTTGTGAATGTATAAGCCAGCACCTTCAGTTCTGTAAAGCAGATAAGCCCAGGAGAGGAAGCAAGCAATATCTGATAAGGGCAGAGATAAACTGACCCAGGAGAGCTGTGCAGATCTGGTTACAGTCTGCAGGGACTAGGTTGCCCAGTGTAGCAGTGGCTAGAAAGAAGAATACAACCAAGAGGATTCTGGAGAGGGACATACAGGTGTCCAATAGGACACACTTGCCACTTGAAAGTAAACATTTGTTAGATGAAAACCATTTACCACAGACATAGGATGATCATGACAGGAGCATGGGAGAACACAATTCAAAAGGGAGTGAAATGGTCCAGGAGAGAAAAACACTAGAAAGAACAATCCCGTGAAACTCCACATCTACTACTGCTTTTTAGTACTTTATGTTTATTGAATGCTTCATTTCTTAAAGAATTTTGGCCACACCACTCGGCATGCAGGATCTTAATTTCTCAACCAGAGATCAAACCTGTGTCCCCTGCAGTGGAAGCACAGAGGCTTATCCACTTGACCAGCAGGGAAGTCCCTCTACTACTGTTTTTAAAGCTTCAGGATTCTTCAAGTATAACCAACAACATCTGAAATTCTGCCAGAATGTATAATATTCTGGTTTTCATTAAAATATAGGCTTACTTTTATTGCATTAGTGTATTTTTATGAAACTAACCTGATATCACAATATGAGCAATAGCCAGTCAGTGCCTAGACCTCATATCTACTTAATAAATAACACATCTCCAACACTTATAGTGGAGATAATTTTGTAAAGACACTTTTTCAGAGCTAGACATGACCTTAGAAAGGAGCATATTAAACCAGTGCCATTAAGTGATAGAAGAAATTGTTTAAGAGCCACCACTAGAAATAGTCACGTGACATGTGTTGCCACCAGAGGATAAATGGGAAATACTTGGCTTAGTTTGGGACATCTCATTTGGCCTGAATGCTTACGGTTGTCATAAAGTTAAGCAGCTTGTCCACCCTTCACCAGTAAGTACTGCTGTGTAAAGTAAGACACACATTAGCCTAGCAACTGTTAAGTTCAAAGATGCCAGATCCTTTGGTAAAACACCTTTTAACAAATCTGTGCCATGAAAATGGTATGATCCTTCTTACCTACCTTGCTACCATAGTATAGCAGATAAATCATCTGCCAGAGTGAGCTGTACTGTGCCTTAAAATGTCTGTGACGGCTATAAAAGAAATTGTGTTTATCACTGCACACATTATGGGATCTCATTCTCTTTACACATCAAATGCTGGTTCCTATTAAGTGACTGACTAAAATGACATCACTGAGACAAAAGTGGTTAATCTGAAAATATGTCTAGATTTCGACACTCATCCAGCGTGCCTAAGACAATTCTGCAGTTTTTTTAACCCAATTTTCCTTCTCTGTAGTCTCCCTAAAGGGACTGAATAATTGGTACTTGGAAAGAAGTTTATCTATACAATAAAGGGCTAAAAGAAATACTGCAAAGAAGGGAAAGGAGTGCGAAAATCCCTGTGGGGTGGGGAGAAGCGAATATTATTGTCTTGGAAGTTAAAGAGAAGGAAGAGAATATGAATGGCTGTGATGAGTGAAGGGAATGAAGAGAAGGGACAGATTTCAACCTTGCTGTGGATTAGAAAGAGAGCTCCTTGTTAAATATCTTCTGCAGCAAATGATAAAGAAAGCCATTCCTTTTTAATTAATGTTGCCCTTTGAACTGTTCTTGTTTATTGCTATATGGGTCTTTGTGTTTATAGAGAGTACACTCCTCCAAATGAAACCCAAGTTCAATGAGATGCTAACCAGGTATGTCAGTGGAGCCCAGTTACTGATTTACTTGGGTTTATAGCTTGGTTTTCATATTTGTTTTAGCTCCTTTCTTTAGAACTGCATTTTTAAAACTCTTTCTTGGCTTCTCTTTGGAAATATTTCTACTGAGTGTAACAGCTATTGTGGTTAAAGTTTCCACTGCATTGTTAGTCATTATATTTCATTCACCAGACACATCTTAAGTGCCAACCATATGGCAGGCTTGACATGGAGAACCGGGAGTTGGAGATGATCAATGATCAGACCTTGCACTGAAAGCTCCATAGCTGCCAGTAATGGCACTGGAATGTGTCATAATTCAAGTATACTAATATTAGCATTCTCATCCTACAGGCCATGATCTTAGGAAGCTTATAATGTCTATTATTGCCAAGTCAAAGCACCTACCAAGATAACTTCAATTTTGGATACTTATACACAGGGGTGGATAAAAGTGAAAAATTGAATCATTCATCCTGATACATTGCCAATATTTAGAAATTTCTGGGCAACAGTCTTATTCTCTTCCCTTTCATCTTGAAGCTTGGCCTCATGTAACCATATGTTGAATGTAAGCACTCTCAGGAATGCACATCCTCAGTTCCAAGGGCATTTTTCATCTGATTGAAGGTGATAACACAACTGAAACCAAGTCATGGCATTTGATGGATCCCTCCCATTCCAGTAAAAATGGTTGGAGCACGTTCAGCACCTGAAATTATCCAGAACTTCAAGTTGTAGATCTCATCATTAAATTTATCTTTTCTGAACCTGAATTTCCTTGACATGGAAAGCTTTTTTAAAATAAATGCTTAGGGCTGGGGAAATGCCCAGCATATTAAGCCTTGAACCACACAAAGGGAATCATTTTGTAAATGGAAGTAAGTCCTTTAATATAAACTGGGCGACCATTCAACCACTAAGCCTAGATTTGCAGGAGCCTATTTAATCCACTGAGTGTTCTGTTCTTTTCCATTCATCTAGCTCGAATCACAAATATGTTGTTCCTTAGTTTGCTCTCTGAGGATTTTTCTTCCTTATCATGACTTAGAGGTAGCAAGAGAATAGTATTCATGCTTGGAAATGAACTATGAATCACTCGGTAGCTTTAGAATCCAAAGGGATAAGAAAAGCAATAGTCCCTAAAATTCTAGTCATCCTTTTTAATTCTACTTTTTGTAATAAAAATGCTATAATTTGAAAACTCGCTACAAATATTCTTGTTGAGGTCAGAGGAGCAGAATAGGTAAAGATTTTTTAAAAAGAGTGAGAGGGAGAACAAGAAAAAGTGTTTAAGTGCATTTTTGTCAGATATAGTTTTGATGGTCAGTGTATGGAGTCAGGATGTGAAAGCAGGAAAGGATGGGTATCAGGGTTTTATCTTCAAGGTGTTGCTCGCTGCTTCCCACCAAATGGAATGCAAACAGAAAGGCAAAGTGTTCCTTTTCTGTCGGGAGTCAGACCCAACCTGGATGTTGAAGACCCATTCAGGAAGGAAAGCTGCTCCATTCAGGGATAAACTTATGATCCAACAGAAAGGTGCTTCTGTATTTAGGAAGCTCAGCCTGTGCCAAAAATAAAACTGGTGGTCTCTGGGAGCTCCCCTCCTATTCCAAAGTAAACTGAACGAGTTAAATAAATAGAAAGTCTGAATTAACATTCAACATCTATGACAAGTAAAAAGGGGTCATTCAGAAGGGAACATGGTCACACCTTGTATCAGACTCAAAGAGAGGAATCTGACCCAGAATAAGTAATAATTTACTTACAGAACTATAAAGGCAATCTTCAAAGATGTTTTTGTTATGGTCAGTATCTTTCTATTACTATATGTGCGGAAAATCATATAAGGTACTTCACAGTCTCAGTAGCAAACATTAGACTTGAGAGATCAGGTACTTTATATGATGATCCCAAACATTGACTTTACTAGTAAAGATTTATTAGTCTAGGTTTATAATCAAAGATAGCAAAGATGATCTCAGAAGTTTTCATATTCCCATCCCAATGTCTGTCTTTTAATTCCATAGCCAGATAATATTTAATTGCATCAGGTCCTTTCAAGTAGCTGTGCCAGAGACCAGTGCTTACCTATTCCAGTATCTATTTGATTCTGCCTTTTAGTAGAGATACCCTAATTTCTACCTATGGTTGCCAAATTTAGCAAATAAATATATAGACTATCAAGATAAACTTAACTTTCAGAAAAGAAGTAAATGTAATTTTAATGTAATATGTCTCAAATATCATACTCTTACTAAAAAAAGAGAAAAGGTGTATCTGGAAACTGGAAATCTAATTTAGTTGGCTACTTTTGTTTTCTCATGTGTCCTTACAAACTGCTTGTGTTTCTCCCCAGCTAAGATTGCATTTCTAAGGCTCACATTATGATGTGGTCATGTGACCAAGTTCTAGCCAATGAGGTGGAAGCTGCTTGTGTTGCGTGTTCCTAGAAAGTCCCCTTAAAAGAAACATGCATTATCTTCCCCTCTACCCCAATCTCTATATTGATGTCTGAGAAGGATATGATGGAATAAGAGCAGTCTTGGGCCATGAAAAACAGGACCATACCATAGCTCTGGTAGAGAAAGCAGGAGCCCAGTCCCAAGCAATATCATGCTCCTGAATACCAGCCCCGAGCTGCCCTTCTGAAGATTTTCCTTGAGAGAGGGAGTGAGGAAGTTGGTGAGAGGGGGAAAGAAAAGGAAAGAGAAAGGGAGAAACTTCTTGTATAAATCACTGTTATTTGGGACTTTGTCTTGTATTCAGTTGAATCCAGTACTAATATAAAACCTTGCTGAAGTGAAAGTGAAGTCGCTCAGTCGTGGCCAACTCTTTGCGACCCCATGGACTGTAGCCTACCAGGATCCTCAGTCCATGGGATTTTCCAGGCAAGAATACTGGAGTGGGTTGCCATTTCCTTCTCCAGGGGATCTTCCCAACCCAGGGATCAAACCTGGGTCTCCCGCATTGCAGGCAGACGCTTTACCATCTGTGCTACCTTATACCCCTAAAAATTTGTGGGCACAGCAAAACAAAAATTTGTGGAACAGGACACTGTGTAGAGCAGAGTATTCCAAAGACTCCGTGAATATGCAATCACATAGATTTTCATTGTCTCTCTCACACACAGAGTTTCACTGACTTTTCTAAAGCTTCCGATTCCTGTCTTATCTTCTTAATAGTGCTCAGAAGTTAACTCTTACAATTCAAGGGGAATACAAGGCCATGCCTAGAGGATCAGAGCATAAAGGTGAATTGTGGTCAACAATTTTATCTAAAGAGGTTGCTTGACCATTTCAACAGATTTCATTGATAATTTTTGAACATGCTGTCAGGTGGCAAGAAGAATAATCGATTAAGTGGATTTAGTATTATAGTTTGGGAATCTTTGACTTTGAGAAATGTAAAAATGAATTCCTAATAACAATTATACCTTGTATAAAGAGGAAGAAACCAATATATCATTTCTTGACATTATCCCAGATCAGAACACTGATATATAAAACTCTAGTCCAAAGGAGCAATGTTGATTTTTTATTCAGTGCTTGAGATTTGCCAATTTCAACATTCCTCTTTGTGCCATGAAAAATGTTGCCACTGGCAGACACGCCACACTACAGAGAAAGGCAAAAATAGTGTTAAATGGTGGAACTATGAGAGCAGGAGTCTACGTTTTAATTAATGTATCACTCAGATTCCTTGGTTGGGGAGCTTAGATTCCACAAGCAATGTGGTGTGGGCAAAGGGAAAAAAATGTATAGTTTAAGTCCAGTGTTTCCAAATTAATTTTTTATCTGTAGAATCTATCTGGAGATATATGAGTAATAAACAATGATTTAATAGTTTTTAAAAAAATCTATGAATTATTGAAAGTGGAAGTATTGAAGGCCCCTTTTATTATATAATTCTCTATTTCTCCCTTCAGATCTGTTAGTATTTGCTTGTTATATTTAGATTCTTCCATGTTGGATACATATATATTTACAGATTGTTACATTCTCTTGGTAAATTAACTCGTAAGCACTACATAATGATTTTTGTCTTGTGTTACAGTGTTGACTCAATATCTATTTGGCTGGATGTAGGTATAGCTAAGCCTGCTCTCTTTTGGTTTTTCATGTGCATAAAATAACTTTTTCAATCCCTTCTCCTTGAGCCTATGTGTATCCTTAAAACAGAAGTAACTCTTGTAGGCAGTATATTGCTGGATCTTGATTTGATTATTCACGTAACCATTAAATGCCTTTGATTGCAGAATTTAACCCATTTAAAGTAATTATTGATAGGCATGGTGTGTGTGTTAACCACTCAGTCTTGTCCGACTCTTTGCGACCCCATGGACTATAGCCTGCCAGGCTCCTCGTCCATGGAATTCTCCAGACAAGAATACTGGAGTGGGTTGCCATTTCCTTCTGCAGGGGATCTTCCCAACCCAGGGATTGAACCCAGGTCTCCTGCATTGCAGGCAGATTCTTTTACCACTGAGCCACCAGGGAAGCCCCAAAAGGCATGGTAGGTGGCGCTAATGGTAAAGAACCTGTCTGCCAATGCAGGAGAAGTAAGAGATTTGGGTTTGATCTCTGTTGGGAAGAGGAGGAAATGGCAACCCACTCCAGCATTCTTGCCTGGAGAATCCCATGGACAGAGGAGCCTGGCAGGCTATAGTTCATTGGGTCGCAAGGAGCTGGACATGACTGAAATGACCTAGCATCCACGCATGGTCTTTTTAATGACATCTTAATGTTTTTGGTGATTTTGTAGTTCCTTTCATCCTTTTCCTCCTCTCTTGCCATCTCTTATAGGAACTTGATGGTGTTCCATAGTAATACGCCTTAGATACCTTCTCTTTATCTTCTGTGTCTCTACCATAGAGTTTTGTTTTGTGGTTATCATGAGGCACATGTAACACATCTTATAAATATAACAATCCAATCCCAAAGAAGTGCAATGCCAAAGAATGTTCAAACTATCACACAATTGCACTCATTTCACATGCTAGAAAGGTCATGCTCAAAATCCTTCAAGCTAGGCTTCAGCAGTACATGAACTGAGAACTTCCAGATGAACAAGCTGGATTTAGAAAAGGCAGAGGAACCAGAGAACAAATTGCCAACATCTGCTGGATCATAGAAAAGGCAAGAGAATTCCAGAAAAACATCTACTTCTGCTTCATTGACTATGCTAAAGCCTTTGACTGTGCGGATCACAACAGTGGTAAGTTCTTAAAGAGATGGGAATACCAGACTACCTTACATACATCCTAAGAAACCTCTATACAGGTCAAAAAAGCAACAGTTAGAACTGAACATGGACTGGTTCAAAATTGGAAAGGATTGCACCAAGGCTGTACATTTTTGCCCTGTTTATTTAACTTTTATGCAGAGTACATCATGTGAAATGGCCAGGCTGGATGAATCACAAGCTGGAATCAAGATTGCAGGGAAAAATATCAATAACCTCAGATATGCAGATGACACCACCCTAATGGCAGAAAGTGAAGAGGAACTAATGAGCCTCTTGATGAAAGTGAAAGAGAAGAATGAAAAAGCAGGCTTAAAACTCAACATTAAAAAACTAAGATCATGGCATCTGGCCCCATCACTTTATGGCATATAGATGGAGAAACATTGGAAACAGTGACAAACTTCTTTCTTGTGTTCCAAAATCACTGTGGATGGTGACTGCATCCATGAAATGAAAAGACATTTGCTCCTTGTAACAAAAGTTATGACAAACCTAGACAGCATGTTAAAAAACAGAGACAGTACTCTGCCAACAAAGATCCAAATAGTCAAACCATTGGTTTTTCCAGTAGTCATGTACAGATGTGAGAGTTGGACCATAAAGAAGGCTGGGTGCCAAAAAATTGATACTTCCAAACTGTGGTGTTGGAGAAGACTTGAGAGTCCCTTGGACAGCAAGAAGATCAAACCAGTCCATCCTAAAGGAAATCAACCCTGAATATTCATTGGAAGGAGAGATGCTGAAGCTGAAGCTCCAATACTGTGGTCACCTGATGCAGAGAGCCAACTCACTGGAAAAGACCCTGATGCTGGGAAAGATAGAAGGCAGGAGAAGGGGATGACAGAGGATGAGATGGTTGGATGACATCACCAATTCAATGGACATGAGTTTGAGCAAGCTCCAGGAGATAGTGAAGGACAGGCAAGCCTGGTGTGCTGCAGTCAATGTTGTCACAAAGAGTTGGACACGGCTGAGTGACTGAACAACAATAATGCAGATAAAATATTAACTTCAACTGCCTACAAAATCTTTATCGTTTTACTCCCCCCACACATTTTATTTTTGATGTCACTGTTTACCTCTTCTTTTATTGTATATCCATTAACAAATTATTTTAGCTATAGTTACTTTTAATACGTCTGTTCCTTAACATTTATGCTAGAGTTAAGTGGTTAACACACCACATTGCATTATTGTACATTATCAAATTTGACTATATATTTACCTTTACCAGTGTGTTTTATATTTTGATATGTTTTCATATTTATTAGCACTCTTTCATTTCACCTTGAAGAACTCCTTTCAGCATTTCTTGTAATGCAAGTTTAGTTAGTTAGTATGGTTTTTCCAGTAGTCATGTATAGATGTGAGAGTTGGACTCTAAAGAAAGCTGAGCACCGAAGAATTGATGCTTTTGAACTGTGGTGTTGGAGAAGACTCTTGAGAGTCCCTTGGATTGCAAGGAGATCCAACCAGTCCATCCTAAAGGAAATCAGTCCTGAATATTCATTGGAAGGACTGATGCTGAATCTGAAACTCCAATACTTTGGCCAGCTGATGCGGAGAACTGACTCGTTGGAAAGACCCTGATGCTGGGAAAGATTGAAGGTGGGAGGAGAGGGGGACAACAGAGGGTAAGATGGTTGGATGGCATCACTGACTCAATGGACATGAGTTTGAGTAAACTCTGGGAGTTGGTGATGGACAGGGAGGCCTGGTGTGCTGCAGTCCATGGGGTCTCAAAGAGTCGAACATGACTGAGCAACTAAACTGAACTGAAGTTTAGTCATCATGAACTCCCTCAGTTTTTGTTTGTCTGGAAAAGTCCTTCTCACTACTTCACTTCTGAAGGATAACTTTGCCAGGTAAAGTATTCTTGGTTGGTAGATTTTTCTTTCAATGCTTTGAATATATCATCCTTCTCTCTCTGGCCTGCAAAGTCTCTGCTGAGAAATCTGCTGATAGCCTATGAAGGTTTCTTCACAAGTTTTATGCTTATTTTCTCTTGTTTTCAAGTTTTTCTCTGTAGCTTTCATTTCTGACAGTTTTGTTTTAATGTATCTTGGCAATATCTTTGAATTAAATTTGTTTGGAAACTTATGATTTCATGAACTTGATACCCAAATTTCTCCCCTTATATGGAAAGCTATCACAATTATCAAAATTATTTCTTCAAATACGCTTTCTGTCTCCATTTTTCTCATTTCATCCTGGAATTCCCAATAGTATAGATTGTCTATTTTAATAGAATCTCATAAGTCCTATAGACTTTTTTCATTCTTTGCATTCTTTTTTCATTTTGCTTCCGTGATTTGATAATTTCAAATTATCTGGTTTTGAGTCTTTGGTTCTTTATTATGCTTGGTCAGTTGTGCTCTTGAAGCTCTTTATTAAATTATTCTGCTCAGTCATTGTATTCTTCAGCTTCAAATTTTCTGTTTGGTTCTTTTTTATGTTTTCTTTTCCTTTGTTGAACTTCTCATTTTGTTCTTGTATTGTTTTCCTGATTTTATTGCTTAACCTGTATTCTATTGTAGTTTTCTCTGAACATTGCTAAAACAATCATTTTAAATTTTTGTCAGCAATTCATGAATCTCCATTTTTATATAGGTCAGTTGCTAGAATTTTACTGTGTTCCTTTGGTAAGGTCATGTTTATCTGATTCTTCATGATCCCTGTAGCCTTGCATAGATGTCTGCACATATGATGAATGTCACCTCTTCCAGGCTTTATGGACTGACTTTAGTAAGAAAAGACTTTCGGCTGTGGGTTAATGCACCGGAACGTGCTGATGATGGGATTCAGGGCAGGTAGTATATAGCTGCACAGCTACAAGAGCCAGCTATAACAATGCAGGGCAGGGACAGAAGTCAGACCCAGATCCAGTCCCACAAACAGCTTATGGGCATACGTGGTGGTGGAGATAAACTACAAATGACCTCAGTCAGTGTCTTGCAGGTGTATGGTTGAAGAGTCCAGGGCTGGCTACTGGTGTGGATCCCAGGCTGTGGGAGGAGTGACAAACGTGGAGGGACTTAGGCATCTGGCATTCATGAGTGTAAAACCTGTAGAGTGGAAACCTCAGGAGGCGCAGGCCTGAGGGATGGGATTATGGAGGCAACATGGGACTCTTTTCTCTACCCATTTTGTGTGACCATTTCCTGTTTTACACCTCTGTGGTGTTTCTGAAACTTCTGAAGTGGGCTGCTGAGCTCTCCTGGAGCTATTTTCATTCATGGATAACTGTTAATTGTTGTTCTGTGTGGGGAGATGAAGCTGGGAGTCTCCTTTTCACCATCTTGGTATGATCATTTGATTTTATTTTTCTTGAAGAAATGTAACAAAGAGCTCATATCTGACTGTTTTTATCTGTACCAAGTCTGAAAGGCATAGGCTGAGGTACATTTCTCCAGAGAGGATTTGTGTTATCTTTTTCCAAGCCTTCTGGAACACCTCTGATCCAGAAGCATTTCAATTTAATTTATTGAACTGAATTTCCATGGACTGTGCAAATGATGTAATTCAAATCCTTAATCTGTGCATGGACAGGCTTATGGTTACTACTTTCCAGAGAGAATTTTTTTTTCACTTCAAGCCAGTTTTCTTGTCGCTTGGACTGACAAGTTTTCTTGCCACTAGGTCTCTTTTCCAGGGAAGAGTGTTTTTAGCACACCCTTTCACCTGGCTGTAACCCATTGTAAGTATAGGGCTTGTGGAACTCTCTGTTCTTTCTCCACACTTTATATGGGACAAAGTCTTGTTTCTCATTCTTCCACATGGGCTAAAACCCAGATCCTGAGTTCTTAGTATTGGAACTTCTCAGTGTAGCTTTTGTGTCTATTACACATGCATCACTCTGGTTCAGTTCACTCTGGTTTTCATCACTATAGACATTCTCTCTCTCTCTCTCTCTCTCTCTCTCTCTCTCTGAGGCACCATATGTTTTTAAAAGGCTGTTAGTGAGTCTTCAACAGCATTTCTAGGTGTTTGTAATAAGAAGGTTTTCCAGACTTTCTTATTCATAACATTGCAAAAGTGATAATAGAGCTGAAAGCTATGGAACATTTGCAAATTTTTGAATATAATAATGTTTATAATAGTTTATTATGTACCAAAACACTTATGATAACTTACAGTTTTGGGGTGCACTGTTATAGGAGATGTTAGGGTAGTGCTCTTCTAGCTTCATTAACATCTGGTCTTAAATCAATTTTATCATCACACAATATAGATGAACCAGCATTCATATTTTGTCAACAAATATTTCGAGTCTCAGTTGCAAGGAATTGCCAGTCAAGAAAAGCATGAAAACGTTGTAAAGGAATTCAGTCTGACATTTGCATTCTTGGATTCTAAAGTTGTCTTTGAGGTCACTGTCTTATGGCTGTCTCTAGTCACAGATTTCAAACCTGTTGACAATCTTTATCTTCTACACAAAGAAACAAACAAAAACTTTTCTGTATCCAGAAGTTTGTGCACCATAATGAAGTAGATTTTTGTTTTTCTGTTGTGGAGAATATACATGCTTGAGGTGTGAAGGGGCTTAGAAACCACATGGTCTTCTCAGGCCCTCCCTCATGAGGAAGGAGGCCTGAGCTCAGTTTGCAGGTACCCTGAGAGCTGTAAGTCCTCACGAGGTGCCATGGGCTTCCCATGAACCCCCACAGCGTCTCTGGCTTTGAGTTCTGACCATAACTGCCTTGCCCTCTCCCTTCCCCAAGCTTGCTTTCCTCCTCCTGTGCCAGAAACAAGTGGGAACGTCAGACTCCTGGGGGAAGGAAGTCAGTCACGAGCATGATCTCCACACCATGGCTTCTCAGATTTCTGTTCTTTCTCGTCTCTGGGACAAGCTCTGTGGGAGAGGATGGGTCTCCCCTTAGACTCTGGCCTCTGCAGAGCATTGTGTACCTGCTGGGCTGTGATGCTGCCCTATTCCCGAGCTGACGGCACTTGGGGTGGAGAAGAAGCTCTGTTCTTTCTTGTTCTGTGGAGTGGTGAGCACACAGCCACGAAGACACACACTGGCTGAAGCCTCTGTTGACAGCCCTAACTTGTCCTCACCCCACCACACCCCAGGCTGAGAAGGCTTTCTAAGCGGGTTGCACCATTTGACAGAGGGACTGTGACCACAGTCCTCGCCAGCACTATGTCCTTCAACGGGAGAGTGTGAGCGCTATTAAACTCCTACTAAGCAGCCCAAACCTTGTGGGTGGGTCAGGAAAGGCAGAGGGCCTTCTAGAAAAAGATGAATGATTGCTGTGAATGACCATCACACCAGTCAAGGCTTCCTACAAAGAAGGCAAAGAACTGTAATGACTGCCTTCCTTTCTCAGAATGTATAACCTACTGCCCTGAAATATAGCTGGTCAGGGAAACAGGTGTCAGCTTACAACAAAACCTCCATATCTGTGTCAAGGTCTTCGCCTCTCTTTCCTTAGGGATCTCTATGCAAAGCTTGTATTTTGAATATTCCCTTCAAGAAAAAGAAAGCAGACATTTGTTAACCAGAGATATGCATGCAGTATTACCTAGACATAGATAGCATCACTGACTCAATGGGCTTGAATTTGAGCAAACTCCTGCAGATAGTGAAGGACAGGGAAGCCTGGCATGCTGCAGTCCATAGGGTCACAAAGAGTCAGACACAACTTAGCAAGTGAACAGCAATATGCCCTGTGTAATTATAATACAATCTAGATATCTGCCTCCTAAATTTTTGACTTTCAAATTTTAGCTCATAATGATTCCAGCTTTCTAGTTAGTGCCATATGTTAAAATAGTCAGGGTTTTGACTTCCTTAGTCAACAACTGAATTCCACAACAAACGAATTTGTTCGTTTGACAAATACTGTTGAGCATTTACTATTGTCAGGCTCTAGATTAGGTGTGAGGTAGAGTCAGACATGACTGAGCAAATAAGCACAGCCCATATAAGAGTGGAAGCACCAGAGAAGATCTTCAGAGTTTAAATTTTAATTGGAGAGACAGAACAAAGTCACTACCTAAATAAAATAACTACACACTAGACTGGGTACCATGGAAGAAACATAAAGGGGCTGAGCTGGAGACTAATATAACTCCAGAATGTTTTCCATCACAGCATATTGTAATTGTCTGTTCTGTCTCCTCATTGGATGCAATAACCTCCAGGGATCACTAATTCTTTTTTTCATCTTGGTCTTCATCGTGCTTACAACAGTGCCTGACACATAATGCTGCTGAAAAAAATGTCTGCTTGATGAATGTGTGAATGTTTGTGTTGATCAGTGAATTAACAAAGGATTGGAGTTTCATCTACACCTTGCACTGAATATGAAAATTACCAAATACAGCCTATATTTCACATTCTGTTTTCTTAACATTTTATATGTAATAGTCACATTCTGTGTTTTTATTCTATGTAAATTCAGTCCACAAGCAAATGGAGGTTTCATGGGTGAACATAGAATCCAGATTTGTTAATCCTCTTCCAATCCAGTACAAATGAGGCGCTTAATACCTACGGGGGCTGTAAGTGTCCTGCTGCGAAATCAAAGCTGAAGGAAAACAAGAAGGTTTGAGGTATCACTGGAAGCATTAGTGATAATTAAGTTCCCTGTTCTCAGGCTTCCTGTCACCTTCCTTTTAGCTGCCAGAAGGGCACGTTCCAGTCTTGCTGCTGAAGGACTAAATGAGCAGCTGAGTTTTGTTCCTGTCCCTGCCCCTGCTTTCAGTTGCTTCCTTGAATTTCCTGTTCTTCTGCCAACCTGTCAGGGGCCCTGGGCTGAACAAGTGCTGGTATCTCTAAGCACAGACCACGATCTATCCTTGTCCTTCATGCAACGAGGCTCCTGATGACAGAAAAGTGGATAGGCTGGACGAGAGAATGCAGCTTTCTGAGACTAGAGGCCTGTGCTGTTTGGGGGGAATTTACATTCGGGGAAATTAAAATGACAGTAAAGTGGAGAGTCACCTGCTGCTTTACAATGAAGAAGCTGAGGCTGAGGATTAACACCTGAGGAAGGTGGAAACGCAGGCCTGGGACTAGACCAGAGCCCCCAGCTCTGCCCAGTGCCTGCCTCCTCCTCAGGCATGCTTAGAGACCTCTACTCCAAGGGGTTTTGCCATGCTAAATATACAAAACCTTGAAATTGAGAACCAGAAGTTCATTTTTAGTTGGTCAGAATGAAAATCATACAAATAGTTACGGAGTACCTGTCCAACTCAGGAATACTATTATAAAAATCAAAAGCCCTCAAAAACCTCACAACACAGTTGGGAAAGCAATTGTAAAATAAAGCTAGAATCCTGGTATTCCACAAAGGAAGGAAGAATTTTATGGAAGGGAACATGATTTACTCCTCTTTGAATAGCCAATTGGAGGAAGAGTTGAGACTCAAATCTGGGTCTCCTGACTCCCAGGTTATTATGCATCCCACACCACCTCACATCACTGACATTGCGTACCCGCAATGTGCAGCAAGGAAACAGCTATGGGAAACATGAGCACGGGCTTTGTGGTGCTGCATAGTCACTAACAGTGCAGTTAAAAAAAAAAGGATACTAAACCATCAAGGTAGTTCCCCAGACAAGACGAGTCCTGAGCAAGA
Organism: Cervus elaphus; assembly: GCF_910594005.1. Classification (NCBI taxonomy): domain Eukaryota; kingdom Metazoa; phylum Chordata; class Mammalia; order Artiodactyla; family Cervidae; genus Cervus; species Cervus elaphus. Next base: position 15,007,020 of record NC_057839.1, on the reverse strand, counting down.
TTTATAGGAGTGTTACATTTGGAGAGCAGAGAAAGAGAAGGGACCAGGGGAACGCTACTTCAGATTGAAGCATGAAATAGTAAGAGTAAGCCAGATACCTTCAGGGGCTGTTAAACAGACTCACATGCCAGGAGCGGAAAAGCTTCAGAAGAGCAGAGGAGAAGTTGCCAAGAATTGTTGGGATTGGCTCAGACGTTTATCATATACCACCAAACACCCGGAGTATGCCAGGCGCTGTGCTAGACACTGGGGACTTGCAGATGAAAAGGAAGTGTTTCCATATTGAATTGTGCTTCCTACTCTGGTCACTAGAATGATTCTGAAAGCAGGGTAAATTTGGCAAATCTATCCATAGAGAATTAAACCCAAGGAGAACTTTTAACCCAGAATTTTATGAAGATGACAGGAGGGTGTGATTAAAAATGGCAGAAACCATACTTGGTTAAAAAATCAGTTATTAGTCCATATCTGGGAATGACGACCTCTAAAAGATGCACTGATATTGTTGGCAGGGGCCAGTTCCTCCTAACCTGGGAGCAGGCCACCATCTTCAGCCAGTGTAGTTCAGGGACTGTCTTCTGGACTAGCCAGGCCCTGCCTCTATTCTGGGTCTCCTTGACTCTAATCAGATCCGAGTGAGGATATTTGTTTCTTGCTTCAGAAATCTTATTTCTAAGAGTTATTTTTCCCTTAAAAAATCCATTTAATTTGTTCATCTGTTGATTTCCTCCTTCCTTAATAGTCTGCAAACTCTGGTTGTGAGTGTGTAACGTTGTAGTCCAACAGTGTTCCCTCCACAGGCTACTACTTTTGTCCTGGCTGCCAGGTACTTAACAAAGGATTCCCATGGTTCTGCGGTCTTGTTGGTGGGAGCGATTTTGTTCATTGTTGTTCTTTCCTCAATTCACTTCCTATAGAGGATGAGGTGAAGGTGAGGATCACAATGGTCTTTCTGCAACACCATTTAGCATCCACAAAGAACCAGCCTGCCAATGCAGGAGATTCCTTCCCTGGGTCAGGAAGATTCCCTGGAGAAAGAAATGGCAACCCACTCCAGTATTCTTGCCTGGGAAATCTCATGGTCAGAGTAGTCTAGTGGGTTACAGTCCGTGGAGTCGCAAAAGAGTTGGACACGACTTAGTGACTAAAAAACAGCAAAAACCTGATAATATGTGGTTAACATTAGAAAATTCAGCTGACTTTGTTGATTTGTTGGGTATGAGTCAGAAGGGTTGAAATAATAGAAGATCTCAAAATGTATCTCCTGCTAGGTCCCCACAGCATGGATACACAGATTAGCATAACTTTTTTCTCTTGTAAGCTTCACTCTCAGAGGCATTGGACGTGGGCTAATCAGAAAACTGCCTGCCCCTCGGAAAGTGAAGGGAGTCAAAGAAGATGTCTTAGATGATCAATCAAGCTCTGTACTTTCAAGTTAGAAAACCAAAGAGACACCACAAGACAGTTTGTAAGGAGTAGAAACAGAAAATCCTTCTTTTTAAATATTTTTCTTCCCATTTCCTTTCTTATCATGGGAACATTGAAACATATTAAGAAAAGAAGTCACAGATTGGTAAAATGAACCTCATGTACGCAAATATGTAAATTTTATTTTCATTTTACCCTTTTGATTCTATTTCATGCATTTTTATAATGTATATATTAAATAATCCAATATATAATTTAAGTTTAAATCATATATATTTTTGGAAAGCATGCTTTAAAATGTCTTATAAATAGTGATAATACATCAGAAATGTTTGGATATACTTGTGTTAACAGCAGTCACAAGCCACTGTTAGGAATAATAAGAAGAATGATAATTCATATTTGTTGATGCTTATTTCCTCCAGGTACAGTGCTAATGGCTACACTATACAAGATGTCTACAGGCACAGATTACACACTTTTCTTATAACACCCATAACAGGAGTAGAAAATCTAAACTGATGGACTTCAAATCTGTTTAGATTTTGGATTCTATCTCCAAAAAAAAAAAAATCTTTCTAAAATCAAGTACTAACCTTCCCTATACATTTATATATATATATAATTTATGTTTATATGGCATTAATATTAAAGAAGTACCTATGACCTTGGAGAAGTCATTATATTTTTAGAACCTGTTTTATCATCTATAAATGAGGGAGTCGGGAGTGTCTATGGTCTCTAATATTCCTCCCAGCCCAAACATTTTATGAGCCATTTCTATGAGGCTATAACTTGCTAAAGCCAAACATCCTATCCAATACGTTATTTATATTGTGTCTATTTTTATAGCAGGGACAGCTCACTGAGGCACACTGTTACGTAAATATTTATCAAGCATCAACATTTATTGAGGATCTCTGCTCCATGGCAAGTGTCATCAACCATTATAAGGAACAAACGTGAAGGAGGCTGCATTTTGAGGTTCGTTCGTAACCATGTGGCCCTCTCAGATTTCACGCACACTGACCGTGCCCGGTCATGCCATCGTCCTTCTGCCATCCTCTGCCCTGGTAGGAATGGGTGTCCGGGGGCTGGCACACGGGTCGGCTGGCTGCCGGGCTTCTTGTCGCACTCACAGGGACAGGCGTGCGGGATTCCTTGCAGTAAAGTGATAGGCGCGTCACAGGCTGGCGTTCAGGCTCGGACATGCCACGGATTAGCAGGCGTGCCTCCGTTAAAAGGCCCGTGACGGGCCTCCCAGTCTACATTCTGAAACGCTCACATCCTCCCGCACGCCATTTCCACCCAGTTAGAGCCTTTGTCACTATTTTTCTTTAAACGGTTTGAGTGCAAAAATGAAAAGTCAGAGCAGTGGCTATGGCTCACTTACTTTTGAATGCTGCCTTTCCATTTTTTGTCAGATATAGTTTGGAGAAGAGACGCTACAGAGGCTAGGAGTGCTAAAGCAAATGAAGGGATTCAGTGTGCTCACTATAGAGATGCTAGTCTATATATATATATAGATGTTTTAATATATATATATATAGTTTTTAAAAGTTGACTTCAACATTATTGGTCTTAGTAATATTATTTATGATCTGTCTCTTCAGATGAGGGCAATAAAAGCAAAATAAACAAATGGAACTATATCAAACTCCTCCAGCTGAGGATGTGGAGAAAAAGGAGGCTCTGTGCATTGTTGATGGGAATGTAAATTGATACAGCCACTGTGGAAATCAGTATGGCGGTTCCTCAGAAAGTTAGAACTGTTATATGATACAGAAGTTTCACTTTGGAGCATTTACCTGAAGAAAACAAAGCACCAATTTAAATTGATAGCCACCTCTGTGTTCATTCCAGTTTTATTTACAATAACCAAAATATGGAAGCAACCAAGTGTCCATCAAGGATGATGAATTGATAAATAAGATGTAGTATACATATATGCAATGGAATATTACTCAGCCATATAAAAGAAAACCATCTTGAATTTATGACAATAGTCATGTATGGATGTGAGAGTTGGACTGTAAAGAAAGCTGAGTGTCAAAGAATTGAGGCTTTTGAACTGTGGTTTTGGAGAAGACTCTTGAGAGTCCCTTGGACTGCAAGGAGATCCAACCAGTCCTTCCTAAAGGAGATCAGTCCTGAATATTCATTGGAAGGACTGATGCTGAAGCTGAAACTCCAATATTTTGGCCACCTGATGCAAAGAGCTGACTCATTTGAAAAGACCCTGATGCTGGGAAAGATTGAGGGCAGGAGGAGAAGGGGACGACAGAGGATGAGATGGTTAGATGGCGTCACTGACTCAATGGACATGGGTTTAAGTAAACTCCAGGAATTGGTGACGGACAGGGAGGCCTGGTGTGCTGCGGTTCATGGGGTCTCAAGGAGTCGGACACAACTGAGCAACTGAACTGAGAGGGTGTTATGCTGAGTGAAATAAGTCAGACAAAGACAAATCCAGTATGATTGCATTTATATGTGGAATCTGAAAAACAAAAGAACAAACAAAATAGAAACAAATTCATAGATACAGAGAACAAGTGGATGGTTTCCAGAGGTTTGAGAGTGTGGGGATTGGGTGAAATAGGTAATGGTGATTAAGAGGTAAAACTTAACAGCTATAAAATATATGTCATAAGATATAATGTATAGCATAGGAATATAGTCAGTAATACTGTAATAACTTTGTATGGTGACAGATGGTTACTAGATTCATCATAGTGATAATGTCATAATGTATTTAAATGTCAAACCACTATGTCATGCACCTGAAACTAACATAATATTGTGTGAAAAATAGTGTCAACTATCAGCTGTCAATTCTGTCAATTTTTAAAGTAAAATTAAAAAATTTTAAATTGACCTTTGCTGTCAGAAAGACAAAGACCTGACTCTCATCTACTCACTGGTCATATGATCCAGGACAAATTTACATATCATAAAATCATATTAAATACTTTTTGGGTTGGTGACAGAATTAAATGAATTATCACAGATAAATTGCTTGGGAGAAAATCTGGCACCTAATAAGATCTAAAGATCTAGAGTCAATTGCTGTCATCACTGATAATGTCTTCACTGAGTTATAAAGTGAAAGATTCCCCAAACTTTCCAGTGGACAATTCATCTTAGAAACTGATTTATATAATCAAGAGTTGTGAAGTGATGGGTTGGGTTATAGTTGATCTTAAAATATATGATTAGTTCTTTGGGGGATTGTTTTTTAGTGAACTATTGTTGATTTGCAGTATTTCAGGTATACAACAAAGTCATTCAGTTATGTGTGTGTGCATATATATATATATAATTTTTCAAATTCTTTTCCATTATAGGTTATTATAATATATATTGTTATATATATAATATATATTTAATTATATTAATATATAATATTATATGTAATATATGTATAAATATATATTAAAATATATATAATTATATATATTGAATACATCCCTGTGCTATACAATAGGGTCTTTGTTGTTTAACTATTTTGTATGTAGTAGTGCATATCTGTTAATCCCAAATTCCCAATTTGTCTCTCCCATCCTTTCCCCTTTGATAATCATAACATTTTCTATGTCTGTGAGTTATTTCTGTTTTATAAAAGACTTCAATTGTATTGTTTTTTTCATAGATTCCACATATGAATGATATCATATTTGTCTTTGTCTGACTTCCTTCATTTAGTGTGATAATCTCTGGTTCCATCCATGATGCTACAAATGGCATTATTTCATTCTTTTCTATAGCTGAGCAGTATTCCATTGTGTGAGTATGTATGTACATGTATCTGTGTGTGTGTGTATCCACAGCTGCTTTCTTTGTTCACCTATTGATGGACGTTTATGTTGCTACTATATCTTGGCTACTGTATATAGTGTTGCTCTGAACATTGGGGTGCATCTATCTTTTTGAATTAGAGTTTTCCAAAGGAATTTTTAATTGTCAGATTAAGAAAATGATATCATATGCCCAACTGATAATCAGTCTGCCAATCTTCATGAAATATTCCCCTACCAAGTTCATCTCTTGAGGGCCTTTTTGGTAACTGCAGTTTCTCATGGAATGATATGCTGTCTACCTTATCAGAGTACTGAAAATGTTTTGTTGAAAGGTTTTCCTGTTTCATGACTTTCAGTTCTAGACTTGAATCCATGTGCCAGCTTAGTTCACAAAGGTAAATCAGGTTTGCACTCAAACTACCTCCAGAAGGCTAGTTCCAGAGCCAGGGCTAAAGAGATTTCATGTTAAGGTTTTTAAACCCTATATGAGAAACCTGTGTCCACAGGGCAGCCTCTCGACTGGTTTTAAAAGCTTGATGACTCTCAGTGTGTTTGGATCCGTGTTTGTTCAGACTCTCAAAGGACAAACATTCTGTTCCAATTTGTGTGGAAGGCACAGTAGCCTTTAATAGTCCACAGTTCTGTGGCAATGTCCAATTGCATAATTTTTGGTGGTCCAAGACCCTCACCTGGGGGTGGATTGGAACAGGTTCTGACCTACTTTCTACCCCTGAGTGAAAAGTGGACAAAGATTTCATAGATTTCATAGACCTCCCGTTCCCTTTATTCACGAGGTGGTTTGCTGTTCTTTGGAACCATGCAGCAGTTTCTCCTTGGTTTCCTTCAGTTGATATGTGGCTTCTGTAACAACATATCAGTACTCCCTTCTTAAACCCCTGTGTTTCTCCTTTCATTGAACATCACATTTGTGCAAAAAATTCTCTCTCAGCTTACAGGAGACTGTATGTCATGGGACAGCCCTAGCTGCCCACCTGTGAGCCCTCTGCTACTAAATTGTCAGAAAGGAGATTTAGCTATCAAGAAAGACATTGTAGCAGATTTGACACAAGTTGAAAACTCAGGTGGGCAGGAAATGCCACTTTGGTTAATTCTATGAATCAAATTAAATTCCACTCTTCACTTTCATCCCGGCTGGGGGATAATCAAAGGTAATCATCACTGAAGCTCCCTCTCCTCCTACACTGCTCCCACCTTCCCCACACCCCCAACACAAGGAGTCTTATATTCAGAGATAGCTCTCTGGCCTTTAACCCACTCCAGATACTGCACAGATCAAATCCATTCAGCTTAAATGTTTCTGTGAAGCCCAGGGACCTTGGTTCTTATAGCTGCTCTTTGTTTTCAAGGTTGCTGGGGTCAGATGTCTCAGGCTGAGCATCCTTTCTGCACCCCCATTCTTTTTCCACCCTTGAGCAAAACTTGGGAGCAGAGCCCATGACCCAAAAACACACAGGATTCACAGAGCCCTGTCTCCTCTCTTCAAACCTCCTCCATTCTGTCTCACTTTCCCCTTCCCTGGCTTTAATCACTTGAAAATGAATTCATTTTCCAGGGACTTCCCTAGTGGTCCAGTAGCTCAGACTCTGAGCTTCTAATGGGGCCTGGGTTCAATCCTTGGTCAGGGAAATTAGTTGCATACTGCAACAAAGACCTGGCACAGTCAAAAAGATAAATAAATATTTAAGAAGAAGAAAATGAACTCATATTTAAAAAAAACAGTCAAGGAAGGCTTTCTTAGATGGCAAATTCTGAGAAATGCTTCCCATTTCTCAGAATGGCAAATGCTTCCCATTTTATAACACACACCTCTCCTGAGGCCAAGAAACCTCATGGATTAATAAGGCTATGCCCATTTTCTTGGAATGGAGTTAACATTTGAGGAAGATGAAACAAAATATCTTTATGAATGACCCTGCTGTATTATAGAAGACACTGAGGCTACCTCCAGTGTTTTGGGCTATTACAAATAAGGGAGTAATAAACACTCCAGTACATATTTTAGTTCACATATTTATGATTAGTTCATGAGGGTAAATTCCTAAAGGGGAGATTATTAGGCCAGCTGGTATGAATAAATAACATTTTACATAAATATTGTTAAACTGAACTTTCCCCAAAAGTATAGTAATTTACGGCCCCACTAACAAGGCACAGGTGTTTATTTCCCCATACCTTTATCAAACTGAGTTTTGTCAATTTTTTAAACTTTGCCAAATCAATGAACATTTTAAAAATCTTGCTTTGTTTGCAACTCCTTTAATTGTTAGTGATGCCAAGTCCATTTTACACATGGTATTTCGCCATTTTAATGGCCTGTTTATGTTTTGTTTACTTATCTGATGGGGTACTCTTTTTCTCACTGATTTCTAAGATTTTTGATATATATTAAGGCTATAAGCCCAAGATTCAATGCCAGTCTCAAAGGGTTAAGAGACCACCCCGGTGGCTCAGACAGTAAGGAATCTGCCTACAATGCAAGGGACACAGGTTTGATCCCTGGGTTGGGAAAGTCTCCTGGAGAAGGAAATGGCAACCTACTCCAGGTTTCTTGCCTGGGAAATCCCATGTAGATAAAGCCTGGTAGGCTGACAGCCTGTGGGGTCGCAGAGTCGGACATGACTGAGCGACTAAGAAGGCCATCCTCAACTGTAATAAGATGGAGAAACCCTTTCAACAGAGTAGTCACTGCTCTGACAACATCAGTTATGGACCTGACCTCCCCAGCTGGAAGCAGACTGACTATGTTATCTGGGTGCCCCCTGACCCCCACATTCTCTCCACCTGCTGGGTTCACTTCTGGAGCGTGAGACACACCATGTCATATGTGCTGCCAACACCCTGCACACTCACCTAGTGAATGAGGCTGAGGTTGAGGGCTCTGGCCACAAAGACTGTATGTATGTGTGACAACTGTCTTTCTCTTTGAATCATTACCTTAATGTAGAGTGCTTAGACTTTTTTACAACACAGACTCTTGGGACAGTGTTTTGAAGCCCTTCGACCCCTTTCCAGATGAGATTTCTTTTTCATTTTGGCTGCACCGTGAGGTTTCCAGAATCTTAGTTCCTTGACTAGGGATTGAACCCCCAGGAGTGAGAGTGTGGAGTCCTAACCACTGGACCACCAGGGAATTCCCTGGATTTTAAACGTGTAAAATAAAATACACAGGATTACAGAAGAAACAAATTATGTTAAATTGTACTTATCAAAATAACTTTAAAAAACAAATGTGCAATATAGAAATGTATATATACACACACACACACACACACACACACACACACATATTTTATTGACTCATCAATTAAAGAGATCTAACAATGGGTCTAATAACTACCTGAAATTTGGAATTTAGTACTGAGGGTAAATGATAACTGTGACAATTATCAGTTCAGTTCAGTTACTCAGTCGTGTCCAACTCTTTGCAACTCCATGGATGTCAGGCTTCCCTGTCCATAACCAGCTCCTTGAGCTTGCTCACTCATATCCATCGAGTTGGTGATGCCATCCAACCATCTTATCCTCTGTCATCCCCTTCTCCTCCCACCCTCAGTCTTTCCCAGAATCAGGGTCTTTTCCAATTAGTCAGTTCTTTGCATCAGGTGAAAGTATTGGAGTTTCAGCTTAGCATCAGTCCTTCCAATGAATATTCAGGATTGATTTCCTTTAGGATTGACTGATTTGATCTCCTTTCAGTCCAAGGGAGTCTCAAGAGCCTTCTCCAACACCACAGTTCAAAAGCATCAGTTCTTCGGCACTCAGCTTTCTTTACAGTCCAACTCTCACATCCATACATGACTGCTGGAAAAACCATAGCTTTGACTAGATGGACCTTTATCAGCAAATTATCTGCTTTTTAATATGCTGTCTAGGTTGGTTATAGCTTTTCTTCTAAGGAGCAAGCATCTTTTAATTTCATGGCTACAGTAAACATCTGCAGTGATTTTGAAGCCCCAAAAAATAAAGTCTCTCACTGTTTCCATTGTTTTCCCATCGATTTGCCATTAAGTGGTGGGACTGGATGCCATGATCTTCGTTTTTTCAATGTTGAGTTTTAAGTCAACTTTTTCACTCTCCTCTTTCACTTTCATCAAGAGACTCTTCAGTTCCTCTTCACTTTCTGTTATCAGGGTGGTGTCATCTGAATATCTGAGATTATTGATATTTCTCCCAGCAATCTTGATTCCAACTTCTGCTTCATCCAGCCCAGCATTTAGCATTATGCATATAAGTTAAGTAAGCAGGGTGACAATATACAGCCTTGATGTACTCCTTTCCCAATTTGGAACCAGTCCATTGTTCCATGTCCAGTTCTAACTGTTGCTTCTTGACCTGCATAAAGGTTTCTCAGGAGGCAGGTAAGGTGGTCTGGCATTCCAGTCTCTTTAAGAATTTTCCACAGTTTGTTGTGATCCACATAGTCAAAGGCCTTGGCGCAGTTAATAAAGCAGAGGTAGATGTTTTTCTGGAACTATCTTGCTTTTTCTGTGACCCAACAGATGTTGGCTATTTGGTCTCTGGTTCCTCTGTCTTTTTAAATCCAGCTTGAACATCTGGAAGTTCTTGGTTCATGTATTGTTGATCTCACTTGGAGAATTTTGAGTGTGTGAGGTGAGTGCAATTGTGTGGTAATTTGAACATTCTTTGGCATTGCCTTTCTTTGGGATTGGAATGAAAACTGACCTTTTCCAGTCCTGTGGCCACTGCTGAGTTTTCCAAATTTGCTGGCATATTGAGTGCAACACTTTAACAGCATCATCTTTTAGGATTTGAAATAGCTTAACTGGAATTCCATCACCTCCACTAGCTTTGTTTGTAGTGATGTTTCCTAAGGCCCACTTAACTTCACATTCCAGGATGTCTGGCTCTAGGTGAGTGATCACTCCATCGTGGTTATCTGGGTTATGAAGATCTTTTTGTATTGTTCTTCTGTATATTCTTGCCACCTTTTCTTAATATCTTCTGCTTCTGTTAAGTCCACACCATTTCTATTCTTTATTGTGCCCATCTTTGCAAGAAATGTTCCCTTGGTATCTCTAATTTTCTTGAAGAGATCTCTATTCTTTCCCATTCTATTGTTTTCCTCTATTTCTTTGCATTGATTGCTGAGGAAGGCTTTCTTATCTCTCCTTGCCATTCTTTGGAACTCTGCATTCAGATGGATATATCTTTCCTTTCCTCCTTTACCTTTTGCTTCTCTTCTTTTTCAGCTATTTGTAAGGCCTCCTCAGACAACCATTTTGCCTTTTGCATTTCTTTTTCTTGGGGATAGTCTTGATCACTGCCTCATGTACAATGTCACAAACTCCTGTCCATAGTTCTCCAGGCACCCTGTCTATCAGATCTAATCCCTTGAATCTATTTCTCACTTCCACTGTATAATTGTAATGGATTTGATTTAGGTCATACCTGAATGGTCTAGTGGTTTTCCCTACTTTCTTCAATTTAAGTCTGGATTTGGCAAAAAGGAGTTCATGATCTGAGCCACAGTCTGCTCCAGGTCTTGTTTTTGCTGACTGTATAGAGTGATAACTATAACCTAATATAAAAATGTCTGATTTCTACTAGTGATGTAGGCAACACTAATACTAATGCAGTTTATTGATTGTGTTCATAATTGAAAGACATGCTAAGTTTTAGTCAAACCTGCTGGAAGTTGGAGAAACTAAGATAATTTTTTTTTTCCCCCATACAAGTTCATAGACATTCTGAGTTCATGGTATTGTTAAGAGTCTTTTGTTTTTTTTTAAGTTTTTATTGAATTTGTTACAGTATTGTTTCTGTTTTATGTTTTGGTTTTTTGGCCATGAGGCATGTAGGATCTTAGCTCCCCAAGCAGGGATTGAACCAGTATCGTCCTCATTGGAAGGCAAAGTCTTAACCACTAGAACCACCAGGGAAGTTCTAAGATAATTTTTATAAGGAGCAGAACCATCAGTGCTAATTCCCATTGTACTTATGCTTAAGTACTTTTCTTTAGAAGGCCCTAAAACATTTGCCTACCATGAATTTGGTATACAGAAATTTTACATTTTCATAGAGTCCAATTTTAACTTTGTACTTTCTGAATTTTCTATATGCTTTAATGGTAGGCAGAGGTTTTAATCAAAAGGAAGCAAGAGTGAAGGTATGATTGAGCTCAATAAAGTCAGCCCTCCGCTTTGAGGCTACAGGGTTGGGGTTAGTAGAAAGCAATCTTCCTGAAGAGTCTTCTGTAACTTCTAGAAGAACTCAACAGCCCAACCATTCTGGAAGAGTCTATAAACTGGGCCTGATATGTTAATAAATGTCTTTCATAAGCAAAGATTATGAAAATATTCACCCATGTTTTCTTCAAATGATTTTAATAGCCTAAAAATTATTCAATTTTTTCTATCTGGAGTTTATTTGGATGTAAAGAGTGAATTTGGAATCTGGCTTTATTTTGAACCAAATGAATAGTTGCTATTCTCAGTCTCACCTTTTTTCCACGGATGTGAAATGCCGTCCTTAGGATAGGCTGTAGTCCTGTGCGTATTTGAGTGTATGTCCTGAGGCCCTATCCATTTTGTTACTCTATATGTTCTATAATGTTTACTTAATTGGCTTTATAATTCATTTAATATTGGATTCTTATGGACTACTTGGAAATGCAATATTCATACTTTATAGCTCTGAGCTGGGAGACAGATAACAATTGCCCTTTTAATGTGAGAACATCCTTTGCCTTAGTGCAGTTCACTATCTCCTCTCTGTGTGTCTTTTCCCATGGGGCACAGTCACTTCTGGCTTCTTTGGAATTTCTCTTCCCAATCATTCCAACAGCATTTTTTACTCTGCGTGCTTTATCACCATCAGGCATTTTATGACTAAGCCACTGATTCCCTAATTAGAATATAGTCTAGTCATGATCATTTGTATATATTTAAAAAATCAAATCTTATTCTATACTTAAAGGAAATATTAATGAAGAATTATGTGTCCCATGTGGTCACTGTAAATTCACTGCGACAATGGAAATCCCCAGCCTTTCTCTTTGATAAAGTTTCTATGCTTCTGACCCCTTGCCCACCTCCTCCCTTCATCTTGCCATCTCATGCTATTTCAGATATCACATTAAGTGTAATTTATTCAGAGAGTTAATGAGTCCCCTGTTAAAAGCTCTCATTGTGTATAATGTGTGTGCTAAGTTGCCTCAGTCATGTCTGACTTTGTGTGACCCCATGGATTGTAGCCAGCCAGGCTCCTCTGACTATGGGCTTCTCCAGGCAAGAATACTGGAGTGGGTTGCCATGCTCTCCTCCAGGGCATCTTCCCAACCCAGGGATCAAACCCATATCTGTTACATCTGTTGCACTGGCAGGCAGGTTCTTTACCACTAGAGCCACCTGGGAAGGCATTATGTATGAGAGTTTTTAATTGTGTATTTAATTATTAGCTTCATATTGGTCTCTTTTGCTAAATTCTAAATGCCGTGATGACTGTGGCCACATTCGTTTTCTGTTTCAGTCTTCTCAGTGCCTGATTCAGAAGCTGGCACATAGCGAGCACCCAGGAATCCTTGTTGATTAAACAGCAGTTATTTTATCTCCAACAAGGGAGGCAGTGTAACATCAAGACGTGAGCTTGACTTAAAGCCAGAATGCCTGGGTCTAAATCTGATATAAGAATTTATTATCTATATGATCGTGGGCACATTCTTAAACTTCTCAGTGACTCAGTTTATTTGTCTATAAAATGGACATCAGTAACATGAGGTTTTATGAGGATTAAGTGGGCCACAAGAACTCAATGAATGTCAATTATCATCATGATCAACATTGGAGAGGAAGTTGTTTGAAGGAAAAATAAGTCATGGAAAACATTAAAAATCTCACTTCACATCAAGTTCTTTCTTGGATTCTTTTGAACGAGGACAGAAAAAATAATTTGGCAAAGATTTCTAAAAGCATCAACTTTCCAGCAGCTGAGAAGTAGATGCACACTCCATCCTGTGCAAACTCATGAGCTCTTTATTCCTTTAACTAAAAATGCTTTGAGAAAAAGTTGTATAGTCACAAGTGAAGGTCTAACAAAGCCAACAAACTTTCTGACATAATCAGTTTATTTTTGGCAGAGTCGTAGATAGATTGCATAGGAGAGCCATATGAGACAATGGCTAGCAGAAGCCTTGCATTTGCCTTCAAACTGCTAGCCAGTGATGTCAACCATCAGCTCTCAGTTCCACAGCAAAGGCCACAATGCGGTAAGTACCATCATCAGTGTCATCATCGTTGGCATCTTTACTACAGTATTTGAGCATCTACCAGTTTAAACCTCATGGAAAGTGTATTTCCTGATTTGTGAGCTATTTCTCTACTGAAGTATGCCTGATTGATATACTTGTAACATTTCTGTGGAAAGAAAAATTAACCAAAAGTAGTTCCTTCTTCAACCATTAAAGAAATGAGCAGTTCACAAACACCAGGATGAGCAACATATATATCATTTAAATTAAAAAAAATTAACCTCATTGTACCACTTATATTACATCAAAATTCTTCAAAAATTAAAGATAATCTCTTGCTGTATGCCTGAGAGCTCATACCTCTTCCTTCCTAAAAGTCCTTTCCAGATGCTTCCAGAAGAATGGCCTGATCCTAGAAGGATATGGAAGTGATTCACAGTACTGAGAAGATCCACTGCTTCTTGTTGGCCTTCCTGCCTCAGGCATTTCTTATAATCTGCAGCTTTAGCATTCTGCAGTAGATGGATGCCAGGGCTCAAAGCACCATCCTGCAATCATGATGTGCTATTTCAGCAGGCACAAATACACAAAGACCACAGAAGGAAGAACAAAGACTGGAAGGCATTGAAAGATGCAGCTGGAAAAACTGAAAGCTTCTTTAGAACCATGAGAACCCTGCTATTGCTTAAAAACAGAGGAGCAGCAGTTTGAATCCTGGTACAGCAAAAGAGTTGGTGATGGACAGGGAAGCCTGGCATACTGCAATCCACGGGGTCACAAAGAGTCGGACACAACTAAGCGACTGAACTGAACTGACAGCAAAAGAATGGGAAACAAACCTCACTCCTGTTAATTTAGCCCTTCCCCTTATTATGTTCCTATTTCAGCAGAATTCAGAATGGCTGATGGCTGATAGCAGCATAGAGGAGGCCTCCAGGTCAAGACAAAGGTGGCTTCTGCTTCAGGGAGCCATGTTGGGCTTCTCATATAAGATACTCACTGATACTTGAAAAACGGGATGAGGGCATGGCAGCCTCTCTATTCAGAGCAGCCATCCTGGAGGACCTCAGGCCAGATGTCCTGGCAGCAACCACATCCGAATATATCAAGGTGACAAGTATCACACTCCTCCCTTGCAACCTGCCTTTCCTGGAGATGCACATGTGAGGTCTCTCTTAAGGCAACCATTGCTGCTCCTCATGTAATTCCACATATGCGCAATTCTCTAATGGAGAAGAAAGGATAATGGGAAGAATTTAGATGCCTGAGTTTCTTGTTACCTCAAAACTCTACACATTTGAATGACTTTTCAGTAACAGTGGCTTGCTTCACTATGAAAAACACAATTTTGCCTCTCTTTAATTTTATTTCTGCAAGTTAGAAGTGTAAGGACCTTTTTGGAAACCAATTTCTGCATTTGCTTTTAGGTGTTAATAAATTTTTGAAGACATTGTTAATAGCAAAGCAGTGGGTTTAAACTTAGTTGACTATTTTTCATTGTGATGCTTAAATTGTAGCAAGGAAAAAGTGGTTTTTACAGATTTACTTCCACTTTAGGTAATGGCAAGTTAATATCTAAACGAGAAAGAGCCAGAGAAGGGGATAAGGAAAAGAAGAGACAAAAGAGAAGGAAGAGGAAGTAGGTGGAAGAGAGGTAGGGAGCCCAGGAAGACAGGGGGGATAACTGAGAACAGGCAGTGGGAGATGCTGCTGAAAGGTAGTTAAAGGAGATGATATTGGTGAGAAGCCAGCAAGCGCCATGAGGCTGCTGAAGAGGAGTGGATGGATTGATATGAATCCACTCCTGGCTGCCCCGAACTTTGGAGCGAGCATTCATTTGGTCATCTGTGGGCAGAAGGGCTGCCGCAAACTATAGCTCAACAATGAAAAGAAGACTGAGCAAGTGTGGCCCATGCTCCCGCACCAGGCCCAGCTCATAGCAGTCCCAGTCAAGACTCCTCCTGGGCAAGAAACTTGGCCTAAAGTACCCCAACATCA
Source organism: Cervus elaphus (assembly GCF_910594005.1). NCBI lineage: Eukaryota > Metazoa > Chordata > Mammalia > Artiodactyla > Cervidae > Cervus > Cervus elaphus. Next base: position 14,991,570 of record NC_057839.1, on the reverse strand, counting down.
CCAGCACTCACTAAATGTTAAAGAACACAAATACTGGAATCGCTTTGAAAATATCTAGCTGTTTCTCCTCAAATGTGGGTTGAGTTTTCTTTCGCAATATGAATGATGTTCTTGCCAATTTTCAAGTTTACAGCTCCAGCTGTTAGGGGGTTATGTAAGAGCCAAAGTGATCAAAGGGCCTCATGAGTGGAAAATGCATTTTTCCCCTTGGTTGCATAACTCCCCAATGGAATGGGCTCTGTAATCGAAGCACTGTCTGCCCACTCCTCCTGCCCCTCACTGCTCCTCTACAAGCAAAAATGAAAGAAGGAAAATTCATGCTGGAGTGAATAAAAGGTTATAAAAATTGTTGCTGGACTCAAATTTAGAATGTCCAAGCATTTTTCGAAAAAAAGTTGCAGGTAACTTTTAAGAGTAATTACAAAAATAGTAACTAAATAAATTCCCCTCAACTCTAGGGGGCTTTCTCTAAAGCATATGAAATCATTACATGAAAAATATAGTTCCTTAGAGCCAGCATGGTATTCTAATGTCATTACTTTCTGAATGTCACTCTTCCTATCAGTCTTTTAGTCCTTTCAGAACAAGAAACTTATCTTTGTGTTGTAGTCTCCCCAGTGCCTAGCATTCAATCAGATCCAATAAATAGCAAATATTTGAATAAGGATTTAGAAAACGTGACCACAGTCATATATCTGCAGAGACCTAGACCTGATGGAATGACAGCTTTTCTAAGTAGAGTCAGAGGCTTAACAGGTGTTATTTGCCCTTATTTCTTTTTTTCCTTATGGACCTAATTTCAAAAGAATAATGAAAGCTGGCAAAGTCAGGTGGCAGAAGTGGACAAAGGTAACAGTCTTTGTAAGCCCTTAACAACAACCCCAGAATTTCTTTCAGGCACCAGTGGCTTGTCCTTTCCACTTCTGGAAATGACAGCTACCGGACTGTTTACCCTGCCCAGAGTCTCAGTGGTTAATGATTATGGAAAGCCTGGGCCCAACTGGCACCATGTTCCCTTAAAAATGGCCGTTATCAGTTGGCAAATTACAGTTCCAGACCCAGGATATACTCAACCAATAGACAGATTAATTTAGATTTATAGCACTTCAAATATCTAAGGAGATCCATCCACAATGGATAGATTGCACTCCAGTGAGAGGAAGGGGAAGCCAGGGAGGAATTCCAAAGGGCTAGTGAAGGAGACTGGGAGGGTGGCAGGATGAGAGGACTCCAGGGTCCTTGCTAGTTAAAACACACTTGCCTCTTCTTTGTGGTAGGACCGGCACTCTTTGATTGCTACTGTTTCCTCTCCACCATCCCTAGCTGGCGCTTTCATTTTTCTGGTCTTGATCATCTATTGAATGCACTGAAAAAATGTTCAATTAGAGGACACTTCTAGCTCTCAAGTTATCCCATATCTGTGTATTTTAATGTATTTTTGGTCTTCCCTGTGTCTTAGCTGGTAAAGAATCTGCCTGCAGTGTGGGAGACCTGGGTTCTATCCCTGAGTTGCGAAGATCCCCTAAAGAAAGGAAAGGCTACTCACTCCAGTATCCTGGCCTGGAGAATTCCATGGACTGTATAGTCCATGGGGTCACAAAGAGACGGACACAACTGAGTGACTTTCACTTCACTTCTCATGGGTCTATATTCACCCTTTATCTCTTAGGACCCTCCCCTGTTAGAGAGAAAATGACTTTTGTTGTTTCACTCTCCTGTTCAAAGGCTGAAAATCTCCTCCCACCTTCCCCTGGCCTACTGAATGAAGATCTGTGCCACCTAGCCTGGCTTTCATCAGCCCTTCCAACTGTGGTCTAAACCCTCCTCTTCTGCCTTCTCTGTTCCCCTGCCTGGAAACACTTCCTCTTTCTGAATCATGCCCATCTTTTGACATCCTAAGTACATCTGATCTCATCTTTCCAAGCCATGGTAATATTTTAGGCTTCTCAGTTCCTGCAGAATGACCAAAGGCTCATGTACTCTCAGCTTTCCTTGCCTTGCTGGACCCACGGGTTAACTCTCTCTGTTTAAGACACAGTGGCTTCTAAATGTCACAGACCCTAAATGAGCTCCAGTAGTGAGACTAGCACTGAGACAGTCAGAGGCCCAAGTCTCAAGCCAACGTGACCACTCGATATTTCTGTCGTCTGGCTCAAATGATTTCTAACCTGGTATGGGAATGGACAGGTACACGACCTAGTAAGACATGCTACAAAACTGAGACTGCAGATTGTTTTAATCATGTATTCAATAGTATTTATACCTAGGAACACAGATTATTTTTGTAACAAACATTGTAGAAGGGAAAGTTTAGCCAAATCTTGGCTTCAGAGTGCCTATAGATATTGACTCTATTTTGTAAAGATTGATGCTTCTTGATCAAAGGTTGAAGCTCCCCCATGCCAAGGGGTAGGGTAGATCAGAATTTCTGGGAAATGTGAGGTTTTTGTGGTTATTAAAAAGGTAAAGGTTTAAGAAAACTAGCAACTTACTCTCTCTTAAATATTGCCTTATGTAAAATGGGGAAAACAATGAATTAACCATGGGTTCTTGTGAGAATTAGACAAGATCTATGAAAGTATTGAAAATGGTAAGATTTATTTAACTATAGCCTGTGAGTATGTATGAGGTTCTCATTATCTGAGGTTAACTAGTACCAGAAAAATCTTTGACAGAATCCATTTAAAAGAGGGCCAAAGTGGACATAGAAAATGGTGGGAAATAAAAAGTTCAATTTAAACTCAGCTTTGAAAATTATAACTAAAAATTATGAAGGCAACTTATTTACATTACATCTTATAAACTCTAGATTACTATTGTGGCTATGTGTTAAATCTTAGGACAAAGAACTAACAGAACTATTCGGGATTTAGGGCACAATTTATCTAATAAAATTGCTTCAGAGCACAATACAATTACTTTTACTTTAGGTTTGGGTTTCTCAATGTGCTCATAAAAAGGATTATTTTTCAAAAGCATTCAAAAATGTGTCCGCTTTATTAAGGACTGCTTTCTCTTTGGAAGTCCCATCATGTCATCATCATCATCATCAGTTTTTCTCTTCTTCAATAATTTACTGATAAAACCCTGCTAGACTTTTATGTGTCAAGAGCTTCCTTTCTGATTGACTATACCTCCAACTTCAATTTCATCCATGTTAGAAAATTCTGAATATTTTGTAAAGTTGTAAATTTGCTTCAATTTTTCCATTGTTTTCCTACCTGCTTACAACAAACAGCTAGTTATTAAAAAACTATTAGACAAAAACATTGCTATTATGAGTGAAGGTAGATTTTACATTTAAACAGAGAGCAATGTTAGAATGGGCCAATTCACATTGTAATTGGTCACTTTATTGGTTTTTTGTGTTATGATGACTTGTTTCCCACTGCAACTTTGTACCTCTAAGGCTTTGGGAAAATGCATTTTCAGGTTATGGGTACTCTGTCTCATTTTTCAAAATTCTCATGTAGTCATGTACTTAATGCCTTACTGAAATAAGTGCTTGATTACTTTTGACTGAAAAAGTAATTGATTGATCAAATGAGTGAATGGAAAAACTGGAGGAAGAGATGAATGAGAAGCCATAGGTTCCCACTGCAGAATTTATACTTTTAGTAAGAAAGTCACACACAAGAATAGCTGATCTCAGTGAAATAGGTAAACATAACACCAGAGATGAAAAGGGTTTGAGGTTTAGATCCAATTTTTCCATTTACAAAACAGAATCAATTTGTCCAAGGTTCATGCTGGAAAATGTGTGGGTTCTCACTAGGTCTATTCCTTGGAAAGTTGTAAATGAATAACATTTATAAAAGTAATTGCAATAAAAACTCACACCTACCATATGGTGGGGACCAACTTTGTTCCTTATACACGTATGTTAGAGATTTTCACATCAAGGAGTCCAAGGGGTCTGCAGAGCTATAGCATGAACATAGTCATATCAGGGAAACATTTTACTTAGAGACTTGGAGAAGTGGAAAGAAGAATTATATCTTTGGCTAGAGTATAAACTAGCTCTACATGTTTACCATAAAACTTATTTTTAAGAAATTTTACTTTGGGACTTCCCTGGTGGTCCAGGGGTTAAGGATCTTCCTTCCAATACAGGGAGCACAGGTTTGATCACTGGTTGGGGAACTAAGGCCCCATATATCATGGGCAATTAAGCCCATCCACCACAACAAGCTCATCCATCCACATGGCTGCAATAACAGAAGGCCCCACGCCACAACACAGACCCAGCACAGGGACTTTCCCGCAGTGCAGTGGTTAAGATTTTGCTTTCCAGTGTAGTGAGTGCAAGCTCAGTCTCTCATTGGGAAGTAAGGTCTCACAGTCCTAGCGGCAAAACAAAGGTTTTTGGGGTTTTTTTTCAACTTTCACAGAAGGTCTTGAAGGTACGCATGCAGGAAGAACCGCACCCCCCACCACAACCCACCCTTTAGGTGCCCATCCCACTTCAGTGGGAAATTCAGCAAGCTCTCCATCTGGCATGTCATGCTTTCAACAACTCTACCACGTATACATCATTATCTTTGGTTGCACATGAAGAAAATGAGCTACATAGGAGTTGTGAATGAGAGTTTTCAAACTCCTTAGTGATAGAATCCTGCTTTCCACTAACTGTGTTGTCTGGTAGTAAGATTACCCTTCCTGTTCCCATGACTGTCTGCATTTTTCTTTCTCTTTGAGTCTCTTCTCCACCTGCCCAATCTCTACAAGGACTCTAGGTGCCTAGAGGAAAAAAATCTGAGAACTTCTTTTTACACCGTAGGGTTCTGGAGTGATTAGGTCAATCTGGACTAGCTAATTAGAAAAGAGGACTGTTGAGACAGGGGAATGGAATTAATCTTAGAATGGAATTTCCCCACAGACTGATTGGGATGTTACTTGAGATACTGGTGCCCTTCTGTCAAATGATACTGAATGAAAAATTGTACAAATGTCAGGCCAGTTCCTTTTTAAAGGAATGACCAAAACGGTATCCAAGAAGTATTGTCACAGCCCACTTTCCTAACTTTCCATATACAATTGGTGGTCGGGGAGCCGGGCAGGTAAGGGGTCTGCTCGCAGCAGAGAACAGAAGCTTGCCCACTGCCTCATTGAATCAAGGAATCTTGAGGCCCATTTAACAATAGACACTCTTTCACCGGAGTGAAAAAGAGTGAATGCAAAATGATGAACAATGTCTTTAAATAGCTCTAGGAAAGGTCTTTGCCCTGAGGGGGAACCCAGATCCATTCCTGGGTCCTGGGGTCTATTGTCTCAGCATCCTACAGAACTGAAATAATAGCCCTGCTCTCACCTCTCTGAATACAGAAAGTAGACCCATTACCCACAAAAATTTGGTTGGTTTTTCAACATTTTAGGAGAGTCATTGGGTTCTTCTAAAGCACAGGAATTTATGAGTTGAAAACAGGCTTAGAATCTCCAGGATTGGACCAGCACTCCAATTTGTGGATAAACCACAACAGGACATAATATTCTTTCTTGCTAAGTTCCTATATAATTCTGGTTTGAATATGTCCATACTTGTGGTTTCTATTTCTGACCTAGTTTTGCTTCCTAAACTTCAAAACATTTGAGTATCAATCTCTCCATCTCCCTCTCTTGCTCTTTTTCCTGTGTATGCACACATACACACACATGCACACTTTATCACATACACCTTATTTCTTTTATTGGATTTCTTTTTACATGACAATTAGAGGATAGCAGAAAGCAGATGCTGGTGGCCTTATCTGACCAGTTAACTGGGACTTTCTAAGGAAAATATGACAGAATTTGTTTATCTGAATTTTTGTCCCAAAAAGCAAACACGCAGGAGCCTACATTGAGGCTATTAAGTGAAGAGTAAGCTACTATTTGTAAGAAGAATTGTGAGAAGAGGGCAAATTGATAAATAACAAGCATTTATGTGGTACTGACTATCTGACAGGTAACTTCCTTTGTATTTTAAATAATACTCCCAACAAGCTTGCTATATGCAGAGCTCTTACTGTCCCTACCATACATTCTCTCCAGAGGAGAAAGTTGAGGCACAGAGATGTTAAGTCACTTGCTTAACAGCTTACTAATAGTAGTTAACTATTAGCTAACAAATATCTAGTTAACTATTAGCTAACTAACTAATAGTAGAAGGAGAATTTGAGCCCAGGCATTTAGGCTGCCAAGTGAAGTGATGTGAAGTCGCTCAGTCATGTCTGACTCTTTGCAACCCCATGGACTGTAACCTTCCAGGTTCCTCTATCCATGGGATTTTCCAGGCAAGAATACTGGAGGGGGTTGCCATTCTCCAGGGGATCTTCCTGACCCAGGGATCAAACAGGGGTCTCCTGCACTGCAGGCAGACTCTTTGCCATCTGAGCCACCAGGGAATCCAAGTTTATGCTTATTACAATTCACCAGTCTACTTTGCTAACTTTATTTATTCATCCATCATAGCCTCAACCCTCTATTCTCACTTATTCTTCCTTTCACTCTCATTCTTTTCTTTTTTCTCTCTATCCCACTGTTTATCCCAACAGGAAAACAGTCCTTTCTTAAGCATTTGCTATACCTAATCTTGCAAACTGTTCCTCATTCATTCAGCAGATAAGAGGACATTTCTATTGAAGATACTTAAAGATAGAAATAAGATTTGCCTACTTAAAGTATTCAAAGAAAATATGATTTCTTTTCTTTGTAAGTCTTAGAAGAATATTTCTTCTGAGGGTTAATAAAAACTTCTTTACTTTGTTCTTACTTCCTGGACTGCAAAAAAAACCCTTTAAGATTTTTGTCTTTATCAATCTTCCTTAACATTTTAAGAACTTGAGTCCAATAAGTTGGTTTATGGTTGGACTCAATTCAGCTGAAATTCTATAACCCATATATCAGTCACTGAACTGAAGCTATTGCTGGTTCTTTATTCTATCCTCTGAACTAGTCATTTCCATGGTAATTTTCTTATTTCTGTGGTGTGTTTTTTTGAGATTCTGTTTTTGAGTTTCCCATCAAACCAAAAGCAGATTTCTCTTTTCCATTCCAGCCCATTCTGTTCTTTTAAGGTGGAGGACAGCTGTGAGGTAGGGCTGGTTTCCGCCGCCTACTAGACTGTCAGCAGCTGGGAGGCTGGGACCAATGAAAGCATCTTTGTTTCCTGGTGCCTGGCAATGTCTGGCATGCAATAGTTGCTTAGTAATTGCAGGTTGAGTGAATGAAACAGTGGAATGGGAATCCTTTTCTCTATGTTGGCCATCTTCCTATTTCAGACTTTGAATACAACATCCCCCTGTAATTTACCAAGAATTCTTCTCCTCTGTATATGCCATTATTAAATTAGTAGAATTCCAAACTGAGAATGGGTTGATATGTCAGCAAACTTCTTCTTGTGCCAAACTTTTGAATCAAAACCCAGTCCCCAAATGTTACTAATTCCTAAAGATTGGTGATGGATACATGAAGGTTTATATTATTTTCTCTACCCTTGTGTATGTTGGAAAATTTGCATAACTTGTTAAAATCTGCCTACATAGAATGATACAGTTAAATTAGGATAATGGTGATTTTAAAGGAAGTGGTTAGTATAAAGGAGTGCACTCAAATTTTCTAGGCATCATTGCAAGAGAAGCTATTTATTTATTTATTTTTACCCATAGTGGAGTACTGATTTAAAAGTTCAGTTAGAGCTGTTAAAAGCATTTTAATTTAAATAATGACTTCTTTGGAAATAATATTTATTCTTTATCTTCCTGTGGAATGCAGTGGCTGGGGGTCTGTCTTACAGCAAAGTGGTCAATCTGTTCTAAAATGCTGAACGAATCTAGGTTGTAATGCTGATGTTTTCTAAGGACTTAAATATGAAATGGTACCAATGAGAATATACACTGGAAACTTTAAGCGTATGTGGAAATTCTGTGTGTATGCATGTGTGTGGCTATATGTTAGATAAATATTTACAGCAAGAGATCTTTCCACTTAAGGGATATGGGGGAAATGTTAGCTATAGCCATTAAAATTGCAAACATTAATGGCTCAGAAATGTTCAAACATCAGGTTCCTATTTCTAGCCCTGCAATTAGACTCTTCTATACAGTTGTGTTAATTGAATAACAGGCTTTACAATGTCTTTATCTAGGTTAATACATCCACTTCAAACATACTGAACAATGGCTTTTTGTGGTAATAGTGATCTTTAGTTTATTGGAATCTTCTTGAAAAATCAAAGTAACCTACGCAAGGAAAGGAGGTAAACTTAAGCTAGAATTTTCTGGTGCTTGGGATTTTTAGAAGAAAGTGGGATCTAAGTTGCATAGGTCTGTGACTCAGTATCCACTGCTTGCTACTACCATACATATTTCTGAAGTTCTCTAGTGTCTCAGTTTCCCACTTTGTTTAACATGCAGAGGTCATTCGGTTTAGAACTGAAACCCACAATTTAGAAATATAAGGATTATTCTTACATTTGCTATCGGTGTTTTTCCTCAAACATGCAATATCTGAAGAAACTGATCCAAACACCTTGACCAAAAAAAAAAAAAAAACACTTATTCCTAACTGAAATTTACTTCCTTCTTTTTTGGGAGGAGGACTGGTTTACCATATGTATTCCTATAATAGTGTGAAGATCTAAGAAGCTTCTGAAATTCAGTATTAGCAGAGATAACATGTCCACATCCATAGACATTGAGGACGGGCGCATCAGAGGAGACGTGAATGCATCCGCAAATCAGATGGCAGCTTCCCAGCAAGGTGATGGCTGGCAGGGATGCTGGTAAGATTGGCTACTCCTACACATGGGGTCCACATCCCCAACAGAGTGCACACGAGGAAGCCCCAGCCATCTTCAAGGATTGAAAAAAATTTAAAAATATATATATAAAAAACTTGAGTTTTCTCCAAAACCAGAGCTTGGCAAGGTTTTGGACCAGGCATTCAGCAATATGAATAGCTCATTTTCAGACGCTGTTCACATCTTATCTGATTTGAATTGATTCAGTATAGTTTCTCCAGAAGACTTTAAAAACCAAGTAAATATTAAGCTGTTCTCACTGTGTTAGCCAAACACAATTAATTTTGCTCTGTATAATCCTAACAAACTAGGATGCTACAAATGGAACATTCTGAGTTCCGCTGACCCACTTCAAATGAAAGTATATGCAACTGAAGCCAATTCCATGACTAGCTGGGCATAGTCAGAATTATTTGTTTTAACATTACTTTACTTCACGTCTCCCTGTTAAGGGTATGCCCAACTATCAACCAATCTGAAGCTAAAATACCCCCAAAGTACGGCATTCAACTGTTAGTCCTTGTGGGAGGACAACCTTTGATCACAAATCCCTTTGGCCATCCACTCTGTGTTACCAGATCAAAAATAGGGGTATTTATTTCATTTGGCAAAGATTGGAAAATTAAATCAACACATCACCAAACACAAGTTCCAGAAGATGTGGCTCAGACAAGGATCATAGCGCAGTCCCAGAGAAACAGTTTTTTATGGCACATAAAGTTTTTATTATACATAAATTCTAAATTTATTTTTAATTCTTTTCAAGTCTGTCAGTGGGAGGATTGCTGGCTGATAGCAAATTGCAGATTGTAAAAATCTTTCCACAATGAAGCAACATCTTTTTCCACACTGACTGTGGTCCAGGTTCTCATAGACTTGTTCTTACCACACTGGGTCATCGCCAGGTATCTTGGAGTTTAGACAAATCCAGCCAGCTAAGGAAATCCTAAATGATAGTTCTGTCATGGTGTTCTTACCCATCTTCCTCCCAGACCCCAAACCATTGGCTTCCTTGCCACTGGGCCAGGATATATCCTTCCCTCCTGCCCCACTTCTCCAAACAATGACCAGCATTCTGCACAGTTCTTGGCCCAGGGTTTGGCTCACACTCCCGGGACCTTGGAATTCATCTAGCAGTGAGGCTCTCATAACCCAAACTTCCTGTGCAGACTTCAAACACACACACAAACACTGGGACCAGAGCTCATGGAGCAAGAAAATAACACAAAGTACACAAACTCTCCCCTCAAACCTGCCAGCAACATCCTCATAAATCCTGCCTTGTTTCCCTGGTGGAAGAAACACTTCTGGGATCACTTCTTCTCTACTTGTGAGATGAAGCATCCTCCAAACCCCAAAAATGTAGCCTAGATTCTTCACAGGCAGCCTCCTTACTAAGCTACAGTTTCTGAAATTAAAAGTTACTCTTTGAAGATATTAACAAAATTTCCATTTTTAAGTACCCAATTTTACTTACCCACAAATCTATTTACTTTCTGCAAAAGCTTACACTCTGATAGAGGATATTTACTCACACACACACACACACACACACACACACACACACACATATAGGCTTCCCTGGTGGCTCAGTGGTAAACAATCGCCTGCCAATACAGGAGGTGTGGGTTTGATCCCTGGGTTGGGAAGAGCCCCTGGAAAAGGAAATGGCAACCCAATCCAGTATTCTTGCCTGGGACATCCCAAGGACAGAGGAGCTTGGTGTTCTATAGTCCATGGGGTTGCAAAAGGATTGGATACGGCTTAGCGACTAGACACCTAAACTGCAATAATACACACACACACACACACACACACACACACGCATGCACAGAAATGTACATCACACAATAAATACACAGGACTCAGGTCTCTTCTTGCAAAGACTTTAAAGAATTGCAGTTGAATTTTCTGCTTAAGGGATGGAAAAGCCTCCTGGGAACAGTAAAATTTGAATCCAACTCTAAAAGGATACATTCAACCAATACACACTCAGAAAAAGTTCATCCTATCTCCGATCACACTTTCTGAGGAAGAAATGTGAACTTTGAAGAAATTGCAGGCATCTGAGGCTGAAAGTCACTAATTTGAGGAGGAGGGGAACCAAGATTCAGCTTGTCCACGCTTTGCAAAGCCAGTGCTTGAACAACCAAGGATTGACTGTGCTCACTCATCTCACTTCTTCCCCAGGCACTTTTTAGCAGCAGCTCTGAGTTCCATAGGCAGAAACTCCATTGAATAGATCTAGTTCTGGCTTTAGACAAGGGAGTCTAAATTTCATTTTTGTTTGTCCTGTTGATGAGTCTGTTCAAAGTCACTGGAATGACAACTCAAAGGAAATGTTATGATTTCTCTCTCACCCACCAGGGTCAAAAGATTTCCTTCCTTTTGCTGTGGATGGTGAAGGCTCTCATCAAAAACCCTTAAAGTCTTCTTCAATTATGGACCTGTCTTCTGGCTATATAATGAAATTCTTTATCTAGAATTGAAACTCATGACTTACCAAAAAAGTCTCTGGCAAAAGTAAACACACTTTCTATTTATGGACCAATAGTAGAAAATGCCATTAGAACCCAAGTACTCCTAAGAAAATTAAGATCTTTGGGTATCAGGACCTCAAAACAACATGGTATGCAGCAAGTCACTGAGACATATTTTTCATCAATAAAAGTTCTTAAAACTTGTGCATACATTAATTGAATGAAGATCATAGAGCTCCAGACAATTAAAAGAGCATTGGCTCCCAAACATTAAGGATAACTGTGATAAGATGAAGAGGTTTGAGCAAGTTTCTTAAAAGTGTGCTGAACCAAACTGTTAGGAAATGGTGGTGCCTTTAAAGACACAGAGAGCATGTATGCCTTGCTCTGGACCAGAGGCCATGAATGAGTCTTTTTAGGTGGTATGATTTGGGAAGACCTGATAAAAATACATTTAGCTTCTTTCAGAAGAGGTAAAATTTATGCCATCAGAGATTCATTATTTGGGGATAGGATTTTTGTTATTAATTTTTTTATGAGGTACTCATACTCCTGGGAAGCAGTATGACCTTAGCATTAGCGATGAATTGAAATGGCATATCAATAACTTCTCTAGAGGGAGAGAAAAAATGAGTCAGAGGGAATGAATTTTAGTGGAAAGATTACTTTTCACTGAGTCAGAAAAGGGCTCATCAGAGTTAAAATGATGAGCATAATAAATCCTATTAAGAGGAATCCTAGATCACCAAAAATTAAACAAAAAGTAATAAACCTTTAGTGGCAATTATAATCTCAGATTATAATACCCATCCAAATCTCCTCCAGCAGAGACTTTGGACGATTGTAATCAGGTTGTTTTAACTGCATTATCTACATATATTATTAATACAGAGCATGCATGGGCATATATACAGTTTTATGACATGCAAGCCTGTGGGCTTCTCCCTTAGGATGTTTCCACCGTTCCCTATCCCAGGCAAAGGATAAGATAATCAACCAGCCAATCAACCCTTCTGGAGGCATTACAGCCATTATAGACCTGTTCATAACAATTGCTCAGAACTCCTTATTTTCCTGCCCATTTTGCTCCTGTTTTCTGTGTCCCCTTTCTGCCAGTTCGGCTCAGCCCTAAATGGGAATTGAGCCGCATGTCTGCTCTTGCCTCTGTATTTTGAAGGTGAATTTTGTTTCTTTGGTTCTGTTTTAGACCTGACTTAAGCTCACCATCCAATAATTTTGCTTCCTGAGCGCTGGGTAAAATCTCTACAAACCATAGTTTGGCTTCAACCGTGGCCTGAGGGGCCCAGGGGAGGCAGGATCCTAGGAGCCCTTACTGAATACCCCTCTGCTGCTGTGGTCAATGCGTGTTCCATTTCATATTCTCACGATGTCCTCTTCCCATAGAAAAGAAATGATGGAGATCTTTACTTCCAGTTAATGTCAGCCCAAAGAAGCTTGGAGAATTTATAGCAGAGAAGGTTATAGTAACATTTTAATGACATTTATTTGTCTATCTTCATCCTAATTACAAAAATAGCAGGTCACTGGAGAAAATCTGAAAAGTGAAAAAAAGGTAATCTAAAATTATCCATAATGCTATCTCCTAGACATGATATCTGTTAACATTTTAGTTTATAAATTTCCAATATTATTTCTTATATCTAAGTATGTTTGCATAGCAAAATTAGTCACACTAATAATTCTGTTTTCACTTAATTTTATCTAATATATTCAATTACTATTTCCTATGTCTTTAACTGATTATATTAAATTTTAAAATCTTATAACACTTCATGAATTCAATATAAGGGAAATCTGGCTGTGAATAAATATGACTGATGCAACTAAACAAATAAGTAAGTCTACTAGAGATAACTATAAAGCACAGTATAAGCATGACTTAGTGATCTAGCCTCTTTTCAGCCAGTGTCACTTATGGGTAGCAATCTTCAGACCAGCAGACAGAACTTCACTTTAGAGCATTGAACTTGGAGTCAAATACCCTGGTATGAGTTGAAATCAGTGGTACATTCTTCAACAAATTTATTGGGCTTTCTTTTTTAATTTTTATTTTATATTGGAATGTAGTCGAATAGCAATGTTGTATTAGTTTCAGGTGTATACAGAATGATTCAGTTATATACATACATGTATCTATTTTTTTTCAAATTCTTTTCCCATTTTGGTTATTACAGAATATTGAGCAGAGTTCCTGTGCTGTATAGTAGATCCTTGTTGGCTATCTCTTTTAAATATAGCATTGTGCACATGTCAATCCCAAATTCCCAATCTGTCTATCCCTGAAACCATCCTTCCCCCTGGTAACCATAAGTTCATTCTCTAAGTCTGTGAGTCTGTTTCTGGTTTGTAAATGAGATCATTTTTCAAATTCTGCATATAAGCAATATCATTATATTTGTCTTTCTCTGCCTGACTTATTTCAGTTAGTATGATAATCTCCGGGTGCATCCCCATTTCTGCAAATGGCATTCTTTCGTTCTTTCTTAAGGCTGAGTAGGATTCCATTGTGTCATTGTACCACACCTTCCTTATCTACTCATCTGTTGATGATGGTTGCTCCCATATCTTGGCCATTGTAAGCAGTTCTGCAGTGATCATTGAGGTGCATGTATCCTTTTGAACCATGATTTTCTCTGGATATATGCCCAGGGATGGGATTGCAGGATTATGTGGTAGCTCTATTTTTAGTTTCTTAAGGAACCTCCATACTCTTCTCCATAGTGGCTGTACCAATTTGCATTCCCACCAACAGTATAGGAGGGTTCCCTTTTCTCTACACCCTCTCCAGCATTTATTGTTTGTAGATTTTTTGATGATGGCTATTTTGACTGGTGTGCAGTGATATCTCATTGTAGTTTTGATTTGTATTTCCCTAATAGTTAACACTGTTGAGCATCTTTTCATATGTTTGTTGGCCATCTATGTGTCTTCTCTGGAAAAGTCTCTGTAGATCTTCAGCCCATTTTTGATTGGGTTGTTTTTTGGATATTTAGCCACCAGAGCTGTTTGTAAATTTTGGAGATTAATCCTTTGTTAGTCACATTGTTTGCAAATGTTTTCTACCATTCTGTGGTTGTCTTTACATTTTGTTTATAGTTTCCTTTGCAAGCAAAAGTTTTTGAGTTTAATTAGGTCCCATTTGTTTATTTTTATTTCCATTGCTCTAGAAGACAGATTGAAAAGCCTATTGCTGCATTTATGTCAGCGTGTTCTCCCTATATTTTCCTCTAAGAGTTTTATAGTATCAAGTCTCACATTTAGGTCCATTTTGAGTTTATTTTAATCCGTTTTGAGTTTATTTGTGTTTGATGTTAAAGAATGTTCCTATTTCATTTTTTACATAGAGCTGTCCAGTTTTCCCAGCACCACTGATTGAAGAGATTGTCTGTTTTTCATTTATCTAGTCTTGCCTTCTTTGTCATAGTTTAATTGACCATAGGTCCATGGGTCTATTTCTGGGCTTTCTGTCCTGTTTTGACATGTATTTCTGTTTTTATTTGTGCCAGTACCATACTGTTCTGATTACTATAGCTTTGTAGTATAGTCTGCAGTCTGAAGTCAGAGAGGCAGATTGCTCCAGCTCCATTTTTTTTTCTTTCTAAAGATTGCTTTGGCTATTCAGGTTCTTTTGTGTTTCCAAAATATTTTAAGATTTTTTTGTTCTAGTTCTGTAAAAAATTCCATTGGTAATTTGATAAGGATTGCTTTGAATCTGTAGATTGCCTTGGGTAGTAGAGTCATTCTGACAACATTGGTTCTTCCAGTCCAAAACCAGTATATTTTCCCATTTGCTTGTGTCATCTTTGATTTCTTTATCAGCATTTTATAGTTTTCAGAGTACAGAACTTTTGCCCCCTCAGGTAGGTTTATTCCTAGGTATTTTATTCTTTATAATGTGATGGTAAATGGTATTGTTTCTTTAATTTCTTTTTCTGATCTTTCATTGTTAGTGTATAGAAATACAACAGATTTCTATGTATTTATTTTGGATCCTGAAACTTTACTGAATTTGTTGATGAGCTCTAGTAGTTTTCTGGTAACATCTTTAGGATTTTTCATGTGTAGCAACATGTCATCTGCAAACAGTGACAGTTTTACTTCTTCTTTTTGAATTTGGCTTCTCTTTATTTCTCTTTCTTCTCTGAGTGTCATGGCTAGGACTTCCAAAACTATGATGAATAAAAGTGTCAAGAATGGACATTCTTGTCTTGTTTCTGATCTTAGAGGAAATGCTTTCAGCTTTTCACTGTTGAGTATGTTAGCTGAGGGTTTGTCATATAAGGCTTTTATTATGATCAAGTTTGTTCTTTTGTGCCCACTTTCTGGAGCAAGTGACTGTAATTTCCTTCTTCTTCTGCCTTTTTTTTTTTTTTTGGTGGTATTAATTCATAATTTTCTTGTTTCCAGTTGTGGCCTTTTTTCTACCTAGAGAAGCTCCTTTAGCATTTGTTGCAAAGTTGATCTGGTGGTGCTGAATTCTCTTAATTTTTGCTTTTCTGTAAAGCTATTAATTTCTCTGTCAAATCTGAATGAGAACCTTCCTGGGTACTCTTGGTTGTAGATTCTTCCCTTTTATCATTTTAAATATATTGTACCACTCCCTTCTGACCTTCAGAGTTTCTGTTAAACAGTTGGCTGATAACTTTATGGGAGTTTTCTTGTATATTATTTGTTGGTTTTTTTAATAATATTTTCTCTTTGTCTTTAATTTTTGTCAGTTTGGTAACTATGTGTCTAGGCATGTGCCTCCTCAAGTTTATCCTGCCTAAATCTCTGTGCTTCCTGGAGTTGGCTGACTGTTTCCTTTTACATATTAGGAATGTTTTCAGTTATTATCTCTTCAAATATTTTCTCAAGTGCTTTCTCTCTCTCTCTTCCTTCTGACATCTCTATAATGTGAATTTTAAATATAAAACTCTCTGTCTGGAAGAAAAAATTAAATAAAATAACAAGCTAATTAAAATAAACTTTTTTTACAAGACAGATTTAGAAAATGACCTAAACCTAAAACTGGGTGTTCCTCCACAAATAGCATCAAACACTAGCCTCCTATTTGCCAATTTGTATGTGTGGTGTGGAAGAAAGGGATCTAGAAAACCATGAAATATGCAAAAATGAGAAACCTGTGACACATTCTACTTCAGTTCAGTTCAGTCACTCACTCATGTCCAGCTCTTTGCAACCCCATGGACTGCAGCACACCAGGCCTCCCTGTCCATCACCAACTCCCGGCACTTGCTCAAACTCATGTCCATCCAGTCAGTGATGCCATCCAACCATCTCATCCTCTGTCGTCCCCTTCTCCTCTTGCTTTATATCTTTCCCAGCATCAGGGTCTTTTCCAATGAGTCAGTTCTTCACATCAGGTGGCCAAAGTATTGGAGCTTCAGCTTCAGCATCAGTCCTTCCAGTGAATATTCAGGATTGATTTCCTTTAGAACTGACTGATTGGATCTCCTTGAAGTTCAAGGGACTCTCAAGAGTCTTCTCCAATACCACAGTTCAAAAGCATCAGTTCTACAGTGCCCAGCTTTCTTTATAGTCCAACTCTCACGTCCATACATGACTATTGGAAAAACCATAGCTTTGACTAGATGGACATTTATCTAGTCCACTAGACCACTCTATGCTGTGGCTGCTAAGTCACCTCAGTCATGTCCGACTCTGTGCGACCCCATAGACGGCAGCCCACCAGGCTCCCCTATCCCTGGGATTCTCCAGGCAAGAACACTAGAGTGGGTCGCCATGTCCTTCTTCAATGCATGAAAATGAAAAGTGAAAGTGAAGTCGCTCAGTCATGTCCAACTCCTGGACCGCAGCCCACCAGGCTCCTCCATCCATGGGATTTTCCAGGCAAGAGTACTGGAGTGGGGTGCCATTGCCTTCTCCAAGATCACTCTATAGAAGGTTATAAAACAAATTTAAGTAGATTCCATTGTATCTTACAGACTAAAATTAATGCATTTGTGGTGTCAATTACCTGTTGTCTTATGCTCTTCTCTGATGTATGTTAATTTTGGTGCTGATTCTCAAATAAATTATGAGCCCAGTGAAGGCAAGATATGCTTAGTAACCTCTGTGGCTCCCATGAGTCTAATCACAACAGAAGGAGCTCTTTAAAACCTGCTGATCCAAGATATACAAAGGGCTCTTAAAGTAAACAATAGGAAAATAAACAACCCAGTTTAAAAATGGGCAAAAGATATGAATAGTCACCTCACCAAAAAGATATACAAATAGCAAGAAAGCATATGAAAAGATGCTCAATATTGTATGTTCTTAAAGTTCAGTGGCTAAGCTTTGTGTCCCAATGTACTGTTTGCGACCCAATGTACTGTCACAGAGAGCACGCCAGGCTCTCTGTCCTCCACTGTCTCCCGGAGTTTGCTCAAATTCATGTCTCTTGAGTCAGTAATGCTATCTAACCATCTCATCCTAGCAAAATGATGAAGACAGGAGAAGAGAGTGATGGTATGTCTCTGTGGTGGTGGTTGTTCAGTCTCTCAGTCATGTCCAACTCTTTGCAACCCCATGAACTGCAGCACACCAGGCAACCCTGTCCTTTACTATCTCCTGGAGTTTGTTCAAACTCATGTCCATTGAATCATTGAAGCCATCCAACCATCTCATTCTCTGTAACCCCCTTCTCCTCATACCCTCAATCTTTCCCAGCACCAGGATCTTTTCCAGTGAGTCGGTTCTTGCATAAAGTGGCCAAAGTATTCAAACTTCAGATTCAGCATCAGTCCTCCAATGGACATTCAGGGTTGATTTCCTTTAGGAGTGACTAATTTGGTTTCCTTGTTGTCCACAGGACTCTCAAGAGTCTTCTCCAGCACCACAGTTCAAAAGCATCAATTCTTCAGCACTCAGCCTTCTTTATGGTCCAACTCTCACAGCCATACAAGGCTACCGGAAAAACCGTAGCTTTGACTATACAAACCTTTGTCAGCAAAGTAATGTCTCTGCTTTTTGATACCCTGTTTAGTTTTGCCATAGCTTTTATTCCAAAGAGCATGTGTTTTTTAATTTCATGGCTGCAGTCACAGTCTGCAG
This sequence comes from Cervus elaphus, assembly GCF_910594005.1. Taxonomy (NCBI): domain Eukaryota; kingdom Metazoa; phylum Chordata; class Mammalia; order Artiodactyla; family Cervidae; genus Cervus; species Cervus elaphus. Next base: position 14,973,234 of record NC_057839.1, on the reverse strand, counting down.
TGATGTTGGAGCCCGGGAGAATAGCCGGTCACTGTTTCCATTTTTTCTCCATCTATTTGCCATGAAAGTGTTAGGACTGGATGCCATGATCTTAGGTTTTTGAATGATGAGTTTTAAGCCAGCTTTTTCACTCTTTTCTTTCACCTTCATCAAGAGGTTCTTTAATTTCTCTTCGCTTTCTGCCATTAGGGTGGTATCATCTGCATATCTGAGGTTATTGATATTTCTCCCAGAAATCTTGATTCCAGCTTGTGCTTTATCCAGCCTGGCATTTCATATGATGTACTCTGCATATAAGTTAAATAAGCAGGGTGACAATATACAGCCTTGACATACCCCTTTCCCAGTTTGGAACCAGTCTGTTGTTCCATGTCTGATTCTAACTGTTGCTTCTTGACCTGCATACAGGTTTCTCAGGAGATAGGTAAGGTAGTCTGGTATTCCCTACTCTTTAAGAATTTTTCAGTTTGCTGTGATCCACACAGTCAAAGGCTTTAGTGTAGTCAATGAAGCAGAAATAGATGTTTTTCTGGAATTCTCTTGCTTTTTCTAAGATCCAGTGGATGTTGGCAATTTGATCTCTGGTTCCTTTGCCTTTTCTAAATCCAGCTGAAAATTGTCAGTTCGCATACTGTTGAAATCTAGCTTGGAGGACTTTGAGCATGACCTTGCTAGATTGTGAAATGAGTGCAATTGTTCAGTAGTTTGAACATTCTTTGGCATCACCCTTCTTTGGGATTGAAATGAAAATTGACCTTTTCCAGCCCTGTTGCTACTGCTGAGTTTTGGGAATTGCAAATTAAAACTACAATGAGATACCACTCTGCTCCTGTGAGAATGGCCCAGATCCACAGCACCAAGTGCTGTTGAAGATGTGGAGTACAGGAACTCATTCATTGCTGGTGGAAATGCAAAATGCCAGGGCCACTTGGCAAGACAGATTCACAGGTTCTTACACAACTAAATATATTCCTACCATATGATCCACAATACATTCCTTGATATTCATGCAAATAAGTTGAAAACTTAGGTCCCCATAAAACCATCACACTAATGTTTATAGCAGTTTTATTTGTAATTGCTAAAGCTTGAAAGCAGTCAAGATGTGCTTCAGTAGATAAACAAACTGTGGTATATTCATATAATGTAATATTATTTGGGTATTAAAAGAAATGAGTTACCAAACCACAAAAGAACTGGAGGATCCTTAAATGCATACAGTTATGTGAAAGAAGTCAGTTTGAAAAGACTACAAGCTATATAATTCCAACTATAGAATATTCTGGATAAGGCAAATCTTAGAGTGAAAAAGTGGTTGTCAGAGTTCAGGGGAAGGGAACGAGAGAAGAGGGGATGAGGGGATAGAACACAGGGATTCCTTACAACAGTGGAACAACTCTATGATTCTGTCATGATAGGCACATGTCATCACACATTTGTCAAAATCCATAGAACAATACAACACAAAGTGTGAACCCTAATGTAAATTATGCACTTTATTTCACATAATACATTAATACCATCCACCAGTTGCAGCAAATATAACACACTAATGCAAGATGTTAATAGGGAAAACTGGGGGGTGGGGGTGGGGGGATATGGCACACTCTGTTTTCTCTACACTTTTTCTGTAAAGGTAAAACTGATCTAAAAAATGAAGTCTGTTAGTTAATCTCCTTTCTTTTTTAATTCCTGGTGATTGATTGGTTTCTTTTAATTGTAAGAAATGGATCCTCTGAAGAGATAGTTACTTTTTCCTAGCAGGCACTGCAGCTGACAATTAGAACAGTGAGGAGTCTTCCCACTGAATACCAAGTGCACAGACAGTATGGAATATGAATTTATGGAGCTGTCTGCAAGTCAAGTCTCTTCTTCAGAGCCTTGATCTTTACTAAAATAAAATCCACCGGAAATTTCACACGCCATGGAAGCAAAATGGTTCCTCCCCACCACCTCTCAGGGGAAGTGCCCTTGTGCCCTTGAGCGCAGACACAGACAGGGAGAGGCCAATTAAACAGATCCCTTGCTCTCCTCCTGGGAGTCTTGGAGTTGCACAGACTCATAACTTCCCAGCCAGCTAAAAAGCCCTCTCTACCAAGCTAAGGGCATTTTAATGTATTTGCCTTCTTAATCTTTGAACCCTTATTAAATGGCATGTGCATTAAATGGACCAGACATGTGGGAGCTGAGAAGAGAATATTCTGGGTTGTATGGAGTCACTGTGGAAAAAATAAATGAGGTAGAGAAAGATGGGAGGAGAGAGAGAAAGACAGAGGGACAGAGAGCAAGAGAGAATCTTTTCCAAAATCACAAAGCATAGATGTTTAAATACAACCATACCCACCATGATTTGAAATCCAAAATTTACACATGGAAATGCAGGGTCACTGCATATATGGAAAAAGATAGTTCATGGGAAGAACTGGTATATTATCCCTTTGTTTTCATATTCATTCTCTTATTTTTGCTGTTTTTCTCACCCATCTCCTCTAAGCTAGTATACTTTTCTAAAATTTTCCCTGTGATCACCAAAAAATTCTAATTAATTAGAAATCACTTTCTCAGAGCTCACATTTTTAATTAAAACTTTCCAAAGGACAAATTCCTATTTGATTCATTGTGCTATTTAAGGTATCCTGCTAACTGGTACCTGGCATCAAAAGACTTGGAGATTCGCAATCAAATAAGAACATTAAAGCAGGAAAGAAATTTACAGGTCCTAAAGACTAATTTCCTTTTTTTTAACATATGAAGAAACTGAGACTTGAACGTTTTCTTCCTTGGAATTTTCTTTGGTATCTGCCAAGGAAGAGATCTTCCTCAGTATCACATAGCAGCAGATCTAGGACAAGAACTCAAGTTTATCAGAATCTTTTCTCCCTTATCTTTAGGGTAGTATCCTTTAAGCTAAATACAAATTTTGTTTCAATCCTGTTTTAGTTTCAAAAAACATAATTTATAATGATAAGAACACATTTACTCATTCATCCATTCACTCCATAATATGGTTGAAGGCACACACTGTTCTAGCACCACTGGTCCTGGCAACACAGAAATCAATGGAACAGACAACATCTTCAGCATCTTCATTATAAAGAAAAGGCAAAAGGAGGGGGCTAGGCAGTGGATAAAAGTATAAATTGCACTCAGATCTTGCCCTCATGGAATTTAGAAACAGTCACAGGGTACATGAAGGGGTACAGAGGAAATAAAATTAAGGGAAATTAAAAGTTAAAGAAAATAAAATTAAGTAAAATTAAAGATATCCTGGGAGTCAGTTAAAGAAATGATAAGAGCTTGAATCAGGGCATCAGCCACCCTGCTTTACACCGGCCTTCCTCCTGACCATGGCCTTCACCGAGTCTGCCCCTCACATCACAGCAGCGTGCAGTTAGGCAGTTATTTTAAGAAAGACATAAGTCCCCTGTTCCAAAGGCTCTCTAACCTAAAATGCCCATCACTGATATAATTTCAGAAAAGAGGTGTTTGTTGATTAGAGTCATTTTTAACTCAAGGGCCCCCTGAAATGCCAATGTGAGATTTAAAGATCCAGTGGCCACGCCCATGAAAAGTAGTGTCAAGAGGCAATCCTTGCTGAGTCCTCAAGTTGGAGGGAGCTTCCAAACCCTTCCTCAAGTGGATTTATCTTACATAAAGGACAGAACTCCATGAGTAGTAATTAAGACAAACTAGTTTGAGTTCCTATAATAAGGGTTGCAAAGATTTCTGTAAAGGACAAGAGAAAAAAGATTTTAAGTTTTGTGGGCAGTACAGTCTCTATGGCAACTATGCAACTCTGCTGCCATAGACAAAATTTAAATGAATGATCTTGTCCATGTTCCAGTAAAATCTCAGTTGTAAGCCAGGGTGACTACAGCCCATGTCCAAACCCTTACCATTTCTTCTCCTGTCTCCCAAAATGCTTTTCAAACTGGTCTGCCTTTCCTATTAAATTGACCCTCTTCACTGCACTAGAAGAAATTCTCTGAAATGCAGACCTTGGTCCACGACTTCTCTGCTTAAAACAGGCAATGGACTCGATTTAGATTTAGCCTACTGGCAAGATTTGCTCTTATCCCAACCCCACTTCTCCATTTCCCATCCTGTAAGAATCACTGTTTGTATACTTTTCCTACAAGGACATATTTGTGGTACCATTACCCCATTCACCTGGAACATGTGAAAATCTGAAATTTCAATAGAGTTGCTATTCTTTTTTTCTCATTCTTTGCTTTTTATGAAACCGATAAATACAACCTTTCTTAGAAAGTAAATGTTGAATTTTGTTTGATTTTTAAGCATCTTAAGTAGTAGCAAGTAATATAAATTTATAGCATTTAAAACTGGAAAGGGATTTAAAGATCTACTGACCTAACACCCTTTCTTGGCCTAAGGATCTGAAGCTGCAGAGGCAAAGGGGCTTGCTTGAAGTCTTAGATCCTGACTGGCTGCAAATCGTGTGTACAGGTCGTGCATCACGAGGGCACCCTGTTTGGGGTTTGTGCCTCTGTGCGACCACACACATATACACAGGCTCCGACATTCTTTTCCTTGATTTTTTTAACTTCATCTTGAAAAATAAGATAAAACAAAAATAATCTCCCCAAAAGCCTCAAAAAAGCACATTCTGATGGCAGTCCAAACCCGTTAGCAAATCATCCTGTCTGAGAACTATGGTCAAGAGATTCCAGTTGCCAAGCACACACACACAGGTATTAGCTGGAGCCTGGAAATTCCTGTTCTGCAGGATAAGTGATGTACAGATATACAGATTTACATCCGTTTCTTCAGGAAATCCATCTTCTCTCTTAGAACTATCAGAAATAATTTTCTATTATCTTAAAATTGTATTCTTCAGACAAGACTTCCACTACTGTCCAAGCTAACCGAGCTTTATAGTGAAAATGAAAGTCGCTCAGTCATGTCCGACTATTTGTGACCCCATGGACTATACATTCCTCAGAATTTTCCAGGCCAGAATACTGGAATGGGTAGCTGTTTCCTTCTCCAGAAGATCTTCCCAACCCAGGGATCGAACCCAGGTCTCCTGCATTACAGGCAGATTCTTTACTAGCTGACCAGGGAAGCCCAGAAATGCCTGTACATTGTCTAAGGAGCTGTAAGCCATGTTAACATCCATTGGAGTGGAGTGAATACCAAACTAGAGAAAAAATGCCAGGAAAACGAATATTTCCAATATCACCATTTCCATTCTTCTACTTTCATCTTTTCTCCAGGATCTCCATTTATCAACAAAGCCCAGACAGATATAGTAGCAATGTCATACGCTAGTTTTGAATTTAAATATTCAAGATGGACTATTTAGGCCTGCTCTGAAAATTTTTTTGAATGCAAGTCATAAAAATGAATTATGCAGTGTCCATGACTGACTCATTCAGCAATGGTTCCCAGAGAGAGGCCAGATTCACTGTATTCTGTCTTGATGTCCTTCCACTTAGCATTATGTCTACTTGGCATCTTTGCATTTTCATATTCTGAAATCTTTTTATGCACATTCTGTTTCATCACACAAAAAGATCACAAACTCTTTATCAGTTGGTGTTGTCTTTTATTTCTGTCTTACTTTGTATATTTCCCTTCCTTTACTAGAATTAATTCAGCCCCATAGCTAGTCGAGAGGACTGAGGCAATTCAAAAGAGTAAGCTCTCTTCTGGGATAGAGTAAGATGGTTCCAAAGACTTATAAACTCAGGAAGGTCCTTGGGTTTCTACCACCTAACTTTGCTTATTAGATGCCAAGCACTACACAGGTGGTTTGTGTGAATTATGTCATTTAATCCTCCAACAACTATGAGATAAGCATATAATTATTTCCGTTTTACAGACAGGGTAAGACTTTACATAAGGCTTAGGGTGGTTAAATAAACTGCCCAAGTTGACAAAACTAATAAGTGGGGAGACCAAAAGTTCCAACCTGTTTTGTCAGCCAACAGAGCACAGCCTCTTAAACACTATGCAAACCCTTTTAGTTTGCCAAATGATGCCAGAATAATTTTTTCCTTCAAAAATGCAAATCAAATTACATTACTCTTCTGCTGTGAACCCTTGAATAGCTTTTTATGTGTACTATGTGTACAGGACTTTATTCAAAATGCATTTTCCATAGAATAGCATTTAAAAGCCTCTATCCTCCCTCTTTCCTACCTTATATCTTCTCACCTATTCTCATGGCTTGCACCTTATGTACCAATCTGCTTGCTTCTAGATAGAATGAGTTACTTCATTCATACTGTTTTGCTCATAGAGCAGACTCTGCTTGGAAAACCTCTACCAGTCTGCCTGGGAGACACTTCCTCATTAGCATTTGATTCACTATCATTTCCTCTTAAAGATTTTTTTGAACTTCCTCCCGGTTTCCTTCCTTCAGCCCCATTTTCATCTTTTGCAGACTTTTGTCATGGTGACTAAAATACCTCATTGTACTTCTTGGCCTACAAACACATCCAAATACCTCTGTAAAGCAGGCCTTAAACCTTATTTATCTTCTATCCCTAGTGCCTATTGTAGGTGCCCATGGTAGGTGTTTACTCATAGCAGCAACAAAAAGCTACCATTTGTTGAGCATATGGTATGTGCCCAGTTTGCATATGTTTGTGAACCATATGTCTGTATAAATGTCTATGCATATGTGTATGCATTATTACTCCCCTACAGATAAGGAAGCTCTTGTAGCCTGATTGTAGCTTGGAGAGGTTATGTGACAGAGTTGGAATATGAACCCAGCTTTGACTGACTTCAAAGAGGAAAAGAAGGAAGGAGGAAAAGTAGAAGGAAGAGACACATAATTTAAAATGAATGAATAGAAGTACTCTATATGAGATACAGCAGCAAAATTGCCCCCATCAAAATGTGAACAGCATGTTTTGCAAATGAAGACAGCAGAATTAGGGGGTCTTTCTTAGATGCTAAACCAATGGTACCCTTTTTGGGGAGAAAATTCAAAGCGAAAATTCCTGCTGCCCCAGAACTATTTCCAAATCCCACTGCCAGGAATAAAATGGAAAAGAAAAAAGAGAGACCTTTAAAAATCACAGTCCTTCCTTTTTAACAGACTGTCATTCTCTCTCAACAAATAAAAAATGAAAACCTTTATAGTGAACTACATTGGAAGGACTGATACTGAAGCTGAAACTCCAATATTTTGGCCACCTGATGTGAAGAACTGACTCATTGGAAAAGATTCTGATGCAGGGAAAGATTGAAGGCAGGAGGAGAAGGGGATGACAGAGGATGAGATGGTTGGATGGCATCACCGACTCAATGGACATGAGTTTGAGCAAGCTCCAGGAGTCAGTGATGGACAGGGAGGCCTGGCATGCTGCAGTCCATGGGGTTGCAAAGAGTCAGACACAACTGATCAAATGAACTGAACTGAACTGAACAGCTAATAAAGAAGTTCCTTAACCATAAAAAAAAAAAGAAAACCCTTGCCCTCAACTGTGTAAACAGTCCCCTTAATTATTCTAATGTAAGTGTGCCATCTGTTTCCTGCTAGGAATCTGACTGATGCAGATAGGAGCATATAATTCCCAGGAAAAGAAATCTATCTTGACAAAAAAATACATGAATATGAAAATACACATTACAACAGCAATGGGATAATGTGTCCTACCTATTGGATTGGGAGCAATTTCCAAGTTTGGCAGTACCAAGTTTAACCAGAATTTGGGGAGAAGGGAAGTTGGCAACTCTCGCTGGAAGGATTATTTGGTACGCCAGCTTTGAAGATCAGTTTGGCATTGCACAGCAAAGTTGAGACTGAACCTTCACTCTGCCCTAGAAATTCCACCCCTGAGTATATGCTTTAGAGAAAGTCTTGCACAGGTGCACAAGGAGACATGCATGAAATATTCATTGGAGCATCATTTGTCATAATTTAAAAATGGAAATAGCCTCCATGGCCATCAAACAGGTGAATAACTAAACAAATTATAGGATAGCGATACTCTGAGGTTCTATATGACAGTTAAAATGAATGAATTAGAATTCCATTCTATAGTATCAGTATGCATGAGTCTCAGAATCATCCATTTAAGAGCAAGAAGCAAGATGTAGACTGATATAAACATTCTGACATTATTTATGTAAAATTTTTAAACACTATAAATAACACTATTTTGCTAAAGGATACATTTTCATGGAATTAGTGCATTATAATGTGGATTCACCAACCTCAAAGTAGGAGTTAACTCTAAGAAGGAGGAGGGGAAACTGATCATTTTTAATTTTAAAAAATCTGAAACAACTACTACAAAATGTTGATTGTTAATTTGGGGACTTCCCTGGTGGTCCAGTGGTTAAGAACTCACCTTGCAATGGAGGGGATGTGAGTTTAATCCCTGTTCAAGGAACTAAGATCCCACATGCCTCAGAGCAAGGAAGCCCGCAAGCCGCAACGAGAGAGTCTGCGTCACAAAGAAAGATCCCACATGACGCAATGAAGATCTGCATGCCATAATAGGACCTGACACAGCCAAATAAATAAATTAATTATTTAGAAAATTGTTAATTTGGAGTGATAAGTAGCTGGAGTTTTGCTATGTTAATATCTGTTTTGTTCAATATGAACATTTTTAAAATCAGAATATTTAATATCACTAGCAGTGATAGGCTGCTAGTTAATGACAGTGTGTGAACCTGGGTCAAGTTAAATTAATTAAACAAGGAGGCCATTAGACTGGGGCGCTCTAATGCCTTGGTGACAAAATTAAGCAAGCCAGCTTCTAAGCCTATTATACCTCTAGGTTAGGAAATCCAAACCTAAGGACAATCAATTGCAAACAGCCAACTAGGCTTTTGACTATAGCCAATCAATATTTTCGTTGCTTTGCTTCTGCCTTTTATCTGTAAAAGTTTCTCCCAAGTTCCTATTGGTAGAGCTCCTAACCACTTCCAGTTTGACACAGCCCAACTAGAATCAACTTCTCCTCAAATAGATTTAAAATTTTTAATATGATTCGTCTCTTAATAGTCATATGACACCTATGTCAATGTTCTTCCAAGATCTCGTACCCCTTCTCCAAATCAAAATCAGAAGGAAAATCACTTAGTGCTTGCCCAGTAAAACTCCTAGTATGTTCTTCTTTTCTCTTTATGAATGTTATGTAAGTTACTGTTTATTTATTACTTTGTAATATTTAGAGCAACAGAAAATGAGAAGAAATAAATGTAAATGTTTCCATCATTTCTGATGGCAGAAAAGGAAACTGTTGTTTTGTAGAAAGCATTTCCAAGTGAACAAATCCCTATTCCAAAATCACCTTACCCTTTGTGTTTCTTCCTAGCTGATTGTCGGGACAGGGGGACTGGTTTGTGGCACAGTTGAGTTGCTAAAGGACATTTTCCATAACTTTTCTCACCAGTTTAATTTCACACATAAAAAGAGAAGGGCTGCGGTTGCAGACAGATGTCTACAGCTTCTCCCCATCCAGGCTAGCCACACCTGAGATCGCTTCTGGGTTATAGCAAGAGCCATGACCAGCTCCCCTTCCTCCTCCATCATCTCTTCTCTAATCCCCTCTCCCTACGTTGCTTTTGCTGGCTGGTGTTTGGTTTTCTCCTCTTCTGTGCCCTTCTACATGATGTCTTAATCACCACCACAAAATGAGATTCTGTGTCAATGTGTAAGTGGAACAGGGGCACCCAAAACCAATTGTTGGTGGTCATTGCCCCATCTGAGAGTGACCCAGGATGACACCTAGAACGATATCACACCTCTGCGGCAGAAGGTAACCCATACTGTGAGTCATGCTGAGTCTCAGAAGACAGTCACAGAGCTGTGGGGCCATCTAGGTGAGGTCAGTGTCCAAAGGGGAATGTCAAACTCTGACATCATCAGAGGTGGAGACACTTGCAGAGTTGAACGGAGATGGAGGTGGTAGTGCCATGTGCCTAGACGAGCTATCCACTTTAAACCAGGATACCAGGACAAGGCCGGGCTCTCAGAGACAAGTCTAGTCTATCAGAGGCTGAAAGAATGAAAAGCTCATCAGGTTCTGGGCTGCCTTGGATTCACAGCACAACTACACCTCAAGAAGGAAAACAGTGAGTGTAACTCAGGAATCCAAGGCAGAAGATACTGAGCTGTATAGACTGGAATATGGTCAGGGAGGTGGATTGATGAGTGATGGCTGTGGGGTGCCAAAGGTTCATCCCTAACACAAGGACTTTGGGCTCAAGGAAGTCAGACTAATTCTGACTCCACCCATGGAGAGACCGAGTCAACTGATAACCTTCCCGCCGGGGTCAGGGATTGCTCAACCCCTGGGAAAGGTTTTGCCTTCAGGGAAGATTCTCAGGGCTGCTGCCTGAGAGGTTGGGGAGCCAAGTGTTGACCATCACAATTCTTCCAAGCGCGGGAGACTGAGCTTACCTCCTAGAATTGAAAGATAAGACTACTCTACAATAAAGAGAGAACCAAGTATGCTTATTCTAGATAAATACATCAGTGGCCCTAAACACCTTACACTAAAATGAGGTAGAAAGGACAGTCTACTTCACTGTCCACTCACTGATCATTTGAGTTGGATCTATGAAATTGCCCTTTTTGTGTGTAAAAACAGAGTGTCATATATCTGCAGTTTCGTATGATTCAGCCTTAGTAAACATCCCATGGATCTTGCACAATGTGACCTCTTTTAGTGGAAAACATGGTGGCCATTTCAGTTGTCAGTAAGTGAACTTCCCTGGCTGACTCATTTCCTAGCCTGTAAAAAGGAGATAGTGATCCACACTGCCCAGACTTAAGCAGACGTGCTTTTAAACCTAATCATGATAGTAATCATCAATCTCTGAAAAAGAACAGAAAATCAAGTTACTATCATGGTGATATTATACAATGAATGCTATAATAACCTCTGTGTGTATCATCATAATTAATATTTGTGTTAATGAAGGCAAGGCATCAAAGTCACGACACTCATCCCCACAGTCTGTTACCTTTGTGTAAATTCCTAGGTTTACTGTGACCTGTTCTATTTCTTAACTCATAGCAAAGCCTCTCATATAATTTGTTTGGCAATTAATGCTCTGCTTTGTTTTTGTTTATTATTTCATTGTATTGTTATTTAACATTTTAGATATCTACATGATGTCACTAAATGAATTCTATAAGCTCCATGAGGATAGAGACCTCATTTAAATGTTTGTGTTTAAAACATATTTGTGGGAGCATGATGAAAATGGAAGTATATAGTGAGATAACTAAACTGGAGGCTGCACCATTCCTTATTTTACTATCCAAGGCCTAACCCAGAGTTTCTCACTTTCTACATGACTGATGTTTTCGGCCTGGTGACTCTGTATTGAGGGAAGTTTTCTTATGCATTATTATAGGGTGTTTAGCAGCATCCCTGGCCTCTACCTATTAGACACCAGAAGCACCACTGCCTCAGTTGTGACAGACGAATATGTCTCCAAACATCACCAATGTCCCCTGGAGCTGAGGGTGAGAGAGTCGGGACAAAATTGAACTGCTGGCTAACCAGATCTCTGAAACGTTTTGAGCTTGCTTTTTTGTTGTTTTATGATTAAGTCATACGTATGTACCTATGATATTAACATTAAAACAGATACAAATCTAACTTCAAGGAGAGCATATTGTCCCAAGGCACCTAAAAGTGAGGGAGTGAAATCTCAGCGCACTAAGGCCAACCCCAGGGCCTATGAGTGAGGAAGACAGACCCCAAAGATCAGAGGTGGCTCCCAGTGTCTATTTTGTATCTTTGAGAATTTCTCTAATATTTCTACAGCCGTAAGTTAGTAAAGCCCTCAAGACACTCTCCTGGGAGAACTGATGCCTGCTTATCTAATTAGGGCTAGCTGGAATTTACTGTCAAGTTCCCAACGTCCACATTCCCCTCGGAGTTCATAGTTCCAATTCCCCAACCCCATGTGACGGCAGTCATGCAGCCTCCTCCCCACATAAACTTTGAGTAGATTAGCCCCAAGAAGTCAAAGGCATTTCACCTTTTCCTCTCTTGTGGGTGTGCCAGAGAGGCAGTCTCAGATCAGGCTGAGGTTGAATAATCTACCTCTGAATGATGGCATGTATAACAGAATGTGCCTTAGAAATTGTTCTTTGATAAGATCTAAAATTACAGACCATGTCTGTCCCTGACATCCACCATTTTATAAAAATAATGACTTCTTTCTGGATTGAAAAAAAAGAAGGATGAAGTAACAGTTAATTTTGATCTAGAAACATATATTTAAAATTTTAGTGGGTAGCTCCAGGGTTCTGAAAAATCATGATGGAGACTTCAGTTACTGTGAGGTCCACTTGATTATAAACTCCCTGAAGGCAGGGAGATCCAAATCCTGCCCTCTGAAGTACCTTACCATGGTGGTTGGCATGTAGACATAACGTTCAAAATAACTACTGATTAACTTCAATAAAATATTTTTCCTTAATTTTTGGTTCTACTTTGAAAGATAGTAAAATATTTGTATATTATATTACAACTTATAAACTATATTTTAAATATAAAATAATATAAATTTACATTATATAAGAATTTGTGTAATAAAATTTTAAATAAATTAAATTTCTATTTAATTATATAATTTAATGTAAGGGGGAAAGGAATCAGCACTGAGCATTATGCAGTGCCAAGCACTCTACTAAGTTCTTTCACCTATTTCATTTCATGTAGTTTGCTGTTGTTTAGTCACTAAGTTATACCTGACTGTTTGTGACCCATGGACTGTAGCCTACTAGGCTCCTCTGTCCATGAAATTTCCCAGGCAAGAATACTGGAGTGGGTTGCCATTTCCTTCTCCATTCATTTAGCTTACCTTTCTATATACGTTCACTTTTACATCCTGAAGATGCATAAGAATGGCTACCTTTTATCCCAAAAGGGTCAGCACAGTGAGTTGAAAAGTCAGTGACTAAATGTTGGGCATCTTTTCTTTGTTCATTTTTTATCCATTTGACAATCAAATGCTAATAAAATGCCTACTTGATAAAAGTCCTTTATTAATATCTGAGGATACAAGTAAGAATAAGATACAAGCGCCTACCCTCAACAAACTTACAGTCAGTCTAGTGGAAAAGACAGAAACCTAAGCAGATAATTAGAATGCAGTGTGATAAGCAATACGGATATATCCAAGACGTGATGGATGGCCAAAGCAAATTAACCAAATAAACAATAGGAGTGAGGGGGGTATATGGGTTTTAGGCTGATATGACTACTAAAAATAACATTATGGACTCAAAAAAAAATTACGTGCAGGAAGTTTCACAAAGTCTGAAACTTCTGGGGCATTGGATATCAGTCAGGATATGAGGAAAGGTGAGGATGGAGAAGCAGAGATAAGGCCCAGACTGTGGGGGCTCTATCCATGACTGGAGGAAAATCCTGGAAGTGATGCAAGCAGGTGAGCAATGGACTGGCTGTATGAGTTTGATAGTTGACTTCGGCTGCAGAGAGAGTGAGAGGGATCAGGGCAGCCCGGAGCAGATCAGGAGGAGGCTGTAAAGGGGCAGCTTAGCGAGGGATAGAAAAGAAGGAGGGGAGTCAAGGACACAACCAACATCACAGCTATTCATCTAGTCCATGAAGGCCCATGATATTGCTACTGTGAACCCATGGGTCCCCAACATGGAAAAGTGTATGTGTATCTGTGTGTGTGTCTGTGTGTGCATGTGCACGCGTGAGTGCAAGTGAATATTTGGTAAAGGAGAATATCACTTGAATAGATTCTCAAGATTTTGACTTATAAGCAGATTCTGGAACATGATTTTACCTCCTATACAGAGTTCCTGACTCTGGTCATCAAAACAGGATCTTTATTCTGACTAGCCACAGGTAGGAAGTGGTAAAGAACAGGCTAATGGCAAAAAAATTTATTTTAATTTAGCCAAGGGAAATAACTTTTTCAATAATACAGCCGAGCCTAGTAACTGAAGGTAGGATTGGTGAACTGAATAATGATCTCTGCTCTTGGACTCATTTCTTCTGCCTTTATAATGAAGATTCATGATTGTCATCAGAGAAAAAGGTCTGGTTCTGTTTGCCATTAACTTCACCGGTGTTGTCGGACCCAAATCAGAAATGTTCCTTCTTCTTTGTTCTCATCTTTCACACAGACATCCCACTTCCAAAATCATCATCTTTCTAATTTTGAATTACATCAGTGAGTTCTAGTCTACTAACAGTTCATTGTGTGGTTCAGTCCATTAGCTTTACCTTTTATGGTGTTCACCATGGTAGATACCCATGGACCGATAAGGGACATGAGAAGTTACACAAGGAACTTTGGGGAAGAAATATGAGGGCTAACTTTTAGGTCATCTAGCGAGGATAGTCAAATGATTCTGATTTCTGCTCTAAGAAAGCACTTTTTTTCTACGTCTGTTTTCCCATGGAAGTATTCTATACCCTGTTATACTAATGAATGACAAACGATAATGTGCCCCATCAATAAGGACAGTGGTATGGAATTAGACTGTCTAATGGGGATAGCTCACCCACTCTTGAAAAAAACCCCTGCTAACTGAGGCAGAGCATTCTTCTGAAGTTCTGTTCAGGGTGGGAGGGGGGTCAGAGGACAAACAATGCTCCAATACAACCAATGCATGAATAAGATGATACAGTACTACCTTCCTTTGGTCTGTTTTTAGTCAGAAATGTATGTATTCTAGGGAAGTGTAATTGTGTAAAAATCAAGGCCTAGAAAATCTAGACTAAAGGTTTTTGCTAACTCTCCCCTATGTAATCTCCAGTAGACTACTGTACATCCCAGGAAGGAAACAGGGGCCAGCACAAAAGCCAAGGGCTACAGTCTGTTATTGCTGGTCACATCATGCTGCCTGACCTTTGTCAGAGGTATGATGAGGATGGAAACACTTGTTTAGGAAGTTTCTTTGGGGTTATACATTCTTTATACCCAGTATCTGGGTTATGCTGTACTCAGTCTTACCCTAAATGTTTGCTCAGGTTTTTCCATGCTTGGCTTTCCCTGTGATCATCATCTGCAAAAATAAGGGAAATGATGACGTCCAACCTGATGTTTCCTACACAAGATAACAAATATCTTACAAATCCTGAGTGCCGTACAAGTCCCATGTCTACAAATCCTGAGTCCTGAGAGAGTTTTTGTGGGAAATTTTCAACCTGCTGGAGAATCTTCTTTAATTTCCCATAGCATTTACAATGCCCACCTTTAGGTTAGGAGTGTTGTAAAAATATTTTCACTATAATTATTATATGTAGTCACTGTTTAAAAAGTAGGTAATTTTTGTAATACTGAGAATGGGGGTGTGTGTCCATATAGTGTAAATTCCCCTCTGCTAAATGCCTAAGAGAGCAGAGTAAAGCATAAACTAAGACTGTTCAAATGCAGGTTAGTGCCTGAAGGATGCATACATATATACATAATATATAATACTATATATTGTATATTACATGTTCAGTTCAGTTCAGTTCAGTCGCTCAGTCGTGTCTGACTCTTTCCGACTCCATGAATCACAGCACGCCAGGCCTCCCTGTCTATCACCAACTCCCGGAGCTTATTCAAACCCATGTCCATCAAGTCGGTGATGCCATCCAGCTATCTCATCCTCTGTCATCCCCTTCTCCTCCTGCCCCCAATCCCTCCCAGCATCAGGGTCTTTCCCAATGAGTCAACTCTTTGCATGAGGTGGCCAAAGTATTGGAGTTTCAGCTTCAGCATCAGTCCTTCCAATGAACACCCAGGACTGATCTCCTTTAGAGTGGACTGTTTGGATCTCCTTGCAGTCCAAGGGACTCTCAAGAGTCTTCTCCAACACCACAGTTCAAAAACATCAATTTTTCAGCGCTCAGCTTTCTTCACCGTCCAACTCTCACATCCATACCTGACCAATGGAAAAATCCTTGCCTTGATTAGACGGATCTTTTTTGGCAAAGTAATGTCTCTGCTTTTTAATATGCTATCTAGGTTGGTCATAACTTTCCTTCCAAGGAGTAAGCGTCTTTTTATTTCATGGCTGCAGTCACCATCTGCAGTGATTTTGAAGCCCAAAAAAATAAAGTCTGACACTGTTTCCACTGTTTCCCCATCTATTTCCCATGAAGTGATGGGACCAGATGCCATGATCTTAGTTTTCTGAATGTTAGCTTTAAACCAACTTTTTCACTCTCCTCTTTCACTTTCATCAGGAGGCTTTTTAGTTCCTCTTCACTTTCTGCCATAAGGGTGGTATCATCTGCATATCTGAGGTTATTGATATTTCTCCCAGCAATCTTGATTCCAGCTTATGCTTCCTCCAGCCCAGCGTTTCTCATGATGTACTCTGCATATAAGTTAAATAAGCAGGGTGACAATATACAGCCTTGACGTACTCCTTTTCCTATTTAGGACCAGTCTGTTGTTCCATGTCCAGTTCTAGCTGTTGCTTCCTGACCTGCATACAGGTTTCTCAAGAGGCAGGTCAGGTGGTCTGGTATTCCCATCTCTTTCAGAATTTTCCACAGTTTATTGTGATCCACACAGTTGAAGGCTTTGGCGTAGTCAGTAAAGCAGAAATAGATGTTTTTCTGGAACTCTCTTGCTTTTTTGATGATCCAGCGGATGTTGGCAGTTTGATCTCTGGTTCCTCTGCCTTTTCCAAAACCAGCTTGAACATCTGGAAGTTCACAGTATACATATTGCTAAAGCCTGGCTTGGAGAATTTTGAGCATTACTTTACCAGCGTGTGAGATGAGTACAATTGTGCGGTAGTTTGAGCATTCTTTGGCATTGCCTTTCTTTGGGATTGGAATGAAAACTGACCTTTTCCAGTCCTGTGGCCACTGCTGAGTTTTCCAAATTTGCTGGTATATTGCATGCAGCACTTTCACAGCATCATCTTTCAGGATTTGAAATAGCTCAACTGGAATTCCATCACATAGCTCAACTGGAATTCTATCACCTCCACTAGCTTTGTTCGTAGTGATACTTTCTAAGGCCCACTTGACTAAACATTCCAGGATGTCTGGCTCTAGGTGAGTGATCATACCATCATGATTATCTGGGTCATGAAGATCTTTTTTGTACAATTCTTCTGTGTATTCTTGCCACCTCTCCTTAATATCTTCTGCTTCTGTTGGGTGCATACCATTTCTGTCCTTATCAAGCCCAACTTTGCATGAAATGTTTCCTTGGTATCTCTGATTTTCTTGAAGTGGTCTCTAGTCTTTCCCATTCTGTTGTTTTCCTCTATTTCTTTGCATTGATCACTGAGGAAGGCTTTCTTATCTCTCCTGGCTATTTTTTGGAACTCTGCATTCAAATGGGAATATCTTTCCTTTTCTCACTTGCTTTTCAATTCTCTTCTTTTCACAGCTATTTGTAAGGCCTCCTCAGACAGCCATCTTGCTTTTTTGCATTTCTTTTCCATGGAGATGGTCTTGATCCCTGTCTCCTGTACAATGTCATGAACCTCTGTCCATAGTTCATCAGGCACTCTGTCTATCAAATCTAATCCTTTGAATCTATTTCTCACTTCCACTGTATAGTCATAAGGGATTTGATTTAGGTCATACCTGAATGGCCTAGTGGTTTTCCCTACTTTCTTCAATTTAAGTCTGAATTGGGCAATAAGGAGTTCATGATCTGAGCCACAGTCAGCTCCCAGTCTTGTATTTGCTGACTGTATAGAACTTCTCTATCTTTGGCTGCAAAGAATATAATCAGTCTGATTTTGGTGTTGACCATCTGGTGATGTCCATGTGTAGAGTCTTCTCTTGTGTTGTTGGAAGAGGGTGCTTGCTATGACCAGTGCATTCTATTGGCCAAACTCTATTAGCCTTTGCCCTGCTTCATTCTGTACTCCAAGGCCAAATTTGCCTGTCACTCCAGATATTTCTTGACTTCCTACTCTTGCATTCCAGTCCCCTATAATGAAAAGGACATCTTTTTTGGGTATTATTTCTAAAAGGTCTTGTAGGTCTTCATAGAACCATTCAACTTCAGCTTCTTTAGCATTACTGGCCAGGGCATAGACTTGGATTACCGTGATATTGAATGGTTTGCCTTGGAAATGAACGGAGATCATTCTGTCATTTTTGAGATTACATCCAAGTACTGCATTTTGGACTCTTTTGTTGACCATGATGGCTACTCCATTTCTCCTAAGGGATTCCTGCCCACAGTAGTAGATATAATGGTCATCTGAATTAAATTGACCCATTCCAGTTCATTTTAGTTTGCTGATTCCTAGAATGTTGACATTCACTCTTGCCATCTCCTGTCTGACCGCTTCCAATCTGCCTTGATTCATGGACCTAACATTCCAGGTTCCTATGCAATATTGCTCTTTACAGCATCAGACCTTTCTTCTATCACCAGTCACATCCACAACTGGGTATTGTTTTTTCTTTGGCTCCATCCCTTCATTCTTTCTGGAGTTATTTCTCCACTGATCTCCAGTAGCATATTGGGCACCTATCTATACATGAATTATGTATGTATTTGTGTATTTGGTATATATGTGTATTCTCGAAGCACCATCTCAGCCCCCAACTATGTTTTTATTAATATCATACACATGATTTCTAAATATAATCATTATAAGTATTATAGTATAAATAATATGGGTATATAATAGTAACATTAATATTATTTATTACTTGTGCACTTCCTTGATGGCTCAGCAGGTAAAGAATCCACCTGCAATGCAGAAGACACAGGAGACGTAGGTTTGTCACTGGGTTGGGAAGATCCCCTTCAGGGGGAAATGGCAACCCACTCCAATATTCTTACCTGGAAAATCCCATGGCCAGAGGTGCCTGGTGGGCTACAGTCCAAAGGGTCACAGAATCGGACACAACTGAGTGACTAAGAACATTACTTGTGTTTATACATTTAATATATAATTTACATAATATGTATATGTTTATATATACATATAGCATATATTGTATATATAATATGCTATATATTGTATATACTATATGTATATATAGCATAGCTATACATATACAAAATATGTATGTGTATATATGTGTAAGTAACATATATATATAGAAATACACATATACAATGATATATGTATACATACTTATATAATACATGTGTATGTATATACATGTATAATGTGTGTATATGTGTGTATATACATATACATGTATGTATATATAGATAGATAGATACTCCACTGTGCATAGTATCTCTTTTAGAAGTTGCATTATTGCATTTCATCAAAATACCTCACTGACTCCATCCCAGAGATGACCCAGAGAGAAAAGCTTTGGTTCTCTTCTCCTCTGTGCTTAAGGACTTCCTCAAGAGCAAATTAGGAATTATTTGCTTTACCTTTTAAGTAAAGAATAAACTAACTGTGACTCTAGTGACTTAAAAGAGTATAAAGTTTCAAGCATCATTTCACCCTCTTCATCACAGATACGCAAGATGGAAAACCAAGTGCATCTAGCAAATACCCCAAATTACAACAAAACTCCTTTGGGATTTGTGATCATTGGGCTCAACCATAGTTTGTGTGTGTGTGTGTTAGTCATTTCATTCTTGTTCGACTCTTTGTGACCCCATGGACTGTAGCCCACCAGGTTCCTCTGCCCATGGGATTCTCCCGGCAAGAATACTAGAGTGGGTTGCCATTCCCTTTCCATGGGAATCATAGCTTACCCTTGCATATTCTATCAAAATAGAACATGTTTAACCAATTTACAATATCATTTATAATATTATATATTATCATATAATGCATTATTATTATACCTTAATATAAATTAAAATTTAGGAATGTGGTGATCAATAGGGTTTGCCGTCCCCAGACCTGGTCTGAATCCTGACTTTTCTGCTTGTTGTGGATGAAGGAACCTCTAACTCACTTTAGAGAGCCATTTTGTTAGTGAGATAAGTTGATGAAGAAATCCCTACTGTTATGGGCTGAATTGTGTCTCCTCTTCCCCATCAGATCCCTAGGTTGAAGCCCAGAGACTCAAGTACCTCAAAATGTGACTGTATTGGGAGATACAGTGTTTAAAGTGGTAATTACAGTAAAATTAGGTCATGTAAGTGGCCCTAATACAAGATAAATGGTGTTCATATAAGAAGAAGAGATTATAACAGAGACACAAGCAGAAGGAAAACCACATAGAGACATAGGGAGAAGATGACCATTTCCAAGCTAAATAGAATGGCTTCAGAAAAAATAAACCCTGCCAACACCTTGACCTCAGGCTTCTAGCTTCCAGAATGTGAAAAAATAACTTTGTTGTTTAACTCAACCATGCTATGGTACTTTGTTATGGCAGTCCTGCAAACTTATATACCTACTAAACCATCAAACTCCATAAAGCTGAATGTTTAATATCCTATCTCTGGCAACAAATTGTTGTAGAGTACCTTGCTTCTATATAAATACATGTCCCAAATTTCCAATTGTAAGTAATTCATATTTTTTCATTTTAAAATACAACTCTGATCAGTCCTTCTGACTTAAAACATTTTAGCTGTTAATTACTTTTCTTTGAACTTCAAAATAATGACACCTAATTTGAGTTTTTCAGTGATTAACTCCAGCATTCTGTTTAATTTGTTTAAATTATTTTCATTTTCTGTATCTTGTGTATTTGAGACAATGGGGATTGTGCACTTTGAAAATGCCATATAAATATCCAAAGTTGTGGTTTTTGGTGTGAACTCTTGCATTTTTGCTCATTTGTTTATTGCATTCCTCTCTGTGTATTTGGAGCCCTTTATTTTTAAAATTTGATGCACAAAGTCAATTTTACTGTGTGTAAACTTTTAAAAAATTTAAGGTAGATGATACTGATACTGACAATATATGGCATATAGAATGAGTCATGAGGGCAAAAAATAAATTAGGCACAGTTAGTCACTGATGTTTGGGGATAATTTTTAAAAATTAGGCAGATTTTGACCCCAAAAAGAAAATACATAAAATGTGATTCAAAAGAGTAAAGAGAGGGACATCAATGTCAAGAACAAAGGGTGTCAGTGAATAAGGGAAGCAGACAGAAGTCAGGATGAACCTGTTTTCATCTGTTCTGCCTGCCATAACAAAATACCACAGAAAGAAATTTATTTTCTCACATTTCTGGAGGTCAAAGTCCGAGATCCAGTCCATCACGGTTGGTTTCTGGCGAGATGGCTCTTGTTGCCTTGCAGAGGGCCACCTTCTCACTGTGTCCTCACATGGCCTTTCCTCTGTCTGAGTGTAGAAAGAGCTCCGTGGTGTCTCATTCTCTCCTTACAAGGGCACATCTTCTCTTTGATTAAGGTCTCCTTTATGATGTCAGTTAACCTTCATACATCCTCAGAGGCCCTGTCTCCAAATACAGTTGCACTCGGGGGGTGGAGTTTCAACATACAAATTTGGCAGAGGGCACAGTTCCCTCTATAATACTAGCTCTCCAAAATCTGTGTTCTTCTCATACACAGAGTGCATTCACCCCGTCTCAACAGCTCCAAAAGTCTTAACCCTTTTCATCACCAATTCCAAGTTGAAAGTCCCACTAAATGGCATCTAAATCAGGTATAGATGAAACTCAAGGTAAAATTCATACAAAGGTAAAATTCCTCTCCAGCTGTGACCCTGAGAAAACAGACTAGCCATGTGCTCCCAAAATACAATGGACAGGCATAAGGTAAACATTTTCATTCCAAAAGAGAAAAATCAGAAGAAGAAAGGGAAGACAGGTCCAAGCAAGTCCAAAACTTTCACAGGGCAAATTCCATTATATCTTAAAACATGAGAATAATCTTCTTTGGCTCCATGGTCTGCCTTCTGGGCCCACTGTGGCAGCAGCAGCAAGCCTCTAGCCCTGGATGGCAGCCCCCAATTCTACTTTTTCTGTGTGATGCCCCACCCCTGTGGCACTGGGAGAGGGTAGCCTGTTTCCACTGAAAGAAAGAAGATGGTCCCACCCTCTGAAACCAAGGAGGAAACAGCCTCCTCTCTCTGTCCCTAAGGTGTTTTAAGCTCTAGGTCTGCAGTAGGAATGGCTTGCTAATCTCTGAATTGCCTGTCAGAGGGTCCTTCCCTTTTCTTATGGGATAAAGCATGTTCACATGTGGATAGCTGTATTGTCCTGTCCTGTAGAATCCTGGAAATCTGAAAGATTTCCTTCATTTCATCCTGTCTCGATCTCTTTGTTCAAACTGACAGTGTCTCACTGGTATAATCCCATCTCTATTCTGAGCTTCTGCTGAGATAACTTATTAAGATCATGGGCCATCTCTTTATGGAATGATTGGCAAGCCACATGCCTTCTCGTTTTTTGAAATATGAATAGGCTAAGAACATTCCAAAACTTCAGGTTCTAGTTTCTTTTTGTTTAACAGACTCTTCAGTTTATGCCTCTCCTCTCTCATTTTACCATAAGTAGTAAAGAGAAACCAGGCCACACCTTCAAAACCTTGCTTAGAAATCTCAATTAAATACCCAATTTCATTGCTGACAAGTCCTACATTCCACAAGAATATATTTCAGCCAAGTCCTTTACCACTTATAACAGGAGTCACCTTTCCTCCAGAGACCAAGAACATATTCCTTACTACCACTGAGATGTCACCAGAATCACCATTAATGTTTATATTTCTACCAACATTCTGTTCATGATGATATGTGTGTCTCTAAGATAGATAATAGCCTCACAGGTGACTCAGTGGTAAAGAATCCGCCTGCCAATGCAGGAGACGCAAGTTCAATCCCTGGGTCAGGACGATCTGCTGGAGAAAGAAATAGCAACCCACTTCAGTGTCCTCTCCTGGGAAATCCCATGGACCGAGAAGCCTGGTGGGCTGTAGCCCATGAGGTCTCAAAGAGTTGGACCTGACTTGGCAACCAAACAACAACAGGATAGATGGTAGAAGCTTTCTGTGTACAATTCTCTTCTTTCTGAGCCCTCACTAGAATTTCTAACATCCATAATTCTGCCAACAAATTCTTTATAACAATTCTAGGCTTCTAACAAGGACCTCCGGAGAAGGCAATGACACCCCACTCCATTACTCTTGCCTGGAAAATCCCATGGATGGAGGAGCCTGGTAGGCTGCGGTCCATGGGGTCGCTAAGAGTCGGACACGACTGAGCGACTTCACTTTCACTTCTCACTTTCACACATTGGAGAAGGAAATGGCAACCCACTCCAGTGTTGTTGCCTGGAGAATCCCAGGGACGGGGGAGCCTGGTGGGCTGCCATCTATGGGATCACACAGAGTCGGACACAACTGAAGTGACTTAGCAGCAGCAGCAGCAGCAAGGACCTCAAGACTCATCCAGCCTATATGCATTACCCAGTTCCAAATCCACTTCCACTCTTTAGGCATTTGTTATGGCAGTTCTCTACTTCACCATAACAAAATCTGTATTAGTTTGCTAGGAATAGTAACATAATACCACAGATGAGGTAGCTTAACCAACAGAAATTAACTTTCTCACATTTCTGTAGGCTCTAAGTCCAAGATCAAGGTATCGTCAGGTTGACCTCTGGTGTGGCTTCTTTCTGATGCTGCCTTCTCTCTGTGTCCTCATGCATTCTCTTCTCTCTGCAAATACAGAGAGAGCATGTTCTCTGGTGTCATCTCTGGTCTCTTCTTATAAGGACAGCAGGCATATCTGATTAATTATAGGGTCAGTTGTCCACCACTTTACTTATTTTTGTGTTTCACGTTATCACAAATTGCAGTGAGCCCAAACTGGAAACTATATTTTAATGAAGCTTTGACTAATGCTTAATATACCTGGGCCTGGAATATCATTCTTCTTTTATGATTTCTCAATATCATGTCTCTCTTTCTCCACAAGGGAAGTTTGGCTGAGAATTGTGAACCCAAAATAAAGTTGAATATGATATGCCATTAAAGCATGAAGAAATCGGGGGAGGACTCAGTAACATTTACAGACAGTCCAAAAATAAAAATGTTTGTTTCTATGAGAAGTAAATTAAATAATCACAACACCCCTTTTCCTTATTTTCTATGGAGGCAGTGTTTCATTTACAAGACACAGTGTGGATTATGACCATGACAACGACTGTCTTTTCTTCCATTGATTCTGGGTGTCAGACCCAGCTCAGGGGAGGAGGTCTGTCATTTAGAATGTAACCTTTCAGAGTGCCTTGTGCAAACCTGCATGTCTGAGGTTAAACCTGTTTGACATGGTACTTGGACCCTACAGTGCCTTGAAATTTGATTCCAAAGTTTGCATACTAAATAATACTATTTTTTAAGGTCAGGATTGTCCTTGTTTAAAAATAGTTGTTCCCCTTTAGAAAGATCTTCAGATGATGTAATTGCCATATATTGCACCGCAATTTGAGAAGATCAGGTTCAAGTATCAAATTCTCAGACACTGGGTAAGGAGAGACTAAGAATGTGACAGAACTGATAAGCTTGGTCTCCTGGAAAAAGAATTTGCCATCTTACTTTTCAGCACCTTTTGTTGGTGGATTTATCCCCTTAATATGAGAATCAAGAAAACTACCTATCTCTTAAAGACGGACCATGGTAAATGAAAAGGAAATCCAAAGTAATGGTAATTAGCTGATACAAAATACAACCGAGCACTTCACTTTGAGGAGTAAATGTGCATTTATTCTCTTTGCATAAGAAACACACAGCGGAGATCTGCATGGAATGGTGAGGGGATTTGGAGGTTGAATTCTCAAAGTCTTGGTACAATGAACGTGGGTCTTAAGGACAATATTTCATAATACAAATTAGACTATAAGAAAAGAAAGTGGGACAGAATGGGTGAGAGAGTCAAACACACTTTGGAAAGCTTGACAGGAGAAGCTCCCAATTTCTTATTTTTATCCTTATGAAGCAGAATTCCTCACAGGAGCTCAGCATTCCTCAGGCTCAGACATGATTAAACACCATACCTTTTAAAATGTTTTACTATTCCAAGCTGAGGAATATATAAATAACCACTTTCCAGCTACCACTCCTCAGCCTGGAATTTAAACTGAGTGCCTTCTGGGCTTCAGTCTACTTTGACCAGACTTTGCATCAGAAGAACTTAAAAAACTGCCTTGCTGAGTAGCAGCATGGAAGTCTGTGTAGGGGTAATAGGCAATAAACAGCCCAGGAAGGCTGTGGGGAAGAGTGAGCAACAGCGGGGCACATGCTTTTCCTTGTCTGACATGTTTTAAGAAGCAATGATGATGTAGTACTCACGTGAGAAACGGAAAAAAGTTTGAACCGACTCAGATTTATGATGTGCATGCATGCTGAGTCACTCAGTTGTATCCAACTCTTTGCGACCCCATGGACTGTAGCCCACCAAGCTCCTCTGTCCATGGAATTCTTCAGGCAAGAATGCTGGAGTGGATTACCATTCGCTTCTCCAGGGGAATCTTCCTGACCCAGTGATCAAACCCAGGTCTCCTGCATTTCAGGTGGATTCTTTACCATCTGAGCCACCCAAGGAGCCCCAAAGATCTAGGATAAAAGTTCTAAAAACCCCTCAGGGTGGCTGGTGTTGATAAGGACACAGGGCTTTCATGACCAGGCAGATAGGAAGACTTAAGTGTCCACTGGAGTCAGAGTGCTTCAGAATGAACACATGAAGTGATAACACACCATCACAGCTCTGATCTGTACAGAGAAGTTCATATGTCAGGGGCCCTGATTGCTGAGGCCTTACCTGATGCTGCCTTGACCTGCCTCTCACTTTCAATGTTGAGCACCAGCCAAACTGAATACTCTTTTATTTGCAAAAACTAAAATGGTGGTTAGATTCCTACTCCTCTGCTTTTTCTCATATTGTGAAGGCCCTGCACCCTCCTCTCTTCCCTCTTTTCTTGTCTCTCTCTTCTCTTCCTCATTCAAGTATTGTTCTCTCCCCAAATACCAGTTCAGGAGTCAAAAAGTTAATCCCTTCCAAAACAACTTCCCTGTAAATGGGAGACCAACATCTGCTTCAGAATGAAATGTCACTTTCTGAACCCTCACCCAGGCCCACAGTATAAGAATTTCAAGTAGTGAAGCCAGGAACCTTCATTTTAACAACGTCCCCAGGTGATTCCAATGCTCTCTCAAGCCTGAGAAACTCTTCTGCAGCCTCACAGCACACCCCTGTAGCAGGT
Organism: Cervus elaphus; assembly: GCF_910594005.1. NCBI lineage: Eukaryota > Metazoa > Chordata > Mammalia > Artiodactyla > Cervidae > Cervus > Cervus elaphus. The sequence continues at coordinate 14,947,165 of NC_057839.1, read as the reverse complement.
ACTGTCAATATCCTGACAGTATCATACAGCCGTGGGTCCTTCCCAGTGGGTCTCCAATTGCAGTGTGTTTTAGAGTCTCATGGAAAACCAATACAAAAAGCAGAGGCCCTGTCTCAGTGGATAGGGCCTTTGTAGGGTCACCAAGTTCCCCCAGGTGACCCTGACTCAGTAAGACTGAGAAGGACAGCTTATGGGTGTGGGTGGGGGGTGGTGAGTCAGAGGAGGACCCGCATGCAACCACAAGTTTCCTTGTAAGAGGAGGTTAGAAAAAGATTTGAGCACATACGCAAAGGAGGTGATGTGAAGACAGAACACAGAGAGCTTTGAAGATGCTGCACTCAAAGGTCACAGTGATGCAGCCACGAGCCGTAGAATGCCAGCAACTGCCGGAAGCTGGAAGACGGCAGGAACAGACTCTCTCCCAGAACTTCCAGGAGGAGTGTGGCCCTGGTGACACCTTGATTTTATCCACTGATATTGATTTTAGATTTAATGGCCTCCAGAAATGGGAGAGAGTACATTTCTGTTGTTTTCAGCCTCCGAGTTTGTGGCAATTTTTTACAGCAGCCACGGAAAACGAGTATACCTTTTAACTAATTTAATATGATGCAAATGTTGCTTAGGAAATTAGCCTAGAATTAATGAGAATAATAAGAGGAGAATAGGCACCAGAGTGAGAACTAGTTTATGGGAACAGAGATGCCAAATAGGATGTTTGTGGCAGAGGCCTCAGGTAAAGGGGCCAAAGTCATGAATTATGCTTGTGAAAACAAAGAAGAAAAACAAATATCCAAAAGCCATCTTGAATAAGAAATTGCAAAAATATGCAACAGAAGGCCTTTAGGTCCATAAAAGACACAGATGAGGTAAAAGGTCTTTTTAATAAATGGTGCTAGACACCCATCGAGAAAATAAAAGGACTTTGACTTCTACTTCATACCACAGATAAAAATTAATTACACAAAGATTGCAAATTTTAACATGAAAGATGAAACAATGATCCTGGAAGAAAATAGAGAAGAAAATCTTTGTAAACTTGCAATAGACAAAAAACCTTCTAAAACAGGGCACCCAAAGTGATAATTATTAAAAATAATAATAATAATAATAATAATTTAAAAACACCTGGAGAGGAAAAAATATATTAATGGTAGGGGATGATATTCACAATACACATATCTGACAAAGGAATCATACCCTGAATATATAAAGAATTCTATTAATCAATAAAAAATGGGCAAAAGACTTAAACCAATACTAGCACCAAAGAGGGTATATGTCCTAATGGCTAAAAAACAAGTTAAAAATGTGTTCATCTTCATTAGTCATCATGAAATGTACATTTAAACCCACAGTGGGATAATTCTGCATGACAACAGAATGGCTAAAATGTAAGATGAAAATTTTTTAAGTATTTCTGAGAATGTGGAGAAACTAGAGCTTCTATATATTTTTGTTTCCAATAGGAAAACCCCTATAAAAACTACTAGGATTTGTCAGTATCTACTAGAGCTGAACATATGCACAATCTATGACCTAGCAGTCCATTCTCAAAACAACAAAAGCACATACATGTGTTTATCAGGAGAAGTATGTTAAAAATCTGTATGTGTTCAGTCACTCAATTGTGTCTGACTCTGTGCGACCCCATGGACTGCAGCCCATCAGGCTCCTCTGTCCAGGGGATTCTCCAGACAAGAGTACTGCAGGGGGTTGCCGTTTCCTCCTCAAGGGGACCATCCCCACCTGGGTTTGAAACTGCATCTCCTCCTACATCTCTGGCAGTCTCCTACATTGGCAAGTATAGAAGGATGTGTGCATGCTCAGTCGTGTCTGACTCTTCTCAGCCCTATGGACTGTAGCCCACCAGTCTCTTCTGTCCATGGGGATTCTCCAAGCAAGAATACTGGAATGGGTTGTCATGCCCTCCTCCAGGGGATCTTCCCAACCTAGAGACCAAACCCATGTCTCTTCTTCTCCTGCATTGGCAGGTGTATTCTTTACCAGTGCACCACCTAGGAAGCTCAAAAAGTCCATAGCTCTATTCATAATAGTCTCAAACTGGAAGTTTCCCAAAAGCCCATCAGTGGTAGAGAGGATAAATAGATTGAGGTATATCCACACAATGGAGCCCTGTACACCAGTGAAAATGAATTATCTACCACTAAACAGCACACGTACCTACTTGTTTTTATTTTATATCTTTTGGGATTGTTTGAAATTTGTTTTTTTACTTTATGGGGTTTTACTTTTTAAATCACAGCATAAAAGTTTTACAATGTGTTGGGGCTTCATTGTGCTCAGAAACAAGGAAGAGGCCAGATATAAAAGAAAAATACACCCTATGTGATTCTGTTTAATTAAAAGAGGAAATAAAGGGCAAATATATATGCTGTGAAAATACTAGATAGTGGTTACCTGCAGGGGAGAATGTAACTTGAGGGAACATGGGGAGGATTCTGGGGAGATAGTAATGACTTCTTTTATCTGGATATTGATTACAAAGGTGTGTACAGATTGTAAAAATTCAAGCTGTACACTTAATGTGCCATTCTCTGTACAGATTCCATTAACAATTCTGTAAGACCCAAAGTCTAATAAATGACATAGATACATGCATGTAAAGATGTCTTGGGTTCCTACATAACCACATATACACATAATACTGCACGTACCACATATGCACATAATACTGCTCTTTTGGAGGACTTAATAATCTTAGCACAAACATTTTAAAGCTGAGCACTGAAATTCCTTCTGTCCCTTGTGATGACTTGCCCTTTCTCATAATTTTATTTGAAGTCACAGAAAGTTTGGTATTTAGGCATTTCAGCAGATTGTGCTTCTCCCAGTGAAGGGAAATAAGGAAATGTCATATGAAGACTTATATACCTCAGAGGCAGTTCTGCAAAATGTTCTTAATCATCTCATTTTCATCTCTCAGCCACTCTTTTTGACTTAGAGGACTTATTTTTAGATAGCTGTACAGCTGGTAGCTTAGAATCCAGCCATTCTACCCACCTCCTCTCCTTTCTCTGCCAGACCCTGTCCAGTTGGGAATTTACATTTCCAATGGTCCCAGAAAGATTATAATGACATTGGGATTGAGTCAACATGGAAAGAGCAACCATGGATCTGGACAAAAACTGGTGTTTGCAATGGAACATTTGAAAACTAAAGTCATCATCATTTGATTTAAAACTGGGGCTTCATGAATTAGAAATGAGCTATGAAACTTTCACATCCAGGTCACTGGGTCAAATTCCAATTTATATAATCACATTAAATAACCCACAAGACAATTAAATATCAGTTAAAAATGAGGCATTCACTATGCACTATATCTCAGTGGCACTCCAAGTGGGGTCCCCAGGTCCCAGTCTCTGAATCAGAGCCTCCAGAAATAGGGCCCTGGGATCTATGTTTTAACAGGCCCTCCAGGTGATTTATAACGCACACTCAAGTGTGAGAACCACTGATATACATGAGGTGCATAAGGGATTCAAATGTAACCATTGTGCTGCACAAGCAGAATATTTATCACATATTATAATGACTGCAATAGAAACTCACTAGCATTTTTTTCTTAATGACCTCGTAGGCCAGAAATAGCAAAAGAATATGTGGCAACACAAACTGTCTTTATTTACAGAGACACAGAAGTGAGTGGGTGTGTGTAAGTCTTTGCTGCAGAAGTCTGCCCTGTATTGAGCCAGTGGTACCACCGTTGCCAGCATCCATGCATGCTGCTGTCCACTATGACCTGCAATTATCACATTCGCTTGGGTTTGGAAAAATTCTTTCATTTTCAAAACTCCACCCACTGCCTAGAGACTCGCAGAAATACTCAGTAATAGATCTACTAGTCCATCAATACAGTTTAGATAAATTTAAGGCACTAGGTGAAAATTTGTTTTCTTTCAAGAGCAATTACGAATGCCAGAAAACTCTTCCAGATAGGGTTTTGTAAATAATTTGGCATTAATGTATCAGAGAAAACCAACCTGAGCTTAAAGAAGAGGATCTTTGGACTCAAGTTCCCATGGAAAAACTCTGTCATTTGAGTTTGGAAATGTTTAATAAACATTTATCGAGCATCCATCATGTATAAAGTCCTGTGGTCATATTTGATCAGAGTCCCATGATGGAGGGCACATCACCACCACCTTAGAAATATAACCACTACTCCTCTTATAACAGTGACAGAAGGCCAACTTGAATTAAATTAACCAAGAAAAAAGGAAAGGGAAGAATGGAAAAGGAGGCATTGGGATTTTATTGGCTCAACAAATCAAATTTGGGAAGAGCAGTATGGAATATGCAAAATAAAATCTAGAGCCAGGGACTCTCTGAAGAATACTCTCTGTCCGTCCTTATCTCTGCCTCTCTTTTTCTTAGCAGCATTTTCTCTCTCTCTCTTTGAAACGCTTCCTTGAGATAAAATTGATCAGTCATACTAGTGATCCGTCTTCTAACGTGTGCATTTCAATGGCTTTTAGTGCTTTCAGAAAGTTCTGTGTCCACTGCAATGATCAGTTTTACTGAAGTATAGTTGATTCATAGTGCTAGTTGCAGGTGTACAGCCCAGTGATTCAGTTACACACACATAGATATGCTCTCTTTTTTAGATTCTTTTCCCTTATCAGTTCAGTTGTCAGTTGTGTCCTACTGTTTGTGACCCCATGGACTGCAGCATGCCAGGCTTCCCTGTCCATCACTCACTCATGGAGCTTGCTCAAATTCATGTCCATCGAAGTCAGTGATGCCATCCAACCATCGCATCCTCTGTCGTCGTCCCCTTCTCTTGCTGCCTTCAATCATTCCCTGCATCAGAGTCTTCTCCCGTGATGCAGTTCTTCACATCAGGTGGCCAAAGTACTGGAGCTTCAGCTTCAGCATCAGTCCTTCCAATGAATATTCAGGACTGATTTCCTTTATGACTGACTGTTTTGATCTCCTTGCAGTCCAAGGGACTCTCAAGAGTCTTCTCCAACACCACAGTTCAAAAGCATCAATTCTTTGGCGCTCAGCTTTCTCCACCATCCAACTCTCACATCCGTACATGACTACTGGAAAAACCATAGCTTTGACTAGACAGACTTTGTTGGCAAAGTAATGTCTCTGCTTTTTAATATGCCATCTAGCTTTGTCATAGCTTTTCTTCCAAGGAACAAGCATCTTTTAATTTCATGGCTGCAGTCACCATCTGCAGTGATTTTGGAGCCCAAGAAAACAAAGTCTCTCACTATTTCCATTGTTTCCCCATCTATTGCCATGAAGTAATGGGACCAGATGCCACGATCTTAGTTTTTGGACATTGAGTTTGAAGCCAGCTTTTTCACTCTCCTCCTTCACTTTCATCAAGAGACTCTTCAGTTCCTCTTCACTTTCTGCCATAAGGGTGGTATCATCTGCATATCTGAGGTTACTGATATTTCTCCTGGCAATCTTGATTCCAGCTTGTGCTTCATCCAGCCCAGGATTTCACATGATGTACTCTGCATATAGGTTAAACAAGCAGGGTGACAATATACAGCCTTGATGTACTCCTTTCCCAATTTGGATCAGTCTGTTGTTCCATGTCCAGTTCTAACTGTTGCTTCCTGACCTGCATACGGATTTCTCAGGAGGTAGTTAAGATGGTCTGGTATTCCCATCTCTTTCAGAATTTTCCACAGTTTGTTTTGATCCACACAGTCAAAGGATTTGGCATAGTCAATAAAGAAGAAGTAGATGTTTTTCTGGTACTCTCTTGTTTTTTCGATGATCCAGCGGATGTTGGCAATTTCATCTCTGGTTCCTCTGCCTTGTCTAAATATAGCTTGAACATTTGGAAGTTCTTGGTTCACGAACTGTTGAAGCCTGGCTTGGAAAATTTTGAGCATTACTTTGCCAGTGTGTGAGATGAGTGCAATTGTGAAGTCGTTTGAGCATTCCTTGGCATTTCCTTTCTTTGGGATTGGAATGAAAACTGACCTTTTCCAGTCCTGTGGCCACTGCTGAGTTTTCCAAATTTGCTGGCATGTTGAGTGCAGCACTTTAACAGCATCATCTTTTAGGACTTGGAATAGCTCAGCTGGAATTCCATCGCCTCCACTAACTTCGTTTGTAGTGGTGTTTCCTAGGGCCACTTTACTTCAGACTCCAGGATGTCTGGCTCTAGGTGAGTGATCACACCATCGTGGTTATCTGTGTCATGAAGATCTTTTTTGCATAGTTCTTGTGTGTATGCTTGCCATCCTTTCTTTGCCCTTATAGGCTATTACAGAATATTGAGTATAATTCCCTGTGCTATACAGTGGGTCCTTGTTGGTTATCTATTTTCTATTTAGTAGTGTATACATGTTAATTTTAACCTCCTAATTTGTCCCTCCCCCCCCCCCCACCTTTCCCTTTTGGTAACCATAAGTTTGTTTTCTATGTCTGTGGATCTGTTTCTGTTCCATAATTATAAGTTCATTCGTATCGCTTTCTTAGATTTCACATGTGGGTGATATCATGTGATATTTGTCTTTCTCTGTCTGGCTTACTTCATTTTGTATAATAATCTCTAGGTTCGTCCATGTTGCTATAAATGACTTATTTCACTCTTTTTATGGCTGAGTAAAAGACTCTTGAGAGTCCCTTGGACTGCAAGGAGATCCAACCAGTCCATCCTAAAGATCAGTCCTGGGTGTTCATTGGAAGGACTGATGCTGAAGCTGAAACTCCAATACTTTGGCCACCTCATGCAAAGAGCTGACTCATTGGAAAAGACCCTGATGCTGGGAGGGATTGGCGGCAGGAGGAGAAGGGGACAACAGAGGATGAGATGGCTGGATGGATTCACCGACTCAATGGACATGAGTTTGGGTAAACTCCGGGAGTTGGAGATGAACAGGGAGGTCTGGCGTGCTGCGATTCATGGGGACACAAAGAGTCGGACACGACTGAGAGACTGAACTGGCTGACTGACTGACTGAATATTCCATTGTATGTGTGTATATACGTATGTGTAGATAGACCACATCTTCTTAATCCATTTTTCTGGCAATGGCCATTTACGTTGCTTCCTTATTTTGGCTATTGTAAATAGTACTGCAATGAACACTGGGGTGCATGTATCTTTTGGAATTATAGTTTTCTCCAGATATACACCCAAGTGTGTGATTGCAGTATCAATCAAATTAGGTAACTCTAATTTTAATTTCTTAAGCAGCCTCCATACTTAACTCCGTAGTTAGTGGCTGTGTTAATTTACATTCCCATCAACAGTGTAGAAGGATTCTTTTTTCTCTACATCCTCTCCAGCATTTATTATTTGTAGACTTTTTGATGGTGGCTCTTCTGACTGGCATTAAGAGATGCCTCATTGTAGTTTTGACTTGCATTTCTCTAGTAATTAGCAATGTTGAACCTGTTTCCATGTGCCTGTTGGCCATCTGTATGCCTTTTTGGTATAAATATCTATTTATATCTGTCCAGTTTTTGATTGTGTTGTTTGTTTGATCTGTATGAGCTCTTTGTATATTTTGGAGATTAATCCCTGGTCAGTCCCATTTGCAAAAATTTTCTCACATTCTGTGGGTTGTCTTTTTGTTTTGCAAAAGCTTTTTATTAGGTCTCACTTGTATATTTTTGTTTTTATGCCCATTACTCAAGAAGAAGGATTGAAAAAGATATTGCTGCAATTTATGTCAGAGAGTGAACTGCCTATGTTTTCCTCTAAGAATTTTAAAGTATCCAGTCTTACATTTAGGTGTTTAATCCATTTTGAGTTTATTTTTGTATATGGTGTTAAACAGTATTCTAATTTAATTTTTTTTTCATGTTGCTGTCCAGTTTTCCCAGCACCATTTACTGAAGAGACTATCTTCTCTATTACATAGCCTTGCCTCCTTTGTTGTGGATTGACCATTAGGTGTATGAGTTTATTTCTGGGCTTTCCATTCTTTTCCATTGATTTATATTTCTGTTCTTATGTCAGTATCACACTGCTTTGATGACTTTAGCTTAGATGTATAATCTGAAGTCAGGAAGCCTAATTCCTCCAGCTCTATTTTTCTTTCTCAGGATTGCTTTGGCTACTTGGGGTCTTTGATGTCTCCAGCCAAATTTTTTTAAAAAATTATTATTCTAGTTTCATGAAAAATGCCATTATAACTTTAGAAGCTATAAATTGTTCCGGGTAGTATAGGCACATTTTGACAACAGTATTTGTTCCAATCCAAGGACACAGTGTATCTTGCCATCTGTTTGTGCTGTCTTCAATTTCTTTCATGAGTGTCTTATAGTTTTCAGAGTACAGGTTTTTGACCTTCTTAGGTAGGTTTATTCCTAGGTATTTTATTCTTATGATGCAATAGTAAATGGGATTTTTCTTTAATTTCTCTTTCTAATCTCTTGTTGTTGGTGTGTAGAAATGCAACAGATTTCTGTGTATCAGTTTCGTATCCTGAAATTTTACTGAATTCACTGATGAGCTCTGGTAGTTTTCTCGCAGCATCTTTAGGATTTTCTATGTAGAGTATCATGTAATCTGCAAACAATGACAATTTTACTCCTTCTTTTCCAATTTGGATTCCTTTTATTTCTTTCTCTTCTCTGCTTGCTGTGGCTAGGAATTCCAAAATATTGTTGGTTTAAAGTGGTGAGAGTGGGCATGCCTGTCTTATCCCTGAACTACAAGGAAATGCTTTTAGCTTTTCAGTATTGCGTGTGATATTAGCTATTGGTTTGTCATATATGGCTGTTATGTTGAAATATGTTCCTTCTGTGCTACTTTCTGGAGTGTTTTTATCATAAATGTGTGTTGAATTTTGTTTAATTCTTTTTCTACATCTATTGAGATAATCATGTCGCTTTTATTCTTTAATTTGTTAATGTGATGTATCACACTGGTTGTTTGCAGATATTGAAAGAAAATCCTTGCATCCCTGGTATGAATCCCACTTGATCATGGTGTATGAGCCTTTTAATCACTGTTCGATACTAATTATTAGTATTTTCCTGAGGACTTCTCCATCTATGTCCATTAGTGATATTGGCCTACAATAATCTTCTTTTTGTTATATCTTTGTCTGGTTTTGGTATCAGCATGATGGTAGCCTCATAAGATGAGTTTGGAAGTAGTCGTTCCTCTGCAATTTTTTAGAATAGTTTCAGAAGGATAGGCATTAACTCTTTTCTAAATGTTCAGTAGAATTTCAGAGAAGGAAATGGCAACCCGCTCCCATACTCTTGCCTGAAAAATCCCATGGATGGAGGAGCCTGGTAGGCTACAGTCCATGGGGTCTCAAAGAGTCGGACACTATTGAACAACTTCACTTTCACTTTTCACTTTCATGCACTGGAGATAGAAATGGCAACCCACTCAAGTATTCTTGCCTGGAGAATGCTGGGGACAGGGGAGCCTGGTGGGCTGCCGTCTATGGGGTTGCACACAGTCGGACACGACTGAAGTGATTTAGCAGCAGCAACAGTAGAATTTGCCTGTGAAACCACCTCAGTTCAGTTCAGTTGCTCAGTTGTGCCTGACTCCTTGGAACCCCATGGACTGCAGCGTGCCATGCTTCCCTGTCCATCACCAGTTCATGGAACTTGCTCAAACTCATGTCCATCGAGTCAGTGATACCATCCAACCATCACATCCTCTGTAGTCCCCTTCTCCTCCTGCCTTCAATCTTTCCCAGCATCAGGGTCTTTTCCAAAGAGTCAGCTCTGGAAAAACCATAGCTTTGACTAGATAGACCTTTGTCAGCAAAGAAATGTCTCTGGTTTTTAATATGCCGCCTAGCTTTGTCATAGCTTTTCTTCCAAGGAACAAGCATCTTTTAATTTCATGGCTGCAGTCACCATCTGCAGTGATTTTGGAGCCCAAAAACATAAAGTCTCTCACTATTCCCATTGTTTCCCCATTTATTGCCTTGAAGTAATGGGACCAGATGCCACGATCTTAGTTTTTGGACATTGACTTTGAAGCCCGCTTTTTCACTCTCCTCTTTCACTTTCATCAAGAGGCTCTTCAGTTCCTCTTCACTTTCTGCCATAAGGGTGGTATCATCTGCATATCGGAGGTTATTGATATTTCTCCTGGCAATCTTGATTCCAGCTTGTGTTTCATCCAGCCCAGCATTTCACATGATGTAGTCTGTATATAGTTTAAATAAGGAGGGTGACAGTATATAGCCTTGACGTACTCCTTTCCCAATTTGGAACCAGTTTTTGTTCCATGTCCAATTCTTGACTGTTGCTTCTTGACCTGCATATAGGTATCTCAGGAGGCAGGTAAGGTGGTGTGGTATTCCTGTCTCTTGAAGAATTTTCCACATTTTGTTGTGATCCACGCAAACTCTTTGGCATAGTCAATAAAGCAGAAGTAGATGTTTTTCTGGAACTCTCTTGATTTTTTGATGATCCAATGGATGTTGGCAATTTCATCTCTGGTTCCTCGGCCTTTTCTAAACCCAGCTTGAACATCTGGAAGTTTTTGGTTCACGTACTCTTGAAGCCTGGATTGGAGAATTTTGAGCATTATTTTACTAATGTGTTAGATGAGTGCAATTGTCCTGTAGTAGTGAAACCATCTATTCCTGGACTTTTTTTTGTTGAAAGTTTTTAAATGACATTTTCAATTTCAGTATCGTAATTGGTTTGTTCATATTTTCTGTTGCTTCCTGCTTCAATCTGGGGAGATTGTACTTTTTCTAAGAATTTGTCCATTTCTGCTAGGTTGTCCATTTTATTGGTATAGAGTTGCCTGTTGTAGTTTCTTACGGTCCTTTGTATTTATGTGGTGTCGTTTGTAACTTCTTCATTTCTAATTTTATTGATTGAGGCCTGCTCCTTTTTTTCATGATGAGTCTCACTAAAGGTTTATTGATTTTGTTTATATTTTTAAAGAACCAGCTCTTAGTTTCATTGAATTTTTCTATTGTTCTCTTAGTCTATTTCTGCTCTGATCTTTATGACTCTTTCTTTCTATTAACTTTAGGTTTTGTTTGTTCTTCTTCTAGTTGCTTTAGGTGTAGAGTTTGGTTGGTTAGCTGAGATTTTTCTTAGTTCTGGAGGTAAGCTTGTGTTGCTGTAAATTTCCCTCTTAGAACTGCTTTTGCTGTATCCCATAGGTTTTTTTTTTACATTTCCACCATTTTTTTTTTCATTTATTTTTATTATTTGGAGGCTAATTACTTTACAATATTGTAGTGGTTTTTGCCATACATTGACATGAATCAGCCATGGATTTACATGTGTTCCCCATCCCGATCCCCCCTCCCACCTCCCTCCCCATCCCATCCCTCTGGGTCTTCCCAGTGCACCAGCCCTGAGCACTTGTCTCATGCATCCAACCTGGGCTGGTGATCTGTTTCACCCTTGATAGTTTACTGGTTTCAATGCTATTCTCTCAGAACATCCCACCCCCGCCTTCTCCCACAGAGTCCAAAAGTCTGTTCTGTACATCTGTGTCTCTTTTTCTGTTTTGCATATAGGGTTATCATTACCATCTTTTTAAATTCCATATATATGTGTTAGTATACTGTATTGGTGTTTTTCTTTCTGTCTTATTTCACTCTGTATAATGGGCTCCAGTTTCATCCATTTCATTAGAACTGATTCAAATGAATTCTTTTTAATGGCTGAGTAATATTCCATTGTGTATATGTACCATAGCTTCCTTATCCATTCGTCTGCTGATGGGCATCTAGGTTGCTTCCATGTCCTGGAAATTATAAACAGTGCTGTGATGAACATTTGGGTACACGTGTCTCTTTCAGATCTGGTTTCCTCGGTGTGTATGCCCAGGAGTGGGATTGCTGGGTCATGTGGCAGTTCTATTTCCAGTTTTTTAAGGAATCTCCACACTGTTCTCCATAGTGGCTGTACCAGGATCCTCTATGACCCACCTCCCAGAATATTGGAAATAAAAGCAAAAATAAACAAATGGGACCTAATTAAAAGCTTTTGCACAACAAAGGAAACTATAAGCAAGGTGAAAAGAAAGCCTTCAGAATGGGAGAAAATAATAGCAAATGAAGAAACAGACACAGGGTTAATCTCAAAATATACAAGCAACTCCTGCAGCTCAATTCCAGAAAAATAAATGACCCAATCAAAAAAACGGGCCAAAGAACTAAACAGACATTTCTCCAAAGACGACATACAGATGGCTAACAAACACATGAAAAGATGTTCAACATCACTGATTATCAGAGAAATGCAAATCAAAACCACAATGAGGTACCATTACACGCCAGTCAGAATGGCTACTATCCAAAAGTCTACAAGCAATAAATGCTGGAGAGGGTGTGGAGAAAAGGGAACCCTCTTACACTGTGGGTGGGAATGCAAACTGTCCCATAGGTTTTGAATCCTTGTGTTTTCATTTTCATTTGTCTCTAACTATTTTTTATTTCCTCTTTGATTTCTTTAGTGATCCATTGGTTGTTTAGTAGCATATTGTTTAGCCTCCACATGTTTTGCAATGTTTTTCTTATAGTCGATTTCTATTCTCATAGTATTGTGGTCAGAAAAGATGCTTGATACGATTTCAATTTTCTTAAATTTACTGAGGTTTGCTTTTTGCCCCAGCATGTGATAAATCCTGGAGAATGTTTCATGTACACTTGAAAAAAATATGTGTTCTGCTGCTTTCAAATGGTATGCTCTATAAATATTAATTAAGTCTATTTGATCTAATGTGTTATTTAGACCTGTGTTTCCTTCTTGCGCTCCTGTCTGAATGATCTTTCCATCTATGTAAACAGAGTGTTAAAGTCCCCCACTATTATTGTGTTACTGTCAATTTCCCCTTTTATAGCCCTTAGCCTTATATATTGAGGCACTCCTATGTTGGGTGCATATATATTTAGAATTATTACATCTTCTTCTTGGATTGATCCCTTAATCATTATGTAGTGTCCTTCTTTGTCTCCTGTCTTTAAGGCCCATTTTGTCTGATATCAGTATTGCTACTCTGGCTTTCTTTGGTTTCCATTTTCTTAGAATATCTTTTCCTACTTCCCCATCACCAATTAGAAATTTCTCAAAAATAAACCTTGCACTCCTTACACACCCTCCCCACAGCCTCCCCTTCACCCTCTACACTAAACAACCACTAATATTCTTTCTTTCTCAATAGAGTTGTCTTTTATGGATATTTCATGTAAATAAAATCATACACTATGTGGTCCTTTGTGACTGGCTTCTTTAACTTAGTGTAATATTGTCAAGGTTTATTCATATAATAACACAAATCAATACTTTATTTTTTTGTGTGCCTGATTAATATTCCATTGTATGGAGATACCATATTTTATTTAGCCATTCATCAGTTGACATACATTTGCATTGTTTTCAATTCAAGGCTATTATGAATAATGCTTGCAGCATTCTCTTAAGCCACTTTCTTTGGATGCATAAACCTAGCCCAAACCAGCACCGTGTTCACTCTTAGTCACAACGAGGGATAAGTAGAATATTCCATACAGATTTTAGATATAAAAGGAACAAAGGAAGCATATGATTGTTCTAAATCAATGCCACGTTCAAGCAGTCTAAAGGGCCAGGAAAACAGAGGCATCTAACAAAGATGACTACTCAGTCACTTGTCTAGAGAGCAAGCATATGAAATGTTTCCCAAAGAAAGTAGGCTGACATAGACATGTGTACTGAAAGGACTTTTAGTTAGGCAGCCTCTCCAAATTTTGTGTATTTTAGCTCTTTTCTACAACTACTTCAGTGAACCTCAGACATAGGAAGTCAGGAGACTTGAGACCTTTAGATGTGAAACCATGATGCTGCCAACTCTACAGTCCTTCAGAAGGTCCCAGAAATCCTTAAGGACGAACTTACATGGGGTGAATCAGATTGAAAAGCAAGGACACTGGTCAATATGAGGAGAGTTCATCCAGTTAGTCAACCATCAGATGCTGATTACATACCTACTGTGAGTAGATATCATGCTAGTCGCACAGCTAAAAAGACACAAAAAATGGTTTGGAGACTGCAGAGAACTTTCTCCAAGCCTTTCTTTTCTTCTTTACTCTTTATTCTACTTCTCTTTTTAAGTCATGATGGCCTGTGGGTATATAGGCTTGGCACAGTGTACCCCAAGGTGTCAAATTTGTAGATTTGTTCCACTGTCAATCACCCAAATTTGCTCTGTTCTGTGGCACCAAAAGGTAATAAGCTCTTGAAGACTAGACTTTGCATCAAGGACAGAGAACAATGGATGTTCAAATGTGGAACAAATCCATGCTGAAAAAATCAACCAAAGTTTACCAGGTACTGGGTGTTTGTTTTGTTTTTAGCAAAGATGAGAATTGAGCCTAGTAAGGAGGAATTTCAAGATGAATGAGATCCTTGGATTACGTCATCCTGACTCCATTCTGTTGCATTCTACCTTTCCCTTGGGTCTCAATCACTACCCTTGTCATTGTCCTAGGAACTATTCCCCTTTAAATGTCTGGATAAGTACAGACAAAAGCCTTAAAAATGAAACAGGCTAGAGCTGCCAAATGCTACTGGGGAACAAAATGATAAGTAAATGTAGCAAAAATAATATTGGCTCTGACGCTCATCAAAAGCATCCTATAACTTCCTATCTATGGGATCCTGGATTGGCTTCCTAGGTTCTGACAGGCTCTTTTCCTCTTCTGGAAAATGAGATGAATAATACCTATCTTGTAGGCTTAAGCTGAGGGCTACATAAGATTTATTCCCTCAACAAATATATACTGAGTACTCATTAGGTGTCAGACACTGATTTAGGTAAAACAGTGACACACACACCCCAAAATCATACCCTTATGGGGCCTATTGTTAAGGGAAGATAGATAATAAGCAAATCAATAAGTTGAAGATATGGGCTTATTTGTTTTATACAGTGAGATAATCCATAAGTAACAATGTCTGAAAAGGAAAAGTACATATAAAATTCCATCTGAAAGCCACCTGCAGTTTATACCTATTGCTCAAGAATGTACTTTTAGAGGAAGTTGGCATCTTTGCCTGAGAACAGCATTTCAAGGGGGAATTTAATTATACAAAAGAAAAGGCCAAATTCTATTTTATAACCAAGACATTCCAGACAATGAGGAGCAAGGCTTCTATGCATGATAATGCCGAAGGCTAGTTTGGGACATTAAGACAAGTTGAGAAAAACTTGGCCTAAGGTAAGTGACTCCAGAGCCAAGGGAGTTGGTCTGGCCCCTGACCAGTGCTGTAGCCTGGGGTCTCACGAGGGAGCAGCCAACAGCTGGTCCCTATGAAGAGGCTTAGTTTATGGTTTACAGGGGTAGGGTATCTGGCTTATAGTCTGAATTTTCCATCTTGGCATTGAAATCATCTTATATTATTCTCAAACCATGTGTAAATTTTATCGTACACTTGAAGTGGCAGTTGTACTTTCTGGAAAAAAGAAAGGCCTTTGCTCACACCTGGAGTGCCTCAGGGTGGAGAGAAGACCACAGAGTTGATGAGAGAAGGTGAAGAGTGTGGCGAGAGATGGCTGGACAAGTGCAGGGTGAGAGGAGGTGGAGGTCAGATTAGAGGGCATATTAGCACTTTTCTGGTGGGACTTAGAACTATGAAGGAAGAAGAAACTCATGAAGATGGGATCATGTGGCAAAGAGCCTCAGCTTACATTCAGTCAGCATTCAAGGGAAGCTCCCAAGGCAGGAGAATTGGGGACCCCTTTTTAGTACATATGGATATTTCTGGACGCATCATAGATGCTCAGTAAAGGCTCACTCCCTTCTTCCTCCTCCTCTGTTTCCATAATAAAATGATAGGGAAAAATTGAAGTTGTGAGAAACTGTTCACCCAACCAGGAATATTTTGTAGAGCTACCAGAGTTAATTTGCCTACAAGGCAATTTTGATACAAATGCTTACTCAGCTTTTCAAAGCTCCTTACTTCCCGGTTGCCACAGAAGGATCCGTGTGTGTGTGTGTGTGTGTGTGTGTGTATTTGCTACAGAAGAGTTGCTGCCTGAAAGGTCCTTCTTCACCCCTCCTGAGACCTAAGAGAACCCTCACTGGACAACCACCTTGAGAGCACAGCCTAGCCCTGGTTTCTCTTTGTCAATATCTTCCCTTGACATAAGTAAAAGAAGTATTGCATTTGATGACATGTATGATCTCATATCTAAGACTAGTCTTGTTCCCTAAATACAAGGTAACTTGACCATATGACTTCCATCCAAACAATACTTCAGTAGACACACCATATGGTGTGTCCCATCGCTAACATGGGAAAAACACTATTACAAGGATGGTTCTGACAGTGTAGTGATAATTATATTTTCTTTCCTGGTATCTTTCTTTGCTGTTTCCTCTGCATTTAAAAGTTTCTTGAAAAGCAGCATGTGTTGTGTTTTTTTTTTTTTTTCTCTCCTCTCCAGTATTTCTTTTCTCATCCCTTTGCTTGAGAGTTGCTATTTACAGGTAAGCTTGGAGATGGAGTTTGGTTAGAGTTGCACAGTTTCATCTATTTAGCCTCATCATGAAGCATGCTGGAAATACTTTGAAGCTGGTAAACATTTTTTAAGGTCAGTAAATATCTGATGGGCATTTTAATTTACTTTACAGCTTTTTTCCATGACTGGTGCATGTCTACAATGGAAGAGTCAGCTCTTGCTTTAAGTGACAGAAGGAAGTCATTCTCAAGTAGAAGGAACACATATTTAAATTTATAATAGCTGAACTTGGCTGCAACAGCCACATTCTTGTTCTACTTTGAGCTTGGCAGGCCACTCTAATATTTCTTCTTGGTCTGTAGATGAGAGATCTCTTTTATTTTCCTTTGTCAGAAACTTGAAAAGCTCAAGAATAGATTTTTTATTTGAGACTTTAATAAACTATACAACCATTATGTGAACAGTTGAGCTTTGCCCAGCCTGACAAAGTAGTAAATAGAATATACTCATAGTGCATTTATGTTTCATTGCCCTGATACTGCCAGTGTCTACCCAAGCACTTTCTTTGTCCAGGAGTGGATTTACAGTCAGATCCTGATAGCATGTTGTTCTACTCTAAATGACTTGTTCAATAGATTCAACATGGAAGAAGGGTTTTTAACAGAAATAATATTTTTGGAAGCATATAGGCCCACAGTGCAAATGGTCTAGATTAAAATGGAAAGTTATCACATTTATGTGGCTTAAACCTATGCCACGAATCCTTGGGCAGTGCAGTGGCTTCCAACCATTTCCATGTACAAACACACAGGTAGGTCATAACATATCAGAAGGAAATTTTACCATAAGAAATGCACACACCTCAGTATTTTGCAACATCCTCAAAGGCCACAGTTTCTCAGATTTTGATTCATTTAATGAGTAATTATTGAACATCTGTTATGTACCAGATGCTGGGAATGCAGGTAACAGTAAACCAAAAGACAAACTTCCTAAAGTCATGGAGTATTCTAAAGAGGGAGAGGGTAGTGTGCAGGGTAGAAAATAATAATCAGATAACTGCCTCATGTAAGGGTAGCTACTGGTAAGTGCTAAGAAAAGTTAGTTTTCTTAAGAATTGAATGGGGGTGTTTGTTGGAAATGCAGATTCGTAGGTCCGTCCACAGTGAACTAGAATATTCTAAAGCTCCCATTGTACCCAGGGAGGGATCTCCAATGTCTGGGACGTCTGGTTCATCTAGAGGTCTACCATGCCCTCTCCAGCCCTGGCAGGGGACCAGACAAGCAGAAAGTGAAGCACCCTCCATCACCCTCTGCATGGCCGTCTAGGCCTGGAGAGTAATGATTCATCAAAAGTAGTAGGCCTTCTACCAGACCCAGGTCACTGCAGCTTGGACTGGGACAGCAAACGTCCCTGAAGTCAGCTCCGAGCTCCCTCACAAGGCTGCTATAGGCAAGGACACTGTAAAGAGAAGAAAGCAGATGTTAGAGAGAAGCGGTTATTATTATTCAAGGGAAGACATCAGTTATATTTCCTTCCTAATAACACATGACCCAGACATCCCAGATGGCAGATCTTTCCCACTCAAATGACAGGGTTTCCTGAAAGGAAGACTAAGTGGTTCATCCCATCATGAGAGTCTCACATGGGGTGCGTCTGAGTGTATCTGTGTGAGAGAGAGAGAAACAGAGAGACATATACACATACACACAGAACACAAAGAGACACAGAGAGGAGCAGGGGGAGAGTCAACCCAGAGCCCCTTTAAGAGACGGCAGCTTGTTTCTCTTTGCGGATCACTGGACTCAGTGAGAGAAAGGGTTAATACCTTAGACAGAATATATGCCTTTATAATTTGCAGATAAAAATGGTATCTGTAATTTCATAAACTATTAGTCCTGGAGGGAACCTTAACCAACATCTATCCAGTTTAGGTGAGAAAGGCAAGGACTAGTGAGGATCCCCAAGGGCTCAGGGCGGGGGGAAGAAAGGGCCAATATAGCCTGGAGCCAAGTCCATTGTCCCCTGTTGAAGGTGAATCCTGTACGGACACTCACAAGGGCTTACTCAGTGGAACCCTCTTATTACATCCAATGTTTATTTGATCAGAAATAACTGAATCCAGATGAACCATACTGACCATTTACTACGTGGACACCTAGAAGGAGTCTAAAGTGAGGTTAAACTCAAGTGTACTGGGGAGTAGAGCGAGGCAACTCCTAACACAGGTTGAAGTTCTGGGCCATTTACCTCTGCCCACCTGTCTTTTGGTGAGAAAAGACCTACAGAGAAATAGGGGTGAAGGGTTAAGTTTGGAATGTCTGGCCTTTGTTAGCACAGTTGGAAGGACAGCAAAGCCTGGTGGAGGCTCACAGAGCCTCTCTCTGAAAACTGCTCAGGGACACCAGAAACAAGGAAGGAGACAGCACATCTGAGGATACCAGCCTGTCCAGGGACTCTGCATTGGGCACAGCCATTGCAAAGCACAGGGAAACCACCCTCCTCCATGAGGTCACTTTGAGAGGTGAAGGCCCATTTCTGGCAACTTGGGTTAAAAGGAAGAAAATGTTGCTTAAAAAGAGGCCTCATTGGGGAAAACAAATAAATATCTCCAAGAGGAACACCCAGGCTGCCCCTACTCCCAACCCCAGGCAATGCTGAGCCGTGCCTGTAAGCCCAGCTTTACACTCCAGAGGCACCTTGGACTAGGCTAAAGCAGGATGTGTAGCGCAATTCGATCAACTAATGCCCCTTGACAGTAGTGATAAGGGCTGGAACCTACAGACAGGGCTTGGAGTCCTAATGTCCAGCAAAGTCTGGAACTAGGCCAGTGGGGAACAGGCAGACGCGTTGAGATCTCGGCGCAGCAGTCCTTTTCCCTTCCCCCATGGGAGCCCGTCCACACCTAGCTGCATCCGTACTGCTCTCCGGATCAGACTGATCCAGGCCCAGGACTGCTGCCCAGAGACTCCTTCTGTGCTCCCAAACCTCGCTGCCTCCCGCCTCCCACTGGAATTCTTAACCCACAGGTTTCCTCTACAGGTGTATGCGTAGGGCCTCACCTTCCTTAGCTGGGACCCTCAGAGCAGCCGGCTTTGCTTTTGTCCTGGTGGGCGTGCAAAGAGTTATTTGCTGAGTTGGATATAAAAGTTCACTTAAAGGCTTAAACTGGTAAGACAGAGAATTTCAGCTATCACTAACTGGGATTGCAAGAAAGTGTTTCTAAATTCAAACTCACATCCTGAGCACGGAACGGGAAAAGCCTCTCTCTTTCACAAGCAGGATCAGTCCTCACCTCCTTCCCGAGCATGCAACTCTGGTGCTCACAACCTTCCCCACCACAGCTCCTCATACTCACATGTTCTTCCTCTGCTATCTCTTCTAATTTGGCTTTTATTGCCTCTCATATATTCTGATTAATGTATGTCACAGAGATTAAGAAAAAAGACTTTGCTGTCAAATAGATCCAAGTCCAAATCCTCAACTGCCACTTATTAAACACATGCCCTCAGACCAGGCAACTTCTCAAGGTCTCAGTTTTCATATCAAAAAATGAAAAATAATAATCCCTACCCCCTGGGGTTATTGTGACAATTTAAGGAGTCAAAAGTAAAGCGCCTAAAATAAATCCTAGCACATTGTAAGCACAATAATAAAAGTTAGTTCTCGTTTTTACTATGAATAAATAATAAATAAGTAGATCCCCAGTTGTTTGATATTTTTTAGGAAATGAGTCCCTTTGGATACCTGATGTAAAACCCTTGACATTCTTCCCTGAAAAAATACATGTACTCAAAAATTTTGCACATAATTTCAGGGGAAATATGGAATCCCTGAAGCCATCCTTTGGTCTCATTTTAAGATGCCCCAGCATAGAATATACCCCGCTGTCCAAAAAGAGTGTATCATTTTTGAGGGCTAAAATCATGTCTTCTAATTTTTTGCTCCCCATAGCACCTATAATGATATCTTGTACTTGGAAAAGCACTTCATAAATATCTGATGAGTAGCTGACGCCAAATTTCAACTCTCCATTGGATGTTGGAACTAAGCACTAATAATTTGGATTTAATTCTGTCTATTCATGGAGGAAAAAATGAGTTTTTCTTTCATGCACTACAGAATACTTGATGTCAGTACTACTTTTGCCCAGAGCATGAGTTGTCAATTCCAGATGGGACTCTCACTTTCCAGAGCTCTGTGGCCAGTTCCAAGGAAGGACATTCAGGCCCCAAAGCCAAGCTGCACTCACTAAGAAGGGAGTGTGTTCTCAGCCAGCCCCTGAACCAAAGGTCCCTCACATCTTTGCTGACAACCAGATGTCATGGTGGCCCGTGGTAATGGCTTTCATTAGGTCAAGTTTGCTGCACGTCAATTTAGAGCAAGCCTGACTCTGGCTAAATGGGCTGAACCAAAAATTCATTGAACCAAAAATTCAATAAGAACTCTGACAATAATTAACTCGTACTGATTACCTTTGTAAACATAGACGCACTGTAAACACATGCTCTTTTATCCAAAAAAAATCAATAAAAGGGATGTTTGTCAAGGTGCAAATGCAGTCACGTGACAGGACCTGCACTTTACGTCCCTCCCTCCCTCTCTCTCATCCCTTCAGGCTTTGGTTGTTCCTCTCTGCTCTCCTCCTTTAATGGTCATGGCACATTGAGAGGGAAGCAGATACTAACTGCAAATAGCAGATCTTTTTTTGTTCTGTTATTGAAATTGGTTTCTACCTTTCTTGAATTAATCTATCAGTCATGCACGCTAAAACTTAATAACAGTGCAAACTGAAAATGAGGTGATCATAGCCAAGGGAAAGAAACAGTACCAAAGGCTCTTTTTGCAGCTCTTGTCAGAATGAAAGCTCAGACTTCGCCATTCCTGTTCCCCTTTCTTTTCCCAGCCCAGGCATGACAGATTCTAAGCTGATTCTTTTTTCTGAGCCTTGGTGCTCTTCAAACTAAATTACTCTGGCACCCTGTACACAAGAATGCAAAGGGGGCTGGTGAGCAAGCATTGACTTTTCAAAGCACAGTTGAGAATATTAGGAGGGAAGATGCGAGGAACTGTGAGCAGCTTTTGCTAATTCGGACGCTCTGTCCTGCACCACCTTCTAGCTTAGAGGGAAGAAGTCTGAGGTCGTGTTTGGTGGGCTTTCATTGCAGGGAGAAAACAAACTGCTAAAAGACTTTCAGCAGACTTCTACTGACCTGAAGACAGAGAAGCAATTGCAAGGCGACCTCCAGTCCCCCACAGGGCACAGCATGCACATGCACCATTACACACACATGCAGGCACATACATGCACATAAGGACATCTGCCCCATACCTAAAGCAAAAGTTCTACATATGCAGTGTTCATGAAGACATACTTTTATAAAAAAATTTCTGAGCCCCTATCCTTGGTCTCTCCATGCCCACCACCAAGATCATTCCCACCATCCCAGCTCTTTAGCACTCCTGTCTGTGAGCAGAAGTCTGAGGCGCCCTCAGGATCCAGCTTCCTCTATGAATAACATGGGCGTCCAAGCTCTGACTGGACTGGGGGGCCCCTTGTACACACCCTTCCTGTTCAGACGCCAGCAAGAAAACCAGTGCCTTTTTTAGTGTGTTCCTTTCCTCTTGCCTGGTAGTAGCTCCAGGGGCCCCATCTAGTCGCTAGTGAGTTAAACTTTCTGCCTTCTGACCCAACCCCACCCATTAATAATCTTGCTAATTAGAATCCCATGGACAGAGGAGCCTGGCGGGCTACAGTCCATGGGATCACAAAGAGTTGGACATGACTGAAGTGAATTAGCATGCGATATATAACTTATCTTTGGAGTCTGGTTTTTACCCAATCAGTAAAAAAAAAAAAAAAAATTAGTGTTGAAAACAAAACTTTGACTTAAACACTAGAACCAGAAGCAAGTTAGACAAAATGAGAAATGTGGCTTCGGCCAAAATCTGGAGCCGCTATTGTTGTTGTTTAGTCACTCAGTTTTATTCAACTCTTTGCAACCCCAGGGACTGCAGCTCACCAAGCTTCCTGTCCTTCACCATCTCCCAGAGCTTGCTCAAACTCATGTCCACTGAGTCAGTGTCTGTTGAGTCCATTGAGTCATCTAATCCTCTCTTGTCCCCTTCTCCTCTTGACCTCAGTCTTTCCCAGCTTCAGGGTCTTTTCTCATAAGCTGGCTCTTCTCATCATGTGGCCAAAGTACAAGAACTTCAGCTTCAGTATCAGTCCTTCCAATGAATATTCAGAGTTGATTTCCTTTAGGATTGACCGATTTGATCTCCTTGCTGTCCAAGGGACTCTCAAGAGTCTTCTCCAGCACCACAGTTCAAAAGCATTGGTTCTTCAGTGCTCAGCTTTCATTATGGTTCAACTCTCACATCCGTACATGACTACTGGGAAAACCATAGCTTTGACTCTATGGACCTTTGTTGGCAAAATGATGTCTCTGCTTTATAATACACTGTCTAGTTTTGTCATAACTTTTCTCCCAAGGAGCAATCATCTTTCAATTTCATAGCTGCAGTCACCTACTGGGACAGAGTGAATGGGTTTATGTGGTAGATTCAGGGTGTATGAGCAGAGGAAATAAGCCTTGCTCTAACTTCCATTAGAAGAGCTGGACTCTCCACTTTGTGTTCCTTGAATAGCTCTGACCAGCAACCTGAAGCTTGGCCAGAAACCAATAGGACCTGGAGTGCCCAGCAAATAAAGATACCATTTTTTTTTCCTGGTTGACAGTATCTCCAGCTTTCTAAATATGAACTTCCCATCTTTCAAACCAGGAGGATTGCATTTTCTGAGCCACAAATCTTTGCAGAGAACAGGATGGACAAAATACATCATGCATCCTAGTTCTTTCAGTCTTGACGCTAGGTCCACTTGCCACCATGCCGTGGCCAGTCTGTGGGAGGCTCAGATGCAGCAGTGCGGAGGAACTGGTCTCAGGTTCCCAGATCTCTGCTGCCTCCCTGGGGGCTCAAATGACTAGAGTCTCTCTCCTTCCACCAAGGACTCTAGAAGTCAAGGGTTCTAGGGTCACACAAAGAACCTATTTCACTTTGGAAAACTGAATGTTTCTATTTTTGCTAATTACCAACATGCTAAAAGCCTAATGGTGAAAGCAAAAGATATGAGGTGGACAGACCTCATGGAGTTCACAGTCGTCAGATTTTATATACACAAAAGGGCGTTATCTTCTTGGACATAAAATCTCCAACTGGTCAGATATTTAATACTTTAAGAGGCCTTGACAGTTTTGTTTTTTAATATCCTCAGTGGTGGTGCATTTTTACCCTTTGAGGATGGATCTGGTGTTTGAAGGCAACCAGAAGTAATTTGGACTTAAATCTGAAGACTACAATGAGCCATCAAGTTGGTTATCTGTGGCAGGCAGCTAAAAAGGCCCCAGTAATTCCTGCCTCCTGGTGATCACACCTTTATGTAAACCCTGACACTTGTCTTGGCCTGGGCTTGCTTCTAAGGAATAGTGTACAGCTCACTTCCAAGAACAGTGACAAAATATCTGTGACTTCCATCTTGTTCACACTGTCTTCCTATATGTGGCTCTCCCCCGTGTTTGCTCTCTGAGGGAAGCCCTAGCCAGGTGCAAAGCTGCCCGATGAGAGGCAGGGAGCTGATGTCTTCATCCAGCAGCCCGAGAGGACCTTGAGGTCTGCTAACAGCCCCTGCAGTAAGCTTGGTGCAGACCATCCCCACTCAAGGCTTGAGACGCTGCAGCCCTAGCCAGTACCATCACTGGGAGACCCTGGGCCAGAGAACACGCACACACACTACACACAGATTCCTGGGCCACAGAAACTGTGAGACCACAAGGGTCTGTTGGTTTCAAGCTGCTGTGTTTGGAGGGCACTCTGTTACATTGCAATAGATAATGAACACAGATTTGTTAGGATTAAACAAGGATGTGTCCGTTGAGCAAGCAGAATGGTTTCTTTGGTACCTCAGAACTGACCAACACAAATTAGCCTCTTCCCATCTTCATGAGCATATTATCCCCAGGGGCACCTTTCCTCGGGGATGCATGTCTAACACTTCCCCACCCCCCCGCTCCAACCCCCGCCTGCCTCAGCGTCCAGTGGATTCCTGGCCTGTTTACCACTCGTAAGTCTGACAGTGTGCTCAAGGCATGGATGCTGTTTCCAAGGCACATCTCAGTAGAAGACAACCTAGTCGGGTCCTTGAGGAATGTTTCTGGGCCTTCTATTGCTCTCCCTCCTGTCCTCAAAATACCATGCTGTCTTCCTGCCTCCGTGAGGATGGAAAAAGAACGTTTGAGCATACCTTTGGGTACTGAAAGGTTTATTCTGTTGAAGTCATAAAGAGGCCATCTCTGAACGAGTGGTGGGGACTGGGTTCCGGTGACCGTAAGGGTGTAGGGCAGCAGCTGTGTCCTCTACTATTTTATGTCCACCTCCACCCACCCAGTGTGGATGTCCTCCTGTCATTTCCACCGCTCACAGCCAAACCAGTCTCTAGTCAGCCTTCTTAGGAGCTAAGGCAGAGAAAACGGGCCTTTCTAACTGCTCCCTGGGAACATCTTCACACATTTAGGCGCCTTTCTCTGCCTCTTGGGAGATGCTGTGAGGTTCATGGCATGTGCTGTTAGCTAAAGGGAGAGAGAAAATGAAAAGCAAGGTAGTAGAGGACAAACCAAAGTGACGTGAAGAGATAAAAGAGACAGATGAGTGGAGAAAAGCCACTCACCTGGCTTGCCCCCGGGTACCACGGTTCCTCAAGAGTCCTGAGAATGGACTAGCATTTGCACGCCTGGTTTGTTCATCCCTTCGTTCAAAATTACACATGGCATCATTTAGTCCAGAGAATTGAAACTGCTCAGAAATGTGGTCACAATGCATCTCCATTTCTATTTCTGTCATTAAGCTTCTCTGCAGAACTCTGAGTGGCCTACTTTTAAGTGTCTCTTCTTTTCTTTGAGTGGGAAAAATAAATACTTCTTTAAAATCTGGAATCATTGTTCTATCAATTCAACAGAACACTGTTTTAAAAAACAGAATATAATTTCCATGGTAACCCCACTGGCCATGGGGCTGATTCTAACTTTCTATCTTAGGTGCTGAATTTACCGTGCTAATTTTCTAACGATAACGTAAATGCTTTCTGGGCTCAAGATTTTATGGGAATATATTGGGGTTTGTATCCTTTTTATGATAGTTGAATAACTCTAGAAAGATGTGCATAAAAATCTTTTAATATGACTTTTCTCTAGCCTCATCTCAAGGTTACTTGCTGTCCAACATGCTCTTCCCTTTGATACCACCAACATAGCTCTCATCTAGAACTTTACTTTTGCATACTGACGTCAGGGCACTGAAAACATCTGCTAAGCTGCCATGCAGAACCAACAACCCCTTCTTCCAGGGCTGAGGAAAACAGGTTATCCAAGAAGTCACAAAAGGTACCCATGAGGCAAAGAATCTTCCTTGTCTTTGGCCCCAGGGTATGCATAGTTATTTCCAGGGGGAATCATGAAAGGGATGTGATGACTAAATTCTAATCAGATCTTCTCTGATTTCATCCTTCTCTTTCTTCATCTTTCTTCTGATGATGCCTATAATCCTAAGTCTATAACAAGCTATCATGTATTTCAGGTTTATTTGAGATCTGTGAATTTACGAAGAAGGGGGCTTCTCAGGTGGCACAGTGGTAAAGCATTGGCCTGTCAATGCAGGAGACACAAGAGGTGAGGATTCGATCCCTGGGTTGGGAAGATCTCCTGGTGGAGGAAATGGCAACCACTCCAGTATTGTTACATGGAAAATTCCATAGTCAAAGGAACCTGGCGGGCTGCAGTCCATGGGGTCACAAAGAGTCAGACACGACTGATTTCGCCTAAGATTTTGAGGACTCAGTGTATGCATTTGAGGCTCGCTCAGGTGTTCGCCCAGGGAACACTTCTCAGCCTACTGAAAAAGAATAGCTGCAGCATTGGAGACACCAGCCTCAGGCCCGCAGAGATTCTGAATGGCAAAGATCCTGCAAATCTTATTTCCTTCCCACTGCTAGCACCTTTGGCAGTACTTCCCACCTTGGTTTCCTCTGGCCGCACAGGCTGGATGAAACTTGCTTACCCTCATGCCGTGGGTACCGAGAGGACACATATGAGTGAGAGGTCTAAGCCATGACACACCTCATCAGAAAGTACAGTGTTGATGAGTTAGGATGATGTAATTAGAAGGCCAATGACATCATATCTGCCATCACTTATGTTTTTAAAAAATATTTAAATATTTTATGAAAGTCAAATATCAAATAAATACCATTCACATATGTCAGTATTTTCAAACAGTACAAGTAGCCAGTTGCCTGGCACTCAGCCCCCTAGATGACGGAATATTGCTCAAGGTGAGCCTACAGGCTCTGGGTCTCAGGTCTTTACTGGGTATCTTGGTCACATTTTTTATCTTCTGAGACTTGGTTTCTTTGGCAAAATGAGGATGAGAATAATCCAGAGTTGATGAGGCTCTTTGGGATTATAAAAATACTCTAATACATGTAAAGCTTTTTGCATAATATTAACTACTAGGAAAGCAATAGTATGAATAGCTCAACTGTGCAGAAATTGTCAAAGCATTCTGTGCCTATGTCTTGTAGATTATGCCCCCTGCTATCTGTCTCTTTGACAATTCCTTGGTAGCCTAAGATCAAGACTACTTGTCTAGAGTGAGGTTGTTAAACTACAGCCCACATGCCAAATTTAGTACACCTGTTTTTACAAATATAGTTTACAAAACTCACTGGCTTACATATTGTATCTAGCTGCTTTCAAGCTGAAATAGCAGAGTTGAGTATAACTGTAAAATCTAAGCTATTTACTCCATGGTTCTTTACAGGAAAAGTTTGCTAGCCATTGGTTTATCGTGCTGTGAGTATCCTAGCAGAGCCTCTATCAATACAGCTTTTTTGCAGAAGCAACTATGTGGGGCCCACTCCAAACTGAAAATGCCATGCACCTCCTTCCAACATTTTAAGAGTTTCAAGACAACAGCAGCAAGTCATTCAGTCAGGCACAGAAGCCTCGTGTGTGTGGAGCCCTGTGTGACTGTGGAGGTGACACCCCAGGGAGGCCGGCTCCACCTTCTTGTTATCGAGATGTCACTCCCTTTATAAACTCTGTCTTCATTTAATCCCCAAAGGACTCTTAAAGCAAAAACTAGAACAGAAAAGTGAAGCATTACCAATGTTACACCATAAAATAATTCCAGGTAAATGGAGTTCAGAGTTCTCTGTTAAAGGGATAAGTGTTCACTTGAACCATCCTGCTCTCACATGACACAGTCTTTTCCCTTTTGGTTCTTTGTTTTAAATTGTTGTCCTTGATTTTCTCTAGTTTTTAATATCATTTGACTAAACATAATTCTCTATCAGCACTGGTTAGATGACCCCAGAAGAATTGCCATATTTGGTGTTTGGAATCTGACAATTATTAATGCATTTTCCCTTGAATGAAAAAGAATGCATTTGGCATTTTTAAACTTACGAGACTAGAAGTATTTGAAAGGCTAGAATAATACCCCTGGGCTTGTAAGTCACAAAAATTCAAAACAAAGTGAAAACACTTAGATTCTCTTTTTCTCATCTTTTCTATAAAGCATCACTTCCCACATCACTCTTTACCTGAAACTATCCCAACATTGTTAACTGGCTACACCCTAATATAAAATAGTAAGTTTAAAGAAAAAAAAATCACCTACCACCCAGGTTCCTAAATTTTATAGGACTTTGAAAAAAGTTTGCAATTTTAA
Source organism: Cervus elaphus (assembly GCF_910594005.1). Lineage (NCBI taxonomy): Eukaryota > Metazoa > Chordata > Mammalia > Artiodactyla > Cervidae > Cervus > Cervus elaphus. The sequence goes on along the minus strand of NC_057839.1, from coordinate 14,918,981 downwards.
AGCAATTAAACATTTCTGTCTCATCAAAATCAGGACTTAAGAAGGTCTAGTGTTTTTTAGATTAGCTAGGAAACCTTTTTGCTGGCCACACCAATAAATGAGAAGCTGATCAGACAGTGTCCCTCCTCTTAGTGTAATTTATGCTACAATAACATGTGGGATAAGACAGAGGAGAATTAAAAAGAGAACAAAGCAGAGAAGACCCTTATGAGATCAGCATCCTTCTCAGACTCGTGTTTTGTCTCGAGGAGAAGCAGGTGAGGAAGCCAAAGCCAGAGCAAGAGTGAACTTCATTCATAGACAGTCCTTCTCAGTTATCTCTTCTCCACCAGCTTCCCAAGGTCATGAACAGGAACAAAGCTCCCTGGATAGTAACCAAGAGACAAGACTTACGCGCCCAGCCCCTCCTCTGTGTCTCACCTTTCTAGTCTCACTCTCCTACCAGCAACCTTCCAGTTTGCTTTCAGCCCTCTCTTTTTTGAAAGACTGAAAGCTTTTATTTTTTTTGAAATTTTTATTTTCTTGAAGTATAGTTGATTTACAATGTTGTCAGTTTCTGCTATATTGCAAAGCAATTTAGCCATATATATATATATTCATTCTTGTTCATGTTCTTTTCTTTCCTAGTATTATGGTTTATCACAGGACACTGAAGATAGTCCCCTGCTATACAGTAGGACCTTGCTGTTTATCCATCCTGTATAAGACAATTTGCCTCTGCTTGTCCCAAACTCCCAATCCCTCCTCTATCTCCCTTCCCCTTGGCAACCACAAGTCTGTTCTCTATGTCTGTGATTCTGTTTCTGTTTTTTAGATGAGTTCATTTATGTCATATTTTAGATTCTGCATGTCAGTGATAGAAAATGGTATATGTCTTTGTCTGACTTACCTCACTTAGTATAATAATCTCTGGTTGCATCCATGTAGCTGCAAATGGCTTTACTTTGTTCTCTTTTATGACCGAGTAACATTCCATTGCCTGTACGTATCACACCTTTTTTATCCATTCATCTGATGATGGACATTCAGGTTGTTTCCATGTCTTGGCCATTTGTGAATAGTGTTTCTATGAGCATTGGAGTGCATGTATGTCTTCCAATTATAGTTTTGTCTGGATGTATGCCCAGGAGTGGGATTGCTGTTTTCAGCCTCTGAAGTCAGGGAATTTTATGTGAATTTATCAAGAGTCCATCAAGCTTTTATATTCTTGTCTCTACAACTCAACTTGACCTTCCAGTTTCCATAGACAAATGGCCTATTCTCAGTCAGCCAGACCCTCACACCTGCTGAAGAGTGACCCAAAGATGCAGAAAGAGTTAGTGATGGTTTGAAAGAAAGATGAACTTAAAAGCTCAAAAGGTCCTGGTGGTGCCTGGTCAGGTCAGTGTCTTAACAACATTCTCCCTTCAGTGCTGTCCTGGATGCATTTCTGCTCCTGGCCTCCCGGAGTCTGGCGTATTTTCTTCTCCTTTTTATCTCACCTTCCTATCCACTTTGTGAGCACCGTGGTATTATTTTGGTTCATAAGTTTGCTACTTTAATTCACCAGAACTAGCTTCTGTGGTTTGTAAACAAAAGCCCTAATGGACACAGCTGGTCTATAAAAAGTGGTGATGCTAGTGGTAAAGAAAGTGAGTCGCCTGCCAATGCAGGAAACATAAGAGATGCGGATTCGATCCCTGGGTCGGGAAGATCTCCTGGAGGAGGGCACAGCAACACACTCCAATATTCTTGCCTTGGACAGAGGAGCCTGGCAGGCTGCAGTCCGTGGGGTTGCAGAGAGTTGGACATGACTGAAGTGACTTAGCACACACAGAAGAAAGGATGAAAAGGGCCCTGAAGTTTAGAGTGGTGGTCATGCCCCTAAGGGAGTAAGGGGTGCTGGTTTGACCTCCCATCAAACTACCCACTTCTCTGGCCAATACGGAGTGCTAGGTTCAGTGCTCTGTGGCAAATAAGCCTTTAACACAGGCCCAATGGTCAGGTCTCAACTATCTTAAATGAGGTGTTAAAGAGAAGACGGGTTTAAGATGGAAAAGACTTGTTTGATTATATCCTACTGAGCCTTCAAATGTCTCTTCCCCTCTTCCCATGACGGGTACTACCACCCACAAAATGAATTCAGAATCAGAAAAAAAAGTTATCAGTGGAAAAAAAGGTAGTCAGTCTTTCATGTTCATCGCTTCTTCTTTGAGGTAGGAACACCCGGCAGTTACAAGCAAGGGTTTTGAAGACAGATGGCCTGGGTCCAGACTCCAGCTCCATCTTTCACTAGACCCCTGATTCTCTCTAAATTCTCTGGGCCTCAATTTCCTCACAATAAAGTGAAGATTAAAAATGGCATCCACCTCACAAGTGTTGTGAGAATTTAAAGAGCTGCATGTAGATCATTCAGAACAGTGACCGGAGAAAAACAAGGGCTCATCGAGTGTCTTGCTGCTGCTGCCGCTCTTGTTATATGACTTTAGTCTACACAGTGCTGGGTGGTGCCTAGCAGTCTCTCTGTAGTGGTGGGTTACATGAGTGGAAAAAGTGTCATGTGTTTCTTTTAGTATATAGAGGAAATTATATTTTTAATGCAACAATAGGATTTTGCTTTACTCAGAAGCCCCAAGTAGAACACAGCCAACTGTTTTGATAAGTGGTGTGGGTAATGATGGCTTCCCTGGTAGTTCAGCTGGTAAAGAGTCCACCTGCAGTGCAGGAGACCCCAGTTTGATTCCTGGTTCAGGAAGATCCCTGGAGAAGGGATGGGCTACCCACTCCAGTATTCTTGGGCTTTCCTGGTGGTTCTGATGGTAAAAATCCACCTGCAATGTGGGAGACCTGGGTAATTATACTGACTTGAGCAAGCCTCTGTCTTAGTGGGTTCTCTTGGGCATTTCACATGCTACCTGCTGACTCTTTGAACCAAATTTGGTTAACCTGCCATTTTGGAACCAAATAGAGATTGCTGACATATTAAGATAGATACATCTATTTGTTTTTAGCATATTTTAGTGTATTTTGATACTAGCAAGTAAGGTATCAAAGATATGTAATTTCTGGGAGTGAGGTGGACCACATCTAGAACCGCCAGTCTCGGAGACTAAACTCTGCTGAGTAATCGCATGACCTAAGGCAAGAGAATGGTTTTGACCACTGTAAGGAGAAGTGACCCTGAAATCAAATTTTATTCCAGAAAGAAACGTAGCTTACCTGGTTCTGTTTGTCATCCGGGCAATCCTGTATCACATGATTACCCCACCATTCTGGGAACGAGGTCGTTCTTTCTGAAAAACGCAGACCTGGGGTCACAGGCCTGTGGTCGGGGAAGCATGTGGCTGTGTGGGTGCCTTGGGAGAGGCACACGGGTTCCCCAGCAGATTTCCCCTGTGAGCAAAAGCAGAAATCCACCCAGAGGACCAGGAAGTTAGATTCATGGCCCACAAAGAGGAAGAGGGAGCATGAGACGTGGGAGTGAGCAGGGTGACACCACGTAAGTGGAAAGAAAGGTCAGGTGTCCGCGAGGCCAGGAGCAAGGGCAGGACGAGGTCACAGGATTAGACTGCCAGGGTTTGAATCCTGGTTTCAAAGTTCATAAGGTGTACGACTTCAGGAAAATTAGTTGAATTGTCTGTGCTTTGTTTTCCTCATCTGTAAAATGGGAATGGAAATAATCATCTTTCTCCTAAGATTGTTGTGTAGGTTAAATTGGTTACTACATGTCAAGTACTCAGAACAGTGACTGGAGCAGAACAAGAACTCATCAAGTGACTTGTTGCTGCTGCTGCTATTGTTACATGACTTCAGTCTACACAGTGCTTGCTGGTACGCCTAGCACGCAGTAACTCTGTTGCTGTCATTATCAGAGCTTGCTCTTCTTACCATGTTAGAATGTTTTGGCAAGTGTGAAGCAATATTCGAATACTAGGCATGGTACTGGGTTGATCAGTGTGTTAGTTTTCTAGGGCTACCATGACAAAGTACCACAGACTGGGTGGCTTAAATGACAGAAATTTATTTTCTCCAAGTTCTGGAGTCTGGAAGTCTGAAGTGCTGTCAAGGTTAATTTCTGCAGAGCCCCCTCTCCTCGGCTTCCCGATGGTTATCTTTTCCTCCCTGTGTCTTCACAGGATCTTTCTTCTATGTCTGTGTCCTAATCTCCTCTTCTAAGGAGGATGCCAGTCTTTTTGGTTGAACCCACCCTAATGGCCTCATTTAAGTTAATTACTTCTTTGAAGACCTTCTCTCCAAAGATAGTTACATTCTGAGGTTTTAGGGGTTAGAATTCAACATGAATTTGGGAGGTGGTGGAGGAGACAAATATGCAACTCAGTCCGTAATAACCAGTGATCCATTTGGTGAGGCTGGAACTGTGTTTCCCTTATCCAAGTGAACCCTGGCTACAGTTGGCCAAAAGAGGTCCCTTTACAGAATAAAAACAGCCCCCTGCTCTATGGACCGCATGACTGTTAGGAGTAACAGATGGATGCAGGGATGCCTGGCAAGATTTAACTCACCCTGGCTCTCCTCTGCTTCCCCAGCCCATCTTCTAAATTGCTGACCCTCATGATCTAGTGACTGACAGTGACCCTGAAGCATCACTAGGCATGAGGCTGAGGACCCAGACATTTCATGCTCCTCATGATCCCCCTTCAGTGATTGGACATTCTTGGGTTCTAGTTTGACTAGCTGGCGAATCCTCTGGTCTCCCACTTTTCCTCACCTCCCACAGTTGTGTAAAACCTAAATAAATCTCTTATCCTAATACACTTGCAGTGACTCTGCTTGCATGATTGAACCCTGACAGATATAGGAATGATAATAATAATACTAGTCTTCTGGACACACTATCACTAAACCTGAAAAGAATCTATGACTCACTCCGAAGCATGCATTTGAAGTTCTTCTAATTACGGCAAGCCTGAGCTCACTCCAAAGTCCTCCAAATTAGTCTTTTCACTTCCATTTTTCCTGGCTCCAATATGTCCCACCAATGGCTGCCAGATGAAATTTCTTGAACCACCTTTATGTTATCAAGTAACAGTCAAGGGGAGTCCCCAGATGACAGCTGAGTAGCAGGGCTAGAGAACAACAGGTTCAGATGAGAGTGAAAGGATGGAGGGTTCCCAGAGGGATGTCTCCAGGTGGGGGGAAATGGAATGGATGCAAAGCTTGATAAATATTAAGAAGGCAGTTTACAATGTCATGGAATCATTGGGATGAAAATAGTAATGGGACATAGAAAGTTAAGAAAATGTTTTGAAAAGTAATTTCAGGACATACAAAAAAGTCATACAAAAAAGATATATGCAAAGCACACTCAAATGTGGAGAGTTTTGAGGCATAATAATGTAAAGCACATCTAATATGACTACAACAGTAGGTTGTAAAGTAAGCCTATGGGGGAAATGAGAAAGGGGATGACAGGCGGGGCAGGAGCCACACTGGAGCCTCTTCGAAGACTTTGCCAAGGCAAGTTTTTGAAGAGGCATACTGCTGTGGGAAGCTGAGAAATGGAGCAGCAATAAGAGGGGCGTATGGGAGGAGGGAAGAATCTGGGAAAAGACAGGTCCGTATTTGCAGACTTCAAGACTGATCCAAGAGAGGAGAGCTGCTAGCAGAAGAAGAGGTAACAGGGCAGAACCCTTGAATGGGGAAGGGGGATGGATTCAGAGCCCAAATGCAGGATCCCAGCTTTGCTGGGAGAGGGATGCACCCTCCATTGTATCAGGAGGGAAGAAGCCTGATCCAGAGGTAGAAAGGTTTGTGTATCTAGGTCAGAAGATGAGGGCATCTTCCTTCCTGACTCATCTCCACCTTCACGGCCGTCGGTGGGAAGTTTCAAAGCTCTTTGCTCCATCTGCCTCCTGTCACTGCACGTTTGCAGCGGTTACCACAGAGGAGAGAAAGCTGGGCCGGAGGAGGTTGTAAACCAAGACAGAGATGAATGAACTTGTTGGAGTCACACAGCTAATTAGTGACAAAGCCAGGACTGCAACCAAACTGGCTCCCAGCCTAGTCCTCTTTCACTCCCAAATTACCATGTAATATTGAACAGATGGGAGCGATTAAGGTCCAGGACCATTAGAACGACCAACACAACCCAAGTTACGTGAAATAAGGAACCGAGTAGAAAGAGTGCAGAGATTTAAGCCTCAAGTCGCAGGAAGGGGTAATTTTACCCGTTGTGAGCCCATGGTTAGATTAGGGTGGGTTAAACTACATTGTCAACTGGAAAAATGCACTGCCCCCAGAGCTCTCTAACCCGGCAGGGCTGGCAACACCCTGGCTCCAGGAGGCGGCTCTCAAGGGAGGAGACTGAGCTAAACCTCAGCCAACAACACTCACCAGCATGAAGCCAAATTAACTCTTTAAATTACATAGACCTTCTGGCAATCTTTGCTCTCCTCCATTCAGAAGTACTTACTAAAAATGCTGAACTGGACCAAGTCCTGAAAAATAACAGGTACTACTCCACCTCCTTACTTTTGGGGGCCCTGGCATTTGTCACATTAATTAGAAGAGACTCTTTTTCAAAAATATTCTTTCCTTAGACTTTTCCTTCATGCTGCTCACACAGCTCTTGTCCCCTTTGCAACAAATGTTTTTTGTTGTTCTGTATCTGAATTTCCAAAAGATCTTAGATGCTGGTATTTACTTTGGTTGATGTTTGGTTAGCTGACGTGCCAGTATTATTTCCCTCTCAGTATCACTAAATGTGATGGATAGTGAATTATGAAAGCTATCATTGAGCAGGCAAGTTGGTCTTACTAGTATATAACTTGGGGTGGTGGGGAGGCAGATTAGGAAGCCCACTTTGATGGGTTATCATCGGGTAATGCTAACTCAGAGTCTTCTCTGATTTAAAATTCTTCTGATTCAACTCCCAGTGCTTATAATGAATAGTAATTTCTAAATAAGCAACTAGTATTCACCTTTTCTCCTAAGTTTGAACCCTCCTGGTGCCCTGACCCCTAGCACAGTGCTCTTTTATTCCCCAAGCTCAGGGCAGAGTTCCTGGACCAGGGAGACCAAGAAGAACCCCATGAGCTGCCAGATTGCCCTAGTCGTCAGAAGAAAACACCCCACCTGCCAATATTCATTTCTCTTAGACTATGACTCTGGCTAAAATCTCATAATTTTGTTGTTCAGTTGCTAAACCGTGCCTGACTCCTTGCAACCCCGTGGACTGCAGCACGCCAGGCTCCCCTGTTCTTCACTATCTCCTGGAATTTGCTCAAACTCAAGTCCATTGAATCAGTGATGCCATCCAACCATCTCATCCTGTCACCCCCTTCTCCTCCTGCCTTCAGTGTTTTCCAAAATCTTACCTCAGACTAGATAAACCCAACTGTACACCTAGGTCTCACTCTCACCTCACAGGTAGACTCTGAAGCACCTAGGGGAAAAAGTACAATGGACACCATACAGAGTCCTGTTCCTACCCATTTCGCAAGGAAAAGGGTATAGCTTCTGACAGGAGTTAGTGAAAGGATTATAAATGTGGAAGACTTCTCTGACCACCTTATCTAAAGAAAACGCCTTCCCTCTTCTTGGAGGCTATGTTATGTCACAACATCTTGTGCATTTTCTTTGTTGCACATATCATAGTAATTTGGATTTCAGTTTTACTTATTATCTTTTTCCTTTGCTGTAAGACTTCTATGGAAAGGATCCATGTCTATATTGTTCCCTGTTGAATCTTCAAGTGCCAGAAACAATGCTTGGTGCAGAGAAGGTGCTAGATGGGCTTCTCTGGTGGCTCAGACTATAAAGAATCTGTGTGCAATGCGAGAGACCCAGGTTTGATTCCCGGGTCAGGAAGATCCCCTGGAGAAGGAAACAGCTACCCACTCCAATATTCTTCCCTGAAGAATTCCATGGATGGAGGAGCCTGGAAGGTTACAGTCCATGGGGTTACAAATATTCAGACATGACTGAACAACTATTTCACAGGTACTAGATAAATATTAATGGGATAGACAGAGGGATGGGTATGTGGATGGAAGCAATGTGCTCTCTTCTCCCATGGGGAGTCACCTGTTTAAGAGACATCCCAACTCTGGATAACTAGGTGGGTCTCAGGTGACATAGGTATAGCAGGGAGGATGATAAGGTGCTCATTGTTTGGTCGCATTGAGACTTACACTTGAAAGAAAAGAAATAAATCAGATGAGGAAATGGGGGAGAAACCAACAGCAGGAATAAAGAGAACTTTAGAAAACCATCTTTTATCATGTGTCTGAGGAAGCCAATACTCAACAATGAATTGGACAAGAGGGAAAACTAGATTGAGAGTAGGAGATGTTTAACACATACGTTTTGATTGACTAACTGAAAAAGCAAAGACCACCAATAATGAGTAGAAACATAAATTCAATGTAAGACGTGTTAGAGTGGACTTTCATCTGATCTCTGTGCTCTTAAGGAAGATCTTACATTGGGATGAAGTAGAGAGAGGTGTCTTTGGGACCCAACTGTCACTCCCGGTCACACACAATCCCGTCCACACCAGTACACGTGTGCTGACATCCTGCAAACCCAGCTTCCCAAGGGCTGCTTTCTCCATCACAGTCTGCCCACCAAGAATCAGACGTTCTTCCTCCCATCAAAAATACTGCCGTGGGTCTTCTCCATTCTAGATTCTGAGGATAAATAGTTAAACTGAAAAATCCTCATTACTAGGTCATTTCCATCAAGGAAGTGAAAAGGGCTATAATTTTCTCATCTTAAAAATAATAATTTATTGACCTCACCTCCCCCTCTAGCTACAGTTCCATTTGCTCTCCATTTCTATGCTCTTTTTACAGAAAAACTCATTAAAAGCTTTGTCTATACTTGTCATTTCCCCTTTTTTCCCCTTTCATTCTCCCTTGAGTCTGTTCTAATCAAGTTTTTGTCTCAAATATTTTACCAAAACTGCCCTTATCAAGGTCACCAACAACCCCCAAAGTTCCTAAATCTAGAAGTCGTTTCCAGCCCTTCTTTTTGTAACCCATCTGGAGTATTTGACACCATGGATTGTTCCCCCTGGGCTTCTTTGATAGCTCAGCTATAAAGAATCCACCTGCAATGCAGGAGACACAGGAGATGCAGGTTCGATCTCTGGGTCAGGAAGATTCCCTGGAGAAGGAAATGGCAACTCACTCCAGAATTTTTGCCTGAAAAATCCCATGGACAGAGGAGCCTGGCAGGCTACAGTCCGCCAGGTCCCAAAGAGTTGGACACTACTGAACTGACTTAGGATGCATGCGTTCTTCCCTCTCCCTGGATACACTTTCTTCTCTCAACTTCCAGAACCCCATCCTGTCATGACTTCCTTTCTATTCACTGGTCACTTCTTTTTGGATGCCTTTGCTGACCTCCTCATTCACCAGACCTGGTAGTTAGGACTCAGTCTTTTGTCTTCTCATCTTAACGGTACAAACTCCCTTGATCTCACCCAGCCTCAGGGCTTCAGTGGATGTTTATATGCTAAGAAATGTATATACCTCCAGCCTACATTGATTTCCTGAACTCCAAAGTAATAGGTCCTAGTGCCTAATTGATACCTTCATTCAGATGTCTAAGACTCTAGATGTCCCTACCGCTCTCCACTGGTTACTAGAAGCTCAAACTCAAAATCCTCAGTGCCACCTGATTGCTTTCTTTCTGTCATACCTCATATCTGAACATCTGCAAATTCTTTAGGCTCTATTTTTCAAAATATATCCAGATTTAGACCACTTTTTCAGTTCAGTCTCTCAGTCGTGTCCAACTCTTTTTGACCCAATGGACTGTAGCACACCAGGCTTTCCTGTCCATTACCAACTTCCGGAGCTTGCTCAAACTCAAGTCCATCAAGTCAGTGATGCCATCCAACCATCTCATCCTTTGTCATCCACCTCTCCTCCTGCTCTCCATCTTTCCCAGCATTAGGGTCTTTTCTAATGAGTCAACTCTTCACATCAGGTGGCCAAAGTATTGGAATTTCAGCTTCAGCATCAGTCCTTCCAATAAATATTCAGAATTGATTTCCTTTAGGATTGGCTGACTTGATCTCCCTGCAGTCCAACGGACTCTCAAGAGTCTTCTCCAACATGACAGTTCAAAAGCATCAATTCTTTGGTGCTCAGCTTTCTTTATGGTCCAACTCTCACATCCATTAATAAAAAAAAAAAAAAACACCATAGCTTTGACTACATGGCCCTTTGTTGCTAAAGTAATGTCTCTGCTTTTTAACAAAAAGACCACTTTTTACCACCTCCTTAATTACCAGCCTGGTCCAAGCCACCAAAATCTCTCCGCTGGATGAGATTAAGAACCTTCTAATGAATTATCCTGCTTCTGTCCTTGCCCACCTGGAGTCTATTCTCAACACAACAGCTAAAGGGATCTTTTCAAGAGAAAGTCAGGGGATGTCACCCCTCTGCTCAGAACCTTCCTGTGGTTTCACATGTCATCTAGAATGAAAGCCCGAGCCCTTAAAACAGCTTCCACAATCTGGCCCGACTCTCTCTCTGCTCATTTCTTACTATTTTTCTCATGGCTCACTTCTCTAGCTGCTCGGGGCTTCCAGTTATCCCTCAGTCTTGCTAATGATGCTCCACAGCCTTCCGCCTGTTGTGCCCTTGCCTTGGTCCTTCCTTGCACCCAACCCCTGATCGCCACATGATTTCCTCCTTCATCTCCTTCAGTCTTCTAGGTGAGGGCCTTTCTGAGTTTTAATCACAACCTCTCCTCTTCTGCCACTTCCTCTTTTTCTCCTCTGCTCTATTTTTTTCTCCAGAGCATTTATTACCATCTATTTTATTAATTTTATTACATCGTTATAACAAATTTTATTGGTTATAGTGTCTGTCTGCCCACATTATTGTGCAAACTCCATTAGAACAGGAAGTTTTGTTTCTTTTGTTCATTGCCTTATCCCCAGAGCCTAAGACAACACCTAGCACGTGGCAAGCAATCCATGAATATTCATTGAATCAATGAAAAAGCCATTCTGCACCAATGTGTAAGTGAGTCCTAATGAGTAGCCTAGATTTGACTCATTCCCCCAACCACACTGTCTAACCCAAAGAAGTCTCTCTAATGGAGAAATGTCAAACCACATAGATCGAGACTACAGCACCAGACAGTCTAATGGAGAGAGATTTTGGTGTGGTTGGGGCCTTGTGGTAACCCTTCAAATTACACTGCATTGTTGACTCCTGTGTGAAAATGACCTAGAGGTGATACCAAGCCACATGCTCTGTATGAGTCACAGAGACCCAATTGCTGATTGCATTGATGGTAATGTATTTTAATGGATAGCATAGTCCCTTTGTTTTCTGATATAGTCAGACCACTTTCAGAGTATTATGTTCACCTTTGGGAATTATCTTTCATGAGAAATATCATTTAGAGAAAATCAGCCAGGAGAGTGAGGGTCTAACAATGGTACATAAAGAACAATTGAAGGAATCAAGGGTGCCCAGTGATTCCATTACTTAAGAATAAAGTCTGAATACCTGCACCACCCGTACCACCACTCTCTCGTCCTTTGTCCATGGCAGACTTTGTTAATCAATCATGATTCTCTTTCCTACATGAACATTTACACAGCTCATAGCCCTCCAGGCAGCCACAATCCAATCTATTGGAATTGGCAAGTAAGACAAAACTCGTTAGTTGTTCTGGCTGTAAGGGAGATATGTTGTTTTCTTTTCCCGTGAAATATTTGTGATATGAAAAAAACTAAACTGGTCCCACCTAGTTTCAGAGGGTAAAACTATGAATAATGAAAATCCAGGATAGCATTCTGATGGTAATAACTGTCCAAATGTGAGGTCTTGGAAGGTAGAGAGTCTGGAGGGCCACTTGCCAAGGATTAACAAAGGAAATCTCCTTGTTAGGTGGGAGACTGAACTGGATAATTGCTCAGTTTCATCCATCCCTAAAGTTCAGTGGATATTTTCCTACTTGGCTCTGCTAGGCAAGGCCAGGGAGGTGGGCTGGGGAAGAAAACCTAAAAAGTGAACATTCACCTTTCAATTGCAATTATTTCACAGAGAAAGGTAGTAGAAAACCAAAACAACAACAAGAAGAAAAAAGACAATAGGTTAAGCACAAAGAGATAAATGATTGTCTCTAAGCTTAATAAACAATAGCAACAAAAACCTCTTTTTAGTTTTTGAACACTCTTCGACTTTCATTTGTTTTAGTTCTTTCCTATTCCTGCATACTTTAACCCCATATTTTTTGTCAGAAGCCAATTAATTTCATTAAAAACAGTTGATGCCAGAAGCTTCACTTAGTGTGTTCCAAGACTTGGAAATTCCTTCCCTAATGACATAGTAGAAACTCTGTCGCCACAGTTAAGAGCAGGCTAGAGACAATTATTACATTTAAGTCATGTTTTGCAGGTTATCATACCCACATCTGCAAGCTATTCCCTTTGTAAAGCATTTGGGGGTATTTGCCACAGAAAACTCATTGGAAAGTGCCGGCAATTGCATGAGGACCCGTGACAGAATCTCCCATGTGGCTCCAGAAGACAAACAGAGAACTTTCATTTCAGCAACTCCACGCCCACTTCTTGGAGCCAGGCTCCTCTTACCAAGACAGGAAGTCTCTGCTTGGGGTGGAATGAAGGGGTGGTAAAGAACAAATCCTCAAGCAGCCACCCACCCTGGCCTGTGAAAGGAGAGAGGCCCATCCAGAGAGTTGGTCAGCTTGAGAGCTACTCTCCCCGACTTCTATGAAAAGAAGACAACACAAGGACAGGACCTCTGCACAGGATGGCATTTTCCAACAGAGCTCAGAGAACATGCTGCATCCGTCTAAACACTCAATTGCTGGCAGCTGTAGCTTTGAGCCTGTGACAGCTGCTCTGGGCCTTGGCTCCCTCATCCATAAAATGGGATAGCAACACCTGCCCTTCATACCCTAGGGGCACTGGAAATATCAAAGTAAATAACATATGGAAAAGCACTTGGAAAAGAGTCTTAGGCACTATACTAATAATATTAGGATTCTTGTGATTACGAGCATACTTTTGAGCCTGTTAGGTTTTTTTTTTTTTTTTTTTTTTTTTTTAATAAGGTGAGGATTATCCTAAAACCAAGAAGAAATCAAGACCAGTGTCACTCTAATGTTCTTGCTTGGGACCTCTGATTGGGTTCATCCTTTCTGAATTCATCCCTTTCCCAGTTTATCCAGAATGTGTAGCTCTTGAGTTGGGTCCTTGAGTTCCTCACTTTGAAATTGAGGGTCAGTTACTGTTGGAAGGAGTGTGTCAGTCAACTGGGATATGCACTCCTGCACAGATCTCTTAGAAAAATCACACTTCTCTCTGCTGACCAGAGGGGCACCCACTTTGAATTCCACCCCACCCTGCCTCTTATCTCTTTCCCCACCCTCCCTCCCTAGTAAGTTAGACTTAATTGGATCCATCCATGTTCTTGACTTCCTACTTTTGCATTCTAATCCCCTATAATGAAAAGGATATCTTTTTTGGTGTTAGTTCTAGAAGATGATGTAGGTCTTCATAGAACCGGTCAACTTTAGCTTCTTCCACATCAGTGATTGGGGCACAGACTTGGATTACTGTGATGTTGAATGGTTACCCTTAGAAACAAATAGAGATTATTCTGTCATTTTTGAGATTGCACCCAAGTACTGATTTTTAGACTTTTTTGTTGATTATGAGAGCTACTCCATTTCTTCTAAGGGATTCTTGCCCACAGTAGTAGATATAATGGTCATCTGAATTAAATTCACCCATTCCCATTCATTTTAGTTCACTGATTCCTAAGATATTGATGTTCACTCTTTTCATCTCCTCCTTGACCAAGGCTGATTTATCTTGATTCACGGACCTGACATTCCAGTTTCCTATGCAATACTGTTCTTTACAGCATTGAACTTTACTCTCACCCCCAGACACATCTACAAATGAGCATTGTTTCTGCTTTGGCCCATCTGCTTCATTATTTCTGGAGCTATTAGTAATTGTCCTCCACTCTTCCCTAGTAGCTATTGGACACCTTTTGGCCTTTTTTGGGGGGTCATCTTCTAGTGATTGTATCTTTTTGCCTTTTCATACTGTTCATGGAGTTCTCCAGGCAAGAATACTGCAGTGCATTGCCATTTCCTCCTCCAGTGGACCACGTTTTGTTCTCATAGCTTCATTGAGTTATGCAAGCCCCTTTGCCACAAGGCTGTGATCTATAAAAGAGTGTTGATACTGGGAAAGATTGAAAGCAAAAGGACGAGGGGGCATTAGAGAATGAGATGGATAGATAGTGTCACCAATTCAATGGACATGAATCTGAGCAAACTCTGGAAAATAGTAGAGGACAGAAGTGCCTAGTGCGCTGCAGTCCATGGGGTCACAAAGAGTCAGACATGACTTAGCAACTGAAGAACAACCACCCATGTTCTGTCACTGCTACCAAATATGCTTTTGCAAGATATTCAGACACCTCAGTTTTTTTCCTGGACCAATTATTCTGGAGTTTATTGTTTTTCTTTTAATCTCAGTCCTTTACATCTCCATTTGTTTCTGTCTGAATTTTAATTTTACCCCTGAGACAACTAGACCCAGAAAAATAGAAGAACTTACACTTATTAAAAAATATTTAACAGCAAAATAGGAAAAAACAGGGAGCTGGTATGTAAGGAAGAGAAAAGGAGTAAGAAGTTAATATTGCACCACTAGTTACAAAGAGGTTTATAGATACCATTTAGTGTGGTATTGGTGTCATCAATTACTATCTATGAGCTGCCTAAATCTGTGGCAAAGCAATTGTTCTCAGAGATTTTCTAAAATTTCCCAATAAGATTAATGAACTATTCTAGAACATGATTGGGTTTTGCCCACAAGATAGAGTCCTACAATATTAGTTAAAGCATCAAGCTCTTCAAATATTACAATTCACTGTAGTCATGGAATTCTATGAAATACCAAATGAAACTAAACACCAACACATTTCCTAAACTAGTTTAGCAACTAACAAATGACACAATACAGCATTATCTTCAGTCACTTAAGCTAACTCTACCTCCACTTTACAGAACAAAATTTAATAAATAATTCTAATCTGGTTGTATGGAATGTACCATAAGAACATGTGTATGCTAATATATTTCATTACAATAAATCAGAGGAGAAAAATATTGAATCAGACCCAGCCAGTAGACAAATAAATTCACCACATCTAATCTAAGTGTCACTTTAAACCCACTTGTCTTCCTTTCTATTGTAAATATGGCTGGCGTGTAATTTGATGTGACAATATGTGGTTATGACAAATGTAGCTTTACGCTTTCACATTGATTACCCTAAGTAGCAAATAAATCACAAAGTATTATTCCAGAAAGGACAAAACCTAGAAGACATAGAATGAGATGTATATATATTGAAGGACTACGACTTCAGCAATCACTCAATAAATATCCATGGTTTCTTTTTCATGTTCTTTGCCTACCCCTTCTGATTCCTTATTCAAGATATTAAAACTTAAAGGAATCCTATGAATAGCTAGACTCCAGGTCCATAAAAGTTCATAAAGGTGAGATATTGAAACTATTTTCAATATCTCAAAAATCCTAATAGATGTCATCCATTTCTTGTGATAATTGAAATGTTGATTTCATTAGCTTAATTTAGTTAGCCTCTGTTGATTAAATATGAGTGGCGGTTACATGTCTTTTGTGAATAAAATATGTGAAATAAACAATTACTTCTCAGTAAAGGCAGTTAGATAAGTATGTGAACAGGTAAGGTCTATGTACATAGAAATGCAATTAACAGAAGAGATAAATCCTACAGCTGTCTTGGCTTGGTGGTAAAAGTTTTGAACAGTCCTCAAGCAGCAACTTCTTTAGGAGTAAATTGTAGAATAGATAAGAAAGATTCAGACTAATATGACCCCTTGGTAAAAGAAATTCCTATTTTCCTGGTAAGGTTATTAATTTGTTTCCTTAATTCTTTCCTATTCTCATCAGGAGCAAATTTAATGGTGGTGGTTGTTCTTGTTGTTGTTTAGTTTCTAAGTTGTTTCTGACCCTCTGCGACCCCATGGACTATAGCCCACTAGGCTCCTCTGTCCATGGGATTTCCCAGGCAAGAATACTGGAGTTGGTTGCCATTTCCTTCTCCAGGAGATCTTCCCCACCCAGATATCGAACCCATGTCTCCTGCATTGGCAGGTGGATTCTTTATCACTGAGCCATCAGGGAGTTTCAATGGTATAGTAGTAACTGTATAAATAAAATGATAATCTGCACACAAACACACAGGTTCTAAATTTCAGAGGGAAATCTAAAGAATGTGGAAATGAAAATGATCATATCTTGCCTGGTATGAAACATAAGCCTTTGGTATGTTGACTATAGGACAGGTTGGAAATCTTAGAAATAAACCATTACTAAAGTGATGCCTTTTAAAGAGCAGTTCCTTTAAGAGAATCTGTTATGTATCCCGTATCATATTTTAAGAACCCAGGATTTTCTTTTCGAAAGAAAAGATAACATGCCAAGATAACTGAGGGAAAGGTAAGAGCCAGGCCCTAAAAGCAAATCAAAGCCCTAAAAGCAATTCAAACTCCTAATTGAGGCCCAGGCAAGTTCACTTGGTCAACAATAATTTCCATTTCTGGTGTTAATAGCCTATTACTTACTTACTTGTTGATTTGCTTGTTTTTTTTTTTTTTTTATATAACATGCAGCAGATGGTTATGTTCTAATTCTAATAGAACATATGTTCAATTACGTTCTAATACTAATTGTAGAACTATAATGATGACAGTATTACAGTCCATACCACCAAAGAGCTTATAGTGTAGCAGAAGATTTGGTTGAACAAACAAATTCCTATTGAACACTTACAATGCATTAGGCACTGTTTTAGGTGGTATGACACAGAAGATTAACGCAGACGCAATCTCAGCTCTGGTGCAGCTTGTCTGGTAAAAACATGAACCAAGTCAAATTTGGAGTCTGACAATAGAGTAGACAGGATTTTGTGTCTATTCTCAGCTCCTGGGAAATAACAGGCACCCCAGGCTAAAGCTTCAACGTATCAGGACATCACAGGCACTTTTAGAAAAGTAAGTTGTGGTGAATAAGAATTATGTGTTGTGAATTTTACAACATGCTTTGAAGTCATTGATAGTGTTAGGCCCATAAAACCATTGTTTACCATTGTTATCTCAACAGATAACCATTTAATCCACCCAGTCAAATGTGATCTTTCCACAAGTCTTTAGAAAACCAAGATATGAAAATTCATTAAATCTCACTAATGTCATCTTCCTGGAGAATAGAGCTGACCTCATTATACACTTAGTTCCCTAGTAAAATGAGGGTTTTCAAAAAGATGGTAGCTGTGACATTTGAAAGTTGTGCTTCTTGAGCTTTTCAAGGATTGTGCAAAATCTGAAAATTTTGCATGTGCCTTTATATATATATATATATATGCATGTAAATTAATTCAACATGGTTTAAGAGATACACATACTGTATCATTAGTAGTGGTTGGCTTTGAAGTGTGGAAATATGATTGGAAGATAGAAGGGAGAGACATTCAATAGTGTTTGAATTTCTTAATGATCACATAGTTACATGTTATTCATATAATTGTTGAAACATAGTATGCATATAGAAGGGATTGTCTATATAAAAATTGTTAACAGTTAATTTATCTAAATCTCTAAATTTTGTTTTAATCATTTAATGACCTAATGACCTTAATGCATTTTCTAATGTCACTTGTCAAAGAGGGTTTTTAAAGCTAATATTGGTAACACCAGCAGAAGGGTCTATGAGTCACAGTCCCGGCCTGCAGCGGAATGCCACATGGGAGCTACTTTGACCTAATTGGGCTGAAATTCAGAAGCTACACATTGACCTCTGAAGAAAATACATTGATTGTCCTTCTGGATTTGGCCCTCAGTTAATAAACATATGAATTTGGACTCATTCACATGCCCCTCATTTTTTCAAGTTCACTCAAGCAGAGACATTTTTTAAAATGGTCTCGAACAATGCCCATTGAGCAGAGTCCTGAGATCAGCTGGGCAACCCAAAAGGCTATTTTTTGAAGTCCTCTTCTGTGTCACTCATTCATTCTCTCCACTCAACCAAACATCATTTTCCTCAGCCCTGTGGGGATCTTTGGGTTAATACCTAGTAGTTGCCATATTTACACCCTGCAGATGGTTGCAAGATGGAAGATATGGATGTGTCTATTCCCAAATTGGAATTTCTTTTAATATCACATGAAAACATTTAAAAACTGAAGAAGACTGCAGGGGAAAAAGAAGAGACATGTGGGGTGATGTCACACTCCAAGAGGTATTTTATGCTTAGAGCCTTCTTCTAAGCACCAATAATGAGATGAGTAGTCTTCTCTGGGAAAAGCTGAAACTTGTCACTCTCTAAATCTTCATCTACTCAAAAAAGAAAAGTGTTCACTCATAAGGAACTCATTTACAGTACAGTTGTCAAAATTGTACGTTTGATTCTCTCTCTTTAACAATTTTTTGTATCTGTGTAAATAGTGAAAGTTAAGTTGCTCAGTTATGTCCGACTCTTTGTGACCCCATGGACTATACCTGCCAGGCTTCTCCATCCATGGGGTTTCCAGGCAAGATTACTGGAGTGGGTTGCCATATCCTTCTCCAGGGGATCTTCCCAACCCAAGGATCGAACCAAGGTCCCCTGCATTGCAGGCAGACTCTTTACCATCTTCCCACAAGGGAAGCTCTTGTATAAATGGTAAAGTTTCCAAATTTCAGGTTGATATGTTTATGCATAAAATGACTTTTCCCCCTACATAGTAAATATCATATTCACAATAAATGATATCAAAACTAGCCTACATTATTCCTAGTTGCATTAAATTTGCATAGGAGTTTTAAACAACAGAAATTTACAATTAATGAAGATCAGAGGGGTTGTTACCTTTGTTAAACCAAGGTTTTAGTAGAACCAGCTAAATCTGGATGCCAGACCCAGTGGCTTGTCCTCCGTTTTACCGAGACATAGTTGACAAACAGTGCTGTGTAGTTTAAGGTGTGCAGCATAATGGCTTGACTGACAAATATTTTGAAATGATTACTACAGTAAGTTTAGTCAGCTTTCATCCTACAGAAACAAAAAAAGAGAAAAAAGAAAAAGTTTTTTTTTTTTTTTCCCCTCCTTGCAATGAGATCCCTAGTACCTCAGTTCAGTTCAGTGTAGTCACTCAATTGTGTCCAACTATTTGCGACCCCATGGACTGCAGCATACCAGGCTTCCCCATCCATCACCAACTCCCGGAGCTTGCTCAAATTCATGTCCAATGAGGTGGTGATAGCATCCAACGATCTCATCCTCTGTCATCCCCTTCTCCTTCCACCTTCAATCTTATCCAGCATCGGGGTCTTTTCCAATGAGTTACTTCTTCACATCAGGTGACCAAAGTATTGGAGCTTCAGCTTCAGCATCAGTTCTTTCAATGAATATTCAGGACTGATTTCCTTTAGGACAGACTGGTTTGATCTCCTTGCAGTCCAAGGGACTCTCAAAAGTCTTCTCCAACATCACAGTTCAAAAGCATCAATTCTTCAGTTCTCAGCTTTCTCTATGGTCCAACTCTCACATCCATACATGACTAATTGAAAAAACCATAGCTTTGACTAGACAGACCTTTCTTGGCAAATCAATGTCTCTCCTTTTAAATATGCTGTCTAGGTTGGTACCTGAATGGTCTAGTGACTTTCCCTACTTTCTTCTATTTAAGTCTGAATTTGGCAATAAGGAGTCATGATCTGAGCTACAGTCAGCTCCCAGTCTTGTTTTTGCTGACTGTATAGAGCTTCTCCATCTTTAGCTGCAAAGAATATAATCAATCTGATTTTGGTGTTGACCATCTGATGATGTCCATGTGTAGAGTCTTCTCTTGTGTTATTGGAAGAGGGTGTTTGCTATGACTGGTCCGTTCTCTTGGCAAAGCTCTATTAGCCTTTGCCCTGCTTCATTCTGTACTCCAAGGCCAAATTTTCCTGTTACTCCAGGTGTTTCTTGACTTCCTACTTTTGCATTCTAGTCCCCTCTAATGAAAATGACATCTTTTTTGGCTGTTAGTTCTGAAAGGTCTTGTAGGTCTTCATAGAACCATTCAACTTCAGCTTCTTCAGTGTTACTGGTCAGGGCATAGTCTTGGTGATATTGAATGGTTTGCCATGGAAACAAACAGAGATCATTCTGTCATTTCTGAGATTGCATCCAAGTACTGCATTTTGGACTCTTTTGTTGACTATGATGGCTGCTCCATTTCTTCTAAGGGATTCCTACCCACAGTAGTAGATATAATGGACATCTGAGTTAAATTCCCCCATTCCAGTACATCTTAGTTCGCTGATTCCTAGAATGTCGATGTTCACTCTTGCCATCTCCTGTTTGACCACTTCCAATCTGCCTTGATTCATGGACCTAACATTCCACGTTCCTATGCAATACTGCTGTTTACAACATCAGACCCTGCTTCTATCACCAGTCACATCAACAACTAGGTGGTGTGTTTTTGCTTTGGCTCCATCCCTTCATTCTTTCTGGAGTTATTTCTCCACTGATCTCCAGTAGCATATGGGCACCTACTGACCTGGGGAGTTCATCATTCAGTGTCCTATCTTTCTGCCTTTTCATACTCTTCATGTGGTTCTCAAGGCATATAATCCCTTATGATTATAGGGTTCTCAAGGCATATAATCCTTTATGACTATACACTGGAGGTGAGAAATAGATTTAAGGGACGAGATCTGATAGAGTGACTGATGAACTATGGACAGAGGTTTGTGACATTGTACAGGAGACAGGGATCAAGACCATCCCCAAGGAAAAGAAATGCAAAAAAGCAAAGTGGCTGTCTGAGGAGGCCTTACAAATAGCTTTGAAAAGAAGAGAAGTGAAAAGCAAAGGAGAAAAGGAAAGATATACCCATTTGAATGCAGAGTTCCAAAGAATAGCAAGGAGAGATGAGAAAGCCTTCCTAAGTGATCAATACAAAGAAATAGAGGAAAACATTAGAGGGGAAAGACGAGAGATCTCTTCAAGAAAATTAGAGATACCAAGTGAACATTTCATGCAAAGTTGGGCTCAATAAAGGACAGAAATGGTATGGACCTAAAAGAAGCAGAAGATAATAGGATGAGGTGGCAAGAATACACAGAAGAACTGTACAAAAAAGATCTTCATGACCCAGATAATCATGATGGTGTGATCAGTCACCTAGAACCAGACATCCTGGCATGTGAAGTCAAGTGGGCCTTAGGAAGCATCACTACGAACAAAGCTAGTGGAGGTGATGGAATTCCAGCTGAGCTATTTCAAATCCTGAAAGGTGATGCTCTGAAAGTGCTGCACTCAATATGTCAGCAAATTTGGAAAACTCAGCAGTGGCCACAGGACTGGAAAAGGCCAGTTTTCATTCCAGTCCCAAAGAAAGGCAAGGACAAAGAATGCTCAAACTACCACACAATTGCATTCACATCACACGCTAGTAAAAAAAAAAAAAGCTCAAAATTCTCCAAGCCAGGCTTCAAAAATACGTGAACTGTGAACTTCCAGATGTTCAAGCTGGTTTTAGAAAAGGCAGAGGAACCAGAGATCAACTTGTCAGCATCCGCTGGATCATCAAAAAAGCAAGAGGGTTCTGGAAAAACATATATTTCTACTTTATTGACTATGTCAAAGCCTTTGACTGTGTAGATCAATAAACTGTGGGAAATTCTGAAAGAGATGGGAATACCAGACCACCTGACCTGCCTCTTGAGAAACCTGTATGCAGGTCAGGAAGCAACAGTTAGAACTGGACATGGGACAACAGACTGGTTCCAAATAGGAAAAGGAGTACGTCAAGGCTGTATATTGTCACCCTGCTTATTTAACTTATGTGCAGAGTACATCATGAGAAACACTGGGTTGGAAGAAGCACAAGCTGGAATCAAGATTGCCGGGAGAAATAACAGTAGCTTCAGATATGCAGATGACACCACCCTTACGGCAGAAAGTGAAGAAGAACTAAAAAGCCTCCTGATGAAAGTGAAAGAAGAGAGTGAAGAAAATGGCTTAAAGCTCAACATTCAGAAAACTAAGATCATGGCATCTGGTCCCATCACTTCATAGCGAATAGATGGGGAAACAGTGGAAATAGTGGCTGACTTTATTTTTGAGGGCTCCAAAATCACTGCAGATGGTGAGTGCAGCCATGAAATTAAAAGATGCTTATTCCTTGGAAGGAAGGTTATGACCAACCTAGATGTCATATTAAAAAGCAGGGATATTACTTTGTCCACAAAGGTCCGTCTAGTCAAGGCTGTGGTTTTTCCAGTAGTCATGTATGGATGTGAGATTTGGACTATAAAGAAAGCTGAGTGCCAAAGAATTGATGCTTTTGAACTGTGGTGTTGGAGAAGACTGTTGATAGTCCCTTGGACTGCAAGAGACCCAACCAGTCCATCCTGAAGGATATCAATCCTGGGTGTTCATCAGAAGGACAGATGCTGAAGCTGAAACTCCAATACTTTGGCCACCTGATGCAAAGAGCTGACTCATTTGGCCACCTGATGCAAAGAGCTGACTCATTTGAAAAGACCCTGAATCTGGGAAAGATTGAGGGCAGGAGGAGAAGGGGATGACAGAGGATGAGATGGTTGGATGGCATCACCAACTCAATGGACATGAGTTTGGGTGAACTCTGGGAGTTGGTGATCGACAGGGAGGCCTGGCGTGCTGCGGCGCAAAGAGTCGACTGAGTATCTGAACTAAACTGAACTAGGTTGGTACCTACTCTCTCATTAACACCCAGAAACTATTTTTAACCTAGAAATGTTTGAGTCCATGTGATCAGAATGCCTCTGTCCTGACTATTACCTGGACAATTGGGAGTCTATTGCATTCCCATTCCCAGAATTCAGAAATACATCTAAAGTTTTTCAAATCTCATCGCCCCTATCGGATGCATGAAGATGAAAATATTTTCCAAAGGAGTGCAAATTTAATCTGGCTTCCAACTAGACCCAGGAATGATTAGAATGATGAGCTGCTAGTAGAGCTTGTCCATTCTTCCCTAGTACACTGATATCATCCCTCAGCTTAGTCTCCTTTTCCTAAGTTTATTTTCATTTTACTGTGCTCTCCACAGGTACTAATTTCAATTCATCATCAGGTAACTAGGAATCAAGTTCTATTTTGTTTCCTTTCTCCACATTTTGTAAGAGGTGGATCAAATGAAATAGTTTTAAAGTTCTGAAGTTCTGATTTTTGTCTCCAGGAGTGCATCAGGCACAAGCCCTTGAAACCTTCGTGTGGCAGGGGCAAATTCCCATGGAGGCTTTCTGAGTTAGCGGCCCCTTAGCTTGGCTTCATGGGCTCAAATGGCCAGTATTCTAAGGTTAACACAAAACACCAGTTGCACAATAGCAATAGAAGAGGGGGTAGGGTGAGTAAGCACGTGTTTATCTGCACACACTCCTCTCTGGAGATCTCCCCTTCAAAAGATAGTTGAACCAAGATATGATTTAACAAGAACCTAATATTTGGAATTTTTTTAAATGAATACTAAAATTCTGACTCAGTATGGTACCACAAGCCAAGATGACAGAAGGTGACTAGTAAGACCCAAGCTATAGACAAGTGAATGAAATTTCTTTTTACAAAAGAACATTCAAAATGTGGTCCATGTGCACTATTTAGAAACATCTTCATTAATCAAGAAGTGAAACTATATTCTTTAATATAGTTACATATCCATGCAGTCATTTAATCTCCAGAAATTTCAGTTAACTACAGAAATGAATTTCCAACAACCTCTAATGGGTGTAACTTAAGATGGAACAGATGACTCTACCAGCAGATTAATCAACCTCTTCCAAACTGCAAATTAAAAAAGAAAGAAATCAAACACTGCGTTTTCCTCGCAGATGTTGAGCAAAATATATTCCATCTTACTCCTATAATTATAGCATTAGGAGAGATTTACCAACATCAAAGTAAATAAAAAACATACCAAATGTAAGCTGATGAAAAACTAACAAGAGACTGAATAATATTTTTTTAAAAATCTCACAGCCATAGAATCTCTTATGGATTTCAATTATATATTCATTACTTTCAAATTGAGAGGCCTGGAGTTAGAATTAAATGCAACTCTTGTGGGGACCTCAGCCATGTTCCAACCACACAGTATCCGACTAAATTCATCTCCCACATCTGCAGTTAATTTTTTTTTGAAAAATCAAATGTTTTCATTTGTTTGTTTGGCCAACCTTCATTTGAGCTTTTCTAACACTGGATAAAGGAAAAAATATCAGTATGGATGCCCTGGATCTGGAATATTCAAAGCAAATGTTATAAATTGGCCTTCACAAGTGTACTGGGAACAAACAGCAAATTTTCGCAAGTGATTTCCTATCAGTGACACTTCTGCCGGACTTCCTGGAAACAAATGAGGGTCAGAGAGGGCTAATCTCTCTACAGATTTATTAGCAAACGTCCCATTCCATCATCTCCTAGTGCCCGTGTGACTTTACCACACTAAGTCCTGCTGGTGTTGCCCACAGACTGACCAAGGTTGGACATCACGTGTGCTGTCTCACTCTCTACACGGCAGCCAATCCATGTGCCCCAGTATCTGCTCAGGGCGCTCAGTAGGATGGAATGATAGGGCAGTGGTAAATCAAAGCTATAACTACTCCAGCTCCCGCCAGTCTGTCTCCACTCAAAGCGTCCATTTAGCTGGGAAGCACAGCAAAATTTATAGCCTGGACTTTTATTGTATGGCACTTTAACACTTTGAGGAACCCTGTACTCATGCCCGAAATCCTTTAAGAAGGGCAGACCCTCAATTTGTTTTAAGCTATAGGCGAGTTGAGCAGTCAAGTCTGCAATAGGCCTGAAATTTATCAGTTTGACATTCACAAATCTCTTCAACTATCACTTTGCATTTTACTTCAAAGATGCCACAGGTTTAAAAGAAAATGATTGCTTATAGCAACAGTCCTGTTTTATATTCATTTTCTTTCTGTACAACATATTTCTCAAAAATTCTAGATGAAAGGTGTTGTCTGAGAAACACTTTTAGAATGTCAATATGAAGCATTCATCTCTTTCTCTCACCTTAATTTTTGAGTGTTTTGTTGATGAGGTACCCATGGAAAAATTCTAACTTTTCTTTATTCACACTCTCAAGAACACTGCCCTGCACACCATATAAAATATCAATACTCCCATAACCCGCAAAGACAGATACATCTTACCCCACTTCCCTGTTTTATCTTTTCTCCCTAGCAATTATCACCATCCATCAGACTACCTATGTACACAGTTTATGCTTATTCCACTTGATGATTCAACTTATGGTCTCACTCAGTGGAATGTAAACTGCATGATACTGGGGTTTTGTCACTTTCATTCACTGCTGCATCTCCTAGCACTTGGAGCAGGGTCTCGCACATAGCAGGTGCTCAATAAATACTTGTTGAATGCAGATTCTGCTGACATCATATATGATTGATGTCAGGCAATGGTTATTTCATCTCTTCACTTTTTTAAAAGCTCAGAGCTTTTTTTTTTTTTTTTTTTCTGACTACACTGGGTCTTCACTGCTGCGCAAGGGCCTTCTCTAGTTGTGGCAAGTGGGAGTTACTCTCCAATTGTGGTGCCCAGGCTTCTCATTGTGGTAGCTTCTCTTGTTGCAAAGCATGGGCTCTAGGCATGCAAGCTTTAGTAGTTGTGGCCCACAGGCTTAGTTGCCATATAGCATGTGAAATCTTCCTGGAGCAAGGATTGAACCCAGGTCCCCTGCATTAGCAGGCGAACTCTCAACCACTGGACCACTGGGAAACTCCAAACTCTTCACTCTTAGTAAGTCTCCATCCCAGACTCCCAAAGCCCTCTCTTAAAGCATCAGATCTAACCTAGACCTTCGCTCCACATCCCTGCCTCTATTCCATCTGCCAAATTCCACCTAATCTAATCCTGGCAGGTAATCTGATCAGCTAAACTCTGCAGAATAATGGTTGCTGAATGTATTGAAAGTGAAAGTGTTAGCCGCTCAGTCATGTCTGACTCTCTGGACCCCATGGACTGTATGTAGACCACCAGGCTCCTCAGCCCATGAAATTCTCCAGGCAAGAATACTGGAGTGGGTAGCCATTCCCTTCTCCAAGAGATCTTCTTGACCCAAGGATCAAACCTGGGTCTCCTGCATTACAGGCAGATTCTTTACCATCTGAGTCACCAGGGAAGCCCAGTTGAACGTGTTACTCAGTCACAGTAATAAACAATTAATTTGGGATTTAAAGTCTTAGCCTCAAGCAGTGACTATTGTGACAAAGTAAGTGGCAAGTGGTCTACTCTTATCCTTACCTCATCCTGACATTGAAACGATGTGGGGGATCTATCAGTCTAGAAGAAGTTTTCAGACTCACCTAATTCAGTCTGCTGAGGTCATCAGATGGAGAGGAGGGCCAGTCTCACAGAGGGGAAAGTCAGAGGGTAGTGTTGCTAGGGTCATACCAGAGGTCAGCAAACTTTTTCCTTAAAGAGCCAGAAAGTAAATCGGTTAGGCCTTGCAGACCAGATTCAACACTGCTGTTGTCATGTGAAGGTAACCACATACAGTAGAATCCTGGCTATGTTCCAGCAGCACTTTATTCCTCAAAACAGGCTGTAGTCGGGCTTGGTCCATGGGCCGCAGTTCACTGACCCCTGCTCTGTTGTTGTCGTTGTTAAGTTGCTAAACCGCGTCCAACTCTTCGTGATCCCATGGATCACGTGCAGCGTGCCAGGGCTCCCTGTCCCTCACTGTCTCCCAGAATTTGTCCACGTTCATGTCCATTGAATCAGTGATGCCCTGGACTCCTGTTCTAGACCCAGGGTAAATGTAAAATAATCCCCCTCCTACTCTCTAGGCTCTTAAAATCTAATGGAGTTCTGATGTTTCTTTGGTGCATTTTAATGTAACCAATAACCACATGTAGGGGCTTCCCAAGTGGCATTGGGGTAAAGACTCTGCCTGCCATTGCAGGAGACTCAAGGGACTTGAGTTCGATTCCCGGGTTGGGAAGATGCCCTGGAGGAGGAAATGGCTGCCCACTCTAGTATTCTCACTTGGAAAATCCCATGGACAGTGGAGCCTGGTGGGCTCTAGTCCATGGGGTCGCAAAGAGTCAGACACAACTGAACGAGAGCATGAATAACCCCATGTAGCTGCGTATTTACTGGTTACTTTTAATGTAAGATAAAGAAGGATGATAAAATGTCTTGATAAAATAAATACACTATCATTCCTTCTTATGTATTGTTCTCACCCACCACTCCCCAGCCCACAGGACAGCACGGAGGAGCACTGCTCAGACCTCCCTTCAGGAAGGAATTTGTTGCTAAGTTTCAGGGAGCACTGTTATACCCCAGGCCCCAGGCCCAGTGCCCTCAGGATCTGCCAGCCTCACCCTGATACCGTGGTCTTCCTGGGCAGCCCTCAGCCAATGAATGAGCATACTGGGGACGAGAACCTGGCCATTCCCACCCAAGGGAGGACTCCTCTCCTGGCCACCTCTGTTCTGGAAACCCGCATTGTATTGGCCAATCTTTACCAGGTCTGAGTTTTATCCTGTGGTCTCCCTGCTCTGCTCGCCTCCCTTTCCTTTTCAAGGTGCCGGATCTCCACCTCCATCTCAAGGCTTCCTCTGCCCAGCTATCTTTCCTCTCTCTCTTTTTCCCAGGCTTACCCCCTCCCCAAACAAGAGAAACCCACTGTTCTTCTAATTCCTGGTACTGTCTGCTTTCCATCCTCACTCCACCCCTGCCATATTTTATTAAACTTGATTGAGAGTCTTGATACAGTCATGTTACAAAGAAAATTCCAGTGTACATCTACAAATACTGTGAGGTGCATAAGGGGGGAGAATTGTTTCCTACTTCTGAAAGATGTCTTCATCTAGGTTTGGATATTTAAACTTTGCTGTTCAGTCACTCAGTCATGTCCGACTCTTTGCGACCCCACGGACTGCAGCAGGGCAGGCTTCCCTGTCCTTCACCGTCTTCTGAAGATTGGTCAGACTCATGTCCATTGAATCAGTGATGCCATCCAACCATCTCATCTTCTGTCATCCCCTTCTCCTCCTGCACTCAAATCTTTCCAAGCATCAGGGTCTTTTCCAATGAATTGGCTCTTCGCATCAGGTGGCCAAGGTATTGGAAGCTTCAGCTTCAGCATCGGTCCTTCCAATGAATATTCAGAATTGATTTCCTTTAGGATTGACTGGTTTGATCTCCTTGCAGTCCAAGGGAGTCTCAAGAGTCTTCTCCAACACTACAGTTCAAAAGCATCAATTCTTCAATGATCCTTCTTTATGGTTCAACTCTCACATCCATACATGACTACTGGAAAAACTATAGCTTTGACTATATGAACCTTTGCTGGCAAAGTTTAAAGAGTAAGTTTACTCTTCCCAAATTATTCACAAATTATTATCAGGAATCAGGGTGTGGTTGCAGTACCTGCTTATGCCATGCAAAAGCATGCAGAAGGTCAGGACGATTGTGAGAGCAAACACTCCTGATCAGCACACAGGCAAGCAGCAGCCTCTGGCCAGAGACCTCAAGTTTCAAGAATCCCACAAGTAGGACCTCTCTGGGGCTGGGAGAGATGCTACATTCAGGTCTCAGACTAACTTAAATGAGAGACACTAGTTATAGGGAAATTCAGCCACAACCACTTTGGAGGCACCCGGAAACACAGGTGTCAGAAGTGCTTGCTGCTTTGGATCCCAGTGTAGCGGCACCCAGGAAAGGCCAAGCCTCCCTTCTCTGTCCCCTGCTGGCAAAGTGATTTCCTTAGAAAGGAGGGCTTGAAGCCTGCTTTTTAAAAATATTTATTTATTTATTTGGCTGTACTAGATTCTCAGTTGCATCATGTGGGATCTTTGACCTTCATTGCAACATGCAGGTTCTTCTAGTTGTGGCATTTGGGTTTTAGTTCCCTGACCAGGGATCAAACTCAGGCTCCCTGCATTAGGAGCACGGAGTCTTAGCCACTGCCCACCAAGGAAGTCCCTGAAGCCTGCTTTTAGCACTCTGCTGAGCCTCCGAAAAGGGCCACAATTAAGTCCGTAGTTCTTGCAGTGATGGTGATCCCAGCTGGTCCCAGGGAAGATCTCTTAGTCTGTTTGGCATTATGACTTATAATTTGATCTCTCACCATATAACTGACAATATGAAAATACGAGGAAATGGGACAAGAGGATGATGAAGGAAGGATGGGAGAGGGGAGAGGACGAGGCAGAGAGAAGGAGGAGGAAGATAAAGAGAAGGAGAAGGGAACAGTTTAAAGTAAGATAGAAAAGCAGCTAAAATGCAAGACTGATGTCTAAGGCACTTATAGTTAATCATGCAATTGATCACTAACTTCTGTTCTGAACTTACTGATGACCTGAGGCCTAGAAAAAAAAATCTAACAATTCTTCTGATGAGGCAAACTTCTTGTGGCCTAGCTCTCTGGGAATCCATTCAAGAGTATAGCCAAGTCATGTTATCTACCCGGGCCTCAGTCTCCTTATCTCTATAAAAATGGAGCTTGTATTCTCTGAACACCATGGTCCCCACCACAGCTACCATTCTGGGATCAAGTAGGGCCCAGAGAAGCAAGCCAACCCCCAGAGTTTATCAACTCACTGTACCTCTTTGCATTCCTACAAATCTACGGGAGGTATTAAATGCCAAGCCTGGAAGTGGACTGTCTATTTCTCCCCAAATACTGTTGCCCAGAATTCAGTAATCACCCCACCTCATCTGCAAGGAAGTCTAAGAAAGAGAGTTCAGTTCTGCACTCAGGATGAGGGACACCATTGGGTAAACACCCTGCTAGTCTCCACTAGCTCATTGTTTAAGACTCTGCTTCAACATTCACCAGGGAAAGCTAACTACCTCTCCTTTGAGCCTCTATTCTGCTTCCCCCCTGCTTCAGTCATCTGCCTCCAACAAGAGAGGGCATGGATTTGTCTTCCTATCTATTCTTACTGACCATGGTGGTGGTTTAGTCGCTAAGTCATGTCTGACTCCTGTGACCCCGTGGACTGTAGCCCACCAGGCTCTTCTGTCCATGGGATTTTCCAGACAAGAATACTGGAGTGGTTTGCCATTTCCTTCTTCAAGGGATTTTCCAGACCCAGGGATTGAATCCAGGCCTCCTGCACTGCAGGCAGATTCTTTACCAAATGAGCTACCAGGAAAGCCCCCTTATTGATGATATGAACCTTGAATAAAATTCAGATCTTATTTATCTCTGAACCCATTCCTAGAGCACAGTAATTATTCATTTATTTTAAGTAAATAAATAAATATAGAGAATTTTCTAAATAACAGTAGAGTATACCTCTTTATTTAATAGCTCCCAACTGCCCAGAGGATTAAATCCAAATTCCTCATTATGACATTTAAGGTAGCCTTTCTTTTTTTTTTTTTTCCATTTATTTTTATTAGTTAGAGGCTAATTACTTTACAATATTGTAGTGGTTTTTGCCATACATTGACATGAATCAGCCATGGATTTACATGTGTTCCCCATCCCGATCACCCCTCCCTAAGGTAGCCTTTCTTACCTCCTCAGTCTTAAGTCTTATTACCCAATTTTACCAAACTGCTCGCCACTTTTTTTCTTTCCTCTGCTCCTTCCTTCCTTCCCTTTGTTTCTCTCTCTCCTTCCCTATCCCTCCTTCCCAGGGAGCCACCTCCCTGGCAGCTCAGACAGACATACCTGGCGACTTCACTTCTTTTTCTTTCTCCTTCCCTTTCATTCCCCTCTCCTCCTTTCCTTCTTCTTCTTCTTTTTTTTTTTTTTTTTTGCTTTTACCTGTATGCATTGGAGTAACACTTGAGCATCTACTGTGAGCCAGGGACCAGGGCACATACGAAAGATACAAGGCCGACTTGCCCTCCATGTCTACCGAAGACAGACGGGGAAACAGACAACCGGAAAGTGCTGTGAAAGTCCAAGGGGCCTAGTAGCTCAGAGGATGGAGGTCTGCTCAGAAAGGGGCAGGACAGGAGGACAGACGAGACGGTTCAGGAGAGGTGATAACCCCTGAATCTTAGAGATGGAATGGGGTTGTTCAGGCACAGGAAAGTGGTAAGGAAATTGCTGGCAGGCAGAAATGTGTGCCCAAGTACAGCGTCATTAGAGAGACTTTGAGAGATGGTGTTGGGCAGGAGCTAGATTATGAAGGTAATGTTATGCTAAGATTTTTGGAGTGTCCCATCACTTCATGGAAAATAGAAGGGGAAAAAGTAGAAACAGTGACAGATTTTATTTTCGTGGGTTCCAAAATCATTGTGGACAATGACTGCACCCATGAAATTAAAAGATGCTTGCTCCTTCGAAGGAAAGCTATAGCAAACCTAGACAGCATATTAAAAAGCAGAGACATCAGTTTCATCAAAGGTCCCTATAGGTCAAAGCTATGGTTTTTCCAGTAGTCATGTACAGATATGAGAGTCGGACCACGAAGAAGGCTGAGTGCTGAAGAATTGATGTCTTTGAACTGTGGTGCTGGAGAAGACTCTTGAGACTCCCTTGGTCTTCTGGGAGATCAAACTGGTCAGTCCTAAAGAAAATAAAACCTGAATATTCTTTGGAAGGACTGATGCTGAAGCTGAAACTCCAGTACTTTGACCACCTGATGAGAAGAGCCGACTCATTGGAAAAGACCCTGATGCTGGGAAAGATTGAGAGAAGGAGAAAGCAACAACAGATGACAAGACGGTTAGATAGCATCACCAACTTAATGAACATGGATTTGAGCAATCTCTAGGAGATAATGAAGGACAGGGAAGCCTGGCACACTGCAGTCTGTGGCGTCGCGAAGAGTTGGACCTGACTTAGTGACTGAAGAACAACAACAAAGCCCAAAGGGGCAGGCTGATCTCCACTTTAGAGGCAGCCCTCTGATGACAAGGAGAAGGTCAGCTGACGAGAGATAAGGAGAAGGTCCAGAGGGAAGAATGCAACACAGGGAAGATGCAGGCCTGTCCTGAGGGAGGAGCTTTGGGGAAGGGAGCTGCAGAGAAGGGGAAAGAATCAGAAGATAGGAAGAAAAAGTGGTCAGATTTTGTGACAACCTGAATGAGAGAGGGAGGCAAGTTATGGAAGAAAGAAAGGAAAAAAGGGAGGCAAGAGGGTGGGTTCGTTCCTAGAGCTTCATTCTTAGATAGCCAGGTGGACCCTGGCTCCATCACTGCCATCAAGGATATGGGAAGAAGAATAAGATGCAGAGGCAAGGTGATGAGATCAATACTGGACCGGCTGGACTGAGCCATGTGGATGGCATCTAGGCAGTGATGGCAAGTAGATTCTTAGAAGCGCTCTGTTATCATACGTGGAAAATCATGCACAGGAAGATGGCATGAACCAGTCAAGGAGGAATCAAGGCCACGATGTGCTAATGCCTAGTCCTGAGCTCTTTCCATTACCATTACCATTTCTGCATTCATACATTGCAGCAATAACACAAGATAAGGTCTCTCCAGTTACCCACTAGCAAGTCACTCATTCATCTCTGTGGTTGCACATTTAAATATGTGTGGATGATAAGCCTCTGGAAACCTCATCAGAAGGTCCAAAATCAT
This sequence comes from Cervus elaphus, assembly GCF_910594005.1. NCBI lineage: Eukaryota > Metazoa > Chordata > Mammalia > Artiodactyla > Cervidae > Cervus > Cervus elaphus. The sequence continues at coordinate 14,886,365 of NC_057839.1, read as the reverse complement.
TTTAGATTATGGACACTTAAACTAATATTTAATTAATTAAGACTATTTTTCAGTAATTTGATAGATCTGTTCCTTTTTAATTCCAAGTGTGAAGACCCAATTTATACAGAAACTATTTCTAATTTCTCAACATCTGACTTTATTAAAAATATCCTCAGTGTGACTCAAAATACCAACTTCAAGAAGATTTGGTCATAAAATGTTATTATAGCTTTTCCTTGATCTTCCTCCTTTCCCCATCCGAAGTTCAATTCCAAATATGAAACAGAGGCAAATGGAAAATCTACTCCCAGAGAGAGGTCCACACTTACTCCTGTCTCAAGAAAGTTAACATTTGGGGTGGTGTGGGTTTTACTTTACTGGAATTCATTGATCTTCAGATTTTCCTCATGGTAAAGACAGGGAGAGCAAATGTCATAAGAAAGTCACATTTTCCAATGTTTTCCTGGTATGCCTCACACAGTAACCGTCCTCATAAAACAGATTTCTCTCTCAACTCCTCAGAGAGTTGTGCCCAGCGTATGAACCTGAGAACAGTTGCCTAAGAACGAAAAGCATCACCAAGTGTGGTTTACTTTTCCAGTCGCTGTTTTCCAGGTCTAGCTGTGAGCTCATCACTCGTTAGATGGTTAAATGACAGCTGCAACCAGAGAGGTAGACTGGCAAGGATTTCTCCACCTCGCTTGCAAAGGGCCAAGCACATTTTCAGTACATTTCCCCATCCTCGTTTTTTAAGTGCTCTTTCTGGGGAGCTCTTTAGTGACATAGGAGCATTTTGACCTTCAACAAGAATTAAAAACTTGGGGGGAAAAATAAACCCTTCCAACTCTTTGCTGAGAAGAGCCTGAAGAAGCTGCCAGAGGAGTTGACATGAAGTAGAAAGCATTAGCAAATACTGAAAGTAATTTGCTGTGTGTGAACCTTAATTAAAAAAAAAAATACAGCATAATATTTAAACAGCTCCTTCCACCCAGAACTCTCCAAACATGACCTGCCCTGTTCAGCAAGCAGCCTTGGGGTCACTGACTCATCCCATTCCTATGGGGGTGAGTTTTCTCTAAGTCAATTCTAGGGGCTCCTCCACCACATCCCCAAAAGTCCTGTTTCCACTCATGCTGAGATTCACTTATATGTCATCTCCTGACTTCTCCTTTTTCCCTCTCATCCATACCCAGAAGTGACCCACAGGTTGTGAGTTCATTCTGGCAAGATCAGACTTCCTCAACTGTTTTACAAATTCTTCTAGAGACAGTATTCAATCCCTCCTGTCAAGAATGCCAGTGAGTTCCCCACAAGCTTCCTTCGAGGTCATTTCTCTTAAATGTGATCAATCTAAATCCATAGAGTTTGGATTGTGTCCTACTTTTGTGTTTTTGTGTCCTGAGACAGAGAACAGCTGGTCACCAACTTCATATGATTCCCCTTTTATAAGCTAGCCAATAGAAATAAGTTTTTATCCTTTTCTTTTATCTCCCCAAGCAAAATAACTCAGGTTTCTTTATTTTCTTTTCATATTCTTTCTACAACTTTCATTTTGTACCATCTTCATCAGACTTTGCTTTCCCTCCTCACTTGACTCATGAGTTGCTCACTGAACCTAGTCCTCTCCGTAGGGTCTGATTATTACTAATGTGTTGGGAGATGTCCTCTTGGCTGCTTCAGTGATTTATGCTCCAGCCTTGAACTGGCCTTTTGAAAACCACTTTTGGTTTTCTCACTCGTGTTTAACTTTTGCAACCCAATTCCTTGAACATATGTAAAACCTAAACTGCATTTGGGCAGTCACAAAGTCATCTGCCCCCATTCATTTGACCTCCTCCAACAGTTTGGCAAGTTGGTTTTGAGCTCTAATGCTGCCTTTCCCTGTGGATTTTCCCTAGTTTGAGGATATGAGTCAGGGTATGGAGTCCCCATAATTGTCAGGCTTTTCTCTGTGTCATCAATATCTCTTAACCACCAATATTGTCTCCTTCCCCACACTTCGGTCAAAGGAATTTACAGAAATATGTAGAGCTAGACATAATCAAGGACAGGTTTTCAAACCTTAGGTATAGACATCTTTTGAAGGCAAAAAAACCTTATAAGGTAAACATGTGAGCCTATATTATTTAACTGAAATGTTACTTAAATATCTATTAAGCATAAATCCAGGTAAAACTCCCTATACCTACAGCTCTTATACAACCATCAAGCAAAAATGAAATTATGAACTAAAATTCAAATAAAGTCATTTAATGCAGACAATGAAGTTGATTTGTTGAAATGAACTCCTCTCACTCAATGTGAAAAGAGTAGTATGTGCAGTGTCAAAGATTTTTGAGCCCTGCACACCCGTAGCATTATTTGTGATGTGGTGATTCCATCTTAGCAACATATTTTTTCATCCAGATTTCTACAAAGCCCTTGACCTTATAAGGTCCTGGGACCTTCACTTGGCTGGAATATATCACTTAGGGGTTAAATTTCTATCTCTTCCTTTCCATTTGACCTCTAGGTTGACTCTGCTGTAATATGTCATTTCCATAGTGTCCCATAATTTTTTCAACGCATTAAATCACTTACAAAATCCAAGTCTTACTTTATGAAAATGACTTTTAATTGAAAAATGTTTGATATAATAGTGAAATTTTGTCATTCAGATAAAAATAATTCAGGATGAAAGTAGCAGTAGACACGGGACCTGGGTTATGGATTTTAAAATAGAACAAACCATCCTAGGTAGCTGAAGAAGTCTCCCAACATTTTTTAATCACTTAAAATTCCTTTAGGGATCAAAAGCCAACCTAGATGTACACTTTCAAATAAAAAATAAATGCTAGGTGCTGAAATCTGCAGCCCTGATTTCATCATGCCGATGATCAAAAATGTGCTTCTTTTTTTGTCATCAAAATATGAAATTTAGAATTTTTCACTGGGATCTCACAGACCCAGGAGACTATGTCCATTGACCTTGGAATCAGAGAAATACAGTTTGAAAAACAACCAAGATTTTTTAGTGGAAAGGAATCCTTGAAAATGCCTATAGAGACTAAATCATCTTCATCAGTCCTTGCAGCTTGAAATGACAGAATAAAGATCTAAGGAAGTTAAATTGATGGTTAGTGATAAGATCTGCTTCTCCAGATTCCAAGTTCATGCCCTTTTCTACTACATCAAAATTTACCCGGGAGTTTTACGTTTAGGATGCTACCTCCCATGGATAATTCGCACACACAAGACCTCCTGACTCTCACAAGATATTCTTATAATCCAACACATTATATTTTTGACAACAAATCCTGTAAATTATTAGTACTTCCATCCACTTAAATGACTCTCTAATGAATATCTAGCTGTGAAGACTATGTTCACTAATAACCTCTGTGAAATCTAGCACTTTATTTGTCATAAGGTTATTCTCACCAGTTTCAAAGATTTCCTGGAGCTTTTAAGTATGTTCAGATCTCTGCCATCCTAAAGGGTTGCTTCTCAAATTATTCTCTTCTCTCCTCCCATTTTAAGCCCAAGTTCCTTGAAAATAAAGTATGCATTTTGTGCCTCTATTTCTTCCAGTAACCCACATACATGGGCTTCTATTTTCATTGCTCTATTGAAACAGTTCCCTCAAAGGCCACACTGCACTCTGGCTATATCTGGTAGACTCTCTGTACTATTCTATTTGACCTTCCTTTGGGACATAGGCCACTTCCCTCTTAAAACTCTTCCTTGGTTTTTCCAATGCATCACTATGTACTCTCTAGATTGCATTGTCTTTGTCTTCCCTGGTTTCTTTTTCCAACATCATAAATATTGATATTCCTTAAGATTTGCCATTAGTCATATTCTTTCCTTACTATATATGATCTCTGTGTTGACTTCATGTAGATCCATGGTGGCTCAGGGCTTCGCTGGTGGCTCAGATGGTAAAGAATCTGGCTATGGTGCAAGAGACCTGGGTTCAATCCCTGGGTCAGGAAGATCCACTGGAGGAGGAAATGGCAACCACTCCATTATTTTTGCCTGGAAAATTCCATGGACAGAGGAGCCTGGTGAACTACAGTCCATAGGGTCGAAAAGAGTCGGACATGACTGAGCAAATAACACAGACAGATGGTGACTTCATGTAGATCCGTGTACTAATGATGCCCAAATATGTCCCTATAATCTCTTTTCTGAGGCCCAGATAAGTATTTCTGGGAAACTTGAACATTTAAGAAACAAGCAAAGGATTTTTTTTTCTTTCAGTTTTATCAAGATACTGAAATAAGTTTAGAGACCATTCTAATAGATTTTAGTGTCATGAATAGATATGTAATGTTATACGTGATATGTAAACTTAACATATAGAGACATACATATTCATGTTATTCCACTTCACATATAGTAATTTAGAAACACATTGCTTTTGTTTTCATATTTATTACTATTATCATATATTGTAATTCTAAATACTACATAAAACCCATAGTCCCTTATTACTATTTTTGCATTAGACAGTAAGTTATCTTTTGTTTGAAGCATTTCAAACTAAGGAAATAATGTCATTTCTATTTACTTCCATTTTCATAATTTCTTAGCACAGATAAGATTTTAATCTGAAGTCATACTGTTTCTACCCTAAAACATTCCTTAGAATATTTTGTAGTGCATTCAAGCATAGGATTCTAAGCTCACAAAAAGCCAGAGAATATGATGATAAAATTTTCTACATGGAAGGAAAAAAAAAAGAAAATGAAAGAAGAGTTTCAAGAAGAGAGCGACCAGCTGGTTCAAATGCCATGCTGGTATTGAACAGGGTGAGAAATGGAAGTATTCTTTCAACCTAGCTAGTGGAAGATCACTGGAACCTTGGCAAGAGCAATTTGGGATCAAATGCAGATTGAAATAAATTGACAAGTGAGTTAGAAGAAATGAAGACTGTGAATGTGGAGAAGCTATTGCAACTCAACTGTTGAAGATAGGGGGGATAGAGAAATGACTGCAGAGGAATCTAGGGTCTGAGAAAGGACACATTTTATTGACTAAGGAGAAGAAGTCAGGATAGAGAAGTGGGCAAAAGTTACAGAAGCGAGGAAGCCACATGGTTAGCCAATTATTATGAGCTCTTATCAGGAAAAGAACTACCTCTTCCATTGACTAGGAGTGATGGAGGTGGGTATCATTGTGATATGGTTCTTGTTTTTCTCTTTGAAATAGGGAGATAAGAGGCAAGGTTACTTCCTGCATTTCATAGGGAAAATGGTGAGATTTTGAGGAGAGCTGAGATTTTAAAAGGATCTGACCAGACTCCACAATCTGCTCTAATCCCTCCTGTGGTCTGTTCTGAAATACAGATCCAACCATGATTCTCTGGGGCTCCCAGTTTCTTCAGGATAAAATCATACCCCACAGCATGTTCCATAGAGCCCTCCATGACAAAGCTCCACCTGCATCTCTAGACCATCAACCCCTTCCACTTATCACCCACTCCTGCCCCAAGTTCTAGAATCATGGTTCTCCAAACACACCACATACCAGAACTGTCAGCCTAGAATACTTTCAACCTTGCTTCTCTGCCTAGAAAACCTCCATCCACTTTTCAAACTCCAGTTTGAGCTTCTAATTATTTCTTAATATCCCTGACTTTTACTAACCTATTTCCCTTTGCCCCAGTTTTACCACTTCTTTGTTTCTGCATTTATTTAGTTTTACATTGCCACTCTTAAGTATTTCTGAACAGTATCTCAAATCCTTGTGGGACAAGTACTTTCATTCAATTATTTACTTGCAGTGACTGTATATTTTTTTAATTTTATTTTGGCTGCACTGGATCTTCATTGTTGTTAGTAGGATTTCTCTAGTTGTGGCAAGTGGGAGCTACTCTCTAGTTGAAGTGCACAGGCTTCTCATTGCAGTGTGGACTCAGGAGTTGTGGTGCATGGGCTTAGTCACTCAGCAGCATGTGGGATTGTCCCAGATCAGGGATTGAACCCATGTCCCCTGCATTGGCTTAACCACTGGACCACCAGGAAAGTCCCTCATCAATTATCTAATTATCCCATGAATATGTGTTAAGCCAAATGTAATCCATAATTTCATGAAGCCCACAAGGCAACAGCCAGTCATAATGCAGTGTGACTTGAGCTGTAACTGAAGACTGCCCAAAGGGGAGAGGGGAGAATGATGAGAACAAAGGAGGCCACCAAAGGCTTCCAGTGCACCTCTGCCATGAACGCCTCTCTTCCAAAGGGATTCATGGTGAGTTCCATGAAGGCCGGGGCAGAGCTTTGTCCAATAGGGCGCACCCACATTGACCATCACACTGCAGTTACTCTAAATGTAAACTGTCCTTGTATCAAAGTCACTCTATAGCTCTTACTTGCAAGAGTTTGCAGACTCCTAATGTAATCCCTTTCAACTGGAAAGATTAACTATTCTTTCTAATGTTTTGTCCCTTCCTCAAATATCTGTTCATGGCCCTTGACAGAAAAGGAAGTCCTCTCTGATGCCATCCTGAAAGTCAAGGCGTTACACAGGATCTGTTTCTTGCTCTGTTCCCCTTTTCCCTGAATCCCTGGTTCAACTCCCACCTCACAAGGGCCCAAGCAGGGTCCCTTTCTGTGCTCTCCACCATAGATTTGGCCTCTTTTTTTTCTTCACTTCTTTTATCTATACTAACTATTTTGCTATTGTTAAATTGCCTTTTTTGTTGTTGTTCTTGTCTATTATCGTTGTACAGAATTTCTTTAAACTGAAAAGAGAGAAAGAAAAGAAAAAAGTGCTGTTTTTGCCTTTCCAGGTAGCCCTGTTCCATCCCAGTCTGGTGCTCAGTCTAGCATGACTTATGCTTTATGGACTTAGGTTGCTAAATAGAAGAGTCATTGTTGTCTGTTTAATTCGAAATCATGATTTTCCTGAGAACTGTTCTAATCTTGGCTTCACCAGCAGATGGTCCTACACCTAAAATGAGACTAGCTTCACGCCTACTTGTTTTCTGTTTAAATTCTGTTTTATAGGAAGATGAAAGGCTGCAGGTTAAAATGTTCACATTTGCTGTGATTCCTTGTTACAGAAGTTTCCACACTTGAAAGATGTAGCTATAAAATATACAACTGCAAAAGCTGTATCACCCAGCATCACTGCTGCCCATCCATGTGTTTCCAGGCCCTGGTGATGTTTACATAGAGTCTAGTAGACTCAGGCACCCAGTGCCTTTGTTAGCACTCTAGATACCAATTTTTTCTTAAGGTGACAATCACATTCCTCTAAAGCAGTCCTTTCTTTCTGACCATCCAGTGATGGTCACAAACAGTCCTAATTTTAAGCAATAAGGGAACTGTTTGTATAGTAAAGTTACTGCTGCTGCTGCTGCTAAGTCGCTTCAGTCGTGTCCGACTCTGTGCGACTCCATAGACGGCAGCCCACCAGGCTCCCCCGTCCCTGGGATTCTCCAGGCAAGAACACTGGAGTGGGTTGCTATTTTCTTCTCCAACACATGAAAGTGAAAAGTGAAAGTGAAGTCACTCAGTCGTGTCCAACTCTCAACGACCCCATGGACTGCAGCCTACCAGGCTCCTCTGTCCATGGGATTTGGCAGGCAAGAGTACTGGAGTGGGGTGCCATTGCCTTCTCCTATAGTAAAGTTGCCTTCTTACCAAATAGGAGTGCATTTGGAAGACCAGTATATCTATGAGTGAGGAGGTACAAGCCCAAGAGTTGTATTAAAGTAGTGAGTAGTAGACAATCTTAGAGATGGTGAAAGTGAAAGTGTTAGCTGCTCAGTCGTGTCTGACTCTTTGTGACCCCATGGACTGTAGCCCCACCAGGCTCCTCTGTCCATGGAATTCTCCAGGCAAGAATACTGAAGTGGGTTGCCATCCCCTTCTGCAGGGGATCTTCCCGACCCAGGGATTCAACCTGGGTTGCCGGCATTGCAGGAAGATCCTTTATTGTCTGAGCCACCAGGGAAGCCCAGGAAGAGAAGGTGAGTTTGGTCAAATGCAGAGTTCTTGTTTGGTTTTGCTGATGTGAACATGCAACTTTGGGGAGGAACTGAATTTCTCAGGAAAACAGAAAAAGAGATTGAGAGCTATCACCTTCTCAACTCTTCCCCCAGAGGCAGCCCTTGGACTTTCTTCTAAATAAATGTTGATCAAATATCTTAATGGCAATATCTGAAGAGGTGCCAAGCTATTGGCCTGTTAGAGAAACCAGTGTCTTCATTCCTTGTTGGTGGTAACAGATAGCTCAGAACTCATCACCTCCTAGCTTGTGCTGCTTTTTCTCTAACACATTCCCTTAGATCTTTGCCAGCATTCAGACTCATTGGTCATTTCCTTGATGACATGTATCCTCTCAAGGTCTTCTAGAGTTTTCCCTCTTTGGACTTGGCATTCTGCTTCTGAGGAAAATGTACTGGAACCTCTCTCTTCCAAAATATGCTGAAGAAAACTAGCCATGCCCCCATTTTGGGCCCCCCGCCATGCCAACCCCCCATTCAGAGATGGGTCCATTCTCTTTGGACAGGAGGTTGTAAACATATGGAATTCGTTACTAGAAGAGTTGTTGGTTCTGGCTGTTTCCGCTCCCTAAGCCAGTTCCCTAGCCATGACAAAACATTCCCCACACTCTCATTATGACTCATTTTTATTTTTAAATAACCTCTTGTGTGGAACTTAGTCAAGACTTTTTGAAAGGTTAAAGAAATTATGTCCGCATGCTTTTGACCCCCTTGGAGAATTTTAGTAGATTAAGCACATTCTCTCATTACAGAAATCACTGGCTATGTTTGCTGAATATCCCATGACTGCCCTGTAACTCAGGGATGTGAATTTCTCTAAATCTTAGTGTATGCTCATCATTTCACCCTCTATCAGTTCAGTTCAGTTCAGTCGCTCAGTTGTGTCTGACTCTTTGCAACCCCATGGACTGCAGCATGCCAGGCATCCCTGTCCTTCACCAGCTCCCAGAGCTTGCTCAAACTCATGTCCATTGAGTCGGTGATGCCATCCAACTATCTCATCCTCTGTTATCCCCTTCTCCTCCTGCCTTCAATCTTTCCCAGCATCAGGGTCTTTTCCAATGGATAAGGAAATGGCAACCCACTCTAGTATTCTTGCCTGGAGAATCTTATGGAAGAGGAGCCTGGCAGGCTACAGTCCATGGGGTCACAAGAGTCGGACATGACTTAGTAACTAAAGAGAGAGAGAGAGTTCTTCACATCAGGTGGCCAAAGTATTGGAGTTTCAGCTTCAGCATCAGTCCTTCCAATGCATATTCAGGACTGATTTCCTTTAGGATGGACTGGTTGTATCTTCTTGCAGTCCAATGGACTCTCAAGAGTCCTCTCCAACACCACAGTTCAAAAGCATCAATTCTCCAGTGCTCAACTTTCTTTATAGTCCAACTCTCACATCCATACATGACTACTGGAAAAACCATAGCTTTGACTAGATTGACCTTTGTAGGCAAATAATGTCTCTGCTTTTTAATATGCTTCTATGTTGGTCACAGCTTTTCTTCCAAGGAGCAGGCATCTTTTAATTTCATGGCTGAAGTCACTATCTGCAGTGATTTTGGAGCCCAAGAAAATAAAGTCTGCCACTGTTTCCATCGTTTCTCCATCTATTTGCCATGAAGTGATGGGACCAGATGCCATGGTCTTTGTTTTTTACTCCACCCTCTATGAGGGGATATAAAGGCATAAAGATATACAGGCATAGTCTTTGATATTAACCTGCTTGAAATCAAATTAGGCTAGAAGAAGTCACAAAATCCTGAGTGAGCAATAGCATACATAAGTTGGTAGTGACTACAATTGTAAAAGGAGTTCAGAAAATTAACAAGTGTATTCAGAAGAAGATGGAAAAATCTGCACAGAGGAGAGAGCCCTTGAACTTGGTCTTGAAAACTAAGTAGGATTGGTAGAAACAGGGAGAAGAGAAAAAAAGGAGCTTCCAGGGGCTTCCAGACATTTGAGAAATAAAACAACGTGAACAAAGATTTCAAGGTAGAAATGTCTGGTTGGAGTGGAGCAAGCATGTGAAGTGGTCTGATAACTTGAGAGAAACCAAATTAACAAAGGCCTGGAACAACCAGCCACAAGAGTTAGAAAGTGGTAAGAGAGGTGATAGTTATGGGAGACTATATTTAAGTATGTAATGTTTAAACGAAAACAAGTTGTTGACTGGTGAGAGAGAATTTAATTGAAGGACCATCAAAGCAAACCAAGATTAAGAGTGTTAAATTTGTTTAGATCAGAATAGGTTAAGCAGGAATGAAAACAGAAATGAAAGAGCTCAAAAAGGATAAATGGAAGATGCAAGGGATGGTAATAACTGACATGAAATTCTAAAGGAATTACTCCTGGTAACAAAATCTATATGTTTCTTAGGGCTGTCATAGCAGAGCACCATGAATGACGTGGCTTGAAATAACAGCAGTGTGTTTTCTCAGTGTTCTGGAGGCTAGAGGTTTCAAATCAAGGTGTTGGCAGGGCCATGCTCTCTTGAATGGCTGTGAGGAAGAATCCTTTCTCACCTCCTCCAACCTCTGGTGGTAGCTGGCAATCCTTGATATCCCTTGTTCTGTAGCCACTAACTCCAGTCTCTGCCTCCATCTTCACACCAGCTTCTTCTCTGCATAGCTGTGTCTCTGTATGTCCTCTTCTCTATTTATAAAGACAACAGTCATTGTCTTTAGGGTTCACCCTAATCTAGTATGATCTCGCCTTAATTCATTATATCTGCAAAGCCCTTATTTCCCACTAAGGTCACATTCTGGGATTCTAGGTGGACATGACTTTGGAGGGAACACTATTCAATCCAGAGGACAGGATAAAATCCAGAAAGCACATGGAGGGGTTGGGCTTACAGGACCTCAGGGAAAAGAAGCTGTAGGAAAGGAAAGCTTCTTTCTTACCTTCTTAGATTTGAGTCAAAACATTAAACTGACATAAGACAGAGTAGCAGACAGAAAAACACATATAGATTTCATTTAATATTTTTTCATGTACACAGGAGTCTTCTAAAGGAAAATGAAGACACAAAGAAGCCTTTAGGCCCCAAAGCTTACTTAACTATTTACTGTGGTTCATTTAAATTACCCTCATCTCTTTCAGAGGTACTGATGACTTGCGGCAGAGCGCAGTAATAAGGAAATTTCTCATTCCCTCTAACTTCTCTGAAAGCACTGATGCTGCCCAACCCCTTCATTTTTGAGAGTGAGGAGATGGGGACAGATTCCTTGCCCAAGAACATGCTTTTTTAAAGCAGAGGCCAGACAAAACCCAAGGCCATTCACTTCCCAAACAGTAACCTTCTCTCTCTATGTGATAGGCAGGCTTGGTTTGACATCCCTGTCTCCCCCAGTAAATCAGGGCCATTTTCCACAGCTATTTTCACAACACTTGGGGAACATTCAGGCAGCTGTTGCTGGTATTTTAAAGCTTCCCACAGCAGTGGGGGACACCAGGTCTCCCAGGGGTGGTATTGTATAAATTCTCTAGAACAGCTGGCTCACCCAACTTTTCCTTGTGATGCTTCTGAATATGAATCGGCTGGAACACACTGGCCCCGCTCCTGGTGCCTGTTCCTGGGACACATGTATCAAGCCACACCAAACAATTAGGTCATGTTAGATTCCCTCTGTCATCAGCGTGTCAAAATCCTTTTCCAGGACACAAATTCCATTGCCCTGAGAGTCATCTAATTAAACTTTCAAAAGGATTAATTGCTTATTTCTTGTGTAAGTGCTAAGACCAAAAAGAAATCCACATGACATTCTGGTGGAGAATCTAAATTTCTTGCAGCAACCTAAGAGCAGAGATTTAGTTCAGCTTTAAGAAGACCCCATTCCTACTGCCTTTGACCTCAAAGTTATTACTTTTGATTTCCCTGATGTTTTTAAGGTTTTATCCATGTGGTTGTTTTTCACATTAACAGACTTAGGTAAAAATATTTTTCCTGTTAATTCAGTTGGTTCTGGACTCAAAGGAAAACTATCAACAAAAGAAAAATATACAACTAATGCTGAAGTAATTACTGAAGATGAATGTATATGTGTTTTTTGAAGGGGGGTATCAAAGTTGCCTTGAAGATAATTAATATTATTTTTATTACTCAATTTTTTAAAACTTGCTTATTCCAATGTTTCATTCCAATGTATTGGAAATGGGCCTTGTGCCTGGTACATTGTTATCACTCCAATATTTTTATCATTGTTATTAATATATTTTATTATCATTCACTGGGTTGCTTCTCCTGCCTTTAACTTGTATAAAAACTTGGATTTCCCACCCCCCCTGCAAAGTAATGTTTATAGCAATTCCAGCAGTAAATAACCTGGTACTAGTCAGTAAGCAGGCTCCCCGTATACTTTTGTTTCATGAGTAGAACATCTCATGAGCAGGACACTCATTTATTCAACAGTTATTTAAAAAATTTTTAATATGTACAAGGTAAGACGATCCAACACAGTATAGAATTCCCCCATTTTTAGCTCACTTTTTTTTGAAGGACCATGTATCTAAAGAACCTCTTTCAAAGGAACACGGTAATGTTGGTTTAGTTAATCTATGACTGTCACACATGTTTGGCCTTAAAGATCTTTCTCAGCGTAAAGTGAGGTAACACTGTTTGTGGTTTAATGTGGGCACCAGGAGTCTAATCTCTGCTGTACAACAAAAAATTAGTTCTGTGATTTTAGGGAAATAATTCCACCTTCATGGGCATCAATTTCCTGGTCATGAAAAGATGGTATTTGAATAGCTTGGTAGTTTTTAATAATTTTAGTGAACCATATTCCTAAGTAGATCTAATGATATGATATTATTAGTCCCTCAACAGAAACATGAACATACCAACTCATGGTTAATATTCAATTTCAAAAGCTTCTGGCCCTCCTTGAAGCTCACCTGTGACCTGTGGATGTCCATGGACCACAGGTAAAGTAACCCTGGGTTAGAACAGGGTCTCTGTTTCACTGTTTTGAAATTCTCAACCACACCACCAACACACTGTCCACCACCCAAAATTAATAGGATTGAAGTCTTTTCCTAGATAAAGCATCACTCCACCCCTCCAAATGACTCTTCTTCTACTACTTTCTCTAATGGCAGTTATTGCCCCAAATATGCTGATAAGAATAAATGATATCAGGGAAAACACTTGCCATCAAAACCCTTGTGTAGAGCTTGAGTAATCACTTACTTTTTAATTCCATGGAAACTATAAGAAACCCCTCTAAGCACCACAGCCTCCTAGTGATTACCAAGGCAGCAACTGTGTCATGTACCTGGACCTCCAATCATGAGTCCCAGCTATTTCCACCAGAAGATGCAGGTGACATGTCTTCTTATGTGAAAGCAACATCCAAGGGGAAAGTGAAAATCTTGCAGACCATTGAGTATGTCAAAGTAGGAAAGAAGTGTCATGGCTAAAGAAGAGAAGCTGTCCAAGAGTGCAGAACAAAGTATATTCTGTCATCCCCTTCTGCTCCCGCCTTCAATCTTTCTCAGCATTAGGGTCTTTTCAAATGAGTCAGTTCTTTGCATCAGGTGACCAAAGAATTGGAGATTCAGCTTCATCATCAGTCCTTCCAATGAATATTCAGGACTGATTTCCTTTAGAATGATATGAGTAAAATTATTAGAACTTGATCTTCAAATATTTTAAGCCATATTTTAAGACTAAGCCATTGGAGAAGTAAAAGTAAAGCATTTCAAATGACACTACTAACACATTAGTAGTGTCATCTCATACATCTGCCTACATTTTAATACACACCTCACTTGTAATTTATTTTATAGCAATTTCTATAATCTATTGACAGTGTATGCATTTGATAACTTTCATCTGATAACATCCAGCATCTCACAAACAATATCATTGTGACTGTTAAAGTGGTTCTCTATGACATCAATTGAACTTACATTGAATTTTATAATGAATTTTGAGGTGGTGTGGGAATAAATATATTCATTTATTCACTGAATATTTATCAAACATCTACTGGATATCAGCTACTCTCTTCGGCCCTAAATATAGATGTAACTTAGGAGCTTATAGTCTATGGAGACACCAACATACAATAAACAATTTTACATTTATCACTATATATATATGTATATGTTCATATATATGACCAATTTCCTTCATATATATGAATCTTTTCTTCTTTAAGATGAAACTCTATGCCCTCTGCAATAGTTTGTATCAATATTAAAAAATTATGTCCTAATAGTTTGTGATGCAAGAGCATCACAAATTACATTTAAAGAGAGTGACCAAAGTTTGAGGCGACTCGAGTATCTGTTACTTGAGCCTTGACACTGTAATCACAATGGCAGGCCTCTGGGGCTCATCAGGGTGCCACTGGCTCCACCGGATCTCAGCCAATTAGCTGCCTGCCTTCAGACCAGTAGCTGACTTCCCCTCCAGCTCTGCTGATTGGCCATTGGAAGAAGATTTGTATCATGTGGGAGAAAACTAAGACTGTCTGCCAATGAAATGCACAGGAAGCTCTGGGGGCTAGGGAATAAGGCTCCAGGTGTGGCACAGCAGCATCAGAGCCCCAACCTAGGAGGGCCTTTCTAAGCAGGTGCTGGGAGCCAGGCTGCAGACCACCACAGCTCCAAGCCTAGCAGATGACTTCTGGGAGACATGGACAGCCTATTTGAGACCACCACAAGCTGGGACCCTCTTCTGCTTGATATGCATGCTATTTCTATTTACTGAATGTCTTTTTGGTTAAAAAAAAAAACAAACAAACAGTTATTTTCTTGTTTCAAGTCCAGACAGTTGAGATTACTGCATTTGCCCTCAGCAATCCCATAAGGAGGAAAAGTGAATGTACTTTGCCTGGAGGGTGGGGGATGTGAGGTGTTGCTAGATCCTTGGCAATTTAGGGTGTCAGGGGAAGAGGCCTGTAGTCTGAAATCTTCAGGGGAGAGAAAATTTTGTGTGGAGGTCAGAAAGGAAGCCTGAGATAGTTTTTGCTGCTGTTGTTGTTGCTATTTTTTATTAACCAAAAAAGACCAATATGACTGTAGCACAGAGAATGTAATTTGGGGGATTTGCCAAAACTCAGTTCTCAGTTATCACCAGTGTACTGAGTGACCAATTTGCCAATTTTTCAGTTCATCAAAAGTTCAATTAACTTTCTCCAAATATTATAGCTAACCATTTCCCATAAATGGTTGTGACAGTCTTAAAGGATGTTTCTCACCATTTAGTTTGTTTTGGTTGAGGCAACTTGAAGTTCACAAGCAATGTTCATCCCCCAAATCATAAATCCAAAGAAGCTAAAGTACAGAAGCTTTGGCTGGTCCCTGGAAATGAAGTAAAATTACTTCAGTGAGATTAGACTAACTGGAAACTAATGGAAAATGGTGTTTATAAAGGATTCTAAATTGCTTTAACTTTTTTCCTGATCTCCTCGCATGTGTTACCAATGGAATTTATCATTCTTTTGATAACCCCCGCATCTGAATCCCCTTTTAATGGGCTTGTTCCCTTAGAGGCTGAAATGCTAAAAACACCAGCTACTAAATTCCCTTGTTGCCCTGCCATCTACATGATTTGCTATAAAACACATAAAATTTTCTAAGCATAACTTTTTAAAAAAATCCTTAAATATTTTTATCAAAGAGTTTGGAATGCTCCTTCCCTTAGATCCTTTCATGTCTGCCTCCCCCAACCCCCCTCCCCATGTGCAATAAAAAGCCACTTCTGTCCACGCTTTGTACCATGTTCTAAATGACTGGATTGATTAGTCATAAATGTGAAATAGAAACATTTTAATTCTTTTTAATTTTTATAAAGAAGAGAATTTTAATTCTTTTTAAAGTTCATTTAAGTGTCAGTATACTGTATTGGTGTTTATCTTTCTGGCTTACTTCACTCTATGTAATGGGCTCCAGTTTCATCCATCTCATTAGAACTGATTCAAATGTATTCTTTTTAATGGCTGAGTAATATTCCATGGTGTATATGTACCACAGCTTTCTTATCCATTCATCTGCTGATGGGCATCTAGGTTGCTTCCATGTCCTGGCTATTATAAACAGTGCTGCGATGAACATTGGGGTACAGGTGTCTCTTTCAGTTCTGGTTTCCTTGGTGTGTATGCCCAGGAGTGGGATTGCTGGGTTGTATGGCAGTTCTATTTCCAGTTTTTTAAGGAATCTCCACACTGTTCTCCATAGTGTCTGTACTAGTTTGCATTCCCACCAACAGTGTAAGAGGGTTCCCTTTTCTCCACACCCTCTCCAGCATTTATTGCTTATAGACTTTTGGATAGCAGCCATTCTGACTGGCATAGTGGTTTTGATTTGCATTTCTCTGATAATGAGTGATGTTAAGCATCTTTTCATGTGTTTGTTAGCCATCTATATGTCTTCTTTGGAGAAATGTCTGTTTAGATCTTTGGCCCATTTTTTGATTGGGTCATTAATTTTTTTGGAATTGAGCTGCAAGAGTTGCTTGTATATTTTTGAGATTACTCCTTTGTCTGTTTCTTTGTTTGCTATTCTTTTCTCCCATTCTGAAGCCTGTCTTTTCACCTTGCTTATAGTTTCCTTTGTTGTGCAAAAGCTTTTAAATTTAATTAGGTCCCATTTGTTTATTTTTGCTTTTATTTCCAATATTCTGGGAGGTGGGTCATAGAGGATCTTGCTGTGATTTATGTCGGAGAGTGTTTTGCCTATGTTCTCCTCTAGGAGTTTTATAGTTTCTGGTCTTACATTTAGATCTTTAATCCATTTTGAGTTTATTTTTGTGTATGGTGTTAGAAAGTATTTTAGTTTTCATTCTTTTACAAGCGGTTGACCAGTTTTCCCAGCACTACCAGTTAAAGAGGTCGTCTTTTTTCCATTGTATATTCTTGCCTCCTTTGTTGAAGATAAGGTGTCCATAGGTACGTCTATTTATCTCTGGGCTTCCTTTCTTTCTTTCTTTCTTTTTTTTTAATATCTCTGGGCTTTCTATTCTGCTCCATTGATCTATATTTCTGTCTTTGTGCCAGTACCATACTGTCTTGATGACTGTGGCTTTGTAGTAGAGCCTAAAGTCAGGCAGGTTGATTCCTCCAGTTCCATTCTTCTTTCTCAAGATTGCTTTGGCTATTCAAGGTTTCTTGTATTTCCATACAAATTGTGAAATTATTTGTTCTAGTTCTGTGAAGAATACCATTGGTAGCTTGATAGGGATTGCATTGAATCTATAGGTTGCTTTGGGTAGTATACTTATTTTCACAATATTCTTCCAATCCATGGACACAGTATATTTCTCCATCTGTTTGTTCCTCTTTGATTTCTTTCATCAGTGTTTTATAGTTTTCTATGTATAGGTCTTTTGTTTCTTTAGGTAGATATACTCCTAAGTATTTTATTCTTTTTGTTGCAATGGTGAATGATATTGTTTCCTTAATTTCTCTTTCTGTTTTCTCATTGTTAGTGTGTAGGAATGCAAGGGATTTCTGTGTGTTAATTTTTATATCCTGAAACTTTACTATATTCATTGTTTAGCTCTAGTAATTTTCTAGTAGAGTCTTTAGGGTTTTCTATGTAGAGGATCAGGCTTCCCTGGTGGCTCAGTGGTTAAAGCATCTGCCTGTAATGTGGGAGACCTGGGTTTGATCCCTGGGTCGGGAAGATCCCCTGGAGAAGGAAATGGCAACCCACTCCGGTATTCTTGCCTGGAGAAAGCCATGGACAGAGGAGCCTGGTGGGCTACAGTCCATGGGGTCGCAACGACTGAGCGACTTTACTTACTTATGTAGAGGATCACGCCATCTGCAAACAGTGAGAGTTTTACTTCTTCTTTTCCTATCTAGATTCCTTTTATCTATTTTTCCGCTCTGATTGCTGTGGCCAAAACTTCCAAAACTATGTTGAATAGTAGTGGTGAGAGTGGGCACCCTTTTCTTGTTCCTGATTTTAGGGAAAATGCTTTCAATTATGGAATTTAGAAAGATGGTACATTACATTATTTACATTATTGTAAAGCTTAAAGTCCACCCTTAGTTGATATAAGATCAAAATGGGGGAGAAAAAAACAAAGTACCTCAACATGGATGAAACTGGAGCCCATTATACAGGATGAAGTAAGCCAGAAAGAAAAACACCAATACAGTATACTAACGCATATATATAGAATTTAGAAAGATGGTGACGATAACCCTATATGCAAGACAGAAAAAGAGACACAGATGTATAGAACAGACTTTTGGACTCTATGGGAGAAGGCGAGGGTGGGACGATCTGAGAGAACAGTATCTAAACATGTACATTATCAAGTGTGAAACAGATCGCCAGTCCAGGTTGGATGCATGAGACAAGTGCTCGGGACTGGTGCACTGGGATGACCCAGAGGGATGGGGTGGGGAGGGAGGTGGGAGGTGGGTTCAGGATGGGGAACACATGTAAATCCATGGCTGATTCATGTCAATGTATGGCAAAAACCACTACAATATTGTAAAGTAATTAGCCTCCAACTAATAAAAATAAATGAAAAAAATAAATAAATAAAATAAAATTCATTTAAATTCAATGAAAACAATGAAGTGAAAACCAGTTAACTAAAGCATGCAGTGTTTAGTTTAAAAATCTCATTCAATGAACCACCAGGGAAGCCCATCCAATATGAACTGCCACAAACTTTGTACTTAAAAAAAAATCTGGGGGGGATGTTAATAATTTGGATGTTTTTAAGATTTTGGTTTTCTAGTTAAGTTTGTTTCTGGTGAATCAATTTTTAGTAACTTGACCTAGAACTAAGCAAGGGTCAGAGATGGCAGGTGCAGCAGTGTGACCGGAGCAGGTCAGGAACCCTCTCCCAATCATGCTCAGGAGTCTGGACTCGATCCTCAGATCATCTGAGAATTCTTGAAGGAAACTGACTTGTCCTGATTGCATTTTAGAAGATCTGGATGCAGCCAGATAACCTTAACAGTGGTTACATGTAGCAGGGAACAGAAGAAACATCAGGAAAATAATAAATCCTTTTATTTATTTTTTGTTTATTTTACTTCTCTACTTAAATAGTAATCATGCATTGATTAGAGGAGAGAAAGAGGGGGAAAAAGAAAAGAACCTCTTATATTTTCCTTGTTGTTGTTGTTTTTTTTAATATTGAAGTGACAATTGCTAGATGGCTATCTTTTTATGCTTTTTTCCCCACACTGTTGCTCTGTCTTCAGTAATGAAAGCTAAAACTAAAATCCCACTATCAGAAAGATAGCTTTTCACATGATTCTTCCAGTAATTTTGAATATTGCACTCAGCAATGGAAATAAACCCTTCTGGCATTCATCAGATGACCACTTAATAATTCACTCTCTGTGCTAGATTCTGGTTAACTGCTACATCCTTGTATCTCAAAATGTGTTTCTTTAGCCCACCAGCAGCAGTTTCACCTGAAATGCTCATTAAAAATGCAAATTCTGGGACACAAGCCGACCTATTAAATCTGCATCTCTGGGGTCAGAGCTTCAGGGTCTGAATGTAAATAAGCTCCCTCTGTGACTCTTAACCATGGTGATGTTGGGAAACCACTGCCTGATTTAGTGCTTCCCTGTTCAGTTGGGCTGGAATCACCCAGGGAATTCATTGGAAATACAGACCTGGGTAACTCCCAAAGAATCTGATTGCATAAGCCTCTCCTGGGCTGGGCTCAGTCTTTGAAGTATTCAGGTAAATCCAGTGGGATCAACAGCTTCACCTTGTACATTTGATAACCCTCATGTGGGAACTCTAAAAGAAATGATAGCACTTTTCACAGAGTCCCTCTTCTCTCTGGACACACAGTTGAGTGAACCTAAGAGTATCTTACCGTTTGACATTCACGGTATAGGAAGGTTTGCTGTGACTCCACAGAAAGTTTTGGCCTGAATCTCAATTGAAGCTTTCAGTGTATGTGATAAACATTGGTGGTTGTGGTAGAGAAGCTACAGTAAGTTCTAGCAACTAGACTTTGCCAAGATCCTGATGGTATTTCCCCCTTTACACAGATAACCTGAAATGTATTTTAATATTCTTAAAGACTGCAACCTAAATGTAATCTTCACATGACCAAAATAATAATAAAAATTATATATATATACACATATATGTGTGTGTGTATGTATATATATATATATATCCCTTTTTGCAGAAGTAAGTTACAACTAGTAAAGAACTGAAATATGGTTTTTCTGATGGGGAGAAGGTCCTAATGGTATTTCAGAGATAGAAGCCATCATTTTCATAGCATTAAAGTGGAATTTCAGGCAAATTACTATTGCCTGGCATGAAAAATAGATGAAATCCTGGATGACAGATGAGAGCAGAAGCTTGAGAGGGACTGTAAACCATCAAGAGCTTGATAGCAGCTAAAGATAATTAATTCTCTTAGAAACTAATAAATAAAGATAACAATATGTTGCATTATGCTTAGCATGTCTGGTACCTCAAAACCGAGAATCAGAGAAAAAATGAAGTATGAGTCAGCAGTCCTAGGTGGAAAAGTCACCCCAAAAGGTGACTCTGAATTGCTTTTTTCATGAAATCAAGTGCTGCATTAGACCTAATCACTGGCCTTCAGCTCACAACTATGAGGTCATCGCTGGTGGGGAAAGGCGGATTATCAGCTTTCAGTTGGTTAAGAGTGAGGTGGCACCGACACAGTGAAGTGGGTCAATATTTGGACAATCGATTTTCTCTCTCTCCCTCAGTCTTCAAATGTTAAAGGGCCAGGAAAATGGCAGAAGACTACTGAAAGTGAAGGACAACAAAGAAGGACAAGGGCACAAATGTGAGTTACTTTTATTAACTTGTCACAAGGAGACCAGATTTTTGTTATTAAAATCATGATTTCAGGATTGGCTAGGCAAACTAAAATTTACTTAGTGCACCTTCTTTCCTTTTTAAACATAGAAACAGATGATAAGTCAGAGTGAAAATACCAGTAAATGAATATGGTACTTATTTCTTAAATATGGATTCTATTGGAGCTATTGCACTCAGTACTTTAAGGGTTCCTTTGAGATCTCATCTTTGTATAAAAATTCAACTAAGCCTTTTTTCCCAAAAATATGCTGTATTCCTTTAAATTATGTTCTCTCTTAATGAAAACATGTTGCCATATCATATAAACAAGTGTAGATATTAAAATTATTTGAAAAGCTCCTAAACCCTATAAAATTCTCATGACCACTTTCTTTGTGCCAGGCTCTAGGTCCATTATCTGGTGTAAAGGAGCTGACAGCCCAGCGAAGGAGAACAGACACCTGAACAAATAGTTAACAAATAGTTTTAATAAAACATGTTCAGATATAAGTACATAAATAATGTGAAAAGAATTAGAAGTAAAATGCCTTGAAAGAATAGAAATCAGTATGATCTGGGAGATTTAGTGCCCACATTTTTATAGAAGGAAAGTGAAGTCGTTCAGTTGTGTCCGACTCTGCGACCCCATGGACTGTAGCCTACCAGGTTCCTCCATCCATGGGATTTTACAGGCAAGAATACTGGAGTGGGTTGCCATTTCCTTTTCCAGGAGATCTTCCTGACCCAGGGATTGAATCCAGGTCTCCCGCATTTTAGGCAGGCGCTTTACCATCTGAGCCACCAGGGAAGTCCATTTTTATAGAATGGTGTTAATAAATCACCTTCATTGCATTTATACAGGTCAAGAGGAGAAAAGAGATGGTGAAAAACAGGAGAGATAAAAACTGGGGGAAACTTTCATTCAAAGACTGTCATTTCTAGATTGGATTGTGAAAAAGAAAATACTTCATGGTAGAAAAATATATATATAAACAGCAGAGTGCCTAATATGGGTCTGCAGGAATGATGCTGGCTGCTGGAGATATACAGCCAATAAGCTTGGTCTTTGAGTCACTCAGTCTTGAAGAAGAAGAAACAGGCAAATTGCAACTGTAATATTGTATAAATATTATAATACCTAAAGCACAGATGGCTGTGTTTTGGTTGTTTTGTTTCTTTTTCTTGAATCTGCATTGGCTAGCAAAGAGAAATCTCCTTGGAGAATACCAAGAAAAATACAACCATAATTAGGAGCAGAAGCCCGAATTTTGGAAATAGGAAGCAGAAGAGAATACACATTCTTTTGCCTCCTCTGCGTTGGTACAGATCTGGCAGGTGTGAATTTGCATATAAGTAACCACTTCAGGTAGACACAGGTCAGCACCTGCATTCACAAACACAGGTGGTTGGGCAGCATTTTTGAAAATTTAGCTACTAAATTACAGTCTCTTGTTCCTACCCTGTGTTAATCTGTCTGATTTTCTATGCTCCTTATAGAGAACTGGCAATTTAAAACCATTCAAGGGGCAAAGAAACCCAAATACAGTTAACTCCCTACTCTAGTAGTTCTCCAGCTCTAATAATGAGCTTGTTAAAATACAAATTCCTGGGACCATCTCATATATATTGAATTAAATCAACAGATTGTGAGGCTTGCGGGATCTGTTTGTATGGTTCCCCCCTCCACCCAGGGTTTATGATAGATGTTTATAAACTTCACTTTGATTATACAAACAAATACAAAATCAGTTATTTTGGTCTGACAGTGAGATAATGAATGACTCGGCCATGTTTTATTTAATAATTAAAATTATAGTTTTAAGTTACATAATTAATATGGCCATTCATTCTCATTATATAAATTTAAACAGGGAATTACATAGAGCAAAAAGTGCCAAGCTCCCCTTCATCCCCTTCCCATGACACTCCCCAACTTACTTGATACTTACTTGCAAACCCTTCCAAAGCTGTGTATATGATTTCTATAAGTATGATACAGTTAAATTTTACTTTGTTTTCATTTTACAGAAATGGCAACTTTTTTCACTTACCCTGTAGAGATTTTCCAAGTTAGAATTTATAAATACATTTCATTCTTTTCATCAGTTCTTTGATATTCTTGTATAGATACAACATCATTTGCTTAATTATTTCCAGCAGGTGTACATTTAGGTTATCCTACATCCTTTTTTTTGCTACCAACATAAAGTATTTCAGTGAAACATCTTTATGAATGCCTCTTTGTGCAAATGTGCGAGAATTTCTTAAGGACAGTAACCGACTAGAATTTCTGAGTCAAAGGTATATGCGTTTTAAGCATTGTTTGCCTTCAGATGTTTGCCTTTTTACTACCACCTGATCAAAATGAGTTATCCCTTTTTCTTTAACCAGCCTGATGGGTAGGAATTACTTCATCAGTTTAATCTGCATTTCTCTAATCACTCCTAGACTGAGATTCTTCTGAGAAGAATTGGGATCACCTGTGTTATTTCTGTAGCTTGCCTGCTCATGTTCTTTCCACATATGTCTGCTTTTTCTTGTTGATTTATGGGCTATTTTAAATAGTCCGGGTGATAATTCTACTTGAGAAATAATAAAAGTAAGAAGAAAATCAATCATAGAATTAACATGATTGGGGCTATAAATATGAAATCAATACTATAAATAATATCTTACATGGTAAATTATCTCTTTTATTTATGATGCCTATTGTTGTTTTCTGTTTATATCCAGTCACATCTGACCATCAGCATCTCTATGATTCTAGATGCACTTACTGTCTGTCTTGCTTCTGGACATGCATGAGAGTGGGGGGTTCCTGGGGTGAAGGAGGGGGAGCACAGTACAAAGTGATCAGGGATTTTAGCTTCAGTGACTTGGTGGTCAGTAACTGACATACAGGATTGAGGAAAAGAAGTGTCTTTGAGAAGGAAGAGAATGGTTGAGTTCTGTGTGGGGTATGTCGAGTTTTATATTTCAACAGAGTACCTTGATTATGTTCAGTAGAAAGTGGGGAAAACACCCGTCACTCACCTCATTGTTGGTGTTTGCAGCCCAATGGTCTGGTTTTGCTGTGTGAGTCCACTTTCTTTGCTTATAAGAGATAGGAGCCTGGAATTCAAATGACTAGATCTTTGCTGGGTGAACTCACTCTGAGTTCTTCTTTTGTTGAAATACAATATTGCATACTTTTAAAAAATAGCCTCTTTGGGGAAAAAATTATTCCCAAGGTATTTGCAAAGGCTACTGCTTATCTGTCCTAATGTTCACAATTTCCAAACAACTGGTGAAGAGCTAGCACTGACATTGCAGCATCTACCCAGTCTTCCTGCTTCAGGACTATTTACCTTTCATGAATGTGGACAGCTTATAGCCATTGATAAGGTATATTATCAACATCTGTGATTGACTTACCACCTTGACTTGGATGAACTTACACATAGACTTGCAGATTTTACACTGAGACATTGCAGCTCAGAGAGAGTGAGTGTCTTGCCAAACATCACACAGCTGGTGAGTGAAACTGTCAGGAGTAAACCAAAATCTGCTTGGAGGATACTGGTGGTCAAAGAGGGAGTGATTGTCATACAGAATTGTGTTTAAGCCTAGAGCTCAGGAGAGGGGTCTGGGCTGGAAATAGAGACCTGGGAGACACTGTGCACTTGAAGTTCTGTTCTAGAGTTGAACACAGGGCTAGCTTCGTGAACATGCAACTTATACAGTTGCCAAAGGCCCATGCTTGAAACCCATACTCTACTTGTACCATCTTGAAATGATAATCATTGTTTAGAAAAGGACCCTACATTTTCATTTTGCACTAGGCCTCAGAATTTATGTAGCCCATCCTGGGAAAATGTGGCTTCTCCTGGGGCTGTGAATAAACTAAGGACAAAGGAAGTGGGAGAATCCAGGCAAACTCTACCTGGGAATATTGGCAGAGGTCAAGTTGGCCATGAAGAGGACTGTGGAGTATAATGAGAAAAGTAGGAAGAAAACCAAAGGAAAGGGATGTGATGGAAGGTGAAGGATGAGTTCCAAGAGAGGAGAGTAGGTCTGCAGTGGTGCCAGCTGTCAGGAGGTTCAGGTAACTGAGAACCAAATGAAATCTTCATCTGTTGAGGAGTCAGAAAGTGGGAAATGGTGCTGGCCGAGACCAGATTCACCTCTCTGATAAAGTGGTCAAGGAACAGAGCTGGTGTGTGTAGACTATTCATGGCAGAATTTTGGTCAAGACAGAAAGGGGAGCAGTTTGGAGGAGATTCAGGGCCACGGACAACAATTATATAATGAGAGAAATGAGAAAATGCTGAGCCTGGGCAAAGAAGAGAAGGAAGGCCATAAAGTAGAAGGAAAGGAATTTATGACACAAGGGAATTAGTATTGTCCTTGGTTTGGATGAGTGGTTATGCAGCAGAAAGTTATTGAACTAACCATCAACAATACCCAGAAGAGCACCTCCTACATGCAGTCTGCCGTGCTCACACCTTTTGTACTTCCTCACGATCTGTCCCACCCTCACCTCCAGTGGTCACAATGTGGCCCCTTATCTCTCCCACAGTTCCAGGCTGGAGTTTATCCAGCTTCTCCCACCAGTCCATGCTGATCTCCTGTCCATCCTAGTCCTGGTTCAGGAAGCTTGTTTTAAGTCAATGCCTCCAGCGTCCCACTCAGTTTAGTAGCTTAGAAGAGAAAAGATGCTCAGATGGTCACAGCACAGTTGGAATCACAACTATGACCTTCAGTCTTAGTGGAGCAAGAGAAGATGTCTAGGTTTCTATATGCAATTCTGTATGTGAACGTATGTGTGTATATACACAATGCCATGAGTGGTTTATTTGAAATAGATTTCCCATAGGGGTAATGAAAACTGGAAGCCTCGTCAAAATAAGGACGACATAAGTAGCACATGCTGCCAAAAACATTAAACTGAATAAGAGAGTAGGGCTCCTGGCATAAGGCCACCTGCTTAGCCTCCAGCGCTGCTGCAGCCCTGCTGGTTCATCAGCCACCCTCCGAGGACAGCCGCTATCTGGTCACTGAATGCATTTCTGTTTGGCACATGTGCTCACGTGACTGAATATTCAAACTGTGTTGTTCTGCAAAGCAGACACAGAGGATAGTATTTCTAGGACTTGACCAAAGACATAGCTGACTAGACATGATTTTTTTTTTGAAACTTTATCTTATACTAGCCACAGTATTTAACCCAACATATTTTTCATTCACATAATTTACTCCCCCCACCAAAAAAAAAAGGATGTTGAAAATGTTTAAGATATTCAGAGTGGTATACCACTTTGGAAAACATTTTGTCATTTGCTTTAAAAAACTAAACATACACCTACCATACTAACCCAGCCTCAGCTCCTCACACACATGTTTACCCAAGGAAAACAATAGTACATGTCCATACAAAGACTTGTATAAAATGTTTCTTGATGATAGAACACTTCCAAAAGAAATCCCAATGTCCATCAACAGGTGAACAGATAAACAGATTGTGGTACATCCTTATGATGGAATACTATTCAGCAGTAAAAACGAACGAGAAAATGACATAACAAAACATTGATGAATCTCAAGATAATTGTGCTGAATGAAAGAAGCTGGACAAAAGAAGAGTTACTGTTTGTTTAGTCACTGAGTCATGTCTGACTCTTTTGCGACCCCATGGACTGCAGCCCACCAGGCTCCTCTGTCCATGGGATTTCCCAGGCAAGAATACTGGAGTGGGTTACCATTCTCTTCTCCAAGAGATCCTCCCAACCCAAGAATCAAACCTGAGTCTCCTGCATTGGCAGGTGCCTTCTTTACCACTGAGCCACCAGGCAAGCCCCAAAGAATAACTATTGTATTATTCCATTGTTAGGGATTTTTGTCTCTGCTAATAGTTGCTTTTCTTTTCTTCTTGATCTAGTGTGAGAATTCCAGTACTCTGAGGGTAAAAATAATTGGAAAGCAATTTGAACATGATGTTGAGAGAGACTAATTAATGAAGCAGATACTAGTGGACAGAAATTAGAATGTGGATTGAGAAGTTCACCTTGGAAAGAAGGAAAAAACTTTTTTCAGGAAACCAGGACCAAAGGAATAGGGGAAGAGATGGATGAGAGAAAGGAAGTTGGAGCACCATTTCCCAAATGATTCCCTCTGAGTTGTTAGTGGGTAGTCTTGAGAACAAGACAGGGCATAGGATGGAGCTTGTGGGAATGGAGAATTTGGGAACAGTTGCACAGAAAGTCTATAGGGAATTGACAAGAGATGGGAAAACAAAACAAGCTTGGCAGCATCTGAAGTCAACTAGGATGAATTTTTGTGGAACCCACCCACAATAGTTTTGTGAAATTTTTGAAAATACTAGTGATATTCAATTAGAGGTACAGTCAACTTTTATTACTTTTTTTTATGGTGAAAATTTTATGTGTAGAATTAGTCAGCTGGACTCCATTTAGATGATCCCAATTTTGTGGGCAGCATCCAAAGTGTCATAGTCACCAGTGGAACATAAGCCTTTTTCTCTCCATCAGGCCTGATCGGGATGTTGACCTTGGCCATGTCAGAGTCATAGAGCTTCCTCACAGCCTGTCTGAGCCATTGGCCTCCCAGCTACAGTGAACACAGGGATGTTGTCCTCGATCTTCTTCATGGCTGACTCAGTGGTCAGGCAGAACCCGATGACAGTGTAGTGGTCAAGCGTGTTTCTCCTGGGAGCGCTCTCCCAAGGTGTTTGGATGGCCTTTGGGGCAGCAGTATCTTGGGCTGCTGCAGGGGAATGGCGTGTGACTCTTCATTTTCTTGTTCCTGTGGACACCTTTCAGCGCTGCCTGCTTGGTCTTCACAGCCTTTGCTTTTGCTTCAGCTTTGGGAGGAGCGGGGGTGTAACACAGTCAGACTTCCTTCTTTGCTTTCACTGCTGTCTTCATAAGAATGTTCAGCCTTCATTTTAAAAGGTAAAAGCGAAAAAAACAGAAAAACTGTGCTTGCATCTAAAAAACAAGTTTGTTTGAAGTCTGCTCTCAAACAAAGAAGCCATTACATTGAAAATAATTGAGTTGCACTGTTTAACTGTTTCCACCTCTTTAGAGACCTTCAGTAAGTGTATTGTATCTGTCATACATGAATTTTATGTAGTAACTGAGTATTTTTACAGTTAACTGTAAACACAGCTATTTTAATCGTCTTTGCTAACATTTACTGCCTGTTTACGGCATGGCAGGCACTATTTAAGGCATTTTAAGTACATTAATCTGTTTAATGCTCATAACAACATACTATCATACTTTACAGATGAGAAACCTAAAGCACAGAAAAGTTAAATATTCAATAAAGACAAAGATAGGACTAAGAAACCTGGTTCCAGAGCCCAGTGTCTAACCTTGACAGTGTAGTACCTCTCAAATCATGTCACAGTTACACCAAACAAGCAGGAGTCATGGGATATAATCAGGAAACAACATTCTTTGTGTCTCCCACTTCCCTTTAACATTTATTCTGGTTCTTTTCTCATCCTTGAATGAAATTTAGGGCCATCTTATCCCCCGTTGTGGAGGAGACAATGGTAACCCGCTCCAGTATTCTTGCCTAGGAAAATCCCACAAACAGAGGAACCTTGTGGCCCATGAGGTCACAAAAGAGTTGGACTCGACTGAACAACTGAGCACACATCCCCTGTAGAGTTGCTCTGAATAGCATAAGGGCCTACCATTAGTAACCTGCACCTCTAGTCCAAAGCAACAACTAAAACTGCAACTTCGTTACACATTTCTTTCTCCGGAAGCAGGCCTGATACAGGCTAGCAGCCTACAGCGGATGGTGGTGGAAGGCAAGTTTAACCTTTCTCTCCCAGTCCAACCTTGCATCTTACCCCCCCTCCCCCATCCTGCTCTTCTGTGGTTTCTGCTCCCAACCTCCAGGATCAAAGAGGGAAGAAGAACTAAAGTGGCAGGAAGTGTTTGACCTAACTAGCAACAAAGTGATCTTAGTTTCCTCTAGCTGGGGGGTTGAGGCCATCTCTCAGAGGCATGTTTGTGTTTTTTAGCAATTCCTCCGGCAGAGTTATCAGGGGTTTCTCACCTGTAGTTTGCTGGAGTCAGGCAAGTTCAGCTGGTTACTAGCTCCTTCCTCCACTCCCTGGATATCTGACAGTTTCCTTCGATTGGAGTCTTTTACCCACTGAAGCAGTTCTCTCATAAAGATCCATAAAGACCCTGCCAAAGCACATTCTCCCATTGAATCATACTTCATCCATAAGAAACACTCCAGCATCACTTGCCCAGGCCAATCCTAATGGTCCAAGCCACTAATACAACCACCTTACCTTTGCTCAGCCATCCCCTTAGCATTTCCTACAGGAAGTCAGGGGCCCCAGTGCAGGACACATTTCTTTAGGCTCTTTAAATCCCTAATATCTTGACTTGAGATGAAGGAGATGGGTGGGAGCTACTTTCTCTTTCATCGACAAAGAATAGCAATATAAGAACAAAAAACCTGGATGACCAATAAGCCTGTTAAAAGACGTTCAACCTCACTCATCTTTTAAGGTGATAGGAACTGAAACAAATTCCATCCTTCTTTACACATTGAAATGGAAATAACTACAAAGCCTAATGGTACTAGGCATTGAAGAGGACAAAGGAAAAAAACTTCCACTCACTGCTAGTGGAAGAATAAAGTGACGTAAGAACAGACTGGCTCTTTAAAGGTCTGCCTTTTTTAAAATGTGTAAAATAGATAGTTAGTAGGAAGATGCTATATAACACAGGGAGCCCAGCCTGGCATTCTATGATGACCTAGAGGGATAGGATTGGGTGTGGGGGGTAGGAGGGAAACTCAAGAGAGAGGGAGTATATGTATATAGTTATGACTGATTTGCTTTGTTATATGGCAGAAACCAACAAGTACCATAAAGCAATTATTCCCAAATTAAAAAAAAAAAATTTAAGTGTCAAGCAAATAAGACAGAATGCTAACATTTATAAAATCTGGGTGGTAAATGCACTAATTTTTATTATACCTAAAGTTTAAATTACTTATTTTTTAATTTTGAAATAGTTTCAGATATCAAAGAATTTTTTAAACAGTACAGAGAATTTCTATATATGATTCACCTACATTCCATAAATATTAGCAACCTTGCATAACAGTGGATCAAAATCAGGAAGTTATCATTGATACACCACTATTGTCTACTGACCTTACTCAAATGTAAATTTTTTCATTTAAAAAATGTAACCATCCTATGATTTATGTCATTTAAAATGAATCCTGGGAGTTAACTTACATGGTGACTCAGCCAAGTTGCTGTCACCAAGCAGAAAATGTATTCCTGGGCATGAAGTCTACCTATTTAGGTATTCTGTACAAGTGATGGAAAAAAAGTCTCCTTCTCCTGAAGATATACTGGAGAGATGAGGGTCATGTAACTGATAAGAAGGCTCAAGAGAACATTTTTATTCTATAGATCTTCACATCCCTAAGTGCACCAAGAAGAAAAATGTGAGAAAAGTTGTTTTCAGATAATATATCTTATAATTTTATTATGAAAACTTTAGGCTATATACAGACAATACATTTTTTCCTCAAGTAACAATGGGATTTAAATCTAAAAGACACTTAGTTTATGAGCATTCAGATGTTAAGCCTGAGCAGGCTAGTAAATTTTCTAAAAATAGCCATTGCATTTATTCATTCTCTTTTTCTCAACAAATACTTAACTATCCATCCCTCCCTAGCACACACACCCCTGTTACCTGCAAAAATCCAATGTCAAGACGTGATGGATGCTCCCATAAAAGCTAAATCAGTGTTTTCCAAATTTGCCAGATCATAAGAATCACCTGGGTTGTATGAAGAATGAGACCCTTGGACTCTACCTCAGAACCATGGAATCAGAAATTCCCTTTTTGCAGGTATCCCAGTTAAGCCTTAGAAGCAGGAAAGTTTGGGAAACAGGAAAGTTAAAGGAAGACACATCCGGCAGTTTTGCTGGTACTTGAGTTGAGTTGATGAGGAAGCCTCAGTCAATATGTTTAAGACCAGTGTTGTAACCTTGGCAGAATCCTGTCAAGAGCGCATAAGTCACCAGGGCATGTGGGAAGGAGGGGTGGGCGGCAGCGAGAGGATGGCTATGCAGGAAGGGGCTAAAATAGTTCAAAGAGATAGGGAACTGCCATGTTTAGTCACAAAACCACCCTCTTATTCATGTAGGTGCCCAACACTCCACTTTCATTTCTTCTGGGTTTCTATGAAGCTCCACCCCTACTCCAGGGGTCAAACTACCCACCTGGCTGAATCCACCAGGGTCGAAGGGGAAGACATGAGAGGAGCTGCCTAGCTGTGCAAGCTGTCTGAACCAAAGTCAAAATGCCTTAAGATGCCTCTGTGTTCTATCACTTTAGAAAGGTGGTGTTGTTAAAACATTCTTCACATAACAACTGAAGCCAGTTACTAGCCTCTGGGGACAATGATCTGTGCCAGAAGGATGCTGTAAGTTTGGAAAATTGCTCATATTGTGGGCCTTCAAATCTCAGGGAAAAAAGCAGCAAAGACACACACACACACACACACACACACACACACACTCACACACACACACACGCTCAGCAGACGAGCTGAGAGGTTGTTAATTTATCAATCTGCAAACCTGGGGCCAGGCCAAACTCTGTAGCTGTCAAATCACATATGAACCCAAATTAAAAAGCTTTATTTTTCTAGTAATGATTCATAAGAGGACCCTTCTAGAAGTTTAACTTTTAAATACCCATGGAGACAAGCAACATGAAAGGATCCAAACAAGTGTTTGTGGCTACAATGAGGGAAACAGAGTCAACATATCTAATTATATTTCATGACACTGATCTACAGTGTGTATCATAAATTACTTTAGAAATTGAAGATGTCTTGGAACTATGGATAAAGCTGGGGAGAATATAATTAAAAACATAATAATTGCCAGGGTGACACAAACAGCAGGCCAGTCACACTAACCACGCCGTGTCTGCTGCCTCGTGCCGTCTTCAGAGCAGCCCCATGAGGCAGTGGCTATTATTCCGTGCATTTTACATGTGAGGAAATTCGTGAATGGAGATGTTCAATTACTTCCTCAGGGGGACTGCTTTTCAGAGGCCATGCTGTTGACAACTACTCTCTTCATCAAATCCAGTGATTTGATGGCTAAATTTCTTGGACCTGTATCCCACTTCCTTAAGATGCCATCTCCATTTCTGTGCATTGTACTGGCATTTCACAGCCTGCCCACCCCAGCTTATCCTGATGCTTACTGTTTGTGACAGCCCTCCTGCTCTAGCACTTCTTTAAGTTGCTATTTAAATGCTTCTCTTGGTGTGTGTCTCCACCCTGAGTGGATCCCAAGCCACCTGGGGCTGAGATCATGTCCTATTACTTTGTCCTCTTCTTCCCTGAGCTCTCCAAAGTAGCAGGTATTCATTAGATAATTGATAAATATATGTTATTTCAACAGTGATGTTAGTACTGAAGTCATTATAGCTTAAAGAATGAAAAAAAATTCCAAAGACACTTAGAAAACCAATTCATTTTGAGATTAAAGTTTGTTCTCAGGGAGGACAGTTCTCAAACACAGGAGCTAACGGCTCAAGACTATTTTGTTGTTAGGAAAAACTGAATGAAAAAGTAACTACAAGCTTCATGGCCCATGTGCAATGGAATATACATTTTGTGAATCATTTTGTTGTCAATCTCTTAGTCAGCCTTTCCTTGCCAGCAGTTAATGGCTGTGCCTATTTTCTCTCCAAAGAAACAACAATTTGAAAAATGAAGATGGATTGAGCTGCAGTATCCTCACATACAGCTATTTATCATCACTAACTACACTTCTGAGTCTATAAGTATTTCAAAGTAATTTATAAGAATGAAATTCATTATTCAGAAAAACCAGTAACAGATGTCAAGGATGGAGGGTTATAGCCTGCAGGTCTTGCTAATCAGCATTTTTCTCCTTGGACCTGTCCCATTGCTCAATTCATGCCATATCGCCATGATCTTCAATAAGCATCTTTCACAGAGAAAAGTCTAGTGACAATCCTGAGAGTCAGTGATCATCCTTTACCATTCAGCTCTTTCAAATTTCAAGCAAAGACAAGAACTAGGTTTGTCTTTTTTCCGTTAGACACAAGAGTTTTCTTCCAAGGTATTTTCAATGAAATGGGTAGAATTGCACTGTTGGATTACCTGAATGGGCAGCTAAGTTTCTTTCTGCAACATTCATGAAGTACACAATGAGATGTCCCTTAAGCATGTCCTTTAAGACATGCTTTTTAATCATTCTT
Source organism: Cervus elaphus (assembly GCF_910594005.1). NCBI lineage: Eukaryota > Metazoa > Chordata > Mammalia > Artiodactyla > Cervidae > Cervus > Cervus elaphus. The sequence continues at coordinate 14,853,299 of NC_057839.1, read as the reverse complement.
TAAGTGATGACTTCTTTTTGTATCTTATATACTGAAAAGAAATTCTTTTCTTTGGTGCACTAAAGCAGGTGGCTTTTTAATAGATTGTAAACCAGTCTGTTGCTATTCACATCTCTACTTCTGTGGAATTACTTTAGTGGGATTTTTTAAAAGTGATGGCTTTATGTGTACTCTGAATGTTCCATTTGCCACTTAATAAGTCAGTTACCCAAGACTGTCTCTGCTAAATTAATCAATTTGATATTCATTGTTAATGAAGAAAGATGTTATAGGTCTAACCTACTAGAAAGTGGATATATGATTTTAAAAAAAAGACACCTGGATTTATTATATTGGAATGTATTTAAAGAAGCAAAAAATATATAAATGAATTTTTATTTTGTTCATGAGAATAGTACACGTGAAAATATATCTCCCTGCTGCAAACAGAAATCATGTCCATTATTATTATTATTAAGAATGGCATGGGGAAATCTGGGCAAGAACAGTTAATCCCAGAGAAAATGCCTCCGTGGGAACACTAGCAAGGTCAATGTCTGCTTAATTATTCACCACCAACTGTCATTCTAATTGCAAATAATAGATGAGTGTTACATGTTGAAGGTTTCTGTATACCTCTGTATTTCAAGGCTATTCCCAGCTCTCTGAGATCTGGACTCAAGAGTCAAAGCAAAAGCAATAGGCATCTGTTAAAACCACTGCTGTTGAAAAGAGAGTTTCCATTTTGCTTTGTGTGTCCTTAGAGAAAGGTCTTAGGTAATGAGATGCTAGGAGATTTAGCTCAGGTAAGCTCTGTGGAGGTAAATTCAACAAACAAAATTTATCAGGAGCAGGGAAATATTCATCATGTTATATAAAGGGTGTTATATAAAGATAAAACCTTTGGTCCATACATAAAGCAACAAGCAAGGCTTCTGGAGTTAAGTTAGCCTGCAAAATTCAAGATTATAAATCATGTTTACACAAGGCTGGGCCTGAAAAAAGTTAGACTATGAAAATGTAGGCTCTATATCACAGTAACAGGGTGAACATCTTTGGATTATAAGTCTTGGCTGCCAGTGGATACATAGGGTAAATCTAAAATGGCTCATTATCCTTGTCTACACAGATTCTTTGACAATAATTTGCAGTTTAGCTCCCTGGTCAGAGCAAATCAGGGTCATTGCTTGAATTTCCACTGGAGTGCTCAGCTGCCCTGGATAACATGCCCATGGACAAGGATTGCCAACTCAAAAACTCAGGAACAAAGCCACTAATGGCCATGAGTGAAATGGCCCTGGGGTAAACAACAGGGAGTGGCTAGGACTGTCGCAGTGTAGAGAATTCAAACCCCCTGGAAAGGAGCAGTTCCTCTGCGGGCTCCAGCCTGGTCACTGAGAGCAAATGTGGGCCCAGTATTGTTAGCTCTGACTTCCCAGAAAAGCCAGAAACCTGGGACTTTTATGCAAAAATACTCCAATTTTTCACATACTCAACTAACTCAAAAATATTAAAGCACCACAAAGAGCAACCAAAACACATCTCTTGATTAGAGCTGACATTGGGTCCACCAGTTTGCAATCCCTGCTTCAGCCTCTAAATTAGGCTAGTTCGTGTGTATTCGCTTTACATTTGGGGTAAAGGAGGCAGGAGCTTACAGGTAAATCAGTATAAAGCCATCATCACTATAGCAAAAGCACCTTTGTTACCTTCAAGACCTCCTGACTGTGGGTCCTGTGATAAGCTCAATGGTGGTACCCAAAAGGATATGTCCATGTTCTATCCCCCTGGAACCTTAGAATATGATCTTATTTTGGGGAAAAAAAACAAAAAAAGGCAGGTAGGGGGAAGAGCTTTCATAGATGTAATTGAATTGGAGATCTTAAGATGAAATCACTCTGAATTATCCAGATGGGCCCTAAATCCAATGGTAACATCCTCACTAGAGACGAAGGGATAGACGTCAAGAAGAGAAGATCGGGTAGAGATGGAGGCAGAGCTTCTAGTTATGCAAACACAAGCCATGGAAAATCTAAAGCCTCCAGGAGCTAGAAGAGAATCTCCCCTAGAACAGAGTCTCCCCTAGAGTTTGCAGAGGCACTGCGACCCTGCTGACAGCTTCATTTCGTACTTCTTGTCTTCAGAACTGGGAGCATAACTTTCTGCTGTTTTAAGTCACCCAATTTGTGGTAATCTGTTACCACAACCCTAGGATATTAATACAGGTCAATAACATCATCTTTCTAAACAGAGCTTCTATAAGCATCATGCCCCCCATCTGATATTGAAAGGTACCTCTGAGGATGGCTGCTTTAACAAGAATGTATGCCAAAAGTTAAAAATCAACTCCTCCACTTAAACTCTGGATTTCATGACATCAGCCCTAAAATAAGAATGCTCATATAACCCACAGAGAAAATTAAACTTCAGAGAAAAATATCATTCAGGAGAAAGACACACTAAAAATCCATAGACTGGGGCCACTCACTGACTATAGCTCAGAAGACAGAATAGAGAGGAGTGTCGTAACATCTGCATTCTGGCTAATGATAGCTGTTATTCATTTTTTGCCTCTTAAGTTAAAAATGAGAGCTATAACTGAGACACTTTGATGGATCTGAAGACTACTGAGACAATAGTCATTTTCTAAATTCTAGATACTTAACTAACTGTGAGTTTAAAAACCAAATCCAAAATAGTAAATTACACAAGGGTGGGAGGAATTGAAGTCATCCATTAGAAGCCACTGGGTGTTGGGATTATTCAACCCATTTATCACCCTTTCTTAATTAAGCACTTTGGATCCCCTATGATGTCCCCAAAATTGTAAGATCAAAATTAGTTGATATGTGCAGCCTAGAACAGTGCCTGGGATGCAGTAAATGCAGTTTAGAAGTTAGCTGTTGTACTTATTGTGGGCTGGTGAACTATTCATTGTGGTCAAACTTCAAGTCTTCTGAGACTCCTCCTCTGACCTCACATTCTTCTTCATGTTCCCATAGGACTATGGGCCAATTAATATTTCTGTCTTTGATTATTGGTTGCCTGTCCCACTAGTCTGTGACCACTTAAGGCCAGAGACCTCTCTTCTTGGAAATAAAAAAACTCAGTCTCTGAAGTCCACCTGGGCCCCTACACCTGCACCAACAATTACTATCTGTGTGTACTTCAGCAATTTTATCTAAACTGTAATCCTAGGTTTGCTTATGTGTAGAATGGATATAATACTACTACCTACCTTGTTCAGATAGCGACTGGCTCAGTGGTAAAGAATATGCCTGCCAGTGCAGGAGATGTGGGGTTCAATCCCTGGGTCAAAGAGATCCCTGGAGAAGGAAATGGCGCCCACTCCAGTATTCTTGCCTGGGAAATCCCATGGACAGAGGAGCCTGGCAGGCCACAGTCCATGGCTTGTGAAGAGTCGAACACAACTTAACAAGTGAACAACAACCACCTTGTTTAGATATTGCAAGGATGTAACTATATAAAACACATAAAGGACACACTTGCTACAGAATAAGAAGTATTGATTATTAGCTATTTTTATAAGCTTTGTGTATCCACCATCTAGCACTTGTTTAGTACTTGTTAGGTATGCAGCGATGTTTAGCTTGAATGTGATATCTCTGTTGGTTTCAGAGGCTGTTGGAAGGACAGCCCTCAGAGATCCAAGAACAAGCGGTGCAGTGAAACCCTTGGCTTCCTTCTCTTCTCATCACACATGTAGGTCTCGTCTCTAGTGTGATTCTAGGACTGCGTCATTCTGGGTCAGGGAGCTGCACCACATCACAGTCCACACAGATGTCAAAACCTTATTTCTCTCCATATCTGTACCTCCTTCTCCTCCTACCCATCAGAAGTCTTGCATGGATTCCAGAGCCGAATCTCTGCCAAAGTATTAACCTGGGAATCCAAGACAGACAGCCTACAATTCTCTACAGGGCTAATAGCGACTTTACCTATGTGCATTGGAAAACTTAAAATCAGTTTCTTAGTTGTCTGTAACTAGTCTCCTTTCAAGACACATCATCTAAAATCCACCACCTCTAATCCTCCAGCTTCAGGGGAGCATGTGAACAGAGGGCTTTACATACGAAGATCTGAGAGGTAAACAAGGAGGCCAGGCCAAAATACTTCTGGTTTTACTTTAACACAAAGGCAAATAAAATTCCACGGACAAAAGTTAAGTGGGGAAAGCACAAGCAGATTCAAAGGATTTTCCCCAAACCTTCCGTCCACAGTCCGTCCCCACCTGACTCCTTGTTGGCAGGATTTTCCCTCACGACATGTCTCACACGTCTGCTCTTACGAGAGGAAAGGGGAAGTCAATACCTACCTAATATGTTTCCCTCTGGTGTATTTTTTAATTAAAATTCTGTGATTGTCTCATTACAAGTGCAGTATATACTCACCAGAAAACACAGCAAAAAAATAATATTTCTGAACATCAACAGCCCTGCACATCCAGAGATAACTGATGTAAACAGTTTGGTGAGTAGCCTTTGTATTCTATACCTATAGACAGAGACATGGGCTATAGATCTAGATAATAGACTGTAGCTCTAGTTACATCTGTAAGTACAGACATAGCACATCACTATCTGTCCATTGGTAGCACTTGCACGTAGAACTGCAGAAAATGTTCAAGTTGATGGCAATTTATTGGGTGGGAGGGGCATATTTTGATTCATAATCTGCCTTCTTCATTGAAGTCAACACACACCTTGTTTAGTCCTAAATCGTTTCCCTCCTAAAACTTCAGATTGGGTTTTTCCCCACTTGTCCAACTCTAGCTTGACTCTCCCCAGTTATAATCCATTTTCTCAGCTCCTGTAAGCCCAGCTGTTTTGTGGGTTACTGGGTCCAGGGAGTCTTCAGATTTTCCTACCACAAAGAACTGGCTACTCATGTGGTGTATCGGGAAGTGACTTGGCCTAAGAATTTCAAATCAAATATATTCACCCAGAATTTGCTGTTTCTTTTTACATCCTCAGAGTCAGTCATGACCCTTGAACATGTTTCCCAATGATGGAGATTCCTTCTAAATTTGCAGATGATGCAATCTTAGATGAAATGACAAAAGTAATTATTATAAGTTGTAGATAACACTTTCTATTAGCTGCAAAGCTAAGGGCTTCAGAATTAACCCTTGGAACCACTCTTTAAATAGATACTGTTATTGTCCCCAGTTTACAAATGAGGAAACCAAGACTTAAAAAAGTATCTTATCTAAAGTTTGAGTCAAATCCAGGATTACCTGACCCCATAGTCTGGATCATGCTGCACTGAGTTTGATCTACAAGAGTTTCTCACAGAGGATTTAGCAAACACCCAGGACATGGATCCTAGGTATTAAAGTCCTCCTTCTCAAGGTTTGAATTCTTTCTGGATGAGAACTATATCAGCAGGTTTGTAGGAGGATCCTAGTCAAGGGAAGTAGGTCATCTCCCAGGAATGCCTCCTGGTTTAGAAGGTTGACTTAGCTTGAAAATATTATAAACTGTGTTATTGTTTAGTTGTTGTTCAGTTGCTCAGTCATGTCCAACTCTTTGTGACCCCATTGACTGCAGCATGCCAGGCTTCCCTGTCCTTCATCATCTCCCGGAGCTTGCTCAAACTCATTTTCATTGAGTCAGTGATGCCATCTCATCCTGTGTTGTCCCCTTCTCCTCCTGCCTTCATTCTTTCCCACCATCAGGGTCTTTTATAATGAGTTGGCCCTTTGCATCGGGTGGCCAAAGTATTGGAGCTTCAGCTTCAGCACAGCTTAAACTGTGTAATTCTGTGTATCTGATGGCTGGGGCAATCCTCTTCAGAGTGCTGAAGGCCAGGCTCAGTGGTGGGCAGGCTGAGGCTTTACCTAAAGATTTATTTGACTTGGAGCGCTGTTTTCCCAAAGACTGTGCCTCCAGAGAAGACTTAGCAATTACATGAAACAACTCCCAACCACGCCCATTTATAAATATAGTTTGCGATTGTTGAAATCAGTTGATTTGGCATGAAGGACTTCCTAGAGATAGTTTTCTCCTGTTGAGGATCTTCTGAAGTTTCTTTTTCTTTTCTTTTTTTTTTTTTTACTAACTTTCATGAGCATTTCCCTCCTACTTTCCACTTTCCTATCAACTTACTGTTGACATACTTGAAACTAGTTGTGATCCCCCCATATGTGGATAAATGTGAACCTTGTCCTCTTAAATCCATCTGATAATGGCTAACAAGAAACAAACCAAAAAATTACATAAAAAGTGTAAATCTTGGGCAGGTTGGCAATGCAATATCCAAACTAGAGTCTGGAATAGGGTATTCAAGAACTTAGCATATTTGTATCTCATCACAAATTTTCTTCTCACTTGCCTACTAATTTGATAATGATAAATGTGAAGAGCCTAGATGTAGTTGTGACATCCAATTATGAGAATAGATGTTGGGACACAGTTCTCTAAGCAAGGGTCTTAGAGATATTTCAGAAGAAAAGATTGTAGCTGATGCATAGAAACTGTATTTCTTCCCAATTATACTCCTGTGAAAGCTGCTCCAGCAATGCAGAGGAATGAGCTGTGTTCAGGGAGGGATACCACTTCTGTTGAAGCTGAAGGTAAGGAGATGGGGGCAGTGAGGAGGTTTATATATCATAAAAAAAGAGCCCTTGGGTTTAAGGCTGTCATACGTGATGGTTTTAATTTCCTATAATATAAGGGGACAGAAGAGATGGGGAGGGTAGCGGGAAGAGAGTAGTGAAATTCTGGCGCTAGTGGAGAATGAGAAAGGGCTTAGAGTATGGAAATTATTTTAAAGACACAGAGGACACCAAGGAGCCATGAGTTTGAAGACTCTGTGGAGGGCAGCAATAGGCAGGGGAGTGACAGGTAAAAATAGAAGATAGCAGGGACTTCCCTGGCGGTCCCCACACCTCCACTGCAGGGGCTGTGGGTTCGATCCTGAGTTGGGGAACTAAGACCCCACATGCCACGTGGTGTGGCCAGAAAGTTTAAAAGAAAAATAGGAGATAGAAGATAATTTGGTTGATCCAGGTTTGGAGTTTGGGCAGACAGTTACATCATAAAGTGGTGAAAGTGATGCATTTGTGTGTCTGGTTTGGATAAGGACGGAAGTGATGCCATATGTAGGGATAATCAATGTGGATAGAAAGAAATATTAAAAAGCTGGTGTACTGAAAGTAGTGGGGGGATGAATAATCAGATAAGAAGCTAAAAGGGAATATGAGAGGAAGAGAGGAGTAGGAAGAATAGAAGTTGGCCCACGATTGATAAATTTGAGCTTAAGGGAAAGTTCCAGGTGGTAAGATCCAGGGTATAGCCATCAATGGGAATAGGTGGCTGAGAGGGGAAGAACAGGAAGTGTTGAAGACACAAGACTCTTGAGGCCAATTTGTGGAAAGAGTTGACCAGTAGGATTTGAAGACATTCGTGATGATGGCCATGCTTTTTTCCTAGTACTAGTGTTATCACTATTTTCTTGTATGCCTTCTTGTTATAGGCTGCTTCTAATACATGTAAAAAAAGGAAGAAAACAAAATAGGTAGAGAGCCAGTGAGAAGACACCTTTGGATATAATAAGTGGCCTAAATGACAGGGATTATGTATCTCAGGGACCTTAATCTCTTCCTCATGTTATGGGGCTGTGTTTACATTTCTTACCTGCTCTCCTCAACTGTTGGTTTCTTGGAAGGAGATCTGTAGCTCATCATATGAGTATCCTCTTCCAGTTCTGAGCATACAAAGCACTTCTTGAGGAAAACTTCATTAATAGCTTGCGAATGGTTCTAATAAATCTTTAGATGCCTGTACACAGTTTCTACAAATGCTTAAATCAATGCTCAAATGGTCACATAATGTTTTCTGTATGTGCACCTTTGGCCCACTTGCATAAATTGGGAGATTCGGGGTGACCCTGAGAATAGGTCTGGACACTGCGGAGAAAAGGGGAAGTTCCCAGAGGACAGGTACAAGTTCTCCTATAGTTTCTAGACTCCAGCCTCTAGTACAGGCCCCTGTACTTAATAAATGCCAGAAAGGCCCAGATTAGAACAATAACATCCCATTTTCAAAGGAATCTATGTCTCTCCAATCAGACACTGAGAGGCAAGAAGCATTAGTATTACCAGAAGCTCAAGTCAGTCTGATCACCCACAGACTCAGGTTCATAAAATATTTCTTGACCTTCAGATTAACACACTCTATATATCTTTTAATGAAGGCTAGTACTTGAATTATTTTACAAACATAAACTAAATAAAGAAGATCCCAGTTGGGCAGTGTTTACTGTACTGTAGGATAATGTGTTCTGAATGGGGGTGATTTCAAGTCCAGAAATAAATAGGTAGTGTGGTTTTGATCCCAGTCCACTGACAGTTCTTAGCCAGTCTCTGAAATTCTTGGAGGCTTGGGCATGCTTCAACTCAGTGAAGGGACACCATGACAAAAAGGCAAGCTTCTTGTAAATACTGGTGGTACAGGCCTGGGCTGGACCAGGCCAGACATGTTCCCTTTGATGTTGTCTCTGTTTAGAACCAGAACCAGAGAAATTGGAGCAAGAGGGCAGGGGCGAGCCTTGAAATGGTGTGTCAAGATCTATGACTTGACAATACATATTTTTTGGTGACCATCTGGGGATTAAATTAACATATTTAAAGTTCAAAAGGGAATAGAATTCATTACTAGAATGGGAGAGGTCATTTTTTTCCTGGATCCCTCCCAAAGAGAAAATTGAGAACAGGATTTGTTGCAGGAAAAACCCAGAGGGATTTTTTTTTTCCTTCAAAGAAGCCAGCAGATGTTTTCACTCTTTTTAGAGCCAACTCTCAGTTAACCAGCATTTGGATATTCAGTTTTTCAGTTATTCACTTTTGCTTTTGTCACTCATGTCACCAGACCTGACAAGAGATCCTCTCTAGTCAGTGTTTGAGAGATTCTACTGTTTGTTGGACTATAAAGAAAGCCAAGTGCTGAATAATTGATGCCTTTGGACTGTGGTGCTGGAGAAGGTGCTTGAGAGTCCCTTGGACTGCAAGGAGACCAAACCAGTCAATCCTAAAGGAAATCAACCCTGAAGATTCATTAGAAGGACTGATGCTGAAGCTCCCATACTTTGGTCATCTGATGCGAAGAGCTGACTCACTGGAAAAGACCCTGATGGTGGGAAAGATTGAGGGTAGGAGGAGAAGGGGACGACAGAGGATGAGATGGTTGGATGGCATCACCGACTTGATGGACGTGAGTTTGGGCAAGCTGCGGGAGATGATGAAGGACAGGGAAGCCTGGCGTGCTGCAGTCCATGGGGCTGGAAAGAGTCAAACTCGACTGAGCAACTGAACAGCAGCAACTAATAGACTTGTTAGAAAATCTGTTACCAGTGAGAGCAAAAAGAACAGAAAATAAGACATTTCCCAATTTATTAGCATTTTGCCTTCTCTTCTTACCTTCTCCTTTTTCCTCTCTACCATCATACTCCCTCACCATCTCCTTCATGCCAGCAGATGGACAGGCCCTCAGAGTTTTGTCATTCCCCCCAGTCCTCTCCTCAAGACATACACCCTTCTCACAGCCCCTCCCCCTTACACAGAACACTTAGAAATTTAGGGCAGATAGCAGAATTTTTAAATGAGAATAACACTGTAATGAATTAACCTCTGGAGGTCTCATTCACTGAAGTACTTTTTTTCCAATTAAAAAAAAAATTTTGTAAGTAACATCAAAGATAGCATTGCTGTCCAGCTATAGTACTAGATCAAAGCTTCAGCATCCAAGATCATGGTCCAGTGGGATAGGCATATCTTATAATCTCAACTTCCTATACAGAAGAGAAAAAAGGAATGTATAGAACACTGTTACATCATTATTTCATTTAATTTTCTCAACAGCATGCTGGGCTATTATACAGATGATGGTTCTTGACATGCAAAAGCCTTACCTGGTTGATCTCTAAATCCATAGTTGCTGCTGCATCACCTTCCATGTATCCCTATTTATACCTCCCTCTCTCTTCACACTGTCCTCAGTGGTTGGGGACAAGAAAGGGATTCTGGACAAGAAATTTATGCAGCCTCCCTTTCCTCCCAAACTTATCCTGTCCCCCCCCCCCACTGCCCCCCCCCCCCACACTCCTTTCTTTATTCAGGGACATCTAGCCTTAGGTGAAACAGAAAGGAGTTCTCCACCGAAAGCTTTTTTTTTTAAGTTATCCTATCAAAATAAATTTAGCTTTTTCAAAATCGTTGTTGCTATTCAGTTACTCAGTCATGTCCAATTCTCTACGACCCCATGGACTGCAGCAGGCCAGTCTTCCCTGTCCTTCACCATCTCCCAGAGCTTGTTCAAACTCATGTCCATTGAGTCAGTGATGCCATCCAACCATCTCATCCTCTGCCATTCCCTTCTCTTTCTGCCTTCAATCTTTCCCATCATGAGGGTCTTTTCCAATGAGTTGGTTCTTTGCATCAGATGGCCAAAGTGGAGCTTCAGCTTCAGCATCAGTCCTTCCAATGAATAGTCAGAGTTGATTTCCTTTAGACTTGACTGGTTTATCTCCTTGCTGCCCAAGGGACTCTCAAGAGTCTTCTCCAGCACCACAATTTGAGGACATCAATTCTTTGGCGCTCAGCCTTTTTTATTGTCCACCTCTCACATCCATACATAGTTAATTTGCAAGGTTGTGTCAGGTTTCAGGTGTCCAGCAAAAATGTAAAACTAACTTTTAATGTTAAAAATTGGGGAATAAAACAAAAATTCCTCTGTAAACAACCCTTGGAATGGAAAGGAAATCAAATCAAAACCTGAAAAATGACTAAGAAATGCTGATACTATAACTACATAGCAGAATTGCTTGGTGGGAGAAAATACAATTAGCTGGTTTCAGAACAATATAATACATATCCAGATGTTTTGAAAAAATAAGAATTACAACAGACAGCCTCTGTTACCCTCAGCTACATTAATAGCCAGCCAGGATCCAGCCCAACTCACCAGCAGGCCAACAGTACATATAGAAACTTTGGCCCCCCAACCACCCAGAACCAATGCTTTGCCTCATGAGCCAGGACTAGCACTGGGGCCCCTGGAATTCCATAACCGACACATCATGACCCAGCCCTGCCAACCAGTGGTCAGCAGCCTCCACACAAGTTAGGGCCTAGAAACCAACCAGACCAGGGGCCAGCCTGTCTCACCCTAAAAGACCACCACTGGTACTCAGCCTACCACCACAGAAGGACTTCACATGCAGCCCACACAAAGGCACCCCTTAAGCACATAATTCTGGTGACCAGAAGTGAGCATGCTGCTGGGATATATAAGACATCTACAAAAGGCCATTTCTCCAAGGCTGGGGAACAACCCACTAGATACATCAAAATAAAATTGGCAAGTTAGGCAAAATGAGGCAACAGAGGGATATGTTCCAAATGAAGGAACAAGATAAAGCCCCAGAAGAAGAGTTAAGTGGAGATGGGGAAAAGACAAAGTTCACGTCAAGGTAATGATTGTAAAGATGATAGAAGAATGGATGAACAGAACAAACAGATGTAACAGAAGCTGGCTGTTGTAATTCTTATTTTTCCAATAGATATGTATTACATTGTTCTGAAACCAGCTAACTGTATTTTCTCCCACCAAGCAATTCTGCTATGTAGTTCTGTTATCAGCATTTCTTAGTCGTTTTCCAGTTTTTGATTCGATTTCCTTTTCATTCCAAGGGTTGTTTACAAAGGAAATTTTCAATTTTGGCATAGACCTTTTTTATTTTTTTGTGTTATTCCCCAATTTTTAACATTAAAAGTTATTTTTATTTTTTTGTTGGACACCTGAAACACCTGTAAGTTACTAACAAAGAGAAAATAAAAGGAAGAGTTAAACAGAGATGAAGGATGCAATAATGAAAGACACACTAGAAGGAACCAATAGTAGATTTAATGATACAGGGAATTGGATCAGCAAGCCAGAAGACAGAGTAGTAGAAATGACTGAAGTTGAATAGAAAAAAGAAATGAAGACAGATTAAGAGACCACTGGGTAAACATCAAGCATAGCATTTGAATTAAAGGGGTCCCAAAAAAGGAGGAAAAAAGAGGCAGAGAACATATTTATTTGAAAACATAACAGTTGAAAACTTCACTAACTCAGGCAGAAAAATAAACAGATCTATATCCAGGAGCATCTAGACATCTAGATCCAGGAGCACGAAAAGCATCAAGCAAGATCAATCCAAGGAGGATACTTAACAAGACATATTGTAATTAAAATAGTAAAAATTAAAGATAAAGATAGAATATTAAAAAAGCAAAGCAAAACAGAACAACATGGGGAAAGCAGCATTCCTGGGCATATATTCAAAGAAAACAAACAAAAAGACTGACTCAAAAAGGTGCATGCACCCCCGTGTTCATAGCAGCATTACTTACAGTAATCAAGATATGGAGTCAACTTAAGTGTCCATCAATGAATGAACAAGGATATGGTACACATACATACAATGGAATACCATTAAAATGAAAATTTGCCATCTAAAACAACATGAAGGACCTGGAGGATGTTTAGTGAAATAAGCCAGACAGAGAAAGACAAAGTATGTTATCACTTATAAGTAGAATAAATCTAAAAAATAAAAGACCTGAATGAATATAACAAATCTCTGTCCATAGGATAAGCTCCACAGTACCTTGTTGAATGAAAAAGGTGAAGCAGAGCAGGATGTGTAACATACTACACAAATATACAGCTAGCATATTGAAACAGCATAACTCATGAGTGAAATCACACAGTGACTTTATTTTATGTCCCACTGACCCATTAAAATGTATTCACTGGGAAAGGTCTCCTACCCCTAGATGAAAATTCATTACCATGATTTTTCTGACCAGTTGTGAGTTATACAAAGTTTTGTATCACTTTAGATCACCAGTATCAATTTAGATTTCTCAAGCTCAATTAACAAATTAGAATGCCCAGTCCTATACCATACTCAAAACTGTGAACTCAAAGTTAAGTTACCATTGCACCTCTCTTTCAAGTGAGACTTGCTTTCTCTAGCTCAACTCTGCTGCTACTTACTACTAGTTATTTCTGACCACTCTAGGGTGGGATGATGCAAGGTAAAGAGAGCTTGAAAGTAAAAATGGTGCTGTACATTCTGAGGGGCTTCCCAGGTGGCTCAGCGGTAAAGAATCCACCTGCCAATGCAGGAGACACAAGTTTGATCCCTGGGTCAGGAAGATCTCCTGGAGAAGAAAATGTCCACCCACTCTAGTATTCTTGCCTGGAAATCCCCATGGACAGAGGAGCCTAGAGGGCTACAGTCCATGGGGTGGCAAAGAGCAGGACACAACTTAGCAGTTAAACAAAAGCAAATACTCTCTAGGCCCGACAGGTGAGTGAAACAGACAGTTTTTACTCAGGTGTAGGGTGACCAACTTGTTCCAGGTTTCTAGGACCTTCCCAGTTTTAAAATCAAAGTCACTGCCTTAGAAATGCCCTCAGTCCACACGGGTTGGGATGGTCCTCATCCTGCTCAGAGGATACCGTTGTGGCTGTGTAGTGACAATCCTCCCACCATTGGAGGCATCTCACCTGTTTTCCCCTGATGTCCTTGATGTGCTCTCATTAGGGGTACTGCCTAGTCTTCCTCCTGGCAACCTTGCAGTCCTCCTCCAGATTATGAACGCTGAGCTCTCTTTCCCACCTAGATGGACTATTGCGCGTGACTTAACATAACTCTTTCCCTCCCCTTCCCCATCCCTCTCTCTCTCTCCCCCCTCTGCAGTCCACCCTGGTACATGAAAATGACCCATTTTTTGTATTGACACACGATGAGCTTCCGGAGCCAACCCACGTGACCCAAACGCCCATGGCTCTGCCCAGCTGTTTCTTTGGCTCTCAGGCGGGTGGGAGACACCACACTGTTAGCGTCTGTCACTCGGCCAGGCCCCCGTGTCAAATGAGTCCCACGGAAGGCGCCCTCTACACCGGAGGGGGTGGGTCATGCACTGCTCTCTCCAAGGAAATCATTTTCAAAATCACAAATTTATCTCACTCTCCTTTTCCATCAGCAACCCACTATTTTATACCCACAAAGTGGGTACAAAGTTGAAGGTCACAAAATTGGCTTCTGTTTCCATTGAGGATTTATATTTTGGTATGATATTCACTTCAGTATCTGGCAAGCTAATATCTGTCATCTTAGGTTCTTCACTGAAAGTGCCAATTTAACATCATATTTCTATTCTATATAAGCATAGAATAGCACTGGAAGATGTATAAGAAATAGCAGTTTAAAAAAAAAAAGTAAAGAAATAGTGGTTGGCTCCAGAATGGGAAGTAACTGACAGAGAAGAAAAGAGGAGACTTACTATTCACTATTGACATTTTAGTGTAATTTATACCACTTAAATGTACATACTGTACATATATTATTAAAACAAATTAGTATTTCTTGAAAGGTAATGGTAGAATGTCTATGATTAAACTTAAGCACAAGCCTTGTATAAATTGCCAAATTTAGCTTCTAAGCTGATAGTAATTGATAAATGTGGTTCTATGCAGGAATAGATGAATCAATTAAAAAAAAAGCAGAATAGAAAGTACAGAAACAAACCCAAAGCTATATGTGAACTTACCATGTGCTAAAAGTATCTCAAATCAACATGGGGATCAATTATTTTAAAAGCTGTGTCTGAGCAACAGGCCAGACATCTGAAGAAACATAAAGTTAGGCCTCTTACTCACTCCTAAACCAAATCAATTTCATGTAGACCAAAAAGATAAATTAAAGAAAGTTAACCATGATAGCAATAGATAAAAACACAACTAACAATGGTATGACATGGGGAAGGACATCAAGTATGATACAAATAGAGAAGCTGTGAAGGAGAAGTTGAATAATTAACTACATAAAAATTAAAGCCATCAAAATTTCCCCAAATGTAAATATTGACAAAAATACATATATATGTACACACACAGAAAAATAATCCACCAAGCTATGCACCATAGCAATCAAAGTAGTTTGATTTTATGGCCATATTACACAGGTGATTTTAATTGTCCTGTTCATTTTCTTGAAAAAAAAAGTTGTCCTGTTTTTTTTTCTTGAAATTAGTATGTATTACTTAGTAGTAGACTTATTTTAGATTGCATCAAAAATAAACTGTGATCTGTTACAATAATGATTCTCTATTGAAACAACATTTTCCCTATTGAAACAATATGTTTGCTCATTCAAAGGACATGTTTTCATAGCAGGTATTTTATCCCCGCAGTCCTATTCCTAGAGTTACTGATCCTCATCAAGAAAAAGGCTGAAACTTGAATCCTTCCATGCACTTACTTACTTTGAGCTAATGTTAATGGTCCACTATCCACAATGACACTTGAGACAGGTTCTATTGACGAACCTGAAATTGGAGACTTTGGTTATAAGCAACGCCCAACAGAATGCTATTGTGAAGGGTGTACATGCTCTAATTGATTTATTCTTTCACACCCAGGTTAAATTTTTCTAATTCCAGCTTTAGAGGACAGGGCAAGGCAGATATTTTTAGCCAGAAAGTTCAGAGAAGAAGAAATTATGATTATACTGCTTCAAAAATCAACATTTGCAGTGTTCAGAAGCTGGGGGAAAAAAAGTATAATCCACAGAAAAAAAGCTCACTTTGGGGTAAAGTACCAATAAACCACAAAACAGATAAGAAGATGTTCCATTAGTAGTAGTGATAGTGACTTTTATTGAATGTCTACCATGCGCTAGGCACTGTGCTATATGCTTTATTATGTTCTCTCAAACCAGAAGTAACTTCGTTAAAAACAGACTCCTTTATTGATTACTTTTCAAAAAGATAATTTCACAAAAGTTGGATTTTTTGAGATTTCTCTAGCTCATTGCATTATCTGGAAAATTGTTGCTGAGTACAGACATAAATAATAATAAAGGTCCTAATACCTATTAAAAGTTCTCCAGGAAGTTTTGAAATATAAATGAAGATCTTTGGACCCTTTCATTTTCCATATTGAAAAGCAGAGTTTATAGCAGTGTCAGACACCTAAATTTCTCCAAGGAGCTAGAAGATGATGATGGTGAAGGTGTTAGCCAGCACTTAACGAGCCATACTCTAGGTCAGGTGCTGTTCCAAGTGCTTTCCATGTGTGAATTAACTTAGTCCACCCAGCAACTCTATGAGGACTTACAAGTATTATCTGTGTTTTAAGAGAATGAAACTGAAGCATAAAGAAATGTTATAACTTCTCCAAGATCTCACAGCTAATGAGTAATGAGGCTGATAATTGGACCCAGATAGTCTGGTTCTGAGGCTCTTACACAACACACCACAACTTGGAGACTGGCCTCCCTAGGCCAGATCCCTTTAGGGAGAGGTGGGAGAGGGTGGGAGGGGGTATCAAGCTATCAGACTTGTAGAAATAGGTCTGCATCCTTTAACTAGCATTTCAAAATGAAAAACTGAAACATTATTTGGGCAAAATCAGTCCCACATTCTTGCATGAAATTAAACAAAAATCAGGGTGCTTAAGTTGCCAAGATAATTGCCTCAGGGTTTTATTATCCTCTGCCACAAGACAACTACATAGAAGGGAATATTTTCTTGGATACCCACTTCCTCTGTGAATCTAAAGGACCAGATTTTCACTTGCTGCCCTTGTTCTTCCCTGGGCAAGCTAGTTTGCCTTTTATCCAGTAAAGTGAAGTGAAGTGAAAGTCACTCAGTCATGTCCTACTCTTTGCAACCCCGTGGACGAAAGAGTCTGTGGAATTCTCCAGGCCAGAATACTGAAGTGGGTAGCCTTTCCCTTCTCTCAGGACCCTCCCAACCCAGAGATCGAACTCAGGTCTCCTGCATTACAGGCAGATTCTTTACCAACTGAGCTATCAAGGAAGCCTGGAATAGTAACACTGAAAATGTAGGTTACACATACTCATTATACATAGCAGAAATCAGAATTTCTACTATATAAACCATGCAATGTCTCTGGAAACACAGTTGAATCTAAGTAATGTAGTAACCTTGTAAGTCAAAACTGAGTTCAGTGCTGAAAGTGGACATGTTAGTCACTCAGTCATGACTGACCCCATGGACTGACCCCATGGACTGTAGCCCACCAGGCTCCTCTGCCCATGGAATTCTCTAGGCAAGAATACTGGAGTTGGTAGCTATTCTCTTCACCAGGGGGTCTTTCTGACCCAAGGATTGAGCCCAGACCTCCTGCATTGCAGGCCCCTAGCTTATCAGCTCTAAGACCTAGAGAAAGTAGGCTTAACTTCCCTAAACCTTAGTTTTCTCATCTACAAGATGGAGATAAAACATACTTACTTTACTTAGTTGTTGAGAGGGTAAAATGAGATACTATGTCTGGTACAGTGACTGGTAAGCACTCCGTAATTGTTAGCTTTTAACTGTTTTCATCTTCTTCTTCTTCAGCATCTCATCATAATTAACCAATACCTGCTCTGAAGTCATCGTTCTTCAACCTTAAAAGTGGTTTCAATTTGGCTGTCATCTTGATTTTAGTTTTTAAGTGTGGACAATGAGATGTTGAGACATGAGGCTATCAAAGTTTCCATCTGAAGCATCTTGTAACCTGGAACCAACAGGAAGGAACGACAGGACAAGATGATAATGAGGAAAGCCCAGCCCACAGAGCATCCTTGTGGCCAAAGCTCTTACAAAAAATGCAAAGCACTTAAGACGGAATGTCCCCTTATGTCACAGCTGAAAACCGTAACATAAATATTTTTGTCAGTTGGCTTTATTCTACAGATGTTTTCAAGGATTTGTTGTTGAAACAGCCAATCCACTTCTGAATAAACCTTTGGCAGTACTCAAAGTGTCAACTATTTAGATCCAAATTGCAGCTGAACATTTTGAAATGTATGCATCGCCCACGTGAATACTGAGTGAATTTATTATAAATAGAATTTCAATCTCTGTGAAAGAAGGACCGTCAATGGGTCAGGAGTAAACTAATTGGTGAGTGTTTATTAAACACCTTATTAATATCTCACCTCACAAGGGACAGTACACAATGGGCTAAATGATGAGTTTCCAACTGTGTGCTTGGGGAAGGCATTCTGCAAGGGAGTCAGAAAGCCACTAGAAGTTCAGTGTAACAAAACTAAATCCATTTCTTCTACTGATTTTGTGAAAGTTAAAAAGTCACTTATCCTTTCTGTTCTAAACTGGACCCTTACCCTGTGGGCCTAATTCTCCCAGCAAACTTATTTATAAGGGAATTTGAATGCTTGAGGTGGTGTCACCCATCCTCATTTGTAAGACCCACAGCTTCTTAGAAACTCATTGGGTAACTTCACACATTTTTGCTACTTTCTACTCTGAAGATGAGTTGATGTAGGCTTTAAGGATCTCAGTTTCTGCCTTTGGATGAGTTGCACTTTGAGTGACCCATTTGCCAAAGTACATCATGATAGGTGGTATAGATGACAGAATTCTAGATGGGGTGGTTGATAAAAATAAAATAATGTAAGCAACCAA
This sequence comes from Cervus elaphus, assembly GCF_910594005.1. Classification (NCBI taxonomy): domain Eukaryota; kingdom Metazoa; phylum Chordata; class Mammalia; order Artiodactyla; family Cervidae; genus Cervus; species Cervus elaphus. Next base: position 14,834,809 of record NC_057839.1, on the reverse strand, counting down.
CTTGCTCATTATGTAAAGAACTCTATACCTTTTAGAACCATCCAACATTGAACCTATTTTTTAAGTAGTGTGTGATTTGTCACTGGAACTTCAGAGGTCAGTGCCACAAAATAATCTCTAAGAGTTTTGAAGAAGAGACTTTGATGTAAATAGGTAGGGGTATTGGTTTCCTTAGACTGCCCTAACAAAGCATCACAAACGGTGGCTTAAAAGAGCAGAAATGTATTGTGTCATGGTTCTTAAAAATCCAAAATCAAGATAGTAGTAGGGCCATGCTCCCTCTGAATGCCCTAACAAAGGATCACCTTTTCTTGCCCCTTCCTAGTTTTAGCAGTTGCCAGAAATCCTTACTGCTTCTTGGCATGTAGCTGCGTTGCTCCCATCTCTACTCCTGTCCACATAGGGACTTCTTCCCTCTGTGTGTGTTTCTAAACCTCTCTCTCATTAGCAGGGTACCAGTCATTGTGTTTAGGGCCCACCCAAATCCAACATGACCTCCTATTAACTTGACTACATCTGTGCAGACCCTGTTTCCAAATATGAGCACATTCTCAGGTATAGAGGATTAGGACTTCAACCCAGGTTTTGGGGATAGGAGAGCACATAATTCAACTGACAACAGTTGATTAATTGATTCTAGGAGTTTATAATTGATCAATTAATTGATTGATTCTCAGTTCAGTTCAGTTCAGTTCAGTTGCTCAGTCGTGTCCGACTCTGTGACCGCATGAATCACAGCACGCCAGGCCTCCCTGTCCATCACCAGCTCCCGGAGTTTACTCAAACTCCTGCCCATCGAGTTGGTGATGCCATCCAGCCATCTCATCCTCTGTCGTCCCCTTCTCCTCCTGCCCCCAATCCCTCCCAGCATCAGGGTCTTTTCCAATGAGTCAACTCTTCCCATGAGGTGGCCAAAGTATTGGAGTTTCAGCTTCAGCATCAGTCCATCCAATGAACACCCAGGACTGATCTCCTTTAGGATGGACTGGTTGGATCTCCTTGCAGTCCAAGGGACTTTGAAGTGTCTTCTCCAACACCACAGTTCAAAAGCATCAATTTTTTGGTGCTCAGCTTTCTTCACAGTCCAACTCTCACATCCATACATGACCACTGGAAAAACCATAGCCTTGACTAGACGGACTTTTGTTCACAAAGTAATGTCTCTGCTTTTTAATATGCTATCCAGGTTGTTCATAACTTTCCTTCCAAGGAGTAAGTGTCTTTTAATTTCATGGCTGCAATCACCATCTGCAGTGATTTTGGAGCCCCAAAAAATAAAGTCTGACACCGTTTCCACTGTCTCCCCATCTATTTTCCATGACGTGATGGGACCAGATGCCATGATCTTAGTTTTCTGAATGTTAAGCTTTAAGCCAACTTTTTCACTCTCCTCTTTCACTTAAATCAAGAGGCTTTTTAGTTCCTCTTCATTTTCTGCCGTAAGGGTGGTGTCATCTGCGTAACTGAGGTTATTGACATTTCTCCTGGCAATCTTGATTCCAGCTTATGCTTCCTCCAGCCTAGCATTTCTCATGATGTACTCTGCATATAAATTAAATAAGCAGGGTGACAATACACAGTCTTGACGTACTCCTTTTCCTATTTGGAACCAGTCTGTTGTTCCATGCCCAGTTCTAACTGTTGCTTCCTGACCTGCATACAGGTTTCTCAAGAGGCAGGTCAGGTGGTCTGGTATTCCCATCTCTTTCAGAATTTTCCACAGTTTATTGTGATCCACACAGTCGAAGGCTTTGGCGTAGTCAGTAAAGCAGAAATAGATGTTTTTTCTGGAACTCTCTTGCTTTTTTGATGATCCAGAGGATGTTGGCAATTTGATCTCTGGTTCCTCTGCCTTTTCTAAAACCAGCTTGAGCATCTGGAAGTTCACAGTTCATGTATTGCTGAAGCCTGGCTTGGAGAATTTTGAGCATTACTTTACTAGCGTGTGAGATGAGTGCAATTGTGTGGTAGTGTGACCATTCTTTCGGATTGCCTTTCTTAGGGATTGAAATGGAAACTGACCTTTTCCAGTCCTGTGGTTCTAGGAGCTTATAATTCCTTTCTATCAAACTGATGTCATTAGTTGGCCCAGCAGTTATTAACTAGCTCCTTCAGTACTAAATAGAATACTACTAATGTGAGGGGGTTTTGTTTTTATTATTTTGATGTCTTGCTAATTTTATTAGTCTTGTGTTTTATGAAGTATTAAGGAACCTTCAGTTGTCTTGAGTCAGAGCACAAGATGTTATTTACAGTGTGTTTTTAATTCATATTCAGGCTTACCCACCTCACATTTGCTTATGTTCAGAAATATACAGATGCACACTACCAGAGTTGACTTACAGTGTATAAGTGAGATAGAATGAACTTGGAAATTTTTATTAGAATTTTAATAATAGACTAGACCACAGATATTAGCCCCTTTTGGAAAATGACCAACTGGTCTCACCGGTAAATCAGAGAACAATTTCATGGCTTCGGCCTATTCTCCTATGCTGATTTGTACATATCTTGATTGAAAACTGTGGTGTTTTAGATGCATACATTTAAATGGTTTAGTTTTCTCTTTGTTCTGACAGGCAGTTTTTATATCTGTCTATTGTAATTAACTGAAGGGTTTCTCAACCTCAGCACCACTGATACTTTGTGCTGGATAATTCTTTGTTGAGGGAAAGCTGCCCTGTGCTTTGTAAGATGTTTAGTAGCATCCCTGGCCTCCACAATGGATGCCAGTAGCACCTCTTCCCTATAATCTCCATCCACCCAGCGTGACAACCAGAAACGTCTGCAGACATCTCAAGTGCCCCTGGAGGGGAGAGTGGTCACTATCACCCCTAGCTGTAAATCATTGCTTTGCCAAAATTTTAAAAATTGATATTCTTTGTTGTTGCTTCCAAATTTGTCTCCTCAGTCCATTCAAATCTGTACTCAATTTAGGATTAGGCCATGAGCAGAAAGATTAATCATGGTTAGTTTAATTCTTATACTTCTGAGTCTTAAGGCCCCTTAACCCTTAAAAACTGAGGACCTCAAAGAGCTTTTGTTTATGTTAAGTATAATCCTTCCTTATTTATAGCATGAGAAAAATTCAATGTTTATGTATTCATTTAAAAATAATAATAAATCCATTACATGTTTATATAAATAACATATTTTATGAAAATGAACTATATTTTTCAGAAAAAAAATAGAAAAATAACATTGTTGCATTGCTACAAATATCTTTAACATCCAGCTAAATAGTAGACAGCTGGATTTTCATCCGCTTTTCATCTTGTTGATAAATGTTGTAGTTGAAGTATGTAAAGAAAATTCCATACAGATATACAGTTGGAAAACAGAGGAGTGTTTCAATTGCTTTTTCAAGTAGTTTTTGATATTTTTCTTTAATACTTCCCCAAACTCTCCTTGTATGTAGTTGTTTTTTAAGGGTTACTTTGTCATGTTAAAATTCTTTTGTCTGTCTTTCACTTTTAACAGCTGTTTTACCCATTCGTTGGTCATGTGAAAAATACTGGTTCATTGAGTTATGTGCTGCTTCTAAAATTTTTGACACATTAATAAAGTTTATTGTTCTAATATTGAACACTCATGATCATTAACATCATTACCAATCCCATCAGCAATGTCTTCAAGTATTAGATTGTTGTCAAGCTCACAGCGGTGGATATGAGTGTTCCAAAGATCTAATTTTCACTTGAAAGCTTGGATTTTATCATTGGCAAAGAATACTGTGGGTTGCTTCCCTTGAAGTGGCAGACTCACTTCATTAATTTTTCAGAAAATGTTTGACAAATACTCAAGTCTGAATAACTATAATTTGTCTGTCAGTCGTTCTTGCAAATGAAATCTTGTGTTCTGTGAAAAATAACTATTTAGCTTGCAACCCATACATTTAAATGTGCACTTTTCCTCAAGACAAGCATCCTGTTTTAGTGGGCAGCAGAAGTGTCTTACATGCCCTTCCCATTTTGTCACATGGAATACTATAAAGAAGGCTGAGTGCAGAAGAATTGATGCTTTTGAACTGTGGTGTTGGAGAAGACTCTTGAGAGTCCCTTGGACTGCAAGGAGATCCAACCAGTCCATCCTAAAGGAGATCAGTCCTGGGTGTTCTTTGGAAGGTCTGATGCTGAAGCTGAAACTCCAGTACTTTGGCCACCTGATGAGAAAAGCTGATTCATTTCAAAAGACCCTGATGCTGGGCAGGAGTAGAAAGGGACGACAGAGGATGAGATGATTGGATGGCATCACCGACTCAATGGACATGGGTTTGGGTGGACTCCGGGAGTTGGTGATGGACAGGGAGGCCTGGCATGCTGCAGTTCATGGGGTCGCAAAGAGTTGGACACAACTGAGCGACTGAACTGAACTGAACTGATACTTAATAGTACTTAATAGTTTACATTTAATAAGATTAATCATTTTTATGTTTGATCAAAGATGTTCTTAAAAGAAACTGTCTCTATTTTCACTGCTAGTGTGTTATTGAAGAATTCAGTATCTGCTAGCATAGTTTGATGCCACTGTTTTGGTCTGTGGTCAAGCACCAACAGGTGCAAATATCAATACAGTGAAAAAGGCAAATAATGTCAGTCACTGAGCTTTGTCCAACTCTTTGCGATCCCATGGACTGCAGCATGCCAGGCTTCCCTGTCCATCATCAACTCCCAGAGCTTACTCAAACTCATGTCCATTGAGTCAGCAATACCATCCAACCATCTCATCCTCTGTCATCCCCTTCTCCTCCCACCTTCAATCTTCCCCAGCATCAGGGTCTTTTTAAATGAGTCAGGTATTCTTTGCATCAGGTGGCCAAATTATTGGAGTTTCAGCTTCAGCATCAGTACTTCCAGTGAATATTCAGGAATGATTTCCTTTAGGATTCACTGGTTTGGTCTCCTTGCAGTCCAAGGGACTCCCAAGAGTCTTCTCCAACACCACAGTTCAAAAGCATCAATTCTTCAGCGCTCAGCTTTCTTTATAGCCCAAATTCTCACATCCATACTGGATGTGAGTATCCACTACTGGAAAAACCATAGCTTTGACTAGATGAACCTTTGTTGGCAAAGTAGAGTCTCTGCTTTTTAATATGCTGTCTAGGTTGGTCATAACTTTTCTTCCAAGGATCAAACATCTTTTAATTTCATGGCTGCAGTCACCATCTGCAGTGATTTTGGAGCCCAAGAAAATAAAGTCTGTCACTGTTTCCATTGTTTCCCCATCTATTTGCCATGAAGTAATGGGACCAAATGCCATGATCTTACTTTTCTGAATGTTGATTTTAAGCCAGCCTTTTCACTCTCCTCTTTCACCTTCATCAAGAGACTCTTTAGTTCCTCTTCACTTTCTTCCATAGGGTAGTGTCATCTGCATATCTGAGGTTATTGATATTTCTCCCAGCAATCTTGATTACAGCTTGTGCTTCATCCAGCCTGGTATTTCACATGATAGAACTTCTGCATAGAAGTTAAATAAACAGGGTGACAATTATAGCCTTGATATACTCCTTTCCCGGTTTGGAACCAGTCTGTTGTTCTATGTCTGGTTCTAACTTGCTTCTTGATCTGAATACAGATTTCTCAGGAGGCAGGTCAGGTGGTCTGGTATTCCCATCTTGAAGAATTTTCCACAGTTTATTGTGATCCACACAGTCAAAGGCTTTGGCATAGTCAATAAAGCAAAGGTAGATGTTTTTCTGAAACTCTCTTGCTTTTTTGATGATCCAACAGATGTTGGCAATTTCATCTCTGGTTCCTCTGCCTTTTCGAAATCCAGTTTGAACATCTGGAAATTCACAATTCAACTACTATTGAAGCCTGGCTTGGAGAATTTTGAGCATTACTTTGCTAGTGTGTGAAATGAGTGCAATTGTGCAGTAGTTTGAACATTCTTTGGCATTGCCTTTCTTTGGGATTGGAATGAAAACTGACCTGTTCCAGTCCTGTGGCCACTGCTGAGTTTTCCAAATTTGCTGGCATATTGCGTGCAGCACTTTCACAGCATCATCTTTTAGGATTTGAAATGGCTCAGCTGGAATTCTATCACTAACTTTGTTCGTAGTGATGATTTCTAAGGCCCACTTGACTTCACAGAGCCAGGATGTCTGGCTCTAGGTGAGTGATCACACCATCATGATTATCTGGGCCATGAAGATCTTTTTTGTATAGTTCTTCTGTATATTCTTGCCACCTCTTCTTAATATCATCTGCTTCTGTTAGGTCCATACTATTTCTGTCCTTTATTATGCCCATCTTTGCATGAAATATTCCCTTGATATCTCTAATTTTCTTGAAGAGATCTCTAGTCTTTCCCTTCTATTGTTTTCCTTTATTTCTGTGCATTGATCGCTAAGGAAGGTTTTCTTATCTCTCCTTGCTATTCTTTGGAACTCTGCATTCAAATGGGTATATCTTTCCTGTTTTTCCTTTGCCTTTCATTTCTCTTCCTTTCTAAGCTATTTGTAAGGCCTCCTCAGACAACCATTTTGCCTTTTTGCATTTCTTTTTCTTGGGGATGGTCTTGATCACTGCCTCCTGTACAATGTCACAATCCTCCCTCCATCCATACTTCTTCAGGCACTCTGTCTATCAGATCTAATCCCTTGAATCTAATTGTCAAAGAATAATAGTGTCATAGAATTATTACCAAAAAAAAAAATTTTTTTTTAACCTCAGGGACTTCTAGAGGCCCACAGAGGCTAAATCCAAGAACTGCTGAAATCAGTCTACTCCATACTTCATTTGAATAATATAGAAAATATCTCCTGATAGACTTACATTGTAGTAGATACATGTCTTCAAACTAAAACTCAGTAGATCCCGAGAGCTGCACATGCACTCCACAAACATATTTCCCACCACCACCACCAAAATTTGGGAAAGATATGGTTCTTCTCCTTGACAATAGTCTCAGAGGTTAGAAATGTGTCTTCTTCATTTTAGTCTTTCTTGATGGAGCTAATATTTGTTAATATATCAGCACTACTCTCTTGAACTTTTTTTCCCCTTAAAGAATCAGTTTCAGTTCCAAGGAATTTGGTAAAGATGTACACATTCACTCTTTTTCCAACATAAAACTATGCTCAGATTAGACATTCAATTGTCTAATATATTATGAGCTGTTGATAGTATCTGTTGTTGAGTGACTAACAATTGTCAGAACTTTTCAAGAATGACCAAGTGGCTGTAAACGTTCCTAAACATGTCTCTTGGTGCATACTTGTCTAGAGCCGTAGGTCTCACAGCGTGGGCCCTGGACCAGTAACACTACCTTGCTAGTAATACAGTTCTTGGGCCCCACCTCAGACCTACTGAATCAGAAACGATAAGGACAGGCTCAGCAGTTTGTGTTTTAACAAGCCCTAAATGTAGTTCTGGTGCTCACTTAAGCTTGAGAATAACAGATACTGTGTGATCATGAATTTATCAGTTTCTTCTTGTAGTTCTATTTGTATTTTGTTTGTATATTTTGAAGTTACATTTTGGGGATATGTGAATTAGAGTTGCTGTATTTTCCTGGTGAATTGAAACTTCTAGGAAAATGTGATAATTCACTTTATTTATAGTAAAGCTTTCAGCCTAGAAGTGTGTTTTGTCTGATATTAGAACAGTCTTGCTAACTTTCTCTTGTTCTCTGCTTATCATTTAGGTTTTCATCCTTTAACTGTACTTTAATATACATCCTTAACTGTAACATCCTTTTCCTGTACTTAAGTTTTTGTTGAATGTGGACCTTGTAAGACAACTTATTACCTTTCAAAAAATGCAAGCTAATAGTCTTGTAACTGAGGAGTTTAGTCCACCTATATTGATTACAGGTCTGTTTTAATGCCTTCCTACTGTCTTATTTTTACATTCTGTTAGCTCTCATTTTTCCTTTTTATTTGGTTTCTCTTTTTTGCTTCTTTGGGTTACTGGAGATCTACTTTTTCCTCATTCTATTTTTTCTTCTGCTTGTTTTATGCTCTTAGTGTTTTTCCTAGAAATCATTTTAATATGCATATTTAATTTTTAAAGTCTGAATTTAATCAGCATTTCTACTCTGAACAATATAAGAAGCATATGACATTTTAATGTTGAAGGGAGCTGTTCCTGACATGTTTTATTAATCAGGGATTTTAGTTTTTAAATTTATGTCTTAACTCCATAAATTAGATATTATTGTTTTATTCCATTGTTCATGTTTAGATACCAGTGCAGTACTATTCTTGATGCTTATTATTTTCCTTGTAATTTAAGTCTTCTTGGAATCCTTTTCTTCATGAAATCTGTCATGTAGGAGATCTTTTTAGATCTGGTGGTGGCAAATTCTCTCAGTTTTTTATGAAAGGTTCACTGTTTTATCCTATTTTTAAATGATAGTTTCACTGGGTAAATAGTTCTACCATGATAGTTATTTTATCTTCAGCAGTTTAAAAACAATATTCTAATATTTCCCCCTTTCTGTGTTGTTGAAAAGTCAACTGTCTAATTGTACTTTTATAGTAAACCTGCCTTTCTCTCAAACTGGTTTTTATTTTACTTCTAGTTTCTCTAAAAGGTAGCTCCATCAGCTTTCTATTTGATTTTCCTAGGGATTTACTGGGATGTCTAAATCTAAGAATTGGTCTTTGCATAGAGATAAAAATTCAGTTATACAATTTTCATGTAACTTAAACTCTAAGTTTTCCTGTGATCTTTTCTAGCAGTCTGATTACACTGGATCATATCTCCCCATGCTCAGTATCTCTAAGCCTCTCTTTCATATATTTTTACTCTTTTTCAAATCCTTCTATTTTCTTTTAACTTTATATCTGATAATTCCACCACCTCCTGCCTTTGTGGGTCTGTTTCGATAGTTGGTTGTTTTGCTCATTCTTCCTTGGGGTGGCCTGTTTCTCCATGTTACTGCGATCTGGGAGGTGGGGTGGAGAGAAGGATGGTGGTGCATGTTCCTTGAAATTTGACCCATAAGAATTCATTTGAAGCCTGGATTTAAAGAGGATTTATTTTGCTTCTGCTAGGTATCTGTGGACAATACCAACTTGGGATCATTGTAAACACTTTATATGTATGTGCGTGCTAAGTTGCTTCAGTCATGTCCACCTCTTTGCAACCCTATGGACTGTAGCCTGCCAGCTCCTCTGTCCATGGAGTTCCCAGGCAAGAATACTAGAGTAGTTGCCATGCCCTCCTCAAGGGGATCTTCCCCACCCAGGGATCAAACCCCCATCTCTTATGTCTCTGGCATCAGCAGCCATTTTTTTACCACTAGCACTCTTTGAGAAGGCCAAAGATGTAGAGGTATTAGGATTTATGATTGCAGACCCCTGTCATTAGAAATTCATCAAAGAGACATTTTAAAATATTTTTCCATCCTTATTTTTCATTTGTATTATACAAATTAATTGATGGAGTCTTTTATTGTAAGTCCTCTTATATCCTCTTTGAGAACACTTAATTGTCATACAAAGTGAAGAGAATAAAGAACATCTAAAGGCTGGCTAATTATAACCCTGGATTATTTTTAAATGAAACTTTGTTAGGATCTCAGGCAACACAATCCAATGTATCTTACTTTTAAAGTCAGTTTCAGAGCATTTCATAAGGCAATGGTAGCAGAATGAGTTGATTTTAAAGAGTGCTTGCAGCTGCTGCTGCTGCTAAGTCGCTTCAGTCTTGGCCGACTCCCTGCAACCCCATAGACGGCAGCGCACCAGGCTCCCAAGTCCCTGGGATTCTCCAAGCAAGAACACTGGAGTGGGTTGCCATTTCCTTCTCCAATGAAGGAAAGTGAAATGTGAAAGTGAAGTCGCTCAGCCGTGTCCGACTCTTAGCGACCCCATGGACCGCAGCCTACCAGGCTCCTCCGCCCATGGGATTTTCCAGGCAAGAGTACTGGAGTGGGGTGCCATTGCCTTCTCCGAAACAGTGCTTAGGCAGGCTCAAAATGTGAATGAGGAAAACATGGAAGTTCCAAGTTAACATTAAATATTTATGTGGAAGTTAAGATTTAGAGATTTAGAGATTCAGACGTGGGTTTGCTTCCCAATGTGAATGGGCTGGGTGTACCAGTGTGGGTCCTGTGTTTAAAAAAAAGAGTAGTAAACTTCAGAACATGCTAAGTGAAAACCCTTAGGTGCAGAACAGTGTGTATAGCCTGCTGCCTTCGTGTAAAAATAGGAGGGGACGGATATGCATTTCCTTGTGTGTGTGCATGAAGTACCAAGGGAAGGATTCCCGAAACTCCAAATATTGCTTGCCTCTGGAGATAGGAACTGGATGATGGGGGAGAGGGATGCGGGACAGACGTAATACACATTTTTCCACGTGTACCATTTTGAACTTTAGAGTTTTGTGCCATGAAAATATATTATCTATGCAAATAAATGGATATATAGATGCCTAGATAAATATAATGACAGGAAGTTGATGAGTAAATGAGAGAGTGAATGAATGTGTCCTTTAACTGGATGCACCATGTACTAGCTATTGTCTGAGCCCTCTTGCCTTCACTTCCTTATCTGCAAAATGCAGAAAATGGCATCCACCCCTCACTGGATTGTTGTGTGAATTAAATAAGACAAGTAGTCAGAACAAAGTGTAGCACATAGTACATAAACACACACAAAAATGCTAGTCTCTTTGTTTTGCTAGATATTGAGAACATGGGCTTGTGTTCATCTACACCTCAACCTATAAGTAGGTTCTCCTACTTCTGTGAGATATTGTGCAGAATTTTTAACTTCTCTTGCCTTCAGTCTCTATAACTGTAAAATGTGAATAATAATATAACAAAAGCAATAGTCATGAACTCAAAAAGCCATCTCACTGATATTTGTTGATATTAGAAAATAATTGTTGATGTTTTTCAGTGTGGTGTAATGGTATTTTTATTTTTAATGAGTCCTTGTATTTTATAAATACATACTAAATCTTCATGGATAAAAATATCTAAGATTTGCTTCAAAAGAATTAATGATTGCCATAAATGAGACATGAGCTCATGACGCTCATTAGACTACTCTCTCTGATTTTGTGTATGTTTGAGTTTTTCCCTAATAAAATGTTTTTTCCCCCCAGGGGGCTGTCATTAGGTGAGAACATACATCGTCCAGTAGCAGGTATGTAGGCATGACTCAGTGAATGGCTACTGGAAGCAGGTGTAGAGCTGGTGGTTACAGCAGGAGTTGTAGCATCCTATCTGCTTTTATTAGCCTCAGTTAGATGGTCAGGAACAAAAGCTTACAGCAAAACAATGGATTAACTGATACACATGAGGCAAACCATCCTATATTTAATTATCCTGATGAAGATCCCAGCTTTCTGACATATGGGAAAGTACCAACCTATACTCCCACCCCCAATGCAGAAATCTGCAGTGTCTTGACACTCAACAGTCACAGCTCTCAGCCCAAAACCAGACTCTGGAAACCAGTAGGATTCTCTTTCCATTTTTAAATGGCAGCAACCATTTTAACTTCATTTGAGCTCCAATTTTCAGCTTAAACAGTACCCAACAGAATGGGTGTTTTCTTTTCTTTTCTTTTTTTCCATGGAAACATACCTTTGCAAGCAAATACCTTATTTTCAGCCATTTAACCCTGAAGAATGAAGTACATTTCAGTTACTGATGTATGGCCAGTTTTAACTTGAACACTCATCAGTATTGGAGGAGCGGGGATTTGAAAATACTGCCTTCAAAAAAAAAAAAAAGTTTTCCCTTTAACTTATTTTTACCCTTCCCACCTCTGTCTCCATGGAAATGGGGTCAGAGGCCACAGGGAGCTCTTAGGGAGCCAGCAGCTGAGAATGAGAGTTCGCACTTAGAGATTTCAGCTGAAAGCTATAAACTCCTTCATAAAGACCAGCTGAGTCTTGGCCACTACGGTCTCTGATTTTTTACACTGGTAAATAAGGTGCTTTTTTTTTCCTATGTGGAGGAGGATGTGATGCTAGTAAGTAAAAACCATTTTTGCATTTAAACTTGAAATTCTTCTCTGCAGTAAATCAAAGACATCCTTTAAGAAGTTATTTTCAACTTAAAAGTTTTAAATGGTCATGCACATTTGAAATTAAGCAATTATCACTAGTTTTACCTCTGTCCTCCTTTCAAGCTTATGATAGTATCAGATATTTGAAGGAAAACATGTGTGAGCTAAATCATTGCATACTATCAGTTGTAAATGATTCTAATGGAATATCACTGCAGCACGATTCAAAATCATTTGAACGAAAATAAAAATCTCCAGAATACGGGTGGTCAGTATCATTCCACAGAATGTTTTATGAATTAAAGTATAATTTACTATTACTTCCTTGTTTTTCTTGAACTGTTAACACTATTTCTTTCCTTCTTTCCTTTATTTTTTGTGCTTGAAGGGTTCAGTTTATTTTCTTATAAGCCATTTGAAAATATCCGAGAAGGCTAAATACTCAAATATGCCAGCTATGTTAAATTATTTTTATATATTCTACATTATCCTGTTATTCAGTAGCATCCAAGTAATTATTGAAACAGTATGAAATATAAATATGGTTTGAAAAAGCCCTGGCAAGTCCTGATTACATTTGGAGTTAAAAAGTCTGTGTTTCAGGCTATTCCCTTTTTTTTTTTAATATTCCTTTTCTCTTTATGCCACACATCTTTATAGTTCATAGTTTATAGACTCAGCATTATTCCCAAGCAAATTTTTCAAAATTTCATCATTACTCTGACATAGAACATTCAGTTATTACTTTTAATCATTAATCGCACAACTGCTCTGAAATTTCCAGAATTTAGTTTGAGTAAACATCAGAACTACAGCACCTCTCTCAGGGGCGGTAATCAATCTCTCTCTCTCCCATACACTCTCTCTCTCTCTCTTTTGTGTCCACCAGTCTCAGGATATTGCCTTCTTCCTTAGCATTTCCTCTGTCTCTCGGCCTCCTTGCCTGTCTCTGCTGAGCCCTCGCGGTGTCCTGGGTTGAGCCCTTATTCCACTTTCCTTTGCTCGCGGAGTGAACAGAACATTGTGTTCTGAAGCTGCCCCAGCACACATGCTTCACAATGCTGCCAAGTTTGCAGCTGACCAATTGGCCTACTTTAGAGGGCCTGATTTATAAAATTTACAACCCTTAATTTCCACCACCCCACTCTTCCTCCCCAACACACCCCTGAAAAAGAGTGTGCCAAATGTACTGATAAATCAAGCGTCCTTTGGTTTCGTTGCAACAAAATCAGCAGTCATTTCTCTCCCCTTCATTGGCTCTCAGCCTTGCCATTCCCTCCTGAATAGATGGAAAATAGTGGTTGATGTGTTGTAGGAAGACATTTGATAGTGGCCGCCTCTGAATTAATAACTCATTTTAAGAGAAATGTACTAACAAAATCATACGCTCCTCAGTTTCTGGAACTGCACTTCTAAGGTAATTCCTGTTCCAAAAACCAATTCAGACAAGTTTGTCTTCTTCCAAATTAGGAAGGTGGAGTTGGATCCTTGATTTTTTTTCAATGAGGTTGGGTCAGGCGGGTCTCCTGGGTTACAGGCAGATTCTTTACCTTCTAAGCCACTAAGGAAGCCCCTTTTGTATTTAGATATTTTGAATACTCCTTCTTGGCATTTGACTCATTGAAGTTTTTCAAATAGATGCAAGGTCAAATAGGATGGGTTTCCCTGATAGCTGAGTGGTAAAGAATCTGCGTGCAATATAGGAAACCTGGGTTCAATCCATGGGTTGGGAAAATTCCCCTGGAGAAGGAAGTGGCAACCCACTCCAATATTCTTGCCTAGAGAATTCCATGGACAGAGAAGCCTGGCAGGCTACAGTCCATCAGTTTGCAAAGAGTCAGACACAACCGAGCGACTAACTTATAAGAAGGCCAAATAGGAGAAGGTGAGGATTTAATGGAGTAAAGAAAAGCTGTGGAAATTGGTTTCTCATGATTTTAGTGATTTCTTATGGCTTTCTTTTTTTTTTTTTCCTGCTCACTTCTTTAAGAAAAGGAGCCCTATCAGAGTAGATCTGAAGATTTACAAGGCCTGATGTTTCTTAAATAGGGAGCCCTCTTTATGAAAGAGATGAAACTAGATTCAGGGTAGAAATCTATTTTAAATGAAAAACAGAAATGATAACAAATTACAAATTCCAAAAAGCATCCAGGAAAATAGCATTATTATCCCTAGTATTAATTAACAATCATTGTTACTGTTACAATTTAACTGGTTGACCCACATATATAATGCACATTTTCCCTGTATGTTTGTTTTTATACGCTTTGATTTTCACATGGTAAAAATTTTATAATACCATTTATTATAAAATTTAATAATAAATGAGAGAATAGAAAGATAATTTTGTCTTTCTGCTGGCATAGTAGATAGAAATATATTTTTTGTTATTGATGGCTTAGAAAAGGTTTTTTTAGCTTCAGAACTTGTTGGTCATCCCACAGCTCAATTTCTTGCCCTAAAGGTGCTTTGTGTCCTAGGAAAGGCCCTCAGAGGCTGCAGACCTTTGATATCACTGGAGAGGGCTCCAGCTGGCCATTTGGCCATAGCCTCAGGGGCTGATTCAACTAAGCCAGGTCTGGCATCCGGTAAGTCCTGGGCAGGAGGAGGGGGTTGCAGGGCAAAAGGTGCCCTGATAGGGGAGCGGCATTTTAATCAGAATCTTCTTGATGCCAGAGTTGGGCTCAGGGTACTTGGAGAGGCCCCCATGTAGTATAGAATGTCACTAGGCACCAACAAAATTTAAGGGGTTCCTAGGAGCCCACTGATCTTCCCTGTAGATCAGGATATAGAGGACAACCCCCTGGCTGGCGCAGGGTCTGTGTATCCATGAGTTCCAAATCCCTGAGCAAGACACACAGAACAGGGGGCCCATAAAAGCAAGCAGCCATGAAGACTGAAGTTCATTAGTTTTACTGAGAATCTGCCTCTGTAGCTGAGCATATAGTGGACATTCAGCTAACTGAAAACAACACTGACTTCCCAAGTGAGCCCAAGTGAGCCCTACTTAATATATGTGAAATTATAGGGTCCATAGGCAGGTTCATGACTATATCCTTATCATTTAGGACAGTACCTAGCACATGGTTGGAACTCAATAAATATTTGCGAAGTGAATGAGAAGTATTTTTTTCTGAATATTTTTCCATTTGCAGAGGGGACCAAAGTTAGTTACCAACACCTCTTATTTTCCTGGGTTAAAACAGGCCAGCCAACTGGAAGCCACTGGATATTGCGCACTTTTAATGTCTTCATCCACCCTTACTCTTTCTTACATCATCCAAGCTCCTTCCCCCCACAATGGGTGGCAGGCAGGACTTTAAAGCATAGTTTAAGCATCATGTCATTTTCTTTTCATTTTGAGTACATGCTCTTTTGCTGTCCAGATAGTCAAATGTCAAGCCTTTTCAGCTGGGATTCTTCCAGTTATGCTATAAGGCCCGAACTTTTTCAGAGTACAAAAACTGTTTACCCTTAAAAAAACTTAGTTAAAACATTGAGAGATTTTTCAAAATATGAGTATGTTTTCTTCTTATTTCTTGAGGATTCTGAGATGCTCCTTTTAACCTATTGGA
Source organism: Cervus elaphus (assembly GCF_910594005.1). Classification (NCBI taxonomy): domain Eukaryota; kingdom Metazoa; phylum Chordata; class Mammalia; order Artiodactyla; family Cervidae; genus Cervus; species Cervus elaphus. The sequence goes on along the minus strand of NC_057839.1, from coordinate 14,819,260 downwards.
AGAAGATAAGGCAGTCATCGTGTTTAATGTGGGGATTATTGTGACCTTTTCATTTCTGAAGCCTGCATGTCAGAATGTGGCCATGTCATTATCACCATAGTGAGTAGCGATGGAAAGAACGCATGAAACTCATAGATGACATAGAATTTTATGCTGACAAGTGACATCCTGTATCCTACCTCTTTATTAGTGAGGAAATTGCTGGTCAGAAAGATTAAATGAATTGCCCAAAGTTATAGTCATGACTGGCATTAATCAGAAGTTCTAAAAGGCAGCATAATAAAGCTATTCCTCAAAATAAGTTTTGGAACTTTTCTTATCTTTTATATTCATTTCCTCATCAACTTGTATCTCTAATACTATAAATCCAGTTAACTGTCTCTGCATCAGTAATGTTCAAAAACCCAATGTTTTATCAATATAAGATACACTGGAAACTGAGTCAGAGATGCTGCCTTGGAGGAACTTGACCTTGGCATGGTGCTGAGCACCTAGTGAGCATTTGAAGAACACTTACTGAAATAAACTGAGTACACTGAATCTTTGTCTCTAATTTCCTATACAACACTGCAAAATTTTATTCAACAAGCACTTATTAAACCACTGCTCTGAGTTAGGTACTTTGCTTATAGGGGACTACATTGAAAATTAAGAAACAAACCCTGCCTTCCAGGTGATCTTTGTTCAGTGAAGAAGACAGATGCATAATCTGTTAGTTTCTGTGGCTGTGTTGTTGTTGTTCAGTTGCTCAGTCAAGTCCAACTCTTTGTGACCCCATGGACCGCAGCATGCCAGGCATCCCTGTCCTTCACCAGCTCCTGGAGCTTGCTCAAACTCATATCTGTTCAATCGGTGATGCCATCCAACCATCTCAACATCTGTTGTCCCCTTCTCCTCGTGTCTTCAATCTTTCCCAGCATCATGGTCTTTTCTAATGAAAATTGGCTCTAGACATCAGGTGGCCAAAGTATGGAGTTTGGAGTTTCAGCCTCAGCATCAGTCCTTCCAATGAATATTCAGGATTGATTTCCTTTAGGATTGTCTGGTTTGATCTCCTAGCAGTCCAAGGGACTCTCAAGAGTCTTCTCCAACACCACAATTCAAAAGCATCAGTTCTTCAGTGCTGAGCCTTCTTTAGGGTCCAACTCTCACATCCATACATGACTACTGGAAAAACCATAGCTTTGACTTGATGGACCTTTGTCAGCAAAGTAATAGCTCTTCTTTTTAATATGCTGTCTAGGTTTGTCATAGCTTTTCTTCCAAGGAGCAAGCGTCTTTTAATTTCTTGGCTGCAGTCCCTATCTGCAGTGATTTTGGAGCCCAGGAAAATAAAGTCTGTCACAATGGCTGTGTAGGAAATTACAAATTTAGCAATTTAGTTTATTAGCTCACAGCTCTGCAAGTCAGAAGTCTGGGTATAGCCCAAGTGGGTTCTCTGCTCATGGTCTCACAGGGCTGAAATCAAGGTGTTAGGTAGGCTGCATTCTTGCCTGTTGCTAGCATCTGACTCCAAGCATTTGTGCTTGTGACAGAATTCAGTTCCTTGGGATTGTGGGACTGAAGATCCTTCTAATCATCAGCCGAGGGTCGTCCTCAGATTATAGAAGCTGCCTCCCTTCCTTGCCCTGTGGCCCCTTCCATCTCCAAGCAAGTACAAGATTATCTTCTTTGTATCAAATCCCTCTCACACTTCAAGTCTCTTTTGAAGAGCCTCATCTCTTTTCAAAACTGACCTGATCAAGTAGGTAAGTCCCACAAAGAGTAATCTTGCTATCTTAAAGTCAAGCAATTTGGCACACCTTTTGCCATATAGGTTATATAATCATGGGAATAACATCTCATATTCACAGACCCTCCTCCAAGGCAATGCGAGGGAATTATACAAAGGACTCATTGAGGGGTCATGTTAGAATTCTGCCTGCTGCACATAACAAAACATTAGCATCAACCAGGATAAATGATATATTGAACTAGCTACAAAGAGCAACGAGAAGCCAAAGAAGTGAACAAATAGCTCTGCCTAGGGAAATATATAGAATTAAGGCAGGAGAAAAGGTAAAATTTAAGCTGGTCATAGAGAATGAATAGGAGTGCAACAAATAGAGAAGTCTCATGTGTGTGTGTATGTTGTGTGTGCATGTGTGAGTGTTTTCTTTCTTGTTTGAGTTCATGGAGCCTGCCACCTCTGGGAACTACTATCCCTAATGCTCAAAATATCAAGCCTAGTCATGGATTCATAAGAAAAGTTTAATAAATATTTTGATTGATGCACTATCTAAGTTATGAGCTTCGTATTATAGAATCTCAAACCTCTTTTTCTTACGCATCAGAGATTAAAAATATAATGTTGAAAGTCATGTATTAGACAATTGGGGAAATCTGAATGCTTTTATGATATTTGGTTAAGTTCAGTCAATCAGTCATGTCCAACTCCTTGTGACAGCGTGAACCACAGCATGCCAGGCTTCCCTGTCCATCGCCAACTCTCAGAGCTTGCTCAAACTCATGTCCATTGAGTTACTGATGCCATCTAACCATCTCATCCTCTGTTGTCCTCTTCTCCTCCTGCCCTCAATCTTCCAGCATCAGGGTCTTTTCAAATGAGTCAGTTGTTCCCATCAGGGGGCCAAAGTACTGGAGTTTCAGCCTCAGCATCAGTCCTTCCAATGAACATTCAGGAATTATTTCCTTTAGGATTGACTGGTTTGATCTCCTTGCAGTCCAAGGGACTATCAACAGTCTTCTTCAACACCACAGTTCAAAAGCATCAATTTTTCAGCACTCAGCTTTCTTTATAATCTAACTCTCACATCCATACATGACTACTAGAGAAACCATAACTTTGACTACATGGACCTTTGTTGGCAAAGTAATGTCTCTGCTTTTTAATATGCTGTCTAGGTTGGTCATAACTGTTCTTCCAAGGAGCAAGCGTTTTTTAATTTCATGGCTGCAATCACCATCTGCAGTGATTTTGGAGCCCAAGAAAATAAAGTCTGTCACTATTTCCATTGTTTCCCCATCTATTTGCCATGAAGTGATAGGACCAGATGCCATGATCTTAGTTTTTTGAATGTTGATTTTAAGCCAGCTCTTTCACTCTCCTCTTTCACTTTCATCAAGATGTTCTTTAGTTCCTCTTCACTTTCTGCCATAAGGGTGGTGTCATCTGTGTATATAAGGTTATTGATATTTCTCCCAGCAATCTTGATTCCAGCTTGTGCTTCATCCAGGCCAGCATTTCACATGATGTACTCTGCATAGAAGTTAAATAAACAGGGTGACAATTACTGTCTTGATGTACTCCTTTCCCGATTTGGAACCAGTCTGTTGTTCCATGTCTGGTTCTAACTGTTGCTTCTTGATCTGAATACAGATTTCTCAGGAGGCAGGTCAGGTGGTCTGGTATTCCCATCTTGAAGAATTTTCCACAGTTTGTTGTGATCCACACAGTCAAAGGCTTTGGCATTGCAAATAAAGCAGAGGTAGATGTTTTTCTGGAAGTCTCTTGCTTTTTCGATGATCCAACGGATGTTGGCAATTTCATCTCTGGTTCCTCTGCCTTTTCGAAATCCAGTTTGAACATCTGGAAATTCACAGTTCATGTACTGTTGAAGCCTGGCTTGGAGAATTTTGAGCATTACTTTGCTAGTGTGTGAAATGAGTGCAATTGTGCAGTAGTTTGAACATTCTTTGGCATTGCCTTTCTCTGGGATTGGAATGAAAACTGACCTGTTCCAGTCCTGTGGCCACTGCTGAGTTTTCCAAATTTGCTGGCATATTGCGTGCAGCACTTTCACAGCATCATCTTTTAGGATTTGAAATGGCTCAGCTGGAATTCTATCACCTCCACTAACTTTGTTTGTAGTGATGCTTCCTAAGGCCCACTTGACTTCACAGAGCCAGGATGTCTGGCTCTAGGTGAGTGATCACACCATCATGATTATCTGGATCATGAAGATCTTTTTTGTATAGTTCTTCTGTATATTCTTGCCACCTCCTCTTAATACCTTCTGTTTCTGTTAGGTCCATACTGTTTCTGTCCTTTATTGTGCCCATCTTTGCATGAAATGTTCCCTTGGTAGCTCTGATTTTCTTGCAGAAATCTCTAGTCTTTCCCATTCTGTTGTTTTCCTCTATTTCTTTGTATTGATCACTGAGGAAAGCTTTCTTATCTCTCCTTGTTATTCTTTGGAACTCTGCATTCAAACGGGTATATCTTTCCTTTTCTCCTTTGCCTTTTACTTCTCTTCTTTTCACAGCTATTTGTAAGGCCTCCTCAGACAACCATTTTGCCTTTTTTCATTTCTTTTTCTTGTGGATGGTCTTGATCACTGCCTCCTGTACAGTGTCACGATCCTCAGTCCATTGTTCTTCAGACACTCTATCAAATTTAATCCCTTGAATTTATTTGTCACTTCTACTGTATAATCATAAGGGATTTGATTTAGGTCATACCTGAATGATCTAGTGGTTTTCCATACTTTCTTCAATTTCAGTCTGAATTTGGCTACAAGGAGTTCATGGTCTGAGCCACACACAGTCAGCTCCCGGTCTTGTTTTGCTGACTGTATAGAGCTTCTCCATCTTTGGCCGCAAAGAATATAATCAATCTGATTTTGGTGTTGACCATCTGGTAATGTCCATGTGTAGAGTTTTCTCTTGTGTTTTTGGAAGAGGGTGTTTGCTATGACCAGTGCATTCTCTTGGCAAAACTCTATTAGCCTTTGCCCTGCTTTATTATGTACTCCAAGGCCAAATTTGCCTGTTACTCCAGGTGTTTCTTGACTTCCTACTTTTGCATTCCAATCCCCTATGATGAAAATGACATCTTTTTTGGGTGTTAGTTCTAAAAGGTCTGTAGGTTTTCATAGAACCATCCATCTTCAGCTTCTTCAGCATTACTGGTCAGGGCATAGACTTGGATTATTGTGATATTGAGTGGTTTGCCTTGAAAACGAACAGAGATCATTCTGTCTTTTTTGAGATTATGTCCAAGTACTGCATTTCAGATTATTTTGTTGACTATGATGGCTACTCCATTTCTTCTAAGGGATTCCTGCCCACAGTAGTAGGTATAATAGTCGTCTGAGTTAAATTCACCCACTCCAGTCCATTTTATTTCACCGATTCCTAAAATGTCAATGTTCACTCTTGCCATCTCCTGTTTGACCACTTCCAATTTGCCTTGATTCATGGACCTAACATTCCAGGTTCCTATGCAATATTGCTCTTTACAGCATCGGACTTAACTTCCATCACCAGTCATATCCACAACTGGGTGCTGTTGTTGCTTTGGCTCCATCTCTTCAACCAACATGGGGAGTTCATCTTTCAATGTCCTATTTGCCTTTTCATACTGTTCATGGGTTTCTCAAGGCAAGAATACTGAAGTGGTTTGCCATTCCCTTTTCCAGTGGACTGCATTTTGTCAGAACTCTCCACCATGACCCGTCTATCTTGGGTGGCCCCACACAGCATGGCTCATAGTTTCACTGAGTTAGAGGAGATGGTGGTCCATGTGATCAGATTGCTTACTTTTCTGTGATTGTGGTTTTCATTCTCTCTGCCCTCTGATGGAGAAGGATGGGAGGCTTATGGAAGCTTCCTGATGGGAGAGACAGACTGAGGGGGAGACTGGGTCTTGTTCCCCAGTCTAATATAAGTTCTGGCAGCTCTATGTTGGGGTTGATGATGACCTCCTCCAAGAGGGCTTATGCCGCACCCAGGTCTGCTGCACCTAGAGCCCCTGCCCCTGCGACAGGCCACTGCTGACCCGTACCTCTGCAGGAGACACTCAAAGGCGGGTCTGGCTCAGTCTCTGCGGGGTCTCCTGGCGCGCACAAGGTTTTGCTTGATCCCTTGGAACATCTCTCGCGGGTATGGGGTTTGATTCTAAATGCAATTTTGCCCCTTCTACCATCTTGCTGGGGCTTCTCCTTTGCCCTTGGATGTGGGGTATTTTTTTTCAGTGGGATCCAACATTCTCCTGTCAATGGTTGTTCAGTAGCAAGTTGTAATTTTGGAATTCTCGCAAGAGAAGATGAGCACACGTCATTCTACCCAACCATCTTGTCCTTGTTAATTGATATTAAATATTTTAAAAATATTGTTAAGTATCATAATGGTCTCATGGATTTATAAAAAGAATCTTTATATTTTAGAAATATATATACACAACATTTGCTAATAAAATCATACAGTATCTTGAAAAAGATAGTAAAATTTGATTTTCTAAAAAGTTTTAAGATATTTGGAAATAGTCATGTGTGTACACATAAATGTGTACATATAGAAAACTATACCACTGATTTTTAGTAACTGACTTCTAGTAACTTCTCCTGTATTTTTCTCTTTTGCTTATCCTGCCCTTTTATATTAGGGATGTTCAGGTACTTATTAATTAAAGAGATTTCAGTTTTAAGCAGCAGAATCTGACTCTACTTAATTCAAGGGAGTTAAAAGGGGAAATTGCTAGAAGCCTGGTTATCCAGTAGCAGTAGCTAGTCACTAAAGATAGCCCCCAATGAACCACACCTCCCAGACTCTGCGACCTTACATAGGTCCACACTGAATTTCAGTTGGCACTTTCACTCTTTTGTTGTGATTTGTTTGTATTCTTTTGTCCAGTTTTATTGAGATTTAGTTGACATTTAATATTGTATGTTTAAGATGTACAAAATAATGATGTGTGTATTTGTGCAAATGATTACTACAATAAGATTAGTTAAAAATCCATCACCTTGCGGAGTTACAAATTTTTTTCCTTGTGATGAAAATTTTTCAGATCTATTCTTTTATCAACTTTCAACTATATAATACAGTATTATTAAACGTACTCACCAGCCTGTACATATACCAGAATGTATTTATTCCATACCTGGAAATTTGTACATTTTTACTACCTTCAACTAATATCCCCAATACCCTCAACCCCTTCTCTGGCAAGCAGCAATCTATTCTCTATTTCTATGAGTTTTGTTTTCACTTATAAGTGAAATCAAGTGAAATCATATAGTATTTATCTTTCTCTGTCAAACTTATTTCACTTAGCATAATGCTGTCAAGTTTTATCTATACTGTTGAAAATGACAAGATGTCCTTTTTATGGCTGAACATTATTTCATTTTTTCCTATTTAAAAAAATTTGAGATATAATTGGCATCTAACATTACACTGGTTTAGCGTTTTTAAACATAAAGATTTGGTATATGTATATATCATAATATGATAACCACAATAAGTTTAGTTAACATCCATCAACACACACAATTACACTTTTTTCTTGTGATGAAAACTTTTAAGATCAGCTCTCTTTACAACTTTCAAATATGCAATATAGTACTGTTAATTATAGTCACCATAATATATGTTACATCCCCAGGGCTTATTTCCTTTATGATTGGAAGTTTAAACTTTTTGGCTACCTTCAGACAGTCTGCCCACCCTAGTCCCTTGTTTCTGGCAACCACCAATCTGTTCTGTATCTGTGATTTGGGGTTTTGCTTGTCTGTTTGCTTGATTTTAGATTCCATGTATAAGTAGGATCAATCACATGCCATTTGTCTCTTTCTGTCTGACTTATTTCACTTAACATATGCCCTCAGTGTCTACCCATGTTGTCACAAATAACAAGATTTCCTTCTCTAGTGGCTGAAATACATACATATCACATTTTCATTATTCATTCATTCTTCAATGGGCACAAGTCATTTCTATATCTTGGCTATTGTTAATAATGCTGCAATGAACATGGGGGTACATATACTTTTTGAGTTAATATTTTCATTCCCTTTGGTAATATTTATTCCCAGAAGTGAAATTGCTGTATTAAATGGTAGTTCAATATTTAATTTTTTGAAGATCCTCTATACAGTTTTCCATAGTGGCTGCACCAAGTTACACTCTCACCAACAGTAATGTGGGAATTTTGCTCCACATTCTTGCCAACATTTGTTACTTCTTGTCATTTTTCTAATAGCCATTCTAACAGGTGTGTGATTTTGATTTACATTTCCCTGATGATTGTTGATGTTCAGCAGCTTTTCAGGTACCTGTTGGCCATCTGCATGTTATCTTTGGAGAAATGCCTATTTAGCTCCTCTACCCTTTTTTTTTTTTCTCTACCCATTTTTAAATCAAATTTCTTGTTTCTTTTTTCCCCTCAGTTGACTTGTATGAATTTTTTATGTATTTTGAGTACAAACCCCTCATCAGATATATGATTTACAACTATTTTTTCCTGCTCTGTTTTCATTTTGTTGATAGTTTCCTTTGCTGTGCAGAAGCTTTTTACTTTGGTGTAAAAAGCTATATTTGTTTATTTTTGCTTTTATTGCCTTTGCTTTTAGTGTCAAATACAAAAAAAAAAAAAAATCATTGCCAAGAGCAATGTCATGGAACCTGTTTTCTTTTAGGAATTTTATGATTTTGGGTCTCATGTTTAAGCCATTGATCCATTTTGAGTTGAATTTTAAGTATGGTATTGAGTAGTGTCCACTTTTAGTCTTCTGCATGTGGCTGTTCAGCTTTACCAGCACCATTTGTTGAAGAGACTGTCTTTCCCAATTATGTGTTCTTGATTCCCTTGTTGTAAACTAACTGATTCTATACATGTAGGTTTATTACTGGACTCTCTTTTCTGTTCCATTTATCTATGTGTCTGTTTTTTATGTCAGTACTATACTCTTTTGATTACTGTAGCTTTGAAACATAGTTTGAAATCAAGAAATGTGTCGCCTCCTGTTTTATCCTTTTTTCTCAAGATTGTTTTAGCTATTTAGAGTCTTTTCTGATTCCGTACAGATTTTAGGATTATTTGTTCTATTTCTATGTAAATGTCTTTAGAATTTAGATAGGGGTTATATTGCCTCTGTAGATTGCTTGGGGTAGTATGGACATTTTAAAATATTAACTCTTAATAATAATGAGATACAGCATAATTTTTTAGACTTGTAAAAAAAAGTAAAAATAAATATTAACTCTTCTAACCCATGAGCATAGATCTTCACTTACATGTGCCTACTTCAATTTTTTTCATCAATATCTTATGGTTTTAAATTTACAGGTCTTTTACCTCCTTGGTTAAATTTATCCCTAAGTATTTTGTTCTTTTTTATGCAATTGTAAATGGGATTATTTTCTTAATTTCTCTTTCTGATAATTAGTTATTAGCATGTAGAATGCAACTGATTTTTTATTGATTTTATATATTCAAGCTTAATTGAATTTTTTATTAGTTCCAATAGTTTTTTTGTGAGGTCTTTAGGGCATTCAATACATGATAGGATGCCATCTGCTAATAGTAACAGTTTGCTTCTTTCTGATTTGGATGCCTTTTATTTCTTTTTCTTGTCTAACTGCTCTGGCTTGGATTTCCAATACTATATGAAATAAAAGTAGCAAGAGTGGGCACCCTTGTATTGTTTCTGGTCTTAGAGGAAAAGCTTTCACCTTTCCACTATTAATAATGATGTAATTTGGGGGCTTGTCATATATGAGCTTTATTATGTTAAGATATGTTCCCTCTGTATCTACATTGTTGAGAACTCTCATCACAAATGGGCTGAATTTTGCCAAAAGCTTTTTCTATATCTATTGAGATGATTGTGTGACTTTTATCTTTCAATTTGTTAATATGACATATTACATTGATTTGCAGATGTTGAATCATCCTTACACTGTTGGAATAAATCCTAATTGATCATGGTATATGATCCTTTTAATGTATTGTTGGATGCAGTTTACTAATAATCAGTTAAAGATTCTTTGTGTCTAAGTTTATCAGGAATACTGACATGTAATTTTCTTTTCTTGTGGTGTCCTTTTCTGGTTTTAGTATTAGGGTAATACTAGTTTTGTAAAATAAGGTTGGAAGTGTTCCCTTTTCTTTTTTCTGGAAGAGTTTCAGAAAAATTGATGTTAGTTCTTCTTTAAAAGATTGGTAGAATTCACCAATAAAACCATCTGGTCCTGAAGTTTTATTTGTTGGGAGGTTTTTTATTAATGATTTGATCTCCTTACAAGTAATCAACCTATTGAGATTTTCTATTTCTTCATGATCCAGTCTTGGTAGGCTATGTGTTTCTACGAATTTATACATTCTTCTAATTTGTACAGGTTTTTAGTGTTCATGTTTGTCTTTTATTATCCTTTATGCTTCTGTGGTACCAGTTGTAATGTCTCCTCTTTCATTTTGCATCCTCTTTTTTTTTTTTTTTTTTGGTGAATCTAGCTAAAAGTTTATCTATTTTGTGTGCTCAGTTGCTTCAGTCATCTCTGACTTTTGCGACGCTATTGACTATAACCCTCCAGGCTCCTCTGTCCACAGGATTCTCCAGGCAGGAATACTGGACTGGGTTGCCATTTCCTTCTCAGAGTATCTTTCCAACCCAGGGTTCCATCTCCTGCATTGCAGGCAGATTCTTTACTGGCTGAGCCATCAAGGAAGCCCTATCTATTTATCTTATTTAAAAATAAAAAATAAAAAAACAGCTTTTGGCTTCATTGATCTTTCCGTTGTCTTTTTAGTCTCTATTTCACTTATTTCCTTTCTGATCTTTGTTATTTCCTTCCTTCTACTAACTTTGGACTTGGTTGTTTGTTTTTTCCTTCTATTTCTTGAGGTATAAAGTTAGATTTTTTATTTGAGATCTTTTTTGTTTCTTAGTAAGCATTTATCATTATGAACTTTCCTCTAAGAGCTGCTCTCTTGCTACAAACCACACATTTTAGTATGTTGTATTTCCATTTTCATTTGCTTCAAGATACTTTCTGATTTCTCTTTTGATTTCTTTGTTGACCCAATGATTGTTTAGTTGCAGGCTGTTTAATTGCCACGTCTTTGTGAATTTTCCAGTTTTCTTTGAATTGATGTCCAGTTTCATATCACAGTTAGAAAAGATGGATGGTATGATTTTAATTTCATTAACTTTATTAAGATTTGTTTTGCGGCCTAACATTTGATCTATCCTGGAGTAAGTTTTGTGTGAGCTTAAGAAGAATGTATTTTCTGTTGTTTGGGCATGGAATGTTCTGTATATGTCTGTATATGTTCTGTACATGTGTGTGCTCAGTCACTCAGTTGTATCCAATTCTTTGTGACCAGTCTTCTCTGTCCATGGGATTTTGCAGGCAAGAATACTGGAGTGGGTTGCCATTTTCTACTCCAGGGGATCTTCCCCACCAAGGAATTGAACCTGAGTCTCCTGTGTCTTCTGCATTGGCATGCAGATTCTTTACCACTGCATCACCTGTTAAGTCCACACAATTTAATATGTGATTTAAGGCTAATTTTCCTTATTGAATTTTTGTCTGGATGATGTTAACATTGACAGGTATCGAAGTCCCCTACTACTACTGGATTTCTATTTATTTCTCCCTTTAGGTCTTTTCATATTTGCTTTACACATTTTGGTGCTCTTATGTTGGGTGGACAGATACTTACAATTATTATATACCCTTGATGGACTGACCCCTTTATAATGACTTCTGTGTCTCTTTGTCTAATATGAGTATAGTTACTACACTTTTCTTTTGGTTCCCATTTGTGTGAAGTAATCTCTTCCATTCCTTTATTTTCAGTCTGTATGTATTCTACATCTGAAGCAAGAGTCTTAGGCAGCATATAGATGGGTCGTGTGTTTTTTTTTAATCCACTCAGCACCTTGTTGTCTTCTGACAGAAGAACTTGGTCTATTTACATTAAAGTAACTATGAAAGGTATGGACTCATTGCCATTTTGTTAATTATTTTCTGGCAGTTCTGTAATGCCTTTTCTTCTTTATTCTTCTTTTGTTCTCTTCCTTTGTGATTCATTGATTTTCTATAGATTTTTTTTTCTGTGACTGCTTTCAATTAACAGAATGCCACAGACATGATGTTGTAACAGTGAGGGCTCTAAACCTTAAGAAGGTATTTTTATACGGGGAGTCCTGACCACCACATACACATGGTGCCGTCAGAGCCTCACCTGAAGCTTACATCCTGTTGGACCAAATGGACTTAACTTACATATATATAATAGGTAGCAAATTTCTTTTATGCTTAAACCTTTATATTCTGTATTTTCTATTAGTTATAGCTGAAATGATCTTTGTATAAGGGCCATTACCAAACAAGAGAGAGTTTTTATAAGCTAGGCAAATACCTCAAGAGAGGGGTTTGGGGAAGAAAAGATACATGTATATGTATGGTTGAGTCCCTTTGCTATTCACCAGAAACTACCACAACATTGTTAATCGGCTATACCCCAGTAAAAAATAAAAAGTTTAAAATGTAAGGGGAGAAAAGGAATGTAACGCCTTTTCACTTAGATCACTTAGAGCTGTCTTGTAAGCACAGAAATCTGGGACAGTAGAGGAGGATATGAGGTCACACGGTATCCTATTGCCTTTACAACTCTTCACGTCACCTGTGAGGAAGGGAGAAAGATGGGAAAGTAACTAAACCTACTGAGCCCCTACTACGCGCTAGGCCCTGGCCTTGGTTCTTTATGTATCTTATTGAATCTACACAAAAACCTTTGGAGGAGGTCCTCTTAACACTGCAGATGTAGAAGCTGCAGCTCTGAGGGGGTAACTTGGTGAACATTGTGTTGCTGTCAGGCAGGTCTTCCATCTGGCTGCAAAGCTCCTTCTCTTCCCCTCTCTCCTTTGTTCAATCCTGGAAGCACCCTTTTATATCAGCTCTGTTATCTCCACCATTAAGCATAATTATCAGTGAGGATTAGGAAAGGAAGGCATAAAAGCAACTCTGGGCACAGGAAGCCCTGGAGATAGGATTAGAGGGATAAGATTTGCCCTCATCCTCACTCTGTTCCTTGTACGGGCTATTACATATTCATGGCCATACGTGTTCCATGTAGAACCACTGAATGCTGAAGCATAAGAGAACTTTGTGTCATCTACTCTTATCTTTTCTTTCTACAGTTGATGAAACTGAATCCAGAAAACTGAAATGACCTGCCCTAAAGCCACACCGTTAGAGACAGTGCTTGAACTAGAACCAGAGGGTGCTTTTAGCTCCACCTCTCTGGACTATAGCATAGCATTATTTCAAAGTTCCGACTCTGGAACCACACTACCTGGGTTCAGTCCTCAGCCCTGTCACTTCCTGAGTGGGTTGGGCAAGTAATTTCCCCACCTGATAAATGGAGCAAATAACATCACCTCTCTCTTGGATGTGAAGCACATAAAACAGTATCAAGAACACAGTGAGTGCTATGTGTTTCTTACCATTGACCAGCTTACAACTCATGGTCTTGGTGACATTGATTCTTTGCCCATTCTGGCCCTGTCTTGAGCACCTCCCAGGAATCTTGCTATACTCCAGTTACCTTCAGTGTGAACTGAATTACAGTCTTTCAGTCATCTGCCTATATCTGCTCTAAAAAAGAATTTTTGATCCATGTGCTATGAGGTAAGGGAGACAATAGGACAAGACCCCTAATTTTGGTCCTACTATCTCTAACCTTTAGTTTTCCCTTTTTGCTTTTCTCACCTGTTGATGGCAATAGAAGGAGCAGGGCTCAGAGTTCTCCTCATCTCACCCTCTCAATTTTGAAATCTGCCACTAGGAAAGGTTCTGATAAGCTAATTCTTGGGTAACTTACTGATAAGGCCTAACCAATAACCTATGCTTCTAGGAACATTTTGGAGTTTTACAACAGGTTAAAGCCTAAACCAAAAGATCTCTAATGTTAGTGTTTTGGTATGAGTTAGGAGAAGGATAGGTTTGCACTTTGGTTTTGTGTTGCTGGTATGGGACTGAGGAAAAGGAAAGGGAGGAAGCCCATGTCTTTCTTATGAACTCAGGTTCTATCCTCCAGGCTGGGAGTGAGCTAACCATGTGGGCAGTTGGGGAGAAGTACTGAATTTCTTCCCAGGATTTCTTGAGGCAACTCAACTAGGATAGAAAATCAGAATTTCTTTCAGGGGAACCAAAGAGTGGGGGTAGACGGTGACTCCGCCAAAAAATAGAATGTTTACTGAGAACAAAAACATGCATCATATCTAAGCCAGAATAGGATAGAGTGACCCACAAGCAATGCCAGGAATGAGTCTGAGCCCTGACCTTACACTCTTTTTTAATTTGAGCTGGCTCTGTGCACTATGAGACAGTAACAGATTCAAGGTCCCAAAACATGTTCACTTGTTGCTGCCCTTTCTTGCTGTTCTCAGGGTTGGTACACCTTCTAAAGAGCTGTGGATGGAGGAAGCCATTGACTAATGTGACCAAGACTTACTTGGACTCCTGGAAAAGCAAAATTCCAGCCAGGCCCATCCATCAGCCCACACAGAGCTCCCTCTGCACTTATTTCAAATAAAGTTCTGTGGAAATGTAAGGAGGAAGTGGATCTACAGAAACTAGAAATCCAAATGTAACAGTTCGTCTACTAGAGGAGAAGAGCTAGATCAGGAACCTAGTGATGGGCATGGGAGTAGGGTGGGCAGCAGGAGCAGGAGCAAAAACGCATGCCTTCCTGATTGTGGGTCATTATAGGCCTTTATGCAGCAAACACTAGCTACAGCCTTAATAGATATGTTTTCACACATTAAATAACATGTTTCACACATTAGATAACATGTTTTCACATATGTATATCACTGGTTTTTCAAACACATTTGGAAGCTATAGTGTAGTAACATGATTAAGCTGCTACTAAGTCGCTTCAGTCGTGTCCGACTCTGTGCGACCCCAAAGACAGCAGCCCACCAGGTTCCTCTGTCCCTGGGATTCTCCAGGCAAGAATACTGGAGTGGGTTGCCGTTTCCTTCTCCAACATGATTATCATCCCTAATTTATAATTCATTGTCAATGAATGCATAGTAAAATTCAACGACTCTTATACAGGGTTCCATGAACTTATTTTGACTTGCAAGAGAACTTCTTGTTCTTGTAAAGGTTGGAAACACTGGGCTATGTATATGTCTTTTCATTGTCACCACCATGTGATTTCAACCCAGTGCTCGGTGACAACCTAGTGGGGTGGGATGGGGACAGGACAGGAGGGGGATTCAGGAAGCAGGAGACATAAGTATACCTGTGGCTGATTCATATTGATGTACAGAAGAGGCCAACACAATACTGATGTTCTTGATCACTGCCTCCTGTACAACATCACAAACATAGTTCTTCAGGCACTCTGTCTATCAGATCTAATCCCTTAAATCTATTTGCCACTTCCACTGTATAATCGTAAGGAATTTGCTTTAGGTCATACCTATGTTCACAGACAGATTCTTAACCACTAGACCACCAGGGAAATACTATTTTATTTTCTTTTATTAAAACTGTTGACATCCAAACCAATGCTTATATATATAACATTGAAGAAGTGATACTTCAAATTTATATCCTCCTTCATCACCTTTGTACTCCTCCTCATCAGCACCAAAGAATCAGCTGCCCTTTGTGTTTTGTTGGGAAATCCATGTTCACAGTATCTGTTCCCATGTTTAGTAAGCAGACTTTGTTTCCTTAAGTTGAGACACCACCTCTGTGACCTGACATTTATTTTAGGAGCCAGAATGACTCTGGTCCCTAAAATAAATCTCAGGACAGTCAACAAATTTCTGAATATCCTATGATAATTGCAAGGCTTCCCTGGTGGCTCAGTGGTAAATACCTGCCTGCCAATATAGAAGATACAAGCTCAATCCCTAGATCAGGAAGATCCCCTGGAGAAGGAACTGGCAACCCACTTCAGTATTCTTGCCTGGAAAATCACTTGGACAGAGGAACCTGTTGAGTAATAATCCAATCCATGGGGTTGTAAGAATCAGTCACAACTTGGTGACTACACCACCATCACCACCATGATGATTGATTCCTTGCTTTCAGGGATTATTAAATATGAAATTCTTTCAAAACATGTATATATTTCTGCTTCCTCTGTCAGATAACACAATCATAAAAGGGCTAATGTACTTTATACTCTCTGAACTCTGAAAGTCTATGATTTGAGAGCACTAATTTGGAGAGTAGGAGCAGAGATGAAGAGATTAATTAACAAATGGTATCAAATCAGGCTAAACAGGAAGTCACTTTGTGTGATGGAGGAAAATTAATAAGACTATTTTTAAAAGTCAACGAGCACCGCACTTAAGTGTGGGCTATGAATAGCGAGTTTGAAGGAACAGTAGTATAGGAGGTGGGGGTAGGGGAGAGGTAACCTTCCAGTGGGGAAATCTGATAAACATTACCTTAGCCATGTGATCAAGGTCAACATCAACAGTCATAGGTCATGTTGATAGTATATACCCTTGATATGATGTGATGAAAATGGCACCTTACATCTGAGGTCCTCTACCAGAACCTATTACGTTAGTCTAATCACAAGAAAAACATGAGACTTGTCCCCAGAGAGGTACATTCTCTTACCTCTTACAAAATCACTAGTATACCTCAAAACTGGCAAAGTCATCAAAACCAACGGAAGCTTGAGAAACTCTCACAGCCAAGAGGAGCCTAAGAAGACATGGCAACTAAAGGCAATGTGGTGTCCTAGATGGAATCCTGACATAGGAGAAGGACGTTGGGTAAACACCAAGGAAATCTGAATAAACTATGGACTTTAGTTAATACTATTTTGGTATTAGTTAATTGATTATAACAAAGGTGCATTAGTAGATGTTAATAATAGTGGAAACTGGGTGGAGGGTATAGGGAACTCTGTAACACTCAGTTTCTTCCACAAATGTTAATTGTTCTAAAAACTAACAGCTATTTTTTAAATAAAAAATTTAAGAACAATTATTTAAAATAAGAACTATGACAATTTTTTTTAAAAAACAAGCTCACTGAGCCCATACTTGGGTGGTAAAAGCTCTTATTATTAAGAAGGGACCTTTCTGCCTAATGATTCAACCTCATCTGAGTTTTCCTGGAATTCTCTGTAATGAAAAGAATATATAAACTATTGACTTACTCTGTATTCCCATGGCCAA
Organism: Cervus elaphus; assembly: GCF_910594005.1. NCBI lineage: Eukaryota > Metazoa > Chordata > Mammalia > Artiodactyla > Cervidae > Cervus > Cervus elaphus. Next base: position 14,802,308 of record NC_057839.1, on the reverse strand, counting down.
CTCGCCTTTTCTAGGCCACAGCCACCTGGAAACTTAAAGTTAAAATTTATAAGCATAAGCTATGTGTTTCCCCCAGAAAGAGTAAAAGTTATTTTATAGTCATACCAGGGTTGGATTTCTGGCTGTACCATTTATAAGCTGTGTAACAATATTGAACATATCACTTAACCTCTCTGAAACTCAGTTTTCTCCTTTCTTAAAAAAAAAGAAAAAAAACAAAACAAAAGACATTGAAAGATTATGACAAGCAAGACAACATGCAGTCCTTAAGTCAGTCTCCAGCACATCAAAGTTCCCAGTAAGTGATAGTTAATAATAAACAGGGTCTTCAATCCACAACAAGATGAGATCATCCCTTGGGCTGCACCGAAAAATAACTTAGAGCTCTTCCCTTCCAGTCCTCCTTCCCACCCCAGCAGGTCACAGGGCATCAAGCATCTAGAAGGCTTTCTGCCAAAAACGGTCCTGGTTTGTTATCTCAGGGAGTCTTGGTCATTTAGCAAAGTCAGGGTCTTTGTTATTGTTTTCATCCCCACTGGCCGAGCAGAGAAAGACCAAGCCACAGGATACATCTCTGCCTGCCAAGGTCCTGTGTTCCCGAAACAAAAACGCGATAAAAATGGCAGTTCGTGGCTTGGGAGCCCGTGGGGAGGGCTCTCCTCCTCTTCCTCAGCACCTGTCGCTGAGACGGGGCGGCCCAGCCCGGCGGCAGCTCCAGCCCCGGGGCTCCCGGCAACGCCGCCCAGCCCACTCAGCGACTAGAAAGCGCCCATTGAGGGCTTGCAGCTGCCGGGGCCGCTTGCCCAAATACTACATAAAGCCTCAACTTCAGCTCCAGTGAAGAAGTCACTACTGTGTTCTTCCTGAGCCCCAGTCACGGCTATCAAACATTCAAAGCAAACTGGCGATGGTTAAACACTGCATGTGTTTACACCCCGAATCTTGAATCACAATGGGGAGGCTTGAGCTGCCAAGGCCCGGCTTTATCCTGGACACTGAAGTCTGTTCTCTGACCCACCGAACAGGAGTAGCGTTGAGTAAATACCAGATCGCTTTGCTTTTCATAGATGTTTGCTCTCAGGGACTTCAATGGGGTTCGTCTCCAGGCGGGGTTGAAGGGCACATACTTGCAGAGTCAAGATGCTGTCTCACGTGAGTGGGCGTTCAGAAGCTTTAAGGCTTTGGAAGCCATCCCTAAAGAGAAAATCCAAACAGTATAAAATAAAATATATCCAAGCAGATGAAAGGATAACTGGGATCCTTTAAAAAAAGAAAAACTGCTATGAAAAAAGTGAGGAGGAAAAAGAAGGATGGCAATGTGGTTAGTGGGGTGAGCTGAGGGCTGGATGTTTAGAGCTTCCTAACACTGTTCTCTACCCTTGAGAATTTAAACAGTTTATTCATTTGAAAAAAATTCTATAATAAGAAAGACCGTTTGCCTCGCCCCTTTATCTATGATAAAATACAAAACCTAGATTTTCTTTGAAATGTCCCAGTCTGTTCTGTGTTTTTAACTCTTTCAGGTTTTTTATCCTTTACATTGCATGTCAGGATTTTGATTTTTCAGACTATAGAAACGTACATCATCATTGTGATAAATCGAGAAATGCAGGAAGCAAACATAAAGAAGAAAGTGTAAGTACTATATCTTTGAATTAGAGTTTGTATTTTTGTACACTTCCTTGCCACCTTTATATACAGAGAGAAAGAAAGAAAGAGAAAAAAGTAATTTTAAACATACTTAAATAGAATCCAATTTTGCTTAGCTTTATACTATGTGTTGTTTTTCTATTTTTTTTTTTTAACTTCTCATGACCATTCCCCATACCACTAGATATTCCTAAAAGAATGACTCATAATGGCTTTGGAATATTTTCACCCTATGTTTTTCGATGCCAGAAAAAAGTTCAAAACAGAGTTTTACTTATACCATGCCATACTTTTAAAAAAACAGAACAAGCTTTTTATAGCTAGAGAGTATAAGGAAATTTATTTTGTACTGGATATATACCACTTTCTCCAGAATAATTTAAGAATTGCAGCTGGATTCAGCATAGTATTTGGCAAGTACAAATATAGTAGTAAGATGAAGTTTTCTTACCTTCAGATGTGCTCCAAAAGGGAAATGAGACAAAGAATGGAAATTGAGCACAAGGGTGGGTTGTAGATGTGAGGCGCGAAGCCAGAAATGGGAGACGGTGACTCAGTTCTCAGACATAATCACACACACACACACATACACACACACACACGCACACACACGCACACACATCCCGACTTCTGCAGTCTGTGCACCAGCTGACAGGACCTCTCTCTTTTAAGAACTTTGGAATCAAAATTCAAAGGGATCCAGTGAAAATCATAAAGATTAAGAGGAAAAGACATATTGCATATTAGAAATGCAGAATAACAGAAGAGATGACAGGCAGATCCAGGGACAAGCTCTCCAGCATGGTCTGGGCACTTGCTACACCTACAGCCATACATCGGATACGAAGGTGAAAGAATAAGCTACAGTGTTCAGCCCCATGGAGCTCCCAGACTAATGGAGAAGACGGGATGTAAGCAAGTCATTTCAGCTCAACATGAGACTTGCACGGACGGAGAACGGAAGGCAGCCCTTAGCCAGCCTGGGAGCAGAAGGATGAGGATTCATGTGCCATCAGAAGGTCTCAGAGAGGATGCAGCCTAGGAGCCAAGCTGAGAAGAATGAGACCTCACAAACATGGGAGGAAAGGGAAAATCATGGGGGGAACACTGAGTTAGCAAAGAAAGAGAAACAACTCTATTTTAAAACATCTTTTTGTCATGGGCTTGAGACCCAATGTTATTTGATATAGACTTATCCTTTTTTCCTGTAATATACATACAGAATATATAATACTCTGAAGCACCCCTGAAAACTTTTGTGCTGGACAAACTTTGATAATTTTAAGCGTATTCCAAATAAATGAAGGGACAGTCATTTAAAGAAACCCTACTTAGTTTGTTGGGATTCCCTGGTGGTTTAGATAGTAAAGAATCTGCCTGCAAGGCAGGAGACTAGGGTTGGATCCCTGGCTCAGGAAGATTCCCCTGGAGAAGGGTAATTTGTTTATCTAGATAATCCCTTATTCCATTATTTTTTAAAAATATAGGATTACACATACGCTTGCAGTTGGTGCAATGGTGAAAATAGATGTCTTCCTACTTGTTGCATTTGTTAGTTCGAAACCCAGAAGGACCTTGAATGAATTTTGTGTTTATTTTCTGATGCCCTGTCTCTCACTCACACTTACCCACTTACTTAGTCAACTTATACAGTGAATATTAAAATTCAGATAGCAAAGGCAGACAACAGTACAGACAAATGTGGCCAGTTGTTGTTCAGTCCCTAAGTCCAGTCTGACTCTGTGATCTCCAAGGACTGCAGCACACCAGGCTTCCCTGTCCTTCACTATCTCCTGGGGTTTGCTCAAACTCATGTCCATTGAGTCGGTGATGCTACCTAACCATCTCATCCCCTGTCATCCCCTTCTCATCCTGCCCTCAGTCTTTCCCAGCATCAGGGTCTTTTCCAATGAGTCGGCTCTTCACATTAGGTGGCCAAAGTATCAGAGCTCCAGCTTAAGCATCAGTCTTTCCAAAGAATATTCAGGATTAATTACCTTTAGGATTGATTGGTTTGATTTCCTTGCAGTCTAAGGGACTCTCAAGAGTCTTCTTTAGCACCACAATTTGAAGGCATTGATTCTTCAGCATTCAGCCTTCTTTATGGTCCAACTCTCACATCTGTATGTAACTACTGAAAAAAAACAGAGCTTTGACTATGCAAACCTTTGCCAGCAGAGATGTCTCCGCTTTTTAATATGCTGTCTAGATTTGCCATAGCCTTCCTTCCAAGTAGCATCTTTTAATTTCATGGCTGCAGTCACCATCTGCAGTGATTTTGGAGCCCCCAAAATAAAATCTGTCACTGTTTCCACTTTTTCCCCTTGTCTGTGGGCCATTAAAAATGTGGCCAGTGTGAATGCAAATTTTAATCTCTTTTTTTAAAAAACAAGTTGAGTTGATTTTGAAAACTACCACATTTGCAAAGCTGACTTGGCAGTTTTAATTCTCAGGCTTTTTTTTTTTTTTTCAGTTTGCAACCTCCCACAACCTACACAGTGACAGTTAAGGCAGGTCAAGACTATAATTACCACTTAGCAAATAGAGAAACCAAAATGAAAAGGCAAGGTTGGCTTTTAGCTGCTCTCCCAGGTAGACCTTTATATTGTCAGCTGTAAATAGAGAGGTTTTCTGCAGTGACTGGAGGCTGCATCCTCAGATGAGCTCTAGGTCCACTGAGTTACAACACAGCCGTTTTCAGGAGGTGAATCATGCCCTCTACTTCAGTTTAATTAGAACTCTCAAATCTTGATGGTATTGAAAGTATCTATGAATCTATGGCAGGATGGTCAAGGGCCCCACAAACTAGCTGAAGGGACAGGAGGCAGGAGACTATTCTTATCTCCCTATATTACTGTTTCGATCCCCAGGCCAGAAAGTGTTTCACTGTAGTTAGAGTAAATACAGACTCAGGATAACTTTTTTTTTTTTTCAAACAGAAAAAAAATTTTTTTTTTATTTGTCCAGAAGAGCAGTGGTAACACAAAAGAGGACAAGTGTAGTTGTTATTTAATGAGTCATCTTGGTTTCATTTCTCTTAACTTGAATTTTTGTTGTTCAGAATATAAAGTTCCATGGATATGTTTCTAATTTGAAGGAACTTAAACTACTTCACAAGGTTATACTTTAAAAAAATAAGATAGTATAGAACATGGCATGATTGTTTATATGGGTTTTAGGTCACTAATACCACTGTTATCTTTTTCTCCTAGAGCATGGACTATATACTTATTGGAAAATTTTCTTGAAATAGAAATATCTCTGTGTTAACTTTGATTCTGGAATAATCAAAGATAATTTCAGTGCCGATGTTCTGGTGACTACTACTGCGTTACACATTACCCTGAAATCAGTAGCTTAAAACTGACCATTTTATTTTGGTCACAGTTTTGTGGGCTGGGAATTCAGGAAGAGCTCAGCCTAGGCAGGCCTTGCTGGGGATTTTTCAGGCTGTTACCGTCAGATGTTGGCTGGGGCTCCTACCATCAAAGGCTCCACTGTGCTCTCTCCTGAGTGTGTGGTTGTGGAATTTCTATGGGAGCTTGGCATGGTTCATTAACAGAGCACCTACACCAGCATGACGGTCTTGGGGTGCTCAAACTTCCCGGATGCTGCATGACTTCCCCCAAGCCATCAGTCCCAAGAGAACCAGGCCTTTGCCAACCTAACCTCCGACATCACACAGCATCACTGTCACAGACTCAATGGGTTACAAGTGAGTCACTAAGATTGACCCCCCTCTTATAGGGAGAAATATCAAAGACACATTTTTAATCTGCCAGATACATGTCTGTGTTTGTGTGTTAAATAACGACTTGGAGTGTATTATCTTAAACTAGCAACCTAGATCCTCCTCAAGACTGCACAAGTCTGTGAGTTCATTTTTTACTTCCAGTACCTAGCGCAGGGCACTGTGTTGTATCAAATGCTCCAGGGCTTCCTTGGTGGCTCAGACTATAAAGAGTCTGCCTTCAATGCAGGAGACCTGGGTTAGATCCCTGGGTCAGGAAGATGCCCTGGAGAAGGGAATGGCTACCCACTCCAGTATTCTTGCCTGGAGAATCCCATGTACAGAGAACCCTGGTGGGCTACAGTCCGTGGGATCACAAAGAATCAGACTCGACTGAGCAAGTGAAACACACACATGTTAAACTAAGCAGAGAACTGACAAGCTGAAGACACTGCAATCCAAATGAAGAGAGTTTGTGGCTGCCAAATTTTTACCTTTTTGTGAGCTGGAAGGATGACTGTGCTGATAAAACCATTCTATATAGTAACAACAGAAAAGCTTGGGGGTTTAAAGGTAAAAGGAATCTCAGAAATCCTATGGCCCTACCCTTCCTTACAGCCTTCCTCATTGTACCCCAAGGGCTTCCCTGGGTTTGGAAGATCCCCTGGAGAAGGAAATGGCACCCCACTCCAGTACTCTTGACTGGACAATCCCATGGAAGGAGGAGCCTGGTAGGCTACAGTCCACAGGGTCGCAAACAGTTGAACATGACAGAGTGACTTCACTTTCACTTTCATTGTGCCCCAGTTTTTCCGGCTGAAGCCCAGAGAAAGTAAGTGACATAACTAAATGACAAAGATCAAGTCTCCAGTCATAAATTCTAGTCACTGCTTTTGGTACATTATAAAACGTTTTTGTCAGTCACTGTTTGGGGTTATGACTTGATCAAATTGTAGGGGCTTCCCTGGTAGTTCAGATGGTAAAGCGTCTGCCTGCAATGTGGGAGACCTGAGTTAGATCTCCGAGTCGGGAAGATCCCCTGGAGAAAGGAAATGGCAACCCACTCCAGTACTCTTGCCTGGAAAATTCCATGGATGGAGGAGCCTAGTAGGCTATAGTCTATGGGATCACAAAGAGTTGGACACAACCGAGCACCTTCACTGTGTTCACTGGTTCACTGTGGTTTAGATCTTTTTCATGTATAAGGGTGAATGAGGTTGAGACTCTACCAACCTGTTGACTCAGCACGAGTTCTTTTATTACTGGACTTTTCTATCCATTTCATCAGGTGGATAAAAGTCCTAGAAATGTCTCACTGGGAGGCCCCAGGAGTGGCTATCTTCAGTCCCAGGTCAGAAAACCTAACTTCCTAACGCTTTCCTCCTATCTTGCAATAAAATCTTGTAGTTTCTATGACCAGGCAGTGTGAAATCTGGAAGGCTTCCTGCAATCTACAAAAAGCCGTGAGGTAACGAAGGTGTCCCTAAGATTGCCTAAAACCTGTCACAAGGATCCATTGTATTTCTAGGTAGTGACCACCCGGCATACTGTGACAACGTGAGATGCTGTCCTAGCTGTTTGGAGTCTTGGAAGCAGAAAGATAGCCCAGTCCCCTGTTTTGCACTACATTGATGCCGTTTTGTCTGGAAGAATAGGATTTTTAAAGTGACCACCCAGATAATTAATATAAGGAAAGAAATCACACCTTCTTTGAAGTTTCTGCAGCTCCCTTTAGTGAGGGAAGGCTCCTGCTATAGCCTTTGTCAGGGCCATGTTTGAGGCTTGTTCAATTTAATAAATTCCATAGTTTTGCGGAAAGACAAGCAATAGAACTGGTGCCTCAGACTTGTTCTTAAACTAATTTCTTAGTTCTGTAAATATGCCTTTAATCCATTAAATTGATGTTTGTGAAAGAGACTGGCTCATAGCATGAACTCAGTACGTGTTAAGTCCCCTTTTCCAATCCCTCAGAACTATATAGTGAGTGACTCATGTCCACAATGTTAGTGTTTCTCTAAAATCTTCTGACTCTTTGTTAGCAATGAAATGTTGTTAACATTTGCTTTCCTGACCTTATTAAGGCAAAAAATCTTTTGGAGCTCTTTGTATTAGCGTTCCCCAGAAAACTAATAGAAAAAAATACAAATATATATATGTATAGAAAGTGAAAGTGGCTCAGTCGTGTCTGACTCTTTGTGACCCTGTGGACTGTAGCCTGCCAGGCTCCTCTGTCCATGGAATTCTCCAGGCAAGAAGACTGGAGTGGGTAGCTCTTCCCTTCTCCAGGGTATCTTCCCAATCTAGGTATCCGACTCAGGTCTCCCACATTGCAGGCAGATTCTTTACCATTTGATCCACCAGGGAAGTCCATATATATGTATGGAAACATAAATATACATATGTGTGTGTGTGTGTGTATATATATATATATAGAGAGAGAGAGAGACAGGGAGAGATTTATTATAAGGAATTAGTGATCATGGAGGCTGACAAGTCTCCGTGAGACTTGCAGTCACTCTCAATAAAATCTGCATTCAACAAGCTGAAGACCCAAGAAAACCAGTTTATTTCCAATCTGAGTCCAAAAGCCTAAAAGCAGCAGAACCAATAGTGTAGTTCCAGTCTAAAAGCCAGCAGAGTTTCAACTTTAGGAAGAGCCAGTCTGAGTTCCAGGGAAGGAGAAAAACCAATGCCCCAGCTCAAGGTGATCAAGCAAGAGGAAATTCCCTCTCCTTTGAGGGAGGGTCAACCTTTTTATTCTATTCAGGTCCCCAAATGATTGGATGAGGCTCACCCACAGTAGGGAGGACAATCTGCTTTACTCCGTCTGCCTGTGCACGTGTTCATCTCATCCAGAAACACCCTCACTGACACATCCAAAATGTCTGGGCCCTCTGTGGTCCAGTACAGTTGATACACGAAATGAACCATCACATTCCTCTTCCAATGAGTGCTAGCCAAACTGAACTTCAGGTGAGATTGGTATGGTTGTAACAAAAAGGACTTTCTAGATTAAATGGATGTGTTCCTGAGGATGTGTCAAATATCCAGTCCTCCGTGCCATCAGGTGTTACTGTGTGCTCAGAACATTTCATTCCAGTGCTTTGCACTTATTCGCCCAGTCGTGTCTGACTCTTTGCGACCCCATGGACTGTAGTCTGCCAGGCTTCTCTGTCCATGGGGACTCTCCAGGCAAGAGTACTGGAGTGGATTGCCACGCCCTTCTCCAGGGGATCTTCCCCACCCAGGGATCGAACCCAGGTCTCCCACGTTGCAGGTTGATTCTTTACCATCTGAGCCACCAGCGAAGCCCACAATAAGTTTGTGGTTATGTAAAGGAGAAAGCGAAAGTCACTCAGTCGTGTCCAACCCTTTGCAACTTAACCTCATGGACTGTAGCCTGCCAGGCTCCTCTGTCCATGGAATTCTCCAGGCCAGAATACTGGAGTAGGTGGCTGTTCCCTTCTCCAGGGGATCTTCCCAACCCAGGGATCAAACCCAGGTCTCCTGCATTGCAGGCAGATTCTTCATCATCTGAGCCACCAGGGAATCCTGGCATTCCAGAACATATGAATAAATGTGATGCTCCCCTATCCCTGCCCTGGGAATGCATTTACAGGGATAAGGCAGGGCCAGAGGCAGGAGGATGTCCTATGTAGAAGGTTGCCTCAGTCACTATCCTAGGAAGGGGTGCTGGTGCAAGCCCTCCATCTTCCCTTCAGAAGGTGAAAGACTTGCCTTCAGAGGTATCACAGGGCAAGGACAGTATAGTGCACTTCACAGACGTTCACAGACAGCAATGGCATTTTAGTGCCTGTAGTCAGAAGGTAAACCATCTGCACAATCATGATTGATCCAAAATTTAGATATTGTAAATGTGCCGCACTTTGGTCCTATTTAGAAACCAGAAGCCTTTTCTCACGTGGTAGCAGCAATACTCTTGCCTGAGAAATCCCAAGGACTGAGAAGCCTGGCAGGCTACAGTCTATGGGGTTGCAAGAGTTGGATGCGACTCAGTGACTAAACCACCGCAGCAGCAAGTCTGCACCTTAGCGGTTGGGGGTGTTGACTGCAGGGTTCAGAGCCTGCAACTATTAGGGCTCCTACTGCTGCCAACGCAGAAGTGAAAATGGGGAACCTTGTAGAGTTTCAGAGTAGAAAAAAAGTTATAAAAACAATGGCTGAAGAAGCCTTGTGTTAGCTAGAATTTGTGCTTGTGTTAGCTAGAATCCATTATCTTTATAATGAATCGCTAAAGAGATTGTATCTATATAATGTTGTATACCCATTGCACTGTCATCTTCCTCATGATACAGTCTGAAAACAGAAACAGAGAACGTAACGAACTTGTCCTCAGGTCACGCAGCAAGTAAGTAGCAGAGCTCCCTGCAGGGGTTTGAAAAGAGAGAGTCTGGCTCCATGTCTAGTCACCAAACTAGATGTCCTATCTAGTTTGGTGGGTCCTATCTCTGCAACTCAAACTCCCTGCAGGGGTTTGAAAAGAGAGAGTCTGGCTCCATGTCTAGCCGCCAAACTAGATGTCCTATCTAGAGAAGTGGGTCCTCTCTCTGCAACTCAAAACAAAACCACAATCTCCCCCCAGTGACCCCACCAGGTTGCTGCCTTGTCCTGCCAAGGCCCAGGGGGATTACTGAGCAAAGGTTCTCCTTTTGTGTTTTCAACCTACGCCACGTAAGCCACAGGTAGAAGTTTATGGGGATGAAATGAAGACCAGCCCTGGTGAAGTCAGAGCCTCTCCTCTGGACCCTTCACCTAACTTGAGACTTTTATGCCCTGCCCGCTCCATCCACCATCAACTACAAGCCCCTTAAAGGTTTTTATTGCCCATTCCACTCAGACTTGAATTTCCCTTTGAAGTTTTTGTTAGTTTTATAACAAAAATCTTGGCACTGAATTTTAATTTCCATAGCAGTAGGGCTGCCGTCAGGAAATATTTCCCTCTCCTCCACTGGTCCTCATCACAAAGAAAGAGGGCCTCCTCTTCTTTCTTTGTGAGGAAAGCTGTGGACTGGAGATGCAGCGGTGAGCAAAGCAAGCAGGGCCCTGCTCAGAGTGTATAGGTTAGTGGGGAAAACAAACGTGATTCAGAGACTTACACATAAATAGAAAGCTTGCAGTGACAAGTGCTATAAAGGAAAGGTGCAGAGTTCAGTGGGCCAGAATGGGGAGTTGACCTACTCAGGAAGGTCCAGGAAGTCTTCCCTAAGGAGGTGACCCAGAGTGAAGGTCTGGAGAGAAAGGGGAGTGCGTCACAGGAAAAAGCTGCTCAGAGGCCGTAGACCCAGGCAGGAAGGAGTATGGGGATTCTGAGGAACCAAGAGAAGACCAGCGCGGCTGGAGAACAGTGGATGGGGATGTGGCAGATAATGAGGGAAGAGAAGGAAGCAGAGGCAAGACCATGTCAGCCCGCATGAAGCGGGGCTTATATACCTAGAGCAGCTCTTGCAACTCTAACTTTTCATCAGAATCACCTAGGGAGTGTTTTAAAAATACTGGTAAGAAGATCCCACTCCAGAACAACTCAATCCAGACTTCTGGAAGTGAGACCCAGGCCTAAGTTTTGTTTGTGTGTGTGTTTGCTTGTTGTAAGGCCTCCAGATGATTTTATTGTGAAGTTTGGAATGAGAATCATTGCCCTGCAGCAAAGAGGAAATGATAAAACATTTAAAAGATGTATATTGTGTGTGTTTGGGGGGAGATGGATGTCATCATCAGATTTACACTTCAAAAAGCATCCTTTAACTAGAACCATGGAGTAAGAAATGCTAGGAATTAAAGGTTTCAGAAAGACTGATTGAGTAGCAAGTAAATGATGCAACAATTTTGGATTTGGGTAGCAGCAATGGAGGGCTTCCCAGGTGGTGCTAGTGGTAAAGAATCCAGTGGAAATGAAAAGAAATGGGTAAAGATGAGGGACTTCTCTTTGACTGAACAACTGGGACTGGTGGAATGGTGAAATGATGGACTTGGTACAGGAGAGAGATGATGATTACCGGGATTCTGCTTATACAGCAAACTAGATAATTGTCCTCTTTATTGAGACAGGGACAAAAGCTAGCCCCAGACATGGTAAGAGTGAGGGTGGGTCTTCAGTTTTGGCCTGCGGAGTATGCTTTCATTGCGTGCTTTACTTCTCTTTTCTCCAGGTGATCAATATGTCACTCACCAGTCCTTGCTATTTATTACCCATTAAAATAAACAATAGCTACAGCAACAAAATTATTGAGCTAAGTTCAAGTCACTGGCCTTATTAATCTGCTTTCAATTTAGTCAGAGAAGCTTACTTATGAGTGAAAAAGCTTTCTTAGTTAAGTATACATATTTCCCTACCACAGTTCTATTTCATCTTCTCCTTAAAATTTTTTAATGCTGTCTATTTATTAAGACATTGAATGCCAAGTGACAGAAGCCCCACTCCAATAAGCTTAAATAGAAAAAACATTTTGTTGTAATGATATGAAGGTATCCTCATGGATACAAATTTGAATCTGCAGGAAAAGCTGAAGTCAGGAACTCAGGACTCCATGGTCGCTCTCCTCAGTTCCTCCTCTCTGCACAGCTGCTTTGTTCTCTCTCCTCACAAACCAGCTTCCGTGACGTTTCTTGTCAGCATAAAAGAAAATAGGGTAACTGACAGTTTGGGAGCTTTAAATGTTAGGGCTCAGACTGACTGACTCAGCACAGAATCCAAAATCCTGAGAAAGGAACTCACTGGCTCAGTTGAGCCACATGTCCTCCTTTGGACCAATCAGTTGTGGCCAGGAAGTATGAGCTGAGGAAAAGGGGATGGTCCTCCCACACTGATTCATAAACCCCACTGCACTCTGGCTGAAATGGATGCTCCTATGATAACCTGTGGGGACTGCATTAATACCAGGCTTGCAAATCTTGGAGAAGCAGAGGTTAGGCAAATAGGGCAAGTTTTCTGATCCATCCCAACTGAGTAAATTCACATATGTGAGCCATCAGCTCCATCTGAAAACAGTTTCAAAAAGGTTGATAATTTACAAAATATTTTATTTCTCTGGACTGGTGCTATCATGACATCTGAAGCTTCCAAAATTTCTAGAATGTCATATTAGATAGTGACTATGCCAGTATATTTGTATTTGAATGTATATGATTTGGACCGGCTTCTCTGGTGGCTCAAATGATAAAGAATCTGCCTACAATGCAGGAGACCTGGGTTCAATCCCTGGGTCAGGAAGATCTCCTGAAGAGCGAATGGCTACCCATTCCAGTATTCTTGCCTGGAGAACTCCATAGACAGGGTAGCTTGGCAGGCTAAAGTCCACGGGGTTGCAAAGAGTCAGACATGACCAAGCAACTAACACTTTTCATGATCTGGACTACGAGGTTTTGAATGGATTCGACAAAGCAATGCACTAACTGTGGAATTATGCTGATTTGAAATATCATTTGCACTTCTGTAGATGAAAGATTATATAACAATTTCTAGCTCTTTTGATTCTCATTAATATTTGATTAACACTGACTCCCCAAAGCCCTAAAAGCAGGAGCAGGGGTTACAATTTCAATTGCATTTGGGAAAATATGTACTTTGTTCCCTTGGAAATGAAGGCGAACATATTAAATGACACGTCATGAAGAAGCTGGTTTTGACAGTGTTTTCTTTTGAAGCTCTAAGATAAAATGAGGACTTTGCACATGACAGATGATGAAGATGATCAGAAATAAAGATTTTGGCTGAGCTTTCTTATGGATGGGCCTTGAAAAACATTAGGAAATAATCAGGTCGATATTTCCATTCTAAGTTCTCAGGGTGGGGCCCTCTTTGCAGACCATACTCATGTATTCATGACTTTTGGAATGTCCCTCAAGGCATTTACCATCCAGTTAGAACTAAATGAATGCATGGTTAATAACATTTATAAAACTTCTACTTCTGAGAGTCCAGCAGACAGTCTACATTAGTTTCAGAGAGAAGTCAAGGGATGGGAATCCAGGCAGGCATGAGTTGCCCTGCCCTGCCAAAACTGTGAAATAACTGCCTCCAGACACTTTTATCAGGCTTCCCTGGTGGCTCAGTTGGTAGAGAATCCACCCGCAATGAGGGAGACCTGGGTTCGATCCCTGGGTTGGGAAGATCCCCTGGAGAAGGGAAAGGCTACTGACTCCAGTATTCCGGCCTGGAGAATTCCATGGACTATACTCATGGGGTCACACATTTATCAGCACAGACTGGGTTTTCTCACTGTCGGCCTCTCTGATCTTACCTTTAACTTCCTTCTCCATCTTCTGGAGGGTCGCTCTGATTTGTTTCAGTCTTGCTCTCAACTCACCTTTGACTATTTCCTGCTAAGGCGCTAACTGAAAATTGAGGTGTTGTCTCAAACACAGCAGGGCAGCAGATTGAAGGTTTAGATTCTGGATCTGTGTCTGTTGTTATCAGTGTCATCTAGGGATCTAGTTTTTCTCATGTCCCCAGACCTCAGTTTCCTCACCTTTAAGACAAATGGGAAAGAATTAGATGCTAAACTCTCTCCCAGGCATTGCATGTTAGTCTATGTAATAACAGCTTTCAGATGTGTTTGTATTCTAAAAGGTATGAGGAGGGCAGTCCCTCTCCCTCCCCAGTATAATTCAGAGGAAGGGTCAACAAACTCTTTCTGTAAAGAGCTAGTAACAAGTTTAGGCTTTGTGAGGCATACAGTCCCTGTTGCAACTACAAACTCTGCCAGGCAAGCATAAAAGCTGCACAGAAAATGGGAGTTATTTATGAACATAGGTGGTAGGCTGGAGTTAACCTGCAAGATAGAGTTTATAAACTCCTGGTTTAGAAGATGCTGAATGAGACCAAGTTGCTTGAGTTGAGTTCGAAACTCAGCTCTACCAGTTCCCTGACCTTTTTGTGCCAGTTTCTTTATCCGCAAAGTGGGAGAGATGGCATAGTGGAGAAATGAATTCTTATGTGTACGGCATGTAGACCAGTGCTTGATTCATAAGAAGTGTGGTTAGCGGTTGTTCTCTTCCCTCTTTTCACATTCATGTTATGTTTCTGCACACTGTCTTTCTGTTGATGAGCTTAGCCCAACAACCTATTCTGCAGGGAGGTGTTACTAAAGCAAGGGCCACTGGCCTGCCAGGTGAAGAAAGACCTATCCCTGGAAGGAAACTAGTCTCTTCTGAACTTTCTACTGGTGGACAGTCACAGCTCTCTCCAAAGCTTCTTACTAGAGCAAAAGCATATGAACTTGGCCTGCCTCAGATGAATGGCTCTCATGCCCCCTTGTAGGATATCACCTGAATCTAAGATGAATGGTCTTGTACCTTCTGCAGGGTAGCCTGTTGTTAAGCCAAGAAGTTTCTGAACCCCTCGCTAAGAGAGGATGAATAAGGAAAAGCCTGACAAAGCCACCTCTGTCAAAGTACTGAGCCTTGGACTTCCTTGGTGGTTTAGCAGTTTAGACTCTGTGCGTCCAATGCAGGAGTTGCAGGTTTGATTCCTGGTCCGGGAACTGAGATCCCATGTGCCATGAACTATGGCCAGTAAAAAAAGGTACTGAGTCTCATGATCTGTAGAATAATAGATTTCTGATATTATACAAAGGATTGGTGAGGGAATGTCTCCTGCATGAGGGGAATGTCAGGACACAGTTTTAATGTGGTCCAGCATGGCCTGCAGAAGGGAGATGGTGGTGCTGCTGGGTGTGGAGAGGGTATTTGCCATCATTTTTGGCCAGGTAAATGGTTTGGGAAATGGGCACATATTCTTTTTTCCTTTTGAATTGAGTGACTGAAAAAATAGCAGGAATTGCAATCTCTTTGCCACAGAATTGTGTGGTAGAGTCTTTTATAGCATTTCACATTTAAAGAAGCTTTGTCCTTAGATTACATCATCAGCCTGCATGGTTCCTTCTGTTTTTTCATGTGGCTCAGTGCCTGAATTATGTACAAGATTATTAATCTTTTACAAGGCCATTGTTGACAGACCTGTAGTCAGGTATACGAGTCATAAATCTTGTCTTCCATAAGTCAACAGTGCCTGTTATATTTGGCAAGTGCTTACCAGGCACCAGCTAAACCAGAATCATACCAGTGGGGCCATGGGCCAGACCAGTAAGGCCCTGCATTTAGGAGATGTAGGTTCTTGTCATGATTCCATCACTAACTGGCTATGTGACTTGCAGCATCACTTAACTCAGTATCATAGAGACAGTTATCTACTCTCTCTGAGACTCAGTTTCCTTCCCTGAAATATAAGAGAATCAAACTCTTAGATTGGTACAAAAGTAATTGCGGTTTTGAATTGTTGGAAGTTTGTTGTTTGATATTGGAATACATTCTTACATGTGGTTATGTTATACATCATTTTAATGTGCATTTCTCGCTTTATGTTTTTTGGTAATGACTTATTACTTGCTGTTTATATTTATTTGAGACTAGGGAAATGGTATTAGACAAAAAGTAAATTCAAGCGATATTTTTATTGAGTTCAAAATGGGTTGTAAAGCAGCAGAGACAACTCGCAACATCAACAACCCATTTGGCCCAGGAAATGCTAATGAATATACAGTGCAGTGGTGGTTCAAGAAGTTTTGCACAGGAGACCAGAGCTTTGAAGATGAGGAGCATAGTGGCCAGCCATTGGGAGTTGACAATGATCAACTAAGAGCATCGTCAAAGTTAATCCTCTTACAGCTAAATGAGAAGTTGCCCAAGAACTCAACGGTGACTATTCTATGGTCATTTGGCATTTGGAGAAAATTGGAAAGGTGAAAAGGCTCAGTGAGTGGGTACCTTGTGAGCTGATTGGAAATCAAAAAAAATCATTGTTTTGAAGTGTTATCTTCTTATTCTGTGCAACAACAACAAACCATTTCTCAGTCAGATTGTAATGTGCAATGAAAACTGGATTTTAAATGACAATCAGTGATGACCAGCTCAGTGGTTGGACTGAGAAGAAGCTCTCAAGCACTGCCCAAAGCTAAACTTGCACCACAAAAGGTCATGGTCACTGTTTGGTGGTCTGCTGCCCATCTGATCCATCTGATCCACTACAGCTCTTTTCAATCCTGGCAAAACCATTATATCTGAGCAGTATGCTCAGCAAATCAATGAGATGCACCAAAAACTGCAGCAGGCATTTGTCAAAAGAATGGGCCAAATTCTTCTCCACGACAACGCCTGACCACACATCATACAACGGATACTTCAAAAGTTGAACAAATTGGGCTGCAGAGTTTTGCCTTATCTGCCATATTCACCTGACTTCTTGTCAGCCCAACCACCATTTCTTCAAGCTTCTCGACAACATTTTGCTGGGAAAGTTCTTCCACAACCAGCAGGATGCAGAAAATGCTTTCCAAGAGTTTGTCAAATCCTGAAGCATGGATTTTTACAATATAGGCATAAACAAGTTTATTTCTTATTGGCAAAAATGTGTTGATTGTAATGGTTCCTATTTTGGTTAATAAAGATGTGTTTGACCTAGTTATAATGATTTAAAGTTCACAGTCCAAAACCACAATTACGTTTGAACCAACCTAATAGATGCAGCAGGTACTTGCCAACTCTGTGATTCAGGATTACCCAAAGAGGAAGATGAGGTGTTACCAGAGGTGTGAAGTTCTCTGATCAGCCCAGATCCGGAGGGAACTTCCCTGGTGGTCCCATGGTTTAAACTTTACCTTCCAAGGATGTGAGTTCAATCCCTTGTCAGGGAGCTAAGGTCTCTCAAGCCTCATGACTAAAAGACATAAAACAAGCAAAGTTTCTCCTGGATTTGTAGTGATGATAGATTAGCTGATAATTGCAATGATTAGATTGAAAGTTGCCTAGAAGTGACTTATCCCAGATTCAGGGTAAGGAGCACATTAACCGAAAGAGAGGTATCACTAAACAACAAAGCAGCACATGATGCAGTCCTAGAGTTAAAAAGCCCAGCAGAGATTTTATTCTGCTGCTCTCCATCTATGAGACCTGGGTCAAATCACACGGCCTTCCCAAGTCTTCTTCTTCATCTGCAAAATGGAAATCATGATGCATGCTCTGCCTACAATGTAAAGCAGATGCATCGATTGAAAGAATTCATGACCAAGCCCTCTTGAATCATTACAATCCAATGCAAAAGCCATCATAAGCATGCCTCCCTTTTTACAACCGAAAGCATAAGATGTATTTTTCAAACATATCCATGGTTAAAGAAGCTCATGCCCCCCAAACCATCCTAAATGAGGAGCCGTCATTCCCTCACAATGCATGTTGTTCATAACTGAAGAGAGGAAATCCTTAACATTGTGATACAGTCACCCAACAAAAGATTTTAACTACTTTTAAAAAATTGGTACTGTCAGAATATAGCCTTACCTGATCTAAAGTGTTTTCTTTGCACACCCAGCTTGGCAAGACCTAGAGGAAAGACAGTGTGGTGGAGACTAGACTGGAGAGGCTGATGGTAATGGGTTTCCTTTATTCTGTGAGGCTGTCTGAATCCTTGGGGTCAGCACTGACAGTTCTGGATCCCCTCCAGTGGAGGGAACAAAGGCTGGGGTTTCTTTTGAAAAATTCTTTCTGAGCACTGAGATTGTCCAACACAGTTTCCTTGATAAAGGGCTCATTATCTATCAGTGTGACTTTGCCCTTAATTTTTATGCTGGCAGTGCCAACATGAGCATATTTAAGCCAATCCTTTTACCCAGACAGCTGTAACAGCACCCTAACAATTTGTGCCAGTGCTCAAAGCTTGGGTGTAGAATATAATCAACTATGGGTGAAATTTCCAATTAGTTGAATCACCAAGAAATACAATTTATCAGCTTGTTTTTCATCATATTTACACTTCTTGTCCTTTTCCAAATGCAACCCCATTTTAAATTTAAAAAACATAGAACATTTCAGGATTGCTTCCTTAGCTCAACTGACACATGTTTATAGATCTAAAGAGGTTGCTTTTGTTGAAGAAAGGTGGCTCCAAACTTTGGAAAAGGTGACCCTCTGAAAAAGAAATCCATATTAACAGTGAATGTATGAGCAACCAGCCAGAGAAGGAGAGTCTGTTGATGGTGATGGAGAAAATCTTATGTATCACCCAAGTCTAAACAAGGTGACTACATTTTAGTCTCTAAAACTGGAAAGACTGGAATGTGATACTAGCTCAGAAAGCTGAAAACTAACTAAGCATACTGTAAGCTTTGTAAACAATTTTTAATCAAAATGACAAAGCTTCAAGGAGCCTACACAAAAGGGAGTCAAAGAGTATAAGTGAAATAGTACCAAGGGAACACTCGTGAGGTGGGGTATATAAACAACACTGCTCACTGCTGAGGGAGGGGTGCTCTCCACCATGTGCCTGGGACACTTTAGAAAGTTTTTCCAAAGCCAGGATGAAACATCCCTCAAGCTTCCCCACCACCATGTAGTATGGATGTTTTCAAGGTTTACCCACGTTGTAGCATGTATCAGAACTTCATTCCCTTTTTTATGGCCAAATGATATTCCATTGCACATCAGTATACTTTAGTTTAGCCATTCATCTGTTCATGAACACTTGTGTAGTTTTCAACTTTTGGTTATTATGAATAGCACTGTCATCAACACTGCATGCAAGTTATCTATTTGAATCCCTTCTTATTGTGGTTTTAATTTGCATTTCCCTAATAACTAAAGATGCTGAGCTTCTGTACACTTTATTCTTGGGTAAAGGGTTCAAATCCTTTGTCTATTTTTAAAACTGTTTTGTTTACTTTAAAAAAATATATGATTGTGTTGTAAAAGTTCCTGACCTATTCTAAACACAGTCTTAATGTTGGATATATGTTTCGCAAATATTTTCTCCAAGATGTGGCTCTTTATTTTCATGAGTGGTTTTTGAGGAACAAAGGTTTCTGATTTTGATGAAACCCGATTTATTGATTTTCTTCTCTTGATAGTTCCTGCTTTTTGTGTCCTAATATTTAAGAACACTTTCCTAAACCTATGTTCTCTTTTAGAGGTTTATAGTTCAATTTTTAAGTGTAGATCTATGATCCATTTTTAATCAATACCCATATTCAGTGGGATACTAAGATCAAGGTTGATTTTTCCTTGCATGTAGCTTTCCAGCTGCTCCAGGCCTAGTGATGCTTTAGCACCACTCATTGTCTAGAAGCATTAATGGCCCTGTTGCTCTGTCCTCAAATCTGGTTCAGACCTTCAGAGGTTCTGTCTGAACAACCTTTGCATTCTATTGCTTTAACAGTAGCACATACAAGAATTTCCAGTGGTTTCATTTAAACTTCCAGACCTTTCTCCCTTACTGACTGTCCACAGTGAACCAGGAAGTCTATTATTTGCTGGAGTTATACAAAATACAAGTGGTTCCTGGCATTCAAGAAAATAGCTACAAAATTTTGTTTGCATGTTTCATATTTTATCAACTCAAGTCAGAGTATCATATTAATTTTTTTTAATCCAGCTTCTTATTACAGGGGATTTTGAGAGCAGATACAGAATAGAATTAACTGGAAACTATCACTAAGGTGGCTCATTTACTTCCATTGCATACTGGTTGATTTATTCAGTTTCCTTCCCAGAGTGTGAGGACTAAAGAGCTGAAAGAGACAAGAAATGCCCAGACCACAGATTACGACCAAAGAACTCTGAGCACAGGTGATGATGATCTGACACGTTCAGTGAGGGTACAGTCAGGAAGTTGCCTCTCTTTCTGATCCTTCAACATGGTTATCAGCATGTACAAGCTCAGAAACAGCAGAATGAGAATTCTCAGTCTGTTGGCCTTCTGAATTCTTCCTCTGCTAGGAAGTACTATTCTAGCCAATAATTTTTTTATGCTCCTCGTAATATGAGTTTAACCTGGTTAGCTCACAAAGAGAGGAAAATTTTAAGCTAAATAACACAAAGATTGATTTTTCTCCCATTTTAGTTATCAGGGCAGGAGATAGGGAAAATAAAAATATTGGGCAAAATGTCAGAGTATTTTGCCCCAAGGTTGCTAGCTCTAGTATCTCACCCATTACCAATTCTCAGCCATTGAATTCTTGCAAATGTTTGGTGTTGTAGAGAACAGAAGATTCGAAATACATGAGCCTTGAGATTAACAGTTTGACCTCAAGTTCATTATCTTCTTGGCTGTCCTTCCTTTTTTATTCTTTTTTAGGCTCACTTAATTTTATGTCATAGAGCATCATAAAACTATAAACTGGTGGTCATAACTTATGTGGCCTAAACCCAGGGTTCAAAAAATGTTGAATGAATTGCCAGCATTTAATAATTGGGAAATCGCCCATAAAAAAAAAAAAAATCTGGATTTCCAATTTCTTTCTGAAAGGCCTGGCAAATCTGGGCTCACATTCCTGTGTGGTCACAGTCAGCTAAACTCTAGTACCAGTTGCTTCCTTTAAGACCAGCCATTTAGGCTCCAGTCTCTCCCCAGTTGGCTTTCCTATGGCACCTTTCCCACCTAGGTCCTTTAAGACAGTGGTTCTTGAACCTGGCTTCAAATACTGGAATCACATGAAGAACTTTAAAAGCTACTCATGACTCTGTTCCAGCCCCCAAAGTTTTTGATATAATCTGTCTGTTGTGTAATCCAGGCATTGGGATTTTTATAAGCTCCCCAGGCAATTCCAAAATTGAGGACCCCTCTAAAAGCATCTCAGAGTTTAACTTGCATACAGAACACCTGGGGACCTCGTTAAAATGTAGATTGTGATTCAGCAGATCTGGGATTCTGCATATCTAGCAAGGTCGTACACAGTGCCCCTGCTGCGGGCTGTAAGACAAAGGCTTGAAGGCATTTGCTCTTGTTTAATTTTGATTCTGACCCTGAATGACAGACTTAGGTTTCAAGTCTAATGGAAGTTTATTTTTTTTGTTTTAAGTTGTTTATTTATATTTATTTCTGGCTCTTCTGGGTCTTTGCTGCTGCATGTGAGCTTTCTCTAGTTCAGCGAGTGAGGGTTACTCTCTAGCTGTGGTGCACGTGCTTCTCATTGCACTGGCTTCTCTTGCTGCCGAGTACAAGCTCAGTAGTTGTGAGGCACTGGCTTACACGTGCAATCTTCCTGCACCAGGGATTGAATCAGTGCCCCCTGTATTGGCAGGAAGACTCTCAACCACTGAACCACCAGGGAAGTCCTAACGGAAGCTTATTCTAGCACTCCTGTCATTGAAGTAGCTGGAGTGATGGTGACAAATGAGAATATCCTACTGGTCCTCTTTGAGGAGGGTACTTCTCAGCTTGCTGTGGCCTCTGAAAGCCTTTCAGTGTTAGGGGCCCTTGACCCCTGTAGGTCTGCCTTCTGAGCCACCTTCGCTGTCACCAACTATAATATCGTGTCACCACACGATAAATCCTCTCTCCCTTTGGAAAACTGTACCTCCTTTGACATTTTGAGCTCTGATGGTGGCACTGCTGCCCGCCACCAGTTCGGCTGTTACTGATTGAACGGTGGTGTTTGCGCATTTATTTGAGCATTTTATTGCAGTGGTTTCAGTTTGTGTTTCCAGATGCCTTAGGCCTGGAGCAACGGTTCTCACACCCTAGCATGCCACTTGGAAGGCATATTAAAACAGATTCACAGGCTCTACCCCCAGTATGTCTATTTCACTGAAGAGGGAATTTGTACTTCCAACAAATTCCCAAGAAGTAATGCCATCGCAGGTCCAAAGACCTAAAGATGCTCTTGGTCTCACCACATGGCTTCTTATAACAGCTACATTTTGGGAGTCCAGATAAGATTAGATTAAAGGCAAAGGTTATTTTTTTTAAATCTGAATACTGTTGTTCTGGTGACTTTCCCTTTTATTATTCAAGCTAGTAGAAAATGAATAAATATTTGAATATTAGTGAAATGGTGAAGAGGTATCAATTTAACAGAGATGAAACAAAGACTAAAATTATTCAATTTATGGAAAGAGCCATTTGTCCTTCCATGCAACACTCTACGGACTTATGCTATGTGTTCAAATATGATAGAAAAATATATATATATACTGGAAATAAGTGGCTGAAGTCTATCTAGAAAAGGAAGCTTGATCAAGGATTTCATGCTATTTTTAGTTTAGGGAGACTAGAACCCCACTAGAGCAGTATATAAGTGTCTTTCCAGGAACTCATTATGTAGGAAAAGAGACAGCTGGTAAGGTTTCTGCAGGCCCATGCCTAACAGAAATACAGCAAATGTCATAGCAGTTATATCTCAGCTTATTGGATTGGATAAAAGTTATTCTGTCACAGGGTGAGGCCCCTCCTTTCATTTATAAAGCTCAATGTATGAAGTCCTTCATTTCACAGAATGTGTGGGAATGATGTAGCTTGGTAAACTTCATATTTACTTTTAGATGAAGTGGATTCTTACACAAGTAGGTAGCTGTCTGCTTTTGTATCTCCACCTCAAGAAATACGTTGGAATAACAAAAATGCCAGGCCTGAAGACCCTAAAGCAGAACTAGGCTGTCCATCAGAATGTGAGTCACCTTTAGGGATGATTGTATTTCCTAAGGACAGTCAATAAATTTCAGGATATTCTTCCTCTACTTCCATCGCCCATTAAAAAGAAAGAAAGAAAAGGAAAGAAAAAACACCAGAAAAATTTTAAAAAATACCTGAAAAAAAAAAACCCCACCAAATTCAAAGTTTGACAAAATTAAGTTATTGGTTAAAAAAAAAAGTAATATTCTTGCAAGGAAATTGGGAACAGGGCTTTAGGGCAAGTAGGTTGGGCGGGTGCAGGTCTCGAAACCGCAGAAAGAGGAATTTGGGAAGAGGTTTTTAAAAGGCGGACTATTACATGTTTTCATGGGCTAAAGAGGAACAGAGGGGGTGGTGGCATCCCATCGTTCCGTCAGAGGAAGGTTTGTATCAACAGCAGATTTTTCTTGAGCAACTAAAATAATGAGGACTAGCTGAAAAATGTGCATACAAAGTTAATAAATTTAAGGAATTTACAATTCACGTGAGCTTCCTCCCACCGATCCCACGAGCAACTGCGATCTGCCTGAGCGACCTACATTTGCTCCACCATCTCAGGACTGGGACGCATCAGTCAGCGTGCGCCCTCCTCATAAAACTCTGCCCTTCTGGCGGGCCCGCCTGGCTCCCGGGAGCGGCAGTGCCAGCCAGGCTCCTGGAGTTCGAGGCAGGCTGCGGGCGCCCGTCCCTCCGGTTCACCCTTTCACCCCTCCTTCACCCCCAGGCGCCACGCGGGGTGGCGCGGTTTTTCCGCCCACCCCCGCGGCCGCACTGGCCTAGCCGAGAACTGCAGGGCCTCCGGCTTTGGCGAGCCTGGATTCCGAGTCCTCCCCGCCCCAGCCACTGCGCTGGGACGCCGGGGGCTCGAAAGAGGCTGGGGTGTGTTTCAAGACACCGCGATTAGAGACGCAGCTTCTAAGTCTGAACTCGTCCTCGGTCTCTCCCAGACCCGCCGCCTCCGGTCTCGAAGACGCCCGGCAGCCGGCTCAGCCCCAGGCCGGGAGCAACCTGGCCGGCCCGGCGGGCGAAAACCCAGAGCACTCGGCCGGGTCGCCCAGGGCATCCCCGCGGCTGGGGGCGGAAGGCGAGCCGGGCCGCAGGAAGGGTCAGCCGGCTCCTAGCTCCGCCCAGCTGGCTCGCAGGCCGCGCGGTGAATGGTAGCGGCGGAGGGCGCGGTGCCAGCAGAGAGGGGCGGAGCCGCGGGCGTTGGTTGGCGCGGGCTCGGAGGCGGGGCGCGCGGGGCGGGGCCGGAGGCGGGGCCGCTGCCGGGCGCTGGAGCTGCGGGCGCGCGGAGACGAGTCGCGAGCAGCTGGAGCGGAGTTGGAGGAAGCGGCGGCCACGGCTGGCAGCGGGTTGGAGACGGCGAGCTCGGGTCGGGAACGGCTGGCGGGTCTGAGCTGGGTCAGGGGCTCATCGGAGCCGTGCGCGCCAGAGGCTGCCGGTGCAGCCTGGGCCCAGCAGAGGAAGGAAGCCGGCCGGCCGGGGAGGTAGGCGGCGGCAGCGGGTCCGGGTGTGTGCTCGGGAGGGGGAGGCGGTGCGTGCGCGCGCGGCCACAGCCGCTCTCTTCCTGTCACCAGCAGCCGCTTCTCCTTCTGCAGAACCGAGCCGGGGGAAGCGAGCCGGCCGCCGTCCTCCCTGCCGCTGGCATCTGCCGCCCTCCGGGCAGCCGCGGGTCCCATTCGCGGCCAGCGTCCCCGCGTGCTCCCGGCTCCCTCGCGGCTCCCGTTTCCCTGGTCCTCTTCCGAGCGGGGTGTGCGCGCCGCCGGGAGCATTCGTCCCCGGAGTTCCAGGCGAACTCGGGCTTCCGCCACCTCTCCGTCACCGTACACTTTCCTGAGGGTTCCCCCAGTCGCCCGGCTGCAGTTTTCCGGAGCCCTTAAGCGGAGGAGAGCGCCCTGACCGCCGCCTTCGCGATAGCGGGCCGGATCTCTGCTTTCCCCCGCGCTCTCCGGCTGCACCCGGGTCTCTGCCCGGGCTCTTCCCCGGAGCGG
The DNA here is from genome assembly GCF_910594005.1 of Cervus elaphus. Taxonomy (NCBI): domain Eukaryota; kingdom Metazoa; phylum Chordata; class Mammalia; order Artiodactyla; family Cervidae; genus Cervus; species Cervus elaphus. The sequence goes on along the minus strand of NC_057839.1, from coordinate 14,777,482 downwards.
GCGGGGGTCCCAGGAGCTCGCCCGCGGCCCCCGCCCTTCGAAGTTTGCCTCCCTCCTCTTCCGGGGTGGGGGAAGTGTGCCTCGGGGCGGCCGGTCGCTGGGGCCCCACTCGGCGTGTGATGCCGCCCGGGCCTGTGGCAGGTTGTTGGAGGCAGATTTAATGGGGTCTTCGGACAGCCCGGAAATCTAGCTTTTTGTAACGTGAGGCGAGACCGGAGGGACTGGCCCCGCAATATGGAGCCGGCTAGAGGGAGCGAGAGAGCGTGGAAGCCCGAGCTGAAAGATCGTGCGGGAATTGTCTGGAATCCACAGCTCTTACGCTCACTTCTCAAGGGCAGAAACTGCCCGGCAGATCAAAAGACAAAGAGAACAGGCCAACCGCTCCAGTGCAGAAATGTACTTTGGTAACCAGATTCGATCGTGTAATGAAAGGGTGTGAGCGGAATGGCTGTTACATGTTGAATGCAAAATGTGTGTGAACTGGATTTGGGGAAATTCTGCTTCTCTGGACGCAGTTAATATCAGAAAGCTCTCACTTTTACCGTTAATCTCTGGTTTAGCTGCAGCACTGCTGGTATATAAGTGTGAGTTTACTGGGTTTGGGGGTTTTATGACTTTAGAAGCGATAGGGGTTTTTCCGGCCTTTTTTTCCCCCCCTCTCCAGTTCTTTCCTCTTTGTCAGTCTGTGCGAAGTACGAAAGGATATAACAGTTCCGGGTTTTGAACGCAGCATTAGGTTGTCATTTCAGTGTGATGGGGCTGAAGTTTTAGTTGTTAGGCGGGACATTCACAACGTTAAGTGACCCAGGCGTTCTGTGAAGTGGGTTTTTTTGCCTTTTTTTTTTTTTTTCATTAGCTTGTGTTGCGTTTTGGCAACTTTAAAGGTGATTAGGTGTTAGTTAGAAAAGGTCACAATAGGTAGGTATCAGCTAGAATAGGCCAGAGTAGGAAGACAGGTTTATCAGTCATCATCAGGAATTTGGTGACTTCTGCACAGAAGGCCCCAAACACTGAAATCGTTGAAACACACAAATCATTGAAAGGGAGGGAAAAAAAGCACTCCTAGCCATAATTTCTTGATAGAATACACTGTCTTGAAATAAATAGTTTTTTAAAAGCAGTAGATGATAGTTTTCTTAGGAACAAGAGTTACTTAAGCTTTGGGAAGCAAGTGTTTTGGTCATTCCAGAGAAAATACCCAGGGTAATTTTTTTTTTTTTTTTTTTTTTGAGGGATCCCTCTTCAATTTGGAAAGACATGTTTGGTTCAGGATCAGGTTTAAACTGGAAAGGCCTGTGGAGGAGGCTCTCTGCCTTGCAGAAATGCTGGGTTATGTCAACTACTAGCCTCTTTAGCTTCTATATGCCAATTGCAACTACAGAGTTGTACTTTTTTCCATAGAAGTATATAAATTTTTGTGAATGGAAGAAAGTTTTGTATATCTGATACTGGCTTTCCAAGTGTGTTATCATGTAGCTTTTTAACTTTCATCTTGATTCGGGACCTGTTCTTGTCAGTTGCATAACAGATATTTGCATTGTACACATTACTATCTGCTGTTTTATCTGCTTTTGTAAAATGATGGTATCACTGTGTCTTTTCACCTCTGTGATGCAGAGAGCAGACTTGCATTGATTAATTGTATTGTCTTTCTCTAGCTGTGTCTTTAAATTTATTAAGAACGGTAAATCCCTAAAGTATTAAGTTGATTTGGGAAATAGAAGTGGTACAGTAAGTCATAGGTGATATGTATTTTGCTTATTGACAGTGGTGGTGGTAGTGCAGATTTATCTGCTGGAAATGTTAACTGCACCTAAGCTGGTTATAGAGGGTTTTGTATTTTCATGCAAGCCTGCTCCACTTACTCAAATTTTGTGTTGTTAAAAATTTTGCCCATATCTTTAATTAAAATTTCATGAATGCCATGTAATTCTTAGGCTAGTATGTTGGTCAAAATCTTTCCTGGGTATTTTAAGGGAGTATTCTAAAAAGATATCTAATCTGAAAGATTGTCCACTTGCTTATTAAAACAGGAACAATTCTAGTTCAGCTCCCATTGTGTTTGCATTTTGTCATATGCAAAATGAATTTTAGTGAAGAGATGGTCAATGAGCAGATTAAAAAAAAATTTCATGGTCAGGTAGAATATTGAAAGCTAAGATCATGTTTGCATTTGGTGTTTTGCTTTTAATTCTCCCACAACTGAGGCATACACAATGCAGAAGAAAAGGGGAAGTGCCTTTTTTAGTATATTATACATTTAAACGGGCTCCCCACAGCTCTTCTGTATTTTGGAGGACACAGGAATTTGCCAGTGAAGGCAAGAGAATAGAGTGTCCTAGTGAAACCCTTAGAAGCCCTCACTTATCAATGGAAGGAAGGGGTTATCATCTTAGAAGGCAAGGCATAATATCATCTGTATGACGGCTTTTAATAAAAAACTTAGCCTGTAATTCATTTTTGAAATATTCATCCTATTCCTTTTTCCACCCACTCCTCTGCATCCCGGTCTCCTCCACCTACATCCTAATATGATTACCTGCCATGATTCTACCAACACTCTTATTGGAATTACTTGCTTAAGAAAGTGGCAGTTAAAGGCTATTTCACATACATGATGCCAAAGCAGCTGAAAATAGACTGTAATTACTCCTAACCATGTCTGTTTGGGTGATGTTAGGGTTTTTGTGTATTTGAAAGGATAGAGTGAGTGTAATAGACCTTTTGCTTAAAAAAAAAGAAAAATCCTAGTATAAAAACATCTTTGGAGACTTTATCCTCCCAGCATTGTTTTCCTTAAAGTCTATCTATACATGTGTGCTCCTCACCCCCACTCCCCCCACCCCCCACACCTGTAGTCAAAATGGTGTTCATCGTAATAATCACCCCAGAGAGTATTGCAGTCACAGGAGTCTGGCAGAAGGGAGGAGAGAGTGAAGAAAGGGAGGTGCCTGGGTCAGGCTGGACCCCTCTCCCTCACTGGACTTCAGTGGTCCCACCCTGGGCTCAGCCTTAGGAGCTAGGGCTGCAACAGGAGCAGCCCCTGCTTTCAGTCCCTGGAGAATTGTGTGAGTGGGATCACCTGTTTCCTTTGAAGGCAGGTAGGAAAGCAGCCACCACAGCTTCCTGAAGAGGAGTGTTGTCCCCTAACTCCACCCCCTCCTCACACCACCCTCTCACACATCCCTGGCCCCTCCCAGGTCTCCTCAGCACTGACCTCTATAGAGCCACTCTCTGCCCCAGGAGTAGATGGACAAAGTCCACAAGCAACCCTTATCTGTCTATCTATTTACTCTGAAAAGGAGTTAAAGAAACAGAGTTTTATTTTGGCTAGCTTCAAGAATCTTTCTGAAATTTTTCAGATTTACTCTGAAAACAGTTTGCAGAGTTTAGAAGCAGTGCCAAAGGAAAATTCTTGGCAAATGTTTCCAGTTTTAAATAGGAATTGTATAAGTAGCAATCAATGCTAATAATAATGATAGGAGTAACAATACTGCTGCTCCAGCTGTGGTTTACTAGCTGTCTGACCTGAGGCACGCTATTTAACTTCTCTGTGCCGATTCTCCTATCTGTAAAATGGAGATGATAAACTGTACCCAGAATGCAAGGATTAAATGAGTTGATATATACAAAACTAGAAGGACAGTGCCTGGCCCCTAGTAAGCGCTGTGTCGGTGTTAATTATATTAAGCTCTGATTATCAAGCCCAGAGCTCAGTCTCTGTATAAATAATTTCCTTTCATCTTCATAATGAACAGTGGCACAGAGAGGTTTAAGAGACTTAAAGTCTCTTAAAGTTTAAAGTCAAGTTTGAAAATCTAGGCTCCAGTGGGGACAAGCATCTTTGAGTGTGAAGTCCAGTGCTTACACTCACCTGCTTGCTGAGAATTTTCCACAGTAACATCCTATTTTCACAAGAGGAGAGACGCTAGAGTGTCTTCTTCCGCCCTGCCATTCCAGGGAGGCCTCCTCTCAGGGCTTCCTTGCCCGGGGTGATGCAGAGAACTGGAATGGTCCACCCCAGGGCCTTTTCTGGGTGACAGGATGTGTTTCTCAGGCTCTGGAAGCCACAGCCTCCCTGTGATGACCACTGAGCCTGAGAAATGCGTCCAGCTGGGGCTGTGTTCCTGCGCCTCCGGCAGTGCTGGCGCCATCCCATCACTTTGCTTTCTGGAGAGCCCCATGTCCTTGTTGTTTGACCAGGGCTTGTCCCGTCCCCACACACCCAGCCCTCAGAGAGCCTGCGGGCAGGAGTCGCGGCTCAGATGCCCAACTCCCCCAGAGCTTGGCAGCCTGGCGCTCGTTCTGGTTGGTTTGAAAAATGAATGGAGATACTTGAGGATGCTGATTTGGGGCTTCATCCCAGCCCATCATTTTATTTTAATTGAGATGAAATTCACACCCCATAAAATTTTACCCTGAGCCCAGCATTTTAGGTTGAAATTCATTATGTTTAATAAGAAAATTTGATTTTCATGATTTCCAGGACACCATATTTGAAAGGGGAAAAGATTTTTAGATGATGAACTGTGTTTTCTGTTTTTTAAAAAAGTGGTGTGAGTTTAGTTAGGGAGGTTGCCCTACTCAGAGCTGCCACCCTGAAGATGGAAGGATGAATTGTAGGGCTGGGGGCCCAGGAATTAATCTGTAGCTTTGCAGCTGGATTGAAGGTCTGTCTTGTGCTGAGAACCAGGACCAAACAGCTGATTTCATGGCAAGGTAGAATCACATGATCAGGATATATTCTTGGTTTATTTAAAGTGATTTGAAAATGTTCTTTATTCCTGCCTCCCCACCAAGATTTCTAAATCTCTGTCCTTTGTAAATGGGAATGAGTAAGTCAACAAAGTCAGAGGACTTTTCAAAGAGTTGTGTTTGGTTCTTTGCCCAAATGCCTGCAGGTTAGAGGGTTAAATTGAAAATCTACTTTCAAGCAATTGTACATTAAGAAGTCATGGATTGCTTCTTGTGGGGCATCAGAAGCTACTTTATTCTGAGGAACAGAATGAGAATTGGTCAGTATTTTAGCAGAGAGTAAATCTGCCTTCATTGCAGGCAATCTGTGAAAGACTTGAAAGATAGGAGCAAAATAAATTCCCATGAAGGAACTTTTGAACTGTTTCATATGATGTTCTATAAGAGTAAGTTAATTTGTTATTTGTTCCTAGGTTTTCTTTATACCTTTTGTTACAGTAACTCAGGTTATGCACTGGCTTAGAGCCTATGTCATGAAACTGCCTCCGTTATTTGAAAACATTAAATTACGAATGGTGGATACTGTTGTTGTTTAGTCGCTAAGTCACGTCTGACTCTTCTTGGGACCCCATGGACTGTAGCCCGTCAGGCTCCTCTGTCCATGGAATTTACCAGGGAAGAATACTGGAGTCAGTTGCCCTTTCCTTCTCTAGGGGATCTGCCTGACTCAGGGATTGAACCTGCAGCTCCTGCATTGCAGGTGGATTCTTTACCATCTGAGCTGCAAGGGAAGCCCCATGGTGGATATTATCTGCATATAAAAACCTAAACTGTGGAAATAATTCCATTGGAACTGAGTGGAAATAGTTCAATGGACAGGTGCATGTAGCCAAAGAGGTTAGAGATATAAGCTTGTGAACCTGGGGAACATATAGTTTGGGCTCACACTGACCACAGGCCAGTAATCTAGGCACTGCCAGTGTCCGAGGTTGCAGAGATTTCTGCTGTGCTGGGGCGAATCTGAGGGGGAGAGAAAGACAACTTGCTAGTCCTCTGAACATCATCTCCCCGGTGGCTGTGGATGATGATTTACATCTCCCTCCCCCACCGCCCAGGAGGGACTGAGTTGTCAGAAGTTGTACAGTGAGAGGACTGGGGTAGCAGCAGGAGGCAGTTAGGTGACAGAAGCTGAAGCCTGTAGAGCAGAAATGGACAGGATTCCAGAAGAGGGCAGCCTTCTAGAAGTTCAGTTCAGTCGCTCAGTCGTGTCCGACTCTTTGCGACCCCATGAATCGCAGCACGCCAGGCCTCCCTGTCCATCACCAACTCCCGGAGTTTACTCAAACTCATACCCATTGAGTCAGTGATGCCATCCAGCCATCTCATCCTCTGTCATCCCCTTCTCCTGCCCCCAATCCCTCCCAGCATCAGACTCTTTTCCAATGAGACAACTCTTCTCATGAGGTGGCCAAAGTATTGGGGTTTCAGCTTCAGCATCAGTCCTTCCAGTGAACACCCAGGACTGATCTCCTTTCCTTTCCCTTCTCCAGAGGATCTTCCCAACCCAGAAATAGAACCGGGGTCTCCTGCATTGCAGGCAGATTCTTTACCAACTGAGCTATGAGGGTAGCCCTTCTAGAAGTTCGGTGCCCAGTATTTGATTCACCCACTTATGAACTTGTTTGGCAAGGATGCATCTCAGTAAAGTCTCTTTGGAAGAAAATCTGCATGGTCCAGGATGCTGAGTCTCGGACTTGAGGGCACTCCTGCTGAGTTATAAAGGCTTCTCTTTGTGCAGGTGTTTTATTGTGAAAGAGCCACAGATGCCAATAAGGCCACTATCACAGAGAGTAAAAAGCAGAAGATGAGTTTGAGAGGTCTGAGTATGCAGGCAAGGAATCTACATGGGTGACCTTATTGACGTATCTGGCCATCCATGGGCATCCAGGGAAACTGAGTTTGAGCAGCAGGTTTTAGAATGTTAAAAGTGATGACTCTGGAGCCAGACTGTCTGGATCTGAACTCTAGTTTTACCTGTCACTTGCTGAGCGTTTTCATGGCCAAGATATCACAGCCAAGACACAAACTCTCTGCACCTCATTTCCTCTTGCGTAAAGTGAGAATGTTGGTAGTACCCACCTCATGGTTACTGACCCATTTTAATACACATATAGCTCCCAATAAATATTTGATGGTGATGGTTGAATGGGTTAATACATCTATAGCTCCCAGTATTGGATGATGACCATGATGACAGTGACATCATTTAATTGGGCGTGGCCATCAGGAGAAAGTGTACATCGTGCAGCAGAGAAGCCACATGCCCCCTCCCTCTAGCCAAGGCTTCTCTGTACCTCTCCATAGGATGCCCTTCACCTGCCCCCCAGATGGCTAGGCAGCTCTCCCTCTTAATTGGCTTCTTTTAATTGCTCTCCACTCACTTAATTGCCACTGAATCATGGCTGACCTTGGATTGTTTTGATTGGTCTTCCTGGCCTTGATGGTGGAGTCCCAGAAGATAAAAGTGTGCTACTTGTGGCCCTAGAGTCATAGAAGATCCGGGGATGTTTTTTGTTTTTTGTTGTTTTTTTTTTTCGGTTGAGGGCCCAGAATTCTGCACAAGATTCTTATACACAAGGTAAGGTGGTTCTTACAAATGGTGAGGGAGGGGTTCTTTGTAGAGACAAGTCTCTGGCATCTAAGGCAAGGATTGTTATTGCTGCTTTCGAGTCTAGCAGTTGCTAGAGTCTTAGGGTTCCTCAGGGTTCTTTATCTCTTTGCAGGGATTTAGCTTCAGGCCAGTGTAAACATAGTTTTTAGGTTTATAAAACCGTGAGCAGACCTAGAGGCTTTTCGTACTACAGTGTCCCCTGGTGCAGGACATGCATAGCTGCAGAGATATGTCATGAGCAAGCCTTGGCAGTTTGCTGAGGCTTTTTAGAGGGGAGAGGAGGAATTGCAGGGGACAGGGAAGAAGGGAGAGAGGGATCATTATACTGCTCATTCTGTTAAGAATCTCACCAAACTGGCCTTCTGGGTTGTTGAAACAGGAAGCCATAGGCAGCAGCTGCCGGAAAGATCTACCCAGCCTACCAGTTGAGGATTTTTACCCCCCCCCCCCCAAAAGACATAAATTGCCAGGAAAAGCTAACAAAAATTTCAAGGCAAATTTGGAGGAATTAAATTATCCTTAGGCATATTGCCTGGTTTCCAGGCATTTAGGGATATGTAGATTTCCATGTTCTTTAGAGTTCTGTGTCTCATTTGTAACAGAGTACATTAGTACTAAAAATGGGATTTGCTAGTTCTACATTTTCGTGTGAATTTATGCAGTGAATATTTAATTTGATTCTGGATCTGGCAAAAGGAGAGGCTGTCTTCAAACATAACATAGTTTATTTTTCTCATATGCTCTGCTGGTTGCTTTAATTTTTTTTCCTCTGCCGACTGAAATGCAAAGTAGAATACTACCCCAGATTAATATTCTTGCTACACAAAGATCTCCAGTGTTTGTTTTTGCTTCTTTTAATATGTAACTCTCCTAAGAGCGTTATTGTATTACAGCTAAGAGGCTTTAGCCATGTAAAGTTGAATGCTTTACACTTCTGAATGCCAGCATAACAATTAATCTGTGATTAGATTTTGCTTCTTAAGATGCCTGCACCGCAGAGTGCCTATAATATTAAACTTCTAAAGGGTTCCACTCTTGAAAACTTACAAAAGCTCTCTTTGACATAGCACACCGACATTGTGAGGCTATTGTTTTCATTGCTTTATTGTTCAGCCAGCTTAACTGAAACCGTGAGTTTGCTTTTCCTCTTTATGACCAAGATAACGTGGAGAAATGAACAGGGTGCGCATAGTGTGTCCTAGCGCACGCTGTTCTCTGCTGTTCTAGCGGCAATCCAAGCAATCCAAGCTGCTTACTGCCTATCTTAAGAGAGTCTCTTGACTCTGAGCCCTCTGCCTCCACTAGTTTAAAAAAAAAAAGAAGAAACTTGCATCTTCTCCTCCACTGAACTGTCTCCATAGAGTCATCTGCAGCAGCTATCTGCTTTCTCTTTATCCCTTAACTCCTTAAAGGCGTGCTGCAGTCCACGGGGTCGCAAAGAGTCGGACACGATTTAGCAACTGAACATCAGATCCTCTATACCATCAGACTAGAGTGGCTTGCTCTGCTTTTCTGCCATGCGTCCATGATGGACGCAGCCCTGGTGTGACCGAGCCCTGCCTATTTTACACTCCCAGAGGCCTTTGCAGGATTTAGTCTTAGAAATCACCTGAACCCTCTTATCCCTTATTTCCAGGACATGGCATTGTCTCCAGACCTTGACTTTCCCATTTCAGCAGCATTCAGTGAGCCTCAATGTTTCATCCTTGGATCTTTTTTTTTTTTTGAACTTTTAATATTTTTTTTCTGAGTTCCTTCATTCCATTGAGTTTCCTCGTGTCTTATTTGCAGCTGATTATCAAACTTCAGGTGTGTTCCCTGTCCTGAATCACAGACCAGGTTTTCAGCTACTCACACGTGGGTTTGGATGCTCAGCATCACTTCTAGCCCACCAAGGCCTCCTGGCTTCCCTTTGCCTGATACTGGTATCTATGGTTTTCTCATGAACTCAGGATCAGTCACCCTTTTTGCTCTCTTTCTCTCTTTTTAAAAATAATATATCATTTTTATTGCTTTTTAATATCAAACAGTAATAACCTTTGGGATAAAAGAGAAAGTGAGAAGGAGAGAACATTTTTCCTTTTTATTTTTTACTTTTCTGTACAGTTTATACTTTCTACTTTGCTTTTTTTTGCTTGGAAGTTACCAACAAAATGACCTATGTTCTGGTATTATATACTAAATTTTTGTCTTTTTTATTTCTTTGTTTTACTACGTACTAACATGTTGCTAAACAGACACACAAGTAAATATTTCTTGATTATCTGATGTCATGTTGAAATGAGTTCTAAAATAGTGGATGGAGTAGCTGATCTGTAAGCACCAGTAGTCGGATCGTGCCTTGAACCTTCACTCAGCTATGGAGGCTGGGAAGAGCCCTTCCTCTTGGCTTCTCTGTGGTCCTGTTCCTCATCATGCTGTGGTCTCTCCGTCTCCCCCACTGGGATGCAGTATCCTAGTCCCAGGTGCTTCTCTTTCTCCATCCATGTTTCAGCACTGCTATTACCCCCACACACCTCTTTGTCCCTTTTCAGGTCCTGCCTTTCCACACCTTCTCCTGCCACTGTGGTTCATGCCCTCGTGGCCACTTGCCCAGATGGCTGCAAAATGCCTTGCCTGGCTCTCCCCTTCTGTCTCTGTGACAGCCCCTCCCATGCATCAGGATTAGAGTGAGATTCTTCACGTGCAACCCTGGTCCTGTCTGTCCCCTTTCTCCAAGGCTTGTACTGGCTTCCCATTGCAGTTAGCATCACTCATGAAGTCTCATGCGTGGTGTCATAAACCCCTGCTTATCTTTCTAACTGGGATCCGATGCCTCCTCTTTGGCCTCGCACGTATTGGACTGCCTGTTCTGGCTCTTAGCAGAATGTGACACGCGCCTCCTCACAGCTTCACCTAAGTTCACACCGCATGTTCTTTCCGTCATCAGATGCCTGCTCTCCCCTGTTTGAACTCCCTAGCGTTCGGTCTCTGCTCTCTTAGGACATTTACCTCGGGTTACGTTTCCTTGGGTCCCTTCTTGTCTCAGAGATGTTGCCATGTGCCAGCAGCCCTCTCAGCCCGCCGAGCATTCTTAGAAAGCAGGGACTGCCTGCCTCGCTCATCTTCGTTGTGTACACCGCGTCAAGTGCAAGGACGCCGGCCCATGTCCATCTGCCAGACTGGTTAAGCACTTGTTGAATGGCAGTCCGAGGCCAGAGTCTCGCAGATGGCCCGTGTGCCGCTCATTCATAAGTCTTGTTTTCCCTTTGCTAGGTGCAGCTCGCATGCGGCGTGCCCTGGTCAAGTCAGACGACAGATGGGCAGCGTGACGAGAGCGTCAGAAAGGATCGGGCCTCGCCGGGGGCGTCAGCCTGGAGTTGGCGTGTTGACGAGTCGCTGAAGAGGAGGAAGCCGGTGGAGGGACCGCGGCCACAGAGGAGGAGAGCCTTGACTTGAGTCACACCCTTCATGGAGGACAGATGGACGGCCGGATGGCCAATCACCTCTCCTCCTAAGCCTTTGGAGATTGACGCTTTGCCCCCTGCTGGAGGTGTGTCAGGAGCCTTCGCGCGCACTCTGAGTTCACTCCCCGTAGACACGTCAGGGTAGACTGCAGTGCGCAGCCGGCCTCAGCCGTCGCATGGTCCCGGGTCTGCAGCCATGAGCGCGGAGGGATACCAGTACCGGGCGCTCTACGACTATAAAAAGGAGCGGGACGAGGACATTGACTTGCACTTGGGGGACATACTGACTGTGAACAAGGGGTCCTTAGTCGCTCTTGGATTCAGTGATGGCCAGGAGGCCAAGCCTGAAGAAATTGGCTGGTTAAATGGCTATAACGAGACGACAGGGGAGAGGGGAGACTTTCCGGGAACTTACGTAGAATATATTGGAAGGAAAAAGATCTCGCCTCCCACACCAAAGCCCCGGCCACCTCGACCCCTTCCTGTTGCCCCAGGTCCTTCAAAAACTGAAGCAGACAGTGAGCAACAAGGTCAGTATTGACGAGTGATTGCTTCATGACTCCTTTTTTTTTTTTTAAAGGAAAAGTCTCAGATTGGTTGCTGATACTGCTACTGCTGCTAAGTCGCTTCAGTTGTGTCCGACTGTGTGTGACCCCATGGACTGCGGCCTACCAGGCTCCTCCGTCCATGGGGTTTTCCAGGCAAGAGTACCGGAGTGGGTTGCCATTGCCTTCTCCGCTCAGATTGGTTGGGCTGGGATAAAATGCTCTGGGCGGAAATTGTTTTAGCCGCTTTACTTGAATTTACATATGGTGCATAAAAGATGGTTAGTTATTACATGGCTAGAAATTTGTGTTCGTGGGGTGGAGAGTTGTTATAAAAATAGGACATGATATCTGAGAAACTGTTTAGTGAATGTCTCTGAACACGATTAGAGTCACCGTGGAATCAAACACCTATTGCATTCTTACTCATATAATTGGTACTGTATATCCAAATAATCATTAGGGAAAAGTAGAGGGTAAGGTTAATGTAAGTATATTTAATGGAAAATGATCTTCATGGGAAATGGAGAGAGTAATAAAATGACCACAGAACTCAGTAGAGAAGAAACCAGTGTTTTTATAACCTGGTCTCTATCTCTTGGTTTCTTCTCCAGGAGTACTGGCTGAAGCTTAAACTCGATCCTGTAGTTAGTATAGAGGCACAGGGAACCTCTTCTGCCTGGTTCATGTCATCTGTTTATGAGAAAAAAAGAAGCCACTGAATGTTTATCTCAAATGGAAACCACCTTGATACAAACCCACTCATGGTTTTTTTTTCCTTTATATATACAATTTTATTTATTTATTTTTGGCTGTACTGGGTCTTCATTTTCCCCAGTTGTGGCTAAAGAGGGCTACTCTCTAATTGCAATGCTTGGGCTTCTCCTTGAGGTGGCTTCTCATGTTGCAGAACACGGCCTCTAGGGCACTTGGGCTTTAATAATTGTGGCTCCCAAGCTGTAGAATGCGGGCTCAGTAGTTGAGGCACATGGACTTAGTTGCTCCAAGGCATGTGGGATCTTCCCAAATCAGGGATTGAACCCGTGTCTCCTGCATTGGCAGCCGGGTTCTTTACAACTGAGCCACCAGGGAAACCCCAAAACCCGCTCATTGTTGGTTGGAGATGGTCCCCACTTCAGCTCTGAGCACAGCTGTTTCTTAAGGCATTTCACAGGGGCAAGCGTTTTGCTGCTTTGCTGTTAACAGCCTTGTCAAATCATTTCTTCACTAGTAAATCTCAAGCATTATTCCCCCTGTATAATTTTTTGCCCACAGACTGAGAAAGGTATGGAAAGATGTGTTTCTAATGGGTGGACTCAACTGCAGTGGTTTTTTGTCAAGTAAAACTGACTATTTCTGGATAAGCTCCTGGTACTCTTGCGTCTTCTTTAACACTGACTTATTCTAGCGCAAATGAATGAAGTACCAAGAGTGAAGAAGCAGAATGCAAGGGTAAGTAGAATTGGGAATATTTTATAAAAGTCAAGGAACTCACTAAAGATACTTGAGGAGAAGAGCTTTTCTCTTCCATCACAACCCAACAGGGATACTTGTTTTATAAACATTATACCATTTGTTAGAAGTAATGCCCAAATGATACATTTAACTTGACAGTTCAAAACAAAAGTTAGTTTTTCTTTCTAGATAAGTCAAAAAAGTTTGACACATATATACGTAATTTTGTCAACCATTCTGTTTCTTGCATAGCTTCACTTAGCTGGGGAGGAGGTATGTGCATAATTGTTTCTTTTTTTCCTACCAACTACATATTCTTCATTTGACTTTTGATATTTTAAGTTAGAGACACTTCCTTACATGGAGACTGATTCAAAACGAAAAATAATCAGCATATGAAAGATTCAGTCAGTTCAGTTCTGTCACTCAGTCCAGTCCGATTCTTTGCAACCCCATGGACTGCAGCACACCAGGCTTCCCTGTCCATCACCAACTCCCAGAGCTTGCTCAAACTCATGTTCATCGAGTCTGTGATGCCATCCAACCATCTCATCCTCTGTTGTCCCCTTGTCTCCCTGCCTTCAATCTTTCCCAGCATCAGGGTCTTTTCCAGTGAGTCAGTTCTTTGCATGAGGTGGCCAAAGTATTGGAGCTTCAGCTTCGGCATCAGGCCTTCCAATGAGTATTCAGGACTGATTTCCTTTAGGATTAACTGGTTTGATCTCCTTGCAGTCCAAGAGACTCTCAAGAGTCTTCTTAACTCCACAGTTCAGAAGCATCGATTCTTTGGCCCTTAGCTTTCTTTATAGTCCAACTCTCACCATCCATACATCTCTACTAGGAAAACCATAGCTTTGAATAGCCAGACTTTTGTTGGCAAAGTAATGTCTTTGCTTTTTAATATGTTGTCTAGGTTTAATATGTATGTCTAGGTTATAGTTTTTCTTCCAAGGAGCAAGCGTCTTTTAATTTCATGGCTGCAGGCACCATCTGCAGTGATTTTGGAGCCCAAGAAAATAAAGTCTGTCACTGTTTCCATTGTTTCCCCCATCTCTTTGCCATGAAGTAGTGGCGTTGGATGGCATGATCTTAGTTTTTTGAATGTTGAGTTTTAAGCCAGCTCTTTAACTTTCCTCTTTCACTTTCATCAAGAGGCTCTTTAGTTCCTCTTCACTTTCTGCTGTAAGGGTGGTGTCATCTGCATATCTGAGGTTATTGATATTTTTCCTGGCAGTCTGATTCCAGCTTGTGCTTCATCCAGCCTGGCATTTCTCATGATGTACTGTGTATATAAGTTAAATAAACAGGGTGACAATATACAGCTTTGACGTACTCCTTTACTGATTTGGAACCAGTCAGTTGTTCCATGTCCGGTTCTAACTGTTGCTTCTTGACCTGCATACAGATTTCTCAGAAGGCAGGTAAGGTGATCTGGTATTCCCATCTCTTTAAGAATTTTCCACAGTTTTTTGTGATCCACACAGTTAAAGGCCCTGGTGTAGTCAATATAGCAGAAGTAGATGGTTTTCTGGCACTCCTTGCTTTTTCTGTGATATAGCAGTTGTTGGCAATTTGTTTTGGCTCAGATGGTAAAGAAACTGCCTCCAATGCTGAAGATCCAGTTTCGATCCCTTGGTCAGGAAGATCCCCTGGAGATGGGAATGGCTGCCCTCTCGAGTATTCTTGCTAGAGAATTCCATGGATGGAATTCTATGGGCTAGAGTCCATGGGGTCACAAAGAGTCGGACACAACTGAGCGACTTTCACTTCATTTTCATTTGTCACAGTTTGGGACTTCCCTGGTGGCTCAGATGGTAATGCAGGAGACTAAGGTTGGATCCCTGGGTTGGGAAAATCCTTTGCAGAAGAGAATGACTACCCACTCCAGTATTCATGCCTGGAGAATTCCATGGACAGAGGAGCCTGGTGGGCTCCAGTCCACGGGGTCACAGAGTCGAACATGACTCAGTGACTAAGCATGCACACATTACGAAAGATTACAAAATCGTAAACATATCTGAGTTGGAGTAGAAAAGATTATTTAAAAGGTGGAAAGGGATGCCTTGCCAAGATTAGGGACAAAAATTTTGTAAAAATAACTGCTAAACAAAAATTGCATTTGATATCTGCTATCAGGTGTAACTTCATTTGATTATAGCATACGGAAAAGCCAGTTTTTCCTTCAAGTTTTCTCTTTGTAAGATATAAAATATTTTATAATGCTTTCTTTCTCATGTACTGTGGTAATAATTGAGATTTTTAACAGCTTTTACTTTTTTTTTTAATGCATAGAAAGTTAGAGTAAAATGAAAAATTTTAGCAGAGTTTAATAAGAAAGAGACTCATAATGTGCACTAAAGTAAAGAGCAGGCCTGAATATAAATGAGAAATTAGGAGCCATTGAAAGGTTGAAAAGGTAGTATCGGGAGGTTGGGTAGGGAGTTGAGATGCTAAATACTAGATTTTCTAGAAATGTTAATCTTGTCTTCTGAAGAGGATTCAGCAGCTCATGCTAGTTGCATGTCAGATTGATAGGGAAAACAGTTGTAAGGACAGATTTGTTGGAACCTGTGGGACTCTAATTTCTTTTGCCTGAGAGTGTGTTTATTTGAAAAGTGTTTGCAGGGACAAATTATGTGAAGGTGAGAAAGGATGGTTCTTTTCCTACTGTAATTGAATTCTTTGGCCTTTTTTCCATTTTCACTCCTTTACCCAACTTAGCCTGCTTTTCAGGTTTGACTGTCTTTATTTTATTGAGGAGTTACCCCTGTGACTTGCAGGTCTCTTTCGTGGAAGGAGTGTCTTGGGGATGGTGGGCACGGCACCCCCACCCCCGTGAGCTTGGAATAAAAGGAGGCTGAGGGATGTGCGTTTAAGGCTCCTCACTGCCTACCCTCTTTGTCAAAGGAAGTTGTCCGTAAACTCTGCCCACAAGTAGAATCTGTGTGAGAAGTTCCCCCTTAGATAGCAACATGCTTTCCCCACTTTTCTTGTATGTTCCTAGAAATAAAGCTGTCATGTTCCACTTTGGGGAAGAAAAGAGGGTCACAAACCTATGGAAGGTCTGGCACCCAGTTCCTCTCCGGAAACTGTACCGTCCTCCTATCTGGTTTGCGTGCAGTTTTCTTACGAAGCGCTGGCCTCTTGTCTGCATTGAGTTTGTACACTGGATCCCCTTGTGTTTCCTGGAGTTTAAATGAACTGAGCGCCTATTCTGTGCTGAAAGCAGGATGAACGATGAAGTCAGGACCTCAGAGAGGTGGCGTGCCCTCTGGGGCACCTCCCAGCCCCCCTCAAGCCGCTCTCCCACCTTATGCTCTGCTTAGACACGCTCTTGGCTGACCTCCTCTCCACTCTGCTTAAAGCTTTCTTCTCAGGGAGACTGGCTCTGCCCACCTCAGTCTCTCGTGGCAGCCTGCCTCTCCGCTTTGGCAAAGCATTTGTCATCTGACTTACTACAGAATTTACTTGTCGTGTCATTTCTTTGTTTTCTGCTCCCTCAGGTAGCCTGTAAGCCCCGTGAGGGCAGGGGACTCTTCCATTATCCCAACAGGGCCGTAGATGCTCAGCGGGTGGACAGATGCTTGCTGTTGAAATGCATCATCTAACTGGTTCACAGCCCACGTGACTGTGGAAATAAGCCATATGCTTTGTAAGTCAAGTCTGTCACAGCCCATTTCTGTTTTTAGACATCATGGTTTATTGTTCATTCACATCATTCACATCTGAGGAATCTTGCAGTCTTGGCTTTGACCGGTTGCCTGGTTGTCTCCAAAGCTTATTTTTTCTATCCCATTTCCTAGGACTGGTAGTTCTTCTGGCAGGAAAGTTTGTGGAGCTGAGAGTGGGCTCTGTCAGCCACTTAAGCAAAGTGAATAGAACTTGTGTCAAGATCAGCAAGTGTCCTCGGGCACAGATTTTATGCTCTCACTCTCCGTCTTTTATCTCCTCTTTGCGTGGAAGCTAAAGTTGCAGCTCTGAGCAGCACATTTCATTTTCCCAAAAGCCAGTCAAACCCTGTTTTACCTTCTCTGGAGAGAACCTCTTCCCTGCCTGGTGAGGTGATGGGTGTGCACAGTGGGTGGTACTCGTGAGCTCTTAAAAAGCCATCCTTCCGCCCTCTCTGCGCCAGGCTGCTCGCACAGGACAAGGCATTCCCATAAACACAGCCCTCTTCAACCACGCTGCCATATTTCCCCTGACACCAGGAAATGAGTTGATGGAAGTGGGGATTTAGGGATAAGAGAATCAAAATGTGTTTCTTTCAGATAGCGTCCAGTGGGGCTATTTCTCAAGACAGTCTTCTGCAGTCCTTTAATTAAAGTCACGCTAATGTGGAATATTTAGACTAGCGAGATTCCATGACCACGTTGGTTTGTATAGGATGTTGAAATCCGCTAGCCTGAGTGATCACTTAGGAATCTGAGTTCATCCCCACCTCCATCCCCCATGCACACACTCCTCCCCTCCCCCAGCTCCTACTTTGGACTCTGACAGTGGGTCCCAGCTGGTCCCACATACAAAACATAAAGCACACATTTGGTGTGGCTTATTTTAAACTTTGATCAAAATTCTTTCAAACAGAAAAGGAGAAAAGCCTGCAGCTTGTGTTTGCTCTCACGGTCTCCCCAGGCACGTGATTTTTCCATTTTTCACACTCGGCATTTGTGTGTCCCTTCACGGTTGTCGTTCCCTCGTCTGGGAAGCCAGCTGTAGTAAGTCACATAAATCAGCTACACTGTACAGGGGTCACGAAGGATGGCGACCTGATCCCAAATTAGACACCTCTGCTGAGCCCCGTGGTAGGACGTACTGCTGTTACCCACAGAAATGGTACCCGTGAAAACAGTTTGCTTTGCCTCACGAGTTTCTGCCTTATGAATCCTGTTTTAGTTAAGAATCTGCTTTGTCACAACTTTCCTTACCTTCTCTCCTGCTTAAGTGAGACTTTGCTGCGACTCGGGAGGACTGTGGTTAACCACCCCCAGTGACGGGGTGAGACCTTTCACTTTGGTGCTGACTCCCTGTTTTTCATCAGTCACTCTGCTTAGGGGAGCAAGCAGGCCTGGGTATAGGATATTTGAAGATCAGGGCCTTGGAGCCCTGTCTTTAACTTCTGACCAAGTAGAAAAAAATCAGAACAATAGACATTTTTACCCAGATACTAATATGTAAGTGTTTCTTTGTGGGGCGGGGGCGGGGGGGGGGGGTGTGTGTGTGGAGATCTTAGTTCCCTGATCAGATATTGAACCATGGGCCCCAGCAGTGGAAACACCCAGTCCTAACCACTGGACTGCTAGGGAATTCCCAATATATGTATTTGCTCTTTGTGTTTTAGTAAGAAGAGAAAAGTACTGCTGAAAGATGTCATAAATGTAATTGACTAAAGAGCAGGCCTGGAGTGGGAGAAATGTGATAATCATTTTTTATAAAATCAGGTGAGCCTAACCACTTCTCTTATGATAGACTATGTCACTCAGGCATTTAGTTACATATTATAACACAGTTCTCTCTCTCAGAAGCACCAACGTTTCTATTTTTTTTTTTACTGAATTCTCTAGGTTTAAGATGTGTCCCTGTTATTTTTAAATTTATTTATTTTGTTTTCCCGGAGGAAGTAACCCTAATTAACAGTTTCCATATCCACAGTTATTTGAAAAGGAAATTGACAAGAAGAGAAAGGATTCTCACCTTTGCTGCTTTTTAGCAGGAGGGTTCCACCCTGAGCTGACCCAGCTGCGTTAGAAACTTGCAGGCCACCCCAAGGTGAAAAGGAGCCGGAAGCTCCCCTCTCGCAGGTGGGAATGAGCTGGACCCTCTCCTCTTCTCCTAGAGAGTTTAGAATCCTCCCTCCTCCTTCCAGCCTGTTATTAGAAGAGAAGGTCTTGATACTCTCTTTCCTGGAACTTCGGTGACAACTAAGTTCAGGGTTACAGACAAGACAAAGCTTTCCTACCAGGCTACCATAGCCTGTGTCATGTAGAATCCCAGCTGCAGTATGAAAATTATTGTTAATTTTTACTTAAGTGAGTTGTATTTCAGAGGCTTTTATTAAGGCTACTGGCTCTAGAGTTTTCATTCTGTGTTCTTTTTTCCAAAATGGGTAAAGGGTCCAATGTCTATATCTGTGCAACCTAATAAAGCCCTCCCACTTCTGATTCAAACAGGAGCTGTATAAGTGGAGTGATCCTATTTTGTTTACTAGCAACCTAGCTAATGTTAATGTTCTGATACAGTTTTCTTTGTTGTGAAAGTAGAACACTACATGTTAAAAGTGTTTCTATTTTAACTGTTTAGCTTAGTTGTCAATAGATCCTTTGATAACTTTGATGTCGTTCTTTTCTGGTTTCTAAGTGAACGCATCTTTGTCTAAAACAGGCACACTTCTGAATTCTGATTAATAAGCACTTTTTCAATAAGTCAGAGTTTGAGAAAATAAACATTCAAAATTCTGAAATTCAACAACACATGGCACCTTATATGCTAAGTAGCTTCCCCAAAGGGGAGAATATGGTACCTCTGGCAAATAAGAATACCAAGTATTAGATGCTATTTACATATCCATGTTTTTCTTAGTAAAACAAAACAGATGTTAGCAGTACAGCTGGCTGGTGCATATTTGTGTGTTTTTGTTGCTAACAAATTTCCATGAGGAAGGACATAAAATTGGTTTGAAGGCTAAAACAGGAGAGAATAAGTTGATATTTTAACTAGAAATGAGAGGCACAGTTACATGATGGATTATATCTTAATTTTTGAGGTCTTGATTGAATTTATAGCATTCAATATCAAAACAGTGTTTTCAGCTTTCAATGAAACTAATCTAAATAGAGGGGGTCAGAGTGAACTAGAAATTGGCTTTATTTGAATTACTCGGTACAGCTCCCTAAACTGTCACGTTTAATGAAATGTTAGAATACTTTATATAGTAAATGTGTTATTCCTAGTTTATATAAAAGACTGTGTTTTGCATCTGCTATGATAATTGCGTGCAGTATACATTTTTAAAACGTTCTCATAAGACATAACTTTGCAGTTAAAAACAAAACAGGCAAGCAGAAGATCTTTATGTTTAATTTTTATATGCAGAACTTTGTTGCACTGACTTTATGCCACCTGAAGTTTGGCTGTCATTTTCACGAATACCTTGTCTACTGTTTCTTGCTTGGGGGTGTTTGCATTCATCTATTTTATCTATTCTCGGTTGGCCGCTTGTATGGTGCAGCACCTATAGATTCTTCTGTCCTGTCACAATCTGATGCATATTGAAGTTAACACTGTGAATTCATTATACTCTATTGTAGGAGACTGTAATTTGATGATCAAATCTGATATACAAGATGGTGAAGATGTAGGCATATGTGAAATAGAAATCCCTATGATATATTATTTGAACCAGAAATTCCACTCGGCTTTGCTTTCTGTAAATTATGTAACCCTTCTTATCTCACTGGTCTCTACTTGTAAGATAAGATGTAGATGCTCTATCTTTTGAGTTCTGGCTATATTTTTATTTTAACCTCTTAGTAACACTTGACCGGTAAAAGTTTCTCCATTCCTGTTTATAAGAATTGTTGGGGAACCAAAACCCAGAAAACTTAAGTTCTCACAGTAGTGTTTCCCCAATAATGCAACCCAGGACTTCCCTGGTCCTCCAGTGGTTGAGACTCCCATCACTTCCTGTGCATGGGGCACAGGTTCAGTCCTTGGTCGGGGAGCTGGGATCCCACATGCTGAAGGGCATAGCCAAAAAATGTGTGTGTGTGTGTGTGTGTGTGTGTGTGTTAGTTGCTCAGTTGTGTCTGACTCTTTGCAACCCCATAGACTGTAGCCTGCCAGTTTCCTCTATCCATAGAATTCTTCAGGCAAGAATACTGGAATGGGTTGCCATTCCCTTCTGCAGGGAATCTTCCCGAACCAAGGATCAAATCTGGGTCTTTCCTGCATTGGAGGCAGATTCTTTACCGTCTGAGCCACGAGGGAAGTCCCTGCCAAAAAGTAAAAATAATAATAATAATAACAATACTAGAAGCTAGAAGAGAAAATAAGGAAGGAACTCAGAGAAATAAACAAGGACATTTGAGCAGATGTGCTCACGTGACCTCACGCAAGATCTGATTGCAGGTCTTTTGTACTTGGGATGATGTGAGATTGTTGCTAATGAAAGTGCCAAATTGGTACCAAGTTTTTGCAGATCTATGTACTGTATGAATTTAAGATCTGTTTCACCATTGTGAGAGTTTATGCCCTACCTTTATTGCTGGCATCAGAATTGGTTTGGGAGTCCTCCCGTTGTACATACTGCAGTTCATCAGTGAGTTAAAGACATTGATGAATGCCTCCCTTGAACTGTTGTCTGTGTAGCATAACTGAATTTGTTGACGTGATATGTGCTCAGAGCTCCTAGGGATTTTTCTAGTGGGTTTTTTGTTAAATTTTCCAAGGCAGGAGGCGATGTTTATAACATTTGCCTATTCAAGTTTTAAAGATTTATTTAGACTTCTTCCAATTTATGAGATAGAAGTATTAAAATATCTACCCAAGAGAATAATACTCTAGCATAAGCATTAGGTGAGTGTGCATTGTAAAACTAGAGGGACTACTGGGTGGTCAGTGTTATCTCCCAGACTTTACCCTAAGAAGAAAAACAGCACAGTGCCCTCAGACTCAGCATGTGGGATCACGGCCCTAGCAAGAGAAAGGCAGCATTGGTTCCCACTTGCTACTGTGTTTTGGAAAATGCAGTTTTCAAAATGACCTCAGGTTGTTCATAGAGTAATCTGTTGTGAATCTGCACTAAACACTCGTGGCTTTATTTTTATTCTTTAAAAAATTTTTCTAATGTTTAAGAATGTTGCTTCTTTTATCAGTAAGTAATTCATTTGAAATTTCTTTCTATTCCTGTGTCTTAACTATGGAAATGTCATTGAATATTTGTATCATTGTTAATTTGTAATTCCAGAGTATTTTACAGCATGGTTAACTTAGGTCTTGCCATGGTTTTTCCCGGGAGCAAAAAGTAAATTTTCCATTTTCAAAGGAGAGAGGTTCAAAGAAATTAGAGCAAGATGTGATTTTATTGGTAAATTGCTCAGTGATTATCTACAGGGTACCAAGGAATGAGATGTAATGAATTTAGTTATCAAAGTATATATTAAGAGTCATTGTCCCATGTTTTCCCATCTATTTGTTTAAATACTGAAAATGGCTTTTTCAAAATACACCCTAAAAATTTGCTGACTTAACAGTTTGCTAAGCATTCTGCTAAGCATTTTAAAGACATTTTTCCTTTGATCCTTATAGGCACCCTGCAAATATGGCATTATTATAACCATTTCCCAGATTAAGAAACTAAAGCTCAAATGATTGTATAAATATTTGAAAGGGGGAGCTTCCTAAAAGGAGCATTCAGAGGTTCAAGAACACTCCAGCCGGCAGTTGGGTGGGTCTCGTGAAGCAGTCTTTTGTGGAGTTACCAGTAACTGAAGAAATCAGCTATTTTCTGCTTTTTGGGTGGTCTGTAATTATGTGTATTTAATCTGTTAAGTTTAATTGGCTGTTACATTCATACAATCACACAAATTATCTTATTTTACCTACAACTTACAGAGTTTTCTTATGTTGCTAAACATATGAAAGAGTTGAGTCACAAAGAGACTGATAATGGATAAGGCCATGAACCTGAAACAAAGTTTGGGGTTACATGTGTGTATGTGCAGTTTTTCTCAGATACTTAAAAGCTATGTACCATTGATAAGTGATTAGTTTTGAAGAAGTTAAACGTCCACTTCAAATGTTTCCCTGAGCTCCACATTTTCTGACTTCTGAGTCAAAATCGAGTCATTTTAGCTAAAATTGAGCACAGGCTGGTTATTTGCCTGCTTCTTAAAAGCCCAAAGCTGAGGATATCGAGCATAAAAATTATGTGTTTTGGCATGTGGATAGCAGCTGCTTAAAATTTCTAATTATAAGAAATCTCAAATGAAATCAGGTGAATATGAAGTCTTGTACCTGAGTTCTGTCAAAATTAGCAATAAATGCCATTTTTAGAGTTTGGCTAAACAACTAAATTCCTTTGAATGTCAAACTTTATTTCTCAGGAACGTTAGTCACTGCCAAGTTTATAACATAAACATCGTGTTTTTGTTACCTGAATTCTGACGACAAGAGGGTAGATGAGGGCAAGTGAAAGGCTCAGGTGAATTTTATTTCTAGGTGTTTAATTTAAAAGGGCACTGTGACATTACACACACAAAGTCTCCCTAGGGATATGAGTGCCAGTAAAAATTCTTGGGTGCTTTTATTTTTGATTTTTTTTTTTTCAATTAAAAAGGAAACTTATTAAAAGTTTCCTGATTTAAAAAGGTGTCTGCCTGGTAGTCCTGACATGCTTCTTGCTGGAGTCTCTTAGAAGGTAGAGAAAAGCCCTTACATTCTAAACAGTTGTAAAAACTAGAACTAGCTGGAGAAATGTCTACTGTAAACCAAACGGAACTGGGTTTAAAAATACAGGCAGAATAAGTTTTGACGCCTAAAAATAGGTAGGCAGAGCCATGTCCTTGCTGACTCTGCCTGTAATTCAGAAAAAGCCTCCTAGCAGCTGTCCCCAGAATGCTCTTCCCTTCCTCTTTCTAAGCTCCTCCAGCAGTGCCTTTTATTCGGTGGAAGGTCATAACTCAGAAAATAACCAGGCAGAGCTGGGGGTGGGGTGGGTAGGGGCTGTATTACTGTTACATCCCGAGACTCTTACTCCATAAAAGTCAAGTGCTGGAGGTCGGGTAGAGTTAGAGCTGTGTTTCCTGAGGGTTTGAGTATTGTTTGAGTCCACCATCATTCGGACCCTCAGAAAGCCTTGGCAGTAAAGGCTGGAGAAGGTTTGCTTTCAGCAAAACCTTGAAATGAAATATTAAAATGAAAATCACATTGGAAATTGGCCTGGGAACTATTCAGCTCAACTTGCCCACCAGCTCTCGGTCTGAAGCCAGCACCCATGTGGATCAGCAGCAGCTCAGAGCAAACACCAGGGCTAGGCAGATATCTCCCTGTATAGTGGCCAATAAATAGAAGGGGGAAAATAGCTGCAAAACATTGCTTTGTAAAGGAAAGGAGAGATCATAGGAAAGATTTGAAAGAAGAGCAGACCACCAACAATGGCCCAAATGAAAGAGGAGCAGGAAGCAGTTAGATGATAATGAGCTAAAAAGAATTAGATGGGATGAAATGAGAGTGAAACCATTAAGAAAAAATTGTAAAGAAATTAAGAATGCTGTATAGCACATTAAAATCCATAGGGGATGGCAATAAGAATAGAATTAACACTACTGAAAGTAAAATTAACATCGTGGAGGAGAAACTCAAAGCTCTTCCAGAGTCCAAAGAGAGAATAAAGAATAAAGAAGATTGTAGATGCATTATGGAAAGATACAACCTGGGGATTTTAAGTGTTGATAAATGATAAATAAGTCCTACCAAATGGAAAACAAACAAACAAACAAACATAAGAATAAGCCTATGGGTATTTTGTGCTGATTTGAAAGTGTTACATTGTTCAGATAAGATCAATGAAAGGCCACCTTCAGATATGTTTTGACAATTTTTAAAAAAAAATTTTAAGAATACTATCAAACGTCTTGCCAGTATATCTGCTTAACTATCACGAACCCAAATTCAGGCTTCCTTCTCTTTTGTACCAGTAAAGCCAAGATGGTGGATGGAGTTTTGAGGAAGAAAAATGGTGACGCAAGACCTCAATGTGTCGCTTCCTTGTATGTCATGTGGAAGCAATTGAGAGGCGCTCCCTGGTAATCAAGAGCTCAGGGGGATACATTCAACTTCTCATGTCAGGAGGGTGAACTTCAGAATTGCTGTCTCATTAAGTTTTATAATTAGAAAAGCATAGATTGAAAAGGAATTCATTTTGATTATCTTAAATAATTAGCAGAAGAGTAAAACTGTAAGATATATTTTTTCCAAATACCTATGCATATTTATTAAAAAAAAAAAACACTAGACAACAAAGGGCAAAACTATTATTGACATGGAGAAAATGTTTACTGTGTATGAAAATTTAAAGAGATACATATATCAACATATATATACATAAATAAATATAAGATTGAATTTGTACCTACCTGTATTTGTGTGTTCAACAAATGCTTGTTTTGTGTCAGATGCCATTCTAACATTTTGTTACATTGACTTGTTACTTTTCGTTAGGTTTCATGACATTGGCCTTAATATTTTACCTGCTCTAAAGATAAAGAAATTAAAGCTTAGTTAATGGCCCATAGTCACACAGCTTATGCAGGAGTTAGGGTTTGACCCCAACCGTGTGACTTTTGACCCAGCTTGCTTTCTTTCTGTCTGTCTGTCTGGCTGTACTGGGTCTTCGTTGCTACATGCAGTCTTTCTCCAGTTGCTGTGAGTGGGGTCTTCTCGTTGCAGTGGCTTCTCTTGTGGCAGACCACAAGCTCTATATTGTGCAGGCCTTGGGAGTTAGAGCACACAGACTCAATCACTAGGGCTTGAGGGCTCCAGAGTGTGGGCTCAGTAGTTATCACTCACCCGCTTAGCCGCTACGCAGCATATGGAATCTTCCTAGACCAGGTATTGAACTTGAGTCCCCTGCATTGACAGGCAGATTAACGCTGAACCACCAGGGAAGTCCTGACCCAGCATTCTTTTTTTTTTTTTTTTTTTTCATTTATTTTTATTAGTTGGAGGCTAATTCCTTTACAGTATTGTAGTGGTTTTTGCCATACACTGACATGAATCAGCCATGGATTTACATGTGTTCCCCATCCCGATCCCCCCTCCCCCTTCCTCCCCGTCCCATCCCTCTGTGACCAGCATTCTTAAGCGACGGTGTGATGCAGTGGAAGGACCTTCGGGCAGTGTTTGTGCTGTGTGACAGTACTGTGTTTCTGGCCACGGTCTGTCAGCCAGAAGGACAGATCATCTCCTGGTTTGTCCGTGACCTGTGCTGTGGTCTGATATGTGGGGGAAAAAAAGAGTTAACCAGGTTTTTCCATTCTCAGGCAATAGACCCAAGAAAATCTAAAGAGAATAAAACAAATGCACGAGTTACTCTTGGTTCCAGCAAAAGAACCTCATCGGAACAGACTGGGAAGAGGTGATTAGTTTTAAGGGACAGTTCCTTCCCTTGGCAGTTGGAAGCTGTGGGGCTTATTAAATGGTTGAAATATTAACCTTTGCATTAGCCCTCACTTGGCTAGGGTTTCTCAAAATGTTTTATATATCTATATACATAGATATATTATTATATACATATACATTATATCATAGATATATAAAACATAAACTTATAAAATAGTATAACTATTTTGGTATTATAAATGGTATAACATAAATGGTATAACTATAAAAATGTAACATACATAAATGATTCTATATTATATACATTATTATATACAGTTGTATAATTTATGTGTTTAATAGCATATAGACAGTGTTTATGTAAACATCTATCTGCTAGTGCAGTATATAAGGCAATATAGTAAAGTCATTGTTGGGTTGATTATGCAAATATAATTGATCTGCTGTTTCACTAAAACAGGCTTTAAAGGATTGAAAGCTAGCTCTAACTCGCTACTTTCTGACCATTGCTCTTTGCAGTTACACGCACAGTTATATTGTAACTGTCATTTGTGGTCTAATCTTCCCCTCAAGGGAAACTTGAGAAACCTGGTCAGCTTTAACATTTAGAGGAAGTTTAAACATACTGGAACATAAAATGTACAGTTGTTTAGGTTAAAACTCCGTTTCTTGTCAGGTCGCATCTCTCCAGCTCTTCTGTGATTAGAGTCATCTGACTTTGACCTGAATTAAGGAAGAGCCTCGCAAGACACACAAAATGTTTACTCTTGTTTTCTTTGCCAGCTTCCGGAGACTGTGCAGTGGGCTGAGACCTCTGCTTATCTGAAAGCAGTGTGGCCACATAAACCAGTTGTCACTGGTTAACTGTTTTCATCCCCTGAGCTGCTTTTGGTGAATTTCAGCCTAGTAACTACATCCCTTTAATATTTTCAATAATTTATATTCTTTAAGAGTGAAGATACTTGTGGGTTGGTTTTTTTTTTTTTTTTTTTGAGGGGGAGGGGTTAGTTATAGTCTAGCTATGAGGCTAGTTCCTTTCATATACTCCAGAAGAGAAGGATAGGGTCAGTTTCACAGTGATCTTTTTCCAAAATGCAAAACCACTGTCCTCATCTCTTGGGCAACCCCTGCTCAGCCCATTTTCTAGAAAAGTTTAAAATACAGCCAAGGCTTTTGCTTCAGAGTCTCCGGGTCCCTAAAGACCATCTTTTGCCTGTGTCAAATGTTGTGTTTAGTTTGCATTTTGAAATGTTCTAAATTTTATATGCTAGTAAATATAGTTAATAGTCTTCAGATTATGTTGTCTCACATTTGTGTATAATTTCCTAAGAAAGGGAAATGGAGAGGGTGGGGGTGGATAGAGTAATTAAACCTTCTTAAAATGAAGGGGGGAAAGTCTCTTGTTTATATAAGTTGAATAGACCACTACTGATTGATGTTAGTCTTTTCCCAGAAATCCATCTCACAGAGTTGATACTCAGTGTTTCAGACAGAGGTGGTATAGGCTCTGATAATTTTGCTGCCTTATTTTAGACCTTTTATTCATGGTCATGTAGTTGAATGATGAGGGCTCCCTTGTTGGCTCAGTGGTAGAGAATCCGCCTGCCAATGCAGGAGACCCAGGTTTGATCCCTGGGTCGGGACGACCCCCTGGAGGAGGGCATGGCAACCCACTCCAGAATTCCATGGACAGAGGAGGCTGATGGGCTACAGTCCATGGAGTCGCAAAAGAGTTAGACATGACTTAGTGGCTGAACAGCAAGTTGAATGATTACATGAATTTTTGATTTGCTAAAAAGGTTGTATATGCAATTTAAAAAATTTTAGTTTTTAGTTCATTGCATCTGAATGCTGTCTCTTTCCTTTCTTAAATGTGTGTCAGATGAAATGTTTTACCTCTGAGATGAAAAGTTCCAAGTTTATTCTTTATTGATATGTTTGCTAGCATGCGTGAGCATTTACTCTGTGCTTTATCTCCATTTTTTATTTATTTAGTGCTATTTATAGGTGGTGGCTTAGAAAAAAAACAACCTAGTAAATGGCATTAGTAGATGACAGACAGCTGAGACTTGGCTTGCAGACTCTGACCTGAGGATGTGTGCCTTCCAACCTGTATCATCCTCAAAGGAAAATGGGGGAGGAAGGAACCTCTAGTGGAAGTAACTTCTCCAGAAATCATGTCATTAAAGCAATCCCAGGTTCTGAAAGCAAATACTAAAAGGCAGACATTTTAAACACAGTCTCACATCTTTGTGATCTTTGCCCCATAATCAGGTTACCTTCAAATTAATTGAAAAATGTTAAAAGACAGGTACTAAAAATGCTTGATTGGCTGATATTTTGTCTCTGTCAAGATCATGTGCTTGAACCGTATGTCAAACCAGAGACTTTTTTGAGACAATTTGTATGAAAATGGCAACTTCAACAGTTTTCTTGCAGTAAAAAGGGAAGAATATGAAATCTATAAGTTAAAGCAGTGACCTCATTCCATTCATGCAAAAGTGTTGTGCTATCAGAACAGTATCAATGTTTAAAACTGGCGTTGAACTCCTTGATAGCAATGCCAGTCTAGAAGAGTACATGTGTTTTAATGTGTTATTTAAAAGGTTAACTGTTACTCGGAAAAGAGAGCAACTCTGACTGAGAACAGTTGAAGCTAGAACATGGATCAGGGGACTGACTGAATGTTCCTATGTGGCCTCTGGTTGAGTCTTCCTCAGGGAACACAGTAGCCAAACTTCAGTTCATGTCAGTCATGATGGCAGAAGCCAAAGAAAAAGTCCTAGGTGCTAGGTGGTTTTGTTAAGTCATCAAAATGGATTTAATGTTTTTGCTTGAAGCATTACTTCCAGTGAACCACAGCTCAGGAGAGTTCTTCCAAGGGTAGACAGGCCCTCAAATGGTTTTCCAGTGTCCATTACTGAAATCTACTTTAACTCTAAGGCTGAAAACTCCTCTCAACTCCTCACCTCTTAGAAGTTAGGGTATCCTCTGTAGCTGGGATAGGGGAAGCTTCACTCCCATTAAATGGGAGGTATGAGGGCTTGACCAATTAGCCCAGAGCTCAACCATAGACAAGGATTTCTCAAATTCACAGGGCCTCTTTCTTAAGCTTGTCTTCTTTCAGACTTAACCCTCAGTTTCTGGGTAAGTTGCTATATATCTATAGGGAAAGCCCCTGGTTTGAGTTTAGTCAAGCTTGCCAGAGAATACTGGATCTAAGCGGGAATAAAATTTACTGACCCCTGTTCTCAGAGGTTAACATTTTCGTTTATGTTTGACATGACTCATTTTAAATTACAGTGTTCTACAGATATAGAAAGAAGCCTTCCTCTTCCCACCCTCCCCCAGACACCACATAATGGAAAAAGCAAGAATTTTCTGCATAAGCAAGACTTTTTTCTTTTTTAAACAAAAAGCCAGTCTCTGATGGGACTTTTTTTCCTGCCAGAATTCCCACTGGTCCACTGTTGCAATATTTACAAAAGGCCACGAAGAAAGAGTAAGGCCCATTTTTGAACACTTTGCCTCTGTGTTACGTGAAAGTAACTTGGATTTCTGTTCTTGGTATCAGAAGAATTGTTCTTTTTTCACTTCTCTGATAGGTTTGTAAACCTACTAGGCCCTCTTAACTCTTAAGGTATCATTTTAAGAAAAGATTTGTTCCTCTGCTCTAACCAGACACATAAAACTTTGAAGGGTTTTGATGTTCTATTTCCTGTTTTAAAAAAAAAGTGTCCTCTCTTGCGAACTCCAAGTAGATGAGAGGATTTTCCTCAGAGAAAATTCAGCTTTGGGAAGAACCATCCATGGAGGTCATAACCTAGAGCATTTTTGAAGGGAAGTTTCAGTGAATTAAAAGAGGGCAGGCTTAGGAAACAACTTTCTGTCCTACCATAGCTGCAGCTAAATAAATAATTTCACTCTAGAGCCTGGGCAGTATCATAATTTGTAGCCAATTGTCCACAGAGGTCACTGATTACAGTTCATTGTAGAGGGGAGAGGAGGCCTGGACCCCAGTAAGAATTTATATTAATAGTTGTATCTTTCCCAGAATGTTCTCTGGAGAGCATTCTGTTAACCACTGATCCTCAATGATCTTTTATTTCTACATCAGTTCAGTTCAGTCGCTCAGTCGTGTCCGACTCTTTGCGACCCCATGGACTGCAGCACGCCAGGCTTCCCTGTCCATCCCCAACTCCCGGAGCTTGCTCACACTCATGTCCAGCGAGTCGGTGATGCCGTCCAACCATGTCATCCTCTGTTTCTACATAAAAACTTTTTAAAACGGAAATAATTTGACTTGATTTTTCTTTTTCTTTTTTTTAGTTAGGTAAAAGATAAATGAATCTGCTCAAAGCACAATTAAAAGAAGTGTATTTGCTTGGGTACAGGACTGAGAGATGGAAAATTTCTGTCCTTTCACTCAATGGGACAGTGTAAGCAACCGTGGTAAACGCATGTATCCCATTGTGCAGCTTTTCTTCTACTTTAGAGACAGCCTGATATAGTGACCAAAAAGAGGCTGCATCACAACTAGCTTCCAGCCCAGGGCTTTAGCATAAATCAAGTGCTCAATTCACTTTGGGGGTACAAGAGGGATAAGCAAGTTAGTTTTGGGATCCAGATTCTGAAGAGTCTGCTGTTGAACAACCACATGGACCCAGGTGACAAGAGACTGTTTAATTGAAGCTTCATAAAATGGTTCCTTAAGCTTCATGGACAATTAAGTAACTTCGGTTTCCTCTCTTTACTCTTGTTTACTTCCTGCTCTTCTAGAACTGAGCATTAGGTACTCTGGTCTCTTACAATGAGAAGATTAGACAGCTGTAGTTTACATTAAAGCATTGATTTGGAGTGTTCTGTAGCTGCATTAATTATATCTTTACTAAGATTACATTCCTGTGGATTCAACAGATGCATATGAGCAGCAGCATGACTTATCTGGGGCAAACCCAGATTCTGTTAACCATTGAGCTTTGGTGGTCTTTTATTTATACATGAAAACCTTTTAACAATGAAATAATTCACCTTGATTTCTTTTTTTTTTTAATACTAGTTAGGTAGAAAAACAAAAGAGCTGGCATGGTGCACAGTTGTGAAGAGTGTTTGCATGGATGTAGGACTGAAGTATGCGTGAAAAAGTTTGTTCCTCAGTCAGAATTAGCAGGAAGCATGTGTTGAAAAAGTTTCTCACCTAAATAAGTCATAATTACAGACTTTAGGATTTATTTCTTTTTTTTTTTAATTTATTTATTTTTTTTTTCTTTTTTAAAAAATATGGAACGCTTCACGAATTTGCGTGTCATCCTTGCGCAGGGGCCATGCTAATCTTCTCTGTATCGTTCCAATTTTAGTATATGTGCTGCCGAAGCGAGCACGGATTTATTTCTTTTAATTAGAACATGAAGCTCACTTAGTGGTCCTTCTGAAAACTTTCCTTCTAACTGCACATTTTATATCGAATAGTAAGTTAAATTTCTCATGTAGAAGAGTTTTTTTTTTTTATTGTAACTGTAATTGTAGCTCATGCTGAACACATCAGTGCTGCTTTTCCCTAAGTAGTCCCCTAGTCAGCTTTTAAGTTTTCTTCCTTTGTTTTCTAAGAATAGTCTTAAGACGGTGTATGTTTTTAGAAAAATGCATTTGTTTGGAATGTCTCAGATCTACCATGACCATCAGTGGGACTAGAGGTGAGAAATTATAGCCTTAACTGGAGAGCATCTAAAATTCTGTAATATTCCATTGCATGACACAGCCCATGTGTTTTACAGTTTCTAAGAAATTCAACATTGTGTGCAGTTTTATCAACCTCCCTGTATCCCTGGAGCACAAGGAATTATTTTTGTTATTGAGGGGACAAAACAGGGGTGAAGTGACTCACAGTTAATTGCCGGATTAAATCAGGCATCTAAGCCTCTCTGCTTTGGGTAGATTCTCAGACTCAGCTGCTATCTTCAAAAGGAAGAAATATATTGCAGCATCCGAAAAGAACATAGCGTGCAATATGTGATGGGTCTTGTTAACTATCCCTTGTTTTCTAATCAAAATAGCCTCTGGGTTGGAGGAAATTTTTGAACTTCTGTAGTAAATTAGCACATCTCTTATTATATTTCATCATTATTTATAGCACTGTGAATGAATATATTTAACAGTGGCAAGTTGTGGTAAGTTGAGGAATTCTGATTTTTTTTTTTTTTTTTTTTTAATTTTAAGACGGTTGAGTTTTACATAGGCTAAGTTTTGATTTCTGTGGGCTTGTGAAGATGCATCGGAGAATGCGTTCATTACTGATGTTACAGGAGCACCAAAGCAACCATCACACTTTTGTTCAGCGTCCTTCTTCATTGTTCTTGCTTTCATAGAGCCCTGTGCACCGGCCTAGCATCTCAGGGCTTTGAATAATGCCCTTTGCCAACCGTTAGTCCTAATTGCTGTAACTAATTTGCTGCGTGACCTAAAGACAGTAACATCCTTAACTTTGGTTTTCTCATCTGTAAAATAGAATTAATGACACTCTACAAGCCAGGGATTTCAGGGAGGCATCATCATCACATTTTAATTAGAGTATTAAAAACCAAATATTTGGTGAAAGCCAGATATACTCATTGATGCCAGTCAAGACCATGAAAAACACATTTGCCACAGACACACACAAAATATTGCATAGACGTAAGTGATATGTTTAGACCTGAAGGAAATGAAGGGAATTGAAGTTGTTGAGCTACAGGAAATAAAGATCTGGGGCCGATTTAAACAGTTGAAAATTATTTGAAGAAGTGTTTTGTCTCCATAGTAATGAGTTCTTTTTTAGCTTCTTTTGAGGCTATCCAAAGAAGAAGTGAGATTCAATTACAGCAGAATTACATAAGTTAGACAGCAACGGTAGTGGTCCCAGTTCTTTGTAAGACACAAACTTGAGTATTTACCTCAGTTTCAACGAAAAGGCCAGTGAATTTGCCAGAGTTGTGTATGCGTTGCCTCACGAGAAAATCAAAAAACCCCCACAAAAACACTGGGCTAGTGCTCTGAAGATGTTTTCTAGTTAACCCCTGTATTCTTTTTCTATTTGTATGGCTTTGTTACCTGTACAGTTTCACTGATAGACGTTGCAGAATTTTTATTATGCTATCTGGGTATATTGTGTACTTTTTCTTTGCTGTACTTGGAGATAATACTGTTAAAACCATGCTGGGTCCCCCCCCACCCTCCCCCCCCCCCGCCCCGAAAAATATCTCCTGTTTTTGGTGTTTATTTTTGAGATTTCCAGGTTGTCTTTTTCTCTTCCAAGCCAAAATTACAGTAACTTAGTAAATTACAACTCTTTCATTTTTTTACCATTACTAATCATTTGTCAAATAGCTCATTTGTTTAAAAAAAAAAAAATTCTGAGCCTTGACAGGAGGAAGAAAAAAACAATCTTACACAGCTGAATCTTTTGCCTGAATACTCTTGGCAATAAAGATTGCCACCTATTGGTTAAAGAAAAGAACTAAAACTAAAAAAAGGTTTGCCAATCCCAAGTACTGAGTGTGATCAAAACAGAATTATTTCGATGGTGCTCTGGGTGGAGGTACTTGAAAATGTGTGATCTGATGAGAATCTTTATTCCGTGCTTTGAACTTCGCACAGCCAGCATCATTAAAGTATAGCAGATATTTAAGGAGAGGATCCCTTAAGTATCTGCTCTCAGGACCCCTTTTAAACATGTATTTTTGAGACTGTCAGAATTCCATTTTAGTGGGATACTAAGTGGGTAAGTGCATTTTTAATTGGACAAATGTTGGAAGCTTGATTTTGAAAACATTTTTCTAACTCTGTAGTTTGGGCTTCCCTTCAGACTTTGAAATCCAGCATTTCCTGTCCAACCAAAATGAGATGGGGTTGGTGACATTGGCTTTTCGTGCTCCTTGGTGCCAGGATATGTTTTTTCCAGATCACAAACAGTACATAGAGCACAGCCCTGGGTGATGTCCTCTTTCCAGTTTCATCAAGTGTCATTTCAAGGTGCATTTGATGATCAAAGAAAAAAGTTCCTATTGTTGAAAAGTCCCAAATGGTTGCATACTGGGAAAATATTCTTTTTAATTATTTTTTCCCAATATTATATATGTATTTATACATACATATAAATTCAGTTATTAGGAATACTTCTACTAAATATAAAACACCAGTGTACCAATTCTTTGTTAATACTATACCATCTTAAGTCTGCCTCCCTCTGTGTTTCCTCAGCATCTAAATACCCTTTACATCTACAGATAATTAAAGGTTACCCTGGTGGCTCAGAGGTTAAAGCGTCTGCCTCCAAAGCGGGAGACCCGGGTTCAATCCCTAGGTCGGGAAGATCCCCTGGAGAAGGAAATGGTAACCCACTCCAGTGTTCTTGCCTGGAGAATCCCATGGACAGAGGAGCCTGGTGGGCTGCAGTCCACGGGGTCGCACAGAGTCGGACACGACTGAGCGACTTCACTTTCACACTGTTTTCTCAGTGGTTGTGTGTTACACATGTCTATGTAGGCATAGACCCTAATGAATTTAGGACTAAGGCCATCACTGCTCCTGCACTGTTTATTTTTTGCTCATGTTGTTTGTATTTAAAGTGTTAAGCTTTTTCACCTTAGGTACTTCCCAAATAATTCAATGCCCTTTGTTGGCATCATCTATTTGGTTAATAAATTTGACAAAACCTGTTTATCATCCTTCCTGGCTAGGGAACCAAGTACTCTTAATAGCTACAGAAGAGGTGGTACAAGCGAAATTAGGAGAAGAACCATATGTTATTTGACTTAATTTGTACATAGCACACCTATATGTGTGTTAAAAATATACATAAACTGTTATAAAGCAACATATTGATGAATTTAAATGAGTAGGTACAATTAAACACAAAAATCAGGCAGAAGAGTGGTTGGAGTGAGGCCATAATAAATCACGGAATGTTTTTCAGCAGATTCCTATGGATGTCGGGAGTAGGCTTACATACCTGCTGTATACTTTGAAAAGCTGAGATAGGGAAGAAAGGTGGCTTTGTTAACATTGTCGAAGAACTTAACACCTGAGCATTTTTATGTAGAAAAATTGGAATGCATTGTTACAATCAGTCTGTGTAATTTCCTTCTGTAAAGGCCTGCCCATTTACCAGTAATGATACCTTATTTCTCTTCTATTTTTGTCCCTTCCTTTAGGAAAAGGAATATATGCTTACTCATTATTTAAAATTCAGAGTCACTTTCCTGTTCCAGCTGGTGGGGTTCCTACCATTACAGAAGAGTGCTATTAGGTACATGTGAAACTTCAGCCCTCCTTAAGTTGTACTCTTTTCAGCTACCCAACTGTATACCTTTTAGAATTCCACTGCTCCAGCCATCAAGTCTGTATAGTGGTTAATCTCACCTTGGTCTTTTTGTAGTTTGTTTCCATTAAAGCAGATGTATTGGGCTTTTTCAGTTGCTGAAATGATCTGCCTTGGCACTAAGAGGTGCTGTCACAGAATCCAGTGCTTAAACATACAGGATTGAACTGTTTAAATTCAAACTCATGTATAAAGAATACTGTATAGGGCAGTTGAACATCTTAGCTAAACAGTTTCTTTCCCCAAAGGACGTGTTAGTCCAACAGGCCATTCTAGGACTTCTTCTAGCCCAGTAGCTCCTGTTACCGTGCTACTACGATAATGATTTAATCTCCCATAAAGCTGCATTTTAATAGGTGTTTATAGGCATCACTCACCAAGCGTTTCAAGTACTCTTTGGATGGAAACTGCTGGGGGAAAATGTTAACACAGGTATTTTCTCAATCAGGCCACCATTTGAACATTTTACATAGAAAGCAGTTGGTAGATGATTTCGTGAGTAAGTGAATATAGTCGTTTACATTCAGATGGTATTTGTTTACCAGTTAATAATATTTATTATGCAGATGGGTAAATGAATACCCAGCTCAGGCCAGTGACCTTCAGTTCCTGTGGGGATGTGGAGGTGACTCCACACCCCTGTTCACATTTATTATGCACTTATTTTATGCCCCATGCCGGGCTGGATGCTGGGGTCACCATAATGAATAAAGCATCTTCATTGCCTGCAGGGAAGCTGCAAACGTGCGGCAGACAAAGAGCGTGAGCGGAGTGCTGCCCCCGCTGTGCGCACAGCAGACCTTGGAGATGGAGGGAGGTGCTTGCTTTCACCGCTGCGCCGAGCCCCTCTCCTGCATCACGGCCCTTCTCCCTGACCTAGGTCGCTGGGGCTGCACCGCCCCCTCCTCTGCTCATCCGGGCAGGAGGAGGGCGGGCGTGGCCTCTCACAGGGTCCGGGGTGTGAGGGACTGTCCTCAGCTGGATAGAACCCACAGGTTGCTTCCTGGCATCGCTAGGGCTCTTCTGACTCTTGCTTCTCACCCCTTGAAATTCCCCCTGCTCCATCATTGCCTGTGCCTCTGAGGTCATTGGCAAAGGGAGGGAGGTCTGGATTATTCCTATTGGTCGTGAAATACTTACATAGAGAAATTAGTACAAGTGATTTCTGTGTTTATTTACTATAAATTCTGTTACCCATGGTGCCATGAAATACACTAATTTGCAGTCATCACCCATGTAGTTACTGAAAATAGCTTGTGAAATAGACTTTGGTGGTCTAATCTGGGGAACCTAACCACCTTTTATAATGTTTCTAGGGAAAATGTGTTCCAAGTTTTGCACAACCAACTTACAAATGAACTTGGGAAACACAGCTCATATGTAAGTCAGAGACTTCCAGTGTTGACATTCAGCCACGCTGGGAGAGCGTCATTTTACTGGTGCTGGTGTGTCCCCAGCCTTCTGCTCCCAAAAGCAATCTGAAAGCAATGATGCTGGGGATTTCGAATTGATTCTGGGGTTCTTGAAGTTAGGTACACAGTTTCAAAATCTGCTTACCAGCACCACAGAGCTAAATGAAACCTAGTTCATATCCGAAATGGTCCTTTCAGATCAGAAGTCTGTGTTTTTACCTTTTATGCATATACTGAAATTAACCTGGTGCTCCCAACAACTTTGTTGCCTTGTGATGCTCTGAGGCACTAGGGAAGTGAGGGAAATGATTAATTTCCTGACACAGTAATCACCTCTTGGGTATTAAAGATTTATCTTCAAAACCTCTCATCATACAATGGGTTACCTTTGTAACCCATTGTAAGGATCCCATTTAAAGTGCCTTAGGGCTTGTATTGTTTATTTGGTTGAGTTTTTTTTTTTTTTTTTTTTGCCAGGAAGATTCTTGTAAAGTAGGTGATTCTTAGTTAAAATTCCTGGATTCTAGATTTGATTTTAAAATAGCTATCTGATAATGTGTAATGTATTCTCTATAAAACCTTTCCAGGACATCTCTGGTGGCCCTGCTGTGCACGAGATGACCCAGAGTTTCTTGGTTCAGCAGATGGCAAGGTGTAAACAGTGTTTCTGAGTTGGTTTTTCAATGTACCCTATGTCTTTAAAAAAACTTTATAATGAATGTCTTTTTGAGCCTTACTGGTCCTCTTTGTTTTTATTTATTGACTGAACTAAGCAGGCTGAATGTTCCTGAGCCATTGACTAATACAGGAAGTGCATCAAAGTCAGTCTAGGTTAGAGCTGGGCAAGTGGAAAGGCAGGTTCCTGGAGCCCTGGATTCATCAGCCACTGATTTTGGATGGTAGACCCAGCTGCAGAAAGTAGGAGGCCTCCCTTATGGGCTAGAACAACTCCTGTTCTTTCTTTCAAAACTTCTGGCGTTTTCATTAGTCCATTTTTCAGATTTTGCAAGATTGAAAATCAAGTCTTTCTGTATCCAGAGGAAGGCACAAAATTGTCCCCACTGAGAGAGACAGAGCGAGAGAGAGATTGGAGGGGTCTCATGTCCTCCAAGGCGGGCCTCAGATCTGGAGGTCTGCAGGTCCCCCACCCTGCTGGGGGTGTGGGGGGTGTTGGTGGAGCATTGGCTGTGTGCTGAAGGAATGGCTGGCCTGGGAGATGTTCCGGCTGAATCATGCATTTGGGCTTGGAAAGCCCTGCCTCAAGTCCACCGGCAAGAATGAGGCAGAATTCACGATGTGATGTCTTAAGGTCCTGACGTTTGCCAAGGGTTTGAGCAATCCTTGACATCTCCTGTGGAAGAGAAGAACTGTGCCCTGTCCCACAGTAAGTCCAGCAGAGATGGAAAAGGTCAGTCCCTTGCATCTCTCTTGTGCTATTTAGACCAAGACGTCAGCCTTGCTGGCCCACTCTTAGCACACTGTCCCGAACCTGAGGACCAGCAGAATTACAGGCCCAATTTCAGGCTGACTTGAGGAGTTGGTGTCTGATGACGGGCAAGTACCTACATGTGTCTTTCATTATTCTGTTGCCTTAGGAGATGCTGTTTAAGTTGGCAGATAGACTTATTGAAAGCAAAGCTTGTCACTGGTGAGATTACTGATTTCACTAAAAAAAAAAAAAAAAAAAAGGATTAAATGCCAAGGGAGAAGGAGGGGCGTGTGTAGCATTTAAAAGTGTGGTGAAGCCATCAAGTTAACAAGAAAAAGTAGAATAAAATGTGGTTTCAATTTGTTGTACTGGGCTTGGGATGATAGTGTTTCAATAGTAAACTGTAGGGAGAAAGAGTTTTCTGAATTTCAAAATCCTGGAAGTTATTTAGGGGGTTTAAATTTGCTACAGTTCCCAATTCTATACTATAGTAAGTCAGGATTTTTTGCAGGACTTGCTGACGATGAGAACAGAGGCTGGCAATTCCTAGGCTGGAGGTCCTCAGCCTCATTGTGGAGAAAAGCTACTCTTTATCTCCTGAAGCCTTGTGTGTAGGGCAGAGCATGTTGGGGGTGTTGAACGCCTGGTCCTAAATCTGCACACTTCTTACCTACGTGACACCCAGCGCCACCCAGTGGCAGCTGCTGGACAGCGCGGGAGCTGTTCAAAATCGACCTCGTTTTGTTCTCCCTTCAGGACCGTCCACTTCTCTGCTGCTTCTGGTTTGGGGGTGTTTTCCCCTCGATAATACCTAACCCCGTCTTTGATGGGAAGAATTGACTACATGTCTAGTTTCAGTCTTTCAGGGTATTTGTGCATTTCTTTACTTTGTCCCTTCTTCCTTGTGGTGCTAATTATTATCCGTATTGATATTTTCCCTCCTCCAGTTAGCGATAATGTGCATACTTTTTCCTTGCATGTTCTTGTTTCCTTGGCTAAAGAATTAGTGCCTGATGGTATTTCCCCTTGTTACAGTTTTAATTCAAAGTGAGTCTTCACTTATATCTTCGTGTTTATGCTTTGAGCTGTGGTTTCCCAGTTCCCAAGTATGTTTCATGACACTTATCCTACATTTCAGACAAGGATTTGTGTGTCCCATAGGATTCAAGCTGGATTTGGAGAAAGCGCCAACTAACAAATGGAATTATTCTGTCTTGTGAAAGGTTCCAGCCCTTTTAAAGCTTGACTCAGCGAGATAGAAAACAAATATTCTTGGGAAGAAACTGGGTTTGTTAGTACTTGGCGAGAAACTTTCAGAAAGGAAAGAACATTTCCCTTGGCCTCAGGAGCACATTCAATGTGAAATATGACTGTTTTTAAAAGAGTTAAACTTAAATTTATCTTCGGGTCACTTATTTGACTTGAAAATAAATGGATCTAGTCCTTACTTTAAAAAGAAAAGATTCAGAATCCTATTTTAAATAAGATGATAGTTCAGTACATTAGGCAAGATGCTCCCAACATCAGCTCTTCACTGAAAACAGCTGGGATTCCAGGGGTGTTTGCAGAAATCCTTACGAGCTGGGGGATGGGCGAAATGTGGCCAAGTTAGTTCCAGCTGCACACATTTGCCTTGTCTGAGCTCCTTATGGTAAGTGGAGCACACGCTTCAGAATTAACTGTGGTGGAGTCAGATTCTCTCAGCAGCGGACTGAGCAGGTGGAAAGTTTATTTAGTGAGAGGAATGACTGAGAACAGTGAGCTATAAATCCATCAATAGCCATTCCAAGAAAGAGCTGTTAAATGTCTTCTTTTTATTTTCCCACATATCCCATTTTGGGGGCTTGTTTTCATATTTTTATAACCTTTCCAGAGTCTTGAGTGATTTTGAAATGCTTGCCATTTGGTCATAAATGTGACAAGTGAATAGGAGCCTGCACACTTGGATGTGATTTAGAGCGGCTGACCCGCCAGCGCTGGGGGTAACTTCTGAAGATGGCTCTGTGAACACCCTTTCTCCTGGCCCCAACAGCAAACAGGAAGTGGACCAGGAGAGATTTGTTCTTGACAAAAGAATGATCTGTATCCTAACTCTGAACTTCACACACTGTTTAGATGTTCCTGTGTTTGGTGTGGTCAGTTCCCTTCTCTTGTCCTCTCTTCTCTTTAATTAGGGTGGAAAATGGAAAGTTTACTGAACAGAATTTTGAGTGGAATTTTAGATTGGAAAAGGACCATAGGGATCATCCAGTCCAGAGTGAAAGGGAAAAAAAAGTCCAAAGAGGATGAATGATGTCGTGTTGGGATACTGGAATCTCTTCATAAAGCGAGAATCATCTTAAGGTGTCTTCATCTGAGACCTCTATCCAAAAGGGTAGCTTTCCAAAGACTGCTTTAGTGAAGTCTTCAGTTTAAAAAAATGGCTCTTTGTCAGGCATGCTAAGGACAGGATAATGGGTATGTTTCTTCAGAGTGCAGTGCAGGAGACCTGGGTTCGATCTCTGGGTCGAGAAGATGCCCTGGAGAAGGGAATGGCAACCCACTCCAGTATTCTTGCCTGGAGAATTCCATGGACAGAGGAGCCTGGAGAGCTAAAGATCATGGGGTCACAAAGAGTCAGACACGACTGGGCAACTAACACTTTCACTTTCAATATTTCCTGAACACTGGTTTAATATTGAAGTCATTCTTAACCTTGGTGCTGATCTGAACAGACTGGTAATTGAGTTAGTCATCATCTGTAACTTTGTACAATTTTAATGTGATTTAAGGGAAGACATCCTTGGAAGTGCTTAGCTATGGTTCATGCCCATAATCAATCATATTTCTTTTTGGTCTTAAAACTTTATATAATACAGGGAAGTAGATTGCACAAGTACAATCTTTTTTTTTTTTTTTTTAATGAAGTAGAGGAAACAGTATCTTAAATTAAATAAGGGTTTCCTGAGGATCCGGAATCTTACTCCTAAATTTTCCCCTGGGTAACCTCCAAATCCTCTCTTGCCTTTGTCCCTAGTTGACACGAGTCTGGTCACAATTTACACTGTGAATGGATACTATGCTCTCTGAGGTGATACTTGCTAGGCAGGGAAAGATTTCTTCAAGGGAAATAAATCCAGACTGGAACGTTAGTTGCTGGGTGGCTCCAGAAGCATTTCATTAGAGCTTAACTTCTGAGATTTTTCAGTGAGGGGAATGAAATTTAACAGTATATAATTTTCTAAAATTACTGAAAGAAAATAGTTTCAGCCCCTGATTTGCAAAGTACTCACTTTATAATACTCTTGAAATTTTTGTTGGATACAGATTTTTCCATGCCACGGGTGTGGAGGGAATGGCCCACTCTTGCTGATAAAGGGAAGCTAGTGTTGGACAGGAACAAATGGTGAATTCAGGGCTTTTCTGGAGTCTTTGGAGGTATTCATTCTTGACCAAGCTATATGCGAATAGCATCTTTATCTGGGTCTGCCTCTGATTCAGCCTCACCATCTCCTTCAGCAATGGATTAAACAAATGTCACTTGTTAGCTTCTTCTTCCTGACCCTAATGTACCAAGATTAATTTGAAGCCATGTTCTATGAAATAGTCCTTGGGGGACATGGGTCAGTGATTTTATAATGATAGTGGGGGTTGGAGAACATGCTTAAGCTTGCTCATGGTGATTGTATGTATCTTCATTTTGATTCTCAGCTTCACTACTTTCATAGCATTCTTTTAGGATCCCAGCCTGACTTCATCTACACTGCACTGCTTCTTTTAACTCAGAACCTGAGGGCCACAGAGAAACATGCTGGCCGTCGGGGTGAAGCAGCTTTTAGCATTGGTGTCTGTGGTCTTCTATCACTCTTGTAATGGAGAGATTATAATATATACATTCATCAGTGTTCTTAGGTTGGCTGGAGTGTTATTTATGCTTCGCAGAATTCCCAAGAGTGGTGCTTGGGACTTTGGTCTGCAAGCCATTTCGCATTAAAATGCAGATAAGATCTTTGAAAACCACAAAGTCATGGGCTTTGCAGGCTTGGTAACCGAGTGCCTCTGCGGTGTGGTTTTACTCTTTTTTTTTTCTGAAGTACTTGGTTGCAAGTAGTGGGACACTGAACTCATAGGGGCGTATACACCGAAACCTTTAAAAATAGTGTCTATTTATTCCACATAGCACGTTGTTCAAAACAACTTTGATGACCCCAACTGGATGTTTTTCTGGTCTTAAATGATAACATCCTGAACTTATTTATTAACCTGGTCTTTCTCCCCCTTGACCACTCCCCTCTGCTTTTTTTCTTTATCTAGTTTCTCTCTCGAGCATCTCAAAAACAAACACACAGGAACTCATTTTGTAATCTGTTAAAGGGTCTAGAAATTGAAGGCGTTATTGTTATCCTTCTTTCTTTTACTGGTGGTGTTGCCGAAGCACTAACAGCAAGGATGGTTGGGTATCTTCAGTGATCATCCAGTCTCAGCTTTGCACACCCACCAAGAACCTGAGCATTTTAATGATCTTAATTAGACATGTTCTGATGATTCATTCATGGCAAAGTACTAAAGGGCCATATAAGTGGGTGTATGTTTTCAGAGAAGATCATGCTTGGAGTTTCTGTAGAAGTTTTGCCGCAGACCCTGTTAAAGTCAGCCCCGTCCCTCTGACAGGACACAGAGAGCTTTGTTGGCAACTTCATTTCAGTGTGATTGTTTATCAGACCTTTCCTAAGAGACTGGTTTCTGAGTAGGGGTGGTGGGCGGAGGGGGTGGGTGATGGGAGAGACCACGGGGCGCTGGGCGGTCTCAGGGCTGTGGGAGGAGGGTTAGCGAGAGAGCGGGCTGATGGGGGGAGAAACGTTTGCCAAGCAGGACACCGGTTTAGGAGGGGAGGATGGAGGTGCTCAGGACCAGCCCCCTGGCTTCCAGCTGTTTCCGGCCTTGCCCTCTGGAAGGAGGCCAGTGCATGCACCTGGCCAGGGGTGGCTCAATGACTGGCCGGGTCGGGGTCACATTCGTACTTGTCCTCGCAGGGGCGGCCACGCCCTGGAGAGGCAGGCGTGCTTTATGGGGGCACCCTGGTCGCTTCTGTGGTGGGTACCACAGGGACATGGGCCACTGCATGGTCTGTAGTCTGAGGTGGGAACCGCAGAGCGGGGGGCTGCAGGGCCCAGCCAGGCCCCGCTCACCTCCACATCCCGTCATTCCGCTCCTCGTCAGTATTTTGAATTACAGGAGCAAGGAAAAGGGCTCATAACTCAAAGAAATGTGAATGACGGACAGGGAAGCCGCGTCTGCATCGGGAGAGGTCACAGTCCCTCTGCCCACACATTTCACCCCCTCTCATCTACCCAGTAGCCTGCTGAAGTGCAGACTTTACCATGAGAGACCAACCAATTAATACAGGCCTGTCCGTTAACGTTGGTCCTAATGCCTTTGGCTTATTATCTGCGGAAGATCCTAAAAGGGAGTGATAGAGTTTGATAGTCGGTAGGATGGGGAAAGGGACTTTCACTCCTCTGAAGTTATGATGCTTTTACTTGCATCTTGCGGAGCAGTATTCTCCTTCCTTTTTAGACAATTTTTGCAGAACACATTGACATTTTCAAACATTTACTGTATGTGGTGTTGCTTAGATTTTTGTTTTCATTGTTTTTCTTCTGACACCATAACATCATTTTATTGTTCCTCAGTAACCTCTGAGTTATTCATATACCATCTTCAAGTGCTGAGTAAGGAAAGACCTGTTACTTATGGTTGTTTGGTGCTTTGTTACATTAGGTATTTTAACATATTGTTAACAGAAATGCACAACACAGTTGCTCAATTATTTTCAAACAGCTAGTTCAGTTCTTAACCATTGTTCAGAGAACACTTGAAAAGATCTTAGAAATGATAACCCACTCCTTAGAGTTTATGTCTAAGAAAACTGAGATCCAGAAAGAGTCAACTTAGAGGAGTCCAACATTCACTCATTAAAAGACTTTCACGTATCAGGCACTTCAGAGGGTGCAGGGTCCGGTGATTGTCATCCTTGCTCTCGTTCCCTGCCCTAGAGACGCCACCCGGTGCAAGAGAGGCGGAGGTGTCATTTGAACCTGGGTCAAACTAATTCTAAAGTGATCGCTCTTTCATTAAGTACCTAAGTTTCTTAATTAAGCACCTCAGATGGATTGTGATCTGTCCAAAGTTTTATCTTCCAGTGGTCCTCATAGAACGAGAGTTCTTAAACATTTGGGGTGACAGGGACCCCTTTGTAAATGCATTCGGTCAGCTGATCACATCCTCTCTGTCCTTGTACAGTGAGTTTGGGGCACATTTCAGGAGTGATCTCCCCAAACCTATGTTCTCTTCATGATCTTGAGCCCCTTTTTGGAAATACAAGTTTGCAGCTGAAACGAATCTCCTGGCTCTTCAGTGTAGGTGGTATGGACTTAGTTTTACAGGCCACACTCTTCAGCCAGTTTTCCTAGGTGTTACCACCACCACCAAGTAGCTCATTATACCAGGGTCTTCCCAAACCCTGAAACCATTCACACTGACACCTCAAAAGCCATGCTACCT
Source organism: Cervus elaphus (assembly GCF_910594005.1). NCBI lineage: Eukaryota > Metazoa > Chordata > Mammalia > Artiodactyla > Cervidae > Cervus > Cervus elaphus. The sequence continues at coordinate 14,732,815 of NC_057839.1, read as the reverse complement.
CAAAGAACTCTGGGTCAGCTCCCTTTCGGGGAGCCAGCTCATGCAGACTTTTGCTTAGAAGTTCAGGTAGTTTGGAAATTCATGCTGCCTTCAGACCTATAGACCTTATGCCAGAAAGAGCCCAGAGGGCTCAGAAGGATGCGCTCACTGGAGATTTCTATTCTTTCCTCATTGCCTTTCCTGCATGAGGAATCTTGATTCGGTGCCTTTGAGTTCTCTCTCATGTTATCACATCATCTGAATTGGAGCTGCTTGCCTCTTCCAGCCTCTGCCACCCATGAAACATTTCACATTTGGAGAAAACAATAGCAGCTTGACTTTCTAAAGGAAACAGCTTCTCTTCTGGGATCAAACTGGAAGCAGATATTTGAGCTGTGAAACTTTTTTTTTTTTTTTAAGTGTCAGGAGCTGAATTGAAGCATCATGTTCCATGTACTGGGACAAAGTCAAGTTTCAGGGCTAGAAGCAGGCGGCGTGGACACCTGCTGCAGAAGAGACCACCTCGGACAGTTTAGTCTGTCCCTTAAGTGTCTCCACCCTTGTCCACAGCCCCGTGTTTTAGCTGAAGTTTGAAGCCCAGAAGGCATTTACTATTGAACCCATAGGGCTTAGTCTCCAAGGTTTTATAAGAATGGATACGTTAAATTATACCTTCTGAAAAGAATCAGTGTGTTAAGAGACTGAATATAAAGATGCTGGGTAGCACATTGGACCAGCTTATCAAAAGGAACGCTCTCTAAGGCGCCTGCCTCTGCCCATCAGAGTAGGTAGACATTTCCACCTCCATCCTTTTGTTTTGACTTCTGTTTATTTATCCTGCAGCAAATATCAGACATGTTAACGAACCCTAATTTTATAAATGAAATTATTGCAGCTCACGCTGTCAAGATGTGAACCTAACCAGACCTCAGATTTTCTGACTTAATAGCTGGACTGTAGCAGCCTTTCCCAGATAATGGAAGCTTCTGTCAACTGCAGTCAGCCACCTGTTTCTAACAGGAGGCACCCAGGCACGCAGAATGCAAATTCTCAGGGTAGCCAGTAGCAGATGGAGAGCCACCAGATGAAGCAATTTCACTAATCACGGGCATTTCTGAAGAACCGACTTCCAGGTCTGGCCTCATGTCCTGACCCCAGGCCAGGCACTGTGACGGACCCCAGGCATCTGCTGCCTCATAGTCCAGAAGGTTCTTAGTGTATGATGAACTCTGCAGATGCCCCAGCCTCCCAGTCAACCTGGACTCAATGCCTTCACAGTAGGGTTAAAGCTGGTTGTACTCATTATACACAGTAATGAGTAAAGAAGAGTAGAACACTCAGAACTCTTGTTTGATCTTTGGGGATCTAAGGAATATATTTCTTTTTTGTCTGTTTTTAGTTTTGATCCCACAGCTCACATCTTTTGCAGATTACCAAACTCACATGAAGACAAGCCGAAAGCTCCCCTTTGTTGGGCCGTGCTTCCCGGTACAGGGTCCACCAGCCACGTGTTTCACAGTCACCCTGAGCCATGGAAGTGTGGCTGCGAGTATGAAAAGAGAAGTGAAAACTGTCAAATAGCTCATTAATAACTTTCATATCGATCATATGTTGAAATACTAATATTTTGGATATATAGTACTAAATAGAATATTAAACTTTGACCTGTTTCTCTTTGCTGGTAACGTGGCTAGTAGAAAATTTTAACCAACATGGCTTCCATTTGGACCGCACCATTAAAGGTACATGGAGTAGGAAATGGCAACCCACTCCAGTCTTCTTGCCTGAAAAATTCCATGGATAGAGGAGTTGGGTGGGCTACAGTCTCTGGGGTCACAAAGAGTCAGACATGACTGAGGAACTGAAGCACATTAAAGGTACTGAGAGCCTCTCCTTTCTCTGAGTTTCTATAAACTCAGTGACTGTTTTGCATATTCTGTTGGATTCCATTTCATGTATGCATATCTGTGTCTTTTTTTTCCAAAATGAATCGTCACTTACTCACAGACAGGACCCTGGAAATAGCCTGTCTCACACCATGATTTTCAGCAGCAGAGAGGACTGGTGGTCCCGACGCCTGCAGGGGCTTTCTCTCCTTTGTGAGTACAGAGCACATACGCGCAACATCCCATAGACTGTCATAGAGTTCAAAACACATGGTTAACCAGGGACGTGGGCCAGGCAGGGGGTGCTATTCCTGAGCTCTCTGCTTTCCTGGTCTGTCCTTGGGAGCACTCCAGACAGCTTTGTGTGTTTCTTTTGTTTTTTCCCTTTGTGGTTCTGCCTCTTGGCTCTACCAGTTCCCAGAGCAGACAAGAAAAGGTGCAGTCTTTAAGGAAACCACGCGCCCTGTGTCCTCGGGGGGAATGACAGTACTGAAGAACCTTTGCAAGGCAAGTGCTGGTTGGTTCTCCAAACCAGATAACCCTTCTCAATTAAGTCCTGGCTCTGACTGGTACAGCCGTGTGAGCCTGGGCAAAGCTCTTAACTTCTTTGAGCCTCAGTTTTCTTCTGTGTAAAGTGAGAATACTGATAGAACATTCCTCATAATCAGATAATTTCAGTAAAATAACTTAGCGCAGTGTCCGGCACATCGTAAGTGTTACCCATTGTTGTTACTACAGCCGTGGTAATGAGAGCCTCAGCGACTAAGCAGTCTTGAATTTTCTTTTTTTCCTGATCTTGTGTAATTTAGGGTTATTCCTACTGCCACATTTTTGAAAATGTATCATTTTTCAAATGATAGAATGGCACATCCCAAGTCCATAGGGGACTGGGTAAACTCACAAAGATCTGGGGTTTGGGGAACAGAGCAGTTTCCTCTGAGCATCTCATTCTGTCCCTCTGCCGGTTTTATCACTGACATTTGTACTCACTGACTGCACAGCAGAGATCGCAAGCTGATTGTGCATGGACTCCCATTTACTGGAGCCCAGCGTGCTTTGCTCAGAAATCTCAAGATGTTGGAAGGAGCTCGGTTTACAAGCAACTCAATTCAGAAACTCAGAAGAGGGTGTGTGTGTGTGTCTGTGTGTGTGTGTGCACGCGCGCGTACGCATACTTGAACTCAGTTGTGTCCGACTCTTTGCAACCCCATGGTCGGCAGCCTGCCAGGCTCCTCTGTCTGTGGGATTTTTCCAGGCAAGAATACTGGAGTGGGTTGCCACTTCCTTCACCAGGGGATCTTCCAGACCCAGGGATCAAACCTGGGTCTCCTGCACTGTAGGCAAATTCGTTACCGGCTAAGCCACCAGGGAGACCCCAGAAGAGGGTGAACAGGAGAAAACTCCCTGGAGGAAAATCACAGGTGAAGGAGAATGAGCAGGGCCCTTGGATTCAGACAGACATGGGTTGTAGTGTCTGCTCTGCCAAACACTAGTCAGTTGATCTTGCTGTAGCCATCTAACCTGTGTCTTTCCCACATACGCGGTGAGACGGATGGACTTTGCAAGGCTGTTACCAGGACTAGGAAGTGACCTACATGACTAGAACAGTCTAAGCCGATGTCTACTCCCCCCCTCCTTCCTCACTTGGCCTGACCCTCACTCTTAATTTCACGATCTTTCCTCCCCACCTCTGCCCCCTTAAATCGTGGTATATAGCAGGGGTCCGCAACCTCTGCAATCTGATGCCTGATGATCTGAGGTGGAGCTGATGTGATAATAATAGAATTAAAATGCGCTTGAATCATCCCAAACACCCCCACTGCCTGTCCATGGAAAAATTGTCTTCCACAAAACCGGTCTGTGGTGCCAGAAAGGTTGGAGACGGCTGAATAGAAACCAGTTAGTGTTACATTTCCTGACTTGCAGCAGCAGTGACTTTGGAGTATACTTAAGAACATGTAGTTAGTAGTCTTCCATTAGATTCACTTATAGAAACGGGAGAGAGATTTTAGTTCTTTTTGAATTTACTATTCATTCTGGAAAACTGGAAGTTTATATCTCACTTAAAAACACTTTCAAAAAAGTTTCCCCTCCTCTGTTAGAAATGATGGGTTAAAGTATAAGAATGAAATACAACTAAATGTTGCCATTTTACTACTTACTTTATTTCGTTTACCCCCACCCGGTTGTTTGAAGTAAGTTTTTGCTTGAGGCCAGCTGTCTCCCAGGAACCTGTGATTTTTGTCAGATTTACAGCAACATGGTGGCTAGCTGGAATATAGGGTTGTTTTTACAGTAATTTATGATTAAATGCAATTTAGTATTTTATGTTGGGCATATGATCTCCTTGACTTTTATCTTCACATCATGGAATTTTAAGGACTAGTAGTTATTTTAGAACTTATCTAATCCTTAGCACTTCATTGATACAGAAGTGAAAACCCAGAGGTATTAAATGTCTTTCCCAAAGCTCCCAGTGTGATACTGACAGATCTAGAGCTCATGTCCTTGCCTTTGTCTTTTTTTTCCCTACTATGACACAGTGGCTTCTGGGTTGTCTTTCATCTGATACAGTAACAATCTTGCATAGGTATGGCATTTTAATAGTGTGTTGGATTTTTTTTAACAGAAGTCACAGAAAGTCTGGCAGTGTATTTTAAGACCCTAATTTTCCGTTTCTTTAATAGATTACATTCAAGTAATACCCAGAAAGTATTTTACAGGCTGAAATGAAAGCGTTTAGTCTTTAAGAGACTAATGCAAAAAGTGACCAACAGGGGGAAACCTTCTACAGCCTTTTGGATTAATTCGCTTAGGTTTAGCCCCTTTGAAGAGCTCCTGTTGAGGTCAGCAAAAAACATCTGTTGACTTATTTATAGCCACAATTTCTAAGAAGCATATTCTATAGCAGATGAAAAAGTAGTTGACAGCTCATAATTCATAAAGTTACTGAGGCCTAATCTAATAGAACAAAATGTACAAAACTGGCTCCTGTGGTCCAGGCCCTATCACTTCCCTTTCGACTGAAGACAGAACGGTGTAACACAGTGGAGCACAGTTTGTTCTGGTGGTTAAGAGAGAGGCCACTGGGTCCTTTTTCATGAACAACGTCACAGGTGTTTCAGTTGTAGGAAACCACGTTTTTCTGACCAATCTCACTTGTCACTGGGATGCTTAAACACGGTGATACCTACAAATTGTTACTGGTGTATTTTCTGTTAAGAATCTAATATGTTGATGGGAATGACTGATTGAATACTTCTGTATCTGGGTTAAGCTTAACTTTTTACTTCACTCCTTTTCTTTGACCACGTATTGTATTATAATATTTGACAAAGCCACATTGCCCTTGCTGACTTTTAAGCAATTAGTAAAATTATACCTTAAAAAATCTATATTTTTTAGCTCACTTCTGGTCATCTTTTTGGGAACGTAGTCAGATTTCTTTCTGTAATTAATTTATTTTATATTTTGCTTCTGTTCTATCTGTAGGACCTCCTGTATATCACAGTTGGTTTTTTTGTTTCGCGTTTTTCTGTTGTATGTTTGTTTGTTTGTTTGTTTTTTAGTCACAGTTTAGGGGGAAAGAAAATGTAGATTGGTCTGGCACAGTTAAGTCCCTGTAGCATAGTACTATTTATTACCCTGTGCTTTTTTGAGAATTTAATGATAGGATCCAACTGCTGCCAATACTGACCCATCTAAAATTGTTATCCTTAAAAAGAAAATTATATCCAGAACAAGTCCATAGACTTCTTTAGCTGCGGGGTGAATAGCCTTGTGTTCATTTCACAAATGATTGTTGTACATTGTGAAAATGGAGAATTTATTAACTCACCAGAATTACTCACATTTGTCTGAGGTAGTAAAAGTATCACTCTATTTTTTAAAAACTCTTGATTCCTCACACAATTGTTAATGGTTGTGTTTGCTTATATCTCATAGTTGCCATCCTTTATTGTATATATGAATTGCTTAGTTTTCTGTGATTTTTTTAAAAAAAGACATTTAATCAAAAAGTGTGATTAAGTTATCTCTTCCTTCCTTAGTTTTCTCTGTTAATTGACAGGGTATTTCTATTCAGTTGTTTTCAGGTCCCTTCTCTTTTTCACCTTTTTCTTTCTAATCCTGTGGACACATCATCTTTTTCCTTTTCTCTGCCTCTTTGATCATGAGCATTTTACTCCCTTCATATCTTTATTAAGCAGGCATATCACATTAATACTTCATTTTGGACTCTTTGAAATATAAGTTACTATGTAAGTCTTTAATTTTTTTTTTTCTTTTGGTAAATTATTTGCTGGGCCCTTTCCCCATCTGATGATTAACCAAAATAAGTCCATCTGTACCTTGCAGAAAGTGATAAGTTAGTCAGCTATATTTAGCTAAATAAAACCCATTACATCCTTGGGGAAGAATGTGCTTAGTTTAGCCTTATGAGAAAACATTTAATAAATGCTGTCCTGAAAATATTTAGCCTGGCTGAGTAGACTGGCGAGGGTTCAGTCCTGATAAAGCTGAGGTGATGGTGAGAAGCTGGCCCTCTAGTCCAAGCTCAGGTTGAACAATTGCACCTCTTATCAGTAAGGGGTGTAGCTGTGGGTGTCTCCTGTATTTACCATTGGCTTCCTGCAAGGAGTTTCCACCCACTTCTCATGACTCGTAGCCTCCAGAAGGGCGTATGCAGCGTGTCTGCGTAAGGAGGAAATGAGGTTCATGGAGTGGTTTTATGGCCAACGTGCTGAACTTGGCCTCAGTTTCCTCCTCTGTAAAATGGGGACAATCATAATACCACACAAAGTTCTGCACACTAAATAAGGTGAAGCACATCTAGTGCTGAGCAGTTTCCAACGCTAGTTGTTCAGTACATAGAAACTACTGGTTGTAGTGGTAGTAACTTGTCAGGCCAGCTTTTCTAATGTTTCCTTACCTTCCTCCCTCCCACCCACCCTGCAGTTTAACAAGCTGAGTCCTCTGAATGTGGCAAGGTAGGAAAAGCTCTTGTGTGGGCATCAGAACTGGGTTCTAGCCCTTGGCCTGAACTTGTGGGACCTTGGGCATGTTGTGACCGAGTGATCTCTTCCACACAATGGTACACAGAGGCACAGAGCGACAGTAATAAGATCACACCTTGGTCTCCATTCTGTGGGTGATCCTTAGCTTTGGAAGAGAAGAGAAACGCTCATCTCTCTCTTTTGATATCTTCTTGGGTATGATAGCAGATCTAGTTAGAATTGAGAGCCAGACCCATCACCTGCCTGACACATTTTGAATATTGGGCTGTGGGATCTGGTGTAAGGTCAGCCTGTGAAGCCCAGGGCAATTTAAGCGACAGGTTATCAGTGTGTGAAGGTTAATTGTTGGGAGTTTGTCTCCCACAGTGATCTGGATTTTCTCTCTCCAGTTGGTGGGCCCAATCCTTGCTATTCAGAGTGCTCTGAGGACCAGCAGCTGGGCATCACTTGGGAGCTTGCTGGAAATGCAAAATCCTGAACCTCACTCTGATCTACCGAATCAGGTTATTTATTAATACACATTAAGGTTCAGGAAGCACTGCCCCAAATGGCTGCCATGGGGAATATTCTATCTGACACAGAGGACACTTACTAAATACCTAGAGAATTGGTATTTGGCGTTTATTTATTTTTCCCCCCTAGATTTATAGCTTTTTCCTCTCTTTGGATGTGTTGATGTGTTAGGTAGCTCAGTTTGTCATGACAAAACACCATATCAAAGTGGCTTAAATAGCAACAAAAAAAAGTAGTTTCTCAGTTCAGATCATGTGGCTGAAAGTCTGAGATCCAGGTGCCAGTGTGGTTGAGTTCTGGGGGGGGCCCTTTCCTGTACTATGTACAGTAGCTTGTTTTGTGTTCTCACATATTAGGGCGGGCACTAGTGGTAAAGAACCCACCTGCCAATGCAGGAGACATAAGAGACGTGAGTTTGATCCCTGGGCCAGAAAGATCCCCTGGAGAAGGAAATGGCCACCTGCTCTGGTATTCTTGCCTGGAGAATCCCACAGAGAGAGGAGCCTGGAGGGCTACAGTCTATGGGGTCGCAAAGAGTTGGCCATGACTGGAGTGACTTTAGCACATATTGGGGCTCGCTGGTATCTCTTCTTACAAGGGCACTAATCCCATTGCGATGGCCCCCACCCTTATGATTTTATCTCAGTTTAATTACCTCCCAAAGGTTGCATCTCCAAATACCACGCTGGGAGTAAGGCTTCAATATATTAACTTGGAGGGATGTGGTTCAGTCCATGGCAACTGATTTCTGCAACTTACTTTGAGATTCATTCAAAAAAGTAAAATAGGCAGGTGGAAAGATATGTAATAAATATAGTAAAATATTAATAATAAAATCTAGGATGAGGATATATATTTATGTCCACATTTACTGTACAGTTCTTAATGGCATATTCAAAATTGTCAGAGAAAAAACCCTGCTATCTTTAGTTACTGGAGTGAATTTAGTGGTTCTTTTCTCTGATTTCCATCCAGGCTTTCTTAAAACGGCCTCGCTGGACAGCTTTGCCTCTTTGGCAGGAGCCCCCTCTGCACGCCCTCCTTGGTCAGGCAATGTCCTGTGTCCACACTGTTAGTTATAAGGTTCCAACCTCCAGTGAGATGCTTCATTCTGGCCTCCGGTTTCCCCAGTAGTATCTTTCTGCTCGGTTTCTCGTTTACATTGTCCCTCTCCTGATAAGAGGATCCTTCAATTCTTATGAGGTTGGGGCTTCTCAAGTTTCATTGAAAGAGCCTACATTAAGCATTTCTAACTTTCTCTGCACTTGACTGTGAAATCTATTATCAGATGAAAGTGGGAGAGAAGGGTGTTCCTCCGTGGTCCACCCTGCTCCTGAGAGACAGCGTGACTCACCGGGAGCCCCCCACCCCCCGCCCGTGTTATTAACGGGGCTCCCATTGTTTTCTTTTTAGGACCGTCAGGATCTGAGGTTTAGGGTATATTCTCGTGACGGGCAATGTACTGACTTGTTTATTTGGTCAGTTCCGTTCAGTCACTTAGTCATCTCCAACTCTTTGCGACCCCGTGGACTGCAGCACGCCAGGCCTCCCTGTCCATCACCAGCTCCTGGAGCTTGCTCAAACTCATGTCCTTTGAGTCGGTGATGCCATCCAACCATCTCATCCTCTGTTGTCCCCTTCTCCCCCTGCCTTCAATCTTTCCCAGCAACAGGGTCTTCTCTAATGAGTCAGTTCTTCGCGTCAGGTGACCAAAGTGAACATTCAGGACTGATTCCTTTATGGATGGATCGACTGGTTCAATCTTCTTGCAGTCCAAGGGATTCTCCAACACCACAGTTCAAAAGCATCAATTCTTCATCAGCGCTCAGCTATCTCTATAGTCCAACTGTCACATCCATACATGACAACTGGACAAATCATAGCTTTGACTACAAAGACCTTTGTTGTGTAGTGGTAATGTCTCTGCTTTTTAACATGCTGTCTAGGTTGGTCATAGCTTGTCTTCCAAGGAGCAAGCGTCTTTTCATTTCATGGCTGTAGTCACCATCTGCAGTGATTTTGGAGCCCCAGAAAAGTCTCTCACCCTTTCCATTGTTTCCCCATCTATTTGCCATGAAGTGATGGGACCCGATGCCATGATCTTAGTTTTCTGAATATTGAGTTTTAAGCCAAGTTTTTTGCTCTCCTCTCACTTTTATCAAGAGGCTCTTTATTTCTTCTTCACTTTCTGCCATAAGGGTGGTGTCATTTGCATATCTGAGGTTATTGATATTTCTCCCAGCAATCATGATTCCAGCTTATGCTTCATCCAGCCCAGTATTTCACATGATGTACTCTGCATATAAGTTAGATAAACAGGGTGACAATATACAGCCTTGACCTACTCCTTTCCCGATTTGGAACCAGTCTGTTGTTTCATATCCAGTTCTAACTATTGCTTGTTGACCTGCATACAGATTTCTCAGAAGGCAGGTAAGGTGGTCTGGTATTCCCATCTCTTGAAGAATTTTCCACAGTTTGTGGTGATCCACACAGTCAAAGGCTTTGGTGTAGTCAAAAAATCAGAAGTAGATGTTTTTCTGGAACTCTCTTGCTTTTTTGATGATCCAGCGGGTGTTGGCAATTTGATCTCTGGTTCTTCTGCCTTTTCTAAATCCAATTTGAACATCTGTAAGTTCACAGTTAATGTACTGTTGAAGCCTGGCTTGGAAAATTTTGAGCATTACTCTGCTAGCGTGTGAGATGAGTGCGATCACGTGGTAGCTTGAACATCCTTTGTTTATTTGGTGGGGAGTGCAAAAACTGGTATTATTAGAGTCATTTTACTTGAAGACACCAGAAAGTATCAATACTATAGCTGCCCACCTGGGGAGCATCCACTGTGTGTCACAGGAATCTCTTGTTGCAGTTACCCTTAAACTAGGGAGCCTTGGTGGGAAATTTGGGGAAACTTATCACAGGTTTCTGTCTTTGAAAAGAAGAAATAAGATTCTGGTGGAAAGAAACAGGTTCAAGCTGAACTCGGGGACACTATTCAGGAGGTTTGTGATTGAATGACTTCATTTCTCTCAGTCTCCTCGCCTTTAAATTGAGGGTGATAAGGAACTGCTATGAAAAATAAGTGAACGCCTGTCTGTAAGATGCTTAGTGTGGCGGTGTGATTCATGAGTGATGTTCAGTAACATTCACTCACTCAATAAATGGTCAAGTGCCCGTTGGGTTTGAGTCACACGATTCTTCCTTTCTTTCCTTCCCTTTCGGGATCTCTCAGCACACTTTGTATGAAGTCTTTCTAAGCCAATCAACCAAAGGATCCCAACTTTCCTTATAAACCATTAGGTTCCCAGATCCTAGGGACTCAACTACAAATTATTTTCCGTGTGGGGAGAGGGGGAAGTCTTTTTCTCTTCCCCATTTATCTCTCCCTGCATCTTAATTTGCTCTATGCTATAAATGGTAATCTTTAAATCAGACTCCAGTTTAGGTGATAAGAATCACAATTAATTAGGCTAGCCTGTCAAAGAGTAAGTGTAATCTTGCATTTCAATTATCTCAATGCCAAGACTTCAGCCAAGGCCATCAGAAGTGAAACTGTAATGTCTGCTTATGTTTAATAAAGTCTTTGCCTGCTGTTTGTTTCCTGGACTAGTCTCTTGTCTAGAAATAAATTAGATGGGCAGAGGATGTTAGATCCATTTTTTCCCCCGCTGTGGAGCAGAAGAGATACATGGGAGAAGATAAAACTTAAAGGTATTAAAGACTAATTAGTTTAGGGGATCTGAAAAGATTTGCAAACTTCTTGTTTAAATCTGTTGACAACTCTTTAATTCCCTCCAACTAGTTATGCCTAAAAATAGTGCAGTTATGGCTGAAGATTTTGACATTTACTTTCTACTCCCATTTTCAGTTGCTTGTATTTTTTTTCTTCCTCCTATTCCAAAAGAAAAATCCTAGTTTTCACCAAGTTCAGTATCATTCCAACTATATTTTTCCTTTACATTCAGAAAACTGAAACACAGTAACTCAAATAGATTGTCCTTATAGGGGGAAAGTGCACTGTAGTGAAAATCATGTGATAATTTAGGTATGATTTCTGAAAAGATACTGTTTTTTTACATATAGAAAGGCAAAATGCAGATATCTACTCTAATTAAATGTTTCCTGTTTGTCACCTTAAAGAAAAACTTGAGAATTCTGTCTTAATTAATAATTTCTGGTGTTAATACTTACCATTGCTTTTGGGTATTTTAAAAATCTATGAATAATAGAAAAGATTAAATGGATGATTCAAAACTAATAATAGCTACCCATTAGCTTGCGCTTGCTACATTCTAGGCACTGTGCTTACCCATGTTTGTTTATAAATTATTCATTTAATCCTTGGTACACTTAAAATTGTTCCCATTTTACAGGTGAAGAAACTGGGGTTCAAGTTAATTAACATACCCAAGATTATACTCAGTAAGTGGCAAAACCAAGATTAAAACCCAGGTCTCTTTGGCTTTAAAGTTGTGCTTTTAGTAATTTCTCTACTGCTGATTAAACAGTTCCAAAGTTAAGGAACTCATGATTATTTTATTTTGGTGGGGTTTGTTTGTTTGTTTTGTTTAGCTTTTTTCTGCATTGTCTTAGCCAGCATTTGTTACAGCTTTGCCCATAGAACTTGAGAAGTTTAAACGTTCAGAGTACTAACCATTATAAGCATAAAGTATGAATGTGCTTATAAGATTTATTTAAGAAAAGTATTTTGGGGATTAGATTTTAGCCTACCAGAATGTCCATTTTTCACTTGAAAGAATGAGAGAGATTGTTCCAGGTGGAAAAAAGTTTTGATTGAGCAACAGTTAATAGGCAAGCATCTTGATTTAATACTGATCCACACTTTGCATATACTTTCTTTTCTGTTTATTTGTACTACATTTTAAAAGGTAAGTGGCAGCTTTTTATGTACTTCCAAGCTGCTTCCATCAGTAATGAAATACTTGGCTGGGGCCGTTTCTGGAGTCCCAGAATTTCAGCTTAAATTTTCCATTCGTCCCTGCCAGGCCCTAATTCTAAAATATCTTTTTTTATGGAGAAGGCCTCCAAAAGGTGCAGCTGTGCGCTGGTTTCATCTTGCACTCCGTAGCGGCGTTGGCACTGTTGAACGCGAGGAATGCCACTGTCTCCCACACACCACTGGCGCCCAAGGACTGTTCAGGCCTGTCCATGTTGGTGATTTGGGAAGGGCCTCCGTCGGGAGGGAAGGCTCTCTCCTCTTCCATGCGATTGGTTGTCGCCAGGGCAAAGAGGGGGAAATAGAACTAGTGGAAAATGCAGCATCTGATGAGTTTGAGCAGGCCCTGGGAGTTGGTGATGGACAGGGAAGCCTGGTGTGCTGGGGTCCATGGGGTTGCAAAGAGTGGGACACCACTGAGCGACTGAACTGACTGACTGATGTGTCCTCAAGAATGCTTTTCTGCAGCCCAGGACACCTAGTTCATTAGTTTGTTGTTGTTCAGTCGCTCAGTAGCATCTGACTCTGCGATCCCTTGGAACTGCAGCACGCCAGGCTTCCCTGTCCTTCACTATCTCCTGGAGGTTGCTCAAACTCCTGTCCATTGAGTCGGTGATGCCATCCAACCATCTCATCCTTTTGTTGCCCCCTTTTCCTGCCCTCAGTCTTTCCCACCATCAGGGTATTTTCCAATGAGTGGGCTCTTAAACAGTATGAATAGTTCATTGGTGTTCCTATAAAACGCTGATTCCTCTTTTTTTTTTTTGAAACAAGACACATCTTGGCTTCACCACCACTTTCAGAGCCTTCTGCTTTTCTTGTCTTCTTTCTCTCTGAGTAATACTGATATCTTTTGATGAAAAGTGATTCAGCTAAGTGAAAAACTGGTGTTGGCTTACAGTGGAGGAATCTAAAATTCACCCAGCTTTAAGAGTAGACTTGGCTCTCCACACGTGTACACTGATTACAGCAGGATTCAAAACCAGAAAACATTCCTCATTCAGGCATACAAATCTGTCTGTAAGGTGAAATCAAATGAGAATTTATATGTAAACTTGATAAGGATTACGCTCTGCTAATTTGTGTTTTGTTTAATGGTCACCATATATGACCTCTATATTGTGTGTGTGTGTGTGTATGAGTTCCATTATGTTTCAGTTTATTGACCTGTATGATGTACGTTATCAAGGACTTTTCAAAGAACAATTTGCCAAATTTGGTACTTCCTAGCAGTTGTCATTTCCTGCTGAAATTCTTTAAAATGGGATCTAACAGAAGTGTAAATATTGACCTTGAGTATTTAATAAAATTAAAGGAATAGTTGATTTTAGGATTGTTGAAATAATTAATATTTTGCTTTAAAATGCTTTTTAGACTTTTCACTGTTAATTGAGCTTATTACTCAAAGTAGAAAAGGTGAACTTCATAAATTTCTTGGGTAAAGCTTCCACATCCCCTGTGTTTAAATATTTTAAAAGGAAATGGACTGAATCATAGATATTGTACTACAGAATAGGAAATCCTTGCATTGTTATTTTTAAAAAACCTTGTGTCTTTGTAAAATTTACTTTTTAAAATTCCTATTGCAAAACTTTAATCAGTTGTAATGATTTATACATTTGAGTAATAAGCTTTCTTCAATATTAAAAAAAAAACTCAGTGATAAATTCACTCAGTGTGTTACAAAGGAGTACCTGTACTTCCTACTGCATACGTCTAGTATTTTTCTTTTTAAAATATTCTGGGGTGTACTTTGAGAAAGGTGTTGAGAAAGCCATCACAGTGCTTTTTAGAAACTTCATGTTGCACTTGTATGCGTGAAACAAATGATATTTTGCATCTCAGGATATGGAAAGCAAACTACCATGTTTTGCCAAAGAAACATTGAAAGGACTTAGAAAAGATTTTTTTTTCCCCTCCTTCAAACTAAAGTGAAGAAATAAGAGTGGTAGAAACAATTTTATATGTAGTATTTGCCAGCCCAGTAATATAACAACTGTTGTGTGCACATTTCAATCACAGTTAGGTGAAATCTTTAATTATCACTTAATTTAACTTTCATATTTGCTTGCAGAAATGATCATGTTGATAAGATTCTGGGAGAAGATAAACTTTTATTAAGCAATTCCATCTTTGGTTGCCAACTTTTTTTTTTTTTTTAATTAAAAAAAATGCTTCTGTAATTTATGAGGGAAGAGGAGGAGGAACAAGACATGTTAGTTGGGTGAATGTTGTGCAGATGTGTGGGTTCGTGTATTTACTATTTAATCTTTAGCTTTTTGCACTTTGGTATACGCTGAGATCTGTAAGTTTGAGAAGGTTAAGAGATGCTACAGTCAGTCCTAATTAATAATATTTTTCTCCTGTTACATGTGCTGATAGGAAATTTCATTTTGCTCAGTGTAGAAGGCATCTGTAGGGGAGGATAGTTTTGTGAGCTGATAATCTAAGGCAAAAGGAAATAGTTTATAGTTTATCAGAGGAAATGAGAGGCTGTGCTCTTTTATGGTATTTCTTTTTTTATTTACAGTGCTTTTAACTAAAAGACTACTTTAGTTAAAAAGAAACTTTAAAGATATTTGCGTTTTTTACTAAAGAATAGCTGATTTACAGTATCATGTTAACTTCAGGTGTGCGGCATAGCAAGCAATTCAGTTTCATATATACATGTATATAGTCTTCAGATTTTCCTCTGTACAGGTTATTGCAAAATACTGAGTTCCCTGTGCTATACAGTAGGTCCTTGTTGATTATCTATTTTATATATAGTGGTGTGTATATGTTAATCCCAATCTCCTAATGTATCCCTCCCCCCACCCCAAGATACTTCTATTTTAAGGACTTTTCAGGTATACTCATACTTTAACAGATTTGGGCAATGTCATTGCTGGATTTTTTTTCAGGCAGTGGGTAGGGGTCACTTGCATGGATTTGCTTCTCATAATAGCATGTCTTAAAACTTATTACTAACCCAAAACAGATGACTAGCTCCATTCTTGGATATTCTGATGCTGGGGGTTTGTAGTTGTACCAGCAGTCTGTCTGCATGACAAGTTCTCCGGGTGATCCATAGGCTCAGGTTGGTGGCGGAAACACAGGTGAGGCGAAGTTCCCACTCAGCTCTCTGCATCGTGACTGTCTGGCAAGTCAGTAGCATGCCTGCCTTGCTTTTATGAAGTGCAAAGTGTGTTCAAGTGCTGTTGCAGTAGGACAAAGTGGCCCAGGAAGCTCAGTGAGAAACCTTGTGTGCCCTGTGTTCAGACGTTGTTGAGTCCCATGTACCAATGCTGGGTGCTCGGGGCTGGCCCTATAGTGGGGTTTTTGTAGTATGAAGTCAGCTCAGGAATCTTTCATGTGCTTGTGACGAAACTTGCCCTTGTTCAGGCTATGGGACTCTGCTCTTCAGGACTGTGGTCAGTAGTTTACAGCTATTTCATTTTAAATCAATAGACATTAAAAATTCTCTTCTTCCGTTGCAGCAATTACATTCCAGGTGCTCAGAGCACTTGCTGGGTAGCACAGCTAATAGATCATTTCCCTCATCACAGCAAGTTCTTCTGGAGAGTGCTGCTATAGGATTTTCTTCCGTAACATAGCTCTTTTCTTTTTATCCACGGTAGTTGGTATGGCTAACAGAGTTAGGTGGCAAGACCACGTTACTCTCTCAGGGAAGAGAAGGGTCTTATACTACAGGCTCTGGGTTTCCAAAATCACATCAACAATACTTAATTTTCTGAGGTCAGAGTTTAACATAATCTTACTTGACTGTTGTGAATCTGTTGTTTCTCTGTGCTAACTCACTATTAGAAAGATGGGCTGCATTAGAAATTTGCTTAACATGATATATGGCTTAAAAAGTCACACCACTGAAATCTCATTGAAACAAAATTGTCAATATTTAGTCTTAGATTATATAAACTATGTGAGAGTACATATACAGCTATGAACCTTAAGTGTCTAAAAGTGATTTATGGGTGGCTGATAAATAGACTGCACAGGTAGGTATTTTCATAAAGACTGTTTACCTATATTTTGCATTTTGAGAAATTTGAGGTGCGTATATTTAGCTCCCTCTTCTGGTATCTTATGAGAAAAGTATTTATATATTTTTTTGGAGTGAAATATACAGTTATCAAATGTTGAAGGACATTATGTGTGTCACCCAATTAGATTTTTTTTCTTTTGTTATCATTTGGTAAAACATGTAAATAAAAGCGTGGAAAGAATACTTCATGACAGTATCACATGTGTTAAGCTATTGACTGACCAAAACATATGTAAGCCAATAAAGGCATTTCAATAGCAGGTCCATGGGGACTGGAGTGTTGGGTGGCCAGTGATCATTTGTACCTGCTTCGTGTTTGATATTACACCCACCTTGGCATTTGTGGAGCTTGGGCCAAAACACAAAGGAGGCCCAAGCAACTTGCATCTGAATATTTGAAAATTAAAAATCACATTGACAGATGGTTTGATAAAAGCTGTTCCAGCCTCCTACAGTTATTTCTTCACGATGACCGGGAAGCTGGATTTGAATTTAGATTTCTTGGGTTCCGAGTTCTGCCCGAGAGTGTGGTGGCATGTGGAGAGCTGGTCCACGCCTGGCTTGGCCCCGTGCCGCCGGAACCGTGCACGGCCAGGCTCCCTTCCATCCTGAGCCCGCTCCCCTCCGCCCCAGCCCATGCCTCGGGCCGGTGGGGCACGCCGGAGCCAGGTCTGCGCGCAGAAGGATGGACCTGAGGCAGAGACCCGAGAAGCCGCTGAGGCAGGGGATCTGGGCTTCTGGGGAGCCTTCTGATCGTGTCCTAGGAGAGGAGCAGCAGGCGTGTCCCCCGGGCAGCTCACTCGTGGGAAGAGGCAGCGCTGGAGGGTGGCGGCCTGAGAGGAGCCTTCTAATAAACACAGGGCCCCGCGCGGGCCCCCTCTTTCGTCCTGGCCTGAGCTTGCTGCTGTCGTGACTGCAGTCCGTGACCTCGTGTCGGGATCGTTTTCTCTGCTCTTGACCGCACTGGACTACCCTCGATCAAACGTAACCGCAGGGTTGTTTGTGCTTGCAGCTTCCACTCTCCCGGACCTTGCAGAGCAGTTCGCACCCCCTGACGTCGCTCCACCGCTTCTTATCAAGCTCGTGGAAGCCATTGAAAAGAAAGGTAATCCAGCTGGCCAGGGACATCAGCTCACGGGTTATGGCCTCATCTCGTGGGTGTTACCATTTATATCTGTTGCGTGGATGTTCATTGAATCCACTTCCTGCCACCTGTGCTGGATACATAAGCTGTTTGTGGCCGTGACCTGGGGAGATAGTATTGCTCTGACTTCTCACTCCATACTGTTGTGTAGTTACTATATGGAAACTTTTAAATTCTCCCTGTTTTAATAAATGGAATTAACTTGTTCCTCAGTGGCCAGATGATTTTGCCAAAATTATTGATATGCCAAATAAGATGAATAGTGGGAGTTGACTTCCAAGAATGCTTGGTACACATCTCAAATAGACACTGGATGAAAACTGGAATGTCTCTCTGGCTGCAGGCTTGCAGGTTCCCCAGAGAGCTGTGTTTTGCATACTCAGTCTGTTTTGTGTCCCAGGTCTGGAATGTTCAACTCTATACAGAACACAGAGCTCCAGCAGCCCGGCCGAGTTACGACAGCTTCTTGATTGTGGTGAGTGTCAGAGAGCTGGAAGTACACAGAGGGAGAGACGGTTCTTACCTTTGTGTTTCAGGTAAAGCACAAAACACTTGAGCTTAAACGTGCAACGTTCTCAGTTTGGAGGGAGCTCAGAAATCCTGCACACTTCCCTGTGTGCTCTTCCTGTAAGAGGGCAGGCCTTTGATGTTTGTCTCCTGAGCAGGGGTGTCTGTGCCTGTCTGCCTGCAGGTACATTGGCTGGCATCACAGCCATGAGCCTCTTGGGCCTGCAGAAATTGCACAGGAGAGAAACATCTTGGGATTTCTCTGATTCTGCTCATCTGTCATCTTTCTCTGACCTTGCCATTGGCTACATCTAATACATCTGGACTAGTTGAAAAAGTACTTATAAACCTGTCATTTAGCAAAGGTCTCTTCTGATCTTTTCCCTTCTTTTCTTTCTGTCTTCATTCCTTTCTTGCTTGCTTGTCTTTTCATGCCATATTTTATCAAGTAAAGTGAAAGTCACACAGTCATGTCCGACTCTTTGTGACCCCATGGACTGACTATACAGTTCATGGAATTCTCCAGGCCAGAATGCTGGAGTGGGCAGCCTTTCCCTTCTCCAGGGGATCTTTCCAATCCAGGGATTGAACCCGGGTCTCCCTCATTGCAGGCGGATTCTTTACCAGCTGAGCCACATAACCACACTGTAAAGAATCTGCCTGCAATGTGGGAGACCCAGGTTTGATCCCTGGGTTGGGAAGATCTCCTGGAGAAGGAAATGGCAACCCACTCCAGTATTCTTCCCTGGAGAATTCCATGGACAGTATAGTCCATGAGGTCACAAAGAGTTGGACACACTGAGTGACTAACGCTTTCAACATAATGATATTATTATATTTAGTAGTGTGCTGGTAAACCAATTCTTGGAGAAGTGGGGGGAAGCCCTGGTTTGTAGCATTTCCCCATTTCTGTAGTGTAAATATTCCTACGTGATTAATTTCATGTTACCAATGTGTTACCACTTGGGAAGAATTGTGAGCCAATTCAAGTCAACTCTTAGCACACCATTGGTTAAATGGCATCCATTAATTTAACCAAATGGTACCTTAACTATTAGTTCCTTCCCTCTTTGCCATACAGAATACAACTATAAAAATATAAATTTACTTGCCGTCATTCCAGCAAGTCATCTTCTACATCAGCTTCTGGAATCTCTTAGACCCTTTCACTTTAGTTCAGTCACTCAGTCATGTCCGACTCTTTGTGACCCCATGAATCGCAGCACGCCAGGCCTCCCTGTTCATCACTAACCCCCGGAGTCTACCCAAACCCATGTCCATCGAGTCGGTGATGCCATCTAGCCATCTCATAATCTGTCGTCCCCTTCTCCTCCTGCCCTCAAGCCTTCCCAGCATCAGGGTCTTTTCCAGTGAGTCAACTAACTCTTTGCATGAGGTGGCCAAAGTATTGGAGTTTCAGCTTCAGCATCAGTCCTTCCAGTGAACACCCAGGACTGATCTCCTCTAGGATGGACTGGTTGGATCTCCTTGCAGTCCAAGGGACTCTCAAGTGTCTTCTCCAACACCACAGTTCAAAAGCATCAATTTTTTGGTGCTCAGCTTTCTTCACCATCCAACTCTCACATCCATACATGACCACTGGAAAAACCATAGCCTTGACTAGATGAACCTTTGTTGGCAAAGTAATGTCTCTGCTTTTTAATATGCTGTCTAGGTTGGTCATAACTTTCCTTCCAAGGATTACTCTTTTAATTCCATGGCTGCAGTCACCATCTGCAGTGATTTTGGAGCCCTAAAAAATAAAGTCTGACACTGTTTCCACTGTTTCCCCATCTATTTCCCATGAGGTGATGGGACCAGATGCCATGATCTTAGTTTTCTGAATGCTGAGCTTTAAGCCAGCTTTTTCACTCTCCTCTTTCACTTTCATCAGGAGGCCTTTTAGTTCCTCTTCACTTTCTGCCATAAGGGTGGTGTCATCTGCATATCTGAGGTTATTGATATTTCTCCCGGCAGTCTTGATTCCAGCTTGTGCTTCATCTAGCCCAGTGTTTCTCATGATGTACTCTGCATATAAGTTAAATAAGCAGGGTGACAATATACAGCCTTGACGTACTCCTTTTCCTATTTGGAGCCAGTCTGTTGTTCCATGTCCAGTTCTAACTGTTGCTTCCTGACCTGCATACAGGTTTCTCAAGAGACAGGTCAGATGGTCTGGTATTCCCATCTCTTTAAGAATTTTCCACAGTTTATTGTGATCCACACAGTCAAAGGCTTTATTCCCTCCCAATTCTTTTCTTTTTACTGATAATTTTTTTTGCCTTGCACTGTTTTAACTGAGTTTGGGTGCTTAAACCAAAAGAAGTAAAATCTAGCTTTAGAAGAAGCATTTTCAGATGTACAGTTATGCAAAGAATACCCACGTGATATTTAATAAATGAAAAAATTTGAAGTGTGAGGCAGCTTCAAAACGAGGCAGCTTATGAAAATTTCTAGAAAAGATGTTTCTGGGAAAAAAGGGAGATTAGATCTTCATCAGTCGATAGTTTGACTTAAAACACACCACCCAAATGTTTGAAGCTTGAAAAAAATTTTTTTAACTTTCATTTTTCCTTTGTACATGGAAATCAGTCTTACACACAACACAGGGCACATCCTCCTACACATCCAGAGTAGGTCATTAGAAGTTGACTGTCAGAAAAAGCAAGGTGAAAAGCCGTGGGTTTTTTTTTTCTAACAGCTTTACCAGAGTGTTAAGGAAACACTGAGTTTTGTCCTAGCCAATTGAACTAGAGATACATGTTTTGGTCAGAAAATTGGTCAAATTGAGCATGTTAAAAGTCACAGGAAATGTTTAGATTTCAGACACTGATGAAATGGGGGTTATTTGAAAAAGAGTGGTTATGTTTTCAAATGTGACCAAAAACAAAATGATCCAGTTGAGCTTTTAAAAAAAATCTTCACACCACCGGTAAGATGGAATAAATAACCCAAAGTCAAGTCAACAAGATATTTTGATAGACAGCTTTCTGCCCCATTTGAGATCAAAACACACACAGAAAACTGGTTTTCCTTGGATTCTGTGCTATAAAAGTGAATTTTGTGGCAAAACAAAAAGTGTAAACATTATCTCAGTTTAGGAGTGAGGATCCTCCTGGACTATTTCCAGCTTGAGGATTTGTCTATTTTAAAAAATTGTAATTTCCAGAGATTAAAAACTTATCTCTGGAGGAAGCTCAGAGATAAGTCACTTAAACTCAAAAACAAAAAGCTTGGCTTTTAGCTAACCCCATGAATTACCAATGTCAGAAAAGGGTGGACGTGGGTAGAAGACAACAGCCCACTTTTATTAGCACCCACTAAGTTACTTTATTTCATCCCCACATCAGTCTTGTGTATAAAAGTTACCACTGCTTATAAAGCCATGACTTGCATCCAGATTGTTCTGACCCTAAAAGTCCTTATTCTTTTTCCCCCCACTGTATTGCCCTAAAATACATTGTCTTTTTAAAAATTTTAATGGTGTGAATTATTCTTCCTCTCCCCACCTTTTTGGCTTGTCTTAACCTGATTCAGGTTTTTTTCTTTAAAAGTTCACATCACAAGAAAAAAATTTCTATGTGTGTCTCTGTGTGGATATCAACCAGACTTACTGTGGTGAAGCTTTAACAATGGTATATACAAATAAGAAATCATTACCTGGTAATCACATGTCAAGATGCCTCAATTTTAAAATTCAAGCTTTTTCAGCCTCAGTGCGTGGACATTTTAGGGTGGATAATTCTTTGTTGTCAAGGAGCTGTTCTTAGCATTGTAGGATTTCAGCAGCACTCCTGGCCTCTGCCCACTAGATGCCAGTGAGATTGTATCCTGCTTGTGACAATCAGAAATGGCTGCAAGGACTGGCTGATGTCTCCTAAAGTCAGGAGTAGGGCAGCAAAATTGAGGACCCCAACTGACTCAGCTAGAGATCAGTCAGGGAGGGGACTCCATTCCAGTGGGAGAAGGGCTGAAATGTGGGAGAGGTTACTGGTTACCTGTCAGGCGTAGACTCAGTGAAATGCAGGTTGGAAGAGAGTGTAAATGCCCCCAACCCAGACCTGAAGACTCAGCCAACTTCCAGAGTCACCACATGGCAAGCTGGAAAAGCACGTTAGGAAAGCTTTAATACGGAAAAGGAGACTTAGAAGTCAGAAAGTCCAAGGAGCTTTAGAATATATCTGTAAATAAATAGAACGTACTACATCAGCTCTGGTGGAATTTGACATAAGGTGAGCTTACCTAAGGACTCAAAGTAAGGTTATTTCATTCAAAAGCTATAAAGTCTCTTTGGAATAATACCTCATGTGTTGGAGAAGGGCTTCGGTGAGTTAACATCACTCTCAGGACGTTTTGTAGCTTAGCCCACAAACATTTCACAAGCACATTCTGTGCTGAGCCCTGAAGGATGTGAGAAGAGCAGGTGAGAGCCACAGTCTGTGCCCTCGAGGGACGTCAGCCTAGGAGTACCCATCAGTCTCTGGGGGGGAGAGAGGGAGAGATCATAATTACCATAGTGGGAAGTGTCCCAACAGAGGGATGGCGTATCAGCCCTGCTCCTGCACAGAGAAGGCAGCAGATAGCCTGCCTGAGGGAAGGACGTGGGGAATATTTAGCATCTTAAAGTTTATACCTCATTGCAAAAATGGTTTATTACCCTTTTTAGGATGAGCAAATTAAGAAATATGAATTTTCTGGGCAAAGTGATATTAAATGGAGTATACAGGTGATTTGGCTGGTGGGGGGCGGTGGCCAGCAGCTATAGAATGCTCCAGTAGGGATGCACACACAATTTTGACAATCACACTAGTAGTTGTATTACTTTCCACATGGATCCTTTACACAGAGACCTAGTCTTGCCCTTGCCCACACTTACTAAAGATGTGATATGTACCTGGTTTGTTCTTTGTGGGACATGTAAGTGGTTTAACCCTTTGCTTCTCCACCTTTTCATTCTTTTCCTATCCTTACTTGCTACTGGATGGATATCTCTGAGCTTTATGATATTATATGATTATCTTTCATAAGATCCACCTAGCTGGTGAGACAGGTTTGGCTTATGATGACGATGTGTTCAAGGAACTCAGGTAGCTTCCAGCTCAACCTGAGTGCTTTACAGTATCACCCTGGTTCGTGGGCATCCAGGATGCTGCTGCTGCTTCTCAAGCTGAACGTCTCTAAGTGAACTTTGATTCTCTCTCAGCCTCTCCTAGGCCACCACCCAGGCCCATCAGTCTCCTGGTTAGGTTACTTCCCCTAGTTACTTTCTAACTGTCTTGGAATCCAGATTACCAAAAGTGGTATCAGCACCTCCAGCAGTGCTGCTTTCTGACTTATTTGAACGCCCAGTTAATAAAGCTGTTTAACAAATACCGTGTATTAATGAATATGTGTGTAGTCTAGACAAACCGTACTGATGAGCCTATTTGCAGGGCAGGAGTAGATGCAGACGCAGAGAGCTGACTTGCGGCAGCGGGGGAAGGAGGGGGGGACAGACAGAGAGTGGCGCTGACGTGCGTACGCTCCCGTGTGTGAGATAACTGGTGGGAGCTGCTAATGGCAGGGCTCGGTGCTCTGCGGTGACCTCGAGGGGCAGGATGGGGGTGGGAGGGAGGCCACAAATGTATGAAAGCAAAAGCTGCTCAGTCGTTTCCCGGCTCTTTGCAACCCCATGGACTACACAGTCCATGGAATCCTCCAGGCCAGAATACTGGAGTGGGTAGCCTTTCCCTTCTCCAGGGGATCTTCCCGACCCAGGGATCAAACCAGGATCTCCTGCAGATTCTTCACCAACTGAGCTATCATGTATACTTAGTAGCTGATTCACATTGTTGTAAGCAGAAACTAACACAACATTGTAAAGCAGTTACCCTCTAAAAAAAAATTTTTTTAATGAAAAAATGAATAAATAAAGCTGTTTAAAGATGTAGCTTTTTACTCCTCAGCTTCGCTTTCTCCACTGAGTATACAAGTCCCCAGATGATTGCTCTTGAGTCGTCTTGCCCATCACTAGTGTGCATCCTTCAGCAGTGACTGTGGTCCCTCCAGCCCCCAGCACCACTTCTTCCAGCTGTGCCGTATGCCTCATTCTACAGAGCAGCTGTGATTCACATCACCCCAGGGTTGAATTGCCTGACCTGTTTTCCAGCTGAAGGATTTACTGGACAGATTGAATATCTTATATTTCTTTCGAGATAGTTCGGTGCCCACAAGTTAAATTAGTAGTATCTTAATCAGGATACTCTGTCAGTACTACGGAGAAACATTCTAAGGATGTTCATGTTATTTTTATGGCTCTTCTTGAGATTGCTAAAACTCTATAATCGCTTGCTATTAAATCAGTCTATACTCTCTTGGGTTAAATTGATACTGATATTGAACAACTCAAATTTTAGGAAATCTGAGGACAGGATTGCATTTCATGTTTCCAAATTGGGATTTTAGGAAGGTTTTACTATGTGCTTCAGCATCCTTAGACAAAACCCTTCTCCACCAGGGCAGAACCCCCATCTCTAGAACGTATTTGCAAATGATGTGTTGGCTGCAGTAGTTTGCCATGGCTGCCGTAACAAAATTCCATGGACTGGGTGGTTTAAAAAACAGAAGTCTGTTTTCTCACCATTCTGGAGGCTCAAAGGCCCAGCTCAGGGCAGGTTTGGCTTCTTCTTGGCTTAGAGGAGGCCGCTTCCTTGCCGTGTCCTCTGTGCATGCACCTGTGGTGTGTCTGTCTAAATTCTTGCCTTTTATAATACCAGTCAAGTTGACTAGGGCTCACTCTAATGGCCCCTTTTATTTAAACACCTCTTTAAAGGCCCTGTCTCCAAATACATTCATATTTGGAGGTGCTGGGAGTTGGGGCTTCAACATAGGAGTTGGGGGGACACAATTCAGCCCACAACAGAGGCACTGTTTTCTGTTGCCCCAAAGTCTGGGAATGTGTTCTGACACCATGGGCAGGGGCAGGGGCCTTCATGCTAAAATGCTTACAGTGTGGGCGACAGTCCTACACAAGGAGAAAATGCTCTATTTGAAATGCCAGGAGCAACCCCTGAGAGAAACACTGCTAATAAATGCTCAAGCATCTTCTGTTTGTCCTCATACTGCTTCCTTTCACGTGTCACATTTAAGTTGCACATTCAGAAAATCGCCCCAAACAATGCATAACATGTCTGATTTTTTTTTTTTTTTTTGCACATTTCTATCATAGATGCCGCCTCCTTGGACTTGGAGATGTTCGATGTGCATGTTTTAGCTGATGCCTTCAAACGCTATCTCCTGGACTTACCAAATCCTGTCATTCCGGTAGCCGTTTTCAGTGAACTGATTTCTTTGGCCTCAGGTATGTTGTCTCTTCTGAGAGTCTCCTTGAACAGATGTGGATGGACTTGTAAACTCAAGTGCTGCAATATAAAGAGAGATTGCTTAGAAAATGTCAGTAGGACTCTGTCCCTCCCCACCCCCCCACCATCAGCACAAACTCCCTCCCTACCAGGGCATCCAGAAGAAGACCCAGGTTCTCATTTGCTTAGGAAGGCCATCCCCATGTTGAATGGCTAATCGTGAACCTTTTGTCGGTTTTTAAGGCTCACTGCATCAGAGAATGCCTCAGAGTGCCAGGTATCATCCCTGGATTCAGGGGACTGGACTGGGACTGAGGGACTGGGGATGTTGGCTTCACCTTCCTCCATTAGAACATGAGTTGAGGGAAGACTCTCCGTTTCAGGAGCTAATGCTCAGTTGAAGTGCTCTGGGGACAGGAAATTGTGGTTCGTAACCTTCAAAGTTAAAACCTGCGATACTTATCTGCTGCTCCTCGGAGTTAGCCAATCACACTCGAAGCTGGCCCACAGCAGGCAGCACACCCAGAACCTCCTGTGGTTCTGCACACCCAGAGTTTCTTGTGTTTCCATTTGACATGAGATTTCAACTTTCTTATAATGCCTTTTCTAATGAGAAGAGCAAACGTACTCTCTGCTGCTCCTGGTGCCCTCATTTTAAACGACTCATCTGTAGCTAGAACAGAAATCTAGGTGTTTAGTCACTGATAGCTACCAACAGGCTCAGCCTTTTCCTTGCTTTTTTTGTTTTCATGCACAGAAGTGCAGAGTTCTGAAGAATACATCCAGCTGTTGAAGAAGCTCATTAGGTCACCCAGCATACCTCATCAGTACTGGCTCACACTGCAGTATTTGCTAAAACATTTCTTCAAGCTCTCTCAAACGTCCAGCAAAAATCTTTTGAATGCAAGAGTACTTTCTGAACTCTTCAGCCCTCTGCTTTTCAGATTCCCAGCAGCAAGGTAAGTGATAGAAGAGAAACCTGGATTTGGGGATGATGAGGGTAGTCCTAAGTTGATGGGTCATTAGGCTTCTTCTAAAGATACTAGTTCACAAATGCATTTGCATACTTCCATCGGACACAGTCACCTGAATGTGCAGAAATGAAAATGAGTTTGCTGTTTAGGGAACAAGGTTTCTAACAGACCTCTCTTTTTTTTTTTTGTTTTTTGTAGTTCTGAGAATACTGAACACCTCATAAAAATTATAGAAATCTTAATCTCCACCGAATGGAATGAACGCCAGCCTGCACCAGGTAATGCCTTCTGAACTTTTAAAATTTCTTCACTGTTGTTTTTTAGAGCCTGAAAAATAGTGGCTTTCAACCTCCTTTGAAGTAGCATAAGTTTCTCGTGAAATTGAGATCGATAATAACATGTTACTTAATGATTTAAAGAAAAAAAAACCTGGGTGCTGCATATATAATCAGTATTATCCGGCTTTTGAAATTTGTGGATTTTACATGATCTTGGTTTTAGATGAGGGCTGTTGGGAGCACTCCCCCGACCCCTTCAACTTGATGCTTCTGGTTGCTGCATAAATTATGGCGTTCATTTTACTTGTTGACATTTCTGTTTTCCTTCCTAATACTTACAAAGTAGGGAGTTTATAATTACTATATAATTTAAAGTATTTTGGAATGTGTTTTTTTTTGGAATCAGGTAGGCTAAGAAATGTCTTGTCAAAATAAACATTTTTAGTAATGAAGTATGAAACTAGGGGTCGACTGCAACAAGTTAGAGCAAGCCATACGCTTCTGCGAAAGCAGCTTGGCATTCAATTAGCCTTTTAACAAAGTGGGAAATGTAGGTGGAACTAGCAGTGGATTTTATCTAAACTGATGTATTTTTCTTGTACTGTGGAAAGTCTAAACAACCTTGCTTTGCTGTATACTGGTTAAAAGTGAACTGGTCATATAGAAATAGTGATGAGGGTCCTAGGAGTGAAGTGAGAGGTTTCAGGACCAGTAATATCGCTTGTAGTCTGAGTTTATGTCTTGAATTTAATTAAAACATCATGAATTTGTTGCTTATTACAAGTAACTCATGCAAATTACCAAATTCATCTCTGTATGAGCAAGCAGTGGGAACCCAGTTATCAGTCATACATTGGTACATTATGTTGTGCTCATGTGTGTGTGTGTGTGTGTGTGTGCATGTGCACACAGATTTTTTTAAGGGTGTTACATAGCCAGGCTTAGTTGTATCTGAATTGTATCTGGGTGGACAGAGAGGGGAAGGCCTCAACTTAAAACCCACCTAAAGGATGGGATGGGTAACCACTCATGACGCAGGTATTGGGCAGGGCTTCTATGGACAGACCCAAAATACGGGATCCACAGGTGAAAGCTGCAGCAGAAACAGTCCATACGGCAAGCCTAAACGTTCCAGATCCCAGCAAGGAGGACATCCTGGATTGTAGGTCCCCTGCATCGGAGAAATCTGTTAACAGGTATGGCCCAGGTGCATAGTCCTGAGGGTTGGCCAAAAGGTTTCATCTGTGTGACTGCTCAGATCACTTGATAACGGTTAGGGAGCTCTGTGATGGTGTTCAGAGGCTGCCTTTGGGCTCAGTACGAAACGATGCAGTGACAGGTTAGAAGTACTCTGGGGCGGGGATGGGCCTGTGTGAACATGGCACTAGAGCTGTTTATAGACCACCCCCTCTAGACTGATCACAAGGGTGGAGAAGAAGAGGACCAGCAAGAACAGGACAGGACCCTGGGTCAAAGCATCAAGCTGCCTCCTTTCACTCCCTCCTGATTCATGTGGAGGTCCATCTCAGAGAAAGGGGGAGGTTCCTAGTCCTCTCAGCACCCCACCCCACTCCAGAGAAGAGGGGAAAACATGGAAGTGAAAAGCCAGACCCGGCTTGATGGAGACCCACAAACGATTTCATTCCATGAGAGTTTTCAAGCATTTGTACTGCACGGGGTATACTAGAATCAGTGATGGAGTTTGATACTTCTGCTTCTGATGTAAACTGGCTAAACATCTTTCTCAGTTTCAGCCTAATTCCACCCAAGAAAAGCTTGCTCTGCAACTGTGTTTCATCACACACTCTCAAGACTGCTTGCTATGTCATGGACCCTCCTTACATCTTTCTGCTAAGAATTTACTGTGCCAATTTCAAGGGTGGATTTGTTCCATCAGCCCTGTTGAAAATGATCGATAAAGCCTTGAACATTTACTCGACTATCCCAGAACTCATGCAGCCTCTCCCCCCTAAATTGCATCCAATTAATTTTTAAACCCGAGTTGCAGGCATTTCCCCATTTGTGTGATATCTCATGTGATTCTGGACATCATATGGAACCTTTGGAATTAACTTGTTGCTTCAGTGCCTCTCACTGGTGAAAACAGACCACCCACCCCAGGACAGTATCTCCTCATCCACACCTTTGTATTCAGGAATGGCTCCAGTGTAGATGATTGGCGGGACACCCCGGGTTAGAAAACTGACTTCTTTGGCCTGGTAGGAACGTGATGTTTTCCTGGAGTCTCCTGTCATCACTCTGACACGTGCTCGTCCCAAGGGGCTGGGAAGAACAGCACTGGCGCACCTCCAGGGAACAGTCATAAATCATTCATTTGCAGTAACTTTATTATCGTGAATAGAAATGAATGCCTGAATGATATTTGGGGGGTGGAGGACAAGCAAGACTGTTATGGGGCAAATAGATACCTTTTCTAGTTGTTACCAGTTAGAACTGGAAATGAAAGGCAGAACAAATGATGTGTGAGGCACCGTGTCATTTCAAATAAGACCCAGCAGCACATAGCATCTCATTAAATTCTAGGTGGGAGGTTGTGTACTGGAAGTATAAAAAGAATTTGAGAGATGTGATTGGTGACTTTTTAGGGTAATTGAATAGACAGAAAAAAACTCATAGGAAAAAACACAGAACTTGAAACGGGCTTTGAAGAATAGGTAACAACTTGAAAGGGGGCAGAAGAAATAGCATTTCATTGAAAGAGTTTCAAAGATTTATTCAAAATAAATTGTAAAGGATAAAAATAACAGCTCGATATTTTTACCAGGTTTGAAAAAGCAGTAAATACTTTAAGTGACAGCATCATCCAAAGTGTCGCTTTAGAGTTGAAAGTATTGTCCAGCTCTTGGCTTGTACCTGAAGGCCATAGAGCTTGATGGTTTCACCTGGGGCCACCCCAGCCAGTGTGAGCCAGGGCTGGGTCTGCAGGGGGTTCCTGGCTCAGGACACGAGCCCACAGCTCTGTCTGCTGCCTGGACTTCCGGAACCTTCCTTGGCAGCAAGGCTGCTGTTAGTGTCCACTGAAAAAGTCCTCTGAAGTTTCCAGCAAGTAATGCATTAAAAATAGGTGATGTTTGCGCCCATGGATCACATAGAGGGAACAGCCCCAATGCAACTGTTACGGCTTTTGAGATCAGGCTCCAGGTTGCTCCATCCTGCTTCATACATCATGCAGTGGAGAGAAGAGGATGAGTCAGATAGATCTGGGTGTTTGAATTCCAATTCTTGCTGCTTCCTTGCTGACTTCATCGCCAAGACCTTCATTCAGCCTTTCCAAACTGTTTTCCAATCTGTGAAATGGGAATAATGCCTCTCTCCTGGGATGGTTATGAGAATTACATGAGGTGAGGAGGACTGAGGCTCGTGACAATATAGTATGTTTTTAGCATCCTCATGTCAGCTCTAGTGTTGGTGAGACCCTGCCAGAGTTGGCCTCGTTCTCAGCTCCATCTCCTCAAGCCACCTCCCTGGTTAGTGCTGTCCAAATCCTAGCAGGCAGTGCTCCCCACTGATGGCCTGGAGGGGATTTAACACAGATCTGAAAAGGACACTCTCTGGGCAGTCGCTGCCCCGTGGGCGCAGTGCTTGGAGGTCTGATGCCCTCGGCTGTGTGTGCAGCTGGGTGAGTGGAGGCGCCTGGATCTCAGGACCAGCCCTCCTCCGCCACCTGGCCCCGGTGCCCTTAACTCAGTGCACACGATGGATCGCCGTACCCAGCAGCCCTGACAGTGCCATCCTCTTCTGTGGCACCCAGGGAGCTTCTCCCCACTGGATGTGCAGGTTTCTGACCCATTCAGTACATTTATGTCCTTACGTCCCTAGTCCTCTTATCTTTAGCCGTTCAGTAGTGTTCTGTCTGTTTCATCTGCTCGGCTACATTTCTCAAGGACAAAGCCTTCTTTTCGGCTCTTCGTAGCGTAGAACTGGGCATAGCATAATGATCCTCCAAATAAAATTTTTAAAAATTCTTTGATAAAGTTCCCTATTGTCGAAGAATTCTTACACACCACCCCATTTAATGCAAGCAGCACACCTGTGAAGTAAGGCTTCTCTCCCATAAGGAGGGAAACTTAGGTTTGAAAGACTAAGCACCCAGTATGTTCTTAGAACTTGGTTGACAGTTTGCTGTTCTCTTTGTTACTAAGAGTCAAAAATGGTTAAAGCGGAGCAGCAGGTTTTCTTGAATCACTTTGTGTTATGTTTACCCTACTTGATCCTTAGGTCACTAAAGCAGATTTCTATAGGGCAACTAAGGTAAAACAGGGGCTATTTAACACAGGGTGCCTTTGAATGAAACCCATTGTAAGTGTATTTACATATTTCAGATTTCACGGATATATTCAGAAATATTAATGTAGCATAATTGAAGTCTAATATTGCACCCTCAAGCCCAGATGGAAAAAAATGGCTTTCTTTCTCCCCCTTGCCCTTCTACACCTGTCAGAGTTAATTTTTAACCACTGGTGCATTGCAAAACATTTATCCTGAAGAGCCTGATTCATAAATCTTGTTTTAAATGCTCGGGGCTTGGTTTGCAACCAAGACTAAAGCAAGCACTAAGCCAGAGGGAAATGACTTTCAAAGAGTTTTACTTTTCTCTGATTTATTTTTTATTGGGTTTAAAATGTGGTCTGACATTAGAGGCTTGTTTCGAAGGTGAGAAATGAAACCTTGAAAAAACTGTGTGTGTTTAATAGATGGGTAGGAGTAAACAGGCCAGGCGTGCTAGGTTTTGACAAAAAATAGGAAGTTTATTTGTGCTCTGAACAGCAGGAGCATGTCTTGGAGGGTATGGTTCACTTTTACTTTTGTTTTCACAGTGCAGCCTTCTTTGTCCCAAGGGACAGCTGAGAGGGAAATTGTGAAGGGGCTCTTTTTTTTTTTTTCCTGCTGAGCAATGGACACACCTTTTCCGATAGTCTATAGAATGTATAACTTTGGTGCATCTGCAAGCCTGAGTTATGTATAAACTCAACTGGACATTTTTCTTACTGTAGGGTCATTAAGAGCCCTGGATGTGGACTGGAGAGTTGGCATCACCCTGAAAGGCCCTTCTACTCTAAGTTGTCTTAAGTTAAAATTAAGAAAAGAGGCATTAGTTTAACCCTTAAAAGATTTGGGTTCATTTATTTTTTTTCTCACTGCCTTTTTTTTTTTTTTTCTTCAAATGGGCTTTTGTTCATAAATTGTGGCCCAGAAAACCATTGAAGAAGCTGTGCAGGTTGAAAGCTGCCTGTGGAGCACTGGCTACTCAATGGCGATTGGCACATTGAGATTCAGCGTTCAGTCTGGAACTTTCACACTATATTAACAATTAAGAAACCTTTTCCGGACTAGCTCACACCTGCTGAGAAGTGCCACATGGCCTATTTTGCCTCTGAAATGAGTTTTACAAAACTCTGAGGAAGGGGAAAGTCGTAAGACTTAATGTTTTGAAGAATCTAGAAGGCAAAGTTGGTTTTCAATTGAGTAAGTTTTCTATTGTGGAAACCCAGATTTCTGAAATCTCTGGGTTTCAGAAATTAAACGTTTTCTTACAAGAGTTTAGCAGGCATGTGTAAAATATTTCCAAGATTGTTATGACATCTGTGCATTTATTTGTTTTTTCTTAGTGAATCGTATAGATTAAATGACAGTTGGGCAATTATATTTTTGTGTGTGAACTTTTGGACACAGTGGGAGATGAGTGAAATACACAGCAAGTTTTCTCTGGAGCCAAAGTTACTGATTCTGTTCTACCAGCAGAGGGCTCCCTTTTTAAACTAATAAATAGCATGTGTTTTGCAGATTACTAAATTGACTAAAATTGAATGGGAAGAGACTCTTCTCATACTTTGAGTAATTAATAGAACCTGTATGGTAGATGATTGTACATATTGTGAGAAATTTGAAGCAAAGTTTTCAAATCTTTTTTAAGACTTTCTATAAGTAGACAGTGTGCTGTTTCCCAGTGGATAATTTTCTTCTGACACGGGAAACAGACCGTTGGACTAGAGAACATTTTAATCTTAAAAGGTTTTGACATGACACATCCTGTGAATCCAAACAGGTTTGTGTAAGTGACTGACATTTCCAAGATTCCCAAGCTTTAGAAAGACTTTTTTTTTAAGGTAGGGCAAGATTATGCAACTCAGGATGCAAGGGTATTCTCTGAACTAACCCTATGTCTGTAATCAGCTGGCAGGAACTAGGAAATTCACTTATAGACTAATTTTTCCCCCATTGGAAAAGTAGGTGCTTCATAATCTATCAACTGCACCAAAGCAGAGCTTGTAAAATCACTCTCATTGAGTTTGGCAGCATTTCCCAGATATTGCAATAATTCTGAAGCTGGTTCCTCCCTTGTGGACTCTGGGTCAGCACTTAGATCTTCCTTTATCTTGCATGTGACCTTTGACATTGCATGTCACCTTCTTGTATAGAGTCTAAGGGTATCACAGAATGCATATTTCTTCGAAGATAATTAGAAGGCAGCTTTTTTAAAAAATTAAAAATAGGGAACAAAAAAAAGTCGGTTTTGTTCTAGGTGTGAAGTTTTTTGCATGTGGCTTAAAAGAAATTAACTTCAGTTTCACTTGTTAATTTTTACTTTCTCTGGCAGAGGGAAGTAAAGAGCAGGGCCAGTGGGTGGAGAAAAAGGAGTTTAGGACTAGTGCTATAATCTTATGCAAACCACTTCACTTTGGGTCAGAAGAGTGTGTGTGTGTTGTACCAGGGAATTGCTTCAAGTGATCTCTAAACTTTATTCTGGTTTTCAAGCGAGTGTTCTGGTTTTCAGGCGCGTGTGTGTGTAGTAGGAGGGAATTGCTTGAAGTGATCTCTAAATTTTGTTTTCGTCTTCTAACAAGTGTTCTGGTTTTCAAACGTGTGTGTGTTATAGTAGGAGGGAATTCCTTGAAGTGATCTCTGAATTTTGCTCTGGTTTTCAAGCTAGTGATTCTATGTTTTTACATTGGGTTAAGATTCTTGAGATAACAGTAAAGCCATCTGTGTTGATGTGAGTGAAATTTTTCTTTGGCCAAATAGAAGCCAAGGGTCCCAAGTTTGGTTCCTTGTAACTTTTATCCAGTAAAGAGAAAAACCGTCTAGAATGGGGTGGCATCTCCTTGCCCTCCCACCCTTTGCTCTCTGTAGAGTGTGCATGAGCCTAAAGCATTTTTATGGCCGTTTTAACTGGAGTTGAAATGGACTCCATGCCAATAGCTGCAGAGTAGTTTTTATCTGAGAGTATCTCTAATACTGTGGCACTTCCTGCAGCCACGCCGTCACGCGTCCCCGGGAGCCTCCTCCTGTGGACCAGTTTGCAAGCCTGTTCCCTGCAGGCGGCTCCCCGGGGCTCCCCTGGGACACCTGCGGGGCTGTGTGCTGGCGCGTGGGGGAGGTGGACGCGAGCGCGGCCTTCTGGGCCCTGCTGAGAGGTTCGGGCCTTACAAGCAAGGCTTTGATTCTATTTTCTGCCGAACGAGCTCAGCCACTTCCTGTGTTTGGCAGCGCCTCGCGCCTCGCTGCGCTGCGGCCACTCGAGCCCCTGCGAGCCGCGCTGCCGCCGCAGCCGCTGGAGGACCTATTTTAGGCCCCCTGACAATGGCCTTCTCACTTCCTCGGCGAGGAGGAGGAGGAGGAGGACCCGGGCTGGCACCGGCCACTTGCTAGCCGATGATGACAACTTGGACTTGGGCTCCCCTCCCCCACCTGAAATCCCTAGCTCAGCAAATATTTGAACCTGCCCAAGTTAATCATGAAGCCGCGATCTTTATCTGAGAGGGACGTGCGAGCGCCCCGGCTCCTTCTCTCGCCGGCTCAGCCCGGGTCCCCGGCGGCCGGCCTCTGCACGGGCTGCGGGCGCTGAGCGGCGCTGCCGCGGGGGACGAGTCCCGGGGTCCTGCGCCGCCTGGCAGGAGGAGTCGGTTTGGGGATTTTTTTTTTTTCCATTGTCGGATACAAGCATTTCCAAGGGAAACCGTTGAAATGCATAACCTGCAAAGTAAGTTGCCTTTCATTTGTGCACTGTTGTGCCCCTTGGCTTTTGCACTGTTTTTTGGAGACTCTCTTGGAAGATTCATTTCTATAGTTTGTGTGTGTGTGTGTGTGTGTGTGTGTGTGTGTGTGTGTGTCCCAGGGAGAGGGAGAGATAGTAAGCACTGCATGAGGAGGGCAGATGAGAGATTAGGGGAACCACTCCCCCATTTCCTTGGGCACAGTGTGAGGGAAAGATGGGGCTCCAGTTGGAAATGGGCAGGAAAGATAATTACCAAGTGCTGGTCTGGAAGTTGGGGTCTGGCCAGGCGTGGGAGAGACGTGGACAGTCACCTGTCTCCCTGCCCTCCTCCCGGCTCTGTTTGCCACATGGGCTCCAGCGGCAGGACCGGTTTGCACCAAGGGTGCCCAAAGGCATGGGCTGGGGGAAGCCCTTGGGGCTGTCGCGCTGTCCGTAGCTGCTGGGAGGACTTGGGTCAACGTTTTTATTAAACTCGGAATTTTTTTTTTCCCTGAATCTTTTCTGAGGGCTTATCCTCCCCCCCCCCCCCAACCCCCCCCCAACCCCCCACCACCACTTTTACCATTTTACCGTTTGTCTTTGCATTTCTGGTTACTTAAAGCTTTAGGCAAAGAGAGCATGTGAGTGAGAGAGAGTGGGAGGGTGTAGGATGCATCTGCCTTCCTCCTCAGTGGGAAAATGAAATAAGCTGGAAGAGGGACACGTGAGCAGTGCTCAGAGGCTGCCTTGCTTTGCTATTTCTATATATTTTATGATTCCAAATTTGACAGAACTTCTAAGAATAAATTTCAAGGGCTTCTGTGTGCTTTAAATTGTCACAGAAATATGTGACAGGCACACGTACGCAGATCACACAGCCCACTATAGTTTTTTAAATTAGCTACATTTACATGGGTGAGGGAAACCTTTTCTCCCTTCCTCCGTGCTCCTTATAGAAGAACTAATATTTAGATTTATAGGGGAGTTGATTTCTTTACATTTAATACTGCTAAGAAGGAATAATAATATTTCTTCCCAAAGTGAGGCATTTGAGATGGAAGGGGAGAAAAAAGTACCCCGTCCAAGTGATTACATCACCCACCCCCTCAAGCAGTATTTAGCACAGTAAATCTGAAGATGGGCTCATCAGTGAGAAATACTTTGCAAAGATAACTCTGCCTGTACTCTGCATTCTGATATATGGCCTGTCTTTTTTTTTTTGGTGGGGGGAGTGCGTTCCATATTCTATAAAGTCTAGCTTCAGCTGCAGTGTTTAATAGAGATTTTTGCCTCTACATTTTCTTTTAATTGTGCTAATGTAGTACATTTGTGACAGTGTATAAGTTCTGAGTGTGCAGTGAATTATGGAGGACTGAAATGAAATTTCCAGAGAGTTCTTGATCCTTCTTGCTCTTAATATATATCGGAGGCATTTTAGGACTGTAAAACATATCTTAAGTATACCATTTGGATGCCTTTGTAAGATTTTTAAACCAAGAAGTGATCAGGCTATCTGTAAACCCAGATGCACTAGGGGGAGGGGGGGTAGAAAAAGCTACGTGCTGCTGCATATCAGCTTTTGTCAGCCTGCCAACAGTGGAGCATACCATGCTGCAAGGAGCAATAAAAAGGGAATTAGAAAACTCACGGCTCAAGAAGAACAGTCAGATTAAACACCTTTTTGAAACGAACAGCGTTTACACATTGCAGCTCTGTCAAATGTAGGATCTTCCTGAGGTCGGGGCTGTGTGAAGGCTGGTAGGGAAGAGAAATGATGAAGCAGGAGTGGTCTGGTGACATTTTTGTGACTTGATTGGCTGGGATGTGTGATGTCATAGGTTACAGTGCAGCCCCTTATAGGTTTTAAAATGAATTCCAAGACACCATTACAAAGAAAGCCGGACTCTTTTCTTATAACTGAGCTCAGCCAAGGAAACTCTCGCACAAATGTACAACACTGTTTGGAATATGGAAGACCTGGATTTAGAATATGCTAAGACAGATATAAATTGTGGCACAGACTTGATGTTTTATATAGAAATGGACCCACCAGGTAATACTGCAGTATTCTTTAGAGAACTGGTTAATGTTGTGGCATTTAATTTTTTTGACAACTGCTATAAACAGCTCCTCTTTGGATGTCTGTTTTTATTAATTTGTTCTAATTTAATAAGAATGAGTTTGCTCACAGTGTGAAAATGAAACAAATGGTTTGACTGCCTGTGGAAGCAAGCAGGTCAGGCTGTGTTGGGTAAATGCTTATTCTTAGTTGAATGGATATAAATTGGATTCCAGTTTTTCACCTGTGTCTTTTGTTACTTGAGCTCGTTTGCTGTTTGGGTTATATTGTTGTATATCGTTCCTTTATTAAAAGGCTGCATCCTTGGTGCTTCTTTTCTGACAGTGGTTAGGAACAGTGTGGCACTTTGCAGTGATAACACTCGGTACTTTAGAAAGCATGTCAAATGTAGCAGTGATTGCAACTCAGTTCTTGGTGCCCTGAAACTATTCTGAATCAAATGCTGAGACTTTGTCTGCTCTCTCTTAAGATACTGCAGTGAGAGAAGTTAGCTTTCCATTATTGAGTCTCAGGCTTTATAAGATTACCTGCTAGACTCCTGAAATAATTTTTGCTTAAAATGTTAACAGTGGTGCTTTAAAACTTATGACTTAGAATTTAGCAAGATATCCTAGACTTATTTTACTTTCTGTTATTTCAGCCTTCCTCCCAATTAGGAAATTCAGAAATACGGCAGTCTTTATTTGTCACCAATTGATATATGAATACTGATTTGACATTGAGGAAGAGGGGATATGGTTTTTAATCAGTCTTGGCATAATATAGAGCATAGTTATCCAATAGAATATTAACATGAATACTAAAGAGATTGAGGTCACAGAGGAGTCTCTTCAACTGGCATTTGGCAGAACAGTGCCTGAAATACTAAGATTAGAGAAACCCAATTCCTCCTCTTAAAACATATTGCTGTGTAGATGAGCTTTTTTATTACCGCAACGGCATTTGTGGAGGACAGAAAGGAAATTTGTCTTTTATAATTAAATAAGAGGAGGAAATTAAAACTAAGCCATGTGATTCCTCCTGCTACTCTGTTCTTGGTTTCTTACTTTAGATAGATTTGACCAGATATGAAACTTTAATACAACTCAAACCTAAAAGTAGAAGATATCGTGACTCTGGATTTACTTTGAAATTCATTTATATGGCCAGCCCATTTTATTTTCTAGTCTCTAAGCTCTTTTTTTTAATTTTAATCTGTAGTCAAAGATTTCTGATTTTTAAAAAAAAAAAAGTTTCATGAACTTGTACATTACTGCTGTGTTTCATAGCTAATCTTTTCTACATGAAAATGTTATTTATCTAAAGGAACTTGGGTAGAATTTTAAATGTTTATTTGCAGTTGGGATTGCAAAAACTTTTTCTTTCTCCTCCATCTACAGCACTGCCTCCCAAACCACCAAAACCCACTACTGTAGCCAACAACGGTATGAATAACAATATGTCTTTACAAGATGCTGAATGGTACTGGGGAGATATCTCGAGGTAAGGCTATAGAGACTCCGAGTTTTTCAGCAGAGCTGGGGAGTTTAGATGAAGAGAAAGAAAAGCAAAAGCACCAGCTTGCTAAATTCCATTTTTAGGATATCATCCAACATAAGCATGAAGCATAGTTGGTTCCCTTCCAGAGACGACCATAGAAGTCACTGAGCTCTGGGGAGCTGTGGGTGCTGGATGCCGCAGGAAATTAAATACCCGAGAAGTTTCATTATTGACAGAGATGTCAGGGAGGCAGTAGGGTGAAGCGGCACTGCCTCAAGGCAGAGTGTAAAGTCACTCTCTTTATTAGACAAAAACTCTCAGAATTAACGTTAAACGTAATGAAGTGGCATTTTTAGTCTAAGCTTTTTTTTTTTTTTGAGGGGAGTAAAGAGGAAACCTTTTGGGGATCATGATTTTCTGTGCTGATTTGTTCAGAGTGACTGGGGTGTTAATTCTGAAAATGCCTTTAAAAAACATGAGAACATCAAATCTTCGAGGTGAGCATTGTCTCATGTCCTTTTCACTTCAGGGAAGAAGTGAATGAAAAACTTCGAGATACAGCTGACGGGACCTTTTTGGTACGAGACGCATCTACTAAAATGCATGGGGATTACACTCTTACACTAAGGTGAGTTGGGGCACGTGGCTAAAATTGGCGTGTTCAAGGTGATAGTAGAATGTACTGGGTTTTTTAAAGAGAATTCTAATGCCATTATTTTTATACTGCATTTGCAGGAAAGGAGGAAATAACAAATTAATCAAAATATTTCACCGAGATGGGAAATATGGCTTCTCTGACCCATTAACCTTCAACTCTGTGGTTGAACTAATAAACCACTACCGGAATGAATCGCTAGCTCAGTATAATCCCAAACTGGATGTGAAATTACTTTATCCAGTATCCAAATACCAACAGGTAATCACATACCCATGTTATAATATTTGTAAAAGATTCTTTTAATGCTTAGAAAATATTTTGAGGCAGATGAATTCCATGTCATTAAACTCAAAAAACTTTCAAACTGTAATTTTGTGATCACAAGTGTATAAAATACTTCAACAATACAATACTGTAACAAAATATCTGATGTGGGAAAATCCTCCAACAGTGGTCATTTAAAAGTACCTTATCAACTGAATTTATTTTTCCCTTTTTCTTCCAATCTCTATAATCCTTCTAGGATCAAGTTGTCAAAGAAGATAATATTGAAGCTGTAGGGAAAAAATTACATGAATATAACACTCAATTTCAAGAAAAAAGTCGGGAATATGATAGATTATATGAAGACTATACCCGAACTTCCCAGGTGAGTTTTCTGTGAAAATCACATTAAAACTATAGAGTTCTTAATTATTAGAATCAAGTGCATGTTATATTCAGCTTCAAAAAAAGACTGTAAAGTGTTTTTTTCTGGCAGTACAGGAGAGAGATCATTTATTTGTGAATCATTGTTGATTATTCTAGTACTTACTTACTATATCTCTAAACCTTTTAAATGAAGCCTGTAAGTGTCAGGCTAATAAATTAAGTTGGTTTGACATAATTGCTGATTGCAGAATTCTCTTTAGTGTAAAAGCTAATAACAACTGGAAGTTCTACAGACTTGCCTAATCTCTGAAATGGGGATTTAACCACGATAGGTAGGTCCTGCTGCAGTGAAAGGTTGAGGCTACATTTACTGCCTTGTTTTCCTAGAGGCTTAATCTCCTCCAGGCCATCACATATCTGGGACCGCCAGAGGGAGCAGAAGGATGCCATAAACTGCTGATAAAAGTGGAATGGTTTTTAAAAAAGATGAAAACTGTAGCAAAGTGTCAAGCCATCATCTTCCATAGGCTGGGAAAATTCTCCAAAGGAAATGTGTGCTTCTCTGATACTATTTTAAGGAGTTTTATGAATTAGAGTCCCACCTTGCTAACACAGGACTTACATGTCAGATGTTCCAATCAATTGTCTTCAGTAGTGTCTTTCCATAAGAAATTGTCTGCTGTGAAAGGAATGACCTTGTCTTATTAAAATTTGTGTTGCAGGAAATCCAAATGAAAAGAACAGCTATTGAAGCATTTAATGAAACCATAAAAATATTTGAAGAACAGTGCCAAACCCAGGAGCGGTACAGCAAGGAATACATAGAAAAGTTTAAACGTGAAGGCAATGAGACAGAAATCCAAAGGTTGGTGACCTGGGAGGGTTTCCTTGCCCTTGTGCTTGAGATGACCACAATTCTCTTATGCTGTCTAAAGGTGACCTCTATTTCTGTGAAATGACAGGGAGAGAAAGCATTCTTTACCTGAGGCAAACTGCTGGGAATCAATACTGAAACCTTGGGGGAACTTGCATGATTCTCCAGGTAATTACAGATGCATCTCTCTTGCCTACAGGATTATGCATAATTATGAAAAGTTAAAGTCTCGAATCAGTGAAATTGTCGACAGCAGGAGGCGATTGGAAGAGGACTTGAAGAAGCAGGCGGCTGAGTATCGTGAGATTGACAAGCGCATGAACAGCATTAAGCCAGACCTCATTCAGCTAAGAAAGACAAGAGACCAATACTTGATGTATGTACTGGAAGTGGGATCCTGCCCGTGCATGGTAGGTAATTGCGAAAATAAAGGATAGGTTCTGAATGCATTTTCTTTTTAAAACTCTTTTCCAGGTGGTTGACTCAGAAAGGTGTTCGGCAGAAGAAGTTGAATGAGTGGCTGGGCAATGAAAACACGGAAGAGTAAGTAGTTAGTACAGATGGGAGAGGGCAGGGCTGTTTTTTTTCTTTTGAGGAAAATGCATGACTTGCTTTCTGCAGAGCAAGTGAGAAATGGACTATCTTGTAGGAGAAAATACATCAGTCTCATTACCCAGTATTTTAAAAAAGGAAAGTTTAGCAAAGGAGAACATAGATTTATCTGCACCACCTCCCCACCCCCACCCCCTGCATCGGCTGGGGAATAAGTGACACTGTCCATAATGAAGCCCCAGAACCATCTGGAAAATCCCAACATATTTTGGGAACAGTCAGAGTGGAGTTGGGAGGGAGACAACTGCTGTTTAGTATATTTTTAAAGCTCATGTATACCTTTTGTTCCAATTATTTAAAAACTGGCGTTCCTCCTAGTCAGTCAATTTCCTGATCTAAACTGGACAAACAGGATTGTTTAATACCGTCCTCTCTGCCCAGGTAGCTGAGCGCATAGTTGCTGACTTGAAAACAGGAAGAGTCTCACTTGGTGCTGCTAACTTTGTTCAGGGGGTTGAAGGCTCAAGTCGATGAGGAAGCTCAGGCCCGAGGAGCTGGTTGAGGCAGCCCCATGACCGCCCGCCTGACTCGCTCAGAGGAGAGGCAGGAACTAGGTCGAGGCGATAGGCGGGCTCTGTCTCAGAGGGGCAGGCTAGCGGCCGCCATGTGCACCCCTCTCAGAAGCCTCTTCTTCCTCTTTAGCCAATATTCGCTGGTAGAAGATGATGAGGATTTGCCCCACCATGACGAGAAGACTTGGAATGTTGGAAGCAGCAACCGAAACAAAGCAGAAAACCTGCTGCGGGGGAAGCGGGACGGCACTTTCCTCGTCCGGGAAAGCAGCAAGCAGGGCTGCTACGCCTGCTCGGTGGTGTACGTATCTGCAGCCAGCTATGCGTCTATCCTCAGGGAGGTGTGCCAGCCAGCCAGTCAACCTTGGGGGCAAGGGCTTGAAAAAGTTCTCATTTTCAAGCATTACAATAGTGTAGAAGAGGAAATAAAACCTAATATTGGAATATGTAAGCAGGAGTATCTGTTAGAAAGAAACCTGCTATTCAGGTGGGAAACTGGGGCTCTGGGCGGCAATTCAGCGGCCGTCTCATCACAAGAAGCCTTGTTTTTCTTTCTCATCTTCAAAATGGAAACAGCCATACTTGCTGTTTCGGGGCTTCCGTATAGTTAAAAGCAGAGGAGAGGCACGCGGAAGCACCACCAACAGGTCAAGTCCCCATCAGGGACAGGTTAAAACAGTCAGAGAAAGGGCTCTGCTCACTGTCACTGCCGTCGGTACACCCGAGAGAAGACATTTCCCTCCGAGGGCCGGTTTTCCTTTGTCTGTCGTCATGGTCTGGGGAGTCCCACGAAGGGGGAGAGGTTGGATCACTAACATTATTTCAGAGAAGCGAGCGGCCTGCCCAAGGGAGAGGCGCTCAGGTATTTTTTAGCCTGTCCTCTCCCTCCATGTAAGCAGAGGGCTACTGCTACAGGAAAGGGAAAAGACCTCGAATGGAGACGAGTCACTAGGAGAATTGAGAGTAGATGGAGAGGCAGGAGGA
Source organism: Cervus elaphus (assembly GCF_910594005.1). NCBI lineage: Eukaryota > Metazoa > Chordata > Mammalia > Artiodactyla > Cervidae > Cervus > Cervus elaphus. The sequence continues at coordinate 14,690,331 of NC_057839.1, read as the reverse complement.
CAACTCCAGAGCCGTCGCACAGTGACCACCCAGTGGCTCAGTGAGGCTGGGTGCCCCCCCAGGTCACTCAGCCCCGGAGGAACGCGGGGACAGCCCCGGCAGGCCGGAGCTCAGGCAGCACCGGGTGTCCCTTCTCGTGAGGCGCTTCCCTCAGCTCACGCGGCCCGTGTGCTCTCTCCCCCCACGCAGGGTGGACGGCGAGGTCAAGCACTGCGTCATCAACAAGACGGCCACGGGCTACGGCTTCGCCGAGCCCTACAACCTGTACGGCTCCCTCAAGGAGCTGGTGCTTCACTACCAGCACACGTCCCTTGTGCAGCACAACGACTCCCTCAACGTCACACTAGCCTACCCGGTGTACGCGCAGCAGAGGCGATGAAGGGCCGCCCTGCAGCCTGCTCCTCGCCTTCGACCCCCCGAGGCCTCTGGCAAGCACAGGGCTCCCCTGCAGCCTGACCTGGGAACTGAGCTGCGGACACCCAGCCGCCCGTCTGCAGATGGGACTCGAGCCTCCGACCCCACGGCAGGAGGGGAAGACGCACCGCAGGGCCACGCGCCGGACAGCCGCCGTTCCTCGTCTGGAGTGCTTCGTCAGCCTTCCTTTCTTCCCTCTTTCGGTTTCGGTTTTGGTTGGTGTTTTTTTTTTTTTGGTTTAATTTAAAGCCACAACCACACACAAAGAGAAAAAGAAATGCAAAAATCTCTGCGTGCAGGGACAAAGAGGCCTTTAACCATGGTGCTTGTTCGTGCTTTCAGAAGCTTTACCAGCTCGACAGTCGGGACCTTGGAGACCGGAGCAGGGACGGGCTGAAGAGCCCTAGCCTGGGGTCGCTCGGTCCAGCCTGGGTGTTGCCGTGCATGGCGGCCCCAGACACACTGCACTGTGGATTATTTCATTTTCTAACGAAATGAACCGATATGTAGCAGAAAGGCACTTCCGCTCGCAGGGAACACGTGAGGGAACGTCTGCTCCGTGCGTTGAGAGGAAATTCTGTTGTAGCAGAGTGCCAGAAAGTGTTTTGTTGACATTCTCAAACCAAGAAGACCCACCAACAGAGAAATGGAGCTTCGAAAACAGGACTTCAAAATGACATTTAGTATATAAAATATGTACATACTATTGGATGACTAACTATCAAATAGATGGATTTGTATCAATACCAAATAGCATCTGTTTTGTTGTGCTGAAGGCTAAATTCACAGTGCTATGCAATTCTTAATTTTCATTGTTGTTATCTGTTTTAAATGTACCTTCAGAATAAGCTTCCTCTGCCCCAGTTTTTGTTGCTTGAAAATACTGTCCCTGATTTTTTTTGTTAATATTCATTTTGTTACTCATTTCTTTTTTTTTTTTTTTAAGAAATGTACAGGATGCCAGTTTAAAAAAAATGGCTTCAGAATTAAAACTATGAAATATTTTACAGTCTTTCTTGTACAGAGTACTTGGCTGTTAGCCCAAGGTTAAAAAGTTCATAACAGATTTTTTTTTTTGGACTAAATGTTTTGTTGGGCAGTGCCTGATAAGCTTCAAAGCTGCTTTATTCAATAAAAAAAAAAAAAAGATATATGAATATGACAAAGTATCGCTGAGTTCAACAATGTTGTTTCAAGACTTAAGATACGGTACCTGGCAATGTTTGTTTCGTAAAGAATTGTGAACTTCTTGAATCTAGGGAGGGGGATGTAGCAAAGGGTTGTACAAGCAGGGTGGGGGCGGGTTGGCGAGATGGCATGCACTTTCTCTTTCTTGTGATTACAGAGAAGTGGATCACTGCAAAGTGAACCCTCTTCCCACTTTGATCTGCTACTTACTATGCCCTCATGACAATTACAAACCTATCGGAACGCTAGTTCTCAGGAAGGCAGGCAGGGTCTTCAAGCACTGCTTATCCTTGTTGGAAACACTGATTTCAAAATATCATTGCTGCATTTAGAAAACCTGTCTCTCTTTAACATCAGACAACCCATTACCAACCAGACAACATCCATTTTAAGAAAAAAGCATGACCTGAAAAAGATATTTTTATCCGGATATCTGCTATTTTCCTAGCTTTCCATTCAACTTAGATCAGAAAGCCCACATGGTCATCATCGTTCCTGCCCCAATTGTGGGGAGCTTGTTGAAGTCATGGCTGTTGTAGGAATCATAGTAACAGTCCTCATTCACCCAAATAATTGTATGTGTTATACTTCATTGTGGGGAAGAGGGAGGAATTGTTAGAGTATTCTTTCCAACTTAAGGCAAGAGCAAGAGGCCTCTATCCCCCACTTATGTATGTAAAAGCCTTTCAGTTTAGTGGGAACTGTGCCTACACTGGAAGGAATAAAGGGGAGATTAAAATGGAATCTTACAACTTCAGTTCTTCTTGCTCAATGTTAGATTCTCCACAGCTTTGTTTCTCTTTCCTTCCAACTACTGGGGTAAGGGGTTTTGTTTTGTTTTTAATGTTCCTTTGAAAGGATCAGTCCAGCAGCTGACTTAACTGTAGAATGTTGGTTTTTTTTTTTTTTTTCTTTTTACATGAAGCTACTCATATCAAGAGCAATAGTCAGTCTTACAGCCAGACTGTCAATCCTCAAACTTGACTGTACTGACCTGACCATCTCCCTTTCATCTCCAGACAATTGATGATTCCCCTAGTTTCTTCTATGAGTGTCTGCTTTACAACTAACCTTCCATGTCATACAGAAGCCCAACCATTAGTTAACAGTAGTTTATCAACTAGGTTTATTGCTTTTTTGATAGCACATCCATGTATATTATTAAGTAACTTTCATTTAATTTCTAAAATATCTGAGATGGAGTATTTTGTGAAAAAGCTACCATTCTGTTCACAGTTTTGCTTCAACACTTTGCAAGATGGCACGGTATTAGGCACTTGCCTCATATCTACATCTCATGAGCATAAATGCAGTAGATTTTTCTTTGAACAGCAAAGGCAGAATTCATGATTTCCTATCACAGTGAGTCACACCTTAACCTAGGATGCCTCTGCCCGACGCCTTATTGATCGTGTATAGCACGCCATCACATCTGTCTTTGTAGATGTTTGACCAGCAGGGATCTTTGAGTCCAACCATTCATCTTACAACACTGAGTGGCTTATGAGTATAAATGGATACAGCAGAGGCATTCCTGATACATGCTTGCATCCATGCGTTGACTTTCCCCACCCAGTGTAGCATCCTGAAGGTAAAGGACAGAAGCTGAGCTGCAGAGAGGCTGTGATGGGGCTGTAGAAGGGGGAGCACTGCGACCTGACATTGCACACCAGGGAAAAATCACAACCACGTGGAAAAGGCAAAAAACTTGTTTTTGCAACATCTGACAACTTCATGGCCCTTGATATATGTATATATGTATATGTGCATGGACTGTTTCCAGTACACCTTTCGGCCAAAACAGATCCACAGTCGTTGAGTTCAAGTACATAAAGAGACAATGTCTAGTACAGTTCTTGTATATGTGTATGGGGTTTTTTTCTTTGAAGTTGTTTTGTCTTACAAAGGTGAAAATTGTTTGCAAGTGGAGTGAGAAGTTCATAATTCTTTGGCTTTTTTCTGTTGTTTAAAAGTTACTCCTTTTGGGTAGCTGGTCTACGTGACTCACTGAACTTGGAAATCCTCGTTTTCAGTGTCTCAAGTCAAATGTGTTTATGTGAGCTGTCACTGTGGGGAACCAATTGCTTTGTCATATAGCTGGTTATGAACTAGTAACGTGTTGGGGAAGTCCTACTGATGTTCCTTGTTGGGAGAAAAATTCTGCTGGTTCTAACAACTGTGCTTCTGCTATGCATGGTATCCAAGTCAGTTGGAAAGCAGACCCTGAAATTTGAGTTTAGGGTCATTTAAGAAAGGGGCAGTTTATAGCACAATGCCTCACATGAGACAAAGTTCTGAAATGCCAAATTCTTATTTTTTAGAAATCTAGTTAAATCACTAGTATAAATGACTAGTATGAACAGAATTGGGTTCATTGGAAACACTAACCAACTTAACATTGAGCTTGTCTCCATGAGAGAGCATTAGCTGCCCAGGATGCTGCTATTTAAAAAAAAAAAAAAAAAAAGGCAAAATAAAAATAGCTCATTTATACGTGTGTATTTTTTAAAGCTACGATCTGTTCGGTGTTTTTACAAATCTGTTTCTATGACATTGTTAAAATAACGTTGGTCTTTTGACGAGAGGGAGGATGTCATGGTCAGTTGTAATTTTGCCTTTACAAGGCACCTGGGGCGGGGGGCGGGGGGACTGTGCCTCCTTGACATTTGTTCAAGCTATAGGTTCAATGGAGCTATGTCTTGTTGTTTTAAGTTGCTTTAATGCATTGTATTAGGTCTTCAAACAGAATAAAGGTTGTTTTGAAACTGAAGTCATGGTTTGAAATGTCAACAATCACCAAAGAAATTGTTAAACTCTCTTTGCTCTTTCCGTTAATAATGTTGCTTCTCTTTCTGTAGTCCCCCACCCATCCCCTGTCACCATCATTATATTATGTCATCTTTGTCCAGGGAGGAAAACAGGAGTGGTCACATGAATGATGGGTCAGTGTCATTTATGTCATTTCACTATATCCTTAATGATGGAAAGAAAGAGCTCTAGGTAATATCATTTCAAGGCACTGCTCTTAGTCTAAGAAAACGTAATCACTGTCTGTCAGTCCCTCCCATTCACTGTCCATCTCCAAAGCTTCAGAATCGTTCTCTAAAAACTGGTTGGTGAAAGTAACCTCTTTGTCCGTCTGTTCTACGGGCTGCATATCTGGGCCAGCCGCAGCACAGGGGTCCTGTGAGGACAGCAGCACGCAAAGGTGACAGGGACCTCTAGACAGGCAACAAAGGTTCGCTCCAGATCCGGCTTTCACATTATAATGTGCTATAGCATCTAGTCAATATACGTAAACCATTCTTAATCTAAGATAACGTTCCCACTTGTTTTGCTTGCTGGCTGAAGTTATAATGAGGTCATTCTGCATGCACCTGGCACTCAACGCCTCAGCGCTGTGAGGGTCCCAGACATGCAGGCATGGTCTGGTGACAGCGATGAGGAGGGCACACTGTCATTACAGTCATGGCAACAATGACTGATACACCAAGGAAGGCAGTAACTCGTGGATCCATTTCCTGCTCTGGTCTGTCTTACAGAGAACTCTATACCCAGAATCTCTTGACCTCGGGCTTCTAGGTAGTGAATCTCCCTTGTTTCGCTACCTGGGTAGTACTTCTAGGTAGTGAATCTCCCAGCTCCTGCCAGAAAGACTCTTGGGGATCTGAGCAGCCCTACTATGTCCCTCTCTCCCTCTCTGTTCCTCTGGCAACAGTGTCTCTTCCCATTTTGTAGTTGCAGCTTTCTGTTGTTGCTAAACCTCTGGTTTCTCTCAGAACTCCCCCTTTGGTTTCTGAGCCAAACCTAATCTGGTTTCTGTCACCTAATAGCCAACCCTCTTTATTCAGGCCTTTCTTTAAGACTAGATTCACTTCTTTTTTTCCCGATTGCTCTTTGATTGATAGACCAAGTGATTATTCTCCATTTAAACTATGTATGTGTTATCTGATTTAATAATTCTTTCACAATGATGAGTTAGAAGACAATATCTCAGGAGGGGACGGGAACTGAAGTATTGAATCTAGGTGACATCCAAGGTCATGCAGCCATATGACCAAAGAGTCCCCAGGCGGTCTGACTCAAGCTAGAGCTCTTCACGACTAAGTGCTGGAAAAGGCACTCGGAAGTTCAGAGAAAAGTTCACTGGGTGGTCTTCCTGCTGGGGGATCTAACCATATGGCTCTCAAATGGTGGAGAGTGTACAAGCGGCACATAATGAATGGCAAGAAATGGCACGGGTTTGCTTTAGACCAGTGGTTCCTGCAGTGCGGTCCCCAGACCAACAGCATTAGCGTCAGGACCCCTTGGAAACCTGTTAGAAGTGTCTATTCAAGGGCCCCACCCCTGACCTACTCACTCAGAGTGAGGCCAAGAAGTCAGTTTCAGGAAGTTCTCTGGGTGATTTTAGTGTATACTAAAATTTGAGAATCACTACTTAAGATCACCAGATAGTTTAAATACTGCTTCTTATATTTTAATTAGAAGTCACTACCATTAATGAGTGATATGTAGTCTTATTTTATAATTTGTGTTCATAGCATAAACTCTACATAGGGATGATAATAGATCCATTTACAGCTTAGGAGCTCCTGTCTAGCTAGGTCAGCTCTTTCTTTAACCCAGCTGTGGGAATTTGACCAACTCCATTTACCTGTCTAGACCTCCAATTTACACCTGTGAAGTGAGGTTATGAGAAAGTCCAGAAAGTCTTCAGGACTCCTAGAGCACATGTTGTGTATTTAATGAAACAACCCAGTTGCCCAGTTCTCCACTTAGAATTTTGCCAAAATTATAACCCACAACATGACTGTGACTATAGACCACTAAGATTGTAGTACGGCCCTTTATCTGTAGCACTGGCCAAGAAGCATTAGCAAAATTAGAATCCTCTTATCTTGTTCATATCTTAACGCTACACTTCAGATGAGTCAAAATGGGAAGCCTAGTTCTTGATAATATGATGAAGAATACAGTTGGAGATGGCACTTTGTCCATCTATCTAAACCACAAGACCCTGAGTCAGTGAACTTGGCCTACCAAATCTTCTGGGACATGGTTGGAGTTAGGTAAGTATAGTAAGACTTGATACTGTGTCAACTCAAAAAAAAATTTTCCCCCTCAGACTTACCCCTTAAAAACGAAAAAGTATCTGTCTAAAAATAAGAATCCTGTAAAGACTTAAATGTACAAGACCTGAAGCCATGAAACTCCTAGAAGAAAACAGGGGAAAAGCTCCTTGGTATGGGTCTTGGCTATGATTTTGGATCAGACACAAAGGACAAAATCAAAAATAAACAAGACAGACTTGTCTCATCAAACTAAACAGCTTCTGCACAGCAAAAGAAATAATCTACAAAATGAAAATACAATGAACAGATGGGAAAAATATTTGCAAACCACATATTTTATAAGAGGTAAATATCCAACATATATAAAAAATTCATACAACTCAATAGCAGAAAGCCCTACAAATAACCCAAATGAGCAAGAGACTTGAGTAGACATTTTTTAAGGTATTCAAAAGGCCAAAAGGCACATGGGAAAAATATTCAAATCACTAGTCATTGGGAAATGCAAGTGAAAACCACAAGCTGTCCCCCAGAACGGCTATTATCGATAAGTGATGTCACCCAAATGGTGACATAGGTGACTCCTGATTTGACTTCCCCTCACACGAGGAACAATTTACACCTATTCATGGACAAGACGCAACTGAGAATTCCAGAACAAGGGAGGGAGGGAAGCATGCCCCTGTGCTTCAGTAGTTGTCCCAGTCAGCAGCTTTGCCCATCTGTAGAGCCAAGCCAATGGCCCAGTCTGGCTAAGGATACCGGTCTATCTGATTCAAGTCCCCCGTGGAAGAGTTTTGCCAGCCCTGGAGCCTGGTCTGCTCACACCCAGGCAGAAAAGCTGAGTCACAGGTCTACCAGCTGCAGAACATGGCTCCCATCCCCATATGACAGGAAGGGCTGGTGAGGACATCTGGAAGCTGTGAAACCCAGCAACACTCAAACTGAGAGGCAGGTGGACAGAGCTGATCACCCTCAGAGTGAATCTAGTGGACCTGTTCAGCCAAGAAATTGTGGCACACATCTCCCATGAGTCAAGACCACAAAGAGCTTTTGTGGCTTTGGAGCAACTTTTCTCAATGTGCCCAGGCAGGGAAACAAATTCATAGCCCTGCTCATTGCTGAAGACAGCCTTCAGCCTGTCTGACCAGGGAATCTAACCAGAGCACACAGGATGCTGCATAGCCCATCCAACAATCCTACTTACATGGGAACTTCAACAGAGAGCATACCCCATGCTTTCTCTGTCTCCAGAACAAAACTGGTGACCAAAATATTCAGTGCACAGTGTTGCCTGATTCAGGTCCAAAACAATGAGCTGTGCAGGCTATGAGTCCCATCCTGCTGTCCTGCCAGGGAAGGAAGCTAATCCATAGCCCCACTTACTCCTGAGGACATTGCTCAGTCCCTGCCATCTAGTAAACATGACCAGAGAATCCATGCAACTGTGCAGCCCATCCTAAAGCATCACGTGGGCAAGTAACCAAGCTAGCAGTCTTAGCCAGCTGTTCTCAGGCAGTGGCCCATGACCCCACCCCTGACCTCAAAGCTCAAACTGCTGCCTCACCCCAAAATAGACCGTAATAGCAGGCTCAGCCTGCCCAAGGTCATTACCAGGATACCTGTCCAGAAACCCAATCTGAACTAACTGGTGAAGAATTCTCTCTATCAAAATGTACACACAATGTCTGGAAGAGGAGGCTACATACTCAAATGCACAGATACCAATGTAAGAAATCAAAAAAATGAGGAGAATGTCATACCACCAAAGGAAACTAAGAAAGCCCTAATAGCTAACCCTAAAGAAATAGAACTCTGAATTGTCAGAATTTTCAGAATAATTCTCCTAAAGAAGTTTAATGAACTGTAAGACCACAAACTAAACGAAATTAGGAAAATCACATGACCAAAACATGAACTTCAACAAAGAAACAAATCTTTAAAAAAGACATCCTAGAGCTGAAAAAAGTGAGGATTCAATAGAGAGCTTCAAAAATGACTCAATCCCATAGAAGAATCAGTGACTTGGAAGACAGTATATTTGAAATTCACCAGTCAGAAGAGCAACAAGACAAAAGAAGAGAAAAAGAGTGAAAAATGCCTACATGAGTTATGGGACACAATAAAAAGTAAAAATATTCATATTATTGGAATTTCAGAAGGAGAAGAGAAAGAGAAAGGGGCAAAGTCTAACTAAAGCAATGACAACTGAGAAGTTCCAAAACAGAAATAGATGTCCAGATTCAAAAGGCCCAGAAGACCTCAAATAGGTTGAACCAGCACAGGGCTTCACAGAGACACAATATAATTAAATTATCAAAAGACAAAGAGCAGCAAGAGAAAAGAAAGGAATTACATACAAGGGAATCCCTATAAGACAATCAACCACATTCTCAACAGGAACTTTTCAGGCCAGGAGAAAATGGGATGACATAGTCTACATGAAAATGAAAGTGAAAGTTGCTCAGTCGTGTCCAACTCTTTGCAAACCCATGGACTATACAATGCATGGAATTCTCCAGGCCAGAACACTGGAGTGGGTAGCCATTCCCTTCTCCAGGGGATCTTCCCAACCCAGGTATCGAACCCAGGTCTCCCACATTGCAGGCAGATTCTTTACCACATGAGCTACCAGGGAAACCCAATGTGTAGACTATTTTTCAATAGTCTACATATTGAAAGATAAAAACAGTTGACCAAGAATTCTACACCTGGTGAAGCCATCCTTTAGAACAAAAAGAGTAATACAGACTCCCGAACAGACAAAAGCTGAGGGAGTTCATTACCACCAGAACTACCTTCCAAGATATGCTAAAGGTAGCTCTTTGAGTGGATTAAAAAATGCTAATTAACATCATAAAAACAAGATTGGGAGAAAAAATGGCCAAGTAGAAGGACATCAGCTCACCTGCTCTCACATAAACACCAAAATCACAAACAACTGTTGAATAATCATTGATTAAAAAAACACTGGAACCTATCAAAAGACATATCCTACATCCAAAGACAAAGGAAACTACAATGAGATGGTAGGAGAGGCACAGTCTTTGATAAAACCAAATCCCATAGTCACCAGGTGGGCACCCTCAAACTGGGAAATAGTTATATCACAGAGGTTCTCTGATAGGAGTCAAAATTCTGAGCCCCACATCAGGCTCCCCAGCCTGGGAGTCTGGCAGTGAGAGGAGGAGCCCTCAGAGCAGGTGGCCTTGAAGGTTAGCAGGGTTTGGTCATAAGAATTCCACCAGACTGGAGGAAACAGAAACTCTCCTCTTGGAGGGCACACACAAGATCTCATGTGCACCAAGACCAGGGGAAAAAGCAGTGACCTCATAGGAGGCTGGGTCACACCTACCTGCTGGTATTGGAAGGTCTTCTGCGGAGGCTGGTGGCATCTGTGGGACAAAGACGCCAGTGGCTCTAGTTCTGGGGAGTACTCACTGGCATGAGCCCTCTCAGGGCCACCGTTTTCTCACCAAGACACTGCCCCACCCAAAAGCCTGCAGGCTCCTGTGCTGGGATGCCTCAGGCTAACAGGGCAGAAATATAGCACCACCCACCGTCAGACAGGCTGGCTAAATTCATCATGAACCCACAGCTGTCTGCTAAACACACCCCTTGATATAGCCCTGCCCACCAAAGAAACAATACCCAGCTCTATCCACGAGTGGGCAGGAACAAGCCCCACCCACCAAGAAGCCTGCACAAACCTCTTAGACCAGCCTCACCCATCAGGGGCCAGAGAACAGAAGAAAGAAGAATTACTACACTGCAGCTTGCAGAATGAAAACCACAATCATAGAAAGTTAGACAAAATGAGATGGCAAAGGATTATGTTCCAGACAAAGGAACAAGATCTAACCCTAGAAAAACAATTAAGTGAAATGGAGATAGGCAATCCACCCAAAAAACAATTCAGAATAATGATAGTAAAGATAATCCAAGAACTCAGGGAAAAAATGGAGGCACAGACCAAGAAGATATAAGAAATGTTTGACAAAGAGAAGATCTAAAGAACAGACAGAGATGAACAATACAATAATTGAAATGAAAAATAATACTAGAAGGAATCAATAGCAGAGTACGTGAGGAAGAAGCACAGATAAATGAGCTGGAAGACAGAATGGTGGAAATCACTGCTCTGGAACAGAATAAAGGAAGAAGAATGAAAAGAAGTGAGGACAGTATTAGAGACTTCTGGGACAATATAAAATGCACCAACATTTTCATAATAGGGGTCCCCACAAGGAAAAGGCAAAGAGAAAGGACCAGAGAAAATATTTGAAGTGATAATAGTTGAAAACATCCCTAACATGGTAAAGGAAACAGTCACCCAACTCCAGGAAGCACAGGTCCCAGGCAGAATAAACCAGAGGAGGAACATGCCTAGACACATAGTAATCAAACTGATAAAAATTAAAGAGAAAACATTAAAAGCAACAAGGAAAAAGCAACCAATAACAAACAAGGGAATTTCCACAGGGTTATAAGCTGATTATTCAGCAGAAATTCTGCAGGCCAGAAGGTAGTGACACAATATATTTAAAGTGATGAAAGGGAAGAACCTACAACCAAGAACATTCTACCCAGCAAGGCTCTCATTCAGATTCAATGGAGAAATCAAAAGGTTTACAGATAAGCAAAAGCTAAGAGAATTCATCACTACCAGAAGAGCTTTGCAACAAATGTTAAGGATCTTCTCTAGGAGAAGAAAAAGCCACAACTAGAAAGAAGAAAATTATGAATAGAAAAGCTCATCTGTAATGGCAGGCATACAATGAAGGTAGGAAATCATCCACACACAAATATAACATCAAAACCAGCAATTGTGGGATATCCCTGGCAGTGCAGTGGTTAAGACTTCATGCTCCCAATGCATGAGTTACAGGTTCAACCCCAAGTCAGGGACTAAGATCTTGTATGCCACACAGCATGGCCAATAAGTAAATACATAAAAGTAAATAAAAAATAAAAAATAAAAACATAATTTAAAATAAATAAAAGTATTAAAAAAAAAACAATTGTGAAAAGAGGAGAGTAACCAATTCAGGATATTGGAAATGCATTTGAAATTAAAAGACCAGCAACTTAAAATAACCTTGTGTATCTGTACCTATCTGATTCGTATATCAAAACCTCATGGTAATCACAAACCAAAAATCTATGGTACAAACACATACAAACACACACACACACACACACAAGAAATTCAAACACAACAATACAGTTAGTCATCAAATCACAAGAGAAAAGAAGAAAAGAGAAAGGGAAGAAAATGACCTACAAAAACAAACCCAAAACAATCAACAAAATGGCAGTTAGAACACATGTATTGATAGTTATCTTAAACATAAATACTGTAATGAAAAGATATAGACCGGCTGAATGCACACAAAAATAAGACCAATGTGCATGCTTTCTACCAAAGACCCACTTCAGATCTAGGGACACATACACACTAAAAGAAAGGGGATGCAAAAAGGTATCCATGCAAATGGAAGTCAAAAGCAAGGTCTAATAGCAATATCCATATCAGACAAAATAGACTGCTACAAGAGACAACACTACATTATGATCAGGGGATCAATCTAAAAAGAAGATATAGCAAGTGTAGATATATATATGCACCCAATATAGGAGCACCTCAATATATAAAGCAAATACTAACAGCCATAAAAGGATTAATCAAAAGTTACACAATAATAGTGGGGAACTATTATTGTACACTCCACTTTAATCAATGCACAAATAATCCAGAGAGAAAATCAATAAGGAAACAGAGGCCTTAAATTGCACATTACACCAGATAGGCTTAATTGATATTTATAGAGCATTCCATCCAAAAGCTGCAGAATACACCTTCTTCTCAAATGCACATGGAATATTCTCCAGGCTTGATTACATGCTGGGCCACAAAGTGAGCCTTGGTAAATTTAAGAAAATTGAAATCATATCAAGCATGTTTTCTGACTACAATGCTATGAGATTAGAAATCAACAACAAGAAAAAATTGTAAAAAAAAAACACAAACATGGGGAGGCTAAACAATATGCTTCTAAACAACCAATGAATCACTGAGGAAATCAAAGACAAAAATCAGGAAATAACTACCGATAAATGAAAATTAAGGCACGATGATCCAAAACCCTCCAGGGTTGCAGCAACAGCAGTTCTAAGAAGGAAGTTTATAGCAGTACAAGCTTACCTCCAGAAACAAGAAAAGTCTCAAGCAATCTAAACTTACTCCTAAAGCAACAAAAGAAAGAACAAGCAAAAACCAAAGTTAGTAGAAGGAAATAAACCATAAAGTTTAGAGCAGAAAAGAAATGAAATAGAGATGAAGAAAATAATAGGAAAGGTCAATGAAGCTAAAAGTTAGTTCTTTGAAAAAATAAAATGGATAAACTTTCAGCCAGACTCATCAAGAAAAAAAATAAATAAATAAAAGTAGAAGGCTGAGATCAATAAAATTAGAAATGAAAAAGGAAAAGATACTATTGACTCTGCAAAAATACAAAAGATCATAAGAGACTACTACAAGTAACTCTATGACAATACAATAGACAACCTGGAAGAAATGGAAAAATTTTTAGATGAGTACAATCTCCCAAGAAGAAATAAAAAAAAACCAACAGACCTATCATAAGTACTGAAATTGAAACTGTGATTTAAAAGCTTCTAATAAAATCCCAGAACCAGACAATTGCATGGGTGAGTTCCACCAAATACTTAGAGAAGAGCCAACATCTATCCTTCTGAAACAACTGCAGAAAGCCTTCAGAGGAAGGAACACTCACAGACTCATTCTATGAGGCCACCATCAACCTGATACCTAATCCAGACAAAGACACTACAGAAAAAGAAAATTACAGGCCACTATGTCTGATGAACACAGACACAAATATCCTCAACAAAATACTAGCAAACAAAATCCAGCAGCCTGGATTCAGGACAATCCTTATCATATTGCCAATGGCATTTTTCACAGAACTATAACAAAAAAGAAGGAAATGGCAACACTCTACTATTCTTGCCTGGAGAATCTCATGGACTGAGGAGCCTGTCAGGCTACTGTCCATGGGACTGCAAAGAGTCAGACATTACTGAGCAACTAACTTACTTAGAACAAAAAAAAAAAATTTTCTTTTGCATGGAGACACAAAAGATTTGAAATAGCCAAAGCAATCCTGAGAATGAAAAATAGAACTGGAGGAATCAGATTCCCTGACTTCAGACTACAAAACAAAGCTACAATCATCAAATCATTATGGTACTGGCACAAAAAAACAGAAATATAGATCAATGGAACAGAATAGAAAGCCCAGAAATAAACCCATGTATCTATGGTCAAATTAATCTAAAATGTAGGAGGCAACAATATACAGTGGAGAAAAGAGAGTCTGTTCAATAAGTGGTGCTGTGAAAACTGGACAGCTACTATAAATGAAACTAGAACATTCTCTAAAACCATACATAAAAATAAGCTCAAAACAGATCAAAGACCTAAATGTAGGCAGAGCACTCCCTGACATAAATCACAGCAATATTTTTTTGGATCCACTCTCTAGAATAATGGAAATAAAAACAAAAATAAACAAATGGGTCCTAATTAAACTTAAAATCTTTGGCACAGCAAAGGACACCATAAACAAAATGAAAAGATAACCCACAGAAATGGGAGAAAATATCTGCAATGTGACAGACAAGGGGTTAATCTCCAAAATTCACAAGCAGCTCATATAGCTCAAGATGAAAAAGACAAACAACCCATTCAAAAAAATGGGCAGACCTAAATAGACATTTCTCCAAGGAGGACATACTGATGGCCAAGAAGAACAGGAAAAGATATCCAACATCACTAATTACTAGAGAAAAGCAAGTCAAAATGAGGAGATACCTCACACCAATCAGAATGGCCACCATCAAAAAGGCTACAAACAATAAATTCTGGAAAGCATGTGGAGAAAATGAAACCCTCCTACACTATTGGTGGCGATGTAAGTTGGTACAGCTACTATGAAGAACAGTACAGAGCTGCCTTAAGCAACTAAAACTAGAGCTACCATATAATCTAGTAATCCACTCCTGGGCATGTATCTGGAGAAAAACATAAAAAAAGACACATGCCATCCAATGTTCACCGCAGCATTGTTTACAATAACCAAGCCAGAAGCAACCTAAATGTCCATTGATAAAGGAATGGATAATGAAGATGTGGTACATATATACAATGGAATATTACTCAAGTTATAAAAATAATGAAGTAATGCCATTTATAGCAACATGAATGAACCTAGAGATTATCATACTAAGTGAAGTAAATCAGACAAATATATGATATCTCTTACATGTGGAATCTGAAAAAAAGATACAAATGAACTTATATACAAAACAGAAACAGACTCACAGACATAGAAAACTAACATGGTTACCAAAAGGGAAAGGGTCGAGGGATAAATTACAAGTGTGGGATTAACATATACACACCACTGTATACAAAATAGGGCTTCCCTGGTGGGTCAGACATTAGGGTTTACTCTCTAAGTAACATCTAACCGTACAACATTGTAAATCAGCTATACTTCTATAAAAAAGGAATTAATTAAAAAATACATTGAAATATCACTTCATACTTAGTACAGCCATCCTCAAATAGAAAACTGAGAATAAATGCTAGCAAGGATGTGTACTGTTGGTGAGATTATATACTAGTGCATCATGTACTAGTGAGGATGTAGGCTCCTCAAAAGATTAAAATTACCATATGATCCAGGAATTCCACTTTTGGGAATATATCCAAACTAAATAACAACACAAACTTGAAAAGATATCTTCACTCCCATGTCATAGCAGTTACTTAAAATAGCCAAGACATAGAAATCACGTAAGTGTTCACTGATAGATGAATGGATAAAGAAGTTGTGATACATATACATATATATATGCACACATATATACATATATATAATGGAATATTATTTAACCATTTTAAAAATTACAAAGAAATCCTGGCATTTGTGATAACATAGGTGGGCCTTGAGGGCATTAGGCTAAATGAAGTAAGTCAGACTGAGAGAGACAAATCCTGTCTGATTTCACTTATTCATGGACTCTAATAATAAAAATAAAAAACAAACTCACAGAAGATGATCAGATATGTGGCAACCAGAAGTGAAGGGTAGGGGGAGGCAGAATTGGAGGAAGGTGGTCAAAAGGTACAAACTTCCACTTATAAGATGAATAAGACAATTAACCTACATGATAATTATTGTTAACATTGCTATATGGTATGTATGAAAGTTAAGAGAGTAAATTCTAAGAGTTCTCATTACAAGGAAAATAATTTTTGTTTTGCATTTTCTTTTTATCTATATGTGATGATGGATACTAACTACATTTATTACAGTAATCATTTCCCATTATATGTAAGTCAGGCCATTATCAGTTCAGTTCAGTTGCTCAGTTGTGTCCAACTGTTTGCGAATGGCCACTATCGAAAAGATAAGAAATAACAAAAGCTAGGGAGGATGTGGAGAAAAGGGTACATTGTTAGTGGGAATGTAAACTGGTGTAGTCACTATAGAAAGCAGTATGGAAGTTCCTCAAAAAATTAAAAATAGAACTACCATGTGGTCCAGCAATCTTGCCTCTAGGAATAGATTCAAAGGAAACAAAAACACTATGTCAAAGAGATACCTGCACCTTAACCTTAATAGTACACACACACACACACGCATGCACACACGCGCACACACACTAGAATAATAGCCAGAAAAAGAAGAAAATCTTGCCATTTGTCATAACATGGATGACCTTGAGGGCATGATGAAATAAGTCATGTGAATATAAGTGTGAAATAAGTCAGAGACAAACGCTGTATGATCTGATGCATATGTGGAATCTAACTAAACAAAAAACAGAAGAAGAAGCAAAACTCAAAGAAAAAGAGGTCATATCTGTGGTTACAAGAAAGAGGGGTGGGAATTAGATGAAGGTGGTCAAAAGGTACAAGCTTCTAGTTGTAAGATAAAAAAAGATCAAGAATCTAGTGTGCAAAATGATGTAGCTAACACTGTGTGGTGTATCTAAATGCTGTTAACACAGCAAATCCTAAGAGGTGTCATCACAAAAACGATTTTCTTTTTTTCTACTTAGATGACAGATGTTAACTTTATATGTAAAATTATTATGCTATATACATTAAACTTATACTCTGCTCTATGTCAATTATATCTCAACAAAACTATAAAAAATAACAGAATCCTGTTGTGATGTCTTAAGTATACACAGATATTTAATTATTAACCACTCAAACTTCAGATAATTTTCTCAAAAGATAGCAGCTTTTTTTGGTTTTTTTACCTCCAGCTTGGTACTGATGGCATAAATCAGCTCAGCAGAAAACTGCTGAAATACTTTTGGGAGCAAAAAAAGAAGAGGGGGAGGATAAACGAGTAACCATCAACCTGCATATCTGCATTTACTTTCCAGAAGGAAATTCAGAAATTCCCTGCTCTGTGCAGCACTCACTCACAGCTGTCTGAAGCATGACCTCAGGTTTAACTTTCTCTTAAATAAAAATTTCTAAAGCTGTACCTGCTTTGACATGTGTAAGGGTTTGGTCTGTGAGACAAGACTAGGACAGTCAACCTCCAGCTGCCACCATGCATCACATTAAGAGTAAAGTTACAGGATAGCTCCGTTCATCACCAAGACTGTGCATGAGAATTATGGTTTTGACTGGGAAATATACCATACCTTCTATGACTAACCTACTGGAATCTATTTATAGAGCTCTCATTTCAGAGCTCAATGATTTATAGTCCAAACCCTCACAAACCAAAAAATATGGATAACTTCACCACAGTGGAGAAAATGTGCTGGTCACTTTATTTCATATTTCCTTATCTTGAGAGGCCCGGTGACTTACGGTTTGGTACTTTAAACAGTTTTTGTTGACAGAGGTGATGATCTTTTTCACAGAGACCAATGAGTTTGAGAAGTCTGATAACCACCTATTGATTCATTCAACAAATCCTTATTAAGCACCTATTAGGTACACCATATTACCCGTCCCTCTGGCTTCCCAGGAGGCACTAGTGGTAAAGAACTCGCCTGCCAATGCAGGAGATCGAAAGACATGGGTTCGATCCCTGGGTCGGGAAGATCCCCTGGAGGAGGGCATGATAACCCACTCCAGTATTCTTGTTTGGAGAATCCCGTGGTCAGAGGAGCCTGATGGGCTACAGTTTACAGGGTTGCACAGGGTCAGACATGACTGAAGCGACTTAGCACGCACGCACTGGAAGTCCAACGATAAAGAAGTCAGGCAGCTGCCTTCAAAGACCTGGGTCTGCTGGGGAAGACATACTCTTAAACAACCATTGTCTATCATGATAAGAGACACGGTAGAGAGGAATGAACAGCAAGCCTGAAGAGCCCACAGGGAGCAGTTAAGCAAAGCCTCAGAGAGGAGACACCTTAACATGATACCTACTTTGGAAAAACCACCTCTCGTCCAGGCTGCTCCTTGCCTTAGCTTGGACTACCATCACAAAAATACCCATAGCTTATAAACAAGAAAGAACAGAAATGCATTTCTCACCATTCTGGAGGCTGGGAAATTGAAGAGGGAGGAGCTGGGGAGGTAGGCCTTACTCTAAGTCTTCCTCTTTTGGCCTACGGCCTGCAGTTCTCTGCTCACGTGCCCTCACGTACGCGTGTAGCACATGTGTGCTTGGGGCGGGGGAGGGCACTTAGGTGTCTATAATAACTGGCCTTAATCCTGTCATGAGGGCCCCACCTTCCTTCATTTCATCTAACCTTAATTGGGGCTTCTCTGATGACTCAGACAGTAAAGAATCTGCTAGCAATGCAGGAGACCTGGGTTCGATTCCTGGTTCTGGAAGATCCCTTGGAGAAGAAAATGGCAACGCACTCCAGTATTCTTGCCTGGAGAATCCCATGGACAGAGGAACCTGGTGGGCTACAGTCCATGGGGATGCAAAGAGTCAGACAGGATTGAGTGATTAACACTTCCACTTTCAACATTAATTACCTCCCAAAGGCCTCATCTCCAAATACCATCACAACTGTGACAAACCTCAGAAAATGAATTTGGAGGAAAAGAAACAACACTTAGCTGATAACTCTCCTCCTCAGCCTTTATGAGAGCTAGTACTGTCAAGGCTAAGCCGTTGCACCTCTTTAATATAATCACTTTTCAAATATCGTTTATTTTTCCTTTTCTTTGTAAAAGTACTGTCATAGGCAGTACTTCCATTGCAAGTTCTCCAGAATTGAAAGCCTGCATCTGTGGTTCCTATTCTGCAGGTGGTCTCAACAACTGACGTCATACCCTCCGCTGCAGGCAGGCTGCTGTCCTGCCCATGCATGGACAAATGCCACGGCGTCATTTATCTCTGCTTTTCATGCTCCGCATACAATGTGAATTGCATGCAGTCACACCTATTTCTTTTACTCTGAATTAGGAATTCTCAGCACAGGCTGCACATTAGAATCACCTGGGTAGCAATTTAATAAAAACCTGACCCAGTGAGTTGATGTCTTGGGGTGAGGATTAAATAAGATGATACACAGAATGCACCTGGAACATGGCTACAACCTAATAACTAGAAGCCAGGAATTATGATCACTGGAAAGACTTCCCTAGCCAATAAGATTAGGTTCTCAAGAAACCATAACTTTAGATTTTCTGAGTTCTTAGCATAGGACTGAACATTTGGTAGGCCATTCCAAATGTATTTACTTAACTCTTAAAATATTTATTTATACCTTTACTAACTTCCAGAAAATATTTCATTGCTTTACTTCTATTGGATTATTGGTACACAGCATTGGACTACCCATAATTCAACAAACTAAAGTCAGTGATCCATACATGGTTGGCTGTTCTATTTAGGTATTTATTCTGATAAAAATATAGTGTAGCATTTTGTTAATTACAAGTAGGATGAGTGAAGGAAAAAAAGGACCAGTGTAAAATAGATACAAAACAGGTAGTGAAGGAAGAGGGGAAGGGAGAAGTTACTGAAAATAAAATTATACCCACGGAAATTTTCAATAATTGAAGGGAAATGGAGCTTCCTTTTAGTCAGGCAAAAATAAAAGACCACACAATGGTTCCATAGTCCTAACACTCCAATAGAAGGAACTTGCTAGCTCATTGTGAGATAAACATTTCCCTTGCCCTGATTCTTGAGAGGAATCTGTCAGAGTGGACTTTGTAAGTGATTAGTGCCTCTTACACAATGTTCTTGAAGTTAAAAAATTGTTTCATAGATATTCCCTGTATAGGACTTTCTTATTTGCCCTGTGGCAGAAGTTAGGCATTGTTCTAGAAAGGGGGTTCTATGGCTTGGCTCTAAAATCATATTGCAATGTGTTCATTTCCTAGCTGCACTTGCTTTAGCATACCTGATAAAAGCTGATCTGCGAGTTCTTCAGAGGAAAGGCAACACAATTGCAGACCACAACTTATATGCTAGACTGTTTCAGGCTGAAAGCTCAGTGGGAAATCTCTCTTGACACTTAATGTTCATTTTGGCATGTGAATACTAAAAGTTAGTGCAAAATAAAAGCTAATGCACCTTTTCAAGAAGTCCATATGACATCTCTGGCAGTGCCAGATGGCAAAGGTGTGGGGAACCAGATGCTACCGTCTCTTACCTATCTGCCCATCAGCTCGATCTGGTCTAGAGCCCAACCTCAGTGACACTACATCCGGCTCATCGTTCTCCCACAGGACTTCCTAATTCAGTTCATCTGTACTATTCATTTTCTTTTTAACTTCATCTCTCACAGATCAGTTTCAACGATACATTTCAGCTACAATAACACCCATGAATCTTTGACAGTCCAAGATTTTTGGCCTTTTCCTTAGGTAAGGACTTATCGTCAATAGGAAGAACTTAACTTTTGATAAATTTCTACAAAAATTTGTGAGCACAGGCTAGGATGAAAGGAAGTTCTGATCAGTCTACGATCAAAGGCTTTAGAAGGATAGGCATCTCTGGGAAGTAAATGGCTACAAATCTTCAGCAGGGCCCAACAGCACATCTCTCTCTCCCCTGATTTCAGAGAAAATTGATGCTAGAGGTGACGGTGAATCAACAGAGGTAGGGTAGAAAATGATCAACCATCAGCTCTCCCTCACATCACTGAATGGGGAATTGGGAAGTGATACACAGAAGCACACTGATACTACTTAGTATTGCCACCATATGGATACAAGAGATAAAAAATATCCTCAAGAGCACAGATAATAAAATGCTGTAAAGCAACTAGGAAATGGTGAGTTTTGAATGTACATTTGATTGTAAGTTTACATGATTTAATTTTTAATGATACTTATAATTTATTTTTCAGTTTACTTGCTTTTAAATAAGAGCTGTTTATAACAACCAAATTGCAAAATACTGGAAAACATAGTCAGTTGAGTTTTGAGTCAGTTCCAGCACACTCCTAGCTGCAGGAAAGGACTAATCTTAAATTTAAGGGCACTTCGGATGATGCGCTGGTTATCTACATACACCAATGGCTAGTGGACCTCACACTCTGCTTCTGCTTAGAAGGATGCTTGCTAAGAAAAGCAGAAGGATCCCCATACCAGATCCCTAGCAATATCAGTTAGGAAGAGGATCAAACTGTGTCCTGGCTAATTCAGTACTATTACAATAACATAGAAAACAAATAGAAGCAGTGACTGGTTTTATTTAGGAGTTCTGCCTTGTTTCATCACAAAACAATGGTCTTCTAGTTTAGAAAAATGTTTAGAAATTCTTAAATGATTGAAAGTTTTATAATTTTTTTAAATTAAAAACTTTAAAGTATTAAAAGACATTTATGTAACTCTCTCTACCCCCCACAATCTCAGGCAGAATTCATGTGTGTTCTCAGTGATAAACGCCCTGCTGCAGAAATTTCACAGCCAATCTCTGGGCCCTTGAAAAGTTTTAGTAATTAAAACAAAGGGAACATTTCTGGAGGGTTAGAGCAAACATCTTCCATATAAAACAAATTGACTATAGGGAACAAAACAAAAAAATTAAAATATTTTCTCAGTGAAAGTTGATAAAACCTTGTATTATGTGAAAAGAAAATAATTTGAGATCAGGTCTCGCGGCTATCATACTTCCCAGGTGGTATTAGTGGTAAAGAATCTGCCTGCCAATGCAGGAGATATAAGAGACATGGGTTCGTTCTTTGGGTAGGGAAGATCCCTGGAGGAGGGCTTGGCAACCCACTCCATTATTCTTGCCTGGAGAATCCCATGTACAGGGGAGCCTGGCGGACTATAGTCCATAGGGTCACAAAGAGGCAGACACAACTGAAGCAACTTAGCATGCAGGCACGCACACACACACTAGCTGCTGTCAGATGAAAAACACTATTAGCAAAGTGTAAAATGGAAGGTTGTCAGTAAAAAAACACATCAGAGCCTACAGAAACTTATACTAATGAATTAGAAAAATACTTCAAGGGATTTCTCAGAACACAGAGAAAGAAGAAATGAACATGCTAAGTGGAAAGAGAGAAGACCTAGTGAATGAACAACATGGGTTTGAACTATGTGGGTTCACTTATAAGTGGATTTTCTTCCAATAGTAACTACTACATAGACCACAGTTGGTTGAATTCAAGGATGCAGAATCATGGATACTGGAAAAAAATCACCTATACAGAGGGTTGACTATAAGTTATATGAGGTTTTCCCCACTGCATGAAGTGTTGGCACCTCTAATCCCCATCTTGTTCAAGGGTCAAGAGTACTCAGAGTTTCAGGGAAGCAGGACAGGCAGAGGAGTACTAATGAAAGAACTGCTGGGAAAAAAAAAACTTCCTTGAGTTGAGGATTGAGCCCACATAAAGAACCCACTGAGTCACAGAAAATAATTAACAACCTCAAATTGCTGGTAATTCTTTTTAAGATTCAAGAGAAAAAAAAATTTACAAGTAGCCAAACAAAAACACAGACTATGCTAATAAAATATTTTTTAAAATAAGGTTAATGATGACTTTTCTTCAAGCCACTTAATGAGAGAGAACAGTGGAAGAATATCCACAGTGTTTGAGGGAAAAGGATTATGACATGACAACTATATGACCATCAAATGACTGATCATGTTTGAAGGCAAGAGAAATTTAAGAAAATGCCCAAGAGTGCCCAATTTTACATTTTCTGTAAAAAGAAAAAACTACTAAAAAAAAAAAATCCTCTAGCCAAATGAAAGGAAAATCAAGATAAAAAACACTATATGGAAAACTGTCTTTAAAGAACAGTGGAAACAGTTACAGTAGTAAAAACATCTATTATCCGTATTATTGCTAACACATAATATATGAAAAATAATGAAAATGACAAAATGATTATTGAATGAGGTATTATTGAAATGTAAAGGCAAATTAAGATGAAACAGAAGAATATAGATCAAAAAATCGAAATTGTTCCAATAATCCTGAGAGTTAGGGGAGGAAATGGATAACTGAACGAGTGTGTATTTATATATGAGCAAGGATATATAGAAAAAGAAATGCAAGGCAAAATAGTTGTCTGAGAAGCCTTACAAATAGCTGAGAAAAGAAGAGAAATGAAAGGCAAAGAAGAAAAGGAAAGATATACCCAACTGAATGCAGATTTCCTAAAAAGATCAAGGAGATATAAGAAAGCCTTTTTAAGTGAACAATACAAAGAAATAGAGGAAAACAACAAAGGGAGAAAGACTAGTGTGATCTCTTCAAGAGAATTAGATACCAAGGGAACATTTCATGCAAAGGTGGGCACAATAAAGGACAGAAACGGTAAGGACATAACAGAAGCAGAAGAGATTAAGAAGAGGTGGCAAGAATACACAGAAGAAATGTACAAAAAAGGTCTTAATGACCTAGATAACCACAGTGGTGTGGTTACTCACCTAGAGCCAGACATCCTGGAGTTGGAAGTCAGGTGGGCCTTAGGAAGCATCACTACGAACAAAGCTAGCAGAGGTGATGGAATTCAAGCTGAGCTATTTCAAATCCTAGATGATGCTGTTAAGTGCTGCCCTCAATATGCCAGCAAGTTTGGAAAACTCAGCAGTGGCCACAGGACTGGAAAAGGTCAGTTTTTATTCCAATCCCAAAGAAGGGCAATGCCAAAGAATGTTCAAACTACTGCACAATTGCACTCATTTCACATGCTAGCAAGGTCATGCTCAAAATCTTTCAAGCTAGGCTTCAATAGTATGTGAACCAAAAAATTCCAGATATGCAAGCCGGATTTAGAAAAGGCAAAGGAACCAGAGATCAAATTGCCAACATCCATGGATCATAGAAAAAGCAAGAGAATTCCGTCTCTTCTTCTTCACTGACTATGTGGATCACAACAAACTGTGGAAAATTCTTAAAGAAATGGGAATACCAGACCCCTTTACCTGTCTCCTGAGAAACCTGTATGTAGGTGAAGAAGAACCAGTTAGAACTGGACATGGAACAACAGACTGTTCAAATTTGGGAAAGGAGTACACCAAGGCTGTATATTGTCACCCTGATTACTTAACTGAAATGCAGAGTTCATTTCAGTCACTCAGTCGTGTCCAACTCTTTGTGACCCCATGGACTGCAGCACCCCAGGCCTTCCTGTCCATCACCAGCTCCCAGAGTTTACTCAAACTCATGTCCATTGAGTCAGTGACACCATCCAACCACCTCATCCTCTGTCATCCCCTTCTCCTTTCACCTTCAATCTTTCCCAGCATCAGGGTCTTTTCAAATGGGTCAGCTCTTCGCATCACATGGCCAAAATATTGGAGTTTCAGTTTCAGAATCAGTATTTCCAATGGATATTCAGGACTGATTTCCTTTAGGAGGGAGTGGTTGGATCTCCTTGCAGTCCAAGGGACTCACAAGAGTCTTCCAACACCACAGTTCAAAAGCATCAATTCTTTGGTGCTCAGCTTACTTTATAGTCCAACTCTCACATCCATACATGACCACTGGAAAAACCATAGCTTTGACTAGATGGACCTTTGTTGGCAAAGTAATGTCCCTGCTTTTAAATATGCTGTCTAGGTTGATCATAACTTTCCTTCCAAGGAGCAAGCATCTTTTATAATTTCATGGCTGCACTCACCATCTGCAGTGATTTTGGAGCCCCAAATACTAAAGTCGGCTACTGTTTCCACTGTTTCCCCATCTATCTGCCATGAAGTGATGGGACCAGATGCCATGATCTTAGTTTTTTGAATGTTGAGCTTTAAGCCAACTTTCTCACTCTCCTCTTTCACTTTCATCAAGAGGTTCTTTAGTTCTTCTTCACTTTCTGCCATAAGGGTGGTGTCATCTGCATATCTGAGGTTAGTGATATTTCTCCTGGAAATCTTGATTCCAGCTTGTGCTTCATCCAGCCCATCGTTTCTCATGATGTACTCTGCATACAAGTTAAATAAGCAAGGTGATAATATTTATAGCCTTGACATACTCCTTTTCCTATTTGGAATCAGTTTGTTGTTCTCTATTCAGTTCTAACTGTTACGTCCTGACCTGCATACAGATTTCTCAAGAGGCAGATCAGGTGGTCTGGTATTCCCATCTCTTTCAGAATTTTCCACAGTTTATTGTGATCCACACAGTCAAAGGCTTTGGCATAGTCAATAAAGCAGAAATAGATGTTTTTCTGGAACTCTCTTGCTTTTTTGATGATCCAGCAGATGTTGGCAATTTGATTTCTGGTTTCTCAGAGTACATCATGTGAAATGCCAGGTTGGATGAATCACAAGCTGGAATCAAGAATTCTGGGGGAAATATCAACAATCTCAGATATGCAGATGATACCACCCTAATGGAAGAAAGGGAAGAGGAAAAAGAGCCATTTGATGAAGGTAAAAGAGGAGAGTGAAAAAACTGGCCTAAAACTCAACATTCAAAAGTAAGATCATGGCATCCGGTCCCATCACTTTATGGCAAATAGATGGGGAAACAATGGAAACAGTGACAGACTTTATTTTCTTGGGTTCCAAAATCACTAAATATGGTGATTGCAGGCATGAAATTAAAAGATGCTTGTTCCCTGGAAGAAAAGCTATGACAAACCTAGACAGTGTATTAAAAAGCAGAGACATTACTTTGCTGACAAAGGTCCATATAGTCAAAGCTATGGTTTTTTCATTAGTCATGTATGGATGTGAGAGTTGGACCATAGAGAAGGCTGAGCACTGAAGAATTGACTGCTTTTAAAATGTGGTGCTGGAGAAGACTCTTGAGAGTCCCTAGGCCTGCAAGGAGATCAAACCAGTCAATCCTAAAGGAAATCAACCCTGAATATTCATTTGCCGGACTGATGCTGAAGCTCCAATACTTTGGCCACCTGATGAGAAGAGCTGACTCACTGGAAAAGACCTTGATGCTGGCAAAGATTGAAGGCAGGAGGAGAGGGGATGACAGAGGATGAGATGGTTGGATGGCATCACTGACTGGATGGACATCAGTTTGAGCTAAGTCCAGCAGATGGTGAAGTACAGGGAAGTCTGGTATGCTGCAGTCCATGGGGTCACAAAGAATCAGACATGTCTAAACAACTGCTCAACAACAACACAAAAAGGATGCTTGTTGATGCATTCCTTTTAATAACAAATACTGTAATTCATCTAAATGGAAAATCATTTGTTGAATAAAATTATAGTATAGATCAGAAGGAAACCACAAGCAATTAAAAAGGTATATAATATGGTATCACTCATATGTGGAATCTATCCAAACTCATAGAAATGGAAAGTAGATTGGAAGCTGCCAGGGATTAGGGGATGGGGCAAGTGGGTGAAGGTTTTCAAAGGTACAAGGCCCCATTTTAAGATGAATACATTCTGGTCATGTAACATGTAGCATGGTGATTATTGTTTCCGATAGCATATTTTATACTAAGAGAGTAGACCTTACACGTTCTTACCACAAGGAGAAAAAAACAGGTAAATATATGAGGTAATGGGTATAACTAACCTTATTGTGGTAATGGTTTCACTGTACATACATCCAACTATCACACTATATACCTTAAATTTACACAATGTTATGTGTCAATTATATCTCAATAAAGCTGAGAAAAAATCTTTAAAACTGAAGTTATCCTTCTGAATTGCTTAATGTTCCATTTAAAACTAAAAATTAAAAAATTATATATTTTATCAGCAGTTTGTTTTAGCAGTTACTTAAGTTACTTAAGTTACAAAAGCAGTTACTTTTGTAGATGTTTGAGTTTCATTAAATTCAATTATTAGTTTCATTCAGTTTACTCCAGACTATGCCAACTCTATTCAAAAGCAGAGACATTACTTTGCCAACAAAATCCGGCTAGTCAAAGCTATGTTTTTTCCAGTAGTCACGTATGGATATGAGAGTTGGACTATAAAGAAAGCTGAGCACTGAAGAATTAATGCTTTTGAACTGTGGTGTTGGAGAAGACTCTTGAGAGTCCCTTGGACTGCAAGGAGATCCAACCAGCCCATCCTAAAGGAGATCAGTCCTGGGTGTTCATTGGAAGGTGAAGGTGTTCATTGGATGCTGAAGCTGAAACTGCAATACTTTGGCCACCTCATGCGAAGAACTGACTCATTTGAAAAGACCCTGATGCTGGGAAAGATTGAGGGCAGGAGGAGAAGAGGATGACAGAGGATGAGATGGTTGGATGGCATCACCGACTCAATGGACATGAGTTTGAGTAAACTTCGGGAGTTGGTGATGGACAGGGAAGCCTGGGGTGCTGCAGTCCACAGGGTCGAAAAGAGTCGGACACAACTGAGCAGCTGAACTGAACTGATAGCAACTCTGAAAACATCACTGAACCTAAAGGTCATTATTTAAAGTTGTGATCGTTTTACTATACATAATTATTGTATCTTTTGCAGGATCAAATAATCGTGTGATAAATTTTAGCTTAAAAATCTATCTAAAGGGCTTAAAAATAATAAAATGCAATGTTACTTATATACTCCAGGCAAATTTGCTTTAAAGAAAAATGATTTCATAAGGACCTTTGTTAATGTCCAAAACATCTTTGAGAGATGATATTCCCATACGGTAGATGGAACAACTGGGTCCCAGGGGGTTAAAAAGCATCCCTATGGTGACTTATAAAAATATACAAAATATTTTTCTGGAATTGAGCTGCAGGAGTTGCTTGTATATTTTTGAGATTAATCCTTTGTCCGTTTCTTCATTTGCTATTATTTTCTCCCAATCTGAGGGCTGTCTTTTCACCTTACTTATAGTTTCCTTTGTAGTGCAAAAGCTTTTAAGTTTCATTAGGTCCCATTTCTTTAGTTTTGCTTTTATTTCCAATATTCTGGGAGGTGGGTCATAGAGGATCTTGCTGTGATTTATGTCGGAGAGTGTTTTGCCTATGTTCTCCTCTAGGAGTTTTATAGTTTCTGGTCTTACATTTAGATCTTTAATCCATTTTGAGTTTATTTTTGTGTATGGTGTTAGAAAGTGTTCTAGTTTCATTCTTTTACAAGTGGTTGACCAGTTTTCCCAGCACCACTTGTTAAAGAGGTTGTCTTTTTTCCATTGTATATCCTTGCCTCCTTTGTCAAAGATAAGGTGTCCATAGGTTCGTGGATTTATCTCTGGGCTTTCTATTCTGTTCCATTGATCTATATTTCTGTCTTTGTGCCAGTACCATACTGTCTTGATGACTGTGGCTTTGTAGTAGAGTCTGAAGTCAGGCAGGTTGATTCCTCCAGTTCCATTCTTCTTTCTCAAGATTATTTTGGCTATTCGAGGTTTTTTGTATTTCCATACAAATTGTGAAATTCTTTGGTCTAGTTCTGTGAAAAATACCGTTGGTAGCTTGATAGGGATTGCATTGAATCTATAGACTGCTTTGGGTAGAATAGCCATTTTGACAATATTGATTCTTCCAATCCATGAACACGGTATGTTTCTCCATCTGTTTGTGTCCTCTTTGATTTCTTTCATCAGTGTTTTATAGTTTTCTATGTATAGGTCCTTTGTTTCTTTAGGTAGATATACTCCTAAGTATTTTATTCTTTTTGTTGCAATGGTGAATGGTATTGTTTCCTTAATTTCTCTTTCTGTTTTTTCATTGTTAGTATATAGGAATGCAAGGGATTTCTGTGTGTTAATTTTATATCCTGCAACTTTACTATATTCATTGATTAGCTCTAGTAATTTTCTGGTAGAGTCTTTAGGGTTTTCTATATAGAGGATCATGTCATCTGCAAACAGTGAGAGTTTTACTTCTTCTTTTCCTATCTGGATTCCTTTTACTTCTTTTTCTGCTTTGATTGCTGTGGCCAGAACTTCCAACACTATGTTGAATAGTAGTGGTGAGAGTGGGCACCCTTGTCTTGTTCCTGATTTCAGGGGAAATGCCTTCAATTTTTCACCATTGAGGGTGATGCTTGCTGTGGGTTTGTCATATATAGCTTTTATTATGTTGAGGTATGTTCCTTCTATTCCTGCTTTTTGGAGAGTTTTAATCATAAATGAGTGTTGAATTTTGTCAAGGGCTTTCTCTGCATCTATTGAGATAATCAAAAAATGGGCCAAAGAACTAAACAGACATTTCTCCAAAGAAGACATACAGATGGCTAACAAACACATGAAAAGATGCTCAACATCACTCATTATTAGAGAAATGCAAATCAAAACCACAATGAGGTACCATTACACGCCAGTCAGGATGGCTGCTATCCAAAAGTCTACAAGCAATAAATGCTGGAGAGGGTGTGGAGAAAAGGGAACCCTCTTACACTGTTGGTGGGAATGCAAACTAGTACAGCCGCTATGGAAAACAGTGTGGAGATTTCTTAAAAAACTGGAAATAGAACTGCCATATGACCCAGCAATCCCACTTCTGGGCATACACACTGAGGAAACCAGATCTGAAAGAGACACGTGCACCCCAATGTTCATCGCAGCACTGTTTATAATAGCCAGGACATGGAAGCAACCTAGATGCCCATCAGCAGATGAATGGATAAGGAAGCTGTGGTACATATACACCATGGAATATTACTCAGCCATTAAAAAGAATTCATTTGAACCAGTCCTAATGAGATGGATGAAACTGGAGCCCATTATACAGAGTGAAGTAAGCCAGAAAGATAAAGAACATTACAGCATACTAACACATATATATGGAATTTAGAAAGGTGATAACGATAACCCTATATGCAAAACAGAAAAAGAGACACAGAAATACAGAACAGACTTTTGAACTTTGTGGGAGAATGTGAGGGTGGGATATTTCAAAAGAACAGCATGTATACTATCTATGGTGAAACAGATCACCAGTCCAGGTGGGATGCATGAGACAAGTGCTCCGGCCTGGTGCACTGGGAAGACCCAGAGGAATCGGGTGGAGAGGGAGGTGGGAGGGGGGATCGGGATTGGGAATACATGTAAATCCATGGCTGATTCATATCAATGTATGACAAAACCCACTGGAAAAAAAATAATAATAATAATAAAAAATCATAATTAAAAAAAAAGAATATAAAAAAATATATATATACAAAATAATTTCTGATCATAATAATGGTGGTGATTATTCTTGGTTTCACATTCACAACTACCACTCATATTATTGATGGTAATAACAACTACCACTTAGGATGTACCGAGCACCATCTATGTGCCTTGCATATGTTATTTGGTTAATTTTTACTGCTTTGAGAGTATAGATGAGGAAGCCAAAGTTTAACAAGTTTATGCAAAGTGCTGAGTCATGCAACCAGTCTGCAGAGGAGCTGGGGCTCAAACTCTGGTCTGTCTAATGCCAGAACCCGTGCTCAGACACATACACTATACTCCCTCCAGTGACACAAGATGTCCCTAGCCTTGTCACATCTTATGGTACAAGGACCAACATGATCCTGTCTTTAGAGATACAGATTCAATGACAACAATAAATGGAGTTATCTGGTGCATCCCCTCTCAAATGCCATCCTTCCTTTCATCTGCTACATTCCATGTATCCAAGCACACCCCAGTGACTTGGATTCCTCTGACCAGCCCTCTCTCACCTCCCAGCTCTCACTGAATTCACCTCTCACTGGCCTTTCAGTGCCTTTACTGTCTAACACTTATTTGGCCTTCTTTCATTTCACTTAGGAAGAATATGAAACCAAGAGAAAAGCCACCTAAAAGTGGCTTTAAAGACTATTACTAGCAGTCTGGAGGTAGGGGATTGATGGAAGTTTGGAAAGACAGCGGTTCCATTCCTGAGGAAGGTCCCCTTCCTGCTTTGCTCCACATACGGGTTTTTCTGCCTCAGAACTGTGCTTCATGGTCACAAGATAACTGCCCTACACTAGGCCAACATTCACATTCAAGGCAGGAGACGAGGGGACAATGCTAGTAAGACCTCTCTTCACATACTTTCCCAAATACCTCCAGCAGACCTTATGGCCCATGGGCCAGGGCTGGGTGAAGTGGGCAGCCCTAGCTTCCAGAAAGCAAGTACCTTGCTTCTCCATCTATATTAGAAGTAGGGTCAGAGAAAGGTCCTGGAATGCCTGCTGGGTCAGCCAGTCAAATGTGTCTGCTGCTGTGGTACTGTAGTTTCTTTCAGCTTTTTTTTTTTTTTTTTATGCTTTGTTACTCCCAATAGACCATAAGATTCTTGAGGGCAGAGTTTTCAAAATTAATTCTTGGGACTTCTCAGATGGTCCAGTGGCTAAGACTCCATGTTCCCAATGCAAGGGGCCTGGGTTCGATCCCTAGTCAGGGAACTGGATCCCACTGCTGCAACTAAGAGGTAATATGCCACAAATAAAGATTTTGCACACCGCAACTAAGACCAATTGGTTTACCAATTAATTAGTTAATTAATTATCTTTTACAGTAAAAAAACTGTTATCTTT
This sequence comes from Cervus elaphus, assembly GCF_910594005.1. Lineage (NCBI taxonomy): Eukaryota > Metazoa > Chordata > Mammalia > Artiodactyla > Cervidae > Cervus > Cervus elaphus. The sequence goes on along the minus strand of NC_057839.1, from coordinate 14,658,776 downwards.
TCACCGCTTCCCCTTCTTACTCTCATCATCTTGCAAAGTTCTGCAGCACACTGTTGGTATTATATAAATACCTGTAAAACTGAATGCATTAAGTATAAAATGCACACCTAGAAATACAAGGAGTGTTCTTTTTTATCTCATAAAATCTTGAGTGAGACACAAAAAAGAGAAAGAAAACATTTGAGCAATTCTGTCAAGATTTGACTGTATTTCATTATTGTGGGGGGGGGGGGGCGGAATGCAAAGCTCAGAGCAAGAAGGGAGGTTTCTGAGCTTAATGCTTTCTCTTCTGGCCCCCTTTCTGGCCATTTCTGTGTAGGCTGACCCCGTTACAGAGGTCGAGCAGGAAATAGCACAGGAAGTCAAGCTTATATTTGCTTTTTGTTGGCAGGATGGATGAAAGGTCTGGTGGGGTGAGAATTCGAAACTATTGGTCAAAGTTGACTCAGTAACTCTCCTGACTTGTAACAGGCAAAACGAGGGCCAAACAAGACAATGCTCAGCATTCCTGAAGCTTTTCTGAGCCTCTCAACCCATCCTTATTCATTGCTCTTTTTAAGTATTCATGACACTTTCTTGCTGTCTCTTTCCTATCATCTGTATTTTGGAGTCTAAAGTTCAGAGAACAGAAAGAGCTGCTGGGCTAGAGGAGGCCTGAAATTTAGCTGAGGTCATCACTTATACTAGAAGTAGTTTCAGCTTAGAGCAATAATCTCAGAGCAGTACATTCAATGACATCTACAGTAGCCAGTTTATCAAATGACTTCCAGATGGCTCCGGTGATTCCTAACCCCTGGTATTCGTGTTTCTAGGCAGTCCCATCCACATGGAATAGAGCTGACCTAGGTAACCGTCTGTGGGGTCGCACAGAGTTGGACGTGACTGAAGTGACTTAGCAGCAGCAGCATGTAACCAAGAGAACGCCTGTGCTGAGAACTGTTTGTCATAGCTCTTCTTCCAAGGAGCAAAGTGTCTTTCAATTTCATAGCTGCAGTCACCATCTGCAGTGATTTTGGAGCCCAAGAAAATAAGTCTATCACTTTTCCATTGTTTCCCCGTCTATTTGCCATGAAGTGGTGGGACTGGATGCCATGATCTTACTTTTGAATGTTGAGTTTTAAACGAGCTTTTTCACTCTCCTCTTTCACCTTCATTAGGAGGCTTTTTAGTTCATCTTCACTTTCTGCCATAAGGGTGGTGTCATCTGTATATCTGAGATTATTGATATTTCTTCCGGGCAATCTTGATTCTGGCTTGTGCTTTATCCAGCCCGGCATTTCTCATGATGTACTCAACATATAAGTTAAATAAGCAGGGTGACAATATACAGCCTTGATGTACTCCTTTCCCAATTTGGAACCAGCCTGTTGTTCCATGTCTGGTTCTAACTATTGCTTCTTAAACTGTATACAGGTTTCTCAGGAGGCAGGTCAGGTGGTCTGGTATTCCCATCTCCTTAAGAATTTTCCACAATTTGTGGTGATCCACACAGTCAAAGGCTTTAGCGTAGTCAAGGAAGCAGAAGTAGATGTTTTTCTGGAACTCTCTAGCTTTTTCTATGATCCAACAGGTTTGTTGGTAATTTGATCTCTTGTTCCTCTGACTTTTCTAAATCCAGCTTGAACATTTGGAATTTCTCACAATTTCACCCTTCCTACTGTCTTGTTGGGGCTTCTCCTTTGCCCTTGGACTCGGAGTATCTTTTCTTGGTGGGATTCAACATTCTCCTGTCGATGGCTGTTGAGCAGCTAGTTGTGATTTTGGTGTTCTCTCAGGGAAAGATGAGCACATGTCCTTCTACCCCGCCATCTTGGGCACAAGTTCTGGGCATATGTGAGCCCATGTAAAGCATTTCAACTAAAACTTCCCTTCCTGCAGATGGTTCTTTCACCATGGCAGGGAAGGTCCAACCAGAGCCCCTCGGCTCTCCCAGGTTACATCTCCCACAAGTCCACTTGTCCAACAGGCAGGCTTGGCTCAGGGTTTACAGACACAGACAGGGAGCAGATGTGTAGGGTCAAATGGGACTTCTGTTTGCTAAAACACATCGCTTTTGTACAATTATAGGCTCTCATGGTTGGAAATGTCTTTGGAAGTCATATAGCTCAACGTTTGCATTTTATAGGCTAAGGATGAAAGGATAATGAGAAATACCTGGGGTTCATGATGTTCAGGACCATAGCACTATGTCTTGTCCTCCTTCCCACATTGCTCAACCTCCCCCACAGCCTACTTATCTTGCTAAGAGAGAACTCAGAATATTTCTTCTGTCATCTCTCTACAGTTTGGGAAATGACCATATCATGGGCTCGGGAGTAACCTTCACTTGGAGACTCCTCCATGGGGATCATCTAAGGCTTTCATAACACATTTACTACAATTTTTACTTAACCTCTCTGTGACTCAGTTTCTTCATCAACAAAATGGGTATAAGAATAACACTTGTATGTTGGAAGAATTAAATGAGGGTAAAAACTATGTAAAGAACTTAACTCAGTGCCTGGCATGCAGATAACTCCCAATAAATGTTAACCACCGAAAAAAAAATCACAGAAAGAAAACATCTCTATGGAGTATGGAAGTAGTAAAGATGCACCATAGGGGAAGTGGGTTTCTTCAGTCAGAAGTGGAGTGTTTATCAAAAGTTGTTCTGGCCTCCCAATATCACAGAAAGGCCAGATTAGGGGAATAGAGGCCACCATAAGGAGAGGATCTGGGGAAGCAGACAGCTGAGAAGAGCCTTTATCCTCCTAACCATTCTGAGAATGTGGTCCTTGGTCAGCTCCCAGAGAAACCAGGTAGGGAATGAATGAAACACACAAGGGTGATAGCAAAGAATCCAGGGTTTCCCTCCTCTTACCAGGCTCTCTGTAAAGCAGGTTCAGAGTGAGCATCCCTGGCAGTCCAGTGGTAAAGAAGCCAACGCAGGGGACACGAGTGTGATCCCTGGTCGGGGAAGACCCCACAGGCCCTGGAGCAACTAAGACCTAGCACCATAACTACCGCGCCTCTGCTCTAGAGCCGGGGCCTTCAACTATTGGGCCCATGTGCAGCAACTATGGCAGCCTGCGTGCCCCCGAGCCTGTGCTCACAAGAGAAGCCCACGCACAACAAAGGAGACCCACCATAGACAAATACAATGAAATAAATAAATCTTAAAAAGAAACGCGGACCCAGGACTGGACACACCCTCAGGCGCTCAGGCCCTGGGATTCCCCACTCCTCTCTGGGCCCTTCCATTCACCACAGCTCCTTCCACAAGGCTGCTGGCTGGTATCCAGGTGCAGCTGTGGCTTTGCCTGGAAGGATGCAGAAATTCACTCTTCCTCACCCCTCCTGTGAGTCATACTCCGGCCTTGCCCACTTCCACTCACCTCAATAGCATCTTCTCCCAAGAGAACAGAAGAGCAAGCAAGCCTGAATGGACAGCTTATTTGTTGGGAAGTCTTAGGGTATTTGTGGGTAGTGATTAGGTCTTAACACCAACTTGCTAAGCAACTTTGGGCAGGTAACTTAGCCTCAGATGCCACATCCATAAAATGAAGTTAATTGGACTCTCCCCTGCTGTCCTCCCAGGCAGGGAGTGGGTTTGGATCAGTGAACTGATGAAAGAAATTGCCTCAGGATGTCAGGTGTCCTGACTGATCTGATGAATTTCTCTGACGGACAAAAAAAGGAAAAGAGAGGAAACAGAAAGAGGTAGGTGTGAAGAGAAAGAGGAGAGAGAAACGGGAGGGAGGGAAGGAAGAAGAGGAAGACACAGAGAGAGAGAAATTTTTTAAAAGCTATGGTAATTTCACATATAAACAAGCTTCATTCTCACTCTCTAGCCTCAGGAGAAAGGAGACACTGACTTTCTAGTCCCCAAAAAGCCTTCCAAAGAGTGAAGGGATCCTGAGGGACTTGAGAAGAAAAGGGGATTTCATTCTCCTCAAGATGAATTCTGTACATTCACGCTCTCAAGATAACCCCCTGTCTGGCTTTGTAACTATGTTTAGTGTCACCCTGAAAAGTTTAGGGTCTGTGAGTCTATTTGTTTGCTTGGAAGTAAGTGGAATAGGTAAGCCTGTAGGATGGTGGTGTTTGCCTGAAAGAAGTGATGCTTCCTTAGAATTCCCCCATTCTGTCCAATGTTCTATACAAGTGGTCCTCAAAGTGTGATTTCCTGGGAACTTGTATGAAAGAGAAATTCTTGGATCCTACTGAGACCTACCAAATCAGAAATTCAGCAATTTATGTTATAACAAGCCATCTGGGTTGATCCTAATGCTTGGCAAAATTTGAGAATCATTGATCCTACCACTGCTCCTTAAATGTTAATGTACATGCAAAGCACTTAAGACTGTGTTAATCTTCAGGATTTAATTTAGCAAGTCTAGGTACTCCACGCATTTACTGAGCTCCAGGTGTTGCTTATGCTCTGGTCTTTGGACCACACTTGGAGTAGCAAAACTCCACATCAGTGCTTCACATAGAAGTTCCCATGAGAATCATCAGAGAACATTTTTTTAGCCTATCAGTGCTTCAGCTTCATCCCCAGAAATGCTGATTCAATTGGTCTAAGGTTGTACCCCAGGCCCAGCATTTTTTATAAACCTCCCCAGGGACCAGCCTCTCACTAGGATAAAAACTGCTTCCTACACTTTCAACTTTATTGCATTCAGATAAAAATGCTTTGATTCTTGTTTGTTTTATACTCACTCAAGAGTACAGGCAGACCTCTGAGATATTGTGGGTTCAGTTCCAGCCCACTTCAATAGAGCAAACAATGAAAAAAGTGAGTCACACAGTTTTTTTTTTTTTTTGGTTTTCCAGTGCATATAAGGTTTATGCTTATATGATACTGCTGTCTATTAAATGCAAAATAGCATCATGTCTGAAAAAAAAGATGTACAAGGACTTCCCTGGTGGTCCAGAAGCTAAAACTCTGAGCTTCCAATGCAGCGGACTAGGGTTCAATCCCTGGTCAGGGAACTAGATCCCATATGCTGCAACTAAGACCCAGTGTAGCCAAAAAGAAAAAAAAACAAAACTATTTACATTCATTAACTTTAAAACATTTTATTGCTAAAAGGAAATCATTGCCAAAAAGGCAACCTACTGAAGGGGGATGAATAAATTATATGACTGATAAGAGGTTAAGATCCAAAACATATAAACAGCTCATACCTATTAACATCAAAAAAACAAACAACCAAATAAAAAATGGGCAGAAGAACTGAATAGACACTTTTCTTAAGAAGACATACAGATGGCCAACAAGTCTGTGAAAAGATGTTCAATGTCATTAATCATCAGAGGAACACAAATTAAAACCACAATGAGATATTACCTCACACCTGTCAGAAGAGCTAACAAAAAGACCACAAATAACAAATGTTGGTGAAGATGTGGAGAAAAGGGAACCCTCTTACACTATTGCTGGTAAGGTAAATTGATGCAGCACTGTGGAAAACAATATGGCACTTTCTGAAAAAGCTAAAAATAGGACTTCTATATGATCTAGAATTTCACTGCTGAGTATTTATACAAAAAGACCCCAAAACACTAATTTGAAAACATACCTGCACCCCAATGTTCATAGTAGCATTATTTACAATTGCCAAGATTTTAAGTGTCCATCACCAGAGGAATGTATAAAGAAGATGTGTTGTGTATATATACACAATGGAATACTACTCAGTCATAAAAAAGAATGAAAATTTGCCATGTGCAACAACACAGATGGACCTGGAGGGTATTATGCTAAGTGAAATAAGTCAGACAGGAAAAAGCAAATACCGTATGATAATATGTATACATGGGACCTAAAATAATAAAACAAACTAGTGAATATAACAAAAGAGAAACAGACTTACAGTTATGGGGAACAAACTAGTGGTTACCATGGGAAAAGGGTAGAGGGGAAGAGCAAGATAGGGGTAGGGGATTAAGAGGTACAAACCACTATGTATTAAATAAATAAGCTACAAGGGCAATGCAGGAAATATAACCAATATTTTATAAGAACTGTAAATGGGATGTAACCTTTAAAAATTGTAAATCACTATATTGTAAACCTAAAACTTATGTAACACTGTAAATCAACTATACCTCAACAACAAGTGTACTTTATAGCTAAAACATGCTAACCATCATCTGAGCCTTTCGTGAGTTGTAATCTTTTTGCAGTAATATCAAGGATTACAAATGTAAAAATATTGAAAAAGTATAAATTACTGTGAGAATTACCAAAATGGTACACAGACACAAAGTGAGCAAATGTTGTTGGAAAAATGGTGCTAACAGACTTGCTCAATACAAGGTTGCCACAAACCTTCAATTTATATATTTGCAAAGTGCAATAAAGCTTAAATGCAATAAAACAAGGTATGCCTGTATATGCATTTTAAGCACCTGATCATATCATAGCAGTGCATATCAGCAAAGTAGCAGATCTAGTGATATAAGGGTAAAGAGAACTTGAGGCATTAAGAAGGGAGGAAAGACTCTAGAAGTACTACAGAGTCAGGAAGTTGGAAGCACTGATGCCTGACTGTGTTTGTTACATTTCTTTGGAGTTGCATAGTATTTCTTTGAGGATCAAAGGGAATTCTTCAATTGTAGGAGCTGCCAGGAAACACCATGAAAGATAGAAATGGCAAAAAAGATTATTGGGTGTCTGGGATAACACACTGGGTTATCTTGGTCTTTCAAATGAAACCACAACTCTGCAAGTTGTAGAATATTGATAGTAATAGAAACCATTTTTGTTTTCATAGAAATGCAAATTATGTGGAGATATACTCAATTTTTGTTCTATAGATATGGACCAATTTTATATCCATCTATAAATGCATTTCAGCATTCCTAATGGCCTATGTATGTGAGTTTTTAACCTTTGAAACAGTTGTGCCATTTTGCCATTCCTTAATTTATTGGTGAGTTAAATACAATCTTTGATGAGTTGATTTTATTTTGTATTTGTAGAGGGTTATAGTTTTATCACTGGGGGTGGGGGGGATAGCCTTTAGCAAAGGGGATGAACTTCATTGTATAGTTGTTAATAGGTTGAATAATGGCCCCCAAGAGATGATGACTCCCTAATCCCCAAGACCGCTGAATATGTTTCCTTCCCTGGTAAGAGGGAGTTTAGTGATGTGATTGAGTTAAGAATCTTGAAATGGGAAAATTGTACTGGATTATTTGCAGGGGGTAGAGGGTAGACAGTGTAGTCATAATAGTCCTTTTAAGTGGGAGACAGAAGGATCACATCAGAGAGGGGATATGATGACAAAAACAGAGTTTCAAGTGATGAGCATAGGGACCACAAGCCAGAGATGCAGGATGTCTCTAGAGACTGGAAAAGGCAAGGAAATGGATTTTCCCCCAGAGCTTCTTGAAGGAATGCAGCTCCACCTTGACTGTAGCTCTTATGACCTGGACTTTGGAGCTCCAGAATTATAAATTAATACATCTGTATTGTTATAATTTGTTACATCAGCAACAGGAAACTAATATAGTAGTGGTCAGAAGGCTGCTTCTGGTTCCCTTCAAAGGCAATTAATCACATGAGTTTGCTTTGACAAGCAGTGACACTCCAGGCTCTGCTCCCACCTCTAGCGCTCCATGGCTGAAAGGGGAAGCCTTGACTTACATTCCCTCCGGTTTGATGTTTGAGCTTCCCTGGCTGAATGCTACCTCACTTCTAATAACCTTCGAGTCAATCGCCTATTCTTTACCCTCTCACGCAGGCTTAGCAAAAACGATACTTCTGAGGTTTAAACCCTCAGTGCTTGGAGGCCCTCCTCTCAGCCCTCTGTAACTTACTCTTGTTCGTGTCATTTTTCTAATGGCAGAAAGTGAAGAGGAACTAAAGAGTCTCTTGATGAAAGTGAAAGAGGAGAGTGAAAAAGCTCACTTAAAACTCAACATTCAAAAAACTAAGATCATGGCATCTGGTCCCATCACTTCATGGCAAATAGATGAGGAAAAAGTGGAAATAGTGACAGATTTTATTTTCCTGGGCTCTAAAATCACTGCAGACAGTGACTGCAGCCACAAAATTAAAGAAGCTTGCTCCTTGGAAGAAAAACTATGACAAACCTAGATAGCATATTAAAAAGCAGAGACATCACTTTGCTGACAAAGGTCTGTAGAGTCAAAACTATGTTTTTTTTCCAGTAGTCATGTATGCATGTGAGAATTGGATCATAAAGAAGGCTAAGCGCTAAAGAATTGATGCCTACAAATTGTGGTGCCGGAGAAGATTCTTCAGAGTCCTTTGGACAGCAAGGAGATCAAGCCAGTCAATCCTAACAGAAATCAACCCTGAATATCTTTGGAAGGACTGATGCTAAAGCTTCAATACTTTGGCCACCTGGTGTGAAGAGCCAACTCATTGGAAAAGACCCTGATGCTGGGAAAGACTGAAGGCAGGAGAAGCGGATGACAGAGGATGAGATGGTTGGATGGCATCACCGACTCAATGGACATGAGTTTGAGCAAACTGTGGGAGATGGTAAAGGGCAGGGAAGTCTGGCATGCTGCAGCTCACGTGGTCTTGGAGAGTCAGACATGACTGAGCGACTGAACAGCAACCAAGGACCATGGCTTGGCTGACTCCCAGAGGGCCATCAAATGAGTGGCTGGGCCTCCCTCTTCGTCCCAGGGGGCTCAGCAGCTCTGCTCTGCCTCCTTCTCTAACGAGATACTCCCAGCATGGCCTTCACACTGCAAAGGAATGAGTTCCAAAAATGTCCCCTGATCCCTGAACCTGATCTCCTTGTTCTCTTATCCTGAATCCTGGTTTTTTTCCCACTCATCTAAGCACTCTGGGCTTCTGAATGCTTTCTCACTTACAAAAGCAGTTATGGAAACCCCTACCTGCTATATCAATCGCTGAACCAAGAGAACAGCAAAGAGACACAGCCCTTGACCCTTGGGTGCTCAGAATTTAAGACACGGACAAGATAGCCCACTTAAACATGAGATGGTGAACAGATGAGAAAGAAGTTAACCATTTAGGTCAAGGCTAAAAGTACAGGGTGGCCAGAGTGGCTGCGGCGGGGAGGAAGGACGGGAAGGGCCCATCAGGTCCAGTCCAGGCAGGAAGAAGTGAGAAGCTGCTGCATTCCAGTGATCAGCGCTGGGCCGGGCTTTCATGAGCTTCACAAACGTCATGAACCCTTCGTAGTGGGTAACGAGCTGCTTCCCAGATACCTGCAGTTCAAATAGGAACCCAGGGAGGACAGCCTTGGAGGGCACTGGCCCAAAAGCTTCAGAGCCGTGTGAGTCAGAAGACACTATTCATGCCTAATAAGAACCCTGTGGACAGACCTCTCCAGGAGAAACAAAATCACGTTACAGCCCCATTGAACCATTATAGTTGATTTTTCAGCCAACTGCACCTAGAGCAAGCTGGAGAAAGGTACCAATTAGCTGTTTTGAGGTAGCGGCAGTCAGGAAAACAACCCCGAGCTCCAATCTTGTCATTTTTCCTTGCTAGACAAGCAGAGAGGCAGAGCTTTGTGAAAAACACCATCCCAGGAGGCATTCCCACCACAAGGAAATAGCAGGGTGGGGCTGGTGCCTGGGCTGTTTCATTAGGAGAAATCCCCAGACTATTCTCCTCCGCTGCCTTCTAAGAAACAGGTCTAGGAAGGGGACTATTTCTACACCCTCGAAGACTTAAAGAGGAAGGATAATGACAAAATATCAGTGGGAAAAAGCTATTTTTAAATAGATGCACTAACCAGGAAGCATCATCTTCTCTGTCTTCCTCTCTGCCTCATTTTAGGAGAATGAGGAACAGGATGTGGTTCCAGGTTAGTGTGGCTAGAAGGCACCCCCCAGAGCTCCCTTGATAGGGATTTCTGCTTGTCCTACTTGCTTTTTAAAGAAGTATTATTATTTTCTTATCAGAGTAATGCATGGGTATGTTAGAAAATAAAATGACACTGGATGAGATTTATTGAATGCTTCCTATAGGCCAGACTTGTCAATGTATCCATGACTCATGTCATCCACATTGTACTGATGATAAAACGAAGGCTGGCTGATCATCACTAACTTTCCCAAGGTCACGATGCTACTAAGTAGTGGCATTAAAATGTGAACTCTAAAAGTTTTTTCCTCTAGAATCAACACATTTAACGAGCAGGAATTCATTTAAGCAAGTTTACAATAAAAATTTGAAGTTTAACACCTTCAGAAGTAAAAGCACCAGATTCCTAAAACACATGCACACACTTCACTGTCCCACTTACGAGAGGCATCTACTTTTAACTCTTGAGGTGTGTCTTTGGGTTTCTACCACTGTAGTTCTAAATAATATTCATATACTTATAACTCTTGGTTTATAATTTATCTATAAGTTATTTACTTATTATGGTAGATGAGCATTATAGCGCCTTTATGTTTCAATATAACTATAATTACAGTTTTTGGTTAAATACTTATTCTGTGTTTTATATTTGACTACTGTTCACTTCTAAGTCAAGTAATGTACACTATTTACATTCCCTATATTGTATAACTTTTTGTTTCTCCTGTAGCTAATTATTACCTAATTTTTTTATTTGCTTAGGGTTTTTAATCAATGGCAACATCTTTCTGTGTCTTCTATAATGATGTACCATGGCTTTTAATAAAAATTTTTTTCATCTTCAAGCCCACATCGGATGACTAAGTTTTTACATCTCTCTGGAGGCATTGCTCCCAGCACCTTCTTTTCTCTTGTTCCCCTTTGGGCTGGGATTCTGCATTCTTGTTGCACAGCTGTGGTTTGGGGACTTCCCTTTGCCATCATTCAGGGAATTCCCTTCACCTCTTTCCTGCATGAATCTCCTGCTTCCTAAAATCCCTGTCTTCCTCTTTAATAGTTTATACCCTGTTTGGGTCAGCATATCCTTCAACAGCTTCCTTAAAAAATGGCACAGTAGCTATTTGGAGTCCAAGGGGGTTCAAATAACTTGCATGTAGCTTTTAAACACTCCTCTCAGTTTTATAATCTCCCTCACCCAATCTCCTCCCATATTTTGCAATATTTGTCTTTGATTTTGATGCCTTTCCAGAGTCCTGAAGGTGAATTGGTTAAATTTATTTCTTCCTTTATAGACCCTGAGTTTTGACCTTGACCTGTTTTGCTAAGTCATATACCAAACTTCCATCTACTTTTTGTCTCCATATCTCCTGTTTCAGGGCTTCATTTGGCTTCTAGTATCATGAAAGGCAGTGTTGCTGTTTCCTGTGATTCTTCTTACTAAGAGGATGGATTTTGAGAGGGGAATGGGCTCTTGTTACTCTGCTATCATTAAGCCCCATGTCTCTTTATCACTGGCTCTCTTACGGGGTTGGTACTGGGCAAGGTTGGATCATAAGATGATCAATGCTCTTTACTCAATAAATGTCCCACAAGGCCAATTCATTATTACCTCTGCAGTCAATTGATGGCTTGAAGGCCTAGGAACCAGGATCATTTTTTCAAACTTAAAGGCTCAAGCTTGCTTTGTCCACCTTCATATCCACTTTAATCCTGGTGGGATGCTGTTTTTCAGTCCTTGGATGGGTGGTAACTAAGTGCCTAATAATCACCAGAGAAGGAAAGAGAAAAGAAAAAGAAATTCCCAGAGCTTCTGAATCCATAGTATTCAGGCATTTACCTTTTTAGAAGTGCTCAGGGAGGAGGCCCTCAGACTTCACTTTGAGCAACACTTAAGACAACTTCTGTTACATCTCTCCTTGCCGGGCTGCCTGTCTCCCTTTTGTTCTACTTCCTATCCGATAAAGAAACTTGAGTTACAGCTCAATGTGCTTTACTTGTAAAATAGTTACTTGTCAGTCTCGTTCTGTAATCACGTTACAACTTGTTCTTATATATTTACAATTCCTATGTCTTGATTTGATTTTAGTGCCTGAACCCAGCCAACATCCCCATTGGACACATGAGTCGCTCTGGAAAGAATAATAAACAAACCTTGATTGAGCACCTGTGTGCCAAGCATTAGCCTAAGTGCTTCACAGTTACTCATTAAATCACACAACCCTAAGAGGTAGATACCATTATTATCTGATTGTTATAGTAGCAAAACTCATGGCAAGAGAGTGGAACAACTTACCCAGATCACACAGCTAGCAAGTCAAAGAGCCAGGAATGACTGAAATATAAGGAACTGCCAGTCCTTTCAACAATTATCAAGGGACTGAGGAAGGAACAAGACCCAAGCAGCCCCCAAATGACTCATCAGCTTCTATCCTTCAGCTTCCTGACCACCACACAGGTGTTCCCTGGTGGAGCAGGTGGCTACAACCGGAAGCACTGCCGAGAGGTAACAGCAGCAGCTGCTGTTAGAAGTGCTAAAGCAACATATGTGGACTTGAGTCTGGGATAGTTATTATGGGGTGACACTGCTAATAAATCTGAATTCACAAATCTGCTCAGTCAGAGCTAAGGGTCCCCACAATTGAAGCTACCTAACCCTAAAATTATCAGTGTCAGAAGAGTGGTAGAAACTGTGATGGAAACAAAGGAAATGATAAGTCAGAGTCTAATCATGGAGGTAATGATGCTTACAGCAAAGCAAGTCTTCTGGGGAATGAAATAGACCCTTTCCAAATCTCCCCTTCCCCATTTATAAAGTACTGATTATATATATATATATATATAATATACACACACACACGTACATATATATGTAATAAAGTTAGTAAGGACTTAATAAGTGGACATATAAATAGTATAGCATAGCACCTGACACTAAGTGTTCAGTAAACATTAGTTCTTCTTATTAAATCTTTTTGTTCATTTAAGTTTCTGACCCGGATGGAATTTTTCATAAGAGCAAAAAGATGGATAACACTATAAGGTTTTAATTTTTTTTATTTGGTCTCTGCTTAACTCTGTGAAAATAGAAATACCTTGATTTATAAACAAATAATCAAATCAGTCTTCTATAACCACTGCAGCCTGTGGGAACCTCTTGACCTTCAGTAGCATCTTTTTCATGTTACTCACTTGGTACTTAATCAAACCACCAGAAGCCACAGAGACCATTATTTGGCCTTCTGAACAAATGCCTCTCTCCAAACACCTTATCTCCCACAACCTGCTTGTGAGATCCTTAGAAATCTTAGAGAACTGGTTTTGTATCAGTATTTCTTCTAAAAGTCTTCAGCACAAGTAGGTATTAAACTTTCATTTCATAATGAATAGGAATCACCATTCTGATGATATTCTTGCCCAATACAAAAAAGAAAGTTCAAGCACCAGTCATTTTATGAAGACTGCTTCTTTCTAGCAACCCAGGCAAGACACTGGCTTTTGTCCTTCCCTGAGCACAAGAAGGTCCTGGGGGCCAGTTAGCACAGGTTTAGCAGAGGCCTGTGGATGTCTGGATGAATCCACAGAAGAGTTATTTTTCTCGGCTGCCTTACCCCACTTCAGGCTTCACTGGTGGTTCAGTGGTAATGAATCTGCCTGCTAATGCAGGAGACTTGGGTTCAATCCCTGGGTCAGGAAGATCTCCTGGAGAAGGAAATGGCAACCCACTCCAGTATTCTTGCCTGGAGATCCCACGGACAGAGGAGCCTGGCAGGCTACAGTCCATGGGGTCACAAAGCAGTCAGACATGACTTCAACTAAACAACAACCACCCCACTTCAGACCCTCACCCTTGACCCCTGCTGTACTGAAAAAGCCTCAGGGCAGTGGATCTTCATCCTTAAGGCTGGCAAGCCAGCCTCTGTCCTGCGATGCTTCCAAAAGCACTCCTTATACCAAGACATTCAGAGTCTTTTTGGCCAAAATCTAAGCTTCTACTAAAACAGTTTTAAACCACCTCTACCCCTTTTCCTCCCAAGTCTCCCCTGCATGAACCTCCTGTTCCAGCCAGAATGGCCTGTTTATTGCATCTTGTCCTCTCTTGAATGTGGGACATTTGTACCCTGGTGGGACATGACTGAGCGACTTCACTTTCACTTTTCACTTTCATGCATTGGAGAAGGAAATGGCAACCCACTCCAGTGTTCTTGCCTGGAGAATCCCAGGGACGGGGGAGCCTAGTGGTCTGCCGTCTATGGGGTCGCACAGAGTCAGACGGGACTGAAGCGACTTAGCAGCAGCAGCAGCAGCTCACCAAGATACATTCAATGAGCTCCTCTCCCACCTATGTGTCAAAACTCCAGTAAAACCCTACATCCTCCAGGAGGAAGTCCTCCATGCTAATTCACAGAGATCCTCTCTCTCTCAAGTTGCTGTAGTTACCCTTCCATATTTATCATATGCCCTCTTTTGGCAGTTGTATTTTTATGTGCAGATATGTTATTTCCTCTAATGATAACATTTGAATGTTTGCTCTGTGCCACTTAATTTATAAATGCCTAGTTAACTGAAAGTTTATAAATGACTAAAATTAACTGTTAATTTTCACAACAAATGTATGAGGCAAGTCCTGTTCTTAGCCTCACATTAAATTAGAGAACTGGGACAGAAAGAGGTAAAGTAGGTTGCCTAGTAAGTGGTAGAGCCGGTAGACCTAATACTCTATGTACATAACCACTGTGCTTTGCCCTGCATACAATAGTCACTCAGTAAATATTTGCTCATCAATTAATTGTTGATTTTCCCACCTATCCTCTGACCCAGTCCTGCCTACACTAACTTCTTGAAGAGAGCCTGGCTTGGGAAAATGACCAAACATCTTCATTATGTTGACCTCCTTGGAATAAAAGTATTCCCCAAATAGCTGAAACTGTGCTATTTTGATTCTGTAGTTCATCACTGCGGTTTGCGATTCCACTCTGAAATTCTTTGTTGCCAGAACCCCCCAGATATAAGGCCTGGTGCAAAGTTGTTATTTTTGGTATCAGAAAGTTGGGGATGTTCCTGTTTGAAACATTGTCTATTTACATTCCTTAGCCCAAAATAGTCTGAAGTGTCAGTATTATGTCTTCATGTTTCCAAGAGAATGTGATGATGTTACATCAATAATCATGAGTTTCCAAGAGGTGTTTTTGCCCTTTCCAGGTTTTGGGAAAGTGTATTGTGATAATGAGTAAGGTCATATTTATGAAGCGATGCCAGTGTATCTCTTTCCCCAATATGAGAAGGAAGATAGAGTGTGTATGGAATTAAGTCGTTGGCAACACACAGGAGTAAGTGACCCACATTACAGCAAAAGTTCTCACAGCTCCCACATTGCAGAGTCATGGACCAGCCCACTCCTTCTGGCTTTATCCTGGCCCCCAAAAGCAAATCACACTTCCAAGGCCATTCCTGTGGGATTGCAGGACCCAAGACCCATTATACCATGTGAGAACCTTTATTTTCTCCCGTTATTATTGAGATAAATTCTAGTTACAGTAAATAACATCAAGGACAACATTCAGGGGGAAAATTCAGACAAACTCATCCTGATGGCCTGTTTATGAAAGAGGAGGAAGGAGGTTTGCTGCCAATCACTGTCACATCACAACCCTATTCGCCTACTGTCTGCGTGCTCACAGTTCCACCAAAGAGCCAAGAAAATGGTTTATTCGTTATTGTCTGGCTTTAAAGCAAGCGTATCAGAACTCAGTCATTTATATCAGTATGTTCTTAAAGGTAGTTCTTAAAAACATTAAGAGGTTGGACCTTCAATCCCCAACCTGCCACTGCTGACAGAGTTATTTCTTCCTTTTTGGAATTGTCTTTAGAACAGGATATCATATGTTATCACTCAAAGTGGGGCACTTGGAGAGTGACAGTAGGTATTATTAAAAATTAAGCTAAGACAACTAGGGAAAACTCAATCTTAGGCAACTAGAATGGGTGATTACTTTGCTCTAGAGCTTCTTCAGAAAATCAGTTTTTGTCATTTATTGACCAAAATGTTCTTACTTAGCTGATATAGGTATAATATTATTTAGAGTTCATACAATATAATAATTTCATAAGATAAATACCATAAAAACATGTTTCATACTATTTAGAAATGTGCATGTATAAACAGACTGAATTGACATCAGGTCATGACAATGGTTGATTCTAGGAAATAGAGAGGAAAATGGGATCAGGGAGAACAAAGAAGACTTCAGCTTTACCAGGGACACTTTTTTAAAACCCATGATAGTAAAATTCAGTTCAGTTCAGTTGCTCAGTCATGTCGAACTCTTTGCGACCCCATGGACTGCAGCCCGCCAGGCCTCTGTGTCTATCCACCAACTCCCGGAGTTTACTCAAACTCATGTCCATTGAGTCAGTGATGCCATCCAACCATCTCATCCTCTGTCATCCCCTTCTCCTCCCAGCTTCAATCTTTCCCAGCATTAGGGTCTTTTCCAGTGAGTCAGCTCTTCACATGAGGTGGTCAAAGTACTGGAGCTTCAGCTTCAGCATCAGTCCTTCCAATGAATATTCAGGACTGATTTCCTTTAGGATGGACTGGTTGGATCTCCTTGTAGTCCAAGGGACTGACTCTCTAGAATCTTCTCCAATACCACAGTTCAAAAGCATCAATACTTTGGTGCTCAGTTTTCTTTATAGTCCAACTCTCAAATCCATACATGACTACTGGAAAAACCATAGGCTTGACTAGACGGGCCTTTGTTGGCAAAGTAATGTCTCTGCTTTTTAACATGCTGTCTAGGTGCATGTCTTTTCTTCCAAGGAGTAAGCATCTTTTTATTTCATGGCTGCAGTCACCACCTGCAGTGATTTTGGAGCCCCCCAAAATAAAGTCTGACACTGTTTCCACTGTTTCCCCATCTATTTCCCATGAAGTGATGGGACCAGATGCCATGATCTTAGTTTTCTGAATGTTGAGCTTTAAGCCAATTGTTTCACTCTCCTCTTTCACTTTCATCAAGAGGCTTTTTAGTTCCTCTTCACTTTCTGCCATAAGGGTGGTGTCATCTGCATAGCTGAGGTTGTTGATATTTCTCCCAACAATCTTGATTCCAGCTTGCGCTTCATCCAGTCCAGCGTTTCTCATGATGTACTCTGCATATAAGTTAAATAAGCAGGGTGACAACATACAGCCTTGACGTACTCCTTTTCCTATTTGGAACCAGTCTGTTATTCCATGTCCAGTTCTAACTGTTGCTTTGTGACCTGCATACAGATTTCTCAAGAGGCAGGTCAGGTGCTCTGGTATTCCCATATCTTTCAGAATTTTCCAGTTTATTGTGATCCACACAATAGTAAAATTATAGTAAAATTAGACACTTACAAATTGCACATAAATATTGGCAATACTATCTTTAGCAGTTGCTATTTTTTTTTTTTTCAGAATTAAGGGGAAAATAGAGGTTTTACTAAATGTCACTTCAGGTAACTGAAAAGAATGGATGCAACACACATCAGAGACACAACTTTCCAGAGATTCTCTGTACACACTTCCCATCTGAAGTCCCCCTGTCAGCAACCCTTCTCTCTCTGACCCACTGCCCTTGAATGTATTAATTCTCTCCCTTTCCCTCCTTTGCACAAGAAAAAGTCACTTGATCTACTTTCAATTTCTGTCTCAGTCTTTCTGGGGCAAAACATGTGAAGACACGGGCATTCATCCCAAGCACAGAATAAATTGGGAGCTGGTAACTAGCTTCTGTAGATAGAGCTTCTCAAACTTTAATGCACTTGGAGGCACTTGGGGATCTTGTTGAAATGCAAACTCTGATTCAGTAGCACTGAGATTTCCTTGGTCTACGGAACTCCCTGATGTCTTGGTGCTACTGACCCCTGGACCACATTTGGAGGAAAGAGGCCTTGGAAACTGAGTGATATATTCATGAAGGAGGGGGAGAGGAAAGGGCTGGTGGGAGCCTGCAATTACAATTCAGTGTTTTTCCCTGTGCTCCTTGTCACACACACACAATCTGCCACCCTGACCCCAGCAATATCCGTTGTGGCCTCTCAGTCTGATTTTTATCACTTCCCTTGAAACATTTTCTATACTTGCAGAGTAAACCTAAACATAATGTTGGGCTCTGTATCAAAGAGGGGGTGGATGTTATCAGAAGAACATTTACAGTATTAAACTCAGATTGTCAGAGGCTCGATATTGTTTTCTGACATTTATGACCCTGCTTCTAAAAAGAGAAGAAATGAAAAGGTGAAAATAATTGCATTAAGTACCATTTCCATTAGTAGTTTTGTGACAACTGTCATTCATTTATAGACTAATTAAAATAATCAACACTTTATCACTGTAGATTTTTTTTGTTTTTAATGGCCTTACTGCTTAGGATAAAGCCAGACCCAGAAAAATTATTTACCTAGTGATTGAGGAATCCTCAGGAAACTTAACTCTTTCCCCATCCTCCTCATTTCTAATCTGTTAAACTGCTGTGACCTGAAGCTTCTGGCCATTTTTGTCTACTGAATGAAACTGATGGGGTGAAAGATTCTATTTTGCCCTAGAAAAGCTCTTAAACAATGATTGTTGTTTTATGTATGCGTAAACCCATATACGGAAACACTTAACACGGGCTGAACACCCCATTAATTCTTTTTAAAATGTTTACTCCTAATAATCCTAAAGTGTACATAATATTATGATCCCCATTGTACAGATGAAAAAACTAAGACACAGAAGTTAAGAAACTCAACCAGGGTCACATAGCTAGTGTCAGGCAGAGTTATTTCTAAAGTCCATATTCATACCCACTTCCATGGAATGAACTGTATGTTAGTTTGGGCTCCCTCAAAATTAGAGCCTGAGGTAAGTGCTTGAATGCAAGCTATTTATTCAGAGATGATCCCTGGTAATAAAATAAAAGAGAGAAGGGGGTGGAGGTAGTGAAATTGGAAAGGAAGAGGACCCAATATAAATGAGCATTATCCAAAGCCCTGAGAATCACAGAGAAAACCCCAGAAACATCTACCTAAAAGAGGGTAGGCTGCAACACAGACCCAGGGTCCACCTCCACATTGACTGAAGGTCACCCCAAGGGCAAACCCCTACTTCTGGGCTGCGTTTGCACAGTAAATGGCCTGGGAGAGGGTTATGAACAGACGTGGAACTACGTCAGGGCACCAATCATCACAAAGTGAGTCTGGTCTGGGCACGGCTGAAATCAGAGGTGATTGAGCTGATGTGACAGGGCTCTGGCAATATTGACACAGGCCGCCTCTAGAGGCAGTGACAGGCGGTGTTGAAGGACTGCCCATGGGAAACTGCTGAGCATGTAGGCTAGATCATCCCTTCATATAGGCAACTCTATAATTCTTTAAGTAAAAGTTCATAGGGACCTTCATACTTTGGCAATAATAAACATGGTATATCTTTGACATTATAATTATCAAGAGTAATGAGAAATATCGGGACTTCCCTGGTAGTCCAGTGGCTAAAACTCCATGTTTCCAATGAAGTGGGTCTGAGTTCGAAACCCGGTCAGGGAACTAGATCCCAAATGCCACAACTAAGAGCTGGCATGCTACAGTGAAAATCAAGACACCATGTGCCACAACTAAGATCCAGCACAGCCAAATACACAAATAAAAATAAATATTAACACTAACAACAACAATAAAATGCAATGGAAGTATAATGTAAGGGAATACTGTCAATTGTAGCCAACTTCTTTTCATCCAAGTACGATTTAGACATGACCCCCTAATAGTAACACTTCCAATAGAGAAACAAGTCCTTTTGAAATTTGTGTTAATGTACTCTGACTTTGGTACATTGGAGGGAGAAAACTTCCTGTAGACTCTCCACCAGAGGCCATTATGATTAAGAACACAAGATTTCCAATCTTCTAATGATAATTTCAGGTCAGGAATGTGTCACACAGGAACGTGCATATATGTTCTCTTGCTAAACAGACACTCTCAGTTACCAAGGGAGGTTTTGAAAACTGGAAGCTGATTTCCTGTGCTCAGCGCAACACCATCCCTCCTACCCATTTTATTGAATTCCTGAGTTCGTACCAGAAGGACTCTTGGTAAAGACTCAGTTTTGTCCACTGACTCACAGTTGTGGTTAAAGTTGAAGAAATTCTGTCTTCTGCCTCTGGGCCACGGGCCATTTCTAAGTTCACAGATTCTATTTGGTCACTTCAGGATGCTTCTGGGGAATCATGTGTTAGGACTGTGGGGAGTCGGGATCGGCTCAGGTCACATCAAAGTGCAGCCCAGCCTAGCCTATGCAGCTGGTCAGGGTTTGGCCCCACTGGTGAAAGGATGGGCTGGAGGTCAGCTTTGTTGGTTTGACCCTTCAGTGGACCTGTCAGCTTGGTACAATTCCCTGGCCACAGAGTCTAACCTCATTCCAAGCAGTGGTCTCCTTCATGCTTCCCTCCTGGCTCACCCAGGAAACAAAAGAAAGGCTGTGGATGAGTCTCTGCACATTCATCATCTCTACTGGGTATAACCACAAAACCTTTGGATGCTTTCCCAAAGGCCCACACAGAAAATGGGGAAACCTGTGAAGGCAACCAGGGCCTAAAGAGAGTGTCGTTGTAAAACAAGAGTGACACCATTTTCTCTGCACTGTTTTCCCCTGTATGTTGACATCATCAGTATTCACCTTCCCTTTGTTTTATTTTTGCTCATAAGTGAGTTTTTCCCTTTAGCAATATGATGATTGTATTGTCTCCCTGCTCCTGACTGTCAACACACCCTTTCTTCTCAGGAAATGGAAGAAGAGGACGTAACTAGACTTCAATGGGAGGACATGCAGATAGAGTATAGAAGAATTACAGTCTCTAGGTGCAGCTGATTGTGTTGAGGGCTGGCCCTACTTTGCTATGCCGGAGTCTTGCTTCCTGTGGGAAGGGTCATTGAGAATAAAAAAAGAGATAATTCTAGATTGCCACATGAGTCAGTCAAAAGAAAGGGTTGTGATTGTGAGGACTCTGGCCATTGCAGAGGACAGAAACACAATTCAACTTAGCCTGAGCAAAAATGGGGATGTCTTTCTCACATCACTGAGAGTCAAAAGGTCAAACAGCTTTTGTGTTCAAGCATGTGCAAGGACTCGAAAGAGGTTGACAGCATTCTTTCTCTTTATCTCTTCATTCTGCTTGCATCCGACTGCCTTCCTTTTCAGAGAGACCCTCGCTTCATGTAGCACCAGGGCCGTAGGAAGTTCCAAGTTCAAAATATCTCAAAATGTACTACTGAGGCCAGAGAAAGTGAGAGGCAAAGTCTTTCCTGAGAGTTCTGAGAAGTCTCAGAACTCTTATAAGACTGTGTATCAGTCAGCACAGGCTTGTGACCCTATGGTAACAATCAATCCCAAATCATAGGCTCGACACCCAAGTTTATTTTTTATTCACATTACATGTCCCATGTGCATCACTGGAGAATGGATACTCCACCATTGTGTAGCTGCACAACCTGGGATTAAAGATTTCTTTCATTGCTGCAGCAGCAGAAGAAAAAGAACTAGAGATATGTCATGAGTTTTTCACTGCATCAGCCCAGAGGTAACCAACATCATGTCCTCTTCCTTTCTTTGGCCAGAAATAGCCCCATGGTCCTGCCTAACTGCAAGGTGACTAGGAAAGTGAGAGAGGAGTTAGAATGTTCAACAAGCATCACTGTCCCCTACCACACCTAGTTTGGGTCATATACCTATCTTTAGGTCAAGACTGTGGTCAGAGAATTAAGTGCTACCATTGCTGGGCCCATCCCAGGGACTGGTGAGGAGGCTCAGCACACACCTTTGCAGAGATCCAGCAGCCCCAGGCCTAGGTCAGGGCTGGCACTTTAAACATCTGATTGCTGTTAGCTGTTAGCAATCAGCTAATGTTTAAAGCCCTAGAACGCATATCTCAATCCATGTTTCCCCACATTGAAATTTTCATCCAAGATAAAGTCTGGTGAACTGGTCACAAGGTGATGGCTGAGAATAAAGAACTTGTGTCATCTGAAGGAGAGAGAACACTGGGATCCCCAAAAGTTGATTCAGACTGCACGCCTGGGAAGACAGCCAAGGGAGGTGGATCACGAATGGTCACCAATGGCCAGGAGGAGGCCGTTCAGTGGGTGTGGCTGCCGGAATTCCAGCCCCTGACCAGGCCTACTCCTAGCAATGGCCCTGTGCACCCTCCACTTTGTAGAAAGAGAGACACATGGTTGGCAGAAAAATGCTCCCAAAGGTATCCTCAATCTTGTTCCCAGGTCCTATGAATACATAATGTTATGTGGCAAAGATGAATTAAGGTTGTAGATAAAATTAAGGTTGATAATCGGTTGACCTTGAGATGGGGAGATTCTCCTGCACTATCCAGGTGGACACAACATAATCAGAAGGGTCTTTATAAGCAGAAAGGGGAGAGAGGGGAGAGAGAACCAGAGAGATGGCAGCACGACCAGAGACTCGGCCAGACCTTGCTGGCTTTGAAGATGGAAGATGGGGACCATGAGCCAAGGACCATGGATGGCCTCCAGATGCTGGAAAAAGCAATGAAACAGGTTCTTCCCTAGCACCTTCAGAAGGAAGGCAGCTTTGCCAAACCTTGATTTTTAGCTCAGTGGACGTGTGATCTCCAGAACTGAAAATGATACATTTGTGTTAGGTCACTAAGTTCATTTGAATCTATCACAGCAGCAAGAGCCACACTGCGTCTCAGGAGCCTCCCCCTAGAAAGTGCTTAAGAGAGAGGAGTTTGGATATTACTGAGACCGTCAGGTTCAGGACAGAGTGGGGACACCTCCTCGGCTGGTCTCAGAAAGTGATAAGGGTCACAGGCTGAGGAGGAGGGCAGATACTATGGTTCCTATGATGGGGAAGTAGACCAAATTCCAAGAAGGTACCAGGCCCTTCTTGGTCCACTGTGTCCTTCCTGGTTTAAGGCAGTTCAGAGTTTGGCCATCATTTGATTACCATCGTTACCTGAAATACGATCAAATTGGAACATGTGAAAATCAAACCCAAACAACTGGATATTTTTCCATCAAGATTAGGAGGGTGGAGCACTGCAAGAACTCAAATTTTATAAGCCAGGAAGCTACGGCCAAACCCACAGACCTAGTAGTAAATGAGTCTGAGTTGACAGTCACAGACAGCCTGGCCTTTACTAATAATCCTCACATAAGTGGATCCTCACAGTGTGCCCTACATCAGGATCACACAGGAGGAGGTGATCATGAAAGCAATATTCTTTTATGGTTAGCTGGTGAGTTCGCACACATAGCCACACACACACATGCACACAGAGACAGCAAAAATTAGCTTGTCTGCCAAGAGCTGAATGCTACCAGGAAAGACTTGCCTCCTTTGAATCAAATGGATTTCCCCTCCTACCTTTGAGAATTGCTCCCGTGCTCAGGCAGGTAGACTTCAAATAGGGCCAGAGGAACGAGGCTTCAACAGTGGGTAATGAGACTCATCGCTGCCCTGAGGGGAATGCCAAGTGAGCCCTGCAATCATTTCACAGAGGCTCAGAGCCTGCGTGCTGTGAGCTAATGGTCCCAGTCTCGTTCTTAGGCGAGAACGTGTTCACATTAAGCTTGAACTTGAGTGCTCGTCTATCTCTTAGTTATCAGCACCCGAGTCATCCAGAGCAGACAAGCCATTCTAACATTTGGATCTCATTAGCACCCTTCCTGGCCATCACCCTTACACAGCAAAGGCAGGGAATCAAGCTGCTTACAGAAGCCAAAGTGTTTTCTGAGTCCCCTTCCAGGAACGGCTCTGCTTCAGGAGAGCCAGGGCCGAGAACTGCCGAGATACTCGGCCACCCGTAACGAGTACTCACTCTACCTGTCTGGGAGCAGGAGAAGGCTTCTGAATTCTGGGCTTTAGTGACCAGATTTCATCAGGTGGACATTTGTCAGTCTAACATGTGAGGGAGAGGAAATCAACGTCTCCACAGCATCTCTTTGCCAGGCAGTCATCTATAATCTATTTTGATCACCACAGCAACACCATGAAGCTAAGAATCTTATTCTCAATTCTGAATCTGGAAAACTAACAAGGTCAAGTAACTTGCCAAAGTAGCAGAGCCCAGGCCTTCTCGTGAGCTCCTTGGGCTGTCCTTGCAGCACACTAATAAAGTCCCCTTTGAAAAAAAATCCCACTCCATTTGCTGAATTTCTGTATGATCTGAATAAACTTTCTTTCCATCCTGGGAATACAATTTCCTAATAAGTAATTGTGAAAGAGAAGAGTGCATGTACTTTCACTGAGCATTTCAGAGATGAATACATACATTTTAGAGTGGTCAGGTGGCATAATCTCTGAATTTCATTTTAGAAGGCAGGCACATAAGTCTGAGGGTAAACCATTTAATCTCACTAATCTTTATCAAAGCCATTTGTGAAGGGAAGAAACTAGTATCTATCATCCATCACAGGACTGTTATGACGATCAAATGAAATAATTGATACAAAATTCCTATTACTTGTGGGGTGTTTTGAGCTCACAGAAGAATATACACGTTAAAGCTCTGTATTGTTATTTTCAAAATCAGAATGACCAGAAGTCTACACCTTTCACATGATTTGGTTCATCTTCTGACACTCCATTAACTTGGGAAATGAGTTCTAGAGTAGTTATCATAATATTAGCTAGCATTTATTGAGCTACCACTTACACATTATTCCCATCCTCACAGCTCACTCCTTCAAGCAGATATTATTGTCCATAATTAAAATCTGAGAAGGTCAGTGGCTAAGACTCCATATTTCCAATATAGAGGGCCTGGGTTTGATCCCTGGTCGGGGAACTAGATACCACATGCCACAACTAAGAGTTCACATGCCACAACTACAGATCCCGTGTGCCATAATGAAGACTGAAGGTCCTGAGTGCCACAGTTAAGACCGGCATGGCCAAATACATTTATTAAAAATAAAACCTGAGAAACTAAGGCCTAGAGGCTAAGTAACTCACTCAAACAAGTGGCAGAAGCAGGATGGGCATTAGGTATGTCTAATACAAACCTGATGTTCTATGCCTTGAATTTTGTAGGGAAAACACTCCCATGATGTTATTAAGTTATAATACAATTTATTTATAAATTTACTAATTAACGCAGAATCCATACATAGCTTGTGGGTCTGTCCTAAAGATTCTGCACAAATTCCTAATTCCTGGTGTATTTTCTGCTGACCCTTCATTTCTGCTTCCTCCCTTTTTTGACTTGAAGATGTGGACAAACGCTACACATAGGATAAAACAGGTCAGATTCTGCCAAAATGAACATATTCAACAAA
The DNA here is from genome assembly GCF_910594005.1 of Cervus elaphus. Classification (NCBI taxonomy): domain Eukaryota; kingdom Metazoa; phylum Chordata; class Mammalia; order Artiodactyla; family Cervidae; genus Cervus; species Cervus elaphus. The sequence goes on along the minus strand of NC_057839.1, from coordinate 14,633,653 downwards.
ACCAATAAACCAACATGAGGTAGTCTGAGCTTGTGTTCCCAGTGCCCCTTGCCCTGGTTGGCCCTGGCAAGGGGCTGCCTGTGTTCCCTGAGGTCAGCCTGGTGAGCAGGGCAAAGGGCAAAGTTCACAGTAGATGGGCAAGCTCATCCAGCCCTGCACACAAATGCTCCAGCTCCCCTCCATCCCACTGGACTTCCTCCTTGGCTTTTATTTTAGTTCTTTGAAAGTAAATGAAAGAAGGGAAAGATCTCGGCTAGATCACAGGATGGGAGTGCAGTGACAGTGGGGGGTGGATGTCTTTAAGGAGAAAGAAATCCATGGATCTGCCTTGCTCCCCAACCCCAGACCTGTTTGATTTAGGAGGAGGATGGGTGGTGTGTGGAACGAGGTTGCTTGGAGGAACATCTCAACCCAGCCACTCTCGTGTTGGGTTGAGACAAATGTCTTAACCTCTCTACACCTGTTTTATCATCTCTACTGGGTGAATAACCCAGAGCATTATTGTGAAGATTAACTTACCACCTGTAAGGCCCAATGCAGGGACTGACACATAGGAAACAATAAATTGGTTGGGTGGGGAAGGAAGTGTGAATATTCTCATGTAGACTGGAGAAGGCCTGGTGTGTTTCCAGCCGTGCACTGTGACTCTGGGATGAACCAGAAGCATCATCCTCCCATAGGATGGTCCTAGTATGACCCAGAAACACCTTTCTGAATTGCCAGCTGAAGTGTGACCAGATTCCTTCAGAAATGGTACCAAGTATCTGTTTAAAACAATGTTTTTTTCAAACTGTGGTGTGGGGAACATTTGAGTCACAGTTGTCTTGAGTGCCTTTCAAAACGCACATAACTGGGCTCCACCCAAATCTATAGAACCAACACCTCTCGGGCAGGAATGGAGTGAGAATTTTCATCCTTGGTTCTCTCTTGGTCCAGAACCTGATGGAATTAGCCAAGCTGAGACTGGGCAAGAGGGGTGAGGGAGTAAGACTCCAAGTGGGGGTAGAGCTAAACATTTCTCTGAGAAACCCTTTGCCTCGCAAGTTCAGTAACCCCTGTCACTGGATTCCCAAAGGGCAGAGTAGAGTCTGTGCTCTCCAAGTTTTCTGTCTACCAAAGAGAATCCTGAAGGACATTTTATGACAGGAATTTTCAGGATTTTCCTAATAATTCCAGGTTATTCTAATTGTCATAATCAAATCCTTATGCTACAGGAAGCTCTGCTAGGAGCTGGAGCAATAGGAAAAATAAGACACAATCCAGGGACTTCCCTGGTGGTCCAGGGGCTAAGACTCTGTGCTCCCAATGCAGGGGGCCTGGGGTTCAATTCCTGGTTAGGAACTGGATCCCACATGCTGCAACTAAGAGTTCACATTCTGCAACTAAAGATTCTGCATGCCACAACAAAGATTGATGACCCCATGTGCTGCAACTAAGATCTGGTGCAGCCAAATAATTTTTTTTTTTAAAGACACAACCTGCAATAAATGCTGGAGAGGGTGTGGAGAAAAGGGAACCCTCTTACACTGTTGGTGGGAATGCAAACTAGTACAGCCACTATGGAGAACAGTGTGGAGATTCCTTAAAAAACTGGAAATAGAACTGCCATATGACCCAGCAATCCCACTTCTGGGCATACACACCAAGGAAACCAGATCTGAAAGAGACACGTGCACCCCAATGTTCATCGCAGCACTGTTTATAATAGCCAGGACATGGAAGCAACCTAGATGCCCATCAGCAGACAAATGGATAAGGAAGCTGTGGTACATATACACCATGGAATATTACTCAGCCATTAAAAAGAATTCATTTGAATCAGTTCTAATGAGATGGATGAAACTGGAGCCCATTATACAGAGTGAAGTAAGCCAGAAAGATAAAGACCAATACAGTATACTAACGCATATATATGGAATTTAGAAAGATGGTAACGATAACCCTATGTTCAAAACAGAAAAAGAGACACAGATGTACAGAACAGACTTTTGGACTCTGTGGGAGAAGGTGAGGGTGGGATATTTCGAGAGAACAGCATCGAAATATGTATATTATCTATGGTGAAACAGATCACCAGCCCAGGTGGGATGCATGAGACAAGTGCTCGGGCCTGGTGCACTGGGAAGACCCAGAGGGATTGGGTGGAGAGGGAGGTGGGAGGGGGGATCGGGATGGGGAATACGTGTAAATCCATGGCTGATTCATGTCAATGTATGACAAAAACTACTACAATATTGTAAAGTAATTAGCCTCCAACTAATAAAAATAAATGGAGAAAAAAAAAAAAGACACAACCTATACCTAGAATGCTGTGCACAGATGATCCACTGGCAAGACAAGGCAGCCCTTGATAAAGTAATTTAGGAGAGAACAGACTGTGACAAAATTGTGACTGGCTCAAAACGGCTTCAATGCAAGGTATGGCGGAGTCCCTCTCTTGTACGGCTCACCCCACGGCACATAGGAATTCTGCTTCATTATCTTTGAAGCAAGGGAAGTGAATGTGGCTGAGCCAGGATGAAGTCCTTGGGTGACCAGAGGTATGTTTGGGGGAGAAATGCATTGGTAGAGGCCTTGAGCTTAGCACACGTGGACTCTGGGCTTTTGGAGAATAGGGGGATGGTGGAAGAAAGAGGAAAGAGCATAGGGAAGGCTCTCCATCAACCAGATGCATACACTCGGGACTCTCCTAGGACAGGGAAACAGATCTGAGAAAAGGCATCTCCCTTTCCTCTGTAACTCCACCGGGGCCGAAGTGGCACTATGATAACAGACAAGACCCTGACGTTTGAGTTTAACCCCAAATTCACCTCCAAACATGTACTTCATTTTGAAAAATGATCTGACTCTCTGAGGTTCATTTTTCTCATCTACAAACTGCAGAAGATAATTTTTTACTACAGGTTGGTTGCAATAAATAACAAAATTTACATGATAGGGCTCTATAAAGTCTAATGTGTCAGATATTTATTTCTATTATTTTTTTAGAATGCACAAGTCCTATGCCACATCAGAAAGTACACATGGGAGGTGTCACTTTTGCTATTTCTCACAGCTCCTAACAGGATGTCATACCCAGAGCAGCTCCTCAGAATACGTTACCAGCTGACATGGGTAATCCTCATGCTAACCCTTCGACAATGCAAAGAAACATCTCTGCTCTGGTAAGTTCTTGGGTAGGAGCTTGGGGGTTAGGAATGCTTTGCAGAGAAATAAACATTTCAGAAGATCTAAAGTCATTAAAAACAAGTCTACTTTTACTTTCTTCAGGTGACAGGAGCTCTGTCTTGGAAGATGCAGGTCTGTGAGGCAGAATGGTCAGAGCAGAGCACAGAAGTGTGAGTGCGGAGAGGGATATTTTCCTGCTAGTGACCCTGCCAGCTAAAACAATCTCCCAGGGCCTCTGGTCCAAACAGAGAAACCCACACTGGGACCCTAGTGATGAGGCCAGCCCTATGGTGCTTGGAGAGTGCAATTTTGCTGGCTATGGATCCTCAACCACTTGGCTAAACAGTCAAGCATCCCAGTGCAGTGGGTCTCCACCTGGCTTTGGACAATCTCATACTCACCACTCATAGTCCTCAATGTGTGGGACCTAGAATGGAAGGAGTAGGGGCCTGTGACTGCTTCCTCTAGGTCTCATGACCTCAGAAAGGCCATCCTGGGGGTAGGGGGGAGATGGTGCAGGTCCACTGGACCACCTGATTGGTGGGTACAAGCTGCTCCTTTCTCAGATCCAGGACATCCTGGAGAAAAACCTTGCAGGGATATTTCCCTTTGTCAGGCAGTGACTAGCTGCTCAGCTAGAGCTAGAGATAACTCCTGGCAATAATGGAGGCTGATGAGTCAGCAGAGAGGTTTCCAACCTATTCTTATACCAAGAAGAGCAGTGGTTACTGATTTGCATCAGCACACCTCTATTTTGGGCAGGTCTTTCTCAGAGTTGGGTTTTCCTGCAATCTGCATTAAACCCTGTCTCTCATGAGGTCCCCTCCTCCCAAATCTGGCATCTCCAGCCTGTTGAGTCGCCTTGGCAACACAATGTTAGGCAGAGGCGCAACTCACACACCAAGGTTTCCTGAATCACTTTCTTATTCGAGTTGCTCAGATTCTGATCAACTAAGATAATATAATTAGACGCTGGCAGCTTGGTGTCATGCTGAGGGTGTGATAGAGGCCTCAGCACTGGCAGTTCTATTTCCCTTCTCCTTTATGGAGGTGATGAGATTGGAAAATCCAAAGGCACATGTGTTTCTGTTCTCATATCTGTTGGCAGAAGCGTGCTCAGCTCTGATGAACAAAGCCCTTGCTATTCAAGGTATGGACTGTGCAACAGCACCATCTCTTAGATGTGCAGAATCATCAGCCCACCCCAGGCTTCCTGAACCTGAATCTGCACTTTAACGAGATCCGGGTGATGTGTATGCATGTTAACTTTTGGGAAGCAGGAGTTAAACCACTATGCTGGGGACTGGGTGAGTCTGATCACACAGCTCCGGAAAGAGTGACCTGGGTTAGAGGGAGGAGTTATACCAGGTAATCCGGTAAAACATTACCTCTCCAGGGTCCCACAGTGCAGGAAAGCAGGACCTCCCTCGGGCCACCCTCTCTCATTCATTAGCGACTTCAGACAAGTAATTTAATGCCATATCACTTGACTGACAGCCTCTGCAAGTCTGTGGAATAAAATAATGACCGCCAATCACCCCAGCCTTCTGCAGACAGTGGGCTGCCAGAGGAGGCAGCTCGTACGCTAGAACCTGTCCTCAATCATCAGATGTCTAGCAGCCACGTTGTCGTTTTCATGACACCTATGGAAACCACAAAGCTGTTTGAAACAGTATTCACTTGGCTCAGAAAATCTGAATGGGGGCCTAAGAAAGGATAAAGGGCGTGCATGGACCGGGAAGAAGGAAAATAGAAGAGGGTCTTGGGGTGGCAGGCAAGATTGCCTCCCTGTTTTAAGAAGTAAAGATTCAATTTCCTTTACATTTCAGCTTCCTTTCATTTGCAAGATATTTCTCCCCATTTTCTCAATGGTTTTACTAATTATCATTCAGCTCATAAGATGCTCGCTCACCCATGCACGGAAGCTTAGGGGCGTTGCATGGGGGAGGGCGCAGACAGGCAGCACTGTGGGGAAGGATGTGCTATTGTTCAGACACACTGAGACTCCCCGATTTCTTTTACCTGCCTACCTCGTAAGAAACCCGAGAGCAGAGATTGTGTATCACGAAGCACTCTCTGCCCTCAGAAGAGAAGAGTGAAATATTAAAGAGTGTAACAATGTCATTGTAATAAGAGCAAGTTTGTACACCATCCTTTCTGGTAACCTAACTGTTGCCACGTTATTCTGTCAACAAAGGTTCATCTAGTCAAAGCTATGTTTTTTCCAGTAGTCACGTATGGATATGAGAGTTGGACTATAAAGAAAGCTGAGCGCCGAAGAATTGATGCTTTTAAACTGTGGTGTTAGAGAAGACTCTTGAGAGTTCTTTGGACTGCAAGGAGATCCAACCAGTCCATCCTAAAGGAAATCAGTCCTGAATATTCATTGGAAGGACTGATGCTGAAGCTGAAGCTCCAATACTTTGGCCACCTGCTGTGGAAAAACTGACTCATTGGTAAGACCCTGATACTAGGAAAGATTGAAGGTGGGAGGAGAAGGGGACGACAGAGGATGAGATGGTTGGATGGCATCATCGACTCGATGGACATGAGTTTGAGTAAACTCTGGGAGTTTGTGATGGACAGGGAAGCCTGGCATGTTGCAGTCCATGGAGTCACAAAGAGTTGGACATGACTGGGTAGCTGAACTGTTGCCGCAAGCATCCATCAGAGGCATGTAGGTGAGCCTCGGACTTCTGGCACACATTGTGAACTATAACTCATGCACACAGAGCAACAGCTTTGAGGGGTAGGGACAAAGAGGCCCTGATTCATCCTCCTGATCTTTATGAACAGACAAAGGGGGAAAGCTCTTTTACAGGTGATTAGACAGGTAGAAGGTTTACTGAATGACTTCCTCCTCTAGTCAAAGTTTACTTCATCATCATGACCATCATTGCCATCATGGACAATGACACATGTTTTTTGAGAGCTGACTGCGTAGATAGAATTTGCATCCTTGTGGAATTTATGTTACCAAGATCTGAATTAAAATCTTTCCTTGATTATAAATCAGATTGGGCAAAATCCCCAAGGAAACAAATTCTGGTTTTTAAAAGATACAAAATCTATTCTCTGAGAATAGTTTGTGTCTGGGCCACTTTTGTTAATAACATTACAGATCTATTTGTATTCAGAGAGACTAAATTTTTGAGTTTTCTGAATTGGTCCAACTTGAGCAGTGGGTCCTCTCCTGGCCCAATCCGACTACAGCCAGTGGGATGGAGTCACGTAAAGAATGTGCCTGATCGAGGCTGGCTTCCCCCAAAAGAGTCATGTGGTAGGAAGGGGTGCAGTTGCCAAGAGATGGGAAATAGGAAGACACCCAAACTGCTACACAGAGACAGCCAAGGGAAATGCTGTTGGGGCTAGGATTGCCATGTTCTATTCTTTTTCTTCATGGTCAAACAACAGAACTTCACTATTTGCTACCTCCATTCTCTCATTTCTTTTTCTTTAAATCACAGACTTTATTTTTAAGGCAGTTTTAGACTTACAGGAAAATTAGGCAGAAAGTAGAAAGTTTCCATAGATTCTTTATCCCCACCTCCGGACTCACTGCCCCTATTATTAACATCTTGCATTAGTGGGGTATACTTAATGTAACTGATAAACCAGTATTGATACACTATTTTTAACTAATGTCCATAGTTTATATTAGGGCTTCCCTGGCGGCTCAGACAGTAAAGAGTTTGTCTGCAATGCAGAAGACCTGAGTTCGATCCCTGGGCCAGGAAGATCTCCTGGAGAAAGGAATGGTGATCGACTCCAGTGAAGACTGGCAAGCTACTGTCCATGGGGTTGAAAAGAGTCAGATGTGACTGAGTGACTAAGCATGCACACACATAATTTATATTAGGGTGCACTCTTTGTGCTTTATTATTCCATGCCTGTGTGTCTGCTAAGTCACTTCAGTTGTGTCCAGCTCTTTGCGACCTTATGGACTGTAGCCTGCCAGGCTCCTCTGTCCACAGGATTCTCTAGGCAAGAATACTGCAGTGGGTTGCCATGCCCTCCTCCAGGGAATCTTCCTGACCCAGGGATTGAACTCGCACCTCCTGTGGACGGCTCCTGCATTGCAGTTGGATTCTTTACCACTGAGCTACCAGGGAAGCCCTTATTGTTCTATAGGTTTTGACCATTGTTTATCATGCCCCTGTCATTATAGTATTATATTAAATAGTTACACTGCCCTCAAGATACCCCTAAAGATTTTGGGGGCTCCAAAATCACTGCAGATGGTGACTGCAACCATGAAATTCAAAGACTCTCACTCCTTGGAAGAAAAGCTATGACCAACCTGCTGCTGCTGCTGAGTTGCATCAGTCATGTCCGACTCTGTGCGACCCCATAGACAACAGCCCACCAGGCTCCTCCGTCCCTGGGCTTCTCCAGGCAAGAATACTGGAGTGGGTTGCCATTTCCTTCTCCGATGCATGCATGCATGCTAAGTCGCTTCAGCCATGTCCAACTGTGCGACCCTATGGACGGCAGTCCACCAGGCTCCTCTGTCCACAGGATTCTCTAGGCAAGAATACTGGAGTGGGTTGCCATTTCCTTCTCTGTGACCAACCTAGACAGCATATTAAAAAGCTGAGACATTACTTTGCTGATAAATGTCCATCTAGTCAAAGCTATGGTTTTTCCAGTAGTCATGTATGGATGTGAGAGTTGGACTATAAAGAAAGCTGAGCGCTGAAGAATTGATGTTTTTGAACTGTGGTTTTGAAAAAGACTCTTGAGAGTCCCTTGGGCTGCAAGATCAAACCAGTCAATCCTGAAGGAAATCAGTCCTGGATGTTCATTGGAAGGACTCATGCTGAAGCTGAAGTTCCAATACTTTGGCCACCTGATGGGAACAGCTGACTCATTTGAAAAGACCCTGATGCTGGGAAAGATTGAAGGCAGGAGGAGAAGGGGATGATAGAAGATGAGATGGTTGGATGTTATCACCGACTCAATAGACATGAGTTTGAGCAAGCTCTGAGAGTTGGTGATGGACAGGGAAGCCTTGCGTGCTGCAGTCCATTGGTTCACAAAGAGTCGGACACGACTAAGCAACTAAACTGAAAGATCCCCCATGTTCCACCTATTCATCTTTTCTTCCTTCCAAATTCCTGGTAACCACTCATCTTCTTATTATGTCTGTAATTCTGCCATTTCCAGAATGTTATAGAACTAGAAACATATAGTATGTTTATAGAACAAACTACATACAGTAGCCTTTCCATAATGACTTCTTTGATTTAGCAATATGAATTTAATATTCTTCTATATCTTTTCTCAGCATGATAGCTCATTACTTTTTATAGCTAAGTAGTATTCCATTATATTGATATACCAAACTTTGCTGAGCCATTCATTTATGGAAGGACACCATCATTTCCTTTCTATTTCTCTGTTCTTAGATTCCCACTTCATGTTTTTAATGGGTCACTATGAATTTCCTGCCCCTTTATATTAGCTCATGCAAGTACTATGTCTCTATGAAAGTGACAGGACTTAGAGTGTCATTTTGGTTGGCAACTTGGGTACTGGTGGTATTTGAATATGTACCTAAAGCCAGTGAAATGTGTGCTTAAGGTAGAATGCCAACATTTACACAATGAATTGGCGACTCAGGCTGCAAGTAACTTACTGGATATTCTAAAAAGTAGTGACACTTCAACCATTAGAATTTTAAGTTAGGCATTTTTAAGAATGAAGACACTATCTGTAAAATGGAAATAGGTCAAATAGTAACTAAAGAGGACATTGCCCAGCAACAAGCCAATGGTACTGGCCACACTAAGTTAGTGCCAAGAAAGGTTGAATAGGGTCAGAGATGTCGGGTTTAGGCAATGTTAGACACACACACACAGTTTATTTATCTTCAAATGTATAAAAATGGTTCTATTGAGGAATGGCATATTATTTTATTCCCTCATTCACATGGCTGTTTCATGGGTGTGTTTCAAACACAGTCTTCAGGTGAACCCATCCCCCTGGCTGCAGTTGTATTTGGTCCAAAAGAGGACATGGACTCAAGCTGGGGCAGCCAAGTACAAAGGGAAAACTCCATTTCTTTGAGTGTGGCTAGATTTCGAACAATTAAGCTTCCACGCTATTAGAGGTCATATTTTATCACCTGGACACTAATTTCTCTTTAGAATGAGAATGATACAGATGTGTATGAGGAAGGATCACAGAATCTTGTTATCTTTTTCCTTTTTGCTCCTGTTTCCCAGCACTTTTTTGAAAAAACTATTATGGTTGTCTTAGCATCAGTTCTTCCTTCTTTCAGTAACTGCTTCAGTCTTCACTTTGATATGCACGGCTACCCCACACATACAGAGTCAAATGACTATGGCCTGCAGCTATCATACTCCTAGTCTCTGGGCACAAGTGTTGGTCCAGAGTTAGAGGGGGCCACCAAGCGGAGCCAACAAGACAGAGAGGAACATAACTGTTGGGAGATCTAAGGAAAGAGGTTTCCTTACTCTTCTGGAAGAGACTTCCACCCCACATGGGGGTGGCATTCTGGACTCAATTTATGTGCCATCCCAGATGCACACACTTGCCTTGCTTTTTGAGCAGCAAGACCCTAGGTATGGTCCACTGTTTCTGAGATGATGGACCTGGGTCATTGTGAGAGGTGGAGAAGTCACATAGACAGGGCCATCTGGCAAAGAGAGATTGCTGGGTCTGTGCTCTAGCCCTGCTGGGTCTGTGGGGACCACGGCTTTATCAGGAGCCGCCTAGAGAAGCCTAGGGACGGAACTAGGAAGGAGGGGGAGGTCGGTTCCACGAGAATGACTCTGATTGGTGGAAGATGTGGGCCAGGAAGCTGCTGATAAACTCTGCTCTCTTCCTCCACTCACACAGCTGGTCCTGAGATATGGCAGCTGCTGCATCCTCTCTGAAAACTTCCCTTCAAACCTGTTCTCTCCTCTTTCCCATCTCATCCCCGCTTTTCCTTCTCCTGCTTCCCCAAATTGCAATCCAGTCTCAAATAAAGTGTCAACACATCAGTGTTTCTAGGAACCCAGGCTAATACAGGAGGCTATAACCTCAAGGACTGCTGGGAGTTCTCTTATGGGAACCAGTATATGGACTGAGGCCAGCAGTATGAAAGGCATGGGGGGAGCTGACAGAAACACGATGGCATCAATAACTAACCTGGAAGCCCTTCCTATCTCTGCACCTCCAGTTACCTGAGTCAGGCAGAAGTCCATTATATCTAGTTTTCTGTGAAGGGCAGCTGAATACATTGTAACTGACAACCTTCTTTAGCTTCACCTATATTTGCAGATTCTGGGAGGGCCTTCCTTGTATCATAGCCTTATAATCAATTCCCCTTTTGATCTCAGTTAACATAAGCTGATTCTGGTACCTGCCAGCAATCAAATCCTGATATGCCCACCTCCCTTTTGATTCTGATGAAAAACTTTTAGAACCCCTTGTTGGAATTCTGATCTTTTTCACCATTTAAGAAAGAAAAATCAGTTAAAATGTATAAAGCACATCCATAGCCAGGCATAAAACACAGGTTCTTTCTGTTTTAATTAAAAACAAATCAGTTTTTTAAACAATTCTGGAAGTTCTCCCAAATAAAAGCAATCAATGCCCCCAAATAAGAATAGTTTAAGAATTAATCTCTGCCAAGTCAGCTTTCCCCCGGATGATGGATTTGTTAGTTAATCATTCTGAAGCCAGGATTAGAGCACAGTGAACAGTTTAATAAACCATTCATTTCCTACAGTGCCGAGTAGTTTCATGGGTTTTTTACTTGCATGCCACAAACGGGACTATAAATTGTATTAGTAATTGTTTTTGAAAAGGATGTCGAGACTTCCGTTCTATGGTAAGATGGCGATTTGTGCCAGCATGCTTAACTACTCCCTTTCTTCCCCAGTTCCTATGGAAATGACCACAAACATATTTTAGAATATGGCTTAAAAGAAAAAACAACCAAGCATCTTTATGCTGAAATGCAGTGAAAAGTGCTATGAACAGGTGGCCAACCCAGAGGAGTTGGGCAAAATAGCAGAGACAGAAACAGCAGAAGAACCAACTAGCCCACGATTTGACCAAGTTGCTCCTGCACTTGAGCAGGAATCTGGCAGAATCTCCTAGATCCAGATGCTCCTGGAGTAGCCGGGGCTGGGAGTCGAGGCTGGGTGGTGAAGTAGTTGGTGCCTGCAATGCAAGAACTTCACTAAATCAGGCTCCCGACGGGGGTCATCTTGTCCCTTAGAAAGGAGACAGTGGCCCAGCTAACCTCAGGTCACTACAACAAACACAGGAAAAATAACAAAACAGGGAAAAGAAGAAAAGAACATCAGGGACGTACAGAGACGCTGAGAGCCTGGCCCCTCCAATTGCATTCGCTTCTTGAGGTCAGTGTCAGAAACTGGAAAACACTTTCCAATCATGTGCCAGGGGCTGCTGGGCAATTTTCTTCCATCAGGAAGTAATTTGAGTTTTGCTGTTTATATGAAAAAAGCAAAGCCATGTGGGATCTGAAAGTCACCGGAACAGAAAAGGCCCTTCTGCCGTCCAAAGGTTAAGGTACTAGAAGCTAGGGAACGAATTGAAGTTTATTGATTTTCAATTGATGAAACATTGACAACAGCATTGCGTGGTGAAATTACACCTCTCAGCTCAGAGAATATTGTTTCTCGACCCAGACTGATTGTTGAAGTTGACAAGTAAATGGGTTTCTGGTAAACATTTATTCCATTTTTCAATCTAGACACCAAATTGATGTGTAGCAATAATGTGAACGTAATTATAGGAATCTGAAGGACCTGAAGTCTTGCAAAAGCCTAAATGTTTTAGAAAGCAGGCTATTTCTTTTGCTATTGAGTTGGCATTAGATTGCTCAAGAGGAAAATGCACAGAGAAGAACTGCATTCAATTCCATTCAAAAACTACGGATGTGGGTTTTCTGAGAGGCAAGGTACAGAGCTTAAGGTGGCACCAATGATGTTTTCTTTCTCATCATCTTCCCATCTTCTCCTTTAAAGACCCTTTCATTAATTCCGTAAAATCCAGAGCGTTCTCTGTTCCCCAGGGCTTTCTCACCTTAGTTGAAAACAGCTCTTCACAGCAGATGATTAAATTTTATTTTCCTCTTGCTGAAGGAATTATTCCCGTAAACCAGGATTTCTCAACATTCCACATTGTCTTCCTCCTTCATATTCATGAGCCACTCTCCTCCCCCTTCATTTCTCATTAAGAATGTTCTACAGCAAAACTCTCATTAAAGTGTACCTTACTCAGGATGGGCTTCCCTGGTGGCTCAGACAATAAAGAATCTGCCTGCAGTACAGGAGATCATGGTTCAATCCCTGGGTTGGGAAGATCCCCTGAAGAAGGGAACAGCTACCCACTCCAGTATTCTTACCTGGAGAATTCCATGGACAGAGGAGCCTGATCGGCATAGTCCATGGGGTCGCAAAGAGTCGGACATGACTGAGCGACTTTCAAATAGGAACATGATTACAAAGGATAGTGAGGCTTAAACCTCTGAGGCCCAGTGTCGATATCTGTAGGATGGGGCTAATTAATTCATCCCTTGTGGGATTCTGTGAAGAATTAGTGAGATACCTTTATACAAAAACATGTTCTAAAGCAAAAGTACCATAAGTGATACAGAAGTAGAGTGAGAATACAGGGTGATCGAGAGCTCAGACCGGGAACCTGCCAGCCCCATTTAATGTGCGAATCTGAGTAATTATTTAACCTTTCTGTTCCTTGGCTTACCCATCTGTAAATGGGGATAGGAGTGCCCACATCAGAGAGTTTCTGTGAGAATCAGTGAGTTACTACTGGCAAGCTCTTAATGAATATGATGGTGGTTTATTGGCTAAGTCATGTCCAACTCTTGTGACCCCATGGACTGTAGCCTGCCAGGTTCCTCTGTCCATTGGATTCTTCAGGCAATAATGGAGTGGGTTGCCATTTCCTTCTCCAGGGGATCTCCCAACCCAGGGATCGAACTCGGGTCTCCTACATTGCAGTCAGATTCTTTACCAACTGAGCTACAAGGGAAGGCTAATACAAAAATAAAAGATGTTGTTAAAATTTCAGAATAACCCTGTAATACTTAAGAGGTTTTCCATATCCTTCACAAAGTAATTACTTTTCAAATATATATTCGATGGTCTATCTGGGGTTGTGTGGTGTGTAGGAAAAAACAGATCCAGATATAGAATCAACCCTCTGCATTCAGTTGGGGTCTGAATTTTACATGGAGGTCAAGGGTACAAAGGGGGAGGTATTTAAACAGGAGAATGGAAGTGACTGAGTAAGTTCACAGGCCCAACTCTATACAATGGAGAGGGGCGGGCCACTCACCTGCCCATTCTGGGATCTTTCCCATCCTGAGCTCCTACTGGTCCAAGTCCTTATCTCATATCTTGACAATTTTAGTGTCAAACTAAAATGGTGTTAACCCTAAACTGGGTTGAACTACTGAGATAATGACTAAAAGACTTTTTACTCTAGAGGTATTGGCAGAAGTTCTTATCCAGGACTTCCTTGGTGGCCCAGTGGCTAAGACTCCTAGCTCCTAAGGCAGGGTCGTTGGTTCGTTCCTTAGTCAGGGAACTAGACCCCACATACTGCAACTAAGAGTTCACATGCTACACCTGAAGATCCTGTGGGCCACAGCTAAGACCCAGCACAGTCAAATAAATAAATAAATAAATATATATATATATATATATATATATATATATATATATATTAAAGTTCTTAACCTTCCAAAGAGGGATCTGTATTTGTGGAATTTGAGGCACAAGTATCATCCAAGGAGGCATTTTGCAGGAGATGGAGGGTGAAAGGACCAGAAGAGTTGCAAAAGTTTCAGGGCCAGATTGACTGTGGGAGGTCCTAAACACTGATAACAATTTGGTGATCATCATATCCCATATAATTCACTAAACATTATATAAAATCATAAAACACAAATACCATGCCCACACGTACACTGAAAAAGAAACACGTTCGTTCTAGATTTCCTGATTTCAAAATTCTGGGTAAGTTCATCAAAGCTGAATCCATACGATCTCTTTTCTCTCTTTCTCTGGTCCTGCTTTCTGGTGAACTTGCCATATCCTCAGGCTGCCTGTCGGCCATTCATGCACTGCCATCTCCACATCCTTCTGCCGTGATCACCAGCCAGGCCACCTCCTTTAGCTCTCCAAGGAGGCTCCTCAGGAATTCTCACCAGGCTCTGCCACCAGGCCCATCCTATCTCCTCCCCATCACACAGAGTTTCCAGCTCTCAGTACCATGAAAGATTCTCCACTTTGCCTGTGAAGTTCAGCTCCCTGCGCTCTCACTTCAGAGAGCTGTGGCAACTAACACCTTGTCGTGTCTGGAGTGTCTTCTGTATTGGGGAAAACGATTAGAAAGCGGGTTCCCAGGAACTGCTTTCCTGCCTCTTTGGGGACTGAGCTGGGGCCTCTTCCCAGTGTATGGGGTATATAATCCCTGCAACGCCAGTTTCTATAACAAAGATAGCAGACAGAACTGTGTGGTAGCAAAGAGCTTGGGCATTTAAATGAGTATGATGAGAGTATTTGTTAAGAGTGCTTACAATAATGTAAATTGGTGCCATGCCTGGCTCAGAGCAAGTGCGTAATACATGGGAGTTTTATTTACAGCAAGACCAGTTCCTGTGACTCAGCGATGGTGGCAACTCACCCTTTACAGGTACCTGTGATTCTCCTCTTCCTCTGGGTGAATCCTCTGGAGAAGCAGACTGGAGACTCATTTATACCATCAGAAAGGGCACCTCACATTCCGCTTTATCGACCCTTTATTCACAGCTTGTCACCAAGTCAAAGCCACATTAGAAGACACACTTGGTCTAGGGATTAGGAGGAAATGCAGCCCTGCCATCCCCAAGCTCCCAAAGACCACTAAGTTTTTTAGGGCCAGATAGTGGGAGAAAGAAGAACATCCTTAAGTCTTTCAAGCCGGATGTCTAAAGTGAATCCATTATGTATAAAAAATTGCCTGAACATTGAGAAAGGCTAATTTGATGGGCTGAGAGCAAAAATAAGGCCTCTGACAGTTTTAGTTCTGGGACTTTTAATAAATTTTTTTTAAGTATAAAACTCAGGGGAACTCCCTGGCAGTCTAGTGGCTAAGACTCCAGGCTCCCAGTGCAGAGGGTCTGGATTTGAACCAGGCCCAAGGGGTCAGGGAACTAGATCCCACATGCTGCAACTAAGGCCAGGTGCAGACAAATAAATACATAATTTTTTAAAAGTATAAAACTCAGGTAACTCCCTTCAGTATTTAGATTTCCTTGCTTATAAAATATGAGCTCTACAGTCAACTGACTGCTTAAGGAATCTGTAAAATGGATTCTAGAACGTTTTGCATCCCACCTAGGGACTAGTCTGGGTCTCACTTATTTTCCCCTTGGGATCAGGGACACCACAATCTGACAAGCCCCAGTCAGGACCTGCTTCCTGGGCTCATGGCCTTGCAGTCTCACAGGGCCCAGTGTTTAGAATGGTCCTATAATTGGTTTGATGTTCTGCTGTCAGAACATCAAATTCTTAACAATTATTATTCAATTCTTAACAGTTTTTGAACAGGGAACCCTGCATTTTCATTTTGCACTGGGCTCTGCAAATTACGTAGCAGGTTCTGGCTGTGGTACCCAGCCAACTGTCTGTTGTATAATAGACGCTTATTCACTATCCGAAGAAAATTAATGATCAATAATATAACATCTTCTCTAATTCTTCATTAGAGTATATCCAAGCTAAGGTCCATAGGCATTTGAAATCCTCCTATGTGTTATAACCTGCACAAAGGCCTCGTTAAATCTAAAAATTATACTTGAAACTTAGAAACCTAATGTGATACATGCAATGCCAACTACCAGTGTGTTCCCTGCCAAAGAGAAACAACCTACAAATCTCCCATTTTCCTGGTAGTGACAGCTTCTGTTACAGAAAATCTCAAAGGAATAATAGGTCAAACTGCTGGGTATAGACTTCTGCCAATTCAATGTGCAAACGCGATCGAGGTGATGCTATTAAGTACCAAGAAGCAAATATTCAGATCTCAGTCAAACGAAGTTCTCAAGGGGAATTGTCCTTTATATAACAATTGATTTTTCTAAAGTAAATTACCAGTTACAGGATATTTACTCCAGTTTGTTGTTTAGGGACTTGGGGATGTGTCTGAATGACATTTAAGGAAAGAGAGCTGAAAAGCAGGGCAGAATTGTAATCAGGAGGTAGATGATAAAATCATTTAAAGAAATAAAGCAGAAGCCAGCCAAAAGACACAATCAAAAAAAACTGAGAAGGAAGTGAAATCCCCAAAGCATGACCATGGTGGGATTCTGATGTTAAGAATGATGTAATACATTGAATTTCATCTTCCATTCCCAAGGATTCAATTTGCAAGGGCACCATCAGCGTAGGTTAAATAAAACATTCTTATTTGGAAACAAGGTGGTGGTGAGAGAGGGGAGCTGTAACACCTTATAACAAAGTATAATGAGGGGAGCTGTAACACCTTATAACAAAGTATAATGGGAACAGTATGCAACATTCCTTCTCCACATCTCTTCTTGTATCTATCTATGGGCCTTTATTGATACGTCTGAGCATGCTCTCTCAGACCCAGGCAGTCGCTGAAGTTTCAGAGCAAGGGCAGCAGCACAGGGAGTAACTATAGCATAAATACAACCAGCCACAGAGAAGGCCGAGTAGGGAAGAAGAGAGCAGCAAGAGGCTAGATTTTACTAGCTAATTCAGGAATCGTTTTGGAATACAGTGTGCCCTGTGCTCACAAGCCCTACATGAAGGGTTGCAGCCAGGAGAATATTTGATTGTGCTACACCGGAAGTGTATAGCATATGTAACTCCTGAATGAGTCTTTTCCCACATGGGTTTAACTTGGAGGCGGTTTTCAGCCTCCCAAGCCAAAAGCCAAAGCACAGGATATAATTCCTCTCAGATGGAGAATCAACACCAGGAAGAGGCAGAGCAAGAGGCAATTTCATACACAGGCAACATGCTGCAATTTATGGAGCTTCAACTGTTGCGGATGGGAAGACAGAGTTCTCTATAATTGGGGTGAAAGCCTTACAACAAGGAAATTCCACACGGCCAGAAAGAATAAAAATGGGACAGAAAAGAAGAGGATCAGGTAATGAGAACGAAGAAAGGAAAGGATGCAGGCCAGACAGGGACTGAGGGTTTTTGAAGCCACAGCTCACTTGTGGGTCTCACCAATTCCATGGTTAAGAGAGAGTGAGAGTTAACATCAGAAGCACGTTCTTTTATTTGTAGTTTACTGGTGGTACTCAGGTTAGCAGTTGAATAAACCGTGTGCGGTTCTCAGTTCAGCATAGAAAACAACATAAAAATTATTATTAGACTTTGGTGTCTTAAAGTTCCTTGGCCACCCCTACCACAGGCAAATTTACACTGCCAACTGCTTCCCTTCCCCGCCCCCTCCTGCTCTCAAGTAGCTGACTCTCCCTTGACCCTCCCCAATCCATCCACTCTTCCTATATTCATCTAAACCCCCTCCTACTGCTATGAGAGCTGCTAAAGGCCCAGTCCCACATTCCCTTGCTTTTTAAAGCAGTGGGACAGAACACTTCTTTGTGTAAATGTCTTCTATCGAGGTGATGCCGGGGGATGGCCACAACTTTCAAAGTGAAACAAGCCCTTTCAAGTGCTTTGCTAAACCAAGGGTGAAGTCTCACTCTAAAAGGCATCTTACCCTGCTCTTTGACCAACAGTTCAAATTCCAAGAGGTTCTTTAAAAATAATTTCTCTTTCTTTTTTCTTTATAAATTGCAATGTTACTAAATAGTCCTCTAAAATATTATTTTAAATAGTGGCATATCATTCAGTCCATAGATGTGACACTTATAAAATACAATGCCTTGCTGTTGGATGTTTTAATTTATTTAAGTTGTTTAATATTGTGGCCAATATTTTGCTTTTATGCATAGGGCTAAAATATTTCCTATGTGTATACTGTCATGCATGTATGATTATTTCCTTATTGTAAATACATCAAAGTGGAATCATTACAAAATATCATAAATTTGCAGCAAATTATTCTACACTTTCTTTTATGTATTTTAAATGACATGCTGAAGGATTTACAAATGTATAAAAGGCCTACATTATTGCACCCTTAGCCACTTAGAGAGTAAGTTTAAAAAAAGTTTATACCATTAGAATCATGAATGATTATCATAAAAATAAGTAAATTGCCAGGTAGTCAATAGTCATAAATAGTATCTGCTGCTTGAGGTTTAAAGAAATAAGAAAAATTAAAACTTGACAAAAGAAGTTTCAAAAGGCTTTTATGAATAATAAATCACTCCAGATTCACTTCTTATTATTGATAACGATGACTGTCATCCACCTGAAGGTAACTGTGATTTGACATATTTTATAATAGCTAGATATAATAATCCAAAAGCTTTAAGAAGCAAAGGCTTTTAAAGGGTTTTATTATCAGAAAAGCTTCAGTTGAGCCAATAGTCCTATTCACTTGCATTAAGGCAAGATTATTTTGAAGAATTATGAGTCAATATTGCAAACATGTATTGGCATATACTATATTTTTAAAACATATTTTACCTACTGCTTCCCTATATTTACTTTCTGCTCCAATCAAGTTGGTCAGATCATGCCTACAAAATGTTTCCTTAATTTTATAAGAAATACATGAATACTTTCTTTTAGAGATAATAAATGTGACAGAAATCTTTCATTTCCAGTTATAAAACAGCATGTATCAGATTAATCCTATGCTTAATATCAATCTACTCTTCTAGAACACTTCAAGTATACAATACAGAACATTTAGTAAAATTGACTATTTTCTAAGGCACAATGAAAGCCTCAACAAATTTCAAAGGACTGAGGGAAAAAAAGTGTTTTCTGACTTCAGCGAAGTTAAGCTAGAAATCCATGACATATACCAAAAAAAAAAAAAAACACTAAAAATGTTTGAAATTAAGCAATAAAGTACTAAATAGTTCATTGATCTAATTAAGAAATCACAATGGAAATTATAAAATATTTTAAACTAAATGATAATCATATCAACACTACTGGGTCAGGTTAGAACTTGTTTTAGCTAGCTTTTGACATGTAACAAACCATCCCAAAATTTAGTGGCTTACAAACAACCACCATTTTATTTACATCAAGATTCTATGGTTTGGTTGGGTGGTTCTTCTCTTCTGGCTTAGTTGATATCTTGGACTCTCTTGAATCTATGATAAGATAAAGTCTGGGGAAGATGAAAGATCTAGAATGACCTCACTCACATGTCTGGCAGCTAGCAGGCTTTCAGCCAGAATACCTTAGTTCTTCTCCACGTGACCTCTTTCTCTCCAGCAAGCTAGCCTGCTTTCATTCATGGAGTGTTTTCAAGGACAATAAAGTTTTCCAAATCTCTGTTTTATATTTGCTAACATCTGCCGATTAAAATAAGTTATATAGCCAAATCTAGACTCAAGAGCAGAGACATTTGATGGAAAAAACTGCAAAATTGTGTTACAGTGGTCATGCAGACAGAGATAGAATAAAACTGTGGTCACTTTCACCGTCTACACACAGCTTATATAGTGCTCATAGGGAAATTTATATCTTTAAATATAGATATGAGAAATTGAGAAAGATTTTAGTTTTTAATCTCAAGAAGTTACCAAAGGAAAAACAAACTAAATCCAAAGAAAGTAGAAAGAAGACTGTAATAAAGAATAAAAATCAATGATAAAAAAAATAAATCACCAATAGAGAAATTCAACAAAGCCAAAAGTTTGTTCCCTAGAAAATATTGATCAATAGGAAAAAGTAAGAGAGAAAACACAAATTATCAATAAAAATAATAAAATAGTAGCCATTATGACTGATTGTTCAGGTGTTACAATGATGAGAATTCATAAACAAAGATGAGCATTCATAAACCGTTTACCAATGCATTTTAAAATTTAGGTAAAATGGAAAAATTTGTTGGAAAATACAAATTATCAAAATGGACACCAGAAGAAATAGAAAATCTTATATTTATTACAGTAATTGTCTTTGTGTTAAAAAAAAAAAATCTTTCTGCAAAGAAAACTCAGGCCCACAAAGAGGATACTACAAGGAAGTAAATAAAAGAAGATCTGAATAAAAAGACACACCAGCTTTTGTACTGGACCACTGAATACTGTAAAATTGTTCATTTTTCCCAATAAATCTTTAGGTTCAACAAAATCCCAGTCAAAAATGCCCAAAACCGTGTGTGTGTGTGTGTGTGTGTATAAATTGACAAGTAGACACTAAAATTTAAAATGGAAACACAAACGGCTAAGGATAACAGAAGACAAACTTCATAAATAACAAGGCAGAGGATTTAAGCTACCAAATATCAACTTACTACAAAGCTACAGTTATTAAATAAGAACAAGCAAAACAATGATGTGACATTGTTTTACATTTCAAAACAATGTGAAAAATAAATGAAGGAAGGAGCAGAGTCCCAAAATGGGCTTATACATACACAGCAACTATTTTTACAATAAAGATGTCACAACACTGGTGGGGGCAAGGGGGTTATGTTCTCTTAATGATCCTTGATCAATTACATATCTATACAGAGAGAGATGAATCTTGACCCCTACCACATACAAAACTCAATTCCAGAAAGATTATAGATCTAAATGTGCAAGGTGAAATAATAAAACACCTAGAAGGTAACACAGCAGTGTATCTTCATGACCTTGGCAGTAGAAATTGGAACGCCACCTTTATTTAAGTATCTTTCTCAAATGTATATGATATATCCAGTCTGCTCTATCCATTCTTTTCCATTCAGTCTAGCTCACTCCAATTACTCTCTTTTTGGAGCTTCTATTTCTCTCTCTTACAGTTTCTATCATATTATAAATTATCCCCAACTTTTGTCATGTTTGTTGGTCTTGCAAACTTTATGACGGCAGAACTCATCATTCTTGTCTGTTTTCAATAGTATCTGAGTTAGTGCCAGACTCTCAATTAATAACCTAGAAGTCCAGGTGGTCCCCAATCTCTCTGAATCTCTGCTCTGTTCTCTGCCCTTTCCAGGACACAGTGCTTGAACCCCTTCAATCATCTAGACACTCTAGAAATCTGACCAAGATGTCACCTGAAAGCAAAACATTCTACCAGGCACTAAGCAGGCTGCAAATTTGTGCAGTCTCATCTTACGCGCTCAACAAGTTTATCATCTCTTCAGGAAGATATGGGACAGAATCATTATTTTATATTTCAAGTAAGTATGGGATGAGTACCTGGAGAAAAGGAAGGAGAGGAGAGAATAAGGAATTATTTTGCCCAGGCTAATCAGGAAGATCATTTTGAGTAAGCAGCATCTGGGATAGGTCCTGAAGTTATTAAAAAAAAAAACTATTCTAGGCATAGCCAAACCCTAATGAATATTATCTGAATTGATGCACTATGTCTCCTGGGTAACTGTCTGAGAAGATTTCTCCTGGAATAGTTAGATTGACTTTCTATAACCACAGAAGAGCACTTGTTCAGGCTATAAAGCAAGTGTCCCTGGAAGAAGAGAATAGACAAAATGCTTGCTTCTGTGTGAATTCTATGGCTTTTAAATCTGAGCTGTCAGAGGACTGTGTTAGCAGAGGCTCTTATCTTTCATATACATAGATGGTTCTTTTCTGCTGGTTCCTTCCAGCTCAGGAGAAGAAGCTACTGCAACATGTCTGCTTTGAAACTTTTTAGTAAGTCTTCCTCTGCCTTTGTGAAATTGAATGAAGTGATTGCATTATGTTTTTAAGAGCTGAAAGAAGTCAGAACAATAAGAAGTCCAGAGGAGCTTCAAGATTCATGTCAGAGATCAGTGAGAATTTAGGACCAGATGCGAGGGTCCCTTGGTGTTAGAATAACACAGTGTCTGGGTTGCAAACTCAAATGCCTACAGGAAACATGGAGGTAAAAGAAGTGGGTGGGTGGGCTGAATATAAAAATAGCAACAGCACAACGTCATGAGAAATAGCAGCTCACACTTGGTTGTAGTAAGGTGAATTCTCAGGCCCTACCCAGGTTTACTGAATCAGAAGCTCTGGGAGGGATCCAGCAATCTCCAGATGGTTCTAATGTATAGTCACATCTGAGAAATACTGCAATAAGGAAAGTAGAGAGAGAGGCAAACTAGGGTGTTCACACCCCATGTAAAGGCCAGACATTTCTCTGCTCTATGTGATTTTTGCCTTTTAGGACATAGAACCTATGTCACCAGATCTTCCAATTTTGTAAAGAGAAGTCACACATCTGAATTTTTACATGATAGTTCTTGACTTTTTAAAGTACAGTAATAATCATCACTAAAAAATAAAAAAAGGAAAACAGCTGCTGGCCAGATATAGTCATGGTCAATATTTTATCACTGACTATTGGTTTCCAATCTCTAGCATAGTGATTAAAAGCATAAGCTCTAGGTTCAGACAGTTGCTGAATTCAAACTCTAGCTCTTATTTTGTGGGTACTTGAGGCAAATTGTTTAACTTCTCCAAGCCTCAATTTCCTCCTGTGTGAAATGGACATCATAATAAAACCTGCTTTACAGGGTCCTTGTGAAGGTGGAGTGGGGTGAAGGCTATTCTAGGGTCTGGCACATAGTAAATACTCCATAAAGGGCACCTGCATAATTACTCTGCTCAGGCATAGGACGTGCTAGGTCTGTAGGGAAAGAAAGGCATCTGAGATAGGAGAGCAGGGAACTCAACGACTTCTCTGGGCTGAGCTGGGTGGTCCTACACAGTGTCCAGAGTATGTGGCAGCCTCACTGAGGGAACAGGGTGTGCTCAAGCAAGAAGGGGATGTGTTGGATGGGTCTGACCCAGAAGGAGACGATTCCCATAATCTCCCATGTCATTTTGGGCAATCAGGTTACATATGGCCAGAACTCAGTCTGGGTTGGAAGTAAGGACCTTGGCAAGTCTTAAATTTCTGGGAGCCCAGATAAGCAAGTTATATTCAAAGCTTAAAAGTAAGAATATCCAAGTGGCCTGCAGCAGCAGCTCGGACCCACACTTGGGGCTGTATATGTGAGGGGGCGGGGGAAGGGGAGCTAGAAAAAAGATAAAAAGTGGTGTGTCCTGGAGGCTAAGTTGGCATCAAGGGCATATGCTAGGTAGAGCTGATACCAGGTCTGTGGGCAGCCATGATTAACTCTAGGCCCCACGCCTGGAGGGGCTGAGGCAGCTGATATACTTTGTCTTAATCTAGGCCAGCTCAGCATCTAGGCATGAATGAGCCTAAAACTGGAAGGCTTTAGGGACTCTTCCATCTATGACTAGGAAAAATGAAGCTTGATAGATATAGATGCTGGCTTAGGCAATGGGGTATCAGGCATTTTTCTAGGAGGCAAGAAATTATAGTGCTAATTAAAAGTGTAGATTTTGAGTCAGTGTAAAGATGCTCTGGATGAAGAGTCAGGGAAAAAGGAAGACCATGGCACTTTCCTTGGCCAGCAATCTCAGCACTTGGACCACTTTTCTCAGTTATACTCAGGACAGACATCTTTAATTGATTAAAATATCCTCTCCTGCTGATATCCCTGACAAGGTATCAACATTTTTTCAAAACCCTGCTCTATCTAGACTTACCGTATGATCCATCAATCCCACTCCTGGCAATAGATCCAGAGAAAACTCTTGGATAAAACTCTAATTTGAAAAGATATAATACACACCTCAATGTTCATAGTAGTACTATTGACAACAACCAAAGTATGGAAGTAACCTAAATGTCCATCAACAGAGGAATAGATAAAGAAGATGTGGTATAAATACAATGGAATATTACTCAGCCATAAAAAGAATGAAACAATGCCTTTGCAGTGATGTGGTTGGATCTAGAGATTATCATACTAAGCAACATAAATCAGAGAAAGACAAAAGTCACGTGATATTCATGGAGTCGCAAAAAGTTGGACACCAGTGATGAGCACACGAACACATGCACATATATGTCACTTATTTGTGGGGTCTAAAAATATGACTTATCTTGTTGTAATTTACTGGTCTTTAATTTCCTGGTCTGGGTGTCTACTGCTATAGGGTGATGACAATAGGGGTGGAAGAAATGTACTTATCTACAAAACAGAAACAGACTCACAGACATAGAAAACAACCCAGTTGTTGCTAAAGGGGAAGGGGGCGGTGAATAAATTAGGAGTTTGGGATCAGCAGATCCACACTACTGTGTATAAAACAGGCAAACCACAAGGACCTACTGTGCAGCATAGGGAAGTATACTCAATATCTTATAATAACCTATAATGTAACATCATGGCATCTGGTCCCATCACCTCATGGGAAATAGATGGGGAGACAGTGAAAACAGTGACAGACTTTATTTTTGGGGGGCTCCAAAATTACTGCACATGGTGACTGCAGCCATGAAATTAAAAGGCGCTTGCTCCTTGGAAGAAAAGCTATGACCAACCTAGACAGCACATTAAAAAGCAGAGACATTAATTTGCCAACAAGGGTCCATCTAGTCAAGGCTATGGTTTTTCCAGTAGTCATGTATGGATGTAAGAGTTGGACTATAAAGGAAGCTGAGCACTGAAGAATTGATGCTTTTGAACTGTGGTGTTGGAGAAGACTCTTGAGAGTCCCTTGGATTGCAAGGAGATCCAACCAGTCCAACAGTCCTGGGTGTTCACTGGAAGGACTGATGCTGAAGCTGAAACTCCAATACTTTGGCCACCTGATGCTAAGGGCTGACACATTTGAAAAGACCCTGATGCTGGGAAAGATTGAAGGCAGGAGGAGAAGGGGACGACAGAGGATGAGATGGCTGGATGGCATCACCGACTCAATGGACATGAGTTTGGGTAAGCTCTGGGAGTTGGTGATGGACAGAGAGGCCTGGCATGCTGCAGTCCATGGGTCACAAAGAGTCGACACGACTGAGCGACTGAACTGAGCTGATAGACAGATATAGAAATATATGAAGAAGGGAATCACTTTGCTGTACACTTGAAACTAACACAACATTATAAACTAACTATACTTCAGTAAAACAAAGCAACTTTGCTCTATTTAGACAGCTACTCCAACAGATGGAAATGAGCACTTTGATTTCCTGATTTGGGTATCCATTGCTATAAGGTGATGACAATGGGGGTAGAAGAAAGGAGTTATGCAGAATATTTTGTGAAATATCATCAATAGGAGTCAGTGCTTAAATTTTTGATGGGGGTTGAAAAGCAAAATGGGGCCAGCACAAAGAATTCCAGGTGAAAGATCACAATAGGGTTGTAAGTCTAAGAGTGAGAAACTGTTTGATGCTGTTAAGAAAAGCACCTCCCCTCCAAAAAAACAAACAAACAAAATACATAAACAATCACCCATCAGGGATTTCAGAAAAATGAGCAGGTTGGTGCAGAAAACATGGTAAGTTCTGCTTTTGAGGTCCTGGCAGAATAAGGACCTGGACATATCATTAGAGCAGCTTGAAATGCTGGGTTCTTCTCAAATCCTAACAGCTGACAAGGACTTGTATAACGAAAGCAATCAAACAGAAATCACACACATATTTAGGAAGAGGGATGAGTGGAGAAACAAGGCAAGTCATGGAAGCTGAAGGTGGATCTCAAAGAAATTTTGAGCATGAACAGAACATTGGGCAAAAAAGATGATCTGAATTATTCTATGCACATGCATAATTATCCAGGAAAGGACATATGCATGGCCTGAGAATCCCCAAACTATCACTGGTGCCATCCTCATACAATATTTACTTACTAAAAGCATCAGCATATTAGCATTATGTTAGTGGTCAAAAACCTTTTGCCCTTGAGGAACTCATAGACTTGTAGGTGAGAGACATGTACCAAGGTATTGCAATACACCATGAGAAGTGCTAAGATAAATGTATACACAGAGAGTTGCAGATTCATGATACCTGCATACACAGGGCGATACAGACGTATGTAGCAGGGTCTAAAGCAGCCTGAGAGGAGCAGGGCAGGTGCTACAGAGGATGAAGATGGAGATGCATTGAAAGCAAACGAGAAAGACTGGTGCATCTACCCATGCTTGTCTGTCTGCATGCTGTTTCCCAGCCTTTCTAGGCAGCACTGAGCAGGATCAGAGAAGTGTGCAGGTGTGAAGTGGGACTCAGGGTGGGCTATTTAATACAGTTTCTCAAGCTTGTTCTTGGAAAAAGCCCAGAGAGTTTTAAATTACCTTCTATTATTTAGTCATTCTTTTTTTTTTTTTTTGAAGGAAGCAAAACAGAGCATTTGTAGCTTAACTATCGTAATTCTTCTAGGCTGGCTGGCTTCCAGAATAAGCTGACTAAACAGACTCATCATCTTTCGGGACAGATACTCCAAGGCATCCTTCTTACATGCTGATCTTCCCAAAGTCTTCACTATTAACACTAGGAAAATGAAAGGGAAATTTCAGAAATCTCAGCAAGTTGTTAAGACAAGAGGATTTTGGGGGTTTTTTATTGTTTGCTTTATTGTTCAGTTCAGTTCAGTCACTCAGTTATGTCCGACTCTTTGCAACCCCATGAATCACAGCACACCAGGCCTCCTCGTCCACCACCAAGTGCCGGAGTTTACTCAAACTCATGTCCATCGACACTGTTGTTAGGTCTCCCATTTTAATGTATGGCAAAACCAATACAATATTGTAAAGTAATTAGCCTCCAATTAAAATAAATAAATTTATATTAAAAAAACAAAATTCAAGCATAGACTTTAAAAAAAATCTTTAAAATAAATAAATAAAACCATTCCTGAAAGCAAAAACAAAAAAAGTTAAATTTTATTTTTCTATCATTTTTATAATGTTTAATCCTGAAAAAAGGAAAAAACACAACAAAGTTTACTATCTCAACCATTTTTAAAAGTATAGTTCAGTAGTGTTAAGTATATTCACATTGTTGGTTAACTGACCTCCAAAAATTTTTAATCTTGCAAAACTAAAACTCTATACCCATTTTAAATGATAACTCTTCATTTCCTCCTTTCCTAGTCCCTGGAGACTATCATTCTACTCTCTGTTTCTATAAATTTCTATAATTTAACTACTTTAGATATCTCATATAAGTGAGATTATGTAGTGTTTGTCATTTTGTGACTGGCTTATTTGATCTCAAGATTCATGCATGCTGTACCATGTGTCAGAATAGCCTTCCTTTTCAGGGCTGAATGCTATTTCATTGCATGTATATACCACATATTCTTTATCCATTCACTGGTGGCTTACCTCTACATCTTGGTTATTGTGAATAATGCTACTATGAACATAAATATACAAGTATTTCTTCAAGATTCCATTTTCAATTCTTTCAGATATAATCCTAGAAGTGGGATCGCTGGATGATATAGTAATTCTATTTTTAATTTTGTAAGGAACCACCATACTGTTTCCCGTAGTAGCTGCACCATTTCAGATTTAGGTCTCCCATTTTTTAAGGAGGAATTTACAACCTCTGATATTAGGAGGACTCCCAGGACTCCTGAACCCCTCTACCTCCTGACCAGATTAAGGCCCTATCCTTCCACTTGTCCTTTGTGGAGAAGGAGGCAGCTGTCCTCAAATATAAATCAAAACTACAATGAGGACTTCTGGTTCAAGAAGGCAGAGTAGAAAGACATACACTCATCTCCTCCTGCAAGAGCACCAAAATTTCAACTAACTGTTGAACAACCATCAACAGGAGGATGCTGTAATCCACCAAAAAAGATAACCTATGTCCAAAAACGAACAAGAAGCTGCAGGAAGATGGTAGGAGAGGGTGCAATCATGAAAAAATCAAATCCCATACCCACTGGGTGGGTGAACCACAGACTGGAGAACAATAATACCAAAAAAGTTCTTGCACTATTGTGAAGGCTCTGAATACAATGTCAGGCTTCCCAGCCTGGGGATCTGACAAAGGGACTGGGAATCCCCAGGGAATCTGGCTTTGAGGGCCAGGGAGATTTGATTATAGGCCTTTCAGAGGACTGGGAGAAACAGAGACTCCAGTCTTGGAGGGCACATACAAAATGTTATGCTCACCAAGACCCAGAGGAGAGGAGCAGTGACCCCACAGGAGGGACCAAAACTACCTGCTAATGTTGGGGGGCCTCCTGCAGAGATGTGGATCAGCAGGGGCTCACCACAGGGACAGGGGCACTGGAAGGTCCCCCTTGCTGTAAACCCTCTTGGAGGGCAGAATGGTGGAAATCACTGTTACAGAACAGAATATAGAAAAAAGAACACAAAGAAATGAAGACAGCCTAAGAGACCTCTAGCACAACATTAAACACACCAACATTCACATTATAGGGGTCCCAGAAGGAGAAGAGAGAAAGGACCTAAGAAAATATTTGCAGAGATAGTAGCTGACAACTTCCCAAACATAGGAAAAGAAACAGTCAACCAGGTCCAGGAAGCAGAGAGAGTCCTGGGAAGGATAAACCCAAGGAGGAACACATCGAGACATTGTAATCAAACTGACAAAAATTAAGGGTAGAGATAAAATATTAAAAGCAACAAAGGAAAAATAACAAATAATACAGAAGGGAACTCCCACCATGCTACCAGCTGATTTCTCAACAGAAACTCAAAAGTCAGATGGGAATGGCATGATAAATTTCAAGTGATGAAAGGGAAGATCCAACAACCAAGAATATTCTACCCAGCAACACTCTCCTTCAGATTAATGGAGAAATCAAAAGCTTTCCAGACAAGCAAAAGTTAGGAGAATTCAACATCAGCAAACCAACAAAAATGTTAAAGGAACTTCTCTGGCAGGAAACACAAGAGAAGGAAAAGACCTACAGGAAATTAACACAAAACAACTAAGAAAATGGTAACAAGATCATCAGTTCAGTTAAGTTGCTCAGTTGTGTCTGACTCTTTGCGACCCCATGAACTGCAGCACGCCAGGCTTCCCTGTCCATCACCAACTCCTGAAGCTTACTCAAACTCATGTCCATCGAGTCGGTGATGCCATCCAACTATCTCCTCTCTCGTCCCCTTCTCCTCCCACTTTCAATCCTTCCCAGTATCAGGGTCTTTTCCAATGAATCACTTCTTCACATCAGGTGGGCAAAGTATTGGAATTTCAGCTTTGGCATCAGTCCTTCCAATGAATATTCAGGACTGATTTCCTTTAGGATGGACTGGTTGGATCTCCTTGTAGTCCAAGGGACTGACTCTCTAGAGTCTTCTCCAACACCACAGTTCAAAAGCATCAATTTTTCAGCACTCAGCTTTCTTTATAGTCCAACTCTCACATCCATACATTACTACTGGGAAAACCATAGCCTTGACTAGATGGACCTTTGTCAGCAAAGTAATGCTTTTTAATATGCCTTTTAATATGTTGTCTAGGTTGGTCATAGCTTTTCTTCCAAGGAGCAAGCATCTTTTAATTTCATGGCTGCAGTCACCATGTGCAGTGATTTTGGAGCCCAAGAAAATATATTGATATTTACCTAAAATATAAATGGATTAAATGCACCAACCAAAAGATATAGACTGGCTGGGTGGATGAAAACATGTGCATGTATGCAGTTCCACTTATGACATCACTCTGTTTGACCCTCCCCCAAAATTGTATATAATTATTTTATATTGTTAAGTTAATCATATTCCCATTATGGCATGCAATTGCAATTACCTTTTATTTTTTGTCTGGCTTTTGATTGTGAAAACTGATAAACATTTTTTACTATTGTGATTATGTAACTACTATTCACTTAATACCAATGTGTCATGATTGATCAACAGAAAAATAATAGAACTCTATATCATCAAAGCTAGAATCTAATAGAAAAACCTGTAATAACTTTTTAAAATCCAGATGCATATCAGAATTATCTTGAAATTTTTTGAAAAATACAAATGCTCAGGTATTGTTTTTTCCTCCAGAGCTCCAGATATGTTTCTAATGAGCAGTCATGTTTAAAAACAACTGGACTATATGATGATCTTTTATTGAGTTTGTTTCACTTTTGCTATTTCATATTCACTGCTTCAATTTAATTTAACTTATGTTCTCCAATTTCTCTATCTCTTCCTTTTTTTTCTTGATGTTCTTTCTCAAGTCTTTATCAAGTGTAGTAGAAAAGTTTTGATATACATATATAAATAAATATGTACAATATATATATTTTAGAAAGCATATGTGTTTTTGTTGCCTCACTCAAAATATGATGACATTTTGATTCCAATTGTTTGACTTAGTATAAATAGAATGCTAGATTTCTAATTAAAAAATAGATATGCAACAAGCAACAAAGGTTTACTGTATAGGATAGGGAACTATATTCAATATCTTGTAATAACCTATGATGGAAAATTATTTCTAAAATAATATGTGTATTTGCATAATCAAATCACCTTGTGTGTACCTGTAACATTGTAAATCAACTATACTTCAATAAAATATACAATAAAATAACTACAATGAGGTATCACCTCACACTAGTCAGAATGACCATCATCATCAAACGGTCTATAAACAATAAATTCGGGGGAGGATGTGAAGAAAGGGGAACCCCCCTACACTGTTGGTGGGGCTATAAATTCATACAACCACTATGGAGAACAGTATGAAAGTTCTTTAAAAAACTAAAAATAGAACTACCATATGACCCAGAAATCCCACTACTGGGCATATACCCCAAGGAACCACAATTGAAAAGGACACATGCACCCCAGTGTTCACTGAAGCACTGTTTATAATAGCCAGGACATGGAGACAACCTAGATGTCCATCAACAGCTGAATGAATAAAGAAGATGTGGTACATACATACATAATGAAATACTACTCAGCCATTAAAAGGGATAAAATTGGGTCATTCGTAGAGATGTGGATGGACCTTCAGACTGTCACACAGAATGAAGTTAAGTCAGAAAGAGAAGAATAAATATCATGTATTAATGCATATGTGTGGAATCTAGAAAAATGGTATAGTGATCTATTTCAGGGCAAGAATAGAGATACAGATATAGGAAACAATGTGTGGACATCTGTTTGTGAGGTTGTGGGGAAAGGGGGATGGGATGAATTGGAAGATTGGGATTGACATATCTACCCTACCATGTGTAAAATAGATAGCTAGTGGGAACCTGCTATAAAGCAAAGGAAGCTCAGCTTGCTGCTCTGTGATGACTGAGATTGGTGGGAGAGGGCATGGCATGGGATTGAGGTCTGAGAGGGAGGAGATATATGCATACATATAGCTGATTCGACAAGGTTGTATACTGTCATCCTGCTTATTTATCTTATATGCAGTGTACATCATGCAAACTGCTGGGTTGGATGAATCACAAGCTGGAATCAAGATTGCTAGGAGAAATATCAATAAACTCAGATCTGCAGATACTACTCTAAATGCCTCAAATGAAGAGGAATAAAGAGCCTCTTAATGAAGGTGAAAGAGAATGAAAAAGCTGGCTTGAAACTCAACACTCAAAAAACTAAGATCATGACATCTGGTTCCATCACTTCATGGCAAATGGAATGAGAAAAAATGGAAGCAGTGACATTTTCTTGGGCTCCAAATCACTGCAGATGGTAACTGCTGCCATGAGATTAAAAGATGATTGCTACTTGGAAGGAAAGCTATGACAAATCTAGGCAGTGTATTAAAAAGCAGATACAACACTTTGCTGACAAAGCTCCATATAGTCAAAGCTACAGTTTTTCCCAGTAGTCACGTATGGATGTGAGAGTTGGACCATAAAGAAGGCTGAGCATCAAAGAATTCATGCTTTTGAATTGTGGTGCTAGAGAAGACTGTTGAAAGTCCCTTGGACAGTAAGGAGAACAAACCAGTCAATCCTAAAGGAAATCAACCCTGAATATTCATCAGAAGTGAAACAGGAGGGAAAGGGGCAGGGCACAACTTTTGAGAGAATGATATAGCCCAAGGATACAATAGAAACCGATTAGAATCAAATGGGCCCAAGAGGGTAGATAAGTCAAGTTTCCTTCTCAATCAGCAAGCAAAATGACACGACAGTTCCAAGCACCATCAGAAGACCAAAAAGTGGGCAATGGCCCAACTCTTGGAAATTTCCACCCCTTCCCCAAAACACTTGGAATAATCCTCCAACTCATTAGCCTATGAAAATACCCAGCCCATAAAAGCTAACCATGCCACAATTTTGAGGTTGTCAGACTCACCCTCTGTGATAGCCCACACTCTGTCTGTGGGGTCTGTTTCTCTCTAAATAAATCCACTTCTCATCTATCACTTTGTCTCTCACTGAATTCTTTCTGCAATAAGACATCAAGAACTTGAGTTTCATTGGGTCCTGAAACCAGGTATTGTGGGTTTTGGCTGAGTTAAGAGTCCTAGCCATGTGGGTCAGAGTCCCAAACTGGGTTTTGGTCAGGTTTGAGTCCCAGGCACATGGTTTCAAGTCCCAGTCTAAGGTACATGGTTTCAGAAGGACGGATGTTGATGGTGAAGCTGAAGCTCCAGTACTTTGGCCACCTGATGCAAAGAACTGATTCACTGGAAAATACCCTGATACTGGGAAAGAGTAAGGCAAAAGGAGAAGGGGCAGCAGAAGATGAGATGGTTAGACAGCATCACTGACTCAATGGTGAATTTGAGCAAATTCCAGGAGATAGTGGAGGACAGAGAAGGCTGGCAGGCTAAGGTCCATGGGACAAAGAGTTGGACATGACTTAGTGACTGAACAACAATAGCCGATTCACTCTGTTGTACAGCAGAAACTGACAATACTGGAAAGCAATTGTACCCCAGTTTTTAAAAAATGGACAGAGAAGTTAGGACACCATCAGCGGGTGAGGTGGCAACACTGCAGAGCAACTGGATCACAATGTGAGGCCCAAACAGAGGGTGGGTTCACGACGTATCACCACCTGCTGAACTGCTAACTGATCTCTGCTTCTGCCAGAGAGCAATCCATTCATATGTCTGGGGACCCTGCTTCCTTTGGGAACCTGCTTCAGCTGATTTGATGCCTTTAGCATTTGATGATGCCTTGACCCTTGATTTCCAGTGGGATAAGCGATATTGTGATTTATAAGAAATAAATATTTGGACATTGAGATGACCAAAATATCTTTTTCATATGTGGTTCCTGGCTCACAGCCCCTAAAACCCTTGGAATGTCCTAAGTGAAGAGAGCAATACAGATGTCTTTTGTTATGTTAATGAGGTGACTTTTCAAAAACACATAAGGATGGGGTTTGGTTGCCAGACGGATACACCAGGTGATCCAATGGTTGGAACTTTCAGTCCTATCATGACCTCCAGGGAAGAATGCTTTAGTTTTCAAGACATCTAATGTCAGTCTCTGGCGTGGAGCCCTCCTAAGAGGAGGTCTAGGTAATTTCCATATGACTTTTCCCTGCTGATTAGACTTTAGAACTTATGCCCAATGTTTGATGCAATTCTGCTGAAATCAGCTGGGTGACTCTAGAGTGTTATTGTCTTCCTGATGCTCAAGTTTTCTCAAGTGTCTATAGAAAGTTAGACCAGAAGATCTGAAATATTCCTTCAATCTTCAGTTATTCCACCAGAGTAGGAGGACCTGTAGGAAATATCTGTCTTGGGGAAACCACAGAAGAGTTTCTGTCCTTTCTTGCTTTAATGCTCTCATTGCATCTACCTGCTAGACAAACAAGAGCTAGGAGGCCCAAATGAGAACCCACACTAAGTAGCTTCACATGGTGGTGTCCAGTGTGGTCCCCCAACATCTGCTTGACAGTTACTGAGACAGCATCTCACTATAAGATTGCTCATGGTTCTTCTTGATGAAATGGAGGACACTGTGGGGCCCCCCAGGGTAAAAATCTTTCCCCTGTTCCCTGTTTTTTATTTATGGGAAATAGGCATCATTCAGCCTCCTGTGAACATTGACATTTTAAGAACTAGTGAACTAAAATGAGGAGGCAAGAACACACACAACTATACAAAAAAGATCTTAATGACCAAGATAACCACGATGGTGTGATCACTCACCTAGAGCCAGACATCTTGGAGTGTGAAGTCAAGTGGGCATTATGAAGCATCACTATGAACAAAGCTAGTGGAGGTGATGGAATTCCAGCTGAGGTATTTCAAACCCTAAAAGATATGCTGTTAAAGTGCTGCACTCAATGTGCAAGCAAATTTGGGAAACTCAGCAGTGGCCACAGGACTGGAAAAGGTCAGTTTTCATTCCAATCACAAAGAAAGGCAATGTCAAAAAATGTTCAAACTATTGCACAATTGCACTCATTTCATATGCTAGCAAAGTAATGCTCAAAATTCTCCAAGCTAGACTTCAAAAGTACATGAACTAAGAACTCCCATATGTTCAAGTTGGATTTAGAAAAGGCAGAGGAACCAGAGATCAAACTGCCAGCATCTGTTGGATATAGAAAAAGCTAGAGAATTCCAGAAAAACATCTACTTCTACTTCATTGACTATGCTAAAGCCTTTGACTGTGTGGATCACAACAAACTGTGGAAAATTCTTCAAGAGATAGGAATACCAGACCACCTTACCTGAGAGAAATCTGTATGCAGGTCAAGAAGCAACAGTTAGAACCAGAAATGGAACAATGGACTGGTTTCAAATTGGGAAGAGGGTATGTCAAGGTTGTATACTATCACCTTGCTTACTTAACTTATATGCAGAGTACATTGTGAGAAATGCTGGGCTGGATGAAGCACAAGCTTGAATAAAGACTGCTGGGAGAAATATCAATAACCTCAAATATGCAGATGATACCATCCTTATGGAAGAAAGCAAAGAGGAACTGAAGAGCCTCCTGATGAAGATGAAAGAAGAGAGTGAAAAGCTGGCTTAAAGCACAATACACAAAAAAAATGAAGATCATGGCATCTGGTCCCATCATTTCATGGCAAATAGATGGGGAAACAATGGAAACAGTGACAGACTTTATCTTCTTGGGCTCCAAAATCACTGCAGATGGTGACTGCAGCCATGAAATTAGGACTCTTGCTCCTTGGAAGAAAAGCTATGACCAACCTAGACAGCATGTTAAAAAGCAGAGAGATTACTTTACCGACCAAGTTCTGTCTAGTCAAAGCTATGGTTTTTCCAGTAGTCATGTATGGATGTTAGAGTTGGACCATAAAGAAGGCTGAGTGCTGAAAAACTGATGCTTTTGAACTGTGGTGTTGGAGAAGACTATTCAGAGTCCCTTGGACTTCAGAGAGATCAGATCAGTCAGTCCTAAAGGAAATCAGTCCTGAATATTCATTGGAAGGACTGATGCTGAAGCTGAAACCCCAATGCTTTGGTCACCTGATGTGAATAGCACACTCATTAGAAACGACCTTGATGCTGGGAAAGATTGAAGGCAGGAGGAGAAGGGGATGACAGAGGATGAGATAGTTGGATGGTATCACATACTCAATGAACATGAGTTTAAGCAAGCTCTGGAGATGGTGAAGAACAGGGAAGCCTGGCATGCTACAGTCTATGGGGTTGCGAAGAGTCAGACAAGACTGAGCAACTGAACAACAGCCTCCTTGACCTTCCCTGAGTTCCAAAATGAGATTCAAACAGTTGCTTATTAGAGAAAGAAGGAAATGCAGAAACAACAGGAACAATCAAGAAACAAGAGTGCAATGATTAAACAGGATCCTGGTTCCTCTTTGATGAATCTACATAACAACTATCTTTGAGTTCTGCAGGAACTAAGGCCCCTGCCCAGGTGGAAGACTGTAACTTCAGGCTGAGCACTAGATTCCTGAACATTGCTTTACCTCACTACCAACCAATCAAAAGAAAGTCTGCAGACAATGGAAGATAAGAGAACTCTGAGCCACTTCCCAAATGATTCTCCCTTTAAAAATTTCATTTTCCAGGAGAATCTTCAGACTTGGATTTTGAGCACAAGTCCACCATCTCCCCAGGTTTCTGGCCTCCTGAATAAAGCAATCTTTCCATTCCTACCAACACTTTTCTCTTGAATACTGGCTTTCAAGTAGCAAAGAGCCAAACCTGAGTTGAGTAATACTTAGAAAAATCTTGACATTAATGTTGATTTGCCTTGCTGTACTTTTCATCTATCAATTCAAATTCTACCACTAGGATTACATAGAACAAAAGCATCTTGGTGTAATTTGCATCTTGGTGTTGTTACTGGAGTCCAAGCTCACCCTGCTTGCCACACAGTAAGCCAATAATCCAAGAGATGAGGTGTTGAGGCAAGGAATACTTTATTCAGAAAGCCAGCAGACCGAGAAGGCAGATTAATGTCTCTAAATAACCATCCTGTCAGGGTTTGGATACAGGTTCTCTTATAGAACAGGGAGAGGGAGAAGGTGAGGGAGTAAGGTAAAAAGGTTATAAGTCTTGCAAACATCTCATGGAATGGCCAGCCTCTGGGAGGGGCTATTTTAATTTCTTATTTTTTGCAGCCATTCACAGGTAGGCAGGGTCAGACTGTCTCTCTGGGGGCTGAACAAAGGTACTTTAGTTCAACAGTCAGGTAGAGGGGTAGAGTTCTCTGAGGCAGGCAGTATGTATGATTGTAATAACAAAACCAATGAAAAGCAAAGGTTAAAGTCAAAGAAACATATCCAACATGGAGTCAAAATTGGCTCTTCCCTGTAACAGTGTGGGGTGTGTTTTGGTGATGTGTGTATACACACAATAACACCTTTATACTGGGTCCTTAGAGGTGTGTGTGGTTCATTGTAGGATGGGTCTTGATGCCCTAGTGTGTTTTATGACACTAGAAAGGCCAGTATTCTGAGTTAGGCTGATGTAATTTAGTGAACTATGATTTATAGAAACAATTTGCAGGTTAAGTGGTGGAATAACAAAGATGATTAATGAAGGCAAACTGTCCATTGATACATTCCTCTTGTTCAATTGACTTGTAAACAACAGTGCATTTTATTGCAAAAGCCCAGTTCCTTTATTGAAGAAAAATTTCCCCTCAACTTTCTTCCTCTCTTCTTGCCTTCCCCAGGCCTCTCTTCCTGTCTCCAGAACAGGTTTAGGCTCAAAGCTAGATTTGGCCCTTCTACAAACTAGTTGTGTGACCCTGAATTCGTTTCTAAACCTCTCTACTCCTTGGTGTTTCTGTGAAGGCAGGCTAATGGCCTGGGAGCTGTGCCTGTTAGGTTACATGGTGAAGGAAAATTAAGTTTGCAGATGGAAGTATGCTTGCTAATTAGCTGACCTTGAGATGGGAAGATTATCCTGGATCATCAGTATAGGCTCAATGTAATCACATAGGAAGAGGAAGACAGAAAGGGTCAGAGTGACAAGATGTGAAAAAATACAACTCAGCCTCTGTTGGCTTTGAAAACGGAGAAAGGCAGGCACGAGTCAAGAAATGTGAGTGGCCTTTAGAGGGCAGAACTGAAGGGAAAAAAAAAAAAAAAAAAAGATTCTTCCCTATAGCTTCCAGAAACGACTACAGTCCTTCTGACACCTTGATTTCAGCCCAGTGAAACCACTGTCAGACTTCTTCAGAACTATAAGATCATAAAATTTGTGTAGTGTTAAGCCACTAGGTTTGTGGAATTTGCCGCAGCAGCAATAGAAAATATACTATCTGTAAAATGCAATTAATAATGGTATTTGTCTTAAAATGATCACTGAACAAACATTAAAAAAACAAAAGCAAAACATTCACTGCCTGATACACATTGAGTACTCAGAATATAAATGCTATTATTTTTAATCCTCCTCCCAACTTTCCTCCCTTCTCCCAAAGCCACAGTCATGGTACATTGGTGGCTGCACCACGCCTATGAATGGGCCTGCCAGCAGCAACTCTCCCAGAGGTCAGTTGACAGAAGGAGAAATCACAGTGCTTTCAAATCCATTTGACCAGGGTTGAAAGTCTGCCAGTATTCTAAAGGAATTTTCTTTTTTACATTAAAGTGACAGATCTTTATGACAATAGGAGCAGCTGCTGGCCAAAGAGCCACCTTTGATCCTTTTACATATTCATTCCTATTTTATTTTAACTTGTATGTTATAAGAAGAAGCCAAGGATATCTCAGCTTTAAAGCAATGTCCTTATCTGTAAGCTTTTAACTCCTTACTTGGGGAGCACAACAGTTCATACCATGGATGAACTCAATGAAAAGAGATGGTATTTCCTGCTGCGTGGAGGACAGATCCAACAGTTTCTGGGAAACTTCTCTCTTGGCACTTTGCCTAACCACCAGGCTCTTCATTGCCCCCACCCCCTTTACAGTTACCCCAATATTCCAAGAAAGTGCCCAATTCTTTCAAAACCTTAAATCAAAGTCTGGTTCCATATGTCTTAGGTACAGGCAACAAAAGTCCTCAGAGGACGACTTGACTCCCTTGGGTTATGCAAAAAAATGTTAATGTAACATTTATGGTTGAGACTTTACATGCATAAGAGTCAGGAAAGCTTTATTTATGGCTTGCACAGCTGTGGTAAGGCACTCGCCTCCTTCTGATTGTGTGGGGATTATCATATAGGCTGTTAACCTTAACGCTATGTTAGCCCTTATTTGGCATCCTCTCATCCCAGTTCTCTCTCACCATTTGCATTTGTTGTCTTTGGCAGAGAAAATAGAGAGAGAAAGAGAACCATTGTTGATTGCATATTCAAATAAACACAGCGTTTGCACAGACTGGGGTGTGGTGGCAGATGCAAATCAAGAAGTCTGGTTTGATGAATGAGTTGGGGGTAGCAAGGGGTGGGCTGCTGCCTGATCTAAGTAGGGGGTTTCTTTCTTTTTTTTGCGGGGGGTGGGTGGATGGGTCAAATGTTTCAATTCCTTTCATGCTGTTGATACAGGCATGTGCTTGTTCATGCAAGACCAGCATTTCAAAGAATGGTATGATTTTCCTATTTCTCTTTTCTTTCAATAAGGAGAAGCAATGAAAGAGTCTCTTGAGAGCATCTGATTCTTCTCCCCACCAGCAGCCTACTTACAGTGCTGTGAGCAACACAGGGACTCCTCATCTCTAGTCCCAGGCAGGCCAGTCTTTATCCGCTTACCCTGCTCCGTATCTGGGCCCCACAGAGACAGTGGGACAGCGCCAACTAGGATGAGCCAGGGAAGCAGATAGCAAAAGTGAGGAAAGATTTTGGAAGTGAGCCATACCTGGAAGGAATGTGGGAATGGGAAAGAGAAGGGCTTTGTGAAGAGGGCTTAATTGTAGAGAAAAGGGGGAGCCAGCATTCAGGGTGCGTGTCTGAATGACAGAAGCCACCCATGCCCTCCTGCAGAGGACCCAGCAGGAAGGAGAAGACTCAAGTGCTGGGAAGATGGATGAAGTTGAGACACAGAGATCTTCTGACCATCAGGATGGGGGAGGATGGCTTTGTTTCTTTTCTCAGATAATCCATTTATATTTCAGATGGGCAGTTTCCTTTCTGTTCTGTCACAACTGCAATTCAAACTAGGTAGGAAGAATGGATTAGGATTTCTCAAGAACTCTTCCAAACTTTTCAGCCAGAAGCCTGAATTCCATATGAGGTTCCACCTTTAATTATATATATATTTTTAAACTAAAGGAAAGTAAGACATTTTACCAACACAGCATGCTGGAAGAGTTTATTACCTTCATTTTTGAAAAGAGGGAAGCTGACACCTAAAAAGTATGAGTATTCTTTTCCTTCCCATATAAATAGAAAGTTCTCTAGGCATATGATTTCCAATTTCCTGTCATTGACTCTGGATTTGGCTTTTGAATGTGGAGCAAACATAAAATATAACTGATGTTTTAAAATTGCTATGCCTGCATCTTTCTTGGTTATACTCACCTCCATTTGCTTTTACTAGGAACGGATAATATTCTGGGCAGCCTTACAGATAACCATTTCCTCTTTACCAAGGCAAAACCACAATACCTGAGTGACACAGTAGTGTTTATTTCAATCATGTTGCTGACTACAGAGGGATGCAGGATGGAGGGGCAAATTCTGAGATGGTAGAAAGAAAAAATTTCCTGGTAAAAATCAGAGTGGTCAGAAAAAAACTGTACTTTATTGAAAGATCATGGAAAGGATTTGTTGGAAAAAGTGGCTGCACTTATAATCAAGGCTTCAGAATCAAGTCCCATTTACTTATTAAGTCCCTATTATTTATCTTTAAAAGGAAACCAATACTGTGGCTATCAGAAAACCCAGCCTGTGAAACAACTGGAGGGCAAATCAAGACAGGATTCCATCCTCCCCCCTTCCCCACACTTCAACTGCACTGTTACAACACTATAGATGTACCCACCCCCCGTGAAAACTGGAATGCAGCGGACCTTTGCTTCCAAAATAAATAGGAGTTTCATTTCCCAGCATTTCCCGTCTTTTCCAGGTTCATTCCAGGAGCTTGGTTTTAAACAAGATTAAACATGCACACAGCTGAAATCAAACTGGGTGCTATGGAAATGTTGAAAGAGTGGACTTAAATCTTAGCTCCTCAAGACAGTCTAGATTCATCCCACAGCAAATGTTCCTTGCAGCTGCTGCTCTTCTGGTAAACAGAAGAGAGAAGGGCAAAAAAAGTTATTATCTGCCTGTTGAAACTATCCCAAACTTAGGTAGTATACTCATCATGCAGCATAAATTTATCTTTTATTTTCAGTGTTAGTCGACCAGAACTGCTGCCTGTTGGAGACCTCTATGAAGTGAAAAATAATTTCACTTATTAAAAACTTGATTTTGCTCCTCCTTGGACATCTCTACAGCAGATTTATGGCTGAATTCAGTCTCTTTCCCAAAACTGAATTCACCATTTATTCAGGTTCTCTGTCTTGTTGGCAGCTATGATACAGAAGAACTATTTTTATATCTAGCAAGAGCTGTTTGTCTTATCTTTTAAGGATAATATTGACTTAAGAGAGAAGACAACCAGGCAATGTATATTTGGGAAATGATCATTACCCTTGAAGTCCTGGGTGTCTAAGGCCAAGGAAGATAACTGATGATCTGATCTCAACACAAAACACACAGTCACGTCAAGGGGAAGACTCCTCCGAGACCAGCAACCTCTCACCTCTCCGTTTACTGTAAACGCGGAAGCTGAGCCCTAGAGGAGACATCGTGTCCTTCCAGCATTTTCCTAGGGGGAATTTACTTTGGCTTCCCTTGTTGTGACAAATAAATCAAGAAATTCTGCAAACAGACGTGCCCAGGTAAGAATTCCATAAATACTATGGCTGCTTGATATGTATCGGCTACACAGGGCGTGGAGCCAGATTGAAGGTGGTCTTGGTGGTCATCGGTCAGTTCAGATAACAGTCAGAACAGGAGGATCTTGGCACAGATTGCCTCAGAAAGGTGACATAGCCTCAAAATCAAAATTCCCTACTCCCCCGTGGACTATTTTTAAGGGTTCATGATTTAGAAAGGGGCACAAAGTGAGAAGTGTTCTCACTTAAAATGTTCCCAGGCATTGGTGGTAGTTTATCCCTGATCTCCAAACCCTGGGTTCTAGACTGAATCTCCTAAGCAAAGAAATCTGGTTTTCCTGTGTGTGTAAACCACTCTTTCACTGCCCCTGGTTATATCTATTGGTATTGTGGCACCTGGAATTTAAGCCCAGTTAGGGCCCAAGTGACCAAGTTAGTGACCAAGGAGGAGTGGAAAAGACAGAGAGTTAGTCCTGACTGTTTGGGATTAATAGATACACACTACTATGGACAAAACAGAAAAGCCACAGGAAGCTGTACTCAATATGCTATAATAACCTATAATGGATGAGAATCTGGAAGAGAATATATATATGTATATGTGAACTGAATCACTTTACTGTATGCTTGAAACATTGTAAATCAACTTTCTTCAATAAAAGTAAGTAAATAAGGGGAAAAAGTTTAAAAAGAGAGAGCTCTGGTCCAGTTGGAAGAAAGCCTCGAGGCAGTGAGTGAGGTCTGATTTGGCCTTACAACTCAAAGCGTCCCCTCCTAGGGACATCAGCCTCTTCTGGGAGCTTGTTAAAAAAGCAGAACCCACAGGGTCACAAGATCTTCAGGTGATGTTCACATGCATTCAACTTGGAGAGTAGTATCTGGTCCTACTCCCAGAGATCCTGACTAAATTGGTTGACTTTGTTGTGGCCTGGGCATGGACACATTGACAGACTCACCCAGGTGATTCTAAAGTGTAGCCACACTTGACAACTATTGCCCTAGAGGGCTGGGCTGTGACCACAAGCCCAGGACAAGAAGAACGCCCTGGGCAAGTACTCTTGACCCAAGGGAGTGTAGCTTATTTTTGCTGTTGTTAGTTTTCCACGCAAAAATCTTCATGGGAGTTTAGAGAAAGGATTCCCGCTACCCCCACCCCACAACATCCTGGGTTTTTTTGTTTTTTTTTTTCCTGTTGAAGGATAATTGTTTTACATCAGCATGAATCAGCCATAGGTATACATATGTTCCCTCCCTCCAGAATCTCCCTCCCACCTCACCCCACTCCTCTAGGTTGTCACAGAGCACCAGATTGAGCGCCCTGAGTCACAGAGCAAATTCCCACTGGTTATCTACTTTACATATGGTAATGTATATGTTTCCATGCTACTCTCTCCATTCATCCAACTCTCCCCCCACCCCGCCTCATCCCCAAGTCAGTTTAGAGAAAGGATGTTTTTTAAAGAGGAAAATAATGGAGAGAAGGCAAATCTATAGTCGGTCAGGGAAAGATGGCTGTTGTTGTTTAGTCAACTTGGCCCAGTAATTGGGATGAAATGAATTAATATAAGCAAAGCACTGAGAACAGCTATGATCTAAGCGATCAGAGCTTTACTGATCATTAACCTATGATCAGAGCTTTAGACATGTCTGTTATTGTTACTACTATTGATATTCACAGAGAATGTGGACTTGAATAAAGAGGTTACTACAATGGCTACCTTTCATCTAGTATCTAAGTGTCCAGCCTTCTACCTTCATTATCTCATATACTCCTCATAGCAACACTTTCAAGAAGGTCTTACTACCCCATTTGGAGGAGAACAAACAGAGGCTAAGAGAGATGTCTTAGACTGCTTGGCAGATATCACAAAATATTATAGACCAGGTGACTGAAAGCACAAACACTCCTCCTCACCCTTCTGGAGGCTGGAAAGTCCAAGGTCAGGGTTCCTGCTGAGAGCCATCTTTCTGGTCTGCAGACTGCTCTGTCCTCCCACGATGGAGAAAACAGGACTCTGGTCTTTTCTTCTTCCTGTAAGGGCACTAACCCCATCATGGGACCCCTACCCTCATAGGTCCCACTCAGATATACTTGACCCTAAAGCACCATTTCATCCAGGATGAAGGTTGTATCATTGTATGTCTTGGGAATGCAGAAGATGGAGGTAGGTAAGTAGAGGTTGAGAAAAGAGAAAGGAGAAACAGGAATGAACTTGATAAATTCCAAATGTTATCAATTTATTAGGCCCTGCCTCCTCTCAGTTCCCAGACCCTCACTCAGCCTGCTGCCCAAACAGCAGTTATGCGTTCTTGTCTTGGAATAACGCAACACTTGGTCATTCTAGAAAAGCTCATCTCCGCAATCAAGAGAGATGTCTTGCCCCCGGCTTAGCACACCAGGGCTGGGTTCCAGCTAACGAACCTCCCCTTAGCCAATTACAAAGGAGAGTGGAAAGGCTAAGAATTAGAAAGGAGTGAGTGCCAAGCCCAACACATTTTATTACCAAACTGTTAGAATTAGAAGAGGGCGTCTATCAGATTGGCTAAGAAAACACTAGCAACACTTGGACTGTGGAACTGCAAAAGGATTTGCAGTTAACAGAGTCTGATAAGATGTAGCCAGTGTGGATTTGTGAGGGCAAGCCTAGCTTGAAAGAACTCGTTGGGTTTGTTTTGGTCTTATTTTCTGAAGAGGAATTACAGTTATAGGAGACAAAAGAAAAAAGAGAAGTCTAGGATTCTATTTACCTAAAATTTCAAAAAGCATTTGATAAGGTTGCACATTAAAGCCAATTGCCCCAGGTGAGAAATCATGGTAGGGGGTAAAACAGAACACTGTGAAGACCAGGCTCTGCCCAAACAGGAAACTGGAAAAGGGTAATAAAGGTGATAGCTCTAGCTGGAAAGGGGTTATCTGTGGGCTGGTTTGATCTCTTCTCATTTATACAATTTAATCAGAAGGCAAAAACTCTGGTGGTTTTTCATTGTCTTTTTTTCAGGTGGAAAAGAAATTGAACGACGGTATTGACATCGTGTGTGTCTGTGTGTGTGTGTGTGTGTGTGTGTGTGTGTTAGTCCCTCAGTCGGGTCTGACTCTTTGTGACCCCATAGACTGTAGCCTGCCAGACCCCTCTGTCCATGGAATTCCCCAGGCAAGAATACTGGAGTGAGTTGCCATTCCCTTCTCCAGGGGACCTTCCCGACCCAGGGATGGAACCTGGGTCTCTGGCACTGCAGGCAGATTCTTTACCATCTGAGCCGCCGGGGAATCCTACTGACAACCTAGCAGCATCAGAATCTGCCCTCAAGTCCTCTCCTCCCCAGTTCTTCCTTCAATAGCAGTTCACGGGGTGCTTCTGCAATGCGAGGGACTGTTGTAGGCCCTTGGGATAATCAGTGAACC
The DNA here is from genome assembly GCF_910594005.1 of Cervus elaphus. NCBI lineage: Eukaryota > Metazoa > Chordata > Mammalia > Artiodactyla > Cervidae > Cervus > Cervus elaphus. The sequence goes on along the minus strand of NC_057839.1, from coordinate 14,588,946 downwards.
AAAAAGGCAGAAACCCCTGCCCTCCTGGAGTGTGCAGCTGTAACTAGCGGACAATAAACAACATACACCAGGCTGTTCGGTTTGGGCCTAAACACCTATGACACAAATGAAACTGAATTCCAGGAAAGTTGCCAAGGTCCAGCTAAGACGAATCAAAACGAAACGACTACAAAAATTGAGTGATTTGTTAGAACCATCCCACCAGGGCTACATGGCAAGACTTTTGGAATCCCTTCATTTCCAGGTTAGGATTAAGGGGCACTTAAAAGTCTTTAGTTCTTGATGTGAGTATATTCCTGCACCCTTGCCCCAGCACAACTTGAAAGTCCTAGAGGGCAAGAATCTTCTGTTTCCTACATCTCTACCTGGCTCATGGGAAACAATGAATTCTCAACCCTACAAATGTCAATGACTGTTACCAGTTTCCATAAACTAGAGGAGAAGACTACAGAAAGAGTTACAGTTGCATCTCTAAACCCACAAAAGATGATTACTGTTAAGATGATGGCAACCAGTTCTCCATCTCTGCAGAAGCCAGGAAACAAAACAAAACTAAGTAGCAGAGGAAGTGAGGGTTACTGGTTTGCCAGAACAGGTTGATAAAGACATCAACAGAACTTTGTTCCCCTAGAGATACTTAAAACTGAAAGGATTCTCACCGGCCTAATCAGGTTTGGTGATGGAGGTTTCTAAAAAACAGACAGTGGTAGTAATTGTTTATGTCAATTCTAATTTGTGATAACAATCTTAAAAGCATGAGGCTAGCACTGGAGAGTTGAGTTCACAGTTGGACATTTAGGGATTTAATCCTCCCTCCCAAAAGGATCTTTGCCAATGGGGAAGATACCAGGTCTCTCTGGGAGATAGAACCATGGCATATTATAAACTCAACGATTGAGCCAGACAATTCAGTGGATTGAGTGGGCTTTGATCATGTATGGAGACTCTGAAGCTTTAACTGGCCACTGTAGGATGGCAACAGTAACAGGAGACTAAAGCTTTCCTCAAAATCAGTCCTGGAAGAAGTCTTCACCTTTGAAGAAGAATGTTCAAAAGAATGTGGTTGTGATCCACCATTGCTCTAGCAAAGTAGGCAACAGCCATGGTGTGTCAACTTAAACAAGGAGATGAGTGCTCCCTAGACAGGGAGGATTTCCACCCACTGTTTTTGTGGGTTATGATGGCATAAGACTTGATCACACAAGACTTCAAATGATGCCAAGAGCCAAGGTAGAACTCCCATGGTCAAAGGCATGATGGTCAAGTATTGGTTTTCCCCCTCTTCTCTTACACCTGCTGTCCTTCATGTCCTACTAAACACATAAGCACACTCAGATGAACAGTAGAGTCCTTGAGAATCTGATGTTTCTTTGTTCAGTACATTTAGGCAGGTTTTCTGACCACCATGACTTCCTGATATCCATTTGTATCATACTTCAAAACAGCAAGTCTGTCCAAAATGATCTTGTCTTTAAAACTGTCAGATTTATCTTTGACCTTACAATTTTTTTGTGGCAGAAAGTCTTCTTTTATGAAGACTGCAAACTTCCTACAGCAGGGTGTATAATCCAAAAGAAATCTGCTATAAGAAGCACATCACAGTTTTGACTGATGACTTTGCTTGGCTTCCAAGTATAGACAGTCCTTCTAAAAGTCTCTCTTCTGAGTGTCTGACGTGTCATGTCTTTTGCATCAGAAGAGGGAACTGGAGCCCAAGACTTTCAGAATTCAATAGGCAGTGTTCTTTCTCCTATATCACAGTGCTTTGAAAATTAGCAACATTCTCCTGACATTCCTTGCTAAATCAAAGTACATTTCTTAATCACTTCTTTATGACTCGAACTTTCTCCTTCTCTCACAATTTCTTCTTTTTTCAATCTTATATTCTCAAGCTACCTCTGCCTTCAACCTCCAAGTCCTAGGATCCCATGGATTTGGCTTCCAAAGGACCTTCCTTGTGCTATTCTTCCAGACCAGGAACAACTATTTCTCTGGACCTTTCTGTTTGTGAAGTCATGAACTGCCTGGACTGGCAAGGCCCTGAGACATCACCTTGTCAAACGCCCACATTTTACAGGGGTAGAAATTGAGTGCAAGGGAGCCCTTGGTCATACTGGGTTCATGACTCACAACCTACATCCTTTCTACTTTATTAGGCCATCCTTAACAAGTTCAGCATCAACTCAAAATTGTCCAGAGCACTTTCTCTATGCCCCCTATTGTCTGCTGGTTATGACAGAACTAAAGTACTCTGAGAAAAATTCTAATTGGTGCGCTTTCTCAGAAATAGATTGCCATTCTGAGGTATTAGTGTCTTAACTCAGTAAACTGTGCTGTTTTACAGATGACCATATTGTGATATGAAATAAATGGTAGGAATTTGAGGCTTTGAGGCAGAAGGGAGAGAGACTAGATTGAATAGTTTTGTCAGACTCATGGATCACACCTTTAGAACTTGTGGAATGTTGAGAGAGGGCCCCTAAACCAGAGGTCCCCATGCTATTTCTTTCTAAATGTAGACAAAGCATGATATCCTGAGAAATGGCAATTAGTCAAGGAACCAAGGAGCCAGCTTCTCCTTCACTGCACATTTTCTGTGAATTTTAGATACATTTAAATCTATTTGGGACTAGTTTCCTGGACTAGTTAATCCTAGGGACACCCCCAATTTAAGAATTCCATGGACCCTGAGGAGCCTGGTGGGCTACAGTCCATAGCGTTGCAAAGAATCAGACACAACTAAAGTGACTGAGCATGCATGCATACCCCCAGTTTAAAACATTATGCTTTATGGTAATAGTGAAGTAACCTCTAGTTTAGGATCTGCAAACTCAGATATCTAGTGGGACAGGAAGTTCACATAAGGAAGTAGGATGTTTGTATATTAAGCATTTTATTTGCTACTAATTGTGGAGGGCATACTGGGCATCTCTCTTGGAGATTTAGAATGTATAACATTATATTCAAGGATTTGAGATGTACTATAGTACCTAAAGTCATTTAACTGTTTAACATAGAACCCTGTTTCCCAGCACTCTTAAAAACCTGCAGGGGAACAGTGCTTCATGAATGTCAGTTTGGTAAAGGGTTTATTTAACTGAGTTTTACACATTGTTTGGAAATATGTAATTTAGAATGACAAGTTCACTCTATGGAAAAACAAAAACAAAAAAACTTCTAGGGCAACTATTCTTCTCTCTACAATGAACTGTGCTGGTCCAGTGTTGCTAGAGTCTCTAGAGTCTCTGATTTTTTTTTTTTTTTTTTAAGAGTCTCTGATTTTTATCAAGGAAAGCCCCAAATCCAAACTTACACGAGAAAGCCTTGATTTTTCAATGCTGGCAATTCAGATTTGAACAATGGAACTTGTAGGAGCACAAAACAACTTCCATCCTCAGGCTATATGGAACTCTGATTGGCCCCCGGGAGATCACAATGTAACCAGGGCAGCCTGGAGCCCTGTATGCAAGGGATGCTGACTGGTACTTGGAAGTGTTAAAAGAAAGTCGACTGCACCTTGGAAGTGCATTTCTGTGCAGGAACAAAGAATTACTATGCCTGGGCTCCTCCTGCAGAGGCTGGGCACTCATGGGAGGGCTCAGAGATCTGGAGTTCCCTACCAGGGTGGTCCAGAGAGCTCAGACCAGTTGGGCTCTGCTGTGTGCCCCCAGGCTCTTAGCCTTCACAGTTCAAGGAGCACTTATTGTTAGATTACAGCTCTGCTTTGAGGAATGTGAAAGTGCCTAGAGGTTATCACTTTACAACCCAGAGAAGGGAAGAGGACGCCATTCCCTCACTGTTTTGTGGGGGAGAAGCTGGCCAGGGTCCAACCGTGAAACCAGGGCACAGAGAGAAGGCTATTTCGAGAGGCAGAAAGACACTGATGGGGTGAGACCCACAGATGATTAAGTCGCCAAGGACCAAGCTCGATAGTAATGATACTAATCACAATTACTACGTAGTGACCTCTGGCTCTAAGTGAGAAGCACTTTATAAGCAAGATTGCATTTAATTTCTACAACAATATGACAAAGATTAAGTCAGTTACCCAAGGTCACCCAGGAAGTGGGAGAGTCTGGATGCAAAAATCAAGCTCAGGCAAAATTTCTGAGTTGGCTATTAACTCACAGAACTAAACTTCTGCTTAGAGGGTTCGAGAGAAATTTAATGTGGTTTTTTGTCCCTTAACATATTTGCCCTGACCTTCTGGGAACTATTGGGCTTCCCAGGTGGTGCTAATGGTAAAGAACCCACCTGCCAATGCAAGAGACATAGAGACATGGGTTCAATCCCCAGGTTGGGAAGATCCCCTGGAGGAGGACATGGCAACCCACTCCAGTATTCTTGCCGGGAGGATCCCATGGACAGAAGAGTCTGGTGAGCTATAGTCCCCGGGGTTACAAAGAGTCAGACATGACTGAAGCTACTTTGCATGCGTGCTTGAACTATTATAACTGGTTTTGATTTTCTGGGTGTCATCAGCTCTTCCATGATTTTATCAGAAGTTGTCTTTGCAATTTGTCATATTTAATTCAAATCCGGTTCTCTATATTTTAAAGGAATAAAATGTTTGTAAATAAAGGCATGGTTTTTATCTTGTCCAAAGCCAAAAAAGCTCAGGTAAAAAGCTGGTGGCCAGTGTGATCTTAAGGGACAGTGATGGGTCATGGTCAATGACTGGTCTCTCAATGAGGGGAGCAGGCCATGTATGTTCCTATGAGAAAATAAATTTTCCATTTTTTCCACAGAGGAGACCCCTACAGCTTCAACTTCCTGCCTGGCCAAGCTAAAGCTGCTCTTTTCCTAAAGCTACCCCATTTCTGTTGTCTCAAGAAAGTATACTTTAAGGAAACTTTTGAAAACCCAACTCACTTGCTTGCCACCTCCCCAGATCTATAAGGTGGTCTCTTCTTATGTATGTAGCTTGTCACATGATTCCACTCATAATAAAAGAACCATGGACCATAGAATGACCTGGATTTTCTGAAAAGTTTTTGCTGATACAGTAACTGATTTTATTTTCCTATTAACAATGAAACTAGAAGGCTCCCTTTAGCAGCTTGCTGCATTGACGACCACCACCTCAGTCCCACCTAACAGCATTCAGAGGAAACAGCACCAATAAGGACTACAAATGAACCCAGTGGACAGGTCTGGCGTATTACATTATTTGACACTGTTGAGGTCACTGCTGTCTGCCAAGTAATCAATCTTACTTTTAATCAGAAAAGGCATAAAGGGTCACAAGTTTCATTTGAGACAATGGTTAAGAGGGCAAAGGAAGAGATGGGTCAGATGATTTATCTTTATGTGCATTTACTTGATGGACATTTCCACGTATCTTATTATCCATCTGCAGAGTAGACAGAGGGAGGGGAGACTCTGAAGGGGAGAAAGGGAATGAGGTGAATAGGGACTCATCTGGGAGTGATGGTTTTGCCATGGAGGGCAGTGAAATAACACAGTGAACTCAGGAACATCAATCATGAATCTCCCAGTTAATCTCCAGGGTTTTGGCTTTGATTGCTTATATCTGGACCCTGGGATTCCAGTAGAACTTATCCACAATCAGGGCACCTTCATCTTGAGTTTGAATGGGTCTATGCTGAGAGGCCTTGACCTGGCTGAATCATTGGAAGGAACATCCTCACCATAGTCAATGCTGCAAAAACAGGTCAGTGCTTAGTGATCACATAGGATGAGTCTAGGCTCTGCTTGGCACAAGAGTTGAGAGGAAGAGAAGTTACCAAAGCATTATATCTGATCCCTGCCCTCTGCACAAAGCATCCAGAGAGACCTGAGGATATGGACTGAAGAAGAGCGTTTAAACAGAAAATGCTGCCAGGAGAGGAAGAATGAGACGTGCGCAGGCCTGATTAGCCTTACAGTACCATCAGCTCAAGAACTCAGCATTTAATAAAAGTTTCCTAATTCCAATGTTCTTGCTTATTTCCCCCAGCTTACAATTAGCCATTATGGTATGTGCAGTGGTAGCTCAGCTAGTAAAGAATCTGCCTGCAATGCGGGAGAGCAGGGTTCGATCCCTGGGTTGGGAAGATCCCCTGGAGGACAGCATGGCAACCCACTCCAGGATTCTTGCCTGGGGAATCCCCATGGACAGAGGAGCCTGGCGGGCTACAGTCCACGGGGTCACGAAGAGTCGGTAATGACTGAGCGACTAAGCACAGCACAGGAGAAGCTTAAAATGGAAGAGGCCATCGTGAATTGAGAAGCCAGGAGTTAGTTATCTGTAGCTGCTTGTATTCTCACTTATTACTTTCAGAAGAGAACACAAATGTGGAATCCAGACAATACATGATTTTTTGGGTCTTCTACCTCCCATCACTCTAAAAAGACTTAATTAAACTGATACAGCCACTATGGAAAACAGTATGGAGGTTTCTTAAAAACTAAAAATAAAGCTACCATGTGATCCTGCAATCCCACTCCTGGGCAGATACCCAGAAAAAAACATAATTCAAAAAGATGCATGCACCTCACTGCTCATTGTAACACTATTTATGATACCCAAGGCATGGATGCAACCTAAATGTCTATCTACAGGTGAATGGATAAAGAAAATGTGGTGTATAAATATACATATATATATATACACACACACATAATGGAACTCAGTCACAAAAAACAATAAAATAATGCCATTTGCAGCAACATGGATAGACCTAGAGACGATCATACTAAGTGAAGTAAGTCAAAGACAAATATCACATGTTATGACTTATATGTGGAATTTTAATAAAATGATACAAAGTAAGTTATACACAAAACAGAAATAGACCCACAGACACAGAAAACAAGATTATGGTTACCAAAGGGGAGGCAGGGCAAGAGATAAATTAAGAATGTGGGATTAACATGAACATACTACTGTATAGAAGATAACCAACAAGGACCTACTCTATAGCACAGGGAACCATACTCAATATTTTGTGATAACCCATAAGAGGAAAAGAATTTGAGAAAAAAAAAATATATATATATATGAAAAAAGTGAAAGTATTAGTCACTCAGTCATGTCCAACTTTTTGCAACCCCATGGACTATAGTCCACTAGTCTCCTCTGTCCATGAAACTGTCCAGGCAAGAACATTGGAGTGGGTAAACATTCCCTTCTCCAGGAGATCTTCCTGACCCAGGGATCAAGCCATGGCCTCCTGCATTGCGGCAGATTCCCTACTGTCTGAGCCACCGGGGAAGCAAAGTGATTCAGATATACTTTGCTGCACGCCTGAAACTAACAACATTGTAAACCAACTATATTCAGTGTAAAAAATTAAAAAGTCTTTTAACGTAAGTTCTGCTTCATCAGACAAGAGTTAGACATCTCTCTTTATACAGAACATATAACTCAGGAATTATGCATCTAGCAGTAAGTTAATGTGAATGAGTCACAGGGGTAGAGGCAAGTAGAACAACAGGTGGGAATTCTGGGGCCCTGGAGGGGAAGGCAGACTCTATCAAAAGCAGTATTACCCAGCAATACCACTGCTGCCGTGGGGAGACATGGTCCTGAATAGCCCATGTATGCAGTTTTTCAGGAGAAGATAAAATGGTAGTTTGCAGCCCAGTCCAGTATTCCTGTCTGGAGAATCTCATGGACCGAGGAGCCTGGTGGGCAGCAGTTCATAGGAGAGCAGAGTCAGATATGACTAAGCGACTAAGCACACACGTGAAATTTAGTCATGTCTAAGTCACCATTTAACTCACAGCAAAACAAAACTGACATGTGGATCTGGTCCATGGATTTCTGGTTTAGAATGCCTGGTTTAGAGCAATCTGTTCATTTTACAGATGAAGAAATAAGATCCATAAAAAAGCAAGATGAGTTTCTCAAGGTCATACAACTTAATTCAAGAGCCAAAACACAGTTTTCCTGAATCTTAAATCTCAGTTGCTTTCATTATATCATACTGTCTTATAAGAAATCAGTCTTAGAGATTATAGAAAGATTCAAACTACAGAAGACCTAAGAAGGGCTTTCATTCTTCCTTACCCCTCCATCCTCAGTTTTAAGGATTAACCACAGTCACCGTGGAAGGTCTGAGACCTCCATGTAGCTCCATCTCAAGCCCTTCTCAGCTGAGGGTTCCTTTAAGATTTGTCTCAAGAAAGGGAAGATGGGAGTGATGGAGCAATCTACAAAGAAAGGCAAAAAGCCCTGGGCCATGACTGATTACTGGGGAGTCTTAAAGGAGAATTCTCCAGAGCTTAGGTTTGCAGAATGCAATAGACTGTGTTTCAGCACCCATAGCCCAGGACCAACGAACTCTTCCCAGTTTATAATTTGGAGTGAGAATCAGCAATGGACAACAACTCCTAGTTTCACTTCCTACCAGGAATAGACAAAGCCTCCCCAAGAAAATCATCCCTTCGTGGCTGATAAAAATAGAACTGTAATTTATGCTTCCATCTACTCCCTCTGTCTTCAGGCTCTTAAGGCATATTTTCCTTTGTAATGGCTGATTTAGATGGATTCCCAGGGTACTGCATCACTGCTGATGACATTAATGGTCTTGGGCTCCCTGAATTTTGATTGATTGGTGTAATCTGCAAAACTATTTCAGGACATAGATTTATTATTATTAAGCCTATAAAATGGTGTCAGGGTCAAAGCAAGCCGATGATGTGTGTTGTGATGCAAACACAGCCAAGGGGCAGAAGCCACCATTTAATAGACGTGAGTGGCAGAAGCAAACCAGGCTTCATCCTCTGCTCATGACCTGCCTCTTAGGCCCCAGTTGTACTGGGCGAAGGGTTGGGGGTGGGGAAAAAGGGAGATAAAGTGTATACTACTAGTTACCCTCCTAAATTGTTTAATTCCTTACAGAGGCTTTGGAGATTTTTCTTTTCAGTTCATTTGGAAGGGAGTAAAGATTTCCTCCATTTTTTTCTTTGTCTTGCAAATATTTTCTAGCTCAAACCTATTGTTTTTGGAGTCAAAGAAATATTGATGCCATCTCATTTAACCTCTATGGAGGCAAGAAGCAAAGACTAAGACTAAACAAGGGATTATACAACTGGCCATTTTATCCTTCCTTCCCTCCTTCAGGAAGCTTAGCTCCAGTACTGAGCAAAGAAATGAACCTTATGTTAGGCTGGGTTCCAGAAAGATATTCTCAAGAATGCCTTTGCAAATTCCTCTTTGGGAAGGATGGGGTAGTCCATAAAATAATAACCTATACTTGCCATTTATGTATGGAATACAGAAAGGTGAAAAGAGCTTCACTCTTACAACAGCAAAACCTGGACTTGCATATTCACAACATAAATTTATCAAAGAGCTGAGGTTACTAGGCAACAAACTAGCTAACCAACCAAAACTAATTCGAAGGAAGACAAGATGACTGAAAGCAGAGATGGGATGTGAGTACTTTTTTTCCTTGGACTGATGCAGCTTGACATTCAGAATGAGAGAGGTTCAGTTAAAATTATGAATGAATTGATTGGCAGTGGTCGAGCATGGGCTATTAAGACAGTATAGAATCCTGGGAGCCATAGATATAATGAAATTCATGCTGATTCTTCTCCACTGGCCTCAGAGGACACTCATAGAAAAGACTGGTGAGAGTCCTGGGAAAAAGTCCCTGCAGGTACACACTGCCAGAGAAGAAGAGCAGCCACGACAAGAAAGGTGTGAAGCTTTGCCTAGATTCTCCCCTGGCTTCCTCTCTACAGAACAAAAGTCTTAAATTACTGTGGGGAAAAGGCAACAGCCCATTGCAACTGGGATGAGGAAAAAACCCTCTGACCCCTGGGACAAAGAAGAATACTGCATACTGATAAAGGGGTTAGTTATCCCAAAGACAAAAGATGGAATTCCAGTTGAGCCATTTCAAATCCTGCAGATGATGCTGTTAAACTGGTCAACCACTTGTAAAAGAATGAAACTAGAACACTTTCTAACACCATACACAAAAATAAACTCAAAATGGATTAAAGATCTAAATGTAAGACCAGAAACTATAAAACTCCTAGAGGAGAACATAGGCAAAACACTCTCCGACATAAATCACAGCAAGATCCTCTATGACCCACCTCCCAGAATATTGGAAATAAAAGCAAAACTAAACAAATGGGACCTAATGAAACTTAAAAGCTTTTGCACTACAAAGGAAACTATAAGTAAGGTGAAAAGACAGCCCTCAGATTGGGAGAAAATAATAGCAAATGAAACAACAAAGGATTAATCTCAAAAATATACAAGCAACTCCTGAAGCTCAATTCCAGAAAAATAAATGACCCAATCAAAAAATGGGCCAGAGAACTAAACAGACATTTCTCCAAAGAAGACATACAGATGGCTAACAAACACATGAAAAGATGCTCAACATCACTTATTATCAGAGAAATGCAAATCAAAACCACAATGAGGTACCATTAGACGCCAGTCAGGATGGCTGCTATCCAAAAGTCTACAAGCAATAAATGCTGGAGAGGGTGTGGAGAAAAGGGAACCCTCTTACACTGTTGGTGGGAATGCAAACTAGTACAGCCACTATGGAAAAAAGTGTGGAGATTTCTTAAAAAACTGGAAATAGAACTGCCATATGACCCAGCAATCCCACTTCTGGGCATACACACTGAGGAAACCAGATCTGAAAGAGACACGTGCACCCCAATGTTCATCACAGCACTGTTTATAATAGCTAGGACATGGAAGCAACCTAGATGCCCATCAGCAGATGAATGGATAAGGAAGCTGTGGTACATATACACCATGGAATATTACTCAGCCATTAAAAAGAATTCATTTGAATCAGTTCTAATGAGATGGATGAAACTGGAGCCCATTATACAGAGTGAAGTAAGCCAGAAAGATAAAGACCAGTACAGCATACTAACACATATATATGGAATTTAGAAAGATGGTAATGATAACCCTATATGCAAAACAGAAAAAGAGACACAGAAGTACAGAACAGACTTTTGAACTCTGTGGGAGAAGGTGAGGGTGGGATGTTTCAAAAGAACAGCATGTATACTATCTATGGTGAAACAGATCACCAGCCCAGGTGGGATACATGAGACAAGTGCTCGGGCCTGGTGCACTGGGAAGACCCAGAGGAATCGGGTGGAGAGGGAGGTGGGAGGGGGGATCGGGATGGGGAATACGTGTAACTCTATGGCTGATTCATATCAATGTATGACACAACCCATTGAAATGTTGTGAAGTAATTAGCCTCCAACTAATAAAAAAAATAAAAAGAATAAAAAAAGAATAAAAAAGAATAATATATATAATAATTAAATAATAATAGCAATAATAGCAATTAAATAATATATATATATAAATTAAAAAATAATAATAAAGTGCTGCACTCAACATGCCAGCAAATTTGGAAAACTCAGCAGTGGCCACCGGACTGGAAAAGGTCAGTTTTCGTTCCAATCCCAAAGAAAGGCAATGCCAAAGAATGTTCACGCACAATTGTGCTCATCTCACAAGCTAGCAAAGTAACGCTCAAAATTCTCTAAGCCGGGCTTCAACAGTACATGAACCGTGAACTTCCAGATGTTGAGGCTGGATTTAGAGAAGGCAGAGGAACCAGAGATCAAATTCCCAACATTCCAGAAAAACATCTACTTCTGCTTTATTGACTATGCCAAAGCCTTTGACTGTGTGGATCACAATAAACTGTGGAAAATTCTGAAAGAGATGGGAACACCAGACCACCTGACCTGCCTCCTGAGAAATCTGTATGTAGGTAGAGAAGCAACAGTTAGAACCGGACATGGAACAATGGACTGGTTCCAGATCAGGAAAGGAGTATGTCAAGGCTCTATATTGTCACCCTGCTTATTTAACTTAAATGCAGAGCCCATCATGCGAAATGCTGGCCTGAGTGAAGCACAAGCTGGAATCAAGAGTGCTGGGAGAAATATCAATAACCTCAGATATGTAGATGACACCACCCTTATGGCAGAAAGCAAAGAAGAAATAAAGAGCCTCTTGATGAAAGTGAAAAAAGAGAGTGAAAAAAGTTGACTTAAAACTCAACATTCAGATAACTAAGATCAAGGCATCTGGTCCCATCACTTCATGGCAAATAGATGGGGAAACAATGGAAACAGTGTCAGACTTTATTTTTGGGGGCTCCAAAATCACTGCAGATGGTGACTTCAGCCATGAAATTAAAAGACACTTACTCATTGGAAGAAACGCTATGACCAACCTAGACAGTATGTTAAAAAGCAGAGACGTTTCTTTGCCAACAAAGGTCCATCTAGTCAAAACTATGGTTTCTCCCCAGTAGTCATGTATCTATGTGAGAGTTGGGCTATAAAGAAAGCTGAGCGCCGAAGAATTGATGCTTTTGAACTGTGGTGCTGGAGAAGACTCTTGAGAGTCCCTTGGACTGCAAGGAGATCCTACCAGTCCATCCTAAAGGAAATCAGCCTGTGCATTCATTGAACGGACTGATGATGAAGCTGAAATTCCAATACTTGGGCCACCTGATGCGAAGAACTGACTCATTGGAAAAGACCCTGATGCTGGGAAAGACTGAAGGTGGAAGAAGGGGACGACAGAGGATGAGATGGTTGGATGGCATTATCAGCTCGATGTACATGAGTTTGAGCAAGCTCCAGGAGTTAGTGATGGACAAGGAAGCCTGGCGTGTGTCAGTCCATGGGGTTGCAAAGAGTTGGACGTGACTGAGCAACTGAACTGAACTATCCAAAAGACAACATCCCAAATGTACCTAACACCAGAGCATTAAGATACTTGAATCAGAAATTGGCAGAAATGAAAGGAGAAATTGCTCATCACACCTAAAGGCTTCACATTCTTCTCTCTGTTACTAATACAAAAATAGGCAGAAAACCAGTAAGAGCAAAGAGTATGTGAAATGACCTAATTGAAATCTATAGAATATTGCATTTACCAATGGCAGAATACACATTTTTTACAAGTGCACAAGGACCTTTCATGAAGAAAGGCCATATTCTAGGCATAAACTAAATCTTAATAAATTAAAAACACGGGAAAATCATACCAGAAAAACAGCCTCTGACCATAAGAGAATTAAACTAGGAATAAGAGAAAGATATCTTAAAATATTTGGAAATTAAGCTATGTGTTTCTAAATTGCCCAGGGCTCCAAGAGACATTCTCAAGGGAAGTTAAAATGACTTTAATAGAATAGATATAAAAATAAGCCATATCAAAATGTACGGGATACAGTTAAGGCAGTAGTTAGAGGAAAATGTATAGCACCAATTGCTTATATTATAAAAGGGGAACGTTTCCAAATTGGTTATCAAAGTTCCTTCTTTAAGAAATTAGTAAAGACAGAGCAAGTTAAACCCAAACCAAGACAATGTCAAGAAATAATAGAGTAGAAATCAGTGAAATTTGAACCTGAAAACCAACAGAAGAGTGCCACCCCTCTTTATTTATTTATTTTAGTATGTATTGGGTTCTATTATCCTAACATACTTTGAAGAATTCAAAGCTATCATTTCCTTAAGAGTGGCTAGTAGGTTCCTATGAGCCTGATCTTCCCCAGAAGTCAGCCAGGAAAGAAGAGTGTGGAGGTCACCGTCTGAGTTTGACACTGCCCTCTGTTAGCCGGCAGTGCAGGACAGCTGCAAAAGACTGCTGTGATGCTGAATGGACACTTGCTTAAAAACATACACACACTGGTAAACAAAGACTTTATACATTACCACTAAAATTCAGTACAAAAGATACCCCAAATCGCTGAAAAATATGTTTCTAGGCACTATAAATGTAACAAACAGCTCCTAAGATGCTGAGTTCAGGTGTCTGTATGGGGCGTAGTTATATTTAGACTGAAGTCTTGTTAAAAGCATTCTGCAGAAATAGAATAGTCAGGTTTTTTAATAACCCCATGTAAGTACAAATTCTGTAAGTGTGTGTGTGTGTCTGGAAAGTCTTCCCTGGAAAAGCTTCCCCAAGCAGATGGGGTGTGTGTGTGTGCATGCACGCATGCACGCGTGACTGCGTGTGTGCTCAGCAGTGTCCCATTCTTTGTCTAACCCCCTGGACTATAGCCTGCCAAGCTCCTCTGTTCATAGAATTTTCCAGGCAAGAATACTGGAATGGGTTGGCATTTCCTACTCCATGAGATCTTCACCCAGGGATCGAAGCTGCGTCTCTTGGGTTTCCTGCATTGGCATGTGGATTCCTTACTGCTGAACCAACAGGGAACCCCTCGGGCAGATGGCTTCCTACCAGTTAAAATGAGGGGCAGTGATGGGAGGTGACACTCAGGGAGACCACAAACCCATCTGGGGCTGGAACAGGCATTTGATGTATCTCAGGAAAAGCCAAGAACTGAAACTGTGAGCGGCAAGGAGCTCATGGAAGGAAGAGAAGAGTTAGAGCTGAACGAAGGTTGGAGCCCAGGTGCTAGTTCCCAAAAGGAATTTAAATGCCTTCTCGAAACGTCACCTACTTCATATCCATTAAACCAACATATTCTAGAAGCTTAGATTTTTTTCTTAAATAAGGTCTCTTAGTTTTGCCTCTGGTGAGAACCTAGCCCTTTTCCTGAGGCCTCTCAGGGGCCCAGCCTAGCCCCAGACTTGCTAGCCTAGAGAGACAAAGTAGAGAATTCAAACAAGGAATCTAATCTGATGGGTGGTTATGGGGATGTGTTTCTCGAGGAGTCTAGGGCACTGTTTCAATTCTCAGCTCTGTCTATAAAGCACCATCTCCCAATCTGGTTATATTCTTTCCAATGGTTGGGACCAGATACCTTATTTTTTGTTTGTTTGTTTTAAACTTCCATGATTTTTCTCTGCAGTTCCATGAGAACCATTTTATAGATGGGAATTTCTCCAAGGGCAAAGACTGTATTTTTCTCTATTTATTCAAACAATATTTGTTGAACATCTACAATGGGCCAGGAACTGTAGGGGCTGGCCATAGGATAATGGGCAGGAGGGGCTGTGTCCCTGATCTCATGGGACTTTCACTGGGGGAGTTAGACACTAAACAAATAATTAGTTAATTAAATATTTACAACTGATTTAAGAACTACAAAAGAATGACAAATTTCTATATCCCAGGCACTTGGCCTACCTAGTGCAGTACATATGCATAACAAATATTTGTCGAATGTCTGCCTCTGTGGTTATCTGCATGGACATTAAATGCTCAAGTATATTCTGGTAAGAGCTGCTAGGCAAGAAAAACTCTCAGAAAATTTTGGGAAGCCTGCTATAGACAAAGTCAAACAGGTTTCCTTCATGCAGGATTTTCTCCAGACTTTAACCTGCTGATGTTTACTGGGACTCTAAAGAGCCCCCGGTGTGCACGGGGCATCATAGGCCCTTGTACTCTGCAGTGGCCCAAAAAGCCTAATCATCAGGGGACTCTCTCTCGGAAACACTTGGAATGTTTTCAGGAGGAACATCAGTGCTCCCTGCCATGGCCAGCAGTTGAGCCTTGGAGAGTCTGGTGAAGACCTGGATTTTTTTCTGGTAAAACAATCCTGCCCCTTGTTCAGGGAACACACTCTATGGCACCCAGATAACAGGGCAATATTGCTCCCACTTAGGGTTTCTTGGGACACACTTATACTAAAAAATCTTATTTGTGTTTATCTGAAATTCAGGGCTTCCCAGGTGGTGCAGTGGTGAAGAATCCACCTGCCAATGCAGGAGATACAAGAGACACAGGTTTGGTCCCTGGATCAGGAAGATCCCCTGGAGTAGGAGCTGGCATCCTGCTCCAGTATTCTTGCCTGGAAAGATCCCATGGATAGAGGAGTCTGGGGGACTACAGTCCATGGGGTCACAAAGAGTCAGACAAAACTGAGAGGCCAGGCATATCTGAAATTCAAATTTAGGTGGGCATCCTATATTTTTAATTTGCTAAATCTGCCAGCCCTACTTTTGCACCAGCCTGATCTGCTGGCTACCACGAGTTCTGCCCGTGGAGAGCTAGGCTTTGAATCCAAGGGGCTGAGGAGGCCACCCTGCAGGTGCCATCCTGGCCAAGCCCGCTGAAGCCAAGTCAGCTGTCATGCAGATGTGTAGGACAAACCTTGCCGGGAGGCAATCCCACCGCTGCCCTACTTGGCCTGGGTCCACTGCTGGAGAGCAGGTCAATTTCACACTTCTCATTTCAAAACCAGGAAAAAGATGAGTTCTGTCATCAAATTTCTGTGGTGCAAAATAGGCTGGAGTGGTAATTCTTAACCAGGGGCAATTTGGCAAAGTCTGAAAATAGTTTTGGTTATCACCACTGGGAGTAGGGGCAGTGTTACCGTAGAGGGCAGTATTACCGGCATGCAGTGGGCCGAGGCCAGGATAAACATCCTACGATGCACAGAGAAGCCCTTGCATCCAAGCATGACCCCATCCAAGACGCAAACAGGGCGGAGGTTCAGAAACCCTGGGCAAGAGAAAGCGTGACCATGTTTCAGAAGCAAGGCCAACCCTAAGCAAATTTGTGAAGAGGAGAAAGTTTTAGTTCTCTATTCCCTGACCTTTGTCCAACAATCCCAACTCTGCAAAGAGTCCCAATGTTGCTTTTGCTTCCTTTGAGAAAAACAGTATCTGTGTACTACACCCTGATTTTTATGATGGTATCAGAGACAATGTGCTAATTTTTTAAAACATGTCCCTGTTCAAAAGATGGTGTGGCAGACGTTGCTCATTCCTTACTTTGGAGCCAATCTTCTCTTTTTTTCTTACTAGGAGGACATTCAGCTTTGTCCAAGGAAGCAAGGTACCCGGTTGAAAATATGGACCTCCTCAAACATCGACTCAGCTAG
The DNA here is from genome assembly GCF_910594005.1 of Cervus elaphus. Classification (NCBI taxonomy): domain Eukaryota; kingdom Metazoa; phylum Chordata; class Mammalia; order Artiodactyla; family Cervidae; genus Cervus; species Cervus elaphus. The sequence continues at coordinate 14,572,177 of NC_057839.1, read as the reverse complement.
AGGTGGATATGAGATAGGATAGGAAGTCTGCTGGGTGGAGGTTTCAGAAGGAGACTGTCACTAAATGTGGTCAGACATAACTGGCACCTGGACTGAGGGTGTGATTTGAAACAGAAAAGTAGCTTCCATCTCATAAGTGTGAAGAAAAGAGCCACACCTAGAAGGTGCTTCAGCAAGAGCCTAGAAAAGAGCTTGAGTCCTGGGGCGGGGGGGGGGGGGGGGGGGTGCCTGCAGTTTCCTTCCGTGGGGTTCCATCCTGCACTAGATAGCTCAGGTCTCCTCTTTACGAGAGAAAAACAAACAGTTTGGTTCCAACGCTCAAGATGGGTTTCTGGTCCATGCAACTCAACTCAGTTTTAATGGAGACACAGGCATAGAGAGGAAAATGCTTAATGCGAGCCCGGAACCCAGTGGTAAGATCCTGGGAGCTGTGGAGCTCCTCAGAAATGATGAAGTTCTTAGGGACGGGGACCCTCCCATCTCTCCATCACTCATACAACGTGAGCTCCTCTGCACATAGGTAGCTGCCCCAGTTCTGACCCAAGGAACAGATTAGATAAGCACTTGACAGACTATTAATGGTGCTGGTCATTGCTACAAAGAGTGGCGACAATTGCAAGGAGATAAATGATTATAGGAAAGGCACACGGGAGTTCCCCAGGGGGCCCAGTACAAATAATAATTGACTGGCCCTCATTAGGACCCTATCAGGTGAGGATTCACAGGACCAGGAAGATGCTTTGGAGGGCACTTTTGAGAGAACAAGGTCAGCATGGATCCAAAAAGAGAGGGTCTGGGAATCCTCCTTAAAATTGACACACAGTATCCACTCTCTTTTCATATCCACTTTAGGTGTGTAGGAGGGTGGGGTCAATTATGATAAAGAAAAGGCCATCCTTGCAAATTCCCTGGTGGTCCACTGATTAAGACTCTGTGCTTCCACTGCAGGGGGCACAGGTTCAGTTCCTGGTTGGGGAACTAAGATCCTGCATGCTACTCGGCCTGGCAAAAAAAAAAAAAAAAAAAAAGCCATTCTCAATATTAAAGGGCTGTTTGCAGAGATCAGCAGCCACCCTTCCCTTAGAATTCACCCAGGTATCTAGTCTCATGGGGACAGAGCCTGTGATGAGGTATCACATGGTTCTGATATTACGGACCTAATCAGAGGAATGGCCCCTTACCCCCAATTCACACCGCTTTTTGTCGCCCTCCCCCTCCAGACCCTCCTGTGTGTGTCCCAGACAGGGCTAGGTGGGGCCAAGAAGAAGAATGGCTAGGGCGGAAGCTGCTTCCTAACAGGATGTGGCCTTGGGCTCGTGTCTCCATCTCTCTGTACTCGAGGCTTCCTCATCTGCATGAATGGTGTCAATCACAGCACCTCCTAGGGTCCTTGTGAGGAGTAACAGGAGTAATTCTAAAAAGGGCCAGACAGACACACGACCATGAACGCTGGGCTGCCTTATTCCATGATCCGGTTGCTTGACTGAGTGATCTGAGAGAACACACAGCGGTCCAGCCCAGTTCTCAGAGAGGAAGAAAGTCACCCAGCGGGCACTGAAGCAGTTACTTCCTTGGGGGGTGGGAGGGGTGCTGCTCGGTCCTGTCAGGCCCGAGGTGCCCACTGCCCCACCTCTCAGGCCTTGTGATGCCGGCTGGACCCGAGCCCTGAGGCCCTGAGGCCCTGAGGGTGTGGAGTCAGGTGTGAAGCCGGCAGCAGTTCCAGGGGGAGGGGGCAGACACCAGATGAGTGAGGAGAGCCGCGGGGAGCGGGAGGGAGGCTCTGCACCCCCCAGATTTTAGGAGTGCAGAGCCTCCCTTACGTGAGGTGAGTCTGCATAGATGGTCACAGAGTCCTCAGGTTGCCCCTGCCAAATATGAAGTATATGTTTAAACTGGAGGACAGAGTGTGTAAACCATTAACAGGCCTCCCGACAAAGCGACAATGATACAATATGCCCTTGTTGGAAGGCCTACCTGAATTCTGCCTTTGTGTAATAAAATCTGTGCAAACGGCCTCTGGGCTGGGAGCCACTGTAAGCAGGCTTTTTATCTAAAAGCCTTACCAAAGAAACACAATAGTCCAAGTTCACCTGACATGATTTCTTTTCAAGGTAGGGGTGTGTGTGTGTGTGTGTGTGTTCTGAGGGGGCAGGGAAGCTGGTAAGTGAACCAAACTGGAACTCGCATGTCAACTTCTCACCTGTAAAATCTGTAGGGGAAGAAAGAGAGGGTGTAAAATGTGACTGTTGAAATCCCACATGGAGGGGGATTTGACCAGAGGCAGCCACAGAGTTGCAGGGTTTGTGTCCCACTGGCGCACTCTCGGTTAAACAATAAATAGGTTCCAGGATTTTCATTCTTCCCAGAGGAGAAGAGGCTGCTCCTGACCTGGGCAGACCTGGCTGCCACACACCTTTCTCTAGGGATCCTCAAGCAGTCTGTCAACATGGCCTCATTGTTAAAGCAAGCTCCCCGCCCCCTGACGTGGTCGAGAGAGCCTGGAAAGAGCCAACAAGGGCTCTGTCCTAAATCCTCATCGGGGAGTGACCTTGAGTCCCCTCACAAGTTTAAAGAGGATCTTGCTAAAATATTTCAGCAGGATTTCAGTGCCTCTGTCACTAAGAAAGATTCTCCAGGTCCACAGTAGCGAGTGTTCCTGACATCCCTTCTTACGGTCCTTCACTTATTTCTACCCCCAGCAGAATCCCACATGCATGCATAGTTGATTCAGATGTGTCTGATTCTTTGTAACACCATGAACTGTAGCTTGCCAGGCTCCTCTGTTCCTGGACTTTCTCAGGCAAGCATACTAGAGTGGGTAGTCATTTCCTTCTCCAGGGAGTCTTCCTGACCCAGGGATCAAACCCAGGTCTCCTGCATTGGCAGGGGATTCTTTACCAACTGAGCCACCAGGAAAGCCCTAAATCCAATGATAAGTATCCTTAATAACAGACAGAAAGGGAGAAGGACAAGTGAAGATGGAGGCACATACTGGAGTGATGCAATCACAGCCAAGGACCGTCTAGAGTTACCAAAAGCTGGGAGATGCAAGGAACAGATTCTCCTGTAGAGCCTCTGGTGGGCGCACATCCCTGTGGCCACCTTGATCTTGGATATCAGCCCTCCATAACCATGGAGAATATATTTCTATTGTTTCTAGTCACCCAGTTTGTGGGAATTTGTTGCAATAGTTCTAGGAAACTAATATAATCTCTAAGATAGATCTAAGACTAGAAAACCAAAAACAGGAAACAAGGTGAAAGAATATATATAGTAGGTAGTGCATAGTATGTGCTACTCTTGGTATTTTTAAGAAATATGTTTTTAGGAACACATTTGCATATGCATAGCATATGACTTGAGGATATAAAAGATACTAGCAACAGGGCTACCTCTGGAGAGAAAGGCACTTGTGTTGTGTTCTAAACAGCATGTCCTGGAGATGGCAGCACTCTGATCAGCAGAATAATGGCCCCCTACAATGACATCCACATGCTAACCTCCAGAACCTATGACTGGGTTATTATGTTCAATGGCAAGAGGGAATTAAGATTGCAGATGGGCCTAAGGTTGCTAAAGATCTGACCATAAGATAGAACAATTATCCTAGACTGTCCACGTGGGCCTAGGAGTCACAAGAGTCTTTACAAGTAGAAAAGGGAGACATTGGAATATTGGTGGTGGTTTAGTTAAGTTGTGTCCGACTCTTTGGATCTCATGGACTGTAGCCTGCCAGGCTCTTCTGTCCATGGGATTCTCCAGGCAAGAATCCTGGAGTGGGTTGCCATTATCTTCTCCAGGGGCTCTTCCCAATCCAGGAATCAAATCTGGGTCTCCTGCATTGCAGGCAGATTCTTTACCAACTAAGCTACAAGGGAAACCCAATGGGAATATTACTTGATTAATAAAAAGAAATGAAGTACCCATACATACAACAACACAGATGGATTGCAAAAGCATCATGCTAAGTGAAAGAAGCCAGTCACCAGGGATCACTTATGGTTCCACTCATAGGAAAAATCCAGAATAGGCAAATCCATAGAGGTCAGAAAATAGATTAGTGGTTGCCAGGGGCTGGGAAGGAAGGAGCAATTACAGAGGTGGTGATGAGTACAAGGTTTCTTTTGGGTGTGCTGAATATGTTCTAAAATTGATAGTGGTCATGGATATACAACTTTGTGATTATACACAAAGCCATTTAAGTGAGTCAGTTGTATGATATGTAAATTACATCTCTATAACGTTGGCTTAAAAAAAAATAGAAAAGGAAGACAGAAAGGGATCAGAGTAGGAGAAGTAACCTATCACTGATGGCCTTGAATATGGCTGGGGCCCACAAACCAAGGAATGCAGGCAACCTCTAGAAGTTGGCAAAGGCAAGCAAGCCTCTGGAAGTGATGAGACACCTTAATCTTAGCCCAGTGTGACCCATTTCAGACTTCTGACTTCCAGAGCTCTAAAAGAGTAAATGTGTGTTCGTAAGCCACTCATTTTCTGATAATTTGTTACAGCAGCAATAGAATAGAATAGAAATACTTCTTATACCCTTTTGACTTTTGTGCTGTGTTCGTATATTACCTGTTCAAAAATCAAATCAAAACAAGGCAAAACAGCTATTCAGAACAGTGATTTGATGTCATTTGGGAAATTTTCAAGCATTTGTTAACACTCCTCTTCAACAGAACTACAATGCAGCCACAGATGTGAGCCATATGTGTAATTTTAAATTTTCTTGTAGCCACATTTTAAAAAAGAAAAAGAAACAGGTGTAATTAATTTTAGTAATACAATCTGTTTAACCTATTATATCTAACATATACCATTTCTATATATAAGATTATTAGAGATATTTAAATTTTTTTACATACTAAGTCCTTGAAATCTGGCATGTATTTTAGAGCACATTTTCATTCAGACAAGCCACACTGCAGGAACTTAACAGTGCATGTGTCTAATGAACAACACGAATATATCAATACAACATCAGTTTGGGGTGCAGGGTAGGCTTTCCACCTTTTCAGCATGCTACATCATGTCTAAGAATGTGGATACGAAAATATTTATTGGAGCATTGATCAAAGGATAAAAATCTGAAAATAAAAACAGTCTCCAATGCAGTACAGACATACTTTGGATATAATGTAGACATTAGAAAGAATTAGCTAAGGCTACATGAATTGACCATAAAATATTGACCATGACCCTGGGTATTACTAAATGAGAACAACCAGGTATGCAGTGCTTTTGGATAATTTTTTGTTAAGAAAACCAAACAACATATAAATACAATATTATTCACACAAAACCATTAATGCTGGTTACTCTACCAAACAGTACAAATACTGTATTTTTATTATACTATCACTACAAATGATATTACAAAGATATTATGAATACTATCAATATTCCCCTTGTACACATTTTGTTGTGCATTGCTTTGTAATTTCATAATTGATGGATAGAGAGAAATATTGATAAATAGACAGACTCAAGAGTAAGTTCCTAATCAAATCCTTAGGAGCATCCCCAGTGACCACACCATTGCCAAAGCACAAGCAACCCCATCAAAGACTTTCTCCTTACCATAACCCTAGATAGAACTGACTCCTCCCTTCACCAGGTACTTTTTGCTAATGAGAGAGAGGATCTCAAAATATGCTCTATGTAACAATACTTCTAAACACACACACAAAGTTACTATACCTGTAGAATCTACCAGTCTGCAATAGAACCAAGGTCTATTCTGCCATTCTGAGAAACAGTTTTCATCTTTCTAAGCTCACACTTCCCCAAACCCATCCACCCAATACCCAGATAATAATGAGATTTTTAAAAGCTTGAATGTGAAGGGGGGGAAAAAAAAAAAAACATGAGGGAGGGAGCCACCATCGGTTGCCTACCAAACAGAAAGCAAGAGGTTCAATGAACCGATTAAAAGAAAACCCCAGAAGGTTTCTAACACTGCAGACCTTGGCGTCGTCCAGTGTTCAGCCCTGATCAGTATTATCTGTTACGCAGTGCCTTCAGTCGGCTACAAGGCCTGTCGTCCTGCGCGAGCAGAATGCAGCAGGGAACTCAGGCCCGACAGTATGGCTGTCCAGCCTGCAACGTCCAGGGAATGAGACTCTACTCTGGGTAATTCGGACATGAGTTAATCCTACAGCGCAGTGCCCCTGTAGACTGAGCCATCACCTGCTAGCTTGATAGTCTGTCACTCAAACAGCCCAATTGAGGAAGCAGCATAACTGTGTTCCTTGGACTGACCTGTGTGACTGTGTACCTGAGTACTCCTTCCAGGCAAAGAATGACCTGTCCAAGAGTTTGGCCAAGATCCCAAGGTTGTCATAATATTTTTGCTTTATGTCCTTTATTTCCCATGGCAAGTGACATTCAAAGTGTTACTGAGACTTTGTTTTGTATTCTTCCCCTTCCTGCATTTTAAATCTTTGGGAAGGACGGGCTAGGGGTGGGGAACCCTCTGATGCATTCAGAAGTGGGTGCTGGCACTTACTGACCTTCTTCTCTTTGCTCTACATGCTAATTACAAAGCAGTAGAGAGAATCCAGGAGAGAACAAGTCAAACTTCGACAAATATTTCTTGGGGGCTTAGTATGTCTTCTGGACATGAGACTTGTAGAATTCTTAATAACTCTTTGGTATATCTTCTATGCTCACACAAATAGACACACACAACTGATTTGACAGCAACCCTGTAGCACAGTGAGCAGGGTGCCCGACAGCTGTCCGAGTCATCCTGCGTGCAGGGGCAGCCTCGGGCACTGGGGTACCATGGACCCACAGGGGTTGGCTGGGCCATGACCTCGACCCAGACGTATGGCAGTGGCCACAGCAGCGGAAATAGCTGGGTCCCAGGGCAAAGGAGGAGACCCGAGGAAACCCATGGTGGGAGGCCAGCTTGCCCATTGGTCCCTAGAGCCTGACCTTGCTGTGCCCACACAAATATTAGCTCTCCCACCTGGGCACTAGAACAGGATACGGACATTTAGGCAGTAAACTTCGAAAGTAAATTATTATAGAACAGAAGCATAAATGAGGACATCAAAACAGAGCTTCTTATGGAGTTATTAGAATTCAAAGAGTTTAGAATCACCAGTTTGGAAATTGCTGCCAAACATTGCAGAGAGAATGTCTACAAACTTAGAAAGGGGAATTAATAAAAATATGGGAGCACTGAGTAGAAAAACCCTACACTATTTTCACGTGAAGCTTTAGATGAACCAGTGATTAACAAAGAAAACAATTTTAAAATTTAAACTTTCTGCTTAATTGAAGGTAAGGCAGTAGCATGCATGAATATGTTTTAATCTATATAAAAATTATGAAGTCACTTGTTTCTTGTACAGCCTCTACAAGCTGACAGAAACTAGCAGAGGAAACACTAAAAGGCCTTTGAATAAATTTACATGTGAAATTAAATTCAGGCTAACATCAACTGCTTTGTAGAGAGTTACATCTTTTTAGAAAAGTTGTTCTACAAGAATTAGTTCTAGATGTGTGAAAATTTTATATATTTTGAAATTATCAGAAATGTAGCCTAATGTTACAGTCTATAACATATTCCTAACTCTAGTAACTCTAGATGCATCAGATTTCTCAAAATCAAAAATTATGTTGAATTTGTTGAGAATGACTGACATCACTTTCAAAATTACTTAAAGTATAAATATATCAATATTGTTAAAAGTATGAATTTGATGACCTGAATTTGTAGAAAACTGAGCCAATAAATAATCTTACAAGCAATCAAGATACTAATTTATTGCATTTATGTATTCTATGAAATTATGTCATGAAAAATATCTTTTTGTAAACTTTAAGTGTCTGTTATTACTTAGGCATTGACATTACTCTTACTATGTTTCATAATAAAATATTTTTAAGGAAAAATCTTTATGTTTTTGTACCTTTAATGGCACTTGTTCCTGCTCTTTGAACATGGGCTCAATGTTTTCATTTTGCATTGAGCTCTGCAAACTTTATATAGCTAACCCTGGATACAACATTGCATTCAAGTCAACAAATGTATATTGATTGAAATGTACATTGATTGAATCAAGATGAAAATGTGGGAGATGTACCTTCAAGGAACTTATATTCTATTGTTTCAGGTCAAATAATTTTAATATATGGTAGAATTTAAGTATCATGTAATGAACAATGAAAGTATTATGAGAATATAGAGGGAGATTAATCATTTAATTTATGACCTCTTAGGATCTTCAAGTATCTTTAAGGGACAACTCAAATGTTTCTAAGTTCCTTTCTGACTTCCTCAGGAGGCTTAGGCCTGTGTCCCAAGTTTCAGTTTACCAGTATTCCTAGTCAGCTGGCAATTACATGGTTGGTAGTATCAGAAGGAATAATGCCTTTCTTCATTAAAGCCCTTCTTCATTACCAGCAGCATGCAGATGAATTGTGGACTGAGTCCACATATGGCCTAGTCCATGCTGCTATTCCTAAGTGTAGTATATACTATTTGATACTCTTCCATTCAATGTCCTCAGAAGTTTGGAAGGTAAATGACCTCAACTAATTCATGCATCACTCCAGCTTTGTCCACTTGCCTTGATTTTGACCTTGAGAGGAGTAATACCTTGTGCTTAAGGAGCCAGATCCCTGCTGCCTTGGCCAGCATCACAAGCCACTTCAGTGACTGCTTACCTAGACCCTGGAATCGCTCCTAGGCACAACCTAACAGCAGCTGGCCACAGTCCATACCTCTAGATTCTTGCTTCTTGACTTAGGAGTTTTCTGTTGCTATTCAGACATGAGTTATCTTAGGGCCCACTTGGCATCCATGTATGCACAATGCAGAAAATACATGTGAGTTAACATCCCTTGGGACAGACTTTGATCAATGGGTGTGAACATTAGGAGATGAATTCCTCTCCTTTTGTTCTGTTGAATGGACTGTTCAGAGATGTAGTTTCATGTGACTTCTCTGGAGACACCCTCTGAGGCCAAGCAATAAATAGTTCCTGAAAGCTATGAGCAGCTCAGAAGCACATTTCTTTGCTTTTGCTTTTTCCTTCTGTGTTAACTTCCTCTCTTTTCACATCATTGCCTCTTCCCTAGGATTTCACATCTAAGTAAATTGTTAGCATGTAAGAATTTGACTTGGGTTTAATTATCTAGGACATATGGGCTGAGATATTAATATGCTGTAGGTGTATTTCTGACGTGAACACTTAGGCAGCAGTATAAACTGGTTAAAAGCACAGATTCAAGCTGGGCCACCTGGGTTCCAATCCCAGCTCCTGCATTTAGCACTGGTATGACACTGGTTAAGTCACTCAGTCTGCATTTTCATTGCCATTAGCAAAAATGCATATTCGTAGCTACCTCAAAATTTTTATGTGAGATTTATAAGGCACATAGTGAGAGTTATGTGTGTTAGATAATTAAAGGAGAAAAAGAGACAGACGATCATTGAATTTCTTTGCTAAAGAAAACTCCCAATCAAAAACACAGATCCTATCAGCAGTTTCACCCTTTGACCAAATTGAATTCAAGGAACTAAAGATAGAGTAGCCTTGGGGGATAAAACTTGGAATGAAAATAACTGAAGCTGAGTCTCACCTACTATGCACAGTGGTGTGGGAGAGCTGATTGTTAAATATTCAGGAATGTTGTGCGTGGCTGTTCAACTGTTGTTAGCTTGAAATTGGCTACAACAGTAACTGGCAAATACCACAAATTAGGGCTTTACATTTCTTCTGAGTCTCAGAAATGCCACGAAGAGTAAGTGGAAATATTTGTTAAGCTATGAAGTGCTACAAAAATTAGCATTAATATTTGCCTGTCACACTACTAGATAGAGGTTTGGATCTCTGTATTATTAGGCTCCATCCAAATCAAGAGCCCTTGATGCTTCTGGTGACTCCTCATTTCTGCCTCAAGAAAAGAAAGATGCCTAAAAGACAACACAGGGCTTAGTAAGAAGTGTTACCCATGATCTCAGTTTCAATCACTTCACATAATATACATTGTAAATTTCCTCAATTTGTGTCACAGAATTTTCAAAGCATTTAGAGTATAAATTTTATCTCACATTTGTCTATAATTGAGACTTGAACTACAATCAGTTCCTTGCTCTCCATTCCTAACTTCACTATTTTTCACTCAGATTGCCCATGTCTCAGTAGCATTCTCTCCTCCAACATTCCTGTTTCACCCTTCCCCAGCCTCCCACATTGCCAAATTCATTTTTATTTAATAGATTTCTGTTCCCTTATCACTTGGGAACTCTCTTCTAATTTCCAGAATTAAGGGAAGTACCTTTCTACCTATTTTCATTGTAGCCTCCACACACTTCATCTTATCTATTATTTCTGTGTGAGAAAATTCAGCTCATTTCCTGGTCTCCCTTACAAGGCCTGTGCATTTCTTTTTTAATATGTATCCCTGTATTTAGTGCAGTTCTTGGCTCATAGTAGATTTCAAACACTGATAAATTTCTAAATAGCCTTAAAAAAAATTTCCCCCTAATTCCTACATGAATACTTATATATCCATAGAAGACCAATTTTGCTATAGAACAGTTTACTTGAGTAGAAAATTTGTAAGAATATCAAGTATAGTTCAGGAATTTACAAGCTAATGTCTAACAGATGTCAGATACATGGATATATTCTGGCATAAATCACTCATTCTGGATTTTCAAACCAAAAAAGGTACATTTCTTTATAGAAACCAAAGGGAAAAGAAGTCTGAGAGCAAAGGAATCATTTCTGAAATCTCTGATAATATGCAAGGACACAAGGATCCTCAGATGTCACCATAACCCTGGATTTATTCCTGGGTAGACGTGCTTTTATTAGATAGGAAACTGTGATCCTCTGTCTTAGTATATTTCAAGGAATATTTTAATTAAAATGTTTTCAGCATGTATGAGTTAGCATACTGGAAATGTCATTTTAACAGAAGAACTTTCATATACTTTGTGGCTGTGAACCAAGGAGTCAGTCACAAATGGAAACTACAACCAAAAAAGCTATTTTTAGATTGGAAACTTAGAGGTACTCTATATACTTGCACTAAGAATTTCTCTTCCTCATTGGGCTTTTATCTTTGCATTTCTTTAAGAACTTCTCATTTGTCTCAAAATAATCTCCCTTTCTTAGTATCTCCCCTTAACAAAGCAGCACCCTCTGCCCTTGGAATCTTGTCAATTACATTTTGGATAAAATTAGAATATGTTCTTCTTTATTACCCATTTTCCACCAAAACAGAGAAAATCACGCATCTCCCTGGATAAAGTAGAAAATCATTAAAATTGGTCCAGGACCATACTACAAAGCTACAGTAATCAAACCAGCATGGTGTTGACACACACAAAAAACAGACATGCATCAATGGAATAGAATAGACATCCTAGAAATAAACCCAGACACCTACAGCCAATTAATCTTCAATAAAGGAGGCAAGAATATACAATGGGAAGACGACAGTCTCTTCAGCAAGTGGTGCGGGGGAAGTTGGACAGCCACATGCAAATCAATGAAGTTAGAACACTCCCTCACACCATACACAGAAATAAACTTAAAATGGCTTAAAGACTTAAATATGAGAAGTGACACCATAAAATTCTTAGAAGAGAACATAGGCAAAACATTCTCTGACATAAATTGTATCAATGTTTCCTAGGTCAGTCTCATAAGGCAATAGAAACAAAAGTAAAAACAAATGGGACCTAATTAAACTTAAAAGCTTTTGCACAGCAAAGAAAACCATAAAACAAAAAGACAACCTGCAGACTGGGAGAAAATATTTGCAAACGATGCAACTGACAAGAGCTTAATTTCCAAAATACATAAACAGCTCATACAACTCAACAGGGACAACAACAACAAATAACAATTGAAAAATGGGCAAAAAAAACTTTTAGTTCTTTTCATCATTTCTCCATGATAAGAACCATGCATAAGAGAAAAATCTTCATCTCTCTTATTCACATCCCTAGAGCCAAAAAAACACAAAGGAACACAAGAAGTACAGATGGATGACTCAGTCAAGGAACTGTAATGATCACCTATCTTTTCACAGAGGCAGAAGCAAATGTTGCAGCTTCACCAGGCTAGACTCATTCCAGCAAAGGGCACCCCTGGGTACTTGCAAGAAGCTACTATGTTATAAAATGCCCATCATGCATCCAGAGCTTAAGAACAACTGCAGAGGTGAGCAGATCAGAAGCTCAAAGGCATAGAAAACTCCCAACAATATACCAGGTAGAGCTCTTGCTTTGGGTTTGCAAACTATTCTTGGAAACCTTACATGGAGTCAAGATTCAGAATATTCACAAATTCCATTCAATTTCATAAATGTGCTATACTTTTGGATATACCTTTGATTGAGATGGAGAAGTTTACCCAAGAAGCAATCTTTCTTTAAAAAGTGAGTAATTCACATTTCTTGGCAGATGTGGTAACTAAAAGAATCAGGAGGAAGGTGATACTGACATCTAAAATACCTTTTTCATGTTACCTAACACATTCTGTCTGATTGGCATCATTACTCCCAATTTCAGAAGACTGAGAGGAAGAGCCATGTAGAACTAGATTCAAAACTCAGTTTCTCTGGGATGGGATGGGATGGTCTTCAACTCTGTCTCCAAAGCCCTTTCTTCTGCATCATGAAACCCCTCATGAGGCTTTTGAATAGCAGCAATAAAGGGATCAAGAGTAGGACACTACCAATTGTATCACTGGTCCCTTGGCTTTTGACTCAGTCGCAATATACATTATGCAGTAAATGGTCCAAGGGCCCCATCACTATTAATTTATGCCACTCTTTAATGGGCTTTTGGCTAAAACTTGTCACCTCTATGTTTCAAAAGTACTCTGAAGACAAATTCACTGTTTATACTGGTGTATTCTTTATCATAAGAATCCTAGATTTGGCCTCCTATTCTAATTTATATTACTTCAATTTTTTTTCAAGTTTTTATGTTTGTTACCATATCACTGTGTTCATTTTTGCTATGAGCCACCTCAAAGCCATTGTGAAATAAAGTATAAAGAAATAAATTACACTTACTGTGGTAGATGACAAAAATGGTCATAAATTTTCATGTTTCCTTATATCCATGGCTTTTGCCATAGAACATAACTCCTCCCAGAAAGAGAATCTATTTTCCCAGTCCTTAAATCTAGACCGACTTTGTGATTTGCTTTATACAATAGAATATGACAGAAATGATAGCGTGCCAGTTCTGAGCCTAGGCCTCCACCCCTTGAATGCTTTTCTCCCTCTTGGGTCCATGACGCAACCACAGTGAACAAACCTAGATTAAGACGAGAGACATTTGGGACCACTGATTCCATTTTCCCAGTAAAAAACCAGCCACACTCCAGAAGCAGAGACACCTGGGTGCTCTGTCACGAACTCCAGATTCATAAGGGAGCCCAGCTAAAACTAGTAGAACTATACAGCTAATTCCAGCCTAAGCAAGCAAAATAAATAGTTGTTTTCTTAACTAAGGAAGCAATAGCTACCTGATACAGCTATATTTATAATTGCCATGCATATGCGCTCATACTGTAAGAAGTGACTTACTTACATAATCTCAGCCATTTTGAGTTTGGCACGGTCCTTGTTTTATAGCTGATCCTTATACAGGTTTAGCGACTGGCCTTTCCTCTTCCATAGTGTAAAGTAGATCAACCTATTGGATTGTCATAATTGGAAATGTTAGTTAGAACTCCTTAGCCATGCACTATTTCACTTGTATACTTTCCCATTTGGCCTCCAATTAAACAGACTGAAAAATGAAGCTTGAAAATCATTTGCAAATTTTTCACATTTTTACTTAAAGGTTAAACTTTAGATCATTGAAAAGGATGAAGTCAAATTATATGGAAGAACCATCTTACGAGAACGGTTTTCCCCAAGTTCGATAGGCTTTAAGAAAGTTCTGAGAAAGCCAGGTACTCCCTGAAGGATCCAGCCCATCCCCAAGTTGCCTGAATGTCCCTGAAGGTTACTCTGCAAAGCTCTCCTCAGGGGGCCTTTGAGACTACAAATTACTCATTTGGAAGTTTATGGGCTGACACATCTTGAGAATGTCTTTGAAGGAACACAAATGAACGTTCTATTTTCCTGACTACAAAACTCAGTGCCAAGTCATGAGCCAAATTCTCTTCATTCTATTGGTCTTTGTCCACCAAGCATCCCTTCCCAATGCACGGACATAAATCAGCTCCCAGTGTCAGAATTTAACAATTTCAGAAGATCGGGGGAAAAAAAACAAACCAACATCCTTTCAGGCTGGCTCTGTAATCTGTAACCTGTGAGAGTTAAGATCTCTTCCAGTAAAAGAGATAGCACAGGCATTCCAGTGGTTGGTTGAACATTGTATTATGTAAGGATGAAATAAAGAACAGAAGCCTGCTCAGTTATCCTGGCTGTGCTCAGATGGGCAAATACAAGTTCATAAACTAAAATCAGAGCAATTTAAAAATTTTTCTACTTGATACCTTAAAAAAACAAGATGCACTGAATTTTTCTCACTTTCATCTTGCTTCTAGTTTGTATTTCACTTTGTTGTTCTTGAGTATTTTATATATTCTATCAATCCCTTCCTTGCCCAAGGACTGTGTGTGTCTGAATGGACACACACTGGGGCAATGAGCTTTGGGGACAACGGAGGCAAGGGTGGATGTACCCAGATAATGAGAAGGGGACAAATCCATAAAGTCAAGGAGAACTAAAGACTGTTCAATAATAAAAACTATATACATATGCAATTGAGCAAAAATCAAAAGTATAATGGGTCACATTAAATTTGACAATCACAAATTTTCCAGACAGCCCTCCTTAGACCTCAGTTCCTACAATGACAGTTCTAACTCAATTCATTAACTCAAAGCCCCACAGGATTGGCCCTCTGCCAACCAACACCCCTTATCATATTTGCTTTCTGGTGTTGAATATGAATTCTTGCACCTTGCCTATGAGACTAACCTTTAGACATTTCACTAGTAGTTATTAGGCTAAAAATCAATCAATCTCCTCTGCAGAAACTAACTTTGAAATGAGGTTCACACGGGTTGAATGCAACTGTGGGGCTTTTGAATGACTGGGTCAGGAAGGCAGATGGGTCTGAAAGTTCTGGTGGGAGACGATATTCAAATGTTGAGCAAGGAAGACATGAAAAATTAGCCTCCTGGTTCTGCATCTTGCAGACTTGTTGTGTGGTCTCTTTCAAAAGATAACCATTCTCAGGATTTTTAATGTTGAGACATGTTCGATCATTTTACTGAAATAGTTATGAAAAGAGACAAGTACTGAACATATGTAGGTAGCTTTAGAACTACACTGAAACCCAAAGAAATGTTAAGTTACAAAACTTAGTCAGTTTAAATCAGTAAAAATCATTTAAAAAAAAGGGTGATTTTGATTTTGCTAAAATGAAGTAATCCAGATTGTATTTAAGAATAGAAAGATAGATGCATCTGTGTGCTTAATGCCTCTTTTTTTTTTCACTTGATTCTTTTGCTTTTGATAAGTTATTGCTTGACTCATTATTCTTACTTTGTTAAAAAATATTTAGTCATCAGTACATTAGATTGACCAGTCATTTAAAACTATGTGCCACAGGTAATGACCTATAATGAATGACCTGTAATGACCTATATGAAAAAACAATCCAAAGAAGAGTGAATATATGTGCATGCATGACTGATTTACTTTGCTGTGCAACAAAAGGTAACAGCATTATAAATGAACTGTATTCAAATAAGACTAAAAAAAAAAAAAAAAACTGTGCCAAAATGCAATACAGTGGGGGAAAAACATTAAATTCCACATAATAAGTTTTCCAAGTGTTTTTATAACTTCCCATATGTCTACTTATGACCCGCTCCGTGTCCATGAATAAAAAGATGGGTGCCACCATCACGCTGGCCAGCAGCACAATCATGGTGTTGACTGTTAAGATTGAGGTCTTTTTGAGCTGGGCTTTCCTAGGTTGCTATTTCTTGAGTGTTTACCTTTTGGAAACAAATGCAAATTCACATATGGAAACTGAGTAACAACACTCAGGTACAAGGTAACAGATCAATGTCCAGAATTACTTACAGTAACTTGTATGACAACACAAAACTAAAATTATCACAGAAAACCTGTACCTTGGAGAACACATTCAATGTTTGTAAAACATCTTCCTAGTATACTGTTTTGCCTGAGGCAACCTGGCCTTGCTAATAGATTATCTATCAAAGCACTATGAATAACTCTGAGGACTTAGAAAGGTGGTGCTGCGAACTTACTCATATAGTGGGACTTGAGAAGGACTAGATATATACAGACATCTGATAATTGAAAGTAAGAAGTTTTAAGAACAGCTCCTAATTTTTAATTTATTTTTTTGCCTTAGAAAACACAAACTAAAAAGTTTAAAATGTTATTACTTTTTATGAACATTAGCATTTTTACTTAATATATCTGAAAACTAACCTTCAAAGGCCATTTTTGAGTTTGTTTCTGGTTTATTTGTCTGATCAAGTCAGAGGCTGTTCCCTCATGTCATTTTAGTATCTCTTGTCGGGGGTGGGGAGGGGGTGTGGCGGGAAAAGTCAAATCCTTTCTCTTACACAGAAATGAGCAAAGAACAAAATTAAGGAAGAAGACTGTATGTCCCCTTTTAAAAGTTAACCTAAAACTCAAAGATTATTTTGAGTTCTATTAGAGATCATCATCCAAGGGATAGACTTATCCACAAAGGTGTTAATTATTCTTTATGAAGTACATTATTTCACCTGTGGCTTCATGAATCCCCCCCCCACCCGCCCCCCACATAAAGATATCCCACCTGTGCAATTACCCCACACACATATACATCTTCCCCACACCTTGCAGTAATTTAAGTACCAGTCTCCTCCAATGTCCTGTTTCTCCCATAACAGAAGATGCAGACTTGGTAGCCCTGGGACTTTGTTTTCTACCACTAGGTTGAAATAATTCTGGCAACTGGGACTCCAGAGATTTCACCATCTGATTGCCTTAAGATCACCGGCCAACTTAATGGGTTCAGAGGATTATTGCAATCTTGGGGAAAACATTTTAGAACAAGTCATTATTACTTACAGAAATAGCTTTGAAACTTTCCCAATATATAACTCCGCTTAAAATATTACGTAGTGACCTATATAAATTTGTTTGTATGCTTATTTAAATGCCTAACAATTTATATTCAAGGAGTAAATCATTTAGATTGCTTTTTAGAAACATATATTCTTCATTTTACAAAGAGCAGCCCACCTCACCCCCCCAAGTCGATTTTTAGACTTTTTTGAGGCAGAGGCAGCTCCTTTTCCTCGACTATCCTTTCTCCTTAATAATATGATGGGTAGCAGGCACATGACTGTCCTGATAAAGATGTTACCCAGGCTCCCTTGCAGCCAAGCGTGGTCCGTGATTAAGTTCCGGTTAATGGGAGGTAAGCGCAAGTGTCAGAGAGCAGCTTCTGGGAAAGTTACATGAGATTTGGGTGACATATGGCCTCTGCCTCTCTTTCATTACTTCACCCCTCCTGATGCCTAGAAGTAGATATCACTTTGACCATGAACATGAAGTCATGCCATACAGGAAACAGCCCGGAGAACTGTTTAAGGACTTCCAGGAGCCCAGTCACCCCACCAACATTGCAATGCTTTTGTCTACACTCACCTGAGAGACATCTATTTTTTGAGCTCTTTTTGATTTCACTGTTACGGCACATAAACCCAAAGTTACAGAATGCAATTTGGTATGAATCAAATTGCTAAGTCGCCAACTTACAGCACTGATATGGCACAAAGATATGGAAAAATACAAGAGGCACGAGATCTACCTGAGAACAATATAGAATTCCTAAGACATGCACATTAAGTCTAGGTTGATAGTTTCTATCACTAACGGGGAGAAGAATCATGTTCTGAATCCACACAGGATGGAGTGAGGAAAGGTCATCAGCTTGCATAAATGCCTGAAGGTCAAATGTCAAGAGTTGTTTGAACAGCTTGGTGGGCTAAAATGAGGTAATCCAGACCCACAGACTCTTGGGAACAAGCTGAGCGGTTGAAAGAGAAGCCGGGACAGAAGGGACTTTGAGAAGGTACGTGGGCCAGGCCGACAGCAGCCTAGCTCCCTTTCTCTGGGGCTGACGCAACCTGCCCTGCTCCGCCCTAACCTCTGACCTTCTGTACAGCCCCACGCAGAGGAAAGCCCTGGGCAACTGCGCTCTTGTTCCTTGACCAGCCTGGCTGCAAAAATAACCCCCAGCTGCTCCAAGAGTGCCAGAGGGCATGGGGCCGGGCCCGACCCCACACTTGGAGTTTGGAGAGGGAAGGGCAGCCCACTCAGGCAAGCATCAGATGCCTGAAGCTCCCTCTTCCTTCCCCAAGTGTGGCAGCTGCCACAAGGAAGGAAGGGACCCTGAGAATGCTCAGTCACACGTGCTCGGTAAGCACGCAGGAATGGCAGCCGAGGTGGCAGCCATTCCTGGGCGCCCAGGCTCCGTTCGGCACGCAGTGACAAGGCCAGGGGCACAAAGCTAAAAAAGCCCACGGAAAGCCCCCACCCCTGGCGAGTCCGGGTGACACTGAACAGCTCCGGTCTCTCCCAGCGTCAACACTGGGAAGGGACAGCTGGTGTGACCTGGGCATGATAACAAGAAACCAGGCTGAAACCAAAGCAGCAGGAAGTGGAGCCCAGCTGTGTCAAGTAGGCGAGGAAGCCACGTGGTCCCTGGGGAGAATAGGGTGGGGCAGGAAGGACTAAGCCGGGGTCCAGATAAACCGGGAAAGATGGAGGTTTTTAAAGCTCTGTGCTATTTCAAGGTAAAAGCAGTTTATTTAGAGTGGGTGAGCCAAGCCTCTGCTTCATCACATTCTTAATGGGACTCAGACATGGCTCTGAAGGGATGACACCCTTGGATGCTCTGGGGCCCCTTGCTAGCGTGGCAGACTCCCTCCGCTCCATTCCCCTAGATTCTCGTGCTAAGACAAAGACTTCCGATGCAGACAACCCTCTTCAGTTCTCAGCCTGACAGTCCTCCACTCGTTCATCTGTACACGGGCTCTGTGAAAGTGACCAGAGGGTCTCTGCCCAGTAGGCAGAATAGTATCCCAGAGCACGCAGATGGAAATGCAAGGCCTCTAGCAAAGGACTGGCAGACTGCCCAACCCGGGTGTCCTGCGTCAGCCTGATAAGCCCTGCAAAGCACCACGCTATCATTGTAGAGCAAGGGCTGGGGTGGTGATGCTGATGATGCAAAATGCTGTTAAGCTTGACTCACCCAGTTTTTTGATGAATTGAGGATCTAGAGGCTTGCCTTCTTCCTCTCTCCCCTCTCCATTCCCTTTAGTCAGCTCCTAGCTTTTAAGCAACCATACCACCTGAAAGCATTCTCTTAGATTCTAACAAATATATTCAAGGAATCCTTTATTCAACGCTATTGAGTATTTGTTCCTATCCTATCATTGGACTTGTCTCTGCCTACCCCTTACCCCAAACTAACCTCTCAGATTTCCCAAAATTAAATCAGCAGGTATGTGCTGAGTTCTTATCAAAAGTATCATGAGTATAATGGGATGAACATAATGTAAGGAGCTCAAATTCTATATGGGGAAGGTACATAGACACACAGGGGCTTCCCAGATAGCTCAGTGGTAAAGAATCCTCCTGCCAATGCAAGAGGTGGAGGTTTGATCCCAGCATTGGGAAGATCCCCTGGAGACAGACATGCAGAAAGAGAAGACAGTGTGAAGAGACACAGGGAGAAAATGGCCATCTGCCAGCCAGGAAGAGCAGTCTGGAACAGACCCTTCTCTCTCAGTCATCAGATGGAGACAACCCTACTGACACCTTGATTTTAGGCTTCTAGGCTTCAGAACTCTGAGACAAGTCTCTAGATAGTTTTTTTAAGCCACCTAGTTGGTGGTACTTGGCACATGGGTAAGACCTAAGTAAGCACAGGACAATGAGGAAAGCCTCACATGTTAGTGAAACAGCACAAACAAAATAACCAATAGGAATGCCACGCACAGCGTGAGAAAACCAGTTGACCTGAAGCAAAACGTTCATGGGGAGAGTGTTTACCACATATCTTGTAAGGTAAGGGGTCTTTGTGTCAGCTCGTACGAGGCTGTGTTCTCCATTAAAGCATTTGAAATGTGTTCTAAAGGCAGAGATGAACTTCGAAGGCATTTCATCAGGAGTCACGTGAAACAGGGATGGGGACATGTTAGGAAGATGGTGAGCAAGATGGATTGGACAAGGGAGCCTGGAAGAAGTTTGCTCAGTGATGAGTGGCTCACAAACTTGACTACAAATTAGAATCACCTGGTGTGATGGGCCGACGGATGACTTCCAAGGATCGTCATTGCTTATCCGGAAAACCAGCAAATGCTACCTGATAGAGCCAAAGAGACTTTACCACCGTGCTTTAGGATCTTGAGATGAGGAGATGACCCTGGATCATGCAGATGGACCCTAAATGTAATCACAGGTATCCTTGTGAGGAAGCAGAGGAAAACTTGGCTTAGAGCAGAGAAGGTGATGTGGAAACAGAAAGAGGGGGAGGCAGAAACGGAGAAAGAAGGCCTCGTGACAGGCCGAGGAGCTCAGCAGGTTGAATCACACCCACCTGCATTGGAGGGCCACCTTCTTCATCAATCTAGATTAGACTCCAATGCTAATTTCTTCCAGAAACGTTCTCACAGACAGCCCTTAGAAATGTTTTCCTAGCTCTCTGGGATCCCTTAGTCAAGGTGACACATAATCTAGCCATCAGTGAGGAGAAATCATCAGAGCGGCAGTGGGAGACGCCGTGTTACAGCATAAAAACCTAGGGTGTTGGAGGTGGGAGGCAAGCTCCCACCGAAGAGGGAGACTACAGAGTCACATGACGCACAAAGGGAAAAGAGAAGGGTGACTAAAAAGTGATGCAGATTAGAGGCCAGCCCTGACCTTTGAGAACAGTTTCGAGAGGGGGAAGAGGTGGGGGTGGGTCATAAACCAGGTTATAGGAGGAAGTGGGTGGAGAGGATGTGGAAGCAGCGGTAGGGGCAAGCTTTGGGAGCTCCAGCAATGAAATCAAGCAGAGGAAAGGAGTGCTAGCCTAGCCAACTAGACAGAGCTCACTTAGGAAGACGGACGTCGGTGTCAGACTGACCTGACCCACCTCTACCCCCACCACCTCCTAAAATTTGCATTAAACAAATTATTTAATTCTGCACAAACTCAGTTGCCTTGTTTGGAAAATAGCAGTAAACAATACCAACACAAATAACACCAACACCAGAGTTGTGAGGAAAGAGAAGAGGTAAGGTGCCTATTTTAACCTGCTGGTATATAGTAAGTGTCCTAGAATTCAAGGCAGAAATGTAAAAGAGTTTTGGAATCCCACTTTCCAATCAACAGGGTTGACAGGCAAAATACAGGTTTCACAGTTAAATTTTAACTTCAAAACAGAAATAGTATTAGATATGTGTGTCCTAAATATCACATGGCCATACTTATACTAAAAAAACTATCTTTTTAAAATTAATTTTCCATTGCTGCTGTTAGAAAATTATCACAAACTAAGTTACACCAATTTATTATCTTACTGATATGGCTCTCACTGTGCTAAAATCAGGGTGTCAGAGGGGCTACATTCCTGCTGAAGGCTCTAGGGGACAACTTATTCTTTTACCTGTTACAGCTCCCGAGGCCACCCGCACACCCAGCCTTCTTCCACCATCTTGAAAGGCAGAGATGTTGCAGCCTTTGACTCGCCTTCCTTAATCACATCTCCCTGATGGCAGCTGATGAAGGTTCTCCCCTTTGAAGGACAAACTTGATTAGATTGAATCCAGCTGCAAAAGTCAGGAGACTCTCCTCATTTCCAGGACCATTAGCTTAATCACATCTGAAAGTGCTTTCTCCATATAAGGGAACACAGTCACAGGTCCAAGGGACTAGGAGAGGAACATCTCTGGTGGGACATTATTCTGCCTACTCGACTGTTAATCTGGGGTTTCCCTGGTGGCTCAGCAGTCAAGAATCCGCCCACCAATACAGGAGACGCAGGTTTAATCCCTGGGTTGGGAAGGTCCCCTAGAATAGGAAATGGCAACCCACTCCAATATTCTTGCCTGGAAAATTCCATGGACAGAGGAGCCTGGCAGGGTACAGTCCATGGGGTCTCAGAGAGTCAGACTCTACTGAGCATACACACACACACACACACACTCATACACCACTGTTAATCTAAAGTTCTAATTCAACTAGGTGACCTCTCATTGCTTGCAAAATCTGGTGATTGTGAACCCACCTATAAAACATGCTTTGATTAATTGGCAGGAAAAATGCTAGCTTGCCCTGCCCCGGAACCCTAGCTGCACATTGTGTTACTTCCTCTTTCCATTCTACAATTCCCCCATATGTATCTCCCTCCAGGCTGTATGACGCGAATGTGTTTGCGTTCAGTTTTATCAAAGAGATCTGTAGCTGTTTGAAGAGAAGAAAACTGTGCGGAGAGAAATTCTACCTTCTTGACTTCCATTATAAAATGAGATTTAGTCTTATGTCATAAGAATTAGTAGGAAAAACAGAAACCACTTTAGGTATTTTGGGCAATAGAAGGAATTTAACACAAGGGACTGGATGCACACAAAACTCCTGGAAGGTCTGGAGGAGGGTAGATCAGGGAAAGCAACAAGCTTTTAAACTTGCTGCTAGCTTTAGAGACAGGAAGCTTCAGGGACTACAGGAAATGGCTAGCGATGATTTCATCTGCTTCCAGCACTCACTGAGGTGGATGATTCAAAGGGAAATGTCTGGGATCTAAGACAAATTCTGATATCTGTTGAGCGCCACACATCTGCTCACTTCTGACAGAGGAGCAAGAGCATAACTTCTACCCCTCCTCCCCCTTCCAAATCCCATGCAATTGCCTCTGGTTGTCAGCATCAGACTAAAATCTCTTTTGGCAAGGGATGCTGGGAAATGTAGTTCCCAGACTTCCAACCTTAACAATTAGAAGGAATTGCATAACAGACAAGCTGGCCTATACAGCTAAAGAAACACTCCCAAAGAATCAAAGAGAGAAAACTTTGGCCAAAGGAAAAGGGAAAATAATCACTAGTGCTCAGGTTCCTGGTTATTGCAAAATACCAAAATCCCTGTGTTTTGTATCTATCTGTAACTTTTATTTTAAAACGATACTTTGGAAACTTGCTGTGGGCTTACCCTGGCCCTAGGATTTGGCCCTAGGATTTCACTGTCTACAAACTCTTGGCCATCAGAATTTTGCTTTCTTGTCTAAGATGGCAACATGTGAAAAGAAGAGTCTTAGTAAATATGTCTGTTTCCAGGGCTAATTCATGAACCATAAGATATGACAGTTTTATTACCTATTGCTGTGGCACAAACTGCCCTCTAAAACTTAGTGCTTTAGAACAATAATTCCCCTTTTCTCAGAATTGTTTGCTGGGCTCTTCTGCCCCTCTGGTGTCAGCTGGGTCACTCACTTAGCTACATTCAGTTGGCTGGGCTGGAAGATCTAAGAGAGCTTCCCAGTGCCCCTGGGGGCCTAACTCAGGCGTTCCCATAACTTAGTCACCCGTGGTCAGACTCTGACTGCCCAGAGGGAGGAAGTGGAAGCTTCCAGACCTCTAACAGCCTGGGCATGAAAGACCTAGAACGTTGCCTCCATTATATCCTATGGCTCAAGGAGAGGCATGGTGTCCTGATTCAAGTAGAGGAGAAATGGGCTCTACCTCTCAAAGGACAGAAAGCTTGTGCATACAGAGAGGGAAGGAATTAATCAGCAGCCACCTTTGCACACTCATGGGATTCTATTCTCCCACACGCGAACTTTGATATTTAGTTTCTATCCTCACTTCACAATTCAGAGGATGAGGATGTTGACCTTAACTTTGACCTTTATTGCTTCTTCTTCATCAATGGCCTCAACATATTTTGCTTACATAGCCTATTAATAATAAATATCTGGGCAAGCTTGCATACATGTATCCCTGTAGACAATGGGCTGACTGTCCTATGCCATTTTATATAAGAGACTTGAGCATCCACTGATTTTGGTACCCATGGGGATCTCAGAGCCAATCCTCCATGGGTACCTAGGGGGGACTGAATGTGTACAAGTAACTGCCTTTGAACAATACACAAGTAAGAGGCAGTGACCTCTAACTGGTTTAGTACAGGATATATGTATAACTTTATACTGACCCAGATCATGTAGTACTGCAGTATTTAGTGAAGGAAATCCTTGTATAAGTGCACCCACACAGTTTAAACCCATGTTGTTCAAGGGTCAACTGTAAGTACACGTTATGTGTATATTATACATTAGATAGTAGTATATATATAGTATACAGGCTTCCCAGGTGGCTCAGTGGTAAAGAATCTACCTGCCCATGCAGGAGACTCGAGTTTGATCCCTGGGTTGGGAAGATCCCCTGGAGGTGGCAACCCACTCCAGTGTTTTTGCCTGGGAAATACCATGGACAGAGGAGCCGGGTGGGCTACAGTCCATGGGGTCGCAGAGAGTCTCATGTGATTTAGTGACTAAACAAGAACAACATATATAGTATACACATATACTACTGCCAATCTATTTGTTAAATATTAATAAAGTTTAATGTATTTTTAGAATTTTAATAAGTGTCACTTATGAACAGAAGATTGTGTATTATTTTTTTACACTCCACTGTGAAGATCATGGATCTATCCTTCTGTCTTGGGTTCTCTCATTAAGTCCTTACCCTTGCAAGCCCCTTCTACTACCCTTGGGGTGACACTGAGAATTTGCTCCCTCTTTTTATCCTCTTCTTGTTGCCTAGATATATCAAATATCAGATAGAACTCAGTGTTGTTCCACACTTCACAGCAGATAGCTAAGAATGTATCATGAACTCAAGCATTGTGAAATCTTAAGGCTTACAGTTGGGTAAAGAAGATTTGCTCTTCTTTTATAAATGTTGTTACATTTTTAGACCCCCAATGTTTGTATAAATATATACAGGTAATCAGGCACCCTCATCCCTCTGAAAAAAACATTCGAGGATTAAGCATTGATTAGAATTATGTTCTCTCAATAGAGGAGAAGTCTGAGAACAACCTCAGCTTATAGGAGGCAGGTGGGTGCCCTGTCATCTCTGTCTCCGGAGTTCTAGCACAAGGGCTAGCAAACAGTAGGCGCTTAATAGATGTTTGTTATACTAATGACTGACCCTTTACCTCTAGCCATCTTGTACATACTGCCTTTTTTCCTATGTGAGTAGAAATGTACACTTTGGTTTGTAAGCAGTTACTAAGAAACTCTGAAACACACAAACAGATGCATTTCATAATACAAAAATCAAACTCTAATCATCACAGAAAATGTCAGATAGAAGGAAAAGAAGGAAAGAAAATGGGATATTGTAGTTGTGAGTGCTCTATCCTTTTAGTTTTGAGTACAAGTTAATTTCCTTCTAATCTTTAGGGGGGAAAAATGTGTGGAAACAGAAGAGCAGACTTGAGGCAGAAGCAAGGGTGGAGGACTTTAAACGATCCCTTCTGATCTGCAGTTCCTATCTCAGCCAGGATCATCTCCAAACAGGCCTGAGTGGAAGAGAAGATGGAGACGGAGGCCAGCTCCTTGTTAATCAAACACGAAGCTGCTGTGTGCGCAGCCCTGGTGTCCAGGCTGCTGAAGGCGCTGATAGCTGAGGCAGAAGCGCGGGAGAGGCTGATAACGGGGCCCCTGGCGGGCCATTCCCGTGCTTCTGGCTGCCAGAGGTCATGCCTGGCTCAGGGACCTGATTCACGGCCTGGAGCTGGAGGGAGCGGGGTGGGGCTTCCCCTTTCTCAGCTTGTCTGTAATTTACCCTGGTTTTCTGTCTGGCTCCCCTCCGCTTCAGAAGGGAGACTGGAGGGCTTGCTTATACTACACGACCGAGGCCGAGGGAACTTTCTCAGTCGGTATTTTGAAATAAGCACTGGAGGCAGCCTGTCAGGCAAGTGCTGAGAAGCAAGAAATTCGTGCAGGGGTGTGTGTGGGTGGGGGGTTGGAAGGGAACCTGGGCTCTGACTGGATGCCTTTTGTTCCTTTCATTCCAGGCTGCCATTCCCATTGTTTTGACCAAGATGTTTTTCTCCCCCAAATGCAAAAGCTGGAGCAGTAGGAACAACCCACCCCGGCCCTTTATACAAACAAACCCCGGGCTGCGAGCTACAGCCGGAAGCCAGAGTCCTGCTCCCGCTGAAGGTGCCGACAGCTCACCTCAGGCTCCCTCCCAGCAGACAGACGGGAGCGAGGCTTCTGGGGCTCCCGCCACTGGATAGAGGGTAGTTACCCTCAGTGAGACCTGAAAATAAAACCAGGATAGTGCTAGGCAGGCTTCAGACCTGCTGATCAGTCGGTTACAGAGAAGACATTTCTTTTAGGTTTTTCAAAGCCTGTGCTCCTTAAACTGGGTCCTGCTCCCCAGCCTCTGGGCCATCTCCCTGAAATGAAAAGGTTGGGTCAGAGGGTGTTCAAATCCCCCTGCTGCTCCCACTTCCTCTGATCCCATGACCTTTTAGCTGTCAGGACTATGGAGACCAGCAAAGGCCTGGAAAAGTCAAAAGAGTGGAAAATCCCCAGATAGTTCTTCACCTTGGAATATCAGTACTTGATTCGGAACGCGCATGTGCGACCTCATGAAGTCACACAATAAAGGTCTGACACAGAAGCTTTCCCTGGTTTCTCCACTCTGCCCCTTTAAATCCTGAAGAAGTCTGCTCACCTTTCCAAAGAGATTTAAATACCTGCTTAAGCCTTCCTTAGCTGCTCCCCTGCCCCCATCCCGACTAGTCTTTCCAGTTTCTCTATCTAGTTAGCACTTCCTCAGACTGGGAGAGGGGGAGATGTTTGGTTTAGAAGCCCTCACTGCAGGAAAGGGCTGCAGTTCCTCTCTGCACCCCTCTTTTTTTTTTTTTTTAAATGATTGCACACATATATTTAACAGTACAGTTTTACACAGAATGCTAAGAGCACTTTCTTCATATTTTGCAGAAGGCCTTGAAACATATGGACTTTCTATTAATATTCATACCATAGCACAGACAAATCTAACTCCTAAATAGATGCTTTGCAAGTCATTTAGAGTTTAAAGGCTTAATGGCAAAAAGGAAGGGAGAGAAAAGGGTAAGTGTATTTTTATAAAACTGAAGGAAAAATATATTTACGAAATAGTAAATAAAATTAAATACGGTCTTATGCTCCCCGAAGGAGATGACGCTCAATTTGGAGCAGTGACTGCTATG
This sequence comes from Cervus elaphus, assembly GCF_910594005.1. Taxonomy (NCBI): domain Eukaryota; kingdom Metazoa; phylum Chordata; class Mammalia; order Artiodactyla; family Cervidae; genus Cervus; species Cervus elaphus. Next base: position 14,544,877 of record NC_057839.1, on the reverse strand, counting down.
TCCAAATAATCTCCATCTGGAATCTCTGATTGCAGAGATGAACCGCATTTTAAATTGCATCTTAAGCAGTTCACAGAGAGAGAAAGGGTTATTAACCAGGTTTTGAAACAACCAACATGATACGCCAGCGATCACGCCATCTCTGACTTTGTTCCTCTTACAGCGCTACATGTATAGCCCCATTTTACAGATGGGAATACTGAGTCTGAGATAACTAAGTTATTCAAAACTATCAAGGCTCTTTAAAAGGTCAAATGAAGAGTAGAAACCAAGCCTTCTGATTCATAACACTCCCCCGACTCCACAGCACTGTTTAAAATATTGATCATCTTTCTGGAGGAAATGACGTGGCCTTCCATGTTCACCTGTCCTTGGATTGAAAGAGTGGAAAAATGGAATAAGTGGGAGGAGGTCAGTTCAGAGTTAAAACTCTTCTTAAAGGGATTTGACTCCTCTCTTGCTATGCTCAAAAGGCTGCTTCTGCTTCCAGGATTTTCCAGAAACCCATAATCACGAAACCTGTAGCTCTTTTAGTCATGTGTAACTACTTAAAACTGTGCAGGCAGAGTCCAACCCACGGGTCACCTTTCTGTTATGTGAGATGATAAAACTACAGCATTCACTGGGTATTACAGAGGGTAGGACACCCTCTCCAGTGTCACTTTAGTGGTCATGTTCCTTGCTGTGACAGTGTCCTTTAGTAGACAGAGAAGTGTGCTACTGATCACTGGGACTTTTTCCTGTTTAACGTCAAAGGGAAAGAAACTTGAACTAATTGGAATATGAATTTGGAAAGGATATTGATACGTTCATTTTTTCTAATGCAATACTTATGAAAAGATATAATTTCAGTTCTGACTGTGCACAATTCACTGATGGTTTTATAAGGCAAAGCTCATATTCATTTGTTTTAAAATTCAGTTAAAAACATTGCTGATGAGTGTTACTGGGGGTTTCATGTCAAGGATTTTATATTTTCACGGTTCTGTTTTGTTGAGGTACTGAAAAGGTCTATGAATATTCAGAGTATGGATTTGATCCAAGAAAAAAAGAAAGAGAGAAAAAAGAAAAAGATAAAAAACCAAAACACACACAGAAAAACAAAAAGCCTCAAGAATGCAAAAATTTTTTTGAAAATCACTAAACAATAGGCTTCTGATGGCCATGATTTAAACAAGATGAACTGCAAGGTTTGTCAGTCCATTTTGGATTGAAAAATAGCAGATCCTTCTTTTTCTAAATTTCCTTAATCATCTCCTTTACAATGGTTTTCTATGCCCAAAGCATACCATTTCATTCTCTAAAGACCTCTGTCCTGACTTGAACTTTGAACTGACTTGACAGAAGCAGTTTCTGGTTCTGTATTTTGGAGGGGTTGTTGGAAGAGGTTTTCAGGGAGGTCACGTTGAAACGTCTGAAATGCCCAACGATATGCGAGGAGCTTTTTTCTGCAACACAGATGCACAGAACCCGAACAGCAGAACCAAGAGGGGGATGTGCAAACAGGAGGCTCTGCTCCAGGGACGTCCCTACCTTTGGCCAACTCACTCATTTTGATAGCACATTTATCTGGTGATGTTGCTTTGGCAAAAACAGTACGGTGGTTTTGAGTTCTTTTAGTGTCGCTGGTGGTTTTAAATGCCTTTTCCCCCAGTGAAGTAGTTCACACACATTTCTTAGCCACAAAAGAGTTCAACGAAATGCCTTAGAAAATGAACACTTCCTCTGGACTCTTGCCCTTCTTCATCATCACACACATACAAGTTTCCCTTGTGGGAAACTTCCCATTTCTTTTATTCTTCACCCCAGTGGAGCTGGTTGTTTGGATTTTTATCAACTTAATTGCTTCATTTTGGTTAAAGATCATTTACTGTAATGACTGAAGATGTCTACTCATCAGAGGCCTATTAAACTTGCAGCTTTTGTTTAACTTTTGTATTTATTTTTAAATTGAGATATTTATGGTACAATATTATGTTAGTTTCAGGTCTACTAAAAGTAACAACTTTTAAATTGGATTTCAAAGGCTTCAGTTTTCTCATCTAAAAAAATGAAGATGGCAACAGGACCTCACTCAAGGGGACTGAGAAAATTATGCTGAGAAGATTCCAGTAAACTGCTTGCTAGGTGTTCTATAAGTGTCTGATGCAATTATCCTAACGTCAGACAGGCCTCTTTCACTCTTTGGACTGGAGTCAGGCTGAGATGGGCGTCTTCAGACATCCCTGAGAGGACGTGGGGAGAGATCTCAGTGCCACAGTTTATGGTTAGCCATCCTTAGGGGGAAGTTTCCAGTCTCCCTCAACTTTTCTTAACTGCAGAAGTGTAAGTTTTCCCTTTCAGATCAAGGGATAAAAAGGCACCCCAAATCTCCACTTCTCTGCCAATCCTGAGCCTCACACTGAACTGATCTATGAGGGGAAAACATAGGCCTCCTCCTCCACATTAATTTCAATAGTTGCATTTCAAGCAGCAGACAATAAGCAGGCTTTTCTCGTTCCTTTATAAGGTGGCCAATCTGGGGGAAAGAGGAAGACTCAGGATAAGACTGGCACCAAGGAACAGGGTAAGACTAACTGGTCTCTATTCGTGGAAGTACCTGTGCCATCACCATCTCACCAGGTGCAGAGAGTCATAGGCTCCCTCGTCACTGGGGAAGGAAGGAGGTGACAGTGGCAGCTCCTGGGATGTCGCATGTGTTTGCAACTTGGAGAGGAATTTCTCATCCCTCCCTTGCTCTTGTCTGCATGCCTACTACTGCTAGGGCACCTCTGACACAGTCTACCTGCAACCTCCTCCAAGATCCTCTTCCATGTTGTCCCAGGAGCTGCTTGGTTTTATCTCTTAGGATCTGAAAATGTTCTAGCCAAAGGTTTTTTTTCGGTCATATTCATGTTCTCACGTTTTTGTCAAGTAGGGGATATAAGGAGGTTAACTGCTCTCTCTCTTTCTCTCTGTCTGTCTCAGAAACTCAGACACATCAACACAGAATTAGGAGTCCTGAGCTCAGAACTCATGCTTTGTCTCCAAGATTATCCAACCTGTAAGAAATACCAGAACTTTCCTGAGATCCCTATCAGCTGGACATTAATCAGTATCTCACCTGCAAGAGGTGGGTTCTACATTAGATTTCACAGAGTAATAGATGAGCTAAACATATCTCCCCTGCCTTCTAATATTTACTTGGACAAAATATATTAATTCTTACCCTGAGTCACAGAGGTTAATGCTTTAAGAGGCATTGCGTGTGCACTTCACCACCTGCCGGCTACATGACCTGGAGCTCAGGTCTTTACTTCCCAGCACCTCAGTTTCCTCATCTGTAAAACAGAGACAGGAATCATGTAACCGGCAGGGTTCATGGCAGGCAGACTGCCTAGCAATAGTAGAGACTCTGATGATACAGGCTATCAGTGACTCTGGCATGGAGAAGGAGCTTCCAAATTCCAATTCAGCTCAATATTTAGGTTGGTATAAATAAGCCCAGCTTCCCAGGTGGCTCAGTGGTAAAGGAGCCACCTGCTAATGCAGGAGACACAAGAGACACTTTGAACCCTGGGTCAGGAATATCCCCTGGAGTAGGAAATGACAACCCACTCCAATATCCTTGCCTGGGAAATCCCATGGACCGGGGAGCCAGGTGGGCCACAGTCTTTGGAGTTTCAGAGAGTCAGACACGGATGAGTGAGCATGCGTGCACAAATGCGCACAACACGTCCTTCACTGTACATCTTTGTCCAAGTTTCCCACACCCCTGGTTCTTTTCCCACTGACTTGATACTGGTTTTCTGCCTCTTTCCCTGTCCCCTCCCAGCTCCAACTCCCCAGGTACTTCTGCCCAGAGATCTCTGTTTCCTTGCTTGTGGGCTTCGCTGGTGGCTTAGCTGGTAAACAATCCGCCTGCAATACAGGAGACCTGGGTTCCATCCCTGGGTTGGGAAGATCCCCTGGAGAAGGGAAAGGCTACCCACTCCAGTATTCTGGCCAGAGAATTCTGGCATGGGGTCGCAGAGAGTCGGGCACGACTGAGTGACTTTCACTTCCCTTTCACTTGCAACCCTCATTCTTGCTTTTCATTTTCTACGGATTCAATGGACATGAATTTGAGCAGACTCCAGGAGATAATGGAGGACAGAAGAGCCTGGGGCGCTGTAGTCCATCGAGTAACAGAGTCGGACAGGATTTAAGGGGCTCAACAACAACAACCTTTACATTCAAAGCAGAACTGTAAAAGGATTCCTTTTTTTAAGCCACTCAAAGGCAGGCCCGCTGCTGGGCGCACGCTGGAGACGCGCAGTTGGAAAAAGCGGAATGCCTGGGCTATGGAGACCTTTCTCAGAAACTTGCGACTTGAGCGCAGACCACTTTGTGATCTCCCATGCGGAACCTCGGGGTGCTGCGGGCTGCGCAGAGATTTGCAAATCCTGAGCACAGGACTCTGAAGTCCGGGAAGGGAGCGTGCGCTGCGTGCCGAGGCGGCTATTCCAATAATAGCTGCAGCCCGGGAGGATGGTGCGTGACTCAGGCCTGGCGCACGTCCCCAGGCAGCGGTGTGGGCGGAGACGCGCACCAGGACAAGGGGGATTTACCTGGGAGGCCGCCTGCAGACAGACTCGGGAGGGAGCCGAGGGCACTGGGGCAGCGACGCTGACTCACACGGAAAGCCAGAGGGCAAGGACCAAATTTGAAAGAGTAAATCGCCTCTGTCTGGGAAGCTCTTAGAGAAACAGGAAGTGATCAGCTGGTAGCAAGCTCAGGAAGGGAAAATCACCTGTCGTCGTGCCTTTGTGCTTGCTTAAATTTATGAAGATGAGCGTTTGCTGAACGCAGCAATGTGCTTCTGAGAAGTGAGACGCATCATTCCCTCTCCTTGTCTCCCCTCCCCCTCCTCCTACCCCTTCCACCCCCACCCCCATCCCCATCCTGTCATTTTCAAAGCCTGCTGAGGGAGAATCTTGGTTCAAGCTCATTCCCACCCTCACGTGGAATTATTATTAATATAGCTAACATCTAGTCACAGATCTCTGTTATCACAGATGACTCAATAACATCCACTCATCTAGCAAGCTCTGGGAGTTGGCCATGGACAGGGAAGCCTTGAGAGCTGCAGTCCATGGGGTCGCAAAGATCTGGACATGACTGAGTGACTGAACTGAACTAAACATCTAGTCACAGCCTTCGTGTTCAGTTTTTCAGGATGTGATTAACTGAAGCGGTGGCCAGCTGAGAGGGTACTCTGCCCACCAAAATAAGAGCCGGGACACCAGCATAAGCCAGTCCAGAGGAAAGGAAATCTTTTCTGATATGTCTACCCAAAGGAGAACAGCATTTTTTTTCTAAATAGCACACCATTCTGCATGCTAGCAGTGGTCCTGTTTACTGAGAACTTACTCTATGCCTAAGTCTGTGTGAAGAATTTCAGACACATCTGCACATTTAATTCTTACAGCAATCCTAAGAAGCGAATTCTTGAAAGTGAAGTCGCTCAGTCGTGTCCGACACTTTGTGACCCCATCCCTCCGTCCATGGGATTTTCCAGGCAAGGATACTGCAGTGGGTTGCCATTTCTTCCTCCAGGGGATCTTCCCGACCCAGGGATTGAACCTGGGTCTCCCGCACTGCAGGCAGACAAGCGTCTGGGCCACTTTCAGTATCCTTTTAGAAGGGTGAGGGGATGGAAGCACAGAGAGGCAGAGCGACCTGCCTCACACCACACAGCTATTCCTGTCAGGCGTGGACTTTGACATGGGCCATGCCCCCTTCCAATGCAATTTAGCCCTAGTTGAGGAAGAGGAGGAGCATGGTGATTTAAGTCTCTGGATGCCTTTTTTTGTGGCCTGTGTTCTCAGGGGTGTTTCAGTCAGCCTACTGAACCTCTAGGGAGAACTGGGAAGGTGGAGGATTGGGGAATTCTAAGAGAGACTGGCTCCAACCTTCGGGGGCCAGGCTGCCCCAGGGCCTACCTATGGGCCGGATGGGGCTGATGTGCCCCTGGCTGAGTAGCGGGTCTAGGAGGGAGGTCCCAGGCAGCACGGGGCGGCGGGCCCGCTGGAAGAGCATAGACTTGCCGCTGCCCTGTTCTCTGGATGCCCTGCACGGGGTGGACCTTCCTGTTACGTAGGGGATTCACTGGCACGCTCCAAGAGATGACAGGACAACGGGCTGCTTAAATGGAGCTAAATGACCTTCAGTTCAGAAGCTCTCAAGCACCAACGCCTTTACAACTATACTCCCAGCCTAACAACTGGCATGTTAACAAGCTTCCCAGGTGATTCTGATATATGTAGTCGTTAAGACTATTCTTCATGAAACACAGCTTTGGGCCTTTTATATTATGGGATGTGGGCCATCCTCCCAGTTAAATGAAAAGAGGAAAACTAAAGTCCCCTTGTCAAACAAAAGCCAACAACCCTGGGTGTCTCGGCTGGCCACCATAACTGTTCAGGATACTTTTATTTTAGAAAATGACCTGGAAACAATTTGCTCACAACCACAGGTAAAGGATCTTGGTGGGGGAGGGGGGGCTGGTGGAGAGCAACCTGTAACACTATGAATTGCCCTGCAGAAAATCTTAGGAAAAGAATATATAAGTAGGAGTCACCTGGGGCCATATTTTTTGAGATGTTTTCCAATGGCTCTGCAAAACTAAAGATTTTCAGGTGTAAAAAAAAAAACAAAAGATTTGGAAAATGAGGGCAGATAAGGATCTGTGTTTCAGAGGATGGCTTACACCTCCAGACTCAGGTGTAGAAGGTTCCTGAGGCCAGAGGGTGAGGGGCCTTCTCTAATTTTCCACCAGGCCTCCCTCCTGCTTACAGGAGTAGCAGGCTTGACCTGGGTTGTGATAGGAAAAGCAACATGAAGGCAGGGGGCCCAGAAATTTCTCTCCAGGTTATATGACACTTTATCCTTAGGTGGTTTCCCTTGATCTCTGGAAGCAGGGGGATCTATAAGACTACCCACATGAAAGTGCCTGAGAGGGAACAGCTTCCTCCTTTTGACATCTTCCATCTGGGTAGGGATTTAGATATCTTGACAGCTGGCTGAGAGGATTAAGGCAGGTAAGGAGGCATGGAAGAAAAGCTATGAGCAATCTAGACAGTATATTAAAAAAGAAAGACATTACTTTGCCAACAAAGGTCCATCTAGTCAAAGCTATAGTTTTTCCAGTAGTCATGAATGGATGTGAAAGTTGGACCATAAAGAAAGCTGAGTGCCAAAGAATTGATGCTTTTGAACTGTGATGTAGAAGACTCTTGAGAGTTCCTTGGACTGCGAGGAGATCTAACCAGTCCATCCTAAAGGATATAAGTCCTGAATATTCATTGAAAGGACTAAATGAATATTCATTGAAAGGATTTTAAAGCTGAAACCCCAATATTTTGGCTACCTGATGCGAAGAACTGACTTATTGGAAAACACCCTGATGCTGGGAAAGATTGAAGTCAGGATAAGAAGGGGATGACAGAGGATGAAATGGTTGGATGGCATCACTGACTCAATGGACATGAGTTTGAGCAAGCTCTGGGAGTTGATGATGGACAGGGAAGCCTGATGTGCTACAGTCCATGGGGTCGCAAAGAGTCAGATGCGACTGAGTGACTGAACTGAACTGAAAGGAGGTATCAGATGGCTAATGGGATGGGAGACAACTAATGAGATCAGTCAAGGCACCTAATAAGGGGAAAGTCTCCCATGTCAAAGACCAATTCTGCTAATTCCCTTCATCCTTATGATTAGAGATAGAATTGTCCCTTATTCCCTCCCCGGCTTGCCCCATCCCTTAGAGTCAATACTCGAGAAGTCTGAACAGCTGACCACATCGTCTATTTTGCCTTCTTCTTTTCACAAAGGAATAAGGCAGGTGGTGTGTGCGTGTGGGTGTAGGTGTATGTGTTTGTTGGGTGGTATGTCGGGCTCTAGAGCTACAAATTTTCTCCCCTTTATGCGCCCCTCAGGCCTTTTCGTGGGGACATCAGTTCGGACAATCCCAGGGACTGCACAAACAGGGAGCTGGCTGGGAACCTGTCTCCTGGGGGCAGACCACTCCTCGATGGAGCCAAAGCTGCAGTCAATCCCTCTCAAAAGGAGCAGACTCCCTGTAAGATGCAAAGGCCAGACCTTGCCTACCACACTTCCCTGTGTTTGGTTCATGAGGTTTGAAGGCCCTCATTGGGCAGAAATAAGGAGAGGCAGGTTCTGAGTACTTTCCTTTGAGATCACTAAGCATCAGTAAAGTTGGGCAAAGGATAGCCTCTTGGGGCTCACTTCCGTTTCCACAAATGTAAAACAAATCAGTTGATCACAGAAGGTCCTTTCGGCTCTAAAGTTGTGTCATTCTTTAGCATGTAACACCATTTATCTGACACACATTTAGATGTGTGCCTATCTAGAGAGACACCATATAGGTGTTCAACTTATGTGAATTCAATTATATAAGTTCTGTCTTTTTACGTACTTAAAAATAAAAGTGCTGTAAGATTACAGTTTGCATACACACATGTGGGGCAGGGGCTATCTCGCTCCTGTGACTGTGCACCCACCCTCATGGCCCCCCACTTCCCCTCACTGCCTACAGTGCCTGCTATGGCCCCATGCTAGGAAAAAATGTAGCACGGGTAACACATTCAGAAAAGCTGTTGGTGATTTACAGGAGTCTGATTCCCCTCCATGGAATATCTGCTTTGTTAAATGCAGGAGGAAAGGGACAGTGGTGGAAGCTGGGCCCTCAGACCATTCCCCTGTCATTCACCTCTGGCCTCTTCCAAGGCGTGTTGAGCAAAATTTCTGGTCAAATCAGCTTGTGTGGGTTGAGAAAAAGGAGGTTGATAAGTGAGGGACAGAGCTCAATGAGTTTTAAATGGCATCACTCCAATCTGACCAAATACACCAAGGAATCTTCCCTTCCAAGAGCAGTGACTGATAAAAATTCCCAGTTCTTCCTCTGCCTCCCCCTACACCATATATACGAGCTATTGCTCTTCTCCGTTTGGCAGGACATAGGTGGATGGCCAGCTTCCCGTGTAAACGACATCTTTTCCCCTTTTAGCTTGCACTTCCCTTGAGGGAGCAGAAAGATACAGGCATCAGTGTTGCTGGTCTCCACGACTCCTGCGAGTTCCCATAATTGGTATGTTTCCTGTCTAGCAGAAAACACATCCACTACCCAGTAGGGCCCAAATGGCATGTTGTGACCCCCAATGTGTGCCAGCTGCCCCATCCGGAGAGCTCTGGCCTGAGTTTCTCTCTGTTCCTAGACTATCTTTGACTTGGTGACCCATTTTACCTCTTTTTGTCCATAAGTGGCTGTTCCTCAGAGAAGGCTGAATCACTTTGTATCCAAAACAATGCAAGTGATTCCCAAACATCAGATGCCTTCCTCTGTTTCAGGGTTTTGAACAGGCTTTGAAGGGAACTTCACAAAGCACTTACCCGTGGGTTAACACATGGTAGGAGGTAATGGCACCCCACTCCAGTACTCTTGCCTGGAAAATCCCATGGAAGGACGAGCCTGGTAGGCTGCAGTCCACGGGGTCGCAAAGAGTCAGAGCGACTTCACTTTCAATTTTCCCTTTCATGCCTTGGAGAAGGAAATGGCAGCCCACTCCAGTGTTCTTGCCTGGAGAATCCCAGGGACAGGGGAGCCTGGTGGGCTGCCTCTATGGGGTCACAGAGAGTTGGACACGACTGAAGCGACTTAGCAGCAGCAGCAGCAGCAGGTGGTACAATTTGAAATATAACGTCACAACCCACCTCAAATTCACTAGAGATAAAGAGTTGAAGCAGAAAGACCATTCTCCTCTAAGCAGTCCAGCCTATTTCCTTCCAACCAAGCAGCAAGCCCAGTGTAACAGCAGAATTCCAGCGTTGTCCTGAGTTCGCACGAAGCCGCCATCTTGCCATGGCTCTGTTTGAGCCCTGCCACTAGTCAGCCTTATGTTACCATAGCTAAGAAATCAGATAGAGGCTGGTTGTCTCCTAAAAGATGGAATTTGCTTTGATTCTCTGTACCACACGCAAGCAAGCAGTCATTTATAATTGCCTGGAAACCAGCAGCACGAACGCTGATAAGTAAATGTTCAATAGAAGCCAAATTCCTCTTTCTATCCATGAAAGGAACTTGGATGCCCACCCTCAAGTGTCAATCATCTTGAATCACCCTGGTGTTGATTTGAGCTACTGTTTTTTTTCCCCAAAGTAGCATCTCCCATTAAGCCAAATGATGCCTCAGGCACATTATTCCTTTAAAATGTTATACTGTATTTGAATAGAAAAGAACTTTAAATGTGAAAAAAAAAAAGTAAATCTGTTTGGGTGGTTGGTTATATTGCCAGGGTTAAGTGTCTGCACTGCAAGTTACTATTTTGAATCAAGAGTTTTCATATAATTGGACCCTAAAGGAAAGCATAGTAAAAACTTGAACCAGAAATTTACTTACTGTAATGGATAATAACCAAAGAATAAATAAATCACATTCAGGAATAGGAAAGAAAGAAAAGTGACATCTTTAAAAAGCTGTCAACTTTTCAGAGCAAGATCCCTTCCCCACAGTTCCCCTCCCCCACCCCCTCAACTCCCCTTCCCACCTCAACCAGGGGCTCAAACCTTATACACATTCTATCATTTCTCTTTTTTCAACCTTGCCTAATGGAAAAAATCTGAAACTCATTTTCATTGTGGTATAAACGACTGATAACTTAAGTGTTACATGTTTTCAGATTATTCATTTCTTTTAACATACTTGCTAATGCTTGAGGCTAAAGGTAGGAATTCTATTGGGAATATGAGTAGCCGGACCCCAGGGGAAGGATTTTTGTCTGTGAAGCTGGTGATACTGGGGGAATGCCTTTCCAACCCAAGTGAGATCTTAATAGCAAATTGGTTTTAGAGCTATTAATGAAAATATATTAATGAACGCGGGCTAAAACAAAATATTTGATAAGCATATTTAAAAAAAAAATAGTTGTGTGCCGGAATTTAAGTAGCCTCAGCACAAAAGATTTGGGCATTTGGTAAAAATAGCAAGATATGAACATTGAGACAATAAATACACAACCAGTTCAGTTCGGTCACTCAGTCGTGTCCAACTCTTTGCAATGCCATGGACTGAAGCACACCAGGCCTCCCTGTCCATCACCAACTCCTGGAGTTTACTCAAGCTCATGTCTACTGAGTTGGTGATGCCATCCAACCATCTCATCCTCTGTTGTCCCCTTCTCCTCCCACCTTCAACCTTTCCCAGCATCAGGGTCTTTCCAACAAGTCAGTTATTCACATCAGCTGGCCAAATTATTGGAATTTCAGGTTCACCATCAGTCCTTCCAATGAATATTCAGGACTGATTTCCTTTAGGAGGGACTGGTTGGATCTCCTTGCAGTCCAAGGGACCCTCAAGAGTCTTCTCCAACACCACAGTTCAAAAGCATCAATTCTTCGGTGCTCACCTTTCTTTATAGTCCAATTCTCACATCCATACATGACTACTGGAAAAACTATAGCTTTGACTAGATGGACCTTTGTTGGCAAAGTAATATCTCTGCTTTTTAATACACTGTCTAGGTTGGTCATAACTTTTCTTCCAAGGAGCAAGCATCTTTTAATTTTATGGCTGCAATCACCACCTGCAGTGATTTTGGAGCCCCCTCAAATAAAGTCTGACACTGTTTCCCTGTTTCCCCATCTGTTTCCCATGAAGTGATGGGACCGGATGCCATGATCTTAGTTTTCTGAATGTTGAGCTTTAAGCCAACTTTTTCACTTTCCTCTTTCACTTTCATCAAAAGGCTCTTTAGGTCTTCTTTGCTTTCTGCCATAAGCATGGTGTCATCTGCATATCTGAGGTTAATGATATTTCTCCCAGCAATCTTGATTCCAGTTTGTGCTTCCTCCAGTCCAGCATTTCTCATGATGTACTCTGCACATAAGTTAAATAACTTGGGTGACAATATACAACCTTGACGTACTCCTTTCCTGATTTGGAACCAGTCAGTTGTTCCATGTAAAGTTCTAACTGTTGCTTCTTGATCTGCATACAGATTTCTCAGGGGGCAGGTCAGTGGTCTGGTATTCCCATCTTTTGAAGGATTTTCCACAGTTTGTGGTGATCCACACAGTAAAGGCTTTGGCATAGTCAGTAAAGCAGAAGTAGACGTTTTTATGGAATTCTCTTGCTTTTTCGATAATCCAACCAATGCTGGCAATTTGATCTCTGGCTCCTCTACATTTTCTAAATCCAGCTTGAACATCTGGAAGTTCACGGTTCACGTACTGTTGAAGCCTGGCTTGGAGAATTTTGAGCATTACTTTGCTAGCTTGTGAGATGAGTGCAATTGTGCAGTAGTTTGAGCATCCCTTGGATTGCCTTTCTTGGGATTGGAATGAAAGCTGACCTTTTCCAGTCCCGTGGCCACTGCTGAGTTTTCCAAATTTTCTGGCATATTGAGTGAAGGACTTTCACAACATCATCTTTCAGGATTTGAAATAGCTCAACTGGAATTCCATCACTTCCATCACCTCAACTAGCTTTGTTTGCAGTGATGCTTCCTAAGGCCCACTTGACTTCTCATTCCAGGATGTCTGGCTCTAGGAGAGTGATCACGCCATCATGATTATCTGGGTCGTGAAGATCATTTTTGTATAGTTCTTCTGTGTATTCTTGCCACCTCTTCTTAATATCTTCTGCTTCTGTTAGGTCCATACCATTTCTGTCTTTTACTGTGCCCATCTTTGCATAAAATGTTCCCTTGGCATCTCTAATTTTCTTGAAGAGATCTCTAGTCTTTCCCATTCTATTGTTTTCCTCTATTTCTTTGCAATGATCACTGAGGAAGGCTTTCTTATCTCTCCTTGCTATTCTTTGGAACTCTGCATTCAAGTAGGTATATCTTTCCTTTTCTCCTTTGCCTTTAGCTTCTCTTCTTTTAATAGCTATTTGTAAGGCCTCCTCAGACAACCATTTTGCCTTTTTGCATTTATTTTTCTTGGGGATGGTCTTGATCCCTGTCTCCTGTACAGTGTCATGAACCTCCATCTGTAGTTCTTCAAGTACTCTGTCTATCAGATCTAATCCCTTGAGTCTATTTGTCACTTCCACTGTATAATCATAAGACATTTGATTAAGGTCATACCTGAATGGTCTAGTGGTTTTCCCTAGTTTCTTCAATTTAAGTCTGAATTTGGCAATAAGGAGTTCATGATCTGAGCCACGTCAGCTCCCGGTCCTGTTTTTGCTGACTGTGTAGAGCTTCTCCATCTTTGGCTGCAAATAATATAATCAATCTGATTTCAGTATTGACCATCTGGTGATGTCCATGTGTAGAGTCTTCTCTTGTGTTGTTGGAAGAGGGTGTTTGCTATGATCAGTGCGTTCTCTTGCCAAAACTCTTATTAGTCTTTGTCCTGCTTCATTCTGTACTCCAAGGCCAAATTTGCCTGCTACTCCAGGTATTTCTTGACTTTCTACTTTTGCATTTAAGTCTCCTATAATGAAAAGGACAACTTTTTGGGGTGTTAGTTTTAGAAGATCTTGTAGGTCTTCATAGAACTGTCCAACTTCAGCTTCTTCAGCATTACTGGTCAGGGCATAGAGTTGGATGACTGTGCTATTGAATGGTTTGCCTTGGAAACAAACAGAGATCATTCCGTCATTTCTGAGACTGCATCCAAGTACTGCATTTCAGAGTATTCTGTTGACTATGATGGCTACTCCATGTCTTCTAACACACACATCCCACACTGTAAAGGCTTTACAAAGAATGTACATGTTTGTATAACTGAGTCCCTTTGCTGCACAGCTAAAGTTAACAGAACACTGTTTGTCAACTATACTCAATAAAATAAACACATAACAGAGTGTGCTGTATCTTGTCTTACATTAAGAGGTACAAGGGGAATGGGGTAGAGCCCTGAGGCTCTTGAAAGACCTGGAAAATACAGGCTTATGGAGGCCAGTGTCTCAGGGGAAGTGTGTGTATGCTCAGCTGTGTCCAACTCTTTGTCACCCCATGGACTGCAACCTGCCAGCCTCCTCTGTCCATGGAATTTTCCAGGCAAGAATACTGAATACGATGTGTGTTTGTGTGTGTGTAAGTTGCTTCAGTTGTGGGTTGCCATATCCTGTTCCAGGGAGCTTCCTGACCCAGGGATCGAACCTGCATCTCTTGAGTCTCCTGCATTGGCAGGCAGATTCTTTTACTGCTGAACCATCTGGGAAACCTCAATCTCAGGGACCCTGACATCTGGGGAAGAAGGAAACTGGGAAAATGCTGCAAATCCAGCTAACTAGTAGATCACTGGTAACCTTTATTGAGAATAGTTCTGGAAGCCATTGTTCTCATGACAAAGACCAAATATCTCAAGACTCCAGATAATCTGGTCCCTGCCTACCTATCATCTCTCTCCACTTCCTCCCCGCCCCACCCCCCCCACCCCAGCTTCAGCCAAAGGTCTCTGAGCTTGGTATTTCCCAAATCTGAAACACTTACATTCCTCTAACTGCTCCAGGAAACCCTTAGTAACCTTTCAGATCTCAGCTCAGTGGCCATATCCTCTGAGAACTCTGACTCCTCAGACCAGTCAAGTTCTCCTGCTCTCATAACTATGAAACTCTCCTTTTAAAACGATTGCTACTTTTCTTAGTTTATAGTTTGTGTAACAATTTATTAATGTCTGTCTCCTCCACAGCTCTGTAAACACCATGAGGATGGGACCACATCTCTTTGGTTACCTTTGCATCCCTGGGGCCAAGAATAGTGTTTGGTACATAATATGTGCTCAATAAATGTTAATTGATTATGTAAGTGAATCAATGTGTATGTGTGTTAAGCTGCTTCAGTTGTGTCTGACTCTTTGCGATCCTGTGGACTGTAGCCTACCAGTCTCCTCTGCCAATGGGGTTCTCCAGGCAAGAATACTGGAGTGGATTGCTATGTCCTCCTCCAGGGGATCTTCCCGACCCACAGATCAAACCCATTTCTCTTACATCTCCTGCATTGGCAGGCATGTTCCTTACCATTGGCGCCACTTGGGAAGCCCAAATGAATCAATAATTGTAAAAGAATCAATAATTCTTCCCATTAGTTGCTTTATACTGAATGTTTATGTCTCACCAAGATTCCTACGTGAATTCTGAAGCCTAATCCCCATTGTGATGATATTTGGAGGTGAGGCCTTTGGGACATAATTGGGTCATGATCTCCATAAGTGGGATTAGTGCCCTTATAAGAAGAGATCTCTCTGGAATTCCTTGGCAATCCAGTGGTGAGGACTCAGCACTTTCTTTGTAAGGGCCTGGATTCAATCCCTGGTGGGAGAACTAAGATCCCACATTTGGCCATCATGGAAAAAAAAAAAAGAGAGAGAGAGAGATCTCTGCCCACCATGTAAGGACATAGCAAGAATGTGTCCATGTGTAAACCAGGAAGAAGGCTCTCACCAGACACCAAATTGGCTGGCATCTTGCTCCCAGACTTACCATTCTCCAGAGCTGGAAGCAAAGTTCTGTTGTTTAAGGCTCCAGTCTGTGGTATTCTGATTCTAAGACATCAAGACAGCTCAGGAGAATTAACAAGCTCCCACCTTAAGCAAGTAGTTTATACAAACATCAGTTTCCTTTACCTCTATTATAGGATTAGCAACAGTACCTATTTCTGAGGGTTGTTTTGAGAATTAAGTGAATACATGAAATAACGTAGTACATCTAGCATATAAAACACACTCAGTAAAGTTTTCTTATTATTACTGTTACAATTTATTTCTTTGTACCAGCTTTCTCATCTATAAATTGATGGTTTTAAAGGTTCCTTCTACTTTAAGCATGCTATAACTCCTATCTAATCCTAAAAGAAAAATTCTTCATTTTCTGGATTTGTCACCTTGGCAGCTTTAACAATCAATATGTTAACTTTTCTTTCCAGTAAAAAATTTTTACCAGAACCAGCAAAGATTCAGCCTGTAATAATATGCATGAATTTAGGACATGGCCATAATTATTTTTTGAACTTATGTTTAATGTACCAAAAGTTTTCATTCATCTCACAAGATTTCAGGAGATACATAGAGGCAGTGATTTGAAATGATAAAGCTCCCTTTTCATCTCTAGTCCTGAGGAAGGGCATGTTTTTTCTTTTTGTCTAACAACAGGTTAGATATACATGCCCTTACTTGAAAGAGAATAAAACCAGAAAACTAAAAGTTAAGATATTCATATTACACAAACCAACATATTAAAGAGAAGCCTGTGTGCCACTCTGTGGTTTTCTAATTCTATGGAATATCTTCCTGGATTTAAAACCCATGGAATAAGTAATGTTCATGACCTAATAGTGATAAACGTATATGGCCTCTTACTTTAGTGAAAAATATGATGTTCTTTACTCTTATAAGGTGTAATGGGAGTTTTATGTCCATTTCATGCATGCGAAAGTTGAGGATCCATGAAGGCAGATAATTACCTAAAAATCACTTAGCTAACCAAGAATGAAACCAATGCCAAATAAGCCCAAAGGTTTAGGCCTCATGATCTGACACCCTGCTTCCCTTTGCTTACCTGCCAAGTCCCATAAGTGTGAGCTATATTTCATGTTTGTTTCCCATAAATACATCCTTATTGATAATGTCAATAAAGTAAATTTCATCACCCACTTGGAATGGCTCCATCTTCATCCCGGCAGTGTTTTGCCTTCCAGAAGAGCAGAACAATGCTCCATAGTGTCCAAGTGCCTTTCATTTGTCAGTGGGACCTTTGCATTTGGATCAAACTTCCTCCTTCCCAGACCTTAGCAAATATAATATCTTGGTCCAAATAATTGTCTCTGTAATGGAGGTAATTGCAATGGTAAGCACCTTTTACCCAAATTCCCATGTTTTTCCATTGTTTTTTTAGGTTGACTCATGTTATTGAAAAATGTTTCAGTCACAGCTAAAGCTAGAGAGGGACAAGGTACTAAGAAAAAAATTATTAAAACCAACAATCAACATTTTATAAAGTTTTAAAGTTCGTGTGCTAGGTCACTTTAGCTGTGTCCAATCCTTTGCAACCTTATGGACTGTAGCCTGACAGGCTCCTCTGTCCATGGGATTCTCTGGGCAAGAATACTGGAATGGGTTGCTATGCCCTTCTCCAGGGGATCTTCCTGCCAGGGATTGAACCTAGGTTTCTTACATCTCCTGCATTGGCAGGCAGGCTCTTTACCACTAGTGACACTAGTTTCAATCCAGGGAGGTAACTAGTGCAGACCTCATCATGCCCATTTTACAGATGAGCAAAATGGGGTTTATTCAGACCTTTTTATTTCAAATTCCATGCTACAGCTATATTACCCCAATACCACAATGATACAACTCCTTAGTGCTTCACTAGTATTGTTGTTATTACTCTTACCATTCAAAACCAGAAAGGCATTTTCCTGAACTTCCACCCATATGAGCAGTCAAAGAAATCAGAATTGGAATCATCAACCAAATTTTACTTAAAATAACTTACTTATTATTTCCCAGACATGCTTTGGACAAGTTATTTTAAACACGATTGCACATCAGTAGAAGTCCATGGGAACAATGAACCCTCCACAGGCTTCTATTGGAGAAAGTGAATTCAGAACAGACCTCGTTACAGTGTCAAAATGAAACAATGCCTGGGCAAGCTCCATTACCGTTCCACAAACCAAATGAAGGAAATGGGAGAAGAAAGGAGAAAAGTAAAGTGAATTTATGTCCTGCAGGGCTGGAACTCTGGCAGGAAGTTCTGAGTGAGGGCTCTCATCCTTGCCCTACCACCTGACCTGGGGTTGTGGAGGTTTTGCGTGGCCATCTCCCACCAAGCATGTGTTGGCTCCTTCCACAGTCTCCAGAGGCAAAAGGACCTGAGCCTCACTCAGCTTTTCCACATCTCCTCAAACCCAGTCACTGTCTCTGTAGCAGAGCTTCCCTTCTGCTCTTACAAGCCTTGTAGGCTCCCAGTTTATGGCAGGAAGAGCTGTTTCTCCCCCCTTGCCTTTTACGCCACTCCCACATACATCATTCACTGATCCCTGTCTTAGTAAGTCTTTATTATTTATTTATGTTTTTAATGTCTTTATTGAAGTTGTTACAATATTACCTCAGTTTTATATTTTGATTTTTGGGCCCCAAGCCTGTGGGATGTTAGCTCCCCAACCAGGGATTGAAACCCACACCCCGTGCGTTGGAAGGCGAAGTTTCAACCACTGGGCTGACAGGGAAGTCCCAGCAAGTCTTAAAATAAGTGCTTTCAAGGCCATGGTTTTTCCAATAGTCATGAATGGATCTGAGAGTTGGACTATAAAGAAAGCTGAGCACAGAAGAATTAATGTTTTTGAACAGTGGTGTTGGAGAAGACTCTTGAGAGTACCTTGGACTGCAAGGAGATCCAACCAGTCCACCCTAAAGGGAATTAGTCCTGAATATTCATTGGAAGGACTGATGCTGAAGCTGAAACTCCAATACTTTGGCCACCTGATGTGAGGAGCTGACTCATTTGAAAGGACTCTGATGCTGGGAAAGATTGAAGGCAGGAGGAGAAGGGGATGATAGAGGATGAGATGGTTGGATGGCATCACCGACTCAATGGACATGAGTTTGGGTAAACTCCAGGAGTTGGTGATGGACAGGGAGGCCTGGGGTGCTGCAGTCCATGGGGTCTCAAAGAGTCAGACACAACTGAGTGACTGAACTAACTGACCTATTGACTGGGCACAGACAACCTGAAGAGACATGCTATGTGCCAGGCACATAGCAATATTCTCAAACTTGGTTATGTAAGAATCACTTGGAAAGCCCATTGAAAATGCAGACTTCGGGATTCTACCTCTGGAGAGTGTATGTATGTATGTATGTGTGTGTGTGTGTGTGTGTGTGTGTGTGTGTATAATATGGTAGGCATGGGATGCAATTCAAGGTTTGGGTTATAATCAAGCACTCCAGATGATTTTGATGTAGGGGATCTAGGATCACTTTGAGAAATACCATAGGAAGTGCTGAAGAACTCAATGAAAGGATGGTAGTATCATGAATGAGAATCAGTGGTTGAACAGTATTTCCCTCATTTGCCTTGCCAGGACTATCATTGGTACGATTAATAAAAATACTGATTCCTAAGCCTACCCCAGACATAGTCATCACAGTCTGCAGAGAAAGCATCTGAGAATCTAGATTCTTAAACAAGGGCCCTAAATGAGTCTTACCAAGAGGCACTTTTGGGGAACACTACCATATAGGTTATGGTCTCTACAGTTTCCACAACACTCATTTCCTGTTCTTTGAAGCAAAAACTGGGGTGACCACATTCAAGCAGGTGATTGAAGTTCTTACTGTCTTGGTAAAACTGCGCCTTCACTTTTTAGAAAAAGTCAGACCCTTCAGTCATACCCCGTATGATGCTTCCATAGTCTACAGTTACGGATTCAAATGGGTTTTAACATAATCTGCCAAGATTTCAAAATGTCTAATGATCAGTACCGTCTGGGCACCAACTAATCCAAGTAGACACAGAGTGTATATAATATAAGCAACCAACAGTTACTGTCTAGATATCAGTCCCTAGTGTACTATTTTAAATAATGGCTTTTATTTAAGTATAGTTGATTAATTTTATATATATATATATTCTTTTTCAAATTCTTTTCCCTTATAGGTTATTACAAAATATTGAACATAGTTCCTGTGCTATACAGTAGGTCCTTATTGGTTATATTTTATATATAATGATGTCAATCTGTTACTCCCAAATCCCTAATGTATTCCTCCCCCTTAAATGATACTTTTTTCAATTGTGTTAGCCTAATAGAGCTTGGGAAGAATGCTGTATTTTCAAGATTCCTTTCTACTTTATTTCTTGCACTCCATTATAGATGACTTGAGTTTGGTAAATATCGTGAAGGTAATGCCTGGTAATTTTGCTCAGGTTTGGTTAATACATCTTTCTCTGTTTAATTTGTTGCATGCTCCATGCCGACATCTTATTCTTTGCCAGACCAGAAGTTTTTAAATGTGCAAGCCTATTGTGCCCGGGGAAAAATGTTGAACTTTTGCCTTTGTAATAAGATATGCTCCAATGACCAACTTTAGCAATTTAATATAGTTGAATAATAACTGAATGGGACACTTTGTCACTCAGTCATTATTCAAGCTCCTACTGGGGGTGGATAGAGAAGTTGCTGGAGGCCAGATTATTCCTGGGGGAGCTCAGCCACACAAATCAACACTGAGAGAATCTTTTAAGAAATAATGTTACAAAAAATAAAAAATTCCAGGAAATACAAGTCAAACTATAGATTTGCAAAATGCTAATAAGAGTTCAAGTTCAACTTGATAAAATGGCATAGTGTTTAGTATTCATTTAAGATAATTTTACACATGAAAAGTATGCTGGAAGGATAAAGCAATCACCTGGATAATTCAATCTAAAAAATGCTTTGTAGGTGGACATGATCCAGATAGATGAGATCATTGCCATACAGGCCAGAGGTATGTGAAAATTCTCCTTCACCCTACATTGCATGTTACCTCGGATTCTGAGGATATTCCAGTATTCATTATGAACTTCAAGCACCTGTATCTTGCTCTGATGTGTACACAGAGATTCTGCTGAAAATTTCAAGGTCTCTTATTTGTATGCAAAACTTTTAGGATCCAAAGTTTTTGTTTATTCACTTTAGCCTGAGTTGTTTTGTTTTGCTTTTTGAGATGCACTATAAAGCCAATTTTTTCTTTCCATATCTAGGATCAGGGCTTCATTTGTCAGTGAAGAAAATACCACGTGCAGACTTTTAATTTATGTACTTAGCATATAATGTGTTCCAGAGTTTCCTGAAAGCTTATCAAGGGAAAACCCAGGTGGCCTGGCAGCCTTAGGGAACTAGGGTGTTGTCATTTGGGAAGGCTGCCTCTACTTCTGGAAAGACACCTGGTTGAGATGAGGCTGGGCCAAGGGTGTCTGGTCAGTGACGGCTGCCTCAGTATCAGGATGGCTTCCCTGATGGCTCAGTGGTAAAGAATCCACCTGCCAAGCAGGAGATGCAGGTGCTGTCCCTGGGTTGGGAAGATCCGCTGGAGAGGGAAGTAGAAAACCACTCTAGTCTTCTTGCCTGGAAAGTCCTGTGGACAGAGAAGCTTGGTGGGCTACAGTCCATGGGGTCACAAAGAGTTGGATTTAACTGAATAAATAGCAGCACCAGTGTCAGGATGGAGGCTCTCAGAGAAGATGTGACTCTCTGCTAAACACCTGAGCCCTGATCCTTACAACCCTACAGTCTTCATTTTTACTCCAGGTGTGGATATCACTACCAAAGAAGTCACTGAAGCTCCCTGACCTCATCTCTATTGCAAGGAAGGACCTCACCGGCTGCCTAGACCTTATCCTTTTAAGGGATTCTTAGATGACTCAGGAGAGTTGCAGGAGTTCGGCAAAGAGTTAGGAAGCCCTGAAAGACATCATCAGCAGAGGGCCACAGATATCATGGAAGTGGCTCACTGTTCGCATCCTCTCATACCCCTAACCTACCTACTTGATGCCAATCCCTAGGGTTTTCACACACCAGGTTGAGGGACCAACAATAAGTCAAGAAAAACCCCCAGTTCTGCAACTGATATGTTAATTAAGGGACCTCAAAGGACTTTTACAGTTGTTGATAAGCTCTTACAGTCACACCTAACTTATTGTCAACAAAAATTTTTCTCCTTTCTGAGATGTGGATAGAAAGACTTGGAAGCAGGGTAAGTGTTCAGTTCAGTAGACGTATTTTCTTGATAGTAGGTCTAGTCCAGTGATTACTCCCTACTCTCACATGGCTACAGATAGAAGTTGAAAAACACATTTCCTAAAGTACTAATTTTCTCATATCAAGACTCTGGTTAGATGTCCCATGGTTAAAGGTCCCCATGTAGGAACCTTTCTCTATACCTTGTGAATGGACAGAGAAAATCCTAGTCTTTGCCTTGGATTTCATTTCAGGAGCTCTGCGCTAAGAGTCAGACATGACTGAGCGACTTCACTTTCATTTTTCACTTTCATGCATTGGAAAAGGAAATGGCAACCCACTCCAGTATTCTTGCCTGGAGAATCCCAGGGACAGGGGAGCCTGGTGGGCTGCCATCTATGGTGTCGCACAGAGTTGCACACGACTGAAGTGACTTAGCAGCAGCAGCAGCCTATCTAGAAAGAGTCAGTGGCCCTGGCCCAAGGAATATTCAAAGACTTTTTTTCCAATGGAAGCAGAATCTCCTCTTCACTGTCCACCATGAACTGTCTTAGAGAAAACAGATTGATTGCCCCATAGTGGAGCTGCCAGAGAAACTCTAAGCCACACTTTGTAAAGTGGAGGTTCTCATGAGCAACACATGGCCCTGGGGAAGCATCTGGAATGATCTTTGTTATTGTCTTCATGGCCTTACCTGACTCTTCAAATTCCCTCCGTTAAGCCTGATCTGAGGACCACACCTCTAAAATCCACACCAGCTCAACTTCCTCATTCTGATCCCCATTCTTGTCATTTCTGGGGCCACTCTCAGCCTCTGTTCCTGATTTTACCTATCCAACAAACCTTGGTCTCACCTGCCATTGCTGATTATTCAAGCTGAACACGTGTCTGCTAGTCCCACCCAGGCCCGGGCCCACGGGGAAGGCTAACCTCATCCCAGCCCTTGTTCTGGCTCTGTGCCTCTGGTGTCTGTTGCACAATTGGGCACCACAAGGAGCACATGACTACCATCCACAAAGACAAAGATGGAAAATATGAGCCATCCACTTGGCAACCTTGTTGGCATCTTCTTCCATTCCTGCTGCCAAGCTCTGACCAGAAAGATCTTGGACTGCTTATTGCCTAATGCGGTCAGTCCAGACCCAGGGTGGCTCAGGTCATAGCGGGGGGAGTCGGCTATAATGAGACTTATACACACAAGAAAAGGAAAGAGAAGGAGACCCAGACTCCGTATCAGCTTATGCCCATCAAATTCAAGCTAAAGGGAGATCTAGAACATCTTCATGAACTTAAACAGGAAAGTTCTATTGTTGCTATTATTATTATTATTTAGAAAATGACCAAAAATAAACGTATTCTACTTTTTAAAATGTTTGATTTGATTTTTCATAGGAAAAACTGAACGTGTTCTGTCCACAGAAAGCATGTATATGGTCTTTTTCCAGGAAAAAGGGAAGCAGGAAGACAGGTAAAGAAAATTAAGTAAATGGATTAGGGCATAAGCTGTAACAGTAGGGAAGAGCTATATCATTGTTGCCTACAGAGTTCTAAGCCTGGGTCCCAAGTGACTCTGAAAGTACTTTAAAGACAACAGGAAGAAAATTCAGCACTGGGCTACATATTTATCTCATTTTATCCCCTCCGAAATCTTTCAAGTGAAGAGTTATACTCCCCACCTGGCAAATAAGGAAACTGAGGCAGCCGAAAGAAATAAAGGATTGTTCAAGGTTATAAAGCTACAAAATGACTGAGTTCACCAGATACCAAAGCTCACACTGTCTCTCATTAGGGATTGTCATTAATGGAGACAACTATCCTCTCCCTGAAGCATAAGCCAAAAGAACTTTACCAACATTCCAGGACGATGTCATCAGGGAGAACACAGTCAAGTTACTATTGACGGAGTCCTTCCAGTCCATTTCCCAAAACTAGTCTTGGAAGTGTTGGGAGGTGAGTTTGGTAATTGGTTCACTTTTAATAGATGATTTATTTTAAGCTGCCTGGTTTGATGATGCAACAAGCAGGGGAATGAGCTGGGTTTGAAGATAGATTTCGGATCTTCTGGGAAGTGTTTCTGCTTTAATAAGCTTTGACTCACCAAGGAAATTCCTAAGGATATTTAGTCACAACCTGCTGAGCTTCCAACTCTGTAAATACATACATGCCCATATGCACACATATGCATAGGAATACATAATTTTGTAGGCATGGCAGTGAATGCTGCTTTCATCAGGGAGCAAGCCATTGCAGTCAGCAGGGAGAGACTCTTACGGGGGAAATTTTTCTTTCAACTTGGGTCCAGTGGTTGGTGGCCTGCAAATTAACTGACAAGAGATAGGTTAACAGGAAAAGAGACAAGGTTTACTTATGTCCACACACAGAACTACTCAGTAATAGGTAACTCAATCAATAGACTAGGATAAAAACGTTTATATGCCAAACTTAACAAAGGGGGTGGTGATGGTGGTGGTTACGCCTTCAGAGGGAAGGTAGGAAAGGTTCTTTGGGAGTTTTTGATGCTAATGGCTACGGGCAGTCTGCCTCCATGGCAGCTAAATGCATAGGAAACAACCATGGTGGGGAACGGGAGGAGGTTAATTGCAGCTGCATATTCTGAAAACCGTGTTTGAGTTAGATAAAGGAATTTGAGATAAGATTTATTTCTGTATCTTTTTTCAACTCTAGGGGTTTGAAATGTGGCTCCCCACAGTTCCCCCACCTGAAACATCCCTGAAAGTTTCCAAAGAATGGAGGCTTGGTTGATTGTTACGGAGAGAGAGATTTGGATTAGAAGTTGAAAGGGAGAGAAAGACAAAGTTGACTGCCTTCTGAGTTCAGAGGGCAGCCAGTCAAGATTTCTAAATGTTGGGTGTTGAAGCACTTTTAGCAAGGATGTTAGTGGCAATATCATAGTCATGGCTATTTCCTGGAGCAGAGCATGGTTCTGGTGAATTTTCTGAGTGGGCCACACTGTTGTGGTGATAAATCCTTTGAAGTTATGGTGTGTTGTCCAGCTTCAACTCACAGGGCTTCAGGAAAATTGTAGTTTTAGTTCACAATGATGCCAAGTTGGGAGTGGGAGAAAAATTTAATTTAAGAGAGCAGGTAGAATTCACAAAGAGTGAAAAATAGCTCTGAGACAGTGAACAGGACACAGATCTGGTAACATACTAAGGTAGGTTAATATTTTCTGATGAAACATACGATTTCTTTCTATAGTCATCCCTATTTTGATCAAAGATTATCAAAGGAAGATTACTCCTGTTTACAAAATAAATCTAGTCTCATTAAATTTGCTCTGATCATTTACACAACTGCAACAAGATTGGTAATTGGACCACAAAGGCCTTTTAAAGTTTGCTTTGCTGGAACTTTTGTAAGGAATCTTAGATTGGACTTTTAAATGCCTCTTGACGCTTGTAAACCACACCATGAAATTACCAGATTTAATCTGTGTGTTTACAGATTTGGTGATTTCCTTTCTTCTTGAGGTTCCCAAAATATTCTAAAGTTTCCGGGCCTGCCTGAAAGTGACTTTCCTTACCCACACATAAATCCGTAAGTCAGGTACCAGACCAGTTTTTCCAAAAGAGTTTTGTAAACGTTGACTTCATAAAGCAATCTTGATTCCTGAAAACTATTTAGTCATATCTGAATCTGTACACGTAAATCTCAAATATGATATTCCAGTTAAAGCCTTGGTGATATAACCAATTTTCTCAATTATGTTCTGTTACAAAGAGAACAGATTCCTCTTGAACTTACACAAGCAAGTATTTTACAATGAGAATAAGAATATTCAATGAGAGTTTCTGAATTCTGGAGGGATCAGGTAGGAAGAAAACAATAAATGTTTCTGTTAGTTTGCAAAGATAAAATCTTCTAAATTGTTGAGAGTTATGGATAACTTAGAATATAGAAAAGTGTTTCCTTATATCCAGAGAAATAAAACATTTAAGAACAATAATATCACTAATATTTAGGCAAACAAATATAATGTAGGGAAGGCTAAGCACCTCTTCACATTTGACAATGCTTCCCATGCAACTTATCTTATGAAATAAACTTACTTAATTAAACATATCCCTTTTTACAAGGTGAGAGGACAAAGCCTTTGAGATTTTACAGAGACCCACCTGGAAAGACTCAAAGTCAGTTCCAGGTCAAAAAGACTTCACTTAGAATTTCATTTAGGGAAGTTGTCCAAATGTCAAAAGGTTTGAACCTCTGATTAAATAGAATCACCAGTCAGTTTTTTGTTTTTTAAGAAAAAAGACTTGGTCTTCTTAAATAATCAAAGACATGATAAAATTCACTTCAGATCAGTTCAGTTCAGTTCAGTTGCTCAGTCGTGTCCGACCCTTTGCGACCCCATGAACCACAGCACTCTAAGCCTCCCTGTCCATCACCAATTCCTGGAGTCCACCCAAACCCATGTCCATTGAGTCGGTGATGCCATCCAACCATCTCATCTTCTGTCGTCGCCGTCTCCTCCTGCCCTCAATCTTTCCCAGCATCAGGGTCTTTTCAAATGAGTCAGCTCTTCGCATCAGGTGGTCAAAGTATTGGAGTTTCAGCTTCAGCATCAGTCCTTCCAATGAATATTCAGGACTGATTTCCTTTAGGATGGACTGGTTGGATCTCCTTGCAGTCCAAGGGACTCTCAAGAGTCTTCTCCAACACCACAGTTCAAGAGCATCAATTCTTCAGTGCTTAGCTTTCCTTACAGTCCAACTCTCACATCCATACATGACTACTGGGAAAACCATAGCCTTGACTAATCAGACCTTTGTTGACGAAGTAATGTCTCTGCTTTTTAATATGCTGCCTAGGTTGGTCATAGCTTTTCTTCCAAGGAGT
Source organism: Cervus elaphus (assembly GCF_910594005.1). Lineage (NCBI taxonomy): Eukaryota > Metazoa > Chordata > Mammalia > Artiodactyla > Cervidae > Cervus > Cervus elaphus. The sequence continues at coordinate 14,518,304 of NC_057839.1, read as the reverse complement.
AAGCGTCTTTTAATTTCATGGCTGCAGTCAACATCTGTAGTGATTTTGGAGCCCCAAAAAGTAAAGTCTGACACTGTTTCCCCATCTATTTGCCATGAAGTGATGGGACCAGATGACATGATATTAGTTTTCTGGATGTTGAGCTTTAAGCCAGCTTTTTCAATCTCTTTTTTCACTTTCACCAAGAGGCTCTTTAGTTCTTCTTCGCTTTCTGCCATAAGGGTGGTGTCATCTGCATATCTGAGGTTATTGATATTTCTCCCAGCAATCTTGATTCCAGCTTGTACTTCACCCAGCCCAGCGTTTCTCATGATGAACTCTGCATATAAGTTAAATAAGCAGGGTGACAATATACAACCTTGACATACTCCTTTCCCTATCTGGAACCAGTCTGTTGTTCCATGTAAAGTTCTAACTGTTGCTTCTTGATCTCCATACAGATTTCTCAAGAGGCAGGTCAGGTGCTCTGGTATTCCCATCTCTTTCAGAATTTTCCACAATTAGTGGGTGATCCACACAGTTAAAGGCTTTGGCATAGTCAATAAAGCAGAAGTAGATGTTTTTATGGAACTCTCTTGCTTTTTTGATAATCCAAGGGATGTTGGCAATTTGATCTCTGGTTCCTCTGCCTTTTCTAAATCCAGCTTGAACATCTGGAAGTTCATAGTTCACATACTGTTGAAGCCTGGCTTGGAGAATTTTGAGCATTACTTTGCTAGCTTGTGAGATGAGTGCAATTATGCAGTAATTTGAGCATTCTTTGGCATTGCCTTTCTTGGGATTGGAATGAAAGCTGACCTTTTCCAGTCCCATGGCCACTGCTGAGTTTTCCAAATTTTCTGGCATATTGAGTGAAGCACTTTCACAGCATCATCTTTCAGAATTTGAAATAGCTCAACTGGAATTCCATCACTTCCATCACCTCAACTAGCTTTGTTCGCAGTGATGCTTCCTAAGGCCCACTTGACTTCCCATTCCAGGATGTCTGGCTCTAGGAGAGTGATCACTCCATCGTGATTATCTGGGTCATGAAGATCATTTTTGTATAGTTCTATGTATTCTTGCCACCTCTTCTTAATATCTTCTGCTTCTGTTAGGTCCATACCATTTCTTTCCTTTATTGTACCCATCTTTGCATGAAAATTCCCTTGGTATCTCTAATTTTCTTGAAGAGATCTCTAGTCTTTCCCATTCTATTGTTTTCCTCTATTTCTTTGCACTGATCACTGAGGAAGGCTTTCTTATCTCTCCTTGCTATTCTTTGGAACTCTGCATTCAAGTAGATATATCTTTCCTTTTCTCCTTTGCCTTTAGCTTCTCTTCTTTTAATAGCTATTTGTAAGGCCTCCTCAGACAACCGTTTTGCTTTTTTGCATTTCTTTTTATTGGGGATGGTCTTGATCGCTGTCTCCTGTACAATGTCACAAACCTCCATCCATAGTTCATCAGTCACTCTATCAGATCTAGTCTCTTGAGTCTATTTGTCACTTCCACTGTATAATCATAAGGCATTTGATTTAGGTCATACCTGAATGGTCTAGTGGTTTTCCACCGTGATATAGTACTGGAAATTATTCCAATAAGGCACAGAATCCTTGCTTGAAAAGTTCTTTTTACCTTTTAAGATGGGTTAAAAGATAAAGAGAAACTTTTGCAGTTCCTTATTAAGAACAGATATAATCCAAGAAATTGTCCTTTTAAGAGACAGAAAACCAAACTCTAGTTTTGCATCAGTATGTTATTGATGTTAAAACTCATTTCAAAGCCTTATAGTAAATCCATTCAGTCTCAGCGAGCCTGACTGCATGAGGTAAGACTCTCTGTGTTTGTGTCCCATGAAATCGTCCCTCTCTCCCAGCTTTTAAAACTTTCTATATTTATTCCTATTTTCATCTCTTGTTTTTCTTTTTCCTTCAGGAACAATCTTTAAGCAACTACTTTTGGAAAGAATTACTTACTCTTTTCTTTTTCTTAACAAAAATAATCCTACCTTCCTTGAATACTCTGGAATCAGAGTTTCCTTCTTCATTCTTATTATTTCTAAGTTTCATTTACATATATTGATTATAATTTTCAACCCTTAGTAACCTTTATTTTCCAGAGAAAATTATGAAGTAGACAATTGTGAATTGTCTGTCATATACCAGCATTGTGTAGTAGATTAGTAAATTTACCAAAACCCCATCTCACAATTTCTAAAGATGTATACATACAGCCTCATAGTACAATTTCTCAATGTGACAAAAAGATCATCTTTAGCCTTTGTGTAAATAAGTCAATAGTAGAAAACTTAAAACTATGTTTAGTAATTAATGTCTCAGTATTTTATATTATTTGAAAATGATCTAACATATCTATCATTTAACTTCATATAACTCTGGAGTTTCAAGTTACCTAAAAGATTTTAGAAACTACTTCTAACAAGATGTACAATAAAATACAGTTATTGTTGAAATAAAGTTTGTAACAGCAATGATTCAACTTGATTGAAATAAAATGTATAAAGAATCAGACTCCCTGACTTCAGACTATAATACAAACCCACAGTAATCAAAACTGTGTGGTACTGGCACAAAAAAGGACACATAGATCAATGGAACAGGAAATAAAGCCCAGAAATTATCCACTCACTATGGTCAATTAATCTGTCATAAAAGTTTCAGCAATATACAATGGAGAAAAGACAGTCTCTTTGATAAGTAGTGCTGGAAAGCTAAATGCAAGAGAATGAAATTTGAACATTCCCTAATACCATATACAAAAATAAACTCAAAAAGGACCTAAATAAAACTCCTAGAGGGAAATATAGGCAGAACTTTTTTTGACATATATACCAGCAATTTTTTTTTAATCAGTCTCCTAGAGTAATGGAAACAAAAGCAAAAATAAACAAATGGGACTTAATTAAACTTGAAAGTTTTTGCATAGCAAAAGAAACCAGAAACAAAACAAACAGACAACCTAAGGAATGGGAGAAAATATTTGCAAATGATGTGACCAATAAGGGATTAATTTCCAAAATATGCATCTTACATGACTCACTATTAAAAAAGGGGGTGGCAGGAGATCTAAATAGACATTTCTCCAAAGAAGACATACAGATGGCCAACAGGCACATGAAAAGAAGCCCAACACTGCTAATTACTAGAGAAATGCAAATCAAAACTACAATGAGGTATCACCTCACATCGATCAGAATGGCCATCATCAAAAAATCTACAAACAATAAATGCTGGAGAGGATGTGGAGAAAGGGGAATGTACTGCTGTTGGGAATGTAAATTGATACAACCACCATGGAGAACAGTATGGAAATTCCGTAAGAAACTAGGACTCAAACTACCATATGGCCCAGAAATCCCACTGCTGGACATATACCCAAGAACACCGTAATTCAAAAAGGCACACGTACCCTAATGTTCATGTAGCACTACTTACAATAGCCAGGACATGAAGCAACCTAGACGTCCATTGGTAGATGAATGGATAAAGAAATTGTGGTACATATATACAATGGAATATTACTCAGCCATAAAAAGAAACATATTTGAGTTAGTTGAACTGAGATGGCTGAACCGAGAGCCTGTTTACTGAGTGAAGTAAGTCAAAAAGAAAAAAAAATATTGTATATTAATACATACATATAAATGGTACTAATGAACCTATTTACAGAGCAGGAATGAGAAGCAGATATAGAGAATGGACTTATGGACACAGTGAGAGAAGGAGGGGGTGGACAAAGTGAGAGAGAAGCACTGAAATATATAATTACCATGTGTAAAATGATAGCTAGTGGGAAGTTATTGTACAACACAGGGAGCTCACCCAGGGCTCTGTGATGACCTAGAGAGGTGGCATGGGGAGTGGGAAGGAGGTCCAAGAGGGAGGGGATATATGTAAACTGATGGCTGATTCACGTTGTTGTATAGCAGAAACCAACACAACATTGTAAAGCAACCGTCTTCCAATTAAAAATAAATTTTAAAAAACTATACTGAGGTATTACCTCATAATTCAATTTCATGTAATAACCTACAATGCAAAATAGTCTGGAAGAAAAAATATATATATAAAAAGAATATATATATTCTTTATATATATATTTTTTAAAAATATGTATATATGTGTGTGTATATATATATATATGCTTGAATCAGTTTGCTGTACTCCTGAAACTTTGTAAATCAACTATACCTCAACTTAAAAAAATAAAATCTGTAAGTTTTATAGTCTTAAACATATAATAAATAATAACTTCTTTTCTTGGGTAAACCCAAGTAGTCTAAACATATATGTTTGTATCATAATGCTGATAATTCAGATGACACAGTTGTTTTTATTATTAAGCCAAAAATAATTAAACTAGTCTTATTTATCAAAGATTTACCCAAAGCATGTGAATTTGAATAAGATAATTCTGAATTTTAGAAATATTTCATTCATGTAAGTTTTCTTTTTCACTAAGCAAATAAAGTAGAGCTCTTTTAAGGAATTTTATAAATTGATTTGGTAAAGCCATCCAGAGTTAAGAAAATGCCACATACACGTAATATATATACAGAGACAGACATAAGCACACATGCAGACACCAAAGGAGACCTTTTAGCTTTCACAGTAATCCTGGGTGTCCTCAGACTGCTGTGGCTTGAAGCAGGATTTCAGTTCTGGGTCAGAGACTGAAGTCAGGCCATGGCGGTGAGATCCCTGAATTCTAGCCACCAGCCCACCAGAGACCAGGAACCAGTGGCAAGGCCCTGGCCTGTCAACTATGCAGAAATGAATTTCCACATAGAGACTGGAAGTAGTGAAATAAGTGTTTATTACAAGGAAAAAGGGTCTGTTTGGACAGATGCATGGGAGGGCTCAGAGAGAATGCTGTGCCCTCGTAGTAGTTTGAGTCACATATATGGGGCATTTTTTCTGGGTCTCCTTTGGCCAATTATCTTGCTTTGCCTGGTTCTGAGTCTGTATTTGGTTATCTCAGCACACTCCCATGTCTGTGTGCGCATCTCTTAGCCAAGATGATGTTGTTGCTCAGTCATGTCCGACTCTGCAACCCCATGGACTGCAGCACACCAGGCTTCCCTGTCCTTCACCATCTCCCAGAGCTTGCTCAAACTCATGTCCACTAAGTCGGTGATGCCATCCAACCGTCTCATCCTAGGTCATCCTCTTCTCCTCCTGTCTTCAGTCTTTCCCAGCATCAGGGTCTTTTCTAATGAGAGTCTTAGCCAAGATGGATTCTAGCAAAGAAGCCTATGGGTATGTTGATGTCACTCCCTTTTTGATCTCCAGGAAGCCTTTCTGTTCAAGTATAGTCAGGAAGGCCTCCTTGACCTTGAAAAGGAGAAATACGAGGTCTCTTATCTGGGCAGGGCTTAGCTTCCCCTCCTCTTCACCTCGGAGTGTCTGTCCACAGGGTACAGGCTCCTGCTGTTCAACCAGGGACCCAGCTATCTCCTGCCTCAACAGGAAGAGTTGTGTTTGTCTTGGTCCCACTGTTTACTCAGACTATGTTTCTAGCAGATGGAATGAGTTGTTGTTTGTTCAAGGTAAGGGCTAAAAGCTTTTTACCAACATTTGTAGGGGAGCCTCCCCCTGGTTACATATCTTTACTCTGCCCTAGTATGTCACCAGGGGAGGCTGCAGCCTCAGATGGTTGTTATGGTGGACTGACAAGTTACCTGTTAAAGTCTGGGCTGTGCTGAGGAAAAGAGCACTGGGGGGGCTTATTAAAAGGGGATATATTAATTGATTCGTATCAGGAGGAGAAATAAATTTCTCATATTTTATGACAGGAAGCAGTAGTACAAGTGAAAGCAAGAGACCCCTCAGGCTGACAGCCAGCCTTATTTCCTCGGATGTTTGCATTTTAAAGAGTTGGCTCTTGAGTCCCGGGGAAGACAGCTCTGGGTGGTAGAAGATTTACATCTCAAAGAAGGAGAGGAAGAAAGCAACCTTTTTAAATAACTGCTCTAAGAGGGTTTTCAGAGCCATATTTGCGTATTGCCAGATTTTGGCTGGGACAAAGAGTAAATTTACCTGGTAACGTTGAGCTCTGCAAGCATGCATTTTTAAGGGGGGGTGGGGTGGGGGTGGGGGGACTGGTGAACAGAATTATCTGTGTTGAGAGTCTCTAGTTTCTAATTGGCCTAGGTTGAGGCCTGATTGAGAAGAGGGTCAGAGGAACCTAAATGAGGGGGCTGAGGCCTGGAATAATTACTATTTGTGCTTCTTTTTCTTAAGTTCATGTCAGTTTTTTCCCCAATGTCCTGACATTTTAAAGTGTTAGCAAGTATCTTGAGCTGAATAGAGGAGGCTTTGGAACTGGCAAGAAAGATGGTAGATTTTGCACTACCTCTAGAGCCAGAGATCTGATTGTGTAAAGATTAATAAGGTGAAGACAGATACTTTTTAATTCTTCAAAGAACTGAGTGGCAGCCTCAATAGTACCATAGATGGTTGGCTGGCATCACCGACTCAAGGAACATGAGTCTGAGTAAACGCCAGGAGTTGGTGATAGACAGGGCAGCCTGGCATGCTGCAGTCCATGGAGTCGCAAAGAGTCGGACATGACTGAGCGACTGAACTGAACTGAACTGAACTCAATAGTACCAAGGGGCTGGGTTACCCATTCAACTATATTATTTTGAACTTATTTCTTACATATATCAGAGAGAGTTCCAGTTAAGGCAGAAACCAAGATTCTTAAGGTTCTAGGGTGCCTGGATTTAGAGTTCTATGTCTTTGAAATGTTTTTTTATAAATCGCTCAACAAAGGCTTTATGATGCATTTCTTTCCTCTGGGTACCATTCCACTCCAGCCCAATTAACTTTCGGGTAAAGGCTTCTATAACAATTCCTATTGGGCCCTGAATACTAGCTTCCAAGTGGGCCATTTGTATCAGGGAGGTGGTGGAGGGGAGCTTATGGTGGTTGCAGATTTAATTTTTGTTCTAAATCTGATTTTCCTTTAATTTTGTTAGTGGAGACTTTAAGCTAGCTGTGATCTTTTTTATGTCCTTTTCTCATATTGGTAAAAGGATGTTTGTTTAGGGTGAGAGTTTTCTCAAAACTCTTACAAGTATAAACTCTTTTCCAAATCAAAGGACTTGTTGACTGGCCATTGATATTTAGGCTCCCCAAAGGTATATCTATTGTAAAATGTGACTCAAAACCAATTAGCCTTTCTTTGACTTATTCCCTGGACACAGAGGCATCCCCCCGAAAGGGTACAGAAAATGAAGCACCATAGTTTAACGTCACTCCCAACAATAGCTGAAGAGAAAGAAAGTAAAGCATCTCATTTGCTGTGAGGCTTCCCAGGTGGCACTAGTGGTAAAGAACCACCTGCCAATGCAGGGGACATAAGAGATGAGAGTGCAATCCCTGGGTCAGGAAGATCCTCTGGAAGAGGGCATGGCAACCTACTCCATTCCTAGAGAATCCCACGGACAGAGGAGCCTGGCGGGCTACAACCCGTAAAATCTCAAAGAGTTGGACATGACTGAAGCAACTTAGCACACACACACACTCATTTGCCACAGTTGATGAGTGTTTGTGAAAACTTGTGTGTCTAGTTTCCCATAAAAGTGAGATGCCTCCAGTTACAGACCTTCCTATCCGTACCTGACATTAGTCAGGGTATACGAGAATAGGACTTCCCAGCATAAGTCAAGGCAACAAGGAAACAGAGGATGAGGTCCTGATGGACTGAGACCTAGGATGCACACACTCAGAGATGCCAATGGTTCGCAGGACACCAGCCACAAATGGGGTGCCCAGTCTGCTTACATTTTTGTCTGGCAGCCTAAGATTTTCATGCCCTCATCCTAATGTTTGGCTTCTTCTGAACACAGATCCAAAAATCTGCATCTCTGTGCAGACAGACAACCAAAGGGCAAATGCTCTTCTTACTAGATCCAAACCAGGCTCTCAGGACACAAAAAGCAATGAATAGACAGGACAGGAAGCTATTCCTGGGAGGGAGAGGATCTATCATAAGAGAACTCAAACCATGAGTCACAATATACAAACAACTAGTTCATGTAAGTGTTTTTTTTTTTTTTCCTTCTAATCTCAACGTTAAGAAGAAAAGAAAATGAGAAACTCCTACTGCCTTTCCTCACCCAGACCCTGAGAGATGTGGGAGTCTGGCTGGTAAAGAAATTTAACTGTCAGCTTGACCAGAGGTCCCAAGATCTTGCCACAGGCTCCAGAGTGAGCAGGGTGCCCCAGTCATCCTGTCCTTATCACTGAAGCTGTTGAACTATTGAAGAAGGAAAGCTTCTCTTCTTTCAACTTATTTATGTCTAGTGGTTGAGGGCCTACAAATTAACCAACAACAGATTAACAGGAGAAAACACAAGGATAATTTACACATGCAGGTAGAAGTAGTCAGTGATGAGAAACTCACTCAACAGTCAGGGATTAATAGGTTCATGTGGCAAATTTAACACAGGGCTCATGGTGGTGGTGGTGGTGGTGGTAGTAAGGAAGGCTCTGTGGGGCTTTTTGATGCTAAGGGAATGGGTAGTCTGTCTCCATGGCAACTGAATTTCCTGGGAAGGAACTTGGTGGTGGTAGTTTAGTCATTAAGTCGTGTCTGACTCTTGCGGCCCCATGGACTGTAGCCTGGCAGGTTCCTCTGGGTCCATGGCATTTCCCAGGCAAGAAAACTGGAGTGGGTAGCCATTTTCCTTCTCGGGGGAATCTTCCCAACCCAGGGATCGAACCTGGGTCTCCTGCATTGCAGGCAAATTCATTACTGTCTGGGCCACCAGGGAAGCTCCAAAAAGGAGTTAACCTCAGTTGTATTTTTCTGGAGGTTCTGCCATAGTCAGATAAGGACCATTTAAGTAAGATTTCTTTCTGCTTCTGCTTTAGCTAAAACATTTGCCTTTAAAATTATCTTTATTTTTTAGACTCTAGGGGTCTGAGTGGATCCCCCACAAGACATAAGACTCTCATCATCACAAAGATTTTTTTTTTCCATTTATTTTTATTAGTTGGAGGCTAATTACTTTACAATATTGTAGTGGTTTTTGCCATACATTGACATGAATCAGCCATGGATTTACATGTGTTCCCCATTCCGATCCCCCCGCCCGCTTCCCTCTTCATCCCATCCCTCTGGGTCTTCCCAGTGCACCAGCCCTGAGCACTTGTCTCATGCATCCAACCTGGGCTGGTGATCTGTTTCACCCTTGATAGTATACTTGTTTCAATGCTGTTCTCTCTGAACATCCCACCCTCGCCTTCTCCCACAGAGTCTAAAAGTCTATTCTGTACATCTGTGTCTCTTTTTCTGTTTTGAACATAGGGTTATCATTACCATCTTTTTCAATTCCATATATATGTGTTAGTATACTGTATTGGTATACTTTATCTTTCTGGCTTACTTCACTCTGTAGAATGGGCTCCAGTTTCATCCACCTCATTAGAACTGATTCAAATGAATTCTTTTTAATGGCTGAGTAATATTCCATGGTGTATATGTACCACAGCTTCCTTATCCATTCATCTGCTGATGGGCATCTAGGTTGCTTCCATGTCCTGGCTATTGTAAACAGTTCTACGATGAACACTGGGGTGCACGTGTCTCTTTCAGAGCTGGTTTCCTCGGTGTGTAGGCCCAGGAGTGGGATTGCTGGGTCATATGGCAGTTCTATTTTCAGTTTTTTAAGAAATCTCCACACTGTTCTCCATAGTGGCTGTACTAGTTTGCATTCCCACCAACAGTGTAAGAGGGTTCCCTTTTCTCCACACCCTCTCCAGCATTTATTGCTTGTAGACTTTTGGATAGTAGCCATTCTGACTGGCGTGTAATGGTACCTCACTGAGGTTTTGATTTGCATTTCTCTGATAATGAGTGATGTTGAGCACCTTTTCATGTGTTAAAGAAGAAAAATCTCCCGGGTCTTTCCTGTGACAAGGATTGCATAGGCTATATTTCTATGATGGACATAAGAACTTCTGGAAGATTCAGTGAAATTCCTGGGGACAGACACATTGCTGCCTAGTACAAAGGCACTGTGCCTTTATCCATGTGATCTCTGCACATGGTGAGATCATCATAGGCCTCCTTCCAAAAATGCAAGTCCTGGCTTCTGTGCCCACAGTGAGGGCTGGTCTTTAACTTCTTTAAGTCCCCAAGGTTCAACACCCATTACTTGCCTTCAGAAAACCATTGCACAATATTTCGAGACTTAAGTGATATCAGTTTTCAAACTGTTTATATATAGTTGCTTTTGCCTTTTACCCACCACAAGCAAGAAAGGCAGGCTGTTCATATTTTCAGGTCACAAATTGATCTTTTTTTTTTTTTTTTTTTTACAAATTGATCTTATAATTAAAATCCTAATGTCCAAGGAAATGCTGTTATCTGGGAAAATATCTAGAAGAAAAGGAAAAATTCCATTCTAATTTCCAAGGCAGTATTTCATATTCTCTACTACTTTGAATTAGTGGTATGATTTAGTGCTGTTTGGTTGCCGAAGAACAAGTTTCCTGTTCATTAAAGTCATTTTCACACTTTTAGAAATTTTAGTTATTAAGATAGATAAGGATATCTCCATAAAAAATTGCAGTCTTGGGTCCATCAATTCAAATTTCTCATCCAGAATTCAAAGTGTAGAAATTAAAGATAAATGAACTACCAGGTGATCTTAGAAGATGAAAAACATCATAAAAAGGCAGGTATTTGTTTGCAGCACAGACTCTCAGGATGAAATTCTAAAGGATGGGCAACATGGATTTGGGGCTTACTAACCCACAGGGATACTAGAAATGAATAGCAATGAAAATAAGAACAGAGCTGGAATGGTTCAGAGTTTGAACCACTGAACCATCGAACCATCCTACATACTTTTATATAGAATGAACTCAGACATTGCCAATTAGTGGTTCAAATGTTAGTTCACCCAAACACGATCAAAACAACCTTTTGATACTGGGTAAAGCTTTGTTAGAAGAGGGGGATTGTCCTGGGCAGGATGTTTAGCAGCAATCTTGACCCTGACCTAGATGCCAGTAGCAACCCCAGTCATGACAATCAAAAATATCTCCAGACACTGCCCCATGTCCCCTGGGGGGCAAAATCAGCACCAGTTAAGAAGCCAACACTTTACAGGTAATAGAGATCACCACCTCGACAGTCTTATCAGAGGCTCAGAGTTGGGAAACAAGATTGAAAAGAGTTTTGAGACTTTTGAAGCATAGTTTTTTCAACATGTGTCTTCGATTTTGAGTATGGGGAAGAACTGGTTAGGGCTGAATGAGGACTATGATATAATCTTTAGGATGAGTGGACATAGCAAAGTGACCATTTTGAGGTGTATGTGTGCTAAGTCGCTTCAGTCATGTCCAACTCTTTGCACCTCCACGGATTACAGCTCACCAGGCTTCTCTGTCCATGGAATTTTCCAGGCAATCTGGAGGGGGTTGCCATTTCCTCCTCCATAGGATCTTCCTGACCCAGGGACTGAACCCACATCTCTTAAGACTCCTTCATTGGCAGAGGGTTCTTTACCACTAGCATCACCTGGGAAACCTCATTTTGAGGTGAGGGTTTTAAAAATGCCCAAATTGATGTAAAATTATCCTTTGTTTTCTATAGATGAACTGAGGCCTTCCCTGGTGACTCCGCTGGTAAAAAAGTTTGCCTATAATGCAGGAGACCTGAGTTCAATCCCTGGGTTGGGAAGATCCCCTGGAGAAGGGAAAGGCTACCCATTCCGGTATTCTGGCCTGGAGAATTCCATGGACTGTATAGTCCACGGAGTCACAAAGAGTCAGACACGACTGAGTGACTTTCACTTTCATAGATGAATTGAAGGGTCTTTGTGGAGGTATTTGGAATGAATGATAAAGTCATTTGTAACCGTCATCTTCCTGGGCTTTCTGGAACAGAAAAGTTATGCTGGTGAAGACTGCAGAATAGAGAAGGCCTGTTAATATAGAGTGTGGGGATGGAAATGGATTTGGTTCTTGGTAGGTTTCTTGAGCTTTCCCTCCTCAGGTTGCTACCTGACTTTTTGTTTCCTATCACCACATTCACAAAAGCTAGTATATGAGACACCAAAGATGCAGAAGTGAAGCAGACTCTGGGTTAGTCTGAGGGTTGCATCCTGGTTTCACCACATTATTTGTGACCTAAGCAAGCAACACACTCTTGTCAAACCTCAGCTTCTCCATCAATAAATATACTGAAGTCAGTAATATTATCTCCTCATCAGACTGTGGTGGCGCGCCAATGAAATAATACTTGTCTGGAGCGCCGAACATAATATGCACTCAAAGGGTATGAACCAATTATGCAAAACTGTGAGAAAAATGTCCCAGCAAGAGTGTACCTATGCTCAGACCATCATGGTTTTAAGGACCCACTGCATTCTCTTTTTCATAAGGTCTAAGAAAAGACTGTTGAGAAGGCGATGGCACCCCACTCCAGTACTCTTGCCTGGAAAATTCCATGGATGGAGGAGCCTGGTAGGCTGTAATCCATGGGGTTGCGAAGAGTCACTCGGACACGACTGAGTGACTTCACTTTCACTTTTCACTTTCATACATTGGAGAAGGAAATGGCAACCCACTCCAGTGTTCTTGCCTGGAGAATCCCAGGGATGGGGGAGCCTGGTGGGCTGCTGTCTGTGGGGTCGCACATAGTCAGACACAACTGAAGTGACTTAGCAGCAAGAAAAGACTGGGTTGAAAAAGAAACTGAAATGCTCTCTCTGCACACTAGAGTATCATGGAGAGAGAGAGTGGCTACCTGTTCTAAGTTCCTTCACTCATGTTCTTAATGGAGCCTGATCTTCGATCACCACTAACATGTGAGGGGTGACTTAGGCTGTAGTTTGGTTAATGTCGCTGCTGTGAAAGTCAGTGAACAGTAAGAGCACCATGGCACTAGCCTGGGGTAGGTTATAAAGCTACTTTCCTGAAACTTATCCAATGTAATGTTCATCTATTTTCCATGGGATGTTTTAAAAACAATACCTTGCTTTAATAGTCAAGAGCTTGAATCCATTACACTGTGGAATTTTGCTTTTTGCTCTCTCCTAATTTTAATAACAGGTCATATTCTACAGGTGCTGATTTAGGCACTTATAATTTTCTCATTTAATTGTCACTCAATAAGGGAAATATTGCAATGAGAAATCTGATACGCATAGAGTCAAAGTAACTCGCTGCAGAGACCTGGCTGATACATGAGTAGTGGCTGTTCCGCTCCAGAGTTGATGGTTCTCTACTACAGCGTGGTACGTGCTATTTTTATTATGTCTATTTCACAAAGTAAGAGCAAACAGAAAGCCCAAGGATAAGACATCAAACACACCCTCACCACGGTTTTACAAAACTCGGTTCATGTATGGTATTTCACCAGGTGAATTATTTTCTGAAATATTGGCAAAGACTAGACAATCTTGCAAACTGGTATATCTAATCTGATCACAGGGTGATTGAAATAACCAAACACTAATCTCAGTGGAAACAGTGTCAGACTTTATTTTTGGGGGCTCCAAAATCACTGCAAATGGTGATTGCAGCCATGAAATTAAAAGACGCTTACTCCTTGGAAGGAAAGTTATGACCAACCTAGATAGTATATTTAAAAGCAGAGACATTACTTTGCCAACAAAGGTCCGTCTGGTCAAGGCTATGGTTTTTCCAGTGGTCATGTATGGATGTGAGAGTTGAACTATAGAGAAAGCTGAGTGCCGAAGAATTGATGCTTTTGAACTGTGGTGTTGGAGAAGACTGTCGAGAGTCCCTTGGACTGCAAGGAGATCCAACCAGTCCCTCCTAAAGGAGATCAGTCCTGGGTGTTCATTGGAAGGACTGATGCTGAAGCTGAAACTCCAATACTTTGGCCACCTCATGCAAAGAGTTGACTCATTGGAAAAGCCCCTGATGCTGGGAGGGATTGGGGGCAGGAGGAGAAGGGGACGACAGAGGATGAGATGGCTGGATGGCATCACCGACTCGATCGACATGAGTTTCAGTAAATTCCGGGAGTTGGTGATGGACAGGGAGGCCTGGCGTGCTGCGATTCATGGGGTTGCAAAGAGTCAGACACGACTGAGCGACTGAACTGAACTGAACTGAATCTCAGGGGACCACAGCCATTGATGGGATTAGGAGGGGGAAAAAAAAAACCTGTACACACCATCCAGTCCTCCAAAGCACTTTGAGGACTGCATACATCTGGCAAAGAAGTATTTCAACAGCAAAGATTATCAACAAAAATGGCAGTAGGCTAAGGGAATTTCTTGGGATAGCACTGTGACTGGGGAGTAAAATGCCTTCAAGAAAAAATGTCAAAGGTTTTCTGGGATAGTGTCCTCTTTTATGGTGATGTGATATTATTGTTTTCAGAAAAGGTGATTCAGTAACTAAAGAACTGAATGCAACTTGAGTTTTAGATTCTGTAAGTTTTTTTTAAACATGGATCAGCATTCTTCATTCTCTAACACAATGTTGCAAATCAACTATACTTTAATTTTAAAAAATTAAATGAAAAAAAAAATTCTTTATTGTTATCTCAGCTCTCCTTAGTGCTAGCTGTGCATTTCTGAGCAAGTCAACTGATTTCTCTGGGCCTCAATTTTCTTCTCTGTAAGAAAGAGGAATCCATAAGGTCCCTTCCTGCTTGAGTCAAAAAGATGTTATTAACTGACTACTGCCCTCTACAGGCAACTAGCTCCTCAGTTTGAGAATTCGTAAAGGAGATGTTGGCAAAATTCTCTGGGCATATTTCAAGTTGTGACAGCGTCCCACAGAATATCTTGTTATTCAATGAACCATGGGTGTGAAGCAATTAAAATGTTAGATTTTGTCTAGACTTCATTTAACAGATAAGGAATGATAAGGAACATGAGGACTCCCATGGCTGTGAACTCTTCCAGTTCCTCTGGAGTAAGGCTGGGCTTGAATACAAGTGTCTTCATAATCAGTTCAATAACATCCAATAAATGACCTTTCCAGTCTCTTGCAGTTGTCTTCAAAATATGCTTCCCTTCCCTTGTTGGACAGCATTGGAACTCAGCATTTTCTAAATTTTCTATGAACTTACTACCCTTAGGAGTTGATGAACTGTGGATTTTTCCATTAGAGCAGGAAATAGTTGTTTCAGCATTGCCTGGTAATTATGTGGGCACTGCGTTGTCAGGCTGCTTTCTTCAGGAGCTTTCTGCTCCTGATGGGGAGGCCATTTACCTATATTACCAGTAGAAAATGTATGCATGCTCAATATCTGATTGATTCCCTTTCAGTTCAAGGACTGCTAAAAATTTTAATTTTCACACAGAGACCTACTAGGAAGTTGGGACACTATTCATTTCCAAGGTGGAGGACACAGAAGAAAACGTCCTGGACAGCTTTCAGTGAAAATCTGAGTCTGTCTAAGCCTCCTTGAAACATCTTAAAAATTCATTCATGTTTTAACTTTTATTATTGCAAAAGCTACATTGTGCCTTGCAGAAAGTTATAAAATCAGATTTAAAACAATAGGAAAATGCCCCGTATTCCTACCATTGTTAATACACCTGTATGTAGATTCTGAAAGCTTTTCCCATGCATATATAAATATACATATACATATTTTTTACCAAATGAGATCATATGCTGTTCATAACCTGCTTTCTTTAGTTAATGATGTCCATCTTTCTTTGTCAATAAATTGTTTTCTTATATAAACCATAGTCTGTATTCAAATTTCCCCTTCTTGTTCCCAAAATGTCCTTTACAGTGTTTTATCCAAACCAAACTCAAACCTAGAACTCTGCATTGCACCTATTTATTCTGACCCTTAAACATCTTCAATCTAGAGTCTTTATTATTATTTTATTTTTCATCAAACTCCTAGTTGAAGAGAACAGGGAAGGTTGAAGGTTTGTATGTTTTCGTTTTGTCTTTCATAGCTTATTCTGTACATAAACCAGATTTTTAGGAAACTGCCCAACTTTCTGCTTTATCTTCACCTGAAGCAATACTGCCTTAATGGTATAACAGATGGTCAACTGCTTAAAAATAAAGTCTAAGATGAAATCTTTTAGTCTAAGATGAAATCTGTAAACCGGATCAAACATCTCTATTTTTCCTGAGTTTCTCTCTCCCACTATAGCACCTAGAGGAAAATGAATCAAAATGATGTCAGCACCCACCTTGTTTTTCTTTTTTAAATACTAATTTTATTTCTGAAAACAAGTATTTTTCAAAAGGAAACACATACACACACACACACAAACAGAAAAGCTTTCTTTGAGCACCTATTATGTGCAGGCAGAGAGGAGTAAACCACCGTTCCCTGCCCTGATGGGGCTCAGAGCCGAAGACAGATGCAGCAATGACCAGGACACCCTCCATAAGAAGGTGACTAAAGGAAAGAAGACACACACCGCTCTTCGGGCACAGCTAAGAGAAAGGACTCGGGGCAAGTCTGCGCTGTTTGACTTGGGATCGGGCTGAGGGACGGGGTGCATTAGGCAGCGGGGATGTCAGCAGAACTCTCTTTAGGCTTTTGTAGAGTCTCCATATAGAAAAGCATCGAGGGCCTCAAGGGTCAACACAAAGAATTAAAAGTGTGAAATGACCTGAAACAGGGAAAGCCTAGATAAGAGGGGTCCAGTGGAGAGGTTGTCCACTTGAGTGCTACTGAGGCTGAAGAGGACTCGAAGGGAAAGGAAGGAGAAACAGGGGTGAGGAAGCTTTCGAGGTGGAATCAGCAAGCCTGGAAGGTGATGTGAGGTCAGGAGTAAGGAAGAGAGAGGGCTAGAGGATGAGGCAGAGGTTTCAAGCCAGACCTGGAGAAGGGTGAAACATGGAGCTCCCTGAAATCCCAAGGAAACACCGTTTAAAAAGGAAAGGACTGGTGAAGTCCCAGTGGTAAAGACTCTGTGCTTCCAATGCAGGAGGCACAGGCTCCATCCCTGATAGGGGAACTAAGATCCCAGGAGGTTGGGATGAATCAGGAGATTGGATTGGACATAAATACACAACCATGTATAAAATAGCTAGCTAGAAGGAAATGAGTTGCTGATGGACAGGGAAGCCTGGCATACTGCAGGCCAAAGAGTCAGACACGACCGAGTGACTGAACTGAACTGGGAGGGAAGCGGCCGCATAGCACAGGGAGCTCAGCTTGCTGCTCTGTGATGACCCAGAAGGGCAGGATGGTTTCAAGGGAGGTCCAGGAGGGAGGGAACACATGGATACATATAGCTGGTTCCCTTCACTGTACAGCAGAAAACAACACAACACTGCAAGGCAATTATACTCCCCATAGGAAAGAAAAAGGAAAGGACGAAAGTGCCAGCCCACTGACCCTACGGTCGTGTCCAGCAGGGAGTGTGAGATGAGCGTCAGGAGCTGAGGAAAGGGGGCTGGGGCTGGAGATGTGACTTTTCTAAAGGAGGAGGGGGTCTTCTGATGTCAGAGTGGCATTTCAATCATCTTGGCTGCTCCAGCCAGTCTGTCTTCCCTGGAACCCCAGCTCTTCCACTTAGTAACTATGTGAGCTTGGGCTCGTCACTTAACCTCTCTGAGCCTCAATTTCTTTATTTTTTTTTAACTAATTAATTTATTTTAATTGGAGGCTCCACAATATTGTGGTGGCCTCTGCCATACACTGACATGAATCAGCCACGGGCATACACGTGTTTCCCCCCTACTCCACTGCCCCCATCTTGAACCCCCTCCCACATCCCTCCTCATGTCAGGCCCTTTGATAAGCTATAGTGGTAAACAAAATAGTCATGACCCCGACCCTCACGAAGTATATAGTCTAGTGGGAGAGTTAGATTGGAGGTTAATCATTAACATTAAATGATGACAAATACAAATGCTAAGAAGGAAAAGTATAGAGTACAAGGTGTGAGAGATGGCTCAGGGGAAAATGGGGCCTGGTTCAGTATGTTAGGGAAACTTTCTTCTGAGGAATGACATTTAAATCATAGGTAAGGGGAGATCGGGGGAAGACTGTTCCAGGCAGTGGGAATAGCATTTGCAAAGGAGCTGAGATTTTGGAGTAGTGCCTAGCACTGCTGGGATGAAGAAAGGAAGAGGGAAGATGGAATGAGATAAAGCTGGAAAGGTAGACAGGAACCCACCCATCCAGAGGCCACAGGGCACATGAGCCATTTGGGGATGGAATTATATGGGCAAGAGGGATCACTAGAGAGCTCGAAGTAGAAGAGATACAGAGTCAGATTTTAGGTTTTATTAAGATCTTGTGGACCATTGTATAGAGAGCAGATTGAAGATACTGGAGGGGATACAAGGAACCAGTCAGAACGCCACTGTGATTGTCCAGAAATGATGGTTTGGCTTAGGGTGATGGTTGGGCTAAAGTGAAGTAGGCTGATTTTAGAGATATTAATATTTAGCTAATTAGGCAGTGCAATAAAAAAGACTGAAAGACTAATTGGACAGGGAGGGGGTGTGTGAGAGAGAAGGGGAGGCACTAAAAATAATAGAACTGTTTCTATGTAAGTGACTGCAACCCAGTTCAGAGTGTCTTAAGCCTGAAAGGAAATTGATGGGTTCAAGTCCAGGAAAAGTCCTGGGATAGCTCAGATGCTTCGGGCATGGCTGGATCCAGGAGTTCAGACGACGTTTCTCAGAGCAGGTCTCCTGCTGCTTTGTCTGCTGCTTTGGTGTCCCCTCCTCTCTGGAAAGCTCTTGCTACATGCTGGCAAAAAAGCAGCTGGAAGTTGCAGGTTCTCATCCTCACAGAGCAGCAATTCCAGCAGAAGAGAACTTCTCCTCATTTTCAGGAACTGCCCTAGAGCTGAGTTTCATTGCCTAGTCTTGGGCAACTCTGGAGCTGGAGGGCAGAATTTGTCCCACTGAAGCAAATAGACCCAGGGTAGGAAGGGAAATTTGAGAAGCTCTTATCAGTACAATGGTGAATGAAAGCTAAGCAGGCAAGAGGGCCAGTACTTACTACAGTTAACAAGTAGGATATTTACAGGCACAACTAAGTGAATGGTAGGGTCATTTGCTGGAGGAAGGGTACAATGTCAAGAAGAATGATCATAAGCTCAAGTTTGCATCATGTTCTTTTCGGGGGGCCTATTAAACTTATACATGCAGATGTCATGTAGGCAGATGGATACATGGGTCTGAAGATCAGTAGAAAGCTCTTGGCAGTAGGTCAAGGTTTGGGAGTTATTAGTGTACAGGGTATGGGTGAGATCATCTGAGGAGTATGTCAAGTGAGAAGAAATTTAATGCTGAGTAGAAGAGGAGGTGGCTACAGAGCAGGGTGAAAAAGAAGGGATGGTCAGCCAATTAAAAGAAAACCTAGTGGGAATGGTTCCATAAAGTCCAGAATGTTTCCTGAAGGTAAGTGTGGAATGTCGAACTGTGTCTCATACTTCCGAGAGAGAAGATCAGATGAGGAATTGTCCGTTGAATGTAGCAATCTGGAGATTGTTGGTGAGCTTAGTTAGTGGAACAGGTTTAGATAGAATGATGGGGAAGGAAGCAGGTTTGATAAGAGCTTGAGGAGTGAATAAGAGTTTAAAATTTGATAAAGATGAGAAGTTTACCATGAATAAGTGGAAAAGTGACAAAATAATGGCTAGAGTAAGAGGTGGAGGTCTAATGAAGGATTTTTGTTTTGTCTTATTTTTTGATAGAGACATGAAATTATTGAGGAACACTGTTAGACATACACAAGATAAGTGATAGAGGAACATGGGATCCAGAGCCCCATGGATGAAGAGACCTTATAACAGAGAAGGACCACTTCCTCCACTGTAACTGGAATGAGAAAAAAAAAGAACACTGATGCAGGAACATGGGTGGATTCCATGGCCAGAAGTCGAAGTCATTTCATATGAAGTCTTCTATTGTCTCTGTGGAGTGGGAAGTCATCTCCTTTAAGTGAGGAAGGGATCTGAAGTGTGAAGAGAGTAGAAAGACTTGAAACAGGGTTTAGGAAAACTGGAGCTAGAGCAGGATCTCAGAGCAGAACCTGAACTTGCCTTCACCTGGCCAGTTGGTGATTCCCTCCAGCAGTTCTCAGCAGTTCAAATGCTGGACCTGAGGAGATACACAGTTGGCCAGTGGATGTGATGAAGCGTCTCTCAGTTAAAAGGAGTTGATAGTGGGGTAAAATCCTATCATAACATATGCACAGGGTAAAATGAAGAGCCTTGTTATGCCCAGGTTAGTGAAATGAGACTGGGGCCACATGGAGAATGTCTACTGAATTCACGTTATCACAGGATAGGTTACCATTCTCATGAGGCTTCACTGAGTGTACAAGAGAATGAATGAAGGGGTGAGCCATGGAACCTGTGTTGGGTGGGAAGGGGGTGGGGACAGGAAGGCACTGAAAACAGGGGTTGCCAAGAGGACTGACCGTCAGCAACACAGAGTCATCCTGAGGAGGGAGAGGCAGCCTTGTGCCACAAAAGCACACTGAGGTGGGTGTGGGAAGGTCTCAGCTCTGCCACATACTGGTCACATGAACTTGTCTCTGCTTCAGATTCCCAATTTAAAAATTGGGGACAATGGTATCTTTCCTCTTCTCCTCACTGAGCTATTGTCGGCAACCAGCTGAAGTGCTATTAACGTGTGAGCTATATTAGAAAACAGACCCAAAGGTCTGTTTTTTCCATTGTGCACAGAGGGGTGTGTGGAAAGAGAGGTGGTTACCCAAGAACTCACCACGACTGGCGGCGGCCTCACATGTGTGCTGTGCTTAGGTTAGAAGAGAAAAAACAAACTTTGCCTGCTCTGTCTTGAACTGTTGCTATTTACTAACAAGCTGTTCTTTAGCAGTGCTGTGGTTCTATTTTAATTTTTTAATTGTTTGTTTTTATTCCATAACACTGTAGCCTTCCTGGATCATCCACACACATTAGAACATTAGATCAGGGCACACTGCCTGAGGACTGATGCTTCAGAGTGATACTGTAGAGGAGGTTACCCAGTCTCTCCCCAACGAGAGGCACAATATTTTTAACACTTTATTCCCATTTTTTTTCTCTCTTCATTTTCTTTTTCCCATTAATCTCCTGCTCTGGAAAAAAACCCAAACCAAACCCTTTTTTTTCCCCTGCAGTAGTCTCTATAGTATCACTACTCATCCAGATGATCAAGCCCAAAACTTGGGAGTCATTTTTGATTGCTGCCTTTCTCTGATATTCAGTCTACTGACAGGTCTGATTGACTCTAATTCCAAGAAAGATCCACTTTTCTTTGCCACAATTGTGGGAGTCTAGCAACCATCATCTCTCCCAGGGACAACCGCAACGACCTCTTACCTAGTCTCCCTACTTCACCTTTGCTGGTCTATTCTCCCCACAATCCATCTGCTAGAGCCACATTTTTCAAAGCACAAGTCGGATGTCACTTAGAATTAAAATCTGTCCTCCTCCCCTGCTTCGCTCAGTCTACCCTGGCCCTCTTTTGAGTCCTTGAACTTGTTGAGCTTGTTTTAGCCTCCATTCCTTTGCCACAGCTGTTCTCCTGCCTTGGAATGCTGTTCTCCCTGATCCTCACACGGCTGGTTCTTTCTTGTTATTTGGATCTCAGATTGCCACCTCTCCAGAGAGTCCTTCCCTGCCCACCCAGCCAAAAGTAGGATAAATCATTTCATCTGTCTCACAGAAACATATCCATCATTTTCCTTTTTCATTCCTAAAAAGACCTTTTTCATCTATTTCTTAATTTGGCCTATGATTTATAAAAAACATCACTGGTTAAATTAATGGAGAACATTCCCTTGAGGGCAGATAGATTCCTCCTTCTTCTCTTTTTTCCTCTCTTCATCCATCCTTCCCTTCTTCCCTTCCCTTACCTCATTAACTCATAGGCTCCCAAGATGTATCAGAGTCATATTTCTAACATAAAGGCAGCTATGGTACAAAGACTCAGGTTAAATACTATTTTCCTCCTATTTATTTGTTCCTGAGCATCGGTTTTCTTATATTTGAAGTGGAAATAAAAAGTATTATTATTTCACAGGTTGTAGCTGAGTGAGATGATGAGTGTTTCAGTTATATACTGCCATAATAATGCTGTGTAACAAATTACCTCAAATCTTCCTGGCTTAAAACAGCCATTTATTTTTTTCTCATTGCTCTATGAATCATAGAGAAGGTTTGCTGATCTGGCCAGGGCTCACACACACATATCTGCAACCAGCTGTCCATTTACACGGAGCTGGCTGGTCTGGGAAGCGTTTCAGCTGGGGTACCTCATCTCTGTTCCACAGGGTCTCCCATCTGCCACCAGGTTAGTCTAGACTTGTACTCCTGGTGGTAGCAGGGTTCCAGAGAGAAATAGGAAATCACATTTCAAGTTTCTGCTTGCATCAAGTTTGCTACTATTCCATTATCCAAACAAGTTATATGGCAAAGCTCAATGTCAAAGGGCATGCCTATAGGGAGTTATGAAAATCCCATGGCTAATAATGCCATTTATTCATCACAATGAGCTCAAATGATAACGTAGAGCCTCCTCCTCTGGAAAGACTTCCCTGATTTCTCTCAGCAGGCTTGCACACTCTTTCTGATTTGCTTCTGATGTAGAAATTACTCATGAATATGTATTGAATCTCTAACATTCTCTAGACTCTAGGTGCTGGGGTGCTGCCAACCTAGCAGTGAATGTAATGAAGTCCACTGCACTATTGTGGTGAAGGACAGAGTGAATAAACAAACACATGAAAATACATATATTTCCACAGACTGATATGTGCTTTAAAGGTATTGTTTTGTAGCTCTTTATGAGCATGTCTGTCTCTCCCACTCTGCTGGGATCTCACTGAGGGCAGGGACCAAGTCTTTTCATCTTTGCATCCCCAGTCCCTAGCATGCTGTCTGATCCAAGAGGTGCTCAATAAATAATGCTCAGTAAACAATGAAACTGCACGTGGGCAAGAGAGCCCTGCAGAAGGAATTGCCCACAGAAGGCATGATGATGAGAAGGGCAGAGCCAAGAGCCCTGCCGTGGCAGAGCTATTCATTCTCAGGCTCTTTTTGTTGCTGTTTGACTTATGTATCCCCATGAGAAGACACAAGGACTGACTTTCCTCCCTGACACTCCTCTCTCTAGTTAAGTCTCCAGAGGGACCCTCCTGACACAGACGTCTATCACTCAGCAGTGATTCTGACATACAGCTCAGGCAGCATTTGCCTAGTTCTTCTTCTCCCCTAATGCAAAGAAACTTTTGCTCCCTACTTCTCAGCTCTTGTATGTGTCATCACAGATGGCTGTGGTGTCAAAGTCAGGTAGGACAAGGGACACGGGGATGTGGTGCTTGCATTTTCCTTTTGAGACTGTGAAGGCAAAAGTCAATCACTTTGACTAGTAAGATTCCACATTATTCTCCCTCTCCTTGTGAACAAGAGAGAGATCATTAATCATGAGAGTTCCTCTTCAGTTGGCTTGGTTCTATGTGCCCTTATTTATATGTTATTCTGAAACTCTTTTCAAAGACTATGTGCTTACTTGGAGGGATTGGTTGGCTTAAAAAGGACTGATGTGGCTACTTGACAGGTTTTAAACTGCTCAGCCATTGAAATCCCTCCTTCCTTTCGGGGTATCCTCAAAGCATGCATCTTGGCAGAAGGCAGAACCTGGCCCCCATTCTAGAAACTGAGGAGGCCAGTCTACCTTTCTTTCTGTTCACTGGCAGGTGTGGTGTGTACACGAGACCAAGTTCGGCCAGGTGCTACCACCGGGAGTAGCGGAGTATTGCTCCCTCAGTGATCAAGGGAGTGGAGGTAATAGCAGAAGCATGAAACTGAGTTCTATAACTAGTATTCAGAGGGGTTATCTGTTTTGGGGTGACCCGTGTCCCAGCTGTGTCCCCCCAAATTCTTCTGTTGTTCAGCTGCTCAGTCGTGTCCAGCTCTTTGCGACCCCATGGACTGCAACACGCCAGGCTTCCCTGTCCTTTACCATCTCCCGGAGTTTTGTCAAACTCATGTCCATTGAGTCAGTGATGCCATGCAACCAAATTCTTATGATGAATACCTAATCTCAAGTATCTCAGAATGTAACCTTGTTTGGAGATAGGGTCTTTGCAGAGATCATCAGTTAGAGTGATGCCCTTAGGGTGGGTATTAATCCAAAATGACTGATGTTCTTATAAAAAGTGGCAATTTGGACACAGAGACATGTGTAGAAGGAAGACAATGTGAAGAGAAATACAGGGAGAATGCCATGTGAACATGAAGACTGCCATCTATAAGCCAAAGAGTGGCCTGGAACAGATCCTTCCCTCACAGCCCTCAGAAGGAACCAGCCCTGAACACACTTGGATCTTGGCCTTCTGATCTCTAGAACAACAAAACAATAAATTTCTGTTGTTTAAGCCACACAGCCTGTGGTTCCTACTTATGGTAGCTTTAGCAAACCAGTAAACCAACCTCACCAGAAAATTCCTGTAGCATGGTTTTGGCTCTGGTCTTAGCCTCTTTAGATTCTTTGTTCTTTATCTCCCAGGCCTTTCTGAAGCAATTAAATATATCTTCAAGAAAATTTTTTAGATTAAAACTCAGCCAAAGTTTGTTGTTTCCAACTATTAATAAGAAACCCAACTAATACAAATACAAAGTACTATAGAGTATCCCCTCTATAAGGGATTCTGAGTTCATTTTTCTTCCTGTCTCAGTGAAATAGTTCCTGCTTCTGAGCTTCCTGGTCCAGCCAAGCCTTTGTGGGATTGACATATCTTCCCTTCCTTTGTGGTCAGTGAGCTTTGTAACAGATCTATCCCTACTCTTGGAGGAATACGGGGCTTCCCAGGTGGCACGGTGGTAAAGAACCCACTTGCCAATGCAGGAGACATAAGAGATGTGGGTTTGATCCCTGGTTGGGAAGATCCCCCGGAGAAGGGATACCCACTGCAGTATTCTTGCCTGGACAATCCCATGGTCAGAGGAGCCTGGTGGGCTACGTGTCCATAGGGTCACAAAGAGGTGGACACAACTGAAGTGACTCAGCATGCAAGCATCCCTACTCCTATTCTTCCCTTCTTTCTGGTAATACAAGTGCACCTTTCTTATATGACTCATCTTAAGATTGGCTGATTATTGACCCTCTTTATTTAAAACAGCCAGGACCAGAATACTATTCAAGTCATACTATGGGGGGAAGATGTGCCCTTGGAAGCATGGCATATTCTGTAATATCAATAGGCTAACCCCAGATGCAACCCCTCAAAAGTACACCCCAATTTTATTCCTGCTCTAGAGTGTGTTATGAGTAAGTACTCTGTAGACTTTACTTTGGCTTTAGTCACATTAACACCATGACTTGAACTCTTGGGTTGCTAATACATTTTGATACAACATCCAGATTAAATCTACAGTAATAGTGCTACATTACTTATAAATATATGACACAGAGGCTATGTAACCAGTGACTGGGTGAAACTATCTTATCAAAGGTTTGCACAAGGTCAGAATGCTGGTGAGTTGAACAACTGTTTTCTTGGTTCCTCTTATATTTCACAGTTCAAAAGATAAAGGGGGGAAAAATCCCTATAATAGAAGTATATTATTCAGCCAAGGCACTCTTTTTTCAAGTTCAAAGCAAAGAAGAGGGAAAGAGGAAAACCAACAGGGTATATTGCCAGCGTTTGCCCCTATTTCCATTTCCCAAAAAAAGCAGCAGAGGATTCACTTCTGTTAGGGACGAACCATATGCTAGATATAATGCTGACTACTTCACAAATATCATCTAATTTAGTTCTTGCAACAACCCTCCACATTCACTACACTCATTGTCATTCTCATTTTATAGATTAGCAAATATATTTTTGGGCTTCCCAGGTGGCTCAGTGGTAAAAAAAAATCTGCCTGACAATATAGGACCCTCAGGAGATGCGGGTTTGATTCTGGGGTTGAGTAGATCCCCTGGAGGAGGAAATGCAAACCATTCCACTATTCTTGCCAGGATAATCCCATGCATAGTGGAGTTTCGCAGGCTACAGTTCATGGGGTAGCAAAAAGCCAGACATGACTGACTGAGCACACACGCACACAAATATGTTTTCACATTGATAAATGGCCAAAGCAGTATCACATATTACTTGAAAGGATATTCCTCCTTCCTTTCTTTCTTTCTAAGGATGTTCTTTCTACCCCACCGGGAAAGGAGAACTTGCTTCCCACATTCCCTAAGAAAGCCCAGAAGTCATAGTGGTCTCTTTGCTCCAACAGAATAGCTGGGAATAAATAGGACAGAAAAGTCGAGTTGCTCCTCTGAGAAGTCAATAATGCTGATACACTATCACCTCTCATTATTCTCTTCCTTCAAGCTCATTCCTGACAACATGGGTAGACCCATCTCTCAAGGGTGCTGCCTGCTCAACGTCTAGGATTTGATTTGTTGTATCCATGTTTAGTGTCCAGAAATTTTGTTTCTTTCTTTTCTACTCTTTTTTCTAACTCTTCTATAGTTTATAGTGGAGAATTTGGTGTATATTCTATCATTATTGATGGCTATGACCCGTTGCTCTCCCTGGAGAAAAAAGACAGTATGGACGGCACATAAGGTAAAGTTCTTTTCCTCCTTTCACCTTTATTCCCTCCCACTAACAATGATCTAATGGAGTGATCTTGGACAAGTCAGTTAACCTCTTGAAATTTTGGCGATTCCATTATAGAGATGAAGGTGCCTTGTGTGTCTGATGAAATGGACATGACCTAAAGAATCCCTTGAGCCTCTGCCTTTTCTACAGCAGAAACTAGCACTCATAACAAGTACACTTTCTCTCTTATGACATAAATAATGAATTGCTACTCCAACTACATGTCTTCAATAGGAACATCTTACAGTGAGCATTCTTCTGAATGGCAGTTATGATTATTAAATACCACCAGTCTTGCAGCATTAGGGACCAGAATATCCCTGACTGCAGGTTCACTTTGCACATGTCACTGGTCACAGTCATCCAAATGCTGTACTTTAAAATTATTTCCAAATTACATATGGAAAAGGTTATGTTTTGTAATACCATTAACACCAGGGCACAAAGCACTTTGACCCAGAAGGGAAGGGCAAAGCCATTTGGGAAGTGAAGTTTGACCTGCTCTCATTCATTTTTTAAAATTATACCCCCCTGTATCGGAAATTCCAAAAACATCATGGGATATTCTCTAGGAAATATTCATGGTTGAGATATTTGAGCTTACTGTTGAACACATGAAACAGAAGTTATACTTGGCTTCTCTCCTGCCGGAGTACAGTAATAGCCCTCCCACTAGAGCCACTTGTTTGGAGCGTGGATTTGCAACTATGAACCTGAAAGGGGTCTCTGGTGGATGTGAAATGATGCTGCATTTTGTGAATGCTGCAAGTGCAGGCTGAAGACTTTCACTTACTTTCTTTCCATGGAAAAGAGGAGATGGAGTCAAATGATGGATGAATACTTCTCTATGTAGCAATGGGAATAGTCTACTGTTATGAGTAAAACTCTTTTACTCGACCTTCTTTCCTTTTGGAGATAACTCTCCAACGTTGGAGAAAACTCTCTAATGAAGAGCTCTAGGTATTGCATGGAGATGAGAACCAAAAAAATATAAGCTTCCTGTGATACCAGGTTTCCTAGTAAGAAACTGCTATTCTCTTTTTAAACAAGATTATGGTAAGTGACAGGAGCAGGATTACCAATCACCACAGCAATAATATATACTTAACATGCTTGAGGCATGACTCATAGTCCAGGAATCTTTATTATTTAAAGATTCCAGGAATCTTTAAATGCTTTACATGTGTTAACTCATACCATTCTCACAAGAACCATATGAATTAGATGCAATTATTATACACATTTAACAAATGAGAAGAGTGGTGCATAGAGACCTCCCCTAAGGTCACACAATAAGTGGAATCAGGATTTGAACCCAGGAAGTCTGGTCTGAAGCCCACATATTTTAATTACCGCACAAAAGACTGATGGTCCCCACCTCCCCTGGGATCTTCCCAGTGCCATCTCTGACTGGTGACTCTCAGTGGTAGTTGTGGGGGTAATTCCTGCCAGGCTCACTGCCATCACCGCAAGGGGCGTCCTCTCCTCAGATACGGTCCTGCGGCAGGGACCACGCTCAGCAGGTGTCCCACTGGGGAAGTTTTTGTCGTTGGAAGTGGCTTCCATCACCACCTCTTGTCAAGGCTGCTGCAGATGAAAGGTGGTTTTGGGAATCCACTCCTGCCAACATCACTTTTAGGGCCCTCCTCATGTCTGCACCTCTGATAAAAATACCCAGGTGTCTCCGCCCTTGTTAGCACCACCTCTGTCTAAACTGTAGCTGACTGAAGCTTCAGCGTCACACAGTTTTCTCAAGGAACTTATTTGAGTAGTATAATAGTTTAAAAATGGCAGCAAGAAAGCTAGTTTATCCACCCCCTCACCTCCCTTTTTTACTTTGAGGCATAGCACTGGTCCTCTTGGCTTATCAGACCCAATAATGAGACCTGCATATTGGTGGCTCAGTGGTAAAGAATCTGTCTGCCAATACAGGAGACACGGGTCCAAACCCCGGGTAGGGAAGATGCCCAGCAGAAGGAAATGGCAACCCACTTCCGTATTCTTGCCTGGGAAATCCCACAGAGAGAGGATCCTGGCGGGCTACAGTCCATGGGGTCACGGAGAGTCAGACATGACCTAGCAGCTAAACAACAACATATTATACTTGTATAGCTGTGTGTCTATTACTTTTGAATTTGCAAAGTTCTTTTTAAAATTCATTATCTTATCTAATCTTTAACCTTGTGAATGAGACTATTATGTGCTCCATTTTAAAGATGAGCAAGTTGAGGCTAATAAAGCTTTCCTAAGATTTTATACATGGCATCCAGTCCCATCACTTCATGGCAAATACATGGGGAAACAATGGAAACAGTGAGAGACTTTATTTTCTTGGGCTCCAAAATGGTGACTGTAGATGGTGACTGAAGCCATGAAATTCAAAGATGCTTGCTTCTTGGAAGAAAAGCTATGACAAACTTAGCCAGCATATTAAAAAGCAGAGACATCACTTTGCCAACAAATGTTCATGTAGTCAAAGCTATGGTTTTTTTCCAGTAGTCATGTATGGATATAAGAGTTGGACTATAAAGAAAGCTGAGTGCCAAAGAATTGATGCTTTCAGCTGTGGTGTTGGAGAAGACTCCTGAGAGGACCTTGGACTGCAAGGAGATCCAACCAGTCCATCCTAAAGGAAATCAGTCCTGAATATTCATTGGAAGGACTGATGCTGAAGCTGAAATTCCAATACTTTGGCCACCTGATGCAAAGAGCTGACCCATTGGAAAAGACACTAATGCTGGGAAAGATTGAAGGCAGGAGGAGAAGGGGACGACAGAGGACAAGATGGTTGGATGACATCACCGACTCAATGGACATGAGTTTGAGCAAACTCCAGGAGACATTGAAGAACAGGGAGGCCTGGTATGCTGCAGTCCATGGGGTCTCAAAGAGTCAGACACAACTGAGTGACTGAACAACAACAACAAAATCTAATCTTGGAGTTTTAACTTTGCACACCATTACTAAGACTATTATCAGTCTTTGATTTTATGGGCAAAATAGTGTCTTATTGTTTTAATTTATTCTACTTTAAGTATCCCTAAGGCTCTTTTGTACTTTTTTCTTACTAATTGCCCACGCCAATTTTTTTTTTTCTTTTGAGGAAGTATCTTTTCTGAATTGACTAATAAGAATTTTGCTATCAGGGAGATACTGATTCTTTATCATATTTTGAAAATGTGTTTTCCAGTTTCTCCTATGCCTTTAACTTTTATATTTTTAGGATGTACAGAAACAGAAAATTGTTAGGTTTTCAAATTTATCCACCTATTTCTTCATAGTTTCTGTCTTGGAAAAGGCTCCTTAATCCAAAATCATATATAGTTTTTCCTACTTAGTTTGTAACTTTTACTTTTCTATTTAATTTTTTAGTCCATCTGGAATATATTTAAGTATATAATGTGAGTTAAGGGTTCATCTTGACACTTTTGAAATGAACAGTGTTTCCTGCACTATTTATTAAATAATGTGTTTTTCCCCATTGACTTGACCTTCATCACATGTTAAGCACAAATTATATTTGGGTTTGACTCTAGGCTTTCTTTTCACTTCCTCTGATATGTTAATCCTGATTCCAGTTACAGATTCCTCCCATGACTACCCCATGACTGTCACTGGGGCTAAGGAGGGTAGAACCTGCCCTCCCATCTCAGCATCATTTTCCCTTAGGTACCGAGGAAGGGACTTGGCATCAACACCTAATGCCTTGTCACCTGTTCCTCTCTAGATAAAAGAGCCATGTTCTGCACTGACTGAAAAAGGATGCTTCCTTCAACTAAAAATGTGTGTGTGTAT
Organism: Cervus elaphus; assembly: GCF_910594005.1. Classification (NCBI taxonomy): domain Eukaryota; kingdom Metazoa; phylum Chordata; class Mammalia; order Artiodactyla; family Cervidae; genus Cervus; species Cervus elaphus. Next base: position 14,487,950 of record NC_057839.1, on the reverse strand, counting down.
TTCAAGTTCTCCAAACTAGAGAGACAGTTTCTACCTACGACCTGTGTTAGAGAATACCTAGAATCTCAGGTTGATTTAATGGCTGTTCCCATTCAGAGAACTCTTATTTAAGAAAAGTTTTGCTCCATGTAACATGGGGACTTGTGGAGAAGATTTTGTAAACTTTGTTTCCTTTTAAATTGTGCAAGTCACAATAAAATATGGAAATACACGAGAGCTCAAGACCTAGGTTACGGCATGTGTAGAAACAGAACATCAATCTGGGGAATCAGAGATCAAATGTTCTGGTCTTTAAGTCCCCATATCCGTGCCATTTATGGTCTGTTCAAGTCACTGAAAATCACAAAATATTATCCCTGAAATGAACCCTAGACATCTTTGAGTCCATCCTGCTTGTTTTTACAGATGTGGAAACTGAGACCCAGAGAGCTTACATGACCTGCTCCACAGGGCAGAAAGTGGGTTAAAAGAGGGGATCTCAATGCATTACACTCTGCACCCACCTTGTTTTATAGCTTAGAGTTAATTAAATAAATCAAGCAATCCAGCTGACCAAAATTGCGTTAATCTCTGGTGTCTGAGATTTTTTTCAAAATAATAAAGGAGGGGTGAATCATAGAGATGAAGCAGAATCAGCCAAGATGGAAGCTGAGTAGTAGGTACATGGAGGAAATTATAGTATTCTTGCTGTTTGCATCTGTTTAAAATTCTCCATATAGAAACTTCTCATGGTTATCAGGCTGTACATAATACCACTTTCAAATGCACTTCTAGGTGGCCCTTACATTGATTCACTTAGGGACTTAGCAACAATATTTTCAGAGCATCATACATTGCATGTGACCCAAAATGCTAATCATTTCCTTCATTCATCAAATATTTATTGGCTGCCTATTATATGTCAGGGCTTTCCAAGTGGATCAGTGGTATAGAATCTGACTGCCAATGCAGGAGAAGCAGGTTCAATCCTTCAGTTGGGAATATTTCCTGGAGAAGGAAATGGCAACCCACTCAGTATTCTTGCCTGGAAAATCCCATGGACTAAGGAACCTGGTGAGCTATTGTCCATGGGATTGCAAAAAGAGTCAGATATGACTTAGCAACTAAGCAAAAATAACTATTATGTGTCAGGCACCATGACAGGGTTTTGTGTGTACACAAAGAAGATGCAACCTCTGCTCAAAGACCTCTTCATTCTGTCGGGGACACAGAGAAGTACATGAGCAAATGTAATGAGGCACTTGCCAGTCAGGGCTGCATTATGATACCTGTGGCCCCAAATACTTTGTCTTCATTGGGCTCTTCCTCTATAAAAGTCTTAAAATCATGTTAATATGTTAATATTATATATTAAAACATTTTTTCTAATTTTAAAAGAACATTTTTATGAGCCCCTAAAATTATCCTGAGTCCTAGGTTCTGTACCTACTGTGTTTAATGGGAGACATTGGCCTTGACTTCCACATATATTTTCTTCTCTATGTGTTAATTATGTTAATATTATATATTAAAACATTTTTTCTAATTTTAAAAGAACATTTTTATGAGCCCCTAAAATTATCCTGAGTCCTAGGTTCTGTACCTACTGTGTTTAATGGGAGACATTGGCCTTGACTTCCACATATATTTTCTTCTCTATGTGTTAATTATGTTAATATTATATATTAAAACATTTTTTCTAATTTTAAAAGAACATTTTTATGAGCCCCTAAAATTATCCTGAGTCCTAGGTTCTGTATCTACTGTGTTTAATGGGAGACATTGGCCTTGACTTCCACATATATTTTCTTGTCTATTTTGAGATAGATAGGTGAGATAGAGCCCCACCTCTTTATTCCTTCCATCCCTTTCTGAGAAGGAGGATCTCCTATATGATAGTAATCCTACATTTGATTTCTATCCACTGAAACCTCATATATTTGCAGAGAGTAGCAACGAAATCACATTCAAACGAGTATCTTTTTCATTTACCGTGATGGCAGCCACTAATATGTCTGTCAAGCAGTAACAATAGTTAAAATGTGTTGGGTCCTAACTATGTGAGTGAATTAGTTCACATTTTGCAGAGATGAGGAAATAAAAGCATTCAGAAGTGAAATAACGTGTTCAGGGCCACACCACTAGGGAGCCACACGATAGCCAGCATTTGAACCTGTCAGGCTCCAGGGCCTTAACCACTAGGTTAGATGTCTGAGGACACAACTGTATGAGACATATCACAAAGGCTATTTTCTACCCAATTTCTCACCCTTTGCAAAACTGTAGCCTGCCAGGAGCCCACAGTACACAGGTTGGGAACCTATACTTAGGGAAAAAGTTCTAACTCTTTTTATAGCATTAAGCTGCCATTGGGACTCATTTACTACCTGAAATGTTCCTATTTCAGGGAACCTATTATGAAAATGCAGGAGCCGTGCTTCCCCCGTGTCCCAGTACTCTCTCTGGTAGCTGTACATGAGCTGACCTAATGAGAAGCTGTGACCCCCTCCTCCCAGTCCTAGTGCCTGCTAAAATAGTTTAAAATATTTAAGTCCCCTGGACCCTTGTCCTTAGACTTGAGCACCGAAATTACAGCCAGTATCCCCCTGGGTTATGTCTTCACCAACAATGTAGATTCACAGGAAAGGAATTTAGGTAAAAAAAAAAAGAGAGAGAGAGAGGATGTCTTAAATTCTAGGCCCACAATGCCAGAAAAATCCTTGTTTGCCAAGTAGAAATTTATGTAATCATGAGACTAAAGACACTTCTTATTTTCAAAATGTTACTGCCACCAGCATAATAATTCTCCCTAAGTAGGTGCCAAAAGACTTTCCCTGAGTCCTCCCAAGTGCTTTAAGTTGATAGAAAATTATCCTCTTGAAATTATACAGTCAACTACAGAACTAAAGCTTTGCCACATGGGAAAAGAAGACAGGAAGGAAACAATTCAACTGAGATATACATTATGGGGGAAGAAAAGACATAACATCCTGACCCATATACACCATTTTCTGTTCCAGAAATATTATTTGCTTAACAAGAACTGTAGTAGAAAATCAAAAGCAATGATAAAAATTTCTGTTTTTCTGTCTGGAGGGACAAAGCTTGAGAGTTTGTCATATTTTTCATTCATACAGCTTGGGGCCAACAAACATGCTGTAACTGGATAATATAAGGAACAATAAATGGAGGAAAATATATGAAAGCTGACTCACAGTAGCCCTCCACTGTAGCCTCTGGATAACTAGCAACATGCTGACAGATAAGAGATAGTATGACCTTCTCTACAACATTGCCACCTTTCTTAAAAAGACCCCCAAAGTTATGTGCTTTTTAAAAGAAGTTTAAATTCCATGGGAGTCTATCCCTAAGTCACTGGACTCTAGATAAAGAAGTGTCTGATACTTAGTTTGAAGTCCTGGGATGGGATTCCAGGCTCAGGCAAATGCTTTGGACAGGGCGTGTAGATAGGTGACAGATGGTGGATTTTCGCCTTTCAACACATAACTGTGACCTTATGCACTGTCTGAGTTTATTTTCAAACACATACACAAGGGCTTACTGTGTATAATAAGCTGTCCTCCAAACCCATTTCCAGGAAAAGATTCTTTGTGTATGTCACCCTGCATCACTTCCTGGGTCGTACAGTGATCATGAGGACTTCAGGACCCAGGGCCAAGCATTCACCACCAATAACGGGGTTGGTGGGGGGATGACATTTCCGGTCCTTGTTACTATTTATATTTGTTTCCCATCCAATCTAGTCTCAGATCATTTTAGATGCATTACTCAGAATTTATAACCTTACTTCTACTTTCTCACCTGGAATGAAAACCAACACACATTTCACCAAACCATTCCTACTTGTCAGAAAAGGAGGACAGAAGAGAAAATTCTGTCTCACAGGTCAGGTTTCTATCTCAAGGTGGGAAAACTTGATAATTTATACTTAAAAGTAAACAAGCTACACCCACTGTCAGCCTATGAGGTGTGTAAACATAAAACGGGCAATTCTAATTTTATTCCTGGTATTGCATTCATGTTTTGAGTCAACTCTTGTCTTTATTTTGAAGCAAATGAAGGCAGGCCTCCAAAGTGACCTGATATCTTGTGATTCCACTGGGCTTTTCAGAAGGATTAAGGTCAACACAAGGACGTGAATTTGAACAGAACTCTAGCTATAGGGCTCCCAGCTAAAATGTGAGGCAGAGAACAGCTCTGGGATTCATGAATGTCAATTTACTTTGGGGAGAAGCTGGATAAAACTTTGAGTTTGATCTCAAAATAGCCTGGACAATTTTAGTTTTCTGACAGCATTTGGTGGCAAGCCTGTTAAAGAACACCATCTTGAAATTTCCCATTTGTGTGCTGTAGATAGCAGATCATCTGGACACACCCAGAGCTTCAAAAGCATTAATCACCAAAGCACACCTGGCATTGAACAGAGATATGAGGAGAGAGGAGATAGGGCTTCAGGTGGACTCCATGCCTTGTGTTTTCTACATTTCTGCCTAGTTGATGAGATAACAACTTCCCTCACTGCCAAACCAGGGAGGCCTTAGGATACAGTGCTTAAGACACAGATGTTGGAGTCATGAGATCTTGATTCTGAATCCCAGATCTGCCACGTACTGGCTACGTGACCATGGGCACACCCCTTAACTTCTCCCAGTCTTAGCTTTCTAATAATGAGACAAAGTATGTCAGGACTAGCAGAATAGCTGCATAGTATCTGGGGGCTCAGGGCTCTTCCTTACCTACTTTTTCCTTTTCACTATTAATAAAAATGATAGGTATGAAAGTACTCAGCCGACAGTCAATTCTCACAAACTATTAGTTCGTCTTTGTCACCCAATATGTAGGACTTAAAATTATTATTTTATTATTAGTATTTGAAAAAGGCCATTTAAAATTCCCTGTTTCTGATTCTAGTTATCAAGTTATCTAGCTACCAAGTCCCTTTGATGTAGACAATTTTGCTCTGTGCTAAGCTGTATGAAGGGTTCAATTGAAGTAAGGCTAGTGCTCACCCAACATTCTCATGAAAGGGTTGTAACAGGGTATTCCCTGACTTGACAAAGTCTTAGTGCTTGGCTGCTATTGGCAATGGCATTATACAGTGCACCCCTGGAAGTACCAATCCAGTATTCATAATGGAATTCAGGGGATTCTGCAGTGGTTGAAGAGATACAAGACTCCAAAGTTCTTATTTTAGATACTCCAAGTTTAAAAATTTCTTTAAAAACTTCTAAAAAATATCTCTGAAATAGAGAAATGTTTTGTACTGAACTAACTTAGCAAGAAAAGTCATTGAGCTCAAAGGAAAAATCACCATCAGGTACATTTGAGTGCCTTCAGCTCAAGAACAGGGTCGAGATTGTCCAAGAGGGGAGCTGGTTTGGCACTGATACCATCCTTTCCTGATTCAGTAGTCTTCATACAATGGCCATGCCCAGTGGAAAATAACTGAGGATGTGAGAGAGAAAACTGATCACAAAGACTCATCTTGCCAGGACCCCATATGCTATGGCATGGAGCCTCATAGCTGAGTGGAACATGGCACTCCAGGGAGAAACACTCTGCCCTGCCAACCTCCCCGACCCCAGATGGTTGTCAGCAGAGACAAAGCTGAAGAAGAGACTTGTCATCTTCTTCTATGAGTGCTTGTCCTTTGTGGACTTGGGTTCTTAGTCTCCTCATGAGTAATGGACAGGAAAGAAAGTATAGACTTCTTGGTGAGAACAGGGGATTAAAGTTATTATAAACTGAACTTTCAAAGAAGTGTGAGGTTATTTCATATTCTAAACTGATGAAGCAGGATATATTAGTGACGCCTAGGTGCATTTGAGTTGGCAGACTTCATAGCATATGTTTCCAAGTCCTTCGGCAAATTCTTAAACTCAAGAATTTGTGAAAATTGCCAGGAGCTCATATTTTAGAATAAGTTATACCTCTTTACCTTACTGCCTTCCAGTCCAGATTTCCAAATGAGGACTCTACTGAAATGGAGGTTAGGGCCACAGATAAGCTAACTTATCTTTTGAGCTGGACAATTCATTTCCCTTTGGTGACTAATTTCCAATCCCTTCCTCCCACTAGTTTGATCTTTGGCCAATTTTAACTAATTATAGAAACTTGCATTGTTTGAGGTTCCTGGTTTTAGAGACAGAAATGACATTGCATTGAGGTGATCCAGGTCTTAGTATTCTTAAGGGAAGATCCAGACAAGCTCATTAGAAGTAAATATGGTAGATATTCTTGTGATGGTACCAGGAACAAGCAAAGAACAGGGATCTTCATTCCAGCTTTGTTTAATATAGGCTCAAAAGTATCATCAAAATTGATTGGCCATAGAGCAAATTTGTCAGGTTGTGTATAATTTTAAATAAATGACATGACACAGGGGGAAACATTTCTCCTTGTATAAAGATGTAGTCATAGAATTGGTAATTTTTGAATCTGACCCACATAGCATTTTCTACCTGGTAATCTCAAAGCAATTTTCAGCATCAATACTGACTTTCATTACACTATCAGTGGGTGGGGAAGGTATCAAATATTTTCTAACCAGTCGTGTACCTTAGCTTCCAGCATTAGCTCCTGGAATAAAATGAAAGGGAAATAGCAGAGCCTGAATCCAGACTCCTCTCTCTCTCAATCTATCATTCCCACCAATATGCCAACTGCCCCAACTGCTGGGCAGTTGAAGGGATGGGATGTCAGCGAGTGTGTCTATTCTTGTGATGTGCTTTCCTGGTTCTTAGAATTGGGCCTGGGGTGGGGCTTTAGTTCTAAGGATGACTTCTCTCTGGGCCTAAGAAGCTGCAGTACAATCAAGCTCTCTAGTCTGTTGGGCTTGAATGAGCCCATTAGGAAGGAACACGCAGTATGACCACAGTGCCATAAAGATACTGGACATTCTCCTATTTATTTAGTAAAAAGTTTTAGGGGAAAAATATTCTTGGGCATCACACTTTCAAAATGCCCATTTACTAAGTTCTTTAGGGGATTTAGATCAGACACACAGATCTTAACAATTGTCTAAACCAAACCCCCTGTTTTACTGACAAATGAACTAGCCCAGGGTCACATAGATGACAAATGGTAGGTCCATGTCCAAGATGGCTTTATGTTCCTTCTGTCACCCTTGTTATTGTTGTTGTTGTTGTTGTGTGCTCAGTCATATCTGACTGTTTGCAACCCCATGGACTGCAGCTCACCAGGCTCCTCTGTCCATGGAATTTTCTAGGCAAGAATACTGGAGTGGGTTGCCATTTCCTCCTCCAAATCTTCCTACCCAGGGATCAAACCTGCATCTCTTGTGTCTCCTTTATTGGCAGGCAGATTCTTTACCAGCTATGCCACCTAGGAAGCCCTACTCTTCCTTGTGTAAAAACAAATAAGATGTGACTTTTGTCCTGGAGGGGTTTACAGTAACAAAGGGGAAACAGGACTTCATGCCAATGAATAATGAATATCCCAGCAGGCGAATGTGATGGGTGGGGGCGGAGAATTAATGGGTGCTGAGCATCTGCAATTTACAAAGGGTTTCACTGCACATGTTCTCACATAATCCTCATGTTAAACTTATGAGGAATACATAATCATTCCATTTTATTGATAAGGGAACTGAGGATCAAAAGTTCTGCAAATCTTTATTGGCACATGCATGGAACTGTGGCCCGTCTATCCACCTACAGCTCTGAAGCCTCAGTCAGCAGACTCCCAAAGAGGAGTGGTCCAGGTGGAAAAGCCTGCTCAGAGAGGCAAGGCTCGTGTTGGTTTCTTGTACTTGTTTAGGTGCAGAGAAGACTCAGCAGATGGAGAAAACGCAGATGGCCTCCCCACGATTGCGTCACCACCCAGACAAGGTTGGAACCAGTTACACACCCACTGCTCTGCAGTCTCCAATGTAAATTGCTTAGAACATCTAGCCCGCTGAAGAGAAAATTTGCAATTTAAACTCATAGTGGCCTCATTTACAGATAATCTATTCTGGGCAAGGAGTTACACAATATATAATGAGGAGTTCCCAAGGATGTAGAAGACCCTGACGCCCCTTTTGTGAGTTGTATCCTTTCATGATGAATCAGAACAGCTAGCAGTAAAGGGGCCAGGTGATGGATGGTTGGACATGGCTACATGCTAGAGTCAAGGGAGAGTCAGATGGAGCAGGATGAGGACAGGAAGGGTGGAACATATGTGCCAAGTTTAAGGAGGAGGAATATCATGAGTGATGGTTTGAAGGATGTACTTGGCAGAGAGCAGGGAAAAGCACTTGAGAGAAGGTTTTGAAGCGAGAGAAGGAAATCCCATGCTTAGTTGGGACAGAGAACATGAAACAGCATGGGAGCTGGAGATGAGGCAGTTTGGTTAGGAGTATATATTAGGAAGTTGAGAAATTTATAAATTCAACCACATTACCCTTGATTGCCTACACACAGAACCGTCAAACCTTCTCAAGGACTCACTTTCTCTTTAAACACCTTTGCATGTGACCGCTCTGACACTGTCATCTCCCTTTATACATGGGATACTGAGTCAGCAGGGAAAGTCAGGACTTAGATTTTACCATCCCCTTAAAGAATAGGTTCAAAGCAACACAGCAACTAGACTTAAGTAAATTCTGAATTTGAATTTTATGAAGGAGTGTCAGAACACACAGAATGTTGGTGGAAATGCACCCCAGGAAATAAAGCCATGAACTGTCAATGGGCAGGAACCACTCTGTGAGGAATCTCCATGAGGTGTAAGTTCAATAGTATCCCACATTTCCTGAACTCCTGGTGGCTGTAAAGGTGCAAACTGGAACTGGTGTTTAAAGCAGTCTCTCATGCAGGGAAAAAAGTGAAAATGTACTTTCTGAGAAATCTCTGAACAGAGTGTGACCTAGAGGCAGGTGCTTCAGACTGAGATGGTAAATATCCTGTTGAACAACATAAGAGACTTGAAACAGGTAGGTGGGTTCATTTGGGGGAAAAAAAACAATGGTTGTAGTGTGCTTTTTTTTCCCCCCTGACTTCTTCTTCTGGTAGACAGAGAGAGAGAGAGAAGCCTTCATCCTCCAGGAATGATCAGAGTCATCAGGGGAATAAACAGTGGTACAGTTGGGTCCTGCATGAAGGTGCTCAGCCAAGGGGACAACTCGGGGTGGAAACCCAGTTTCTCCCATTAAACCATAAGATCTAAGAAGGGTGGGGCCTTGAGATCTTGGTGTCTCCCGTATCTCCCATATCTAGAACAATCTGTGACACACAGAAGTTGTTTAAGAGCGTTTGTTAATTGAATGAATAAGGAATTAAAGTGGTCTCAGCAATATGACGTCAGGCTGGAGGAACAGGAAGTAAGGTCCAGCAGGCCACGCCCCCATGAGGAGACACGGCCACCACCAATGGCTCGTGTCTTGTGCGAGTTATTCTGGCCCGCAGTGAGTAGACCACCAGACCCGGCCTGTGAGGAGAAGCCAGGAGCAGGGGCTCAGGGTGAGGGGTGGGGGTGCTGGCAGACCCTGCTGGGGGATCCAGCTGCCAAGCTCCCCTTTTCCTTACCAACCACATTCATATTTTGTTTCTTCAGGTGGGTGTGCACCTCACCGGAACCCTTGCTTTCCCAGACTTCAGGGAAAGCACTGTTATTCGTGTCAGGCCACTGAGACGTAACTAACAGTCTATGGGGGGATTTCGGGGAATCTTTTGCTTTCCTGCTTCAAGTGTTAATTGTTAATTAACCCTTAATTCTTTGTCGTTTCTTCTTTCTGCGTAAGAGCAAAGACCTGAACTTGGAAAAGGGGCAGCCATCTCATGACCATGAAGCAACAAGAATGAGGCAAAAGCCTTGTGTTAAAGATAGACAGGAGAGAAATATTGACAGGGCTTGGAACACTGAAGACCTCACAGAACCCCTGGACTGCTCAATGCCAGACTTGAAGTGTGAGAAAACACCCCTCCTTCTGTCGGGTTAAACCGCAGCGGCGAAGTTCTGGCTACAGGCAGACATTCCCAATTCCTAACTAAGACAATAAGCAACCACCAGGAATGTAAGTCATCCAGGAATGTTTAGAAATACTTGAGGAAGAGACAGGACTGCTGTATCCAAGATGGAGACTTGGTGTAAGACTGATGGCTACTCAAGGACATAGTGACTCCTCATGATGCTGGAAGACTTGGGTTACAAAATAAAGAATTTTCCAATAGGGAAGCTTTATGATTTATTGAAATACATTATGCAGATTCTCTGTTGACTCTAAAATATGTGCTTTTGGGATTTCCATTCTGACAACAGCAGAAATGATGTCCTAGTTGAGCAATGTCTGAAAGAACCATTTGTCCAGAACTTCATCAAGCTTGAGTTGGTACAAACCAGTTTGAGAACTTCACATTCTTTCTATTGCCTAATGCCACTGAATTGAAATGAACCAATTTATTTTAAATGGCTGCTGTAAATTTGAGCTCTAAATGACTGGTTGGTAATTTTAGTGTCCGTGATCTAAAAGTACCCTATGATTGTAAGGAAAAACAGTTGATATAATGACTGTCATCAACATAACAACCTCATTTCACACGCTAACACCTTGAGTTTGTTGACATTATTGGTAACTATGCTACACATCTATTCTGCTTTCCACAATATTGGTGTGAATTAGTGTCCTGAAGAGCTGTGGGCTCTTTGAAGTCTATTTGGAGACTTTTTCTGCCCTTAGCCTCCACACAGTTAGGAACAACAGGGAGGTGTTGATTGGTAGGTATATTTTTAGTTGGATTACTTCAGCCCCAAACAGGGACTGCTTCAGGCAGTAAGTATCGAGGTACATCTGATTAGGACTCATAAACTGTTTAGGACTACTCAGATGGCTAAGTGGCTGGCGTGGCATGTCTACAGGTGTGTGCGTTTTGGTGGATGCCCTTAGGTGACCCACTCTCATATGAAAAAATAATGCATAATTGTGGCAGTCTACCATCTTTATTCTGCAGAGCTTCAAAATTTATTTTTCAAAAGGGTCTTCTCTTCTTCACCACAGGTCTGAGATATAGTTAGACATCCTATGCCAAATACCTCTCTCCTGACACATGAGCAAATTGAAAAGCCAGCTTCAATATGAGGCTAAAGGGTCAGAAACTTATAAATTATATTCAAATTTGCAAAAGCAAATAGAGAGTCTTTATCTTGTCTCTCAGATCTTATCTTTTCCAAGAGTGCTTTGTTTCCACTGGTAGGCAAAGTTAATGTCATCACTTCCAGGTCACGGTCTCTGCTGTCGCTTGAATGCTCCAGGTCTCTGACACCAGGCGACCGTCTGGGCCTTGTTTCTGCTACCTGTGTGTGTCTCTAGTGTGGTGTAGCTTGTCTCATGTGCACCTAGCCCTTGAAGTAGAAGTCTGTGGTTTCAGCCATAGTCTCCTGACCTGAGGACTCAGCATCATGAAATAACCTACCCACCTCACCTCTTGGGCTTTGCTTTGTCCTTCTCGAGGTCAGTGGTGTCCAGCACTTCTTGATTCTTTTATTGAAATGCATGAGGATTCTGGAGTTCCATCCTAGCCATGTAGGATAGTTTGGGCCCTTCTGAATTCCCACTCGGGTGGTCCAGTGCTAGGCTGAGAACAGGGAGTTCCCTGAGGGGCTTTTGTAGTCCCTCTGCTTACCTTGATATCTTGAGATGTTTGGGCTACTTCAACCTACTCTGAGGGTTTCTCAAACCTTCTTCCACCCAGAATTTTCATCCTGAAGGTGAAGTCACATTCCTAAATTCTGCTACCTTGCCTCTCTTTCTCTCTCTCTCCTTGAACTCCTCTCTCTGGAACCTTAAGGGATTTCTTAATTTCCCTTTCAGTCAGGTGAAATTTTTTCTTACATCACATCTTCCTTCTTTCTTTTTCTAGGGCTCATAAGTAAAGCTCTGGAATCCAAATCTAGCCATCTTGACTCTTGTTAAATAAAGGAAAGCTTTACAATTAGAAGAGTCTTTTCTTTTTCAAAGGCTTGGCTTTTAAGGTTATCGTCACACTGTAGACTCATAACGTCAGCTTTTCAACTCAGAGCTAAATGCTAACTTCTGAGGCGTTTGAGTATGTGCCCACCCTCTCTTTTCCTGTGGCAATCAACTGTAAAGGTCCAAGGAATTTACAGAAACAGGAGTTGCCAGGGATTAATGTTTGAAGGGAAGAGGAAGAAAGACCAGTTTAATATTTAAAGTTCTACTGAGCTTACGGGAGAACTAACTGTGGCCCATCAACGATATGCCAGGCACAGTGTTAAATGTTGCTGTTCCTTCCTTCCTTTCATCCTCACAGCTCCCAAGGAGGTCTTTACTTATGAGGACACTAAAGCTTACAGGACTTACTGATATTACTGAAAATCTCATAGCTAATCAGCAGTGGGGCCAATATCAGAGCCCATGGACTCTGCCTTGACAGCTGGCAGGACGACTGACTTGTGACGCTGTGTCAGAGAGAGAACAGGGGGGTGATGACATGGAAATCCACATCATGTCCAAGAGCACACTCCATAAATCTCATCACACCCTGATTTCCATATTTTTCACTTAAGTTTTCATGCCCCTTGAAACACATCAGGCAAATCCAAATACTGCTCATTGGAAGAGAAGCCCTGGCTCACAGTTTGGCAGGAGGAGGTAGGAAGAGGAAGGCATAGGGTGTTCACAGAATTCCAACTCCTGAGAAACAGACTTGCTGGTGAGTTCATTAATTTTTCACCCACACCACTTTGAAGATGATTTTAATGAGCCATTTATTGGAAGTTTGTTAAGGGTCTATATTTTTGGTGCTATATTTTTATTGGCTTCCTTTTTATAAAAAGGCAAAACCAAAGTACACAGCGTTCAGATGACTTTCTTAAAATGGGAGGCCATCTGAGTCACAGAAGTAAAGTTAAATTCTCTAAGCTTCCGGTCCCATAATATCTTTCTTTAAATACACTTTTGTCCTGCAGCTCCACTTTCTCAAGATCACAGGATGATTCTGTAGGAAGAAGAAAATCCATCGGACCTGCCTACACGACAATGAGGCAACCTCCTTGGAACCCATTTCTTTTCACACTCCAAAGAAATCATGTTTCAAACAACAGAGGTGGCAGGAATTTGGAAATAAAACAGAAAGTTTAATGTTCTTTTAAAAATTCAGAAAGCAGCATTTCTTAAAAGTACAGCTCAGGAGTGTGAGGCCACATTTCAATATTGTCTTGCTTTCTCATTCAGACTGGCTATATTTTAGTGTATACTATGGGAAGGAGAAAATAGCAAGTCATCATCACACCTGCCTAAAAATGAATGACAAAATGTTCCAGAATAGCAATGAAAACCATTAAGATCTATAGTTGTTCTTAGATGACTTAAGAGGCATTCTTTTGTAATCAAAGGTGGTAAAAACAGATGAGATGAAGACTCCAAATGAAAACAAGAGAACTAGAAGAGAAAAACAGAAGAAGAATATTACACAAGAAAACAAGAGTAGTTTAAAATACATAAAGCAGAGGAGGACGACAGAGCCCACAGGACTGTGGAGAGAGAACTCAAGAACTTTCTTTAAGAAGCGGGAAAGATGGCTTGAGAAATGAAATGACTTCTTTGTCTCAGTGTGTGAAGCTGGGTAAGTGGGCACAGATGCCAGAAACAGGCACACTTGCCAAAGGAGGAAGAAATAGAAAATTGGTTTCCTGCCAGAACAGGTGGCGTGCTGACATGTGCATGGATGACAGGCAGGTTTCTGAAGCTCTCCAAGGGTCTGACCAGGCCAGCTGATGGTGTCTCCAAGACTTCAGGGGAGCACTGCAGGGGCCCCAGCGATACTGTTTCAGGTGTGATTGCATGAGAAACAGCAGTGGTGGGGAAAGAAAGTCATGTAGCAGCCTGCTGTGAAGCATAGCCTTTAGGTTGGACCAGACTCTTTCAGAGTTCACGGTCTGATATTTTTAACCATCCATTATAGGACGAGAGCCAAATGTCTGGATAATTTCAGGAGCAGGCAAATATTAACTCACTAAACTCCCCTTGACCTTCTTGAATACTGTGGAAGCTTTATCAGGACTTTTTTTTTTTTTCTTTTTTTCTCTTTTGGTTGTGGTAGCAATAGTAGGGAGTAAGTGGGTGGGTGGGTCTAAGACTGGAAAAGAATATGGGTGGTCGGGTGAAAGGCTGATATTCAGTTTTCCTACAGAGTTTGGAATCTTGTTTTGTTTAAATAACTGGCTTATAATATGACCTGTGAATGGGACTCTGTAAATGGCACACTTATCCAATCATAAAAATATTTAAATAATAATCTGGGGCTAGCCCTGGGGTGAAACTATCAAACAAAATAGTGATGTCTTGAGAATAATGTTTCTCACCCTGTGGTAGCTGAGGGGCAGTAGAGTTGTGGTTACAAGCATGGACTTAGGAATAAAACTACTTGTTTTTGAACCCCTATCCTACTGACTTACTGTGTGGTATTGTGTGTTAAACCTTTGAGCCTTCATCCCCTCAGATATAAAGCAGGGATTTTCATAGTGCCTATGTGGGGCAAAACACTGTTGCAATGTCTACTACACACACTTTTTCTTTTCCTTGCTGGGAATAAAGGAAAATCACATTTCCCATTTTCCCCTTGCATCTGTGTGGGAAATGCAGTGACTAGTTCTAAACATTAGAATGTGGCCACAAGCAGTTATGCCACTACTGGGAAGATCTGAAAACCTCCCACAAGATTTTCCATGTTCTTTCTGCCCTCTCACTGTCTGCTGACCAATTACAAAAGATCCCACAGAGGATTGTGAGGACCCCATAGCTGTTGTTGCCTCCTCAAATCATGGCTCTCTGCCAACCATTCAGCTCCCTGTGATGTAAGCACAAAATAAACCTTCTGTGCCAAGCCACTAAGATTTAGGGGATGCTTGTTACAGCAGTTCGTCAGTTCTCATGCTATCTAAAATATGAGCCACTCCTGAATAAAGCTATATTGTAAGGTTATTGTAAAGATTAACTGCATTACTATATCTAAAACTATTAGAATAGTATCTGTTATACAAAGTGTTTGTCGTTCAGTCATGTCTGACTCTTTGAGACCCCATGGACTGTAGCCTACCAGGCTCCTCTGTCCATGGAATTCTCCAGGCAAGAATATTGGAGTGGGTAGCCATTCTCTTTCCTAGGGGATCTTCCTGACCCAGGGATCAAATCTGGGTCTCCTGCATTGCAGGCAGATTCTTCACTGTCTGAACCACCAGGGAAATCCTTAAACTCTCAATAAATACTATTTCACACATCATAATCAGTATAGAATTGGCCAGTTGGTTGTTAGTTGGTCCATTAATTCTAAAAAATAAAAAATAATATTTGCATCTTCTTAGCAAATTTGAGAGGCTTCCCTAGTGGCTGAGTTGGTAAAGAATCTGCCTGCAATGCAGGGGACGTGGGTTCGATCCCTGGGTTGGGAAGAACACTTGGAGAAGGGAATGGCAACCCACTGCAGTATTCTTGCCTGGAAAATCCCATGGGCAGAGGAGCCTGGCCAGCTACAGTCCTTGGGATTGCAAAGAGAGCACAGACTGGGCCACCTATACCTCACAGTTGTTAAATCAATTCTGTGATACGCTTCAAATAATCACCTTGGGTCATACTGGGCAAGATAGTGTATTTGAGTGGTTGGAAATCTGCAAGAACCTCTAAGTATAAGTCATTCTGACTGTTTGGAGATCCCTTTCCATATTAACCTAAGATTCAGATGGATGAAAACATGGCCTCTAAATTCTGATTGGGAATTTTATAAAAGAGAAGTTACACCAACTAAATACTTGTGCTGAAGGGTTGTTAGGCTTATAAATAGATATGCACTGGGTGCAGCAGCCCAGAACATAACCCAATTTCAAGTGCATGCTAGGTATCTAATATATATTAGCAATAACAACAAATAAAAAATAATTGTCACTATTATTTGAGGACATCGTTTTTTTTCTTAGAACTTCAGGAGTCTGTCTGCTCTATACTTTCTACCTGGGGCTCTTGGGAAAGTCACTTTATATCCTGAGGATGCAGCTGTGGCCTTGTTTATTACACAATGCCAACTTCTCTAACATTTCAGTTCCTCTTTCCCTACTGCAGTCAGAGGCCATTACTTGTCCTTATGCTTGCTCAACCTAATGAGATGAACTGGTCCCTACCTTCTTTATAACATCCTTTACTTACTTGCAAACTCCACACTTGTGTACTATTGAATATCAGGCATTAGATATGCAATACAGCACAGAGATCTCAGAAATAATTAGGCAGTAGGAGGTGATATTTTTCAAAGACACATTAGTCTCAATCCTAAAATTCCCTTTTCCTCAGTAGTTCAGGTCAATAGATAAAGACCTTAATGTTCCTTTAATGTGGAGATGAGCAAATCTGGCTGCTTTTGGTTCTGGCAAACTCTTTCTGGCTATTTTTCAAGCATTATATGGCTGGCAACTTCGTGGATGTATTCTGCCAAAGGCTTTCTCTCTTTAACCTCTAGGTGTATATGTATTTCAAAGGGAATTTAAACCTTGAATTTCTGACTTATTCATACTTTACTGATCAAAACTGCCACACTTGTCATAGACAACACTTACAGTTTCTAAATTCTGTTTCTTTGACTCAGGAAACTTGAAGAGGTTGGCAGCAACCACCTCCTGGAGAAGAAATCAAACCAGTTCTCTGGGTCTGGAGGCAACTAGTTTACATCTGTCCTTCAGACGATATTTACAATCATTTTTTTGTCTTTGAATTCTAAGGCAAGGGTAAAGAAAAAGATGTAAGTGCTTTCAAACCTCTTTTAGCTGATATCAACTTGAAATTTAAAAGTCCCAGAACACCTCAGTGGGAGAGGTCTGGGGGCTGCGATCTGGTTAGAAGGGTGTAGGTATGGGAATCTCACCCTGGAGCCCAGTTTACACAGCACTTCATATAAGTCTGAGAAAACATCAACTGTCCATATCTTTAAAAGGACAGTGGTAATGTGGAGGGGAGGGCAGGGGTGGATATAGTAGTGATGGGGAGTCTTGGTACTCCTTCCAAGCTACTCCTTAGTACTCTTCCTGACCTGACAGCACCATACTTTGGACTTAATATTTTGGGGCTGATGTTTCCAGAAGCAAAAGGAAACACTCAAATACTGGTTAGGCAAAAAGTGGCAATTAAAGGCAAATCTTTGCTAAAAGGATGCAGACATCAAGCATGCCAAACTTACAGGTTGGTTAAATGCCCAGGTTATTTGGCTGTGATCCATTCCCCACCCCACCCCCCACCCCCGGCAATATTTTATAATATTGGCTCTCCTCGCAAAGATGACAGAGCATCATGTGAGTGTTCACAGAGGACTTCACTCTGCAAATAGTCCAGGGATAGCAGTCTCCTAAAAAGGCAAGTTAAAAAATTCCATAGATTTATTTTGGCTGAATATTGCCTAGTACAGGATGGTGTGATCTTACTACAAAAAGATAGGAGGTAGCCTTAGACTGTCAAAAAACGTAACTGTGCAGATGTCTGTTGATTTACAAACCAGTTCAAATTAACATTAAAAAGATACACCTCCTGCCCTAGTTTCAGAGGACACCCATGGACAATAAACTTTAAATTTATAAACAGAACATATTTAAGACATCTGCTGCTTAGCAATCACTGAATTTATTACATTAGTAGGTTATAACTTCCAAAGACAATTATCTTTTTAAATAAAACCAAGAGTGGTGGGAAGACCCTAATATGGCCCCATGACTCCTGGTCCTGTGTTCTGGGCAGTCACACCCACTGTACTCTGCTTCTCTTGTGTATGGGCACTAGATTTACATCTAACCCAGCAGAATGTGGAGAAGGTGATGAGCTGTCACTTCCATGATTATGTTGTGTTATTAAGATTCTATCTTTGTAGCAGGCTGGCCCACAAGGCAAGGGAGCGATAGCAGCCTCCAGAATGGCTTCCAGTTGACAGTTGGCAAGAAGTCAGGGCCCTTGGTCCTGCAGCCACAAGGAAATACATTCTCTCAACAAACTGTCAGTGACCTCAGAAGCAGGTTCTTCCCCAGGTAAGCCTCCAGATGAGAATGTAGACCAACAGGCACTCTGATTACAGCCTTCTGAGACCCTGAGCAGAGGACCCAGCTGAGCTGAACCTGGCCTCCTGACTCACAGAATCTGTGAGACAATAAATACTACACCAAATTCTATAACAGGGTTTCTGCTACTTAGAGGTTTAATACTGAATAACCGAAAAGACAGCTGAGCTGTGTAGCCAACTTATTAGACGACACAGTGAACCACAACTCTGCTACGGCCATTGTGCCCAGTCACTCAGTCGTGTCTGACTCTTTGCGACCCCATGGACTGTAGCCCACAAGGCTCCGCTGTCCATGGAATTTGCCAGGCAAGAATACTGGAATGGCTTGCCATTTCCTACTCCAACTGCCAAATTACCACCAAAGTAAAATGAGTGAAACAGTTTGTCAGGGGTATTCCTTCTCCCTCTTCCATTTCAGCATAGTTAGAAAGAAAATCATAGATAATGATGACCTTTCTGTCCCTTAGGCACTTGGACACCACGTGCCTAAGTACACGATGGAGTGCCCTTACTACAAAAAGATAGGAGGTAGCCTTAGACTGTCATGAAAAACATGGGTCAAGGGCCATGTTTTGTTGGAACAAATAGAACCGAACACACTAAAGCTTTCCTTACCCTAGAGGTCACTAATAGAATTACCTTAAGGCCCCATCCAAATATATGAAATAATTAGGACAGCCCACATACATCTGCACTTGCATCAACAGTCGACTGTGAATTGCAATTGTGTTACACACATTTTTCAAAATTCCATTATGCCCACAGTGAAATCCATACTCCTTCCTATGACGTTCAAGGTCACAGAATCTGGCATGGCCTTCATCTCTGACCTCCGCACTAGCCTCTTTGTTCAATATTTGCTCCACGATGACCTTCTTTCTCTTCTTCAAGCACACAAACCAGAGTCACGTCTACCGTCCGGGCTTCCATCTAGAACACTCTCTGGAAATCCCATGGCTGACTATTCAGACTTTACTCTCAATCATCCCCTCCCTCAGCAAGGCCTTCCCTAATTTTCCCGAAGGCTCCATTCCTGCCCAGTCACTCTCTTTCACATTAACTTATTTCCATCAAGATATTAATACTACTTGAAATGACCTGCTTATGGATCTACGTGATGATTCTCTCTCTCACTAGAATATGATTGCCATGTAGTACATGCTCAATAAGTATTAACTGACTGTATAAATGAAATACAATTTGCTTGTTTTAACAAGACTGTCAATTTTTTATTTATTTTCCTTCTTTTCCCCTTGCTCACCCTTTCACAGGTCTGAAATCCCACAGCAGTTTCACCACCAACTCAGCCAGTGTACTTCACACACCTGCACACACAGCACTCAACTGTGTATCTGAAAGGAAACAGAAATGGGAGAAGACATAGTTCTGCCCTTAAGGACCATACAAATTAACTGGGCAGGAAGATGCAGCGTACGTAAACTGATTAAAATCCAACTACGAGGCACTCACCACAGTAACTGGGCCAAGCTAAATATGAAATTACTTAGGGAGTACTGAGGAAGGGAGTGATCAGAAAACTTCTTACAGGAGCTGATTCTTGAGACAGAAGTGTCTGTGGAAAAGAAGGCAAGGGCATTCAGAGTGCGGGGTGGGTTGGAGGGGAAGAATGAGGGGAAGCCATTGAACCTCCAGAATTTATGCATCCATTTCTCAGAGAAAATGTATCTTTAATCCAGAACTTGCTTGAGTTTTGCATTCACTTTTTTTCTAACTTTTTATTTTGTATTGGAGTATAGCCGGTTAACAAATAATGTGGTAGTTTCAGGTAAGCAGCAAAGGGACTCAGCTATACATGTATCCATTCTCTGCCAAAACTCCCCTCCCAGCCAGGCTCCATATAACATTGAACAGAGTTTCATGTGTTATACAGTAGGTCTTTGTTGGTTATCCATTTTAAATATAGCAGTATGTATATGTCAATCCCAAACTCCCTAACTATCCCTTCTTCTCATCCTTCCCCTGCGGCAACCATAAGTTCATTCTCCAAGTCTGTGAGTCTTTTCTCTTTTGTAAGTAAGTTCATTTTTATCATTTCTTTTTAGATGGAACCACTTTAAAAAAAAAAAAAAAAACAAATATGGGCCTCTCCCTAAACTGAAGATATTAGTATTCTCCTTAACTCCAATTAAGTTAGAATCTCTGAAGGCTGGGCTTAGGCTTGGTATATTTCAAAAGGTCCTTAGTGAATCAATGTGCACCCTGGGTTGAGATCCCTTGCTAGCCTGAAATGCCATCACAGAGTTAAATTGATGAGAAATGCCCCAGGACAATAAAGGAAAACAGTGGCAGATAGCAGTTAAGGCTCTGGAGTAGAATAGCCTAGGTTCAAATCGAAATCCTGCAACTTACCTACTAGGTGACCTTGGGCAAGTGACTTAACCTCTCTGAACCTCTGTTTACACATCTATAGGCTGAGACTTATAAATGTAATTACTTCATAAGGTTTATGGAGAATTAAGTGAGATATGCTTATGAAACACCCGATAATATGCATGGCACATAGTAAGATACTGAACTTTTTTTTTACTAGCATTATTATGTATGCCCCCAAATTCTTCATTTTTCCTAAAGGCACTAGAAAGTCCAATAGGCATTTCTGAAGTCTTTGCATCCATCAGCTTAACAAATTATTTGAAGTCTGACTACAGCTTTAATCTAACACACGTGAATTCAAGCACATTTAAGCAGGGTCACAAAACAGTAAGACAGGACTGAGATAAGTCAACCTGGGAGCAAATGAGCATTTTAATGGAAATTGAAATCATGAGTGATGGGCCAGCAGCCTTGCCTGATGAAGAAACTGGGAGCTCACAATGTCAGAACAACTCTGTCTGTAAAAAAAATTATAGGGCATTTAAATGAAACATAGCAAAGATTTTCCATATTACTTGGATTAACAGCACCATCCTTCCCCCACCATTAGTGTGGACCCAGCCTTAGAATAAAAATCATATCCTGAATCACTCTCTCTCTACCTCTCCTTGGGTCTGATCCCTTGACTCCAAAGTTCCTGAACATATGTCCCACCTAATATTTTTAGGACAAGTCATTTGAAAGTTTCCCAAACATTTTAAAACTAGCAAGAGACCAAGAATAAAACAATTTAGGTCATTTATACTTATCAGTGAAGCAGTTAAGTGTAGAGAATTCACTGCATAACTTTGTTTTCATATTTCTACATTATGTTTAAAACGTGTACCCTGTGATGACACAGCACACAGATTTGAAAAACTTGGGCACATAGACCTGAAGTCGCACAACAGAAGAGCTTTAGAAGCCACAGGTTTTAAAGACCACGAAACAAGAGGGCTGCCAGAACAGAAAATTGATAAAAAGCAATAAAAGCACAAAGAGATACCTCATCAACAATTTCAAATCCTCTGGAAAGTCAAGTAAAATTGGAGTGGAGAGGTTTCCTTTCAACAAAGCCACGTGGTCTTTGGTGATTTTAATTTCAGTTGTTGTAGTTGCAAGTTCTTTTTTTTTTTGTTTGTTTGTTTTTTTTGCAAGTTCTAAAATATATATTTGGTTCTTCTTTTATAGTTAAAAAAAATGCATGCCTTGAATGTTCTTAAATGCTTAGAAAATAAAGTGTGGAAAAGTATCCTCCAATCCTTTGATAATGGTCATTTCTAGATGAACATTAAAGGTGACTAAGTTTTTAAAGTAGTCTGTTTAGCAGCATTTGAAATTTGTATATAAGCATTTATTTTTGTACTATTTAAAAATAAATACAATTCTAGATGAAATAAAACACATGTTTTACAGAAAGACCTTGGCCCTTTTGGAAATAAGTAAGCTTCAAAACCGCCAACCCCTTCAACTTAGTCGAGAAAGGGCTGTCACTGAGTATGAATTTTAAATATTTAGTGGGTTGGGATAAGCCTTCTGCACTGGAAAGAGAAGATGAAAAAGACTCCTGGTTAGAAAAGGACAACCTTTCTGGCTCCCCTTGGGTGGTTTTGAGGATCTCAGCTCAGCTTTCAAAGGCTAACAGTGACATGACAGCGCATACTCCCTTGCACATGTTTGTGAAGTGTAGACCTCCAAGGCCGGTAAGAAACGTCCTCCTCCGCAAAGACTTAAGTCTCCATTTTACTCGTTGAATCAGTGCTTTTCATGATTCCAAAGGACTACCATTCAACTTTTTTTTTTTCCTCTTCCCTCATTCAACTCGGAAACATTCCTTTCTGTGGATTTTCATGAACCCCTGCCCAACACCAGGTGCAAATTGAAAAAATCCCACTGGCCAGTTTCAGCATAGGAAGGCCTACTGTTCTTTCAACAGAGCCCCTCTGTCAGGCCAGGAGTTCAGATCTTTGCCCCTGGGCACACAAGTCAGGGTTTCACTTTCATCCACAAGCGTCACTCAGGAAAAAACTCCTTCTCTGTGGTGGCTGCCTCTCCAGACCCCCCAGCCGAGAGGCTCTGATACATCTGCTTGTGTGAACCTGGGCATTTGTCAGGAAGGAAAGCCAGAGGGATTCCTTGCTGATCCTACCTTTAAATGTTCAACTGTCCCCAGCTCAGACATGTAATTTTCCACCCGCTGTGGTATATGTGCAGTTGACATTATCATTTGGCAAATACTTTACAGCAAGTTACCCTCCTTGGTTTGCAATTGAGAGACTATTGGGTGATCTTCCCCACTTGGGACACTCCACAGATGGATCACAATATTACCTCTGCCATCAATGTTCCAGCAAGGACCTGGGTGCCTTCAGAAACTGGCGGGTTCAGATAAGAATTCAATTCTGGTTTCAAGTCAGCACCTTGTGGCTTGAGCAATCATTCAGTTAAATTATATTTTATAGGCCTGTAATGAGCATCTACTTTGGATTAATTATCTATGGCCACCCAAATTACTAACACCAGCTATTGAGTTGCATTGCTACCACCATATTGGGTGGTGGGATTGGAAGATTAGGACTGGGGTCCACACTGCCCTCCAGCCTTTATATAAATGTTTCCTCCTCTGCTAAGGGGCATAGGGTACACCCAGGTATCAAAGTTCTACTGTTAGAATTTTCCTGATCAGAATTGACTAGATATGTCACTATGGACTCAGCAAATGGACACGGCATCCAAATTCCCCATCTGAGGTGCAAAAGTTGGGGGGGTTGGGATAGTGTCTTCTGCTGTTGTTAAGAGTCTGGGCTACCCATCATATAGGTCAAAGAAGCAGTTCAGATGGCATCTTGAGGAAAAAGAGATACTAAATTATCAGACTGTAGATGTTACATAAAGCTCCTGATTCTACTCTGCAAACCAGGTGTATCACTCAGAGTCCTACAGGGTACAGATGGTCCACTCAGATTGGGTCATTAAAGACCGTTCACAAAAGCCTGGGCAGGGTTTCAGGGAACAGACAAGGGCGGGGCAATACGCCATGGCCAGCAGCAAGGAAAAACTGCTGCTACCACTAGAGACCCGAATAAGCAGGAAGGGGGAGAGGATCCCAGAGGCAGGAAAGGATACTTCTAGGGAGAGAGTTGCCTGCGAGGAATTGTAGCTTTTTGGTAGAAAGACCCTAACAAATCATAGCAACCATGCAGCGGGGAGCCTGGAAATAAATGCCTCAACTCCCTCGCATCCTCCTCCGTGATCTCCTGCCAGTGACTCCCATTGGCCAAATCCCACTGAGGGCTGGAAGACAAGGCAGCTTGGAGTGCATGGGGGCAGCCTCCTGGGGCACAGAGAAGAATGCAGCAAGACTCCTTATCTAGAATACCTAATTTATCCAAGTGCAACACAACAAAAGACTACAATAAATATGTTCTTTCTTAGAAGCTAAAAGCAAATGTGTAGAGAGCTGATGCCTGAGCTGGTTTGCCCACAGGTAGAAGTGTCATATAGGTGGAGCAGAAGGCTGTGGGGAAAGAAGCTTCAGAAAATAGCTGTGTAGGGACTTCCCTGGTGGTCCAGTGACTAAGATGCCATGCTCCCAATACAGGGGGCCTGGGTTTGATCCCTAGTCAGGGAACTAGATCCCACATGCTGCAATTAAGATCCCACGAGCCATAAGTGAAGATCCCTCACGTGGCAGCTAAAAGACTGCATGCCGCAATGAAGATCAAAGATGCCAACTGCCACAAGTAAGCCTGGCACAGCCAAATAAATACATAAATAAATAAGCTGTGTGGCTGAAGCCTGGAATGTAAATGGCATGTCAGGTAGGAGCCTGGAGAAGGAGAAGGGGGCCAGGCTCTGGAATCCTATGCTAGGTTGTGGCATTGGGATTTTTTATGGATTTTAAGCAGGGAAGTGTTATAATCAGACTTTCATTTTAGAAAGGTTGCTAGCTATACAGAAATGGGATGAGTGATGCTGTGGGGCTTCTAACTTTTTTTCTGGAAACAGGTAGGGCAAGGAGATTAGATAATCACAATAAGTGAAAGAATTCCTTCTGACTATGACAGTCCCAGATCTGGTCTTGGTAATAGCTGAGAAGGAGTCAGTACAATCATCCTCCTTCCTAACCCTAACAATTATTATGTTCAATTATCTTTGCCAAAAGATAGTCTTCCTCTTGTTTCTGATGTTCTTTCCCTAATCTACAGATGTTCTTTGCAACAACTTGAACATATCACACAAAAGAGCCAGGCCCATTTTTGTCACAAGCTGTGAAGACCCCTCCTTGGCACCTGAAGCTCCCTCTGGCTGATTTTGTTGCTAAATTCTTATACCTTTTAAATGCCAGCCATATTATTTCACATTAAAATATGTACACAGTGTAATTTTCTCTGACTGTGTTGTTAATTTTGATTAATTAGATTGCAACCTCTTTGAATGCACCATGCTGAATCCTGCTGTGTGTTCCTCACTGCCACCTCAGTGCTAAATGTGTATCTGTTTTTTCGAGAGCTTATATGATCCTCCTTTACCCAGGAAGCAATTTGTGCTTTGAAAGGAGGGGTGTCTTATGACTCACTGTGTGTCTCTCTTCAAAACAATCTATGCCTTTAAACACCACTATGAGCCCGGGACAAGTATTTAATCGTTAAAAAAGTATTTTGAGCATATATAGTACACAAGGACTAGCCCAGATAATCAATAAAATATAATCATTTGGAACATAAAAATAAGGAAGTTCAGGCTAATATATTAGTGACTAAAAATGACCCACTGTATAACTGTTTCCAAATAATATTTTAAACTTTGCAGAGACCTTCAAAGCCAAAAGGTGGAGGATGAAATGTTATGTAGGAGTTTTGAACCCTGTAAGGGGCTAATGAGGAAGGTATTTGGGGTTAGGGAAGCTTTTTGGCATTTGTCAGATTATACCAGTCCCTGAGGATGAGATGGTTGCATGGCATCACTGACTCGATGGACATGAGTTTGAGCAAACTCCAGGAGATGGTGAAGGATAGGGGAGCCTGGAGTGCTGCAGTCTACGGGGTCGGAAAGACTTGGATACAACTTAGTGACTGAGTAACAACCGCAAACCAATCCCAGCACACAGGGCTGCCAGAAGTCTGGACCGACTGAACTGTCACCTCTGTGGAGGCTTTCCAGATGAGGCCCTGCACAGTCTCAGAACCACTCCAAACTCAGGAGTATTTCTACAGCTAATGCTCCTTAAAAATGTGATTTCCAGTCATGCTCTTCGGAATAACAGGGAATCTTGTTAAGCCTCCATCCCATCAATAGCATCAATGGTCCAAATCTTGATGTTTCACGTACATCTATCATTTCCATCAGACTGTGAACTTCTTAAAAACAGGAGCCATGTATGAATAGCTATATGCCCCAGCTTGGCACAACACCAGGAAAACAGTAGATTTTTTTATTAAATGTGATCATTTTTGCACAATTTTAAGATGTCCCTATGGATCACCATATTCAAATGCTCATCCCTTGCACCCAACCACTGTGTTCTTGGTATCTACTGCCACATGAAAAAGTACCACAGAGATGGGCACAGTGACACCTCCGAAATATTCTATTGATCAAGCAGCCACAGAACATGTCCAGATTGAAGCTGCGTGGACATAGACCTCGCTTCTCATTGAGAGAAGAATTTGTAGCCATCTGTAAACTACCACATAGCATACACCAAAGCCTGCTAAATGAAGAATGGCTGTAATTCTTTCATCTGGCTTTATGGTCCTTTCAAAGAGCCAAATAAGAAAACCAGACATTTCACTGGTACTGAATGGAATAATTGGCACTCCTCATCCGTCTTAGGGCAGGCTCAGAGATTGAAGCTGCAAAAGTGTTATAACCCCCTGGGAACAGACCTAGGGTACTGAACCCAGGGATCTTCTACCATAAGGATTCCCTTTGCTTGTAACTTTGGGTCCAACTCTGGATGTAGGAGGTTGTTTCTCTGGATGACTCTCAATTGGAGAATCTCCTCTCCTTATTTTGTATGGTGGCAGCTCTCATCCATCCATGTGCCGAAATAACACACATCTTGTGATCCACTTCCCATAACAGAGATATAGGACCTCACCACCCAATTCAATGTCTGGAACAAATGCATGACCAAGCCAATAATGGATCAACCAAGTTGGTTAGCTACTAGATAGTCAAAAGTGAAGAACTGTACTTGGTCAACATAGAAACTAAAATAAGCTGTCCTTCTGAGGCTGAGTGAAAATGGCATTTCAGCTAACAGCACTTTTGTTGAGCTTGAAAAGTCTTGACTAAGGGGTGACAGTCACAAAGTACTTTATGAGTCATGGAAGGTCAAAGATCACCTTTCAACTTCTAAAACTCACCCTGGCTACTTACCGTAGCTTTCTTTCTTTTCCTCTTCCCCCTACCCTCTCCATCAGCTTCATCATCTCTGTCCACTTCACAGTATATCTGTAATGAATTTGGATCAAGTTCAAGGAATACACAGGAAGCCTTCAGCTCCCAAAGCAAGCTGCTCCGTAGGTGGGAGAGAGAAAAGAAAACACCCTGGGGCAGCTCTGTATTTCCAGAAGATTAAAAATAATTAAACAATATGATATTCAACTTGGATTATTTCAGGACAGTGATTAATGATGTTTTCCCCTCTAATGATGCCCTCCCCTCAGCTAATCCTTCCCAGTCTCATTCCAAAGAAGATGTTGGTTAACACTTTGTTTCATTCCACGTGCTCCTAAGTAAGTCAGGGTGTATTATGCCCCCGACATGCATACGAACCAGCTGCCTCCCTCTCTCCCCTCTTGGAATAATTGAGGGTGAAAGAAAGAAGACATTCTCAAAGGTATCAGTGCTTAACTAATTACCTCCCTACCCAAGACAATCAAACTGGGGGCACCCAACAGGCTGCTCTTGGAACTAGAGGGCAGAGCATGAGTGTCCCTCAGCCAGTATTCCGGGCACTGGGTCTACCACAGCTAGCCATTCGGCAGATGTTTGTTGCATGAACACACTGTAGAAGCAATTCCTTTCCTTTTTTGATCAGGGAAAGTACATCCTTTTCCTGGGGACACAGTCTGAGAAGTGATGCCGATGCCACTATTCACATAGGATTTCTCAGATGTTGTAATGGGCTTGTGGATTCATTCATCAGGCATTTACTCAGCACCCACTATGTGCCAGACTCTGGATCCCATCTTGTAGTGCATTAAAACAAGGCTTGCTCTCACAGAGGTGGCAGCAAATTGCAAATAAATAATTACCCCAGTGACAGTAGATAGCAGTTTTGTTGCACTTAGATAGTGCATAGCATATTAAAGCACTCAGGAAATATTAATTGAATGAAGAATAACGTAAAAAAACCCAGATCATTTTTAAGTGTGACATCTCCCAAGCTCATGTCCTTGAATCTCAATGCAGCAATCTTTTGGCAGCCCAGTCTTGGGACATTTAATTTAAACTGTAATATAACAAAAGCATAGATTTTAGCTCTTGCATCTCTCCTTACCTTCAGTATGGTAGGGCAGACAGCCCTTTGCCTGAGGAAGTCAGAAGGTTCTTTTGCAAGATGACAATTTACCAAAACCACATGGAAATGGCTGAGTGTGGCAAGTTCATTTTCATAAATTCATGATAAATTTAATTTGAAATAAAACCTTGACCTTTGACTTAATGACAAGAGTAAGAACAAACTTAGCAGCTTTTACCGCACATTTTCAATTGCTTCCCCAAAGGACTTCATCAGCTTCCAGTTTGGACTTCCTAGCATAGGGACACTTAGGCTTTATTCTATAGCTCCACCAGTGGAACTGCAGCAAATAAAGGTTCATTCTTTAATCAATGCCACTTGGTTACATCTTCCTTTATTCACCCAAGACAGAAGCTTTCCATTTGGGTAACAGTGACTCTCTTTTTTTCACTTGTAGGAAGGGAGAAAACCCTTACAATTATGGGCCCAAGAAGACTGAATGGCTACACTGCATGTAAATTTAAAAAAAGACAACTTCTGTCCCACTCAGCTGCTGTCAAAAAGCAACTCAATGCAGCCTCTATGTAAGCTGGAGCTGGGCTCTTAAGCGTCCCTTCCTGAAATGTAACTCTGTGACTCTCTGACGGAAGTCTCTGTCACTGCATAAGCAAGAAGCTGACCCTACCATCCAGGAATACTCCGGGGAAACACAGAAAGATTTACCCCATCAGCTGTGGCAAAGACTCATGGTACATTCCCTTAATGACCACAGAAACATAGGACTGAGCGTCTTTTGAGAGTATTTATCACTACTTTCTTTAACCAATAATACAAACCAGATATTTTTTAAAAGGATGAAGCTTCTATGAAAAATAACCTTGGTTCAGTTCAGTTCAGTCGCTCAGTCATGTCTGACTCTTTGTGACCCCATGGACTGTAGCACGCCACACTTCCCTGTCCATCACCAACTCCTGGAGCTTACTCAAACTCATATCCATCATATCGGTGATGCCATCCAACCATCTCATCCTCAGCACAATAAACATCCATTTAATACTCATGTCCCAGTCATTAAGAGTTGAATGGTTTTCCTAGATAGTTTGCATTCATATGATAACTGTGCCACCATCATCTACAGCATATGGACTCCTTATCTATATGGAAAAAGAAGAAAGAGCAAAGAAAATGGTCTAGAGAAGTTTCTGTCCAGGCTTGGAAGGAGCATATGTCACTTTTTTTTCCCATTTCAGCGGTAGTATGAGCATGTATCTTCAAATTAACTTCAAGGGAGAATAGGAAATTTAGACTTCCAGTGTGCCTGGCAAGAAGAAAGAAGTTAGTATCTACCTAGTCTCCACTACAAGTAATATGCTTTACAGTAATAAAACGTGGAGTGGGAGAAATAGAAAGATCCCAACATTTTAAAGTGCTAAAGAAAAGATCATCGTAGGCAATGCTCCCTGGGCTCTTCCAGCAAAAGGAGGGAGAGTTGCTTAGTGATTAGGAGCATGGGCTCAGGAGTCACACATCTTGGGTTCATATCCTGATTCAACCAGTTATTAGACATGTGACACTGGGTAAAATGTCTCACTTTTTGTGTACCAAATTTACCTGCAAAGTGGAGATAATAACTGTATTTACGTCATGAAAGAGCTATTATAAGAATTAAATAAGATGAAAGATTTGAAGCACCTGTCTACTATGGAGCCTAAAATAAAGTGTAATGAGGAGGTTTTGGAAGGACTCAACCTCTGAGATGCTATTATTTTTTATTTATTTATTTTTTTTATTAGTTGGAGGCTAATTACTTCACAACATTGCAGTGGGTTTTGTCATACATTGACATGAATCAGCCATGGAGTTACATGTATTCCCCATCCTGATCCCCCCTCCCACCTCCCTCTCCACCCGATTCCTCTGGGTCTTCCCAGTGCACCAGGCCCGAGCACTTGTCTCATGCATCCCACCTGGGCTGGTGATCTGTTTCACTCTAGATAATATACATGCTGTTCTTTCGAAACATCCCACCCTCACCTTCTCCCACAGAGTTCAAAAGTCTGTTCTGTACTTCTGTGTCTCTTTTTCTGTTTTGCATATAGGGTTATCATTACCATCTTTCTAAATTCCATATATATGTGTAAGTATGCTGTAATGTTCTTTATCTTTCTGGCTTACTTCACTCTGTATAATGGGCTCCAGTTTCATCCACCTCATTAGAACTGATTCAAATGAATTCTTTTTAACAGCTGAGTAATATTCCATGGTGTATATGTACCACAGCTTCCTTATCCATTCGTCTGCTGATGGGCATCTAGGTTGCTTCCATGTCCTAGCTATTATAAACAGTGCTGTGATGAACATTGGGGTGCATGTGTCTCTTTCAGATCTGGTTTCCTCAGTGTGTATGCCCAGGAGTGGGATTGCTGGGTCATATGGCAGTTCTATTTCCAGTTTTTTAAGAAATCTCCACACTGTTTTCCATAGTGGCTGTACTAGTTTGCATTCCCACCAACAGTGTAAGAGGGTTCCCTTTTCTGAGATGCTATTAAATGAGAGGTACTAGTAAACACACAGGGCGGGAGGAAGGGGATATTAGGAAAGCATCCACAACTTGGACCAGAAATTCCCTGGATTTCCAATGCTACAGGCCAGCCAGATGTCAGATCAACTCGTCAACTTGTTAAAGATTAAATTGCTTCTTGCAGAAGAAGAAGTACACCCTTAAATGGACACAGAACTGTCTCATGGATCTCAAGGACAAAGAGAAAACTGAAACTCAGGACTGCTGAAACTTAGAGACTAGAGCCCATTAGAGAACCAGAGTCCCTTCTCTCCTTCTTTTATCTTTGCTTCTCTTTTCACATCTGCCCCATTCATTTTCCTCACTGCAAATGATTTTCTTTGTCAAGATGGAAAATAGCTGCTACCAATGTTTACGTCTCTTCTATAAAGGATAATAACCAAACTACACCCAATTCCAAATACCCAGGAGATGATCTGATTGGTCCAGCTTGGTCAGGTACCACCCTTGGCCCATTCAACTTTGGCCAAGCAGGTGGGTTCATGTTACAAGAACATGACTTCTACAGTAATCCTGTCTATCAGGATGGGGAAGTGATGCATCCCCTAAAAATGAAAAGGACAAAGTAGATTTTATTCTTCAGTTTTCTGATCATATATTGCCTTTTATTTATTTTTGTATTGACATTTCCATTATTGATTACCTTAGTTTTTCATGTACTTGTATCTTTTCTCCTCAGTTAGGTTATACTATGGTGTGAATGTGAAAGTGAAAGTGTTAGTTCACTCAGTTGTGTCTGACTCTTTGTGACCCCATGGACTGTGGTTTGCCAGGCTCCTCTGTCCATGGAATTCTCCAGACAAGAATACTGGAGGGGGTAGTCATTCCCTTCTCCAAGGAATCTTCCTGACCCAGGGATTGAACCCAGGTGTCCTGCATTGCAGGTGGATTCTTTACCATCTGAGCCACCAGGGAAGCCCCATGGTATGAATGTATACCTTCAAATTTGATATGTTGAAACCTAACACTTAAGGTGATGGCATTAGGAGATGGGGTCCTTTGGAAGTGATTCAGTTCAGTTCAGTTGCTCAGTCATGTCCGATTCTCTGCGACCCCACGAACCGCAGCACGCCAGGCCTCCCTGTCTATCACCAACTGCCAGAGTACACCCAAACCCATGTCCATTGAGTCGGTGATGCCATCCAACCATCTCATCCTCTGTCATCCCTTCTCCTCCTGCCCTCAACCTTTCCCAGCATCAGGGTCTTTTCCAATGAGTCAGCTCTTCGTATCAGGTGGCCAAAGTACTGGAGTTTCAGCTTCAACATCAGTCCTTCCAATGAACACCCAGGACTAATCTCCTTTAGGATGGACTGGTTGGATCTCCTTGTAGTCCAAGGGACTCTCAAGAGTCTTCTCCAACACCACAGTTCAAAAGCATTAATTCTTCAGCGCTCAGCTTTCTTTATAGTCCAACTCTCACATCCATACATGACTACTGGAAAAACCATAGCTTTGACTAGACAGACCTTTGTTGACAAAGTAATGCCTTTGCTTTTTAATATGCTGTCTAGGTTGGTCATAACTTTCCTTCCAAGGAGTAGGCATCTTTTAATTTCATGGCTGCAATCACTGTCTGCAGTGAGTTTTGGAGCCCCAAAAAATAGTCTCTCACTGTTTCCACTGTTTCCCCATCTATTTGCCATGAAGTGATGGGACCGGATGCCATGATCTTAGTTTTCTGAATGTTGAGTTTTAAGCCAACTTTTTCACTCTCCTCTTTCACTTTCATTTTGGAAGTGATTAGATCAAGGCTAATCCCAGCCCTCACAAATGGAATTAGTGCCCTTATAAAAGTGGCTCTCAAGAGCTCCCCTGCCCCTCCCCCACCTCGGGGAGCATACAGTGAGAAGCCACCATCTGAAACCCAGAAAAGGGCCTTCACCTGACCATGCTAGCACCCTGATTGAGGACTACCACCTCCCAGAACTGTGAGACATAAATTTCTGTTGTTAACAAGTCACCCAGTCAATGATGTTTTTGTTATAGCAGCTCAAACAGACTAAGACAGTTTATAAGTAACGAGGGTAAGTACGCTATGTACAGTTTTTTCTGTTCTACAGCTTTACACCTATATTAGGTATAAAAACACACATTGAATGAAAGAAGAAACAATCAATATGGGGGGAGGGGACAAGTCTTGCCAACCTGGGGCTTCAGAGGGTCAGTGTAACACCTTTGGATGAAAGTGGTTGAGTCATAATGAGGGCAGAGGAAAAGTAAAATTTTCCAGCTCTGTTTTTTTTTTTACCATTCTTGCAAATGACTGATTTGAGGCTTAAAAAATCAACCTGCCACTGACTGCTAACTTCTTTTGCTTATCATCCTTGGATACTGCAACTTCACTGAGTATTTTGACCCTTACCTCTTCTTGTCATCACTCATTCCTAAAACTGAACTTCAGCATAAACAGAAAAAAAACATATTTTTCACTCTAACATCACCATTATGGATTCACATGATGAATGGTTAATGTTAATTTAGTACATTTGTTACTATAGCACTCAATTCTTAACTCTGTAATCCCCCTTGTTGCTAATTCATTCATTCATTCATTCATTTACTATCCATTGAGTATCTCCCATGCACAATAGCCTGGGTTTACAACAGTGATTAAGACCCAATGCCTCTATCAAGGAGACTATAATCAGAAGTAATGAATAGGCAGTTACTGAGGAAGTTAATATACACCTTTCTCATTTTAGTGGTTCTACAGACAACAGTCAGCAAATGAAGAAACTTTACAAAAAACTGCTCCATAGCATCTAAGTAAAAAGAATCATTGGAAAGTCTACAAGTGACGTGAAGTCGCTCAGTTGTGTCCAACTCTTTGCGACCCCGTGGACTGTGGCCTACCAGGCTCCTCCGTCCATGGGATTTTCCAGGGAAGAATACTGGAGTGGGTTGCCATTTCCTTCTCCAAGTAGGTCAGGGTGAAAACATGCACCTCATTTAATGGATAGAATTTTATCCATTCCCTGTTTATAGTAGCCACAGTCTATATTTCTTTCTCTTTTCAAGTTGGAAGTCTGACTATGGTAAAATCAAAGGGCCGCTTCTCTTTTTTTTTTTTTCCTAGTCTTTCCCATCTATTTATTCTCACTGGCTTGGAATTCAATTCTCAAAGGGCATTGTAAAGAGAGAGGACTCCCTGAGAGCCTGGAGTGTGCTAAGTGTGGAAATGAGAGACAACTGCAATCTTGAGAGGTCAGTCAAGAAGAGATCTGCATTTAATTCCACTCCCTTCCCTCATTACAGTGAACCATCTGAACACCTTCAGTGGTCACAAGGTGAGGAATTGGAGAGACCTGTTTATGGAGGGAGTAGTAACTGGCCTTTTTCTTGGCTATTTAGCACTTATTCCTAGTATCCTAGCACTTACCATCACCCAGTGAAAAGGAAAGCCAACTGTTAATCCCCTCCACTCTAAATAATCGACAAGGCATCTCTTTGGAAACTCAATGGCACAGCTAGATTCACGAGAAAGAGATTGATATCACCCTCTTTCCTACAAATCTATCTACACATTCCGTTCCCCCATCACTTCTTCCAAATGTAACTGTGACACAATCAACCAAACAAAAAGTTACAGAAGGCCCTAAATACAAAAGTAACGGAAATTCCTGGTGTTGGTTAGAACTAAAGATTCTAATGTGAGAGGAACGCAAGCTCTTTGTTGGAGCTCCAGATCCCTATGTATGTGTAACTACAAGGTTTGGTTTTGCGGTAACTTGTGGATCTGAGAAGGTTGCAGAATTAGCAGTTCTTGTGTGAGAATGTGGTTCCATTATTTATTCAGAGTAAATAGTCACATAAAAGCCCACAGGAGCTGTCAAAGCCAGCATTAGACCAGGCCTGCGGGCAGAACTGTTCTTTCTTATGTCTTCTTCAGGGACCCTTTCTAAAGAAAGCATCACCACATATTTAAAACATGATGGGCCTGGTCTGACTTCATTTTGGGTGGTGCAAAACTTGGGCTGTTTTTTTCCAACTTGGGAAAACTGAAGTAGTGGCAATGCGGTTAACCTTGGGAGACTCACGACCTACACCCCTCCCACATTTATAGATTGTTCCATTCTTACTTAGTTTCCTCTTCCAAAGAAATGTGGATTCATTGTTCTACCATTACACTATTCAGCTTCTGCCAGTGAAGTGGTAGCAAATTTCAAGTCTTTCAGAGATGGGGCTTTTCTTTTTCATTTCTAGAGCCATAGATCACAATGCTTAAGTTAGTCACCACCAAATTATAGCTGGGACTTTTCTGACCTAGACCAGGGTGACAAATACGTGGAGAAGAGAGCTTGACAGTAGCCAAGGGCCTTGGTGAGAGCTTTGTGTATTTTTAAACTTTAGTAATTTAGGTTGTAGGCCCTGTTAGAAATAATTCACAAGTGGCTTTCTATAATAGAAGGAATGGCTGAAGCTCCAATACTTTGGTCACCAGGTATGAAGAGCCAACTCATTAGAAAACACCCTGATGCTGGGAAAGATTGAGGGCAGGAGGAGAAGGGAGCGACAGAGGATGAGATGGTTAGATAGCATCATCGACATAATGGACATGAGTTTGAGTAAACTCCGGGAGAAGGATAGGAGAGCCTGGCATGATGTGGTTCATGAGGTCTCGAAGAGTTGGACATGACTCAGCGGCTGAAGAACAACAGTCTGTTTTTAAAACAGCTACATTTGATAAGCACACAATGTACCCCTCCCCATGCCCCACCACCCACCCCCAGAATCCAAAGCAGATTAAAAAAGATTTCCATAGATAAATTGTGTCCTGTGGTGAACAGGACTGAAGTCCATATCAGCTGTGAGAAAAAAAAAAAACTCAATTTGTGTTTAAATGCCATTTGTAACTTTGTTTCCTTCACAGTTGCAGCTGAAGTTGTTAAACTTTGAGAGTTAAATGTTTAAAAGCTGCTCAAGGATTTTATGATGTCTGAATTCTAAAAGCAAAAGCATGTTCACCTTTTACAGAACTTGTTTAAATAATTAAATGAAAAAAGTATGCGCAAAGGGTATATTTAATAAAACCCAGGTGAGGAAGAGTCAAGGTCAATTAGGTGTTGGGGACCTTGAACCAGAGGTGTCGGGTGACCCTCTCTGCTTTGCTCTGAGACTCTGCTCCTGGCTGTTGTGCCTTCTCCACTGCCCCATCTCTAGAAGCGCCCTTGGGAATCAGTCACACAATTCAGGACCCAGTTTTGTGACCAGCAAGCACCTGTATCTATTTCTTGTTCCACCTGGATGCGAGTTGGGCAGCATTAGGGGAGAGCTTTGGAAAATGGGGACTAAGTTCAACCTTCCCTTTTCCAAGCCAAAGGATTGCAGGTGCCTCCTTCTGCACAGAAGGAGGGTCTCCCCGAGGGAACGCTTTGACTCTAAGAGGAATTTGCTGCTGGCATTG
Source organism: Cervus elaphus (assembly GCF_910594005.1). NCBI lineage: Eukaryota > Metazoa > Chordata > Mammalia > Artiodactyla > Cervidae > Cervus > Cervus elaphus. The sequence goes on along the minus strand of NC_057839.1, from coordinate 14,452,071 downwards.
CCTAGATCTCCCAACCAAGATGGAGGTGTGGCCACACCCCAGCTCACTTTCCAAGCCCATGAGCTCTCTCATCAGGACCTTGCCTGCAGCCAGAATGACTCTGGTCAGCGAACCTGAATTCTAATTCCAATGCCACCATTTGTCAGCTGTGTAACTTCAGCCTGGGAAAGATTGAAGGCAGGAGGAGAAGGGGATGACAGAGGATGAGATGGTTGGATGGCATTATCGACACAATGAACATGAGTTTAAGCAAACTCTTAGAGATGGTGAAGGACAGGGAAGCCTGGCGTGCTACAGCCCATGGGGTCGCAAAGAGTCAGACACGACTGAGGGCATGAACAACAAAAACCTTCAGCAGGTCACCTCTCCTTTCTGAGCTTCCACTCGTTTATCTGCAAAATGAGGATCATAATAACACCTAATTCACGGAGCAGTTGTGAGAACTGATGAGATAACACATGCAAAGCACTTCCTACAGGTCCTGGCATACAGTGAACACCCACCAATCATGTGCAGTTATTATAAAAATCAACATGTATCTGGCAAAGTGTCCAGCTGCTTTGAGGTTAAAACCATTAAAGTCATAGACTGTCTCATGTTGACACAAAACACCTATTTAAAATGATGTTGTGAATAGCAGCGTATCTATCAGGCCTAAAACTTACTTCTTTTAGTTGTTTCTGAACTCAGAATCAAAGTCAAATGTCTATGTAGAGTTGGAATATTGTAGTTTCCAGTCTTAAAGTAAAAATCCTCAACAATCAAGGCAGCTTGGAAATCCAATAGTTCTCTTCTATGAGAGTTCTGAAATGTCTCTTGAATCTGTTCCTTCTCTCTCTGTACTACTTTCGTGAGTTATGATGACCCAGTCTTGCTCTCTCTGACTCTATCTCCAAGCTGCTGACGTAGAAAAATACTAGGAGAACTCGAAAACATAGTAGAGTTGAACCTTGAACAATGCAGGAGTTGGGGCCAACCCTCCACATAGTCAAAAATCTCACTCATCATGACTTGCCATATAGGCTCTCCCCACTGCCCCCATACTATCAGCCCTTCTTCCTCTCCAGATAGGGTTGGATATTAAATACAGGGTGTACCTGTATAAAGAAGTCATCAAACCTTAAATCTTGACCAAGTCTTTAGCTGGACAACTCAATGGGCTGCCTTTACCCCTTTTGGAGTTTTCTCCTAAGGGTTCTTCCACTGTTCCCACCAGAGTTTAGGGCCTCCTTAAACCTCGACATTGGGGACTACCCTGGTAATCCAGTGGTTAAGACTTCCCCTTCCAATGCAGGGGGTGCATTTTTGATCCTGATCACAGTGTTAAGATCCCACATGGCTCATGGCCAAAAAAAACAAATCATAAAACAGAAGCAATATTGTAACAAATTCCCACACCAGGATCTACAATATCACTCAGAAAGTATATTTTAAAAATGTAGACTCCCCTCTGTCTCCTTCCCCACCCCACCCCACCCCACCCTACCTGCAGGTCAGTAGTCAAGACACAGGCCTGGGAATATACATGTTTCAACAGCTGTTCTGATACAACTACCTGGTTCCCGTGAGTGGACTTGCCTTTGGAAACAATGACTTAGGTCCTCCAGCAGGGTTCAGTTAGGACTTTCCTAAACTCATTGGTCCACTGTGTTACAAGGGATATAGAACCTTCTCCTTAGAAGGGCACCTGGGGAGAGGTGTGGCAGCATTCTGAACTATTCTGCCTGGTGGAGGGATACATTAGGAGAGCCACCAGGGATGGAGTGGCATGGGGGTGAAGGTAAGAGGATAAACCTAAAGTTGGACCAAGGAGGAAGGCAGGATATGACATGAGTAATGAAAGAAAAGTTCTCCAGAAACAGGGCATTTGAGAGGCAAGGAAAGAGAGGCGGGCAGGAAGCCTGAGGAAGTTGTACAGTGGTTCAGGAAAGGCTGTGCAGTGGTTCAGCCTGGGGGATTTCCAACTCACAGGACAGGAGAGATTTCACAGGACAATCAGGTGTTCCAGCCTGAATGCACGGGGATGGAGGCAAGGCTGAGCTCCTTTCTCATTTCAATAGGGTAAGTTGTGATGACACCCAGGAGACAGAGCAGATGTGAGGTGGTTCAGGGCCACTGTTGGGTACCTTGGGTGTCTCCCTCTGAGAGATCCAGGAAAGGCCAAGTGAATTTGAACAAGAGCAAAATCAGAGAATATGACTCAAGGAGATGATCTATTTAAGTGGAAAAATACTTGATGCTGATATTACCCATTGTTTCACTAGATATCTTTAAATGGAGAAAAAGATACCCAAACCAGGTTGTTCCCAGGCCTTTGGTTGCACACAGAGGGCTGTGTGTGACTCTCTGAAGGCACAAGATGAGCCAGCCAGAAGTTCTCTAAATGGAAGAAGGAATCAAGAGTTCAGGTAGAGGCACAAGCAGTCCCCTGACATAATGGAGCCATCTTGGGGCGGGCAGGTATCAGCCACAGGATGGTAGGATGTGGCACCATAAGTTGGGAATATTCTAGACAGAGCAAGACAGAGCAAGAGTCTGATGAGGAAGAGTCTTATGTGCAAAAGGGAGATCCTACTCTGAACTCTGTACTGCATACTTTACAGTCGCATGCTTCTCAGGCCTCTGCAGGTCCAATGGCCTTCTCAGCACCTGTTGGTCCTGCTTTGGCCCTCACCAAGCCATGTGGGAAATTCCAGGGCCCTGTGTGCCCTGCCTGGAAAATGGGGAATCAGAAGCACCACTATACATCCCAGTATAGTGGATGTATAGACTTGGCCTAGACTTCACCATTGCTCTCAGTCTTAAAATGCACTAGGTGTGGCACCGAGCCAAATATGGGAGTCCTCCAAAGACACACATCCTGAAGAAGGACAATGCCAAAGAATGTTCAAACTACCATACAATTGTGCTTATTTCGCATGCTAGCAAGATTATGCTTAAAATCCTTCAAGCTAGGCTTCAAAAGTACATGAACTGAGAACTTCCAGATGTAGAAGCTGGGTTTAGAAAAGGCAGAGGAACTAGAGATCAAATCGCCAACATTTGTTGGATCATAGAGAAAACAAGGGAATTCCAGAAAAATATCTATTTCTGCTTCATTGACTATGCTAAATTAAAAGACGCTTGCTCCTTGGAAGAAAAGCTTTGATAAACCTAGACAGCATATTAAAAAGCAGAGACATTACTTTGCCGACAAAGCTCTGTATAATCAAAGCTATGGTTTTTCCAGTGGTCATGTATGGATGTGAAAGTTGGACCCTAAAGAAGGCTGAGCGATGAAGGATTGATGCTTTTGAACTGTGGTGTTGGAGAAGACTCTTGAGAATCCCTTGGACTGCAAGGAGATCAAACCCATCAATCCTAAAGGAAATCAATCCTGAATATTCATTGAAAGGACTGATGCTGATGCTGAAGCTGAAACTCCAATACTTTGGTCACCCGATGTGAAAAGCTGAATCATTAGAAAAGACCCTGATGCTGGGAAAGACTGAAGGCAGGAGGAGAAGGGGATGACAGAGGATGAGATGGTTGGATGGCATCATCTGCTTAATGGACATGAGTTTGAGTAAGCTCTGGCAGATGGTGAAGGACAGGGAAGATTGGCGTACTGCAGTCTGTGGGGTTGGAAAGAGTAACACAATTGAGCAACTAAACAACAGCAACAAAGCCTTTGACTGTGTGAATCACAGCAAACTGTGGAAAATTCTTAAAGAAATCAGAATATCAGACCACTTTACCTGCCTCCTGAGAAACCTGTATGCAAGTCAAGAAACAACAGTTAGAACCAGACATGGAACAATGGACTGGTTCAAAATTGGGAAAGGAGTATGACAAGGCAATATATTGTCACTGTTTATTTAACTTATATGCAAAGCACATCATGTGAAGTGCTGAGCTGGTTGAACCACAAGCTGGAATCAGGATTGCTGGGAGAAATATCAATAACCTCAGATATGAAAATAATACCACTCTAATGACAGAAAGTGAAGAGGAACTAAAGAGCATCTTGACAATAGTGAAACAGGAGAGTGAAAAAGCTGGCTTCAAACTCAGCATTCAAGATCATGGTATCTGGTCCTATCACTTCTAGCAAATAGAAGGGGGAAAAGTGAAAAAAGTGGCAGATTTTATTTTCTTGGGCTTCAAAATCACTGCAGATGGTGACTGCAGCCATGTAATTAAAAGATGCTTGCCCCCTGGAAGGAAAGCCATGACAAACCTAGAAAGTATATTAAAAAACAGAGACATTACTTTGCCAACAAAGGTCCATATAATCAAAGCCATGGTTTTTCTAGTAGTCATGTATGGATATGACAGTTGGACCATAAGGAAGGTTGAGCACCAAAGAACTGATGCTTTTGAATTGTGGTACTGAAGAAAACTCTTGAGAATCCCTTTGATAGCAAGGAGATCAAACCAGTCAATCCTAAGGAAATCAACCCTGAATATTCCTTGGAAGGACTGATGCTGAAGCTGAAGTTCCAATACTTTGACCAGCTGATGTGAAGCGCTGACTCACTGGAAAATACTCTGATGCTGGGAAAGACTGAGGGCAGGAGGAGAAGGGGACAGTAGAGGATGAGATGGTTAGATAGTATCACTGACTCAATGCACATGAATTTGAGCAAACTCCAGGAGATACTGAAAGACAGAGGAGCCTGATATGCTGAAGTCCAAGGGGTCACAAAAAGTTGGACATGACTTAGCCAATGAACAATAACAAAAAGAGATTTGGAGCCACCCATGGTTACGCTCAGAGAAACAAGCCGCTACTCTGACATTCTCTGGTTTGTTTTTACTAAACTGGTTGCTTCAATAATTTTCTATCCTAGTTCCCACTTCAAGGTTTCATACTGTAGTAGATACTGGGGTGTCTTCCCTTCTAAAAGAACCCCAATCTTGTCCAGGTAGCCTGGTACTCAGGAAAAACTGATCCCACTCCTAGCCCCAAGAGTGATCGGATAAGAGTAAGGAAAATCTCATTTTCCTAGTCAAGTTTGTTCAGGAGGGATTATGTGACCTAATTCCAGCCAAAGAAACATGAAGGGAAATCTGACCATTTCTGGAGAAACTTTTCAATCTTCCAAGAGAGCTATAGGAAGAGATTGTGTTCCCCTTTCCTCCGCAGACATTGCCATGTCTGGACATGTAGCCCCAAACTACTGTGGCCATCTTGCTACCAGAATGCAGTGGAAGCCAGCTTTAAAGATGAGACATAGGAGTGTTGATGAGAACATGGGTCTTTTAAGAGACCAGGACTGAGCCATTGAGTCAACTCATTCTGAAGTCCACTCTGCCCTGGACTTCCAGTTACGTGAAATAATACACTCCTTCATTGTTTAAAACAATGTGAGTCAGGGTTTCTACTACTTGTAGCTGAAAGCATTCTGATTGTTTTAAGTCTCAAGAGGAAAGGGAAGCATCTGAATAGATCTTTTTCATTCTTTCCCGAACTTGTAAAGAATGGAAGGGTGGTTTCCACTTGCTATTCCAGTCCTCCCCGTTACTGAATTAGTGTTTCTACCTCTACGTGACCTCCAGTATTTGCAGCGTGTATAGGGCATCTGTTGAATTGATGCAATTCAAAAGGAAGAAATTGTTTGAAGCAATGGGACACAGGAAAGGAAAGAAGAGGGAAGTAAAGGTTATGGATGAAAGTTCTAGACACTGTATAAAATCTTACAAAGTGTCCATGCAGACGCAGTTATGGCACACATACCTACAATGCAATTCCAAGTCACCTTTCACACCCCGTGCTCTTGAGGACCTCTCCTAGAGAGCTACACTGTCCTATACAGTAGCCAACAGCCATCAGCCATTTGTTCTAGCCACTAGACACGTAAGGTGATTTAAAATTTTAATTAAAATTAAATAAAAAATTCAGTTCTTTAGTCACACAAGCCACATTTTTATTCTCAATAGCCATACATGGCTACCATATTGGACAGAACAGACACAGAACATTTCTATCATTGCAGAAAGTTCTATTGGACAGCACCGTTATAGCACCATCTCCGTATTCAAAGTGGAACAATAACCAGAGAACCTATTCCAGGCTTAGGAAGCAGGAAAGATGGATGGCACAGTGTCATGGACTCAGTTTTGTGATGAGTCCTGGCTATGAACTTTAGCTTTCTCATAATAGAAATGAAGATATTTACTAGCAGGATGTTGAGAGGAGTAGAATTGATATATATGGAACACCTAGGAAGGGTCTTATCACACTGTATGTGATCAATGACAGTAAATATTACCCCTGGTTTACTTCCTTGGAAACAGGTTATGCAAAATTTTGTTGTGGCCGTCCAACCTTTGATACTCAAAGGGTGGTCCCCAGACCAGCAACATCAGCCTCACCTCAGAGAATTTAGAAATGCAAACTCTCAAGCCCCACCTTAGAGCTATTGAATCAGAATTTAAATTTTAAATTTTAACAAGATCCCCACTTGATTGATATGCACATTAAATATTAGGAAGCACTGGCAAAAATTCAAAATAAGTGAACTATGTGAACACATAAAAAGGATCTGGAACACATAAAAAGGATAACTAGATTACAGAACCTTGACCATAACTTTGATTCCTCAGTTTGAAGAGTCTATGAGAGACTAATGGTTAAGCCCAGCAATGATGGGACCTTGGTCAAGAAGGAGAGACCAGGACAGACAGCCCTTGCACCATCCTAGCAAAATAGTGCTGCAAAAAGCAGAATCTGACAGTTCCCTGGGTGGCTGATCTGGTGGCATCCCTGAATTCTCCCAGAAGAATAACAAATTACTCCCAAAGTTAATGGTTTAAAACAACAATACAGTAATTATTTATTATCTCTCACAGTTACTGCAGGTCAGGAATTCAGACAGGGCACCAGACCCTGGTAGTTCAGCTGGTAAAGAATCTGCCTGCAATGCAGGAGACCCTGGTTCAATTCCTGGGTCAGGAAGATCCACTGAAGAAGGGATAGGCTACCCATTCCAGTATTCTTGGGCTTCCCTGGTGGCTCAGCTGGTAAAGAATCTGCCTGCAATGTGGGAGACCAGGGTTCAATCCCTGGGTTGGGACGATCCCCTGGAGAAGGGAAAGGCTACCCACTCCAGTATTCTGGCCTAGAGAATTCCATGGTGTTGCCAAGAGTCAGATATGGCTGAGTGACTTTCACTTTCATTTTTCACTTTCCCCATATCTGGGGCCTCAGCTGGAAGATGTACTGAGGGCTGGAATCATCTGAAGGCTCCTCCAACCACATGTCTGGCAGTAATGCTGGCTGTCAGTAAGGGGCTTCCTTACCATTGTTGGTTGGGATACACACAGATGGTCTCTCCATGTGGGCTATCTTCCTCAGAAAATGGTGGCTGGGGTCCAAGGACAGTGAGAGAGAGAGAGAGAGAGAGAAAGAACTGAACAGAAGCCATATTGCATTTTATGACCTTGGAAGTCACGCAGCATCACCATTGCCACATTCTGTTGGTCAAGGTAATTACAAAGGTCTGCCCAGGAAGGCAACAGAGAGAGACCCAAGGCATGTCAAGGTCATACTCTGACATAAAAACAGAGGTACATCAAGCTCACATTGTAAGAATACCTTGTGGGAAGTGATATTTCTGTGATGGCCATAAAATTGAAGCCACCATATTATGGCCATCTTTGGAAAACAATATCTGCCACGTGAAAATTTTTTTTAGTTCAATCTATTTGAGATCTCAAATCCCCACACCCACCACCATTATCATAAACAAGTTCTTATTTGGTATCTTCCACGTGGAGGGCACCATATTTTGATTCATATTTATCTTATTGCAGGAGTTACAGGATGTTCATCTCCCTTCAGTGTACCTCATCCTTGGGAATTCTGTTTTGTTTTTTTTTTTCCAAAAAAGATAGCCTGAAAGTTAATTTCAATTCCTATTCTGTCTTCTTCTCTTACATTATTTCATTAAAGTCAATCTCTTTGGATGTGGCATGAAAGGACTTCAAAAATAAAGTGAGAATAAGTGGCATCAGTAAAGATAATGGCTCATTCACTAGTACTAAGTTCTCAAATAGGTTTTTGGCAGCTCTACAGTTTGAGAGTCCATGCTAATGGCAAAATAATTATAGCAAAATGTGCCCATGCATTAAAATTTTGATTTCCAATTTTGTAGCTATCTAAGTACCTTATATTTTCAGACTAAAACTTTTCTCTCTGTATTTTCATCTTCATAATAAAACTTTCTTGGCAAGACTGATCTCAATCTGTTTGGTGGTTCTTAGAGTAGAATCAAGAAAGAGGGAGGAAGAGATAGAGTTTTCTACACGTGACAAAATGAAAAATGCTAATGTTTGTTTCTCATTTTAAAAAAATCAAAGGCGAAACTACAATCGGATCTGGCCTACAGTCATTCATCCTAAAAAATGGAGGAAGAGAAGCATAAGGCAACTGGATACAGAGTTGGCACAGACTTCCAGAGTTTCTAGTTCTATACAGTCTTCTTTGTCCCTTTTCACTAGATCTAACGTAAGAGGATCTGCCCCTGTGATAGACCTTTCTTCTCACCCTGTCCTAACCGCTGTTAACATCTCAGGGCTCCCATTATTTCCTTCTTCTAGAAATTTCACACACACATACATAGACACACAATCATTCACCACATATGTATCACTTACACAAACTTGCATGCACAGTGACAAACACACAGTCACACATTCACATGGTCACTCACACACAAAGCCATTCCCAAGCACATATGTACACACACACACACACACACACACACAAGCCTAGCACAATGCACTTCCTGACTTGAACATCCCAGTTCATCCACCTCTGAGCAGGAGAAAACCTTCCATCTTTTGGGATGTTTCCATATGACAATAGCAACTTTCACGTTCAAGACCCCTGTGCCCAGGATCCTAAACCTTTTCTGTGCCAACAGTATATGACTCCACCCTATTATTTTCTGCTAATCAAGATGATCAGAATGTGATTTAAAGTAAGTGAAATTTGCATAAGGTTAATGCTGAATCTGTTCTAATTTATTTTTAATTTCACAAAAGTCTTTTATGTGTATTGATTGGAAAAGACCTGAATCAGGAAGAAAAAAGACTTTTTGAGAACGTGAGAGTGTAGACATTATCAGACAGCAGAAGAACAGATTCCAGATGAGAGAGAATAATGTATATCAAAAGAAGAAGGAACAGACATTTCTATTTATCCTATCAATTGTACCTATATGCCTGGTATTTCACATTTGTATTGATATTTAACCCTAGCAACATCTTTGGGCATGGGCACCAAGTCCATTGTAATGGTAATAAAATTGAAGCTAGGAGAGCTTAAAGGATATGCTCTAAGTCACATAGCTAGTAAGTGGATGACCTAGGACCCAAATCCAGTTATGTCTGACTCCTAATCCTGACAACAAGTAGTGGAAACTCAAGTATTTGATCACCTTTTAGAAGAGCTGTTCAGATTTACCAGAATCAAGGAAGAAAGCTACATTCTTTGATTATCAACTTTAAACTGTAAGTAGCCACATCTTTTAAACTGCATATAATGACAATCTTACTTGAAGGCTAGCCTGGCAAGCATTGTTCAAACGATGACTTAGTGAGAGCTAAGACTGAGGAAATTACTATGGCAATTTTCTCTCTTTCCTTTACAATACTAAAACTCCCAATTTTAGCTAAGGTCATGACCACATTTCTTAGTTTCCTTTATAGCTAGATATGGGAAATAGATGGAACTATCACATAGTTTCAGTAAACTTCCTCAAAGAAAGTTGAAATATGCCCTTTGCCCCTTTCATCTCCATTGCTTCTTCCTCCTTAAAGCTTGGGTCTGATGACTTGAACTCGCCACCATCTTGGACTCTGAGGACAAAGGCCTCACTTTAGAGACAGTAGACCAGTGAGCTGCAGAGTCCAAGTTTTCAAGGACTTCGAGGAAGCAGAGTTCATTCATTCCTGGACGGCCCACTTCCTACTCACACACAAGAAAGCAATGTCTTACTTGCGCTCCTATAATTCGAGTCTTCACTGCTTGCAGTCAGAGCTGATCTCAACAGGCTCATCACAGAGACAGGGACTGCCGTGTGTCAGCAGCTTCCAAAGTCATACAGCCTTCTGGCCCTTTAAAAAAAAAAAAATCCCTGGGTCTCTTCATAGACTCACTTCCCTCCACAAAAAGCCTAAAGCCCTCAAGCACTGGGTACTCAATTACCATCTATTGTCAATAAAGTCAATTAAATGTCATTAAGTTTCATATTTTTTTCCATTTCTTTATTTTATTCCTCACTGTTATTTTTACTTGCACATGCTGTTTAATCTGGTTTGCCAAACTTGTGCCTTTGTGCTCTTTAAAAACTTTCATTATAGTTTTCATGTTAAAGGGATCCTGATAATTTTACCCTCTCCTCACTGAATGATGTAAGGTTGAAGGATCAGAACAGACCCGAGGGCAAAGGGAAAATGAAATCAAATGCTCTCAGCAATTCACCAGGAAGCTTTGTTTTTTTACCTAGAACATCTCTGTGTTATAGATTTGCTTTCTCTCATTTTTGATGAGAATATAAACCCACAGCCTCACAGACATAGAAAAGAAACTTATGGTTACCAAAGGGAAGTGGTGGGGTAGGAGGAGGATAAATTAGGAATATGGGATTAACAGATACACATTATGTATATAAAATAGATGAGTTTTACTATATTGCACAGAGAACTATATCCAGTATTGCATAATAACCTATATTGGAAAAGAATTTTTAAAAAGAATATATATATATACACGTACATACACACACATATATACAATCACTCTGCTGTATATCTGAAACTAACACAATGTTGTAAATCAGCTATACTTCTATTGAAAAAAGTAAGTTAAAGAAAAAATATAAATCCACTAACCAAAAACTCTCTCTTTATCTTCTATATGCTGAGAACACCATATGAATATGTAGTAGGCAATTAAGTATTCACAACAATCGAAGGGAAACCCAAAATCTAAAACTCTAATCTTCATTTATGATATTTTATTATTCTTCTTTAATTCACTGCACCAGAAGCTTAGGGAAAGTGGTTACTTCAGCAGGAGGTGACCCAGAGGGGAGGCTGGGAGAGAGACGGGGGAAGCGAGAGGGCGTTGGAGGAGGCTTCACACGCTCCCAGGGCTGCCGTTCTGACCCTGAAGTCACACCCAGTCGGCTCTCCACCGTAGGCCAGGCTCCACGCCAACACCACCCAGTCGCTGTGAGCTCCACGGCAGCGTGACGGCTGCGCCCACAGCACGTGGTGGGCCGGAAGGAGCAGAGGGAATCTCAGAGTTCTGCCCTGAGGTGGGCAGCTCTCCTTAAGACAGGCAGGCCAGGGAGGTGCTTCCGCAGAGTTGTACTGTCTTCACATTTGGCTCAGTCAGTGCTCATAGCTAGTCTGCACGCACGCCCAGCGATGTCTGCTCCTACATGTCATCAGCCCCACTCACTTTTCTCACTGAAAAAGCAGTGGAAATAAGTGAACCTGTAGGCTGCCCACACTTTCTGGTACTACCTCTGATCTGCCCAACAGCACATGAAGTTCCATCTCTGTTGCATGAACCCAAGTCCATCAAACTCATTGCCTCTGTGCAAGGTTTGACTAGAAAAGGGGCCCAATAAACCCCCAATGAAATCAGCTGGCCAGCTCTCAGGATATGACTGAGAGAAATATTTGGATGGAATAAACCAACTACTATGAACCAAAAGTTAAATGAGAGAACTTCTGGTAATGGAAGGATACTGAGGCAAAATGAAATAGCAATAAGCAAACAATAGTAATAGCTAACATTTAGTGAGCATTTACTGGGTAAAATATTATGCTATATACTTCTAATAAAAGTCCTTTATCAGATATGTCTGTTGTGAATACATTCTTCCAGTCTGTGGCATATCTTATTCTATAGGTAGTGTCTTTCTCAGAGCAGAAGTTTTGTTGTTTTGTTTTGTTTTAACTGAAGTTCAATTCACCAATTTTTTCTTTCATGAATGTAACACCTCTGGTGTTACATCTAAAAAGTCATTGTCATACCCATGGGCATCTAGATTTTCAATTGTGTTGTCTTCTAGGAGTCTTATATTTTGCTTTACATTTAAGTCTATGAATCATTTTGTGTTCATTTTTGTGAAGTGTGTAAGATATGTTTCTAGATTTTTTTTTTGCACATGGATGTCCAGTTGTTCCAGCACCATTTGTTAAAAAGACTATCTTTGCTTCATTGTACTGCTTTTGCTCCTTTTCAAAGATCAGGTGACTACATTTATGTGGGTCTATTTCTGAGTTCTCTTTTCCATTCCAATGATCTATTTATCTGTTCTTTCAACACTCCCACACTGTCTTGATTACTATAGCTTTACAGTAAGTTTTAAAATTAGGTAGTTTCAGATTTTCAACTTTGTTCTTTTCCTCCAATGTTGTGCTGCATATTTTGCATCCTTGGCCTGTCCACATAAACTTTAGAATAAGTAATTAACCTCCAATTAAAATAAATAAATTTTTTTAAAAAGAAAAATTATTATAGGCAATTATCCTCCAATTGAAAATAAATTTTAAAAAGATAATCTATGTTAAAAAAAAAAAAAACTTGCTGATATCCATAAAACAACTTGCTAGGATTCTGATGGGCAATGCACTGAATTTATATATCAAGTTGGGAAGAATTGACACCTTGACAACATTGAATCTTCTTATCCATGAACATGGCATATCTCTCCTTTTATTTAGCTCTTATTTCTCCCATCAAAGTTTTATAGTTTTTCTCATATAGTTCTTAAAGATATTTTGTTTGATTTATACCAAGTGCTATACTTTGGGAGGGTGATGTTAATGGCATTGTGTTTTAAATTTCAAATTCGCTTGTTCATTGCTAATGTCCAGGAAAGTCATTGACTTTTTTATATTAATTTTTTACCCTGAAACTTTGCTAAAATTACTTATTATTCCAGGAAGTGTTTTGTTGTTGTTCACTCTTTTGAGCTTTCTATATAGACAATTACATCATATGCAAAGACATTTTTATATCTTCCTTCTCAATCTGTATACCTTTTCTTTTCTTATTGTATTACCTAGGACTTTCAGTATGATGCTGAAAGACAGTGATGAGAAGACATTCTTGCTATGTTCCTGATTTTTGCAGGAAACATTATACTACACACTTCATATGCATGTCTCAGAAAACCCTTGCAAAGACCTTGTAAGATAAGAACTATTGTATTCTTATTTTTTCATGTGAGAATACTGAAACAGAGAGGTCATGCCCAAGATTACATGGCTTTCAAGTGGCTTGAGAAGAGATTTAAGCTCTGACATTCTGCCTCCGGCATCCAGTTTCTGAAACACTATTTCGGGCACTAAGTTCAGTTCAGTCACTCAGTCGTGACCGACTCTTAGAGACCCCACGGACTGCAGCATGCCAGGCCTCCCTGTCCATCACCATCTCCTGGAGCCTGCTCAAACCCATGTCCATTGAATCAGTGATGCCATTCAACCATCTCCTCCTCTGTCGTCCCCTTCTCCTCCTGCCTTTGATCTTTCCCAGCATCAGTGTTTTTCCAATGAGTCAGTTCTTCGCATCAGGTGGCCAAATATTGTAGCTTCAGCTTCAGCATCAGTCCTTCAAATGAATATTCAGAACTGATTTTATTTAGGATGGACTGGTTGGATCTCCTTGCCATCCAAGGGACTCTTAAGAGTCTTCTCCAACACCACAGTTCAAAAGCATCAATTCTTCAGTGCTCAGTTTTCTTTATAGTCCAACTTTCACATCCATACATGAACACTGGAAAAACCACAGCTTTGACTAGATGGACCTTTGTCAGCAAAGTAATGTCTCTGCTTTTTAACATGCTTTCTAGGTTGGTCATAGCTTTTCTTCCAAAGAGCAAGTGTCCTTTAATTTGAAGGCTGCAGTCACAATCTGCAGTGATTTTGGAGCCCCCCAAAATAAAGTCTCTCACTGTTTCCATTTTTTCCCCACCTATTTACCATGAAGTGATGGGACTGGATGCCATGATCTTAGTTTTCTGCATGTTGAGTTTTAAGCCAACTTTTTTACTTTCCTCTTTCACTTTCATCAAGAGGCTCTTTAGTTCTTCTTCGTTTCTGCCATAAGGGTGGTGTCATCTGCGTATTTGAGGTTATTGATATTTCTCCCAGCAGTCTTTATTCAAGCTTGTGCTTCATCCAGTCTGATGTTTCACCTGATGTACTCTGCATATAAGTTAAATAAGCAGGGTGACAATATACAGTCTTGACGTACTCTTTTCCCGATTTGGAAACAGTTTGTTGTTCCGTGTCCAGTTCTAACTGTTGCTTCCTGACCTGCATACAGGTTTCTCAGGAGGCAGGTTAGGTGCCCTGGTATTCCCATCTCTTTCAGAATTTTCCACAGTTTGTTGAGATTCACGTAGTCAAAGGCTTTGGCATAGTCAATAAAGCAGATGTAGATGTTTTTCTGGAACTCTGTTGCTTCTTCGATGATCCAGTGGATGTTGATAATTTGATCTCTGGTTCCTCTGCCTTTTCTAAGTCCAGCTTGAACATCTGGAAGTTCACGGTTCACGTACTATTGAAGCCTGGCTTGGAGAATTTTGAGCATTACTTTGCTAGCATGTGAGATGAGTGCAATTGTGGGGTAGTTTGAACATACTTTGGCATTGCTTTTCTTGGGATTGGAGTAAAAACTGACCTTTTCCAGTCCTGTGGCCACTGCTGAGTTTTCCAAATTTGCTGGCATATTGAGTGCAATGCTTTCACAACATCATCTTTCGGGATTTGAAATGGCTCAGCTGGAATTCTATCACCTTCACTAATTTTGTTCACAGTGATGCTTCCTAAGGCTCACTTGACTTTGCATTCCAGGATGTCTGGCTCTAGGTGAGTGATCACACTATCGTGATTATCTGGGTCAGGAAGATCTTTTTTGTATAATTCTTCTGTGTATTCTTGCCACCTCTTCTTAATATCTTCTGCTTCTGTTAGGTCCATACCATTTCTGTCCTTTATTGTGCCCATCTTTGCATGAAAATTTCCCTTGGTACCTCTTAATTTTCTTGAAGAGATCTCCAGTCTTTCCCATTCTATTGTTTTCCTCTATTTCTTTGCACTGATCACTCAGGAAGGCTTTCTTATCTCTCCTTACTATTCTTTGAAACTCTACATTCAAATGGGTATAGCTTTCTTTTTCTCCTTTGCTTTTTACTTCTCTTCTTTTCTCAGCTATTTGTAAGGCCTCCTCAGACAACCACTTTGCCTTTTTGTATTTGTTTTTCTTGGGGATAGTCCTGATCATCGGAGAAGGCAATGGCACCCCACTCCAGTACTCTTGCCTGGAAAATCCCATGGGTGGAGGAGCCTGGTAGGCTGCAGTCCATGCGGTCGCGAAGAGTCGGACATGACTGAGCGACTTCACTTTCACTTTTCACTTTCATGCATTGGAGAAGGAAACGGCAACCCACTTCAGTGTTCTTGCCTGGAGAATCCCAGGGACAGGGGAGCCTGTTGGGCTGCTATCTATGGGGTTGCACAGAGTCAGACACGACTGAAGTGACTTAACAGCAGCAGCAGCAGTCTTGATCATTGCCTCCTGTACAATATCACGAACCTCTGTGTATAGTTCTTCAGACACTCTATCAGATCTAATCCCTTGAATCTATTTCTCACCTTCATTGTATAATCATAAGGGGTTTGATTTAGGTCATATCTGAATGGCCTAGTGGTTTTCCCTACTTTCTTCAATTTCAGTCTGAATTTGGCAATAAGGAGTTCATGATCTGAGCCACAGTCGGCTCCCAGTCTTGTGTTTATTGACTACATAGAGCTTCTCCATCTTGGCTGCAAATAATATAATCAATCTGATTTTGGTATTGACCATCTGGTGATGTCCATGTGTAGAGTCTTCTCTTGTGTTGTTGGAAGAGGGTGTTTGCTATGACCAGTGCATTCTCTTGGCAAAACTTTGTTAAGTCTTTGCCCTGCTTCATTTTGTACCCCAAGGCCAAATTTGCCTCTTACTCCAGGTATCTCTTGACTCCCTACTTTTGTATTCCAGTCCCCTATAATGAAAAGGACATCTTTTCTTGGTGTTACTTCTAGAAGGTCTTATAGGTCTTCATAGAACCATTCAACTTCAGCTTCTTCAGCATTACTGGTTGGGACATAGACTTGGATTACTGTGATACTGAGTGGTTTGCCTTGGAAACAAACAGATCATTCTGCCATTTTCGAAATTGTCATTTTGAGATTCAAGCACTAAGACATCCTGTGAAAAACTGTCAAGATCTGGAGATGCTCAGACTTTCAACCAGTACACACATCCACTGAGGTAAAAAGATCAACACATATTGCAAAAGTTACTCAACTGATTTTAACATTTAGAATCTATCTGAATTATATTTTAATAGATACATTAAAAAAAACTCAGTGGAATCAGTCTGGTTAATTTGCCGTATTCCTCTGTTATAATTTAATTTCATCATATACATGCTACTAGACTTGACACTGTTAGCTATCATACAACATAGATTAATGTGACACTGACCCAGATCACTGAGGTCCCTACTCTAAAATGCAATGGATATTTTGAAAGTACAGATTGCAATAGATATTTTGAAAGTACAGATAGTGGCATCACCTGAAATCATTTAACAAGAGCAAACCTGATGAGACTGAATATTATCATCATAGGCAATATCCTATGCTCTATGTCCAGAAACGGCTTAACTTTCATACTGGGTGGAAGAAGAAATAAATCACACTTCATCCTCTTTGCCCGGAAATGATTTACAAGTGAGATCAGATCTTGGGAAAGGCCTTTCTTTAAGCAGGAAAAGTAGTACTTCTCCTTTCTGTGTAAACTTCCTACCAAATGAAATTCAGTTGAGTTTTGACTTAGAGGGGAAGAATTGGGAGATAAACTATTGCTGAGTTTCTGAAAGTACACAGTTCAGGGCACAGAGGAGGCTCTTCAAAAATAATTTTAAAAGATTTAATGAATAAAAGAAAGAACCACACTTTTTTTTTTTTTTTTTTTAGTAATGGGTCACATTATCCTGAAGTTACATCTGTGTCCTGAATAGGGTTATTTGTGTAATAGGATCCAGAATGGGGATCCAAGCTGTGGCCTTCCTGCATACTCTGCCATTCCACTGGGCATGCATAGACAGTAGATGAGCGGCAATTTATTCCCATAAGGACCCCAAGTGTCTCATGGGAGAATCAGTGATTGAATGCAGTGAGGCTCAGAGATATCACAGTTGTTGAAATTAAGTCTGAGCACCTCAGTTCTCCAGTCATGTTCATCCTTAGGAAGAGACTGTAGGTACTGTATTGGTTTCCTACGGCTGCTGTTACAAATTACCACATCCTTGTTGCTTAAAACACACATTTATTCTCTTGCAGTTCTGGAGGCCAGAGATTCAAACTCACTATCCCTGAGCAGAAATCAATGTGAAGCAGGGCTCCTTCCAGAGACTCTTGGGAAACACCCATTCCTTGCCTCTTCCAGCTTCTGTAGCTTCACCACCCCATGGCTTGTGGCCACATCACTGCAATCATGAAGGCCAGCACCTTTGAACCTCCCTCGTATCTGGCTACAGATCATTTTCTCTTCATTGTCTGGCATATCTGCCTTTTGTAGGGATACATGTGATTACATTTGGGACCCACCCTGATAATCCAAGATAATCTCCCCATCTCAAGAACCTTAACTTAATCACATCTGCAAAGACTCTGCCATATACCTTAACATACCCAGATGCCAGGGATTCAGATCTGCAGGGGCCTTTATCCAGTCTACTGGGCTTCCCAGGTAGCTCAGTGGTAAAGAATCCACCTGCCAATGTAGGAGACACAGGGGACAGGGGTTTAATCCCCAAAGATCCCCTGAAGGAAGAAATGATAACCCACTCCAGTATTCTTGCCTGGAGAATCCCATGGACAGAGCAGCCTGGTGGGCAACCGTCCATATAGTCACAAAGAGTCAGATGCAGCTGAGTGACTGAGCATGCATGCACACCCAATCTGCCACAGGGGAAGAAGGGGACGACAGGGAAGAAGGGGACGACAGAGAATAAAATGGCTGGATGGCATCACCGACTCAATGGACATGAGTTTGAGCAAGCTCTGGGAGATGGTGAAGGACAGGGATGCCTGGCGTGCTGCAGTCCATGGGGTCCCAAAGAGACATGACTGAGTGACTGAATGACACAGCCTGACCAAGGGGCCTGTGACGGAACAGTCTCCTCTCCCGGTCCCCAGAAACTGTGCTGTCATCCTAGGGTGAAGGGGTGCTGCTACACAATGGCTCCAATTACAGCGGTATATGTCAATCTGCTATTTAAATGCAATTTACTTGGCTGTTAATATAGCTAAGGAAATACAGATCTGCTCACCATTCAGCTACTTTGCATCATGTTGTCAAGCCCCAAATGATTTGTTTTTTTGCCTGGAGCAGAATTTCAATTTAATGAATGCTGTAAAAATGAATATGAGCATATTTCTGTGGAATTAAGTTATAAAATGTTAAATTTAGTATACATTTTTCTGAGGTGTGGCTCATTCGTGACTTTCACTGCTATCATCTCGTGTTTGCACAACTGATATAACTGTCAATTCAACATGAAAACAGTGTTTGAAAATCAGCGGACATGTCACTAAGCTCAGGGCTGAATCTGTCACTGAATTCTGTGCTTATTTATATTCTTAGTCTCTTGACTTTGTTGGTGGGAGTGGGGGGTGATAATGAGTATGATGTCACTCACATGGGGGTCTAATGTTCACCCAGACATAGTACAAGATACTTAAACCTTATCGAGAGGATTTTTTCTGTTCTAACCACAGAAAGGAACACTGATATAAGCAATAGGCATAACACTGGAAATAGGAGGGACTCTCTGAGAGTTCAGAGTTCAGCTACAGCTCTGCTGAGAGTTCTGGGGAACGGGCGGCAAAGAAGGTTCCAGAAAGCATCAGAGCAGACCCTCTTGCTAACGACCATCCTTCTGTCCATGAAGGCTCCAGTGCCTTTTCCTCTTGCTCTTTATCAGCAGGTGGTGCCTGCCACATTCTTTCCTAATGGCCTAGGAAGGGGATCCCAGTTGCAAAAGTGGCTGTGTGCACAGTTGGGTAGGTCTTATGATGAAAAAGCCAGCCCAAGTCCCTCTTCTTTGGTTTCTGAGAGGCTCAGGATGGCTTGTGAAAGAAAACAGATGCTCAGCAGCTGCCCTCAAGGTTACAAACAACAGCAGCCCCCGTCTCCTCACCAGCCCCTGCTAGTCCCACAAATAATACATATTCTCCTTCACAAGGACTCCTTCACAAGGACTCACCAGGCCGCCAGTCAATGGTTGACAGAAATGGAAAATCGATTTTAGATTTCTCTCTGCTGGGAATTAAGTATATTCCTTAGAAATAATGAATTATGAGGTCATCGAGGGCTTGTTCTCTTTCCTGCTTGCAGAGACATTTTAATTTTAGAAGAAAAAGTGACTAATTTAACTGGACATTCTAATTCCAGTGATGTGCTTTTCCCCATTTTAATGTCAGTTGAATCACAAAAATGTTCATTTTTCTCTCCTCATTCCTCCTCAGGGTTCAGGAAGAACCATGTTGCCAAAGGGGAAAAGAAACTGGGTAGCTCCTGCTCCCTCCACCCACCTTCTAAGCAACCAAATGTAGTTCTGGCCTCATTCAGCCTGTGCTTTCACCGTTCTCTGTGGGGCCATTCCACTCACCAGCAAGATACCCACAAGGCAACATTTTCCATGCTTTTTAGATAGTGGAAGGATATAAGGGAGACCATGTTCAGAACCCAGGATATTCAATAGGGTGGGGAGAGGTTTGATAAACAAAAACAAATTCTCTTATGTTTAATGGAATCAATACCTGTGTTGATTTTCTCACACAATCCTTGCAACCTCCCTTGGATGTCACACTATAAACCAGAATTGATATTAGAACCCGCATAACACAGTCTGCATTTTTCAGCCCCCTGCTCTCTTCTGCTGCTGCTGTTGCTGCTAAGTCGCTTCAGTCATGTCCGACTCTGTGTGACCCCATAGACGGCAGCCCACCAGGCTCCCCCGTCCCTGGGATTCTCCAGGCAAGAACACTGGAGTGGGTTGCCATTGCCTTCTGCAATTGTTCTCATCTAGTGGTCTCCAAACTTAAGAAGACATCAGCATCACCTGGAAGGCTTGTCAAACTGAAATGCTGAGCCTCACCTGAGAATTTCAGATTCCGTAGATCAGAGGTTCACAGGTTGAGACTGGCAACTCTAGTGGCTCTCTCTGATCATCAACAATCATATTCTAAATAGACTCAAGGAAGAGCTTCAAATACAGGATGTCATTCTTTGTCTCCTGTTCCCGTCTCTACTTCCTAAAAGAGAAACTGAGAGGGATGGCTGGTATACTCAAGGCCAAGTAGAGAAAAAGAAAAGGGAAGGAAGAAGAGATACCTATTTCTCTTATAACAATGTCTCAATCCAAATAAACTCTCTATAGTGGACCAGGGCATCCATCCTGAAGACCATGGCTTTGAAGTGAAGCTCCCCTTGGAAGTGAATGCCTCCTTTACATGGGCAGGACTTAACGCTATGGGAATGACTTTTTTTTTCTCTCCACCATCCCAGCTCTTAAGTTAGTTCTCACAGTTTAGAATACTTTGCATTTCCTTTCTTTCTTGAGCTCCCCTGGTGCCATCATTGTGATCCCACAGTGAACTCAGCCACTGAGGCACCCACACAGATGCAACCTTATTAGCAATGTTCTCAATGAGTTTGAGTTTTTCTTCCTCTAGGAGGGTGTATCCCTCTCCTTCATATTCTCTCTCTCCCTGTCTTACATTTATTGCTCACATTTTTCTCATGAGTGAGTTAATCACTGGTTGATTCAATAGTGAATCTGATGCAGTGCAATAAAACAGCTGAAACAGAAAAAGCCGGGCACCCTGATTACCAAGGGCAAGGATATAACAGGACTTCTTTCTCCCACCTTTTCTTCCCCAACAACATCTCTGCTCTCTACTCTGGACTGTAGGGAGTCTCCCTCCTCCCCTCTCCCATTCACTTGTGATGGTGAAGACTTTCAGAAAGGAGAATAATGATACTAGTCCCCTCAATGATGGCACAGATTCTGTAACTTAAAACAAGCCCTGAACAAGAGCTGCCATGCCTCCGTAGCCCTTAAGGAGCAAGGGGAGGAGATGTGCTCCTCAGAGATGAAGTTTGGCATGACCAAAGCCTACTTGACTCATACATTAAAGATTCCTTTTTATATGGTTTCATCCCAACAAGTCAGAATGTAACAATAATGGAAGATAAGGCCTCAAGTTTCACTTGTCAGTACTGAAGGTCTCAAGGGCAGTTATTTCAAACTCCCAAAGACTTCATAAAATGAATAGGGTTTGCCTGAAATGGAAAAGGGAATTTAACATTTGTGGACACCTACAATATACCAGGCACTAAGTGAGTGATGCCAGCTGTGTGCTGTTTAATTTAGTCACCATAATAGCACTCAGAGGCTGGACTGACAATTTCCTAGTTAAGAGAGCTGAGGCTGAGAGGTTATGTAATTTGCCCAAGATCAAATTGAGCCAAGACTGGAACCAAGACTTGTCTTTCTTCTATATTAGGTGGCCTTCTTGGAAAGGATATAGTAAATAAAGATGGCAGAATGGGAGACAAAGATAAGCAACCTAAAATGGAAAATCAAGAAAGAGTGCACAATGGAAAAACATCAAAGATGTTTGCGTGGATTGTGCAACCAAAACATGTCCCATTCTGACACTGATTCCATTGTGTGTTTTTTCAACCTGCCACCAAGCAATTAACTCAATTTTCTGTGGATACTGACCAGATGTCCCACAAATTTAACTCAATTCTGACACTGTCTACCTAGAGATAATGTCAGATTCCACAAGTTAAGGGTTCAGTCCCACAAGACTACACCCCCGCTTCAGATGCCAATTGCAGGTCAGTGTTGTCATCTTTGTTACCAGTTACAAATCAGAGGTTCCCGCAACCACCTCCTCAGGTTGGATTCATTTACTAGTGCAACTCACAGAACTCAGGATATTAGTTTACCTACTAGATTGCCAATTGATTACAAAGCATGCCAAGGGATATTACTCATATAATATGAAAATACCTAGGTCAAGGCCTTGAAGGTAAGAACTTCTGCCCCACGGAGTTTGGGGCCCAGCACATGGATGTGTTCTATTTGATTCACCAACATGGAGGCTCTCAGAAACCTCATCGTTTTGGGGTTTTATGGAGGTTTCTTTACACAGGCATGGTTAGTTAAGTCATCGGCAATGGGCAGGTGAATTCAACCTGCAGCCCCTCTCCCCACCCCAGCGGTCAGAAGGTGGGGCTGAAATTTCAAACTCTCTAATCAAGGCTGGTTCCCCTAGCAACCAGCCCCCACCCTTTGGTTACCTAGGAGCTTTCCAGAAGTCACCTCATTAATACAAAATGAGATACCTTAATCAATTAGGGGGAAGGCGCCCGCACTTGTGTGTGTGTGTGTGTGCGTGAGACTCAGTCTTGTCTGACTCTTTGTGAGCCCATGGGCTGTAGCCCAGCAGGCTCATTCATCCATGGAATTTTCCAGATAAGAATACTGGAGTGGATTGCCATTTCCTATTTCATTTAAGAAATTCCAAAGGTGCTAGGAGTTCTGTGCCAGAAACAGGGAGGCAAGCAAAACATACGTTTCTAATAATAATTCACAACATTAAAAAAAGTGCTAAAAACAGGCAGGCATTTTGAAGAAAGACAAATTTGAGAATTAATGAGAGACACTAAAAGTTTCAGGGTAGATAAGAATTTGACCTATTGATAAGAAAAGGAAGAAAGGAGAAAGAGCACCAAATGCTTGTCCATGAATATATGAATGCACTATAACAAAGATGCTGCAGAAACATGACCCAGATGATGGAGAATAGGAATGTGGACAACATCAACTAAAAGCAAGTAATTCTTTGGTCTTGTTTAAAAGTAGAAAAGGAAATACAAATAAGAACAAGTTTCTATAAGCGGTAAACCCTAGAAATGTGTAAAACAATTAGGAAAATAAGTTGCCCAAAGCAGAGAGAAGAAGAAGAAAAAAAGGAGGAGGAGGAAGGGGAGGGAGGGACTGGAGTAGGAGCTGGAGGGGAAGGGGTAGGGGAGGAGGGAGAGAGAAGACTGGGGAGAAGAGTGGAGAGGGGCAAGACACAGGGGGAAAAATATGTTTTCAGTGTTTCTGAAAAACAGATGTGCAATATTCTTATGTTTGTAGAAACACCGAGTTTCTCTTAATGAGGGAAAATACAAAGAAGCTCTGCTAAGTCTCAAAATAAAACCAGAGACAAGGCTAAAGTGCTCATATCAATGAGGGGTTCTTCAGGGAAGGGAGTTATATGAATAAGAAAGCTGGGCTCCACTTTTTCCTTCAAGATACCTGGAAAAACCCTGGAGAATTAAATTCCCTTCCTTTTCTTGCCTTTTTTGGGTCATTACTAAGGTGCAGGCAGCCAGATGCTGTCACAACGCCCAGGCAATAAAGGCTTGGTTGGAAAGACACACCTTCTACTCTCTCTTTTACAGTTGGGAGTACATGGTGCTGGTTGGGATTTACACCAGCTCTGAAAATGCCCCCAACGTGGCTTCTGTCTACAGGTTAATTAGTGGAGACGGTCCGGTCTCAGCTATAGATCCCTCCGGTTCTCTCTTCCATGTTGCTGTCTTTATCGACTATAGGAGAGTAGTTGAGGTCAATTGCCACTGAATAATACACGCCATATGATCTTTTTATGTCCGTCTAGTGAGATGGTTCCAACAGAGAGAGACTTTCCCAGGGGCCCCCCGGTGAGTTGCTCTCTGGGTTTCTCTGCTCCTTATAGTTACAGGTTATGCACAAGCCGATGGGGCTAATTGCTCCAGCCAAAGCCCCTGTACCATTTCCCTGCCTCCTGCCTGAATGCCCTTGTCTTCTTGGGCTTCTGGTTTCCTCATTTTGTAGTCTTCATCATTTAACTGCTGCTGGAAAGGGGGGAAGTTACCACCACTGGAGGTTGGCAGCCTTGACGGTTGTTCTCTGCTCCAGAGAGATTTTGTTTTTCGAATCATAGAACCAAATGATTTAAGAAAAAGAATCCTCAGTGCTCAGGCTCTGCCTTACAGCTTCAAAGCCTTTTACAAGCTGCAATTCATTAAACACAATAATGGTTTGAGGTCAGTGGTCTGACCTCTGCAGAGAGAGGGACCAAGGCCTCCCACCCCACCCTCTTTCTCTTTGTGTTCCCGACCACAGCAGGCAGGAGGGATTGGGATGAGGGTGCTCCCAATGGGCGGCCGCCCATGGCCCTCCGCCCAGGCCTGCCTTTCCCTTCCTCCCTGCCAGGGCTCCACGCTCCATTTACCCATCGGGTACACGATCTTCCCTCCTCCAGGCTGCATTTGTCTGCCTTTCACAAAACAGTCAACCCACATTTTTTTGTTTCCTTTATATAAGTGAGCAATCTCCTAGCCACAGGGCGCAACCAAGCCTAACATCTCCCCACTGGAATGGATTTCTACCTGCTTGACCACTTGAGGACCAACAGCCAAGAAAAATCACACCCTCTGTCACCATGAGACCAAGCCAGTGTGTCTCCCACAGCAGGCAGGCCCATTACCCCAACATGTGCCCTGGGCATCCCAGCCAGACCCAGGTACCTGTGGGAAGCTCCCCATTCTCTGCTGCCAAGTGACTGCCTCTCCAGAGGGTGTGTGGGCATGGCGGATCATGGGTCTTGGGTATCAGGCTCACCAAAATGAAGAGTATGTGGTCTACAAGCTCCCGTGAGTCATCCCACAATTTTTAAGCCTCATTTTGCTTGCTTTCCATTCTTCCACATGGCCCCTACCCAGACCCTTACTTTGAGAGAGGGGTAAAAATAATAAAGCCCCCACAAGGCCTGACCATGGTATACTAAGTTTCATAAGGCAATGCTGAATTAATTTTCATAATTCTCTTTCCTCCCAGTTCCTTCCCTCTCCTCGACTCTGCCCACTAGTTTAAGGAAAAGCAAGCCTAGTATCCTCTTAAAATACCACATTCATAATTCTAGTGTAAGAATGCAAATTTGGTCTACTTTTCCTGCGGAGCATTTCCCATTGGTACTGAAAACAATCATGAGTTTCATCCAGGAACAACCTGAGAAGCGAAAACTTGTGCCCAGATCTTCATGGGCCAGAGTTCACGTGGGTAACAGATGAGTAACCACAGCCCACGCTTGGCCTGCCCCCTCTGGTGTCTTCTTCACCAGAACTCACTCAACCTCTCTGCCTTTTCTCCAGGTCTGCCCCCAAGGCATTTTCTCCACTGCGCTCTCCTCCTGCCCGAAGGTCCATATCCTGCCCTCCCGTTGAAGGCTCACCATCCCTCCTAACAACTTCACCAAGGTGTTTCTATCTGCTCCAGCCCAAACGAATCTCTCTTTTCTCTGAATTTTTAACATGTCTGTGCTTATCAATATTCAAAATCATAATTTTGGACCTGGAAGGAGCCTAGATTCCCATGCTGTCCATTTACAGAATAGAAAATACAGTCATTCTGAGCATCAGTGAGTCTCCCTATGTCTTACAGCTGGTTTGTAGAAGCGCAAGACAAGAATCTGAGTCTCCTGGCAATGACTTGCCCAACCACCTCTCCTGCAGAAGTTTCCAGAGACAGGGATGCCTGAAAATCCCTAAGGGCATTGGGCAGGGCATATTTAGTCCCCCTAAAAAGCCATTGAGGCAAAAGGCTACTGCTTTCAGCAGAATTCATGTCATTCCTCTGTCAGGCCACAGCCTGGGACCCTTTTGGACAGAGAACATTCAGATGTCACTAACATATTCAAAATTAAAAACTATCACTTTATTGTGAAATTAATTGGCACCAACCTGACCATGAAGACAAACTGTAAGATAGAATTTGGTTATAAAGAGGAGGTCCAGATGACTCAGAAGATATGTGTATTAAATTGGTCTTTTAAAATAATTTCAAACTTATAGAAACATGTCAAGAGTTTAAAGAACTTTTTTTGAACCTTGTGAGAGTTAAGTTGCTGACAAGAAGTGCCATGACTCCCCAACTCAAAACATACTTAAGTGCATAATTCCCACTAAAAAAGATATTGTCCTGCATAATATAAACATCAAATTCCAGACACTAACAATAATATATAACTAGCCTCTAATTCACAGACCTCATTCAAGTTTTACCAATTGTCCAAATAATGTTGTTTATGGCAAATGCACCTAATTCAGGATTGTGTATTAGATTTAGTTGTCATGTCTTTTAATCCCCGGCAATTCAGAACAATTCTTTGGTCTTCCCTTGAGTTTTGTAACTTCAACACTTTGGAAAGAATACAGGACAATTATTTCATAGGAAATTCCTCAATCTGCATTTATTTCATGAATAGATTAGATTTTGCATTTTGTATAGAGATACCACAGAACTGATGCTCTTATTATATCTCAGGTGGTACATCAATTTGTCCCCTTGACATTAACCCTTTATGAGCAGAATAATATATCATCAAAACATATGAAGCAAAAACCTCAGACTTATGAAGGAATTAATAGAAGTACAATATTGTCACCCTGTTTATTTAACTTATACTGCAGAGGACATTACACAAAATGCTGCCCTGGATGACTCACAAGCTGAAATCAAGATTGCCAGGAGAAATATCAACAACTTCAGATATGTAGATGATACCACTTTCATAGCAGAAGTGAAGAAGAACTAAAGAACCTCTTAATGAAGGTCAAAGAGGAGAGTAAAAAAGCTGACTTAAAATTTAACATTCAAAAAAGCAAAGATCATGGCATCTGGTCCCATCACTTCATGGCATATAGATGGGGGGAAAGTGGAAACAGTGTCAGGTTTAATTTTCTTGGACTCCAAAATCACTGTGGACGGTGACTGCAGCCACAAAATTAAAAGACACTCCTTGGAAGAAAAGTTATGACAAACCTAGACAGTGTATTAAAGAGCAGAAGCATTACTTTGCCAACAAAAGTCTGTGTAGTCAAAGCTATGGTTTTTCCAGTAGTCACATATGGATGTGAGAGTTGGATCCTAAAAGAGGCTGAGTGCTAAAGAATTGATGCTTTTGAACTGTGGTGTTGGAGAAGACTCTTGAGAGTCCCTTGGACTGCAAGGAGATCCAACCAGTCCATCCTAAAGGAGATCAGTCCTGGTTGTTCATTGGAAGGACTGATGCTGAATCTGAAGCTCCAATGCTTTGGCCACCTGATGTGAAGAGCCGACTCACTGGAAAAGACCCTGATGCTGGGAAAGATTGAAAGCAGGAAGAGAAGGGGACACAGAGGATGAGATCATTGGATGGCATCACTGACTCAATCGGGATGAGTTTGAGCAAACTCAGGGAGACAGTGAAGGACAGAGAAGCCTGGAGTGCTGTAGTTCATAGGGTCACAAAGAGTCAGACACGACATAGCAACATAACAATTAACAACAACGAAACACAATAATAGGGAAGACATTAACAATATACTTTTTTTTTTCCTAGATTGGAGTCAAGAAAGAGAAAGAGAATTTGAGAAATATAATTGGTATATAGTTGGCTCATTTAACATATATTGACTTTTGGACCAAACAAACAGATAAATATTTTTCCCTATATTGGGTTACTGAGAAGACAGTAATAACTTTCCCACATAAGACATTTAATATTTTATTTTAATAATGAAAGTATTGAAAAGTAAATCACTATGTGATTACTTAAAGATCCCTTTAGAAATAATTCTTGGGACAAAGGAAAAATCAAAACTGTAATGAAAGAATCCTTAGAACATTAGAAATATAAGGCAGGATTTGCAGCAACATGGATGGACATAGAGACTGTCATCCTGAGTGAAGTAAGTCAGACAGAGAAAGAAATGTCATCTGACATCCCTTATATATGGAATCTAAAGAGAAGTGATACAAATTAGCTTACAAAACAGAATAGACTCACAGACTCAGAGAACAAATTTATGTTTACCAGGGGAAAGGATGGGGGGAAGGGATAGTAAAGGAGTTTGGGATGTACACACTGCTATGTTTAAAGTGGATAACCAACAAGGGCCGACAGTATAGCACATAAACTCTGCTCAATGTTATGTGGCAGCCTGGATGCGGGGGTGGAGTTTTGGAGAGAATGGATACATGTATATGGATGGCTGAGTCTGTACCTCTGTACATTGTTCACCTGAAACTACCAGAACATTGTTAATTACCTATGTGCGTTCATGTGCTGTCACTTCAGTCCTGTCTGACTCTGTGCGACTCTATGGACTGTAGCCCACAAGGCTCCTCTGTCCATGGGATTCTCCAGACAAGAATATTGGAGTGGATTGCCATGCCCTCCCCCAGAGGATCTTCCCGACCCAGGGATCGAACCTACGTCTCTTAAGTCTCTTGCATTGGCAGGCAGGTTCTTAACCACTAGCACCACCTGGGAAGCTGGATATACCCCAAGACAAAATAAAAGGCTTAAAAAATAAATAAACATAAGGGCAAGAAGAATCTATGATTACTCAAGTAGTGTGTAATGCTTCAGAATTGTACAGACAGATGAATGAAATTATATAAAGTTACCAGAAACAGAGTTCATATATAAGTATTTCATATATCAGCAAGGTGGCATTTTGTATCAATGAAGGATGACTCTATTACTTAATAAATGGTGCTGGGAAAATAAGTTAACCTCAAGACGTCAGGGGAGGAAGTAAGACTTCTTCCTTATACTACATACTGAAAATTACAAATGATTAAAGAGATACTTTAAACATTAAAATGCTATTTCTAAATATTAGAAAAAAGATGACTATTCTATCCTACAAGGGAAACAATCTTCCCAAATAGAATCATATATACATAGCCTAAAGTTAAAAGATGAGTACATTTGATTATATAACATTTGAATAATTACAAACTAAAATTAAAAGAAAATAAATTATAAAAGTATTTGCATTACATAAAAGAAAGAGAAGGCATACTGATGTATACACAGCTCTTATAAAGCAATTAAAAACAGGGAGACCCCATTTATTGGTGATATGTATGTATATATGTCAACAATAAATAAATGAAAAAATACCAAATCACACTAATAAAAAGATTCAAATTAAAATAATGACATAGAGCTTTATACTTCTCAACTAGACGAAGGTTAACAAAGAAACAGTCTATCCAATGTAGACTGTAAAGAGAAACAGATATTTCATATACTACTGATACAAATGTAATTCAGAACAATTTTACTGGAGAGAAACATGTCAGTGTATATAAAAAATTTAACATGAGCATTCCACTTCTAGAAATGTATTCTAAATATATACTTATAAAGGTGAACAAAGACTTCAGTTAAAATTAGAGACAACCTACATGTCCAACAATGGAGGTTTGATTGACTAAATTAAGGTACATGAAAAAGATGGAATAATAGCTCTTAAAATCATTTTGTAGAAAAACATACAATGCTGAGTAAGAAAGACAGGATGTATGACATATTCCTCCTTTAGTTAAAAATATATACACACATAAAATATATAACTTTATATACATTTAATATATGTATATCTGTGTATGTGTGTGTGTACAAATATATATATATATATATGTGTGTGTGTATATATATGAAAAAGGGCTTCCCTGGTTACTCAGTGGTAAAGAATCCGCCTGGCAATACAGGAGACACAGGTTCGATCCCTGGGTTAGGAAGATTCCCTGGAGAAGGATGTGGCAACCCACTCCAGTATTCTTGCCTGTGAAATCCCATGGACAGAGGAACCAGGTGGGCTGCAGTCCATGGGATTGCAAAAAAGAGTCAGACATGACTTAGCAACTAAAACAACAGATGTGTTAAAAAGACCAGATGAATTTATGTCAAAATATTAACATCATGAGAAGTGCTGGGTTGGATGAAGCACAAGCTGGAATCAAGATTGCTGGGAGAAATATCAATAACCTCAGATATGCAGATGACACCACCCTTATGGCAGAAAGTGAAGAGGAACTAAAGAGCTTCTTGATGAAAGTGAAAGAAGAGAGTGAAAAAGTTGGCTTAAAGCTCAACATTCAGAAAACTAAGATCATGGCATCCGGTCCCATCACTTCATGGCAAATAGATGGGGAAATAGTGGAAACAGCGGCTGACTTTATTTTTGGGAGCTCCAAAATCACTGCAGACAGTGACTATAGCCATGAAATTAAAAGACGCTTACTCCTTGGAAGGAAAGTTATGACCAACCTAGACAGCATATTAAAAAGCAGAGACATTACTTTGTCAACAAAAGTCTGTCTAGTCAAGGCTATGGTTTTTCCAGTAGTCATGTATGGATGTGAGAATTGGACTATAAAGAAAGCTGAGCACAGAAGAATTGATGCTTTTGAACTGTGGTGTTGGAGAAGACTCTTGAGTCCCTTGGACTGCAAGGAGATCCAGCCTGTCCATCCTAAAGGAAATCAGTCCTGGTTGTTCATTGGAAGGACTGACGCTGAAGCTAAAACTCCAATATTTTGGCCACCTGGTGTGAAGAGCTGACTCATTTGAAAAGACCCTGATACTGGGAAAGATCGAAGGCAGGAGGAGAAGGGGACAACAGAGGATGAGATGGCTAGATGGCATCACTGACTCAATGGACATGAGTTTGGGTAAACTCCTGGAGGCCTGGCGTGCTGCGGTTCATGGGGTTGCAAAGAGTCGGACACGACTGAGTGACTGAACTGAACTGAATTGAGGAGGAGCCAAGATGGCGGAGGAGGAGGACGGGGAGACCACTTTCTCTCCTACAAATTCATCAAAAGAATAACTGAACGCAGAGCAAACTTCGCAAAACAACTTCGGATCGCTAGCTGAGGTCATCAGGCGCCCAGAAAAGCAGCCCATTGTCTTCGAAAGGAGGGCTGTATAGTTGGAGAAGTCCTGAGACTACAGGAAGAATAAAACTGAAATCCAGAGGCAGGAGACTTAAGCCCAAAACCTGAGAACACCAGAAAACTCCTGACTACATGGAACTTTAAGTAATAAGTGACCGTCCAAAAGCCTCCATACCTACACTGAAACCAACCACCACCCAAGAGCCAATAAGTTTTAGAGCAAGACATACCACGCAAATTCTCCAGCAACGCAGGAACATAGCCCTGAACATCAACATACAGGCTGCCCAAGGACACACCTAACACATAGACCCATCTCAAAACTCATTACTGGGCACTCCATTGCTCTCCAAAGAGAAGAAATCAAGTTCCACGCACCAGAACACTGACACAAGCTCCCCTAACCGGGAAATCTTGACAAGCCAATCGTCTAACCCCACCCACTGGGTTAATCCTCCACAATAAAAAGGAACCACAGACCTCCAGAATACAGAAAGCCCACTCCAGATACAGCAATCTAAACAAGATGAAAAGGCAAAGAAATACCCAACAGGTAAAGGAACATGAAAAATGCCCACCAAGTCAAACAAAAGAGGAGGAGATAGGGAATCTACCTGAAAAAGAATTTAGAATAATGATAATAAAAATGATCCAAAATCTTGAAAACAAAATGGAGTTACAGATAAATAGCCTGGAAACAAAGATTGAAAAGATTCAAGAACTGTTTAATAAAGACCTAGAAGAAATAAAAAAGAGTCAATTAAAAATGAATAATGCAATGAATGAGATCAAAAACACTTTGGAGGGAACCAAGAGTAGAATAACGGAGGCAGAAGATAGGATAAGTGAGGTAGAAGATAAAATGGTGGAAATAAATGAAGCAGAGAGGAAAAAAGAAAAAAGGATCAAAAGAAATGAGGACAACCTCAGGGACCTCTGGGACACTGTGAAACGCCCCAACATTCGAATCATAGGAGTTCCAGAAGAAGAAGACAAAAAGAAAGGCCATGAGAAAATACTCGAGGAGATAATAGCTGAAAACTTCCCTAAAATGGGGAAGGAAATAGCCACCCAAATCCAAGAAACCCAGAGAGTCCCAAACAGGATAAACCCAAGGCGAAACACCCCAAGACACATATTAATCAAATTAACAAAGATCAAACACAAAGAACAAATATTAAAAGCAGCAAGGGAAAAACAACAAATAACACACAAAGGGATTCCCATAAGGATAACAGCTGATCTATCAATAGAAACCCTCCAGGCCAGAAGGGAATGGCAGGACGTACTGAAAGTAATGAAAGAGAATAACCTACAACCTAGATTACTGTACCCAGCAAGGATCTCATTCAGATATGAAGGAGAATTCAAAAGCTTTACAGATAAGCAAAAGCTGAGAGAATTCAGCACCACCAAACCAGCTCTTCAACAAATGCTAAAGGATCTTCTCTAGACAGGAAATACAGAAAGGTTGTATAAACGTGAACCCAAAACAACAAAGTAAATGGCAACGGGACCACACCTATCAATAATTACCCTAAATGTAAATGGGTTGAATGCCCCAACCAAAAGACAAAGATTGGCTGAATGGATACAAAAACAAGACCCCTATATATGCTGTCTACAAGAGACCCACCTCAAAACAAGAGACACATACAGACTAAAAGTGAAGGGCTGGAAAAAAATATTTCATGCAAACGGAGACCAAAAGAAAGCAGGAGTCGCAATACTCATATCAGATAAAATAGACTTTCACATAAAGGATGTGAAAAGAGACAAAGAAGGACACTACATAATGATCAAAGGATCAATCAAAGAAGAAGATATAACAATTATAAATATATATGCACCCAACATAGGAGCACCGCAATATGTACGGCAAACGCTAACGAGTATGAAAGAGGAAATTAATAGTAACACAATAATAGTGGGAGACTTTAATACCCCACTCACAACTATGGATAGATCAACTAAACAGAAAATTAACAAGGAAACACAAACCTTAAATGACACAATGGACCAGCTAGACCTAATTGATATCTATAGGACATTTCACCCCAAAACAATCAACTTCACCTTTTTCTCAAGTGCACACGGAACCTTCTCCAGAATAGATCACATCCTGGGCCATAAATCTGGTCTTGGAAAATTCAAAAAAATTGAAATCATTCCAGTCATCTTTTCTGACCACAGTGCTGTAAGATTAGATCTCAATTACAGGAAAAAAATTGTTAAAACTTCAAACATATGGAGGCTAAATAACACGCTTCTGAATAACCAACAAATCATAGAAGAAATCAAAAAAGAAATCAAAATATGTATAGAAATGAATGAAAATGAAAACACAACAACCCAAAACCTATGGGACACTGTAAAAGCAGTGCTAAGGGGAAGGTTCATAGCATTACAGGCTTACATCAAGAAACAAGAAAAAAACCAAATAAATAACCTAACTCTACACCTAAAGCAATTAGAGAAGGAAGAAATGAAGAACCCCAGAGTTAGCAGAAGGAAAGAAATCTTAAAAATCGGGCAGAAATAAATGCAAAAGAAACTAAAGAGACCATAGCAAAAATCAACAAAGCTAAAAGCTGGTTTTTTGAAAAAATAAACAAAATTGACAAACCATTAGCAAGACTCATTAAGAAACAAAGAGAGAAAAACCAAATTAACAAAATTAGAAATGAAAATGGAGAGATCACAACAGACAACACTGAAATACAAAGGATCATAAGAGACTACTACCAGCAGCTCTATGCCAATAAAATGGACAACTTGGATGAAATGGACAAATTCTTAGAAAAGTATAACTTTCCAAAACTGAACCAGGAAGAAATAGAAGATCTTAACAGACCCATCACAAGCAAGGAAATCGAAACTGTCATCAAAAATCTTCCAGCAAACAAAAGCCCAGGACCAGATGGCTTCACAGCTGAATTCTACCAAAAATTTAGAGAGGAGCTAACACCTATCTTACTCAAACTCTTCCAGAAAATTGCAGATGAAGGTAAGCTTCCAAACTCATTCTATGAGGCCACCATCACCCTAATTCCAAAACCAGACAAAGATGCCACAAAAAAAGAAAACTACAGGCCAATATCACTGATGAACATAGATGCAAAAATCCTTAACAAAATTCTAGCAAACAGAATCCAACAACATATTAAAAAAATCATACACCATGACCAAGTGGGCTTTATCCCAGGAATGCAAGGATTCTTTAATATCCGCAAATCAATCAATGTAATACACCACATTAACAAATTGAAAGATAAAAACCATATGATTATCTCAATAGATGCAGAGAAAGCCTTTGACAAAATTCAACACTCACTTATGATTAAAACTCTCCAAAAAGCAGGAATAGAAGGAACATACCTCAACATAATAAAAGCTATATATGACAAACCCACAGCAAGCATCACCCTCAATGGTGAAAAATTGAAGGCATTTCCCCTGAAATCAGGAACAAGACAAGGGTGCCCACTCTCACCACTACTATTCAACATAGTGTTGGAAGTTCTGGCCACAGCAATCAGAGCAGAAAAAGAAGTAAAAGGAATCCAGATAGGAAAAGAAGAAGTAAAACTCTCACTGTTTGCAGATGACATGATCCTCTATATAGAAAACCCTAAAGACTCTACCAGAAAATTACTAGAGCTAATCAACGAATATAGTAAAGTTGCAGGATATAAAATTAACACACAGAAATCCCTTGCATTCCTATATACTAACAATGAAAAAACAGAAAGAGAAATTAAGGAAACAATACCATTCACCATTGCAACAAAAAGAATAAAATACTTAGGAGTATATCTACCTAAAGAAACAAAGGACCTATACATAGAAAACTATAAAACACTGATGAAAGAAATCAAAGAGGACACAAACAGATGGAGAAACATACCGTGTTCATGGATTGGAAGAATCAATATTGTCAAAATGGCTATTCTACCCAAAGCAGTCTATAGATTCAATGCAATCCCTATCAAGCTACCAACGGTATTTTTCACAGAACTAGAACAAATAATTTCACAATTTGTATGGAAATACAAAAAACCTCGAATAGCCAAAATACTCTTGAGAAAGAAGAATGGAACTGGAGGAATCAACCTGCCTGACTTCAGACTCTACTACAAAGCCACAGTCATCAAGACAGTATGGTACTGGCACAAAGACAGAAATATAGATCAATGGAACAGAATAGAAAGCCCAGAGATAAATCCACGAACCTATGGACACCTTATCTTTGACAAAGGAGGCAAGGATATACAATGGAAAAAAGACAACCTCTTTAACAAGTGGTGCTGGGAAAACTGGTCAACCACTTGTAAAAGAATGAAACTAGAACACTTTCTAACACCATACACAAAAATAAACTCAAAATGGATTAAAGATCTAAATGTAAGACCAGAAACTATAAAACTCCTAGAGGAGAACATAGGCAAAACACTCTCCGACATAAATCACAGCAAGATCCTCTATGACCCACCTCCCAGAATATTGGAAATAAAAGCAAAACTAAACAAATGGGACCTAATGAAACTTAAAAGCTTTTGCACAACAAAGGAAACTATAAGCAAGGTGAAAAGACAGCCCTCAGATTGGGAGAAAATAATAGCAAATGAAGAAACAGACAAAGGATTAATCTCAAAAATATACAAGCAACTCCTGCAGCTCAATTCCAGAAAAATAAATGACCCAATCAAAAAATGGGCCAAAGAACTAAACAGACATTTCTCCAAAGAAGACATACAGATGGCTAACAAACACATGAAAAGATGCTCAACATCACTCATTATTAGAGAAATGCAAATCAAAACCACAATGAGGTACCATTACACACCAGTCATAATGGCTGCTATCCAAAAGTCTACAAGCAATAAATGCTGGAGAGGGTGTGGAGAAAAGGGAACCCTCTTACACTGTTGGTGGGAATGCAAACTAGTACAGCCGCTATGGAAAACAGTGTGGAGATTTCTTAAAAAACTGGAAATAGAACTGCCATATGACCCAGCAATCCCACTTCTGGGCATTCACACTGAGGAAACCAGATCTGAAAGAGACACGTGCACCCCAATGTTCATCGCAGCACTGTTTATAATAGCCAGGACATGGAAGCAACCTAGATGCCCATCAGCAGACGAATGGATAAGGAAGCTGTGGTACATATACACCATGGAATATTACTCAGCCGTTAAAAAGAATTCATTTGAACCAGTCCTAATGAGATGGATGAAGCTGGAGCCCATTATACAGAGTGAAGTAAGCCAGAAAGATAAAGAACATTACAGCATACTAACGCATATATATGGAATTTAGAAAGGTGATAACGATAACCCTATATGCAAAACAGAAAAAGAGACACAGAAATACAGAACAGACTTTTGAACTTTGTGGGAGAATGTGAGGGTGGGATATTTCAAAAGAACAGCATGTATACTATCTATGGTGAAACAGATCACCAGCCCAGGTGGGATGCATGAGACAAGTGTTCGGGCCTGGTGCACTGGGAAGACCCAGAGGAATCGGGTGGAGAGGGAGGTGGGAGGGGGGATCGGGATTGGGAATACATGTAAATCCATGGCTGATTCATATCAATGTATGACAAAACCCACTGGAAAAAAAAAATAAATAAAATAAAAAAAAATCATCAATTAAAAAAAAAAGAAAACAATGGAATATAAATATTCAGTCAGAAGGATTATCCTATAGATGGAGTTAAGTTAATAAGGACTAAATAAAGAACATGGCTAAGAAAAAAAAAAAAAAATGAACTGAACTGAATTGAATTAACATATTAACAAGAGTTATCCCCACTTAGATGATTTTTGTTTTCCTATTGGTGTTGTATTTTTCACGTTTTCTATAGTGAGCATGGATGTTTTTATAAACAGGAAAAGAAAATCCACTATTTAAAAGAAAAAAATGATTGAGCCCTTTAATGATAGTTACTAAATATTTTCTCCCCAAAATTGCTGGTAATGAACTTGGCTCAATAAGTCAAAGCCAGATATACTCAGGCTGCCTTCTCCTCCCCCATCCCTGCTCATCCACCCCTCCTCCCAGGGCTGTATCCCCAGAGTGCTCCTCTGTACACTTTGTACACAAACTGCTCCTTCTCTGAGCTCTTTCCTGGGTTCCTGGAATAAGGAAGCACCAGGGACACCCCCGTCCTGAGCCCTGGGGTTCCACAGCCGCTCCGATGTTCCACCCCCTCACCCCTGTGGACAGTGCACCCTCGAGCAGACTCATCCCTGCATGACTCTGCTGAGCCCCAGCCAACCCCAACACAATGGGAACGTCACAGCTTCCACAGAAAGGAAGCCAAGCGAAGAGCCCAGCGTGGTCAGAACAAAGTGTCCAAGTTGCAGAGCAGAGGGCAGCCTGTGGCAATTGCTGTCACTAACCATGTGTTCAGGCTGACAACAGAGACCCATAGAATGGCAGTGACTAACCAGAGCATCTGAGGCCAGTCTGGGATGATTTTTTTTCACAAACAGACACGAGTTGCTCTACAATAATTGAGATTAACTGTGTAGAACAAAGTTAAGACGACATTGCCACTGTTCCCCCAGGCACCTGGCCTAGGCGAGCCTGGCTTCTCTAGAATTCTCCAACAAAAGAAAGAGGGGAGATGGACAGTAGATGGAGTAGGTTCCAGGCCACAAAAGCACAGTGATATTGAAAGCTTCTCTTAGTGTCTAAGCCCCTCCCCACTATGTGTGTGCTCAGTCGCTCAGTCATGTCCGACTCTTTCCGACCTATGGACTGTAGCCCGCCAGGTTCCTCTATCCATGGGATTCTCCAGGCAAGACTACTGGAGTGGGTAACCATTCCCTTCTCCAGGGGATCTTCCCAACCCGGGGATCAAACCCATGTCTCTTGCATCTCCTGCATTGGCAGGTGGATTCTTTACCACTGTGACACCTAGAAGCCACCCCACTCGCTTCTATCAAAAGAAAGTGCAAGTGAAAGAGTCCATTGAATATTCCAGGCCAGAAAACTGGAGTGGGTAGCCTTTCTCTTCTCCAGGGGATCTTCCTAATCCAGGGATCAAACCCAGGTCTCCCACATTGCAGGGAGATTCATTATCAGCCGAGCCACTAGGGAAGCCCAACTTCTGTCAACTAAAGTAATTTCTAGAAACCTAAACACAATCAATCCATAGTAGTCCATGTGAGTGGATGTGTGGCCTTCTCCTCAGAGGGCCCATTAGAAACAGTATGGTGGGCAGGGCATTCTGAGGAGAGGGAGGCAATGATAAAGGTGTTTTCTAAGTGACCAGATCTAGGAGGAAGCCATGAGTGATGCAGGGGCCAAGGAAGGGCTCCAGGGCCATCAGGGAAGAGGAAAACCAGAAAGGGGGAGTGTTTCAAGCAGGGTGAAGAGGTTTGAAGACATGGTTTCCCTCATGTTTTTTGTCCTGGCCAGCCCTGGGTTTGGGGTTTCTGCCTATCTTCAGTGTGGTATACAGCGAAAAAGGATTGGTACTCAGCTAAGATCCATCAGATTCTTGTTCTGCACTGAGAGTAATCATTGGTATCAGTCCGGTTATTTGGAGGAAAATTTAATACAGAATACATATGGGTTTAACATTTTGAAGGGTCTATTCATTTTCACATGCTGAGCTCTGAAGCTTTGGCTTGAATGGCAAGCACTGAACCGTGACCAGATCTTTCTGCCCCCTTTGCTATCCATCATGACTTCCCTGTCTAGTGTGCTAGCTCTCCTGAGAGCTTTCTTCTGCAGGGAGTGGAGGTTGGAGAGGGTAGGCATGAAAGAGAAGCCAAGACTGCTGAACATCAATGGGTTCCAGCCATGTATTGGCCCAAACTCACTGTAATGTGTTCCTGATTCTAGAGGTCATATTATTTTCCCTTAACCCAGTGAGTGAAGGAGGGATTTAGATTGTAGTGTTTCATGATATGGAGCTCACTTCACCTACAGATACATGAGGCCCCCCAGTTAATTATAGCTCATGCCTATCTTCTAAGATGTCTTAAGGATCCCAGGCTACTCCAGGCAGGGGACATGAAGAGCCAAAGTCACATCACAACATGAATCCAGGAAAAGCCCCTTTATTCTATATAGTCAGCTCTGTGGTTTCAGTGAACTTTTGTTCTTGGTCTACAAGAAGCTTAGAAAACAGTATTCCTTTTGAGGAAATGATTTTAGTACTCATGTTTTGTCATGCGTAATTCAGTAAGGAGACTCCTTGGGAAACATCTCATATCAGTGAACTTTGATAATGCCAAATGTTTTCTTTGTGCCTTGCATATTGCTCTAAATTATGAATCCTCAACTAGGCTTGCTACATTGTTGTCACTGTAATTGGTATTTATGCTATTGATGATATATACATTTAAAAAATGATCATGGAGGGCTAGTTCTGCGTCTAGACCAATAACAGATCCCTGACATATTACAAATTGGAGGAAGGATGGAAAGAGTGAGAAAAAAAGAAAGCTAGAAATAAAAGTCTCCTTCCTCCCACTGTTCTCCTTTATCAAAGTGGCTTTGCTTTTGTCTCTTTGTTTTAAGGAAAACAAGGAATGTTTTTTATTTTTTCATAAATCATAGTCTTTTAGAGACATCTCCATTAAAAATAAACAGAGGTTCTTACTAAATTGTTCCAAGTTTACATTCTTTGATGAGTTTGGGCAGGCAGGAGAGAGAAATATTTTCCCTAAGTGGCCACCTGGCAACAGTTCTCCCATCTCTTGACCCTTCTCCTGAGAACTCCCTTGCTTAATTCAAGTCTTATATTTGCTTTGGGCTTTCATTCAATACAGTGGGTCTTCTCTGAAGGAGAGTCATTCCAGTCCCACAGACAGTCCTGGTTCTGGGTTCTCGTTTCCTATGAATCATGTGTTAAATCACCTCATCTCCCCCATTTCTGTTTATGGGGAGGATTTGTTTTTTTAAAAAAAATCTACCCTAATGTCTTATGTCCAATTGCACTGATTCTCTTTAGACCATTAGCATTTCAGAAAAATCAAAGTCAATAGTAGCCACTGGCTTAAGGATATAAAGATGCAACTGAATTGAGAGAAATAAATCTTTATATTTAAGGTCAACTGATTTTTGACACAAAATTCAGTGAAGAAAGAATAATCATTTTAACAAACAATGTTGGGAAAATTGTATGTCCACCTGAGGAAAGGTAAACTCAGACATCATACCATACACAAAAATTAACTTAAGATGGATCAGAGACCTAAACATGAAAGCTAAAATATAAAACATTTGGAAGAAAACAGGAAAAAGATCTTCAGAAACGTGGGGTAGGCAAAAATATCCTTGATACAACACCAAAAAAGTATGAGCCATGAAAAGAAAAACATTGATAAATCAAACTTTATTAAAATTCAGAATTTTGTGCTTCAAAGACATCATTAAGAAAATGAAAAGATAAGCCACAAACTGAGAGAAAATATTTTTGCAAATTACATACATGGAAAGACTGTCAACCAGAATATATAAAAAAACTCTTTAAGACAAAAAATTCATATAAAAGTTGATCTAAGGTATGAATCAACATTTCACCAAAGAAGATATATGAATAACAAATAAGCTCACAAAGGGAAGTTCCATCTCATTAGTCATTAGAAGAATGGAAATCAAAACCACAATGAGGTATCACGCCCACTAGAATGGCTATAATAAAAAAGACCGATAATAGCAAATGTTGTCCAAGATATGGAGAAACAGGAAATCTCACACAGCACTAGCAAGAATATAAAATGGTACAGATGCTTTGAAAAAAGTTTTACAGTTTCTTAAAAGTTAAACATAAATTTACCATATGACCCAGGAATTCCAGACCTACTCATTTAACCAAGAGAAATGGTAACATATGTCCACACTAAGACCTGCACACAAATATTCACAGCCATAGTGTTCATAATAGCTTAGAAGTGGACATAACCCAAATGTCCATAAATTGATGAATAAACAAAATGTGGTATATTCATATATTGGAATATTCTCAGCAATAAAAAGGAATGAAATATTGATACATACTACAACATTAACAAACCTCAAAGAAAGAAGCCAGATATGAAAGACTACATATTGAATGATTCCATTTACATGAAATGTAAAGAAAATGCATGAGATATAAAGAAATGTAAAGAAACAGGAAGTAAACTACAGATTGAGGCTGGGGATAGGAAAAAGATTAGGTAAAATGGATATGAGAAATTTCACTACAGTGATACAAATATTTCTAAATGATTATTGAGATTTTACATAAATAGACATAAAAATCATTGAACTGCACACCTAAAACGGGTGAATCTCACAATATATTGTTTGTTAAAAGTCAGTACCCACCAAAGGAAATGTGATAGAAGATGTAAACCTAAGCTCTCAATCTTAATTTCAAATTCTTTCCATTATTTGTTAACCCTTTTAAAAAGAGACTAGCTCTCTAGCTGCAAAGAAATAATGGAAAACAATAGAGAAAATAATGGAGAAGCATAAGATGATCCATCAGTAGAAAACAAGTTCAAACTAACCTAGCCATAATCAAAGGGAAAGCTAGTTTTCTTCTATGCATTTTCTTTGCAAAAGATGTCCCATCTCAATATATATGTGTCCTATCTCAAAAAGAATTATTCCTGAACCCCATATTCTAAAGTCAGATATTGGGGATATCACCCATGATATTTTCACTGAAGACCTTTTCCAAACAGAAAGAAAAGATGAAAGGAGAAGGACGAAAGGGAAGAAAAGAAAAGCGAGCAAGTTCAAAGAAGAGACAGGCGTTTGAGATTTGAAGAAGCTCCAGCCAATCTCCAAGGTAGGAAAAATTTCACAAAGTTGGTGAATCAAATTCCCTTGACTCCCCACTCATAGGGCTAGTTTTCAGGGTGAAGAGCCCATTGCTATTCCACACTTTTCCCCTACCACCCCCGCGCAGCACACACACAACTCACACTCCATTCCTGAACAAACACAAACACAAGTGACACCAAGGACTCCAAACAAAAGCCCAGCTGCAGCCTGAGTTGACTAACTCTAGGGTCCACCAAATTGGCCAAGTCCTTTAGCTTCTGATAGCCAGGGAGATACACAAACAGCTACTTGTTTATGGAATCTCCAGTGCCAAGGAGAATGCAGCCTGTCCCAAACCCCAAGTCAGATTATTTATCACAGTTTTCTGTTCCTTTAATAGTTATGTTTCCTTTATTCTTTCAACTGAGAGGTTGCTGGTTATTAGACCGTCAAGATTCTTCTAAAGAAGAAATATGAATTGTGAGGTTTCAGAACATGTGTCTGTAAATCCAAAACCTGTGGCTGCTTCTCTCCAGGGTTAACCCTGAAATGGTAACTAGGGGGTGTGTGTTTAACTTACTGTCAACCATGATCCCAATCAATGTTATTTTCTATTGCCTTCAGCTGGAAGAATCAAGTCAAGAAGGACTTGTAGAGAAACTATGTTGGGGAGATGACAG
Source organism: Cervus elaphus (assembly GCF_910594005.1). Lineage (NCBI taxonomy): Eukaryota > Metazoa > Chordata > Mammalia > Artiodactyla > Cervidae > Cervus > Cervus elaphus. The sequence goes on along the minus strand of NC_057839.1, from coordinate 14,409,701 downwards.
AGGTCTAGTTCTCGTTTAAGAAATGGGATCTTTCCTTTGATAGGCAGGAGAGAAGGGTATGAGAAATAAACCTCCTGCTGACACAAAGAAGGGGTTCTCGTAACTGTTTACTTTACCCACAACAGCTCTGAACCTCTATCAGACAAAAGGTGGCTTGTTCCTCAGCAGACTCAATGATATGCGGAATTGGCTGAGGTGGTTCAAAAGGTGTTTGGCCAGTGCAAATGAATGAGCTTGGAGAAGGCCTTGCCAAGTCCTGTTAAGGTTTATAGAAGTCAAGAAGCCATGGCATTCCAACTCTGGTCATATTTCTCCAGTTCGGCTTAAGTTTTGTGCCTACAGTTGACTGCCTTTTTTGTATTTTGATTTTCATTAACACAGAAGGCTTGCTGTTGGCAATAACGCCATGGAACGTCCTTGCTGGAGCTTAACATTTCAGCACATTTTGCATTGCCTAATGATGGGGTTGTGGTTTGCCAGGAAGGGACTGTTAACGCTTTCCTCCTAGAACTGGGTAGAACTATCCCTGTGCAAACCTCAGCTAGTTCAAACAAAGCTTCTGTAATGGCAAAGGGAGAGAAAAGCTGCTATAAATACTTTTAAAGGCTGCATAGGTGATTTACAACTCGCTTTATTAATCCTATAAAAAGGCACAGCTGAACGCCTTTAAGTTACATGCATACAGATGACTAATTAAATACACAGTTAAAAGTCTTGACCCAGCACAATTCTGACCATTAAAGAAATAAGTCTTGAATTACCCTCTAGGCAAAAGTTTTTGGAGGAATTTGTGGATGGAAGAGGATGGGGGGTGAGGTGAAGGGAGAAGGTTGACATAGTAGATGACGGCAGGTGAGAGAAAAGAGGGGAAATTGAGTTTCTGCTGGTTCATGTTTACCCACCATCACAATAACACAGCGGCCATAGGACTGACCACCCCTGCCAAAAGCCACCTCCTCTCACCTCAGACAATGACTGGACTATGGTTAGTTTGAGTAGGGGCGAATTAAACTGGTTTGGATGGATGCAGAAAGAATAACAGAATTCTAACATTCTGGTGGGGTGACATCTCACAGGCTTGCTGACCTCGGTTGGTTTCTACTTCTAAAAACTGACACTTGGGGATGAGAGGATTCTTTTTTTTTCCCATTACAGGACTAGTTATCAGCAAAATGAGAATGAGGACCCAGAAGCAACCTCTAGAACACTAACCTTTCCAAGACACCACTCATTCTGCAGGCTGTGTTGCCAGGAGACACAACATATTTTGATGAAGGAGAGAGGGGATTAGTGGAAGGCAAGTCAGGTAGGATGCAATTCCAAAACTTTAAATGTTTGCCAAACCATTTATCAGAAACATAAAAGGCTCTTTCAGTTTTAAGGTTCTTGGAAAGGATTGGGAGAGGAGGGAGTGGCCTTTCCCATCAGGGGACAAGACTGAACAATGCTTCCATCGGCTAAGTGGGGTGTTCTTTGTTGCTTGGCCCCCTCACAAAATCTGGCTCTGTACAAAACATTTTTAGAAACTCCCAAATCAGGCTGTGAAAGTGTTGTGAGAACATTGGGACACAGGTCAGGAAGATTGGATAGCATGCCTGAGGGGCTGCTTGGGGGCAGCCAGTGTTATTCCTCTTGCATTTAGCATTTGAGGTGATCCACCAAGGTCAAGGTCACCTCCATACCTACAGGCTGCCCAAATAAAGTCTGCCGCTGATAACTTTTTTTTTCTTTTTCCACTTGCACAGCTCTACCTGCTTTGTTTGCTTTCCTGGTGACCCTGAGGCCATTTCCTCAGTTCCAAATAGAGGACAAGTTTACTTCCCTCTTTACATGTGAAACAGCCTAGCTGTTGCCTTTTTCTAGAAACGTTACCTTCTTTGCCCTCACTGTTTTTCATTGATTTTACACCCCTTTCATCAGCTAATTTCTATCCATGACTCAAGTTTCAGCTCAGTTCTTCAGAGTGACAGAGAAGTCTTTCTGGATCCCAGGAGAAGATTCAGGGCTCTCTTACCTCCTCTCACAGGAGGCTTTGCATACCCTTGTCACAGGAAACACTCATCACACTCTCTCTGTCTAGGTTCAGGTTTTTTTTTTTTTTCTTCTGATAATAGGCTCCATGAGGGCAGGAACGATGTTCTGTTATTCACCACTGTATATATATCATGGTGCCTGACCATGCTTATAAAACACAAAGAGTTTTTAAATAGCCAAATGTCCTTCTCTCTTTCTCACCATCTCTCCATTGCTTTCCATATGGGAAAACAATTTAATAGAATATAAGGTTTCATTAAAATAAAAACTTATTTTACTTTAAACATAGAGAAGTGGGTGAAAATGACTAAACGTGAGCATTTGATCAGTTTCACAGGGCTGCCACCACACAATAACAAAGACAAGGCAGCCTGTATGACAGAAATGTATTGTCTGGAGGCCAGCAGGCCAAACCAAGGTGTGAGCAGGACTGATTCCTTCTGAGGATTATGAAGGAAGGATCTGTTCCAGGCCTTCATCATATGTAGGTGGCTGTCTTCACGTTCACATGGCATTCTTTTGTATGCCCGTTTGTCTCCAAGTTTCTCCCTTTTTATAAGGACCCTAGTCATATTGGATTAGGGCCCTCCCTAATGATCTCATTTTAACTTGATTAGCTCTAAAAAGACCCCAGTCTCCAAATAAGGTCACACTCTGAGGTACTGTGGGTTAGGACCTAAAAAAATGAAATTAGTGGGTCATGATCCAACCCATAATAGGAACAGTGGATGTCACTGCAACTATAGCTGGCCACTTGAAAGATTAAAATCACAATGAGATCGAAATATTTCAATATTCTCTATAGGCTGAATATGGTCACTTCTAATAGAGTTTAGAAAGCCAGGCTGAGTAGCATATTCTAGGCATATAATCTCCAAATGGAAGCCTTAGGATTTTCAAGACACTCCACCAGAGTGTTCAGTCAGAACACAAGGTGCTATAGAAACATTTTGCTAAAAGAACCTCCTGGATCACATGTCACAGTCAAATAGTTGCAGCCCTTTCCCCTCACAATCATTTTTGTGCTCATGCCAAGAAACAAAGGAAAGCTAAGTTTCCTAAGGGCATTATGGGGTTTTCATCTTTTGTTCTAAACTTGTACTATCATTCCCAGAATAACTGTGAAATCAAATTTGATCCATGAACCTGTTGAGTAATCAGCTAAGGTCACCTAGAGGTGAAATATACCTCTGCTCACTGATTCAGTGTTTCTTTTGTAAGTGCTCTTTACATATGAAGGAAGGTGACTCTTAATGTGGCCCATTTTCTTCCCTGTTTCCAAGTTTCAGTTTTATTTATGAATTTTTTCCTGCCAAATTTTAAATGCTTATGTAGTCAAGTAATAAGTCTTTTCCTTTTTATCTTCTGTGTTTCCCATGTGTTTTCCTCTCACAAGCCTTGTTGATTCCCTAGTGGCATCCTCCGTCCCCTGCCTCCTACACCAGGAGTTGTTCATGTCTGACTTCTCTAGGAGCCTTGAGGAACTGCACAGGCTCCTTAAGTGACAGGTTTAATTTTTCAAGGGTGGCTTTGCAATATCCTGGATAAGACACATTTAATAGCATCAAATAGCATTTCTTTTATACCATTTGCCATATTTTATGCATTTGGGCAGATGTTTGTGTCTCCCATTAAACTGACCTCCACTGAAGGCAGAGACTATGTTTGGTTCACTGTTTTAGCCCTAGAACCTAACCCAGTGCACGTTCAACACAGGCGAATGCTACAGTGAATACCTATCTGACATCTGTGGATGTCATCAATGGGGGGGGGGGGCTCTCCTCTCCCTTGGGTGCTCCTTATCCTTTAACACCTGTGTCTTGCATGTTAAATTCTCCGGGGTTATTCAAAACTCAGCATCTTATGACATCATCAGCTTGTTGGTCACATGGTATTAAGTGGTCACATAACCCTATTACAAGACTAGTTTTATTAGCAAAAAAGAACAAAACCCAAAGGACTGAATCCTTTGAATTCATTCAAAGGATTCTGTCTCTAGGCCTATTTTATCTACATTTGAGGCTGAATCAGATTGAGTGACTTTCTTACCCAACACCTTGGCTATTTCTTAAGTTAATTGTCATTCATTTCTTCTCAGAGTCACGTAGTCAGCAAAGCCCCATCTTTAGTAGCTTCCATTTCACTCTTACTGTTCATAAGGGAGTGAAGCTAGACCTCTATTGAGAAATTGATGCTGTATAAAAAATTTTAGATACAATCAGTTCAGTTCAGTTGCTCAGTCATTTCTGATCCTTTGCAACCCCATGGACTGCAGCACACCAGGCTTCCCTGTCCTTCACCATCTCCTGGAGTTTGCTCAAACTCATGTGCATCCAGTCAGTGATGCCATCCAACCATCTCATCCTCTGTCTTCCCCTTCTCCTCCTGCCTTCAATCTTTCTCAGCATCAGGGTCTTTTCCAATGAGTCAGTTCTTTGCATCTGGTGGCCAAAGTATTGGAGCTCCAGCTTTAGCATCAGTCCTTCCAATGAATATTCAGGACTTAGATACAATATAGGCCATTAAACAGAATAACATAATAATGAGATTCTTTTTCTCTGAATACATGTGTGGCAACCATCACTCTCTCCCACTCATTTTTTTCCTCCCTCACTTACCTCTGTTGAAAACAGATAAGACACATGCTTGCTGAACTAATCTAAACCTAGCAAACCAAGTATAATGATGTTGTTCAAGGAAAATAACCCTACTTTGTGTTTCTCAATTCCATCTTAGCAAATTTAGGCTGCTACTCAGGAGCTGGGCAAGCATGTGAAGGGAGAGAATGAGAAGAATGAAGTGGGATGCGTCTGTCAAATCCAGCACAAGTTTGCTTTTGGATTTGCTATGAAAGTGACTCATTTCATAAACAATACAGCTGCTGTAGGAGGCAGCCTTGTCAGATTTGATGGATGGCTGTGTATCTCTGGATCTTCTGCAGTTGTCGGGCAGACACACTTAGAGGCCAAGCAACCATATCAAATATATCTTGAGTCAATAAGAAATATGAGAACTCTTTCTACCAATGGTAAAAATAAGGCAAAATTCTCTGAACAGTGGGACTCTGGATTTACTCTACATGCTGGCCCCAGCCTATGTTTTGACCACAGTTTCACATCTGACCTATCCAAGTGCCCCTGCTTTGCAAGGGAGTTCTAGGGAGTCTCTCCCTTCCACAGAGCGGTCAATCTCATGGTACCCAAATGGAAAAGCCTAAGTGAGGGAATGGATAAGTGATAGCTAGTATGAGGAAAGATTGGATTTCTGGCAAATGTGAAGTTATGAGCACGAATCAGTGGGTTGGATAATGAACTTTCCCTTTTTTAAAGAGTTAGTCCAGCCACATTCCTCATTTCTAGCAGAAACACAATCTACAGGACAACTTCTATGGCTCCCAAGCAAGGAGAAGAAGAATAACCACCAATGGGCTGTTTGCACGGCAGAGCTTTTATCCACTTCTCTCCTTCACTCCAGCTTAAGGAATAATGGGGTTTGCTCTGATCTGACCTCTCAACTCCTAGAAAGCCTACACTCTGGCCAGGAAACATGCTAATTTTGACAGAGCGAATGTTATTGGAGAAAATTTGGAAAAGTTTTCTCAGTCAAATACATCAACACATCAATTACTCCACTTCTCGTGGTCTCTAAAAGCTCCACCATGAAACCTTCCTTTGTTTTAAGACACCAAAGACATCTGTGAAAATGCAGTTGCAAGGGTAAAACATTAAGCCACTTCTTACAAGCCATTTGTCAAGGAACTTGATCTTGGTTGAGTGGCCCTGAGCAGAGATTCCTCCACCAATAGCTGACCAGAGTGCTCCACCATCCCCCTCCTGCTTCCAACTCTGTTCTCTCACCCTGTTTTTTCATCTCTTTTTCTCTTCAAATAGGACTTACTCTTAAAAGTGTGGCTAGGTTGGACCCTCATGACTTAGTTTTTGGCCTCAGACCAAGGGTTGATACCAGTTGTTCTTTTAATGGGACTTCACCTGTCTAAACTAATATGGACTATACTTTACAAAATCCCTCTAACAATGTTAAAGTTCCAGGTAGAAGGGGCGTCTTAAGGGCTTGCTTTACATTTTTAATGACTTTTTTGAGAAAATTGTAGATTCACACACAATTGTAAGAAATAATAGAGAGATGTTGCCACAGCCACTTCCTTCCACACCCCGAGTCCCTGGCACCCACTAATCTGTTCTCCATCTCTAATAGTTTGCTATTGCAGGAATTTATATTTATGGGTCATATATAGCCTTTATGCAACCTTTTGATATTGGCTTTTTCACTCAGCATAATTCTCTGGAGATTCATTCAGGCTGTTGTATGTCTCAGAAGCTTCCTTTATATCATAGAATAGTATCCATGGAATAGACTAGTATCAGTGGTTTGATTCAGTCCACCCGCTGAAGGACTTTTGAGTTGTTTCTAATTTTTGGCTATCACAAATAAAGTTGCTATGAACAATTGTTTTCAGGTTTTTGTATAGACATATGTTTTCATTGCATGTGTGTATATGTGTGTGTTCTCAGTCATTCTGATTCTTTGCCGCACTATGAATTGTATACTGCCAGGCTTCTCTGTCCATGGGATTTTCCAGGCAAGAATACAGGAGTGAGTTGCCATTTCCTTCTGCAGGGGATCTTCCTGATCCAGGGATCAAACCTGTGTCTCTTACGTCTCCTGCATTAGCAAGCAGATTCTTTACCACTGCGCCACCTGAGAAGCCAGGTTTCATTACTCTGGGATAAATGCCCAAGAGTAAAATGGCTGAGTCATACCATAGTTGCATGTTTAGTTTTGTAAGGAACTACCATAGTCTTTTCCAAAGTGGCTGTACCATCTTGTATTCCCATCAGCAATGTAATGAGTAAGTCCTTGCTCTACATTTTAAGTGTTTTTATTTCACTAAATGTCAAAATCAAAGTCCTTTCAACAGTTCCCTTTAGGCACCCAAAGAAACAACAGAAAGGGCAGCCCTCACCCTCTTTGAGTTGCATGGTTTATGCCCCTGCCTGATATATGGCTCTCTCTGCCCACGCTCACTTTGATTCTGCAGACTGCCTTCATGTTTTCCCCTCCTCTGAGTACCTTCCAAAACCCTTATCAACATCAGCTGCAATTCCTTTGTGTCTTGTTCCAGTCATAATCTCCTAATCCTCCCCAGATGCCATGCCAAGCCCAGCAGCACAGCAGCTGCAACCTCAGCTCATGCATGACTCAGCACCTCGGACAGAAGAGCTGGACCTCTGATCCCAGGGATCTGGGCCAGCACTAGCCACTCACTCTTTCCAGGTCCAAGGGACAGCTCTGTCTTCACTCCTATTCTGCCAGGAATAAAGCAGAACTTTGATAGGGCAGAGAATGCAGTTTGAATTGAACTAGACAGGGACAAGGGCCTGCTGACAGGGAAGTCCATGCCGGGGGTGGGCACAGCCTTAGCACCAGAAGTTTTGCCATGTGGGGCAGGTCTTTCCTCACTTCTGAGCATCATGACCATAAGTATAAAAATGCTAGTTATTATTTATGGAGTATCTGATGTGGTCCAGAAACTTTTAAAGTATACTTTCCATATACCAGTGCTTCCCTGATGGCTCAGATGGTAAGGAATCTGCCTGCAATGCAGGAGACCTGGATTCGATCCCTAGGTCAGGAAGATCCCCTGGAGGAGGGCACAGCAACCCACTCCAGTATTCTTGCCTGGAGAATTCCATGGACAGAGGAGCCTGGAGGGTTGCAGTCCATGGTTGCACTCCATGACCCCGTGGGGTCACGGAGAGTTGGACACGACTGAGTGACTAACACTTCCATGTATCAGCTCACCAAATCCTCACAGCCTCTCTAAAAGGACAGTTCTGGTTTCTTCTCCATTCTACAAGTGAGAAATCTGAGGCCTGACATCACACAGGGATTTGAGTCCAAGCAGCCCACTTCAGAGCCTGTACATTTAACTGCACTCGTTCTCAAACGAGCAGACCTCTGCAGCTCCTGGTTCTACATATCTTGATAGAAACTTCTGTGTCCTCTTCTTACAATTCAGATCCAAATCATGTGCAAGTCAGGAAGGAGAGTCCATGTGGGGTGGGGAGCAAGTTATAGGCAACAGCTGTGCCCCCTAGTAATCTTAGTTCTCATCTGAAGAGTTGGGTGGTGCTGCCTTATCCACATTAACCAATGTCTTTCTGGCAGTTTACACCTCTTATGATGAAGGAATGCAGTCAAAAAGCTGCTGCCTATACAAAGTGCTTGAGGGGATATGATACGCAGCAAGCTTCCAGCTAGGGACACAGGCGAGCATGGTTCTCATCCACCTGCTCATACCCTGCAGCATACCACAAACTGGCAAGGACACAGCGCAGCTTCACAGCATGCCACAGCCCCAAATGCATATTTGTCACATACCGTTCACTCTGGCAACATGCATTCCACATGCCCCAGAGTCCTGCAACTCGTGCTGTTTTGCCTTCAGATGCAATAGTTTGCTTGCAGTAAATATTTCTTGATAGAGGCCCTCCGCACCCAAGATGAATGTTATTTGACCAATGTGTGAGATTCTTTTCCTCTCTCACTTTAAGCCACACCTCCATATTCTTCACACACCCCAGCTTGCATGGCCTGCTAAATATTCCATTCTGCCTTCAAGAGGACTGCCTTCTAGACAATTCCTTGCCTTCTGAACCCAGACTTATCATGGGACCTCCTGACACTGAGGGCTGCCAAGAACAACTTGGAATTCTTGCAATCAATACACTTCATGCTCCTCTCAGCCCCCCTTCACACTCTGGGAGCCCCACCTTTCTTGGGCACATTCCATCCCCACTCATCCCACCCACCTGGCCTCCTCTACTCCATCCCTGGGACAAGCCACTCAAGCTCTTTTCCCTCAGGCAAGGGATTTGGGTTTGAAAATTTTATCTACTTCATGTGGTCTAGGACAATATTTTAGGATTTAATAATCAGAAGTCTGTGGCTCCCAGTCCTTACACTTACGTTAATAACATCCCCAGGTACCAGTAGTGTTCAAAATCACTTGGTTATCAATAATCTATACAAACCTTAAAATTCTTGGCACAACATTCATTACCAGAGTGGGTCCCAAATTATAAGGCATTAAGGGCAATTTCTTGCTTTGCTGCTCCTAAATAACAAGTATCTTCTTTCTACCTAATGATCCCCTCCCTTGCTTCATGTTTTCTTTCATCTTTGCTTTTTATATATGCTGTTTTTATGTGTTTCATGAATGCTCATAAACTGGGATTTCAGTCCCTTCTGGTTTTATATAGTGGAAGGAAGGAAGGGAAGAAAGGAGACAGGAAGAAAGAAGGGAAGGAGGGAGGGAGAGAGATGTAAACAAAATTAGGAAATTCGACAGAACTCTGTCCACAGCAAATAAGCTCAGAATGCCTTAGAAATTTAGGTTTTTCTACCTATAGGAAGCAAGGGTCAACCAAAGGGCAGAACACACCTGAAATCTCCCAAGTAAGATTTGAATAGCTCAGATTTCTTGCATTCTGTGCACATCTTCATAAGTGTGCTAAAGTTTCTGATTCTTTCTCCATTTGTAAAATGAGATGGGAATTATGAAACTAGACCACAATAACCAACATAAGACAACCTCTTCTAAAATACTGGCATCACAAACACAAAGTAGCATTATTAGGATAAAGACTGTTCCAAGCAGTATGGTAATTATTGAAACAAAAGCATCATTTGTCACTATTGTCTAGGTAGAACCACAAATGCTAACTGCAGTTTAAAAAGTGTTCTATTTCTGATTGAAAAATACTTGATAATTATGGGAATGATTAAATAGTTTAAAGTACCTCAGCAATTTCCCTCACCTTTGTTCATGGAACACTTTCCCTCAGTTCTTCTTAGGAAGAAATGATTCAAGAGCAACCTGTTTCCCATTTTAGGGCATACTCTGCTTAACCATTTTTTGCTTTCCATTGCTGGGTCCTACTTCTCTGTCCTAACTGTAACCTCTACTGCGCTCACTTTACACCCTCTCCCTTCCAGTGTCTCTGTGATTTCTAAGGGGAATACTATTGGCAATTTGGCTGGAAAAATTCATCATGTGCAACTATTCTTTGTGTTGCAGGACAGTTAGCATCCTCAATTCCCACTCAGTTCTGCCATCAGTACCGCCTCCAGTTATTGTGCCAACCAAAAACACACTTTCATATTTCAAAATGGCCCTTGGAGAGACCACACCACTTACATAGCTTGAGAATTTCTGTGTTATTTGGACGGAATGGCAACCCACTCTAATATTCTTGCCTGGAGAATTCCCATGGACAGAGGAGCCTGGTGGGCTACAGTCCGTAGGGTCGCAAAGAGTTAGACACAACTGAGTAACTAACACTTTTACTTTCACTTTATCATACCTAGCCCAAATATCTCTCATCTGCTTTAATCCATTGTTGACTAGCTGTCCTCACTTGGATGATACAAAAGAACTTTAACCTCCTGTCTAAAGCAGAACCTGTCATCTCCCACTTCCCCAAATCTGATTTTCCTCCTGAAATTCTATCTCTGTTAGCTGCATGTAATCAAAGCCAGCAACCTAGGTATCAACTTTCACTCCTTCCTCTTATTCAAATCCCACAATTACTCACAAAGTAATTCTACCTCTTTTGTAATCATCTCTTCCCTCTCTCTCTCCATAATAACCATTTCTTTCCCAGCCCAGAGTTTTCAGGAACATCTTCGTAACACATCTTCAGCCTGATGGTTGGCTGTGAAAGGACCCCTAATAAACTATGTAATGATCAAATGAGTTTAGAGAGAATTGCTGGATAATCTAAACTCATATTGTTTTTACTAAGTAGAGGTATAGTTCTATTCAGAATCTTTCTCTAAATTCTTTTATACCAGATAGTGAACTTCCTAGAGGAGATGTGTTAAGGCAGCTTTTGTCCCAACTAAGTGAGCTAACAGGTTGTTATCCCACTATCCCAGATAATAAGTTCTTAAATATACTAACCTGAATCTCATCCTTTTCATCTCTCTCTCTTCTCCCTCTTAAGTCTGTTCTCTTCTTTCTAAAATGTTTACTTGCAATTGTGACACCTCTGCTAAAATTTGTTAAATGAATTTTTGTCCCCTAAAACATACATCTTTGTTGACTACATGTGGAACAGAAGGATATGGTCCCTCTCAAACTTTTCAACCTCTCTCTTGCTTTGGTCTCCAAATTTCACATGAAGCTCTAGCAGTGACAAACTCTAATAGTTTCCTAACTACGCCTTGTAGTTCTGTGCCTCTCTGCATTTTCACATGTGGTTCTCTTAGTCTGGAATTGCTTCTCACTGTTTTGACTTCACTTATGTTCCCAAAGCATCAGTGTTGATATTATATAGAAAACAGACTTTAGAAGGACAGAGCAGAAGAACGGACTGAGGTAGTTGCTGGTGGCTTAGCCCATGGTTATAGCAGTGAAGGTATAAAATAGTGCTCAGATTCTCATATTTTTTAAAAATTTATTTATTTATTTTAATTGAAGGCTAATTACTTTATAATATCGTGATAGTTTTTGCCATACATTTACATGAATCAGCCATGGGTGCACATGTGCCCCCGCGTCCCGAACCTCCCACCCACCTCCCTCCCCGTCCCATCCCTCTGGGTTGTCCCAGTGCACTGGCTTTGAGTGCCCTGTTTCATGCATGGAACTTGGACTGGTCATCTGTTTCACATATGGTGATATACATGTTTCAATGCTATTCTCTCAAGTCATCCCACCCTCGCCTTCTCCCACAGAGTTCAAAAGTCTCTTCTTTACATGTGTGTCTCTTTCGCTGTCTCGCATATAGGGCTGTCATTACCATCTTTCTAAATTCTGTATATATGCGTTAATATACTGTATTGGTGTTTTTCTTTCTGACTTCCTTCACTCTGTATAATAGGCTCCAGTTTCATCCACCTCATTAGAATTGACTCAAATGCATTCTTTTTACTAGCTGAGGAATATTCCATTTTGTGTATGTATCACAACTTTCTTATCCATTCATCTGCCAATGGACATCTAGGTTGCCTCCATGTCCGAGTGATAGATTCCCATATGTTTTTAAGGTTTCCATTTTATATATCTTATTTAAAAGCCTATCGAAATTGTAAACTCTTTTAAATATGACAAGGGAAAACTGAGTCATGAGATAATCAAGGAACTTGGTCAGTAGTTGTCTAATATTTATTTGTTTATTTGGTTGCATCAGGTCTTAGTTGTGGCACGTGGGGTCTTTGTTGGGTCACAAGGCATCCTTTTCATTGTGATGCGTGGATGCACTAGTTGTGGCACAGGTTTAGTAGTTGCAGCGCACAGGCTTGGTTTCTCTGAGGAAAGTGGGATTTTAGTTCCCCAACCAGGGATAGAACTCGCATCCCAGGCATTGCAAGGCAGATTCTTAACTACTAGACCACCAGGAAAGTCCCTCTTGTCAGTATTAATACCTGAAAATTCCATAATCCATTTTCTTACCTAAAGAGATTCTCTGTCAAAAAAAAAAAAACAAAAAAACCCTGATACTCTTTGTAAACTGAATAGGAGTCTCATTTCTATCTCTCTGGGGCTCTTAAAAGATAAGTGCTTATCTTAATTATCTTGAAAATATTTCTCCACTTGAGATTTTTGTTGTTATTATTGTTAAACAATATTCTTCATAAGAAAAACCATGAAATTAGTAAAGTTTAATTCTGGCTCTTGGCTTTCTCCTTTTTCAGTACTCTAACAATATTCCCATATCCACATAAGGTCTTTTATCCTAATAGCTGCATTGGTAATTAGTAGCAGTAACAGTAGGAGTAGTAGAAATAATAGTAATAACACAATGTATTAACTGACATGCATAGAATCTTGTCATACTAAAGGTTTATGCAGAATATCTCATTTAATTCTTATGTGTGTTAGTTGCTCAGTCGTGTCTGACTCTTTGCAACCCCATGGACTATAGCCCACTAGGCTCTCTGTCCAGGGAATTATCTAGGCAAGAATACTGGAGGGGGTTGCCATTCCCTTCTTTAGGGGATCTTCCCAACCCAGGGATTGAACCTGGGTCTCCTGCATTACAGGCAGAGTCTTTACCATCTGAGCCACAAGGGAAGGAACCCTAAAAAGTAGGTAGTGTATTTATCCCCATTTTGAAGGTAAGGTAATAGAGGTTCCAAGAAGTTACATAATTTGTTCAAGATCACTCACCTAACAAACTATGGAAAGAAATTCAACCCCAGATTTCATGTCCTGTCCCCTTATCCATTGCACCATATCAGTTCCCTTACAGATATTTTATCTAGATTCTAATTAAAATGTAAATTAATCTACTAAAGTATTTTAAATAATGTTTTAAAATTTAAAAAAAATGAAAGTTTTGTTTATTGTCGAAAATTTGGAAAACTAAGAAAAGCACAAAGCAGAAAATATTTCTATAATTACATCACCCAGGAATGCTTATAATAGGTTGATACTGTTGTAATTAATCTGAGCATACTTTTTGTAATCTATTTTTCAACTCAGTGAAATTGTTAAAACATTTTCCCATATCATTGTTATATTTATAAAAAAATTTTTTGTAGTTAAATAGTAGTTAAAGATCTTTATGTGGATGCACCAACAAATTTATTTCACCAATTTCATACAGTTGGACATTTAGGTTAAATTTTTTCTTTATTATATGTTAACTTTTTAATTATAATTAATTCTATAATGTATAATTTTACATATCTGATTATTTTCTCTGAATAAAACTCTAAAAGAAAAATCGCTAGTTCAAAAATTGAAAATGCTAAGTTTTCTTTTTTATTTTGCGAAAATGTCTTCCTGAAAGACTGTTCAAAGTAAAGCACCAAACAGTAGTTTTTTAAAGTGGCCTACTTCCATATACTCCAGCTAATACTCGGTATTAACTGTTACTATTTTTATTATCTGGAGTTGTTTTCTATTCCTTTTAATAGCTCATCCCATTTATTTTTAAAATCACAAAGGGAAAGACTTGTGCTTCAACCCATGATAAGTAGTAACTGATGGTATTTGTATTCTTCACACTACCAAATTGAACAAAAAGTATGAAATTTTAGATATTAGATAACATGCATACAAATCTGTGATCCCTAAGAGCATCATTTTCATCCTAGAGCAAATTTTCTAGCCTCAGGGCAGGGAAGGAGGGCACCTGTAGAGCTTGGATACTTGAGTTGAGGAGAGAGAGAGAAAGGAGCTTGGAAAAGCTGAAGCATCTGGCAATTGCAGGGAAGCATTTCAGAGAGGGGAGAGCTACATAAAACAAGAGCTCCAAAAATCTGTAGAGGAGTTTCATTGAGTCTGAGGCTGAATCCCAAACTGCACATATGTAATGAACACCACAAAACAGGCAAAGAACAACTGCAAGGGCTTTTTAACTGAACAATTCTCTGAGCTCACACTGGGTTAAGAGACATTCAGAGTGGAAAGATTTCATTGAACACCTAAGCATTCACATAAAGACTATAGAAAACTCAAGGCTTAGTAGTAGGAATAGAATAGCCTTATAATAAGGCTACTCTAGATCTGCCCTAACAAAACTTAACAACCCTCAAAAGGATCAAACAAATCACAAGTAACCTAACTGTCAGCCAGTACAATTGCCTATACTCTCTGAAAGAAAGCAACAAAATACACTCAAAAATGTAACATTCTTAATATCCAACATCCAATAAAAAAAAATACCAGATATGTCAAGAAATGGGAAAATGTGACCTCAATCAGGAAAAATATTAGTCAATGAAAATAAACCCAGAAGTGGCAGAGATATGAACTTAGAAGCCAAGGACTTTAAAAGAGTTGTTATAAAAAGCCAACAATTTAAGAGAAAACAAAGAAAAGAAGAGATAAGTTGAAAGCATAAAAAGCAGTCACATAAATATTCTAGAGGTCCAACACACAATAGCAGAAATGAAAATATTCACTTATGGATTTAAGGGCCAATTAGATATTGCAGAAAAAAAAGATCACTGAATTTAAAGACATAGTAATAGAAACTATCCAAAACAAGCACACAAAATAGAAAGACTGGAGAAAAAATGAATGAGACCATAGTAACATGTGAGACAATATCAAGCCATACAATATAGGTGTAATTGAAGTTCTGAATCAAGAGATGGAAAGAAAGAGGCAGAAAAAAAAGTTAAAGAAAAATGGTTGAACATACACTACAATTGATTTTAAAAATTAAAACTTACACTTTTACAATGTATGAAAAATCTTAAGAAGATAAATTTTTAAAATTCCACATGCACAAAGTTAGACCACATTCTGGCCTTAAAACACATGTTAATGAATCAGGAAGAATAGAAATCATACAATGTCTATTCTCAGACTATAGTGGAACTAAAATAGAAACCAACAACAGAAAGACAACTGGAAAATACCAAAACACATGAAGATTAAACAATGTATTTCTAAATAATACATTGGTCAAGAAGAAATTTCAGGAGAAAAATTTAATCTCTTGAAACTAAATGAAAGTGAACAACTTACCCAAATTTGTGGGCTGCAGAAAAGATAATACTTAGAGGGAAATTTATAGCACTTAATAATTTATTAGAAAAGGGGAATGATCTAAAGTCAATAATCTAAGCTTCCACCTTAGAAACTAGAGAAAGAACAGCAAAATAAATCCAAAATAAGCAGAAGAAAAGGAATAACAATAATTAGAGCAGAAATCAATGAAATTTATAACAGGAAACAGAGAAAACAACAAAACCAAAATCTGGTTCTTTGAAAAGATCAACAAAATTGATAAGCCTCTAGTCAGGTTAACTAAGAAAAAGAGAGGACACAAATTGCTAATATCAGAAACCAAAGGAAGGATATCACTACAGACTCTACAGAAGTTAAAAGGATAATAAAGTAAGTCCATGAACAATTCTATGCCCACATATCTGATAATCTAGATGAAATGGACCTACTCCTTGAAAGATACCACCTGCCAAAACTCATCCAAGAAGAAATAGATAATATTAATAGACCTGTATCTAGAAAAGATATTGAATTAAAAATTAATAATCTTCCAAACAAGAAATAACCAGGCACAAATGAATTTGCCAATTAATTCTATAAAACATGTAAGGGAGAAATTACACCAATTCTCTACAATCTCTTTAAAGGACAGAAACAGAAGGAATATTTCCCAACTTATTCTATGAGACCAGCATTATCCTAATACCGAAGTCAGACGGGTATTCTAATAAAATAGAACTATAGACCAATATCTCCCATGAACATAGATGTAAAACTTCTGAACAATATATTAGCAAATCAAACAACAAAGTATAAAAATAATTATGCAACACAACCCAGTGGGATTTATCCTAGGTATGAAAGGTTGATTCAACATTCAAAAATCAATTATGCAATCCATCACATCAACAGGTTAAAAAAGAAAAATCACATGATTATGTCAATAGACATAGAAAAAGCATTTGACAAAATCCAACACCCATTTAATGATAAAAACTCTTAGTAAACTCGGAATAGATGGGATCTTCCTCAACTTGACAAAGTATATCTACAAAAATCATACAGCTAACATATTTAATAGTGAGAAACTTGAAGCTTTTCTACTAATATTAAAAAAAAAAAGGCAGGGGTGTCTCCTCTCACCACTCCTCTTCAAAATCATACTGGAAGTTCTAGATAACATAATAAGATAAGAAAAGGAAATTAAAGATATACACATGAGGAAGGAATAAGTAGAACTATCTTTGTTCACAGATGATATGGTCACCTATGTAGAACTTGAAAAATTAACAAAAATTTCTGGATCTAAAAAGCAATTATAGTAAGGTTTCAGGACATAAGACTAATATACAAAAGTTAATGGCTTTTCTGTACATCAGCAATGAACAAATGAAATTTGACATTAAATATATAATATCATTTATATTAGCACCCTCCCCAAAATGAAATTGTTGGGTACAAAACTAATAAAATGTATATAAGATTTGCTTGAAGAAAACTACAAGACTCTGGTAAGAGAAATAAAAGAAGAGCTAAGTAAATGGAGAGCTATTCCATGTTCACGGATAGGAAGACTCAATATTGTCAAGTTGTCAGTTTTTCCCAACTTGATCTATAAATTCAATGCAATCAAAATCCCAGTGAGTTATTTCAGGAATACTGATAAACTAAATATGAAGTTCATACGGAGAGGCAAAAACTGTAGAACAGCCAACATAATACTGAAGGATAAGAACAAAATTGTAAGACTTTTAAAGACTTACTATAAAGCTGCAGTCAGAGAAGGCTCTGGTGACCCACTTCAGTATTCTTGCCTGGAAAATCCCATGGATGGAGGAGCCTGGGGGGCTGCAGTCCATGGGGTCACTAAGAGTTGGACACGACTGAGCAACTTCACTTTCACTTTTCACTCTCATGCATTGGAGAAGGAAATGGCAACCCACTCCAGTGTTCTTGCCTGGAGAATCCCAGGGATGGAGGAGCCTGGTGGGCTGCCATCTATGGGGTCACACAGCGTCAGATATGATTGACGTGACTTAGCAGCAGCAGCAGAAAGCAACAGTAATCAAGACAGGTTGATACTGGTGAAAGAAGAGACAAATAGATCAATGAAACAGAATAAGAAGCCCATGTGCGTGTGCATGCAAAGTCACTTCAGTCATGTCCAACTCTTTGCAACCCTATGGACTATAGCCTGCCAGGCTCCTCTCTCCATGGGATTCTCCAGACATGAATACTGGAGTGGGGTGCCATGCCCTCCTCCTGGGGATCTTTCTGAGTCAGGGATAGAACCCAGGTCTTTGGGGCCTCCTCTATTGGTAGGTGAGTTCTTCACCACTAGCGCCACCTGGGAAGCCCAAGAAGCCCATAAATAGACCCAAATAAATATAGTCAATTAATCTTTGACAAAGAGCAAAGGTAATATAATGGGAACAAGATAGCCTTTTTAATATTTGATGCTGGAATAACTAGACATCCATGTGAGAAAAAAAAAAAATCTAGACACAGACCTTGCATCCATTACAAAAATCCATACAAAATGGATCCTAGATCTAAATGTAAAAACCCCTAGAAGCTAACATAGGATAAAATCTAGATGACCTTGGGCATAGCAATGACTTTTTAGATATACACCAAAGGCATAATCCATGAATGATATAATAAGCTAGGCTTCATTAATATTTTTAAATATTGCTCTGAAAAAAATACTGTCAAGAAAATGAGAAGATGAGTCATGGACTGGGAGAAAACATCTACAAAAGACATATCTGATAAAGAACTGTTATCCAAAAATATACAAAGAACTTTAAAACTCAACAATAAGAAAACAAACTACCCAGTAAAAAGAAAGGGACCAAAACCTTAACTGACATTTCACCAAAGAAAGTATTCTGATGGCAAATAAGCATATGAAATAATGCTCCACAACATATGACATCAGAAAAACACATATTAAAACAACAATAAGATACCACCACATAGTTAATAGAATGGCCAAAATCCAGAACAACTTACAATACTAAATGCTGGTGAGGATGTGAAGCAAGAGAAACTTCCATTCTTTGCTGGTGAGAATGCAAAATGGTATAGCACTTTGGAAGACAATTTTGTCTTCCATTTTTCTTACAAAACTAAACATGATCTTATCACACAACCCAGCAATTAAGGCTCTGGATACTTATCTAAAGGAGTTGAAAACTTATATCCACACAAAAACCTATTTATAGCAGTTTTATTCATAATTACCCAAACTTGGAAGCAACCAAGATGGATAAGTAAACTAAATGGTACATCTGGACAATGGAATATTTTTTAAATATAAAAGAAATGGGATCTCAAGCCATGAAAAGACACAGAGGAAACAAGTGCATTTTACTAAGTGAAAGAAGTCACTATGAAAAAGCTACATACTCTGTGTTACCAACTATCTGACATTATGGAAAAGGCAAAACTTATGGAGATAGTAAAAGGATCAGTGGCCGTCCTGTGTTGTGTGTGTGTGTGTGTGTGTGTGTGTGTTGGGGTTGGAGGAGGTGAACTGGTGGAACACAGAGGATTTTTAGAGTAGTGAAAATACTCTACATGATACTGTAATGATTAGTAAATGTCATTATACATTTGTCCAGTTCCATAGAATGTACAACACCAAGAGCAAACCTTAATGTAAACTATGGACTTTGGGTGATTTTGATGTGCCAATGTAGGTTGTTATCAGTTTTAACAAATGAACCACTCTGATGAGAGATGCTGGTAATAGAGGTGGCTATGCAGGTTTTGAGCAGAGGGAATCTCTCTACATTTCTCTCAGTTTTTCAGTGAATCTAAAATTCCTCTTAAAAAAGTCTTAAACACACACACACACATATGAACCAAATGTGATAATCGATGTCCAACATGGTTCTTAATGATCCTTACCTGCTGATATTTATGCTCTTGCATATTTCCCCCTGCTCCCCCACAGAAAATTGTAGTGACCTGTGTGACTAATTGGATATTATGGAGATAACAGCACGTGGCTTATGAATCTAGATCAGTAGGAGTCTTTAGCAGACACTGCAGCTTCTGCCTAGCCCTCTTTTGAATCACTTGCTATGGGAGACGCTAACTATCATGTCATGAGGACACTCAAGCAGCACTATGGAGAGGCCTATGTGGAAATAAACCGAGGTGTTCTATACGAGTCAGTACCAACTTGCCATCACATGAGTGAGCCATCTTGGAAGCATATCATTCAGCTCTTTCAGTTAACTGCAGCCCCAACCAACACCTTGATTGAAATCTTATAAATAATCTACAACATAGCTACCCAGGTAAATTAAGCCTAAATTTATGACCCACAGAAACAGTGGGACATAAGAAATGTTTATTGTTGTTTATTACCAGATAATTTTGTGGATGATATTTTACACAACAATAATCATTGTGTTTCTGTTTGTTAGCAAAACAAAAAAAAGGAAAGAAAAATGAAAGAAAATATTTACAATAGTATCAAAATAACATGAAATATCTAGAGAAAAATATAATGAAATAAAGGAAAACTTCACTAAAAAATAGACAGTATCATTACAAAAAAATTAAAGAAGACCTAAATAAATGGACTTTTTTTTTTACCACATCCAAGGTAAGAGAAACCCAAGTAAGACAGTAGGCACTGAGAGAGGGGATCAGAGGGCAGACACTGAAACCACAATCACAGACAACTAGCCAATCTGATCACATGGACCACAGCCTTGTCTAACTCAATGAAACTAAGCCATGCCATGTAGGGCCACCCAAGATGGCCAGGTCATGGTGGAGAGGTCTGACAGAATGTGGTCCACTGGAGAAGGGAATGGCAAACCACTTCAGTACTCTTGCCTTGAGAACCCCATGAACAGGATGAAAAGGCAAAAAGATAGAACACTGAAAGATGAACTCCCCAGGTCAGTACGTGCCCAATATGCTACTGGAGATCAGTAGAGAAATAACTCCAGAAAGAATGAAGGAATGGAGCCAAAGCAAAAACAACACCCAGTTGCGAATGGAACTGGTGATGGAAGCAGGGTTCAATGCTGTAAAGAAAAATATTGCATAGGAACTTGGAATGTTAGGTCCATGAATCAAGGCAAATTAGAAGTAGTCAAACAGGAGATGACAAGAGTGAACATCGACGTTCTAGGAATCAGTGAAATAAGATAGACTGGAATGGGTGAATTTAACTCAGATGACCATTATATCTACTACTGTGGGCAGGAATCCCTTAGAAGAAATGGAGAAGCCATCATAGTCAACAAAAGAGTCCGAAATGCAGTACTTGGATGCAATCTCAAAAACGACAGAATGATCTCTGTTCGTTTCCAAGGCAAACCATTCAATATCATGGTAATCCAAGTCTATGCCCCAACCAGTAATGCTGAAGAAGCTGAAGTTGAATGGTTCTATGGAGACCTACAAGACGTTCTAGAACTAACACCCAAAAAAGATGTCCTTTTCATTATAGGGGACTGGAATGCAAAAGTAGGAAGTCAAGAAACACCTGGAGAAACAGGCAAATTTGGCCTTGGAGTACGGAATGAAGCAGGGCAAAGGCTAATAAGAGTTCTGCCAAGAGAACACACCAGTCATAGAAAACACCCTCTTCCAAAAACACAAGAGAAGACTCTACACATGGTCATCACCAGATGGTCGACACCGAAATCAGATTGATTATATTCTTTACAGCCAAAGATGGAGAAGCTCTACACAGTCAGCAAAAACAAGACTGGGAGCTGACTGTGGCTCGGATCATGAACTCCTTATTACCAAATTGAAGACTGAAATTGAAGAAAGTAGGGAAAACCACTAGACCATTCAGGTATGACTTAAATCAAATCCCTTATGACTATACAGTGGAAGTGAGATATAGATTTAAGGGACTAGATCTGATAGACAGAGTGCCTGATGAACTATGGATGGAGGTTCGTGACATTGTACAGGAGACATGAATCAAGACCATCCCCAAGAAAAAGAAATGCAAAAAAGCAAAATGGCTGTCAGAGGAGGCCTTACAAATAGCTGTGAAAAGAAGGGAAGTAAAAAGCAAAGGAGAAAAGGAAAGATCTACCTATTTGAATGCAGAGTTCCAAAGAATAGCTAGGAGAGATAAGAAAGCCTTCCTCAGTGATCAACGCAAAGAAAACAATAGAATGGGAAAGACTAGAGATCTCTTCAAGAAAATTAGAGATACCAAGGGAATATTTCATGCAAAAATGGGCACAAAAAAGGACAGATATGGTAGGGACCTACCAGAAGCAAAAGATACTAAGAAGAAGTGGCAAGAATATACAGAAGAACTGTACAAAAAAGATCTTCATGACCAAGATAATCACGATGGTGTGATCACTCACCTAGAGCCAGACATCCGGGAATGTGAAGTCAAGTGGGCCTTTGAAAGCATCACCACTAACAAAGCTAGTGGAGGTGATGGAATTCCAGTTGAGCTATTTCAAATCCTGAAAGATGACACTGTGAAAGTGCTACACTCAATATGCCAGCAAATTTGGAAAACTCAGCAGTCGCCACAGGACTGGAAAAGGTCAGTTTTCATTCCAGTCCCAAAGAAAGGCAGTGCCAAAGAATGCTCAAACTACCACTCAATTGCACTCACCTCACACGCTAGTAAAGTAATGCTTAAAATTCTCCAAGCCAGGCTTCAACAATATGTGAACCGTGAACTTCCAGATGTTCAAGCTGGTTTTAGAAAAGGCAGAGGAACCAGAGATCAAATTGCCAACATCTGCTGGATCATTGAAAAAGCAAGAGAGTTCCAGAAAAACATCTATTTCTGCTTTATTGACTATGCCAAAGCCTTTGACTGTGTGGATCACAATAAACTGTGGAAAATTCTGAAAGAGATGGGAATACCAGACCACCTGACCTGCCTCTTGGGAAACCTGTATGCAGGTCAGGAAGCAACAGTTAGAACTGGACATGGAACAACAGACTGGTTCCAAATCAGGAAAGAAGTACGTCAAGGCTGTATATTGTCACCCTGCTTATTTAACTTATATGCAGAGTATATATCATGAGAAACGCTGGGCTGGAGGAAGCACAAGCTGGAATCAAGATTGCTGGGAGAAATATCAATAACCTCAGATATGCAGATGACACCACCCTTATGGAAGAAAGTGAAGAAGAACTAAAAAGCCTCTTGATGAAAGTGAAAGAGGAGAGTGAATAAGTTGGCTTAAAGCCCAACATTCAGAAAACTAAGATCATGGCATCCGGTCCCATCACTTCATGGCAAATAGATGGGGAAACAGTAGAAACAGTGGCTGACTTTATTTTTCTGGGCTCCAAAATCACTGCAGATGGTGATTGCAGCCATGCAATTAAATGACGCTTACTCCTTGGAAGGAAAGTTATGACCAACCTAGAGAGCATATTAAAAAGCAGAGACATTACTTTGCCAACAAAGGTCCATCTAGTCAAGGCTATGGTTTTTCCAGTGGTCATGTATGGATGAGAGAGTTGGACTATAAAGAAAGCTGAGCGCCGAAGAATTGATGTTTTTGAGCTGTGGTGTTGGAGAAGACTCTTGAGAGTCCCTTGGACTGCAAGGAGATCCAACCAGTCCATCCTAAAGATCAGTCCTGAATATTCATTGGAAGGACCAATGTTGAAGCTGAAACTCCAATACTTTGGTCACCTGATGCAAAGAGCTGACTCATTGGAAAAGACCCTGATGCTGGGAGGGATTGAAGGCAGGAGGTGAAGGGGACGACAGAGGATGAGATGGTTGGATGGCATCACCGACTCGATGGACATGAGTTTGAGTAAACTCTGGGAGTTGGTGATGGACAGGGAGGCCTGGCGTGCTGTGGTTCATGGGGTCGCAAAGAGTCGGACACGACTGAGCAGCTGAACAGAACTGAAATAAATGGAGCTGTTTCCCATGTTCATATATTGGAAAATAAAGTATTGTCAAAATATCACCTATCCCTAATATCTCTAAGTTATATTTCTTAAGTTGATATCTAATAATATCTACCTAATAATGATCTAATAATAACAATAATCTAATAATATAAAAATTATTAATAATATAATAATATGTCTAAGTTATATCTCTTAAGTTAATATCTCAAAGTTATAAAGGTTTAGTGTTGACCTCAATCAAAAGTTTGACAGTCTTTTTATAGGAATTAACAAGCTAATTCTAAAGTTTATGTAGAAATAGGAAAACAGCCTTAAAATAAAAGAACAAAGCTGGGGGCTTTATCTTATTTCTGAATTATTATAAAGCTACAGAATCTAAGACAATGTGTTATTAATGTAAAAGTAGACATACAGATTAAAGCAATAGAATGCAGAGTCCAAAACTAGACTGTGCATATAAAAGCAATTGTTTTCAGCAAGAGTGTGAAGACATTTCAGTGAGAAAAGGATAATCTTTCAACATGTGATGCTGAAATCATGGGGTATCACTGGGCAGAAAAAATTAAGATCAACTTCTACCTCACACCATACCCAAAAGTTAGCCTGAAATGATCATAGAAGTAAATGTAAAAGCTAAAATTACAAAATTCCTAGGAGAAAACTTTTGTGATCTTGCAATAGGTAAAGATTTCTAAAGGCAGTATAAAAAATCACAAACTTAAAGAAAAATTTGATAAATTAGACAGTATCAACTTTTAAAATTATTGCTGTTCAGGAATTATTATTAAGGCATCAAAAATTCTAGTCACAAAGTGGGGAAAATATTTGCAACACATGTATGACAAAGTACTTGTATCCAGAATATGTAAAGAGCTCAAAACAATAATAAAAAATAAATAACCAAATTAAAGATGGACAAAGGATTTAAACAAACATTTCACAAAGATAATATATAGATAGATGACCAATAAACACATGAAAAGGACTCAGCATCATTAGTCATTAGAGAAACATGAGTCAAAATTATGAGGTATCTTTACCCATAGCAGAATGGATAAAATTTTTTAATTGATAATACCAAGTGTGGTGAAGCTCTGGAGCAACTGGAATTCTTGTGAAAAAAGATACAACCACTTTGGAAAACTGGCAATTTCTCAAATGTTAGACATGCAGTATTTACCATATCAATTTGCACACGAGAAGTAAATACACATGTCCACAAAAAACTTGTAATTGAAAGATTATAGCAGTTTTATAAATGAAAGCCCGAAACTGGGATCAGCACAGGTGGTGAGTGTGGGGAGTGAGCAAGTTAGCCAAGATGGCGTGTTCAGGCTCTCCCACCTCCCCTTTCGTAAATAATGACTGTGTAACAGCTGAGCTCACTTGCAGCACTGCGCATGCACGTCACGAGGTACTTGCTTGGTCAAGGGTTGTGTGCTGGGGGGATAGGAGCTCCACCTAGAAAGCGGTGGCATTCCCACCACATCACGGCTGTCTGTTGGGTCAGCCGCTAGAGGAGAGAATATGGCATGTCGACCACTATGGCTGCTGCGTCAGCCAGGAGAGCATCCTGCTACGGCTGCTGTGCCGGCCAGGAGAGGATAAACATGTCTGCCGTCCCTAACGCTCCTCATGTCTGCTTCCAGCCTCCTAGCTCTCACCTTGCCTACCCTGGACTCAGCAAACAGTGTGGACAGCAAGACACCTGGCATCAGGAACAGGATCAGTGACACAGTGAACAGATAAACATAGTGTGTTATATCTACACAACCAAATGCCACTCAGCGATACAAGGAAACAAACTACTGATACACATAGCACACTAGATGAATCTCAAAATCATTACGCTGCATGAAAGAAATGAGACACAGGATTATATAAAGGATTTCAGATAAAGAAGTTGTGGTACATTTATGCAATGGAATATTACTCAGCCATAACAAGGAACACATTTTAGTTAGTTGTAGTGAGGTGGATGAACCTAGAGCCTCTTATACAGAGTAAAGTAAGTCAGAAAGAGAAAAACAAATACAATGTATTAGCACATACAAATGGATTCCAGAAAAATGGTACTGATTTACCTAGCAGAGTACATCATGAGAAACACTGGGCTGGAGGAAGCACAAGTTGGAATCAAGATTGCGGGAGAAATATCAATAACCTCAGATATGCAGATGACACCACCCTTATGGCAGAAAGTGAAAAAGAACTAAAGAGCCTCTTGATGAAGGTGAAAGAGGATAGTGAAAAAGTTGGCTTAAAGCTCAACATTCAGAAAACTAAGATCACGGCATCCGGTCCCATCACTTCACGGCAAATATATGGGTAAACACTGGAAACAGTGGCTGACTTTATTTTTCTGGGCTCCAAAATCACTGCAGATGGTGATTGCAGCCATGCAATTAAAAGACGCTTACTCCTTGGAAGGAAAGTTATGACCAACCTAGACAGCATATTAAAAAGCAGAGACATTACTTTGCCAACAAAGGTCCATCTAGTCAAGGCTATGGTTTTTCCAGTGGTCATGTATGGATGAGAGAGTTGGACTATAAAGAAAACTGAGTGCTGAAGAATTGATGCTTTTGAACCCATGTTGAAGCTGAGACTCCAATACTTTGGCCACCTGATGCAAAGAGCTGACTCACTGGAAAAGACCCTGATGCTGGGAGGGATTGAAGGCAGGAGGAGAAGGGGACGACAGAGGATGAGATGGTTGGATGGCATCACTGACTCGAGGGACATGAGTTTGAGTGAACTCCAGGAGTTGGTGATGGACAGGGAGGCCTGGCGAGCTGCGATTCATGGGGTTGCAAAGAGTCAGACATAACTGAGTGACTGAACTGAACTGAACCCAGCAGACAGCAGACTTGTGGACACAGTGGGGAAAGGTGAGGGTGGGATGAGTTAATAAAGTAGCAATGACATATATATGCTATCTTGTAAAATAGACAGTGGGAAGTTGCTTTATACCACAGGGAGCCCAGCCTGGCTCTCTGTGATGACCCAGGGAGTAGGATGCGGAAGGAGAGGGAGACTCAGGAGGGAAGGGATATATATATGCATATAAAACAATGACTGATTCATGTGGTTGTATGACAGAAACCAACACAAAATTGTAAAGTGATTTTCCACCAATTAAAAAATAAATTTAAAAAAATTTTAAAGAGTATATAAAGGACTCCAATTAAACAAAATTCTAGAAAATATAAACTAATGTATAGAAATAAAAATAGATCAGTGATTCATTCCTAATTAGGTGCCCAAGAGAAACAAAAATATACGCCCCCACACAAAACTTACATATGAATGTTCATAATAAAACATTAGTCATAATAGCCAGAAATTGAAAACCACCTAATTATCCATCAACTGATGAATGAATAAATAAAAACATGGTGTATACATACAAAGGACTATTATTCAACAATAAAAGGAATGAAGTACTGACATACGGTACAACATGGATGTGCCTTGTAAACAATCATGCTAAGTGAAAGAAGCCAGTTACAAAAGTTACAAAAGATTTCATTTATAGGAAATGTCCAGAATAAGCAAATCCATAGATAGATCTTATATGTGTGGTCTGTTTTATAGCCTATATTCATAACTTTGTGAATATACTGAAAACTACTGATTTACATATTCTAAATGGGTGTATTGCATGTTATGTGAATTATATATCAATAAAGCTATTATTTTAAAAACTGAACAGATCAGTTATTGCTGGAAGTCAGTAGTTTATTGCAAAGGAGCATGAGGAATCTTTTAGTGGTGATGAAAATATTTTATATCTTCACTGTATCAGTAGCTTCATATATGATACTGTGACGATCATTTAATTGTTCACTATAAACAAATGCAGCTTATTATATGTAAATCAATCAGGCTGATTGTATAAACAGTATACACTAAAAGTCTCCTTCCTTCCTCTGGCACCCATTTCCCATCCCCATATGCAATTAACATTATCAACTTCTTGTATATTCTCCTAGACATATTTTATATATGTGTAAGTATATTCTTAATACATTATTTTTACCTTCTTAAAACAATGGTAGTATACTATATATACTCTACACCTTGCTTTTTCCACTTAATATATTTTGAAGATCATTCTCCATCAGAATATAAAGAACTTCATTATTTTTTTACATCTGATTAGAAATGGGTGGTACGGATACACCATAATTTAATCAATCAATATCTTACTCAGTTCAGTTCAGTTCTGGTTTATTTCCAGTTTTTTTGGTATCACATACAGTGCACATGTAATTTCACACAAGTATACATCTACCTAGAGGCTAAATTTTTAGCCAAGAGATTTCTGGAACAAAAATCTATTATATCTATCTATTGATAGATACAATAAATTCTCCTTCATGAGATTGTATATATTTATATTGCCAAAAAGAGTTATTGTTTTTTTTGGGGTTTTTTAATCTGCCATTCCAACCATTTAAATAATTTATGCATTTATGTATGTGTGTATATTTATTTACTTTTGGCTGTGCTGTGTCTGCGGCTGCGTGGCTTTTCTCTAGCTGCTGCGAGCGGGGGCTCCTCCCTAGCCTATGGTGTGTGGGCTTCTCATTCCTGCGGCTTCTCCGGTCGCAGTGTGGGCTCTAAGGCGCATGGGCTCAGGAGTTGCGGTTCCTGGGCTCTAGAGCACAGGCTTAGTTGCTCTGTGGCATGTGCGATCTTCTCAGAAAAGGGAGCAAACCTGTGTCTCCTGCATTGGCAGGAGGATTCTTTACCACTGACCTACCAGGGAAGCCCTATTGGTTTTTTTGATCTCTGACAATATTAAGTAAAAATGGAATCTACTTTACTTGAAGTCACGCTTCTATAATTGTGAGGAAGATTGAATATCTGTTCATAGTTCTCAGAATCATTTGTATCTTCTTTTCTGTAAAACAGCACTGGTAATTTTTGCCTATTTTTCTATTAAATTCTTGGATATTTATGTATTTATTTGTAGAAGCTCTTTCTATATAAGTATATTAATCTTTATATGTGTTGTAAGTTGCAAATATCTCCTCCAGATTGCCACTTACACTTTGACTTCAATTATACTGACTTTTACAAACATTTAAAAAATACAGTCTAAAGACTTTGGGACTCTGTGGGAGAAGGCGAGGATGGGATGTTCTGAGAGAACAGCATTGAAACAAGTATACTATCAAGGGTGAAACAGAGCACCAGCCCAGGTTGGATGCATGAGACAAGTGCTCAGGGCTGGTGCGCTGGGAAGACCCAGAGGGATGGGATGGGGAGGGATGTGGGAGGGGGGATCGGGATGGGGAACACATGTAAATCCATGGCTGATTCATGTCAATGTATGGTAAAAACCACTGCAATACTGTAACGTAATTAGCCTCCAACTAATAAAAATAAATGAAAAAATATATATATAGTCTAATACATCACTCTTGCATGATTTGTGTGATTCATATTATGCTTCAGTCTTTCCCATCCCAAGATTATAAAAATAATTCTCCAGAGTTTTCTAAGGTATTTATGGTTTTATATTTTATGCTGAAACTTTTAATCAATTGGGACTATATTTTGGTATAGCATGCAAAGTTCCCATATTTTTTCCAGATGGTTACTCAATTCTTCCAATACCATTTATTGAATAATCCATCTTTTCTCCATTGACTTGAAATATCATCTTTATCATGTACTACATAACCATATGGACTTGGATCTATTTTGATAATTTCTGTTCTGTTCTACTGATTTTCCTGTCTATTCATGAAACAATATCAGATTGTTCTAATTATTATAGCTTCATAACAAGAACTAATAGCTAGTAAGGCTAGTTTCTCCCTCCTGTTATCTTCTTTATCAGAATTTTCCCTAGCTACTTTTGCTTATTTTCCATTTGAACATTAGAAACACTTGTATTGTTCCACAAGAAAAATCCTTTTGATATTTGCATTGGGATCACATGAAATTTAGAGATTACGGGAAATACACATCTCTCTGATTTTAATGCTTCCTATCCAAAGTCAATAACAGTATGCTTTTTCATTTGTGTAAATCTCCTTTTATTAGTCTTCAAGTCTCTTATTAGCATTTAAGTTTTTCTCTGGCAAGTTTCCTTTTTGTTTTAATCTACTTGCATTGGCTAGAATCCTTAGAGCTTATAAAATAAGACTGCTTACAGAGTATATCTTTGTCCTGTTCTTAAATTTAACAGAAATGTTTCTAATAGTTTCCTATTAAGAATCACACGGCAGGAGGAAGGACAGAGTGAGATGTATAGAGAGAGTAACTTGGAAACTTACATTACCGTATGTAAAATTTATAGCCAATGGGAATTTGTGTATGACTCAGGGAACTCAAACAAGGGCTCTGAAACAACCTAGAAGGGTGGGATGGGGAGGGAGATGGGAGGGAGTTTCAAGAGGGAGGGGACACATGTATACCTATGGCTGATTCATGTTTGGAAAAAAACCAACACAATTCTGTAAAGCAATTATCCTTCCATTAAAAAACAAATAAATTTATAAAAAAGAACCATCATGGTTGAGCAGAATGTATATATATATATATATCTTATATTCACATGTATATATATTCACATACATACACAAACACAGGCTATTTCTATCTACTGAGAGATTTTAAAGTTCAGGAATAAAAACTGAACTTTATTAAAAGCATTTTAAGCCTCTATGGAGGTTTATAATATTTGTTTTATTTTACTTATAACTATTATAGATTTTGAAATTAAATTTTTATAATATCAAATAATTCTTGCTTTCCTGAAATAAACTTCTCCATGCTATATTAATTTTTTATATTCTGTTGGATTCTGTTTGCAACTATTTTATTTTGGGTTTTATATTAGCTGACATAAGTGAAACTGATAGCCTGAGCTTTTTGTTCAGTCTTTTGAAATCAGTGTTATACTTGCATTGTGAAATGTTTTGGAAGCTTACATTCTTTTTCTGTGATCTGTAGTATTAGAAAAGTCAGATATAACTGCACTATCTATAGCTTTTCATCCCCCACCCCCATCAATTTTTATTATATATTATATTTATTTTATAAATATAATTATATATATAAATATATATAATTATAAATTATAAATATAATTATATATATTTTTTGTATATTATATATATATAGAATATATATATATCCTACATTTTTAGGGTTTGTAATATTTACATTCTGTTGACTGTTTCCACTCCTCTTTATCTTTACTTTTTCATTCACTTACTGGTTGGCTAAAATTCTCTGTCAATATCCTTATCAAGAGCTTATGGGAAAAAATTCCATTATTTTGTATGTTAAATATTTTGCTGATGTTTTTATTTTTATGTGTAAATGAAAACTTGTCTGAGTATATTATTCTTAACTTACATGTTCTTTCCTTTAGTACTTAAAAATACTACTCTATCCCCTGCCAACACTGAAAGTTGCAGTGAAGAGGTCTGGCATTACTTATTTTCTTTATAGGTGACCTCATCTTTTTGCCCAGATGCCCAAAATATTCTCTAGCTTTAAGTCTAGAAATTTTATGGGGAGATTTTGGAGTTATTGTTCTATGGCAATGTTTCCCTGATACATCCTAAAAGTTTCTAGATTATAGTCCTGAAAGTTTCTTTAAATATATTTTTATTTGGCTCTTTACTTTCGAAACACTAATTGTGCATATTTTGGATCTTCTTTGCCTGTCTCCCAGGTCTACAAGTTCTCTTCAACTCTATAGCAGTATGTGGAATCACAATTTTTACCTGTGCTGTAACAACATTTTAATGACAAGTATTTTTCCTGTCAAATGGTTACTCCTCCTTTTTTCCAAATTTTTTTCTTGTATTATTTCTATATAGATCCTGTGGTGGTTCCTCTGCTACTATGTGGTGGTTGATATTTGAATCAGATAAATGATTTCTGGATCAGCTATTCACAGTCAGCTTGTTTTAGGAAAAAGTCTACAAACTTGTTCAAAGACAAAATAATTACCACAGCACCAGGCTGTGAGTATGTGAATGAGACTGTTAAACCTTTACTCCCTAGCTAACAAAAATTACACTGCATGGCTCACCCTGAGAGTCAAAAGTGGTTTCTCTCCAGTCTCACCAATGAACCAGTTCAGTCAACATGACCGTCTATATGTTTCCTCTTCAATACTGATTACTCGGCTTCTCAAAACACCTTTCTGTACAGACTCATGGAAGCTGCCTCTGCCAGTCTGCTCACTCCATCTTTACTGACACAAATAAAGGAAAGCTGGTTTTATACCTCAGCAGTCAGTCCCAAAGGAAATCAACCCAATATTCATTGGAAGGACTGATGCTGAAGCTGAAGCTCCAATATTTTGGCCACCTGATGAGAAGAGTCAACTCATTGGAAAAAAACCATGATGCTGGGAAAATTGAGGGGAGGAGAAGGGAACAACAGAGAATGAGGTGGTTGGATGGCATCACCAACTGAATGGACATAAGTTTAAGCAAACTCTGGGAGACAGTGAGGGACAGGGAAACATGGCATGCTGCAGTTCATGGAGTCACAGAGTAGGACACGCTGAGTGACTGAACAACAGCAACAAAATATACCACTTATTTTAAAGATGTGTGTTTGCTAATTTCTAGTGAGATGCTCCGGAGAAGGCAATGGCACCCCACTCCAGTACTCTTGCCTGGAAAATCCCATGGACGGAGGAGCCTGGTGGGCAACAGTCCATGAGGTTGCAAAGAGTCAGACACGATTGAGTGATTTCACTTTCACTTTTCACTTTCATGCATTGGAGAAGGAAATGGCAACCCACTCCAGTATTCTTGCCTGGAGAATCCCAGGGATGGGAGCCTGGTGGGCTGCCGTCTATGGGGTCGCACAGAGTCGGACACGACTGACTTGACTTGGCAGCAGCAGCAGCAGTGAGATGCTCAAGCATCCTTTATCTGTGTCTTCCTCTACTGCTTGACCTTCACTGTTTCGGACAGTGCTTCAGCTTATTTTATGGTTTAAATTTCAGGTGTCTTCTTTTCTCAATGATAATAGAACTTTTGCTTCTGCTTTTCATTATCTTTGTTGCTTTGGATAATTCCAAGAAAAGAAGTACTGATTTTGTTTTATACTTTCAAAAAACAGAAATATACTTGATAACATTAAATTACAGCTTCCATTTGGGAAATATTTAATTTAAAATTCGGTCAGTTGAGATTCCAACAAAGTTTTTGTTAGAACTACAGTTCACCAAACTGGCTTTAAGACCATAAACAAGTAAGCACAGTAACTACATATGTGTCAATCTTGGTGTCATTCTCACACATTTCTTACTTTTCTTCATCTACTCAGAAGCAAGCACTTGATGGTAATATCAAAAGTATCAGATAGGCTAATATCTCTTGGAAATGGCTAACTTAAGTCCTCAGTAACTTCTTTCCATTATTATTAATAGCATCATTCTACACTCACTTCAATTTTATAAGAGAGAATTTTCTTCTCACTTCAGTTGCCTATCAAGTACTTACTGAGCATATATACATGCAACTTTGATGAAACTTTTTAACCACAGGAACTGTCACTTCATGGATA
Source organism: Cervus elaphus (assembly GCF_910594005.1). NCBI lineage: Eukaryota > Metazoa > Chordata > Mammalia > Artiodactyla > Cervidae > Cervus > Cervus elaphus. Next base: position 14,376,721 of record NC_057839.1, on the reverse strand, counting down.
GACTTTATAAAAATCAAATATTTCACCAAACTGAACAATCCTCATAGGCCCCAACTCCATTAGAAAGCTTCTATAGAACAGGTAAATGCCTTTGTCTTTCAGTTCAGTTCAGTCGCTCAGTCATGTCTGACTCTTTGCGACCCCATGGACTGCAGCATGCCAGGATTCTCTGTCCATCACCAACTCGTGGAGCTTGCTCAAGCTCTTTGTCCTTAGATATTGTTAATATCCAATTTACTGAATTGTGGTTAGAAAGTGTTAACTACAGTATGTCTCAGTTTTGGAATTTATTGAGATTAATATTTGGTTAATATGAAATGAGTATTTGTCTATTTTCATGAATGTTCTTGGGTATTAAAAGATGGAATATTCCCAATTATCAGTTCCTACATGTAAGTCATAGCAACTACTATATTATTTATCTTATATTAGTTGTCTTTAGCCTTACTTTTTCCTCTTATTTTGGCCCCTTTTTCCTATAATTCCTGTTACTGCTGATGTGTAAATTAAAGACATATTTGTAGCTAATATCACCTGTACAAATTGCATCCCAGGGCACCAAATGACCTGTAGCGTTAATTTCCTTGAAATGATTTAATGTCCTAAATTCCAGCTTATCTAACATTAATGTCAGGGCTTCAACTTTTATTTGGGGAGAGTGTGTTTGTCTTTTAACTTGCTCTACCATTTTTTGTTCACCTATTCATTTTCAAATATCTTTTAGCTTTAAGTGTTCACTTGTTCATCAAATTTGGTTTTGATATACAGCTCAATTTGAAAAGTTAATTCATTTAATAGATGCATCAAACTCACAGTTATTGATATGGTAGATTTTTTAGCTATAGTACTCTCATTTTTATTGCTTGTTTTTTGTTTTATTTTTTGTTTTGTTTTACTTTTATATAGTTTTTTAAAATACCTTCAACTTTGTGGCCTGTTGACATCTGTACATTAATTTTAAACCCTAATGAAGTGAAGTGAAGTCGCTTAGTCATGTCCGACTCTTTGCGATACCATAAACTCTAGCCTACTGGGCTCCTCCATCCTTGGGATTTTCCAGGCAGGAGTACTGGAGTGGGTTGCCATTTCCTTCTCCAGTGGATCTTCCCGACCCAGGGATCGAACCCGGGTCTCCCGCATTGCAGGCAGACGCTTTACCGTCTGAGCTACAAGGGAAGCCCTTAAACCCTAATAGTTAACTATATAGTCTCTTATTCAATGATTTTCATGGATTTCCAGGTGAGTGATTTCAAACAAAATTCTTCTAAAATGATAATTGGTAAAGACATCTAAATATTTTTTAAATATGCATTTCAGCTCCAAAGTTATGTCATGTTCAATGGAAAAACACTGCATGCATTTCAATTTGGATCAGAAATAATACAGTAATGCCCACTATCACCACTATGGTAATGCAATTATCTGAGAGAAAAAGAAAAATGGTATAAAAATTATATATAAGGAATATAACTGGAATTCTCAAAAGGATCGAATGAATCAAAAAACCACTATGAATAATTAGAGAATTCACAAATTAAAATATATAAATTAATTGCTTTCATATGTTCAAATAATCACAAGATGTATTGGAACAAAAATCCCATTTAAAATATAATTTCTACCACAAAATACCTAAGAGAAAATTAAACAAAAGTTTTCAAAAGTTTGTGACAGGAATAAAAAAGACATTTAACACTCTTGTAGGGTATAAAATAACATCTGAACTAACAAAAAGACACTATTTTCTGAGGTAGGAAGCTAATTAAATGCTGTAATTTTATAAATTAATAACATTATAACATATCAATAAATTTTTATTATAGCACACTAACACTTTTTGTCTGAAACTAGATAAGCTGATTTTAAATATCATGTGAAAAACAATACAAATTTTCAGTAGAATTCTGAGAAAGAGAAGCAATTTTTTTAAAAACTCCCTGAATATTAAAATATATTATAAAGCTAAAATAATTCAAATGGTATGATATTGGCTATGAATAGACAGCAGAACAGCACAAAATAGAAAATAGAGAACTAGCTGAAATCAATTTGGAGACATTTCAAATTAATAGAGTTAAAAGAACAGTCATCTAAAAAAGGTTGTTATATCAACTCCTGACAGTTTACCAGAATATAATGAAAATGGTTCAAAGACCTACATGCAAAATTAAACCTTCAAAGTAATAGGAAAAAATGTGAGAGACTTTTTTTTTTTTAAATGTTAAAATGTGACTAGCACTTCAGATTAAAACAAAAAAATCCTAAAGTCATAAAGTCAAAGTGAAAGCATTAGTCTCTCAATCATGTTCGACTCTTCACAACCCCATGGACCACAGCTCACCATAAAACCATAAAAAGTACAGGTTAATGTAACTACATTTTTTAAAAAAAACTTCTTCATGGCAACATTATCATAAACAAGGTCAAAAGATAAATGACAAACTAAGAAAAAATAGTTGCAACTTATACCACAGAAAATTTTTTTAGCGTTTAAAGAACTCCTAGGAAGTGAAAAGAAAACAACCAACAATTAAAGAGAAAAATGGGACAGAAGAACAAGATGGCGGAGGAGTAGGTGGGTGTGGAGTACATCTCTCTCCATAGATACACCAGGAATACATCTTCAGACACAGAAGCACATGCAGAACACCAGCTGAGAGCGGACAGGAGTACCTGACCAGAGGTAAAGAATATATAGACCATGCAAAACTCGGTAGGATGAAGGAACTAGGGGGGAAACAGGAGTATTAGTAGCACTGGACCTGCCCTTGGTGGGTGGGGGAACTGAAGCAGGGGTCCGATCCCCACAGCAGGGCAATTGTCTGAGTCAGAGGAGAAGCATTTAAGGCTGAGAGTGAAACAGCTGATCTGTGGCAGCCTAAATGGGATGAGAATCAGACAGTCCTTGCTGCAGCCATAGGTACCTGGGACAGGGACGCAGGTCCCCTGGAAGGCACAGCAGCGGGAGCTGAAGTTTAGGGCTTGTGGAGCAATCCCAGGGCAAGTCTGCTGTTGACTGCGGAGAGACGGATTGAGGGGAGGTGAGGGAGGAGACTGTGATGGGAAGTGCCTGTGGAGGAAAGCCGGGCAGCCATGAAAGCAAGGCAATACCGCTGAGTCATGCGTAGGGGGTGGAGTCATCACCAAAGCCTCCCTCTCCCCACATGCCAGCATCGCCAGCTGAACAGTAGAGAGGCTGGCCCATCAAACATCAAACACGGAACTGCAGAGCAGGACCCCACCCAGGGTGCCCCTGTCAGTGCCTGACACCCCGATCTACAGAGTGAGACCCAGCCAGGGGGGCCCCTCTATGTGCCTGACACTCTGAACAACAGAGGAGGGCCCTAGGCAAGGGAGCCGTCTAAGTGCCTGAACAGGCGGAGCTAAGGAGAAAGACTGGTCAAAGAGGCCTGCTGATGGCCAGCTACAAGAGGCTCGAAAAAAGACTCTGAGAGGGCCATAACTCCTGCGGTGAGGCAGTCCACATCCCTGCACATTTGGCACCACCTGAGTCCCCGCAATCCAAGCAGCTACACCACCTTCACACTCAACTCTCACGGGGGCAGAGCTGCCACAGGCAAAAAAGTCTTGTGTCCAAGCGCCCAGGGTCGCTTCGGCAGTGTCCGACTCCTTGCAACCCAGTAGACTGTGGCCAGCCAGGCTTCTCTGTCAGGGAAGGGGGTTCTCCAGGCAAGAATACTGGAGCATATTGGCTAATACTGGTTACCATACCCTTCTAAGAGCATTATATTTCCTGCTGCCTGAGCCGCCAACTTCCCTGAGTACCTGGTGCTGCCAGAACCCCTGTGACCCAAGCAGCTGCACCGCCTCCACACCTGGCCCTCACAGGGGCAAACCCAAGTCCTCCAGGGCAGCCTCAGGAGCAAACCCCAGTGGACGACCCACATGCAGAGGTGGAAAGAAAACCACAATAGAAACCCAGGGGCAGTGTGACTAAGGAAGAAGACCCAAAACCTTCCCATCAGCTGCAGATTAAATCCACATGATCAACTAAGCAGACTCTGTGTCTATGGAATATATAAAAGGACACTGAGAGCTCCCACAAAAGAAAGCGCACTAGCTCTGATAGCTGCGGATATTGGAGGCAAGAACACACAGGAGTAGGACCAGATCAGAATCTGAGCTGCCCCCACAGCAGGTCCAGAGATCAGCACAGTGTTGGAGGGCGTCCTAGGGAGGTGAGGTGGACTGTGACTCCCAGGGAGGGAAAGGACTCTGACAGCAGTGACTCAAGAAAAACACTTATTATTCTTATCTTTTGACTTGTTCTGTAGATTCTTTGGGATTTTTTTTTTCGTTTTTGTCCATCCTCTGTTGTAGGTGTTGATTTTATTGGCACTCTGAAATCTAATTAAGCTTTTGAGCTTATTTTTATCCCTCAGTCAAATTTTTTATTGTTGTTATAAACCTCTGCCTCTACATTGGGCTTTTGCAGTTTTGTGGAATTTTCTCTTTTTTTTTTTCTTTTCTCTTTTTTTAATTTTAATTTTTTATTTTTAAACCTATTATTTTTCTACATGTATTCCTTTGCTTGCTTTTCCTACTGTTCTTTCCCCCTTGCAGTTAATCTTTAATGTATATAAATCTTTCTCTAGCTCTGTTTGTGTATATCTATTCTTTCTTTCTTTTCTTTCTTTCCTTTCCACTCAACAAATTTGTTAGTTTTATTTTCATTGCTTTATTCCCCAATTGACATCCTGCTTTAGTTTTGTTCTCCAGTTTGTGTTTTAGTTAGTTTTTGGTTTCCTTTGTTCACCAGGTCAGTCTATTGTACTTTATTTTTCTTGGACTCTTTTGATTTTGCTTACGGGTATGTATGCATATGTGTATATTCAGTCATATTTTTTATTGTTGCTATAAACCTCTGCCTCTGTGTTGGGCTTTTGCAGTTCTGTGGCATTTTCCTCTTTTTTTCCCCCTTTTTTCTTTCTTCTTCCATTTTTTTTCTCTTTTTTATAATTTTAATTTTTAATTTTTTTAAAACTATTATATTTTTTCTATATTTATTTCTTGTTTGTCTTTCCTACTGTTCTTTTCCCCTTAAAGTTAATCTTTAATGTATATAAATCTTCTTTATCTACCTCTATTCAACTTTGCATATCTATTCTTTCTTTCTTTTCTTTCTTTCCTTTCCTCTCCTCTCAACATATTTGCTAGTTTTGTTTTCATTGCTTTATTCCCCACTTGGCACGTTGCTTTAGTTTTGTTTTCTAGTTTGTGCTTTCATTAGTTTTGTTCTTAACTGGTAAATATAATTTTTTATTTCCTTTGTTTGCCAGGTCAATCTACTGTATTTTATTTTTGTTGGACTGTTTTGGCTTTTCTCATGGGTGTATATGTGTATATTCCATAATTTTAATTATTATTTGCCTGATTTTGTAACTGCCATTTGTCTGGGCTTCCTCTTTGGTTTCTTATTTTTGGATATTTGTTTTAATCTCACTTAATGCCATAATAAACCACTTGTGGAATCTTTGTTCCTGACCAGAGATCAAGCCCCGAGCCTTTGGAGTGGGAGCAACAACTCCAAGACCCTAGACTACCAGAGAACTAACTCTATGGACTGTGTTAGCCGCTCAGTCATGTCCAACTCTTTGCAACCCCAGGCTTCTCTGTCCATAGAATTCTCCAGGCAAGAATTTTGGAGTGGATTGCCATTCCCTTCTCCAGAGGAACTTCCCAACCCAGGGATCCAACCCTGGTCTCCAGCCTCACAGGCAGATTCTTTACTGTTTGAGTTACAGGGAAGTCTAGCTAACCCTCAGTCAGTTCAGTTCAGTTCAGTCCCTCAGTTGTGTCTGACTCTCTGCGACCCCATGAATCGCAGCACGCCAGGCCCCCCTGTCCATCACCAACTCCCAGGGTTTACTCAAACTCATGTCCATTGAGTCAGTGATGCCATCCAGCCATCTCACCCTCTGTCGTCCCCTTCTCCTCCTGCCCCCAATCCCTCCCAGCATCAGGGTCTTTTCCAATGAGTCAACTCTTCGCATGAGGTGGCCAAAGTATTGGACTTTCAGCTTCAGCATCAGTCCTTATAATGAACACCCAGGACTGATCTCATTTAGGATGGACTGGTTGGATCTCCTTGCAGTCCAAGGGACTCTCGACAGTCTTCTCCAACACCACAGTTCAAAAGCATCAATTTTTCAGTGCTCAGCTTTCTTCACAGTCCAACTCTCACATTCATACATGACCACTGAAAAAACCATAGCCTTGACTAGATGGACCTCTGTTGGCAAAGTAATGTCTCTGCTTTTTAATATGCTATCTAGGTTGGTCATAACTTTCCTTCCAAGAAGTAAGCATCTTTTAATTTCATGACTGCAATCACCATCTGCAGTGATTTTGGAGCCCAAAAAAAATAAAGTCTGACATTGCTTCTACTGTTTCCTCATCTATTTCCCATGAAGCTAACCCTAGGGAGTATTAAATAGTGAGAATTCACACAAAGGAAACCACTCGAATACAAGACCCAGCATCACCCAACCACCAGTAGCACCCTGTGCAGGATGCCTCGTCTGAACAACAAACAAGACAAAAATACAAAGTCAATCATAAGCAGACAGGATTACCACATCACTTAGCCTTGTCCATCAGAGGAAAAACACAAACAAGCAAAAACTAAGCACAAATCTCACCCTATATGAAGCTTACACAAACCACTGGACAAACCTTAGGAGGGCAGAAACCAAAAGGAAGAAAGAATTCAACCTTCTTCAAGGAAAGAATTCAGCCTTCATTGAAGCCAGGTAAAAGGAGACCTCAAATGCAATAACTTAAAAAAAAAAATGAAAAGGCAGAGAAATACTGCACAAATGAAGGAACAAACCAGAAACACAGAAGTCCAAATAAATGAAGAGGAAATAGGAAAATTACCTGAAAAATAATTCAGAATAATGATAGTAAAGATGATCAAAAACCTTGAAAACAAAATGGAGAACATGCAAGAATCGATTTACAAAGACCTAGAAGAATTAAAGAATAAGCATACAGAGATAAACAACACAATTACTGAAATTAAAAATACTCTAGAAGGAATCAATAGCAGAATATCTGAAGCAGAAGAATGAATCAGTGAGCTGGAAAATAAAATGGTGAAAATAACTTCTGAACTGCAGAATAAAGTAAAAAGAATGAAAAGAGTTGAGGACAGTCTCAGATACCTCTAGGACCATATTAAATGCACCAACATTCAAATTATAGGGGTTAAAGAAGAAGAAGAGAAAAAGAAAGGGTATGAGAAAATTTTTGAAAAGATTATAGTTGAAAATTTCCCCAACATGGAAAAAGAAATAGTCAAGTCCAAGAGGCACAAGGAGTCCCATATAGGATAAATCCAAGGAGAAACACACTAAGACACATACTGATCAAACTAATAAAGACTAAACACAAAGAAAGAATATTAAAAGCAGCAAGGGAGCAGCAACAAGTAACATACAAGGGAAACCCCATACGCTTAACAGCTGATCTTTCAGCAGAAACTCTGAAGGCCAGAAGGCAATGGAAGGATATATTTAAAGTATTGAAAAGGAAAAATCTACAACCAAGATAAAAGTACCGAGCAAAGATCTCATTCAAAATTGATGGAGAAATAAAAAGCTTTTCAGACTAGCAAAATTTAAGAGAATTCAGTATCACCCAATCAGCTTTACAACAAATGTTAAAGGGACTATATAGCCAAGAAATACAAGAGAAGAAAGAAGATCTATAAAATCAACCCCAAACAATTAAGAAAATGGCAATAGGAACATATATATCAATAATTACTTTAAATGTAAATGGATTAAATGCTCCATCAAAAGACACAGACTGGCTGAATGGATACAAAAACAAGACCCACATATATGCTGTCTATAAGAAACCCACTTCAGGCCTAAAGATACATATAGACTGAAAGTAAAAGGATGGAAAAATATATTCCATGCAAATGGAAAGCAAAAGAAAGCTGGAGTAGCAATCCTCATATCAGACAAAATAGTCCTTAAAATAAAGAAGTAATGATTACAAGAGATAAGGAAGGACATAATGATCAAGGGATCAATCCAAGAGGAAGACATACAATTGCAAATATCTATGCACCCACCATAGCAGCACCTCAGTACATAAGACAAACACTAACAGACATAAAAGGAGAAACTGACAGTAACACAATAATAGTAGGAGATTTTAACACCCCACTCACACGAGTGGATAGATCATCAAAACAGAAAATTAATCAGGAAACACAAGTTTTAAATGATCCATTAAATGAGATGGATCTCATTGATATCATCAGAACATTCCATCCAAATGCAGAAGAATACATATTTTTCTTAAGTGCACAAGAAACATTCTCCAGGATAGGTCACAAATCAAACCTCAGTAAATTTAAGAAAACTGAAATCGTATGAAGCATCTTCTCTGACCACAATGTTATGAAACTAGATGTCAATTACAAGAAAAAAGCTGTAAGAAACATAAACACATGGAGATTAAATAACACGTTTCTAAATAACCAACAGGTTATTGAAGAAATCAAAAGGGAAATAAAAAAATTTCTAGAAACAAATGACAATGAAAACATGACAACTTAAAACCTATGGGATGCAGCAAAAGCAGTTCTAAGAGGGAAGTTTATAGCAATACAATCCTACCTCAAGAAACAAGAAAAACATTGAATAGATGTTAGGTGTAAACCTAACTTTACACCTAAAACAACTGGAAAAAGAAGAACAAAAAAATTAAAAAACTCAAAATTAGTAGAAGGAATGAAATCATAAAGATCTGAGCAGAAATAAATGAAAAAGAAATGAATGAAACAATAGTAAAAATTAATAAAACTAAAAGCTGGTTCTTTGAGAAGATAAACAAAATTGACAAGCCTTTAGCCAGACTCATCAAGAAAAAAAGATAAAAGAATAAAATTAACAAAATTATAAATGAAAAAGGAGAGGTTACAACAGAAAATGCAGAAATACAAAAGATTATAAGAGACTATTATGAGCAATTATATGGCAATAAAATGGATAACCCAGAAGAAATGGACAGATTCTTAGAAAAATTCAATCTTCCAATACTGAATCAGGAAGAAATAGAAATTATGAACAACCCAATTACAAGCACTAAAGTTGAAGCTGTGATAAAAAATCTCCCCAAAAACAGAAGCCCAGGAGCAGGTGGCTTCACAGGAGAATTCTATCAAACATTTAAAGAGAAATGCCTATCTGTCTAAAACTCTTTCAAAAAATTGCAGAGGAAGGAACACTTCCAGACTCATTCTAAGAGGCCACCACACCCTGATACCAAAACCACACAAAGACAACACACAAAAATAAAACTATAGGCCAATATCACTGATGAACATAGATGCAAAAATCTTCAACAAAATTTTAGCAAATAGAATTCAGCAACACATCAAAAAGCTCATACCCCATAATCAAGTTTGGGTTTATTCCAGGAATGCAAAGATTCTTCAAAATATGCAAGTCAATCAATGTAATACACCATATTAACAAACTGAAAGACAAAAACCATATGATCATCTCAATAGATGCAGGAAAAGACTGACAAAATTCAGCACCCATTTATGATTAAAACTCTTCAAAAAATGGGATAGAAGGAACCTACCTCAACATAGTAAAGGCCATTTATGATAAGCCTACAGCAAACATTATTCTCAATGGTGAAAAACTGAAAGCATTTCCCCTAAGATCAGGAACAAGACAAGGGTGTCCACTTTTGCCACTATTATTCAACATATTTCTGGAAGTCCTAGCTACAGAAATCAGAGAAGAAAAAGAAATAAAAGGAATCCAGATTGGAAAAGGAGAAGTAAAACTTTCACTGTTTGCAGATGACATGATACTGCACAGAGAAAACCCTAAAGATAGTACCAGAAAATTACTAGAGCTTATCAGTGAGTTTAGCAAAGTTGAAGGACACAAAATCAATACACAGAAATCACTTGCATATACTAACAATGAAAAATCAGAAAGAGAAATTAAGGAATCAATACCATTCACCACTGCAACTTAAAGAATTAAATATCTAGGAATAAACTTACCTAAGGAGACAAAAGAACTGTACACAGAAAAGTATGACTCTAATGAAAGAAATCAAAGATGATATAAACAGATGGAGAGATATTCCATGCTCCTGGGTAGGAAGAATCAATATTATGAAATTGACTATACTACCAAATGCAATCTATAGATTCAATGCAATCCCTATCAAATTACCAAAGGCATTTTTAACAGAACTAGAACAAAAAATTTCACGATTCATATGGAAACACAAAAGACCCTAAATAGCCAAAGAAGTCTTGAGAAAGAAGAATGGAGTTGAAGGAATCAACCTTCCTGACTTCAGATTATACTACAAAGCTACAGTCATTAAGACAGTATGGCACTGGCACAAAAACAGAAATATAGACCAATGGAACAAGATAGAAACCCCAGAAATAAACCCATCCACCTATAGGTACCTTATTTTCAACAAAGGAGGCAAGAATAAACAATGGGGCAAAGATAGCTTCTTCAATAAATGGTGCTTGGAAAACTGGACAGCTACATGTAAAATAATGAAATTAGAACACTACTAATACCATACACAAAGATAAACTCAAAATGGATTAAATATCTAAAGGTAAGACCAGAAACTATAAAACACTTAGAGGAAAACATAGGCAGAACACTCAGTGACATAAATCAAAGCAAGACCCTCTATGACGCACCTCCTAGAGTAATGGAAATAAAAACAAAAGCAAAACAAGTGGGACCTGATTAAACTTAAAAGCTTTTGCACAGTAAAGGAAACTATAAGCAAGGTGAAACAACAATCCTCAGAATGGGAGAAAACAATAGCAAATGAAACAACTGACATAGGATTGATTTCCAAAATATACAAGCAGCTCATACAACTGAATGCCAGAAAAACAAACAACCCAATCAAAAAGTGGGAAAGAGACCTAAATAGACATTTCTCCAAAGAAGACATACAGATGGCTAACAAACACAAGGAAAGATGCTCAACATCGCTCATTATTAGAGAAATGCAAATCAAAACTACAATGAGATATCACCTCACACTGGTCAAAATGGCCCTTATCAAAAAGTCTACACACAATAAATGCTGGAGAGGGTGTGGAGAAAAGGGAACACTCTTGCAGTGTTGGTGGGAATATAAATTGATACAGCCACTATGGAAGATGGTATGGAGATTCCTTAAAAAACTAGGAATAAAACCACCATCTGACCCAGCAATCCCACTCCTAGGTATATACTCTGAGGAAAGCAAAATTTAAAAAGACACATGTATTTCATTGTTCATTGCAGCACTATTTACAACAGCTAGAACAAGGAAGCAACCTAGGTGCCCATCAACAGATGAATGGATAAAGAAGTTGTGGTACATATACACAATGGAATATTGCTCAGCCATAAAAAGGAACACATCTGAGTCAGTTCTGATGAGTTGGATGAACCTAGAATCTATTATACAGAGTGAAGTGAGTCAGAAAGAGAAAGATAAATATCATATTCTAACACATATATATGGAATCCAGAAAATTGGTACTGAAGAATTATTTTCCGGACAGCAATGAAGAGACAGACATAGAGAATAGACTTATGGACATGGGGGTGGGGAGGAGAGGGTGAGATGTATGGAAAGAGTAACATGGAAACTTACATCACCATATGTAAAAGAGATAGCCAACAGGAATTTGCTGTATGGTTCAGGAAATTCAAACAGGGGCTCTGTATCAACCTAGAGGGGTGGGATGGGAGGGAGATGGGAGGGAGGTTCAAAAGGGAGGGGATATATGTGTACCTATGGCTGATTCATGTTGAGGTTTGATAGAAAACAACAAAATTCTGTAAAGCAATTATCCTTCAATAAAAGAATAAATTTAAAAAAACAGAAAAATAGACAAGTGATATGAACAGAAGTTCACAGAATATGAAATACGAAATACAAACAACACTTGAAAAGATGCTTAATATCAGTGAAAGGAATGTACATTAAGCATCATATGCAAAAGTTTGTGTGTTAGTTGCTCAGTCGTATCTGACTCATGGATTGTAGCCTGCAGGCTCCTCTGTCAGTGAAATTTTGCAGGCAACAATACTAGAGTGGGTAGCCACTCCCCTCTCCAGGGGATCTTCCCAACCCAGGGATCAAACCCAAGTCTTTTGCATTGCAGGCAGATTCTTTACTGTCTGAGCCAGCAGGGAAGCAGACGACATGATATCAAATACAGAAAACCCTAAATGCCACACAAAAACTATTAGAACTAACAACAAATCCAGCAAGGTAGCAGGATACAAGATTAACATACAGCAACTGGTTGCATTTCTTTACACTAACAATGAAATAATAGAAAAAGAAGGTGAAAAAAACAACCCCTTTTAAAATTACATCAAAAATAAAATAAAATTCATAGGAATAAACTTGACCAAGGAGGTGAAAGATTTACATGCTGAGAACTATAAAACATTGATAAAGGAAAGTGTCACACTCTTGGATTGGAAGAATATTGTTAGAATGGCAATACTACCCAATGCAATATACAATACCATCCAATACAATACTACCCAAAGCAACGATGCAATCTCTATCAAATTACCCATGACATTTTCACAGAACTAGAATGAATAATCATAAAATTAATATGAGGCCATAAAAAACCCAGAACTGCAAAGCAACCCTGAGGAAAAAGATCAAAACAGGAGGCATAACCCTTCCAGACTTCAGAAAATACTACAAAACTACAGTAGTCAAAACAATACGGCACTGTACAAACACAGACATATGGACCAATGGAACAGAATAGAAAGTCCAGAAATAAACCCACACACCCACAACCAATTAGTCTTTTGACAAAGGAGGTGAGAATATAGAATGAAGAAAAGATAGTCTCTTCAGTAAGTGGTGTTGGGAAAGCTAGACAGCACATGTAAACCAATGAAGTTAGCACATTCCCTCACATGATAAACAAAAATAAACTCAAAATAGTTTACATACTTAAATATTAGACATGACAGCATAAACTCCTAGAAGAGAACATAGGCAAAACATTCTCTAACATAAATCACACCAATGTTTTCTGAAGTCAGTCTCACAAAGTAATAGAAATAAAAGCAAAAATTAACAGATGGAACCTAATAAACTTATAAGCTATTGCACAGCAAAGGAGACCATAAATAAAATGAAAAGACAACCTGTGAACTGGGAGAAAATATTTTCAAATGATGCAACCTACAAAGGCTTAATTCTCAAAATCTACAAACAGCTCATACAACTCAATAACAAAAAAACGGAAACAACCCAATCAAAAAATGGACAGAAGATCTAAATAGACATTTCTCCAAAAAAGACCTCCAGATGGACAATAGTTACATGAAAAGATGCTCAACATCACTAATTATTAGAGAAATGAAAATCAAAACTACAGTGAGGTACCACCTCACACTGTTCAGAATGCTTTGATGATATTTTGATGCTAAGTTACTTCAGTCGTGTCCGACTCTGCGACCCCATGGACTATAGCCTGCCAGGCTCCTCTGTCCATGGGATTCTCTAGACAATAATACTGGAGTGGGTTGCCATTTCCTTCTCCAGGGGATCTTCCTGACCCAGGGATCTGTTCAGAATGGCTATCATTAAAAAGTCTACAAATAATGAATATTGGACAGGTATAAAGAAAAGGGAACCCTTGTACATTATTTGTAGGAATATAAGTTGATGCAGCCACTATGGAGAACAGTATAGGGTTTCCTTAAAAACTAAACACAGAGCTACTATATGATCCTGTAATAGCGCTCCTGGGCTTGTACCCAAAGAAAATCATGATTCAAAAAATACATGTACCCCAGTGTTCATAGCAGCACTATTTACAATAGCCAAGACAAGAAAACAACCTAAACGTCCACTGACAGATGAATGGATAAGAAAAATGTGATACATGTAGACAATGGAATATTACTCAGCCATAATAGAGAATGAAATATTGCCATCTGCAGCAACATGGATGGATCTGGAGATTACCACAATAAGTGAAGTAAGTCAGGCAGAGAAAGACAAATATTACATGATAATACTTACGCTGTGCTTAGTCACTCAGTCACGTCTGACTCTGTGACCTCATGGACTGTGGCCCATCAGGCCCCTCTGTCCATGGGGATTCTCCAGGAAAAAATACTGGAGTCAGTTGCCATGCCCTCCTCCAGGGGATCTTCCCAACCCAGGAATTGAATCAGGGTCTCCTGCATTGCAGGTGGATTCTTTACCAGCTGAGCCACCAGGGAAGCCCAATATCACTTATATGTGGAATCTAAAATATGACATAACAAAACAGAAACAGACTCACAGACACGGAGAACAGATGTGTGGTTGCCAATGAGAAGGGCAAGCGGAGAAGAGACAGATCTGAACTTGGTATTAGCAGATTCAAGCTATTATATATAGAATGGATAAACAAGGTCCTACTGTATAGCACAGGGAACTGTGTTCAACATCTTGTGATAAAACATAATGGAAAAGAATAAGAAAAAGAATGTGTATATGTATGTATGCATGTGTGTGTGTGTATGTATATATATATGTATATGTATATATGATTGTATAACTGAATCAGCACTGTAAATCAACTATACTTCAATAAAAAATTTTTTAAAAAGAAATGCACATTATAACAACCCTAGGATGCATTTTTTAACATTGACATCAAATTGACCAAAAATCCAAATGTTTAAAAAGACATTTTGATGGCAATATCTATCAAAAATTACAAAAGTATATAAATACATCCAGTACTGGAGAATTTATTCTATGGGTATATCTGAAAATGTTGTATTTAGTATTATTTTTACAATATTTTAATAGTAAAATTAACCCAAATATCACTATGACTGGTTAAATAAGCAATAGTATAGTACATCCATTGAAAAATACTATGAAGTTTTAAAAAATGAGGAAGCTATATAGAGATATGAAAAGATTTCCACGATACATTAAATAAAAAGAACTAGGTACAAAATTCGGTATAAGTATGATAACTTTGGGGTAAGTGTTAAATACATTCATATTTGCTTATATAAAGATCACTGGAAGGACACATTAAAAATGTAAAACAGAGGTTTTGTTGGTGGGGAAGGCTATATGAGTTAGACATAAGGTGAAAGGAACATGCTATTAACTTTTAAATATTTTTCTAGATTTTCCAATTAAATGAATTTACCACCAACTCAAAAGATTACATTTAAACATCCTCTCTCTTTTTACTAAATTCTATGAATAGAATTTACAGATTAATTTAGGAAGAAATTATCTTTGCTATAATGAGCCTTCCTATGCATGAACAAAGTATTTTCTTTCATTCTACTCAAGTTTTCATACCTATCTAGGTTTGCAAAAGTTTCTTTTTGTCAATCCTAAAGATTTATCAGTACTTTTATTACTAAATATTTTATTATTTTGGGATGTGTTATAAATGGTACTTTTTTCTATACTTTTTAAAGGATTTCTTTTTCTTTTTTGCATAGAGAGACTGTCTTGGTCTGTTTGGGTTACTACAAAAGAATTGACTAGGTGGCTTGTACGTAACAGAAATTGTTATTTCTAACAATTACAAAATGTGGGAAACCCAAAATGAAGGCACCAGAAGATTTATTTTTTGTTAAAAGTTTTCTGGGTCATAAACAGTCATCTTTTCCTTTGTCCTCCTATGCTGAAAAGGGTAAGGGAGTTCTTTTGGGTCTCAAAGAACATTAATCCTATTAATGAGCACTCCACCCCCAGGACCTGCTGCTGCTAAGTCGCTTCAGTCGTGTCCGACTCTGTGAGACCCCACAGACGGCAGCCCACCAGGCTCCGCCGTCCCTGGGATTCTCCAGGCAAGAACACTGGAGTGGGTTGCCGTTTCCTTCTCCAGGGGATCTTCCTGACCCAGGAATAGAACCCGGGTCTCCCGCATTGCAGGCAGCTGCTTTACCATCTGAGCCACCAGGGAAGCCCTATTATTTTCTCCATCTTCCTGCTTTCAACTAAGTTTCATCCATTAATTTCAGTGTCCTCCCTCAATTCCTTTATTCCCTCAACTCCCTGCTCCACTTCTCCCAACCAGAGATCTCATCCCATTAGTGACTTCCTATAAGTACTTTTAAATTAAGTTCTTTACCTCAAAGTTATCTTTCCAAAAGGAAATTCTAAATTAAGAATCACTTTAAATAAATGGGGAAAAAATGCTTTCTTATACCATAGACCAAAATAAATTCCAGATGGATTAGAGTAAATTGCTTAAAAAATTCAAATCATAGGAGAAAATGGAATCAGGTAACTATCAAACATCTGAAGAGAGAATGACTTTGTAAGCTTAGAAGCCACAGAAGTTATTTTAGAAGGGAAAAGTCAACAGGCTTACTACTAAATCCTAAATGTCCATAAATGAATAAAAGCAAATAAATTTATTAAAAGAAGTCACAGACTAAAGAAATTACTTGTACTATATATAATATACAAATGGATAATATCTTCAAAGTAAAAAAAGAACTTAATTTATTGAGTTACCAAGATCTCTGAATGAGCAAAGGAAGGACAGTTTAAGACAGGAAAAAACTTTTAAAAATTAGAAAGGTGGTCAGTCTCACTAATAAAATCCAACTTAAAAGTAAAGATACCCCTTTACTGAAGAACTAAACAGAAATGTATAAAATCCAATGCTGGAGAGATTTGTAATAGTTGCACTTTTATCAATAGCTGCTATGTTTGTGAAATTGGTACAGCTCTTTAGGAAAGCAATTTAGTAATATGCATAAAGAAGCGTAAAAATGTAGTTACTTTTTGATCCAATAATTTCACTTCTGGGAACCTGTCCTAAGGAAACAATCCAAAATATGGGAAAAGGTTCATTTACCAAGATGTTTATCACAGCACTATTTGTAATTATGAAAAAATTAAAATTATCCAAATTTCCAACAAGGGGACACTAAAGTAAATCACAATGCATCATGTGAGGAATTTTATGCGGTTGTTAAAATACAGTTAAAAAGAAACTTAATAGGAAAATGATTATTCTATAATTAGAAGAAATATGCAAAACATTGAGTAGAGTACAATATCCAATTAGCAAGAATTGTCATTTAAACGGTAAAATCATAAGGTTAACCCTCTTCGTTCCCTTTGAAAAATCTTTGATCATGACAGCTCCCCCCCTTAAATGTCCTAATGATCAATTCCTTTAGTGAAAACATGGCAGGGAACTGCAGTTAACACAGCACCATGTCATTCTTAGGTTATTTTAAAGCACAATTCATCCTGCTCATCCAGAAACTCTCCCTCTCCACTGCCATAGAGACCACTCTCTTACTTCTGGGCTGTGAATCCACGCGAGGAAACTTAGACTTAGTGTATCTTTCTGTCAAACTTGGATTCTACCTAGACTCAGTGAGCTGGTGGAGAGGCAGTTAGCTTAGGATAGGAAAGGAAATGGAGGGTGTCTCACCACTATGATCAGCTTCTCATTCCCCTTCTACAGAGGAAAAAAGGCTAATGTCTGCTTCCCAGATTATTGTAGGTATTAGGAATATCTACAGCATATTGGTGAACTACTATAGTGGTCAACTATGCACTAAACTGTACAAAGACTCAACAGGCTAGACTGTCTTGGCCTTCCCTAGGAGTACACTCCTGGTAGTATGTCTATGGTAGATTTCTATGGCTGTATAATCATTTTTAATATGAATCAGACTCAACAATTTAACTATTTCAAGTGCTTACCTTAGGTTTGGCCCTAAGTGCTCAACATTTATTAATTCATTGAATACTCACAACAGCTCCATGAGGCACGTGGTATCATCATTCTCATTTTACAAATGGGAAAACTCAGGTACAAAGAAGTTAGATGACTTACCCAAGGTCACTCAGCTAGTAAGTGATGAGTTTGCTCACATGGATTCACAGCCTAGAAGTAAGAGAGTGGTCTCTATAGCAGTGAAGAGGGAGAGTTTCTGGATGAGCCAGATAAATTGAACTTTAAAACAACCTAAGAATGGCACAGTGATGTGTCATTAAGAAATGAATTGGTCATTAGGACATTTAAGGTGGGAAATTAAATTCATATCTTAGAGTCCTAATCCCCAACAACTCAGAATATGACCTTTTTTGGAGGTTGGATCTTTGGAGACGTAATAGAGTTAGAATAAAGTCATTAGGGAGCACTCTAATGTAATATGACTCTTGTCTTTATAAAAGGAGAAAATTTAGAGTCACACAGAGAGGATACCATGTGAAGATAAAGGCAGAAATGGGGCAGTTCTTCTATAAGCCAAGGTATGAAAGAGATGGCCAGCAAACTACCAAAAAGCTAGAAGAAAGACATAGAAATGATTCTCTCTCATACTTCTCAGAGTAAACTACCCCTGTCAATACCTTGATCTTGGACTTCCAGTTTGTGACACTGTTATTGGATCCCTAGCAAACTAATCCAGTACCTTTCCCATTTTTGCTATTTTTGTCTGTCTACATAATGAATTTTTTTTTTCAAACCAAATAGCTGAGGAAATGGATAGAGGAGTCAAGTAAAGGACTTACTTTAAAAAATATATAAACAGCTTATACAACTCAATAACAAAAAGACAAACAACCCAATTTAAAAAAAAAAGAATATCTGAATAGACGTTTATCTAAATAAGACATCCAAATAGGCACAGGAAAAGATGCTCAACACTAATTATTAGAGAAGTGCAAAGAAAGACTACAATGACGTATCACTTCACACTAGTCAGAATGGCCATCATAAAAAGTCTACAAATTATAAATCCTGAAGAGTGTGGAGAAAAGGGAACCCTCCTACACTGTTGGTGGGAATGTATATTGATGCAGCCACTATGGAAAACAGTATGGAAACTCCTCAAAAAACTAAAAATAGAGTTATCCTATGATCCATCATAGAGTTATCCTATGATCCATCATAGGATCCATCCTATGCCCATTCCTGGGCATATATCAAGAAAAAACTCTAATTAGAAAATATACAGGTAGGGGGATAGGGAAGGGAAGGACTGGGAGTGTGGGATTAGCAGATGTAAACTCTTATATATATATTTTCCATATGATGGAGAAACAAGGACCAGGTCCTGAAAAACAGGTCCTACTATACAGCACAGGAAACTATATTCAATATCCTGTGATAAAGCAAAATGGAAAAGAATATTTTATAAAAAGATGTCTATATGGGTATAACTGAGTCACTTTAGTGTATAGCAGAGACTGGCACAATATTGCAAATACTTCAGCAAAAATTTTAATGCATGCCCTCCCAAAAAGAAAAGATACATGTACCCCAATGTTCACAGCAGCACTATTTACAATGGCCAAGACATGGAAGCAATCTAAATGTCCATTGACAGATGAGTAGATAAAGCAGACATGGTACATATATACAATGAAATATTACTCAGCCATAAAAAGCATGAAATAATACCATTTGTAGAAGCACAAATGAACCTAGGTATAATTTATTGAGGTGTCTCAAAGAAATGTAAAATATGAAGGTTTACTATTAAATCAAGAGTAAAATGAGAAACAATAGGAATTGGCTTGTCTCCATTCATTTCAAAACAGCAACCAACAGATATTTGAGCTTACAGGTACTTCAGGAAGCTGGAGTTTCATAGTTTGGGGTTATGTACAGCCTGGAAGGAATGAGGCTTCAAAGGTATTAAATAAATAATATTCTGGAACATAACTGCCACGGAGATGGTTTCAAGTCAGCTGAAGATTAACTTGAAGTTTTGGCATTTACTGAGCCTCAGAAACAGATGGATCAAATATTTACCTAGTGGAGATGTGTGCAAGACCCTGCACGAGGCAAAGGAGGCCCAGCCCAACGGCAGAGCAGGAGAGCTATAGGAAGAACTAGTAGGGGTTATAACCATTAAACAGGCCTGGCCGGCCTAGCTGGCCAGCTCTGTCCCTTCCTGCCCCCAGCTGCACCATCCCCACTCCATCAGGAGTTGAAGGCCCCTTACTCTTCACTCACTGGACAAAGAAGTGTTTCCTCTGAGGTTATTATTATTATTGCAATTTATAAGAAAGATGACTTTTTATGCTACCACAATTGTCATTAAAAAACTTCAATCCTTAAAGATTGCTTGCATATTACCAGACAAGAAACATCAACTGTGTCTCCACTTTCTTTAAAATAATGCACTAGTTTCTGTAGAGAAATAGCAACAGAGAAGCAGCTCAAGGAGTGAGGCTATAAACTCATGAGCCTGATTTTTAAACAGAGTTCCAATATTTTGAATCCAAAAAACTATTCTTTTCCTTCACAGATGACACCCACAAAGCTATAAACATTGTCATAATGATGCCATTGGCCAAAGATGGCCAAGAAATACTTTTGGAATTGCCCTCCAGAGTCTGAAACATTTTCTCTTAAACAACCTCAAAGGTGACAAATCATTTTAGGCAAGTGATTTAATTTCTTTGTGCCTAAGTTGACTCACAGTAAAAGAGTGATAATGATGGAATCTACCTCACCGATTTCCTGTGCAGGTTATATGAGAAAATTCACAAATAGTACTTAGCACAGTGCTTGGCACCTATCAAGCATTCAGTAAATGCTATTAGTATTATTAGAACTATAATTACCATTGTCACAGTTCCTGGAGGATGTGTGTTTTTCAGAGTCTTGAAAGCCTTTTGAAAATAGCTCTTAAAGTAGATGGGTGATACAAACGAATAACAGTTTTATGTCAGCAGCAAGAGGAGACAACAACACAAGAAATATCTTTTATTTTTGTAGGCTAATAAACTGGACTTTTAAAAAATGTGTTAAATAATGGCAGCACACTTAAAATAAGCACTGTCTTTCTAACGTGACTCCTCTGAAAGAAACAAACAGGCTTCTTGCAATAGAAACTTCATGGAAATGTGTGACTTCACCATCAGTCACTGTTTCCAGAGTCACGCTTGGTTCAGTCTAATGGGAGTTGATAAACACCAACGCAGCATGTGCAAACCGAAATAATGCAAACAAGCACCTGTGAACTGGCACTTTGTAAGTCCCTCTAATTTTATCTCCTCCATGTGTTGTTTGTCTCCCTGTGAGCCTTTGAGGGCAAGGGAAAGGGGATTTTCTTAGAAGCTTCAAGTGTCTGTGTTCTTCATGTTTACGTCATTAGACGTTCAAAATGCGGAATCTAAATTGTTCATGCAGTAAAGAACATGGATAGGGTTTCTTTCTCATTTCTTCAGCTTGCTCCTAGTTACACACAGTTCAGCTCTTCAATTCTTTAATTCGAGAAGCATTCGTCGAGTGTCTGTTATGTGTAGGGCCCTGTCCTTGTAGATATGATTCACATTATCAAGGAGCTTCCTATCTGATTGGACAGACAAGATTTTTAAATCCACATGGAACAGATGATTCATGATACCAGGCAGAACTAAAGTCTCAGAAACAGGTAACTGTTGTGGGATGTAAGTAGAAGATTGATCTGATAAATGGTCTAGAGAAACATTATGGAAAAGTGGGTTTTAAGGGAGCTTAAATTCAATATTTTGTTTGTAATGGGGACAGGGAGTTGGGGGAGGACAGTCACCATTCAGTCAACATCTGTGCTTGAACGCCCCTTGTTTGCCAAGGAGATCTTGATGCAAAAGTGAAAAGCACCTTTCCTAATGGGAAGGAAATTTAGAATCTGGCTTTATAGAGAAATAGATACAAAAGTAACTAAAGAATAAAATGTGAAACTTGCTATGAGGTAGAAGAGTATTCAGATGGTTTAAAAGAAAAGTACTTCCAAATTTATGTGTCACAGATAAAAGTCCACAAAGATAGACACCAAACTGTTATCTGGGGCATGTCCACTTTACATTTTGTGAACTATTAGAATATTTTTCCAGTGGACACATACGCATGTATTATGTGGGCTATTTTTAAAAGGTACTATAGAAAACATTTTGGAAAAAAAAGAAGAGGATGCTGACTTTGGGGATTCAGGGAGGTTCCATAGGAAGATGGCTTTTAAGTTTTGTCCTCAAGGATGGCTGGGATTATAATAATAACAATGCCAACACTTATTGAATATATTTTATGTGACATATTCTACACTAAAGGATTTATAAATATCTTATATAAGCCTCAGAACAACTCTTTTGAGGTATTTTATCCTTATTTCTAGAGCTCAAGAGTCTGAGACCTAAGGAGTTCACACATTTGCAGCCAAAGTTTAAAGTCAAGTTGTCTAGTTCCAGAATCTATGCAGTTAACTTCACATTAAACAGCTTCGGTGCAAATGGAGGGCATACTTCTCCAGCTTCAAAGATGAGAGTTCAATAAAAACAAGGAGGTGGAATAGCAAGTTATATGTGGGGAATCCTGAACATCTTCATGTATGAACCATTATCCATATTAGGAACTTCTCTGTATATGGAGTAGAGTTACTCCATAAAAGGCTATGAATATTTTTAAGGCTCTTGATTAATTATAATTGTTCCTACATAGCCTCTCTGCCTCTTATATTCTACACTTAGAAGATGTTTATCACACTAACATCAAATAAATATTCCTATAGCAGTTACTTTCCCAGTTAAATATATCAGTCAATCATATAGTGTGTAGAATCCTTTCCCAAATTCTTTATCACATAGATCAAATTGCTGCACCATCTGGGCCCAACCAATTTATTAAGTTCCCAACATATCTTGAACATTACAAATAAGAAGCTCAAGGTCTATTTTTTAAGTCACATTGTAAAGACTATTTTTATTTCCTTGTTGAGGAAGGATGGAAGACCAATAACAGCAAAGTGCCTTTCTTAAAAGTCTGTATTACATTTGTTACAATATTGCTTCTGTTGTTTATGTTCTGGTTATGTGGCCTGAGGCATGTGGGATCTTGACCAGGGATGGAACCCATCACCCTTACTGCATCAGAAGGCAAAGTCTTAAGGACTGGACTGCCAAGGAAGTCTTAGAACAGTATCTTTTATAAACAAATAACCAAGCACAGTAACCAAATGAGTCTTCCTAGATGAGAGAAAATTATGTTTCAAACCAAAATTGATTAATTTTATTGTCTAGAGCAGAGAAGAGATGAAAATCTCAGGTGTATCATTCAAAAACTGCACTCTTTGTAACAAAAAGAAGTTCAAAGTCATAATATTTCCAAGAAATTTTACAGCTAGCTACAAAGGTGGTAGCAAAGATTTCTTAAATTCCTGTGTCAAATAATATTGCTGGACAGTGCATATTATCAAACTGTGGACATCCAATTCTTTCATATATACATAAATTATTTTGTGAAACAAAACTACGGGTGAATGTAACAAATCAACTCTTGGCATATGTGTGGTATGTTGGTGAATTACATATTTGGTAAATATGTAGATTTTATCACTGAAAGCACACGCTACTAGAGAAGATGTTTGCTTGTTTTATTTTTCTTTTCAATGCCAATTATTTGGGGACTTAAAAGGTATAGACAAATACCATTTGGTTGCATTTGGGATAACAGCTGTTAAATACCAACTGACTGGACAGAGCAAGAGATGGTTTTATTATATGAATAAAAGATGTTACACTTGAATATAAGTCCACATGTTAGCTTATTTACAGACAGCAGCCCATGGTCAGCAATATATCTTTGACTTCTGATTCAGTGTTGAGGGAAGTAGTGAAAATTGTTAATACAATCAAATCATAACCTGAGGCATGAAATGGACTGGATGTTGGATATTCTGTGTTTCCACCTGCAGTGTTCTATCCATGGAAAATAAGGGTGCTTACAGTAATTTTTGAGTTGAAAGATAAAATGAAAATATTTCTTCATGACACTGATCTTGAGTGGCGTTTATCAGTGATGCATATAGTATCTTAAATAGGTTGGACCTGTTGCCTTAGGATAAAACTATCACACAGATTTTAGTTCTGTGCACAAAACATGGGCATTTCTTATGACCAAACTGTGACCCAAATGGCTCATTCTCTGAGCTTGTGTCTTTTCAGCAATAGATGAATTTCTTCACTCAGCTGAAAAATAAATCTAGGAGTTATGAGCATATTTTTCAAAAATCATATCCACATTGTAACAAAGAACATGGAAAAGTACAGAGGCCAATACTACCAAAGAGGGAATTTGGAATCCATTCACCCTCATCTTCCAAGTTGAGTCACTCAGCATTCAAATGTCCTACTTTTGAATGTAACAGACACATCGACTCAACATATGATAAAAAACCCAAAGCAATCTACAGTGAGAAATTGCTCCATAATTTCTCAATCTTAATACCTAGCACTCACTGTCATTTCTAAAGCACTATAATTCTGCTAAGATTTTTGCAATTAAATACAAAGAAAAAGTAAAAAGTAAGCCACCTAGATGTGGAATCTGGCCTAAAACTCAGACGGAGGCTGAGACAAGGTTATTCTTATTCAGATTAATTTAAAAATACGTTTTCTTTTTAAAACATCATGATGATTTTTTTTCACTTGTTGGACATCAGTAATCTATTCCTTAAGTGGTTTCCAGATGTCAAACTTTAAAAACTGTGCCTTACAGAGTCCTGTCTTACTAAGCCTTATTTCTCTGTTTCAAATTACATCGTATCTATACTTTCCGTTCATAACTTCAAAATTGCTTTGTAAGTGGCTTGCTCAGCATTACTCAAGCCCAAGTGGGAACTCTGTCTTACCCTGAGTAAATGCTGCCAAGCAATGGTAATATCACTAGAACATTAAAATCAATAATCCTGAAACATTGGGGATTTTCTTTACTTAAATACCATGTCTTTTCTGGTTATTATATCTTCTCCCTTGAAATCTAGAGTCTATTAGAAGTTCCTTATCTATAGAGAAACAAAAAAATAAGAGATGAGGAATACAGACAGAAAAAGCATACAGTATCTGCGTGCATGCATGCTAAGTCACTTCGGTCGTGTCCGACCTTTTGAGACCCAATGGACTATAGCCTACCAGGTTCCTCTGATCATGAATTCTCCAGGCAAGAATACTGGAACGGGTCGCCATGCCCTTCTCCAGGGGATCTTCCCAGGCCAAGGATGGAACATGTGGTGCTTAGGTCTCCTGCATTGGCAGGCACGTTCTTTACCCTAGCGCTACCTGTGAAACCCATATAGCACCTAACTCCCTCAATAATGAAGGGCCATTAAGAGAAAGCCTGACGTTTGTAGACAAAGGTCTGTCTTTAGATGCTGACAGAGCATAGCAACGGCTGAATGTGAGGACATGTGGATTCTCAGCTTCATACCCCAGTTTCCCAAGGGTCAATATTTGTCTCTTAGTGGCAAAACATATAGGAGACTCTATTAGTAACTCTAAGCATGAAACTTTGGTATGTACCAAAAAACAGAAAAATCTGTATCCTGTTTAGGTAGGTAAATTTCTGGGTGTGTGAGTAAGGAAGATTCCAAGGCAGATGTGAGACAACCAGTGGTCACTAATTACATTTTTCATCTGAAACTAGCAACTGATTTCCCAAATGAATTAAATCACAAGCTATAAGAATCTTAGTGCTGTAAGACACTTGAGCGATCTTCATTACACACACACGGAAACCAAGGCCAAAACAGGTTATGTCACTAACTCAGAGTCAAACTAGCTTCTAGGTCCAAGTAAGGAAAAATGTTCCTCAAACTTGCAAACCACAAGATTGTTTTCAGCTCTTGCTTTTTGATCCTTCATTTTCTTAAGAGAGAGAGGCAGCTCATGACCTACCATCTGTGCTCCCCAAATCTCATAATCAGCTTCCCTAGGGACTGCCTTACATTAGAGAGACACAGAACACATTAGCAAGGAGTTGGTGGGTCTCTCTCTAGACAGTTTGAAGAAGGAGAAGGCGCTCTCTATTAAGGACTAATTGACATGCAGTCCTTACTGAAGGACTGCTGAAATTCCTTTCATGTCCCATGATTCTTCTATTCAATGTTCTCTAGGAGAAACATAAAGTTTTGAGAGCCCTCCCAGCAAGTAAACATCAAAATGAATATGTCATCTCAGATAAGAGCAAAACTAACCTTTGATTTAATCCTACTAAGTCCTGTGGCCAGTTTCTTTGGGTTAGTTTGAGTCCAGTAGAGACAGAGATTAAACTAATTAGAGCACACATTGATGATGGAGCAGGTTTTTCAGAGGTATATGAAGACCTGTGTCTACCTGGTCAGCCCAAGCCTTGCAGTGAGTAAACAGATAAACCCTAGATTAATCCAAAGACAAAAGAACCTTCAGCCAGGGCTGAGGGGGGAGGGGTAAGAAAACTATGCTATGTCCTAATCACTAGGAAAGAACAGGCTGTCCAAGCCAATTCTGTTCTGATCTCTAATGAGATCAATTGCATCTGGAGCTCTTGGGGCACTGGCAGCAGACACAGGGACGGCGGTGCGGCGCTGAGGAAGGATTACCTCACTGAAGGAGGCAGCCAAGGCTACCAACCTCCCACTCTGACCCTCCCTCTCTGAGCCTGCCTTACCTCCTCTCCATCACCGATGGACTGCCAGTTGCCCAGTGAAGCACAGCTAACATGAGAAATAAATAGGTCAATATACTGAACCTACAGTCTCTTTTCCAATCAACCAACCAAGTGTCTTCCTGTCCCGATCGATCTTAAACTTTAAACCAGTAGAAGTGCACCACCACCCATGGAATCAAGAAAGAGTTATCAATCTGTCAATCCTGTCCGTGTCTGCTTTCCAATGGTTGGTCTTCTTTTTTCTTCTTCCCCCCAAAAATTCTCTGTTGGAGCTACCTCTATAGGTCATATTTAGGGGAAACTCTTAACTCTCTCTCTTACCCTCCTTCAGCACTGAATACCTCCACAGAAATGTGGGAACATGGCTTTTCATTCCACTCTCTGACTGAAAATTCACTGGAAGGACTGATGCTGAAGGTGCAGCTCCAATACTTCGACCAACTGATGTGAACAGCCAACTCATTAGAAAAGACCCTGATGCTGGGAAAGATTGAGGGCAGGAGGAGAAGGAGGTGACAGAGGATGAGATGGTTGGATGGCATCACTGACTCAATGGACATGAGTTTGAGCAACCTCCCAGAGATAGCGAAGGACAAGGAAGCCTGGTGTGCTGCAGTCCATAGGGTCACAAGGAGTTGGACATAACTGAGTGACCGAACAATAACCCTGACCAAAGAAGATGCAAATTACTATAGGAATCAGACTCCTACCCAAAAGAAAAGTTAAGGTCTTTTTCTTCATTCTTTCCTCTATTTTACTTATTTCCTCCTTCAGGTAGCACAAGAAAACAAAATGGATAGTCTTGATGAGCCACTTCAATCAGTGATCATGTATGTGTATTAGTCACTCAGTCATGGCCAGCTCTTTGCAACCCCATGGACTTAGCCCACCAGGCTCTTCTGTCCATGGGATTTTCAGGCAAGAATACTGGAGTGGGTTGCCATTCCCTTCTCCAAGGGATCATCCCAACCCAAGAATTGAACCCAGTTCTCCTGCATTGCAGGCAGATTCTTTACCATCTGAGCCATGAGGAAAGTCATCAGCGATCATACCAGAGTACAGTTGGCATGGAATGAGAGTCAGAGGAAGGGTACAATAAAGCTTGAGTCAGATAGAGACTGAGAAGACAACTATTAGCAGAGGAAAAACCTGTGAGGAAAGAAAGGCTTACACTGGCTTATTTTTTTTTAATGGCTTAGAAGGCCTCTTGGACTTCAGATAACTCTTACAAAATATTTTGATGGATTGAGTGCAAAAAGTGAATCAAACATATGGATTAAATTTTCATTAAAACACAGATGGGTTTTTTTTATTGTTATTATTAAATAAAGTAAAATGTTTGGCAAAGTAGATTTGGCTTTGGCCAAACCCAGGACATTTGAAAAATAGTTTTGAGATATTCAGTGAACTGAACACAAAGCCAGGTTTACCCATCCCTGGAGTTTGGAAAAATGAAATTTGGCTCATCAAGGTTTGATTCACTCTCAAATGTATTTGTGGGGAAATAAGTTTCTGAAGCACCAAAACTGCCTACATGCCTTGGGAGTGCAGTGGAAATGCCCAATAGTTATTGAATAACTCAGTCTGCCCCAGCACCACAAAAGGCAGCAATCCGTTGACCTGAGAAAAAGGTGAGTTGCTCCCCTCCTCCCTCACCAAGATACTAAGAACTGAACCAAGCCAGTGTGCTGTCTAGCCTAGAAAATTAGCACAAAGCAGCAAATAAATAGGAAGTGCTCATTTGAGGGAGGTCATCACCATAGCTGGATGGCTGACAGGGGGCTTATATCACCTGCATTGATCAGAAGAATTTAGAAAAGTAACAGACAATAAAAGTGTTGGTGAAAGGTGAGGTAATATTGTTTAGAAGTTTTTTTCAGGCATTAAGAACTTAATTTTATTTTTTCAAAAAAAAATTCCAAAGAAATGCATGGAAATTTTTGCACTCTAATGCCAGTCCATTGAAATATCTTTCCATCTTGATGGAAAAAAAAAATTTAAATCCATCTATCAGCAACCCATCTGAACATGACTATACATGAAATTTCAAGTTTAGCAACCTTTAATTCTTGCATGTGGCCACTGTGAAATGCCATTCTACCCATGGTAAAACTTTAGTTTTCTTGCCAGTGTTTTAGGGGAATGAGGTCAACTGAAGAGTCAAGTTTTCTAGGCAACTAAATGCTCTAAGTATTGAGCCTCAGCATTAAATTACCGGAGGTTTGTATTTAAACCAATTTGAGTAGAAGTTATTTGTCAATCTATGATCTACTCCTCCTTCTTAAAGGACCACATTTTATTGCAAGAATGTTCTAAAGGTGATTGAGGCAAACAGGACTGTTTGACTTTATAGGATCTAAGCTTGGGATACGTTTTTGTATTTAACTATAGTTGGTTTAAACAGTGTGTTAGTTTCAAGTGTGCAATGGTTTTTTAATACTTGTATTTTCTCCATATGGTGTATGAGTTAGGAAAACAGAATCACTCTAGGTATTTAAAGCATGATGGAATGTAATATAGGAATTTTAGCAACATATGCAATCACTGAAAAGGCTGGGTGATGGAAAGATCAGGGAAACCACTTCTAGCACTTAATAATTCAGAAAATGAAGGTTTCATCAGAGGCTGTTCTTCATGACCTTAACTGTGGTGCAAAAGTAGGTGATTCTCAGAGGGTTATCTGGAAGTCCTTGAAAAAACTTCGTTTTGCTACTGCTGATGTCCACATGCCCACTAAAGCTATAGCTAGAAAACAGCCTCTCCTTTTACACATTCTATGTCTTGTGCAAACATCTCTTTGGTAAAACCAAAACCTGAACCCTCCTAGTAAAAGGAAATGTAGATTCCAGACTCCCAGTGCCTGCCCATAGGAGAGACTTCAGGAGAGAATGACATGAATAGACATCAATTGTACATATGGTTTTCCTGCCTTCTTTGCCTGTTGCTGAGCACTCTACCACCTACTATGTGTGTTTGTCCTAGTCATCCCACTCCATTCTTTTCCATCTTTTATTTTTGTGGCACTTAACACGGTATTGAGTAGAAAATCTGATAATTTATTAAGAATAAACTACCCTGAGTGAGAACACTGAGACCTTTTATAATGAAAAACAGCATAGTTGAGTGGTGGGTGCTGGGTCAAAAGTATCAAGCCTACCTCTGCCAACTACTAGCTATGTTATATTAATATTTCTGACCATTTCTTCTCTGAAAAATGGGAATAATATAACCTGCTATACTTTTTCCCAAAGATGTTGAAAGTATCCAAAGATTTATACACATGAAAGCACTTCACGGATTGTAGAATCCTCTAATTCATGCTCTCAATCATTCATTCAACACATTTATTTAGTGCTCAGTCTAAGGCAAAGACTTAGATATTTCAGGAGTATGACAGAAGGATCGGGAACAGTCTCTGTGCCCTAGAAATTTGCCAGTCAGTAGCAGAATAAAATACATTAATATAAAATACAAAGTAGAATGTGATAAGAGCCATAAGGAAATATAAACAATGACAATTTAGATGGAGCTGTTATTTCCATCTGGAGCAATTATTATAGAAAGGGTTTTTTGATCCGGCTCTCTCATCTGCTTAGGTATTCTTCTACTTGATACCTGCTCTCCCACTTTCACATATTCACTATGTCCTATAGATGCCACTGCATAAATGTCACCAGTTACCCATCTAATTCCTTTTTTTTCCCCATTCCATTTGTAACTGTTTTGGTTCAGAGTATTATTACCATTTGCCTGCTCCATTGCAATACCTTCCACACTAATCGATCTGCCCACAAGCTTGCCCAGTTCACCTCACCCAACACATAACCTCATATAAGGTTCATCTATCACTGCTGCTCTCAGAATAATCTACCTAAAATACAAATCTAGTCACAACATAGTCTATTTAAAATTCTTTCAAAAAACAACCTCGAACGCAAACATAGAGAAGAGACTTTGGACACAGTGGGGGAAGGAGAGGGTGGGACAAACAGAGAGTAGCACTGACATATTACACTACCATGGGTAAACAGCCAGCCAGTGGGAGGCTGCTGACGGGACAGGGAGCTCAACCCCATGCTCTGTGACCCCCTAGAGGGTCAGGATGGGGTGAGGGGGAGCTTCAGGAGAGAGGGGACATATGTGTACTTGTGGCTCATTCACGTTGCTATATGGCAGAAGCCAACACAGTATTGTAAAGCAATTATCCTCCAGTTAAAAATAAATTTAAAAAAAGAAATAAGAAAAACAACCTCTAAGTTCAGGATGAAGCTGAAATGCATTCATTTAGTATACAAAGTCTCCCATGACTTCGCCTGTTATCCTTTCTAACCTTGATTGACATGGAATGTGCCTTCATTCATGAACTTTTTGACACCTGTTTTAACCCTATTTGTAGTTCACGATAGTTTAAGGTAGTCCGTAAAATAGGATTAGAATTTGGAGATTGGTGGCCTGGGGAACAAAAGAGCTAGCTGGAGAGAATAAAGGGTGAAAAGTGTAATAAGAGGGGAGAAAGAAAGATAAAATCTGCTGTTGGAGACATCTGGCTTACATAAGACTAGATGTAGGCGTCAGGACTCAAGCTGATTATCAGTCACCAGAGGATTCAGCAGGGAGGGCTCTCAATGCTGTGACCATTCGGACAAGATTCTTCTCTATGTGAAGGCCAAAGTCAGGAACTCTGAACCTCTCTATGGAAGAAAACTCCACTGGAGAGGGAGACTTACTTTCCATATGATGCTCCACTATACACAATGTCCTCCAAATGTTTTCTGTTTGCATGTGGTTGTGTTAGGGGAACCACTGACTGAAACCACCCTCCCTGGCAAGGCAAGATAGTAACCACTTGCATGAGTTAACTATCCTACAACAGGAGGTTCTGGTAAGGCATACAGAACTAATAAGCTACCACCAACTTGGAGAATTCGGGAAAGCTCAAAAGAAGACAGGAAACACCAGTCCATATGTCCTGCCAACCTCCCAGAATCCTCACTGGAATCCATCTTGGCTGATTGATGCATGCACCACCAGGAAGGACCCTGAGCCAGAGAGACTGGCCAGAAATATCCCAGAAACTAACCCCATCATTGTAAAACCCAAGACTGCAAGCTGTGTGGCAGAGCAATTCTCTTGGGTTCCCTTACCCTGGGCAGCCCTTTACAATAAAGTCTCCTGCGATGTCAGCATATGTGTCTCCTCAATTTATTTCTGAGTATTAGACAAGAGCTCACTCTAGGCCCTGGGAGGTGTCCCCTTTCTTGAAACTTTTGTTGCAGTTATTGTGATGATTATATAATATTGCATACTACATATTTCAGTTTCCCAAAGGTTGCCATAAATATCTCACTTGAGGATCAGATTCTGGGCTCTCCAAATTAAAGGACAGAGTTTTCAAAGGATGCCTAGGCTAACTTTGCTAGGTTAACAATAATGGTTATCAAATACTATATTTTGGTGGAGCATTTGAACCCTATTAACTCTTGGCAAAACTAGTGTGTTTAATTGGGTGTTACTTGAAAGTAACATGACAACATGATAGAGTCTCAAAAATATTTAAATGAATGATCACAAACCTTTGTGCTGAGAACTTAGATCATCTCTTTAAGAAAATCAGCTAGTGGAGAACAGAAGATTAAAAGAGAGTAGGAAGTGTAAGAAGACAAAAAGGCTAGTCTTGACTGTTGACACACCTTTCTCTGCTCTCTTTCTGTGTCAGACTGGTCTGGGTGTGCCCCTGTGTCTACAGGGGAACGTAAGGAAGACATATTCAGGGAGGAAGAAAAAGATCCTTTCACTTTATAATTAATGGATTAACTAACCTTTACTGAACATTTTTCCTTATTTAAAGATTTAAAGGCACACAAGTTTAATCTTGTGTTACTGAACTAATAATTTGTTTATACCAAGCATATTAAAAATTAACTTTTTCACAAAATCTTTCTCCTTCTTAACTCAAACACCAAAGGTTTGTCAATATCAACTTAGAGTAACAGAACTAAACAAAATGTAATTTAGGACCCAAATTGAAACTTGAAAAGGATAAGAAATCCTAAACACAAACAATGCTTTTCAATTACTTCACAAATCATTTGTTTTGTTGTTGTTTAGTTACTAAGTCACATCCAACTCTTTTGTGACCCCATGGACTAAGCCCACCAGGATCCCCTGTCCATGGAATTCTCTCGGCAAGAATGGAGTGGGTTGTCATTTCCTTCTCTGGAGGATCTTCTGGACGCAGGAATCAAACTTGCATCTCCTTTACTGGCAGGCAGATTCTTTACCACTGAACCACCAGGGTTATCCCTTCCTTTTCCCTCCCTTCTGAAGTTCTCATCTGAAATAACTATATTTTTGTGTTCTGAAGCTTCTGAAGTTTCTAGCAGGATCCATAAGACTCAATTTAGACCACAGGACAAATGCTCTGCTGAAACAAACTAAAAGCCAGAAGTGTTTTTTTTCATTTGGGACATCTGGTCACCTAGTCTTTTGACTTCTCTCTAAGAGTAGCGTAGTCACTAAACTTATGAATATCTTTCTGGAGAATCAGGAGGACTGCTTCACTTACATCTCAATCTTACAGGCTAGAAGAAATTGTTTCATGGCCTTAGGTTTCTTCGGGAAAAATTAGAACTGTTACAGTGGCCTTAACTTAAAAGATCTTTCATACTCATGATTGCTCTCCACTTAGGGAATGGATGAAAAACAATATTTGTGGAATGCTCCATGGCTGCTTTTCATAATTTTTTATTTGTTTCCTGTTCCTGCTATAACAAATCACCACAAAGTTGATGGCTTTAAAGAATTGTACATTTACTCTCTTAGCTCTAGAATTCAGGAGTCTGAAATCAGTTTTGCTTGGCCAAAATCAAGGTGTCAGCAGGGCCATACTCCTTTCTGCAGGTTCTAGAGGAGAAACTGTTTTCTTGACTTTTCTACCTTTGAGAGCTGTTTTCCTTGCATTTCTTGGCTCATGACTCCTTTCTTCTTTAAAGTCAGCCATACGGCATCTTGCTTCAGTGGTCACATTGCTGCCTTCTGTGTCAAAGCTTGCTCTGCCTCCCTCTTATAAGAACACCACCCAGATAATCCAGGATAACTTCTTTATCTCAAGATCCTTGGCTTAATCACATCTACAAAATCTTTCTTTCCATATAAAGTAATATTCACAGTTTCCAGAGGTTGGAACCTGGATATCTTCAGGGCCATTATTAATCAATCTCCTACAAATCTGTTTTTAATTTTCACAACTACACAATCACATACACATTGTTATCTCCATTCTAAAGATAAGACTCCTGATGCAGAGTCAGATTGAGAAATGTATCATTGTTATAGGTAATGAGCAGCAGAGCCAATTCATCTAAACTTATGGAAGGAAAGAAAAAATATCAGAGATACAACGAAACACTGATGACAACTTTTTCAAATCTTTTTCTCAAATTCCCTCTGTATTTTCTCCCTATATAGCAGGGAAACATAAGATCTGCCCTCTATATCTGCCTGGCATTGGCAGGGGGAAAAAAAAAACCTCTCCGTTTTCAAACATCCAGTTGAAAGGGAATGGTCACTGGCAATTGATGGAGACTAAACTTCATATTTTATTTAAACCTATTTTATGACTTTTCTCATCTTTCAACTTTTATTATACAAATTTTTTTAGTCTTTTCTATGTGTCAGCTACTGTTCTGTATGTTTTTGCATGTATCAACTCATTTAGTCGATTTGACCTCCCTATGCTGTTGATGTTATCATTAGTCATATTTTTTCTTTTCACAAATGAGAAAATTGAATCGTTAAGTAAGTGGTTAAGTAATTTGGTCACTTTTTCACAGACCAGATTCAAGCCCAGGCATCTTTAACCATTAGGTTCTGCACTATACTACTCATAATCTAATGCTTATATATTTTTAAACCTCTTCCTACTTTGTAATAACAGGTTTTATTCTGATTCTCCTTTTTTCCCCATATAATTAAGTATAGTTTGCTATACATACTAGGCCTTTAAACACTGAATAAATGAATGAATATTGATTGTGACTGCATTTCTCTTCTTTTCTTATATTTACTCCTGAATGTATACCTTCAAAATCTTGTTGTTCAAAGTATAGTTCCCAGCATAGGCACTGCTGGAACATTGTGAGAAATGCAGAATCCCAGGACCTATCCCAGATCTACTATGTCAGTAAGTTTCCCACATGATTCACCCACACATTAAAGTTTGAAAAGCACATTATAAAGCACATGTGTAAATTTACAAACTCAACCCACTATATCCACACAGCTCTCTCACCTGCTTACACACTTGAATGCCTTGGCTCTGGCCTCTTCAGTTCCATCCCAAGGTTCTATGATTTGGTCAGTTCCACAAAATCTATTTCTTTGTAAGTAGTGGTTTCTTTGTGAGATGAGCCAAGTGACTCAAGGGAAACATTAGTAGCTCATTTTTGATTTTTGTATTTTGCTTCAAAGCAAGCCCACAAGAATCTCTCCTGCCCAGTCCCCCCACGACACACACAGGGATGAGCTTCCTTAGGCTACAACTGCAGGTGCGCTGAAGAAAGCAGCAACTCAGGTGCAGCAAGGACTCAGAGCCTGGCACAGAGAAGAAAGCTGGTAATCACCAGGACATACCGTTGAGCCTCTAAAGTAGCTCACACGTCTCAACCATCAGGAGGGTTTCATAAAAGCACATTTTATCTTTGCATACTCCTCTCCAGCTGCTGTGAAACCTGACTGTGGAAAGTTGTGAATATAGAAGGTATTGATATAGAACATCCAAGGCAATGCATTCTAGAGAATCTAAAGGTATTCTGTGATCACAAGATCGAGGCATCTCTTTCTAAACTAAGAGATGATATCAGTACAAGAATGATGAAAAGAAAGTCCTCACTCAGCATGAAGGGAAAGCAGATAAGTGTGGATCCCCACTCTTGAAACTGGAAATCAGGCTGATTTGTTTAAAAGCAAGACCCAAAAGGATCAAACTGTTTTCAAGTTACTTCACCTTGTCCTCAGTTGCTTCAGTTGTATCTGACACTCTGTGACCCTATGGTCTGTTGCCTGACTAGCTCCTCTGTCCATGGGATTCTCCAGGCAAGAATACTGGAAAGGGTTGTCATGGCCTCCTCCAAGGGATCTTCCCCAACCCAGGGATTGAACCCATGTCTCTTATGTCTCCTGCATTGGCAGGTGGGTTCTTTACCACTAACACCACCTGGGAGCCCTACTTAACCATATCCAAAAACAAAACTCTAGAATATCTATAGGGCACAAAAATAACTAGCAGCGCCGCCCCCCCCCGACAAAAAAACAGTCACAATGTTAAATATATAGTAAAAGATTCAATTCAGTTCAGTCACTCAGTTGTCTCTCTCTGTGACACCATGGACTGCAGCATGCCAGGTTTCCCTGTCCATCACCAAATCCTAGAGCTTGCTCAAATTCATATTCATCAACTCGGTGATACCATACAACCATCTCATCCTCCATCATCCCCTTCTCCTCCCACCTTCGATCTTTCCCAGCATCAAGGTCTTTTCAAATGAGTCAGTTCTTTGCATCAGGTGGCCAAAGTATTGGAGCTTCAGCTTCAGATCAGTCCTTCAAATAAATATTCAGGACTGATTTCCTTTAGGATTGACTGGTTGAATCTCCTTGCAAACCAAGGAACTCTCAAGAGTCTTCTCCAACACCACAGTTAAAAAGCATCAATTCTTCAGCACTCAGCTTTCTTTATGGTCCAACTCTCACATTCATACATGACTACTGGAAAAACCATAGCTGTGATTAGATGAACATTTGCAGGCAAAGTAATATCTCTGCTTTTTAATATGCTATCTAGGTGTGTCATAGCTTTTCTTCCATGGAGCAAGCATCTTATAATTTCATGGCTACAGCACCATCTGCAGTGATTTTGGAGCCCAAGAAAATAAAGTCTATCACTGTTTCCATTGTTTCCCCATCTATTTGCCATGAAGTGATGGGACCAGATAACATGATCTTAGTTTTCTGAATGTTGATTTTAAACCAGCTTTTTCACTCTCCTCTTTCACTTTCATCAAGAGGCTCTTTAGTTCTTTGCTTTCTGCCATTAGGGTGGTATCATCTGCATATCTAAGGATATTGATATTTTTCCCCACAATCTTCATTCCAGCTTGTGCTTTATCCTGCCCAGCATTGCACATGTATACTCTGCACATAAGCTAAATAAGCAGGGTGACAATATACAGCCTTGATGTACTCCTTTCTCAATTTGGAACCAGTCCATTGTTCCATGTACAGTTCTAATTGTTACCTCTTGACCTACATACAGATTTCTCAGGCAGCAGATAAGGTGGTCTGGTATTCCCATTTCTTTAAAAATTTTCCATAGTTTGTTGTGATCCACACAAAGGCTTTGGCATAGTCAGTGAAACAGAAGTAAATGTTTTTATGGAATTCTCTTGCTTTTTCTATTAACATAGATGTTCTATACCAACATCTATGGATGTCGGCAATTTGATCTCTGGTTCCTCTGCCATTTCTAAATCCATCCTGAACATCTGGAAGTTCTCAGTTCATGTACTGTTGAAACCTGGCTTGGAGAATTCTGAGCATTACTTTGCTAGCACGTGAAAGTGAAAGTGTTGTGTCCAACTCTCTGCGACCCCATGGACAGTAGCCTGCACCAGGCTCCTCCGTCCATGGGATTTTCTAGGCAAGAGTACTGGACTGGGTTGCCATTTCCTTCTCCAGGTAATCTTCCCGACCCAGGGATCGAACCCAGGTCTCCTGCATTGTAGACAGACTCTACCATCTGAGCCACCAGGGAAGTCCTGCTAGCATGTGAGATGAGTGCAACTGTGTGGTAGTCTGAATCTTCTTTGGCATTGCCTTTCTTTGGGATTGGAATGAAAAACTGACCTTTTCCAGTCCTATGGCCACTGTTGAGTTTTCCAAATTTGCTGGCATATTGAGTGCACTTTAACAGCATTATCTTTTAGGATTTGAAATGGCTTGGCTGGAATTCCATCACCTCCACTAACTTTGTTCGTAGTGATGCTTCCTAAGGCCCACATGACTTCACACTCCAGGATGTCTGGCTCTAGGTGAGTGATCACAACATCATGGTTATCTGGGTCATGAAGATCTTTTCTTGTATAGTTCTTCTGTGTATTCTTGCCACCTCTTTTTAATATCTTCTGCTTCTGTTAGGTCCATACCATTTCTGTCCTCTAATGTGCCCATCTTTGCATGAAAATTTCCCTTGGTATATCTAATTTTCTTGAAGAGACCTCTAGTGTATCCCATCCTATTGCTTTCCTCTATTTCTTTGCACTGATCACTGAGGGAGGCTTTCTTATCCCTCCTTTCTATTCTTTGGAACTCTGCATTCAGATGGGTATATGTTTCCTTTCCTCCTTTGCCTTTTGCTTCTCTTCTTTTCTCAGCTATTTGTAAGGCCTGCTCAGACAACATTTTCCCTTTTTGCATTTCTTTTTCTTGGGGATGGTCTGATTACTGCCACCTGTACAATGTCACGAACCTCCATCCATAGTTCTTCAGACATTCTATCAGATCTAATCCCTTGAATATTTGTCACTTCCATTGTATAATCATAAGGGATTTGATTTAGGTCATACATGAATAGTCTAGTGGTTTTCCCTACTTTCTCAAATTTCAGTCTGAACTTGGCAATAAGGAGTTCATGATCTGAACCACAGTCAGCTCCTGGTCTTATTTTTGCTGACTGTGTAGAGCTTCTCCATCTTCGGCGGCAAAGAATATAATCAATCTGATTTTGGTATTGACCATCTGGTGATGTCCATGTGTAGAGTCTTCTCTGGTGTTGTTGGAAGAGGGTGTTTGCTATGACCAGTGCATTCTCTTGGCAAAACTCTGTTAGCCTTTGCCCTACTTCATTTTGTACTCCAAGGCCAAATTTGCCCATTATTCCAGGGATCTCTTGACTTCCTACTTTTGCATTCCAGTCCCCTATGATGAAAAGGACATGATTTTTTTATGTTAATTTTTAAAGGTCTTGTAGGTCTCCATAGAACCATTCAACTTCAGCTTCTTCAGCATTAGTGGTTGGGGCATAGACTTGGATTACTGTGATATTGAATGATTTGCCTTGGAAACAAACCAAGATTATTCTGTCATTTTTGAGATTGCACCTAAGTACAGCATTTCAGACTCTGATGTTGACTATGAGGGCTACTCCATCTCTTCTAAGGGATTCTTGTCCACAGTAGTAGATATAATGATCATCTGAATGAAATTCACCCATTCTGGTCCATTTTAGTTCACTGATTCCTAAAATGCTGACTAAAAAGTTATAAAGTATGCAAAGCAGCAGGAATGTTTGACTTATAATGAGGAAGTAAATAAAAAATCAAAACCAACTCAGCACTGACAGCAATAATAAAATTATAGACAAAGATCTTAACATTGTGATTACATCTATATTCTAGATGACCAAAAAGTTGCAGGGAAGATGGAACATGTTAGGTAGAAATGTAAAATACATATATTAAAAGACTCACAATGATCTTTTAAAGATGAAAAATATACTAGGTAAGATTGATGTCAAATTAGACACTGCAAAAGAAAACTGGAAGATATCAATAGAAACTATCCAAAATAAAGCACAGAGAAAAAAAGCATACAAATAAATAATTAAGAGAACATAGATGAGATGTGTTTTAGGGCTTCCCTGGTGGCTCAGATGGTAAAGCATCTACTTGCAATGTGAAAGACTCGGGTTTCACCTCTGGGGAACAATCAAGGAGACATAGGCAACTTCAAATGCCTAACATTTATATAATTAGACTCCTTGAAGAGACAGAAAAAAATATAAGAAATGATGGCTGAAAAACTTTCAAATTTAAAAAGAACAAAAACACTATATACCCACAGATCCAAGAACCTCATGCAACCTCGAGCATAAGATGTATGAGAAAACTGTTCCAAGCATATCATAATCCAATTGCTCAAAATCAGTGATAAAAAGAAAACCTTACGAGCAGTGAAAAAAAAAAGTCATGATATGTTCATAGTAACAAAGATAAGGATAAAAGCATATTTCTCATCAAAACAGTGCAAACGAGAAGACAGTGGAACATCTTGGGTATTAAAAAAAAATAATTGTCAGCATAGAATTCTATACCCAGCAAAATCTTTTAACACATCATTGACTAGGGGATTTTTGCAGAAACTAACACCTGTGGCATTTAATACATCTCATGTCAATAATGTGTTAAAAATGAAGGTGAAATAAAATTTTTCTGATACACAATAGCTGAAAGAAAATCCATCAGCATCAGACCTGCAGTACAGGAAACATTAAAGAAAATCTTTCATTTCACAAGGAAAATAATATCAGATAGAAATATGTTTCTGCCGAAAGGAATGAAAAACATCAGAATGGTAACTACATGGGTAAATATGATTTATTTATTACTACTGGAATATCTTTAAGATAACTGGCTGTTTAGAACAGGGATTGAAAAACTTTTCTGGGAAGGGTTAAGGAGTAAATATTTTAGGCCTTGTAAGACGTGTAGTCTGTGGCAACTACTCAACTCTGCTGTTACAGTATGAAAGCATCCATTAAAGGCGTGTGAACAAATTGGCATGGATGTGTTACAGCGAAACTTTACTTACCAGCACAGGTCGGAGGGAGGTTTGACCCTTGGGCCTTAGTCTACCAATCCCTGATTTAAAGCAAAAATAATAACAACATATTGTGGGATTTATGACACATACAGAAATACAAAATGTGGCAACTGTAGATTAAAGCCAGAAGGTGAAAACTGGACATATATTACTCTAAAGTTTTTTTTACTATATGTGAAACATAAATTGTCACTTAAGGTAAACTGTACTAAGTTAAGTATTTAAGTGTGCTGTTAATCCTATTGCAATTGCTAACATACCAAAGAGTTACAATTAATACTCCAGTAAAGGAAACAGAGTAAAATTGTAAAATGTACTTTAAAAGAAAGCAGTGAAGAGGAGAAAGAGGAAAAAAGACAAGTGGGATAAACAGAAATCAAGTAGCAAGAAAATATAAAACACTGATTAAAATGTCAAAGACAATAATAGAAGAAGTGAAAGCAACAGGTCAGATGGGTGATATTAGTGGAGAGATGAAAACTGTAAGAAAATAATCCAATGAAATGCTAGAAACAAAATCACAGAGATTAAAAATGCCTTTCACATGCCCATCAGTAGATGTCACATAGTTGAAAAAATCAGTGACCTTGAAGACAAATCAACAGAAATAACTCGAACAAAAGCACAAAGAAAAATGGTGGAAAAATCAAAAAGAGCATCTAAGAGATATAGAATAATGTCAGATGGTCTAATAAACTTGATGACAAAATCCAAACCACAGATCCAAGAAGCTCAGAAAACATCAAACAAGATATTCAAACTGCTGAAAACAATAACAATGAAGAGAAAATCTTAAAGGCAGCTAGAAGGTAAAAGCCACATTAAGTACAGAAAAACAAAAATAAAACGAGAGCAGACTTTTCATTAGAAACCATGCAAGCCAGAAGACAATGCAGCAATGTCTTTAAAAGTGCTGAAAGGAAAAAGAAAAACCTGTCAATTCAGAACTCTAAAACCCAGAGAAAAGAGTTTTCAAAGAGGAAGGACGAAATAGTGACCTTCTCACACAAACAAAATCTCAACTAATTCATTGACATTAGCTCTTCACTACACGATATGTTAAAGGAAGTTCTTATGGTAGAAGATGTAAAATATCAAACAGAAATTTGAATCTACACTAAGAAATGAACAACATTGTAAATGGAATAGATGAAGGCAAAAAGTAATTTTTATTTTTAAAAACTTGCTTTAGAAGGTAACTATAATATTTCTCATTCTTAAGTCTGATTTTCCTGATATCAATATAGCTTTCTCTTTTTTTCCCACAAATAACAATTATTTTCCTTGAGGTAACATTGGTTTATAACACTGTATTTTTTACTTGTACAAAATTATAATTCAGCTTCTGAATATACTACTAGCGTGCTTACCACCAAGAATCTAGTTTTCCAGGTTCCTTTTTAGTAGTGTTTGTGTGTAATATGTTTCCATTCTTTCACTTTTAATGAAGCTATTAGTTTATGTTTAAAGTTGATTTTTGTAGACAGTATATAGTTGGGTCTTATTTAATTTTTGTCTAATTATATAATTTCTGTCTTTTTATTGAGATGTTTAGTTTGCATTCAATATTATTAATATGGTAAGTTTTAAATCTATCATCCTATTAAATGTTTCCCATTTGTATTACTTATTCCTTTTCTTTTCTTCTTTTTGATTGACTATTTTTATGCCTCTATCATGTCTCCACTGATGATTTATTTCTATTACTTCTAAAAAAAATCCTTTCTAGTCTCTGCCCTAGGATTCACAACAGGTGTATTTAATTAATCAGAATTCAAATAATATTATAAAAGTTCATATGTCATATAAAGATCTTGTAAAAGTGTCTTTTAGGTTCCTTCCTCCCATCCTTTGTGTCATTATTAATATACAATTTACTTTTATATATGCTTAAAACACACAATGTATTTCTACTATTTTGGGTTTAGATATTAATACAAAAAGTGGTAAGAAAATAAGTAAGGGTAGAGAAGAGACTAACAACACAACCTGACCTAACTGGCATTTATAGACCACTCATCCAACAACAGGAGAACATTCTTCTCAAGTGTACAGGGAATATTCATAAGAGAGACCATATTCCATGTCATAAAACAAACACTAACAAATGTATAAGAATAGCAATTGTACAACATAGTGGAATTAAACTAGAAATCATAATCAGAGTATCTGGAAAACTCTATTTGGAGTTTTAAACACAAATATTTGGAAATTAAATAACAAATTTCTAAATAACCCACAAATCAATGACATCTTAAGAGAAATTTTGAGATAATCTGAACTCATAAAATGAAAAATATAACAAAGTTTAAAAACCATAAACCTACCGTAAAACCCAGACATTCCATTCTCATTTAGCCATGAGAAAGAAGAAAACTGTGTCCATACAATGACTTTTATACGAATGTCCTTAAAATTTTTATTTGTAATTGCCAAAATTTCAAAACAACCAAGTATCTATCAAAAGGGAAATATGTAAATGTTGCTGTATCCATATAGCAGAATATTACCTGTAATATAAAAAATATAAACAAGCTGTGGTATATTTGTACAGTGTAACACTCTCTGGAATAGAAAGAAATACACACATATGGGTGAATTTCAAAACTATTATGCTGAGAGAAATAAGCCAGGCAAAATGGAGTATATATTTTACGACTCCATTTATACAAAATTCTAGAAAATGCAAACTTAA
The DNA here is from genome assembly GCF_910594005.1 of Cervus elaphus. Taxonomy (NCBI): domain Eukaryota; kingdom Metazoa; phylum Chordata; class Mammalia; order Artiodactyla; family Cervidae; genus Cervus; species Cervus elaphus. The sequence goes on along the minus strand of NC_057839.1, from coordinate 14,333,879 downwards.
TCAATAATGACAGATCAGTGGTTGCCTAGAATGAAGAGAGGGGTGGGGAGGAAAGAGAAGGAGGAATTACCAACAGATCCACACTTTTAGGGGTGATGGTTATGTTCACAAGTTTGATTGTGGTGATCATTTCATGGGTGTATGAATATGTCAAAATGTATCAAACTTGCACAATTTAAAATATGTGCAGTTATTATATGTCAACCTTGACAAAGCAGTTAAAAATAAATCAGGGAAATTCATGTGAACTTTTACAATTTTAGTTGACTTCAAGCAGACATCTTGAATGGGACCTAAGAATAACCATACTCTACCCTATTCTTTCCTAGCATATGTAAAAATAAATATAGGGGATTCTTTTCAGAGCTTGACTTCATAAAATTTTGCTTAAATGTCTGAGTTTAAATTGATGTTGCAAACTTAAAAAAAAAAAAATCTTTTTCCAAAGAGAAAAGTCTTAAAGATAAATATGATTCAAAAGAATAATTATCAGTCCTAACTTTTACATGTAGCATCTTTCAGCCTATTTACTACTTCGTCCCCTGGACCACAACTAGCAGCAACAACATCATGTTCTCTGGTTTTCATTATCATTATGCCATAGGATCGCTTTTATAAAGTCATCTGGATCCACTATTAAGAGGCTGTGTTACCTCATGAAAAAGTAGTTTTCACTTTTTACTCACAATAAAAGCTCAGACTGGGCAGTTTCATCACTGCTTATCCCACATCCAGGGAAAAATCACCCTCCAGTTGGCAGCAAAGAACAACTAGTAACTTTAAGGCCTTGACTGCTAGGGGGCACACCCCTGCTTTAAGGGGGCGGGAGCTTAGGCAGCAGGAAATTCTTATAGCAACATGACTCACTTCAATAAAACAAACGAACCAGGCCATGAGAACTTGGAGAAAAATATATAATTTTGCAGCCTATTCCCATCTGTTCAATGATCCCAGCATTCACAACCAATATATTAAACTGAATATCCTAATGATATTTGCTATTCCTGGTTTTGAGCTGATTTCCTTAAAGATTTAGCATTTTGCTTTTCTAATTTCAGAGAATATGAAGAACTGTCCTCTAGCTAAATCCAGGATTATGAATGCTTCCTCCTAACAAAGCAGCCCCTATGCCCCTCCACCCCTTTGACAATTCAGTTGCTAAGAAAATAAAGGCTTTCTCTGCATTTGCATGTGAGGCCTCGCGAGCATCTGAGCCTCTCAGCCCCACCTCTCACACAGGAAGAGTCCCCTGTGCCCTCACGCTCTTCAGCTCTCGCTTTGGGCCAAGGAAATAGTTTGTGGTCAGCAGTCACACAATAATCCCTGGCAAGTGAGTATTGCCATTTTGAACCCCAAGTCTCAAAGGCACATTTCCTCTCTTCTGTTTATTGTTACTGCCAGAGTTTCATCTTGTAGCTTGTTGTGGTTATTATTATTTTTTAAAGCCACAGGAAGTTGCTATTGTCTGGTTTGGGTCGAGTTTCTTTAGTTTGTTCTTTCTGCTGCCACATTATGAAAGGCACTAGGAAAGCACTGTTTGTACTTCTCTTCTCCTAGATGTCAGCTTCCCCTGGCTGCTCAGGTAAGTGGAATTTTCCAGTACAAGTGTCCCCCAGTCTCCTCATTCTTGATCTGGCAGCTAATTGACCTGTCAGCATTCACTCTGCATAAGTTATTTGCAATGTCTGGAACATTTCTGAAAAGTAAAATAATGAGGCCTAAAGTCAACACTTTTTAAAAGAAACTTTACATTGTCCTCTCCATTTTACCAGAAAGAGAGTTACTGAAGTGACCTGATGGTAAACTAATGTTTCCACTTTTCTTAAAGAATCTTTTTGGATGGGTTCATTAGCCCAAACTTGGACATCTTCTTCAGAGTGTTCCTTTAGGTTCTCCTGTATGATCTTCTCATTGGTATTAATAGAATCAACTACAGATTGCTTGCTTAGCAGTTTGCTAGGTATTAGTATAATCTCACTTGAAATTTATCTCATAATGCATTTGGCCAATTATTTAAGAACTAGCCACCCTGGTGACTCAGATGGTAAAGAATCTGTCTGCAATGCAGGAAACCCGGGTTTGATCCCTGGGTCAGGAAGATCCTCTGGTAAAGGGAACGGCAACCCACTCCAGGATTCTTGCCTGGAGAATTCCATGGACAGAGGAGCCTGGCGGGCTTCAGTCCTTGAGGTTGCAAAGAGTCAGACATGATTGAGAGAGCGCACACACGCAGCACTCTGCTGACACTGCAGATTTGGCTGCCTAACTCCAGATTTCTTTTATGAAATAAATAAAAGTCTATCATAATCCCCAGATTAAGATGTCTCAATCCTTGGTACTAATGAATGTTACCTTAGGTGACAAAGATTCTGCAGGTATGATTAAGTTAAGGGTCTTGAGATGAGGTTATTCTGAATTATCTGGGTGAATCTTAATTGCCATCAAGTGCTTATAGGAGAGAAGCAGAAGGAAATTAGACACACTGGGGAGAAGTTGATGTGAAGACAGGAACAGAGATTGGAGTGAGATGACTACAAGCTAAGGAACGCTGGATCTCACCAGAAGCTAGAAGAGATAGGCACTTTCTGCCCTAGCCCTGCCCAAGGTAGAGTGTCCCTGATCACACCTTGATTTCAGCCTAGAGAAAATGATTTCAGACTTCTGGCCTCCAAGACTATAAGAGGGTACATTTCTATTTTTTATGCCAAAAACAAAACAAAAATTTAAGGACTATTAGAAAACACTTCCAGGACTTTCTAAAATCTCCATTCCTTGTTAGAGATTTTGTGATGACATGATTGACAGCATCATTTACTCACACATGAGGGTCTCAGACTGAAGCTGTCCCAGATATATGTAGAATCAGTGACCTCACTGTATGTCTGTAATCCCAACATTTAGGAAATTAAGTCTGGCAAGTCTGAGAACAGGGCCAAAAGAGAAGGCTACTCTGAATGATAATGTCAGAGGCAGGGGTAATTCACATCTCTAACTTCCCTTTCCCTTCAGAAACACAAATCAATGGGCCTGCCTTTCTTTAATTTATCTAAACTTTTCTTGAACCTGTTTATATGTTCAGCCTGTATAAACTCCTGGGGTAAAGAATATGAGAACCACTGTTTAAGAGGATTGATTGTATTGCCTGTAGGAAAACAGAGTGAAGATGAATCATTCAGGCAGAATCATTGTGCTGCAAGCCAGATCAAAAGATTCTCTGGGCCTCCCCATGTACACGTGCTCCCCCTGCAATCCCAGAGCATCTGGTCACATCCTGCCTTGGTGGGCAGAAGAACACACAAGCGCTCACCCTGCCAGCTGTGTTCTCCATCTTAAGTTAAAATCCACATGGAAGCTAGAGTTAACACACTCAGCTGGGCGATGCAAGCTCTTAACTCTTCTGTTCGGAAAGGGCTATTGATATCATTCTTGAAAAAATATTTACTACTATCTCTGAAGCTGCTTTGTGCTAATCGTTGTTTAGATAAATAAAAAAGACATGGCTCTTACCACTTGCAGGATTCAGTCAGCAAAATAAGCAAAAATAGGTAGACAAACAAAAGAAGTCTATAGCAGGAGATAGGATAACTATGCAGAGACATCAATTAAGAGGAGAGGATTAAATATTTATAATCTTTACCAGAATTACCCTACCCTACAAGTGCCAAAGTTGAGGGATGGGTAGATGGATAGAAGGAAGGAAAGAGATCGACAGACGTACAGATGGACAGAAAGACAGACACCAGCTCCACATTTGCTCAGGAACTGGGAGAAAATTTAAAGAGGTCAATGACTTGATTCTTCTGAATCTGGTAATACTAACAAAGAGATGTCAATACTCAGTAGATTTACCACAAGAGGAATGGGCATACTGGGACCACATTTTTATTTATTTATTTTTAATTTTTTTTATTAGTTGGAGGCTAATTACTTCACAACATTGCAGTGGGTTTTGTCATACATTGATATGAATCAGCCATAGAGTTACACATATTCCCCATCCCAATCCCCCCTCCCACCTCCCTCTCCACCCGATTCCTCTGGGTCTTCCCAGTGCACCAGGCCCGAGCACTTGTCTCATGCATCCCACCTGGGCTGGTGATCTGTTTCACTCTAGATAATATACATGCTGTTCTTTCGAAACATCCCACCCTCACCTTCTCCCACAGAGTTCAAAAGTCTGTTCTGTACTTCTGTGTCTCTTTTTCTGTTTTGCATATAGGGTTATCATTACCATCTTTCTAAATTCCATATATATGTGTTAGTATGCTGTAATGTTCTTTATCTTTCTAGCTTACTTCACTTTGTATAATGGGCTCCAGTTTCATCCATCTCATTAGAACTGATTCAAATGAATTCTTTTTGACGGCTGAGTAATATTCCATGGTGTATATGTACCACAGCTTCCTTATCCATTTATCTGCTAATGGGCATCTAGGTTGCTTCCATGTCCTGGCTATTATAAACAGTGCTGCGATGAACATTGGGGTGCACGTGTCTCTTTCAGATCTGGTTTCCTCAGTGTGTATGCCCAGAAGTGGGATTGCTGGGTCATATGGCAGTTCTATTTCCAGTTTTTTAAGAAATCTCCACACTGTTTTCCATAGTGGCTGTACTAGTTTGCATTCCCACCAACAGTGTAAGAGGGTTCCCTTTTCTCCACACCCTCTCCAGCATTTATTGCTTGTAGACTTTTGGATAGCAGCCATTATGACTGGCATGAAATGGAACCTCATTGTGGTTTTGATTTGCATTTCTCTGATAATAAGTGATGTGGAGCATCTTTTCACGTGTTTGTTAGCCATCTGTATGTCTTCTTTGGAGAAATGTCTGTTTAGTTCTTTGGCCCATTTTTTGATTGGGTCATTTATTTTTCTGGAATTGAGCTGCAGGAGTTGCTTGTATATTTTTGAGATTAATCCTTTGTCCGTTTCTTCATTTGCTATTATTTTCTCCCAATCTGAGGGCTGTCTTTTCACCTTACTTATAGTTTCCTTTGTAGTGCAAAAGCTTTTAAGTTTCATTAGGTCCCATTTGTTTAGTTTTGCTTTTATTTCCAATATTCTGGGAGGTGGGTCATAGAGGATCTTGCTGTGATTTATGTCGGAGAGTGTTTTGCCTATGTTCTCCTCTAGGAGTTTTATAGTTTCTGGTCTTACATTTAGATCTTTAATCCATTTTGAGTTTATTTTTGTGTATGGTGTTAGAAAGTGTTCTAGTTTCATTCTTTTACAAGTGGTTGACCAGTTTTCCCAGCACCACTTGTTAAAGAGGTTGTCTTTTTTCCATTGTATGTCCTTGCCTCCTTTGTCAAAGATAAGGTGTCCATAGGTTCGTGGATTTATCTCTGGGCTTTCTATTCTGTTCCATTGATCTATATTTCTGTCTTTGTGCCAGTACCATACTGTCTTGATGACTGTGGCTTTGTAGTAGAGTCTGAAGTCAGGCAGGTTGACTCCTCCAGTTCCATCCTTCTTTCTCAAGATTACGTTGGCTATTCGAGGTTTTTTGTATTTCCATACAAATTGTGAAATTATTTGTTCTAGTTCTGTGTAAAATACCGTTGGTAGCTTGATAGGGATTGCATTGAATCTATAGATTGCTTTGGGTAGAATAGCCATTTTGACAATATTGATTCTTCCAATCCATGAACACGGTATGTTTCTCCATCTGTTTGTGTGGGACCACATTTTTAAAAAAGCTAGTCTGATAGGGTGAGTAGGCAAAATAAAAATAACCACAATGGAAATGGAAGAGAAAACTGGGGCTGAAGTGGCAGTGCATATGAGAAAGGAGAAGACAAGCAGGAAAGATTTGGGGGAGAGATTTCTGGTAAAGAATTTGTGTATTGAGGGACAATCTGGATTTTTCAAAGCTCTTCAGATGATTCTATCATACAGCCAAATCTCAGAACCACTTACCTCTACTACCCTACAAATGGCCATCAAATCAAGCTTTCAACTATTTTCACTTTATTATTTCCTCTATTAAAAGACCACACATTGTTTCCTTCCCAATTATTCAGTAGGTATTATCTCTTATTTTTTAAAAATTAATTTATTTATTTTAATTGGAGGCTAATTACTTTACAATGTCGTGGTGGTTTTTGCCATACATTGACATGAATCAGCCATGGGTTATGTGTGTCCCCCGATCCTGAACCCCCCTCCCATCTCCCTGCCCACTCTTTTTTTATAAAGGCAAGTTGTGCGCATGCATGCACGCTCAGTTGTGTCCAACTCTTTGCGACCTCCTGAACTGAAACCCACCAGGAAGTGGGATTTTCCAGGCAAGAATACTGAAGTGGGTTGCCATTCCCTTCTCCAGGGGATTCTTCCCAACCCAAGGACTGAACCCCCATCCCCTGCATCTCCTGCAATGGTAGGCAGATTCTTTACCACTGAGCCACCTACAAAGCCTTTAAGGCAAGGAATACGACTTTATTCAGAAAGCTAGCAAACAGAGAAGATGGCAGACTAATGTCTCCAAATAACCATCCTGCCCAGTCTGAGGAAAACAATAAAATGGAAAGACTAGAGATCTCTTTTTGACAATTGGAGATACCAAGGGAATATTTCATGTAAAGATAGGTACAATAAAGGCAAGGACCTAAGAGAAGCAGAAGAGATTAAGAAGAGGTGGTAAGAACACACAGAAGAACTGTACAAAAAAGCTCTTAATGACCCAGATAACCAGGATGGTGTGGTCACTCACCTAGAGCCATACATCCTTGAGTATGAAGTCAAGTGGGTCTTAGGAAACATTACTATGAACAAAGCTAGTGGAGGGGATGGAATTCCAGCTGAGCTTTTTCAAATCCTAAAAGATGCTGCTGCTATAGTGCTGCACTCAATATGCCAGCAAATTTGGAAAACTCAACAGTGACCACGGGACTGGGAAAGGTCAGTTTTCATTCCAATCCCAAAGAAAGGCAATGCCAAAGAATGTTTAAACTGCCACACAACTGCACTCATTTCACAAGCCAGCAAAGTTATGCTCAAAATCCTTCAAGCTAGGCTTCAACAGTACGTGAACCGAGAAACTCCAGATGTACAAGCTGGATTTAGAAAAGGCAGAGGAACCAGAGATCAAATTGCCAACATCCTTTAGGTCATAGAAAAAGCAAAGGAATGCCAGAAAAACATTTACTTCTGCTTTATTGACTATGCCAAAGACTTTGACTGTGTAGATCACAACAAACTGTGGAAAATTCCTGAAGAGATGGAAATACCAGACCTCTTTATCTGCCTCCTAAGAAACCTGAATGAAGGTCAAGAAGCAACAGTTAGAACCAGACATGAAACAACAAACTGCTTTAAAACTGGGAAAGGAGTATGTCAAGGCTGTATATTGCCACTCTGCTTATTTAACTTATATGCAGAGTACATCATGCAAAATGCTAGGTTGGATGAAGCTCAAGCTGAAATCAAGATTGCTGGAAGAAATATCGATAATCTCAGATATGCAGATAACACCACCCTAACAGCAGAAAGCAAAGAGGTACTAAAGAGCCTCTTGATGAAGGTGAAAGAGAAGATTGAAAAAGCTAACTTAGAACTCAGCAATCAAAAAACTAAGATCATGGCATCCAGTCTCATCACCTCAAGACAAATAGATGGGGAAAAAATGGAAACAGTGACAGACTATATTTTCTTGGGCTCCAAAATCACTGCAGATGGTGACTGCAGCCGTGAAATTAAAAGATGCTTGCTCCTTGGAAGAAAAACTATGACAAACCTAGACAGTGTACTTAAAAGCAGAGATATTACTTTGCTGATAAAGGTCCATATAGTCAAAGCAATGGCTTTTCCAGTAGTCATGTATGGACTGAGATTTGGACTTTAAAGAAGGCTGAGCACCTAAGAATTGATGCTTTTGAAGTGTGATGTTGGAGGAGACTCTTGAGAGTCTCTTGGACTGCAAGGAGATCCAACCAGTTAATTCTAAAGGAAATCAGACCTGAATATTCATTAGAAGTACTGATGCTGAAGCTGAAGGTCCAATATTTTGGCCACCAGATTTGAAGAACTGACTCATTAGAAAAGCCCCTGATGCTTGGAAAGATTGAGGGCAGGAGGAGAAGGGGATGACAGAGAATGAGATGATTGGATGGCATCATCAATTGAGAGGACATGAGTTTGAGCAAACTCTGGGAGATACTGAAGGAGAGGGAAGCCTGGTGTTCTGCAGTCCATGGGGTTTCAAAGATTCAGACACAACAGAGTGACTGAACAACAAATTGGGGTCTGGATGCCAGCTTCTTTTACATAACAGAGAAAAGGGAAGTAAGGAAGTAAAGTAAAAATGTCATAAGTCTTGCAAATATCTCCTGGCATGGTCAGCCTCAGGGAGGACATATCATCTCTTCTTTCATTTACTCTTTTCACAAATGACCTGTATTACTTATTGATAAACACTTAACTGTGTGGAGTCTTGGGCTTCAACTGTAAAATGAGGATAATAATATCTACTTGTAACTTTGCCTTAAAGACTAGATGAGGCAATATTTACAAAGCATTTATCGTAGTGCTTGGAATATAGAATATTAACAGTGGCAATTACTGTTAGTAACTCTCATTATTCTCTAACAGATGGTTTTGCTACAGTCTTCACTCCACCCACTGAAACCATCAGGTAACCACTTCTGGATCTTTGCTCCTGCTGTTGTTTTCTCTGGATAAAGACCCTGTTCCTCCCAGCCCAAGCCCTTCTTATCAGAAGTTCTACCTCCTTTAAGTCTTTTAAGAAAATCTCCCCTAAACAACTCCTCCCCAGTTTGGGATTTCTAAGGACATTTTTCTCTGCAGTAGTTGATTTGGAGTTGTCTCTTCATTTTTCTGAGTTGTTACGCATGGTCTTTGTAGTTCTGTTGCATATTCCCTGAGCTCAGTTATCTGATTGTGTCACCGTTGTGTGTACACGTGGTCATGCATTCAGAGTCACATATAAGAGACACCCAGGAGACTGCAAGCTCGTGAGGGCAGGGGCCCAGTGTATAAGATTCATCTAAATACCGCTAGGACTTACACAGTAGTACCTACTAATACATAGTAATTATCTTGTATTAGTTTGCTAGGGTTGCCATGACAACATACCACGGACGGGTGACTTAAAGAACTGAAATGTATTTTCTCACATTTAGAAATTGGATCATTTGTAGAGGCATGGATGGATCTAGAGAGTGTCATATAGAGTGAATTAAGTCAGAAACAGAAATACAAATGTCGTATATTAATGCATGTATGTGGAATCCAGAAAATTAGTATAGATGATTTTATTTGCAAAGTACATCAGAGACACAGATGTAGAAAACAAACATATGGATACCAAGGTGGAAATGGTGGGGAGGAATTGGAAGGTTGGGATTGACACATATACACTACTGATACCATGTATAAAATAGATAACTAATGAGAATCTATTGTATAGCACTGGGAATTCTACTTAATGTACTGTGGTGACATAAATGGGAAGAAAGTCCAAGAGGGAGGGGATATATGTGTGTGTGTGTGTATATATATATATATATATACATACATCTGATTCACTTTGCCTTACAGTGTAAGCTAACACACCATTGTAAAGCAACTCTACTCCAATAGAATAAATAAAGGTGACAAGTCCAAGATCAAGGTGTTGGGAGGGTTAGTTTCTACTGAAATCTCTAAACTTAGTGTGTAGATGGCCTTCCCTCCCTCCTTCTGTCTGTCTTAATCTCTTCTTCTTATAAGGACACCAATCATATCGGGTTAGGGCCCACCCTAATGGCCTTATTTCCACTTAATTACCTCTTTAAAGACCCTATTTCCATATATATCACATTTTTAGGTACTAGGAAGAAGGAATTCAACATGCGAATTTGAGGGCATTAGGAGGACACAATTTAGCCTGCATTAGTGCTTGATAAATATTTGTTGGCTGAATGAACTGTATGCTGCCCAACAAGTCTTCACTGTTTCATCCAGTGTCACAGTTTAGTGCAGTTTGACATTTATTAAGCAACTATTGTGTTCCTATCTCAGGTGGCTGTGGTAGGAAGATGAATAAGCTATGGTTTCTGGTTGAAGGGATTTGCATTCCAATAGAAGAGACTACAGCACACAATTCCAGTAAATGGAAAATAAACTAAGTTAAAAGTATGCACAAGGGAATATGTAAGGCAGAGAGAACCATCTAACCCAGCAGGGTTTCAAGGAAGGCTTCCTTGAGGAGATAATTTCTGAAGTTTTAGAAGATAAATGAGAATTTTATAGGAAAGGAAGACAAGAAGGAACTGATTTTAGAATTAAATGATTACACTGGCTACAGAGTAGTGGATGGTTTTAAGGGGAGTGTTTGTGACATGGAGAAGTACAGATGATTATACTAGTCCAGGTGAGAGATGAAGATGGAAGGAATTTGGTCAGTGGGAAGTCAGTGCAAAGAAATCATGAGTCATGAGAAACGTTTAAAGGGTCAAATCTACAAGCCTTATTGGTTAAATGAATATGGAGGTGTTGGAGAGCAGAGGTATGCACGAGTGTGTACCCAGTCATTAAGTCGTGTTTGATTCTTTGTGACTCCATGGACTGTTGCCCACCAGGTTCCTCAACCCATGGGATTTCCTAGGGAAGAATACTAGAGTCGGTTGCCATTTCTTTCTCCGGTGGATCTTCCTAATCCAGGGATCAAACCTGTGTCTCCTGCATTGGCAGGTGGATTCTTTACCACTAAGGCACCTGGGAAACCTGAGTAGAGGTATGGGGTAGTTCAAAAGGAGGGAGGAAGGCTGAATAATTTGTGGCCATGTTTTTAAAACCACTACAGTCAGCAGCATGGGATGTTATAGGAAATGCATACTCCTAGGGTCCACTATAGACCACCAAGCCAGACTCTCTAGGAGTGGGACCCAGGAATCTGTGTTTTAACAAGCCCTACAGGCAATTCTGGCACCTGATAACAAGCCCTACTCTAAGGATAAGAGACATTCTCTTTGTATCCAGGAATACATATTTGATCCCCTTTGTTTCTTCCTAACAACTCTCCTTGAACTATTTATCTTCCAGTCCTTTTGCTGAATAGTTAAAAATCAATTAGTTTAAGTGTGGGAAAAAATGAGGGAATGGTAGGGATGTATAATATATATGGGTGTGAGTATGTGCTGGGAAAAGAGTTGGGGAAAGTACCCAAGTACAAAGGATCTCTGTGCATCAAAAGGCTTTATGAAATCTGGTGTTCATCATTTATAAAATCAAATGTAATATATGACCAAGCTTTAGGAAAATATTTTCTAGTAAGATCATGAATTGAAAGAAAATGTAAGCACATCAAAGAAAAGGGCTCTAGTCTGGGGAGCAAGACTTGGAAAGCACAATTTTTTTTTTTTTTTGGATCATCCAATGTATTACTCATGCCCACTGAAAGAGAGAATGTATTAAAATAACTGGTCAATAATCTCAATCAATATTTTAGTGGAACCCCATGGTGGAATCAATAATGGTGACCCAAATGCAATGACCTTTGGAGCTTAGAACTCTGCTGTCTCACAGGTTATTTCTAACTGACTTAATAAAAAATGTTCAGGTGCAAAACCAAATGGTTCAATTCCTGGAAAATCATTAGTAGTTAAGTAATTAAACAATAACTCACTTATTAACTTTTCCAGGTACTTTGGTCACGCTTGACAATACCAAGATTGCCTAGTAATTATATAAATTATTCCTTTCCTCCATTCAGTAGTTACTCTAAAAAATAAATTTTCGTGGAAAAAAAGATAACTTTTGAAGCATGGGCAGTGGAAATAGGGTGCTAAATTCTCCCACAGATACTGCTGATTCAAAACATATGTCAGGAATAAGCAGCATGGAGCAATGGAAACAACAATGATTTATTTCATGAATTATTTGAAATTTTAACAAGAATGAGCATTTCATAATTATAAAAAATAGTTATTTTCTTATAAAATAAAATTGAAAAAGAAAGAAAAGATACACGTGAAGGAAAAGGTACAAGTGTCAAAGTCATAATGTGTTGGTTCAGTTCCTGATTCTGCATCTTACTAGCTTACATGACCTTGGGCATGTTACTTAGCTGCTCTGGGCTTTTCCTCTTGAAGATAGAAATGCTTATCTCGAATGGTTACTGTAATATTAAAAGAGCTAATAGATACAAAGCACTTAGCACAATACTTGTCCAGATGAGTACTCAGTTCTACAATATTAGCTTTTGGTTGCTATTTCTAGCTTTGGACTCAGCTCAACTCAGAGTTCAAATCCCAGTTCTTCTACTCACTAGCTATGTGCCTTGGGCCAATCATTCATCTCTAAAAGCCTTGTTTGTTGGTTTGTTTTTAAGATATGGAAAATGAGGACAAGATTATCTACCATATAAGAAGTTGGAGAACAAAGAGTAGACACACAAGCTGTGACTACTTTACTTTAACTCTTCAGAATGAATTTTATCTTCTATATCAATTTTCCTCAGACTCCCCTGTTAAGCTCAGTACAATCCTTAGCACTGCCCCGTCCACACTGACACTGGCATGTCCACACTGGGACTGGCAGAGGACCCTCTTCTTATAGAAGAGATGGCTCTCTTCATTTTGTGTGTTTGTAGGAAGGCCATCTTACACACACCTGCTCTCTGACTGTTCAGGAACCACCATATGAAAATCCCACAATCCATGGGGGAAAATACAGGAGTCATGCCTTTGAATGAAAGAACAGAGGTGATCTCAAACACATTTTCTAGTTATTTACCCATTTTTACCTGCATGGTTCCTTGTCTTATTGGAGTGAATTCTTAGCCATCTGGTATTCACCCAAGCCTCAAATTCAGCTGGGTACAACCAGTGAGACAATATAATTAGAAATGAAGATAAAACATAAAAATACAAAACCATGAAAGAAACAGTGATTAGATATGACCATGGTTGCTCTGTTTGTTTGTTCTAACCTCTCAATGACAGACAACATAAAAAATTAAATGTGAAATAATATATAAAAAAGATATTTGTAATAGGTATAGCAAAGCGTCAATGCCCTTAATATACAAAGAGCACTTATAAATCATTAATGTGAAAAGACCAAAATCTCAATAGAAAAAAAATAGGCAAAGGATATGAACAGAAGTTTCACAAAAGAAGATACATTAAAAATGAATAAACAGATGAAAAACAATCAAACTACTAACAAGTAAAAGTAACTTTCATCCGATGGCCAAAGGTTTCATAAACTGAGGATTCCTACTCTTGGTAAGGTATGGGAAAATGACTTTACATAATGTTGCTAGAACTTTCAGAAGGGCAACATGTATCAAAAATTTCAAGTCTATATCATTTGATCTAGTAATTCCACTTTAAGGAATGTACCATAAAATAAATGGTCAGGATGTATACAAAAGAATGTTTGTAACATAGCTATTTATAATAGAAAAAATAATTGAAACAACCTAAAATCTAATAATAAAGTCATTGATTAAAAGTAAAAATGAATCAATGATTCATCCATACAAAAGAAAACACACCTCCATTTAATATACAGCAGAATTATATATTTTAATGTGGAAATCCTTCCACAGTAGGGGGAAGGGAGAGAAGCAATCCAGACAGAGAAGCCAGCTTGTTCAAAGGCTCCACTATCAAGTACAGGGCTCCTGGTCCACATGGGATTTTGTAATCAGCATCACCTTTCTAGGAACCTGCCTTAATTGAAGGCTGAGAATGAAACTCCATTAGGCAGGGTTCTTCCCTGTCTTGTTCACTGCTTGTTCATGTATGTCAAATGCCTTGCATAGCCCTGGCACAATAAGTGTCTGTTAACTTAAACTGCATACAATTCCTACAAAAGTGTTTCAGTGTGGGTATATGCAAATTTACATAAAAGGATGTTTGCTAAAGTGGCATACTCTAGGTTGAATGATCTGAGTTGACACCTACTTTCTTCCTTATATTTTCATGTATTGTTTGAAACTTTATGATAAACAAGAGTCATTTTCACAATTAGAGATAGCTAACAAGACTATTGCCACTCAAAATTACTAGAGCTAATCAATGTTATAGTGAAGTTGAAATATATAAAATTAATACACAGAAATTCCTTGCAATCCTATATACTAACCATGAAAAATCAGAGAAATTAAGGAAACAATCCCATTCACCATTACAAAGAAAAGAATAAAATACTTAGGAATAAATTGACCAAACAAAAGACCTGTATATAGAAAACTATAAAACACTGATGAAAGAAATCAAAGAAATCAAATAGATGGAGAAATATACCATGCTTGTGGATTGGAAAAACCAATATAGTGAAAATGAGTACACTACCTAAAGCAATCTATAGATTCAACACAATCCCTATCAAACTACCAATGGTATTTTTCATAGAACTAGAACAAATAATTTCACAATTTGTATGGAAACACAAAAAATCTCAAGTAGCCAAAGCAATCTTGAGAAAGAAGAATGGAACTGGAGGAATCAACCATCCTGACTTCAGACTACAAAGCTACAGTCATCAAGACAGTATGGTACTGGAACAATGACAGAAATATAGATCAACAGAACAAAATAGAAAGTCCAGAGGTAAATCCACACACCTATAGACAACTTATCTTTGACAAAGGAGGAAAAAATATACAATGGAGAAAAGATAGTCTCTTTAACAAGCGGTGCTGGGAAAACTGTTCAACCACATGTGAAAGAATGAAACTAGAACACTTTCTAACACCAGACACAAAAATAAACTCAAAATGGATTAAAGATCTAAATGTAAGACCAGAAACTATAAAACTTAGAGGAAAACATAGGCAGAACACTCTCTGACATAAATCACAGCAATATCCTCTATGACCCGCCTCCCAGAGTACTGGAAATAAAAACAAAAATAAACAAATGGGGCCTAATTAAGCTTAAAAGCTTTTGCACAATGAAGGAAACTCTCAGTCATTATCAGTTCAGTCTCTCAGTCATGTCTGACTCCTTGTGACCCCATGGACTGCAGCATGTCAGGCTCCCTGTCCATCACCAACTCCTGGAGCTTACTCAAACTCATGTCCATCGAGTCAGTGATGCCATCCAACCATCTCATCCTCTGTCATCCCCTTCTCCTCCTACCTTCACATCTACTTATGCTTTATTGACTATGCCAAAGCCTTTTACTGTGTGGATCACAACAAACTGTGGAAACTTCTTAAAGAGATGGGAATACCAAACCACCTTACCTGCCTCCTGAGAAATCTGTATGCAGGTCAGGAAGCAACAGTTAGAACTGGACATGGAACCACAGACTAGTTCCAAATAGGGAAAGGAGTATGTCAAGGCTGTATATTGTCACCCTGCTTATTTAACTTATATGCAGAGTATATCACATGAAATGCTGGGCTGGAAGAAGCACAAGCTGGAATCAAGAACGCTGGGAGAAATATCAATAACCACCCTTATGGCAGAAAGTGAAGAAGAACAAAAGAGCCTCTTGATGAAAGTGAAAGAGGAGAGTGAAAAAGTTGGCTTAAAACTCAGCATTCAGAAAACTGAGATCAAGCATCTGGTCCCATCACTTCATGGCAAACAGATGGGGAAACAATGGAAACAGTGACAGACTATTTTCTTGAGCTCCAAAATCACTGCAGATGGTGACTGCAGCCATAAAATTAAAAGATGCTTGCTCCTTGGAAGTAAAGCTATGACCAACCTAGACAGCATATTAAAAAGCAGAGACTTACTTTGCTGACAAAGGTCCATCTAGTCAAAGCTATGGTTTTTCCAGTAGTCATGTGTGGATGTTGGACTATAAAGAAAGCTGAATACCAAAGAATTGGTATTTTTGAACTGTGGTGTTGGAGAAGACTCTTGAGAGTCCCTTGGACTGCAAGGAGATCCAACCAGTCCATCCTAAAGGAAATCAGTCCTGAATATTCATTGGAAGGACTGATGCTGGAGGTGAAAGTCCATACTTTGGCCACCTGATGCAAAGAACTGACTCATTGTAAAAGGAAACTATAAGCAAGGTAAAAAGGCAGCCTTCAGAATAGGAAAAAATAATAGCAAAGAAAACAACTGACAAAGAATTAATCTCCAAGATATACAAACAGCACATGCAGCTCAATACCAAAAAAACTAACAATCCAATCAAAAAGTGGGTGAAAGAACTAAACAGACATTTCTCCAAAGAAGACATACGGATGGCTAACAAACACATGAAAAGATACTCACTCATTCTTAGAGAGCAAATGCAAATCAAAACCACAATGATGTATCATTTCACGCTAGTCAAAATGGCCATCATCCAAAAGTCTACAAACAATAAATGCTGGAGAGGGTGTGGAGAAAAGGGTACTCTCTTATACTGTTGGTGGGAATGCAAACTCATACAGCCACTATAGAAAACAGTGTGGAGATTCCTTAAAAAACTGGGAACAGAACTGCTATACAACCCAACAATCCCACTGCTGGGCATACACCCTGAGAAAACCAGAACTGAAAGAGACAAACATATGTCAATGTTCATCATAGCACTATTTACAATAGCTAGGATATGGAAGCAACCTACATGCCTATCAGCAGATGAATGGATAAGGAAATTGTGGTACTCAGCTATAAAAAGGGAAACATTTGAGTCAGTTCTAATGAGGTAGAAGAAACTGGAGTCTATTATACACAGTGAAGTAAGTCAGAAAGGGAAATACAAATCCTTTATATTAACCTGTATATATTCCTGTATATATCTGGAATTCAGAAAGATGGTAACAACAATCCTACATGTATGGCAGCAAAACAGACACATTTGTAAAGAACAGATTTTTGGACTCTGTGAGAGAAGATGAGGGTGGGATGATTTGAAAGAGTAGCAATAAAACATGTATATTACCAGATGTAAAATAGATGACCAGTGCAAATCCAATGCATGAAGCAGGGAACCCAAGGCCAGTGTTCTGGGGCAACCCAGAGGGGTGGGGTGGGGAAGGGGAGAAGATGGGGGTTCAGGATGGGGGAACACATGTGTACCCATGGCTGTTTCATGTCAATGTATGGTGAAAACCATCACAATATTATAAAGTAATTAGCCTCCAATTAAAATAAATAATTTAAAAATTAAAAAGAAAAAACTTCAAAAAGAGAAAAAAAGACCTAAAGAAGAACAAAGTGCACTGCTGGTGATCAGACTCAGATATGATTCATGTCTTTCAATAGCCCCTTATTCTGCTGTCAGGGACAGAAGTGAGGTAGCCACAGGTCACTGCTGGTGGATAAAAGCCCAGTGACACCATCTAGGAATCAGCAAATGTATCTGTCCAGCACTTAGAGAGATGCTTCCACAACCTCAGGCTTGCAGTTTTGACTGCCCCTCTGTGGAAGGGTGTGTTTTCCCCACCCCCTCACCACCTGGTAGGCCTTACCTGGTGGTTCAGACAGTAAAGAAACTGCTTGCAATGTGGGAGACCTGGGGCTGGATCCCTAGATCGGGAAGATCCCCTGGAGAAGGAAATGGCTACCCACTCCATCATTCTTGACTGGAGAACTCCATGGACAGAGGAGCCTGGTGGGCTACAGTTCATGGGGTTACAAAGAGTTAGACACAACTGAGCACCTAACATACACACGGTAGCAGCATACCTCTCATTCTTCAATACCTGACTCAAATCTTCAGTTCAGTTCAGTCACTCAGTCACGTCTAACTCTTTGCAACCCCATGAACCACAGCACGCCAGGCCTCCCTGTCCATTATCAACTCCTGGAGTTCACCCAAACTCATGTCCATTGAACCAGTGATGCTATCCAACCATCTCATCCTCTGTCGTCCCCTTCTCCTCCTGCCCTCAATCCCTCCCAGCATCAGGGTCTTTTCCAGTGAGTCAGTTCTTCGCATCAGGTGGCCCAAAGTATTGGAGTTTCAGCTTCAACATCAGTCCTGCCAATGAACACCCAGGACTGATCTCCTTTAGGATGGATTGTTTGGATCTCCTTGCAGTCCAAGGGACTCTCAAGAGTCTTCTCCAACACCACAGTTCAAAAGCATCAACTCTTTGGCTCTCAGCTTTCTTTATAGTCCAACTCTCACATCCATACATGACCACTGGAAAAACCATAGCCTTGACTAGACGGACCTTTGTTGACAAAGTAATGTCTCTGCTTTTAAATGTGCTGTCTAGGTTGGTCATAACTTTCCTTCCAAAAAGTAAGCATCTTTTAATTTCATGGCTGCAATCACCATCTGCAGTGATTTTGGAGCCCAAAAAAATAAAGTCAGCCACTGTTTCCACTGTTTCCCCATCTATTTGCCAGGAAATGATGGGACCGGATGCCGTGATCTTAGTTTTCTGAATGTTGAGCTTTAAAGCCAACATTGTCACTCTCCTCTTTCACTTTCATCAAGAGGCTCTTTAGTTCTTCTTCACTTTCTTCCATAAGGGTGGTGTCATCTGCATATCTGAGGTTATTGATATTTCTCCCAGCGTTCTTGATTCCAGCTTGTGCTTCTTCCAGCCCAGCATTTCTCATGATGTACTCTGCAGATAAGTTAAATAAGCAGGGTGACAATA
This sequence comes from Cervus elaphus, assembly GCF_910594005.1. Classification (NCBI taxonomy): domain Eukaryota; kingdom Metazoa; phylum Chordata; class Mammalia; order Artiodactyla; family Cervidae; genus Cervus; species Cervus elaphus. The sequence continues at coordinate 14,315,363 of NC_057839.1, read as the reverse complement.
TACACACTTGATGTACTCCTTTTCCTATTTGGAACCAGTCTGTTGTTCCATCCAGTTCTAACTGTTGCTTCCTGACCTACATACAGGTTTCTCAAGAGGCAGGTCAGGTGGTCTGGTATTCCCATCTCTTGAAGAATTTTCCACAGTTTATTGTGATCCACATAATCAAACGCTTTGGCATAGTCAATAAAGCAGAAATAGATGTTTTTCTGGAACTCTCTTGCTTTTTGAATGATCCAGCAGATGTTGGAAACTTGAACTCTGGTTCCTCTGCCTTTTCTAAAGCCAACTTGAACATCTGGAAGTTCACTGTTCACATATTGCTGAAGCCTGGCTTGGAGAATTTTGAGCATTGCTTTACTAATGTGTGAGATGAGGACAATTGTGCAGTAGGTTGAGCATTCTGTGGCATCACCTTTCTTGGGATTGGAATGAAAACTGACCTTTTCCAGTCCTGTGGCCACTGCTGAGTTTTCCAAATTTGCTGGCATATTGAGTGCAGCACTTTCACAGAATCAACTTTTAGGATTTGAAATAGCTCAGCTGGAATTTCATCACATCCACTAGCTTTGTTCGTAGTGATGCTTCCTAAGGCCCACTTGACTTCACATTCCAGGATGTCTGTGCTCTAGGTGAGTGATCACACCATCATGATTATCTGGGTCATGAAAATCTTTTTTTGTATAGTTCTTCTGTGTATTCTTACCACGTCTTCTTAATATCTTCTGCTTCTGTTAGGTCCATACCATTTCTGTCCTTTATCGCTTACTTCCCCTGAAAACTTCCCAATCCTGGTGCTTTTCCTGTGTGTCCCCCATGATACTTTCTTATTCCTCTTGTGTCCTGTCCTGGGGTCTAAATGATCCATTTACTTGCCTGTCTCATCCATTCACATAGGCTCCTGGAAAGCAGGAAGCATGTTTCATTCAACTGCTCTTTCCAGGCCCAGAATATCATCTGATATTAATACCTAGCAAAAATTCAATATATGCTTGTAAACAAACCAGCAGACAGTGGCTGCCATCTCCCAGGCTTTGCCATACAGCTGGTAACTGTCCCCTAAGAAAGCTTCCACACCCCTAAGTTCTCTTGCAGCTCATTTGACCTAGAAGTCCCCCAGCTGTGTCAGGACCTCAGCAGATACCCATTCACCCAGGGCAGCCAGGTTTGAGGGATGGAGGCGGTTTATCTCCCAAATACCATGAAGGCTATGGGATGCTCCTTTGCGTGTCCTGTGACTTCCTTACACCCTCCTGTGTTCAACAAAAACAAGATGGACTACCAGTTGAGAGTCATGTGTCTGGACACCAAAGCTGTCTGATGGGAAGACAGTATTCCTCCAACCCATGTTTTATCAGTGCGTGGAGAATACAATGCCTCTTTCATCATATTGATCCTCACCACACAGCAGAACTTCCTCACACACATGCAAGACCTCTGCACAACCCAGCACTGCCACAGTCTGCCTCCAAATCCCTCAGCCACAGACTACCAGGTAGGTTCATGTCACTGGGCAGCAAACTGTATATACATGTCACCTGAACAAAGCAGAATAGAAAAAACTGGAAAGTTGTGTGTACTGACAGATTGGAAATGTTTTTATCCAATATTGTGAGTTTTTCTTGAGGTTCAGCAGGAATGAAAACACTAAGCTGTTCCACCTGAGCTGAGCTTTTTAAATGTTGCTGCCTTGGAATCAGAGCTGAGGGAGATGATCACATTTGCACTAACAAGAACAGTGTCATTGTACAACAGTGTCTTTCCAGTGCTTCAAAAGGCTAACAGGATTTGGGTAAGGTTCTCAAGAGGCACATGGGTGATATTCAGCATCTAGTATATTCTCTCCACCTCTCTTTTCCATGTCTAACAGACACTTTAATTCTTCATGTGTACATGTTCAGGCATTCAGTCACGTCCGACTCTTTTCAGCCCCGTGGACCATAGTCACCCAGGCTCCTCTGTCCATGGAATTTTCAAGGCAAGATTACTAGAGCGAGGGATTGAACCCTGATCAAACCCTGATCTCTTGCATCTTCCGCATTGGCAGATGGATTCTTGACCACTAGCGCGACCTGGGAAGTCCATACTTTAATTCCGGGTCTGTATTTTATGGAAATATTCCAAAATGTGGGAAGGGGAGTTTTTGCATTATTTATATAAGGAAGGAAGGAAAGAAAGGAGGGAGGGAGGAAGGGAGGGAGGCAGGGAGGGCCTAAAGTCCATTATTAAGAAGTAGTTAAATAATTGATGGAATTCTACTACAGAGATTATTGTGAATACATTAAAATGATTTTAGAGAATCAAAACTACAATGAGATATCACCTCACATGGTCAGAATGGCTATTATAAGAAAAAATCCACAAACAACAAATGTTGAAGAGGGTGTGGACAGAAGGGAACGCTCCTATACTACTAATGTGAATGTAAACTGGTACAGCCACTATGGAGAACAGCATGGAGGTTCCTTAAAAAACTAAAAATAGAGCTGCCATATGACCCTGCAATCCCACTCCTGGGCATATATCCAGAGAAAAACAGGATCCGAAAGGACACATGCACCCCAATGTTCATTGCAGTGCTATTTACAATAACCAAGACATGGAAGCAATGTAAATGTCCATCAACAGACAAGTGGATGAGAAAGATATGATACATATATACAATGGAATACTACTCAGCCATTAAAAAGAATGAAATCATGCCATTTGCAGCAACATGGATGGAGCTAGAGAGTGTCATACTGAGTGAAGTAAGTCATACAGAGAAGAAATGTCATATGGCATCCCTTACATGTGGAATCTAAAAAGAAATTATACAAATGAACTTACTTACAAAACAGAAAGACTCACAGACTTAGAAAACAAATTTATGGTTGCCGGGTGAAGGGATAGTTAGGAAGTTTGTGAAGGTCATACATACACTGCTATATTCAAAATGGATAATCAAAAAGGGCCTGTTGTATAGCACATGGAGCTCCACTCAGTGTTATGTGCCAGGATGAATGGGAGAGCAAGCTGGGGGAGAATGGACACATGTGTATGTATGACTGAGTCCCTTCTCTGCTCACCTGAAACTGCCACATCATTGTTAATGGGCTATGCCTGTGTGCTAAGTCACTACAGTTGTGTCCAGTTCTTTGCAACACTATGGACTATAGCCCGCCTGGCTCCTCTGTTCCTAGGATTCTCCAGGCAAGATTACTGTGATGGGTTGTCATGCCCTCCTCCAGGGGATCTTCCCAACCGAGGGATCGAACCCATGTGTCTGTCTCCTACATTATAAGGTGGGTTCCTTACCACTAGCACCACCTATACCCCAATACAAAATAGAAAGTTTAAAGTTTGGAAAAAATGATTTTTGAGAAATGCAATACTGTGGAAAATGCTAACTATATGACTTTTGAAGAAAATGCAGAATACTAGTGTTATCATAACCATACAAATTTGGAGAAGATAGTAAAGTATAAGACATAAGTAAAACAAAAGATTAATATAATTCGATCAATCATAGAACTACTAATAATATAAAGAAATTTAAATGATCTTTCTGACCATGTATGTTCATATATACACAAATGTGTATTTTAAACAAATAAAATAGATTTTTCATGCTATATACTTATTTTCATGCCCTATCTTTATTACACAGTGTTTATTCATGAGCATTAAATATTCTTTTAAAATGCAATTTTCAATACCTGTATAGAAGTCTATCATGTGAACCTCCCACAATTCATTAGGTTGAACCAAACTGTTCTGTAGGTCATTTGTCAACTATCAGAAACTTCATATGATTCAATTTAATATCTATCTAATTTTCATTTGGAGTAATTGGGTTATATTAATTACTCATGATGAAATTAGTTTAAATAAATATTTAGTGCCTCTTAATCAGTTTTATATGGACAAAATTTCTAGAAGGGGAATTTTCAGATAAGCACATTTATAAGGTTCCTCAAATATTTTTTTCTATATTGCCCTTCAGGAAACCTGTACCAATCTATATTCCATAGTGGTGTTTGTTATTCTGTTTTTACAGCATGCCAAATGAAAGAAAATCTTTATAGTTTTTCTTTAACACATAATATTCCTTTAAAAATGCCTTTTTCTCTTTCTTTCTATTTAAACACAACAGCTAAAAATAAGTTATCTCACAAAGATTGTTGGTATTGAGGAAAAAATTTCCTGTTGAAACAGGATCTCCAGGCAGATCAAAATTGGAAATCAACTCTGAAGTCTAGAGTGAGAAACAGGGAAGATAGGTTCTGGGGTAACACCACAACGAGCAGAAACAGAGGAAATGTGAAATTTCAGAGTTAAGTTCAAAATTCCCATGTTTAGAGTCTAGAGAACTGATGAAAACTCACCTGTTTAGACTGGAACAGGATGATGCTCAAGAGTAAGGCTGCTTTATCAACAAATTGAAAAGGCCACCTACTGAATGGGAGAAGATATTTTCAAACGATACATTCAGTAAAAGGTTAATGTCCAATGTAGACAAAGAACTCATAAAACTCAACATTAAAAAATAATTAAAAATTGAGCAGAGGAACAGAGTAGCCATCTTCCCAAAGACATACAGATGGCCAACAGGCACATGAAAAGATGCTCGACATCACTAATCATCAGGGAAATGCAAATCAAAGCCACAAGAAAATATTACCTCACATCTGTCAGAAAGGCTATTATCAAAGAGACAACAAATAACAGGTGTTGATGAGAATGAGGAGAAAAAGGAACCCTATGCACTGTTGGTGGGAATGTAAACTATAGCAGCTACTGTGGAAAACAGTACAGTGATTCCTCAAAAAGATAAAAAGAGAACTACCATATGATCCAGGAATTCCACTCCTGGGTATTTATCTAAAGAAAACAAAAACATAATTCAAAAAGATACTTGCACCCCTATGTTCATTATAGTATTATTTACAATAGGTAAGATATGGAAACAACAGGTGCCCAACAATAGATGAGTAGATAAAGATGTGGTATGCGTATAACATAATATCAATAATATACTGATATTAATACTATATAACAATATATTAATATTAACAATATGTAACAATATATTAATGATATGATACATAATGGAATATTACCGTGTCATAAAAAGAAAGAATTCTTGCTACTTGGAACAGCATTTATGGATCTAGAGGGTATTATGCTAAGTAAAATAAGTCAGAGAAAGACAATGTATGGTTTCACTTATATATGGAATCTGAAAAAAAAAAACAAATGAACAAATATAACAAATCAGAAACAGTTATAGATACAGAAGACAAATAGGTGGTTGCCAGAGATGAGGAGAAGAAAGACATGGATGAGGGAAATTAAGAGGTACAAAGTTCCAGTTGCAAAATAAATGGGTCATGGATATGAAATATACAGTAAGGAGAATATAGTCAATAACTAAATAATATCTCTGCATGGTGAACTTCCAGATGTACAAGCTGGGTTTAGAAAAGGCAGAGGAACCAAATCAAATTACCAACATTTGTTGGATCATAGAGAAAGCAAGAGAATTTCAGAAAAACTGAAAAACAGAACTAGCAAACTCCTTCTGCTTCAATGACTATGCAAAAGCCTTTGACTGAATGGATCATAACAAACTGTAGAAAATTCTTAAAGAGACAGGAATACCAGACCATCTTATCTGTCTCCTGAGAAACCTATATGCAGATCAAGAAGCAACAGTTAGAAATTGCAAGGAACAACTGATTGGTTTAAAACTGAGGAAGAACTAAGACAAGGCTACATATTGTCACACTGATTATTTAACTTATATGCAGAGTACATCATGCAAAATGCTGGGCTGGATGAACACAGGCTGGAATCAAGACTGCCAGGAGAAATATGAACAACATTAGATATATAGATGATACTACTCTAATGGCAGAAGGTGAAGAGGAACCCTCTTCCGGGTGAAAAAGGAGGGTGAAAAAGATGGCTTAAAAGTCAATATTCAAAAAACTAAGATCATAGCATCTGGTTCCATCACTTTATGGCAAATAGAAGGGGAAAAAGGGGAAACAGTGACAAATTTTATTTTCTTGGGCTCCAAAATCACTGCAGTGACTGCAGCCATGAAATTAAAAGATGCCTGCTCCTTGGAAGGAAAGCTATGACCAACTTAGCATTTTAAAAAGCAAAGACATTACTTTGCTGACAAAGGTCCATATAGTCAAAGCTATGGTTTTTCCAGTAGTCATGTACAGATGTGAGAGCTGGACCATAAAGAAGGTTGAGTACCAAAGAATGGAGTACTGGAGAAGTCTCTTGAGAGTTCCTTGAACAGTATGGAGATCAAACTAGTCAATCATAAAGGAAATCAACCCTGAATATTCACTGAAAGGACTGATGCTGGCACTCCAATACTTTGGCCACCTATTGAGAAGAGTTGACTCATTGGAAAAGGCCCTGATAGTGGGAAAGATTGAGGGCAAAAAGAGAAGAGCGTGGCAGAGCATAAGGTGTTGGATAGTATCACTGACTCAACAGACATGAAGGACAGAGAAGCCTGGCATGCTGCAGTCCATGGGGTCTCAAAGAGTCGGACATGACTTACTGACTGAACAACAATAACAAATGGAGATATATTGTAACCAGACTTATCAGGGTGAGCATTTTGAAATATACAGAAATATCAATTTACTATGTAGTATAACAGAAACTAACATAGTTTTGTAAGTCAATCATAAATATAATTAATATATATAACATATGAAATTTGATAAAAGAATAAATCCTAAAAGTTCTCATCACAAGGAAAAAACTTTCTATTTCTTTAATTTTGTATCCATATGAGATGATGAATGTCCTCTAAATTATTGTGATGATCACATCATGATATATGTAAGTCACATCATTATGCTGCATACCTTAAACTTACATAAAGTTGTATGTCAGTCATATCTCAGTAAAACTGGAAGAAAAAAAAGAAAAAAAGTTTGATTGCATTTAAATGAGAGGGCTTGGGTGTCTTTGGTGTCTGGCTGTGGCTAGTGATGTCTCCATCTCCATCAGAGTAACTCTACATCCCGATCAGGACCCATTTTACTACAGAGACCAGACACACTAGCTGTCACAAAATCATATGATGACATAGTATTGGGTAATGGAGAAAGTCCAGGGGATCAAGAATTATAAAAAGACAAGAGGCAGATAATCTAGAAGGTGCCCTCCTAGGAGGATTTCCACTCACTCCTTTTAATGTAAGCAGAAAATCACTCATTTATTCAGATAAATATCTTTGCAAGGATAGTAAGTAAATCCTTGGCCATTCTGACCATCTCCCTTCAAAAAGAGAGGTGAATACTGGGAGGCCTACAGAGACTCGCAGAGCCCAATACAGCCTGGGGGCTGCTGGGACCTCTGTAAAGGGAACTGAAAGAGTGACTTTGTTCTCCAGAAAACAACCTAAAGAAAAGACAGAAATCCTCTAGCTAAAGTGACCCCAGGCCAACTAAAACATCAAGCTAAACAAAAATATGGAGGCCTTTCAAGGGGAAACTCCATAATGAGCAATTGCAAAAGCTTCTTTGAGTCATGGCAAGACATTGGTTTCCAGTAAAATTCTAGACCCTCCAAGTTTGCCTGGCTGGGGACTCCTCTAGGAGCAGAGCACAGAGCTCTCCTGGAGCCTTTCAAAGACCTTTTCACAGACTTTCACATTCCCACCAGCAGCAAGTATGCCATCTGCAGAGATGCTTAAGCTAGCTTGGTCCAACTCATGAATGCTCCCAGAATCTAATTTTCCTTTTCCAAGCTCACTGGCCATAAAGACATTCAGCTGCAGCAATTTAGTTTTTCACATTACCAATGACTAAGCTTTATACTTGTCAAAGAAAAATGAATTGTTTCTGACCTGGAGGCCAGAGTTTAGAACTGACCCTGGTCTCTGAACAGTTTCCCTCCCTTTCAACCTCTCAGATTCCTGTCTTGTCCAGATTGTCACTAGACAATTAGCAATGAAACAGACTGGAGACAGAAAATGGGCTTTGAAGCTTCTACATTTCAGAAAAGATCAAGAAACTCAGCTTTTCTTTCTCTTAAGATTCATTCTTCTACTTCTGATTCAGAAGTCATTCATGCAGACCAAATATATGTCCTATCCCATATAGAACTCCACAATCATATATAATAACTTTTCCCTTCATACTTCCTATTCACACAGAAGTTTAAACCAGTGGTGCTTGTATTCTCTCCACAAATATTTCTTTGGGTATCTGATGTATCTCCATGAATAAGTATTTCCCACTGCCATCACTGGATTCATGTACATTAGTATTACTTTCTCTCTCCTGACTCTATAACCAGTGTTAGAGAATCTGACATGAGCTTTAGGGGATTAGAGTTCCTGGAAGAACTACTTAAAGTCTTAGAGAACTTCAGTGGGCTAGTAACTATTTTCAGAAGTCTTGGACAAACCTCTCATCTATTATTAAATGTTACATCTTAGAACTCATACTAGGCCCTTAAATATTGCCAATGAATTTGAAGCAGAGTTTCATCTGAAGTATTTATTATACTTTATATTTGTGTTTACCTGTTTACATTGTTTTGTAATAATTTTTACATGTTAACATCTTCCCTAGGTTTGTATACTTTTCCAAATATACTCTTAGCACCAAAATTCGAGATTCCATAGGTAACGGGTAGATCATACTTTCTCCATTTTAGTAGAGACGAAATTGGTTTTATTTTAAATTATGTTTCCACTTCCAATATGACCAAGAAAGCTCCTGTTATTGTTGTTTAGTCGCTAAGTTATGTCTGACTCTTTGTCACTCCATGGACTGTAGTCCACTAGGCTCCTCTGTCCATGGGATTTCCCAGACAAGAAGAGTGGGTTGCCATTTCCTTACCTAGGGGATCTTCCCCACCCAGGGATCAACCAATCTCCTGCATTGGTAGGCAGATTCTTTACCACTGAGCCCCCAGGGAAGCGAGAAAGCTCTTAGCACACCCTATCCTACAACAGGTAACTATAAAACATGGATAAAATATACAAATAAAAATCAAATATCCAAAGGTTCTAGAGAGTAAACTCAAGTAGCCAATTTCTGGATAGGAGGTGATATTTCGTACAAGGGATAGGTACAAGTAAGTTAACAAGTTGTATGCCTTCTGTTTGAAGGCATGCTGAAGTCAGTGTCACTCAGGCTAAGAAAATCCTTCATAGAAATATTAAGTCTTTTTGAAGAAAAGAACCAAAGAACAAAATTTAGGGCAACCACAGCTACTAGAAAGTGAGCAGAAGTTCCTACAAGGAGTGATTTAGAAAGGGAGAGCACCAAATTTGTACATACCCTCTTTGCAAGTATCTGGATTACCTTCAAATTATACATATGCATATGGTAGTCCTTAAGCAAACTAGCGAAAAAAAAGAAAAAACCCTAAGGTCTGAGCTACTATACAAGAAACAGTGTTTTCAGTTTGAGTCACCAAAGTAATTATATGTTGAAGCAAATCATCTATCTTCAGAAGAAATAATAGATTCCAGGATATCTAAAACAAATCATTCATAACATCCAGGGTATAATCCCAAAATTCCAACCATAAAGAAATCATAAAGAAATGACCCTCACCAAAATAAAGAAAAATACTATCACAGTGAATGAAAAGCTAGGAAATCTCTGTTGAGAATGAAAGCTATATTTTTTAAAAAGATTAAATAGACAACTAAATAGACATACTACAACTTAAAACACCATAATTACAATTTTTAAATCCGCTGTATATGTCCCGTAGTAGGATGGAAAAATACAAATGAGTCAGGTAACTTTAAGATAGATAAATAGAAATGATCCAATCTAAAATCAGATAAAAAACTGGGGAAAACAGAAAAGATTCTCATGGACTCATGGACATGAAGAAGAATAATTAAAGGCCTTACATATGTATAATTGGAATTTAATGAAAAGAAGAGAGACAGAATAGACATTTAAAAATAACAAAGCTATAATGCCTGAAAATCTTTCAAATTTAGCATAAAGATTTAACTTTACCAGTCCAAGAAGCTCAGCAAACTCCAAATAGGAAGTTTCATTGTAGTCACATTGCTGAAAACCAAACCAAAGATAAAGAGAAAATCCTGATAGCAGTTTAATAAAAACACACTATACACAGGGAATCCATGATGCAAATTCAACAACTTTTCATTGGAAATTGTAGAAAACAGAAGAGAATGCAACAAATAAAACATTAACCCTAAATTTAATATTCAGTGAAAATATTTTTCAAGAATAAAGACAAAGACATTTTCATTTAAAAAAAGAAATTAAGGGAATTTATTGTCAGCTGATCTGCACTATAAGAAAAGCTAAAAGAAATTTAACTTTACAAAAAGGAATATAAAATGTCAGGAATGGTTTACATCTGGTTAATGATCTGAGTTGTCTGTGATTGTGGCTTCAGTCTGTCTGCCCTCTGATGCCTCTCTCAGTGCCTACTGTCTTACTTGGGTTTCTCTTACCTTGGACATGGGTATCTCTTCACAACCCAGATAATCACGATGGTGTGATCACTCACCTACAGCCAAACATCCTGGAACATGAAGTCAAGTGGGCCTTAGGAAGCATCACTACGAACAAAGCTAGTGGAGGTAATGAAATTCCAGTTGAGCTATTTCAAATCCTAAAAGTTGGTTCTGTGAAAGTGCTGCACTCAATATGCCAGCAAATTTGGAAAACTCAGCAGTGGCCACAGGACTGGAAAAGGTCAGTTTTCAATCCAATCCCAAAGAAAGGCAATCCCAAAGAATGCTCAAATTACCGCACAATTGCACTCATCTCACACGCTAGTAAAGTAATGCTTAAAATTCTCCAAGCCAGGCTTCAGCAATACATGAACCGTGAACTTCCAGATGTTCAAGCTGGTTTTAGAAAGGGCAGAGGAACCAGAGATCAAATTTCCAACATCTGCTGGATCATCGAAAAAGCAAGAGAATTCCAGAAAAGCATCTATTTCTGCTTTATTGACTATGCCAAAGCATTTGACTGTGTGGATCACAATAAACTGTGGATAATTCTTCAAGAGATGGGAATACCAGACCACCTGACCTGTCTCTTGAGAAACCTGTATGCAGGTCAAGAAGCAACAGTTAGAACTGGACATGGAACAACAGACTGGTTCCAAATAGGAAAAGGAGTACATCAAGTGTGTATATTGTCACCCTGCTTACTTAACTTATCTGCAGAGTACATCATGAGAAATGCTGGGCTGGAAGAAGCACAAGCTGGAATCAAGAACGCTGGGAGAAATATCAATAACCTCAGATATACAGATGACACCACCCTTATGGAAGAAAGTGAAGAAGAACTAAAGAGCCTCTTGATGAAAGTGAAAGAGAGAGTGAAAATGTTGGGTTAAAGCTCAACATTCAGAAAACTAAGATCACGGCATCTGGTCCCATCACTTCATGGCAAATAGATGGGTAAACACTGGAAACAGTGGCTGACTTTATTTTTCTGAGCTCCAAAATCACTGCAGATGGTGATTGCAGCCATGAAATTAAAAGATGCTTACTTCTTGGAAAGAAAGTTATGACTTTTTTTAGATAGCATATTAAAAAGCAGAGACATTACATTGTCAACAAAGGTCCATCTAGTCAAGGCTATGGTTTTTCCAGTGGTCATGTATGGATGTGAGAGTTGGACTATAAAGAAAGCTGAGAGCCAAAGAATTGATGCTTTTGAACTGTGGTGTTGGAGAAGACTCTTGAGAGTCCCTTGGACTGCAAGGATATCCAACCAGTCCATCCTAAAGGAGATAAGTCCTGGGTATTCATGGGTAGGTCTGATGTTGAAGCTGAACCTCCAATATTTTGGCCACCTGATGCAAAGAGCTGACTCATCTGAAAAGACCCTGATGCTGGGAAAGATTGAGGGCAGGAGGAGAAGGGGATGATAGAGGATGAGATGGTTGGATGGCATCACTGACTCAATGGGCATGGGTTTGGATGGACTCCGGGAGCTGGTGATGGACCGGGAGGCCTGGCATGCTGCGGTTCATGGGGTTGCAAAGAGTTGGACATGACTGAGTGACTGAACTAAATTGAACTGAACTGAAGTATCTGAGTAAATACAAAAGACATTTTGCCCTTTATTTCTTTGAAACGCATGAGCATTTATAAGAAACACACACACTGTCTCATGTCTCATAATGTATGTTGATGATACATATAATAATTATAGCACAAAGAATAGGAAGGCAGAAAATAGACACACAGTTTCAAGGTTTCTACATTTTTATATGAAGTGGTAGAATATTAACTCTAAGTAGTAGATTGTGAAAAGTTAAGTACAGACATATCTTGTTTTATTGTGTTTTCCAGATACTGCATTTTTCACAAGTTGAAGACATTGTGACAACCCTGCATTAAGCAATTCGATTGGTGCCATTTTTCCGATATCATTTGCTCACTTCATGTCTCTGTATCCCATTTTGGTAGTACTCCAAATTTTTTTTAACTTTTTTGTTATTATTATATTTACTATGATGATCTGCGGTCTTTGATATTTACTATTGCAAAAAGATTATGACTCAGTGAAGGCTCAAATGAATGGTTGGCAGTTTTTAGCAACCAAGTGTCTTTAACTAGGTATATACACTCTTTTCTTAGACATGAAGAATATGTGTAGTTGGTAGACTATAATATAGAATAAACATTACTTTTATACACATTGGAAAACCAAAAACTTCATGTGACTTTCTTTGTTGTCACATTAGCTTTATTGCAATGGTCTAGAACCTAATACACAATATCTCCAAGGTATGTGCTGTGCTGTGCTTAGCGGCTCAGTCATATCCGACTCTTTGTGACCCTATGGACTGAAGCCTACCAAGCTCTTCTGTCCATGGGGATTCTCCAGGCAAGAATACTGGAGTGGGTTGCCATGCCCTCCTCCAGGGGATCTTCCCAACTCAGGGATCAAACCCAGGTCTCCCACACTGCAGGCAGATTCTTTACCAGCTGAACCACGAGGGAAACCCAAGAATATGGAAGTGGGTAGCCTATCCCTTCTCCAGTTAGATCTTCCCGACCCAGGAATTGAACCGGGGTCTCCTGAATTGCAGGCAGATTCTTTAGCAGCTGAGCTACCAGGGAAGTCCTTTAATCTCTAGAATAGCCACTAAAAACAGTGTAAAGAGGTATAACCTAAAAATACAGTAGATGATTATAAACATTTTAAAGATAATGCAAATACTACAAAAGAAGAAAACAAAGGGAGAACAAAGAAACGATACAAAAATAATAATAAAATGGTCGACCTAAATTCAACCATAGCAATGGTTTCCTTAATTGTTTACAAACTAAACAGAGATAGTCAGAATGGTAAAACAGAGACCCAGTTACTAGAGATGTAGTTTAAATATAGAGAAACTAAGAAACAAAAGAGAATCTGTCCAAACCATGAAACAGAAATAAAGCAAAACAAAATTAGACTTATGAAGAACACTTGACAAATCTGTACAAGGTCTGTGTTTGAGAAAACAGTCTGTCGATTTTTTGAACTTTATCATTCAGAGTAGCAGGCACGATTCACTGATTTTAGCCAAACATCATGATAATTTTCTGTATTCAACCTACCTCCATATAATTATTATTAATCTACACAGGAGTGAGACATCACTAGTATTATTCCCCTCCTCCTAACTCCTCCTTGAGCAGATATGCTCCTCTTCTTATCAAGCCTAATCATCAGGCAAGGTGTGTACACCAGCTTTCTCATACAGTCTCAAAATGCTTGACCCCAGAACCAATTCTTTACTTGAACAATACAATCTTAGTTGCATCTTGAGAGGAGGCAGGAAAAGTGGTCTCTGATTGACTTCTATTTATGAACTGAATTTTATCAAGTAGCTTTCATTTTCATGGTCTATTTTTACCATTTTCTAGATAGCTAGAAGTTTAACTTCCTCTAATTGACAATCATTTTCTCCTCTGCCCACACAATTAATTAGATGTGATTCTCACTGAGTTCTCCTCTGCTGAAACAATCTATAACCCCAAGATGATGCCAGTGTAGACTAACAACTTTTCTGTTATTACTACAGTGAATTGGGTACGGCAATCTAAATGTAAAAGTCAGCTTTAAAAAATCTCTAGGGATAGAACATCAGTGTTTTGGGCTTGAATAAATGTCTAGCAAGGGGGATTGTTGATTTGAAGAACTGTTCCCTTAGAACTAATGCTATGATAAATGACAATCTGAGGAGACACTGAAACCTTAAAATGTGAGATGCAGGGTATGAGATTCATTATATGGCAGGCATAGATATTAAGCTAATTTCATTGTGCAAAGCTATATGACCATTGTTTTTCCTAAGCAAATGGCTTAAAAAAATGTCTCCTCTTTTGTTTTGAAAAGATGAGCTGAGAGTGTTGTGGAATGAGAGTGGTTTGATAACCATGGTAGCCATATAAAAGTCAAACGTGGTGGGGAAAATCAAACAATGAAGAGTGGTAAAAGTGAACATGTAAAATTCCGACTTTGCCCTTCTTGGTCTCCTCCTGTCTCTCTCTCTCTCTGTCTTTCTCTTCATTTCCCATGCTCTCCCCATAATCCTACCTGTTAGAAGTCAACTGTATTAGCAGTTTCTTGGCTAGCTTCCAGAAAATGCCAAGCATGTGCATGTTATCAAAGCACCCCTTGCCTTTTGAGAATAAGCTTAAAAAAATAATTGTAGATTTATAGAAAAGTCACAGAGAATTTCCATATATCCCTTCATCTAGGTAACCCTATTGTTAACATTTTACAAAGTCATGATACATTTATCAAAACTAAGAAATTAACATAGATTCATTACTATTAATTGAGCTATAGACTTCATTGAGATTTCACTCATTTTTTCATGAATATCCTTTTTATTGTTCCAAGAGCCCACCCCAGGATTAACTGCATTAAGCTGACATCTCTCCTAATCTCCTCAGCTCTGTTTTCTTGGTCTTTCCTTTTTTTTTTCTCATTATCATAGACAGTTTCGAGAAGTATTGGTCAGATATTTTTTGGAATGTCTCTAAGTTTGGATTTGTCTGGTGTTTTTCTCATGACTGCACTGGTATTATTGGTTTGGGAGAAGAAAACCACAGAATTGAATTGCCCTTGTCATCACACCATTTCAAGGGGCTTATCAACATACTATCAATATGGCTTATCACTGGCGATGAGAATGTTGGCCACTTGGCTAGGGTAAGGTCTTAATAGTTTCTCCTCTGTAAATTGTTCGCTTTCGATACTCCATTCTTTGGAAGCAGGCCACTAAGTCTAGCCCACAGTCAAGGCAAAGAGTATTAAGCTCCGGCTTTTGAGGGAGTGATATCTACATATATTACTTGGAATTCTTCTTCTGAAGAGAAAAATATTTCCTTCCTTCCTTATTTATTGATTTATATCAGTATGGACTCCTGTATTTACTTTACACCTTGGGGTATAGTGTGATACTATGCCACTGTTCTTAATATATATAAACTCATTTTATATGAGTAATTCTGAAACTTTTTGAATCACATAATTCATACTTTCTATATCAACCTCAATAGATTTTTTAACTAGCATTTAATATTACATTGTAAAATTTTTTCATGTTTTACTTATTTAGTCCTATTTTATAAGATATTTAAGTTGAATTAATTTTTATTCTTATTCAAACAATGCTTGGTGAAATTCCTATGTATATCTTTGTGTATTGCAGACCAATATCAGAAAGAAAAGTTCCTAACAATGAAATTTCTGAGTCAAATGTATGTTAATTTTCCAATGTAATAGATATTGTCCAATTGTTTTCCAAGAGTTCCATCAAATGATACTCATGAAGAGCTTTCGATAGGTCATGGCACATGTAGCAGGGGGCCTGCTTTCTTTTTTTAACTGTGATGCATGGCCACCTTTCCTAATTACAGTAGGATGTTATCTTTGTGAAAGTCGCTCAGTTGTGTCTGACTCTTTGCTTCCCCATGGACTGTAGTCCATGGAATTCTCCAGGCCAGAATACTGGGGTGGATAGCCTTTCCCTTCTCCAGGGGTTCTTCTCAACACAGGTATCAAACCCAGGTCTCCTGCATTGCAGGCAGATAGAATCTGTAGATGCGGTATTAAGATATGTTCTGATGGGCAAAAATTGACAGGTCGCAGCCAGAGAAATAACTTAAGGCTTGCTATAACATGGCAGCAGAAAATAAAAATAAGAGAAAAGTGATCAAGAGAAGAAAAAAAAGCACACATGTAAACACATACATGGGCTTTCCTGGTAGCTCAGTGGTAAAGCATCCGTCTGCCAATGCAGGAGACCTGGGTTCCATCCCTGGGTCAGAAGAATCCTTGGAGAAGGAAATGGCAACCCTCTCCAGTATTCTTGCCTGGAGAATTCCATGGACAGAGGAGCCTGGTGGACTACAGTCCACGGGGTCACAAAAAGAGTCAGACATGACTCAGCGACTAAACAACACACACACACACACACACACACACACACACAAACACACACACCAGAGAGAGAGAGAGAGAATCAAAGAGATTGTTGTTAATTGGCACCAGGACATGACAAATTGGGAAAACTGACCAAGGTATGTTCTTGAGAAAATGTTTCAAGAGCTTCTTGACATAAGATTCCAAGAAAATGGAATAATCAGCTCCAAATATAAGACTCAATCTAAGAGTCATGGCAAACAGATGGGGAAACAATGGAAACAGTGACAGACTTTATTTTGGGGGGCTCCAAAATCACTGAAGATGATGACTGCAGCAATGAAATTAAAAGATGCTTGTCCTTGGAAGAAAAGTTATGACCAACCTAGACAGTGTATTAAAAAGCAGAGACATTACTTTGCCAAAAAGGTCCATCGAGTCAAAGCTCTGGTTTTTCCAGTGGTCATGTATGGATATGGAGAGTTTGACTATAAAGAAAGCTGAGCACTGAAGAATTGATGCTTTAGAACCGTGGTGTTGGAGAAGACTCTTGAGAGTCCCTTGGACTGCAAGGAGATCCAACCAGTCCATCCTAAAGGAAATTGGTCCTGAATATTCATTGGAAGGACTGATGCTGAAGCTGAAATTCCAATACTTTGGCCACCTGATGCGGAGAGCTGGCTCATCTGAAAAGACCCTGATGCTGGGAAAGATTGAAGGCAGGAGAAGAAGGAGATGAAAGAGGATGAGATGGTTGGATGGCATCACCGACTCAGTGGACATGAGTTTGAGTAAGCTCTAGGAGTTGGTGATGGACAGGGAGCCCTGGCGTGCTGCAGTCCATAGGGTCACAAAGAGTCAGACACAACTGAGTGACTGAACTGAACTGAGGAGTCAGTCTTAATATTCCCCCCAAAGAGACCTAAGGCAGTAGGCCTTGTTTTTTGAGGGGTTAAAAACTGAAAGAAATCTACAATTATTTCTTTAAGCTTATCCTCAAAAGGCAAGGGGTGCTTTGATAACATGCACATGCTCAGTTGCATCCAATTCTTTGTGACCCCACCAACTGTAGCATGCCAGGCTCCTCTGTCCATGGGATTCTCCAGACAAGAATATTAGAGAAGGTAGTCATTCCCTTTTCCGGGGGATCTTCCAGCCCAGGGATCGAACCCAGGTCTCCTACAACCCAGGGCTACTTTGTATTGAGTCACTAAGGAGCATACGAGGTTAGAGCACTAATCATTTCAATTAAGAATTGCGGGTGACTTCTTTACCATCTGGTAATTCTTTACCAGCAGGGAAGCCCGAGAATTGAAAGAAGTGATGATTAAAAAAAAGAAAATTGAAACGGGCTTGTTTTATTCAAGAGATAGGTAAATTCTAAAATTTTGCTTTATTTTGTTTTCTTTCCCTCCTCAAATGGGCCCATCCTTAGAATTTCTTTCATCTTAAATCTTTTGGCAGATCCGATGCCTGTCTATGGTGTCAGATGTTGCCCATGAAAGAGACTTGACATGACCTCCACAGCACATTCAAGAGAGGAGCCCCTTCTTTTATTCCTTGGAAAGCACCTGTCAAGCACCTTTGATTCCTTAGGACTGTAGTGCAGAAGGGTAGTGTTCATCTTAAAGCCTCTGCCTGGAGTTTTCCCACCATTTTTGCTACAAGTAGAGTCCCCAACCTGCTCCCACATCAGTGTTGCCTCTCCCATGGCACAATAAATATGAATACATTTGTAACAGACAGGCTGCCTCTTTCTTAATCACAAGTTATATCTGCTTACTTGTTTGGGGTTGGTTTGTATTGAGTCACTAAGAAGCATATGAGGTTAGGGCACTCATCTTTTCAATAATGATACAGAATCTCCACGTCTCTCGAACAGATATCAAGCTTGGGAGTCATTCATTTTCATTACCCTCTCCCTCCATAGGAAAACCTCAAGAACACAGTTTATGTACTTAAAACAATAAGCTGAATCACTGTTGCTATTTAACATCTTATTTATTAGAAAAGGTTCATTCTTTGTCACTATGCCAGAAGTCAGTGCAGCAAAGGAAACAATTATTTTAAATAGAAGAAATAAATGGAATAATACCAACTTGCAAACAAATTTTAAATTAAAACAATCCCCTATATGTTCTTTTTGAACAGTTCTGCCTGATCTCCCAAGAGATTAGTAGGTACATGACATCCTGTTTGCACAACATGGATCATGGAGGGAAGAGGGGATAAAATAACATCCTTGCACCAAAAGTTTGGTCTCTTCAGTTTGCAGCTAACATATAATGAGTTTGCAACCCATGGATTTTGTAGGCTGTTTCTCTGTGACCTAAGGAGTCACAGTGACAATTCCAAAGGCTATATGAATTCCTTTTTAAAATAAAATAGGAAGGGGTTGCCTAGGGTGGACAATGGGAACTGAGCTATTTCCATTACCTTATGTTAAGAAAAACACTAGTGAGACGACCCAGCTATTACTGACCCCTAACTTCAGAAACTCATTTGCAAGGATCTTTCCATACCTATTTGGATGGGAAATGTACTATCACTTCTCTTCTCTGGGAGGTTATCAAAGAACACACTTTACAAAACTCCCAAAGGACACATAATCAGTCTTTCAAGACAGCAATTTGGCTGTAGCAGGTTTCTGCCCATTCAGCTAAGCAGGTCTGTGAATGGTACTGGAGACAGCTAATGCCTTTGGTTTTCTGGGCATCGGGGAAACTTACCACAATGTGTGATTAGGAAGAAAGAGCAGAAAAAGCTAACTTGTGGACACCCAACTGAAAATACACTAACAAATAAGTCAACACCATATATCACTGTGCCCTTTGGGAATAGGGTAGGGGATAATTTTCTAATGTTAAGAGTGTCATAAGTCTGCCAAAGTCATAAATCAGCACAAGGGCCTCTGGAAGGAGAGAGGGAGACCCCATAAGAAAATGACAAATGCTCGTTTATTTCCATGACCTTTTTTTTTTTTAACCTGTTAGCTCTTTCTTCTCAGTCAGTATATGTGGTATCTCCACTTCCCCCAACAACAACAATGAAAAGATTCTTGACTATTATACCTTGGATTGCCCCTCATCGGCTAAAACATGGCAGAATTGATGGTATAAGAACATTTCAAAAGCCTGCAGTTTTTGAAGCATACCAAGGCCAGTAAGGGCTACCTAAGAGAGGAGGGAAAGGCTTTACCACTTGCCAAAATCTGGATCCACTGCATCCCTGTGCTCCCCATTAGGGGTCCCAGCTCTGAATTCTCCCAGGAAGCCCCTCAGACCTTTCCTGCTGCCTCCAGACCTTTGTCCTCCTGTCTGTCTGGAACTGCCTGGGGTGTTCTTCTTCTAACCCCATCCTCGTCTGATTTGAATTCATTCCTCAAGGACCCAGCTCTTTCCAGTTGACAGGTCTTTTCCTCTCATCCAGCCCACACTAAGTTCCCACTTTTTCAAATTCTTATTGTTTTTATAATCTATGTAATAATATTTTATGCATATACCCATGTATTGACTACTCACTATGTATTAGGGTCTATATTAAGTAGTTCTATATACTAGCCTATTTAATCTTCACAGCCACCCCAGTCTATTTTCCATTTGAGGAAATTGTGGCTACAGAGTCAGTGAGCAGCAGGCATGGGATTTGAACCCAAATCTGTCATCAGTGAAGTTCATGCTCTTTCTCACTTTCCTTCCTCTGGGCTACCTCACAGTATACTTGCATTGGACCCTCTTATATCTTATTCTGTGTGCCTGTGCCTGCCCTGGACAATGGCATTTACTTCACTAGTGAATGGGGATCACATGTTATATTTGTCTAGCACGGAGCAAAGCATGCAGTAGGTGCCTAGTATTTGTGAATGGATGTAGAATGAATGAATGGGCATATTTCTTTAAGGTTCTCAAAGGCTTTATACGAACAACCCTGACGGACTGTGGTGGATGGATAGGGAAGGGCGGGGTGGGCAGCGATGTGTGGAAAGAGTCCATGATAGTCAACAGATCATCTTGCTTGGGTTCGCAGTATTTCCCTTAGACCCTCAGTAACAAGTAGGGCCACGTAAAACCTGGCACAGAGGCAGTGTCAGGGAAATCCCCAGGAGATGTACCACCTCCACCAAAAAAGTAGTATGACTGTGGTAATCGTTGCTACTGAGGTTTCTCTGAGGAGCCAACACCCCTTCAGCCAATCAGCAGCAGGACAGGATTTCAGCATATAACTGGGATCCCTTGCTAAATTTTAAATGGCTTAGTTAGATCACTGGAAACTAGTGCCAAATGAAAGTCTTTTTCATTGACCTGCTATTAGGAGGCCATTGCATTATAAACCTCCAAAGCTTGAGCCATAAAATAATTTCAAATGCAGAGCCAAGAGATGAGTTCCAACATGTAATAAATAAAATTTAGAAGAAGTGTAAAAACTAAAGGGAAGGTCAACTAGTTTGAATGGCATACAGATTTAATGTTAGTGTCACAATCTGATGGAAAAGCTCAGGATTTGAGGAGGTTCATGTCAATTCCATCATTGCCCTTCATAGAACCTCAACTAGATTACTTCGCCTTGCTGTGCCTTAGTCTCCCCATCTGTATGATGAAGAATGCAATCTCTTTTATTCTCCAATTACCTTCTTGATGTCATCTGAGATTCATTTGATGGCTGAGTTTCCTTTCCCAAGTCTCATGTAAATATACACAATGTTTCTATAAACCTATGTGCATGCACATCTCCGTTATAAGAACATATCACTCAAGACTTTCTATCAAGGCAACCAGCTCCATTTAAAAAAAAAAAAACAACAGAATGGAAGGGTAGAGTTATTTTCAGAGTTAGAGAAACAGTACAGAAACAGGTTCCAGATAAACAATCTGCTGTTTATCCATTAAGCCTTGCTACTTCCCTTTCAGAGTACTTAAAGAATATGATTCTACCTTAGATCTCATCAAAGAGAGCAATACTTTTGCAATGACTTTTAAAATAACTTTAGAAACTCCTTTCCTCTCAAAAATTGCTGTAATTTTCATGTCAATTAAAAATTAGGAAAATATTTAGTGTATTTCTCAATTGGACAAAATGCCTGGAAAACAGAATCCAAGACTCACTAAAAAAGGGAAAAACACAAGGCTCTCACTGAATCCCTATCCCCAACCCACTTGGCCAGAGCTCTCTTAAGTTTTAGGGCTTTCCTGGTGGCTCAGATGGTAGAGAATCTGCCTGCAACGCAGGAGACATGGATTCAATCCCTGGGTCAGGAAGGTCCCCTGGAGAAGGAAATGGCAGGCCACTCCAGTATTCTTGCCTGGAGAATTCCATGAAAAGAGGAGCCTGGAGGACTCCAGTCCATGGGGTCACAAAGATTTGGACACGACTAAATGACACACATATACTCTTAAATTTTAAATTATTGTGTCTGCTTCTTATGGGTCTCCTCTTGCTCTTTCCCCATTGCCCAGCTGACTGAAGTCTCTCCTAGCCCCCTCTGGAAGTCAACTCCTTCATCCCTTCCCTTTTCTTTGCTTGTTGCATCTAACATCTGGGGGGAGGGGCTGGAAAACAAGAGACCCAAAACCATTAAGATTAGGACTGGTTCCAAGGCTAGAGGGAACCTGAACTGCCTCCTTGAGGAAAGGGCATGAACATGTGTTACCTGCTAGTTACTAGGCTATACGTCATAGATTGGTGAAGCTATTAGATTTTTCTCTTTCAGAATAAGGAAGATTTGCTCCACTTATAAGGCAACATCATTTAAGCTTATGTTTCGGCTTAGGGAGAAGGAACCCCTCCTGTTCCTTATCTAGTTAGCTCTTACTCCATCGGGGCTGTAGTTAAAGTGTTATACTGGGACAAGTAATGAATAGAGCCCCTTTCCTGAAAAGCATCTTTGATAAGATCCTTCATCAGACAGACACTGTGACCCAGCCAAGCAGCAATGATCAGTCTAGTCCTACACATAAAAATAATAGAAAGTAGGGACAGGAACCTGAGCTTGGCCAAGTTGTAATCTAAACTTTGGGGATTTGCTAGTAAATAGGATAAAGTCCTTTGGATACCACACTGGGTGTTAGGGAATAAAATGGTTCCTTCTTCAAAGAAGCAGCTAGAAATGAATGATCCCAGGCTACATCCTGAAAGGCTATACCCTTTGGGACTCAATTACAGTCATCAAAATCTCTATCTTGGAAATGAATTATTAATTGTAATGATGATACCAGACCTCTCATTTGTATCTCTTCCTCAAATCTCACCCATGAGTTACGCCCTCCAGGAAGCCTTCCATAAACCCCTCTCCACCTTGGGTTAGACGCTGCTCCTCCCCCCACAGCCTCCATCTTAGTACTGACTTACTGTGTACATCATATTGTATCATTGCGCTTTTTCTTACCTGGAGGCTCCAGTTCCATGAGGAAAGGCTTACATCTTTTAGCTGATTACTTTAGCACCAAGAATTGTGTCTTGTGCAGGGTACGTGTACGCTATATGCTTGAATGAACAAGTAAATGAATGAATGAACCCCTGCATCTTCCATAACATAGTTCCTCATCTGACCAAAGAGCTAGTCTAGTGTGTTCTCATAATCCCGCAAGGGTAGGGCATCGTGACATCACTCTAAGAGAAGCCAAAAGAATCAGCAGAAGTTATGTTAGCAGAGTCCAAGGAGGCTGTCCTCCACAAACTTGGGAAGTTCCCCCCAAGTGAAGTAGCCCAGAGGTATTTTCTTCCTTCTCGTTGGGCCAGGCCAACCCTAGATGGGGAGGTGATCTATGATCTTGAAAGCACATCCTTCTTTGTTATGGGGACCCAAGGGAAGCAGGGTTGGGCCATGGGCAGGTCTGGTCTCCAAAGCCCGGGAGGATAAGATTGATGTTCTGTACTGTGGCTCCAAGGACAATGTGATCTGTTCTGGAGCACAGGGCGAGCCTCCCTAGGACCCACACAGGAATTCAAGCTCTGCACTGTGAAGCTATCTTATGCCTTTCCTGAGCTCTTAAATCAATTTTCAGTAGAAAAAAAGAAAGAAAGAAAAAACAGCTGGCATTTTTCTTTGAGGGCTCCGAATAAAACTGGAGCTACCTCGTGCCACTAGGAGACAGGAGAAAGATGATCTACCGAACTATAATGGTTCCTTAAACTAAAACAGGCCATGGAGCCACAGCAGAAGCCATCTAGGAAGGTATATTTTCCTTAGTCCTTCTTTTAAAGGCCTGCAAGATTTTTTTTAAAAAACCACATGAATTCTGTTTTTAACGTGCATAAAAGCCTGAAGTTAAATTTTATGAGCAGAATTTAAATCCCTGAAAAACAGGTTTGGTAAAAATCTCTGACAAGATTGAAGGAGACCTCAGGGGGGAAAAAAAGAGACATTTTTTATGTCTTTTTTACATTTTCCCCACAAAGTCAGGTCAGATTTTTAGTAAATAATATTTAAAAGACAAAAAATCTTGCTTAACAACTTAATTCCAATCCTCCCATGGAAAATGCCCCCAAATGAGTAACCTTCTGAACTTTAATGGGTGGGTACAAACCATCAGAACCAATCATTCTCAGATTAAGATTTTTCTTAATTTCTTTTCTTAAAAATATATTTCTTATTTATTTTAAAGATAAATCAATAGCAAATGTTCAAGAGCTTTCTGGTATTCTAATGTCATGCTGAAAGAATATTCCATAAAGCATACCATCAACTTCTGTCCCCCTCTCTCACCCCTAAAACACTTCACCCAATTGAGATTTTCTCTTTATCTTCCTCAAACTGGCAGAATGTATGAAACGGCTAACTGGAACTTCCTCATGCATTGTCCTGGGTCTTGGCTTAGTCTGGCTCTATACATGTAAGTCAATGAAAACAAACAGATCTAAAAATTCTTTTCTCTTAATTTAGCCACATAATTGATTAGTATCCTTAGTTTCAACAGGCTGTTTAACTCTAATTTTCCCCCAATAATCTATGGTCTGATTGACATTATTGAGGTGATCAAATTCTCTTCACAGGTTCATATCTATATAAACACATTATAAAGGGACTAGTCCTAGGACCTAAAGGCAGATGATTTGTTCTTTCTCACTCACTTTTTCCTTACTCCAAACCCAAAAGAGTGGAAGGCCAAAATGTGGAATCCTGGCTACACTTGAAGAGTCAATCTACCATATACAACACTTCTGCATGCTCTTCTCGCTATCAGAATAAACAATGGTTCAGGAAGCTAGCACCAGCAGACAGCTGCAGTCAAGCAGTAAAATTAAGAACTCAGAACCAGGACACTGGGTCCATGTCATCAGGAGATGCCCAGGGCTTGCATCCAGCCAGAAACTGAGGCTCAGAACTCTATCACCTCCATACCCTTCCATCCTCACACCACTTCTCCCTACCTTTGTTGACCTTTGCTGACCTTCTCTACCCTGGAAGCCCGGACCCTAAACAGGCCATATCTAGAAACTGCCTAGCTTGTTTTGGCCAGGATGTGAAATATTTTAAACACCTAACCCACCACAAGAGTGATCAGTGGCTTCATTTTACATCCACCCTGAAGTGAGGACCCAATGGCAATTAGCTTTTAATTACAGCATTATTCCCAGAATGATAGGAGGATTTACTTAAGGATTTGGGAAGTAGGAAATGTTAAGCGTCTTGGAGGAATAAAGATTGGAAGCAGGAAGTGCAGCTTGATCCAAATGAAGGACTGTCCTAAATTCTGCCGGACCAACCATGGACACAGCAGACAAGTGTGTCTGGGTGAGCTAACAGCTTCCTCCACACCAGAGTTTGAAAGGATAGCTTAAGAAGAGGGGATTAGGCCATTATGGAAAGGACAGTGATGCTTCTCCTTCCAGCCTGACTGGAGAAGCAACCATGGTATGTGTACAATATCCTTTTCAAATACATTTAAAAAAAATCAAATTTACACATTTTCCAAGCATTTCTCTCTTGACAACAAGTGATCACATTAGAATCCTGGAATCCCAAAATCTCAGATATCATCCATTCCAACTTTTTCATTTGACTGATGGAAAATCTAAGGTCCAGAGAGATAAAGTGACTTCTCTCAAATTATTAAAGTTTCCTGTTTCCCTAAGGGTGTTATAATACAAAAAGGTTATTAACCCACGTAACATGGAGAAAGGAGGCCAGTGTAATGTTGTATGTTTGGATGTCTGCCAACTGTGTGATCTCAACTAATTTGCTCATTTCCCTGAACCTCAGTTTCTTCATTTCCAACAACTAGAATAAAAACAGCAACCAACTTCAAAGGGTTGTCGTAAGAATTAAATGAGAAAATATATTTTAAGCATTAAGTGCCATGCCTTGTACTAGTAGGTATCAACAAAATAAGATAATTATTGTTGTTGTTATCTCTACTGATAGCATTAATAGTCTATAGAACTGTGAAATCAGTCGTCAAAATAATTTTAATCAAAAATAATGACATTACTATAACAATAATATGACTAGAATTTCTTGAGTATGTGCTTGGGCACTTTGCTAATTGCTTTAAATACATCATTTCATCCCAATCCTTCTAACTCCACAGATAAAACTACTCCTGAAAGAAACTTAATATTTTGCTCAAAAGCTGATAAATGGTGCTCCTAGGACATGAACTAGATCTCTCAGATTCCAGAATGCACATTGTTGTTCTGAATCAAGACTAATCATCTATAGATAAAGGAGAAATAAAGAGAAGGGAAATGTTTGATTTCATGAGTGAGGTCTTTGACTCTTCTCCCAACTACAACAGATGAAAGGCTGCATTTAGAGCCGAATGGGCCAATATCAATCATTACACTTAACCACATCAGACTTTTATAATAAATGTTTTGGCTGAGTATGAGGTCACTCAATGTCAGCTCAATATCCCTTTAACAGGGAGCTATAAGTCAATCTGCCATCTTAAGATTTATCTCAGATGTACACTAAAATTGGTTGGTTTTCTATTGATTGAGCATTTGAGATACAGAAGTTTGAGAATTAGTTGCTATTTATTTGATGTGTTCCTGTATCCATCAAAATTGGAGCCACATTATCTGCTGTTTTAATGTGTCCTAAAGCTTCCCAAATCTGGCTTCCATAATTGTGTGGAAAATGGCATTCATTCAGAAAATGGTAGTAAATTTTCCTGCTTGTGGATATTCAAAGATTTTATTTACACAGGCTGTTAACCAGGTTAATGTCACCCAACCTGTCCCTAGGGTGGAGGTAAAAGTCGGGGTGTGGGTGAGGCAAATTTCTCAAAGATGCTCAAAGCCGTCTCAAAAAACTGTATCTTTAGTCAAAAGGCCCACATGTTGCAAAATATTGAAAGGAGGGTGCCTTAAATTGTGAAATCTTCTGTGAGGGATCTCATTTTTCTGGAACTCTCTGACATCTGAGCCCTCGTGCTGCTGGAAGGGCTCCAAGAGCACCATAAAATTAGGGCTGGACCTGTCTGAACTGAGTCCAGATCATTTCAAAGTGACTCAAGGCAGGGAAATAAATATTGAACCTAGTTAAATGTTGCTTGAGATTATGCTTGGCACTGGGTGTCCGGTCACTGATTTACTCTTAGGTTACATGGGTTATTTTGAGCTCAAATGGATATGCCAGGGTGGATTCATTCAATGGCAGCAATTATTTGCAAGTGCAGTTACATTTCTGAACATTTAGTGGAATGTAATGTAAAGATTTATGGGATGGCATTGGGTGGGTGGAGAAGATGTCAGAGTCCTTTGTTTCATGCAATTTTATTCCACTCTGGATCACACTGTTTCCCCCACTTCCTTGTCTCCTTTTCCCTACCTTCCTTGAATAAACTGTCTTTTTTTCTTCCTACTTTCTTTCTTTCTTCTTCCTTTCCTTTTTTAGGCAGTAACATAAGTAATGAATGAACAGTAAGAAATCAAGATCAAAGAGCTGTAATGATCTGTAGCTCACCCCACCCCTTTAAACTGCCCAAATATGTAGGGGTAGCTGTTTGGAAAAGAAATGTTTTAAGTGGCCAGTTATGTGTTTAATGAACAGACTTTGAAGCAAAGGGGCCCCATACATAGCACATTTGTACTGTGTACACACCTGCCTGAACTGGCCTGTGGCATTTTCAGTCTGGGACTAATGTTGGGCTTGATACCTCAGTGCCACAAGATAGAAGTCCTAGGCATTCCCAGCCCACTGCCTCCCCTCCCTTCAGCAAGAGGAGAACACTCCCCAGGGCTAAGTTTGATCTTGCCCTGGGATCTGAGGCTCTGGTTTCCGTGTCCAGTCGCAGCCCGTCCAGGCCCAGGGGCAGCATTCTGCTAAGAACCACGTTTGGGGCCCCACAGTCCCACATGGGACTCCTGATCTGTACTATGTTAGCTGTTGACCTCCGACATCTGATCTAAAACTCTCCAAGCTCAGATTCCTTATCTGCAAAATGAGGTTGACAGGAGTTCCTACCTTATGGAGCTGCTGTGAAGATTTAATTGGGGTAGTGTATGGAAACTTGGGCACCTGGAATACAGTAAATAATAAGTAGTAGCAATTATAATAATTCTCTAAGTGTCAAACCACCTCTCTTTCTGAAAGACCTGCAGACTCTGAGCACAGATGTAACCACAGCCCCCAGCCTCTACAGAACTCAGTACACCAGTGAGACAGTTCAAAGGCTTGGCAGAGGTGGAAGACGGGGCCAGAGGAGGGGCCCCACCGCGGCAACCAAACAGGGACTCTCTTACAAGCACATACACCTGTTCCAGACAGGACTGCTCCGGCTCTGACCAGTTTCCACCTTGGCTCCGCAAAGTGCAGGGCCCTGCACAACATGATTTAAAGCACAAACCTTTTTAACTGGCCTATCTTTGGATTAGACATAAGGCAACAGAGTATAGATTAAATCCTGTTAGGAGAAAAATCAATAAGAAATATCTGTTTAACAAAGCTCCAGACTTAGACCGTCTTCCTTCAAAACCTATTTGATCCAACTTAAGTCCAAGACTCACAATTTCCGTGTGTTTAATATTGTGTAGTTCCCAAGGCACGTCCCAACCTTATCTGACTTGAGCCTTCCCCAGACGTTTCAAGGTATGTATTATTATCTACACTTTATGAATAAGAAACTGATGCTCAGAGAGTTTTAAGTCAAGTCCAGTGTAACTAGGCTAACACCTGGCTGAGTTATTTCTTAACTCCAGTGTTCCTGGCATAACACTGTTCAGCTTCTTCTACCCAGTGAAGCTTGGTCATCACAACCCCCACCACACCGACAAATCCAACCTGGCTCTGATTAGAAGTGCGTCCTCTGTAGAGGCTCTGAAGAGGGAATCAGCTGAAGTGGGGCATGAAGAATCTCTGGTTTTAAAATCCAGTCATGAATACGCACCATATACTGAAGAACTTTCAGGAAAGAAACACAATCCAAGCACATCTGGGAGCTCTTCACTGGGGAGCTTTAAGAAGTAGATTGGACATGAGAGGTGATATACTTGGTAAGCCAGTTGAATATAAATACTATGGTAAATTTAATGATAGCATGCCCCAAACTTCAGACCTAAGAGTCTCACCAAAGGCACAAATGAAGAGGAATTTTACAGAGGCAGATCAGATCTTGTGCCTCCCAGCCACAGTGAATTATTTCTGTTCCTCCCAACACAACATTTTCAGAGGGTCCCCATGCCCCCTATCCCCACAATCTTTGCTAAGTGGGGAAGAAAGATCTGAGCTGATTAAAAGATCAGGGCTCCCAAAGAGAGGTGGATGGATCTCGTGATGCTGTTTTCACCCTCCCCCTTTCCTACCATGGAGGACAAGAAGATGGACAATGATTAAATGCGTCCTGGTAACCATGTATGGATTATTCATCAGAGAAAGCATGACTGAAACCATAGCTAAGAGATGATGATTTCAAAATGCCCTACATTTCCCATCCCAACCTGAAGCTGTGGGGGTGGAGTCAGAGCCAACACACAAAGCTTCCAAAGGAGCCCAACTCCTTGACTCGGTCACCGTGGGACCCGACCCTAACTGTACCTCAGCCACACTAGGGAGCCAGAAAGACTGTCTTTCTTAGGGTATGTTCCAAAATGGTTTTCTTGCCTCCTTTTTAGCCCAGAGTGAAACAGGTTGTTTCCTTTGCAGAAAGCACAGCCCTGCCTTTCCCCACGGTGAGAGAAACACTCAGCAGACACCCGCCCTGAGCTGACTGAACTGATGGCTCTCTCAGTAAGCAGCCACTGGACTACAGCTGAGGCCAACTGGAGCATGTCCAATGACGTCTGTGGAGCCCAAGATTTGGTTTCATTAATCTCAGTAGGCAAATCAACTGGGCATTTCCTGGCAGTGGTTTCTTTTTGTTTTTTTATTTTTACTTTTTTTGGCCACACCGTGGGGCATTTGGAATCTTAAGTTCCCAGACCAGGGATGAAACCTGCGCCCCCTGCAGTAGAAGTGCAGAGTCTTAACTGCTGGACTGCCAGGGATGTCCCCCTGGTAGTGTTTCAACTGCCATGGTGGGTCTGATTAGGAAGTTGCTAGAACTACAAGTCCAAAGGTGACTCAGGGAGGGCCTTGGCTTCTGCCAAAGGCAAATAAGATGCCATGGCTGCTCTGAAGGCGATTCCACCAGAACAGAGGGAGGCTGGCAAACCTATCGCTCCCTCCCGAAGGGATGTGACCACCGGCCACCACCACGACACACATCTCTACTACAACCAGAGACAGCTAAGGGGCCTTGGACTACAGGCAGGCCTGAGTGCCTGAAACCAAGGCTTCCTTCCAGGAAGCTTGACAGACTT
The DNA here is from genome assembly GCF_910594005.1 of Cervus elaphus. Classification (NCBI taxonomy): domain Eukaryota; kingdom Metazoa; phylum Chordata; class Mammalia; order Artiodactyla; family Cervidae; genus Cervus; species Cervus elaphus. The sequence continues at coordinate 14,285,211 of NC_057839.1, read as the reverse complement.
CTCCCCAGAGGTGCTCCTCCTCCTCCTCCCGGTGAGGCGAGGTGGTCAACGGCAGGAGCTGAGAGCCAGGCTGCCAAGGTTTGGATCCCAGCTCTGTCCATGAACCGTGTGATCCTCAGTCACTTAACCTTTCTAGGTTTCAGGCTCCTCTTCTACTGAAGGGGATGGTCAAAGCTCCCATACAGCATTCTGAAGTGGCTGTGGGATTAAACTGCATCATCTGTGGTGGTGGTGTTTAGTCACTAGGTCATGTCCCAATCTTTGTGACCCCATGGACTGAAGCCTGCCAGGCTCCTCTGTCCATGGGATTTCCCAGGCAAGAACACTGGCGTGAGTTGCCATTTCCTCATGATTTGTATACAGATTTAGAGCAGGGCCTAAGTCTGAGCAAATGTGGAGTCATGTTAGATGGGATTTCCCTCATCCTGTGCACTAGGCCCACCATGTTCTCCTCTCCCCAAGACTCCATCCTATCTGCCCTGTGGGGTTGTTGTGTTCTGGGCCTTTCTGCCCTTTATCTTCTTTTTTTTTTTAATTGGAGGGTTGACACAGCAGGGGAAGAAGAGGGTAAGATGAATTGAGAGAGTAGCATTGAAAGTTATACATTACCATATGCCCTTTATCCTTTGAAACCTTCTGTCAGCTGTCATATTAAAAAATGTCTGCAATCCACAAATCCATGCCATGCTCAATGTGTTGCCCTATGAGGGGCATTTGTATTCCTCAGGGAGGCAAAGCCTTAGATACAAGGAACGAACATCTAGGAGGAGCTCTTAGATATTACTGGCCCAAAAATGGAAAAGGTTTTTATATCCTGTAGGAGAGCATTAAAGGACAGGAGAAAGCAAGCCGGGACCTTATAATCCAAACAATGATTTTAGGATAGGAAGAGCATATATGACAGGTACCCAGGTGGTGCTGGTGGTAAAGAATCTGCCTGCCCATGCAGGAGAAGTAAGAGACATGGGTTCAATCCCTGGAAGAGGGCATGACAACCCACTCCAGCATTCTTCCATGGAGAATCCCATGGACAGAGGAGTCTGGTGGGCCAAAGTCCATGGGGTTGCAAAGAGCCAGACACCACTGAAGCACCTAACACTTTTCGTACTTGATAGGCAGAGTCAAGGAGGAGAGAAAAGATGATACCACAAAGTGCTTTACAGAAAAATAACTCTGAAGGGAACCCGGTATCTGCAGGTGGGGGCTGAGATGCAGACGCCCTGCTTATAGCACTCATGAGCCCAGAGCTACCAGGCTAGCCTGTGGGTCCCAGGGCCTTCTGAGTGGGAAGTGAGGGATGAATGAGAGAAAATTTCACCTCCTTGTGCTTTTCTCATATCCAAGGGTACAGGCAACTAAGAGACACCTTGGTAAGTCTGTACTCCATCCTCAATTGTCTGGGATCAACGTAACCATTAACCCTCTTTATCTCTCCTCACCTCCCTTACATCTCCACACACAGGCACACACACATACACTCCCCCTCTTTCTAAGCTTTGACAAAATGGGACAACACTAAACACAGACTCTAAAGACCACGTGAGGACAGGTGAAGGGGACCAGGAGTGATCATGTGTGCCCGTGGATACAGGCAAGATTCATCACCAAAGGCTCCAGCTGCTGCGCTCTCTGAAAAGTATAATCTTCCTGCAGGTGGATGGTGACTGTCAACTAAAAACACACAGCCTAAAAGTTGAGAATTATGGCTTACTCAGCAGACTATTGGGTCGCACAGAGTTGGACACAACTGACGTGACTTAGCAGCAGCAGTAGCAGACATACTGAGGACTTAAGCCCAGAAGACAGCCTCTCAGATCATTCAGAGGCCCTGCTCTGAAAAGGTTAGGGAGCAGCCAGGGCAAACAGGAATTTTCAAAAAAAAAAAAAATAAACATCAAAAGATTACTGTTATTTAAATAAAATTAGACATCTCAAGTTAGTGAATTTAGTTAACGCTTTTCTAAATATGGGAAGATACAAGAGTCTGGCCTCATTGAAACCATTCCTCTGATATACACCTTAACAATGTAGGACCTGTATCCTGCTTTTCTCCAACCTGAGTCCCCTCAGGTGCCCAGCTGGCGGCCGACTGTAGCAGCTGCTGGTTTGATGGCCACTGAGGCCTTTGTTTACTGGTAAGGCAGGCAATGATATGGCATCCACTTGACAATCCCACTCCTTTCCACCTCATGCTCAGGCCACCATGAGCCTGCGGCTGGCCACATGGTGGTCAAAAGACAGTGAAAAGGTTTGTTGGTCAGAGGGACAGAAGGGGAATGAGGGAAGCCAGACACCCCCACATTCCCACCCCTGACAGGACATTATCCTCCAGCATGCAATGTGAGGTCTTCTCCGTGGCCAGGGGGCCACCTTGCAGTGAGGTAGTCCAGGGAGGGCTCCAGGTCCTGGAGGGAGTACCTTGACCAGTGCTTTCAACCAGCTTCATGCAGCACGAAGCCCAGTACGTCTCTGCATAGCTCTGGGCATTTAACAAATGCTTTTAATAAGGATGATGCAACCCTCCCAGCCTAGATCTGTCAGGATCTCTAAAGCATGAAATGATCCCTGGAGAAACATACATTATCGGAAGCTTTCCCTTTTGCTTAATTATATTGTCCTAATGTTCATTTTCCACAGGATTTCTCGTCCCCCCAGTCTTCCACCCAAACCTGGCTTCACTGTGGGTTGGATTTACATAAAAGACCAGCACATTATAATTGTGATGATGGATCACCGAAGTTTCCCTGGGTTCAGATTGTTTCCTAATGTGGGTCATTTTTCATCATAAAGAGTCGGCTGATAATGATGTCATTTCCATTGCTTGAATTTCGAGGCAGTGGCCACATATCACAGAGTTTAAATGACTATCTATAGGGCAGCAAAATTGTGTCGTTATCAGTTTAAAGCACTTGCTGCTTTACTCCTGGGGACAAGACAAGAACTGGGGCCCCTGAGAACTCATCAAATGAGAGCAGGATACCAGGAATACAAATCTGTACTGGGAGTTGGGGGGAAGGGAGGGCAGGCAGAGGAGCAAACCTGTTTTGTGTGAAGCTGTGTGGTAAGCATCAGATAAAAACGACAAAGTCAAACTTGACAGAAATTGAGCCACACTGTTGATCACTGGATATCTTAAATGTACCCTCCCACAATCATTTAACCATGGTTCTCCAGCAAGATTAATGAGGAAGAATTGAAGTCACTCATGAGAAGGCGCTTTGGACTAAAAGCCACCTATCAGGCAAGCCAAGCAATGTGCCTCTCACTGAGTGAGTGGGCCTGGGACAGAGTTGGAATAGGACCTCAATTTGTGTGTGTGAAATATGGGTATGAAATGAAATCATATTTAAAACATATAGCTGCATCATTAAAACCCAAGGCTCACAGGTCCTCAATCACCACTGCCCTTGATGTTCCGTTTTCTTTTTGCCTCAAACCACCCTCCCCTGCGGCCCCGCCTTCTAGCACCCTCTAAGACAGCCCACGGAAGTTCACAGTTTGCAGCTTGACCCCAGTCCTGCCTGCCACAGTCTTTCTCATTTGATCCAACAATGTGTTCCTTCCTCTCCAACTTTTTATTTTGAAAATCTTTCAACACACAGAAAATTGTAAGATGAGTACCTAGATTCGCCAGTTGTCCACACCATCTCAAATTTGCTTTATCTCTCTGCACACATACATACACATGTTTTTATTTAACCATTTAGAATTAGTTGCATTAGTTTTATGACTTCAAGACACCACCCTCCATACTTCACAGTATATCTCAAAAGAACAAAAGGTTCTCTTCATTTCCACAACATGATTATCTTATCAAAAAATGTAACATTGATACAATACTATTATCTAATATATAGTCCTTAAGTTCCCCAAATATCCCTATAAATTCTTATGCAGATGATTGAGATGTATACGTGTATATATATTTAAATTAAATATGTATATACAGACTAATAATATAGAGATAAAGATATATAGAGCTATATCTACCAGATTTAATCAAAGAACTCATATTGCATTTATTAGACAAACCCCTTTACTTTGGTTTCATTTTTGCTTTGTTATGATTTGAGTTTGCATTTGCTTTGTTTCGTGATACTTAGGTTTGTCTTAGCAGACACAATTTTTTCAAAAAAGTGTATCTCTGCATAATGGAGATGTATCAAAAGGACACAGGTTCTGGCTTACAGGAATTCTCACTGGGGAAACGCATAATTTGAACATCAAAATGGCTAATCACAGAAATGACTATAGCACATTGGTTGTGGCGAGGGGAAAATATAGTCTGATATGAAAAAATAAAAGTGGGAAGAAATAGAAAAGAAAGCTTTTTACAGAAGAAAATGAACTAATAAATGAGGAAGGAATTCAGAAAATTACCATTTCATAACCATCAGAGTAATAATTCAGACAAGAATCATCCTATCCCAGTCCATATATCTATCTCCCCTACCTCATAGTAAGAACCTAAGTTCCCAACATCCCCAGTATCCTCATTTGCTGGGTCTTGCAATACATGTAGTGGTTCAAGATTGCTACATAATCACCACTACCAACAGCTTATGTAAATTTCCAGATTTCTTGGAAATTTTTTCTTAGAAAAAAAATCACATTGGGAGCACACAGTCAGAACACTGTGTTTAAAAGTGACTTGAATGACTTCTCTTACGTGAGATATTTATCTATTTGATATAAAGTTAGATTCTCCTTTTTCTGTTAAATTCAATATCTACCATTTTTCAACTTTGGTAATTTAATTTTACTTTTTGGAAATACAAACTATTTTACTGTTGAGTCGCCCAGTCATATCTGACTCTTTGTGACCCCATGGACTGCATGCAGCACGACAGGCCTCCCTGTCCTCCACCATCTCCCAGAGTTTGCCTGACTTCATGTCCATTACATCAGTGATGCCATCCAGCCACCTCATCCTCTGACGCCCTCTTCTCCTTCTGTCCTCAAACTTTCCCAGCATCAGAGACTTTTCCAATGAGTCATCTGTTCACATCAGATGACGAAAATACTGGAGCTTCAACTTCAGCATCAGTCGAATAATTATTCAGGGTTGATTTACCTTAAGACTGACTGGTTTGATCTCCTTCCTGTCCAAGGGACCCTCAGGAGTCTTCTTCAGCACCACAATTGGAAGGTATCAATTCCTCGGCAACAAGGTATCAATTCCTCGGCAACAAGTTTTCAACTCTTTGGCAACAATTCTTTGACAAATGAGTTTTACCAAGTGTATGCACTGGTAGTAGCAAACACCCTCTTCCAACAACACAAGAGAAGACTCTACACAGGGACATCACCAGATGGTCAATACTGAAACCAGATTGATTATATTTTTGCCCTAAAGATGGAGAAGCTCTATACAGTCAGCAGAAACAAGACTAGAAGCTGACTGTGGCTCAGATCATGAACTCCTTATTGCCAAATTCAGAGTGAAATTGAAGAAAGTAGGGAAAACCATTAGACCATTCAGGTATGACCTAAATCAAATCCCTTAAAACTATACAGTGGAAGTGACAAATAGATTCAAGGGATTAGATCTGATAAACAGAGTGCCTGAAGAACTGTGGACAGAGGTTCGTGACATTGTACAGGAGGCAGTAATCAAGACCATCACCAAGAAAAAGAAATGCAAAAAGGCAAAATGTTGTCTGAGCAGGCCTTACAAATAAGGCCTTACTAAAAAATAGCTTTGAAAAGAAGAGAAGCTAAAGGCAAAGGAGGTAAGGAAAGATATACCCATTTGAATGCAGAGTTTCAAAGAATAGCCAGGAGAGATAAGAAAGCCTTCCTCAGTGATCAGTGCAAAGAAATAGAGGAAAACAATAGAATGGGAAAGACTAGAGATCTCTTCAAGAAAATTAGAGATACCAAGAGAACATTTCATGCAAAGATGGGCACAATAAAGGACAGAAAAGCAGAAGAAATTAAAAAGATGTGGCAAAAACACACAGAAGAACTATACACAAAAAAGATCTTCATGACCCAGATAACCATGATGGTGTGATCACTTACCTAGAGCCAGACATCCGGGAATGCAAAGTCAACTGGGCCTCAGGAAGTATCACTATGAACAAAGCTAGTGGAGGTGATGGAATTCCAGTTGAGCTATTTCAAATCCTGAAAGATGATGCTGTGAAAGTGCTGCACTCAATATGCCAACAAATTTGGAAAACTCAGCAGTGGCCACAGGACTGGAAAAGGTCAATTTTCATTCCAATCCCAAAGAAAGGCAATGCCAAAGAATGTTCAAACTACTGCACAATTGCACTCATCTCACAAGCTAGCAAAGTAATGCTCAAAATTCTCCAAGCCAGGTTTCAACAGTACGTGAACCATGAACCTCCAGATGTTCAAGCTGGATTTAGAAGAGGCAGAGGAACCAGAGATCAAACTGCCAAACATCCACTGGATCATCGAAAAAGCAATAAAGTTCCAAAAAAACATCTACTTTTGCTTTATTGACTATGCCAAAGCCTTTGACTGTGTAGATCAGAACAAACTGTGGAAAATTCTTCAAGAGATGGGAATATCAGACTACTTTACCTGCCTCCTGAGAAATCTGTATGCAGATCAAGAAGCAATAGTTAGAACTGGACATGGAACAATAGACTGTTTCCAATTTGGGAAAGGAGCACATTAAGACTGTATATTGTCACCCTACTTATTTAACTTATATGCAGAGTACATCATGTGAAATGTCATGGCAGATGAAGCCCAAGCTGGAATCAAGATTGCTGGGAGAAATAGCAATAACCTCAGACAAGCTGATGATACTACCCTTATGGTAGAAAGCGAAAAAGAACTAAAGAGCCTCTTGATGAAAGTGAAAGAGGAGAGTGAAAAAGTTGGCTTAAAACTCAACACTCAGAAAACTAAGATCATGGCATCTGGTCCCATCACTTCATGGCAAATAGATGGGGAACAATGGCAAATAGATGGGGAAACAATGGAAACAGTGACAGACTTTATTTTCTTAGGATCCAAAATAGTCAAAGCTATGGTTTTTCCAGTAGTCATGTATGGATGTGAGAGTTGGACTATTAAGAAAACTGAGTGCCGAAGAATTGACGCTTTTGAACTGTGGTGTTGGAGAAGACTCTTGAGAGTCCCTTGGACTGCAAGGATATCCAACCAGTCCATCCTAAAGGAAAACAGTCCTGAATATACATTACAAGGACTGATGCTAAAGCTGAAACTCCAATACTTTGGCCACCTGATGCAAAGAACCAAATCATTGGAAAAGACCTTGATGCTGGGAAAGATTGAAAGTGGGAGGAGAAGGGGATGTCAGAGGATGAGGTGGTTGGATGGCATCACCAACTCGATGGACATGAGTTTGAGCAAGCTCCAGGAGTTGGTGATGGACAGGGAAGCCTGGCTTGCTGCAGCCCATGAGGTCACAAAAGAGTCGGACTCGACTGAGCAACTGAACGGAAATGAATTCTTCGACCCTCTGCCTTCTTTGTGGCCCAGCTCTCACAACCATACATGACCAGTGAGAAGACCATAGCCTTGACTATATGAACCTTTGTTGGCAGCATGTCGATCAGTGTCGACCTTTGTCAGCTTTTCAGCACCCTGTGTAGGTTTGTCATAGCTTTCCTGCCAAGAAGCAGTTGCCTTCTGATTTCATGGCTGCAGTCACCATCCACAGTAAGTCAAAACCAAGTCAACAGGTACAAAGAAAGGTCCCTTCCCCTGCACCTGGTTCCCACTCAGCCTCATAGATAAGAAATTCCATAACCATCTGCCTTATTTTTATTGGATTTCTTTTTGCAAAAATAAGCAGGTTTATCAATACCTTTTAAAAGTCATTAACATTTGCATCCTTTTCTGTATTGAAAGTGAAAGTATTAGTTGCTCAGTTGTATCCGACTCTTTGCAAACCCCATTGACTCTACCCGGCCAAGCTCTTCAGTCCTTGGAATTCTCCAGGCAAGAATACTGGAGCAGGTTGCCATGCCCTTCTCCAGGGGATTTTCCCAACCCAGGAATCAAACCCAGGTCTTCTGCATTGCAGGCAGATTCTTTACCATCTGAGCCACCAGGTGGCTCATTTGTGTAATAATTGTTTTCAAATTTTGGAAAAGTATATGAGAAAACTCTAAAAGATAAATTCATCCCCAAGCATTCCTTCCCAATTCCTGTTTGGTTCCTGTTTGGAGTTATAGAAAATATCTTTGTTTCCTTTTCAAAGCACATCAGAAAAGGTGGACAGTAGGGAATAAGGAGAATGATGGAGGCCAAACCCAGCCATGTGACTTAGGAAGCTAAGCACCACCAAAGTCCTCAAAATGTGCATTTTTCTCTTGTCTGGGCAGCAAATGAAAAGGTAACTAACTTGCCCCACATCTGATTCTCTTGTCACTGATATAATCAAACAACAGCCCAGGTATAGTACTTCCTAAGCTAAAAATAAATCTCATCACGTCATTCTCCAGCTTAAAACATTTCCATGGCTCCCCATGGCCTGCAGGACAAATCACAGGCTTACAAATTCTTCAGAAGGCTGCTCTCTGCAGCCTTGCATCATGGACACGTACACGTGTTAGTGATTTCGAACCACTTGGTTCTTTCCTCACCCTGCTCTTGGCTTTGCTAACACAGATCCCAGTGCTTGAAACGCTCTCCCCGACAGGGACCAGTATGTCACTGAATGGGCTCCCCTTTGACCAGCCCCATGAAGCAAGTCTGATCTTTAAGCCCCGGGAAGCCTCTCACACCACAAAGCTCCCCATGTCCACCGCTTGGGTGTTAAGTGTGAACTAAGACCCACAGAAATGGCAACTACTTACTGTCTAACATGAGAGAGGTGTGACGGGACACAAGGTGTGCAAGTTTAACCTTCAAGCCAGGGACAGACAGAGGGAGGCTCACAACTGTGACAGCGTGGCTCTTAGCCCCAGCCTATCGGGTCCCGTGCTGTGGCGCATCCCCAAGCCCTCCTGACAGTGAGCATCATTGCCCCTCACCCAGCATCTCCCCTGCCTCTGGCCTCCTAGGTTACCAATCCCAGAGTCTTAGGGTTCTATATGCCTCACCTCTGCCTTCCTTTCTTGCATTTTCAACCAAGTGAGTAAATTAACAGTCTCCTGAGACATCTCTTTTTGACAGCTCTTCTCTCATTCCTGTTTCCTAGATCCTCCAGCAGACCCTACGTAGCACTATTAACAATCCCGTTAAGTCCCAACATTTCATCTTGGTCTGTTTCCTTCTGTTACCTTCCACTCCTTCCTCCCACCTGAAGAGACGCTGACAGAGAAGTGATTTTCAGGCTTTACTACAAAAAAAGATCACCGAAGGAATTTCTGACTCCATGGGTTATGGGTGAGGCCCTGGAATCTGCATTTTCAGCATGGACCTGGAAAGTGGTCCCAGGACTCCTTTAAGGAAAACAGTACGTAGACACGATCTCAGTGCTTTATGTCACCCTTCAGCCTAACTGGCCCCTCTGAATGGTAGAGAGAGCCTTTCTCCTAACGACTCAAAATGACCATTCACCAGACATCATGAGCGGTGTCTGGGCAGACAGTCCTCATCAGCACGACTGCCCTCCGCTGGTCCAGGCAGGAACTACAGATCTGAAACACTTCCAGCTCTAGACCCCACTGGATCCTTACCCTGACATCACTTCATCTCTGAGCTATGAATAATATTTTATTTTCCACTCAAGTAATAGAAATTATTCTGCTGCCTACTTATACCCCCTATTTTATTCATATCAATGCGAGTTTTATTAGAATAGAATGATAATGCTTCTCTATGCATTTCCTTTGTTTGTAATTTTATTTGTTTTTGGCTGTGCTGAGTCTTCGTCGCTCTGCGGGTCTTCCTCTAGCTGTGGCAAGCGTGGGCTACTCTCTGGTTGTGGTGCACAGGCTTCTCCTTGCAGTGACTTCATTGTTACAGAGCACGGGCTCCAGGGCTCATGAGCTGCAGCAGCTGCATCACGTGGACTCAATAGTCGCAGTTCCCGGGCTCCAGAGAACTGGCTCAATAGTTGCAGCACACCAGCTTTATTGCTCCACAGCATGTGGGATCTTCCCAGGTTAGGGATCGCAACCCTGTCTCCTACATTGGCAGGTAGATTCTTCACCACTGAGCCCCCAGGGAAGCCCTCTGTAATTAATTTTTGAGAGATATTTAGATAGTATACAGATTTAGAATTCATAACCCAACTTTTGCAGAAACAATTCTACCAACAGTCATCTAATCACATATACTTTCCTCAAATATGTTATAACAGCTAACTGAGCTTGACATCAATGGAGAGGATAGAGATTAGTGAGAATTATTACTACCACCTGGCAAGTGCATGGCTACTAGAGGGTGTGAAGTGTCAGGACCAGTTATGAACAGGGTTTGAAGGAGGCCGCACAGAGCGCAGTCCAGTGGAAGCAAAGGGTGGGGGCCCGGGGAGCTGTTTTCCTTGTCCTTTGCGACATGAGTGTCAGAAGCCATTTCAGCCAAAAATGCATGTTGTCTTACACGTAAAGAGTTTTATTACACACATAACATAAATTTTATGATTTTAACCATTTTTAAGTGTACAAGTCAGTGGCATTGAGTACATCCACATTTTTGTCTAACCATCATCTCTATCCACCTCCAGAAGCTTTTCATCATCCCAGACTGAAACTCTATTGTTATTTTGATCCATTAACTGGTTTTGGTCACATGTATAAATTTTTTTTGGCATGGTACCTAAATACATGTTAGCTATGTTAACTGTCACAATAACATCAGGGATGTTGGGTCTTCATTTTCGCTTTTGAGTTTCATTTTTTTTCTAAAAAAAAAACAGAATGAAACTCACTATATCTTGACTTTTTATAAATTTAAGATATATTATGGGATCTTAGCGATTTCATTTTTCCTATATCTTAAAATATTTTGCTATTCATCATCTTAGGCATTATTTGATATTAGTCACCAATTATTCTCAATTATGCTAAAAACATTAAAATAATGTGTAATGGAAAAATAATGAAATTGCCTAAAAGGTTCATGCAATAATAAAATAAACCATCACTATTACATCATCCTTCAGTTTTCCTATTGTCTTGCCCAAGTACTACAGCATCTTTCAAGGATTAAGAGAAGACAAGAGATAACATCTTTGTAATTTTTTAAACATCTTTCAGTCAACACAGTTGAGAATTTATAATTTTTATTTTCTACCCATAGTGGCAAAAATAAGGAAATATGCATAGGAAGTTGTTTCACAAGTATTACACAAATCATAAAATCAATGCAAAGAGATTGCATGTAACCAAGATCTCAGACTATGAGTCTTCAGATGATGATATGTTAGACAAATTTTCTCAAACTCTAGAATCATTGAGTGGATACTGTATTTCTAAAGATTAAAAGGCAATGTGGTGGTCTCAATGAGAGAGTCACCCAGTAAGAACTTTATCATGCAAGGTTTTCTGATCAGAATCTGGCCTATCCTGTTTGGCTAAAAAGATGAATTTCAATATTTTTTCATCTTTATGATGATTGTACACCAAAATTTTGCTTGATATGGGTCATAAGCAGACAAGACAGGTATGTGTAAAAGGGTGGATGAAAGAAAAAAATAATGCAATCTACTGATCACAAATTCATGTTTATAAATCTGAAATGTTTTACAATTATGGGAAAAAGATGGCTGTCCTCTCAAAACTATGAGCCATCACATTTTTCAAAAGTATATTTTGATGATGTTAACTGCAAGAAGATAAAAATCAGAAGCAATGATAAGCTAAAACTTTTAGAGGTGTATTTAAAATATGGAATCCGATTTACAAGATGGATATGTTCCAGACTCATACATGACAGTGGATGACTGCGGTTGAATGGTATTCAAAGGAAGTTGCCCATTTTTGGTGTATATACCTTCTAAACCTGGCGACTCAGATGATTAAGAATCTACCTGCAATGAGGAAGACCCGGTTTTAAACCCTGGATTGGGAAGATCCCCTATAGAAGGAAATGACAACCCACTCCAGTATTCTTGCCTGGAGAATCCCATGGACATAGAAGCCTGGTGGGCTACAGTCTACGGGGTTGCAAAGAGTTGGACATGACAGAGTGACTAACACTTTCACTTTTCACCTTCTAAACCAGGAATTGGGATTTTCTATGTTGAAATTTTTATTAAAATTTCTAATAAATCTGTCTTCACACTATCTGTGATTTTACTTCTCCAAATTACTCATAAAATGACTTAAAAATATAAAAGCATAAAAAAAGATTCTTTGGAGGCAAATGGTAAATATTGACAACTATTCCTGGTATACCAAGTGGTAAGTACTCAGTAAACTCTGTTGTTATTATCACAGTCATCATAGAGAGTTTAATCAAGTCCTAGATTTACCCTGAAACAGAAACCACATCCTATGCTCATGAAACAATAAGGACTCATGAGCACCAGCAGGTCTGAGGGATCCTGTTACCACACCCAGCACAAAGCGTGTCCAGTAGGCGATCCCACTGCGGTACTCCAAAGGCCCGTCTGGGGGCCCGATGTGGCCATTCACAGGTAAGCCTTCTTCCTGGACTGTGTGTGACTTGGTGCAAAGCCTGCCAAGATGCACCACTCCCAGAGAGCAGCGCTGAAATATACCCACTACCGCAGGGAGCTCAGCCTGGTGCTCTGTGACAGCCTAGAGCTGGGGGGTAGGGTGGGAGGTGGGAGGGAGGGTCAAGAGGCAGGGGACAAGGGTATACCTACAGCTGACTCATGTTGCTGCGTGGCAGAAACCACCACAACACTGTAAAGCAACTGTCCTGCAATCAAATATAAATGAATTATTTAAAAAATAAACTAAAACAGCTGAAAAGAGGCATCATTCTCCATGACCACCACTTACTTCCGCTGACTCACACAGGACTGAGAAGCCGCCAGAAGACCTGGTAATGTACCTTCCATGAATATTAAGAGCTCAGTCCTTTAAAACAAAAGGAAAAGAAAAACTTGTACACCAAGCTCCTTTAATCAAAGGTTGTGATTGTGAATGAAGAAGGCTATGAGACGTGACCATCGGGCTCGAGGAGGGAGTATCCATTGAAAAACATTGTACCACTGAATCCAGAAAAGGATACCACGAGGGCCACAGAAAGGAAAACAGAAATAGAGGAATTTTTTAGTAACCTTGAAAAGAAAAACATAAGTGGGTAAAGAAGAAAACTTGGTGATTCAAATGTCTATGTTTACATGTATATATGTATATGTGTGTGTGTGTGTGTGTGTATGTACGTATACATACACACATAATTTTTAAAATTAGAAATGTGACTTGCTGGGTTTGTCCAATGCGAGGAATAACTTTCCAGTTACAGAAGTCCAGTCCTTTCCAGTCCCCTTTAATGGGACAAAAAAGTTCCCACACGACTGTGGATGGTCCCCATGCAGCATATAGTCAAGTAGCGACCAGAGGACCACCTGAAAACTGGGCTGCAAAGTCATTCCCGAGCTAGGAGAGAGGAAAACTGGATTCCCTCTAAGGCCTCTTCCATCTGAACTCAGGATAACACAATGGGGAGAATGTGGGTCCTGCCATCAGACTGTCTGGGTTCAAATTCTAGCCCAGTCTTTAGAACAGGGCTGTGGTATGCTGTGGTTAGTCGTTCAGTCATGTCCAACTCTTTGAGACCCCATGGACTGTAGCCCACCAGGCTCCTGTCCATGGGGATTTTCCAGGCAAGAATACTGGAGTGGTTGCCATGCCCTCCTCCAGGGGATCTTGCCAACCCCAGGGTTGAACCCAGATCTCCCGCACTGCTGGCGGATTCTTCACCCTCTGAGCCACTTAGAACAGGGCTCAGTTCAGTTCAGTTCAGTCGTGTCCAGCTGTCTGCAACCCCATGGACTGCAGCACCTCAGGCTTCCCTGTCCATCACCAACTCCCGGAGCTTACTCAAACTCATGTCCATTGAATCGTGATGCCATCCAACCATCTCATCCTCTGTCACCCCCTTCTCCTCCTGCCTTCAATTATTCCCGGAATCAGGAGTCTCCGGCAGAGGCATGGGTTGGCCTGCTGCAGGGTCGGAGGCAGAGTGCAGCAGTGCTTGCATCAGACCTTTTGAAGGAGGTCACCATCATCTTTATTATCTCCACCATAGTTTGGCCTCAGGTCAGGTCAGGTAACAGGGAGGAACACAGCTCCGCCCAATACAAAACATTGGATTAAAGATTTACTGAGCATTGCCCCGCCCATCAGAACAAGACCCACTTTCCCCTCAGTCAGGCTCTCCCATCAGGAATCTTCCATAAGCCTCTTATCCTTCTCCATCAGAGGGCAGACAGAATGAAAACCACAATCACAGAAAACTAACCAATCTGATCACAAGGACCACAGCCTTGTCTAGCTCAATGAAACTATGAGCCATGCCGTGTAGGGCCACCCAATACGGATGGGCCATGGCGGAGAGTTCTGACAAAACGTGGTCCACTAGAGAAGGGAATGACAAACCACTTCAGTATTGCCTTGAGAACCCCCATGAACAGCATGAGAAGGCAAAAAGAACAGGGTTAGAGAGACACTATTTAAATAAACCTAACTTGTATAATCTGTGGGCAAGTGGGGCCCAATGATGACAGTGGTACCCACTTGGGGAGGGCATGTTCTGTTTGCCCCTAAAGACCCCTTTGCAACCTCCACTAGCCTTATCTGCCGACAAGACATCCACCGGCCTGGAGGAAATTCTCTACAGACTCTCTTGTTGGGTGCAAAAGGCTCCTGCCACAGTAGGAGATTGAAGGAAGGGAAAAGGGAGAGAGGGGGGCAGTGAAGCCATGGATAGGATAGGAATGGATAGATAGGATAGAAAGACCCTATCCTATCTGATGGGCTGTGTCCTTCAAGTGAAGGTCACGTGCTCTCCAGGCAGCCCTATCTACATGCTTGCTTCTGGAAATTCCTCCCCTAACCTCAACCCTCCAGGCCCAGAAGTGACAGCTCCTTTGTTACTAGCCCAGAGATACTGCACTTTCTCTTGTGGATCCCTACCCCTGCTTTCACTTTGCAAATAGTCTACTAATTAAACCCTCTTCCAGTGATCTTAATTTGAAGTTGCTTCTGTGCTTTGCTGGGACCCTGATGCCTTTGAGGACGGTTGAGAAGGTTAATGTGCACTTAGAAAACATCATGACAATGATATTTGTATCCTCCTTTCTCCTGAGTTCCACTCCTCTTTAAACCCAGGGTTAACCCTTCTATTTAGTTCCTCTTCTGATTCTTTAACAGAGGAGTCAACAAACTCTGCAAAGAGTCAGACAGTTCATCTTTTAGGCTTCATGGGCTACCAGCCTGTCACCATGACTCAACTCTTTTCTTGTGGGAAAGAAGCAGCCATAAGCAATATAAAAACAATAAGCATGGCTATGTTCCCATAACATTTATGAACACTAATATTTGCATTTTTTAGGATTTTCATGGGCCATGTAATAGTCTTCTTTTGATTATTTTTCAACCATTTGAAAAATATAAAAACCATTTTCAGCTCTCAAGTTATACAAAAACAGGCAGGCTTTGTACTACACTCCATAGTTTGCCGACCCCTGCTTTAACAGAGTTCTGAGATTTAGCATTTATATTACACCAGAGAGCTTTTAAGTTCCAAATTATCATTCTATTTTTCTTCTAGTTTCCTTTTAATTTAAGAAGGCTACAACTTCATTCTTCAAAGCCAAAGCTTGCTAGCTCTTTACTATCATCTTTGCAAATGGCTTCCAAAATCCTGTCCCATAGCACATTCAGACCCCTCCCCTCTACAGCATCTTCCAGGGGCAATGACCCTGAAGCTGTTCCCACACAAGAAACCCATCCCAGAACCATTTCTTCTAGGAAAAGGCACAGCCAGGACTAGCCTAGGGTGTTTCACTCCTGGAGATAAGTGTGGTGTATCTGGACAAAGCCTGTATACTGGCAATGTTGAGAAGATGAGGTTAGTGTTTGCAGGATTCCACCTGATTATGTCTACTACCCATTCAGGACATTTATGTATATCTGATGATTTACTGCTCTGATGATGATTCTCTCCTCCCTTCCTTCCTCCAAAGGCCAATCTGATCAGTTGGTGCAAAAGCTCTGGTAGATAACTAAGCTATTTAACCCACTCCAACAAAAATGACTTATACAGACACAGACATTCTTGAATTTCATCCATCCAGTCTTTAAAATAATTCCTTATCTAAGCAGTGATTTTCAACTCTAACTACACATTAGAATCACCTGGAAAGCATTTTAAAATGCTGATGTGCAAACCCCACCCTACAATGATTACGTTATCTGCGATTTTACAAAGCTTCCCAGTGAATTCTGGTGCAAAGTGAGGCTTTAGAGTTATGGACCTAGAGGGGTGGCCAAGGAAGAAATTTTCAGGCAGCTGAAGGAGGTCATGTCATGGCACACCCATTCAAATCACAAACGCTTTATTTTTCTTACTCTCCATGCAGAGTTGCAAAAACAAAGGCAATTGGGAGAATGGATTAGAAATAAAAATTACTGTGCACCTAGTTGTGTTTTGCTTGTATTAGTAACTTTTCATTCATTTACTCATTCATCCAATAGCATTTATAAAGCTACTCTATGCCAGGCACCCTGCTAAACACTGCATATATGAGGTGAGTAATACAGGCATGATCTCTGCCCTCATGGAGCATATATTCTCATGGGTGGATAGTGTAGAGGAATTGAACTAATTATGACACAATTATTATTTAATGACAATTAAGTCTTACAACCTCAGAATACACCTTCCATGGGTATCCACTTACTTGAGGGAGATCAGGCAATCTGGCTGAGCCTCAAAGCATGAACAAGAACTTATAAAATAAAAAGTGGGGATGGCAGAGGGAACTACATGTGCAAAGGCCCTGTGGTAAGTAGGTAGGAGTTTAGAGCTTTTGAAGAACTAAAGACAGCGTGGGTGAAATTCAGAGAGCAAAAGAAGAATAGTGGGATACATGAGGGCCATGGCCTTGGAGGCCTTATTAAGACACTATATGTTACCTCATTTGTACTTCATTAATGTCTGCATTTTATAGACTCGGAACACCAGTAACATGCTCAGGGTTTCATCACTGGAAAGAGGTGAGGCCAGCACTCAAACCCTCTCAGTTTAATCCCCCCTCTGTACTTTTAAGGTGAGCTGATTCACTACAAACAGAAATTATAAATCCTTGGAGAAGGAAATGGAAACCCACTCCAGTATTCTTGCCTGGGAAATCCCATGGACAGAGAAGCCTGGCAGGCTACAGTACACAGGCTCACAAGAGTCTGACACAACTTAGAAACTAAACCACCACCACCAAATGCCTCTGGAAGGCTTTTCCCAGGTGTTTCGTGTGGGGCCAACCTACCACTCTGAGTCAGCACCCAGATGTGCAGGGTTATTGTTCCCTCCAACAGCCCTGACCCGGGAGGCTCATATTGACAACTCCGCCTCTCTTGCTCATTAAGATACTAGAGGACTCAGAGATGAATAAAATAATGTGTTAACATGAGGCAGGTTTTAACAATGCTTGGAAAGAAAGCAGGCTTTTCTAAGACTAATAGTGCTGGAGGGACTGATTTTAACTGAGAAGAACATTAAATGTGAATCCAGCTCTGATGGATGATAGCCCATGATGATCAAGGTTTAACTGCAATGCCTTATTTGACTGTTGTCTCTGATTTGGTAGTATTCCTAATTTTGTTCTAGCTTGTACCCTCAATCATCTTCTGTGTGAAAGCTCTTAGTCAATCTGAATAAAAGGAGTCTTTTAAAAATGATTTAAAAAAAAAAGAAATTCTAAATCATGTGTGTTTCTATAGTCTCTTTATATAGAAATGTAATATCTGTGCTTATATGTAGATGTATAGATTGTTGTTGTTCAGTCTCTAAGTTGTGACCAGCTCTTTGTGACCTCATGGGCTATATATAGCATGCCTGGCTCCTCTATCCTCCACTATCTCCTGGAGTTTGCTCAGATTAATGTCCACTGAGTCTGTGATGCTATCTATCTCATACTGTATTGCAGGCAGAGTCTTTACCACTGAGCCACCAGGGAAGCCCAGATATATAGATAGGAAGGAACAAAATAAAAGAAATACAAGAATCAGCTTTAGGGAAATTAACCTTCACTTTATGAAGGAAAAGATCGGCCTGCACCTCCAAGTCAGTCTGCAACAGAATTCGAAAAAAGTTCCTATCATTGGACCACAATAACAATCATCAGAAAAAAATCATTCATTGATTTATTTATCAGTATTTATAAGCATTACATACCAAGCACTAGAGACACAGATGAAAATACAGAATCTCAACACTAGTAGATCTTACAGTCTTTTCTAGAAGAGAGGATAGAAGCAATGTACTTAGCCCAATTCAAATCAGAAATTCTTAAAGTTTAACAGAAGAAAAGAAAGTGGTGATACTTTATAGTTACTATTTATTTCTATGAGGATTATCTTTTTCTACTCTACTCCTTCCCCCAAAGTTTTTCAAATGTGATCATCCAAAAAATTAAGGTCAATAAAAATTGCTATTTGGAAGACCACATTAAGCAATGGGCAAGGACATTCTGGAGCACGATCAAAAAATTGTACAAATTTTGGAAAATTGTACAAATCTTTCCAAAAAGCTCTGATCCAGTTCCAAAATCAGCAATGTACATGAGATTGCTCC
Organism: Cervus elaphus; assembly: GCF_910594005.1. Taxonomy (NCBI): domain Eukaryota; kingdom Metazoa; phylum Chordata; class Mammalia; order Artiodactyla; family Cervidae; genus Cervus; species Cervus elaphus. The sequence continues at coordinate 14,266,539 of NC_057839.1, read as the reverse complement.
AATCCTCTTCCAGATGGTTTGAGGAAATGGGAGCTGAGTCCTAGACATAATGCTTAGTATAAGAGATAGAAATGGACAAATAAAAAGCTTCATTAAAATCCTAAAATAAAATGGAAAAGTCTGCAGCAGATGGTATGGATTATACACAGTTAAATGTCTGACAAAGGCAGTCATGATTTTTTTTTTTTTATCAGCAACAAGGATTTGGGAGAAAATGGGAGGACTGAATTATAGAAAATACAGTATTGATTTTTGAAAATGGAAGTAAGATTATCCTAATCAGTACCTCAGGTAAACTTCTTCAATTCCTATTAAAATGTTCAGTTTGAGTCTAACAATCAAGGAGACTCCTCAGCACACTTTCCTGAGACCCAGTGGGAGGTGGTGGGGAAGGAAAAGGGCCCGTCTTCTCCTTCTTCTCCAAAAAACAGCCAACAACTGCTCAGAACAGTTGACCTTGGGGGACCAGTACACCTGCCCACGGTCAGGAGAGGTGACTAAGTGGGGAGGCCCTGCTAAGTTCCACACACCAGTCTATTGCATATCAAAATCACACCATGTGTGTATATATATGCACATAGGTACACATGTACATATACATCGCCAGTCACCCTCTTTCCTCTCTTAAGAGCTATTTCTTCTGCCCTATCACCCAGCTAGCACTCGGCAAAAGAGAAGAGACTCAGGCCACGAGAGCGCAATGAAGCCTCTCCCAATGTATTCCCCAAGCTAAGACGCATAAGAATACCTTCCTGGTCCTCTTTGGAGACAACTAGGCCAGAGTTGCGCCTAAGAACAGCCTTCTCTTTCTCCCTTCCAAGAACACTCCAGGGGCCATCTCCTGCAGTGTCATGTCCTACAGTCACCCTTCTCTCAAGTAAAATGTTAAAAGTGGCAACAGACTATAAGAACTTTGCTTTCAAGGGCCACAAATGCTTACCAAACTATACTTTGTGCCAGCCCCACCCACATCAAATTTATTCTCATTAATACTTTGACTCTCATTTTCTCAACCTCCAAGATTATGAACCTTAATTTCATCAGCCAACCATCCCAGTTTCCTGGATTTGAGCATACGCAGTTGTCTGTTCATCATACCCATTATGATAAGTGTCCTTAGTAGGTTGTCAGCTGCCTCTGATGTGTAAATGTGTGGCCTAGACTCACTGAAAGTGTGGTTCCAGGATTAACAACATCAGCAGAATTATTAGAGAAGTGCAAAGCAAAACTACAATTAGGTGCCAACTCACAAAGGTCAGAATGGCCACCATTAAAAAGTCTACAAATAACAAATGTTGGAGAGGGTGTGGAGAAAAGGGAACCCTCCTACGCTCTTGTTGGGAATGTAAGTTGGAACAGCCACTATGGAAACAGTATGGTGGTTCCTCAAAAACTAAAACTAGAGTTGCTATATGTTCCAGCAATTCCACCCCTGGGCATGTATCCAGACAAAACTATAATTCAGAAAGATACATGCACCCCAGTGTTCACAATAGCACTATTCACAATAACCAAGACATGAAGACAACCTAAATGTTCATCAACAGATTACTAGATAAAGAAGATGCAGAATAAACACAACAGACTATTGCTCAGCCATAAAAAAGAATAAAATAATGCCATCTGCAAAAACATGGATGGACCTAGAGATTATCATACTAAATGAAGCCAGAAAGAGAAAGACAAATACTGTGTGATATCACTTACATGTAGAATCTAAAATATGGCACAAATGAACATATCTATGAAACAAAAACATATTTATAGAGAACAGAATTATGGTTGCCAAGGGGAAGGTGTGGTGGGGAAGGGAAGGATGGGGAGTTTGGGCTTAGCAGCAAGCTATAATATATAGAATGGATAAACAACAGATCCTATTATGGCACAGGGAACTATATTCAAAATCCTGTGATAAACCATAATGGCAAAGAATATAAAAACAATGTATATACATCTAACTGGACTATTCTGCTGTATAGAAGTTAACATAACATTGTAAGTCAACAATACTTCAATAAAAAAGACAAGAAATAAAATACAAATATCAGAATGAAAAAAAAAAAATCAGCAGAACTCTAGCCCTAACCCCAGATCTCCTGAGTCAAAATCTGCATTTTAACACTACCCCGGATGATCCTTATGCACATGAAAGTTTAAAAATTACTGAGAAATAGGAGTACTCTGTCTAAACTGCAAGGCACTTATCATACTCCTGAATACAGGTTGGGAGTAAACATGAAACGTTAACTGAGTCACTAGAATCGGATTTTACAGAGATAATAGGGGAATATCTAATAAACAGCTGCCAATACTATTTACATCTTGGCTCCATAATCTATGTCTCTTATATGAAGCACTTTGAGAACTCAATGGCTCTATGTATTTAAGTGTTAAGTGCCAGAGAAGTTCAAAGAAAGGAGAGCTTGATGTGGGGGGGAAATACCATTGAGACAGTAGGACTTGAACCAGAGATAAGTGGATAAGACCTTGCTAAAATATGACTACTAGGAAAGTCTTGTAAATCTAAAACAGATGGATTGAGTTGTCAACTAATGCTTACCAACCATGTGAACCTCAATAAATCGCTTCTTTTCTCTAAGCCTTAATAAACCAGGAAGGTAACACAGCAGAGTGGAAACATGATTTGGTGTCAGAAGGACCCACCTCCAACTCTAGCCAGACTATGTCACCTTGGGACAATTACCTTCCCTTGCTAAGCCTCAGCAGCCTACCTAAAAATGAGAGTAATACCTGAGAATTCAATAATAGGAGAATAAAGTTCTCAGATGTATCTGTTGCATAACAGGTGGTCAACTAACATTACCTTACCTTTGCTCCTCCCTTCCTCTGGCAAAGAATTGGGCCAAGAGAAATGTAAACTAAATCTAGATCTGAGTTGCCAAGGACAGTCTGGATGAGGAAAGTCTTAAAGAGCTCGATTTTGATGGGGCATGAACTAAGGGTCATCGTGCAAAGGTGAGATCAGTATTTTAGGAAGGCCAGCCTAGTAGTGTGTCCAGGATGGACTAGAGAGACAGGTGATTGCAACAGTGAATTGGCAACTTCACTGAAATGCATAAAGGACTTTGTACCAGCTTTCACAGCACATCCACGTGGATCATTTGTCTCTGCTTCCAGATCTACTCTGCACTTCACCTGCTCTAACCTGCATATTTGAGGACTGGATTTCTTGCCAACTGGCTTCCTGGTAGGAACAGCCAATGGGAGGCTAGAAAGCTTGAAGTAGGAGAAGGAAGCAAGCTGTTTATCCTTTCCTCTCCCTGCTCAAGGTGGCATCTTACAGCTTATTTCTCCTGGGTGCCTCCAGCTCCAACAGGCAACCCTGGCCTTTGGGCTCCCTGCTTCCACCAGGCAGCCTTTGCAGAACTCCCAACTCTGGGCTCTGCTGACACCTCCCCACTCTGTGGTCTCTCTGGTGTTAGGGTGTGACAAGCTTCCAGCCACCGCCAGCCTCTGAGTTGCTGTACCCACTCCTTCTTGCTTCTCAGTTTTACCATCACCTGGGTAACCATACTAAAATATAATAAAACTATAATATGGCTTCCTGTACTATATTATTCCTTCTATTGAAAGATTAAAAGTTGTTTATATTTCCCAACTAGACCTTATCTGACACAGCATCGAAATCACAATACATCTCAGATGATTTTTTATACGATGATGTGGAAAATATACAAATAAAAGCTACATAATGACTGATCTTCCACTGAAGAGTAGGAGAGAAATTGGGGTCAGAATTCTCCAACCAAAACATATCACGAATCCATTAACACAGGATAATTATTAATCTGGGAATGTAGTGGTACCTATGAGCATGTCACATTTAATTTAGCACTCACATGTGTGATGTGGAAAGGTGAATAACAAATGCAAAAATTAATTCCACAGGTCTACTCAGGAGATGCTGCAAATACCCAAAAGGATGGTAAGATAATCATACACACAAAAAAAACTTACAGTTAGAGAAATATGGGCAGGATATGGTGGTGAAACTTATCAAAATGCATAGCTGAATCAGAATAGTATAATGAGATACTGCCCCAAAATCACATTTGCATAGTTAAAGCAATCAAAAACACAGATATTCCATGGGTAGGAAAGAAAGTAAGAAATGAATAAAGCTGAGAAGACCGAGGAGTGACAGTGCAAATTTGTATGTAATTTTGAAATACGATGGAGGAAAAAGAGCCTAGTTAAGTTGAACTTTAACCATAAACACCCTGTGGTTTTTTTTTTAAAAAAAAAAAAAAACAACGATGAAAGATACTCTCTCTCCCTCCAACTTCCAATCACTCCCCCAATTTACACACTATGGATCAGGTCTTATTCGCTATGTCTTATTCAGTGTTGTGTAGCTCAATAAAAAAAGGAGAAAAATATTAAGAATTGCAAGAACTCTGGGAAATAAAATCTGAAAGATAATCAGCTAGAGGATATGAGTGATAAAGGAAGCTGAAAAAGCCAGATTGGCTGAACAATCCTATTTCTAGCACAGACCCAGAGAAAATCAGGCATATTGTATGGAGCAAACAAATTCCAATTAGGGAATAGATCTCAATGTTGACCTAATTATCAAGTGTCCAGCTTTCATTTTTATGGGATGAATCCAGGCAAGTAAAATAAATTCTTGGAGACAAAACTGACCTTTCTAATAAGGAAAATGACTTCCTCTTTTTCCACGAAACTCCAGATGGTCAAAAAACAAAAGCCCAGTATATCATTTTTTTTTGTTCAGCTTGAACCTTAAATCCTTCTATAAGGATAATATTGACTTTGAGGGATCCAGACAGTGTGTTTCTATGTGGTCAAGAAGGGTTCTCTTTTAGGGAAAGAGGAGTTCAAAATAAGGACAAAACCTCTTAACTATGAAGGATACAGCTGGTACAAAGTAGCAGCCACCAGTAAGATGGCTTGCTCCCTAGTAAATTATTAGGTGAACGAAGAATAAAGGATTAAAGTGAAGCACTCATAGCTCCGTGTTAAGCTGGGCTGTTATAATCTAAGTATTCATGAGAAACCATTTTAGAATTTAGAAGTGGGTGGGAGAGAAGTAACTCAAGTCAACTGTAATATAGTAAGGGTCTGTCACATGATCTAATTACAGAAATGAAAGCAACTCAGGAATTATGTGGCCTATTCAAGTCTGCAGGGAGGACGAACAAAGAACATAATTATCCATCAAGCCTGTTGATGAAACAATTACTATTTAAAGCAGATATAGATTTAAAATTAATTTGCTTCTGCATTCTGCGGATTTGGGGACGGAGATAAACAGTGTTTGAAGTTTAATTATCCATGTGTAAGATGAAGGGGCTCATTTCAATTCGGTTAGCACTGTAGAGCGTTGGGATGGTGTGAAAGGAAGGACCTGACTCGGCTGCAAGTCCCAAAACCTGTGATTAAAGTGAGCGAGGAGGCTCCCTCAGCCTAATCCCCACAGGATGTGGTAATATCACAGGAGAGAGGGTGCAATTGCAAATTAATATTTAAATGAACACTAGTTTGAAATTTACCTGGAGGGGGAAACACACTATCTCTAAAAGAACAGAAGAGGGCCAGCCAAAGAGCTCCAGACTCCACAGCCATGCAATCTAGGGAGTGGAGACCTTCACGCATGTTTGAGCAAAGAGGACATCTACCTGCCAGCTACTCTGAATGGACTGATTCTTATCAGAGGCCACGTGGGCAGTGTCCCAGGACCAAACAGCAGGGCCGAGGGGAGGGCAGGGTGAAAGGGTAAACTGGAGCTGGAGTGCAAGATGAAAAACAGAGACCAGAAAATTCAAAAGTTAAAGAATGACTATGGAGATGCATGGAATCGTGTCTGTGCTCAGACATCAAAACCCTCTGGGACAGAATTTCCAGATGTCAGATCTACTCACTGGCTGCCATGGAGAAGGTATGCTCAGTGACCCGGTCATGCTCAAAGCGCTTGGAGCAGGGGGCTCTGTGGCGTGGTGGTTCAAAGGGTGGACTTGAGATTGGACCAGCATGTGTGTAAATCCAGCCCTGTCACTTTACAATTTTGAGACCTTCTCAAAGCATTTGGCTCTCCAAATCCCTGCATCTCATTGATGACATGACTTTCATTCTTTCCTCATTGGATGGCTGTAAGTATTAAAGGTGGTTACAAGACAAAACCTCAGCATCCTCTCCCTCCTAAACTTCCAAGGTGTTTGGGTAAAGAATCTCTTAAAAGTAGATTGCAGAGCTCAGAAACAGAGAGACTCTGCCTCCTCACCTAGCTTCCCTTTCCCTCCCCACCACTCTCGCTGCTCAGCCTCCTTTAATCCTCCACTCTCTCTCCCGCTTGAAGGTCCACCCATTCACTTTTGTCTTTGCCTGGGAACAATTTCCCTCCCTCCTCCGCCTTAAGCATTCAACATCTATTTATTCTGCAGATCTCAACTCACGGTGTCTTGGGTGGTAGTTAGACGCTCAGGCTCTGAGGACAACTCATTACATTCAAAATCCCAAATCCACCATTTACTATCTGTGTGACTGTCACCCATCTAAGAGTCAGCTTCCTTACTACAAAACAGGTATGAATGTCAGCAGAGGTGGGCCTCATACTGTTGTTGGAAGGGGCTCAGGAATGAATACGTGTGACAGTCTCAGCACACAGCCTGGTCACGGGGAGCACTGCTTTTGCCAGACTCTCCAAAGCCCTCCCTTCTTTGTCACTTGTCAGGGCGGTGACTTTATGTTTGTGTGATTATTTCAATCTGCCCGTCTCTCCACCAGAATGGAAGCTCCACATGGGCAGGAGCTTTCCAGTGTTTAGCCCGCAGAATAGATTCAGTTCCTAGCAGAATACACACCCAAGCATACGCTGAGGAATAAATGAGTGTAAATGCTGAGCACAGTGCCTGGCGTATTCCAGGACCTCAATACTAGCTTTTCAGTAATAACCCACTGATAATGCCAACTGATAAGTGAAAGAATTAATATTCACTTTGCCCCAAGGTTCTCAACTAGAAGTCATTTTGCCCCCCACCCCACCCCACCCCAGGGAAGACTGGCAATGTCTGGGTGGGCAGGGAGAGGGGCATGTGGGTGCTACTGGTTCCTAGTATTCAGAGGCCCTGCTAAACACCTACAATGCACAGGGCAGCCTTCCCACGACACAGAGCTATCCAGCACAAAATGGCAATGATACTGAGGTTGAGAAACACTGAATTTTGCCTTCTGTCATTTTTCCCTGACCAGTTAATTCTCCAGTTGAGTTTCAGCAGGCAAATCCAGCTTAAAGGAATCATTGTCACCTTTCATCCTGTCCATTCCTGTAGGTACAAGGCCATCTTTGCCTCCCCCTCTGTCCCCAAACTCTGGTGGCCTAATGAACAGTCTTATTTCTTCTCAACCCTGTGACCAGTGGGAGCTTGAAATGTGGGCATGTGGGTGAGGCTGAAGAAGAGCACACACTCCAAGATATTACTCCCTTTGTTCCCTCTTTTGCCTCATACACATATTCTGAGTTTCAGCACAGCTTCGGTAGAAGCCAAATGTGATTACCACTACTTGGCTTTTAGAACAGAGCTCAGTTATAAACTCAAATGTTTCAAGAAAGTTCAGGTAGCCAAAATGTAGAGCAGGGGCCAACATGTATGAACTCTCAGGTCTAATACACAGGTCACTCTAAGATCCAAGAGAATTTGCTCCAACAATAAGCCCTGGGCTCAAAATGGTCAAATGTAGTCACGGGGATGAATTATAGGATCTGAAAAAAAGTAGGATAATGGAACAAATGCTCTGAAGTGGCAATCCAGGTAATATCAAATGCACCAATACACATGAATGTTAGACTTTAATACAAATTTTAAAACTCAGCCTTTAGTTGACTGCATAAAATGACATGTTCACAATGGTTAAAAGTATGTCAAACAGAAATTACAAGTGTTGCCAAGGATGTGAAGAAATTGAACCCCTTGCACATTATTGGCTAGAAGGCATAATGGTTCAGCCACAGTAGAAAACATTTTGGTTGTTCCTCAAAAACTTAAACGTAGAGTCACCCTATAACCCAGCAATTATATTAATACCAGTAAAAACTAGGCATAGAACCAAAAGAATTGAAAAACAGAGAAACAAGAACATAGATGTATATATTCACATCAACACTATTCCCAACCCCAAAATGTTGAAATAACCCAAATACCCATCAACAGATAAATGGATAAATAAATGGTGGTATATCCTTACAATGGAATATTATGCAGCCATCAACAGTGAAGAGTACTGATACATGCTACAGCATTGGCAAACCTACAAGAAGAGTATGCTAAACAAAGTCATGTAATATATGACTCTGTTTATATAAAATTCTAGAATAAATAAATCCACAAAAATAGAACATGCATTAGTTGTTTCTAGGTGCTGGACAAAGAGAGAAATGCAGAGAAATGCAGGAAAACTGTTTACTGAGTAAGAGATTTTATTTATTCACACAGATTATCATCTCCTTTAAATTAAGACAGAAATGCTTTGGAACTAGATGGACATGATTGCACAACACCGAGAATGTACTGAATACCACTGAATTGTTCACTTTAAAAATGGTTGATTTTGTTATGCAAATCTCATCTCAATAAATTACTTTTTTAAAGCATGTCAAAATCACACAAAATTGACTAACATGGAAAGAGAGAACACTTCAAAATGGAAATAGATATCGTAGCCTGAGGGATTATGTGTAATTTATTTTTGCAGTCTTAATATTATTTTGTTTTCAAAGTAATACATATTGACTATAAAAACTTTATAAAAGACATAATAGCACCACTAAGAATATATGAGACTCTATGAATAATAGTTCCAATTCAGTATCAAATTAACTTTGCAATTAAAAAAAAAACCAAGACCCTGGGCATTAAGTAATATAAGCCTACACTGTTGAACATCTCTTTCTGCTATAACTTTTATTATAAGTTTATTTCTTTCTAATGGGCAGAGGCCAGGCTGGGGGACCAAGAGTTGCAGGGAAGTAGGTAAGCCTTTTTGACTAAGGCCTCTCTTCAATCCTTCCAGCCACGTCAGGCCAGTATATCTGGCTCTTACCAGGCTGACAAAATCTGGTCTCTGTTGTACAGAGTTCAAGAAAGCCTCCTTCTCCACATCTGAGCCACCAACCGTCCATGAAAGAAACTAGAATTTCTACTTCTTTCCCTGAAGAACCTCCTTCCTGCCCACAGCAAGAAGTATCCATAAACTATCGTGCTAGTAAGCTCTGGGAATGGGGTGATAGGGGCTTAGTATTCCTGACTTAATGAAAAAGATCACTACCTCCAAAAAATTCACAAATGATGGTGAATTCTATGTCTCACGAGCTCTCGTCCAACCAAACCTTTATGAGCATGAACATGAATAAAATGAAAAAGGAACAAAAAGGGGAACAGAAGTGTGGAGCTTGGCTCAGCAAAGAATGGATACATTACCAGCGAATGAGCAACAGTCAAAGATCCATATTATAACCATACCAGAGTGATAACTGTCTCTATGAAAAGACACCATCCCAATTCACAGATCCAGAGGTTTTGGTTTTAAATATTCACTCTTACCTTCAACCATCAATGGTCTCTCTTTCAATCCAATTTTATCATCAAAGCGTCAGCTCCAATATCCCTCCTCTTCTTGCAACACTTGCTCCTTCTGTTTTCAGAGTAAACCTGCTCTTCGTGAGTCACTTCCTCCTGATTAAAAAGACCAAATGTCAAAGGTGTGTACCTATCCTAGCCCTCCTCCCTAAACAGACTGATAGGAACAAAAGAACACCAGTTTACAAAAAAACGGCAAAGGAAAGAAAGTGGAAGCGTTAGTCACTCAGTCGTGTCCAACTCTTTGCAACCCCATGTACTGTGGCCCGCCAGGCTCCTCTGTCCATGGGATTCTCCAGGCAAGAATACTGGAATGGCTTGCCATTTCCTTCTCTAGGGGATCTTCCTGACTCAGGGATCGAACCAAGGGCTCCTGCGTTGCAGGCAGATTCTTTACTGGAAATAGACTAATTGTCAGACTCATCAACATTGACATAAAAGGGCAGAGAATTTTCCAAATATGGAGTTGCCTCCCTGGCTTGGAAAGTCTATCCCACAGCTGATGGAAGGTACCAATTCTTCTACATGTCCCCAGGGAAGTTAGCATTAATGGTTTTCCCAAAAACAGTTGCTTGAGAAAACATCACCAAAGCAGACAAAAGAAGCCAAGCCAGCTGGCCTTGCTCTGCTCCTTGCAGTGCGTGACGCGCAGACACACAGAGCCCACAGCAGGGTCCCACAGAGTAACGCAATCGAGAGAAATAAAGAAGAGACAAATATTTATTCAAACGCTCAGTGTCCTCTTGCTCTGTCTTGTCATGATATGCAGACATGAGAAATCACAGAAGCTTAAAAAAGAAGTGAATTATGCTCAGCATATACTATGGGGTTATGGGATCCAAGGGTCTTCACTTCAAGTGTCTTTCACCTCTGCAGAGGTGGAATTTTAGGTCTTCAAAATGGTACATTTCCATATAAACCAAAGTGGCCACCAGATGTAAGGCACTCACAACCTAATCTATGACAAAATGGAAAAGTCAAAATGCCCTCGTGAGCCATTTGGTATCACTGAATTTTTCCTGGGACACTCTACTGCCTGTAGATATGCCCAAAGTCAGTTCTAGCTGGCTTCTGGAACAAGGCAAGTGGTCAAGATTTATTCAGGCCAACATCTGGAAACAGGCATATTCCAGTTAACTCTGTGAAAAAGCACAGTCATATCCAGGGACTGCCTTCTCCCCACCCCACCCCGATCTCTGCCCGCCCCTCCTCTACCAGCCCAAAAACCTTCATGGTGCAATATGTCTCTAGTAAGTTTTAAGATAGCATCACAAAATTGGACAATAGCTGGCAGTGATCATCTCCCAGACTTGCCAGACTTTGTATTTTTTTAGGGTGGAAAGCATCTAATGGCCATGAGTACTTCATTTAGTGTTTTCCTAATGCATTGCAAGAAGTTCACTCTCTAGCACCGAACTCTGCCAAGGAGCCCATCTCAGCCTCCCATTCAACTTACAGAGAAACATCATCCAAATCTTTTATGAAGCTTGTCCCAAATGCTCAGAGTTTGCAGAGTACTTTGCAATAATTTAGTAGCCTTCACTCAAGACACACCTAGAGAAAAGAGATTGACCACAGACTATCCATTTTTACTTTATAGAGGGAGACCCTGGAGTCTATAGGGAGGTTTACAGCTGGTGGCCAAGTTCTTTTTGGAATTATAAATGAAGTTCAAGTCTAGACTTCCAGACCTTTACCCTGGGGCCCATCCCACACAAAGAAGGGGCAGCTGATTCCACTGGGAAGGGGACCCGTGACTGCAAGGTCTTCCTTTTGGATTGGTGATATTTCATTTCCCATTAGAGTTACTGCTTGGAAGGCTTCTTAGACGAAAGTCTCTCTTGAAGTGTTTTAAGATGTTGCTTTTCAGGAAGAAGTAAATGTTCAAATATCTGGATAACCTAGTACCACCCACATGAGAACAGGTCCTGACATGATGAGATCCAGGGCAGACAAGTTTGTAAAAGGAAGCTAAAAAGGAAGAGGGGGGGGGGGGGGGATGATCCACAGCAGGGGGTGGTCTAGGACCAGAGCACAGGAAGCAGGAGGAGAGGGGTAAAGCGATGGGGGTGGGAGAGAGGAAATGAAGGCACCAGACACTTGGCTGGTGTGAAACGCAGCAGGAGGAGCAGAGGAAATGAAAACCAGACGGCTGAGTTGACAAATCTGCCTGGGCCAGCACTGTGTTTACTGGCACACGAGGAGGAGACCCCAGGGAAGGGGGATGCGACTGGTCTTTGACACCCTGCCCTCCTTGGCATCCTCAGGGAATAATAACCTCTCACAGAACTGTGAGACTGGGTGGAGTGTCAGGAGCAGAGCAGGGGAAAGATGTAGGAGAGCGTCAGAGGTTCTTCAGGTTGGGAAGAGTGGGGTGAGTCAGAGGCCCTGGAATTTCCCACTGGCTAACTGTTCTTGGGCCCGTCTCCTGGGGAGGTGGGCAAGCCGGCACAGTTCACCCTACAGTCAGGCATCAGGGAGTGACTCCGGAGCCCATCTAGGATCTCGGATTTCCTAGGAAAGAGTGTGTGAAAAGAGCTAGCAACACCCTGCTCCTGTCCTGATTCTGGTGTGGAAACATGTTCATCAGCCCCATGCTCCTCTTCCCTTTTCTCATCCCCTCTCCCCACATCTCCTGCAGGCTCCTTCTAGTATGACCGAGACAAAATTGTGAAGAAATGCGGTCTACTTCTTTGATAAAATATAACTACTGAGGGGTACGCATTGATAAACCTTACCTAAAAAATGAGAAAGAAATTTAGATACTTAAGTTGCCTATGGATTCCCCTCTGTATACAAACATTCTTCACATTTTAACTTCATCGCCTTCGGTGGTCTCAGCCCCACTTCCTGGGACACCCAGCGGTTGATGCTGGTGTCTGGCTGCTTTCAATTCTATCAGGATTCACCCCAAGGGAAAGGACCTAATGCTCCTGGCCTTTGCCAACAACCTCTCCTGATCATCTTACCAGCAAAATGTACCTGTCCTGTGCTCCACTTGCTGAGGACTCTGCTCAATGCTGTCTGTTCTGATACATTCACCTATGTCAAAAGAAAACACATGCCTTATTTTTTTTGAGAAACTCAAATGAGAGAAATCAGTATATACAGGTGAAGTGTTAATATTTTGTTATTATCAGTACATTAGCCCTTACAGGTAATAAGCTGACATTTCAGGCAGGACTGAGGGAACTCTCATCTAAACCAACGGTTGTTTTGGAAAATTTCAGGCATCAGGCAGGCTGACCTGGGCACAGCAGGCTGGGTGAGCGGAACACAGGGAGAGATCGCAGCTTTGACTCTGACGTGTTATAAGCCAGGTGCCCTCTCCTCATGTGCTCACTGCCCACCCTGTGGCCAGCCCACATTTACTTCATTCAATTGAATCTGGTGGGGAGAACCTTAGATTGATCTATTATAGTTAATAAAATTAAGTGTTTGAAGGACACAAGAGCAATAATGTACAGTTAGTTCCCAATTATGGTAAATAGCATGCCTGAGGGCCAAATATCTTTTAAATTTTCTGCAGTTGGCAAGGAACCATTAGGAGCTCACTCACTACCCTAGACAGGGGCTGAACTGCTTCTATTCAGGGAGCCTGTCAATTCCCAGCTCTGGAATATCATACCTCTCTGAGCCTCAGGTGCTCATCTATTAAATGGGGATAAATACACCCATCTCATCAGGTTGTAAGGATTCAATGTAATAGTTATATAATATCTGCAAGCACATAACTCAGGACTTGTTACATATGAAACACGTGAAAAGAATAGCAAGTACAGTAACTACTCCCAGGCATTTTTGAGAGTGGAAGTATTCAGCCTTCAGGACCTCCCTGGCAGTCCAGTGGTTGACTCTGCCCTTCCACTGCAGAGGACATGGGTTCAATTCCTGATCAGGGAACTAAGATCCCACGTGCTACACAGCACAGCCAAAAAAAAAATTTTTTTTAATCTCAGAAAGAAAAAAGAAGAAATATTCAGCCTTCAACAGGTACTGGAAGGTAGCTGTGTTATCTACATATTAGCCAAGAGACTTGGAAACCATTTGGGTTTGGGAGTTTCACATTGCCCTTTGAGACAGCTGGCAAACCCATGAAGTGTCTCAACCTCAAGGACAGGAATTTCTGCCCTAGAGATAGACATGACCTGTCTACCCGGAGACAGAACAGAGGGCCTGGCCACCCCCATGAGATTTTTTCCTCCCACCAAGCCAAGGGCATACCCGCTCCGTGTCCTTTTCCTGACCTCACCCTTTCCACCCACCCCCGCCCCACCCGCTCCGGGCTGTGAAAGCCTGCAAGAGCCTGCCTAATCTCAACTCCAGGAGGGCTCTTTGCTTTTAAAATGCTTTGCCCAGCTTAATCAGTAACCAGCCTCCCTCCCCTGCCAGTTAGTCGCCTGCCCTGACATGAGTTCCTTCTCCTGCCAGCCAGCAGATGTGACTTTTTTAGGAAGATTCAATCCCCAGACTGCGCCCTTCTGCTAATGACAAACTCTCTCTGAAGGTTACCTGTCGCCAGCCAGCATTCTTGCTCATGAATGCAAAGTAAAGTGGGTGCTTGCCCTGACCTTGAAGAAGCACATCATTCTATATATGAGTTCTGAAAAAGAACATTTGACATTTGTTGTCTTATTTGTGTCAGGACTGAGAAAAGGGAGCCCCGTGTGGCAGGATACCCTCCTAGGTTCAGGGATGTGGTTCATGAATGGCACTTGTCAATGAAACCTTGCAATGATATTCTGCAGGCATGATGTGCAGAAAATGTTAATGAAATCTTGCCTAACTGCAGGAACACATTTGAATAGAATCAAAGTCATACGTGAATCTTTTTTCTCTTATACTAAGTCTTTTCTGCATATATTAACCTTTAGCCTGTTTTTTTTTTTAAAAAGCACAAAACTAGGGTAATTCACTCATCCAATCATTTTTCAAACATTTATCAAGCACTCATTATGTACCAGACCCTGTACTGAGCACTAGGATTAAAAATGAAATGAGACAAAGATTACTTTAGGCAAATTATTATTCAAGATTTTGTGCTGAGAACCCAACTTACTGGTCAGCTAAAAACAAAGCAAAATGACAACATGCATTTCTGGACCTTGGCATCATTTGGAAATGGGTAAAGGGGAAGGCAGGGCTTCAAAGAGCAAACAGACTGCAAGCAACCAGGAGGGATGGGATGATCTCAGACAGACCAGGGTGGCCTTCAGAAGGAGAACGTCCTGACGTGCCACTGCTTGTGAAAGTCTTTCAAGCAAGTAGGGCCTGCGATGGCCAAGCTAGGTGTGCCCTTCTTGACCAGACTCTGCTCTGCTGCCTGACACCACTGATAGTGAAATCCAGTTGAGCCCTGCTCTCCTGATGGTGCTGAAAGGCACCATTTAACAGAAGCTTCCTGACGCAGAACTTTCAGAGAATTCAAGGACTCACTCTGTCATCATCATCAGAAGCGCATGTTTCCATTGCTGAGTCAGAAGAACTAAATTGGAGCTGGCCCAGAAACAAATGGCGAGCCAAGAGAGCTGTAACTGCAGAGCAAATGCCCCGGGTGCTAAGATCGCTGGGGAACTGTGGGAGCACCTCTGCAAATGCCTAGGGCCCATTCATTCATGCCACAAATGGTTGTGGAACACCTCCCATGCTTCAAGAGCTGTCCTAGGTGCTGGGGACAGAGCAGTGAACCAGACAGATGAGGCCCCATCCTCATGAAGCTTTTTATTTTAGTGGAGAAAGACAATACATGAATAGTCTAAATTATAAGGGTGAAGAACAAAATTTAAAAGGTGAGCTAAAGAGTAACTTATAGAAGTACTTGTATTGGTCCAGCTTTGATTGCAGACAACAGAATCCACTCTTACTAGCTTAAACAGAAAGGGATTATATACAGGGAAATTAGTGACTATAAAATTGTTCAAAGGGTTGGAAAAGCATGCTCTAGACTGATCTCTCAAGAACAATCTCCAACTTCGGCATAATCTATCATAAGAAGCTGTTGTACTAGGAAGGTGCTACATCCCTGCTGACTACAGAACCATTCCGTGCCCCAGTGCAATTAAAACTGCTACAGAGCCACAGAATCAGAAAGTTGTCCTTTGCTGCAACACACTGTAGCCATAGTTACAACAACTTTCTCCAAAATCCACACCACAGCTGCCACATATCAGCAAAATGATGCTTGGTCCCCTCAAAATGGAGACCTTGTGAACCACAAAATGAGTGCCCTGCATTTTGTTCCTAGGAAGAAAATCATTTCTAGGATCCAAGCTCCAAGACAGTTTGGGAAATGTGAATTTCAGTTTTGCACTCTTGGCATAGGAATGGATATTAAACTACCCAACTCATAGTAACTATCATACCACTTTGGAAGGATAATCAAGGAATGTCTTTGGGGGAGGTGGCATTTAAGCTAAAACTATGTAGAGAACTGAGGAAGAAACTTTATAGGGATAGGAAAAAAAACAAAGGTAACAACTCTTGGCATAGTGATTGACAGCAATAGACAACTTGGAGGAGTTAGGAAAAGCTAGATGAAGCAGGGCTTAGGAGATCACAGTAAGGACTCAGATTTTATTTGGAGGACTGGAAAACCATACAGAGTTTTATGAAGGGGGTCATCTTACTCTGATTTGTATTTTTAAAAGAAAATTCTGGAAGACTACAATAATGCCACTTGCAGCAATATGAATGGACCTAGAGCTCATCATCTTAAGAAAAGTAGGTCAGACAGAGAAAGACAGATGATATCATTTATACATGGCATCTAAAATATGACAAAATGAACTTATCTACAGAACAGAAACAGACTCACAGACATAGAGAACAGACTTGTGATTGCTGCGGTGGGGGTTAGAGGATGGATTGGGAGTTTGGGGCTGGCAGATGCAAACTATTATATGTAGGATGGATAAACAACAAGGTCCTACTGTACAGCATGGGGAACTATATTCAACATCCTATGATAAATAAAATGAGAAAGAATATGAAAAAGAATACATATATGTATAACTGAATCACAGTGCTATACACCAGAAAGTAACACAACATTATGAACCAACTATACTTAAATAAAACTAAAACATTTTTAAAGGGGGAAATTTCCTAAGTGGTCCAGTAGTTAGGACTCCAAGCTTTCACTGCCAAGGGCCCAGGTTTGATCCCTGGTCAGGGAACTAAGATCCCACAAGTCATGCAGTGCAGCCAAAAAGAAAGGAAAAAAAATTCTTGCTTCAAGGTAGAGAATAGATTGCAGATAAGCAAGGATTAAGCCAAGGAAATAAGACAGAACATTCTTGAGGATTAGAGATGATGCTGGCTTAGGCAAGAGCATTGAATACAGAGATGAAGTTGACACATTCTATGTGTATTTTGTAGGGAGAACCACAGGATTTCAGAATGAATTAGATGTGAGGAATAATAAGAAAAGGAAGCATTAGGGATTGTTCCTATGTTTCTAATCTAAACAAAGGGCTGATGGTATTCCATTTACTGGGTTGAAAAACAGTGGAGAGGTCATTCAGTGAATGTATGACTGACTGAAACAACTGACCAAGTCCTCAAAGTTTAAAAAACAAAACAAAACAGTCATGCAGATAGGCTGGAAGTGGACTCAACCAACTCAAAGTCTCATGTTTTGTTCTCCCAACTGACCACTACTTTCATTCTTCAGCATACTCAGACTATTCTTGCGGCTCTGTGACAGCAGGCATTAAACTCTACATATAAAATGTTCTGACATAGGCAGGATCCATAGTTAGACTGGGATAAAGGTTTGCATGGGAAATGACACACGGGGCAATGCAGAATAGTTCGGGGAGTTGGTAGCTAAAAGCTGTAAGAAACAAAAGTGATAAAAAAATAAAGTCATTTGAAGGTGAGAGACTGAGCTCTGAAAAGTCACAGGAATTTAGGACTGCGGCAATTCAAAGCCCTGTGTTTCCATTTTGGCATAGCAAAATAATCCTCGGGTCACCTACTTTCATGCCTCTCTCCCCCTCACCTCTATTCACTTCCACCATCAGAACACTTGCTAGAATTAGAATAAAATGCTTCTTGGGTTTTATGAACCAATAGTTCAATGATAAAATGATGCCAAAAGCAAAAATGCAGATTATTATCTCTTTATAAACAGGAATACTATTAGTGATCAGTCTGGGAGTCACCTAGAAGAACAAACTCAAAAGCCACTGCTCTATGCTGTAATCCCTTTGACAAATAAATAAACCAACAAGAATTTAAAAGTCCAAAGAGACAGAAAGGGAGGCCATGCCTGTGCCGTGCCTTTCTTAAGCAATCAGAACTCAGAATAGCTCTGTTGCTGGGGCAGAAGCAAATAATCTTTTGCTCTCCCCAAGCATTAAATCTTCCAATGTCTTTAGCACTCTCCATGGGCATACTGGTGCCAAAGCAGAAAAAGATTTAATTTCATGTTGCTAGGTTTTCACTGTTCTGCGGTTATTAAAGAGGCAGGTGCAGTCAGCCAGGCTGTTAAAAAAAGAGAGGCGGTCGGGGGGGGGGGGGGGGCCGGTGGTGGCGGGAGTTAAGATTGTTTATTTGACCAACTTCAAATCTTGCTAAACCACAGTACAAGACAACTCATAACTTGTTCTCAGCTCCCGTATCTCAACTGATTTCAAAGGAAGTGCTTCTGAAGGTATTTCACACTTACAAATGAAATTATTTTCCAACATAGGGCACTCTAAGCTCTGCGTATAAGAAATTTTGAGCCCTTCTTCTACCCCTCTTAGGGCTTCCCTCATAGCTCAGTTGATAAAGAATCTGCCTGCAATGCAGGAGACCCCAGATCAATTCCTAGGTTGGGAAGATCCGCTGGAGAAGGGATAGGCTATCCACTCCAGTATTCTTGGGCTTCCCTTGTGACTCAGCTGGTAAAGAATCTGCCTGCACTGTGAGAGACCTGGGTTCAATCCCTGGGTTGGGAAGATCCCCTGGAGGAGGGAAAGGCTACCCACTCCAGTATTCTGGCCTGGAGAATTCCATGGACTGTATAGTCCACGGGGTCACAAAGAGTTAGACACAACTGAGCGACTTTCACTTCACTTCACTTCCTACCCCTCTTAGTATAAAAGATGCAAGTAAGCCCAAGAGTAAAGTTACCAGCTGTCAAACTGATGAGTTGTGGGTTACAGAAATGCATACCCAATGTTCTCAAGAGTTACAGCTTAAGTCAGAGTAATCTATCACCTGATAAAGGTATGTTTATCTGTACAAAAAGAAAGATTGATTCTTCTCAAGGATGGTATTTAATAAAATAATTAGTTAGTGACTAAGTGGCTGGCTGAATTTGGCCAGTTTCCTTGTTTTGGAGCTGTCAATCTGGAATCAGTTTCCACCTTTGGCTGTGTTGGGATTTTTGTTGAGTCCTTACACCAAAGGGTAGGGAGGAGAAAGCAGAAGGGGCATGAGCTACAGTTTGCCATTTTTGTCACCTAATAGGAAAATGTATTCATGTGTAACTTTTCTTTAGAATCACTTGGTTCTGAGCAGATGGCAGATATTTAATACATGTCTCTTGAATATGTCAATGAATCATGGTACCCATCTGGTGAAGCAAATTCTACACTGGATATTGTGGTTGCCTCTGTAACATACATCCCACTTTACTCTTATGGAGAAAAAGCAATGATGTCTGAGGGAATGACCTCATTTATAGAGACAGACCTAACTGTCTATGAGTAATCTCAACCCATTTTCCAGAGATAGGCTAAGAAACGGTGCTGTGACCCTTGATTCTGGCCAGCAAGAAGGAAAGGTTTCTAGGAAAGTTCTTGTTTGTTCTTGAGAGAGCAACAGGAAGCTGGTTTTCTCTTCTTCACTATATGTAAAGAAGGGGGATTTTACCCTCAAATGCTGCTGTCAACCATTTTGTGAACACAAAGAAAACCAACTCATGAGTGAAGACAAATCTTAAAAACAGAATAAAGAGGTAGAAAGAAGCTGCCCCTTTGATGACATTTTTTTGAGTCACTGAATCAATCAAACATAAAACCCATTCCCTGGTGGCTCAGATGGTAAAAAATCCGCCAGCAATGCGGAAGACCTGGGTTCGATCCCTGGGTTGGGAAGATTCCCTGGAGGAGGGCATGGTAACCCACTCCAGTATTCTTGCCTGGCAAATCCCCACGGACAGAGGAGCCTGGCGGGCTACAGTCCATGGGGTTGCAAAGAATCAGACATGACTGAGCGACTAAGCACAGCCCAGCATAAGACCTCATAAATAGCCTTGTTGTTTAAGCCCGTTTGAGTTTGGTCATCTGTTTATTGCAAATGAATTTGAATGATGTGAAGACTGACACAATTTGCAAAAAGAGATTTTTCTTAAAAGTATTATTTCAAATACCCAGTTCACCTCTCTTTGAAATAGATAATCGGTAATTAACTTTTATATTACTTAAATGTCCCTAACAGTTTTTTTCTCACTATCAAGCTGATTTAAAGAATCTAAAGTCTACAAAGGCAATAGGAAATCAGGACTGAGAGCATTTACCCCTTCTTCCACCAGTGAAATACCCATTCTCTAAGTATTGGTTATGAAGCTGACGGCCCATTGCAGGATATCAGAGCCCCTAAGAGCATGAACTCAAATCTTGATTCTGCTAGTTATTAGCTGTGTGCTTTTGAGTGAAATACTTAATCTCTATAAACTTCTATCTATCTTCTGTAAATGAAGATAATAGTTGTATTTATTTCATACCACTGTGGTGGTGGTGGTGGTTTAGTCGCTAAGTTATGTCCAACTCTTGCGACCCCATGGACTGTAGCCTGATGGACTGTAGCCTCCCAGGCTCCTCTGTGCATGGGGTTCTCCAGGCAAGAATACTGGAGTGGGCTGCCATTTCCTTCTCCATCATACCACTGTGACGGGGATTATATAAGATAATGTATGTGAAGCACTGAGCATAGGGCCGGCATGTGGAAAGTGCTCTAGAAACATCATTAATATTCAGTTTGTGGGGCAAGTGATCAGTGGAGTTTACCTGGAGGGAAGATATGGGTATTTAAAAAGTGCAGCTTCATAAACCAAATTTTTATATAAAAGAGTGAGGTTTATGAGAAAACTGTTTGGGGAGAACAGGCAGAGTGAGATATTCCTCTCCTACTTAACACTGATCTCCTATCTCCTCACATGGAATTAGTCTAGGTCCCTCTTTCCACTTCCATCATCATAATACTTAGAAATTAACTTGGATTCCTTCACAAGGAGGTCAGTGAAATAAAAAGTTGTAACATAGCAGGATGCTAATATCATGGATTGTTATAGAAACACTCAAAATTGTCTTTTTTTAATCTAGAATACAGAGAATGGATTTTTAAATAAATGGAATTTATTATTTATTGTGTTTTTAAATTTATTATTACATGGAATTTAAATGGAATTTAAAGCAAATCAATATAGCCTGCATATAGTGGCTCAATTACCAGAGAACTGCTTGGTAGGTGAGGGAGACAGCATCCTAGCAGGAGCCAAGGGGATCTATCCCCACCAGCTGAGGGTAACCTTGAGCAAATCCCACCAGACGTCAAGATCCCCATCTGTTAAATGAAGGGCTTCAACGTGAACCAGTGTTTTACACCATGTGCTTCCTAAAACCTGGTCAGGGACCGGCACAGGTGTGAGTGAGAGAAGGATGAAGGGGGGAACCAGGAGCTTAATGGGCCAGTCTTTGGGGTCCCCTCCCAGCAGCTCAGCAGTAAAGAATCCACCTGCCAATGCACGAGACTCAGATTCAATCCCTGGGTCAGGAAGATGCCCTGGAGAAGGAAATGGCAACCCACTCCAGTATTCTTGCCTGGGAAATCCCCTAGACAGAGGCACCAGGCGGGCTACAGTCCATGGGGTTGCAAAGAGTTGGACACAACTGAGAGACTGCAAACACACACACACATTTTCTCTAACCAGAGCAGCTCTGTGGCCACCTGCTTTACATATTATGTTGCAACAAAACATGTGAACACACACATACAAGACAATAACTCAATGATCTCTAACACCCCTTCCAACTCTGACTTGCCAAGATTTCCCTCCCCATGGCTGATTGCCAGTCCTCCCCGCACAGCACAATCTTTCCATTTCCACCGCACAGACAGGGGATCTTATCAGCTGTGCAGCCTCCATCCTCCTCTGACAGGAAGGTCGGCAACGTCACAGCGTCATGGCTGCGACCAGGACCCCAGAGATGCAGGAATGCAGGGGTGGGAGGTCACGTGAAGGATGGGAAACCTGATCCTGACAGCAGAAACAGAGATGCCTTGGAAAAGGTTCTGCGGGAGTTGCTGAATCTTCTTAGAAGTTTCTGATCTCTGAGGTTTTCCCTGAGCCAACCTTCTTCTCCCCAGCCCATCCTCAAAGTCCCCAGAGAAGATAGCTAAAGAAATCCTTTCTGATTACTCTCAGGATGCTTGATTTACTTGGGTTAATCTAGTTATCCTCTTTCAGAGTCCCTGCAGAGTTAGAGATCGAGTTTATCAGACTAAACTCCAAGATCTATGAAAGTTGGGTTTCACGGGTCAAAAACTAGGATTTATAGCTTTAATTGTAATCAGATCACAATAATATATTTCCCTAGATAATTCATTTATTTAAACTTAATTTTTTCCTTAAATTCTGAAGTAGTTCAAACATACCAAAAAGTAGAAAATGAAACCACAAACATTCATGTACTCACCACTCAGCTTTGTCAAAGCCTAAAATTTTGCCTTATATAATTTGAGTGCTTTAGGGTCTTTAAAGGGAAAAAATTACTGCAGATAGGATGAAAGCCCTCTCCTCAATCCCATTCTCATACTCCTTTCTACAGAAGGGATGAGCATCTTTATTTGGTGTTTTTCACTCCTGTTCATGTTTTATAATATCTAGTAAAATATTATAAAATATATGTAATATAGGTATAACACATGTACTACATTGTGTAATATGTATCATCACATATATGTGATATGTGCAATATGTTCAATTACATATATGAACTGCATGCATGTAATGTGTATAAATTCAAAAACCACATATAGCATTATACTTTAAATATTCTGTAACTCAGTTTGGAGTTTGGTTTTTTTTATTCAATATTTTACTTTTAAGGTCCTTCCACATTGAGAAATGTGATTCTAGATCACTTTAACTTCAGTACAATATGTCTTTGTATTGAAGATACTTCAACTTATCCATTCACCAATGAATGGAAATTAAAGCTATCTCCAATTTCCATCCATTACAAATGTCACTAAATTAAGCATTCTTATCCACATGTGAAAAAAATTTCTTAGCATAGTAGAGGATTGCTGGAGTGAAAATTAAATCCATTCTAAATTTTATCTGATATTCTAAATCACTTTCCAAAGTGGTTGTTCCAGTGTACACTCCTTCTCTACACCTCACTAGAAGAGTATGAATATCTTCTTGCTCCACACCCTCACTGACACGTGGAACGGGCAAATTTCTCAATCTTTGCAAACCTGGTGGATGTGAAAAATATTTCACTATGGTTTCAATGAACTTTACCCAGGTTGCTGAGGAAAGTGACCAGCTTTTCAACAGTATATTACCCATTCATCGTTCATCTTCTCTGAACTTCTTGCTCTTATCCTTTGCCTATTTATATGTTGATGTGCCTTTTCCTTTTGTTTTGGGGAAGTTCTTTAAGTATTTCAGATATTATTCCCCTATCAGTTACACATATTACAAATATCTTTCCTCATGTCATGAATTGTCATTTAAGTTATATTTTCTGTATGAACTTTTAAAGGCATCAAAGGTATCAGTATTTTCCTTTATGACATGGTTTTCATGTCTTGCTTAAGAAATCTTTTACCACCTCAAATCATAAAGATTTTTCTGTATGTTTTCTAGTAAAACTTTTATTAAAGTTTCACAATTTATACACATTCAGTCTACTTGGCATCAAATTTTATATATGGAATAAAATAGTTATAATACTATCTTTCACTATAGAAATAATCAGTTGCCTCAGCACCATTAAAAAAAAAAAACAAAAACCTGTTTCCCCACTAAATTTACAAAGCTACCACCATATTGCATTAAATATTTATTCAAACAAAGGTAAAATCCCTATTATGTTGCGCTAGACTATATTCCAAAGCAATAACCTCCATTTTGACTATTTTAATTTTTTAAAAATCTGTTATCCAGTGCTTCCCAGGTGGCTCAGTGGTAAAGAATCCACCTGCCAATGCAGGAGATGCAAGAGATGTGGGTTTGATCCCTGGCTCGGGAAGATCCCCTGGAGGAGGAAATGGCAACCCACTCCAGTATTCTTGCCTGAAAAATCCCACAGACAGAGGAGCCTGGTGGGCTATGGTCCATAGGGTTGCAAAGAGTCAGACATGACTGAGCAACTTAGCATGCATGCACATCCAGTAGGGAAAGTCCTCCTGCCTTGTTCTGACTTTGAACTTGTTTTGCCTATTGTTGACCTTTTGTTCTTTTCATATTTTGGAACTAATCAATTTTAGAATAATACTGTCAAGTTTTTAAAAGCTATTGGGATTTTGAATTTTATATTAATTTGAGCATTAACATCTTTAGAATACTAAATCTTGCCATTCATAAACATGATATATCTATTCAAGTCTACTTTAATGTCTTTCAATAAAGTTATCATTTTTTCTTAAGATGTCATAAACATTTGTTAGATTTATTCTCAGACACCTAAGAATTTTTGTTATTCTTTTAAAAGGTGTCATTACTTAAATTATATTTTCTGAAATAAATAAATATAAATCTGAAAATTATCTACTTTTGTGGCCAATGTTTAGGTATCTTCGTAGTAAACACTGTGATGTACCATCTATATCTCCCTTTAAGACTGAAGGGCTTATTTGCCTTCAGTGGGATATGCTACTAGCAAATATATCTCCCAGCTATTGCAACTCTCAAAAAAGTACCTTACCTAAAGTCACATCCCTTTTCTGTGGAATCCCACATGCAAAGACTGATTGACAGGGAATAAGAGCTCATTGCCCTCTTATCAGCTGGGACAAACTGGAATGGTCATCTTAGTTCTAGAGCTTTCCTACCAAGATCTTCATTGAGAGGTCTTCATTGAGAGTACATCCCGGCTCATCTTCCCCTTGATTCAGTCTTGCTTCTTTCCCATCCTGTCCACAGGTATCTACTCGAGAGTATGCTTCCTGCAGGTTAATCTCTATCTCAGTGTCTGCTTCCTGGAGAACCCAACGTGAGACAGGCCATGAGAGCAAATGCTAAGGTGAGATTTGGGAATTGGATCATCCTCCACATAGCTGACAATAAGGACCCATCACTGGCAAAAGGTAGAGCTATAATTGTTTAAAACTTCCATCAGTGGTAAACTGAGAGGGTATTCTGGTGAAGAAGACTACACAAAAGAATGTAATTTATCAGGTATTTGAGAAACATGGGACAAAAAATAACAATAAAAACAGTGGAATTGGGTGGCTATAGTTGAGTCATTAATCCTTTGAAAATGATAAAGACTAATAGAAATTAATTGTCAATTAAAAACCAAATGTGAAAGTCAGAGTCTTCATAGCATCATATATACAAAGTGGTTCTCACATCTTACAGCCTGAGGGAAGAATAAAGAAGAAATGCTAAGAACCAGGCCCAGGACTTAACCACAAAGAAGCAGAGTTCCAAAGAAGATGAAGCTTTACTGCAGTTCAGAGCCCAGGCTGGGAAAGAATGAACCCTATTGCAGCAATGTGGATGCTGGGGTTTATACCCCTGAAACTGTTTAATTTCCTGGAACCCTCTGAGCCTGCAGAAGTGGCCTCCCTGTTCACGTCCAGTTCTTTTCCTTTTACTTGCACGTATTGAAGAGGGCTCTCTCTCCTGCAGGACAACATGCATCCCCCTTGGGACCTGCTTCCCCCTCCCCTGCTGGCAAGAAAGACAATAACGAAGGTTAACCCAGCCCAGGACATGCTGATCCTGATAAAGAAGAAAAGAGAGCATGCCAAAACAGAGCTGCAGGGCCTAGAAAACACTTCCCAGCAAGAGCCAAGAGAGTATGCACTGAACTGGATCCTGTGGACTCTGACTCAAGGGAGGCAGAAGATAAAACTGAAGGAGGGAGTGTTTAGGCAACTGTGACAGGACATGGGATTTAACAGGGGTCCAGTTGAGGACCTTGGGAGATTGTGCAACCCTGATAGCACAGCTCCCAGAAGCATGGAAAAGTGATGCCCCAGGGGTTGCAAACTTTGCTGGCCAAATCCAGCCTGCGCCTTATTTTTGTGCAGCCCGCAAGCTAAGAATGTCTTTTCCATTTTTAAAGGGCTATAAAAAATAAACAAAGATATGCAAACAAGGCTGTTTGTGGCCCACAAAGCCTAAAATATTTACTTTCTGGCCCTTTATAGAAAAAAGTTTGTTTTGACCCTAGCCCACACTAAGTGAAGGGAGAATGCTTGAATTACCCAGACAGAAAGCAGAAGAAATAAAGACCCAATATAAAATGGTTTTGGTGTTAAAAAAAAAAAAAAAAGACTCAGATAAGTAGGCCTATAAGAGCAGACTTACCCTGTCAAGCTGAAAAATCTACAGGATGATAATACTCCACAGCAGGGCCCGAAGCAGTAAAGAATGTGCTGGTGAGGAGGGGCAGCAGCCTCCCTAAGTTCACCGGTGCCTCCTGTCTGCAGGCCTGGAATGAAAGTCAGAGACCCTTACAGAGCTGGGCTCACTGAGAGCAAAGGAGGACCCCGAAACAGCAGAGGCCAGAGAGCAGCACTTAATTGTTAGAAGCCAAAGAGATGCAATTATTATAATAAGTGATAGGTTCAGGGTGGCAGAGGTATTAATGTTGATTATTACGTATCAGGAGAAGATAGGGTTGCTGTTT
Organism: Cervus elaphus; assembly: GCF_910594005.1. Classification (NCBI taxonomy): domain Eukaryota; kingdom Metazoa; phylum Chordata; class Mammalia; order Artiodactyla; family Cervidae; genus Cervus; species Cervus elaphus. Next base: position 14,240,060 of record NC_057839.1, on the reverse strand, counting down.
CACAATGTAGGCAGGGAAGAATATATTTGGCATTTAAGTGATTCACCTGGGTTCTTCTTGGTAGTATCTTGCCCCCGTTTTGATGGTACCTGGACAGTTGCAGCAACTTTGGCTTAAGAAGGGCATCAGTGATCAAGGTGTCAGACTGCTCAGCAGTGAGGATATGGGTCACCCACCAGGTAAGCGGATGAGACTAGTACAGGTGTTAGCTAAAAGGAGGGTCTGGTATGTCAAGTAAAGCAGGATCAATGAGTATCACCTATGGCCCCAAGACCAGCTTCAACAATAGGAGTTATCGTTCATCCCACTCATTTTCCTCTAACAAAGGTCCACCAGGGCAAAGACCCCCACTAGAATCCTGAAGGGATGGCTCCCAGAACTTAGATGAATAGGTAGATTCCAGTGCCACCCACATCCCTTTTGGGACTAAAGAATTTATCTCTCCGGTGCAGGAAATAATGCCAACAGTCAGATCCCATCTACCAACCCTCTTCAAGAAGCGTCTTGGTGGAAAGCAGATGGCAAGCCCAAAGCCACGCCCCTTCCGGGGCATCCTGCTCCCTGACCCTGACCCCCGGAAGTGGTCCACGTGGGGACGGAAAGGGGGTGCCTCCTCATCCCAACTTGGGACGATTCTGAAGGGACTTGCCAGCTCCAGAGCTTCCCATGGGGTTGTCCCTGCCCTTCTTTAGGACCACACTGCAGCTCAACTTCTCACTTTGCGCAATCACGCCCTTTCTTTCCACAGGTGTTGAGATCAAGAGCTCAACCTAAAAACCTCTCCACAGATTGCATCTCCGCTGAGCATCAACCTCCAACCTTTTATCCAATCCTTGAATTACCTAACAGCTTGTCATGAATATATAAATAGATTGTCTAAAAAACAAGAAAAACTGTACATCTGAAACTAACACATCATCAATCAACTATATTCCAATATAAATTTTTAAAAAGAAAAAAACAAAGATTAACACTTATAAAGAGAATGAAATAGAGAAGATTTTTATTCTTTCCAATCTTTATAGCGTTCATTTCTTTTTCTTTCTGCCATCATTGATGAGAGCTTACAGTACATTGAAAAATAGATGCTGTGATGACAAGCATGCTTGTCTTTCCCCTCTCTGAAGGTAATATCATAGAGTGTGATATTTGCTCTAACATTTCGGTAGATATCCTTTATCAAATGCTCCTTTTCTATTTTACTAAAAATTTGTTATCATAAAAATATACTGAATTTCCAAGTGCCTTTTCTGCTTCAATTTGAATGATTATATTTCTTCTTTAGCAATTGCATTAACAGGCTTCTATTGTTAAACCTTCTTTACATTAGTACTTGGTAAGCCCCACACATACACACATACACACACACGCACGCACGCACACAAATTTATATAAAACTCACAAAGATACAGTTGGATGCTGACTTGTAAATATTTTCTTTATGATATTTGGTCCTATGTTCATTAGTGATTACTGGCCTACAAATTTCCTTTTTTATACTGATTTTTCCTGTTTTTAGCATTGATCAAACTTTGATTTCTTATCAAAGGTATACTGGTCATAAGATAAACACCATTCACTCTTATTATCTGGAACATGTAAGTAAGATTGGATGTTTGATAGAACACACTTGTAAATGAGAAATTTGAAATATTTGTGTGTGTGTATGCATGTATTCTTGTGCACATAAATGAATAGGCTTTTTTTCAAAAGGCTGAATTTTTTTGATGACTGTAACTACTTATCTGTTTCTTCCTGAGTCTGTTTTGGTGAATTTCTATTTTTCTATGAAACATCTATTTCATCAAAGTTTTAAATTTTATGGGTATTTGGCTTGCCAGAGGATATTCTTTTCATTTTTTAATATCTACTAAATTTTACCATGTTTCCTTATTTGTTCCTAAAAAGATTTATTTGTGCCTTACCTCTTTGCTGCCCAGGTTATGAACAAATTGAGAAATCCAATAAAGGAGTAAGTTTATTACTGATAAGGTTAGGTTGGATGTTGTGTCTTAATATGAGAGCCAGAATATGACTGAGTAAGAACACCCTCAAAGTGCTGCCTGGGTAAAGTCTAAGGCATGGGAGAGCAGAGGGAAACATATCCTTTCTCCATATGGGTTTTCCCTGAAAGGGAAGAGCTGAGTTCAGTAAGTTCAGCTTAGAAAGAGAAAGAGGCTTGCCTGGTGGCTCAGACAGTAAAGAATCCTCCTGCAATGCAGGAGATGCAGATTCAATCTCTGGGTTGGGAAGAGCCCCTGGAGAAGGGAATGGCAACCCACTCCAGCAAAATCCCAGGGACAGAGAAGCCTGGCAGAAGTCCATGGGGTTGCAAAGAGTTGGAGAGGACTGGGTGTGTGTATCTAAATGTATCAATTACACTTTAAGTAGCATTTTAGCTCTATCACACTACTTTTATCTATGACATTTTCATTATTGTTGTAATGTTCATTATTGTTGTAATGAAGTTGAAATTATAAACTTTATCTCCACTGTTATTATTTATCCAGTAATAAAGTTATTTTTAACTTCCAAAAAATACTGGGTCTTTTTCATTTCTACCCATTGTTTTCTCATTTAATCCCATTGTAGTCAGAGAGCTTGTTGTATATATGCTTTTGTGGTCTTCAAGTATTTATTAAGACTCTCTGTAATGGTACATGATGAGTTTTTCTAAACATCCCATGAGTCTTTGAAAGGAATTTGTATCTTCCTAGCGGAGCCTGGTGGGCTGCCGTCTATGTGGTCGCATAGAGTTGGACATGACTGAAGTGACTTAGCAGCAGCAGCAGCAGCATACTGTTTAACTTTTCTTTATTTAAGGGTCATCTTTACCTCTAATAAATAAAAACTATTTTGTATGATTTTAATTTAGCTATATTACCTTTCTTTTGGTTAAAATATGTCGGCTATATCTCTTGTCATGTTTTCACTTTTAACTTTGGGTCTTTATGTTATAGATATGTCTGGTTTTTGTTTTGCTTTACTTTTCAATTCTATATGATAATCTTGATCTTTTCACAGGAGTTAGTCCATGTACGTGTACTGTAATTCCTGACATATTTGAATAGATTCCTACCATTTTATTTTGTGTTTCTATTTACTCTAATGTATATTTATGTCCTATGTTGGATTCTAATGCATTCAATGAATTTTATTTTTCTTTATTTTGCCCCTTTTCCCCTTATTTGGAAGTTACATATTTCTTTTTTTAAGTGGTTATTGTGAAGTTTTAATGTACATACTACCTTAACAAAGTTTATATTTAATCTATATCTCTATCTTCCTCCAAAATAACACAAGAATTTAAAATACTTTAAATCCAATCAGCGCCTTCCTGTCTTGCACATTACTGTGTACAGCTTTTAATTTCTTGTCTTTTTTACCTCTAAGTCATGCTATTGTTGACACTGTTATTTTGTAGAGTCAATACTAATTTAGATTTATCTCATGCTTACTAATTTATGTGTTCATCATTCCTTTTTCCTTTTCACTCCTAATTTCTGAATTTAATGTTACTGAATAATTCTATGTTCAGCCAAATGATCATTCCAAAATGGGAATATAATAACAAAATTTTATCTTTGCATTTTAGCCAATAAATTCCCTGTGGAAGAATATATTCTGTGGATTATCAGGGTGGGGAGGTGAATACTATTTAGGAAATCATTTTGAGTACATATGAAGATTGAAAAGGGTGTAAGAAAGAGGGTATTTCATCCACCAGGGGTTAAAAAAGGAGCAAAATTCTTATAATCCACTAGGTTTATACACTGTCCTGAGCATTAGCAAGATCCTGCTTGAGAAACAAGAAAATGGATTTTCCATAGACCTATGCCAGTTGAAAATATTATTCATTTGCTCTTGAAACATCTGTTGTCAGTTGTTGTACATAATATAGTGTTTCCTTTTATTGTTTCTAAAACTTTGTCTTTGTCTTTTGAGTTCTTAGATTTCATTTCAATAAGACCAGTGTATTTCTTTTTACTAAAACTGATTGCACTCTATTGTATTTCCCAAATAAGAGGACTTTTAACTCTGGAAAATTCCTAATCCTTATTTCTTCAAGAATTGCTTTTCCCCTACTCTCTTTATTTCCTTCAGGAACCATGATTAACATATGTAAATCTTTTCATCTATTCTACATGTGTTTTTGCCTGTCACATATTTCCATTGCTCTATCTCTCAGTGCTAGTTTCTGGGTAATTTTATTAGATCTACTTTCTACTTACTAACTCTCTTTTCAATTTCATTCCCTTACATTCCCTCCTGGAAGTTCTAGTAAGTTCTTTTAAAATTTGCCTTGTCTTTTTTAAATTATTTTTATAATATCTTGTTCTTTTCTCATATTTTAAATTCCCTATTTTACATCTTTAATCACTTAAAACATTAGTTTTATAACTTCTACCCAATGACTCTACTATCTAAAATTATTGAAAACTGTCTAATTTTAATGTGCTTTTTAAAAATATCTACTAATGCACATTCACTGTAGTCTGTCTTATGTATTTTACAACTGTTAGGTAGGAAGTTAAGCATGAGCAACGAGGGGTAGCCTGGCTGAAAGGGATGCAAGCTGATCCCTAAAACCCATCCCATACACACCCAGAAGAGCTCAAAGATACGCCACAAAATAACCCCAGAGACTTCTCCAACTCCAGCACATGCACCCTAGGCACACAGTAGGTACAGAATGACCACAAGGCCTTCAAGTAACCTTAGGCAGCTAAAAGCCCATTAAGAGTTTATAAATATTCTACATCTGATTATAACAGACTTAATCATGGAAAGACATAAACAATACAGCCTGCTCTAATATAACTTGCAATTGTCAATGGGCCTTGAGCATATGCCCATTTGCATTCCCCTTTACTGATCAGTGGTGGGTACAAGCAAGCCCTATTTTGCATAGGGAATAACCAAAAAGAGGAGACTGGAAGTATAAAGAGGGTGAAAAGAGAGGACTTTTTTGAGATCAGCCTGCTCCCGTGTCTTGGGAGTGTCTGTCTAATACAAGATCTTTCTACTTGGGCTAAACTGAGATGTAACTTAAATGCTGTTTTAAATCTTAGTCCACCGCTCCGAATATTTGTTGTGATGAGACAAGAACCGAGGAAGAGAAATAAACTGACCTGACACAACTATGTTTTATCAAGAGCTCATGTTCAGCGGGTATTTATCTGTGGGAATCCTAAGAGACCCAGATTAAGAGTTCATCCCCACTATGTCTGTTTTATATTTGCTTCTGCAGAAACTGCAGGGAATAGCTTTCTTAAAAATATTTCTCAAAAAAAAAAAAAATTCTCATCTTAGGGGTTTCCCAAATAACATAGGTAGAACAAAATCAAATGTCAAACAAGTCCATAGAAGATCATTTTTCTTATTTTTCAAATGGTATCTTTCTAATGGTCAGGACACTGTAGAAAACAAATGGATTATGAGAATTCTGTTCCTTTTTAATCCATGGTGAGTGAAATACCATTTTTCTTACTTCTTTCTTAATCTTTATATACACCCAAAATGACTCCCTAAGTAGTGGTTTCTCTCTCTCTGCCATTCCCATAATCTTCCAAGTATATGCCTCCAAAGGGAACTAAATGGCTAAAGCAGAATTTCTAAAAGGAGCAGATCCAGAGCCCACTTTACAAGCAGAAGCTTTATGAGCTTCAAGGTAAACAGCTATTAGAATATTACTGAGAAAAGTCAACAGGAAATGAAAAGAGAGAAAGAGAAAATAGAAGGAAGGAAAGAATTGATATTTTTTGGCTGCTGACATTACATCAGTTTTCAAGACAACGTTTTGTGGCAGAGGTTCCCTCTCCATTGGCAGATGAGACCCGAGGCTACACAGCAGAACAGGAGCTAACCCATGTCTCCCTGACTCCCTTCCTCAGAAGGAAAGTCCATGAGCCCAAAAGGCAGCTGATGAGAAACATCAGAAATACAGCCTCAAGCAAAGGAGATCTCAAAGCAGGTAAAACTTCTGTTTCTCATTTTGCATGTATTAAAAGCTGTGTTAATAAGGAAACAAGATACTGTGTACTCCCACTAGGCCATCATTTCCAATGTAAACCAGAACTCTACATAAGTGAGATAAGAATGTGAACAAATAGTAAAAAAAAAAAAAAAAAAAAAAAAATTCAAAACTGAGATTTTGCTTTTTAGAGCAGTTTTAGTTCATTAAAAAAATGAATAGATAGTACCAAGAATTCCCATTTATCCCTTCTCTCTGCACACACTATTCTCTATTACTAACATCTTGCATTGTGTGGTGCATATGTTACCATTTATGAACCCATGTTGAGTCGTTGTTAACACAAGCCCATAGTTTACATCATGGCTCTCTCTCGGTGTCGTTCAGTTAGATGGGTCTTGACAAATACATAACATTATGTACCCGCCATGCCAGTATCATACAGGATTGTTCCCCCATCCTAAAAGTCCACTGTGCTCACCTATTTGACACTCACCCCTCTCCTCTGAAACCCTAGCAACCACTGATCTTTTTACCATCTCTACAGTTTTGCATTTTCCAAAACTGTCATGTAGTTGGAATCATACAGTAGTAGCTTTTCAGACTAGCTTCTTTCACTTATCAATATGTATTTGTTGTTCCTCTGTGTCTCTTGGTGGCTTGACAACTCATTTCCTTTTACTTCTGAATAATATTCCTTTGTATGGATGCAGCAGTTTATCTCAAGTTATACCCTATGAAGGGGCATCTTGGTGGCTTCCAGTTTTTGTCAATTATGAACAAAGCTCTTATAAATCTTCTTTTTAAAGTTCTAAGTGGATCGTGGAGGCTACTCTTTCTATAAACTCTGCATTAGCCAATTCATTCCCTCAAGATATACTGCCCCAATTCAGATTTCCACTTTTTATCCTCTTCAATCCCACCTTCCCATCTCCCAGGTTTCCAATAGCAATCATGCTGATTCTCCAGGCTGAAAGGCTCACCCCTCAAATGGAGAGCAAGGAACAGTGGGAGTGAAAGGCTTTCCCACTGTCAGTATCTGTGATTTCCCCGTGGAGACAGCCTACTTCCCTGAAAGCCAGATATACCTGTGACATAAGGTTGCAAAACAATGCAATTCTAGCATTCAGGCTTTTTTGATGCTCCAGGACATTTTTAAAAATCATAGAGTCATCAAAAAGCTTCACTCCCAGCTGCGTAGAAAGTGACTCTGCCGCTCTCACTTAATTTGGGTTGCATTACCTCATTCTATACATCATTCATGACAAGCAAGTCACCACGGGGCTCCCTTGGCTAACTCATGTTGTCTTTGACCCAGCTCTCATTTATCTGGACATTTACTTCATAAATGTTGTAAATCCTATAGCTGAAAAAGGTTGTGCAGAAGTTTCAATGCAGTGGGGTCTCTCTTCACTGCCACAAGAAGCAAAAGAAAACAGAGGCAAACAGGAATCCCAACCTCCTATCATGTTCTTGCCCTTCTCATGAGACTCATGATGTCATCACTCTGGCAACTGGGATGGAAAGGGTGAGAGAGGGGGGATTTTCAAAATTGTTTCTGGATGGGCTATTTATGTCTTCCAACCTGGTAAATTTCCTTGAACTTAAAGAGAACACCAAGACAGCCTGTAGTGTGACTTCTCCACCCCATGTAAATGAATACATTTACACTTCCTCAGCTGTTTGTGTTGGGAAACAGCTACGATCCTCCCTGTGCCTCATGGGTCCATCCAGGTCTCTTGCATGTCAAGGCAGAAAGTTAGGAGCTCGTGGGCTCAGGCCTAAAAGTCAGGAGCACCCAGCTATGCCCCAGGGGAATAGTTCCTGCAAGGGTTTTGTCTTGCTTATAGACACAGCTCTTGCACTGATCTTCATTATCAGGGCTTCATAATTTTCCTGAGAGGAGATAAGTCAGAAGCAGGCAGTTTATTCTGGTCCTGCTAAAAGAGAGGCAGCATTTGAGACTCAAGTCTGCAGGCTTTCAGAACTGAATGCCAGTCGGCTCCAGGATTCAAATGCAATCAGATAAAAGAGGCTTTTCAGCCAAGGCTTAGACTCCTTCCAATCTTCTGTACCCTTTCCTCCAACCATAAAACATTGTTAGAACTGAGGGGCTGCAAGATGCTGAGTCATCAGAGACAGATTAGATCATGTCCATGTACTGCGCACAGACATAAAAGCAAATGTAAACATTTTAGAAAGGATTTCAACATTAAGGATTAAAGCAAAGGGGGTTTTATGTTTAACTAGGAGTTAAGCATAAATTCTATTTCCCGAGAATTCCATTAATAAAAGTTTTGCTTCTAAAGTGTTTGGGGGCACTGTGCAATCTGTAAGACCTTGGGCCATAGCAGGATAAACAAGCAAAACACAAAAATAGCAAAATTGACTGGAATTTCTCCCCAAATATGCAATGTACTTGAAAGCCAAAAGAAGAGACTAGCAAAAAGATACACATTGCTCTGTTTTAAGCCAAACATTGCTTGAGAAAAAGGGAGCCAGAAAAGAAGCTCCCTCAACAAAGATCATCTCTTGAGTCCCCTTCTTGTAGAAGCTAACTAATCTGGTAATCGGAAGCATTCTCCCTCTATGCATGGGTCCTGCTGAGCTCCTTAATTCTTGTATTATGTAAACCTTAAAACCAATCGCTAGAAGAATGTATCAAGGGAAGTTTCAAAGTCCTCTTAAGGTTAATTTCCCGTAAGAAATTCCTGGCTTTTCTTCTTTTGGTGCCTCCCTGTCCCTCCACTTAATTGTTTCTGTCTTCCTCCAGCCTAACCCCAGCTTGATCTTTCTTACCAAGGTCTGCCCTAGGACTGGCAGAGCAGACAGAAAAGCTCTTTAAGAATATAGAGTTTACTATTCATAGCAGTGACACAGGCCATTGAAAGCCAAAGCAGTCAAGTAAGGAAATCTGTCAGCCTAGATTATCTTTCCAGCACCTGGGAGGTAGGACTTATTTATAAATAAAAATAGACACCAAAAATGTCTGGCCCCTTATAGGCCCCTGATGTCTGAGAAGTCTGTACGGATCCAAGTCCAGAGGCTTTTCCCAGCTGTCCCCCAAACCTAGCAGCAAATTTTGTTTTTGAAACTGGAATTAACAAAAAGATGGTTTGCTTCAGTCCAAATTAAAATCCCTGCTAGTACAGGCAGTGTGTTGTCGTCTATGGATTTCCAAACACTTAGCCACACTTAACCAGATCCCCAGTCCTGTAACAGGAACTGCCTATGTCACACACAGCATTCTCTAGGATTCATCTATCAACCTTACTGGTGGGTTCTTGTCCAGATGTGGTCCTTGCCTTCTATTTCCTTCTCTGGGCATCCCTGTATCCTCCATGGAAGGACCATGCTTCCTTCATGTGAAGTCAAAGCCCTCTGCTTCTCAACCTTCATGGAATTCCTTTGCTTATCATAGAACAGATTGTAAGACTCAAATCAAAATCTTTTGAAATAAGCCTACCTTTCAGAGAAGCATTTTGAGGTTACTTTGCTAAGGGTTTGGGTTCTAGAAGCTGCCTTCAGATACTTATTGCCAAGTTTAGAGGCCAGGTGATTCTGGGTATAATTTACTTTGATCAAGCAATGGAATTATAAAATATGCACATAGGGCTCTGTTCTTGAGGCTTTGTAGATTAGACCACTGTGCTGCCAAAGTCTCTGATCCAGAGAAGCTTACTGTACCATTGCACTGAAAATCTACTTGAAAACATCTCAAGTAATGGAGGCCTCACACATAAACACACACCTTCGGAAATGGTAGTCCTGCTGTGTAAGATAATACAATTGGTGGCTCAGATGGTAAAGCGTCTGCCTTCAATGTGGGAGACCTGGGTTTGATCCCTGGGTCAGGAAGATGCCCTGGAGAAGGAGGTGGCAACCCATCCCAGGACTCTTGCCTGGAAAATCCCATGGATGGAGGAGCCTGGTAGGCTCAGTCCATGGGGTGGCAAAGAGTCAGACACAACTAAGCGACTTCACTTTCACTTTATGGCATTTTCTTACACTCTTCAGCCTTTCAGTTCTCACCTCTTATCTTCTAATTATGCCATCTCCTATTATAATAATGCTTTCTAGGGTGTCACGAATTAGCAGACGTTGCCATCCCCCCATTAGCTATCCGTATTTAGCTCTTTTAAGCTTTCCTCTAATCAGATTCCCTGAGACCACCTCACCTTCAAACTATTCCTTCTCCTTGCCCTTCTCCAAATTCCCTAAGGTCCTATGCCCCTAACCTGAGCTTTATAAAGATCCAAGTGATATTCCAGATGCTTGCTCACCGAGGAGCCAAGAGACCAGCTGTCACCTCTGGTCTCTGTTACTCCGTGACTCAGGGTACGTGTCCCAAAATAGGTCTGGCCTTTTGTGCTGCCTTCTCTCATTGCAGTCTGGCTGCTCGGGGGCTGGCCACTATCACCCTAGCTCCCCTTTGGCATTACTGCTTTCCAGGTTTCTTCTCCCCACCAGGTGTACGGATTTCAGACCATGTTCCTTCGAACTTGAATAGGCCACTGGTCAGCATTCCCAGAAAAGATATGTCTTTATTATCATCCTGGTTTGGAAATAGCCCCAAAACTTCTGTAAACATTTTTACCAAAAAAACAGAAAAAAAAACAAAAAAAAAAAAACTTGGTAAGTGTTTCCACTCTGGAAAGAGAAAGCAAGAAGGAAAATTATTTACGAATTTAGATTCTTAATGTCAAACAGTATTCTGGAGAAAGTAACAGAACATCCCAGGCAGGATCTACCTCAGAAAGGATTTAATGGGCTTGTGAAAGGGTGACCACGCCTGGGACTATAGAGACGGCGTTTTCTCCTGCTATAGTCAGTTCCCCTGGAGCTCCATGAGCCTGCCATAGGCTTCTCTGCAGCGCTTTGTTGCCTGGGAACCCTGCTTGCTGCTGCCTCCTCCCGGACCTGTCTTCCCCTGCTTTCTGGGAAGCTCGAGGATGGCAGGTGGCAGGAAGTGTGTCTATGGGAATCAAGGGTCCCCACCCTCCTCCAGGAGGCCCACACTGTGCCCTGGGAGGCCCTCGTTGCAGGAACTCCCAGGCCCACAGCACTAATCCTGACAGCTTCAGGGGAAGAACATTCCTATTTTAAGAGGGCCCGGCTAACACTGTGCTCACCCGTGGCTGAGTCACTCCTCCTCTTTAGGGTCTGTGAAAGGAATAGAGTTCTCAGCCCTTAGTTCTCAGCCCAGCTCTGCAGGCTTTATTTTCTTCAGACTCAGTGATCAACTGGTTTACCACAAAATGGAAAAGGCACTAGCAAAGCAAGGCTAACCAAGGAAGCTATGATGTCTGGAATTGCAATAACAGAGGCAAAGCTGAGAGTTATGCGAGATCCAAAAATAAGTCACTAACCATATCCTGTTTCCTCTAACACACATATGCACGTACCTAGAAGAGAAAACCGCCCATAGTGCAAAAGAATCAGTAAAGAACACTGTGATGAGCCACAGCCCACCCTAACCCAGAAAAGTAGCTCTGCCCTCACAGTGAACAGTCTTTTAAGCAATGAGGCTATTTCACTGTAAGCTACTCATGATTCGTCATTATTGTACTTGAAGATGTAGAAACAGCAAGGGTCTTTACATCAGCCACTGCAGTAATGAGAAAGGAACATCACATCATATCCATGGCATCTGCTACCCTTTGTGTAAACAGGTAAGTTTGAATTCTTATACGGTTTGCCTACAAAAACATGTACTTCTTCCTTATCAGCAAGTTACTGTTTAAACAACTTTGTGCTTTAATATTAACATAATAACAGCTCATACTTATCGTACATTTACACAACAACGCATTACTAGCTCACTTAATCCTTATAACAACCATGTCAAGGGCCCCTTTTTCATACAGCAGGAAGCAGAAGCTTAGAGAGCTCAAGTCACTTGATCAAAATCACACCAATTGTTAGTGCTAGAGTTTAGGTTCAGATTGAGGTCTCCCTAGCTGCTCGCCTTGAGAACTTAATCACATTTCTATACTGCTGTTTACAAAACCAAATTTTGAGCCCTAATGCCGTCAAACTTTATTTTAATAGCAAATTCTCATTCCTCCAACTCATCGAGCTGATTTTTCACACATTTTAAATGACATCAGTTAAAACACAGTCTGTACTTATTTCTCAGGCTTCTGTATTGATATCACATTTTAGGTGTGGCTCAGGAGCATAAATACCTGATTCAGGGAATCCCAAGCTTCTCCATATCTTTTTTTCCTTTGAGGAAAATAGTGGCCAGATCAAAACAGAGTGATCCTGGCCCCAGGTTATAAGTTCCCAATTCTTTTTTTTAGTTTCTAAACATTTATTTTCTCAAATGATGTGCTTCTCGCAGACTGAAAAGAAGCTATTTGCCGACTTTCACTGGTCCATGAAGCACACATTGAGTAGCACTGCTTTATTCTATTACCTTTATGCTCCTTTACCTACAGGGTAAAGATAAACTCCTAATTCTTTAGGACCACCCAGGTATCTGTATTTGTTTGCTTGACCTGCCATAACAAAACACCACAGACTAGGTGGTTTAAACAACAGAAGTGTATTTTCTCATTATTTTGGAGGTTAGAAGTCCTAGATCAAGCTGTTGGCAAGGTTGGTTTCTGCTCAAACTACTCTCCTTGGCTTGTATCTTCTCCCTGTGTCCTTACATCACCTTCCTTCTGTACCAGTCTGTATCCTAATCTCCTCTTCTCATAAGGATAATGGTCATATTGGATTAGGGCCCATTCACATGACATCATTTAACCTTAATTACTTCTTTAAAGACCCTGCCTCTAAATACATTTTGAGATACTGGAGGTTATTAATAGAATTATGAGTTCAATATGTGAGCTTGGGGGATGGGTGGAGACATAATCCATCCTGTAACAGTATCCCAACAACTCCCTTTTACAAAGTTCTCTATGGTGCACATGTAAATGCCTTTGACCCTGACAACCCCTGCTTTCTCTACATGTGTTTGTGTTACCTCCCTGTGGTGATATAGACAAGCTTTTCTGTAATCAAACCATAGTTCTTATTCAAATGCTATTACCATCAACATCAACCGTATTATTGTTTTCATCTTAGAAGATATCATTGATCTCACTTGTAAAAAAAAAAAAGTTATATATATGTGTATATATATATACATATATATATATATATATATATATATATACAGGAAATGTTTTTACCAATTGTGAATTACCAATTAGCAAAAACAGATTCTAGATTTTTAAAAATTTTTTGAAACCAATTGGAGAAGGAAATGGCAACCCACTCCAATATTCTTGCCTTGGAAATGCCATGGACAAAGGAGCCTGGTGGGCTACAGCCCATGGGGGTCACAAAGCATAAAACACGACTTACTGACTAAACAACAACAAAAGTTGAAACCAATAATGTCTTCTTAATTTTTTCCTTCTTCTTAAATTATTACTGTATATACCTGGCATTTAAAACTGTACAATCTTTAACCAAAATAGAATCCAGCTAATTTATCCTGGGCCCTCGGCATATGTCACAATTCCTGGTCATCCTACATGAAGATTCAAATGACCTGAAGAGGCAATTCATATGTGTCTGGTTGCATCGGTCTAAAAGCTATCATTATAGGGTGCCTACCAGTTCCACACGTAGTGCCATTATGCTAGGTGTCTTATATGCATTAAATCATGTATCTCCTCAATTTCCCACAGGATAGATTCTGTCTACTTTACCAGTGACCAAGCAGAACATCAGAGAGCTTCGGTAAATTACCCAAAATCATAAAGCTCCCAAATGGTTGAGATAAGTCTTAGATGTGAATCTAGTCCTGTCTGACTCCAGAACTTTTGTGGGACCACTACAAATTGCTTCTTTGACTTCTTAAGACAGGTAACAGTATACTCTTAGTAGCTCAGAACTTTTCCTAGACATTAAAAATATCCAATCTAGCTCCATCAACTGTTAGTTTTGATAGATAAAATAACAACAGCATCTTAGTTTCTGTGTCAGAACTGCAAAATAAATCACAGAGTATTCATCATCAGAAACAAAATCTACATCTGTCTTTGGGTGATGATGTAAGGCTGTCTAAAACAACAATGGATATACTTATTTTTCATCAAAAAAAGTTAATTATATTAAGTAACCCTAATCAGTAATCACCAACTTCCTTGTAACACCTCCAGGACTGCAGTCTTGTGTTCCTATAACACATTTATTTCATTGTTTAATTGTGTCTGTTTGAGCCCTGGCTTACAAGGCAAGATTTCAAATGTGTTGAAGGCAGGCACCCTTTTTATCCTCCTTTGTATTGTCTTGAAGTGCTAAGTAGTGCCTTGCATAGAGCAGATGCTCACTAACATATAACAATCAGCTTTAAAGCCTTCACAAAATAACCACCAAGAGAAGCCCATTGGAAGACCTAGTGATGAACCTCATAAGTGTGCAACAGGGTATCTAAGAAATCCCTAAACTGGCCATGTTGAGCCAGCTTTCTAAGTTCTCTGGGTCAGATGTACCCTTTCCAGACCTTGGTTTATAACCCCAAATGCCTTCAGGCTGGCTGATGGTGCTGGTGAAGTATGTTTTTGTCATAATTATGTGATTCAATTTGCTCATGTATAGTAGGAAGTAGAATAAATCTTAGCAGGTCCCATTTGGGGGCCCCAAAGGCAATCCTAAATAGGATTCTGTTTGGAGCTGTTGTCAATGTGCCTACAAGAGGCCAGTTGAAGCATCCAGTCAGTCCAAGGCTATGAGCTTAGCTGGTAATGCCTTTCTCCTTCCTCCTGTTGCTCAGTTGTCTTCCATCTCAGTGGGAACCCATTCCCCTGGCTGAAAAGTAGACTACTGAAATTATACCAACAGGCAAAATCAGGGTACTTATAACTGGAGCTTTACTCTGAAAAATAACTAGTCACATCATACTTCTTTACCTAGAAGTTTAAAAAAATAAATAAATAAAGAGTAACTCAAAGGAACATATAAGCAAATTCAGTACTTATGATTTAGTCCCAGGGCCCCTTGGCAAATAAAACAAAAACTCTGATGCCAGAGATAAAGATGTATTTCTCAAAGAAATGAGTTGTCTTCAAAAGATAGATCTAATAGTCAGTATGTGATTAGATGGATATTGACAGACCTAGCCCCCAGGAGAAAGGTACAGTTCAGAGAGCCTGCTTAGATGAACCAAACTTTTCTTTAGTTTGGCATTTCCTTTCAGTTTAGGAATTCTGACTGCAAGTCTGTCCTACACCCTTATATTTGTCCCAGAGTAATTCTGGGCACTCCTTCTTGAGTTTTCTATACCTCAGACAACTAAGAAAATTATATGCCTATGGAGACCAAGTTTTGAGAATGGCTGATAGATGAGGTAAGTTTATGGGTTTCCTGTGAAAGTGCTGCACTCAATATGCCAGCAAATTTGGAAAATTCAGCAGTGGCCACGGGACTGGAAAAGGTCAGTTTTCATTCCAATCCCAAAGAAAGGCAATGCCAAACAATGCTCAAACTACTGCACAATTGCCCTCATCTCACGTGCTAGTAAAGTAATGCTCAAAATTCTCCAAGCCAGGCTTCAGCAATACGTGAACCACCAGATGTTCAAGCTGGTTTTAGAAAAGGCAGAGGAACCAGAGATCAAATTGCTAACATGTGGTGGATCACCAAACAAGAGATCAAATTGCCAACATCTGCTGCATCATCGAAAAAGCAAGAGAGTCCCCAAAAAATCTACTTCTGCTTTATTGACTATGCCAAAGCCTTTGTGCGGATCACAATAAACTGTGGAAAATTCTTCAAGAGATGGGAATACCAGGCCATCTGACCTGCCTCTTGAGAAACCTGTATGCAGGTCAGAAACCAACAGTTAGAACTGGACATGGAACAACAGACTGGTTCCAAATAGGAAAAGAAGTATGTCAAGGCTGTATATTGTCACCCTGCTTATTTAACTTATATGCAGAGTACATCATGAGAAACGCTGGGCTGGAAGAAGCACAAGCTGGAATCAAGATTGCCGGGAGAAATATCAATAACCTCGGATAAGCAGATGACACCACCCTTATGGCAAAAAGTGAAGTAGAACTAAAGAGCCGCTTGATGAAAGTGAAAGAGGAGAGTGAAAAAGTTGGCTTAAAGCTCAACATTCAGAAAACTAAGATCACGGCATCCAGTCCCATCACTTCATGGCAAATAGATGGGGAAACACTGGAAACAGTGGCTGACTTTATTTTTTGGGGCTCCAGAATCACTGCAAATGGTGATTACAGCCATGAAATTAAAAGATGCTTACTCCTTGGAAGGAAAGTTATGACCAACCTAGACAGCATATTAAAAAGCAAAGACATTACTTTGTCAACAAAGGTCTGTCTAGTCAAGGCTATGGTTTTTCCAGTGGTCATGTATGGATGTGAGAGTTGGACTATAAAGAAAGCTGAGTGCCGAAGAATTGATGCTTTTGAACTGTGGTGTTGGAGAAGACTCTTAAGAGTCCCTTGGACTGCAAGGAGATCCAACCAATCCATCCTAAAGGAAATCAGTCCTGAATATTCATTGGAAGGACTGATGCTAAAGCTGAAACTCCATTACTTTGGCCACCTGACATGAAGAACTGACTCATTTGAAAAGACCCTGATGCTGGGAAAGATTGAAGGCAGGAGGAGAGGGGGATGACAGAGGATGAGATGGTTGGATGGCATCACCGACTCAATGGACATGAGTTTGGGTGGATTCCGGGAGCTGGTGATGGACAGGGAGGCCTGGCGTGCTGTAGTTCAGGGGGTCGCAAAGAGTCGGACACGACTGAGCAACGGAACTGAACACCATCAAGATCACCCCTCAAATCCTAATTTCTTGAAGATGTACCACCATTATCTTTTAAACCCCATTTGAAAGTCTAAAATAAGGGAGGAGTCATTTTATATCCAGCCATGTGGTAATTCAGTTTTCAGGAACTTAGAAAAAATGTGTACAATTCATTTGTTATCATTGACAGCAGCCCATATGCCTAAGCATTTGCTTTCTGAAGTTTCTGAGAAAAGTGCTGGGGAAAAAGAGTGCTGAACCCAAACATGATCCAGAGCCCTGATGTGACCCTGTTGCCAGAACATTGAGCACGCAGTCCGCCCCGCAGTCCCCTAGACATCCTCGCACTACCCTAAGCCTCCACCTCAGCCCCCATTGTTTTGTCTCTCCTGTTTCTCAGGCACTAGATGAGCATTAGGACATCAGTCTCATACCCTCTTATTTTGAAAGATCCTAACCTCTCAGGGACTAAAGGCAGAAAGTCACCTCTTTATTTTTCTTCCTCAACCTGTCTTGAATCCTAAACGGATTCAAATATTTTCAGCAGGAAACCAAACCATCCCTGGGAAAGAGTACACAAAGATGGTCCATACAACACTCCAGACTCCTGTGAGAGAAACACGTAAATGCCCAAGTCCCTTTTAGTTCTCACACTACCCCAACCTCTACATCAAACTGCATCATTCAACTCAGCTAGACTCAACTGCCCAAAAGCAACCTGACTGCAAATCAATCTCTTGCAAATGCTTTGGAAAATGTCAATGGAAAAAGCCCCTCTTGGAGTTATCCTAGCCATCCCCACATGGTGAGTTTCATGGATGTCACTCAACCTACATTTTAAGTCAGGTCATGTAAATGTACTCACCAAATAGGATGAAAATCCATCCATGTGTTCCTCCACTATGTACTAAAAGCAAATAGGCAAACTTCTATATGTGTGAGAAAGAAACTAATAGGTAAGTCATTACCATAGACATTTCTCAGATCTAGTTTTAGGAAAAGAAAAATGGTGGGGATGATAGGAAGGTTAGGCAAAAGCATAATTGAGATGAGGCTTTTTAGAAGGAATAAATTTCAGTGCATGGGAGAGGGGAAGGTAATCCTCAGGTCAAATTCTTAAGAGGAAAAATATCATTGATGAACCCAATCTAGGGACTGATTCTTCCAGGATCAGATACCTACTCCTGTCTACACACTCAGCTGTGACTTGAAGAGGCCTGGGTCACACAATCTACTGTCTACACTGGAGAAGCTTGGAGAGGACAATCTGATTTATGAGACGGGGGGGCTGGGTGGGAGGGACCGGTATAGCAGAATCTGTCTTTAGAGACCTAAAGGACAAATTGTAGCCCTGTGACACACAATGATGTCTACTGGGGAAGAAACTCCTCTCCCCAATTCATCTATGCTCAGATAAATGCTGTATTCACCACTCTGATCCTATGCGACTTGTTTGAACCAAGATGAAAACAGAGTGTCAATAAGTGGCTTCCCCCTGGCTTCCGTATACTATTAACATTATTAAAGACAAACAGATTTGGAAGAAAGGGGCTATGAATGAAGGGGCCATTCCTGGGGGCTATGAATGAAGATGGTTTCACGCCTGCCACCAAAACACTACAGCCGCATTCAGAATGTGAGGTCTGCATCAAGATTCATGCATTCCTTCAAATGACAGCAGGAGTGTCCTATACCAACAGAACAAAAACAACACCCCCACAAGAGCAGTGAAGCTCTCAGCCATGAACACCAAACCCACTGCAGATCTCTGAAGACAGCTTGAAAAGCTGAGGGCAAGGCCTTGGGCTAGGTGCATTTTGATCAAAAGGATGGAGAAGCCTCTGGAAGCAGGCTTCCCAGAGATGGTCCAGTTAAGATCTCACTTCACAGATCAGGAAACTGGAGTCCTATGGGGTTTAGAGTCCAGTGTGTCTTCACAGAAAATGTGGGCTTTCCTTCCGGTTCAAGGCTTTTCAAACATTGACAGCAGGCTCTGGGTTTGAGGTGGGTGGACCAGAGAGAAGAAGACACATAACTATAAAAGCTACATCTTTCTGAGGTTAGACTTTCAAACTGAATATATTTTTTTTTACCACTCATCAAAAGTGTGCAGTCAGCGTCTTTAAATACAATGATTGAAGGGCAAATGCTCCTTGACTTGACATCCTGTTTATAATTACAGCATTAGTACAGACACAGTTTAATTAAAAATCATGAAAATGACCTTAGTTGGGCTGCAAGACCTATATTAAAAACCCTGGCTGAGGATCCACTTTTTAGCCAAACTCCTATTTTCAGATGCCTGCCCTTTGTTAAAGGATTTCCTTTAGCCTAAAAGGTCATAGGTTTGTTATCTGACCACTAATGACTCTTGGACAATATCTGAAATAGAATAAGCCAAAAGTACATCACTCACCCCTGAACAGATAACACTAATTCACCTCTAGTCCGACCAACTGTGGGTGAGGGGCTGGGTGCCTGAACCTCTGTCACTGTCTGCCTTGCAGGACCTTGGGGAAGGGCACAGTGATGGTCCAAACGATCATCTGGCCCAGCCCTCTCATTTTACACATAAAGAAATGGACAAGTGACAATCCAGGGCCAATGCTCAGTGCTGAGAGAATTGGGCCATACCAGTAGCCACTTTAGATGATCACTACCCAGTCAAATAAAAAAACAGGCATAATTTTGAAATTTCAAATATCATCTTCTTTTACTTCCCAGACACTGCTTCTTAAAATATCAGTCTTCCGGATACTTGATTTAATAAACAGTAAAGAGAATGAAAGAGAGAGAGAGGGCAAAAGTTAAGTTCATGCAAGGCACATAAGCCTGAGAAACACTACACACCACATTCCCTTCTCAGAGATTCACACCACACACACTAGGGAACCTGAGAAAGAAGCCCAGCAGTAAAGAAATCTGTTTAACTCAAAACTCTTTTCCCAAGTCACATCTACTAACATCCTACAGATCCGGTGTTCTAGGAAAGACTTTGGGACATGCTGGCTTAGTGAGAGGAGAAATGAAATTTCAGAATAATTGGGCTGGAAAGTAAAGAAATTGAAACAGTCTGGCTCATGTCAAGCAAGAGTTCAGAAATGGCACCATGTCATCTTCCGTTTCTTCCCTGGGTCTTTCATGCCAGGAACTTGGAAAGAAATAGAGGCTAAGGATGTCCTTGAGTAGCAAGGATAAAGAGAATGGATCTTTTTCTTTAATTTACCCTTAAAGGTTTGTGTAAAAGAGTAAAAACCCAGACCCTGATTTTGCTACTCTTCTCCGTGAGTATTTAAGTCCCTACCAGAAATATAATGCTGAGAATAGTATTTCCACATATTTATAACTTCTTTATGATGACCTACCATGATTTTCCTTTCCCTCAAACCTGGTAAAGTTACAGTTCTACCTCAGAGACTCTGAGGAGATCAAATTTGGCCTTTAAATAAACTAATTTGAAAGGTTTATAAAAATATTAGAGACTTTAAAAAAAGGAATAGGGGGACTTGAATATCCCAAAGTGTGAAAATGCCACATTTTTACACTCAAATGATTCAAAATAGATGAACAGAATGCTTCCAAACTTTCTAAAAATATGCACCTTCAGGCAATTAAAAAAATCAATCTAAAGGGTCATTTATTTCAAGAACCTAAGAGCTCAATTTAGCACTCCAGTGAGCCCCCACAGCTGACTGGATCTGGGCGACCAGGGCTGAAGAAAGGTCATTCACACTCCTCCCTAACTCCTTAATGATATGTTTAGCCAGGCTAAATTTAGACCTGTCGGAAGCTTTTGATTCAGTTAATCATAAGGTGTCGGTGACAAGACTGTGGTCAATGGCAGGCGGGGGCTGAGTTCCTTTTGAAGTCAGTTGGTGAGTTCATTCCTGGAAGGAGGGGGGCCCATAGGTAAGTCATGAAGAACTGCTCATGATTCATATGCATCTCCTGGGAGGTCTTTTCCCTCTTCCCTATTTACCTAACATGGGCAGATGACCCTGGGAACCATCAGTGAAGGCAACAGGATCTTAATGACCCTCAACTAATTAGCGTCTTTTCTGCTGATCCATTCAAACTGTCTTATCCTTTGACTTGGCTCACAGTTATTTTGGTTTGGGCAGGAAGTAGCAGGCTTCAAGTCAACCTGGATAGGCTGAGGTTGTGATCTTTAGTCAAAGGAAATGCTTTAAGGATGTCAGAGGTGGATCTGCACCAGAGTTATTCAGGGATGGAGGTTGAGTGATGGGTCTTTTAACAGGTGCTTCAGTATGGACAAGAAAAGTCTTTTTTCTTAGATTTGAAGATGTATGTGCCTACACCAACTTCCAGAAAAAGAACAGTTACAATTAACTTCCCCTCTGGTTCACAGAAGTTTCACCACAGTAAAATCCATCCTTTTCTTAACTTTGCCAAATTTTACAGGGGAATTTCATTACCCTATTATTCATTAAAGAGAATTTCTTTAGCTCTATGAATTTGGGGTACCAGTCAGCTCAAATCCTTTTCACCCACTCAAGGTTTAACATCCTCCATAAAACTATCTATAGAAAAGAAGACATGAATGTTCTACTCAAGAACCCAACAGCCTGAGTGGGGGTGGGAGGGAATATCTAGTACTGTAATTTACTAGATTAAAACAAATTCTGATGCTATGAGAGAACTCAGGGCTAATCTGTTATCATCAATTCATTTTACAGAATGGGATAGTAAGGCTTAACTTTCCTCAATGGATATAATAATTCAGTGGAACCAGAAAACTTCCACAGAGCAAGAAATCTAATATTATCTTTCTAATCTCTATCAATTACTCATGGTCCTACCATAAGTCAAAAAGTGTGGAGGACAGGAGGAAGACAAGAGGGATAGGAAAGAGACAAGTAAAGGGTGAAAATTTTTGATGAGAAAAACAAAGTCAGTAAGTCAGAGGCTTCCTGTTATCTCCATGTCAACACCCTTTTCTTCCCAACTATTTTTATGTTTTCAATGGCCTCCTCAGATAAACCAAATAACAGCAAATCTCACTGAATATCCTTGGTCACCCATATCTAAGGGACAAAAAGAAGCAGAGACAAGTATACCTAAGTGAACCCCATTTTCCAGCTTTGGGATTATATATGTCTCAATGGTTAACACTGCAACTGTGGATTTTAAAGGCTCATTTCAATCATTTGACAGTCATCTACTGAACATCTGCCATATGATAAGAATCTGCTGCACACTCTATGGGACATGAATATGAAGAAGATGTACTCTAGCCTCTAGGAATTTAAAGAAAAGAAAAATATCCCTCCTGGTTGCAAAATTCTAAGATTGACATTTCAGATTAATAATTATAACACAGCAAGGAATCAGATAGGATCCCTGAGAGATTCAACCTAAATATTACAAGAGCCCAGAGAAAAAGTCAGTCATTTCCAAGAGGCAGAAGCCAAGAAATCATCAAAGATGTAGCATCTTGTGCAGGGGTTGGAAGATAGAAAAAAACCTAACCAGTAAGATGACCGTGAGGAATGGCCTTCCTCGAGTAAAAAGGAAATTGTACAAAGGTACAAGAATAAAATATCTGTTTGAGAGACAATAAGTAGGGCAATTTGGCTAAAGCATGGGACAGATAAATGAAGGGATATATTAATACAGCTGGGAAGTTTTGGTGAAAGCCAAATTGCAGAGAATGAGCTAGAAATGTTGGTCTAAATTCTCTAGGTGATAGACACTAAAAGTTTTCAGAGGATTGACCTTTAGGCAGATTAATTGGGCCATAATGAATTGGAGTAAATGACACTGGAGAAAGAATTGACTTCTTTTGATGATCTGAATGAGAGGTACTTGCTGTGAGAATGGAATAGAATGGCAAGGAGGCAGATTCACTAGGTGTTAAGAATGCAGAAAGGGCAGGAATAATTTGGTGTGAAAGTTGAAGGAGCATTTCCCAGAAGTTTTGTGATAAAAACAAAATTCCCTCATACCAAATAGATATTTAAAAGCATAAGATTTTGAATCTACCGTTGAGATGATGTCACCATTGCCCAAAGCTTGTTGACCGAATGATTTTGCTTGTTGTAGGTTGAGGGTATTTGTGAGATTTTAAAAAACTGTATTGTCCCTTCTCTGTCTTTTTATGGCTTAGAAAGATAAGAATAACCAAGCAGACATCAGATATCACATATCTCAGACTGAAGAAGAGAGAGACAGTCTCATAATCTCCCTCCTGTTGTGTAAATACAATAACTATTTAGTGGTGGATGGACCCATGATTGTTGAATATAAAGGAGACTGTCCAAATCAATAATTACGCTTTACCATGTCCTTCCTGCAGTCAAAACTATGCTCCCATCCTCATTCATTTTTATATCAGAGATTCCTTTCAAAACTTGACATTATTGAATTGGTAAGAACTTGTCAGTGGAGGAGCCTCTATTAATAAAAATGTAATCTTATTCACTGAGCAGACTCCATCACCTAGTCAGATGCTAAAGGATTTGGGGACAAATAATAATAGCCCTTTCATCTTACTTAGCTGCTAATGCAGACACACGGTAGACCATCCTTTTCATGCAGTCTTCACTGACGAACTAGAAGCAGCCTGACTCCTTGTCATTTTTAGCGTGCTCTCCATCGGATTTGGATTTTATTCTTTCACTTACTCTTTCTTCTACCTGCCCCCTTGCCCACCTTAGCAAACATTTAGTGAGTGCTTGGTGTATGCCCAGCACTGAGCCAAGTGATGTAGATACAAAAAGAAAAGACAACAATCCTTTGCTTTGTGAAAATACTAGTGTAAGGCATTCATCTGTTCTGTGGAATACCTCACCTTGAAGACAGCAGTCATCTCTACCTAAATCTGATGTCATCTGTACGCTTCTGCTCCAAAATGGTTAAGGATGCTACCTGAAGAGTCCTAGGATAAGAGGGATACTGTTACCAGTGCAAGCTGGGCTATATACGAGTTGGGAAACTGGTGAGTTATTTAAACCTTCTGAGCCTCAGTTTCTCCTTTATAAAATAGATATGATACCTATCCCACAAGGTGGGTTCTGCTAAGAACTGAGTGAAACAGATAATGCAAGGAGTTTAGACAGCACCTGCTGTACACTAAAAAACACTAGATAAAAATGATCATTAATAGTATTAATATCTGACCTGTGATCGGTCTGCAAATGACCACCAGTGGCTGAAGTCATTTTCTCAGGTCACTCATTTCCTGAGGTTAAGCTCCTTTCAACAGTGAAGAATACACTTAAAGACTTGTTGGCACTTCCCAGTAAGGTCTAGGAAAGCAATACCCATTTTAGTTGGCATGTCATAGGAACAATTCTTTTGCCTATATGTTTTCTGTTTTATTTCTCTCATTTTCTTATACCAGAAAATTTTCCCCTGCTCCCGATACTCATTCCCTATTTAAAGACACAGTCTTCAGTCTGTGAAGCCAGCAATTCTCTGCCAGTGCTCTCAGCACCCAGGTCTGTGGCACCAATGGCCCGATCTGCAGGAAGAAAGGCATAAAACTACTGCCGTACCACCCAAAGGGAGTAGCTGGTGTGCAGGGCAGGTTCCAGCATTGAGTCCCCCAGCGAGGAGTGAGCAACAGAAACCATGGAAGGCAAACAAAACAGAAATGTGTTCTTCATGCAGGCATGCAGAGCCATGCAAAATGAAGTGGAGGAAAGAAGGAACTGAAAGAGAAAACTATAGTGGGGATCGGGTAGGAATGCCTTTTAAGTCAAAGATTGTGCTTTCCTTTCCATATTCTCTGAGACTCTAGTTCATTGCTCAGATGAATCTATGGCTGTTCTCAGCATTTGTAGGAAGCACGACAAAGAGCTGGACTCTGGTTGCCAGGTAGGCTACAATCCCAGGAGGTCAGGATGTATCATTAATTAAGGTAAGGCTGATGGGTTACCTGGGAGTGTCAGATACCCCACATGTGAACTTCTCCAAACCAGGGCAGGTTGCACCTAACACATTTTTCAAGGTGATTCTGACTTTCTCCATTGTTCCTCACCCCCTCCCTTGACTTCCTCCTAGGCATTTCCAGCCTAGTTACCCCCACACGCCAGGGAAGGCACGATCTCCTTCAAACACCATCTCTGCTTCTCAAACATCATCTGCAGAAACAAATTTAGCCTTACACATTACATCACCACCTTGCTGCAGATGACAGACCCAGACAACTATCTCCCTCATGGGCCAAGGTGATCCGGGCAGCCTGGGGCACCAGTCTGTCCAAATTGGAAGGGGGCAGAGCTTCTTGCTGAGCAGACGCTCTTAAGCCCCAGCAGATCTAGGAATTCTATTTCTTTTTTTTTTTTCTTTCTTTTTTTTTTTTTTGCCTTTAAACATGCAGATTGGAATATCAGACCTAGAAGTTTTCCGAGCCGCACAATTTATGCTAGTTCATTACCTCCTGCTACACTCCACGGCTTTGTAACGGAAATTGGCTCTGATTTCTGAGATGGGCATTACATCATGGTCTTCTTTTAGCACATTATGTCATCCCTGCTGAGAGGCATTATCTAGGGTTGGCTCAGCAGTAGCGATTTTTGTGGGCCGACTGCAGTGTTCCCAAAGAGCTGCTGGGAACCACAGATTGAAATCTGAAACATTTATCTTCTAAAAAGCTGAAAAGGAGGAAAGATGTTCACATCATACCCCATTTATTTTCCTTAACCCTCTCCTCTCTCAGTTCCTTTGAGAGTACAGCACGGTGAATGCCGGAGATCAATGTGTGGAGTCTATACAGGGAGGATCGTCTTGAAATAACTGCTGCTAGAGGTACCTGAAATATTGCTTCCATCAAGGGCTGATTCACCTGACACTTGTCATGATTCTATCTCAAGGAGTGCTACAAAACCCCCTAAAAGGAATCACCTTGTACACTTACGTTGATAACACAGAGCATCCTGCCTAATTCCTGGGTTATTTAAGAATTTCCCTCCCATGACCTGTTTATAAATATGTGTAAATGAAAACTATATACAAGCACATACATATGCTTATCCTCCTGACCATGTTGCAGCCACAAAGGCAAACCTCTAGAAGATTTGTATTAGAAATAATTTTTATGCAGGGAACTGAGCT
The DNA here is from genome assembly GCF_910594005.1 of Cervus elaphus. NCBI lineage: Eukaryota > Metazoa > Chordata > Mammalia > Artiodactyla > Cervidae > Cervus > Cervus elaphus. The sequence continues at coordinate 14,214,223 of NC_057839.1, read as the reverse complement.
GATATTATCTCTTCTCACTTCAACCATGAAATTAGAAGCCCATTTTGTATCTCTCCATCGTAGGCAGGATTAGAAACTACTGCACAGAGGGAATAGATAGGTGCTTTCAGGATAAAGCAAAGATCTTCCCAAACCCCAGAGAATCCCAATACCACCCTCATCACAAAAGCATAATTATGAGAAAAAAAAAAAAGTCTCTAAATACCAAAAGGAAATGGGATACATTCAACCATGACTAAATTACAATTTCCCTCTTATATGCCAACTAATGAGATTCACTGGGTGGGGAGTAATTGCTGGGAGAGGGGTTGGGAGGCAGGTTACCATAGTCCCTCCCCCAACCCAGGGTGCTTCATTTCTCTTCCACTGATTTTTTCTATAGTAAATATGGTTGTGCTCCCAGTTGCTTTTTGTGGCTCTCAAATGGCAGCCACAGCCAAACAAGTAACTTCGTAATTAAAGTACAAGCAGTTAAACCTATCATTTGCACCAGCCCAAGAGCCTTGCTTCTACTCCTACCCTAGACAATTTTTCATGTTCTTTAATACTGTCTTCTTCTCACCCCCAGGGGACCATAAAACAAGATGGCGGCCTTCATCCAGGGCCATGTGAGCTGTCTGAGTGTTGTGACAGGGGTTGGGACGCCTGGCCCCACACTCATGGTGTAGAAACTTCCTGGCGACATTAGAGCAAACAACTGATAGCCCCTCTTCAGCACCTCTTCTTTCACATTTCATATCTATTTCCATCTGCTCCTTATCTCCTAGAAGGGACAGTGTGAAGATTGATGGTATGAGCTCACAAGAGCTCCGAGGCTTTCACACGGACAAGTGCCTTATAAAATGGCATTATTTATCAGCTAAGGACATTTATAAGAATCCTCTTCCCCTTCCTTCCTTTTGTCCCTTCATCTCTACCCCTCCCCCTTAGCTCTAGGAATTTATTATCTGAAGGCCAAAATACTTAATTAATAACTACCCGTGCCACTCGGGGTACTGAAAGGAAACTATATATACCCTTGACTTAACTCGTTCCAACTCTTTTACTGCAGCCAAAGTAACTGCCACACCATTTAAAAATTCCACTCAAAAAGCAAGTAGCAAAAAAAAAAAAAAGCAAGTAGCCTTCAACACATTAAGCTGATTTTCATCTAAGTTATAAAATATGAAATGACCAGAACTTCAATCCAATAATAAAACCACCTGGCCCAATCATCCCCGTTCCCTTTGCAGGAGGCAAGAACATGGATTCATAAGCCCTGAAGGATGTGTGCCTGCCTCGAAATGTTGATGGGCTGGCCACCACCTTCTGAAGGCATAGTGCGGGAGGGGCTGAGCATGACTCCTCCTCCTTCCTCCAGAGCCCTGTGTGTCCCAGAAGTTTTGCCCAGTCCTGAACACACACACACCCCACCAAAAAAGTGTTCAGGATGCCCAGAAGCCCTCAGTCCACTCCCAAACCGGGCCAACTGTGGAAGAGGCAGAGGGTGCTTTGCTCCATAACAGCACAACCATTGGCCGTGAGGCTCTATGCAGGGACATCCTACCTTCTACCCTCTTACAGAGAAGAAAAGAGAAAGCCCCAAATCTGTAGGTAGTTTCCAAGAGTAGGTACATAGTGGGGATCAGATTTCACAATGAGAAATCAACTACTCCCTAATGATACACCAAAATAAAGGTGGAGAGCAGGGCTGGCCAAGTCAGAAAGGGGAGCTCATGGACCCAGCTCCTCACTGGCTCTTGACAGTTACAGTCAAACCCTGGCTCGGAGTGAGAAGGGAGCTCTGGCCTGGCCTCAGCCTCCTTCGCCAGCTGCCTTGGCACCAGTCACTATGCTTAGGGGGTTGGCAGAAGGGGACAAACAGTCCAGACCTCCCAGGCTCTCCTGGGCAGAAGGCACACTGGAGAACTGGCATAGCCTCTCCTGCCAAGAATCCCTATCAGCACCACCTAATAATGCGTAAGAAAATGGACATTTGTTTTATCATGAAGGTCCTGATCCTGCCGTTTCCCAGCAATGCCAGGACACCCACTGTCCTCACCACTATCTCTCTGGGTGCCACCCCAGAGTCCCACTGCCAGTTCCCTGGGGGTCTCTGGCACTTTCTCTGCCACAGGGCTTTTCCTATTTCTCAGAGCGAGCCCTCAACACAGCATCTTCAGACCTGCCTTCTCAAAAACACCACCATAAAAACCTCTTTTCTATAAATGTAAGCATGTCATGAAGACACAGACTACATAAGCATCAAGAATTACAGTTCAGACTCATAAAGGTTAGAGAGATCTGCCTTATCCAGCTTTGGAAAGAAATCATGGAGTTCCCTCACAATGTGATATGCAAGTCCAGAACATTTCTGTTCAGAATCCTCCTTAGCTTCTGGGAAGTTTACATTGCCTTCACCTGTATTCCTAGTCCAGGTTAAGGACCCTGTCTTTTTCTTAAAGAAAAAATTTTCCTTCTTGGATGCTAAGTTTCTACACCACATTTCTTTCATGATCTGAGAGGTGTCTCTTGTTTGCTGTCGTTGTTATTTAGTCACTAATTCACGTCCAACTCTTTGCAACCCCATGGACTGTAGCCCACCAGGTTCCTCTGTCCATGGGATTTCCCAGGCAAGAATACTGGGGTGGGCTATTCTTTCTTTCCCCAAGGGATCTTCCTGACTCAGGGATCAAACCCGAGTCTCTTGCCATCTGCTTTACTGGCAGGTAGATTCTTTACCACTGAACCACCAGAAGTCTCTTGTTTATGCCTTAATAAAAGTAATAGATTCTCATTAATCCTAAACAATAGAATTAAGTAGACTCCATTCATTCAGCAAATATCTACAGAGCAGAGACAGGTATTTACCAATTATTGTAAAAAGTATTGTGGGGATGAATCAGACATGGATTCAGCTTTTCAGGCAAGACCACAGATGAGCTATATTAATAAGTATGTGATAGAGACAGCTAGTCTTTAAGCCAAATTTCCTCTTATTTCCTGGATACACAGTAGATATATTTCCCAGCTTCCTCTGCTGTTAGGTGTGGCATGTACCTGAGCCCTGGTCAATAAAAAACTGGGTAGAAATAACATGCACCATTTCTAATACTGCATCTGTGAGATCCTTCATGCTCCCTCCTCCTAGCTGGTTGGAATGGCAAGATCACTAAACCCTTGAAGTCAAGTGTTAAAGATGGCAGAGCCTCAGGCAGCCTGAGTTCCTGGTTGCTCACTTGGAAGAAAGCTGCCCCTATGGTCTATTCATACGGTTTAGAGTGCCTGAAGAATTATGGACAGAGGTTCGTGACACTGCACAGGAGGTGGTGATCAAGACCATTCCCAAGAGAAAGAAATGCAAAAAGCCAAAATGGTTGTCTGAGGAGGGCTTACAGGATAGCTGAGTAAAGGAGAGACGCTAAAGGCAAAGGAGACAAGGGGAGATAAACCCATCTGAATTCGGAGTTTCAAAGAATAGCAAGGAGAGATAAGAGCCTTCCTCAGTGATCAGTGCAAAGAAATAAAAGAGGAACATAATAGGAAAGACCAGAGATCTCTTCAAGAAAATTAAAGATACCAAGGGAAATTTTCATGCAAAGATGGGCACAATAAAGAACAAAAACAGTATGGACCTAACAGAAGCGGAAGATATTAAGAAGAGGTGGCAAGAATACACAGAAGAACTGTACAAAAAAGATCATGACCCAGATAGTCACGATGGTGTGATCACTCACCTAGAGCCAGACATCCTGGAATGTGAAGTCAAGTCGGCCTTAGGAAGCATCACTACAAACAAAGCTAGTGGAGGTGATGGAATTCCAGTTGAGCTATTTGATATCCTAAAAGATGATGCTATGAAAGTGCTGCACTCAATATGCCAGCAAATTTGGAAAACTCAGCAGTGGCCACAGGACTGGAAAAGGTCAGTTTTCATTCAACTCCCAAAGAAAGGCAATGCCAAAGAAGGTTCAAACTACTGCACAATTGCACTCATCTCACACACTAGCAAAGTAATGCTCAAAATTCTCCAACCAAGGCTACAACAGTACATGAATTGAGAACTTCCAGACATTTAAGCTGGATTTAGAAAAGGCAGAGGAACCAGAGATCAAATTACCAACATCTACTGGATCATAGATAAAGCAAGAGAATTCCAGAAAAACATCTACTTCTGCTTTACTGACTATGCCAAAGCCTTTGTGTGGATCACAACAAACTGTGGAAAATTCTTAAAGAGATGGGAATACCAGACCACCCTATCTGCCTCCTGAGAAATCTGTATGCAGGTCAGGAAGCAACAGTTAAACCAGACATAAAACAATGGACTGGTTCCATATTGGGAATGCAGTAGGTCAAGGCTGTATATTGTCACCCTGCTTACTTAACTTATATGCAGAGTACATCATGTGAAATGCCAGGCTGGATGAAGTACAAGCTGGAATCAGGACTGCTGGGAGAAATATCAATAACCTCAGATATGCAGATGACACCACCCTTATGGTGGAAAGCGAAGAGGAACTGAAGAACCTGTTGATGAAAGTGAAAGAGGAGAGTGAAAAAACTGGCTTAAAACCCAATATTCAAAAAACTAAGATCATGGCATCTGGCCCCATCACTTCATGGCAAATAAATGCAGAAACAACGGAAATAGCAACAGACTATTTTCTTGGACTCCAAAATCATGGCAGATGATAGAGCACAGGTGCAGACTGCAGTCATGAAATTAAAAGACATTTGTTTCTTGGAAGAAAAGCTATGATTAACCTAGACAGCATATTAAAAAGCAGAGACATTACTTTGCCGACAAATGTCCATCTAGTCAAAGCTATGGTTTTTCCAATAGTCATGTATGCATGTAAGGGTTAGACCACAAAGAAAGCTGAGCACTGAAGAATTGGTGCTTTTGAACTATGGTGTTGGAGAAGACGCTTGAGAGTCCCTTGGTCTGTAAGGAGGTCAAACCAGTCAATCCTGAATATTCATTGGAAGGACTGATGTTGAAGCTGAAGCTCCAATACTTTGGCCACCTGAGGCGAAAAACTGGCTCATTGGAAAAGACTGATAATGGGAAATATTGAAGGGAGGAGGAGAAGGGGACGACAGAGAATGAGATGGTTGGATGGCATCACTGACCCAATGGACATGAGTTTAAGCAAGCTCGGGGATTTGGTGATGGACAGGGAAGCCTGGTGTGCTGCGGTCATAGGGTCACAAAGAACCAGACACAACTGAGCAACTAAACTGAACTGATGGTCTATTCATGTTCAGGACTGGTACAAGAGCAAGACTTACACTTCTGCTGTGTGCATCATGATGAGGTCTATTTACAACAGTGGCCAGGTTGCTCTAATATAAGTGTTGAAATGATTTACTGAAATGGAAAGATATTCAATGTATGTATGAGGGTAGAATAAGTCAAAAAACTATTATAGTGTGATATCACTTTTTAAAAGATTGTGTTTAAAAATGTATATACATACACATAAGAATCTTCTAGAGATATATATAGCAAGGTTTAAGTGTCTATCTCTGGATGGTGGTGGTACAGCATGGCTTATCTACATTTCCTAATATGAAATACGACTGTATAACCAAAAAATCAAAGCTATGTTTAACATTAAAAGGAAAATACGTCTTAAGATGTAAATACAGGGCTTCCCTGCTGGCTCAGTGGTAAGGAATCTGCCTGCCAACACAAGAGACATGGGTTTGATCCCTGGTCCAGGAAGATCCCCACGTACCACAGAGCAACCAAGTCTGTGTGCCGCAACTATTGAGCCTGTGTTCTATAACTGGGAGCCACAACTACTGAGCCCACACACCCTAGAGCCTGTGCTCCACAACAAGAGAAGCCATGACAATGAGAAGCCTGCACACAACTAGAGAGTAGCCCCCGCTTGCCACAACTAGAGAAAAGCCCGAATAGCAACAAAGACCCAGCACAGCCAAAAATAAATAAATAAAAATTTTTAAAAGTAAATACAAGGGCTTAGCCTCCCAAAGTGGATAAAGCTCTCCTGAGGGAAATTAGGGAAGGCTTCTCAAAATAAGCATCTATTAATGACCTCTCTCCTTGGAAGGAAAGTTATGATCAACCTAGATAGCATATTTAAAAGCAGAGACATTACTTTGCAAACAAAGGTCCATCTAGTCAAGGCTATGGTTTTTCCAGTGGTCATGTATGGATGTGAGAGTTGGGCTGTGAAGAAAGCTGAGCACCGAAAAATTGATGCTTTTGAACTGTGGTGTTGGAGAAGACTCTTGAGAGTCCCTTGGACTGCAAGGAGATCCAACCAGTCCACCCTAAAGGAGATGAGTCCTAGGTGTTCATTGGAAGGACTGATGCTGAAGCTGAAACTCCAATACTTTGGCTACCTCATGCGAAGAGTTGACCCATTGGAAAAGCCCCTGATGCTGGGAGGGATTGGGGGCAGGAGGAGAAGGGGACGACAGAGGATGAGATGGCTAGATAGCATCACCGACTCGATGGGCATGGGTTTGGGTAGACTTCAGGAGTTGGTGATGGACAGGGAGGCCTGGAGTGCTGCGATTCATGGGGTCTCAAAGAGTCAGACACGACTGAGTGACTGAACTGACTGACTGAACTAATAACACAGAAAATCTATAAATTAACTACAGCCTGAGAAATAGCATAGTTCAATTATATAGCACACCTAGTTCCCAAACTTCACACATTGAGGTCTTGTCAATGAGATCCATTTCCCATAAAGGATGGAAAAAATAAATGATTTGCCTTTACAAAGTGCTAAGAGACTTGTCTCAGGGGTTGTTTGGGGTGGGAAACAGGGATGGGGAGAAAAGGAAGCACCGAAAATGTTAGAGAAAGGAAAAAGTAGCATACTTAACCTTTCACCCTTTCATAACTTTTGGATGTTTTGCTATATGCATGTATTACTTATTCTAAAAATATTTTTAGACTTTTTTCTCTATGAAGTTTGTGCTGTATGTGTTTATGTGTTTGTGCTCTATTTTTTTAAATTCTAAGTGACCTTAGAATGACCTTTTGTAAATATTAAGTCAAGAGATTTTCTTTGAATTCGTTAAGAGCAAAGAAAAGATGCTGAGCAAATAGACCATGTCATAATTTCCCAGTAAAACCCCACAAAACCTTAAGTCCAGTTGGTCACTGTGACAAAGCTTCCCCTTCTCATGTAGGAAGAACTCAAATGTGCTCTTGCTTCCCACTGGAGGGACAGGCTGGCCAGGGAAGGGTCATCTCTGTTCTCCCCCACAGTCTGCAAAAGTGCTTGCAGGAAGATTTTAGTGTCCTGGTAAGACTCAGAAACCTCCCAAAACAGGGTGTGCAAGAGGCCCAACCACTGTTGCTTTGACATAAAGACTTGAAGGGGTAAGGGTGACCCAAGAAAGGAGTAGCAGGCCCCCCAACTTTCTGGGTTAGGGAAGAGTGTTGCAGGGTTGAGGTCTCCACAAAATAAACTCTGAGATGGAGACGTGTCTGTAGGTGGCTTCCTGGGCAGGACTCTCGGGAACATTACCAGCGAGGGAGTAAAGGAAGCAAAGTTAGGCAAAAGGAGGAGCTGAGCTGTGATGTGGTCACAACAAGGGTGTCAGTGGATCCCACGGAGCCTCGTGGCTGGAATGGCCCTCCGGAGTTGGCCCAGGCTGGAGCTAAGCCTTCACATGCCCTCAGGTCCTGGGCAGGCCGCTCTTCTTCAGCTGGTTTTCTGGGAGCGGCTCAGTTGTGAGACATCAGCTGGCAGTACTATCAACAGCTGTGGGGAGACACGTGTCTAGGGTCAGGGACATGCTACAGCATCCACCATAGAGCCGTAGGAGGATGTCAGCTCTCCCATCAGCCTATGTCCTATTGTTGAGATCACATCGAAATCAAGCCCATGTCATTCCTTTCTGAAATTCCTCAGCAGCTTCCCATCACCCATGGGAGCAAACAGACCTTCCTACATAAGCCAATGGGGCTCTTCCTGGGCCTACGGGGGAAATCCTAGGCACCATTTCTCCCAGGGCAATGAGGCTCCAGCCACAGGGGGCTATTCACCAGTCCCAGTAACTACCATCCTCTATCATGGCACTGAAACTTCATGTATGTTATTTCTTCTGCTAGAAGGCTGTCTCTACTCTTACCTTCCTAGAGAATCCCTAGTTATCCCTCAATCCTCCAGCTCATTTCCATAGAGAAACTTCCTTAGCTCTCGTAGGCAGATCATAGTCCCTTTAATCCAGGTTCCCACACAATGTGTGCATCCACACCAGCCCTTGTAAGAGAAACCAGTTCTGTACATCTGTATCCCCACGAGCTTGGAGACTTCTTGAAAACAGAACCACATCCGCCATCTTTGTATCCCACACAGAGATAGCACTGAATTCAATGTTTGCTTAATGAATAAACAATTCAAAGTGGAAGCAATGACAGTATTAGCTCCTTCACAGAACAGCAGATGAATTCTGACAAAACTGATGGGAAAGTAAGCAGGAAGTATAGACATGAGGAGAGGCAAGGCACTTGTAGCCAGCAATGAGCCAGAATCATTTGACTTTCATGTTATCTTTGGTTCTTGGTATCTGTTGTCCAAATTCAGCTTACTGGAATGGACAGGATATTAGGGGCTCTTACGGGGACAGCAAAATTGCTTTTAGGGTACAGTAACCAGAAACCCTCCCAAGGATGACTTCAAGATAGAAGTCCTGGGCTGCAAGATCCCTGGCTGGGGCTATTAGATAACTGAGATGGTGAGTCTGAAGAAGAATTTCCCTCTCTGTATGTTCTCCTGGAGACTCTGCAAAGGACCAGAAGAGCACCACTTGTGAGTAACATGTTATTCAACTTTTCTGCATGGTGCTGACCAATAAAGGTGTTAATGACGGGCAATAGGGTTATATGAGCTGAGAGTGTTTTGGCCAAAGAGGAAGATGGTTCCAGGTAACAGATAGAAGGGAAAAGGGACTTGGGTTATTTTGGAGCTCCTTGCAAAGGAAAATGGAAGTGCAGACTCCCATCTTTCTTTGCCTCTCATCTCAAACCCATCCTCATTCCATATTTCTCCTCTCATGAGAAATGGAACTAGTCCAAACCAGCATGAAAAGTGGCATCTCAGGCATATCTTGAGAAAGTAACTTATTTTCAGAATCCCCAGTGCAAACATAATACACTGGATAATGAAGCAAAATTGCCTAAGGTCATTGTAAACAGGATTCAATCACGTTTAGCTTCAATCAAAATGGATTTTAGGTCTGTCTTTATTTTCAAATCTTACTGCCTCATATCAGAACCAGAGACCTGTCGTTTGGGGAGAAAAAAAAAATCTATTTCTTCAGGAAATGCCAAGGGGCCACAAATTTTAACCTGCTCCAGTTGGAGGGGAGGCAAGGGGCTTATTTAACTTCACAAAGTACACCTTCTCGCATTTCCTCCTGCTGACAAACCAAAGATCGTCCTCTACCAAGGTTTAGGTAGCTGTTTCCAATATCCGAAGAAGATTGCCCAGTCAAGCAACTGTTCCGCCCACCTGAAAGCCGGCTCAGGATTCCATTTGAATGTAGGAGTTGATCTCTAAATATAACCGTGAAAGCAGCCTCCGCCATCATCACCACACTTGTAGCTTCTCTCCTTCCAAAATAATAAAATGGGATGGATGGGTCTCCAGACTTTTTTCCCTGAAAGGGCAGCTTGGGGTAGTGAGGCAGAGGAGAACGGCCCTTTACTGTTATTCCCCAACCTTCTCATTGGGGTGGGAAGAGGAGTGGACAAGAGTAGTTGTCTATCCGGGAGATGCCGCCAAGCCCCAGGCCCCCAGCCCCCCAGTTCCCACTGGGTCCCTCTCAAAGCAGATAGCCCCTAAGGTGAGTCAACTGCACATGAGTGTCAATTAAACTCAGGAAAGTCCTTAGACTTTTCCAACTCCACTACCCAGGGTTCCTGATGTAAACTTCAGAATCTCACCATAGCCTATTCCTCTTTCATTCTTGTCTCACCGGATGATCTTACACTAAGCAACCAACATTTGTTCATTATCAATGTGCGTTCTGCATCCATGGACATTCAGCATCTTCCACAGTGCCAGGCACAGGGCAGATGAAGAATAAATGCTGGATGGAGGGAAGGATGGATGGAGGGAAGGATAGAGGGATGAAGGAACAGAGAGATGAACTGCCTCCGTGTTGCACTTGGTAGATAGAAGGACCAGGGATAAAAACCGCAGCTGAGGAGCGTGACCATAGCTGTGTCAGGCAACTCAGGGCACGATCACGGAACCCACACCAAGCTCTAGGGGCTCCAGGTCAAAGCATGAGGCTGCATGTCTCCCCAGCACTGAGTCACCTGCCCAAAAGGAAATCCAGTTTGGGGTGGAGGTGGGCCCCTCCATAGCAGGCCGAGAAGAAAATGGTGCTGGGATAACCCATGGAACACAGAACTCCTCACTAACGCGCCAAGACAAGCTCTCATTTTCTCTATGTGCTGCTCCCCCCTGTGAGGAGTGAGATGGAGACGCAGTCTAATCCCCAGGCTAGCTGCAACCACAGCCCGACTGCCACATTGACCTTTCACCCCAGATGGGACTGGGGAGGGCCTGAGCCTGTTCATCTGTCCAGACAGCCAAGGTAAGCTGGGCTGTTATTCCCCTGGATGAAGACTAGGAGGCCACGGGCCTTTGAATGGAAGGGAGTAGGTTTTGTGGAAACGTCATTTACTGGCCCTGATTTATTTCTGGCCAGGCAGAGTCTTGCTATCAAGCAGAGACAAGTGAGCTACTCAGGGCAGAGGCGTCCAGACAGGTCTCCTCTGACCGGGGAAGGAAAGGTACCATCGCCGCGGTAATTGAGGGACAGAGGATGGAATTGAGCAAAAGAAAAATCAGGCTGGAGTCAGATTACACTTCCCCAGGGCTAGAATTTAGCTTCTGAGAGGACAAGGGCCACCATTTCCCCTTCGCCCATCCTGGACCACTGCCCCAGAGAGCCCCCTGGGATGCAGGGACCCAGATGGCCCTGCCCATCTAATTGAGAACACTGGCTTCTGCTGTGGTCTGTCATCCTGGCTCCCACTGGATGAAATAAACAGTTCAGAACCAGGTGGAAACAAAGAACCTGTCTTTATGGAGGCTGAACCTGAGGCTTCCTGACAATACCAACCATTCATTTGGCTCTACTGACTTATTTCAATAAAACCCAAAGCGAGAGGTTTCGGTCCTTTCATGTTTTAGGTTTTAAATTAGCAATGAGATATGTGTGTACTCAGTCATGTCCACCTCTTTTGCAACCCCATGGACTGTAGCCCACCAGGCCCCTCTGTTCATGGGATTCCCTAGGCAAGAATACTGGCTGGATTGCCATTTCCTCCTCCAGGGGATCCTCCCAACCCAGGGATCGAACTCACATCTCTTGTTCATCTTACGTTGACAGGCAGATTCTTTACCTCTGCACCACCTTGGAAGCCCCAGTGATATACAGAAAAGAATTTCTATCACATAGAAAATTCTTTAGACTTGTGGTGATTATTTCACAATATATACAAATATTTTTTAAATTATTTAATCCTATATTTGGGCACAGTTGATTGACAGTGAATCATGGTATAGTACACCTGACACTAATATGAAGTAGTAAGTCAACTTTACCTCAGTGTTTTAAAAAACAGAAGTGAACTCTATCCCAGTTACACAATAGATGGCAGCTGTTTCCACAGTAGCTGAGGTATAGGAGAGCAGGGTGGTAACATTTTTTGAGTAAACCCTAGGGACCTGCGTAAAGTATCTCATTTGACTTAATTTCCCTTGATCTTCCCAACAACCTCATGAGGTAAGTATTGCCATCTTCAGTTTGAGAGGACATCAAAGTTCTGAGAAGTTGACTAACGCATCTACAACAAACAAGTGCAGAATTCATGTTCTTTCTTCTCCACCTATGGTGTTTAGCCTGGGTGGCAGAGTAGAATCAACTGAGGAAGTTTTTAAAGCCCATGGGCACCCAAGTCCCATCCCCAGAGAGTCTGACCTAATTGGTCAGAAGTCTCAGACTTTTTTGGTAAGAGGATCAGGGGACTATACTACATTGAAACGGAGGGCAAGTGAATCTTAAAAAAGGTGTTTTACAGTTTTCATCTCATCTTTACGCCAACACTAAGTCACCTACCATGTGATTCCTGCCTAGCCATGCCAGCAATTCCAGTAAGTCTTAGCTAGGGTGGAAAACTTGGGGTGACAACTGAACATTTTTTGTAGCTCATAAAAGCTTTTAGCCTACCTACAAGGTCATACCGTGTCTCCTAGGTAACTGGGACTATTTTCCTTAAATTGGGAAATACTGAGCGAGGTGGATGACACTTGCATGGAGACTTACCCATCCTTTAGCTGGTAACTAATGTTGGTGGGACTGGCGGTAGCTTACCTCTGTGATTCGACGGGCTTCCCCAGTCACAGAGGTAGGAGGAAAGGTGAACACTGAGCTGTCTGGCAGGGAAAATGCGGACGCATGAATAAATTACCCCATGTTTATAAAGTGCTCTGGGCAACTTGAGTAATCGTGGAGTGTCAGGGCCTGGTGTTACTGGTTTTCACACAAGTCCCAAGATTAATTGCTCCTCTTAACCTCCTCCCCAGTCCACGAGTTATGCTCTCTGTCCAGCTAAGTCCCTCTGCATGAGCTCTAGCAGAGGGCAAAGTGAGCGCAAAGGTGGGCTTGAGCCCCCACTGTGGGGCGGCAGGTAAACATGTATCAGATGTTGCTGACACATCCTATCAGCAAGCTTCCCCCTCATAACAGGAATTCATTCGAGCAGGAATTCATCTGTTGTGAATTCCCTGGGCTTTAACACAGGTCAAGGAAGCAGAGCAATAAAAGGTGCTCTGGTCACGGATGGGCTGTTCTTACTGGGAAGATACCTTTGATGAAACACCATTCATTTTCAAATAATTAGGCAATCCAGGCCCCAAGGTAACAAACAGGAAGGGTCTCCCACTCTTCTGAAGCCTTTGCTCCTTGTTACCATCTCTACCTGGACCTTCTGTTTCAGCACAAAACCAGTCCGATTTCATAAGCAAAGTCAATCCTTTCTTGAAATGCCACTTCCTAAACAAAAGGCATAATCAGCTTCTCACAACCGAGCAAGTCTGACCTCATTGCTGGCTGCCGCTCTGTCGGGGAAGCCATTGTTGAATGTCTTTGACTTTGACAGTATACAGTTTCAAGTTTAGATTCAGATGACATGTGTATTTGCTATTGTGTCATTTATAGAACTTAAGAATGTTAAAGTGAGAGGGCTGCTTAGAGATCTAGTCCGTGTCTTCCATTTTAAGAGGAAACTAAAATCCAGAAAAACGAAATCACCAGTCTGAGGTTATCCCGAGCACCCAGAACTCTGCCCTCCTCTGTTCCTTATCCCACATTCGGTCTTTAGAAAAGTCCACAAGTTCCATGAGTTAAGAAAGTGACAGCACACATTAATAACTCTCAGCTCAGATGTCCCCACTGAACTGTTGCTTTTCTACCCCAAACCTCTCCTCATCCTCTCCCCCTACCCCAAGCCTTCCTCCTCCCAATATACTGCACCAATCTTCCGGAGTTACTTAGATCCAAAATCTTGCTATCATCCTTGCTCATGATTTTTTTGCTTCAGTTCTTTATGTTAGCTAGACAATTCTCTGTAGGTTTTAATTGATATTCCCAAAAGAAAATCCAATCGAACCAGTTCATGTACTGGAGCTGTCTATAAGTTTGTAAACATTATACAGATGAGGAAATTTTAGGCCAGAGAACTAAGTAACTAGTTCTCAAGATTACATAACCAGAAAGTGGCCAAGGAAAGGAAACTTGTGGAAAGATGGAAGAATCCTGGGAGTGATGGGAAGAAGCCAACAGTATACCCACAAGATGGCCTGAGACAGGAGACTGAGCTGGGTCATGAAGGGAGGATAACGCAGGAGGAGATGGCAGGGAGCCTTGCATTCCTAACTGGGATGAAGGGAGGGATGACAACATGGCTTGAAGGATGGAACCAGGCTTTACTCTTGGCCCTGAAATCTGATGCTGTCTTGAGAAAATGCCTTCCCTCTTGAGAGTTAGTATCTTCTCCTATAAAACAGGGATAATTTTATCTAAAACCTTGCAGTCTGAATAGGGATTCATGATCACTTGAAGCAAAGTCTCAATAAAAGGTATTATTTCTGGAGTAAGTAATTCTATTGCTATTGCTGATAGATGAGTCAGGGACAACATGTAAACATCAGAAGAGATAACTAGTCAGAATTCTGTTGTTGAAGAGGTTTCGGGCTCCATGGTTCAGCTTCAATGTTGCTCTGATGATGTGGACAATTAAGCACTGGGCTACTCATATCTTAGAATTTGATGCATACGGGGGCTGGCTGGTAAGACAGGTCTAACTGTCAGTATCAAATCATCTCATCATTTGAGTTACACAGTCTGGGCAGGCAGGCAGAAGGTAGCGCTGTCTCCCACACACTGCACAGCCTAAAGCTATGTGCCCAGAGCTGGTGGTGCAGCCAGGACCACGAAGCCCCGATCTAGAGGGAACACGGGTACAAAGCAACTCACCAGTAGCAGGTGGCAACAGTGCCACTAAGTTCCTGAGAACATCTTGAAGCCCAGAATCCAGGCTTTAAATATTAATTTGACTTCAGTAAGAAAGAGCTAGTTTTTACCCATTAGCTGAAAAGCACTTCAGCTTCCACTTGTTATTTTTAAGCATAATGTTTTTTTAAAGAGACCAGTTCTGCTCCCCATGAGGGAGAGAACTGGCGTAAGCAAACCCCAGCAGTCTTGGTGTCTTTGGCGTGTGGGAGCAGAAAGGCAGTCAGCTAGCATTCCACGTGTGCCTTCCTCAGGCCGCCAAGCCTAAAGCCTGCCCAGGGATGCAATCAGGCCCAACTTAAGATCAGACTCCCTCCACGATGCAAGATGGAAAATTACCATTAGGCAAACCACTGGGCAGAGTTTCAAGAAACAGCCATCTATTTCTGATTCTTTTCTACACAGGAAACAAACAAAATATAGAGCTACCAGCTCCCAGGCCACCAAAAACCTATGCCTGATGCCTGATGCCATCCCACCTGATGCCTGATGCCATCCCACCCTATACACACCATGCCAAGAAAGGCACAACGAAACAGCTTGGTGCCCCAATTCCAGACCCTTTCTCCCTCAATTTTAGAGCAGAATCCATCAGAGTGAGAATAATTTCCTTTTAAAGTAAATGTTAGTTTCATTCTAATCGAGGCTTGGGAAAGAATCAGGAGAAAATGCTTCTCGGAAAAGAAGTCTGAAGGAAGAAGTTGGCAGAATTCCAACAAACATAGGTGTTAAAAAAAAAAAAAATCTAACAACATGAATCTGTTCCCTAGCTAGAAAGAAAAATATATTGTATATTTAAGGCAGAGAAGCAACATTGCATAACTTGAAGGGGGAGTGGCATTCGCTTCATAATCTATGTAAATAGTGCCCCCTGGAGTTGTGCAGTGTACAACCTGTGAAATGAAATTTAAACAACCCCAATTCAGGATATCTATGTCAGAAAAAATGCCTATAATAACTCCCACACAGGTGTAGCAGCTTCAGGTTATTAAAAAGTTAAGTTGCTACAGATTATTCTGTAGAAAACTCTTAAGGCACACAGTAAAACCCAAACTTCCCACAGAATCACACTCTACATTATAACCAAGGGGACCTGGTTAAAATCATCTAGTTTGGTCCCTCACTGCTCAGACGAGGCTATTGAAGGTCAGAGATATAACGTCTTGTCCAAGGTCAACAAGCCTATCTAAAAAGGTGAAACAGACTTTCCCTACTTTCCATAGACTGCCAAAAGAGGCCGCTTTGCTGTGAATGGTTTTCAGTTCACCCAGACTCCAAATGGAGTCTTATTCATCATTTCACATTTTTTGAGCACCTTCTCAATGCTAAGCCTTGAAAACGGGGCAACATAAGTAGGGCAGCTTTGTTTCAATTATACACAACATTTAGTCTAGAAATTGAAAACTTTACTAGAAACATTTCCAGGCACAAAGGTAGCATACTCTCTCTTGAGCCATGAATGGTTATAGTCTACTGAACAAACCCTTATTTTGGCAATTTTTTAAAATGTGTTATGTCCCCATTGGAGTTGACTGACTTCTTTGAAGCCGTTTTGGTCTATTGGTTAAATATTTATTTGTTAATATATTTACAAGCCATATTATTTATGCAATAGATTTGGAGCCATTATGACTTACTGGATAAGTATTACCTATTTAAAATCAGGCTATCCAAAGCATGAAAATCAAAGGCCATTTACAGGGAGAATGGGAAGCTTAGGAGTTACTGAGGTCGGCCTTTAATTTAAATTTTATTTTTAACACTGTCATTCTACTCTTTATAATAGGAGTTTTATTTGTATTTGAATGTGTGTGGTGAGAGCGAGGTGAGAGGAGAGAGAAGCCCTTTTACCAAAAACCAATGCAATTAAAGTGCTTTATGGACAAGCTCTCTGCCAAATTTCTTATTTAAATCAAAGACACCTTTGAGTGAGTTACACAAGAGCAGGGCAGAAAGCACCTGCAGTCACGTCTGTTTCTCATTTTGTACTCGTGTAACTCAGATGCCCTGCGGCTTCGGTGAAATCTGCTCCTGCGTTGAAATCGTGTACACCACGTGGCAGCTCGGTTTGAATTTGGAAACAGGAGCTCAGGAGGTGCCAGTCAAACATGTGGCTCTGGTTTTCCCTGAGTGTAACGTGAACAAGGGAGTCATGTTATGGGCGCCCGTGTCTCCAGCTTCATTGTACGTAAGAGATACGGCAGCACCGTATTTCCATTTAATGGTGTTCCCCACCACCCTCCCCATATCAGTTCCCACTTTAGTGTTCACGAGGGAAGGTCATGGCATGGAACAAGCTGTACTGTAAATGTCCACGTTGACAGTCTGTGTTCTGTGCATGAATTTACAACCATGTCCTGACACAGAGAAAGGAAGCCAACCAGAATTCATGACCCAACATTCCCAGGTAGACAGCTGTGGGTCCCTCCTCTGTGTAGATTCTGTTTGTGGCTGACATAAACATAGAAAGGATTCCACTGGTCTGGAGAAATTGCAGTGACGTAAAATTAATACCCAGTTAAAAAAAACAGTATGCTTAGGTTTAGACCCCAATTTCTTTTCATTTTATCCCAAAGAGGCCTCTTTTATATATTAGCACTAACCACAGATTCTGGATATTTTTCCTCCCTAAACACATTTTAGAATACCAGCTCCTTGTTTGTCTCTTCATTTGTCCCATTGACTCAACAAACATTAGTGAGTATCTAAGCATCTGAGCTCTCAAACATCAAAGATTCCATAATTATGAACAACAAAGACTTTGCTTTCATGGAGTTTCCTTTCTAGCCAGGGAAGGGGAGGAACTGGCTTCAAACTAGCTTAGTGAAGGCGTGTTCCAGTTAAAGTCAGGTCTCCATGTGGCATTCCAGATTTACACAGGATAAATTGGGATGTGATAATTTGCTTCAAAAAAAGATTCAATATTTTACTAAAAAAAAAAAATTACAGAAGGATTCCCTTTCAATCTAAAATTCCCAACCACCCTTCTGCCTGGCCAAGTCATTTTATTTATTTGGAATTTTTGAGGATTCCATCAATTGTCAAAGTACTCCTGTACTGTTCTGGAGTACATCCCCTAATCACCAGCTTTCGTAGACATTAATTTTTAATGCATAAAAGAAGTGCCAGAAGAAAGTATTACTTATTCCAGAATTTAAAAACATACCCCACTCTGAAGATACTGCTCAGCAGAGATTACAGGCAGGCCTAGAAAGAAAGAGTCGTAGGGACTCAGTACTGTGGCTTCCCTGGAGCTTCTCATACCCTTTTTACCTAAGCCAAGGACAAGGAAAGTCTGGCATTGAGGGGGATTTTCTTTTCAGTTTCTCTGGATTTTTCCCATTGACATGAGTGAAATTTTGGAAAAGGGAAAAAAACAAAAACAAAAAACACAAATGCAGCTTTTTAAATGAACCTGGTGAGATGAAGACATCATTTTCTCTCCCAACACTTTCAAATACATGGATACTTAATTGTCTGTCACCAGAATCTCTCTAAATGAGCACCGCAATTTGGCCCATTAGCAATTAGTGAGAACAGTTTCTTTACCGAGCTTTGTCTGAGAAATAGAGAGCTGCCACATCAAACGCACAGACTTAGAAGAAATGAGAAAGGCGCTGAAAAGAGCATTTCTAACGTTACAACTGGCCTCCTGTTATTTTCCCCACCCTGGGGTTTCTCCTCAGGACTGTTGTACTGCCAGGAAGCCTCCTGGTCCAGCTGCCTAGTGGTTAGTTGGCACAAAAAGTTTTTTTAAAGCACCAGCCCTACCCTGCTCTGCTTAGGAAAGGTAATGCCATATCATGCATTTCAGACCCACGGATTGGAAGGCTATTCTATTTATGTAAGGGAAGCAAGAGTGAAACCAATGCTGGGTGTTTCCACAAGCCTTTCATCTGCCCAACAAGGATTCATATGGAAAGGTTTCACAGGAATTAGGTAATTTTAGGAAATACCGGTACAAAAGGATATTCAGAAGTCAAATGAGCCTTCCATTGACGTGCTTTGCTTTAGATTAAAGATGCGTGCTCAGTACGGTCAGTGTCTCTTACAGTAGCCAGGGAGAAATCTTCTTAAGGAAGAGAGAAATGTACTAATAAAATGAGACCAAAATGGGAAGAAATTGAGTGGATTTTTTTTTTCTGTCCCAGGGTTAGATCAATCCAAACAGGCAACAGACGAAGCCAAGTCTCCATACACATGTCACAACCCTAGATCCTCAAGGTCTCTCCTGGCCTTAAGTGTGTGGGTTCCTATTGTGCTGACACATTGGAAAACTGCACTTGACCTTCAGAGGAAGACCAGGTTTTTTTTTTTCTGCCACTTAGACACAGCACTCAGAATTCATCTTTGGCTGTGACTCATACTAAATAGCAACCATGCAACTACCTTGGCAGGACGTGAGGACACAGAATCAGTGTTTGGGTCAAGTAGAAGAACCCAATTTACCTTTATCCATAACAGGCCAGTCCACCTGATGGGGAATGCTGAGCAGAGATGTGCCTGGGGGTTCCACATTTACCCACGTCTCTCATTACAAGTTATTAGTCCATGTCTTTTATTCATGCTGCCATCTTCCTCAGCTGAAAGATAAAAATTAACAACAACAAAAAAAAAAACCTGAAGACTATTTCTATGGGGAAAAAAAAGTTTCCTCGGGCATACTCAGATTACTGACAACCCCTAGCATGAAAGTCAAACCTTGAACTATTTAGTACTCTGAATACAGACTACAGGGACACAGAGAAAAATCTTTGAGAGATCACTCACAAAGGTCATAGAAGACTTAAAGTCCATCTATCAAAATGCCATCCATTCTCTGGAATTAGCCACACTGTAAGAAGTTAAACTGATGTTATGATGTAATGTAACATGTAACATTTTATGATGGCACCATGGCCATTTAGAGCTGCCTGCCAAGTGCTGGGCATGACCCTCAGCACTATGGAACAAAATCCTATATTTCAAGTGGCCACATAGATCTCAGGGTAAGATTGATTTCAAAATAGGCACTTAAAAAGGGAAAGATTCATCTGCGTGTGCTCAGTCATGTCCAGTTCTTTTGCAACCCCATGGACTGTAGCCTGCCAGTCTTCTCTATCCATGGAATTTTCCAGGCGAGAATTCTATAGTGGGTTGCCATCTCCTGTTCCAAAGGATCTTCCCAGCCCAGGGACTGAACCTGTGTCTCCTGTATTGGCAGGCAGATTCTTTACCACTACTGCCACCTGGGAAGCTTGACTTCAACTTGATATTGTAACTCCTGATGAGTTCAGTCCAATGAATGGTATGAGGAATACAGAAAGACCAACTCCATTCATGATAAGAATAATTAGGAATTCATAACAAGAGGAAGTACAAAATGATAAGAGGATTGGTATTTAGAGTAGAACATACTGATGTATGCTTCAGAAAGGTGGCTTTTTCATTTCGTTTTCATTTTTTCTGTACAGTGTAAGTAGACAGTTTAGAAAACTTTCCTGAGACTTCCCTGGAAATCCATCTTTAAGACCTCAGGCTTACTGCCTCCTTTCACTGTTTCATGTTCCTCTTCTGTGCCAGCATTGCCTCTCATTGCCTAAACCAAGACATCAGCAGCAATCAACTCACTCTGAAACTCAAAGGTTACTGAAGAATTGGGGATGAGTTTGCCCTATATATATTTTGCCCTATATAATAAAGATGGGACAGAGCTCTTTTACTTTATGAACTGTCCCTGTGTTCCTATAACTAAAAATATACCACAAAATCTATAGAACATATTCCAAACATTATCAGAAGGGTCAGAATATACTGCTCTGAGATTCTTGTGAGTGAACCAATTAGACTGTAGAATTGATTGTGATTACCAGAATGTTTGAAAGTCTATCAACTCTTCTACCTATATTTATCAATAACTTCAGATATGCAGATGACACCACCCTTATGGCAGAAAACGAAGAAGAACTAAAGAGCCTCTTGATGAAAGTGAAAGAGGAGAGTGAAAAAGTTGGCTTAAAGCTCAACATTCAGAAAACTAAGATCATGGCATCTGGTCCCATCACTTCATGGCAAACAGAAGGGGAAACACTGGAAACAGTGGCTGACTTTATTTTTGGGGGTTCCAAAATCACTGCAGATGGTGATTACAGCCATGAAATTAAAAGACGCTTACTACTTGGAAGCAAAGTTATGACCAACCTAGACAGCATATTGAAAAGCAGAGACATTACTTTGCAAACAAAGGTCCATCTAGTCAAGGCTATGATTTTTCCAGTAGTCATGTACGGATGTGAGAGTTGGACTATAAAGAAAGCTGAGTGCCGAAGAATTGATGCTTTTGAACTGTGGTGTTGGGGAAGACTCTTGAGAGTCCCTTGGACTGCAAGGAGATCCACCAGTCCATCCTAAAGGAGATCAGTCCTGGGTGTTCAATGGAAGGACTGATGTTGAAGCTGAAACTCCAATACTTTGGCCACCTGATGCAAAAAACTGACTCATTTGAAAAGCCCCTGATGCTGGGAAGATTGAGGGCAGGAGGAGAAGGGGACAACAGAGGATGAGATGGTGGATGGCATCACCGACTCGATGGACATGGGTTTGAGTAAGCTCCGGGAGTTGGTGATGGACAGGGAGGCCTGGCGAGCTGCAGTTCATGGGGTTGCAAAGAGTCAGACACAACTGAGCGACTGAACTGAACTGAACCCATATTTATACTAACCCATATCTGAGATATTTCCTCACTCTAAAATTCCATAATTCTCTAATTCTGGGTGTCATTTTTCCCTCCCTCTACCCTTCTAAGATCCTCTTATCATTGGTTGGGGGGGTGTTCATTTATCATTCCCATCTCTAATTCCTTCTCTAAGGAGAACCAACACATTCTTATTTATGAAAACTCCATTTCCATAGTGTACATTATTTTCAAGGATAGTGAAATGATTACCACCAGTACATCTTACCATCTCAGTCAAGAACTACTACTTCAAAAGTAGGTCAACCAGAAGGGGACTCCTGGCCAAATCTAAAGGCAGAGCTAAGGAAACAGTTAACTGCCCTCTCTACAAAAATTTTGATATTATTTAAAGATTATTAGTGCCTACTTTACAATTTTATTGGTGTAATGTCAATAATTTTAGACCTACTTTACACCTTTGCTAGTGTTGCTTAAAAAATGCTGGCAGATTATAAAGATAGCACTAATTCTTGCCTTATAAGCTTGCTCTTTTTGCCCTAGAATGCTGAGTGTGATGTGATTTTTCATGAATAATTCTGAAAAAGTGATCCCTGCTGAAATTCCACACACAGAGCTAAAAGGCTCAAAGAGTCTTAGATTTAAATTACCCAAATCACAATCAGATTTGATACTCTAGGCAGAGCAAACAATAGGTGGACAGACTGACCACTGTTTATAGATGTCTTTCCTCATCATACTTCATTAACACTAGGAGAGTTTTCATTTCTTTGTCTCAGTTGTGAAAATACCTGGAGAATTTAATTCATACGTTGAATCACGCTGAGTAATTCAGGTCTCAAGGGTAATGTGTGTTAGCTTACATTTGTTGGTTTCTGTAAGGAAAATGGCCACTTTAATAAACTGATGGCAGTTTGAAGGGCACAGTGCTTACACTGGTGGTATTTGGTGTGGGGTTTCCAACCCTGGGTCCTGGGTCTGCCTCCTAACCAGTGACCTACATAATCTTGCTAAGGAAGATCCCCAATATGATTACTTTATATATTGTTCATGCATTTGGTCAATGGCAATGAACATTATCAACTGTTGTTTCTTTCCTGTTTCTTGCACAACTATAGTGATTTGTTTTATATGGTAATCATTTTTTGTATTAGGTCCTGTGCTTGGCATTGAGATGAATAAAGCTCAGCTCTTGCTTTCAAAAAGCTCACAATTCCCTGCACATAACTAACTATAAGGTAGTGAATGAGAATAAGGAAGAGGAGAGGGGAGAGCAATGCCTGGTGTAGGCTGAAACATTATTAACCAGCCTTGAGATTTCCATTGCTCCATAATGCAAATGCCACCCACCAGAGTCTGTCAATCTCCAGTTACACCCTTATTTAGACAGAAGAAAGAAAACATAGTTGAATAGGGAGAAAATACCGATATTTCTCATTGACTTGTAAATATGAAAATGTCAAGCAATGAAAAGTATATATATTTATATACAGATTATGAAGTAAATATTTCCCCTAAAATACACAATAGGCTGAAATCCACAGAGAGGAAAGAGCTTCTATACCCAGAGTTTTATAGTTTGCAGCCCACCACTCCTCTCAAATCTCTTTAAAGCTTCAATAGTGTCATCCTTCAGTTTCACCAATATCTAGGATGCAGCTAAGATAGCTCAACAATAATAATGCATTCAAAGCCACAAAGTTCAACTTGATAGACATTTATGGCATGCATACTTTGTGCCAATATCCTTACTTTAATAGTTTTGATTTCAAATAGCATTCTGAATTAGAAGGATTTTATTAGTTTATACAAAGTTTCAGGGATTCCCGCCCACCACCCCCTGGGCTTGCTGTACAAACACATAAGACCATTTTTTAAGTCTTCCATTTTTATACTAAATTTAAAAATATATTTAAAATAAAGGAGCAATATCACTGCTGCTGCTGCTAGGTCACTTCAGTCATGTCCGACTCTGTGAGACCCCTTAGACAGCAGCCCACCAGGCTCCCCCGTCCCTGGGATTCTCCAGGCAAGAACACTGGAGTGGGCTGCCATTTCCTTCTCCAATTCATGAAAGTGAAAAGTGAAAGTGAAGTCGCTCAGTCGTGTCCGACTCTTTGTGACTCCATGGACTGCAGCCCACCAGGCTCCTCTGCCCATGGGATTTTCCAGGCAAGGGTACTGGCAATATTACTAGTCATAGCAAAATCATCAATATTTAATTATTCTGAAACCAGAATGCTTAAAGGGAAATTAATTCAATAAATTCTCAAGTGAAAATTACATATCCCCAGTGGACACTATTATTTAGGATTTTTCTATCTCATTAGACATAAGTCAAACATATTCTGATTAAACACCTACTATGTTTAAGGCACATAGTTACTGGAAGAAGAAAGAAATCATTTCCATCCTTAGAGAATAACATTCTAACAACCAGTTTAACTGCCTGAAACTTCCAAGCAGAGTATTATTTTCACTTTTGAAATAAATGAGTCCAAATATCACCCTAAGAATGAAACAAAAAAAAAAATCTGATTTAGCTGTTTATCAATGGAGCAGAGACTTGTTTTATCATCTACTAAATAACAAGTCAAAATATAAACTCAGGAAATATTGATATATTTCCTACATGATAGGTGAGCTTGAATTTGGAAAGATACATTCAAAATGAAAATTCTATTTCAGTTACACAAACCTCCAGCTAATGAACATCCTTGATTAAACTTTCATTTTCATAAGCAAACACCTATAACAATAAAACAAATCAAAAAGAAAAACAATAGTGGAATAAGTAGTGATTGAGTTCAAGTTATTCAAAAGAAAGATTCAGTCACTGAGGAGCAAATTAATCAACATCAAATTTAAACTACAAAAATTAAACTACATGAAATGGTGTGTCAGTTTACTTTTCTATAATCTTCAGTTTCGAAGAGAATGATACCCATTCAAAGAAACTCTCAAGTGAGTAATATCAGAAATACAAAGAAAGAGGGAGAAAGGAAAAGAGTAACAGTCACTTCAAAATGATTCCAAACAGTGCACAACCTGTTTATTATAAGAAATATTTTGATAAAGTGGTGATTTTCAATGAAATTGGAGTTTTTTCAATTTAGATTGATATTACCCAGTGTTTACATACATCTGATATTTGCTCAATATTATTAGGCTATGTTATGAACTCTATAAATAAATATCTAACATTTTAGTAGGCTTAAAATCAACTGTGTAATATGCTCCAAACTACATTTGAAAAGTATGTCAAATGAAAATATATCTCTGTGAAAAATGCTTCAGACAGCTAAACTAATAGAATATTAAATACACACACAAAAAAAATCCAACAGGTTTTCATTATGTTTCTGCTTTTAAGTTACTTAACTAGGATTATGTGTGCCGTTCCCATGTTTGGAATCCATTAAGAGAGTTCAGATCCCATCAGAGCTAAGTCTACAAGACTGTCCCAGTTCTTTCATTAGACTGACAAATTCTTCTTGTCAAATATGACTTGAAATAAATGAGCCATTATAGTAACCTTGGAATTAACTTTGTTATTAAAAGATAATGGTTCTTGTTGTCACTAATTTTGCTCTGTTTTAACATGATGGTATCAGAAGAAGCTTTTAACTATTTAGACTTTCTAAGGAAAGTCCATAAGAGGTGAATGTTTAGCTTAAACACCAGAGTCAGATCCAAACTGACATATATTTTTATGGTTTACAATAAAACCCTCTCACTGTTTCATTCACCTAAGGAGAACTGGTGTACAGCAACCAAGTTAAAGAATAACTGACCAGTGTGGCAGCTCAGAGTTGGAGGAGTGCTAACTTTTCAAGTTCTAGTTCTGCTAGTACGTGGCTAAAATGAAAGGCTCCAAAATAACTTAAAATGGCCAAATAAGGTCTTAACACGCTGAATCTCCCACAGATAGCAACTATAAACTCTAATTCAAAACAAAACAAAAAATCCCAGCTACCTGAAGACACTGGCGAGCAAGCAAGAGCAGGCAGAATCTGGAAGGAAATTAACACTTGAAAGAAGGAAACAAAAAAAAAAAAAAAGGAAACAACACTGGCTGAGTTTCCTGTTTTCATGGCTTCCAGGATGAGGGCAGGATCTCAAGAAGTAAAGAACCAGAAATGGGGAGCTCTAAATTCTGGGTGCAACCCTCCCCACATCTCTGGCAACTGAACCAAAAGTGTGTGGGCAGACTCCAAGCAGCTCAGCCAAGGATAAGACAACCAAGCTGAAATTGAAATGGCCATCCCAGTGATAGCAGTTGCAGCTCTAGGACAGTGAATGGCCTACTGTAACAAAAGATATCAGCTCTATTCCAGGAAATACGCAATACTCAGGGTATCCACAACAAACCACTCATAGTCTTCAGAATGTAACCCAATAGTGCTCTACATACGGAAAATGTAACCATTTCTCAAGAGAAAAGATAATTCTAGGAAGACAATCATGAGATGGCCCAGACGATGGAATTTTCAGACAACTTTAAAGCCACTATTGTGACTATGCTCAATGACATAAAGAAATATGAGCTTTTATTAAATGAAAAGATAGGAGATGTCAACATATAACTAGAAACTATTTTTTTTAAAAGAACCAGTTGAAAATTTTAAATCTGGAAAATAAAATATCTGAAAAATAATTCGCTAGACAGGTTTAACAGCAAAATAGAGGTGACAGAGAGGGAAGAGTCAGTGAATTCGGAGATAGATCAATAGGATTGCTCTAATTTAAAAGAAGAATAAGAATAAAAGAAAAAGAAAAGCATTATAAGAATAATTTATCCTTAAAATAAGAATAAGGGAAAAAATGAACAGAAACCTAAGGGACAATATCAAAATAACACTTACCAAACAAGACATAACCAAAATTCTAGAAAACAAGGAAAAAGAGAATGGAACAGAAAATATATTTGAAAAGTTAAGAGCCAAAAATTTCACAAGTTCAGTGAAAGATATAAATTTACAAGCTCAAGAAGTTTGGTGAACCCTAAGAAGTATGAATACAAATAAAACCATGACTAATCACATGATAGTTATACTGCTAAAAACCACCAATTCAGAAAAAAGTCTAGAAAAAGTATCACATATAGGGAACAATGATTCCAATTGTAGTTGACTTATAGAATGGGTAAGACTAGAGACCTCTTCAAGAAAATTAGAGACAGCAAGGGAACATTTCATGCAAAGATGGGTACAATAAAGGACAGAAATGGTATGTACCTAACAGAAGCAGAAGATTTTAAGAAGAGGTGGCAAGAATACACAAAAGAACTGTACAAAAAAGATCTTCATGACCCAGATAATCACGATGGTGTGATCACTCACCTAGAGCCAGACATCCTGGAATGTGATGTCGAGTGGGCCTTAGGAAGCATCACTGCGAACAAAGCTAGTGGAGGTGATGGAATTCCAGTTGAGCTATTTCAAATCCTGAAAGATGATCCTGTGAAAGTACTGCACTCAATATGCCAGCAAATTTGAGAAACTCAGCAGTGGCCACAGGACTGGAAAAGATCAGTTTTCATTCCAGTCCCAAAGAAAGGCAATCCCAAAGAATGCTCAAACTACCGCACAATTGCACTTCATCTCACACGCTAGTAAAGTAATGCTCTAAATTCTCCAAACCAGGCTTCAGCAATATGTGAACCGAGAACTTCCAGATGTTCAAGCTGGTTTTAGAAAAGGCAGAGGGACCAGAGATCAAATTGCCAATATCTGCTGGATCATTGAAAAAGCAGAAGAGTTCCAGAGAAACATCTATTTCTGCTTTATTGACTATGCCAAAGCCTTTAACTGTGTGGATCACAATAGACTCTGGAAGATTCCGAAAGAGATAAGAATACCAGACCACCTGACCTGTCTCTTGAGAAACCTGTATGCAGGTCAGGAAGCAACAGTTAGAACTGGACATGGAACAACAGAGTGGTTCCAAATAGGAAAAGGAGTACGTCAAGGCTGTATATTGTCACCCTGCTTATTTAACTTATATGCAGAGTACATCATGAGAAACGCTGGGCTGGAAGAAGCACAGCTGGAATCAAGATTGCTGCGAGAAATATCAATAACCTCAGATATGCAGATGACACCATCCTTATGGCAGAAAGCAAACAAGAACTAAAGAGCCTCTTGATGAAAGTGAAAGAGGAGAGTGAAAAAGTTGGCTTAAAGCTCAACATTCAGAAAACTAAGATCATGGCATCCGGTCCCATCTCTTCATGTCAAATAGATGGGGAAACAGTGGAAACAGTGGCTGGCTTTATTTTTGGGGGCTCCAAAATCACTGCAGATGGTGATTGCAGCCATGCAATTAAAAGACGCTTACTACTTGGAAGCAAAGTTATGACCAACCTAGACAGCATATTGAAAAGCAGAGACATTACTTTGCAAACAAAGGTCCATCTAGTCAAGGCTATGGTTTTTCCAGTGGTCATGTATGGATGTGAGAGTTGGACTATAAAGAAAGCTGAGTGCCGAAGAATTGATGCTTTTGAACTGTGGTGTTGGAGAAGACTCTTGAGAGTCCCTTGGACTGCAAGGAGATCCAACCAGTCCATCCTAAAGGAGATCAGTCCTGGGTGTTCATTGGAAGGACTGATGTTGAAGCTGAAACTCCAGTACTTTTGCCACCTGATGTGAAGAGCTGATTCATTTGAAAAGACCCTGATGCTAGAAACGATTGAGGGCAGGAGGAGAAGGGGATGACAGAGGATGAGACGGCTGGATGGCATCACCGACTCGATGGACACGGGTTTGGGTGAACTCCAGGAGTTAGTGATGGACAGGGAGGCCTGATGTGCTGTGGTTCATGAGGTCGCAAAGAATCAGACAAGACTGAGCAACTGAACTGAACTCTCATCACAAAAAAAAAAAAAAAAAAAACAGGAAACAAAACAATGCATTGAAAGTTTTGAAATAAAAATAAGTATAAACTCAAAATTCTTGATTCAGTGAAAATGTCCTTCAAGAATGAAATAAAATGAAGACATTTTCAGACAAAAGGAACAAATTTATTACAGTATCCTGCACTATGAAAAGTGCTAAAGGAAGTTCTTCAGGTTGATGGAAACTTGAATCTTCAGGAAGGAATGAAGAACATTAGAAATGTTTTGAAATTTTTTTATGATAGAATAATGGAAAAATAATGAAAATGTGTAAGTCACTCAAACTTTGTGAGTCTCAATATCCTAGCATAAGAGAAGGAAAACAATGCCTTGAGGAATATATGTGAACAAGTTTCATGAAAAAAATTAATGATTATTTTAAAATATATGGTATGCTTATAAACGTGTTCAGAATCAGGGGAAGTTACAAAATTTTAGTGTTCAGCTTGGCATTTATATAACAAGCATTTCATGGATACCTATTATTTGTAATATAACATGCTACATGTCTCAGATGTTCTGCTTAAAAACAAAACTAGGTGGTTTTAATTTCCAAACTAATACCACAAAAAATTATTGGTAAGCCAGGATTTCAGGAAACTCAGAAGCAAAATGCAAAATAGCC
The DNA here is from genome assembly GCF_910594005.1 of Cervus elaphus. Lineage (NCBI taxonomy): Eukaryota > Metazoa > Chordata > Mammalia > Artiodactyla > Cervidae > Cervus > Cervus elaphus. The sequence continues at coordinate 14,185,462 of NC_057839.1, read as the reverse complement.
AAAAACTCTTAAATTATCAATCTGCACCCTTATTCTAAGCCACCTCCAACAAGCCCAGCTGTAGAGAGAGAATCACTATTTTTGTGTACTACCTGCTCTAAGCTTTTACTAATGTGCCCTTGCAAAAAAAGTGCAATGTTAAGTCACCAGATTATGTTTTTGCTAATGTAGTTTCCCTTCAAGCTATCAAAGTATACATGTCTCAGTGTATCGTACATAGCCAAGAAAGGACAAAATAACCCAACTGTTTCATTCCTGATAGCTAGAAATTTGCATTGACTCCAGACCCATGGAAAGACAAATGGCTACTTATTTACCTATCTTTATGACATTACAGGAGAAGGGAATGGCAACCCACTAGAGCATTTTTGCCTGGAGGATTCCAAGGACAGAGGAGATTGGCAGGCTACAGTCCATGGGGTGGCAAAAAGTTGGACACACCATGACATTACAAGGGCTTCCCAGGTGGCACCACCCGGGTGGGTAAATAACTCACCCACCAATGCAGGAGAAGTAAGAGGTGAGGGTTCGATCCCTGGGTTGGGAAGAACCCCTGGAGGAGGGCATGGCAAGCCACTCCACTATTCTTGCCTGGGAAATCCTGGTGGGCTACAGTCTATAGAATCTAAGACAGTTGGACACTACTGAAGTGACTTAGCAGGCGTGCATGACGTTACAAACAAATAAAGCAGAAAATGCATGTATACATATAATACATATGAAAACCAAAAGATGCTAAGCATAAAGCTTGAAATATTTTTAGAAATGTTGATTCCAGGAGAGATTCAAATGCCATGTTCCTTAAAGAGTTCTGAAAATCCATAACTTCTTCCATTCTCTTTTCTCTTCCCATCTGGGAAGGGAATAAACTATTTCTCCTCTTGCTCAACTGTATACCCTGGCTGATTTGGGTCCGAGATTACAAATGTTTTATATAGAGATATCTTTATCACACATTACTGAAATGTCAATTACATAAAATCAAGAAAGAAGGTATCAGAGTTTCATCTTAAATTCCTCTTTTGCTTACTTGTATTTCTGTTTTCCATTCCTATCTCTGCACCTTCTTCCAAGCCATTTTCTGATATGGAAATAACTTTCCACCTCACTTCGCAGAGACATCTGCCTGTCCTAGTTGAAAAAAGGAATTAAGGAACAACTTGGTATGTATGGTGATCTGGTTAGACAGCCATCATCTCTCACTTGACTCTGCTGTGTAGAATCAGATGTTATTTTCATTTGCAGTTGGAAGTTCATGTATCGTAAGAGGAAGCAAAAAGAGAAGTCACTAAAAACACAGGTGCCCCTGTCAAGACTAAATTGTCAATCAGGCTTGCTCATAACCTTGGCAAGCAGAAAAAAGATATGTATGGGCTGTGTGGTCTTTGAAAACAGTGACTAGAATCATTTAAGAGAAGCCAAACTATCTGTTTTAGGACTTTATTTTGCCTAAAAGCCCAGTGAAGGTCTGTCTCACCCAAATCTTTTGTACATTTTATATAAGTGGGTTTCAGACAGTACTACTTCATCAATGCATTCCACTTTCCCAAAAAATTCCCTTTGCATTTCTTAACTTTAGAAAATTAAATCTTTCAGTAATATGTTTCATCTTTACATTCTAAAGAGCCAGAAAAGCTAATTGATCATCATCCAAGAGAAGAGACACAGGCAGTCACTTTACTGGCTGGTACACTCAACTGGAAATATATTAGTGGTGGTAATTGCTCAAGGATTGGGATTGAAAGGATGGGTTGCAGTGGGGAGCCTGCTTAACAAACACTGCAATTAACACCACCTACATGTTAGAGGGTGAACTAGGTAATAAACAAAAGATGAAATTAATATGCATGTTCAGTCCCTAAAGATAGCCAGATGGCTGGCTACAACATCAGATGTTTCCTCTTTGCCTTTGCAGAGAGAATCACTCCTTTGTGCGCTGAGTGGTACAGTTGACATTTTCTGAGAGCATGGGCATCTGATGGCGGACGAAGCAGCCTAGATAGATGGCCCTCAGGACTGGGAGCTCAGAGCTACGCTGGGTGTCCCCAGTGGTCAGAAGGCACAAGGAACAGCAGTCATAAATTGAATAAAGGGCACATTTCACAGGCACAATGCTGACCACATCACTGTAGACTCACCCTGCCCAGGGAAGAAAGAAGAGAAACAGGAGGGCTGCAGGACTGAAAGGTTTATTTTCTCTCTGCCTCAGGAGCTCCAGGTGTCCCAGGTTTCCCACTCAATGTGGTCAGGCGGTGACTAGAGCCATAAACGTTAAGCCCTTTTGTTCCAATTCACTGTTAGAAGACAAAGGAGCCCTTATTTGTCTCTAAAGTAAGCAGCTGTCTCCACAGTTTTTGTCATATTCCAAAACGGCATGTTGCAGAAGGCAGTCATGTAAACTAGGTTCCAGGCACAGAGGAAAATCTCAGTCCTGAAGACCGAGTGCTCGGGACACACCTCGCACCAAAAAAAAAAAAAAAAGCACCTTTCCAAAGCCTCCTCTCTTTTTCCTTCTGCTTCCTTTGTTCTTCTGCCTCTCCATCTAACTGCCCTATATATGTTTTACTAAGATTTCTCTAGCTAGCGAATAACTCAGCCCAAAACAAAAAGGCCAGGGACAGCACCTGATGCCAAGACAACAGGCCGCATCTCTGCCTCCCCATCTCCTCCCCAGGGTTTGGAAGACAAAGAGCGCACTGTGCCGCTGGCCACCTGGGCTACTCAGACCTCCGCTCTGCACCTTGCGCTGGATGCCTCTCTGCGGACTTGGGAAGAATGCGCTCCTCATCCTGTAAATACTGTCGAGAGGTCTTCTTAGGCAACCAAGGGCAAAACACACGGGTGGCCTAAAGAAATACAACTTCGTGGGCGTTCTTGGTTTACTCAGTTAGCATGGTACTTTTCCAATAGTGAATAAATCTTGATTTTGAAAATCAAATTCTATCTTAAAGCCCTGGCAGATCTCGCAACTTAGGCCACTGTGCTGTATTACTTTCTGAACTGCATTCTCTATAGGCGTTCTTGACTGAGGTTCATGACTCCCCTGGCACCTGTGGCTAGAATTTATAAAGGGCATGATCCTTTATGGGGAAAACGTTTACCTTTATTTTCAGTAATGACTTGAGCATTGTACTTATGTTACAACTGTAGGCAACAAACCATAGGATTAGCAGTGCCGGTAATTTTGTCAACAACTGGGATTTCAGATATTTTCATATCATGTTAGAGTTGTTGCCAATATATCAAAATATCACTTAAGCTCAACTTGGAAATTATAGTCATGATTAGATGGCTGCTAGACCTTCTTATTTATTGCATTACTAATGAAATACACATATTACTATATCATCAATGTGTTTATTTTATTGATGACTTTATTCCAATCCAATTGCTTTCCCTTGCAATGCTATTATTTTAATTTATACACCAAAAATATTATTCTAAGGAGGCTATAGGCTTCACCAGACTATCTAGCAGATCTGTGGCATAAAAAAGATGAAGAAGCCCTGCTGTAAACTAAATGAACCATTTGCTCTTCCCTCAAATACATTCTATGCTTTGGGCCAATTTCTACTTGCAGAATATCTTCTTTCCTTTCTTCCTGGCCATAGATCAAAACCTTATCTCCCCCTCAGTGTGGAGACCAAATACTGCCTCCTTCATAAAGATTCTTTGATCCCCTTGCACTGGTCAGGATGGTACTCTGCACCCCTGTTTTCACATTGTCACTTTCCACCTTGTAGACACTCTTGATCCCCTCTGACTAGGCTGAAATCTCGAGGGCAGAGACCCTGTGCTCCATCACTGAGCGCCCAGGAGCCACAGCTCCTGACAGCTCAGCCTGCGCTCTCTGCTCCGTTCTCTACGCTGCTGCTGCTTCCCAACATTTGCAAACCCCAGAACTCCTATGCATGTCACTTCTCTTTTATTCTGCAGAATAAAACCAAATTCCTCCATCTGGTGTTCAAGGCCCTTCCCAAATTGGCCACCTCCTACAATCTAAGTGTTCATCTCTTCCATCTCTGAGCCCCACAGCTAATCATCTCACAAACTCCCACACAGATCCCCCACTTCCCTGCTCTCATTTATAACAATCTCTCTTCCTGGATTGTTCTATGCCCTTCTGAATGGAGAGGAGAAAATGACACCCTCCGTATTTCCAAAAGAGCCTTTCTTTTCAAGGAATTCCTGGCCTGATTCACACAGATAAAACTGAGTTTTATCACTGAAAAAAACTTGATCACAAATTTCCATTAAAAAATGTCTTGTGTTTTATTATTTTGTGACAGTTTCTGAATGTTTCAGAGCCATGAGGCAGGTTGAACTCATATATCCACCTTACAACTGTCCACATCTGAAACTCAAGGCCATTGCCAAACTCTCACCCTCCTATCCAATGATCTAGCCCCCAAAGCTGACCTACCTAGCAATTCTTTCCACCAATTTTTATGCAATTTCCTTGGCAAACAAATGCCCTCATCACCATGGAATAACATCAGGGAATGCTAACCCCAGATGCGTTATAGCCATCTCCAGAAGATACTGAAAAGACAAATAGTAATGCAAGCATTTCCCAACCCACCACAGATCCTTCCTGCCTTCAATGAAACCCCCCTCTCCCTTGGAAATTCCTACCATTCAGAATCTTTCACCTTCTACCCTTCCTTGACTTTACCTCCAGCCACCTCCTGTGGATGTCCAATGATGTCCGGTGAGGATGAAGGCACTTGCTTTACAGTCTCCACCACGACTTGCACCATCCTCTGCAATGACTTGGGAACCCAACCTCTGATCTCATAATTCCTAAAACTTCTGGACACCATCATTCTTACTTGCTCTGCGCATCAGCAACAACTCCTAACCACTCCCCAGGTTCACGTAAGACCTTATCTCTGTGTCCTAAATCAGTAAGCCTGGTGCCGATGCCCTGTTCTCTGAACATCACCATCTATCCTACCAGTATTAACGCTTAGTATTCCATCTAAACATTCTCCTCTCTCTCTTTGAGAATCCTCCTTTCCCTTTATACATTCAACTTACTTGAATCTAGAAAATAAACAAAACTAACATACAATTAGTGATTATAGTAAGTAGAAAAAAAAGTATCTCTATACATTCTTATTAAAAATTTATCTGTATACTTTATACAAAAATGTGCCTGTATACTTAACATAATTTTGCACTCCCATCCCACTCCCTGAATCCCACATAACAGACACTTTAAAGAAATTATGCCTTATTTAATCAAGGGGTCCCCAGAACCTAATACAGTGCCTGGTATAAAACAGATACTCATAGAGTAAAAATGCTATCCAGCCCCATGAGTTTTTTCCCCTATGCCTTTATACTCACAAATCTACATACTCAGTTGAGGATTCTTATCTAAGTTCAGAGCCACAGTTTCAAATGTCCAGTGGATTCTTTCTGGATATCTGATAAGAATCTCAGTAGATTCTGTCTGGGTATCTGATAATCTCAGTGACTCAGTGAGTCCAGAATTGAATACTCTAGACTATCTGTAGATTCTATCTGGATAGATTCTATCTGGATATCTGATAAGAATTTCAGTGACTCAGTGAGTCCAGAATTGAATACTCTCCAGCCTCACTCCAGCTTAAGTGTGTTGCTCATCCTACTCTAATAAATGTCATCACCATACACAATGCTGGTCCCTAAAGTCTGACAGAACTCATACTACCCTCCTCTGTTTTTACTTCTGTATCAAATAGATTCTCTCTTTTAATGTGTGTGTATATCCAACTCTTTGCGACCACCAGGCTCTTCTTCTGTCCATGGGATTCTCCAGACAAGAATACTGGACTGCATTGCCATTTCTTCCTCCAGGGGATCTTCCCAACCCAGGCATTGAACCAGCATTTCCTGTGTCTCCTGCACTGACAGGCGGATTCTTTAAGTCGTCTCAAATCGGTATCACATGTATCTTTGTCCTGACACCACCCTTACTTCAGACCATCTTTATCTCTTGCCTGGACTTTCACAGTAGTCTCCTGTCTTGTCTTTTCTCTAATCTCCTACTTAGATAACCATAATAGTTCCCCTACATTTCTAGATAAACTTCAAACTCTTTATCATATCCAGTGATACAAAATATCAGTCTCTATCCATCTCTCTAACCAGGCTCCAACCATCTAAATTCTAACCAGGCTTAGTCCAGAACTCTAAGTGCTTGATGAAAGTAGCTGCTTAATAAATTGAACAAATATCATTGTTCATTTTTTTCAATGCATAAACTCTACCCATACCAAGTTATGTGCAGTTTCCCAAACACACCACATCTGAATCTTGGCAAGACTTGCTCTTCTCTTCTGCCTGGAATGGTTTTCAGTTTTGCCCTGATATACTTGAAAACCCCTACTCAATATTCTGGACCGAAATCAAATAACTCTGTGAAGCTTTGACAGAAAACCCCCAGGATGAACCATCAGTCCCCTTGTTGTGTCCCCGGTGTTCATTACAGACCCTCCATTTGGTGCCTAGCTCATTTCATGGCAACTTTTGTTTACAGATCTGATTCCTGTATTGGCTTGAACATTCCCTACAGGCATAGACCACAGCAGATTTTTCTAGGTATCTCTGTGCCTAGGAATGTACTTGCTGCAATGCTCAAGCTATTAAATTTAAAAAAAATCAACACTTCATTAACCAGATCCTCTGAAGTCTACTGTAGCTGTCAGCATTCCTGCAAAGCTGCCTCATCAGAAATGTGCTGCCCCTCACTCTGTCATGACACTTATGACACTCTGAAGACCTGCCGCTCACATCTGCCCGGCCCAGAGTGAGAGAAACAGGCTGTCCAGTAAAAGAGGCTCATCCTATTTTACCTGCTTTGACAAAATATCTTCACAGTGACCCAGAAGATACAGTTGGAATTTTAAATTCTTGGATTTCTCCAAGTTCTAGCTCAGAACCAGATGAGTAAGGACAGGCAGTCATGGGGCTTCCTGGGTGGCACCAGTGGTAACGCATCTGCCTGCCAATGCAGGAGACATAAGAGACATGGGTTCAATCCATGGGTTGGGAAAATCCCCCGGAGGAGGACATGGCAACCAACTCAGTATTCTTGCCTGAAGAATCCCATGTGCAGAGGAACCTGGTGGGTTACGGTCCATGGAGTCACAAAAGTCGGACACAGCTTAGCAACTAAGCAATCCCCAACCAATACTGAAAACAGAAATATACTCCCTAGAGCAAAAGAGTCAGCAACTTACTCCTGTATTCTTGCCTGGAGAATCCCATGGAGAGGAGCCTGGCGGGCTTACAGTCCATAGGGTCGCACAGAGTTGGACACCACTGAAGTGACTTAGCATGCACACAGGCAAAGACCGTCAGCCCCTGGCCCCTAGCCCACTCTCCTTTTTTACATCACAATGCACCTCATATGCATGCTAACAAGACCTCAACCTTCGTGTCCTCACTCTGCCTACATCTCTTACCCAGAGCTGCCCTTTGACCCCTCCTCCTGCCCAGGGAGAAGGAAATGGCAACCCACTCCAGTATTCTTGCCTGGAAAATCCCATGGACTGAGGATCCTGGTAGGCTACAGACCATGGGGTTGCAAAGAGTCGGACACGGCTGAGTGACTTCACTTCACTTCCTGCCCAGGGACGCTTATAGCAGCAGCACAGATGAGCCCCAGAGAGGGGAACTGCACGGGTGCTAAAAACTGACTCGAGCCATCTAGACAGGGAAGTCCAGGGCCCACAGCGTCTAGAGAAAGAGGGTGTAGATGCCGCATGGGCACTTTTCTCTTAGCACCCAGGCTCCTCACTCCACAGACAGAGCTCACATGAGGGATTTGAAGGGTGAGGTCCAGGACAGGAGACTAAATACCTGGGTGTACAGGACTACAGCAGAGTCTTTGCACCATGCTGATCTGCCCATAGACTATAAGCTCCCTGAGGTTTAGGAGTTTTTTAATCCTACTTCCTGGAAGAGGAGAGAGAGGTGCTCTCATCAGGCTTCCAGTCCCACAAAGTATCAGCTTCACCCCTGGGTGCTTCCTTATATCTAGGGTGAAACAGATCACCAGCCCAGGCTGGATGCATGAGACAAGTGCTCGGGCCTGGTGCACTGGGAAGACCCAGAGGAATCGGGTAGAGAGGGAGGTGGGAGGGGGGATCGGGATGGGGAATACATGTAAATCCATGGCTGATTCATGTCAATGTATGACAAAAACCACTACAATATTGTAATTAGCCTCCAACTAATAAAAATAAATTAAAAAAAAAAAGAGATGTTGAAAACAACAATTATTTAGGGAATGAATTAACAAAGATTCTTTTTATACTTGGAACAAGTAGCAATTCTAGTATTGGAGGGCATTTATTATTAACTCTTAAATTGTTTCTCAACCTTGAGTCCATTATGACTTATCTTCCCTAAGGAATGGGGGAGCCTGGTGGGCTGCCGTCTATGGGGTCACACAGAGTCGGACACAACTGAAGCGACTTAGCAGCAGCAGCAGCAGCAATGATTTTCTATCTCCCATAAAAACCCCAGTGTCCTAAACATAATCTGCGCTCAATAAATATTTGTTGGACTTTTTTTTACAGGTAATCCTCATTAACATATTGAGGTATTTATTTTCCTCAGTCATCTCAGCAGTTGCATTGTGAGTCATAGCCCAAATGGTAACAGTGACTGTCATAACAAAAAGCTTCTGAGAGTAATTTTAACCAGTCGCTAGTAAGAATTTATTTTTAATTTTTAAAAACAACTGTGGCTGTAACTATTTTACTAGTAAAACACAACAGCTATTGTTACTAGTGCTCAGGCAACTGAAAACTAACAATTGAACCTGTGCTGATGAAGCAGAGGAAAGAGTGAATGAAAAGAATGACTGGTTTAAAAGTCAGTATTTGAGAAATTGGGCTTCCCAGGTGGCACAAGTGGTAAAGAGTCTGCCTGCCAATGCAGGAGACACAAGAGATATGGGTTCAATCCCTAGATTGGGAGGATCCCCTGGAGAAGGAAATGGCATGGCAAATATCATTTGGAGTTATTGGAAAAAGAACCTGGCTGAAGAAAGAATTAATGATAATGTTCTAAATGTTCATCAGCAGATGAATGAATGAAGACATGGTTTGTGTATACGATGGAATATTAGCCATGAAAAGAATGAAATAATGCCACCTGCAGCAACATGAATGAACCTAGAGATTATCCTACTAAGTAAGTCAGACAAAGACAAATATCATATATTGCTTCCATGTGGAATCTAAAATATAATACAAATGAACATATTTACAAAACAGAAATAAACCCACAGACATAGAAAACAAACTGATGGTTACCAAAGGGAAGAAGGAGTGGGAGGGATAGATTAGGAGTTTAGGATTAACAAACTATATATAGATTATATATATATATAATAGATAACAGTAAAGTCCTACTATATGGCACAGGGACCTGATAAACCATAGTGGAAAAGAATCTGACAAAAATGTATTGATATAGATATATAACTGAATCACTTTGCTGTACACCAGAAATTGACACAAACATTGCAAACCAATAATACTTCAATGAAACTTTTTTCAAAAATAAAATTTAAAAAAAGCAATCTGACTTACATGAGCCCTGTCCCAGGAGCATCAGAGACAAGGTAGGCAGAAGGGTGTGTAAAACCCACTGCCCATGAAAAGACGTCCATTAATGGAATTATTTTACAACAGCTTTATTGAGATATATAATTGACATACAATCTCATTTATCCATTTAAAGTGTATAATTCAACAAGCTTTTAGTGTGTGACAAGGTTGTGGAACCATGACCATAATCTCATTTGAGAACAGTTTGTCCCTCAAAAGGAAACTTATACCACTTGTAGTCACTCCCCTTTCCCCCTGTCCCCCCAACCCTACGTAATCACTAATCTATTTTCTGTCTCTATGCATGTGCTTATTCTGCACATTTCAGAGAAATGGAACCATGTAATATGTGGTTAGATTTAAGGGACTAGATCTGACAGACACAGTGCCTGATGAACTATGGATGGAGGTTCGTGACATTGTACAGGAGACAGGGAGCAAGACCATCCCCAAGAAAAAGAAATGCAAAAAAGCAAAATGGCTGTCTGAGGAGGCCTTATAAATAGCTGTGAAAAGAGAAGCAAAAAGCAAGGAGAAAAGGAAAGATATACCCATTTGAATGCAGAGTTCCAAAGAATAGCAAGGAGAGATAAGAAAGCCTTCCTCTGGGATCAGTGCAAAGAAATAGAGGAAAACAATAGGATGGGAAAGACTATAGCTCTCTTCAAGAAAATTAGAGATACCAAGGGAACATTTCATGCAAAGATGGAAACAATAAAGGACAGAAATGGTATGGACCTAACAGAAGCAGAAGATATTAAGAAGAGGTGGCAAGAATACACAGAAGAACTGTACAAGAAAGATCTTCATGACCCAGATAATCACGATGGTGTCACCACTCACTTACAGCCAGACATCCTGGAATTGAAGTCAAGTGGGCCTTAGGAAGCATCACTACAAACAAAGCTAATGGAGGTGATGGAATTCCAGTTGAGCCATTTCAAATCCTGAAAGATGATCCTGTGAAAGTTCTGCACTCAATATGCCAGCAAATCTGGAAAACTCAGCAGTGGCCACAGGACTGGAAAAGGTCAGTTTTCATTCAAATCCCAAAGAAAGACAATGCCAAAGAATGCTCAAACTACTGCACAATTGCACTTCATCTCACACGCTAGTAAAGTAATGCTCTAAATTCTCCAAGCCAGGCTTCAACATTACGTGAACCATGAACTTACAGATGTTCAAGCTGGTTTTAGAAAAGGCAGAGGAACCAGAGATCAAACTGCCAACATCTGCTGCATCATCGAAAAAGCAAGAGAGTTCCAGAAAAACATCTACTTTTGCTTTATTGACTATGCCAAAGCCTTTGACTGTATGGATCACAACAAACTGTGGAAAATTCTGAAAGAGATGGGAATACCAGACCACCTGACCTGCCTCTTGAGAAATCTGTATGCAGGTCAGGAAGCAACAGTTAGAACTGGACATGGAACAACAGACTGGTTCCAAATCGGGAAAGAAGTACGTCAAGGCTGTATATTGTCACCCTGCTTATTTAACTTATATGCAGGGTACATCATGAGAAATAGTGGGCTGGAAGAAGCACAGGCTGGAATCAAGATTGCTGGGAGAAATATCAATAACCTCAGATATGCAGATGACACCACCCTTATGGCAGAAAGTGAAGAAGAACTAGAGAGCCTATTGACGAAAGTGAAAGAGGAGAGTGGAAAAGTTGGTTTAAAGCTAACATTCAGAAAACTAAGATCATGGCATCTGGTCCCATCACTTCATGGCAAATATATGGGGAAACAGTGGAAACAGTGACAGACTTTATTTTGGGGGGGCTCCAAAATCACTGCAGATGGTGATTACAGCCATGAAATTAAAAGATGCTTACTCCTTGGAAGGAAAGTTATGACCAACCTAGACAGCACATTCAAAAGCAGAGACATTACACTTTGCCAACAAAGGTCCATCTAGTCAAGGCTATAATTTTTCCAGTAGTGATGTATGGATGTGAGAGTTGGACTATAATGAAAGCTGAGCACTGAAGAATTGATGCTTTTGAACTGTGGTGTTGGAGAAGACTCTGAAGAGTCCCTTGGACTGCAAGGACATCCAACCAGTCCATCCTAAAGGAAATCAGTCCTGAATATCCATTGGAAGGACTGATGCTGAAGCTGAAACTCCATTACTTTGGCCACCTGATGTGAAGAGCTGACTCATTTGAAAAGACCCTGATGCTGGGAAAGATTGAAGGTGGGAGGAGAAGGGGATGACAGAGGATTAGATGGTTGGATGGCATCACCGATTCAATGGACATGAGTTTGAGTACACTCCAGGTGTTGGTGATGGACAGGGAAGACTGGCATGTTGCAGTCCATGGGTTCGCAAAGAGTCGGACTTGACTGAGCAACTGAACTGAACTGAACTGAACTGAAGGGAGGAGATTATCTATAATAAGGAATTTTAAGCAGAAGAAATTTAAGAGAAATTAAACTAATTCAAATGAACAACTACAGGGACCTAGACCCTTGGGGGAGAGACTACAGGGCATTCAGGACAGGAGAGAAAGGACAGTTGAAGAGAAAAGGAGAGAGAAGGTGATCAGACCAGGAGTGTCAGAGAGAACAAGCTTTCTAAGAAAGCTCTGCTCCAAGACAGCCTCCCTGGGCAGTGAGTAAAATACTTACCTGCTAGCCAACCTAGTCATGTTAGAGATAGCATCCTCTTTTAGATCAACTAGATCATTCTGGAAACAATTTTAAATTTTTAAAATTAATATTTAAATTTTTGCAAGTAAGCCTAATTACTTTATTCATAAAATAATAAACACATTCAAATTTATTCAAAATTGGGCAATGAAAAATTTATGGTAAAGCTATGTGATCTGCTGAATGAACTTGACTATCTGTAATGCTTCTTTCCATTTCATGAAAGAGTCTGCCATTTGAGCATGCATTTATATAAAAGCCTGTTAATGAACTCCCTTCAATGGGATTTAATCACCAAAGCACTAAAAAAAGATCTGAAATGATTGAATTATAGGGTATTTCAATGGCCTTCTCAGGGAATGGACCCTGAAATACCTTACAGCAGGTTCCAGTGTCCCATGAATGAATTTACTATAAACCTCACATATGGCACTCCCTTTCCAAGAGCGAAACCAATTTAGAGAGAACACAGGGAAAATGATCCAGTTATTTTATTTCTGGAAATATACGCTATGTGGAAAGAGCTTTTTATCCAGAGGGAAAACTTCTGGATTTTACTGGCTCACTAAAATATAAACCATTTAGTGGCTTTTTTTTGAACCTAATATTAAGCTTTCTTTCGTCTGTTTGCACATGTCAACCAAAAATAGCAGACTCCATATAAGAAAAACAAAGTGTTTATCCAAAAAAGAAAATTTATATCCCAAAAGCCAAGATCTCCCTTTTTCCAGAGTGTTATTTCATAGTATTTTTTTAATTCAGGTTGTTTATCAAATGTCTGTAATAACATGAAAGAGAATAGTTATCACCTATCAACCCTAAAAATTCTCACAAAATGTCCAAGGGACTCACTAAAGATAAGCAAATACTGACAGCTGAGCATTAGCCATTGCAGAGAAACCCTGTCAGGTAAACATATGTGTGAACCGAGATTTAATATTCCATTACAGGAGAGAAAAATTAATAACTTGTAAATGACAGATTCTTTATTTCCCTTTACCAAGGCATAGATGGCCCCCAACATAACCCGTGTATGTATTTAATCTTGGAAACACACAACTATTTCCTCTCTGGTCTTTAGGGTCCCGCCACCCTTCATCTGCTACAAGGCAGCACATTTAAATCTTTCCAAGGGGCCTTTTAGAACCAGGCCACCCTGTTTCTCTTCACAGACGATACTGAAAGCCTATTTGTCAGGAGCAACACAGGATCTATCAAGGTCTGCTGACAGGCCAAGAGGAGGTCCACCTGCTGCATTCTTCACCCAAGGATTATGAGACATTTCTGTCTGCCGTGGTCTTGGCAACAACTTTGCAACCAACACATTTCACACCTTATCCTCAGTAATCAATTTCAGCAACAAGTAGAAGGCTGTTTCATAGCAAGAGAGTTGTCAATATGACACAAATTCACATCAGTTCACAATGATATCCTACAGAACCTCTGTCATTAGCTCAACACCATTGCATCATTTAGACAGGTCAGGCATTAGAGTCGTGTGCCCTCTCCATTGATCGAGTTCTGTGGATTCCTAAGACTCAGCAGTAGGCAGGGGAAGCAGATGTTCTCTGTAAGCCATCTGCCCCTGTCCCCTCTCTCACTCCCAGCCAGTACTCCACATCCAGGCTCCCTTCCTGACTGCAGTGTTCTCCTTACGTCCACTGCTATTCCTCCATAACCCTGCTGTCTCCCTCATGAGTTAAGATCTCTGAGAATGAGTCCACATGCAACCACCAGAGCTAGGTCATTTTCCCTAAATAAAGGCTCTTGAATACTTCTTTGCAATAGGCTGTGAACTCTTTCACAGCAGATATTAGGTCTAGTTCATCTTTGTACCACTTGACCCCGACTTTTATCCCTGGTAGGTCAGTGGTAAAGAATCCACCTGCCAGTGCAGGAGACGTGGGTTCAATCCTTGGGTCGGGAAGATCCCCTGGAGAAGGAAATGGCAATTCACTCCAGTATTCTTGCCTGGGAAATTCTACAGTCAGGGGAGCCTGGCAGGTTAGTCGCAAAAGAATCAGACACCAGTTAGCAACTAAACAACAACAAAGTTTTCAATAAGTATGAATAGCCAGTGTAATAACAAAGAGAACAGCAAAATTTCTCAAGTCCTTCTTCTGCACCAAGGACTCAACTGAAATATTTGCATCATCTCATTTAGTCTTCACAAATGCACTGGAAGAGAAGGAGTCAAATTATCACCACTTTACAGATGAAGACACTGAGTTTAGGAGAGTCATTTGCTCAAGATCATACACACATAATAAACAGGAGAGGAGAGATTGAAATCTAGAGTAGTCTGACTCCAGAGCCCAAGTTCTGTAGTCTTTCTGATAAGTGAATTCAATTATGCACTCAATTATATTAACCCTTGGCTGCTGCCAACAGGAATTCTGCAGCCAGAATGAGATAAAGTCTACTCATTGGAAAATTTTTTGGCTGTTGGGATTTCTGTTACTGACAACTTTTGGTACCAGAGAACAACACTGCCAGCAGATGATGTTTATGAGATCGGCACTTAGCTATTTTGGTGCCACGTAGGAGTGTACCAAACACTGCACTTTCAATTTTACACTTTGTTCTTCCTCTTGGTGGCTTCCGATTTAACCAGTGCTTAACGGAGGAGAACCGGACAAGACCAAGGCAAGGAACATGAAGTTTCTCCTCGGTTATCATTCATTCAACAGTCATAATGCCTTTCACGTGCTGTTTATTCTGCTCCTGTTTCCTCCCCTTGCATAATCACTATCAATTCAATTTCCAGGGGTTCTGCATGCTGAGCAGGTGATGAACAATTTCCAGGCACTAACTTCAATCTGCTAACAGCCTCGTCAGCACTTTTCTGCACATACTCTCCTGTGTTCCCAGGTGTTAGGTAAAGTTCAGTTACTAAGCTTTCAGAGTTAGGAGCTGCCTGTCTTCCTGGAACTCCATAAGCAAGAGGAGAAAACTGTAAGCCATTAGCCTGCTTCGAAGATTTGGAGACATGAGGCTTAACTGAGGTTTACTGGCAATGGGTTTGTCCTTATTCCAAATCCTTCCAGCTCTAGCCCCCATTAAGTTTCTTTGAGTACACCATCGTCTTTTCCCATTTCCCAGTACATTAAAGTTTCTTTTCTGTGACTGAATCATAAATTTCAAGGTGTAATCTAAAGAAAAACATTTATTTTGGAGTCTCATTAACAACTCAGAGGAGAGCGATAGTGTTTATTCCCCATACGATGGAGTGGACTCCTGCAGATGTGAAAAAGGCCAAGTCTTCTTCCTAATCCTTAAACACACACACACAGTCAATATTCACAACAGGGAAGGGACCACAGTAGCCAGAGGAAACACTGCACTAAAGACAGTCTCTTTAAATGCCAAGTATGAAGTTCCTTGTAATTAATGATTTACCAGCAGCAATACATAATTATCTACCTCATGTGCCCATTTTTATGATAGTGTCTCTCAATGCCAAAACCCATTCCTTTACACTTTGCTCCTCAGTGCTGGAGGTGGGATCTGCAAACCACCTTTCTCCTTTGTCAGCGGGCTCTGTTTTCAACTCCGCCTATAGGGATACTCAAGGGAAACTTCAAGGGAGAAGGCAGGAGAAGCAACATTCTTCTTCCTGTTTGTCCCTGTCGCTGGGAGCATCACCCCAACAATGGTCCTGAATCCTGGAAGTGACAGCTGATTCTAATCTTTTGCTTCCTTTCACCCCATCCATAACTAGCCCTATCACCCCCAGCCCCACAGACCTCTCCCCCGAGCTGCTGAGGTGTTTGGGGCTGAGTGGTACCCCCTCCTTAGAGGCCTGAGTCCCAATTCGGTGAGACCCTCCTCTGAGCCTCTAGGTTCTGACCAACCCCACCTCCTCCTTTTGTTCCCCAGCCCTGCAGGATGCAGGGGCTTTATGTAATTATTACCTCTGTGTTCATGTTTTGCTTTTTCTGAAACACTTTGGGCTTCCCTGGTGGCTCAGCTGGTAAAGAATCCGCCTGCAATGCAGGAGACCTGGGTTTAATCTCTGGGTTGGGAAGATCCCCTGGAGAATGAAACAGCTACCCACTCCAGTATTCTGGTCTGGAGAATTCCATGAACTGTATAGTCCATGGGGTCACATGGACCCGACTGAGTGACTTTCACTTTCATTTTTCACTTTTGAAGCAATCTCCTACATTCAGTCTTCTCTGTTAGAAGCCCAATTGTAGTTTCTACTTTTCTAACTAGCCCCAATGGATCCCTCTGTGCTCCATCCCTGAGCAAAATTCTAATCCTTTTGCTCCTGCAAAGCCTATCTGCTAACAGCCCTGACTTCTGATTCTCCCAGTGTAATAGCTAGATGGTGGTCAACAGTAGTGGCTGGGGGTGGAGGAGAGGGCAAGGCATAAAGGATCCTGCACCTTAAAGACGAGAAGCAGTGTCTGGGCATAAAGTCTTAGCTGGCCCACCTACGAATGGAGAACAGGGTGTTGAAAGTAAACAAACCTCTTTGTCAGTCTGCTCTTGAGAGCAAAGAGGAGAGGAGACTTCATGCTAAAATACTTGGAAAGAAGGTTTGGAAATGAATGAGCTGCACTCACATTTTAATAATTCCAGGAATTGTGAATGATATAATAAATAAGCAAATTGCAAACACTACCACTGGGGGTATGAAAATGGTACTGGGAAGCACTACTGCCCAGTATTATCCCATTCCTTTCAAACATCAACAAGCCACCACCACCCCCTTCTGAGCTTCGCTCTTAACCTTCTCCAAGGTCCTCTTCATTGTAGTGAGGGGACTGACTTAGTGATTTTCATCCTCCACTGAAAGAATTGGCCTGTCAGTCACCTTTTCCTCAGGATAGCTAGCTGAATTCAGAATGTTGAGCAAATGGGACTCCCTCATGAAAAGAAATGAGGAAGGATGAAACTGGAGCATCAGTAGGGCAAAAACACACAGGTTTCATCAGACTCTACTTGAGAGCAAACCCTGGATCTGCCCATTTCTAGCCTGAACCTCAGTCTCAGCTGCACAGTGGAAGTGATAATGACCTTGCAGGATCTTTATGGGGATAAATCATATGGAATACCCTTGGCACAGTGTCCTGGCAGAGAGAGACTTGGTCACAGACGTTTTTGATTAAACCTGGCTTGAGAGATTATATGTCAAGGACATCCCCGTAGCTGTCCCAGACTCCAGCGAGCTCCCGTCTTTCCTGTCACTTTTGTGAAGCGGGCCCCAAACCCAGGCCTCCATTCCACAGTCCTTCTCAAGACCTCCACTACGCCCGCCGCTTCTCAGGGCTCCTCCTGCCTCTGCAAGACCAG
Source organism: Cervus elaphus (assembly GCF_910594005.1). Classification (NCBI taxonomy): domain Eukaryota; kingdom Metazoa; phylum Chordata; class Mammalia; order Artiodactyla; family Cervidae; genus Cervus; species Cervus elaphus. The sequence continues at coordinate 14,167,893 of NC_057839.1, read as the reverse complement.
CTGTACAGGCAAGTATTCACCCCTGTTCTCTCACTTTCTTGTAGCCCCTCAAAAATGATCCTGTGGGATTTGTTTTCCTTTTAGAGATTTGCTACTGAGCGCTACAGGGAAACCGAGATCGGAGGAACGAAATCAACATCATGGGGAAGGCCCGAAGACCACAGAGTCCTCACCGGGGCCATTTGTAGTTTCTGACTCACCTGGAACCTCACTCCCCTCATATCTGTGGGTGAAGGAGGGGCTTCCTCAGGGTAAGAGGAAGAGCAACTATATCTCCTTGACTTGCAGAATGCCTTGTCCCTGGGTGGCAAGACGTCCACTCACCAGGCCTCCGCCTCGTCTGGGACAGAAGAACGCTGTGGGCCATGCCCTCACTGAGGTGTCATTTGAGTAGCTCCGAGAGCCTGAAGGAGAGGACTTTGGATTCGGGGGAGAAAAGTGAGTGTGGCAGACAAAAGAGACACAGACCCTCGAAAGATCCGCTCAGGCTACTTCCCGGCTCCATGGAGGGCTACTGCCTACAAATGGTCTGCTCACCTCCTCTCCCTGCCTTCTCATAATTGACGAATAATTGTATAACTATGATGAATTACACAGTTATTTCATTTTTAACAACTGCAATAGTAAGGATATAATAAGTCTAGCACTGACTGTGTTCCAGGCATGGTTCCAAACACTTACTTCCATCAATTCTCACAACATCGCCAGGAGACAGTTCGTGTTACCCAGTATACAGTGGAAGGAATTTAGGCCACGAGAAGGCAAGCGACATAACTTGTCTGCAATCCCACCCTAACTAAGCAGCAGATTGGGATTTGAACCCAGGCCTGTCTGACTCCAAAGCTCACATTCTTTTCCATTATGTGATGCTTTTTCAATAAATTTTCTCCCCAAGAAAGGCCCTTCCTAATCCATTGCTGGATCCTCTCTAATCCTTGGCAGGATCTCCTAGAATGTTTGCTATTCAGTGGGAAAGGGTGAAGACACCCAAACAAATTCCCCAGCTCCCTTTTTCTCCCTCTAGCAGGAGTATTATTTCAGTGGATATATCTAAATTTTAAATGGAGTGCTTTGATCTCAACAGCAAAATATGATACCTAAGGACCCATGTACTTTGGACTCAGAAATCAAAACTGGACTGGGGAGAGGCAGGCAGAGGACAAGTAAAGGTCAGCAAATGGCCTTGTGGACTCCCAGCCCTGCCTCGATGCGTGGTGAGCTCAGACTTCTGCACTGGTCCCAGTTCTCCTCCAAGAGCTTCGTGGGAATCTGTGGGTTCCTTTAGACAGAGAATGGACATTGGGAGGTTGGAAAGAAGGGGGCGGATTTTTTTTCTTGTTATTTTACTATTTAAAATTTGAAAATTGTCACACTGAATGTATTTTTTTTTTTTTTAGTATAGTTGCTTTACAATGTTGTGCTATTTTCTGCTGTAGAAAAGTGGTACAGATGAACCTATTTGCAAAGCAGAAATAGAGAACAAATGTATGGACACTGAGAGGGGAAGGTGGTGGGGATATATTGGGATATGAGGATTGACATATATACACTGTTGATGCTATGTATAAAATTGACGGGTTTCCCAGGTGGCCCAGTGGCAAAAGAATCTGACTGCCAATGCAGGCAACACAGGAGATGCAGGTTTGATCCTTGAGCTGGGAAGATCCCCTGGAGTAGGAAATGGCAACTCGCTCCAGTATTCTTGCCTGGAAAATTCCATGGACAGAGGAGTCTGGCGGGCTACAGTTCAAATGAGAACCTACTGTATAATACAGGGAACTCTACTCAATTCTCTGTGGTACAGTATTTTTTTCTTTTTACATCTTTTTTTTTTTTGTCCTTTCCTCACACACTTTGTTTGTTTGTTGTCTTTGGGTTCTTCTTTTTTTTTTTTTTTTTAATGGATAATTGTGCTATTTGGTTTTAATTCTCTTCAAAACCGGGTCACTTCTGAGCAAATGATTAAGAGCCTTCTTAAACTCCGCAGAATCCCCGACCTCGGAAAAGAAAAACGTTTTTCCACATTGGTTGATGTGTTGTTTTTTCCTCTCCCTTAATCCGTGTCAAAATAACACCAGGGAGAAGGTTCAGAGAGGCGGGGCCCCGTGAGCCTGGCCCCCTGGCTGCTTCACGGCCCCTGCACGCCAGCTCCATTTAGCCTGCCTTTGTTCCCCCCCTCTGCCCACACCCGAGAGGCACAGGCCACAGCTTCAGCCGGGGAGGCAGCCGTTGCCCGCTCCTCAAATGGAAATCGTGGCCCTGCTGAGACCATGCCGGCACCCCAGCCAAGCCAAAAACATCTCCTCACCTCATCCTGCCTGATGTCCTCCTCCCAGCTGGCTGCCTGGGCAGGTCACCTCTCAGCTGACTGTTTTCCTAACTCCACTTCAAAAAGAACAGGCCCATTCCTATTGGTCTAATAAAACTTCATCTGCTTTTCCAAGCCCCAAGGCAGAAGGAATTGTGGTAAAATTTGCCCCGATAGCACTAATTTAATGAGAAAAAAAAAAAAAAAAACACCTTTTTAAAATTCTAAATTTTTCATAGATTTTCCTCAGCCTATTTAATTAATATTATAATCACTTTTTGCCTCTACTTGATTCCAGAAACACTTATGGAACAACTGCTACAACGTGGGTACCTGGTAGGCACGGAGAAGGCATCATTGGACAAGTACAGGCCCTGCCCTTCATGGAGAAATCAACTCAAAGTGGAAAAACACCGGCGTGGTTAAGCAATCTTCACCATGTATAGCTTGCCTGCCATCAGTAATAGAGTCGTCAGGCATTTTCCACTAAAATCCTAAAAGATTCCTATGGTAAGATGTTAATCTCATCTGAGAGGCCACATCCAGCCAGCGCTGATCCTGGCAGGTGGTTTCCGCACATGTACAGAAGCGTGAGAAGAGCTGATAATAATGTTCATAAAGACGTAACATGGCAGTGTTTTCTTTCTCCTAACAGGCAAGCATGGATCCATTCCATCATCCATCACGCACACTGACAGTTTTTCTGATCCAAAACAGCTGTGGCCCTGAAAACACGGAGGGCTGGGTATCCATTCTGCTTTGGTGCCCATTAAGAGCCTAGTCTTTGTGATGCCAACATTGGCACCTTCCTCTGTGTCCTTCACCTGCACCGTCTCAAATGGCCTTTTTCTGTTTGTTTATGTACATCCTCCTGACAACAGAAGGGGCCTGAGGCACAGACTGACTCCAAATGGTCTGGGGAGCCAAATCCTAGCCCTGGGGCTCCCCAACCCACAGGCCTCCCTGAAGTGGGTGCCCCCCAGGGGCTTCAGATCAACCCTGTTTCCTTCATGCTCAGATAATTCATGGGAATATTGGGGTGAGGGGGTTCTCAACAACTAGAAACACACTCAGCATCCTACAGCAAAGGCAGGACCTCAACCACTTGGGGAAACTGCCGACTAATGGCCAAAGGCAAGTACATGAATTTATTCCAATTCTAAGTGAGAGAAAGAGGAAACTGTGTTTCTGAAAAGGTAAAAGGAAAATCACACTTTGGGGACACCGATCATTTACCCTCTCCCACTTAATGAAATAAATACACAGCAGTACACACAAACGCCATTGGAAATGACATAGTAGGGCTTTGTAAAAAAATGACCTTTGAACAGAACTTTACAACATGCCTTCACTTCCCTTATTTATTTAAATCTCTTTTCCCACCTTCAGTGGGCCTTTTATTATGCCCATAGTTATAGATGAGAAAACTGAGTTAGAAAGGTAACTTGGCAGGATCCACAACAAAGAAGTGACAACATTTGGGGGTGATTTGTACAGTCTCCCAAGGAGCCATCCTGCTCCAACAGCCCCCCTCACAAATTCCTGAGGCACTTCCACGGGACACCACTGCACTCCAAGGAGAGCATCATAGGAAGCAAACTGGATAGCAGTGATGAACCCCAAAGACCTTACTGATGAAAAGGTAAAAATGCTAAAGAAAAACCCAGAAGAGATAGGTATAAGAGTAGAAACGAGAAAGTAAACATTCCATCTCTCTCCTCTCTCCCATCATCATATCGTCATCATCATTTCTCTCTTTCCTACCTTCCCTGTCTCTCCCCTCTCCCCTCCTCCCTCTTCCTTACACTCCCTAGACCAAGGCCTGGTGAGCACTCAAAGGCCAGGAAAGTTGCCTAAAGCCATGCCTCATGGGCTATAACCCAGGGAAATAACGTATAGGAACTGGGGCCAGGTAAACCAGGACTCACAGAGAGTGGCATAGGGAGGCTCTAAAACCAATCACAGAGGACCAAGCAGGAGGGAGCTCCCTGGGCTTGGGGTACCTCCAGCCTCAGAAGTAACCATGCTAGGAAGAGGAAGGGGCCTTGGGCAATCCAGAGCAGAGAAATCTGAAGGCTTCTCCAAAACCTCCCGCAGCATTTTAGGCTGACTTCACAGGAAAAGGGTTAGGATTAAGCAGCACCTGGCTTCAAGATGAAACCCTCACACACAGTTGGTTAGCATGTTCCACTCATCAGAGAGCAGTTTGGCAGCACCTATCAACCCTCAATCTTCATGCTGCTTGATGTAGCCATCCCACTGCAGAGATGGCTGATAGATCTGCGTGTGTGCACACACGTATCTGCAATGATGTTCACTGAAGCATAGTGTACTCACAAAAGGCAGGAGACTACCTAAATAGTGAGTGGCTGAAATGGGATAAACATGTTTAGCTTTGCTCATACAAGGGAATACTCTACAGCCATTAAAAAGAATGAATCAGTATGACCCAGCAATCCCACTCCTAGGCATATACCCTGAGGAAATCAAAACTGAGAAAGTCACATGTACCCCAATGTTCACTGCAGCACTATTTACAATAGCTAGAACATGGAAGCAACCTAGACGTCCATCGACAGAGGAATGGATAAAGAAACTGTGGTCCATATAGACAATGGAATACTACTCGGCCATAAAAGGAACACATCTGAATTTGTTCTAATGAGGCGGATGAAACTAGAGCCTGTTATACAGAGTGAAGTAAGTCAGAGAAATATAAGTATCGTATACTGACATATATATGGGATCTGAAGTGATGGCACTGATGAATTTATTTTCGGGGCAGCAAGAGAGAAACAGACACAGGGAACAGACCATGGACGTGACGGGAGGGGAGGAGGGAGAAGGGAGACGTAAGGAGAGAGGAACATGGGAACTTACAACACCATGTGTGAGACAGACAGCCAGTGGGGATCTGCCGTGTGACTCGGGGAGCGCAAGCAGGGGCTCTGCGACAGGCTGAGGGGTGGGGTGGGGAGGCAGCTGGGAGGAGGCCCAGGAGGGAGGGGACACGGGTGTACCTACGGCTTATTCTTGCTGATGTGTGACAGGAAACCACAAAAGTCTGTAAAGCGATAATCCTTCAATTAAAATATTTTTAAAAAAAGAGAGAATGAATCAAATCTGTATTAAAGACAAGGTGGTGGAGGATGGCCCCTAAACCATATAAGAAGTTCAAGTTAGGGAGATGGGAGAGTGGATTTCTTGGGAGGCAGGCCAAAGAAACTGTGCCATGCTTTCCCCACCCCAACCAACCCCTATGGAAGAGGCTCAAAGGGGACTGGTGGAGCACATGGCCTGAATTCCCTGGAGTTTGAAGGCTACAGAGAGCGGTCCATGACTTACACTTGACCTGACAGGATCTATCTCAAGCACATGCTAAGTGTCCAATAAATATCTGTTGGATAATAGGATAGATGAGTGAGTGAACAAATGAACACCTGAAAAGTGTAAAAATGAGGACCCATAACTATAAAGAGGATGGGTACATTAGTTACATAATGGTTACAGACAGCATTTCCACACATGCTTGCTCAAAAGTATATGACACAAACACAGTTAAGAAACTAAAGCTATTTGACTAAACTCACTTTTGTCATATTATATATTTTGGCAGAAGTGCCCATGTTGGCCCAGGAGTTTTCCGTGTCTTCCTTAAACAGCTCTGGCCTCAGGTTAATCCCTGGGAGGAAGACCATAGAAAACCCAGGGAACATTCTAGATGAAAAAAAAATCTCTGGGTTTAAAAGTGGTTGTCTCTGGTTGACAAGAGGATTCTGATTTCCATTTATTTGCTTGTGCCCTTGTGTCATTCCGTCTTCTACCCTTTAACTTTGATCAGTCCTTGACTGTATCACACTTGAAAGTAGACAGAAAGGATACAGCCTCACTGCCCTCTCTCGTCAGCACACTGAGGACCTTCAGCAGAATCTCAGCCCAGGGACCCAGGTAAAATGTCCCCACTGCTACCCCAGCAATAAGCATCACTTGTCTGTACACATCAGCTCTTGTAACAACAGACTTTGCTTGTTGTTGTTTAGTCGCTAAGTCATGTCCAACTCTTCTGTCACCCCAGGGACGGTAACCCACCAGGCTCCTCTGTCCATGGGATTTCCCAGGCAAGAATACTGGAGTGGGTTGCCATTGAAAATGCTTTATTTTAATTAAGTAGTGAAACTGCATTTGTAATCTAGCTTAGTGCCCCAGAAGAAGTTCCTGAACTACAGAGCCTGTATCTGTGCGCTGCTAAATCTCCACAACGAATAGCAAGCTTCCATAAACCCACTTCCTACAGCTGCAGCAAGGAGGAGAGTGTATGGATGTCTGTGCAAATACACACTTGAAAGGTTGAATCCAAATGGGAACCATCAGGGTGTGCACTTGCTCTTGGACTTTGAACACCTTTCACCAGAATGGATCCACTAGTCCTCCATGAAAGAGGAAGATTAAACCGGACTCCGAGTATGACCCCCACCCAATCCCACCATACTTTCAGTATCCAAGTGATGGGATGAAAGTGGCCAGGGTAAATAAGCTCGGGTGTGTGACTTTTGAGATCTATTTATCCAGTCCTGTTTGGAATAGGAAGGGATTCCAAGGCAAGGAAATTCCAGAAGGCCCCATACGAGGAGCCAAGCCTTTGATATAACCTTCTGTCGCTCCTTGCTTCCCCGTGCAAATCTCTCATTACCCCCATCCAAATAACTTCCAAAACCACAGCTTCCTCCGTGTGCAATGAGAAAATCCGTGCACTTGTACTGGGAACGTACCTGCCCTCACTCCCCACCATCTGGAGGAAAAGAGGCCTGAGCCCATCAATAGCTCAGTTCAGCTGGTTCCTGAATGGAGAGGGGAGGATCAAAGGGCCAGAAATATTCATTTATGGGGAAAAGTAAAAGAATTAAATATGTAGAGCCTGACCAAATGACGCCTGAAGGGGGAAATAAATGCCCATGAGCATTTGAAGGGTGTAACCAAACACCACAAAGAGAGACTTTTTTTTAAAAGATGGTTCAAGTGGTTGTAACAGGGAGAGACTGAAGGAAAGCGAAGGAAAATCTCAACTATTAAGTAAATTCTACCTTCAGCCAGGGCTGTAATACAGAGGGAATGGGTATCAATAGATCCTCTAGACTGAAACTTCTACAGGATATGCATGTTTCCATTTCCAATCCATTTCTCAGATGTGTTTGTTTGCACTTAGAAATATACATTTGAGTATTGCCTCTGTCCCTGTATGTTCTGTGTATCTTTTTTTTAAGATTTTTTTTTTTTTTTTTTTTGGCTGTGCTGGGTCTTCATTGCTACACAGGGGCTTTCTCTAGTTGCAGTAAGCAAGGGCTTCCTATTGCAATGACTTCCCTTGTTGTAGAGCACAGGCTCAGTAGTTGTGGCTCACAGGCTTGCTTAGTTGCCCTGCTGCACGTAGGATCTTCCCAGACCAGGGACTGAACCCGTGTCTCCAGCATTGGCTTAACCACTGGACCACTGGGGAAGTTCCCTGTTCTGTGTATCTTCTGAATGTACTCTCTTGCTTTCACGTCTTTGATTTCTATGAACTTCTTGCCTGTACTCCCTACAGTGTAATTTGCAAATGGCTTGGTCTTGTGGCGTGCATCATTTGTCAGAACAAACAAATAAGCTCAGTAATGGTGATTTTAGGAATAAAATATCAAAGAATCCCTCCATTTTAATGACTTCACTACCTCACATGGATCTGAAGTTTTGCTTCTCAGCTGTCTCCAAGCTCTCCAGAGAAGAAATGGATGAAGTCATAGGAATATAGCCAGAAAATAGATCTTAACAGTTTTCTCCTGAGATACGCTATATGGCAACTCCTTCTGGAATTTCTAGATGGGAAGAAATAGGCACAGTGAGAACAGCTTTTCTGAGAGTCTTTCAACACATTGATTCCCAGATGGGTTCAGTGCAAGAGTGAAAATTATTTTTTTAAGGAGCATAGAAATTTCAACAAAGGTTTGGGTTGAGTTTAAACTAGAGGCTTCAGCCACTACATCACCTAGGGAGTTGATGAGGGTTCTACATTTCAATTACAAGCTCTTACGTGGCTTATGGTTTACAGCAGAAGGGGCACTGAACTAGGAATCCTCTATACCTCTATTCTACAACAAGAAGTCTGTAGCATTCTAAATCCCTCATCCATTGTTTAAGTACTTGGATGAATTTGGATAGGCCAACTTTCCTTTCCAGACCCCTTTCTTTATATCTAAAACACAAAATTGAACTAAACTGGTGGGATTTAAAAAAAAAAAAAAAAAAAACACTTTTTTCTTTGACAGCAGAGGCCCTTTTTAAATATAATATTACACAAAAGCCCAATAATCTAAACTGGATCAAAATCTTTCTGGTTAAAGCAAAACTGAGTGGTCCGGAGTTTGACCACCAGTATCTTCCATTATAGGTCATGACCCTGAATCCCCCTCAGAAGCCCCTGAGGCACCTGCACAGGACACCATTGCTCCCCAAGGAGAAGCTTGTAGAAGTCACTGGGTTCTGGCTCCCTCGGATCTTTCCCAACTCTAGCTCCCGGTTTACACAGCAGCAAGTGAGGGAGAAAGCTGGATGGTAGGGCTGCAGCCCAAAGACCCTGATGATAAACAGAATAAAAGGACTGAGGAATCGGTGGTCTAGAGTTTCCTTTAAGGTCCAAAATCTAAGGAAAATAAATCCAGAAGAGATAGGCGTGGGAGCAGAAGCAAGGAAATGTCAACATTCAACCCCTCTCTTCCTCCTCCCCACCCTCCCTCTCTCTTTCTCCCCCCCTCACCCTCATGATCATCTCTCTCTCTCCCCCACCTTCCCACCCTCTCCCTCACCCATTCCTCCCTCTTTCCCACACTCCACAGAACAAGGCCTACCCAGGTCCCCTAGGCCAGGGCAGTTGCCTCCAGCCATTCCTCAGGGGTTATGACCCCGGGAAACGATGTATAGGAGCTGGGGCCAGGCCTCAAAGAGGGGAGCATAGGGAGGCTCTAAACCGATCACAGAGGGCCAAGCAGGAGGGAGTTCCCTGGGGTTTGGGTGCTTCCCTCCTCAGATGTAAACATGCTGGGAGAGGGGCCCAGAGCAATCCAGAGCAGAGAAATCTGAAACCTCCCCCAGCAACTCAGGCCGGCTTCACAGGCAAAGGGACGGCTCTTCAACCAGTCACCTGGCTTCAAGATGAAACCTACATGCAGTTGATGGGCATGTCCCACTCATCAGAGGGCAGTTTGGGGTACCTATCAATGCCTACAGTCACCATGCCATCGACGCAGCCATCCTTGTATAGATCTGTCTTACAGAGAGACCTGTCTGATGTGTGCACAAAGATGTTCCCTGCAGCATATTGCAATCACAAAAGACTGGAAACTACCTAAATAGTGAATGACTGGAATAGGATACATATATTTAGCTTTGCTCATACAATAGAGTACTCTGAAGCCATTAGAATGAGTCAACACTATAATAATGACAAGGAACGAGCTTTAACATGTAATGTTCAGTGAAAAGAGCAAGATACAGATATTGTGCACAATAAGGTATGCCTTTTGTAAAAAGGACGTGTACATATATGCTCACATATTCACATACTATTTCTAGAAATGTATACACAATGTGCTCATCATGGTTACTTTAGAGGGGGGAATCCAGGTGGGCAATGGAGAGATATCTCTAAGGGGAAAAGGCTTTTTAAAATGCTCTTTCATATACTGATTCAATTTCTTTTTATATTATGCATGTATGCATTTAAAAGAAAAGAAAACAAGAACTGTGTTAGAACAAAATCTGTCAAGTTGATTTAGCTTTCAACAAGCCATTGTACACTTTAGGAGTCCAAAAATCGGCCAGCTGTTAACTTTATCAGAAACTGGAATCGAACAGGGTAGTTGGCTGGGTCAATAAGACCTTTATTGCAAACCAGCTGATGGTGGTGAAGGCTGAGAAAAGTATTGGTCGTGAGAGCAGGAGGCCAGGTTTCCATGTCCTCTCCACCTCAAGCAAGGCACAGGGGCTCTCGGCCTGTTGTGCTTCATTCATAACACAACTGCATGAGCTGCGGAGTCTCCAGGTCGCTTCCCTCTTCTAAAATGCATTGCCCCCGGCACGTCATGGTCCCCAACTTGAGCTGTGTACTCCCGCTTCCCTGGTGGCTCAGGCGGTAAAGAATCCACCTGCAATGCAGGAGACCCAGGCTCAATCCCTGAATTGGGAAGATCCCCTGGAGAAGGGAATGGCTACCTACTCCAGTATTCTTGCCTGGAGAATTCCATGGACAGAGAAGCCTGACAAGCACAACTAACACTACTTCTAATCCCAGCCCTCCTGACCTATTACTTGTGTGACCTTGGGCAATGTGTTCAATCTTGTAAACTTCATTTTCCTTATTTGAAAAATAAGGAAAATAAAAACCCTATCCACCACATAGGGTTTTGTGAGAAATAAATGGGAGACTGCCCTAAAGCATGGAGCACAAGGGCACCTTCTAGCAGATATGCTCATCTCCAGAAATCCTAAGCCTTAGTTCCTACCTCATAGGTGGCCAACCCATCTAAATTGACCTCCCTGCCCATATCAGGTTGTTTCATTCCTTTATAGCATGAATCACAATTTGTAATTACCTTGAATATTAATGTGTTTATTATCCATCTCACCCCAACTAGAATGTAAGCTCCATGAGGTTAATGATTTAATTTTTCATGCTTACCACTCTAGCCTCTAGCACAGAGGCTGCTCATATAAATTCCTTGAGTGAATAAATGAATAAAGGAGTGCTAGATGCTAGTTGCTGTTGAACCTCACAACAGCCCTTTGCCAGGAAAGACTAATGAGCTCTTTCTCAAATTGGTTGTGAGAATTGCTAACATTATAGAGGCTCAGAGCAGTTCAACAATGTGCCCAGAGTTACCTGGCTAATAAGTGGCAGAGCCAAGCCCGGAATCTATCCCTTTGTTGACTCCAAACTGTGTTCTCTCAACCACTGGACTATTCTAGGGCAGAGAACTCCCTTGCTTAGCGTTACATACAAACAACTCCTGCCTGGATCCTGATGACATGCCCACAACAGCACTCACGTCCAATCTTTCAATTTGGCACTGCCTGAAACACCACTAATGGGAAAGCCTATAATGAATCACACTAATCTAGGCAACAGCACATTTGTCCCCTGCTGTCCCCTCCTGCTGACCCTTTAAGGTGTTTGCTGGAGGCAGAAAACAGAAGATATTCTCGTGTCATGCAACAACACTTTGAAATCTCCCAGTTGAATTTCTGAATTATTCACAATCACCAAATAGCAAAGGTGACTAATTGTCATTTGAATATCAGCAAAGTCATGAGAACTAATCACTTGGAAAGTCTTATAACAACTGCAAAAGGAAACAGAAGCAACTGAAAAGAAAGACTGAACTCCTAGAGGCTGATTCATGGCTCACTCTATCATCATTTTTGAAGTTATGTCAAGTTTACGAGTGTTGCTTGCCTGAATACTGTTGTTGTTGTTATTGAGCTAATGAGCATTTGTAAAGTTTCTGGCTAAAAAGCCCACAAAATTATTTTAAAAACTGAATAATTCTTTCATTTTTAGATATTAAGTTCAATCACTGACAAGCAGGAAAAACCTTTTAGACACAAGGCTTGGGAACGAGAGTGATGTAAACAGTATCTTGGCTAGGGTACCAGTCATAGGTAGCACTGGCCTTGGAGGAGCAAACCACAGAATGAGAAAGCTGTTACTGATTAACCCATCACACGCATGTTCTGAGGAAGATGCTTTTGAAATCTAGATTGAAAAACACTCAGCAGGAAAAAGTTCTGTTCTTATCTACAGGGGAATGGGGAGATTCCATCTGCACTCAAAACCCAAGCAGGGCTCTGTTACAACCTAGAGAGGTGGGAAGGCGGAAGGGGTGGGATGTGGGAAGGAGGTTCAAGAGGGCGGGGACATATGCTTTAAAAAAAAGAAAAAAACAAGCAGTATATTCAGTCACCTGCAAAAAATTTTGCTCCATTCTCCCAGTAGACAAGTTAAGAAGTGTGACTTTGTCTTTACAAGTCAATACATACAAAATCTGTCAATCATTCCATTTTCCAAGAAGTCAGTTGGATGTGCCATTTAAAAACACAGCTCAGTGGGATGTTATTTTGGACACATGTAAATATGGTCACAAGTTTGACCTACCTGTACAAATCTTACAGAATCAAATCCCCAAATTCACTGACATATCAGTTATATAGGACTTTCAGTGACACAGATCTTTAACAGTTGAAGAATATGGCAAATCGACAGCTCCAGTATACTAGAACAGAGTTTCTAAAAATGTGGCCTATGAATTACGTTTATCACAAATACCTGGGAAGCTTCTGAAAGGACAGATTTCTAAGCCCCACCTTAGTCCTAGAATTTTCATGGATAGTGTCCATTACCTTATAAAAAGAAACAAACAAGCAAAAAAACCCTTCTTGGGTGAATATTTTACGTTCTACAATTTGAAAAGCACTCAATCACAGAAATGAGGACATCTGCTCAGGCCGAGCAACCTGGACTTCTCACATCTACATGATGTGAAGCAAGATGTAGACAATTAGTAACGACCAACACCCACTGTGGTGAAAGCAAAATAGGAGACATCTCCATAGAATAATGAAAACTAGAGCTTATAGTCATTCCATCTCACCTTTTCCTCTTTTTCCTTCAGTAAAGCAGAACGGGACTTTTTCAGGCACAGAAAATCTCATTTATTACTGTAAAGAAATAAGTGGTCATGTCATGCACACACACAAAATAAACAGGAGGAAAAACAAGTTTGGAGACAAAAATGATGAATCAAGTTCTGGACAGTGATTCATGAAAAAGTTATGAATTAAGTACCATCTCCTATTTGTAGGATCATCCAAGTGGAGTTTGCCTATGGGCAGCTGGCTCTCTGATCTCATACTCAAGGAGAGGTCTAGAGTCAACATACAAGTGACACCAGAAGACTTGAGTGTAAAGTGTGTAGAGTGGCCAAAGCGTAACAAGCATAGAATCTTTGGGAACATCCAAAAGAAGATTCCTCAGAGTAGAGTGATGGAAAACACGATCCAGAAGGAACGAGAAGAGCTGAGAGAGTGATACGGAAACCAATGAAAACACATCCAAACGAGAAAAAAAAAAAAAAGGAATGATCACAGTGTCAAATAAGAAAGAGAAATCATATAAGTACAAAAAGTACCTACTGAATTTGATAAGTAGATCACCGGTGATCTCTGTAAGAGATGCTTTCATAGATGACTGTGTGGTGGGAGGTCAGATTGCAGAGAATTGAGGAGCAGTCAGAACAGGAAGTCAACAGAGCATGTGGGGATACTCTTTGGAAAGAGCCTGACTGGGAAGGAAGAAGGGGCAGCATTCAGAGAGGGATTTTCAATAGGGAAGAGACAGGTACTTACTTAGGTACCAAGCAAAGAATCAGTGGAGAAAGAAAGAACAAGAATACAGAATGGTGTGGGAATAATGTGTGGAGAGACTCCCTGGGGAAGGAAGAAGATGTGATTTAATGCACTGAGGAGAGAATTACCTTTAAAAAGGAGATGAACATTTTACTGGGCTACTAGAGTGAAGGACAGAGGAAAGTCAGGTGCAGATGAGTTTGCAAGTGAGGAGCGAAGGAAAGAGATGAGTAAAGTCGCAACTAATGACCTCAGTGTCTCCTACGAGACAGAAAGAAAGGGTATCTCTTTACAGAAGGTAGTAGTGGGATTAGAATAGACAGTTGAAAAAAAAAAAAAGAATAGACAGTTGAGAAGGTCAGAGAACTTGGAATAGTTATTACAGGACGTGGGAAAGAGAGCTGACAATAGGCAGGAGAAAGGAATAATGAGCTAAGGCTCAGTTAAGGTCAGACCATCAACTATTAGTGAGATCAAGTGTAAGGCTGGGCAGTTTCCTCCAGCAGCATTCAGAGTCTAGGTAATGGAAGTAGAGAAGGCTCTGACAGTGGGTGCCTCAAGTAGGTGAAGGTCATCGGAGTCAAAGAGGCTAAAGAATTTTAGGTGGAAATGTTAGATGGAAATTGAAGTCAATCAAGAAATGGAATGAAAAATAAACCTATAAGCTAGGTTCCAAAACCCTCATAAATGTTGAGTAAGCCAATATTTATGTCAAGGATCAGGGGAAGTGGCAGAGCCAGACCACATATATTTCAAAGGAAAAGAGACTTTTGCATGAGGATCCAAGAGAAATGGTTTAGTGGGACATGAAGAAATACAAACGCCTCCCTTGGCCCAGGGATGTGTGGAATATGAAAGAATTCCTTTCCTCCAAAGGGCCATAGAGGAAGCAGGTTCTAAGGAAGAATACATTTCAGTTAAAGCCAGGGGTGTAGAGAAGGTTTTGCAAAAAGTCTAAGCTATAGAAGAGCTAATTTAAAATAAAATGAGATTCAGAGGATGCAGTAGAAGGTAAGGTGGGTGTAAGCAACAGGGAGGGTCAGTGAGCAGGGCATCCCTGGCAGTGGATGATGGCACAGGGTGAGTGGGGGGGCTTGGAAAAGATGTTTTTGTCCCCACTCCCTTCAGTTCCAGCCCACTTTTAACTCTAAGGTGTTCCCCTTTCCTTTTAGCATCCCCCAGACATTTCCCCTTTGACAGGACTGACCGTGGCTTCCTAGCTTAGATAGGGAGGTCTTTTCTTCCTATACATTCCTGGTGCTTCAAGGAATAGACCCAGCCCCACCTTAGTTCACCAGGGTGCCCTGTTTCTAACAGTCTCAGGCCCTGCGTCCTGTTCTTCCTTTGCCCTCATCCTTCCTTGACTAACCTTACATAATGACCTAAGCTCCACACTTTATTTATCTCAGTCCTCCCCTCTGGATTGAGATTCCCTACCCCGATCAAATGTCCCTGGAGCATGACACCACGGTCAACTGCTTCAGCTGGCTTTCCCAAATCTGTAAGATTCTTTACAGGATCCCAAAGGCCCACAGGTGATGCCCTTCCTGAGATCCGCTGAGGCATAGCTTACTGCCCCATACCCAAACCTCTCCAAGAATTCCCCCTCTCCCTTCTTCATTCAATTTTCTGGCATCACTAAGGTGGTGATGCTAATCCTATGCCAATTGTGATCTTGAGAGAGCAAAGGTAAACCACTCTGATGTGATCACTCAGCTATTGGAGGCAAATGAAACTCAAGGCACATGGTCAAGCCATTTAACTGTGCGATTGTCACCTAGATACAGTCAGAAACATTCAGTAGGCTTGAAGAAGGCAGATTTCCAAGTCGTCAGATAAGGTATCAGCATGATCACATCGTCTGAGACTCTTGATAGAGAAGAGGATTAGGAGACATCTGAGAAATTAAATTCCAACAAGACCATTGCAAATGCATGACAAGGCATAAACACCCAATTCATGAAAGAAAAACTATAATAGGCGTAAACATGAAAAATGTTCAGTTTCATTAGCAATCAAAGGCATGCAAATTGTAACAATAACACTCCATTTTTTACCTAGGCAATTAGCAGACATTTTTTAAATTGCTGTGTTAATAAGAATGGAGGGAATCCAGGAAAAAAGAGAATGCAAGGAATCCAGCAATGTGTACTCTTAAACACTGCTCAAAGAAAGTGCTTTAGCATCTCCTTTTTGGAAAGCAAATTAGCCAGTGGAATCAAAAGCTTTAAAATATTTTTGTAATCATTTAGAATAATGGTTTTGGAAGAATAAATGACATGGAGAAAGGAACATGATACACCGATAGATGAAAAAGTTTGCAAAATGTCATGTGTGGTAGGACCCCAGTTTTATAACTATAGGTGTATATTTACATGCATACACTCACACACATGTACACATATAATGTTTGTGTAGATATGCATGGGAAAATGACTGGGAGGACATCAAAGTGTTGATATTAACTGTCTCTGTGTGGTGGAGTTATGATCATTTTTCCTTACTGATGATCCTCTACTTTCATGCTTTCTACAATGTAACGCTATTTGTTGTGTTTTCAGAGGAAAACATTTTAAAAGTTGGTTCTTGAAAAAGACATAGCAAGAAAAGAAGTTCAAAGCCTAAGGGGTGGGGGAGGGGGAGAAAAGTTACCTACTAAGGACAACAAGGATGCAAAGGGAACTTGCAATTTACTCATACCTATAAAGATAATTCAAAAGATGAAGACATACCCAGAGACGAATATGAAAGACTGGTACAGAGGTTAAGACACAGGTCAGAAAGTGGAAGCACAAAGTGAGCTGAGGTTGGCCAAGTATGAAAGAAATGAAATACATTTTCCTTATATCTAGGTTGAGAAGGACAAGGAAGTAAAAGTGCTATTTGGAGCAAATGGAGTAAAACTAATAAAACTTGTATTTCTCAGTGCATGCAAACATGGGAATAATAAGAAGACAATAATAATGGACACAAAACACTATCTTTCTGGCTTCAGCTCCACCTATTCTGTAGGACTTCTAACATACAGACACATGCACACAAAATTCTTTTCTTATGGCTTTTGGAACCCCTAAGGGGAAACAGAGATAATACTAAGTCATCCAGCTTGTGCTCAAACAGCCACCACCCCTGTCCCGTCAACATCTCTACCGCCAACAGCACCTCTGCTCACAGCTTGCACTCTCTGCTGCTGCTTCTGCTAAGTCACTTCAGTCGTGTCAGACTGTGCGACCCCATAGACGGCAGCCCACCAGGCTCCTCTGTGCCTGGGATTCTCCAGGCAAGAATACTGGAGTGGGTAGCCATTTCCTTCTCCAATACATGCATGCTAAGTCGCTTCAGTCATGTCCAACTGTGCGACCCTATGGACTGCAGCAGCCCACCAGGCTCCTCTGTCCACGGGATTCTCTAAGCAAGAATACTGGAGTGGGTTGCCATTTCCTTCTCCTTGCACTCTCTAAGTCCCCCAAAAGCTACTAAAAAATGGTCCTTTCAGCTTTCCTTGCTTTTGTAACAGCCTCCTCACCCTGGACATGAGTTCATGAGGACGGGGCCAGGCGACAATGGTAGTCACCTGCGCAGACTGTGCTCAGAATGTGCTCTTTTTGATAACTGGTCCATTCTCCTGGACCAACTTCTTGGCCTCCACTCTCATTACCCTCTGTTATTGCTGGTACTTCTATCCCTGGAGGATCCTCAGATCTTTGAGTAAAGAAGCACTGTCAAGCTGGTTCCACAATACTTTGGGCATGCAAGCTCACATCTAACTTCTGGGATGACCGCTCCTTAGGCTAAAGTTGAGGTTCTTGCTAGGCTGGTGGAGGACAATTAGAAACCAAGACTCTTTAGCTCCAATTTTGTTCCAGCCTCTTTGTCAAAAAAAAGGTCTTCTGGAAATAGGGAGATAAATTAACTCAGAGGGAATTAACAACCCAAAGTAGATGAAGAGCTCATGAGATAAAATTTTGGTGTTCAGAAGCAGGTATACACTCTGGTTCTGACTCATCACACTTCCTTTGTGAAAATCTGCACATGACATGGTTCAGTCATGGTCAGTAATCAGTGAGGAACCACAGAGAAGCACAAAAGAGGCACTAGAGACAGCCAGTCCCATTTTCAAGTATGGACGATAAAGAGAATTCACAAATGAGAATGATAAATTTGATCACAAGATGGGCAATATTTTAGTTTTCTTTTTTTAAGGAGAAGTGAAGTCGCTCAGTCGTGTCTGACTCTTTGTGACCCCATGGATTGTAGCCTACCAAGCTCCTCTGTCCATGGGATTTTCCAGGCAAGAGTACTGGAGTGGGTTGCCATTTCCTTCTCCAGGGGATCTTCCCAACCCAGGGATCAAACCCGGGCTTCCCATATAGCAGGCAGATACTTTACCATCTGAGCCACCAGGGAAACCCAAAAGTTTGCCAGAGTTGGGGAATAGATGATAGTGAAAGTCATTCAGTCACATCTGACTCTTTGTGATTCCATGAAATTGTCCAGACCAGAATACTGGAGTGGGTAGCCTTTCCCTTCTCCAGGGGATCTTCCCAACCAGTGATCAAACCCAGTCTCCCACATTACAGGTGGATTCCTTACCAACTAAGCTATCAGGGAAGCCACAGAAGTTGCTCAGTCGTGTGCAACTGTTTGCAATCCCATGGATTGCAGCCTACCAGGCTCCTCCATTCATGGAACTTTCCAGGCAAGAGTACTGGAGTGGCTTGCCATTTCCTTCTCAAGGGGAACTTCCCAACTTGGGAATCGAACCTGGGTCTCCCACATGGCAGGCAGACGCTTTACCCACTGAGCCACCAGGGAAGCCCTTTTTTTAAAAATGTAGTAGCTATTCATCTCCACCCACAGACTCAAGAAATTTTAACTTTTAAAAATTTTCTACCACAATCTACTTTCTCAGTCCAAGAAAGGACTTCTTTGAGGCTAATGGAAAAATTTAACTTGAGTGCTTCCTAGAATGATCCACATGACTGGGTTCTATATGGAGCCAGGATATGAGACCAGCAGAGGAGGGCATATGGGTGCTGGTAGGCAGCCTGCTCCTCTGAGTTCCTCTGAGACGTCCATGTCCTTATCCTTGTGGCCATTTTTAGTCCAAAAGTGTTCATCTCTCATGAGAAAACAAATCAAAAAAAAAAAAAAAAGTGATCACTGATAACTAATCCTGCTATACCATCTTCATTTTTCACTAGCATTATGATTGTGGTATCTCCAGTGCCCCAGGATTTCAGTTAAAAAGGCTTTGATGATGTTTTTGACAAAATGGATAAACATGACTGGCTGCCAGCCTGGGTCAATATATTCATAACCAAGCTAATCATGATGAAAGATGAGAGGTGGTCTATTGCAGTTGCTAACAGCACAGATTCTGAAGCATGACTGCCTGAGTTCACATCCCATCTACTTTATACTATAGATGTGCCCAATGAAGAGCACTTAAATTTTCTCCAGTTTAAGTTCTCATCTACGAAAATTGGGATGATAATGATTCTACCTTTGTGACGGGGACTATTAATTTTCATCAAATACCTAGTGCTGTGCTTATTTATCAACCCTCATACAGCTGCATGAGGTCATGGGACTAATAAGGCTAATGGGATGTGAGTGGAAGAGATGGGATCCATTTCTCATCTTGGGCCTCAAAAAAATCCACCGGGCTCCTTCATCTCCTTCTCCTTCTCTCTCTCTTTATCCCCCCTCCCGTCACCTTGCAATGGAGTCTTGGAAGTCACATGTTCCAAATGGCCCAGTCAAAAGATAGAAGCAGCCCAGATTCCCAAGTCACCACTTAAAGAGCTACTCCTGAAGAGTCACCCAGGCCACATGGGATTTTGATGTGAAAGAGAAATAAACTTTTATTGTGTTAAGACATTGGGATTTTGAGGTTCATCTACTGAGACAGCTAAAGCTAATTATACTGCCCATTAGGATAATAAAGCACTCACAATGGTGCCTGCCAGGTAAAGTGCCTCAATAAATATAAGTAATATTTGTCATCATCATTATCATCAGTATTGGGAAGGACATTGTAGGTATCAGCATATTTAAGATTAAGTCCCAACAAGACAATACATCTCAGAATCTCATCTGATAGACATAAAAATTGTAGCTTCACAAAGTTGTGGAAATTAACACAGAGATCTGAAAACATTTTGCAACTGATACACAAATATTAGTTTTACCAAGTGATTATTTAATTATGTCTAATTAGTCATGCCACTCATTGCCATACTTCTAGAACACCCAAGGAAGGAGTATGCACCCTTGTCCCACTGACATTGGGCTTGATCATATGACTAGCTGTGAGGAGATGCATCCACATTAAAGCAGAAACTTTAAGAACCATTATGTGTAGATTAGCAATATCTCTTTGTCTCTCTTTGACATGAAAAAAGGGTATCACAGACTAGGATTTCTCTTTCTTCCTGGCCTTGCAAGAAGACAAATGGAACAGAGCCACAGCTGAACAACAGTCAGCATAAACTGTGAGTGAGGAATAACTCTGGTTATTGGAAGCCACTAGGATTTGGAGACTGTTTATTACTGTAACATAAACTAAGGGTTAGCTAAATTGTATATTAACCAAAGGGTATTGACTAATTGAGTAACATCAGTATAGACAAAGGTGTCTGGTAGTTCTCCTTCCATAACATTTTTCTAAAGAACTTTCATTTTAATCAGTGATTTAAAAGAGGAAATTGCACTTAAGTGTACATATGACAAGATCATGAGGCTAATTGCTGACAGTTTGCAGGACAGAACCAAGATCCAGAAAGAGATAGAAAATGGAACAACGGGCTAGGTCTAGCAAGATGTCATCTAACTAGAAGAAATGTAAGATCTTCCACACAATTGCAGAATAAGGAAGATGGTCATTCTCATGAAAATAATATGAAGTTTTACTTGATAGCTGACACAATATGAGGCAAGACTATAAAGTGGTCACCAAAAGAAGTCAGATGTCAGGCTATCTTCGTAGAAATGTGATGCCCCGAATTGTTGAGTTTCAAGTATCTTCACAAGTGTAATCTCTTTAATTTATTGAATTCCCTCTTAAACTGTAGAACCTAAACTGAAAAGACTTAGATTTGGTTTAACTCCAAAAAGACAGTGACTAAGTTGATCTGTTACATGTAAATCTTGTAGGAGGGGAGAGTTGGGAAATTTAAGGGAGGGAGGAGAGGAAAAATAGGAGGCCACCACCACAGGGGAGTTAAAATATTTGAACTTAAATATTTGAAAGCCTGTCCTTTGGAAGAGGCATTAGAATTATTCTGCATGACTCTGAAGTACAAAGCAAAGGCATAGATTGTATCCTATAAAATGATTTTCAACAAATAGACCTCTCCAAAAATTGAATGAGATGTTTAGGATTGGTTAGAGAGGATATTCATGCATCAATACAAATAAGGAATGGTCTCAAGGATGGCAAAAGTCTCTTCTAAATGAAAAGAATCAAAAGCAATTTATACAGAGCAGGATAAGATTAGGCCAGTGGAATACCTTGGGGAGGCTATTAATAATTCACAATCTGCAGTTGATGTTGGAAAATGAATTTCACTTACCAAGGAGAAGTGCAAAAATGGTATTATTGAAGCTGATTCTACTACCGCGGAAGGGGGGATCCATCCTCCCCGCCCCCCCCCAGCCAGGAGAGGCAATGTGCATTTAGATTTAGAAATGGGCTGATCTGGCATAGGTAGACTTTCTTTCTCTTGTCAGCAAAAGAAAGGCACAACTTTTGCAAACTCTCTGTTTTAAATCAGCCATTTCCAGTTTTATTTCTCTAAAACAGAGGGGGTGAGTGGTTACAGGGACACAACCAGGCCCAACTGGTGAAAGAAAGGCAAGCAGCCAATGTAAATATTATAGCATAAGCTGAACCAGAGAAATGAGAAGAAAAGATCAGTTCCTCCAAAAAGTTTCTCTCAAAATAGAAGGTCGTGCCAATGAAAGCCACAGATGCAACACCACAAGCCCAGGGAGGGTTTTAATCAGGAAAACCTGGCCTCAGACACGCACGCGCGTGCAGCTTCCCACACGCCTTTCTATGAGCCATTTTCTGAAAGTTAGGAGACAGGGGTTTCATTCATGGCTAGATGAAAAAGTAATACACATTTTAAATGGCAGCCCTGGGAGGATTCACATTTCTACAGCTTTCTTCCGCTTCCTCTCATAAATCTCATTCGGTCTAGCCTCCTGGGACCATCTTGTTTGATCTTATGGTTTCAACTACTGTCTTTAGGCTGACCACCACCCCTAAATCTAAATATGCAGATTGGACCCATCAAAGAAAATAAGACCCTTGTATCCTCCCTGCTTGGAGATGTGTCTCCCTTTTGGACTTCCCACTGACACCTCGAATTTAAAATATCCCAAACTCCCACATTTATTCCTACTGCATCCCCATCTCAAGCAATGATGGAGCCCCACGTCAGGAACTTGGAAGCTATAGTTCTTATTGACCCTCTCCACTCGTACTCTGCCTTCCCCATCTCCCACTTCTCCATTCCCACCCAAGTCCTGTTAATTACATCTCCCAAGCACTTCTCCCCATCCCAACTAATACTACCTTAGTTCAGCCACCATCATCTCTCACCTGGCTACTGCAATATCCTCCCCACTAAGTTTCATGATTTTAATCTTATCACCCTCTAATCTATCTTCCACACAGCATTCAAAATAATCTTTCTAAAAATGAAAACCTGGACATATCACTCTTCTATTTAAAACCCTGCAAATGTTCCCTTTTGCCATCAGAATGACATTCAAACTTGCTAATACAGAATATAAGGCCCTTGAATTCTGGTCCATGACTTCTCCCCAGCCTCTCTGTAGACATTCTTCTCCTTATCCTCTCCCCCACCACATACCCTTTTATATTCAAAAAGTTGCATCATAAGTTGCTGAATTTATATGCTTCCTTCTTTGCCTCTGTATGTTCATTTCCTTTCATCTGGAGAGTCCTAACTCTTTGCTGCCACTTCGAACCATGACTTCTTACTCAAGCTTTAGGACCACTCGAAAGCCTAGAAGACCTTGTATGTGCCCTCACAATATGCCCTCTTCCTTCTGCCCTCTGTCCCCATACACAGCAATAGTTTCCTGCATCTCACCAACTAATGGCCTGTGCTGACCAGGGGATGTACTCTGTCCACCTGTCAGGGAGTTATCACCCAGGAGTGATCCTCATCCAGCGAGGGTTAGGAGTATCTGGATAACTAACTAGCTCACCCCAAGGTAGAACAGCTCTAAAATATAGTTCATATTTTTGTGCACATGCATAAAATTTTAGTAAAAGCCTACTCAAATTTTTTGTCTGTTTTTGCTTAATAAATATAAGCATACATTAGCCCACTAAGACTAACTTAATAAAATCCAGAAAGAAGTAAAGCTCACAGTAAGGAAAAAAATTCAATTTCTGTTGACATTACACACTTATAAATTGAAAAAAGAACTCTCCTAAATAATATGGAGTTAAAATGGGGAAACATAATGGCTATTTTAAAAATAAT
The DNA here is from genome assembly GCF_910594005.1 of Cervus elaphus. Taxonomy (NCBI): domain Eukaryota; kingdom Metazoa; phylum Chordata; class Mammalia; order Artiodactyla; family Cervidae; genus Cervus; species Cervus elaphus. The sequence goes on along the minus strand of NC_057839.1, from coordinate 14,144,628 downwards.
AAGTGAGAATACTAAATACCAAAAATTATTGTACTCAGGCTCAAAGGAAAATCCATAGCCTTAATACTAATTTTAAAAGCTTAAAAGTATATGAATTAGCATTTAGCTGAGTAATTTTTTAAATTCTAATGTCACAACTACCTAAAAAAATACTTAAAAATGAAGGTCAAGAGCAGAATGGAGAAGGAAATAGCAACCCACTCCAGTATTCTTGCCTGGAGAATCCTGTGGATGGAGGAGCCTGGTGGGCTGCAGTCCATGGGGTCGCTAAGAGTCGGACACGACTGAGCGACTTCACTTTCACTTTTCACTTTCATGCATTGGAGAAGGGAATGGCAGCCCACTCCAGTGTTCTTGCCTGGAGAATCCCAGGGACAGAGGACCCTGGTGGGCTGCAGTCTATGGGGTCGCATAGAGTCGGACACGACTGAAGCGACTTAGCAGCAGCAGCAGCAGCAGCAGCTAGAACAGAAATTAATGAATCAAAAAAGAGAAGGCCAATAAAATTTTAAAATTCAGGATCTGGTTCTTAAAGAGGACAATAAAATAGATATTTTCTAACAAAACAAATCACAAAGAGGAAAGTCCTAATACTGTATGTAAATCATTAAAAAAAAATGAGAATTCTACAGAAGTATTTTATTGAAATTTGTGGTTGGCTTAATGGTTTCCACACCTCTATGTCTTCTACAACATGACAGTTTTGGTGAAGCTGTGAAAACTACATTTCATATGTGCTTAAAAAGTAAGAAATAAAACTGATTTTGCTTCCCTGGTAGTTCAGACGGTAAAGTGTCTGCCTACAATGCGGGAGACCCAGGTTCGATCCCTGGGTTGGGAAGATCCCCTGGAGAAGGAAATGGCAACCCACTCCAGTGTTCTTGCCTGGAAAATCCCATGGACTGAGGATCCTGGTAGGCTACAGTCCATGGGGTTGCAAACAGTCGGACACGACTAAGCGACTTCACTTCACTTCACTTCATACACCATATCAGATTTTGATCTTGATAAAAATTCGTCTATATTTAGTAAGTATCCCCAAGGGCCTATGTCTCAAAGCCTGGAGGTTTACCTCTGTAAATGATGGACTGCCTGTGATAAGGGTACAAATGCCAGTGAAGATTTAACTATGCTAGAATTTTTATGACAATTGTGGTAATTTTGTTATGAAGTAGGCTAGGTTTTTAGTGGCTAACCTCTAAACCTGTTCTCCTCATAATTCTTGTTATTTTTAGTGCATCATTCTGCAGAATGAGAGATTTTTTTTCAGGAACACATATATTGCATTAATCAGGAATACATATACATATAAGAATTAAGTAGATAATAAAGGAATTATATAAACCAACAGAAAAAGGTATGGACTGTAAATAATAATAACAATACTAAAAGTAGCTAGCAAGTTTTGGTAGAAAAGCAAGTTAAATACTTACCTTAGATCAAAGAAATTTCTTCAAATTAAGTATAAAAATTAAAATATAAGAAAATTTAAAAGTAGATAAATATTTAATGCTGGAGTAGGGGTGGAATTTATAAACACAGAAGCAATGAAAGAAGTCACAAAAGAAAAAAATTCAGACACTCAATCAAACAAAATTTCTAAATTTTTGTTGGTCAGAAAGTTTTTTTAAGTAATAACAGCAAGAACCCTGAGAAAAATTTGCAAAGGGTTGATACCTTTTATTAACTCAAAAATAAGAGAGAACAAAAACTCTACCAAAAAAAAAATTTAAGTACAATTATCAGGATGAAAAAAAAGGTTGTATAACAGCAAAGGGAGGAATGTTTTTAAGGAACAAGAAATTATTATGTACTAACACATTTGAAAATCATAATGAAGTAGACCTTTTCTAAAGAAAAAGTATCTCAAGAAAAAGTAGGAAAATTGAACAGACTAATATTCACAGGATACATTTTTCTAAACATGCATGTTGAATGATCTCATTTCTGAGTTCATTAGTAAATTCTCTAGAACTATCAAGAAATAGATACAAACTTTTCCAGAGGATATGAACAAATGTGGAAAGAAGTCTAATTTAGTTCTCGGTACCAGCTAACTGATATCAAAACCTGGCCAATGAGTCTCAAGGATCTTGTTTCTAAGGGACTCTCCCCAGCAATGGACCACACTGTGCTCTCCAAATACTCACACGCATGTGTTTGGTTCCCAGGCATCCTTGGGCTCTGATGGATGCACGTGCCAGGGAGCCTGGTGCTTGGCTTTCTACCAAGCCCTCTCTTGCCAACAGAAAGTAACACTCAGCCTCACATACTAAGGCTGAATAACATTCTCAAAACAACTTTGGAAGAAAAGGCTGGTATATGGAAGGGAACACAGAAGCCCCCTGCTCTTGCACCCAAGCCTTCTATTGAAAAGTTGTCTATACACAAATGAATCTATCCACAAAACAGAAAGAGACTTACAGACATAGAGAACAGACTTGTGGTTGCCAAGGGGGACAGGGGTGGGAGAAGGAAGGATTGTCAGTTTGGGGTTAGCAGATGCAATCTATAATATATAGGATGGATAAATAAGAAGGTCTTACTATATACTACAGGAACATGTATTTGATGTCCTGTGATAAACCATAATGGAAAAAGAATACATGTATGTGTCACTGAATCCCTTTGCTATACAGTAGAAATTAATACAATGTTATAAATCAACTATACTGCAAGAGAAGAATTTTTTATAAGTTGTCTGCAGAAATTTCACTCCTAGGTATACCCTTAGAGAAATGCAAACCTATGTTTACCACGAAACGTGTACAACAATGTTCAGAGCAACACTACTTGTACTTGCCGAAAACTGCGTCCAAAAATTTCATGTGTCCATCTCTAGCAGATGGAGCCACAGTGAGATAAGTGAAGCACTCACCTCAGGAGCAAAGTTTTAAAAGCTGCCAAAAATTTATACATTTATCATGTACTCATGATAAATAATATTTTAGTGCAATGGTTTTTTCAATTAAAAGTAATGCAAAAACTCATGACGAACAACATACCAAATTTTAAATAAAAGCAGGATCAGTATTACTGATCAGGAAAAATCAGTCTGATTTTCCCTCAGGCTCCAATATGCCTTGGCACAGAATTGACAGCAGAATGGACAAATAAATTGTGGACTGCTATATAGCAGTGAGAATAAAAGAAGGACAACTACAACAATAGCATAGATGAATCTCACAGATAAATGTTAAGTAAAGCAGGCCGGACACTAAAGTATACACCTTGGTGACTCAAAAACAGGCAAAGTTCTCGTTGAGAAGTAGGTGAAACTAATGTAGGATATTAAAAATCAGGATATTGGTTTCCCTTGGAAGAGGGCCTGCAAGAGCGGGAAGGTTCTGAAACTATAGGAATATTTTACTTCTTGATCTGTGTTTCCCATGGATTTTAAACTTTAGGAGAATCCATCAACCTGCTGACTTATGATGTGTACTTTATATATGTGCTAAATTTCACTTTAAATAATTCTTCAGAGTTGTCTTACTCTGGGCCTAGAAATTATCATACTAAGTAACTCAGACAAAGACAAATATCATATGATATCACTTATTTGCAAAATAGATATCATATGATTGAACTTATTTGCAAAACAGAGGCAAACTCACAGACACAGAAAACAGATTTATGGTCACCAAAGTGTAAGCAGAGGGAGAGATAAATTAAGAGTTTGAGATTAACATATATACACTACTATATTTGGAATTAATATATACTAACATTAATATATATTAATATATTGAGGATTAATAAATATATATATTAATAGATACATACTATTACAGATAAAATAAACAAAAAGGACCTACTTTATAGTAGCACAGGACTATAATCAATATTTTGTAGTAACCTATAATAGAAAAGAATCTGAAAATAATATATATACATGTATATAAGTGTATACACATACATACCAATATGTATAACTGAATCACTTTGCTGTTGATTATAAATCAACTATACTTCAATCTTTAAAATGTATGAGGAAAAAAGCATTTAAAAAGTAAAAACAAAAAAAATTTTTAAAGAATTACTTTATTCAGAAGTGAAAATATATACAAGCTTCTTAAAAGCGAGATGAATCCCCTTGAGGAGGAGAAAGCAAAGCTGTCAGAGCTGTGGGAGGTAGCTTTTAGGACACTACTTTATTTCTGGGCATCTATCCTTGACTAACCTTAGGGCCAAAAGAAGTGAAGTGAATTCTTCATTAGCAAGCATGGCTAGCACCCAAAGAGCACCATGCGTTCCACCCATTCAGAACACTGGGCTGACAGGAGTTAACCCCCAGTGGGCATGATTCACCGAGTATTAATTACAATTGCTGCTTGCTCAGATTTTTCTGGGGATAGGACAGGACAGAACAGCCCAGATTTCATCCAAATCCCAGAGGAATCTTTCCTCTAGAAACCGGATCCTGCCACATCAGACATGACAAGACTTCCAAGCAGGGGCCAAGGCAATTGTCCAGGAGACTGGCAGCCACTGGCCAGTGTTGCCAATACCCCCACGTGGCGGTCAGCATGACCAGCACAGAAGTGACAAGCTTTCTACAGCCTACCGCAGAAGCCGCACATTGTGTGAGAGGCAGAAGCCACCGGAGGCAGGGGAGGGCTATTTCAAAACATGAATTAGAACCAAACATGGTCAACTGTGGCCTAATTGCTAAACGGGAGTGATTCTGTCCTGGCTCCTAATGGTACCCAGCCTCACTGCCAACCCTGCATAGGCTTTTCACTGGGAAGAATTGGCTGCTTTAGATTCTAATGGCCCCTGAGTAGGGGAAGGCAGTGAACAAAGAGAACGGTCAGCGGGTCTTTTCCTGCCTTGTTGGTGCATGCATGCTCAGTTGTGTCCGACTCTGTGTAACCCTATAGACTGTAGCTTGCCAGGCTCTTCTGTCCATTGGAATTCTCCAGGCAAGAGTACTGGAGCAGGTTGCCACTTCCATCTCCAGAGGATCTTTCTGATCCAGGGATAGAACCCATGTCTCCTGCATCTCCTGCAGCTAAGGAAATGCTAACAATGCTATCACCAAGCTCCTTGAAAGGCAAATGATCATCCAGGCACCCATTTCTTGAATTCAGGCCTAGGGCCTGAGGCCTAGTAGACAGTGGTCACCTTGCTCATTCTTGCTTCCTAAGCAGTTCTAAAAGCAGATGGGGGGCTACAACATGGATAGACTTTGAAGATATTATGCTAAGCCAAATGAGACAGTCACTATAGGACAAATATTATATGATTCCACTTATATGAGATACCTAGCATAGTTAAATTTACAGAGACAGATAACAGAATGGCACTTACCAGGGTCTGGGTTTGGAAGAATGGGGAATTATTATTTAATGGGTATGGATTTTTCAGTTTGAGAAGATGAAGAAAGTTCTGCAGATGGATGATATGATGGTTGAACACCAATTTAACAGTACTTAACACCACTGAACCATGTGCTTAAAAATGGTAACTCTTACATTATATCTAGTTTATCACATTAAAATAAAAGCTGCTGGGGAAACTGAAGTTCTCAACCATATCCCCCATGCTGTGAACTCATCATGTCCTCCCCATCAGTCCTGCCCCTTGGGCCGTGTCCTAACCTGGGTCTACCAGTAAGCTCAGCTCTAGGATTTCCAGAACATATATTGGGCAATTTGGGTCCTTTTTTTCTCTCACTTCCCTCAACATACCTCCTTGTCACATAAATTCCAATAGAATTATAGCAAAAGACTGCAGAAAAATATTAAAGAAATATTTCAAGAGACAATCCTGCACAAGATGGCAGGAAGAATGAAGGAAGATGCCAATCCTGGATAATACAGCCAGTGTAGTTCTCTGCAGAATCCCTTATTCCACTACTTCCTTCCTTCAGCCTTTTCCTCACCGGATAATTCTTCGGCAAACTAAGCCCCAGGTCACCTGCTCAAATAAAAATCCTTTTCTGAGGAAGGAACCCAACACTCAATTTCATGGAGTTGTAAAGTTTTAATTTGTTAACTCTAGCAAGATATCAGACTTTATCGATGACCTTGGGCTTGGGTGAAATCTCACTGCGGGATTTCATGGAGTAAATAAGAGAGGTGGTAGGGCAGAAGGTGCATGAGGGTCTTCAGATACTCCTGAAGGAGTATTTAATAGCTGTCTACTTCTCATCAATTACAGATAACCTTGAGTTTTCCATCTGCAAAGATTTATCTCTATTAGGGCCCACTCACAGATTCTTGAGCACATGCAAAAAGAGGAAGTCAGGAATTCTGGGAAAATAAATATAATTTCTACTTTGTAAGTACTTGCTATATAAGATACATTATCCTATTTAATCCTTATAGTTATCTTATGAGGAAGACTATTATTATTCACATTTGACAAACATGAAAATAAACACTGAAAGAGAAAAAAATTGCCTATTTTTAAATGTCTAATTAGATACAAACAGTCATGGTTTTTTTATTTTTGTTTTTTCTTTTTTCACATTTCTCTTTCTCTCCATTTACAGCTCCTTCTCTTGAACCCTAAATACCAGCACCCCAGCACCCCCAGGTATTAGAGTATAGAATACAAGAGCACAGTCTGAGGTCAGAGAGTCCTGTGTTTGAATTCTGTTGAATAATGTGTGTGTGTGTCTGCAACATCAAATCATGTGTCTAAGAAAGCATGTGTGAAAATCAATTCTAAAAACATCCATTATGTAGCATAAAAAAATGGAAACAGTGACAGACTTTATTTTCTTGGGCTCCAAAAATCACTGCGGACAGTGACTGCAGCCATGAAATTAAAAGATGCTTGCTCCTTGGAAGAAAAGCTATGACAAATCTAGACAGCATATTGAAAAAAGAGGCATCACTTTGCCAACAAAGGTCCATATAGTCAAAGCTATGGTTTTGCCAGTAGTAACGTACAGATGTGAGAGTTGGACCATAAAGAAGGCTGAGCTCCAAAGAATTGATGCTTTCAAACTGCGGTGCCTGAAAAGACTTGAGAGTCCCTTGGACTACAAGGAGATCAAACTGGTCAATCCATAAGGAAATCAACCCTGAATACTCATTAGAAGGACTAACGCTGAAGCTGTAGCTCCAATACTTTGGCCACATGATGTGAAGAGTCAACTCACTGGGAAAGACCCTGATGCTGGGAAAGATTGAAGGCAGGAGGAGAAGGTGGCAACAGAGGTTGAGATGGTTGGATGGCATCATCAACTCAATGCACATGAGTTTAAGCAGACTCTGGGAGATAGTGAAGGACAGGGAAGACTGGTGTGCTGCAGTCCACGGGGTTGCAAAGAGTTGGACACAACTGAGCGACTGAGCAAAAACAACACGTAACATAATTAATGGTCTTTGGAATAAAAATCTTTAAAAGATGTCTGAAAACGTAAATCAGAACTAGGCACTGGGAGCACAGTCTATCTGGATAGCTCTGCATCAAACAAAACATGTTTGCAGTCCAGATTCTATCAGCTCCACCCTCAACAACAAATCTTTGTCAAGCACTGCTATGGGAGAGGAGATACAAAAATGAACAAGATTCAGTCCTCATCCTCAAGGTATTCACAGTCCAGCAAGCTCCACTACTTTGGTCACCTGAAGAGAAGAGCTGACTCATTAAAAAAGACCCTGATTCTGGGAAAGATTGAAGGCAGAAGAAGGGGACGACAGAGGATGAGATGGTTGGATGGCATCACTGACTCAATGGACATGAATTTCAGCAAGCTCTGGGGAATGGTGAAGGACAGGGAAGCCTGGCATGCTGCAGTGCATGGGGTCACAAAGAGTCAGACATGACTTAGTGACTGAACAACAAGCAGAGGATACTCACAAGCAGATAAGCAAATGAGCAGCAGGATAAGTTACAATACAAAGATGGACATCATGCAATGGGGTCACAACAAAGAAGGTTCTGGATATGAAGAGGAACACACCAAGGAACAAAAGGCAGGAATGACCCCAAGCAGAAGGGAAGAGCCTGTGCTAGGACACAGCAGGGCTGAGTGAATTCACTCCCCGCAGCTGCAAGCAGTACACAGCTGGACAACAGGTGTGGGTGAGGCTGGGGACAGGGCTGGTTAGGTAGACCAGGTAGTTTAGAAGGCTTGTCAGTCTCTAAGGAGTTTGGACATCCTGTGGGCAACAGGAAGCCATTGAAGATTTTTAAGGGGCAGTAATGTGATGCAAAGCTCACATCACAAAGATCCCCTGAGCTGTCCTGTGGGAACAAGAACTCAGAAAAGTGGGCACCAGGAGACCCTTGAGAGCTCCTGCAGTTCTTCAAGTGAGGGAGAATTAGGCATTGAACGCAGATTCAAGAGACTTTGTCTGGGAGACTGGACCGAATTTGGTGAAGATGGGAGTGGGGGGCGGGTGTGAAGGAAGAAAGTATTTAAAATTATCCCAATATTTTGGCCTTATATACCAGATCAGTAGCCAAGTATGCAGAACAGGGAAGAACTCATTTCCTTCAGGGAGCATTAAGAGCACATCAGGGATGCACACGAACAATCGAAAGCCCCACCAATGCCAATCTACAAAGTCAGGGAGCCCCATGAAAGCGACCCTTAATTCCTGTGAGTGGTGTCATCTCCTTACGACAGCTCCCATTCTGCTCACAATGGCTCAGTGTGTGGAAAGGCCTTCATGAAAGCTGGTCCTTCCACACACCCTGCTGTCTGTGCCCAACCCTCGGTGCACACAGCAGGTCGTCCCCAACTCACTCGCGTGTGCCGCACAGAACCCTTTTCTTCGGTTTGCAGAGACGTCATTTCAAGTAGCTTATCATCATGGAGGGGCACATCTTTATTTTGTAAACCACAATGAAAGCCAGCAGGCCTCTAAAGACCCTTGAAACCTACATATGTCCTTAATAGATCTCAGGTCTCAGCGCTGCCAGGCTAGCCACCTGGGTCAGCTGAAACATACCCACACGTGACTTGCCTGCCCCAACCTAAGCCACACGGTCAGCCAAGTTTTGTCAGTGATACCCTCCGAGCTCAAATGTCTGCACCTAATTGCCTGTAGGTCACAGCCAGAGAGTACACATTTATTGCCCCTACCAAAGGGAACATTTTGTTTTATTAATTTTCCATTACAGCCTTTATGCTAATAAAGCTGTGCCACACACATTAGCTACCAAAATGTTCATCAAATCATTGTTCATAAGAGCAAAAAGTTGCAAACCATCTGAATGTCCAGCTATAGGACACAAGGACATTAAAGTCCATCTGTATCATGGAATAGTACATAGCTCTTAAAAATGCTCTTCCATAAGAGGATCTATGCACATGACAGGATGCTCGCTGCAGAATGCTTTCTAGACTGTCTGCTCCATAAGGGTAAGGGATTTGTTTTGTTCACCAATGTATCCCCAGTGCCTAGGACAGGACCAGGCAGAGGGTAGTCATGCTTTAACTTTCTGTTGACTGAATCAATATAAGAAGTAGGAAAAGTGGGAGACAGAGTCTGGTTCTATTTCTGTAAAAAGAAACACACACACAGAGAGAAGGATCTGGAAGGATATACATCAAAAGGTTACCAGTAGTTTTTCTGGAAGAGTGGACTTTTTTATATTCTTGTCCTATCCCTTTTTTCTGTTCACAGTAACAAAAGCCAAAACAAAACAAAGAAACAAAAAAATCATTTGGGGTAAGGAGGGGGTATCCCTTACAAACTCAGCTCTTGTTAACCCATGAACTCACTGTCATTTCCATGCCAGAATAACATTAAACTAACCTCAGTTTTACATGTAACCTGGAGCACTAATTTGTACTAACACACATCAGTCCCCTCTGGCTCGTATCAGACTGAGCCCCCTGGCTTTAACCTCATTATCAGCCTGGTTTCCATGCAGGGCCCTCAGGATCCCATCACTCTTGACAGAGCCTCATCCTAGTCCCTGTGACTGAGCTCTGTGAGTTTCCAATCCCTTTCAAATAGGAAAAGGACATTTTAATACTCTGTTCATATAAACAGACTGCCCGTGTTTGCAGGCAGTTCTCCCCTCCTCACTACACCAAGCTTGAGACTGTGAACACTTTTCACCCAGTTTCTCCAAAGGCAGTTAAAAAAGCACCCAAAGGTGTCACCCACTGGGGCCTCATACGAGTTAAATTACAACTGCTCGGGAGGAAAACGGGGTAAGCAAAAACAGTAAAACTGTGTAAAATCAGCTTATGAAGTTGCCCTGGTACCAGAGCTGGTGTGTCTAATCCTCTCCTGGCTGAGCTAATTGGCTTAACTCACTGATGATTTTACAGCCCCAGAAGCCATTCTCTGATTGCAGGAATGAGAGCTGCCAAATGATCTTCAACCACAGCACAGACGGGCCCAGCGCCACCAGAAGAATATCTGGGGAAAGAGCTATTTTAAACGAACGCTCCTGTGGGTATGAGGATACTTTTCTGTCTAGACTCCTGGTAACACCTGTCGCTCAGTCATCCTGCCCTCTGTCCACCTCCCCCTCGGCAGTGACGTGGCCAAGACAAACCGTGGCCACCCGAGGGAGCCCAGGGACGCGGCCGCGTGAACACAAGGACCGAGCGGCCCAGGCCTCGCGTGCTCCGGCGCAGCCTGACTCACGCAGCCCCGCTGCCGGCCTCAGGGAGCCATCTGCGGGCAGAGAGCAGGCGGGCCAGGCCAGCACTTCAAACCCTCAGACGGCCAGGGAGAGGAGTCTTCTCCCTCAGTGCCCTACGGCTCTGGTTCCGACATGCAGGTCGGCATGGAGCCCGGAGAAGGAGAAGGCAGAGTTCTTGTCCAGTCCTCCTCTCTGCCTATCATCACTTATCATCTCCAATAAGTGATTGTCTAGCTTATCCTTGAATCCTTATGGTGACAGGAAACTTGCTACCTTATGAAACAGCTCATTTCATTGGGGAGCTGTCTTCCTTACACTGATAGGATCCCTTCCTGTAAACTTTACTCCCTTCATTACATATTAGAGAGTTACAGAGAAAGAATCTCATGTCTCTCTCATGCAATTCAAATCAAGATAGGCCTCTGTGTGAGGAGTATAAAATGGTTCAGGTACAGAGGGGTACGTGGGTAGTGGAACCCTGTGGGAATTTGCCAATTCTTTGCAGATAAGTGCCTGGGTTTTAATAAGTCCTAGAGATAAGAGACTCAGCCTGGGCTTGGGCAGGGCTGGAGGTGAGATAGATGACTGCATAAAGCTAGGATTCCCAAAGGGCAGTCCAGAGGAAAGAAGAAATAGCACCAAACCAAAAGTCTGTGAAGACACTGTCTAATTCAAACCAGATTCTGGATGGAAAAGGAAAAAAATATTTCCCTATAAATCCCTAAGCACAAGTTCACAGTCTTTGAGATAAAATTCACACTATATATGTAACTTGAAAACTCAGTTGAAATCATCATTTTAAACAATTCTAAGTTGGTCATGCAAAAGCAAAGTTAACTTTCTCTGGAGGAGAACAAAACTCAAGCCTCAGGATTTCTCACTGACAAAGCTTCCACTCATACCATCTCAAAATTCTCAAATCACCAAACACTCAAGGAAACAAGCTACCATGATCCCCACTGAGAAGAAAGAAAAAAATTGCTGAATCAGAACCACACAGACTGCAAACATAACTATCATATACAGAATATGAAACAAGTGCACTTAATGTGTTTAAAGAAATTATCTAACTTGAGAGTATTTAATTTTTGATATTTTATTCCTATTTAAAGGGGAGAAAAGCTTAACAAAATTAATAATTCAGATAAAAATGCCAAAATAGAACTCCTAGAAATAAAAAAATGCAAAAATTGAAAGTATTAACTCAGTTGATGTGTCAAACTGTGTAAAACTAGAAAGAGTGAGTAAACTGAAAACTTAGGTTTTTAAAAAAAAAAAAATATATATATATATATATATATATATATATATATAATATAGCATGGATAGACAGAGGTAAAAAAATTTCCAGAGGTTAAAAGATATGGAGGCTAAAAAGAGAAGGCCCAACATAGGTCTAATCTGAGATCTAAAAAGAGATAATAGAAAGAGGTAGAAGCAACATGACAGAATTTTCCCAGGGAAATTCAATCCACAGATTTAGGAAACACAATAAACTCCAATGAAGATAAGAAATAAAAAGGAAAAAACCAAACAACCTCGACCCATTATAGTGAAACTAGAAACATCAAAAGCAAAGAGATCTTTAAATCAACCAGAGAGAGAAAAAAAAAACAGATTACCAGTAAATAATTTCAATTAGACTGATAGCTGATTTCTCAATTACAACAGTGTAGGACTTCAAAAATACAAGCAAAATCTGAAGGAACTGACAGACTCACCGTTGTAGAGGAAAATGTTATAATCTTTCTTCATTTGATAGATCAAATAAAGTAACACCAAAGTTTGGTGGATTTTCCTGCTCAACATTCATTCTGATCTCTTTGTGGTATGTCTTCCTAGACTGCGGGGCTAGAAACCTAAAACTACATTTCCCAGGTTCCCTTGTATGACCCAGTTTTCCTAAGACAATCACATTTATGCCCATTTTCCTGATAACCATTAACAGCATCCTCTTTTTACACTCAAGTGTTTGTTATGGATAATAAATTATATAGTTACTCTATTTATATGTAAAACACCATAAAAGCAAAAGCTTTTTTCAAACATTCTGTATTAGTGACTCAAATATCAAATGCCACATTTTACTTTCAGGGGTATGATTTTTCCAAAAAGGTGAACACTTCTTAACAAAGCAAATTATAACCTTCTCTTGGATTTACATGACAGTGACATTTCTAGAAAATTCTACGTGTGCTAAAATCATGAAAAATATCTTTAGTGCTTACAAGTAAAATGGAGATCAAGTCTGGACTTAGATCATTTTCAACAGGTTTTCCACCTAAACAGAAGTACAAAGACAACTATGCAGGATGGGAGGCAAGTCTTCACTGAAGAAGGCTGTTCTATATATTGCAGGATATTAAGCATCTACTGTTTTTCACCAACCTAAGTGCCAGGTGTGCATCCCCCCAATTATTGTGACAAAATCAAAACACCTTCCACATGGTGTCTTCACCCCAGGTTAGTATCACTAAGTGTAGATGACGGAGGTTATTTCAAGCTACAGATGAACATCCACCCAGAACTTGGATCACGTGTCATGGTCTCTGAGGCCTTTCAGTACATACTGTCTTCCTGCAGGTAAAATGCCTCCCCTTAGACTCTGAAATAGCGTCTGGATTTACTTTATCTTTGCTCTAGAAGGCATTTCTGAAAATTACCTTTGTATTAAAAAGTAAACTGTCCTAGAGTGGTTTGATATTGACAAAAAAAAGGTCAAGATAGTACAAAGTTCCCCTATATTCCACACCCAGTTTCTTCTATCATTAACAGCTTACCCAGGTGGCACTAGTGGTAAAGAATCCATCTGCCAATGCAGGAGACACAAGAGACTTGGGTTCAACCCCTGGGTCAGGAAGATTCCATGGAGTCAGAAGTGGCAACCACTCCGGTATTCTTGCTGGAAAATTCCATGGACAGGGGAGCCCGGCAGGCTACAGTCTATGAGGCCGCAAAGAGTTGGACACAATTGAGCAACTGAGCACATATATATTTCTATACATTAATACGGTACATTTGTTACAATTAATGAACCAATGTTGATATATTAACTATATATAACTGATATAATAAACATATATATTATATATAATAATAGTATATAATAACATATAATAATAATAATATATTGTTATTAAAGTCCACTCTTTATTCAGACTTCCTTAGTTATTACCTAATGTCCTCTTTCTAATCCAGAATCCCATCCAGGACACCTCATTACATTTAATAATCATGTCTCCTCAATCTCCTCCAGGCTCTGATAGCTTCTCAGATTTTCTTTGTTGTGATGACTTTGACAGTTTTGCAGAATCCTAGTCAGGTACTTTGCAGAATGTTCCTCAGTTGAGACTTGTCTCATAATTAGACTGGAGTTAAATGTTCCTGGAAGGAAAATCTCAGAATTAAAGTACCATTTTCATCATATCATATCAAGAGCACTCACTATCGGCATGACTTATTGCTGTGAATGTTAATCTTGACCGCCTGGCTCCAAGTGGTGGTGATCTGATTTCTCCGCTGTGAAATTACTTAGTACTTCTTCTCCCTGTCCATTCTGAGCTTTTCAGAGTGCACAGCTCACACTAAAGTGTGAGGAGTTATGATTCCCCTCCTTGAGGGCAGAGCATCAACATAAACAACTTCTACAGGGAAGATTTCAGCTCTCTCCCAGTTATTTTTTATATATATATACTTATTTATTTGACTGAGCTGGGACCTGAGTTGCAACACTCAGGATCTTGGACCTCCACTGATGCATCTGGAATCTTTAGCTGCAGCATGCAGGATCTAGTTCTCTGACCAGGGATGGAACCCAGGTCCCCTGCAGTGGGAGTGTGGAGTCTTAGCCACTGGACTACCTGGGAAGTTGCCCAGTTATTGATTATTCAATTGTTTATATCAGTATGAACTCAGGGGTATTTATTTTATATTTTTGGTTATGATCCAATATTATTTTATTTATCTTGTTTCTCAAATTGTTCCAGCTTTTGCCATTGGCTCCCATGTTCCTTTAACATATCCCAATTGTTGGTGGCAGCAGGGGTTGAGAGAGTTCTGGGTTTTGGAGGGTGGGGGCATTTAGAATTTCCTTATTTTCTGGCAAAAGAAGATGCTGTAGAATCAACTTGTAAATATCCTCTCTCAGTGCTAGAATTAGCTGTTTCTTTATTTCTTATATTGGAGAATTGTGTTAGAACCAAGATCCAGCTGCTGGATGCTACAGGTTGCTACAGGGGTTGTGCTGCTTACAGCCTCTCGATAGAGCAAAGAAATACATATGTAGATACTATCCCATGAATATAATGTTATCTATAAATAAATGTTACTACATGTAATCATCTATATCTATAGTATGCTAAACATGAGTTCATACTGATATCTCCAACTCTCTTACTATGAGAACATTTCTAACCTGCTCCCCTTGCTTATATGTAGCCGACTCCAACAGTAAAAAAAAAAAAGCTGGTTGCCACCATGCACCATCTACTTACTCACTGAATTCCAGCATATATTATAGCAGGGTCAGAATTTTTAATTAGTACTTTCATGGGAAACAACTTTATTAACTAGAGTACAGTGCTTACGAACACTTTCCTTTGCCTTAAGTCCTACAGTCTTGGTTCATTTCCAAAGTTACTTAGGTCAGCACTTTTTCCTCCACCCCATTTAGTGAATCATTTCATGTATTTGTAATACAGATAGATTGCTCTGTCATATTTGTCACATTCTCCATTCCATCCTGGAATCCTCTGACTGCCTAAATCATTTTTTTAATTTTGATACATCAAGATTCACATTTTGTATTCTAAAGTTCTACAGGTTTTGACAAATGCATTTTGTCATGTACTCATCCACGACAGTGTCCTACAGAATAATTTGATCACCCTAAATAATGTCTTATGCTTCATCCTTAAATCCCCACCCCTAAATCCCTGGCAACTACTGATCTTTTTGCCATCTTTATACTTTCACAATTTCCAGAGTGTCAAATAACAGGATCGTTTAGTATATAGCCTTTTCAGAATGACTTCTCCCATTTAGCAATACACATTTAAGATTCATGCATGTCTTTTCATAACTTGATAGCTCATTTCTATTTGTCACTGAATAACATTCCATTGTATGGATGTCACATAGCTTTTCATCTATTCACATACTGAAGTACATTTTGGTTATTTCCATTTTTTGTTACTTATAAATAAAACTGTTAAAAACATTCAAAAACTCCTAGAGGAGAACATAGGCAAAACACTCTCCGACATGAATCACAGCAGGATCCTCTATGATCCACCTCCCAGAATATTGGAAATAAAAGCAAAAATAAACAAATGGGACTTAATTAAGCTTAAAAGCTTTTGCACAACAAAGGAAACTATAAGTAAGGTGAAAAGACAGCCCTCAGATTGGGAGAAAATAATAGCAAACGAAGCAACAGACAAAGGATTAATCTCAAAAATACACAAGCAACTCCTGCAGCTCAATTCCAGAAAAATAAATGACCCAATCAAAAAATGGGCCAAAGAACTAAACAGACATTTCTCCAAAGAAGACATACAGATGGCTAACAAACACATGAAAAGATGCTCAACATCACTCATTATCAGAGAAATGCAAATCAAAACCACAATGAGGTACCATTACACGCCAGTCAGGATGGCTGCTATCCAAAAGTCTACAAGCAATAAATGCTGGAGAGGGTATGGAGGAACCCTCTTACACTGTTAGTGGGAATGTAAACTAGTACAGCCGCTATGGAGAACAGTGTGGAGATTTCTTAAAAAACTGGAAATAGAACTGCCATATGACCCAGCAATCCCGCTTCTGGGCATACACACTGAGGAAACCAGATCTGAAAGAGACACATGCACCCCAATGTTCATCGCAGCACTGTTTATAATAGCCAGGACATGGAAGCAACCTAGATGCCCATCAGCAGATGAATGGATAAGGAAGCTGTGGTACATATACACCATGAAATATTACTCAGCTATTAAAAAGAATTCATTTGAATCAGTTCTAATGAGATGGATGAAATGGAGCCCATTATACAAAGTGAAGTAAGCCACAAAGATAAAGACCAATACAGTATACTAACACATATATATGGAATTTAGAAAGATGGTAACGATAACCCTATATGCAAAACAGAAAAAGAGACACAGATGTACAGAACAGACTTTTGGACTCTGTGGGAGAAGGTGAGGGTGGGATGTTTCGAGAGAACAGCATCAAAACATGTATATTATCTATAGTGAAACAGATCACCAGCCCAGGTTGGATGCATGAGACAAGTGCTCTGGCCTGGTGCACTGGGAAGACCCAGAGGGATTGGGTGGAGAGGGAGGTGGGAGGGGGGATCAGGATGGGGAATACATGTAAATCCATGGCTGATTCATGTCAATGTATGACAAAAACCACTACAATATTGTAAAGTAATTAGCCTCCAACTAATAAAAATAAATGGAAAAAAAAAAGAAAAACATTCATGTGCATGTTTGTGTAAGGGCATAAGGTTTTTAATCAGTTGGTTATAGCATATGTGAAAGCTATAATTAAATTTTTAAGAAACTGCTATTCTAGCTTCTAAAGTGGCTGAATAATCTTTCAGGGAACAAGAGTTCCTACTGCTCCACATCCTTGTTAGCCATTGGAATTGTTAGATTTTTGGATTTTGGCCATTCTAATAGTCCTGGGTGTTCATTGGAAGGACTGATGTTGAAGCTGAAACTCCAATACTTTGGCCACCTGATGCAAAGAGCTGACTCATTTGAAAAGACCCTGATGCTGGGAAAGACTGAGGGCAGGAGAAGAGGACAACAGAGGATGAGATGGTTGGATGGCATCACTGACTCAATGGACATGGGCTTGGGTGGACTCCGGGAGTTGGTGATGGACAGGGAGGCCTGGTGTGCTGCAGTTCATGGGGTCACAAAGAGTCGGACATGACTGAGCGACTGAACTGAACTGAATAAGTGTGGAGTGGTATCTCACTGTTATTTTAAAATTTACAATTCCCTAAAAACAAATTATGTTTAGCATCTTTTCACAGGCTAATTTGACATCTATATATCTTTTTTTTTTTTTTTTTTTTTTTGGTGAAGTATCTGTTCTGATCTTTCTTCCATTTTTCAATTGGGTTTTCTTATTGCTGGGTTTTAAAAGGTTTTTATATATATTTTATACAAGTCCCTTTTAAGATATAAGATAGGTGTTTTGCAAATATTTTCTGCCAATCTTTGGCTTGTCTTTTCATTCTCGCAAAAGCATTATCACAGAGCTGAATTATTGATTTTAGATTTTAATAAAGTTAAATTTATCATTTTTTCATGGATTAGTATTTTGGTGTTATACCTAAAAACTCATAACCAAACATAAGGCCATCCAGATTTTCTCCCATTTTTCTTCTAGAAGTTTTATAGCTTTGTATTTTACACTTAAGATTTACAATATATTTTGGGTTAATTTTTGTGAACAGCAAAAAAATCTATGTCTAGGCTCATGTTTTTGCATATGGACATCCAAGTTTTCCAACACCATTTGTTGAAAATATTATCCTTTCTCCATTAAATGGCCTGTGTTCCTTTGTTAAAGGTCAATTGACTATATTTGTGTTGGTTGATTTCTGGGCTCCTACCTGTTCCAGTGATCTTTGTGTCTATTCTTCAGTATTGTGTTGGTTATTCCATGTAAACATTAAATCCATTTGTCAATACTTACAAAATAACTTGCTGGGATTTTGAGATTTTTTCAATCTATAGATTAAGTTGGGAAAAACTGATGTCTTAATAATATTGAATCTTCCAGTCCATGAACACAGACTATCTCTCCATTTATTTAAGATTTTTTAATAACTTTTAAATACTGATTTTTTTATTTTCTTAATACAGTTTCTGTACCTATTTTGTTGGATTACACTGAGTGCTTACTTTTATTCTACTTTAAGTAGTATTTTTAATTTCTAGTTCAAGTTATTCCTATGTATGTGGGGTGCAAGTAATTTATAAGTATTCCTAATTCCTCTTTCTCATCTTTTATGAAAGAGCTATCATTCATTTCATTTATCCATACATAATCACCCAATACCTAATTACTCTTAAAACTTTAAATAAATGGGTATATTTTGGATCACTTAAGAATAAGGTAAATTGGACTTCCCTGGTAGTCCAGGGGACAGGGGTTAAATTGCTAGTCCGGGAAGATTTCATATGCCACTGGGCAACTAAGCCCATGCACCACAACTACTGGACCCACATTCTAGAGTCTGCAAGCTAATTACTGCACCCACGTGCCACAGCTACTGAGGCCCAAGTACCAGAGAGCCTGTGCTCTGCAACAAGAAGCTACCACAGTGTGAAGCCCATTCACTGCAACCAAAAAGTAGCCCCCTCTCATCACAACTAGAGAAAACCCACAGGCAGCAATGAAGACCCAGCACAGACAAAATTCAAATAAGTAAATAAAATCAATAATAAGAAATAGGTACATAGGAGAAGGCAATGGCAACCCACTCCAGTACTCTCGCCTGGAGAATCCCATGGAAGGAGGAGCCTGGTAGGCTACAGCCCATGGGGTCGCTGAGAGTCAGACACAACTGAGCAACTTCATGCATTGAAGAAGGAAATGGCACTTTTCACTTTCATGCATTGGAGAAGGAAATGGCAACCCACTCCAGTGCTCTTGCCTGGAGAACCCCAGGGACAGTGGAGCCTGGCAGGCTGCCGTCTATGAGGTCACACAGAGTCAGATATGACTGAAGTGACTTAGCAGCAGCAGCAGCAGCAACACTCTTCTTTCTTTATATAGACCCAAGCTTCTGACCCATTTCATTTTCCTTCTGCCTGAAAAACTTCTAACATTTCCTCCAAGGAAGATCTGGTGGTCATAAATTCCTTCACGTTTTTTCATCAGAAAATGCCTTTATTTCTCTACTTTACAAGGATAAGTTTAGCAAATATAAAATTCTAGGTTGATGGGGCTTTCTCTCAACACTTCATATATTTCATTCTATCCTCTTCTTGCTTATAAGGTTACTGAGGAGAAGTTCACTGTAATTCTTATCCTTTTTCCTCTGCAAGCAAGGTATTCTTTCTTCTAGCATCTTTTGGAATTTTCACTTTGTCTTTAGTGTTCTGCAGTTTGAATATGATTTGTCAAACAGGTATTTATTCTGACACTGTTTATGAGCTTCTTGGACCTGTTCTTTGGTGTTTGTCATTAATTTGTAAAGTTCTTGTCCGTTATACTTCAAATATTTTTTCTGCTCTGTTCTCTCTTCTTCTGGTATTCCAATTATACATCTGTTATACATTTTGAAATAGTACCTATGGTTCTTGAGTAATGAGTTCTGATCTTTGTAGGAGTTTTTCCCCATTCTTTTTTCCAATTTGAATTTCAGTTTGAGAGGTTTCTATTGACTTTTTTCAAGCTCAATGATTCTTTGATTGTGTCTAGTCTACTGATCAGACATCAAGACATTCTTCATCTCTGCTATAGTAGTTGTTTATTTATAGCTCTCATTTGATTCTTCACTAGAATTTCCATTTCTCCACTTACATTAGCCACATGACCTTGTAGGTTGTCTACTTTTTCTACTTTTTCCATTAGAGCCCTTAAAATCATACTTCTTATTTTAAATTCTGTATCTGATAATTCCAACATCTGTGTCATATCTAAGTCTGGGCCTGATGCTTTGCTTTGTCTCTTCAGACTATTTTATTCTCGCCTTTGGTAAGTCTTGTGGTGAGGCATAGGGGAGAGGAAGCATTCTATAAGCACATGATTGTATCTCAGTTTTAGAGGACTTCGGTCTCTGGACTGAGACCTTCAGAAGTGCCACTTGTAGCTTTTCCTTGACTTAAATGAAAGCAAGGCAGGCTAAAGGAAGCTGGAATAGGAAGAATATTCTTTCCCCAGTGAGATAAGTTTCTGGCATTTTTCCCCTTGAAGAGTAGGCCTTAGTGAGGGAACACACTCGTGGCATATCTCAATGATTATTCTTCCTCGCTCCTGCCAAAGCCACCTCTCATGAACCTTCACCATTAGAATCTGGTAGGGTTCTTGGAGGTAAAACCTACAAAATGTGAGTATCCCCTTAAAACCATAGCATGAGGATTTTCTCACTCTCAGGCTAGCTCACACTCAGCCTCCAGCAATTCATCAAAATTATCACTTAGCAACCAAAATTACCAGCAGCTTCTACTTCAGATAAGCAGATCCAAAGTGTGGCTCTTTGTATTCACTTCTCTCCAGATTTCAGGATGGTGATTTGTCCTGAAACTTTATTTCTCTGATAGACCCCAGAAAAGTCATTGATACAGTTTATTTCATTGTTTCCTATAAAAACAGAAGTGGTGTCTTCCAATCCAAAAGGGCTTCAGAACTGACACTGAAAGTCCAAAAATTTATCTATTTTAACTAGACAAAAATCAAGATTGGCAGGATGTGATCATTGTTAAAGCTGGGTAATAGACTCCTAGGGCTTCTTTATAGAATATTTGAAAATTTTCATAACAAAAGTTTATTTTTAATAAAAGTTATTGTTAAGTAACTGAATCAGGGGGCTTCCTGGATGGTTCAGTGGGTAAAGAACACTTCTGCGATGTAGGACACAGAGGAAACGCAGATTCAGTCTCTGGTTTGGGAAAAGCCCCTGGAGGAGGAAATGGCAACCCACTCCAGTATTCTTGCCTGGAAGATCTTATGGACAGAGGAGCCTGGCGGGCTGCAGTCCGTGGGGTTGCAAAGAGTCGGACACAGCACAGCACATGGCACAGCTTTATGTAAGCAATTATGAATTAATTATTGCTCTAAGGGGCACAAAGGAGGTTGTTTTCATGGTGCTATGGAAACAGGTAACAGAGAATAGAGGATCTAACCTGGTCCAGAGGGCAAGAGGAAGTCATCTCAAAGACTTTTAGAGGAGACATCATGAAAGGAACCCTCATGCTGTTCCTGTCTTCAGGAGATCCAGCAGCTTGAATGGAAGATACAACCTCAAGTTAGTCATGTTGGACCCAAAGGCTAGCCTTCAAAGTTTGAACATAATAACAATAATTTTAAAAGATGAAAAGAGTGAGAATGTTTTGGAAGCAAAGTTTCTATAAGTTGGAATCCCAAGTAACCTCTTACCCCTCCTGACCACCTGAATCTAGATTGGACAACTAAGTGAGATTTTCACAATTAAATCTAGTCTCCTATAATATTAACTTTATAAGGACCTCTCCTTCCTCCACAATCAAATTCTCTCTGGGTACCAGTAAGTTCTGGGTTAACCTGTTCATGGAACAATCCCATAGAAGAAGGATTGAGACTTCATGCTGGGTAGAGATAAAGCCAGAGGAGTGAGGCAATTAGAAAAAAAAATTGAAATTGTGGAGTTCTGCACACAGGTATGCCATAGTTGCAACATATAAACTAATGCAAGCTGCACATCTCTTGTGTGTAACATTTTTTCCCATCTGGAAAAACAGAAATCATGCCACTTACCAGCTCTTGTGTGGATTATTGCTAAGCAAATTGAACAATTATGTGTATGAAAACATTTTCTATCAATTTATTATATAGCTAATGATAACTTATGATGGTAATTATTAAAAAATAGATTGATATCAACATTTAGAGCAACATCTAAATTTCCCAAATTATTATTATCAATAATTTTTCAAATAACAGTAATTAATCATTATTATGGTTAAATAATGATTTGTAATATAGTATATGCTTGCTTCAAATAATAAGAGAAATACTAATCTATTATGGTGAAGATAATAAAACTAATAATGGAAGACTGATGACTGCTAATCACTTCACAGTATTGATATTAAAATATCCAAATCATCAAAAATCGGGCAAAATAAAATCTAGTGAAGGCATATGGCAAAATAAGTGATCCATAGTCACCAAGTAATTCAAATCAGGATTCTAGACCACTGGTTTGCCACACTGGCTACCCATTAGAAAAGACAAGACTGGGGGGTACCTTTTTAAAAATACCAATGCTCAGCTCCTCCCACCTCCCCACCTCCAGAAACTGATTTAATCAGATCAGCTGTGGCCAGTTTTTTTCAAGCTCCCCGAGTAACTCTAACATACAGCCAGAGTTGAAAACCACTGCTCTCGATGTTTGATTTTTATGCCTGAGGATAAAGATATATTTGCTCCTAGGGGCAAAATGGAATTCAGAAACCCACTTGCCCAGCCTCTGTCAATCAGTGCTGTGTATAGCAGAGGAATGAGTTGTTAGTTTTAGTTGTCAAAGAATTTTCTT
The DNA here is from genome assembly GCF_910594005.1 of Cervus elaphus. Taxonomy (NCBI): domain Eukaryota; kingdom Metazoa; phylum Chordata; class Mammalia; order Artiodactyla; family Cervidae; genus Cervus; species Cervus elaphus. Next base: position 14,121,794 of record NC_057839.1, on the reverse strand, counting down.
CATGGAAAAGAAGTACATTAAAATACCAAATTACAGTATTTACATATTGCATGTGGTTTTTTTTCCAACTGTGTTCCCATGGCAACTAAATCCATTTGCTCCCTACTTTCTCCTGAGTTATTTTCCATCATGAGCCATGCTTTATTAGTGAGGCAAACAGTTTGCCCTCTGAAATGACTGTTTTGCTGTTTACTATTTCTTTGCCAAGGAACCCAACTCTAGTTAGCATCTTCTTCCCTCTTGTGCTACCCACATTTGATAAGCTGGCTGCTGCTTTGGGCAGAGATAGTGTCCCTGCCACTTTCATCAATCTGGAGCAGTCCTTGAGTTCTTTCTGATGGGCTACTCAAGAAAACACAGGTGGAGAGGGAAGCTTCCCTCAGGAAACCTGAGACTGGAAAACGATGTGAGAAAGGGGATCCATTGAAACCCAAATAGTGACTCAGTCACTTAAATTGACAGTGGGCAGAGGGTCACCCAACTCCCAGAGACCTCACTAGGCTTGGTCAGGCAGGGTCACTGGTGGAAAGGAGTCATGGCTTTGGAGCTGGACGCCCGCTAGCTAGGGAGAAAGTGAGTCCTGCTCCTGTATGAAAGCATTACTCAGTCCCCTGAGAGGAGGCCCCGGCGAGGTGCAGGACACTGAGATTTCTTTGTGATTTCACCCAGGCCACTTGGCAGACTGCACGGCCTGTTTGTTTGCATGTTTGAAACTATGACATTTCACTTGCTAATGGGGTTCTGCTTTTCAAGGGGACAGAGATGCCAAAGAAGAGGGCAGGAGGGAGGCACCAGGCGCGGTGCTTCAGCTCAGCTCCTCTCACTGATGCCTGATGCCAGGATGGACCTGGGCCGCCAGCACCAGTGGAGAGATGAGGGGCACCATTGACCGGGTGATGCTTCGAAATCTCGTCTCACTTGCTGCCTCCTCCTGTGCCAGCAGCATAATGAAGAAGACTTGTTGCTCCTCTCTCTCAGGCTCCTATTAAAAGCCAGAGCTGTGGTGGAGCTGCCCCCCCAGGGATAAGGGGGCTGGTAACCCAGGCAGTCTCAGATGGCAGCAACAGAAATCACATGTGGCTAGAGCTTCCCACTCACTGTCAGGATCAAGGGGCAACTTACAGGTGTGCATCAGTTACATTGCTTTGCCAGGTTCTGGGGGTCACCGGAACAGTCCTTCAGGACTCTTCTACCAACATCACTTATCCAAGAATAATTCCCTGTATCACTGAGGTTCCCAGGAGTAAAGAGATGCCATCCTTAAACTGGGTAATTTGAGGAGAGTTTAATTAAGGGACTATTTACAAAGGTATGATCAGGGATGCCCATAACATAGCACAAGAGATGGCGTGTTACCTGAGAGCTAGTAATAGCAGGGCACTGTTACCACCCGAGGCCCGAACAGCAGAATCCAGAGGCAAAACTGCATGGAGCTGACAGGAGCTGAGGCCTCCAGTTGAGAAAGGCAGCCAACCGCCATGAGCACAGAGGAATAGAGGCACGGGGACACCTGAACCTCACTCTGCTCTCTCCCTTCCAACTGCCACCAGAACTCCCATTGCCAAACCTAACCAGAAGTTGAGGACCAGGCATCTTTTTTCCAGCTTATACAGGTCACCCTCCTAGGACACAAAACAAGGTGAAGTGGGAGGAAGGGTCTGGGAGGGCAGATTATGATATCAAATATCCAATCTTACACACCAGAGCCTCCATGATACCCCAATACAGGGATAGATTTGTTCCACCATTGCCAAAGCCCTCCCAAATGCCAGTGAATCCCAAGACAACAATGTCCAGAGGGTCAAAAGGGGATACTGAGAGTTTGTAACATGTTCAATAACAAAGTAAGCAAACGGAAGCCTGATTTACACAAGGACATAAAAGTGATACAAAGAACACAGACTCAACGTCCCAACCCTATTCGCAGACTTAAATCACATTGCTGCTCACATTTTCCACTTTTCCTACTTGAAAGGAAATCAGGAATATCCTGATATGCCCACTACACACAGAAAACCTGCCTGGTTACTTATTTAGAAAGGAAAATGTAAACGGAAGCCCTATTATTCTAAAATTTGGAGTCATTTGCAGCATTAATTACAGGCAGCCTTCTTGAGTCTAATGATACTTGATTAAGGAATGTTACTCAGCCAAGTAAAGAATGAAATCTTGCCATTTTGGACAACATGATTCTACAGGGTATTACACTAAGTGAAATAAATTAGAGAGAGACAGACACCATATGACTTCACTTATATGTGGAATCTAAAAACCAAAACAAGTGAACAAACATGACAAAACAGAAACAGAGTCACAAATAGAGAGACCAAACAGGTGGTTGCCAGAGGGGAGGCATGTTGAGTGAGATGAGGAAATAGATGAGGGAGATTTATAGGTGCAATTTTAAGTGACAAAATAAATGAGTCATGGGGATGAAATGTACAGCAAGGAGAATATAGTAATATTATATCAGTAAAGTAATATCAGTAATATTATAATAACTCTGTGTGGTGACAGATGATAACTAGACTTACATAAATCACTTTCATGTACAGAAATATTGAACTAACATAATGTTGTAGGTTAGTCAATAAAATAATAAATAAATACAAGAAATTTAAAAAATGATACTTGATTATTGAAACTAATGTCTAAGGAAAATCTGCAGGATTACTGGTCCATGTTCTTGGTGGAGCTTGGATAAGAGCAGATGTATAGATGTACAGAAGATATGGAAGTAATGACAAGATGCTCTTCTGCTCCCTGTGAATGGGGTGAGGAAAGGCAATAATGGTTGTAACATCTGTCCTACCTGATTTACGTGATCCATCTAACAGTCTGTGTTTTGGCTTCTACTTGGTATTACAAGGAACCTGAAGAGTGCTATGTATGGCTCAAAAAAAGATGGTGTGACCAAATGCTGATGGTGATTTCAGGAAGCAGCACAACTTTTTCTAAATTCAAAGTCATATGCAAATTTGATGGTGCATTCATTCTCTATTGCAATTTATTCATAAAAATTCAAAATTTCTTGGATTTTAAAACTGGGTCAAAGATGCTCAATCAGTTTAACACTAGAACTGGTCCCCACTTCAAGGTTATTAAAAAAAAGACAAAATTTACCAAATTGACCAGAAGAAGATAACATGGGGGTAAAAATCAGACTCTTATTAATTTAGATTCTCCACGCTTTGTACTGTTTTTATTCAATATATTAAGTTTTTCATAATTGTCTACTGACTAGGCATATTATGCACTGGTCATCTAAAAATCATTATTCTTTTCAATTCATAGCTATGGTGACCATATTTTCCCAAAGAAAATTAAAATTTACCACCTTGACATGTGCTAACCTGAAAAACATATGGTCACCATGGTTATGATATATACAGAGGCATACTATGGGTAACAGCATCCACAATAATAGCCAAAAATAGCCTCGCAAAAGCCCCTCTTTAACCCATGAACCTGTTCTCCAGGAAACTTGATTCCTGTGATTAGAGTGGTTCAGGGTAAGTTCAGACAAATGGAGGCATTTGTCACTTCCCTTGCACTTTCATCCTTTTGCCTTCCCATGGCCAACAACTACCCCTCTCCCACCCCAAAACAACAGTGCCAACGCGCTCAACACACCAATACACTCCACTATGCTCTTGAGCCGTGGAATTTCTCCACTGAGGTCTCTGTACACATGCAGCAGTGTTATTTTCAGAGTGGTAAACCACTTTGCCCAGACAGCTGAGATCATGAGTGTTCAGACAAGCCTCTTGGTTTTCAGCCTTTCCTCTCTTCTCCATTGCAATTGATGTTCAGGTCTCCACAGCTATGGTCTCCTTCCAAGACCTGGGTTAGTCATAGGAGGCACCTGGAGAGCCACATGTCTTAAGTGGCTGCAGAGAAGGAGGACAAGGAAGACTGGGCCCAATGGAGAGAGGGCAGACTGATTATCCCCCATCTGCTGAGACTGGAGTCAGATACATGGCCAAGGATTTTTGTACTTTTTCCTATAGGTAATTGGGAACTATCACTGTTTTCTAACCAGGGATATGAATTAATCAAAGATCATTTTGATAGCAATGGGAAGGATGAAATGGAAGAGATGGGGAGAGAAAATTGCAGATGGTACATCAGAAGACAGAAGATAAGAATCCAATTCTGGCAGTGTCAGTAGAGAAGACAAAAATAGAGAATATCTAGAAAGAAAATTTCTCAACATAGTCAAATACTATAGAAAATTTAAAGAGAATAATATTTTTTTTAATTTAGCTATTTGACCTTGTGATTGGTGTTAAGACACCTGAAAGAACATAATCTAATTTCTCAGTAAATTGTCACTCTGAGAAGCTCAAAATGTCAATGAAGTTAAAGTATCTAGAACACAATTTGGTGTCAATGGACTATTTCTTAAATGATGAAGATGTTCTTCAATAGATGCAGAAAAATCCTTTGGCAAAATTCAGCATCCATTTATTATAAAAATGCTTCAAAAAATGGGAACAGAAGGAACCTACCTCAACATAGTAAAGGCCATATATTAAAAGCCCATGGCAAACATTATTCTCAACGGTGAAAGTCTAAAAGCATTCCCTCTAAGATCAAGAATAAGACAAGGGTGTCCACTCTCACCACTATTATTCAACATAGTTTTGGAAGTTCTAGCTATGGCAATTACAGAAGAAAAAGAAATAAATGGAATCCAGATAGGAAAAGAGGAAGCAAAACTCTCATGTTTGCAGATGACATGATACTGTACATAGAAAACCCAAAAGAAACTATCAGAACATTACTAAAGCTCATCAGCGAATTCAGCACAGGATACAAAGTCAATACACAGAAATCACTTGCACTCCTATATACTAACAATGAAAATTCAGAAAAAGAAATTAAGGAATACAATTCACCACTGCAACCAAAAAAAATAAAATAAAATAAAAAAACTAGAAATAAACCTACCTAAGGAGACAAAAGACCTATATACAGAAAACTGTAAGACACTGATGAAAGAAATCAAAGATGATATAAACAGATGGAGAGATATCCCATGTTCCTGGATAGGAAGAATCAATATTGTGAAAATGAATATACTACCAAATGCAGTCTACAGACTCAATGCAATTCCTGTCAAATTACCAAAGGCATTTTTCACAGAACTAGAACAAAAAATTTCACAATTCATATGGAGACACAAAAGACCCCAAATAGCCAAAGCAGTCTTGAGAAAGAAGAATGGAGCTGGAGGAATCAACCTTCCTGACCTCAGACTATACTACAAAGCTACAGTCATCAAGACAGTATGGTACTGGCACAAAAACTGAAATACAGACCAATGGAACAAGATAAAGAACCCAGAGATAAACCCATGCACCTATGGGTACCTTATTTTTGACAAAGGAGGCAAGAAAATACAATGGGGCAAAGACAGCCTCTTCAGTAAGTGGTGCCGGGAAAACTGGACAGCTATGTGCAAAAGAATGAAATTACATCACTACCTAATGCCATACACAAAGATAAACTCAAAATGGATTAAAGACCTAAACGTAAGACCAGAAACTATTAAACTCTTAGAGGAGAATATAGGCAGAACACTCAATGATATAAATCAAAGCAAGATCTTCTATGACCCACCTCCTAGAGTAATGGAAATAAAGACAAAAATAAATCAGTGGAACCTAATTAAACTTAAAAGCTTTTGCACAGCAAAGGAAACCACAAACAAGGTGAAAAGACAACCCTCAGAATGGGATAAATAATAGCAAAGGAAACAACTGATAAAGAATTAATTTCCAAAATATACAAGCACCTCATACAACTCAATACCAGAAAAGCAAACAACCTAATCAAAAAGTGGGAAAGGGACCTGAAGAGACATTTCTCCAAAGAAGACATACAGATGGCTAACAAGCACATGAAAAGATGCTCAACATCACTCATTATTAGAGAAATGCAAATCAAAACTACAATGAGATACCACCTCACACCAGTCAGAATGGCCATAATCAAAAAGTCTACAAACAATAAATTCTGAAGAGGGTGTGGAGAAAAGGGAACACTCCTGCACTGTTGGTGGATACAGCCACTATGGAAGATGGTATGGAGACTCCTTAAAAAGCTAGGAATAAAACCACCAAATGATCCAGCAATCCCACTCCTAGGCATATACCCTGGGGAAATCAAAACTGAAAAAGACACATGTATCCCAATGTTCACTGCAGCACTATTTACAATAGCTAGAACATGGAAGCAACCTAGACGTCCATAGACAGATGAATGGATAACGAAGCTGTGGTCCATGTAGACAATACTACTCGGCCATAAAAGGAACACATCTGAATTTGTTCTAATGAGGCAGATGAAACTAGAGCCTGTTATACAGAGTGAAGTAAGTCAGAGAAATATAAGTATCGTATACTGACATATATATGGGATCTGAAGTGATGGCACTGATGAATTTATTTTCGGGGCAGCAAGGGAGAAACAGACACAGGGAACAGACCATGGACGTGACGGGAGGGGAGGAGGGAGAAGGGAGACGTAAGGAGAGAGGAACATGGGAACTTACAACACCATGTGTGAGACAGACAGCCAGTGGGGATTTGCCGTGTGACTCGGGGAGCGCAAGCAGGGGCTCTGCGACAGGCTGAGGGGTGGGGTGGGGAGGCAGCTGGGAGGAGGCCCAGGAGGGAGGGGACACGGGTGTACCTACGGCTTATTCTTGCTGATGTGTGACAGGAAACCACAAAGTTCTGTAAAGCAATAATCCTTCAATTAAAAAAAATTTTTTTTAATGAAGATGTTCTTCCATCCTTTTTTCCTTCCACACCACTTCACACTTCTTTTTTTCCCTAAAGACCTACATTTTCCCAAATGACAAAAGTTAGCCACAAAAAAGTCAGTATTTTAGCTTATGGGTCCCCTTGACTTAAAGATTTTTTTTTTCTTTAGGTTAGTTTGCATGTGTGCCACATCACTTCAGTCATGTCTGACTCTTTGGACCCCATGGACTGTAGCCCACCAGGCTCCTCTGTCCGTGGGATTCTCCAGACAAGAATACTGGAGTGGGGTTGCTATTTCTTCCTCCAGGGGATCTTCCCAACCCAGGGATCAAACTCGTGTATCCTGCATTGCAGGCAGATTCTTTACCACTGAGTCACCAGGGAAGCTTTAGTTTAAAACTTACTTAAGATGTTAAGTAGTGAGTGAGTTTTATTGTATTTTATTATTTTTTTAATTATACTAATATTTTAACTTATTTTTAATTGGAGGATAATTGCTTTACAATATTGTAATGGTTTCTGCCATATATCAAAATGAATCAGCCATAGGTATACATATGTCCCCTCTCTTTTGAACCTCCCTCTCATCTCCCACCTCATCTGACCCCTCTTTAGGTTGTCACAGAAGACTGGGTTTGAGCTCCCTGCCTCACATAGCAAATTCCCACTGGCTATCTATTTTACACATGGTAATGTATATATTTCCATGCTACTCTTTCAATTCGTCCCACCTTCTCTTTCCCCGACTGTGTCCACAAGTCTTATCTTTGCCTGCATCTCCATTGTTGCCCTGAAAATAGGTTCATCAGCGCCATCTTTTTAGATTCCATACATATGTGTTAATATAGGATATTTGTTTTTCTCTCTATGACTTACTTCACTCTGTATAATAGGCTCTAGGTTCATCCACTGCACCAGGACTGAGTCAAATGCATTCTTTTTTTTACTGAGTAATATTCCATTGTATACATATAACACAGCTTTTTTATCCCTTCATCTGTCAATGGACTTTAGGCTGTTTTCATGTCCCAGCTAATGTAAACACTGCCGCAAAGAACATTGAGCTACATGTCTCTTTTTCAATTATGGTTTTCTCAGGGTATATACTCAGTAGTGGGATTGTTGGGTCATATGTAGTTTTTTCAAATTATTTTAAAGAGCATTTCATTAGGAAAAAATAATATGGGCTGGAGGCAGAAAAGTAAGTTAGGAGATTCTTATACTCCCTTTCTGGTTCTTTTAAGATGCTATACCATCTTCCAGGTCCCAAAGAGGAGTATTTACTCCTTACAAGGTAAATTCTAACTCCACTGGAACAAAAACACAAATATGCAGCTACAAATTAAATATTTTCCCCAAAACTCCAGGCTTAAGACCATATGGTCAGCTGAATTCCTAGAAGACACAGTTCCCCAAAGGTGAAACCAGGCTGATCCAGGAAAAGATGATAAACGTGTTGCTTGAAGTATTTGCAACAAAACACAAAATACAAAGGTGTGAAGTTGTCAAACCATAAGATTAATTCTGTAAAGCACACAAGCACAACCAAAATAAGAAGCAAATCTGTTTTTATATTATAAAACAATTATCAAATGTCATAACATCCTCTTACAGTCTTCTGCTTTCTACCATGAGCCTCATTTCACTAATACAAGCCCAAACCACTTTGTGGAAATATTTTACATGTCAACAAAGAAGCAAACAGTAACCAGAGTAGGCAACGGGAAATTTAGCTCAGACTTACAGGTTTATATATAGAGTGGCTAGACATTCTTTTCTTTATTCTGCCCTTTGCACTTGTATTCTCTAGACCGTGTGTCTAAATGCTATGATGGATGATCAAATGTCTTTGAATACAATACATTACCTCCTGTTGAAACCCACATTATTCTCCCCTGGTTTTGTGGTAGACTCCCCACCCTCTCTCACTAGTACAGTGGTGGATTTTGCTTTCATTCCTCAGCTACATACACTAAATTCCATCCAGAGCTCTTATTTGCCTGCCTTTTTTGGCATCTTTCCATGTGCGTCTGCATTCCTCCAAGGGTAACATCTTCATCCTTTTCCATTTCCCCTCTTTTCCATTTCCTATGGTTTTCTCTCTTTCTGTCCTTTGGCCAACCCTCCCTGCAGCTACATGTGTTTTCAAACCTTTCCCGTATTTTTAAATTATCCTGGTATTCTTAGCCTTTGGGCTTTCAGGACTTACTCAAACTCTCTCATCTTTCATCTACCACCATTCCAATTATTTCTGGATCTCATTTTGCATGGTCCACCCATAGCTTCTTTTTAAGTAAAATTTACTTTCTAAATAGTGAGATGATTTATTTACCAGGATAGATGCTTTCTGTAACCTCTTTGCAGCACAGATTCAAAGTCTTCAAGGTGAGTGATCCACCTGTCCATTTGCTTCCAGTCTAAACTATCCAGAGTTCTAGTTTATCTCCTTCTCATTAATGACATAGATCACATTCCCTATCAGAAAGTGTTCCCAGAATTGGAAACTTAGGCTAAGAGTGAGCCTGTATCAATGGCAAGTTACCTGCATCTCTTCTGTTAAAATCCTACATTGCTTGTCTTCCCCATAATCTCATCATCCAGGTGACTGTTGTTCAGTCGTTAATTGTGTCCAATTCTTTGCAGCCCTGTGAGTCACAGCACAGCAGGGTTCCCTGTCCTTCACTATCTCCCACAGTTTGCTCAAACTCATGTCTATTGGGTCAATGATGCCATCCAACTATCTCATCCTCTGCCACTCCCTTCTCCTCCTGCTCTCAATCTTTCCCAGCATTAGGGTCTTTTCCAATGAGTTGACTCTTCACATCAGATGGCCAAAGTATTGGAGCTTCAGCATCAGTCCTTCCAATGAATATTCAGTGTTGATTTCCTTTAGGATTGACTGGTTTGATCTCTTTGCTGTCCAAGGAACTCACAAGAGTCCTCTCCAGCACCTCAGTTCAAAAGCATCAATTCAGGACTACCCTGGTTAAATGGTTAAGACTCCATGCTTCCACTGCAGGCAGCATGGGTTCATTCTATGGTTGGGGAACTAAGATCCCACATGCTTCAAGGCATGACCCAAAACAAAAAAACAAACATAGTCTCATCATCCTTCCCAAAAGGACTTTCTGAACTTTATACCAGGCACACTCACTTAGAAGTCTGTTCATGACAAACCTAGACAGCATATTAAAACGCAGAGACATTACTTTGCCAACAAAGGTCCGTTTAGTCAAAACTATGGTTTTTCCAGTAGTCAAGTATGGATGTGAGAGTTGGACTATAAAGAATGCTGAGCACCAAAGAATTGATGCTGTTGAACTGTGATGTTGGAGAAGACTCCTGAGAGTCCCCTGGACAGCAAGGAGATCCAACCAGTCAATTCTAAAGGAAATCAGTGATGAATATTCATTGGAAGGACTGATGCTGAAGCTGAAACTTCAATACTTTGACCACCTGATGCAAAAAACTGACTCATTTGAAAAGACCCTGATGCTGGGAATGATTGAAGGCAGGAGAAGGGGATGACAGAGGATAAGATGGTTTGATGGCATCACCAACTTGATGGACATGAATTTGAGTAAGCTCCGGGAGTTGGTGATGGACAGGGAAACCTGGCATACTGCAGTCCATAGGATCACAAAGAGTCTGGCATGAGCAACTGAGCAACTGAACTGAAGAAGCAAGAAATTCTAATGCTATTTAGTCTGTTAAAGAGACTAGAAAAGATCAAAAATTTTCCAACTCAGTTTTAAAAAACAACTATCATAACCCTGGTACCAAAAAACTGGGAAATACAACACAGAAATCTATAGACCAACATCATTTAGGAATGTTTGCACAAACACATGAAAAATATTAGCAAATCACACCAGCAACAATTTTAAAAATAATAAGCTATTAACAATGACTCCAAATTCTTTTCTATTCCTGCTATTAGAAGGTGGAAACTAATTCCCTTCCACCTGCATCTAAACTGACCTTAGCAACTGGCTTGACAAAATCTAGTGGAAATGACACTTTGAAATTTCTATGGTTAGGTGCAGCTTCCATGTCTGGGATCATTTGCTTTTGAAAGCCAGATAAGATGTAAGACATGTGATAACCCAGAAGTCACTATGCCCTGAGAACTTCAAGTGAGAAAAAGAGTCACTATGCAAGAGACCTTGTGGAACAGGAGAAAGAAACCAAGGGGTACCCAGCAAGCTGACATGTAATGAAAAACACATCTTGGGAATGGGTCCTTCAGTTCCAATTGCCCCAGCCGATACAATGAGGATCAGAGATGAATGGTTCAACCAAGCCCTTCCTCAGCTCCTGATCCACAAGACTGTGAGCAAAATGAAATTTCTGAGGCAGATTATCATGAAGCAATAGATTTCCAGGACAATAAACAAATAGGAATCATTCCACAAACACAAGTACTTTCAACCCTAGTAAATCATTCACATCAATAAGTCCAAAGAAGAAAAATTATATGATTATGTAAAAGTTGCTAAAAAGATATTTGAAAAAAATCAAAATATACTCTTGATTTTTAAAAAGCACAGTAGAATATGAATGTGTTCATACTCTTTTAATGTAACTTGGTAAAGAGAATTTCTCAATCTAATTGCTAATTTTATACCTAGAGATACAACAATAAAAGCATTCCATTAAACTGAGAAACAAGACAGGAATATATCTGTCATTTAGTATCATTCTAGAAGAGCTTTGCAATTAAAATGGATAGAAAAGCAAAATAAAAGTACAAGTATTGAAAAAGAGAGGCAAAAATATAATTATTTATTTACTATTTGATCATCTAACTAAGGACCTTAGACAACAACTAAAACTACTAAGTTTGGTCGGAAAGCCACTTGATCAGTCTTGGTTGTTGTTATTTAGTTGCTAAGTCATGTCTGACTCTTTTGCAACCCCATAGACTGCGGCTCTCCAGGCTCCTCTATCCGTAGTATTTCCCAGGCAAGAGTAATGGAGTGGGTTGTCATGTCCTTCTCCAGGGGATCTTCCTGACTCAGAGATCAAACTTGTATCTTCTGCACTGGCAGGCAGCTTCTTTACCACTTAACTACCAGGGAGGCCCTCACTTGAACAATAAATATTTTAAAAGCCATGCTTTTTTTATATATCCTAAATAAACCACTAGAATAATTGAAGAGAACCACTCACAATAGTAGTAAAAGGTAATAATGCTGAAAATAAGTAGTAAATAAAATAATGCTGAAAAGGTAATAATGCTGAAGATCTAGGAATCAAGTTAATAAGAATATACAGGATTGATATGAAGAAAATTATCAAAATTTTACTGAAGGACATAAAGAAAAACATGAATAAATTAAAAGATATATTATGTTTCCAGATAAAATTACCCAATACTGTAAAGATTTCCACCAAATTTATCTATGAACTCAAAGTATTTATACAGCAAAATATCAATAGGTATCTCTAAGAGATTATATTTTCTAATTTTTAAAAATTTTGCTTATATGATTTTTAAAAATTTTTCTCTGATGAACATGTTATTTTCAAAACTTAAAACCAAAAATGCAGGCATATTTCTTAAGTATACCCACTGTCAAGTCAATCCTTGAGTTAATTTAAGCCTTTGCTTGAATCATCATATTTTGACCTAACTGCACTTAGAATAATGAATCGTGATTTTACTATAAATATATAAAGCTGCACTTTCTTTTGTCTCCAAACTACCTTCAGTATATGTTCCTTACTCTTACTTTGCCGAGTTGTTACTCACCTACTTCATTCCCTTCATGACACTGTAAATTTTTTATCGCATCCCTCTCTACCTTCATCTTTCCAGACTGAGAACATTAAGTAGTCAGCCCATCCTCATAAAGAAGCACTCATTTGCTCCCTCTCTGTTTTTACAGCGTCATTAAAATGACCACATGGCCAGAACTGAGCACTATATTCCCAATTTATTTTTCCCTTATTTCCACTGTGTAAGAATTATTCCCCCAAATGTAAAATATCATCCTCCATATAATTTATAAGAGTATTGAGCCAAATATGTCTTCTTTTCCACTGGGAAAACCGAATCTCTCTTTAGGTCAATTTCAGTGACAACATCTATATTACCATAGCTTTTTACCCCACAAACAGACATAGATTCGTCTAGACTAGGCAGATGTATCTGTATCCAGATTCACAGGGAAGGTCTTTTGTGAATCAATAAGTGAGATCCCAGTGTCATTTTTCTTGCTGTCAAAATGCCATAGTAAAGGGGAAAAGGTCCCAGCCCAGCCTGTGTACATTGTTGGTTTTAGACTCGTTTCAAATTACTCTGTGTTGCCGGTGAGGTGGGAGGGGTGCACTGCTCGGGCACAAGCACACGGAAGGTCGGGAACGGTCTGATCAACGCGCAGAGCTGCCTGGAAGACACGGGAAACCTACCGTGTGCATGTGGACGAAAGAGCCTGGCAGCAGGGAGGAAAAGGGACAAGACCAGGTGGCAGACAGACACATGGACGGTTGAGGAAAGGAGTCCAAGGACATAGCTAGCTAGCTTGGCTGCTAATGGAGCAGGCGCGCAAATTTAAGGGCTCCTGTAGGAAGAGCTAGTGGACAGCCATGAGCCACTGACTGTCAGCAGGAGAATGCTCCCATAGACCAGTGACAAGTCCACTCTGCCAAGGGCACTAGTTAACGTCACATGGGAGGGAGATGTTGGCACCTCACTTCCCTTTCGCTTTTTTCTCACCCAGACTGCCGTAGCCTCCCAATACAGCTCCATTCCTCTCCACTTCCTCTTACACATTGGTGTCAAAGTGGTATGTTTAAACAAACTTCTTATGTTATCACCTTTACAGATTATTTAAAAAAAAAAAAAAAAGTCATCTCTTGGACCCTCTTGCTTCCTCTGCAAGCCTTTCAGGATAGAGCAAAAATTCCATCACTTGACATATGAGGTCCTTCCAAACCAGGCTCAGCCTCTAACCCAAGACTCACACTATCCCAGCTCCCAAACTCACCTTTGCTGAGCGTCCTTCTACATGGAGTTTTGGCTTCCCATCCCTGCTTGTCCAAGTATCACCCACTCTTCTTTAAGACCCTCCCGGCATCCCCAGCTGGGGACCAAACAATCAAGTTTTTCTCTTTACCTTTCTATTCTTAAAGTGCTTTCACTGAATCTCAATAAATTTTTTAGTATGGTAATAAAAAAATAAGCACTTATAAAGTGTTCATTAAGTATCTTGAGTATCTTGCTGAGTACTTGTCTTAATTAGAGATCCTCAGGTTGTGGGAAATGGAAGCTTGCCTGAGCCAAAAAAAGGGGAGGGGGGAGGGATTTATTATAAAACTCAAGGCACCCAGAGGAAGATATACAATCAAGCTTCCAGAGGGACTGAAAAGTAATCAGTAATGAGGGAATTTGTGCATCTGTCTGTCTCTCTGTCTCTTGCTGTCTCATTTTGCATCGCCTCTTCCTGTTTGCTGCCTACTACAATGGGGAGAGTTGGAAGATCTTCCTTCGTCCCCCTACCAACCACTACAAAACAGAACATGACTCCATTTCTATTCCAGACTGTTGACTGAATATTATTTATGTATGTAGATCATTATCTATAAAAATAATTGTTGGAAAAAAAGCAAACGTAGATCATCTGTATTAGGTAAGCATACTCAATTTAATCAAGCCTAAGACTCCATTGATTGTGAGAAACACTTCCATTTTAGGTATCGTCAAGAAAGAAAAACAGAAGAGTGAAAAGGCAGCCTTGAAACTCAACATTAAAAAAACTAAGATTATGGCATCTGATCCCATCACTTCATGGCAAATAGAAGGGGGGAAAATGGCAGCAGTGGCATATGATATTTTCTTGATATCCAAAATCACTGCAGATGGTGACTGCAGCCATGAAATTAAAAGACACTTGCTCCTTGGAAAGAAAGCTATGAAAAACCTAGACACCATATTGAAAAGCAGAGACATTACTTTGCCAACAAATGCCCATATAGTCAAAGCTATTGTTTTCCCAGTAGTCATGTATGGATGTGAGCATTGGACCATAAAGAAGGCTGAGTGCCAAAGAATTGATGCTTTCAAACTGTGATGCTGGAGAAGACTCTTGAGAGATCCTTAGACAGCAAGGAGATCAAACTAGTCGATCCTAAAGGAAATCAACCTTGAATACTCATTAGAAGGACTGATGCTGAAGCTGAAGCTCCAATACTTTGGGCATCTGATGAGAAGAGCTGACTCATTTGAAAAGACCCTGATGCTGGGAAAGATTGAAGGCAAAGGACAAGGAGATGACAGAGGATGAGATGGTTAAATAGCATCACTGACTCAATGGATAAGAATTTGAGCTAACTCCAAAGACAGTAGAGGACAGAGGAGCCTGGCGTGCCACAGTCCATAGGATCACAAAGAGCTGAACATGACTTAGTGACTGAACAACAACAAGAAGAAAGAAAAAAAATGATACCTTTTATAATACCTTTATTGCTAAGAAGCTGGCAACCGTGAGACACATTCTTATTTTTAGAAACGCTAAAATTTAAAACAATGATTCTTAATGAAATAATATATATAGAAAACAAAGTGTAACCTGCCTTTGTATAGCACCTAAGATCTCAAAAGGAGAAGTTGTTTACACCACCTTCCAGGGAGATGGCCAAAACCACCAGTTAACTAATACATAGGCTTCCCTAGTGGTTCAAACAGTAAAGAGTCTGCCTGCAATGCAGGAGACTTGGGTTTGATCCCTGGGTCAGGAAGATTCCTAAGAGAAGGGAATGGCTACCCACTCCAGTATGCCTGGCTGGAGAATTCCATGGACAGAGGAGCCTAGCAGGCTAGATTCCATGGAATCGTAAAGAATCCAACACAACTGAGCCATAGGCTCCAAGTGGAAGACCCAGCAGCTGGAGATCATATCACAGTCTGTCAGAAACTCATCCCAAAGATGTCTTCAATAACAGTCAGTCAGTAATTAAAGGCCTATTCAGCTCAGTTCAGTCGCTCAGTCATGTCTGACTCTTTGCGACCCCACGGACTGCAGCACACCAGGCTTGCCTATCCATCACCAACTCCCAGAGCTTACTCAAACTCATGTCCATCGAGTCAGTGATGCGATCCAACCATCTCATCCTCTGTCATCCTGTTCTCCTCCCACCTTCAATCCTTCCCAGCATCAGAGTCTTTTCAAATAAGTCAGTTCTTCACATCAGGTGGCCAAAGTATTGGAGTTTCAGCTTCAGCATCAGTCCTTCCAATGAATATTCAGGACTGATCTCCTTTAGGATAGACTGGTTGGATCTCCTTGCTGTCCAAGGGACTCTCAAGAGTCTTCTCCAACACCACAGTTCAAAAGCATCAATTCTTTGGTGCTCAGCTTTCTTTATAGTCCAACTCTCACATCCATACATGACTACTAGAAAAATTATAGCTTTTACTAGACAGACCTTTGTTGGCAAAGTAATGCCTCTTCTTTTTAATATGCTGTCTATGTTGGTTATAGCTTTTCCCCCCAGGAGCAAGCGTCTTTTAATTTCATGGCTGCAAAAAAAAAAAAACATAATTTCATGGCTGCAGTCACCATCTGCAGTGATTTTGGAGCCCAAAAAAATAAAGTCTCTCACTGTTTCCATTGTTTCCCCATCGATTTTCCATGAAGTGATGGGACCGGATGCCATGATCTTAGTTTTCTGAATGTTGAGTTTTAAGCCAACTGTTTCACTCTCCTCTTTCACTTTCATCAAGAGGCTCTTTAGGTCTTCTTGGTTTTCTGCCATAAGGGTGATTTCATCTGTGTATCTGAGGTTACTGATATTTCTCCCGGCAATCTTGATTCCAGCTTGTGCTTAATTCAGTCCAGCATCTCATGATGTACTCTGCATATAAATTAAATATGCAGGGTGACAATATACAGCCTTAACGTGCTCCTTTCCCAATTTGGAACCAGTCTGTTGTTCCATATCCAGTTCTAACTGTTGCTTCTTGGACTGCATATGGATTTCCCAGAAGGCAGTCAGGTGGTATGGTATTCCCATCTCTTGAAGAATTTCCCACAGTATGTGGTGGTCCAAACAGTCAAAGGCTTTGACATAATCAATAAAGCAGAAAAAGATGTTTTTCTGGAACTCTCTCTCTTTTTCAATGATCCAATGGATGTTTGGCAATTTGATCTGGTTCCTCTGCCTTTTCTAAAACCAGCTTGAACATCTGGAAGTTCATGGTTCACGTACGGTTGAAGCCTGGCTTGGAGAATTTTGAGCATTACTTTGTTAGTGTGTAAGATGAGTGCAATTGTGCAGTAGTCTGAGCATTCTTTGGTGTTGCCTTTCTTTGGGATTGGAATGAAAACTGACCTTTTCCAATCTGATGGCCATTGCTGAGTTTTCCAAATTTGTTGGCATATTGAGTGCAGCACTTTCACAACATCATCTTTTAGGATTTGAAATAGCTCAATTGGAGTTCCATCACCTCCACTAACTTTGTTCATAGTGATGTTTCCTAAGGCCCACTTGACTTCACATTCCAGGATGTCTGGCTCTAGGTGAGTGATCATAGCATTGTGATTATCTGGGTCATGAAGATCTTTTGTGTATAGTTCTCCTGTGTATTCTTGCCACCTCTTCTTTAACTTCTGCTTCTGTTAGGTCCATACCATTTCTGTCCTTTATTGTGTCCATCTTTGCATGAAAGTTTGCCTATCTCTAACTTTCTTGAAGAGATTTCTAGTCTTTCCCATTCTATTGTTTTCCTCTATTTCTTTGCCTTGATCACTGAGGAAGGCTTTCTTATCTCTCCTTGCTATTCTTTTGAACTCTACATTCAAATGGGTGTTATCTTTCCTTTTCTCCTTTTTCTTTTGCTTCTCTTCTTTTCACAGCTATTTATAAGGTCTCCTCCGACAACCATTTTGCCTTTTTGCATTTCTTTTTCTTGGGGATGGTCTTGATCACTGCCTCCTCTACAATGTCACCAACTTCTGCCCAGTAATTCTTCAGGCACTCTGTCTATCAGATCTAATCTCTTGAATCTATTTGTCACTTGCACTGTATAATCATAAGAGATTTGATTTAGGTCATACCTGAATGGTCTAGTGGTTTCCCCTACTTTCTTCAATTTAAGTCTGAATTTGGCAATAAGGAGTTCATGATCTGAGCCACAGTCAGCTCCCAGTCTTGTTTCTGCTGACTGTGTAGACCTTCTCCATCTTTGGCTGCAAACAATATAATCAATCTGATTTCGGTGTTGACCATCTAGTGATGTCCATGTTTAGAGTCTTCTCTTGTGTTGTTGGAAGAGGGTATTTGCTATGACCAGTGCGTTCTCTTGGCAAAACTCTTATTAGTCTTTGCCCTGCTTCATTCTGTACTCCAAGGCCAAATTTGCCTGTTACTCCAGGTGTTTCTTGACTTCCTTGACATTCCAGTTCCCTATAATGAAAAGGACATCTTTTTTGAATGTTAGTTCTAGAAGGTCTTGTAGATCTTCATAGAACTGTTCAACTTCAACTTCTTCAGCATTACTAGCTGAGGCATAGACTTGGATTATTGTGATATTGAATGGTTTGCCTTGGAAACAAAAAGAGATCATTCTGTTCTTTTTGAGATTGCATCCAAGTACTGCATTTCGGACTCTTTTGTTGACTATGATGGCTACTCCATTTCTCCTAAGGGATTCTTGCCCACAGTAGTAAATATAATGGTCATCTGAATTAAATTTACCCATTCCAGTCCATTTTAGTTCACTGATTCCTAAAATATTGATGTTCACTCTTGCCGTCTCCTGTTTGACCAATTCCAATTTGCCTGATTCATGGACCTAACATTCCAGGTTCCTATGCAGTATTGCTCTTTACAGCATTGGACCTTGCTTCTATCACCAGTCATATCCACAACTGGGTGTTGTTTTTACTTTGGCTCAGTCCCTTCATTCTTTCTGTAGTTATTTTTCCACTGATCTCCACTAGCACAATGGGCACCTAGCAACCTGGGAGTCCATCTTTCAGAGTCCTATCTTTTTGCCTTTTCATACTGTTCATGGGGTTGCCAAGACAAGAATACTGAAGTGGTTTGCCATTCCCTTCTCCAGTGGACCACATTTTGTCAGAACTCTCCACCACGACCTGTCTGTCTTGGGTGGACCTACATGGCATGGCTCATGGCTTCACTGAGTTAGACAAGGCTGTGGTCCATGTGATCAGATTGTTTAGTTTTCTGTGATTGTGGTTTTCATGTCTGCCCTCTGATGGAGAAGGATAAGAGGCTTATAGAAGCTTCCTTATGGGCGAGACTGACTGAGGGGGAAACTGGGTCTTATTCTGATGGGCGGGGCCTGTTGATGGGCGGGGCTGTGCTCCTCCCTGTTGGGTCAGGCCATATAGACCACCCAGGTAAGAACCACAAAGAACTTGTAGCAGAAGAAAGATTCTTCAGTATCTACTTCTTGATCTCTGCAGCAACTTCACTCAAGAGTCCAGACATCCAGGCAAACTGTGACCCTGCACCTCACCACCAATGCAGACACTGCCCCTCTCCACTACATTCCCTTCCGTGGGGCAACCAGTGTGATGGTGAGAACAATGATGATTACTGCCCATCCCAGCCTCTGCAGCCTGCTTCTACTACAGCCCAAAAACAGGATGTCAAGACCAGTTGCCTAAATGAGGACTAGGAGGACAGCTACAGAACTCTTCACAGAACCCAACTGTCTGCTCAAAATGGTTTTACTAGCATTTAATTTAACTAGCATTTAATTTAACTTAAGAGCCATCCATGTTGTTGCATGTACCTGCAGTTCATTCATATTCACTTCTTAATACTATTCTGCCATGTGAATGCATCACAATGCATTCACCTATTCTCACATAAATGGCCATTTGGTTTATTTCCTTTTCTGTTTTCTGTTATGAAGGGAGGTTCTTTAAGTCATACTTGTCTTCTGGAACCCATGTGTAAATGTTTCTTTAGAGTATAAACCTAGATGTGGGATCACAGGGTTTAGACTACATTTACATTCAGCTCCACAAGATAATGCCATGTTGTTCCAGTTTATATTCCTATGGGAGCTGTATGAGTTCCCATTACATTGAACTTTATCAACAACTTAAAATTGTCAGTTCAGTTCAGTTCAGTCATTCAGTCATGTCTTACTCTTTGTGACCCCATGGACTACAGCACGCCAGGCCTCCCTGTTCATCACCAACTCCAGGAGTTTACTCAAACTCATGTCCATTGAGTCAGTGATAACATCCAACCATCTCATCCTCTGTCATACCCTTCTTCCACCTTCAATCCTTCCCAGCATCAGAGTCTTTTCAAATGAGTCAGTTCTTCACATCAGGTGGCCAAAGTATTGGAGTTTCAGCTTCAGCATCAGTCCTTCCAATGAATATTCAGGACTGATCTCCTTTAGGATAGACTGGTTGGATCTCCTTGCTGTCCAAGGGACTCTCAAGAGTCTTCTCCAACACCACAGTTCAAAAGCATCAATTCTTTGGTGCTCAGCTTTCTTTATAGTCCAACTCTCACATCCATACATCACCCCTGGAAAAACCAAAGCTCTGACTAGATGGACCTTTGTTGGCAAAGTAATGTCTCTCTGCTTTTTAATATGCTGTCTAGGTTGGTCATAACTTTTCTTCCAAGGAGCAAGTCTTTTAATTTCATGGCTGCAGCCACCATCTACAGTGATTTTGGAGCCCGAAAAAATGAAGTCTGCCACTGTTTCCATTGCTTCCCCATATATTTGCCATGAAGTGATGAGACCAGATGCCATGATCTTAGTTTTCTGAATGTTGAGTTTTAACCCCGTGAACAGTATGAAAATTGTCAGCCTTCTTAATTTTTGCCCCTCAAGTAGAATGATGGAAACAGCATACAGTTTACCATCATTTTATAAAGTTTAAACAATATGAATAATAAATTATATAAGTTGTATATACTTGTGCTAAACACAAAGTTCAGGATTGTAATTATAACTTAAAAGAGCAAAGTAATTGGATTATATTTATGTAATATGCTACAGGGACTTCCCTGGTAGTCCAATGGATAAGACTCCATACTTCCATTACAGAGGATGCAAGTTTGATCCCTGATCAGGGGACTAAGATCTCACATGCCACACCATGCAGCCAAAAAATAATGATAATAAGACATATATAATGTACATACAATATATGTACAGTTTATCTATTTTTACTATTCAAATAACATAATAAAATACTATTTTAATTGCTTTATTCTCTACTCTCACAACATTGAAACAATGACTGCAAATACCTTTAAAATTGCACTCTTACAGTCTCATTATCCACAGGAAAAAAAAAGAAAAGATAGTTCTTCTTGCTCCAGATAGAAAAAAATCTCAGAAAAGGACTCTAATTGGCCTAAATTAGGTCATGTGTTCAGCTCTGAACCAATTACTGCGGCCAGGAGTGATAAACACCATGATCGGTCTGTCTTGGGTTGACCTCTGTAGTCATGGAGATAGGATCTGTTGCCTTTATCGTTGCCATAAAGGATGGGGTGGTGGCCAAGGAGTATGAAAAGGCAAAGCACGACACACACTGCAAATATTAGTATCAACTTCTAAAGACCATACAAATAATGGGTAACAGAGCTGCCATTCAACCCCAGATCTGCATAACTCTGAGGCCTGGGCATTAAACATTTCAACTCTAGCTTCTGCTGGATTAAAATATCATGAGTTTTCTCTAGTGTTATGCCAGGATTTTCTCAAAGGCTGGGACCCTGTCTTGTTTACCTTTCTCCTCAGGTCCTAGAAATACTACCTGGTAATTTTTAGGTGTTTTGGGAATTGAGTCTCCAAACTACAGACTGCTTACTTGAACATATTCTTATGTCAACCTGGATGTGACCATTTCTGAGACCAGCTGTGTGGGCCTTGTGCTCAGAAGAGAACAGATGGGGATTTGAAGAGTGGGCAAGGGTGGAACATTTTAATTTCAAGAACATTTTAGCACCACAAAAATAAAAAGGGAAATAGAAATACTAGAAATGTTATACTCAAAGTAAAGTTGCCTGATGATCAGAAGTGAACATAAGAAGAGTAGCAAGGGACCTCCTTGCTGGTCCAGTGGTTAAGAATTCACCTGCCAATGCAGGAGGGGACACAGGTTTGACCCCTGGTCCAGGAAGATTCCACATGCCTCAGAGAAGTTAAGCCCATGACCCACACTACTGAGCCCACATGCCGCAAGCACTGAAGGCCTCACACCCTAGAGCACCATGTTCCACAAGATAAGCCACAGCAATGAGAGACCCACACACAACAGCTAGAGGGAGCAATGAAGACCCAGTGCAGCCAAAAATAAATAAATTTTTTTAAATTTAATAAAAAAGAAGAGTGAAAAGGAACAGCTAGCCTATATTTTTCTTACTGAGAAAAAGATGACTGTCTAGATTTGTTACTTCTATTACTTTTCTTTTTTTTTTTTTTTTGATAAATACTTTATGAAGAAAAATGACTTTGGGTGGGGTCAACAGGGACTTTAATGCATTATTACAATTATTGCAACAAAAATGTGTTCATGAGATTACCTGCAGATTTAAAAATTAATAATCATGGCATAAATGCAGGGATGAAGCTCTTGGCAATAATTACCAGTTTTCTGTCTCTTTCCACTTTCCCCAGCTCTGGTGATGTGAAGGTATTGTTCAAGAAATGATCTTTGTCTTCTTTTATTTTCATTTGGTCATGGCTGGTTTTCACCTTTTTATTCCACAGAATCATGTCTTTCCCTGGTACTTGTCTTTTATGTTTCTTTGTGAAGCCTAAAATAAAACAAAGAAAGAAATCATTTCTTTGTTAAGTATAATCTTATTTCTCACTATTCATTTTGTCTTACTTTGGAAAGCTTCTTGTCTCCTCTGGACTTTAGATCTACATATTTAAACTTTTATTTTCATTTTAGTCTTTCAATCCTTTTGTTCTCCTTTCTTTGTTTCACACAAAAAAGTACATTTCATTTTAAATGACTCACCATTGTATTGCTTCCTTGGCTTTCATAGCCAGCAAGTTGAATATCGTCTATTAATTTAGAGTGGTGTATGCTGTCTTGGTTCAGGCTGCTTCTAATTTTGCTGAAGGATTTGTATGTGGCTGTGATTAATTTATTTTTAAATATTTTCTTTTTTCCCCTCTGTCCTCTTTTCTGTATTATCCAATCTGATACCCACCAGAGCATTATACTCTGATCCAAATTGTGCCCCATTTCAAATTTCAACTTTTTCAGTTTTTCCCCCTCCTATTAGACTCACTTGGCTTCTAATTCCAATCCAGCTACCCACAGGATTGCTTCACCAGAGGCATTAACACTGATGTTTATTCAGGTGATTTTGAAGTGAGTTTTACACTGCATATACTAGGGAAAAGAAGAAGGGAGCAGAGTGGAGAAATTGAAAATAATAATTGTTTCAGTCTTGAAACTAAATGCTCCCTTTTGATTATGTACACTCTTAGGATTTTTGTGGGCCCTTATTTAATTGTCCCATTGCTTTGCCTGTATTGACTCGAGAGGAGAGCAGACTCAAAATAGCAGGAGAAGAATTAAGAACCCTGATTCAAGACCTCTTGGCCCCTTGCCCTAATCCTCCTCCCTTACCTCTTACTTAGCAAACATTAGATCCAAATCTGTCCTTGTTCTCTGAGCAAAAGAAAGAAGTATGCTTTCACCATCTTCTTCTCTGGTCTAGTTGATGTAAGCAAAAAAACAAGTATGGTCTAGCTGGGCTTTGGAAACTTTTCAAAGATGGCATTACAGCCATGCAACAAGGGCAAGGTCTTAACACACTTAACTTGTGGAAAGCCTTGGCGCAAGGAGCTAAGGCTAGAAGTTTGGTGGAATTCATTAAATCTCCAAACTGCAGATTGCTTATTCAAACATATTCTTAATATCAACAGCATGTCGGAGACCAGTTGTGTGGGTCTAGTACTCACAAGAGAGCAGATGGGAAGGAGAACCCATCCCATGCAATATCAGAATGGGTAGGTCCTGGGGCATTCACCCACCCCTGCCATGGTCTCCTCTGGGCTGCCTACCACGTGTGACAGTCATGTGACTACAGCTACAAGCAAAATGAGTTTGCCTCCCAAAATGAGTTCTGTGGCCTCAGTTCTAAAGATCTGAAGCACTGCATTGCTAACTACAATGAAGTGTCACGCATTCTCAGCTTCAGGTATCAGACTCATAGCAAATTTGAGGTGAAAATCGCCAAGAAACTGCTTTGTTGCATGTCTTATGGAGACATAGGAAGGCCTACGGAAAAGCAAAAGACACGCCATCACAGAGAAGTTGGGTCCCAACTCAAGAGCTCTGGTTCTGTGGCCCTGGTAGACTGGCAGGGCCAATCTTGATGGCCATCAGACTTCACTGAGGTTGAATTAGGCTGTTGCCCACAGGGTCTGTCTCTTAGTTAAAGGAGTTTCCACTGTCACCCCCACCATGACTCACTAACACTAGTCTACAAATCCTAGGGGCAGGACCAAATCTCACAGAAAACTGTGAATGTGTCCCTAAGCTTCTTCTATGCAAAGCTAGTACTTCCTGTTGGTTAGGGTCTACGCCAATGAGTCCAAAGCTTGGGCAATACATGAACCAGTTTCTCACAGGGGAAAATTCTACTCCATGGTCAGAAACTAAACCTGTACGTCTAGCCAGACAGTTTGCAACTATGAACTTAATGAAATTAGTCAATTTTCTATTCAGTTTTTCTACTGTGTTAGCGAATGAATACGTCACTTTACACTGAGTCAGAACCAGTGTCTAAAGAAGTCAGTGGCTGGAACAAAGTAGCCAGGGGCTATCAGAGGAGAACAAGATAGGAAAAAATTTCATCTGAAAAAGCAGAAAAATTAAAAGTAACAAAATCTGAAAAGCCTCCTATAATTACAGCAAGCCAGACACAGGTGTACTCAAAGCTCTGTATTCTATAACTGCAAAGGAAAATTGATGTGTTCTTGGGAGCCTCTGAATTTAGGGATGAGAAATTGAACTAAAGAAATACCAAAAGCCATTTCTAGAGGAGATACTAAAAATAGTAAGAGAAGCTAAATCTCAACTCTTCTCACTGAAAAAATCTCCCTTGAAACAAGCTCAGGACATCCTCACACTAGTAAAGGAAGTGAGAAATATGAGAGAAACCACCGGTGAACTGAGACCAAGATGAGGAGGGGTGGCCTGAGAAAAGAAAAGTGTCTCATTCACTGTGATGGGAAGCGTGGATTAGCACATTTCTGGAAAGCAGTGGGGCGACATAGTTGTCAAAATCCTTCAAACTATGTATTATCTTTGACTTACTCACCTTACTTATAGCCATCTACCCTAAGAAAATAATTTAAAAGGCAGAGAATAGGCATGTCACAGAATTATTTATAATCCTGAATATTCACTGGGGCTGAAACTCCAACACTTTGGCCACCTAATGTGAAGAACTGACATCTGAAAAGGCCCTGATGCTGGGAAAGATTGAAGGTGGAAGAAGGGTATGACAGAGGATGAGATGGTTGGATGGCATCACCGACTCAATGGACATGAGTTTGAGTAAACTCCTGGAGTTGGTGATGGACAGGGAGGCCTGGCGTGCTGCAGTCCATGGGGTCACAAAGAGTCAGACATGACTGAGTGACTGAACTGAACTGAGACATCTAAGAAGACAATAGGACAATACACACTATAGAAAATTATGCATTTATTTAAATTGCACTTTTGAGATAAATCAGTAATATGAGAATATGGTCATAATATATTAGTAGATGCAATATAAGTAGAATTATCTTAGGTTATTAATGAATATTTTTGGAAGGAAATACAATATTAATAATGGTTCTTCCTCAATTGTAGATTTGGAGTTCACCTTACTAAATTTTCTGCAACAAACCAGGATTACTTTTATGATCACCATAAAAGTTTTTTTTTTTTTGAAAGAAAATTTTAAAGTTTATGCCACAATGCTGGAGAGAGGGAATAGAAGAATACAAAACTGCATAAGAAAAAAGGGTCTGAAAGGAAACACTTAAAATATTAAGATGTTAATTTTATTGTTTCGCTGCTAAGTCACTTCAGTCGTGTTCAACTCTGTGCAACCCCATAGACGGCAGCCCACCAGGCTCCGCCATCCCTGGGATTCTCCCAGCAAGAACACTGGAGTGGGGTGCCATTTCCTTCTCCAATGCATGAAAGTGAAAAGTGAAAGTGAAGTCGCTCAGTAGTGTCCGACTCTTCGCGACCCCACGGACTGCAGCCCACCAGGCTCCTCCGTCTATGGGATTTTCCAGGCAAGAGTACTGGAGTGGGGTGCCATTGCCTTCTCCGTTTATTGTTTTATATTGCTACAAAAATTTTTTTCTACTTTTTGGTATTTTTATATTTTTCTTCAAGGAAAATAAATCTTTTTTAAAACTGGAAGTAATGTTTCTAAATTTTCTCATTAAGGATAATGAAACCACTCAGGAAATGTATAAAGGACTTCTTTCTATTTGGTCTTTTATTGAAAGATGTAATAAGATGAGAGAAACCTTTCATGTTGCTTCTAAAATTGGCCACCAGACCCAAAATGTATACCATTTGTTTGTTTCTCTGCCAAGTTCACAATGTTTAATAAATTAATTACAAAAGTTTTATTATCAAGTTTGCCTTGTATTACTAAGTGAATACATTCAAGCATTTCATAAGCAAATCATATCTATTGTACAATGCAGTGGCTTTAAAATATACCTCAAATTATAAATATTTATAACCAGTAATCATTCCCTATGGTCTTCTTTTTAAGCTACCATATATACATCTCATAACTAAATTAATGGCACAATGTTTAAAATAATCATCAATCTGCATAATTCCTGAGAGAGGCAAGAAAGGAAGGAAAGCAAATATAAGATACAGTCATTCCTCAGTATCCATGGAAATTGGTTCCAGGAACCCCTTCAGATACCAAAACCCCTAAATGCTCAAGTCTGTTACATAAAATGGTGTATTATTTGCTTATAACCTTCATTTGTTGTTATTCATTCACTTAGTTGTGTCTAACTATTTGTGACCCAATGTACTGCCGCATGCTAGGCTTCTCTGTTCTTCACTATCTCCTGTAGTTTGCTCAAACTCATGTCCATTGAATCAGTGATGCCATCCAACCATCTCATCCTCTGTCACCCCCCATTTTCCTCCTGCCCTCAATCTTTCCCAGTATCAGGGTCTTTTCCAAAGAATCAGGTCTTCACATCAGGTGGCCAAATTGGAGCTTCAGCATCAGTCCTTCCAATGAGTATTCAGGGCTGATTTCCTTTAGGATGGACTGGTTGGATCTCCTTGCAGTCCAAGAGACTCTCAAGAGTCTTCTCCAGCACCACAGTTTGAAAGCAACAATTCTTCAGCACTATAACCTATATACATCCTCTTGTATGATTTAAATCATCTCTAGATGACTTATAACACTTAATAAGTATAAATGCAATGTAAATAGTATTATAGATACAGTGTACTTGCTATGCAAACAGTTTCAAATACAATGTAAATACTATGTAAATAGTTGTCAGTGTGCGGCAAACTCAAGTTTTGCCTTTTGAAACTTTCTGGGATTTATTTTATCTTTTTCTGTTTTTGATCTGCAATTGGTTGAATTCATGGATGTGGAGCCCAAAGATACAGAGGACTGACTATAGTCTATCACTGTCTCTTACTGAGTGAGCTGACCACAGACAGCCTCACCAAAATACGCAATTGGTTTCTTCTTTATGCAGGAATCTCCAGAAAGATCACATGGAACCCCTGTATCTATGAACAGTCCATCGTGGGAGCAGGGGAGAGAATTTATCCACCACGTTCTTTCTGTCTACTGTCTCTACTAGACCAAGGGTTCCTCTACACTTCTGGGTATGTAAACACTTCTGGTGTATTAGTGTTACTCAACCTCTCTAATTAGCCCCTTGCACAGTCAGATTCCCACGCCACTTTCCAACAGTTCTTCTGAGCTTGGACTTGGTAGAAAGGCAGAGTTGCTGCAGTTCCTGCCCAGTGAGCATAGTGGAATCATATACAGGGAGAGCCCTCACGCTGAACAGGCTGGGACAGCTGGCAGTGTTAAAGAGAATAATGATGGCCAAGGGTACTCCCCTGAGCAAATAGCCAGGGCCCAGAAGAGGGAGTCAAGCACATCTGAAGATGTCCATTAACTTGGACCTCACAGCCCTACACCTAATGTTCGCACAGCACCCTTCCTATTATCCTGACAACTAGGTAACAGAGAATTGACTCATTCCCCCCACTGCTGTTAAGAAACAGCTACTTCTTTCCTTTTATCACCATTCTTCATCTTGAGTTACTCCATCTGGTTTACATTTCTTCCCAGAAAGCTCTTGATGCCCTTATTTCCAAACTCTTCTCTGTACATGAAGCTATTTCTTTCCCACCAATTTTTGTAATCCCTGCTGGAAAATACACCCAGAGGCCCTGGGCTTCTGCCCATTCTGCTTTTCATTATTGCAACTGCAATGTGGTTAAACCAGTAATGTGGAAACCATGTGTGTACATTTGCATTGTATTCTACTCCAACATTTGATAAGAGAAGGTTTAACAAACACACAAGCACACGTGACACACACTTCTCCTCTGGGCGGTGCAGGGTTTGAATGAAGACATGATGACATCTCTGGGACAGGAGGAACAGAGAAGAAATGCCCGGGTCTGAAGTATAAGCTTTCCAATTTCAAAATGGAAACTATTTCAAAAATATTTCACTAAACCCTTATGTGCAGGTGACAAAAACCTTATGAGAAACATGAAAAATTTTAAAAACAGGCCATTAATAAATAAAAACATTTTCCCCACAGACAAACCAGGCCTTGAGTCCTTTATCCAAGGCCCTCTTTTGACATTTCCAGGATTCTTTTATTTATATTCAAGCTCATTGAAAAAATTGTCCCCAAGTTACCACACAATCACTTTTTGCGGTTTTTCTCCTTTCCTCTTGATTAGTTTTTCTCTTCAGACCTTTGGCTGACTGTTTTTCTACTGTTACCAGGGCTGAAGTTCCTACTGCAGTTAACAGAACGATGAGTAGCAATGCTGTGTTCTCAAATTGTTTCACCATGATCAGAAAAGGACCATTTAGAGATTGATCTCCCCATCAGAGAACCATGTCACACAATCTCTCTGCTCTGCAACTTACCACAAGATTGATGGTAAATATAATATATATGAAAATGAAGGTGGAAATGTATGCAAAGCTCAAGTGGTGGAGCAGGGTGCTGGAAACGATGTTGTGTGGTACATCACTTCCTTGGAATTTCTCATTTTCAGGACACTGACTCTAAAATTACTGCAGTCGTGGTATTTAATGTTCCTGTGTTGGGACTTGAGAGTTTTTTAAGAAATGATTTGAAGTCGGAAAAACAAAACTGACTTATTTGAACCAAGACTATAGTGTGACAAAAAAAAAGATCGCAAGGAAATAAGGTATAAACATACACACACTTACAGTCAGCTTAATACTCTATTGGTAGAACATCAAGGAGGGTATCAGCAAAAGAAGAAACAGAGCATAATAGTAAACTTATGAAGCTTAAGTTCAAAGGCCTTGGGAAGGACCTAGCAACATGGTCAGAGGTTTTCGTAAAATTTGCAAAAATAAGTTATTTTAACCAAGATGATTAAGAATGCTGTCTCTCTCTCCAATTTCCCCACTGTATTAAAGAAAAAAAAAGAGACAGGGCCCAAATAAGCACAATAAGAAATGAAAGATGAGAAATAAAAACCAATACCAGAGAAATTTTTAAAAATCTCAAGAGAATACTATGAACAGTTATATGCCAACAAACTGGACAATGTAGAAGAAATGGACAAATTTCTAGTAACATTCAATCAGCCAAGACTTATTCAAGAAGAGAGAATTCGAACAGATCCATCTTTAGAAATAAAATTAAATTTGTAATTAAAAAAAAAACACCCTGGAGAAGGAAATGGCAACCCACTCCAGTATTCTTGCCTGGAAAATGCCTTGGACAGAGGAACCTGTCCATGGGGTCACAAAGAGTCGGACACAACCGAGTGACTTCACATGATGTTTTAATAACAAGGATCTGGATTTCTTTCTTCCTTTCTTTCTTTTTCTGGACTGAATAACATTCCATTATATGGCTGTATCACTTTTGATTTATCCATTCATCAGTTGAGGTACATTTGGGTTTCTGCTTTTTGACTCTTGAATGATGTTGCTCTGAATATTTATTTACATGTTTTTGTGTAGGCACAAGCTTTCATTGAATGCTTCTAGACTTATACTTTTAGTTACCATAAAACAAATCAAACCAAATGAAAACATTACCTTGAAGCAACAGTAGTCCCAGGGATCCTGATACTTGTGGTTGGGGATATTGGACTAACAGGATCCCGAGTTTGCTTCATTTTCTTTTTTTTATCTTCCCTCCATCTCAAGCTCAGAGTATATCCTTTGTAACAGTTTATAAAATTTAGTTGGCTTGCTGGGCAGGCAGGAAGCTGAAATAAAGATTACCATCTAAAAAAAACAAAAAACACCCAACAGAAGTCCAGGACCAGATAGCTTCAGAGGGAAATTCTACCAAACATATTAGCTTGGTGCAAAAATAACTGTAATTTTGCACTGTTGAACTTTACTGTTTGATATTGAAATACAGTCTTAGATGTGGTTATGTTATACATCATTTTAATGTGCATTTCTCAATTTTATTTTTTTTGCTAAGGATATTACTTGTTGTTTATTTTATATTTATTTTAGACTATGGAAATAACATTAGACAAAAAGCAGATTCAAGTGATTTTCTTATTTGAGTTCAAAATGGGTTGTAAGGCAATGGAGACAATTTGCAACATCAACAATGCATTTGGCCCAGGAACTGCTAATGAACATACAATGCAGTGGTGGTTTAAGAAGTTTTGCAAAGGAAACAAGAGCCTTGAAGGTGAGAAGCACAGTGGCTGGCCATCGGAAGTTGACAATGATCGATTGAGAGGATCATCAAAGCTGATCCTCTTAAAACTACACAAGAAGCTGCCGAAGAACTCAACATCAACCAATCTACAGTTGTTTGACATTTGAAGCAAATTGGAAAGGTGAAAAAGCTCGATAAGCAGGTACCTCATGAGCTGATCGCAAATCAAAAAAAAAATCATCATTTTGAAGTATCGTCTTCTCTTATTCTACAACAATAATAATGATTTCTCAATTGGAGTGTGATGCAATGAAAAGTAGATTTTATACCACAACCAGCGATGACCAGCTCAGTGGTTGGACTGAGAAGAAAGCTCCAAAGTACTTCCCAAAGCCAAACTTGTGCCAAAAAAAGGTCATGGTCACTGTTCAGTGGTCTGCTGCCCATCTGATCCACCACAGCTTTCTGAACTCCAGAGAAACCACTACATCTGAGATGTATGCTCAGTGAGCTGATGAGGTGCACCAAAAACTACAAGGCCTACAGCAGGCATTGATCAAGAGTTCAGTTCAGTCACTCAGTCGTGTCCAACTCTTTGTGACCCCATGGACTACAGCACACCAGACTTCCCTGTCCATCACCAAGCAGAGCTTGCTCACACTTATGTCCAGCGAGTCAGTGATGCCATCCAACCATCTCATCCTCTGCTGTCCCCTTCTCCTCCCGCCTTCAATCTTTCCCAGTTCAAAAGTATCAATTCTTCGGCACTCAGCTTTCTTTATAGTCCAACTCTCACATCCATGTATGACTACTGGAAAAACCATAACTTTGACTAGACAGACCTTTGTTGGTAAAGTAATGCCTCTGCTTTTTAATATGCTGTCTAAGTTGGTCATAACTTTTCTTCCAAGGAGTAAGCATCTTTTAATTTCATGGCTGCAGTCACCATTTGCAGTGATTTTGGAGACCCCAAAAATAAAGTCTGACACTGTTTCCATTGTTTCCCCATCCATTTGCCATGAAGTGATGGGACTGGATGTCACGATCTTAGTTTTATGAATGTTGAGTTTTAAGCCAAAATTTTCACTCTCCTCTTTTACTTTCATCAAGAGGGTCTTTAGTTCTTTGCTTTTTGCCATAAGGGTGGTGTCATCTGCATATCTGAGGTTATTGATATTTCTCCTGGCAGTCTTGATTCCAGCTTGTGCTTTATCCAACCAGGCATTTCACATGATGTACTCTGCATATAAATTAAAAAAAGAAGGGTGACAATATACAGCCTTAACGTACTGCTTTCCCAATTTAGAACCAGTCTGTTGTTCGATGTCCAGTTCTAACTGTTGCTTCTTGACCTGCATATGGATTTCTCAGGAGGCAGATAAGGTGGTCTGGTATTCCCATCTCTTTAAGAATTTTCCACAGTGTGTTGGCATCCACACAGTCAAAGGCTTTGGTGTTGTCAATAAAGCAGAAGTAAATGTTTTTCTGGAACTCTCTCTCTTTTTCAATGATACATCGGATATTGGCAATTTGATCTCTGGTTCCTGTGCCTTTTCTAAATCTAGCTTGAACATCTGGAATTTCACAGTTCGTGTACTGTTGAAGCCTGGTTTGGAGAAATTTGAGCACTGATTAGCAGAATCGGCCCAATTCTCCATGAAAATGCCCAGCAACATGTAACACAACCAACGCTTCAAAAGTTGAACAAATTGGTCCACAAGGTTTCCTTCATCTGCCATATTCACCTGACCTCTCACCAATTGACTACCACTTCTTCAAGCATCTCGACAACTTTTTACAGGGAAAATGCGCCTACAACCACAGGAGGCAGAAAATGCTTTCCAAGAATTCATTCAATCCTAAAGCACTGATTTTTATGCTATAGGAATAAACAAACTTATTTCTCATTGGCAAAAATGTGTTGATTGTGATGGTTCCTATTTTGATTAATAAACATATGCTTGAACCTAGTTATAATGATTAAAAATTCACAGTCTGAAACTGCAATTACATTTTCATCAACTTAGTATAAAGAACTAATACCTCTCCTTCCCAAACTATTCCAAAAAAAAAAAAAAAGAAGGAGGAAACACTCCAAAATTCATCCTATGAGGCCACCATTATCCTGATTCTGAAACCAGGCTAAACACTACAAAGGAAGAAAATCAAAGGCCAATATCTTTGATGAATATAGATGCAAAAATCCTCAACCAAATAACAGCAAATTGAATCCAGCAATATATAAAAAGGACCATACACCATGGTCATGTTGGATTTACTCCAGGGTCACAAGGATGGTTCAGTGTATGCAGATCAATCAATGTGATACACCACAGTAACAAAAGGAAAGAAAAAAATCACATGATCATCTTAACAGATGCAGAAAAAGCATTTGACGAAATTCAACATCTACACATTCATCCCTGGATTGGGAAGATTACAACCCACTCCAGTATCCTTGCCTGGAGAATTCCATGAGCAGGGGAGCCTGATGGGCTATAATTCATAGAGTTGCAAAGAGGTGGACATGACTGAGCAACTAACACTTTAACATCCACTCATGATAACAACTCTCATCAAAGTGAGGGCAGAGGAAACATATGTCAACATAACAAAGGCCACTTACAACAAACCTACAGTCAACACCACATGCAATGGTGAGGAAGCTGAAAGCTTTCCCACTAAATTCAGGAATACAAGAATATCTATTATCACTACCTCTATTTAACATAGTATTGGAAGTCCTAGCTATAGATAAGAAAAAGAAATTAAAATATTCAAATTGGAAGGGAAGAGGTAAAACTATCACTATCTACAGATGGCACAATACTTTATATACAAAATCTTAAAATTTTGATCCCAAAACTATTAGAACTAATAAATGAGTTAGACAAGGTTGCAGGATACAAGATTAATATATATATAGAAATCTGCAGCATTTCTATACAGTAACACTGAAATATCAGAAAGAAAAACTAAAAAAAAAAGCCCATTTAAAATTGCATCAAAAAGAATAAAACAACAGGAATAAACTTAACCAAGGACATAGAAGACCTATAATCTGAAAACTATAAAGCACTGATTAAGGAAACTGAAGGTGATAGAAAGAAATGGAAAGATATCCTGTGTTCTTAGATTGGAATAATTTTAATATTATTAAAATGAACATAACAGTTGGTTGAGTCCCTTTGCTGTTTACCTGAAACTATCACAATATTGTTAATCAGCTATACTTCAATATAAAACAAAATGTTTAACAAAATAAATTTACCCATCTATAGTGGAAAAAAAGACCATACTACTGAAGGTAATCTACAGATTCAATGCAATCCCTATCAAAATACCAACAGCATTTTTCACAGAGCTAGAACAAATAATTTTAAGATTTGTATGGGAATACAGAAGACCCCAAATAGCCAAAACAATCTTGAGAAAGAAGAATGGATCTAAAGGAACTATATTGCCTGACTTCAGACTATACTACAAAGCTACAGTCATCAGAATAATATGGTACTGGCATAAAAACAGACCTGTAGATCAATGGCACAGAATAGAAGAGTCCAAAGATAAACTCATGCATTTACGGTCAATTAATATATTACAAAGGAGGCAATAATACACAATAGAGAAAAAACAGTCTCTTCAATAAGTGGTGCTGGGAAAACCAGACAGCTACACGTAAAAGAATGAAATTAGAACAGTCTCTACCACCGTATACAAAAGTAAACTCAAAAATGGATTAAAAGACCTAAATATAAGACTGGAAACTATAAGACTATGAGAGGAAAACAAAATAGAACTTTCTTTGACATAAATTGCAGAATATTATTTTGGATCAGTCTCCTAAAGTAAAGAAAATAAAAGCAAAAAGAAACAAATGGGTCCTACTTAAACTTAAAAGCTTTTGCACAGCAAAGGAAAAAAAAAATTGATTTAAAAAAAATCTATAGACTGGAAGAAAATATTTGCAAATGATGTGACTGACAAGGGATTAATATCTAAAATATATAAACAGCTCATACAATTCAAGATCAAAGGGAAAAAAACAAATAATCTAATCAAAAATTAGCAAAAGACTTACATAATAAACACTTTCCAAAGATGGCTAACAGGCACATGAAAAGATGCTCAATGTCACTAAATTATTAGAGAAATGCAAATCAAAACAACAGTGAGATATTACCTCACACCTCTCAGAATGACCATCATCAAAAAGTCTACAAATAACAAATGTTGGTGAGGATGTGGCGAAAGGAGAGCTCTTGTACACTGTTGGTGAGAATGTAAACTGGTATATCTACCACCTGCAATGCCCAAGATGTATTTCAATCCCTTGGTCAGGAAGACCATCTGGAGAGGGAAATGGCAACCCCTTCCAGTATTTTTGCCTGGGAAATCCCACGGACAGAGGAGTCTGGCAGGGTACAATCCATGAGGTCACAAAAGTTGGATACTACTGAGCAACTAAACCATCACCATTGTGGAAAACAGTATGGAGTTGCCTCAAAAAACTAAACACAGGAACTATCATATGACCCAGCAATTCCACTCCTGGGCATATATCTGAAAAAGATGAAAGCTCTAATTCAAAAAGATACAAGCAACCCAATGTTCATAGCAGTGCTATTCACAGTGGCCAAAACATGCAAGCAACCCAAGAGCTCTTTAACAGATGAACGGATAAAGAAGATGGGGTACATTACACATATGCAATGGAATATCGTTGTTGTTCAGTCACTAAGTCGTGTCTGATTCTTTGCATCCATGAACTGTAGCCCTCCAGGCTCCTTTGTCCATGGGATTTCCTAGGCAAGAAATACAGGAGTGGATTGCCATTTCCCTCTCCACGGGATCTTCCTGACCCAGGAAGTGAATCACATCTCCTGCATTGCAGGCAGGTTTTTCACCACTGAGCCACCTGGGAAACCCCTATATACTGTTACAGATTATTTAGCTATGTAAAAACCACAAAAAAAGTCAGAAAAAACATGGTAGATTTGGAAGAAATATTAGCAACAAGCATAGCAAATGGTAATTATTTATAATATGTAGGTAGGTTTAAGAAAGAATGACAAAAAACTCAAATAACCACTCCCTCTCTCCACATTTGGCCAAGAATAGGAGGCAACTGACAGAAGAGTTCATCTGAAAGTCCAATTAAGTAATAAATACAAGATGGTCAACTTTACCAGTGGTCAGAGAAAAGAAAATTAAGGTAACAGTGATGTGTTACTACTATACACTTCAGATTGGCAAAAGTTAGAAAAAGCGATATCTATTGCCGTAAAGTAGGCAGGGACAAGGAGTTTCTCATATTCTTCTGACGGAAATGTGAATTGTTAGTCTGTTTGGAAGCACCTTGGCAGCATCTATGAAAATTCTTTAAAAAGTGATACCTTTAAAACCACCAGTCCAAGTACTAGAAACCCTATAGATATAATAACATCAAGATACAGATAAAAGAATGCTTATAGCAGTTCACATTGCAACAAAAAAAGCAGGAGGCAAATTAAGTGGGCATCAAAAGGGAAATGTTGAATTCATAATGGTCTATTTATACTGTGAAATATTACACAGCTATTAAAATAGTTAGAGCTAACCAGGGGTTGATAGAGATTGCTATCCAAATAGGGAAGTACAGAATACAAAGAACAAGACCCTGAGAGGTATACACAACATGGGAAATTTGGAGTAAGCGGTAGGAATGAGAATGGGAAATGAGGAAGAGAAGAGGCAGGTGTGCATATGTGAGTGCATATGTATGTGAGGTGTATGTATCAACCGGTAAAGAATCCGCCCGCAATGCAGGAGACCTGGGTTCAATCCCTAGGTTGTGAAGAAGGGAAAGGCTACCCACTCCAGTATTCTGGCCTGGAAAGTTCCTTGGACTGTATAGTCCATGGGGCCACAAAGAGTCGGACACAACTGAGCGACTTTCACTTTCATGCATTAAAGAAATTGGGAAAGAAATCAGAGTTTGAGCTACTTAAACTGACTTACAGACATTTTGAAATTTAAGACTTTGGAAATAAAGCAAGGACAAGGAACGAGAGGTGGTCATGGTCCTGGGTGACTAAGGGGAAGCAGAAGTGAAGGCTGTCAGATCCCAGGGGGTAAGGAAAGACTCTGAGGCTTACAACCTCTGTGGGTGTTGGAAGCAGTTCAGGCCTTTGCTGAGAGTCAGCATTGAACTTGTGAGTCAGACAGAAGGCAAGTACAGGTAATGAGGGGCCAGAAGCTTACATAGTTCTTCAAGAGAATAGAAATCATGACTACTATAAATTAGATACAAAAGAACATTTAGAGTGTGAAAGAAATAGCATGTTGATTTTTAATATAGTGACTTTGAATTTTTTTTCATACTTTTCTTAGCATTTCTTGGGTATTTACTTTTATACCTGAAACTTGACTGATTTTTATCCAATTAAAAGTTGTTTGAGAGTTTATTAGAATTATACTAAATTCACATAATCATTTTGGATGATTTGACATTTTATGATATAATGTCTCCCACTTCAAGAAAGTGGTATGTCCTTCTGTTTGTTCAGATTTATTACATAGTTTTTCATGTAGGTCCCTTATTTTTCTTGTCAACTTTATGTTTTAATATTTCATTTTTTAATATTTTGTAATTTTATGTCACTATTTTGAACAAAATATTTCACCCACTTCCTTTTCTAGGTGTCATTGGGAAGAAAAAAGACTTTTTTTGTTTTCAATTATTTATTGAATCCAGTCACTTACAAATATTTTATTAATTTTTACAAGTTTTACTGGGACCTACTGTTTTCTGAGTACACTATTATATCATCAGCCAAAAAGAAATAAATAAATACATAAGTCATTTATCTCACTTTCTCTAGCACCAAGTAGGATCTTGTACTCAGCAAGCACTCTGTAAATGTTTTAGGAATGAATGAACCAATTCATAAATGGATGAACAAATGAAGTGGGCTAGAGATTATTCATGTGGTGCATTAAGGTTCTTTTCTATTGTAGCACCACTCTAATGAATAATTGATCTTCCTTTTGAATGCCACAGCCATTTCTTACCTAGAAACCACCTAAGTTTCCATATCTATTAAAAGAGAAGATGAATAAGTATGATGACCACAGGGAATATGTTTCTGATTAGTGAAGGATCTTCCTAAGCAACTTGCAGTGTATTCCTTGAGTTCCTCTTTTCATTTGAGCTCAGAGAGACTGTAAAGGAAAGTTTTTTGTTGTTCTGACCAGGAAAGAAGTAACAATCTGTCCCTTTACTTTAGAATATACTAAAAGGCTTAAGGAGGCAAATTAACGCTTTTATTGAATGAGGGCAGGAGCTACCCAAAGGTTCACTTGCAGGAGAATTCTGGTGAAAGGTCCAGAAGCACAAACAAGAAAATAAAAGAAGCTTAGGAAACTTTCTAAATCTGGGAGGAGAGTCAAAGAACAAAAAGTGCACAGACAATGACTGAGAGAAAGCCAAAGAGATAGTAATTTATGTATATGTGTTGTTGTGCACTTTAGCAGTGGTCCACAGTTATGCTTCCATAGTTATGTCTCACAAATATTGCATAATGGAATTGAAAGCATATGCTCACCTATCTAACCTCTGTAGATCAACTGTACTTAAGAAGAGCTAAACCACTAGGTCTATAATCTTAACCACAGCCAATCACCTTATGGCAGCAATTAGAGTTGTAAGTGTAATTTATTACTGAGGAGATTAACCATTATTGATGTTACAATCCCAAAATTCCAACTCAACTAAGTGTCAATCTGCATCATAATAAATAATAAATAGGTTCCAAATGCTAAAAGCTTCTGATCTGATAGTATAATAATATCACTTAATCCTGGAAGAGGTTTTTCAACAAACCACAGTAGCTCCCTGCTCTTTCACAAAATTAAAATATACATATACAAATGTATGAAAGCACATGAAGAATTTTCCACCACAAGAAATATTTTTGCTTTCAAAGACAGAAATGATGATCACCAGGCTAAAGAGCATGATACAAAGTGCTCCCCGCAAATGACCAACAAGAACTCCACGTACTATGACAATGAGGAATAAGAGTAAGTTCAAGATGCAGAAATAAATATAAACTCTGGCACAGATTACAAAAGATGGTTATCCAATGGTGACCAAACTGTTCTTCAAGGGAAAACAAAATGTTTCTATTAGAGAATCTAAAAGAAAATCTCTTGAGAGGCAGAGTACCAATGCAGTAATTGGCTAGGTAATCCCAAGTACTGCATCTGAGCTAATGCCGTGAAGCCAAATGAGAAGCATCAGCTTCTACACACACACCCCAGGCTACTGGGGAGGTCTGACACTTTGAAGCATCTCTTCACATTTTTAGCTGGTGAAAGGTTTATAAAGAAAATGTATCCCTGTAAACAAGCCTAGTCCTGCACACACACGAGTGCTCTGGGGATGCGCCTCAGGTCTCCAATTTGCTTTGTGTAGCAGCTGCCACCCTGCGGTCTGGCCTTGGCTCACAAGGTTAGTGCTGGTTGAAGTGCCCTTGCCTTCCTTTCTGAAGACCTGCATCCTTCTCATCTATTGTGTGTCTGCCAGACTCAGAATCACTTTCTTCCCTGGGCCAGACCATGCTTCAATTATTTTGATCACAGTGACTTAGAATTTGAAAACACTAAGAGACAGACCTCTCAAAATGGGTCATATGACCTTAATTCCTTATCAAAGGCAATGCTAGGAAGAGCCCAGTTACCTGTATTTCTGCCTGGCCTCTGCCCAGCAGCGAGAACATTCAGTCATCCAAATGGCCTGGAGCTCTTGAGCTGGGCTTCTCCATACAGTAATTGGAAGAGATAACAAAGGGTCTTCTTTGCAGCTCAGAACAGCACCCCTGAAGATGAGCAAGACAGTCACTCCAGCAAACTGACACAGTGATCCTTACTTTCTCAGGGACAGGACTGTGATTCAGATTAATGAAACACAACTAGAATTCCCTTCTCTATGTAGACTCTCAACAATCCTGGTTTACACCTATTGTCTCTGCATAATTATTTATGGTGCACCTTTGAACTCTCAAGAGTGTTCCACTGAGGGAAATGAGTTATATTGTCAACCTACTTATTCAAGATATCAAGGACAAATACCTTCTTAACCCACACAAGGTAGCATAAGCATCAACAAAGACAGTGTTCCTAGGTGACTTGAAAGACCAGGGCGGGGACTTAGAAATGGTGCTCATTCTTCTCTGGTGTAGATGTCAAGACTATTTTTCTGTGAGATTGCACAGCACTGAAAAAGATTAATCTGGGAGAGCTCATCTATTCCCATTGAAAGGAAAATTGTCTGTAAGACCGTATTGGTCAGGGTCCCAACAGGAAACAGATGACCCACCTAAACTAGGATTATTCAAAGAGAATTTATGACAGTGTGGTTACAGGGGGACCTCAAAGAGTAGTACCCTCCCTGGCGGCTCAGACGGTAAAGTGTCTGCCTGCAATGTGGGAGACCCGGGTTCGATCCCTGGGCCAGGAAGATTCCACTGGAGAAGGAAATAGCAACCCACTCCAGTATCCCTGCCTGGAAAATCCCATGGAGAGAGGAGCCTGGTAGGCTACAGTCCATGGGGTCGCAAAGAGTCAGACACAACTGAGCGACTTCACTTTCACTTTCAAAGAGTAGTGCAGAAGTCTTGACGCTTCATGCTAACCAAGCTGACATCATCCCAGAAAGGAGAGAGAGACAGCACCTTGTTAAAAAGGCTCCTTGAGAGGAGGAGAGACTCCTCAAGACACAGCTCAAGCCTCCTTCTCTTAGGACCCAATCCCACAAACAGTCTGGCACATGAAGATACCACGCTGCAGGACACATCCAGCACTCACACACACTGTGTTCTTACACACCCTTTCACAGTACAAATATGTCCTGTCTTTTCATCTAGACCTTTAACTCTCTGAAGGCAGAGACCATATCTCTTACCTCTGTATCGCAAGCATTGTAACACCAGTGGCTCTAAATCTTTTGTTTTCCCACCATAGCACATAATACCAATGATATTCACAGACAAGATGTTCCCCAAAGACAGTCCCCTGGGTCATGCATAATTCCCACTGGGCTCTACTGTTTCTCTCCACTCAAGGAAGCAGAACAAAATAAAGATGAGCAAGGTCAGGTCATTTCACAGATGGTCTTGAATCCAATCTGACTTTTTTTTCCAATGTAATATTTTTTCTTTTTTTAAATTAATTTTTATTGAAGTACAGTTGATTGAGCAAAGAATGCTCAAACTACCCCACAATTGCACTCATCTCACACGCTAGCAAAGTAATGCTCAAAATTCTCCAAACCAGGCTTCAACATGAACGGTGAACTTCCAGATGTTCAAGCTGGATTTAGAAAAGGTAGAAGAACCAGAGATCAAATTGCCAACATCCGTTGGATCATTGAAAAAGTGAGAGAGTTCCAGAAAAACATCTATTTCTGCTTTATTGATTATGCCAAAGGCTTTGACTGTGTGGATCACAACACACTGTGGAAAATTCTTAAAGAGATGGGAATATCAGACCACCTGACTTGCCTCTTGAGAAATCTGTATGCAGGTCAGGAAGAACAGTTAGAACTGGACATGGAACAACAGACTGTTTCCAAAAAGAAAAAGGAGTATGCCAAGGCTGTATATTGTCACCCTGCTTATTTAACTTATATGCAGAGTACATCATGAGAAACGTTGGGCTGGGTAAAGTACAAGCTGGAATCAAAATTGCTGGGAGAAATATCAATAACCTCAGGTATGCAGATAACACCACCCTTATGATAGAAAACGAAGAACTAAAGAGCCTCTTGATGAAAGTGAAAGCGGAAAGTGGAAAAGTTGGCTTAAAACTCAACATTCAGAAAACTAAGATCATGGCATCTGGTCCCATCACTTCATGGCAAATAGATGGGGAAACAGTGAAAACAGTGAGAGACTTTATTTTGGGTGGGCTCCAAAATCACTGTAGATGGTGACTGAAGCCATGAAATTAAAAGACGCTTACTCCTTGGAAGGAAAGTTATGACCAACCTAGATAGCATATTAAAAAGCAGAGACATTACACTTTGCCAACATATGTCCGTCTAGTCAAAGCTATGGTTTTTCCAGTGGTCATGTATGGATGTGAGAGTTGGACTATAAAGAAAGCTGAGCGCTGAAGAATTGATGCTTTTGAACTGTGGTGTTGGAGAAGACTCTTGAGAGTCCCCTGGACTGCAAGGAGATCCAACCAGTCCATCCTAAAGGAGATCAGTCCTGAAAATTTATTGGAAGGACTGAAGCTGAAGCTGAAACTCCAATACTTTGGCCACCTGATACTAAGAGTTGACTCATTGGAAAAGACCCTGATGCTGGGAAAGATTGAAGGCAGGAGGAGAAGGGGACAACAGAGGATGAGATGGTTGGATGGCATCACCAACTCAATGGACATGAGCCTGAGTAAACTCCAGGAGTTGGTGATGGACAGGGAGGCCTGGTGTGCTGCAGTCCATGGAGTCGCAAAACTGAACAGTTGGACACAACTGAGCGACTGAACTGAACCAATAGTTGATTTAATATTCTGACATACAAACTTTGATGATCTGTTACTATTGAGTGGTGTTTAGAGACATGTCACAACTGCTACTGCACACTGTGTGTTGTAATAGCACAAGTACAGAATGTGCTTGATGGTGAGATGCAGGACAGGGTCAACAAGGGGATAGGATGTATGAAAGGAAAAGTGTCTCCATCACTTCAAGCACAGGTGCAGGACCACAGAAGACACCCCAACCCCAGTATGCTACTGTCGGATCACAGAAGAGATTCCACATTTACAAAACCAGAAAAGGGGGCTAAAACATGCCTAAGACATGATCTAGTCCAATCCTGACATTTACAGATGATAAAAGCAGGTCATGTGATCTTCCTGTGATCACACAAGATACTAATCAAGACTACTGAAACCCTGAACTAAATTAAACATGATTTAAAAAAAACAAAATTCTTCTCTTGCCTGGGAACAAATGAATTCATTCGTACTTACCAAACAGATATTTACCGGGTGTCTGCCATGTGTAGGTAATGGAGGTACACAGTAAACAAAAATAAGGAAGGGCCTGCTCTCAGCTGGGGGTAGCATTTTATCTAGGTGAGCAAAGGCTTTCTGATAAAGCGATACAGGAGCGGAGAGGTAAAGGTAGGGGGGAGTCACGTGGGTCCCTGGGGCAAGAGTGTTCCAGGAAGTGGAGCACTGTATGCTTGGCGTGTTCCAGGTGAGAAGGCCATTGTGACCTGCCTGGAGGGGGAATGGGGGCAATGAGCTAGAGATGAGATTAGAGATTCGAAGCCAGGTGGCCAGATCATGAAGACTCTTGCATTTTGTGGCAAGTGAGATGGGACATCTCAGAGGGATTTTCAGCAGGAATATAACCTTATGTTTTTAAAATATCCACATAGATAGTATGTGGAGAAGAGACTTGGCAGAGCAAGAGGAGAAGCAAGGAGGGAGCTGATGCAGTGATCTAGGAAAGAGAGGAGGCGGCTTGGACTAGGGTGACAGACTTGAGGTGATGAAAGAGGTCAGATGCTGAGCATGTTGTTACAAGACCGCTGACAGGATTTGAGCACTGATTGAATGTGAAATGTGAGAGAAAGAAGGGAATGACAGATGAGGCCCACGTTTTTGACCTGAGCAACTGAAAGATGGAAGTGGACATTTACCAAGAAAGATGAATGAGAGAAAGCAGGTTTGGAGAGGAAGGTCAAGAGTTTTTCTGAAACACACTAGGTAGATCTGCCCTTTAGAAATCAAAGTGGATTGTCCCTCCATTCTCAAGAGTGTTTCTGAACACGCTAGTTGGATCTGCCCTTTAGAAATCAAAGTGGATTGTCTAGCAAGCAAGTGGACACACAGGTGTGGGGGTCAGAAGAGGGGCCGGGGGCA
This sequence comes from Cervus elaphus, assembly GCF_910594005.1. NCBI lineage: Eukaryota > Metazoa > Chordata > Mammalia > Artiodactyla > Cervidae > Cervus > Cervus elaphus. The sequence goes on along the minus strand of NC_057839.1, from coordinate 14,078,195 downwards.
TCAGCAGAGAGGCGGCAAACTGAGGCATCAGACACAAGGTGGGGGCAGACAAAGAGGAGCCCAGGACCGAGTCCAAGTTCAGGCACCAGGTTACTCCTCCCAAGCCTCACATTTGAACTTTAACTGAGACTTTCTGCAGAAAGCAGCTCTTCTGTCTCCTTCACCATAGGCTGAGAGACAACTCCCCGGTAGAAGGTCAATGAGCCTCTTCTGTCTACTTTGAGAAGCAACCCTTCACTTTCAGCCTGCCCACCAGCCTTAGCAAATGGCCACACCAGCAGGAAGAAGGGTGAAGGGCCCAAGGAACCAGCCCAGAGAACAGAAGCACTGCCCCTGAGGGATGGTGCCTACGAGAATGGAGGGACGCCTGCCAGACCCCTCCCAGATATTGGTAACAAGCCATCTCCAAATAGTGTGAGCAGTAAGAAGAGCAGAGGCACACCAAGTCAGCAGGCAAGCAGACTTCATGCTGAGGGGCACGGGCAGAGTAGGGCGGGCATCTGATCACGGTCCTAAGTTGTGACGATCAAGTCCTTCACACTGTAAAGGACAATGGCTGGCAATAAGAACTGAGAGTTACAGATACTGCAAGTTGAACCATTTTTGTTGCCAAGGACAGAAAAGAGCAGTGGGTCCTGATACTCAGCTGAGACGGGGGCTTCAGCTGGGCTCTGGGAAACCCCTTGTAGATCATTCAACTTCTCCGAGAGTTGGCTTTCCCTCCATTATGAGTTGGGAATGGTTAAATGGACTTTCTTCAGGAAGAAAATTTTTTCAGAAATAACTTGTGAAGAATTAGTTTCTGAGTAAAAATAGCACTACCACATTAAGTTTTAGAGAGTTAAAAATAGGTAAACTCCCATTGTGATGAACTCAAGGAACGTGCCAATTATTTTAATGAACTAAAGTGGTGCAAAATTAACACATTGCTAGAAACCACGTTGCAGGTTGAGGAATCTGGAGGCGAGAGAATGCCAACATCCGGCTTCTGTTAATAAATCCACAAGCAAAAGGAATTAAACCCAGCTGGGGAAAGAAATGTCATGAATATACAAACACATATATTCCCCCTTTCTCTCACTAGATGCTGGACTTTTGTTGTATATGCCTTTTAAAATTAATTATTGGGATTATGAGGTGGCACCTAATTAGATGGCTAGTCCTTCTAGGTGGAAAATGATTTGCTGAAGAAACTAACTCAATCAGATTATTATTGCACATGATTGACTGAAGCTAGAGCAAGAAAGCACTGTTTGTGGAGTATAATGAAACAGCCTAAGTAATCTTTTGAAGTAAGAGAGAGAGAGATGCCCATATTTTATGCTCTACAGATTTCTAGCTATGTGACCTTGGGCAAGTTGCTTTATGTCTCTGTGTCTTGGTTTCTACTTCTATAAAATGAAGATGTAGCACTTATTTCATAGGGTTATGAGAACCGAATGTGATGATAAATGTACAGTACTTAACACATGCTTGAAAATATCTACTTTTGCTTTATTGACTATGCAAAAGCATTTGACTGTGGATCCCAACACACTGTGGAAAATTCTTAAAGAGATGGGAATACAAGACCACCTGACCTGCCTCCTGAGAAATAAAGAAACAACAATTAGAACTGGACATGGGACAACAGACTGGTTCCAAATAGGAAAAGGAGTACATCAAGGCTGTATATTGTCACCCTGCTTATTTAACTTATATGCAGAGTACATCATGAGAAACGCTGGGCTAGAAGAAGCACAAGCTGTAATCAAGATCGCCAGGAGGAATATCAATGACCTCAGATATGCAGATGACACCACCCTTATGGCAGAAAGTGAAGAAGAACTAAAGAGCCTCCTGATGAAAGAAAATGAAAGAGGAAAGTGAAAAAGTTGGCTTAAAACTCAATATTCAGAAAACTAAGATCATGGCATCTGGTCCCATCACTTCATGGCAAATAGATGGGGAAACAGTGAAAACAGTGAGAGACTTTATTTTGGGCAGGCTCCAAAATCACTGCAGATGGTGACTGCAGCCATGAAATTAAAGGATGCTTGTCCTTGGAAGAAAATCTATGACCAACCTAGACAGCATATTAAAAAGCAGAGACATTACTTTACCAAAAGGTCTGTCTAGTCAAAGCTATGGTTTTTCCAGTAGTCATGTATGGATGTGAGAGTTGGACTATAAATAAAGCTGAGTGCCAAAGAATTGATGCCTTTGAATTGTGGTGTTGGAGAAGACTCTTGAGAGTCCATTGAACTGCATGGAGATCCAAAGCTGAAACTCCAATACTTTGGCCACCTGATGTGAAGAACCAACTCATTGAAAAAGACCCTGATGCTGGGAAAGATTGAAGGCAGGAGAAGGGGACAACAGAGGATGAGATAGTTGGATGGCATCACCGACGCAATGGACGTGAGTTTGAGTAGGCTCCAGGACTTGGTAATGGACAGGGAGGCCTGGCATGCTGCAGTCCATGGCGTTGCAAGGAGTTGGACATGACTGAGTGGCTGAACTGAACTGAAAGCAGCTATGAACCATTCATATAATGCATCATGCAAAACATGGATTTAGTTTTACTGTCTAGAAAGCTTTCTTAGAATGGTACTAATTGTGTTGGGATTTAAATGAAAAGGACAAGCAAGAGACATCTGAAATGCCAATGCAGCTACCAAGGCATTCTCTGATAAGTTCAGATCCTAACAGGCATATATAAAAGAAGGAAAGAAGGATACAGATCCAAAACAAGCTGTTTTTAGTAGCATAAACTAAGGACCTGGCAATAACATGCAAAATGAACAGAGGCTTGCCTCATCGAAAAAGAGATCAGATTTGAGGTTACCAGAGGTGGAAGGGAAGGACAAGGGGATTGGATGAAGTTGGCAAAAGGTATAAACTTGTAATTTTAAGATAAATAAGTACTAATGACAAAGACAAAAATATTTTAATTATCTCTTTAAGGAAAAGGTATATTATATTAATGAAAGACTGTAAGACACCATCAATATTCCAATTAAAACTTGCAACTTGAAATTTCAAAGATGAAATGATACTTGACAAAAATCAAGAATAGAGAAAATCGGTTCAATGGCCAAATGTGGATTAATTTGTTTTCAATGTCCTGGGGAGAGGGAGGACCTTCTGGACTGAAAAAGCATTGACAACACTGTTTGGGCATGCTAAGTCACTTCAGTGATGTCCACCTCATTGCAACCCTATGGACTGTAGCCCATCAGGCTTCTCTGTCCATGGGATTCTCCAGGCAAGAATACTGGAGTGGGTTGCCATTTCCTCCTCCAGGGTATCTTCACAACAGAGGGACTGAACTGATGTCTCTTGGGTCTCTTGCATTGGCAAGCGGGTTCTTTACCACACGTATCCACATTCCAACAAGGAAGGATGGCTGGTTGCTAGAAAGCTGTACAGGCAGGCCCAGGGATTAATATAGTATGATGTACATACCTACAATGTGAGAATTTTTTGGTCAGTGTTTAGCAAAATCATTATGTTAGAAAATCCATTCACTATTTTTTTTTTATGAATTACACACCATTTAGGGTTGCCAGATTTAGAAAATAAAAATACAGGTCATCCAGTTAAATTTAAATTGCAGATAACAATAATTTTGAGCACAAATATGTTCCATGCAATATGTGGCAACCCAAACACTGTGCCATCAGTAACTTGTCACTTAAGTAGGACCGGATGCAAGGAAGGAAGCAACTTCCTTTGATTTTGGCAGAGAGCACAAGTTCTGTGTGACATTCTGCATCCTGTTTCTGAGGAAGGCATTCAGCATTGATCACTTTCGTTGACTTTGTCCACTGGGTTCCAAACACACACATACATGTGCACACACACACAAAATTATGTATAAAACAACTTTTGATATGAAAATCCTAACACAGTAAATGGATTTTTTTCCCAAAGGAGGGTAAGGACCTCTGGTTGAATGGAGAAGTTAGGGGTATGACGAAGGAAGATGGAGAGTCTAGATCTCTGCTCATTTATCCATCATCTCTGCCCTCAAAGCAGCCCCTAATAGATCTCCTTGGGACAAAGGGACTCTCCAGAACAGATGGAGAACAGTAATCATTTATCTTGTCAGACCTACCAAATTTTACATAAAATCGAATGCCCATATCCGCTTAATGTAAGCGTTACTTGTACATGGCCTTGCCTATGCCAGAGTTTCTCTTTACTGACAACAATAGCATTGAACTCCCACAAGAGAAACACTGGAGTTCTACTGAGTCATCTCAATCCTTCTTCTGCCATAATCATTCTGTTGCCTGAGTCTGCTGCTGTTTGCTTTGCAACAACTGTGCCTCTGATATGAAAGAAGCAACTAAAAACAGAGTCCCCAACTTCATCTTCTCCACATGTTAACAGGAAACCGAAATAAACCTCCAGATGCTTTAAGTAAATTTTCTAGTCATCATCTAGATACTTTTTAGCACAAAAATATAGGCAACACTCTCCATGTTAGCCCTTCCTCTCAGAGTTGGTGTAGAAGAATGTTCTCATGGTGGGGACAAGAAACACTGCTGCCATATAGAAGTCTTTTGCTTCACGCATTCCTACAACCATCTGCAAGACTTCCACGCCATTTCCTGCAGACTTACCTCCATTTGGTACGTAAGGAATGTCCTTGAACAGAGTTTTCAGGTTTTTTCCAAGTATTTGTTGTTCTTGTCCACCATAATCTATTTTTAATGTGCTTCCCCCTGACCCTTGTCTGGGAGCAATCATTCACTATGATTTTACCCCAACCCATTCCTCACAAAAGACCTTGTATTTTTGAAAGAAGCACCACAGAGCCATTCCCAAAGCACATGCAGAACATCCTGAAAGTGAAAGTGAAGTCGCTCAGTCTTGTCCAATTCTTTGCGACCCCATGGACTGTAGCCTACCACACTTCCCCATCCCTGGGATTTTCCAAGCAAGAGTATTGGAGTGGGTTGCCATTTCCTTCTCCAGAGGATCTTCCCAACCCAGGGATTGAACCCAGGTCTCCTGCATTGTAGGCAGACGCAGGGAAGTCCAAAGAACATCCTTGACCAGCTTAAAAAGCCAACTTCAAACCAATGGACACTACCTTTCATTTAAGGATATATGCCCATTCAATTTGCTCATTGAAAGGTATTCACCTATTTTTCAAAAGCTACTGAAACTAATAAGTGAATTTAATAGAGTTGTAAGATTCAAAATCAATACACAAAAATCAATTATATTTCTATATCCTCGCAACAGAGAATCACAGACTGGAAAAAAAAAAAAAGCACCATTTGCAATACCATCCCAAAAAACCCTGACAAAAGATTATGTAATATCCATACTGAAACTGACAAAACAGTGCTGAGACCAATTTTTGAAGACCTAAATAAAACCATGTTCATGAATTAGAACACTCAATGATGTTAAGTTACTAATTATCTTCAAATTAATCTAGACCATCAACGCAACTCCAATCAAATCCCAAAAATCAGCATACAGATTCTAAAATTCACATGAAAATTCAAAGGACACAACAAAATCCAAAACAACTCTGACCAAAAAAGAACAAAGTTGGAGAACTAACAGCACCTAATTTCAAGACTTATTATAAAGCTACAGTAATCAAGACACATGGTATTGGTGGAAAGATAGACAAATAGATCAATGGAACAGAATAAATAATTCAGAAATGGAATCATAAATATACGCATTTTTGGAAAAGGTGAAAAGGCAATTAGTGGGAAAAGGATAATCTTTTCAACAAGCAGTGCTGAAGCAACAGGATTGCCATATACAAAGAAGAAGAAGGAAGAGAAGAAGAAGAAGGGGGAGAATTTTAATCCATACTTCACACATGTATAATTAACTCAGAATGGTTCATTGACTTTAAACTGAAACTATAAAACTAAAAAACTAAAACTATAAAACTTTAAGAAGAAGACATATGATAAAATCTTGGGTTAGACAGTTTCCTTAGATAATAACACCCAAATCTATAATTCACAAAGGAAAAATAAATCAATAAATTAGATTTTATCAAAATTAAAAACATATACTCTTTGAAAGACACCATTAGAGTAGTTAAAAGACAAACCACACACTGGAAAAAATATGGACAAGTCAAATATTTTATAAAGGACTTGTATCCAGAATACATAAAGAACTCTTAAAATCAATAAGAATAAAAGCAACCCCATAAAAAATGATCAAACAATTTGAACATACCCATCACCAAAAGATATATTTATGTGCAAATAAGCACATAAAGAGATGTTCAACATCATTAATCATTATGGAAATAAAGATTAAAACCATGATGGGATACCACTATGTACATATTTGAATAGCTGAAATTAAAAAGAGTTAATATACCAAGGTGCAGTATGTGGAGAAAATAGAATATTTATATACTTTCAATAGGAATGTAAATTTGTTCTGGAAAATAGTTTGGCAGTTTCTTAAATAAATATATATCTACCATATATCCAACCACTACATTCCTAAGTATTTGCCCAAAAGAGCTTAAAGCACATATTAATACAAAGACATGAACATGAATGCTCATACTAGCTTTATTTCAATAGCCAAGAACTGGAAACAACTCAAACATTCATCAGCAGATGAACAGACTAACAGTCTGTGGCATATCCATTCAATGGACTACTAGTCAGCAATGAAAAAGACCTACTGAAATATGCAAAAACATGAATAAATTTCAAAATAATTATTCTGAAAGAAATTGGTCAGACTCCCCTCCCAAAAAAGAATAGATGCTGAATGATTCCTCTTAAGTTCTAGCAAATGCTAATTATAATGCAATTAATAATGACAGAAAGCAGATCAGTGGTTGCCTAGGGATAGTAGAATAGGAAGGATTACAGAACGTTACAAGAACACTTTTGGAAGTGATGGTTATATTCATCATCTTGATTATGGTGATGATTTCACATGTGTATACATGTCAAAACACACCAACTTACATACTTTAAAGATGTGCAATTTACTGTGTGTCAATTAAACTCTGACAAAGCTGTGTGAATGAAAATAACTTTTTAGTGATGTACCCTGGTGGCTCAGATGGTTAAGAATCTATCTGCAATGTGGAAGACCCAGGTTCCCCCTGGGTGGGAAAGATCCTCTGGAGAAGGAAATGGCAACACACTCCAGTATTCTTGCCTGGAGAATTCCATGAACAGAGGAGCCTGGCGAACTATAATCCACAGGGTTACAAAGAGTCAGATATGACTGAAGCTACTAAAACTTTCCCTATCACAGTTGATTTACAATGTTGTGTTAGTTTCTGATGTATAACAAAATGATTTGGCTATAAATATAAAGAGCATATATATATTCTCCTTCATGTTCTTTTTCATTATCAGTTATTACAAAATATTGAATATAATTCCCCATGCTTGTCATTTATATATTTTATATACAGTAATTTGTGCCTGCCAATCCTAAATTCCTAATTTATCACTCCTTCCCTTTCTTCTTTGATAACCATAAATCTGTTTTCTATGTCTGTAAGTCTCTTTATTTTATAACTAAAATCATTTGTACCTATTTTCTGATTCTACATAAAAGTGATATCACATAATATTTGTCTTTGTCTGATTTACTTCACTTAGTGTGATACTCCCTAGGTCCAACCATGTTGCTGCATATTGCATTATTTCATGAGTAATATTCCATTGTATATATGTACCACACCTTCTTTATCCATTCAACTGTCAATGGACATTTAGGTTGTTTATATATCTTGGTTGTTGTAAACGGTGCTGCTAGGAATATTTGGGCATAAAAAAATTTTTTAAGTGTTTAAGAAGAAGAATTAACTCTATTTGGTCTGATCTCTACAATGTCCTATTTCAACTGTTTGGCAGCCAAGAATTAAATGACAATAGTCTTAACCTTGTAGTAAGGCTGTTGAAAACATCAAATGGAATCCAATTCATAACTGATATCAAAATATCTTAAATTCATCACGCCCACTGTCTTATTTATCTTACCCAGATACCCAGAGCTGCCCACGAAGATTCTCCTCCTCTCTCTCTGAACTCCTTCACATCCCCTTTCTCAGCCTTGCCCAAAAAACTAACTGTGGTCTTTTCCTCCATCCTTCCTTATCTGCCTGGATGTATTCTCCAGTCACTCTGCCATCCCTTCCACCAGTACTTTCATTTCTTCTCAATTCTAATCTCCTATTCCTTCTTTAAATAGTTCAGCATTTCTCTATTATCCTAAGCAGGATAAATAAAATCCCAGAAGCTGAAAAGTAAAAATCATCTTTCTTGGAAGCAGAATGAGTAGGGACAGAGAGGAATGCTCACACATTAGTAACTTAAAAATTCTAACATCTGGGGAGCAGAGGGGATATATTATGTTTAAAAGACCCAGGCTCTGGTCTCCTCTCGGCATAGAGTCCCTCCTCCATACTGGCATACCATCCTCATTCATTCTCCCAGGCAAAGAGACTCAAGTTCACTTCACTCAGTCTTCACATTCTGACTCTAAAGTGCATCCCTATGCAGGAAAAAAAATTTCCCTTCCTAATTCACCCTTCCCATTACCTTTTCACAGCTGTGGCTAAAATAGCAACATTCCTCTTCTTTGAACCCCTCCTCAAGCCAATCAAAGACTGTTTGAACACATAACACGTGAATGATGGGGTTATTGTAGTTGTATTTACCCTTCCTTTGTTTATGTAAGTCTCAAGGGAATTGGGGTAGTGGGTTTGGACACATGGGGTATAAAAGATTTTCACAAATGCTGGTCGGGGTCCTTGGCTAAGAGGAGACTCTGCCTTGGGCCCGCCGGTGTAATAAACTGCACTCCACTAAAAAAAAAAAAAAAAAAAAAAAAATGACCAACTTCATCCTTTCAAAACAGCTTACCGTCACAATTCCTTCTTCTACATGTGTCTTTTGACTTGAATATAATGATGCAAATTCTTTATGAATTTAAAGGCTCTGTTAAATCTTTGTCTGTCTTCATACAATTAATATAATTAACCTGTATGCCCACACCACTGTTCTCTGTAGAAAACTGTAAGGTTTTAGAGAACCAGGGATCCATCTGTTTAATGACGCTTGCCTCCTGCTTCATGTCCCAACAGTATCAAACCAATTACAGTGCCCAGCCCACATCCCCAGTACACGACCATCCTCTTTCATCCACCCGAGCATTACCTCTGCCTAAAGCAGAGGCTGGCAAGTTTTTCTGTAAAGGACCAAAGAGTAAATATTTCAGGCTATGGGAGCCATATGGTCTCTGTCACAGCTGCTCAACTCTGCCATTACAGCACAAATGCATACACAATTCATAAACAAATAAATGTGGCTGTGCTCCCATAAATTCTTATTTTGAAAATCAGACAACAGGCCAGATTTGGCCTGTGGGCTGTAGTCTGCCAAACCCTGGTCTAAAGCATCCTGTCTTCCAACTTCCATCTGGCTAGCCCCTGGTTCTCCTACAAGACTCAGCACAAGTTGTTTTCTGGAGGGAGCTTTCTCCTCTTCCTGGTTAGCTGCATCTTTTCTTTGAAGTCCCACAGGATACATATCAAAGTATTTTGCAGTGCAAGAAAAACTTCTTCCCCAAGCCTGTTTCCTTCCACGTGGAGGGAGTACCATATCCATGACACTATTGGCCCCTCTCTACTCCCACCAAGTCCTCCCAGGGGAGATAGAGCAACATGGCTAAGTCTTACTCTTCTTCTTGGGGTGAGCAAACTGCCCACAGGGAACACATTCCTGCCACCTCCTGACACATGCTCGGTCACTTCTAGGAAAGGCCTGTCTGTCCAGGCTGCTCTGCCTGAGGGCGTAAATCTCTTTCCAGAGTTCTACATTATTGTTTCAGTCAGTAACTGTAGTATCTTCATCACTATCTGACTTTTGAATTATCTCTTAATTGCTTCAGAATTTTAGAGGAAGTCAGGGGAGCTATTTACTAAACCTCACTCACCACAACACAGACTATTTGCCACAGCACTCAGCATGTTACTTAAAGTTTCTTTGTACATTTTCTGTATGTTAGTCAATGATTCTCAGGAGGGCCCTTCCAATGAGCATGAGCAGACCCAGAGATGCAAATCTTTCAAACTGATAACAAATGGCACACTTTCTACTAGCTTTTATGTGTACCTACAACCTAATATTCCCTACCAATAGCCTACTAGTGAGTTACATATACTTTCTAAGTTAGAGCTATGAATACAGCTCACTGAAGTTTTAATTCAGTATTGGGTTAAGATATCTGGTAGCTACTCATTTGAACATACTGCAAAATTTGTGCGTGAGCACACAGGACAGAATCTCAGTAGTTTCCAGGAAACAGTTTGAGAATCATGTATCATTAATGCTGTCCACAATTGATCATGGTTTCCAACACTACTATTTGCATTTGGCTTTTACATTATACCTTACAGTCAGTATAACATCTCTATGAATTTATTGGGTGCCATCTGGGTAACTTGACAGTGTGTATTACTGCATATTTGTCCACCTGGAGGACAGAACAGAGCAATAATTAGAGTACAGGCTCTCAAGTCAGACTGCTTGGTTTTATCCCAGCATCACCACATACTAGTCGTGTGACTTCAGGTAAGTGACTCAACCCCTTGTCCTTCAGTTTCTTCACCACTAAAATAAGAGACTAGTTGTTGCTGTTGTTTTTGTTTAGTTGCTCAGTCATATCTGACTCTTTACAACCCCATGGACTGCAGCACTCCAGGCTCCTCTGTTCTCCACTGTCTCCCAGAGTTTGCTCAAATTCAGGTCCATTGAGTTGGTGATCCTAGTACTTATTTCATAAAGATACTGGGAAGATTAAATGAGATAATCCATGGCTTAAACTACATAGTTAGCTATTATTATTACTATTTTAGTACTATGCATAGGAACAGGACATTTGGCCTCTAATTCTCAGTAACTACACTTTAAGCTATATATAGATGTGGTTCAGATACAAATCATCCATAAATCTATTGCTAAAGGAGATCTATCTGTAATCCTCCCAAAATTTGTTTACACTATATGTCTCATTGGTGGTATGTTCTATAGCACATATTTATTTGTTTGACATCTATTATCTCTCTCTCTACTAGAACCTCACAAGGCCAGAGACCTTTCCTTATCTGTGGTTCTCTACTAGAGCCCCAGTGTCCAGAACAGTGCCTCCTGGCACACAGTAAGTTCTCAGCAGTTTCTTTAAAAAACTTCTATGCTAACTATGAATTTATACCATGAATACATAATTACACTCCAGTATAATATTGAGTGAGTTTGTTGTAATAAAATTACTAGATGATCAAGTTTTGGGTATATTTTTAACTTAAAACAACATATTTAAGTTCATACTATCATTGCAGTAAATAAATAGTGAGTGCTTTGTTTATATGCTGCTTTAATTCTTTGCTACCAGTGAGTTATTTTCTACTAAGAACACATGCGATAGGTGACCAGCATTCTTTTGCAAGGTCTGAGTGGGCCACAGACAAATTAAGAACTGTGTTTTTCAGTTCAACAGTTCAAAGATATTTCAAATGATCCAGTAGTTCCAGTTCTACATATATGCCCAAAAGAAACAAGTAGAAAACTTCATCAAAAGACACATACAAGAATATTCAAATGGCTTTGTTTATAACAGCTGAAAGTTGGAAACAACCCAAATATCTATTATAGAATAATAAATTAATGGCACAATATTTACCCAATGGCAGAATGTGAAGAACTAAAGAGCCTCTTGATGAAAGTGAAAGAGGAGAGTGAAAAAGTTGGCTTAAAGCTTAACATTCAGAAAACTAACATCATAGCATCTGGTCCCATCACTTCATGGCAAATAGATGGGGAAACAATGGAGACCTTATCTTATATTTTTGGGCTCCAAAATCACTGCAGATGGTGACTGAAGCCATGAAATTAAAAGACGCTTGCTCCTTGGAAGAAAAGCTATGACCAACATGGACAGCATATTAAAAAGCAGAGACATTACTTTGCCAACAAAGGTCCATCTAGTAAAAGCTAAGGTTTTTCCAGTAGTCATGTATGGATGTGAAAGTTGGACTATAAAGAAAGCTGAGCACAACAGAATTTATGCTTTTGAACTGTGGTGTTGGAGAAGACTCTTGAGAGTCCCTTGGACTGCCAGGAGATCCAACCAGTCCATCCTAAAGGAAATCAGTCCTGAATATTCATTGGAAGGACTGATGCTGAAGCTGAAACTCTAATACTTTGGCCACCTGATGCGAAGAACTGACTCATTGGAAAAGACCCTGATTCTGGGAAAGATTGAAGGTGGGAGGAAAAGAGGATGACAGAGGATGAGATGGTTGGATGGCATCACTGACTCAATGGACATGAGTTTGAGTAAGCTCCAGGAGTTGGTGATGGACAGCAAAGCCTGGCATGCTATAGTCCACGGGGTCGCAGAGAGTCGGACATGACTGACTGAACTGAACTGATTTAACCAATGAAATATTGTGTAGCAATTAAAACAACCCTAATATAAAAGAAAAATTAAAAAATAAAAATCAAAAACTACATAGTCTCACATGTAGCAATCTCACAGTAATAAAGAAAAAAAGCCAGACACCAAAGATAACATAGTGCATAATTCCTTTTACATGAAAATTGACTTACATGAATTTATATGAAGTACATTTATTATAGACAAAACCAACCTGTGGATAAAGTCAAAATAGTGGTTATCTCTGTTGGGGGAATGTGAGGAGGCAAGACAAAGCCTTTTAGGATATGGAAAATGCTCTATATTTTAATTTGAGGGTTAGTTCATAGGTGTGCATGTGTGTGTTGCTCTGTGTATGTATATAAATTTATAGAGTTGTACAGATAAGATCTATGCACTTTATAGTATTATGTTATATATGGATGTACGTGTATTTTTTTAAGACAGAGAATAATTTCTGCATGCCCGACATTTAGCTGGGCCCTTGAGACATCCTGATTGAGAACACAAGCCTGGCCTTCCCCTCAGTACAGTGTATCTCTAGTGTTAGCTCAGTATCTCTGCTCAGTGAATTGGTGACCTGAATTGAGCACTCTTTTGTACACTGACCAATTGAACTTTAAAAAAAAAAAAAACACTATTGTTCACTGATGCTAATGGAAACTGCGGTGTTTCATATTTATTTGACAAACATATTCTGTTACATTTTAGAGTCCGAGGTCATCACGATGCCTCATTAAGGAAAAATCCCAGCACCTTCTCCTCCCTCCAGCAAAAGGGCTCCACGCACTTTCATCTGCAGATTTCAGAATTGATTCTCTGTGCTGCTAGCGTTCCTTATATCCCAGGGAGCTGTGCGTTAAAATCCAGAGCAATGAACACACCTATGAAAAATGATGCTTCCAAGCCTGCCCCACAGTGCAGTAAATTTGAAAGTACTCTTAATAATAATCGGGATCAACATTGACTTTAATGGTCCTCAAATCCATCACGGAATTTCATTAGCCACCCGGCACAGATGCAAGCAGGGGTGATGTCATGCTTTTTCCTCTTGCTCTGAAACCCGAGTCAGGCGCCAGAGATGGAAACTAGTTTTAGAGACTCTAATCGGATTAAAGCTTCTGGCAGCCACTGATCAATAGGTGGGAGCCTGAGGAATCCCAAAATGTGCAAAGCCCTCTGAGACCCCTACAGGGACACAGCTTCGCTCAAGCTGAAGGAGGTTCAGGTCTGCAAGTGGGAAGGTCAGGATGCTGTGTCCCAAGGGATGGCGCTCTTTCCAGTTTTCCCCAGGACCCAGGTTCACATGGGAGAGAGGGGTTGTCACTTAAGTAGCAGCCTGCAATCCTAGTCTCTGATCTAAGAGAGTGGGAAAAGAGCAGTTCCATCATATGGAAACCAGCAGTTCAAAGCATGATCTTTGGAGTCAGCCACATCTTGATCTAAAAGGTAGCTCTTCCATTGACTAGTTAACCCTGAGAAAGCAGCCCTTTCTCTCTGAGATACAGCTTCCTCATCTGCAAGGTGCAAATAATAACACCTAACTCACAGAGGTGTGGTGACAACAAAGAGGTCCTGTGTGTCAGATGTTCACGGCAGTCCCTGGGCTGAGCAGGTAAAGAATCCACCTGCCATGCAGGAGACAGAGGAGACATGGGTTTGATTCCTGGGTTGGGAAGATCCCCTGGAGAAGAAAATGACAACCCCCTCCAATATTCTTGCCAGGGGAACTCCATGGACAGAGGAGTCTGGCGGGCTACAATCCATGAGGTCTCAAAGAGTCGGACATAACTGAGCAACAAAGCAAGAATGAAAAGAAGTGATCAGCTGTGATGAAGAGCTACCAACTATCATTCTAATTGATAAAAATCTGAAACACACCCCCCACCCCATAACCAGAAAGGAGAATTTTTTTAGCCTCTATCATTTTACTTACCTCAACTTTCCCATCTCTCAAAATTTAGCTGGAACAAGAAGCCAGTGCCGGGATGTGCTTTTAACATCCAAGTTGCTTTAACAAGAACTTCAATAACGTGGCAGAATACAATGACCTCATCATCCCAATGTTGCAGCAGAAAAAAAAAAAAAATCAATGCTACTTAAAAAGCCTGACAATCAATCAAGTCTAGCCAGATATCTGTAGAAGTCAAACAGGCCCATAAAAAAATGGTTCACCTAGGGATCTCATTAAAGGTCTGCAGCAGTATTTTCCTGATGTAAGCTGGGAGTTTTCATTTGGGTTGAATTTTTTTTTCTTCGACTATGGAATCCCTGTGAGATCAGGGATATGCATCTCCCCTGCAGCTGGCTTCAGAGCACTTTTATTAGTTGAATGTCCTCATCACATCACGAATGCAAACAGTCATTCATATGTCAATGTCATTCCTCTCTCCCTTAGTGACTGGGAAGAGCTCCTACTGAAAGTGCATTCTGCTATATAGGCTGGAGGAAGTTCTTCAAAGAATAATAAACACACTTTATTTTTATTGTGTTATACAAAATAGTGTAGAAGTTATAGAAAGTATAATTTTAAGAGAATGCATTTCTATTCTATGTGCCTTTTTTTAAAGCCTCATAATTCAAATACTAAAGTAAAACAACTTTCCTTCTTCTGAGCTCAGGTCATTTTAAGAAATAGCACCTATTATGGGACTGGCATTCTTCTAGGCACTAGAGGTATCAGATGGATAAAGCACTTCTCCTCTCTGGGATTGTGTAAAACTAGTAAGCACAGATCCCACTAACTCCAGACCTAGCCCCTGAAAACAGAAAAGTGAAAGACCGAGTGTGACACACACCACTTTTTCCCACTCTAGCAGTGAAAAGGACATCTTTCTGGGTATTAGTTCTAAAAGGTCTTGTAGGTCTTCATAGAACCGTTCAACTTCAGCTTCTTCAGCATTACTGGTTGGGGCATAGGCTTGGATTACCATGCTATTGAACGGTTTGCCTTGGAAACCAACAGAGATCATTCTGTCGTTTTGAGATTGCATCCAAATACTGCATTTCGGACTCTTTAGTTGACTATGATGGCTACTCCATTTCTTCTAAGGGATTCCTGCCCACAGTAGTAGGTATAATGGTCATCTGAGTTAAATTCACCCATTCCAGTCCATTTAGTTCGCTGATTCCTAGAATGTCGATATTCACTCTTGCCATCTCCTGTTTGACCACTTCCAATCTGCCTTGATTCATGGACCTAACATTCCAGGTTCCTATGCAATATCGCTCTTTACAGCATCGGACCTTGCTTCTATCACCAGTCCCATCCACAACTGGGTATTGTTTTTGCTTTGGCTCCATCCCTTCCTTCTTTCTGGAGTTATTTCTCCACTGATCTCCAGTAACATATTTGGCACCTACCGACCTGGGGAGTTCCTCTTTCAGTATCCTATCATTTTGCCTTCTCATACTGTTCGTGGGGTTCTCAAGGCAAGAATGCTGAAGTGGTTTGCCATTCCCTTCTCCAGTGGACCACATTCTGTCAGACCTCTCCACCATGACCCGACCGTCTTGGGTGGCCCCACACGGCATGGCTTAGTCTCATTGAGTTAGACACGACTGTGGTCCTGTGATCAGATTGGCTAGTTTTCTGTGATTATGGTTTTAGTGTGTCTGCCCTCTGACGCCCTCTCGCAACACCTACTGTCTTACTTGGGTTTTTCTTACCTCGGACGTGGGGTATCTCTTCACAGCTGCTCCAGCAAAGCACAGCCTCTGCTCCTTACCTTGGACGAGGGGTATCTCCTCACAGCACCCCTCCTGACCTTGAACGTGGAGTAGCTCCTCTCAGTCCTCCTGCGCTCCGCAGCAGCCGCTCCTCGGAGGTGGGGAAGCTCCTCTCGGCCGCTCCTGCGCTGTCACAGCCTGGCACTCTCGGTCGCTACCCCTGACCTTGGGCGAGGGGTAGCTCCTCACGGCCACGCTTCTGCACGGAATGCAAATAGGAAGTCAAGAAACACCTGGAGTAACAGGCAAATTCGGCCTTGGAGTACAGAATGAAGCAGGGAAAATGCTAATAGAGTTTTGCCAAGAGAACACACTGATCATAGCAAACACCCTCTTCCAACAACACAAGAGAAGACTCTACACATGGACATCACCAGATGGTCAACACCGAAATCAGATTAATTATATTCTTTGCAGCCAAAGATGGAGAAGCTCTATACAGTCAGCAAAAACAAGACCAGGAGCTGACTATGGCTCAGATCATGAACTCCTTATTGCCAAATTCAGACTTAAGCTGAAGAAAGTAGGGAAAACCACTAGACCATTCAGGTACGACCTAAATCAAATCCCTTATGACTATACAGTGGAAGTGAGAAATAGATTTAAGGGATTAGATCTGTTAGACAGAGAGCCTGATGAACTATGGACGGAGGTTCGGGACACTGTACAGGAGACAGGGATCAAGACCACCCCCAAGGAAAAGAAATGCAAAAAGGCAAAATGGTTGTCTGAGGAAGCCTTACAAATGACTGTGAAAAGAAGAGAAGCGAAAAGCAAAGGACAAAAGGAAAGATATTCCCATTTGAATGCAGAGTTCCAAAGAATAGCCAGGAGAGATAAGAAAGCCTTCCTCAGTGATCAGTGCAAAGAAATAGAGGAAAACAACAGAATGGGAAAGACTAGAGATCTCTTCAAGAAAATTAGAGATATCAAGGGAACATTTCATGCAAAGATGGGTTCGATAAAGGACGGAAATGGTATGGACCTAACAGAAGCAGAAGATTTTAAGAAGAGGTGGCAAGAATACACAGAAGAACTGTACAAAAAAGATCTTCATGAGCCAGATAATCACAATGGTGTGATTGCTCACCTAAAGCCAGACATCCTGGGATGTGAAGTCAAGTGGGCCTTAGGAAGCATCACTACGAACAAAGCTAGCAGAGGTGATGGAATTCCAGTTGAGTTATTTCAAATCCTGAAAGATGATGCTATTAAAGTGCTGCATTCAATATGCCAGCAAATTTGGAAAACTCAGCAGTGGCCACAGGACTGGAAAAGGTCAGTTTTCATTTCAATCCCAAAGAAAGGTAATCCCAAAGAATGCTCAAACTACCACACAACTGCACTTCATCTCACACACTAGTAAAGTAATGCTCAAAATTCTCCAAGTCAGGCTTCAGCAATATGTGAACCGAGAACTTCCAGATGTTCAAGCTGGTTTTAGAAAAGGCAGAGGAACCAGAGATCAAATTGCCAATATCCACTGGATCATCGAAAAAGCAAGAGAGTTCCAGAAAAACATCTATTTCTGCTTTATTGACTACGTGAAAGCCTTTGACTGGTGGATCACAATAAACTGTGGAAAATTCTGAAAGAGACAGGAATACCAGACCACCTGACCTGCCTCTTGAGAAACCTGTATGCAGGTCGGGAAGCAACAGTTAGAACTGGACATGGAACAACAGACTGGTTCCAAATAGGAAAAGGAGAATGTCAAGGCTGTATATTGTCACCCTGCTTATTTAACTTCTATGCAGAGTTCATCATGAGAAACGCTGGGCTGGAAGAAGCACAAGCTAGAATCAAGATTGCTAGGAGAAATATCAATAACCTCAGATATGCAGATGACACCACCCTTATGGCAGAGAGTGAAGAGGAACTGAAAAGCCTCTTGATGAAAGTGAAAGAGGAAAGTGAAAAAGTTGGCTCAAAGCTTAACATTCAGAAAACTAAGATCATGGCATCTGGTCCCATCACCTCATGGGAAATAGATGGGGAGACAGTGGAAACTGTCAGACTTTTGGGCTCCAAAATCACTGCAGATGATGACTGCAGCCATGAAATTAAAAGATGCTTACTACTTGGAAGGAAAGTTATGACCAACCTAGATAGCATATTAAAAAGCAGAGCCATTACTTTGCCAACAAAGATCCATCTAGTCAAGGCTATGGTTTTTCCAGTGGTCATGTATGGATGTGAGAGTTGGACTATAAAGAAAGTTGAGCACCGAAGAATTGATGCTTTTGAACTGTGGTGTTGGAGAAGACTCTGGAGAGTCCGTTGGACTGCAAGGAGATCCAACCAGTCCATCCTAAAGGAGATCAGTCCTGGGTGTTCATTTGACGGACTGATGCTGAAGCTGAAACTCCTATACTTTGGCCACCTCATGCGAAGAGTTGACTCATTGGAAAAGACCCTGATGCTGGGAAGGATTGGGGGCAGGAGGAGAAGGGGACAACAGAGGATGAGATGGCTGGATGGCATCACTGACTCAAGGGGCATGAGTTTGAGTAAACTCCAGGAGTTGGTGATGGAGGGAGGCCTGGTGTGCTGCGATTCATGGAGTCGCAAAGAGTTGGACACAACTGAGCGACTGAACTGAACTGAACTGAGCAGTGAAAAGGCTACTAAGCTCCAGATAATCCACTCCAGAACAATCAACTTAGAGTGAAAACTTAAACTAGTATGAAAAATGGGTGAGCCAGAATGAGATGCTCCACTGTTTCCAGCAGAACTAGCAATCTATTCATTGAGAAACTCAATAAAACTCCATTCAGGACCTGATTTTTAGCCTACTCCACGTCTCATGAATACATGGTGAGAGAAGGAACTAGTTTACACATTACTAATAACACATTTTTTAGTTCCTCAGGAGCACACCTTAATTTCTTTCATTGCTGTGCCAATTTAAAGCTGTGGTAAGTCACGTTAGTTGTGTCTGACTCCTTGCGACTCTACGGACTATAGCCCACCAGGCCCCTCTGTCCATAGGAATTTCCAGTAAAGAATACTGGAGTTGGCTGCCATGCCCTCCTCCAAGTGGTCTTCCCAACACAAGGATCAAACCCATGTCTGTTATGTCTCCTGCATTTGCAGTCAGGTTCTTCACCACTAGCGCCACCTGAGAAATCCCAATTTTAGTTTCCCTATCCATAAATATAATAATACCTAATAAGGTTGCTGTGAGAGTTAAATGAAACAACGTACATAAAGTGTCTAGAAAAGCGCTCAGTTTATATTAGGTACTCACTGAAGGACAGCCATAAGAAACTTAGTTCCAAAATATTAAAAGGGTTGTGGCCACAAATGCTATGCCTTCTGGCTCACTTCTGCTTCTCCTTATTCTGAAGTAGGAAAAGCAGACTCTTCTCTAGCCACACCAGCCTAGAAGGTCTAAGTTTAGCTACTAGTACAAGGTCACTGGGGCAACAATTCAATCTTGAAAAGATATCTAGAAACAGATCCAACAAGAAACATAAAGTTGATTAGAATATTAGTGATATCAGTAACCCCAACAATTCAAATAGGTTCTTTAAGTAAAAGGTAAGAACTTTCAGTAGACAAGATATAGAAGCAACCTTAGTGTCCATCAACAGATGAATGGTTAAAGATGGGCTATGTGTGTGTTTATACATACACCCACACCACACACACACATATATGTATGCACACATACATGCCTTATATATATCACATGAAATACTCAATTCAGTTCAGTTGCTCAGTTGTGTCCGTCTCTTTGTGACCCCATGGACTGCAGCACGCCAGGCCTCCCTGTCCATCACCAACTCCCAGAGCCTGCTCAAACTCATGTCCATTCAGTCAGTGATGCCATCCAGCCATCTCATCCTCTGTCGTCCCCTTCTCCTCCCGCCTTCAATCTTTCCCAGAATCAGGGTCTTTTCAAATGAGAAGAAGTTCTCCTTTGTATCAGGTGGCCAAAGTATTGGAGTTTCAGCTTCAGCATCAGTCCTTCCAATGAATATTCAGGACTGATTTTCTTTAGAATTGACTGGTTGGATCTCCTTGCAGTACAAGGATTCTCCAGAGTCTTCTCCAACACCACAGTTCAAAAGCATCAATTCTTCGGCACTCAGCTTTCTTCATAATCCAACTCTCACATCCATACATGACTACCGGAAAAACCGTAGCTTTGACTAGACGAATTTATGCTAGCAAAGTAATGTCTCTGCTTTTTAATAAGCTGTCTAGGTTAGTTCATAACTTTTCTTCCAAGGAGCAAGCATCTTTTAATTTCATGGCTGCAGTCACCATCTGCAGTGATTTTGCAGCCCAAAAATACAAAGTCTGTCACTATTTTCACTGTTTCCCCATCTATTTGCCATGATATGATGGGACCAGATGCCATGATTTAAGTTTTCTGAATGTTGAGTTTTAAGCCAAAATTTTCACGCCCCTCTTTCACTTTCATCAAGAGGTTCTTTAATTCTTCTTCACTTTCTACCATAGGGTGGTGTCATCTGTAAATCTGAGGTTATTGATATTTCTCCCAGCAATCTTGATTCCAGCTTGTGCTTCACCAGTTCAGCATTTCTCATGATGTACTCTGCATATAAGTTAAATAAGCAGGGTGACAATATACAGCCTTGCCATACTCCTTTCCCAATTTGGAACCAGTCTATTGTTCCATGTCTGGTTCTAACTATTGCTTCTTGACCTGCATAGAGATTTCTCAGGAGGCAGTTCAGGTGGTCTAGTATTCCCATCTCTTGAAGGCAGGTCCGGTTGTCTGGTATTCCCATCTCATGAAATATTATTCAGCTACAAAAAAAAAAAAGATTGAAATCTCATCCTTCTCAGCAACGTGGATGGACCTAGATGGTGTTATGCTAAGTGAAATAAATCAGACAAAGACAAATACTGTATGACTTGACTTGTATGTGGAATCAAAAAGACAAAACAAATGAACAAAACAAAATAGGAACAGTCATAGATACAGAGATAAAACTAGTGGTTGCCAGAGAAAAGAGGAGTGGGCCTTGAAGGAAATAGGTGAAGGGGATTAAGTGGTACAAAATTCCAGTTATAAATTAAATAAGTCACGGGATATAATGTATAGTATAGGAAATATAGTCAACAATACTATAAAAACCTTATTTGCTGATAGAAGACAACTAGGCTTATTGTGATGATCGTTTTGTAGTGTACATAAATATCAAATGACTACGTTCTACACCTGAATCTAATACAACATTGTGTGTCAATTTTACTTCAGATAAAGAAAAATAATAACTTCAGACTGATTTTGGTGGGGAGGGAGCCACAACTGCAGCATGAGGGATCTTAGTTCCCTGACCAGGAATCGATCCTGGGTCCCAGCAGTGGAAGTTCCAAGTCCTGACCACTGGACCACCAGACTGATTAAAAATTCCCCAGACTGATTTAAAAAAAAAAAAAAAAAGGTAAGCTCCAACTGCTTGCTATTTAAAGGAGATGTGTGTGTGTGTTAATCACTCAGTTGTGTCCAACTCATAGTGACCCCATAGACTGTAGCCCGCTGTATATGGGCTCCTCTGTCCATAGGGTTTTCCAGGAAAGAATACTGGAGTGGGTGGCTAGCTCCTTCTCCGGGGGACTTTCCCAACTCAGAGATCAAACCTGGGTCTCCTGCACTGCAGGCAGATTCTTTACCAACTGAGCCACCAGGGAAGCCTAAAAGAGATATATCTAAAATAAAATAATACAGAAAGGTTGCAAATACACAGAAGCCCAAGGATAGACCAAGCAAATAGAAACAAAAAGAAAGCACTATAATAATGTTAACATTAGCTCATACAGAATTCAAGGCCAAAAGCTCCATACAGAACAAAAAGTTGCTTCATATGAATAAACAATAGGTTCATCAAAATGTATAGCAACCATGAACCTTTTTGCTCTCAGTATCATGGCTGCAGATATATCAAGAGTAGTAGAGTGCTTAAAATTTGTCAGAGGAAGATCTAAGCTCTTTACACATAGCAACTCACATAATCTTCCCAAGTGCCCAGTAAATAGATGGTGGTCACTTTACAGGTGAGGAAACCTGTCAAGGCCTGTGGGCTTGTGAGGGTAAGGCTCCAATCCAAACCAAGCAGACGGACTAGCATCAGTGCTGTTAACTTCCTACTATACTCTCTCCAAAAAGTAAAAAGAAGTATTAGAAATAGAAAAAGAAAAGTGAAACCCATTGGCAGAGTGGGAAAGGTTAACAAACCACTCCTAAATTTTGTCATGTCAAGATGACAAAAACTAAACAAAGAAAGCATTTGAATAACATCTTTTACAAGCTTCTCTTCTTAGCAAATTATTCTCTCTCTCCAAAGGGGAGCGAACACATTCTTTTCAAATGTCTGTGGAACATTTATTTAAAATAAAGAGAGAGTAACAACATTTAATAGTCATAAAAAAACTTTCTCAGTAAATTCTAGATTTCTAAAAGTGAACTCTTATAAGATCCCCCTCACTGATTAAAACGGAATTAAATCTAAAATCTCACTTCTCTAAATAACTCTTGTGTCAATGAGTAAATAAGTTAATTTACAAATTATTTGGAAATTAACATATGTTTGAAACAGTCAATGGAAAATTCTATGGGATGTAGCCAAAATCTTACCCAGGAGAAAATTACATCCTTAAATAAGTTTTTTCCTAAGACAAGAAATGTCTAGAATAAATATTTTTGGAACATTAGACTCAGAAGCTAGAAAAATAACAACAAAATAAACAAAGGAAACCAATGAATTAGAAAACCTAAAACAATTAGAATTGCTGAGTAAAGTTAAAACTAGTTCTTTTTTAAAAAAAGTATTAACAGATGTTTAACAAATCTAACAAAAGGAAAAAGTTTGAGAACATATATACATTGGCAATGAAAAATTATAAAATATAACTACAAACAGAGAAGAGACTATTCTTATTAAAATAATACTACTTATCACTTTATGCCAATAATATGAAAGCCAAAAAATAAAAAAAATTTGAGAAATTACTTGATTTTTTTAAGAACAGGAACTGAAAGAATTAGCAAACTCAAATCCCTAAAAAAGTTCCAGATGCTGTCTTCATAAAAATACTAGTAAAGCTTTCAAGAACTCAATTCACAAGGCAAGTTTAACTCTGACATCAAAATGGCCAAAATAGTAGGGAAAAAGTAACCTATAGTCAAATTCAGATGAAAACACACACACACACACATATATATCCTAAATATAGTATTAGCAAATATATAGAATCAACCACACATTAAAAAACAATACAGTGCCTGTAACCAAGATTTATTTCCAGAATTCAAGGATGGATCAAGATTAGAAAATCTATCAATGTTATTCACAAGATTAAACAATTACAATAAAATGCCAAATGATCACTTTGATAAATGCAGAAAATGTAGTTTATAAAATTCTATATGCAATTCCAGGTTAAATCTATAGGTAAGCTAAGAATACATATTACTTATGTAATATGACACAGAACATTTTTTTAAAATCAATAACAGTCTCTAAAAAGTCAATAGTAACTGCAAAAAAATTTTTGAGTGACTTGTTCTTTATTTAAAAGAAATGAAAGTTACCTATAATATATGAGTGAAATTTTATCGCATCCTTGGTTTAAAAAATAATTATAAATAAAGGCAGCAATAAAATATATTTGGGGAAGAAAATATGCAACATACAGAGCAGTAAGAAGTTAGTATCTCTATTTTCTGAAGAATTCTTATATTCAATTTAAAAAGAGAGAATTAATCTCCTCTTCCCCAAAAGACTCATGAACAGCACAATTTCAAAAGAAGAAACAAACTGCCAAAAAAACACATGAAAAGGTATTCAACCTGATTAGTAATCAAGAAATGAAAATTAAAATAACAATGGAATGTCATTTTCCACCCTAAGATTTGCAAAAGCTGGTGAAGGTACAAATACTCTACTTGTGAAGTATGCATTAGTTTAACTTTTGGGAGGGTAATAAGTGAGACAATGCACACCAGAAAAAGTGTTAATTGCTCAGTCATGTCAGACTCTGAGATCCCATGGACTGTAGCCCACCAGGCTCCTCTGTCCAAGGAATTCTCCAGACAAGAATACTGGAGTGGATAGCCATTCCCACCAACATTTTACATAAATATTCCTTTTGACCTAGCTGATAAGCTTGTAGAAATAAACAAATGAACAAAAATTAATATACATTATTTCTTTTTCCAGGTTAGCTTATTTAAAAAGTTTTAATTATATCCAAATGACAAGTTAAATAAATTATACTACAGCCATATAACTGCATACTCTTAAGCACTGGAAAAGAAAAAGAAATCTATACATATTAGCATAGAAAGATGTCCATGAATTATTTTAGGTTGAAAAAATTTATAGAAGAGTGGATCTAATGTGATTTATCTATAAGATTTATCTGTGCTAATACATGTGTTTATTAGACACATCAAAAGATTTCTGGAAAACCATACATAAATTATAGCAATGGTCATGTCTGTGGGTTAAAATTAAAAGGAATTTCACTTTCTGTTTTGTTTATGTCTAAAATGCTTAGTATTCTATAATCAGCATATCTGATGTTTATAATCAGAAAAATAATACTAGCACATTGTGGGAAGAGAGAAAGAGGGACCCTGTGTCCCCTGCTCCTTAATGAAGGCAGAGTTCATGCCCCACCTCACTGGCTCCTCAAGGAGCCCTGAGACAAAGCCATGGGATTAGAGCAAAAACTAGATAGTTCTGTGCAAACCTTGCTTTGTAAAACTTCCACATGCCTGAGCCTTGAGTCACAGCACAGACTGGCCCCTCTTTAAGGTCACCTTTATTGCTACTGAATTAACTACTCCACATCTGGGAACAAGAAATACGTTTCCCTAAGGAAGCCCCCTTTTCCCAGTCTCCACGCTGGTTTACCATCAGTTTCGGCTCTTGGCCTCTGATGGACCATCTGCTCAGCATGTCTCTATCTCCTGTTAACAGCCCTCATCATTTTTAAACTGTTTTAAAGCTCAGATTCAGAGGCAAGGGCAACCATGACATATCCTAAGTTCCTGAAATAAATCAGTCCCGTAATCTGCTTCCAAGTCCCCTCTGTGAACATGAGGATGATGGGGGTGTTATAATCATCATAACATCTTTGCCCTGAGAATCAATACTTAAAAGCAGGTACTTAGCTGAAGGTGCCTGACAGGTCAATACAAGCAGAGGTTAAGGGGGACGTTGCCAAAAATGATTCCAAGGAGTATAGAGGCTTCATCTGGGGCTTCACATACCCGAGGGTGATTCAGGAAACAAATCTAAGATGCTGGATTAGCAAGGAAAGACAGGCTCCGGGTAATTACATTCATAGCTTGAATACTGTGTGTATGGGTAATTAATAATCTATAAATGTCCCGAATGAGTGCACATATTGAGTTATTCCATCATTAAAAACCGTGGCAGTGTTAATGTGGTTCCTCTGTAGGGTTCATTAACTGGACAGAGTGTCAAGTCAGGGTGGATTTATTTTTTTCCTCTCTCCATTTACTCTTTATTTTGTTCTCTTCCATTGTTCATAAATAGAAGTGGCAATTATTGAAAGAAAAAAAAATATTTCTCAATTCCTTTTACTCAATATCATACAGAGAGGTGGAAATTATTTACCTACAATCATCTTGCCTAGTCTACAGAGAAGTAAGTGGAAAGAAACAAGCAGGTAGAACATTTTGTATTTTAAAAGACTCTGAAAACTATAAAGTTTCTAAAGATTAGTGAGATGTTGTTTTCATCTTACATTGTGTATATCTGACCTCAAAGTGATCAAAGTGGCTAGGGCAATCACTGGGTGGGGCAATTCAAAACTCCTAGTTTACCCAACCATATATAACTCGAGAAAAGTTTTCCATACCTTGGTCCCACCTCAGAATACTACAGACTTCCCCAGCATCCCTGGGGAAAAGCACTTAGAAGTAACTAAGAAATGAGTCTGGCTTCTAAGAAAAATTCGATAGATGAACAGGTAGGTGAGAGGACAGATGGATGAACAGATGAATGGATGAATAGAAAGACAGAGACAGGAAGGTAAGCGAGTAGGTAGGTAGATAGATCAGTCAGCTGTTTCCTGCCTCCCTCCCCCCATACCTGTGCATCCAAGCCAGGACCAGTGATAACTCCTGCTTCAGATAAGAACCTTACCTCTCCCCAGGACTGGATCTTCCCTTGTCCTCTTGGTCCCACTTCCTGCTGCCCCCTCCAAATCTGTGCCAGCATCTATCCCCTCTCTATTGAATTTTAATCTCTCTCTCAACAAGAAATTCAGCCTACAAACATCTTCAATTCTCCTCTGTGCTAATATACACACAAAATTCCCCCAACCAATTTCCCCTCGGGCTAAATTCCATTTCACCCCCTCACAAGTTTCTTCTGGACAGAGTCCTCCGCATCCTGCAGCTCTTCTCAGTCACCTCCACCTCCCCGCTCATCCCCCAACAACCTGTCCTGCACTCACCCTTCCACCACCCCTCAAAGGCCCATAACCCCTACCCCATCAGGCGCCGTGGCTTCCTCTGCCTTTAATATATGACTGCTTTACTTTGTCTTGAAACTTTCTCCTTCCCAATCTTCTATGATATCTTACTCCTCAAATCCTTTTTTCCTCCTCTCCAACAATCTTTCTTGATTCACTCATTATTTGA
This sequence comes from Cervus elaphus, assembly GCF_910594005.1. Classification (NCBI taxonomy): domain Eukaryota; kingdom Metazoa; phylum Chordata; class Mammalia; order Artiodactyla; family Cervidae; genus Cervus; species Cervus elaphus. Next base: position 14,051,359 of record NC_057839.1, on the reverse strand, counting down.
TTTATTCAACAAATGTTTATTGAGAATTTATACTGTACCAGGTACCAAATTGGATATATAGGGAACAGAAAATGACCCAGATCTGGACCTTACTAAAGAGCCTAAGGGCTTCCCTGGTGGCTCAGCTGGTAAAGAATCTGCCTGCAATGTAGGTGACCTGGGTTCAATCCCTGGATTGGGAAGATCCCCTGGAGAAGGGAACACTCCAATATTCTGGCATGGAGAATTCCATGAACTGTATAGTCCATGGGATCACAAAGAGTCGGACACAACTGAAAGAATTTCACCCACTCAAAGAGTCTAAAGAGAGATATAGTTGTATGAACAGATGAATTACAATAAAACATGGTAAGTATCATCAATCATTCACTCATTGATTCAAAATAACATGGAACACTGACTACATGTCAAGTCCTGTTCTATGTGTCTGGGATACAACTGTGAACAAAACTCATAAAAGTTCTGCCTTTATGAAGTTTATACTAAGAGAGGAAAAAAACAAAATATATGAGTAAGAAATATACAGTAGGTCAAAACGGTCATGTTAGGGAGAAAAATGAAACAGGAAGAAAACGGGATGGGAAGTGCTGGGGGAAAGGCAGGTTTGTAGTTTTCAATGGAATGGTCAGGGAAAAGCTTACTAAAAAGGAGACATTTGTACAAAGAATGAAGTTGATGAGGGAGTAAGACATGGCTATCTGAGGTAAAGCATCCTAAGTAATGAGAACAACAAATGCAAAGGCCCTTAAATGCGTGATGAAGGGTAAACCATACAGCCTGTAATCTATTCAAGGACTTGGAGTGAGCTAGGAAACCACCAGACAACCTGAACAAAGGAATAACATGATTTGCACTAGATGGGGAAAGAATTCCTCTAGCTACCACATATAAAAAAGACTGGGGAACATGGGCGCAGAAACAGGGCAATCAGCTAGGACCACTGCTGTAACCTAGGAGAGAGCTGGCAGTGGCTTGGCGCACACAGAGCAGTGGAAGAGACACTAATTGGTTAGACTTGGACTAGTTTTTGAAGGCAGAACAGATTTAATGATGGATTGCAAGTAAGAGCTTCCCAGAGGTGGATACTCAGAGAACCCAGGAAGTGCCCAAAATCAAGTGGGTCCATCTGTGGAGTCAGCTGCCTTCTGATGACAGCACTCATCAAGTGAGACCTTTCCTGGCTCCATCCCGCTGTTCCACAGCCCCTCCCACCTTCTACCTTGAAATTGATCTGAAATAGTGGATTTCATCTCAAAATAAGGAAGGAAGGGTATGGTGCACATTAGAGAAAAAGAAGAAGAGCCAACCAGATCCCCTTTTGCTCAATGCCTCCATCCAGGCTTGAGCAGACCTGAGCTGAGGGAGGAGGGAAAATATTAATCTATAACGAAATATACTGATATTATTATTATACTGGCCTGACCTTGAGAGTCCCTTGGACTGCAAGGAGATCCAACCAGTCTATCCTAAAGGAGATCAGTCCTGGGTGTTCATTGGAAGAACTGATGCTGAAGCTGAAACTCCAATACTTTGGTCACCTGATGTGAAGAACTGACTCATTGGAAAAGACCCTGATGCTGGGAAAGATTGAAGGCAGGAGGAGAAGGGGATGACAGAGGATGAGATGGTTGGATGGCATCAACGACTTGACAGACATGAGTTTGTGTAAGCTCCAGGAGTTGGTGATGGACAGGGAGGCTTGGCATGCTGCAGTCCATAGGGGTCACAAAGAGTCAGACACGACTGAGCGACTGAACTGACTGACTGACCATTGAAAGTGGCCAGAAAGCTACTAGGATTTGCCCTAAATTTTATCTTTCATCCAGGGGCAGAGAAGAGCTAACACAGAATAAGTATAAAGGGCCAATAGAAGAAAAGCAATAAAGTTATTTCATTGTTATAAAGTCATGTTTGTGCCATGGAACATTTGCTTTTGGAGTTTAAGACTCAAATGGTCAACTGCTGCCCTTTATAGCAAAGGCCAGTTAAAGAAGTAAACTTATGTCCAATTAATGATCTATACCTCCAACCCCAAGCAAACCCTGTGGGAGCCCTTCTTTCAGGGTTAAATTTGCAATGAAAGGCAGGCCACTGAAAAAGTCTGTCTCTAAGACACAAAACTGTTACAAGTTGGTTAGAAAACAAAGGGTTTTGCTATTTTGTTTTGTTGTTGCTGCTTAAGGCTTTGTGAAGTAGAAATCCAGCACTAAATTTATGATGTAAATAGATTCTTCGCAAGTAAAGATAATCCTTCATTTGACATTTCTTCACTTGGCTATTTTTCCATATTGTTCATATTGAGCCTCACCAGTTGATTTATTCTCACCATAATGCACTCGTACATTTGCTGTTTTGATTATTATCTCCTTTTAAAGCTGACTGGGCACTTTCTTCCTGGGCCCTGATTTCCAGCAGCTTATAAATTTTATGAACAAATTACTTTTTATTTATCAACTTCTTTCTCTGCCCAGCAGTGAATTTTTTGGAAGGTTGGCAGAGAAAGCACAAATACTACTGTTTAAATGAGACATTCTAATGAAGAAAGCCGTTGTCTATGGCAGGGGGGGCGGGGGAAGAATATAAGCCAAGATGGTGCTTTCTTTAAAGTATCGCATTACTTATAAATAAAGAGATAAATACAGTTTAGGAAATAAAAAGCAAAATATATGTGGTAATCCTCCAAAAAACAAAATTAATTCCTTGGAAAATGTATTTGCCAGAATTTCACTTCTGGTGTATAGCTTCTATTCTGGAATTCTTCCAGAATAGTCATAATTCTCTAGCCCCATCAGGTTATGCAAAAATATATAATTTTGGAAAGTTCATTATGATTTCAGGATGACATTTAACTTATATCAGAGTGAGAGGCTGCCAAACCCTCAATTGACAGCATGCTCTACCAGCAATGCTATACAAAGATATTGAGGTCACCACAATGGGGACAGGGTCCATGTACATAAACTCCATACAAACAGGGATGCAACATTTACTGAGTACTTTATAAGTGGCATTTTACCTTTTGATCTCATTTAATCTTCACTGGCTATACAACACAAGCACTGTTATTCCTACTTTGCTGAGAAAAACATTGGAGATCAGAGAAGTTGAGTAACTTCCCCAAGTACACACAGTCAATGTGGGCTCTGGGTCTGAACCAAATCTATTGGTCTGAAATATATCATTTGAATTTTAGATAATACTTTTGAATGTCTCTTCCTTTCCATCAAAAATCTACTACCAATGCTTCTAAAAATCATTTTTAAAAAATAGCTGATAGGCAGGTACAATAAATACAGAAAAGACTGAAAGTCAAGAGCTTGGGTAGCTGGATTTCTGGATAGTGGTTTTAGAGGTAGGAAGCATGGCCACAGTGTCCAGGAGTCAGGCGACTCCAGTTTCCTCCTCCATGTCGATCTCTCCTCTTTCCTCATCATCTCAACCACTCTCCCAGCACCCAGGAGTCCAACTCGAGCAGGATCATGTCCACTCATAGCACAGTAAACTGAGACTCTCAATCATCTGGATTTACACAATGAATTCTATCCCAACTTCTTCATAAGTAGACAACAGGAAGCCTGAATTAACCTATATCTAAAACTCCAAACTTCATGATTATTGTTAACACTTGAACAACATGGTGAGGTAAGGGGCGGGGAGGTATTGTTAGAGGTACCAACCCTCCACTCAGTCAAAAAACCGTATATGTAACCCCCATGTCTGCACTTTCTGCACATGCGCAACTCAGCAACCGTGATTTCCACCCACCACAGATCGTGGAGTACTGCAGTAGTACTTAGTGAAAAGAATCACATATAAGGGGACCCATGTAGTTCAAACTTGTGTTTTTCAAGGGTCAACTGTATCTGGAACTAAAGAAGTCCAGAAAACAGAGGACTTCCCTGGTAGTCCAGTGGTTAAGAATCCACCTTCCAATGCAGGGGATTTGGGTTCTATTCCTGGTCAAGGAACTAAATTCCCAAATGCCGTGAGGCAGCTAAGTCCACATGTTACAACTAGAGAAACTCACACACTACAACTATGACCCAGTGCAGCCAAAATAAAAAATTTTGGAAAAAGAAATCCAGAAAATAGAATGCCCAACTATGTCTGCAGTTGCAAATATGCCACCTGTCTTTAATAGACTAAGGCTAAAAATCCTGAAATTCTCCAAAATTGCCCCCCCCCACCCAAAAAAAAGATTCCTGTGAAGCTAAAACAAATAGCTCTGGATGTTCCTTATTTTTAATAGTGCCAAAATAGCCACACTTCAATGATAAGCGTATTAAAGAATTTTACCGAGGACAAGAGAACACCCCAGAGGTTTTGATTTTGACACTGCAGAAAGAACTACCTTACACTGCAATTGCTCAGGCTGCCCTCAACTTTCTTAGAAAGAAACAAGGAATTGGGCTCCTATCAGAGCAGAGGCAAGGAAGTCAGTGCCAAGATTTGTCCTGGGATATTACGTGCTTAGGGGATTTCCTAGTGACTCAATAGGTAAAGAATTTGCCTGCAACGCAGGAGATCTGGGTTCAATCTCTGGGTCAGGAAGATCCTGTGGAGAAGGGAATGGCAACCCACTCCAGTATTCATGCCTGGAGAATTCCATGGACAGAATTCCATCTGACATTTTATCTTAGCTTTCCTATAGGGAGCCCTTTCTCTTTGGGGGGAATTGCACATATTATGAGTGCTGGTGGGTAACAGACAACCCCATAGAGGAGATGAAAACGTTAGCTATCCCGCCCATGAGGGCACAGCCATGAAGCAAAGCTTCAGAGCATCACTGCAGACTCGGTACCAAAATCTCCCTCACACTGAGCATTCTCAATCCTTCTTTCTCTCTTTTTCTCTCTCTCTTCTCCATCTTCCTCTCCCTTTCTCACACACTGACAACACCTGAAGCTGCAAGATGAAGTTCCCAGCACAGAAGTTACATTTAAAACTGAGCTACCCAATAGCTGCAATGGAGCTTTCCATACAGGGACAGGTCTTTGACCTCTCTTAAAGTATTAATAATATTTCTGTGAGCTTACCCTCAAGACTGGTTATCTCTTGTCAGAATGGCTATCATCAAAAAGAACAACTAACAAATGTTGGTAAGGATTTGGAGAAAAGGGAACCCTGACACATTGTTAATAGGAATGTAAATTGGTGCAGCCACTATGAAAAACAGTATGCAGGTTCCTCAAAAAACTAAAAACAGAACTATCATTTGACCCAGGAATTCCACTCCTGGGTATATACTCAGGGGAAAAACACATTAATTCAAAGAGATACATGCACCCCAATGTTCATAGCAGCATTATTTACAATTGCCAAGATATAGAAGCAACCTAAGTGTCCATCAATGGATGAATGGATCAAGAAGATGTGGTATATACATATAAATGGAATACTACTCATAAAAAAGAATGAAATAACACTGTTTGCAACAACATGGATAGACTGGAGGTTATCATGCTAAGTGAAATAAGTCAGAGAAAGATAAATACTGTGTGGTATCACTTATTTGTAGACTCTACAACCGAAGTAGACTCACAGATTTAGAAAACAAACTAGTGGTCACCAATGGGGACTGGGGGTAGGAGCAATATGGCGATGGAGGAGTGAGAAGTACAAAGCATTGGGTATCAGTTGGCTACAAGAATGCATTATACAACATGGGGGATATGGCTTATTCTTATAATAACTGTAAATGAATATAACCTTTAAAAATTGTATAAAATATAAAATTAAATTCAAAATTTTTAAAAAGACTGGATGTCTTCAGCCCTCTATACAATTGTTTGAGTACCCTCTATCCTTGATAAGCCAAAGTCCGTTTCTGTTGCTTCCAACCAAGAATTCTGACTGAATCAAAATCCATCTCCAAAAACACTGCCTGTACAACCCACCAACTTTCTCTGATGGAAGGCCTACATCATGAAGAAAAGGTTCAATTATATTTTATATACTCTAAGACTAGGATATAGAGTACAGAATTTATTTTAGAAAATTTCCATTTAAAACAAAAAGTTGGGGGAAAGGTTTCGTGAGTTAAATCAAGTTACCCACAATAACAATCATCCAAACACTCTATGCCAAGCCATACCAGGATCTCGAGGTTTTACTGTAATGTGATGCATAATACAAGTTATAAGGCATATTCCATATGAAAGAAATCCTCAGAGAGTATATATGTTGCATGCATTTTGTGTATCTTTGTGTGGGAAGCAGGAATAGCAGAGGAAAGGAAGAAGAAGCAGGAAATGGCTATATACACCTCCATCATGGATTTGAGTCATTTGAAGAATTTCCAATATTTCCAAATTCAAAACTCTATGTGACTTGTGATTACTGATAACTAATATAAGGACCAGATTTGGCTAAGGATTGGGGAAATGATTATAAAATATCTCTTATTATAATTTATACCCAGTTTCTAAAAAGAAAGAAAAAAGTTAATCAACAGTAAATCATGTGAGATTAACTGAATCATTTACCCCAATTTGATTATATCAAAACACCTAAAGTTCAAAGACACCAAAAACAGACAAGCATAAATTTCATGAAGTTATAGACAGACTTGTCTATAGCACATATAAACATACACACACACACACACACACACACACTTTTTCCTTGTTTTACCACTAGGCAGAGATTAAGAAATGAGAAAATCCTTGCTGTCCCTTCAAGCAACAGGAGTCTGTAATAAAATGTAAAGCATAATCTGCCCCAATATTCAAGAAAAGTCCATACCTTAAAAGGAACTCCAAGATCAGCTTAAGGCAAAAGGAAAGGGAAAGCATTGAATAAAAAGGAAATGAAGGAAAGATGGAGAAAAAAGAAAGACAAGTCATCACTTGATGGCTATTAAGAATGTTCAGACTGAGTTCATTACTCAAATTGATCAGGGAGTTCAATGTTGTATTTTTAAAAAGAGGAATTTAATGTTTTTGATGAAACTGACTAGATAATTAATTAAATGGATGGTCAAGTCAGATAAAGCAGTCCAACATGTGGGCTGCATGCAGCAAGAAAGCTCAAAAGAAAAGATCCTAAAAGGAGCAGAAAAACCAAATGAATTCAGAATGAAAAACAAGGCGGAGGAAAAAGAAGACAGCAAGTGATGGAACAATTGCTCCTGGAGGGATGTGAAATGTGTTGGGCAAATGAAGACTTCTGATTAGCTCCTGGCTGTGCTGTTTAATAAGGTAGAATTCTGCGGATTACCTATGATTGCAGCAATTTTCAAAGCACCAGAAGGTACACATGACGAGTGAAGGATGGGTTCGAGGGAGTGAATGAAGAGAGTCTATATTTTTAATGAAAAATGAAGGTGAAAACCAGCCATGAAACAATGTCACTAAATTTTAAAATAGGGCGACAGAAGGGGTACCCCAAAAGGAAACACTCCAGGCAGCAACAAGTAGGCTGCCTAGAACAGAAAAGCCCCCCCACACCTTTTTCCTAGCTATGTTCAAAGCAAATGCTTTGAAATAGTTAATCCTACTTTTGTTTAATACAACGTGTCATGCAAGATATTTTCTGGGGCGATGTCAAATTACGTGGCATGGAAAGATGGTGGCCTAACTGCTGCTCCTTTCCTCCGCCTGGCCGTATACACTGCATGTTCCCCGGTGAGATCCATGCACAGCTCACCGTTCAGCAGCCAATCAGCAAACACGTGTGGAGCACCTACTCTGTGCAAGCACTGTGACGGGGGCTGGGAGGACAGCAGTGAACAGAACCACAAAAATCTTTGCTCCAGTGAAGCAAACATTCTAGTTAAGCCGGGGAGAGATGGGCAAACAACACAGGCAGGAAGTCAGATGGTCCTAAATGCCGTGGGGAAGGAGAGAGCGGGAGTGGCATGGCTAGGATTGTGGAGTAAGGAGTAGCTCTAAAGTCATATCCGAGGATGGGGGTGAGCAACAAGGGGCTGAAAGATGACCCTGGGTCCTAGGCTTCTTTAATTTTTTACCTGTAGTAAATACACAGAACATAAAACTCACCATCTTCACCATTTTTAAGTGTACAGGTCAGTAGTATTAAGCACATTCAGTGTTGTACAACCAATCTCCAAAACTCTTCTTGTCTTGCAAACCTAAAACTCTCTTTCCATTAAACAACTCCCTAGCCCTCCGTTCTCCCAGCCCCCAGTGACCGCCCCTCTACCTTGTGTCAGTATGAATTTGATTACTCTAGATATCTCATACAAGAGAAATTATTCGGCATTCTTTTGGTTCTGGGCTTCTTGTGATGACCAATGGAAACCATGGTAAGGTATGTGATGTGATTACTCCTGAGGTCCTCAAAACAAACAGTGGTGAGGCTCTGTGTGTTGGGTGGAGAGGTATCTGAGCGGTCTGCCAGGAACACACAGAACTCCGGGGCCCCCTTTCACACCTGCACATGGGGGAGTACCCTGAGTGCTCACAGACCTTGGGCTCTCTTGGCTCCTACAGATGGAGACAGTCCATCTGTAAGGATGGATCCAAGAAAGTCCAAGGATCATCTTCTTACCGGCAGTAAGTGGGACTCCCAGGCTCCCTCTTGACTGCCCAGAAATGCAGCTATGAGAGGGCAGGCAAACTCCCACAGTGCCCAGCACATGCCTCCTCCAGGACGTTACACAGAGCACTTGGTTTGGTTTGCTGGGAAGTCGCACTGCACCAGCAAGTAGGTCAGGTTCGACTTCTGACTCCTACACGAGATTCCTTGTGTCCTTGAACACACCCCTTCACTTCAAGGCCTCATTTTTCTCATCTTGAAAATGAGTTCTTTGTTCTTTGTCTGTCTTCTCCACTAGAGTGTGAGCACCTGGACATCAGGGCCTCTATTTTGTTGACTGCTCTCTCCCTAGAAAGTAGAAGAGTACCTGGTACATAAGATGACACTCAATAAATATTCCATAAAAGAATTTATGAACAAATGAACCCCTGTGATCTGCTTAGCAAGCTGCAGAGCAACATGGTGAAAATATCTGGGACACTTGGAATATTTAGAAAACAATGCATTGAGAGAGTAATATTGAAATATACACATGCCATGTATAGAATAGATGACCGATGTGAAGTTGCTGGGAGTTCAACCTGGTGCTCTGTGACGACCTAGAGGAGTGGGGTGGAGGGGATGGGAGGGAGGCTCAAGGGAAGGGATATATGTATCCTTGTGACTGATTCTAGCTGTTGCAGGGCAGAAGCCAACACATTATAAAGCAATTATCCTCCAATTAAAAATAAATTTTAAAAAAAAACAATGCAATTCCAAACACCTGACTCATTGGAAAAGACCCTGATGCTGGGAAAGATTAAAGCACAAGAAGAGGGCGACAGAAGATGAGATGATCGGATGGCATCACCAATTCAATGAATATGAGTTTGGGCAAACTCCATGAGATGGTGAGGGACGGGCAAGCCTGGTATGCTGCAATCCATGGGGTTGTGAAGAGTTGGACATGACTTGGTGACTGAACAACAATCCAAACTAAAGGCGACTGACACAGACCTTACTTAGGACCACCTTGAGTTGCTGTCATAGATAAACAATCAGTAATTCAGATAATGGAGAGAAAAATGTGGCTATTTCATAAGATGACACCACAGAGAGGTAAGATTTAAGCTGGGCTCTAATGAGTAGGTAGGTTTTGAGTAAGAAAGAAGAGGGAGAAAGTTCTCTTGGGTTGTTAAAAAATATATTCAAGCATGGCATGAACAAATGACAGTGAAAAATCCTTCCCAAAGTTCTTCTTTCATCTCTCTACACTCTCTTCCTAGGAGTTCTATTTGGCACATGTTGGATTTGAGGTGCCTGCAGGAGATGTCTAGCTTGCATTTGGAAATGTGAGTTTGGAGCTTGGCCTAGAGGTCGAGAATTGGAAGTCATCCATCAAGAGGTAATAACTGCCATGGATGCCATCCAAGAAATCACAGCTTTCCTCAAAACTTATCCTAATACCCTACAGCTTTGGATCTTTCAAACAGAAGATGGTATTCATGTTGAGAAACAATCCACATATTCAATCTCAAACCAGTCATGTAGCCATATTGCAAAACCAAGCAGATCCCAAGTGTTCCTCAGGTTTGTGCATGCCCCGTCTTACTCAAACACAGGCACCAGAGACCAGTCTGGACCAGGAGAGAGGGAAGCAGGATGACCTTACATTGCAGTTTGCTTTAGCATTGTTCTAATTTATGTCTATTGTTCCAGCACAATTATCAACAGTACCCCTTTCACTCTCAAAAGCGTCCCAGTTTAGATGATAAATTAGTCAATCTATTAATTTTCCAAATAACCAATTTCTTGAATGACCCAAATGTTCCCCAATGACCAATTTGCTTGATGTGATTGTTTTAACTTCGTAGTTCATAATACCACTTTAAGAAATGTTTAGACTGTCTCTTCCCCAGCTCTGTAACACTTGAACTGGAAACTCACGTCTCTTAGTCTTCCTCTTTGTCTGTGCCTCAGTCTCCCCCATCTCCTTCTAATTCTGTCCCCATCTCCTGCAGCAACAGCAGGGAGCAGGCACAGAGAAAAATTGAATGCATTCTTATGAATATATTCTCCTCATGAATATATTGTTTTAGGAATGTATTCAAGAAAAATATCCTTTTATGAATATATTCTTTGTAAATGGTGCCTTCTTGCTTATATTCTTCAATGTGAGGAGTTCACATTAATGTATCATCCTCATGAGTAATAACAATGAAAAATGTATTTATAACAATCTTTCCTTTGAAGAATGTATCCTTAGTAAAATATTTTGTGGTCCTCAGCACCGCTCACCCACACCTCTCAATTTCCCCTGCTTTCTGTACCTCAAGTTGTTGAAAATACCTTAAAATTTTGTTAGAAAATCATGAGAACCAAAACTAAATAGTATTAATGACATAAATAAACTTGGTGAATTCGTCCTTCAGTGAAAATGGCCATGAAACAAATTCGTTTTAGGCAAATTGGCTTTCAATTAATTGACTTTTAGCAACCTGACCTATGACCTTCATGACCAGGCCATCTAAAATAGGTTGGTCGTTATCCTTCCCATCACCTTCACACCACCAAAATTCTCTCTCGATGACTTGTTTCATCTCTTAATAGTCTTAGTAAAACAAAATATAACTGTGTTTGCTTATTATTTTTCATCATCCCCACTGAGAATATTCTCAGGAGGGCCAAGGCCTCTTTGATTTTGTTCACTAGTCATTCTATAGCCCTATCACAATCTCCTGCACATATGTAGATGCTCAGTGAATGTGTTGAGTAAACCAACAATGAATGAATGAGTGTACCAGAGATCCCAAGAGAATCTCTAGATTCATGATAGAAACAAGAATGAATATAAACTGTATGCTTATCCCTAATCTCAGTTCAAAACACCATCATCCCAAGCGTCCTCCTTTTCTATTGAAAGCTAAAGAGACCCTATGAAGCAAAACTTTTAATTGGATACGAAAAGAAGGGGGAGGGAAAGTGATTCGAGAAATGAGAAAACTTTAAACCATTTTTTAATCAGACAGAACCTGCTTGACCATCTGAAATCAGAACACACTGAAGAAACTCTCTACCCCAGATGTTACAACATTGCACATTTAGTACAGTGCTACTTGATAGCAGATGGCGATGAGTCAGGACTTAACAAAGACCTTAATGGCTCTCCTGCCAGCCCTTGGGCCATCATTTGCATAGGAAGCAGATCTGGCTTGGCTGCTGATGGTGATCGCCTCTCACCCACTTGGACATGACCTCATTTTCATGTCTCCATTTTCCATCTTTGCCATATGCAGTCATAACCTTCTGGGAAATACTATGCCACAAAAAATATAAAATAAAAGCAAGTCCTGATCATGGGAAGCACTATTTTAATTACGATTTTACTGACATACCTCCTCATCAGAAATTCATTTTTAATCAGCCTAACACATTTGAATTAGTGTGACATGGCTTCTTTTTCACTCATTTAATATCTCAAGTCAGAAGTTTATAGCATTGCATCAGGGCAATTATATGAAGGGAGGCCATTTTTAAAGATGCATATAATTTTATTGTGGATTCACACTGTTTATGAATTAGGTTTATAGCCTCACTTCGCCTGTAGATGCACTTATAATCACCAGAAGGAGAGAAAAAAAGACATTTCACAAATGAAAGCATAACCTCTTTCCCATTTGGAAACAAATCACCTCATCCTAATAAACACAAAGGCATTTATTTGCACTTAGATGATTTACCTGGGGGGGTGGCGGTGGGGATAGGAACAAGGTCTTCATTTATCTGCCATTTCAGCTCACTGAGGTCCAGCCAACAACATATTTCCTCAGGAAAGGGCAGGAGACAGAGGGGCTGGAGAGTGATATTATTAAATGTGCTTTCTGAGAGCAGAAGTTCAAGGGACACAGCAGGAATCTTGGAAAGTCTCACTTTCTTCCTCTCAAGTCCCTCGGAATTATCCAACCCAAAGTTCCAATAGCGGAGTCCCACCACTTTCCAACTTTTAAATACCTAGTATTCCAAGCCACTACCTTAGTGTTCTAAGCTTTAGCCTGTCTCCTTCCTTGGTTCTAGAAGTCTTAATAGTTTACTAATGTATCAAAGGAGGGAAAGTAAATCATATCATAAACATTTGAAAAGTCTCCTATTTAATAGCACTGCTGCCTATAAGGATGCTGACAGCTATACACAAGACACTATTTTTGAAAGTGTAATTCAAAATCCATTAGAGGATGCTGAATTATATGTTTTTAATGAAATAGACTAGAATAGTATAAAGTAGAAAATACTAAATTGTGTTATCCATAATCCATTTCTGTTTCAGATATTAGGTGTATGGAAATATGTGCTAATAATAATAAGCTTATTCTTAGCAAACACTCTTATAATGCTTGATTTGTACCAGGGAGTATACCAGGGGAATTTACATGCATAAACTCATTTAATCTTCAAGATCATCAGATGAGATAGGACTCCTTTTTACCCCAGTTTTACAGTTGAATGAACTAAGGCACAGAGAATTTAGGTGATGTACCCATGATGGTCTACCCAGCAAGCAGCAGACAGGATTTGGACCTAAGTAACCCCACTCTGGAGAAGGAAATGGCAACCCACTCCAGTACTCTTACCTGGGGAAGTCCTGTTGACAGAGGAGCCCTGGCAGGCTACAGTTCACGGGGTTGCAAAAGAGTCAGACACAACTTAGCGACCAAACAGCAACAACAAACCCTACCCTAGTCTGTGGCCTTAATACTGCCAGGGCAGTGGTAAAGCACTTGCCTGCCAAGGCAAGAGACAGAAGAGACAGAGGCTCGTTCCCTAGATTGGAAAGATCCCCTGGATAGGAAACGGCTACTCACTCCCGCATTCTTGCCTGGAAAATTCCATGGACAGTGGAACCCAGGAGGCAGCAGCCTACGGGGTCGCAAAGAGTCAGCCATGACTGAGCACAGCACGTGTGCACACACACATACACACACACACACACCAGCCTGCCTCTCCTAAATATATTTCTTAATATAGGTTTCAGTTTGTTTTAAGTTTGATAAACAGGAGTTTAAGGGGATTATATATTATATATAGCCTAGGTTAGTTCCAATTTCAAACATTCTATGCAATGGTCCTTATACCATAGGCCATATGATCTAATGCTTTGCTCAAGAAATTTGGTCTCTGGGTCATATATTCCAGTACCACAGATGACACCACCCTTACCACCAATTAGAAACCAGAGAATTTCTGCCTTTGTTATCCAGTCTCTGGGATAGCTCTTATGTTCAATGGTCCCAAACACCATGGTTAATAAAAAAAAGAGAGAGAGAGAGAGAAAGAAAGAAAAAACACAGCTGTTTATATTCTGGCAAAACTATTACACCATAAGCAGTGAAACTTAAAACTTTTGAGAGGCTACTCAGTCTTGGGGTGGGAGAAGCTATAGAATAAGTCATTAAAGCTATAAAATTAAGTCAAAAAATAACCACTGCGAAGTTTATTTTCCTTGTCCTAGCTTACAGAGAACTAACGATAAGGGGGACCATATAATCCAAGGAAAACATCCTTAAACTTCCAGTCACAAAATCTGACCTCTGATCCATCAATATTATATAATTCATGCAAATTGCTGATTCACAACAGCTGACCTTCTTTAGCATTTTCTACTCTCCAGAGGATTTTCTACTCTTCAGACTGAGGCTGAAGCTGAAACTCCAATACCTTGGCCACCTGATACAAAAAGCTGACTCATTAGAAAAGACCCTGATGCTGGGAAAGATTGAAGGCAGGAGGAGAAGGGGACAACACAGGACGAGATGGTTGGATGGCATCACCGACTCAATGGACATGAGTTTGAGCAAGCTCCGGGAGATGGTGATGGACAGGGAAGCCTGGCGTGCTGCAGTCCATGGGGTTGCAAACTGTCAGACATGACTGAGCACCTGAACAACTCTCCAGAGCTAACAAGCACTCCTGAGGAAAGCAGAGATGGCTGTTGTAGAGGGGCCTTCCACCCTCCTTCCTGATGCTTCTACCCTCTGCCGACCTCCCATCTTTCCCTCCCATCCATAGCCCCCCTTTCCCAGAAGACGAGAAACAGCAGGGCAATCACCAAGGATGTTTCACCAGCAGGGAGTGGGAGGTCGGCACCCTGTCACCCTTTCACTTCCTGCACCTGTGTGGGGAGCCCAGCTCAGTTTTTAGATCCTTAGTCATGTCCTTAAGTTTGGGGTTTTTTAAATATCCTCTTCTCTCTTGCTCTCCAAGGAGATACTATGAGAGCTCCACCCAGACCCGCAGAAGCCCCTGTACCAGTTCTGTGCACCGTCCTCCAGCTTCTGGGGGCTGCTTTGCCCCTCATGACCCAGTCTGGGTCCTTCTTCAGAGGATTAGCCAGTAACCACTTCACCTGGATGTACTTAGAGATGTGGGTGCCCAGGAGTTCCTGTCCCCTCCCCCTCCCCCCACCACAGCCCCCAACCCCAGGTGACTGAGGCATCAGCTTTACTTGGAGTACCCCACAACATCCAGAGTCTGGGGGTCCTCCTGGAATGGTCCCCTTGCTGGGCTCCACCTTCCCTGATCTCCCTGCCCGTTCCCTTGCAGCTTCCCCTGAGGGCACTTCCGGAAGTGTTTGCTGGCATCTGTACAACAGCCTCAGGGTCTGCTTCTGGGAACCCAAACTAAGCTCTCGCTGTTGTGGGCCCAGGCCTGTCTGAGGAGATGAGCCTGACCAGGTTTTCTCTCTCTCTTTCTACGTGGACTTCTCCTCACCTGCCACCCGGCTGAGCCCTGCCTGCTCCACAGAGGTGGCAGCCATCTAGATTAAAGGAGGGCCTGGAAGCTTCACATCAATCTCCAGGCCTTCGCTGGATTCCCCAACTCAGTTTCTATCAGAGCCATGCTTTGGTGGTCAGTACTTGCTGGTCAGATATTAATATCAATTCAGCTACTGTTCTTAAACTTCTCCCTCAACTAGAAAACCGAGAGGAGGAGAGGTAGGTGATTTAACTATTCCTGGTTCCCTAGCCCTAAAACTATCACAATAGCAACAGAAACCTCCCCTCCAGCTTCCTTCAACTATGTTAGCAGTCTTTTTAGACAGTAAAAATCAACTCATATAGCTTAAGAACTGGAAGAAACCCTTGAGATCTACCCCTTAGTAAACAGATGAAAGAACTAAAGAAGAGATCAGGCATTTTCCCAAAGTCACATCATTTACAGTAAAGCTTTTCACTGAATTTAAGTCTCTGGACTCAGAGTAGGGTGGTGGGTATTGAACCAGGCTGCAGAGGGAGAAAAAGGCAGGTTAGGTGAGTTGACTGCTGTCTGCCGAATCCCACCCCCTGAAAGAATCGCTGGATATCTCTAAACACATTCATGACAATTGATTGGTTTGAACTGCTTGATCTTTCCCCCATTAAGATAAACAGCATGAAATGTAGATTAACTCTCCTCACCCACCTTGAAGAAAACATAATCAATAGTTCCTTAAGGAGACTCTTAGTCACATCATATTTCATCTACCCAGATCAAGCACAATTCCTATCCTACAGAAAGCACTCAGATCATTTCTTGAGGAAATTCATTGGACAAAAACTCATACTGAGCACTCAACTCTGGTTGCAGCGATCCTCAGATTTATTCATGGGGAGACCTGTGACAGAGTTACAGCAATATATCATGAAAGATTGATATATTTAATTCTACCACACAAATTATAAATAATTTTACTAGCAGTAAAATCTGGCTATAAGATGCATATTTATATTTCTGCATTGAAGAAACAATAACACCATAAACTTTTAAGATATTACTTTTCAGGTTTGAGTTTTCTACTCTGTTTTTGCCTACTTTACTCACAAGCTAGTCCTTACTACCAGTGAAGCAATATAATCCAATACAAGAAACTTTTAAGTTGAAAAAATAATCTATTAATTCACTTTTTCTTAAAAGTGGGAAAACAATTATTATTATTTGACTTTTCCTTGAACCAATTGTCCTACTCATATAACAACACTGTTCCTTAAGAACATTAGTTTGAAATTACCGCAATAATGCAATCTTCACAGGAATAAATTCCAGCACAGATTAGAATTAAGCAATCTTAAAACAGACAACTGAATCAAGATCTGGCCCAGACACATTTAACTGTTACTGATTTCAAAGTAGGGAAATTTCCATAGTCATAAACACACGGAAATATTGAAATAAAAGTTCAGGTATAAAACCTCAAAACACTAAAAACTCAAGCAATGTTGACAAATTCAGGAATGGTAGATTAGACTGAGTTCTCTGTAGACAATAAACTTGTGAAACTTCGAAAACGGGACCTACACAGCATATTTATGAATAGTGTGACTGATTACTCTTTAAGTGTTTTCAAACTTTAGATGTAATTCTATCTAAAATGTGTCAGGAGGAAAGCAAAGTGTCCAACAGCACAAGTGAAGAGTTTAAAGGGAAGGAATTCTGGCATCTAGACCTTTCCCTTTATTGAGATGGTGCCTGAGGTCAGGCATAGGAGATTAGGAAGGGAAGAAGTCCAAGCTAAGACACAATGGGAAGGTAACCCAACCCTGAGGGCAGGCTGTGTAGGGCCAACGAAGTTGATTTGAGTTCAGTAGGCAATAACTGTCTCCCTTGTGTCAAGCTGCATGCTATGTGCTAAAGCTAAAGAGATTTAAAAAACACTACCCCTTCCCTGATTTAAAACTAAACTGAATGATCATTAAGAGCACACTTAGAGGAGAGAAGGCATAATAGAAGTATAATTGGGAGGCCCTTGAAAAGCTAGATGGGCATCCTTAGGCTTTATCTTGGTGGTGGGTAGGAAAGGAAGATGATCTGATTACGCTCCAACAAGAGACCCTAGTCCTCAGGCTCACTTGCGCCAGCTGACAGTCGCTGTTTTCCAGGGGCTTCTACTGTGAGTCTTTAATTAGGAGCCATTCCATGTAGCAGCATGAGGAGCAAGACCATGGACAAAATCACAGGCTATAAGAAAGTACTGCATTTCTGTGAATCATCTTCAATTTCCTCTATCAATATTTTAGAGTTCTGAGCATATAGATCTTTCACTTCCTTAGTTAGATTTATTCCCAAGTTTTTTTATTTGTTGGTTTTTATGATGCAATCTTAAAAGGGATTTTTTTTTCCTTTCATTTTCTGGCATTTCATTGTTAGTGTAAAGAAATACAACTGATTTCTCTATGTTAATCTTGTATTCTGCTGCCTTGCTAAATCCATTGATCAGTTTGAGTAGTTTTTGTGTGGAGTCTTAAGAGTTTTGTATATATAGTATTATGTCATCTGAATATAATGACAATTTTACCTCTTCCTTTCCAATTTGGATACCTTTTCTTTCTTTTTCTTGTTTGATTGCTGTGGCTAGGCGTTTCAATACTATATTGAATAGAAGTGGTGAGAGTGGGCATCCTTGTCTATTTCAAGATTTTAGCAGAAAGGCTTTTAGCATTGGGTACTGTATTGGCTGTGAATTTGTTACAAATAGCTTTTATTTGTTGAGCTATGCTCCCTCTATCCAGTTTGGTAAGAATTTTTATTATGAATGAATGTTGGATTTTATCAAATGCTTTTTTTGCATCTATTAAGATGATCACGTCATCTTTTTGTCTTTCCTTTTGTTGATGTGGTGTATTACACTGACTGACTTGCATGTGTTGAACCATCCTTGTGACCCTGGGATGAATCCAGTTTAATCACAGTGTATGATCTTCCTTACGTGCTATTGAATTTGGTTTGCTAATATTTTGTTGAGAATTTTTACCTCTGTATTCATCAAAGATATGAGCCTGTAATTTTCTTTTTTGGTAGAATCCTTGTCTTCTTTTGGTATCAGGATGATGGTGGCTTCATAAAATGACTTTGAGAGTATTTCATCCTCTTCAAACTTTCAGAATCTCTGGGAAGATATCCCATGCTCTTGGGACTAGAAGAACTAATATTTTTTAAATGGTCATACTACCCAAAACAATCTACAAATTTAATAAGACCCCTATCAAATTATCTATGATAATTTTCACAGAACTAGAAAAATTCTAAAATTTATGAGACCAGAAAAGATCCAGAATTGCCAAAGCAAGGCTGCAGAAAAAGAACAAAGTTGGAGATATTACCTTTCCAGACTTTAGACAATACTACAAAGCTACAATAATCAAAACAGCATGCTGCTGCTGCTGCTGCTGCTAAGTCGCTTCAGTCGTGGCCGACTCTTAGCGACTCCATGGACTGCAGCCTACCAGGCTCCTCCGTCCATGGGATTCTCCAGGCAAGAGGACTGGAGTGGGGTGCCATTGCCTTCTCTGAAAACAGTGTGGTATTGGCACAAAAAGAGATATGTGGATCAATGTAACAGACTAAAGAGCCCAGAAATAAACCCATGCACCTATGGTCAATTAATCTTCAACAAATAAGATAAGAATAATGCAATGGAAAAAAAGTCTCTTTTAGCAAGTGGGAAAACTGGACAGCCACATGTAAATCAATCAAGTTAGAACACACCCTCACACCATATATAAAAATAAATGCAAAATGGCTTAAAGACTGAAAGACATAACACTATAAAACTCCAAGAACAGACCATAGGCAAAACATTCTTTGACATAAATTATAGCAACATATTCTTATATCAGTATCCCAAGGCAATGGAAATAAAAGCAAAAATAAATGATACAAAAGCTTATATTCAAACATATACGCTTTTGCACAGCAAAGGTAACCATAAGAAAAATGAAAAGACAACCTATGTACCAGGCAAAAATATTTACAAACAATTTGACTAACAAAAGCTTAATTTCTAAAATACACAGACAGCTCATATAATTCAATAAGAACAAACAATCCAATCAAAAAATGGGCAGAAAACCTAAACAGACATTTCTCCAAAGAAGACATACAGATGATCAAAGGGCATGTGAAAAGATGCTCAACTTCACTAATTATTAGAGAAATGCAAATCAAACCTATAATGAGGTACCACCTCTTACCAGTCAGAATGGCCATCATTAAAAATTGTACAAATAATGACTGCTGAAGAGAATATGGAGAAAAGGGAACCCTCCTATACTGTTGATTGGAATGAAAATTGGTGCCACTATGTAAAACAGCATGGAGGTTCCCCAAAAAACTAAAAATAGAGTTACCATATGGTCCATCAATCCCTCTTCTGGGCATATATTCATGGAAAACTCTAATTTGAAAAGATACATGCACCCCATTGTTCATAGCAGCACTATTTACAATAGCCAAGACATGGATACAACCTAATTGTCCATCAACAGATGAATGGATAAAGAAGATATGGTACATGTAAACAGAATACTACTCAGACATTAAAAAAAGAAAGAATATCATTTGCAGCAACATGGAAAGACCTAGAGATTATCTAACTAGGTGACATCAGAGAGATAAATGTCATTTGATATCACTTTTATGTAGAATCTGAAAACTGATACAAATGAATTTATTTACAGAACAGAAATAGATTTACAAATAAAAAACAAAACTTTCACCAAAGGGGAAGGGGGAAGGGGATAAATTAGGAGGCACACGTCAGAGATTAGCAGATACAAATTACTATATATATAAAACAGATAGACAATAAGATCCTACTATATAATACAGGGAACCATATTCAATATCCTGTAATATAGAAGGAGAAATAGTGATATCCCTTATATGTGGAATCTCAAAAGAAATGATACAAATGAACTTACAAAACAGAAAGAGACTTACTTAAAGAGTTAAAGGATGAATTTATGGTTACCAGGGGGAAGGATTGGGGGGAGGGACAGCTAGGGAGTTTGGAGAGGACATGTACACACTGCTACATTTAAAACGGATAACCAGCCAGGACCTATTGTATAACACGTGGAACTCTGCTCACTGTTGGCAGCCTGAATGGGAAGCGAGTTTAGGGGCCAAATGGATACATGCATATGTATGGCTGAGTCCCTTTACTATTCACCTGAAATTGTCACAGTACTGTTAATCGACTATATTGTATTTGTATACAATGCAAAAGAAAAGGTTTTTTTTAAGAAATCCTATAATAAACCATAAGGGGAAAGAATATGAAAAATACATGTATATGTGAATATGTATGTGTATAATGGAATCACTTTGGTGTACAAAACTAACACAACATTGTAAATGAACTATAACTGAAGTACATTTCAATTTAAAAAATTAAAAAATAAAGTATTGCAGATTTACTGCAGGTAGTATCTCCATGTGACAGATGATAAAATTGTGACTTAGAAGAGTTAATACTTTGAGTACTTTTCAAAGCTATCAAATGAAAGAACTAGCATTCCTATCATCACCACCAACATCCAAGTCTAATATCTTCTACTGCCCACTGTCTCTTTATGCAATAGTATGTCTACACAATGCTTTCGCCCCGTTAGATCCCCCAGATGACAACAGAGAGACCACAGCATTCTCTCTGACTTATGATCAAAGTCTAGAGTGAGAAAGGGGGCCATGGAAATGCAAACATGACTTAAGCACCTCTGGTCAGAAGACTGCGATTCCTAAACACCATCATCCTAAATGTCTGTCAAAGGAAGGAACATGCCTTAACACCTACAGGTCCCTGCAGGAGGCCCGTTTCAGGCAGCTCTCATGCTGATCTCAGCTGGGTGGTGTGGAGATTACAAAGAGCAAAGAAGGAATGGGCTGTGTGGCTACAACCATGCTTTAAGATTAAGCTGAGGATCTCTTAAGGTGCTCCACAGGTTCCAGTTTTACAAAATTAGTCTTTCAATTTTTACTTATAAACTTCTCTCTTAGGATACATACCTAAGTTCATAAGGCAGAGTCAGGGAAGACGGGGAAACAATTCCTTCCCTGTTCAACATCATTCTCTCACTGCATACCTGCTCTGTTCTAGGCCCAGGGACCTACATTAGAAATAAAGAAGGAAAAATCCCTGACATCATAAAACGTCCTTCCTAGTCAATGAGGAGTAAGAAGGTAAATAAGCAAAAAGCAATGAGAAAGATCAACATAGAAAATAATTAGCCCCACGAAGACAAATTTTAAAGAGAAACAGAAGCAAGGTGGTCAGAGGTGGGGCAGAGATGGAGTGTCAGTTTAGTTAGTCTAAAATAAAAATTTTCACTTGCCATCTGCCTCTATAGGGGTTTCCCAGGTGGCTCAGACAGTAAAGCATCTACCTGCAATGCAGGAGACCTGGGTTCGATCCCTGGGTCGAGAAGATCCCCTGGAGAAGGAAATGGCAACCCAACCCAGTGTTCTTGCCTGGAAGACCCCATGGATGGAAGAGCCTGGTAGGCTACAGCTCATGGGGTCACAAAGAGTTGGACACGACTGAGCAACTTCCCTTATCTGCCTCTATAAGGAGTAAGTGACTGACCTTGAGCACACCCTGAAAGGAGCTCAAGGTAGACATCAGGAATGAGGCACTCTGTGATCCGGGAAAAACTGGCAGAACAGGGCTTCAGACAGACAATTTCAGGAGAAGATTTTATGAGTCCAAACTCTTGCATCGTCTCATATCTAGAAAAGCACTAAAATCATTAATGAGACATCTGTTCCTCATGACCAGCAGCAAGCCTCTGCCGACATGTGTGCCTGACTGCACGTACCTGGCCTCACTAAAGTCATCTCTGTGCCGACCCTTCTCCTCTACCTCTGCTGAGCCAGTTCCTCAGAGCTACCAAAGAGGCTGTCTCCCAAGCTAGACGCCTCATTTTGCCCCAAATAGAACTTAACTCACACCCCTCATGTTGTGCATTATTTTTTCAGTCAACAACAGGATGATCTGAGAAGAAATATTTGATTAGAGACATAATTCACCACCACTCCCTGGTGACCTGAAACCTAAGATTGGTTATTGGGCCAAACTTACTGTGCCTGACTCCTTTCTTCCTGCAGAAATCCTTCCCCCAAGAATCCTTAATCCTTATACACACAGCCTTCTGGCATCCCTGCCCTGCCAGTTCAACAGACAAGCCCAGGCATGTCCAGACTCCCCTTTGGCAAAACCTGGCATATATTATATCTACCACCATTACTTCATGACTTCAGGTCCTCTTACCAGATACAACGAAGAAAGACACAGAAACCAGGAAAAAGCAAGTGGGTATTACTTCCAGAAAAAAAGTAAATAAAAATAGATTTGATCATGGGCAGCAAACAACAAAGGTTACTTTTTTTTTTCTTTTCTTGGCACATACTGGCCAAGATCTAGGCTAGCAGATGAAAGGACTCTCAGTAGACCCATTCAGAAAATTAACTCTCATGGTATTAAATCTGATTTTTTTTTTTTTTAAGATTTCGGAAGGCAGTATAAAGGAAAAACAGAAGAGGAAAATTAAAAAGGAAGTCAAGACCACTCATCACCCTTCATCTCCGTCTGTCCCATGTCTTGAGCTTCAGCAAAGGAAAGGCTGGGGAGAGACTAGCTGGAATTCACAAGTCTGATACAGGAATGAGGATGTTTGAAGCATCAGAGGAAGAAGAGAAATGGAGGCTTCTGGAAGAAAGGGAGGGGTCTGGGCTGAATATTCTATCAACCAAGAGAATACCCACTAGGGAACATCCCCAAGGTCTGCTCAGGAAATCTCTTCCTGGTGTACAGAGATGAGTCAGCCAAACTCAGATTGCAGCTCCTCACATTTCACCTTCACCCCCACTGCACCCTTATACTTTAGCATCACAAACTTTTTCTTCTTTGGCCCCACCACATAGTTTGTGGGATTTTAGTTCCCCAACCACAGATAAAACCCAGGCCCTCAGCAGTGAGAGCACTGAGTCCTAACCACTGGACCGCCAGGGAATTCCCAACGTCACAAACTTGAAGTTAGGAGCTGAAAGACATTTCTTTGGAGTTTATGTGCTTATGTTAACTCATCAGAGGGAAGGAAGTAAATCACTCCCCACTACATCTCCCAGCCCCCAATACCTAGGGACACCTGAGACATCTTTAGTAACAAAACTTGTTGCCACCACCACCTAGCCAGGGTAAAGCTGATTACATGATCTTTTTCTTCCACCTCAGATTACTACCTCTGCCTTCTCACTCAACCCCATCCCTTCTCATCCCTTCCCCCAGCTCAAAACAGACTAGTGACAGGTAACATCATCTTCATCGTCATAATCATTGGCATCATAATTTTTTCCCCTTTCTCTCCTCCTTTCACAGATTCAAACTGATTCCAGGATGTTTGTTTTGTTTTCCTGGGAGTCAGTCCATATTTTATTTTATAGTACATTACTATAAGGTCCTGCATTTCCAAGGGTAAGCAGATCACATTTAGGTTAACACCGCTGGTGACATTATATAATAGCAAGATGGGACGAGACACATTGACATTCTTTCCTTTTAATACTGCAGAAGACAATACATCACAAAAATAGACTCAAGTACCTTTTACAATCCATTGTGAAAGTATATTATTTATGTTAAAATTAAACCATTTGGAAGATGGAGAGAACAAGAAGAGTTTCAAAGTTTAACATGTCTAAACTTTCCCCCAAGGCCATCGTTCTCTTCTATTTCACCAGTAGACACATTCAGTGTCAATGACTCGGGAAGAGAGGAGAGCAGAGGACCATTTAACTCTAAAACTCATGACTTCTAAGACTATTTTTGCTTAAAAAAAAAAAAAAGACTACTTAACCTAAAATTCTATAAAGAATTAATATAAAAAGGGATGGCAATTAGGAAGCAAAAATCCCTCCAGTCACTGATGGAAAACTTAAGCCACAGACAATTCACAATGCTGACAAATAGCTGAGCTAAAACACAAGCTTCAGTGCTCTAAGTTCAAATCCTGTTCATCTTTCCACCACACCATAACAGCATGCCTGACAACAGTGTAGGAACTTGGCAGTGATGCTAGAGAAGCTGTGGCCTCATGTCACTTAACTGTTTATACACAGCTTACTGAAGAGCTAAGCAAAAGTATTCTCACCTCCAACATCTTCTACTCCATCAGCTATCATACCTGAAATGTGGTTTAAAGTTGGCTCTCTTCCAATATTAAATCACAAAATCGGGAGACTTAGAAGAAGGGCTTGTTCCCCTCCCCCACCCATGCCAACATCAGTGCCAATCAACATTTTCTTCTTTCTTCAACAACTCACTCCAATTTTTATCACTCCAGCCTTAGTTTGATTTCTAAATGTCTCTAGATGGGATCTTCAAATCCTGACAGCAATCAACTGAAGAAAACTTTCACTAGTCCCTGCGAGAACAAAGTCAAGATGTGGCCAAGTCAGGGTTGATGGTGGCTCCTAGAAATACCAGCTCCCCTGACAAGGGGCTCCATGGCCTTGGAGGGCCTGCGTGGCAGCCGGGACTGCACAGAGAGACCAGTAGGAATGCATACCTAAAACTCTTGCTATGAGGTCATCCCAGGACTTTGGGATGGTTGACACAACCTTTCCCACATGAATCACAACAGATCCCCATGGGATGTCACAGCTGCCTTCACTTTGTCTATTGTATTTCTGAAATCCCACCGAGAACCCCAACCTCCAACAATTAACAACCCCATTCAAACTGGCAGCATGAACCTCAAACACACACAGACTGGCCCAAAGATCTTTGTAACAGTTGTTTGTTCACTTAGAGCCTGGTTGTGTCTGCTTTTTTCATGCCCCCAAACTAGTCTTTCAATTTGTTGATTTAATTTTCACTTTTTGAGAGAGATTCTCCCTGCTGCCCTTATAAAACTGCAGGTACCTCCGAAACCAAAGTACCCACCTTAAGAGATACACACGACTGCATGTAAAATAGATAAACAACAAGAACCTCTACTCAATATCTTGTAATAACCCATAATGAAAGAGAATCTGAAAGAGAAATTTATACATATCCATATGTCTACAGATAAAGAGATATAAAACGGAATCACTTCGCTGTACACCTAAAACTAACACAGCATTGTAAATCAACTACACTTCAATTTTTTTAAAAGTATAGCTTTGTTCACAGACAGGCAAAAAAACCTGCAACTCTTAGATTTCTAGCAAGACTAAACATTAGCATCAACCCTTTTTCTTCTTTAAACTGTCTATTTTGGGATTAACTGTGTACAGGATGATGTTAGTAAACCTTTGGTCTATAAATATTTTTTCTGGTTATCACTGGCCTTTTGTTAGTTTATGAGTGTTTTTATCCATAGAAGTATTTTTACGCGTGAAGCCTATCAAATTTTTCTTTGTAATGCTATTAATTTTACTTTTAGAAAGTCCTTACCTACCTTGTGGTTCTGCTAGTAAAGAATCTGCCTGCAACGCGGGAGACCTGGATTCGATCCCTTGGTTGGGAAGATCCCCTGGAGAAAGGAAAGGCTGCCCACTCCAGTATTCTAGCCTGGAGAATTCCATGGACAGTCCATGGGGTCGCAAAGAGTTGGACACAACTGAGTGACTTTCACTTTCACTTTTCACCCATCCTAAGATTACAAAATATTCTTGTGTTTTCATTTCTTGACTGAACACTTTGATCCATCTTGTATTTTAGGTTATAATAAGAGCTAAGTATGCATTTTTACCCAAAAGAGTTTACTAGTTGTCCCAGTATTCATTAAAATTTTTTCAATTTAAACCAATAGCTATTTATATCAGATATTAAATTCATAACATCATAGAGTTTCTTGCATATCCATGTGGTCATGTTGAACTAAATACTAATCTTGAGCCATGACTCTGCTACTATAACTTTATAATATGGTTTGGGGACATTTTTTACTATGGTAAAATATGTATAACATTATAAAATTTATTTTAACTATTTAAGTGTACATTCAGTGGCATTAAGCACATTCACAATGTTGTACAACCCTAACCACCATCCATCTCCAAAACATTTTCATCTTCCCAAACTGAAATTCTGTACTCATTAAACTTCCTGTCCTCCCAGCGCCTGGCAATCACTGTTCTATTTTCTGCCTCTATGAATTTGACAGTTCTAGGTACCTCATATTAAGTGGAATCATACAACATTTGTCCTTTTATATCCACCTTATTTTATCAAGGTTCATCCATATCGTAGCCTGTGTTGGAATTTCATTTCCTTTTTATTTTTTTCCTTGGCTGCACCGGGTCTTAGTTGCAGCACTCAGGATTTTTGTTCTTTTTTTTTAGTTGCAGCATGCAAACTCTTAGCCATGGCACATGGATCTAGTTCCCCAACCAACAGGGATAGAACTTCAGGCCCCCTGCCTTGGGAACATAGAGTCTTAGATACTGGACCACCAGGGGAGTCTCTTTATTTCTTCTTAAGACTGAATGATATTCCCATATACCACATTTTGTTTATCCATTCATCTTCTGAAAAACATTTGGGTTGTCTTGACCTTTTGGCTATTATGAATAATGCTGCTATGAACACTGGTGTACAAGAATTTGAGTCCCTACCTTCAATTCTTTTGTGTCTACATCCAGAAGTGAAATTGCTAGATCAAATGCTAATTCTATGTTTAATCTTTGAGGAGCTGCCATATTGTTTTCCATAGCTGCAACAACTGACATTCCCACCAGCAATCAACAAGGATTCTAATTTCTCTACAAGCACACTAACTCTTGTTTTCTTTTTTCATACTAGCCACCCTCCTGATGTGAAGTACTGTATTACACTTTAATACAT
Organism: Cervus elaphus; assembly: GCF_910594005.1. Lineage (NCBI taxonomy): Eukaryota > Metazoa > Chordata > Mammalia > Artiodactyla > Cervidae > Cervus > Cervus elaphus. Next base: position 14,024,244 of record NC_057839.1, on the reverse strand, counting down.
GATAGTACAAGTGTTCTCTCATTATGATTCTTTATCAAAGAAATCTTTGGCCATTCTTTATTTTCACTCCCAGAACAATTTTGGAATAATTTATATGCCCCCAAAATATCTTACATGAATATAATTAGGATTCTAGTAAACTCATTTCAAAAAAGCATAATTCATCTCTTTAAGACATTTAACCCTACCCCTACAAAGGAATAAAATCTTCTCTTATTTCCCTTAAAAATTTTAGTTTTCTTCATATTGAAACTAAACATTTCTTATTAAGATTATCCCTATGGAATTCATACTTTTGTGCTATTATGAATGGAATAATCAGCCTCCTTTTAGGAGATAATTTTTAGAGGAAGAAGAAGCCCCATTATTGACAATAATACTCATTTTTGAAACACCTACTATTTTAAGATCAGTAGTAAAGGTCAACAGTGCCTGTCTTCTACATGGAAACTTACTGTAACAGAAAAAGGAAACACTGGTTAAAACTATATTGGATTGCCTCTTTTAAAGGCCCAGAACATCACTCCCAAGGAGGCATGTAAATCAGTCCTGTGTAGGCAAGTGAAATTGTGGGGAATTTAATGTTTAATCAATACTTGTAACAGCTATCTTAAATTTTGGGTCAAATTCATGATGCCTGAGTTGTTTCTATGTTGTGCATGTACTTTACATTCATTGGCTGCTCCTTGGGGATTTAAACCTATTTTATTATTTCATTAATTTACTATTTAAATTATTTCTGAAGTTTATACCTATGTCTCGCCTCTACAATATAATTATATCTCTATGATTTATTTGCTATCAACTCTTCAGTCAGAAAAATAATATTTAAAATTACTATGACTCCTAGGAGGAAATACGATACACTTTATGACAGTTTAAGACATTCTACTCTGCTATGAGGTTACCTGGCTTATTGCATAGAAAAGCTCCTATTGATAAAATTCTTCCTTGCTAAGGGGAAAATGTCAACTCTGTTCTGGGTGCTGAGTGCACCTAATAATAATACACATCAAAAATACATGGTTTATGAAATTGAATATCCACAGCCTGATCCCCTAGAAATGCATGAGTTTTCCCGTCCCATTTCAGAAAAGGCCTATAAAGAACAAAGACACCACCTAATAAACCTTCCTCCCTGACGTTTTTTTCCTTGACAAGGGAAGAATTTTGTCAACAGAAGTAAACATCACTTGGTGTCCTGATGAAGTAACACGGCAGCCTTGTTTACCCTCATCTTTCCCTCAGCATCACCATCTCATGGTCCATGGAAAGTACATGGTTTGTGGCTTCTCTAGTTTTTAAGATTCATACACTGGGCCAATAAAGAGGAACAAAGGGTATTTTTATGCTAGAGGAAATAAGAAAAGGAAACAGAAACCTATCCAGGTGAACAATGGACTTCAGTCAAGTCATTATAAACCCTCTGCCTCATGATACCTATTTTAATATACCTGCTCTCCTTCCCCAACCAGTACTCCACTCTCTTTCCAAGCCTTTATTTATACACACAAAAAGGTCAAGTCACATAACTACTGTGGATGATTCATAGCATTTTTTTCCATGCTGCTACTGGGTCTCTTCTAACTATTAAAATCTCCATCTTGGGGAATATATTCCAATTTAGGACTCTGGCATATATTTTATCAGATATAATAGTACTATTATTTATTGCTCTGAGGAAGCAGATAGTATCAGTTATTATTGATTAGGGCAAGGAAAAAAGATTCAAATCAACTATTAACTTGCTTTTGGTGCTCAACTCTTTATAAAAATAGCTACCAAAGTTGTATCTATTTTTGGCTTTGGGTTTGGAAGGGCAATCTCAAACTAAGGACTGCTCAATGGAATAAACCAGGGAGAAAAGTCATCTAAAAGAAAGAAACCCATCTCCTCAATTCCCAACAATTCTAGTTAACAGAAAATCTTACTTCTCCACTAAATTCCCTCAATGCTCTGTTTTTGCAATGTAAATCCAATTAGAGTATTTTCATGAAGTGATCTTAACACTATATAATTCGATTTGTCTAAAGTATAAATTAAATAGCAAAAAAAAAAAACTTGAACTCTAAAGACAGAATGGCTGTTGTATAAGGATTAGCAAACAGCATAAATAAAGCTTCAGGCTTAGGATGCCCCATGAGCTGTAACTACTTTTAAGTTAACATATCTCTTACTTAACATTTTACACAGCCAAGGCCTCTTTCAAGTATCTTGCACCATTTCTGTATCAATCAGGATAGTCTAAGATCTGCTGAGGTAACAAGTAATCCCACAATCTCAATGGCTGACAAAAATATAAATTAATTTCTTCCTCACACTGTACGCCTATTATGGGTCAGCTGCAGCTCTGCTCCCCGCTGTCTTCATAATGAGATCAAGGCTGACAGAACAGCCTTCATTTGAAACATTATTTCTTGTTGGGGAAAAAAGCATTACAAGGCATTAAAAGGCATTACATTACAAAGAGGCAAAGGAACTGGTTTTCAAAGCTTCTGCCCCAAAGTGCAGAGAAGACAATGGCACCCCACTCCAGGACTCTTGCCTGGAAAATCCCATAGACGGAGGAGCCTGGTAGGCTGCAGTCCATGGCATCGCAAAGAGTCAAACACAACCGAGCAACTTCACTTCCACTTTTCACTTTTATGCATTGGAGAAGGAAATGGCAACCCACTCCAATGTTCTTGCCTGGAGAATCCCAGGGACGGTGGAGCCTGGTGGGCTGCCGTCTATGGGGTCACACAGAGTCAGACACGACTGAAGCAACTTAGCAGCAGCCCCAAAGTGACCTGTATCACTTTGGACCATTTTTCATTGGCCAAAGCAAGTCACATAATGTCACCTGGGTTAAAAAGGACAAAGATATAAAATCATCTTCTTATGGATGGCTGGGCTCCTTATCTCTAATCTACTTCCCATCAAAGCCATCTCCCCCATTGTTCTCTGGGGCCCTCTTCCAATTTGCCATATTTCTCCTATGCCCAGAAATTTCTACAGCTGCGCTTCTCCTGTTGTTACATGTATCAGTACTGGAGTGTGTGGTAATAGGCCCAGGGAGATCTGGAGTAAACATGGTGACCTTTCCAGAATGCTGATTTGACTTGTAGATTTAGAAATATATTTTTAATTAAAATAAACCTGAGTATATTATTGACTAAATAAAAATTAGTAAGAGTCTCAAAAATATTGGTGTTTGACCCAGTTAAAAATTAGGCAGAAAACCAATGGGAAAAAAAAAATAGGCAGAAGACCTATATAGACATTTCTCCAAAGAAGACATAAGATGTCCAATAAGAACATGAAAAGATGTTCAACTTCTAATTATTAGAGAAATGCATACCAAAACTACAATGAAGTATCATTCATAATGTCAGAATGGACATTATGAAAAACTCTACAAATAATAAAAGCTGGAGAGGATGTGAAGAAAAGGTCTACACTGGTGGTGGGAATGTAAATTGGTACAACCATTATAGAAAACAGTAGGGAGGTTCCTTAAAAACCTAAAATTAGAGTTACCATGTGATCCAGAAACCCCACTCCTGGGCATATATTCAGAACAATTCAGGGCATATAATTCAAAAAGGTACACATACCCTGGGAGTTTCCTGATGGCCCAGTGTTTTAAGAATCTGCCTTCCAATGCAGGGGACACAGATTTGATCCCTGATCAGAGAAATAAGATTCCATATACCGTAGGGCAACCAGAGAGCCCATGCTCTACAACAGAAGCCCAAACACTGCACTAGAGAAAGCCCACGTGCCGCATCAAAGAGCCTACATGCCACAAACAAAGACCCAGGGAAGCCAACAAAAAAAAAAGGATACACACATCCCAAAGTTCACTGCAGCACTATTTACAATAGCCAAGGTATGAAAGCAACCTAAACGTCCATCAACAGATGAACAGATGAAGAAGATGTAGTACTGTATCCATAAACAATGGAATGTTATTCAGCCATAGAAAGAATGAAATAATGCCATTTGCAGCAAATGGATGAACCTATAGCTTATCATACTCAGAGAAAGATAAATATCATATGATATCACTTATCTGCGGAATCTAAAAACTGACCTAAATGAACTTATTTACAAAACAGAAACAGACTCACAGACATAGAAAACAAATTTATGGTTACCAAAGGGGAAAGGGAGTTGTGAAGGGATAAATAGGAGTTTGGGATTAGCAGATACAAACTATCATCTATAACACAGATTAACAGCAAGGGAACTATATTATATTCAATTTCTTATAAAAAAAAAAACTACAATGAAAAAGAATGTGTTTGTGTGTGTGTATGTGTGTGTATTGTTGGTATTGTTTAGTCAGTAAGTCATGTCCAACTCTTTGCAGCCCCATGGACTATAGCTTGTCAGAAGTCTCTGTCCATGGGATTTCCCAGGCAAGAATACTGGAGTGGGTTGCCATTTCCTTCTCCAGGGGATCTTTCCAACTCAGGGAGCCCCCTTCATCTCTACTGGCAGGCAGATTCTTTACTGCTGAGTCACTAGGGAAGCCCATAAGTTAAATATATATAACTTAATCATTTTGCTGTATACCAGAAACTAATACAACATTGTAAATTAACTCCTCTGTCCATGGAATTCTTCAGGCAAGAATACTGGAGTGGGTAGCCATTCCCTTCCCCAGGTGATCTTCCTGACCTAGGGATTGAGCCTGTGTCTCCCACACTGCAGGCAGATTCTTTATCATCTGAGCCACCAGAGAAGCCCGAAATTAACTATACTTCAATCAATCAAATGAGAATAACATTTTTTTTTACTGTTGGTATTTGAATTGGGTCTCATTGGGCTATTCCACATCTCCTGTTGCATGGGTGCAGATTCATCCACTCTCAAGTGTTCTTTAGTGGAAGAGGTTGAGAAGTACCAGGACCTACATTTTCTGGCCCTGCCTGCCTCTCTAGCGTGGCACAGCCCATTATGCTAACCAATAACTACATGAAGCTATTGAGAGCTTGCCCCGTGGCTAACGTGACTGAGAAACTAACAGCAGGATGAGCCCAGCCCTCAGCAGGCAGCGTTGCTGTGCTTCGGTACCCTGCACCCTGTTACTAGGCAACAGGTGTTGCTCAGCCTCAGTAGGCCCCTCCCACAAGCTACAAACTGTCAATGAGCGACGGTCAGCTTTCCTGCTCAGGTACTGTTCAGCACGGCAGCGGACCCTGCCCACAGGTAACTGTCAGTGAGCGACCACTGGGGAAGTGACTCAGTCAAGGGTCGGTGGTATGGTGGTCATCAGGTGGAGAGTGAGGTAAGAGGCAGATTCAGGCCTTCTTCTGGAGGCCCTCTGCTTACCCAGCCTTGGGCCAGCGGGTGAGCTGGAGGGGCCCTCCCTAAGGCCCTCTACTAGCCATGGCCCAGGCCTTGAGGAGTGGTGAACCTCTCCCCCATCCCCGTCTCTGCAACCCACTAGCAGTGGCTGGCTGGCTGGTCAGTCTATGAAACCTGGTCTCCCCATTTGGGCAGTCTGAGGAGACTGAGGGCCAGTTGGGTTGGATGCCTGTCTCCCTTAGAGATGGCTGAGCAGGATATGGGAACCTGGCCCTGAAGGAGCTGCCAGCTGAGATCTGCCTAGTCTTAGCCAGGACTGGGACCTTGGCTGTACCCTGGGACTTGGCCCTTTCTGGTCAGGATAAAGAATAACATTCACCTGGTAGAGATTTACAGGAACATCGTTAACCTAACTATGGCTGGACCTCAAGAACAAAGGATCTGACCCCGAGAAGTCTGCAACAATTCACCATGCCCATCCCTCAACTTTTGCTTTTAAAGGGACTTGCTGAAAGCTTTCAGTAACTTTGGGGTTCTTAGGTCATGAGCCACCCATCTCTTTGTATGAATCTGTAATAAACCTTTCTCTGTTCCAAACTGTTTTGTTTAGTATTGATGGACATCACTGTGTGTCAGGCACATGGACTTGTGATTTCAGTAACAGAATTAGATGTTTTTCTTTTAATTAAATTTAAATAGCCACATGTGGCTAGCGGCTGCTGGATTAGACAGCATTGACGTTGAATATTTCCATCATTGGTAGGCAGAATAATGGCCTTCCAAAGATGCCCATGTCTGCATCCCCAGAACATGTGCCTATGGCAAAGAATTAAGTTTCCTAATCAGTTGACCTGAAAATAGGAAAATAGTCCTGGACTACCCAAATGAGCCCACTCTTCTCTGGGTCCAAGTCTGGAACCAATATCCTTTTCTTGTTTCCCTTAGTACAATGGAGGTAAGCAGTTGGATTCAAGCAGCATTTACTGGGGAAAAAAAAAATAAAGAGCTGGGGGAAATGAGTAAAGAAAATGCATACAGGATCAATCAGTTATATAAAGGAAACTTACCCCAAGAATCTCAACAAAAGTATGAACCCACAGCTCCTCTCCTCCAGTAACTGTTCTTGAACCACAGACCACTTAGTGCAATGTACCCTCATATTACTTTCTTAGGGTTCTTCTCTATGGATTTCCCTGCCCCTAGATCAAAATTGCAGCTTATTGGTATTCCTCATAATATGAGGGCTGTCTGTGGAGCTACATCCACATACATCTAGGTTATAAACCACAAGAATAAACCCAGTTCTGAGTTTCTCCCCCAGAATCTTTGCAACCTAAGGAATGATCCTATACCCTCTGGCCAGTTACTATCCCCACCCACTCACTCATTCGGCCCTGTGACTCACCCCTCAGGTCCTTACCACCCTCTGCCCCAGTGGCCCCTGCTTCAGGAAACTGGTCTTTTATAATTAGAGTTTAATACTTAAAATTAGCTTATGCATTCAGTGACACATAACACAAATAGAATGCAGTAGGTTATGTTCTCTCAAGGCCTTTCCTGGGTATTTATACAAGTCTTCCTAATATAGCAGGCTTTAATAAGAGTGATCCAAATATGTTTTAACTCTTTAGGGCCCAAAAATGTGCCTTGTATAGTCAAATACACACTCTTACTCTTTATCTGTAGACAGCCAACTGGCATTACTCCAAATGGGGAAAAAAAAATCTTCAGCAAAAGCCAATAGCTAAATGTCATTAAGAACTATTCTTATCTTTCATATAAAAATGTTTATTTAGATTTTTTATTCCAAATTGACTAATTTTCCTCCATAATGAAAAACATCAGACTATTAGATCATACAGATCTGACATGACTAGACTTAGAAAACATAATTTTTAAAGGAACTGATAATACATACTAACCTTTAACATCAAAGATTGAAATTCCCTATGAACACATGAATCCATTAAGCAGCAGTCATTTTCAATTATTAAGAAGCAAGGATCTGTATTCTTTATAGAAATTAGAAATGGCAGCAAATAACATCAACATTCATAACTGCTACAATTAGGACCAATAAAATTTTTAAATCAAATTAAAATCAGAGTGATGATAATAAGAGTAATGAAATTTATGTAGCACCATGTGGCTCTCTTTCCTCAAAGAAACTCCTCAGTCCATTATTTTATAGGATGAAGAAATCAGTAGTTACTACTCATATTTTCCAGGGCTACTAAAGATTCACTTGTACCAACAGGGAAACACATCAAAAGTCATGGAATACCATGCCCATAGCTACTGCCTCTCTAGCTCCACCAGAGCACCCTCAGTTTCACCCTAGTTGTTTGGTTCTGTTTAAGGCCAGGACAGGTTGAGCCTAGGAAATGCCTGGCTTGCTACTGATTCCTTATTTTCCCTGCATCCATTTGGCCCTCTTGGGTTCCTATTCTGAGCAACCTGACACCCAGGGGAACAAGAGTAGGAGGAGGCTTTAGAACCAAAGAGTCAACCTTCTATAGTTTAGCACATATGTGGTGGCTGCAAATATTTGTTTGTAAAGGCTTATATGAAGATCCCACCCTGTCCACATAATACACCTTTCTCGTAATCCTAAATTCCAAAATCAGTAGTAGGCTTCCAGGTGGCACTAGTGGTAAAGAACTCACCTGCTAATGCAGGAGACATAAGAGACACAGGTTCGATCCCTGGGTCAGGAAGATCCCCTGGAGAAGGAAATGGCAACTCACTCTACTATTCTTGCCTGGAAAATCCCATGGACAGAGAAGCCTGGCAGGCTGCAGTCCAAAGGGCTGCATAGAGTTGGACATGACTGAAGTGATTTAGCATGCATGTGTGCTTACCCTTACCCATTAACCCATTTAAGACCCAAATCGGGCTTCCCTGGTAGGTCAGCTGGTAAAGAGTGTGCAAAGTCTGCCTGCAATGCAGGAGACCCCAGTTCGATTCCTGGGTTAGGAAGATCCCACAGAGAAGGGATAGGCTACCCACTCCAGTATTCTTGGGCTTCCCTGGTGGTTCAATAGGTAAAGAATCCCCCACAATGCGGGAGACCTGGGTTTGATCCCTGGGTTGGGAAGATCTCCCGGAGGAGGCCATGACAAGCCATTCCAGTATTCTTACTTGGAGAATTCCATGGACAGAGGAGCCTGGAAGGCTGCAGTTCATGGGGTTGCAAAGAGTCAGATATGACTGAGCAGCTAATAACAGCACAAGGCCAGAATCGCCATGAAAATCTAGTAGCTGTCTCAAACCTACTATCCAAAAAGTGTGTTCAAAATTTGCTCTAAATTTTTTTCATTCAATTTCAAGAGGTATGCAAACCTATCAATCCCAGCCAGACCCTTGGTGGACCTATGAACTAATTTCAGACTAAGAAACCTGCTTTAAGGTCTTTTTGCTTTTCCTTGATGCTCAAGATTAACATTAACTGGCTTCTCAGGAATACAAATACTGTATGAGCTCATATATATGTAGAATCTGAAACAGTGGAACTCACAGAAGCAGCAGAGAGAATGGTGGCTGCCAAGGGTTGGGGGAAGAGCAACAGGGAGGTGATGGTCAAAGGTACAAGTTTCAGTTACACAGGATGAGTTCTAGAGACGTACTATTCAGCACAGTGCCTCTAGCTAACAATTCTGTATTGTATATTTAAAATTTGCTAAAAGGATGGATTTTATGTTAAGCATTCTTACTGCCAAAAAAACCTAATAAAAAAGTGGGAGGAAACATTGGGAGGAGAGGGATATGATTATGACCTTGAAGGTGGTGGTGGTGTCCCGAGTATACACTTAACCCCAGATTCATCAGGTTGGATCCATATGGCTTCTCACATGTCTATCATATATCAATAAAATGTTTTTTTATTAAATTAACTAACTTCCCTTCCATAGTTTAAGTGCTAAATCAATATAGGGTGTTGCTTATTAATGTTACTGTGTATACTGGGCTATGCCAGGACAGACGGACACCTGGACCCTGGTCTGAGTATCATTCTTGAGCAGTTATGAGCTTGATAAGAAATAGTATAGTTCCATGGAATTATCACTAGACTGGGCATCAAAGTCTTACTCTGATGAACTAGTCTGTTCTGTCTCCTGTCTCTGTGCTGATAACGTGTCTTAAGCACACCTGGCGGGGAGAGGCGACTCCTATATCGAGAACCCAGGCTTGGGGCTGCCCCTCCCCTGAGAACAGGGTGATGGTAAGGGTATCTCCCCAAGGTTGCAAATGTCAGAGGTGCTAAAACACATTTTTAAGCCATATCTAATTTGACTTTTAAACAAAAAGGAATATGGGATTTTTTAATTGCACCAGAGGGTCATGGAGTCAAAGTGTACTCATCACACACGGTGGGACTTCTCACCTTTAACCTCCTTCAGCATCCAAAGCAGTGGAGATCCATGAAAGGGTTCTCCCTTCTTTAGGGCCCTTTGTTTCAGACACTTTAACCAGTTGACTTAGGTGTTTCTCCTCTTCCTGACATGGATTTAAGTCAACTATGAAGAAATCATGGGTGATGAATGAGGTCAGAGAAGCGTAGAGGAAGAACCTGGGACTATGGTGCCCATTCCCTACAGTGCTTTCTCGGCCCAGGATAAAATTACGAGAGGAGGATGACAGCTTCCTCAGGGAAAGCGTCTGTGATGCGCACCCAGCTGCTTCAGTCATGTCCAACTCTTTGCAACCCCACAGACCTCAGCCCACCAGGCTCCTCTGTCCATGGGATTCCCAGACAAGAATACTGGAGTGGATTACCATTCCCTTCTCCAGGGGATCTTCCCGACCAAGAAATTGAACCCACATCTCCTGCACTGCAGGCAGATTCCTCACCTTTGAGCCACTGGGGAAGCCCCAGGAAAAGCATAGTTATCACCAACAAAATTCTTTAATACTATATCCACAGTAACATCTCCCTCCCACCTCTCTTTTTAGCTGTCAGATCTCTCTAAATGACTCTGGTTATTTGCATTGTATTTTTATGGTATTTCAAGCCAATTGCAAGGAAACATTAGATATACAGTCAAGAAATAAGATCTAATCATAGAACAAGAGAAAAGGGGCAATAAGGGAGCCTAAAGGAGACAAGAAGGTGAAACTAACAGGTGTGCTGGAAGCAACCTATCCTCCTAAGTCCATGAAGCATCAAAAAGTCCTTCTGTGAATATTGCTTTGAGGGTGGAATTTAAAGTGAAGCCATTTGTGGAAATGTAAGGCTTTGATGAGTCCCTGCCCAGAATGGATAACCTTTATATATGGACTCCAATTATTTCAAGGCCTTATACTAAGTTCCACTCCAAATTCTTAAACTATTTTCATTTTATTTAACTTTAAGAATTCATTTAAATAGCTTCACATACACTCCATTAGGTGGTTATCATAAAAAATAAACTAAAAGAGAGTTGCCCAACCAAAAGATTTGAGAGTTCCTAATCTGTAAAGCAGTCAGCAGTTCTCAACCCTGATTGCAATTGGAATCTCCTGGGATCTACTTTTCAAAAGTTTTATTTTGATGCCTGATACCCAGGCATCAGTACTGTTTATTTGAGAAACTCAGTTCAGGAAGTTTTGATAACAGATATATACATAAATGTATTCTTTTTTAATTTCCCAAGGACTGTTCCCACATCTCTTTGCTCTTGACTTCTAACTTAAGGTTTCTGCATTCTAGAGTGATCAGGATGAGAGAAAAAAGTGAGTCTCTTGCTGGAGGCAAAATGTTTCCCAGAGTGGTAGCAAGAGACCTCACTGAGGCAAGGATGAGACACAAAGTTTGGTTCTTCCCCAATCCCATCCCTGCTCACACCTGCTCATAGTCTCAAAAAAAAAAAAAAAGGATATGCCAAAACTCACTTACATCCTCATTATTCCTGCTTTATCACTGATTGTAAATGCCATTTTTCTTTAATTACCTAAAAAGAGATGAAAACAAGACTAAAAAGGCTAATGCAACATTCCAGAAGAATCACTAGAGCAGAGCATGGGATGGTCTTGTTAACTTCATTGTGGTTGATGTGTTATTGTATCAAATGCAAATTGCAGAGGGGGCAGTAATTTGTTAATAAATATGCTAATTAGGCAGTGTAAATGCCATAATGCATAGAGCAGGGGAAAAAAAGTCACTGAATGTAAACTCCATGCACAGCAGATTTCAGAGGGCAAAATGTAGTTAATAAAACTACCTTTATGTTTTATATTGCTGCTCCTTTGCATAAATAGCTAATAACCAATTTCCATTAGTGGTGTGGGCACAGATGTAAATTAGCCCCTTTTTGGTTTACATTACTGTGATGGAATCCTAACGCTAAAGTGTTGCATTTGGCGATTTCATCAAGGGGAACGATCTGAGAACCCGATACAGTCCTAAAGCCTGCTTCAAGGAATTTGAACATGAAACCAAAATTACACTGCACATCCTTGTTCACCACGTGGGAGTTTCCAGAAAGGACTCTGCTATCAAATATTTTCCCCATCCTCGTCTATGTCCACAACCCCGGGGCTCCTGTGGGTGTTCAAAGCGTCCTGCTTGCCAAGAAAGGCCTCCCGAGCCTGAGGTTGCAACAATATGGCCTTGTGCCACAGCAGCCTGGACTCGGGCTTGACTGGCTTTGCTTGCCGACCAGTAGCAGCCCTGACGTGACAACCAACAAAGAGACCCTTGTATCAGGTGGACTTTCATGGGTCCAGGTGGCTGGAGGAAGGAAGAGAAAGGGACCTTCAGGGCCTTCTGAGTCTCTGTTCCTACTAGCCACAAAGACGGAATGCAAATGCGAACAACACGCATCTGTGCTGCCTGCGCTGGTGGAAGTTTTCCATTTCTAGCCTCATTCATCTGCGACCTCTCCTGCTCACAGGGTCTTTCTTCAGCCATGCCGTGCAAGCAGCTACTGTATAGACCCAAAGTTAATGTTACTACACACGTCAGTATGTCGCTGGAGGTGCAATAAATCACGAACCAATTTCCAATTTTGTTATGCCCTACTTGATAAGGACATGAAGCATTCTCTCCAATATACATGTTTTTAAAACATAAGGATTAGAAGCAGGAACATGTCTCTTGATGCACAGTGAAATTATAACCTTCCTTTTCAAGAGAAGTTGACCCCTGCAGGTCCTATTAGAATAAAATATCAACTTAGGCCTTTTTGAGTTTGGATCTTGGGTCCAGAAGATACCGACAGGCCTTTCTGCTACTGAAAACCTCTGAAGATGTTTTTTTTTTTTTTTAACAACTTCAGCAAAATAAATTCTTTCGGATGAAGTACAAGTTGTTGGAACAGTGTTATGCTGAATCATGCTGTGCTTTTTTTTAAAGGTACAGGATAATAGGCACACATCTTTAAATTCTCATACAGTCATATTCTTGAAGATGGAAAAAGAGACTTTAGTACCCCTTCTACAACTTTTAATCTTAATTTGAATATTTCCAGCGTTAGCCCATTGCAATGGTGGATTAATCTAATCCCAGTAGATTGGGTTGTTTGCTTTTAGGGATTTTTTTTGTATATTGAGTCAGAATTCGGATGTTAGATGATAACAACTAGCCCTTCATGGTCATTAATTCCCTTACTGCTTTGTTAATCTCACAATCTTAATAATAGAGTCCATTTCTTGAGGTCATTTTGAGGTCTACATAAGAGTTTACATCACTAACTGGCAACCACTACAGTAATAACTGTTTTAGGGGAGAATCATCAATGAGGTTAAAACTAGCAGGTAATAGTTGGGTGAGAAGCAGAGTGTGACATGGTCTCAAGGAATGTCTTCACAGGAAACGGGAAGGATGACTTCCCACACTTCACGGTAGTTAGTCTGAGGAGCAAAATGAGTATGGGGTGCAAAGATTTGGATGGGGGACCTGTATTACTTGAGCCTCCAAAAAATGGTATTAAGGTTTAGAAGGAGGAGGAGGAAAAGGAGGAAGAGAAGAAGAAACATGACATTGCAGCAAAGACTAAAGGAAACTAAAGAACTAGGTTCTTCATTACCGCCCCATGAACAAAGTACAGCCCAAGTCACACACAGACTCATATTCACATTTAGGCTCAGATTTCTGCCATCAAAAGACATACATGCAAGGAGGTTCTGTACCTCAGGTAAAGAGGAGACAGGACATAAAGCAACAGGAAGTGCAGAGGTTTGAGGTAGAAGTCCTAGGTTTAAATCTCAGCCCATCCTCTTGCTGGAAACACACCTTCAGAAAAGAAATAGATGTCGATAAGTAAAACAACACAATTCTAAAACCTATTGATTGCCTATTATACATATATAGAACCCTGGGACAAGTTCTTTTCATTATTTAAAAATAAATGTTAAAAGGATACATATAGCCACTTTGAAGAACTATTTGGCAATATTTAGAAAAGCTTAAAATATGCATTTCCCATGACTGAGCAGTTTCATGGCAGGATATACATCAATGCCTTAGAGAAAGTCACACAATTACATGAGGAGGCATGTACAAGACTGCTCATAATAGTCTGTGGCGACAAAAACTAAAAACAATCTATGTGTCAGAAGGAGAATTAATGCACACACTGTGATATATTCATATAATGGAATATCAGACAACTATGACAATGAATAAACGATAGTTATATGTATCCACATGAATGATTTTTACAAAACTGAGTGAAAAATCATGACAGAAGAACATATATGATATGATTTCACAAGCATACTGTTTAAAAGCATTACTGTGTCTTGCTTAGGATGCGTAAATATAATCATAAAGGTATAAAAAGTGAGCAAGGGAACTAAATTTAGAAGGGCAGTTACCTCTTAGAAGGAGATGCAATCAGGAGAAAGTATTAAAATGTTTGCATGACAAGAGTAGTAAGGGTAAAGATGCATAAGTATAAAGGGCATTTATACTTATTCACTTTACTAAATTGAAGGGTGGGAACACATATGTTTGTGACATTATTCATAAATGACATACTTTTTGTATGTCTTAAATATTACCTAATTACTAATAGCTTAATTTTCAAACAAATGCTCTACATATATACAAATATATGCATAGGAAATTTATGGACAGAATCAACTGACAGTATGTGACTTTGGAGAGTGGAACTGGGGGTGTGGGTGAGGGAGCAAGGCTTACCTTTCACTACTGTACAATTTCACTATTGCACAGTTTCAACTGTACTGCTTGAAATTATACCATGGGTAAATGCCATTCTCAGAACATTTTTTCTAACAACTTAACAAACATGGATTATTTGGTACTATGAACACACAGCTTTTGGAGCTTTCCTGGTAGCTCAGCTGGTAAACAACCCTCCTGCAATGCAGGAGACCCCGGTTCAATTCCTGGGTCAAAAGACCCCCTGGAGAAGGGATAGGCTACCCACTCCAGTATTCTTGGGTTTCCCTGGGGGCTCAGACAGTAAAGAATCCACCTGCAATGCGGAAGACCTGGGTTCAATCCCTGGGTTGGGAAGATCCCCTGGAGGAGGGCATGGCAACCCACTCCAGTATTCTTGCCTGGATAATCCCATGGACCGAGGAGCCTGGCGGGCTACAATCCATGGAGTCGCAAAGAGTCGGACACGACTGAGCAACACAGCACGCCACACACAGCTTTTGCATTAACACTGGCCTAACTCATTGCCATGTGTGTTTAAGCAGTAGACAAGCTCAGCTCCCCTTCGCAGGAAATGTGACATTACCTGGTAAGGGCCACAGGTGTCATGAACTCAAGCCTCACCATTACAGATTTCATTCTGTGGGTGACGTTTTGTAATCCCTCCATAAAATCCTGTGTGTGATCTTATGAACCTTCAGGATAATGGAAGAAATAGTCTCAGTATATCACTTTGTGATGATGACAGTTGATATTTTGGGCCATGAAATACAGCCTAGTGCCACTACAAATTCTGTTCAACTCAAGAAATGTTTATTGAATTCCTGCTATGTTAGAGGTTACAGCAGAAATGGGAATAAGGCGTAAGTTCACATTACTGAGGATAGAAACATATTCTAATGAAGTTGTTGTTCAGTTGCTAAGTTGTGTCCGACGTTTTTTGACTCCATGGACGTTATCCCCCAGGCTCCTCAGTTCGTGGAGTTCTCCAGGCAAGAATCCGGACTGGGTTGCCATTTTCTCCTCCAGGGGATTTTCCTGGACGAGGGATTGAACTGACATGTCTTACGTCTAACCTGCATCGGCAGGCGGGTTCTTTACCATTGAGCCACCAGGGAAGCCCCACAACTGGCCTTAGTTTCTCTTTAAAATGAATCATCTAGATTTGTGGGTTTGGGGAGCAGATACTAATCATCTTTGCTTACTTTCTCTCTTTCCTCAACCCATCAGTGACTAGCAAGTATCTTACCATGGAAACTCCATCGTCCTCAAGGTGTGAGGAAATGCCCATGCTCTGTGAGCCTAAGCAGATGGGCATGGTGATTAGTATTGGAATTGAATAAATCTTACAACCAAGTTGATCTGGCACATGTTTGATGATCTGCATAATCATTATCATGCAGGCTGGTAATTAAGAATAATTGGTAAATAATTCATGTAAATTATTGTAATTGATACAGCTCTGCAGTTAAGCCCAGATTTTTAGGGTCAGCTAAGTGGAGAAAGGAGAACTAAGTTGGCCCAACTGAAAGCTAGCACAGAGGAACCCAAGCCTTTCCTTGCCCTCTTGGAGTCATCCGCTCTCTTTTGTTTCCCAGGAGCCCCAAGCAGACAGCCAAACTCACCCCAACCCCTGCAATGCTTCCGATTCTGACACTGCTGAGGTTTACCGTCATACTTGGTTTCCTTCGGGGACTGGGGTTTTCTTCCATTTACGGAGGAAAATAACAAAAGTCAACAAAATTAGCTCAGGCCTCAGGCTTTGGACCAGAAGCTTGTGAAAGTGAAGGAAGCAGGACTAACCCCTTCTTCACCACTGAAGGGACCAGAGGTGGGTTTGAGAAGCACTGTGGCCTCAGCTGTCCTTTACCACTCCCTTCTTAAAGCCAGACCAAATTGAAGGAAAATATCAAGAGATGTGATTCCAGAAAAAGCCTCCTGCCTAAAGTTCCCTCTCTGAACTTCTCCTAATTAGAGAGGCTTGCAGACTGGTACCATGAGAATGCAACGCAGGCTCTGAACCCTTGGCATCTCCCATCTCTGCACGGTTTTGTTTACTCGGCTTGGTTTCCCTTACCTGGCTGAGGATACAGCAGTAGTGGGAACTCTGATGGGGTAGGGATCACAAGTGGAACAAAGGAATATGGAGGAAAACAGGACCCAGGACTGGGCAATTGGTCACTGGGTACCTTAGCAGCAGAGAATCCAAAGACAGAAGAGGAACTAAAACTTCACACAAGCATCATTAAAAGAACATACTGATACACACAAGTAGTGATAGAGCATGACTACTGTCTTACTCTTGTGGCCCAAGCTCGTTTCCCTTCTCATTCGTTATGTAATAAAAGGTCCTCTGAGTACCCTGTTTGCTGAACTTAGAACCTGAGACCTTGATTTCTAGCAGTGATGAGGCTACTGTAGGTCTCTCAGGACTATCCTAGCGCTCATCTCTACTCTTGGTTATTATCCCAGACTTGGTCGATCTCTCTGTACAGGTGTAACAGTTATGTGTGTATTCAAGGAGTGTACTCTAGGAATAGACCTCACGAGCTTTGCACCTCTGGACTCCTTGCATTAATAATGCCAAGTGATTTGCCTATGTTCTTATGCCTAATGGAAGGATCAAAGTCACCTAGAAGTCCATGGGAAGCACTAAGAAAAGGATAACCATTTCAGGAACATTGGAAAGCACAGTTCTGTAACATTAGGAAGGTTGTGGGGAATGGAGACATGGAAGAGTTAAGATCTATAGGACAGAAATCAGAATTGTCCCTCCGTGAGAAGCCACCAGAACCTGCTCTTATGATCCCCTAGGCATGGACAGTAAGGGTCCTCACAGGGCTACTAAAGATTTCCTCAAGCGCATGGTCAGAACATGAGCTCTGTGGACTGTTCATAGAGTCAGTAATCAAATAAATTTTGGACCCTTTGGTTTAAATAAATGCAAACATATTTTCCTATTATAGGACTTCTCAGAGCCTTTGATATGTTACCATATACTGTAGAAATCCAAGAAAGTAACAGGATATTCAAAGTTTCCCAAACTTACAAGATGACTCTGTAGAATGCAAGTTCATATTTTCTCCCTATCTTTTCTCTTTTCCCTTCTGCATCAGACGGAAAAGCAGGTTCTACTCTTTCCTGCCCCAGGAAAGAACCGTGGCAGTGTTTCTTGATTCTATTTCCAAATCCAACAGGATTAGAGGAAAGAGAGGTTTAGGGATCCCAAGAGCTAGAACACATGATCACTATTCCCTCCCAGCCCCCAGTGTCAGAAAGTTGAGTTTCCCACCTCGCCAAAGACCCCGTGCCCCAAGCAGAGTACAGCAGCAGCCCGGACCCCACCTGAAGGGATGGTGAAGGTTGGGGAAGCGGGCACCACTATCCCAGACATCACCCCAATGCCTAAACATCTGTGAGACCACAGAATCCTGATACAACTCCTGAAAAGGAGAAAAGGAAAGAACTCCTTTATTAATTAGTGAAGAACTCCTTTATTAACTCCAAATATTAATATGTCCAAGTTACAATCTTCTATCAATCTGGAAGGATGGCAGATAAGAGTTAAAATCAAATTGATTCACAGCAACTAAGGAACTGCAAGTTATTTCCCCATACAACTAAGTATACACACTAAGATTCCTATCTGCAATACAAGCTTGCCCTTGGAGCCCCTTTTTTTGTTGAGTATCTCACAGGACTAGTTTTTGCAGAATACACATAAGAAGATGCTGCTGCTGCTGCTGCTAAGTCTCCTCAGTCGTGTCTGACTCTGTGCGACCCCACAGACAGCAGCCCACCAGGTTCCACCGTCCCTGGGATTCTCCAGGCAAGAACACTGGGATAGGTTGCCACTGCCTTCTCTGTAAGAAGATACTAGGGTGGGTTATCCCATTTTATAAGAGAGAGTGAAAGTGTTAGTTGCTCAGTTGTGTCCGACTCTTTGTGATCTCATGGACTGTAACCTGCCAGGCTTCTCTGTCCATGGGATTCTCCAGGCAAAAATACTGGAGCGGGTTGCCATTTCCTTCTCCAGGGGATCTTCCCGACCCAGGGATCAAACCCAGGTCTCCCGCATTGCAGGCGAATTCTTTACCATCTGCATGTGAATTCTTTACCGTCTGAGCCACCAGGAAAGCACCTTAGAAGAGATGAGCCCTGATCAATAATCCTGACTTGAGAACTGCTGGCTCTATGATCTTCACATGTATCCAAGAGAGAATCTTCAGATCCCTTCAGTTAGCATCCAGAGTGCTCAGAGAGCTATAAGCCCTTTCAAAAAATATATTTGTGGGAATGGGGATGTTCAAAACTCCATTCTTTGAAAAAATAAGTCTGAATGGCTCGTGACCAGCTAGAATTTTTAGAAAAATCCTAAGAAACAGCAAGCAGGTACATACTAGAAGAGAAGGAAAGCTTCAGGGGCAAAAGTCGATTCCCCTAACAGCTCACTGACCCGCTCCCCTCCAGTCAATGAGCAACAACACAAGAAACAGAACCCGCTCCCTACACACCCTGGGAAACTTGACTTTGGCTTCTTCCTCCCTCCCGAGTGTGGGAAGATTAAAGGAGATGAGCCTCAGAAGGCATTTAGCAGGGGACCTGGCCTTGGCAAACACAGAGCAGTGGTGGCTGTGGTGGCGCTAGTGGAACCATGTACAACTAAAAGGATAAATTTCCTCTTGTAGCAAAGTTCCTAGAGGGACCCAGCTGCAATTTAGGTACATTGAGCTTGGAGTGTTGCTAAAGTTATAGGAAGAGAAGAAAGGCATATCTGGGCTGGCACCTCACCAGCCCAATTCAGCCCCCTAACCACAGAAGGGAGAGCATCTAATTAAATTTCTATCTTCCAAGATGTGTTTCAGAGTGTAAGACTATCACTGCCAATGACGTTAGATATTATCACTCATTTGTCAGAAATCTTCTTTGAGCACCTAGAAACTGTATATGGAGAAGAGACTCTAATGAGATGAATTCCTATGTTTTTGGATGACTTCTCAAGCCTGCATGAGATATGACAGCATAAACATCTCTGACCCAGTGGCTATAGAGCTGATACTATTTTCAAATTAATTTCTTGATGTTTAATCATCTCTCAAAAGTACAGCAATATATTTCCCTTTTCTAGATTCAAATTACTCCTAGAAAACAACCCTTTTATGACTATCAAACTACTTAGTATTAATATTTTTAATAGGCATAATCCCCAATTTTCCACCACCTACTCCCCACAATGGGTTTGTTCCTTCCTTCTTTCTTTCTTTCCTTCTTTGCCATAATGAACCACCATTACTTGTTCATTTCCATACAGGGCAGCCACCTGGAATGAAGTAGTGAAGAAAGATATTGCTCTTTCAGAAATCTCCCTCCCACATGAGGTAAGTGAATGCAGAACTGGTATTTTTTAACTTTTAAATCTTTTTATCAGAAATCTCTCATTATCTAATTCATCTGTTCTAAGAGACATGCAGCCACATCAATAATTTTATGGCTTTTCCTTTGGAATTCAAAATAAGTTTAAAACCCATTCACTTTCTTCTATGACCACCTCTCCTCAAAGTTGACAGCCTGAGTCCCATACAAACTGTCTACAAAGCAGTTCAACTAGCGACTCTTTCTTTGTACAGGATCTCTGCTACAGTGTTGGCTTTAATATCATCCAGTATTTGTCCCCTTGAATGATGGTTACTTGGTTGAAAACCAAACACATAAGTAGGTGTTAGATCCTTTACCAAAAGGATACAAAGCGCTGTGGTCAAGAACTCAGACCAAGTGGGTCATATCCCAGCTCTGCCATCTACCAACTGGAAGATCTGACCAAGTTGTCTTATTTCTTTTGTTTCTTTATCTATTAAAAAGCAATATCAAAGAACTCACTTCAAAGAGGACTTCCTAGGTGGTGCTAGTGGTAAAGAACTCATCTACAATGCAAGAGACATAAGAGACATAAATTCAATCCCTAGGTAGGGAAGATCCTCTGGAGGAGGACATGGCAACCCACTCTAGTATTCCTTCTTGGAGAATCCCATGTGCAGAGAAGCCTGGCATGAGGTCGCAAAGAGTCTGATATGACTGAACCGAGTTAGCACGCACCTCAAAGAACTGCTATGTAGATTTTAAATGTGCTAAATAAAACACCTAAATTAGTGCCTGACACATAGCAAACGCTCACATTTTAACTCAAGTGTGGATTTAGAAAAGGCAGAGGAACTAGAGATCAAATTGCTAACATCCGTTAGATCACAGGAAAAGGAAAGGAATTCCCGAAAATCCTCTACTTTTGCTTCATTGACTAAGCTAAAGCTTTTAACTGTGTGGACCACAACAAAGTGTGGAAAATTCTTAAAGAAATGGAATACCAGATCACCTTACCTGCCTCCTGTGAAGCCTGTATGCAGAACAAGAAGCAACAAGAACCAGACATGGAACAACAGACTGACTCCAAATTGGGAAAGGGGTACGCCAAGGCTGTGTATCGTCACCCTGCTTATTTAACTTATACACAGAATACATCATGCAAAATTCCAGGCTGGATAAAGCACAAGTTGGAATCAAGATTGCCAGGAGAAATATCAATAG
This sequence comes from Cervus elaphus, assembly GCF_910594005.1. NCBI lineage: Eukaryota > Metazoa > Chordata > Mammalia > Artiodactyla > Cervidae > Cervus > Cervus elaphus. Next base: position 14,003,264 of record NC_057839.1, on the reverse strand, counting down.
CCTCAGATATGCAGATGACACCACCCTTATGGCAAGAAGCAAAGAGGAACTAAAGAGCCACTTGATGAAAGTGAAAGAGGAGAATGAAAAAGCTGACTCAAAACTCAACATTCAAAAGACTAAGATCTTCACATTCAATCCCATCACTTCATGGTAAATAGATGGGGAAACAATGGAAACAGTGACAGACTTTATTTTCCTGGGCTCCAAACTCACTGCAGATAGTGACTGCAGCCATGAAATTAAAAGACACTTGCTCCTTGGAAGAAAAGCAATGACAAACCTAGACAGAGTATTAAAAAGCAGAGACATCACTTTACTAACAAATGTCCATACGCTTTTTGCTATGGTTTTTCCAGTAGTCATGTACAAATGGGAGAGCTGAACCATAAAGAAGGCTGAGCACCAAAGAATTGGTACTTTCAAACTGTGGTGCTGGAGAAGACTCTTTAGAGTCCCTTGGACAGCAGGGAGATCAAACCAGTCAATCCTACAGGAAATCAACCTTGAATATTCATTCGAAGGACTGATGCTGAAGCTGAAGCTCCTATACTTTAGCATGCAGCCTGCCAGGCCAGGCTTCTCTCTCTATGGATTCTTGAGGCAAGAATACTGGGGTGGTTTGCCATTTCCTTCTCCAAATACTTTGGCTACCTGATGCAAAGAGCACACTCATCGGGAAAAACTCTGATGCTATGAAAGATTGAGGGCAGGAGGACAAGGGGTGACAGAGGATGTGATGGTTGGACGGAATCATCGACTCAATGGACATGAGTTTGAGCAAACTCCAGGAAGCAGTGAAGGGCAGGGAAGCCTGGCGTGCTGCAGTCCATCAGGTCACAAAGAGTCAGACATGACTGAGTGACTGAACACAACAACATTAATATTAATAATATTGATTGTAGCTATAATAATATTGACTTCAATATTATTATTATCCCAGAATGCATATGGCCAAAGCTATTCTATGGATGACTATGAATTATTGTCCTTTATACAGACAGTTGCTAATTTTCATATTGTGTGTTGTTGCTGCACCACACCTTGATTCTGCTTGAGAAATTCAAGAATACTGGAGTGGGTTGCCATTTCCTTCTCCAGGGACTCTTCCCAACCCAGGGATCGAACTCATGTCTCCTGCATTGGCAGGCAGGTTCTTTACCAGTGAGCCACCAGGAAAGTCCAGAGAAATGCCAACACTTCAGATCTCTCCACCTTTACCTATTTGCTTCTTAGTTTCCATGCACACAAACATGCATGTGTGAACGGCAAATGCCAGTGCAGCTTTACAATCATTCAGCACAGGTTTCGCCACTGGCTTTAGGACCTATTTCCTGAAGATGCATTGTCTCTCATAGCATTTACTGTGCTTACTCTTAATGCAATATAACAATCAACACAATGGAGGCACCTCTACGGCATTCAGGCTGAGGCCGTCTAGTAGATTGCTTAGCATAATACAAAGGAAACCAGTCTCAGTGGAGTTGACCTACTAGTCCTACTTCCGAGAATAAGAAAATAATTCAAGGGTTTCCCTAGGGGCTCAGTGGTAAAGAGTCTGCCTGCCAATGCAGGGGACGCAGGTTTCATCCCTGGTCCGGGAGGATCCCACATGCTGGGGACCCACTAACCTGTGCACCACAGCTCCTGAACCTGCGCTCTAGGGCCCGCGAGGGACAGCCACTGAGCCCACCCGCCAGCACTGCTGCAGCCCACGTGCCTGGAGCCCGCGCGCCAAAGAACAGTCCCCAATTACTACAGCCAGAGAAAGCCTGAGGACGGCAACAAAGAGCCAGAGCAGCCATAGAGAAGAACATGATTTAAGAAAGGAGACAGGGTAAACACACACACATACATATATGTGTGTGGCCTATGCAACCAGCAATAGGGAGATAATTAGATAAATGATGATATATCAACTTAATAGAACAGTATGATGCAATTTAAAAATAATTATGACTGTGTAACAACATAGTTACCCTGCTTAGTTGCTCAGTCATGTCCGACTCTTTGCAACCCCATGGACTGCAGCCCACCAGGCTCCTCTGCCCATGGGGATTCTCTAGGCAAGAATACTGGAGTCGGTTGCCATGCCCTCCTCCAGGGGATCTTCCCAACCCAGGGATCGAACCCAGGTCTCCCACATTGCAGGCAGATTCTTTATCATCTGAGCCACCAGGGAAGCCCAACAATACTGGAGTGGGTAGTCTATTCCTTCTCCAGGGAATCTTCCTGACCCAGGAATCCAATGGGGTCTCCTGCATTGCAGCAAGATTCTTTACCAGCTGAGCTACCAGGGAAGGAAAAAACAGAACACAAAATGTTATCCAGTTCTTTACTGCCTCGTTTGTAAAGGAAACAATGGGAAATCTAAATGCTACCAATAGTTAAATACATGATGATACATACATGCTAGCAAAATTATGCAGCCCCATGAAAAAGAATAAGGAAGATCTAAATGCACTGACATGAGAAGGTCTCCAAGATATTTGTTAGGTAGAAAGTACAAGCCATAGAACAATATATGAAATAATACCCCATTACATCCAGCTGGAGTATGTGTGTAAGTGTGCATGTATGACTCTATACAGAGTGAGCATATGGACTCAAAGGTCTGAAAGGTTACACACTTAAGGTGGATAGGGGTTTGGTCTAGGGAGGAGAAGAACATGAAAGTGAAGGAAAACTAAAGTCCATTCTATATCCTTCTATGCTGTAGGAACTTTTCACAATTAGCACTATTACCTTTATACTGTCAATGACTTTAAGACTTTATACTATTATTATACCTAGGTTTAAAAAATGATCACACATGGATTGGAGAAAAAGCGATTTGTTAATTTTGTAGTGTGAGACTGTCAACAATTTTTGGTATTTTGGCTTGTTTCCTTTATAGCTAATATATTATTGGGTGAGAAATAAATCAAAATTTGAGAATAGTAATGGCCGCTATTATTTGCATACTGCAGGGGATTCTCCCATTCCCCCATGTCTATGACTGTCAGCAGAAACCTCACAGCTGTCTCCTTCTCCCAGGAGCTGCTTCAGTGCCCTCACACCTCCCTAGGAGCAGAGCTCATGAACTGACTAATGGGAATATAAAGGCCAGCCCCTGACCTCAAGGTGGGGCCGACTCTGTGGTATAATTATGCTCTGGAGCTCCCCATGGGATCCTGCTGAGGCTGATGTCCACTGAGACTACATCTTTGCTTAACCTTCCCCACAATGTATTAGTCAGGGTTCTCCAGGGAGCAGAGAGAAAGAAATTTTTTACTATAAGGACTTGGCTCATACAACTGTGGAGGCTGAGATGTCCCAAGCTCTGCATTTGCCAAGCTGGAAAGCCAGGAGATCCGATGGTTCATATCCATTCCAAGTCTGAGTCTGAAGATAGAAGACTGGTGTCCCAACTCAAAGACTGTAAGGCTGAAAAAGCAAATTCTCCCTCACTCAGCCTTTTTATTCTATTTAGGCCTTCAACAGATTGGGTGAGGTCCACCTCCACTGGGGAGGGCAATCTGCTTTCACTCAGTTACCCAATAAAATATTAATCTCACCCAGAAACACCCTCACAGGCACACCCAGAATAATATTTAGCCAAATATCTGGTCACCCTGCAGCCTACTCAACAAACATACAATTCACCACTACACCTGCTTTGTTTTTTTCACTCTTATGTCTTCTCCTGAGAACAATCCCCCAGTAAATCCCTTAAAGAAGAATCCCCACAATGGTTCTACTTCTAGGGAATATGACTTTAAGCACCAATCTTCATTTTTCAGTTCTCACGACATAATGCAGTTTAGGTTGGAGGTTAGCTATCATAACAATTAACAGCATTGACTTTAAAATAAGATATATCTTATCTCAACTTGTGAGTTTAAAATATATGTATATATTAGCAGAATAACCTTAGGCCAGTTATATAGCCTCTCTTGAACTCAGCTCCTTCATCTATAAAATGGAACTAATTATGGTCCTCTTAAACTTACTTACAAAATTACCAAAAAAGATCATTAAGACCCAGATAACCATGATGGTGTGATCACTCACCTACAGCCAGACATCTAAGAGTGCAAAGTCAAGTGGGCCTTAGGAAGCATCACTATGAACAAAGGTAGGGAGGTGATGGAATCCCAGTTGAGCCATTTCACATCCTAAAAGATAATGTTGTTAAAGTGCTTCACTCAATATGCCAGCACATTTGGAAAATTCAAAGTGGCCACAGGACTGGAAAAGGTCAGTTTTCATATCAGTCTCAAAGAAGGGCAATGCCACAGAATGTTCAAACTACTGCATAACTGCACTCATTTCATATGCTAGCAAAGTAATGCTCAAAATTCTCCAAGCCAGGCTTCAATAGTACGTGAACTGAAATCTTCTAGATGTTCAAACTAGATTTAGAAAAGGCAGAGGAACCAGAGATCAAATTGCCAACATCTGCTAGATCATAAAAAAAAAAAAAAAAAACAAGAGAACTCCAGAAAAATATCTACTTTTGCTTCTTTGACTACACCAAAGTCTTTGACTGTGTGGATCACAACAAACTGTGGAAAATTCTTAAAGAAATGGGAATACCAGACTACCTTACTTGTCTCTTGTGAAACCTGTATGCAGGTCAAGAAGCAACAGTTAGACCCAGACATGGAACAACAGACTGGTTCCAGATTGGGAAAGGAGTAGTCCTTTCTTATGTATATTGTCACCTGTTTATTTAACTTATATGCAGAGTACATCATGCGAAATGCCAGGCTGGAAGAAGCACAGGCTGGAATCAAGATTGCCGGGAGAAATATCAACAACCTCAGATATGCAGACGACACCACCCTTATGGCAGAAAGAGAAGAACTAAAGAACTTCTTGATGAAGGTGAAAGAGGAGAGTGAAAAAGCTGGTTATAATTCAACATTCAGAAAACTAAGATCATGGCATCTGGTCCCATCACTTCATGACAAATAGATGGGGAAACAATGAAAATAGAGACAAACTTTATTTTCTTGGGCTCCAAAATCACTGCAGATGGTGACTGAAGCCATGAAATTGAAAGACACTTGCTTCTTGGAAGAAAAGCTATGACCAACCTAGACAGCATATTAAAAAGCAGAGACATTACTATGCTGACAAAGGTCCAGCTAATCAAAGTTATGGTTTTCCCAATAGTCATGTATGGATGTGAGAGTTGGACCATAAAGAAAACTGAGCACCAAAGAATTGATGCTGTTGAACTGTGGTGTTGGAGAAGACTCTTGAGAGTCCCTTGAACAGCAAGGAAATCCAATCAGTCAATCCCACAGGAAATCAATCCTGAATGTTCATTTGAAGGACTGATGCTGAAGCTGAAGTTCCAATACTTTGGCCACCTGATGCTTAGAGCCGCTTCATTAGAAAAGACCCTGATGCTGGGAAAGATCGAAGCCAGAAGAAGAAGGGGATGACAGAGGACAGATGGTTGGATGGCATCACCAATTCAATGGACATGAGTTTAAGCAAGCTCTGGGACAGGGAAACCTGGCATGCTGCAGTCCAGGGGTCGCAAAGAGTTGGACACAACTGAGCGACTGAAAAGCAAGAACTTAATTGATTTGTTGAGAGGACTCAACTAGCCCCTCAATAAATATTTGTTGAGTGGATGGAAGGAGATAATGCATCACCATGTTCACATATCAGCCTTGGGTACAGAGTAAAAGCTTAATAAATATTGTCTACCAGTAAGACCTATGAAAATCAAAAGTTCTCACCAGCTTTCTACAAGTTCCCAAGGGCTCCCATTCTCATCTGTCTCCTGGGCATCTGTGTCATCTCATTGATCCAGATCCCCTCCACCTGCATAATATACCCACATCCTAACTTCCATGAAACACTAGTGACTATAGCCAGCATTATCAAAAATTGAGCCAGGAGCAGCAGAAGGCAAGTAGGCCAGCCGAGGACATGGACAATGGAGACCTTCACAGCTTCACACACACACCAGTTTAACCAATCAGGGAGCATCCTGGTTCTTACACAGCCTCGAGCCCTCCGTCACCTGTGCCAGCATGCCCTTGCCACTCCACCAGCCTCGTGGACTTTCTGCCTCCCTCCTTCCTCTTGGTGCCTCTCACCTCTTGCCTTTCTTCTCTCCTCGCCCCATTCTTCTCCCTCTTTCGAAAACAAATCCTTCTTTCACTTCTCCCCTAATTCCCATTCCTAGACTTTGACAACCCAAGGCACTAGCAAAACAAGGGGCTTCCCTTTAACCAGACTCACCCTCCTTGGAAAGGAGCTTTCATTTAAAAAAATGAAATTTTGGTTCCTATAACACTACATGTATGAATCCCAATGACAATGAATTTTTAGCTTCATTTTGTATATGAGGAATTGAGACTGAAAAAGACTAGATTCCTTGCCCAAGTCAAAGGGTAAAGCTAGGATATGAACTCAGGTCTGCTTAATTTCATGGCCAGCCCTCTCAAATGTGACTACAAAAAGAATATCAGGAGGCTACCTGGCAATATTCAAGTCTGTGACAACAGTCTATGCTTTAATTTTAGCCAGCTGTCCCTCAGAGATATAAAGGGGCTTGGGCAAAATAGCATGAATTATTCAGCACAAACCATCAGTCCCATTATAGAAACAATGCAATAAACATAAATCCACCATCTTCTATGAAGAGTGATTTTCATATTCATTTGAGATGTGCTATTCTTTTTATTTCTATACACAAGCGGTTTGTGCATATAAGCTCTTAAAGTCTCTTTTCCTTGGAATGATAGAACATAATAATCCAGTGAATAACAAAATATGCGTTTGATGAGTATTTGATGATTAACTAGACGAATGGCAGTGACAATGTTTTGGGAGTGTCCAGTACAGGCTGGGTGAAAGGAGGTGCTGATGTTGAAGGGATTTTATTCCCAGTTTCATATGAGCCTGAAAGAAGTGAATTCATTCTTCATTACTTAATAATAATCCTATAGACCCAAACAGAAGCTCATTTCACCATAAGTCTGTGAGGATTAATTTATTCCAACAGACAATACATTTTTCTTTCCTATTTTTTTAGTGAAAATTTTTAGTTACTGAGTTATTTCAGGCCCTAACCAAAAAAAGAGAAAAAAAAAAAGGACTACTCAAATGATAGTGAGCTAAAGGCTTCAACAGTGTTAACCTAAAATAAGATTTGAAAAAATAAAATAAGATCTGAGGATTGACATCAATTTTTTACTTCACATCTGCATTCTGTTTCACAGCAAAGACCACAATTCTGCAAACATTTTCAAAGAGAGAACTACTCAGTGGCCAAATTTTTAATTTTGAGACTCCAGAGTGCAAAGAGACCTTCCTATAAGGCCAGTGGTCACTATACGTCCTCACAGCTCATCAGAGTCTTTGGTGAATTTCCTGAGAAGTACAAGAACCTTTTAGATGGCTACTGGCTTTAAAGAATTTTCCCCATGACATTCAGCCCATTTTCATCTCAAATGTGCCACAGATCAGCAGTGCGGCTTCGAATAAGTCGTTAAATGGCTATAAGCCTTAGTCTCCTCCTGGGTGAAGTGAAAGACTGGCACTAATGCTCTCTAGAGCTCCTGGCGCTGGTATGTCATGATCCAATCAAACTCAAGAGAAGGAGATGGCAAACTGTGATCACCCAGGAATGGCATTAGGTGCAAAGGCACATTTCTAGAAGCTAGAGCTGTTAGTTGTGGGGCCCCCCGACCCCATCTCCAGACTCGGGTTTCCCCCTACGCTGTACATGGTAGGTCCCAGACATGAAGAGCAGAGGCTGCCACCCCCGCCTCGTGTGTGCACAGAGGGTGCAGACTCCCCCTCCCCCCACGCCCAGAGTGCCTCTTCTTAATGCACTCAAAGGAATGTTCTGGGCTCCTTTGAAAGCAAAAGCAAAGTTTAACAAAAATGTACCTTCGGGTACCAGCCTATCTGCTAAGAGAATGTCAAGCCCAGATACAAGAGGGTCTATAGTTTCCTATTCATCTCTCTCATCTGAATGATAGCAGCAAAGCCAACTTCAACAAAAAAGGAAAGAATTGCCCCCTTAGAAAGATTTTGTGAGAGAAATCAATGTAGAATATAAAGGACAGTTATTGATGAACAGGACTCAGAAGATACTGAAAACAATTCAGATATACATCCATAATTTCAAGTTTCTCTGAGGTGTGTCAGGTTTTCTGAATCTCCAGTCCCCACAGTCTCTCCCACCAGCCAAGTAGTCACCCTTTCCTCCTCCTGTTTTAAGCCTCTTAACCCGGTACCTCAGATACACCTGGGAACACTAAGGAGAAGCCCACAGCACACAGTGAATGAGCCAAGCCTGACACATCTTAGACTAGGGCTGTGGAGAAGCCAGGTAACCAAAGACAGGCAATGACTGGGGGCAGGGCATGGCCATTACATCCGTCACTCTGCCGTGCTGCATCTCACAGCATTTGGGGCCACATCCGGGAGAGCCAGGACTTCCAGCTCTTTTCTAGGATGTGAGGGAAGGTCTCTTCAGGAGGTGATATTGAAGCTGAAGCCTAAGCAATGAGGAATCAGGCCTGGGACCGATAGGACAGCACATGCAAAGAAGCCCAGAATGTTTAGGAAACATAAAGAAGAGCCATGGGGTCTGAAAACAGTTTGTGGGTTCTGGTGGCTCCAGAGGGAGACGTGGGCAGAGACCAGAGCAAACCAGATCTTTGGCTTATGCTGTGTCCTCCTGAATCAGGCCATGAGCAAGGATCTGAATGCAAGCTGTTCTGTGTAGGAATCATACTCGGGGAGCAGGAAAGGGAGACAGGAAGGGAAGAGAGGCAGCATAGGGTGCCTGAGGGAGCAGTTCACTGCTGTGGGCAACCAGGCTCAGTCCCGGGGCTCCAGGTGGGGATAGTGAGGAATCGGGACAGAAATCTTCCGAAGCCTGCAGAGCACACCTCAGAGTTCCGCCAGCTGAGGACCAGGAGAGTCGGGGTATTTATGTACCAACTCTCGTCCATCACTGGTTGAGACCTAGGGCACTAACTCCCAGGAGCATTCTGCCCAGCCAACTGCAGTCCAAAACAGAACCTCAAACAGAGAGCTGCAAGTGATTGCAGAAGAAAACTGCCCCAGTTCACAGATACAGTGAGTCCCGAGGAGGTAAGGGCAGAAAACCAACAGTAACTGCTACAGCCTTGCAGACAAAGGTGAAGACTTCAGATTATATTTAAGTGTAATAAGAAACTCCTAAAAGGGGTTAAAAGCCAGGCATCGCCACTTTCCAGGGTGCACTGGAGACGGCTGTTCTTGCTGCAGTGGAGAATGGGGGAAGCGGAGTGCAGCACAGAGGGGTGGGGTCATTCATTCTAAAGCCCAACGTAGCTCAAGATTAAATCGTTCTCCCACATCCTTCTCATAGAGACTGACCCCAAGCATCTCCTGACCTTACTCAACCTTTCAACAGTCCCTTCCTAAAGTCTCCCTTCCATTTCCTTTCCCACAGATGCTTAATCCCCTCAGCTCTGACCATTCAGATTTAGGTTCTTCCAGAAAGACATTTGGCCCAAGCTTTTTCCTCGCCTAACTGACCCACAATTTGTTATATACACAAAGATTAGGTCCTACCTTGCCTCGTGACAACACTCTACACCCACCAGCAAATGAGAACAAAAAGCAAAGATTAGACTTTGCAAAGCAGGTGAAGCAGTATTAAGCCAGGTAGCCTGGGTTACTCCCCACAGAAACTGTGACAAACTACTTCACTGAGTCTGCAAAGCATGGATAAAATTTGTTCTACCGAGAGTGGTGAGAAATACATGAGATACTATAGACACAAGTGCATACAAATCCTGGTACCTAATAAGTGATCAGTAAGTAAGTGTCCAGTACTATCATTATGTGAGCATATAGTGAACATTCAATTATATCCTCACCACAGTGTCAGAAAGAAAATAAAAGTAAAATACACACACACACACACACACACTCCTTTTTTATTTTGATGATCTGTCTGGTCAGAAGGAACCCAGGCCAAGATTTTCTTCCATTATCCTGAAAAATTATGCATTGGCTGTATGCACTGTTCCCTGAACATCTAAGAAATCACCTGACTTATTGCCTGGACACTTCAGAATGTCAGCATGAAGCACGCCAAGCAAAATTTAAGGAATATTGAGTAAACACCTGATATTCCTAGTGCTAAAGGGAAAGAGAAGCACTTTGTTCCTATTTTAAAGCTACTTCAGAGGGAGAAAATAGTGATTGGTCCTGGAAACTCAAGTGTTATGAGCAAAACCTATAAATACGATGTGAAGGATGGGGTCCCACCCACTCTTCCCCCATGGAAGTGAAGAGCGTGACTTTGGCAGCAATTAAAAGCTAAGGGCTTGCCAATGATGAGTTCTTCCATTAAAAAGATAAATTAGAGACTTCGTGGGGCTTGTTTGGTTTTGACTTCCCCAGTGGCCACAATTAAAAATGGGCTAAACATCATGTTCCTCATTTATACAAACGAAGGTGGAAAACCACGGTATGACCCGTGTATAACTTGACCTTTTTAACAGGTGTGATACTTGAAAAACTAGGGGTGGGGACAGAATTTCTTACTTGATGACTCCCCTTTTCCTTGCCACGCCCCATGATTACTAAACTCACAGACTGTGTGGAGACACTTCCATTAGGGAGTAGTTTAAAGAATCTGGAAATTGGAGCCAGGCAGTTCCATCTTTGGACTTCAATTTTGTCATCTGCAAAATGAAAATGTTGCACTACAGTAGGCCAAAAGGTCTTAGGATTTAAATATTTTATGCTGTCAGGTGGTACTAAGGGAACTCAACCAAGGCTATCCCCCTAAAAGGTAAGGGGGGTTTCTAACCTTTTCTAGAAAGGAATAAAAGTGATGGAGAAGGAGTAGGAGCAGGGCAGGGAGGGGGAAGGGCACAGTAGCTATTCTTGCTATGAAGCTCTTGGGAAGTCACTATGAAGGAACTAGGCTTGATATTTTGCAATAACCTATTAGGAAAAAGAAGAATCTGGTAAGTCAACTATACTTCAACTGGAAAAAAAAGTCCAGAAAATTTTAATAAATAAATTAAAGAAGTTACACAGAATAAATGAGGAGTCACTCAAGTGACAGAGCCTCCTACCCTCCATGGGAGAGATGAAGAGAAAGGTTCATCTTCTCCATAACTCTAAAATATCCAAGCTTTACATCACATATTCAAGTATCAAAGTACTTTCAAAGTTGTTTCAAAACTTGTCAACACTCTCAGATTCCTTCTGAATACCTAATAAATTTTAGCATCTTCCTGCAGAGTTTATATGTCAGAGCACAACACTTCCCTGAGTGTTTTATTTCAGAGTGTTTTGTGACTGCACACTCCAACAATACAAGGATTATGGAGGTTTGGGATTGTCCTTGACAATTCCTTCTACTAGCTCCATGTTCGTGCAGACCCATCACCAAACTGTCAATTCTATCCCCTGCACCAGAAAACAAAAGCAAAAAGCAGAATGTTTTAAAAGTTCAGAAGGATGATCACCATTTTGCTATCCTTGTCTCAACAAATGGCCAAGGACAGAAGAGATATAGAGGTATAACCAATAAATGCCTGAGCTCAAGCTGTCAGGCACATTGCAGAAATGATTATGCCTGTTGCCCCACAAGTGTTTTATTCCTGCCACTGTGAAGTTAATATAGGGCAGTGGTTCTCAAACTTGAGTACGCATCCAAATCACCTGAAGATTTCTTAAAATATAGATTGCTGCCCTCCACTCACCTCCCAAGGTTTCTGATTCAGGCCCCCTAGGATGGGGCCTGAGAATGTGCACTTTCTCACAGGTCTGTCTGCACCTCTGAGGCTTGTGGTCCAGAAAGCGCACCTTGAGAGTCACAGGCATGGGGGAACCTATGAGCATCAGTGAAGCTGCAGCCTGCTCATACGTGAGATCGAAAGAAGTCAGAAAAGGAAATCTGGGCTCGTTTTACTTCTTTAATTTCAGATCCACTTAGCACTTACTGAGTTGTATGAGACAGGGGGGTTAAGTGCTTTCAAGCACTTTTAATTCTCCCAATGCCCTATGCTATTGTCATCCTCATTTTAAAGAGAAGCAAATTGAGAGGTTTGCTGCAGACGGATTAAGAAACTTGCCTGACCCCAGAGCTAGTGAGTAGAAGAGCCAGAATTCAAGCTCGGGTCTTCTGCCTCCAACCAAGCCTGTCAGGTGACCTCAATGATGCTGTAGGTTCTCTGTCTCTAGGAGGCTGCCAGAGGACTCGGGGCAGAGGTTGTGAACGACATTGATGGAGGATTTTATAGGGACTCTTGGCATGAACATCTGGCTCAGTGGGCAGACAGACCAACTTTCTTCCCCGTATCTCAGCTCTGCCAACTGTGAAACCGAAGACCAAAATAGTTGCCACCTACCCCCCAGCTTGTTCCCAAGAATGAGATAAGAGCACTCAGCTATTATATAAGAAGCATTTTTTTTCTTTCCAATCCTCTGCTTGCTGAGTAGCCTGAAAGACTCCAGATCTTATAAACGATGGGATTCACCTTTACTCTCCTGAACCCTTTGCAATGGTCACCCTGTTCTCCCATCCTGACTCCTACCTCCCCCATGGCCTTCACATCCACAAGCCAGGAACTCCAAGTTCAGAACATGTGCCTAAAATGACGTGCATTTGTTCCTGCCGAGTGACTGATGGAGAACTGTTCTGACAGCTCAGCTGGACACATTTTTAGGTGGTCCTCAGAGTCGCCCGCACTCTGTACCTCATGGGTCCCTAAGACACATGCTGGAGGCTCTGCCTGCTGAGTAGCTGGCAGGAGATATGTTGCACCTACTTTGTAAGCTGAGAAGCACTGTGTCAAGAGCCTTATCCTCTTGGAATGAAGACTCGCTGGTCTCGGGCTTTGTTGGTCTCGTCTGCTGAACTGAGAGAAACATCCGAATTCCATCACTGAGGGTCAAAGACTGAACGTTCCAGAGAATACATAAGTATTCTGGAGCCCAAGTGAGCAAATAATAGTTTGATTTCTTTTCATTTCCTTTTCTTGGCTTTGTGTCTCAAAGGGATGGCCAGCCTCCCTTTTCCTCAGTCTCTTCTTGTGGGTGTTTGTTTATTAGTGGAGCAGAGTGAGATCCTGAAAGCCTTCCCCTTGCTCTGAAGCTCTGACTGTAATGGAAACAGTCTCCAGGGGGTGAAGTGTCACCGTGGTTATCTAATGATCAAGGACAGCACGCCTGAGAGAGAGAGCGCAGCCAGGGTCTCTGGCTATCACCACATGGCTCATTCGCCCCCTCCTCTCTCTTGCTCTGCCAGTGACTAATTGATTTATGAAAGCCCTTGGAGGTACTCTGAGGGAGAAAGACACTTTATATCTGCTTACAACAAATCCTCAGAGGAACAAAAAAATCCATTTCATGCACAAATCTCCCCGCTTGACTCTCCTACATTCAATTCCCAGTTAGCTAAAGCTTCAGCACCTAAAGAATTCAGTAGACAAAAAAAAAAAAAATCTTCTGATGGCTGGTTCCTGCCAAACAAAGAGATTCGCACATGAAGGAGAGAAACCAGAGTCAATAATAAAAATGAGGGACAGAAAAGTAGGCAGTAAAGAAAGAAAGTAGTTCTGTGTCCTTGAGGCACTAATTTAAGACAATTACTAGACCCCAAAGTCAACAAGTTCTGTTTCTAACACTGGCCACTCGATGAGTAGGACTCATGAAAAGCCAGAATCTTACAGTGCAGCCTCTTGGCAACTCCATTTATCATAAGTAAATTCTAATAGACTGATTCTTTTTTTAACCTCTGGCAACCAAGCTAATGTTTCTATATATAGACTCAAAAGTGCTGTCAACCCTTTGTATATCCATCCCACCAAAATGTACCAAAGGGTTGATTTGGGATGTCTTGCTGCCCAACTGGGACTGAAACTTGCATTCTGACTTTCTGATTCAGCCTCTGCCTACAGTGCATTTGCTTTTCAAAAGGAGATTGCCAGGGCTACAGAAAAAGTTGAAGAAACACTGATATGAGAACTGAGCTTTTATCAAAAGCGGCTTCTTGTAAGTGAACTTGGCCCAAATTCAGAGTTCTTCCCCTGTTGCTGCTGACTGATCCCAGGGTACCTTTTGGTAAAAGCCAGAAAATTCATTCGTGGGGCTTTTTTCCATGCAGATGTTAAGCTCTTTGGACAGCTGGAATAAGGTTAAATTCATTTATTTATTCACTGAGTATTTATTAAGTACCTGAAATGTGCCTGACTGGTAAGTAGAATTTATTTTTTAAGCATTAATTATAACGTTTGATCCGGAGAAGGCAATGGCACCCCACTCCAGTACTCTTGCCTGGAAAATCCCATGGACAGAGGAGCCTAGTAGGCTGCAGTCCATGGGGTTGTGAAGAGTTGGACACAACTGAGTGACTTCACTTTCGCTTTTCACTTTCATGCATTGGAGAAGGAAATGGCAACCCACTCCAGTGTTCTTGCCTGGAGAATCCCAGGGACGGGGGAGCCTGGTGGGCTGCCATCTATGGGGTCGCACAGAGTTGGACACGACTGAAGCGACTTAGCAGCAGCAGCAACAGCAGCATAACGTTTGATCTGCAGAAATAATCGGTCCAATGTTTGGAAGAAGTACGCCACGAGAGAGTGGGTGGGGAGAGAAAAAAGAGGAAACTACATTTCTCCCTTCTTCACAGCCCCGCAGATAAGTTCCATGGGGAGGGGAGTTCTGAGGCACTGAGCCACTTTTGAACTGTGAGCTACAGTGAATTACTTTGGCAAGTTCTATTTCATTGCTTAAATCTGGTATGACACAGAATAACACATAGCTTCCCAGAACTGTCTGTATCCAGAACCCATGTCAGTTGCTTAGAACATTTTCTAAAATCTATCTACATGGAAGAAAAAAATTTTAATGAATTTTAAACACACTCCAAAGTTATCCTTCCTCCATTGCATGGTTTGCTCAATGGCTGCAGTTGACCAAGCAATGCCAAATCAGACATCGATCAGAATAATATGGCTGCTCTTTTAATCTTTTGCAAATTCAGTCAAACAGCAATCATTCTTATTCTATAAAATGGGTATTTTTTGTCCAGCTTCACAAGATTCAAACCTATCCTTCATTGCTGCATAGAAAAATAATGTAATTATAAGTTTTTTTAAAGTTGCATTTGTACAGTCCTTACTAATTTATAAAACATTTTATGGTTTATAAAAGCATTTTCTCATTTAATCAAATGATTTTAATATTCAGCCAATGAAAATTATTGACCTAATAGATCTCCCTGGTGCCTAGCTTAGGGCTTAGTGGATGAAGAGTAAAATATGGTCTTTGCCCTTAAGAAATCTAGAATCAAAAAAAAAAAAAAAGAAAGAAATCTAGAGTCTAGTGGGTGAGAAAGAAAAGTTAGCAATAATCACAATATGTGCAATAGAGAAATATAATGTGTAGGGGTAGGTAGAAGAAAACAGACATATTTAAATATTCAAAATTAAAATTGATACTTGGGGAAATTCTGTTTATTTATAAGCTCCTAGACACCAGGCATATCTAGGTATATTGCATAGACAGAAACAAAATATTTTTGATGGCAGTGCAAGACTGAGGGTGGTAGCTATCGAAGTGGAAGATTTGGTGGTGCAAGAAGTGTAATGATGGCAGATTTTGGAAGACTTGGGCATTTCTTGGTTGAAAGAATTGATGTCATATCCTAGTATAGTACCAACTCCCAACTATCCTGGAAACATCTCTCTTCCTAGCCAGACAATCCATTGGTTCACCATAGAGCCAATATACACACAACCACAGCAAACAACCACCACAAAATATTAGCAGTGACTGGCTATGTGGTAACAAATCACGTGCTAAAGAACTGATAGCCTGTGGCCACCCAGAGATGTACCACATGCCAAGAAAGCAAAACGGAAACCCTTTGCTCACACCTGCCTTAGATGAGTTGAGCACCATTTGCATGAATAGGAGAGGCAACAATCATTTTGAGGAGGGTGAAAAAGCCAGGAAGGCCAGGAAGAAACCAAATACAGATTGAAAGCAGATGACGGAAGCCCCAGGCTCGTGGAGCCTCACAAGAAAAAGCATGATGTAAGTGTCTTGCAGAAGGGTGACTATTAGAAAGACAAAATGGTTGCAATAAATCCTAACAAAAGCCAACAAAAGAAAATGTTGGACAGCTTGTTATATATATATCCAATAAGACAGATCCACCTCATTGCATTGTTGTAAAGACCAGCTAATAAAAAAAGATTGTCAAGGACACTGCAAACACAGAAGAACTAACCAATAATAAGAACATTAATAATAAGGGAGGGCCTAGGAATAAAACCAGTTCCATCAAGACCAAAGATGTTGAGCAACCAGCACAGAAATAAAGAAAACAGATACAACTGCCTGGAGGTTGTCCAAACAAACAAGAACCAAATACTTTTTTTGCTCTTAATTTTGAAAAAGAAGACAAGTTTACAGGGTATAAGACTATAAATAAATATTGGCCAATGGGCTCTTGCTTTTCCCTGGAGGCAGCTCCCTTTGAAATGACTTCCTGGACGGAAGGGGTGAGGGAGTTGAAGGCTCCTATCCTCCTCCCCAGAACTCACGGTCTGCGACAGAAAGGCTTCCCTCCCTAGTCTTGATGATTTGGGGTTGGAAAAAAAACACTGGAAGGAATCCAAAGCTGTGGTTCATTTCATTCTTTCATTTCCTGCCTTTGCCAAATGCTGACAATTACAAACAAATGTTGTCTTCACTATGACTTTCTTCTAGATGAACATTCTGCTTATTTCGGTTGCTTTTGTGTATGTGACTTGAGAAACACTTTATAAATCCCCAAGGTGACAGGAGTTCCACCTAATGATAATGATTATTTAATGTCATCATCACGATGGGCTGCCTGGGCAAATGAAAAGCTGGCTGGGTCTAAAGCATTCACTCAAGTGAGGTAAATTAACACTTTCCAGGGTACCAGATTTCCCATCGGGACCCTAAAGAAAGCAATTCATTACCCAGGCATTCTTCACCTTCAACATTGCTGTCCACCAGCAAGTTCTTCCATTGCTTAAACTGTCAGACTTCTCAAACAGTGTGGGGAAGACCAGGAGAGAGAAGAACATACTGAGAAGAGCCAGGCTGGGTATTTTTAGTCATCTGAAGATAGTCCAGGGGTGATAATCATCGCCATCATCACAGCCCACGTGAATGCAGTCCATGTTACTTTTCAAAGCACTTTCATCACATAAATCACCCCTTTGATCCTCACAATAATCCCTGAGGTATGCAAAGTAGGTATTATAGTCTGCACCTGGCTATGGCAGCAAGACCTGCACAACTGGCATGGAAATAAGCCTAGAAGACACAGGGAAGAAAGAAGGCCTGTAGCTGAAAGAGGGGCAAACTCCCAAACCAGTAGCATCAAAAGCACAGAGGGCCTGGGACCAGGGGCCATGCAGAATGAGGCCATAGCATGGCACACACAAGCAGAAATGTGAAGGAGTGTGGGTGTCTGATTGGACAGACTAGGTTTAAACGACTTCTGGTTATCTGCTGAGTAAAAGAATAGTATTTCTAAAGCCAAAATCAAGAAATGTGAAAACTAAAATGAACGAAGTGTCTACTACAGTAATTCCCTTGCCTTCAAGCCGTGAACTTCCAAGACGCAGAAGCTACAACAAGGAACCAGAACCTGTGCCGTGAATGTCAAACAGGAGTGAAATCGCAGCTTGCCAAGCTGAAGGTCCCTCAGCTCTACCATCGCCCACTGCCTCTCCCTCCTGCCGTCAGTAACTCTTCTTGCCTGTTCACTCAGTGCCAGCCCCTGTGTGCCAGCTGTTGTTCTGTACTACTGTACATTTCAAGGTACTATAAGATTAAAAACGTACAGTTTTTGTGTTTGCTTTTTATGTATTATTTGTGTGAAAAGTATTACAAACCTATTACAGTGAAAGTCGCTCAGTCGTGTCCAACTCTTTGCAGCCTCATGGACTATGCAGTCCATGGAATTCTCTAGGCCAGAATACTGGAGTGGGTAGCCTTTCCCTTCTCCAGGGGATCTTCCCATCCCAGGGATCGAACCCAGGTCTCCCGCATTGCAGGCAGATTCTTTACCAGCTGAGCCACAGGGAAGCCCAAGAATATTGGAGTGGGTAGCCTATTCCTTCTCCAGGGGATCTTCCCAACCCAGGAATTGAACTGGGGTCTCCTGCATTGTAGGCGGATTCTTTACCAACTGAGCTATCAGGGAAACCCATTGCAGGACAGTCCTATATAGCCAATTGTGTGAGTTGGGTACCTAGGCTAACTTTGTTGGACTTAGAAATGAATTGGACTTATGAACGTGCTCTTGAAAGGAAACTTGTTCATATGTAGGGAACTTATTGTATTTGCCAATTGTGTTTCTCAAAGATATTAACAGATTTAACCTTCACAACCAATCTATGCAAGATAGACATCATCAACCCTTTTTTATTTTTTTGACCATGCTGTGCACCTTTCAGGATCTCAGTTCCCCAACCAGGAATTGAACTGGAATTAGGTTCAGGCTGGGGGAAGGGCAGAGACGGTGGAAGCAGAATGGTCAGAGCCAATGGGACTTAAGAGGGGCCTGGGGAAGTGAAAAGGAACTCTATGACTTCTCTGCTGTGGAACCTGGGACAAGACACTTCTCTGAACTTCATCAGTAAAAAAGAATCAACAAAATTCACCTCACAGTAATTCTATGAGGATTGAATTTTATACACACACACATACACATATATATGTAGTTCTTAAGAATTTGCAAGATTTCGTGTTGAGATAGATGGTCTCTGTGGAGGGTGACATGACAAGCAAGAATAGCATTTGGAACAATCCCTTCTTCACATGTAATAAAATATTTCCATTGAAAACCTACTTTCCCCAATCCTCATGGATTCAAGCTACGTCATAAGTAAGATTTTTTTTTGATTCTAAGAAGCACATAGAAAGCCATTTCAGTAATCTTTTCCTTTTGTGAGACTTATTTAAGATGTTTCTTATGACCCACAATGAACCCTTCTGCTTTAAGTAAAGAAGATTCTTCCTACAGGAAGAATGACTCAAGGGCAATAACATCCTGCCTGACCCTGATTAGCATGTCAGAGTCACATCCAGTAACAGTACATAAAGACTCAACCAAATTGCCCCCAGTTTCTCTAAAAGATTTGCCCAAGAGAGCCCATCCACGTTGAATTCTGCAGTGACTCTGGACATTAAAAACATTCCCAAGAAGGAGAGGTGGCAACAGTGAGCAATGTCATTTGTAAAGTTCCCTGCAAAGGTGCTTAGAAAGTTTCAGCTTTCAAATCTGGAATAATTCAGGGAATTTTAGAGTTTTCAAGAAACGCACTGCCCACCTGCTCTGACCCCCAACTCTAAGCCCACTGGTCAGTGTCTCCCTGTATAAGGAAGCTGACACAGGGCTTCCTTATACAGACCTGGGTCTGGGGAAGTTATTTCCAGAAAGTGCCCAGAGGACAGTTGGGTAGAAACACAATAGGATCAGGAGCCACTAAGTGGCTCATTCAGAATGTCTTCAGTTTCTCTAATCTTCTCATTCTATTATGACTTGTCAGTGTCCACATTTTATATTAATGTACTCTTATAATACACACACAACCAGAGCACGGTCATAAGCGGCTTATCCCCCTGAATAGTCAGCAAACCCTCTTGTCCGTCCCTCTCTCCACCGGGCCCTTTCCCCAGGCCACAATAGCAGCTCATCTTCAAGATACAAATGCATTGAGGGCTGAGGACACTGGCCACAGAGATGGCCTTCCCATGCCCCCCATCACTCGCCAAGGGAGGACACGACTGGGCTGAAGTCTAAAACCAGACCAGCTGAACCTGAACTCAGCCCTGGCCCTGCCCTTCAGTCCCATCACCCCATCTGGAACAGGGCGTTGCACATGGACATTAGTAGACTTTAAACTTGAGGTGGAAGGCCTCCTGGCTGCCGGGGTCTGGGAGGAAACAGGACACCTCGCAGGCTGTAACCAGCCTGAGAGCCTGAAAGCGGCTACAGAAGGGAACTTTGACCTCCCGGCTTTCCAGTCGAACATGTGAAGCCTGGTGCTTCCATCACGAGGCTAGGAGAGCCTGTGTGATTCTGCTACAGTGAGAAGCTGGTCTGGTGCTCTAAGTCCGTCTGATAGGTTAGCCAGGAAAATGTCACTAAAAACATTCAGTGGAAATTGTTTTAAGATTCCCAGTCAGCGCCGCCAGCTATTAAAATGAAACAAAGTCATAGCTTGCTCTTTAGTAAGTCTTATCTTTGTGTCATCTCATGATTTCCCATGATAGGAGGCTAAGGCTTATGTAACATTGGCTTCAGGTGACTTAGTCATCATCACGAGTGAAGACGGAGGCTTAGGGGTGGGGGGTGAATCTTACTGGGTTATCTCTGCCTAAATGCCCCAAACCTAAATGCCCCAAAGCAGCCACCACTTGGCTGGGCTTAACTAAAGCAGCAAGGGGTTTTTTCTTTTCCTTTTTTTTTTTTCTTTCAGGAGGAGCTTCTCTTCACACTAGAAATGGGGAAGGACTACCAGAGAGTAGGGGGTACCACCACGGCCGCTGAGAACTCTGCAGCGGAAACCATCCTTCCAGGGCTCAGTCGCTCAGTCATGTCCAACTCTTCACAACCCCATGGACTGTAACTCACCAGGCTTCTCTGTCCATGGGATTTCCCAGGCAAGAACACTGGAGTGGGTAGCCATTCCCTTCTCCAGGGGATCTTCCTGACCCAGGGATCAAACCCAGGTCTCCAGCATTGCAGGCGGACTCTTAACCGTCTGAGAGCTACCAGGAAAGCCCTTCCTCCCAGATGGCACCGCCGTAGGCCACCAGCACACAGCCTCACACTGAACAAACTGTGAGGGACCACAGCCTGCAGGGAGCGGGCAAGCCTGGCTGGAGGTCTCCCCTGCAGCCCGGGCAGAGTCCACGTGGGCCACCAGCGGCTCTCTCCTGCCCCCCAGTGCCCCTGATGGCCCAAAGGCCCTGCATCCTTCCTCCAAGTCAGCTTCTTCTGTGCCTTACTCCCTCAGGCAGAGCACTGCATTTTCCAAGGTAACACCTAGCTAATCTAATACAATCTAATCTGAAAGCGTTAGTGAGTATTATTAGATTAATGCGCTATTACTCCTAGAAAATACAATTTGCATTCCAGAGACACAGGGCCTCAAACCGAAGGAGTGGGAATTTCCATTACACTGGCAGGCGAGGAAGGAGGCAATTTTGCAAGGGGTGGGAATTTCACGACCAAATTTAAAACCTTAAAAACAGCCTTGCCTGTTCCTGCAGCTGGGAAGGTTTAGAGTTTCATGTTTTAAAAGCTACCATGTAATCTCCCTTCTAACTTTTTCCCCACCTCCTCACTACTGATGTGCTCAGCAGCCTCGAACTTTCTTTTAACCTCAGGTGATAACAGTGGTTGGTAATGCCTGGGCTCTACCTTATGAGTGGGGGGTTTCAGTGCATCTTTAAAAAAGAAAAGAAACCTACCTCCTCAGTTACTTAAAGTAATCATGCTTAATACTTCATTCTTTTTACTTTGGTCTATTCTTGGTAAACCTAAGAAGATACTTCAGAGATACACAAGAACTCTTAGAAAGAAGAGCTAACATTTGGTGTATACATGCTACATGTCTGCCTATGTTCTAAACCAATTATATACATTGTCTCCCTCCTCTTAACAATCCAGTAAACTAGAAGCTATTATCCCCATTTTTAAAGTGAGAAAACTGAGGTACATAAAATTTAAATAAATTAGCCAAGCTCACATAGTTGATAGTGTTGGAGGAGGAATCCCAGCAAGGTTCTCGGAATCCAAAACTTGCTCTTTTAACCACTGTTTTCTCCTACCAGGTATAAAGCAATGATAGTCCCACCATTTTGAGTTTTACCACCTCACAGTGCTGAGTAAGTCTTAATGCATGGTCCCCAGACCAACATCAGCAGCATCCCTCAGGAAACTTGCTGAAAATTGAAAAATTGGGGTCTCACTCCAGACTTGAAAGAATCAGAAACTCTGGGCGGGGCCCAGCTTGTTACATTTTAACAAGCCCTCTGTGTGGTTCCCCTGCCCACTCAAGACAGAACCACCAAACCAAGCCATCAGCACAGATTCTTCAAGTTTTGATAACAGGTCAGTAGTAACTGCTTTTTAATAATTTCCATTCCTGAAATAATTCCTTTTCAGTTAGAAACTTCCACATGATTTCACTGATTCTAGGGAGCTGTGGACATAGGAACATTGTTGGCATGTGCTTGACAGGTGTGCAACATTGTGAATGCAAATGAGGGAATCAATGCAGAAGATAGTTTCTCAAAAGCCTGTAAGGCAGTCTAACACGGCTGAGTGTAAAAGCCATGTAATGCGTATGCTTGAGTTTGAAGTGTGGGGGCAGGGGAAGGCTATCTAAGCTGGCCACACCAGACCAGCGGCCACGCGTCGGCTCCTGGGGCACGCTTGGTACCCAGTCTCTTCAGTCACATCCGACTCTGTGCAACCCCATAGACTGTGGCCCGCCAGGCTTCTTTGTCCATGGGATTCTCCAGACAAGAATACGGAGTGGGTTGCCATGCCCTTATCCAGGGGAACTTCCCAACCCAGGGATCGAACCCACGTCTCTTACATCTCCTGAATTGGCAGGCAGGTTCTTTACCACTAGCGCCACCTGGGAAGCCTCCGTCTGCTCCATTCTTGTGCAAAATTACAGGGAATGCCACGAAAAGCCCCTGGGGGATTCACCTGACTGGCATCTGAACAGCTTGCCTCCCTTTTTTGTTTTTCATCCTACGCCACTAACCTTTCTTAAACAAAATATTAGTAGAGCTAATCAATGAATATAGTAAAGTTGCAGGATATAAAATTAACACACAGAAATCCCTTGCATTCCTATATACTAACAATGAAAAAACAGAAAGAGAAATTAAGGAAACAATACCATTCACCATTGCAACAAAAAGAATAAAATACTTAGGAGTATATCTACCTAAAGAAACAAAGGACCTATACATAGAAAACTATAAAACACTGATGAAAGAAATCAAAGAGGACACAAACAGATGGAGAAACATACCGTGTTCATGGATTGGAAGAATCAATATTGTCAAAATGGCTATTCTACCCAAAGCAGTCTATAGATTCAATGCAATCCCTATCAAGCTACCAACGGTATTTTTCACAGAACTAGACCAAAGAATTTCACAATTTGTATGGAAATACAAAAAACCTCGAATAGCCAAAATAATCTTGAGAAAGAAGAATGGAACTGGAGGAATCAACCTGCCTGACTTCAGACTCTACTACAAAGCCACAGTCATCAAGACAGTATGGTACTGGCACAAAGACAGAAATATAGATCAATGGAACAGAATAGAAAGCCCAGAGATAAATCCACGAACCTATGGACACCTTATCTTTGACAAAGGAGGCAAGGATATACAATGGAAAAAAGACAACCTCTTTAACAAGTGGTGCTGGGAAAACTGGTCAACCACTTGTAAAAGAATGAAACTAGAACACTTTCTAACACCATACACAAAAATAAACTCAAAATGGATTAAAGATCTAAATGTAAGACCAGAAACTATAAAACTCCTAGAGGAGAACATAGGCAAAACACTCTCCGACATAAATCACAGCAAGATCCTCTATGACCCACCTCCCAGAATATTGGAAATAAAAGCAAAACTAAACAAATGGGACCTAATGAAACTTAAAAGCTTTTGCACTACAAAGGAAACTATAAGCAAGGTGAAAAGACAGCCCTCAGATTGGGAGAAAATAATAGCAAATGAAGAAACAGACAAAGGATTAATCTCAAAAATATACAAGCAACTCCTGCAGCTCAATTCCAGAAAAATAAATGACCCAATCAAAAAATGGGCCAAAGAACTAAACAGACATTTCTCCAAAGAAGACATACAGATGGCTAACAAACACATGAAAAGATGCTCAACATCACTCATTATTAGAGAAATGCAAATCAAAACCACAATGAGGTACCATTACATGCCAGTCAGGATGGCTGCTATCCAAAAGTCTACAAGCAATAAATGCTGGAGAGGGTGTGGAGAAAAGGGAACCCTCTTACACTGTTGGTGGGAATGCAAACTAGTACAGCCGCTATGGAAAACAGTGTGGAGATTTCTTAAAAAACTGGAAATAGAACTGCCATATGACCCAGCAATCCCACTTCTGGGCATACACACTGAGGAAACCAGATCTGAAAGAGACACGTGCACCCCAATGTTCATCGCAGCACTGTTTATAATAGCCAGGACATGGAAGCAACCTAGATGCCCATCAGCAGATGAATGGATAAGGAAGCTGTGGTACATATACACCATGGAATATTACTCAGCCATTAAAAAGAATTCATTTGAACCAGTCCTAATGAGATGGATGAAGCTGGAGCCCATTATACAGAGTGAAGTAAGCCAGAAAGATAAAGAACATTACAGCATACTAACACATATATATGGAATTTAGAAAGGTGATAACGATAACCCTATATGCAAAACAGAAAAAGAGACACAGAAATACAGAACAGACTTTTGAACTTTGTGGGAGAATGTGAGGGTGGGATATTTCAAAAGAACAGCATGTATACTATCTATGGTGAAACAGATCACCAGCCCAGGTGGGATGCATGAGACAAGTGCTCCGGCCTGGTGCACTGGGAAGACCCAGAGGAATCGGGTGGAGAGGGAGGTGGGAGGGGGGATCGGGATTGGGAATACATGTAAATCCATGGCTGATTCATATCAATGTATGACAAAACCCACTGGAAAAAAATAATAATAATAATTTAAAAAAAAAGAAAAAAAAAAAAAAGACTGAGGCACCCAATTTGGCCTAGAAAAAGCCCATTAGGCTGAGGTTGCCCCACTCCCTCCAGCTGGAAAACCTGTGCCCGGAGGACAGGAACACAGCCATGGGGACATTTGTGCCTCACGACCTGGGGCTGAGAATAGCCCGTTTCTCCGTAATCAAGTTCTAGCAGTCAGTTTCTCAAACCTCATGTGTCTTGGAGCTGGTTCACTATTAGCCTAGGTGTGCCTACAGAAAAGAATGAGGAATTCATGGCCATCATTCTACCTTGATCTGAAGAAGAAAAGTGATTTGAGTTGATTTGCAAATGGGGCCAGAGGTTAGAAATAGGGGGAACCTTCCTCACCGAAGCTGGGTCAGGAACCTCAACCTTCTCAAACCAGAGTGAAGCTGTTCCTGCAGGGCAGGCAGGCAGGGGGCTGTTCCGGTGGAAAACAAAGCTTGCATTCTATGTCACGCTGGCCCAGCCGTGCACTCCTAGCCAGGGAACTTGCCAGCTCCTGCGTGGCAGTTCCTAGCCGTGTGACTCTGGGAAGCACACTTCACCCTCTTGAGTCTTGGTTTCCTGCATAATAACCATCAGGTGGGAATGAAGGGAAACAGGGCCTCGGGGCCTAACTAGGCCCCACCTACCACAGGAGCTGCTCCTGAACACCGGCTCTCTTCCTGGTCCCCTCCAAAGTGCCCAGGTGGATGCTCACCTGCCTGATGGAAGCCCCAGCCTCCAAGAACCAACACCAGGGGTTACACAAACAGGGCTTGATACCCACGGGTTACGTGCCCTGTTAGCAGGTCTCACAGGCATGGTCCAGAGATCCCAACATAGCAGTGAGGGGTTTCTAACCTTGAAATACAGAACAAGACCGGGCTGCCTCACATCCTAAAGCAGGAAAAAGCTGTAATCCCCTAGTCTGGGTCAGATCACAGGCCTTCCCCTAAATCCCCTTGGGAACCCACTTCCTCCCCACAGCTCTTCATTCATAAACACACCCTGAAAACTGACAAAGGCAGATTCAGTTAATCCCTAAATATTCAGGGGAATGACACACCATCCAACTCAGAGCCCAGAAACACCACGCTGTGTCTGGGTATTAATTGTGCTTAAAACCTTTCCCGCAGACATTTATTTTTCGCTAAAGGAGAGCGCCCTCTACTGGCGAATTAGCATGCTGCTGGGGAAGGGCATCTGTGTTAGAGGACTTTAGCGGCTGGTGCCTCCTTTTAGGGTAGCAAAAGGTGTCAGTTATTTTCAAATGGCTAAGTTTTCATCCTTGCTAGGAACAGATGTGGGTAAGAACTGATGAAGGTTGATGTTACAAAACCCCAAGCCCCTGAAATCCTCTCAGCTGGCCTAGTTACAGTTTACTACAGCAAACAGAGGGGCTAAAAAGAGGTACAAGAAGCTTCTCTCCTCCCTAATACATGGATAATCTTCTAGAAGTATTTCACGCAGAGACAGGGCTCCACCCAGTATTTCGGCTGTAAAGGTATCCCATCAGACAGTATGAAAGTGATTGCAAATAACCCAAATATCCATCAAGAGCAGATGAGAAAATAAGTTACTGCACATTTAAACAATGGAATATTATGCAGCTTAAGAAAAGTAAGAAAGCTTATTCTATCCCTGTATGGAAAGAGTTCCAAATCTTTTAGTTTAAGAGGAAAAGCAAAATGCAAATGGATAACCCACAAGGGCCTACTGTATAGCACGTGGAACTCTGCTCAACGATATGCCGCAGCCTGGGTAGGTGGGGAGTCTGGAGGAGAAAGGATGCACGTATATGTATGGCTGGGTCCCTTGGCGGTCCACCTGAAACTATCACAACATTGTTAACTGGCTATACTCCAGTATAAAATAAAAAGTTTTAAAAAATCAAAAACAAAAAAAGCAAAGTATGGAAACCATATATATAATACACTACCATTTGTGTAAAACTAAAAATAGATTTATATTTGCTTCTACATGCAGAAAGTAAAATATTTCTGGAAGTTTGAACAAGAAACTAGTAACAGGGGTTACACTTTACAGGAATGCAAGAACTATAGGAATGGTGGACAGGGGTGAGGAGAAACTTTCACTTTGTTACATATTTTGACCTCTGATGTGAATAAACCTTTTAACTAGTCAGAACATTAAGTGGATGGTTTTTCAAACAGACAGCCTGAATGGGCATGCAGATTTCCTTTACTCAACATTTTAATACTAGTTTACCTTTTATTTAACACTTCTTATGTGCCATGCACTGTGCTAAACATGTTACAAGTATTAACTTATTTATTTAACCCTCCCAGTCACTCTGTGCAGTCTTGTCATCCACATTCTAGAGAAGAGGAAACTAAGCAATGGAGAGGTTAAGTTACTTTCCCAAGTTTACACAGAAAAGGCTCCAGCAAGGCTGATACCAGAGTTTCCGCACTTAACACTGCTACTCAGCTGCCCGGGAGAAAAGTTCTCCAACACAGCAAAACTGTCAGCAGAGAGGGTTGTAAGTTAAAACCTCGGGGGCCCCAAGCAAAAGTCTGGAGAAGCCCTCTACTAGCGGTCTCAACATGAGCTTTTGACTGGAAACACACACGCCCTTACACACACACACACTCCCACCTTCTCATACATAGTCACACACACAAACATACACTCGTATTCTCGGAGTCACATATGTTCAAGTATTCTCCCACACTCCTGTACATAGAATCTTCCATTCTCAAATACACTCATAAACATATATTCCCACACACTGATAAACATTTTCACACATATTCCCACACTCATACACATATCGATGGCTTCCTCTGGCTCCAGCCTGACCTCTCCGCGGTCTCTCTGGCACAGCCCCCAGTGCTGGCCCTAGGACACTCCAGCCCAAGGATCCCTGGACCTCTCAGGCCTGCTCTCCCTTGCCCATTCACAGGACCTCCTCTCTAGGCACACACCTTTCCCAAGTGAAATATGGGGACTTATATTTCTATCTCATCCAACCCATTCTTGCTCCTAAATATGCTCCACGCTGTCCAATTCAGTCTTTCATTGAGTCCCCCTCACGACAAAGATTTTCTCTTCCTCCAGACCTCAAGAAGGAAAGATTGTTTTTCCATTCTACTTATGCTTCCAGCCTCTCTGCTTACCCAGTGAATAAAGAATCTCATGCAATTTGATTTTTGACTAGGAAGAGGCACAATCTTCCGTCTACCTAGGAGAGCAGACACCCTCTAAGGATGAGTATAAGCACATTTCCTCATCAGCCCTGGAGGACACAGAACCACTATGAGACCAACATTTGGGGCTGCCAACAAGACATTTAGTGTCCCTGGAGCTCTGACCTGCAAATATTCTAGATGAAAGACCATTTCAAAAGGAGAATGAGATACACTGTTTGACATGCCCTCTTCATTCCTCTCTGGGTCTGCCACC
Organism: Cervus elaphus; assembly: GCF_910594005.1. Classification (NCBI taxonomy): domain Eukaryota; kingdom Metazoa; phylum Chordata; class Mammalia; order Artiodactyla; family Cervidae; genus Cervus; species Cervus elaphus. The sequence goes on along the minus strand of NC_057839.1, from coordinate 13,975,014 downwards.
ACTTCAGAACACAACAGTTCTGAAACATTCTACTGCTGTCTCCCAACTCCCTTTTGCTATAATGTTTCAAACACTGGGGGACAAGATACTTTTCTATCTATGAGGTAAACTGTCAGTAACTGTAAAATGAAATAAAAATTCCAGTCAATTTTCTCAAGTTTCCATTTGTAATAATAACATTAGAAAGTCCTTCGTGGTCATTATTTCATTTAATCCTCAGTGACAGTGATACGATTATTCTCCCCATTTTGCAGATGAGAAAACTGGGGTCATAAGAGGGCAAGTAACTGGTCCAAGTTTATACTGCTAGGAATTAGCAGAACTAAGAGCTGGAGCCAGATCTATTTTATTATAAATCCATACCATACTTAACTGTCCTTCGGGGCCCAGCTCAACTTCTACATCCTCATTGGTCCAAGCTCTTGCAAACTCAAACAAAGCAATCGATATTTTTTAGAATCAGCTCTCTACACAGCATGACAGCCTGTGCAGCTGCTCATTCCATACCTCTGGGTTTGATTATTGCTTGGTATTATTATCTTTCATATATACTCACATAAACTCGAAATGTTAATCAAATTATTAACTATTTACAGAGTATGCCTTTTCCATCTTTGTACCCCCAGGCCTAGAAGAGTTTTTTGTACATTCCAGGCTTGTTGACAGTGGCTTGATAGTCTCTAGGTTTTTCTAGAAAATATCTGCTCCCTGCCTGTAAAATACATGGGCTAAAATAAAATATGTTTCTCACAACATGTTGTGACAAACATGTTTCTCACAACATCCTCTATGAGAACAAATAGGAAGCAACCTGAATATCCCACAAGGGAAGAAGTCACGTAAACTGTGGGGCACTTGCATGAGAGAATGTTACACAACTCTTAAAAATCATGTTTTCAGAGAGAATTGACTAATATAAGAAAATACTGACCAAATATTATGATACAGTTTACATTTCCAGCAAAGAAAAAACCTTAGAGAAGATTCACCAAAATGTCAACTTTTTTAATCTCTAGAAAAGGAGAGGAAATTACAGAGAACTTTTATCTTTTCTTTCAGAACATTACTTCTTCTGGTAATCCTAGGAGCCTCTCATTTCAGTCTGGTGAGCTTCATTTTTATCTCTAATATAGGAGTAGTATCGGTTTCCTCACAAGGCTCTTATAAATCGTTAAAAATTTTCCAATAAAGAAGTGCTTTATAAATGAATAACAATGGTATTAAATTATACAATAAATGATTATATGATCTTTATGCAGTTTTCATAGCAAAGATTTGAGAAGGAATGATACCTTGTCAACAAACAGTTGAAATTTTAGTGAAATTTATATCTTTTAAAACTCTAAAAATCTCTTCTTTATTTAAAAAAAAAACTAAGCCAATGTTTATCTTATATTCAGTAAATTATTATGAAATGGTTCTCCATGGATGATTCAAGAAAAAAAGAAACCTATCTACATCAATAACTTAAATAGTCCAGCTTTTCTTTTTAAGCGAAATGAGAACGAGGTTTATCAAAATAAAAACCTCAAGGCGCCTTGTGCTTCGCTAGCTACTCAGTCAGTGTGGCCCAGAAGGGCAGGCATGACAAGGAACTTATGACCTGGCTGCTAAGGTACCACTCCAGCCCTACACGGGCAGTGGCAGGCCACACAGGCATGGTTAGTCTTCTCCACATGCAGCCAGTCTCCTCGCCTGCAGGAAGAACCTCTAGGGTCAAAATGCCACACAAAACCGCCCTTACCAGGGCAGCAGGGGCTCCTATGAACAGGTTCCATTTCAGAAACTCTTAACTTAGAACCTGGTCCTGCCCAACTCCCCAGGCTGCCGTATCCCCCTCCATCCTCAACCACCCTCCATCACACTCCAGGTATGACGGCCAAAGCACTGGATGAAAGCCTGTCTTAAAAAGAATCCTTCTTCATTTCACACATATGCGTTCAACCCATTCCAAGCCCGGTACCAGGCACCTCCACACCTCCTTTCACATTGGAGTCATTTTTACATCTGCTTTCCCTACTCTCCACCTCATCCCCTTTCTCCTTTCCATCCAAACCAAAGATGTCATTGTCAGAGACCAATATCTGCATATCTCACCAGATTTAAGCTCTGTAAACCAGGAGAAGAACCAGTCTGACCTAGTAAGACTTCGGCCACTCAGAATCCCTTAAGAAAAGCCAAACCTGATACATGATTGCAAGTCCTAGTCCTTTAAGCTTCAGAACTTTTTAGGACACTCATGGTTTTGAATGGAAATCGTTCTCCATTATAGTCTCTGCTCTCTGCTTTCTTAAACAGATTACACTGAACTGAACATCTTCTTGATGACGCGTCTTCATGCACATCACCGACTGCCTCCATGGGGACTGTTGCACTGGGTAACACTCTGCTTGTAGATTTATTGTTGCCACACTTCTTTCTTCTGAGCTTTTAGTTTTTCTGTTTCTTTTATTTGAGGAGCTCAATGTTTCTGCCTTCCTCCAGCCTTCCCAGCTCCCTTTTCTAATCCACTGCTACTGATCAAAATTTGTTAGCTTCTGTACCTTAGTAAGAGTAGGGTTTGAGGGTTTCACCCATGAATAAAATGCTCACACCTCAGTTCATCAATTTGCTGCTGCCTGTATTGGCTGCTCTGAGCTTTATGGGCCCCCATCCTGGTTGTGTGTTCTGAACAGATGATTCAAAACAGACATTTCAGAAAGTTGAAGCTTTCACTACATTTCGACTCATACCTCGGAACTATAATTAAATTAATAACTTTCCTAATAAATGCTGGAAAATGTGTGAGGAAAGGGAACCCTCCTACACTGTTGGTTGGGATGTAAATTGGTACAACCACTATGGAGAACAATATGGAGATTCCTTAAGACACTAAAACCACAGTTGCCATATGATCCTGCAATCCACTCCTGGACATATATCTGGAGAAAACTCTAACTTGAAAAGATACATGCGTCCCAATGTTTGTAATGTTCATAACAGCACTATTTACAACAGCCAAAACATGGAAGCAACCTAAATATCCATCGATAGATAACTAGATAAAGAAAATATCACACACACACATACACACACAATGGAATATTATTCAGCCATAAAAAAGGATGAAATAATGCTATTTGCAGTGATATGGATGGACCTACAGATTGTCATACTAAGTGAAGTTTGCCAAAGACAAAATATCATATGATATCACTTATATGTGGAATCTAAAAATGTTACAAATGAACTTATTTACAAGATAGAAATAGACTCACAGACATAGAAAACAAACTTATGGTTACCACAGAGGATGGGGGAAGATAAATTAGGAGTTTGCAATTAACATATACACATCACTATATATAAAATAGATAAACAAGTTCCTATTGTATAACCCAGAGTACTATATTCAATATTTTATAATAACCTATAATGGAACAGTCTGAAAAATTATATATATATATATGTGTGTGTGTGTGTATATATATAGCTGAATCACTTAGTGGTACACATGAAACTAATACCTTATAAATAAACTATACATCAATAAAAAAGTAATAACCTTGTAATAACCTTTTGAGGAATAAGTAGGTGACTTGAGAGGACTGGAAAGAAAAGATTGGAAATTTTTGTTAATAGAGAAAGAGATCAAGAGGAAGATTTTTATATTTTCTTGTCTTCCCTAGCTGACTGGTTGCTCTAAATTTTTAAGTATTTACCTCCTCACTTCAACCCTGTTCCATAACCTCAATCAGAGAGTAAAAAAAAAGACTATCCAAGTACATAATGGAAAATTGGAAAAGTTCATTTGGAGCTAATGTAATAAAAGGAGATAAAGATGATTCCAGACATAAGAGTGGGCATAATGTATTCTGAACTCATTCAATCATAAAAATAAAATTTTATTTTGTTTCAAGGCTAAACTGAATAAAAGGGCAAGACTTGTTGCTATGAAACATGCTTCCAGGTTTTCAGGCTTTACAAACTCTTCTTTAGGGACACAAAGTTGTGTTTCCCAGTTGTCTCCTCAGACTTCAGAGCTATTTGTTTTCCCTTCCATCTTAACAAAACGCCTGCCCCTTTGTTCATTTGGTGGCGCTCACCCACATTTAGCAGGTCCTACTACCTGCCTGGCATTTCCTGGGGTGTGGTCAGAGCAGCCCTTCCCTCAGCTCTCTCTTTCTGTCTGAAGATGATCAAAGGGCCTTTAGAAAGTTTGTTAAAATCTTTTCTGTTGGTTCACAAACTGGCCCGCATACACGGAAGTGAAGGAGAGACGAAAGACATAGGCAGACCACTCCAGATTGGCAGGAGGCAGGTTTAATGGGCAAACGAGCTTGCTTAGAGGCTTGTCTTGTAGGGGGCTGTAAGATAAGTAGATTTCCACACCCACCTGCCAGGATCTTAAAAGTTTATAAAGACTCCCTATCAGAGTTCAGTCATGAGTCGGTCTAGATGGTCTCAACAATATCTACTCTCTCCAGGCTGAATCTGAAGCTATGGGAATGGTGGGCAGACAGGAGACAGGGGAGGAGCCTCCAACTGCCTGGTTCCAGGTCAGGGGTCAACCAGTAGTCACATCCTCTCAATGACCTCCTCCAACGCTAACAAATGAGCAAAAACATATGTATAAGTGTGTTTCCTTAGGCATCATTTGAAGTAGCAGAACAGAAAGAATAAAAACATAGCTAATTGATAGAAAGGCCCATAGTTATTGACCCAGAAACAGATTCACCTTACGTTAATCAATGAGAAAAATAGGGACGTTCCTGGTGGCCCAGTGGTAAAGAATCTGCCTTGCAATGCAGAGGACACAGGTTTGATCCCTGGTTGGGGAACTAAGATCCTACATGCTGCGGAGCACCTAAGCCCATGCATTACAACTACTGAGCCCACACCACAAGTAGAGAGCCCAGGTGCCACAACTACTGAAGCCCACGTGCTCCGGAGCCCACATGCCAAAAGTACTGAGCCCCACATGCCACAGCTAGAGAGTCTGTGCACTGCCTCGAAAAAAAGATTCCACGTGATACAACAAAGATCTCACATATCGCAACTAAGACTCCACACAGCCAAATAAATTTTTAAAACAAACGAGAAATACACATATCTCACAGACTGATAACCACAATATCACCACTTTTATAGTAGTATATTATTTACAAGCATATAGGTACGTCTGAGGACCTAAAAGAATACACACCAAAATAGGTGACAAAATTGTGAATTACTTTGCTTTCATTTTGCTTTGTCTGTATTTTCTAATGTTTTTCTAAATGATTATGGATATGTGAAATCAACAAAAAAAATTTGTGGAACAGTTTTCTCTAACAAAATAACCAACTCCATTGTCTTGTTAGTCACTGAAAATCTTACTAAAGTTTGAGAGCACCTCTTCCAAAAACCAAATACATGAAATCCAAGGGATAGAGACAGAGGTCCCAAGACTGAACAGTCTGTCCCTTTATACCACTAGGCTATATTGCCATATGAAACATGAATGGTTGATGCATAGAGCTATCCAGATTTAAACAACAAAAGGAGGATTTTTGCAGAGTGATTGCAAATGTTACCAGAGAGCAGACTATGAATGCACTGAATGATACCCTAAAGGGATTCAGCCATCAATTTCCAGCTGCAGGACAATGAGACCTCGGAAGACCAGAACCTCCCAGAGAAGATGATACTAGCTGAAAAGGATCTGCATTCTTCAGAAACCTCAAAAATGCTAACCTAGAAAGTAACGCACAGATAGGTGACTGAATGTAATTGACATCTATCAGCTGACTGTTTCTGTCCTACATCTTATATAAATATTTTAAGCCTATATAGGTATACAAGTTACAAGAAAAAGTTATAAAGACTTTAGAGTAGTAGTTGGTAAATAAAATAATAAATACTGACTTCCAGTCAAGATGGTGTAAAGAGTTTACGCTCTGATTAGCCCCTTTATGCTCCTAATATATAGTAATATGTGATAAAATATAAAAAGAGAAAAAAGTTTCAGTTTTGAAAATAAGGAAACATTTCCACTGAACAGATATGCAAAGTGGAGAGGCAGGCTGAAGCTCTGTGCTAACCAGGAGCTCAGCTCTTCAGGATGGTCAAAGAGTTTGAAAAGCCCCACAGAAATTCTACACAACCATTTAAAAAAAAGAACAAAATAATGCCATTTGCAGCAATATCAATGTAACTAGAGGAGAATCATACTAATTGAGTCAGAAAGAGAAAGACAAATACCATATGATATCACTTAATGGAATCTAAAATATGACACAAATGAACACAAATACACATTTGTGTATAGATACACAAATGTATCTATGAAACAGAAACAGAATATCAGACACAGAGAAGAGACTGGAGGTTGCTAAGGGAAAAAGATTTGAGGGAGGGATGAAGTGGGAAATAGGGGTTAGCAGTTGTAAGCTTTTATATACAGAATGGATAATCAACAAGGTCCTATTATATGGCACAAAGAACTATATTCAACAACCCATGATAAACCATAATGTAAAAGAATTTTTAATAAAGAATGCATATATTGATATATACATATATGAACGTATAGCTGAATCACTCTGCTCTACATCAATAATTAACACAACATTGTAAATCAACTATACTTCAATAAATAAATATATAGCTCTATAGATGATGGGGAATAAGGCTCACTAAGAGCCTCAACAAAACGTAGCTGACTTCTGCCTAGCGCTGTAATCATGTTTGTCAACTTATTTTTCATTATTATCCCCCTAATGAAAAATTTTTTTTTTTTGGTTGGGGCAGCACCTTGCAGCATGTGGGATCTCAGTTCCCCAACCAAGGGTCAAACCTGTGCCCCTGCAATGGAAGCACAGAGTCTTATTGGCTGGACTGCCAGGGAAGTCCCAAGAAAATTTTAATTTAAATTTTCCCTAAAGAGAAAAATTACATGCTAAGGAATAAGGGTTGAGTTTTGAAGGGCCACTATAATATCTAAGATTTTTCACCCTCCAAGATTCAGTTTTCACCTTATTGAGGGCAAATGCATGAGATGTAGTTTTAAAACCCACTACCTTACCAGTAAGAATTGAGCCATAGTGCTAACTGACCATTTGACTGGCTCTTGGTACTCCACCATCACTATGTGAAGGAGCCCCAGTGAGCAATTTAAAGCCTGATTATGGATGAAGGATGTGAAGAATGGTTGCAGTGGAGGGGACTGCCAAAATGCTGGACACAGAGGCAGAGGGAGAAAAATGGGAGGAAAAAAAATGAAGAACAAAAATGTCTCTTCTAAAATTGCTGGCAAAGCAAAATTCCAAAACAATAATTGGCTGCTAAGAAAGAAAAGTAACACAAATAACAATCAAGTATTCACTCTGGAAAATTAATTTCATAGACAGCTTCACAAAGACTTTAAATTGAGCTCTTCAAAAAAAAAAGAGAGAGAAAGACCATGCAGCATAACCTCCACTTTTTAAAGAGGATGAATACAAAATTGTTCAACAAAAACACATAAAAATAATAAAATAAGAATAGGTGGATTTTTTTTTTTAATTTTATTCATTTATTTGGCTGCACCAGGTCTTAGTTGCAGCATGTGGGATCTAGTTCCCTGACCAGGGATCGAACCTGGACCCCCTGCATTGGGAGCTCAGAATCTTAACCACTGGGCCAGCAGGGAAGTCCCAAATAGGTGGATTTTTAAAGAAGCAATTAGAAATTAAGAAAGGAAATACAGAGTGATTGAGTTGAAATACAGTAAACAGGACTGGACTGTTCTCCATTCTAGATAGAGATACATTTAATATTTCTTCGCAGGTAGTTTTGCCTTTTTGGTTATTTTCTCAAGCTTTATATTGAGGTGTAGTTGACAAATAAAATGTATAAAGTGTGCAATGTTATGATTTGATATACATGTACCTTGTGAAGGAGTACCACTATCAAGTTAATCAATACATATATCATCTCACATAGTTACTGTGTGTGTGTGTATGCATTTGGCTAGAACAGTTAAGAATTACTTTTCTAGCAAATTTCAAGTACACAGTACAGTACTGTTAACCATGTTATAATAATCACCATGTTGTACTATTTTTAATTTCTAAAATAGGTATTTCTATTTTTAATTTTTTGAGGATGCTCTATACTGTTTTCTATATGTTAAGTATATGAACTTGATCAAATAACTCACTTCTTTAGATCTCTTTTCCTCCATATGAAAAAGGAAGTAAATGAGATAATATCTAATTTCTATTCCAGCTCTAAATTCCTAATATTCTAATACTTATTAAACTAATCTAAATATATGTCATCATGTTCCGAATGTGGCAAGAAGAGATAAAAACTCCTCTCAGTTTAAGTGGCTGATGTTCTTACATCAGCAAATCAGGCATAAAGTGCACGAAATAACATATGTAGTAAAACTTATGAACTTGGACTAATTTCTTAGGGAGTACTAGATAAGTCAAAATTTGAGAGTTTTTAAAGCAATGATATTCATTCCCTTCAAGGACATACCTGAGTTCAAAGTAGGATGAGGAAAGTGATTATATGTAAATGAGTGCTTATATAAATGTTTGAAAGGGTTTTTCCCTTAAGAAAGTTGAACATACCTCCTCCCACTTCCTGAACACCATCCAAGAGCCTAACAAAGTCTCTGAGGGATGGGGAAAGCTACAGGCCTTTCAGGCATGGCACGCTCGCAAGCCCCATCGCTAAGAGCACCTTCAATGTAGGACAGAAATCCCTGCTTGGCCAGAAGTCAGTGCTTTCACAGGGGTAAGATTAATGTCATTTAGTTAAGCAGGAGAGAATGGTTCTGTAAAATAACTCAAGCCCTCACAGGGCAATTCAAATTATCAGCAACCTCATAAATAAAAGCAGTCGTATCAATATTCAACTGGCAAACCATCAAAAAGTGATGTCTGAACTGATCTTATTATGCCATTAGGCTTCAGCTCTCAGCTTTATGTAAACAGAAACACATTAATTGGTTAATTAGTAATCTTTTAAGGATGGAAAAGTCAATTTGCTATCAATATTAATTTTACTAAATTTTTATCATCCCTTCCATATACAGAAACAACTATATAAATTCAAACCATGAGTTACTGATGGTTCTGGTAAAGAATAAGTTACTAGCTCATGTTTTTTTTAAATTACTCTTCCTTCCTACAGTAAAAACATATCTAATGTTGCACCCTTGAATCAGTTGGGCCTCTTCCCTCTCCCTCACCACAAATCCATCAGTTCAGTCGCTCAGCCGTGTCCAACTCTTTGTGACCCCATGGACTGCAGCATGCCAGGCTTCCCTGTCCATCACCAATTCCCAGAGCATGCTCAAATTCATGTCCATCGAGTCTGTGATGCCATCCAACCATCTCATCTTCTGTTGTCCTCTTCTCCTCCTGCCTTCAATCTTTCCCAGCATCAGGATCTTTTCTAAAGAGTCAATTCTTTGCATCAGGTGGCCAAAGTATTGCAGCTTCAGCATCAGTCCTTTTAATGAATATTCAGGACTGATTTCCTTTAGGATTAACTTGTTTGATCTCCTTGCAGTCCAAGGGACTCTAGAGAGTCTTCTCCAACACCACAGTTCAAAAGCATCAATTCTTCAGCGTTCAGCTTTCTTTATGGTCCAACTCTCACATCCATACATGACTATTGGAAAAACCATAGCAAAAACTATATGGACCTTTGTTGGCAAAGTAATGTCTCTGCTTTTTAACATGCTATCTAGGTTGGTCATAGCTTTTCTTCCAAGGAGCAAGGGTCTTTCAATTTCATGGCTGTGGTCACCATCTGCAGTGATTTTGGGGCCCAAGAAAATAAAGTCTGTCACTGTTTCCATTGTTTCCCCATCTATTTGCCATGAAGTGATGGGACCAGATGCCGTGATCTTAGTTTTCTGAATGTTGAGTTTTAAGCCAGCTCTTTCACTCTTTCACTTTCATCGAGGCTCTTTAGTTCCTCTTCACTTTCTGCCATAAGGGTGGTATCATCTGCATATCTGAGGTTATTGATATTTCTCCTGGCAATCTTGATTCCAGATTGTGCTTCATCCAGCCCAGCATTTCACATGATGTACTCTGCATATAAGTTAAATAAGCAGGGTGACAATATACAGCCTTGACGTACTCCACTCCCAATTTGGAATTGATCCATGTCTGGTTTTAACTGTTGCTTCTTGCCCTGCATACAGGTTTCTTAGGAGGCAGGTCAGGTGGTCTGGTATTCCCATCTCTTGAAGAATTTTCCACAGTCTGTTATGATCCACACAGTCAAAGGCTTTAGCATAGTCAATAAAGCAGAAGTAGATGTTTTTCTGGAATTCTCTTGCTTTTTCTATGATCCAACTGATGTTGGCAATTTGATTTCATCATATATAACCAGTCACTTATATAAGTCATAAAATCCTGCCACCACTTTCTTTTCAAATGTGTCTAGATTCCAATCCTTCACTCTCAAAACCACCATCCTAGGCCAGGCCCCCATCAACCCGTGCTTGGTTTAGCATAACAGACACAGAACATCTACTGTGGTTCACCAGGTCTTTTAAAACCTACTAATCAATCTGATCTGGTAACCATCTCTTCATCTTCATATCACTGCAAGTCTGACCCAAATTCTTTCTACTCAAGAGGGTTTTTTTTAAGCAGGTTCATGACACAGGCACAAGAACTAAAGTTCTCTCCTGCGAGCATGCGTGCTAAGTCACTTCTTTGTGACCCCATGGACTGTAACCTGCCAGGCTCCTCCATCCATGGGATTCTCCAGGCAAGAATACTGGAGTGGGTAGCATGCCTTCCTCCAGGGGATCTTCCTACAGATCTTCAAATTCCCACTAATCCATTGCTTGACACTACTTTGGTACACACAGTCCTAACCCACCTGCCTGTACCTCTCTCCAGCCCACGTTCTTCCATACTCCATTTTTCCCATAGAAATGATTTTATGAAACTACTAGCTCAAGCTCAAGAAACCCAGGGTCTTCCCTGGTGGTCCAGTGGCCAAGACTCCACACTCCCAATGCAGGGGGCCAAGGTTTGATCCCTGGTCAGGGAACTAGATCTCACACGCTGCAACTGAAGATCTCACATGCCACAAGGAAGATCAAAGATCCTACATGCCACAACTAAAGACCCAGCACAGCCAAATAAATATTTTTTTAAAAATTTGAGTAACCCATGTCTTCAGCACTTCCCACACCAACTACTCCTGAGTCTCGTGTGCTGGCCTTTTCCTCTCCTGACCTACAAAAGATGCATTACCCTCGACTCAGCATTCTTCCCCTTTCTATAGTCACTCCATCTCTAGATGATCTCATCCAATCCCAGAAATATCTTTATACTGACAACTCCAAAATTTATATCTTCAGCCTCACTCTTTCCTGAGTTCCTGACTCAAATAGCCAACCGTACACTCAGAATTTTTCTGGGCAATCAAATACAGCATGTCCAAAGGCTTACCCATCTCAATAGATGTTTATTACCATCTGTCTAGTTATTTGAATCAAAAGCTTTGAACTCCTTCTTTACCCTTCCATTCCCTTCCTCCCAACATCCAATCCAATAATATATATCTCTGTCTCTCTGAAATATCCCCCAAATCCAACCTCTGGAACCATCTCTATGGCTGCCACCCTAGTTCATGTCATTAACATTTCTCATCTGGATTATTGTCATAGATGCCCAAATGACAATGAAATTCTGTCATTCATCTAGACATTCCTTTAGAATGATAAGCCTCATCAAAGAAGAAAAGGATAGCTTGACATGATGTGCATTTAATGGAACTCCACTGCTGTTGGAAGTGACGATCTTGTTCCTTCCTTTCCTTATGCACTCTGTACTTTCCCCTTTGTGAATCTCCCTCCATCTTCTAACTCCTTTACCTTTACTCTCCCTCTTCTCAATATCTTGTCTCTCTTCCTTTCCCTCTTGCTTAACTGAACAACTAGGCACACATTATAGTGGAAAATGCTAGCAGTTACCTGTAAGCATCTCTTCCTATGGTCTATCATGGTGAAGGAGGTAATTATGACAGTCAGTTTATATTTCTGGCCCTCAGCTGCCTCATCTATTAAATAAAGAGATTATACTAGATGGTCTCTGAGGTCCCTTAAAGGTCTAGAAATCTATGCAAGTTATTTATTGAGTAAAGAGCTATGTTCCATGTTCTTAAAAGTAGGTACATTCAATATTTTATATTTCCCAGAGGGGAAAAAAGTAAATTAGTTTTTTTAACAAGACCTTCAATTGATCCTTTTCTATCAGGGGTCAGTGTCTCTCAATAGAAAAAAAAAAATACACTCCTCCCTTGGTATAGTCTGAATGTTCAATATCTCTGTAGTTATTTCTGTCTTTGGGCCCTTCTTGAGAAGTGGTTTCCAAGAAGAGGCCAATAGGCCATTTAATGTGAAAATGAAGTCGCTCAGTTGTGTCTGACTCTGCGATCCCATGGACTGTAGCCCACCAGGCTCTCCTGTCCATGTGATTCTCCAGGCAAGAGTACTAGAGTGGGTTGTCATTTCCTTCTCCAGGGAATCTTCCCGACCCAGGGATTGAACCTGGATCTCCCACATTGTCGGCAGACGCTTTTACCATCTGAGCCACCAGGGAATGCTTTTAATATGAAGGCTATCATTTATTAGGCACTTATTGTGTCCCAGGCTCTGTGCTAAGCCATTTTTAATTTAAACCTCAACACAAGTCTACATAAGGCAAGTATTTTATTATCACTCCTCTTTTACAGCTAAGGTGTGAAGAGGTAATCAAATTTGTGTAAAGGCACACAGCTAACAGATGGTGGAGCCAAAATGTGGACCCAGATCTATCTGACAGCAGAGGATGAGATGGTTAGATATCACTGACTCAGTGGACATGAACTGGAGCAAACTCCAGGAGATAGTGAAGGACAGGGAAGCCTGATATGCTGCAGTCCATGGAGTTGCAAAGAGTCAGACACAACTTAGAAACTGAACAACAACTATCTGACTTAAAAGTCCATGCTCTGGAAAACATACACTACCATATGTAAATAGCGAACCAGTGGGAATTTGCTGCATGACTCAGGGAAATCAAGCTGGTGCTCCATGACAACCTAAGAAAAGGATGGGGAGGGAGGCAGGAGGGAGCTTCAAAAGGGAGGGGACATATGTATACCTATGGCTGATTTATGTTGATGTACGGCAGAAATCAACACAATATTATAAAGCAGTTGTCCTTCAACTAAAACTAAATTTTTTTTTAAAAATAAACAAAAAAGTCCATGCTCTGAAAGATTATAATACTATATACCTCCCTCCTGAAACGCTGGACCCCCAAAGTCTATCTTTCAAGTCTCTGTAAACTCTTGTAACCTCTGATGTCCTGAGGGCAAAACCCTAGCCTCTACCTGACCCAACAAGGTCAACTTCACTGCAAGGATTTTAAGAGCAGAGACTCATAATTTCTTATGGTACTGATTGATCCCAGCTACGTGGACACTCAAAAAACACTCTTGACTGAGGAAGGCCATGGTGAGAAGCAATGGACAAAGCTAGGATGGCCTAATGCAAGTTCTGGGGATGCAAAGTAAAAGTTTAAGATGAGATTGTGCTAGGACTAGAGATATGGTCAGGTTTCCTATGAAGTTTAATTTCTCTGACCTCATTATCATTTGCAGAAAGTAGAGAGAGCTATTGATAGCCCTAGAGAACTGCTTTAGAAAATGGCTAAAAAAATTGGTTTAATTAAGACTCTAGATATTTAAGTGGAATATCAGGTCAGCACATTTGTGAAAGTATTTCCTTTTTTAAAATGCTTCCAAAGATCTTCAGAAGTGGGAGTGCATTAGCATGACCACCTCCTGAGCAACATCAGAGCAGAATCAGCTCTCAGGGAGTCCTTTGTACCTGAAGAATTTATGGATTTCCCAGCCAAGAGGACCAATTGGCAGAATCTCTAAAACTCTGCCTCCATCCCTTCCCCCATCTCTAAGAGAACTGTGTTTGGGTAGGTAAATTCTCTTGCTGAAGCAGAGGGTTAAGAGGCACCTAGATGTCTTCCTGGGTCACTGGTTTGATGCTAATAAAAAGATGACATTTTGTAGCACTGCGTGATGCCATTCAAATGTCCTTAACCCATCCTTGGGATTGGCTGTCTAAATTTCCTTAAAACCAAGAGTTTTAAGGGACTTCCCTGATGGTCCAATGGTTAAGACTCCACACTTTCACTGCATGGGGCTTGGGTTCCATCCCTGTTGGGGAAACTGGGATCCCACATACCGCACAGCCAAAAAAAAAAAAAACCAAGAGTTTAGAAGGACAGAAAGATCCAGTCTACCCCTTGGGATGTTCTTCACTTAGAGAACTATAACATGGGTGAGGAAACAGAGTGAAAATGGTGAGTAGGTAGGCACGAGGTCATGAAGGTGGTGGGCAGGAATTCCCAGGGGAAGCCTACCAGCCACCAACAAAGATGAGCAGGGGCAATAGCAGAACAGATGTCTGAGAGGCTGAGTCTCCACAGAGACTTTGGACATCAATCAGGACCAGGCCAAAGAAAGGGAGGGGGCTTGGAGAGAGGAAAAGACAGGGAAAGGCCAAGGTCCGGATGATTTTGTCCAGTAAGTGTTCAAGGTCAAAATTGTATGTGACCATCACCCTCACCTTGATGTTCCAAGCCTCTCCTTTCAGACTTATGTAACCTGGGAAAAGAGAGTTAAAAAACATTGTCAAGTATCAGTACTATATCTACAGATGAAATTTTGATTCTGGGTATTTCTTCCTTTTGTTATACTTTCTTGGTAAGAACATTTGCACAGCCTATCTAAGATATGGCACCAATGGAGCCTATTTCTGATTTATAGTCAACTGCAATACACAACTAAAATAAAAGAACTTTACAAAAAGTAAGATAAAATAAACCAATGACATCAGGCATGGAATTCAGGTTAACGAACAGAGTTTTCTTCCTCTTTACTCAAGAAAAGTAATATTATTGACTCTACACACCAAGAGAACATTAAATACTTTATCCATCCCACAGAACTCTCATTTTCTTCAGGCTTCTTTTTAAAACAAACTTTTAAGTCCCTATTTTCTTGAAAGTGTATCAAAACGTGACATTCTAAGCAATCATTGAGAAGTGTAAAGGAGAGTATAATCACTGTAATTAGCTCTGTTTATATACCAGACAGACTTATATTTCACTATAAATATTCCATATGAAAATCTTTGAAAGAGGACCAATTAAACTGAGAGGTTTATCTACATGCCATTTGTCAAAAGACAAGAAAAAACATGCCACAGTTCCTATTTGAAAAAAAAAATATCTCCTGGGATAGTGCAAGATGGTACACTTACCAAAAGGGGGGGGGGGGAAATGAGGAGGGGTCTTGAGCTAAAATAATAAAGTACATCAACTTTAAGCCGAAGGCCTCTTCCCCTGCAACCCCTGTCCTACCAAAAAACACAGAGTACATGCAAGAGGGATCCGGTTCATATCATCTGAATTCTAACACTAGCACTGGTCACTGAGGGAACATCAGCCGAAATAGAAAAACCCCCTGTCACATGTGCTCTGTGACAGGAAAATTTCATTTTGTTCCTAACCTTACAGCTCAAAATGAAATTACTATTTGAAACTAAAATCTGTCTTACCCTTATAATTCTTACTTAGAATGTGTTGCATTCATTTTGTTCTTCCTCTGCAACTTGTCACATATTGTTAATCTTAGTTTTTAAGGGAAGAAAAACAAAATTTTTCAGTGTTCCTGTTTGCTTTTCTATCCTTTGTGCCCACAAGGCTCTTGAATACAAATGTGGCCCTCAATCAAATTTAGCAGAAGAGTTTTGCATGAATTTTGATCATATATTAATGCATATATATGGAATCTATGCTTCCCTGGTGGTTCAATGGTAAAGAATCTGCCTGCAATTCAGGAGATGCAGGTTCAATCCTTAGGTCAGGAAGATCCCCTGGAGAAGGAAATGGTAACCCACTCCAGTATTCTTGCCTGGGAAATCCCATGGACAGAGAAGCCTGGCAGGCTACAGTCCATGGGGTCACAAAAGAGTCAGACATGGCTTAATGACTAAACCACCACCACGGAATCTAGAAAGATGGTACTGATGAACCTATTTGCAGGGTAGCAGTGGAAACACAGACAGAGAGAATAGACTGTGGACATAGTGGGGGAAGGAGAAGGTGGAATAAATTAAGAGAATAGCATTGAAACATACATATTACCATGCGTAAAATAGATAGCCAGTGGGAATTTGCTATATGAGGCAGGGAGCTCAAACTGGGTGCTCTGTGACAACCTAGAGTCGGGGAATAGGGTGGGAGGTGGGATGGAGATTCAAGAGAGAGGGGACATATGTATACCTATGGCTGATTCATGTTGATGTATGGCAGAAACCAACACAATATTGTAAAGCAGTTATCCTTCAATTAAAAATAAATTTTTTTAAAAAGTTTTGCATACATTTTGCAATGCTAGTTATAATTTCTGTGATCTGGTCTTTCAGAGGCCCTAAAAGTCCTACTAATTAATCTTGAAAATCATTTCCTTTGATCTAGGTATTTCTGAAAAAAAAATCCATGTGCACATGGTCAGTCGTCCTTGGAAATAGGGACAGGACTGGTAATCATTGGTGTAGTCTGACCAGTTGTTTTCAGCCAGCATCTGTTCTGATAGATTACAGCTTCTATCGTGATTGGTCACCTCAGCTGTTACGTATTTTTTAACACACTGAATATAAGTCAAAGAAAATCTTTATCAAGCTCAACTATCAAGTGTTTCAAGAATAAACACGTGATAAACTCATCTATTTAAAACTCACCTACAGCCAGACATCCTGGAATGTGAAATCAAGTGGGCTTTAGGAAGCATCACTACAAGCAAATTTAGTGGTGATGGAATTCCAGTTGAGCTATTTCAAATCCTAAAAGATGATGCTGTTAAAGTGCTATATTCAATATGCCAGCAAATTTGGAAAACTCAGCAGTGGCCATGGGACTGGAAAAGGTCAGCTTTCATTCCAATCACAAAGAAAGGCAATGCTAAAGAATGCTCAAACTATCGCACAAAAAATTGCAATCATCTCATACACTAGCAAAGCAATGCTCAAAATTCTCCAAGCCAAGCTTCAACAGTACATGAACCGTGAACTTCCAGATGTTCAAGCTGGATTTAGAAAACGCAGAGGAACCAGAGATCAAATTGCCAACACCTGTTGTATCATAGGAAAACAAGAGAGTTCCAGAAGAAACATCTACTTCTGCTTTATTGACTAAGCCAAAGCCTTGACTATGTAGATCACAAAAAAACTGTGGAAAATTCTGAAAGAGATGGGAGTACCAGACCACCTGACCTGCCTCCTGAGAAATCTGTATGCAGGTCAAGAAGCAACAGTTAGAACTGGACATGGAACAACGGACTGGTTCCAAATTGGGAAAAGAGTACGTCAAGGCTGTATACTGTCACCCTGCTTATTTAACTCACATGCAGAGTACATCACATGAAATGCCAAGCTGGATGAAGCACAATCTGGAATCAAGATTGCCAGGAGAAATATCAATGACCTCAGATATGCAGATGACACCACCCTTATGGCAGAAAACGAAGAAGAACTAAAGAGCCTCTTGATGAAAGTGAAAGAGGAGAGTGAAAAAGCTGGCTTAAAACTCAACATTCAAAAAACTAAGACCATGGCATCCAGTCCCATCACTTAATGGCAAATAGATGGGGAAACAGTGGAAACAGTGACAGACTTTATTTTCTTGGGCTCCAAAATCACTGCAGATGGTAACTGCAGCCTTGAAATTAAAAGATACTTGCTCCTTGGAAGAAAAGCTATGACCAACCTAGATAGCATATTAAAAAGCAAACACATTACTTTGCCTACAAAGGTACATCTAGTCAAAGCTATGGTTTTTCCAGTGGTCATGTATGGATGTGATAGTTGGACTGTAAAGAAAACTGAGTGCTGAAGAATTGATGCTTTTGAACTGCGGTGTTGGAGAAGACTCTTGAGAGTCCCTTGGACAGCAAGGAGATCAAACCAGTCAGTCCTAAAGGAAATCAGTCCTGAATATTCATTGGAAGAACTGATGCTGAAGCTGAAACTCTAATACTTTAGCCACCTGATGCAGAGAACTGACTCACTGGAAAAGATCCTGATGCTAGGAAAGATTGAAGGCAGGAGAAGAAGGGGACAACAGAGGATGAGGCAGTTGGATGGCATCAGTGACTCACTGGACATGAGTTTGAGCAAGCTCTGGGAGTTGGTGATGGACAGGGAAGCCTGGACTGCTGCACTCCATGGGGTCACAAAGAGTCAGACACGACTGAGCAACTGAAGTGAGCTGAACTGAAATACAACAGCCAAGACACGGAAACAACCTAAACGTCCACCAACAGACGAATGGATAAAGATGTGGTTGTATGTACACAAGGGAGTATTACTCAGCCTCAAAAAAAAAATGAAACAATGTCATTTGCAGCAACATGGATGGACTTAGAGATTATAATATTAAGTGAAGAAAGTCAGAAAGAGGAAGACGTACCATATGATATCACTTATATGTGGAATTTAAATATGACACAAATGAACTTACCTACAAAACAGATTCACAGACACAGAAAACAGAGTTGTGGTTGATGGTTGGGGGTGAGGAAGGGATGGATTGGGAGTCTGGGATTAGCAGATGCAAACTATTATATAGAGGATGGATAAACAGCAAGTTCCTACTGTATAGCACAGGAACTGTATTCAATATCCTATGATAAGCCATAATGGAAAAGAATATGAAAAACAATGCATGTATACATATAAATGAACCACTTCACTGTACAGCAGAAATTAACACAACATTGTAAATCAATTATAAAATACTTCAATAAAATAAATTTTTTAAAAAGAATGAAACATACCTATCAGATAACTGATTGATTTGCTCTGGGGTTAACTTCAATAGCAGTGTTAGTCACTCAGTCATGTCCGACTCTTTGCAATCCCATGGACTGTAGCCCTCCAGGCTCCTCTGTCCATAGGATTTTCCAGGCAAGAATACTGGAGTGGGTTGCCATGTCCTCCTCCAGGGGATCTTCCTGACCCAGGGATCAAGCCCATGTCTCTTATATCTCCTGCACTGACAGGTAGGTTCTTTACCAATAACTCCACCTGGGAAGCCCCTAACTTCAATAGAGCTTCATTAAAAGCCTTACAACATTAACTCCATTAAATAAGAAATAAATAGCAGTTTTCTGCTATTTAAAAAATATTTTTCAAATATTTATTACTTATTTATTTAATGGCACTTAGCTGTGGCATGCAGAATCTTTTAGTTGCGGCATGTGGGATCTAGAACCCTGACCAGGGATTGAACCCGGGCCCTCTGCATTGAGAGCATGGAGTCTTAGCCTCTGGACCACCAGGGAAGTCCCGCTGTGTATCTCTTTAGCTACCATCACACATTCACAGCATAGCTTTGGGCAAGACTTGTCTACATGGACTACCTTTACCACCTCAAGTTCCATTCACTTTTTCAACACCATCCCTCCCTATTGCGTCTCATCTCCTACTAGCATCTACTCCTATTGCTCGCTTGAAAGTGCTCTCATAATTTCCAGATTGCTTAATTAGTGGACCCTTTTCTGTCTTTATCTCAACTGATTTCTCCGCAGTGCTTCACCCTGTTGACCACTTCCTCTTTCTTGAAATTCTCTCCTCCCTGCACCTTCTGTGATACTTTCTCTTGATTTTTCTCATATCTGCCTCAACCTTATAAACTTCTCCTTTTTCCACCAACCCCTGTAACACTGGTGCTCCCCAGATCTTTGCTCTCCCCATACCCTCACTTAGGAATGCTTGTCTGCCTCTGTATCGATATATAGTACTACAAATGTACAAAACTAAACTGAACTTTTAAATCTTGTACTCCATCTGCAACTCCTAGTTTAGCAATGACTCTACCAAACAACCTAACAACCAATCAGAAACTAGCAATTATCCCTGACTTCTAATCCCCCTTTAATTCCCATACTCACAAGCTCAACAGATAATTCCAGTCTCTTCTACCTTCATTTTATGACCTTAATCTCCCATACCTATTCCCTTGCCCTCTGTACAGCTTCAGTTCGGTCCCTAACATTTCTCCCATTTCTCTCCCATGGAAACACAGATGAGCTTCCTAATGGGTCTCTTTGCTTTCCCTTTATTCTCCCAAGTGATGCCATAATGATCTTTCTGAAATGACTCCATACACACGTGCGCACACACACACAAATCTAGGGAATTCCCTGGCAGTCCAACAGTTAAGACTCTCTGCTTTCACTGCTGAGGTGAAACTAAGATTAATTTAACACTGCAACTAAGATCCTACAAGCTGTGTGGTATGGCAGAAAAAAAAAAAATCTAGGATTTGCTTTTTCCTATAGACTCACATCGCTCTGTGCATAGCATCATCCTGACATTTATCAGCCTGTATTCTAATAAGTTGAGAGCTATTTGTGTTTTCTTAACTAGACTATCAGTCAGTTGAAGGCAGCTTCTAGTTTTAATGAACTTTTTGATACCATGCCTGATGTGGTAGATGCTCAGTTAATAACTGTTGAATGAATTAATGGAAAATGCTACCAATATTAAATGAGAAGATTTTAAGAAATGAAAAGGGAAAGGTTTGGAAAGGAATATAGACACAAAGTTGCCTCACTGAGACTTTGCCATGAGAAGTGGAAGAAAGACAACATAAGGCTTTGTCACATTTTTGGATCATGCATCCTTTCAAGAATCTAATAAAAATTAAGGGCTTGCCTCACAGGATAAAATACACCTATACACATCAGAGGATTCTGCACACAATTTCAGGGGTTCTCCCTACAGATGTCCCAAGGCTCCATAAATCTAAAACAACACAGGGCAATATGTGGGACGGATCAGAGTTGGGTATGTCTAGAAAGAGAGTCTGTTCCAGAAAAAAAGTTTTCCTACCTCACACATTACACTGAACAATATAGTAAATTCATTAAAAAGATAAATAATTTTTCAACTATAAAATATTAGGGAAAATATTTTTATGTGGAATAGGTATAAAATTATGAATCCATAAAAGAAAGGACTGACAGATTCGATGACATAAACTTCTGAAAAATACGACACCATGGATAAAAGAAAAAAAGGCAAATTTCAAAATATGTAAAATATGTGAAATGTTTAAAATCCAAGTAATTTATATCCAGAAAATACATAAGGAGTGACTGTGAGAAAATAAAATAACACCACCACAGGGAAAAGAGAAGTGCAATGGAAAAAAACAGACGTTTCACAGAACAAATGCAAATGATCAGTTAGTACAGGAAAAAGTGCCTAACTTTTACTAATCAAGGAAATATAAATTAAGACAACCAAGTCATTCCTCTTCATCCACCACATTGGCAAAAATTAACAAGATTGATAATATACAGAGTTGCCAACAATATAGGAAAAATGAATATTCTCAAACACTGATGTTGGGATGAAAATCAGCATTCTTTTAGGAAAGCAATTTGGCAACATCTGTCACTATGGTAAATACACATAAAATTCTACCCAGAAATTTTACCAGTAAGCCTCTCTTCTAGAGAAATGCTTGCAACTGTGTACAAAGAAGTATAAACAAGGATATTCACTGAAGTATTGTTTATAGTAGAGAAAGCCAATGTCCACCTAAGGGAAACTGACACTACATTTTTTTAAAGTGTAGCTTATCTATTTATATTCTCTAAGACATAATGCTAAATCACAAGACAATGTATATAACATCCCATTTACTTAAAAAAAATAGACCCTTGAATACATGCATATACCGGGGTATAAAAGGGCCATACATTTTAAAATACACCAAACAAAAAAATAA
Organism: Cervus elaphus; assembly: GCF_910594005.1. NCBI lineage: Eukaryota > Metazoa > Chordata > Mammalia > Artiodactyla > Cervidae > Cervus > Cervus elaphus. The sequence continues at coordinate 13,953,160 of NC_057839.1, read as the reverse complement.
ATAAATAATATACACCAAACAGTGAGTACCTCTGGGAAGAGGAGTAAAAATCACAAGAAATGAGAAGTTAGGATGTATCATTTATTCAGTATTTTTTTAATTGTTTGAACATTTTGGAACCAGGATAAATGGAAGTGGAGCACATTTTTAAGGGACATATTCCATCGTACCGCCCAGCTTCCTCATTCATTCTGGCCTCTGGAATATCTCACAATTTTGCCTAATTTCTACTGCCCACAAACACTTCATTTAATCCACAAATTGTATGCTCTCTCCTAGTCAACGCCAGAGCCGGTGGTCCACGTGGGCGGCTGTCACCAGCCTTGCCTCGCGGGGGTGGGAGTCTCATTACTCACCAGATGCAAAGTCATGGCTGCCTCATACAGAAACGAGGGACCTTGACCCTGTGTTCTGTTAATGGTATTTATTTTGTTCTCTTTCAGGATTTTGCAGAGGGAACCATGATTCTGTATAAACCGGTAATGTTCAATGACAGGTCTATATTTGGTTGTAAGTTAAATGGTACTGCTTTCAGAACTTAGAGTGTGGGCTGTGAAAGCTGTAAGTTTGTGAGAACGTTCTCATAACCAAATGGGAAACAGAAAAGATAAAATAAGCCAAACTGCTACTAGTAGAGATCACTATGCTAGTAGTGTTGCCCTTAATCCCTCTCCATTGCAGGACTTAGTCATTCATTTCCCCTCTGGACTTCCTCAGGACAATCAGGTCCAGATACATAAGTTCCTTTCCTCTCACTCCTACTACCATGTCGCTTCTATAGTTCTTGGAAGGCATGTTACTGACAATGCTTTAAAATGTCTGGTCCACCCCACCCACTCTTCTATTAATACTGTGGCCTCTTAATAATTTTTAAATAATACACACCCACACATACACACTTAGATAAGTGTTTCTGAGTTACTTGTCAATCAGCCTGATTTCCCCACATACTAACTCTTCTACTAAGAAAATCTGATTAAAAATCCTTATTATTGGACTTTGCTGGTAGTCCAGTGGTTAGAAGTCCACTTTCCAGTGCAGGGGACGCAGGTTCAATCCCTGGCTGGGGAACTAGGATCCCACATGCTGTGAAGCACCAAGCCTACAGCAGCAACGATGGACCCCCACATGCTCTGGAGCCCACACCCCACAGCTAGAGAGAAGTCCAGGCACAGCAGCAAGAAATCCCACATACCACAGCAAAGAGCCTGTGTCCCGCAGCTAAGACCCAATGCAGTCAAATGAATAAATAGATATGAAAAAGAAACACAGATTTTATTTTTAAAAATCTTATGATTTTCAAAAACCTGAATATATGTCATGGAAACAAGAAGTATTGCAGTCATCTGTGTGGGGATTATGTCTCAACATTAAGGGTATCATCCTTGTTAGCATCTCCTTTTATGAGGAAAAAAACCAGAGAGAGGTAAAGTCTTAGGTTCCCAGAAATCACCGCAAAATCTGAACCTGGAAATATTAACCAGGTCCATTTTCCCCCTTCCTGCCCACACAGGGCTCCAGTGTATTCCCACCTCTCTGATAGCCCACAGGCTCAAGCCTGCACTGACGCTCACCAAAATATTCACTGGGTCTTGGCAAAGCAGAGCTAATGGCCCAGGAAAGGAAGAACAGAGAACCTTAGGCTTTTCACCTTTGTTTCGCTTTCTGGACCCGAGCCTTTTCAAGGCAGGACATTGGAGGCAAGTGCATTAATGCAAAGGCAAACAGAAACATCCCTTTCTCCACACTTATTGCCAACTGATGGTTTGTTTTCCTAGTCTACCCCATAAACACAGTTAAATCGGGCCCTGCCAGGAGGCACCTGGGAGGAAGGTGGGAGTCCTTAGTCGTGCTTGGCCAGGCTGCAAAGCTACAGTGATTCTAGTGACCCAGGATCAGATCCAGCTTGCCTAGTGCAGCTTTATGCCCGCCTCATTTACACAGGTCACTCTGTGTGGTACATGTTATTATAAGTAATGCACCCACCCGCCACAGATTGTAATGCATCCCAGGAAGCAAATTACTGTCAATGATAAGTTATATGACATTCCAGACCAAATTAGTCAGTTATTCACCTGAAGACCAACAAACTCAGCCTCTATTGAACCATGAAGGAAAGGGAAAAGCATTGAACGATTATATAGATGTTCTGCAGTGAAGGGTTGGGACAGGACTGTATTGAAACCCTCTCCTTAGCATGGCAAAGCTGAGAAAGGTCTGGAGAGGTCATTCAGCACACCTCCTACCTCAGCCTGCTGCAGACTCCAGGGATCCATTAGCATCACCCAACAGAACAAAAAAGATATATACCAAGAAAAAGCATGTCTTGTTACACATTTGACAGCTACATTTTTCCTAGGGCTACTCCACTGGAAGTAGAACAATATGTCAAGAATAACTTAGGAGAAGTTGAGGAAAAAAAAATCCTAGGGGAAAAAAAAAAAATCCTAGGGATATGTAAGAAAGTTGGCGATGACACGAATAAATGAAGCGGTGTACGACAAAAAGGCAGCTCTCAATAAACTCAGACCACACCTCATCGGCCTCATATCACACAGGATACTCACCAGCTGATTCCCACATAGTAGCTGGCAGGTGAAGGAGAAACAGAATTTGGGAGCTTTTTTTTCTATTTCCATACTTCTAATTGTTCTTAAGTCCCACTCCCTAGTTGGCTTAAACATTAGCAGGCTAAAGCTATGCCCTAGCCTTACACTGGGGTGCTTATGCTCTTTGGCTTCCAAAGGACAGAAATAACTTCACTTAGGCTACCTCAAGTCGTGAGGGCTCGCGATTCAGTTACACAGGGTAACATGTGGCTTCTCCCTTTTCTACCTATATGCCCCAACTCTCATCCTAAGCCCCAATCTGGCTGGCTGATCTCTCCATATTCCTCAGATTTCCCACCGTAATCACTTAACTCCCATTGGTCAGAAGGGTTGCCTGTCAGCCACCCTACAAGCTCACCAGCCTATGAACTGTCTGCCTTTGAGTCAGGTGTCTACATCCGGTCCAATCATCAGGTGCCCGCCGCACAAGATGTGGTTTAGAGTACTTCTTTGGTCAGGGGCTATGAACCAGAGCAACTTTTTCCAGAAAAGAATCACCGGGGTTGGGGGGTGAGGTCTCAAGCACATGTCTTAGTCAAATTGCCACCAAAAGCTTAAGCAGAAATAAACCATTGATTTAGAGGCAGGGTCTTTAAAGGAGCAGGACCGGTTTCATGGGCTTACGCACAGGTGCACAGGGTCCCTACACTTAAAGGGCCCCACACTTAGCTTAATGCTCCTTTGTAGATATCTTGACATTCTTAATAATCTTTGAATAGGGGGCTCTACATTTTCATTTTGTATGAGGCCTTGCAAATTGTATAGCTATTCCTCTATAAGAGCTTTTATTATAACAAGTGAAGGGAGTGTCATAGAACTAAATAATTTTGGATTCAAAGATTCTTCAGAGATCATTCACTCAAAATACTCACTTCACAAACAAGAAAACTGAGTTCAAAGAAAGGCTGATTGCTTAATCAAGATCCCACAGTGAGCACTGGCGGTGTCAGACTGGAAACAGATTCTTATCGCAAAGTCCAATCTTCTCGCTGCTCCACGTGGCAGGCTTCCTAGCAGAGAGGACTGCTTGTCAGGCTATTTTGCCAAAATATTTGGTAAATTGTTTAGAAATCTCATTTTATGAGGCTGATATAAAAACACAAATGTCCATCTTTCCTTGTTCAATCTTGCATCCTGTTTCCTCACCTATGACCTCCTCAGAACAGATCCCATTGACAATCTCCAGAATCTAAAACGAGAGCTGGGTAGAGGAATACAAATTAATAGAAACTCCTGGAGAACCATCTGATAACAGATATAAAAATTACAGTGTCCATATCCTTCACTCCACAATTCCATTTCTACATACAGTCTCACATATGCACTAATATTATTGCATACCCGAGACCATTCATTGTGGTGTTGCTTATAATAGCAAAAGATTGACAATCTAAATATCTATCAATATCACCAGCCCAGGCTGGATGCGAGACAAGTGCTCGGGCCTGGTGCACTGGGAAGACCCAGAGGAATCGGGTGGAGAGGGAGGTGGGAGGGGGGATTGGGATGGGGAACACACGTAAATCCATGGCTGATTCATGTCAATGTATGGCAAAAACCACTACAATACTGTAAAGTAATTAGCCTCCAACTAATAAAAATAAATGGAAAAAAAAGGAAATATCTATCAATAGGAAACTGGTTTAAATTTATATATACATATGCATATAATATGTATATAAATCCATGCACACATACACATATATATATGATACTATGTTCATGCAACAAAATATTGTATAGCTCTTAGGAAAAAGCTTAATTTATATTTACTAATATGGAACAATATCTAACATACTGTTTCACAAAAAACAAGATATAAAACAGTATACAGCATGCTTCTGTTTGTGGGGGGAAAGGATAAAGGAGTCCCCCCACCCACCCCCCGCCACTATCTGTAAGAGATGAGTTGCAAGTGGATGCCTGAAACCACAGATAATACCAGACCCTTTATATCCTATGTTTTTCCTATACATTCATGCCATACATACTATGGGTATGTATGTATAAGAACAATGATAGTTTAATTTATAAATTAGGCACAGTAAGAGATTAACAACAATAACTAGTATAATTATTCTAACAACATATTGAGATAAGTTACAATTATAACAACATATTGAAATAAGTTATGTGAATGTGGTCTGCACTCTTTCTCTCTCTCTCTCTCTCTCCACCCCCCCCCCCACCAAAGTATCTCATTGTATAAGTGTAATGCCTTAAAGGAAGTGCTTTACAGCATGCCTGAATTGCCAGCATCGCTATCCTTGCACTCTGGGCCCATTATTAAGTAAAATAACATGAGCATTGCAATCCAGCAACAGTTATTTCATATCAAGACAGCCGCTAGAGTGGATGCGATGATTCACGTCCCCCATGGAACAGAGGGGATAGCGCAAGATTTCATCACGCTACTCAGAACAGTGCACAATTTAAAACTTACAAATTGGGAGTTCTCTGGTGGTCCAGCAGGGACCAGCTGCTGGACCGGCTGCCAGTGCAGGGGACACAGGTTCAATCCTGTATCCCTGGTTTGGGAAGATCCCACACACTACAGAGCAGCTAAGCCCATGCACCCATGAGCCCCAGGGCCCATGGTCTGCAACAAGAGAAGACACTGCAATGAGAGCCCTCTGCACCACAGCTAGAGAGTAGTCGCCTGGCTCTCCACGGCTAGAGGAAGCCTGCATGCAGCAACGAAGGCCCAGGGCAGCCAAAAATAAATAAATAAACACATAGAACTTATGAATTGTCTATGAGTGGAACTTTCCATTTAATATTTTTGGACCTCAGTTGACCACAGGGAACTGAAACTTCAGAAATCAAAACCACTGATAAGGGGGGAAACACCACTGTATTTAGTTATATATCCTACAATTACACAAACATATGTTGGAGTATTTGTACTGTCTAGAAGTACATTCAAAACAGAATGACTGCCTTCAAGGAGACTCAGGTATAGGAATGTGGGGAAGATTTTTATTCTATGCCCTTTTGTTCCCTTAAAATGTGTGCTCTTGGCATATCTTTTCAAAAATTGATTAGTTATAAATTAGGAGATTGGGATTAACCCATACACACTAGCGTATATAAAACAGATAGCCAATAAGGGCCTACTGTATATCACAGGGAACTGTAGTTAACATTTTGTGATAACCTATAAGGGAAAAGAATCTGAAAAAGAGCATATATATGTATCTGTGTATGTCACTGAGTCAGTGTCTGTACACCTGAAACTAAGATAACATTATAAATTAACTAAACTTCAATAAAATAAAATAATTAGTCCCATTAAGTGAGTGTCTGAAAGAGGACCCCATGACACTGCCAGAATTGATTCATGTCGACAATAGTGGCTTCTCTCGTAGCTCAGTCAGTAAAGAATCTGCCTGCAATGCAGGAGACCTGGGTTTGATCCCTGGGTTGGGAAGATCCCCTGGGGAAGGAAATGGAAACCCACTCCAGTATTCTTGCCTGGAGAATCCCATGGACAGAGGAGCCTGGCGGGCCACAGCCCATGGGGTCTCAAAGAGTCGGACACAACTAAACCACCACAATAGTGAAAATCACACTATTGCTTTCTTGTTTAATAAGGCTTTTGCTAAGATCTTGTATTGAACTTATAGACAAAGGAAATTATAAGGAGTTACATCAAACTGGAAAAAAAAAAAAAAACACAATTCTCTCATTTCCCCCCTCCTCTGCTCTATATAAAAAGAAAAATCTGAAAAGTTTTCAAAACCTGCTTAATCCATTGCTTGTTTAGTCATTGGCACAGCTGTGTGCCACAGTGGAGAAAATGAGAAATGTTCCAACTCTTTCTTTGGAAACTTGCCAATACCCTCTCCAAAGTGTCCTTCAGAACATCCACTGATGTTTTACCAATGCACCTACCAATCATGTTGCTAAGCACTTTAACAAGAGCTTTACTTTGAACCAAAAGCACAAAGGGGGACTCAAGCCTCAGTACTGCCCTTGTTCAGCAGAAGTACATTTTCCTCAAGTGGCAGCATAAATGGTGAATTTAGTTCTCCAAATGAGCCCAATTCCCTTGGGAAAACCAATTCCTAGTTAAGGAGCAAAGACAAGGGTGAGTCCCCCCCTCACCCTTGTATTCTCTATTCTTCCACTTCACATGGTCTACATTTATGCAGCCCACATGTAGTGGATCAAGAATGGCCACAAATTCTTGACACACCTCTCCTTGGGAGGTAGGATCTGTTTCCACTCTTCTAGATTCTGGGTTGCCCTGTGACTTCTCTGACCAGTGGGATAGAGCAGAATTGGTGCCATACCAAGGCTGAGCCCAGTCTTTAAGAGACTGACTGTCTCCTCCTTTTCCTTTCAGAGTCCTAAGCAAGGCACTGTGTAAAAGTTCAATTGCCTTCCTAAGGAGAGCAGGTGGAGATGCCAAAACAGTGTGGAGAGGGAAGAAGGGCCAAAGCCATTCCTGTCAAGACATCAAGCACATGGAGAAAATAATCTGAACCCTCAGCCCACACCAGCCACCAACTGCAGAGCACCAAGTAACCTGTGTCAATGCCGGGTGGAGCGGAAGAGCCACCCAGCCAAGCACTGCCCGAATTCCTGACCCACAGAATTATGAGAGATAATTAAATGCAGCAACACGTAACCAGACTACCACGCTATCAGCTATTAAACACTGACATCTTCAAATAGTTCATACTCAAAATTCAGTCTTTCCTAAATTACCTTAGAATGATAGTTATCTCATGCCAGGCAACCACCACTACTGGAAGAAGGGGCCAGGTCCAAGTTAAGAAAATAGAACCATCTCCTCCCCTAGCATCTCTTCCTACGATTGCTAGAGATGAATCTACATGGCCAAGGTGAAGGGCCATCATCTGTCACTGAGGACTCCAGAGACCACAGGCCACAGAGCCTGAAGTTTGCCAGCTCGCAGAGGATCCGCATCCCTGAGGGTATCCTCTGACCAACCATGGCACTGCTCTACCAAACCCATGTCCACCACTTCATGGCGGTCACATGTGGCTGTTCTTGGAGGTGGGATGAGAACCAGATCCTCTTACTGCAGCCCTTGCCCTTCCAGGCTGAGCCGAGAGGAAAAGCCAAGTTTTGGAAGGAGAGATTCCTGGATTAACTTCCCCAAGCCACAGCGACTGGCAGTTGCCACCCACTCCAGCCCATGTGCCTGTTCTCACCCACCCACAGGGTTGCCAAGGCCTGAAGGAGGTGGCTCTGTCAGAAACCATAATTAGGGATTTCATCATATACTTTAGCTCCCTGAGAACAAATTCTTCCCTATAGCATGCAAATCTATTGTTCAAATTTCAAACACCCAAATGACCTTCAAACACATTGTTGGGAATACATTAGGTGGAAAAGTAAAGACACAACCTCTTCTGAATTACAGACATGGTCTTGAAATGCAGATAAGGGCATTTCTAAGGTTGAAGCAAGAATGAGAGACTTTAAAACAACATGATGAAGGAATACAATGAGACTGACAAATATAACTTAGCAGGGTCCAGGTTGTACAGAGGAGAGCATGCACAGAGATGCTATGAGAGAGGAGAAAGGGGAGGTAAAAAGAGGGTCTTCTCCCCTCCTGGTTCCTGGCTTCAAAGGAATGAAGTCCCATTCAATGTCACTGAACACCTTCCCCCACTGTCTGTATAGACAGATATAAATGGTGAGCTGACCATCTGAATAATCTATTATTCAGAAAGTCTGGATATTACTAGGGAAGAAAGGTGTTGGCTTAGAGGAAAGCTTTTTTTCCTCCAAAGCCAGAGGAAGAAATTTAGGACTTTTCTAGATGATCTCAATAATTTTCTCAATTTTTTACTTCAAATAATGACTCTTCCCAGAACACTCTTGGGTCAGGTCTATAGAGGCAGAGGAGGGAAGAGAGGAGGGGAGAGCCGCCCAGGTTACCTCTCTGGTTGCTTAGACTGGTCCAGTTCCACTAAGAATCACACAAACCTCTTCATTCCTTCTGCTGTGTTCACCTGACCTTTTTCAATTTCTTTTTCCTCTCTCCATTACCCTAAGGGAGTTATCTAGCCACTCCGACTTTCTTTGCATGCAAAATATAACAGTCCTTTGTTTCTTCTTTCAGATAAAGGCCGTCTTGGGGAGGGGAAAAGAAAGGAGTCTGGCTTCTTCAAATTAGCTCTGAAATAAAAGTCACTGCCAGATGTTATATAAAAGGTGACGTAATCCTAAAGTACTTCATTACATATGCAGCTCTGCTCTTCAGCCCAGGAGGAGTTTATTACATTTTGTCGATCCCATTTTCTAAACCCACATCATTTTTACATAATTTTTCCTGCCTGACAGACATCTTCACATTTTCACAGCAACCCATCAAGATAGCGTAGCAACAGCACAGGGAACCGGGTTGGCCGTTTACAAATAAGGGGACTAATAAGCCAGATTTGTCCCTGAGATACAATTCAGAGGTAAATGGTCTACCCATGCGTGTAAGAAGCACATCTATTTTAGAAAAATAGGGAAGAAAGCAGAGCATCATTCCAGCTGACACCGTGTTCTTTCAAAATAGGTACTGAATCTATCCTACAAGTAGGAAAATGGGGAAATGCCAATCTAAACTTATTCTTGCAATCCTCTTCATTTCCCTAATAAATTCCTGAGTCCTAGTGGCATAGATAGCCATGGCAAATGCATTAAGATCAAACTTCCTGCCTTTTTGGATTGGCACAAAATTTAGATGGAAACACACCATTTGTACCAAGGCAATATCTAACTACCAGGATGCTTTAAGTGCAAACACTGCAAGACACTTCCTCCCACTCCCCAGGTGCTAAGCATCTTTTCCCCTCCTTTCCTGGGCACTTGGGGCCCTACTGCCCTCTGACGGTGAAAAGCAGCAGTGCAGGCTGGACTCTTCTTCCATCCCAGGAGGATTAAGGACTGGCTGGAGTCATGAGCTGAGGGCCACTGCCTTAAGATCACTACAAGAGGCCAAATACTCTCAGCTACTAGTCGGGAAAAAATCTGACTCAGAATTCCGGTGAGAGAAGAAAGTTCCTGTAACTCCCACTCCCAAGAAATGTATATACATATGTGCCATTCATCTTGAGAATCTCCTTTAGTTTTAACGAAAGACCTCTGTTAAAATGAACTTCATGGCTCCAGACTATAATTACAGACTCGGGGTAACAAACTTTCTCATTTCTTTTTACGCGCAGCATTTGAATACAAGACAAAGGGAGATGTGAAGGCTTTGTAAAAGAACTCTGACGTTCCCCTGTGCCCTCCTCCCGCATTGCTGAGGAAACAGATGTAGATCGATGGACCACTAGGCCCCAAAATACAAGTATTATTTTCTACTTTTGCCCAAGGTCATCACATTCCTTAGTTCTAAAGTATTTTGCTTCATAGATTCAAATTTTCCTTTCCTTTTAAAGCAGTTTTTCTTCATATAAAGGTTGTTCATGCACATAGCCTAAAGAGTCAAATAGTTCTACAAGTCTCATTCCAAAAAACAGCAGTCCCCGCAGTGCTTACCTCTTATTTCCTGCTCCTAAGAGGCAACTACTTTCAAGTCTTTCAACTGGATCGTTACTCTCTACCTCCATATTTCTGAATGATGTGTATATGTTGCTACTTCTTGATATTTCAGCTTAGGCATTTTATATTGACTTTGTACTATGGAAGATGATTTCATGCACATGTACACACAGACCCCACCACACAAATATCCTTTCCAGTATACTTCTGGTAAGATTAAAAACCAACATTTATAGTACTATGACTATTAAATTCTTAACAGCCAAGTCATGTAGGCTCCGGGAGCTGGTGATGGACAGGGAAGCCTGGCATGCTGCAGTCCATGGGGTCGCAAAGAGTCGGACATGACTGAGGGACTGAACTGAAGTCAAGAGGTATGCCATATTTACTTTCCCTTTCCCAAACAAGTTTTTATTTTCCTTGGAGTTTTTTAAAAAAGTTCTTTTTTCCACCTGCGCATTTTTCTATTGTATTCATTCCCTGGAGGAGGGCATGGCAACCTACTCCATTTTCCTTGCCTGGAGAATCCCATGGACAGATGGAGGCTGGCAGGCTGCAGTCTATGGGGTCGCAAAAAGTCGGACATGACTGAAGCAACTCAGCACGCATGCACCCAATGTATTAATTTCATAGGGCCGCCATAACAAAGTACCACTGTCTTGGTGGCATTAAGCAAGAGAAACTGGGAATTCCCTGGAAGTTCATGGGTTACAACTCTTGTGCTTTCACTGCAACAAATAAATAAATAAGTCCACTGCTGAGACCTACAGCTCAAGGGGTTGGGGGAAGGAGATTCTTTTAAAAAATAATAAGAGAAATTTATTATCTCACTGTTCTGTTAATTTACTATTCACAGTCTGAAATCGAAGTGTCGGCAAGACCATGTTCCCTTTGAAGCCTCTGAGGAGCAGCCTTCTTTGCTCCTTCCTACCTTCTAGTGTTTACCAACAACCCTGGCATTCCTTGGCTTGCAGAAACATCTACACGTTGATGTACATGGCATTTTTTCCTGTGTGTGTCTGTATCATCAAATGGCACACTCCTCTTCATATGCCTTTGTCTCTCTATATTGCTTCTCCTCTTTTATCAAGACATCAATCATCTAAGACTAAGGGACTACCCTGTTCCTGTATGACCTCACCTTAATTTACATCTTTATTGCATCTGCAAAGATATTATTTCTGAATAAGGTTACATTCTCAGGTATCAAGTGTTGGAACCTCAAACTTATGTTTAGGGGGTTACTATTCTACCCACATTTATCTTCATCAGTTTATTCCCAAACTCTCTCCAATTGTCTAAATCTCCTCCGAGTATATGCAAATATTTTCTGTTTCCTCTCAGGTTCCATCTTCTGTGTTGGTTCCCACTCAGGCTTTCCCTTTATGACTGATTATAGTTACAGTCCATAACCTTTCAAGTTCAAATGCAAAAACAGTGCATGCTCCTATCTCAATAGTGTCATTGGCTACCCAAGGTCACATGCCAATCTCAAACCAATAGTTACATGCAGGAGAATGCTGTGTGCACAGTGGCTTAAGCCTGGGTCTTATGGTCTATCCCTGGAGCTGAGAGTAAGACCAGCTTCATTTAAGTACATGATCTGAGCATGAGAAAGAAGTGATTCCTATATAAGAGCAGGATTTGAATATGAGACAAAGTGAAATAGGAATATAGAACAAAGGGTGAATAGATGCCAAGCACCAAATAAAAACTAATGTCCACTATATCCTGTCAACAAGACCTTTAAGAGGTATCATTTTCCCTAAACCAGAACACCAACTTTGGCTCTCTAGAAAATTTTATGATAATCAACTCACTCCAGGAAAGTTAGAAAAACAGAAAAGAAATTGAACAAAAATACATTCACGTCTACATTTTATCCTTTTTTTTTTTGCTTTTATAGAAATTGGTCTGATAAGATCTAAAGGAAAAACACACATCACTTTAATACATTTTAACATCCTAAAATGTTTGGGGAGAAGGTATTATCCCAAATACAAAATGTCCTACAAATGCAAAGAAATACCCTCTGGTCAAATCCTCATGATTTCAAACAGAATGATGCAGAAAACAAAAATTCCAACCAAGCAGGCAATAACCATCCCACTGATATTAAAAATGTTCTCCTGCTGAGATGCCACAAGAAGTTTTCTTCAAGTGAGTTTTCACACTACACCCTAGTTGTCCAAAATCATCTGTTCCCATCTATGAAGAGTTTTGCGAGCACCAGCCTCACTCCCCCTCCATCTTATAGCATCGATGGAGTTCAGAAATGTTTAGCTTTGGGTTTCCTTTCTATTGACTTCTCCAGTAATTTTTGACCTAGCTCTTTGTACTCTGGAACAACAGATCCCAAACTTTAACAGTCATTTTATTCACTGAAACAGATAGCGTTTGAGTCTAAGAATGAATGATCTTTCCCAGCCTGAGGGCCTCTGTCAGGGCAAAACACAGGCTTAAAGACGTAAGACCCAAGACAATAAAATCACAAAGAAAAATGGAGGAAATAAGAGAAGATGGTGTCATGGTTAATTTTACATATTAGTTTGACTAGGCCCCAAGATGCCCGGATGTCTGGTTAGGCATTATTACCTGGGGGTGTCTATGAGGGTGTTTCAGGAAGAGATGAGCATTTGAGTTAGTAAACTGAGTAAGCAGAAAGCCGTTGTCAATGTAGGCAGGTATCATCCAATCCATTGAGGGCACAGATAGTACAAAAGGGCAGAACAAGCTTGAATTCCCTCTCTGCCTGAATACTTGAAGTGAGATATATATTTATATTTTATGATCACAATGAACATTTCCATTTACTTTGCATTATATGTCATTATAAATGTTAACAAATAAAACTTAAAAAGGATACCTCTGGGTCAGTCAGGGGAAAGTACAAAAGTCTCATGTGGGGGCTGCAGTTTAAGGATGCTGTCTTCAGCCATCACATGATGACAAATCAGTGGTAAGCAGGACCCAAGTCCGTATCAAAGACACTGTGTATTTCCTTATATATCTTATTGGATCTGTTTCTCTGGAGAACCCTGAATGATACAGATGGAATAGAGAGAAAAAGAAAAAATAATCAAATAAAAAGCTAGGGAAAGAGAAAGAGAAGGCCAGAAAGGCAACAGAATAAAGAACGTGGAAAGAATAGTCGATGATAAGATGGGGACAGTCCTAACTTGGGTATGAGGATCTGCTCTTTGTAACTCACTGCCTAGCCCTGCGTGCCTGTCTGGGGTTACCCCTCTGGGCCCCAGTCTCCCCACTAAGAGGAGCAACCTGACAACATCTCTTGAATTCCTCTGGTCCAACCACTCTCTAATTGTGATTCCTCCAGTCCACTGCCTCAGCTAACTGCCTCGTGCGGTAGGTGCCTACCTGCCAGGGTCCTCACCTGGGTGGGGATGACGAGCAGCCCACTGTAGGACTGGTTTTAAGTGCTGCCTTTGTCAGTAAAGCCCTTTTCGGCATTCTGAGCTCAGAGAGAGGATCCCGGTGGGATGGGCAGCTAAGTGCTGGATGTAAAGCTGCCAAACCCTCAGGCCCAGGGGAGGCGCTCTGCGAAGAGCATTTCCTAAAAACTCAGCATTTAGAATGACACATCTCGGCATCTCATTCCCAGAACCTATCACTTCACCTCCTATGGGGTTTTAACGGTTGAAAAAACAATAAGCTCTCTATTCCAGGTGATGTTAGCAAAAGACCTATTTCTCGGATCAATGCCCTCAACCAAATACCGAAGCAAATACACAGGCTCTTTTAGGTCTTATCCACCCTTCTATTTGCTGCTGCCGCCCCTCCATGGAAGCAGATGAGATTTTATGGCATGATTAGCACTGAGATTTCTAGGCGAGCAGTGATCTTCAACCAGAGGACATTCAAACCCCCTAGAGAGGTTGTTTTTTAAAATGGCTGTTTGGGCCCCTTTCCTAAAATTTTTCATTTAATTGGTCTAATAGAGGAATGCAGGCATCAGTCTTTTCTCTTTAAACACTCCCCTGGTGATTCTAATGTGAGGCCAGGATGAGAACTCCTGGGCTGAGGGCGACAGTGTTTCCACAGGGTTTGGAGCAGCAGGGAGCCCCTCAGACACACCTGCTTTACCTTCCCAATTGTTTTAGCCAAGAACCCTTAACGGAAAGGAAGTTTCCCCCACAATAGCTGTAGATGCTGTGTTTTGGTCTAGCTTTTCTCTTTCCCCTATAGAGCTACAGACATACTCCAAGCAAGCAAGGGTCCTACCAAGGGTAAGAAAACCACCAAATTTTTCCTGAACTAGTGCCCTTCTAAATTTGCGGCTGACATCGCTGTTTTAGAACTTACAAGAACAATTGATCTACCTCCATCTAAGGAAATGAGTTCCAATGCCAAGCAGTTCTGGTTCGATAATATGTTCATCATCAAAGTCATTTCTCGGGTACTGGAGAAAGTAGAGTCACTGGCCCTGTGTTCTTAAATCTTAAACTTTGTCCAGTATTCTGAGAATTCTGTCCCTCCACAGAGTTTAAAACAGCTATATCCATAGTTTGAGCAGTATCTCAGATTGTCATGGATCTTCAAAGTAAGTTATCAGGCTTCTGTGGCCATCAATTTTTACTTTTTGAAATTTGTCAACAATAATCCTCCCTACAATGTTCCACTGGTCAGTTTTCATTCCAATCCCAAAGAAAGGCAATGCCAAAGAATGTTCAAACTGCCACATAGTTGCGCTCATTTCATATGCCTAAAAAGTAATGCTCAAAATTCTCCAAGCTAGGCTACAACAGTGCATGAACTGAGAACTTCCAGATGTTCAAGCTGGATTTAGAAAAGGCAGAGGAACCAGAGATCAAATTGCCAACATCGGCTGGATCACAGAAAAAGCAAGAGAATTCCAGAAAAACATCTATTTTTGCTTCATTGACTACACTAAAGCCTTTGACTGTGTGGATCACAATAAACTGTGGAAAATTCTGAAAGAGATGGGAATACTAGACCACCTGACCTACCTTCTGAGAAATCTGTATGCAGATCAAGTAGCAACAGGTAGAACTGGACATGGAACAATAGACTGGTTCCAAATTGGGAAAGGAGTATGTCAAGGCTGTATACCATCACCCTGCTTATTTAACTTACATGCAGAGTACATCATGTGAAATGCCAGGCTGGAAGAGGCACAAGCTGGAATCAAGATTGCCGGGAGAAATATCAAGAACCTCAGATAAGCAGATGACACCATCCCTAGGGCAGATAGTGAAGAGAAACTAATGAGCCTCTTGATGAAAGTGAAAGAGGAGAGTGAAAAAGCTGGCTTAAAACTCAACATTCAAAAAACTAAGATCATGGCATCCAGTCCCATCACTTCATGGCAAATAGATGGGGAAACAATGGAAACAGTGACAGACTTTATTTTCTTGGGCTCCAAAATCACTACAGAAAAGACACTTGCTCCTTGGAAGAAAAGCTGTGACAAACCTAGACAGCGTATTAAAAAGCAGAGATATTACTTTGCCGACAAATGTCCATATAGTCAAAGTTATGGTTTTTCCAGTAGCCATGTATGGATGTGAGAGTTGAACCTCCTGAGATTCTGAGATTACAATCTCAGAAAGCTGAGCACCGAGGAATTGATGCTTTTGAACTGTGGTGTTCGAGAAGACTCTTGAGAGTCCCTTGGACTACAAGGAGATCAAACCAGTCAGTCCTAAAGGAAATCAATCCTGAATATTCATTGGAGGGACTGAAGCTGAAGCTCCAATACTTTGGCCACCTGATGGGAAGAGCCAACTCATTAGAAAAGACCCTGATACTGGGAAAGATTGAAGACAGGAGGAGAAGGGGACAACAGAGGATGAAATGGTTGGATGGCATCACCGAATCAATGTACATGAGTTTGAGCAGGATCTGGGAGATGGTGAAGGACAGGGAAGCCTGGCATGCTGTAGTCCATGGGATCACAGAGAATCAGACATGACTTAGCGACTGGACAAAAACAACATGATGTTCCATATATTTAGCCCTTACAGTATATCAGGCACCATAATAGACACAAAATATATCTAATTCACAGGACAACCCTGAAAAATAAGCACTGTTTTTCTAAGTTTACAAATGAGAGATCCCATGGCTGGTAACTATTAGACCTGAGATTCAAATTCAGGTCTGTCTGGCATCTTTCCACAGTGCTCTGCTTCCCACAGAAAATCTGTTGGAAGGTCAGTAACTGCAACAAAACAATAAAAGTAGATACTTGTATAGCAAAGAGCTGAATTACCCCCAATGTTCTCTCCTTACTCACTGAACTCTAAAAGGATTCTTAGCCCCAGATTTCCCATCCTCAACTATATTACAGTATTTACAGCCTCCAAGTCCTCTGAAAATGGAAATACTTTCTGATTAATTTCTGAGATGCATTACACACTTCTAAACTCTATATAATCAGATCCTATAGATGTTTAATCAGTATGGCTGGTAGAGTGGGACCTGGAATGTCCAAAGGACATACGGGCATCTGTTTGAGTCGACTAGGAAAGATTTTCTAACAAGAATGCAAGTTCTTACACAGATCAGGCTCCTTGAGAGAGAAAGGCAACTTTGGGCAGACACCAGGAACACAGACAACCACATTCAAAGATGAGGAAATTAGGATGCATGCCAGCCTTTTGAGAACAAAAGAAGGCCTCACTCCCCAGCCTCTGATGCTCTACAAACCAAGTGAATTGACTGCAATCCTAAAACGTTTATCCCACTACATTCCCCCAGGGTTGTCTTAAAGAAGATAGAAAGAGTTGGATCACAATAGAAAAGCCCCTATCTCACTTGGTAGGTCCTGCTGAAGTTGGAAGAATGTAATTGCTTGAATATTTAGATCCCATCAGAGTTGGCCCTTCTCACTGAGACAATCTAGTCTTAAAGAAGGACTGTCCCATCCTCTCTCCTATTAGTAGGCAGCAGCCTCCTCGTCATCCCCTCCAGAGTCAGGAAAGCTATTATCTATCTCCTGGATTTAGTGAAGCAAATAGAAGTTTGATTTCTTTTCAGATAAAAGAGATGATGCAAATGAGAATTTTATCTTGCATGGAGGAGTGACAAAGTAGGAGAATGAATCCTTCTTGATTACAATCTTCCATCATTCTGGTTTTATAATTACTGAATGGAATCAATCAGCTTTCAATTGTTACCTTGGTGAAAGATTAAAACATCATTACTTGTCCTACATATTTCACACTTTAGCAAATTTTAATAAACTGAATGCATGAGAAATGGTTATATTATTTCTCATGATATTGGGATGCTAATGACATTTGTATTGATTTTAATACACATTTGTTGGTCAAAAAGACTCAGATTCCAACGAGGCATAGCATCCTATAATCAACACTAACAAATGAAGACCACTGAACACTGAAATGGCCCAGATGAAGTCATTAATCAGAAATATCATAAAATAATTGCCAAAAAACTAGGGCGGTCTTATCTTCCTAATGAACATCTTTTATGGTATATTGATTCATTTATAACTCTTACACATTGTTGATTTCTCTATTAAAATATTTTAAGTAAGTATATGAAAAGCACTTTAAAAAGGCAACAGTAGGAGAGAACTAACTTCTCAATAGAGGGGCTCATAGGTACCTCCCCAAAAGCTGAGAAAGGGTCCTGAAGATCACAGAATATATACAACTCTTCTTTAAAGCAACTGAAGCCTGAAAATTTCTTAGCCTAAGAGTGGGAAAGAACTTACAGAGTTATGAATAACATAAAACAGAATAATAAAGGTGACGTTTCCATAGTTAAGACTCCACAACTTCAAGTAACTTTGACTGCTAGATTTGTGCTTCAGTTCCCACATCTGTAAAATGGGACATAATAATAGCACTCACTTCACAGGGCTGGTGTCAAGATAAAATGCGAAAGTAATATACATACAGCCTATCTTAGCATCCTCCAGTCAAACTGCATTTCCCCAGTTAAAACAATGTGTTGTTGCTGCTCAGTTGCTAAGTTGTGTCTGACTCTTTGTGATTCCATGAACTGCAGCACGCCAGGCTTCCCTGTCCTTCACTATCTCAGAATTTGCACAAACTCATGTCTGTTGAGTCAGTGATATCATCCAACCAACTCATCCTCTGAGGCCCACTTCTCTTGCCCTCAGTCTTTCCCAGCATCAAGATCTTTTCCAATGAGTTGACTCTTTGCATCAGGTGGCCAAAGTATCAGAGCTTCAGCATCAGTGCTTCCAATGAATATTCAGGGTCGATTTCCTTTAGGAATGACTGGTTTGATTTCCTTGCTGTCCAAGGGACTCTCAAGAGTCTTCTTGAGTTTCATATATATGAAGATCTTATTTTGTTTCTCCCAAATTCTATTTGATTTTTTATTATTACTTACTCTAGCTGGTACATTGAGCCATGCCTCCTAGGGGGCTAATCAAGTCTGGGAGGATCTGAAAACTAGAGTCCAGCCTTGCAGGTAATAAATAGTGAGGGGTGATGAGGAAGCCAGAGAACAAGGGCTTAAATGCTTCACAGTGTGAAACTTTACCAGTCCCAGCCTTTAATAGACCTATAAGAATTGTGATAAATGTCTTCTGTGGGATTCCATTTCTTGTAAAATCTGGAAAAAGCAATGTTTTTCTCCAAGAGAATATAGAAGATAAAATATAGATGGCCCTGGAAAGACATGTGAGTGGAGACGAGGGAGCCAGGCTTATAAGAAGCAGGACATGCTAAGAGTCATGGGAAGGGGGCAGCTGTGTCTGAGCCAAGTTCACCTGAATCTTCAAGAGATGAGTTAGAGCAATGGAAATGGGGGTCCTAGGTGACACCACTGAGTATTTCAAAATAAAATCAACTCTTCCAAAGCCCATTTTCTCAATTTAAGATCCACTGGCCTTCCTTTCCATTTGGGTTTTTCAAAAACTTCATTGATACCAATTCAACATACTATTCCTCAAATCCAGTTAAATTCATTCTACCAACCTCTTTTATCAGCTTTTTATTATCCCACATCTTTCTTTAAGGTTATTTGAAATTTTAAAACAATACAATAATGAGTGTTTTTTAATCAAAGCAAGATACCCCTTATAGCTGCTGTGGAAAAAAAAATTATATAGGCCACTTATGCCTTGACTACGATGATGACAGCAGTAACAGTTATTGTATATGGAGTGCTCACCATGAAGCAGGCATCATACTAATTGTTTTACTTGCATTAATGTATTTCACTCTTACAACATCCCAACAAAAGCAGACTATTACAGATGAGGAAACTTAAGGTCATAAAGTTGGTGGTAAAACAAGGATTACTTCATTCTTTAACTACTCACTAGGGGTAAAATACAACAAATAAGCTACATTTTTAAAGGTAGATTAAAGAAGAGAGAGGTGCAGTTATATTTTTAAGTACATTTATTCAGAAAGGGTATAAAAAGCAAACTGACAGCCGCTGCTGCTGCTAAGTCGCTTCAGCCGTGTCCAACTCTGTGCGACCCCATAGACAGCAGCCCACCAGGCTCCGCCATCCCTGGGATTCTCCAGGCAAGAACACTGGAGTGGGTTGCCATTGCCTTCTCCAATGCATGAAAGTGAAAAGTGAAAGTGAAGTCGCTCAGTCGTGTCTGACCCTTAGCGACCCCATGGACTGCAGCCCACCAGGCTCCTCCGTCTATGGGATTTTCCAGGCAAGAGTACTGGAGTGGGGTGCCATTGCCTTCTCTGAACTGAGAGCAATCACCGATAAATGGTGCTTTACTTTAAGGCCCTTGAAAACAGGTTTTGATTTTCAAAACTAGTCATAACAGTAGCCCCATGCTACATACCTTTCGTGTGATTTTTAACTCTCTTTACTTCGTGATGGGGGGGGGGGGGGTCTGGGTTCCTTTGCTTGAATCTGGGAGAACTTATGACTAACGGAGGTGACACGATGTACTTTCGAAGTTCAGTTCATAAATGCCTGCTTCTGTTGGGATACCTGCTTTTGGAACCCAGCTACCATAGACTCTCATCTCAAAGGCACAAGAGAAATACCAATTCCTTCTGGAGAGCTTAGCTTAACCAATCGCAGGAGGCTCACTCAGATACCATAGCAAAGTCCTTAGGGGCCATTGTTCTTCAGATCTCTTGGCAGCCCCCACTCAGCAAGAACAACCACAACAGGCCCCACAAACCAGTGGAGAGCCAACAGAGGCTTTTCCCCGCAACTTTCAGGATCATCTCCACAACTATCAGGTCCCGCGTGTCAGTGGATGCCCACCCTGGTGTTACACCCACAGTTTTCGGGCCCCATGCTGGTGGTCAGCTCCCACAGCTCTCCATTCCCTGCCCAGTTCTTCCCGACATCTCCGCGTTCAGGGCGGTTTCCTCCATCTCCGGCTGCCCCGCCGACTGCTGGGCTGCATCCCTGCAAGGCCTGTGCCTGCCCAGCTTTAAGATGGAGGAAAGGACCCAAAGTCAGTAACAGAAGTTTAATGGATGGGGGCGGATCTTACATGTCTGAAGCAAGGTCTTGGAGCGACATCCGCTGTGCGCCGCTGAGGGCAAGTGGGACATGGCGGCTGTCTGCTGGGAGTGGGAGGGGGTTGCCAGTCACGGAGGAATTGGGCTCAGGCGGGCTCATTAGTTACCAGGGAATCCCACGAGGGGGCTGGCGCCCTCACTGCCCCTTTGATGAGAACGATCACCAGCTGCGGCCTGAGGCAAGTATGTAGAAAGGTCAGACTGGTGGATAAGATATAGGTGAAGCAGGCACTGGTCAGACAGCGGGGCTGGCAGGGTGTAAGAGAGCAGCCATCTTGAGTGCCCTGACCACACAGAGACCAAAGGAGTCAGCAGGGTTCGTTCCTTCTGCTAGCTATGAGGAAGACTCTGTCCCAGTCCTCTACCCTGGCTTCTGGGAGTTTGCAGACAATCTTTGGTGTTCCTTACCTTGTAGATGTATCACCCCAACCTCTGCCTTGATGTTCACATGATGTTCTCCTTGTGTGCATATCTCTGTGTCCAAATTCCCCCTTTTTATAAGGACATGAGTCATATTGAATTAGGAAAGTGAAGAGGAACTAAAGAGAATCTTGAGGAGGGTGAAAAGAGAGAGTGAAAAAGCTGGCTTAAAATTCAACATACAAAAAACGAAGATCATGGCATCCAGTCCCATCACTTTATGGCAAATAGAGGGGGAATAGTGGAAACAGTGACAGATTTTGTTTTCTCAGGTTCCAAAATCACTACAGACAGTGACTACAGCCACAAAATTAAAATACACTTGCTCCCTGGGAGGAAAGCAATGACAAACCTAGACAGTGTATTAAGAAGCAGAGACAAAAATAAATAAAAGCAGAGACTTGACTTTGCTGACAAAGTAGTCAAGGTTAAATGTTAGGACTTAACTGTCGAATTTAGTCAAGTCCAAGCTATGGTTTTTCCAGTAGTCATGCATGGATGTGAGAGTTGGACCATAAAGAAGGCTGAGTGCCAAATAATTGATGCTTTTGAACTGTGGTGCTGGAAAAGACTCTTGAGAGTCCCCTGGACTGCAAGGAGATCAAACCAATCAAACAAGCCTGAATATTCATTGGAAGGACTGATGCTCTGAAGCTCCAATACTTTGGCCACTTGATGCAAAGAGCTGACATTGAAAAAGACCCTGATGCTAGGAAAGGTTGAAGGCAAAAGGAGAAGGGGGCAGCAGAGGATGAGATGGTTGGGTGGCATCACCGACTCAATGGACATGAATTTTAGCAAACTCTGGGAGATGGTGAAGGACAGGGTAGCCTGGCAGGGTTGCAAAGAGTCAGACATGACTGGGTGACTGAACAACAACAACAGCAAACAACTAATGACCTCATTTTAATTATTCTTTTATTATCTCCATAAACCCTATCTCCAGTCTCACATTCTGAGGTTCTGGGGGTCAGTACTTCAACATATACCTTGGGAGTGAGGGGAGAGAGACACAATGCAACCCATAACATCAGTGAAAAAATACGACCTAAAATGGGTAGCTCCATCATTTTGAAAGAGCAAAACATAAATACAGCAGACAGTGGCAGTTTGCTTGATGTGTATATAAAGAAATGTGCAAAACACTTCTTTTGAAGTTCCAGACAAAAGCAACCCTGGCTGGCTCTATTTATGAACCTCAAATTCGGCCCAGATTCATAAATCCTTGTAGAAAACCCAGGCCAATTTTGAAGTTTCCGACAAATTCCAGAGGCTGAATGGATCAGACAAAATTTCACTTGGTATTTAGGATTATTGCATCTAACCTGAAACTTAAGGCACATTCATGGAACACAAACTCCTTACAAATTGAATAGCAGAAGATACTAAGGGCTCATGAGCCATCTGGAATGTGCATGCTGAATGTTGAGATTTTCCCATGTCAATAACAAGGGATGAGGGTGGCAGGCAGGCTGGCAAGTTCTCACTGTTATCAACTCTATAATGATGTATTTGCACCTCATGTGCATTTGAACTATTTCAAGTAGTGCAGATACACAAACAATAATAAAGGACCTCTTTGTGAGTAAAATTTAAAACAATGTGTATCTCATTAAATGTAAAATTTGTTAAAACTTGAAAAATTTCAAGATGGGCAGGCTGATTGACTCACAAACTGTGGTTTTATTAATACCATAGGAAGATGTCCCTTTAATTGATTATCAGAAACAACTGCCATCTTTGACCAGCAGGCACTAGTATCCATGGACATCTAAACTTCCACCAGTGGTTTCAGTAGCCATTGTGCTCTCATTTCAAATCTGACTGTGCTGACAAAGGATTAATCTCCAAAATAGGCAAGCAGCTCATGCAACTCAATACTAGAAAAACAAACAACCCACTGAAAAAGCGGGTAAAAGACCTAAACAGACATTTCTCTAAAGAAGACATAGAGATGGCTAGTAAACACAAGAAAAGGTGCTGAACATTGATCATTTTTAGAGAAATGCAAGTCAAAACTACAATGAGGTATCATTTCACACTGGTTGGCCATCATCAAAAAATCTACAAACAATGAACGCTGGAGAGAGCAAGGAGAAAAGGGACTGTTGCACTGTTGGTGGGAATGCAAACTGATACTAAGGAGAACAGCATAGAGATTCCTTAAAAAACTAGGAATGAAACGACCATGAGTGAAGCATGCTAAGATCATATACAATTCTTTGTGACCGTATGGGTTGTAGCCCACCAGGCTCCTCTGTCCATGGGATTCTCCAGGCAAGAATACTGGAGTGGGTTGCCATGACCTCCTCCAGGGGATCTTCGCAACCCAGGAATAGAACCCAGGTCTCCTGCAGCCCCTGCATCACAGGCAGATTCTTTACCACAGAGCCACTGCTGAAGCCCCAAAATTATGATGTGACCCAATAATCCCACCACTGGGCATGTATCCTGATAAAACCGTAATTGAAAAAGATAAATGTACCCCAGTGTTCTTTGCAGCACTATTTACAATAGCTATGACGTGGAAGCAACCTCGATGTCTATCAACAGATGAATGGATAAAGAAGCTGTGGTACTTATATACAATGGAATAGTATTCAGCCATAAAAAGGAACACATTTGAGTCAGTTCTAATGACTGAACCTTAAGCCTATTATACAGAGTGAAGTAGATCAGAAAGAAAAAAACAAACATTGTATATTAACACAAATATATGGAACCTAGAAAAATGGTTCTGATGAACCTATTTGTAGGGCAGCAGTGGAGACGCAGACATAGAGAACAGACTTGTGGACACAGTTGGGGAAGGAGAGGAGAAAGTGGGATGAACTGAGAGAGTAGCATGGAAACACATACATTATCGTATGCAAAATAGATAGCCAGTGGGAATGTGTTATATGATGCAGGGAGCTCAGACCAGTGCTCCATGACAACCTAGAGGGGTGGGATGGGGTGGGAGGTGGGAGGAAGGTTCAAGAGGAAGGGAGCACATGTATACCTATGACTGACTCATGTTGACGTACGGCAGAAACCAACACAATATTGTAAAGCAATTATTCTCCAATTAAAAATAATTTTTTGACAGTTGTTAAGATGAAAATCTTTGGAAAAACAGTGTCATCCAGGGGTTCATTTAAGTGATGGATCTACTACTGAAAAACACACTGGAAAATCAGTAGCTGGGGACTAGGAGTTAAGTGTGATAAAAAGCTATGGAGGCAATCAAGATAACAACCTTGATATGCCCTACTGTGAAATTAGAAGAGAGAACTGTGTAAAAGACTAAAGACCAAGAAACAAAAAGCAGTTCAAGCAAAAATAGGCCTTCATAGATGTGGGGGTTTACACTTTGCAAATACATCCCCTCCACTTTGTACTTATTCCCATGGGAAAATTGGTCTTAAATTGTGAAGATTTTAATTGTTCAAGGCCTTCAGGAATATTTCTCTTGAATTAAAGACCACCATCCTGTATTTTCTTGACAGTTTTATTGAAACATCATTTATATATCCTTCTAATGTACAATTTAATGATTTTTAATAAATTTACTGAATTGTGTAACCCTCATCATAATCTAGGCTTCCCAGGTGGCACCCGTGGTAAAGAGTCTGCCTGCCAATGCAGGAGGGACAAGAGATGCTAGTACAATCCATGGGTTGGAAGATCCCTTGGAGACGGAAATGGCAGCCCACTCCAGTAGTCTTGCCTGGGAAATCCCATGGACAGAGGAGCCTGGTGGGTTACAATCCATGGGGTCGTAAAGAGTCAAACACGACTGAGCACACATGAGCACACACACGCACACACATACACACACACCCCATAATCTAGTTTTAAAGCATTTTTATCAGCCCAGTAAGATTTCTCAGGACCATTGATGATTTCCTAATATTTATTTATTCATTCATTCATTTATCTGACTGCACTGGGTCTTAGTTGCGGCACTCAGGATCTTTGATCTTCGTTGCCCCATATGTGATCTTTCAGTTGTGGCATGCAGGACTTTTAGTTTTGGCATGCAAACTATTAGCAGCAGCATGTGGGATCTAGTTCCCTGACCAGGGATCAAACCCAGGTCCCCTGAGTTGGGAGCACAGAGTCTCAACCACTGGACCACCAGGAAAGTCCCCCCACTGACAGTTAATCCCTGTTCTTACCTCCATCCCCAGGCAACCACTGCATACTTTTTGTCTCCTTGGAGTTGCCTTTTCTGGACATTTTGTACAAATGGAATCATCCAATATATAATCATACAATATGTGTTTTTTGTGTCTGGCTTCTTTCATTCAGCATGATGTTTTTGAGGTTTATCCATACTGTAGCATGTATCAGTATTCCATTCCTTTCATTGCTGAATATTCCATCATATGGAACCTGTAGTCATTTTTGGCTTTTTTGGTTTGTTTTGTTTGGGTCTTTTTTGGTGGCACTATACAGCCAAAAAACTAAGCTTGCAGGATCTTTAGTTCCTCAATCAGGGGACAAAACCTGGGATCATAGTTTGGCTTTTTTGGTTTGTTTCATTTGGGTCTTTTTTTGGTGGCACTATACAGCCAAAAAACTAAGCTTGCAGGATCTTTAGTTCCCCAATCAGGGGACCAAACCTGGGATCATAGCAGTGACAGCGCCAACCACTGGAGCACCAGGGACTTCTCCTGTAGTTGTTTTTAGACTTAAGTTTAGATGTCCCAAAGGTATAGCTACTTCTTACTGTGCATGCCAGGTGTGACTGTGAGCATGTGTAGTAGATAGTATCCCTCCCTGTACACACACCTTACGCTGAGGGGTGGAGTCTATTTCCTCTCCTCCTCTCCCTAGCTTGCCCTTCACTTGACTTGTTCAATAGATGTAGAAGTATCATCCTGGGACATCTAAGCCCCGGTAAGAGAACTGGCATCTTCTGTATCCTTCCCTGAGAAGCCAGGCATCATGCTGTAAAGAAGTTAGGGCTAGACTACTGGATGAAGAGACAGCACAAGGAGCTAGGCTTTCAATCACAAGAGACATCTCAGATGTTCCAGCTCCAGCCAGACTTCCAGTGAATGCAGCTGCATGGATGACTGCTGTCACATCATGCAGGTCTGAGAGAACACTCAACTTAGCCCAGGCAATCCACACAAGAAAAGATAATAAAGGGTTGTCATTTTAAATCACTCAGTTTTGGAGTCATTCGTTATGCAGGAATTTTTGGTTACCTTACCAAAACATAATGATTAGCCAAAGTCTTTCTCTTCCATTTTAATTCTTGTTGATTTTACTCATTCTTAGTTTGTATAGTTGTATTATATTCTATATTATAGTATTGTATAGCCCATACATAATACAGTATATTCTACAGAGATTTCTAATGGGCCTTGACTTTAACATCACTTCCTTAGCTTTTTTTGGGGGGGAGTGGGGTACATTGAAGAATTTTATGTCAATCAACCTGATTTCTGATATTCATATGCTGAAATACTGAGACAAAAAAATTTTTTTTCATTTATTTATATTAATTGGAGGCTAATTACTTTACAATATTATAGTGGGTTTTGCCATACATTGACATGAATCAGCCATGGGTGCACATGTGTCCCCCATCCTGAACTCCCCCGACCTCCCTCCCCATCCCATCCCTCGGGTCTTCCCAGTGCACCAGCCCTGAGCACTTGTCTCATGCATCCAACCTGGACTGGTGATCTGTTTCACAATTGATAATATACATGTTTCAATACTATTCTTTAAGATCATCCCACCCTCGCCTTCTCCCACAGAGTCCAAAAGTCTGTTCTATACATCTGTGACTTTTTTTCTATCTTGCATATAGGGTTATCATTGCCATCTTTCTAAATTCCATATATATGCATTAGTATACTGTATTGGTGTTTTTCTTTCTGGCTTACTTCACTCTGTATAAGGGGCTCCAGTTTCATCCACCTCATTAGAACTGATTCAAATGCATTCTTTTTAATAGCTGAGTAATATTCCATTGTGTATATGTACCATAGCTTCCTTATCCATTCGTCTGCTGATGAGCATCTAGGTTGCTTCCATGTCCTGGCTATTATAAACAGTGCTGCAATGAACATTGGGGTGCACGTGTCTCTTTCAGATCTGGTTTCCTCAGTGTGTATGCCCAGCAGTGGGATTGCTGGGTCATATGGCAGTTCTATTTCCAGTTTTTTAAGGAATCTCCACACTGTTCTCCATAATGGCTGTACTAGTTTGCATTCCCACCAACAGTGTAAGAGGGTTCCCTTTTCTCCACACCCTCTCCAGCATTTATTGCTTGTAGACTTTTGGATAGCAGCCATTATGACTGGCATGAAATGGAACCTCATTGTGGTTTTGATTTGCATTTCTCTGATAATGAGTGATGTTGAGCATCTTTTCATGTGTTTGTTAGCCATCTGTATGTCTTCTTTGGAGAAATGTCTGTTTAGTTCTTTGGCCCATTTGTTGATTGGGTCATTTATTTTTCTGGAACTGAGCTGCAGGAGTTGCTTGTATATTTTTGAGATTAATTCTTTGTCTGTTGCTCCATTTGCTATTATTTTCTCCCATTCTGAGGGCTGTCTTTTCACCTTGCTTATAGTTTCCTTTGTTGTGCAAGAACTTTTAAGTTTAATTAGGCCCCATTTGTTTATTTTTGCTTTTATTTCCAATATTCTGGGAGGTGGGTCATAGAGGATCTTGCTGTGATTTATGTCGGAGAGTGTTTTGCCTATGTTCTCCTCTAAGAATTTTATAGTTTCTGGTCTTACATTTAGATCTTTAATCCGTTTTGAGTTTATTTTTGTGTATGGTGTTAGAAAGTGTTCTAGTTTCATTCTTTTACAAGTGGTTGACCAGTTTTCCCAGCACCACTTGTTAAAGAGGTTGTCTTTTCTCCATTGTATATTCTTGCCTCCTTTGTCAAAGATAAGGTGGAGACAAAAATTTTTAAATGCTCTAAAGAGAACCACCTGGAGAGCTTAATAAAAATGAATTCTACAGCCCCATCTCCAGTCTCTCACTGTGGTGGATAAGGAATCAGTATCCAGCTGTTCCCATAACAGTATACAAGTTAATTTAATAATCACACCAGGAAAGCTATTTTAATAACTCAATTAAGTATTTCCTGAAATTTGATTAAAGGAAAATTATCACGTTAAACACTGTGTATAAGGACACAAAAAAGAATCAAAATATAACCCTTACCTTCAAAAAGTCTAGACACTGGTTGCCAAAAATAAAAAAATCAAGTCAGTATCAGATTAACTCTCAATCAGCATGCTCTCCAAGTTTCACAACTCTGTGGGGCAACATTCACAGAGAAAATAATGTGAGTGGTATCTCTTTGAAGCTATTTAACAGACTGCACTAGAGAGAAGAAAACTTGATAATTGTTACATACCAATTATATCTCAATAAAATGAGAGGAGAGCGAATGTCCCCCTTCACCTCTAGAGGACCATCCCTACCCCCTCCCCATGTATTCAGTCCATGAGTTATTGTCTCCAGGCTGGCTAATCAGAGGACAACAGCCTTTTTGCTGTTACCAAGTCCAGCCTCATACTGCTCACTGCACAACAGGTCGATAAATCAAGAGACAAGTTGTTGGGGCAACAACAGGAAGCCAACAGTTCAAGAAGATGGTGGACCTAGTGTCCCAAAGAACCATCATACCTGAGTTAGAATTCAGACTTCTTTTATACTAAAAGGGGAAGGAGTGTGGTTGGTTGTTGCAAACACCCATAAGAATTTTGCAGGAATACTTTATTCTTGCAACTGTCCACATAGGTCTGGTCATACTATTCCTATTAATCCTCAACAAGACAAATGTTACTCTATGTTCTGCAACTTTTTAATCTCTATATTAATGGGAAAATGCTATACCTTAAAAGGTCAGAGCCTTGAGAATGGACTATTCTGTATATTTTAGGCTATAGGCAACATTTTTTTAAAAGATTGATTGATTATTTTTAAACTGGATCTTCAGTGATGTGCACAGGCCTCCTCCAGCTGCGGTGAGTGGGGAACACTCTGATGCAATGCTTGGGTTTCTCACCACAGCAAACTCCCCCGTTTCAGAGCACAGGCTCCCGGATATGCAGGCTTCAATACTTGCAGCGCCTGGGCTCACTAGCAGAGGCTCTCAGGCTCTGAGGGTAGGGGTGAGGGGCTCAATAGTTGCTCCGAGGCATGTGAGATCATCCCAGGCTAGGGATCAAACTCATGTCCCCTGCATTGGCAGTTGGACTCCTAAACACTAGACCACCAGGGAAGCCCTGTAGGCGACAATCTAAACTTTTAGCAGAAATAGTAGAATACAAAGGTTAAAGGAAAGGAAACAGAACCAGTGTGAAGTCAGATTTGTTCTTCCCTGTTACATGGCTCAGGGATGAACATATGATGCAATTAGAGCCAATGAGATACAACATCTAGACTTCTGTTGGGAATGTGAGAAGGAGATATTCTGTTTTGTCTAACTGGATTTAAAGTTGAGAGTGAAACCTTAGAGCTATTAAGAACCATTTTGTCACCTAACCAGGAAACAGTCTTAGAAGAAAACAATATTTTAGAAAAAAAGAACTGGGAACTGTCAAGAGAAATTGGACTCTCATGGTATCAACTGAATGTTTCTTTCAAAAAACATTGAAAGCTAATTCCTATTCTGGACTTTTCAATTCTGTGAGCCAAAACAGGGACACAGAGAGAGAGAGAAAGACATATACCTTTCATTGTTTAAGCCAGCTTGAGTTGGAGTTTCTGTCACTTTGTAAGAGTTTTGGGGGGTTTTTTGGGATCACGCAGGCACTTGTGGGATCTTAGGTTCCCAACCAGAGATCAACCCAGCCCACAGCAATGAAAGCTTGGCATCCTAACCACTGAACCGCCAGGGAATTCCCAATAACACATCTTTCTTAAAAGCATGTTTCTCACCAACAAAATGAAAATAGTACCTGCTACTGGGCTTTGGTGGGGTCTGAGTATTTTGGAAAGCATAGAGCCTATTCACCTATGATGTATTATTCTTAATTCCTCTTTTTCCTCCTGCCTTAGTTCCTTGCAGGAGAACATAATATATAATGCTGTACCAAAAGTATATTTTCTTTACCAAATATGCCCGTTCTGTGTTCAGGGACTTCTGATCCCCATCTGTTCCACAGGATTTTTCGTATCATAGAATTCTTTGAAACCATATAAGCAAAGTTCTGTTTCAATGAACCACTTGTTCCCTAAGCCACAAAAATAGCTTCTGCAAACAGGGGCCTATGTTAAAAATGATATTTCTGAAAACAGTTTACCTGTGATATATGCCCACACACTTTGGAAATGAAATTGCCTAGTAAATTTGTTCCTGATGTTTAGTAAATTTTCATAACTGCTAATGAAAGTTTAAGTTCCTTCTAGTTTCTAGATCTTGGGACATGCTGCTCAAAAAAGACACAGCCATGTGAGAAACCAACAAAGAAAACCGTTTGGTCTTTACTCAAACAACAGATTTTCCTTTCAATAATCAACTGCTCGTTTTAATGCTGTAATTCTCTTTTTCCTTCATTTCTGCTTCTCCTTTTTTTCCATGACTCTTAATCCAGATTTGAAATTTCATTTTTTTATTTGATCTGTCTGCAATATTTATTCCTCAAAGCCATCATCAATGCCTTTGTCGAAACTTATCTGATGCCCATGAACATTAGAGGACAAAAAGATATCAGACGATAGGGAGACTTTAAAATTTAGGGAACAGAAACAATATTTTGGTATTTGAATTCTATCTCAGTGACGGTGTTACTTAAAAAGAAACAAAACAGCAATCCTGACCCAGCTTCCAGCAAAGAACCCATACCCCATCACATACTGACTGCTTTTCCCCAGAAACAAACTCTGCCTGGGGTTCACCAGCAAGGAGGGTGACATTCTTCTCTCAGTGCTCAAATAAAACCCAGCAAACTCTTCAAGTGTTCCGGTGAGGCATGTGGATAAACTGATTAAGGCATTTTAGCAACCGGCATTTCACGTGCCCGGTAAGGACTGAAATCCATTCCAGTGTCCCACTTTATACTCTGGTGCTACATGTGTATACAGAGCAAACCAGCCATTAAGAAAGAAGCCTTCGGACTTCCCTGGGGGCGCAGCGGAT
This sequence comes from Cervus elaphus, assembly GCF_910594005.1. Taxonomy (NCBI): domain Eukaryota; kingdom Metazoa; phylum Chordata; class Mammalia; order Artiodactyla; family Cervidae; genus Cervus; species Cervus elaphus. The sequence continues at coordinate 13,922,009 of NC_057839.1, read as the reverse complement.
GGGAGTCTCCCTGCCAATGGAGGGAACAGGATTGTATCCCTGAATCGCAAAGATTCCACATGCATGCGGGCAAGGGCTGGTGCAGCTTTGCTTCCCCGTCACAACTGAGTCCGCCCTCTAGAGCTTCTGCTCCGCAACCGCAACGGAGGAGGCCGCCCCGCAAAAAGAGGCCCAAAGCCCTGCAGGGAAGAGGGGGCACCAGCTCGCCACAACTGGAGAACGCCCTCACAAAGCCACGAGGACCCAGCGCAGCCAAAAAGAAAAGAAGAAGCTTTGCATCTTTCCACGTAATCCAAAATGAAGGCAAATTATAATGTGGTAATTAAATCAAAACCTCACACAAGAAAAAAAAAAAAAATCTATGGATAGGTACATGCAAAGCTACCTTCTTTTTAATTTTATTTTCCATTTGTTATGTTTTATTCCTCCGCCTTGCCAGTGCACGCTCCTTGTAATTCATTCTCCAGCTAAGCTGAACTTACTGCTGCAGACAGAACAACAAAAAGATGATGTCACCCTTAAGCCAAATTGCACTGTTATTTCAGGACCGCTCTCACTCATTTATCTCTGCCGACAACGCTCCACGGGAAGGTTTTCCAGGGCAGATGCGCGCTCCCTCGGCAACAAAAGTGGTGGAGAATGCACATTCATTTTCAAATCCTGAGAGGCAGAATTGAGTAAATCTTGAGATCTGAGAAATATATTGTGAAAAGGAGTCATCTAATGGCCTTCAATCTGATTATTTAAAAACCTCAACGAATCTTAAGTATGAAACACACACACCCCCGTTTTTTTCTCATTACAGAATTATTTTCACCTAAAAGCATGCTTTTGACCCACGAAAATATCGTGCAGACTAGTCTCTTTTGTAAACATATGCAGAGATGCTAAGACATGATTTTTCATTTTGGTTATCATTTGATTAAGAGTTTGGCAAAAATTAAGAAAAGATAACTGTGCAGGGTTCCATCAAGTGCACATAAACAGCTTCAAGATCAAATGCAGGAGTTAGAGATAAAGGAATGACATGACTTTCTGAAGAGGAAATCTAGCAATCAGAGAGACAGTATAAAACAGAAAAAGCAACCCAGAAAATGAGAGTAAAAAGAGAACCTAGAATAAACTGGCTTCATTTGAGGGGTACTTTCTCCCATAACTGCTCTTTTTCTTTCTTCCCCAGTTCTTTAGAGCAGTAGGTAATTTTTTAAGCTACATTTTCTGTTTTGTCTTATTAAAATATAATCCACACACATCACAAAAATTCCAATAGTACATAAAGGGATATAAAGAGTAGGAAATCTCTGGGACTTCCGTGGTGGTCCGGTGGTTGGGACTCAACGCTTCCGAGGCAGAGGGCTCAGGTTTGATCCCTGGTTGGGGAACTAAATTCCCACAAGCCACGCAGCATGGCCAAAAATTAAAAAAAAAAAAAAAAAGAAGAAGAAGAAGAATAGGACATCTCTCTCCCACTCCTGATTCCAGCTCCCTAGTATCTGCCTCTCTGCCACCTCAAGAAGGCAAATAGTGCCATAGACTCCTTAGCTATCTACTCAACACTGTGGATGACCATTTCAGAGTAATGTTTGAAAGTAAGTAAAATGAAGTGCAGACAATTACAAAGGAAACCAATTACATTGAAATATGATTCTATCCAGGAAGCCTTTAGGGGTCTCCAGGCTCCAGGATAAGAGCCTCTGCTCTTATGTTTCCCAAGCATGTACAATGGTGTGTGTATGTGTATCTATGCTTTCCCTCAAATGGCAGCGGGCCTTCTGCAGTGGGTGCTGCGGAGCTCTGCCCAGGTGCCCTGTCCAGCCGGTGCATCCATTCCCCACCTTCTGTCCGTGTTGGCCGCTGATGACTCACAGTTGTGCCCTTCTACAGGGAATCTTCCTCCCCACCCCCACACTTTGGCATGCCCAGCCAACACGGGGCAAGCAACGATTGGTTGACTCTGTGGTGCAATTTATGCTCCAGGCTAAAGCTGATATCCATTGAGACCATCCCCATTTTTTCCTGTCCTACCCCACTCCTCCTTCCCCTGGGAGCAATGCCCCCTAAAAGCCCAAGAATCCCTGTCTCAGTCTTTGCTTTCAAAAATCCAGACTCAAGGCACTCACTCACCATCCCTTACCTTGACTTTTCCATTTATCAATTTCTTGAAAGAGATTCCATGCCTGTACATATGAATCTGCTGCATTCTTTTAACAGCCACATGCTAATCCATTCAGTGGATTTACCATAATTAATATAGCACATTTCCAGCACAGTCATTTCCAACAGTTCCTCTCTGAGAACTTAAAAATCTAATTTTTACATGTTTAAATGCAATTACCAACCTACCACACTTTAAGCACAAATGGTCCTTGACTTAAGATTTTTTGACTTTACAATGGTGAAAAAGTGATACACCATTCAGTAGAAATCGTGCTTGGAGTTTCTAATTTTAATCTTTTCCCAGACTACCTATATATGGCCCAATGCTCTCTCTGATGCTGGACAGTGGCAGCAAACTCAGCTTCCAGTCAGCCACCTGATCACACTTACAATCATTCTGTACCCATAAAACCATTCCATTTCTCACTTTCAGTACAGTACTTTATTCAATAAATTACATCAGATATTTAACACTTTATTATAAGAGAGGTTGGGCTTCCCAGGTGGCACTAATAGTGAAGAACCCACCTGCCAATGCAGGAGACGTAAGAGACTCGAGTTCAATCCCCCGCTGGGGAAGATCACCTGGAGTTGGGCATGGTGACCCACTCCAGTATTCTTGCCTGGACGATGTCCATGGACATGGGAGCCTGGAGGGCTATAGTCCATGGGGTCACAAAGAGTCAGACACAACTGAAGCGACGGAGCGTGCATACACACATGAGAGAGATTAGAGGATTCTGCCCAACTATAGGCTAGTGGAAGTGTTCTCAACTCATTTAAGGTAGCCTAGAATAAGCTGTACTGTTGAAAATGCATTGTTAACAAATGATGTTTTCAACTTACGATGGGTTCACCGGGATGTAACCCCACTGGAAGTTGAGGACAATCCATTTCTAATCGGTTGCTGAGGAGTCTTTCTTCAACTTCATTAGCTACAAAACTTTAGAACTTTTCTATCTTTGGAGAAGAAAGTTTTATTCTCAAAACAATTTATATTTCAATTTGACAAACTATAAAGACTCAGCTGGCTCCTAACCTTTCTATCCCTCAATTCCCACAGCACCAGCCTCTTTAATACCAGATCAAGAAAAAAATCTCCATTCTAAACAGGAGAAAAACCAGGACCTACAAATACTTCACTTGAACCCGAGACTCTCCGGACTTCACCACTTGCCTCCTCACCAACACGAGTAGATGCTACTCGGGAGTCTGGTAAGAAGCTGCTGGATCCCATGCTCTCAGAGACCCGTGCTCGTGTTTGGTCATGTCTGACTCTTTGCAACTCCATGGGCTGTGGCCAGCCAGACTCCTCTGTCCCAGGCAAGAGTACTAGAGTGGGTTGCCATTTTTTCCTCCAGGAGATTTTCCCAACCCAGGGTTCAAACCCACGTCTCCTGCATTGCAGGTAAATTCTTTACCACTGTGCCACATGGGAAGTAGCAATCAATATTCACATGTTCCCAAGGACAGTTCAGTTCAGTTCAGTCACTCAGTCGTGTCCGACTATTTGCGACCCCATGGACTACAGCACACCAGGCCTCCCTGTCCATCACCAACTCCCGGAGTTTACTCAAACTCATGCCCATCGAGTTGGTGATGCCATCCAGCCATCTCATCCTCTGTCGTCCCCTTCTCCTCCTGCCCCCAATCCCTCCCAGCATCAGGGTCTTTTCCAATGAGTCAACTCTTCGCATGAGGTGGCCAAAGTATTGGAGTTTCAGCTTCAGCATCAGTCCTTCCAATGAACACCCAGGACTGATCTCCTTCAGGTTGGACTGGTTGAATCTCCTTGCAGTCCAAGGGACTCTCAACAGTCTTCAACACCACAGTTCAAAAGCATCAATTTTTCAGCACTCAGCTTTCTTCACAGTCCAACTGTCACATCCATACATGACCACTGGAAAAACCATAGCCTTGACCAGATGGACCTTTGTTGGCAAAGTAATATAGTGACTTACAATTTTTAAAGGTTATACTATAAGTTATTAAAAAATATTGACTATATTCCCCATGTTGTACAATACATCCTTGTTAATTACCTTATACCTAATGGTTCATATCTCTTACTCCTCGACCCCCATATTGCCCTCCCCATCAGTTTTTTTTTTAAATTTTTAAGCAGGGAGCAGGGTAGAATACACTTCCACTTTTTATAAAAATTATATACATATACATTTTTTTTTCTTATAGGAATAGCACGTATCTGATGAACACGAAAGAGAATGAGGAGGGAAACTGGATGGCTGGGGAACAGGAGCATAAGGGAGACCTTTTTTCACCATATGCCCTTTGTGCTCTTTGAATTTCATACCATGTGCTTTACCAATGAACGACTGAATACTGGCCTTCATTGAATGAAAACCAAGAATACTGCAGTGGGTAGCCTATCCCTTCTCCAGCAGATCTTCCCAACCCAGGAATCAATCTGGGGTCTCCTGCATTGCAGGCAGATTCTTTCCCAACTGAGCTATCAGGGAAGCCCCACTAATGAAGAACAGATAAATACAATTAAATTTTTTAAATGCAAGTGCTTTTTTAGTAGTATTTTGAATCATCAAGTACAGACAGAAAAGTAAAACAGGGCTCCAGATAGCAGACCTAGCTATTTCCAAAGTCCCCTCCAGTACCCAGAGGCTACATGAAAAGAAAGTGAAAGTGCACGTCACTCAGTCGTGTCCAGCTCTTTGCGGTTCATGGAATTCTCCACGCCATAATACTGGAGTGGGTAGCCGGTCCCTTCTCCAGGGGATCTTCCCAACCAAGGGACTGAATCCAGGTATCCCATATTGCAGGCGGATTCTTTACCAGCTGAGCCACCAGGGAAGCCCGAGGCTGCATGGTGTCCCTCAAAGAGCATCCCAGTGGGAATCAGACTTGGGCTTCAAGTCCACCCTCTGTAACCAACTCTCTGTGCTGCCCTGGACAAGTCACCTCAACTCTCTGATCATCTCTTTCCTCGTCTGTAAAATGGACGTGATAGTACTTGCAAGCTACACTATACAAAATAATGTTATTCTTATCGGAGAAATCTCTTAATGTCTCTGGGCCTCTTTTCTAATCTGCAAAATCGGAAAATTGGACAAAATGAGCCTTTAACATTACGATTCTGTTATTAAACAAAGTTGTCATTTAGAAGAATTCAGGCAGAACCATGGACTTGGCAAGTAAGTGAGGATCTCATTTTACTTATCTCAAGAGAGTGACCTCCAAGTCCAAAAAAGAAAATAAGATACATGTTTAGACTTAGAGATCTCAGAGGTGGGAAAAGGCTCCTTTCATCAAGGACAGCACCTCTTCTTTCCTTGATCCAGCCAACCCAGCAGGTGTCAGCCAGGCAACTTTTTTTTCTACCTGCCACTGAGTACAGAAGAAGCCCTATTGGGATAAAAAGGTTAGAAAATGTCACTCATAAAGAGGGAGGGACACGTTAATAATGTCAAATGATAGACTCCTGAGGGCTGACAAATAAATGGAAGGGCCGTGTAGGGAGGCCCATCCTAACTTCTGTATTCTGCTAAGAGATCATTTGTGTTGCTTCAGGAACTCCAGGGAGATGACAAGGTGGCAACAAAGAAGAGCACCATTGCACTACCCTATTTCTGAGAATTTCTGGTTATTGTTAAGCAAGAGTTTGGAGAAGTTAAACTGACAGGAAATAACACACATGTTGAGTTATAAGGTGGAAAATGTTGTGAAATTCATTTTCAGAAAAGTTCAACTGGAAGAGAGTGTGCTGATGTGATAGGGAGCAGAGCTCTCAACACCATCTCAGTGGATGGAAGACTCTTTTCCTGTCCTCCCTCATTTCCATGGGCTTGGAATAACTACCTAGCCACTTTGAAAAGTCTCTTCACGTCTTTGGCTTCAAAGAATGTTTCACTCTTAAATAAACCATGTTTGTCCTCTCAATCTTAGAACCAAGGCAGCCAACCCAATCTAAGGCATTTCAACAAATCACAGACCCTACCTGGACATGCAGAGAAGCTGGTAGGGATACATCCCCCAAAATGATGGTCTGAGACAAGAGAGAAGGAATATGGGCCTTAAGGCAGCAGAGGAAAAAGAGAATGGGATCTCAAATTTGAGTTGAAGGATTGCACTTTCTCTCTCTCTCTCTCTTTCTGGCCATGTGGCATCTGGACCAGGGATCAAATCAGCACCCCCAGGAGTGGAAGCCTGGAGCCTAAGCACTGAACTACCAAGGAAGTTCCAGGATTGCACTATCTCTATGAGAGGTGGGAGGAAATATTATTATTACATAAAAGATGCAGGACATAAGCGTTTGCTAAAACTTTCGGTGGGCTATGGAGCAACTAGAAATAGGATGGAACAAATGAACCTATTTATGAAACAGAAAGAAACAGACTCACAGATACAGAGAACAGACTTGTGGTTGCCATGGGCAGAAAGGGGAGGGGAGGGATGGATTGGGAGTTCAGGGTTAGTGGATGCAACTATTACATATAGAATGGATAAATAATAAGGTCCTCCTATGTACAAAGGGGACTCTATTTGATATCCTGGGACAAACCATAATGGAAAAGAATATAAAAAAGAACGCATATATTGATCAATTTGCTGTACAGTGATACAAATACAACATTGTGAGTCAATTATATGTCAGTAATAAACAAACAAATAAATAAATTATTCTAATAACTTTTAAAAAGAGATTAGCAAGAGAGGAGAAGGAGGGGGTTGCTTTCCAGGTGGCTCGGTGGTAAAGAATTCACCTGCCAATACAGGAGACACAGAAGACATGTGTTCAATCCCTGGGTCAGAAAGATCCCCTGGAGGAGTAAATGGCAACCTACTCCAGTATTTTTGCCTGGAGAATCCCATGGACAGAGAAGCCTGGTGGGCTAAAGTCCATAAGGTCACAAAGAATCGAACATGACTGAGCCAATGAACACACACACATGCAGGAAGGGTGGGAAGGAAGGATAGAAGGAAAGAATAAGATAGATACATATGCCTATGCTCAGAAAATGTACTAAATAGAAGTGTATCAACATATGGGAGATTTTTTTTCCTCTTATGGATTATCTGTGTTTTTTACAATAACCACATTTTATTTTATGTTCATTTATCGGAAATGTCATCATGCAAATGAGAACTATGTCTGGTGACCCTATTATACTTACAAGTACTTTAAATAATTTTCATGGAGCTCAAAATAAAATAGAAGAGAGAAAAGAAATCTGTTTGGAGCAGAGAAAGGTTTATCACAAAGGCCAAGCCAAGGAGAACAGGTGATTCATGCTGTAAAGACCCAAACTTCCCAATTGGGCTTTCAGACAAGGGTTTTTAAAGGCAACATTAGGGGAGAGGGTCCTAGGATGCATGCTCAGCTCGTGGACCTTCTTTGGATTGGTTGGTGATGACCCAACAGGGTGATATTTTCAGAATCTCAATCCTCTGCTTCCAGCTGCGGTCCGTGTGCTTGTGGTCAGCATGTAGTCACCACCCACCACCCTGGGTGAAGATCTCAGTTCCTACAAAACAGCTCAAAGAAATGCATCAGATTGTTATCAGTCCCCTTTCAGGAGGAAATAGGGGCACTGTCACTATTGTCCTAATTGTCCTAATTGTTAACTGTTTGAGCCTGCCCTTTAAAACTGGAGGAGACTTTTTTCCCCTATAAATAAGAAATAGGGGGAGGGGCACACAGAGGTGCTTTTGTACCTGGGAGGACCACTCAGGGTCCTGTTGGGTACCATTCCCACCTTTTCTTTGATCCCTAAAACTTCTATCCCACTTGGCTATAAATTGGAGCTTTCTGTGACCTCTTCCCTGGTGGCTCAGACTGTAGAGAATCTCCCTGCAATGCAGGAGACTTAGTTTTGATCCCTGGATGGGGAAGATCCCCTGGGGAAGGGAATGGCTACCCAATCCAGGATTCTTGCCTGGAGAATTCCATGGACAGAGGAGTCTGGTGGGCTACAGTCCATGGGGTTGCAAACAGTAGGACATGAATGAGTAACTAACACTAACATGATCTCTTCCCCTTTGGATTCAATTATTTCCTAGAACAGCTCACAGAACTCAGGAACACTTGCTTATGTTTACCAGTGTATTAAAGGATGTGATTAAGGATACAGATGAACAACCAGATGAAGAGATATGTAGGGCAAGGTCTGGAAGGGTTCTGAGCACAGGAACTTCTGTCCCCATGGAGCTGGCATGCCTCACTCTCCCAGTAAGCGGATGTGTTCAACCCACCTGGAAACCCCCCAAGCCCCACACTATTGGGATTTCATGGACGTTTCGTCACGGTGTGTGTGTGTGTGTGTGTGTGTGCGTGCGTGCGTGCGTGCGTGCGTGCGTGTGTGTGTGTGTGTGTGTGCACTCAGTCATGTCCAACTTTTTGCAACCCCATGGACTATAGCCCTTCAGGCTCCTCTGTCCATGCAGTTCTCCAGGCAAGAATACTGGAGCGGGTTGCCACTTCCTTCTCCAGGGCATCTTCCCGACCCAGAGATCAAACCTGTGTCACTTGTGTCTCCTGCGTTGGCAGGTGGATTCATAGCATGAACAATTACTATCTTCATTTCTAGCCCCTCTCTCTTGTCTAGAGAATGGGAGTAGGGCTGAACATTCCAAGATTTAATCATGGCTTGGCCTCTCTGGTGACCAGCCCCCATCCAGAAGTCTATTAGAACAACAGATGCTCCAGGACTGCAACCCGCCAGCCTCCTCTGTCCTCCACTATCTCCCGGAGTTCGCTCAAACTCATGTCCATTGAGCCAATGATGCCATCCAACTATCTCATCCTCTGTTGCCCCCTTCTCCTTTTGTCTTCAATCTTTCCCAGCATCGGGGTCTTTTCCAATCAGTCAGTTCTTTGCATCAGGTGACCAAAGTATTGGAGCTTTAGCTTCAGCATCAGTTCTTCCAATGAATATTCAGGATTGATTTCCTTGAGGAGTGACTGGTTTGATCCCCTTGCTGTTCAAGGGACTCTCAAGAGTCTTCTCCAACACCACAGTTCGAAAGCATCAGTTCTTCAGTATCCTACATTCTTTATGGTCCAACTGTCACAACCATACATGACCAGCGGAAAGACCATAGCTTTGACTATATGGACCTTTTTTGACAAAGTGATGTCCTATGTTTTAATACACTGTCCAGTTTTCCTTCCAAAGAGAAAGCATATTTTAATTTTATGGCCACAGTCACTGTCTGCGGTGATTTTGGAGCCCAAGAAAACAAAATCTGTCACTTGCTTTCTCATAGGGGAGCCTTAAGAGGTAGTAACAGTGGAGCTGTCACCAACCCCAAAGGAATAAGGGGAAGGAAAGCTTGCCTGAAGCTAGACATGTTGCTGAACTCAGGCTCAGCTGCTCACGGCTTACGGAGCAGACTCCGGGCGATGGTGGAGGACAGAGGAGCCTGGCAGGCTACAATCCACGGGTCGCAAAGAGCTGGACACAATTTAGCAACCGAACAACAGCAACTGTCATGTATCTTCCCTGAGGAGGAACCAGAACCCTGCCCGAGGGTCCACTTTTGTGTCTTGACTGCTTTTCCTTTGTCTCTTCGTTCCCTCCTTTTCCCATAAGCAACTGTTTGAATCTGCCCTTTGGAACTCAGGGAAGGTCAAGGAAAGTAAATAAAGCCTATTTCCTACAAACAGAAAACAGGGGACGTGGAGAGCATCTGTACTCAGGAGGGCCCCCACGGGGTCCTGATCTGTTTCAGAAAGAGAGTAGTTCAGAGTGAGCCACCTAGACAGGAGTGATGATCATCCGCTGAGGAATGCAGCAGCCTCTGACAACCTCCCAGGCAAGAACCAGAGAAATGACCCAGTGGAGCCTGACCCCACTCTCTCCTTCCCACCTCCTGCAAAAGGCCAAAGAATATAGGTGCCTTTGATGTAATCCACGCAGGACAGCCTCACAGGAGAGAGAAGAGTATGGAGAAAAGTGGAGAATATATCTAGAAGGGCACAGTGAAGAAATTCAACCCCTTTGCCCAGCTGAACAAGCTCAGTTCTATCCCCTGTGTAGGAAAGGCAGATACTTTAAGAAAATGCTTTAAGGAATTTTGAAACATTTTTCTTTCTTCCTGAATATGAGTTTAAATCATGACTTGCTAAGCCAAATCCTCTACTCTAAACCCCACAGAGCACAGACTATAACAATGCCAACCCAATAAAAAAAGACATTTAATAAAGATCAGAAATGTGGAATAACTCACAGTTCTTAGTAAACCCAAGTGCCCTACTATAAACTTTCAAATGTTATGGATGACTTTTTGAGATTACATAGAAGTTATAAGGACAAGGAAAGCAAAAGAATGGTAATAGGAGCATACATAGTTCATGGAACATTTCTTCTATTTTCCATCTTTCATCTCTGCCAAGGAGAAAGTTTATTGGACAGAAAATAGAAGAACAAGCATTCAAATGAAAGACCTAAAAGCCCAAACTGGTTTAGAGATTCTAACAGAGCACCTGGATTCACTACATCAGTACCAACCTTCCAGTTCTGACAAACTACATCCCAGCCTAATACTGGAAGAACTTGGCAATAAAATGAGCTACTGTTTGTTATCTCAAAAGAAATGAGCTACTGTTTGTTATCTTAGAAACTGGGGTAGGGATGGATGATAGAATTCTCAAACAAGTTATCAAACATGATCCTGAACACACAGAGAGAAACAGGAAGCACTCAAACATGCCTCGGTGTCAAGAAAGGCCAAGTCATGATTTAATGAATTCCCAGCACTTCCTTCCTTCTCCAGATTGTGCCAGATTAGTAAATCAGAGAAATCTGCTGACACTCCGCTTCCAAATTTGAGATCAGAATTTGATAGAGACCCTCACATTGTGAACAAGATGGACGAATGTGGCTTGGATGATCACAAAGATAAATAATAATTATGAATCAATGTCAGCCCAGAGTCTTTGGTGCCACAGAATTCTGTCTTTAGCCCTGACCTGTGCATTGAGCAAATAGCTGAGTGTACAGCCAGCTTGCTTTTCTTCTTCTTCAATGGCTGGAAAGATAGCCAAATATATTGAATGACAGTGTGGATCCAAAGGCCATAACAAACCAAATTCAACAATAAAACCCTTAATTGGAATAAATGCAAAAGCCTACACTTACATTGTTTGATACATAAAAACAGAATCAGAAAAACAGGACTAGGCTTCCATATAAAAACAGTCATGTTTTACTTCTTGCTTTTATTTCTTCTCTCTTCCAAAGCCTACCAAAATGACAGTAGGTAATTTTTTAATAAAATTATAAATCATAAGAACAAAAAGAATGAGAGGGAATAAATAGAGGACATGAGATGTGGGACTTCCCTGATGGTTCAATGATTTACAATCCTGTACTTCCAATGTAGGGGGCACCAGTTTGACCCCTGGTCAAGAAACTAAGATTCCCCCATGCCAAAAACCCTTAGAAAAAAACAAAACCCTTAGAAGGAAGGAGATGTGAGCAATAATACAGAAGATGGAAAGCCTACAGTAACTGATTTGGCAGAACCCACCACCAGATAGCTCAGTTAGTAAAGAATATGCCTACAATGCAGGAGACCTGAGTTTGATTCCTGGGTCAGGAAGATCCCCTGGAGAAGGAAATGGCAACCCACTACAGTATTCTTGCCTGGAGAATCCCATGGACGGAGGAGCCTGGTGGGCTACAGTCCATGGGGTCGCAAAGAGTCAGACACAACTGAGCAACTAACACTTTCTTTCACTTTCACCACCAAAGTACCTGCAAAGAGGGATGCCAGTGATAAAGCAGCCATTTCCACATGAAGAACCCTGGAAAGGCCTCGGACCAGGAGGCCCAGTAGTGCAGAAGAGACTGGTGAGGCTCAGAGTGAGAAGTATATGAACATATGAATAGAATGAGATGCTCCATGAAAGTGTGTTTCCATTCACTGAGGAGGTTCAGGCAGAATTTAGACAGCCACTAATCAAATGTATTATAAAAGTGATTCAAGATTTGGATAGAAACTTGTCTCTGACAACCTTTAAAGTCCCATCACCTCTGAAATCCTATGATTCTAATCCTGTAAACTGTGATGTTGAAGAAGACTCTTGAAAGTCCCTTGGACTGCAAGATCAAACCAGTCAATCCTAAGGAAATCAGTCCTGAATATTCATTGGAAGGACTGATGCTGAAGCAAAAGCTCCAAGACTTTGGTCACCTGATCAGAAGAACTGACTCATTGGAAAAGACCCTGATGCTGGGAAGGATTGGAGGCAGGAGAAGGAGACGACAGAGGATGAGATGGTTGGATGGCATCAGCGACTGGATGGACTTGAGTTTGCATAAGCTACAGGAGTTGGTGATGGCCAGGGAAGCCTGACGTGCTGCAATCCATGGAGTCGCAAAGAGTCGGACTAGACTGAGAGGCTGAACTGAACTGTAGACAGGACTGCAACGGATTTGGTAACTTTATGCATGCAGTTCCTACAAGAGTCCTACAGGTGGCACTGTGGTTTAAGACGAGAATCGGCAATGGCTCCTGCCTGATTCTTCTGGGCTCTTCTATTGACTAAGGAAAAAAGCAGATCCATCTAGTCAAAGCCATGGTTTCTCCAGTAGTCATGTATGGATGTGAGAGTTGGACCATAAAGAAGGCTGAGCGCTGAAGAACTGATGCTTCTGAACTGTGGTGCTGGAGAAAACTCTTGAGAGTCCCTTGGACTGCAAGATCAAACCAATCAATCCTAAAGGAAAGCAAGCCTGAATATTCATCGGAAGGACTGATGCTGAAGCAATAGTTCTAGTGACGTGTAAGCCTTTGACTGTATTAGTTTGGTCACCCTTCTTGGTTCAAGCCTTCTTCCTCATTCATATCGCAGTTGTGACACTTCACCATGTTTGTCATTCAGGGACAACAAAATAAGTCATACATCAAAGCAACTGTTCTTTCACATCCCAAATGTCCTGCTTCACTATCTGTCCTGCCCTTTATCTCAGGGCTCCTAAGAGTGTGGGACTCTACAAGCTTTATCCCCCTAGATTTAAAAATCAAGAACAAAATAAACACCATATTTTTTCAAGTGTATGTTTAGGCCAGTAACTCAAAATATGATGTCTTTGCTCCACTTCCCTTTTCCATAGCTAAAGATTTATGCTCTGCTTTTTAAAAGCTATTTACTTAATGTCTAGCTCTTCCTGACAAATGTTGCCATTCATCAATACTGTAAAATTTGGTTTATTTCTCTTATCGGTTTCATATTTACAAGGTCTTTGGGGAATTTCTGCTACTCACCAAGGAATGTCTCCAACAACTCCATCAATTCCATAGATTCAAAAGGCTCCTACATTCAGGTCTCAATTCCAAGAAAACTTCTTACCATTTGGAATCTATAAAACTGTTAAATCCACTCACTTTCGGCAAAACTAGCCCCTTCCAACCCACTCATGGGGGTTATTATTGTTGTTTAGTCACTAAATAGTGTAGGGGAGCACCAAATGTCTTTAGTCTAACCAAAAGCCCAGACTGCCTCCCTTTTTTATGTTGAATCTAGCCTAGTGGAGTGAGAAAAAAAAACTTCATACTTCTTTTTTGTTATTTTCACTACTTTGTTGTCTTTTTCAGATTCCAGGTATAAGTGATGGTGGGGGTGGGGGTAAGAGGTACAAACTATTACATATGATATAAACTATGAGAACATATTGTACAACACAGGGAATATAGCCAGTATTTTATAATAGCTGTTAATATAAATGGAGTATAACCTTTCAAAGTAATCACTATATTGGGGCTTCCCTGGTGGCTCAGTGATAAAGAATCTGCCTGCCAATGCAGGAGACACAGGTTTGATCCCTGGTCCAGGAAGATCCTACATCCTAGACTCGGAGCAACTAAGCCCGTGTGTCACAACTGTTGTGCCAACACACCTAGAGAGTGTGCTCCACAACAAGAGAAGCCACCACAGTGAGAAGCCCACACACCACAACTAGCGAGCAGCCCCCACTCCCTGCAACTAGAGAAAAGTCCGCTCCCGGCAACAAAGAACCAGCACAGCCAAAAATAAGTAAGTAAAACAAATTTTAAAACAATTACTATATTGTACACCTGTAAACTGTATAATATTTTATCCCACTGCTGCTGCTGCTGCTGCTGCTAAGTCACTTCAGTCGTGTCCGACTCTGTGTGACCCCATAGATGGCAGCCCACCAGGCTCTTCCGTCCCTGGGATTCTCCAGGCAAGAACACTGGAGTGGGTTGCCATTTCCTTCTCCAGTGCATGAAAGTGAAAAGTGAAAGTGAAGTCGTTCAGTCTTGTTCGACTCTTTGCGACCCATGGACTGCAGCCTACCAGGTTCCTCCGTCCATGGGATTTTCCAGGCAAGAGTACTGGAGTGGGTTGTCATTGCCTGCTCCGTTTATCCCACTATATTTCAGTTAACAAAAAAAGATATGTGATCACCAAATGCAAAAAAAAAAAAAAAAAAGCTCATACTAATTCTTTTATAACTAAATTTTCCATTGTAGTGGCATCCTTGTCACCTATTCCAAGTATTTATCCTACTTACCTTGGTCCTTTATAGGCCCAGGCCCTCAATATCTGATTGACTCAGGTTGTTCTGTTTGTTTTCTGAACTGTCCTTTCTACTAATTTGATCTAAACCAAAGACTATGACATACTCCATCTGTCCTAATTCTTATACCAACTTTCTAGACTTGGTCTTTCTTTTTCTGGAGAGTACAGAAATAATTTATGTCCTACTTAGAGCAATTAGTAAGGACATACAGAAACACCTATGAATTGTTTCTCTCACAGAAGGAAGGGTAGCACCTGGCTAGTTAGTCCTCCAACTAAATCATTTCTATTGTTTCAAAAATATTCTTAGCATCGCCAACATTATTTGTGCAATGTGTACCCCTCCACCTCTATATCAAAAAACGAAAAGCTTTCGAAGGAGTGCTGTGCATTGGGCATACTTTTAAAAGTTATTGGTTATATTTTGGCTGCGCTGGGTCCTCGGTGCTGTGCATGGGCTTTCTCTAGCTGCGGAGAGCGGGGGCTGCTCTCTAGTTGCAGTGTGTGGGCTTCTCATTGCAGTGACTTCTTGTGGAGCATGGGCTGTAGGCATGCGGGCTCAGCGCACAGGACTTAACTGCATGTGGGATCTTCCCAGACCAGGGATCGAACCTGTGTCCCCTTCATTGATAGGCAAATTCTTAACCACCAGACCACCAGGGACATCCAAGGCATACAAATTTGTTTAAAATTTCTTATGATCTTGTCATGTTCATAGCTCATACTTAAGCCCTTAAATGACTTACGAAAGGGGGGTTAGTGCTCTAGTGATCCTTGTAATCTACTGCTATAAGACAAATTACAGTGTATTGAAAAGAGAAGAATTTAAACTTTGTCGATTCAAATTAAGCATTCAAGGCCCCATTTGAGCCAAATTCATTAATGCTGTGTTTAAACTGTGTGCTAGGAGACCCTAAGGATGAAACAAACCAGCATCTCCGTGTGTAATTCATGCATTTTAAATACAGCTGTGGCTTGCATCAAACCAGGATGCGGGCGAAGCTTCTAAAGCTGATGAAAGAGCTGCTCAAGAAAACATAAAAGGTCTTAGTTTCAAAGGCAAAAAAAAAAAAAAATTCAACAACTTGAGCCTATACTTGCTTCAAGAAACTCTGCAGTGAAAATTAAAACAAACAAAAACAGCTTAATAAATGCTCCAGAATTAGTTTCTCATTAGGGCACGTGGAAGGGTACTAGGTCTCTAAAAGTCTAGTCAAAAAAGCCAACATTCTCTACTCTGCAGCTGCTCTGGTTTTTGTCTCCTGATGTTTATAGCAAGAATAAGGCTAGAAATACGAAGATAAGAACCTTTGACTAGGGTTTTATAAGATTATCTCATGTGAAGTGCAATTTTATATGCACTTGGCCTGCTTGATCAATTAAGAAATAATTTGGAAAGCATTTTTTAATATTTATTTGTTTGATTGCACTAGTCTTAGTTGTGACATGCAGAATCTTCAGTTGCAGCATGTGAGATCTAGTCACCCCCACCCCCACCAGGGACAGAACCTGTGCCCCCAGCATTGGGAGTGCAGAGTCTTAGCCACTGGATCACCAGGGCAATCCCTGGAAAGCTTAATACTGTGCAAAATCTGTTCCTAGGGTCACCTCTCTAAAAAGAAATCAAGCTCCAAAGCAAGAATATCACCTCCCTATTTCACTCTTGTTTCTATGAGAAGCCAAAATTCAGCTTGCTTTAGTTCAATTTATAGAAGCTTTTCCATGTTCATACCCATCACAAGAAGGAACTGACTTGTGAATGGTACATAAAGTTAGAACATGCAAAGCGTACAAGAATGTCTGTATGTTTGTGTGTGTTAGGTTTTTTCATGTCAAGGCAACTTCAATTTGAGTACTGGAGGATTTACTGTGTGTTGCACACGGGATTAATAAAATAGGAATCTGGGCTAAGTGGCCAGGCACCGTGGGGCGCAGCGGAGCAGGACAGTAGGTGCTACAGGGCCTGGAGGGCAGTCCCAGAACTAAAAGGCACTGACGCAGTGGCGGTGACGTGGGACGCGGGCTGCCAGCGCCGGCAGCTGGACGCTCTGCCTCTCCATCCTTACGGTGACTCAGCAACTCTCTCTCTTCAGTTTGTTAGGCTGAAACAACCACCTCACCGCTAGAACCAACCACCCCACTCCAAATGTCTTTCCTCTCCCTCAGGGCTGACATCAGTCATGGCTGCTGCTAGTTCATGGTTCTATGTCCTCCTGGCATTGATGTACTGCCTTCCGTGGGGGGAATCCACACCTGCTTCCTGTATCACTCGGTTGTCTCTTTCCCTTTATTGCCAGCACAAATTCTTGAAAGAGAAAACTGCTTGACTTAGTAACTATAGGCTACCTCAGGGCTTCTCTGGTGCTCAGTAGTTTAAAAAAAAAAAAAAAATCCACCTGCCAATGCAAGAAATGCAGTTTCAATCCCTGGGTCAGGAAGATCCCCTACAGAAGAAAATGGCAACCCACTCCAGTGTTCTTGCCTGGAGAATCCCATGGACAGAGGAGCCTGGCGGGCTACAGTCCATGTGGCCACCAAAGAGTTGGACAGAGCGCTAAACAACAAGCAACAACATAGGCCACCTCATAGGCCTCTAGCCCAGTGGCTCTCAAATTAGGGCATGAAATCACCGGAAGATTTATTAAAACACGGATGGCTCACCCCTAGAGTTTCTGATTCAATAGATCTCTAGTGGGATCCAATCATTTGTGTTTCTAACAGAGCCCCCAAGTGACTCTGATGCTTCTGATCTAGAGATTACACTTTAATTAAAAGTCCCTCTGTAGCTACAGGTTGATGGTTCCTTATCTGTAGGCAGGGTGATAAGTGATATGATTTAGAATATATGGCCACCTATAAATAAGGACCTTATCAGTGCCAGTTTCCTCAGCAGGAGACTCTGAACAGAAAAGTTTTAATATGGTCTATGGATAAGCAAGCTCTGACATGTTCCCTGTCTACTCTTCTTCTAAGTCAAGTTCTACAGCATTCAATGAGTGTCATTTATATGCCACACCTTTAACGTACTAAGCATTGGAAATACCAAACCAGATGATGTTAAATTATCACCAGGGACTCAGCTAAATCATTTTAATAACATAAAAATCAAGATAAATGTTTGCATTCCCTTTTGGATATAAAGACACATCAGAAGAAAACTACAGAAATCCTCGTTTCCTTTCCAGTCATATTGTGATAGAAACAGAAAAAGTGTATAAGTGAGAAAAGCACATTCAAAAAAGTTAACTAAGATAAGGGGCTTCCTGGGCCTTCCCTGGTGGCTCAGTGGTAAAGAATCTGCCCACCAGTGCCAGAGACTGGAGTTCGATCCCTGACCCAGGAAGATCCCACATGCTGTGGAGCAACTCAGCCCACTGGCCACAACTATTGAGCCTGTGCTCCAGCGCTCAGGAACCGCAACTACTGAGCCCACACGCCACAGCTACTGAAGCTCAGTACCCTGGAGCCTGAGCTCGGCAACAGAAGACGCCACTGCAATAAGCAGCCTGGGCAATGCAAGGAAGAGTAGCCCCCACTCGCTGTAACTAGAGAAAAGTCAGCACAGCAACAAAGACTCAGCACAGCCAAAAATAAATAAATAACAAAAACTATTAAAAAAAAAAAAAGATAGGGGGCTTCCCTGTTAGTACAGTAGTTGAGAACCCGCCTGCCAATGCAGGGGACCCGGGTTCAATCCCTGCTTTGGGAAGATCCCACATGCCCTGGAGTGACTAAGCCCATGAGCCACAACTAGAGCTGGAGAGATGCAACTACTGAGCTCACATGTTGCAAATACTGAAGCCCCCTCGCCTAGAACCTGTTCTCTGCAACAGAAGAAGCCACTGCAGTGAGAAGCCCACACACCGCAAAGAAGAGTAGCCCCTGATCACTACAACTAGAAAAGCCAGCACAGCCAAAATACATAAATCTTTTTTAAAAAGAAAGAAAGAATAAGTTACAAGCAACTCAATTTCTAACTCTGAGTAAAACCAAAGTATATTTTGATGGGGACTTCCCTGGTAGTCCGATGATTAAGACTCTGAGCTCCCAACACAGGGGTCCCAGAGTTCAATCCCTAGTCAGGGAACTAGATCCCTCGTGTCACAACTAAGACCTCGAACAGCATCCAAATAGATAAATAATAAATAATTTTTGAAGTCTATTATAGTGGAAACAAATTAGGCTCTGTGCTTTCAAATCTGAGTTGCATGCAAAAGAGTCAAGTAAGCACATCTTAAAAGGAGGAGGTGTCCAGCAGATCTGTTTGGGGCAGGAAAAAGCCACATATATACAGGTTTTAGAAAAGGTCACATTTAACCAGCCTGTAAAGTTGGTGCTGTGAAGAATAGTTTGTACTATTTTTCCCTGATCGGAGAACCCCAGAAGATCAAGCAACAAACTTGTCTCCTTCTCTAGTCTAGATTGCAGTCTCTTCCCTTCTCTAACTTTCCTGAAGCATTCACTGCCTAAATTCACCATGGATTGTGTTGTGTTATATCGTCCTCTAGTGGTTTCAAAAATTTCCTATCTCCCATTTTTAAGAACAGTATTTATCACAGAGCCATACACATACATGATGCTTAACATATGTCTGTTAAATGGATGAAAATGACTAACAGAGATCCTACAGATGACTGCAAACAGATAAGACAACCTATCTCAACATCCCTGGAAGAACGAGTATTCTCCTAAGCAGGAGTATTTCAGGCTCAGGTCACTTATGCCATCCCAGGCTTTCCTTTAAAGTACATAATGCTTGCATAGTTTCAAGAAAATCCAATGTAACTTTGGGCAGTACAACAGCCTGAAAGTGCAAAAATTCCCAAAATGGTAACTACAAGTGAAATGTTTGAAGTTGGTCTCCATTCCAGAATATTGTGACCAAAAAGCACTTTGGAGTGAGGCTTCACATCTCAGTCATATCTTAATAACACCTCACTGAATAAGGAAACCATATAAGTTTATGGCTTATTAATCTTTTTTTAACCCAGCAAAATGAATTTGTTTGGAAATAGCAGAGAAATTGCAATTTGCAACATGCAAACCAGAGACTCAGTTCAGTTTAATTGCTTAGTGGTGTCCTACTCTTTGCGACCCCATGAGTCGCAGCACGCCTGGCCTCCCTGTCCATCACCAACTCCCGGAGTTTACTCAAACTCATGTCCATCGAGTTGGTGATGCCATCCAGCCATCTCATCCTCTGTCATCCCCTTCTCCTCCTGCCCCCAATCCCTCCCAGCATCAGGGTCTTTTCCAATGAGTCAACTCTTTGCATGAGGTGGCCAAAGTATTGGAGTTTCAGCTTCAGCATTAGTCCATCTAGTCAAGGCTATGGTTTTTCCGGTGATCATGTATGGATGTGAGAGTTGGACTGTGAAGAAAGCTGAGCGCCGAAAAACTGATGCTTTTGAACTGTGGTGTTGGAGAAGACTCTTGAGAGTCCCTTGGACTGCAAGGAGATCCAACCAGTCCATCCTAAATGAGATCAGTCCTGGGTGTTCATTGGAAGGACTGATGCTGAAGCTGAAACCATGGACTAGTCCCTCCTTAATCTTTCTTTTGTGTCAGCTTGCTAAATTGTGTGTTTGGGTTTGTTTTGGTTTTTTTGTACTTAATGTATCCATTCAGTAGGTATTTGTTGTTCTGCTATGTGCAAGGCATCCTGATGTTAGTTAGGGATGAGCTGGAGATACAAATGAGACTCACCCTTGCTTTCAGACTGCTTACCCCATAAAGAGAAATTAGAGTCCACACTGAGAGTGATAGAAGAGAAGTTTTAGGAGTTCAAGGAAGGACGAGGTCCCCTCTGAAATAATTCTCTCTGAATGTCTGGCACATACCTTTCAATCCGGATTGAAGACCGCTCAACAGCAAACAAACAACAGCAAATCAATAATGACCAAGAGTTGATATTATCATCTTTATTGCAACTGTGACGAAGGACAAAAAAATCCCACTCCTGTTCTTCAGATAACAAAAATACCACTGGATTTCAACCCACGAGAAAATATTCACTCAGAAATTTCCAGCTTTAAAATACCTTACTAGGTACTGAAATGCTAAGATATTGGCTCTGCCCTGAGAGAGTTCATCACATCATGGGAAACCTGCTCAGGATTAACAGTTACACAGTATGTCAGAGCAGAGATCCTCTGAATGACTCTCAAATTAAAGCTCAGCTCTTTTTTCCCTTGCTCTGTCAAAATATTTTGTATATAAAAAATAAAATAAATAAAAATAATAAAAAATTAAAAAAACAAAAACAAAAAAATAATAAAATAAAAATATAAAAACAAATTTTATAAATATCCAGGGGTTAGTATTGAGATTTTTTTTTTAGGCTTATCTTTTTTTGCTGGAAGAAAATACTGCAAAACATTTATTGACAAAGAAATGGTGTAATCAGAATACAGAAAAATTCCTACAACTCAGTTTAAAAATACAAATCACCTAATGAAAAATTGGGTGAAATATTCAAATAGACACATCTCAACAGAATAATGGCCAATAAGCAAATGAAAAACTGCTCAACTTCTTATTAGTCATTGGGGAAATGTAAATTAAATGAGATAGTACTATATACCTATCAGAATTGTAAACAGTTACAATTGAATGATTGATACCACCAACCACAGTGAGGATGTGTAGCAACCAGAACTCATATGCTGCAGTAAGCCTGTAAGACAAAACAGCTACTTTGGAATAAGGCTGGCATGTTCTTAATAAACTAGAACATACACCTACTCTGTGACTTGGCAATTCGACTCCCAGGAAAAAAAAACACCTTTCTACATAAAGACCTGTACAAGTATGTTTAAGGCAGTTTTATTCACGATACCCCAAAACTGGGACAACCCAGGCATCCATCAGTAAGAGAATGCATAAACGGTGTTAATTTGTACACTGAACCAAAAGTACCAAAACACACAGCAAGAAAAAATAATAAACTACCAATCTATGAAGCAACTATGAGGACTCTTAAAAACATTATGCTGAGTCAAGAAGCCTTTCTCAAAAGAGAACATGCGGCAGGATTCCACTTATGTGTAGTTCTAGAATAGTCTAATCTACTCTCTGGTGGGGAAAAAAATGAAAGTAGTTGCTTCCTCTGTTGGAAGTCAGACTGATTGAGAAGGAACATGAAGGAACTTTGAGGGGTGATGGGAATAGCCCATAACTCGATAGAGGTGTGGGTTACAAATATTTGTCAAAACTCAGCAAATGTACAGTTAATATGTGTGCATTTCATTGTATATAAATTTTATATCAAAAGAAAAAAATGGTAAGCAAATATTGAACTTTAGTTGATAATAAGCATGCTGGGCTTCCCTGATGATCTAGTGGTTAAGAATCCACTTTGCAACACAGGGGACGCTGGTTCAACCCCTGGCCTGGGAAGATCCTACATGCCACAAGGCAATTAAGCCCATTAGCCACAACTCCTGGGTCCATACGTCCCAGAGCCTATGCTCCACAGCTAGAGAAGCCACGGCAAAGGAGAAGCCCCCACTTGCCGCAACTAGAGAAAGTCCACACGCAACAGCAAAGACGGCACAGCCATAAATAAACAAATAAAAATTTAAAATAATAACAAACATGCTGAAGAACTTAGGAAAGGCCTAGATTTGCCCCTTTTAATTGCTGATGTGAGTGTTTTAAAAGGGTCTGACACAGGTTGGGTTCTCCAGGCACAGACACTGGTTTGGAATTTGCACACAAAGTATTTATGAAGCATCGACACCTAGGACAAGCGTGGGAGGGAAGCAGGACTGGGCAGAGAGAAGAGTGGAACTTCGATCCAACCTGCTCGGAACCTCAACACCAGGATGTGCTCTGGGGTGCATATGATCTATCAGAGGTGAAGAGCACTGAGACACAATGGCCAAGCCCTGTAAGCCCACCTCAGTCAGCCATGATTGCAGACCACCCGTGGAAGCTGAGGCCACCCAAAAGGAGCTGACAACCGAGGACTGCAAGCTGACAGCTGGACAAGTCCCGCCTTGAAGTGGGATCTGGGACACACAATTCTGTGCCCGCCACAGCCTATTTCCTGTTTTAATTTGCGTTTCTTTCATAATTAATGACGCTTTTTAAAATGGATTAAAGTGCAAATCTAACCATGCTCTAAGACCTTTCCAATCTAATGTGCAATCGTGTCTCCAAATAAGGAGCCACTGAAGGCTTTGGCATCTTAAAGCAACTTTGAACCCGGGTACAGTAGAATGGAAAAGATAGGGATGAAGTTGGATGGGAAAGGAAGGACAGAAACAAATTAAGGAGAGAGAAGGGAGGTTGAAACGTTACATCGTCTGGGAACACAGGGTCAGTCACTGAACGTTCCAGAATAGGGGAATAGTGTGATGACATGGTCATCTGGCACAGGGATTCTACCAGAATATGTCAGCACAGCTGACAACAGATGAGCTTTCTCTAGCCGTCTTTTGAGTGTGACCTTTCTGACTTCTTCCTCCTCTGGTTTTCACTGGCCAACCTCCCAACCATCATGAATAAGGTAAGGTGAAAGACTAGTGTGGCATCAACAAGCGGCGGTTCAGCAAATACAGAGGACAGTGTAGACATCGTACCTCAACATGGCCCGGCAAAGAACCCAGGCTGGAATTAGAGTCAAAGGAATTTCCTTAGTGTATAATTTTTTTTAATTTTTTTTAAATTTATTTTTTATATGAACAAAAGATAAGTCCCTTAAGAGAAAAATGAGAAAGATCAGAAAACAATTTCCACACACTTGAAAATGAAGCAGAAGGGTCAAGAAATATGTCAAAAGATGTTCAAACTCAGTGTTGAAAAAAAGTTTTGCTTTAATTAAAATACCAGTGACATACAGTATTTTAACCCTTAAAATTGTCCCCAATCTTTGTCCTTTTATTTTATTTTTCTTTGGGGGTATCCAAAAATGCAGGGAGCATGAACCTCAGGTTTGCATCATGTTGTCTTGCTTCCTCCACCCCCAAATCCCATGGAGATGATGCATGTTAGCCTAGATGTATGCTAACATGCCAGTGAGGGTTTGGGAAACCCCCGTCTTTTAATAGAGCTGCTAGCCCAACCTTGTCCTAGAGGGAAGCGGTATCTTTGTTATGTGTTAGTCGTTCAGTCACTTCCAACTCTATGCAACCCCATGGACTGTAGCCCACCAGGCTCCTCTATCCATGGAATTCTCCAGGCAAGGATACTGGTGTAAGTTGCCATTCCATTCTCCCGGTATCTTCCCGACCCAGGGATCAAACCCAGGTCTCTCACATTGCAAGCAGATTCTTTACTATCTGAGCCACCAGGCAGCAAACAAATCTTCCCTCTGTTTCAGAGAGAAATATTATCTGTCTTCCAAGGTTGTTTGCTACACAAACATCCTTGAAAATAGTCTGGGGCAAAAGCTATCCATGCTCCTGCTCAGAAGACATGCAAAACACAACAGACCCAAAAAGAATTGCCTTCCAACAAATTTCTTTTTTTAAGTTTTTTTTCCACAGTGTGTTTCTACCAGTTAAATTTCCCATCAGTTTGAGAAGGGTAACATGGTATTTTTCTCCATTCTGTGGTATAATTGGTACTGGCACATAGGAGGCCTTGAGTGAATATTTCCTTTATGATTACTGGGTATATGTGTGGATGAATGGCAGGATAAATTCTTGAAAAACTTGGGACATAATTATGACAAAACTTCTAGATCCACTGTTCTGCTAGTTGAAAATGTCAAAATAGCAATTATTTCCCTCTGTCTCCTCATTTGCATCCTCCCGATCATGCCTATAGTGTTTTTCATTTTTAGCTGCCCACATTTAATGTCTGCTAAAGAGATTACAGACTAATGTCCCTAAGTGGTAGCACCTCAAACCCTTAAAAATACCCAGTGCCTCCTTTTATAGCTTAGCATTTGTATTGCAAGCTCAGTATCTCCCTTAGAATTTCAGGGCACACACACTTTCATTCTTCTTCCTACCTGGTCAGGATGGATAAGGAATTACTGAACATTGTCTCGTATTCTTTTTCCACTTTCAAATAGACAATAAGAATATGTTTGACATCAAATGAAGTCATCTGATGAGTGTGGGGCAGCTTTCTCCACTATGGTGCAACATTTTAGGAGTTGATTTTTATAAGCATCATAATGTTCCCCACTCACACTGTGAGTGAAATAAAATGCACTCACAAAATCTATGAGCTGATTACTGTTCTTAAAGGGTTGCTGCCATATCACTGTACCATTCAGTGATTTAATTACCAACAGCAACCTCCATTGTGACTAGTTTAGGCAGGAATTTATTGAGGGGTATTAGGTAAATCACAGGACTTCTTGGAGGACCAGAGAGCCAGGCTCTGAAGCTAAGCAGCCAAAAACAAGGTCCAACATATCATGGAGGCCATTCTGCCCAAAACACCAATGCCATGGCCACTTGGCACCAAGGACATCCAGAAATGGACACCAGAAGGTCTGCCACCACTCTTCCAAAGTCCTGGGTCCGTTTACCCAAGTAGAACATCAACTCTCGATTTCCTGCCTCCTCAGCTGAGGTCAAGTTATGCCTGGATAGTCTGATTGGTGAAAAACCCAGGTCACATTCCCAAACCCCAGGTGGAAGGAAGTCTGGGAATGTGAGGGCTCTGATTTCAACCTTGAAAAGTTAGACCATATAATGTGGGAAACGACTCAAAATAGTTGTAGTCTTGCAACGGACATTATCATCAATAAGTCCTTTGCCCATGCCCCCTTGATCTCTTTCTTATCCTTACACATGCCAGGCGCACTCCTAACAGCCAGCCAGCACCTTTCTCTGTGGGTGAACTATTCCTGAAATATCCTCATTCCTATATACTATGGTCTCAATGTTGTGTCTCCCTCAGAACTCATAAAATCCTAAACCCCAAGGTGATGGTATTGAGAGGTGGGCTTTAGGGAGGTTATTAGGTCATGATTTGGATTAATATCCTTGTAAAAAGGACCCTAGAGAGTTACTCCCTCCTTCCACCACTTGAGGACACAGTGAAAAGGCACTGCCTATAAACTGGAGGAAGGCTTTCACCAAATACCAAATCTGCCAGCACCTTGATCTTGAAAGTCCCAGCCTCCAAAACTGTGAGAAGTAAATTCCATCGTTTATTTATAAAACCACTGAGTTTACAGTGTTTCGTTACAGCAGTGCAGATGGACTAAAACACCTTACCCCAACCAGGACCCTCTGCAGTGGGACCTTCACAATATCCAAGCTCCCCAGTGGAAGTGAACCTGCTATCACTTCCTGCTCATCTTTCTTTCCTGTCCCACCTTCCCACACTCCTACCATTTTTCCTGGGAATACTTTCTTTGACACAAATCCTCACTTCAGAGTTTGCTTCAGGGAAACCCAACAAGTACCTAGAATTGGACCTACACAAAGTAAGCACTCAACAAGTATTCATTAGAAGGAAGGAAGCAGCCACTAATTTGCTACGCAGGATGATGGCCGCCATACTCTTTGATCCAGATTCCTGGAGGTGGCTTACAAAATAGGCCCTCCCCACATCGGGTTCTCTCACATCACGGGAACAGTCGCCACTCGAGCGAGCAGAAGAGAAGAGCCCGACAGCTGACACTAGGGTGCACTTTGCCCGGTTAGTGTGGAGTCTTGCCTTACTCGTTAGATAATTTTGGACAGTTTACGTAATCTTTTTTGGGCGCCAGGTTTTTTACCCTCAGGGAAGAGAGATTCAAACATAGAAGGGGGAAAGTCTAGGATAAAAACATCTAAGATTGGATTGCACTTACAAGCATCAGCATGACCTTTTGGTTTCTGGTGTATGATAAACTGAAAAATATATTTAGGTACACAAACACACACCTGGTTGTGTACATATGTATGTACATAATTCCTGACTCTGTCCACTGAGAAGTCAAAGCAGCAATGAGTGCACCAGCAGCAATGCGATACCCAACACCTAGACCTTGGTCTTTGTTTTATTGAAGTATAGTGGATTTACAGTATTGTGTTAATTACTATTGCAAAGTGACTCAGAGATTATATCTATGTATATTCTGTTTTTGCATGCATGCTCAATCATGTCTGACTCTGTCCAACCCCATGGACTGTAGTCCACCAAGCTCCTCTGCCCATGAAATTTTTCCAGGCAAGAATACTGGAATGGGTTGCCACTTCCTCTTCCAGGGTATCTTTCCAACCTAGGGATCAAACCTGGGTTTCCTGCATTGCAGGCGGATTCTTTACCACTGTGCCCCCTGGGAAGCCCATATAGTCTATATAGAGAGAATATATAAAATATATATTCTTTTTCATGATAGTTTATTACAGGATTTTTAATACAGTTCTCTGTGCTGTGCAGTAAGACCTTGTGTTTATCATTCTATATACACCACTTTGCATCCTCTAATCCCAAACTCCCGATCCATCCCTCTCCCTCCCTCATCCCCGTGGCAACTACAAATGTATTCACTATGTGATTCTGTTTCTGTTTCACAGATAGGCTCATTTGGTCATATTTTAGATTCCACATATAAGTGATATCATATGGTATTTACCTTTCTCTTTGGAATCACTTCACACCTTGGTTTCTTTTTTTGGCCATGACATACCGAATCATAGTTACCCAACCAGGGATGGAACCCGTGCCCCCTGCAGTAGAAGCACTGAGTCTATGGGACTGCAAGGGAAGTCCCATATAGACCTCAGTTTCCAAATACCACTCTCCTCAAAAGGAACCAGAGATCCTTGGAAAAATGGCTAATTCCAGAGCTAAATTAGGGAAAGTATATAATAAATCTGGAACCTCTTATACCAGAAAATATGGAAATTCTGAAAGACTGATAGGAATATTTCAAAATTGTACAAAAACCAGAGGCTTAATTTGGGACAATTTAGCATCAAAAGAGTCATAGCAATTGATTATAATCCATTTAATAAAACAGGAACCCATGAACTTAGTAATACTAAGATAGATAGATACATTGGGAGTGGTACAGGAAATTTTTACCTTACAGTAGAATGTCAAATAATAAATGTAGACAAGATGATGGAACAGATGATTCGCATGTAGAAAACTTTATAGTAAAAATTGTTTTGATCGAGGAACAAAAATGGATACTAATACAAATGACTGAAGGTGTGATCAGAAACAGAATTTAACATGGCCTCAAAGTATCTCCAGACAAAACACTCATTCAATAACATTACACTGAAAAATCTAGCAGATGTCTTCTTATCAAATGATAAAAGTTAACTTTTCACCAGTTAATGAGACAAATCAACATCATGTCCCTTCTGATGTAATGCAACGAGAGGAATACAGAATCACTTCTGTGCTAGTCCTGCCAAAAATGCATACCTGAAATCCAATCATGAGGAAACATCAGACAAACGCAACCTGACAGACATTCTGCAAAGTAATTGTCCCACTTACTTCAAAAATGTCAAGGTCATGAAAAAAAGGAGAGACCAGGAACGGTTCCAGATAAAATAAAACTAATGAGACATGACAATTAAATGCAATTCATGATCTTGGATGAATCTTGAACCTATAAAAGCCTTTATTTGGGAGGGAAAAAAAAAACTGAAACTTATTTCTCAAGAACCATTTTGGCCCCAGATGCCTCCGTGAGGTTCACTGTGGCTTTTGCTGGTTTACATCACTTCTCAACTTCTCCTTCTGCCCATTTGTTTCCTTTCCCTCCCCTTTACAGTTGTTGGTCCCTAAAGCACTCCTTAGAAAGTATCTTGCACACTAAACTCCATCTCTCAGAGTCTGGTTCCTAGAGAAACTCAACCTGAAGCAAAAGGAATGAGTAGGATCTTAACAGTCCAAGGTTGAGATGGGGGTGCATTCTACACGTGAAAACTGGTCTAAGGAAAGTCTCATATTACAAAATAAACAGCCCAACTGATGGCTGGGATCCTGAGAGCAGAGAGCAGCTTGATATGAGATAAAGCTGCAAAGAGAGATTAGGGCAAGCCCATATAGGTTGTTGCCGGCCACATTAATGGTTTGAGTTTGTCTTAAACCCTGTGTGCTCAAGTTGTGTCCAATTCTTTGAGACCCCACGGACTGTAGCCCACCAGGCTCCTCTGTCCTTGGAATTTTCCAGGCAAGAATACTGGAGTGGATTGCCATTTCCTCCCCCAGAGGATCTTCCCAACCCAGGGATTGAATCCGAACCTGGGTCTCCTGCATTGGCAGGCCGATTCTTCACCACTGAGCTTGTGTTAAGAGTGATAGAAAGTCACAATGGATAGGAATCTGTCTGCCAATGCAGAGGACATTAGTTCCACCCCTGGTCCAGGAAGACCCCACATACCTCGGAGCAACGAAGCCCATGTGCCACAACTACTGAAGCGTAGGTGCCTGGAGCCTGTGCTCCACAAGAGAAGCCACTGCAGTGAGAAGCCTGTGTCCTACAACAGAGTAGCCCCCACTCACTGCAGGCAGAGAAAGCCTGCACAACGCAACAAAGA
This sequence comes from Cervus elaphus, assembly GCF_910594005.1. NCBI lineage: Eukaryota > Metazoa > Chordata > Mammalia > Artiodactyla > Cervidae > Cervus > Cervus elaphus. The sequence continues at coordinate 13,892,870 of NC_057839.1, read as the reverse complement.
CACAGCACAGTCAAAAGTAAATAAATAAAATCTTTCAGAAAAGAGTAATGGGAAGCCACTGGAGGCTGGAGAGTAGAGTGGGGTGGGGCAGGCAGTGCATAATAAGATTTGCAACTGGAAGGGATTGTTATTACTGTGGCAGAATGTGGAAAACAAGACTGTAGAAGGGAGGGAACTTGGAAAGACTAGTGAGGAGGTTATTGTAGCGGTCTAAATAAAACACCATGGTCATTTAGACTAGAGGGTGGCGATGAGGATGGAAAACTTTGGATTGACTCAAGAAATGCTGAGAAAGTAAAAAATGATATGACTTCATGTTGGATACAGACCATAAGGAAGGGGAGGTGTTAAGGATGACACCTGGGTTTTTAGTTTGCTAAACTAAGTAAATGGCACCATTCAATGAGGGAGAAACATTAACAGAGGATCAGGTTTAGTGGAGAGATCATGAGTTTGGGAGAACATGAACTTCCATTGACAACCAAATGTGGGGCTCTGGAAACCAAGGAAAGAGAATGTTTCCAGAAGAGGGAGAGATCAACTGTGTTGAAAGTTATAGAGAGGTAAGGTAATATGTAGCTCAAAAATACCCATGAGAGAGCTGCTTCAAAGGAATGGTAAGCCAGGTTGGACTGGGCTGAGAAGTGAGTAGGAGGAAAGAAAAGAGAGTCGCTTTTCCTTCCACTACAGGAAAAAAATAAAAATAAAACAGGAAACATATCAGCCTAAAAGAAAAGTGTCCTAATTCTAACCAAATCAAATATCAACTGAATTCAAGCTCCGCTTGGGATAAAAATTAATCTTAATGTATACATGTCATTTTACCTAGTTCTCTGAACTTCAAAGGAATGGAACCAGCTCTAGAAAAAAAGCTCTAGAAAAAAAACAAGATAGCTAGTTGTTACCACCACCATCTGGATTAGAAAATAACAATTCTGCAAAGAAATTGCTACAAGAAAAAAAAAAGCTACAAAAAAGTCACTTCAAAAAGTGAAGCAAGAAAGTCATTCTTTGTTCAGCTTTACCTGATTTACTCCCCTCTGAGTCAATGACTACCCCCTAACCCAGGTAAAAGATATGGATGTTTTTGTACAAATTCAATAAACAAACGTCCTGAATTTAAAACCCAGTTCACTGATGGAGTGTTGTATCTTTGCTCTCTTCTTTGCCTCAAATGGGAAAATACACATCCTTAGCTTTTAAAGTTCATGCCTTCCCCTCGCACCCTAGAGCCCATGCTCTGCAACGAGAGGCCACTGCAATGAGAAGCCGGTTCACTACAGCTAGAGGACAGCCCTGCTCTCCCCAACGAGAGAAAAGTCTGCGTAACAGTGAAGACCCAGCACAGCCATAAGTAAACAAACAAATAAACAAATAGAAATTAAAAGTAAAGTTCATGCCTTCTTCTTTGTTCTACACTTAGGACGTATCTTTCCACAATGTTTTTCTCACATATCCAAAACTTAGGTTCCAGATCAGCTTCTATCCGTGAGTCTTTTCTGGTTACACCCATATCACACCTTTTTTGGGAACCCTTAGCATTTGTGCATTTAAGGTGTAATGCTGCCAACCAAGTCTTGCTCTCAAATTGCTAAATATTTTCCACAATAAATTATGAAGTCCCAGCAGGCAGAGACTATGACTCCCCATTCTCTAAAAGGTTACCAAGACTCTATGTATCAATATATTTGAATTAAGTGGAACATTGTAAACTAATCATAATTTACACTGCTCAAAAACCCCATTTATATCTCCATATCCCAGTCTTCAAATTTCCCTATAAATAATAGCTAACATTTACTGATTACTATATACCATTCACTGTTACAGACACCACGTATTAACACTTAGAATTCTCCCAACAACCCTATGACATAGATATTACTATTCTTGCTTTGCAGATAAGAAAACGGAGGTACAAAAAGGCCAAGTGACACAGTAAATGGCAGAGTTGACAGTCAAAGAGAGACAGACACTGAAGCCCACTTTCTTAACTTTTTAGCAACAGAAAAATAACCCTAATAAAAGAGGGATGGGGTGGGGAGGGAGGTGGAAGGGGGGATCGGGATGGGGAATACATGTAAATCCATGGCTGATTCATGTCAATGTATGGCAAAAACCACTACAATATTGTAAAGTAATTAGCCTCCAACTAATAAAAATAAATGGGAAAAAATAACCCTAATAAAGCCTGGTCCTACCTGTCCAGGTTTACTGATGTGCCAAGAATAAGTAACAAGTTTAACAGCCATAATTTAAAAGAAATTCTACTCTATTAGTAATTCATCACAAGTGGGGCATTTTCTGTCTCCTGTCTCCGCTGCAGAACTCGTTGTAGTTCTTGCGGCCCATAGGTGGCGCTGCAGGGACAGGTATGTGCTCAGGCATCATCAATGGGAGGGGCAGATGCGGGGGGGCGAGAACTCCATTCAAAGCCCCGCGGTAGGAGGAGCCTTGGGAGGGGAGGGGATGGCGAGTGTTGCGCAGTGCGCAGGCGCAGGACCAGGCTCTCCCCCCGCGAGAGTGAGGGCTGCTGGGCCTGATGACGTGGCCTGGTCGCGTCCGCTCCGGTGAGCCTCCGGGAAAGCCGGCGCCCCCGGAACTGTCCGTGGCCTAGTCCCGACGCACGCGTGCTTGTGAGCCGGGGATAGCGGCGGCGGCGGCGGCGGTCTGGCCTGCGGGGACCTGACGGAGCCGTTGCCATGGGGGAGTGACGCGTCCGCGCCCGCTGTTCCGCAGAGCGGAGAGACATGAGGAGACCCCGCCGCGGGGGTAGCGGCGGCGGCGGCGGCTCCTGATCCCCGGGATGGAGGAGAAATACGGCGGGGACGTGCTAGCCGGCCACGGCGGCGGCGGCGGCGGCCTTGGGCCAGTGGATGTGCCCAGCGCTCGGTAAGGGACCGATCGGGCTCCCGCTTCCGGAGCCTCTCTCTCCCTGCGCCCGCCCGGCCGCTGCCCGGATCCTCCCCGGTGCACGCGGGACCCGGCGGCCGACAGCCCGGAACGCCAGCCTGGGTGCAGTCCGCGCTCCGCGGCAGCTCTCATTGGCTCCCGGGTTCCCCGCTGCGGGATAAATGCTCTAGGACCCGGGAAGGTTCCGCCTGAGTTTCTGGTGTTCAGAGCGGTCCGTTAACCTTAGAACTGCTGGCCAGTTCACGTGAGAGGTTTTCTGACCTGTCAGAAGAATTACTGTTGGCTGTTCCTCCCTCAAATAGTAGTTTGGTGATATTTAACCTTTCTGACGTCTGCCTGCGTACCTTTTAGAGGAAGGGTCACCATCACCTCTTCAGGCGAGCAAATCAAAGTACAAACAGATGAACTTTGATGTTCAGGTTATAACCCCGCACATCAAGAATCCAGCCCGCCCTCTAGTTTTTCTTTTCCTTTCTTCGCCTATTTTGTTTTATCATTAATTAAGAAATGCGTGCGCATTGCCAAAAAGTTCAAACAGTACAGAAATTCATAGAGTGAGAAAAATTCCCCTCTCCCGGTAATGTTCCCACGAACTCCAGAAAGGTCAGTACAGTGACCACTTTCCAGCTTGTCTTTCTGGACCTATGCTAATTTCTGAGGTAGTGTCTCAGGATGCACGAAATAGGGCTCAACAGTTTGATTGAACCTGATTTTCATCGCCTTTATATTTTTTTTTTCATCGCCTTTATATTTAATAGGGTTAATGAAGTTAGGTGTTTCTTGTTCTTGGATATCTCCTTTGAGACTGGAAGATTGCTTTGCTAAATTCTTTGGAACTGTATAAATAGCATTACTAACATAACTATTTTTCTGTGAAATGCTGAGCCACTTAAATCAGCTTCATTTTTTGTAGTACAAATTTAATTTTCTAATGTCTTGAACAGCTCATTTTTGTAAAATAAAAACATGGTGGTGGTGGTGTAGTCGCTAAGTCGTGTCCAGCTCTTTTGCAACCCCATGGGCTGTAACCGCGCCAGGCTCCTCTGTCCATGGGATTTGCAGGGCAAAAATACTGTAGTGGGTTGCCAGTTCTTTCTCCAAAAGGCCTTCCTGACCCAGGGATCAAACCTGGGTCTCCAGCATTGCAGGTGGATTCTTTACTGACTGAGCCACCAGGGAAGCTCAAAAAAAACATCATATCAAGTATTATTTACTGAGACGTGACAGCTAAATGCAATAGGCAATTCTGGTGTAGATTTAATACTGAGAAGATGTGGTAAAGGATAGTACTGGGTCAGTTGATAAAAGTGGACTGTAGATGACAGATTAGATAAAAGTATATCCATGTTAAATTTCCTGTAGTTTATAACTCTGATTTCAGAAGAGAATGTTCTTGGGTTTAGGAATACAAGTAATTAGGGATAGAGGAGCATAATATATGTAACTTACTCTTAAATAGTTCAGAAGAAAAAAAGTTTGCACCTGCCAATGCAGGAAATGTGGGTTCAATCCCTGGTTGGGGAAGATCCCCTGGAGAAGGGGATCTAAAAGACCCCACATGCCGTCAGGAAGATTGGAGATCATGAGTGCCATAACGGAGACCTGGAGCAGCCAGGTTGAAAGAATTTTTCTTTATTATATAGACTGAAAATCAAATTCTGATTATAATCTGCAACAAAAGCTAATTGACAGATTCTTTATGGATATTTTTATGCCTGAATTCACAAATATAAATTGTTTTACATGTTTCTATGTTGGCTTCAATAAATCCTCTTGGCAGGAAAGAGCAGAGGGTGACAACCAGCATTTGTTAAGCACTTCGTATATTCCAGGGACTTTGCATGCAGCATTTCACTTAAGCCTTACAACAGCACTGCAGACTCATTAGTTGTGTCCTTGTCTCATAGATCAGGAAACTGGGACATAGAAAAGTAATTTTTCTAAGGTCACACACCTAGTAAGTGAACTGGGAGTCAGTTCCCTCAAACTTCTTTTTTTTTTTAAAAAAAAAAAGCTATAAGCTTCCTTTTTATTTATTTATTCATTTTTGGCGGTGCTGGGTCTTCTTTGCTGTGCGGCCTTTTCTCCAGCTGCAGAGCAGGGGCCGCTCTCCGGTTTCAGTGTGAGGGCTTGCTGTGTGGCTTCTCGTGTGGAACTCAGGCTGCAGGGGGCGTGCGGGCTTCAGTATGGTGGCTCCTGGCTCTAGAGCACAGACTCAGTAGTTGTGGCAGCATCACTGAGGGAGCTGCTCAGTTAATTGGTCCTTGGCATGTGGGATCTTCCCAGACCAGGGTTCAAACCCGTGTCTCCTGCATTAATTGATAATTGCAATAATTGATAATTATTGAATTGATTGATAATTATTGGATGAACCCATGTCTCCTGCACTGACTTGATAATTATTGAATTGATTTATAATTACTGCATTTATTGATAATTATTGAATGTCTCCTGCATTGCAGGCAAATTCTTTACCACTGAGCCACCAGTGAAGCCCCCAAACTTCATTTACACTGCTTTCTAAATAGTAGATACTTAAATATTTATTGACTGAATCAAAATAGAATTACATACACTGATTCTGTCTTTTAACTGGAGAACTGTGAGCTGCTACAGTGGGCAAAGCCTGAAAGGCAGGTTTGAATCCAAACTCAGATTTCAGTAATTTCAGATTTGAAGAATGAGTTTTTTTCTAACCCTTCACAGAAAATACCAGTGATACCCTTGATGAGGCTAGTTAATGGCAGATAATGATTTACAAGTCAGGAAGGTGGGTTGGATCACAATAAGTTGCCTGAAGGATCAGTGAGTGGCTCAGAAGCCACTGCCGCCATTAAAGAGCCTCCCTTCCTCACCCCTGAAAATTTCCCTCTTGGTATGTTTCCCTTTGCAACGTGAACTAGGGATTATGTGCTTATTATTAATAGTATATGGTTACCTGGCCTTGGCTAGTGTTTTGTTGTTAGCCCCACAGGAAGACTTCATTAGTTAACACTTTAAAAATCAAAGTATCTACCTTTCAGGTAAATATTCAAATAGTTTTCCTAATAATGACAAAAAACGTCAATATATATTACATGAAAAATCACATTAAAATATCAAAATATGTGTACAGTGGTAAATACGTGAATGTATCTAAAATATGTGCTTGTCCATACATGGAGATGCAAAGGAAAAGGTTTGGAAGGATGTCCCCAGTTGGGCACCTGTGAGCAGAAAATTAGAAATGGTTTTATTTAAAACGTTGATAACAAGCAACTACTCAGGAATTACTGGTTTTTTGTTGTTGTTGTTGTTTTAATTAAAAAGGAAAAGCATCCCTGGTGGCTCAGTGATAAAAATCTTCCTGCCAGTGCAGGGGACACAGGTTCAATCCCTGATCCAGAAAGATCTCACATGCTCCAGAGCAGCTAAGCCCTTGAGCCACAACGGTTGAGCCTGTACCCCAGAGTTGGGGAACCGCAAGTACTGAAGCCCACTCACCCTAGAGCCCAAGCTCCACAACAAGTGAGAAGCCCACACAGCGCAACTAGAGAGTAGCAAGTATTACAGGGACTTCCCTGGGGGTCCAGTGGGTAAGCAGCCACCTTGCGGTGCAGGGATGTGGGTTCAATCCCTGGTGGGGAACTAAGACCCCACATGCCTGGGAGCAGCTAAGACTGTGTGGCAGAGCTAGAGGGTCCATGCACTGCAATGAAAGATCCCTCATGCTGAAACTGAGATGCATGCAGCCAAATAAATAGTTTCCAAAAGAAATACTATGTTTAATGTTCTGTATGACTGAATCTTGCCATTAAAGTGCCAAATTTTTAAGTTTTGTTAGCACTTTAAAGAAAAAATCATTTAGAAATAATTTTACATATTCCCCTATCTTAAAACAAGTCTATTAAGTATAGTTTACCTTTTTCTTGATGACGAGACTTGATTTGTATCTGACTGTTTGTGACTGCATGGACCATAGCCCATCAGGCTCCTCTGTCCATGGAATTTTTCAGGCAAGAACACTGGAGTGGGTTACCATTTCCTGCTCCAGAGAATTTTCCCAGCCCAGGGATGGAACTCAAGTCTCTTGTGTCTCCTGCGTTCTTTACCACCATGCCACCTGGGAAGCCCAGCTGCAGCACACACTCTCTAGTTGTGGCTCTTGGGCTTAGTTGTTCCACGGGATGTGGGATCCTAGTTCCCCCACAAGGGGTCAAACTCACATTTTTTTATTGGGTTGTTTATTTTTTCTACTTAGTCTTTAATACACACACACCTGAGATTCTGTAGACTACTTTTGTTTCCCTAGTTGCAATCAGTTGCTTCCACATCTGTTCCTTTAGATCTCTGCTTATTAACCTGGGTCACATAAATACTTGTTTCTTGCCTGTCTTCTTTAGACCTCAAACTCCTTGAAGGGAGGGCCTCTATTACAAGTTTCTTGGATAGCACCTAGAAATGCATTTAATTGTAAGTAACCAAACTAAGAGAGCTTTAAACAAATACGGATATATTCTTCTCACATAAAAGAAGCCAGAGGCTGCCAGTATTGGTTCAGCCCCTCAGTAGTACCATCTAGGAGCAGATTCTTGGCCTTTGCTCTCCACCATTCCAAGTATGACTCTCATATTCAGGCTTATTGTCAAATGGATGACATTTTTTAAAGAATGTTAAGATTTTGATAACATTTTTAAGATAAATTTTAGATAAAAGTCCTCCTTTGAAGACAGAAAGAATGCAGAACTAGTTGCAGGTGCATCAGGCCCTTTTATCAGGAGGAGGGAAGGCTGTCATACCTGAAACCAACCCGTCAGACTGGTCTCATTAGACTCCAGTGACACCTGGCACATAGTAAGTGAGCAGGGAATGTTTGAAAAACGGCTTCACAGCTCCTGAGGGCAGTACAAGGCCCTTTGCTGGCATCAGGAATTCCCAGATTGCCGGGGTTTTTAATGTCTGTCTTTTCTGGTCTCTTGTTTTATCCTCCCTGGCTTGTTGACTGTGTCGTTCTTTGCGTCCTTGCTTCTATCCTGCTGCCTTATTTTTACATCTAGTTAAGAGCTGAAGGAGTGAAGCGCTTGAGGCTTCGAGCTTCCCTCTTCTCTTCCCTCATTCTGAATTCCTGCCTGGGTGGATGACAGTTTCAATTGCCAGAAGCTTGACTGCCAGTTATGTACTGTGTTACTGTGCTGTCCGTGTTGCTAGGCTAGACATCGCTGTATCACACAAGTGTTAACAGCAGAGTAAGCATTCTTTTGTTTAGGAAACATTTGCTGAGCACATATTATGTAAGTCCGCTTGTTAAGAACTGAATAAACAGAAGAGTTCTAACTCAAAAGTAGTATTTTTATTGGCTAATTACAAATTGCTACCATGATCATCAGCATTAATGTAGTTAATTTACTTCAGTCTATCTGACTTTTTTCTCTAGTTTAAGTGAAGTTGCTCAGTCGTATCCGACTCTTTGCAACCAGGTAGACTGTAGCCCGCTGTGCCCCTCTGTCCATGGAATTCTCTAGGCAAGAACACTGGAGTGGGTTGCCATTTCCTCCTCCAGGGGATCTTCCCAACCCAGGGATCAATCCTGTGTGTTTCCCGCATTGCAGGCAGACTCTTTACCCTCTGAGCCACCAGGGAAGCCCTAGCTTAAAAAGAGAAAATCTACATTAATCTTGAGTTTAATATGCATTTTGTTTGTAATATTTAATGATTTTACCCTTCGTGAGGGCCACTGTGAATGTATAATTGGAAACAGTTTAAAAGATGGGAATCCCCAAAGCCTTCTGGATGAACTTGGGTTTTCTATGTGACCTAGTAAAAGAGCATACTTAAGAGTCAAGGGCTGGGCCCTCGCTAACTCTGTGGACTTCAATTTCCAATCTGTGACAGGAGAGGAATTGGACTAGAGAATCTCCAAGGTGCTTTTCAGCTCTTAAATGTTAGTGGTTTGTTTTTTCTAGTGCATTTACATTTACTTTCATACCTACATAATTGCTAGAAATGCGATGGATTTTTCATGTCATACTGTGTTTTCAACCAGTCTGCAAACAATCCAAAAGCAAAATACACTCAGTTTTCTGTTGTTGTTATAGCCATAATTTTATTATTTTTTCCAGTACTCCTTTTCTCATTGAGATATAACTTACTGTAAAATGCATAGATTTTAAAGGTACCAGTTTGCATTTTTCGCAAGTGCATATTCATCTTTCAGCACAATCAAGTTGTAGGCCGTTTTTATCACCCCAGAAAATGTGCTTGATCTTTTAAACAGAAATTTCAATATTTATACTATTCTATAGGTAGATTAAGTAGGAACCTCTGTGCTTTAGGATTTGAGTTACATCATTCTGCAAAATGTTTTTATTAGCTTTTTGGTGATAATTATCACATTGTTAAAATTCCCAAATGGCATCATTAAAAGGTCCCGCAGATTATGTTCATGAAAAGAAAAACCATTTTGTTCTAAATTTAATTTTCTTTAATGTTATTTGGTGTAAAACAGAAAATGAGCTGTCAGATGGTGAAGATGATAGAATTGTTGAGATTCATTCTTTCAGGGGCTGAAATTTATTTTCACAGTTGCATTAAAACTTCCAAAAGTATATATTTTGATGTCTTCTTAAGCAGATTACTGTTTGTTGATTTAGTGCAATGAGACTTAATGATTCACACTCAATGATTTTTTAGAGCATCCTATGTACATTGGTATCATTGCAAATCCAGCTGTTTTAGCACTACTATTTGAATGACTAAGGTTTGCTTTAAACTTCTGTGTCTGCTTTTTTGTATTTTCCTCCCATGGGTAGAGAATTCTTCCTATGCTGTGCTGCTTTGCACATCCCCTGTACCTCCTTTTTAATATATTAACTCCTGTTAGATGTAAGCTTTGCAAGTAGTCTCCTGGGTGACTTGTGAAGACGATCTGTTAGAATTTCTCAAATTTTTATCTCATTCTTTTTCATTTCTAATTTGTGTGTGTTTTATAATATATAATAATATCAATGTAGTAGTACATGTTTGTAATATCTAGATAAATAATGGGTTTCAGGTGCTTTTTTTTTTTTTTTTAATACTAGAGGTATATGATCAAAGAAGACTCAGTTCAGTTCAGTTTAGCTGCTAAGTTGTGTCCGACTCTGCGACCCCATGGACTGCAGCAAACCAGGCCTCCCTGTCCATCAGCAACTCCTGGAGTTTACTCAGACTCATGTCCATTGAGTTGGTGATGCCATCCATCTCATCCTCTGTCGTCCCCTTCTCCTCCCGCCTTCAATCTTTCCCAGCATCAGGGTCTTTTCAAATGAGTTGTTCTACTAAGCTGGAAAACATGATTTCCTCACTGTTTTCTGATTGCTCTTTCAGGAGTTCCTTTTCCCTTTCTTTTTATGGCAGCACCAGGTTTTCATGGATGCACTGTTCTTTCTTGTCCGAAGATATATAGTTCTTTGATGTTCTCTACTATTGCCTATGCTCTCTGTATCTTTTAAATTTGTTATTTTAGTTTGATCTCTCATTATTGCAAAGGATTAATTACCCAGATTTGGCTTTTCATATGTGAGTGAGGCCTAAAAAGCTAGTTAGAAGACTTGTGTAGGGCTTGTCCCCTGGTGGGCTTCCCAGAGAAGGGTTCTCCTGCTGGGAGATTGAAGTCTGACAGTTAGGATGCTAGAGCTAAATGAGGGAAAGCAGGTGTGTTGGGGTAAGAAGGGAAACTTCCTTTTAATCTCTATGATTTTAGTCCAACACCTCATCTTTCTTTTTCCATTTGCCTTTTGTCTAGACCTCTCCAGAGGCTAAACTTCACTTTTTCTGTCCTTATTGAGGGAAAATGGTTGCCTGGCTGTGCTGGGTGGGATTCTGGAGACCTAACTACTTGGCACATTTCTGATATGTGTGTGTGTGTGTGTGTGTGTGTGTGTGTGTGTGTTATTCACTCAGTCATGTCCAACTCTTTTCAGCCCCATGGACTATAAAGCCCCACACTCCTCTGTCTATGATATTCTCCAGGCAAGAATACTGGAGTGGTTTCCATTCCCCTCTCCACACCCTTTCTGAGGTGCTTCACATTCCTAAGCCTTTTCAAGACTGTAGGTCAGGTCACTTGACTTCAACTATGACTACTGCAGCCACTTAACGAAGCAGAGGAGAGGAAAAACTTCAGGCATTTTCCATCCTCTCCCTTCCTATATTGTGGTCTCATTTCATGACAGTTTGGTTTCTGTTTTTATTCTTTTTATTTGTTTGGAGTAATTCTTTAAAAAGTGCATTATAAAGTAGTCAAAGCAACTCAGTAAATCAAAAATGTTTATTTTTAGTTTGGCTTTTTTTTTAAATAGACTGTACCTATACATAATACATTCACGTACATTGAAAAGAATCTGAAAGTATATATACCAGTGTTAGTAGTAGTTATCACATGGGGGGTGAGTTGGTTTTTGTTTGTTTCGTATTTTGTTTATATTTATGGTTTTCATAATGACCTCTATTGTATAATAAGAAAAAGATTTCAGAGTTCCTTGTGATTTCATTGATAACCAAAACTTGTTTCTGTTTTTATTTTTCAGATTAACGAAATATATTGTGTTACTATGTTTCACTAAATTTTTGAAGGCTGTTGGACTTTTTGAATCATATGATCTCCTAAAAGTAGTTCACATTGTTCAGTTCATTTTTATATTAAAACTTGGGTGAGTGTGTGCAGTTCTTTTTTTCCTTAATGTTTTTTAATGTCTTTGAAAATTCTGTGTTAACTGAGTATCTTTAGGAAGTTTTACATAAAATATTTTGTGCATTTTATTCCTCCTGAAAAGCATTTGAGACATATATATATATATATATTATATATATATATATATTTTAAGATAGACTACCTAAGCTTAGAGATAATAGGCTGGATTTTAAAAAAAAAAAAAAAAAAGAATTGTCACACTCTATTAGCTTGCGAAAACATCAACTTTTACTTTAGTTTGTGCTAATGTGTGAAGAGATACCCCACAACCAAGGTAAGAGAAACCCCAGTAAGACAGTAGGCGCTGAGAGAGGGCATCAGAGGGCAGACATACTGAAACCACAATCACAGACAACTAGCCAATCTGATCACATGGACCACAGCCTTGTCTAACTCAATGAAACTAAGCCATGCCATGTAGGGCCACCCAAGACCGATGGGTCATGATGGAGAGTTCTGACAAAACACGGTCCACTGGAGAAGGGAATGGCAAACCACTTCAGTATTCTTGCCTTGAGAACCCCATGAACAGTATGAAAAGGCAAAAAGATAGGACACTGAAAGATGACTCCCCGGGTTGGTAAGTGCCCAATATGCTACTGGAGATCAGTGGAAAAATAACTGCAGAAAGAATGAAGGGATGGAGCCAAAGCAAAAACAACACCCAGTTGTGGATGTGACTGGTGATAGAAGCAAGGTTCGATGCTGTAATGAGCAATATTACATAGGAACCTGGAATGTTAGGTCCATGAATCAAGGCAAATTGGAAGTGGTCAAACAGGAGATGGCAAGAGTGAATGTCGACATTCTAGGAATCAGTGAACTAAAATGGACCGGAATGGGTGAATTTAACTCAGATGACCATTATACCTACTACTGTGGGCAGGAATCCCTTAGAAGAAATGGAGTAGCCATCATGGTCAACAAAAGAGTCCAAAATGCAGTACTTGGATGCAATCTCAAAACGACAGAATGACCTCTGTTGGTTTCCAAGGCAAACTGTTCAATAGCATGGTAATGCAAGTCTTTGCCCCAACCAGTCATGCTGAAGAAGCTGAAGTTGAATGGTTCTGTGAAGACCTACAAGACCTTCTAGAACTAACACCCAAAAAAGATGTCCTTTTCTTTATAGAGGACTGGAGTGCAAAAGTAGGAAGTCAAGAAACACCTGGAGTAACAGGCAAATTTGGCCTTGGAGTACAGAATGAAGCAGGGCAAAGGCTAATAAGTTTTGCCAAGAGAACACACTGGTCATAGCAAACACCCTCTGCCAACAACACAAGAGACGACTCTACACATGGACAGCACCAGATGGTCAATACCGAAATCAGATTGATTATATTCTTTGCAGCCAAAGATAGAGAAGCTCTATACAGTCAGCAAACACAAGACCAGGAGCTGACTGTGGCTCAGATCATGAACTCCTTATTGCCCAATTCAGACCTAAATTGAAGAAAGTAGGGAAAACCACTAGACCATTCGGGTATGACCTAAATCAAATCCCTTATGATTATACAGTGGAAGTGACAAATAGATTTAAGGGACTAGATCTGATAGAGTGCCTGAAGAACTATGGACCGAGATTTGTGACATTGTACAGGAGACAGGGAACAAGACCATCCCCAAGAAAAAGAAATGCAAAAAGGCAAAATGGCTGTCAGAGGAGGCCCTACAAATAGCTGTGAAAAGAAGAGAAGTGAAAAGCAAAAGAGAAAAGGAAAGATATACCCATTTGAATGCAGAATTCCAAAAATTAGCAAGGAGAGGTAAGAAAGCCTTCTTCAGTGATCAGTGCAAAGAAATAGAGGAAAACAATAGAATGAGAAAGACTAGAGATCTCTTCAAGAAAATTAGAGATACCAAGGGAACATTTCATGCAGAGATGGGCTCAATAAAGGACAGAAATGGTATGTACCTAAGAGAAGAAGAAGATATTAAGAAGAGATGTCAAGAATACACAGAACTGTACAAAAAAGATCTTCATGACCCAGATAATCATGATGGTGTGATCACTCACCTAAAGCCAGACATCCTGGAGTGTGAAGTCAAGTGGGCCTTTGGAAGCATCACTACAAACAAAGCTAGTGGAGGTGATGGAATTCCAGTTGAGCTATTTCAAATGCTAAAAGATGATGCTGTGAAAGTGCTGCACTCAATATGCCAGCAAATTTGGAAAACTCAGCAGTGGCCACAGGACTGGAAAAGGTCAGTTTTCATTCCAATCCCAAAGAAAGGCAATCCCAAACAATACTCAAACTACCGCACAATTGCACTCATCTCACACGCTAGCTAAGTAAAGCTAAAAATTCTACAAGCCAGGCTTCAGCAATGTTTGGACTGTGAACTTGCAGATGTTCAAGCTGGGTTTAGAAAGGGCAGAGGAACCAGAGATCAAATTGCCAATATCCGCTGGATCATCGAAAAAGCAAGAGAGTTCCAGAAAAACATCTATTTCTGCTCAATTGACTATACCAAAGCCTTTGACTGTGTGGATGACAATAAACTGTGGGAAATTCTGAAAGAGATGGGAATACCAGACCACCTGACCTGCCTCTTGAGAAATCTGTATGCAGGTCAGGAAGCAACAGTTAGAACTGGACGTGGACCAACAGACTGGTTCCAAATAGGAAAAGGAGTACATCAAGGCTGTATTTTGTCACCCTGCTTATTTAACTTCTATGCAGAGTACATCATGAGAAACGCTGGGCTGGAGGAAGCACAAGCTGCAAGATCAAGATCAAGATTGCTGGGAGAAATATCAATAACCTCAGGTATGCAGATGACACCACCCTTATGGCAGAAAGTGAAGAAGAACTAAAGAGCCAGTTGATGAAAGTGAAAGAGGAGAGTGAAAAAGGTGGCTTAAAGCTCAACATTCACAAGACTAAGATCATGGCATCTGGTCCCATCACTTTATGGCAAATAGATGGGGAAATAGTGGAAGCAGTGGCTGACTATTTCTTTGGGCTCCAAAATGACTGCAGCCATGAAGTTAAAAGACACTTACTCCTTGGAAGGAAAGTTATGACCAACCTAGACAGCATATTAAAAAGCAGAGACATTGCCAACAAAGGTCCATCTAGTCAAGGCTATAGTTTTTCCAGTAGTCATGTATGGATGTGAGAGTTGGACTATTAAGAAAGCTGAGCACCAAAGAATTGATGCTTTTGAACTGTGGTGTTGGAGAAGACTCTTGAGACTCCCTTGGACTGCAAGGAGAGCCAACCAGTCCATCATAAAGGAGATCAATCCTGGGTGTTCACTGGAAGGACTGATTTGAAGCTGAAACTCCAATACTTTGGCCACCTCATGCGAAGAGCTGACTCATTTGAAAAAACCTTGATGCTGGGAAAGATTGAGGGCAGGAGGAGAAGGGGACGCAGGGGATGAAATGGTTGGATGGCATCACCAACTCAATGGACATGAGTTTGGGTAAACTCCGGGAGTTGGTGATGGACAGGGAGGCCTGGCGTGCTGCAGTTCATGGGGTCACAAAGAGTCAGACAGACTGAGCAACTGAACTGAACTGAATGCGGTTTTTGCAAATTTAATGTCTGGCTTAATAGAACACAGCTGGATTCCCACATCTGCGTCAGCATTCAGTTGGTGCAGTATCCCACGTGAACTAGCCTCTGAAAAGCTCTACTGCACAGCCCTGAGAGAATAAAAGTAAAAAGAATAAATAGTGTCTAAATAGCTCTTTAAAAATTGTTTGACCTCACAGCCCCCTAAAAGGGCCTCAGGGGCCCTAGGGATTCCCAGACCATCCTACTGGGGTAGTCTAACCTTCCAGCTGGCATGGAATGTCACCTGAGCCTTGTGTGGGCACAGATGTTCCTCATTTTCCAAGTTGAACCACACTGGTTTGTGTTCACTATATGTCCCTTCCTAATACAGGGTACGCTTGAAAAGAAAGTGAAAGTGTTAGTCACTCAGTCATGTCTGACTCTGCAACCTCATGGACTGTAGCCCGCCAGGCTCCTCTGTCCATGGATTTTCCAGGCAAGAATACTGGAGTGGGTTGCCATTTCCTTCTCCAGAGGATCTTCCTGACCCAGCAGTCTATCCTGGGTCTCCTGCATTGCAGGCAGACGCCTTACTATCTGAGCCACCAGGGAAGGGCCCGCTTATAGTATACCTTTTACATTATTCTGCATGTAGTAAGAAATCCTCTGTAAAAGATCTTTGGACCTTGGGACTGATGGTGACCAACCTCTGTATTAATAAGAGTCTGTTACACTCCTGGCAGTATAATTTCAGTAATAATGAAAAGTGATTCTTGACTAGGAAATATTAAGAACCAGTTATATGTATTTTTATATAACTATTTTGGGTATGTGAAAGGTAGGGTATATAACTAGTACTTTCTTCATTTCTATTTCAAGATTTGTTATTACTGAATTTTTGAGAAAATAGGAGTTATTTTCTTTGGTATTTCAGAGTATAAAAAAATATCGAGAGTTCTTTTGTGACTTGTAAACTGGGTTTTGAAGGCCATTACAAAAGAGAGGAGTTCCCAAAACGTCATGGCGGAAGCCTTATTAAAATAAGTGTTGTTCTGTAGTATAATTTCTTTAGAGGCTAACATACCCTTCAAGTTGCAGTATATTTAAGTGTCTTTACGTAAAACCATACCTTGTATATAAGATTAATTAATATTAATTTGTTAATATTTCAATATTCACAGGACTGCATTTTTTATGGTTTTGTTTCAAAAGCCTTTTTCTTCTGGGAAAAGTATTACCAAACGCCAGGTAAGTCTTTTGCAGAATCCTTGTGTCCTAGCAGTAGACCAGGAGGCAGTGTTCTTTCCTTGATCAGGATTACTTATTGAATGATTTTAGGTGCACAGCAGAACATTTGTAGAGTTAATTTGCTCTTGACTTAGCTTTTCAGAACTGAGGCTTTAAGAGTACACTAGAAAGTGCTAAGATAATGAAGTATTTAAAAATGTAGTATAGGGTAGAAAATGTCTCAAGCATGCATATAATTATTTTATTTAATACACGATCCATATTTTGAAAAGATTTCTAAATCAGGCATGTAGACATGCCCACAAGACTATGAGATGTCACTGGGGAACAGGCGAAGCATAAAGGTTAAGAACAGCGCATCTAGAGTCAGACAAATTCATGGCTGCTCTAGTTACTAACTCTTCCTTAAAGTAAGTTACTTAATTTCTTTACCTTCAGTTTCTCACCTGAAAATGGAGATGATAATGCTTTCCTAATGAAGCTATGAGGAATAAATGGATTAATAATGTAAAGTTCTTTTAAACAGTGCTGGACATGTTGTGAGTGCTAAGTCGCTTCAGACTCTCTGCAACCCAGTGGACTGTAGCCCGCCAGGCTCCTCTGTCCATGGGGATTCTCCAGGGAAGAATACTGGAGTGGGTTGCCATGCCCTCCTCCAAGGGATCTTCCAAACTCAGGGATCAAGCCCACATTTCTTAGTCTCCTGCATTGGCAGGCGGGTTCTTTACCACTAGTGGGAAAACCCAAGTAGTGAGTATGCAATGCATACTAGCTGTCTCCCCCATCATCATCATTATTTTCTTTAAGCATCTGAGGTTCAGGATGCATACCCAGAAATGTCCTACATTCTGCATCATCATCTCACATTATCACCTCTTTGGACAGCACTCACACCCTACTATATGTTTGCTTTATGCCACAACTTAGAAACCTGTGCTGTGATTTTTCATTAGAAAGAAATTTAAGTACCTCTGTTTTAGAGACCAACATTTTTTAAAACAGGATTAATTTTTAAACCCCATCTTAACTTTTTCCCCCTCTCTTTTCAAATAACTGGAGAATTGACTATTCCTGCTGGAAAAGAATTTAAATACTAAAACATTTTATGTTCCTGGCAAACTGGTGAGAACTAATGTAAAAAATGGAGAAAATTGTACTCTATAGAAAAAGATTTCAGGATCTAGCACCAGAGAAGAATATAGAAAATGCAAAACAGAGTAGTATCTTGCAAATCTAGATTTAGTTAAGACATCTTAATAATTTCTGCCTGATTTCAAAATGCATAATTATTTGGCTTTTAAAATATTTGTGCTACCATTATCTTCCCCTTTGTGTTTTGTTTATTTTTGTGTGTGTGTGTGTTTTGTTTAAGATTTTGAGATATTTAGCTAAACATGACTGAAATTTTAAATTTTTTGTTTCCATTTTTAGTGGATCAAAATATTTAAACATGCAATTGCTGGGTGTATCATTTCACTCTTGTGGTTTTTTGGCCTCACACTTTGTGGACCACTAAGGTAAATAGAAATGCTTCATTTTGAATATTAGTTTTTTGCCATTATGTTTTATGTCAAATATTTTTGTCAGTTAAATACAAATGCTGCTTTCATTTTGATAGCATTAGGTACAACTAAGTGAGTATACATACATATTGAGGACCTATTTAGTCTGTGAACTAGTTCTTTGTTGAATAGCATTAATGTATTGTTCATGATCTGTCATAGATATTTTACTAGAGTCCACCAAACAGTTTCAGAAAAATTTTAGCACAAATGGCTTTTTTGTTAGTCATTGATTATATCCCTTTTAGCAGCTGATTTTAGAAATGAAAAGTCTAAAATGGTAAATAAAATCAGCCAATGGGGAGGAGAGCAAAATCTTTTGAAAATGCTCCCTCCCCCAACTCTGAAAGTCCTCTAGTACCCACAGAAAATGTGTGAAAGGTATGGTTATAAACAAATGTCTTGAAAATAGTGTGCCAATCATCAGATTTAAGATGAGTTAACTCTCATTTCATATTCCCTAAGTCTATATGGATTCTTTTATGTAAATTGATCAGTTCGGGGGGCAAAATGCTTAGGGCCACTTAATTTAATAAGAATTGTGACAGATGCAACTGTGTATAAGTCTTAATGTTTCTCTATCTCAAAATTATAAGAAAAAGTACCTTGCCATTGATGAGGGAGGAATATGGGGACAAGAAGTAAGGAGTAAGCTGAAGGGTATTCTAAAAAAATTCACTCAGGGTGATGGAGTAGACAGAGTAGGAAGTGATTAGTGGGAAATGCTTTGTGAGACGGCTTTTCTCCTCTCCCAGCGAATAAACGAGCTCTGGGTTTGTCTCCCTTTAGCTTGTTTACCCTGTTTACTTTTCGAAAGAGGAATATTTAAAATTCCAGTGTCACATCCCTGTCCATGACAGCAGTAGGATCCTGGAGTGGTGGGAAAGCTGGCTGGAATTTCTCAGCTTGGGGAAAGCCTTTTCAGTTTATGCTTAAATATGCCTGAGTGATAATTTCTTACTCCTAAGGTGATCTTTTGGTCTATTTGTTACTAAATCACCATCACTGAGTGTTAGGGAAGGACGGGGGAAAGTTGTTAATTCTTATCTGGCTCCTCATTTAGTCATCTGTTTCTGCCCTTACAACCCTCAGTACCACCAGCTCCTCTGCCAACGCTGCCCCTCTCATTCTTTTACTAAAGAATTCAGTCATTCAGCTTCTTGATCGTAGACTTCTTTGGTGTTCCATAGCCTATCTTACTTCAAGTGCTCATTCTGCTGATATATTTTTTTTTAATTGTAATTTCCCAAATATTAATAGAACTAAAATAATCACTGCCATGTTTTCATTAGATTTTTGAGTAAAGAGGAAAAATGAAAACTTTCTTAATGAGAAGCTCAAGATCTGTTACCATGTAGATCCTATAAGCTCCCTTCAGCTGGCAGTGATTTTTCATTATTTCATACATATAAAACAATAAATCTACATAAGTGTGAACATTCATGTGTTCCCCCAAATAAAACCTTACCAGTTCCTCTGGGGCTTTATGAATCCCCTCCTGATTAAATCCCTGTCTGGCTACCATTGGATGTAACCAGTATTTCTTTTTTGCAAGTTTTTTACTTGATGTGAATACAATTACATTGCATGTACTTCTGTGCAGCATACTTGTTACATTCAGTGTTGTGTTTGAGATTTACTCATTTTGATGCATGTAGTGTGTGTATGTATATACATGTGTATATATAGTTCTTTCAGTTTTATGTTAGTTTTTTGAAATACAATAATTCATATACCATAAAATTCGCTCTTTTTGTCTTAGTCCATTTGGGCTGCTGTAACAAAAATACCATGGGCTGGGTGACTTTTTAAAAATGCACACTTGTTTCTTAGGATTCTGAAGGCCAGGAAGGCCAGGATCAAGGTACAGGTGATGTGATGTGTGATGAGAGATCTCTTCCTGGTTCATAGAAAGCCGTCTTGTTTCTTCACTGTAACTGACATAGCAGAAAGGGCAAGGGAGCTCCCTTTGGTCTCTTTTATAAAGCCTTTGATCTCATTTATGAGGGTTTCACCCTCATAACCTTAAGCACCTCTCAAAGGTGCACCTTACCTCCTAATACCATCATGTTGGGGATTGAGTTTAACCTTGGGGCAGGGAGGGGGACACAAACATTCAGTCTGTAGCACTTCTAAAGTATACAATTCTGTATTTCTTAGAATTTGTGTATATTCATAGAATTTCCTTGATTTTTACCACTGTATACTAGTCCTTTGAATGGATATATTCTATGTTACATTATCCATTCTCTCATCAGAGAGTATTTAGGTTGTTTCCAGCTTAGGAATATTGCAAACAATGCTGGTATCTTATAAGTGTTTCCTGGTACATGTATATAAGAAATATGTATGATAATCCTACAAGTAGTATTAGTAGATATTTGCAGTTACAACCTTCAAAGATACATAATGCCAGAATATTTTCCAAGGCAGCTGTGCATGTTTATCTTTTCCATAATGGTTTATGAAATCAAGGGGAAAGATGTATTTTCTTCTCCCTGAATCCGGTTGAATTCCTGCTCCCTGATAAAGATCAGACATATCTCATGAATCACGGTTTTATTTCTGCAGGACCTTGCTGCTCTTCGAGCACAGTGACGTTGTTGTCATCTCACTGCTCAGCGTTTTGTTCACTAGTTCTGGAGGAGGACCAGCAAAGGTAGAACTTTCCGTTATTTGAAAATTGAAAGTATACAAGTAAAATATTATCCAAGGCAATAAAATAGTGTATCCTTTCCCATTTAGAAGAAAGCAAGGCTTTTTGCTAATTATAAATTTTTCTCAGAAGTGTTCTATTTTTTACTTTTTATTTTGAAATCATTATAAATTCCTGCTTGTGTGTGTGTGTACTCGGTCATGTCTGACTCTTCGAGATCCCATGGCCTGCAGCCTGCCAGGCTCCTCTGTCCATGGAATTTTCCAGGCAAGAATACTGGAGCAGGTTGCCACTTCCTCCTCCAGGGGATCTTCTGACCCAGGGATAGAACCCGTATCTCCTGCGTCTCCTGCCCTGCAGGCAGATTCTTTACCTCCGAGCCACCTGGGAAGCCTAGGAAGCTGCAGACAGCACAGCTCAAGGTCCTTGTGCCTTCACTCAGGGTCAGCAGGCGCGTCTTACCAGCTCAAGTACACCGTCAAAACCAGGAAACTGACATCCGTACAACCCATAGACAGTATTCAGATTTCACCAGTGTTACATACACTCATGTGTATATGTTTGTGTGTGTGTGTGTTTAGATTTGTTTAACCATCACCATAGTCAAAGATACAGAACTGATCAGTCACTGCAAACATCTCCTTCATGCTTTTTCCGAGCCCTCGCCTACTTCATTCTTAACTCCTGTACATCATTTTTGGAAAATATATCCCTAAAAACTTGTTATATTTAAAGTTTGATGAACATTTGCCAAGTAGGCAACCCTATTCATCTTATATAATTTAAGTATTGATCTATTTTTAGTAAATTTATCATCAATATGCAACTAAAAGTTCTTGCAGCTACAATACTTTTTACTTAGCAAATTAAATGCTTCCCTGTCTTACAGAGGAAAGGAGAAATAAAGGCAAATAGGTATAATAGTCTCTTTTCTGCAAATAGGTATAATAGTCTCTTTTCTGAAAGGGACTTTCAGGCTCAGTACTGAATAAAATAAAGTGACCAAAGCAATATGCCAAGTAGAGCAAAGTGAGTCTGCCCAGCTTGTACATTTCAGATTGGATCTATGGGTATTAAAGTATATGCTACTATTTAATCTTTTTCCTTCATTCACAGAGTATTCCAAAATAAATGTTAAGTGTACTCACAGTGTACTCCAAAATCAATGTAAAAAAATCACAAAAGAGAAAACCCGTACATGTGACTTCATAATGATTACAAACGTCTACATAACAGATACCATTGTGCGGGGAATTCCTGGCAGTCCCGTGGTTAAGACTCCGAGCTTCCACTGCAGGGGACGCTTCCCCTGGAGGGGAGCTAGGGTCCCACGTGGCACAGCCAAGAGAACAGATAAATAAGAATATTTGAAAAATCATTGTGCAAACTAACAGTGGTAACAAATTGCCACAAAATTTTACATTTTTTAAAAAAATATACTCAGATCACTCAAATAGTTTAAAAAAAAAGCTGAAGATCTTCAACATAAACGAGCTAAGGACAAAGACAACTCATAAAATAAATACCAATGACTTTAAAACATTAAAAATTTTACTGCACTAAAATGAGAGTATAGATCTTATATATCCTCTCATTAGCGTCAGTAATGAGTCTGGGCATCTAACCAGACCTGTGGTTTTTTTTTTAGTTCTGACTGTGAAGTACTACAGAATTTTCAGTGCCCTCTTTGCAACAAAAGTCTAAGTTATAGTCTCCATGTTTGGGTATTGTTAATTTACGATGTCCTGATTCAATGAAAATTAGGAAATTTTAAATGGTATGGCTTATGTATACTGACTTTGTCAAAATACCTACCACACTAATAGGGAATTTATCAAGTATAGTGGTTATCTTGTAATGAATAAAAATCATTTTGCACTTAAAATTTTTATTACACCTGTACATTTGTAACTAGAGAATGTATAATAGTGTTATTTAGATTGCTTCTGTACAGAAAATTCTGAAGAATTTGCATAAACCTGGATAGTATGTCCTTCCTTTAATTTTCTTTTGTCAAAATTCTGTCCTGGAATGAGAACTTAAGAAGTGTGTCAGCTTTTAAGTGCATTATACTTTTACCAGATATTAGAGATGACTGCTGATTTTCTTAACATGCCCTCTGTTCTTTTTCCCTAGAAGAATGGTAACTAGAGTACTGACATTATTGTAAATGAACTGTCTTCACTATTTCTTGCATGTTATAGAATAAAATGTCACTACTAATTATTCCTTAGCTACTTGGGCTTTTCAAACAGAAGCAAAGTAACATTTAAGATTAGTTCTTTGAACACTTAACAGTTTGTGCATGGTAATATCCTTATTCATATTAGCAAAGGCACAATTGAAGTTGTCATTATTAAGTGTCTTAAAGTGCCCTGAAAATATACTGCAGAATTTATGGGAGCTCTTTACTTTTGCATCTTACTCTTAATGCTATAAATTTACATTGTATAGTGTAAAGATTTTAATGTCAAAGGTTATTTTATCTTTAAATAGGTATTTGAAAATTTTCTTTAGCATTTATATAGTCATGGTCTTAAAAATCAACACTTGAAAAAGCCACTCTTGGTGTTATTCTCTTCATTTTCAGACAAGGGGAGCTGCTTTTTTCATTATTGCTGTGATTTGCCTGTTGCTTTTCGACAATGATGATCTCATGGCTAAAATGGCTGAACACCGTATCCTTTTGCAGAAGATGGGAGTTTTTTAGTCTTACAGAAAAACAGAAGACTGGCAGAATGGGAAAGGAGGAGTAACTGAATTAAACTAATCAATCATGAATGAAACTTTCATAGATTAATGTAGGTATTCTAAATCAGTATTCAAATAGTGAATAAATTCATTCTAAGTTAAATGTCTTTTACAGCACCCGAAATTTTGGGACAGTGAAAGAATATTTTAGAATGGTGTGGTGCTAATGTATGTATGTGTTTACATATATATGTATGATTTACTCACTCAATAAAATCAATCTGTTTGCTGCCTTGTAATTTAACAATTTAAATGCTCCGTTTAGAAAGCAGTGGCAGTTATTAAAGTTTTTTGAAATTAAATGAAAAAACCTTTGGCATTTTCTTAACTGAAAGAAGTTTAAATTCCTTAATCTGGTATTCACGCTCTTGCTCTAAATTATTTCCAACCCAACCCGCCACTCTTATATTGACTAAACCCAACTTTGAATCAAATATATCTACTCATTTTCCTCTGCAGACATGACTTGTTCTGGCCTATCCACATACCTTAGCCCTCTCCGTTTAGCAGGGCTCAGAACACCAGTTTTGAATCTCCTGGTGATTGGTGCTGCCCTAAAGCCTGTTCGTAAACTAATACCAGCTCACTGTGTTACGTGAAAGAGAATGGCGTGGCTTTTGCAAAACTTTGGGTTGACTGTTAAAACAGCTGTTGCCCACCCTGCTCTCTTTTGCTTGCTGCTTATTTTGCTGAGGCTTATGTTATTTATCAATGACTCAGAAGAAGATTTAGGACTGAGTTTTACATGGAATTTCAAAAGATCAACCTTAATTCCATCAGATAGGCTGGTCTAAGGAGGTTCCCTGTTCTTGCCACTTTGTTCTAGTATGTATGCATATGTCTTTTGGAGGTTATGTACTAAAATTTAACAACTATGCCTTAAGCACTATTATACTTGTCTTGGAAACACAAAAGAAGTATATACAAGCCATTCTAGTTTACAAATCATGTTCCCTAAATTAATTTTTTCATTATTTTCTTTTGTTTTTAAGGGAAACATTGTTGAGGATAGTCAGGTTTGGGGCCCTCAGACTAATGGTCAACCCAAAATAGTAGCTAAATTCCAGGAGGACGTCAGGATTCAGAGAGTTAACTTTTTTTCCTTTACTCCAACTGACTTAGCTGAGGGACACCATGACAGTGCCCTGACCCACATGCTGTACACAGCCATTGCCTTCTTAGGCGTGGCCGATCACAAGGTACGTTTTCTTTTCTTTGTTCTTAACGTGAGAGATTCTGAAAAGTTACAGCAACACTAACTTTAAATGTGCATTTAAAATGACTTACAGTACTGCCAACCATTTAAGTAGTTCAGTAATTTGGGTTATGAAAAACACATGCTAGCTCCACTTCTTTAAATATTATGTATTTAAGGCTTAAGTATTGAACTCTGTGTTTCTAATAAGACTTATCTACTTTTACTCACAGGGTGGAGTATTGTTGCTAGTACTGGCTTTGTGTTGTAAAGTTGGTTTCCATACAGCTTCCAGAAAACTCTCTATAGATGTTGGTGGAGCCAAACGTCTTCAAGCTTTATCCCAAATTGTTTCTGTACTTCTCTTATGCCCATGGGTCATTGTTCTTTCTGTGACAACTGAGGTAAGAGCAGGAATTTATTGGTAATAAGTAAAATAAATTACTATTACTTATAGATTTTAGTTCAGTACATTATATTTTATTTCAGTTTGATGTTGCAAGTGGCTTAAATTTCTTTGCATTTTCTTTATAGGTTTTGAAAATTTTTTAGAGTTAACTTTATAGAAAATACAAATCAAGTACTATTACATTTATGTACCCCTCCCATCCCTGTGGCCAGAAGGAATCAGTTAAATACTACCCCAAATAATTTAATACTTACCCAAAAACCCAAGGATTGTACATTACCATTTATAAAATTATTAAACCATAATGCTTCTTTTTTTAATACTTTGGGGAATACTAGGAAAATGTGCCAATATCTTATAACTCATATTTTGGCATTTTACAAATTGTATTGAATCATGGAAGTACTTGTTTATACATAAATGGATTAACTATAAGATGTGAACTTTATACCCATATGCTATTAACAATTTTTTTTTTTTAATTTCTAGAGTAAAGTCGATTCTTGGTTTTCTCTCATCATGCCTTTCACAACGGTTATTTTTTTTGTCATGATCCTGGATTTCTATGTCGAGTCCATTTGTTCAGTCAAAATGGAAGTTTCCAAATGTGCCCGCTATGGATCCTTTCCCATTTTCATTAGTGCTCTGCTTTTTGGAAATGTTTGGACACATCCAATAACAGACCAGCTCCGGGCTATGAGCCGAGCAGCGCACCAGGAGAGCACGGAGCACGTCGTTTCCGGAGGAGTGGTGGTCAGCGCTGTGTTCTTCATCTTGTGTGAGCATCTGCCCCTTGCACGTTCCTCCCGACGGATTCTGCTGTTCAGCTACTTAACTGGGGGATGTGTCCAGTGCTCACGTAATGCTGATAGATACCATGTTGGGTTTTATAGGGTAAACTTTTTAAATTTTTGTAATATATATATATGTTTTTTTTCCCCTCATTTTAGCTGCCAACATCTTATCATCTCCTTCTAAGAGAGGACAGAAAGGTACCCTCATTGGATATTCTCCTGAAGGAACACCTCTTTATAACTTCATGGGTGATGCTTTTCAGCATAGTTCCCAGTCCATCCCCAGGTTTATTAAGGAATCACTAAAACAAATTCTTGAGGAAAATGACTCTAGGCAGATCTTTTACTTCTTGTGTTTGAATCTGGTAAGAGTTTTAAATATTAATGGCATGTCTTGAAAGCTTAATCTTTTTTTTTTTCTTTTTGAAGGCTTAATCTTTTAATTTTGACAGTTCTGGTGTAATTTTTCTTATTCCCAAATAATTTTAATAGAGGTGGGCTAAAATATTTTCTCTAGTAGAAAGATTACAGGATCATATTCATACTGCTTAAACACTTCTGAGGTATTTTAGAGGCATTGGTTTAGTGTGCCATTTCAAATCAATAGATAGAGTAGCTTATAAAGATTCTTATGAACTCTGTTTGGGATCTCACACCCAACCAGACTGCTAACATTTTCTAATCTAGTTTATTGAGTTCTACAGACATGTAGATAAAGCTATCTCCTTTTAAATAATTTATAAGATGGACATAGCTGATTTAGCATGATTTACCATTTATATGAAATGAGATTTCTTGTATGAGAATCAGTTAAGTAATGAAAGAGGCAGTATATCTTCAAGTAAGCTTTGGGTAATTAAGCATTAAATTCCTTATGATGAAATTCTGATAAATTTATCTTAAAACAGTATTTCCCAATTGTTTTTTTTGGAAATAAAAACTATTCCCCTATTGTTATTATTTTTTTTTTTTCGAACATGTTTTAGCTTTTTACGTTTGTGGAATTGTTCTATGGCGTGTTGACCAATAGTCTGGGTCTGATCTCAGATGGATTTCACATGCTCTTTGACTGCTCTGCTTTGGTCATGGGACTTTTTGCAGCCCTGATGAGCAGATGGAAAGCAACTCGGATTTTCTCCTATGGGTAGGTACACTGACTATCAAGTCTTGTGTTAATAGCAAATTCCATCTCATGGGATAAAATTTTACTACCTTGAACACAAATTTAATTTTTCAGAGCCTAATTTTTCTTTAAAGTAGATAAGAAGAAGTAAACCAAGCGTTTGATAAATACTGAATGGCAGTAAGCTTAAGACCATTCTCCCTGACAAATCCTTCTCATAGATAGGTAGCAAAAATCAGCTAAATAGTGAGCTGTTTGGCCAGCAGTGTTTCTTTGAGGTCATGGAATGTGCATGATCATTCACATCTTTGTTGTTAAAAAGAGAATTCAAACTTTGAAGTGACTATGCATGCAGTATCCTTTCACTAAGTAAATCATTCAGTGAATATTAGAATCCCTGATTTGTGCAGAGTATTTTGATAAAAGATCTGCTGTAAATAGGTTAATAAATTCAGCTTCTTATTTTCAGCTGTTTATATTTTGAAAGATGGATGAGCCAAAGATACAAAAAATCTTGATACAAGCTGAATCTATGTGTTGTGACAGATACAGAGAACATCAAAGTCTTGAAAGAAAAGTAACTTCTTGCTAAGAAATTAGGACAGCTGGAGAAGGAAATGGCAACCCACTCCAATATTCTTGTCTGGAAAAGTCCATGGACAGAGGCGACTGGCAGGCTGCAGTCCATGGGGTTACATGGCTGAGCATGGGTACACAAGGGTGGAGGGGGATGGGTTGGTAGCAATAAACTGGTAGAACTAAAAAAAAAAAAAAAAGAAATTAGGACAGGCTTTGTATAAGAGGGGACACTGAAGAAGGACTTTGATAAACACATAAAATCTCAACAAACATAAACCTTCCAGCATTATTATGATATTTAAAATCTTGGTAATTTTCAAGTCTTACTGTTTGTGTAGTTGAAAATCTGGATTCATTTCCTCATTTATAACATAACAATGTTTATATTTTAAAAATACTTCATTTGTCCATTTCCTCTTCTAAAAATATATTCTCTATTTTTAGGTATGGCCGAATAGAAATTCTCTCTGGATTTATTAACGGGCTTTTTCTAGTGGTAATAGCTTTCTTTGTGTTTATGGAGTCAGTGGCTAGGTTAATTGATCCTCCGGAATTAGACACACACATGTTAACAGTAAGTCTTTTCATTTTACTGTTTGAATTTCTACTCATACTCATACAACTTTTTCCCTGCTAAAGTTTAACTACTTGTCATTACTGACCTAAGAAGGTTTTATTTATTTATTTTTTAACTTAACATAACTTCCTATCTTGCTATTTACATTTACACTGCTGACTCTTAGAAATTAATTGATATACTTTTCTCCAGTACATTGGTAGTCAGAATATTAGATGACATTCTAAAACATAGAATGTTTCCTGTCTTATTGAATGTTTTTGTTTGAAGATGTGTTTTTAGGTACCTGAGGAAATTTGCAAAGACTTTATTACTCTAAATTAGCGCTATGGCAACTTTTAATGCTCTCCCTGTGTCCCTCAACCTTTACATGCTTTTCCCTGTAGTTCTCATGCCGTTCCCACACTCTGCCCTTTTAGCCTGTACTTCTAATGTCACCTCTGGTGGGGTACTTGCCCCTCATCCCTCTCTTCCCACCTCAAAGTATGTTAGACTTCCCTTTCTGAATATTCCCATTGTATCTGTGCGGTCTTCTTATAGCAACGTTGACTTAAAGCTGTTGTTTAATCTGTCATTCTTCCACAATTAAGATGTATTTTCAGGACCTGAATTGTGTATATCAACTCTTAAATTTTAGCACCTGGCTTGTAATAGGAAGCCAACTATTAATTGGTGGGGATTTTTTTTGGTAATATAGTGGAATTTTTATTATAATGTTATGTTGGTTTCAGATCTACCACAAACTGATTAAGTTATATATATGTATATATACTTTTTTTATAGTCAGCTATTAATCATTAAATGACTAAAAACAATTAAGAATCTTATTGATGGAAGCATATATTAAATGTTTTTGAATTGTAGTTTGGATATATATTTTGGGTTTTTAATGCTTATATCTTTGACCTTTAATATTTGCTATAGAAATATCCACACAAGGGTGTAGGGGTGCACCATTCATTGTACCATTGTTTATTGTACAATGGTAGGGAAAAAAAAAACACAGTGTTCACCAGTGACAGGACTAGTTAAATAAACTTGGCACGCATACAATAGAATACTACACACCTACTAAAAAGAAGAATATATCAATATATGCTGGCATGAAAAATATTAACAGTATGTACTAAGTGAAAAAAATTACAAAGTAGTATTGAATATGATCCTGTTACTGGTTTTTAAAAGGTATATATATGTGTATATTAGTATTGTGCATAGAATATACACCATCCTCTTAGGAGAGACTAACTCTTAGAGGGCAGATTAGAGGGGCCTTTCACTTTGTTATTTTTTTTCATTCTGATGAAATACAGAAAAATGAAGTATTTCTCAACAGAGTAGAGTATTTGTGGTCTAATGAAGTCTCTGCAAGCAGTATTTTATTTCATTCAAAATTCATTAACACTCTTCAGGATAATAAAGCTGACTGAAGTTTTTAAATCTGACAGATGGATGGTCTGAGTCGTGAGACTCTATACATGTTTACTACAGACTACAAAGCTAGTCTCTTACTAGCTTTGAAAATTAATTAAAATAATCTGTGCTCTTATTTTTATATGTTCTTTTTATAAAACAAATGGATTTCTCTAAAGGAGAAATTGTAGATATATGTAAATTTTAAATAGTGCCATGAGCTACTGTTTCAAATCACCTTGTAAGAGGTGGTAATGAAGGTAAGTAACTTTGTTTATCCTTTGAGGTGTTATTGTGGCACCATTAAGTCAAGATACTCCTGTTTACTTTGTTTTTGAAAAAATGCTTTTTCATTACACTTTTTTTTATTTTTGGAAATCTTATTATAGTTAAGACACAATAAGACTATGTTTATTTGGAGTCTACTCGTTAGTAAATGACAGTCATTGTCTTTTAAAGTATTGAAATTTACCTAGTAATATAAATGAGATTTCAGGTACAGTGTATACATGCTCTGGTTAAGCAGTACTTTCAAACTCTTATTTAAATAAACAAGACAAAACTTTAGCATCATTTACGTATTCATAAACTGTGAATCAAGTACATTTTTATTCTTAATCATTTAATTAAAGCAAACCTAAATCCTTTTACTTGTCAGCACTTTGGTATTTGAAACTTAAGTGCTGCTTCTAAAATATTCTAAAATTCACAGTTTAAAATTTTTTCTTATTGAATTTAGTGAGGTTTTACTATATTTTCAAAACTATAACCCAAAAAAACATATAGCTGTATAGTTAGTTTTAGATAACAAATTTGTTTTGTTTTTTTTTACAAATTTAAAGGTTTTCTTTCCTTTTTTTTGCTAGCCAGTCTCAGTTGGCGGGCTGATAGTAAACCTTATTGGTATCTGTGCCTTTAGCCATGCCCATAACCATAGCCATGGAGCTTCTCAAGGAAGCTGTCACTCATCTGATCACAGCCATTCACACCATGTGCATGGACACGGTGACCACGGGCATGCTCACAGCCACAGCCACGGGTCTGCAGGCAGAGGCATGAATGCCAACATGAGGGGTGAGTCCTGGCCAGAAACTGTCCTACCTTTCAACTGTGTTCTGAGTGATCCTGTATTAAGAATTGGG
This sequence comes from Cervus elaphus, assembly GCF_910594005.1. NCBI lineage: Eukaryota > Metazoa > Chordata > Mammalia > Artiodactyla > Cervidae > Cervus > Cervus elaphus. The sequence goes on along the minus strand of NC_057839.1, from coordinate 13,862,292 downwards.
CTTCTGGTACAATTTTATTTTAAAAAACCAATCTGTAGCTAGGAGATCTAAAATCATCTGTTATAGAAAATGCCCACAAATGTTCATAAATGTCAGTTTTTTTTAATGAATTATTATAATTATAGAGTCCCTTTCATAATAACACTTGAATAAATATTAGTTGCAAGGGGAACTGCGTTATTATGCACTTTCATGTAAAAGAATTAGGAAATGTTTATTGTAAAAAAAAAAATACAGGGGAAGTATTTATCATTTATGTTGAGATATTTATTCTGATATTTATTTGTTTGGACGTGCTGTGCAGCTTATGGGATCTTAGTTCCCCAACAAGTGATTGAACCTGCGCCCTTGACAGTGAATGTGCAGAGTCCTAACTTCTGGACTGCCAGAGAATTCCCCATTCTGATATTTTAATATAAATAATTTGAGTAACGTCAAAAGTTGGCACGTGTATGATTTCTAGGAATCCTTCCCAGGCAAACTACACCATCGTAAAACTCACCACATTGTTAATAGTTGCCCAAATCTTTACTTTCACCTCTATGCCATGAATTCCTTGATGAAAGTGAGGAGGTTTAATCATTTGGAAGTACCAGCCCCTAGCACAGTGCCTGGTGGATAATAGATACCCTGTGATATTTGTAGAATGAATAAAAAACTAAATTAAATGTGCTTTAATTTTTAATATTTTATGTATCTTACTTGTAGGTGTATTTCTACACGTTTTGGCAGACACGCTCGGCAGTATTGGTGTGATCGTATCCACCATTCTTATAGAGCAGTTTGGATGGTTCATTGCTGATCCCCTCTGTTCTCTTTTTATTGCTGTATTAATATTTCTCAGTGTTGTCCCACTGATTAAAGATGCCTGTCAGGTTCTACTTCTGAGGCTGCCACCAGAATATGAAAAAGAGCTGCATATTGCCTTAGAAAAGGTACTGTGTATAATTTCCTTACTGTTCTTCCTTTTAAAATAGTGTTTGAAATTAAGTTGGCCTAACAAGATGAAAATGAAAACGACAGTCTTACAGAAAATGAACTGAAAATATGGACAGGCAATTCATATAAAAACCAGACACAAAATAGAATATATTTCAACTTGTAGTTTGCCATTTAATATTAAAGTAATTAGGGTCTGCTGATGAACAGTTGGCATCTTGAATATATAAGTTATAACATTTTAACCACACTGGTTTCATAAATAAAATTAGTCAAGTTTTGTCAGTTTCTCATAATTGGTATCTACTAAAAAAAAGTTTTTACTATGTCCTACTAAAAAAAGTATTTTACTTCAAAACTAATATATGTCCATTACAGAAAGTTTTAAAGTATAAAAAAGAAAAAATATATATAGTTAGTTTCACCACCTGGAAGGAAATACTTTTGAAGAGTTATTTTTCTAAGTAAAAATATTTTAAAAATAAAAATGGCCAAGAAAATGTTTTGTACTGCTTTGTAAATTTTTTCCCATTGAATTTAACCAACCTGTATTGTTGAACATGAATGCTATCTTTTGAATGTGTTATCTCAAGTATAAAATAATACTTGAATGTTTGTATCAGTATAAAGGAAAACACATAGTTCATTAAACGTATCCGATGTTTAAAACAGGTAAAGTGCATGTTATATAGGTAAAAATAGGTGTGCACCCATTGTGTATAAAGGCACCTGTGTAACCCTGTTCACTTCCTATTCCAAACTTCCTTCGCTGGCATCACTGCCAGGTCAGTATTGTAGACACCTTTATTTGTAGTTGTCCTTCCTATTCCGTTCTAAATTCTAAGCTCTTTCTTTTTTTTAATCAGCTTAATAATGGTTCCTGGACCAGAAAGACTGCTTTGTGTTCAGTAAATTAGCCTTTCAAGTCCATTTATATCACCTCTCCTTTTATTTGACAGCTACAGAAAATTGAAGGATTAATATCATACCGAGACCCACATTTTTGGCGTCATTCTGCCAGTATTGTGGCAGGAACAATTCATATACAGGTGACATCTGATGTGCTGGAACAAAGAATAGTACAGCAGGTAATCAATCATCTTAAGTTTTTAAAATAATTTCAGTTGAGGTAATTCATAAGTAAAATTGTACACATTATAAGTTCTACAGCTCGATAGTCACTTAATTTTTTAAAGATAAGGACAGCCTTACAGCTGTCCAGGGATAGCTTTCTTTTTTACATTTAGATTTGTTTTATATCCAAAAATAGTAAACATAAAGTCAACCTTTATTATGTGGAGGACAAGCTTAAGTTAATGTAAAAAAAAGTTCATTTGTAATCCACCTTGATTACCAACAGATGGTCAAAAATAAGTTATTATAAATAGTCCTAAGTTAATAATAATAAAGTTGGCAGAGTAGCGATAAGGATGAAAAATGTTCCTGTCTCCCTATTCTGGACCTACCAAATTGAAAACAATAGCTGTTTTCCTTTTCTCCTCTGAATGTCAGTTCAGTGAGCTACTGGCCTCCTAACAGATCCTGTGTAATATTTGACCAGCTAAATAACAAATGTTACTTTAAGGACTTATCACTATCTGGCTATTTTTTAAAATGTGATACTCATTATTTAATCCATGTGCACTAAATGGATTAATCTAAATGCTTTTCAATATATGGATTTTTATAACAGGTTACAGGAATACTTAAAGACGCTGGAGTAAACAATTTAACGATTCAAGTGGAAAAAGAAGCATACTTTCAACATATGTCTGGCCTGAGTACTGGATTTCATGATGTTCTGGCTATGACAAAACAAATGGAGTCCATGAAATACTACAAAGATGGTACTTACATCATGTGAGATAACTTGGGAATTACCGCTGGGGTATGAACAATGAAGATTAAAAGGCCGGGTATTTATAATACCACCAGAAGGAAGAAAATTGCACATAATTGTACAGAAACATTTTGTTGTTTTTGAAAAAATTTTTAAAGCTCCCTACAGTTGGATCAAGGAATCTTTCTAAAGGAAATTTAAATACAGAATGAAGCATTAATTGTACAAGTAAAATAATTGTTGAAATTATGTGTAAAACAGCAAACTTATAATTTGAGTGAATGTGATGTATTATCATCACATCATCTTCAAAAATGAACATACAATGATGGATTCAAGTGAAGACCAAAATTACTTCTGTGTGTTTACTTTCTGCCAGAAAGCATCTCCACTGTAAATAATGTATGTAACATGTTTATTACAAAGACCCAAATGAAAAAAATTTAGTCAATTTTTTGCATAGCCCTAGGATAAAATAGGAATAAAAGATCTATATTTATGGACTTTCTGTATATAAAACTGGTTTCTAATTATAACTTAAATCCATTAAGTAAAACCTTGTTGCCACTTTAAATGTGAACTAAATTATTTGGGAGAGACCGCAACCACTGATAGGAGACAGCAGTGAGGACAGTGAAGGATAACATGACAGATTTTGATGTATTACAAAAGTCAACCACTCTGTAAAATAAATTTTTTTTTACTTTTGGTAATATTTGCAAATGAATAATTGCTTTATTAGGGTAAAGAACTTAGACTAAGTTGTGTCCATGTTATTCACTCACTTGTCTTCTTCTAAAGTAGACTATTCCATTTCTTGTTATGCATCTGGCATTCCAAGTTCCTTATTAAGCTGGTATCCAAACAATGCGAGGCGTTTCATCTTTTCATTTAGCTCTATATACTGTGGAAGAGCCAGTGGAGAGACTTATAGATAACTGTCAACTCAGTTGAATTTTCTGCCTAAAAATGTAAGTTTTTAAAAAAATTTCTGAAACATGTCAATATAAAAGAAATATCAAAGAATTAGGTGGTTATTTTAAAGTTTAATAAGTAAATCTTGTTCATAAACCCTTGGGCACTATGAAATCAAAATACCCTATAAGTACTTTCTGTAATAATATCTAATTTATATTTTTTCATTTCCAATTTAAACTGAATGTATAGTCTGAAAAGACTGTATGATAAATAGATACATAACAATATATGCAGTTCTATGAACACCAAAGAATGTTGTCCAAAAGAAACTTTTGAATACCTATTTATAAGCATCTGAATATTTTCACTCTTATACTAGGAATTTTGATGAGTAGGATGAATTAATTTTAGTATGGGTACTATTTTCTTATCTATACCATAATGGCAAACATATATTGTAAATCATATTTTTGTCTTACAAATTTTAATATGTGAGAGGTTTTAGAAATTTGTTATAAGTTATTTTGATATTCCTTGTCTTCTCTTTACACATTTTCTGGTCCAGAATCTTCAATACATATTAAAATTTTGGAATGGTGGGAAAATAATTGCATATGGATGTTTTAATGTAATTTTTATACATTAAAAAAATTTAAGTAGATAGGTACAATAAATATTACATCATTTTTTAAAATTATTATTTCCCTTTAAAAATAAAATTGTCATCTCCCTTAGAAGGCATAAAAATAGCAAGATAATTAAGCCAATGTGATTGACAACTATCAAGATGAGAGAGAAGGCAGCATGAAGATATGACTTTAGGCAAATCAGCCTCTGGTGTTTTTTTTGTTTTTTTTTTCTCATACATAAAATCAGAATACAATCTGCTCAAATTCACAGATATGGAGCAACTGGAACACAGACACTACTAGTAGGAATATGAAATGATGCAGCCACTTTGGAGAACTGTTCAACAGTTTCTTTTAATGTTGAACATACATCCATCCTATGACCCAGCAGTTCCACTCCTGGGTCTTTACCCAAGAGAAATGGAAACATGTCTAAAAAGAGTGGAACAAGAATGTACATGTTGGTGAGAGCCAGGAACTAAAAGAATCTAAATGTCCATCCTCAGTAAATAAGTAATTATGGTATATTTACAATGGACTACTACTCAGCAGTTTTTTTAATTACTGTTATAAACAATATAGGTGAATCTCAAAAACATAAGTGAGGGACTTCCCTGAAAGTCCAGTGGTTGAGACTGTGTTCTCAATGCAGGGGGTGAGGGTTCAATCCCTCGTCCAGGAATTTAGATTCCTACATGCCACCGAGCTCAGCCAAAAAAATAATAAGTGAAAGAAAGCAGCTACAAAAGAGGTGTGGGGGAAAAAAAAAAAGAGGTCTGGGTTTCCCTGGTGGCTCAGCTGGTAAAGAATCCACCTATAGTGCAGGAGACCTGGGTTCGATCCCTGGGTTGGGAAGAGCCCCGGGAGGAGGGCGGGGCCGCCCACTCCAGTATTCTTGCCTGGAGAATCCCCAGGGATAGAGCAGCCTGGTGGGCTACAGTCCTTGGGGTCGCAAAGAGTCAGACACAACTGGGTGACTAAGCACAGCACAAAAGAGGTCTATATGGTTCCACGCATATAAAGTCCAAAAACAGAAGATGACTTAACACAAACTTATCTTACACTTCCGCAGTCAGAAGCTGAGGATGGGACCTACTGGGCTAAAATCAAGTTGCCAGCAGGCTGCATTTCTTTCTGGAGGCTCTCAGAATCCATTACCTTGTTCATTTCAAGTTGCTGGCTGAACTCCTGTGGTTGTGATTGAGGTCTCTGTTTATTTGCTGGTGTTCCCAGATTCTAGAGACCACCTATATTTTTTGCCCACCCCCTTCCTCCATCCTCAAAGCCAGCAAGAGTAGGTCATGTGCTGCTTACACTTCAGATCTCTCCTGCCTCTTTTTTCACTGTAGCATCTTTCTCTGACCCACTCTTCTGTCTTCCTCTTCTATTTTTAAGGACTCTTGTGGTTACATTGGGCCCACCCAGGTAATCAAAATGATCTCCTATCTCAAAGTCCCTTTTGCTATGTAACAGTCACAGGTATGTTCATATTTACAGGTTGTGGGCATGCGGACAAGGACATCTTTCAGAGAGTTACTATGCCTGCCACATGGTCGCCTTGGGAAGACAGGGAGCTGTTCCAAAAGGTCAGGGAGATCTTTTTAGATTGGTGGAAGTGTTCTATACCTAGAGCACAGTGGTGGTTACACAGGTATATACAGTAGTCAAAATCTTAGTTATAATTTAACTTCTGTGTTACTGCATTTTTTTCAAGTGCTTTTATATTACTAATTTGCTAGTAATTACTCAAAGCAACCATATGGTAGGCACACAATTATCCATTTTTTCTCTTAGTACTCTGGTGTTATCGTATAATAAGTTAGCTTTAACTGATCTAGTTCAGTAACACAGTATAATGGACTAGTTTTTTTTCCAGATACACTGTTCCTCTTGGTGGCTATGTTCCTCTTGAATATAAAGGCCAAGGAGGTTTCCCCTGAAACAAAGTACAGTACGTAGATTTGTCAGTATTCACACCGTTACGGAAAGCCCGTTTAAGAAATAATACAATTCAGTAGTTTATTTATGGTTTTTTAAACATTGAATAAATCCATTCATTCTTCACAAAACTCACTGAAGTTCTTTATAGCAAGACACTGCTTTAGCAGCTAGGGGTAAAATCACCAATAAAACAGTCCTGCCCTAGAGGAGCTTACTTCAAAATGTAGAAGACAGACCAATACATAAAAATGCCCGTTTGTGATAAGCACTATGAGGAAGAGCAATAACTTACTGAACCCTTATGTACTATGTGGGCACTATTCTAAGCAATCAATATGTATAATTATTATCCGCATTTTACTGATGAGGAAACTGAGGGGGGGAAAAGGTTAATTGCCTCAAATCATACACCTAATAAGTTGTAAAGCCAACTTTTCAAACCAGGCAGTCTGGTTTCACTCTTAAGAGAGGTGCTAGAGAATAGCCAAAGAGGATCTCCATGGGGGGAAACAGAACCAGATTTGAATAAGGAAGCAAACAATATTAGTATCCTAAACTGTATTCTATTAATAGCCACTATTCTACCCTGAAAACATAAAATGCAAGGCATTTGAGGCAGGTGGTGGTTAGCACGATAGAAGCAAGAAGGCCACTGTGATAACAGCAAAATTAGGCAGACGGTGTAGTGAGGACATGGAAAATCTGTGGAGGGCTTTGAGTAAGGGGCTGATTAGTTTCAAAAGGATCAGGACAGGAAAACCAGAGTGGAATCCAGGGAACAGTGAGAAGGCCTTTGCCAAAGCCCAAATGAGAGATTCAGGTGGCTAAACAGCATGTCCATTGCCTCTTATTCATAAGCTTGCTGTTTAAGATAAATACATCAGACACAAACCCTGCCTTCACTGTGCTTGTTACATTAAGGAAGATACGGTGTACATAACTGTAATTCAAGATTTAGAGAGATTCTGTGCCACAAGGGAGTGGCAAAGTTCAGAAAATGGAAGTTACTTTTACCTGAAGGGACAAGGGTGAGTCTTCACAAAGGAGGTGGCATTTGATAGATCGAAAGGACCAATGGGGTTGGAGACAGAAGGCAAGGGGATTAATTTCCTCTGGAGTAGAGTGTATAAACCCATTAGGGGTTCCCTTTTGCACAGTCAACGGCGTGTGGGTATGGGTGTGGGTGTGTGGTTAGCAGTCCTGTGATTCGGAAGGTTAGGAGCAGAGCATTGAGGATTATCTGCAAACCAGGTAACAGTTAACCACAGATCTGTTAGGTTATCACGCATGCATGCATGATAAGTCACTTCAGTCATGTCTGACTCTTCAACCCCATGGACCGTAGCCCACCAGGCTGCTCTGTCCATGGGATTCTCCAGGCAAGAATACTGGAGTGGGTTGCCATGCCCTCCTCCAGGGTAAGGTAATCATACAGGCGTTCATCTCAAGCCCTGTAAAAAGCATCAGCTAAATTACAGTGACTTAGCAGCAGCATACTCATGCCTTATTTCAAGAAGGGTTTTCCACTGTTGGTTGCCTTGATTTTTCACAGGAGCAGGATAGGAATGCCTAATATGAGAGACTGCAAACAGATTGTGGGCTGGACACTGGCAGGCCTGGGAATCAGACTTTGCCCATAGCTGTGATCTAAGTGTCTGTCACTTAATCTCTGACCTAAAATGATAGGGTTTGGATCCAGCGAATATAAGGTGATCGAGCCCTTGCAGTCCTGTGCAATCAGGGCAATAGTCCTAAATTCATCTACAGGAACCATTTTTGTTAAAGGCAACAGATGCATTAAGAGCCTAAAGTGTACAAAGCAGGGTGCATGATACAAAGAAGTCTAATACAGTCTCTGCCCTCATAGGAACAAAACAGTTACTAAAAATATAAAAATATGTAAAAGAATGAAAGAGATAACATGCTGAAAGAAAGGTAAGTGTAACACTGCCCCGAGTTCAGAGGAGGAAGAGAACCCTTCCTCTTGGAAGATTGCAAAAACCGTTATGGAGGAGGGGGCATACATTTTCAATAATCAGGGAAGATCAGTGCACTTCATTATGATTTTGAAGTTTGACTTGTCCATATCTTGGCTATGTAAAAAATTAAATCTGCTTAAACTCTGAGCTTCAGGTTCATCCACTAGGAACACCAATGAGTTCTGGGGTGATCAGCAGCAGCTTTCACCTACTCCCACCTCTGACCCCATCAAACAGCCATTGTAAAGTATAGCTGGGCACCGATAAAAGACTATTAAATTGTGCTTTAATTTCGCTCTGTACTGTACCCCATGTTACTCAGCCCCAGTCTTAAGAGTCTAAGGCTACTCAGCCTTCTAGAAAGACTACTCACTGTGCAAAGACTAATTACTGTGCAAACAGAATAAGGACCGATACAGCAGGAGTGGTTTGCAGAAGAGAATCCTTTCTTCAGTTTCCAGGACGAGTAGACAGTCCTCTCATTCTCCATCCATTTTTTCTTGGACTTCTTTTACTACTTGTCTTTCTTCTTCACTCCCTTTTATTTCTCTCCATCTCCTTGAAAGTGAAAGTGAAAGTCGCTCAGTCATGTCCAATTTTTTGCAACCCCATACAGTCCATGGAATTCTCCAGGCCAGAATACTGGAGTGGGTAGCCTTTCCCTTCTCCAGGGGATCTTGCTGACCCAGGAATCCAACCAGGGTCTCCTGCATTGCAGGCGGATTCTTCACTAACTGAGGTATGAGGGAAGTCCATCTCCTGATCACTACTTAACCCAACAAACTGAAGATCCTACGAGGTGTGAAGTTAGACTTTACAATAGAAGATTTCTCAAATGTGTGAGACATTTAGTTGTAAAATACTTCACCTAACTTTGCCAGCTTCCCTTGTAGCCTAGTTGGTAAAGAATCTGCCTGCAATGCAGGAGACCTGGGTTTGATTCCTGGGTCAGGAAGATGCCTTGAAGAAGGAAATGGCAACCCACTCCAGTATTCCTGCCTGGAAAATCCCATGGACAGAGGGGCCTGGCGGGCTACAGTCCACAGGGTTGCAAGAGATAGACACAACTTAGCAACTAAACCACCACACAGGGCATAACTTATTCCCAGAGTAATGTCTGTAGGAAAAAACAAATGTATTACTTTTGTTTGTAGCCTCATGGGCCACAGACCATGGGGTCACACAGAGTCGGACACGACTGAGTGACTAGGTACACACACATACAAACTGAACAACTAGTCAAAGTGAACAGCAAGTCACCGTGACCCCCTACAGAGTTGGGAAAGAATGCTGTTCCTTTTTGAAGGTACATTGCTAGCATCAGAAGAAAGAACAAAATTGATCTTCACAGTTGAGCAGACACTTCTATATTTAAGAAGATCTAGTTAATGTGTAATGCAGATGAACAATGGATATTAGGAAGGGAAGGGGGAGACCCAAACAGGCAGGGAGGGAAGGGAGAGACCCAGACAAACAGGGAAGGAGACTTTTATGTCAAAGTTTTCTTCCCCAGTCTTAAAATGTAAACACTATTTCATCACAATAAATAGAGCTTCAACAGTAAGGTGTTTTTGCATGAGGCCAATTCAAGAAATATATACAGACCATATTCTAAATATAACAAAATATATTCTAAATAAAGCAAAAACAAGTTTTTCACTTCCTTCTCAAGTACTAATTCATTAACACCCTTACTTCTGTAAACCAATTTTTGTGTTCCCCATGCCCACACACCCACACATCCACTGTGAGGTAGAAGTAGGAGCAGAAGTATCTTGCAGCTTTAAAATCTATGTGCTTTTACATGGGACTTACCTGATGGTCTGGGTGGTTAGGATTCTGTGCTTCCCTGCATGGGGCACAGGTCCAATCTCTGGTCAGAGAGCTAAGATTTCCCCCAAAACCTAGGTACTCTTATATGTGCATAGAATATTCCTGAAGGATACCCAAGAACCTTTTAATATATTTTCCTTTGTGGAGGTGGACCAACTCTTTATTGGATAACCTCCGTGACTATTAAACATAGTATCCAAAACCTAAAAAAACAAATGTAAGGGACAATGGCAAGGGGTTAAAGTATACATCAGCTTTACAAATCTATGGTCAATATACAACTGAAGAAATTATTTTATGGTGTTTTTCTGTGTACTGTCTTTTTTTTCTTTTTTTTTTTGGCCACATAGCTCGTGGGATCTTAGTCCCCTGATGAGGGATTGAACCCCAGCGCTCAGCAGTAACAGTGCAGAGTCCTAACTACTGGACTGCCAGGGATTCCCCACACTGTTGTCTTTTTCAACTCCTGTTTCCATCAACATTCTATTGTGAACGTCCCTGATTTCCAGTCAATACATCAACCACTCTAACCTTAATTTTTTTTTCAGTTACACAGTGTATTGTTTTAAAAAGTCAAATAGTTCTTTAAAACTGATAAAATCATTACACCCCTGTCTACCATTCCTGCTCTCTAAAAAAAACCATTTTCTATTATTGTAACTGTGTGATTTGCTATTTACAGTCATAATTCTCAATAATTTACTTATATTGTTATTTTTCATAGTTTTTTACCAGTTTTAAAAATCATCCACTTCTAACAACAGAAGACGAGGGTTCAGCTCTTTTATACGATCAGCACGCACACATGCTCACACATAACACTCCCCTCCCCAGCCTCCCAATAGAGGTGAACCATAATTTGGGGTTAAATCGATCTTCAGTGTTTTAATTATTTTATGACCATATGATTTACCAATCTGCCTTAAGTCCCATATTATAATTACATTTCCAATTTTTCTTTAAACTAGCTTGTTACAGATTTAATAGTGCCTTATTTATTTTCATTTCCCTAGTTTTTCTGTACCTATTACTCATTCATCTCCAATTCCACCAGAAGTGTAAATCTCTCCTCAGTATATTCAAATACTTCAAGTAAGGTATTGATTTAATTTTTTGCTTGGAGATGTCCCACCCACCATCATCCTTGTCATTCTATTCAAAGGTACACTGACTGCTCTCCAGGCCTACTAAAAAGAGTCAGCTGAGGATTACCTAAAGTCTTGGGAATTCTTTTTGCCTTTGTCCTATGGTGGAACTACTGTTTTGTTTTGTTTTGTTTTGTCTTGTCTTGTCTTGTTTGATCCCACACACACCTTCCTCTCTTATTCTGGCCTTGCCACACCATGCAGGCTCTTAGTTCCCCAACCAGGGACAGTTCAGTTCAGTTCAGTCGCTCAGTCGTGTCCGACTCTTTGCGACCCCGTGAATTGCAGCATGCCAGGCCTCCCTGTCCATCACCAGCTCCCGGAGTTTACTCAAACTCATGTCCATCGAGTCAGTGATGCCATCCAGCCATCTCATCCTCTGTCGTCCCCTTCTCCTCCTGCCCCCAATCCCTCCCAGCATCAGGGTCTTTTCCAATGAGTCAACTCTTCGCATGAGGTGGCCAAAGTACTGGAGTTTCAGCTTCAGCATCAGTCCTTTCAATGAACACCCAGGACTGATCTCCTTCAGGATGGACTGGTTGGATCTCCTTGCAGTCCAAGGGACTCTCAAGAGTCTTCTCCAACACCACAGTTCAAAAGCATCAATTTTTCGGTGCTCAGCTTTCTTCACAGTCCAACTCTTAACCAGGGACCGGGGAACTAACCCACGCCTGAGCAGGAGAAGTGCAGAGTCCTGACCACTGGACCACCAGGGAAGTCTCCTTCCCCTTTTAAAATTTTCATCCTTGTTAGCAGACTACACACTCCAATAACTTTCTACAAACGCACAGGTGGAAAGTAATTTTTAGACTTTGCCAATTTAAAAATGTCTTTATTCTACTTTATGACTGTTTAATGGTCTGACTGGGTACAGAATTATGGATTGAAAATCATTTTCCTACAAAATCTTGTAGCTTTCAACATTGTTATTGAAAGCCTCATTCCATTCTGATTCTAGATCCTTTGTATGCTATCCGATTTTGTTTCCTTAAGGGTCTCCGCTTTATTTTAAATGTCATATGCCAGCACAGTATGCCATGAGATGAAGCTTCTGTTCACTGATTATGCAACTCTCAGACATGGATCCATGAAACTTATGTCCTTTAGTCCTGAGAGGTTTTCTTGTATTATCTCTTTAATAATCTCCTCCTTGCATTTTCTTTTGTCTTTTTTTTCTAGAACTCCTCCATCTGTTGTATGTCAGATCTTATGGAATGAATTTCTTATATAAATAGATTTCTTATATTTGCTATAGTTTATCTCTTTGTCTTTTTGCCCTTTCTGGGGGAAATTTTCTTGACTTTCTCTTACAAACCTGCTATTGCATTTTTAATGTTTGTTATCATATTTTTAATTCCCTAGAGTTCTTTCTAAAACTTGTTTGTGGGTGCATTATTATTTTTTCTTTCTCTGATTATATAAATAACTTTTATACTTATTTTTTAGCTTTCTTATCCTTGAATTGTCTGTCCACTTGGGAGTTCTTTTTTTAAAAAATGTTTATTTGCCTGTGCCAGGTCTTAGTCGAGGCACACAGGATCTAGTTCCCTGACCAGGAATGGAACCCAGGCTCCCTGCACTGGGAGTGTGAAGTCTTAGCTACTAGACCACCAGGAAAGTTCTAGGAGTTTCTTTTTATGTTTTCTTGTTAGGTCTCTTTCAAGTTGGAGGATTTCCTTGACTGTCCAGTGCTCCTTGATCAGCTGTTAATAGTTAGGAGTAAGAAATTAATATATTGATTAGAAACCCTTTGTCAGCATACAAGTAGGTCAAACAGTATCACTTTAAACATGTCCCATCCATTTCATTGATCATCCTTCCTAACCTGTATTTTTAAGACTTCTCTTTCAGGCTCTTCACTTCTCAGAGAGGCACACCTTGATCTCACTTAGGAGGGCATAAGTCCAGCTGCCTGCATTTAGGGGACTAAGTGGAAGAGGGAGCAGGGGGTCTCACTAATTGGGATGAAGAATTTCACTTCATCCCCTTTCAACTTGCCTGGAGTCTGAAATCCCAAGTTCCATTAGTTCAGCCTCTAATCATCTGCCAGGACCAAGAAGATGTTTCACTCTAACCATGCTCCCAAATGCAGGAGGTTATCAAGCAGTCCTGCTCTCAACTCTACCTATGTCACCAGTTTCATAGATTCCCGGTGCCTCCAATTCCCAAGACTAGCTGGAATCCACAGTATGGATCAATTTGCTACTTTAATCTCCATTGCCAGCCTAGATTCAGACTTCCTTGGTCTGGTACTTCCATTATCACTCTTCAGAGTGTTTCCTGCTTCCAAAATGATTTCATTATTGTTTCCTCATCCATCTTTGAAAGTTTATGCATTTAAAGAAAAAAATCCCTTTATTGCCTTCAGGAAGAAATATGTATATTCAATCTGCTATGTTAAACCACTACTCCCTCTGTGAAACACCACCTTCTCTTTTACGAGAAACCACTATTTGGTGTCCTACCTGTTTGGTATTCTTCCCCAATCTTCCTAACTTTCTGACAGAGAAGGGATCCCCCTCTCTGTTCAGTCTTTAAAATGGAGGGCCCTAGGGCTTGCTCCTGGGCATCAACTCTGCTTTACATTCTCTAGATGATCTCACCTGCATCATAGTTATAATACTATCTACAGGAAAAGAGGCTTTAGCTCCCACCCTGACCTTTGCCTAATAGACTTCTCTTGTATATCTCTAGGCATTCCAAATGTAGCAGAATTCTTGATCTCCTACCCAAAACCTGCTACTCCCTAAAAAATGTTCATCTCTTAGTCTTCTGTTTCATTTACTCAAGTCAAAACCTAAGCGTCATTCTTGATTCCTTTTCCTTCACTCCAAGCATGTAAACAATCAAGACTCAGCAAGTCTACCTCCAAAATATATCCAGAATCTCTCTCTGTCTAGCACTACTAGTACCATCAAAGTCATCATCTTTTATCTGGCCTCCTCCAGTAGCCTCTTAATGACTCCCCTGCTTCTCTTCCCCTCCTCCTGCTTCCCTCTCGGCCTCTTCCCCACCTACACTGTGTAATTTCTCCACAATCTCTCACTATCTTTCAAAAGGATAGATGATGCCACACCTTGGCTTAAAACCCTCAAAGCCTTCCACTGTACCTATCATAGCTTGGCTTAACAAAGCCTTATATAATTTTACCTTTTCCAATTTCTTCAATCTCATCTCTACTCCTACCTCCCCCCATGCTCTAGCCATATGGGCTTTTCTTAACATGACAAGCTCATGCCTATTTAAAAAAATCAATAAACAGAAACCTCAATTAAAATAGAACGGGAGGTCAGAAAGGGGACATTTCACGCCCTGTGACTGTTGTTATTTAGCTGCTAAGTCGTGTCCGACTCTTTTGTGACCATCTGGACTCCTCTGTCTGTGGCCAGGCTCCTCCGTCCATGGAATTTTCCCGGCAAGAATACTGGAGCGAGTTGCCATTTCCTGCTCCAGGGGATCATCCGACCCAGGGACTGAACCTGAGTCTCCTACACTGGCAGGCAGATTCTTTACCACTGAGCCACCTGGGAAGCCCAGCTATAGCAGGGCCCAACAGGAAGAACAGGGACTTCCTCTTCTTTCCTGGCAAGAATGCAGTCAATAAAAAGCCACTATATTTCAAATTCTGAGTTCCTTCAATGGACTCTGTTTACTATTGCCCTTCCAACTTCCTTTTCCCCTCTCTGTAAGAGTCCTCTAGTGGCATGGAACTTGTATGGCTTGCCATGGTTACAGATCCCAAATTGCAAGTCTTTGTTGATTGTGAATAAACCCATTTTTGCTGGAGAAATAACTGGCAGTCTATTTTAGGTCAACACTATCATTGGTTTTCACAGACTATTTCCTCTCTCTGGAATGTTTTCCTTCTTGTCATTTAAGCCTAAGCTTAAATGTCAACTTCTCAGACTCTCTGACCCACCAAGTCTAAGCCAGCTACCAAATGGCTCTATTTGAATCACTTTCTTTTTAGTCTCTGCCTTGCACTTAGTACTATCTGATTTTTTCCTATTGTACTTATTTACTTAGTTTCTCTCCTAGAATATACACTCTCCTGGAATATACACTTAATGAGAGCAGGAATCTCATCCATTTTGTTCAGAATTGTTTTCCTAGCACCTAGAACACTGCCTGGTATGTGGCTGGCACTAAAAACCAGGCCAAGGAAGAGAACATGGAGTAGTTCACCCAGGAGAAA
Source organism: Cervus elaphus (assembly GCF_910594005.1). Lineage (NCBI taxonomy): Eukaryota > Metazoa > Chordata > Mammalia > Artiodactyla > Cervidae > Cervus > Cervus elaphus. Next base: position 13,846,873 of record NC_057839.1, on the reverse strand, counting down.
AATCAAGTTTTTAAGTGTTATAAAGAAAGGAGATGATCCATGAAATTTGTGTTAATTAAGCATCAAAAGTTAACATTCTGGTGATCCAGTGGACAAGAATCTGCCCTGCAGCAAAGGGGTTCAATTGCTGGTCAGAGACCTAAGATCCCACATGCCTTGGGGCAAATAAGCCTGAATGCCACAACTAGAAAGACTGTTCACCGAAAAAGATCCTGCATGATGCAACAAAGATCCCAAGTGCTGCAACCAATGCAGCTAAAAAAAAAAAAAAAAAAAAACAGAGCTCCTAAAAACAGATATTAACATTCTCAACAGAAATGACTCATAAAGTATGAACACAATTTGCAAAATTTCTCAAGCCTGCACTCCTAAACTATGTACATTTGCTGTGCTTAGTCACTCAGTTGGGTCCCACTCTTTGCGACCCCAGGTACTGCAGCCCGCCATGCTCCTTTGTCCATGGGGATTCTCCAGGCAAAAATACTGGAGTGGGTTGCCATGCCCTCCTCCAGAGGATCTTCCCAACCCAGGGATCGAAGCCAGGTCTCCTGCATTGCAGGCAGATTCTTTACTGATTTGAGCCACCAAGGAAACCCAACTGACATTTGGGGCTGGATAATTATTTGTGTGTGTGTGTGTGTGTGTGTGTGTTTAGGGGGTAAGACTGTTTTATACATTGTAGGATGTTTAGAAACCTCTCTGATCTTCACCTACTAGATGGCAGTAAGCACCTTCCCAGTTGTGACAATCAGAAATGTCAAATCTCCCCCTCGCCGCAGCCTCTCCCACCCCAGGACAAAATGTTCACCAGTTAAGAACTACTGTGTTAAAAGAAGTTCCACTGTGCAATGGTCACAAAAGGGTTGTCACTTAGGTCTGCTAAAGGCCTGACATCCTAGGATCATTCAAAGTGTATGCTGTGTTTTTTTTTTTTTTAAATCAGCTTCACAGAAAGATAAAGAACATTACAGCATACTAACACATATATATGGAATTTAGAAAGATGGTAACGATAACCCTATATGCAAAACAGAAAAAGAGACACAGAAATACAGAACAGACTTTTGAACTCTGTGGGAGAAGGTGAGGGTGGGATGTTTCAAAAGAACAGCATGTATACTATCTATGGTGAAACAGATCACCAGCCCAGGTGGGATACATGAGACAAGTGCTCGGGCCTGGTACACTGGGAAGACCCAGAGGAATCGGGTGGAGAGGGAGGTGGGAGGGGGAATCGGGATGGGGAATAAGTGTAAATCTATGGCTGATTCATATCAATGTATGACAAAACCCACTGAAATGTTGTGAAGTAATTAGCCTCCAACTAATAAAAAAATTAAAAAAAAAAAAAATCAGCTTCAGCTAGTTGGATAGAGCCCATGGCACTGCAATAACAATGACAACATTTCCTAAGCAAGTGCTGCTGCTCGAGGAGGTGAAACCCAGGGGGAAATCTGATGAAAAGCATGGTTCTAAAGTGTCTTACCATAGACACTTTATTAGTTGTAAGAAACAAACAACTAAATACAGTGGAGAAAGGAGGTAAAAGCGTAACCATGTGATCAAAATTAATCTCACTTATGGGGAACAGGTGAACACTGTATGTCTGCAGAGCTGATTCCCTGAGAAGAACATGATGTCACCTACGTGGCTTAACCGCCAAGAATACAAATCAGAAGGAACAATTATACAAACACAAAAATAAGAAAGTTCTCTTTTCTAAAAAGTGGCAGGGAGTACTGTATTCTTCAAAACCATCAGTGTTATAGAAGAAAAAGAAAAAGTACAGGAATTGTTCTGGACTAAGGGAGACTACATCCAACATTGCCCTAGTGGGGTCCTGTACTGGAGAAAAGAAAATGCTGGAAAGGACATTATTAGGCCAACTGACAAAACTGGAATACAAACTAGGTTGAATACAATGTTGTGATAAAGTAAATGTATGAAGTTGATAACTGTTACGAAACACACACTTAAGAACTGGGGGATAAAGGGCCATGATAATTGTAACTTACCCTCAAGTATTTCAGGAAAAAAAAGTTATATACAGTTATACATAAGGAGAAATATCAATAGCCTCAGATATGCAGATGAGACCACCCTTATGGCAGAAAGAGAAGAACTAAAGAGCCTCTTGATGAAAGTGAAACAGGAGAGGGAAAAAGTTGACTTAAAACTCAACATTCAAAAAAAAAAAACTCAACATTCAGAAAACTAAGATCATGGAAACTGGTCCCATCACTTCATGGCAAATAGATGAGGAAACAGTGGAAAGAGTGACAGACTTTATTTTTGGGGCTCAAAAATCACTGCAGATGGTGACTGCAACCATGAAATTAAAAGACACTTACTCCTTGGAAGGGAAGTTATGACCAACCTAGACAGCACATTAAAAAGCAGAGACATTACTTTGTCAGCAAAGGTTCATCTAGTCAAGGCTATGGTTTTTCCAGTAGTCATGTATGGATGTGAGAGTTGGACTATAAAGAAAGCTGAGCGCCGAAGAATTGATGCTCTTGAACTGTGGTGTTGGAGAAGACTCTTGAGAGTCCCTTGGACTGCAAGGAGATCCAACCAGTCCATCCTAAAGGAGATCTGTCCTGGATGTTCATTGGAAGGACTTATGTTGAAGCTGAAACTCCAACATTTGGCCACCTGATGTGAAGAGTTGAGTCATTTGAAAATACCCTGATGCTGAGAAAGATTGAGGGCAGGAGCAGAAGGAGATGACAGAGGATGAGATGGTTGGATGGCATCACCAACTCAATGGACATGAGTTTGGGTAAACTCCAGGAGCCGGTGATGGACAGGGAGGCCTGGCATGCTGTAGTCCATGGGGTCGCAAAGAGTCAGACACGACTGAGTGACTGAACTGAACTGATACATAGATGGGTAGTTACATACATAAGAAAGAGATTAATGAGAAAGCAAATGGGACAAAAGGTTAAGGATATTTGAATCTGGGTAAAGGGCATACGTGTGTGTTCCTTGCGATATTTTTGCTTGCAACTTTTTTGTTTGAAATTAGAATCAAAAAGTAAAACATTATTTGCAAATCAAAAAATTGGCTTTGGCAATCTGATAGAAATAGTCTGGCAGGTTAAGAGGCTGGCAATATTCTTAAAAGACTATTAGTGTTGTGGAAACATCATGGATCTAAAGAAATCTATGTTTAGTCCCGTGTTACTAACTTATGATCCAGAGAAAGTCACCCAAAGCCTCTCTGAGCTCCAGTTCCTCCACCTCAGAGAGCTGTTGGGATGATCAAACGAAAGAACGCGTATATAAAAGCCTTTCCTGCTACATGCCACTGCAGAAGAGGAGAGTTTGTTTAACAACAAGCAGGACTAAAACCATAACCGCCTCTCACGGCAAACCAGCGGCCCCACCATCTCTTTTCCAAGGGCCCGAGGCCAACTACGGTGGTTAACACTCTCACCCCCTCAGGTGGGCGGTGAAGGCGCCACATCCCTCTCCAGGTGGCTACAGCCGCTGCCCGAGGGCGCAGGCGCCGAGTCAGACCACGTGACGGTCCGGCCCCGCCCCCGCCCGAACGTCTTCGCGGGATCGCCCTGGAAATGCATTCTTGGAGGAACCAGCCGCCGCCAATGGGAAACGAGCGAGTGCCACGAACAGGCCAATAAGGAGGGGGCCGTGCGGGGTTTAAACCTGAGGCGGGGCGCGATTCCTCCCGGCGTGCTGCGGAGGAACGGCTGTTGGCCTGTGGTTGATTCAAGCTCCCGGCTGGCCTGGGGCTCCAGTGCTCCTTCTCCTCGCTGAGCGGCTGCCCGGTGCAGAAGAAGCCATGGCGCTCCGGATCACCAGGGTGAGCTGCGGACGGTGAACAAACGCGGCTCTCCTGGCTGGCTGCGCCTGCTCTCCCTGTCTCTCCTGCCGGAGTTCCCCTGGCAGGAGCGGACCGGGACCGAGACTGGGGGAGGGAGCGGGGGGGATGGAGGTCGGCGGACCCCCAGAGTGGTGGGAGAGTTCGGGGGGCGGACGGACGGAGAGAAGAAGATGAAAAAGGGTAGTGGATGGGGGGGGGGAGGGGCAGATGGAGGGTAGACGCAAAACCTTTTTTTTACAAGGTAATGGAGGACCCCTGAGCGAGCTCCCACCGACTGCGCAACCACCCAGGGGAAGATGCCTGCAATTGAACGCTTTTTAGATTTCCTTTCAAATGTAAATTCATGGTATTTTAGGTCCGGCAGGGACTGAGCAGGCGATCCTTCAATAGGTGAAATTAGAAGTTCGGGAAAGAACTGGGCTTGTCATAACCTTACCGTAGCCCCTGGAACCCTGGTTTTCCCTAGGAGCCCATTTACAGTTGGCTTTCCTCCTGAAAGCTTGTTTTGCCCCCATTGTAACCCTTGACTTACTCTAACCTGGCTGAGCCAGCTCTCAAAGTGCTCTTGCTTCCTACAGAACAGTAAGATAAATGCTGAAAATAAGGCGAAGATCAGTATGGCAGGGGCCAAGCGCGTGCCTGTGGCCGCTGTTGCAATCTCTAAGCCCGGACTGAGGCCCCGAACAGCTCTTGGAGACATCGGTAACAAAGTCAGTGAACAACAGCAGGCCAAACTGCCTCTGAAAAAGGTATAACTGCCTCCCTGATTGAACTACTCTGTGAGTATGCCTTCCAGCTGTGACCCGTAATGGAGAAACGTTCCATTCTCTCCTTTTCATCCGCAGGAAGCAAAAACTTTAGCTGCTGGAAAAGTTACTGCTAAAAAAGTACCAAAACCTCTGGAAAAGGCTCCTGTATCTGTGCCGGAGCCGCAGCCGGAGCCAGAACTGGAACCGGAGCCTGTTAAGGAAGAGAAACTTTCCCCCGAGCCTATTTTGGTAAACTTGACTCTGCTATTTGAGAACCTGTTGTTTCTTTTCCTTCATTTTACTAGTGGATGGCATAGTATTTGAATAAATAGTAATAGTTACAGAGTGCTTAGGAGGTAGGCTCTGCTAACCACTTTGCATGAATTAGTTCACATGATCTTACTCTCAGCACTGGTATTGTCATTGCTAGCTTTTTAGATAATGGTACAGAGAAGTATTAAGTTTGAGCAAATAATTCATAGGGTCGTAAAAGGGTTGGACAGGACTTAGCCACTGAACAACGAACTCTTTTCTAGAGTCACTTCTCATTAGTGGCATAAAATTGGATTCAAACACAGACTATCTGGCTTGAGAATCTGTGCTTTTAATTGTCATACTGCCCCTCCTTTATTTTATTGAGCTGCCTGGACTAAAGATTTGACTGTCTTTGGGTACAAGCCATCTCTGTCTGGAATTTATTGATTGAAACAGATTGTTCTCTTGAGTCTTTTTTTTTTTTTTTAACTCCATAACATGGCCTTCAGACAATAAGCCTGTAACTTTGATAAGGATGTAAAGCAGGAAACAGAGCTCTTCGGAGTAGGCAAGAAGATGAGTTAAAACTTAGCCTCAAAACTAAGAACTTTTTTTTATTAAATATCAGGCATGTAAATGTATCTACTTCTGTGAAGGAAGACTACACCATCTTTGAAGAGGCTACTTTCCTGAAATTGCAGTGAACTGCATTCTTAAGTTTTAATTTTTAAAACTTTATTAAAGCTAGTTGGGCAAATAATTAAAGGCATTTTGCCTAGCTCTCTATAGCTAAGGGAAGGGGGTATGAGGCTATGGCTTTAGTATTGACCTTGTGAACATAGCACAGATACCTGTAGCATGCACAGTCTTTAATTGGCCATACTGAGCTTTTGATCAAAATCCCATACTGATTCTTGCCTTTGCTTTCCCACCCTCTTTCTTTTAACTGATAAACTTTTCATCCTTCAAAATAGCTCACGCATCAACGTTTAAAGATTTTGCTAATTTTCCAAACCCCACTCTAACTTTCCTCACCCCTACTTTTATTCCTAGAATCTCTTTTACTTCATTTACTTATTTCTTCTAAATTCAAATCCCCTTGAGGACACCATAAAGCCAGTACTTAACACAAAGCTTGACTTGATGAAAGTGCTCTATAACTGGACAACAGGGTAAAATGATTCATGATAAGGAAGTCAGTTAATCCTTACTAGTCCAGATAGAACTTGTGTTCTCCTGTGTAGTGGGAAGCAGTCCCTGTTTTGAAATAAAGACTGAAAGCTAACTTGTCATTCACTTGTATTAACTTTACATGACCTTGCTAAACAAAGTTACTAATCAGTTCCCTTTGGAGGAAAGTCTAGGTATGAACTTGCTGCCTCTCTTTTACCTGTTAGCATGCTTCTGATTTTAAATTGGTTCAGTCTAAGTTGGCATCTCACTTTTCATATTATTCACTTCCTGAAGACAAACTGAATAGATTTGAGAAGATGAAAATAAACTGCATGCCTATGCAGCAGATAATCTCTTGAGTTGATACCAATAATCTGACCTTCATTCTCAGACAGTATGCTCCTTTTTGCTATTATTTCAAAAAGTTTCTCTGTTTCCAGGTGGATACTCCCTCTCCAAGCCCCATGGAAACATCTGGCTGTGCCCCTGCAGAAGAATATTTGTGTCAGGCTTTCTCAGATGTAATTCTTGCAGTGAGTGATGTGGATGCAGAAGACGGAGCGGATCCAAACCTTTGTAGTGAATATGTGAAAGATATCTATGCTTATCTAAGACAACTTGAGGTCAGTAGTAGTATTAAACCATTGTTTTTTTTCTAAACTGCATCTAGCTTGGAGATGTTCCATTAACAGTTTTAAGCAGGATACAAGCAGCATTTCTTAACAGTAGATTCCACTTTGAAGTTCTACGCAAAATGCCAAAAATGGCACAAAATACCAAGAAGGTTTTTTTTTTTATTTTAGGTGAAAGTCCTAACCGTTGGACTGCCAGGAAATTCCCAATGACAGCTTTATTTGCCATTTTGAACAGGGGAAATTCAAAGTGAAAGATTTTACCATGGCTTTTCCTAAAGGAAAGTCTACAGATTGAAAGATATTTTATATCCATCACAATTAGGAGTGTTTAGTTTAGTTGCTCAGTCGTGTCCTGCTCTTTGTGACCCCATGGACTGCAGCATGCCAGGTCTCCCTCTCCATCACGAACTCCCGGAGTTTACCCAAACTCATGTCCATTGAGTTGGTGATACAGTCAAACCGTCTCATCCTCTGTCGTCCCCTTCTCCTGCCCTCAATCTTTCCCAGCATCAGGGTCTTTTCAGATGAGTCAGTTATTCACATCAGATGGCCAAAGTATTGGCATTTCAGCTTCAACATCAGTCTTTCCAATGAACACCCAGGACTGATTTCCTTTAGGATAGACTAGTTGGATCTCCTTGCTATCTAAGAGACTCTCAAGAGTCTTCTCCAACACCACAGTTCAAAAGCATCAATTCTTTGGTGCTCAGTTTTCTTTATAGGCCAACTCTCACATCTATACATGACCACTGGAAAAACATCCTTGACTAGCCTTGACTAGACGAACCTTTGCTGACAAAGTAATGTCTCTGCTTTTTAATAATGCTGTCTAGGTTGGTCATAACTTTTCTTCCAAGGAGTAAGTGTCTTTTAATTTCATGGCTGCAGTCACCATCTGCAGTGATTTTGGAGCCCAAAAAAAGTCTGTCACTATTTCTGTTGTCTCCCCATCTATTTCCCATGAAGTGATGGGACCAGTTTCCATGATCTTAGTTTTCTGAATGTTGAGCTTTAAGCCAGCTTTTTCACTCTCCTCTTTCACTTTCATCAAGAGGCTCTTTAGTTCTTCTTCACTTTCTGCCATAAGGGTGGTGTCATCTGCATATTTGAGGTTATTGATATTTCTCCTGGGAATCTTGATTCCAGCTTGTGCTTCATCCAGTCCAGCATTTCTTATGATGTACTCTGCATATAAGTTAAATAATCAGGGAGGGTGACAATATACAGCATTGATATACTCCTTTTCCTATTTGTAACCAGTCTGTTGTTCCATGTCCAGTTCTAACTATTGCTTCTTGACCTGCATACAGATTTCTCAGGAGGCAGGTCAGGTGGTGTGGTATTCCCATCTCTTGAAGAATTTTCCAGTTTGTTGTGATCCACACAGTCAAAGGCTTTGACATAGTCAATAGAGCAGAAGTAGATGTTTTTCTGGAACTATTTTTTTCGATGATCCAGCAGATGTTGGCAATTTGATCTCTGGCTCCTCTGCCTTTTCTAAATCCAGCTTGAACATCTGGAAGTTCTTGGTTCATGTACTGGTGTAGCCTTGCTTGGAGAATTTTGAGCATTACTTTGCTAGTGTGTGAGATGAGTGCAATTGTGCAGTAGTTTGAACTTTTCTTTGGCATTGCCTTTCTTTGGGATTGGAATGAAAACTGACCTTTTCCAGTCCTGTGGCCACTGCTGTTTTCCAAATTTGCTGGCATGTTGAGTGCAACACTTTCACAGTATCATCATTTAGGAATTGAAATAGCTTAACTGGAATTCCATCACCTCCACTAGCTTTGTTTGTAGTGATGCTTCCTAAGGCCATTTAACTTCACATTCCAGGATGTCTGGCTCTAGGTGAGTGATCACACCATCGTGTGAAGATCTGGGTCGTGAAGATCTTTTTTGTACAGTTCTTCTGTGTATTCTTGCCACCTCTTCTTAATATCTTCTGCTTCTGTTAGGTCCATACCACTTCTCTCCTTTATTGTGCCCATCTTTGCATGAAATGTTCCCTTGGTCTCTAATTTTCTTGAAGAAATCTCTAGTCTTTGCCATTCTGTTGTTTTCCTCTATTTCTTTGCATTGATCACTGAGGAAGGCTTTCTGATCTCTCCTTGCTATTCTTTGGAACTCTGCTTTCAAGTGGGTATATCTTTCCTTTTCTCCTTTGCCTTTCGCTTCTCTTCTTTTCACATCTATTTGTAAGGCCTCCTCAGACAACCCTTTTGCCTTTTTGCATTTCTTTTTCTTGGGGATGGTCTTGATCCATGTCTCCCATACAGTGTCAGGAACCTCCATCCATTAGTTCTTCAGGCAATCTATCAGACCTAATCCCTTGAATCTATATGTCACTCCTACTGTATAATTGTAATGGATTTGATTTAGGTCATACCTGAATGGTCTAGTGGTTTTCCCTGCTTTCTTCGATTTAAGTCTGAATTTGGCCATAAGGAATTCATGATCTGAGCCACAGTCGGCTCCCAGTCTTGTTTTTGCTGACTGTATAGAGCTTCACCATCTTTGACTCAAAGAATATAATCAGTCTGATTTCGGTATTGACCATCTGGTGATGTCCATGTGTAGAGGAGAAGTAATGGAGAATGCTAATTATCCTTTGCCAGTTTTGTTTTGGTTCAAATAACTAGTCTATTTTAACTTTATGGGCACAGTGATAGTGTTTCTCTCAAGCAGGCAGGTTAGTAATCTTAAAAATCAAATTCATGCACTGCCTGCATCAAGTGTGTGATGTTAATTTTGTGTAGTCTTACTCTGGCCTCCATCTTATTTCTTTCATTACTCTTACTTCCCATCTCATAATTCCTTACTTTTAAATGACTTTATTTTGTTCATACATTTATAAGCCACCATGAATCATTAAATGGCTTATAAACACACACTTTGTTTTACTTTGGTAGCTCATTGTAAATTCTAGCAGCATTCTCTAATTACTAGGCTCTCCAACAAAAACTGATAAGTGCTACTGGTTTATATTAACTGGAACCTTCAGTTCACCTCTGCTCGTACCATAGGGTTGGTTATAAATTATGTGTATGGAGAAGGTGGTAAAAAAATATAAGCCAAAACAAGGCATTTTGGGTCAGTGTGGCTTATGAACATGTGATATGTGGGAAACTGTTTTTGTCCAAGAAGAGCATACTCAAAAACTAAAGCTTTTGGTCTTCTTCCATTTCATCTCATTTCTGAATGAAATTGGTGTCCTTTGCCCTTTCCCCCCAAACAAGGAGGCATTCTGTATGTTTTTTTTGTTTTTTTTTTTTTTTTAATTTTTTTTATTAGTTGGAGGGGCATTCTGTATGTTAACAGCATAAGCAATACAGTTACCAAATTTACTCAGTTGCTTGTTTATAATGTGTTCTATTGTAGTGGCATCATTAATATCTTCAGCAGGCTGTTGCCTGGTTATTTTGGGCATCTCCATTTTCTACAGGATTGTCCTGTAAGACTTTCGCCAGAAACAGCCTTCTCTGATTTTTTTCTCCTTTGTTTTTGTTTTTTATTTATTTGACTACACTAGGTCTTATTTATAGCACTCAGGACCTAGTTTCCTGACCAGGGATCAAACCTGGGCCCCCTGCATTGGGAGCAGAGAGTCCCAACCTCTCAATCACCATGGAAGTCCCTTCTCCCTTGTTTTTAAAGTTGGTGGTCTAACTTAGCAGATGTGTGTGCTGGATTTTGATGGTTGACTTTTCTCACCCGTGCTGTTTCAGGCTTAAACCTTGAAGCACATGTGGTAGCATATTAATTCCAGCTGATCTGGGAGCTGCTACTATTATTTTCTCTCAACTCCATGAAGCTCAGGGGCTTTGCACCCAGGTGGTGCAAAGGTAAAGAATCTGCCTGCCAACGCAGGAGGCACAAGAGATGCAGGTTTGATCCCTAGGTCGGCAGGATCTCCTGGACTAGGAAATGGCAACCTGCTCCAGTATGCTTGACTAGAAGATCCCATGGACAGAGGACCCTGGTGAATTACAGTCCATGGGGTTGCAAAGAGTCTGACACAACTGAGCACACACACATAAAGCTCAGTTAAAGATTCTAAATGTTCCAGAGCTATTCTGAGTGACCAGTTATTTCTGGTCAGAAATGTAATGTGGAATCTTACTTCTTAGGATAACCAGCATTTCTTTTGCAGGAAGAGCAAGCCGTCAAACCAAAATACCTAATGGGTCGTGAAGTCACTGGAAACATGAGAGCCATCCTAATTGACTGGCTAGTGCAAGTTCAAATGAAATTCAGGTTACTGCAGGAGACCATGTACATGACTGTTTCCATAATTGATCGGTTCATGCAGGTGAGTGTAATTCAGCAGTTGAGGGTTCTTCCTCTCAGGGTCCTCTCTGAGTCATAAGAAACAGACCTTTTCAGCTAAAATCTGTCTTGAAGCATGGGGTATCTTTGAGATTTTGTTGTGGGAATGTCTTTCCTATCTCTCCTTCACAGTTCTGTGCCTCCTTTTTCAAATACCTATTACTTATTCATCGAGTTGAAATTCCCACCGTAGGATAATTGTGTGCCCAAGAAGATGCTGCAGCTGGTTGGAGTCACTGCCATGTTTGTTGCAAGCAAATATGAGGAAATGTACCCTCCAGAAATCGGTGACTTTGCCTTTGTGACTGACAATACCTACACCAAGTTTCAAATCAGACAGATGGAAATGAAGATTCTAAGAGCTTTAAATTTTAGTCTGGGTCGCCCTCTACCCCTGCATTTCCTTCGGAGAGCATCTAAGATTGGAGAGGTACAGATTTCTTGAAACCTCTGGTATGGTACATTAGGGAATACTGCTGGCCACTGAGATCTAATTCAGATGGTTATATTTATACCTAACTGCCTGAAGAAGGCATAAAAGTGGTCTTTTATTTCCAGTCGGTCTGTGTGTTAATATTATTAAAGCCTTTCATGGGGAATTGCATTTGAGAATTTATAGGCAAACAATTGTAGGTACAGTAATGGGCATTCTAGTTACTGCCAGGGCAGAATTCTCTGACAGAACCTGTGGGTTTTATTCCAGGTTGACGTTGAGCTACACACTCTGGCCAAATATCTGATGGAACTAACTATGCTGGACTACGATATGGTGCACTTTCCTCCTTCTCAGATTGCAGCGGGAGCTTTTTGCTTAGCACTGAAAATTCTTGATAATGGTGAATGGGTAAGCTCTGTCCCACAAACTGATATTATCCTGAGCTTTGAAATTTCACTATTTGCTCAGGATAGAGCTGTTGTCATTAAAGGACAATTCATACAGCTCCTACATATTGCATCTTCTGAGGCAATGATTATGATATCTTGTGATATTTTCTTAGAATGCTTCCATTTCATTGCCTGATCTCATCTTTCTATACCCCTTTGAGAAAGGCAGAGCAGCTGCTGCTCCTTGTAGAGAGTAGCTCAAGCAGGTCAAATAACATACCAGAAGTGCATTCATATTTGTTGATTCAATGAGTATTCCTCTTATATGTCATGTGGTAATACTCTAGGCCCTAGAAACAGAGCTGTGAGTGAGAAAGTCAGCTCCAAATAACTTGGAGTCTAGCTTTGGGTTCAGCAATTACAGAAGTGTAATTAAGTTTGAGCACAGGGTCCTAGAGAAACCACGAAAGAAGAGTAATTGGGGAAGAAAGAATCTTAAGCTTGTCTTAAATTTCAATTATAATCATATAGAGTATCTACTTCCCTACCCTACTTTTGAAGAACATCTAGAAATTGTGTGAAAACCCCCGGTGATGAGCATCTTCAGCTTTAACTTTTGTTGTCTTAGACACCAACTCTGCAGCATTACCTGTCATACACCGAGGAATCCCTTCTTGCTGTTATGCAACACCTGGCGAAGAATGTGGTCATGGTGAACCGCGGGCTTACAAAGCACCTGGTAGGCAATCAGTGGTCCCGCAGGGTGCTGGGGAAAGTGGGAGTCGTTCAGACTTCATGCCTGCCTGTCGATTCACAGCTTACTTTTTTAAGGAGTTGATTTTCTTTTTTAGGAGTTGATTTTTAAGTGAATATCTGTACCATTGATTCTTATGTTTTCCTCTTTTCCATCATTAATTTCTATACTTTTCTCTTCCAGACTATCAAGAACAAGTATGCCACATCTAAGCATGCCAAGATCAGCACTCTAGCACAGCTGAATTCTGCACTAGTTCAAGATTTAGCCAAGGCTGTGGCAAAAGTGTAACTTGTGAACTTTGGAATACTATCTGCAAATAAAATTGGCACCATGTGCCATCTGTACATATTATATGTTACATTTATTTACTTTTAATAAAGTTGCAGTTCTTTTTACTCATCCTTTAACTCATTTGAATGTGGCTACTTTCCACTTGAGGATAAAAGTTGTTTTAAAGGTATGGTGGGGATTGCTTAAAAACAGTTTTCAGTTACCTGGGGACCCAACTAATATATACAATTGGTTCTTCTTGGGTTTTGTTTTATATGCCTGGCTTTACTTAAGATGATTTACTAAGCTCTTGAAGGCATTTAAAATGTAAATGTACTTTATATGTCATACTGTATGTAAGCCCAAGTCACCTTAAGAGATTCTGCTGCCTAGTTCTACATAAGGAAAAGTCTACCATCTCATTCCTAGTCCTCCTGATTCCTATTTACTCTGGTGGTTGCTGCCATAATTCTAAGTAATCTACTATTACCGCTTTCTTAATTTATCAACTTTAGCTAGTATCAGCATTTTCACTTGGAAAAATAAGAATTTTAATTTATATTCAAAGCCTAGTTTTTATTAAGAAAATAAAACAATCCTTAAATATGAAAGTATCTTAAAAACTTTATTTACCCACCCCCTTCTTACTGTCCTGTCTCAGTCCCATCTGAAGGATATAAGGAGTTCGGAGTGTATCGATCCATGAATATAGACATGTGTATAGATCTGCGTATGTAATATTATGGGAGGTATTAAAAATGGGTCATTTTGTATACTTAGCAATTCATTTCAACATGGACAGGCCTTACCTGTATTTGGGCATTACAGTCCATTGTATGGATATATTATAATGTATTTAACTGTTGTCTGTTTACATTCAGATTGCTTTTTCTCTTTGTTCCTATAGACAATGCTGTTTAAATGTCATTATATACCATACTTTTCTTTATGTACATTCACTGAGTTCTCCAAAGAATGTGTGTTCTAAGTTCTGGCAGTTGTAGCCAGCTGACGTTCTCAATGTCATCAGCAATAAATGTACAAAAGTTCTGGTTTTCTCAGCATCCATGCCTGAATTGAAGCTAATCATTCACTTTAGTTTCTGTGACTGTTAAAAAATATCCTATTTTGTTTACTATCTTAATTTATACTTAATTTATACTAGTTGAATCAAATTTTGTTGTCCACTCAACAATTTGTAAAAGCTTTCCCACTTTGTCATTTGCCCTAAATCCGATTATGCTGTCTTTTTCCTTGCAGACAGTTTTAAATTTTGGTATTATCAGATACATATTTTTTTGTAGTTGCTTTTAGATTTTTAGTGTTAAGGTCAACTCCATCCCCCAAACCATTAACATCTCTTAAATTTCTAAATTTTTCCTGTTAGGTGTATAAGCCCTCAGTTAAACTCTTTATATGTGGTATGAGGTAGGATTCTTTACTTGCAGATGGATACCCATTTGTGCCAGTACCATATGTTTAAACCCCACCTTGTACAATTGAAACACTAGTTTATTGTTCCCTGATCTACTTTTTTCCTGTGATTAATACAGTTTTACATTAAGTTTATCTGGAAAGATAAGGCTACCACTATTTTTCAAATATTTGGGGGGAAATTTCAAAGAGGAACTTTAAAAACTTTTTCCAGTTACTAAGTGCCTTTAGATTTTGACTGTTGTATACATACATATGTAGTAGCTCTGGATAGACTGACATTGTCTTCCATTGAGAAACTTTTCTCCAGTAAGACTTGTTGCATGCCCTTCATTGCAATGTTAGAATTTAACTATGTAATTGCTATACTTTTCTTGTCAAGTTAACTGCTGGGTTTAGGCTCTGTTACCTCACCCCTATTTTTTATTTTTGTATTTTTCTTACCCAGTTGATAAGTCAATTTTCTTCATTTTTGTGGTTTTCTAGGTTTTAAATCCCCCAAATTTATTTTTTCAACTATATGGCTTCTAGGTTATTGTTTTAGAATCTCCAAAATAACATTGTGAATCAGTAGATTGCTGTCTTATTCCTGGATTGGACATCTCTGCAGTATTTTTTGCCATCTAATATTTTTGCTGTTAGTCTGTAAGTGGTCTTTATCTTTTAGGTATTTCTTTCTTACTGTTGAGAAAGGCTGTGGAATTTTATTTACTCTTTCAGCTTTTGATAACTTTTTAAAAATATTACATTAATTTGAAGTTAATGAATTCCTGCTTACGGTATACAGATTTAATCTGCTAGTACTTCATTTAGGAAGTTTTGCATTTTGTGGGTACTTGGCTCAGTTTTTACAACTTTCTGATTTTTGTCTCATTTACCAGCTTTAAGCTAGATTAAAGACGTTTTGATATTCAAGTGTTATAATTTGAAATCTTTATTCATTTGTTGAAAACTAGCTGAATCAATATGTAAAGTCACCTGGCCTGTGCTTATAGTAGTAGCTTTCCATAGTTGTTTGGTGTTTTTTATGAATTTCCCCTCCTCTGTCACCACCACTTTAAAAGAAAATCATCCATTCTAGATTTTCTTAATTATAACTGTAGAGGTATAGGATATTAGTTAACCTCTTCTGTATTATATCTTCTTATTCCTGATGTTGAATACTTGTGTTTCCTAATCATGCTTGCCTAGAGGATATTATTGGTGTTTTGAAAGAATCAGTTTTTGGTGTTATTTCTACCACGTCTGTTTGGTAGTTTTAGCTTTTATGTTAATTCTCGCCATCTGCTTTTCTCAGTTATTTTCTAGTTAAATACTTAATGTATTTTTAGTAATAAAAGCCTTTGTATATACATTTTACTCTGAGATAACTCATTTCTAAAGTTCTCTTTTTCATCAATCTGGTTGTTACAATTTCTTTTGTAATCCTTTTTTTATCTGGAGATTATTTTACTGCTTATTTTCTTAAGTTTATTGTTTTTTGTCAGACCACCTATATGTTGGTGTTTTCTTATTTCATTGGAGAAGTCTGTGTATTCAGTGTCCAGCTCTTTGTGACCCCATGGACTGTACCCCGCCAGGCTCCTCTGTCCATGGGATTCTCCAGGCAAGAATACTGGAGTGGGTTGCATTGTCCTTCTCCAGGGGATCTTCCTGACCCAGGGATCTGAACCTGTTTCCTGTGTTTCCTGCATTGCAGGCAGATTCTTTACTGTTGAGCCACCCAGACATGGTCTGTAAAAAGCCTTTTGAAACTTCTATGTGGATTAAGTGTATGATTGACTTATGTACATAATCCATGGACAAAAGAAAGGGTTTTATTTCTTAATAGACAAAGTTTAAGTGATTGAGGATAATATTCCCTTAAAATACTTCCATCATGTGTCTAATGTCCTAAGAATTAGGATCTTCCATAGCTGCAATCTTTTTGTCACACTAAAAAAGTTAACTTTATTTGGCTGTACCTGGTCTTAGTTGCAGCATGTGGGATCTTTAGTTGCAAATAAAGCACGTGAGCTTTTTTTCCTTAATGCAGAAGCATTTTTTTCCAACACTTTGAATTTTTTGTTTTGTATTGGGATATGACCGATTATCAGTTTCAGGTGAGCAGGGAGTGACTCAGCCATACATACACATGGATCCATTCTCCCCAAAGCCCGCTCACACCCAGGCTGCCACGTAAAATTGAGCATGTGCTCTTGAGAAACCTGTATGCAGGTCAGGAAGCAACAGTTAGAACTGGACATGGAACAACAGACTGGTTCCAAATAGGGAAAGGAGTATGTCAAGGCTGTATATTGTCACCCTGCTTATTTAACTTCTATGCAGAGTACATCATGAGAAACGCTGGGCTGGATGAAGCACAAGCTGGAATCAAGATTGCCAAGAGAAATATCAATAATCCCAGATATGCAGATGACACCCCCCTTATATGGCAGAAAGTGAAGAAGAACTAAAGAGCCTCTTGATGAAAGTGAAAGGAGAGTGAAACAGTTGGCTTAAAGCTCAACATCCAGAAAACTAAGATCATGGCATCTGGTCCCATCACTTCATGGCAAATAGATGGGGAAACAATGGCTGACTTTATTTTTTTGGGCTCCAAAATCACTGCAGATGGTGATTGCAGCCATGAAATTAAAAGACGCTTACTCTTTGGAAGGAAAGTTATGACCAACTTAGCATATTAAAAAGCAGAGACGTTACTTTGTCAGCAAAGGTCCATCTAGTTAAGGTTATGGTTTTTCCAGTAGTCATGTATGGATGTAAGAGTTGGACTATAAAGAAAGCTGAGCACCAAAGCACTGATGCTTTTGAACTGTGGTGTTGGAGAAGACTCTTGAGAGTCCCTTGGACTGCAAGGAGATCCAACCAGTCCATCCTAAAGGAGATCTGTCCTGGATGTTCATTGGAAGGACTGATGTTGAAGCTGAAAACCCAATCCTTTGGTCATCTGATGTGAAGAGCTGACTCATTTGAAAAGACCCTGATGCTGGCAAAGATTGAGGGCAGGAGGAGAAGTGGACGACAGAGGATGAGATGGTTGGATGGCATCACCAACTCAATGGACATGAGTTTGGGTAAACTCTGGGAGTTGGTGATGGACAGGGAGGCCTGGCGCGCTGTAGTCCATGGGGTCGCAAAGAGTTGGACATGACTTACGGACTAACTAATACATAACATGTACTATACAATAGGTCCTTGTTGAATATCCATTTTAAATATAGCAGTGTGTACCTAACCATCCTTAATTATCCCTCCCCACTCCCCTCCCCCATCACTGTAAAATTCGTTGTCTAAATCTGTAAGTCTTCCTGTTAAAGCCTGTGGGGTCTAGTTCCCTGACCAAGGATTGGACTTGAGCCCCCACATCGGAAGTGTGGAGTCTTAGCTACTGGACCGACAGGGGAGTCCCTAGCTTTTTTGTCTTTTACTTTATTTTTATTTAGCCATGCTGCATGGCTTGTGGGGATCTATTAGTTCTCTGACCCGCAACCTTGGCAGTGAAAGCAGAGTCTCAACCACTGGAGCACTAGGGAATTCTCTTTCTAGTTCTGACATTAAAGATACTTGTTTTGAATAATTTGTCACACTGGGAGTGAGATGATGGTAATTATTCAATTTTATTGTCCCTTCTGTATTGGACATTCTCTAAAATTTGGCTCCCCACCCACAGACATGCCCTCTTTGACCTTTTTTTTGGGGGGCGAGGGCTGCACCCAGTCTTAGTTGCAGCATGTGGGCTCTTACCCTAACCAGGGATCAACCCCGGGCCCCTTGCATTGGGAGCAGAGTCTTAACCCCTGGACCACCAGGGAATTCCCTGTTTCAATTTTTTTTTCAATTCATTGTTATAATCCACTACTGCAGTGGGCTCTTAAAGTGTCATCCTCAACCAGCAACAGCAATATCACTTGGGGACAAGAAAAGCAAATCAGAATCAGTAACTTGGAGAGGGACCTAGCTATCTGTTTTAACCAGTCCTTTCCATGATCATAATGCATGCTCATGAGGAAAAGCATTGCATAACCTTTGGCCCAAATTTGACCAGTGGACTCCTGATGGGCAGCTGCTTAAAAGGATGAGATTGATGTGAGATACCGGAAGACATCCCAGATAAAGTAGTTCTGAAACATAAGACATCCCTGACAAACTAATTAAGTGAAAAAAGAAAACAGTCACTTTCTTGTAGAAGAAAAAATGAAGCAAAATGTTCTTCCAGGAATTTGGGAGTAGTAGTGGTGAACTTAACATTTTACATCCTACCGTGCCTTTTGAATCTTTCAACAGGAGCCGAATTACTTTGATAATAGGAAAAAGAGGGTACTATTGTGTGAACAAGTAAACTCAGGAGAAACTAGAAACTCTCCTGTTCAAAGAGGCCCGAGCTGCTTGTGCCACAAAGATCGTGTCACTTATGGGACAGATCATAGTGAAAAACTACAATCAGGCATTTATGCCCTGCATTTACTCCATTACCTGATCACTGCTCAGCTAAGCACTGGAGCATGAAATTCAGCTGAGAAAGCTCGATTGTAATCTGTCAGATCAAAAAACTGACACCCGGGCGTTCGCAAACCTGTTGCAGCGTGTGCAATCTTGGTTATCTAACCAGGGATCAACCGCCTCCCCCCGCAAAAAAGTGAAATAAAAAGTTCCAATTTCCAAAAAGATGAATTTCACATTGAAAGTCTGCACACTGCCTCCTAGAGGGTAGTGAGTATCTCTGAACTTGGGCCTCTGGTTTCTCTGCCAAATGAGGGGCCTGGACTTAATGAGCTCAGAACAAAACTCTCCAATGCTTATTATCTCTGTTTGCCCTGCACACCCATCTTCCAAGGCAGCAGATGGAAGAGGAATGCTAAAATAGGTCAAGAATCGCTATCCCAGCTCAAAGGCTGAAAGAGCGTTGATGTCGGGGTTCTCCCCTCCAGGTCGCGGTGCCACAAGCCTGAGTGCCCCCAAATGGCTGCAGCATAGCGCTTAGCCCAGCTCGACAGAGCTGACGCTTAATTAAAGTGCTTCGAACTTTTACTAGTGGTCTGTAATTGATGCCTTCAAACTGTGGTGCTGGAGAAGACTCATGAAATTCTCTTGGACAGGAAGAAGATCAAACCAGTCAATTTTAAGGGAGATCAACCCTGAATATGCACTGGAAATACTGATGGTGAAGCTGAAAGTGGAAAGTGAAAGTCGCTCAGTCGTGTCCGACTCTTTGAGACACCACGGACTATACAGTCCATGGAATTCTCCAGACCAGAATACTGGAGTGGGTAGCCTTTCCTTTCTCCAGTGGATCTTCCCAACACAGAAATCCAGGGAATCCCGCATTACAGGAGGATTCTTGACCGGCTGAGACATAAGGGAAGCCCAAGGCCATCCGATGCGAATGTCGACTCATTGGAAAAGTCCCAGATGCTGGGAAAGGCTGAGGGCAGAAGAAGAGGGCATCAGAGGATGAGAAGGCTGGATGGCATTACCCATGCAATGAACTTGAACTTGGGCAAACTCTGGGAGACGGTGGGGGACAGGGAGGCCTAGCTGCAGCGCTAGGTCCATGGTGCTGCAGTTCATGGGGTCGCAAACAGTCGGACACGACTGGGCGGCTGAACAACAACTTTAATTACTAGAGCCGGAATAAAATAAGGGACAGCAGCAACTATGGCAACCAGAGGGCGGGGCCATGAGGCGGAAGGGGTGTGACCGCGCGCGAAGACCCTCCGGCTGGTTCCGGGTATCAATTCTGTGGCGGGAAAAACGGCCTCTCCTGTGGCAGAGGTCGCCAGTCCTGCGTGGTAGCTCTTCGCGCCCGAAATGGAGACGCAGTCCGAGGAGCAAGCCGTCACCAAGCCTGCGGACTCCGGAGGGGAAGGCGAGCCGCCGCAGGTCGCCGGCGCCCAGGCGGCGCGGCCGGAGGACCGCATGACCCTGCTGCTCAGGTTGTTCCCTCCGACCGACGGGGCAGGAGCCAAGTGGGCGTCTTGGCCAAGAGCTCCCCTCTCTGCCGAAAATGTCTAGGATTCGAATTAAGTGTCGATCGCTTAATGGCTGGTGACTAGAGCATTCACTTAAGCTCTTTAAGCCCCTTTCTTCGTCTTGGAAGAGAGGAAAAATGACAGCTTCCTAGCTAAGTTGCTGTGGGAATTAAAAGATATAGGGTCAGCGTTTAGCAAAGGGCCTACCGAGCTATAATTAACATCGCCTTTCTTACCCACTCATGCCCTGCGGTCCTGATTTTCAAGCCCTTTGTGGGTTGCATCCAAGCCCAGATTTATACTGGAGGGAGGTTTCTCTGCCCTTCTCTGTTAGAGCTATGACCCTTTTCAATCCAGAAGATGCGTGTTTTGTATTTTCTACCAGGAAGCAATGTCTGTACGTTGCTAAGGAAAAGACTTAAGGAGAAAGGACATCAGTCTTCTACTCCAGTGGGCAACTATGGTCCTGGGCCATATCCACCCTCCTCTTTCTTTCTGTGTGACCCCTCAAGCTAAGACTAGTTTTCATGTGTTTAAATGGTTGGGGGGGGGGGAGGAGGGAGGAAAAAAATAATAATAAATGGTTGGGGGGAAAGTTACAAGAATGTTAATAACAGGTGAAAATTATATGAAATTAAATTTCAGTCTCCTTATGTAACATTTTATTGGAACACAACTTGCAAGGACTGAGTTGAGTAGTTACAGCAGATACCATGAGTGAAAGTGAGTGAAAATCGTTAAATTGTGTCTGACTCTTTGTAACCCTATGGACTGTAGTCTGCCAGGCTCCTCTGTCCATGGAATTCTCCAGGGAAGAATACTGAAATGAGTAGCCATTCCCTTCTCCAGAAGTCTTCCCAACCCAGGGATCAAACCTGGGTCTCCTGCTTTGACAGGCAGATTCTTTATCGTCTGAGCCACCAGGGAAGCCCACAGTAGATACTATAGGACTCACAAAGCCTAAAATATTTACTTTCTAGTCCTTTACAGAAAAAAATTTGCAGACCTAAATCATAACAAGGGAATAAAAAAAAAAAAAAGCTTTGTAACTATGTATTTCAACTTCATCATTGCTTTGAAAGGCCTCACCTTATAAACCTCACAACCTCACCTTCAAAATTACCCCCCTACAAGTGCACAACAGGTTCCTCCAAACGTGGAATCTTATAGCCCAGGTCTTACCCTTCCTTCCCCACACCCACAGTTTTCCCCTTGCTCCTCACTCATGAAAGTTGCTAGGCAAATTTTTCACCTACAAGGGACTGAACATCTTCTATTAAAGACTCTGTGGGTGTGGTTGGAAGTCTCCAGATAATCATGCTTTTACATGACTTTCCAGCATCCAGCTCTGATTGGTACAAGACTTGGATAGTTCTTGCCCTTAGATTTCATCAAGTGATTGCTCTTAATTTCTTTGGCTTTGGCTTCACTGACAACCAGAGCCCAAACTATTCCATTTTGGAACAGGTCAGCTTCTTGGAGGCATTTTGGCAGCCTCTGGAGCTCCAGAACCACGGGATCATCTTTTGTCTCATGATTATGGAGATACTGTTGCCTAGGAGCTGCTCTGTGGGTTCAAGTGGAATTGATCTGGCTGACTTACCATAAAGAGTCTGTCAAATGGAGTTATATTTACCAAGACTCACCATCCTTTCCCTCAAAATTTTCTCAAGGGTGGAGGCATGCTGCCACCCATCCTCACGTGACTGATGAACTTCTTTGTATTCTCTCAAAGTCTCACCCCAGTCTTTGGGCCATACACCCAATCCCCTGAGGGTGAGCTGTGGGACCTGTGGGCAGAGATAGGCAACAGTGATGGGGATTTAGTTATTGATCGTCTCTTACAATATATACAGGAAGAAGTTCAGAAGATACGAGCGGGAGTTCTTTCAACTATTCCCTTTCATTTTATCTGTGGGCCAATATCTGGTGAATTCCTATCCAGAGTTCTCGGAGCTATACAGGAAAGTTCTCATATAGCCCAGGGTCCATTCCAGATGACCGTACTAGCCACTGTTCACAGCTAGAAGATCCCATGGGTTTCTTGAATGCATATATGGGCTTCATCAACTCCTGAACTGAAACGAGTAGCTTTCCTGTATTACTTTCCCCTATTCCCATCTGTTGTGTATTACACTTAGGAAGAAATGCCCCCAAAGAGGTCCTGGCCACCAAACACTATTCTCTCACAAAAGTCCACCTGATTCAACTGGTGAACAGCATTTAGTAAAAAAAGGCAGCAGGAACTCCAGGGGTGACATAAGAGCACACTTCCCATTCCTTTGACATCTGCCCAAGTGTATGGGCTTGCTTTCATCTTTTTGTTTTCAGAAGATTCTGATGAACACTACTACTCACTGATGTGGAAAGACAGACATTCTTTTGTGTAAAAGTCTTTGAAACACTTCTAAAAAATGAATAAATTAAAAATCCCTTTCTACCTACAATATGAAATAATAAAATATTAAAGATATAACATCTCCTTTTCCGTCTCAGCTAAAAATGAATGATTGTTTCAGTGTGTTCATAAAACGCTGTCTTACTTAAACTCTTAAGAAATTGCTCTTTTCATTTGGAATTTTAAAACAGGGAACTGAACGCTGCAAAGCTTTACAATTTTGTCTAATGTTCCTTAGCTACTTAACTAGATCTCAGAGTCACAGAACAAACTCAGAACTGGGGAGCTACCAGGTAAATGTGAAACATCTAATAAGTAGTTATCATTTTATCCATAGCTCTTCTACCCATTTTTTGTATGATTTTTAAGTAAGTAGAGTCATAGGATGACTAAGAAACTACATAAATTACTTATTTATCCAAGGATTAGTATCTTTGGTATTTTTCTGTATCTCTTAAGAATGTTTCAATCTGTTTGTAACTCATTACTGTGTTTGGGGGTTTACCACTTTGATCTATTTCTTCGTGTAGTCTTTAAGCTTTATTTCAGTGTGGCCCATTAAAAATAAATTTAAAAATCAAATTTTTAACTTTTTCTTACAGATGCTGTTTTCCTACTGTATTTCATTTTGTGTATTTTTCTGAGCCATAACATCTTGTAAGCCTATTTTAAATAAAATGAGGCCAACCTGGAAGATTTTTTAAAAAATATATATTTACTTATTTAGCTGTGCCAAGTCTCAGTTGCCGTGTGTGGGAGGGAGCTTTCATTGCAGCATGTGGGATCTAATTTCCCAACCAGGGATTGAACCTGGGCCCCCTGCATCAGGAGCACTGATTCTTAACTGCTGGACCACCAGGGAAATCCCTGGAAGATTTTAATGCTGTTTATTTATACTCATTTTGTTGCATCAGATTCCAACAAAAATGAGTTGATTTATCATACAGTAATGAATAAAACCTCAATAATTATATAACTCGCTTCTCTTTATCTGTTTTCAGGCTAAGAGCACAGACCAAACAACAACTCTTGGAATATAAGTCAATGGTTGACGCAAGTAAGGATTTTCATTTTCAAATAAGGTTTTGAGTTTGATGATGAACAGTACTCCAGGGAAAAGATCAATTTTACAATTATTTATCTAGGGAAGGGGGGGTGTTAGGAATTCAAGAAAATGAAGTTCTGTTGATTGGAAATTCCTGTGGGCCTAGCTACCATCAGTACTTTGAACATTAAGTTAGGAGATTAGATGACTGTTGAGCAAGTGGTCTGAGACCTATACTTTGAGAAACACTAGATTAATGACATGAAAGCAGAAGGGAGATAGGCATAAAAGGAAGATTGACAATTTTCAATTCTATATAAAAATTTTTAATTTATCTTTTACAATTGTTAATCCAAAAATCTCAGGGCCAAGAGAGTAGTTAAATGATGGGTTTAGTCTTCTTAAGTAACAACCACCTAATGCCACCTGATTTATTATAAGTCCTTGGGTCACAAAGATAGATTTTGGTTACTTTTTCTTTCTCCATGAAATAAACTTACAGAATAAAACCAAATAGTCCACTGTGTTGAATCAAGAATTGTGGAAAAGCCTAGGCACCTCATAGATGTTTTAGTTACTTCCCTGAGTCCATGTTTGAACCTATATAATTTTTGTGCTCTGTTCAAGCTCACTTTAAGGCCATAGATCAGAAAGCATTTCTGGTGTGTTTTCCATCCCCATTCTAGGGTGTCTAAAGTCATCTTATGCACAAAACAGAACAAAAGAAAACAAAACCTTAAAAAAATGGGCCCCCAGCCTCTCTTCTGCTTATTATAGCTAGTAACCTTTGGAGTTAGGAAATGAATCAGACCTTACTGCCTCTAAAGTCATGTCCCTTTTGTAACATCAATAATGCCTATATAAGAATATATATTATCTATAAAGTACTGATATTTATATATATATAAGTATATATGTATAACAATCACTTTGCTATATACCTGAAACTAACAAGACATTGTAAATCAACTATAATTCAATTAAAAAATGCTTACTGCAAAGATGATCAGTAGGTCACTGTCCTTCCCCTGGAGGAATTAATGGTGTCCTTCTTTCCAAAGCCTGTGTTCCTTGTATTAAACAAATTATATTTATCTTAGAGATGAGAAGTAGGACTTGTCTAATGCTTTTTCTGGCATGAGAGCCCACATAATATATTAAAAAAGTGTAACTGATCTTAGACGATGAGTTGTAGGGGAAAAGCTATTCAAAATTTGAACCATTGCGGAATTATCTCTAGAGGTAATCATGCAATCATAGTTGAATGAATGGATGCTAGGAATAGAGATACAGTGTTGAACAAGGCTGACTTTATCCTCATGGAGCTTAATTCTATGTAGCAAAGCAGGTAAGCAAAGAGACTTGAGATAATTATGAGGTGAGGTAAATGTGATGAAGGAAATAATGGTATGATAAGAGGGAAGGGCGACTTTAGATACAGTAATCAGAGATGGATTCTTCAAGATGACCTTAGAGCTAAAATCCAAGTGATAAGAATTTGCCTCCTCTTGCTGTTCTTGTTTGCCCTGTATAGCTAATTTTAAAGGAGTTGTGACATCTGAAAACTTGAGTCGATTGAATAGTCTACACTAGAATTTCTACAGCTAAAGGAGAGGACTGATTGTTATGGCC
Source organism: Cervus elaphus (assembly GCF_910594005.1). Taxonomy (NCBI): domain Eukaryota; kingdom Metazoa; phylum Chordata; class Mammalia; order Artiodactyla; family Cervidae; genus Cervus; species Cervus elaphus. The sequence goes on along the minus strand of NC_057839.1, from coordinate 13,821,555 downwards.
TAGGCTTCCTGGTGGCTCAGATGGTAAAGAATCTGCCTGCAATGCAGGAGACCTGGGTTTGAACCCTAGGTTGGGAAGATCCCTTGGAAAAGGGAATGGCAACCCACTCCAGTATTCTTGACTGGAGCATTCCATGGACAGAGGGCTACAGTCCATGGGGTCAAAAAGAAAGGGACATGACTGAGCCACTAACACACACATAAGAAGTTAGGTTTTAGTTCTGAAGAGAAGATAATGTATCTAAAATTGATTAGTGTTTACCATTAAAAAATACTGAGACTTTATTGCTTGAAGGATCTTTTTTTATAATAAGTGCATCTATTTTAAGGGTATAATTTGATGAGTTTTTTGTTGTTGATGTTGTTTTAAAGATGTATTTATTTTATTTTTTGGCCGTGGTGAGTCTTCGTTGCTGCATGCTGGCTTTCTCAACTTGTGGCAAGTGGGGGCTAGTCTCTAGTCGTGGTGGGCAAGCTTCTCATTGCGGCAGCTTTTCTGGTTTCAGAGCATGGCTTCTAGGCGCACGGGCTCTAGTAGTTGCAGCACATGGGCTCAGTAGTTGTGGCTCCTGGGCTCTAGAGCATAGGCTCAATAATTGTGGCACACAGGTTTAGCTGCTCCACATGTGGGATCCTCTCGAGGTTCAGACCAGTATCCCTTGCCCTACAAGGTGGATTCTTAACCACTGGATCACCAGGGAAGCCCAATTTGATGAGTTTTGACAAATATATACATCTCTTTAATCAAGATCACCACTAAAATCAAAGATGTAAACATTTCTACAGAAAGAGACTCACAGACTTAGAAGATGAACTTATTTGATGTGTGACTAGTACAGCTAACTGCTGCTGCGTCACTTCAGTCGTGTCTGACTCTGTGCGACCCCATAGACGGCAGCCCAACAGGCTCCCCCGTCCCTAGGATTCGCGGGGCAAGAACACTGGAGTGGGTTGCCATCTCCTTCTCCAATGCATGAAAGTGAAAAGTGAAAGTGAAGTCGCTCAGTCGTGTCTGAGTCTTCGCGACCCCATGGACTGCAGCCCACCAGGCTCCTCTGTCCATGGGATTCTCCAGGCAAGAGTACTGGAGTGGGTCGCCATTGCCTCGTCTGAGTACAACTAACTAGTTTCACTTTAGTTTTTTTTTAGTTTTACTACTCACATATCAAATGCTTCAGCCACAGTGTGGTTGGTGGTTACCATACTGGACACTGCAGATATTAAGCATTTCATTTATCACAGAACAGTGCTTTTGGACAGTACTGTTCTAGAATTTGATGTAAATGTATTTATATGGTGGTTTTGGTTTTTTTCCAACATCTTTCTTTTGTGACTTAATTCACACAACAAAATTCACCATTTTAAAATGTACAATTCAGTAACTTTTAGTATTATTTACAATGTTGTGTAACCATTACCACTATCTAATTGCAGAACATCTGCATTACTCTATAAAGAAACCCCAGACCTGTTAGTAGTCACTCCCAAAGTGTCTGGCTGCTTTTGCACAGTGTAGCATTTTTGTGATTCATCCATGCTCTTTTGTTTCAGTAATTCATTCTTTTTTATTGTGAAGTATGTTTTATGATGACTGCAGCACAATTCATTAATCCATTTACCTGTTGATGAACATTTGAATTGTTTGCAGTGTTTGCCCCTCATAAACAAAGCTGCTATGGACAGTTGTCATTTGTATATCTTTTTGTGAACATTTGCTTTCATTTCTCTTGGTTAAATACCCAAAAGTGAAATTTCAAGGTGATATGGTAAGTGTATGTTTAACTTTTTAAGAAACTACCAAACTGCTAAAATAATTATGCCATTATGGCAGATTCCTCCCCAGCAGTGTATGAGATTTCCAGTTACTCAATATCCTCTTCAAAACTTCATACTGTCAGTCTTTTAAAATTTTAGCCATTCTAGTAAGTATGTAGTGATATATTTTATGTGGTTTTAATTTATATTTCCCTAATAACTGATGTTGTTGATCATCTTTTCATGTCTTATTGGTAGTTTACTTTTTTGAAGTGTCGTTTCAAATGCCCATTTTTAGTTAGACTGTTAGTCTTACTGAGTTTGAGATTTAATTAAAAATGAATATATTATATATTCTCTTAAACATTCACTTCTTTCAAAAAATAAATACAGTCCTGTTTCAGATGAATAAGTATATATGTGTGTGTGTGTCTGTGTACATATATATGTGTATATATATATATATATGGCAGAAATTTTCTCCTAGTTTGTTGCTTTTTTATTTTCTTAACAGTGTCTTTTCAGGAGCAGAAGGCATTAATTTTTATGAAGTGTTGTTTTTCACTGTTTTTCTTTTGTGGTTTGTGGTTTACGAGTTCTGTCTAAGAAACTGACTACTTCAAGGTTGCAAAGATTTTCTCCTATGTTTGTTCTAGGAGCCTTAAAGTTTTAAGTTTAACATTCAGTACTGTGATTCATTTTGGGTTAAGTTTTGTGTATAGTGTGAGCTAAGTAAGGGTCAAGGTTCGTTTTTTTTCCATGTGTAAATTCAGTTTTTCTGACATTTGTTGAAAAGACTTCTTTATCCAGTGTATATGTGTAGGTCTATTTCTGGACTTTTTCTTCTGTTCCTTTGAGGAATTTGTCTGTCTTTACAATGGTACCACACTGTGGACTACTGTAGCTTTATAGTAAGTCTTTTTTTTAAAAAAAACTTATTTGGCTGCGTCAGATCTTCGTTGTGGCACACGAGAGCTTCATCACGTCATGTGGGACCTTTTCACTGTGGCAGGCAGGCTCAGTGGCTCCACAGCATGTGGGATCTTACTTCCCTAACCAGGGCTTGAACCTGCACCCCTGGCATTGCAAGGCAGATTCTCAACCACTAGGCCACCAGGGAAGTTCCCAATATAGTAAGTCTTTTTTTTTTTTTTTTTTTTTTTTTATAGTAAGTCTTGATTATCAGCTGCTATAAGTCCTTCAAGTTCATTCTTTGTCAAAATTGTTTTGACTATTCTTGGTCCTTTATTTTTCTATATGCATTTTAAAATCAGCTAGTCAGTTTCTGGAATTTTGAGTGGGACTATGGTAGCTCAGCTGGTAAAGAATCCACCTGCAGTGCAGAAGACCCCCATTTGATCCCTGGGTCGGGAAGATCCCCTGGAGAAACGATAGGCTACCCACTCCAGTATTCTGGGGCTTCCCTGGTGGCTCAGACGGTAAAGAATCCACCTGCAATGCAGGAGACATGGGTTAAATCCCTGGGTTGGGAAGATCTCCTGGAGGAGCGCATGGCAACACGCTGTCATATTTTTGCCTGGAGAACCCCCGTGGAGGAGCCTGGTGGGCTGCGGTCCGTGGGGTCACAAAGAGTCAGACCCGACTGAGCAACCAGGCACGGCAGAGCACACAGATCAGTGCGGGTGAATTCGTTATATTGGCAGTTGTTATATTGGCTATGATTCTCCCAGTTCATGTGGGCAGTGCATCTTTCCATTTTACTATCTGGTACTGTTTAGTGGAGAGGTCATACATACATGTATTTTGTTAAATTTATCCTTAATTATTTTGTTTTTGGATGTAATTTTACATATATTTAAAATTTTTTATATATAGACATAGTTTTTATTTTATTACATTGATCTCGATTTTTTTACTCTCTTTTTCTATCATTCTAATCTGTGCTGTGTAATACGTTAGTCACTAGCTCCATGTGACCATTGAACACTTGAAACATGGTCATTCCTCATTGAGAAGGACTACATGTAAAATACGAACAGAAGAAAAGATTGTGAACTATTTCAACAGTGATTCCAAATTGCTTACATGTTAAAGTGACAATACTTTGGATCTACTGGGTTAAATAAGCTTTATTAAAATTAATTTCACTTGTTTCTTTACTTTTGTAATGTGGAAACTAGAAATTTAAAATTACATATTTGGTTTGCATTTGTGGCTCACATTATATTTTTGTTGGACAATGCTTTTATAAAATATTTCTAACTTCAAAAATTTATTTATTTGTAGATGAAGAAAAAACGCCAGAACAAATCATGCAGGAAAAGCAAATTGAAGCGTATGTCATATTTAAAATTTTAGTTGTGCTTTTTACAGATTTAATAATATTATCCATCTTATAATATTGTCTTTCTTTTTCCTTTCTTTGTTTTTCCAAGTTAATTTGTCATGCACATATTGAGACGTTATTGATGTGGGATGTAGAGTTACATGCACATGAGTGATCTACCACATTAGCACTCTCAGCATCTACCCCACTTTAACAAGATATTTATCAAAGTAACTCAGTGGGAATCAGGTTACCAAATCTGTAAATGTGTCAGTGTGGGATCCTATAGAATACTATTATTTAGATAACAGGCATTTTACTTTCTTCAAAGATTTACTTTATACCTTTATTCCAGCAGTTACTTTATCTGATATTGCTGACATTCTTTGGTTCATGCTTCTTTGGCAGTAAAATTGAAGAACTAGAAAATGAAGTTGAAGAGGCAAAGATTGCTTTTGAAATGAAAAAGCTTGCATTAGACAGGTAATTATTACCTTTTAAGTATGCAAAATGGGCATGCCTCAAGGTGGGGTGTGTGTGTGCTAAGTCGCTTCTGTCATGTCCAGCTCTTTGCAACCCTATGGACTGTAGCCCACCAGGCTCCTCTGTCCGTGGGATTCTCCAGGCACGAATACTGGAGCGGGTTGCCATGCCCTCCTCAGGGGATCTTCTCAGGCCAGGGATTGAACTGGAGTCGCTTATGTCTCCTGCTTTGGCAGGTGGGTTCTTTACCACTAGTCTGAATTAATCAAAATGATGATTAGTTGATGGTCCCACAAATTTTGAGCCCTGAGAGAAAAATTACATCATTAATGTTTTCATTTGAAGAAGTTACATAAGACAGGGTTAATAAGGAAATGTCAATCAAGGCAATAGAAGTGTGAGGTTAAATCACATTTGGTGTTTGAAAGGATTGTATGATTTATTTTTGGTTGTGCTAGGTCTTAGTTGTGGCAAGAGGAATCCTTAGTTGCAGCATATGGGATTTAGTTCCCCAGCCAGGAATTGAACCCAGGCCCCTGCATTGGGAGTCTTAGCTACTGGGCCACCAGGGAAGTCTCATATTCATCCCAGTAACTCTTAATAGAGTAAAGGAATTGTCATTGAGTTTAAATATATTTTTAATTTTAGACTTCACATGTATATTTTTTCATTCAACAAATATTTGAGTGCTTGCTCTGTTGGCGCTTTGTGCTAGAGGCTAGTATACAGCTGTCAATAAGACAAACGTAGCCTCTATTATAGACTTAGGATCTGAATTAATATTTCAATTCAGTGAATGACTCTAATGGTTTTTCCCTTGTATTTCTGACCTTCCCAGATACATTTATTTACATTTAATTGAAAATAGTTAAAGTCCTTTTAATTACTTCTAGCATTGAGCTTTTTTTCCCTCATCTAATGTGCTGGCTCATTATATAGATGATATTTTTTTACTAAGATCAGAACTATTAAGATATCCCCTTTAAGGAAATGACTAATATTGCTGAGCTTATTGCCTTTTCATTATTACTTATTTACTAGCTATTGAATTTAAAAACAAATTACAGTGCTTGCTTAGACATAGACATATTTTTAAGTTTATAGTTGAGTATAGCTTTGTATTCCCTAACGCTACCTAATTTGAGCCGGCTAATCTGTATGCCTTTTTTTATTCCAGTTTTATTGAGATATAATTGACATACAGCAGTGTATAAGTTTGGGCTTCCCTGGCAGCTCAGTGGCAAAGAATCCGCCTGCAAATGCAGGAGACATGGGTTTGATCCCTGGGTCAGGAAGATCCCCTGGAGAAAGGAAATGGTAACCCACTCCAGTATTCTTGCCTGGAAATCTCATGGACAGAGGAGCCTGGCAGGCTACAGTCCATGGGGTCACAAAAGAGTCGGACACAACTTAATGGCTAAACAATAACTGTATAAATTTAAAGTGTAGAGCGTGTTTTGACTTACATGCATCCTGAAATGATCATCACAGTAGGTTTAGTGAACATCAACCATCTCATATAGATACAAAATTTTAAAAATAGGAAAAAAAGTGTTTTTCTTGTGGTGAGAATTCTTAGATTTATTCTCTTAACTTTCATATGTAACTTATAGCAATGTTAATTGTATTTTATCATATTGTACATTACATTTTGTAATGCCTTATTGCTTCCTCCCAGCCCTGCAACCTAGGTGGATGGTCTGGAGAGCAGGTTCAGGCAGGGTGTCAGGCCAGCTCAGCCCCTCTGCCTGGCCATGCACAACCACATGTAACAGCCCCATCCCTCTTGGTGTTACTTGGTGTTTCTATGACTGACTTACCAAATTATTTCCCATATAATGCTATTTAAAAACCTACTTTTGTTTTATGTTACATTTAAACAGAAATCAATCTTTGTTGTATTTTTTAATTTTCTTTTCACTGTACGATAAATGTTATCCATGTTTTATAATGGAGTTTTTTCCTCTATAGGATGCAGCTTTCAACTGCACTTAAAAAACACCTGGAGAAGACTGACATCAAGACTAGGTATCTTTTTTTGTTTGTTTTATGTTTTCTGGATTTGGTAAGGATGGCAGTAAGGGAGATCATATAATGATTAGTTCCATAATTTTTTTTTTTTTTTAATTATCTGTCACTGTTGACCACCTTTATCTGGGAAATAAGAAAAGTGGGCTCTTCTCATCATTACAAACTTTATAGTCCCACTGACATCCTGTTCCAAGTGGATGGGGACCCTGAGAATCAATGGAGGTTTACCCAGATGATCTAGAATTTTGAAGGAAGCTTTTGAAAGTTAACTTTTGTTTGATACTTACTGTAAGACAAGAGCAATGCTATCTCATTTAAGCCAACAATAACCCAATGAAATAGGAAATATACTCCTCATTTTTCCTGGGCAGAAATGAGCAACTTATATAATTTGCCAAGGGATATAAAATAAAGACTCTGGCATTCAAGGTCATCTATAATCCGATCCTAAGACAGGAAGCTGGCAATCCACATATAACAAGCCTCCCAAAGGAAGGTGGCACTAGGAAATATGAGAACCACTCTTCTTGCCCAGTCTTATTTCTACCCTTTTACTCCAGCTGTACCAAACTGCTTGTTAGGTATTCTTCGTACTTACACTTGACCCTTGAACAGCATGGGTTTGAACTGTTTGAGTCCACTTCTATGCAGGTGTTTTGTGTGTTTTTTTTTTTTTCAATAAATATAGTACCTGTATTTTCATTTTACAGATCTTTAAGTATGGGGGAAAGTTGGTATTTATTTAGAGGTCACAGTATGTGGAATCAATGAACTAGGGTTTGATCCAGACTGTTTCAGCTTTCTGTCCTTGGGTGAGTCATTTAATTCCTTTGTTTTTGAGGCAGAGGGAGCAGTGCTGTGGACTGTGTGGACAGTTGGTAAATCTAACCACCCACTCTAGCTGCATTGTTCAAGGATTAACTGTACTTTTACATCCTTTAGGACTCAGGGTTTCCTTGTTCTGTTCTTTCCACAACTCTTACAAGGGTTCATATTCATTACTGAGTCTAATGAAGTCATAACGATGGTTGTGGATTTATTTTTTTCCCCCATAAGATTCTTTCCTCTTTGAAAACAGGTACTGTGTTTTATTCTATTTTATAATCTTGGTGCCTGGTACAATCTTGACATGAGTTAGTCTCTCAGAAATACTTGTTGAAGGAATGGGGAATAAAAGCAGTTTATTCAGTGAAACTATTCTGTCTGATATAGATACATGTCATCATACATTTGTCAAAATGCATAGAATGTCCAACACCAAGAGTGAACCCTCATGTAAACTCTGGACTTTGGAGGGTGATGATGTGTCGGTGTAGGTTCGTCATTTGTAACAGATGAGCCAGCCTGGTGGGGGAGGCTGTGCCAGTGTGGGGCCAGGGGGTGTATGGGCTTCCCTTCCACTTGGTGTTGCCCTGAATCTAAAACTGGTCTAAAAACTAACATCTGGGGACTTCCCTAGTGGAACAGTGGCTAAGAATTTGCACTCCCAATGCAGGGGGCCCGGGTTTGATCCTTAGTCAGGGACCGAGATCCCACGTGCCTCAACTAAAGGTCCCACGTGCTGCAATGAAGATGGAGGATCCTGCGTACCGAAACTAAGACCCAGCACAGCCAAATTAATTAATTTTTAAAAAATCCTAAAGTCCGTTTCCAAAAAGAACTATGTGTTAGCAAGTTATTGTATGAGATTTTTAGAAATGTTCCTGGGGACTTCCTTTGCGGTCCAGTGGTTAAGACTCCTGTGTTTCCACTGCGTAAGACACTGGTTCGATCCTTGGTTAGGGAACTAAGATCCTGCATGCTATGGGGTATGGCCAAGAAAAAAATAAGAAATGTTCCTGTATGCTTAAATTTGATATTCTTTGTTGTCTATGAGCAAAAATTTTTCTAGGGAAATGCATCAGAAATTCAGTTTACACCAAACTTTTCTAAAGACTTATTTTGTTAAACAATGACTATATTGAAGTGTACAGTGGATATAATGAAAGTATATATATACTAACTGATTTCTTAATTAATGAAAATTTTTAAACTTAATAAATCATATTTTTTATTCCTTTTCAGTGTGCTCATGGATAACATGAAACAAATATTAAATCTGAATAAATTAATAATGAAATCACAGCAGGTAATTCTGAACATAAAGCTGCTTATGCATTCTTATGATTTCAGTAACACATTCTTGCTGGTAACTGTATGTGACTAAATAGGATTGCCCAAAGACGGGTATGGTTGGAATTCAGTATCCTTAAGTTTTCCCTCTTTTCATAGTTCCATTATTTCTGACTAATTATCTACTTAATCATTTAAGCTACTCTTTCTTTCCCTTTTGTTGTGTAAAAATAGAGGAATTGAAAACTGAAGCTCTGGAAAATATGAATAGATAAAATTCAATGATTTAAATATTATAGGTGTGTTCTTAGGTTATGTGCCTTAATCTTTTTATTTCTAATGACAGGAAACTTGGGATTTGGAGGAAAAATTGCTTGATGTTAGAAGGAAGAGATTGCGTATGTAGAACACTTTTTGGCTCTTTTTTTCAAGAACACATTTTTCACTCAATATGAAGCTCTCCCAATCACTGAAAAATTTTTTAATTTTCAAATTTTCTTAAAATTTTGGACGTGGCAATTTAATGAATATATAAAGTGCATCTTGCTTGATCCATTGTTTCAGAACTTTGAATCACAAAAATTAATACATTCTCAGTGGGGGGAAAATATCAAGTAATACAGAAAAGTATAATGTGAAAGCCATACCTCTTTCTTGTGTGACCACAATTAGATATACATCATTTCAGGCCTTTTTGCACACCCACATAAACATTTATATGTATAATTTTTTTAATTATTTATTTTATTTTTTGGCTGCACTGGGCCTTTGCTGCTTTGCGAGGACTTTTCACTAACTGTGGTGAGCAGAGGCTATATTCTTGGCTGCGGTACTTCGCTTCTTATTGTGGTGGCTTCTCTTGTTGTGGAGCACGGGCTCTAGGTGTGAACGCTTCAGTAGCTGCAGCACACAGGCTCAGTGCTCGGGGCACAACATGTGGAATCCTCCCAGACCAGGGCTCGAACCCATGTCCCCTGCATGGCAGGCAGACTCCTGTGGAAGTCCATACATAATTTTATGCTTTTGGTACATAATTTTTAAATGACCACTTGATACATATGGTTCTATAGTTTAACTTAACATGAGATGGCTTTTTGCATTGAAATTATTGAAGTGTTTTATTGAAATCTATTTCAGAGAGAACTAAGGCTAGTTCTACATATTCTCTATAAAGAATTTGAAAACAAAAATATACGTAAGAAAATTAAATTTTTTATCAAGAGATAATCGATCTTCATTGCTTTTTATTTATAAAATTGGCATAATTTTATTCTGTATTACTCCTTTTTTCATTTAACAGTTATAGGCATGATTTATTATTTTTAAACATTATGTATATTTGCCTTTTAGCAAATCATTTAATTTTATTATTTTTGGCTGTGCTGGGCCTTCACTGCCGCACAGACTTTTCTCCAGTTGTGGCAAGCGAGGGCTTCTCCTACTGCCATCCAGGCTTCTCACTGCAGCGGCCTCTTTTGTGGAGCAGAGCCTCCAGGGCTCAGGGGCCTCTGTAGTTTTGGCAGATGGGCTCAGCAGTTGTGGTACCTGGGCTCTAGACCACAGATTCAGTACTTGTGGCACGTGGACTTACTTTCTTCCACGACACGTGGGATCTTCCCAGATCAGGGATCAAACTCTTGTCTCCTGCATTGGCAGGTGGATTCTTTACCACTGAGCCACCAGGGAAGCCCCTAGATTTGCCTCTCGTAAGTAATCTCAGGGTCAGAAGTGGTCCTGGTCACCTGTCTAATCACCCTTTGGCTTTTTTTTCCATTGCATTCCAACCTACTTTTGATACATCAGTGTCAAGGAACTGAGCTCCTGAGATATACCCATTTATAAATACTGTCTGTTCCCAACTAATGGTGTTTCGACTTAACAATTTTTTTACTTTACGATGATACGCATTCAGTAGAAACTGAATTCAGATTTTGAATTTTGCTTTTTTCCTGGGCTCATTATAGTCTCTCATGTGATGCCAGGCAGCAGCAGCCACATGATCACAATAGTAAACAACCAATACACTTAACAGCTATTGTTTTTCACTTTCAGTACAGTATTCAATAAATTACATGAGATATTTAATATATTGTTATAAAGCAGGCTTTGTGTTAGATGGTTTTGCCCAATTGCAGGCTAATGTAAGGGTTCCGAGCATGTTTAAGGCAGGCTAGACTAAGCTGTGATGTTTGGTGGATTAGGGACATTTTTGACTTAGGATATTTTCAGCTGAAGATGAAAGGAAGATCTCTAGTGTAATTCTCAGAATATTTCAGGAACAACAACAAAAATGGTTGATGATATTTATCCCTGAAGAAGGGAATCTTACCTTTCCTTGAAAATTTATTGATATGTAATTTTTGTAAATTAAGGGAGGGGGAGTATTTCCTTACATATATCACCTATTTTTTTGGCAACCCAGAGGAAGTCCTCTGACATGATGCCATGGCAAACATTTGTAACAGTATCATTGTCATGCGTGCACACTTGAACGTCTCACAGAGGGCATTGCTAAGTACGAAATTAAAATATGGGTGTTTTCCACCAGAGAAATAATTTTCATGTCAGAATGGAACTGCAACCTAAAATACATATTAAAAATTTTCCCTTGACTGAAATAGTCAGGAACTGTTCTGCTTTATAAGTTTTCAAGACTCTTATTTATAGGAGTTGTCATATATAGTATATTGTTTTATTTTTAACCCAATAGAATTAAAACAAGCTTCAGAAAGAAAGCTTTTAGAAATACAGACTGAAAAGAACAAACAGAAAGAAGATTTGGATAGTATGGAAAATTCAGACAAAATAAAGACCATACAACAAAACCTGGAGAGAGAGATACAGATTACTACAGTTATTCAAAATGTGTTCCAGGTAATATTTATATAAAATAGGAAGGGGGTGGTAAAGAACTTTTTAAAAGTGATTAATTCTGTTATTTTCAGGCTTCATATTTTTATATATAACTGAATTCAGTATCATTGAGCTGCAGTTTTTCACAGAATAATGACTAGAATTTTCATTAATTATAACCTTGATCAGTCCTCCATTGCCTACCACAAAAATAATCTTCACCTTTGTCAAAGTCTTGGAACTTTGCAAGGGCTGAGAATTAAGCTCTTTTACCTCTTGCCAAAATAATGCCTATTACTTACAATTTAATTGTTTTTCAGTGTAGAAATGCAAAATGAACTCTGAACCATAACGGTAATCTTTTTCCTTTAGGAGACACTGCAAATATCCTTCCTTAAGAGGTAAAAACTATCTACAAAAACTGGCAAAGCAGAAAAATTGTTATAGACATTGTAAATATTCCCTAGCATTATGGTAATCAAGGTTGAAGCCTTATTGAAAGTAGAAATAAAGACAAAAGAATGCATTTACTACTTTTTCCCATCATCACAGAGTAAATGTTCACACATAATTCTGTAAATATTTGATAAGTGAAAGAGATTTTTTAAAAATCTTGATAAATTTTTAAAACTACTGAGAACTTTAATTTTAAAACAATTTTTTTCTTAAATTACAGAACCTCATTTTGGGGAGTAAAGTCAACTGGGCAGAGGATCCTGCCCTCAAGGAAACTGTTCTGCAGCTTGAGAAGAATCTCACCATGATCTAATAGGAATTCTAGTTCGACATTTTTTGTTTCTGTTTTTAATGTCATTTAAATAGAAATTTCAAGTGAAATGCTTTTCAGTGTTTTTGGAATGATTCTAATACTGCAATTATTTTTTTTTAGCTTGAGTTACATGTTACATGGAATCTGTTGTTTTAAATATAATAAAGTGACTGGCATAGTCTAAATCTGAAAATCTTAGCCTTGGAAGGGCCCCAAAAGACATCTAGTCCAGCCTTCTACTGAATATGAACATTTTTTCTACAACATTCCTGGAAATCCCAGCTCTCATTTGGAATACTTCTGTGTATTTGTTGGTCAACAAAATATTAGAAAGTTAGAAAAGCATATCCACACACATCTTTGGTTTTTTTTTTCAACTGTCAATTGTATTTTATTCAGATAAATCTCATTTTAGTTCAACTCACTACAGATTTTTTTTTTTTTTTTTGCCTTTTTAAAAAAATTGGGGGATTTCCCTGGTGGTCCAGTGGCTGGGGGTCCATGTTCCCAGTGCAGGGGGCCCAGGTTCAGTTCCTGGTTAGGGAACTGGATCCCACACGGTTGCAGTGAAGAGTCTGCATGCCACAGCCGAAGACCCCACATGTGGCAACTGAGACCAGGTGCAGCCAAATAAGTGATTTTTTTTTTTAATTTCCAAAAAATTGAGATGTAATTGATACAGAACACTGTGTAAGTTTAAGATGTACAACACTGTTGATCTGACCACCATTAGCTAACATCTCCATCGTGTCACATAATTATCATTTCTTTATCATGGTGAGAATATGTAAGATTATCCTCTTAGCGACTTTGAAGTGTGTAATGTAGTGTTGTTAACTAGAATCACAATGTTGTACGTTAGATCTCCAAAATTTATTCATCTTCTAACTGCAAGCTTGTACCTTTTGACCACCATTTTCTCAGTTCTGTCACCCCTCCATCCACATTTTTAAACAGATACCCAAATAAAGCACCTCAATCATGAAAAAAGAAGAAAAAGAAAAACATTCTGATTACAGAAAAATTGTGACTTTATTTTGTATTTTTATGTTTATTATGTATCACTTTTATTAAAAAAGTAAATGTTATTCTATCTTATTAAAAAATTAGAACTTGAAGCCTTTTATAGTATCCAATTTCATTTTTTGAAAACTCTGCTTTGAGCTCTTTATTAATTTGGAGTTATTGATAAATTTTATAGACAGTAGTCTTTTCAACATTATTTTAAGAAAGACTTTAAACTTGAAAAGATGCACTGCAATGGACAATAGTATTTAAAATCTGTTCTTTAGATCAATAGCAAAAATGATATTTGCCTAAATTTGAATTCTGAAAGCTTTTCTTTGGAATATTTCTAGCTTGGCTTTATTTTTTGATAAATCATAATTTATGTATAGCTTTTTATTTTATATGTAGTTACTCTTTTTGCCACAGTGTATTCTTCGAAATTGTCCATGTGAATTAGGAAACAAGTTATATTTTTCTCATAGAAAAACTTTCCGGAAAATACTTTCCTGATCCAAAGATACAGCATTACATGTTATCATAGATGGACCCTTTATTAATGAATCCCAACTCAAAGGATTATTACCATCCTCAGAAAAACTTCCTGCATTTTCCTAAGATTTTATTGTCCTGTTGTGTGCTCCCTCTTAAAGCCCAGCTCTGAGAGAGAAATTGTATTAGTTATGTTTCTTGGAAATCATGCTGAATAAAAACCTCAAATCTCAGTGACTTATAAGAAATACCTTCTCTGTTGAATCCATGATTTGGCTGATTATCCTAGGACCCAGGCTGAGGGAGCAGTCACTATTTGAAACACATGCTCATGGCTTGTGAAAGTGAAGTCACTCAGTTGTGTCCGACTCTTTGCCACCCCGTGGACTGTAGCCCACCAGGCTCCTCCGTCCATGGGATTCTCCAGGCAAGAATACTGGAGTGGGTTGCCATTTCCTTCTCCAGGGGATCTTTCCAACCCAGGGATCAAACCCGCGTCTCCCACATTGCAGGCAGACGCTTTACCCTCTGAGCCACCAGGGAAGCCATGGCTGATGAGGCCAAGTCAAATTATACAAGCACATTCAGTTTGTACTTAGAGCAAGTGTACATTATATCCACCCAGGTTCATTGACCAAGCTCAACACTGGGGCAGGAAAAGTATATACCTCACAGCAGAAGTGCTAAGTTTCAGAGTAGGGGAAAGCAAATGGATATTTGCTGAAAAGAATACAGTCTACCACAGCCTGCTACTTTGGTCTTAAATATTAATTTCCCTTCTGCATGTAAAAGATGTGCCTTTCCCCAAAGATGGCAAGCTAACAATGTCACCCAGGCATACCAGTTTCAAAGAGTCTCCAGTTAAGTCCAGTTGGATTCTTCCTGATCTAGAGACCTGTGACCTGAAAAGACCAATGATATTGCTTCACACAATCAGCAAATAATGGTGACAAGGACTGGGGCAATTCTGAAACACTGCTTGGCAAATGAACAGAAGTGCCCCTTCTAAGGGGACAGGGAACACCTTTGGATTTGGCTCTTGTTCTGCTCTCTGGAAGCAGTTCTTTATCTGTGGTTCTTCACTCTGCCCTTTGGGAGGTTCTCCCTGTCCATTACTAACTTTGGCCATATCTGAAGAGGGCATCAGAGATTATGCCCATCTGAACAGTTTTCTCAATTGGGGAAACAAATATCATTTTACATCCCAAACAATCACAGTCTTTTATTTTATTTTATTTTTTTTTCAGTGGGTTTAGTCATACATTGATATGAATCAGCCATGGATTTACACGTATTCCCCACAATCACAGTCTTTTAAAATCCAGGCTAGTGGTATCTTTGCTAATACATTTTTTCTCAAAAAATGGTGGGAGTGGTGGGAGTGATGGTTGTTTTGATTGGCTATTTCCTCATATCAAACTGATTTACCAGCTGCCTGGATTTATAAATAAAAGTTTTATTGGAACAAAGCCACACCCACAGGTTTACATATTATCTATGGCTGCCTTTCTACAATAGCATACGTTGGTCCCCTGCTTATGATGGTACAACTTAGGATTTTTCAACTCTATGATGGTGTAAAAGCTATATGCATTTGGTAGAGACCATACTTCAAACTGATCTTTTCCTGGGCTAACAATACTCTCTCATGATCTATAGTAATGCTGGGCAGTAGCAGCAAGCCACATCTGTCAGCCACACAGTCACAGAGGCAAACACCCATATACTTAAAACCATTCTGTTTTTCACTTTCAGTACAGTAGCCAGTAAGTTACATGACATATGCAATACTTTTTTATATTACAAAATAGGCTGTGTTAGCTGATTTTGCCCAACTGTAGGTTAATGTAAATGTTCTGAGCACATTTAAGATTAGGTATATTAAAGGCACTTTGACTTAGGATATTTTCAACTTAGGATGAGTTTATTGGGATGTAACCCCATCATAAGGAAGATGTGTAGTTGAACTGAACTGAGTACCTGCAACAGATTATATTCTCCTTCCCACCCCTCCACCCCCCACAAGTTCTTCTTAACATTCATTGTCAAAAAAAAGCAATTGCCCTGTAGAAAGCTCTCTTCTGACTTGTCTGATTGCTTCCTGGTAGTTTACATAGCTTGTTTCACCTGTTTTCCGGTAAACCAGAAGTTAGATCTAAGTGCTTTATTAAATGTAGTTTCAGATTTTTTTAAATAAAAAAACCCACAAGTTGTTCTGGGCACTTTGTACTGCATCACATCAGGAAGCTGTCATGCATACTGGGTTCTGCCTCACAGGAAAGTACAGCCAATGTCAGGAACAAGGTACACGGGACAAGAAAGGAGTCAAAGGCTCGGTAAGATAAGGATATTAAGAAGAGACAATAGATGAGGTAGAATTGGATGCTATGCTCCACAGGTCCATGAAAACAGCCAAACAATAGCATTCGGGGTATAGACTGTTGACTAAAGAAAAACGTACAGTGTAACAGCTGAGAGTTGGGTTTTAGTCAGTGTCTTATTGAGCACTAATAGACAGCCTCTCAGATAGCTCTGAGGAAATGCTCTGAAGAGGTAGGGAGGAAGAGGCCAGTATATGTGAGATTTTGGCTACAAAGTATGTGCAATCCAGCATATATCTTAGTAGAAGTTTACTTTTAGTTAAGGGGAATAGATACATCAGTTAATGATATTTTAGCGCTTTTCTAAGTATGGGAGGATGCAAGAATCCAGATTCATAAAACATTTCCTAAAGTATATCTAAGGGCCATTTTTGTTTGCCTGTTCTCCCAGAGCACTGAATGCTCCTGTTCTTTGTCCTGAATTCTTACACAGTGTCCTAGAGGTTAGCAATCAATGACTTGACCCTTGTAGAACTGGAGGGTAGACAACACTCATTGTTTTATTAATACAAGACAAAACTCATGGGACCTGGGACTTCCTGATGGCTTAGTGTGTAAGAATCCGCCTGCCAATGCAGGGGACACTGGGTCCACCCCTGATCGGAGAAGATTCCACATGCCACAGAGCAACTTAGCCCGTGCACCGCACCTCCTGAAGCCTGCATGCTCTGGAGCCCACGAGCCACAACTAACGAGCTTCTGTGCCACAATTACCAAAGCCCAAGTGCCCAGAGCCCGCCAGCTGCAGCTACTGAAACCTATGCACCTAGAGCCCGTGCCCTGCAGCAAGAGAAACCACCACACCGAGAAGCCCATGCACCAGAGCTAGAGAGCAGCCCTCCTCTCGCCACGAGTAGAGAAAGGAAGCCTGCACGCACCAAGGAAGACCCAGTGCAGCCAAAAATAAATAAAGCAGTGTATACATGTCCCCCCCCCCCCCAAAAAAAAAGCAATGGAATGGAATCAGTAATCAAATGGTAGGATGACAGGAGGGTGATTAAAATTCGAGCAGGAAAATAAGATAGAATTTGGGAATTGAGGCAGTTTGCTGTATCACGTTCAGCTCCTTTCATTATCTCCATCCTAGAGAGAACTAATCAAGAAGGGGCCTGGATGAGAGTTCTGTGGCGTATGAATGCCAACACTTAAAAAAAAAATTCCAAGTAGAAAAAAGTCAGAGCATTTTCCTGGTACTCCTCCCCAAACAAAATTCATACCAATATGACCAGTAACTTATACTGCACTTGACATTTTCTAATCTTATCATCAGGTATTCTGGGGAAACTTCTTGGAATTAGAGGACTTGGAAAGTTTATATTTTAGTAAAATCTAAGCCATGGGAATTCTTTGTCCATTTTCTTCATTTCTTTCTTAAATATAATCATAAAGGAAAATGAAAAATATTAGTAGAAAATTAGCAAAAAGTCTACCTGTGTCTCTCAAATAACTTTAGAATGAGAATCTAGCATTGTAGATTTTCACACAGAAAGCTGCTGTTTCCCTAAATGTAAATAAAGTATCTGTGTACTAGAAATCTAAGCTGCTGTTGCTTTTGAGCTTTCTTCCCCACCAGCTTTACTGAAGATATGGGTGGCAGACTATTTGTGACCTCATGGACTGTGGCCTGCCAGGCTCCTCTGACCAAGTGGTTCTCCAGGCAAGAATACTGGAGTGGGTTGCCATTTGTCACTGATAAATAAAATGTAAAATATTTAAAGTTTACAATGTGATGACTTGATCTATGTGTACACTGTTGAAGGATTCCCACAATCTAGTTAACATATCCAGCACCTCACATATTTACTTTTCCTTTTCTTGGTGAGAACACTTAAGTTCTATTCTCTTAGTAAATTTCAACCGTACAATGCAATGTCATCAACTATAGTCACCATTTTTTTTAATAGGAGTTTTATTTTTTTTCAATTAATTTAACTGGAGAAGAATTAGAATATTGTGATGGTTTTTGCCATACATCAACATGAATCAGCCACAGGTATACATGTGTGCCCCCTCCTGAACCTCCCTCCCACCTCCCTTCCCACCTGATCCCTCTGGGTTGTCAAAACCAGAGGCTTTGGGTGCCCTGCTTCACGAATTGAACTTGCACCGGTCATTTATTTCATGCCTGGTTATATGTATGTTTCAATGCTATTCTCAAATCATCCCACCCTCTCCTTCTCCCATTGAATCTGAAAGTCTGTTCTTTACATCTGTGTCTCCTTTGCTGCCCTGCATGTAGGGTCATCAGTACTGTCTTTCTAAATTTCATATATATGCATTAATATACAGTATTTGTCTTTCTCTTCCTGACTTACTTCACTCCATATAGTAGACTCCAGGCTAGACACCATTTTCGAACTTTAAGAACACATTAGTTTTTCTGGTTTCGGCAATGGTGACTTTAAAAAAATTTTAAGATACTTTATTTTTTAAAGCAGTTTTAGGATCACAGCAAAATGGAGCAGAAAGTTCAGAGAGTTCCCATATACCTACTGCTCGGACACCCACCATTATATTGATACTATCATACAGAACAGTTTCGCTGTCCTAAAAATTCCCTGTGCTCTGCCTATTTGTCCCTCCCTCCCCCCAACCCCTGACCACCACTGTTATTTTTATTGTTTTCATAGTTTTGCCTTTTCCAGAATGTCATATAATTGGAGTCATTCAGTATGTAGTGGTTTTTTTTTTTTTTTGAGTACCATCTTTTACTCCCACTGTTGATGAAAATTCAATGAACTACTGAATAGTTAAGGGGTGCGGGGGTGGGGGGAAGGAATTTTATACAAACCAAACTGAAGATTATAATCCAGGAAGCAGATTCTCAGAAAGCTCTGAGGACTGTTCTGCCTGTTAGAAGTCAAAGGCATAGTCATTTTTGAGACAAAGGACTGTGTATCTAAATGACAAACCGATACTTCACATAAAGTCCACAAGGCATACTTAGTCCAGGTAAGCAGGAACAAATTGAGGGACAAGTCACTGTGACCCCTTACAGAGCTAGAAAAGAACCCTATTGTTTGAAGAAGTTACATTGCCAGCCTCAGAAGACAGAAAGAAAGGGATTTTTATGGTTGAGCAGGTGCTTCCAACTTTGAGGAGCTCTGGTTAATGTGTAATGGAGATGCACACTGCACATTAGGGAGGGAGGAGGCCCAAAGGGAACCACAGAGAGAATTTTGTTTAATTTTTCTTGTCCTGCCTTAAACTAAAATCTAAATGATATACATCAGTGCCTCTTTCCCTACAGCCTCCCCAGATCATATTGTCCAAACTATGGCTGTTGGCCAACTTGATGGATTAAAAATAGTGTTTCAGTGTAGTTTAAATTTTTCTTAGAATAAGGGAGGTTGAATGTCTTTTAATATTTTTAAGGGAAATTTGTTTTTTTTTTTAATTTGCCAGATCACGTGGTTTGCCCACCTAACCACTTTATCAGTCTGATTTTAGAATATGCTATGTGCTGCTAAAACAAGCTTTGAAAGCTTTAAAAACAACAACAACAAAAAAAAGATTCCTGGTCTCCTCCAGACATTCTGAATCAGAAGAGCCCATATTTAGGTTAAATAACTCTCCTAGATTTAAAAAACATTGACTTAGATCATCAAAACAAATTTGTTGCTCTAAATATTTACAATAATGTAAGGTGTTACATTACCTACAAAGTGGCTGCAACATATTGTACTGTGTATTAAATTTTTAACATTGTAAACACTAATATTTACCATAGAATTTAACATTAATACAACTTGGGGGAATGATGGATGGCTCATGTTTCAAAAAAAAAAACTAGAACTTCTGAGTTTTCTCAAACTCGGAAGCAGGCAGCAGTTTAATATCAGGAGCAATGATAGAGAAAGGAATCAGAAAACCAAATCACAAGGAATCAGAAAACCAAATCAAGCAATGTTAATAAGCAACGGGAATGAACACATTGTAAAACTACTTCAGTAAAAAAAAAAAAAATTAACAAATTTCTAAAAAGCAAAGGAATATGAGACCCATAGAACCTACAGAGTCAGAATTGGCCACCACTCTTTCTGAGTTTGCTTCTTACTCCCAAATTTTAACAAGATTGTTCATTTTAGATAGCCAAAAGAATTTATATTACTTATTTGGTTTCATATTACATTTTGGACTACGCTGAAACTAAAAACTGCCTATCCGGAGAAGAAATCGTCCTAGGTCACTCATAGGCTGATGAACAAAATAAATCCAACATCACAAATCTTCACCTGCAAAACGAAAACAACGGGAAACACGTGGGTCAGCTCCCCGTCGGGAAGAGAGGCGGGGCGGTGTCAGGCACAAGGGGGTGGGGCTAGCTCCACAGTGGAGGAGGGTCCCGAGCTCCCGCTCCTCCTCCGTGACGTCACAGGCAGGGCCCGCCCCCAGCCGCGCGGGACGCCTGTTATAATCGCGGCTCGCCAGCGCCCCGGAAGCTGCCCCTTCTCGGGGGTCATGATGGGCAGCAAGATGGCGTCTGCCAGCAGGGTCGTTCAGGTAAGGAGACTCGGTCGCCTTTCTGTGCCGTGGACGGTAGGGAAGGTGCTGACTGTAGCACCCGCGCTGGGGAGGAAAGGCGGTGGTGGAGGCTACGCGGTGACCGCGGCCCTGTGTAGGGCCAGCAGCTGCTTCCCCGGGTGTATGTGAGAATTGGACCTTGCGCTTGTTGGGACGGGCAGTGAAGCCTGGGACGGAGCTGACGATTCGAGCCAGGCCGAGGGAGTGCATCTCCGCAGGTAGGCACTTAGCTGTTGCAAAGTCCCTGGACTGCCCTCCACCGAGACCTCTTAGAGATCCTCTTAGCAGGCTGCAGGCTTGGCTGCCCTGGCAATATCCTGGCCAATCAGCGAGCGGTGTTGTCTAGGTTTGTCGCGAATCAGCCAATCGGAAGGAAGGCGGTAGAGAAGTGAAAGGAAGCGACCCTTCGCTCTGACCCAGTGTCCCTTCAAGGTCTTGGGAATGGCCAGAGAACTGGCCCCGCGGGCTGCGTCCTCGCCGGATACTCTCCTCCACCAACCAGAGTCTGGTTATAGGCCTGATGGGGGAGAATGGAAAAAATATATATTTAAGTTTTTCTGTAATGTTTTTTTCCTAGCTTAGATTGGCGCTAGAGGGACTTTATCAATCCACTCATCAGCTACTAACTCCTGACAGCTTTTGTTTTTGCTTCTTCAACTGTGGTCTTTAGCTTAAGTAGGAAAATTAAACTTGGTCTATAAAGGGCGATAACCTCCACTTTTGTGGTGGTTTTACTCGAGTTTTTTTCCAACTCAAATTGCATTATTGTACAATTAACTTTTAACTTTGATATGAGAAGTGCATTTCCCTTTTCACAAGTACATCTCTTGAAAGACTTTTTCTTAAGTTATTTGCCTCTGAAATAGAATCTTAGATCCCAGTCTTTGCTCCCATTGCAACAAATGATCCTCACTTATACATTCAGTGGGTTATTATTAAGCCTTAATTAAAGATTTTGTGAGGATAGGCAAACACCCAACAAAGGACCAGTATCCTTAATAGATAATTATATGTATCAATAATATATAGCCCAATTTTTTAAATGGGTAAAAAAAAACTTGATAATGCACAAAGCAAGATATTTGAATGAGCACTAAGCCAGTGAAAAGATGTTCAACATCATTACTTGCCAGGAAAATGCAAATTAAAACTAGGAAACCACCAAAATTATTAAAAAGACTGACACTGACAAGTGGTTATGAGAACACGAAGCACCTGAAACTCTCATCCATTGCTGGTGGGAATATAAAAAGGTACAGCCACTTTGGAAAACTGGTTTTTGGGCCTTTACTACTAGTTAGACATACCTACCCTATGTCCCAGCAGTCTTACTCATAGGTTTATACCTGGGAGAAATGAGTGCATATACCTATTTAAAAAACAAGATAAAAATGTTCATAGTTGCTTTATTCATAATAACACCTAAACCAGAAAATATCCAAATATCCATTAGCAATATAAAGTGTGGTAGACTTGTTAAAATGGAACAGCACACAGCAATAATAAAGAACTATTAATACATGCAACAAAAAAGATGCTGTGAGATACAGAATAAGGAATGGCCTGTTTACTTCTAACAGAGCTGCAAAGACTTATATTCACATTCATAAAACAAAGCAGTACGTGCTGACAACATGTTAACGTTAGCAAAATGTGTTGGGTACTTCTGTGCCAGGCCTGTACTCAGGGCTGGGACCACAGGGCCAACAGGACGATACAGGGTGCCTCCACAGAGCTTAGAGCTTGTTGGTCAGTATCTTGAAGAGAGAGTAGTATTTCAGCAGACTGGCACAAACTGATAGGAATTCACAAAGCATGGTATCGCCATTAAGTAGAGGAATTTGGCTGGACGCAGGGTATTTAAAAATAATTTTAGAAGAGTAAGTTATAAATGCCTGCTGAATGTCAAGCAATATATATTTGATTTGTTTGAGATGATGCAGTAGTAGAGAGGAGATAATCATGTAGGAAATCATTTAACTGTATAAGACACAGGGGGAGAAGGTAGGTAGTTGGGTTAAATCAGGGTTTGAGATTTACAGCAAGGCAGTTGAGAGTGCTAAGAGGTTGCTCAGTGGACTGTGGATGGGCTAGAGGAGAAAGGAAGTAAAGTCAAGATGGAACCACTTGACTGGGAGAAAAGGGAGAGATCAAGGAAACGAAGGGCTGCCTGAAACTGATAGTGGGAAATAACAAAGAAGAGAGTAAAAGGCTGTAGTTGAGTTTGGATTTTAGGTTAAGATTTTAGGGATGGTACAGCTCTGAACTCAGTAAAGAATTAAGAGTAAAAGAAAAGAACCTTTCAGGAATAGACACTAAACTGGAAAGAACACAAAGGTCAATGGGCAACTTAGAAGTTTTCCTAAAGGAAATAGTAGAGGAAAGGAGAAAAAGGATTAAAAAAACAAAACGCAGATAACTATTGAGGCCTGCGCAGGTCCTAACCTGTCCGTGGTTTGGAGTTGCTATCTGCCTCATAAAGCAAAGTAAGTAGAGGGGTGGTCTTCTGAGAAGGCAAGAGTTGTCTTCTCCTCTGAAAAAGCCCCTAACATAGTCGACTTTGGCATCTTCCAAGAATCGTAGGGCAGGGATTGAGGCGGCATGAGGCTGGGTTTTCAGTTGAGGGAGAAAGAGAAGACAGTATTTCACTTTTAACTTAGCCTGGGCTTCATGAATCATAGAAGTGGATTCCTTTATAAAATAAGTTTCCCCCCAAAATCAAAGATAATGAAAAAAGATTAAAGGGATTCAGAGAATGTCATAGAAGTAGATAAAGACAAGATGATGCAACTTTTGTATAATAAGTCTCTGAAAAAGTGAAAGTAGAGTTGACCAATTCTCAATACCTATAATTTAATAGAACTTTATTAAAGTTCTATTTACAAAAAGATACAAAAAGAGACTTAAAGTTATACTTTGTAGTTGAGATATTTGACCTAGTATGTTGACTAATGGGTATATTCTAGTAAAATCATTGACTTTTT
Source organism: Cervus elaphus (assembly GCF_910594005.1). NCBI lineage: Eukaryota > Metazoa > Chordata > Mammalia > Artiodactyla > Cervidae > Cervus > Cervus elaphus. Next base: position 13,797,880 of record NC_057839.1, on the reverse strand, counting down.
TTTTTTAAATCATCGACTTTTAAAGAAAAGAATTATTTGGTGATCCAAGCAACAAGACCAAGTACTTACTAAGTTATCAAAGTTTTCAACAATAATACTTCTTAAAGGAAAACATGTGGATAGTATATTTAAGGTAGTTAAGGAAAGAAAATGTAAATGTAAGCTTTATCTAGCTGCACTGACCTTCAAGTATAAAGGCCACAAACTCTTCTAAACCTTTAGTAACTCAGGGAGTACTGTGCCCCAAAGCTCTTTCTACTAGCTCTCCCAGGGAATGAGCATCAGACTACTAAGGAATACTTAGTTGTACTTGTAGCTGTTTTAACACAGGAACTGGATATAATCACTGAGTGTATTTAACTGTAGAATTAAGGCTAGATAATGCAGATAAGGGAGAAAGACTTGTTGGTAATATTTGCTCTGACAGTATCTATCTAATAAGACTTTTTAAATGAAGGAATAAGAGGAAGAATATACAGAAAGTAGAATAAACTTGTAATTGCCTCTGGTTATTAACTGAGCCCTGGTGGCTCAGAGGTTAAAGCGCCTGCCTGAAACGCAGTAGATCCGGGTTCGATCCCTGGGCCAGGAAGATTCCCTGGAGAAGGAAGTGGCAGCCCACTCCAGTACTCTTGCCTGGAAAATCCCATGGATGGAGGAGCCTGGTAGGCTACAGTCCATGGGGTTGCAAAGAGTCGGACACGACTGAGCAACTTCACTCATTCATTCATTAACTGGTAGTAAAAGATGGGGAGGGGTGGCAGAGAAGAGATTACCATTAATTACTTTCATTCTTTCTAGTCATAGTGAATCAATAGATAGTATCTCAGAAACAGGCAATTGAGAGTATTATCTAAAGGTAACAGCATAACATAAACATTATACAAAAGTACAGATCTAAATACCAAAAAACCAACAACCAACCAACCCCACAAATGAAAGCAAAGAAAAAGATCATAGGACAAAGAATGTTAAATAATGATATGACAGAAAATATACCAAATTTATGAGTTACAAATGTAAGTGGTCTCACTCCCCTTTTAAAAGTATTCTCAGGTTGGCCAACAAATGAATGTTTAATGTTATATAAGAGGCACAGCTGAAACAAAGAGACTTAGAAAGGTACAAATAAAAGGATAGCCAACTGATCTATAAGGGCATATTACTATGCTTTTAAGTGTACAAAAACTATATTGAGCTGGATTCTTTCTCTCTGGTATATGTACACATGTTTAAGTGTGTGTATACATATTCACATGCCTGTACAGTTAACCCTGACTGACGAGTGGTCTGTTCACTCATTTGTCTAATGTTTGCTGAGCATTTACTGGGTACTGGGTACTGCTGCAGAAGTACTTCATTTTCCATCTCTGCCCTTCCGGGAGCTTTGCTGTCCTGTAATCACTGGCTCATTTATCTGTCCTCTACACAGTATCCTTAAGATGTTCAGGTTGCTGTGGAAACATAGGAGTCCGTTTTAAATCGGATTTAGGGATGGGGAATCTTCTTAAGAGAAGAGTGACAGTTGAGCTCTTTTACAAGATAGTCTGGTAAAAGCAAAGACATGGAAGTAGGGTGGAACCAGGCAGAGGTTTCCTGGCAGAGCACATGAGCTCTCAGTTGAAGGAGGGTGGAAATGGTATGATGAGTTAGGGAAAGAAAAAGTACTTCAGAGTACCTGGAGTGAGTGGTACCATGGTGGGGAATGAGACTGGAGAGGTAGGGAGAGGCCAGATCCTGATGGACCTGTAGGTGCCAAATGCCAGTTTGAAGTTTATCCGGAAAAACATCAGCCTGGAAGATGGATAGAACACTCTTTCAAGAAGCCTGGCTATGAAAAGAAACAGTTACTAGACAGAGTGAGAAGTTATTTTTAGGGTTCTGTTTATTAGTCTCAGCATTTTATATATATTCAGATGATTTCATACTGAAAGTTCTGCTTAAGTTCCTCTGTAGCATTATCTGGAATTTTAGTGATAAAAAATTAATACTCTTCAAATATCTTATTAAAAAGTTATCTAAATACATGTATTCCTATGGGTGTAGGAAAAAGAATAAAGTCAAGAGTTATCAGATGTTTAAATCTATTTTATGTGTGTTTTGAGCTTATAGATGATGTTGTTTTCTTTGTGCTTTTCTGTGTTTTTACCAGTTTTTTGTACACAGAACATGTGTTACCTTTGTTGTCAGAAAAAGTTTGATTACCTAATTTTCAGTATGCTTTTTATCCTAAACAACTAACTATTAAAACATAGTACAGAAACAATAGTCAGTACAAGTCAAGGAAACTTCCAGTTCTTACCAGTCAGCTGTGAGTTAGAAGTCATGCAACGTGAAATCCATGTCACCTTATAGGGTTGTTTTGAGGTCAGTTGGCAGTACAGTACAATGTTTTGTGATGTGTAAAGCACAAATTTATTATGAACATCAAATAAGATAAACGATAGCTCGTAGCCTGGCTGTCCCTGTTGGGGAAGGCACAGTTATTCCTTTCTCTGTGGCTGCCCTGGGTCTTCGTTGCAGGGCAGGCTTTCTCTAGTTGCGGCGAGCAGGGCTGCTCTTCCTTATGGTCGTGGGCTTCTCATTGCGGCGGCGTCTCTGTTGTGGACCGTAGGCTCTAGGCACATGGGCTTCAGTCGTTGCAGCTGACGGGCTCTAGAGCACAGGCTTAGTGGTTCTGGCACTTAGGCTTAGTCGCTCTGCGTCGTGTGGAAATTGCCTGGACCAGAGAGCAAGCTGTGTCCCCTGCATTGGCAGGTGGATTCTCATCCATTGTGCCACCAGGGAAATGCAAGAGTAAAATTTAACAGTAATTTTTTTAATAGAAAATTTAAAGTTGCTGTCAACTACTAAGTTATTTTAACAAAGGTGTCTGCTTGTGGGATTCAGTAGATTATTTCTTATGTAGTTAATGAGGTTCTCTTAGTACTTCATTTCTTTCTCATGCTTTTTTTTTTTTTTCTTTTAGGTAGTCAAGCCACATACTCCATTAATAAGGTTCCCTGACAGAAGAGACAATCCTAAACCAAATGGTAAGCTGCAGTTTATTTAGACTAAAAAAATATGTACAATCAGATCTATACATGAATATTTTATTATAGACTTTCATTTTAAAATCAGGTTGACAATTGTAGCATAGGTCACAGTGGTATGTTAAGTTTTTAATGATACTGAGTTAATATATGGGAATTTTTGTTCTACCTTTTCTTCTGTCCTTCATAAGAATCTCCCATGTTTATATATGCAGAGATTATGATGAATAACCACCATTCCTATATCTTTCTCCCAGCTAACCTTCTCTTTTTCGTTCACTCATATATCTGTTCATTCAATCAGTAAATATTTCTTGGATTGCCTTAGAACTTAGTAGTCATTACCCATTAAAGTAATTGAAGATTCTGAACAAGTTCTGTTTTTCTTTTACTCGTCTGTTTTTCTTTTACTTGTCTGTCACTGTCTTTATTATAAGATACTCAACCTTTAATTCAGGGAGAATTTTAACAAATTTTATATGGATATTTTTAACTTACTGTAACTCTTGAAGAATATAGGTGACAAACAAGTCTGGAAAAAAACGAATCTCATTTCCATCTACCAGCTTTTTTATTCTCCATTGTATGATACTACCTGTAATCTCTACCATAGGGCAAAACTTAAGTAATGTCAGTTATCCACATGGATTGAACTCCACCATCTAAAAATTTCATTATTTTATGAACTTACTCAATTTAGTAGTTCACTCACTTAAAACTACCTCATTTGCTTTAAAACAAACTTATGAAACTATATAGCTACCCAACCAAGTTACTCTATAAGACTTACCTCTTGGAATTGTAATACTTATCATTTTAAGAGTAACTTGATTATTCAATAATAAAATAGTATTTTAAGACCCTGAACAATCCTTCTAAGTTGTTGGTTTTTTTAAATTTCAGTATCAGAAGTTCTACGATCAGCAGGACTACCATCTCATACTTCCTCAATTTCGCAGCATTCTAAGGGAGGTAAATCGCCAGACTGGCTGATGCATCAGGGTCCACCAGACACTGCAGAGATAATAAAAACTTTACCTCAGAAATACAGAAGGAAACTTGTGTCTCAAGAAGAAATTGAATTTATCCAAGTATGTTATTGCTCTTTATCACAATGCTGTTGAAGACACCTTAACATTATTAGCTTTGGAGTTTCAGATGCTGATTTACATGTTCTTCCAATTGTCTTGTCAAGGTGTGTCCATACCTAAGACAGGGATGGTCAGGTAGGCCAGGACTATGAGAAATAAATGATGTTTGAGCCCTCAATAAATGTGCTTGAAAGAATAATTTTATTTAAATATTTAGTTATTTTAAATTCTTTATTTGGCTGCATCTGTTTGGTTTTTTTGTTATTGTTTTAATTGTAGGCATTCTGGATCTTTGATCATTGAGGCATGTGAGCTCTTTAGTTCCAGCATGCAAACTCTTAAATTGTGGCATGTGGGATCTAGTTCCTGACCAGGGTCCTCATTAATTTTTTTATAGTGTAAAGGACCAAGGAATTTGAGGACCATTGACCTAGGTCAAACTTCAGTCCCTTTCAGATCTGAAATTCTTTATAATATTGATATGAGATATGAGAGCCCAAAAGCTATGAAAAATCTGAAATTTGTTTTAAGACCTAAAGATCATTGCTTTAAACTGTCTCAGATTTGTATAGTTCCCATGAAAAATTTCTTTGTAAATGAAACACCTAATCTTATTGCTTTATTTCTTCCTTTTCAGCGTGGAGGTCCGGAATAATCACTGACAATGAGGCTGCAATGAGAAGAGACAATGAGACTCTTCTTTTAGAAGAGTCTTTCTAAAGAAGGACTTCCAGAATGACAAATGAAAAATTGTATATTAAACAACTTTAATAAATATTCTGTAAAAAGAAAAAAAAAGATGAAGTATAGAAAATTTAGATGGACACTTATATCTCCTAATTTATGTATCTTGGTCAGCTTCTCTAGAAGCTTACCTGATTGTTTATATACTTTATACCTTAATTAAAGTATACATTTTAAAATGTTAGCCTATTAATTTACTTTTGATTATCAAGCATAACAGTGTTGAACTATTGAAAGCACACAATGTCTAGTGAACCATCAAAGGCTTCTAGTAATTTCACTTTTCTTTCAGTTTCCGTTTAAACAATATATTTGGCAGAATTGCAGCTTTCTGGAAGTAATTTTCCTAAACTTGAATGAGGATCCATGAAATAATAACTCCATTATTTGTTCTTACTTCTCACGGTTTTTGCATTCACAAAGTTACTGGAGCATAACTGGCTTATTAACAAGCATATCCTACTCTAAATGATAAAAATATACCCATGGTAAAACAGTTGACTTTGTGGTATTAAGACTAGGGAGTTAACACATAATATTATATGTAACCTGTATTCAGAAAATGCCAGAGTATAAAATGGAAAATGAGATCAAAATGAATATAGCATAGGAATAACATTTGACCAGAAATTGTAATTTATTATGTTTTCAGGGGGGTTAAAAAAGTCTTGTTCTTTGGCTTATCTCTTTGTTTTGATTGTGATCATGTATACAAATCCTGATAATCATAACTTTCTCAAATTTAATTGTCTGAAAGTCTCATAAAATCAACCTATTTACCTTAAGGCAATTAATAGAATTTTGATAGGGTCTTCCTGTACCAAGGGTATGTATAATCGTGAAAGTAAAGCCTCACGAAGTGAAATAAATTCTCTTCCATACCTTTAATGATTTCTAGAATATGTTTTAAAGAAGTCATCCCTAGTAGGGTAATTCATGAGTAATAGAGTAGAATTGTTGAGTAAATTTTTGTGTTTGCCCAGTTACATATGGATTAATCTTTATACTTATTTTGTTTTTTCTGCTGTTTCAGAGTTGATCTGCTTTTTGTGTAAATTCTATATTGTGGCCTATTATAAATGTTGCCCAACTCAAATGTAAGATAGCAATTTGGTGCTAGCAATAAGCTACTCTGGTAATGCATGAGAAATACATGACTCAGGATTTCTTTTTTATTATTTAAAAAAATGTATTGGAAAAATTTCTTAAAAACCAGTACTATTCTCTTTTGTCTCCTTAGCTTTCTTATTTCAGTCAAAAGAAGCTCATGGCAAGTTTTTTCTTCTTTCAGAAACAGAGTAGGTTCAAGAGATGAAGAGTGGCTCAAATAATACTGTGGGCCAGCAGTTAGAAACCCCCATACTGGAACTGAGGGCCACCTTTACTGCAGCTGCTGCCATGAAAGTTCCAATGAAAAAATATATCACTTTTATATAATTCATGACTAGAGGCACGACAAAAGAATGTTAGTGGGAAGTGCTGTCATAGGATGAGCTCCCAAAGAGGATAGTGTCATAGAAGGAATTTGGGTTTAGCGTTAATAGCTTGTATATTCATTTAGGAGTTAAACACTTAAGTATCCGTAACCATTAGCGAATTGCTTAGTTTGTCCAACTTCCAGTTTTTTTTCCAGTACTTTACAGTTTGGTAAGCAGGATCAAATTAGAGTATTGACTGTTGCTGTTGTTGTTCAGTCCCTTAGTTATGTCTGACTCTGTGACCTCATGAAATGTAGCATGCCAGGCTCCTCTGTCCTCCACTATCTCCCAGAGTTTGCTCAAGTTCATGTCCATTGAGTTGGTGATGCTAACACCTTCTGTTACCCCTTTCTCCTTTTGCCTTCAATCTTTCCCAGCATCACAGTCTTTTCCAATGAGTTGGTTCTTCACATGAGGTGGCCATAGTATTGGAGCTTCAGCTTCAGCAGCAGTCCTTCCAATGGATATTCAGGGTTGATTTTCTTTTGGATTGACTTGTTTGATCTCCTTGCTGTCCAAGGAGCACTCAGGTCTTCTCGAGCATCACAATTCAAAAGCATCAATTCTTCAGTGCTTATCCTTCTTTATGGTCCAACTCTCACATCCATATATGACTACTGGAAAAACCACAGCTTTGACTATACAGACCTTTGTTGGCAGAGTGATGTCTCTGCTTTTTAATACTCTGTCTAGGTGTGTCATAACTTTTCTTCCAATGAGCAAGCATCTTTTAATTTCATGGCTGCAGTCACCATTCCCAGTGATTTTGGAGTCCAAGAAAATAAAATCTGTCACTGCTTCTACTTTTCCCCCTTTTATTTGCCATGAAGTGATGGGACCAAATGCCATCATCTTTGTTTTTTGAATGTTGAGTTTTAAGCCAGCTTTTTCACTCTCCTCTTTCACTTTCATCAAGAGGCTCTTTAGTTCTTCTTTGCTTCCGGCCATAAGGGTGGTGTCATCTGCATATCTGAGGTTATTGATATTTCTTGATTCCAGCTTGTGCTTCATCCAGTCCAGCGTTTTGCATGATGTACTCTGCATGTAAGTTAAATAAGCAGGGTGACAATATACAGCCTTGACATACTCCTTTCCCAATTTGGAACCAGTCCGTTTTTCCATGTCCAATTCTAACTGTTGCTTCGTGACCTGGACACAGATTTCTCAGGAGGCAGGTAAGGTGGGTGGTCTGGTATTTCCATCTCTTTAAGAATGTTAAATTCTTAAAACATTAAATGCTCCAGCTCAAAACCTTAGAATTATCCTTCTCTTTTCCATAACCCATGTTAAATGTCAGCAAATCTATTGTCTAGAAGCTAAACTGGTACTCTCAATACAAGCATCTGGATCACTCCAAAAATTCTTTAACTAGCCTTCTTGCTTCTTCTTGCCCCTCTAAATTTATAGTGTAATCTCTCACAACAAAGGGAGACTTTTAAAACATTAAGTCAGATATCATTTATCTACTCAAAACTTTGCAGGCGCTTTTCAGTAATATCTTTCTGGTAACACCCTATTTAAAATCACAAACCCTACTCTATTTCCTTTCCCTGCTTTACTATCTCAGTAGCTCTGGTCAGTATGTATCAAAGTGTATTTTAATTGTTCTGTTAGCTCCTCCCATTGGAAAGCAGGGATCTTTGTTTTTAGCTTGCTGATTTCTCAGAGTCTGCAACAGAGCCCAGCATACAGTAAGCACTCAATATATATTCGTTAAATATATGAATTAATGTGTTTGTTGATTTGTATGAAAAGCGAATAAAGCTGGGCACTGATTACAATTAACCATTGAGCACTATGCCTAAAACTTTGTGCAAGTATCATTTAATCCTCGCAACCGCCTATGATGAAATCTATTAGCTCCTTCCACCTTACAGGGTAAAAAACTGATGGCCAGAAGTGTGTTCCATAGCACGAAATTGTTCAGCTTACTAGGAATTTGTTTGCCTGGATGTGCTTCTTCATAAAGAACTAAGAATGCCTCTTGACCAGACATTAAGAACTAGCACTCGCTTCAGTTCAGTTCAGTCACTCAGTCTTGTCTGACTCTGACCACATGGACTGCAGCACGTCAGGCTTCCCTGTCCATCACCAACTCTCGGAGCCTGCTCTAACTCATATCCATCCAATCGGTGATACCATCCAACTCCGCCTAAGTAACTTGCAATTGTCGGCTTAGGCGTCCATGGTAACCATGGTGACAGGAGAGCCTTGAGCAAAAACCAGAGATCAGAGACAAGGCCAAGCTTTCCACACCCATACACACCTATTAAATCCTGAACTCAGAGCGCTGATCGGTCCTCAGTAGTGAAGAAAGTACTTGTTAAAACGATAACAGGGCGACACACTAGCTACCTCCAAGAGCACCACGCCTCCGGTACTATCTGTGGTTACGGGAGCAGACTGGGCACGGTTCAGGGAGGCCCAGGAGTCCCGCCTCGCCTCGCGCAGCTTCCGTGGGGCGGGCTCTGGCCGGACCTACTTCACAGCATCCCCGCCCACCCCGGAAGTGGGGGCGGAGCGAGTGAGGCATCTGCGGTCAGTGGGCGGAAGTGGCTGTTGGAGGCTTTAAGGTAGCTTTAAATTCCTGCTGTCTTGGCAGCTCACCCCTTTCAGCTGGAGACGGGCTCCTCGCGACGGATGGCTGTGGACGTGAAGTCGCGAGCGAAGCGTTATGAAAAACTGGACTTCCTCGGGGAGGGACAGGTGAGGCTCTCGGGCGGGGCTCGGAGGGCCCTGAGCAGAGAGCGCCCGGCCGCCTCACACTGTCGAAAGTTTTCTCGTGGAAGCCAGCGGCCGGGCCGCGCTCCTCGTTCTCCTCGGAGGAGGCTGCGCAGACGCCCCTGCTGCCCCTTTGTCCACCCTGGACCTGAGTCCCTGAGCGGCCTTCTCCGCTCAGTGGACTGGAACGGGACGTGGACGTCCTCAGCACGTTGCCAGCCGCCGCGAATTTGCTCTGAGAACCCTGGATTCCTTGCTTCCCCAGATCTAAAAAAAGTGAAAAGGCCAACACAAACCAAGAAGTTCTCACAAACTTAACATTACTCTTGTTTTTCTGTCTAGTTTGCCACGGTTTACAAGGCCAGAGACAAGAACACCAACCAAATTGTCGCCATTAAGAAAGTGAGTTGCAGTTTGTTTTTCCTTGTGTCTTCGTGAAGGTTGTGTGTGTGTGTGTTATTACTCTTGACCGTGCTCTGCTAATGAGTTACTTATGTCATTTTCAAAGAAAATAGAATATCTTAGTGTCTTGTGTTCCAAGGTGGAACTCGGGTTGAACTAGCGTTTTGTTCCATCCATTGAAATTGAGATGAAGAGGGGCTGTATCTTGTTTTATAAACGCAAACACTGGCCAAGGGGACAAATATCTCTGTTGGGCCCTCAGAACTACTCATCTTTCCAGGTCCCTATTTCTTCCTCACCAGCATCCACTCTATATCTGTATTTTCTGAATACATGTTTACCATTAAAGGCTTTTGCCAGCATTAATGACATTGGTGGTTTTTTTTTTTTTTTAATGGTTTAAGTACCTTTTTTACTTGCATTTCATTCAAGAAACTTAGGTCATATTTGCCTTTCTGTATGCCAAGAACTCTCACCCTTGTTTTTCTCATTTAACCCTCATAAGAGCCGGGTGATGTCGGTAAAGTATCTCTGCTTTATACTTGAAGCTTGTTTTATACTTGGTGCCTGAAGCTAAGGGAGATGAGGTGACTCATCAAGATGGCACAGGTAGCAGTTGATAGAGCCAAGCTTTAGATCCAGGTGTACTGCTTCCAGGCTGATTGCCTTTCCCCATACTTCTGAAATCAGTAACCCTCTCAGAGAGGCTGGTTTCTTCACACCTCGTAGATAGAGGAGCCTGATGGGTCCATGGAGTTGCAAAGAGTCGGACATGGCTGAGTGACTGAGCACACACACAAGGCCTGTTGGTGGCTTAGGTAGCCACCTTCCTATTGTTCCTGTTGCTGCTTTGAACCTGTTTCTCCTTCAAAATCCCTAATTCCTTTGAAGCACGTCCCTCTCATATTCTTAACACCTGCTTCCCATTCTTCCTTTCTACAATTATTCCTTCCATTGTTATCTTTTTTACTTTTTCTGATGTGTCTAATCTCTTTTTTCAGTTTGTGTTCTATAAGCCAGTGCTATTTATAGCTCCTCCCGTGTAAAACCCTTAACTTTCCTAATCCTTTTCAAGTTATTTTTCTGATTCTGCCCCTGGTTCACTTTATTCTAGCCACACTGACCTTTCTGTCCCTTGAATATGTTAAATTCATCCCAGTCCCAGATTCATTGCATTTGCTCTGGCTTCCACTTAGTGTATTTTTCCTCTAAAACTTGGCCTGGCTGGTTCCTTATCATTTAGATCTCAGTCAGATATCTCCCGTACATACAGACTTCTGCTGGTCATTCTAGCTGAAACAGGTGTACCTGCCTTCTTCCCTAGTGTTCTTTTCCATATTTCTTTGTTGTCTTCATAGCATTTATCAAAATCTTTTGAGTTTATTCTCTATTTACTACCACTCTGTGGCTAGTACATTTGTAGACACTCTTAAAAATGTATTTGCTTGACTAACTGATAACGGTCTCTTCAAACTGTTGACATATTGAGTTCTGTGGTTTTTCTGAAAATCCCAGTTGGTTTACTTATTTGCTTGCTTTTATCATGAATTAGGATTTAGAATTCATTCTATTTCTCAGTGATGGGCTTCCCAAGTGATGCTAGTAGTAAAGAACTTGCCTGCCAGTGAAGAAGACATAAGAGATGTGGGTTCGATCCCTGAGTCGGGAAGATTCCCTGGAGAAGGGCATGGCAACCCACTTGAGTATTGCCTGGAGAAGTCTGTGGACAGAGGAGCCTGGTGGGCTCCGGTCCACAGGATCACAAAGAGTCAGACATGACTGAAGCGACATAGCACTATATTTCTCATTGATAGACTGCTACCCCTTGAAAGTGACTCATTATGGAATATTCTTTTATATTTAATTTTTATTTCAAATAGTACATCTTTGTCGTTTTATGGAATGTAACCTTTATATAAATGGAATATATAACCTTTAAATCACTGTGTTGTACACCTGAAACTTACATAATACTGTATGTAAACTGTACCTCGAAAAAAACAGGAATATTTCTCCTTTTACCAAACCCAATTAATTTTCAAAGGTTTTTTTTTTTTTTTTAAGTCAGTTACGAGGCCACGCATGCCTCTCTCCTCTACCCCTGGTTTTCACTCATTGGAGCAATGCCTTTCAACTCCAAAATTGTTTTCTCTGGTATTTACATCCATTTTTTTAGATAGTATACTTGTCATTCCTTGAGGGGCCTCCTTCCTTAGTTCAGACATTTTCTAGACTTAAACTATAAACCCTGGAGATTCGGTGCTTGTGCATCTTCGCCTCCCAACACTCAGTTTCCGTTCACACTCATTTACTGGCTTCCCTGGTGGCTCAGACAGTAAAGTGTCTGCCTATAGTGCGGGAGACCTGGGTTCGATCCCTGGGTCAGGAAGATCCTCTGGAGAAGAGAATGGCAACCCACTCCAGTACTCTTGCCTAGAAAATCCCATGGACGGAGGAGCGTGGTAGGCTACAGTCTGTGGGGTCGCAGAGTCAGACATGACTGAGGGACTTCACTTTCTTTCTTTCTTTTCTTGAATTTAACAGAAAAGGAGTAATAAGCTATGTATTCTTTCACCTGTTGTATTTTGGACCTTTAAAATATCATTAATCTACCTTATCCTTTTTAAACAGTTGTACTGAATTTACATTTCCCAGTTTAACCAGTCCTCTGTGGTAGCTTTTTGGAGCAGTTTTCACTTTGCAGTATTTGTTTAATATATCTCAACAATACACATTACTGTATACTTCTAAGCTCTTTATCTCTTCCTCTCACACTCACTCTTCTGCAACTTGTTTTTCTGAATTAGTATCATTTCTGAAATCTTCCAGATGGATACATGTAGATCTGTTTATTCATGCTCTTTGATGATTAGATTCTATTCTATAGCTACACTAAAATTGGTCTCTCCAAATTGTTGTTGATAAACATTTAAGCTGCTTTTTTTTTAATGTTTTACTCTAATACAGTCCTTCTGCAGACATACATTTGTGCATTTCTCTAGAAAATGTATTTGTAGTTGAAACTAATTGCCAGTTGTTGCTGCATAGAGAACACCCTGATGCTGAGAAAGATTGAAGGCAGGAAGGGAAGGGGATAACAGAGGACAAGATGGTTGGATGGCATCACCGACTCAATGGTCATTAGTTTAAGTAAACTCTGGGAGATGGTGAAGGACAGGGAAGCCTGGCGTGCTGCAGTCCATGGGGTTACAAAGAGTTGGACACGACTGAGCGACTGAACAACAGCAAGAGAATACACGTCAACATCCCCAGATACTATCAAACTGCTTTCCAAAATGGTTGGGTCAGTTTAACCTCCCACCACATCTTCACCATGTTTGTATCATCAGACTTTACAACAGTTGTCAATCAGATCGATCAAAAGTGGTATGTGGATGTTTTTTCAATTAATATTTCTCTGATTACCAGTGAGTTTGATCATCTTTTCCTAGATTTATTGGCTTTTTATACTTTTTCTGTTAGGTTGACTGCATTTTTTTCCTTTCCTGTTGACTTGGTGGAATTTCTTATATATTTTGGATACTGAACCTTAGTCAGAAATATGCACTACAGGTACCATTGTCAATGTAAATCTATAACAAGAATAGAAAAGTGTTATTCAAGCCAATCTTAGGATTATAGCCCAGAAGACAGTCTCTCAGATAGCTCTGAGTTCTGAAGAAGTACTGTTTTCAGTGTAGTTATATCTTGTCAGAACAGAAAACATCAAACATAACTTGGGTACATTCCTTCAAAGTTTAAAAAAAAAGATCAGAAGACAGATCACTGTATATAGTGAGTCAGTATGATCTTGGCTCCTGGCAAAGGGACCTTATCAAAGGAGTACTAGCGTTGAAGTCCCTGAAAGGGAGGCACTTATCCTTATCTTCAAAATCGGCATTCTTTACAGTGGTTCAGATGGTTAAGAATCCGCCTGCAATGTGGGAGACTTGGGTTCAATCCCTGGGTTGGGAAGATCCCCTGGAGAAGGGAATGGCAATCTACTCCAGTATTCTTGCCTGGAGAATCGCATGGATAGAGGAGCCTGTCAGGCATGGAGTTGCAAAGAATCAGACACAACTGAGTGATTTTCACTTTTGGTAGTGGACCCTTTTATTCCAATATTTAAAGCAGATAGACAGTATGTGTTTCATAGACCACAAAACAGGCTGTTCTAGTTAGCATAAAGTTTGTTAAATACGCCAGAGTGACTTCTTTTTACTTTAGTATGTGAAAATTTCTTCAATCATCATCTCTCAGACTTTGGGTATTTAGTTTACTTATGGTATCTTTTGAAGTACAGGTATTTAAAATTTTAGTCTGGTTAAATTTGTCTATTTTTCCCCTTTTTTGGTTCCCTTTTTTTGTGTGCTTCCCTGCCTCCAGATTATAAAGAATTCTCCTATATTTTCATCTGAAAATTTTAAAGTATTGCTTTTTCACATTTAGGTCTACATTCCATTTGGAGTTAAATTTTCTTTGTTGTGTAGTGTGAAAATCTAGTGTTTTTTCCCCAGCTCTCAACATTTTTGTTAGTATGTCCTTTTCTGAGTTGTAATGCCAAGTTCCAATTTACACTTGGATTTGTTTCTGGGCATACCATTCTTTTATTGGTTGATTTTCCTTTTCCCCCCATTCCTGCTGCACTGCCGTACGGTGTCTAATTACTGTTGCCTTGTAAATGCTCGAGGGCTTTCTGTGGTTGTGGTATGGAGGCTTCTCATTGCAGTAGCTTCTCTTGTTGCAGAGCCTGGTCTCCAGGGTGTGTGGGCTCGGTAGTTGGGGCGCATGGGCTTAGTTGCCCCATGGCGTAGTTGTGGAATCTTTCCAGACCAGGGATTGAACCCCTGCCCCCTGCACTGGCAGGCGGATTCTCAACCTCTGGACTTCCAGGGAAGCCCAGCTACTCTTCTTCGAAATTAACTTGGCTTACTCTATGAGTCAGTTGAGAAATTTGAGCCAAATCAGGAGAATTTGAATATGAACTAGTTATTACATGCTGTATGGCATTATTATTAATTTTATTAGGAAGGAGAATGGCCTTATGGGTATATAAGAACATGCCCACGTTTTAGAGATGCTTGTTGAAGTATATAGGGATGAATAATATGAAGTCCAACTACAACATGAAAAAAATGTATGTTGTAGCCAACAAAAAAGAGAGGATGGATGAAGTAAATATGGCAAAATATTGGTAATTATTGAATCTGAGTGATGATGTAGATGGCTTCATGAAACTAGTCTATTACATTTCCTAAATACAGTAAAAAATAATGTTTTAAGTTATCTGTTCTTAGCTTCTTACTTTTCTATATAAAGTTTAGAATCCGTTTGTCAGGGTCCATGAAAAATGCTGTTGTACTTTACATCTAGTTTCATTAAAGAGAATTGATGTATTTATGATATTGAATCTTTCTATCCATGAACATGCTGTCTGTGTTTATTTTGATCACATTTTCTTGAACATGTTTTAAGAGTGTTTTATAATGTTCTGGGAACGCTTCATACATCTCTTGTTGGCTTTGATTCCTACATGCCTTATATTTTTTGGTGCTATAATAAATAGCCTGTGGAAGTGTTAGTTGCTCAGTTGTATCCAATTCTTTTCGACCCCATAGACTGTAGCCCAGCAGGCTCCTCTGTCCATGGGATTCTCCAGGCAAGAATACTGGAGTGGATTGCCATTCCCCTCTCCAGGGGATCTTCCTAACCCAGGAATTGAACCTGGGTCTCCTGCATAGCAAGCAGATTCTTTACTGTCTGAGCCACCAGGGAAGCCCAAGATAAAATAAATAGCCTACCTTTAAGTTAAAAGTTGTTTGTGGTATATAGGTGGGGGCATTTTAAAAGGAAAAATAGCTGATTTTCTGGAGTAGGATTTTTGTGTGTGTGTGTGTTCTTGGCTACATTGTCATTGCATAAAGTAGTAAGCTCTTGTTCTTTAACTTAGTAGTTGGGTTTGTGTGAGACTGAACCTATTAATGCAGTTCAGTGTGCTTGTACACAGTAGCAAAAGTTTAACCATTTTCTGTATCCATCACAATCTGTAATTTTCCTTCTTGGAAAATGTGGTCCCTGGGAGCATATTATTGGGCATATTAAGCATGTTATTTATATGTTACATATTTCCTCCCAAGTAGTCTAACTTGAAGTGCTTCTTTTGTTTATTGGGCTTCCCTGGTGGCTCACAGTAACAAATCTGCCTGCAGATGCAGGAGACCTGGGTTCAATCCCTAAGTTGGGAAGATCCCCTGGAGAAGGAAATGGCAACCCACTCCAGTATTCTTGCCTGGAAGATTCCATGGACAGAGAAGTTTGGTGGGCTACAGTTCATGGGGTCACAAGAGTCAGATATTGACTTAGCGACTAAACTACCACCACCCACCTAGATCATCTCCCTAAGTTCTGTATCCATCACAATCTCTAATTTTTCTTCTTGAAAAATGTGGTCCCTGGGAGTATATTATTGGGCATATTAAGCATGTTATTTTATATGTTACATATTTCCTCCCAGGTAGTCTAACTTGAAGTGCTTCTTTTGTTTATTAGCGTGTATGCATTTAATTTATTCCATATTTAATCTTACAACGTTGTGTAATTCAGAACTTAAGGGGAAAGGAATGATAGGTACTTGATCCTTTCTTATATTGTTAATTTTGCCTTTCTGATTCATGATTCCTGCTCCCTCCTTGCCTGCTAATACTAGCTACGTATAAGTATGTATTTTTGCTTTAAGCATTTGAAGTGTTTATATATTACGCATTTGTCTAAATAGTTTAACACATTTTTATTGTGTTTGTTTTTTCCTCTACCAGATCAAACTTGGACATAGATCAGAAGCTAAAGATGGTAAGTAACTTATTTCATGTAATCTGACAGAACAGAAAAAGTGGTTCTTCTCACTGAGGAAAAGAACGAAGTATTAATTACAGTTAACAATGGTTCTGGATAGAGTTATTACAGGTCCCAGAAGAGTAACGATAGACTCAGGATAGAGATAGGATGTTTGTGCTTTTCACCATTTGGGTGTTCAGAAGATATTCAGATCACCCCCAAGTAGATGGAAGACAGCAAGGTTATGTGACTTGTCTTGATGTCTTCATTACTGCTTTAGTTGTTTTCAAGCCATTGTTTTTTGTTCTGAGCTTCTGGTTACTTTGAAAATTCAGGATTCATGGAAGTATACAAAGCTCACTGTAGAATAAATGTATAGGGATGGGGGAGATTTTTGTATCCCTTCTGCTAAAGCTCTGTTTGAGCGCTAAGTCCTATTTAATCATCAAGAAATAGTTTCTGTATAAAAAGGATACATCATCTCTCTAATACTAGTACCAGATTTTTTTTCTTTTTTTTTTTTTTTTTTTAGTATTTATTTATTTGGCTACACTGGGTCTTAATTGCAGCATGCTGGATCTTTGATCTTCATTGTGACATGCAGGACCTTTTAGTTGTGAGAAGGAAGCTCTTAACTGGCGACATGTGGGATCTAGTGTCCTGACCAAGGGTCAAACCTGGGCCCCCTGCGTTGGGAAAGATGGTATCTAATCACTAGTTTTCTGTTAGCTTAAAGAATCTGCCTCTGATATTCATAAGGCAAGAGAAGAGAAGCTATTAACTTCTCACCTATAGGCTACATACTTGGGTACATATTTTTCCAGGAGTCTTCAGGTCTCATATTCTATAGATAAAGTGAATACTTGTTTCATCATTTATCATAGTCTGTCCTAAACTGTTTTAAAAACAAAGCAATATAAATTGGAAATAGGTACGTTATAAAAATTGTTATTTTTTTTTTCTGAGGAATATTCATTGCTATTTGATCAGAGACTGACCTTTCCCAAAAAATATATTTATAAGAAGGTTTGAGATTTCAGAATTCTTTTTCACTTTTTTCTTTGCCTTTTTATCTAGGTATAAATAGAACAGCCTTAAGAGAGATAAAATTATTACAGGAGCTAAGTCATCCAAATATAATTGGTGTGAGTATGATCTAAGTTGTTTCTGGGACTTGGGACCCTGCCTTGCCGAATGTGGTGGATGTTGATTGAAGGCTCAGCAAGATGAGTTGTCCTAGGTGAGCCTTACAAAAAGGCTGAAATGTATTTTTTATCCTAATTGTTCTTATAGGCAGTGTTTTAAAAACTATACAACTGATGAAATAAATTACATATGGGCATACAGGCTGATTTTATCAGAAATTTTGAAGTCTAGAGAGCTCTAGCATGTGTAAGACCTTGAGCAGGTTCCCTTGAACTCTGCCTTGTAGTCTCTACCTCACAGGGTTGTTACGAGACTAGCTCACTGAATACACATCAAGTAATGGTAACACACTCCAGTATTCTTGCCTGGAGAATCCCATGGACAGAGGAGCCTGGTGGGCTACAGGCCATGGGGTCGCAAAGAGCCCGATATGACTGAGCAGCTAACACCTGCTTACCTGGGATAGTGCCTGGCGTAGGGAGCACACTCATTCAGTGAAAATAGCTACTGCTGCTGTTTGTTGGATTTTCTTAAGTACCAAGGTTGGGAATTTTTCTAGATTATAGAGATTTCAGTGAGTTTCTCATTAATTCATTACTTAATTCCTAAAATTTGGAGGGAAAGGTTAAGTATTGGTGATTTTTTCTTTTTAATAGTAAGGCTTAATATCTTGTGCTTCAGTGTACTAAATCCTAGCCAAAAATGGAAAAATATTAAATTTAATAAAATTATTTAAACTTTACAGTCCAAATGCTTAAGATTAAAAACTTAGGTATAATACTGTCAAGTATTTAATAAGAGAATCACATGTTGTTGTTTTTTTTTTAATTTTGCTTTGTAGCTCCTTGATGCTTTTGGACATAAATCTAACATTAGCCTTGTCTTTGATTTTATGGAAACTGATCTAGAGGTAAGACTAAGATTTCTGGAGGAATTTATTTTCCTGTTTATCAAAAGAGAATCTAAATGTTTATTTTCTATCTTCGAAGAAGGTAGTCAAAAGAATGCTTCAATTTTGTTGAAATCTAGATGTGGTCTTAAGTCAAAGATCTTCTGAATCATTTAGCTATATTCCCAGTGTTACATACAAGATTTGGATTTCAATAGCATTTGTGTCTGCCAAGTTCCTGATACCTTATTGACGTTACTTTTTAGAAAAATAAGTGTTTGGCTTTGGAGGGTTTGGAACTTCCTTGTGATATTATCACAGACTGTCCTTTTGAAAACCAAATTTCTTTTTGAGAAGAATAAGATTTTAGGCTTTTCATTAATACTAATTGAATCTCAATAATGAACAGTCTGGAGATGTGGAATAAGTGGAATTCTCATACACTGCTGATGAGAATGCAAAGTGATACAGCCACTTTGGAAAAAACAGTTTGGCAGTTTCTTACACAGTTAAATATACCCTTAGGGTATGATCTAGAAATATGTCTACATATTTATTTATCCAAGAGAAACAAAAACATGTCCACACAGATGTTTAGCTTTCTTTGTAATTACCCAAACTGAAAACAACCCATATATCTTTCATCAAGTGAATGTATGAACAAACTGGTACATTTATGAAGTGGAATACTATTTGAGAATAAAAAGAAACAAATTATTAACATATGCAACAGTATAGGTGACTCTCAGATACATTATACTAAAGGAAAGAAGCCAGGCTCAAAAGCTACTGATGCTGTATGGTTCTATGTATGTTTTTTTGTAAAACGAAAAACTAAAAAAAAAAAAAAAAACTAAAGCAACAGAAGTGAGATCTTTGGTTGCTGGGGTTAGGAATCTAGGGGAAGGTTGAGTAGAGAGGGGCCTGGGGGAATTGTAAAACTATTTTGGTTGTGGTAGTGGTTATACAACTGATGTGTTAAAAACCGAGATTAAAAGTGACACCTATTTGAAAAAAAGAAAATTGCATTTTAAGCTCATATAACTAAAAGTCTGGGAATAAACTGACTTGAATCATAGTTCACAAATCATGCTAGCAGAACACAATTTTTCACTTGTTCTCTGTTGCCTTGTTCATGGGTAAAATTTCTCAATACAGTGACTCAGGTGCTTGTAGGCTTCTATCTTAGAGTTTAATAATCCCTGAGGAGAGAAAGTATTTTGTTGCCTTTGATTCTAGCACAAGTATTTGGCTTGGCTTCCATCCCTGAACTAGTCGGGAAAGCAGGCCATAGTGTGGTGACTGAGCATGCTGGATCATGTGTCTACTGCCTCTGGTGGAAGCCACAGGTAGTGCAGTCTGTAACCACGTGGACTAGCTGGGAACCAGTGGTTTCCCAAAGGAATGTTGAATGCTGTTATCAAGAGGGGCTGTGTATCCTGGGGCAAGTGGAAACAGCAGATGTTTGCTACATGGATGCCTCAAAACAAAGCAGCAGGAGACAAAGTACTCCTTTCCTTCTAAACTAAAGATACTTTCCCTAACCAGGTAACTGGAAGTTCTAACAGTGCTTCCTAAGGCGAGTTAGGCAACCTCTCTTGAGAATCTCCTTTATGAATAAATCCATCTTGTGTCTATAAATGATTTGATATAGTAGAGTGTATTTGGAATGATAAAAGCATACTTGTATACTGTCTGCCTACTTTACAGGTTATAATAAAGGATAACAGTCTTGTGCTAACACCATCACATATCAAAGCCTATATGTTGATGACTCTTCAAGGATTAGAATATTTACATCAACATTGGATTCTGCATAGGGTAAGGTTTTTTAACCAAGTATGCTTACGTCTTTATGTTGTAGTCAGATTTTCTGTAGCCAGTTTATTACACAAAAGACCTGAGTATGTAAATTATTAAAGTAGAACTGGACCGCTTTATCCACCCTTCTTCCTCTCTGCGCTCCCTTCAGTTAAACCAGGTGGCTCTGTGAGAACTCTGTTACTAGGTGGAATTTAGAAATGCAAGAGGCCTATTACTTCATTTTTTTCATAATTGAAGAGTTAAGTTGCTGACCCAAAAGTTACACATTTTTTTTGAGGTCATTAGTTATAGTGGCTGACAAGAGTATTAGAACCTAGATATTTTGGCTTGAAGTTCAGTGTTCTTTGTGCTATACTGTTGTAATAGAAAACAACAATGGTGGGAGTCTGGATTAAATTATATAATGCAAAAATACTTCTTGAAAAATATTTCTGGTAGCTCTAAAACTCTGGAAAGTAATGAAGTAAAATTTCTGAAATGGCTGAGTCATTGTTAGGAACATTTAGCTACTAGAACAAGGCTGATGATTTAGATAGGTAGATGTTCTTAGGCATCCTATTTATTAGTAGATAAAGTAGTTAAAAATATATAATGGTAATCCTCATACTTAAGCTTGGAATTCCTTTTAGGTTATGGCTAATATCTTTTTAGCATAGATTGTAAAGACTATATTCTTCATCATTTATAAACACATAATGTTTTTATGTGTTGGTGGCGCTACTGGTAAAGAACCCATCTGCCAGTGCAGGAGACACCAGAGATATGGGTTCAATCCGTGGGTTGGGAAGATCCTCTGGAGGAGGAAATGGCAACCCACTCCAGTCTTCTTGCCTGGAAAATCTTATGGACAGAGGAGCCTGGTGGGCTATAGTCCAGGAGGCTAACAGAGAGTCAGACACAACTGAGCACACCCATGATACAATCCTCGTATTTAAGGTTGGAATTCCTTTTAGGTCACGGCTAATAGCTTTTTAGCATGGATTGTGAAGACTATATTCTTCATCCTTTATAACCGCATAATGTTTTTATTTACTGAAGTTCATATATTGTGGTGTTTACTGTTGTGGGCCTCACGGCTTGTGGGATCTTAGTTCCCCATCCGGGGATTGAACCGGGGCCCTCAGCAGCGGCACACAGAGTCCTAACCACTGGACCCCCAGGGGGTTCCCCATGTATGTTGTTGTTAAATTAATAGCAGCATCTGGTTTTTGAATTCTTACTAGGAACCAGTCATTATACTAGGCTTTTCGCAGGAAATATTAAATTTAATCCTCACAGCAAACCTGTGAAGTAGGTAAATTGAAGTTCAGTGAAAGGAAGTACCTTGATCCAAGGCCTCACTAAGAAATATGGCTAATCTTATTTTGCTTTTTAGAATTTTATATCAATTAAAAAAAATTTTGGTGGTGGTTAAATTTGAGGTGCTAACCTGTTTCTGCTAAGTTTAAATTTAACTAAATGTATTACTATGATGCTTTCCTTCACCCTGCTTATTTGTTGGTTTAAAATCTCCAATATATAGGACCTAAAACCAAACAACTTGTTGCTAGATGAAAATGGAGTTCTAAAACTGGCCGATTTTGGCCTGGCCAAATCATTTGGGAGCCCCAGTAGAGCTTATACACATCAGGTTGTAACCAGGTAAGGATTCCTTAACTAACTAAAGCTTATATTGTGTAGGATATTAATCACAAATGAGCCTCATGTGGCTTCTTTGAATTTTGGCTGAGTTCAGGAGTTATTGTTGGTATCTTATTAAACAGTGAAGAAATATACAGCCCTTCTTTCAAACGGAGTTGAATTAATTCAGTCCCCAGAAATTTACCTAGTAATTTGGGGGACTAACTTATACTTCTTAGACAATTTAGTTAGGTAGATTGGAACTATAGTGGCTGTTCTTTTACATAACCACCTGATTTGGGGGGCCTGTTTATTTTATTGGTCAATCCTGATTCCACATTTTATATCATTCAGTGTGAATGAAAATTCCCTAAACAAAGCAGTGCTTTTATTTGGATTTTTCATATTATTCATTGCTTATATTTTCTGTTTATACATAAAAAGTATACATAAAAATAAAAACTAAAAATCACATTATATAGATAGGGACGTAGATTTTATAATTCTTGTCCAGATGGCATTTGTTAACTTCCCTGACTCTTAAGAATCTGAGACGATCTTCAGATTTTCTGTCCTTTTAAATTAGTTTGTCAGCTTCTTCCAAATAGATCTCATTGAGCGTTAATCATCTGATCCTTGAGTATAAAGTAAGGTATGTAAGTAGTTGTTCAGGTAATTTCTGGAAAAATTAAGCCTATCGTTCAGGAACTCTGGGAACTCAGGAAAACAAGGACCCACATACATGAGCATTGCTTTTCATCTACCAATTTCTGACTTTCTCTATTTTGAAATCAGACACTACTAATAGGTCAAATTAAAATGACTGAGAATTAACAATTTAGATTAGTGATAGGGATATCTTGATAACCTATCAAGATATTTTGGTGGAGTGGTGGGGTGAAAACCTGACTGATGGAGTTAAGAGAAGAGGAAATGGAGACAGTAAGAACATACAGCCAGACAGAGAGGGTTGTGAGGGGAAGCAGGGTCCAGAGAAGTTTTTGTTGTTTGTTTCTTTGTTTTTTAGTTTATTTTTTAAGGCTATAAAAACAATGGTATGTTTAACATTGATAGTAATAAATCTAGTAAAGAACAAAAAGCTGGCTGTTGTAGGAAAAAGAGACTTGCAGGAGCAATATCCTTGGAAACAGGCAAGAGTGTTGTATCCGGGGCCCACGTTGAGGGCCTGACTTTATTTTTTTTTTTTTTTTTTTTTTTTTTTTGTAATAAAGTTTTATTAAAGTATAAAGGAGATAGAGAAAGCTTCTGACATAGGCATCAGAAGGGGGCAAAAGAGTACCCCCTTTGCTAGTATTAGCAATGGAGTTATATACTCTCCAATGAATCCAAAGAATGTCTGGAGGCTGCAAAGACCTCACCAGACCCACTCCCATAATTTACATTTTAAGATAACAGAGTTGGCCAGAAGGTTTAATCCAAAGATTGTCCTCAGGCAGGATACATCCTTGTAAAGACCAGACCTACTCCCATAATTTATGTTTTAAGATAACAGAATTAGCCAGAGGGTTTAATCCAAAGACTGTCCTCAGGCAGGATACATTGTTATATAATCCTAAGGAATGTAGAGGAAAAAAAGTAAAAGTTTGTCCTTTCTTCCTCCTTGAATATCCCAGACCTCTCTCTCCTTGGGGACCCTTAGACTTCTTATCAACCTGCCTAGGAAATGACTCTCTCATTCCCCCCTTTTCTTTTAGGAGAATTATGTTGCCTAGGGAAAAGGGGCGTCGTTCTCATTCCATAACTGCTTCCGAGCTGACAAGGGGCGTTGTCCCTAAATTGGTGAGGCAACATATTCTCCTAATCCTCATAGTGAGGATGTCTGATCCAGGGGCTCTAAGTAATAGTTGGAGGAGGCTGTGGCACTCATAGGAGCTTGGACAACTATTTGTAAATTAAAAGCTTTTAGACTGTTAGAAAACCCCATTATACAGTTACAGACGTAAGGCAAAATAGTCATTAAACCAAGTTAAAATCAAAATGAAAAGTCACATTATGTCCATAGTTACATCAGTCCATCTTAAGGTTGTTAGATGTCATCAGTTTAAGAAGAGGTATCACATGCGATTGTTGAAGTTACTTGCAGACTTGGAGAAAGTCCTTTCCTTGAAGTGGAGATGTCCACCATGGAACGCCTTCCACTGATGAAGAGGGGAGTGCTCCGCAGACCCAGCAGTTAGACCGATTGTGGAATGCAGCATAGGAGTGAGCCCAGGACAGGAAGGCATTGTCTTGAGGATCAAACGGCAGACTCAGGATTTCTGGAGTCAGCAGAAGTAGGCTCACATAGATTATCGGGCCCATCTTTTGGCTCCTCCAGACAGTCCCATTACGGAAGCGGATCGGGAAGAAAGTGGGCCAGGGGCTTCAGTAAGCACGGAGTAAGTTGCCTCAGTATCGTGGCCATGCAGTATCACATAGTAAGACCAGGTGTGTCTTCTTTAAGCCCTGGGGATCAAATCTATCCCAGTTTTTCAGGATACAGTTCAAAGGAGTGAGGCTGGAATTGTTAGCTCCCATCTTGTCCTGAAGGATCCCGGACGAGCCCCCAAGATGAAAGGTTGTTACTGAACGATGAGACGTGGGATTCTTGGCCTCCGGAGGAGATGAATTCAATCCGGGGCCAGAGACGAGGCTGGATCGCTCAGAGCTTTTGTGTAATAAAGTTTTATTAAAGTATAAAGGAGATAGAGAAAGCTTCTGACATAGGCATCAGAAGGGGGCAAAAGAGTACCCCAGGGCCTGACTTTAAAAACACTAAAGGCTAGTTATGTAGTTACGGATGGGAAGGTGGGTTGTGAGTGTGTAGATGACTGTTGGTGAGTCTGTAGAAATTTTTTTTCATTACTTGCATTATTTTAGTGAAGTAGGAATTAGGTTATCAGCTAAGAAGTAGGATGGTGTTTAGGGTTTTGGGAGAAAGAACATGTTAATTGTCTAAGAGTGAGAGAATGAATGGACTGAGGGTGAATTTCCTGGCAACAGTAAGGAACTTCCTGGTTTTATAGACAAATTTTCTTGAGTTAATATATCCATAAAAGTGCATTTCATCAGTGCAGGATGTTTTTCTGAGGAGTTTTTTCTAAGAAATACTTTAATAATTCCACTCTAAAATGACAGTATTTATTTTTGTTCTCCAGGTGGTATCGGGCCCCTGAGCTACTGTTCGGAGCTAGAATGTATGGTGTGGGTGTGGACATGTGGGCTGTGGGCTGTATATTAGCAGAGTTGCTTCTAAGGGTAAGTCTTGAGTTGATGTACACTATTCAGTATTATTATAGGTATTTGTTTTTATAATTTATGTAAAAATTATCTTCTCAGAGGTAATTCCCAGAGGTAATTAGCATCCTTGAAACAAGAAACCAACAAACAGGCCAATAAAAAAAAAAAAACCCACCAAATACAGCCTGTTTATTAACACCATTTAGGACAATAAAGATTTGTTATTGTTCATTCTGTGTTCTGAAATTCAACTGTAATAAAATTGTCGGATTGTAATGTGGTACTATCTCTAAAGTAACTAAAAGGTTTAGGATAAACGTCTGTATTTCTGGGATCACTGGGGAAGTCCCACCCTTAGACTAAGTTTTTATTTTTGTTACTGTTTAATGTTTCTTATTAAATTAATCATATTATTTGTGTAACAGCTATCACAGATCATCTTGAAATATCTGCTTCTTTCTTTTAGGTTCCTTTTTTGCCAGGAGATTCAGACCTTGATCAACTAACAAGAATATTTGAAACTTTGGGCACACCAACTGAAGAGCAGTGGCCTGTAAGCTTTCCTACATGTTCTTTGAAATTTAGAGTATAGTGCTGTAACGTGAATATTACTTAAATGTATTAATTGTTAATTTACTTTGCAACATTTATACAAAGTAAAAGTAAAAGTTGTGATATACCATCCAGCCTCATATACATATAGCCCTCACTCATCCCAGTCATTTCTACCCCAGCGTTAACCATTATTATTTTGCTGTAAAGCCTTGCTATAAGGACACACACACATATAAATATGTAAATACGTATGATTTGCTTTTTCTTTCGTTCTTTAACAAAAATGCCATCACACCATGTAATTTTTTTGCAACAAACTTGCTCATAATATTGTTCACATTTTCCTTTTTAAGTTATATAATATTTCATTTTGTGGCTGTTTCATGTTGATCAACATCTTGATGGATTTATTTATTGCATTTTCACTAACACCATGAAGGTTTATTTTTGGTTTTGTTTTTCATTATTCCCCAACCAGGGATTGAACTTGGTCATCCAGGAAAGCCTGGAATCCCAGGCCACCAGGGAACTCATTATTTATTTTTAACCTATTACATTATCTCAAAAAAATTACTAAATCTGTGATAAAATTTATTACAGTATAAGTTGCTAATTTTATGTATTACAGTTCAGTGAAATTCTCACTTGTTATAATTGTAGACCCTTTTATTGTCCTTTCTGTTATAGCCTCATCTCCTGGGGAAAAAATAAATCCTAGAAAAGAGATTTTAATTAGCCTCTTTACCTTCTGGTTAAAACTGTAATTAAATTATCTGAAACTGAAATTAAGAAGTTTCTTTTGTGTTATTATTTCCTCAACTTTCTAACTAAAGGTTAGCTCTAAGTTCTAATTGTAAAACATGCTCTAACAGCATTCATTTATTGAACTTATTATTTGCTGTTAATGATAGGGTTTCATAAATTATATTTAATGCTCCCAACAATCCAATTAAGGTAGGTGCTGTTATTCACACTTTATAGATGAGACAGCCGAGGTGGCGTGAGGTTAAGTAGCTTACCTGAAGCTACGTAGTGTCAGCTAGGACTCCAGTTTGGGTCTTTCTGACTCCAGAGCCATATTCATAGTATTTATCCAGTACTTTTCATTTGACATGATTTTCTAAATAGTAGTTGCTTATGATGTTTTCCTTGGATTTTTAAAAATTTACATGCAGAAGGAAATAATACAGAGGTATCCCTTACTTCCTTTACTCAGCTTCTCACAACGGTAACATCTTGCAAAATCAGGATAATATCACAGCCAGCGTGCTGACATTGATACAATTAATATACAGGACATCACCACAAAGAGCCGTTTTACCGTCACACCCACTTTCCTTCCACTCTCACCCATTCCTTAACCCCTGGCAATCACTAATATGATTTCCTTTTTTATAACTTTGTCATTTCAAGAATATTATAAGTGGGATCATATAAAATATAAGCTTTTGGAATTGACTTTTTTCAATATAATTCTCTGGAGATTTATCCAAGTTGTCAATAATTCATTCCTTTCCCTATATTGCTGAGTGGTATGAATGTACCGTAGTTTGTCTGACTGTTGACTCATTGAAGGACATCTGCATTGTTTCCAGTTTGGGGCTATTACAGATAACACTGTTATTTGTAATAACAGTACATCATGGCTTCCCTGATAGCCCAGTTGGTAAAGAATCCGCCTGCAATGCCGGAGACCCCTGTTCAATTCCTGGTAGGGAAGATCCGCTGGAGAAGAGATGGGCTACCCACTCCAGTATTCTTGGGCTTCCCTTCCCTTGTGGCTTAGCTGGTAAAGAATCTGCCTGCAATGCAGGACACCTGGGTTGGGAAGATCCCCTGGAGAAGGGAATGGCTACTGACTCCAGTATTCTGGCCTGGAGAATTCCATGGACTGTATAGTCCTTGGGGTTGCAAAGAGTCGGACACAATTGAGCGACTTTCACTTTCGTGTCTGAAGGCATTACGGTGGTTAGAACTCTATTCCTCTTCCCAGAGGCCCAGTTTCCATCCCTAGGGAACTTAGATCCCACAAGCTACGTGGCCAAAGGAAAAAAAAAATCATGTACAGGCTTTTAGGTAAGCATACATCTTTATTTCTCTGGGGCAAGTGACCAGGAGTGCAGTTGTTAAGTTGTGATAGTTGCATATTTAGCCAGAAACTGCCAAAAAGAAAGTGAAAGTCGCTTAGTCTTGTCTGACTTTTTGCAATCCTGTGGACTGTAACCTGCCAGGCTCCTCTGTCCATGGAATTCTCCAGGCAAGAGTACTGAAGTGGGTTGCCATTTCCTTCTCTAGGGGATCTTCCCAACCCAGGGATCAAACACAGGTCTGCTGTATTGAAGGCAGATTCTTTACCATTTGAGCCACCAGGGAAGCCCAGAAACTGCCAAACTGCTTTCCATAGGGGCCTGTACTATTTTATATTCTCACCAGCAATGTAGAAGTAATCCGTTTTCTCTGCATCCTCACTAGCATTTGGTGGTGTCGCTTTTTTTTTTTTTTAAAGCATTGTGAGAGATGTGTAGTGATAGCTGATTGTGACTTTAAATTTCTCTTCCCTGATGACTTATGGTGTTGAATATCTTTTCATGTACTTATTTGGCATCTATATAGCTTTAATGAAATGTCTCTTGTCTTGTTTTTTAATTGGATTGTTTGTACTTTGGCTGAGTATTGAGCACTTACATAAAGTACTCGTCCTCTGATTGTATATGTGGTTTGCAAATTTTCTGTTACTCTGTAGTTTGTCTTTTCATCCTCTTCACAGAGTCTTCCCAGCATAAACGTTTTTAATTTTGATCAAGTCTGTCTTATCAGTTTTTCTTTTTATGAATAATGCTTTTGATGGCAAGTCAAAGAACGCTTTGCCTAACACAAAGATATTCCTGATGATTTTCTTTTTTTTTTCCCCTCAAAGTTTTATAGTTTTGCATTTAAGTCTGTGATCCTTTTTGAGTTAATTTTTACATGAGATGTGAGACTAAAAGTGTCTTATGGCAGGAGTGGGCGTTGTTTATGATACCTCTCCCCCTACCAGTACCACAGTCTTCATAAATTATCTATATATTAAGTCTTTTTCCAAGTTGTTTTTTAACTATTTTAACTTTCCATATAAATTTTAGAATAGCCTATCTATCTAATAATCTTGCCAGAATTTTGGTAAGAATTGCATTAAACCTGTTTACCAACTTGAGGAGAATTGTCAGACATCCTTACAGTGCTGAATCTTCCAGTCCACAAACATGGTAGGGCTCACCATTTATTTAGTGCTGAATCTTCCAGTCCACAAACATGGTAGGGCTCACCATTTATTTAGAGCTTTGATTTATTTCATCAGTGTGGTATAGCTTTCAGTATACAAGTCCTGTGCACGTTTTGTTAGATTTTCACCAAAGCATTTCAGCGTTGTTTTTGAGAGTTTCCAAAGGGCATTGTTTTTCATTTCAGTGTCCACATGTTCTTTGCCAATATGGAGAACTAAAGTTGACTTGTGTTTATCTTCCTGTAACCTTGTCTGCTCACTAGTGCTAAGATAGATCATCATATCATCAGTATGACAGTTTTATTTACTCATTTGAGATCTATATGCCTTTCAATCCTTTAAGTTTGAATTATAAAAATATTTTTACAGGACATGTGTAGTCTTCCAGATTTCGTGACATTTAAGAGTTTTCCTGGAATCCCATTACAACATATCTTCATTGCAGCAGGAGATGACTTGCTAGATCTTATACAAGGCTTATTCTTATTTAATCCATGTACTCGAATTACAGCCACACAGGTATGTTAGTGTATTTTTCGAATTTCTTAAGATTTCCTAACATTCTTTAAATACTGAAAAGATACGTTTGTTTTAAGAAATAACAAATTTTATTTTTTTCTCTAAGCTGTAAGCACTATATGCCCATACAAGTGCAGAAGAGTATAAAGATGATTCTATTTCATAATTAGGTCATCTACTTGAAAGTAAATTAGAGAAGAAGAAAAAAATGATGTTTTGTGTTTATTAAGACACTGGACTATTTCAGTTAAACTCTTAGGTAACTTAAATCTTGTGCCAAAACCAGCGCCAGAAGTATTTTGTTTTGTGTTTTCCCCCATGAAATGCAGTCCAGATAATGCATTCTGGTCGTTGTCACAGTCAGAAAGAGATAATGAGTAGAAAATGGTATAGTCTGATACAACTGTATTACTTACGAGAGATTGAAAGATCCTCTAAATAGAAAAACACTGAAACTGACAGTTACTTAAGGGAAAGAAGAATCAAACTCAAGAAAAATGTGGAATACCAAGAATATCTGCTCTTATAAAAGAAGAGAGAAATGTTATCCAACATAAAAATACAAGATCTATAGACTTGAAAGTCTTTTTTTTTCTTTATTTTAAAAACAAGCACATATAGATAGACGGTGGTCACTAACGCTTAAAGTTGGGGCAGGGAAATGCAGTGCCAAAATGCAATACATTACAGTAATTGGCCTTCATAAAGGAAGAGACTAAAATGTCGCACATCTTCATGTCTGACGAAACATATAAATGCACAAAATATCAGGCGTAAAAAGTGGATATTTTTTCACATAGGCTATTATAGACTACCAGATCTTTGTTTAATGTATTTACTTGTATAAACCTTTACTTCATAGCAGTATATGCCACATTAATACATATATACTAGATATTTTACCATTGGAATCACTCTTCTAATTTCAAACAAGTAACTCATTTTTACCTTTTTATCCGTGTATGTATACATCTTATCTCTGTCATAAGAACCTTGAGACCAGGTCAGATTGTCAAGAAGGTTGTTTTCATTACTAGTAAAGCTGAAAATTTATAGAAAGATATTAGTTGTGATAACTTATTTGGGTTATATTTTGATAAGATGGATTTTTTTTAGAATTAATTTTTTAATGGGTTTTGGCCTATGGATATTTAGAAGTTGGAATGAGGGACTTCCTCGAGGGTCTAGTGACTAAGACCCTGTGTTCCCTATACAGGAAGCCCGAGTTCGATCCCTGGTGAGGGATCTAGATTCCACATGCCGCAACTAAGAGTTTTCATGCCACAACTAAAGACCCTGCATGTTGCAACAAAGACCTGGCACAGCCAAATAAATAAACATTTAAAAAACATAGAAGTTGAATGAGATACCCTTCTTAGATCTCTGTGTAGCTCAAAATTAGCATAATTTACTTATGGAACTGCTGTGATATGGAAGTAATATTTTATAAGTTCAACTCTTCTGAAGTAAGAATTCTCTATCTAAATTATTACTGCAAAGAATATGTGGGCGAGTAGGGAGAGTTGGTTGAAAAGTTTATATTCTTTTGTTCCTAAGAGAGTTATCCAAAAGAACATACCTTGAATTATTGTGGCTATTGAACAGTACTATGGTGCATATAAAGTATGAACTTGACAACTTTGTTACCTCGAATAAACTATTTTTATTGGAATTTTGGACCTAGGTAAAAATATAATATTATAGAACGTTGGACTAGTGGTAAATAGAAATAAACTTGGCAAGTCCTTCCAAGTAAGAATTCAGTTAATTTCTAGTGGATTGTTCCACTTTAATCTGTTGTTTCCAACCCATCGCATCTTTTTAAAAGCTTTATTTTTAAGAATTCATATGATTTGGAATTTGAGCACACAGAAATGTTGTGACAAATAAACTTTGAAGTTGTTTTTAAGCAGGTTTCTCTGTTTTCAGCTATAGAGCCTATAATGTGTAGAGAGGTGAATTTTACAGTGTCTTACTAAGGATTTCTCATAATTTGTATAGGCTTTCGTGGGAAAATTCCATTCTTATAGTAATACAGTAATGGAATTAGCAATCAATCTTAGGCTGCTAGATATTTGTAGTAATTTCCATATCCAAATACTCAAGTTTGTTTGAGAGAGGATATATTTGCTTAGTATATTTAATGCTCCTTACAACACAGTTCAGATATTCACATAAAAGCTCACTTTCTCTGGTCTCTTTTCTTTGGAAAGGCGTTGAAAACTAAGTATTTCAGTAATCGGCCAGGGCCAACACCTGGATGTCAGCTGCCAAGACCAAACTGTCCAGCAGAGGCTCTAAAGGAGCAGTCCAATCCAGCCATGGCAACAAAACGGAAGAGAACAGAGGCCTTGGAACAAGGTAAAACTCATTTTCTTAAGTGAAATGAATTCAGAAAACTCCAAACTCCAGATAGCTAATGTATAGCTAGTGACTTGGCAGCTAAGAAATGTAAACTGTGAGCTGTTTACTTGTTATCAATTTAAATTTTATAAAGTAGAATATGATATTTTACCTATATTTGCTTCCTTTAGAATACATATCATCATGCATACTTAACATCATACTTTTTTTTAGGACATGGGCAGTTTTGAGTACTCCTCAGAGTTATGAGAACTATCCATGTGTACCCTATTTTTTTCATAAATTCCTAACAGTACACTCTATGCTTAATGTTTAGCAAGTGTTACTGGAAAATCAAAGCAAGTGAAAATATAGTTGGAATGCAATGACTGGTTAGAATTACTTTAAAATTAAATGTAATGTTGTAGAATTACTATAAAATTAAACAACCTCATTTTCCCCCCAGGAGGATTACCCAAGAAGCTAATTTTTTAGCTACAGAGAAAACTGGACAATATTCTACTACTGAAGGAAACAGTGAAAAAGGCACAATAGTAAACATAAAGTAAATGCTTTAAAAGATATTTGTAAATATTCTACACATGTAAAATATGTAAAACTGGGTTATTTTTATTAAATGTATTTTAAAACAAATTTAATTCTGATTTTCTGATTAGAGTGCAGTAGTAATAAAATAAGTTTAATTCTCTGACATGCAGAATTGAAAATGCATTAAGGAATCCTTAATAAAAATAATTATCAAATACTTTAATGATCTGGCCCATATAGCATTACAAATTTATAGTAAAGGGTGTAGTATTTAAAAATAGAAAATTGGTTTTGGTCTCAAAATTTTATGAGTGGTATGTAGACTGTAACTCTCATAGAGCATTTTTATTTTTACTCAGAACTTTTAAGTTTCTTCTATGTTAATACCTGTAAATCTAGTTTCTGTTTTAGCTGCCAGATAATTTATAGCATATATCACATCTTATGATATCATATCGTATCTTACACATGCTCTATATATAGACCATGTTATTTTTCTTATGCTACATAAAAGTTGCCATAAATGTAGCCGTTTAAAGTAACACAAACTTATTAGCTCCCAGCCCTGTAGGTCACATACCTGTCATCAATCAACTGTGATTTTTTTTTTTTTGTTTCTTTTGCATAAGCCAATATCAGGATGTCAGTTGGACTTTGCGCTCTTATCTGAGGCTCTAAGGCAGAATCTGCTTCCTAATTAATACAGTTCGTATCATTTTAATGCACATGCCTCCTATCCTTGCTTTGTTACATGTCACTCTCCATCTGCAAACCAGCAGTAGTGTCAAATCTGTGGCTTCCTCATCTGCTGCCAATAGAGAAGATTCTTTTTTTTTAAGGACTCACCTGATAAACTAATGTCAGCTCACCAAGGACTTAATTATAAGTCTTAAAATTCCCTTCATAGCAGTTCCTAGATTGAATGCTTGAATAATCAGGACAAGAATCTTGAGAGGGCCATCTTTAGAATTCTGTCACGTGGACATTTAGGTTATTTAAATTTTTTCACAGTTGCTAAAAAAAATGTTTATATGTACATGCAGGAGTTGTACATATTTAGAATTGTAATTGTAACAGTTACACAGTTGTATATTTTCAAGTAGCATTGATATTGCCATACTTCTCCAAAGTAGCTGTATCAATTTACACTCCCAGTAACTGTTCAGTAGTTCTTAAAAATGGAAAAGCCCCTTACCATACACTATATACAAAAGTTAACTCTGGGAATTCTCTGTGGTCCAGTGGTTGAGACTCTGCTTTCACTTCCAAGGGCACAGATTCAATCATTGGTTGGGGAACTAAGATCCTGAAAGCCACATGCTGCAACTGAAAAAAAAAAAAAAAAAAAAATCAAAAGACCTACTAAACATGAGACCTAGAACTATAAAGATTATTAGAAAATAACATAGGAGGAAAGCTTCATGACATCAGGTTTGACAGGGGCTTCCTGGATATGACCCGAAAAGCACAGGCAACAAAAGTTTAAAAAAGGACAGTTTGGACTGTATCAAAATTAAACGCTTGTGTGCCTCAAAGGAACATGACCGATGGAATGAAAGGCAGCTCCTATGGATTGAAGATATTTGCAAATCATGTATCTGATAAAGTTCATAGCCAGAATATGTGAAGAATATATGTTTTGTTATTGTGTGTGCTCAGTTGCTCAGTCATGTCCAACTCTTTGCAACCTCTTGGACTGTAGCCCACCAGGCTCCTCTGTCCGTGGGATTTTCCAGGTAAGAGTACTGGAACAGGTTGCCATTTCCTTCTCCGGGGGATCTTCCTGAACCAGGGATCAAACCTGTATCTCTAGCATCTCTTGCATTGGCAGGCAGTTCTTTACCAATGCGCCACCTGGGAAGCCTGCTGTTATAGCTCAACAACAACAAAAATCCAATTAAAAAATGGGCAAAGAACTTGAAATAGACATTTCACCAAAGATGATATAGAAATGGCTAAAAAGCACATGAAAAGATTCCCAAATCACTGATCATTAGGGAAATGCAAGTTAAAACCACAGTGAGATATCACTTTAAACTTACTAAGATGGCGGTCACCAAAAATGAACAACCCAGAAGATAACAAGTGTTAGTGAGCATGTGGAGAAATCGGGAAACCCTTCTACACCATTGGTGGGAATGTATAAAAACAAGTGCAGCAGCTGTCGGAAACTAGCGTTTCCTCAAAAAGTTTGAAATGGAATTACCATATGATCCAGCAGTTTCACTTCTGAGTTTGTACACCAAAAAGTTGAATGCAGGATCCCAAATGTATACATTCATTAACTTTTATGTAGGAATCTAGTTCGCCTCATCATCTCATCTCTAGCACTCACAATCTTTCTTTTTAAAAAACTTTTTATCTTTTAATGGGGTATAGCCGATTAACAATGTGACAGTTTCAGGAGAACAGGGAAGGGGCTCAGCCACGTATATACATGTATCCATTCTCCCAAAAACTCCCCTCCTGTCCACGCTGCCACATAACGTTGAGCAGAGTTCCATGTAGCACTCATAATCTCTCATTCTAATTTACTTTTCTTTGATTTCTACTGTGTTGCTAATCATATATGATTCCGCCTTTGTGAACTACTGATTCAGATTTTTTTTATACAATTTTTAAAGGTTACTTTCCATTTAGTTCCTACAGATGTCTATATATGTGTGTGCTGTATACATACTCAGTTACTCAGTTGTGTCCAACTCTTTGTGACCTGAAGAACTGTAGCCCTCCAGGCTCCTCTGTCCATGGGGATTCTTCAGGCAGGAATACTGGAGTGCGTGGCCCCGCCCTCCTCCAAGGGATCTTCCCAACCCAGGGATCAAACCCAGGTCTCCCATATTGCAGGAGGATTCTTTACTGTCTGAGGGAAGCCCAGGTATTACAAAGTATTGGTTGCATTTTCATGTTGTACAGAATATCCTTATGCCTATCTCACACCCTCTAGTTTGTACCCTGACACCCCTATCCCTATATCCACCCCCGTAACCACTCTTTTGTTCTCTGTATTTGTGAGTCTGCTTTCTTGTTATATTCACTAGTTTGTTTATTTCACATATTAGTGATACCTTGCAGTATCTGTCTTTCTGTCTGACTTACTTCAGTTAGCTTAATGCCCTCTGAGTCTATCCATGTCGCTTCAAATGGGGAAACTCTTTTATGGCTGAGTAGTATTCCATTGGTTTTCTGAGACAACTATATACTGTTTTCCCAGTGGCTGTACAAATTTACATTCTCACCAACAGTGTATGAGTGTTCCCTTTACTCCACATCCTCACCAACGTTTGTTATGTGTGTTTTTGATGATAGCCCTTCTGACAGGTGTAAGGTGGTTTTGATTGGCCTTTCCCTGATTAGTGATGCCGAGGAAAAATGTCTGTTCAGGTCTTCTGCCCGTTTTTTATTCATTATGAATGTGAAAGTCACTCAGTCGTGTCTGACTCTTTGTGACCCCATGGACTATACAGTCAGTGGAATTCTCCAGGCCAGAATACTGGAGTGGGTAGCCATTCCCTTCTCCAGGGGATCTTCCCAACCCAGGGATCGAACCCAGGTCTCTCACATCACAGGAGGATTCTTGACCAGCTGAGCCACAAGGGAAGCCCTCCTCCCGTTTTTTAATTGGGTTGTCTTTTTTTTTTTGCTGTTGGGTTATATGAGCTGTTTATGTATGTTGGATATTAAATTCTTTGTCATACTATTTGCAAGTATTTTCTCCTAGACAGCAAGTTGTTTCTTCATTTTGTCTATGGTTTCTTTTGCTGTGCAAAAGTTTTTACGTTTAATTAGGCCCCATTTATTTTTGCTTTTGTTTACTTGATGAAATTCAGATTCTTTGTCCTTGATCAGTTGGAATATTACAAATTTTATCAATTTATGTGTTTGTTTTAAATACATTTAAAGAGAAATTTTCTAGTTTTTGGAATTTTTTTTTTATGTTTCTCTTTTTGGTATTATTTAATAATCCCAGATCCTTCCTTTCCCTACCTCAAAAGCTATTATATATACTAGATCTGTGTATGGACTTTATCTTATTCTTATTGATCTGCTGTTACCACACTGCTTTGAATAATGTAGCACTGTATTACTGTCAGGACAATATATTTTATTTTTTTAATTAAATGTAATTTTTATTTTGGAGTATAGTTGATAAATACACTTTGATATCTGGTAACAGTAGATCCTCATTAGTCTTCCTTTTCTCAAAATGTATTTGCCAGTTTTTCAGCTTTTGTTATTAATGACTACCAGTGTGGTTCCTATAACACAACTATAAATGGTTTATATTGTTACCTTATTACCCTATTCTGTTAGTTCATCTGTTTAAATAGTAGATTCTTTTCATAACTGCTGACAATGCAGTGCATTTCCTGTGCCATCATTGTGATTAATATAGTAATATTCCCAAAAGGTATCAAAAATTATTACTATGTAATATTTTTAGAAAGAGAGCATTTTAAATGGCCTAAAAGGGCGCCTGGAAGGTCAGCGTGTGAAGGAGCCGGTGGTAACGCGGGGTCTCCCCGCTGTTACCGAGGAGCGACGGCCGAGCAGACTATCTCGGCCTGAGGCGGCGGGGAGAAGCAGACGGGCAGATTGCTGCGACACCATGGAGGGCGGCGGGGGTAGTGGCAACAAAACCACTGGAGGGTTGGCCGGCTTTTTCGGAGCCGGCGGAGCAGGCTACTCGCACGCGGATTTGGCTGGAATCCCGCTAACTGGTATGAACCCTCTGTCTCCTTATTTAAATGTGGATCCACGGTATCTCGTACAGGATACAGATGAGTTTATTTTACCAACTGGAGCTAATAAAACCCGGGGCAGATTTGAACTGGCCTTCTTTACCATTGGAGGATGTTGTATGACAGGGGCTGCATTTGGGGCAATGAATGGTCTACGGCTAGGATTGAAGGAAACCCAGAACATGGCCTGGTCCAAAGCAAGAAATGTACAGATCTTGAATATGGTGACTAGGCAAGGGGCACTTTGGGCTAATACCCTAGGTTCTCTGGCTTTGCTTTATAGTGCATTTGGTGTCATCATTGAGAAAACAAGAGGTGCAGAAGATGACCTTAACACAGTAGCAGCTGGAACCATGACAGGCATGTTGTATAAATGTACAGGCGGTCTTCGAGGGGTAGCGCGAGGTGGTCTCGCAGGACTAACACTTATGAGCCTCTATGCTCTATATAACAACTGGGAGCACATGAAAGGCTGTTTGCTCCAACAATCACTCTGAAGATTTTGCTAGTTTACAAATGGAGGACACTTTAGTAGTCACCCAGATCAATTTATAAGTCAGTCTGGAGGCATTTACTTTATCTACACCTAATTTGAAAAACTAGAGATTCCAGTGTGCTGTGATGAAGACCATGGATGGTCGACCAGGACTGGCACTCCTTCCAGCCTTAATGAGTTGAAGACAAAACACCCTTTGGCGGCTGAGTAACGTGGTTCTCTTAAGAAGATCTCGCATCTGTTTTTGCTCCTACCCACTTCTGGAAAACCACTTAATCCCAGAATTCAGGTCTGCCTGTCAATACTGTATCAGCCACATTTGTTCATTTAATGATCCAAGACTGTAATATTGCTCTGTATTCCCAATAAAGGGTGAAAATAGAAAAAAAAAAAAATGGCCTAAAATTCAGCATTAAGACCAAGAAGTTAAATCAGAGTGGGCTAAGTGCCAGAATTCTGTGTAGATCTGGCTATAAAATGTCACCACTCTGACAAAAAAATCAGCTATAAAGGCAAGTTGCTAGCAATGACTTTGAATATACTTTTGCCAAAGTCCTACCATAATAACTGTTTTATTGCAGTTAAGGAAATTATTTTTAAGCCTTATATGGGAAATAAAAAACAAAACTAAAACAAGATAAATGTATTCCAAAAATTAACATTGAGTCATTCCTTTTGTTGCTTGAGCCAAAGATCCCTATATTCAGCAATCTGTATAGTCAATCTAAATAAATATTTTTTCCTCAAAAATCACTATTTCTTTTTTTTTTAAGATTTTGGGAAATGCTGAAATTTCATATAGCATAGTAATATAATTTATAAATAAAATGCATCAACACAGAATACTAATAAATTTCTTGTACAAAACGTTTATTTAAGTTGCCTCCCAAAATTTAGAAATACCTAGAAAATATACAACTTCTGAAAATGTAGCAATATTTACAAGGCCCTTTTTCAAAGTCTCAAACATCTCTCAGTTCTAATTCATCTGATTTGTCTTCAGTACATGATATCTGATGGCAAAGAACGGGACCTTTTAAGAGTTCTTGCATACTTTGGATCTGTTTGAAAGTGCTGAATTGAACAAATGCAGCCCACAGAATTAAAAATTTGAACACTTGAATGTACAGGATCACATGAAACAGGGAATTCTAAAATTTTCTGCCAGGGGTTTTTTAATATAAAATTGTCTTTCATAGAATTTCTTTCTTTAATCTCTTTTGAAGTGGTGTCTTTGTCTTCCAAAGCCCGAGCAAGCATGTAACTAACTTTCCTTTGATGAGCCAATGCTTCTTCTTTATCATTCAGCTGCATGCAGAGAAATTAAAAATGTACCAGTTAGTCAGTAAATCAGAATACAGAGCTGTAATCAGGAGTATTTCATGAAAATATTTAGTCTTCAATCTGTCCAGTCAATCAATATGAATAAATTAATTTAGGTGTCCACTAATTCCTCAGCATTATGCTACATGTTATTGAGGATTTTCTTTTTTTTAAGGAAGAATAGAAAGCAGCATTCCTTCTGCTGAAAAAAATGTTTAAGTCATTTGGAGAGAAGTATATATTTACATGGTGTGTGTGTATATATGTATATATAATGCTAACATGTACTTAACCTCTGTGAAAGAATGAAGTTATTTATAAAATTGTGTTATATATTTATATGCAATAAATAACTTTAATAATACTCTTCTACAGATAAGTATGTTCATATAACATGAGTTTCTTAGTTTAGTCATTATGAAATTGAGGATAACAGGACTGATTACAGTGTTGTGGTAATGACTACAGGATATAATGCATGAGGATGTGCTTTGAACACTTAAAAAATCGTGAGTATATAAGAGTTTTTTTTTTTTAATATAAAAGTCTTGTCATGAACTATATATAAGCGCTGATGATGGAGATGCTGGGACTTAATTACAGAGAGCCGCCTCTTTTTCAGAGGTGGAACTTTATTAAAGTTGCACAGGAAGAACCTGGAAGGGGAAATTGGAAAGCATGTGTGGGGTGTTCAAGAAGATAAAAATTCCAGAAAATGGTACCTTAACTGGGAAAAGAGCATAAAAGTCAAGTATAGTGTGATAAAGAGCTGAATTAACAGGAAGCAAAAAGATTAGCTCATCCACAACCTCTGACAACAAAGAAAGCAAAGATACTAACCAAGTCTATTAGCATCTTAAAGATTTCCTGAGGATCGTCCTGGTCATTGGTACTCTTAGAGCTGTTTTCTGAAGGGAGCATACCCAACAATTTCTGCCCTAAGGTCTTCTTACTCCCTGGTGATAGTGACCCTAAAATAGAACATAAAAATCCAGTTGAGACATAAAAAGACACACACTGACATACTTCCAGGAGAAGAAGTAAGTGTGAACCAAGGTTAATTCATTCCTAAATCAGTCAGGACCCTGTCCTCTTCAGGGACCCTCTAGCATGAGTGAGGCAGGCAGCACAGTGCAGTGGGGAAGATGGACTTTAGAGCCGGCAGCAAACGCAGGTGAGAGACCAGAGTTTGAGAACCCAGAGCAGCGCCCTGCAGTCTCATTGCTCAGCCCTTTCTACCCAACTCAGTCTTCAGAGGAGCCAGCGATCCACATTTGTACATGAGATCTTCCGATGTAAAGGTCGGCCGCCTACCCACATTGAGAATACTCCCAGCAAAACATACCTGCAGACAGGTGGCCTCTGGCCAGAAAAAAACCTGGACTTGAATCCCCATTTAGCCACTTCAGAAGGGTATCACTTTAGAATAAGGTTCTCTAAGCTACACGTCCTCACCTCTAGAATGAGAATAATAGTCCCCATGCTCTATTGCTGGGCTGCCGTGCCATTTAAATAATAGAGCATGGGCTGGGAGAAGGGAGTGGTATTGAACGGGTACAGGGTTTCTGTTTAGGAAGATGAAAAGGTTCTGGAGATGGATGGTGGTGATGATTATACAACAATGTGAATGGACTTAATGAGACTCAAAAATGGTTAAAATGCTAAGATTTATGTATAATTGTCACAATTAAACCACACATTTGTGAAAGTACCTAGCCCGGGTATTGACATAATACTTAAAAGTCCACATTTCTGCAATATTTATGCTGATATTCTTCATCCATCGAAAGGATGCAGTTTGTAGCAGAAAATACAAAGTCATAGATTTATATACCAAGAAAGTTTCAGATGAACTCCAAAGGGACAATTCCCTTTCCACCCATTCCTGATAAACCACAGTGACTGGGCCTCGCACCTGACCTTCGCCAGTGGCAACTATGGCAAAGGGGAAAAGCTAGACAAGTTGACTGGCTCATCAGTCCTGAGAGTGAATGAATGTGTCTCTATCTTTTTTTTTTTTTTTTATCTTTAATCTAAAAAAAGAAATATGTTCATGAGCTATCTCAGAACTTGTCTAAGCTGCCAAATCAAGAAAAGTTAATATACTGTTAACTGCAAATAAAAAAAATGACCTGTAACAATCATTTTGCAACAAATTATTGAAGTATGTTAATAAAGTGAATCAAAGTCTTGTCACTAAGAAGGGCTTCCCCCAGCAGCTCAGCAGTGCAGGAGCCCAAGGAGGCATGGCTTCAGTCCGTGGGTGGGGAAGATCCCCTGGAGAAGGGCATGGCAGCTCACTCCAGTATTCTTGCCTGGAGAATCCCAGGGACAGAGCTTGGCAGGCCCATAGGCCCACAAAGAATCAGACACGACTGAAGCAAGTTGGCACACATGCTTGTCTCTAAGAAACTCAAAGTTAGTGAAGTGTATGTGGACTTTAAAGACTTCAGAGACGAACCAATTATTTTAAATTCTGCTTCCAGTCTCAGTACCTTACGGAAAGCAAAGATTGTACCTCTCAAATCATGTTTTCAATGGAAAAGTTCCTGAATTCTGTAAATAGGCAAGGCAGGAATTCTGGAATATAAAATGAATACAAGTGCTGAAATGAAGATGAATCTACCTGTTTCTTCTTTCTCCCTACTCTTCTTTCTGCATGTGTGTTCAGTTGTGTCCAACTCTTTTCGTCCCCATGGACTAGCCTGCCAGGCTCCTGTGTCCATGGGATTTTTTCCAGGCAAGAATGCTGGAGTGGGTAGCCACTTCCTCCTCCAGGGGATCTTCCCAACCCAGGGATAGAACTTGCGTCTCTTGCATCTCCTGCATTGGCAGGTGGATTCTTTACCACCAAGCCACCTGGGAAGCCCATGCCC
The DNA here is from genome assembly GCF_910594005.1 of Cervus elaphus. Taxonomy (NCBI): domain Eukaryota; kingdom Metazoa; phylum Chordata; class Mammalia; order Artiodactyla; family Cervidae; genus Cervus; species Cervus elaphus. Next base: position 13,756,194 of record NC_057839.1, on the reverse strand, counting down.
ATGGAGGCCTTAGCCATTATACTTGCTCATCAGCTTCTGTAAATCTCAGAAGAAACACCTTTAAAAGTTAGTTTCAGGATAAAGTGGAATGCCTGTTTAAGAATGAGAGTTGAGGAATAATTTTCCCCCTTTTGCCCTGACTTCCACCTGACTCTAAATACATAGCTTTTATAATCTGCTTTCACCCAGTTTCACAATTCTTGTTTACCACTTATATTTTTATTATCCCTTAAGTTATTTCTTACCACTGCAGCAAAGAGATGGGTAAAGTTTAGTTGATGAAGCTAAACTTCACAACACTTGACCCATATACTAATACTAATATGCACTGTTTGAAAAGAAATATTTAAAACAAGTATTATGTATTAAAAGTTTCATTTGTTAATACTATAAGATTCTTATTGGTTCTAAATTCATCTGAAAAGGAGAGATACTGGAATTAGGATTATGGATTTTGACAAGATTTAGAAATAGGGTCATTGCAGAATTTTAATAATAAAAATTACATTTCTTAATAAACTTCACTTTAATTATGACTGATAAATGGTTTCAAATTGGAATTTTAAATTGAAACAAAATGAGTTCTACTGAATAATACTTATAAATGAAAATTGACCATTAAGAGAAACTAATTTCGAAAAAATAATACCTATTTGTTTATATTGGACAGTCTACATACTTCAATGACAATTTGATTCTCTCATGGCATTTTTATATATTTTGTTTACACTAATGCCATAATGACTCAAAAATGGCCATGAACTTTTTGATAGGCTTGTAAACCAAAATCTAAACCTTAATTTCTGTTTCACTTTTTATAAGAATATTTTATTGACTTGTCCAATTTAAGTCTCCTCTACTGCTCAATGTGTCCTTCCAGAAACACACATTTCAAATAAAGTTCACTTAGGTAAGTTTAATGTTGGGTTTCACTCTCATTTTTCCCTTTAATCATCTAGCACTCATTATAAATTCTTTCCACTGAGCATGGTCTTGTTTAAATGAAATAGAAGAGTGCTAAAGTAGAGTCTCCTGTTATTTTATGATTTCATTTGCATAGGTAACATTCAGTGACCAACTTTTTCCCCATAGTTGCTAAATTTTTAGATAAATCATAAGTATATGTAAAATTTCAATTATATTCACCATATTAATGATGCTTAATTATAACTAAAAACAACTGAAATTACACCTGATTATTACCATTATAATTCATACTTACCATCTTCTTTAAGGTGCTTCCAATTTGTCCATTTTGTTGCTTTCTTACACATTTTATCCATCTGTGTCAATCTTAGTGCCTGGTCATTTTTCCTCATTAACTGTTGCTCAAATGCAATTCTGAATGCATCTGCCATTATGTACGCTTCTTCTTTACTCTTCTGCAGAAGTTCCAGCTGGTTTTGAAAGAAAGTTTGAGAGGTGTTAGAGGCAAAACCAGGGCTTCCCAGGTGGCTCAATGGTGAAGAATCTGCCTACTAATGCAGGAGCCGCAAGAGACACGTGTCAGCAGTTTCCATCCCAGAATCAGAAGATCCCCTGGAGTAGGAAATGGCAACCCACTCCAGTATTCTAGCTGGGATAATCCCATGCAGCCTAGCAGGCTACAGTCAATGGGGTTACAAAGAGTTGGACGGAAAACCAGAACAATTTTTTTTTACCTTATTACTTAACTAAATGCTAAGTCAGATTAGCAAATGCGTCTTACCACTGAGTGGAGTCGAGTGCATATCCGTGATCTATTGCATGTTTAATTAGTACTTGCCAACTAGATTACTGGAAGTTTCTCTTATGCCTGTCAGCTCCTTGGTAATCCAGCTCTCAGACTTCATTATCAAGACAGGCCCTGTGTGTGCCCTTCCCAACAAGGAAGCAGGGAGGATGCCAAATGCCACATTTCATTTCTGCCTTGGGCCATTCCAGACAATACCACAAAATAATTATGAATACCATCTTTCAGATACCTCCCACTGGTCTTTGTAATCTTATGCTTTTCCTAATGAATTGATAATGTTTAGCTGCTTGCTTTGACATATATACTGAAGACTAAATTCCATACCTTCAATAAAAACATTCTAAAAATTATGGTCCACATTGTATTTGTTATTAAAGCCTAATCATAATGGCAGCTATCATTTGATTAAATGCCAGGCCTGGCCATATGCTAAACATTATATGTACTGTATTTCTTACAACAACCCTCCAAGCTAGTTATTTAACCCTCCATTTAACATACGTGTCCAAAACCACAAAGGTGGAAATTGATGGAGCTGAGATTCAAACCTGGATGTGGCTGGCACAAAGGTTCCTTCCACTGTACCTTGCAGCTTTTCTAAGAAGCTTCATGTTTATCTGTTAATCAATGTTGTGCATCCTGATGATTTTAAGCACTTTTCCTCTAATATCTAGTAATTTTAGGGCCATGTATAGACGAAAGAAAAACTCAGGAATTACTAACTAAAACAGGCAAACAACTTCATGGCTACGATACTGTGCCAAGTATTATTTGTATTTTGGAACCATGTAAACCAGTTTTTACACATTATTGTTACTGATATCATTTAAAACTAAGGATAAGTTCCATAGCCAATGACTACCAATGAAGCTAATTACTGCATATACTTTCATTTATTCAACTTTATATATTAAGTCCCCTACATACAAATGAGTTCCATTCCAAGATCACAATCACAAGTGCAACAAAGTTAGCCTAGGTACGCAGATAATACAATCAGCTACATACCGTTGCTTTTACACTTGCTTGCAGACATCCTGGGCTTGAAATAAAGATCTGTACTTTATACAGTACTGTACGGTAATGAAAACAAAAGCACAACCCCTTTAGAGGATGCCTGCATGTGACTGTACACCAGACGCATGTGAACTAACGTGATTGGACAAGGGAAGGCACACTCGCATCTCTCAGAGTTAGCAACTTGAAGGCTTGTATGCAGGGAACTTACTGTGTGAACAGAGAAACAAAGCTTTCGCGGTTTTTACCTCCTGTTTGAGCTGCAGGAGCGCTTTCCGAGTGGACACGGCCATTCTGGCACAAGCACAGGGGTTCCCTCTGGGACGGTGACAGAGGCAGGCTCCCGGCGCTGCAAGCTTCAAACCCAAAAGAATTAGCCATTACTAAGTAACACTGCTGAGCCGGACACAAACATGGGGCGCACACAAACCCACTGCACATTTCAGACAAGCACCTGATTCAGAGAGACTGCGACGGAAAACAAATAGGAAGCTGAGACCACAATTTCAGGACCCAAGTGGAAATTAACTACAAATGAGCATAGACTGGTATTACAAGAACAAAAACCTAAAGGAATTCTACCTTTCTTTTCAGTCTCCTAAACCTTTCACTTGGTATCAGTTTCCTATACCTCTGAGTCCTTGGCAGGAATTTGATCGAGTGAAGTAAATATAAACACCTATCTCATGGATTTCCTGGGACTGGGCTTGGCCCTGCCTCCCAGCATGGATTACAGTCAGGTCCTGCAAGGAAAGATGCATGCCCAGAAATGGTGATTTTTAACACTGATGAGGAATACCATCATCCTGCCACTCCTAAAAAAGATGCCCTGTGATCGAGTAATACATTCTTAAATACTTCCTGGCTCACCCAATGTTCTGGAACTGCATAAGGCCCAGATTCCTCAAAACCTGTCTTCAGATCACAATGAAGAAACTAGTCCATCTGGGTCACTCCTGGTTGACCATTATAGCCAGAAGAAAAGAAAGAACTGTTGTACTTTTTCTTAAAACTCATTTTGACAACTAACCCCAAGTTGCTTTCCCAACATACTCCAATTTAATGGGGGCAGTCTATGTGATTATTGGGCCATATCTTTTAAAGTTTCATGTGAAACTTACTACAAATTATTGTTGAAGCTTCCTGCTGCTGTAAATTTCATATGAATGGACTGGCTTAAAATAGAATCTTATCTTAGAGACTACTTAGAGAAGATTCCACAGTCTGTCTTAGGGTAAAGGCTATTTCAGAAAATTCCTTCTCACATGGAAGATAACTGAAGTAGATAGCTTTCAGCTGACTTGAGTGTACACAGGGTGGTTACATGGCTGATTGGTATCTTCCCTCTTCCCTTTTCAACCTCCAACTTCTGTATATTGTGCCTGCAAAAGTTGCCAACAACCAGTTTCAGAATTCAAGGTTTCTGTAAGAACCTCTCAATTCCAGTTCTCTGTCCTTACTTCAGTGCTCCTCCATCAGCTGACTCAGGGCCCTTGTTCCTGCCTGTTACAAGGTTACTTATGACAGCCTGCTCAGGATTATAATAAAGCACATTTATTCTGAGCTCGCTCTCAGTTCAGTTTCTTTTAGGTTTCTTTTTGGCAAATACACTAGTTTTCCACCCAGGCAGTAGAGCATGGTAATCAAAAGCACAGACTCGAAACTCTACCTGGGTGTAAATCCCCGTTCCACCACTTACCAGCTCTGTGACTTTGAGCAAATTACTGAACCCTTCTGTGCCTCTGTTACCCTCATCTGTAAAATAAGGATTTAATAGTACTTACCTTATTTGGTAGTTGTGAGAATTACATGTATAAATCTATGCAAAGCACTCAGAACAGTATCTGGTGCTTACTAAGGACTATGTATTTGCTATTATGAATCGTAGTTACTTTATTTGAAGTTCTGTAATAAGTGAATGGCTACTCCCTCTCACTGATGTTTATTTCTCACGAGTCCCCAGGACTCTTTTTATCTTATCAGCCAAACTTCTACCCTGTAAGATATTTCACACCTCAGCAAGCAAATAGCAAGGCAGCAGTCTGGGCTCAACCCCAGCCTGACTGCGTCACTTCAGGGAGGTAAATGAAACCATCTGAGCCTGAGTTTCCTCTCTCTGTAAAATGGGGCTGATACCTGCTTTGCAGCCTTCACAAGACCATTACAAAGATCAGATTTTAAAATGTGTGGGAAAGTACTCTGCCACGGTAAGCCTCTACCCAGGGGAGATACTACTAACATAGTTTCTCCTGAAACTAGACAAAGGAAATAAAGGGAGCAGGAAGCGGCAAGCTCATCCCCTAGTGTCCAAAGGGTATAGTACCTGCAAGGCTGAAGAAGGGACATGGGCCTCTCACCCTCTGTCTCAAGGTGCTAAGCACGTTGCTATTGTAGACGAGGAGATGATGGCAATCACAGAAACATAACGGAAGTGAAAAATTCCCTCCTGCTAAATTTTCATAACTGCTTACCTACCTCAAGACCTGAAACCTCTGTAAAGCCACTTCTATCCTGGCAGGTGTCTTCCTGAGCCCCCTTCTGCTGTTTGATATCAAGCATGCCAAGCGCCTCCAAATACTGTTGATTCAAAACTGGGAAGGGCCACGTAAGAAAGTGTTAGTCATGATGTCTAACTCCAGCTTCACCTGATCTACTTAAACTAACATCACATACTCATTTCTTCTAAGCAAAGGATATACAACTACCCACAAAATCCACCTCCAGCCAGAAAATCTATCTCAAAGAATAGTGGGTATTAAGAAGGTGTTAATACACATGTGCATGCGTGCTCAGTCGTGTCTGACTCTTTGCGACCTCACGGACTGTAGCCCACCAGGCTCCTCTCTCCATAGGATTTCCCAGGCAAGAATCCTGGAGTAGGTTGTGATTTCCTCCTCCAGGGGATCTTCCCGAGCCAGGGACTGAACACCAGTCTCCTGCATTGGCAGGCAGATTCTTTACCACTGAGTCAGGTAAATACATGTGTAACAATAGATTAAAATGTTAATTTTTAAAAATAATTTTATTTGTTTTCGGCTAGGCTGGGTCTCTGTTACTGCTCAGGCTCTCCTCTAGTTGTGGCAAGCGAGGACTATTCTCTAGTTCTGGTACACAGGCTTCTCGTTGTGGTAGCTCCTCTTGCTCCGGAGCATGCGCTCCAGGCTCATGGGATTCAGTAGTTGCAGCTCCCAGGCTTGAGCGCACAGGCTCAGGAGCTGCGGTGCACCGGCTTCGCTGCTCCAAGGTATGGAGGATCATTCCCCGGTCAGAGACCGAACCCCTGTCTCCTGCACTGGCAGGCAGATTCTTCACCACTGAGCCACCAGGGAAGCCCAAAATGTTATTTTAAATGTGGAAGGATCTTAACTGCAACTGAATCTGGTCGTCATTTGCTCAAAAAAAATTTGTAGGATTTTCAAAAAGAGAACATAGAATATCCACACTGTGAGACAATGAGATCTCATATACTATATTAATATACTGTCTGTCTTGAATTAATGTACTGTACCAGCTCTGTAAACTCGATCAGACTTTTCTTTTAGTTAATAGTTTTCATAAGAGGCTCTCAACCCAAATACTTAGAACAAGAGGGGTCCTGCTATTTACTGTGGAGCAGAAAACAGTAACTTTTCCTCTCTTCTTGCAGGGTAGAAGGATGGGGAGGAAGTACAGGGCTAGTGGTTAGCAGTTTCTGTCCTGGCACAAACCCAACAAGAAGGAAATCACTATCTGCTCAGATCACTGGTGTGAGAAGCATATCTGTACCTGCAGTTCACACCCGGGGCATCGCCACAGTTCACTTACTATACTATGGAAGGTGCTGCTCTTGGGCCCGTGACCCGATTGAGCACTCATCTTATCCCTTTCAAGCCACCACTTTAAAAAGTAGCTTCTGCTTGGAATTCCCTGGCGGTCAAGTGGTTAGGACTCCGGGCTCTCAGTGCCAGGAACTCAGGTTTGACCCCTGGTCAGGGAACTAAGAACCCATACGCTGCAGGACAACTAGGCCCCTGAGCCACAACTATTGAACCCTTGTGCCTAGAGCCCATGCTCTGCAACAAGAGAAGCCACTGCAGTGAGAGGCCTCGCACGGCAATAAGAGCAGTCCCTGCTCAACACAGCTAGAGAAAGCCCTAGTGTAGCCAACGAAGATCCCGCGCAGCCAAAAATAAATTTAAAAAAAGAAAAAACTAATTGATGCATTTCTTCTTTTATTCTTAAAATATATTACTTCAAAGTATTAGCACTTTGTTCATATGTGTATTCTTAACATAGAACAAAACTGATCTTTTAACATAATATTTTTAAAAAATTATCAAAATACCATCCTACTTACTTGCATTTTCAGACTTGAGCATTTTAATTTCTTCTGTTTTTAGTTTCAAAGTTTCTTTAAGGACTGCATTTTCACAGTTTAGCCTGGAAAAGAGTACCCTCCAAATCATTAAAATATTAACATTTTGTAGTTGAATATTTAATCCCATAGTTAGAACATTAAAACCCAAATAAAATTTTTCTTACTCTAAAACTGTCTAGAATTTATATGTGTAACAAAAATTTAAAGGAATGTGGTAAGATTCTGTATTTACTCTTTTATTTATTTATTTATTTATTTATTTTGTCATACATTGATATGAATCAGCCATAGATTTACACGTATTCCCCATCCCGATCCCCCCTCCCACCAAGATTTTGTACTTACTCTTAACACGTCTATATTTAGCTGAGAAAATCAGAACCAGAAATAACTGTAAGGCATCTATCTTGAACACTCATTCCTCTTTACTAAAGTTTCAATCAACTTAATAACCATTTGAACACCAACTACATGCTTAGGGCACCTTCCAAAATTTACATAAAAAGCTACATAGGAGGTATAAACTTCCAGTTATAAAATAAATAAGTCCTGGGGATGTAATACATAGTGTGGAGACTATAGCCAACGATTACTGTACAGTATTTGAAAGCTGCTAAGAAAGTAGACCTTAAAAGTTCTCAACATAAGAAAAAAACATAATGATCTATGACAAAGAATATTAACTAGATTTATTGTAATGATCATTTTGCAACATATGCAAACACTGAATTATCTTGTACACCTGAAATTAATACAATGGTATATGTCAATTATACCTCAATGTAAGAAAAAGAGATACAGGGAACTTTGTCTATTGAATGAAAGTTGGAATTACTTACAGGAGTTCTTAAATTGCCCAACACCAGAGGCTTAAAAAAAATTGCTTTTGTAATTAAAAACAGTAGCCAGATCATCTGGTCTAATTTGTAACTTTAAATAAAATACCTATCAAGACATGTTGTGATATTCCTAGGGAATATTATATCCTGTGCTTGGAATATAATACGTATTCCAAATGATATAGGCCATAGGCCTCATATCATTAGAACAGTGGTCATGAAGTTCAAGTTTCTCAATTAAAAAGTGAACTGTGGTTCACATCACAAGAAAAAAAAATTCTGTAACCATGTATGGTGACAGATATTGACTAGACTTACTGTGGTGAACATTTTGCAATATGAACAGGTGCTGAGTGCATTGTGTTGTACACCTGAACTAATGTAATATGTCGGTTACAGCTAAAAAAATGTAAATCTAAGGCATCCCCGTTCTATGAAATCCCTAACAAATTAATAAAATGTGAAATCAGTTTTTCAAGCAATGTCTATAGCCCTTGAACAAAGCAGAAAAATATTACCTCTATTTATATTTATGTATTTAACTACAAAGAGAGAAAGAAAGGTAAAAAGAATGATAAAGTAAATGTGGTAAAGTTAAAATTTGGAGAATCTTGGTGAAAGATATATAGGAATTATCTGTACTATTCTTACAACTATTCTGTAAGTCTTCAATTATCTCAAATTAATAAGTAAGTTAAAAAAATTTAGGGCCCGGGGCCCGGACCCCAGAGCGCCGAGCCCGGCCGCCCGGACCGCCCCGACCCCGCCGGCCCCGGCCAGGCGCAGCCCCGCGAGCGCACCCGGCCCGGGCCGCGTCGGCCCATGCGAGCCGACATGCGGCTCCGAGATCTCTCCCTGCGCCAGGACCCCGACCTGCGGCAGGAGCTGGCCTCGCTGGCCTGCGGCTGCGACTTCATGCTGCCCTCGCGCTTCAAGAAGAAGCTCAAGGCCTCCCAGCAGGTCCAGACGAGGGAGGAGGAGCCCCTGCCACCCGCTGCGAGCCGGAGCATCCCCACCTTCTACTTCCCCCGCGGCCGCCCACAGGACACGGTGAACGTGGAAACCGTCATTGCCAAGATCTAGAGGACCTTCGCCCAGTTCCCGCACGAGAGGGCCACCATGGAGGACATGGGCCACATGGCCAAGGCCTGTGGCTGCCCACTCTACTGGAAGGGACCGCTCTTCTGCAGTGCCGGCGGGGAGCGCACCGGCTCCGTGTCTGTCCACAAGTTCGTCGCCATGTGGAGAAAGGTCCTGCAGAACTGTCACGACGCCGCCGCCAAGTTCGTGCACCTGCTCGTGAGCCCCGGCTGCAGCTACCTGGTGCAGGAGGACTTCGTGCCCTTCCTGCAGGACGTGGTGAACACGCACCCCGGCCTGGCGTTCCTGAAGGAGGCGGCCGAGTTCCATTTCCGCTACATCACCACGGTCATCCAGAGGATCTTCTACACCGTCAACAGGTCCTGGTCTGGCAGGATCACATGCGCTGAGCTGCCGAGGAGCACCTTCCTGCAGAACGTGGCTCTTCTAGAGGAGGCAGACATCAACCAGCTGACGGAGTTCTTCTCCTACGAGCACTTCTACCTCATCTACTGCAAGTTCTGGGAGCTGGACACGGACCATGACCTGCTCATCGACGCACAGGACCTGGGCCGGAACAACGACCACGCTATTTCCACCAAGATGATCGACCAGATCTTCTCCGGAGCCGTGAAGCGAGGGAAAAAAGTGCAGAAGGAAGGAAAAATCAGCTACACGGACTTTGTGTGGTTTCTGATCTCCGAGGAGGACAAGAAGACTCCCACCAGCATCGAGTACTGGTTCCGCTGCATGGACTTGGACGGGGACGGGGCGCTGTCCATGTTCGAGCTGGAGTACTTCTACGAGGAGCAGTGCCGGCAGCTGGACAGCGTGGCCATCGCGGCCCTGCCCTTCGAGGACTGCCTGTGCCAGATGCTGGACCTGGTGAAGCCCAAGAGGGAAGGGAGGATCACGCTGCAAGACCTGAAGCGCTGCAAGTTGGCCAACGTGTTCTTCACACCTTCTTCAACATCGAGAAGTACCTGGACCACGAGCAGAAAGAGCAGGTGTCCCTGCTCAGGGACACTGAGAGCGAGGGCCCCGAGTTGTCTGACTGGGAGCGCTTCGCCGCCGAAGAGTACATATACTCGTGGCCAAGGAAGCCGCGGGGGACCCCTGGGAGGACCGGTACGAGGCTGAGCTCAGCCCCGTGGAGCAGAAGCTCAGCGCCCTGAGGTCCCCGCTGGCTCAGAGGCCCTTCCTGCAGGCGCCGGGCGGCCTGGGCCGGCTGTGTCGGCAGGAACATTCCAGGAGCCCCTGCACCCGCTGTCCCGCGGGGCCCCTGCGGGAAGGCCACCCCGGCCCCAGTCCCCGCCCCGGCCAGGGCCGAGGGAGCGCCCAGGTCAGTGCGGCCCATCGTTTCTGTGTACGTGTACAAAATGTGTAAAGTTACCTTCTATTTGCTGTGCAGAGCGGTTTAAAGAGTTTCATGATATCACGTTTGTATTTTGAAATAAAGAATTTAAGAATAAAAAAAAATTAGGTACTAAAGCCATCTATAACCCCAGGTATCAATTTCTCAATGACTGACCTTGTAAATATGCTATAAAGTTATTAAATAAATTCACACTGATAAAAGAGTTGTTCAGAAGATTGTAAAAAACAGTGCCAATGCTAAAATAACTTCAGAAACACAATTCTTAAACAGTATTTTAACACACAATGTATACTGTATTTTTTAAAAAAGAAAACAGTAACAGTAAAATATGGAACTGGTAAGTAGATAAGCAACATGAATTTCATTTTTCATTTTTGTATTTTTGGCCACACCACACAGCTTGCAGGATCTTAGTCCGCTGAGCAGGGATTGAACCTGAGGCCCTGGCAATGAAAACACTGGGTCCTAACCACCAGACTGCCAAGGAATTCCCTGAATTTTATGTTTACACTTAGGTCAAAGAAGAAGAAAGCCTAAACTACACTTAAATTATACACAGTTTAAAAATTTCCAAAGAAAATTATGGAATAATAATATACAAACCTGTCATATTTTTGGATCCAAGATTCCTCTATATTTTTAAATCTATTCTGATCAAATTCTATTTCCCACTGCAAGGCATTTATTTCCTGTAGAAAAAAATAGCACTTTCAAGGAAAATTACTACAATTAAATCATTTTATGACTTACAAATAACTGAAATAAATCATTTAGTCATTTCACAGAACTAGGCTAAAGAGAAAACACTAATTATTGCTCAAAAAGAGTCTGTGATATTTGTAAACACATATAACATGCCTCTTTAGCACTCAAAAAGCTTTACCGAAGCTTACTTATTATTAGAAAAATTTCAAATTGTCTAGCTTCAAATTTTGCTGGCTTGAGCCTAGATTTCTCATCACCTCCAATCCATGCAGACCCCAAAATACACTCTTGGAAGTCTGAGCCCAGGACACTCCCATTGAGGGAGAGTGAAACAGACACAGGAATGTGACCACTTAGAGTGATTCCTAACCACTTTTAAAAAAGAAGTCCTTTTTCATTATGGTTTATCACAGGACATTGAGTTCCCCGTGCTATACAGTAGGACCTTGTTTATCCATTCTGTGTAACAGTTTACACCTGCCAGTCCCAAACTCCCAGTCTGTCCTTCTTGAACCCCTCACCCCTTGGCAACTACGAGCCTGTTCTCTATGTCTGTGAGTCTGTTTCTGTTTTGTAGATAGGTTCGTTCGTGTCATATTTCAGAGTCCACATATAAGTGATATCATCCGGTATTTGTCTTCCTCCTCCTGACTTACCTCACTTAGTATGAGCTGCTTCCATGCTGCTGCCTAATTACCTTTTTAGTGAAGAGGAAACAGAAAGAGGCAAGCTCTGCAGGGCAAGCAGAGGGAGAAAAATAGAAAAAGAAGAGAAATAGAAGTGTCAATTTGGCAGGGTTAGCCCATGTGACAATCTGTTTTGGACTATGAGATCCAAAAGGGAAGGGACTGTATGAAGCTGAAGCACATCTGGTAGAAGGTATGCACAAATGACATAACCATTGGTATGGTGATTTTTAAGGAAATTCTATTGGAAAGATTATTGAATTGAACAAGTCCAAGCTGCAAGGGGTCAAATACCTTCTCCAAGGATCTCTTTTGTTCCACAGTTTTTTGAAGCACTGCCTGGGTATGACTTGTGGCTTTGCCAAATACAGCCTAAGAAAAACAAAACGTATCAGTGCAAATTAAGTATCTGATCACCCTTATACACAGGGGAAGTTCACATCTTTATTCTTCACATTTTTATTTTAAGACAGCAGAAAACGGCCTTGAGATGAGAATTCCCACAGAGACCACCTTTTGTATAGAGTTTGATAGTTCAAAATCAGAAGATCTTGGTCTGGTTCTTTCCCAATGAATGTGAGAACGAATGAATGGATTTCCCACACAAAAACGTGTCCATGAACATTCACAGCAGTATGATTTATAACAGCCAAAAAGTAATACTATAAACCACATAAATGCCTATCAACTGGTGAATGGATAAGCAACACGTGGTATATCTATACAATGGAATATTATTTGGTAATAAAAAGAGGAAGCAAGCATTGACACATACTACAACATGCATGAATCTTAAAAATATGCTAACTAAAAGAATCCAGAGGCACAAGAATCTAGACACATACTGTATGATTCTATTTATGAAACAGAAAAGGCGAAGCTATAAAACAGAAAGCAGATAGTACTTGTTGGGGGATGGGAATAAGAATAACTACTAATAAGAGGTTCCTTTTGGAGGGTGATGGAAATAGTATAAATTAGGTTGTGATGATAGTTACACAAGTCTAAATTTAGTAAAAATAAATTGTATGCTTAAAACAAGTGAAATTTATGACACATAAGTTTTATCTTAATAAAGCTGTTTTAAAAATCTGTAGCTAAAAAAAAAAACAACAAAAAACTGTATTAAGCATTGATGCTATTATTTTAAAAGCTAAAACCAGGGAGTTCCTTGGTGATCTACTGGTTAGGATTCAGCACTTCCACTGCCATGGCCCAGGGTTCAGTCCCTGCTTGGGGAACTGAGATCCTGCAAGCTGTGCAACACAGCCAAAAATATAAAAATAAATGAAAAACAAAAGCTAAAATCATACTACTTATCACTGGAATGTGTACCTCATGAAAGTTTGGAAATAACTTCTTACCATGCTTTGAAGAATTTTCAATGCTTCCTCTTTACCTTCAAGTTGTCTTTGAGATGCCTCAAGTTCAGTTTTCAAAATTTCTACCTCCTGAGGAGAAGAATACAATCAGTCTTCCTATCTGTAATATATGCCACCGCTAATGATCAACTTAGTTTACATTTAAGCTCAACATTCACTTTGACTCAAAGCACTCTGACCTTACAAAATGAGGTTGGAGATTCCTCCAGGCTATATAAGTGGACCAGAGAGGCTAAAACAGATCATTACTATCAGGTATCAGTTAGGTCTAAAAGCCCAAATCTTTTGCTTTTACCCATCTAGGCCACACAGTTTGTGTGTGTGTTTGCTTCTGCTCTTTGGCCACACATGAGGCTTGTGGGATTGTAGTTAGTTCCCCAACCAGGGATTGAACCTGAGCAGCTGGCAGTGAGAGTGCAGAGTCCTAACCACTGAACCACCAGGGAATTCCCTAGGCCCCACAGTTAATAATTTGGACAAAAATCTTTAGACCACATAAATTAAGCACATGCTCATCCATACAGCTCCATGAGCTACTAATATTATGGCTGAGACTGTGCCCTCCATTCCAAAAGATATGTTCAAGCCTTAACCCCTGGTACCTTAAATTCGAGCTTATTTGGAAATAGGGTCTTTACGTAATTAAAGTCATACTGGATTAGGGTAGGCCTCAATCCAATGACTGGTATGATGAAGCTACAAGTCTAAGACTGTTGGTGGCAACCACCTGAAGCTAGGAAGGTTGTAAAGGTCCCTCTAGACCCTTCCGAGGGTACATGGTCCACCCACACCTTGATTTCAGACCTCTGAAATTAAAAGACGCTTACTCCTTGGAAGGAAAGTTATGACCAACCTAGACAGCATATTGAAAAGCAGAGATACTACTTTGTCAACAAAGGTCCGTCTAGTCAAGGCTATGGCTTTTCCAGTAGTCATGTATGGGTGTGAGAGTTGGACTATAAAGAAAGCTGAGCGCCGAAAAATTGATGCTTTTTTTTTTTTTTTTTTTTTGCTTTTTACCTTTGTTTTATTTTTTTTTTTTTTATTTTTTTTTATTTTTTTAAATTTTTTTATTAGTTGGAGGCTAATTACTTCACAACATTTCAGTGGGTTTTGTCATAAAATTGATGCTTTTGAACTGTGGTGTTGGAGAAGACTCTTGAGAGTCCCTTGGACTGCAAGGAGATCCCACCAGTCCATCCTAAAGGAGATCAGTCCTGGGTGTTCATTGGAAGGACTGATGCTGAAGCTGAAACTCCAATCCTTTGGCCACCTGATGCGAAGAGTTGACTCACTGGAAAAGACCCTGATGCTGGGAGGGATTGGGGGCAGGAGGAGAAGAGGATGACAGAGGATGAGATGGCTGGATGGCATCACCGACTCGATGGACATGAGTTTGGGAGTTGGTGATGGACAGGGAGGCCTGGCGTGCTGTGGTTCACGGGGTCGCAGAGTCGGACGTGACTGAGCGACTGAACTGAACTGAGCCTCCATAACTGAAAGAGAATCAATCAGCTCTTTAAGCCACCAGTGTGTCAGGGCAGCTCCAGGAAACCAGTAGAGCAGCTTTCAGCAGAAGAGTTCACAAATGCACATGAAGACAGGCTTCCTGTTCCTGAGAGGACAGCCACCCTCATTGGAACTCCTACTCCCAAGCAAGATGGACGACCTCTGCAGACCACCTGGGTGCTTTCTGGTCCTCTGACTTGAAAGAGGTTAAATTAGGCCAGGTTATTTCAAGCCACACATTCTGCGGAGACAGATGAAAGGGAGTGACTACTATTTTCTCTGGGAGATTAGAGAAGTAAGGTGGAAAGGAGAACAGGAGGGCATGTTTACATAAACAGCCTTTATGAGAGATAAGGAGGCCAGGTGGAAGTTACGAGCTTGCCACCGTGGCTGGAGAATATCTGGAAAGCCAACAACTGCGTTCCATACCATGTTAGTATCACTTAAACAAAATGTCTGTCAGTGGTCTTCATTCACATGAGAATTTGTATATCAGCCTGAGTACCTACCTCTAAAGTTTCATGAAGACGTTGCCTTAATTCCACATTTGACAACTCTGAATTAGAATCTATTAGAGGGGGAAAAAATTAAATATTTTCTTAAATTAGTTAGATATAGGACATTTGTTTACAAGATATCAAATACAGGCTTTCCCTAAATGGAAAAGAAAATAATTGTAATACAGCAATGATGATAAAAACAGGTAGCTTAAAACATTCCACAAATGAAAAGACACATACTTTTGAATCAAAAGATTCTTTTAAAAAAAGGACTCTTAAATAAAACTGTTGTTAATTAATTGATTAACTACTATAACCAAATACAATGTCAAAAAACATGAATGTTGGTGAGTGAAATAAATGAATTTTGGTGTTTTGGCTTAAGCCTGATCAATATCATGATATAAATATCTAAGAAATAACCTGAATTTAGTTTCTTTCCAAGGGGAATGACAAGAATTCTCTAATAACTTCAATTATTCTCTCCTTAATATGATCAACTGAGACATTAAAATGAGTTTCCCAGGAACTTAATTTTCATTGCAGTTTCACTGGCAACAGAAAAACACTGAAGTGGTATATTAGAGCAAGAGGATGGGAAGTAAAAAGAAGCAAAACAATTAGAAAGACTATTTGGAAGGATATCAAAAGTTTCTCAAAATTTTTTTGCTATTCTGAACTTTCATCAACATAACAGTATCCAAGGGAAAACCTAAGTCAGGTTTTTACTCCGATAATTCAGGGTTCCAAGCAGGGGCAAAAGTGACTCTGGGCTGACAGTGACAAGTTCTATTCTATTAATACTTGTGGTAGGCAGAATAATGGCCCCCAGTGTCTACATCTTAATCCCAGAACCTGTGAATACCTAGCAAAAGGGATTTTGCAGATATGATTAAGAGCTTGGAGACAGGGGATTATTCTGGATTACCCAGCTGGGCCAGATGTAATCACAAGGCTCCTTACAAATGAAAGAGGAGGCAGGGGAATCAGAATTGGAGTGATGATGCAGCGGGAGAAAGACTTGACCAGCGACTGCAGGCTTCAAAGATAGAGGAAGGGGACTGTGGACAAGGGGACGCAACCTCTACAAGGTGGAAAAGGCAAGGGAATGGATTGTCCCCTGGAGCTTCCAGAATGAAGGCAGTCACACTTACACTATGGTGTTAGCCCAGTGAAACCTACTTTGGGCTTCTGACCTATAGAACTGTAAGAGAATAAAATTTGTGTTGTTTTAAACCATTACATTTCTGATAATTTGGAAACTGCTTATTAGCAAGAGGAAACGAATACCATATTCTTACCTAGAATCAACTTTGATGAAAAGACAAAAGGCCATAAATTCTCAAAATAGGAGCTCATACCATTACTATTATTTCTTATTTATATCCCAGTAGTTTCCTAAAGTTTTTAATGTTCAGTTTGCAACATCTTTCTTGCAAAACAGTATCCATCCTCTATGCATGATAAAGACTTTGGAGAAAAATATGTAAATAAGCTCATCTTAATTTCAAGAAGGATTCTGAGGGATAGAGATCAATCCCTAGCTGCAACATGTTATTTGTACATCTGAAACCGTGTTTCTCAAATTATTTTCATGCTGTTCCACTTTGGAGGGGAAGTTTTACAACGGTGGATTACAAAAGATTCAGCCACACCAGAGCTGCGCCACAGTGCAGGCAGGGGCTCGCCCACCAGTTCCCAGTCACTTCAGGGATGTTAACATTGTATCACAAGATGATTCTGAATGTTATTCTCTCCTGAGTGTACAAGCAGAATTTATGTTTAGTTATGACATTACCAACAAAGGTCCGTCTAGCCAAGGCTATGGTTTTTCCAGTGGTTATGTACGGATGTGAGAGTTGGACTATAAAGAAAGCTGAGCACTGAAGAATTGATACTTCTGAACTACGGTGTTGGAGAAGACTCTTGAGAGTCCCTTGGACTGCAAGGAGATCCAACCAGCCCACCCTAAAGCAGATCAGTCCTGGGTGTTCATTGGAAGGACTGATGTTGAAGCAGAAACTCCAATACTTTGGCCACCCAGTGCAAAGAGCTGACTCATTTGAAAAGACCCTGATGCTGGGAAAGATTGAGGGCAGGAGGAGAAGGGACGAGAGAGGATGAGATGGTTGGATGGCATCACCGACTTGATGGACATGGGTTTGGGTGAACTCTGGGAGTTGGTTGACAGACAGGGAGGCCTGGCATGCTGCGGTTCATGGGGTCGCAAAGAGTGAGACATGACTGAGCGACTGAACTGAACTGAACTGGAAACAGAAAGATCAATTACTTTTATACCATCACCAATCAATCTCTAGAAGTGAATAAAGATAAATTTCTAAAACCCGTGATGGTGACCCATCTTCATGCACTGGAAGGGTGGCAGCACTGATCGCACTCATGAGGGAGAAAAGAGGATGAGGACAGCAGGCATTCTTACCCGTGAGACTTTGTCGCTTGTGATAGGGAATTTGGGGCCCTTCCAGGTATGGATCTTGAAAGCTCTTCTGCCTGGAATACTGAAAAACGGCGCCATTTCTTTCTTCCCCATTTCTTGAAAACAGGGGAGGACTAAAATTCTTTCCATCTGATCTTTTTCTAGATTTAAATAAATGTGAAACTTGCGCTTCACAAATGCCACCAGGCCTTCTTCCGAGGCCATACCCTAGATCGCCTTCTGCCATGTCATCGTCCTCTGTCTCCCAGGCCTGCCCCTCTGCCTCACTCGGCAGCCTCGCCACTCTGCTCATCAGTCACAGGCCTTCTTTACAATGGGCCGCCCTGGTGGCTAAGCAGTAAAGAAAAATCTGCCTGCCAATGCAGGAAACACGGGTTCTGTCCCTGGGTCGGGAAGGTCCCCTGGAGCCTTCTTTACCTAGTTACCTGTAGTTAAGAAAAAAACAGCAGTTAAAATCCAATCAGTATAATCAGAGTTGGGTTTGCCAGGGAAGAAAAGGTCCTTTCTGCATCATGCTGGCATAGCCAGCGATGCACAAGCATACAGATGCCCCTGGCAACCCAACTGAAGCTATTTAACATTTCAGGATTTTTTAAATAAGGAAAAGAAAAATCTGACTCCATATTTCCGAGGACATAGGACAGACTTACTGAATCCAATAATCAACTGATCAGGATGAAGAGATCAGGCTTTGCCAAGGAAACAACAGTCTTAACAAATGAGCTTCCAAAAGAAAGTATTCAGTTTTCACAAGCCTAAGAGCTGTACAAAATTCAGCAGTCTTGGGAGTTCCCTGGTGGTCCAGTAGTTAAGACCCT
Source organism: Cervus elaphus (assembly GCF_910594005.1). Taxonomy (NCBI): domain Eukaryota; kingdom Metazoa; phylum Chordata; class Mammalia; order Artiodactyla; family Cervidae; genus Cervus; species Cervus elaphus. Next base: position 13,737,730 of record NC_057839.1, on the reverse strand, counting down.
GGTTGGGGAATAAGATCCAACAAGCCGCGTGGTGCAGCCAAAAAATAAATAAATAAATAAATACATGTATATATTCCAAAAAGTCTCTGAAAAATCAGTTTCCAATGACTAAGACCATCCTACCTCTGTCCTTTATGGTCCTTCATCTGCCTGAGATACTTAGGTCTCTTACACTCTCTCCTACAGCTCTCCTTGGTTCATTGTCTATTTCTGTGCAGACACAATTAGGAGAGGTTTTGCTGGCTCAGTGACAGGTGGGAGGGAAGAAGGTTCCCTCTCCTGCCCCTACATCATCCCTCCCGCTCTTTTTTCTCAAACCAGGCCACATCTGTGATCAAAATCCTCCACTGTTTCTCAGCACAGAGTAAATGTCAAAGTCCTTCTAATGGTGAGGGGCCCCAGGTTCATCTCTGCCTGGTACCCTCACCCTGGGCCAGCCGTCCTGACCTCCGGGTGGTGTTGACCCAGCCAGGCACTCCTGCCCCAGAGCTTCGAGTCCCCCATGCCCTGAACACTCTTTCCCAGTGGAGGCACAGCTGGTCCCTCACCTCTTTGGATCTTTCCTACATTGTCTCCTTCTCAGTGCTGCCTTTCCTGGTACCCCACCTAAATTTGCCAACTCCTCCTCCCTCTCCTACTTCTCTGCTTGATTTTTCTCTTTGGCATTTATGACCTTCTAGCATGCCCCTCATATTTTACTCATTTTTCAAAGCACACAACCAAAAAGGGGAAGATAGTACAAAAGGGAGCCTAGGGAAGACTGGTTTTTCCAGTAGTCATGTATGGATGTGAGAGTTGGGCCACAAAGAAGGCTCAGCGCCAAAAATTGATGTTTCTGAAACTGTGGTGTTAGAGAAGACTCTTGAGAGTCCCAAGGACAGCAAGGACATCAAACCAGTCAATCTGAAAGGAAATCAACCCTGAATATTGGAAGGACTGATGCTGAAGCTGAAGCTCCAGTAGTTTGGCCACCTGATGCGAGGCCAATTCATTGGAAAAGACGCTAATGCTGGGAAAGACTGAAGGCAGGAGAAGAAGATGGGGGTGACAGAGGATGAGATGGTTGGATGGCATCACCGACTCAATGGACATGGGTTTGAGCAAACTTCGGGAGATAATGAAGGATAGGGAAGCCTGTGTGCTGCAGTCCATGGGGTCACCAAGAGTGGGACACGACTTCGCAACTGAACAACAACAAAAGGGAAGCAGAAGGTGGCTCTGGCTTGCTTGCAATGCTTCTTAAAAAATAGGGTGTCCTGGACATTTCCTCTGCCAGGGCCCAAACCTGATCCTGAGGGCACCAAGTGGAATGCAAGCTCCACAGAGTAGAGACTTTTGTCTCAATCACACTGCAAGCCCAATGCCTAAACAGTTATCTGAGACATGATCTGTGCTCAACACATACTTTTAAATAAATGGATAAAGGAAGGAAGGAATCAACTAACAAACTGAGGGACTTCCCTGGAGATGCAGTGGTTAAGACTCCATGCTTCCACTGCAGGGGGCATGGGTTCGATCCTGGTCAGCAAACTAAGATCCTGCATGCTGAACGGTGCAATCAAAATAAATAAATAGACATATAAATAGTAGTGTTAGTCACTCAGTCATGTCCGACTCTCTGTGACCCCACGGACTGTAGCCTGCCAGGCTCCTCTTCCATGGAATTCTCCAGGGAAGAACACTGGAGTGGGTTGCCATTCCCTTCTCCAGAGGATCTTCCTGACCCAGGGATTGAACCCGGGTCTCCTGCATTGTAGGCAGATTCTTTACCATCTGAGCTACAGATATATAAGTAAAAGACAGATAGACAGATAGATAAATAAATAGATAAATTAAAAAACTGAAATGCTTGCCTGGGGTAAAAAACTGAACAGTCACCTTGGTAAGGCGCCCCACCGGATAACCTGGGACTAATTCCAGGTGAAGAGGCCACACAGGGAAGTGCCCACCACTAAGCCCTCCCACGTGGACCCCACTGGGAACCCTGCCTGGGGACAATGGCCTACCCGTTGGCTGAAGAGCACCAGAAACGCCCAGCCTTGGCGCCCCAGTACCAGGGCAGTTAAGAGGGACTTTCACCACCAGCATTTCAAAACAGCTGCTTTGAACTTCCCTGGTGGTCCAGTGGTTTAGACTCCATGCTTTCAATGCAGGGGACACAGGTTTGATCCCTGGTCAGGGACCTAAGATCCCACATGTCATGGTATAACTAAGCCCATGCACTTTAATGAAGACTCAATGCAGCTGATAAGAATAATACAAAACAGCTGCTTTGCTGAAGTTGTTTAGAAACATTTCATCCTTTTCTCAAGACTCATGTTTTTTAAAAAAGGAAAATAAACACATCTGCTATCCTTTCTAAATACCCTGCTGTTTAAGTAGTGGCTAACCAGGACATTCAAAACAGTTAAACCTCAGTCTTGTGTTTTTGCTGAAGTCTCTCTTAGTTTGCTACTATTAAAAGCACACACGGATGCCAAATAAATCTATCATGTTTGAAGGTATCATCTACCTGTTGCCTTTAGGGCCAAGGTACCATATATTTTCAGTGTTTAATAACAAAGGCCCTTAAAAAAATTTTAAAACAAAAAAAATTGCCCTTAGAAAATTGGAAAAGATACGTCATAAAAGAAGGTACGTGAATGGAGAGAGACTCAGCATCATTCGTCATGAAAGAATTGTAGATTTAAACCACAATGAGATTCTACCACCTACCAATGACAATTCCAGGTGCTGCCGAGGATATGGACACCCACGTACACAGTAGGTGGGAGTGTAAGACAGTATACCCACTGTGGAAAAGTCTGAAGGTTTCTTTCAAACAAGTGACCCATCAGTTGCATTTACCCAAGAGAAATGAAAACACTGTTCATACAAAGATGTGTGCATGAATGTTCAGTTCTTTGGCCAATATTCAAACTAGCCAAAAAAAACCTGAAAACAACCCAAATGTTCATCAACAGGAAAACGAACATATTGTGGTAGTCCACACAAAGAACATATTCAGTAATAAATAACAAACTTCAGACGTATGTGATAATATGAATCTTACATGATGCTAACAGAAGAACCATATACTGGTATGAAATATACTATATGAAATCTGGACCAAAGTAACGTACACAACAGACAACAGATCAATGGTTTCCTGAGGTGGGAAGGATGAGGGAACTTTTCTGGAGTGATGAAAAAGTCTTGTGTCTTGACTGGATGATGGTTTGTCAAATTCATGAAACCATACACTTACAATGGTACCTTTTATTATATGTAAATTATATCTCAATAATAAGCTGTTAAAATTTTTTTTAAAAAGTGAGGGATTTTTTTAACTGGACTAGGGGAAAAGATGAGAAGTGTATTAAGTGGTTGTGTTGTCCTTGGTAAAAAAAAATCATTAAACTGGATGTCTTACGTTGGTAACAACTTTTAAACCATGATCTAATAATTGCCAGCACTTGCTGCTTACTAGACACTATTCTAAGTGCTCTACTTATTCTATTTTATCTCCACAAACACTTTAAAAGACAATGCTATTATTGTTTAAGTCTACCTAGAACTATTACATTGAAGTACAGAGAGATTAAATAACATAGCTAGAGTTATAGCCAGATTCTGAATCTAGACTCCTCATGTCAGAGATACTGCTAGACTCTTCGCCATTGCTTTCTATCTTTCAGAGAACTTTAATGAGATTAATATCAGAGTAAACCAAGTTTCTATTATTTATGATATCAAATAAAACTGAGAGTGAAAGTCTAGGATAGCTAGTTTGGCCAACACTCAACACAGTATATTGGGTCCATTTTTTCCCCAAATTTTTATGAAATCCTCTTGGTTCCTTTATACGTTTATTTCCTAAATAAGTCTATTTTTATTTGTCAAGGAAGATAGGTAATTACTTACTGAATCGAAGACAAATTCCTAAGAGGCTGCACTAGAGCAGATTTCTGCCTCTGTTAAGAAGGGTGTGGTCAGGGTCCAGCAGCCAGCAGTGAAGAAAATGGAATTGGTCAAGACAAAGGAAAAAAGCAGTAAGAGGAAAGAGTAAGCAACCACAAGATCAGCTAAGAATATTTTTCAAAGTGCCACATATATTCAAGCATCATAGGTATGCCTTGCCGCTGTTCAGAGCTGAACATGAGATTTCACATGGTCTAATGCTCTAGTGTTTTTTAAAATGTAACTTTGGGACACTTTTATATAACAAGTCTGGAGTGACTTTTTCATCACTCCAGAAAAGTTCCCTCATGCCCTTTGAAGTCATCCTTTCCACCCCAGGCAACCACTGATAACAGCAATCAAACTTGACCTTTAGAACACATTTCTTATAAGAAAGGAGAAAAGACTGAAGTTACATTCCATTCAACCACTTTTAAATGCATTCAAGGTTGATGACCAGGAAGGCAGCAGGAGGTGTGACAGAGAAAGCCCTGATCCAGGAGGCCTGGGTTCAAATCTCACACCACCACTTGCCGCTCTGTGATTCTGGGCAAGTCAGTTAACCTCTCAGAGCCTATGTCAGAATTTCCAAAATGGGTTTAAGCATAACTACTTTATAGGCGGATTACTATCAATATATTTGAAATCAGTGTTGGTTGATACAAATTTGAGTTTTAGCATCTTCATTTGTCAAGTCAGGGGACTGGATAAGACTCTTGTTCTTTAGACCTCTAAAATCCTGATTCTATTGCAGCATTCTTCCAAGGTGTGCCCCAGGGAACCCTGGCTCTATGGACTATTCAGTGTTGCTAGGAATAAAAGGATCTTTTTGGTTTCATTAAGGGTGTCTTTCTATGCCAGTCCAGGCAAAATTACACAGAAAATTACACAGCAGTGGCAGAGCCAGAACCAGAAACCACATCTCTGGCTCCCGGTCCACTTGCCAATGGCCACTGGATGAACAGATGACAGCCTGTGAGCAGACAAGCTGCTGCTCTTCTGTTAAAACAGCCCTGAATGGGACGTGGGTCTTCCTAATCCCTAAATCTAAGACCTAGTCTCCTAATCCCTAAATTTAAGACAGCCTCATCCCCCTGTCTCCTCTACCTCTGCACAAGCTATGGTGCTACTGACACACGTCCAAGGACCCCTTGGCTCCACAGCCCCACAGGGTCCCTGACTGCCTCCTACCTGCCCACTCGGACTCCTTTTCCTCTTCCTGTCCCTTTTGTATATATTTGGCTTCCTCTCCTAAATGCTTTAAATTACATCTCCAGCTGGTTATCCTGCTAGCAATTCAAACACAGGTTGTTCAAAAATACTTTCATTGCCCTCCCCACCTCCACCCCAGATGTCCTTCTGAGTCCCCCATTTCTGCAAATCCATCAACCATGCTCCAAGACATTCAGGGACAAAAACTCCAGGATATAGGTTTTTTCCCTTTTTCTTCTTTGCTGGCCTTCAGTTGCCAAGTTTTCCACAAAATTTCCCCAAGCCGTGTCCTTCTTTGGGCTTCCCTGGTGGCTCAGGGGTAAAGAATCCGCCTGCAACGCAGAAACCACAGGAGAAGCAGCTTCAATCCCTAGGATGGGAAGATCCCCTGGAGGAGGAAATGGCAGCAAACTTCAGTATTCTTGCCTGTAGAATTCCACAGACAGAGTAGCCTGGAGGGCTACAGTCCATAGGGTCACCAAGAGTCGGACACGGCTGAAACAACTTAGCACACACGTACGCACATGTCCCTCTTTGCACATCAACGTCATAGCCCTGGATGAATTTCTTTAACTTCTCCTGGGCTAAACCAATACTCTCTGACTGCTGCCAAGTCAATCATTTCCAAGCACACATCCAATAATGCCCCTCTCCTGCCCTAAAACACGCCACAGCTCCCGTGCACACACGATGAAAGCAGGCGTCACGGTTTTCTAGAAGGTAATGGCGGCTTCCACTTCCCGTGCCATGTGAACTCCCTGGGCAGGCTCTGTGCTTCCGTGTAAGAGGTACTTTACCTGCTCCCAGGCCCCCGCAGCCTCATCTCCTTAAAGTCCCTGCTGGAGCCATTCTCCACCCCAGGGATCCTTTCTCCTCTCAGGACCCCCTCAGTTCAGGACGGCCACTCCCTTCAGTAGCCCTCCTGAGTCCTCGGGGCCAGAAGCGATCTCTCCCACCTCTGAGCCCTCCTAGCTCAGCGTTGTACCTTTCTAACAGTGCTTCCTTCCTTCCTGATTTGTGTTTTTATTGTACATGCCCCTAATGCACGTGTCTCATTTACTTGTGCATAACAGGTGTTCCAGAGACACTTAATAGATGGAACTGAAAAAGAAAACAGACTCCTGCTTGGAAAACTTGGAACTAGAAACACCCACCCCCACTAGCTGGACAACTCTTTCCTTAGCAAACAAGTTGATCAAACAGACACCTAATTCGTGGCGAAAAAGGAAGTGACTTCAGCCCTTTCTGTAAACAATGGTCTACTGCATATCACTGTAGAATTCTGTTTAAATTTTTATGCTAAAATAATTTTAGACATACAGTAAGTTGCAAAGATAGTACCGTGAGCTCCTGTATACCCTCTACCCAAATTCTTTTAATGAAGTATTAGGGTACATTTATCAAAAATAAGAAATTAACAATGATACACACACTTAACTAAACCATATATCTGTATGTGTGTTAGTTGCTCAGTCATGTCTGACTCTTTGGGACCCCATAGACTACAGCCCACCAGGCTCCTCTGTCCATGGAATTCTCCAAGCAAGAATATTGGAGTGGGTTGCCATTCCCTTCTCCAGGGGATCTTCCGGACCCAGGGATCAAACCCTGGTCTTCCGCATTGTAGGCAGATTCTTTACCAACTGAGCTACCAGGGAAGCCCTAACTAAACCACATACTTTATCAGAATTTCCCGTTTCCCTTTGTTATTGTTCAGTCCCTCAGGCCTGTCCAACTCCACAACCCCATGGACTGCAGCAAGCCAGGCTTCCCTGTCTTTCGCTATCTCCTGGAGTTTGCTCAAACTCATGTCCATTGAGTCGATGATGCCATTCAACCATCTCATCCCTTGTCGTTCCCTTCTCCTCCTGCCATCAATCTTTCCTGCATCAGGGTCCTTTCCGGTTTCCCTACTGAAGTCCTTTCCTGTTCGAGAATCCAATCGAGGATACCACAATTCGTTTAGTAAGCTACAGTTTTAACATTCATAATTAGTAGAAAAAGTATAGAAAAAGTAACAAAGGAGGAGGGGAGAGAGGCAGAAATAGTCTTTCAAACCTATTTCTCGTTTCTACAATGTCAGACAAGGCCATTAACTAGCGTGAGGGAAAGGAGGAGCCCGTTTACCAGCTTGTCCACAACCTGCGGAGTTTCTCGAATTTGCGCAGCTGCGTCCTGGGGTCTGGCTCCCCCAGATCCTTGGTGGATCCACCCTCCCCAGGATCTTTGGCGGGTGAAGAACGGAGAGCGGGGCACGGCGAGCGGGACCCTGGCCGATTCAAGCCGCCCCTGTCTCGCCCCCACGCCCCCTAAGCGCGCTCACCGGGCGCGAGCCTCCTCGCCGCGCGCGCCGCCGCCCCTGCCGCCACGCGACCGCGCGGCGCGGCCCCGAGCGGGAAGGCGGGCGCGGCGCCCGGGTCCCCGGCCCCGCCCGCTGCCTCGGCGCCACCGTCTGACTCTCCGGTTAGGATGCGGGGACTAAGAGCCCTCTGCGACTGGGACACACATAATGTCCCCAGATACAGCGCAACCGAGTTATAAATAATAGCTCGAGACCTCGAGAAACGACGAGGCCGTGTGCGCGTCAGTGAAAGTAAAATGAACCGGTTCAAACCTTAAGCCTCTAGGAGTCGCTCAAGAGAAGGATGGAGCTGAGCTGTAGCGGGGCTTTCGAAGAAAAGAAGGGTTTCAGAGCCGAGGAATGAGGAGAACTTGCAGGCCAAAGGAACTGCCAGGGCGAAGGCTAGGCAGTGGGAGGGAACCAGAGGGCAGGGCCCGGAGAACTGCTACTGAGGAGATCCATTCCTGTGAATTTCCTGAGAAAGACCCTACCTCCCTTCAGCCCCACCCAAAATGCCAGTCATTAGCTTCCTCACCTGGTGCAATGATTTTGGTATTTCCTAATACCCGACAAGGGCTTCCCAGGTGGCTCAGTGGTAAAGAATCTGCCTGTCAACGCAAGAGACGGGAGTTCAATCTCTGGGTCAGAAGGATCCCCTGGAGGAAGAAATGACAACCCACTCCAGCATTCTTGCCTGGGAAATCCCATGAACAGAGGAGCCTGGTGGACTACGCTCCATAGAATCGCAAAGAATCAGACACGACTGAGCACACACGCATGCCACCCTGTAGTAGGTGATGTGGACCTCTCCGTGGGCATGTCTGGTAGAATCTGTCTTGGTTAAGAGGTGCATGCGCACACGGGGGAGGGCCCTACCACGAGGGCAAGACTCTGAGCCCTCCCACCTGTCTATCCACACATACCTTTTCCGCCTATGAACACTTGTTTCACTACTTTAGGTCTCTCCGTGGGAATTCACTTCTACACAGGTGACGGGCCAGGGCCTTGTCACTAGCCACAGGTTCCCGGTGGTCTAGTGACTGGGATTCAGTACTCTCACTCCCAGAGCCTGACTTTCAGTCTCTGGCCAGGGAATCTAAATCCTGCTTCAAGCTGCTACAGTCTGAGGCCACCTGAGATCACATTGTATGTGTTCATCCCTCCACTAATACCACACTGACTGACTTTACTGTTTACAGCAAATCTTGAAATCAGTTACTTTAAGTCTTTCGACTTGGTTCTTCTTCATCATTGTCTGGTTATTCTAGTTTCTAGAATATAAATTTTAGATTCAGCTTATCAGTTTTTATTTTAAAAATATGTTGGAATTTAATTTATACATCAATTTGGAGAAAACTGACATATTAATAATACTGAGTCTTGAAATTCATGAACACGGTGTGTGCATGCTAAATTGGTTTAGTCGTGTCCAACTCTTTACGACCCTATGGACTGTAGCCCTCCAGGCTCCTCTGTCCATGGGATTCTCCAGGCAAGAATACTAGAGTGGGTTTCCATATCCTCCTCCGGGGCATCTGGACATGTCTCCTGCATTGGCAGGTGGGTTCTTTACCACTAACACCACCTGGGAAGTCCACAAACGTGGTATATCCACCTATTTGGATATCTTTTGATTTCTCATTTTAGTTTTCTGCATGCAGTTTGCACATATTTTGTTAGATTTAGACCTAAAGTATGTAATGCTTTTTAAAATTATGATATTGTTTTAATTTCCAATTGTTTGTCATTACTGTATGGAAATGCATTCTTTTCTGTATTGGTCTTGTATCCTGTGACCTTACTAATGTGACTTATTCAAGTAGCTTCTGTGTGGATTCTCTTTGGAATTTCTGCATAAACAATGCTAACTGAGAATAGTTCATTTATTCCTTTAAGCTCTGTACATCTTTTATTTTCTTGCTTAATGAACTGCCTAGGACTTCCAGGATGACCAATTTGCTTTTTATTCACTAGTCTCACTTAACAAATTATATTTTTCTAATCTCCCCTTCCATAAAAATAAACTGCTTAAAAAATAAACCTCTGGATGGATTTTAGGGATCCGTAAATCTTTTAAAAATATAACATTTTGTTAGTATGTAGATCTGTATTTCCTTGAAGGAAGTGGGTTCATAGCTTACATGACTGTCAAAGGAATTTATATCATCAAAAGGATTAAGGAACTAAATCTTTAGTAAAAGCACAGGCATAATTTCCATGATCTTGTTTTTCACATACAGAGCAACCAGAGTTATTAAGAACAGGGTTTTGCTTTTTGACTGTGCCATGTGGGATCTTAGTTCCACAACCAAGGATCAAACACATGGCCCCTGTGGTGGAAGCTCAGAGTTTTAACCACTGGACTGCCAGGGAAGTCCCCCAAGACAAGTGTTTTTTCCACCTTGCCCTCTCCCCGCTCAACTGGAAAGAATAAATAGTTCTCTGCAGACTTGACTCTTGTGTTAACCACAAATTCAAATGTTGTTAGGCACTGGTGGTAGGACATGCTTAGAATGCAGAAGAAATATAGCCCCACTAAGGCCAATACCTTATTTCAAAGCCCACAAAAATAAAAATATACCAAGAAGGGCATAAGGGGGGAAAATGACTGTTTATGCACATGTCAAAACTTATTAAGACACTTTCAAACCTGTGCTCCCTGCAGTGGAAGCACAGAATCTTAACTACTGGACCACAAGGGAAGTCCCAGGACACTTTTGAGAAACTGAATAAATCATGTTAAGAACTCTCATTCACAGAAATACAAAATGATTAAAAATTTGCCACACTTTTATCTCCTTAAGTTTGGTTTACATCACACTGCCTATTTAAACAAAAAGTTTACAAGTAGATTTGGACAAAACCAGAGACAAACAATAAGTAGGTTTATTTTTAAGACTTTTTTTCCAAACAACTATAAATGTTAAAGCATTGTCATGAAAGAATTACATGAAAAGCTTGTCCTGAAATTAATAAGCATATTTATATTTGTAAGAGTCTTACAATGTATATAGTTCTGTATTAGATTCAATTATTTGTTTTGTTGAAGGAACATCTTATTATGAGACAATGTTAGTGTTAGGATGGATAATTAGTAGAAATCACTTGACAAGAGAATTTAGTGAATCCTAGTGAAAAAAATATTGTCTTTTCCAAACAGATTAGTGGGAATTCCCTGGTGATCCAGTGGTTAGGACTCCATGCTTCCACTGCATGGGCCATGAGTGGGTTCGATCCCTGGTCAGGGAACTAAGGTCCCACAAGCTACATAGATTGGCCAAAACAAACAAACAAAAAAGTATTAGGGATCCAAAGGAAGATATACAAATGACTAACACATGGAAAGATGCTCAACATCATTGGTCATTAGAGAAATGTATCAAAACCAAAATGAAGCTACGACTGTGTATCTATAGGATGGCTATTAGGTGAACAGTAGCAAGGTTGGCAAGGATATGGAGAATTAGATCCCCAACACATGGATGGTGAGAATATAAAGTAATGCAACCACTTTGGAAAACATTTTGGCATATCCTCAAAATGCTAAACTCAGTTGCAATATGGCCTAGCAATCTCCCTCTTTGCTATATCCGAGAGAGTTGAAAACATACATCCACACAAAACTTGTACACTAATGTGCATAAAACCTAATACCCAAAATGGATACTATGCTGCTGATGGAACAGATAAACAAAATGTGGAACAGCCATACAGTGGAATAAATGAGGTACTCATTAAGGCTTCAACATGGATGATCATGAAAACACTATACTAAGTGAAAGAAGCCAGATACGAAAAACCACATATTGTATGATTTTATTTATATAAAATCTCCAGAATATGCAAATCTATAGCAACAAAGTGGACTAGTGATAGCAAGGGGCTAGGAGAAGGGAGCAACAGTTAGAACTGGACATGGAACAATAGACTGGTTCCAAATAGGAAAAGGAGTATGTCAAGGCTGTATATTGTCACCCTGCTTATTTAACTTATAGGCAGAGTACATCATGAGAAACGCTGGGCTGGAAGAAGCACAAGCTGGAATCAAGGTTGCCAGGAGAAAATATCAATAACCTCAGATATGCAGATGATACCACCCTTATGGCAGAAAGGGAAAAGGAACTAAAAAGCCTTTTGATGAAAGTGAAAGAGGAGAGTGAAAAAGTTGGCTTAAAGCTCAACATTCATAAAACTAAGATCATGGCATCTGGTCCCATCACCTCATGGGAAGACAGTGGAAACAGTGTCAGACTTTATTTTTTTGGGCTCCAAAATCACTGCAGATGGTGACTGCAGCCATGAAATTAAAAGATGCTTACTCCTTGGAAGGAAAGTTATGACCAGCCTAGATAGCATATTAAAAAGCAGAGACATTACTTTGACGACAAAGGTCCGTCTGGTCAAGGCTGTGGTTTTTCCAGTAGTCATGTGTGGATGTGAGAGTTGGACTACAAAGAAAGCTGAGCGCCAAAAAATTGATGCTTTTGAACTATGGTGTTGGAGAAGACTCTTGAGAGTCCCTTGGACTGCAAGGAGATCCAACCAGTCCATCCTAAAGGAGATCAGTCCTGGGTGTTCATTGGAAGGACTGATGCTGAAGCTGAAACTCCAGTACTTTGGCCACCTCATGCGAAGAGTTGACTTGTTGGAAAAGACCCTGATGCTGGGAGGGATTGGGGGGCAGAAGGAGAAGAGGATCACAGAGAATGAGATGGCTGGATGGCATCACCAACTCGATGGGCATGAGTTTGAGTAAACTCCGGGAGTTTGTGATGGACAGGGAGGCCTGGCGTGCTGCGATTCACGGGGTTGCAGAGTCGGACATGACTGAGCGACTGAACTGAACTGAACTGAGGAGAAGGGAAGAATGGGAAGTGACTGCTAATAGGTATGGGATGTTTTTTGGTTGGGGTGATGAAAGTGTTACAGAATGGGGTAGTTGCACAATCTTGTGAATACGATTTCTAAAATGGACTGTACACTTTAAAATAGCGGATTTTATATGTGAATTACAGCTTAATAAAGAATAGGAAGGACTGTATGTTCTAAGATGGTATATCTAAAATATATTAAATGAAAAAAAAAAGATGGAACAGTTTGCATGGTATGCTATCATATGCTTAAAAAAAGCACACACACATCCAAACCAGTAACATTCTTTCCTAAAGGGAGGTAATCCAGCAGTGACTAAAGAACAGGGTGGCCTGAAAGGGAAGCCTACAGATCTTCCTTGACTTATGCCAGGGTTACAGCCTGATAAATCTATCATAAGTGAAAATATCCTAAGTAAAAAATGTGCTTAATACACCTGACCTACCAAACATCACAGCTTAACCTAGCCTACCTTTTTTTTCCCCCACACACTGTGGAATGTGAGATCCTAGTTCTGCAACCAGGGGTGAACCCACACGCCTAGCAGTGGAAGCTCAGAGTCCTAACCACTGGATGACCAGGGAAGCTCCCATCCTAGCCTAGCTTAAATATGCTCAGAATACTTACATTAACTTACAATTGGGCAAAATCATCTTAACATAAAGCATATTTTATAATAAAGTGTTAACTGTCTCGTAATTTATTGACTACTGAACTGAAAGTTAAAAGTAGAACAGTTACATGGTACAGAATGGTGGAAAGTTTTTTCAGTTGTTTACCCTCATTATCACCCGGCTGACTGGGAGCTGCAGCCACCCCACTCCCCACCATCACAGGTAACAGGCTGCATGCAGATCGCTAGCCCAGGAAAAGATAAAAATTCAAAGCATGATTTTGAGAGAGTCAATTCCTGGGTAGGTTGATAGTAAGTCCAGGGTCCCTGAGGAAAAGAGGGAATTCTCAAGGAGGAGGAATGGACAAACGTTTTTTTCTACATTCCTTAGTGAAAATCTCATGGCCAGAGGAGCCTGGTGGGCTGCAGTCCATGGGATCCGGGTCCTGCAGGACTGAGTGGCTAACACTCAGTTACTTAGTAAGGATTATATAACAACAATGTATCCAGCTTGAGGACAGTTTCTCCTTCTTGAAAACCTTCTGGCTAATCCTGTTACCTTAAAATGTAAATTATGGGAGTGGTCTAGGAAGATCTTTACAAACTTGAGACATTCTTTTGATTTATTGTAATAACTAATTTTAAAAGTATGTAACTCTCTTGCTTAGACTATTCTGATGTCTGTGTCAGAAGCTTTCTCTGTCCTTTTGATACTTTACTAACACTCTGCTACACAAAAGCTCTTGAGTGATCAAGCCTGGTCCCTGGTCCCGGAAGCTAAATCTTCTTCAGAGATCATGAATCAGACATCATTCACCATAAGCTATCAATTTCTAGTGTGTATGTTCTCGCTTTTGCTCCATCATAAAGTCAAAACATCCTAAGCTGAAACATTTTAAGTTGGGCACCATCTGTATATGCTTTTGAACATTTTGAATCTATACAGAGTGCAAAATGAAAAGAAAGAAAGAAAAAAGAAAAATGGAAAATTGATGCTTTATCTTTAACCTGTGTTTTATTTTAAGAGATCATCTTGATTTTCTTATGTAATAAACTTTTACAGTTTTAACTCTCAATCCTTAATAGTATTATTCATTATATTCGAGTTTAGCTTTCTCATAGAGAAAAAAACCCAAACATAAACCTTTATACTATCCACCTCCTAGTCTAACAGCACAATTTCAATAAGAAAGTTTTACTGATAACTGGATAATTTATGTGACATTAGCAGAGAGATATCAAGAGTGATTGTGCAGTGGCCATTCTTGTTAAGAACTGTGATCTTTGACCCACTGCTCAATCCATTTCAGTATCTGATTGATATTATCCTCTAGATCTTCTGGTTTATTGCTTGGCAGTTGATGCACTATTTCTTCCTTGTAGGATGCTAAGGCTTCTTCATGAAGAACTTGAAAAATTTCACACTGAACATTATCTTTTAATTTCTTTTCATTATAACCCCTAGAAGGCAAAGAGGAGATAATCTGAATGGCATTAATTAGTTTTAGGAACAAATTAGAAACTGGACACTTTTGAACCTATACACTTTTTGAACACATGAAAAATCACACAAAAATACTTCTTAGTCTCTTTACCTGGAAATAATAGGTTGGCATTCCTCCCCCTCCAATTTGTCAGCCATTCAATTAGCAAACATCTACTTACCTCGAGCCAGATGCCCAGCTATGAGACAGTCTATAGTTATGGTTCTAAATTTTAAAAGTTAGAGGAATTAAGATATAGACAGATATAACAAATAAATGCATATAATAAAATAAAATGCACATGATAAAGAATATCATATACTAATTGGGTACTAGATCACACAGATGCATCTGTAGTTTACCAGTTCCAAAGACACTGAAAAAATTAACTTGTATAATCTTTTTTTTTCATTTATTTTTTTTAGTTGGAGGCTAATTACTTTACAATATTGTAGTGGTTTTTGTCATACATTGACATGAATCAGCCATGGATTTACATGTGTTCCCCATCCCGATCCCCCCTTCCACCTCCCTCCCCAATAACTTGTATAATCTTTAGGAAGATATAAATTATCCAACTAGCTAGTGAAATGAGTAAGGAAAATTCAGACTCAAATTAATCCAATTTTGTAACAACCAAAATTAGATTGAACTACTCAAAAGGTGATTAACTTTATGAAAAGACAGCCCATAGCGTGGGAGAAAGTTCTTGCAAATCTTATATCTGATAAGGGACTTATATCTAAAATACATAAAAAAACTTACAACTTAGTAAAAAAGGCCAAATAACCCAATTAAAAATTGGGCAAAAGGTCTAAATAGATATTTTTCCAAAAGATATACAAATGGCCCATAAGTACATGAAAAGGCACTCAATATCATTAGACATCAAGGAAATGCAAATGAAAAGCACAATGTGATACTACTTCACATCCACTAGGATGGCTACAATCAAAGATAATAACAAGGATGTGAAAATACTGGAGGCTTCATACACTACTCCTGGGAATGTAAAGTGGTGCAGTCACTGTGGAAAATGTCTGACAGTTTCTCAGAAAGTTATACATAGCTATTTAACATGTGACCCAGAAACCCTATTCCTAGAAAAACTTCAATACCCAAGATAAATGAATGAATGCATAATGTTCACAGAAAAATACATGCATGAATGTTCATAGCAGCATTATTCATAATTGCCAAAAAGTTGTAACAACCCAAATGTCTATAATCTGATAAACAGATAAATAAAATGTGGTATATCCATATAATGGAATATTATTTGGCAATAAAAAGAAAAGAAGTACCAGTACATGCTACAATACAGATGAACCTTGAAAACATTATGCTAAATAAAAGAAGTCAGACAGAAAAGATCACATTTTGTGTGATTTCATTTATATAAAAAGTCCTGAATAGGCAAATCCACAGAGAAAGAAAGTAAATGACTGGTTGCCCAGGACTGGGGACTGAGGGGAGATGAGGAGTGACCGCTAATGGGTATGGGTTTTTCTGAGGTGGGGAGGTCGTGAACATTGTAAAAAATTGGTTATAATAATGGATATACAACTCTGTGAATACACTGAAAACCACTGAAGTGTATGCTTCAAATGGGTTGTATAATTCATATGGTATGTGAATTTATTTCAATAAGGTTTTTTCTTTAAATAGGTTTTTTCATTAAAAAAAATTAAATAAGTGATTAATTTTTTCAATGGTTAAAAACAAGACTGCCTTTCTCATACTTTAATCTTTATTTACATAACATTTTAATTTTGAATAAAAATGTTAAATGGTTTTTGAGAAGAGGCATATTTACCATATTGTCTCTATTACTTCTCTGTTCAAATATTCTTAATGGCTTTTCCTGCCTAAAGAAAGATGATGAAAGCTTCAGGTATTATTCCCACCCAACTTTCCCTGTATATTTCATACTATATATTTTTGTGCAAGGATTAACTTCTCTTGTGTCTCAGATGGTAAAGAATCTGCCTGCAATGCAGGACACCCAGTTTTGATCCCTGGGTTGGGAAGATCCCTTGGAGAAGGAAATGTCAACCCACTCCAGTCTTTTTTCCTGGTGAATTCCATGGACAGAGGGAGCCTGGCAGGCTACAGTCCATGGGGTCGCAAAGAGTGCGACTCACACACACACACAAATTCAATGGTGTTCAGTCAGAGCTGACTATGACACTGAGAACACAAATTCTGAACCTGACCTTAGTTAGGCAAACTTGTGGAATTTTCCTTCCAGAAACTTCTCTAAATTCCTTTAAAATTTCCCCTTTGCCACAGCTTGAATCAAAAGACAGTTGGTAAATGTTTTCCATAAAACTTTGCTTTTTTGGTTTTTCTGGATTAAGCCTGATGCTCTCTTGGAAAGGAAGAACTCAAATATATTGTGAAAGGTTAATTTATCTTGTTAGTTTTTCTAAGTGTTCTCATTTCTATTGTGAGGATGATTTAAGTGGGTAATGTCCATTCCATAGCAAAGAATATGCTGTTGTCTTGGCTGTTTTCCTAGAGAAGCATTACATTAGGAAAAGCATGACTAAATAGCATTGCTATACAGTACTTTTTACTGAATCAGACTGCCAGTTAGGCTCTTCATTTACTCAGAAATTACTGCTTGTGTTTTACAAATGCATCTTTTTCTCTTAGGTTCAGAATGTTGGTCTATACAAACTTGGTTTATGATGGGAACAAAATATCAAGTAGTCACATTTTCAAATAGAACCTTTTTGATGTTAGTATTTGCCAACTTCAGGAATCTGAGTAAAAGTTTATACAATACTTTAAGAATTTAATGTTTTTCCTTTCTTACCTATTTTCAAGTCTTTTGTACAAAATACTGTTATCTGTTTTCAGCACAAATACTATATGAAACCAGCGTTCAGGGAAGAAATCACAGCCATGGTAATCAACAATAACTCCACCTTCACTCATCTGGTTTTCTAACTCATCAACTACCTGTAAGAAAGGGAAAAAATAAAGATGAATACTCTTTTAAAAACTGAGGTAAAAAAATAATAAAGTAAATAAGCTAAAAAATATTATCACCTCAGTATGCAATCAATTAAAAAAAAAAACCTGAGGTCAACTCTCCTATTAAATTTTTTAAATGTATACTTTATTAACAAAATTGTACTTACTCTATCTTCATCTAAAATGGGACAGTCATATTCTTCATCATAGCCATCATATAACTGCCCTAAAAGAGATTTACATTGGAATATTAAAGTAGTCTTCTCTTGGTAACTTTCAGTAATTTTCAATTACTTTTTTAGAGATAAGAGAGGGCATTAATACAAGTGTCACATGGACACTGAATATAATGAGCAATGCTGATAAATTAGAATTTTGTCTAGAAGGAAATCTGGGTAACAGTGTATCTGCAACCACTTTAGCTATTGATGGTTTCAAAACTGAAACCATCTACAGAGAACCAACGTCGGTATTTGTACTGTTATAAGAAGAAAACATTAGTTTTGTTGAGCTACAGATTGGTGGTGAGAGGGATACAAACACTCACGTACATTAACAGCAGATTAAGTTCCAAACTTATTAGGCCAAGGATATGAAACTCATTAAAAGCAACAACTGGCGCTTGATCCCATGCATGAACCCTCTGTCACTGAGGTCACAAATGCATGGGGCTTGGGGAAGGAAAGTCAGTATACAGATGCTCTTGAACGTCTAGATTTCCAGCATCCCCAAAAGCCAAGGGTTAAACTTCAGAAGGTAAAACAAGAATGATGGGGGCAGGCATAAAGAAGGCAAACTTAAATCTAACATAAAAACTTTCCAGCAAATTAGTTTTTCTTTCAAATGAAGTGTGTCTTAAGGAGGTGAGACATACCAATCCCACCCTCACCCTGAACCCCTAGGAGGTATGTACTCTAGAGGCAGACTTAGATCATCCTTTTAGCCATCTCAAAAAGCATGCTATAGTCTTCTACCTCTTCCCCTTAATAATCTGGCACAGGTTGAAATAAGCTTAAAATGAGCATAAGTTCTGAAGTGACCAAAGGGTGGTCCCTGAGGGTTAGTGGGAGCACAGAGGCATTTTTTTTTTTTTTAATCTGTATACCAGCTTTATTTATTTATTTATTTTATTATTATTATTATTTTTTTATTAATTGGAGGCTAATTACTTCACACAGAGGCAGTTTTAACTGTCTTCCCGGGAGGGTCTGTGGATGGATTCTCAGCACATAAACCACTTCTCTGGCACCCTAGTGTGACCGCTGACTTCCTGGGTTACTGTGCAGCTACCAGAAACTCTTACCTGCTAAAAAGTTAAACTGTCTTGGTGTGGGGAAAACTGGTTAACAATACAGAAAATAATCTAAACCCTTACTTTACACCACAAATTCTAGGTGGATTACAAAGTTAATTACTACATTCCAAAGATAACTAATGGAAAACTAAACTTACAAAGGAATGATTCATTTGAGTTTGTGAAAAAAAATAACTGATTCAAATAAATAAAATGTTAAATCTCTGAAGAATTTGTTTTTTAAATAGCAGGGAGAAATATTTATACTAGGACAAAGGACTGAAATGTAGATTATATAAATATCTTGAAAAAAGTAACTTAGTAACAAGAAAACAATTCACACATAATGGAAAAGATAATTAGTAAACAATACATGAAAAAAAGCTGGAAGTTCCCAGCTACTAAAGAGATGCAAATTTAAATGAGCCTTTTTATAACTGTTACATTATGTATTTAGTAAATTGACTCTGAAAATGTGCAATTATTTTTTAGAATCAACAGTACATTTTATTACACATCTTAGATTCATACATTTCAAATATGCTTTTAAAGCTTAAGTTCAATACAAAATAAAAAACTGTATACACAGCAGCAGTTCTCAGGCACAGCATCTAGGGGACCGGAGCAGGCTTTTCCCGAGCATGTTGTAGACGGTATGTTATGAGCCATGCCATCGGAATGATTCCTTCTGACCTAGCTGCCCTTTTTGATTGGATTTTATTACAGTGAACAGCTTTAGAAGGTATAATATTGCTAGTAGAAAAGATGACTTAAAATAAGTTAATAACCTGTATTTTCTTGAAGTCTTTAAGAGCTAAATGATCCCCTTTTCTCCTAATAGAGCTCCAAGATCATCTAATGAAAATAATATTGTCCAAAAAAAAAAAAAGAAAGAAAAAAATAAATAAATAAAAATAAAAATAAAAAAAAAAGAAAATAATATTGTCCATGAACTATCTGGAGCATCATCAGCCTAAGAACCACTGTTCATGGTTAGTCAACGTCTTCTGGCTTCACAGGAAGAGGTAATGATACGACGGACTTCTCAGTGTCCTTGGATGGTGCTTTCCTCACATTGTAAGCGTCCTCATCTGGCTCCCCGTTGCTCGCTGAATAGTACTCCTGACTATCCTGTACGTGCTGTAGCCTAGCTGCTTGTACATCTTGACAGCAACTTGGTTAGACACTCTTAGGAAGAGATCAAAAACCCACCCTTTCTTTCTGACATCTCCTCTAATAACTCCATAAGTTTAGCAGCCAAACCACGGTGCCGAAATTCTGGCGACAGAGCTGTAATGTGCCCATGCCCTTCTTCCCTTGCCACTGAGCCTTCTGCTTTGCCCATGGTATAACCCATTAGCTCTCCACCAGGGGCCTCTGCAACGATGAGATACTCTAGCCAGTGGGCGAGGTACTCTAAGTAAGGAATCCCATAAGTTTCTGTAATTGGACCCAAGTTAAATGTCGTTGAAGCAAAACAGGTCATCACACCGCTGCACCCATGGGAACCGGCTTACGGCAACATCGCACTGGCCCACCCTGGAAATCTGTAATTTTTTCAAGAAAAATGTCCTGTCCAGAGATTTTTTGACCTCTGAATTTCTAACCAGAAAAAAGTATAAAAGATGCTTTAAAATACTCAACAATAGTGAATTAGTTAAATCTTGTTTACTAACTGGCTGAAGTATGTAACTAAACTTAATAGAGTATTAGGTTGTTAAATTTCTCCATTATTTTTACATTACTTTATATATATATTATATATACATTTTTACAATGCCACAAAATGGAGAATACCTACTGCTGATTTTGTACTATGTGGGAATCTGGGGTAGATAAATGTTCCTTCATATTTTAAGTCCAGACTAGTAAAAAAATTTTTTAATATATGTTGTCTAAAATACAACTATAGCAGTATTAACTTTATTATTAAAAGTCTTTACATATTGCAATGCTGAAATGCAGGATTATTTTTTTTTTTTTCTATTTTTTTTTTTGCGACCCCCGTGGACTGCCGCCAGTCAGGCTCCTCTGTCCGTGGGATTTTCCAGGCAATAGTAGTGGAGTGGGTTGCCATTTCCTCCTCCGAGGATTTCTTAAAATCATGTTAATACATTTTAATAAAATAGTGTAACCCAAGCTTTCCAACATTCATTTCAAAAAACATTTATCAAACACCATGTCCAGTAATTACAGAGGAAATGAAGATATAATGGTGAACAAATTGAACACCAAGACCAACTCAGTCCTTCAACAGTTTACATTAATATGGGAGATCACAGACAAATAACCTGGAAATTGTAATATTTAATGCTGTAGATCATGGTGCTTTGGGAACAATAAGATGGGCATCTTTTAGGTAAGGAATATAAGCAGGATATTTGGGGAAGCTTCCTGGAGGAGGTAACTTCTAAGAAGAAACTTGAAGCTAAGGAAAAAAAGGTAGGTAAGATGATCCTTTATTCCCAGGTGGCTCAGTATTTAAACAATCAGCCTGCCAATGGAGACTCAGGAGACACAGGTTCAATCCCTGGGTTGGGAAGATCCCCTGGAGTAGGAAACGGCAACTCACTCTAGTGCTCTTGCCTGGAAAAAACTATGGACAGAGGAGCCTGCAGGGCTCGTCTGCAGGGTCACAAAAAGTCAGACACAACTTGGCAACTAGACGAGATACTGAGATTCAGCACTAATGGTCTTGAGGATGGTTCATGGGTACCAGGGACACAGTATCAACGGTCTTATGAATGGAATAGGGGTATCAAACGGAGTTTTTAAACGATCGAGATCAGAAGCCAAGTGCACCTGGGTAGCATGTGAATGCATTTGTATGTGTGGCGGGACAGGAATCAGGAGTGGACAGTCAGGGATGACTTCAGAGCATCGAAACATTAATTTGGAAATGTCCAGAACTATCCAGATGGTTACATCTAGTAGATGTCTAGAAATTGGGCTAAGTTTTAATTATAAATCTAAGAGTCACCAGCAAAAAGAACTGGCCAGTTCTGAGTCAATGAGATTACTAGATGGAGAGGCAGCATTACAAGATCACAGAGGAAAAGAGCTATATGGTGGGAAGGTGAGAATCAGATGAAAGGACTGGGATAGCAGTGTTGGTGAGAGGACAAGGAATAAGTTAGTTTCAAAGTCTTCCAGTGGTAGGTGATTAAAGAGAGGGGAAAAATGAGATACAGAGGTTAGAGTGGGGGCAGCAAGCTTCTTCTATAAAGGGCCAGACAATAAATATTTCAGAATTTACAGCCTACTCTTTAGCTAGTGGCTCCTACAAAACCAGCAGCAGCTCTCCAACCCTTGGGTTAGAAACACATCAAGATTTTAAGTGTTGTGGGCCAGGTATTTGAAATGCGTCTATTATCTAGATCCATGAGCATGCTGGGGTTAGGGACAGAGGCTGAAGATTGATAAACTAGTGGCAAAAAAATTTAAGGGTGCTAATAACAAGTGTAATTAAATGACTGCACATGGGAAAGGACAGTGAGTAATGCAGACTGAATGAACAGGGGTAAGAAAAGCAGTCTTGGTCCCTCCACATTCAGGACTCCCTATTGTTTTATTAAGCTTAATTCCCCACCTAATTTTTCCTGCTTTAGTTCTAAGCAACATAGATGGTCTCTTAAAAATACAGAAATTTGACATGATTACCAGGATGGCAATAAACTCCATTTAGACACATTCATTTAAAACCAGTTTTGTTTTGGTCTCATGACTTACAGCAGGTTTCTAAACCTGAAATACTACTGACATTTTGAGCTTGGCCATGAAACTAAAAGACACTTGCTCCTTGGAAGAAAAGCTGTGACCAACCTCGACAGCCATTAAAAAGCAGAGACATTTACTTTGCCAACAAAGGTCCATCTAGTCAAAGCTATGGTTTTTACAGTAGTCATGTATGGATGTGCGAGTTGGACTATTAAAGAAAGCTGAGCACCGAAGAATTGATGTTTTGAAGGGTGATGTTGGAGAAGACTCTTAAGAGTCCCTTGGACTCCAAGGAGATCCAACCAGTCCATCCTAAAGGAAATCAGTCCTGAATATTCAGTGGAAGGACTGATGCTGAAGCTGAAACTCCAATACTTTGGCCACCTGATGCAAAGAACTGACTCACTGGAAAAGACCCTGATGCTGGGAAAGACTGAAGGTGGGAGAAGGGGACAACAGAGGATGAGATGGTTGGATGTCATCACCGACTCAATGAACATGAGTTTGAGTAAGCTCTGGGAGTTGATGATGGACAGGGAAGCCTGGCGTGCTGCAGTTCATGGGGTCAAAGAGTCGGACACGGCTGAGTGACTGAACTGAATTCTGTTATGGAGATGGAGACTATCCTGTGAATTGCAGGATGTTCAGCAGAATCCTTGGCATCTACCCATTAGAGATCAGGAGAAAACCTCCCACTCTAGTTGTGACAAGCAAAAATGTCTCAGAATATCCCCTGAAGGACAAAATCACCTCACTGAGAAACAGTGCTTTGTAAAAGATTGAATGGTTTCCCTTAAAACATATTACCATTTGGGGAAAAATGAGGCGGCTGAATATCTCAAACTATCTCCTAGTTAGATTTTCAGATATATTCAAATGGCATCTGTGGGGGAAAAAAATCTGGTACATTTTGAAAAATCTGATAAAGCACATCATCTAACATGTTAAATCAGACCAGAGATCCTTTATCTGGCATAATAGGAGGAAAAACGTCCCATTTATAAGAGTCCATCTAACTAACTCATCAATAAAACACAGAGCGGTCAAGACCAGGCACCATCAAGGCACACGACTAAGATGGTTTGCGTGTAAGCAGAGACTCAGTGAAGAGGACAGCGTCTTACTGTGGGTCATCCTTGGTCCGGTGCTACTGTTGCTCTCAGTGCTATTCATAACAGATTATAATTTCATTAAGTTTAGGAACATTGAGTGGGTGAGAACTGGAAGACATGACTGAAATTGACCCCTGTATGTAACTCTGAGGAGGAAATGGCAACCCACTCCAGTATCCATGCTGGGAAAATCCCATGGACAGAAGAGCCTGGTGGGCTACAGTCTATCAGGTCGCAAAAGAGTCGGACATGACAGCGACAAGCACACGTGTGACTCTGAAATCACTTATCAAAAATAGTAAAGTTGCACAGGCAAAGGAACAAACCAGATTTCACATGGGTATAAAATGCAGAATGACAAGCTACACACAGTAGCAAATAAAGACCTAAGTTTTATCAACTATAATTTGAACACCAAACCTGGATTAAAAATATAAGCATGATACTCGTTTATAGTATCAAGAATACGAGCAAAAGATACATAACTGACCTGCAAAGAGGGAAACTGGGAAAAAACTTAAAATTTTTAAGGAGTGAGATACTGAGAGACAAACCAAGGATCCTTAAATATAACCAAAGGAATAGAAAAATGGAACCTAAGAAAAACTCCGGCAATTGAAAAAGGTAAATCTAAATGGATAAGCGTTGGTCACTTAGTCATGTCTGACTTTTTGCGACTCTATGGACTGCAACTGGCAGGCTCCTCTGTCCATGGCATTCTCCAGGCAAGAACACTGGAGTGGGTAGCCATTCCCTTCTCCAGGGGATCTTCCCCACTCAGAGATCAAACACAGATCTCCTGCATTGCAGGCTGATTTTTTACCATCTGAGCCACCAGGGAAGCCCAAATGAGTAAGGTTCACTATAACTAAAAATCCTGACCAAGTGGTCTCTCTAAAAAGCAGACATAGTTATACTTCAGCAATCTGAAAGAATGGCCCATAAGAGTGACTTATACACCAGAGATCATACTATGATCTAAACATGTGAAAACACTAGAAGTGACTCTAGTGGTAAGGAGTAGACTGCAACAACTTCAAGTTTTTCCAACTGCTAATTCTGTTGGTGATGAGGTGGAAAACTGCATTAAAAAAAAAAATCTAAGAACATAATTGCCAAAGTACCAACAATTAAACACGAATTGCAACTTTATTTTTTACACTTAAAGGCTGACGAGAAACCATTACTAATCCTATTAAAGAAAATCCAACACAACAGCTCAATCGAAAAGTATGGTAAACATATTTACTCATTAAATACTATTTTTTCTAGAACACAACATGGAAACATCTAGCATGCATGTTTAATCTCAGTACAACAGATTCAAAACCAAGTATACATGTTACATGCTTCAAGGCTAGATTACAAATTATCATAGTCATCGTCATCATCATCGTCATCGTCGTCATCATCATCACGTTTTCTTTTTAATGCATTTGATGCTTCATTGGCAGTATTTTGTGATGAGACCATGTTAGTAGTAATAAGAATATTTTTGGACCCAATTAATGACGGATTAATTAGAACATTCTGAACTGCTGATGTTGCAGGAATTGACGCTTTTACAGCTGGGGATTGTGAAGTGGGCATCTGTACTGTGAACCTTTGCCCTGTGAGGGACACTGGAGTCCCTACTTTAGTTGAGACGGACATGGCTTGTGGGGTTGGTGTGCCAAGCGTGGGAGTACTTGGTCTGCTAGTAACTGAGCCAACACTTAACCGTGGAACTGTTATTCTTCCTGCAGAAGTAGACGCCTTTTTTTGTAAAGACTTAAGTCTATAATTTGGAGCAGTCAAGCAATACCTATCAGGTGGCAATCTAGGACCTGAGTATGGCTTGATCAATGGCAAAGGGGTTTGATTTCTTTGCCTTGCAATATCTAATAAAAAGTCTCTTGGGGGAGGAGAGGTAAAAGACTGGTCAGCACGACATTGGATTGCCAATCGCACATCATCTGCATCAACAGTAGCTTTCTTAGCATGACTTGAATAAATTTTTGCATCATCTAGAATTGTGGTCACATATCGGAAGGCAAACTCCAACATCTGATTTATAACTCTTGGTTCATATTCTGTAATCCCCATATCCTTCAGGATTTGTGCCATCATCTGTGCATCTTTCGGCATGCTCTTGGGAGAAGCCATCTTGCCAGACTCCATGATATCCGGTGATCAAACTTTAGATCATTTGAAAAAAATATGTACATTAGATCAAATGTAAAATAGTTACTTTAGTAGCAACTGTCAGGAACTTTTAAATTTTTAAATATAAGCTTTTAAAAACAGAAATTAAAAAATGTTAAATCTTTTTAATTTTAATGAGGCACATTTAAAGTTCCCTTTACTTAAATTTATGGAGTGTCTACCCGTTAGAGAATATAAAAAGATGAAGACACAAATAATGGAAGTGATCAGACTGGGAAAAACCAGGATAAAACAGGTAAAAACACATACTTTAAAATATGTGCAAACAAAAAAAAAATAAAATAAAATATGTGCAGGTGCTTGGAGGCATGCATCTATCAGACTAATCTAAGACCATAGTACAGCCATATCCTACTACCTGAGTTCAAAATTCTGTCCTTCCAGTAAGCTCACAGATTATCTTTCTCTCTATACATATATGCTTAGTGCAACTCAAAATACTCTTCTTCATATTCAAACGGTCCTATCTTCATGGAAGCTGTTCCAGTTATTACTGTCCACAAAAACTGCTAGCCAATTGGAGAGGGGATGCAGCAGTCAAAATAACCAGGACACAGCATGAGACAGTATGTTCTATGTTCCCAACAGAGCATAAATTCCTTCATGGAAAATTTTCTCTTCTTTCTCACAAATACAGTGCTAATACTTCATTATTTCTCTCTCACTTTTTAAATAAACAAACCTAACACCAAAGTGTCCCTTACCTTCTCGAGCTAAATCACCCACATTAATGTATTTCAGTCCTGATCTTGATGCAAGTTCTTTGCCTAACGTAGTTTTTCCAACCCCTGGTGTACCTGTAAGACAAGCCACAGAAAAATACTGTTCATGAAATATGAAATACTTATTAGACTTTAGCCACTGATCTACCCTTAAGGTTCTCAACAACTGAAATGAAAAGTTTCCTAATTTAGCAATCCTATACTGAACACACACCATAACCTAATGAACTACCCAAAGCCTGCTGGATATCAGAATTTCACCCAGTGTATCTGATTTTACCAGAGCAAGTGGGGCTTGGGATCTGATGCCAATCACAGACTGTTTGCCAGCATGGAAATTCCCAGAATAAAATTAGCCACCTCAAATAAACTGCCACCATTTATTTGTTTTCATGTGTACATACATACACATTGCATGCATATATATCAATACATACACATACCATATATTTCCTTCATCTACATAAACGGCGATACTATACATTGTTCTTCACCTTCCCTTTTTCATATGGCTTCAAGATAAATAATCATACCCTTAATTTTCAGCTGTTCAGATTTAATGCCAAAATTATAAAATCTGGTCATTATAATTAAAGATAGAAGGAATAAATTCAGGTCTACCTATAAGGAAAACATTTTACTTCCAGTCCACTATAATACACCAAGTTTGAATCCTAAACTCACCATGTTTTCAATAAAATGACCACATTTATATTTTTGACGATATGGTTTAATATTAAACTAAGATACTGTCTGACCCAAACAAATAAGATGTTGTAAAACCTTCCTCTTAAGGAGCAGGCTAAATGTTAATTTGTTGACGTTAATCTGCTGCTCTCAGAAACAGACAAGATTTGTGCTGCCAGTATGCTTGTTTTGTTAAAAGATAAAACTGCTTTGTTTCCACAAAGAGCGCCTCAATTTTGTATTGCAACAGCATCTACACCCATTAGATTTTCACATGAATGTCCCGTGATGCTATTAACTACTACAATTTAACAGTTAAACATTTTCAGAGTTAAATTAGAAATAATATTCTTGAAGTCACTATGCGGCATTTCAGGGCCCCGCATTCATAACAGGCGCCTTGAGCTTGGATCCAAAGACCCAGAAGAAACCCCACAATCATCCCAGGAATTTTACAGCATCTCTGGACAAGAAACGACCAGAGATGCTCAGTCGATGCCTTCCGTTCTTGAAGTTTTAAAAGCCCCTGAGGCAACCTCCGCCAGCGTATATGACAAATCAATCACCCACAGCACAAACATCTGACTCCTTTCACCTGACTCTCAGATACAAAGGAAAAATGAGAGGCAGCTCAAGAAGCCTCAAGATCTAATAATGACATCCATCATTAATAGATCTAGTAAGGGCCAGATACTGCTTTATGTTATTTAGCTACCAACCCAAAGACAACCCTACCTAAGTAAAGCAACAGCCATTTTACAAACAAAAACGTGATTAAGAAAGATTAGGCAGCTTGCCAAAAAAGGGAGCTGGACCTATCTACCTCTCTCCGCCTCCCCGAGAAGGCCACCTCTCGCGAACAGAATTAACGTTCGTCGTCCCCTCCCCCCCGCCTCCCGCAAAACCGCCGCGAGGGCCGGGTTCCGAGGCCCTGACGACGACAACCCCGCCAAGCGGCCCTGGCCGAGCCTCCCCACAGAACACTAAGCGAACCCCTTCGGGCCAGGCCCCAGAGCACTCGGCGTCCCGGGCCAGCCCAGCCCCTCGCCACCACCCCACCGCGCGCCCTGACCAGTGAGCAGGATGTTCGGAAGCAACATGGTCCTCGCTGCGCTGGCTCCCCACGCCTCTGCACACGCGCTCTACACACTCCTGGGAGGGGCTGGCAGGGGCGGGCAGCGGCGAGCGCCAGCAGCTCGGGGTACTCGAGGCCTGGAGGGGCGCTCGAGACCCACCTCCGCCGCCTCGTCACCCACAGTTGGTTACCCGGCCCTCGAGGACACGCTTCCATCGCAGGGTCCGAGGTACCGCCACCGGTCGGGCCGGCGCTTCGAGTCAGGCAGTGCGCTGGATGCCTAAGACGGTCGCTCCTCTGGCGGCCCCGCCCTCCGGACTGGGTCGCGGAAGCGCCGACTGATCTGGAAGGTCCCCGGGGGGCGGGGCCTCTGAGAGGCTTCCGCGCTGAGCTCGGGCAGGGCCGGGTGGCTTCCCTTCCACCTGGAGCAGAGCCTGGGCTCCACCGCTCCCCTCCGCCCACGAGGGGATGCAGCTACCCGAAAGTAAGGCTGTTGTTGCTGCGGCTGTGGTGTATATATGTCCTCGAGACGCGAATCCATGTCTGCCTTCACGCCTCCCGGCCTCTCGTGGCTCCTCCTCCTGAACTGCCCATCCCATCTGGGGGTGAGAGGGTGGGGGTGCTGAGCTCTGGCCTGGAGCGGAGGCACGGGAGTTCATCTCGGCTCTCGCCTGACTAGCAGCCTGACCTTGGACAAATATTTCAGCTTAGTTATCTCCAGTGCAGTGTGTAGGGGGGTGGTGGGTGTGCTAGAAAGACTCTTCAAGGTCTTTTCTACCGCTGACATCTCATTTCAGGAACCTGGTATCCTCAAGGACAGTTGCCTACTTTTTAAAGGAGGTAACTGTCAGCCTTGTTTTCAAAGAGCAGCTAGAATTCTGACCAGAACAACAGTCTTTCTTATTTCGACCTGCCAACCATGTTCACTCAAAGAGGTGCTTTTTCCACTTATGTACCTCTTTGAAACTGGAAAGCAGAGACGTTCCCAGTCGTGAAAAATATGTGAGTCTGTATGATTTGCTTTCTAGTGTGTGGAAGTGTTTACACATAAATTATGTGTGTCTCCAAACTATAAAGCTCAGTTTACAGGTTTTTAGACTTTAAAAAACTTTCCTTCTGGCAAACTTAAAATTGCTGAGTTTTCGCCAGTTTATATAAACATTGAAGAACTATGACATTCAGAAGAGTATTGCCAAAAAAATGTCTTGATGACGTGTTCAAATAAGAACAAACGTTTGACGTGTTCAAATATAGAAAAACTTTACAGTAAAATATAAAGTCTTTGTCTAAAGTCAGTGATAAGTGTGAATTCATTGTAGGCTGCTTTTTGGTTATGTGAAATTTTGGGGAAATTTTTGAAATTTAAAGTGTGGGGGGAAAATTGATTTATTTATTTTTGGCTGCCCTGGGTCTTCCTTGCTGCATGCAGGCTTTCTCTAGTTGGGGTGAGCAGGAGCTACGCTCTGTGGCAGTGTGTGGACTTCTTGTTGGGTACTCCTTGCCTTTAGAGTGTGTGAGCTCAGTAGTTGCCGTGCAGGGGCTTGGTTGCTCTGGTGTGGGGGGATCTTTCCAGACCAGGAATGGAACTGATGTCCCTTCCATTGCAGGGCACTGTTCTTAACCACTGGACTACTAGGGAAGCCCTGAAGTGTGGAAAATTTTGATTTTAATTTTCAGTATAAAAACTGCACAAAGAGAATTGTTCAATTTTTCTTAACAAAACAGAGGTACACAAATGTCTGGTTTTTCTGTGTTATCTAATAACATTACTGAGTTCATGTGAAAAATGTATCTTTGTAGATAATTGACAGTTATAGTCATTAAAAATAAAATTCACTTTAGCATTTTGATTTCTTACTGCCTGTATATTTACTGTATTCTCTTTCACTAGTTCTTGAGCCTTTATTATGTTGTTGATTTTATCAATATATATCACTGTACTTCTGTTTTACAATTTTCTGAATTTGAGATTTTTTTTTCTTTTCTTCCCCCAGGTGAATTATACTTTAATGTACTACAGGTTGTATACTACGGATGGGAACTATTGAAGTTTATAATGTCAAAAACTTTTTTTAGACCAAAGGTATCTTCTACAAAGGTATGATACACTAAAATGGCCATGTGAAAAAAAATAAAAAATAAAATGGCCATGTGATAGTTGCCCAAAAGGAGTTACAAATTTTTGAATATGTTCCTAATGACTTGCTACTACAGTCAAAGTAACGGTGCCCAGTATTTATTATAATTAGTGATCTAAAGACTCTAATACTAAATTGTGAAACAACTGTGTGCACTGAAAACACAACCTTAATTTTTTTTTAATGTATTTATTTATTTTAATTGGAGGCTAATTACTTTACAGTATCATGGTGGTTTTTGCCATACATTGACATGAATCTGCCATGGATGTACGTGTGTCCCCCATCCTTAACCTCCCTCCCACCTCCCTCCCCATCCCATCCCCTGGGGTTGTCCCAGTGCACCAGCTTTGGGTGCCCTGTTTCATACATTGAACTTGCACTGGTCATCTGTTTCACTTATGGTAATATACATGTTTCAATGCTGATTTCTCAGATCGTCCCACCCTCGCCTTCTCCCACAGAGTCTAAAAGTCTGTTCTTTATATCTGTGTCTCTTTTGCCCTCTTGCATATAGGGTCATCGTTACCGTCTTTCTAAATTCCATATATATGCATTAATATACTGTATTGGTGTTTTTCTTTCTGACTTACTTCACTCTGTAATAGGCTCTAGTTTCATCCACCTCATTAGAACTGATTCAAATGTATTCTTTATAATAGCTGAGTAGTATCCCATTGTGTGTATGTACCACAGCTTTCTTAACCATCTGCTGATGGACATCTAGGTTGCTTCCATTTCCTAGCTTTTGTAAACAGTGCTGTGATGAACATTGGGAATGAAAGAGCAATCAAAGAGAAAGAAATATGTTGTATGCGGTATTATAACTTGAAAACCCCCATCTCTTAGAAATTATGTGGTTCAATATACCAGTTCTCAGTAAAGTTATTGGGTGGGTGGGATAAGTGTCAGACAGTGTACTGGAAGTTATCCATTTTCCTAGTGGTGAATCTGATTTTCCTCTGACTGTAAGTAAATTATTTAACTTTGCTGTTTCTCTTTTCTTCTTTTTTTTTTAGGGAAGTTCAATTCACATTTATGTAAGAAATAAAACTTTAAAATGTATGAGTAACATGCATATTGAAGTTGCTAGATCGGAATTGCTATTAAGAGTTTTACTACTACTCATATTTTCATGTACTCTATTTTCATAAAGGAAAGGGGCCAAAATTGTAGTACCGGTGACAGTCTTTTAAAGAGGAGGAAATGAGAGGGGTAGCTGTGACTGAAATTTTTTTGCCTGGAGGTCTTCCTTCCTTTATCCTCTGCTGATCATGATGCTAACCTCTGCCTTTATAAGAGGAGTGAAGTGTGATTTTGCATTCATAAGATACCTGTAAGCCCTAACTTCCTTCTCCTGAGCCTACTTGCAGTGCCAACCTCCGTGTTTTTTTTCTTTCCTTGCGACAAGAAGCATTGTGTAGTAAATGGTTCACAACTGTGGCTGAGCATTCTTCAAGGAAAATATATCTTGGTTCCCCCTTGTTAGCCAGGCAGGGAATTCCAAAAGTCAGGCACTGAACTAGATTTTTCTAGATTTATACTATTGGAATGTTAAGAAAAAGTTCACTTTTAAAATTAAAATTATTAAATATTTTTAATAATTAAAAAATTAAGTATTTTTAATACTCCTTAATATTTTTAGGTTAAATATTTTGTTTTTTCATTTTTCTCTATGTATCATTACGAAGGATTTTAAAGAAAAGGAAATGATGGAGGGAAGTATAGAAAGGTCAGGAGTTTTTATAGACCAGAGGACTGTGAAGTAGAACTCACTGATTTTCCTGTTCTATTAACCTAGTACTCTTTCTCCTGAACAAATCTGACAGATCATCCTCTCTGGAAAGCCTGCTTCCCTTTCAGAAACATACTAGTTGCTTCATGCTGCTGCTGCTGCTGCTGCTAAGTCGCTTCAGTCGTGTCTGACTCTGTGCGACCCCATAGACGGCAGCCCACCAGGCTCCCCCATCCCTGGGATTCTCCAGGCAAGAACACTGGAGTGGGTTGCCATTTCCTTCTCCAATGCGTGATAGTGAAATTGCTCAGTCATGTCCGACTCGTAGCAACCCCATGGACTACAGCCTACCAGGCTCCTCCGTCCATGGGATTTTCTAGGCAAGAGTACTGGAGTGGCTTGCCATTGCCTTGCTCATTGCTTCATGAGCTGAAGAAAAATATAATCAAGTCATAAATACAGATTATTCATAGCATCAGTATTCTTAGACCTTATCCTCACAAATCTTAAGGCTGATAGGGATTATTTTAGTGTATGAAATGGTTCTTAGTTTGTGAATATATTAATCTGGTCAAGGCAGAAGTGTTACTTTCCTTACTGCTCTACATGGTTAAAATCATGCCTTTTTCTTTATTCTATTTTACTTCTTTTTTGATAGGTGATTTTAATATTTGTGTTTCAAGGCTACAAATGAGTTTTAAAAGAATCAGCCTCATCTTTACCCTGAAAGTAAAAGTCACTCAGTCATATCCAACTCTTTGCAACCCCATGGACTGTAGCCACCAGGCTCCTCTGTCCATGGGATTCTCCAGGCAAAAATACTGGAGTGGATTGCCATTTCCTTCTCCAGGGGTCTTCCAACCCAGGGATTGAACCTAGGTCTCCTGCATTGCAGGCAGATTCTTTACTGTCTGAGCTACCAGGGAAGCCACCAATCTTGACCCTGGAAAGATGATTATAAAAATAATTGTTTGTACTCTGTATTCATTTATATGGCATTCATCATTGCCATGGTCAAGTAGATAAGCATGCATTTATACTTACTGTAAAGTAGAAAAATAACTAGTACATAGAGTCAGTTTTATTTAAAGAATTAATTTGTGAGATTTATTGTCAATGTTGCTAATACAAGAATGTTTTTAATAGAATAGTTACATAGGTAACAGATGCAAAAAAAAAATAAGTGTTTATTTATATGGTTTCTTTTTTTCAGGTAACAAACTGGGTAGACCCATCATTTGATGGTTTTTCAGAGACTACAAGCATTTCTACTATTACTGCCACATCATTAAGTGTGAATAACTCAAGTCTTAGAAGAAAAAAGGTGCCTTCCACAGTAGAAAGTAGCAGACTTCCAGCTAGCAAAGGAGGAAACCTATCTTCCTCTAAACAGATCTATGGTCTAGAAAATTCAAAAGAATATCTGTCAGAAAATGAACCATGGGTGGATAAATACAAACCAGAAACTCAGGTAATAATTAGCATACAAAGAAGTCTTCATAATTTAGTTTCAGGAAAGAGAGGGATGTGCATTTTCAGTTATTATACATTAAAACCTTTTTGCCTAAATGAGAAAAAAATAATAACTTCTATATTTTTTTATATTTCCAGTCTCGAATTTTCCCAACAGTTATTCTGAAGATATATCATTGGTTATTTGTCTTTGATTTAATTTAACCCTTTGATTTAATTTAACTTAACCCATAACATTGACTTGATCCATTTAATCTCTTGCTAAATGTAAAGCCCCTCCCTATTTATTACCTTACCAAAATATGTTTCAGAATTTTAAAATATTTCGTAATTTCAGATGTGCTTCAAATATTCATATGTTGTGGTCAGTTTAACAATATAATTTTTCCATATCAATATAAAGAATTAAGTATAATCAAAAAGACCTTTTTATTATATCATGTTACTCATTTGCTAGTTTTTTCATTAAAAATGTGTAGAATAATCTGTGCGATATATCAAAAATTTTTGAGTTAAAGTGTTTTTATTTTAAACTTGAAAATTTTAGCATGAACTTGCTGTGCATAAAAAGAAAATTGAAGAAGTTGAAACCTGGTTAAAAGCTGAAGTCTTAGAAAGGCAGCCAAAACAGGTAACTAAATAAGAACTGGTTTTTTTTTTTAAGCAATTTTTATTTATTTATTTTTGCTTCTTTATTAATTTTTTAATTTTTTGGCCATGCTGAGTCTCTGTTGCTGTGTGGGCGTTTCTCTAGTTTCAGCGCGCGGGGCTGCTCTCTAGTTGTGGTGAGAGGGCTTCTATTGCAGTGCCTGCTCTTTGTTGCAGAGTACAGGCTATGTAAAGGATGGGTGGGCTTCAGACCTCAGTAGTTGTGGCTCCTGGGCTGTAGATAGAGCACAAGCTCAGTCATAGTGGTGCTTGGGCCTTAGTTGCTCTGAAGCATATGGGATCTTCCCGACCCAGGTATGAAATCTGTGTCTCCTGCATTGGCAGGTGGATTCTTTACCACTGAGCCACCAGGGAAGCCCCAAGAAATGTTTAGAAATATTTGACCTTGGATGTGTCTCTGCCTTTTAGTTGGTTGTAGGAAGTTAAAAACTTTCATGTTGACTTTGTACTCATGAGTCCATCTCACCTGTGGTAGAAAACTGTCTGACCTTACTACTTCTGCCTCTTTAAAAGACTCAGGAGACTTTGAGTTTTCTCCTTTACTTTTATCTCTTTTTCCCTCTTATGTATAAAGCATAGTAAACCATTTGGGTGCTAATATATTTAGCATATCAGATTATCTCACTCTGAAGCAAGTAGGCAAATTACATACTAGTTTTTTACTAAATATAACCTAAAATAAGCATCAATTATTTTACCCTGTGGAGAAGACAATGGCAGCCCTCTCCAGTACTCTTGCTTGGAAAATCCCATGGGCAGAGTAGCCTGGTAGGCTGCAGTCCATGGGGTCACGAGAGTCGGACACGACTGAGCGACTTCACTTTCACTTTTCACTTTCATGCATTGGGGAAGGAAATGGCAGCCCACTCCAGTGTTCTTGCCTGGAGAATCCCAGGGACGGCATAGCCTGGTGGGCTGCCGTCTATGGGGTCGCACAGAGTCGGACACGACTGAAGCGACTTAGCAGCAGCAGCATTTTACCCTGTAAAATGTTTTTTTTTTTTTCACTTCCTAATTCCATAATTGCCCTTGGCCCCCAAGCTAGAATATTCTTTCTCTCTTTCTTTGTAAACTTTAAAAATTTTGAGATTCTGCAAACATAAAGAAAAATAGAATAGTAAATGAATATTCACAAACCTGTAATATAGCCATCATTTCCCCCCATGAGTATTTTAACATAAAATGTAAACATTTGACATTTAATTCCCTGATATGATCTAGTGATCCATTCATATTCACATTTTTCCAGTTGTCCTCAAAATGTCTTTTATATCTGGTTTGTTACAACCAGTGCATGATCAAGAACCATCCATTACATTTGATTATTATATCTCTTAGGGCTTTAAAATCTAGAACAGTTCCCTTCACCTTCTCTTTCTCTCCACGACATTGACTTATTGAAGAGACCAGGGTCTTGTTATCCTGCTGTTTGAGGTTAAATTTGATCAGTAGATTAAGGAGGTGATAGTCAAAACTCTTCATTGTAACTTGCTCTTGCATTTGGCACATGATCTATTGGAACATGCTTTGGCAGCATATAGGATTTTCTGACAGTCTTTCACCTAAGAGATTTAGTGTCCATTTTCAGTCCTTGTCTGATTAGTAATTTTGTTAAGATTGTGAAATGGTGAATTTTCTACTTCTATTATTGTTATTTCTATAATTGTTAGCTGGCATTTTTCTATAAAAATAGATTTCCTCATCACTAACTGGGTTTGCTTAGTTATTAATACCTTTAAATACATTTCCAACTGGAAAGACAGGATAAATTACTTTGAGATGAAGAGTTGGTGTTTTAATTACCTCCAGTGGTAAACAGGTCCTTTTTTGAATCGAGATTCTTTCTGTCTGGTTTGTTGATCTAACCTTTGGTGTAGAGTTAAGATAATGTACTCAAAATGAACCTTCATTTTCAGCACTGGTATTCCTCTGCTGGCTCATAGAAATCTCTTGTTTCTCTGAGTACCAATTCTTGGACACTTTCTCAGAAAGCTTTTTCTCATTGTGTTGTTTGGTCATCTCAACTAAATAGTCTTTATTTTTCAGTGACCACTGTGTTTTATCACTTATCAGTAATTTTTTTTTTTAGTATAAGCATTATTGTGTCTTAAACTTATGCAAGTGTTAATACAAGTGTTATTGTTTTACCAGTAGGATGACTTAGGTATGTGTGCATGTTATAGGTATTAAGGAAAGTATTTCCTCTACAGTTTGAAAAGCTTCTTCCCTCTAAGAAGTTGTAGTTTAACCAACCATGTACTCTTTATTATATAAAACTTTCAATGTCAGTAATTCTAAGACATTTTGATTTTAAAAATCCTGGATAATTTCTAGATTTCTCTATGGAAAAGATAAAAAATTGTTTATTCACTGAGTTTAATTTTGGAGGCCGACTTCTTTTCTTCAAAATATAGTAAATTATTACAATGTAGTCATTGAGGGTATTAAAAAGTATTTAGTGTTCTGATAGGAGACTAGCTCCCAATTCTGTTGCTAGAAGCAAAACCTGGTGTGTGGCTGTATCACGTGTCAGAAAACATATGCAGCTTTGTTCCATAAGAAAAATGCAGGGCTACCTGTGTTTGAGCTTTCTCTTCTTTTGAAAAGAAGTAGTTTCCTTAGAAGTAATCAGTTCTCATTAATTGCATTAGTTATGTTCTGTTAAAGTCGCTGCAAGCAAAGAATTAGCAAGTCCTGAACCATTGTTCCTATGGGAAATGTAAGATTGGTTCCTTCAAAACCTAATGTTAAAAGAAAATGAAAAACCTAATGTTGCTCTGGTCACATTTTCATCACTTCCCCATTAGTACATAACCTTGTTTTATATGTTTCTCTGTAAAGATACCTTATTTATTTATTTCAGTTCAGTTCAGTCACTCACCCATGTCTGACTCTTTGCAACCCCATGAACCACAGCACGCCAGGCCTCCCTGTCCATCACCAACACTCGGAGTCTACCCAAACCCATGATGCCATCCAGCCATCTCATCCTCTGTTGTCCCCTTCTCCTCCTGCCCCCAATCCCTCCCAGCATCAGGGTCTTTTCCAGTGAGTCAACTCTTCGCATGAGGTGGCCAAAATACTGGAGTTTCAGCTTCAGCATCAGTCCTTCCAATGAACACCCAGGACTGATTTCCTTTAGGATGGACTGGTTGGATCTCCTTGCAGTCCAAGGGACTCTCAAGAGTCTTCTCTAAAACCACAGTTCAAAAGCATCAATTCTTCGGCGTTCAGCTTTCTTTATAGTCCAACTCTTACATCCATACATGACCACTGGAAATTTTTTTTTTTTTTTTTTTTTTTTTTTCCACTGGAAATTTTTATTATTTTTTTGCGTGCGGGATCGTAGTTCCCTGCCCAGGGATCCAACCAGCATCCAGCCCCCTGCAGTGGATACACAGAGTCTTATCCACTCAACCGCCAGGGAAGTCCTCAAGATACCTTATTTAATATGTATTATTAGATCATTGACATTAAACTCATGGCCTGTAGAACTATAACTCATAAGGTCTTCCATTTTATTTTTTTTTTAAGGTCTTCCATTTTAAAAAGTGGAACAGGGGAATCCCCTGGTGGTCCACTAAGTTCAGACTTAGTGTTTTCACTGCCAGTGCCCAGGTTCAGTCACTGGGGGGAAACTAAAATTCAGTAAGCTGCATGGCATGGCAAAAAAAAAAAAGAAATAAAATGAATAGTGTAACTGGCTCTTCTCTGGGTCCAAGTACACATGCCCTTATTTACCATAGTTAATAAAGGTAAATGGGCAAGCAAGGATCACAGCCCACCGGTACATGTAGGATATCTTCCCTTGATAATTTTTCAGTTTTAAACTTTTAAACTTTTTTTTTCAATGTGTAAGGGAATGGTACTGGGACCTATAACCTTTAGTCTGTCTTTAGGGTCCTGTCTCTGGTAAATACATTTCTTAGTATACATTTCTTAAAAAATCTGATATCCAAACTGAGGTCATTCCATAAGAATGTTATACTTGTATAATATTGAACTATATAACCCAAAGAGAGCTTGATATTAAGATTGAATTTTCTGAGTTCAGGTAACCTCTAAAAATACTCGTGTCAGACATAACCTCTTTAATCTAGCTGAAGTTGTTTTAATTTGGCTGCTGAATAGTCCTTGGAAGGAACATAGTGTAAGAATTGAGGATACAGTCACTATTTAGGACAGTATGGAGATTGCTTAAAAAATTAGGAATAAAACGACCACTGTTCAGTTGCTCAGTCGTATCCAACTCTACCATATGGCCATACGGTACCATAAAACTACCATTTGACCCAACAGTCCCACTACTAGGCATATACCCTGAGAAAACCATAATTGAAAAAGACACATGTACCCCGGTGTTCATCACAGCACTATTTACAATAGCTATGACATGGAAGCAGCCCAGATGGCCATTGACAGATGAATGGATAAAGAAGCTGCGGTACATATATATAGTGGACTATTACTCAGCCATAAAAACGGATGTGTTTGAATCATTCCTGTTCTAATGAGGTGAATGAACTAGAGCCTATTATACACAGTGAAGTAAGTCAGAGAAAAATATCAGAGAAAAATATGTTAATGCATATTTATAGAATCTAGAAAGATGGTACTGATGAACCTACCTGCGGGACAGCAGTGGGGATGCAAACAGAGAACAGACTTGTGAGCACAGCAGGGGAGGAAGAATGTGGGCTTAATTGAGAGAATAGCATTGAAATAGAAACAGTACCATATGTAGAATTAGATAGCCAGTGGAAATTTGCTGTGTGGCACGAGGAGTTCAAGTCCAGACAGCCTCTGACACTGACGCTGAAGTCGCTCAGCTGTGTCCGACTCTTTGCGACCCCATGGACTGCAGCCTACCAGGCTCCTCCGTCCATGGGATTTTAACCTAGAAAGAGAATGTGCTGGGAGGTGGGAGGGAGGTGCAACAGGGAGGGGGCGTATGTGTACCTGTGGCTGATTCATGTTACTATATGGCAGAAACCAACAGAATATTGTCAAGCAATTGTCCTCTAATTTAAAATTCTTTTAATAAAGATATTAAGAAAAAAGGAAGGGCCCCCCCGCTCCCCCAAAAAAGAAAGAAATTATCAGAAGCTGTGCTTAGAAGTTCAGGAAATAAGATCCTTTTATTTATAGCTGGTTTATTCCAGCTAACATTGTCCAATTAAGTCTGCTTTTATGACTAAATATTTCTAGAGATAATATTTAAGAAGAATATTAAAACAATATTCTAACATTCCAATGATTTTGATTTTTTTAATTGATGTTTTTATTTGGTTTTAGGGTGGATCTATTTTATTAATAACAGGACCTCCTGGATGTGGAAAAACAACAACTATAAAAATACTAGCAAAGGAGCATGGTATTCACGTACAAGAGTGGATTAATCCAGTTTTACCAGAATTCCAAAAAGATGATTTCAAGGAGATATTGAATCTTGGTAAGGTTTGTTGTAAAGGTAGTGGAAATAGTGGGAAAGTCTATGTTTACAGATTTGAAACAAGCCCCTCAGACCCTCCTGGGTATGTTTTTGAGAGGAAGGTATGTATTGCTGCTCCTATACTGGTTGGCATCTGCCCACTACCAGCTGCTTCACAGTCAGAGTAGCAATCACATGAACCTTTGTGGGTGCATTTAGGTTCAGAGAGAAGTAACTTTAGGAGAAGGAAGGAAAGGGTCCCTCCAATAAAAGAGGTGGTGCTCAGTTGCCTAGTTATGTCTGACTCAGTGTGATCCCATGGACTGTAGCCCACCAGGCTCCTCTGTCCATGGGGATTCTCCAGGTAAGAATACTGGAGTGGGTTGCCATGCCCTCCTCCAGGGGATCTTCCTGACCCAGGGATCGAACCCAGGTCTCCTGCTTTGCAGGCAGATTCTTTACCATCTAAGCCACCAGGGAAAGCCCTATGTAATGTAATATAATTTCACATATGTGCTCATAAACTCTAGCATGATCATTTTTAACTTGCATAGCTTTGTTATTGCTGCTTTAGAGTAACTAGGCTAGGTGTATACAAATCACCTAGGCCATTTTGAAGTGCAGGGGTTTCTGTAGAAGGACAGTTGTATTAGTATTTTTAATGTGGGATATTCTTTAAAATTCTTTTTTTAGGTTCTATAACATCTGTGCATATGCACACCCTTTTGCTGCTACTCCTGGAATTTTTACTACTTTCTAGTAGTAATGTTACTTTTGACAATCTTTTTTTTTTTTTCCCTAGAAAAGTGTCTTTTAATAGATGGAAGCTAGTGTTGTAGTAAAGGTTGTTATATATCTAAAGTACAGCTCCAAATGTAACTATTACATAGAAAAATTTTGAGTAAGCCAATACACTATAGAATTGTTGTCTTCAGTATAGGATATGCTGAGAAAAGAGTTTCATCATAGCACAAAATAATCAGTTAAAGTGAAGTTGCTCAGTTGCGTCTGACTCTTTGCGACCCCATGGACTGTAGCCTGCCAGGCTCCTTCATCCATGGAATTTTCCAGGCAAGGATGCTGGAGTAGATTGCCATTACTTTCTCCAGGGTACTTTTGACAATCTGAAAAGTCTTTATTTACAATCTTCTGTATAAAATATTACTTCTTGTAGTCCTAATAAATTTACTAATCAGTCATTCTGTTTTTGTCATTAAAACTTATTAAAGTAAAACTTGCTATTATTGAAAATAACTTATTTATGATCACACACTTATTGGGAGAGTCTTCATTGTGTAGACAAAGTCATAAATATTTTTACCACTTTTATGATTTTTATACTAACAACTGTGTTTTGAAATCAGTTAACTCCATATTACTTTTCTTGGTACAGAAGCATTATACTGTTGTTCATAGTGAGTTTGTCTTTTGAAATGAATATTCTGTTTTAAATTTGAACAGTTTTAAATTAAAAAACAGTCTACAGTATTGTCTGCTACATTATCTTTATGTATATGTAAATGTATTCAGTAATATTAATGTATGTTATGTATATATATATGTAACATTGATATATACATAATTTGTGGAAAATAAAAGTATTAAGTATGTTTCCTTTCAGAATCAAGCTTCCATATATTTCCCTATCAGTCTCAGATAGCAGTTTTTAAAGAGTTTCTACTAAGAGCAACAAAATACAACCAACTACAAATGCTTGGAGATGATCTGAGAACTGATAAGAAGATAATTCTAGTTGAAGTAAGGATAACTTTTGAAATTCTGCTGTAACTATTGAATAAACAATCACAAGATATATCTTATGTTATAGTGACATTAACTCTCTCCATGGTACTAGTGGTGGTAAAATATAAAGTCTTTGTGTAATAGAATAAACCTAAAGTTTCTTGCATTAAACTTGGGTAGAGTAACTATAGATTGCAGGTGTGTACATATTATAGGTTAGTGAACTTTAAAAATTTAATGGCCTAAATGTAGAAAGGCAAAAACATATTTGGAAAATGATGTCTTAGTGAGAGTATTATAACTTGTAGTGACCTGAAGAAATTTGATTTGAAAGTTCCATAGATGCTTGTTACTATTTAGGATATCAGCTAGTTGATGTCTTCAGCTAGTTGATGTTTAATTTCTACAGAAGTTCTGATTATAGTACATTGAATAGATAACATTTTTCCCCTTTTGGTAAATGTAAGTGTGAAAGTAAGTTTACTTGGGAATAAAACTGAGCCCGTATTTGTCCTTTGTTTTTGGTAGGACTTACCTAACCAGTTTTATCGGGATTCTCATACTTTACATGAAGTTCTGAGGTGAGTTTCAGTGAAGTCTTTTAAAGTTCCAAATTAAATGACAGGAGGTTTAAATTTCAGCCTTGCTTGCTATCTTTTGTTATTTTAGGAAGTATGTGCAGATTGGTCGGTGTCCTCTAATATTTATAATCTCTGACAGTCTCAGTGGAGATAATAGTCAAAGGTTACTGTTTACCAAAGAAATTCAAGAAGAGTGTGCTATTTCAAATATTAGGTAAGAATGAAATTTCTGCTTAAAATTACACATACGTATGACTGTATTTTTAATCACATAACCACTGTCTTTGTTTACAAAATTTTGACAGTTTCAACCCTGTGGCACCAACAATTATGATGAAGTTTCTTAATCGAATAGTGACAGTAGAAGCTAATAAGGTAAGTTTCTTAAGAACTGATTTTTTTTTACTTTACATTGTCATTATAGAAAGCCAAACTTAAGTGGTATTATATAAACTTGAGGAATTAGAGACATGAATTATCTCAGTTTTTAAAATTAAAAAAATTTAATTACACTCCTAAAGCATGTCATTTTAGAAAATGTAGGAAAGACTGATTTTAAAAATCCTTAACCTGGACTTTCTAGGCAGTGCAGTGGTTAAGCCTCCATGCTTCCACTGCAGGGAGTGCAGGTTCGATCCCTGGTTGGGGAACCAGGATCCTGCATGCCATGCAGCGTGGCCAAAAAATAAAAAATTTAAACATCCTTAACCTTTTTATAAACTTAACTTTCTTTTTCACATTGAGGTAGATTTTCCTTTGCTTGGCTTAGTGTTCTAATTTGTGTCTATTGTTAAGAAACTATTGCCTGCCATCTTGGTTCATTAATCAGTTATAATCCAGCTCTACTTTTGTCCTGTGTCACTTTTCAAAGATTTAGTAATTTTTAAAAATTATGGTAAAAAATACATCATAAAATTTACCATCTTAGACATTTTTTTCCAGCTTTATTGAGATATAACTGACATATAACATCATGTAAGTTTAAAGTGTATGACACATTGACTTGATAAAACTTATATAATGTAAAATGATCACCACCATAGCATTATCTCATACCTCCATCATGTCATGTAAGTTACCTTTTCTTTTTTGTGATGAGAACATTTAGGATTTTTTTCTCTTAGCAACTTTCAAATATATCATATACACAGTACTATTAACTGTATTATATATTTGAAATATCTTAACCATTTTTAGCCGTCTAGTCCAGTAGTGTTAAGTATACTATTGTTCTGAAATAGCTGTTACTTTTAATGCATCATTTTTTTTTAATCTTTCAAATCAAGATGATGTTAAAGTTAAATTGATGAAACTTCTCTCAGCAGCATGGTTCTAGGTGGACCAACTGCTATCAATCAACTGGATTTTACATGAAACATAATTTGTCTTGCAATGCTGGATCACCGGAACTGAGGGAAATCTCCAGGGGAGAGGTTATGTTGAGGATTAAACAAAATAACGCATGTGTGTGGAGCACTTAGCTTTATAAATACAACTATTAATAGTGAAACATTAGAAACACAGTGAATTCAATAATAGAGGGAGCAGCTGCTGTGGTGAACTATTATATCCTTAATTCGTATTTTGAAAATAGTGATATGTGTGTATGCTAAGTCGCCTTAGTCATGTCCGACTCCTTGTGACCCTGTGGACGGTAGCACACAGGCTCCTCTCTTCATGGGATTCTCCAGGCAAGAACGCAGAAGTGTGTTGCTGTGTCCTCCTCCAGGGGATCTTCCTGACCCAGTGATTGAACCCATATCTCTTATGTCTCCTGCATTGGCAGGCAGGTTCTTTACCACTAGCGCCACCTGGGAAGTCCCATTTAGTGATAAAGGGAAATACAGTTTAATGTCAAGTTAAAAATAACAGGATGCAAAGTTACATGATAATGCTAACAATAGAAATGATGTTTTCAGCCCTTGATATATGTCAGGCCCTGTGCAAGGTGTTTTTGTATACCTGATCTTATTAAACCCTTACTACAACTATACAAAATTATCTCCATTTTATGGTAAAGAAACTGAAATTTGGAAGGAAATAACTTGAATAATATTCCATGACTATTAAGTGTCAGATGAGTTTGAAGTTTTGTCCTGACTCCAATTTACTGTGCTAAAACAAAACATAGATTTGTTAATGACAGCCCAATGCACATATATAGATAAACCTATATAT
Organism: Cervus elaphus; assembly: GCF_910594005.1. Taxonomy (NCBI): domain Eukaryota; kingdom Metazoa; phylum Chordata; class Mammalia; order Artiodactyla; family Cervidae; genus Cervus; species Cervus elaphus. The sequence goes on along the minus strand of NC_057839.1, from coordinate 13,693,527 downwards.
ACTAAAAGAAATAACATAAAGATGCTAAGTGTGATTCTGGGTGGTTGAATTACTTATGATTTTTTTCTACATTCTCTACCATAAGCATGATAACTATATTTTGATAACTATAGTTTTAAATATTTATTAAAAAGTTGAAGAAATAATAAAAGTCAGCCTCATGTTACTTTATCACGTGGCTCACAATTTTCTTAAGACTAAGTCATTAAATTGCAAATGGCATTTACTCTAGCAAGTTGTTTTATACTAGTAAAAAGATTACCATAACTTCTTTGTTTAATTTAATGTGCTGTGCGTAGTCACTCAGCCATGTCGGACTCTTTGCCACACCATGGACTGCAGCCCACCAGGCTCCTCTGTCCATAGGATTCTCCAGGCAAGAATCTAGGGTGGGTTGCCATGGCCTCCTCCACAGGATCTTCCCAACCCGGGGATCAAACCCAGGTCTCCTGCATTGCAGGCAAATTCTTTACCATCTGGAGCCACCAGGGACGCCCAAGAATACTGGAGTGGGTAGCCTATCCCTTCTCCAGGGAATCTTCTCGACCCAACATCAAACCGGAGTCTCCTCCATTGCCTGTGGAGTTTTTACCTGCTGAGCTACCAGGGAAGCCCATAGTAAATGTGCTTTACCTTAAATAGTTGACCTGTAAGAATGTTAGAGCTAGTATACTTTTGAAATCATCATTGATATGTCACATCACAGGAGCAGCAGTAAGCCCAATATTTAAATATAAATCAAATGTAAATATAAAATCAAATGTTATGATACTGTCTAGGGTCGCCAAGGATGATAACGATAGTGTAAGAAGATTTAAATGAGTTTAATCTCTTTTATTCTGTAGCTTAGTTAATTATCTTAAAGAGTATAGACATCTTATGTGAATGAGTTATAAAGAGTGTTGACTATCTTAAGTGTTTAAGTTTAAATAAATGTTTCTGTGTATTTATAGGAAAAAAGATCTTTAGTCTTTTCTGATGTCATTAGGTATATAGAGTGTGGAAGGAACTGCTGATCACACATTTCAGCCACATTTGCTATATTCATCATAGTTAACATCTGTAGTATTTTCTTCAGCTCCAAGAATCATGATTTCAAATTATATTTCCTTGCTGGCAAGTAATCCATATCTAATTTTTTTCAAAAGCAAGCTACTCCTCCCATAACAATTTTTAAAGTAAATATGTTCACAATAAAAATGAAGTTAATCTGGAAGAGAAGGCATGAGCAAGAAAGTTTTATGAGAGTGATAGAGAGTTGCTGTCCAGATACTGTAACATAATATGAGAGTAGAGAGAGTACAGCAGTGTGATGCTAGTGTAGGAATAGACAAGTGGAAGAATAAAATGAGAAGACAGCACAGAACTAGGTCAGTATGTGTAAATGCAGTTTTTTTAATACAATGAAAGTGGCATTTTACATCATGAGGGAAAGAGAGTAGATTGTTAAAAACATTTAATAAGTGGTATTGGAACAATTGCATATTCAAACAGAAGAACATAAGATTGTCTCTTTAGTTCATACTATGCAAAAAAATAATTTAAACCTTGATTTAAAATTTAAATAAAAAATTAGAAGAGTATTAGGAAAAAAATACTTTGAGTTGGGGGAAAGTCTTCCTAAGCGAAAAAAAAAACCTGAGAGCCATGGATTGACCTCAAAAAAATGGAAAACTTAGGAAATAACAGAAGACATGGTAAACAAAGATAAAAGACAAACATGGGAATGAAAGACAAATGGATAGTAGACATGAGAGGTATTCAGGCCTAACATGATCCATGATTGGCTGAATCCAAGGAATCAGAACTACACCTGCAGAGGGTCAACTATAAGTTATACTTGGATTTTTATCTGTGAGAGGGGCTCCTGTCACTAACCCCACACTATACAAGGGTCAACTATATATATAGTATGTATGTATCTCTCTGTATATATAGATATGTCTGGAATGGTTGAAAAAAATGGAAACATGTAAATATCCCTTCATTGATGGAAGTATTTAATTACTGTATACCCATAAATTTTTTAAAATTATATAAATTTAAAGGAACTAACATAGATCATAAAGAATGGAATAATACAAATGATCCCCACTTGTGTTTAAAAAATTAACTCTTTGTATATACTTATAGTTACTGTATATACTTATAGATGTATGAGCACAAAAAATGGTCTGGCAGGTTCCTACTAAAATGTTAGCAGTTGTGACAAAGTCGGAATTGTGGAGACTAAAAGTATACTAACTTGCATAAAGCACTTTTAAGACAGCTTTCATTAAAAATTGAAAATCATAGCACAGTACTGTTTTTCTGTTTTAAGCAATTTTTACAGGACCTGAAATGGGTTCACCTTTGAGCAATCACATGAATTCAGCTAAAGTCATATTGTCAGTAAACTATTAAGAATTTCTGAAGGAAAAGGGAGGATAAATTTCTCTTGCCTTATACTTGATCTACCAAGGATGTGAAATGTGATATATCATATATCTTAAATAACTGCATGAAATTTAGGCTTTAAGTATGAGTTGATGCAGTTTTGGTTTTTTAATACTCACCAGACTGTATTAATATGGTGAAGACTCCAGTGTAGGGATTTTCATGTAAATTTCAAATTTTCTTGTGTATTTAGTTTTATTATGTTATATTGTATTTTGAGGTCTCTCTGTGTGCATATATGTATGCATATATATATGATGTATATGTATATATGTATATATATCTGATGTATATGTGTGCATCTATACATTTGTATGTGTGTGTGTACATATATATATATATATATAGTGAGAGAGAGAACTTCAAAATATTATATAGCATAGTCCAAGTAAAAAAGACTATGGTATCATTGACACTTGTACCTTCATAAGCAGGCTATTATTTAACCTGTAGGCTTTTTGGCATGCAAATTTGAAAGGTTCTAATTTACTTTCATTAAGTTTAGAAAATAGAGAGGTTTGTTTGTTTTTTGTTTTAGAAAACATATATTTTTAAAATTTTAATTGTTTCATTTTAGAATGGAGGAAAAATTGTTGTCCCTGATAAAACTTCTCTAGAGTTTCTCTGTCAAGGATGCTCTGGTGATATCAGAAGTGCAATAAATAGCCTCCAGTTTTCTTCCTCAACAGGTAATTGGGAAAGATACACTCATAGTATTATATAGGTGAATAACTTGTTCATGAAATTAAATTAAATTAAACATACTTTAACTTGAAATTGATATATTTTTATTGAGACATTATTAATAAAATTATGTATGTATGTATACATAGACACACCCCTGTGAATGTGTCACCATATATAGTTGCATATCTGAGATAAAAGCTTATTTATTTACATGGTTTGCCACTTTACCTGTCAAAGTTAATTTGGAATGAGACTTCCTGGGAAAAAATTCTGGCTCTGCCACTTTTTAATGACTTAATCGTGCAAGTTACTTAGTCTTTCCATGGCTTTATTTTTTCACCTCTTATATGAGCACCTGTCTCATCAAGTTGTGTGAAGAGTAAGTGAGGTAATACTTAGAGAGTGTTTATTCCAGGGCTTGACACATACTAAGTTCTCAAATGGCCAGCTGTTAATGAGTTTAATTTTAGGATATAGGATATATTTAACAAATATATTTCCACTTATTAACATATAAAAGGAGTGCCTAGCCATGCTGAAGTAAAGAGGTAGCCCCACTAATGGCAATGAATTATTTTTATTCTCAATGATCATAATTTACTGCACATAGTCATCATCAGAAAACTTTTAACAGGTGACCTACTTGATGCTTGACATTGAGGGATTGACCTTAAAAAATTAATTGCTCTTTGGCGCTCTCAAAATCCTCCTGAAATCTAGTTTCTATCCACAAGTGTAACCTGTTTACTTAGTTACATCTTGTTTTTCAAAATAACTGTAAAGAATTAGACATTTTAACTAAAACCAAAATTCTGCTTCTTCCTATGGAAACATAAATGTAAATTATCCTTAGGTTCACTACTATAATTAGGGGTGGGTCAGTTTGAGATCCTAACTACCGTTTATAATATTATTGCTCTGAACTCAGAAATTTCGGAAGGAAGAAAATAATAATTTTTGGGTGGGTTAGAAACTATCTTAGCAGTTATATGTTTTTTCATCTAATTCTCAGACCAGCCTAATGAGATAGTACTAGGGTTCAAACCCAGATTCTGTGTTTCTGCTCTTCCAGGCTGGTTTTCCTTTCTTTTCTTTTTTTTTCAGGCTGGTTTTCTAAAATTATGTACTTTGAATTTTTAAAAGTAGATTTTCCAATGAAATTTGAACATGGGAATATTCATAAATTGGAGACTGTCCAAATCAGTAAAGAAGTAATATAGAGTCATTGTTAAGCAGGGTTTGCAGAACCAGACTGCCCAGATTCAAATCACTTCCTAGCTGATGACCTTAGCCATTTACTTAACCTCTTATGTCTCCATTTCTTTACTTTGTATAGTAATCGTTCTTCCCGGATAGAGTTGTGAGGACTGAGTTGGTTAGTACATACCATGCACCAAGAATAGTACCTTGCCTTTGTGAGAAACCAAGGTGATATAACTATATTGGAGAGAATGTCATTGTGTATGTGGAAATTTGAGATTTGTCAAGTCATATTTTATTTATTTTTATTGTTGCAGTGTTTATTATGTATTTGGCACACATACACAGAACCTAAGGAGAAAAATTAATTGTACAGATCAAGCTTACTCATATGTAAACAGCTCTGGTGGGACTACATAATTTCAGTCACTGAAGATTAAGTCTAGCTCATGCCACACTTCTGGATGACATTTTATGTCATTTAGTAGTTCAGTAACTGGAAGAGGACTCTGACTCAGTTTGTGTACCTCATTATTATTTATTAGAAAAGCATTTAAACTAGAATACTTAGTGTAACTCTATCTGAAATGTTCTGTTTTACTTTTCATGTTTTAATTTTATTTTAAATATTGTTTCTTTGGTTTATATTATTTAGGAAAGAACAATTTACAGCCAAGGAAAAAAGGAATGTCTTCCTTAAAATCAGATGCTGTGCTGTCAAAATCAAAACGAAGACAGAAAACTGATAGGATATTTGAAAATCAGGAGGTCCAAGCTATTGGTGGCAAAGATGTTTCCCTCTTTCTCTTCAGAGCTTTAGGGAAAATACTATATTGTAAACGTAAGAAAACATTATACATTTTTAAAAAATATCTTCTATCTTACAATTAAAATTTAAAAACCCTATTTTTCAGAATGTCATATATTTGGTTCAGTTTCAAGAAAGAGCTAAGATAGCTCAGATACTTTGGCATGACATAAGAAAGACATAGCAGGAAAATGTACTTAGAGTATTTTTGTATTATAAGTGGAATTAAACATAAAAATCAACCGTTGAAAAAAAAATCAGCTGTTGAAAAATCTTCAAATGAAAGGTGCTATATAAAGATGGTGTTATTTTTTAATAATGCCAGACTGTTTTTTTGTAGGAGCACCTGTAACAGAAGTAGACTCACCTCGATTACCTTCTCATTTATCAGAGTATGACCGGGATACATTGCTTGTTCAACCTGAGGTAAAGTCTTACACTTAGTACTGTCTACACAGTACATACTGTTTACATTTGTGTACATATAAATTTGACCAGTGAATTTTTACTAAAATTATATATACTTATTTTTTTATAGGAAGTAGTAGAAATGTCACACATGCCAGGAGAGTTATTTAATTTATATCTTCACCAGAACTATGTAGATTTCTTCACAGAAGTGGATGATCTTGTGAGAGCCAGTGAATTTCTGAGTTTTGCAGATATCCTCAGCGGTGACTGGAATGTAAGACTTAAGGGGTGTTGTTTATGACTATTTCCTCAGAACTGAGAAAGAAATTTTACTTTTATTCATACTTATGTGACATTATTTTAATTAACTTCTTAATAACTATGACAAAATTAATTTCATGCAACCAGTGTTTGCAGAGAAACTTCTGCAGTGAATCTGCTTTTTCTATGTTAATACAGCACTAATTTTTTCTAAAGTTATTTTCTGATAATAAACTAATACATAGTTGGAAAATTTGACAAATTGAAAAATAGACTGAAGGGAAGGGGTGTGCTCCTTTCTTTCCATTTTTTCTTTCGGCCATACCATGTGACATGGGGTCTTAGTTCCCTTACCAGGGAATGCCGTGTGCTACTTTCTGATAGTTTGTAAATTTATTTATTTAAGATTTGAAATTATTCACTATAAAGTTTGTAATTTTTCTTAACATTTTAACTTTGCTCTGACTGGTATAGTAGTCACTAGACATATATGATTATTTAAGTAAAATTAAAAATTCAGTTCCCTGGTCATGCTAGCCATATTTCCAGCATTTAAACATTTATGATACAGTTTCTGTTATATCCTTAGGGTTTCATTATTTAGCAGTTGCATTTGCTTTATTATTTTATATTGCTTTTTTTTATTTTGAAATTTTATAACTATTGACAAATAGAATATACAATGAATATCTGAATACCTTTAACTTTTGTTCATCAATTTTCACATTTTTCCACATTTGCTTAGTCTGTATTTTTACACACTTGTTTTGGCTGAATACTTGGAAAGTAATTGTAGCATCACAGACTTACTTAAGCCTGCATAAGGACATTGCTCTATTACAACCACAATAGCATTATCACACCTAAGAGAATTAACATAATCAGTATGTATTATGATTAACATAAATTCAGTAAGGATACTATCCTTCTTCCTGTTTCCCAGTTACTTCAAAAATGTATTTAAAGTTATTCCTACCACCCCCATCTGATACACAATTAATAGTCCACACATAGCATTTGGTGATTTCATCTCCACTGAATTTTCTTCAGATAATTTTGTGGCACTATTATGTTTAGGGCTGTGGTGAATGTGAAAAAAAAAAAAAAGGACTATGTAGTAAATAAATATGGTTAGCCTTTTGGGGGAGTCAGTAGTACCAATAAGTACTATCTTACAAATCCCTTTATTTTCTTTATTTCACATCTTGTCTCCTTTTTTAGACACGCTCTTCTCTCAGGGAATATAGTACATCTATAGCTACGAGAGGTGTGATACATTCCAACAAAGCCCGAGGATTTGCTCATTGCCAAGGAGGAGGATCAAGTTTTCGACCCTTGCACAAACCCCAGTGGTTTCTAATAAATAAAAAGGTAAAAAACAGAATTGTACATTTTCAATAAGTGAACTCCTTATGGTGTGAATTATATCCCAATAAATCTATTTTTTTTATTTAAGAGAAAAATGATCTTTCATTCTTAATAAGAAATAGTTGCTAAGGCTTATGGTTTTCTTAGAATTATGATAAAACATTAAAAGGACAGTCTTCTTAAATGCTTTTTCTAAAGAAAAAACACTCAAAATTTGAAAGCATGTACTTATTTTATTGGAATCAAAGTATACAGGCCTACTTTGTTTCACTGCACTTTCTTAAAGTGCTTTGCAGATAATGTGTTTCTGACAAATCAAAGGTTTGTGGCAATCCTGCATCACGCAAGTCTGTCAGCACCATTTTCCCAAGAACATTGCTTATTTTGTGTCTCTGTGTCATACTTTGATGCAATATTTCAAACTCTTCACCAGCAAAAAGATCACGACTGGATGAAGACTCAGGTGATGGTTAGCATTTTGTAAGCAATCAATTTTGTAATTAGTAGGCTTCCCAGGTGGCTCAGTGATAAAGAATCCACCTGCTAAGCAGGAGACATGGGTTCAGTCTCTGGGTAGGGAAAATCCCCTGGAGAAGGAAATGCAACTGACTTCAGTATTCTTACCTGGGAAATCCCATGAACAGAGGAACCTGATGGGCTACAGTCCTTGGGGTCACAAAGAGTCGGACACAACTTAACGACTAAACTGCAACACATTTTTTATTAAAGTATGTTGCACACTTTAATAGACTATAGTCTAGTGTGAGCATAACTTTTATTTTCACTGGAAAACCACAACATTTCTGTGACTTGCTTTATTGTGATATTCACTTGATTGAAGTGGTCTAGAGCTGAACCCACAATACTCATGAGGTATGCCTGTAGTTATATTTTTGCTTCAGTTGAAAATAAATCCTGGCTTTACCTCTAACCATCTGGACAAGTTATTTCACCTAGTATGCCTTTAGATTCTGAGTCCACAGCTATAAATGTATAGGATTGGATTATTTAGAAGTCAAAAACAGGTGGCTCACAATTTGAATACAATACGTAACACAAACATTTTTTTAAATGAATTGCCCATGTTTATAAATTAGTTTAATAGTTAAAACTTGAGTGTCCTGAAAAAAAAAAAAAAAGAGGGCCACATTGGTCCATATTTTATGTGGCCGTAATTGGCTCAAGCCAAGTATAACCTGCCTGTTGGTGGTGGGAGTGATCGGTGCCACTGTCCCCAGCAGTTCTGCTGCACTGATTTCTATTACCTGCCTGACTCCTATAGCATCTGACTTTGTGACCCCTGAACTAGGTCATCTCTAAGATGTCTTCCAGTTCTAAATTCATGTGGCTAAAATATGAAAGTATCAGTCATTACCTAAGAAAAATATTTCAGTGGATTTCTTGGAGCAATTTTTAAGCAATTTATGTCCCTTATTGACTTGCTTTGCTCCTTATAGCATGTGTATTAATTTTGCATTTGTTACATATAAGTGATCTACAACTGTGAGCTCCTGAAACGCTAGAGATTATATTTCTCTTACCATCACCATAACACTGCACCTCTCTTAACTGAACAAAATACTTTCTTTTATTGAGAAACAATATCTTCACATAATTTGTGATATGTGTATGCTCATAAACAGAAATCCTTTAATTTTTTTAAGGACCTTCTACCTAAGGTCTTTTTCTTTCTGCTGTTATATCAAATGTGAATTAGTTGTACAAATAAAGTGCTTTGTTAAATAGTACTAGGACTTACTTAGAAAAGACCCTGATGCTGGGAAAAACTGAGGGCAGGGGGAGAAGAAGGAGACAGAGGATGAGATGGTTGGATGGCATCACCTACTCATGGACATGAACTCTGGGAGACAGCAAAGGACAGGGAAACCTGGGGTGCTGCAGTCCATGAAGTCACAAAGAGTCAGATATGACTTAGCAGTTGAACAACAACAATAGGACAGTTATAAAGAACTAATCAAGCTGCCTGATGAGGCCAAAAAAAAAGACTGATGAGATAAACTCTTAAAGTATCTAGTGTAGAAACCAACATATATTGTGACATAATAAACTTATGTGTAGGAATAAATATCCATATTTAAATTTTTATTTTTCATTTCACCTTTTTTTTTTCTTCTCTACAGTATCGGGAAAATTGCCTAGCAGCAAAAGCACTTTTTTCTGACTTCTGCTTACCAGCTTTGTGCCTGCAGACTCAGCTATTGCCATACCTTGCTTTGCTAACCATTCCAATGAGAAATCAAGGTAATAACATGGGTTTTTATTATTCCCAAGAAGTAGTGTTTTATAACATTATATTTTTGTGCATCAAGTCATTTCTGTGTACCACTGATACTCAGTATTTTCCCCTTTGTTTTTTGAATCAGAACTAATACTGCTTTTTGATTGAAAAAAAAAGAAGTATATAACGTAAAAATCGAAAGTCCCCTATAAACCATGGGTAATTCCTTTTCAGAGATTGGTGTAAATTCTTCTAGACTTTTTTCTGTGCAGATATAATAATGAAAGTAAGCTTTAATTTGCTTTTGTCACTTAATCATGCATAGAGCTCCATACTTTATAAATTAGCGCAAAGGAGCTCTGGAGGTTGGGAAGTCCCAAATGAGGGTGCCAGCATATCCAGTGTCTGGTGAGACCTACTTTCTATTTTGCAGATGGCCGTCCTATTGTATTCTGACATGGTAAAGAGAGGAGGAAGAAAGCTGTCTCTGGGGCTCTTATATAAAGGCACTAATCCCTTTCATGAGGGCTCTACCCTCATGACCTAAGCACCTCCTAAGGCCCCATCTCCTAAAGGGGTTAGGATTTCAAAATATGAGTTTGAGGTGACAGAAACATTTAGTCCGTAATAGCAGCAATGCTAAAGTACATTCAGATCTAACTCATTCAATCTTATTGATAATATGTTTTGGTTGATTCAGTATTACAAATAGTGTCCATTAATAGTATATTTACATTGTTTTCCCTGATTTTGAAGTTATAAATAATGCTTTATTTTTTTTTTTTTTTTATAAATAATGCTTTAAAAAAAGGCAAGAGAACTCTCCGTTGGTCCAGTGGTTAAGAATCCACCTTCCGATGTAGGGGACGTGGGCTCAAAGATCTCACAGGCTGTGAAGCCGCTGAGCCCACCCGCTGCAGCTAGAGAAAGCCCGAACGCTGCAGAGACTCAGCGTGGCCAAACCTGCAACACCCACTTGCCCGATAGGTGTCCCTGAGGTCTGCCTGTTTTGAAGAGTACCCATTTTCCATCAGTTGTTTCTCTTTTTTAACATGTAAGGGCCATATTTCCTTAACAGTCTTAGGTCACATGTCTGTGGTGCTGACCTTCAAGGTAGAACAGAGAATTTGTGTAATATTGAAAATATAATCTACTACATAACTCATCAAACTTCTCATAAGTTTTATTTCTTTTTATTGTTTGGCCACATCCCGTGGTATGTAGCACCTTAGTTCCCTGGTCAAGAAATGAACCCACACCCCCTGCGTTGGAAGGCAGAATCTAGACTGCCTTCTAAAACCACTAGACTGCCAGGAAGTGCCAAAACTTCTCATAAATTTCAGAGATAGTATTTGTCTTATGAATGGTTAGAGGAGAGGATTATTGAGTAAATGTCTACCTTCATACAAGAGTTTCATCTTTTAAGAATATTGATACTTAAAAATTTTAAATACTCTATATTTATAGGCAGAAGTGAGATGACTTTTGAATAGTGTGTGTGTTTAATCTGTGAGTCAGAATCCAGAGAGTTCCCTACACTGGCCTATTAATTTTAGATTATACTCATCTTTATTTATTTGGCTGTGCTGTGTGGCTTATGGGATCATAGTTCCCTGACCAGGGATTGGACCTGGGCCTTTAGCAGTGAAAATGTGAAGTCCTAACTACTGCATCGCCAGGGAATTCCCAGATTACGTTAGCTTTTAAGCTTAGAAATTACAAGAATGGTACAAAGGAAATTCTTGTATATCCTTCACCAAGATTCCTCAGTGTTTCATTTTTACCATATTTGCCTTTTTTTCTTTGTCTTTATACACATATGTACACAAACATATGTATTTTTTCCGAACCATGTTTGAGGAAAGTACAGACATGATGCCCATTATTCTTAAACACTTCAACATGTACTTCCTGAAACCAAGGATTTTCTCCTACATCACCACAATATATACATCAAAATCAGGAAATTAACTTTGATACATTACTGCTAATTCATAGTTTAATTATTAGACTCCATTTATAATTTATAGACCCCATTCAAATTTTGCCAATTGTCCTAATAATGCCCTTTGCAAAATAACAACTAAAACTTGTTCTCTTTCTTGTCCAGAAATTCAGTGCAAGATCAGATGATTCACTTAGCTATTCAGTTGCTATCTCTTTAGTCTCCTTGATTTAGAATGGCACCTTGTTGTTTCTTTGTCCATTATATCTTTTTTTTTTTTTGGCTGCATTGGGTCTTCCTTGCAGCCTGCAGGCTTTTTCTCTGCTTGTGGCACGCAAGGGCTTCTCTAGTTGCGGCTCACGGCATTCTCTTGGGCTCTCTGGCTTCTGGCTGCGGAGCGTTGGCTCTAGAGCACGCAGACTCAGTAGTTATACACATGGGCTTCTGTAGTTGTGCTCGTGAACTTAGTTATTCTGTGGTATGTAGGATCCTAGTTCTTGACCAGGGATCAAACTTGTGACCTCTGCATTGGAAGGCAGATTCTTAACCGGTGGCCCACCAGGGAGGTCCCTGTCCATTACATTTTTGATTGTTACAAAATGAACTGTCCCTCAGTTTTGGTTTATCTGAGGATTTGGGTTTATCTGTCTTTGAGTGGATAACAGGGTATGTATTTTTGTCAGGAATACCACAGAAGTGATGCATTGTTCTCAGTGTATCACATCCAGAGAACACCGTGTCTATTTATACCATACTGGTGAAGTTAACTTTAATTATTTTGTAAGATAATTATCTCTGAGGTTCTCTAATGTAAAGTTATTAAGTATTTCTTGAGGAAACACTTTGAGACTATGTAAATATCCTGTTTCTCATTAAAATTTCACCACTAGTCATAGCATCTTTTTTTTTTTTTTTTTTTTTTTAGTCATAGCATCTTTTGATAATTATTTCCTGAACCTGTGATAGTTGGCAAGTCATGGTTTTCTAATGGCATTATTCCTTCTACATTCCTGTTAGTAAATTCTGCTGTAAGGTGTCGCCTCACCCTCTTCCCCGTTCGTTTATATTAGTATGGAGTCTGGATTCTTATTTTGTCAGCTGTTGTTTCCCACTGTCATTATTTATTTTGGTTCCAATTTGGCCAATGCAGGCTGCTTTAGGGTGACCCTGTGCCTTTACTCTTAGAGTAGTTTCTGATACAAAATGTTCCAGAATTATTTCATACTGTGCTGCAAAAAAACATCCTATTTTTGGACTTAGAAATCTCCAGGAGTTCTGGTTCCTTTAGTGGATATGGACCCGTCTCCCACTTTGCTAAATATATTTACTTGATTCCTTTGTCTGTAACCTGTCTCCTAACCATGCAGGCTGTTCCTTCAGCTCCAGCCCGGTTGCCACCAACTCAAGTGGCCACATTCTTTGTCCCACTCCCAGCTGTGTGACAGTGAATTGGTTTGATTTAATAAGAGTCCCCTTGGACAAGACTCGTCAGCATCACCTGGAAGCTTGAGAAAAATGCAGAATCTCAGGCCTCAGTCAAGACCTGCTGAATTGATCTGCATTTTAATAAGATTCTCCAGGTGATTCTTATGCAGATGTTTGAGAAGTATTGGTTTGGATTACTCATGCTGGAATCATCTGGAGAATCATTATATCCACTAGTTACAAGTTCAGATTCCAGGATCACAACTCATGTTTTCCATATCAAAAAGCTGTTTTTGAAAATCCTAATGGTGTTGTATATTGGATTTTTAAAAAGGTAAGTGTCCAAGAGCTCTCATAGAGTTTGATTTGCAAACTTTAGAAGGTTCATAAAATGTAGTCAAAAATAGGATGTTTTCGCTTTTTTTTTAATTCATCAATTTTTTTCTTTTTATTCATCAAATTTTATCCCATTTCTTTCATTTTATTTACTATGTTATTTCAGACATTATCGCTTTATGTTTCTTCTTTCTCTCCATCCACTTTTCTAGTCCTCCATTAGTGTTTGTTGGAAGGCTTAAAAAAAAGCATTCTGTTTTCTCTTTCATTGCATAATCTCTGTCAGTCTGTGTTCAAGGTTACAGATTGTTTCTTCTCCCTGTTCAAATTTACTGTTGAACCCCTCTAATGGATTTTTCATTTTGATTATTGTACTTTTCAAGTCCAGATTTCCATTTGGTTCTTTTTGCAGTTCTCCTTCTGTATTAAGGGCTTCTCTGGTGGCTCAGACGGTCAAGAATCTGCCTGCAGTGGGGGAGGCCTGGGTTCAATTCCTGGGTCAGGAGATCCCCTGAGAAGGGAATAGCAACCCACTCTAATATTCTTGCCTAGAGAATTCCACGGACAGAGGGTCCTGGCGAGATACAGCCTGTGGTATCACAAAGAGTCGGATGTAATTGAGTGACTGACACAGTTCTCTTTACTGATATTCCCTATTTTATGAAGCATTGTCATTATAGCTCTCATTACTTCTTTAAGTAAGATTTCCTTTTGTTCTTTGAAAATCTTTATAATGGCTCCTATCTATGAAGTCTTTTTCTGTTGAGTGTAATGTCTGGTTCCTCTCAGAGTTTCTGTTACCTATCCTTCTCCTGTGTATGGATCACATTTTCTTATTTCTTTGCATCATCTCACAATGTTTTGTTGAAAACTGGGCTAATTTGGGTAATATATTGTAGCTCCTCTGGGCACTGAGTCACCTCCACTCTCTGGGGCTTGTTTTTACTGTTGTTTGTTAATTAATTGTTTAGTGATTAGGCTAAACTATTGATGAAGCCTGTTTCCCCTACAGTATGAAGCTTCTGTCTCTCCTCTGCTCAGCTTTGGACATGCCCGCAATCACCATGAGATGACAGTGGCTTTAGGAGGGCTCTTTGTAACTGTCTCTTTCCCTTATTGTTGTTAAATTGTCTGTCTTGCTTGATATCACACTCACCTGTTCCATTTCACATTACTGGCAGATTGCTCCGTTGTTTTCAGTAGTGGTAAGGGGCATAAATTATTCTACAGTCTGATCCAGTTAAATGTGGGCAGGTGTAGACCTTGAAGCCAGTGTCAGGTTTGTTCTGACCCCAGGGGGGCTCTTCTTACTTGTCTCTTTCCTAGTTCTTTTCTGGTAAACTTGCCGGCTTTTGCTCAGCTTGTTAGTCTTAATTAAGAGGAGCTATTGGTTTCAAGAGGGCCCCTTGGCTTGAACTTCCCAACATTCTGTTTCTTATAAAGCCAGTTCCTTTGGGTAGAGCTTCAGAGCTCCCTTTTCATACAGAATGCCTCTGGGCAAAATCTCTTGAGCCACTGTTTTGGGTGTGTGCTCAGTTGAAGGGAGCCGCTGATGATCTGGGCTTGGGCTCTCCCGCTGTGGACATTCTGCCCTACAGATGAGTTGGGGTGAGGGTGATTGCAGTTCAAAGAGGAGGCAGTGTTCTTGCACTGCTGTGCCCTGGGGTAGAGCCTCCATCCTTTGCTCGGGGCTGGGTGGAGAAAGGGAGCCCCAGACTCTTGGCTGGCCACACTCACTAGGGGAAGCTCTATGTTCTTGGCTGCATTCACCTGGAGTGAAGTGTCTCCCAAGCTGAGGAGGGGAAAGAGCAGATCACGACTCAAATGCGAGACTGTTTGCTGTTAGATTTTCTTGAGTAAATGTTTCTTCGTAATATAATATTTACCATCTTAAAGTATTTTATTTGTTTATTTGGCCGTGCTGGGTCTTTGTATCTGCACAGGCTTTTCTCTAGCTGTGGCAAGCGGGGGCTACTCTCTATTTGCGGTGCACAAGCTTCTCATTGCAGCGGCTTCTCTTGTTGTGGAGCATGGTCTCTAGAGTGTTCAGGCTTCAGTAGCTGCAGCTCCCGGGTCTAGAGCACAGGGTCAGTAATTGTGGCACACCGGCTTAGTTGTTCCACGGCACGTATGATCGTCCTGGACCAGGGATCAAACCCATCTCCTGCATTGGCAGGTGGAAGGAAGCACCATTTTAAACCATTTTTAAGTATAAAGATCCCCTGGAGAAGGGACAGGCTACCCACTCCAGTATTCTGGTCTGGAGAATTCCATGGACTATATATATATAGTCCATGGGGTCACAAAGAGTTGGACAAGATTGAGCGACTTTCACTTTTCGGTAGTCTTAAGTCTGTTTACTCTGTTGGGCAGCCAGTCTCCAGAACTTTTTCATCTTGAAAAATTGAAACTAACCACATTAAACAATAACCACCACCCTTCCACCCCCCATGCTACCCCCTGAAAACACTGCCTACTCTCTGTCTATGAATTTGACCACCTTCGGTACCCCACTTTAGTACAATCATACCATATTTGTCTTTTTATGACTGGCTTATTTCACTTAGCATGTCATCAGGGTTTATCCACATTATAGCATGTGTCAGAATTCCCTCCCTTTTTGAAGCTGGATAATATGACATTGTATATTTACCACATTTTGTTTATCCATTCACCTTTGATGGACACAAGTTGCAGAAGTGGAATTGCTAGATCATATAGTTACTCTGTGTTTAAGTTTTTGAGGAACTACCTTACCGTCTTCCACAGCAGTTACACCATTTTATATTCCTACGACTCTGTCCACATCCTTGTCACCTTGTTGTTTTACGAGTTTTTTTGTTAATAGTCATCTTAAGGGGTGTCTCATGGTTTTGGTTTGCATTTTCCTAGCTATTTGTGACTTTAAGCATTTTTTCATGTGCTTTTAGGCCATTCTTCTTTGGAGAAATGTCTATTTGAAACTTTTTAAAAATTTCTGTTTTAGCTCAAATTTCTTTTATCCAAGATATTGGAAGACTTCCTCTAAAGCGACACTTTGGAAGGTAAGCTGATCATTTTCATTTTCAAACCAAATACTTTATCTATTTATTCATTATACAGTCAATAATCTGTAAAGGTTAAGAAATACATGTTGTACCAGTGATCAAAAACTATATGATCACATCATAGACCCATCTATTATATTTATTACATTTAACAGCATTTTTCACCAGCTCAGAATCGGGTTAAATAGAATCATCGGATTACAAAGGCAGTGGAGTCTTTAAAATCCTTGAGTTCAGCAAATTTTGCATAACTGAAAACCCTTTTGCTTAACGTGTTCTTAGCATATATTTTCACTTTCATGCATTGGAGAAGGAAATGGCAACCCACTCCAGTGTTCTTGCCTGGAGAATCCCAGGGACGGGGGAGCCTGGTGGTCTGCTGTCTATGGGGTCACACAGAGTCGGACACGACTGAAGCGACTTAGCAGCAGCAACAGCAGCAGCATATATTTGGAGTGTATGATAGTCAGGAACTTTTTATTTCTTTACATTGAAAATTCAGACAAGTGAAAAAATATATAAATATAGGGATAAATCTCCATCTATACCGTTCATTCTATTGCAAAATAGCTTCTAGGCTAATATCAGTGATTAACACAGTGCTTGTAGTTCATTTCTACTTGGGTTATGTGTAAGATCAAATTATGCATTCAGGCATTCTAAAAAAGGTTTAAAAAGTACTTGCATCCTGGTTTTAAGGATAAAGGTAAATGACAGAAATGGCACCTATTACCCCTTCCTCTAGTTCTCCTATTCCTGGTCCCAAATGGAAAACTTGCTTGTCTGGGATTTTTTTCCCTCTACCTTCATAGATTCAATAAAGGCCTTTGTTTAGTGGTTTCTTCTGTACAGTGACTTAGCTATGGGAAGCGCATCTTTCCTTTTACAGAAAGATAATGATGGATGGATTTAAGAGCATCATCCCAGTGGATGATCAGGGCTCAGACCTTTTATAAACTTCCCTTTTTTCCTCACTTCTCAATCAAAGAAGGACCAACTATTCTCACTGGCTCCTTTCCCTCAAAGATTATGACACCAAAATCAAAGGAAGACACTTGTCTTCTGTTGTCTTTTTCCTCCTAAGATGTAATTAAAAGAATGAGAGTCACTCTTTTATTATTGGTTCAAGTACTTGATCTGAACTGGGAGGCAGGATTTGTCGGTGCTACTTATCACAGTGACTGGTACTGCTGTCTTTCACTGACAGTGACCATATTTAACATTATCTTTGATTTATATTGATAATGTTGAATATTCTGATACTTAAACTTGATGTTTAATATTTCTATTTAATAGCTGAATAGTTTCCTTTAATTGAACCTACACCTCATTTTGTATTAATACATTTAGCTTGTTTCCAGCTTTTATTGTTACAACCTTCCTTGAAGCTAAATCATCATGTATATCAAGGACTATTTATGTAGGATGAATTCTGTGACGTAAAATTGCCGGATCAATGGATATACACCTTTGCTCTATGTTGCCAGATTGCTTCCAAGAATATTTTGCCAATCTTAATGCCCACTTACAGTGTTTCAGCATGTTCTTTTCTCCTAACGCTTTCCACCACTGGGTTTTATTATCTTAAAAGGTCTTTTCCCGTTTGAAAGATGACAATGTTAATTTCCATTTTAAAATTACAGATTAGGTTGAGCAATTTATTTAGTAACCATTCTTCTCCTTAAGCTCTCTGTTCATGTTTTATATCTTTTATTTCATTTAATTTTTTCTTTTCATAAGAACTGTTTACTAAAGATATTAATTAACTTGTGTTATAAGTTGTAATGATTTATTGTTTGTCATTTACCTTTTCGTTTTGTTTATATTGTTAAATAAACTGGAGTGCCTGGTTAAAAAGCACAGGAAGGTAAATGAGAGACAATGGGAGATGGCTTTATAATCTTCAAACTCTTGATGTAATTTAAAGGAATCCTCTCCTTTGATGATTATTAGTGCTTGTGTTATGAACCTGGCAGGTTGAAAATGGAAGCCCTGACTGACAGGGAGAATGGAATGATAGAGGCGGACAGCGGAGATGAAGCCCAGCTTACTGGAGGGCAGTCTGCAGAGGAAGCACTGGGTGAACCCACTCAAAGCGCTGAACCTGAGACCTGGTCTCTTCCTTTGAGTCAGAATAGTGGGAATGAACTGCCGGCCAGCCAGCCTCAGCCCTTTTCAGCCCAGGGAGACGAGGAAGAAGACGACATGATAATAGAAGACTATGAGAGCGATGGGACATAGAAAGCAGCCTGCCCATGAGATTGTTAACTGACAGATTCATACTCATGTTATTCAGTGGTACTTGAAAGGTGATAATAGACTTCAGGTGAATTAGTTTGTTAATTCTTCTAGTATTTCAGCACAGAGAACTGACCTCTGTTATATTGAAGTAAATAGAAGCTCAAGCCTTGAAATAATCTGTTTCTTCCTCTAGTATTTATTTACTCTTGTGAGTGGTGTTGGGAGAGGAGGTCAGTGTGTATGAAATGCATTTGAACGTTATGCCAAATACCAGAAAATGTGAAGGAATAATTCAGAACACAGAAACTCTTTGGGCTGTAAATAAGAATTATAAAACAGCTTAGGATGCAATTATGAGTGTAAATAAACTTTGTGCCTTATTCACAGTTTCTCTCTGGTCTGTAGCGTCTGAGATACCATTTTTATATGTTGTACAGTGGAATATTTTAGATAACTTTCTGGAAACTATTTACATAATTTATATAAAAATTAAAATACTGAATTTCATTGTTTCTTCTGTATTTCAATGTTTCCTAACATGCACTGTCTGCCATGTATCATTGGGCATAGGACACAAGTCTTCACCCAGTGCCAAACTTTTTCAAAAATAGGGAAGGAAGGGAATGGCAACCTTGCGAAGAAAACTCTCCAGAGGGTTTAATCTCACCCTTAAAGACCTTTCCAGAGCTCTCCCAGCGGAGCCTGATCCGAAGCTATTGCTATAAGGTGTGGTTGGGGGGCGGTGGGGAAACCGACCCGCCCAGGCCCCAGGCGGGAGTCCGGGCCTGACAAAGCCGGGCGGGGCGAAGCTCGGCCCGGCCCCGCCCCAGGAGCCGACCTGGGTTTCAGAGCCGCGGGCGGCGAGGGCGCTTTGGCAGGTGGCCGCTCAGGTGAGCTGGGCCCGAGGGGTGGGGCCCACGTGACCGGGACGCGGGCGGGGAGGGGCCGGCGGACCCCAGGCAGGTGCGCGGTGGGGGGCGAGCGTCCTGGGCGCGCGCGCTGGCTGCGCGGCCCGCCACTACCTTCGGCCGAGGCCGGCCGCCGGCGCGGTAAGGGGTGCGGGCCCCGGGGAGAGCTGGGGCCTGGGAAGCGGGAGGGCCCCTCGGCCTGCCAGGTTTCCTGCGGCGGACACAGGTGCCGGGCGAGACGCGCCCCACCCCCGGCCGGGAAGCCGCGGTGCTTCCGGGCGCTGGGCTATCCCGACCTGGGCCGGTCCGGCCCAACTTAGTTCCGGCCGCTTTGGGGCGGAATCTTGACCGAGAGTGCACTCTCACTCTGGAGCGGAGACGCGTACCTGGGGGTGCGGAGCTGGAGACCGACCGAGATAGGTGGGGCGGGGGGCGGAGCGACGAGCCGCGGCCTGGGCAGAGACCCCGACGGGGGTGCTTGCTGTTCCCGGGCACCCGCTCGAGGCTCCGGTTCAAAGCGCAGTTCCCTTTCCACTGGAAACCAGTAGTGTGTAAAATCTGCCCGTGTCTGGGGCCCAGCGTAACTTTAAAAGCCAGCTAAGTGGTGATTCTGTGGTGTAAAGGTGACCAACTGAATTCCTGTAACACTTTACTGGGGAGGACCGTTTCTTCTAATCACCGCTACGGTGTGTGCAGACCGAGAGAAATCAGGGCCCGAATGAAGTCGGGGCCCGGGGGCTTGAACAAAACAAAAACTCTTTCTGCCTCAGCGTGCTGATTCTAACTGGACGCTCTGTGAGACCCTGAAAGATGCTAGGGGTATCCAGATGTTGAAATGTAAAAATACAACTGACTGGACCTTTCTAAAGTCACATAATTTGCTATTACACATTTCTTCAAATTTGGAATTTTTACTTTTTAAGGTGGTCTAAGGCTTCCCTTGTAGCTCAGTCAGTAAAGAATATGCCTGCAATGCAGGAGACCCAGGATTCCTGGGTCGGGAAGATCCCCTGGAGAAGGAAATGGCAGCCCACTCCAGTATTCTTGCCTGGAAACTCCCAGGAACAGAGGAGCCTGGTAGGCTACAGTTCATGGGTTCACAGGAGCCGGACACGACTTAGCGACTAAACCAAACCACCACCAAGGTGATCTAATTCAAATAAGCTACTTTTCACAAGTCTTTCTGTCGTTCAATCGCTAAGTCGCATCGCACTCTGCAACCCCATGTATGTAGCCCTGACTGTCCTTAACTCTCTCCCTTAGTTTGCTGAAACTCATGTCCATTGAGTCGGGGATGCCGTCAGAAGTGAGCATAAATTAGATCCATTATAGTGAAGTACATTTTTGCCAAACTGGTATCCCTTAAATGCCTGTATATCAAAGATATTGAAGGATATGTAAAGCTTGTTAAAGTTATGTGTGGTGCTTTTGCCTCTACTTTTTTTAGGAAACTGTATCTCAAGAATTATACTAGTACTATGCATCCTTAGAATTTAAGTACTTTTAGACTACAGATAAAGAGATAAAAGACCAAAAAATACTCTAATTGCTGTCATTTATATAAACTGTTTTCTATACTAAATTTTTTCTCCGACTTTTCATTGGGCACCATGTTGAGACTCACAGTTAATTCTTTAAAATTGGGGTGTCCCATTCAGGCATTTTCTAAACGCCAGAATTTAGACCTCTCCAGCTCCACTCAATACCCAGGTGATTGTATTTAGTCTGTGGTAGTATATACACTTCTGTGGGCAGCCTACCTACTTGTTAGCTTTGCCTGAGCTTTTAACAGGTATCTTAGACTCTCTTTAGGTTGCTCCTCCAAGGACTAAGCTGGAGCCGTGTAGAAATGTTGTAGATAAAATGATCTGATGTCTTGGATTTGCTTTAATCTATTGACAAAAGGGTTAGACAAAAGGAATAAGGGGAAAGGTATAGATGAAACAGTATTGATAAGTTGATAATTATTGAAGGTTGCTAATTTGGCACATAAGGGCTCCCAATACTATTCTTTCCACTTTTTATTATGTTTGGAAATTTCTTTATTAAAAATTTTAATTACCTGTACAGACAGTTTGACCTCTTCTTGCTATCTTTGTTGCTACCACCATGGCCCATTGGAGTACAGTTACCCTTGAACAACACAGCTTTGAACTCTGAGGGTCCATTGAGATACTTTTTTTTTTTTTTTTCAATAAATATATATACAGTACTGAGTGGTTTGCAGTTGGTTGAATCCATGGATTTGGAATCACAACTACACCTTACCAACTCCTGTGTTGGTCAAGGATCAACTGTATTTCAGTGACCTCCTAGCCAGTCTCCCTGTTTTCACTGTTTTCTCCTGGAATGTACTATTAACACAGCATCCAGAGTGATCCTGTTTAAAAAAATAATAACATCATGTCAGACCTCCACTGAAAATTTTCCAATGGCTTCTCATCTCACTCCCAATAGAAACCTAAATCCTTTCTAATGATTTTTAAGTCCTAAGGATTCAGACGGCCTCAATTCTACTACACACCCTCTCATGCTGCTGCCGCCTCCATGCCTCAACAATGCTAGGCACTCCCACTTTAAGGCTTTTACGCTAGCTGTTCCAGCTGCCCAGAACACTTCCCTGATACCTGCCTGGCGTCTTCTCTCCTCTCCTTCGTTTCTATATTCAGGGGTCTTGTTCTCTCTGAAGAATTGCCTGGCCACTCTGTTTAAAATTATAGCATCCTATCCGCACTGCACTTCTTACCCTCTTTCCTAACTTTGTTCGTTGGCATCTATTTCACTTGCCTTATCTATCGTCTGTCATCCCTGCTCCCCACCCCCAGAATTTAAGCTGCATGAAGGCAAGGATTTCCATCAACTTTTTTCACTGATACATCTTCAGCAAACCTGGTGCATGACCAGTACTTGGTAAATAATTGAGTGATAGATCTCTGTTTGACAAAGTAAAAACAAAGCCTTAGGAATTTCTAAATTGTTCAACATTGTAAAGGTGGGATTACCAGCTTTAATTTTGAGACCTTTACAGTGGCAAGTACAATACCATGTGCCCAATGAGTCTTCAATAAATACTCATGAGCAGTTTGAGGGAGAGGAACGTTGTACCTTAAACGTAGTAGTTATAATAGCAAATAGTTTCCTTTTTGCATATGTGTCCAGGTCATTGATTTCTTGAAGGAAATCATCAGGTGTGATAAAAAGTATATTTTCTATTTTTCAGATGTGTTTAATACTCCCTAAAATAGCTTTTTGGGCTTCCCTTGTGGCTCAGCTGGTAAATAATCCGCCTGCAATGCGGGAGACCTGGGTTTGATCCCTGGATTGGGAAGATGCCCTGGAGAAGGGAAAGGCTACCTACTCCAGTTTCTGGCCTGGAGAATTGCATGGACTGTATAGTCCATGGGGTCACAAAGAGTTAGACACCACCTTCTAAAAAGATTTTTTATTTATTTATGGCTACATTGGATCTTTGTTGCTACACACATGCTTTCTCTAGTTGCAGTAAACAGGGGCTACTCTCTAGTTAATGGTATGTGACTTCTTGTTGCAGAGCACAGGTTCTAGGTGCTTGGGCTCAGTAGTTCCGGCTCGCAGGGTTAAAGCGTTGGGCTCAGTAGTTGTGGTCACAGGCTTAGTAGCCCCGAGGCAGATGGGAATCTTCACAGACCAGGGATTGAACGCATGTCCCCTGCACTGGCATGCAAATTCTTAATCATTGGACCATCAGGCAAGTCTTCTGAGATACTTTATGAGTCTTTCCATGGCTGCAGCAAATCACCTTTAAATAATTGCTCTGCAAAGAGTGATGTCCATGGCCATTGCTGTGGCTCTAAGAAGTCAATTTTCTAGTATCAAGCGTTATTCCATTAGAGTGGAAGAAGCGACTCCGAAAACATGACTTGCCAAGTTAGGAAGGAAAGGGGCTCTCCACTCCGTGTGTTTACCAGACTGCTTCTCGTGGGCTGTTCCAAAACAGACTTGAGCTAATGAAAGTGAAGAGTATTTGCTGACCCATCAAATTTTGGTATGCTCAAACTCTTAAATATGTTTATTTAGATATTTGAGGAATGGACTCTACTTGGAATGTGTTAGCACCCTGCATTAAAATTTAGTCTTATTTTTGTTTTTTTACATTTTGTTGTTTATAGGGCTCGTAGGTAAATTTGACTTATAAATGTTGTAATCCAGAACTAAGGTTTAAGATTTTAATTGCCCTTAAAATCTCATAGAATGATTCTGTATCCCTGGCTAACGTAATAGTTACACATAGTTGCATTGTCATTTTCTATATCATAATGATTAGATATGATCATATTGGTTTCCTGGATATGATCATTTGCTACTAAGTGAATAAAACCAACATCATTGAAGGGATACATAACTAAGCATAAGTGATAACTTTAATCCTGACCCCAGGTGTGAACATCGCAAATGTCGTCCAGTGATAGAAGATCCAGGAATCGGAACAGACACTATGATGAGGTCCCAAGGGACTCAGACTATCCAGATGGCACTGTGAGAACCTTCCAGACTCTTCGAGACAGTGAGCTGGCCGTGAGCGCTGATCCACTGCCACCACCCCCTCTCCCATTACAGCCGCCCTTCGGCCCAGAATTCTACTCAAGTGACACAGAGGAACCGGCCATAGCGCCGGATCTCAAGCCTGTAAGACGCTTTGTCCCTGAGTCCTGGAAGAACTTCTTCAGAGGGAAGAAAAAGGACCCGGAGTGGGATAAGCCGGTGTCGGACATCAGATACATCTCCGATGGAGTGGAGTGTTCACCTCCAGCCTCGCCCACAAGATCAAACCATCGTTCACCCCCCAACTCCTGCAAAGATCCTCACGGTGGGTCCGAAGGCAGCTGGCGTTCCCAGAAAGAGACTGAGGCCATGTTTCCTCATGATCCCTATGGATCCCTAGGCCAACACACACACACAGCTCGAACCTACAGCGAGAAGGTAGAGGAGTATCACCTTCGGTATTCCTACATGAAGTCGTGGGCAGGCCTGCTGCGGATCCTGGGGGTGGCCGAGCTGCTGCTGGGGGCCGGCGTTTTCGCCTGTGTCACGGCGTACATTCACAAGGACAGCGAGTGGTATAACATGTTTGGATACTCACAGCCCTACGGCATAGGAGGCGTGGGTGGCCTGGGCAGTACCTACGGGGGCTATTACTACAGTGGCCCCAAAACCGCTTTTGTCCTTGTGGTTGCTGGCTTGGCCTGGGTGACCACCATCATCATCCTGGTGCTTGGCATGTCCATGTATTATCGGACTATTCTTTTGGACTCAAATTGGTGGCCTCTCACTGAATTTGGAATCAATGTCTCCTTGTTTATTTTGTACATGGCCGCAGCCATAGTCTATGTGAACGATACCAACCGAGGGGGACTCTGCTACTATCCGCTATTTAACACGCCAGTGAACGCAGGATTCTGCCGGGTGGAAGGAGGACAGATAGCAGCCATGATCTTCCTCTTTGTCACCATGATTGTCTATCTCATTGGTGCTTTGGTTTGCCTAAAGTTGTGGAGGCACGAGGCGGCTCGGAGACACAGGGAATACATGGAGCAACAGGAGGTAAGGGATTTCACCATCTTTGTTCTTTCTGCTATTAACTCCCTCCTTAAATACCTATAGTTCTCAAAACAAAGCTGTCATTGTTGTTTTTAATGGTCTGAAGTTCCAAAGGCCTCACTCAGTAACTGACATGCCCTGACCAGATAACCCACTCTGGCATGTCACTGTTGTGTGACGCTGCAAGCAGACCCCAGATGTGTAATGTAATACATAGTTCATTGATTGCACTATTGTCTGTCCAATACGTAAGAGAGACACAGTTTCTGAATTTCTATAAAGAAGAATAATAACATATTCAGTAAAGTAAATGTCCCATCATTAAGTTTAAGAACAATCTTGATTCCTTAGTATGGTAAGACTTAATAAAAAGCATAATTGTTCAGTTGCAAGAGGAAAGTGCTCGTTTAAATCTGTAATGAAATCTGAAACCCACTTTTCTTGGAGTTTACAAATTTATCTCAGTATTGTAAGCATATTTTTAAGTTTTACATCTGTGTATGCAAAGTATAGAATTTTAAATTCTAATCAGTGTGAAATCAGATAGTGAAACACATCCTTATAATTTTATGTAATTTAATAATGAGTTCTTAATCACTTAAATTCTTAATCACTTAATCACTTCAAATTCTACATTATTATGGCTGTTATTCATATAATTCTTTTATTTCTTTTCCTTTTCTTAACAGAAGCTTGTTTTTATAAGACTTTGCGTAAGGGTTGATTAAACTTGAATCACTTCTGATGCCTGTTTGTGTTTCTGTAACTTCCTAAATGTTAAGACATACTGGCGTGTAGCTTTTTTTTTTAATTATAAAATTAATAATGTAACCACCCCAAACTCTCTAATTGTGTGAAGTAGTGGGAATCAAGAATAAATAAAATCTCTAGGTAGTTTAAGGCAACTCCATAGTCATCGCCACCATCTCCTTATTGCCAGCTCTGCTTTCTAATCCTGATTGACAGGGAGTCACAGTTATTCCTCCTCCTCTGGTTCTCCACTGGTCCATCAAAACGTGGCCAAAAGAGTCGGGACTCCATCTGTAGAGAATCAGTATCTATGAAATTGAAATTGGGCTATAAATGCGAAGGGACAAAACTATTTGTTCAGCAGCTTCACATACCTCTTAACAGTCATTTTAACTCTTTCTGTTCCAGATAAGTGAGCCATCATTGCCATCGAAAAGGAAAATGGTAAGAACAAAGTCCACACCATATTTTATCTCTAGATTTGTCAGTTTTCTCTCGTCTATTTGTAGATCATCTGCCTGTAAAAGTGTATCTATTGCATTAAGTTCGTAATAGGACTTTTTAGCTTTTTCCTAATATTAAGAGGGCTAAATCAGACAAGGCTATTTGTAGTATCTTTTAATTTTGTTAGATGAAAGCTTCTGCAAGTGAACATAGTTGGTTCTTATTATATATTTAATTTTTTTTTTTAATGAAGGCGATTCTCCCCAATTTTCTTCAGTGTCTTCAGCTCTTCCCCATTCTTGCCTATACTTGTCATGTTGCTTTCAGATGCCAAATTTTGTCATGTTGGGCAAGAAATCCCTATACCACAATTTACTAACTGTGACGGTAGACAAGATACTTACCTTCCCAGGCCTCAGTTTCTTCATCTGTAAAATTGAGATAATAATAATTTCTACCTCACAAGTTTGCTTGAGGGGATTAACTGAGATGCTGTTATTATAATTATTTGTATATATAGAATAATTTAATATATTTTAATCATAATTTTACCTCATTGAAAAGTTCTTTTTTCAAGATATTGGGCATTATCTCTTTTCCTTTTTTTGGGGGGTGGGGGCCACATGGGATGCAGGATTGTAGTTCCTGGACCAGAAATTGAACTCGTGCCCCCTATAGTGGAAGCTTGGAGTCTTAATCATTGGACCACTAGGAAAGTCCCTAGGCATTATTTCTAAGCAAGAAGTTAAGAATCCAACCTTCAGATTTGTTTGCTTCTTTAAAAGGGAAGTATATTCCCTTGATTCAAAGTTCGAAAGGATCTCTCCCATCCCTGTATGGTGGCCTCCCAGTTCTCCCGTGAAGGCAGCCAGTGTTACCAGTATCCTGTGTCTCCTTTCAGAAATGTGTTAGATGGACAGGCATCGATTTGCCCAACTCCTTCTTTTACACAAACGGTGGCATACCATGCCTACTGTTATATCCCTTATTTTTTCACTTTAACAATGTATTTCTAAGATTTTTCCTTATTAGTACATAGAAAACTTCTGCATTCTTGGTTTATAACTACGGAGTATTGCATTTTATGGCTAGACTGTAATTCATTTAGTCATATAGTAACATGTAAGTTGTTTCCAACCTCTCACTATTAAAAATAGTGCTACAGTGAATAACCTTATACACACGACTACATACATATACATACTTCCTTTCATATATGTACAAGTACACTGAAATTCTGAGAAGTGAGTTTCTGGATCAAAAGGCATGTGCATTTTTGTTTTGACTGCCAGATTACCCCACAGAAGATCTACCAATTTCTATCCCCAGCAGCACCACAGGCTTCCTCACACCCTCACCACACACGGTGACCACACAGTGTTAGGAGATTTGTTAACATCTGTCAACCTGGTAGGTGGGAAACGTCACTAATGTGGTTGTAATTTGCATTTCTCTTATCAGGAGTGAGGTTGAGCCTTTTTCATGTTATGTTTGCATTTTCTTACCTATTAACTGTCTGCTCATATCTTGTCCAGTTGTTTTTTATCGGGTTGCTAATTTCTTTAAGTTCTTTTTTGTTAAGTGCATTCATTTTGAAAATACCTTTGATGAGGTTCTTTTTCACTTTGTTCTCAATTATGTTATAACATACAAATATTAATACTATTTAAAGACATTTTGTTCACGCTGAATTAAGGACTTATTAAGTGGATGAGCAACAGCCTGTCTCAGCAATCGTGATTAAAACATTGGTGTCATCATTAATTCATTCATTGAACAAACACGTGACAGGTTGTGGGCCAGTGATATGGGTACAACAAGGGACATTATCTCCATTTCCCAGGGGCTTACAAATCTAGTTAAAAACGCAGACAAAAGATTAATAGGGTGAGTGTGTGTGAGTGTGAGAGCAAGCAAGAAGTACAAAACTAAACAACTCACAGATTTGTGTTCCTGTGTCACCTCCTCGGGAAATCAGTTTATGAATGATAATGTCTCAAATTCAACATTATTCATTGATCAAGGCAACTTTGAGGATCTGTAGTTAGCCATGGTTTTTAAAGGGTCAGTTGCATTAAATTATTGACATGTATATGAAGTCATCTGAATTACAACTGAGCCTTGCTGTGGTTTTCTTGGATATCCATAAATCTTTAGAAATCAAGGGATATCTGACCAGTCCTGACTGACCACGCATGGGGATAAGTGAGACTGGTATTAATACTAATGGCTGATCCATAGAATACTGAAGAGTTTCTCTCTCACAGGACAGTGTGGACCTAACGTTACAAACCTCTAGTTTAAACACTGTTCATAGAATCAGAGCAAGACTGCTTTGTGTGTGTGTGTGTGTGTGTGTGTGTGTGTGTGTGTGTGTGTGGTATTTTGATTGTTTTTTAGTTGTACTTTGTTTTAACTTCCTGATTCCCTTGTGTTTTAGTTCATTTTAAATGTTCATTTATTTATTCAACATTAATTGCGTCAGGATGTACATTTCAGTTAGACCTGTGACTAACTCAGTGACTGACAATCAGAGTAAGCTAAATGGATCATCAGTTTTCTACAGAAAGAAGTTCTAAGTCTTTAAGTGTTGAGCAGATTTCTAAACTAGAAAAGTCAAAATCTAACCTGGAGAAGTTCCCTGGTGGTCCAGTGGCTGAGACTCCGCATTCCCAATGCAGGGGGTCTGGGTTCAATCCCTGCTCAGGGAACTAGATCCCACATGCTGCAACTAAGATCTGATATGGCCAAATAAATAAATAAATACTTTTAAAAAATCTAGTCTGGGCATAAAAAGTAATAGTGTGGCTTTGGGATTGGGATCTGTGCATAACATCAAATACACTTATAGGGAGGGACAGTCAGAAATTGAACAAAAGCACCCTGAAACATGTCTGACTCTCCCCATTTCTAACTTGACAATGTATTCATCCAGCCCATGTTTTATTTGAAAAACTTAGTAATTATATCCATGACATTATTTACCCCATGGCTTAATTGCTTCCTCTTGCCTCACAGCAAAGCTTTTCTGTGACAAGACTAGTTTTTGCTAGATGCAGAGAAAGATCGTGAAATCTGGGGCCATGTGTTTGTAATCTGGAGTACTGTTTGAGAGTGGTGTATCCCAGGGCTGGAGTCCAACTAACTTCCTTCCTGTGAAAGCCTGAAGAGGTTCTCATTTTTGTGTCGTGTCTAGTTCTAGATTTTTTTCCCCAGGAGATTTTCTGAACTGATGATCAGTGTGGTTCACCCAAAAAGAGTGAAAGAGAATGTTAAGAGCATAAAAACAGGGGGAAAAAACATAAAGCAGATGAGATAGTCTGTGTGGAAATATTCTGAGTTCTTAGAACTCCATTTTATATGAAAAGGTGACTCTTGGAATTAGGGACGGGCAAGTAAGGAAAATGAATAGCTTCAGCTTAAAAAAACTTGGTGACTGCACCCATGAAATTAAAAGACACTTGCTCCTTGGAAGAAAAGCTACGACCAACCTAAATAGCATATTTAAAAGCAGAGATGTTACTTTTCCAACAAAGGTCTGTCTAGTCAAAGCTATGGTTTTTCCAGGAGTCATGTATGGATATGAGAGTTGGACTATAAAGGAAGCTAAGCACCAAAGAATTGATGTTTTTGAACTGTGGTGTTGGAGAAGATTCTTGAGAGTCCGTTGGGCTGCAAGGAGATCCAACCAGTCAGTCCTAAAGGAAATCAGTCCTGAATGTTCATTGGAAGGACTGATGCTGAAACTGAAACTCCAATACTTTGGCCACCTGATGCGAAGAACCAATTCATTAGAAAAGGCCCTGATGCTGGGAAAGATTGAGGGCAGGAGGAGAAGGGGATGACAGAGGATGAGATGGTTGGATGGTATCACTGACTCGATGGGCATGAGTTTGAGCAAGCTCCAGGAGTTGGTGATGGACAGGGAAGCCTGGCGTGCTGCAGTCCATGGGGTCGCAAAGAGTTGGACACGACTGAGCGACTGAACTGACTGACTGAGGGGGGACCCTCACATGGACTCTCCTGTCCAACATGACTGCCTGGGTAGAATTCGTGATTTTGACCGTGCAATCTGAGCCTGCCCCAGGGCTGCTGACTAAGTGGGTCAGTGTGCTCCCTGGACGCTTCTCAGGCAGCTCTCGGGGAAAACAGGTTGTTAAATATTTAGAAGCTAAAAAGGGATGCCATGAAATGGAAATTCACTTATTTAAGCCAAAAAATTTCCCCTGATTTTAATACCATGTTGGATTTTCAAGATTAAGCATTAAAGAATTCAATGGGATGAAGAAGTGGCCTTCTGACCAGCGAGGAACAAAGCGGAATAGATGCTAACCTCAGAATATGTTTCCTGAAATAGTCTTGTTTGATCTCGTTTCTTCTGGGTTTTCTGCTCTCCACTCGTGTTCCTGCTGTTTGGGGCCAGTGGTTGAGCATCGTTTCTGCAGAGGAGCCCTTTTTCCCCTTCTGCCCAGCCTGGGTGCAGGCTTCCCATCTCGGTAGCCCTCCCCCAGGAAGAGTCAGCAGCCTCCACGTCTAATCTGGGCTTATCCATGGGCTGCACTATTTGGTGAGTTTAACAGTTGGAGGTTTTTCACGTGAGCTAATGTTAAATGAGACCTCAAAGGCAGCCTCTGAGAGAGAAATCAGGAAACAAAGGATTTTCAAAGCTGCCTGACCAGGTAAAGAGCAAGGTTTTAAATTCCCATTTCATATTTTGTTTTCAGTGGGCTAGGGTCCCTCCCCAGCCACTCTCAGTTCATGGAGTTTTATTCAGCAAGCACAGACCAAAGACCCAAGGGAGGCGTGGAGGGAGCTTGCTTCTGTGTCATGGAAAGCAGTATGCCTTTGCCCGCCTCCGCCCATCACAGCCTCATTTCTAGTGTGCTCCTTGGGCTTCCCTGGGGGCTCAGTGATTAAAGAATACGCCCACAATGTGGGAGAGCTGGGTTCGATCCCTGGATTGGGAAGGTCCCCTGGAGTAGGAAATTGCAGCCAACTCCAGTGTTATTGCCTGGAGAATCCCCATGGGCAGAGGAGCCTGGGGGACTACAGCCCGTGGGGTCGCGAAGAATTGGACACAGCTGAGCAACTAAGCATTGCACAGCAACCAGAGCTTCAGGGAACTTTAGGATTGAGTGTATACATTTAAGTAAACTGATTTCCTCCTGTTATTCATTTAAAGAACCAAAAAGTCAAAAAGTGCTGTTTCTGAGGGTTTTTTCCCCTTGGCTGTGCCATGCAACTCACAGGACCCGGGCTCTCAGCAGTGAGAGCAGTCTTAACTGGAAAGGGCAGGGTTTTCATCATCGCTTGTCACTTCATAGCTGTGAGACCTTGAATTCACTGAATCTCTCTGTACCTTACTCCTTTATTTGTAATGTGGAAACCCCTCTCCTGGAATCCACCAGCCCCTCCAGCTTGCTTGGTATTCTGGGCACTGCCCAGTGGGGCCCCCAAGCACTCTACTCCTTTTTTTTTTCCTTAATGAGACTAGATTTTTTTTTAATTACTATTTATTTATTTTTGACTGTGCTGGCTGTTTATTCTTCTAAGAATAAAGTTGAGATTTTTTTGCTTTGTTTTTTGCTTTTGTTTATAAATAAATCCTCTTTTTCTAACTGTAGTGTGACATGGCCACCAGTTGTGAGAGACAGAGAGACCAAGAAGTTAATTTTAAAGAACTAAGAGCAACAAAAATGAAACCTGAACTTCTGAGTGGACACATTCCCCCGGGCCACATCCCCAAACCGATCGTGATGCCAGACTACGTGGCGTAAGTATCTACTTTTCTTTGAGGTAGAGATAGCGAGGTTCCATTTGGAATTTCATTTTTCTGTTCATCCCCAAGTTAATACTCTGCTTAAAGTCAATTATATTTGAACAGTTGTTTGTTTCCTGAGAGGTAGTATATTGAATTGAAGGTACAGTGTGGTCATTGAGGAATAAGATAATAAGCTGATTTCCTGTTCCTCTTGTTTTAATGAAAAAGTTATCACTTTGATTTTATTTTCTTCCAATTTTGAGATATAAGTGACCTACAACACTGTTTATGTTTAGTGTTTACAGTGTAATGAAATCACGAACTTACATGCATCATAAAATGATTGTCACAGTAGGTTTAGTGAACATCCATCATCTCATATAGATACAAAATTTAAAAAATGGAAAAAATTTTTTCCTCGTGATGAGAATTGTTAGGATTTACTCTTTTAATAATTTTCATATATAACATGCAGCACTGTTAATTGTGTTTATCATGTTGTACATTGCATCTCTAATACTTATTTATCTCATGGCTGAAAGTTCATAGGTTTTGATGACCTTCATCCAATTTTCTCTCCCTAAACTTCCTCCTCCCCTGCCCACGCCTCTGGTAACCACAAATCTGATCTCTTTTTCTGTGAGTTTGCTTTTGAAGCATAATTGACCTACAACAGTATGTTGGTTCCTGGTACACAACATAAGGGTACAATACTTCTATACTTTTCAAAATCATACCCAGGATAAGTCTGTTTTCATCTGTCACCATACAAAGATACTACATAGTTATTGACTATATTCCCTGCACTGGACATGTCATACCTGTGACTCATTTATTTTGCAGCTGAAAG
Organism: Cervus elaphus; assembly: GCF_910594005.1. Classification (NCBI taxonomy): domain Eukaryota; kingdom Metazoa; phylum Chordata; class Mammalia; order Artiodactyla; family Cervidae; genus Cervus; species Cervus elaphus. The sequence goes on along the minus strand of NC_057839.1, from coordinate 13,660,833 downwards.
TTTTACCTGTTAGTCTCCTTTACCGATTTCTTTGTTTCCCCCACCTCTCTCCTCTCTGGCAACCACTACTTATAGGTGACTCAGATGGTTTTATGGCTTTTGTCTTTTAACCTTCCTACTAGCTTTATACAGGGCTGATTTACTACCTTTACTGTATATTTGCCTTTACCAATAAGATTTTTCTTTTTTTAATTTTCAGGTTTCTAGTTGTGGCCTTTTCTACTTAAAGAAGTTCCTTTAACATTTATTATAAAGCTAGTTTAATGATACTAAATCTTATCTTCTGCTTGTCTGTAAAATTTTTTGTTTTGTTTGTTTTTGTCTGTAAAATTTTTGATCTCTCCATCATATCTGAATGAAAGCCTTACCAGGCAGAATATTTCTTGGTTGTAGATGTTTCCCTATCATCAGTTCAGTTCAGTTCAGTTGCTCAGTCGTGTCCGACTCTTTGCCCTATCATTACTTTGAATATATTCTATCACTCCCTCCTGGCCTGTAGAGTTTCTTCTGAAATGTCATGTGATTGCCTTATGCCAGTGATAAATTGTTGCTTTCCCTTTGTTGCCCAGGCTAGGGAAGTTTTTAGCTATTATGTCTCTAAATATTTTCTCTGCCCCTTTCTCTGTTCTCCCGGGACCCCTATAATGTGAATGTTAGTATTCATGATGTTGCCCCAGAGGTCTCCTAAACCATTCTCACATTTTTTTGTTAAATCTTTTTTCTGCTCAAGTGAGTGTTTTCCATTGCTCCGTCTTCCAGTTTGCTGATCTGTTGCTGTGTGTCGTCTTATCTACTGTTGATTCCTTTTTGGTAAAGAGTTTTCATTTCAGTTATTGTATTCTTTAGCTGCGCTTGGTGTCCTTTTCATTTTTTCACTCTTTGTGTAAAACTTCTAACTTCTCACCCTGTCCATCCACTCTTCTCCTGAGGTCTTTGAACATCTTTATGAGGGTAATCAGGTAATTTGCTTATTTCCACTTTACTTGGTTTTCTGGAGTTTTATCTTGTTTCTTTATTTGGAACATAAGTTCCTGTAGCTTAGTTTTGGCTAATTTGCTGGTTTTGTTTCTGTGTATCTGGCTGGTTGGTTTTGTTTCTTGACCGTGAAGTGGTGGCTTTTTGTATAAGATGTCCTGTGTGTCCCCGCAGCGCACTCCCTTCCAGTCGCCAGAGCTGCATGCTCTCACGGTGGCCTCTGCAGGCTGCATGGGTCCTGCTGTTACGGCAGGCTGACTGCCGAGGATGGTCTGATAGGCGTGGCTGCCTCCTAGTCCTGTTGCCGGGCCTGGCCTTGCGTGGAGGTTGCTGGCCCCTGGTGGGTGGGGCTGGGTCATAAGGTTGATGCCCGTGAAGTCCTGGGGGGTCCTGGGGCTAGTGTTGGTCCACTGATGGGCAGAGCTGGTTTCCAGGGCTGGTGGTGGCAGCCCTGGGGAGCCCAGATCTAGGGTCAGCCTGCTTGAGTGAGGCCAGTTCCTGACATGGCTGGCTGTGGGGTCCAGGGTGTCTCAAAGCTGGTGTCTGGTCCCAGGGCAGCTGGCTTAGGGGCCCAAAGTGTCTCAGAGCTGAGGTTGGTCTTCTGGTGCTGGTGGGTATGCCAGGGTCTGGCCAGGGGAAAGGTTGGGGAGGGGGGAGGTTAGTCCCGTGACTTCAGCCTGCCGATGGGAAAGCTGGGGCTCAAGGGACCCCAAGGGTAGTGCCAGTCAGCTGGTGGGGTGGCGCCAGGTCCCGGGGTCCTGGAGTTGGTGTGCGCCCGCTAGTAGCTGGGGCCGGGTGCTGGGGCTGGTGCTGGCCCACAGGTAGGCAGAGCTGGGTCCTGGGGTCTCTGGCTGCAGGGTCCAGGGGTCCTAGAGCTGGTATTGGTCTTCTGGTGGACGGGCCCACCTGGCCCCCTAGTGAGTGGTACTGTGACCCCACCTGGCTAGCTGCTGGGCCTGAGGCATCCCAGTACTGGTGCTCACAGGCTGGCGGCAGGGCCTGGTCCCTGTGCCAGTGAGCTAGAGGGAGGGTTACCCTGGCGCTCCACGGCACCAGGGTCTGCGTGGTAGAACGAGCTCCACAGAATAGCTGCTGCAGTGACTGTGGCCTCAGGGTGGGTTCCAGTTGCCTCTTGCCTGTCTGGGAGGCTCTCCAGGATCCACGGTGGGTCTGACCCAGATGTCTTTCAACTTACTGCTTCCGCTCTGGATCCTGGAGTGTGTGAGATTTTGTGTGCATCTTTTAAGGGTAGAGTCTATTTGCCACAGCCCTCAGAATCTCCCGAAGGTAAGGCTTACTGACCTTCAACACCAAATATTCTGGGGCCTTGTGTTCCCAGTACAGAGGAGCCCAGGGTGGGGCTCAGACCCCTCACTCCTTGAGCAGATCTTCTGCAGTTGTAGTTAATCCTCCCATTTGTGGGTTGCCCATCCACGGGCATGGGTCTTGACTTTACTGTATCTCTGCCCTCCTACCCATCTTGTGGTTGCTTCTTTAGTAAGCATCTTTAGTTGTAGAAAATGCCTTCTGCTAGTCTTCTGGTCCTTCTCGTCAATAGTTGCTCCCTAAATAGCTGTGATTCTGCTGTGGCCATGGAAGGAGGTGAGCTTGGGCTCTTCCTACTCCACCGTCTTGGCCACACTTCAACTTTGGGTTATTTTTTTCCCTCAGGAAATACCCTATGATTCAGACAGGTGATGAGCGAGAACGCTATAAAGCTGTGTTCCAGGACCAGTTTGCAGAGTACAAAGAGCTCTCCGCAGAAGTTCAGGCTGTCCTGAGAAAGTTTGACGAGCTGGATGCCGTGATGAGCAGATTGCCGCATCATTCAGAAAACCAGCAGGTGAGGGCCTGCACTGTTGGGGAGGAGCTCCGATGGAGGAAGGATGAGTTCTGACTTTGTCCGAAGTGTAGAGAAGGCATAACCACATGCATCTGCTGTCTGGGGAAGTCACTTGAGATCTTCAGGGTGACAATTCGAAGTATATCCTTTAATGTCTCTTGCTTTCGATTATTAAACAGTATTTTATTTTCCTACTTAAGTAAAAGATGAATTTGCCTAAGGTACATACTGAGTCAATTAGGGTGCCAGAGGAGACAGACCGCACACTCAAACCAACATAGTTTGCGGAGGGCTTATTCACAAATGGTGGACGGAGTGTAGAGGAGCCGCCAGGGGCCTTGATTCTCCCGGGAAAGTCACAGCGGAGCAGTTAGCACCCCAGGCCCAGAGAGCGCAGCGGGTAAGGGTGGAGCGTGGGTCTGAGGCTGCGCGTGTGGGCTGCGGGGCTCGTGCCTCAGCCCGATGACCGTGGTTACGGCAGAAAGGAAAGCGAGGGTGGAGACGGCAGTCATAGGAGACCCATACTTGAATGTTTTGTCTTTTTCACATTTTAATATCTGGGAAATTAGGATGCCCTCATAATCAATGGCATTTTTTTCACCCGACATTTCATTGAAATATAATTCACATAACATAAATTTATTGCTTTTAAGTGTTGATTCAGTGGTTTCGTTTTTTTGTTTGTTTGTTTTGGATTTTTGTGGGGGTTTTTGGCTATGCCATACAACCTGCAAGATCCCAGTTTTCCTGATCAGGGATTGAACCCATTCCCTCAGCAGTGAAAGCTCAGAGTCCTAACCACTGGACTGTCAGGAAACTCCCTGGTTGGCTTTAATATATTCACAAAGTTGTATAACCATTACCACTCTAATTCCAGAACATATTTATCACCCCCCCAAGAAAAAAATAACCCATACCTCTTAGTATTCATTCCCCATTTCCCCTCTCTCCAACCACTGACTACTACTGATGCTTTCTGTCTGTACGAATTTGCTTATTTTGAAGACTTCAATGCGGTAATATAATGTGTGTGCATGCTCTGGCACTTAGTCGTGTCCAGCTCTTTGCAACCCCATGAACTGTAGCCCACCAGGCTCCTCTGTCCACAGAATTTTTCAGGCAAGTTTGCTGCAGTGGGTTGCGATTTCCTCCTCCAGGGGCTCTTTCCAACCCAGGGATCAAATGCACATCTCCTGCATTAGCAGATCCTTTACCACTGCGACACCTGGGGATTGGCCTCTAATATCTGGCTTCTTTTGTGTAGCCTCATGTTTTCAAGGTTCATCAGTGTTGGGTCAGAAATCAATACTTCATTATTTTTTGTGGTGGAATAATAATACTCCTTTGTATGAATATACCGCATTTTTTTATCCATTTATCAGACAATGGACAGTGGATTGTTTGCATGTTTTGGCTGTTATAAATAATGCTGCTCTGCAGATTTGTGTGTAAAGGAACGTTTATCCTTTATAAAAAGAGTGTATTAATCTAATCTACCACTTGTGTCACTGAAATTTTTAAAACTCATACAGCCTTTTTTAATAAATGTCAAATGTATGTATATAGAGTATATATCCATATTATATGGGGCTTCCCTGCTGGCGCTAGTGGTAAAGAACCTGCCTGCCAAAGGAGGAGACATAAGAGTCGCAGCTTCAACCCCTGGGTCGGGAAGATCCCCTGGAGGAGGGCATGGCAACCCACTCCAGTATTCTTGCCTAGAGAATCCCATGGACAGAAGAGCCTGGAGAACTACAGTCCATAGGTTTGCAAAGAGTTGGACACAACTGTAGCAGCTTAGCACACACATTCATATTTTATATGTAGATATGCATATTCTTCTCCTGTGACCTCTGTTAGTTGGGCATCTTTGTTTTGACCAGACTTTAACACATACATTTAAATGAGTTATAATTATGAGCTCTCCAAGCCAAATGTGTAGAGTAGTGACATTTTCCCAGTCTTGGAGTGATGGAAAGGTGTTGGCTAAGAGACGCCTGTACCGGGAACCAGGAGGAATCCAGCACATAAGGCAGGTCCAGGATCACTTAGTACCACTTGGTGAACAGGCAAGGTCCACAGTTCCAAGAAGGGTGACCAAGTTTAGATGAGGAATGGAGGAGCAGGTCTCAAGCATCTAGATCAGTGCAGGTTGGGAATAGCAGGCTGGTTGACAGACAGATGTCGAGAAACCCGACCGTCTTGTGTGGTCTTGAAGCCCAGGCCCAATGGTCTCGGGTTTGTAGGCTTTGCGTGAGTGAACAGGGCTCAGGCTTGTGGCTCTGCAGTTGGCGGGGTGGGAGGGTCCTGATTACAGCAGGCAGAGAGACTGAGTGCTCCAATGATAATCCCGACAGTAGTCATTTCCTCTGGTTTTTACCACACTTGGCAAGTAAGTAGCCAAACGACAGGGCCGCACTTGGTCTCCCTGTCTCCTCCAGGCTTTATCCAAAGTGGAGATATTAATTGTGTCACAAAAGTGAACTTCTGGGCCACAGGCTGAACTTTGCATGGGCCGGAGTCTGCCAGCCAGGCCTATTCATCTCCCAGCGTGTACTCAGTGCTCAGTACCCAGTGTACTATTGAGACATTCTTTCTTTTTTTCCCTCGCTCTGCTGGATCTTGGTTGTTGCCTGCGGGCTTTCCCTAGTTCCGGCGAGCGGGAGTGGGGGGGGGGGGGGGGGGGGGGTGGTGCTTACTCTCTAGTTGCGATGCCCAGGCTTCTCATTTCAGTGTCTTCGCTTGTTGCAGAGCACGGGCTCTAGGGCACCTGGGCTTCAGTAGTTACAGCACTCAGGCCCAGGAGTTGTGGCACACAGGCTTAGCTGCTCTTTGCGGCATGCGGGACCTTCCCAGACCAGGGATCGAACCCATGTCCCCCTGCATTGGTAGGCAGATTCTTAACCACTGGACCACCAGGGAAGTCCTCTTGAGATATGATCTGAGTAACTGCAAGTATTTTCATTCACATATACAATATATTATTTTTAGGAACACGAGAGAATTTCAAGAATCCACCAAGAGTTTAAGAAAAAAAAGAATGTGAGTAAAACCATTTCCTTCTTATGGTGTATCCTTACCAGGTGCAGTGGTGATGACTGACAGACTTCAGGTTGTTGTAGCTAATGTAGTTCTTGTTTTGTGTTTCTTAAGATGCTCCTTGTTAGGAGCCATGGGTGACTGCTGGGCGCCCTTGTTCTCCTCTCTGTCCTGAGAACCTTCTGCTGTGTCCTGCTTTAGGAAGCCAGGGAAATGAGCCCCCGTACAGAGCTCTTCACCCACATTTCATTCACAAAGATTTAAGTTCTTTTACAGGTTTCTGATTCCATCCCTAACTTAATTGCACAAATCAGTAGAGGCTGAGGAGTGCTTTTATTAATCCATGGTTTACCCTTTAATGTATTCTAAACTACTTAAGTTTAGGGCACGTCAGCTCTCTACTTCTGACTCAATTTTGCCGTGAACCAAAAGCTATTCTAAAAAATAAAATCTACTGAAGTACATGTAGAGAACTTCCTATAATTCTGGTTGGGCAGATTTTGAAATCTGCCATGAAAGGCCATTTTCTGGGTAACAATGTGTGTTGCTGTGGTTTTCTCTGAGGAAGCCGGTGGCTGACCTAACAGCTATATTTCTTTTCCAGGACCCTACATTTCTAGAAAAAAAAGAACGCTGTGATTATCTGAAGAATAAACTTTCTCACATAAAGCAAAGGATTCAAGAATATGATAAAGTAATGAATTGGGATGTACAGGATTATTCTTAAAACTTCTTTGAAATCAACTTTTTTATATCATGCTTAATATTTGTTTACTATCTTTTTTTATGCTGGTGTCTGTGATAGAGAAGCAAGTGCCTCATGAATAGGCTTCTGGTTCGTTTAGCTGGTGTGTCACATTAAGACAGTTTGTGATTGCATTTCAGGCATTTCAGAACAATTTCAAGGGCTTTTACTGAGAGTGGAAGAAGTTCTCCTTGTGGTGTGATGATCAAGTGAAGTTATCAGTCCTGGTGCTGCTTTTTCCTTTTTTACTTAGGCCGGTTCCCGGGACTTTTTAGGACAAACGTCTCATACTAGCCAAAGATGTCAGTTCCTCTCTTGAAAGGGGTTTGAATCCGAGATCAACATTTTCAAGCCTTATGAACGTATGCGAGTTGCTTAATCTGCCTGTGTCCGTTTCCTCGTCTGTACAATGGGGCAAATTATAGTACCTACCTCACAGGGTTGTTATGAGGATTAAATGAGTTAATGTTTGTAAGCACTTAGGGCACTCTGTAAGCACTGCACTAGAGTTTGTGAAATACAGACCTGTTTGTGGAGTGAATAATCTACCTAGAACAAGTCTCAAAGAAAGGACCTTAATGAGCAAGTCCAGCCAGCTAACCCAAGGCCATGGCCTGTAAATAACTCTTACAAACGTTGCCTTAAATAGATGCTTCCCTGTGGCTCTGTGCCCACTGGGGTCCAATGCAACCTTCTTATCTTTCTTTAATCAACATCACTGTGTACACACCTTCATGTTCCCACAGCCCAGCCATTCCTCTAAACCTCAAATAGAAAGACCGAGCGTTTACTGTTTCTTTTTCTTTTTTTTTTTTTTTTATTACTGTTTCTTTTTCTGGCCTGTTTAGACATCCATCCTAAGGCCCTGTGATGTTACATCTTACTTAGAATCTCCCTTCGCTTTATTGGAATGCTTCATTATCCCAAGAATTAGCTTGACTTTAAGGCTTTATTCATGAGAAATGTTTTATTTTTGTTAATGTGAACAAGAGACTGCCTTAAAAATGTTTTTTAAAAAATCATTGTTATTGGATCCTATTCAGCACCATCTATCTTGTAGATTATTTCCCAGGTGTAGAAGTACAAGTGAAATTGTTAGTTACTCAGTCGTGTCCGACTCTTTGAGACCCCATGGACCGTAGCCCCCCAGGCTCCTCTGTCCATGGAATTCTCCAGGCAAGAATACTGGAATGGGTTGCCATTTCCTTCTCCTGGTGAGAAGGAAGTAAGGAAGTAGTAGGAAGGAAGTAAGAAGTAGTAAGACATAAAACCAATGCTTTGGAAAAATAAAATTAAGGAGAAGCAAAAATGTTTAGAAAAAAGGAGATCAGGTGGGAGAATGCAGCAAATCAGAAATACAGTTTTGGCTTCATATAGCTGCCATTCAAATAATTAACACTCGAGGAATTTTCTAAGGTGATAAAACCAAAGAAAAACATGTGGAAAAGCAAAGGTTTACAAAGTGTCGGTTCCCAAATAAGTTTTCTAGTTCTTCTTTGTCAGTGAAATCTCGTTCAGTGTATATTGTTAATATTTTCAGTCGTCGGTTCTCAGACAATGCTTAGGGTGCTACGAGTTTTAAGAGGTGATACTGAGGGAAGTGTGAGGCCCCCTTGGAAACCCTCCTCATGAACTAGAACAGCTTTACTTTCTGTTTTATATACTGGGGTCCCATGTTAACATTTCACTTAAGAAAAACACCGATGCTTAAAAAAAATCAGTTAGATTAATACTGAAATGACGTGTCAAGGAAATTTAACTTTGTGAAACTATATTTTACTATAATTGTAAATGTTAATCTTTGAAAACCCATGTTATAATGTTGATTTTTGCAGTTTTTATGTAAATACGTAGGTTTATTAAAATTTCAGTTACCTGTTGTTTTGTGTGTGCCCTTTATTGTTTACTTTGCTAGCATTCCTGAGTTGACTGGGCATGTTCTTGAAAATATTTTCCATTATCAGAAACTAAACTGGAAAGTCATTGAAAGCTTGTAGGTCACAATGCTCAGGTGACCATTTACTCCTCCCCCACTATTTGCAGGAATTCAAAGTCAAGGCCGCTGTTGGTTTCCTCAGGCTGCCTGCTTTAACTAAATACCACAAGCTTAAAACAGCAGAAGTGTGTCTCACGGTTCTGCAGGCTAGAAGTTGCAATCGAGGGGTCAGCATGACTGAGCTCCCCTGAAGCCCGTAGGGGACTCCTTCCCGCTTCTGATGCTTTTGGCTGGCTGGCTTTGACCCTGCTTGACTTGTGTAAATATCCCCTCAACCCTCTGTCCTCACGCGGCCTCCTCCCGGAGCCTGTCTTCACACTGCCGTCCTATCGGATCAGGGACCCACACTCTCTAGTGTCACTTCGTCTTAACTAATTATACCTGCAGAGACCCTGTGTCCAAATACTGTCACGTTCTGAGGTCCCAGAGATTAGATTAGGACATCAACGTATCCTTTTTGGAGGGGACACAGTTCAACACATAACAGCCACCCTGAGCAAGTTGTGAGATTCAGAAAAGAGAGTTCCCCGTACATTTTTTATTTTAGCTGACTTTTGACATGTATTCTATTTTGAAACAGTATGAGAACATATCAGTATATCTAAAATTTGAAAGGAGAAAAGTATACATCCTTCACTCATTCATTTGCCAGTTATATGCCAAGTGCCTTCATCGGCCAGATGTTCTAGTACCGAAGGTTTGGTAGTCAGTAAAGCAGGCAGAGACCCTGTCTTAACAGGAGATATGAATGAGAAGACAAAGGGTTGGTGATGAGGTATGCATTTTTCTTATGTGCATTTCTAGAAATGGTCTGCATAGCCTGATACTGAGATGCTCCAATGTTTAAAAGATAGATAATATAGGGAAAAAATATAGTTTTTTCTGACTCATGTATTTTAAAATTAAAAAATTTTTAAGGAAAAAAAAAACTAATAGATAGAAAAGCTTAGAAAATGGAAGTCCTGCCACACTGGTAATATATACTGTTCGGAATATATTCTTCTAGTCTTTTTATAACACATGTAATCATTTTAAGTGGTCTCCTTTAATACCATAAGTCTGTTTTCATTTTTTTCCTTCTTCTTTTTTTCATTTATTTTTATTAGTTGGAGGCTAATTACTTTACAATATTGTAGTGGTTTTTGCCATACATTGACATGAATCAGCCATGGATTTACATGTGTTCCCCATCCCGATCCCCCCTCCCACCTCCCTCCCCATCCCATCCCTCTGGGTCTTCCCAGTGCACCAGCCCTGAGCACTTGTCTCATGCATCCAACCTGGGCTGGTGATCTGTTTCACCCTTGATAGTATACTTGTTTCAATGCTGTTCTCTCAGATCATCCCGCCCTCGCCTTCTCCCACAGAGTCCAAAAGTCTGTTCTGTACATCTGTGTCTCTCTTTCTGTTTTGCATATTGGGTTATCATTACCATCTTTTAAAATTCCATATATATGCGTTAGTATACTGTATTGGTCTTTATCTTTCTGGCTTACTTCACTCTGTATAATGGGCTCTAGTTTCATCCATCTCATTAGAACTGACTCAAATGAATTCTTTTTATTGGCTGAGTAATATTCCATGGTGTATATGTACCACAGCTTCCTTATCCATTCGTCTGCTGATGGGCATCTAGGTTGCTTCCATGTCCTGGCTATCATAAACAGTGCTGCGATGAACATTGGGGTGCACGTGTCTCTTTCAGATCTAGTTTCCTCGGTGTATATGCCCAGGAGTGGGATTGCTGGGTCACATGGCAGTTCTATTTCCAGTTTTTTAAGGAACATAAGTCTGTTTTTAAAAAGTGAATCTGGGAGGCTGCACCGGCGTGTGGTAAAGCAGCTCTCCTACGTTAGAGAAGATATGCTGAGTCAGAGGAAGGTAGAAGAGCCCAGCAGAAGGGGAAGGTGGGCTTCGAACTGGCAGCAACCAAGACCCCGATATTTCCTGTGTGATCTTGACAAAGGAACCTGAGCATCAGGCTCCTTCTCTGTGATGGGATAATATTACTACCTGAAGATACTGTTATCAAAATTAAATGAAATAATGTTAGTAAAATTTCAAGAAGATGCTTGTTCAATTAGTGGTGGCTAGATACTCAAACTATACTTTTCATGGAGTTAGATAATAAACTGGCTGTTTTAAAGGTAGAATATAAAAAATGACTTTAGTAATAATGATAAAAGGTTTTTTCAGGAAGTATAGGTAATGTGTTAACTGTAGAAAATTTAGAAAATGATAATAAGCTTATGTACTTCCTCCCAAGCTCACACAAATAAAATTACCCATAATTTTGATCCCCCAAGATAGTCACTGTTTACATTTGAGATCATATCCTTCCATTCTCATCTTATACAAGTGTATATATAAGCATGTAAAGAAAGAATGGTGGTATTGACAAAACCAGTTTATTATGTAGTATGCTGTGTTTTGCATTTTACTTAATAAAACATGTAATTTTTCTGAATTTAGAGTTTTTATGTTTTCTGTTTCATTTTAATGTAATGCAGTTATCATTGTTTCAAAGTGATTAATGTTCATATTGTATGGTGGGAAAATAAAGAATGGGAGTTAGGTCTAGATTCAAGCTGTGTGGCCTCAGGCAAGTCACTAAACTCTGAGTAGTGAAATTAGATGAGACAAAAGTACCTGAAATAATTTTGTAAACCATAAATCTCTGTGAAAATCCTTAATTTGTTTTTATATATTTTTTGTTCTGATAATGTCATCAACAAGAACTCTTCATTAGTAGTTTGCAGTGCATGCGTGCTCAGACATGTCAGGCTCCACGATCTTATGGACTGTAGAGCCCACTAGATGCCTCTGTCCGTGGTGTTCTCCAGGCAAGAATACTGGAGTGGGTTGCCAGTTCCTTCTTCAGGGAATCTTCCCAGTCCAGGAATCGAACCTGCATCTCCTGCACCTCCTGCATTGGCAGGAGCCACCTTGGGAAGCCCAATAAGCATATTTATTATATAACCAGGACTTCTTTGGAGGTCTGTATATTCTGGTACAGCCAGAATGTCCTTCACATATACAGAGAACATTTCCATTTCAACTGACTGACTCGGAAGCCACAGGGAGTGCCGAGTAGGCAAAAACCAGGGAACTGGGGAGTCATTTTCCAATTAATAAAGTACTGATTTGGCACCTTTCTTTTTTATTTATAAAGAGGGGGAAAAGGGCACTCAGACATAAGAAGCTCATCACCCTACCTCCAGATAAGTATTTAAAGACAATTCTGTTTACCTTGTGGTTTAACAGATAACTCTACCGTTTAATTGCTTTGGAGAAACTAAAGTTATTATATAAGATATTAGACCCATAAAAGGCATTTATCAAGACAGTTTGAATTGTAAGTAGTGTACAAGGTTTCACTTTTTACATAAAGCACCATTTTGTTCTACCAGTTCAAACAATAAATATAATCATTATTTATGGGGCAGTTTTGGTAGGAGGATTTAACTGTCAGTGTTCTTAGTTATAAGCGACAGAAAACAAAGCTGGCAGGTTGAAGTAGAAGAGGGATTTATTACCATCTACTGTCCAGCTTGGGCTTCCCAGTGGCACTAGTGGTAAAGAACCCACCTGTCAATGCAGGAAACATGAGACACAGGTTCAATCCCTGGGTTAGGAAGATCTCCAGGAGGAGGGCATGACAGCCCACTCCAGTATTCTTGCCTGGAGAATCCCATGGATGGAGGAGCCTGGCAGGCTATGAGCCATGGGGTTGCAAAGAGTCTGACACAACTTAAGCAACTTGGCACGCATGCATGCACTGTCTAGCTTACAGAATTGTTGGGAGGCATGGAGAACTGAGTCAGAGGCTATACAGCAGGAAGAATGCCCAAAATCACACCTAAAAGTCAATCTAGTGCAAGCAGCTCTCCTGCTCCAGCTGCCCTCTGTGTGGCAAATATGCCGCCAACCCTGCCATCCTTGGATACATGACTCAGAGTCAGATGACGCAGAGTGAGAAATTAATTCGTGGGAGCTAGGTCCTTTGCCATGCTCTAATTGCAAAGGAGACTGGGGCAGGAAGGGCCTTTTGAGCTTCAGCAGGAGGATCTGGCCTCCTACTGAGATTTATCACTTAGAGAATCCCCCAGATCATGAAGGGATTTGGATGTTGACAGCCAAAAAACAAAACATATCACCTACAGATTAATTGTTGTCCTAATTGTGAGTGTAGTCAAGGATTTATCTTAGTCATATATGAACAGGCCAGATATACACATGACAGCCAATGCCAGAAGACCCTTAATCTTAATGCTTCCAGAGCTGACGGAAAAGACAGAAAGGGTCCCCACTACGGCCACATGGGAGATGAATCCCTGGCTTCCAGGTTTTTGGGGGTTTTTTTTGCATTATTGGTAGAGCCATGAAATTTATTTGTTTTGTTTTATCTGGCTGTGCCGAGTCTTAGTGCGGTATTCAGGATCTTTAGTTGCCGCCTGAGAACACTGGGGCTTCCCTGGTAGCTCAGCTGGTCAAGAATCTGCCTGCAATGCAGGAGACCTGGGTTCAGTTCCTGGGTTGGGAAGATCCCCTGGAGAAGGGAGCAGCTACCCACTCCAGTTCTGGCCTGGAGAATCCCAGGGACTATACAGTCCACAGGGTCGCAAAGAGTTGGCCATACAAAGAGTGAACTCTTGATTGTGGCATGCCGGATCTAGTTCTCTAACCAGGGATCGAGTCTGGGCCCCCTGCTTTGGGAACTCAGAGTCTTAGCCACTGGACCACCAGGGAAGTCCCTGGCCTCCAGGTTTGAGATTCAGAAAAACATTATCACCCAGAGAGCACTGCAGGGAAGTCATTCCCTAGCCTTTCCAGACTGGGTCAAATCCTCCTACTGAATACTCTACTATGCCTGTACTTCTTATTGAAATAAGCACAAGTGTTTACCAAACAAGGATGTTCATAGCAACATTGCTCGTAGGAGCCCTGAACTGGCAATAACTCAAATGTCCATCAACAGGAGAGTAGTAGAAATGAGAAATTATGGTATAGTCATAGGATTTGCTGTTGTTTAGCTGCTAAGTCATGTCCAACTCTTTGCAGCCAGAGACTGTAGCCCGCCAGACTCCTCTGTCCATAGGATTTCCCAGGCAAGAACACTGGAATGGGTTGTCAGTTCCTCCTTCAGGGGATCTTCCCAACCCAGGGATTGAACCCAGGTCTCCTGCATTGCAGGCAGATTCTCTAACCAGCTCAGCCACCAGGGAAGCCCCTACAAGGCTATATACGTATTTAAATATTTATTTCCCTTTGCCCTTGAGTTCATTCTACACACTTAACATATATATGTTCTATATCAATAAGAAAGCTACTGTGTTATAAAAATCTAATCTCTGGTGAATACTGACCAGAAATCTAATTCTGGTCAGAATAGAGGATACCTCTCAAAGATGGTTATTAGCTGGGAATGGTGGCATGAGCAAGCCTTCCAGGTGCTATTACTTGATCTGGTTGGTTACTGAGGTATGCTGTTGTTTTTGTTCAGCTGCTAAGTCATGTCCGACTCTTGGCGACCCCATGGACTGCAGCATGCCAGGCCTCCCTGCCCCTCACTATCTCCTGAAGTTTGCCCGAGTTCATGTCCATTGAATCGGTGATGCCATCCAACCATCTTATTATCTGCTTCCCTTTCTCCTTCTGCCTTCAGTCTCTCCCAGCAGCAGGGTATATACCTGGGTATATAATATGTAAAAATCCACCAAGTTGAAGACTTAAAATTAGTGCCTTTTATTGCTCATATGTAATACCTCGATTTATAACAATAATATACATTTGAAGAAAAGTATATTCCCAGTTTAAAACAATCCAGATAAATTTGGGAACACAAACCATTCATAAATTGTGAACTGCCTAGTGTCCTAGTGGTCTCTGGAGAACATCCACAGAGTTATAGCCAAGGCAACACAACAGTCTTACAACTGTTGATTTAGTGAGTTATATTTGACACCCAGGGTTATGTGTGTTTGAGACTTTGAACCAACTTCCTATCAGAGGTGGCAGATTATAACCATTTTATTCCTTTTTTTCCTCTATGAGCTGTCCTAAAGCAGTCTACACATGAATGAACCTGAAGATTATTTATACCTGTTTTCAATGCTTTCATTCTAACACTGAATTCATGATTATTACTTCTCTTGTGCATAGGGCAGGAGGCTGATGGTTATATGACAGGTGAGGAAAATACTGTTTGTTAGTAATGTGTGAAAAAATGCAGCCCTTCTCTATTTAAATCTTGTTTGTGATCAGGAAGCCTGCCAATGTTGTTAATATTCAAGGGTACTCTGGGGATTGTTTTTGCCGAAGGGCAAACTCAATTTAAACCGTGGGACAAAGTTATGCCCAACCACCGTCTAAGTATTTGGAGGTGCCTGTCTCGTGATTCAGCCGCCTAGATGCAACAGGGTGGTGGAAACAGGCTGCTGCTCTTCATATAATTAGTGGTGATATCCAGGATTTTCTTAGAAACCCTTGGGATTAAGCATTTGAAATCAGAGACTACAGAGAAATTATGAACTGCAAGAATGTTGTTGTAGGTGTCTGAGGTCAGCATGCCACGTGTCAGTGAGTAACTCTTCATGAGTCACTTTCATAGTTTCACTGTTTCCCCACAGGCTGCTCCTTGGTTTTCTCCTATTCCCTTGATGAGAGATTAGTACTGAAATTGGTACCTCCGGGCTGGAAGAGCCACCTGCCTGGTCTTCTCATCTCCACTTTGTCCTGTTAGTTGAACAGGAATTGAGCTTCTCCCCATACGAAGCAGCTGCTTCGCTTATAGTGCTACTCATGAGACTTAACCATGGTTTTTCCTTTCACAGACGTCATTGGCATCCCATAGGCCCATGAACTATGTTAGAAGCTGTAGGGTGGTTAAGAGTACTGGCTCTGGGGGACTTCCCTGGTGGTCTAGTGGTGAAAAATCTGCCTTGCAATGCAGGGTGCGGGGTTCAATCTCTGGTTGGAAAACTAAAAACATGCCACAGAGCAGCTAAGCCTGTACATCACCACCGGAGAGTCCATGCACCACAGTGAAAGATCCCACCTGATGCAGCTAAGATCAGACACAACCAAACAAATAAATGAATAAATAAGACTCACTGACCTTCCAAGGTTAAAAATCACAATAATATGTTTGTTTGTTTGGTTGGTTGGTTTAAGCGTACTGACTCTGGAAACAGAAGGCTGGGTTCAAAATCTGACAGTATCCCTTACTAGCTGTGTAGCCTGAGGCAAGTTACTCTACCTCCCAGAGACTGGGACCATGACTCCAGCATCTGAGGGCCTCTGCTTGAAGTGGTTGTTGTGATTATCCAAATCACCCAGCATGCTGTTACTCATTTCCCTTCCTACTTCCCTCTCTGACATTTTCTGACCGGTCCAGAGTTGGGTCCAGGATTTGTATTTGTTATGTATTTGTGCTTAGTATGTATTATGAGAGATGACCAGGGCAGAGACCCAAGGAGCAAAAACTCCAGCCTGATGTTTCTCTTCCTCCCATGTCCTGCTGGTACCTCCCACTAACCCAACCAGAAGGCAGAGACCAGGAGGCTGATGATGTGGTCTACCCGGGTCAGCCTCTGGGGTCAGAGTGGAGAGGGTGGAGAGTGAGTTTGAAGGAAGATATCTAGTGTCTGTTAACTCACTGTATCTTTTGTAGAGAAATATCTATTCAAGTTCTTTGACCATTTTTTAATTGAGTGTTTTTTGTTGTTGTGGAATTGTAGATCTTTATATACTCTGGATTTGGTTTATTTTGAACTGGATTAAATTATCTGTGCACCAGGAGACTTATAGACTCCAAAAAATATGCTTAACAAGATTATCTTTAGAAGCAAAAATATAAAAAATGATATAATCTGATGGAAACTTAACGGTGGTGGAGGGAACTTAACACAAAAATCGGTCAAACATTACTTCTGGACTGTTGGCTGGGCTGGCCAGTAATCCTAAAGACAATATTCAAAGTCGCTTCAGTCGTGTTCGACTCTTTAGGTCACCAAAAAGTGAATGTCACACAACAAAAGCCAAGACTCCCTTCATTCTTTTTTTTTTTTTTTCCCTTCATTCTTGTTTGCTGTGTCACCTGGTACCCAAGCCTGCTGTTGCCTTCTCCTGCAGTCTCGGTGTCCATAGACTGGTGGAAAGTGGAGGGGACACATTTCTGAAGTGTTTTTCGCTTGTAGTGAGGGAAGGAATACTCCAGTGAATCATTCAGGATCTTCTAAGCCAAAAGATTCTGAAGAGAATGGAATATATACCTGGTGAGACAGAGAAATGAAATTAAAAGTACATGATGGGGGAGCAGTTTCAGAGACATTGAGAGAATGGGCATTAAATGTAAATATCGAGTGAGAGAATATGAAAGCAGTTAATTCAGAAGTAAGTATTTGGAGCCAGGATTTTAAAATTAAAACTAACCACCCAATTATGCTTTTCAACCCCAGATGTGGTTTCAAAAACACTATTTTATGGGAATAAAGTTATTTTAAGAGGAAGCTGGGCCTTCCCTGATAGCTCAGTTGGTAAAGAATCCTCCTGCAATGCAAGAGACCCTGATTCAATTCCTGGGTTGGGAAGATCTGCTGGAGAAGTCATAGGCTACCCAACTCCAGTATTCTTGGGCTTCCCTTGTGGCTCAGCTGGTAAGGAATCTGCCTGCAATGCAGGAGACCTGGGTTTGATGCCTGGGTTGGGATCCCCCAGAGAAGGGAAAGGCTATCCACTCCAATATTCTGGCCTGGAGAATTCCATGGACTACATGGGGTCACAAAGAGTTGGACATGACCAAGCAATTTCCACTTTCACAAGAGGCAGCTGACAAGACTTATTTTAAAAGGCAATCTAAATGTTTATTTTCATGCTATAACCTTTACCTTGTTTGTAGTTTAGTTTAATCCTTTTGACTGAAGACAAAAAAATGAAAGGATTTAAGTTTTGAGATAATTCAGTTCAGTTCAGTCGCTCAGTCGTGTCTGACTCTTTGCAACCCCATGAATTGCAGCACACCAGGCCTCCCTGTCCATCACCAACTCCCAGAGTTTACCCAAACTCATGTCCATTAAGTTGGTGATGCCATCCAGCGATCTCATCCTCTGTCGTCCCTTTCTTCTCCTGCCCTCAATCTTTCCCAGCATCAGGGTCTTTTTCAAATGAGTCAGTTCTTTGCATCAGGTCGCCAAAGTATTGGAGTTTCAGTTTCAGCATCAGTCCTTCCAATGAACACCCAGGACTGATCTCCTTTAGGATGGACTGGTTGGATCTCCTTGCAGTCCAAGGGACTCTCAAGAGTCTTCTCCAACACCACAGTTCAAAAACATCAGTTCGGTGCTCAGCTTTCTTAATAGTCCAACTCTCACATCCATACATGACTACTGGAAAAACCATAGGCTTAACTAGACAGACCTTTGTTGGCAAAGTAATGTCTCTGCTTTTTAATATGCTGTCTAGGTTGGTCATAACTTTCCTTCCAAGGAGTAAGCATCTTTTAATTTCATGGCTGCAATCACCATCTGCACTGATTTTGGAGCCCCAAAAAATAAAGTCTGACACTGTTTCCACTGTTTCCCCATCTATTTGCTATGAAGTGATGGGACCAGATGCCATGATCTTAGTTTTCTGAATGTTGAGCTTTAAGCCAACTTTTTCACTCTCCTCTTTCACTTTCATCAAGAGGCTTTTTAGTTCCTCTTCACTTTCTGCCATAAGGGTGGTGTCATCTGCATATCTGAGGTTCTTGATATTTCTCCTGGCAACCTTGATTCCAGCTTGTGCTTCTTCCAGTCCAGCGTTTTTCATGATGTACTCTGCATATAAGTTAAATAATTGAGATAATGACATGAATATCATAAATAATTGAAGCCCCATGCTAACAAAAAAATTGACCTTTTCAAATTAACAACACAAAATTGGTTGTATCTAACTTAAACTATTTTTAATCTACTTATTTCATTATTATTATTTGATTTATATTCCAATTTATTTAAAAATTCTACCAAAACCAGTTTAAAAGCTTTTTAAATAATATGAATGAATAAATAACCTTTAAATTTTTTTCTAGGTTTTATTAATCTATCTAAAGAAAGTTTAAAGAAGGACCTAAATCATATCATATATTTAAAATCATATATCTGTGTATAGATATAAAATATACATTAAATTCATTAATTTTAAGATTTATTTTGATGTGGACCATTTTTAAAGTCTTTATTTAATTTGTTACAATATTGCTTCTGTTTTGTGTCTTTTGATTTTTTGGCCCCGAGGAATGTAGGATCTTAGCTCTCCAACCAGGCATTGAAAAAGCACCCCCTGAATTGGAAGGCAAAGTCTTAACCATTGGACAGCCGGGGCAGTCCTATAATTTAATTTAAATATAATTTAATTGAGAAAAGTAGTATGGAGTTTTTTCTTGTTGAAAAATGGGGGAACTTCCCTGGTGGCTAAGACTCTGAGCTCCTAATACAGAGGACCCAAGTTTAATCCCTGCTCAGGGAACAAGATCTCATGTGCTGCAACGAAGACCTGGTGCAGTCAAATAAATAAATATTTTTTTTAAAAAAAAAGAAAAATGGGAGAGGGCAAAGGGTAATTTTTTTTTTAATTAAATTTTTGCCTAGAGGAGGCTGAGAAGTGGGGAAAGGGCTGTAAATGTTTGTTTTTGTTTCCATTTTAAAAACCAAACTTTGTTATTTTGCCAGCTTTGAAAGTCTACTTTTTCTTTTCTGAGGGTCTGAGTGGGAGGGGGGTCAAAAAAGGAGGGGATGGCCCACCAGTTCAAAAGAACCGGAGGGGTGTTACTTCCTTTTCTTCACAAGTATAAAAGCTGTGGATGCCTGTGGCCAGTCCCCAAGGGCGGGGAGAGGATGTGGCTCTTAGTGATTCTGGAGGCAGGACCACATCAGTGGAAGTCCTAGATTGAATTTGTTGATATTTTAAATCTGAAAGTGGGGAAGGCGAAGAATCTGTGGCTTTCTGACTCTGAGTTTCAAAGAATATGACTGACCAACACTCTGTCTTCCCTCATGAAATCTTTGTTTATTTCTGGATGGCTTACCGCCACTGACTTCACCTTTTCTCTTCCTGTTCACTCTGGGATGCCCCTTACCAAGAAATGACTCAGTCTTAACCCCAAAGAAATACTGATAGAGGAGAGTGCATTGGAAAAGCTAATTATTCCCTTAAATTAAAAAAACTGGGGGGCTTCCCTGGTGATCCAGTGGTTAGGACTCTGTGTTCCCCATGTATGAGGCATGGGTTCAATTCCTGATTAGGGAACTAAGATCTCGAATGTGGCACAGCACAGCCAAAATAAAAATGAAAAATTGGGGTAGGTAAAAACTGCCTCTAGACTTTAGAATTGCCCTTCCAGAGAAAAGTTTTAAAGTATGAAGGCTAGGTCAAAGGAGCCCCACCTATATGAACAAAATATTTGTTTTCATCTCAGATATTCTTCCTCCCCCCAATATCCAGTTTGTTACCAGATTTTACCTGTAAAATATCTCTCAAAATCCTTGCCTTCCATTCATTTATTTAACAAATTTATTGACCATCTACTGTGTGTCAGGATCTGCTAGTGACTGAGGGGAAGCACTAAAACAAGTCTAGTGGAGAACCAGGAGAGCTCTTAGTCTGGCTGATTCCTCCCCCACTGAACCAAAAAACTAGGCCACCTCCCCATAGCTGGCCTGGGCTTCCCTGGTAGCTCAGCTGGTAAAGAGTGTGCAAAATCCACCCACAATGCAGGAGACCTGGGTTCAATCCCTAGGTTGGGAGGATCCCCTAGAGGAGGGCATGACAGCCCACTCCAGTATTCTTGCCTGAAGAATCCCCAGGGACAGAGGAGCCTGGTGGGCTGCGGTCCACGGGGTCACAAAGAGTCGGACACGACTGAGCGGCTAAGCACAGCACAGCCGCATAGCACTGGTCACTTTTTCCTCCTAACTCTTGGCATATATATTTCTCCTCATTTTACAGATGAAAACACTGAAGCTGGGGCAATTACATGACATGCCCTAGGACACAGCTGGTAATCAGCTAGAATTCTGTAAGAATCTTATTCAATCACTATACAAAAAGCATTGATCATTCATGTGTCAGGTGTGTCCTCAGGATATAGTAGTGAAGAAAAAAGAATAGGTCCCTGCTGTCATGCAGTTTATATTCTAGACAAGGAGACAAAGTAAACAAGAAAACAGGAATTATGTCAGAGAGCTGGATGGCTACTCAACTCTGGGTAGTCAGAGAAGACAACTTTTCTTTGTAGCTTATTTAATAAGTTTATTATTGTCTTATCTGAAAAATCTTGATAGAAAATTGTGGTTTGGTTTAACTCTCGGCAGCTTGTTCCTGAGCTCTAAGGAAGCTTGCATTCTTCTGAGCTACCCGATCTTTCTTCTGGGCAAGTGACATTTTGGGATGGTCACACCTCTTCTTTGTAACTTCTTTCTTAGGCTTCTTTTCATACACTGGATTCTCTCGTATTGCAGCATGAGCTTTCTTATACATCTCCTCCATGTCTGAAGTTACGTTGTTCTTTATGTACTGAGAGAATTGTTTCTTGTAAGCATCTTCATCTTCTTCAATCAGGTAACGCATGTAATCTGCAACGTTCTGTCCCATGATATGCTTTCGGTGTACCTCAGCACTGAATTCTTTGCTTTCTGAATCATAACCAGGGAACCGTTTGGTACTGTGAGGGATAGACAAGCCTCCATCGACAGCTCCCTTTAGCGCCCCCAAATCTTTATTCCTGATAGTAGTTCTGGCAAGTCCTGTATCCAAGTAACAGGTGAAGGCACCAGGTTGACCATCAATACTTTCCGCATTGATTCATCTCCAGTCACTTCGATTTGGCCTTCATAAATTTTGTCCATACCAAACCTATTAAGAAGCCTGCGGGCCAGCAGCAGGCCAGTACAATATGCTGCAGCATAATTTGTCAGGCCAACCTTCACACCATATTTTGGGAGTTCGTGAGCATAAGCTGCACAAACTATCATATCTCCTTCTATACGGGCATAAGCAATCTGAGAAATGATATCTCTGTTCGTTACATGAACAATCATTCTGTATTTAGGTGTGTTGTACTTATTTTTATCTTGGATTACCAATCGTTTCCGAGCATAGTAGTCAGTTTTGCCCTCTCGCCTTCTTCTGAATCTCACTTGGTATCTCTTGAAGTAGGCCTTGTTCTTGACAACTTTAACAAACCCCATCCTGTGGGACAGAACCCCGATTCTGCGGCTTGCCACAGAGCTGCAGAACCAGCACGGCTCCAGGGGGGAAAAAGCAGAAGACAACTTTTTAAATCTCTGGGCTACCTGGTGGCTCAGACAGTAAAGAATCTGCCTGCCATGCAGGAGACCTGGGTTTGATCCCTGGATTGGGAAGATCCCCTGGAGAAGGGAATGGCAACCCACTCCAGGGTTCTTGCCTGGAGAATCCCATGGACAGAGGAGCCTGGCAGCAGGCTACCATGAGGTCCATGGGGTTGCAAAGAGCTGGACATGAATGAGCAATTAACAACAACCACCTCTACAGATATACCTTTGTTTTATACCTCTGTCCATTTTCCCGGAGTGGAAAAAAGGTAAAATCTTTAGGAGGGTCAGGCTAGTTTTTAGGAGAACAGGAAGAGAGGAAGTCAACAGAAATTTAAAAAAACAAAGACAACAGACAACAAAGACAACAGAAGTGTCTGTCTCACGGCTCTGGAGGCTTCAAGTCTGAAATTAAGCTGTCAGCAGGGCTATGTTCACTCTGAAACCTCAGGGGAGACTTCCTGCCTCTCTCCTAGCTTCTGGTGGTTTGTGGAAATCCTTGGTGGCCCTCAGCTTACAGTAGCAATCTCTGCCTCCATTGTCATATGATATTTGCTCTGCATCTGTCTCTGTCTCTGTGTTTCCTGCTGTTATAAGGACATCAGTCACGTTGGAGTGGGGCCCATGCTTCTCCAGTATAACCTCATAAAAGAGTTGTTTTTAATTTTATTGAAGTATAGTTGATTTACAATGTCGTGTTAATTTCGGCTCACAGCAAAGTGACTCACTTATACATATATATATATATATTATTTGTTGTATTCTTTTTCATTATGACTTATCACAGGATATTGAATCTAGTTCACCATGCTGTACAGTAGGATCTTGTTTATCCATCCTACACATATTAGTTTGCATCTGCTAATCCCATACTCCCAATCCGTCTCTCCCCCATGCCCCCTCCCGCTGGTAACCACAAGTCTGTTCGCCATGCCTGTGGGTCTCTGTTTCATAGATACGTTCACTTGTATCACATTCTAGATTCCACATGTAAGTGACGAAACACGTGAAAGTGTTAGTCACTCAGTCATGTCCATCTCTTCTCGACCCCATGGACTGTAGCCCACCAAGCTCCTCTGTTGGTGGAATTCTCCCAGCAAGAATACTGGAGTGGGTTGCCATTCCTTTCTCCAGGGGATCTTCCTGACCCAGGAATTGAACCCCAGTCTCCTGCATTGCAGGCAGATTCTTTACTGTCTGAGCTTCAGAGACTATATTACCAGTAGGTGTATAAAATGGTGCATCCTCATGAGACAAGTGCTCGGGCCTGGTGCACTGGGAAGACCCAGAGGGATTGGGTAGAGAGGGAGGTGGGAGGGGGGATCGGGATGGGGAATACATGTAAATCCATGGCTGATTCATGTCAATGTATGACAAAACCCACTATAATACTGTAAAGTAATTAGCCTCCAACTAATAAAAATAAATGAAAAAAAAATAAAATGGTGCATCCTCTATAGTAAGCTATTTGGCAATGCCTATGAATTTTAAATGAACACATCCTAAAAAAAATAAAAAATAAAAAAATAAAATAAAATGAACACATCCTTTGGCATACTCTCACTTCTAGGAGAAAGCTGCCTTCCTGGTACCAGAAAAGAGAGGGCATTTTTATCACTGGAGATGGAGACTTTTTATTTGATGATTTATTTATTTTTGGCTGTGCTGAGTCTTTGCACAGGCTTTCTTTAGTTGCGGCAAGCGGGGGCTACTCGTCCTTCCGGTGCAGGGGCTTCTCATTGCAGAGTACAGCCTCCAGGGTGAACAGGTTTCAGAAGTTCCTGGGCTCTAGAGCACAGGCTCAGTAGTTGTGGCCCATGGGCTTAGTTGTTCTGCGTCATGTGGAATCTTCCTGGACCAGGGATCGAACCTGTGTCCTCTACATTGGCAGGCGGATTCTTATCCCCCGTCCCTAGAGATAGGGAATTGACGCTGAGATAAGTCTGCACAAAACAACCTTACTGAAGTAATGCTTCTCTTCCATTATTTTCCCCCATATATTTCCCAGGGCTTCCTTTGTGGCTCAAACACTAAAGAATCTGCCTGCAATGCAGGAGACAGGGGTTCGATCCCAGAGTCAGAAAGATCCACTGGAGAAGGAAATGGCTACCCACTCAGGTATTCTTGCCAGAATTCCATGGACTGAGAAACCTGGTGGGCTACAGTCCATGGGGTTGCAAAGAGTTGGACATAACTGACCGACTAACACTAGTCACTTTCCCAAAATTTACTACCCCTAAAAACCCAACCCCATTTTTCCTTTTTTTCATAGTCATTTCTCCACATTTTTGGCCCTTTGTTAAAATTATAAGCCTCCAATAAGATATAAATATAAAATATAAGCCCCAAAGTTTAATCACTTCTTTGGGGTTTTCATTTCTTTTCCATGAAGCACCAAAGGCCACATAAAAATATTAACTTAAAAAAAATTTTGTATGCTCTTCTGTTAATCTGTCTTTTGCCAGGGTAATGCACAGGCTCCAATAACAGAGCCTAAGAGGGTAGAAAAACATAAGTTTTTCTTCCTCTATGCTGGGTCACATGGTAATTCTATGTTTTAGTTTTCCATGGTGGCTGCAACAGCTTTCGTTCTCAGCAAGGAATACAACAGTTCAATTTCTCCACATCTTTGCCAACATTTCTTTTCTTTTTTTTTTATTATTGCAGTCATGCTAAATGGATATGAGGTGGTATCTCATAGTAGATTTAATTTGCATTTCCCTAGTGATTAGTAATATTAAACATCTTTTTATTTGCTTTTTGACCATTTATGTATCTTCTTTGGGGAAACATCCACTCAAGTCCTTTGCTCATTTTTAATTGGGTTATTTGGTATTTTTGTTGTTGAGTTCCAGGAATTCTTTATGTATTCTGGGTATCAATCCCTTATCAGATATATGATTTCCAAATATTTTCTCCCATTTCTTGAGTTGTCTTTTCACTCTATTGATAGTGTCCTTTGATGCACACAAATTTTCAGATTTGATGAAGTCCAACTTAACAATTTTTTCTTTTGTTACCTGTGTCTTTGGTGTCATATCTTAAGAAATCATTGTCAAATCTGATGTGGTGAAAACTTCTCTTCTCTATATATCTTCTAAGTGTTTAACTGTTTTAATTCTTATTCTGGGTCTTTGATCTGTTTGAGTTGGTTCTATTATGTGGTGTAACGTAAGGGTCCTCCTTTGTTTTCGTACATATTATGGATATCCAGATTTCCCAGCACCACATTTTGAAGACTATTCTTTCCTCATTGAATAGTCTTGGCTCTTTTTGTCTAAAATAGCAATATATTTTAAACAAAACAACAAATGTATTGTCAATATCACATGGCAAAATGATACCACAATGTAGACTAAGGATGTCCTTAATACATTTTTCCTTATAAACAAATTGAGATGGATATATTGCTGGATACATAATATAAAATCACTTTGTATTTACTTGATAACAAGAATATGAACTTGCCCACAGGATTTTGTGTTATAAAACAATGCTTTATACATTTAAAAATAATCCATTGTTTCACTACACTTAACCTAGATTCCATGTTATAAGTTATATCAATAGCACAAATTCATGAGAAACACATAACCAGTGAAGTGCCAGTGCAAGGATATTTCTAGGGAATTATAAAAATACATGATTTAGCAATAAGAGTGTAAAAGTCTCCTATTAGACTCTCAACCTATACACATCTTAAAGTCTAGTTCCCTGAAAATCATGGTCTAAAAATCCTACTGATGTAAGCTAGAATCACAAAAAAACATACAATGAGCAAAGTAAAACACTAAATTGACAACAATGAAGCTAAATTAACAATAATTGACATTTAAAGGAAACACTAAGCCAACTTAATACCTAAGGACCAACCTGAGTCTGCATCCACAGTACTCCCTCAACAAAGCCTTCTATCTGGAAAACCAAAGAATTCCAGCTATCTGAGTGATTGCATTGTGGGGTCTTTGCAAAGCTGTTGACAACTCAACTTCTCAGAACAAAGCTGAATCAATTCCTGTGTAAAAACGAGTTAAGAGTCAATACTCTGGTTTATAAATAGCAAAGATGAGCTACCTTTAATAACTTCTGTTGGTTAT
The DNA here is from genome assembly GCF_910594005.1 of Cervus elaphus. Lineage (NCBI taxonomy): Eukaryota > Metazoa > Chordata > Mammalia > Artiodactyla > Cervidae > Cervus > Cervus elaphus. The sequence continues at coordinate 13,634,804 of NC_057839.1, read as the reverse complement.
TAACAATGTTTAGTGTTACATAAAACTTTACCCCTTAAAAAGTAAAGAAAAAACTCATGAATTTTTTTAATGTAGGAGCCACGGACTTTGAAGTTTTGGGTTAGTGGACAGCCCCTTAGGAGGTGCATTCAGAGAATAAATCTAATGCCAAGAAGGGTGTGTTAAATGAGGGGAGGGGAGGGAGTGGAGGACTAGAAAACAAAGTTGACTCCAGAGACCCTTGGAGAAAGATAAAAGTGGCCAAGATTTTCTCAGTAAAAAAGCAGAGCTCTCTTGAGCTAAGCTGGAAAGAATGTGAAGGCTAGGCGAGGCTGAGAATTATAAAGAGCAATGTGCTAATAAGTATTGTGCCCTTTAGAATTCAGAGAAGTTGGAAAAGCATTTTTGGTCCTTTAGGAATTTTCCCAGAGCTGATGGGAGGGGATTGGTTTATGTTTAAAGTCAATTCAAGTGATAGTATAGTTCTACATTTATTCTTTAACCTTTATTCTTTCTTAAGCCCTTTTACATAACTGATCTCAGGATTGACAGCCCCCAACAGCGTTAGGAATTTTGGAGAGGGAGTTCTGGAGAGATCACAGTAGGCTGGAATGGCCAGAAAGTGTTTGGATGAAGAAGTAAGGTTGCAGTTGAGCCCTGAGCTGGGTTTACAAAATAGGGTGTGTTAAGAGGCTTTGAGATATAAAGAAATTTTTCTCCAATTACAAAAAAAAAAAAGACTCTCTGAGAGGGTGAAATCGACTGAATTGGAGGTGAGTCCCAAAGAAGGTACAGATGCAGGTGGAAGAAGGTGTGGCAAGTTCAACTTTAGGTTCTTTAAAACTCAGAATCCTTGAGAGTTTGGGAGGACAGGAAAGTGCCAGGTTTTGAAAAGACCACACATTAGCAATCATCACTCTCAACTTCAGTCTCCTCTTATTCATTCTGTCCACAGTTTCAAGCAATCTTTGTCCTAACAAAATTTCATTTGTGTAACTTCCTTCAAAAGCTACCTCTGCATGCCTACATCATGAAATTGAAAAATTCCAGCACGCACAGCACACCCCACTGTCTGCTTCGAACCCCATCCCAATGGTGCGAAAGTGGGGTGGCATTAGAGGCTGTCCACTTCAGGGAGGCAGGCTTTTGTATATGTTCTCCCTTATTTCTAGAATACCCCCTTAATACTCTAGCTAGGGTTCTTTCAATATTCAAATATGTTTGCCTTTTAGGTGCCAGGCATTCTGCTCAGCCATGGAAATACAAGGATGTATACCATGTCAAAATTATATAACTTAAAAGCCAAATAGTCCTAAACATAAAGGTAATTAAAAGTTTCTTAAGTGGACTCTATCACTTAATATACGAATCATCTTGAAATTTTTTTCAGAAAATAAATGTAAAAATACCAATTCTTTATGACTGAAATGAATATTCCAACCCATAAGTAAGTTTGTACCTCCTGTTGTTTATTTTACATATATAAATTAAATATTATATACACTGATGAAATATGATGAACTCCCAAAAGAGAGATGTTCATATGAAAAGCAAGTTAATTGTTAGAAGACTCAAGAAAGATGTTGCTTCCAAACATTTGCTGTCAAGTTAGACATGGTAGAGACAGATGTAAAAGATTAGAAGGAAAAAAATACAAAAACCCAGAATGCTTCTATTCTCAGATTGCTTCCCAATTACCTTTAATTTCTCACTCAATTTTAAAGAAACTAAAACTAGAAATCATAGATAGTTTATGAAACAGTACAAGTGGCAATATCAAATTTGGGTATAACACAAAGTTTGCCACCACCAATTCCACTGTCAGAAGTTCAGACAGTTCACTAGAAACTTGCCTTCCTGGAGAAGGAAATGGCAACCCACTCCAGTATTCTTGCCTGGAAAAGTCCATGGACAGAGGAGCCTGGCGGGCTGCAGTCCATGGGGTTACATGACTGACCGTGTGTGCACGAGGGTGGAGGGAGATGGGTTGGTAGAAGTAAACTGGTAGAACTAAAAAAAAAAAAGAAAGAAACTTCCCTTCCAACTGTGAGATTCCAAGGTGCTGAGGGCATTTCAAGGTACTTAAACTCAACAGGTGTATTATAAAATTAGCAGAAGATACAAGAGACGTGGGTTTGATCCCTGGGTTGGAAAGACCCCCTAGAGTAGGACATGACAATCGACTCCAGTATTCTTGCTTGGAAATCCTATGGACAGAGGAGTCTGGTGGGCAAAGAGTTGGATGTGACTGAGTGACTAAGCACACACACACATCTTTTATTAAGTAAGTAGTTATATGATTTATAAGATATGAGTTATTTGAGGACTGAGACCATCAGTCAGAACATCCTTGGTTGCAAGTGACAGAAACTGAATTCAAACTAGCTCATGTATAAAAGGGAATCTAGTGACTCAGAGAACTGAAAAGTCCAGAGGTTGACTAGGCCTCGGGGCTCCATCTCGGCCCATCTCTCCTTTTTACTCTCCTACTCACGCATATTCAGTTGGTTCAGTTCAGTCACTCAGTCGTGTCTGACTCTTTGCGACCCCATGAATTGCAGCACGGCAAGCCTCCCTGTCCATCACCAACTCCCGGAGATTACTCAAACTCATGCCCATCGAGTCCATCTCATCCTCTGTTGTCCCCTTCTCCTCCTGCCCCCAATCCCTCCCAGCATCAGGGTCTTTTCCAATGAGCCAACTCTTCGCATCAGGTGGCCAAAGTACTGGAGTTTCAGCTTCAGCATCAGTCCTTCCAATGAACACCCAGGACTGATCTCCTTTAGGAGGGACTGGTTGGATCTCCTTGCAGTCCAAGGGACTCTCAAGAGTCTTCTCCAACACCACAGTTCAAAAGCATCAATTTTTTGGCGTTCAGCTTTCTTCACAGTCCAACTCTCACATCCATACATGACCACTGGAAAAACCATAGCCTTGTCTAGATGGACCTTTGTTGGCAAAGTAATGTCTCTGCTTTTTAATATGCTGTCTAGGTTGGTCATCACTTTCCTCCCAAGGAGTAAGCGTCTTTTAATTTCATGGCTGCAATCACGCATATTAGTCTCATGTTTTCATTCTTACACTCCCTCTGTGTAACTGAGGAAGAAGACGCTGCTCCAGCATGCAGCATGGTTATATCTAGGGAACCCAAGAAGAGGCTATCTATCAGCAATCTTCAATCGCATGTCTGAGAAGCCTCTGATAGGTTGTGATTTAGGTCATGTGTCCACTGCTGAACCAATCACCACATCTAGCCAGCTAGCCTGGACTGCGTCCCCACCGTTGTGGGGATGGGAGGGCATCGTGACTGACAACCCCATCAGACCTCATGAAGTCGGGGAAAGGACAAATCTTCAAAGAAAAAGCTGTGTGCTCTTAATAGAAGCTAGACATGCAAAAGCAACAGATGCCCAAAGTATAGACCATGCCGTAATTATTCTTGTGTTCTCCCTAAGACCAGCACACAGATGGACATGGGTTTCAGGGAGCTCCGAGAGTTGGTGAAGGACAGGGAAGCCTGGTGTGCTGCAGTCTATGGGGCTGCAAAGAGTTGGACACAACTGAGTGACTGACCTGAACTGAACTGAAGCATGCAGAAGAGGCTTGGCTTTAAATATAGAGTGAATAACTACTGATGGCACTTCATGCTTCCAAAGCATTTCCACAGACATCATTTTATTGTCAGTGGTAACAACAGATTAAATAACTTGCTTAAAGTTACACAACTGGTCTGACAGAGTGGAGTTTATAACTGCATCTCCCTGCTTCCAATCCAATTCCCTTAGGAAGTCTTCCCTTTTCTTCTCTCTTGATGCCAGGACTGATGTGAAAGTGGAAGGAAGGAGGAAATTCCATGGTGGCCCAGTGGTCAAGATGTGGGCTTTCACTGCCGTGGACCTGGGTTCTATCTCTGGTTGGGGAATGATTTAGAAAGATCCCACAAGCTGCACAGTTCGCAACCCCCCCCCGCCAAAAAAAAATCAGAAGGAAAGAAGACAGAGACATTTTGGTTATGATTTTACTACTTCTCAGAAAGTTTGATAAAGTTTTGTCCCTAGAAGGCTATGATGGTGGTGGGTGACTAGTAGGTTGCCTCTGTCTTTCCGACTCATTACAGGTATACGTAATGCATGGCTGTCATCACTATTTGGACTTAATTCATGGAGTTGTGGAATCTACCAGGGAAATCTCACATGTTTTTGTTTTGAAAGCTAATATCTATCCTTCTGTTTGACAGTACTTTAATGTGCTAATACTCACAAGATGAAGATGGTTCTTAAAGGTAGTATAGTATACTACAGGTCATGTAGGGATATAGAGGCAAGCTGTTTGAATCTCGGGTCTGTTACTTGTAACCCTGGGCAACCTGGATAACCTCCATAAGCCTTAGTCTCCTACAAAATAGGGTGATACTAGCATATGTCTACTAGACCTGCTCCACGGGGTTGTAAAGATTAAATACAGTCATATTTGTAAAAGTGCCCTGGTAAAGTGTCCTTAAGGGTTCCATGAAATTTTTAAGCTATCAATCTTACATTATTATGTCTTATTTTAACAACAAACGTTAGTGCAGGCATTATCTCCTACCTGTATAACCAGCCTGTGGTCACAGAAAAATACAGAGTCTACTTCCTCTTGTAGGCACATGGAAGACTGGCTGGGTGAAACCATATGTCTAGTTTTGGCAATATGTTCTTAATGGAAGTGACCTGCATCACTTGCCAGTCAGAACATGTAACTGCCAGTGTGAGACACTCCAGAACTTTCTTTTCCCTTACTGTGTCTGGTGATATGAGAAATAGTGGCTTCTCTGACTCCTGGTTCCTAGAGTAAGAAAATTGTGAAGCAAAGTCCCTAGCCACCTCTCTTTAGACATGCAGCATGAGCAAAAACAAATTTTTGTTGTTACAAATACACTACAATTTTTTTAGGTTTTTGTTATGTCAGCATAATCTAGCCTATCTCAGCTAAATCTCCGTGATTGGCCTGGCCATTTTGGACATGGATGTTTTCATTTTTGTCACTGAAGCTTTCTGACAGTATCTCTTTAGTAAAAGAAGAAGAAATGAATCTTGCCAAGTAATGGTTTTAAAACTTCCCATTGATTGAGTTCTCCCTTAACTGAAAATGAGGACCTTCATCCTTTCATTGATATAGAAGGCCACAGAGCCATGGCATCAAAAGATCTTGGTCTGGAAACTTCCCTGGTGGCCCAGTGGTTAAGAATCCTCCTGCCACTGCAGAGGACACGGGTTGGACCCCTTATTCAGGAAGATCGCACATACTGCGGAGCAACTAAGCCCCTGTGTCACAACCACAGAAGCCCATGAGCCTAGAGCCTGTGCTCTGCAACAATAGACGCTATTGGATTGAGAAGCCTGAGCACCACAGCTAGAGAGTAACCTCCCTCTCGCTGCAACTAGAGAAAGCTCACGTGGAGCGACAAAGATCAGCACAGCCAAAAAGAAAGAAAGTAAGAAATATTTCTTTAAAAAAAAAAAAAGATTCTTGTTTGAGTCCCAAATTCAGTATTGACCAGATCTGTGACTTTAAACAAGTCACTAAACCTCAAAATGAGGCTTAATTCTCATTTATTAAACGGGGGTGATGATTATACGCTTCTTTAAAGGGTTGTTTATAAAGTAACTAGCCTTTATCCCATCACTAAAGAAATTTTATTCTGAAAGAGATGGGAATACCAGACCACCTGACCTGCCTCTTGAGAAACCTATATGCAGGTCAGGAAGCAACAGTTAGAACTGGACATGAAACAACAGACTGGTTCCAAATAGGAAAAGGAGTATGTCAAGGCTGTATATTGTCACCCTGCTTATTTAACTTATGTGCAGAGTACATGATGAGAAACTCTGGGCTGGAAGAAGCACAAGCTGGAATCAAGATTGCTGGGAGAAATATCAATAACCTCAGATATGCAGATAACACCACCCTTATGGCAGAAAGTGAAGAGGAACTAAAGAGCCTCTTGGTGAAAGTGAAAGAGGAGAGTGGAAAACTTGGCTTAACACTCAGCATTCAGAAAACTAAGATCATGGCATCTGGTCCCATCACTTCATGGGAAATAGAGAAACAGTGAAAACAGTGTCAGACTTTATTTTCTTGGGCTCCAAAATCACTGCAGATGGTGACTGCAGCCATGAAATTAAAAGACACTCACTCCTTGGAAGGACAGTTATAACCAACCTAGATAGCATATTAAAAAGCAGAGACATCACTTTGCTAACAAAGATCCATCTAGTCAAGGCTCTGGTTTTTCCAGTGGTCATGTATGGATTTGAGAGTTGGACTGTGATTTCTTCACAGAAATTTTGGCTGAGCACCGAAGAATTGATGCTTTTGAACTGTGGTGTTGGAGAAGACTCTTGAGAGTCCCTTGGATTGCAAGGAGATCCAACCAGTCCATCCTAAAGGAGATCAGTCCTGGGTGTTTATTGGAAGGACTGATGCTGAAGCTGAAACTCCAGTACTTTGGCCACCTCAGGCGAAGAGTTGACTCATTGGAAAAGACCCTGATGCTGGGAGGGATTAGGGGCAGGAATAGAAGGGGATGACAGAGGATGAGATGGCTGGATAGCATCACCGACTTGATGAACATGAGTTTGAGTAGACTCCGGGAGTTGGTGATAGACAGGGAGGCCTGATGTGCTGCGATTCATGGGGTTGCAAAGAGTCGGACACAACTGAGCGACTGAACTGAACTGTGGTCCATGTGATCAGTTTGGTTAGTGTTCTGTGATTGTGATTTTCATTCTGTCTGCCCTCTGATGGAGAAGGATAAGAGGCTTATGGAAGCTTCCTAACTGGAGAGACTGACTGAGGGGGAAACTGGATCTTGTTCTGATGGGTGGGGCTATTTTCAGTAAATCTTTAATCCAATTTTCTGTTGATGGGCGTGGCTGTGTTCCCTCCCTGAATCTGGAAATCTCAGCAGTGGCCACAAGACTGGGAAAGGTCAGTTTTCTTTTCAATCCCAAGGAAAGACAATGCCAAGGGATGTTCATACTACTGCACAATTGCACTCATCTCACATGCTAGCAAAGTACTGCTCAAAATTCTTCAAGCCAGGTTTCAACAGTACGTGAACCGTGAACTTCCAGATATTCAAGCTGGATTTAGAAAAGGCAGAGGAACCAGAGATCAAATTGCCAACATCTATTGGATCATAGAAAAAACAAGAGAGTTCCAGAAAAACATCTACATTTGTTTTACTGACTACACGAAAACCTTTGACTGTGTGGATCACAACAAATTGGAAAATTCTGAAAGAGATGGGAATATCAAACCACCTGACCTGCCTCCTGAGAAATCTGTATGCAGATCAAGAAACAACAGTTAGAACTGGACATGGAACAACAGACTGGTTCCAAATCGGGAAAGGAGTATGTCAAGGCTGTGTATTGTCACCCTGCTTATTTAACTTATATGCAGAGTACATTATGAGAAACGCTGGGCTGGAAGAAGCACAAGCTGGAATCAAGATTGCTGGGAGAAATATCAATAACCTCAGATATGCAGATGACACCACCCTTATGGCAGAAAGTGAAGAAGCACTAAAAAGCCTCTTGGTGAAAGTGAAAGAGGAGAGTGAAAAAGTTGGCTTAAAGCTCAACATTCAGAAAACTAAGATCATGGCATCCTGTCCCATCACCTCATGGCAAATAGATGGGGAAACAACGGAAACAGTGAGAGACTATTTTTTTTTGGCTCCAAAATCACTGCAGATGATGAATGCAGCCATGAAATTAAAAGAGGCTTGCTCCTTGGAAGAAAAGCCATGACCAACCTAGACTGCATATTAGAAAGCAGAAACGTTACTTTACCAACAAAGGTCCATCTAGTCAAAGCTATGGTTTTTCCAGTAGTCATGTATGGATGTGAGAGTTGGACTATAAAGAGAGCTGAGCGCTGAAGAATTGATGCTTTTGAACTGTGGTGTTGGAGAAGACTCTTGAGATTCCTTTGGACTGCAAGGAGATCCAACCAGTCCAACCTAAAGGAAATCAGTCCTGAATATTCATTGGAAGGGTTGATGCTGAAGCTGAAACTCCAATACTTTGTCACCTGATGTGAAGAACTGACTCATTGGAAAAGACCTTGATGCTGGGAAAGATTAAAGGCTTGAGGAGAAGGGGGATGACAGAGGATGAGGTGGTTGGATGGCATCACCAACACGATGGACATGAGTTTGAGTAGGCTCTGGGAGTTGGTGATGGACAGGGAAGCCTGGCATGCTGCAGTCCATGGGGTCACAAAGAGTCGGACATGACTAAGTGACTGAACTTAGAACTTATTAGAAATAATTGACATACATCACTGTGCATGTCTAAGGCACACAGCATAATGGTTTGATTTATGTGTATTATTAAATGGTTACCTGCCACAATAGGTTCAGTTAGCATCCATCTTCTCATACAGAGAAAATAAAAAGAAAGAGGAAAGGAAAAAGGTTTTCTTCTTGTGGTGAGAACCCAGAATTTACTCCCAACGTTCCCACCTATCACAGAGCAGTGTTGGCGATAGTTGTCATTCTATGCATTTCATCCCTAGTACTTATTACCTTATACCTGGGAGAGTGTACCTTTTGTGTCTTCCTCCAATTCCCCCTCCTCTTCCTCTCCACCTCTGGAAACCACAAAACTGATATTTTTTTCTATGAGGTATTTTTTTTTATTTTTCCTTAGATTCTACAAATAAGTGAGATCATACAGTATCTGTCTTTCTCTGTCTGACTTATTTCACTTAGCATAATGTCTTTAAGCCTCATCCATATTGTTGCAAGTGATAGGATTTTATGGCTGAATGATATTCCATTGTGTATATACACCACATTTTATTTATCCATTCATTAGTTGATGGACACTTAGGTTTTTTCCTATGTCTTTGGCTATTGTGAATAATGCTATTATGAACTTGGAGGTACAGATATCTATTTAAATTAGTGTTTTTGTTTCTTTTCAGTATATTCCCAGAAGTGGAATTGCTAGATCATATGGTAGTTCTTGGGGTTTCCTGTTGGCTCAGATGGTAAAGAATCTGCCTGCACAACTTAGCAACCAAACAACAACAGCTGTGTATTTGAAGCAATGTTGTTATTGTTGTTTTATCATCTATAAAACCCAGTTTCTTAACTATAAAATGTGCATACTCTTTAAAACATATAATATTTTAGTGACAGAGAAGTTACTCAACAAATATATATTCTATTTATTTATTTTTTTACAATGTACAAAGTGTACAGGAGCACAGAAAGGAAGCAAGTTATCTGCTTGCAGCATCAGACTAGTTTCCTGAATCGCAAGTTTGATAACAAACACGGTTTTCGGATGATTATGGATATTTGGAATAAAATCTACTTATTTCTGTTAAAGGCTGTATTCTATTTACTTCCTTTAGATGAAAACAGCCAAATTGCTACTGGAAATTCTTAAAGCTCAAAGCAACTTTGATTCTTTCAAGAGCAGCTACAATGACCTAATATCATGCATAACTCCTCTTGTACAGAAAGGAACAAATATTTGATATTCATCTTCATTGTTTGCAGTGGGTTGGTTTCCTGTTATTTTTTTCCCTCTGTCTAGAGGAAGGGAGTAAAGGAAACTTCCTTATTAACCTACTAATGTAAGGAACATGTTTGAAAAAAATAACCACAGGCGGCAAGAGTAGTTTCTCATCCAGATTATGACCAGCATAATCAACTCCAATATACTTAAGTATAGTTTATTGAGAGATTGACTGTTGTTCACTTACTCAATTAAAGCAACAAAAGTTCCAAGTACCAGAAGGACGGGCTTACAGGGAGCCCAGGCAAATCACAAGGAGAGCTTATCCTCAGAGAGCATTTAGTCTAGAAGGGCCCACACACTTAACCCGAGTTAGACAATGATTTAACATTGGACAGTCAAAAGATTGAGGTAAATTGTTTTTGGAATATGTAAGGAATTGGGAGAAGTCACTTCTTAGAGAAGAAGTTAAAGAAGGTTTTAATAGAAGAGTTCACTCTTGAACTACTGGTAATATTTTAGTAATGAACCTGCAGACACAGGGTGGATGGGGAACATTCCAGGCATAGGAATTAGTGTGAGCAAAGGGCAAGCCACAGAGACAAGGGCGGGAGGGGCATGTGGGCAGCCAGGTGAGCAGTTCCACCTGGCTGGCAAAGAAAGTGTTCTTATCTCTACCTCTCGTCCAGCACTTATCTGTCCTCTTATTATTTTTTGTTTGCATAAGTATACACTTCATCTCCTAGACTATGTGAGGGAAGACTGCCCTATAACAGTGTGCCTTGATTTCTTCCCACATCACTTACCTTCCTTAATAAAGAAACAAGCAATACGTACATTGTGCAGGGGAGGACATTGGTTGACTCCTTAAAGGCAAAACAGAAAGAAATCACATCACAAAATTCTTTTCTAATGTAAGGTCAATATTTTAATGAATTAGAATGTTTTCCACCTTCTTTTTGATCATACTTTAACATTCTTGGGGTTTTTTTTTTTTTCTTCAGAGTCCCAGATGTTGTTTGTGGGGTTTTGACGTTGTTTCTTTGGCCACATTGCCCGCATGTGGGATCCGAATTCCCCAACCAGATTTCAAACCCATGCTCCCTACGGTAGAAGTGCAGAGCTCTAACCACTGGACCACCAGGGAATTCTCTAGATAGTATCGATACTAGTATTTGATAGTACTAGAAAAAAATATTATGCACCTGAGACAAGTGCTCAGGGCTGGTGCACTGGGAAGACCCAGAGGGATGGATGGAGAGGGAGGTGGGAGGGGGGATCGGGATAGGGAACACATGTAGATCCCTGGCTGATTCATATCAATGTATGGCAAAAACCACTACAATGTTGTAAAATAATTAGCCTCCAACTAATAAAAACAAATGAAAAAAAAAATATTATGCACCAACTGATGCAATACCTGAGTCAAGCCAGAATCAGCAATGGGCACTAAAAGCTTTCAGTGGATAAAACGTTGTTGGAGAATAAGACAGTCACAAAGAATCAAAGTATTCACCCCTCCACCACATACAGAATACTTACAAATTATAAATGGAAAAGGGAGACATGGAAGGTACCACCTGATTCAAACTGAGCATCACCCATCCTGGGACAGCTTGATAGTGTCAGTCTCTGGACATAATGAACTGTGAACTCCACAACATTGCCAAGATGGTATACTTGCGAACAGTGCTTCTTCCAAATCTGATAGGGGTGGAGAGCCCACAAATCCAAACTGTAAGACATTCAACAGGACAACTAGACCACATTCTTTTTAAAAAGACAAGGTCATGAAAGATAAAAATGGCATTGGTACTGTTCAAGAATTAAGGAGACTAAAGAGACATGACAGTGAAATGCAAGGTATGATCCTTGATGGGCTCCTGGATTAAAATAAAACAACAAACTATAAAAGACATTTTTGATACAATTGGAGCAATGGGAATATGTCCTGCATATTAGATAAGATTATGTATTAATGTTCATTTGTGGGTATATGTTAATTGTATGATAGTTGTTAAGGAGCAAATGTATCCCTCTCCCAAATTCATATGTTGAAATCTTAACCCCCAATGCAATAGTGTTAGGAGATGGGGCCTTTGGGGAGGTGATAAGGTCATGAAGATGGAGTCCTCGTGAAAGCACACTAACAAAAGAGCCCTCTTGCCCTCTTCTCCATATAAAAAGGGGGTTCTCACCAGAACCTGACCATGCCGGCTGGCATCCTGATCTCAGACTCCTGACCTCCAGAATTGTGAGAAATAAATTTCTATTGTTTATAAACCATCAGGTTTATGGTACTTGGTTGAAGCAGCACAAACCAAGACAGTTGTTGAATCGGAAAATGGCTTTGTTCTTAGGAGACAGGTGCTGAAGTATGTAGGGGTGAAGTGTCATTAAGTCGGCAGATTACTTTTATTTATTTATTCTTGGCTATGCTGGCTCTTCATTGCTGAGCGAGTGCCTTTCTCTAGTTGTGGGGGCTACTCTTCACTGTGGTGCTCAGGTTTCTAAATGTGGTGGCTTCTCTTGTTGCAGAGCCCAGGTTCTAGGCACATGGGCTTCAGTAGTTGCAGCTCATGGGCTCTAGAGCACAGGCTCAGTAGTTGTGGCACACAGGTTTTAGTTCCTTCTCATCACATGGAATCCTCCTGGACCAGGGATCAGACTTGTGTCCCCTGAATCGGCAGGCGGATTCTCACCCACTTCCCCCACCAGGGAAGTCCTGCAAATTAGCTTTAAATGGCCAAACCAAATATAAAAGTATAAATTTTTGTGTATAAATGGTTGAGCAAGTTATATATATATATTATATATACATATAATATACTCATATATATATATATTTTATACAATATATAAAAAGAAACCTGAGCACCACAGTGAATGACACTTCACCCTACATACTTCAGCACCTCTCTCCTAAGATCAAAGCCATTTTCCGATTCAACAACTGTCTTGGTTTGTGCTGCTTTTATATAATATATATATTCATTTTGTGTCTGTTGTGGCTGTAGGGGAAGCAAGCAAACAAATAGGAACAGTGTTAACAGTCTGTATATTTACGGGAAGAACATAATTTAGTGTGCCATTTTCTCAACTTTTCTACAGTGAAAATTTCCAACATAGTAAGTTAGGGGAAAATGAAATATCTTTTCCCTAATTGTAAAAAATAATACAGGCTTTGTATAAACAACAAGATTTTACTGTATAGCACAGGGAACTACATTCAATACCCTGTGATAAATTATAACAGAAAAGAATCCACAAAAGAATGTGTGTATATATGTCTAACAGAGTCACTTTGCTGTGCAGTAATTAACACAACATTGTAATCCAACCAGTGTTCTTGTTCAGCCACTAAACGGTGTCCGACACTTTGTGACCCCATGGACATTAACCCACCAGTCTCCTCCGCTCGTGGGATTTTCCAGGCAAGAATGTTCAAGTGGGTTACCATTTCTTTCTCCAGGGTCTCTTCTCAATCCAGAGATCGAACCTCAGTCTCCTACATTGGCAGGCAGATTCTTTACCGCTGAGTCACCAGGGAAGCCCAGTTCAACTATACATCAATAAAAAAAATTTAAAAAAACCAAGTTTGTTCAATAAGAAATTCTTTAAAAATAAATAGAAAAAGCAAGAAAAGTAAGTAATTGCATGATTGTGGTAGTGCTTCTCTAACCCTCTCCTTTTCAGTCCCTCTGCATCTGGAACTTCTTAGGTACAGAGGCCAACCTTTCTAATTAAGATTCATGTAGGAAGAGGAATAGGAGTGGTTTACGTTTCTCAAAGATCGTATCAATTGAGTTTCAGATCACCCTGGCTCTCTTTCTCAGGTTTAATCCTTTCCACTTAGAAATTACAAACTTGAAAGACAAATACTCAAGAGTTACCACAAATTATTTTAAAAAACAGGAAAATGCTGAGTTTGACACAAAATCCTATGCAATTCAAAATATAAATTTGTCACCATAGAATGCCTAAAACCCCCCCACCCCCAACCAGAGCCTTCTGGCTGCATTTAGAAGAAAATGAACATTCAGGTGGCACGGCATCCGGGCTCTGACTTCTGTCTTCCTCAGGCTTCATCTCCCACTCTCTCCCCTTCTTCTGGCCTCCAAAACAGCCCTAGATTTTGCCCTAGGATGTTCTTGGCCCAGATCTCTGCATGGCTGGCTCCTTCTCTTCATTCAAACCTCAGTGCAAATGTCACTTCTTCAGAGCAGCAGCCCAGAACCACTCTGTCCTGGGCAGCTCCTCCCCGCTGCCTCTCTCGGCTCTCTCTGTCCCCTTATCCTGTTTCCTTTCCTCAAGCCACTCGTCACCAGCTGACCTTATCTTGTTCATTTCCAGTTTAGTCATCATCATCGCATGTCTTTTCCCAACTAGAGTATAAACCTCCATAAGGGACTCTGTCTGTCCTGTGTCCACTGTATCTCCAAGGCTTAGAACAGGATCTGGTACATAGGAGATATTGAGTAAATATATTTAAATATATATATTTATTTATTTGTGGTGGCACTGGGTCTTCGTTGCTCCATGCGGGCTTTATCTAGTTGTCCTGACCGGTGGTTGTTGCGATGTGTGGGCCCTAGAGTGCAGGCTCAGCTGCGGGGCACGGGCTTAGCCGCCCCGCGGCATGAGGAATCTTCCCTGGCCAAGGTTCAAACCCGTGTCCCCAGCGCTGGCAGGTGGATTCGTAACCACTGGGCCACCAGGGAAGTCCAAATAAGTGTTTTTTGACTGAATAAATATTTCTTTAGGTATGCAGTTGACACTTGTGCCCCATAGACCACACCCTGTGTGTGTAGCATCAACATTTCAGGAGCTGTAGTGAGTCCCCTATACAGGCTCCAGAAATTTCTCCTAAAGAAATTTCAAATAAAGGGAGTTCCCTGGTGGTCCTGACGTTTAGGACTCAGTAAGTGCTGTGGTCTGGGTCCAATCTCTGGTCCGGGAACTAAGATCTTGCAAGTGACTCGGTGCAGCCAAAAAAATAAGATAAAATAAATTTAAGAAAAATAAAGCAAGAAATTCCAAATAACATTAGAAAAACTGTCATGTGGAAGACATGGTAGTGGATAAGAGAACTGTGTCTTATAACCAACAGAATGTCGTAGGGGTTAGTTGTCCACTTAGAGTATATCTGCTTCATACCGACCCAATTCAGGTGACTTTTCTAGGGTTAGAATTCCTTGTTGTAAATTACAAGCTCATTTCTAAAGTTTGGGAACACAGGAGGTAAAGAGCCCCAAGAAGTTAAAATTAGATGTGAGAACACAACATTTGCACTATTTGGTTAATGTTTACTTTTCCCTCTTTCTTTTTTTGAGTTGAAAATATTCAGGAAGGCAAGTTCCTGAAAAAGCTTTGTGAGGCCAATTTTCCACTGCAATGGATGACTAATGAAACCCAAAAAAACCAGCTCTCAAATCTTTTTCTCTGCATCATCCATAGAATTATGGAAATATTGTTTCCGAATCAAGACCCTCTCTCTCCCTCTTTAGACGATAAGCTCTACTTACTCTGATCCCATAGAGTAATCTTTTATTAGTGTTTGAGGAATATTACACAAATATTACACAAAGCAAAAAGCCTAGACATGGGTATCCTACCACCTTTTAAGACGGTCCCTAAACTCTTTTATACTTTTAAATAAAGTTTTTGTTATAAAATAGAAAATTCCTACCAAAAAGTGTATAAACCATATGTGTACAGTTTAATAACTTAATAACATGTTGTAAGGCTCACAGCCATGTAACCTGCATACAGGTGAAGAAACAGACTATTGGCCGCTCACCCCAGGAGCATCTCTGCTCCTGTTTTCCCATCCTTACCCTCCCTCTTCTCCCATCCTTACCCTCCCCCTTCTCCCATCCTTACCCTCCCTTTTCTCCCATCGTTACCCTCCCTTTTTTCTCCCATAGGCAACCAACCACTCTCTTGGGTTTTATTGTAACAATCCCTTTGCTTTCCTTTGTTGCTTTGCTACTTACCTTTGAATCCCCAAGTGATGCAGTTTAGTTTTGCCTGTTTTTGAACTTTATACACATGGAACCACACTGTATGGGCGGGGGAGCTGCGTGCATGCTCAGTTGTGTCTGAGTCTTCTGTGACTTCAGGGACCGTAGCCCGCCAGGCTCCTCTGTCTATGGGATCTTCCAGGCAAGAATACTGGAGTGAGTTCCCATTTCTTCCTCCAGATCTTCCCAGTCCAGAGATTGAACCTCGTCTCCTGTGTCTCCTGCATTGCAGGCGGATTCTTTACCACTGAGCCACCTGGGAAGCCTGTCTGGGAGGGATGGGGACTTCTTTATTGTGTTCAGTTTTATCTTTGAAAGAGTCACCCTGTTGTTGGGAGTAGCTCTAATTGGTTCCTTCACATCCTTAACACTGAGTTGTACTCAATAATTTTTTATTTTTAAAATTTGTTTATTTACCTCATTGCAGTGGCTTCTCTTAGTGCGGAATATGGGCTCTAGAGCACAGGCTTAGTAGTTGAGGTGCACAGGCTTAGTAGCTCCACAGCATGTGGGATCCTCCCGGACCAGGGATTGAACCCATGTCTCCTGCACTGGTAGGCAGATTCCCATCCACTATGGCACCAGGGAAGTTCCTCAATTATTTATTATTATTATTTATTTATTTGTATTTATTTTCGGCTGTGCTTGGTCTTCCTTGCTTCCCCGGGTTTTTTCTCTAGCTGCCATGAGTGAGGGGGCTACTCTCTAGTTGCAGCGCTCAGGTTTCTCATTTCGGTGACTTCTCTTATTGCAGAGCACAGACTCCAGGCTCACAGGCTTCAGGAGTTGCAGCACGTGGGTTCAGCTGTGTGGCTCCGGGCTCCAGAGCACAGGCTTGGTGGTTGTGGCACACGAGCTTAGTTGCTCTGAGGCATGTGGAATCTTCCCAGACCAGGGATCGAACCCATGTCACCTGCATTGGCAGGCAGATTCTCATCCATTGTACCTGGAAGTCCTCAATTTTTTTTTAGTTGTAGTCAACTATTTTTTTATTTAGGTACACTGTGAACTATCTCTATGGGTAGTTTTTTTTTTTTTTTAAGTTGAGGTGTTTTTAAAGACAAAAAAATGATGTTAAACTATAGTAAAAGTGTTAAGAACATTAGTTCTAGAGGTAGATGAACTGTGTTTGAATCCTGACTATAATTTAGCAGAAATCTTGAGTAAATTATCAAACGTTTCTGAGTTTTCAGTTTTTCGAAAGTGGGGGAAATAATAACACTTCATAGAATTGTTATTAACAAAAAGCAAAGTCCGTAAAGCACATAGAACAGTGCCTGGCATAGGGACATCTTTTCTCTTCTGAGACTGCATACTGGGAAGTTCCCTGGTGACCTGGTGGTTTCAGCGCTTTCACTGTCATGGGCTAGGTTCAGGCCCTTGTCAGGGAACTGAGATCCTACAGTCTGAGTGGTGCCACCATTCCAGAATAAATGATGGTGGGTATTATTTTTCCACTTGTTGAAGTTCCAGTCCAAGTGCTGACTTTAACTTCAGATTCTTCCAGCAGGATCTTGCTTAATACACAGGAATTGAGGAGACAGAGCTTTATTCACCAAGTGTCATCATCCTCTCAGAAATTGCCTTCCTGGTGACTTCCCCATAAATTCCTCCATAAATTCATCCAAGGAAAATGTCGTATGTGGAGTGGGAGCCTCCCATCTAGAGAATGGGTGGGAAATTTAGAGCCTTCAAGCAACTCGGAACTGAGTTGCCTTTGAACGAATGTCAATCATTGAATTCATCCAGTAAGCAGGTGAGGCAGAGTAGAAATATTCTAATCCCCCATCTACTCTCCTCTAAGACTGTGTACTAGAGAGTTCCCTGGTTGCCTAGTGGTTAGCATTTAGTGCTGTCACTGTCATGACCTAGCTTCAATCCCTCGTCAGGAAACTGAGATCCTACAAGCTGAGTGGTACAACCAAACAAACAAATAAGCAAAAAAACAAAAAAGACCACAAACTAGAGATGTTACCCTTGACATGCTATTTAAAATGTGCTGTTTTCACAGTGGCAGCAGGCTCTCTGGGAGATGCACACATTTCCACAGGCATGATGGATGTAGGAATCAGGGTTTTAGACATTCACTCATTCAACAAATACTTATAGAGCAGATGGGATACAGCAATGAGTGATTAAATGTATCAAGACTTGTTTTCTTGCCCAGCATATGATCTATCTTGGTGAATGGTTCATGTGCCTGCCAACAATCTTAAGATGAGTATTACTTATTGTCATCCCAAATTCACAGTGGAGAAAAATTAAACTTATGCATTTAGATTCCCTTCCAGATAATAGGTGGCAACACTGAGATTTTTTTTTTACTCTAACACTTTTTTTTTTTTGTAAATTAATTTATTTTAATTGGAGGCTAATTACTTTACAATATTGTAATGGTTTTTGCCATACATTCACATGAATCAGCCACAGGTGTACATGTGTCCCCCATTCTGAACCCCCCTCCCACCTCCCTCCCCATCCCATCCTTCAGGGTCATCCCAGTGCACCAGCCCTGAGCACTCTGTCTCATGCATCCAACCTGGACCGGCAATCTATTTCACATATGGTAATATACATGTTTCAAAGCTATTCTCTCAACTCATCCCACCCTTGCCTTCTCCCACAGAGTCCAAAAGTCTGTTCTTTTCATCTGTGTCTCTTTTGCTGTCTCTCATATAGGGTCATCGTTACCATCTTTCTAAATTCCATATATATGCATTAATATACTGTATTGGTGTTTTCCTTTCTGACTTACTTCACTCTGTATAATAGGCTCCAGTTTCATCCGCCTCATTAGAACTGATTCAAATGCGTTCTTTTTAATAGCTGAATAATATTCCATTGTGTATATGTACCACAGCTTTCTTATCCATTCATCTGCCGATGGACATCTAGGTTGTTTCCATGTCCTGGCTATTGTAAACAGTGCTGCGATGAACATTGGAGTACACGTGTCTCTTTCAATTCTGGTTTCCTCGATGTGTATGCCCAGTACTGGGATTGCTGGGTCATATGGCAGTTCTATTTCCAGTTTTTTAAGGAATCTCCACACTGTTCTCCATAGTGGCTGTACTAGTTTGCATTCCCACCAACAGTAACACTGAGATTTTGAACCCAAATTCTGACACCATAATCTGAGCTCTTAACTTTCTCTTTTACGTATGAAAAGGAATATAAGAATTATTTTTAAAATTTTATTCATTTTACTTCAGGTACAGTCAACAAATTTCTAATCATGGGTCCTTCGATAATAATATTTACTTTGTTTCTGAGTCATGAAGATTTTCATTAAATAATGCTCATTAGTGGATAATAGTGATTAATACTACAATGAGTTGCCAGGAAGGAATATTTGACATTTTGTTACAATTAAAATTAAAATTTTGTTACAACTTATGTTTATGTAAAGTGATTACAGTCAGCCTTACATCATTTACCATCTAACAAATTTAATTTGGCTACTGATGTGTTTAGGTTTTAAGGCTGTAGTTTCTTTCTGAACATTTTCAACTACTACCTAAATAGGTACACTATTAGGTAACTGTTAAAAGAGTACAGTCTTTAGATTTTCTAATGTTAGGAGCATCATTTGGAAAATTTACCTAAATTGAACAAAAATTTTACACAATATTCCAATAGAAATTTAATTTAGTATTAAGTTAAACCACATTAAGTTGCTTTTGTAGTTTAAAATGATCAACTATTACCAGTTTCATATAGCTGCAGTTAAAAAAAAATCGTGCTATTCCATACGCCTGAATGCAGAAGCAACTAGAGTGTAGTCTACCTGAGGACAGCGATTGGGAGTTTTGTTTACTATTGTTAGCATGGGAAACACTTAGAAAATCGCTGTTGAAAAAAAAAAAAAAAAAAGAAAATCACTGTTGAATCAATGAATTAGGAAAGCAAACAAAACATAGTAACTAATCTTCTATCCTAACATGTCTTTGGGTTTAGGTTTAAAATGGGAATAAGAAAAATAACAGGTATCTTAAGTTAGTCTCTTGAAATGATAAAAAGTTCAAGTAGTTAATTTACATGTGAAATGAAGACATGTTCACACGAAAACTTGAACATGAAGGTTTATAGCAGTATTATTTAAAATAATCAAAAAGTGGAAATAACTGAAATGTCCATCAACTGATGAAGGTTTAAATAAAATGTGGTACATCCGTGCAATGGAAAATTTATTGAGTCATAAAAAGGAATGATATACCAGTAGGAACTACAACAGGAATAAAACTTGAAAACATTATGCTGAGTGAAAGAATGCAGATAGAAAAGGTCACATATTATACTAACAGTTCATATAAAATGTCCAGAATGGGCAAATCAAGAGAGACAGAAAGTATCAATAGATCAGTGGATGCCAGGGTTTAGAGACAAGAGGAAATGAAAAGTGATAGACTCAGGTTTCTTTTTGGGTGATGAAAATGTTCTGGAACCAGTGGTGATAATTGTACAACATTACAAATATACTGAATCCACTGAATTGTATATATGCATTAAAATTAAGGGTGAATTTTACAGTATGTAAAATATATTTTAATTTTTTAAAAGTGGGGAAAAAAACTCTTAAGTTCTCTTCTTCAGAACATGTCAAAAGTATACTATAAAATAATAGACATGTGTTTATAAATGTAAGAGTATTAGGAAATGTTCCCTTGTTTAATTATAAACCAAGTGGAATGTTCGGAGATTTCAGTAATCTGACAGGGAACCTTAAGAGGATTAACCTGACTTCCCTTGTTAACAATACTAATTTAAACTGCATCATTCAAAAACTACCTAGTCATACAGTAGTAATTGTAGCAATGACTTCCACAAAAAACACCAATTAGATTAATTACTCATTAAGGCTGTCATTTTTTAATACCTTATATTTATATAACCCTTTTACTTCCTTAAGATTTGCTGCCTGAAGATTAACTGCCTTAAGATTTAATATATGGGAGAGTCACATCTCTAACCATTTAATTAGAGGCAGGGAAGTGGGTGGAATTGGACTGAAATTTATTAGCAATGCTGACATTCCAGGTTGGAACACAAAGTGAAGCAGGACTTAAGATACCTAAATTCTAGCCTTCTATACGAACTCAAATAGCAAGAACTGAAACTGCCCCCATTCAGCAGTGCATTAAAAAAAGAGTGAAATACAACATATAGATAAGTGTACACATCGTTAAGTGTAGACTCTGAGTTTTCCTAAATTAAACACTCCTTTGGGAACAGCCCCCGGAAGAAATGGAACAGAGACACGGAACTAGGGCTTTTTTTTTTTTTTTTTTTTTAAACCCTTAAACCAAAGAGAATATTCAAATCGTTTAAAACCCCTGAAGAGCAGACTCTCAGTCCCGTCATAGTTAAACGTAGGGAGGAAGGGCAGAGGAGCCTGAAATGGTAATAATGTAAATCGTAGCATACCCTTAATTTTGGTGGCTAATTTACCATCACCAGTATCTACAATACTTCCAGTCACACTGAACCACTCTTGAGTGATGGTCTTTTTCGGAATCCAGAGATTTAGAAGCAGTTCCTAGATTTACGCAGAACTTGTGAAAATCTCCCACATCTAGCTGCTTCTTTCCAACAAAAGTTTAATCAAATCTTTGAAGCAGGAAACTTTTGTGTCAGGTCGTGTCTTTCCTGCCGAAGTGCTGAGCACCCTAGAACACTTCAGGGGGAACAGTCTCTCCAGATTTCACCCTCCAAACATTCCGCAGTCGTACCCGAAGAGCTCCGAGAGCTCCCCTCCACCAGCCGGGAGCCCGAGCCCCTAGCCCCCGCCACCCCTCTGCTCTCCGTCCCCGCCCACTCGGACCGAAACGCCGCGCTGTTCCTTTAAGGCCAGACGCCGCAAGGGTGTGCGGAGAAGGGCCGGTTCTTCCCGCCTCCTTCTGCACCGCTCCCTTCCCCCTCCCATCGGAGTTTCAGGTGAATGGGTCACGGAGGGTGGAGGCCGCCATACCACTCCTCCTCCCCGGCGTCCGCCTCCCCCTTTCTGCTTCTTCAGGCGGAGGCGGCGGGACTCGGGGGAGAGCTAGCCGGAACGCCGAAGAGCCCGCGCGGGGAGCCGCAGGTGGGGCTCGCGGGCGCCGGGCCGCGGACTTTCCGCCCCGAGCCGGGAGTCGGTGCGCATGCCCGGGGGGCAGGGGGGCAGGGGGGCAGTCGGGCAGGGTGGGCGGGGGGAAGAGGGGGAGCGGAGGAGGAGGAGGCTCAGTCCCCGGCGGAGTCCCGGCTGCGCGCTGCCTCTCTGCAAGGCGGCAGGTGCGCCCTCCAGGTAAGCGCTCGCCTGGGCTCCCGCCGGCTTGCTTCGCTGAGAGGTGAGAGCTGGGCGCGGCGCCGGGGGCCCCAAGGCCCCTCCGTGCACTGTATAGTAGGGGAGGCGCGGGGAGAGGACGCCCCGCGGTGGTTTCGGTGGCGGTTTCGCTGCAGGCTTGGGACTCGCGGCAGCCGGAGAGGCGCGGGGCGGCGAAGAGAGCCGCGCCCGGCCAACTCGGAGCCTGCCTCCTGGGTCGAGGGGCTGCTTGGAGCCGCCCATCTGTTCCTTCCGCTGAAACGATTCAAGCCACCGCCAGTGTCTAGGCGGCGTGGGCAACTTTTCGTTTTCTGAGGGGCCGGCGGGAGATTGGTGACCAGCGAGAATTCTGCGATTCTCTAGGCTGCAGTTTGGTGTTTTTTTTTTGGGGGGGGGGGGCTCCCTGAGGAGAGAGCCTGAGCTTGAGGGCTGAAACTAGGGGTGCCGCTTGCTGGCCCCGGCGGGGACTCCGGGAGGAATCTGTTGTTATCCGCCCCCATTTCACCCCTCTGGGTTTCCCAGGTGGAGAAGGGGTGGCCGGGTTTAATCCGTGCGATATTCCTGGAGTCCTGGGGTGGGCCGATCGGCTGTTTTCAATCCCCTTGGTGGGAGTTGTAGGAGACCGCGTCGATTTAAGCTGCTGGGGCGGGGACTTAATTTCGATTGAAGCTGTACTTCCAGGGAAGCCACTCAAGCTTGGGGTTCTCACCCTTGACCTAAAGGCCGCCGCCAGGTGGGCGGACCAGCCTCGGGCCGTCCCTGCTCACCCAGCTAGGACGCGTCTGCCCGGGCTGCTCCTGGACACCGGCACGTGCTCCTAGCCGGAGCGTCGGACCCCGGGTCTTGCGACCTCGGGCAGGGCCGGCGCCGCGCGCCGCCGACACGTTGCCTCCGTTGGAGCAATTGTGCCGGGCAGGTGGGATGAGGGCTCAAGATGCCCCTTGCAGTTGGGAGAGCAGCCCCGAGCCCCTCGTCTCGTGTCCCAAGTGAAGCGATGGAGTCGGGGGAGAGGGGCGGCATCCTGGAGCTGGCCGGGCAAACTGCCCGCCTGGGAAATAACCTGGGACGGGGAGGAGGCAGTCTTCCAGGTTAGTGTGTGGCCCTCACGCACAACAGGTGTATTATTGAGATCCCGGGAAAAGAGAAACCCTTCTCCATTAAGGGACTGGTCCTTTTTTTGTGATTGAAAACTAGTTCTTTCCAGACGGAGGTCGATTTCTCAAACTTTTAATGTATTTCCTAGTGTAGCACTGTTTCTTTTGCACTGTACACATTTAATATTTTCTCTCCCTGGTGTTTTAAAATAGGCATTTTAAAAGGTGGCGCCACAGTAATTGGTATCTCCGCAGACAAAGCAGCAGTACTGTTGTTTTTTGTCGTTTTGCATTTATTTGGTTACTCGGCTCCTCTTTTGTTAGAGTGTGGAGGCGAGGAGAGGGAGATTTCCACAACTTCTAGGAAATTTAGGAAGGTGATGAGCATCGCCTCCTGTGTAAGGCACTGTGAAAGCCTTTTGTACTTTATGTCGTTTAATCATCCCAGCATCTCTAAAAGCTAGGTCTTGTTAGAACTCCATTTTAAAAGTGAGTAAACACCAGGGAAAGTAAATATATATATATATTTAAATATTTATTTATTTTACTGCACTGGGTCTTAGTTGTGGCAAGCATCTAGTTCCCTGCCCAGGGGTGGAACCCAGGAAGGGTTAGCCACTGGACCACCAGGTCCATACCGTCTGGGACGGTATGTTATTAAAGGGACAGTTCTTGATATTCCAGTGGAGAACCAGATTTGGGGAGTTTTTCTGGAATTCTCTACTTTTGACTAGTCCCTATGGCCTCATATAAGTGTTCCCCATCTTGCTTGATGTAAAGGTAAAACCTGTTTTCTTCTAAAGATAATGCTGTAATTTCTTATCTTTGAAAATGATGGAAGATTGCTTTCAGCTGCATAAAGTAACTGATCCTATGTCATTCACCTTCCCAAGGAGGGACCTCCCAGAAGAAATTTTTCTTTAGCTGCATTTCAAGCCTTGTGATTAGAATATTTATTGGACTTTTTCATCCACATTACTATTTATAGATCTAATGGAGTAAAAAGACCAGGGTCACACCTTTTAAAAAAATTTGCCCCCAGGGTTGCAGCTGTTCTGTAACTTAGTGCTTTCCAATCTTGAATGTGGTGTGAATCACATTGAGGATCTTATGAAAATACAGATTCTGATTCATAGGTCAAAAGTGGAGCCTGGAATTCTGCCTTTCCAACAAGTCCCCGGGTGATGCCTGTACAGTTTTTTCTCCCTTTCCCTCACGCTGTAAGCACTTAACTACTTTTGTGGAACTTAAGGGTTGTATTTGAAGGATTATATTTCCTGGGTGTTAGGTACATGAGGAACTTCAGGCATTCACTGCTGGATTGAAATCCCAACTCTAATATGGGCTATTGTTTTCTAAATCAAATATTGATTGCACATCTCTGTACCAGGGACTAGATCTAGGGATCAGGAGTAAGAGTGAAGATCAAGACAGACATTTAAGTTTTTGGGAAGGTGGTATTCCTTTTGGACTGGAGAAGATTGTAGTTTTAAAAAAAGAAAAAAAATAATTAAAGGGGAAATTTGCTCTGAAAATAAATTGGTGGATAGGGTGAGATATGGGAGGACATCTCTGAGGAGGTGAAATTTGAGGCAAGAGCTGATACAGGAAACCCTCAAGATCAAGGCCCTCCTTGAGTTGACACCTTTATTCTAGGTAGTGATTTTCAAAATGTATGGTGTGGTTAAAAAATCATCTAGAGAGCTTATTTAAAATGTGGTTTCTGACAGAGCTAGTCTATTTCAAAATCTAATTCAAAATTTTAGATCCTGTACTAATGATATGCCTATAACCTAAATAGAATCATTTAATATCAACTTTAAAAACATCTTAAATGCAGATTCATGAAAGGGATGTGATCAAAAAGGAACAGACTGCCCTTAAATACAATGTTTATTTATTTTTACTTATTGACAGTTTGCTTTAAAGAGTAATTTTGAAGCACAGCATTTTCAGGTCTTTTTATTTTAGCTCAGTAATCTACTAAGATTATTTTGGCCAGTAAACATTTTAAAAGAGAGAACTTTTTATTTTTTTTACCATCAACTGGCTTTAAGTTTAACATACTCAGTAAGGGTCAACTCCAAATTGGCCCTGACTCCGTCCAATTCAACTGCCAGAGCCTGTGGCTTTTCACTTCTCATTTTACTTTTTCCTTCACTCAGCATACACTTATTGTCCAGATACTCTTAATGTTGCTCTGCTGGGCATTGGGCAACATCCTTGGACCTCTTTTTCCTATTGTCATGGCCTTAGAACTTAGTCATAGGCTGCCTTGAAAGAGCCCTTAGAAGTCTTGCAGTCCAGTGTCCTGCCTCTCTGCCTCTCCAAATACCAAACAAGCTTTGCATAAACAGCATGAGGTCAAATTGTTATTTGTAGGTTTGGGAGGGTGTGTGAAGAAACTTCCTAACATTGAAATGAAAGCTGACCCTCTGGAGTTTTTTTTTTTTCTTCTTAAGGAACTCTTTCTAGGGCTACAAAGACAGCTCTTCAGCTCTTTGAAGGCTACCATAGTGGACCTAATGTTGAGTGCTCCAGGCCAAACATTTCCTGTTTTTCCAGTCATTTGTCCTAAAACGTGGTTTTTCTAGATCTTTAACAATCCTAGTCTACCTCCTGAAGAGCTACCCAGTTGGAACGAGATGTTCAAATTTCAGGGTTCTATGGGGGTTTGTTTCTTTTTAATAACTGTATCATTCCTAGATCTAAGCACTAACTGTAAATAATGCCTGAGATTGGAATAACTTGTTAGCTTTGTTGAAATTCTGATCAAGGAAATGCACTTGTTTCCTGCACGGAGTCTTAGTTGCTGCATGTGGGTTCTAGTTCCCTGACCAGAGATCTGACCCCAGCCAGCCGTCTGCTTTGGGCATACAGAGTCCTAACCACTGGACTGCTAGGGGAAAAAAGTGAAAGTGGATCAGTCGTGTCCAACTCTCTGTGACCCCATGGGCATTGCAGGCGAATTCTTTACCGTCTGAGCCACCAGGAGAGCCCAGACTGCCAGGGAAGACCCAAGGAAATGCACTTTTAAAAATGAGCAGTTACTAAGCCAGGTTTCCCTCATCTGGTACTCATACTATTTTTTTTAAATTGAGTTTTATATTTTTAAAATGATTCATTCCTGCCACCAATATTTGAAAATGAATACAGTACACATAAATGCCTAAACACTGGAATTTCTCACTTTCAGAATAATCATCTTGCTGAAAATGCTTTTCGCTAATCTTCTTTAATGCATTATCTTACCTACTACCCCATCTTCTTTAATACATTATCTTACCTACTAACCCATCCCAAAGAGGATTATCTTCCTCTTTGACTCAGGAAGTTAGCGATGCTCACAGAAGAGAAGAAGGATTTGTCCTCTCAGATTGTGAACCTTTTGAAACCACTTGGTTTGTTTTAGTCCATTATTCCAGCCTTACGGAGATCGTGGTCAGTGTTGATGTACTTGTAGCCAATGAGTTACTTATCCTTTCCAGTGTCTTGTCAACTGCAAATTTGGATACACTTGTCCATGTTGTCTGGGGTCATGACTAGAGACCTCCCTACAGGTGGACACAAGTGGGGCATTCATTCATCCTAATTAGGCTCCATTATTCAGCCCAGTAGGAATCTGCCCACCCACCTTCTGTACCAGGGGATGTGTCCAAGAGTCTCAGGATCCTCTCTGCATTCCCCTCATCTACCAATCTGGTAACCTTCTCAAAAAAGAAAATGAAGTTAATGTGCCATGACTTCTTCTTAATGAACTTTCTGAAAGTATTCACTTCACAATTTGAAATCTCCATTCTTAGGGGAGACAAGACAGCTATGCTCTGAATCCAGGCAATGGTTTGGGAAGCAAAATAGTCTGGATTTTTGGTGAAGCTTAAAACTGCAGCCTGAGTCTGCGTTTGGAATTTTTAAAAGGTACCGTTGAGCCTGGAATTTTTGGCGTAATCTTGAACTGAGGGGCACCTAGCTATAGAAGAGGTAAGACTCCTCTGAGGTCAGTGTGCTAGTGTCTGATGCTCAGCTTCAGAAATAGGGGGCCATACTTAATAGTGTTTAAATTCAGTTCTCCTTAGTTCTTTTTCTAAGCATCAATTAGGAAGACAGTAAATCTGGGCTTTTTCTCTTTCATAGCACTGTCATATTTTGGCCTAAATTGCTTGTCTGTGTGTGTGTGTTTGGGTGTTAGTTACAGAGCCGTATCCACTTATGATTTGTGTATTTTTCTCTATGTTATACGTCAACAAAGCAGTGTTTAGAAATAAAAGAATGTGAAGAAATTGTCTTCTGTCACTGTGTTTGGGAAATTATGCTAATCATGTTGGTGTTACTAACATTTAATATACTTCATCTTTGAGGTTTTACTGAAATATATTTGGGCAATATTTTATTGAGAAATTTGTGATTGACTGTTCTTAAGGGTGTGGAGGATATTTGCTGTTGATTTTAAAGACCAAGTTTAAAGAGTTTGAATTGATTTACTATTCTTAATGTAATATATGATTACACAGCCCTTTTGTTTGAAAGAGAAAAAATATTAAAGACTTTCAGGTTATAGATCTTGCTCACGTCCTTCCTCCCGTCCACCCCCAGGCCTCTCATTCTTTCTTGCTAAGTCTTCCCTGTGATCTCCACACCGCACTTCATCACACAACCCTGAATAACGCCTGCTGCAGATGCTGTTTTCTTGGTGTGTTACCTTCGGGAGAACTTGGTCTCATCTTAACTTCCACAGGCGGCTGTGGTGCTGTGGAGGTACTTAATAAACACTTGTTGATTAGGTGAAATTGCCTCTCAGATGTTCAGGGATTTTTGCTTTGAGGGATTTTAGAACAAAATTATTCTACTTTTCTCTTAGTGAACAGGACTCTTTAATACAGTGTGTGTTTGATGTTTTTTCTTTGTTGAAAATTATATTCCATTTTGAAGACTAGCAAAAGGAGATAAGGGGAAAATGTCCACAATCCTAGCATTCTTAGATGCTTTTGTACCCCTTTTAAATGACAGAAGAAGCATACTTTTAAACCAGACTATGCTTTAGTTTGAGCATTCTTTGGGATTGCCTTTCTTTGGGATTGGAATGAAAACTGGCCTTTTCTAGTCCTGTGGCCACTGCTGTTTTCCAAATTTGCTGGCATATTGAGTGCAGCACTTTCACAGCATCATCTTTCAGGATTTGAAATAGCTCAGCTGGAATTCCATCACCTACACTAGCTTTGTTCGTAGTGATGCTTTCTAAGACTCACTTGACTTCACCTTCCAGGATGTCTGGCTCTAGGTGAGTGATCATCTGGGTGATAATCTCGTGATTATCTGGGTCATAAAGATCTTTTTTGTACAGTTCTTCTGTGTATTCTTGCCACCTCTTCTTAATATCTTCTGCTTCTGTTAGGTCCATACCATTTCTGTCCTTTATCAAACCCATCTTTGCATTAAATGTTCCCTTGGTATCTCTAATTTTCTTGAAGAGATCTCTGGTCTTTCCCATTCTGTTGTTTTCCTCTATTTCTTTGCATTGATCTCTGAGGAAGGCTTTCTTATCTCTCCTTGCTATTCTTTGGAACTCTGCATTCAAATGGGAATATCTTTCCTTTTCTCCTTTGCTTTCCGCTTCTCTTCTTTTCACAGCTATTTGTAAGGCCTCCTCAGACAGCCATTTTGCTTTTTTTTGCATTTCTTTTCCATGGGGACGGTCTTAATCCATCCCCCTGTAATGCTCAAAATTCTCCAAGCCAGGCTTCAGCAATACGTGAACCGTGAACTTCCAGATGTTCAAGCTGGTTTTAGAAAAGGCAGAGGAACCAGAGATCAAATTGCCAACATCTGTTGGATCATAGAAAAAGCAAGAGAGTTCCAGGAAAACATCTATTTCCGCTTTATTGACTATGCCAAAGCCTTTGACTGTGTGGATCACAATACGCTGTGGAAAATCCTGAAAGAGATGGGAATACCAGACCACCTGATCTGCCTCTTGAGAAACCCATATGCAGGTCAGGAAGCAACAGTTAAAATTGGACATGGAACAACAGACTGGTTCCAAATAGGAAAAGGAATATGTCAAGGCTGTATATTGTCACCCTGCTTATTTAACTTCTATGCAGAGTACATCATGAGAAATGCTGGGCTGGAAGAAGCACAAGCTGGAATCAAGATTGCCAGGAGAAATATCAATAACCTCAGATATGCAGATGACACCACCCTTATGGCAGAAAGTGAAGAGGAACTAAAAAGCCTCTTGATGAAAGTGAAAGAGGAGAGTGAAAAAGTTGGCTTAAAGCTCAACATTCAGAAAACTAAGATCATGGCATCTGGTCCCATCACTTCATGGCAAATAGATGGGGAAACAGTGGAAACAGTGTCAGACTTTATTTTTTGGGCTCCAAAATCAGTGCAGATGGTGATTGCAGCCATGAAATTAAAAGATGCTTACTCCTTGGAAGGAAAGTTATGACCAACCTAGGCAGCATATTAAAAAGCAGAGACATTACTTTGCCAACAAAGATCTGTCTAGTCAAGGCTATGGTTTTTCCACTAGTCATGTATGGATGTGAGAGTTGGACTGTGAAGAAAGCTGAGTGCCGAAGAATTGATGCTTTTGAACTATGGTGTTGGAGAAGACTCTTGAGAGTCCCTTGGACTGCAAGGAGATCCAACCAGTTCCTCCTAAAGGAGATAAGTCCTGGGTGTTCATTGGAAGGACTGGTGCTGAAGCTGAAACTCCAGTACTTTGGCCACCTGATGGGAAGAGTTGACTCATTGGAAAAGACCCTGATGCTGGGAGGGATTGGGGGCAGGAGGAGAAGGGGACGACAGAGAATGAGATGTCTGGGTGGCATCACTGACTCGATGGACATGAGTTTGAGTAATCTCCGGAAGTTGGTGATGGACAGGGAGGCCTGCCGTGCTGCGGTTCATGGGGTCGCAAAGAGTCGAACATGACTGAGCTGAACTGAACTGATGTTTTAGTTAACATTGAAGGGCTAGAATATGCTAGACACAACTGTATTTGTATTTTCATATGCATTCTCATTTTCTATGAACTTTGAAAGGTAATGAGATGGAATAAATGGCTTTTAAGAAATTTATATTTATACATCTTTATGTGTGTTCTTCAATGACTATTTTTATTTTATTTTATTTTTTTCAATGACTATTTTTAAAAATACCATTTTTACCTGTTACTGTCATCAGCTTTGTGAAACTTTCATTGCTGCAACTTATAATCAAGTTTAAACTATATTCGTATGCCAGTGATGTGCAGAGCATAATGTTAGGTGCTCCGAGGACTACCAGGCCAAATGATTCCTACCCTCAGTGATTTCTTATGCTCAAAGAATTAATGATCTAATGTGCAAAAATGGCAGTGGGAAGGACAAGAGAAATAACCATGGAGTGAGACGTCATTTGGGATTGCTATCGTTAGTTTTCTTAGTGATGCAAGGAAACCGAGTGCAGTAGTAACGTCATTACTCTACTTCTGTTGCTTAGATCGGCCTGTCTCAGGAGGTTCCCGGCAGCGCTCATCCTGAAGATCAAGTGACCACCGACACCAGCCATGTCATCCAGGCCTTTTGAAAGTCCACCTCCTTATAGACCTGATGAATTGTAAGTAAATATGTAATTCTTTTTTTTTTTTTAGGCCTTGCTTGTGAGATTTTATTAATAGTTTCCCAACCAGGAATTGAACTCGGGCCCTTGGGAGGAAGTGAGAGCGCAGTCCTAATTGCTGAACAGCCAGGGAGTTCCTCCTTTTTCTTTTATAAAAGTCTATTACATGTTAAAAAAAAAAAAGTGTATAGTTGAAACTTTCATCGTTATGTGTTTGCCTTAAAAATAAAGTGACATGCATTTGTAAAATCAAATTGAACCAAAGGGTATTCAGTGAAGCGTGAGCTCCCCTGTTACCTTCAACTTCCAAGATGACAGTTTTTTTCTGCAGTGGGAGCTGTTGTCACTTGTTTTTTCATTGTTGCTACACTGTAGTCTGAGCTTATATTTGTGTGTATGTTTGTTTTTAAAAAATGGTGTGAAGCTTCCATAGTAATGCCTTCCTTATTTTTGTCTCTGCTGGGTCTTCACTGCTGAGAGGGCTTTTCTCCGGCAGCAGCAAGCAGGGGCTGCTCTCTAGTTGGGGCGAGCAGGCTCCTCACTGCGGTGGTTGCTCTTGCTGCGGAGCGTGGCCTCTAGGGTGTGTGGGTTTCAGTGGTTGTGGCTCCCAGGCTCCAGAGCACAGGCTCAGTAGGCTGTGCATAGGCTTAGCTGCCGCATGCCGTGTGGGATCTCCCCAGATCAGGGATTTTACCCATGTCTCCTGCATTGGCAGGTGGATTTTTTACCACTGAGCCACCAGGGAAGTCCTTCAGTGCCTTATTTAGGTGACTGTTGGCACTAGTTCTTCAAAGAGCATGTTTATTGAGATAAAATTCACCCACTATACAGTTTACACATTTAGAATGGGCAGTTCATTGGTTTTAGTGTATCCCTTCACCACAGTCAGTTTTAGCACGTTTTCATCATCCCCTTCCCAAAGAAACCCCTCTGTCCAGTAGCACTCTCTGGTTCCCCCCAGTAGTAGGCAACCACTAAGTCCATTTTGTTTCTGGATATGTCCATTCTGGACATTTCATATAGATGGCATCTTAAAATGTTTGGTCTTTTGTGACGGAAATCTTTCACTTGGTATGTTTTCCATGTCATCATAATCTTTGTTTTTTAGAGCAGTTCTGGGTTCACAGCAAAATTGAGAGGAAGGCATAGGGCTTTCCCTGCCCCCACACATGCACAGCCTCCCCCATTATTAACATTTCCCACCAGAGTGGTATGTTTGTTAGCGTGATGAACCTACATTGACACATCATCTGAAGTACATTATTGATACTAAGGTTTTCTCCTGCTGATGTTAGATTCTTCCTGGGATGAGCACTTTGTGCTTTGCCCTTCACAGCACATCTCAGTTGGACCAGCCACCTTTCAAGTGTTCCATCGGTCTACTGGGCTAGTGGCTGCCATGTTAGCATAGCTCTGCAGAATTCCATTGTGAGCCTCTATCACCGTCATCCATGGCACTGTGCGTAGATGTTTGGACTGCTTCCAATTTGAGATGATCAGAAGTAATGTTTCTGTGAATGTTACACTGTTAATGGAATTATAAGTGATACAGTCATTTTGGAAAACAGTTTGACATTGTCTAGAAGAGCTGAGAATTTTAAAAGTTTGACCCAGAAATTCTGCTCCTGGGTATATACCCTAAAAAAAGTGCCATTGTGTGCCAGGATGTAAGTTGGAGATTGTGTTAGAGCTATGCTGTTCATGACAGCCCCAAACGGAAGCAACCCAAATATCCTTGTAGAATGTGTCACAGAATTTTCTTCCTTCACATTTTCAGTGTTCTCCAGTTTCTCCATTTCCTTTTCATTCTCATATACTCAAGTAATTAACCTAATTATCATGGTTAGCAGCCTCCAGTAAGAAGATATCTCCTTTGGCTTGAGGAAGGTGGTTTGTGGAAATAAGGGCCAAAACAAAAGGGGCTTTAGTCATTTTAGGAATTGAATTTTACCTTCCCAGGGCCCACAGTTTTTAGATTCAGTTGTCTACACGTTAGTGTGTCTGTTACATGCTGTGAGTTTTTTTTTAAATTTTTTTTTTTTATTTTTGTCATACATTGATATGAATCAGCCATAGATTTACACGTATTCCCCATCCCGATCCCCCCTCCCACCTCCCTCTCCACCCGATTCCTCGGTCTTCCCAGTGCACCAGGCCCGAGCACTTGTCTCATGCATCCCACCTGGGCTGGTGATCTGTTTCACCATAGATAGTATAGATGCTGTGAGTTTATAGTTAAATTATTGGAGTTTGCAGGGTATTTTTATAAAAAAAGAGTCAAGATCTCATTAGCCATCATCTTTTTTTTTTTTTTTTAGCCATCATCTTAATGAGCCCTAATTAACATTTCATCTACTTTGTAGGTCTTGCCTTAACTGGCAGTAGCTCATGTAGTGATGTGTTTAATGTCTTACTGCCCTGCCAATGAAGGCACTCGGCGAGGGGCACTCTGAGGGGCCTGGACTGAGGCTGTCCTATCTGTTCTTGTGTTCCCAGTGCCTGGCACAGAGCCCAAAATGTGTCAGCCTGGTGGCTGCAGTAGATAGCTGCTAAAATGAATAAGTGAGTAACTGTGCTTTCTTAAGTAAGAGAGCTGGGCAGCCAGAAATTGCACCAGTATAGCCCAGTGCAGGTGTCATGTCTGAAGGAATTGGTCTCCATTCACAAAGGAAAAGGATTGATGCCATTGTCCTTAACTGCCTAGGTCCCATCCCCAGTGATTCTGGTTTAACTGGTCTGGAGTGCTCTGTCTGGGGATTTTACACACTCCCTAGGTGATTCTAATATGCTGCAGAACTTGAGAACCTCTGCTCCATAGAAATTAAGCAGTCATTCTCAATGTATGGTTCCCCAGCTGCAGCATCAGCAGCATCTGGAAACTTCTACTCCAGACCTGCAGACTGAGCAACTCTGGGGATGAGGGCCAACAAACCCTCCAGATGAAGCTGATGTGTCTGCACGGATTCCTTTACTGTTCAGGGGGTGTCTGAGTCTGCTGGGGATATCTGTAGTAGAGTATTATAGATTGGGTAGCAACAGAAATTTATTCTCACAGTTCAGAGGCTGGAAGTCCAAGATAGGTGCTGGTGGAGGCCCTCTTCCAGATTGCAGACTGCCAACTTCTTGAATCCTCACATTGTAGAAGGGGTGAGAGGGCTCTCTAGGGCCCTTTTTATAAGGGCACTAATCCCATTCATGAGAGCTCCACCCTCATGACCTAATTACTTCCCAAAGACCCTACCTCCTAATACCATTACAATGAGTGTTGGGATTTTGATACTTGATTTGGGAAGGGCGGGGAGACACAAATTGCCCCATTGCAGTGGGGCAGTACAAATAATAGTTTCCTTTGCCAGTGATTTGTTTAAATTATTCCAGGTACTTTTATATGTTCTTTCTGCTTACCACTAAAAAGTGCTAACTTAAAATTGTTTTTGTGTCCTTTTCAGCAAACCTAATCACTACACACCAAGCAATGACATATATAGTGGAGAGATGCATGTTCGACCAATGCTGTCTCAGCCAGCATATTCTTTCTACCCGGAAGATGAAATTCTCCACTTCTACAAATGGACCTCTCCTCCCGGAGTAATTCGGATCCTGTCTATGCTTGTTATTGTGATGTGCATTGCCATTTTTGCCTGTGTTGCCTCCACTCTTGCCTGGGACAGAGGCTACGGAACCTTAATGGGAGGTAGTGTTAACTACCCTTATGGAGGAAGTGCCTTTGGTAGCTACGGAAGTGCCTATGGCTATGGTTACGGCTACGGTTATGGCTATGGAACAGGCTATACAGATCCAAGAGCGGCAAAGGGATTCCTGCTGGCCATGGCTGCCTTTTGTTTCATTGCCGCGTTGGTCATATTTGTTACCAGCGTTATAAGGTCAGGCATATCTAGAACAAGAAGGTATTACTTGACTGTGATAATAGTGAATGCCATCCTGGGCATCATGATGTTTATTGCCACAATTGTCTACATAATGGGAGTCAATCCAACTGCCCAGGCCTCTGGGTCTCTCTACAGTTCACAGATATATGCCCTCTGCAACCAGTTTTATACACCTGCAGCTACTGGACTCTATGTGGATCAGTATTTATATCACTACTGTGTGGTGGACCCCCAGGAGGTAGGAGTAGTTTTGTTTTTTTCTTCCCCTCTTTCCTTGGGTCAGAGGTTCTCATCTTGGGATGCTTAATAGATTCACTTGGGAATGTTTTAAAAAAAACAGTGATGCCATGGCCCCACTGCTATTTAAAGCAGAATCTGAGAGAAGGGCTGTGTGTCCTTATTAAGGTATAGTTAGGATACCATCTGGTTCTTCCACTTAAAGTACAGTTCATTTGTTTTTAGTGTATTCACAGACTTGTGTGACTGTCACCACAATTCACCTTAGAACATTTTCACTACCCTAGAAAGAGACCCCATCCTCATCAGCAGGCACTCCTCATTTCCCTAACTGTCCCCAGATCAAGAAACCACTAATCCTCTTCTAGAGATTTGCCTTTTCTGGATATTTCGTATAAGCAGAATCATCCAGTAGTGTTTTCTTTTTTTTTTTATCACTGGCTTCTTTCACTCAGCAATAATGTTTTAAGGTTCATCCATATTATAGTATATACTAGTGCTTCATTCCTTTTTATTGCTGAATGCTATTCCATTGTGTGCATATACCACATTTTCTTTGTTGTTGGCTAATAGACATTTGGCTGTATTTCAGCTGCTCTGAATAATGCTCTGAACTTTCATGTGAAACCTGTTTTAATGTGACCTGAGTTTAGTATATACTTAGGGGCAGAATTGATGGGTCTTCTGGAGACTCTTCATTTAAACTTTTGAGAAACTATCACATTCTTCTCCAAAGAGGTTGCATGATTACACATTTATCAGAAATGTATGAAAAAAAAAGAAATGTATGAAGATTCCAGTTTCTCCACAACCTCAGCAGCATTGTTTTTCTGTTTGATTTTAACCATGCTAACCCTCCCAGCATCAGGGTCTTTTCCAATGAGTTAGTTCTTTGGGCACCTAATGCGAAGAACTAACTCATTGGAAGAGACCCTGATGCTGAGAAAGATTGAAGGCAGGAGGAGAAGGGGCCAACAGAGGATGAGATGGTTGGATGGCATCACCGACTTGATGAACATGAGTTTGAGCTGGGAGTTGGTGATGGACAGGGAAGCCTGGCGTGCTGCAGCCCATGGGGTCATAAAGAGACACGACTGAGCAACTGAACTGAACTGATGCTAATGAGTGTGAAGTGTTACTGGTTTTGATTTGCATTTCTTTGATAGCTAATGATATTCTCTCAGGCTTATTGGCCATTAGCATATCTTCTTTGGAGAAATGGTAATTCAGAATCTTTGTCCATTTTTTAGTGGGGCTGTTTGGATTTTTGTTATTGAGTTGTGAGAAATTTTATTTGGTTACAAATAAATATAATTTTTTCTTTCCATTTTACATCTAGATGATGCTCTTTGCACAAAAGTTTTTAATTTTGATGAGATCTGATTTTTCTTTGTTGCTTGTGCTTTTGGTGTCGTCTAAAAACACTTTGCCTAATTCAAGGTCACAAAGATTTCCTGTGCTGTTTTCTTCTAAGAGTTTTATAATTTGAGTTAACGTCACATCGTAAGGAAGGGGTCCAGCATTTCTTGCATGTGAATATCCAGTTGTCTTAGTATTATTTATTGAAATAACTCTCCATTGAGTTATTTTCATGCCTTTGTCAAAAATGAATTGACCGTAAATGTGATGATTTATTTGTAGACTCTCAACTTGTTTCCATTAACCTGTGTTTCTGTTCAGTACCACACTCCTTGATTGCTACAGCTTTGTCATCAATTTTGAAACTGGGGAGTGGTGGTCCTTCAAATTTGTTCTTATTTTTCATGATTTTGTGGCTTAGAGTCTAGGTCTGGTGCATTTTCATATGTGTTTAGGATCACCCTGCCAATTTCTGCAAAAAAAGCCAGCTAGGATTTTGAAAGATTGCTTTGAATTTCTAGATCAACGCAATTCTTCAGAATCCTAGCTGGGAGAAGAATTGTCATCTTTATAATGTCTTCTGCTTCGTGAACATAGGGTGTCTTTCCATTTACTTGGGTCTTCTTTAATTTCTTTTAAAACTGTTTGCCAATTTTCGTTGTGTCAGTCAGTATTTCAAAAAGCTGTTAGGTGATTCAAAGGTCCAGGTGCGGTTGCGAAGCCTGCCTTCCATAACCGTGCGTCATTCTAATTAAAGTGTTTCTAAGTTACTAATCTTTTTTTCTTTGTTTTCTCCTTACACTGACCCAGGAGTTTTCGTTCTTTTACCTGAATGAGTCACTTCTGGGGGTTAGACCTTCTCCAATAGCTACCATTATTTTGAAGACTGAAATGTAGGTTTCAGAGTATTTGTTGTCGACATTTGGTAAACAGGGCTGAGGGTTGGTACTCCTGTCTTACCATCCTGTCATCCTTCTTAGTCCTCTGACTACCTGAAACCTCTATTCTTTGAAAAAGGTTATGACTGTTAGACCAGCTACAAAGAGAGCTTCCTCTTAGCAGACATTCAGGCCAGAGTTCTGGTACCTGTTCAACTCCCAGGTGCCCCCAGGCCAGTATGCCATGTAACATGCCTGTCAGGGGTAGGGGTTCCTTGTCACAGGCCCTTCTAGTACGTACACAAAAGACACCTAAAACAGAGGAAACTAACAGACTAAATGAATTGCCCGCCCATTTTCTTTCATTTATAGCTTGGTTAGATTATGTCTGCATAATTTATGGTAAGGCAGATTGTTTTTGGACTGAAATTTACATTCAACTGTAAAAAGTTGAGCCAAGCATGTGTTATGAACAAGACTGTATATAAGCATGATTGGATATTTGAAACAACTTCTGTGAATAACATTTTTCAAAACCCTTTAGAAGGATACCAGGGATTGAGTTAATTTATTGGCTGTTATCCTCTATTTATGAAAATATGGCCCCTAGTTCTCAGACTTTAGAACTAGTTTTCTATAATTCTAAAACAGGGATGCATATTCCGAGGACTGACTCACGATGGAGGTGTGTGTATGTCTGTGTGTGTATGTGTGTCTCTGTGTGTTTTGGTAGCCTTTAACCCATGTGGCTTGGGCTACATTTTGCAGTCTTACAGTGTAACTGTTTGTATCAATTTTAGAGCAGTTAAGCTAGTTAGTGGGGCCTTAGGTATTTGTAGAGTGTGGATTGGAATAAAGTAAACAATTAAAATTGATGCTTTTGAACTGTGGTGTTGGAGAAGACTCTTGAGAGTCCCTTGAATTGCAAGGAGATCCAACCAGTCCATCCTAAAGGAGATAAGTCCTGGGTGTTCATTGGAAGAACTGATGCTGAGGCTGAAACTCCAGTACTTTGGCCACCTCATGCGAAGAGTTGACTCATTGGAAAAGACCCTGATGCTGGGAGGGATTGGGGGCAGGAGGAGAAGTGGACAACAGAGGATGAGATGGCTGGATGGCATCACTGACTCGATGGGCATGAGTTTGAGTAAACTCCGAGAGCTGGTGATGGACAGGGAGGCCTGTCCATGCGATTCATGGGGTCGCAAAGAGTCGGACACGACTGAGCGACTGAACTGAACTGAAACAATTAAAAACTAAATATCTGCATATCTTTCATTTCTTTTTAGGCCATTGCCATTGTACTGGGGTTCATGGTTATTGTGGCTTTTGCTCTAACAATTTTCTTTGCTGTGAAAACTCGAAGAAAGATGAACCGGTATGACAAGTCAAATATTTTGTGGGACAAGGAACGTATTTATGATGAGCAGCCTCCCAATGTTGAAGAGTGGGTAAGTGTTTTATGAACGTCAGTATACATCCAGTTTGGCTTTGTTTTTTTTTTTTTTCTGTAAACACCCCAGAACTGTCTTTAAATTTGATCTGATGTGCTTTGTGAAACTTTATTCTTAGAGTTATTGTCTTTGTATATCGCAAAAGTTGAGGCCTCAGGTTTTACTTTGAACATTAATAAAGTGGGGTGAGTGGACATGGATTTACTCCGAGGTAAAAAGCCAAATTTGTGTTTCTAAGAAGTGGATCTAGGACCTGAGCAGAAATGTCTTTTAAAGGAATCATGAGGGACACAAAACGTAAGTGGCTTTGAAGAACAAAAACAACTCCTCTCCCCTCCCCTTTTATTTTCCTGCTATAGTGCTTGAGGGAAGCACTATCTTGGGTCAAGATCCACAAGGGTGTTTTTAGGGTGGTGGCAGGTGGGAGATCTTTAAACCTTTTACATGGAGAACAGCCTGGTGAGTCACAAGCACTAACATAGATATATGAAATACTTTAGTGAAGGCAGAGATTAGGGCAGGTTCTTTTTTTTTTTTTTTTTTTGCATATACTGTTAATGCTACCAGTAGGTGGCTTCCTAAATGATGTGAAAGTGTAGAAAGTCCCTCTTACCAAAAATACCTCCCAAATGCAAGTTACTGATGAGATAAACTGGGACCTGGAGCCCTTTGCTGCAGTGCTGCAATGCTTGCACCTGGACACACCTCTCCTGGAGTGAATTATCTGGGACTAAAAATAACTGCATGCATGCACAGTTGGGGCAGATTCTGGACAAAGGATACAAAGAGACCAAAAAACCCAACTGCTATTTTTGAAGAGCCTGGAGCAAAAGCAGAGGGTCGGGAGCAAAGGCAGGGTATTGCACAGGCCCTTGCACACAGCACCACCTAAGCGGTGGGCAAACCACCTCGGCAACGCCTCTGACCCGACCCTGGGATTCACGCTACCCTGACTCCATCTGAAGACTAAGCCCACCACCAGAGAATCCGGCAAGCAGAGGAACCAGTTGTTTGTTCTTGCTCCCCCTGCTGTAGCAGGGGCCCCAGGAAAGCCTTGCTGAATTTCTTGTCTGGCCTGTGATCACTTTTTTTTGTTTTTTAAGTTAAGGAGGCCAAGACTCCTGGTCGGTAACACTGATAGCTAACTAACCTGTTTTTAGGTATGTTCCAAGCTTTGCTTCTTGGAAATGCTGTGTTATGATGTTCTTGAGAGAGCAGCCTCAGAAACTGCCTTCCTCGGTTTCTTTGAGCAGACTGGTTTCTTGCCATGAAGGTTAGTTGAGACTCCTGGATTCTGGTTCCAGGATAGGTTGGTTTTGGCCAGTGGGAGCAGAGCGGAGCGGGTTGAGGGTGCGTCCTGCTCTTCAGCTCGGGGTGGAGATACTGATCATCTGGAAGGCTCCTAGCTCTTGCATGCTGTGACCTCATATTTGAAGAAATTTAGGAATGTAGATGAAATTTTCCTAGTGGAAGTACCAAGACCAAGCAGACAAAGCAGTCAGGAAAACCAGAAGGTATGGTATGTGGGTGCCTGTGTTCCTGACCTCTCCTGGAAGCCTGCTGCTTGTTTTTCTCATTTTTCCCCCCATGACATGTGAGGGTGTTGGGGATTGTTTTCTTTTGAACTTTAGCTCCAGGCAGAGCCACCTGTAGAGGGAATAGGGCAGTCTGTTGTGAACTGTGCAGTCGAGGTTTCGCTGAGAGTTTCTGGGTGTGTCAGTTTTCACTGGCTGCTGGATTTGTTTACTTAAGGTTTCGAGAGCCTAAAACGTGACTCAGGAGAGACCAGGGCCAGAGATACTACAGTCCCAGGGAACTTTGACTTCTCATCTGACTTTACTATCGTGAAAGTTTAATCAGTTCTAGGTGCTTTTGACATTTTGACAGAAGATAGCCATAGCAACTTAGGGAGGTGGTGGTGATGATGAAGTGAAGGGACTTTTAATTTTTAAAAAGGCATTATTTTTATAATGCTTCCTCACTGAATCTCTAGAAATTTGATAGCTAGCCTATAGATTGTTTCACGTGAACTTCATAGTTTGTCTATAGTAATAAATGTTTCGTCATATGAAAGTAGATAATCATCTATTGAATAGCAGACATGAGACTTTGAACACACTAATGTTTCATGCAAAACTTAATCACTTAAATTCCTCATTTCCTTTTCCCTTGTTTTCCCAGCTGAAGTGCCTAAGAAAGGGTATTTGAAATAAGCTGTTAGTTTAAGCTACAGATATTGTGTTTTTCCTTCCATTTTTCTCTCTCCCCTCACCTGCTCAGGTGTGCTTTGCTGAACTCAATCCCTCGTTTTCATTTTTGCCTGAGTTTACTTCCACAACCAGATGCAGACTGTTACTCTCTTTTCTCCACTCTTATGCAATAATTCTGCTCCAGTGGGTTTCGCTCCGATAACATAGTTGCCCAAGTGAAAATGTTTGATGCTGCATCTAAAGTACTTGAGAGTGGGGTGGATTCGCATTTTTTCTTTTTGACTATTAAAAATTAATGTCATAAAAATAACCTCCACTTGAAATAATGGAAGAGAATCTAGAATTAATTACTTGTACTAAGTGAGAATTAAAATTTGAATTCTAATTATGGATAAGTAAGACATATATAAGGGCTTCTCAGGTGGTGCAGTGGTAAAGAATCCACCTACCAATGCAGGAGTTGTAAGAGACATGAGTTCGATCCCTGGGTCAGGAAGATCCCCTGGAGAAGGAAATGGCAACCCATTCCAGTATTCTTGCCTGGGAAATCCCATGGACCAAGGAGCCTGGCAGGCTGTCGTCCATTGGATCACAAAGAGTTGGACACGGTTGATCACAGCACAGCATATATATAATCCTAATAATGGGTTGTTTGGGGTAGGGGTGGGCTTTGCTGGTGGCTCAGATGGTAAAGCGTCTGCCTACAATGAGGAAGACCCGGGTTCAATCCCTGGGTCGGGCAGATCTCCTGGTGAAGGAAATGGGAACCCACTCTAGTACTCGGGCCTGGAAAATCCCAGGGGCGGAGGAGCCTGTTAGGCTACAGTCCATGGGGTCGTAAAGAGTCGGACACGACTGAGCGACTTCACTGATGGATATCTCACTAAACTTACTGAAGGAATAGTCACCTACTGAATATTTGTTTACTCCTTCTCTACACATTGGGGTATGTCTAGACATCCATTGTTAAATCTTACTGCCTTTCTTAGATTTTTAAAATCTTTAGGTTAAGAGAGCAAAGCCTCAGCTCAACAAGCTGAGCCTTCAGAGTTTTTTTAAGCAGGTTTCAACCCATTTGTATTATCTGTGAGAAAACCTTCAACTTTCTAATTTACTGTCTCTCAGTCTCCACCACAGTAGTTTTTCTGCCTTCGTAACAATCTCAGGGTTGTTTTTTTTTCCCCTCCCCTTTCTAGATATCTTGTACTTTGTGAAAATAAACAGGCCGTGTTTGCACACTGGATGTTTTGTAGTCAGTTAAGTTTGTACCAACATTGTTGTATTTTTAAATGCTTAAAGTCTCTGTTAAACTTCTAAATCTTAATTTTTTTCTATTATGTCCTCAAACCCGATTGTTACTTTTTCTGAATTAAAAAGTATATATATGATTATTTATCTGACTGGTAACTGAATAATTTTTCAGATACTGTGAAGTATGAAGAAAATTCTGCCATCCAGAGTTATCTTTTTGGTGTATTTTCTTTAATCCTTTTCCTCTCCTATTGCTTATTCTAATTCAGAAGTATGATTATAGTCCTTATCAGTGTCAAATTCTACCTTTTTTAACTTGCTGTTAGAGGCTTTTTTACCACATCATTAAATATTCCTCAAAAATTTTTTTAAGTTTTTTTTTTTTTTTATGTAGACCATGTTTAAAGTCTTTATTGATTTTGTTACAGTATTGCTTCTGTTTTGATTTTTTGGCCCCGAGGCATGTGGATCTTAGCTCCCTGACTAGGGTTCGAACCCCACCCCTTGCCTTGGAAGGTGAAGTCTTTAACTGATGCCAGGGAAGTACCCTCCTCAAAAACAGTTTTGATACTGTTAAAAACATTTACTGGAGTGTAACATGTGTATCCACATACACACAGAATAAAGGACATTAAGTACACTAAACTTCATTGTGTGGCTTGGTGAAGCTGAACACATATAAGCCCGATTGTAAGCAGCACCTAAGTCAAGACACAGCCCATTCCAGTGTCCAGGGTCTCCTTGTGCCCCTTAGTCAGTGTCCCCTGGGGTGATGACTCCTCTTATTTCTCTCGTATCAGTTAGATTCGCCTATTCCTAAACTTCACATAAATGGAATTATCTACTGTGTGCTTTTGTGTCCACTCAACATCATGCTGTGAGATTCATTTATGTTGTTGCATTGGTTGGTGTGATACTTTTTATTTTTGTGTGTTTTGGCAAGATAAAAGCTTTCTTTCTTTTTTTTTTTTTTTCTTAAAAAATATGGAACGCTTCACGAATTTGCGTGTCATCCTTGCGCAGGGGCCATGCTAATCTTCTCTTTATCGTTCCAATTTTAGTATATGTGCTGCCGAAGCGAGCACAAGATAAAAGCTTTCTAATGACTCCTTTTTTTAAAAAAAAATCCATGGCCAGAATTATAATTTTTCAAAAAAAAAAAAACAAAAAGAGAAAACCACGAGACAGGGCAGTCTCCCTCCCATCCTTGCGTTTCCGTTTGTTTCCGGGGGTCTTTCCCACCCTCTCCCACACTCCTGGGTGCGCTTCTTAGTTTCCTATAATTCCTTTCAGTGCTTTGTTTCCTGAAAATAAAATCAAAGAAAAATACCCTCCCTGCTTTTTTATGCAGAAGTTAACGCCCTGATCACACCATTCTCTCTGCAGCTCACCCTTTTGCTCTATAGTGTGTCTTTCTAAAAAAAATAAAGTATTTATTCAGCTGTGCTGGGTCTTCGTTGAGCCATGTGGACTCTCTGGGTGTGGTGTGTGGGCTTAGTTGCCCTGCAGCATGTGGGACCTTAGTTCTCTGTCCAGGGATCAAGCCCGAGTCCCCTGTATTGCACGACAGATTCTTAACCACTGGACCACCAGGGAGTTCCCAACAGGGTCTTGTTTTGTGAAGTCATTTTATTCTCTGTTGCTGCTCTTGGCCTTCCTCTGCTTGCAGCAGACAGGCTCAGTAGCTGTGGCAGGTGGGCCTTGTTGCCACATAGCGTGTGGGATCCTCCCGGATCAGGGATCAGACCCTTGTGCCCTGCGTTGGCTGGCGGATTCTTTTTTTTTTTTTTTTGCTTGATACCAGCTGAAGCAGCCTTTTTATTACTTTTATGTACAGTACAGAAAACTCAATAGTGTACACTCAGCCCAGCTTGGTGGCCAGTTCTTTGGCCTTAGCCTTTTCCAGCTTGGCGATGCGAGCCACTGACTTCGGCCCCAGGACATTGCCTCCCCAGTGACGACGGATCTCATCGTATCTGTCGTTGTAATTGGTTCTGATGGCTTCCACCAGCTTAGCCAGAGCACTCTTGTCCTCCGAGTTGACTTGTGTGAAGGCCACGGTGGTGCATGTCTTCCTGTGGACCAGGCGCCCCAGCCGGGCCTTGCCCTTGATGATGCAGTAGGGAACCCCCATCTTGCGGCACAGGGCAGGCAGGAAGACCACGAGCTGGAAGACAGCGTTAGCTCTAGAGTTATCTGGAGCAAAAGCAGTAACTTAAAAAGGCTAATGTGATAGCAATTGCTCAGGGTTAAAAGGCTGGCGGATTCTTAACCCCTGGACCATTAGGAAAGTCCTACAGTGCGTCTCGGTGATCCTTCCTCACCACTTGATTCCATGGTTTCTGTAATCATTCTCATTGGTGGGTGCGTTTGTTGTTTGATGTTACAGACAATGCTAGGATTTAAAAAGAAAAGAAAACTTGGTATGCCTTGTAAACCTGTTTGTCCATGTATATACTTCTGTAGGCTGACTTTCCTATAGTATTACTGAGCTAAGGGGTATATATATATACACACACACACACGTCTGTAACTTTGATAGATAGTGAGAAATTGCCCTTCAAAGGAGATGTACCAATTTATACAGCCATCAGCAATGTGTGAAATTCTGGTCCTACACACCTTTTCTAGTAACATGCCACTGGAGAGATGTATTTGACCAATCTGTATTGTTGTGTATTAAGTTTTTTCCAATTTTTGACCAGCATAATTATGTAATAATAAAGTCATTTTGTTACAGTAAGTATGTG
The DNA here is from genome assembly GCF_910594005.1 of Cervus elaphus. Taxonomy (NCBI): domain Eukaryota; kingdom Metazoa; phylum Chordata; class Mammalia; order Artiodactyla; family Cervidae; genus Cervus; species Cervus elaphus. The sequence goes on along the minus strand of NC_057839.1, from coordinate 13,590,255 downwards.
TAATGTTTTTTGAAAATGGAGAAAATTGATGTTGAGGGTAACTCTGCTATTATATAAACAGAAAGCATTTTTTTAAAATTAGTTTTTAATTGGAGGACGATTGTTCTATAGTATTGTGCTGGCTTCTGCCTCGCGTCAACATGAATCAGCCATAGGCGCACACACACACCTCCTCCCTCCGGAACCTCCCTCCCACTTCCCCCCAATCCCAGCCGTCTAGCTCGTCACAGAGCAGTGTGTGTCTGTGGGCTCCGTGAGTCATGCAGCAGATTCCCATGGGCCATCCGTATGTTTCAGTGTCCCTTTCTCCATCCATCCCACCTTCTCCTTCCCCCACTATGTGCCTGGGCTCACATAATGTGACAAAACCAGGGTTGGAGCCCCAGTTGAGCATTTCCATGCCAAAGTGCTTTTAGGGAAAGCTTTAATGATTATATATCCTCTCTCTTTAATTGGACTCGAGTGCACAGAAATTGATTTTTCCCCATTCTTTGTTCGTGACCTTGTTGTCTTTGGTCCATTCATAACCTTCTTGTTGTATTGTTGATTTGGTTCATCACGAACACCCATCATCCTGCCATACATCCTACATTACTAGGTCTGGGTTACATTAGCCCATGTTTTTCACTCTCCCACCCACCTGCTTCTGCCTGCTCCCAGAGGTGACGTGTCCCGGAGTGCCTCCCCCGCTTTCATTAGAAAAGCGCACGATGTGTTCCTTTCCGCTTCTGCTGTCTTGCTCGCATGGCTGAAGTGGTTCTCGTTGCTAGGAATGGAACTCGTGGTTCCACTGTGATCAGAGTAGACACGCTCAGATGCTCCCACACTGAGCAGACTTCCTCGCCGGTGCCCTAAGCATACTTAGCAGCTCTGCCGAGGACACCTTTTGCTTAGTGTCGGATGAACAGCCTGTGGGGCTGGTAGTCTTCCCCTTCCCTCCACTGTTGCTGTGTGTGCTGGCTTCTCTACTTAGAAGCAGTGTATCAGGGAGGTAGAATACCAGGGTGTGAATTCCAGCTTCCCTGCTTTCACTGTGACTCTTAAGATCAGTTCTGTTCTTTTTAACCTATGTGTACATCAGGGAAGCCTCGTTTGGAGAGGATTCCTGGTAGAGGGACAATGGTGGGCCCTAATGCTCTGGGTTTGAGTCCTGATTCCAGCACTCGTTGGTAAACAGATTAACCCTTCTCATCCTCAGTTTTCTTATCTATGAAACTGGCTGTATTATTTGGTCTGCCTCTCAAGACAAATGTGAGATGCCTCTGGGAAAATGAAGACGACCAGTAAAACATGTCTGTCTGCCTTACAGGGAGAGTGAAAGGAAAACAGCTGATTGTGCAGAAAAGAATTTTGCCTGAGTTGCATGAGTACCAGTTATAGTTGACAAAAATGGAGCTTAAATTAGGAGAGGTAAAAAGGAATTTATCTGCAACATTTCAGATCGTGATTTATGAAACCTAGAAAGAGTTGAAACAACTTAGCCACAGAGGCAAGGATGTGGCTGTGTATCAGGAACAGCTAGAGTCAGGACTTCACGGCCACTGGGATCTGCTTTCTCATCTGGACTCCCCCCTGTCTGGTGGGCTTCATTACTCGAGCAGGAAGCAGCTCCTTAGGACTCGTGAGTTTTTCACATCTGTGCTTCACCTAAGATTGACAGGGAGAGGGGGTGTTGATGGATGAGTAGGCCTGGGTCAGGTGGCCGTTCTCACATGAAGCACTGTGCCCGGGACAGGGCCCTTCGCGCATGTGTGGAATGGGGAGATGGTTTCTACGGAAACCAGTCTGTAGATGATACTTACTACCTGAATATTTGCTACATGGATTTTTTTTTTTTAATATTTACTAATTTTATTTTTGTTTATCTGTTTGATACGCTGGGTCTTAGCTGCAGCATGTGGGATCTTTAGTGGGGCATGGGAACTCTTAGTTGTAGCATGTGGGATCTAGTTCTCTGACCAGGGATGGAACCCAGGCCCCCTGCATTGGGAGCTCGGAGTCTTAGCCACTAGCCCACCAGGAAAGCCCCTGCACTACATGGATTAATTGTAATTGCCCTTTTATTTCTAATGTCTGTGTCATCTGACCAGGTTTAAATGCAAAGTGCGACTTGAATAGCTTCAGATGAGTTTCTGAGAAGCTTGGAATGTGCCTGCTTCACCCCAGTGCCCCTTAGAACTCTGCTGGCTCCTGTCTCACCTCCCTGCCCCTCAGTATTTGTTGGCTGCTCCTGGAGGGTGTCACACTGCTCAGACCCCTTCCTGTCCCTTCCAGCTTGGTCTCACACAAGGACGGGGACTGTGGTCTGAGGAGCTGTGTCCTGACAGCACAGTGAGAATGCTGGTTCTCAGACTACTCAGCCGTGGGTGCTGGAGCTGAGGTTGGAGGGGCTGATACCCTCACACCCATAAATATGAGTGGTACATGTTAATCTTTGTGTTCAAATCTCTCTTCCCCCACCTGCATTTTCAGAAGGTCATAAATATAAATATCAGTACATACCTCTTCATTTCCTGTAGAGTAAATTCTTAGAACTTGGGATCTGGCTTTGGAAAAGCACACACCTGTAGTAAATATTAAAGAACTGATTGTTAGATGTGTGTACTTGAAATTAGTTTTAGTTGATGGTTGATACCTGCGGTATTCTGGCGAAATAGTTAGTAGAAGTTAAGCACTTAATTTTCAGGTGCTCCTGTGAATACCTTTTGGTTTGGCTTTGGTAAAGTGAAAGAAAACAGAATCTAAGAGCAGCCTGGGACCGTAGGTCATCCAGTCTGCCTCGGTGAACTTGCATGAAGGAAGCTGAAGGCCTGCGAGGTGGACACAGCAGTAGATGGAGACTTGGTGCTGACTCGACGCGTGGGGGCCAGCGGTTCAGACTCTGCTTTCTCAGCACTCCTCTCAGTTAGTGCATCAGGCTGATTGCGGAATGAGCACCACTGTCTTAGTTTTGGCAACAAAGTTTTAAAAAAAAGTCACTGTAGCTACTGCCCTGGGGATTCAGTGGCTAGGACTCTGAGCTCCCACTGGGTTCAGTCACTGGTTGGGAAACTAAGATCCCAAGCATGCTGCATGGTACAGCCAAAATTTTTTTTTAAAAAAGTCATAGTAAAAGAAAGGTAGGAACCACCATTTCCTAAATAGCCATTATAGGTGCAGCCACTCTGTACATTATTCTTATAATCCTAAGTGCAGTCTTTACAGTGTGGATACTCTTCTTACATGAGGTTTGCAGAGGGCTTCACTAATTTGTCTCAAGCCTGACATACTTACCAGCAGCATAAGTCTTACATTTGCCTTTATAACTTGTGTTTTTTGGCGTGTTTGCCTCTCAGATCTCCGAGCCTCCGTTTTCTTTGCCAGTAGAATTGGGGGAAATGGTTCAGTTAATAGCACGAACATTAAAATGAGGTACTGTGTGTGTAAAGTGCTTGTCTCTACCACAAATCAGCGTGCCAGTTTCAGGGAGTGTTTTCTGCCTGTCTCCTAAGTTGCTCATTTTCTTGTTATGCCACATGATTTATGTCAGAGGCAAGAGCAGACTGTGTTTGGAGAGAACATCCCATAAACTGTTTCTCCATTGTTACCAAGTAGTAAATGAAGGTTGTTAAACACGAGCCTATTTTTAAGTAGGAAACGCTTAGATCTAAAAGTTAACAAGTGTGATAGTTAACCTTATTTCTAGAAGTTTCCAAGGCTTTGACATTGTGATGCAGGACTGTTACAATGTTGTTCCCAGCACTTACCTGTTAAGGTAGGAGCTAGTGAGGAGGATCTGGCTGGGTGTAGAGGAGAGGCAGGGTCCTTAACACTGTTCTTTGCGGTCAGCCTTGGCTGGTTTTTGGTTTCCTTGGACTCCGATGAAGATAAGCACTTTGCCTGTTCATTTAGTAGGTTCTTCTGTGTACTTCAGGAAAATAGAAGTTCCGTCTATAGAATATGCTGATCCTGTAACAATTACAGGGCTTAGGTGAGGGCCAACATGTAATTTATTAATTCCCAATCAATTTTAGATAGAGGAATAATTGTGTTAGTACTTGCACTGATGGCATGGAATAAAGGAGCTTGGATAAGAATACCCAAAATATTCATGGTTGGTTGCGGTTGTTTAACTGTTGTTCTTCCTCTTACTTGAAAGGTTGCTATCAGATAAGAACAGATGTTTTTCTGAAAGGTGTAGGCAGGCTCTGCATCTCATCTCCTTCCACCCAGGTGGAGCAGGTGACTAGAATGGGGCAGTGGCAGTAGTCAGAGTTAGACAGTTGAAGAAACTCGAATAGCTTTTTTATTTTCAACCAGTAAGTCCAAGCATTCTTTAATGAGAAAGCAGTTCTGTGGACCGCCGACAATTGGTGTATTGGGCTGTCCCCTGGCAAAGGTTTTGCTGTTATCTGTAGCGTCGGGTGGGGTGAAATGGAACGAGAGTGCAAGTGTCCTATCTCGGGACTGACCTTCAGAACCCAGCGGCGGGGTCGACAGAGGCCCTGTCTGTCCAGGGCATCCTGGGGAGCTGGCGTAGACAGCTGTGATGGAAGGTGAGCAGTGCTGGAGCTGCTGAGTGTCTTTGGGGCTCTGAAAGCAGGGATTCCTGGATTTCCAGCATTCAATCATTGAGTCAATTATAAGTATGGGTATAATGGTCTAAACAGGGCAGTTGTCTGTGACATAGGGGAACCCCCCCGCCCCCCCGCCGTCAGTGGTTCTCAGACCTCCCCCCACCCACCCATTTCTCATGCAGCAGATCTGTAATGGGGCCTGAAAACTTGCATCTCTGCCTTCCTAGGTGACGTTGATGCCGCTGGTCTGGGGACCACACTGTGAGAATACTCCACACTGTTCCATGGAGCCAGGCTGCAGCCCCAATCCTGCGAGCCCAGAGGGTTTTGAGTTAAGGGCAAACTTAGAAAATGCTAAGGTTGTAGGGAGTGCTGTGGTAAGCTGAAGGGGATTTGGAAGGCCAGGTGGTGACTCGCATCGGCTCAGAGAACTGAGGTGTGCCGTGCCTGTGACACAGCTGCTGGGGAGGCCGGCACAAGACGCACGGGTGTGAAAATGCAGTCTGCTCCACGGTTTCCCTTTCTAGAGCCAGGGGCCTCGAAGGGGATCACTCACTGAGTGTAAGCTTCTCCACCTCACCCCCTGCAAAGCTCTAGCAATTCACTGACTGTTTAAGAGCTTCAGAATTCCCCTTTGCTGGGGTATGTCACCTCTGGGCAGCCTGCGTTTGGATGGGGAGCGTTGTGTTTGCTAAATCCCCTGGGCCAACTGATCAACGTAAATCAATCAGACTCTCAAGCCTGGTCCATGATCTCTTCCTTTGTGGGATTAGTGTATTTGGGAGCGTTTGCCTTCAAGCCACTGAGTGTGGCGAAAAGTCTGAGGAAACTTTGCGGAGGCAGAGGCAGAGGCTTCCCAGAGGCTCTTGTTGGGGGAGCATCTGTGAAGGTAAAATATCGGAGAACAGGAAAAACGAGTTGGACCACTTCATGTTTTGAAAACTTGTAGTGCCAGGGCACATGGCCGGGAAGGTGGACCTCACATTGTAAACCTGGAGTACAAAACCTTAGGTTGTAAAACTGGAGCTGAAGGCGCGCCTCCCGCTGACATCGGGTCTATTTCTCCACCTTAATTACCAAGCAGGAAAAGCCCCCCAGTGTCCATTTTTGAGGGTGGTGTTCCTACACTGACTAAACGAAGGTAAGATGACTGGTGCACACATTCATAGTAATTCTGTGTCCAAAGCTGCTCTCAGAGCCAGAGTCTGGCAGGCAGATAAGACTCTTCAAAATGAATTCCCATCGTATCTCATTCGGTTGTGGTGAGGAGGTAAGGCTGTGAGGATGGTTCCTGTTCTTCTAGGGAATAGTCCGTGCCCAGATGAGATGGGTACCTCATGCCATATTTAAATTACTGAGGTATCATTTGTTATGCCAGAAATAGCTGAGCTTGGGAGGCGGGCGGACCGGGTTTACATCCCCCTTCTGCCGTGTCATCTTCTGCGTGACCTAGAGGAAGTTAACTGAACCTTAGAGACTGAATTTCCCCATCTGAGTGTGAAGATAATTGTATCTCACTGGGCAGTGGTGAGGAGCAAATGCAGTCAGGTTTTGCCTGGCCTGTGAACTGTCCTCTCCTTCTTAGAGGTGGATGACTTCTATCAGATGGCCGCACCAGTGGGGTGCAGGTCCAGTCTGACTCTCCTCCTGTGTTGTGTGAGCAGCTTGCAATGTAGATGGAACGAAGAGCAAAATGGGGCATGGCTTTTGCTGGTCCTTTCTGCTTGTACTAATTCTAGATGATTTGTGTGGAGAGAAAGGTTTTCTCCCAACTTTCTTTTAGAGGAGAGAATTGATCTAAAACACTCTTGACCTTTTTTTTTTTCCCTTGACCGTTTGAATTAATTCCATCCCTGACTTCAAGGTGGGGAGGCTTGCTTGTGCACCAGTAATGTTGATCTGCCCGCTTTGGCGGCTCCATCCTCATCCCGGGGAGGAAGGCTCAGTGCTGACAGTTGCTGGGAGGAGAGCTGCGCTCAGCTGCCCTGTTTGTGGCCCCCCTTGGCACCCCACAGGGATCTGGGATGTCTTCATTAACTCTCCAAGGCCTGTTAGATGTTACGTGTTACAAAGATTTTTTTTTTTTTTTCACAAGTGGCACAGACCACTTCTAATGAGTATAATTAAATTCTGAACAAAATGTTGTCCTCGATATAACTGCCTCCTGTGAAGGTCTTCTGAAACTATTTTACTTGAATTTATTTCATTTTGACATTTTAGAAATGTCTTTCTTGATTGGAGTCTGACTCGTAGTAAAACTTGCTGTCATTTTAAGTTAATAACTCTTATTCCTAAACGTGGTCGGTGAGAGCATTTGTCCTTTTGGAATTTAGCCTCTATAAGTCTGCCTGTTTGGGACTCTGGTTGGGGATGTTTTTCCTCCTCAGCCTCAGCCTATCTGAGTGTCTTCTGCTGTCTTGTCTTTCCCTTTTATGTGAAAAAAAGTCTGTCTGTGGGGTAAGGATGCTGCTTGGACCAGGAGCTCTCCAGGCAGACCCTAGTGAAGAGCGGCTGGTTGGGCGCCGCCTGTGCATTTCTGGGCCGGCATCATCGCCCTTTCCCCTCGCCACCCCGCCTTCCCAGAGAGCCTGGGGGTGGGTCACCCTCAGGCCCAAGGCTCCTCTTAGCCTCACAGCAGCAAATTCCGGTGTTTGCTTGACTCTCAAACTTTTCTTTCCCCTCAGTGCTTAGTAGAAGACAAATCTTGCAGAATTTTGTTTTTCACCCTGCCTTCTTTTGCCCCTAGTTTCTTAGCGCTGCTCTGAAGTTCCTTGAGGAAGACTTCACCATTTGCTGTTTAGAATTAAGCCAAATTTTTCTCAGGTTCTAAATCTTTATAAAAACTTACTGTAGTTATGAAAATGATACGGTTGTTTGTTTAAAGAACTTTAGCTACCTCTTATGGGCATTGTGGGCTGGCTTGGGATCCTATCAATAATAACAGTGAGTCTTGGAAATCCCTGTTCTCACCATAGGAAACACAGGTTGAGGACTCATGTAATGACTGATGCTGGTGGCTTCCCCTCCTCCTCCTCCCACTGTCCTTTGAAAGCAGCAGGTTTATACTCACTTCGCGTTGGTACTGTGAGAAAAAGTCATATTTTAGCTTCTTTGGGGAAACGTGAAGCATAAAAAGGAAAGAAGAAATGACCTTACTCCTTGTTTTACAAACACATTTTGCCTCTGCCTCTAGACACTTAACTCCTTTCAAGGACAAGGTACTTCTTATTCATCTTTAAGTCTGGCTGGGCATTTTTGTCAGAAATACTTATCACATCACATGTTTGCATGTCATCCTTGCCCGGGGACCATGCTGATAATCTCTGTATTGTTCTAATTTTAGTGTAAGTAAGTAAGTGTTAGTCACTCAATCTTGTCTCTTTTCGACCCTGTGGACTGTGGCCCACCAGACCCTACTGTCCATGGGATTCTCCAGGCAAGAATACTGGGGTGGGTCACCATTCCCTTTTCCAGGGGACCTTCCTGACCCAGGGATCAAATCTGGGTCTCTTGCATTGCAGCTCCCAGAGTATTGCTCCACCAAAGCGAGCACAGCCTTGAAATTTTTTGTGCATGTGTATGAAAAAGGTTGAAGTAACAAAAGACTTGTGCTGGAGGGTAAAGTCAGTGGTCAGGCTCTGCAGTTCTGCTGACTCTGCTGCTGCTGCTACTAAGTCGCTTCAGTCATGTCTGACTCTGTGCGACCCCATAGACGGCAGCCCACCAGGCTCCCCCGTCCCTGGGATTCTCCAGGCAAGAACACTGGAGTGGGTTGCCATTACCATCTCCAATGCGTGAAAGTGAAGTCGCTCAGTTGCGCCTGACTCTTAGCGACCCCATGGGCTGCAGCCTACCAGGCCCCTCCGTCCATGGGATTTTCCAGGCAAGAGTACTGGAGTGGGCTGCCATTGCCTTCTCCGTCTGCTGACTCTAGTAGGAGATAAAAGAACTCAGCCCAGAACAGCTCATCTGATAAGGCAGTAGAGCAGAGGTAACCTTTATGCAGCAGACTCCAGGCTTGGGCTTGTTGCCAGGTCCTGGGCTGGGCTTTGGAGACCCAAAGAGGAAGGCGGGCAGACAGCTGTCCAGGGAGAGGCAGTGGATTGAAGCTGAGGCTTTCAAGTATTTAAATCCCACTTTTCCATTTACTGGGTGTAGGTCCTTGGGGAAGTTGTCGTGGCACCCTGAGCCCTTGCTTCCTCCTTCAGGGAGTACTTAGTATTGTTACCTGAAAACTGGGTTCACCTCTTGGTGGGTGCTGAGCTAATAAACACAACCAAGCCATCGATCGGGAGAAGGAAGAATTTACTATTACTTGCAGCGAGTAAGCAGAACACTGGGGATCTTTCCCGAAGCAGCATTTTTGCTGAACAGCGAAATTGAGGAAGTTTTAAGAAGTTTTAAGCGAAGGGTATCTCTGCATTTGCAAAGGGGCTTGAGCAGAGGAGAATTCAGTATGGAATATGGGGCAGAGGTTGACAGAGTCCACGCTTTAGTTGGTTGAAGTCAGGAGTGTCGACATCATTCCATCCTCCACCTGGCTGGGAGCCTTAGTTCATGCGAACCTCAAAGATATGTGCGTATCTTTTGAGGAGGAACTAGGGCAAACTCAGAGATACGTTGTGTATCCCTTGAGGAGGAACTAGAACCCTGCTTTATCACTGCACTGTTGTTTGAGTGTCTTTTTTCTGTTCCTGCATGCCTTGGTTCCCTCAAGATGGTTAATTACTGAGATCTGAGCGAGGGTGAGCATTGTGGCCACGCTTAGATCTCAAAATGGCCTCTCATGTCAGGAAAACCAGTCCTGGTTCTTTTCCTCCAGGGATCCCCTCACTTACTTGCTTGCAGATAGAGTGTTAGATAAAGATGACTTTACAGGTAGAGGGACCCCCTCACTTTACCTGTATAGGTGTACCTACTGAATGACCCCTCAGTTCAGTATGTGGCATGCTGTAAGCAAGCAGAGACGATGGTGGCTTAAAGAACGGTCCACTGCCTGTTGAAACTAGACACGTGTGAGCAGTGGCACCCTGTGCGTAAACAATTCTGTCTTCATTACACACGTGCTCTGGTGGGAGGGGTGTGCACAGGTGCTGGCGGGATGGGAGGACAGGGAGGCGCCTCTCCCCGCGGGGGGCATGTGGGGAAGGCCCCCGGGAGGTGGTGGCGTGACTGCTACTTGTTAGTGAGTCAGGACTTGAAGTCCAATGTGAGGATTAGCTGGCAAAGAAAGGAGGAAGGACGTTCCCTCCTGGGCAGTAAGAAGTCTCTGCAGAGACACCCAGACACCTCTTTGGGGGGGTTTTGGTTTCTGGTTTGCCATGATCGGTAGGAAATCCATGAGCTCTGCACCCTCTGCTAAATTTGTAGAGAGGAAAGAAACCTGGAGAAGAGTTAAATGGGTTTTTGAGAAAAGGAGGTCTTTTTATTTATTTTTTATTTTTGTTTTTCCATCTTCTTTTAAACTTTATTGAGATTATCATTCAGATAGCATACAACTCACCTATTTAAAGTCTACAATTCAGTGGTTTTCAGTAGTCACAGAGATACACAGCCATCACTACAGTCAATTTTAGAACAGTTTTATCACCCACAGAAGAAGCCCCAACCCCTTAAATTGGTTCTTGTATTTCAAGGTTGTTTTGGCTATTCTGAGTCCCTTTAATTTCTGTGTAAATTTTAAGATCAACATGTCAATTTCTGCAAAGAAGCCAGCTGAAATTGTAAGGATTGCCTGAATCTGTGGATCAGTCTGGAGAATGTTGTCATTCTAATAGTGAACCTTTCAATCCATGAATTTAAGATGTCTTTCTGAAGGAAGTCTTTTTAAACCTCATATGCCTTTGGCTTGGCCGGGCCTCTGCCTGTGAAGCTTGGTGATGCTGTCAAGTCCTAAAGAATTCAGTGGGCGCCAGGAATGGTTCCCACCCGACCCCCTGTGGTGGGATCTGAGCACACTCCCTGGTAATCCACCCACTGGTTTCCCAGTTGCTGCCAAACTCCACTTTAAGAAGGAAATGATTCCATTCCTCTCTGACTCATGGGAATACTAAACAATCAAGAATAAATACCTCTATGTACTTCAAGGGGTGGATAAATAAATATCTTGTGACAGGTGATACAGCAGAGATAGGAAAGAAGCAGGTCAGGTTTTAATGCTGTGCTTTATGGACAGCAAGATGTAAAGTGTGTGTGGGTGGCAGGGAACTATACTATGTTGATGCTGAATCTCATTGCAAAGACTTACATAGCAAAATAACCCATTAAAAGTCTGTTGTCCCCTTCAAATACTTGTAAAAATTCTTTGTTCAGTTCCAACAGCTTTGATTCCAGAAACCAGCATCTCCTGAGTTTTTATTGTGGTCACAAAGGCACCGTGCTTGTGATCCCTTGTCATCTCATTTAATTGTCAGAACAACTTTCTGAAGCAGGTAGCTTCCCCATGTGTTGCAGATGAAGTGATTGAGGCTGTCTAGAACTTGTAGTCAGCAAATCTGGAGTGAACCGAGGTATTATAATTGGATGCCGCTGTTCTCATCACCAAGCTAAAAGAGTCCCACCAGCCCTATTTTTGAAAAATTGACCTTTTTCATGGAAATAATTTTTTGAGTTATGCCCCCCTCCCGCCTTAGTTTTATTCCCTTACTTTGAAACAACTCTGACTTGTCTGGGCTTAGCAGTTATTTTTTAGAGCAGAGTAATTAATAAGTGAAGATTTTTAGGTGAAATTTAAAGTCTTAGATCTACTGCATGAAATCTAATAGACAATGTTAAAACTCTAATTGGCTATGATTATTATATATGGATTTTCTCCCAAAGGTTCTCTGGGAAACCTTTCATGTTAACAAGGCATGATCTCCAGTGTGTATTAGTTCTTAGGACAGATTCACTCACGCGTCAGCAGGGAATAGGAAGGAAGGTAGAGAAGGCAGTGATGCTCTGGCTATACTGTAGAGGCTGTGAGTGATAGAGCCATTGAAAATGTAGAAGGAGAATAAACAGATCTTTTATGAATAAATCAGAAACCAGTTTGGGCTTCTTTTTTTACATTTTAATTTGTTTTTGTTTGTGCTGGGTCTTTGTTGCTTTACGAGCTTTTCTTTCATTGTGGAGACCGGGGGCTGCTTGCTAGTTCTCTCTTGCTGTGAAGCGTGGGCTCGGTGGTGGTGTCACACCCGGGCTTCTTCCTCTGGAGCATGTGGGATCTTCTCAGATCAGGGACCAAACCCAGGTCTCCTGCATTGGCAGGCCTGAGCCACCAGGAAAGCTCCTGGACTTCTTAAGTGGTTTTAAGATGCCATCTTTAGGGTGAATGGATTAAGAAGGACCAATATTCTTTGCCCTGGATTAGCGGTTTTCCAAGAGTGGTGCTCAGACAGCAGCATCAGCATTACTTAGAACTTGTTAGAAATGAAAATTCTCACTGTAACTCTAGGGCCAGATAAAATGAGATTAGTCTTCCTAAGATGGGGTGGATAATTATTCCGCCTAATCACATCAGGATGAGAATCAGATAATTAGGATTCTTTTTCTTCTTTGTAATTGATTCTGGATGTGTTAAACTAACAATAGCACCATTTCTGTGCTGATTTGACTATTAACACTATATAATAACAAGGTCATCAAATAGGTTAATAGTATTTAATGAGCCAATAAACATTAGATAATTTTATATATGATATTTTTCTTCCATTTCTTTCCCCCTTTAAGTTACAGGCTAAGTAATAACTGAGTCTCTTGGAACTGTTTCTTTAGGTTAAAAACGTTTCTGCAGGTGCACAAGACATGCCTCCTCCCCTCTCAGACTATGTGGAGAGAGTGGACAGCCCGGTGGCCTACTCCTCCAATGGGAAAGTGAACGAGAAGCGACCATATCCAGAGTCTTCCTATAAATCAACCCCGTAAGTAATGTCTTCCTTCTTTTGCTAGAATGAGTCTGAAAAAATGAGGTTTGCATGTATTTATAGAATCAGTTGCTATTTTGTGCCGTTCAGCTTGAAGAAAACAAAAACATCCAACAGTTTTCACAAAGGCTGAAGACTGATCTCTGCCTTACAGGTGCAGAAAATTCTTTCTTATTTCTGATTTTGCAGTTTAGATAAGGGTGGAAGGGTGTTGTGGATTGATAGCAGAGCTAAATGTGGTTCTCAGTCTCTCTTCTTGTCTGTAATTATTATATCTCTTTAACAGAAGGAAGAGATTACTCATTGGTCAGCACTATCCACATACATTTTTATTAAATTAGAACGCTTCATTTGCATTCCAGAATTCTGAGACTTCTTTGCTCTGCTGTGGTGATGGTGGTTTAGCTGCTAATTTGTGTCCAACTCTTGCAACCCTATGGGCTGTAGCCCACCAGGCTCCTCTGTCCATGGGATTCCCCAGGCAAGAATTCTGAAGTGGTCTGCCATTTCCTTCTCCAGGAGATTCTCCTGACTCAGGGGTGAATCCGGGTTTCCTGCATTGCAAGCAGATTCTTTACTGTGTCACCAGGGAAGCCCCTTTGATGTGCTAGATCCTTCATCTTGCTGGAGGACGTGAAGCTGATAAAGCCCCTAGATTTTGTTTTACATGTTAAAACAAAGAAAGCCTCACAGTGAGTTTCTGGCCTAGAGGGGCTGCCTTTCAGGTTATTGAAATAGTATCCCTGTTGTGGTTCTAGGTTACCCTGAAGCCGAATTCTAATTTACTTTAGTGATAAGAGAGAGACATTGAGGATGTTGTTAAGGACTTGAATGTACTTTTTGCCTAGGGATGCTAAACTAGTGTTCCTGTATATAATTCTAGAACCCCAAGTTCCTTCATAGACCAAAAAAATTAAACCTTCCCTTTAGCTAATTGGGTGCTTCTCCATTAAAGGTTTATCTGCTAGTGTTCAGAGTTTTATCTCCAGCCCCCAGTTAGTGGGCCAGGTTTGTTGAGATCCACTCTGAGTGTACGATAGTTTGGGTGCCTGGAACCCAATGGGATGACACTAGCAGCTGAGTTAAGTCTGGAATCAGTTTGAGGAGGCTTTACTATTACCCTGGAATGGAATTTGGAAGTAGACTGGCTTTCTGCCTCACCCTCCAGATCCTTTGTTTGGTTCTTCAGATTCTACCTTGCTTTTGATTTCAGTTGTGAATTATTTGGAGGGAGAACATTTTCTCTGTTCTCCTTCTTCTCTTTGGATTTTGACAAAAACCAAATCACATGAGGCTGTGAGAAGAGGTGCGCAGTAGAGATGCAGTCCTTGTAAAAGTTTCAAGCTATGACTTGCGTGACTTCCATGCATACAAAATAAATATCTCTAATGCATCTTGTGAACAGCTGTGCCTCCCAATTAATTGTAAGGCTTGCAGGGCTCCACAACATTCCCACATGCTGTCCTTTTTCATGAGAATGAAGATATTGTCACAGATTCACTTGGAGCAATTTAAATATCTTACTTAGGGACTTCCCTGGTGGACCAGTGGTTGAGAATCCGCCTGCTAATGCAGGGGACACAGGTTCGATCCCACACACCTCGGAGCAACTAAGCCTGGGTCCCACGAGCCTAGGAACTGCAACAAGAGAAGTCACTTCAAAGAGAAGCCCGTGCACCCCAATGAAAAGTAGCTCTCACTCTCTGCAGCTAAAGAAAACCCTCACGCAGCCACGAAGACCCAGCACAACCAAAAATAAAATAAATTTTAAATAAATAAGTATCTTACCTATCCTTAAATAAATCAGCACATTCATGATGTAAAATTTAAGAGGAGCAAAAGGGGATCCCTTTGTCCCCAGCTATCTAGTGCCTCTCCCCAGGAACGGCTAGTGTCACCAGTTTCTTTTGTGTCCTTCCAGAGGTTGTTTAAATGAATATGCCGGCCAAGTACCTATATTGGTTATTTTTTCCTTTTAAAAAGTAATAACATATTAAATGCACTGTTAGTGTATCTTAGTGACTGTGCATTTCAGTATACAGAGTTTGCTTGTCTGTTTTATGTCAGCATAATACTGTATTAGATGGATAGACTAAGACCTGTTTTATTAATCCCACATTGATACACACTTTTCCCCCATGTTTTGTTATTACAAACCTCAGCAGAGAATAAACTTGCACATTGTACCTTTATCAGTTTGCAAGTCTGTGGATATATCTGGAGGAAAAATATTAAAAGCAGAATTGCTAGATTAAAGGAAATTGCATATATGATTTTGATGGGTGTAGTCAAACTGTACTCCATAAGGGTTGTACCAGTACCAGTTGGTACTTCCAGCATACACCCCGAAACTTTTTTGAAGAGCTGGAAAATGCAAATATGATGCTTAGTGTTAGAACCCTGCAGAAGGGCCGGATGGGGGTGGTGCTAAGGGATATGAATGCAACAGCGTGTAGTAGTGATGAACTTGCACCCTCTGGGGGGTCATAGACATTGTTGACTGTTGTCCGTGGCAGAGTACTGAGCGCTGTGGAGGATTCAGTGTACATTTTCCTGACGACATAGGGGATGCACATTTAAGTCACAACCTGCCTTTCCTCAGGTGTTTCTTGAAGGTGTTTAGTAACCCACAGGCGCCTTTCCTCACTATTATAGTGGATAGAGAAGGAATTAGAATTGGGAACATTGTCTGAGGTCCAGGTTAAGAACAAGGTACCTCAATACTAAGATATTTTCCCCCTAAAGCATAACATACATTCAGTAAAGAACACTAATCTTGATATAAGCTTAATGAGATTTCACGTGTGTGAAGTAACTATCACCACAAGAGAGGCGTTTCAAGTGTTCTGAAATATTCTTTTCTTCCTGGATACTCCCCTTCCCCCATCACCACTATTTTGATACCTGTCACCACATCGGAATTCTTATAAAATGGAATCATACAGTGATTACTTTAGCGTCTGATTCTTCTTGCTCATCATAATGTCCTGACCTTAGAATTCTAAGACAGAATTAATCCTGGATTAGGAAACAGCAGAATGTAGCTGAAGATAGTTGCTTCTCTACCCTTTGTAAGTGGATGTGGGAGATAGTAGGTACACTCCCTGGAGAAGGCAATGGCACCCCACTCCAGCACTTTTGCCTGGAAAATCCCATGGATGGAGGAGCCTGGTAGGCTACGGTCCATGGCATCACTAAGAGTCGGACACAACTGAGTGACTTCACTTTCACTTCTCACTTTCACACATTGGAGAAGGAAATGACAACCCACTCCAGTGTTCTTGCCTGGAGAATCCCAGGGACGGGGGAGCCTGGTGGGCTGCCATCTATGGGGTCGCACAGAGTCGGACACGACTGAGGCGACTTAGCAGCAGCAGCAGCAGGTACACTCCCTACTATCCTGTTCACACCCAGGACAGGTATGTGTGTGCTAAGTCGATTCAGTCCTTCCAACTCTCTGCAACCCCATGGACTGTAGTCCACCAGATTCCTCTGTCTATGGGATTCTTCAGGCAGTAATACTGGAGTTGCTATGCCTTCCCCCAGGGGATCTTCCTGACTCAGGGATCGAACCCAAGGTGAATTAACCTTTGTAAGTCAAAGAAGTAGAGTGTTGATGCAATGCAGAGATTTCAAGGCAGGCTGACATCTTGGAGTGCCAAATGAGATCATTGTCTGGTAGCACTATTTAGGCTGGTAGGATACTCAGTCCTGGGTGTTCATTGAAAGGACTGCTGTTGAAGCTGAAACTCTAGTACTTTGGCCACCTGACTCATTTGAAAAGACCCTGATGCTGGGAAAGAGTGAGGGCAGGAGAAGGGGATGACAGAGGATGAGATGGTTGGATGGCATCACCGACTCAATGGACATGAGTTTGGGTAGACTCTGGGAGTTGCTGATGGACAAGGCCTGGCGTGCTGCAGTTCATGGGGTCGCAAAAAGTCGGACACAACTGAGCGACTGAACTGAACTGAAGTGAGGATAATCTCTTAGGACATTTATGCAAGTTGTAGGAATTTGATGGTTCCCATGAGGCCCAGAGATGGTGCCAACTTCAGGCATAGCATGATCCAGGGACTCAAAAAATGTCAGGGCTCGTGTTGCTTTACTAGTTTTATTCTCACTACAACTTCCTTTGTAGCAGGCTGGCCATGCACATTCCCCAGGCTGCCCTGATCTTATCCCACTGAATTCAGAGTGAAATCTCCTTTGCCAAAACTTACATGTCAAATCCTAGTGAAAACATTCTGATTGGCCCTTTTTGGGTCCAGGAAGATGAAATTGTCTGGTTGACAAGGCTTGGATAGTACCCTCAATGATATATGGTGGTTTTAAAATACCATATATATTATGGACATCATTCCTACAGTCATGGCAATGATGCGATCAAGCATTTTGTTTCTCTCTCTCCTGGATACTGGGTGTCCTCAGAAAAGAGAATTCTTGTGAATGTCTTTTCAATTTAGTAATTAGCTTGAACCTCTACCATATACTGGGCCAGGTACTCCTGGGAATATGGAGTTCGTGTTCCCATGGAGGTTGCAGTTTAACGTGAGTGGAAAAAAGTGCACAATAACTACACTCTCGGGGTGAGATAGAGCAGGAAAGGCATGTGTGTGTGAGAGAGAGAGAATAAAACAAGTGTAAAAAAGAAGAAAGTAAAAAACAAAAGAGCAGATTTCCACACCCAGGGGACTGAGTCAGATACTAAGGAAAGTATACAGGTGTTTGTTTCTGGGTTGTGCAGATTTTTGACCTAATTGGACTTGTGTCTAAAAGCGGGTTTGTAGATGACTAAGAGTGTACCCATTCCCTAACTCTTAAATTTATATATACTACTTTTCTTGCCAGGCATTTTGTTTTTAGCTTTTGTGCTCTATCAAGTTACTGTTTAGTGTTTGAAAGGGTGTAGGAAGAGGGGAGATGGAAGACTTCTAAGATGAAGATTTACAGTATCAATATCTAATATAAAATTATGGGAGGAGGCCTGCCTTACAATTTTCTCTTTTTTTCCAATTTCTTTTGCCCTTTAGCGTCCCCCCACCCCCACTATCTCCCAACCCCTCAGACAAACCCACTGCATTCTAAAGGTTTTGTTTGCCACCTCAAAGCTAGAAGCATAGTAGCTGGCAGAGTGTCTAGGAACTCGTTAATCATTCACTCACAGAGAAAGTCACATTTTCCTTCCTTTAGAGGTAGTGTTAACAGAGCACTTAAAGCCATGTTAACCTGGGTAGAATTTAGAAAGAAAAACTCAATACCACGACCACCTCCAACTACTACCCCCTGACCCTCACCAAAGCTTTAGGCATCTACAGGAAATTAGTAAGTGAGATTAGAAGTCTTAAGACTTTGGCAACAGAACCAAGCAGTTTTGGATCACCTAGAAAGCAGTCCACCTTGTGGATAAAACTCAAGATGACAGTTTCTGTAAGTTGACAGCAATAACAAAGAAAATCCTTCTTTTAACTAGTTGACTTGAATAGCAAGGCTGATGTCGGAAAGTCTCAGGTACCTTGTTTCTCCTCTTGCCCTTCTCCAGCTCTGCTGCAGGGGAAAGTGCAGCTTTGCATTTCTGTGACTCAGAAGTGGTCGAGAGTTGCCACAGCTCTTGGTCTTTTATTCCATGTTAGGCTTTGTTTTTTGTGCTTGTGGCAGAAATAGTTTATGCGATTAAAAATCTGATGCAATATTAAATAATTGGCGTTAGAAAAATAAGTGTAATGGTAACTCTTCCATTTCAATCGTTCTTCAAGGCTTCAGTGCAAGCCTTCAAGGCTTAAATTGTTTAACAGTGCAATTTAAAGAGGTCTTGGCTGAGCCTGTTTGCTGTCCACTGGAAACTATCACATTGTTAATCAGCTATTTTCCAGTATGAAATAAAAAGTTAAAAAAAAATATGTGTTAATAAGCCCTTTCATTTATTACAATATAAAATGCTTTTTAGGTTCTTTGCTTTTAGTTTTTTTAGTTTAAATTTTCAGTTTGTTTCATTTTTCATCATTGTATGTTGAAAAGAGAAGTGATATAAAGGAGTCTAAAATTAGTATTACGGAGAGCTTATCTCTGGGAGTTGGCCCTCAAGGGAGATACAGATGCGCATTCCTCTCCGCACTCAGCATTCCATGGAACTGGAAGAACCTGTAGAAAAGAGACGCGATTGTTACCTTCCTAACAGCCTTTTGTGGAGTGTGTCCTGGGCACAGGTCAGGTCAACACCTCTTCCAGATCTGTGGGAATTTCCTAAAGTGAAATCTGACATCTGTTTTACATAGAAGGTTGACTAACAGCTCCCCTTACATGGGAGCTTTAAAGGGGCTCGTGGGGATTAGAGGAGCCGCGCCAAGCTGGGGCTGCTCCAGCGCGGGCGCCGCCGCCCTCTGGTCGCAGTGCTCTGACAGAGGGCGGTAGCGCTGCCCGACGGATGATCCCTGTTTCGGTAGGGTGCCGGAAGTGGCTCAGGAGCTGCCATTGACGTCACCTGTGGAGGACTTCCGGCAGCCTCACTACAGCAGCAGTGGTAACTTGGAGACGCTTTCAAAAAGGGCTCCTGCGAAGGGCAGAGCAGGGAAGTCAAGGCGGGCAGAGCAAGACCACTATGAAACGGACTACACGACGGGAGGCGAGTCCTGCGATGAGCTGGAGGACGACTGGGTCAGGTACCTGAGCATCTCTCGCTGGAACCCCCTGCACAATCCCATGGTTTTGGTGGTGGTGCCTCCTTGCCTAGGGTGGATGGTGTAACCTCATTTTTTGCCAACCAGGGCTGGAGACAGGTTTTTGTTACATTTTTTCCCCTTTAGTACCCTTTTGTAGTAAAGATTGACCTGAAGGGAATATGTTTATCTTTAAAACACTTGGCATGCACTCCCGCAAAATGACAAACTTGGCCAGTGTTGTATACTTTTATTAACAGCCACCCAAGAAAGGTTTGTCAAATAAGTAAAATACACATATAGGGGAACTTTGTTTTATTAATTAGAAAATTCCAGAGCAGTGTTATGGCTCTTTCTTTTGACGTTTACTTTTAAGTTAAGCATTCATGATGAGACCAGAGATTCTTTTAGAAGTTTAATCCAAGGGACTTTGGCAAACAGATTTGTAAACAATTGAGTTAACAATTTAGTGTTGTGGTTAAGTTACTTTTTGTGTCAGTGGTTTGGTAATAATCCAGCATTGATCGCCAGTTGTACTTGGGTATGACCTATAGCCTTTTGGCCGAAGTATTCTGAAGACTGGGACACAAATCAGAAATGTTTGCTTTGTGAATTGTGGTGAATCAAAACATTGCTTCTCAAGCTGTTAGGAGGGATGGATAGGGCAAATAGAGCTAGAAATCCCTTACTTACTGGTGGCTCTCGTGTTTCATCCTACCTTGCCCCTCCAGAGTTTTGGTCTCATTTAGCCACCTGTCTATAAAATGTTTGCCTATCTTGTATCGTGCAAGATTTAAATGCAAACTTTCAGAAATTCTGAATACTTGTTTCCCTTCTGAGCAAATCATTTAATTTCTCCCCTCTTTAAAATGAAGATACTTAGATTGTCTTAGATAGAACATTTAAAATTCCATATTGCTATGAAGCTCCTTAGTCTTGTGGAACAACTCAGAATATTTCCTCAGTAGATTATGGGTGGTTAACAGCATCACCATCATATGTAAGGAATAGCCAGCATATTGAAAGATACAAGTGATAAGAATTTCAGGATTTTTTTCGTAGTTTAACACATTGCCAGATTACTTTTACAGTGAGCATGCATTTTCATACATGTACCTTTTAATGTCTGCTTTTACAATCAAAATGATTTCCGTTAACGAAAAACAAGACCCGCCCTCCCATTTTCCCACCAAAAAAATGCTCAAAACCATCTGAAAACTACAGATGGTAGCAGAAAACAGCTACCTGCCAGTCAGCTGCTCTGCCACTGAAGTGATGAAAATATCCTTTGTGTTCATAATTCCAGTTTCGACTTTAAATGTAGGTGTCTGTTCTCCTGTGGTGGTGTGTATTCAGAACAAATGAGTTCCTAAGACCACCCTGAAATTTCATAAATGATTTTCAACACTTATTTCTAAAAATCAATAAGCAGAGTTTTAAAAAAAACAACACATGAGCATCAGTGTAAGAAGCATAATCATTCTTAAAAGAACTTCTTTGTATTCCACCTTTCTCTACCCATAAGCAATAACAACAAAAAGAAAACCAAGAGAATGTTACCCTCCACATGCCACCAGCTTTATTATCTTTGTGGAACTTAAGTCTGCTAAGAATATATAAGAAATCATTTTCTCTCTGAATTTTTAGGGAATATCCACCTATCACTTCAGATCAACAAAGACAACTCTATAAGAGAAGTTTTGACACTGGCCTGCAGGAATACAAGAGCCTACAAGCAGAACTTGATGAGGTCAATAAAGAACTCTCTCGTCTGGATAAAGAACTGGATGACTATCGAGAAGAAAGTGAAGAGTACATGGTAAATTCAAACCTGATAATTAGATATTACATAGAATTTTATTCTAGTCTATGGAGCTACATTATCCTTTATACTAGTATCGATACAGATTTTGCTAGTAATTACCAAACTAATTTCATTGAATAGTAATTGAAATCTAAGTCTTCCAAGTCTTTTTGAAATGGAAGAGTGTACTAATGTAGTTAAGATTTATAAAAAAATAATCTGTACATATATCCCTTCCTGTTTAAAAGAAAATAGTTATCTTACTTTTTCTATTTATAAACAGAAAAGAGTTTACTATTTCTGTAAAAAAAAGAGTTCACTCTTTCTGTAAAAAAAAAAAATTCAAATAATACAGAATGGTATACAGAAAAATAGATTGCCTTAAATTTTTTCAACCAAAATATTAGTTGTTAAAATGTCCCCTCCATACAGAAGTGTACCTAGAAGTAATCTTTGATAAAGAATCATAAGTTTTACTTGTGTCCTTCCTGCTTTTTTTTTTTTTTTTTTTACTCAGCAGTAGTTTGTGGCTTGTCTTTATGTTTCCCTTTGATCACCTGTCTTGGGGGAGTGTTTGTTCATGTAAGGTCACCCTACTTCTTAAGCCTCCTCTCTGTGTTATCCTCTTTGGAAGGAAGTCACTCTGCATAGATCACACCTAAGAAATCAGGGAATTATGCTCCATCTCTTTAAAGGCAGTATACCTACACAAGTTATTTGGAATTTGTCTGCACAGGAAATTTGTCACTTCCATTTGCTTAATCATTTATATCAGTGTAGACGCGGGGATATCTGTTCTAAACTTTAGCTTACAATCCAAAATTGCTTAGTTGTGTTGCTCGAGCTGCTTTAGCGAGGACCACTGGGAACTCTTTCAGTCGCCTCTGGTGTTTCTTTGACCTACTCCCATCGTTGTGAAGGTTTCTCTTTTTAAATATTTTCTGACATTGCTTATATTCTGCTGTTTTATTCAA
Source organism: Cervus elaphus (assembly GCF_910594005.1). NCBI lineage: Eukaryota > Metazoa > Chordata > Mammalia > Artiodactyla > Cervidae > Cervus > Cervus elaphus. Next base: position 13,568,361 of record NC_057839.1, on the reverse strand, counting down.
CAGCAGTTTATGATTATCAACAGCAGTTTATGGAACACAATGGAAATCTGAAAAGCATTAATGTGCTTAATTTTTTTTAATGAGTCTTTATCAATAATAAAGATGTACTTGCTGAGAAAATATGTGTTAAAAAATAACTTTGTTATTTTCAATTTCGTGATTGTACCATAATGTACTTAATAGTCATTCTCTATGAATAGACTTTTAAGTATGTCTCCCTCCCCATTCCCCCCACCTGCCCCTGCTAGTGAACCTACACTGGTGAGCCTCTTCAGCCTTGTGCACTTACCTGCTTATCTGCTGGGACGAATTCCAGTATGTGGAATTACTGAGTGAGAGGTTATGTACGTGTAAACTTTTGTTGCAAAACTACCCTCCAGCAAGATGATATCAACTGTATTCCCCCCTAGTAGTGCTCTAGAGGGCTTCTGTGACCCACATCTCACTAACATTTTATGCCTGAAAAATGACTGCCTTGTGTCTTACATACCAGTATTTAAACTTTTCTTTTTAAATCACATCATGTACTTATTGGAACTTCATAGTCCTTTTATGAAATACTTTTTGCCGTTTTTAATTGTGGTGATCTGCTTTCTGGTTTTGAAGTATTTGCTTTTTATGTAGTTTATTTATTGCTTTCTTTTATGTCTTCTCTATGGTACTGTAAACCTTCCTCAATCCATTTAATGTTTATTCACTGTTATGTGTGCTTGATGTAGAAGTGCTGAGGTTAGAAAGGTAAATCATGTTTCTACCGTCAAAGAGCTCATGTTAAAAAAAGAGAAACTGACACCTAACAAGTTAAACAGTGGTACTAACGTCATATTTACAGTATGTATAGACAGTACTGTAACTAAGTGCTCCGAGAAGGAATAAAGTCTGCTGAAAGCCTGGAGAGTTGAGGGGAGGCTTCACTGAGAGGTAACTCTGGCAGATTCTCCAGACAGCAGGGGAGGTACATGAGAACCTCATGAGTACAGCTATAAGGGGAACACAATGGAAATCTGAAAGCATTAATGTGCTTAATTTTCTTTTAAGGAATTACAAGTGAGGGGCACTGGAATGATAGGAGACTAGATCAGTAGAGAATTTAATGGGGTGCTTATATCAATTTTATTATGGTAATGGGATCAGAGCTGTGCTTTATGGGGTCCACGTGGTGTGCGGACTGGCATGGGGAGAGATGAGAGTCACAGAACAGGGAGTTACCTGCTGGTGTGAACGCAACGTGAGAAGCATCTTAATGTCATAAATTTCCCGTAACTGGATTCCTTCAGGCCCTCCCACTGACCATAAGGGTTTTGAGAACTTTTAAGACTTCTTTATTTTAACTCCTTATATTCTTGTCATAAGCTGATAGTTTTTGCTCCAAAGTATAACATCAGGAGTGTTACTTTTGAAAGAGAAAATGCCCCACTAAACACATTCCTTTGTTTCTTATTAATAGGCTGCTGCCGACGAGTACAATAGACTGAAACAAGTTAAGGCAGTAAGTATCCTAGATTGTAAGATTCTTTTAGGAAGACCTTTTCTAGTATGTGTCTTTCATTTAACCTTTAGAATGACTCTGGATACCTTTAGAGAACTTTAGATACTCTGATCCCTTGTCACACATACGATGATTGTAGACTAAAGGCCCTATAATTGCAAGATGAAAACTATAAGAAGTTGGAACTTAAAAAAAATAAAACAAGTAAAAAAGGAAGTTGGAACTGGAATTTCAGTTTGCAGCTACAAGCAACACTGATTGAAAAAAATTTTTTTTTAGGTTGAAGTGCACATACATAAAAGTACACAGATCATAAGTATACAGCTTGGCAAACCTTCACAAAGCAGCCACACACCTTTGTACTTGCACCCCTTGAAATACATTTCCTGGTACCCTCTGGATGCTCATCCAATTTACACTTACCTCAGAGGGAGCCACCATCCTAATTTATAACATCATGGATTAGTATTGCCTATTTTGAACTTGGCACAAATGGAATCATAGAGTGTGTAAGTTGTGTGTGATTTTTAAAAGTATCTATGCACATGGGCACACATTTGCTAGGTATATACATAGGCATGAAATTGGAGGATCATTGAGCAATGGGGATCCAGCCTTGTCAGCAGTGTCCCTGGTTTGTACCAGTTTATAGATTCCTGTTGCTCCGTATTCTTGTCAACACTTGGCATCATCAGTCTTTTTTTTTTTTTTTGATCACACTACACGGCCTGTGGGATCTGAGTTCCCCAACCAGGGATTGAACCTGGGTCCTCAGCAGTAAAAGCGCAGAGTCCTAACCTCTAGACGACTAGGGAATTCCTAGAAATTCATGAATTTAAATTCAAGACTTCAGGGACTTCCCTGGTGGTCCAGTGGTCAAGTTTCTGAGCTTACAATGCAGGGGGCCCAGGTTCAATCCCTAGTCAGGGAACTAGATCCCACATGCCACAACTAAGAGTTCACTTGCCTCAACTAAAACTTGCACATGCCACAACTAAGACCTGATGCAGCTAGATAATGTTTTTTTAATTCAAATGTTTAAAGGTGTATATAGTAACATTTCCTGTCTCATTTCCCATTTATCCAGCTTCCTTATTCTAAATCAATCCATATAACCAGTCTCTTGCTTTACTGATTTTTTTTTTCCAAGATCATGTGTTAGCCAAAAAGGCCAATACACTTTCTTGATGACTTTCCAAATCATTAGAAATGAGTGTATCCTTTGTAAAACTCGTGTTAGAAGATATGATTGAGCAGAGAGAGTCAGCTGCTCATGTGGTTAGAGACGCTGCCAGATGCCTTGTTCATTTAACACTCCTTGCAATTCTGTATGACTAATATTCCCTTTTTGTTGCTGTTGTTCACCATGCCTTCCCAGCAGCTAATACATAACTCATTTTTATTTTGTTAAACTTACTCGATTCTTTTCCCCCTCTTTTTTTTAGTCAGCAGATTACAAAAGTAAGAGGAATTACTGTAAACAGTTGAAGAGCAAATTGTCACACATTAAGAAGATGGTCGGAGATTATGATCGACGGAAAACATAAGACGGCAGACGCCACATTGTTGGAAAGGTTAAGAAGTATCTGACTGACATCTCTGCAATGTTGTCAGGAGTCAAAATGACTTTGGGCTCTAACCCGGGAGGCCAGATCTCTGTGATCATTACAGAGTTTTGGTAGCTTTAATATCATCAGTATTGAAGCAGTTTATAAATAGCTTTTGATAATCAACTGGGCTGAACACTCCAACTAAGGATTTTACGCTTCAAACATTGGTTCTTGTGTTAAGAACTGCTATTTGAGGTTTTTAAACTTTTCAGGAAGGCCCTGGAGTGGACTGTGCTGTGAACTTTCACATCCTGGGCAATCAGGTCTTCATACCTAAGTGTGTGCTCATTGGGTCTTGTAGGGGGTAGTTTAATCCTCCCTGAATTCTCCCTTCAGATAACTGTTACTTATAAATAAATAATCATTCATTTTCAGATAAGGAAATGGGCCCTTGCAATAAAGTCTGAAGTGAAACTGCTTGTTGGCTAGCTTGCAGTTTTGGTTAAGTCTATTTTATGACTCTGTTGATAAAGTCCCCAACCTTTTCCTATTTTAGCTACTATGAATACTGAATTCTACCAACCTCTCTATTGATTTTTTTTTTTTTCCCCTGTGTATAAATGCTTAAGAACTTTTTATTTCATGTTATCCTGGTAATAAAGATCATGTAAATGTAACAAATGTATGAAATTTGAAGATTGTTCAAATTTTATTTTTTATGTTTACTTTTGAAAAATCAAAGTTTAAACCTACTGGTTAGAATTTTGTTGTGTATTTTTAAAAGCTTTTTATCTTTTATGGTTTACATACTTTTTTAAAGCCAACTAGGTGTTTCCTTTTTATCAAAGCATCCAATTACATTTATAATTCAATTCTGACTTGAACTGTATCTTTTGGGAATGTTCAAGTTTGTACATATTTTATAATTATTAAACCTGGTGTTTTCTTTCCATAATGTACCTTTTTGACATCATTAGTGCTGTTAATATTAAGCTGTGGAAAACTATACTCGGAAGTTGTATCTGTTGTTGTTTTAAATTATTTTGGGTGCTGTGCTGGTTGGTAGTATCCTAAATCCTTTGGCAAACAGAAGGCTGACTTGTCTGGAAATGGAATCCAATATCGTAAAGCACCAATCTATTTCAAATGGTGCCCTTTAATTCTCAGCATTTTTTTTAATTAAGAATTTTCCTGGTAAAGTAAAATTAGCTGATAATACTGGATATTTAGCTAACCAAATTGACTGTGATTATCCCCTCAGTTTAGAACTCTCATTTAAATATATTGTTTTTAATATATTAGTCTGAATCATTTTCCAAAGATAAACTTTTAAATAAGGTTTCCATTGTAACACTGACTCAGTTCTTCAAGTTGAAAAAATTCTTAATTTTCTGTGTATTGCACATGCTTACTACGGAAGGTAATAATTTGTTTTTCATGCCTTTTGGAGTCATGCCAAATAGTAAGGACTCTCTTGAGCAACTTAATAGATTTTTTTGTGTGTGTTAAAATTTAAACTCTTTATTCTAGGAAGTCAGCATATTTAGTTTATGAAGGCACGTTTAGCCAGTGTTGTGGTGAAACAAAACTATTCAGCTGAATGCAGAAAAATCAAGTAGCATGAGTTTGTGTTATAAAATTGTGCCATAAAATTGGACTTTGAAAGTTTAAAAAATCGTTTTTCAAATGTGGTACTTACACTATTGACCACTCCAGGAGTCAGGATCAGGATGGAGGGGAGTGTTGGCTTTCCCAACCAAGGGTAGAACCTGTGCCCCCTGCAGGGGAAGTGCGTAGTCCTAACCAGTGGTGGTGGTGGTGGTTTAGTTGTTAAGTCGTGTCCAAGTCTTTTCTACTCTATGGACTGTAGCCTGCCAGGTCCCTCAGTCCATGGGATCTCCCAGGCAAGAATACAGAAGTGGGTTGCCATGCCCTTCTCCAGGGCATCTTCCCGATCCAGGGATTGAACCCAGGTTTCCTGCATTGCAGGTGGATTCTTTACCAACTGAGCCTCCAGGGAAGCTCTCCTAACCACAGGACTGCCAGGGAATTCCCCTGGGGGATTGGCATTAACCAGTGGGATATAATTTTGAAAAACTACTCAGGCAGTTTTCTAGTCTGAAAGATGGAGGTTTAGATTAGAGTTCAGAGATCTCTTCCATCTCTGATCTTCTGTGGTTATGTTTGCATTCTGCTTTCTGCTATAAACCACTGTTCCAAAGATTTTGTTGAAAAAACACATGGTTTATCTGATGAGAATTCACACTCTCATCAGTGATTCCCTTACATGTGTGATTCTGGATTACAAGTAGATAAGATTAATGTTTTAATTTCTTTTTATTTTGAAAAATTTAAAGAAACCCAGAAAACTATGAACATTTAAACCCACCACCCAGAAATAACAAGTGTTAATATTTTGTCATATGTGCTTTGTATTTTTTGAATAAAACTATTAAGTATTTGTAGTAACAGTTGCATAGTATACACATATATGGAATCTAATTTAATCTTTATGATAGCCTTCTGACATAACCATTTCTCATTCTCATTTTACAGATAAGGAAACTAATGATTTGATAGGTTAATTGGTCCATTGTCTCATTAGCAAGTGACTAAACTAGGATTGGGATGATCTGTTGGAATATTACCTTCTATATTCCCATTCTAGGTTGACTTTGTTAATAAATCAGTGGGTTGGATAAGGTTGGATTGTTCTGTCTGTTGTTATTAATCCTGTTATAAATTTGAGTGCATTTTATACTTGACCCTTGAACAACTTGGGTTTGAACTGCGTGGGTCTATTTATGTGTGGATTTTTTTTTTCATTGAACACATACTATATGATCCAAGAATGCAGAGGGCCAACTGTAAGGTTATATGTGGATTTTTGACTGCTTGAAGGATCAGCACCCCCAGCTCCCTCGTTGTTCAACAGTTATCTGTACTTTTAATTAGCATAAGGTGCTTCATGTAGAAGATCTGCAGTATCTGTGAATGTCTGAATGGATATGCCTATGTAAAGAAGAGTCAGGGCAGAAAACCGCTTTAACCATGATTCCAGGGATCTTAAGTTGAGGTTGAAGCAGACAATCTCCCTGCTTCAGAGTTGGGATAGAAGTGTCTCCCATCTGTTGTTCAGTCACTCATTTGTGTCTGACTCTGACCCCTTGGACTGCAGCACACCAGGCTTCCCTGTTCTTCACTGTCTCCCAGAATTTGCTCAAACTTGTGCATTGATTCAGTAACGCCATCCAACCATCTCATCCTCTGTTGTCCCCTTCTCTTGCCTTCAATCTTTGCCAGCATCAGGGTCTTTTCCAAAGAGTTGGCTCTTCACAACAGGTGGCCAAAGTATTGGAGCTTCAGCTTCAGCATCAGTCCTTCCAATGAATATTCAAGCTTGATTTCCATGAGGATTGACTGATTTGATCTCCTTGGTGTCCAAGGGAATTTCAAGAGTCTTTTCCAGAACCACAATACAAAAGTTCTTTGGCTCTCAGCCTTCTTTATGGTCTAACTCTCACATCCATACGTGACTACTGGAAAAATCATAGCTTTGACTATACAGACCTGTTTCAGCAAAGTGATGTCTCTACTTTTTAATATGTTGTCTCCGTTTGTTGTCGCTTTTCTTCCAAGGGGTAAGCGTCTTAATTTTGTGGCTGCAGTTACTGTCCACAGTAATTTTGGAGCCCAAGAAAAAAAAAAATCTGTCACTGTTACCACTTTTTCTCCATCTATTTGCCATGAAGTGATGGAACCGGATTCCATGATTTTAGTTTTTTGAATTGAGTTTTAAGCCAGCCTTTTCATTCTCCTCTTTCACCTTCATCAGCAGCTCTTTAGTTTCTCTTTGCTTTCTGCCATTAGAGTGGTATCATCTGCATATCTGAGGTGGTTGATATTTCTCTGGGCAATCTTAATTCCAGTTTGTGTTTCATTCAGCCTAGCATTTCACATGATGTACTCTGCATAGAAGTTAAATAAGCAGGGTGACAATATACAGCCTTGACGTACTCCTTTCCCAATTTTGAACTGGTCCATTGTTCCACGTCCAGTTCTAACTATTGCTTCTTGGCCTGCACACAGGTTTCCTAGGAGACAGGTCAAAGTGATCTGGTATTCCCATCTTTTTAAGAGTTTTCCACAATTTCTTGTGATCCACACAGTCAAAGGCTTTAGTGTAGTCAATGAAGCAGAAGTAGATGTTTTTCTGAAATTCTCTTGCTTTTTCTGTGATCCAGCAGATGTTGGCAATTTGATCTCTGGTTCCTCTGCCTTTTCTAAATCCAGCTGTACATCTGGAAATTTTCAAAGGCTCAGCTGGAGGAATCTAAACTGAATATGCTGGCAGCTCATGGTTTTAATAAATTAGATGAAGGACATATATGACATCTTTTTCTACTGTGAATAGTTTTCATAAACAAAAATACCTAAGTAACTTGGGTAGTTTTTAGAAAATGCGTGAAAATAACCCCACTTTGGAGTTAGAACATGGACACACAACTAGGATGATTTTTGTGACTGCAAAACATGGAAGGGTGTCTCCCCCAAATTCCAGTTGCTGCCACAGGACCGCTTGCTGTTCCTGCATATGTTGTCCTATTATTGTTGCTTTGCTGTTGTTCAGCCGCTAAATTGTGTCCAACTCTTTGCAACCCCATGCAGCACGCCAGGCTTCCCTGTCCTTCACTACCTCCTGGAGTTTGCTCAAACTTATGTCCATTGAGTTGCCAGGTGACTTTGGACAAATTACTTAGCCTTCCTATACCTAGTTTGCTTGTATGTACAAAAGATACTTGTATCTAAATCATGGTTGTTATGAAGGTAGTTAATGTGTGACTTAAAACAGTCCTTGTCAAAAAGTAAATAATAAATATGGCCAGTTACACCTATTTTCCAAAGCCAAATGGTGAAACTTTAAACAAGTTTTTGAAAGTAAACTCGGTTTTAAAAGTACATGTACATGTATCATCCCCATCCTGCATACTTGGTGTGTGCTGAGTACAGCTCTACAGTGTAAATTCTTTTTAATTTTAGGCAGATAACTGCGTTAGGTTTGGCATTGTGATCATTCACAGGTAACGAACAAATGCTTTAAAAGATGGTATAGAGTTAACATCAAGATAAAGATTGTTAGATACTCATAAGCAATTCTGGAGGTTTTTAATGAGTCTGAATGATTGAGGTTCCATCTAAAGGTATTGCAGTAGGCAGATTTCACCTCTCCCAGTCTTTGTACACTTTGAATTTCAGCTTGATCCACTGGCTGAATCATTTACAAATTTCCTAACTCTGTGGATTGTGTCCAGCCACCCATGGGCAGAGAACAGATTGTTCCATTATTTAAAGTTGCTCCTTAGTTTTACAAATTGAAACATTTGGCTAGGTTGTATAATTTCTTTTTACTACCACTTTGTACACAAAATATTATGTTAGTCATAATAATGGCAAAAGATTGCCATGGATTTATGCTTTTTTGTTTTGCCTTAATACCATTCCTACTTGAGCTAAGATCTGAGATTGAAACATCTTTAGAGGAGAGTGAACTTCACAGTTGTGAAAAGCTTGAATAATTCAGCCTCCTGTCCACAAATATACTTTAATTTAAATTTATTGGCAAATCCTCTGTCCTTTTCCTGGTTTTCCACAAAGTCTTCCCAGTCAGCTGGATAGTAAACATAAAGGAGAAGCTTGGGGCTTGGGTTGTAGCTGTTTGTCCTATAGGTGTGTATCCCATCTTGAAACAGAATAGCCATTCAGAACAGAGGGAGAGACAGGAAAAGTGTGGAGTTTGTGGAAGGAAAGGAGGGAGGGAGGGAGGAGATTAAGACGGAAATGAAAAGGGTGGAGTTTGTATATAGAGTCTTAGAGTCAAACATGTGGAGGAAGGCAAAGATGGAAGCCAACTGTCACTGGGAATCAGTACTGCTGCTGCTGCTGCTAAGTCGCTTCAGTAATGCTAATTTCCTTTAATGACAACAACAGAACTAAACAATAAGACCTTTTCTTCTGGGGATAAATGAAAGGAGCTGCTTATGGAGTTGCCACTATATGATGTGTAAGCCCTTGCAGGGTAGGTAGAAATAACACCATTTTATAGATCAGACTTGAGTTGTGACTTGCTTGAGGTCAACCAACTAGTATGGCAGAGCCTGAGTTTTAATTCAAGTCTGTTCTTTCCCCTACTATGCAGGATGGCTTCTGTTTATGTTTTTCAAGGGGAAGAATACAGGGAAAGATTTTAGCACCTATATAACAAAGCACTATAGGCAGCAGAGGGGAAGCATGTGGTGATGGGAACCAAAGAGTCTCCTGCAGTTCTTTTCTCCTCTTCTTTCCTGGGCATAATTCTTTCCTGCTGCTCTCCATTTCTCCTGTGTGTATTAGCAGATATCTCAAACAACTTCTCCAAAATTGAACTGATCTTACCAACCCCTTGCCCTCAGAGTAACTGCAACTCCAACATTTCAGTTGCTCAGCAACAAACCTTCAAGTCACTGGTTCTTTTTTCATAATACACATCCAGTCTATTGACAAGAGTAAGATTCCAGCCATTTCTCACTGGCTGGGCTGCCATACTATGGGTAGTCCAAGCCATCATCATCCCTCCAAAGCTCCTTCAGTGCTTTGAGGCTTTCACTTCTGATTTCAGTCTCCACCACTCGTCCCCTCTTCCCCATGCCCGCCTGGAAAACACCAGTGTGATTCCACCCCAGGGCCTTTGCACTTACAGCTCCCTGTCCCTGCGGAGATCTTTCCCTGAGTATCATTGTGGTTAACTTCCTCCCTCATTCTGAACATGGTTCAACCGTCTTCTCTGTGAGGACTCTTCTGACCACGCTGTTTTAATATTCCTCCCCTTCCCCTTCCGCAATGGGCCGAATCTTAGTTCCCTGACCAGGGATGGAATCCGCGCCCCCCTGCAGTGGAACTTTTGCAGTGGAAGTCGTAACCGCTGGACCACCAGGGAAGTTCCCCGAGTTTCCTGTCCGTGTCCGTGTTAGTCGCTTAGTCGTGTCCGACTCTTTACGACCCTATGGACTATAGCCCGCCAGGTTCCTCTGTCCATAGGAATTCTGCAGGCAAGAATACTGGAGTGGATTGCCACTTCCTTCTCCAGGGAATCTTCCTGACCCAGGGATCGAACCCATGTCTCCCGCATGGCAGTTCCCTGAGCACCTATTTTAAACCGTAACCTTTTCCCGCTCCCCTGGTGGCTTTGATGGTAAAGAATCCGCCTGCAATGCGGAAGATCTGGGTTGGATCCCTGGATAGGGAAGAGCCCCCGGAGAAGGCAATGGCTACCCACTACAGTATTCTTGCCTGGAGAATTCCATGGACAGAGGAGCTTGGCGGTCTACAATCCATGGGGTCGGAAAGAGTAGGACACTACCGAGCGATAACACTTTCACTTTCCTCTTCCTTGCTTCATTTTTCTCTATGGCACGATCACCATTTGATACAGTATGTTTTTCTTCACAACGTCATGAGGGCACGGATTTTTATCAGTTTTTCACTGCTATTTCCTCAGTACTTAGAACTGTATCAGCCCCAAAGTAAGTGCTCAATAAATATTTGTGGCTTTTAGCGCGGGCAGCAGAGACGTTCCGGAAAACCGCGGCACTGCAAGTTGGCTCAGCTGAGACTGCCGCTGTGGTCATCCAGTCCTCAGATCCTGTTGGACGGCTACCAGGCCTCCGATTTTCCAACAGCGAATGGCCACCACTCTCCCCTCCTCTTCGTGAATAGCGAGAAGGGCGCAGGAGGCCCTTCCGGCACCCAAAGTCAGTACAAGGTTGCCCGGCCAGTGAGCGCCCGGCTCCAGCAAGCGCCACTCCCAGCAACCGGAACGTTTGCGCGTCGCCACCGCGCGCGGCGGAAGGACTTCGGCGGAGCACTTAGAGCGGATTGAGCTGAACTTCCGGCAGAGCAGAGCTCTGCAGGACAGGTAAGTCAGTGGTAGAGGTTTTCCCGGAGCTGAGGCGGGGACCCGCCACCTGGGAAGCAAGGCAGCGGGAGGGGCTTTGGCGGCTGGGAGCGGAGACTGAATGACCCCGAACTGCCTCATAGGGAAGAAGGGTGTGTGGGAGCGTGTGGAGAAGGAGGAGGAGAATTTCCGTCTGTGAAGCCGCATAGAAGCATCTATCTAGGGCAGCAGTTTGGAGAGTGACTCTTTCCCTAAGGCAGGGCGCAAGTTTGGTACTTGTGGCTCTGGGTTCTAGCTTGTGACCATCTGTGTGGCCTCAATAGAGTTACCAACCTCTGAGCCTTGAGGTCCACACCTGAAAAGCAGAACTGTTATCACCCTTGCCTTTCTCAAAGCGCTTGGCAGGGTTAGGTGTGAGGGAAAGCTTCATAAATTGCGATGTTTGGTGCAAATCTCATTGTTTATAGCATTCTGAGCTCATGTGAAGGAATCACACCACCAGGCTTCTGAGGGGAGTGGCTTTGCTGGGGTGGATTCCCAGCGATATTTGTAAGAAGGTGTACTATTCTGTCATAGGTAGTTGAAGATGCTGCTTAAGAGGTTACCAAGTACATCTTTCTCCAGGCTGCATAAATCCCTTCTCTATTTACTGCATGCATTGTAAACATCCAGCTTCCCTTGGAACATCTGCGGTTATGAGGATCTTATTACCTCTGTCCTATCCCTGTAATTTCCCATTGCAGTCAGTTCAAATTAAGAAATTCTTGTATGCAGTGAGCCAGAGGTGTTCCTTATTGCAGCTTCTGCTCACTGGTTCTCAACGTTGTTTCTGAACTTTCAGGGAATTAAAAGTTATAAACTAAAAATAAAATACTTTAAATATTGATGTGATGAACGGCAGTAACCACATCTTTAAGAATTTAAGCTTTTGATTTTTTATATTCACGATAAATACAAACACACCTCCATGGAAGATCAAAATGTTCAGTTTAGTCGCTGCATGCTGTGTTACTACAGTCATCATTAAGCCTATAAGGCACCAACATAAGTGTGTTAAAAAGGCACAGATGACAAAATTAAGTCATTTCTTGTTATTTCAGTATACTAAAGTGGAACACTTGATCTCCTGAAACAACTGAATCCACAGAAGTTTAGTAAACAATATCTGATTGTAGCAGGTGCCGAGAAAGCAGTGATGCCATAAAGGCAGTTTTCAATTTATCAATAGATTTTAATTCCAGAAGTTCATTTATAAAAGTCTACATTTATTTGGATTTTTAAAGTATATTTTACTGTAGAACAATGAAATAAATGGAGAGTAGTGTGAAAGTGAAAATGTTAGTTGCTCAGTCATGTCTGACTCTTTGTGACCTAATGGACTGTAATCTGCCAGGCTCCCCTGTCCGTGGAATTCAGGCAAGAATGCTGGAGTGGGTAGTCATTTGCTTCTCCATGGGATCTTCCCAACCAAGGGATTGAGCATGGATCTCCTGCATTGCAAGCCGATTTTTTACAGTCTGAGCCACCAGGGAAGGCCAAATGGAGAATGGGTCTTGGTTATTGTCCTTATCACAAAAGTTAATCTTTTCCCCTGCCAGTGATGGGATTTGTTTTGTCCTTAATGTCTTGGCACTTAGGATTCCTTTGATTCTTCATTTGTGAAAAAAGGAAATGGAAAGTGAGAATGTAAGATGGAGAGGGAGATTCCATTGGGGAGGGTGGAGGTGTGAATGTGATGGGTGTTTATTACTTGGTTATGGTTAATAGAGTGGCTTCCTAGGTGGCTCAATGATAAAGAACCTGCCTGCCAATGCAAGAGGTATGGGTTCAATCCCTTGGTGGGGAAAATCCTCTGGAGAAGGAAATAGCAACCCATTCCAGTATTCTTGCCTGGGAAATCCCATGAACAGAGAAGCCTGGCGGGCTACAGTCCATGGGAATGCAGAATCCAATGTGACTTAGCGACTAAACAGCAACAAAGTGTTAATAGATGCCTCCCAACACCAATTTTGTCCCTGATTATTAAAAAAAATACACTTTCATATTGAAAATATGAAAATACAGAAGAGAAGAAACAAAAACCCAATCATCCTTAACCCTAACATCCACTCAAAACCATTTGTCCTATTTATTAAATTACTAAATAGTTCCATTTTCTTTTAATAGTTGAGGTTATAGTGTAGGTTTGCCATTGTATTGTTTTAAAAAATTATCCTGGCTGTCCATTGGTTACGACTCTGCCTTCCAATGCAGGGGGTGCAGGTTTGATTCCTGGTGGGATAACTAAGGTCCCATGTGCCATGGAGAGTGACCAAAAATTTTTAAATAAATAGATTTTAAAAAATTATGAACCATAAGCATTTATCACTTATGAATAATAATAAATTTTATTAAGTTTGATGATGAGAAAATTCACGCAGGCACAAAGGTGGAGAGGTAGTAAATGAATCACCATGTATCTATCACTCAGTGATAAGAAGCAGCAGTTGGAACTAACGTTGTTTCATCTATACCTGTACTCACTTCACATAATTCTGTGGTTCTGTCCTATGACACATCTTTAATGCATTTTTATTTTTTATTAATTGTAAAGAGAAGCTTATTTATATTGGTGCCAACTTTGAGCATAAATATTTGCATTCTTTCTTGGGGGTATGAAAAAGTTCCACGAGGATTTAAATGAATGAATGATTGCATTCAACTACAATTATTGAATAAATTGCAAAGAATAATATGACTTTGCAGTCCGAGTTTTCTTTTTTTTACTTTGTATGTTTATTTCCCTCTCTTTATTTTTCAAATTTAATTATATACATCTCGTGACTATCATCTTTAATAAATTCACAGTCTAATGACTTTTTTACAATATGTAAGGTACAAAATGGATGAAGAGCCTGAAAGAACTAAGCGATGGGAAGGAGGCTATGAAAGAACATGGTAAGTAGGGCATTATTACTCTCTTCCCTTTTAGATGTTGTTTTAGGCTTTTTTCTTTCCCACAACACTTTCAAAGTATATTTTACACATGTTAAAATTCATCTGTTTCTTATGTATAATTCAGTGATTTTTAGAAATCTTCAGGGCTGTGCAAACATCAACATAAACCAGTTTTAGAACATTTTTACCATTCCAATAATATCCCTCACGTCCATATACAATTAATTCCATTTCCACCTCTAGTCCTAGGCAACCATTAATCTATGTACTTTCCGTCTTTTTAGATTGGCCCTTTCTGGACATTTCATGTAAATGTAATCATATAATATGTGGTTAGTTTTGTCGGACTTCTTTAACTGAACATGCTGTTTTTAAGTTCAACCTTATTGTAGCATGTATAAGTAATTTATTCCTTTCTACTGCTGAATGGTATTCTGTTATATGGCATAATATGCCATATTTTTTATTCATCCTTTCTCCATTTGATGGACATTTAGATTGTTTATAATGTTTGGCTGTTATGAATAATGTAGCTGTGAATATTCAGGTGCAGATCTTTGTGTGGACATGTTTTCGTTTCTCTTGGGTTAATAAAATTTTAGCTTATCTTTTCAAACAATTAAATATTTCCTATAGGGAGATTCTTAAAGAAGATGAATCAGGATCACTTAAAGCTACAATTGAAGACATTCTTTTCAAAGCAAAGAGAAAAAGGTATGTAACCTTTCTGTGTGTGTTACAGAGGTAAAATATACTCCTTTAAGGGTTTTTGTCTGCCTCTGCCTACTCCTCAGTACTTCATTTGAGCTGTGTTTCAGAGAACCTGACTTACAACCTTTTACATAGGGGGGTAGACCCAACAACCTAATGCCGCATCAGGGAAATTCATCTTCAGGGTTTATTTAAAATGTACATAATTATATGCATCCCATAAGTTAATGATTTACTTCCCTAGAAACGAGCACTTTAGTTGAAAAGTAGTTGTAATGATCTTTCATGTAGTATATGATACTTCCTTAAAACCTTTGCATAATTTTAACAGGGTATTTGAGCACCATGGACAAGTTCGACTTGGAATGGTATGTTATTCTTTTTCCCTTTACTGGTACAGAACTAGTTTGAGTTACACAAACATTCTGGCTCAAATAGAATAAACTTTTTAAAGGAATATATTAAAAATATATGTGTAGAATATGTAAATGCTAAGGGCCGTTTTTACTTGTTGGTCAAAAATGTATTTGAAAATTGTTCTTATTTATTTGTTTTGTTTATTTGGGGGATTTTATTTTTGGTAGATGCGCCATCTATATGTGGTAGTAGATGGATCAAGAACAATGGAAGACCAAGATTTAAAGCCAAATAGACTGACATGTACATTAAAGGTATACTAAAATTATTCTGATTTGTATTACATGTGAGGAAGGATGCTGAATTCTAAAAGAAATGTTTTTAAAGAATGCAGTCATTTTTTTTTTTTTTTTGAGGTAATGCAAGCTATAGCTAAGTAGAAGTGCTATTCTGGATTGCTTACCAAAATCATATACCAAAATCGCTAATTATTTATGCTCTTAAATTCCACTCCATGTTAGGATCTTGCTTCATCAGTTATTCCTTTTCTTTATTGAATCTTCATTCTCCTTTGACTTACTTGAATTAATCTCCTCAGCTTATAAATACATTCAGATTATTCCTAACTTATTCAAACCCATCTTCAGTTTTGCTCATTTTCCTGTTTATCTTTTTTGGGTCTTTTTCTTGTTTAGATTGTTTCTGTCTTACATGTCTGAATGGTTCCATCTTTTAAGGCTGAGCTTAAACCTGTCTCATCACTTACCACTTCAAATTCAATTTTATTTAATATTTTAATTTTTATGTTTATTTAATATTTTAAAATGTATTGTTTTACTTATTAATTTTATTACTTAACATTTTTTAAAAATTTGTAAGCTTAAAAATCATAAGAAATAATGCTTAATAAATAGATTTCACAAAACCTGTTCTCTGTTGCTATTTTGCTGTTACCTAGTTTTTTCTTTTTGTTTTCTTTGAACAGTTGTTGGAATACTTCGTAGAGGAATATTTTGATCAAAATCCTATTAGTCAGGTATGTAGATAAGTGATATAATTCAGAACTAACATCCTGATATTACTGCCAAATATAATGTATTTTTTAAAACATTGGACATATATTCTATCACTTATTAAGTTATTCAGATTGTATACAAGTTACTGCAACACTTGTCAATGAAAAGCAAGATAACTCTAGAAGTTAAACAATATACAGTGAACCCATAGCTAAATTTACGTCAAAAGTTTTTCACATGCTACTTATTCCTTTTTTAACTAGTCATTTATTTTAGTTACATACATTCTTATCAAGAAGAAGTAATTTAAGTTAATAATCATTTTTGTTTTTGTTTTGAGATTGGAATAATTGTAACAAAGAGTAAAAGAGCTGAAAAACTGACTGAACTCTCAGGTATGCATAAAATTACCTTTCTCGCACTCAAGGACTTTGCTTTATTTATCTAACCTTGTAACCCTGTTCATGAGGTTGCCTAATAAGCAAAACAAAACCTTCCTGCAGGCTGTCTCCAGTAAAACACTTTAAAAACCTTCTATTAAACTCTCTGTCTCTAAAATGGCCTGTTTTTTTTTTTTTAGGATTTTAGTTCCCCGACCAGGGATCAAACTTGTGCCCCCTGCAGTGGAAATGCAGTCTTAATTACTGGACCATCAGAGAAGTCCCTAAAATGAACTGTTTTAAATTGAGTTCTGCACAGTGATGAATAGTATTACAATGAATGTAAATGTTTATTCAGTCATGAAAGTATTAGGATAAAATTATTTTAACCATTCACAAGAGCCACTTAATCTTTTTTTAAAAACTATTTATTTCTTTATTTTTGGCTCTGCAGGGTTTTCACTGCTGTGCACAGGCTTTCTCTAGTTGTGGCGTGCAGG
Organism: Cervus elaphus; assembly: GCF_910594005.1. Taxonomy (NCBI): domain Eukaryota; kingdom Metazoa; phylum Chordata; class Mammalia; order Artiodactyla; family Cervidae; genus Cervus; species Cervus elaphus. The sequence goes on along the minus strand of NC_057839.1, from coordinate 13,551,491 downwards.
GGCTACTTCCTAGTTGCAGTGTGGGCTTCTCCTTGCGGTGGCTTCTCTTGTTGTGGAACAAGAGCCCTAGGGCATGAGGCTTCAGTAGTTGTGGCACACAGGGCTTAGTTGCCTGGAGGCGTGTGGGATCTTTCCAGGCCAGGGATGGAGCCCTTGTCCCCTGTGTGGCAAGCCAGACTCAACCACTGGAGCACCAGAGAAGTCCCTAAGTAAGATGTCTATCAAGTCTACATGACCCTCCTAGTTTGTAGTCTCAGCACAAGCTCCAAAGAGTGTTCTTATTGACCCTGGTTAAGATCTGCCCATCCATGTGCAGTCAAGTGGCTAAGAGAATGAAGTATTTTGTTGGTAGGCCTGGATTCCATGTCTCTGCTTAAAGTAGGATAGAAGCAGGATAAGTTCCACCTGTACCACGTCGTGTAAACTGGGTTATTATATAGTGAGGGAAGGATGGTTCCCCTAAGCAAAGGGTGTAGGGCCAACCCTCCTGCATGTTCCCTCCCCCTAGGTTAATAATAGTATTCTGTGGGTGCCTGAGAGGTAATATGTACAGAGATGAAAAATCCTCTGGAGATTCTTATGGGCCTCTTGAGAATACCCTCTCTTCCCCTGAACAAAATCACTGCTATAAACCACACTGAGAGTAATGTAAATATGCTTTTTTACTATACTCATAACACAATAGGAGATTAAAAAGTTTTTTGTATGGTGTAGTAGAAAGAAAAGTAGATAGAGAGCCATACGATCAAGGTTTGACTATTGGTCCTGCCATTGGGTAGGCATATGTCTTTCAGCAAATCATTTAACTTGTGTAGATTTGCTTATCAGTTGTGAAATGAAGGATTTGGACTTAGGTACTTTTCATTTCTAAAATTTATGATTCTAAGAATAAATACTTGATATATATAGCTGAACCTTGAACAAGTTGAGCATTAGGAGTGCTGACCCTCTGTATAGTTGAAAATCTGCTTATAACTTTATAGTTGGTCCTCTGTTTCCTTGGTTCCACATCTGAGAGTTCAACCATCTGCACATCATGTAGTACTGAAGTATGTACTTAGTGAAAAAAATCTGCATATAAGTAGATGTACATAGTTCAAACACTTACTGTTCAAGGGTCCAGAGTATATTAACTGTGGCAAATAGTTAATATTTTAATACTTACTCAAGTAAACAAGAACACCAAGAAGTTCCAAATGAATGAATGGGCAAAAAAAAAAAAACATAATTCATACCAGAATAAAAAGGAATTAAACAACTGTTTAAAAAGAAAATTTAAACAAACTAGTATTCAAAATACTAGTTTTGAGTCCAGATCTATGCCCTGACCAGTAATGCTGAAGAAGCTGAAGTTCAATGGTTCTATGACAACCTACAAGACCTTCTAGAACTAACACCCAAAAAAGATATCCTTTTCGTTATGGGGGACTGGAATGCAAAAGTAGGAAGTCAAGAAACACCTGGAGTAACAGGCAAATTTGGCCTTGGAGTAGAGATCGAAGCAGGGCAAAGGCTAATAGAGTTTTGCCAAGAGAATGCACTGGTCATAGCAAACACCCTCTTCCAACAACACAAGAGAAGATTCTACACATGGACATCACCAGATGGTCAACACCGAAATCAGATTGATTATATTCTTTGCAGCCAAAGATGGAGACGCTCTATACGGTCAGCAAAAACAAGACCAGGAGCTGACTGTGGCTCAGCTCATGGACGCCTTATTGCCAAATTCAGACTTAAATTAAAAAAAGTAGGGAAAACCACTAGACCATTCAGGTATAACCTAATCAAATCCCTTATGATTATACAGTGGAAGTGAAATATAGATTTAAGAGACTAGATCTGATAGACAGAGTGCCTAATGAACTATGGACGGAGGTTCGTGACGTTGTACAGGAGGCAGGGATCAAGACCATCCCCAAGAAGAAGAAATGCAAAAAAGCAATGGTTGTCTGAGGAGGCCTTACAAATAGCTGTAAAAGAAGAGAAGGAAAGGCTAAGGAAAAAAGGAAAAAAAATACCCATTTGAATGCAGGATTCCAAAGAATAGCAAGGAGAAATAAGAAAGCCTTCCTCAGCAATCAATGCAAAGATATAGAGGAAAACAATAGAATGGAAAAGACTAGGGATCTCTACAAGAAAATTAGAGATACCAAGGGAACATTTCATGCAAAGATGGGTTTGATAAAGGACAGAAATGGTATGGACCTAACAGAAGTGGAAGATATTAAGAAGAGGTGGCAAGAATACACAGAAGAGCTATACAAAAAAGATCTCCACGACCCAGATAATCAAGATGGTGTGATCACTCACTTAGAGCTAGACATCCTGGAATGCATAGTCAAGTGGGCCTTAGGAAGCATCACTACAAACAAAGCTAGTGGGGGTGATAGAATTCCAGTTGAACTATTTCAGATCCTAAAAATGATGCTGTGAAAATGCTGCACTCAATATGCCAGCATATTTGGAAAACTCAGCAGTGACCACAGGACTGGGAAAGGTCAGTTTTCATTCCAATCTCAAAGAATGGCAATGCCAAAGAATGCTCAAACTGCCACACAATTGCACTCATCTCACACGCTAGTAAAGTAATGCTCAAAATTCTCCAAGCCAGGCTTCAGCAATACGTGAACCGTGAACTTCAAGATGTTCAAGCTGGTTTTATAAAAGGCGGAGGAGTGAGAGATCAAATTGCCAACATTTGCTGGGTCATTGAAAAAGCAAGAGATTTCTAGAAAAACATCTATTTCTGCTATATTGACTATGCCAAAGCCTTTGACTGTGTGAATCACAATAAACTGTGGAAAATTCTGACAGAGATGAGAATACCTGAGCACCTGACCTGCCTTTTGAGAAATCTGTATGCAGGTCAGGAAGTGGAGCAACAGACTGTTTCTAAATAGGAAAAGGAGTATATCAAGGCTATATATTGTCACCCTGCTTATTTAACTTATATGCAGAGTACATCATGAGAAATGCTGGGCTGGATGAAGCAGAAGCTGGAATCAAGACTGCTAGGAGAAATATCAATAACCTCAGATATGCAGATGATACCACCCTATGGCAGAAAGTGAAGAACTAAAGAGCCTCTAGATGAAAGTGAAAGAGGAGAGTGAAAAAGTTGGCTTAAAGCTCAACATTCAGAAAACTAAGATCATGGCATCTGGTCCCATCACTTCATTGCAAATAGATAGGGAAACAGTGGAAACAGTGCTGCTGCTGCTAAGGCGCTTCAGTCACGTCCGACTCTGTGCGACCCCATAGACGGCAGCCTACAAGGCTCCTCCATCTCTGGGATTCTCCAGGCAAGAACACTGGAGTGGGTTGCCATTTCCTTCTCCAGTGCGTGAAAGTGAAGTCGTTCAGTCGTGTCTGACTCTTCGTGTCCCCACGAACTGCAGCCTTCCAGGCTCCTCCGTCCATGGGATTTTTCAGGCAAGAGTACTGGAGTGGGTCACCATTGCCTTCTCCAGTGGAAACAATGGCAGACTTTATCTTTTGGGGCCCCAAAATCACTGCAGATGGTGACTGGAGCCATGAAATTTAAAGATGCTTGCTCCTTGGAAGAAAAGTTATGACCAACCTAGGCAGCATATTAAAAAGCCGAGACATTACTTTGCCAACAAAGGTCCATCTAGTCAAGGTTTATGGGTTTTCCAGTAGTCATGTATGGATGTGAGAGTTGGACTATAAAGAGAGTTGAGCACTGAAGAATTGATGCTTTTGAACTGTGGTGTTGAAGAAGACTGTTGAGAGTCCCTTGGACTGCAAGGAGATCCAGCCAGTCCATCCTAAAGGAAATCAGTCCTGAATATTCATTGGAAGGACTGATGCTGAAGCTGAAATTCCAATACTTTGGCCACCTGATTCGAAGAACTGACTCAATGGAAAAGATCCTGATGCTGGGAAAGATTGAAGGCGGGAGGAGAAGGGGACAACAGAGGATGAGATGGTTGGATGGCATCACCGACTCAATGGACATGAATTTGAGTAAACTCCGGGAGTTGGTGATGGACAGGGAGGTGAGGCATGCTTCTGTCCATGGGGTCGCAGAGTCGGACACAGCTGAGCAACTGAACTGAACTGAGTATTCAAAAAAAAAAGAGGCACACTCAACAACATTTTCCATGTTTTAAATGAGCACAATGAAGTTTCCAAAGCAATATATGGCTTGTTGAACCCTGGAGAAACTGATAGTTTTATTGCTGATAGTCTGGTTAATTTGTTCAACGTTTTCTGGAAAAGAGCCATAAAAATGTTCCATAAAACTATTACCTGGTGATCCTGTTGTTAGGACCCTGCACTCTGGCTGCCAAGGGCCTGGTTTCAGTTCCTGGTCAGGGAATTACGATGGCTTAAGCCTTCCAGTGGTCATGTATGGATGTGAGAGTTGGACTGTGAAGAAAGCTGAGCACTGAAAAATTGATGCTTTTGAACTGTGGTGTTGGAGAAGACTCTTGAGAGTCCCTTGGACTGCAAGGAGATCTAACCAGTCCATCCTAAAGGAGATCAGTCCTGGGTGTTCATTGGAAGGACTGATGCTGAAGCTGAAACTCCAATACTTTGGCCACCTCATGAGAAGAGTTGACTCGTTGGAAAAGACCCTGATGCTATGAGGGATTGGGGGCAGGAGAAGAAGGGGATGACAGAGGATGCGATGGCTGGATGGCATCACCGACTCTATGGACATGGCTTTGGGTGGACTCCGGGAGTTGGTAATGGACAGGGAGGCCTGGCATGCTGCAATTCATGGGGTCGCAAAGAGTCAGACACGACTGAGCAACTGAACTGAACTGAACTGAAGCCTTGAGGCACAGCCAAAGGAAAAAAAAATGTTCCTTGGAGTATGCTTAGGAAATGTTATGAAAGAAGAAAAAGTGTCACCTACAAATATTCTGTTTGCATCAGGATGTATAATAGTGACAAGTTGAAACTAATTTAAATGTTCAGTGGTATAAAGATAATTTGCTATATGATAAAGTTGATGTTTTCATTATTGTTAAGTAATATGAAAACAGTGATGAAATAAGAGGGAAGGTCCGAAGAATACCATATTTTATTGAGTCTCAGATTTTATTGTTTGTAAGATACCTTTATCTTATGAGCCCTCAAGAAGGAAACACTCTAGCAGTTAACCTTTGACACAGTGTCAAATGACATGTGAATTGTTCATACCAGTGTCTTGGTGGTTTGACAGGTCTGAATTTTTGGCGGTGTCTCTTCCCTTCATTTATATTGCTTAGCATGAACTAGACAGTCTTTTCAGGGGTTATTTCAATGACAGCATAACAGTTTTGCCTGTGGAAATCCTCCTTTCTTAGGTCTTAGAAGGTGGCTGTTTTCTCCCTCTGAAGAAAAACATGGAATTGTAGGCCTTCTTCCATCAATGAGTTTTTGCTTCTACTAGTAACAGATTTGTGCATTACTGTTCTGTTCCACGCCTTTCTACATAAAAATATAACCTTTTGTATAAACTTAAAAAAAACAAACACTTTAAATAGAAGTTAATATCAACAGCACAAACAGTGCCCGTGTTGCAGTGGGAGCGGCTGCCAGTGGCTGTAAGATACATCATGACTTCAGAGATGTTAAATGTGAACATGTGTTGGTGTTAAAAATGATGAAATAGGAAATATGAAGAGTAAAGAGTTTTGCATTCTAGATTAATATTATTAAAATGTGTTGCTAATAGACAAAAAGATTATTTGTATTTGGGTTTTTCAATATGAGTGAGACTATATAACATTTCTGATAAAAGTGCATCTTGCTAAAAATGTAAATCAAAGGGATTCTGTTTAACATCATAAATATGTAAATTTTGGAGAAAGGTAAATTTCCATAGTGTATATATACATTTTTATTAAAAGAGATTTTTCATTTATATTTTAGGAAACCCACGGAAACATATAACATCTTTGAAGAAAGCTGTAGATATGACTTGCCATGGAGAACCATCTCTTTATAACTCCTTAAGCATGGCTATGCAGACTCTAAAGTTAGTATTTTACACTTATTATTTACAATTTATTTCAACATTTTTTGAATGAGTAAGTTGAAATGATAATGTTAATATGCATCTCCATAAACCTACCTATAATGAAATTGTTATTAAGAGAAATATGTAACATTATTTATAGTGTATAGTATGATGTTGGTTAATAATTTTGATTTTACATTTTAGTTGCTGAGGTATATCCTTAAAGATTTTGGAAAAATACAATTAAAGCTGTAGCAGTATTACTAGTGCAAAAGAAATACCGTGAAAAAATTTTTTATTGAAAATTGATTATATGTGGAAGTTAATGTGGTATAATAACTGAGTTTGTTGTATACTGGTTTTTATTAACTTATTTTGTAATACATCTGTAAATTAATAATAGCACTTTTCTAGCAGTTTTAACTATGTAGAATATAGCTAAAACCGGAAAGAAAGTATTCAGTATAGTTAAAGCTTATATATTTTATCCTTAGATAGTCTATCCTGACTCAGATTTTTATTCCTTTAAATAATAGGCTTTTTTTTAGTTTTGAAGTAGTTGAGGAGGTAACACAGACAATGAAGGTAGATACAATAGCAGTATCCATAGTGAAAACTGAGCCCAACAATGAGAATTAAAGCAGGAAAAAGCTACAAATAATCGATAACATTGCACCAAAATGGGTAGCTATCTCTGTTTAGTTTAGAGGAGAACAGTTCATCATACCTTAAAATCCTGTAAGCAGTCATTTAATTAAATGGTGGTGGTGGTGGTGCTCAGTCATGTCCAACTCTTTGCAACTCCGTGGGCTGTAGCCCACCAGGCTCCCCTATCCGTGGAACAGTCCAGGCAAGAATACTGAGTGGGTTGTTATTTCCTACTCCAGGGAATCTTCCCAACCCAGGGATCGAACCCCTGTCTCTTGAATCTCCTGCTTGGCAGGTGAATTCTTTACCAATGTGCAACCTAAATGGTACACAGTCATTAATGTTTATGAGTATTATGACAATCACCATGAGGTTAAATTGTAGTGTTTAAAAAAGAAGTATGTTACTATTTTCAGGCCACACATATGTACCTTAATGTTGATCCATATGGTATTGTCATACTTTCCAATGTACACCTTAGACTTTGTATGAAACAAACCTGTTAGAATGTAAGCTGCCTGATGCCCGGAACCTCATTGCCCTTGTTTATCACTTTATCCTTAGAACTTGAAAGAGTATTCAATAAATATTTATTGAATGAGGAAATGAATCAGTGAATTAGTTTTGTGTGTAGCTAATTTTAGAAAAACTGGTGTTAAGGTTTTTAGAGTATACTCGCAATTCATTCCTTTGTAATGTTGAAACAGATGGGGTTGTTCTGTTTATAAACCATGTGTACTTATTTTTTGTATGTGTACTAGTCTTAAGTTTTTTTTAATTAATGTAATTTATTATACCTAATTGCAGTGGTTTTTTTTCTTTTCTTAGACACATGCCCGGACATACAAGTAGAGAAGTCCTAATCATCTTTAGCAGCCTCACAACCTGTGATCCCTCTAACATCTATGATTTAATCAAGGTAGAACCAATAATTTCTTCATAATCAAGCCAGTTACAGCTCTAAAGAGAATTTTTAGACTCTCTAAATTTATTACTAGAATTCTCTGAGTTTATTACTAGTTTTCAGAACATTCTACCAGAATGTTAATTATCAAGCATATTAATTATTCATTTTTTTTCTTCCCTCAAAACTCTCCATTTACTTGGATTTTACGAAGACCCTAAAGGCGGCTAAAATCAGAGTGTCTATTATTGGATTGTCTGCAGAGGTTCGAGTATGCACTGCGCTTGCTCGTGAAACTGGTGGTACATATCTAGAATCTTTAATATTTACTCATAATCATTATGTAAAAAGTAACAATTTATTAGTTAGAATACTTTTATTTGTTTTTTTAAGCAGCTAAATTTAAATTAGTTTGTGTCCCTAAGTCCAAAATGTGGGTAGTCATATTAAATATATCATCAGTTCTAAAACCTGTCATCTCAAAATGCAAGAAATTTTTAGTAGTTATGTCAGTGTTTAGAGGAACCATTATTTCTGGAAACCTAGAAATTTTACTATATGTAATACTTAGTGAAAATCTTGTTAATTGGCTTTAATTAAATTGAAAATTACAGTTATTCTCAGAGAAGTCAGTTTAAAGATGTTATTTAAATAAATTTTTTGAAAAATGGTAATTTCACATAATCATGTATTTTGAAAATGAACGTTTTTAGATGGTAAAACATTTACAGAATTATATAGAAATTACAGATCATTCTTATGTCTGGAAAGCTCATGTTTCTTTTCTTTTTTTCTTGTCTTGCTAGGCACATATCATGTTATTTTAGATGAAAGCCATTACAAAGAATTGTTAACACATCATGTTAGTCCTCCTCCTGCTAGCTCAAATTCTGAATGCTCACTTATTCGTATGGGTAAGTGTTTATTTTGTGTTATTTAATTACATTAATTAAAAATATATATGAAAAATAAACTACATAGGTTTGGACATTCCAAAATTTTAAACATAGTAGTATGTTCTTATATAAGTGAAAGTAGACTATGTAATGAACTCCTCTGTTGTGTCAGAAATTTAAAAATTTCTTTAAAAATTTTTAAAAATTATTTAAAAATTACATTTCTTAAAAATTTTTTTTAAATTATTTAAAAATTACATTTTCTTTTTAAAATGTAGTATGTGTTATGTATTAAGTGTTGTTAAGTTAGAGAATATGCGTATGAAACTTTAGAATCTGAGACCGTATGTATGGACATATGGTCCTCCATGTCCCCTGGTTTCCTCCACTATTAATTTTTCTTCTGACCAGAAATTGCTGTCAGTTTGACCATGCTCTAATAAATGTACAAAAGACAGGAAAGAGAACTTTTGCACAACTTTGTGAGCTTTCTAGTAGGAACATTTTTAGGTTTCTATTACTAGAATTTTTCTATTTCCTTGGGGGAGAAAAAGTAATATATTTTCTTCCATAAAGGATTTCCTCAGCATACCATTGCTTCTCTGTCTGACCAAGATGCAAAACCCTCTTTCAGCATGGCGTAAGTAAAAACCTTAAAACTGTTTATGATAATGTTTTTACATTGTTAATTCCTTCCTGTAAGTTATGAATTAAAAAGACAGGCTTGAAATGTAATGACTTTTGTAGACAATTACTTTCTATGTAGCTGTAAAAAGGAGAGAGAACTATATATGCTCCTGTAATATTAGCTAATATTACTAGCTAAAACAATAAGGTAGAGAGAAGTCTGTAGTACGCTACCAATCATCTAGCAAACTGGAAAATTCTTAAAGAGATGGGACTACCATATCACCTTACCTGCCTCCTGAGAAATCTGTATTCAGGTCAAGAAGCAACAGTTACAACCGGACATGAAACAACGGATTGGTTCAGAATTGAAAAAAGAGTATGTCAACGCTGTATATTGTCATCCTGCTTATTTAACTGATATGCAGAGTACATCATGTGAAATGCTGGACTGAATGAATCGCAAGCTGGAATCAAGATTGCCGGGAGAAATATCAACCACCTCGAATCATTAGCTGAGTGTTGATGTGTACATTCCTATCAGGAAACTCCTGGAGGCCAGAGAAAGAAGCACTGGAGTGGAGCAGCAGAACAATCCCTAGAGCTCACGTGGGCAGAGAATGGCTTATTCCCACCAGTCAGTGTGGAAAGGCCTCTTAATGTCACAGGCGTTGAATGGAGTCCACAGTAATAAAACTGAATTTGCCCTAGACTAGCAGCTGTTCTGGACAGCCAGCAAACTTAAAAGCAAGTTTTGTCATCAAACTATTCGCTTAAGTATATTTTGGGGAAAAAACACAACATATTTAAATCAATACCAAAAAAAAAATCCATCACCGAAAGCAGAGCAAAATTCACAGTACCTGGCTGCCAATCAAAAATTACCAGTCATGTCTCATAGACTTAGAGAATGAACTCATGGTTGCCAGGGGAAAAGATGGGGAGAAGAGATAGGAAGTTTGGGATCAATGTGTACACACTGCTATGTTTAGAATGGATAACCTACAAGGACATACTGTATATAGCACAGGGAAGTCTGCTCAGTGTTATGTGACAGCCTGGATGGGAGGGGAGTTTAGGGGAAAATGGATATATATAAGTAGGCATGGCTGAGTCTCTTGGCTGTCCAGTTGAATCTATCACAACATTGTTAATCTTCTATGATATAAAATAAAAAGTTTAAAAAAAAAATTACGAGTCATGCAAAGAAGTAAGAAGGTATGACCCATAACAAGAAGAAAAATCATAGAACAGAAACATATCCGGAAATAACACAGTTTATAGAACTAGTAGGCAAGGTGTTTAAATTATTATAAATGTATTTTATGTGCTCAGGAAAATTAAGGAGTACATGAATTTGGTAAGAGATAGGGAGGATAGAAGACCCCAATCACATTTCTAGAGATGAACAATATAGTGTCTTAGGTGAAAAATACACTGGGTTAGGATTAACAGTAGTGAAGTGAAGGGAAGTGAAAGTCGCTCAGTCGTGTCCAACTCTTTGTGACTCCATGGCCTATACAGTCTGTGAAATTCTCCAGGCCAGAATACTGGAGTGGGTAGCCTTTCCCTTCTCCAGGGTATCTTCCCAACCCAGGGATCGAACTCAGGGCTCATGCATTTCAGGCAGATTCTTTACCAGCTGAGCCACAAAGATTAATGGCAGATTAGTCACTAAAGAAGTGGAGTGAATTCAAAGACATTAATAGAAGTTATTCAAAACAAAACACAGGAAAAAAAAGACAAAAGCGAACAGAGCGTGTGAGCTATGAAACAACTTAAAGGTTTTAAAATCACAGTGGCATCCCTTCTTTTGCTGCAACTGCTCACGTCTTTATATATCACTTTTTAAAAGGTAATGTTTCCTCTCCTCCCACCCCGCAACAGGCATCTGGATAGCAGCACTGAGCCAGGACTTACATTAGGAGGCTATTTCTGCCCACAGTGTCGGGCAAAGTACTGTGAGCTTCCTGTTGAATGTAAAATCTGTGGTAAGAAACCAACAGTTCATTATCTAGTAAATTAATCTTGGGTAACTTCGTACCTATATTGCTATTAAATATAAATATTAAGCTCTGTTTATCTTTTTGGATTTGATCTGTTAAAAGAGACATAGGCTGTTTTTTCCATTGTGTGCCTGGTACTTCATTTTTAAGAATAAACATGGCATTCTGGATGGTTCCTGATTCTCTTTCCAGAAAAACTATGTTCTTTAAAGGCAGTGCAGTAGATCTAGTTGACGTTTTTGCAGCTCTTCATGAAATAAATACATATGAGGAGAATGAAGAATTAAAATAATAGATTTGTAGAATTTTATTTCATTTACAAGTAAGCAAATGGGCCAAGAGCGATCACATACTTAGTGACAGAGCTAAGACTCCATCTTGGAGTCTCCTTTTATGGCCACTGATAAATGAAGAAATGAATAACTGCAATCCTAGAAAAAAACAAACTTGAAAATATTTAGCCTAAGTTATATCATTTGACATTTCAACCATCATCTTTGTGAGGTTTGGGTTACTAAATATGTCTTTCTGCTTTGTGTGTTAGGTCTTACTTTGGTGTCTGCTCCCCACTTAGCACGGTCTTACCATCATTTATTTCCTTTGGATGCTTTTCAAGAAATATCCCTAGAAGAACATAATGGAGAAAGGTATATGGGTTTTGATCAATTTATACCTGTTTCAAGTGGTAAAGTTGTATTCAAATATGTTGTAATTAACACTACATAACAAAGTGTCATTCACTTGGGCAAGATTATTGCTAATATAGAAAATGAGGTGTAGAATGCCTTGTTTATGACTAAAATGATTCATTAAACAGATCTGGATCGCCAGAAATCTCTTTCCCTGAACCCATCTATATGTAGCAGGAGTGGTGGTATGTTGGTAAATCAGCTCTCCAAAAAGAAAAAAAAAAAGCCCTGATTTGTAGCATTTGTTGATTTCTATCGTATAAAACTGGAAGATTTATCCAGAGAGCCTAATATCAAAATAATGTAAGAAATAAAGAAAAGATATAAGATAGGAAAGAAATATTCAAGGATATTTTCTACTATTGAAGAAGAGAATTTTCTGGATTGAAAGGAACTGTCAAGTGCTTGACATACTGAAGGCAAACAGAATTGCACTAACATGTTTCACTGTGAAATTTCAGAGTACGCTACAGCAAAATATTAGCCCTCAACATTTCCACAGAGGGAGAATGGGGTCACATGACCTGGAATTAAAATTGTTTGGCTTCTGGGACTTCACTGATGGTCTTGAAGTTAAGACTCCACGCTTCCACTGAGTGGGGTGCAGGATTGATCTCTGGTCAGGGAACTAAGATCCCACATGCTGTGTGGTGCAGCAAAAAAAAAAAAAAAAAACATTGCTTGACATCTCGTGAGCAACACTGGATGCTGACACGGAGCAATTTCCTTCAAAATTTTGAGTGAAAATTATTGCCAACTAAATTGTATACCCGGCCAAGCTTTTGTTTAAATGCAGGTCGAGTAGGGACTTCCTTGGCAGTCCAGTGGTTAACACTCCATGCTTCCAGTGCAGGGAGCATGGGTTCGATCTCTGGTCAGGGAACTAAGTTCCTACATGCTGCATGGTGTGGCCAAAAAAAAAATATAGGTAGAATAAAGGTATTTTCAGACTTGTAAGGTCTCAAAAAGAGACTTTCTTAGGAAGCTGTGGAAGAGATGACTCAAAGGAATTGAGAATGAGAATGAATGAAAGAGAATAGGAATATTTATCTAATTCAAAAGTGGCTAAAGCAAACTTGTAAGATGAAGTCCCAGAATGACATTTGTTTGTCAGATACGGAGAACAGTCAGTCCAGTTTGGAAAAGGTCAGAATGCTTCAGGAGAGATGTCACCAGAAGATGGAAACTATAGAATTCTTTATGTAGCCGAACATAACAACAGGGTATTTAGGCTTCTCAGGGAACGGTTGGGGCTGAGTTAGTGGTAATTAGACAACTAGGCTTATGAATAACATAGTTACTAACTCCAGGAAAAATGTATTTTACAGAGAGGAAAAGTTGTATGGCATGGTTCAGCTGAATATGTCTATACAGTGATGATAAACTAAATATTTAATATTGTTTCATCCAGAATGATTTAGCTACATAGAAAGAATTGAGAATGGGATTTGCTATGTGTGTACTGTATTGTATTGGTTCAAGATGGTTGAAAGAGAGTTAAGATCTCATCTTCCATAGTGGAAAGTTCATAGCCAGTGCCTATGAATGATCAAGAACTGTGAGCATAGGTAACTGTCAAACAGTTAAAATTTTTGAAAGGATTTGCTCTGTAAATGAAGTGGGGGGTGGGTAGGGAGGGAACTGCTCTTTTTTGTATTAAGTTAGAGAACTTTTAATTCTTTAAACCATTCCTTGAAAATTAAGCCCTTAGGCATCCATTTTTGCCATAAATTAACCTCTCTGTGTTCATCTGGACTTCAGCTGTCTGCTGTTTTGGGGAAGATTGAAAAATAGTCATGAAAATTGTTTTCTCTAGAATCACAGTTGAGAAAGCATACATGTTTAACCCTGATGAAAATAAAATTAGTTTAAGGAAAATTTTAAGCGGTCAGATAACCTTGGGTTATAGTGTGGAATTTTCTTAAATTACTGGTATTCTTAATTATTTCTCCTAAAAGTCATGCCTAAAGATAATTACAGTTGACCCTTGAACAACATGGATTTGAAATGCAAGGGTCCACTTACATGCAGTTTTTTTCCGTAAATACATACTGCAGTACTACGTGTTCCATAACTGGTTGAATCCTGTTATGTGAAACTCCAGATATGGAGGGTCAGAGGGCCAGACAGCCAACTGTAAAGTTACACTCAGATTTTTAACCTTGGGGGTTGACACCCCTAAACTGCTTGATGTTCAAGGGCCAACTGTACTTACTAATTAGAGAATTCTTGTTATTGAGATTTTCCTGAGCTATTTTAATGAGTAAATTCTTAACAAAATGATTCTTAAACTTTCTTTTTCAGGTTTTGTTATGCCTGTCAGGGGGAATTGAAAGACCAACATGTAAGTTCATGTGCTTTGTAAATATTAAGTATTGTACAATAAATATTGAGGAAATGGTATTATAAGTTTTCAGTAGGTTGTTGAAGACCAAGCTCATATCACGTTATTCCTCAGAAGTATAGCAGTCGGTGGAGATTAAATGGGAGGTATTACAAACAGTTGTTTTGTAATTCTGCATTCTAATTTTGCTATAAAGATATTTTAGTACTTTGTCTTCAGTTTGCAAGCTAAACTACATTTAGTTTGGAAGTACTAAAAGTTTTTTCTCTCTCTTTTTTTAACTTTAGGCTCTCATTTTTTACTTTTTACTTTATTTTACTTTAGGCTGTCATAACTCATTTTGAAGTTACCATTTATGGTGGCCACAGATCTTAAGGATATTCTCCCCATTGAGACACTGAGAAAATATTTTTTTAAAATGCTAATAGGGGCCAATTTGAACATATCAACTTATATAAAGTTGCAAATAAGAGAGGTCACTGTTTAGTTTTATTTTAGTTAAATATCCATATTTAAACCTATATAAACTATATAAAATACTAGTAGAAAGGATTGCTTGTTTTATTTTACTCTCAACATTTCAGAAGACAATTTTATTTGGAATTCTCTGGTGGTCTGATGGTTGGTAGTCGGTGCTCTCATTGCCCTGGCCCACCTTCAGTCCCTGCTCAGGGAACTGAGATTCCCATAAGCTATGAGGCATGGCTGAAAGAAAACCATTAAAAAAAAAATTTTATGAAACTTTACATGCCTCTCTGACATCATTAGCTGCATCCTCACTAGAATCACTTTTTGACTCATTTGATAGTTTTTAAGAACACAGTATCATTACTTCTGTGTTGTTTTGAGATTTGATGATTTTTTAATCTGTGTATGATGTTGCCCTGGAAATTTCACCCCAAGGCACTAGTTTTTATGTATATAATATTGATTGAATATTGTTATTCTTTCTTATTATTTTTATTAATTATTATGTAAATATGACAATAAGAATAAAATATTTTATATATATGTCTTTTGCCTTATTGTTTAGTGGTTTAATTAAAAGAGGAATATAACTTTTATAATTCCCTAGGTATAACAAATTTCTGTTAAAACTTTTGTGCTTCTCTTTTTAATTGAATCACTCCAGTAACCTATCGAAGCACTAATTTCAAGCTCATGTGTCTTCCCCAAATAATTACTTAAAATGAAGTAAATCGAGAGTATCTTGTAATTCAAGGGACTTTAAGGACTCAGAAACAAAATTATTCCCTTATTTCTAAGGAATAATTTTTTGGAAAGAATTAATTTCCATAGATTTGAGAATATATAGTACATTAGAACTAATAAAGCAGGTAGGTGAGTGGGGAAAAAGTGATAGGTATATGAAAGAGCAAAGCAACTTGCAAGTCTTCTAGCTCTGCTGTACTTAACTTTTGGAAACTACTTTTTAAATTCAGGTTTTCTTGTTTTTATTGCAGGTCTATGTTTGCAGTGTGTGCCAGAATGTGTTCTGTGTGGACTGTGATGTTTTTGTTCATGACTCTCTCCATTGTTGTCCTGGCTGTATTCATAAGATTCCAGTTCCTTCAGGTATTTGATCCCAGCATGTAATGCACATTGAATGTGTTAAAAAGAAATTTGCGGCTGTAAATAAAATGATTCTTTAGTAGAAACTCCAGTTACAATATGAAGAACAGTTTGAAAGGAAAATCTGGTTTCAGAAGCCTGTTGCTTTAAAGCGTCCTCTGTAATGATTGGTTAAGTAATTACTTAATGGAGTATATCTAATACCACCATTCTGGTGGTTTGTTATCTGATTTACAGTATAGTTCAGGTTAATGAACTATCCTTGTTAGCCTCACTCAGGTTCATACCCAAGGACAATTTAACTTAATCCTCCTCAACTTTCCTACTCTGGGTCATCAGAAAAATGTAGGTGAGAATGTGTGATGAGGTCTGTGTTTCAGGCTCAGTGAAGGTGTACTGCTGTAGGCAGAAAGGCAGAACTCTTTTTAGGGTGTACCTTTTTGAGAGTGAATCAAGTTTCCATAGCAAAAGTAAGTTTATTTTACATTTACAAACTTTGGTCACTCTAGATTGAGTTTCATTATGATATTCATGATTTTATAAATAATAAGTCTTAGTGAAGAACATTATCAGTAAATACAGTGTAATCCCATTCCTAAGAGTCTATTCAATAAATCTTGGGGGGAGCCCAGGAATATGCTTTTTTTTTTTTCCCAGTTATACGTACATACATATATATGTTATTTTTCAGATTCTTTTCCCTTGTAGGCTATTAGAAGAAATATGCATTTTTAACAGCGCATGTGTGCACACACTTACTAATAGACATAATTAGACATAAGTACAGATCTTTCTCCCAGGAGTCATGCTCTCTGCCTAGACCCAAATGGTTCTTTACAAGCAAACAGATTTCAGCTGTAGGTAACCAGGTAACTGCTATCGTCCTTCCTTCTGCTCTGTCCACAAGAGGTATCAGTGGCTTGAAGGAGATGCCTTTAACATAATCAGAGTATCCTATCTCTCTCTACTTGAATTAAAAGAAAGGCTATGAGTAGGCACCTTTTGAAAAATTACTTGGAAATACCTTAGGAACACACCCACACTACTCTGTATAAAAGGGATATTGAGTGCCTTTTGGGCCTCTTCTTTATCTCTTATCTCTTTATCTCTTTTGCGTTTTATTAGTATAATTGACAAGGTTAAG
Organism: Cervus elaphus; assembly: GCF_910594005.1. Taxonomy (NCBI): domain Eukaryota; kingdom Metazoa; phylum Chordata; class Mammalia; order Artiodactyla; family Cervidae; genus Cervus; species Cervus elaphus. The sequence continues at coordinate 13,534,684 of NC_057839.1, read as the reverse complement.
GTGAGTATTTTAGTTAGGCTTAAGGAGGAATTTCCAGTCTCAAAATTATAGAGAAAACCCTAGCTTGTTTAAGATTGTAGAAATAAAAATGATGATCTGATAACACTGTTAGTTCTGGCCTTAACTTCCCTCATGGAACACCACAATATATTATAAAAACGAAGGAAACTATTCAACATTAGAGACATTTGTGAGCAGTATGTCTTTCTGAGTTCTGTTGTTCGATTAGAAAACTCCTTGAGACTTAAAATTAATTATGAAAATTAGACTTATTTTAAATACTTTTGAATGCATACATTTTGCTTCATATTCTTTTTTATTATGCCTGACAATCTTTTATCTTTTAACTGAAGCATTCAATCCATTTATATTTAATATGCCTACTGATATGAGTGAGTGAGTGAAATCTCTCAGTCGTGTCCAACTCTTTGCGACCGCATGGACTGTAGCCTACCAGGATCCTCAGTCCATGGGATTTTCCAGGCAAGAATACTGGAGTGGGTTGCCATTTCCTTCTCCAGGGGATCTTCCCGACCTAGGGATTGAACCCGGGTCTCCCACATTGTGGGCAGACACTTTACCGTCTGAGCTACCAGGGAAGACCAGGCACAGTGACCTCCTCTAACTCACCAGGCACATTCCTATTCCAGGGACTTCACATTTGCTCTCACCTTTGCATGAAAGATTTAAAAAAGAAAAAAAAAATTTCACAGGATTCTCTCATATTATTCAGTTCTCTCTATGCTCAAATGTCACCAGATCTCTCAGCATCTATCTAAACCACTCTGACATTCTCTACCACCCTACTTTGCTTTACTTATTTTCTTCCACATTTTAGGGTTTTTTTTTATACTTTATTTTTTCACATTTCACTTACTTTTACATTTTTTACATAATATATCAATGTATATATTGGTTAATTTTCTGATTCTGCAACTAAAATGTAAGCTTCATGAGAGAGATTTCTGTCTGTTAGATCCATCTAAAATGGTGTCCAATGTACAAAATTCAGTAAATGTTGAATTTTGAGTAAATGACACATGAGTAGATAAATGCATAAATCAAGAAAAAAAATTTTTACTTTTCATGCAGTATTTTAATCTCATTAGCTTGTTTTAATAAATGCTTACTACATTGTGTAATATAAATTTTTTCTAAATTTTTAGTTCTTCTGTAAAATGCCATACTGGTTAATACTCAACCTTTTGTCACTTGCTGGATATTTTAATGAACAGAAATTATCTATAGTTAAATATTAATTCAAGAGTATTTTACTCACTTTGCCTGACTGCAACCATTGTATTCTTGAGTCACATACTTTCTTCACAAATAATAAGCTATTTATTTGATTTTTGATGGTGTTGATATCATCACCAGCTGTATCTGATATATTTCGGTTTAAATCTACCATCCTACTTCGTGCTATTTGCTTCAGTTATTCTGTCTTCATTTTTCTCTTCTTTTTTTGCCTTTTTTTGGATTGCTTGTTTCCTACCATTCTGTGTTTTCCTCAACTAGTTTGCAAATTGTATACTTTATTTTTATTCTTTTAGTGGTTATCCTAGAAATTATAGTACACATAAATCCTTAAGTTGGGTCCTCTAGAAAGCAGAATGTCCAGCAAAGGTGAAAGTGTTGCCACTTTATTTGGGGGGTGTGGATCGGGGATACAAAGATAAGGAGAAAAAGGGAAAGTGAGACAAGGAAAAACAATGTGTTATCATGGTGGCCAGACGTGATGACGAGCTGTGAAAAATCATAAGGTCTCCCAGCAAGTGTGTTCACTTAAGAGTTTGACATCTCCAGAAGATTGATTTATAAGGAGGAGCCGCCCCTCTGTGCAGTCCATCAAAGGGAGGAAGGAAGAGTAATGCAGTTTCCTGACTTCTCCCATTTCCCATTGGCCAGCCAGTGCAGTGTCATCTGGTCCTTTGTGCTTAGTCATTCCGTCGTATAGACTCTTTGCAACCCCATAGACTGCAGCCTGCCAGGCTTCTCTGTCCATGGGGATTCTCCAGGTAAGAATACTAGAGTGGGTTGCCGTTTGCTACTCCAGGGGATTTCCCCAACCCAGGGATCGATCCCAGGTATGCCACATTGCAGGCAGATTCTTTGTCCTTTGGTAATTGCTAAAGAAGTCAGTCAGCCCCACCCATCAACAGAAAATTAAAAATTTACTGAGCATGATTGAAGACAGGAGAAGTGGATGACAGAGGATGAGATGTCTGGATAGAATCACCAACTTGATGGACATGAGTTTGAGCAACCTCCAGGAGTTGGTAATAGACAGGGAAGCCTGACATGCTGCAGTCCATGGGATCGCAAAGAGTTGGACATGACTGAGCAACTAAACTAAACTGAACTGAGCATGGCCCTACCCATCAGAGCAAGACTCAGATTCCCCCACAGCCAGGCCCTCTCATCAGGAAGCTTCCATAAGCCTCTTATCCTTATCCTTCAGAGGGCAGACAGAATGAAAACCACAATCAGAAAACTAAGCAAACTGATCACATGGATCACAGCCTTGTCTAACTCAGTGAAACGATGAGCCATGCTGTGTAGGGCCATTCAAGAAGGACAGGTCATAGTGGGGAGTTCTGAAAAAACATGGTCCACTGGAGAAGGGAATGGCAAACCACTTCAGTATCCTTGCCTTGAGAACCCCATGAACAGTATGAAAAGGCAAAAAAAAAATGATACCGAAAGATGAACTCCCCAGGTCAATAGGTGCCTAATATGCTACTGGAGAAGAGTGGAGAAATAGCTCAGGAAAGAATGAAGAGGCTGAGGCAAAGCAAAAACACCACCCAGTTGTGAATGCGACTGGTGATGCAAGTAAAGTCTGATGCTATAAAGAGCAGTGTTGCATAGGAACCTGGAATGTTAGGCCCCTGAATCAAGGTAAATTGGAAGTGGTCAAAAAGGTGAAGGCAAGAGTGAACATTGACATTTTAGGAATCAGCAAACTAAAATGGACTGGAAGGGGCAAATTTAATTCAGATGACCATTACATCTACTACTGTGGGCAAGAATCCCTTAGAAGAAATGGAGTAGCTCTTACAGTCAACAAAGAGTCTGAAATGCAGTACTTGGGTGCAATCTCAAAAACAGCAGAATGATCTCTGTTTGTTTACAAGGCAAACCATTCAATATCACAGTAATCCAAGACTATGCCTCAACCACTAATGCCAAAGAAGCAGAAGTTGAATGGTTCTCTGAAGACCTATAAGACCTTTTAGAACTAACACCAAAAAAAAGTTGTTCTTTTCATCATAGGGGAATGGAATGCAAAGGTAGGAAGTCAAGAGATACCTGGAATAACAGGCACATTTGGCCTTGGAGTACAAAATGAAGCAGAACAAAGGCTAACAGAGTTTTGCCAAGAGAACTCACTGGTCATAGCAAACACCCTCTTCCAACAACACAAGAGAAGACTCTACACATAGACATCACCAGATGGTCAATACTGAAATCAGATTGATTCTATTCTTTGCAGCCAAAGATGGAGAAGCTCTACAGAGTCAGCAAAAAAAAACCACCAATAACTGACTGAGGCTCAGATCATGAACTCCTTATTGCAAAATTCAGACTTAAATTGAAGAAAGTAGGAAAAACCACTAGACCATTCAGATATGACCTAAGTCAAATCCCTTACAATTATACAGTTGAAGTGACAAATAGTTTCAAGGGATTAGATCTGATAGAGTGCCTGAAGAACTATGGAAGAAGGTTCGTGACATTGTACAGGAGGCTGTGATCAAAATCATCAAGAAAAAGAAATGGAAAAAAGGCAAAATGGTTGTCTGAGGAGGCATTACAAATAGCTGAGAAAAAAAGAGAAGTGAAAGGCAAAAGAGAAAAGAAAAGATATATCCATCAGAATGCAGAGTTCCAAAGAATAGCAAGGAGAGATAAGAAAGCCTTCCTAAGTGATCCGTGTGAAGAAATAGAGGAAAACAATAGAATGGGAAAGACTGGAGATCTCCTCAAGAAAATTAGAGATACCAAGGGAACATTTCATGCAAAGATGGGCTCGAAAGAGGACAAAAATGGTATGGACCTAACAAAAGCAGAAGATTAAGAAGAGATGCCAAGAATACACAGAAGAACTGTACAAAAACGATCTTCACGACCCAGATAATCACGATGGTGTGATCACTCACTTAGAGCAAGACATCCTGGAATGCAAGGTCAAGTGAGCCTTTGGAAGCATCACTGCAAACAAAGCTAGTGGAAGTGATGGAGTTCCAGTTGAACTATTTCAAATCCTGAAAGATGATGCTGTGAAAGTGCTGCACTCAATATGCCAGCATATTTGGAAAACTCAGCAGTGGCCACAGGACTGGAAAAGGTCAGTTTTCTTTCCAATCCCTAAGAAAGGCAATGCCAAAGAATGTTCAAACTACTGCACAGTTGCACTCATCTCACACGCTAGCAAAATAATGCTCAAAATTCTCCAAGCTAGTCTTCAACAGTACGTTAACTGAGAACTTCCAGATAGTCAAGCTGGATTTAGAAAACGCAGAGGAACCAGAGATCAAATTGCCAACATATGTTTGATCATAGAAAAAGCAAGAGAATTCCAGAAAAACATCTACTTCTGCTTCATTGGCTACGCCAAAGCCTTTTACTGTGTGGATCACAATAAACTGTGGAAAATTCTTAAAGAGATGGGAATACCTGACCACCTGACCTGCCTCCTGAGAAATCTGTATACAGGTCAGGAAGCAACACTTAGAACTGAACATGGAACAAAAGACTGGTTCCAGATTGGGAAAGGAGTACGTCAAGACTGTATATTGTCACCCTGCTTATTTAACTTATATGTAGAGTACATAATGAGAAACACTGGGCTGGATAAAACACAAGCTGGAATCAAGATTGCCGGGAGAAATATCAATAACCTCAGATATGCAGATGACACCACCCTTATGGCAGAAAGCGAAGAGGAACTAAAGAGCCTCCTGATGAAAGAGGAGAGTGAAAAAGCTGGCTTAAAACTCAGCATTCAAAAAACAAAGATCATGGCATCCGGTCCCATCACTTCACAGCAATAGATGGGGAAACAGTGGAAAGAGTGACAGACTTTATATTTGTGGGCTTCAAAATTATTGCAGATGGTGACTGCAGCCATGAAATTAAAAGAGGCTTGCTCCTTGGAAGAAAAGCTATGACCAACCTACACAGCGTATTAAAAAGCAGAGACATTACTTTGCTGACAGAGGTCCATATAGTTAAAGCTAAGGTTTTTCCAGTAGTCATGTATGGATGTGAGAGTTGGACCATAAAGAAAGTTGAGTGCTAAAGAATTGATGCTTTTGAACTGTGGTGTTGGAGAAGACTCTTGAGAGTCCCTTGGACTGCAAGGAGATCCAACTAGTCCATCCTAAAGGAAATCAGTCCTGAGCATTCATTGGAAGGGCTGATGCTGAAGCTGAAGCTCCAATACTTCGGCCATCTGATGCAAAGAACTGATTCATTTGAAAAGACCCTGATGCTGGGGAAGATTGAAGGCAAGAGGAGAAGTGGACGACAGAGGATAAGATGGTTGGATGGCATCACTAACTCAATGAACATGAGTTTGAGCAAGCTCCCTGAGTTGGTGATGGACAAGGAAGCCTGGCGTGCTGCAGTGCACGGGGTCACAACAAGTTGGACACGACTGAGCAAGTGAACTGAACTGAAAGAAGTCAGTGGTATGGCATTGCACCCAATTCTGTGAAGTCAGATAGGCTTGGTGCACTACAGTTTGGACTCCAGCCAGCTCAGGAAGCTAGGCAAAGGCAGCAGCAGTGCAGAGGTGGAGGCAAGTAGCACCTTGGAAAGGAGGAGGTGGCCAAGAGAATCTGAGGAAGCACTGCTTCCAGTACTCCTACATAACATCAGACCTAAAGTTAAGTTGTACCTTTGCCCTCCCCACAGATAATATATTTACCCTCATTTACCTCCTTCCTTCCTTATATATAATTACTATTGTATATTTCTTTTGGTGTTTCACTAGACATTTATATTTGTTTTAACCAGTTAGTGTTTATTATGATTTCATCACATATTTACCGGCTCTTGATTTACTGTTATATCTCAAATCTGTTGAGGATCATTTTCCTTCTATCAAAAGTATACTCTTCAGAATATACGAGTGTTCAGGATATATAATATGCTACCTGCTAGGTAAGGAAGAAAGAAAAATAAAAATATATATTTGTATTTGCAAAAAGAAGCAGTGGAAAGCAATAGAGGAAATCAGTGAAACCAAAAGTTAGTCCAACCAGTTGACAAATATTTTGCTAAGCTGACCAAGAGAAAAAGAGGACTCAAATTACTGAAATCAAGAGTGAAAGAGGAAACATCAGTTTGGACCTCACAGAAATAAAGATCACAGGGGAATACTACAGACAGCTGGGGGCAAGAGTGAGTATTAATGAGTATGGAGTTTGTCTTTGGACTGATGAAAATGTAAGATTGACTGTGGTGATGATTGTTCAACGCTGTGAAAGTGCTAAAAACCACAATCACACACTTTGAATAGGTTAAGTTGTATGGTATGTGAAGTATATGTCACGAAAGCTGTTTTGTTTTTTTTAAATGAGGGAATTTGGGGGCCTCCCTGGTGGTGTAATGGTTAAGAATCAGTCTTGGAACATAAGGGACCCCTGTTGGATCCCTGGTCCGGGAAGATCCCACATGCCTTGGAGCAGCTGAGCCTGTGCATCACAACTACTGAGCCTGCGCTCCAGAGCCTGGGAGCTGCAGCTACCGAAGCCCAGAGGCCCAGAGCCTGTGCTCCTCATCAGGAGACGCCTGCACACCACGGCTAGAGAAAGCCTGTGCACAGCGACCAAGACCCACGACGGCCGAAAAATAAAGCTTTAAAAAAAAAAATAAGGGAATTCCCTGGCAGCCCAGTGGTTAGGACTCTGTACTTCCAGTGCAGCAGGCACAGATTCGATCCCTGGTTGGGGAACTAAGATCTCACAAGCTATACCATGCAGCCAAAGAAATAAAGTTTAAAAATAAATAAAAGGAAACACTGGAAGAAAACGTAGGAACAATGGGTGAGAGTAAGAATTATTTTAAAATATTTTTAGTTTAGTATTCAAAAATAATAAAATTTGTGGAATCCCTGGAAGCTGTGGTGAGACAAATGAAAGTAAAGTAACTAATGTTAGTTAAGGACCTGAAAGCAATCGTGTTCATCAAATAAAGCCGTGGGTATGGAGCTGGAGGTTGAAGATGAAGTGTAGTAAAATTACTTTTTCATTTATTTGGGTCATAGTGTAAACAATACATTCCAGCTATATGTGACAGTATGTGCACTGTTTCTATATTGTTGTGACCTTGTTTGCCCTAGAGTAACTACAAGATGAAGATGGCAGTACTATATGGAGGCTGAAGAAGATAAGAAGTTAGATTAAAAGCATGTTAAGGCTTGTATTTGAGGAGCACAAGTTGACCCACTATATATCTGAGTGCCTGTCACAATTGAAACACTCACTTATGTTGAAACAGTGAGGGGAAAACAGGGATTCTGCTGCTCAGAGGTGGCTTCCCTGATAGCTGTGTTGGTAAAGAATCCACCTACAATGCAGGAGACCCCAGTTCGATTCCTGGATCTAGAAGATCCAGGGATAGGCTACCCACTCCAATATTCTTGGTCTTCCCTTGTGGCTCAGCTGATAAAGAATCCGCCTGCAATGCGGGAGACCTGGGTTCAATCCCTGGGTTGGGAAGATTCCCTGGAGGAGGGCATGGCAACCCACTCCAGTATTCTGGCCTGGAGAATTCCATGGACTGTATAGTCCATGGGGTCACAAAGAGTCGGACACGACTGAGTGACTTTCACTTTCACTGTTGCTCAGAATGGCAGTAGGGAAGAGGAACTGTAAACATTTTCTAAGATTTCTCAATCTGCGAAATTCCTCGTTTGTGGTCCTCTCTGTGTTCAGCTGTCTGTATCTCTGTAACGATCAGCACACTTACGACATGAAGTACTTTCATGAATGGTGAAAAGAAAGGGTGGTACAACCAGCCCTTGGGAAGTGGGGCAGTAGAATTCCCCTGTCTGTAGTGGGTGAGAGTTTAGGAGAAAGGGCAAGAACCACGAGTCCCTAGGGCTTATAGTAAGGAAGAAAAGAGCACAGGAGATCGTCATGCTTCTGAGAAATAGCCTCAGAGCGTCCTGATCCCCCTTTTGGGTCCAGTTCTGTAAAAATAGGAGAGTCATTGTTTTCTTTCCTTGTCTTCCAATTCTATTCTGTGGAGACCTGTTACATGGTGGGCTGGGGACATAGATGGAGTCCTTATGGGATATAAATTCTTGTTTTCACCTGACTAAATTGTTACTTGAGTCACACCTCAGGCCAGGGCACAGGAAGTAATACACAATTTGTTCATTTACCCATTAGTTCACTTAGCAAACCTTGTACATCTGCCGTCTGCTGAGACCCTTTGTGTCTGGACATAGACACCAAGAAGAGGAAACAAACCCTGACCTTGCGGCCCTGTGACCCTCCCTGCCTAAGAGGCAGGCCTGTAAGGAGCTCCATGTGACAGTGCTGATGGTTTGCCAAGTGCGTGGGAGTGCAGAAGAGAGGCTGTGCCCTGGGCTCTGGGGCAAATTCAAATGCCTGAGGGGACCGGGCAGGTTATGCAAATACTTGAAAAGGAGCCAGGTTAATGCAAAGCGGTAAGCACCTGAAAAGTACGGGTTCCATCTGCAGGAGGCAGCCTCTGGATGCTTGGAGCAGGGGTGGAGCGATGTAGTCTCAGTACACCCTTTTGTACCTTTTGAATTTTATACATGGGCATCTGTTAACCTAGTCCACAAGAAAAAAGTTTTTTCAAAGGAGGTAACTATTACTCAGCTCCAACCTATTTTTTATTTCTGAAAATGTAGTTTCCCTCAGACTGTATATTTTAATATTTAAATAGAAACTGAAAAACTGGACTTTTAAGTGAATTCCCCAAGTTTTAAATGTTGACATCTAATTTTTTAAAACCACACAAATGTTAATTTTTAGAACATCATCACAGCCTTAAGAGTAGGTGATGATTTCTTAGGACACAAAAAGCATCTATCTTAAAAGGAGAAAATTAAAGTCAGACTTCATCAAAATTTAAAACATCTGCTTTGGAATACTCCATTAAGAAAACAAAAAGAGGACTTCCCTGGTGGCCCAGTGGTTAAGAATCTGCCTTGCAATGCAGAGGATGTGGGTTCAATCCCTGGTTGGGGAAGTAAGATCCTACATGCCCCAGGGCAAGGAAGTCCATGTACTATGAGGAGCAACAAAAGAGCCCATGTGCTGCAAGCAAGACCCTACACAGCCAAATAAATAAATTAAAAAAAAAAAAAAAGTGGGGAAAAAAAATAAATTAATTAAAAAAAAAAAAAAGAAAACAAAAAGAGTTCATAGACGGGGAGAACATGTTTGCAGTGCAAACATATAACAAAAGACTGGTGTCTAAAAATATATAAACAATTCTTGCAGTTTAATAAATGACCAATTTATCTTATTTTTACTGTTTTTTCTGACTGCACATGTCCCAGGTTTTTTTTAAATTGAAAGACAGTATAGAAATCATGAAATGATGTCTAAGGGTCCTCAATATATGCTGCAATGACCAAGGTCCCCAGTGCAATGACATAAAATCTGGCATTAGCACCTGCAGGCTTTGTTAGACCTCCTTTCTTGATTGTTGCATACTCTTTCTGGTGTTCAACCAGCTTCAAGAATACTTGCTATTTCTTGTCATGGTATCTTATCCTCTCATCTGGAAAGCACAGCTTTCCCAACTTGGCTCATTCTCTGCCATGACCTCCTGTACAGAAGTGGAGCGCCCTGAGGCACAAGCCGTCAGACTAGCAGTGCCCACGGACAGACTCCCCCTCTTGTGACAGGACCACAGGCCTGCCAGTAATGTCTGTACACGTTTGCACAGACGAGGGGTTCTTGCTCAGGCCCCCACACAAGAAGAGGGTGCTGACAGGGTGCCCAGCTGCCTACCTGGCTTCTTACTGATGCACGCCTTGAAAGCAGGTAGAGAATGGCAAGATCGTCAAGGTCCAGAGGCCTTAAAAAAAGAAATACATGAATAGCCAATTAAGTCATTAAATTAAAGCCACAGTGAGATACATACCCATGCCCTAAAATGGCTAAATGATACAGCTCCTTAGGTGTGTATGCATGTTTTGGTTAAAAAAAGGCGTTGAAAATAGTATTAAAACTTAAAACATTTCAATCCAGAGGCCATGCCCTTCAGTGTCAGATCTGCTGAAGGGGACTGGTTGCTGTGGAGATCTCACCAAGCATGTAAATCAACAGTGAGGACCCCCACAAGCTAAGCCTTCTTACTCAGATCCAGGTGACTGCCTAAATGTCATCTGGAAAGTTGGCGTGACCCTGTTCCATGTGGTCTATCGATTTTCCACCAACACTGACCACTTTCATTCAGCCAAGACCCAGGGACCATGGCTAAAAACAAGTGCCCAGATGCTTGGTAGAAAAATTCAGTTTTGTGCCCATCCCCACGTGACAAGATGTTCCACAGATTACAGCCGGCCTTGATGTCAGTGGCTTCCCCTCACAGGTGTGGCTGTGCACGCTCACATCTCCAGTCACTGCCTGGGGACAGAGATGCTGGTGGCAGCTGCCTTGGCGAGCTCATTCTACCATGAGGACAGCAGTACTGTCCAGCACCACCGCAGAATCCTCCTCCTAAACAACCCAGCTTAAAAATGGGCAAGGACTTCCCTGGTGGTACAGTGGATGAGAATCTGTCTGCCAGTGGAGGAGACTCAGGTTCAATCCCGTGTGCCACTGAGCAACTAAGCTCATGTGCCACAACTCCTGAAGCCTGTGCACCTAGAGCCCATGCTCCACAATGAGAGAAACCAGCTCTTAAGCCACAATTAAGGAGCCTGCATGCCGCAGCTAGAGAGCAGCCCCCACTCTCTGCAACTAGGGAAAGCCCATGAGCAGCAAGGAAGACCTGACACAACCAAAAAGTAATTAAGAAATGGGCAAGAGATTTGATCACCTTACCAAAGGAAGTATATGAATAGCCAATTAATCGTTAAAGCCACAATGAGACACGTGCCTGTGCCCTAAAATGGCTAAATGATACGTCTCTCTAGGTGTGTATGCGTGTTTTGGTTAAAAAAAGGCCTTGAAGATAGTGTTATTTTAAAACTCAAAACGTCAGATTCTCTTTTCAAATTGTGTCGTGGATATTTGTGTCTGTTTTTTGGCTACCCACATTTTCTTTCTTTGGAGGTTTTTTCCCCCTTTCTGCTATGTAGAGGTGGTATGTATATCTTTTTCCAGTTAAGACTGTGCAGATGTTTTTCCTGTCACTAGGAGTAAAAGAGAAGCTCTTTCAACTGATAAAGAGTATCTACTAGATATCTTCAAACTTTAGAATTCCTGCTGAAGTCAAGAATAAGATATCTATTATCACTGTCATTAAGCAACATTATATTAAAGGATATACTTAATTCAAAAAGAAAACAAAGTGATGCTAAAGACAAAACTATCATAATATTCAGATAATACAAATATGTACTTAGAAGATTCAAGAATATTTACAATCAGATGTTAAAAGTAGACCAGGAGTCCTATATATTATCAATAAACATTTAAAAAATAGTAAAAAAAATAAATAAATTCATAAGAGTGACAACATCTACAAGGTACTAAAATAAATGTAGTGTGCATTGGTGTATATAACATTATAGGTGAGAAGCAGGTTGATGGGGCAAAATTTTATCAGCAGAAGGGTCACAATGTAGAGAGTTCCCCCTGACCTCTGAATTTCCTGTAGAAAGAATTGTTGGTCCTGAAGCAGCTGGATGTACCAGGGAAAGTGTCCTAAAAAAACACTGTCATTGTAATGTTATATGTGTTAATACGGAAGTTCAGAGGAGTCAGCTATTAACAATGATTGCTTCTAGGCTAAATAGATGGCCTTGTGGAACCAGGGCTTGGCCAGAAGAGTTCACGTGCCAATGGGGCTGGTAACAGTTTGCCTCTCTAACTCAGCAACTGGCTGAACTACCAAAATGGAGAGGGACACCTGTTTTTGCCTTTTCTTAATATGTAGGCTTTATGGTACAGTGGTTAAAAGTGTAAACTCCATTTCCAGACTGATTAATCAGAGCCCCTATATGCCTGGGTTTCCTCATCTGTAAAGTGGAGATAATAAAAAGAGTTATTTTATTTGGACTGTTAAAGGGATTAAATGGACATATCTAAGGTGCTTAGAACTGTGCCTGGCAAATAGAAGGTGCTAAACAAATTTTAGTTATTATGCATAATATCATTGAAATGATTTTTGAAACTATAAACCCAGAAAAATTAAGAAAGCAGGAGGGGACCCTCAGCACCCAGAATATTTTAACAAACTTTTGGAAGATGGAAACTCAAATAGAACAGTAGTGACCAATGAAGCAGACTGACAGAGCCCACAGCCTGAATATACATGTAACACCTGGGAGACTGTGTACCTTGTACAGAGCCCTGGAGCAGCAGGTGGCCCAGAATGCCAGCTAAGAAGGTGGGCAGGAAAACCGAGGGACTAACTGAAAATCTCTGAGAGACTGCCAGCTCCCTCTGCCCCACCATCAGACTGTTTACTATGCAGGTGTTATCGCTAAGGCAAAGCGTTAGTGGATTCTTCTCTTCTAAAAAAAAATGGAATAAACTGACTCAGAGGAGCTAGTGTGGGTCCTGGGCATCCCCAAACAAAGAATCCTTCAAAAATTGGTCTTTTTATGTTCCTCAGATGAGTTTTCAGCTGCTATCTCTGACTTTACAACTGACTTGAAATCATTTTCTGAGGTGTTTCTCTGAAGTCGAGGGCTTCTCCTGGGCAAGTCTTAGCTCCCCAATCTTCCTCCGTAAAGTTCAGATCACACTCACGTGGCTTTTGATCAGACTCTTTAACCAGAATTTTGATCAGTCAGCTTTGCAATCGCCTAATTTTCAAACATGAATTGAAAACCATGGATCTGTACACATTTGAGGAAAGCTGGTAATGTGAAAAATCTCAACATAAAGGTAAATAGTAATTAGCCTTGGAGGAAACATCATTCAGGAGACAGATGAACTCTATTTGGATTAGTACTGGTAAAGATAATTTGTACATCAGACCCACAAAATGGGGATGACCTCAGTGGCCTGGCGCAAGTCACAAATCTAAATCCAGATCAGCCAGCACTTAAAGGAAACACCTGTCAACGAAACCTAGTATACACCAATCACAATCCCCCCAACTCAGCTTTACCTAGTTTGCCTGACCCTAGAAAACAGGACATGCTACCCTTTAATGAATCCCTGACCTCCTGGCCAATCACGCCTCTTCCCTCTAAAACCTACCTTTACTCTCCGCCCCCTGCACCCCTGGCCTTCCCTTTGGAGCAGCACTCCCTTGCCGTGAGACATGTGCTCCTCCAGTCCACGGATCCTTTTCCCTTGACTAAAGAGCAACAAGCTCGTTGTAGTTTTGTCATTTGACAGTATTGCAGGAGAGATTTTAAAAAATTATGTTGGCTAAGAAAATTAGATCTCGTGAAAGAAACAGACAACAAAAAAGGGCTGTGGGAAATTGAAGGTATAATTGCTGAATTTAGAATTATTATTGGAAAGTTGGAAGATAGTGAAGAGAGTATAGCCAAAGGATGGAAAGAATATATGAGCAAAAAAAAAAAAAAAGGAACTTTGGTGATAAATTCCCATCTGAATAATGGGAATACCAGAAAGAGTGAAAATAGAATAGTAGGCAGTAGGAAATTAACAAATTATAGATGATAATTTCCTGGGACTGGTGGGAGGCCCACACATTCAGCTTGAAACAAGTCCACTGGGTTCAGTAAATGGAGAAAGACCCACACCAAGACACAATAACTTTCAGATTTTATAACCCATGGATAAAAGAGAAAACCCTAAAAAGATACAGGAAAGATGGAAACTAACACCAAAGAAATACAGACAGGTATGTACTAGCAGTGGAAACATTAATCAGTCTTAAATTATTTAGAATAAAATACTTCTGTTGTGGGACTTGGTTTTGTGAGGCTTTGGAGTCCTGACTAACCCTGCTGACTCAGTACCCTAGAGAAATTCTCAGGAAATTGCAACTTGTTCTGGGTGTTAGTTCCTCAAATGTGTTCTCCCTGCTTCCTATTAAAAGGACAAAGAGAATAGTTGTATTTACTCTCTGCATTCTCCTTCCATTCAGCTGGGACCCTGGATAAACTTCCAGGTAAGTAAATTACCATCTCTGGCAAAAGTACTTTTCCACTCATGACCCTCTTATTTCTCCTACTCTTGTTTCTCTCTTTGGAGGCAAAATGGCAGGCCCTGGAGTCACACAGATGGGAACTTAAGTCTTTCCACGACACAGCAGCAGCACTGGTCCTCTTAGCCCTGCAGTTAAAGAGCATGAAACCTGGAGAGGGCCTTGGAGATCTCCCCGGAAAGGCCCCGGGACTAGCAAAACTGACCACTGAACTTTGTAGAAGTCCAGGAGTGATTCCAGTTAGTTTGTTGCCACCCTGTGCTTATTTGTCTCCAGGGAAGCCAGCGGTGAATGTAGCCCTGTTCTAGAATCAGAGGATGGGGCAGCCCATTCCAGCTTGTTTGAGACAAGTCAGGTGTCCTACTTTGGGCTGCGTAACCGAAGCAGCATAGACTATCCCTCCTTAGGTGAGAGAGTGGTTTCCCTGAGGCAAAGGTACCTAGCACGTGTCTAGGTGGTTCATTACCTAAAATGAAGCACGGACTGTAAAACGGAGAAAGGCTCCTAGAAGCTGGGCCTGGAGTCTGAGACCACGCTGACGTTTGCCTGTCTTTTGTTTTTATTTTTGTATCATATCTTTTAACTTTATTAAAGTCTGAAGTAAGTGTACTATGTAGAGGCTTGTGAGTGTTTTCTGTTATCTGACCCTGTGTACTTGCTGAAGTTGGCACTGTGAATGGGATTATGGGAACAGTCTTTGACTTGATTATTTAAATGCTGGCTCAGGCTTTGTTTAGGAGAAAAAAAAGTGGGAGAACTACCTAGAACCACTGATGCCAGGTTGGGTGATGAAGGCATCCTGATTTCAATTCACTCTAGAACTATAATTATTCATGGGGGGAAAACATACCAATAGATTTTTTTTGCTATTTTTAAAAATTGAAGTATAGTTGATTTATGGGCCTTCCTAATAGCTCAGCAGGTAAAGAATCTGCCTGCAATGCATAAGACCTTGGTTCCATTCCTGGGTTGGAAAGATCCCCTGGCGAAGGGATAGGTTACCCACTCCTGTATTCTTGGGCTTTCCTGGTGGCTCAAGACAGTAAAGAATTAATCTGCAATGCTGGAGACCTGGGTTTGATCCCTGGGTCAGGAAGATCCCCTGGAGGGTGGCATGGCAACCCACTCCAGTATTCTTGCCTGGAGAATCCCATGGACAGAGGAACCTGGTGGCCTGCTGTCCATGGGGTCACAAAGAGTCAGACACGACTGAGTGACTAAACACAACACAGCACAGCATGTATCCGTTAATCCCAAATTCTTAATCTATCCCCTCTCCTCCCTGCCACCGCCAGCAATGGAATTTAAAGGTGGTAGAGCCAGCGGAAGCATTTAAATAGGTTAAAACAGAAATTCAGAGAGAGGAGAATTCAGTCAAAAACAGTGAGGAAAACGAGGCAGGCCTCAACAGCCAGCCCAGTGTCAGGTAACCTTCTCCCCCTTTTCATGGTCTGGGCTGCTTTGGCAAAAATGAAAGTACTAAGGAAGAGCCCTAGGCTGCCAAGTCCACCAGGCTTTGGCTGGTTTCTTCTGTAAAGGGAAGGAACTTGAAACCAAAGGGAGAGTTGAGCAGATACTTCTTTTGGCCAGAACATGACCCTTACCTGCTAACCGCTAAAGGAATTCTACGGGGAGAGCGCATGAAGACAGAAACTAAAATGAAGACGCTCTTCAGTCAAAAAGCCCAGTAACCTTGTGGACTGGTGAGGGCTTCCTGAGGAACTGGTGCTGAAGTGGACGTAACATCCTTGAGCCAAAGGAGTTCTTTACACTGAGTACTGCCAGATGAAGGGCGTGCCTGGGCTTAAACAAGGTCTTCAGTGAGCTGCAACTTCTGCAGAAATGTGGGTAGATGGGCAAATTCCAAATCAGCTGAGCCTGATTAAGGCGGGGCACACAGCAAAGTTGGTCATGTGGAACTATCCAACTCCACCTGCAGGCATTAAACAAAATACTTTGTTGATTCCTGAAATGTTGAGAATGCAAGCATGTGTCTTTGAACTTGTTATATGATGATACAGATTTCCCCTAATCTATCCTTTTATCTTAAGTGATGCTATGATAAGGGAGCCTCCAACTACTTGGACTCCATAGGTGACCTTACTATTGAAGGCAGGATAAAGGTCTGCTATTACAGACCTACTAGCATATTTTCTCTGAATTAGAGTAAATTATAAGCAGAAGAGCAATGTAATTCAGAAGAAAAAACAAGAGTAAAGGGTTGAAACACAGCAGGGGAAGGAGAGGGTGGGACGAACTGAGAGCAGCATTGACATGTATACACATATATGACATATATGTGTAAAGCAGGTAGCTATTGAGAAGCTGCCGTAGTGTGCGGGAGCTCAGCTGGGTGCCCTGTAATGACCTAGAGGGATGGGATGGGCGGGGAGCGTGGAAGGGAAGCTCTAGAGGGAGGGGTATATTCACATTGTTGTATGGGCTTCCCTGGTGGCTTAGATGGTAAAGAATCTGCCTGCAATGCAGGAGACCCAGGTTCGATCCCTGGGTCAGGAAGATCCCCTGGAGAAGGAAATGGCAATCCACTCCAGTATTCTTGCCTGGAGAATCCCATGGACAGAGGAGGCTGGTGGACTACACTCTGTTGTTGTACATCAGAAGCTAACACAACATTGTAAAGCAATCATCCTCCAATTAAAAAATATGGTATAGCCAGCAAAAAAAAAAAGAAAAAGGGTTTAAACAAATCTCAGGACTAGTAAACCAAGTGAGGATGTTCATGAACCTCTTTTTTCCCTTTTCAGAAAATGGCCACCCAGGAGAAAGCCCCTGAGGAGAGGATTTCTCAGTTTGATTATGCTTTGCTCCCAGAGATGTCTGCTTTTCTAGGTGTAAATGCCCTTCAATACGTAAAGGAGATAGAAGAACAAGAGCACAAAGACAGAGAAAAAATGCAAAAAGGCTTTAATTCACAAATGCGTAGTGAAGCAAAAAGGTTAAAGACTTTTGTGACGTATGACACCTTCAGCTCGTGGACGCCCCAGGAGATGGCAGAGGCTGGGTTTTATCTCACTGGCATAAAATCTAGCGTGCAGTGCTTCTGCTGTAGCTTAATCCTCTTTGGTACTAGCCTCCAGAGTCCCCCCATGGGACACCACAGGAAGTTCCATCCAGACTGTGAGTTCCTTCTGGGTAAAGATGTTGGCAACATTGCCAAGTATGATGTAAGAGTTCAGAATCCAGAGAACACGTTGAGCAGGGACGACAAAGCAAGGTACCAAGAAGAGAAGGCCAGACTTGAATCCTTCAAGAACTGGCCATTTTATGCCCAAGGGATGGCTCCAAGGGAGCTCTCAGCTGCTGGCTTTGTCTTTACAGGTAATTTGAAATCATTTTCTAAAATATTTCACTGGAATTAAGTTTAGGTTCAGTTGTAATATTTTGCTCAGTTGCAGTATTTTGTAAATCTTTCCTCACTTGGTCAACATGCTATACTAGGTACATCTATTTCCTCAAGATTCAACTTCAGTAATTTTACTTTAGCTTTAATACAACATGCCAGTTTACCAAAAATATATGCAAAATAAGAAAGTGACTTTTTCTAAAATTTTGGACGTTAGATAATACTTGACTGGTTTTCTAAGGCCCTGAAAATAAACTGTGAGGTCAGCCTGACCCTCCTCTCCTTCTTACCCATCCTCATTTTACTGCTCTTAAATGGTTGTTCTTTTAATTGCTGCAGTATTGGAGGGTGTTGGTGTGTGTGTTTGACCTTAAGTTTAATTATAACATATAGGTCAAGTTGCATTTCAGAAAACTGTGTGTGTGTGCTCACTTAGTCATGTCCACCTCTTTGTGACCCTGTGGACAGGGGCCCACCAGTCTCCTCTGTCCATGGAATTCTCCAGGCAAGAATGCTGAAGTAAATTGTCCATTGTTTGAGTCGTCCTAGCCACGCCATACGTGTCATGACAGATCTGAGTGAGAATCCTTATTAATATATACAGCTATCATTTACTGAGTACCTACTTGATGCTAGGCCCACCACCCCCACCAGGCACGGATTAAGCACTTACACTAATCCAACAAACTTGTCCTTTTCCCACATTTCTCAGCCAATGTCACTGAGGCCCAAAGAGTTTAAGAAATGTGCCTAAGAATAGCCAGCAGAGACCTACCGTATAGTACAGGGAACTCTGCTCAATGTTCTGTGACAGCCTGGATGGGAGGGGGGTTTGGAGGAGAATGAATACGTGCCTATGTGTGGCTGAGTCCCTTTGCTGTCCACTTGAAAAACTGGCACAACACTGCTAATCGACGTTGTGCTGTGCTGAGTCGCTCAGGCGTGTCTGACTCTCTGTGACCCCGTGGACTGTAGCCCGCCAGGCTCCTCTGTCCTTGGGATTCTCCAGGCAAGAACACTGGAGTGGGCTGCCATACCCTCCTCCAGGGGCTCTTCTCAACCCAGGGATCAAACCCAGGTCTCCTGCATTGCAGGCGGATTCTTTACCATCTGAGCCACCAGGGGAGCGACTGTACTCCAATATAAAATAAAATTTAAAAAAAGAAACAAAATGTTTAAATTCCATCTTGGGTACACTGCACAGTGCTTGACAACAATACATGCTTCCCTGGTGGTTCAGCGGTAAAGAGTCTGCCTGCAGCGCGGGAGACCCAGATTCCACCCTGGGTCAGAGAGATCCCCTGGAGAAGGAAATGGCAACCCACTCCATATTCTTGCCTGGAGAATCCCATGGACAGAGGAGCCTGGGGAGCTACAGTCCATGGGGTCGAAAAGACCTGGACATGACTGAGCAACCAACACTTTCATATGTTGGATATATGATATGTTAATTGTTACTATTATTGTTAATTAATAGCAGAAGCTTGAAGAAATTCATATTGATACTGTTACCCAAGTTGGATGTAAAGAAGAAAATTTAAAAGATTTCTAGCATAGGATTCCCCAGATGTCACAGTGCACTTATCACTTATTTCTTCAAGATATTACAGTTAATGTCCTAATTGACCAAGAGACTGAAGCAGAGAAAATGCAGAGAAATGACATCTTTCTGTCATGTTCACAACAGTTGGAGTCTGTAGTTTGACTTTAATTTGCCTACCAGTTTGTGTACCATTTATATTTCAAAATGCCTAAACCGCAAGTTGGTTTTCTTCTTAGTTTTGAAAGCTGATCCTTTTGTAATTCCCCTAAAAACAGTTGTCAAAAAAGAAAAATATACTTGTCGAACATACACCTCAAAAGTAGAAAAAAATATGCCCAAGTTTCCACAGAAGTTTCATAGCAAAGCTACGGCTTAGGTCTTCTGTGCTTTACTTCGTGAGTACAGGGTTCCTCTGCTTTCCCACTGCTTTGGTGGGCATGTTGAGTTCAACAGCTTGGAGTTCTGTGTGTGAGGTATGGCCACTGCTGAGAGGTGAGGTTCAGGCTTCAAAAATGGTCACTGAGGGCAATGGGACTGTGGATGGGGATTCAACCAGATGAGAGTGTGAATGAGCAGATGTGATGGAGCACGTCTAATCCAGGCCCAGGGCAGTCAGCTTGCAGAGACCCCCCTTCTGGACGATCCCATGGTGCTGTTGCCAGGCAATCTAAGTGTCTTGCTTCATATGTAGGTAAACGTGACATTGTTCAGTGCTTTTCCTGTGGTGGATGTTTAGGAAATTGGGAAGACGATGATGATCCCTGGAAGGAACATGCCAAGTGGTTCCCTAAGTAAGTAGATAAATATTTTTTGCTTGTAATTTTTTTTTAAGACAAAGCAAAACTAAAGCATCACCTTCCCAGAGCAGAACCTTCAGTTTTGACCTTTCTCCTTCCTAAATAAGAATGCTCCAGAATTTATTCAAGCAAGAAAGCCCTGATGACACTGTGAAGTTTTTTAATTATATAATTTTGAAATAGTTTCTTAATATTGTTTTATTATCCAAAATACTAAGATATGATTTGCCAAGTAGAAGTTTCAGAATCTGCCTTAATAAATATGGATAATTTGTATTGGGATGATGTAAAATTGTATAAAACAATGTTTAAAACCTCATTACAAATGGTTTCATGTACTGCTGAATATATATCAAATGTAAATACTGTATTTCAGAAACTCAGTAAGTTTTGATTATTACAGTGGTCTTGAGTTCTCTGCTTAAAAAATGACATGTTTTTAAAATTATTTCTAATGTTACATTTACTAGTATTTTCTACATGATTGTATCTACCAAATATGAATTCATTCTTTTAAAATTTTTAAAACTTTCATTCTGGAAAATTTCGTATGCAAGTATAGAGACCACTTATCAACACATGGCCAAATCATATTTCATTCACTTCTCACATACCTTTCCCTAGAAATAAAAATAACTAGATTATTTTAAAGCAAATCTCAGATATTATATAATGTCACTTGTTGATATTTTAGCATATACCTCTAAAATGCAAGAATATTTTTAAAAAACATAATGATAGTATGATTCTGCCTCCTAAAGAGGATTAGCAGTAATTCCTCAATCACATCAAATATCTGAGGCAGTGTTCAAATGTCCACATCCCCTCTCTCTTTACTGTTGACTCTCTTTATTGATTTGAATTAGGATGCAAAGAGGGTCCATACATTACATTTGGTTGATGTCTCAAGATTTTTAGTTTACAGATTTCCTCCTCCCTGACTTTTTCTTGTCACTTTCTCATGAAAGGAGCCGTGTAGTCTGTCCTGTAAAACTTCCTGCCCTGGGTTTGGCTGAATGTTTTTCTGGTGTCATTTAACATGTTTATCTACTTCCTATATTTCCTGTAATCCAATAATTGGATCTGCAGTGGGCTTTGGCTCATTTTATTTAACATACTTGTCATTTACCTACCACATGCAAAGAAGTTGCTGGTTAGATCTTAGGTCAACCACAAAAAACCTGGGCTGTTGTTTAGGGTTACATGTCATCTTTCACACCGACAGCCATGCTCACAAAAATGGAAGGACGTCTGATCTGTTCAGTAAGGAGAAAAGCAATATGAATGCGTGGTGTATGGACTTGTTT
The DNA here is from genome assembly GCF_910594005.1 of Cervus elaphus. Taxonomy (NCBI): domain Eukaryota; kingdom Metazoa; phylum Chordata; class Mammalia; order Artiodactyla; family Cervidae; genus Cervus; species Cervus elaphus. The sequence continues at coordinate 13,513,375 of NC_057839.1, read as the reverse complement.
GAAATATATGGAGGAAAAAGTTAAAATATACAAATCAAACAATCAGTATATTAAGGTTTGGGTTTGTCAAGAGATGAGGTGGAGAGGGATTTTCACATTTTACTTTGTTCACCTCTATCTTGTTTAAATTCTGGGAAACAAATGTATTTCTTTTAAGGTTGTAAAGAAAGTGAGAGGGTGGGAGGGAGGAAGAGAACAGAGAAGAGGAGGGATTGGGGGAGAAAGAGATGGAGAGGAAAGAGGAAGGAAGGGGAGCTCTTCCTGACAAGCAGATGAAACAGTTATAGGGATGCATGAAGCCAGATGGTTAAATATTGATTACTTTTTGGCCATGCTTCACAGCTTCTGGGATCTTAGTTCCCCAATCAGGGATCAAACCCGCATCCTCTGCGGTGAAAATAGAGAGTCTTAACCACTGGACCACCAGGGAGCTCCCCCAGATAGTTAAATACTTTGAGTGTCATTCTGGTCCGTTGACCAAAAACAGACACCCAGCCGGTCACACTTAGTGCTGGCAGTGCACCGCCTGGGTGTGTACCGAGTGACCGTCAAGCCTGGCTCTTGGGCACCTGTCTCAGCTCTGGCCTCAGCCAGTGCCTCACTTATGCTTAGGGCCACAGTGTTTCGTGTCCCTGGGCTCTACACTGGACGCACCCAGCAGCACCGCTCACACAGACCCGCAGGCGATGGCCTGGCACCGGCCAGAGCCGCACATGCTGTGTCAGGCGGCCCTCACACACCTCCCCTGATGCACAACCTAGGGAAAGTCGGAGCGCAGGGGCAAGGTGTGAGCCCCGGGCTCAGCCCAGGTCGGGAGGGAACTCAGGTCTGCTGCCGCCAAGGGGAGGGCGAGCGCAGAGGCTCGGAGGTGCCCGGCGCTGCTTCCGACACCCAGACCCTAGCGGTGTTACTGAACCTCCGCATCTCCTGTGTCAAGACAAATGATAGTGCATAGCTGGTTGGTTGTTGTAAGGATTATAAACGAAGTAGATGGAGTAAATGCCTTGTAAAAACTACCATGTATTATATGACCACTTCACCTTTCATCTGTTTGTCGTCACGAGTATATGGTTAGCCAGTGTATTTGAGAGCTGGAATTAGAACCAATAAGACTCCTCCAATTTCTTGTAGATTGTTCCCTAACCTTAACTGTTTGGGCATCATTTTAAAAATAGATATTTATTTATTGGCTGCTTCGGATCTTAGTTGCGGCACATGTTATCTTTGCCACATCATTCGAGGTCTTTCCTTTGCCCATGGACTCTCTCGTTTTGGTGCTCAGTAGTTGAGGTGCTTGGGCTTTGTTGCTCTGCAGCATATGAGATCTTGGTTCCCCGACCAGGGACGGAACCTGCATCTCCTGCATTGCAAGGTGGATTCTTAACCACTGGACCATCAGGAAGTCCCCAGGCATCACTTTTTGCTTTGTTGCTGCTTTTACAAACTGTGAACACAGTGTCTGAGTATGTCCCTGCAAATGTAGTACTCAGTGCACTGCGTGTGTGTTATCTCTCAGTCCTGCCCGACTCTTTTCGACCCTATCAACTGTAGCCTGCCAGGCTCCATTGTCCATGGGATTTCCCAGGCCAGAATACTGGAGTGGGTTGCCATTCCCTTCTCCGGAGGAGCTTCCCAACCCAGGGATCGAACCCAGGTCTCCCACATCGCAGGCAGATTCTTTACCGTCTGAGCCACCGGGAAAGCCCACTCAGTGTACTAAATCATTGTAAATAAATAAAATGATTTTTATTGTGTTTTTAAAAGAAGTACTATGTATTGAGCTCCTTCTCAACCCACTGTAAGCATGTGGGGAGGCCCCATCCCTCATGTGCTATGTGGATTCAGTGCAGATTTGGGTTGTGTATAGATCTGAGTTGTGTGGGGACGTGGAGCCCTCCTTGGAAGGATCTGTACATGTAAAACCTGGGGACTTAGCGGCCCAGGGCGGTGGCCCCAGAGCAATGTATGACTCTTCTAATGAAGTTCACTTTCTCACGTCTTTTCAAGAGAACAGCGTCGAGATTGACTGCTTTGGGCAGGGGAGGTGGTGTGACAGAAAGAATAAAAAGGTTTATCTCCTCCCCATGAGTGGCAAAAGTGGAACTAACACTCTAGTCTCTTGACTCTCAGCCCTCTTGTTACTCTAACGTCACTAGAAAGGAAGCTTAAATTTGTAAGAGAGAGATTTTTAAAAAGTTAACTTAAAATTGCTTCTGTTTTGTGGAAAGAAATGTGTTTTTTAAGTGTATTCAATATGCCCTTTTTAAAAAATTCTATCGATTAATTTCCATTGTATATTTCTAAGGAGTAGTATATATGTTTTTCAATAGATGAAATTTATTATCGTTTATTAGCTTTACTGCCAGTAATTTTTCATGTAAGCCTAGGAACTAGTTCGTCACTGTAGTTTAACTTAACAAAAACACCTCCAATCTAAATATTGTTATAAATCCATCTCTTTGATTGTATTATGTTTTGTTTCAGGATGAAAGATAATCTGAAGATTTAGTTTTGCATTATTACACATGTTATCATTAATGGAAATAGTAATTATATGATAATAAAGATAACTGTCATAAGTTTGGGGGTAACTTTTTTGACAGTTTATCAAAGTAAAAAAGAATTGAGCAATTTAAAGTACACAATGCAATAAGTTTTAACGAATGTATTTTGTGTCACTGCAGTTATAAAGATACAGGATATCTCTATCACAGTGTCAGGGTAAACTTTAATTGTGTTTGTTTGTTAATTATAGATGTGAATTTCTTCAAAGTAAGAAATCCTTAGAGGAAATTACCCAGTATATTCAAAGCTACAAGGGATTTGTTGACGTCACGGTAATTTATTATTCTTTTTAGTTAATTTTTATTGGAGGGTACTTGCTTTACAGTGTTGTGTTAATTTCTGCTGTGCAGCAAAGTGAGTCAGCCAAATGTGTACATATGCTGGGAGCGAAGTTGCTTAGGCGTGTACAACTCTTTGCGACCCCATGGACTGTAGCCCATCAGACTACTCTGTTCATGGGATTCTCCAGGCAAGAATACTGGAATGGGTTGCCATTTCCTTCTCCAGGGGATCTTCCCAAGCCAGGGATCGAGCCCACGTCTCTAATATCTCCTGCACTGGCAGGTGGGTTCTTTACCGCTAGTACCACGTGGGAAGCGCTGTACATATATCCCCTCTTTTTTGTATTTCCTTCCCATTTAGGGCACCATGGAACATTGAGTAGAGTTCCCTGAGCTCTACAGTAGGTCCTCATTAGTTATCTATTTGGCATCATAGTAATTTATAAAAAAAATTTTATAAATTAATTAGAATGACGCAAGTACATCCCTCTTTTGTCATGGCCTCTCCTTCTTTCTTCTTACTTTATTCCATTCCCTACCTCTCATTGGGCAGGGGGAAGAAAAATATGTTCTTTTGGTCAACTAGAGTCCTTAGAATGGTCTGCCTTCCTGGTAGTTCTCTCCTCTTGGACTGAGGTCAGCTCCTCCGGCTTCCCTAGGGCGCCCCACTCTGAGCGTCCTCATGAGACATTCAGACCACAGGACGCTACCCACAGTAAGCTTCAGAGATGGTCACTCTATGCTCTATCGGTATGACTTCCCTAGTGGCAGGTGTTGGGAAAACCCATCTTACACAGGCTATGCCAAAAAAGAAAAAAAGCACGGAGGGCTGGATTTATTGGCTCACATGACTCAGATGAGAACCCTGCAGGGGCAGAAGTGTTTCTTCAGAGAGAAATCTGGGTGCAGTTTTCAGAGAAGAATCAGTTACTCAACACTGAACCTTCCCTCTGAATCCAGTTTCCTTCCTATATCTCATACCTTCCTCATTAGGCAAAGGACCTCTGTGATACCTTATTGTAACTTAGCTTTTGAGTTGGATCTCTGGAAAAACTGACCCAGAAAAGGCTTCTTGTTGAGTATAAACATCCACAGGTTTTCTTTTCCCATAACACTGTAAAAAATGGTAATATTAATAGAAATAATAATTAGAGGAATAATTCTCTAACAGCTCTACCATTCAATTCAGTGAAACTCTTAATTTACAGGCAGGGGGTGGAGGAGGGAGTTCTTTTAATTTTTCCTCATAGATAATAGTATATTTCAAATCAGTAACTTGAATATTTTAAATTGAGGTATAGTTGATGTATGCCTCAAACTAAAATATTATACAACACAGTGATTCACAATTTTTAAAAGTTATACTACATTTATAGTCACTGTAGAATATTGGATATGTCCCCTGATATATAGTTATATCATACCTCTATATGTAATATATAGATATATATAGTGAATGGGAATTCCCATGTGGCTCAGATGGTGAAGCGTCTGTCTGCAATGCAGTAGACCCAGGTTCGATCCCTGAGTCAGGGAGATCCCCTGGAGAAGGAAAAGGCAGCCCACTCCAGTATTCTTGCCTGGAAAATCCCATGGACTGAGGAGCCTGGTGGGCTACAGTCCATGGGGGTCGTAACGAGTCAGACACAACTGAGCGACTTCACTTCACTTCATATAGTGAATGTATCCAATATATATAGAATTTTTATTGGATATATTCAGTATAGATTATTGGATGTGTATGTTAGATACTTGTGGCTTATTTATTTTATGTACAGTAGTTTATATAATAGCTTGAGTTTTCATTTTCTTCAGGGAGAACATTTTCTGAATTCCTGGGTCAAGAGAGATTTATCTGTGGCATCAGGTAAAGGCTCAGACATATTCAGAAAAGCTTTGCTTGTTTATTTTGCTTTTTTCCCCTAGCCTTTCCATTTTCCTCCTCATTTTGTGGTGCCATGGTAATTTTTTAAAAAACCATTTCATTAGAGTTTTTTGGTCTCCTGGGGTGACTTAATTTTTTAACATAAATGAACATAGGGAAATATATCAGGGCTGGGTCCTTAATTGAATTTCCCTTAAAACAATTAAGGTTTCTGGATAAAATGGTTTTGAAAACATTCTTAAATGGATCAGTGTCTATTAAGAAATTAAATGTGAAGTAATAGAAAATAAATGTTGATCTCTGCCCCCAATTCCTGGCACAGAGCTCCTCAGTTCAGTTCAGTTCAGTCGCTCAGTCGTGTCCGACTCTTTGCGACTCCATGGACTGCAGCACGCCAGGCTTCCCTGTCCATCACCAACTTCTGGAGTTTACTCAAACTCATGTCCATTGAGTTGGTGATGCCATCCAACCATCTCATCCTCTGTCTTCCCCTTCTCCCGCCTTCAATCTTTCCCAGTATCAGGGTCTTTTCCAGTGAGTCAATTTTTTGCATCAGGTGGCCAAAGTATTGGAGTTTCAGCTTCAGCATCAGTCCTTCCAGTGAATATTCAGGACTGATTTCCTTTAGGATGGACTAGTTGGATCTCCTTGCCATCCAAGGGGCTCTCAAGACTCTTCTCCAACACCACAGTTCAAAAGCATCAATTCTTCAGCGCTCAGCTTTCCTTATAGTCCAAATCTTACATCCATACATGACTCCCGGAAAAGTCATGGCTTTGACTAGACAGACCTTTGTTGGCAAAGTAATGTCTCTGCTTTTTAATATGCTGTCTAGGTTGGTCATGACTTTTCTTCTAAGGAGCAAGCGTCTTTTAATTTCATGGCTGCAGTCCCCATCTGCAGTGCTTTTGGAGCCCCCCAAAATAAGGTCTCTCACTGTTTCCCCATCTATTTGCCATCAAGTGATGGGACCGAATGCCATGATCTTAGTTTTCTGAATGTTGAGTTTTAAGCCAACTTTTTCACAGAGCTTCTAAAACCCATGTAATTTCCTAAGTGATAAGATCATGAGAAGCATCTCTTGTTCTAACATTTGATCTTTGACACTGTGCCTGATACAGGGCTCCTAAAACCCTTGCAAACCCCTAAGTGATATGAGCACTAAGAGCGCTTTTGGTTTCTGATGTGGTGACTCTGGGTGGGCTCTTGGTTTGGGGTTGCTCACTGGAAAGAACAAGTTATGATTAGAAGCTTGGAATTTTTGGCCCGACTCCCTTTTCTTCATAGCGGGAAGAGGGGATATAAATTGAGTTAATGATTGATCATGCCTATGTGAGGAACCTCCATTAAAATCCCAATAGTTTGTGGATCCAGGAGCCCTTGGGTGTGTGAACACAACCACACTGTAAATGTGGCACATCCCAACTCTGTGGGGAAGGAAGCTCCCAGATCTCAGTCTGTGAGCCAGTTCATCTGTGCGTGTGCGTGCCAAGTCGCTTCAGTCATCTCTGACTCTTTGCCACGCTATGGGCTGTAGCCCACCAGGCTCCTCTGTCCATGAGGTTCTTCAGGCAAGAATACTGGAGTAGTGTGCCATGCCCTCTTCTAGGGGATATTCCCGACCCAGGGATTGAACCTGCATCTTTTATGTCTCCTGCATTGACAGGCGGGTTCTTTACTAGTAGCACCACCTAGTAAGCCCCCAGCTCATCTGTACCCTTGATCATGTCCTTTGCTAAACAAATATAAGTGTTTCCCTGGGTTCCGTGAGCCACTCTGTCGAATGAAGTGGAGTGGGAGCAGTCTTATGGGATTGAGTCTTTAATCTGTAGGATCTGGTACTACTAAGTATATAGTGTCAGAGTAAATTGTAGGACACCCCGCTGGTGGTGCAGAGAATTGCTCAGTGGGAAAAGTATCAGAAGTATTGTGAGTGTGACAATAGTGTGATAGTAAAAGAGACACACTGGAGGAAAAGACTGAGGTTTTCCCAGTACATTAAGTCATATTCCAATTAAAAATGAAGAGAAAGCCGGAATCCTGGGATTAAATGTGATACTGAAACAAGCTTTCATCTTAAGGAATTTTGCAGTATCTACTTTTGCTACCATATTTAATACACATAAGTTGGTTTTCAAATCCTCAAGGAGTGCAGAAGACAGGAACCAAACTGTAGGACCAATATGGAAAGTCTAATGGAGACCACCTCCATAGAGCTGACACCCAAAGGGCAAGAAATAAATCTGCCTCCTTTTTAGGGCGCTTCAAGCAAGATTTGCCTTTCTCAAGTTTTGATACTAACTTGGGGAGGAAGAGAAGCTCCTCAGGCTTCCTCTTGCTTTATTCTGATGCTCTACAATGAAGAGATAATTTGAAAATATTTTACTATAAAAAAATGAATGAAAAAAAAAAAAATGAATGTATACAGAAATAAGACCATAGCAAATCCCCACCATGTATCCACCATTCTGTTTCAACAATTTAACACGTAGTCAGTCTGGTTTTGTTTCTCCTTTTCTAACCCCCTCCTTCAATTGCATTGAAACAAACTCAAACATACTGTTCTATCTTTAAACACAAAAGGATAATGCAAACACTGATGGTAGCAATATCACAGCTTGCTAGTCTCACCATATGCCTTTTATTCAAGTCTGCTGCAATGGCAGCGTCTTTGGTAATGAAGAACTCCGACTGCAGTCTTTCAAGTACTGGAGCCCGTCGTCCCCAGTGGGAGCAGCAGCTCTGGTCAAAGCAGGTCTTTTCTACACAGGTGAGTCAGCAGTTTGCCCCACGCTCTTGCCTTGTGCCCACGGAAACCCCACATGCCCTTCATGATCCTGGGCTTGTGTTTAACTAGGCTCAACAATCCCTGCTTCTTCTCATTATTCCTCACATATGCTTTTTCCTTTCTGTATCATAAATCCTCTCCTGGTTCTCCACACCTCCTTTAGGTAGTAAAGCCCCAATTTTGAAAACTTAAGGTCTGGGCTAACAACAAATAGAAGGATCCTGTCGGGGTAATTATCAGGCGTTGGTACACTTTACTCTCTACCCCCACCCCTCTGGAAACTGTCGCATGACTGTGTCCCTCGCTATTGAACCAGCTCAGTAGTCAGGTGTCCATACCTACATATCAGAGGAGCTGGGACGTTCAATTTTTTTTCTTCCAGGTAGCAATGTGCCCAGCTGAAAATTGAAGTTTCTGTTACTATGGAAGATTGAGAGAGAACTAGGAGTGTGGATAGCGGTCTTTTAAAAAATGTATATGTATTTGACTGTGGGGTCTTGGGTCTTCGTTGCGGCATGCAGTATCTTTAGCGGTAGCACAGGAGTTCTTCAGTTGAGGCATGTGGGACCTAGGTCCCTGACCAGGCCCTCTGCATTGGGAGCACGTGGTCTTAGCCACTGGGCCAGCGGAGAATTCCCCTGGATAGAGGGTATTTGTCACACTCTCCTTGGAAGACAAAGTAAGGAAATTCCTCTTTATAATTCCTAAGCATGGAGAATCTGCCATCGGTTCATAGTATTCTCTCTTTAGCTACTGGTTGTTAGGAGTTCCACTTTGTCATGTGCAAAGAAAGCAGGGGTTCCTCTCAACTTCACCTCTGCCTGAGGTATAGAAAGGTGAAATGATATTGTATCCTTTCTGGGGACCTTACTGACCTTCTCCAGACCAAACGCACATGCTCAATTACAGTGAAGGTCCATGGGGGAACTTCTGCTGTGGGGTCAAGTCATGAATATCACAGAGTGGAGCAGAGTGGGGGAGTGTAGTGTTCACTTGGACTAACAGACATGTTCCATTGGTACAAAAAAATCTTAATGCCTCAGTATCTTAGAGTTAACTGGAAAGTTAACTTAGAGTAACTGGAAAGTCAGTGTTCCACCCTTTCTTCTTGCTCCCTCCAGTCTCTCTTCCCCTTGGCAGCCGTGCTCAAGGACCTTCTCTCTAATAGTGTCCTCACCGTCTTCCTTTTCAATCTCCTCCTCACCCACAAGTCCTAGTCATCTCACCCTTTTGGGATCTCGCAAGCTCTAGGACCTCCTGTTTCTGTACAGACACAAAGGGAGATTTTCCTACGCTCTGGCTTTATAATGACTGCAGGAGTCCAAGAGGAGAAGGAAGATGAGGAATCTTCCATCATCTTACTAGAGTGGGTAGCTGTTCCCTTCTCCAGGGGACCTTCTCAACCTAGGAATCGAACCCTTGTCTCCCACATTGCAGGCAGATTCTTTACTGAGTGGATTCCCAGCTGAGCCACCAGGAAAGCCCAGGACTACTGGAGTGGGTAGCTGTCCCTTCTCCAGTGGATCTTCCCGACCCAGGAATCGAACCAGGGTCTAATGCATTGCAGGCATATTCTTTATCACCTGAGCTACCACGGAAGCCCTCTTAGAAACTAGGATGTTTCTAGTTCAGTGCTTTGGTAGATCCAAATGCTAATTTCCTTCCAAAAAATAGAGTCTCACATGAAGACTTGATCCTATTTCTAGTGGAATAAACCTATAGTAAGAGGTGTCTGATTCTTCACAATCTTACTTACATGAGAGTGGCTATATTTGCTCATATATATTTTCCTGAGCTCCAAATATATTCTTTCTGATTTATTCATTGAACAGATAACTTATTAAGTGCATAAGTGCTAATCACTGTTCTAGGTCTGTGAGATTCACTGGGGAGCAAAACAGGCAAAATTCTCCTCCTTCATGGAGCTTCAACTCCACATTCTGATTTGCAAATCTCTTGCCTCATTGAATGAAGAGGGGACTGGGACAGGGTTTGATCGGTGTGCATGGTACATACAAACATTCAGTGCTCATGACCCCACTGGTGCGAGAAGAGCCCTAGTTAGAATATTTCCTCACTGGTGACACAAAGTTGTGACTTTGTCACAAAATCTGATAGAAAGTGTAAGTTCGGTTTTGCTAATATGGTTATTATCTGTGTCACTTGACAAATACATTGGCCTGTGGCACTGATCGAATTTCCTTACTTCTAGGTAAATCGGACATTGTCCAGTGTTTTTCCTGTAGAGGATATTTGCATGAGTGGGAGGAAGGTGATGACCCATTAGAAGAACACGCCAAATTTTTTCCCAAGTAAGTGGAATGAATGCTTAGTATCTACGAATCTGGATGTATTTTAGCAATTTTCCCCTCATTTTATATTCTGATTAAGTCTTTGCCCACGTGTCTCATTCTTACAATAAAGGATGAGCCTTCCTTTCTTTCATCCCATTGCTTTCACAACCCCCTTCCCATCTAGCCTTCCTCTCTCAATAGTTACAGTACAGTTTTGGTTCAGTCATTATTTTCACATTAATGTCTATGTTATCATGACTTCATAAAGGCGGAGCCTTGTAGTAAATAATTTATTTTCTCTCCCTATACAACTTCCAGTTTTTGGAGGGAGTGATAATTGTTTTATCAGTATGTCTGCTTACTTTTTTGTTTTTTTTTTTTTTAAATTCACACATAAACTCTTTTAAAAGTGCAGAATCCAGTAGCATTTAGTACATGAGCAGTGTTGTGCAATTACCTCCACTAATTCCAAAACATTTTGTTATTCGAAAGAGAACTCTGTACCCATGAAGCAGTCATTCCTTGTCTCCCCTGTACACCCTATTTCCTGAGAGCTACGAGTTAGCTTTCTGTTGCTATAGATTTACTCTCTTGGATATTTTATGTAAATGGAAGCATATAATATCTTTTGTATCTGACTACTTAGCACAGTGTTTTGAGGTTCATTCATGTTGTAGTGTGTATCAGTACTTCATTCTTTTTTATGACTGAGATATATGTAACTGTACATGTGTATATATATGTATGTATTTCAGTTTCTCCATCTCCTCACCAATACCTGTTATTTTCCTTTTTAAAAAACATAGCCATTTGCTTAGTTTTTAAAATGTATTTAGCACCAGTTCATCTTCAAATTCTCCCAAATGTTTAAATCTCCTGTCCAATCATTCAGACTTGCAATATAGCCCACTGTTTTCATTTTCTTAAAGAGGCTGTCATGAAGTCTCTGACTTGCTTCAATATGAACTCTTTGTCCTGAAGTTACCCTGGGATCCTAGGATTGTTCTTCAAGTCATCCTAGGGATTCCTATTGCCTCTCTCCTGTGTTTCCTGGATCTGTTGTCATTCTTTTCTTGGCTTATTCACTCACTTTGAAATACTCCCCCACAGATCCCTGGGAAAGACTGCATAAGAAATGAATGTTTTTAGCTTCCACTTAATGCATATATCTGAATATTTATATATATTTTCTCATGCTTGTTTGGTAGTTTAACTAGGTATGGAATTCCAGGTTGGGAATCATTTTAATTCCAAATTATAGAGACATCACTGCATTTTCTAATAACTTCCAGTATTGCTGTTGAAGTTCCATGTCTTTCTGATTCTTAATCTTTTTATTACTTCTTCCCATTCTGGAAGCATTTAGGATTTTCTCTTTGTTTCCAGTGTTCTAAAATTTCATGAAGAAATGGCTAATTTTAAATATTTCTTTTCTGTAGCTCTTTAACATTTTGGAGGGCTTATTTTTCACTCACCAGACTCTTCAAAAATGTTCAACTGTAAGAGGACATTTTGTTGTTTTCACCTTGTAATTAGTAAATGCTCTTCTAGAAATAAATATTAATACAAATAGGTCTTAAATGCTTCTATCTAATTCTAAGATTTTCAATAGATATAATTTTGAAGGTGTTTTCACAGAGGTAGTTGCATTTTCCTTTTTTTTGGATTTAGTATTTAGTAAATTGTTAAACAGTGGAGATAGTCTTCTTAATTTTTGGAAAAATAAACTAGAATACAGTCTGATTGTATTTAGGACCTTTTCTCAACTCTGTCATTTCCTTTTTTGTGAAGCTTTTTATTTCTCCTCTGCCTTTTTTGTTTGTTTTGTTATTGTTTTCTTTTTGGTCCTCTGAGTGAAGCTTCAATCTTTTGCCTCTCTTTTAAAATTGCAAACTAGGATGCCCTTAAATAAGCATGTATGACTTAAAGGAAAACTAAAGAAACCAATGAACCTACCACTAAAGTTAAGAAGTTGAATATTATCAAGTCCTAAGAAGGCTAGTGTGTGCCTGCTTTCCCAGTTCTGATTATATCCTTGTCCCTCCAATTCAGAAGGCTTCCCTGTTGGCTCAGTTCTGCCTGCAATGCAGGAGACCCAGGTTCGATCCCAGGGTTGGGAAGATCCCCTGGAGAAGGAAAAGGCAACCCATTCCAGTATTCTTGCCTGGAAAAGCCTGCCAGGCTCCACTGTCCATGGGATTGCAAGAGTCAGACACGATTTAGTGATGAAACCACCATCAATCCTGAAATTTGTGTTAACTGTTCCTTCTACTCAGAATGGTTTCACCAGCTACATATATATCATTAAGCATACTTAACTTTGCCTGTTCTATAAATTCAAATAAATGGAAGCATACTGCATGGTTCTTCTGTGATGATTGACTTGTTTTACTCCATAGAATTTTTGAGACTCATTCATAATTATGTTAGAGTTGCAATTTACCTGTTCTCATTGCTATATAGTATATTTTTTATGAATATAAAATGTATCCTTCTATTCTAGATTCAACATCTGGGTTGTTTTCAGAATGTTGCAATTCAAATAATGCCTCTATGAACCTTCTTGGACATAATTCCCAGTGCTCATATTTCTCTAGGATACATAACCAGCCATGGAATTGCAAAGTGATACGATGTACACATCCAACTTTACTAGATTATGCAAAACTTTTTCCAAAGTGGCTGTACTGATTTATATTCTTACTGGTATAGATGTTTCCATTCTGTCTGCTCTCTCACTAACTTAATATTGCCCCAATTTTTGTCAATCTATTTACTAATAATGTTGAAGATATTTTCATATTTTCCCACATAGTTTCCTTGCTCTTTTTCTTCAGAAGCATATCTTGTCTATTCTTTGCCCTTTCTTCTTTCTCATTCAGAGAATATATGAAATGTCCCTCTTTATCTCTCTTGCTACTCCTTGTTCTTGAGTCTTTATCTGATGTTAAGATACTATAGCCACTCCAGCTTTTACTTTTTGCATGATACTATCTTTTTTGAAATCTTTTGGTTTTTTTTTTTTTTGGCTGTGGAGTACAACATGAGGGATCTTAGTTACCAGACCAGGGATCAAACCCAGAGAGAATGGAGTCCTAACCACTGGACCACCAAGGAATTCCCAAAATAATTTTACTTTTAACCTGTAACTTTAAAGTGAGCTTCTTGCAGACGGCACAGGTGGGTCTTGCTTTTTTAACAGTCTGACAATACCTGCTTTCTTGTTTTGTTGTTATTGTTGTTTGTTTGAGTTTTTTGGCTGAGCCGTACAGCTTGTGGGATCTCAGTTCCCTAACCAGGGCCCTGGCAGTGAGAGCAAGGAGTCCTAACCACTGGAGCACCAAGAGATTCCCCAGTATCTGCTTCCTAATGGGAGTGTTTACAACATTTACACTTAATAGAATCATTGATATGGTTGGATTTAAATCTACTCTTTTGCTCTTTGTTTTCTATTTATCCGTCTCTGGTTTGTCTCTTCTCTTCCTGACTTGCGTTTGAGTATTTTTCTATTTTCCATTTTACCTTTGAAGTTGGCTTTTTAGCTGTTCAGCTTTGTCTTTCCAGTGCCTGCTCTGTAATCTACATAATGCACGTTTGACAAATCACAGTCATCTTCAAATAACTTTATAACAACTGACGTATAGTGTATGAGCCAGTGTAACGGTACACCTCTATCTTCCCCTTCCTCGTCTCTGGGCTACTGTTACCACACGTTTTACTTCACACGTGTTCTAAATCTCACAATGTAGTGTTATATCTTTCTTGTAAACAATTATCTTTTAAATACATTTTTAGAAAGAGAGAAAGCATATTTCATATTTACCCAATGAGTTACCATTCCTGGAACACTTCATTCCTTTGGGTAGAACCAAGTTTCCATCTGTTATGATTTTCCTTTTAAGAAGAAATTTAAGAAGAACTTCCTTTAACATTTCTTGTAGTACTAGTCTGCTGGCAGCTAAATTCATTGGCTTTATTTGTACAAAAAAGTCTGTATTTCACCTTCCTTCAGAGTCCTTTCCCTTGATGGGTTTATCTGCATAGTGACCTTGGACAGAAGCATTTAAAGTCCTACTAGCTTTTTCTATAGCTGCCCTTCTATTCCTGGGCTCATCTCCTAGGAAGTCATTCATCTAGGAAAATAAAAATGATGTGTCCTCTTGCTTTATCTCCTGCTTTCCTATAATTCAGCAGCATAAAAATAAGCTGAGAGAGTTGTTTCTAGTTTTATCATTTACCTACTCACATTTATAGTTCTCATTTATCCAAGTTAATGATTGTGAATAGAGCTCTGATTTTCTTCCTTGGTTCTTCAGGCAAACATCATAACTGAATTTACAAAGTATCGTATGTTCCAATTTCATGAGGTCTAGCAAATTGTTTTTAGGGACATTCTTTAGTCTTCATACTGATGGAGTTTTGTTTTTTTTTTTTCCTGAAATAAACTTTATTTGGGGGTATTTTTAGGTTTAGAGAAAAGGTGAAAAGATAATACAGAGTGTTCCTGTATTCCCATACTCAGTTTCCTTTAGTACTAACATCTTACATTACCCTGGCACATTTGTTAAAAATAAAAAAAACAACACTGGTACATTACAGTCAACTCCAGATGTTTACGTGTGTTTCACCATTTTTTTCCTGCTCATGTCCTTTTTGTTATCTTTGTCCCAAAATCCACAGATGGAGTTGTTGTCTCTATTTTCTTTCCATTAGGTTCATTTTAGTTGGTTTCATGGATGAGTGTTAAATATGATCCCATTCCACCAAATTGGCTGGTTATCCCCACCCTTACTTTATGAGCCATTTACATCTCTGCTCCCAAGAGCCACAGTCTACATGCCTTACTTGATAAAGACACTGACAGACTCACAGGAAATGTTAATTTTATACTTAATCTTTGCCACTAAAACTCTGACAGTGTTTTTGAAAACCTAAAGCAAAGGTTTAATTGCATACAACTAGCTTTATAACTTGTAACTTCTGTGTTTAGCTGTCAGTTTCTCCAGAGTGTGAAGTCCTCTGCAGAAGTGATTCCAGACCTTCAGAGCCACGATGAACTTTCTGAGTTAACGGTATTGAATGCCACCTTGTTTATTTTCAGAGTGTGTGATCATGTGATTAAGAACAGTTTTGAGCAGGAGCTACTCATGATAAATAAGTAGTGTCAGTCACTCAGTCATGTCTGATGCTTTGTGACCCCACAAACTGTAGCCTGCCAGGCTCCTCTGTCCATGGGATTCTCTAGGCAAGAATACAGATTGCCATTCCCTTCTCCAGAGCATCTTCCCGACCCAGGAATTGAATCCGGGTCTCCTACATTGCAGGCAGATTCTTTACCATCTGAGCTACAGGGAAGATCCATCATAAATAAATCAGTCAATAAATTCTGCCAGTATCTGTCAAGCATCTATTAAGAGGTACTTACAGATGGGGATACTACATTAAACACAACATAATGCCTAGTTTCATGAAACGTAGAGTCAGTCCCTTCTACTTTGGTGCCCAGACTTGTTTGGACCTAAGAGTTGATTAGCAGCCAGGCTACCTGACCCCATCAGTGACCTTCGCTTGGAGGGCAGTGAGTCTAACTTGCTAGTTGGCTTTTCTCAAAGTTAGGAAGATATGTTTCTTTTACAAAAGCAAATTACCAACCAATCTATTAATTAATGGTCAGATTAATAGGTTGACCCCTTTAAACTATGAAATTCTATATATTTCTCTGGGATATTAGCCACTACCAATTTAACACACAAACACACACACACCCACCCACCCACACACACACACACACACACACACACACCCCTTATTTGAGGCTGTATGTTAAGTATATTGTCATCCCGTGAAAAAGAAAACAGAGTAATTTTAACTCATCTTTTACATTTGTGAACTGAAAATGAAATTGAAGGAAAACATTTGGGGGTATAGAAATAGCTGTTTTTATTTTATTGATGTATATGTGACTTACAATATTAGTTCCAGGTATACTACATAGTATTAGATATTACTGGACATTACAAAATGATTACTACCATAAGTCTAGTTACTGTCTGCATCATACAAAGTTATTATAGTAATATTGACTATTTCCCCCTTGTTGTAATTCCATCTCTGTGACTTACTTATTTTATAACTGAAAGTTTGTATCTCTTAATCCCTTCCACCAATTTTGCTCATCTCCCTCCACCTCCCTTAAAGAACTTATTTTTAAAAGAAGAAACTTAATCTCCCTATATCCCAGGTATGTAATATTTAAAATGCTTTTAATAGCTGAGATCAGAAGCTATATGAGTGGCTTCTGGAGGGTCCATCTTGCTCTTGACCCTGTGACTCTAATCATCTGGTCAGTAATCACTGCTCATGTCACCCAAGGAATGCGCTGTTTGGGTAGCATACAGAAACATACGCTTGCATGTGTTTGCAGATCACTTATTGTTTCATATTTGTAGCACTCCTCCCTGCAACTGGCATAAACACTTGAGGGTGGCTTGTGTTTAGAAAATGTCTGCTTTCTGATTGTAAGTTGAGGCCCCACCCTCTTATACAGATGTTAATTTATTTATTTATTTTTACAGATGTTAATTTAATAGAGAATTTTCTTTTCAAAGGGAAGTACAAGTGAAAGCCATCTTGAAGAGTCAACAGCAGTTGGTTCTGTAGTGCCAGGTAAGGATTTGGAGGTAGCACATGGGATTATATGAATGTGTACATATCTTTGTATATAGAGGATTTTATTTTATCATTTATTTATTTATGGCCAAACTACACAGCGTGTGGGATATTAGCTCCCCACCCTGGTACTGCACCCGTGCCCCTGCAGTGGAAGTGTGGAGGCTTAACCACTAGGCTGCCCGGGAAGTCCCGCATGCAGGGGTAATAGGAATACCTGTTTGTAACTGTGCCTCCTTGCTTGTCTCCACAGAGGTGGCCCAGGGTGAAGCCCAGTGGTTTCAGGAGGCAGAGAGCCTGAGTGAGCGCCTGAGAAAAGTCTATACAAGTGCTCCTTTCTGCCACATGTCTTTGCTTGAGATCTCTTCCTGTCTAGCCACAGACCAGTGGCTGGATTGTGATCTGTCCTTTGCTTTAAAATCCATCACCAATCCTGTGCAAGAGCCTGTGGTGTTGCCTGAAGTCTTTGCTAACTTGAACTCTGTCATGAGTGTGGAGGGTGAAGCTGGGAGTGGAAAGACCATCCTCCTGAGGAAAATAGCTCTTCTGTGGGCATCAGGATGCTGCCCCTTGTTAAACAGGTTCCGGCTGGTCTTCTATCTCTCTCTTGGCTCTACCAGACCAGAGCAGGGGCTGGCCAGTATCATTCATGACCAACTCTTAGAGACAAGTGTATCTGTTACTGAAATGGGCCTAAGGAACATCATCCAGCAGTTAAAGAACCAGGTGTTATTCCTTTTGGATGACTACAAAGAAATGTGCTCAGTCCCCCAAGTCATAGCAAGGATGATTCAAAAAAAACATTTGTCAAGGACCTGCTTGTTGATCACTGTCCATACAAATAGGGCCAAGAACATCCGCCGATACCTAGACACAATCATAGAGATTAAGGCATTTCCTTTCTATAATACTATTTCTGTACTACAGAAGCTCTTTTCAGGCAATTTGACCCGTCTGCGAAAGTTGATGGTTGACTTCGGAATGAGTCAAACTTGGCAGGCAGTTCAGAAAACGCCCTTGTTTGTGGCAGCGATCTGTGCTAGTTGGCTTCAGAATCATTTTCATGGATCCTTTGATAGCGTGGCTGTTTTCAAGTCCTATATGGAATGCCTTTTCTTAAAGCACAAAACTGCAGCTGACCTACTCAAAGCAACTGTGTCCTCCTGCGGTGAACTAGCCTTGAAAGGCTTTTTTGCATCTTGCTTTGAGTTTAGTGATGAGGACCTCATAGAAGCAGGGATTGGTGAAGAGGAAGATCTAGCCATGTACCTGATGAGGAAATTCACAGCCCAGAGACTGAGGCCAGTCTATCAGTTTTTAAATCCTGCATTTCAAGAATTCCTTGCTGGAATGAGGCTGACCGAGCTCCTGGATTCAGATAGGCAAGAAGACCAAGATTTGGGACTTCATTATTTGAAACAAATCAACTCACCCTTGATGGCTATCTGTCCCTATGCCAATTTTTTGAACTGTGTCTCCTGCCATCCTTCAACAAAGGCAGGGCCAAAAATTGTATCCCATTTGCTTCTTTTGGTGGATAATAAAGAGACACTGGAGAATATATCTGAAAATGATGACTACCTGAAGCATCATCCAGAAATTTCCGAGGTGATGCAGTGTTTCAGGTTGGTGTGGCAATTTTCTCCACAAAATTACCTTTCACTGGCTTCAAAACATTTGCTAGCTCTGGCTGTGAAAATTGCGTATCAAAGCAACACTGTTGCTGCATGTTCTTCTTTCATTTTGCAATTCCTTCATGGGAGAACCCTGTCTTTGGATGTGCTTAAGTTACAGTATTTTTTTGACCACCCAGAAAGCCTGTTATTGTTGAGGAGCATCCAGGTCTCCATAAGTGGAAATAGGTCGTCATTCATAACAGATTTGCCTATGGAAAGAATTTTCGACAAATCACAGGCACCAACTATAGATCAGGACTATGCTTCTGGCTTTGAACTTGAGAGTGAATGGAAGCGGAGTTTAGTTGAAAAACAGGAAAACCTTAAACATTTTCAGAACATTCGACTCAATGCACCACCAGCCACCAGCACTGGCTATTGGAACCTTCCTTCGAAGCAGTACAAGATTCCCCTTCTGGAAGTTCATGTGACTGATCCCAATGCTGTGGATCAGGCGATGCTAAGGTTTCTAACAGAGGTTTTCTCAGCTGCGCAGCACATTGAACTCCACTTGAACCACAGCAGGGGTTTTATTGAAAACATCCGCCCAGCTCTTGAGCAGTACAAGGCCTCTTTCATAAAGTGCTGCATAAGCCAATGTGAGCTGAGTGCAACAGAACAGGAATTGCTTCTCACTCTAACTTCCCTAGAGTCTCTTGAAGTCTCAGAGACAGCCCATCAACAAGGTAAGCGTGAACCTATTTTAGATGACTGTTAGGATGTACACTTTCATCTTTTCACTCTTAGTTGTAAATGGATAAAAGCTTTTGAAAGCCTGAGACTGTAAATCCTCGCTGATTGGACAATTTAAATTTTACTAATTTATTTCTCTTAGTAATATGAATTAGTGAAAAGCCTCCAAATAGTAGAATGACTTTCAAACTCTGATATAAATAAAAAAATGACAAATGAAGGCTCTTAGTAAACAAATGACTAGTTATTAGTAAAAGAATTATCTGTATGTAAATGATGCTTGAGAACCACTCTCACCTCACCTGCTTCATGGAAGAAAGGGCTTGTACTCTGGGAAATAAGCAAGTGGGAAGTAACACCTCCCAGTTATTTTTGTCTCCTTCCACTTGTCTAAGCAGTGTTTTAAGTTCTTGGTGTAGACTGTATCATCTTTCTTTAAATTTATTCCTAGGTACTTGTATTTTTGATACTCTGGTAAATGACACTAATTTTTTTCATTTTCTGATTGTTGCTAGTATGGGTTTGATTTTCAGCAGTTTGTTAAATGCCTCAAAGTGCTTTGCTTTATATCTTACTTGAGGGACACTGAACATTTTTTGGATCTATATGTTGATATTTATCTTCAAAGTTAGAGAAATTTTGTTCATTTTTTTCAAATATTTTTATTATGATAAAACACATTTTTCAATATACAGTTTAGTGGCATTAAGTAGAATTAGTGTGCTGTGAACCATCGTCACTATTCACTTCCACAGCCTTTTCATCATCCCAAACTTTGTACCTATTAAATAACTCCTTCCTCTTCCCAGCCACTGAGGTCTCTGTGAATTTGTCTATTCTACTTCATATAAATGAATCCATACAATATTTTGTCCTTGTGTGTCTGACTCCTTTCATTTAGCATAATGTTTTTGAGGTTCATGCATGTTGTAGCATGTGTCAGGACTTCACTACTTTTATAGCTAGAATGATATTGCATTGTATGTGTATATACAAGGGCTTTCCTGGTGGCTCAGTGGCAAAGACTCCACCAGTCAATGTTAGAGGCACGGGTTCTATCCCTGGGTCAGGAAGATCCCCTGGAGAAGAAAATGGCAACCCACTCCAGTGTTCTTGCCTGGGAAATCCCATGGACAAAGGAGCCTGGTGGGCTACGGTCCATGGGGTCACAAAGAGTCGGACACGGCCTAGTGACTAAACAACAAATATATCATGCTCTGTTAATCAGTTCATCAGCTGATGGACACTTGCACTGTTCATTCTGGCTAAAGCTGCTATGAACATGGATGCACAAATGTTACTTTAAGACCCTGCTTTCAATTCTTTTTGATTTATATCTAGAAGTGAAATTATTGGATCATATTAATGATAGTAATTCTATTTTAATATTCAAGGAATCTCCAAACAGTTTTCCACACTGGCTGCAGCATTTTGCATCCCTACAAACAATGTACCAGGGTTCCAGTTTCTTCACATCCTCCAAGCTTTTTTTTCTTTTTTTAAATCAGAGACATCCGAGCTAGTAGGTGTGAAATTATATCTTATTGTGGTTTTGATTTTCATTTTCCTAATGACTAAAATGCTATTGAGCATCATCTTTTCATGTGCTTATTGGGGGTTGGTGTATATTTTTTGAAGAGAGTCTATTAAATTGTTTTGTCCATTAAAAAAATGGAAGTGTGGTTTATTTACTATGTTGTGCTAGTTTCTGGTATGCAGCAAAGTGATTCAGGTTGTATGTGTGTATATATACACATATGTATGTGTATTTAAGATTCTTTTCCACTATAGATCATTACAAGATATTGAATACAGTTCCCTGTGCTATATTGTAGGTGCTTATTTTATACATAGTGTATATCTATTAATCTCAAACTCCTAATTTATTCCTCCCTCCTTCCTCTTTCCACCTTGGTAACCATAAATTTATTTTCTATGTCAGTGAGTCTATTTCAGTTTTGTAAATAAGTTCATTTGTATTACTTTTTTAGAGCCCACATATAAATGGTGTCATATATTCATTTTTCTGACTTACGTCACTTAATATGATAATCTCTAGGTCCATCTGTGTAGCTGCAAATAGCATTATTTCATTCTTTTTTATGGCTGAGTAATATCTCATTGTGTGTATGTGTATCACATCTTCTGTATCTAGTCATCATTGATGGACATTTAGGGACATTTAGGTTGCTTCCATGTCATGGTTATTATAAATAGTGCTGCTATGGATACTGGGGTGTATGTATCTTTTCAAATTAAGAGTTTTCTCTAGATGTGTGGCCAAGAGTGGGATTGCTGGATTGTAGCTCTATTTTTAGTGAACCTCCAGACTGTTCTCCCTAGTGGCTATACCAAGTTACATTCCCATCAACAGTGTAGGAGGGTTCCGTTTTCTCTACATCCTCTCCAGCATTTATTGTCTTAGACATTTTCTGTTTTGTTTTTTGTCTGTTTGTAGACTTTTTGATGATACTCATTCTGACCACTGTGAGGTGATACCTCATTATAGCTTTGATTCTCATTTCTCTAATGATCAGTGATTTTGAGCATCTTATGTGCTTGTTAGCTATCTGTATGTCTTCTTTGAAGAAATGTCTCTTGAGGTCTCCTGCCCATTTTCAGATTGGGTTGTTTGTTCCTTTGCCCATTTTAAAAATTGTGTTGTCTTTTTTATTTGAGTTCTTTAAGTTCATTGTATAATTGTATATTCATAGTGTGTTATGAATATATCAGTTCAGTTCAGTTGCTCAGTCATGTCCTACTCTTTGAAACCCCATGGACTGCAGCACGCCAGGCCTCCCTGTCCATCACCAACTCCCGGAGTTTACTCAAACTCATGTCCATTGAGTCGGTGATGCCATCCAACCATCTCATCCTCTGTTGTCCCCTTCTTCTCCCACCTTCAGTCTTTCCCAGCATCAGGGTCTTTTCCAATGAGTCAGTTCTTTGCATCAGGTGGCCAAAATATTGGAGTTTCAGCTTCAGCATCAGTCCTTCCAATGAATATTCAGGATAGATATCCTTTAGGATGAACTGGTTGGATCTCCTTGGAGTCCAAGGGACTGAGAGAGTCATTTCCTAGGTAGGTTGATAAGAAGTCTAGGGGTCCCCAAGGAGAGAGGGGTCTGGAATTCTCAAGGAGGAAGAAAGGACAAGCTTTTTTTTCTATCCTCTACATTCCTTGGGATTATATAACAATGATGTATCCTGCCTGAGGACAGTCTCTGGATTAAACCTTTTGGCTAATCCTGTTATCTTAAAATGTAAATTATGGGAGTAGGTCTGGTCTTTACAAGGATTATATAACAATAATGTATCCTGCCTGAGGACAGTCTCTAGATTAAACCTTCTGGTTGATTCCAGTTATCTTAAAATGCAAATTATGGGAGTGGGTCTGGTGAGGTCTTTACAACCTCCAGACATTCTTTGGATTCATTGGAGAGCATATGACTCCATTGCTGACACTAGCAAGGGGATACTCTTTCTACCCCCTTCTGATGTCTATGTCAGAGGCTTTCTCTATCTCCTTTATACTTTAATAAAACTTTATTACACAAAAGCTCTGAACGATCAAGCCTCGTCTCTGGCCCCAGATTGAATTCTTCTCCTCCGGAGGCCAAGAATCCTGGCGTCTTTGCATGATTCAGCGATAACCTTTCAGGACTCACAGGAGTCTTCCAACACCACAGATCAAAAACATCAGTTCTTTGGCACTCAGCTTTCTTTATAGTCCAACTCTCACATCCATACATGACAACTAAAAAACCATAGCCTTGACTAGACAGCTAGAGAAGCCCCAGCAAGATGGTAGTCACTGGAAGTGCAGCTGCGCAGCAGATGTGCGGAGCCACTGGAGCAGCTCTGAGGAGACAACCCACGTCCAAGAGCAAAGGAGAAGCCCCAGCAAGAGGGTAGGAGGGGCGAAATCGCGTTTAGAATCAAACCCCATTGTGCCATAAACACTCAGAGGGCTCAAACAAACCTCGTGTGCACCTGCAACCCCATGGACTGCAGCATGCCAGAGGAGGAGAAGGAGACGATAGAGGATGAGGTGGTTGGATGGCATCACCAACTCAATGGACTTGAGTTTGAGTAAACTCTGGGAGTTGGCGATGGACAGGGGGGCCTGGCGTGCTGCAGTTCATGGGTTTGCAAAGAGTCAGACACAACTGAGCGACTGAACTGAACTGACTAGACAGAACTTTGTTGGCAAAGTAATGTCTCTGCTTTTTAATATGCTGTCTACGTTGGTCATAACTTTTCTTACAAGGAGCAAGCCTCTTTTAATTTCATGGCTGAATTCACCATCTGCAGTGATTTTGGAGCCCAAAAAAATGAAGTCTCTCACTGTTTCCCCAACTATTTCCCATGAAGTGATGGGACCAGATGCCATGATCTTAGTTTTCTGAATGTTGAGCTTTAAGCCAACTTTTTCACTCTCCTCTTTCACTTTCATCAAGAGGCTCTTTAGCACTTCTTTGCTTTCTGCCATAAGGGTTGTGTCATCTGCATATCTGAGGTTATTGATATTTCTCCTGGCAATCTTGATTCCAGCTTTTGCTTCCTCCAGCCCAGCGTTTCTCATGATGTACTCTGCATAGAAGTTAAATAAGCAGGGGGACAATATACAGCCTTGATGTACTCCTTGCCCGATTTGGAATCAGTCTGTTGTTCCATGTCCACTTCTAATTGTTGCTTCCTGAGATTTCTCAAGAGGCGGGTCAGATGGTCTGGTATTTCCCGTCCCTTTAAGAATTTCCCACAGTTTGTTGTGATCCACACAGTCAAATGCTTTGGCATAGTCATTAAAGCAGAAATAGATGTTTTCCTGGAACTCTCTTTCCTTTTCGATAATCCAACGGATGTTGGCAATTTGATCTCTGGTTCCTCTGCCTTTTCTAAATCCAACTTGAACATCTGGAAGTTCACGGTTCACATACTATTGAAGCCTGGCTTAGAGAATTTTGAGCATTACTTTACTAGTGTGTTAGATGAGTGCAATTGTGCAGTAGTTTGAGCATTCTTTGGCATTGCCTTTCTTTGGGAAAGAATGTATTCATTATATGAATATATAATTATATATATTATATAATCATAGTGTAATTACATATAATTTTTATTGGCATGTGGTTTATAAAATATTTTCTCCTATAGATTTCCCTTTTCACTGTCTTGGTAATGTCCTTCAATCCGTAAAGTTTGAAATTCCAGCTAAGTCCAATTTGTCTATTTTTCTTTTGTGCTAATGGTCTTGGTAGCATATCCAAGAATCCACTGTCAAATCCAAAGTCATCTTTTCTTCTAAAGCATTATATGGTTGTTGAATTTAGGTCATTGCTTCATTTTGAGCTAATTTTGTATATGACGGTGGTCCAACTTCTTTTGCATGGAGAAATTCAGTTGTCTGAGCCCCATTCATTGAAATGTCTCATTTTTCTGAATCCAGAGCATAGTACAGGACTTTTATATAGTAGATGAGAAATAAAATATTGCCTGCCATATCAGGAAACAAAGGATGTTGTAGTCATCAGCAATTGCAATTACACCCATGAGGATGAGCCCTGAGGAAACTCAGGAAGGAAACAAAGAATACCTATCATCTAGCAGTCATTAGTGGAGAAGGCAATGGCAACCCACTCCAGTCCTCTTGCCTGGAAAATCCCATGGACGGAGGAGCCTGGTAGGCTGCAGTCCATGGGGTCGCTTAAGAGTCGGACACGACTGAGCGACTTCACTTTCACTTTTCACTTTCAAACATTGGAGACAGAAATGGCAACCCACTCCAGTGTCCTTGCCTGGAGAATCCCAGGGACGGGGGAGCCTGGTGGGCTGCCGTCTGTGGGGTCGCACAGAGTCGGACACGACTGAGGCGACTTAGCAGCAGCAGCAGCAGTCATTAGACTGCAGCCACCCCAAAGGTGCAGCCTAAGGAAACTCAGGATGGGAAAACACAGGATCCTGGCCCCAGCAGCTGAGGTGCATATCAAAGGAATGATTTCAGTGAGCCCAGACTCTTGCATCTTCCTATGCATAGAAAAGCGCTAAATTCCTTGAGACATCTGGTTTTCTTTTATTGACAGTAATCTTTTGCCGTTTGTTGCAAAACTGCTTCCCCCTAATCTCCTTGGAGCAATTTTCTTAGGCTTACTTGAGATGTTGCCTCCCAGACTTGAAGTCCTAAGAACGTCCACTGAATAAAATAATTCTCCTACTTTTAGGTTGTGCATATATTTTTTTAGTCAACATACTAGCAAATGCCACAAAAAGCATTATTTTCATATATGTGCTTTCTAAAAAAGAATGCGTTATGTGAAAAGTTTTCATTTGAAAATATGAAAATAGCTTGATGAATCAAAATGACAGTTTGAAAATTTCTGTTTGGAACTCTAAATTAATAATGGGAAACTGTGTGCTGCTTTCTAGATCACCTCTTTCTTAGTTTGGACAAATTCTTGTGCCTGAAAGAACTGTCTGTGAATCTGCAACAAGATGTTTTTTCAGTCATTTCTGAAGAATTCCTAAATCTCCACCATATGGAGAAATTATTGATCCAAATTTCATCTACATGCAGTCCTTCCAAATTAGGTAAGTGTGGCACTTTGATTTACTTGCTTTTACATCATTTGGAAAAGCTACTTGCCAATAATTAAGAGTTAAAGATCTGAGGGTGTAATCTATAACCAAGGTAAATTGTGGGAACAGCACTTACTGTTATTAAAAAAGCAGAGAGCTATTTGTAATTGAGCCTTTACTACATGCTGTGAATTATTCTAGCACTTTATAAATTTTAACTCATTTAACCTTCATACCCATTCTACAAGGTAATCATTTTAGATAGGAAATGGAGTTAGAGAAATTAATTAATTTGCTTTCTGAGGTCACCCAGGAAAGGAAATGGTAAATTTGCAATTCAAACACAGGAATTCTAACTCTTAAGTCTGAGCTCTTAAAGAGCAGTATACTGCCTCTCCAAAAGTAGTTTGTAGAGTTCTCTTATTCTGTTTTCAGGTTGCTCTTACATTGCAGAAGGGAGGAAGCCTGCTGCTGAGTGGCGGTCAGAAGCACTTCCCTGTTTCTCTCCAGCCTGTTCTCTTGGTCAATGAGCAACCTGCACAGCCATCTTTCTTAAATGTCATTTAGCAAGGTGACGTAGGCGTCATCAGTTCCTTAGTTTAACAAAGACTAGACACTGGAGACTGAGTGAAGGAAGACAAATCTCTAGTGAATCAACATGCAGAGTTGCATGCAAAAAAACCTTGTAGCTAAGGCTGGAAGTAGTAGTTTTCTTATATTTCTCAGCAATTTTTTCATCAAATTTAGGGTTTGCTTCAGAGTTGTCACTGACTTTATGTTTCCTTGCACAGTGTTTCTATAGCGTAAACGTCACGTGCAAACTAGAGACATTAGGATATTAGGATATTAAAGCTGAGTCAATGCCATTATTACATGGAGGAGAAAATCGATCCCCAGAGAGGGTCAGGAACAACAATTCACATAGCACATCAGTTAGTTACAGAACCTGAACCTAAGCCTGAGTCATTACATCATGATGCCTTATTTCGATTCACTGTCGCTGAAACAAATTAATAAATTAATTTTATTAATTTTATATGGTTAATTCAGATAGAACTTTTCAGTCTCTGATTTCTGAAATCTGATCTTTTATCTGACAGTCAGATTAGTTCAGAATTCTCCAAACCTTCAAGTTTTCCATCTGGAATGTAATAGATTTTCGGATTTTGAATCTCTTGTGACTGCACTTGCTTCCCGCAAGAAACTTAAAGAAATTAAGTTTTCTGGACGATGTTTTGAAGCCAACCCATTTGGTAAGAGCTGTAATTGTAAAATTTTGGTTTAAGATGTTTTGTGGACAGAATCATTTTTTAATAGTCAAATTTTAAAACATGCATTTGATGGCAGAGAACAAATTCATTGCAATAGGTATCTGATCGTAAATGAATTTTCAAATAAGGTATATTTGTTTCCTTAATAAATAGATGTTTAGGGTGGGGAGAAAAAAAAATAAAAAAAAAATAGATGTTTAAACATTTCTAGTTATGAGAACTGTTTTTTGAGTAAAGATTTGTGTTATCTACTTAAGTCATACTAATCAATTCAATCTGAATTATAGTAATTTCTATCATTTTTGAAATACTCTTTGCTGTGCTTAGTCGCTCAGTCATGTCCAACTCTTTGTGACCCCATGGGCTGCATCCCGCCAGGCTCCTCTGTCTGTGGGGATTCTCCAGGCAAGAGTACTGGAGCAGGTTGCCATGTCCTCCTCCAGGGGATCTTTTCAACCTAGAGATATAACCCAGATTTCCCACATTGCAGGTGGATTCTTTACCAACTGAGCTACTAGGGAAGCCCCTTTATACTCTTTATAAATACATTACTTTTTGGTATAAGAAATGTAGCTGACATAACTAAATTTTAATTTTCCCTTTTATAGTCCTTGTTTTGCCAAATTTTATTTCTCTGAAGATATTAAACCTTGGGCTCCAATATATTCCAGATAAGGAAACAGCTGAAAAATTTGGTATGTTTATAACACAGTGCCTTTTACTTATTCTTGATTCTTTCCCTCCACAAAATCCTTCTGTTTTGCATTAGCTATAATAAATTACAATATGTTTTAGCTGCCCTTGGTTATTAGGAGGGAGGGATAGTGCTGCTCAACTTTTACCCTCCAAATGCCTTGATTTCACTTGATGTCTTTCAAAGCAATGTTCTTAAAGCAATTCACTTCTTAGAATACTTATTTGTTTTGTTGTAGCACTATGCAATTTCATTGCCAGGTATCCATCCCAAACAAGTTAAATGCCTTTTGTTTCAAAGTTTTCCAGAATATAGGAAAAACTACCTTTTAAGGTTATGAACACTCTATGTGAAAACCTAGACTTAACAAAATGATAACTATAGAAACTACCTTTTCAGCTTATTTTTTTTATGATTATAATAACAATGTATGCTCTGGAAAAATTTCTAACAGGCCTTAGAAGATAAACATATTTTAAAAAATTAAGGATTTTTTTAAACAAAAATGTTTCTGAATCAGACAGCCTTCACTCTAGCAGACAGAAGGGAGCTCTGAGGAGCTGTACAAAATGAAAGTCCTTAGTAGGCAGAAGGGAGCAGTGACAACTGATCAAAGTAGGCAAAAATGCTCGTCAGTCATCGCAAGGTTACTTTCCTTTAGGCGATGGGGATGGCAGATGCTGATAGGGTTCCATTTCTGGGGGAGCCAGAACTGTAATCAGAGTCATGGTTTGGTGACATGGAGCTTGTTGCCTTATTTTTAACACAGGAAAATATAAGGATAGTCAGTAGAGATGGGAAGCATACAGCAGCAGTGCTGTCAAACTTCGGCACACTTAAGGAGCACCTGGATCTCTTCCTTTTCCTTTGTCCATCTTTTGGAGGCAGCTGTGTGTGTAGGGGAGGGGGATGGGGCCTGGGGCAGCAGAGGCCAAATCAGGGGCCGAGGGGGTGGCCATTTTCTTCTCCAGGGGGTCTTCCCCGACCCAGGGATTGAACCTGGGTCTCCTGCATTGCAGGCGGATTCTTTACCATCTGAGCCAACAGGGAAGCCCACAAATATTGAAAAGGGAAGCTAGAAGGAACTTTGAGGTCTTAAATTAGAATTGGAAATACTGGTGTGGACTCATGGTTTTTAACCTATATAGGTAGATATGGGCATATATGTATATCTCACTATACATACGTGTATATACATCTCTCTGCTCGGTCAACAGAGAGACTCAAAAGTACCCTAGTAGTAATGAGCATACCAACTACCCAGATCTTGACTTCTAAATACTGGCCTCCCTAAAAGGAACCAGGGTCTTTGGAGAAATGGCTGATGTAAGAACTGGGACAGTGAAAGGAAAAGCCTGCTACATTGTTTTATGCTAGAAAGTGTTCAAAACATGTCCAGGTATGAGGCTGCAGAAGTAGAGAGCTTTCTGGGGATCAAGTGATCTAAACTGTATCATGCTCAGGAGGGATCAAAGTGAAAAGGCAAGTTATGAGAGTGGTAGATTGTGAGGTTAGTGCTAGAAATCGCTGAGGATGACAGCATCACAGAAAGGAAGGCGGCTAAAAGCATTGAGGAGCTAGTAGTAATAGAGAGTCCAGTAGAAGCTTTGGTCTGAAAGAGGAAATAGATGGGAATTCTCTGACGGTCCAGTGGTTTAAAAAAAAAAAAAAGGAAATGGGGATGTGAAGTCCATTCTGAACTTCTGGACTTCAGGGCAGGAAGCTGACTGGGGAAGGATGGAGGGTTGGTTGTCTAGAGGCAGCAATGAAGATTAAGGTGTACGCGGACCCCTTTCTCCAGCCCCTATGCTACATGGAACCTCCTAGAATGTACAGGATTTTGAGGCTTTGGATTACAATTATTTGGGACACAGAACATAGTTTTTTTTTTTTTTTTTCTGTCTCTTCTGATTAGCCTATGCTTTAGGTTCTTTAAATAACCTGGAAGAACTGATCCTTCCCACTGGGGATGGAATTCATCAAATGGCCAAACTGATTGTCCAGCAGTGTCAGCATCTTCAGTGTCTCCAAGTTCTCCAGTTTTTCCAGACTTTGGATGATGACAGCGTGGTGGAAATTGGTGAGCTACCCTCAGATAAACTCAGCTCACAGGAAAACCAGTGGTACTACTCAAGCTTTCTGCTGCAAAACATCTTTAAAAACATTTTCCTCTCTAAAAATGTTCAACCCATTTCTCACTTCCTCATTTTCTCTATCATAATGTTCCCTCTAATGTTCTGTGGATTTTTGGTTTATTCTGGCCAGATTTGGGAGTAAAAGATAGCCTCCTATTTGAGATTGTACAAACCTTCAAGTCCACTCTTAACCCGCAGGGTCTCAGACAGCTGGCCACACACCCTCCACATACTGCTTTTCATCAGTCAGCTCAGTCGCTCAGTCGTGTCCGACTCTTTGCGACCCCATGAACTGCGGCACGCCAGGCCTCCCTGTCCATCGCCAATTCCCAGAGTTTACTCAGACTCATGTCCATCGAGTGGGTGATGCCATCCAGCCATCTCATCCTCTGTCGTCCCCTTCTCCTCCTGCCTTCAATCCTTCCCAACATCAGGGTCTTTTCTAATGAGTCAGTTCTTTGCATCAGGTGGCCAAAGTATTGGAGTTTCAGCTTCAGCATCAGTCCTTCCACTGAATATTCAGGACTGATCTCCTTTAGGATGGACTGGTTGGATCTCCTTGCAGTCCAAGGGACTCTCAAGAGTCTTCTCCAACACCACAGTTCAAAAGCATCAATTCTTCAGCACTCAGCTTTATTTATAGTCCAATTCTCACAACCATACATTATTACTGGAAAAACCATAGCTTTGACTAGATGGACCTTTGTTGGCAAAGTAATGTCTCTGCTTTTTAATATGCTGTCTATGTTGGTCATTACTTTTCTTCCAAGGTGTAAGAGCCTTTTAATTTCATGGCTGCAGTCCCCATCTGCAGTGATTTTGGAACCCCCAAAAATAAAGTCTCTCACTGTTTCCCCATCTATTTCCCATGAAGTGATGGGACCAGATGCCATGATCTTAGTTTCCTGAATGTTGAGTTTTAAGCCAACTTTTTCACTCTCCTCTTTCACTTTCAAGAGGCTCTTTAGTTCTTCTTCGCTTTCTGCCAGTTATTGATATTTCTCCCAGCAATCTGGAATCCAGCTTGTGCTTCATCCAGCCCAGCATATACTTTGTTTTAAATTGAAAATTAATAAAGAAAAGTACAAAATCATAAGTAAACAACTTAATGGATTTTCAAGTGAACATACTTCAGTCTTGTTACTTATACTTGGGTAACAACTACTCATTAGATTACAGTATAGATTATTACATTACAGAAGCTTCCTTTGTGTCCCTTCTGACACTGCATTCCCCCTCCTTCTCAAAGGTGACCACTGTACCGCTTTCTTTCACCATAGATTAATTTTACCTGTTTTGAAAATATGTCATGGAATCCTACACAGAATGTTCTCCTGTGCCTTTTTCCCTACACATTTTTCATTTGTCTCTTTTATCTCTATTATCCCCTGGTACTTTCTTTGGATATAATTTGCTTTTTATTTTTGTTCTAAATTCATTCTTTCTTTTGTTCCTTTTAATATCCTAATGTCCTGAGGTGGATAGAGCACTAACTTTGGCTTTAGCTCTCTCTCACAAGTTTTAGTGTCATATTTTCATTTTCATTCAGTTAAAAATATTTTCTAATTTTAGTTGTTCATTTTTTTGCCACATTTTTTATTTAGATATGTATCACTTTTACTTTAATCTATGTTCTTACATTTAAAGTGTGTCTCTTGTGAAAATAGTTTTTTCAAATGTAATTTATTAATCTTTAATACTTTAATTAGAAGTAAACCTAATGTATTTATTATTAAATTTATATGTTTTTATTAAAATTGGGCATTTTCTATTTTAAGTGATGGTGGGAGAAGAGGTGGGTTCAAATAATCTAGCCTACCAGTATTAAAATTGAAGTCCCTATGATTCTGTTCTCATAAATATTTTGCTTTTATATTTATAGCCAAGGTAGCAATCAATGGAGGTTTCCAGAAACTCAAGCATCTTGATTTTTCAGCCAACCACAAGATTACAGAGGAAGGATACAGAAACTTCTTTCAAACACTGGACAACCTGCCCAGCTTGCAAGAGTTAACTATTTCCAGGCATTTCAAAGAATGTATCAAAGTTCAGGCCACAACAGTCAAGTCTTTGAGTCAATGTGTGTTAAGGCTGCCAAGCCTCATGAAACTTAGCATGTTAAGTTGGCTCCTGGATGCAGAAGACATCGCACTGCTTACTGCCACGATAAAAAAGCACCCTCAGTCTAAACATTTCACCCTTTACTGGAAATGGATATTGCCATTCTCTCCAGTCATTCAGTAACATATTAGCTAAAATCTACTAAATCAAGAAAATTTTTGTCAATAATTCTAAAAACTGTTGGATAAAATTTTGGATATTAATTATCCAAAAACTTATTAAATGCTGCGTACAAAGAATAAAATGCATAAAGCATGTAATACAAAAAACGCCAAACAGCCTGCTTACCCATTACTGAGCTTAAGAAACAGTATTACCAGTGACTGAAGTCCCTAAATGATCCTCCCCAATCAAAAATCAGACCTTTTATCAAATTTACACATCCAGCTCTTCATTACTCAGGTCATATAGGGCTTTCAGGCTGACTGCGGTAAACGATAACAAAGCCACAAGGAGGGCTGGGGAGAATGGTGTATCCATCGTAAATCCACAATATGAAAGGAGTATTTAAGTTATTACAAAATGGCTAATTTAAGGACTGCGTCAGTTTCACACATAGGTGAGACAAGAGATATTCCATAATCCTTGTAGCATCTGTTTTTGTATGTTTAATTTAGTGTGGTACGGTTTATGTTTACCTTCCTTTTATCTACTGCAGAAGAAATAGGATTTAGGGCAAATGCTCGTATTCTAGAGGCTTTTGATTCAGTGCTTATTGTAGAAGCAGGAAGTATAGAATAGAATGTAGCATTATTGGAAATTAGCTAAATCTGCATTTTTAAGAACACTGAGTATCAATTTTTTTTAGATGTTTGAGAATCCAAGGTATACATTTATAATGGCCTTAAAATCTTATGTATCCGCTTTGCTGAAGAACATATTTTGTCAGTGACTTTATATTGTTCAAGGTATTACATCTGATGTCAATGTCTACATCTGTGCCTGTGTCCAAAATTTCACTATTAGTTAATCAGCGGAGTTTTCTGAATGGCTAGAAGGTCATTCCAAATACATAATGCTAGTGTAAGTTGGAAATCAACCATTCTTTTATACTAATTTTTATTTTTACCACAAAACAGAGGGACTGTATATGGTGCGATTCTGTTTAAAAAATGTACTCTCATGTTTCTAGATGCATTAAGAATTTCTGCAAAAACATACAAGAAAAACTGTAGCAGTGGTAACTTTGGGGGTGCCAGAGGAAGCCCTCCATATGGGGGTGCTAAGTGCTCCTGGCCACTAGGCACTGCTGAAGCCAGGTCCTGCACAAGGGCGTCGAGACGGTGAGCTCCAAGTCCCTGCTGGAGCGGACACGGCCCGGGAGACCCCGCCCCTCCTCTCACCAGCGCCCTCTGCTGACAAAGCTCCTCACTGTGCCTGCTGACGAGGCTCGGGTGTGACAAGGTCCAGACCCATCACTGCGGAGCAGGCAGTGAAGGCTGGATTTGGACATGAAGGCAATAACGTCCTAAGTGGTACAAGTATTACTTAGTACATTTCATAGTTCTGACCGAAAGGAAACAGAACCTAGTTAAATTTAAGATTGAGAGCATATATGTACTTTCAGGTTCACACTGTCATAGAAAAACTTCCTAAATACACAAGAAACTGATATTAATGATGCATTTCAGGAAGAGGGGCAGGATAGTGGACAGGGTAGGGAGGTTTACTTTATTTTACATATAATCATCTAAATTCTGCACCATATACATGGACTATTAAAAATGAAAATACACTCAGATCCAAGTCCTACTCAGCCTTTTTCTTCAAACTTCTGGCCTGTTTTCAACAAAGCAGTCAGCAGCTTTTTTTTTTTTTTTTGCCAGACCACTCCGCGTATGGGATCTTAGTTCCCCAACCAGGCATCAAGCCTGTGTCCCTTTAATGGAAGTGCAGACTCCTAACCACTGGACCACCAAGGAACTCACCCAGAAGCCTCTTCTTATGCCTCTGATCACACAATACCTTTGGTTCAAAAAGTTTCCAATGAATTCCTAGCTCCAAGAAATGTTGAAGACGTTGCAATGGTCTACATATGACCTGACCCCCGGCTACCTCTCTCTTACTTCCATTTCTTTCATCTCTCTTTACTTCCACTCCAGCCAAGCCGGTTTCTTTGCTGTTCCCTGAACATGGTAAACATTCTCGTCTTAGGGCCTCTGCACCTGTCATTTTCTTTGCTTGGGAAGTTTGTTCTCTACATACGTGAATGGCTCTCATTTTCTTTGGATCTCTATTCAAATGTCACCTCAGTTAGGAGTTCCCTGTTCTTTTTTTTTTTTTAAAGTGTCCCTGCTTCCAATCCCCATCTGCCCAACTCCCTTTCCTATTTCCCTTTTCTCTATGACATGAAGCACTATGTGCTACTGAAAGGTTGTTGCTGAACGAAAAGACGCCGGGATTCTTGGCCTCTGAAGAATTCAATCCGGGGCCAGAGACGAGGCTTGATCAAGCTCAGAGCTTTTGTGTAATAAAGTTTTATTAGAGTATAAAGGAGATAGAGAAAGCTTCTGACACAGGCATCAGAAGGGGGCAGAAAGAATACCCCCTGCTAGTCTTCGGCTGGATGTTATATAATCACTAGCAGTCTGTTAATGGAAGAAAGGAATGTCTTAAAACTCAGAATGGCACCAGGCCCCTCATCCATAAGATGCATTTTGGATAATCTTGGCACCAGATGATTCATCCCAGGCCACAGAACGACTGACTTGAATCGTGTAGAAGGGCAGATTACCATACAAATAGTTTCATTTACATAAATTAGGGCAACAATATCTGAGTATAACATACTGGTTTGTAAAGCAGGTTCCGAGCCATTAGGCAAACCAACTTGAAGACAGAGTCTGGGGTAAATGCCTAGCACATTAACATAGCTTAAGACAAACATTTCCATAAGAAAAATGCATTGGTTAACTCCAGGTTTGAGAATGGTTAACTTCAAGTGAAACCAGGTGTCATTAATGGCAACACAGTATTTTAAGAGAAACTTCCTCTTAAATTTGTTTCAGTTCAGTTCAGTTCAGTTGCTCAGTCCTGTCTCTTTGCGACCCCATGAATTGCAGCATGCCAGGCCTCCCTGTCCATTACCAACTCCCAGAGTTTACTCAAACTCATGTCCATCGAGTCGGTGATGCCATCCAGGCATCTCATCCTCTGTCGTCCCCTTCTCCTCCTGCCCCCAACCCCTCCCAACATCAGGGTCTTTTCCAATGAGTTAACTCTTCCCATGAGGTGGCCAAAGTATTAATTCAGCTTCAGCATCAGTCCTTCCAATGAACACCCAGGACTGATCTCCTTTAGGATGGACTGGTTGGATCTCCTTGCAGTCCAAGGGACTCTCAAAGAGTCTTCTCCAGCACCACAGTTCAAAAGCATCAATTCTTCGGCGCTCAGCTTTCTTCACAGTCCAGCTCTCACATCCATACATGACCACTGGAAAAACCATAGCTTTAACTAGATGGACCTTTGTTGACAAAGTATCTGCTTTCCTTCCAAGGAGTAAGCGTCTTTTAATTTCATGGCTGCAATCACTATCTGCAGTGATTTTGGAGCCCAAAAAAATAAAGTCTGACACTGTTTCCACTGTTTCCCCATCTATTTGCCATGAAGTGATGGGACTAGATGCCATGATCTTAGTTTTCTGAATGTTGAGCTTTAAGCCAACTTTTTCACTCTCCTCTTTCACTTTCATCAAGAGGCTTTTTAGTTCCTCTTCACTTTCTGCCATAAGGGTGGTGTCATCTGCATATCTGAGGTTACTGATATTTCTCCTGGCAATCTTGATTCCAGCTTGTGCTTCCTCCAGCCCAGCGTTTCTCATGACGTACTCTGCATATAAGTTAAATAAGCAGGGTGACAATATACAGCCTTGATGTACTCCTTTTCCTATCTGGAACCAGTCTGTTGTTCCATGTCCAGTTCTAACTGTTGCTTCCTGACCTGCATATAGGTTTCTCAAGAGGCAGATCAGGTGGTCTGGTATTCCCATGTGTTTCAGAATTTTCCACAAATTTATTTTCCTATACATGTGTATACAGAAGGAAAAAAAAAATCACTAGTTTGTTTCCTCCTGCTGCTGAAGAGAGATAAAAATGTCTGACACCTGCAGCCTATTTCCTCCACCTGGAGACCCCTGGCCTTCCTGCTTGTTACCCTCTCACTACCTTATAAATGTCACTTGTCTACTCACTAGTCCCCACAACTGTAAGCAGGAACATTCATCTGTGTTGCTCCCAAGCACATAGAAGAGTGCCTCACACAAAGTCAAATAACTATTTGCTGAAATTAATGACTTTCCTGAACCTACAACTACTCTCCAACCGTATTAGGTATTAAGGAAGGTAACATCCAAAACTCTTAGAAAGCAAATAAGCTACCTTCATAACTAAATTTAACCTGGCACATTTTAGGCAATATATTAGCTGCTTGTCATGAAAAATGATGACACTCTACTTACCCTGTAAAAAAATTTTGTAAAGCTTATCAATCACTTGAACATTCACTTATTTATTCAATAAATACTAATATGCTAGGCACATGTAGTTTCCCCAAGCAAAACCTCTGAAAGAAACAGCTCTTATCATATTAACATCTCCCATAGCTAAATGGACTAGGGAGACTCTCAGGCTATGGACACCAATGCTTTAGACTGAACTAAACCAGTATTATGTTCTACCTCTAGCGAATTTGAACAGAGACTCACATAGATACAGTCAAATGGATGGTAGATGGAACTGCAAGGTGGTGATGAAGAGAACGGCTTGGGCAATCCTGTCAGGCAGTGCATGTGAGGAAGGTGTGGAGGAGGCAGACAGACAAGGAAAGTGCTGCCGGAGAAGGACAGTATGATTTCCACCCAACAGAACACAGGCTTAGTTCCCAAGCAGCCAGGCCCAGTCCTCTGACATTCCGCTTCAGACAGGCCTCCTGCCCTAACCTTGGGTTGTCAGCAACACTGTTTTACAACTGGTTGTATCTTTACAATACTATCCTTTACCCGAAAAAGCCTATGTAGTTCTGTTTACATCTTTCCATAGGCTCCAACCTACCATATGTACTCCAAAGAAAAGCATTCAGATAGTCAAGTCTTTTTTAAAAAAGTTATTTATTTTTAAAGGCATTAATAAAAAGCTTAACATACTTACTAAGAAAATTACAATATACAAATGGGCTCAGTTGCAATTTTGACAGATTGACTTTCTGCACTGTATGTGACTTTGAATTTCTTTTAATCATATTTCCGTTGTTCAGTTATTCAAACTGATTATTCCCTTAAAATATCTGTTTATTTAAGCATGAATCACATGCAACAAGGGGAAATGCAGATGACATGCACCCATCCAAGTGTGCATGAAGAAAATGATGAAACATTTGTTCACTTCAACCAGGGCACATTAAAATACCATCTCCTTGGGAGAGAGCTGCATCTGAATCTGAAAGATAAAAAACCTAAATACAATCATGAATCTAAACAAAACCTATTTTCATATAAAATCATGAAGAAGAGAGAAAACAGCGACACCTTCATCAAGGTAAATAAAGCTAGAATAAAAATGTGCTAATGTAAAAGACAATGTAATACTAATTTTGATCTTTATGGGATAGTGAGGTATTTAGACAAACTGTGAGATTCATTTGAAGGAATAAATAGACAAGAAGAGTATTCTTTAAAAAAATTCTTAAGGACCACTGGTATTTGATTTGTCCTAACAGAACTTAAGACATATTAAAAATAATGATCAAACTTCTGTGTTAAAAAGAACAGTAATCAGACCAACACAAATGACATTCTACACTTACAGTAACAATAAAACTAGAAATTAAACCTACCTACCTAAAATTAAAATTTATTAAAAATTTCTATAATTAAAAACAATTTTGAAATTTGGAATATCTAGAAAATAAGAATTCTACAGAATCAACTAAATTTTCAGAGAAAAATTTATGGGTCCTGAAATATCCATTTTAATAACTAACAGGAAGATATTTTTTAAAACTTCTATGAAACGCAGAGAGTGGAAATCAATCCTGAATATATCATCTGAGTCCAATTTTAATTTTTGTGTTTTTCTTTCTTTTTTTATTGGCTGAATCTTGTCTTAGTTCCCTGATTAGGGACTAAACCCAGCCACAGCAGTGAAAGCACCAAATCCTAATCACTGGACCACCAGGGAATTCCCATTTTTGAGTTTCTTATTCAAGCAGTTCTAACTATAAGGATTCAGGACTCACTCTGAGCAATCTGCCAAAGAACAAAGATTAAAAAAATAAATAAAATAAATAAAAAATTTTAATTTATTAAAAAAAAATCTATCTTGCAGTTAAGCTGTAACTCTACTGGACTCTTTCATAAATCTGCAATATAGTGATTTTATTATCCCTTACTTGAAACATTCTGTTAGTCTTCATCTCAGGATTTAATTCACTGTGGTAGCCAGCCTTCAAGAGAGTCCCCAGCAATACCTGCCCTTGTCTAATCCCTTCCCGTTGGCTGTGGGCTGCACTTCTTCAAAAGGACAGAAAAAGGTGAAAGCGATGGTGTGTGATTCAGAGATTGAGTCATAAAGTGTATGGGTGCTGCTCACTCAGTACTGGATCACTCACTCTGGAGAAGCCGACTATCTGCTTGTGGGGACTCTCAGGCTGCCTGTGGAGAGTCCCAAAGAGCAAGAGAGCCTCCTGACAACAACCATGTGGGTGGGCTTGAAGCAGACGCTCCAGCCCCAGTAGAACCCTGAGATGATTACTGCCTTGAGCCTGAGGACTTGCAGTCTTAGGAGAACCACCCACACCTCAGTTGCCCTTGCATTTCTGACCCATAGAAACTAGAGATAAATAAATAAATATCTGCTGTTTCAAGGTGCTAAATTTTAGGATCATTTGTTATGGAGCAACACATAACACATTAACCAATGACCTCGAGCTGTGCTTTAAAAAAAAAAAAAAAAAGACTAAAAATAAGAACATGAAAGGATGGAATCACCGAAAAGGATGATGAAATAAATCATTAGCAGTGAAAAAAAAAAAAAATCATTAGCAGTGAAATAAACATCACTATTACACCATCCTTCAGTATTTTTATTCTGTTGTCCGAAATATCGGATTATCTTTCAAGAAGTGTTAACCGAAGTCTAGAGACACCATCCTTGTAATCTTTTTCTTTCTGTTTTTTGATCACAGTTGAAAATTCAGACCTTTTCATTTTTCTGTCCATAAAAGCAAAGAGAAACAAAATCGACAGAGAGAGTAAGTTCAAAATTATTAAAATGAGGATTTCCCTGGTGGTCCAGTGGTTAAGAATCAGCCTTCCAACGCAGGGGACGTGAGTTCCATCCCTGGTCAGGGAACTCAGACCCCACGTGCTAAGCCCACACGGCGCAACAATCGAGCCCACACACCACTAAGGCCCGATGCAGCCCAAACAGACAAATAAAGTCACAGAAGAGTCCGCCTTCCAATTCAGGGAATACGGGTTTGATCCCTGGTCTGGAAAGACCCCATGTGCTGCAGAGCAACCAAGCCCGTGGGCCACAACTACTGAGCCTGTAAGCCCTAGGGCCCATACATCCCAACAAGGTAAGTCGCCGCAATGAGAAGTCTGCGCATGGCAGTGAAGAGTGGCCTCTGCTTGCCGTAACTAGAGAAAGCCTGCATGCAGCAATAAACCCAGCACAGCCAAGAAAAACATGAAAGAAACAGAACTGATGCCTAACCTTTCATGATGGGTAAAAGATCTGACCTGAAAAAACTCCGAAATCTCACTTCCATTCACTACTTTCTCTCTCTGACATTCCATCCAGTCTATACTCTAAGCCCATCCTAGACTTCAAAACACTGCCAGATACTGAAGACATGATGGAGAATGAGGTCTAGTGCCTTATCTCTAATGATGGAGGAAAAACAAACACATAAATAAAGATAATATACAGTGAAAAGCTATGTAACAGAAATAAGCAGAAAACAGAAGAGGGGAACTACACAGATGGAGAACGCGTAAGAAAGCTGAGTAGCATTAGAGACAGTGGCATCACCTGAGCTAACTTAGGCCTTGAAACACGCTATCCTAATGCTCCAGTTTATATGTTCTCTGACTGGAACACGTCAACCCAATTCACTCCTTGCCTAATCTTTCTGTTCACCTTTTTAGACTTAGCACTTAGCTAAAGAACTTTAATTAAATAAAAACAACTTTAATCGAAGAATGAAATATAGGCAACTATACAGTTAAGTGTGAGGATTTATATTATTTTAAAAATACCCCTCCCAGGAATGCATCGATTTGGAAAAGATGGTTTTTGAAATTTGCTTTTCAAGGTAACATAGAAATATCCCCCAAGAAGCATAATGCCCATAATCTTTACTAAGAGTCACAGCATAGAAAGTTATCTTAAGGCTAAGACAGAAGAGAATCAAGCACTATGTAAAAGAACATATTTACTAATGTTATCAAGACGCCAAAGGTTACCGAACTAAAGGAACAGTGATGTCACATACAAGCAATCTAACAGAGAGAATGTATCAAACATTAAAAATGTGATGTTAAGTGCTCGGGCCTGGTGCACTGGGAAGACCCAGAGGAATCGGGTGGAGAGGGAGGTGGGAGGGGGGATCGGGATGGGGAATACGTGTAAATCTATGGCTGATTCATATCAATGTATGACAAAACCCACTGAAATGTTGTGAAGTAATTAGCCTCCAACTAATAAAAAAAATAAAAAATAAAATAAAATAAAAATGTGATGTTAAATGGGGATACACACACACACACACACACTCTCACAAAATACAGATGACAAACATCAAAATATAGATGAATATGGACCAAAAGTGTAAAATAAAGGCAAAACGGTTGTCTCAGGACGCCCTATAAACAGGTGAGAAAAGAGAAGTGAAAGGCAAAGGAGAAAAGATACACCCATCTGAATGCAGTTCCAAAGAATAGCAAGGAGAGATAAGAAAGCCTTCTTAAGTGATCAATGCAAAGAAACAGAGGAAAACAATAGAATGGGAAAAACTAAAGATCTCTTCAAGAAAATCAGAGATACCAAGGGAACATTTCATGCAAAGATGGGTACAATAAAAGACAGAAACAGTATGGACCTAACAGAAGCAGAAGGCCGAGTGCTGAAGAACTGATGCTTTTGAACTATGGTGTTGGAGAAGACTCTTGAGAGTCTTGGACTCTCAAGACTGCAAGGAGATCAAACCAGTCAATCCTGAAGGAAATCAATCCTGAATATTCACTAGAAGGATTGATGCTGAAGTGCTAATACTCTGGCCGCCTGATGCAAAGAACTGACTCACTGGAAAAGACTCTGATGTTGGGGAAGATTGAAGGCAGGAGGAGAAGGGGACGACAGAGGATGAGATGGTTGGATGGCATCACCGACTTGATGGACATGAGTTTGAGCAAGCTCCGGGAGTTGGTGATGGACAGGGAAACCTGGTGTACTGCAGTCCATGGGTCACAAAGGGTCAGACACTACTGAGCAACTGAACTAAACTGATCCTATACTGTATCACAAATCAAAAAGCAAGTCTGATTGTCTACAGTAATACAAAGTTTCGTCTCTGATTCTAAGGATTTCTCTTCAAAAAAGAATTTTTTAAAAAATTTATTTACTTATTTTTGGCCATGTTGGGTCTCAGGGCTTAGCTGCCCTGTGGCATGCGGGAATCTTAGTTTGCTGACCAGGGGCTGAACCCATATCCCCTGCATTGGAAGGTGGATTCTTAACCACTGGACCACCAGGGAAGTCCCTTAAGGATCTCTTTATTGTAAAGGTATGTTTTCCTTTCCACACCACCAACTGACAACATTTGCTGAAAAGATACTTTGACATCATGAGGATTCTAGAGGGGATATAGATCTACCTTTTATCAAACAGTTTTGCATCAAAATGTCTTTAATATTGTTTTACATTAACTTTTTTACTTTTCAACAATTTTCAAACATATATTTTTCACAAACTATAAAATTCATATAAAAGTAAGATTCTCTTTTAAAATGATGGCAGACTTACTCCTTAATTGAAATGTGAGTGCCTTCCTTCTTTTCGACTTTGTTTGAAACCCTGTAAGGAAAATAAAGGAATTTAGAAGAACAGAATACACATTTTATATAGAAGTAAACATTCTGTTTCACATAAGATATTTCACTAATGCTCTTTAATAAAATATCATCAGAAAATAAGCTTATAGCCTTCAAATGTGTTTTTAAGGGTTTTTTTTTTTTTTTGGATGTGGACCGTTTTTAAAGACTTTATTGAAATTGTTACAATATTGCTTCTGTTTTTGTTTTGTTTTTTTGGCCCCTAGGCATGTGGAAACTTAGCTCCCCCACCAAGGATCAAACCTGCATCCCCTGCATTTGAAGGAGAAGTCTTAACCATAGGACCTCTGGGGAAGTCTCTCAAATGTGCTTTATTTTTTTCAGATGTGCTTTAAAGTAAACAATTTCCTTCTTTCACTAAGTCTAAAGATGTCTCAAGATGTCACAAAGTCTAAAATATACATACAATGTGTCATACTCATTTATTAAAACCATTAAAATATTTTGGCACTAGACAGAAACATTTTACAAGACTGAAATACTTACTGTTTTTCCTGGTCTCACCTAGCAGAGTCCTACTCCTGTCTTCTGGCTTCAGTGAACCTCTACCTTCCCCTACACATATACACTTTCTATTTCACTACTCATCTCTATCTTTGAGGCCATAAGATGTATTTTAAAGTGATTTGTTAGTAATAAGCACCAAACTTAGAGCCTATGTTATTTTAATAATATTACCCTTATTTATTTGCATTCTGTTAGGATTTCTAGAAAAAGAAAAAGGTATAGGTTAAGAGCTAGACCCAAACCCTCTGTTGCTCTTATGGGAACAGGTTAGCAATGGAAAAGTTGTCAAACATGTATGCTTCTGTGGAGCAACAGTTAAGAATTGCAAGCCGAAGGCAACAGTCTCTAAAACACATGTAAGCCATTGGAAAACATGACAATGAATAGTAGCTTCTTCTTTTTAATGGTAAAAATTTCCAAGAGAAAAAAATGTAAGACCTAGGAAATGTGAATTTCTTTGTTTCTGATTATGAACCTA
Organism: Cervus elaphus; assembly: GCF_910594005.1. Classification (NCBI taxonomy): domain Eukaryota; kingdom Metazoa; phylum Chordata; class Mammalia; order Artiodactyla; family Cervidae; genus Cervus; species Cervus elaphus. Next base: position 13,470,634 of record NC_057839.1, on the reverse strand, counting down.
TATTTATATTTTAATTTATACAGATATACAAGTAATGCCTCTAAAAGTAAAGATCATTTTCTCTGCAACAAGCTAATCCTAGTACTGAATTTGTGGCAAATATATCAGACAAGGCTACCTTCCCAGGAACTGTTGCTTGAACTGTGAAAGAAATAGAAACAGCTCCAGTTTGCGGATCAGGACCAGTGTTCAGTCTGCTGGGGACTTCCCTGGTGGTCTAGTTGTTAAGAATTCACCTTGCAATACAGGGACGCAGGTTCAATCCCTGGTCTGGAAACTAAGATCTCCCATGGCGAGGAGCAACGAAGCCTGCGAGCTGCAGCTACTGAAGCCTGCAGGCTGTGCAGTTACTGAGCCTACACACCACAACCTGGAGAGTCCATGCACCGCAACCGAAGACCCTGCATGCTGCCACTAAGACCCAACAAGCCAAATAAATACAGACTTTTTAAAGTATTTATAAACAAGCAACAACAAAGTCTACTGAAAATCTGCTAGGTTTTAACAACAGTTCAATCAAGTATGTGAAATATGAATATTTGAGCACAGTTAACTCACTGTACTCATTTCATCAACTCTAATTTTCATCTGTCATCCTTCAAATCAAATATATTCTAACACGTTAGAACATTGCTATTTTTTAAAAAAACATGCTTATTTATTTGGCTGTACTGGGTCTTCATTGTGGCATGAGGGATCTCAGCTGTGGCATGTGAACTCTTAATTGCTGTGTGTGGGATGTAGCCCCCTGAATTGGGGGTGTGGAAGTCCCAGAACACGGAAGTGTGGTTCTGGTGAGATGTGTTTGAGGTGCCCCTAACAGCCAGCCAGGTGGTGGGGGAAAACGGCCAGCTGGATAGTTCAGAACTAGACATCTGAGAAATTAACAGTACAAACATGGCATTTTAAGTCCTGGAGTAGATGAGGTCACCTAGTGAGTTTATAGTTAGAGAAGGGGGCTATAATTTGGGCATGAGGAATCTCACACGGGGCTGTCTATGGAGTCTGGAAGGAGCTGCCAAGAAGGAAGACTTAGGACTAGTAGACTACAACATGTTATTGAAGGCTACAGAAAAAAGTGCAGTCAAATATATTAAAATGTTGCTGAGAGGAAAGAGAGATAAAGCAGAGAACTGACCATGGAGGTGAAAATCTGAATACAGTGGGGAAGACACATGTCTACCCGATAGGCCTGAAGAGACAATGGGAGGTAAGGAAGTAAAGAGGACAACTAGAGGTAACTTTTTAAAGAAGTCTGTCTTTAAAGGGGAGAAGGAAACGATGTGATAACTAACTAGGGAAGTTAGAATACAGTTGAAGTAAAAGGTCACTAAGTTTAGTGAAACTGGTCCCCAAAGAACTGATGAATAAAAGCAAATTTCGCTATTTTTCTGTGTGTGGCTGCACCTTGTTGCATGCAGAATCTTAGTTCACCAACCAGGGATCAAACCTTTGCTCCCTGCAGCTTTAAATAGCTATACTGTTCAAACAAACTGAAGGTTTTGTGGCAACTGTGTTGTCAGATAGCAGTTAGCATTTTTTAGCAATAACGTACTTTAAGGTCTGTACACTGTTTTTAAGACATCGTGCTATTACATACATTCTAGAATACAGTATAATGTAAACGTAATTTTTATATGTACTAGGAAACCAGAAGAGTCATATGTCTTGCTTCACTGAGGTATGCCTATAGTTTTTAACTCTAAGAATCTACCTAACAAAGAAACCACTTTTTAGTTACAAGCAAAACGAAGTCACAAAACCACAAAGTGACTGTCAGGGAAGATGCTGAGTGATCACTTACCATGTAATAACCAGTATGATAACCACTCATGTACCAAGAGATTAACATACTTCCCAAAGCATCAGCATCATCCAGAGCATCCGGACACATGGGAGGTGGTGGCGGAATCATCTGGAAACAGAAAGATATACTTTAAAGTCAGTAGACAAAAACACAAAGTACGGTCATCTATTTTATGTACAGAATGCTGAAGTTAGCTGTATCTTTCCTGACATCCCATGTCATCTCTTGGTTAAATTTAAAAAAAAAAAATCTGGTGGAGAAGGAAATGGGACCCCACTCCAGTACATGTGCCCGGAAAACCCCATGGACGGAGAAGCCTGGTAGGCTACAGTCCGTGGGGCAAAGAGTCGGACATGACTGAGTGACATCACTTTCACTTTTCACAGTTAATTTTTCAGATTTGTTAGGCTGATCTTATCTAAGGTGGTGAGAGGTTTTTAGGAGTTAAAAAAAAAAATGTGGGATTTGGAGAAAGCTAACTAGTAATGAATAACAACAAAAGACCAATAAAGTTAAACTGAACAAGAACCAAAAGACAACAGGTCCCATAAAACATTTAAACATTTTGCATTCATTAGACCTATTTATCTATTCCATTATGAATCGATAGGTAAAAAATCAAGGATAGATAGATACTTCTATGACTTTCCTCAAAAAACATCCACATAGCATTTCAAGTAAAGGTTCTGGCTAGAACATCTACACCGCCCCCACACCAATACAGTCTGCCAAAACAACTGTCTTTGTATTTCACCTATTATTGATATTTAAAAGTCTACCATTAGATATCCACAGTCTACATGCCTTGAAAGGTAAAACACTGATCCTTAAGCATGGTGTCATTAAATCCTTCTAGATAGGAGCTACCTCCCTTAGAATGAGACACTTCTGCCAGGAAGGAAGCACGCACAACAGGACTCAGAGCTGGGGCTCTAAGAGCACTGAGTCTGCGAAGCAGAAGCTCATTAAAAAGAAAAACCCAAAGGTTTAGCCTCAACTTTTACCCACCAGAACCTAGCCACAGGGATGGTATACAATGACATTTCCAAACTACCTGTGTTCTGGCTAAACCCCAAACTCTGTATGAAAGTAAAGTTTAATCCGAACTCTTTTGCACTTACTGGTGGTCCAGAAGGAAATGGAGGCAGCCAGCATGACAGGAAATGCGGCGGTGGCGGCGGCGGCGGGCCACTGAATTTTAGACCTGACTGTAAAGAGTATTTCAAAGGAAGATTTATTTACCAGTTTTAAAACGTAAAAAGCAAAAAAAAAAAAACCAAAAACCCCCAAAACACAAAAAACCAAAACCCCAAAGTCCAAAGATTCAAAACAGCTGCCCAGAATAACATCTATATTATTCACATCAAAAAGGTTAGACAGAATCTCACATACCAAATGCTGACATCACACAGTCTCTTTTTTCGGCGGGGGGAAGGGGAGGGGGGCCACGCTGTACGGCACGTACAATCTCAGTTCCCTGACAAGAGAGCTAACCCTCACTATCTGCGTTGGAAACACAGACTCTTAACTGCTGGACTGACAGAGAAATCCCTAGACTCACAAATTTAGCTTTTTTTCATTTCCTTTCTATATAGACAGTCAGGGAAGAAAAGCAAAGTAAGGAAAATTTTTCATCACCTAGTAAATAAGAGATCAAATATTCAGCAAGGCATTTCAATCATATAAGACCATATCTCCCACAATTTCATAAACTGTATAATCTATTGGATGTCCGTTTAGCTACATATGCTAACTTAAGAGTATGTATTATAAAAATACATATTATAAACTATAACCTCTTCCTTAACAAGGAAATCAGCCCCTGAGACCAACAAAGCATTTTATATATATAAATTAAGAGGTCTGATCATTCTGAAAAATGTAATATAACACAAATTTCAATAAGGAGCTCTCAACAGGAAACCCTAAGAAAAAGTTTTAATGTCATGCTTGATTTAAAAAAAAATATTTAGTTATTACCATTGCTTGAAGAAATCAATGTTTTAACAAAACAACTGGAAAGGGATTTGGATTCCATGACATAACCAAAGGTAAAAACCTTTTTCATTTGTTACTGATAACCAAAAAAACCATAAATAAAAACATTATTTACATTTTACTCTACAAAACAATCTGGGAGCTTCTTTGGATTTCACCTGTACCAGATGTAAATATTGGGTTCTCTTCCAATTTTTATATACCTTATACAACTGTCACAGGGAACTACAGCACAACATCCAGCTGATGATAAAATATTTTCAAACTTAAGTTTGCTAAATCATTACTCTAACACCTAATACTTGATAAAAATTGCTGGGAAAGGCATTTCTATCTTATTTCCTTTTCAGAGAATTCTAGGTATCTATTCACAACATCTGTAGAAAGCTACAAAAGTTTCATGAGGGAAACTCTGGTGGTCCAGGTTCAACCCCTGGTCAGGGAACTAAGATCCTGTGAGCTGCATACCACAGCCAAATAAAAAAACAAAAAAACACCCAAACAGTTTAATGAGAAAAGCTACAATTCACTTAATGCAGGGGCTGAAGGTTCCAATACTGTTAACCATGTCCTGGGAAACCTTTTCTGGATAGAAGTTTACCTTTCCTGGTCCCAGGCCTGATCCTGGCATATGGGGTGGTGGAGGCAGAAAAGAGTTCCATGGAGCAGCTCTCGACCTAATATTATTTGGTTTATTTGGAGGAGACCTGGAGGAGTTCTCACTTTCATCTGTTGAAATTTGACTTTCATTTTCATTCTTTTAAGAGAAAGAAATATACGTATTTTTGTTATAAAGGCATCATTGAGAAAAATTTAAAGCTTCAGTGAATCAAACTGACAATCAGTTATACTATTTAGTTTCTCCTCTAGCCTCTACTTCTAAGAACTCTAATTTTTTTTATCCTTACCTCCTGAGCATTTTGCTCTATATTAGCTACTTCAGAGGTTGGGGAAAGTAGATCAGACAGATTTTGCTCCTCTCTATTTCCGTATCCAGTGTAAACCACAACACAGGTTTCTCTCTTAAAATCAATTGAAGCGATAGTAGCTGGGTAAATGCGTCCATCTTCTGACCAAATGGCACAACATTCGTCACCAACTTTCCACTGTAAAAGAAACGAAAGACACACAAACACATTTCTTACAAAAAAGTAAACTGTAATCCTGTTTGAGTGGGGTGGAGTTGGGGGTGGAGTGGGAGTCTCCAGTTAACTGTTCTGGGAGGCAGAATGTTATAGAGAAAAAGATTTGGGGCCCAAAACACAGAAATTTGAATTCTAATAGAAATACCACATCATTCCGCCATTTATATAATCACGGACACGTTTCTTAATCACTCTGAGCCGTGTTTTCCTCTGTCACGCGGCTGTGCTATGATCTGCCTCACACGCGTGCTGTGAAGAACAGGGAGGATGGGAAGCATGTCACGTGCCCAGTATCCTGGCCCAGCACGTGGCAAGCTCTCCTCACACGTCAGCTCCTTCCCCCTTGGGAAAGAGGACACTGAAGCAACTAGTGAGACACCAAAATAGTTACCTTCGAGGCTGACTGTTTAAACAGAAGAAGTGACTCTGCCCAGAATATTTAGTCCCTGGGTATTAAGAGTTTTAGGAGTCTGAAGGAAGAGGAGGACACCTCTCTCAGTTCTAGGAAAGTCAAACACCGTCCACTGAGGGTGAGCCCTCGGGTACCCCTCCCAGGCAGCACCACCTTCCTCCCCGCCGCCCCAACATACAGTGGACACTGTCCTGAATTTAGCATGTGTCATTTCCTCCTAATTCCTTATGCTTTTACTAACATGCATGTTCCTAAACAAAAAGTTGAGGTGCTTCAGAAATTTTATGATTACATGTCAATGGAAAACACTGTACTAATCATTTAATTAAAGACATTTTACACTATTTAATGACAGTAACAAGAAATTCTTAGAAGTTAAATCTTATGGTTTTAAAATAACCTGCTGTGAAGGAGTTGTGGTGTTCTTTCTTTGGCTTTTATTCTTCTTAGCAGATTTTCTTTTAGGTGTGCCTTTGGGTTTTTCTGAGGCTTCGGAAATGTCACCGTTCTTCAGAGCGTGCTATGAAAATGTGAATAGAAATGTATGTGTTACAGAGTGATGTATTATCAAAAAGTCACAACGTAACTCAGCCACTATAAACTGGTCTCCAGGCCCTACCACCTCAGAGAGGCTGTCACCATCCCACGGGCTACAGAAACTGCCCTTGAAGATATCATATACTGATCACCAGCTCTAAGGACCCTTTCAAGCAAGTCTCCTCACTCTCAGCCTTTCCATAATATTATACTCTGCCAATCATTTTTCTTCTTGATAGTCATGGCATTTTTGATGACATAGCAATGCAGAGCCCTAATGACTTTTATTACTTCTCTCATCAAGTTCTAAACTTGGGCATTCCCAATAAGAACTGCCATCTTTACCTGCTTAGGATCATCTATTCCTATTACTTCAATTATACTTACTATGCTAACAAACTTCCAAAACTATTATCTAGTTCTGGCTTTTCTCCTTAGTTCAGTATTTCTGACAGCCAATTTCAGACCTTCACACTTACCCCACATCAGTTCTTTGCCCACATCAGTTCTTTTCCTCAGTCTACTTCCCCCTTCAACACCACCATCCCGTCCCACATTCAGCCCTATTTGGCTCTGCATTTCAAAGCACTCTCTTGGTAACTCTGATTGGTATACTTCTAGTCTAAATGTATGTTGGAAAGCATGATATTGATAAATTGAGAGTTGAGCATCAAGGATGACATGCAGATATCCTCTTTCCCTCATGCTGCAGGAGTGACTAGGAAAGGGAGCGGACTCTACCCTTCGTGCTCTGTAGGACTGTATGCTCTGTGCCCGGACTACTGACGGGCCAGGCAAGGTGCTCAATGAGACTCAGCACCTCAGACTGCACGGAAACGATCATATTGGACAACTGTAAAAGTCTTGTTTGGGTTGCAAAAAACAGGCTTCACCCTGCAAATGAACTGTGTATTTTCTTGGCATTTATCACCATTAGGAACACTTGATACCTCATAGGATTTGGGGAGGATTAAATTAATTTAATGTATGTAAAGCACGTGGAACAGTGCCAGGAACACTGTAAACACCCTGCAAGTATCCATTACTGCACTATAGCTATTTATCATCAATATTATTTCAATAAGGGCTCGTTAAATATTTTAAAAGTATAATTCAGACTGTCCTTCCACTAATCTGAAATAGAAGACCTCAATAGTTTAATATAGTATAAACATATTCAAAATAATGTTTGAAAACTATTTAAATTGCCTCTGTTAAAGAGATGACATACAGTCAGGTTACCAACTTCTGAAGGTAGGTAATTAATTTATGTTATCTTTTAATCTTCAAAATTAGAACTGAATAATATGCACTGTAACACTTTAGTGTATGTTGTCAGTTTCTTCCCAAATGAGTATACATGAGGAAATAAGGAAAAGAATAAACAAACATTTCATACCTTAAATGAAGCCACAGCTTTATCATATGCTTTTATCAATGCTGTATCATCCCAAATGTCAGAATCATCACTCTGGGAAAGGTAAAGAATAAAAATAATTCACGTTTGGTTGTGTTTCACCAAAAATGTGTCTGAGGAACAAGAGTTATCTTAATCCAGACATAATGTTACACTAAAAAGGGGTATTTTAGCACCTAAATAAATCACAAGAAGCCTATTTGCTTAGAGATTATGTGACATTACCCCCAAAGCCAGACACAAGTAAATGCTCTAGGACTGCCATGAAGTAAATACTTTACAATGTAATTCCTATCCACCAACCACAAGTGGATCTGTTTAGGGGTAACCCATGTTTCAGTCTTTTCAAAGAGCAGATGAAGGGGTTCAGTTTGGCAGAATGGGAAAACATCTGGCCATCCGCTCAGCTGTATCCAGACTATGGGAAGGCTGTTCTAACCACTGACTCTGTGTTCCAAAGAATATTTTTTCCTCTTGATCTTGCAATGTGTCTAGATTGTCCAAAAAAAGAATTCTCAAAATGTTTAAAGATAAAAACCATTAATAATGATTTATCAATTAATTTTAATTTTAAAAGGCAGTGATATTAAGTAATCAAGAAAATACCTAAATAATTAAGCTATTTCTTTTTATTTGAATTTAATCCAATCCAAAAAGAAATATTTTTGAGCACCCACCATATACTAAGCACTTTTCACTGAGAGGTACATGAAATCATGTTCTCAGGAGAGATGGTCTGATCAGGGATGTAAGACATATTGTCACACAAAACAAAAGAATGATATAAAACAAATACAATAAAATATTAAAATGTGAAGTCAGGAATACGTGTAACTCTATGGCTGATTCATATCAATGTATGACAAAACCCACTGAAATGTTGTGAAGTAATTAGCCTCCAACTAATTAAAAAAAAAAGTTAGTTACAAAAAAAAAAAAAAGTTAAGTCAAACAATAAGCATTTTAATTCAAAAGTGGGAAGGAGAGACTGAGAAAGAATTTTGCCATAAACTCTACTCCTGGCGTGCGACCCACAATCAGGAGGAAACACAAAACCTGCATCTTCTTCCTGAGGAGGAAAAGGTCTGAACCCCAAATTAGGTATCTCAAGTTTTAAGACCAGTAACTGACAGATGAGTCACCAAAACATCTAACTTAAAAAACAAAGGGGGACGTCACGTCCCTGGTGGTATGGTATGGGTATGGGGATGGTGGGTAAGAATCCACATGCCAATGCAGGGGACATGGGTTCAAGCCCTGCTCCAGGAAGACCCGACAGGCCGCGGGGCAACTAAGCCTGTGTGCCACAAGTACTGAGCTCGCGCTCCAGAGCCCGGGAACCACAGCTACAGAAACCTGTGCGCCCGAAGGTCTGCTCCACAACCAGAGTGCGAGCAATGAGAAGTCCACGCCCTGCAACTAGAGAAAGCCCTCGTGCAGCAACGAAGACCCAAATAAATTTTATTTAATTAATTAAATTAAAATAAACAAAATGGGTTACTATTAAAAAACAACAACAATAAAACAAGGGGATGTTTGTCTACAAGTCACACAAAGGAACAGAACTGAGGAATGGCTCTGAAAGGGTTCCCATGCTTGGAACCCCTCCTCCCCCATAATACCAGTGCGGAAGCAGCTGACCAAGAGGCGCCCAGCCTTCCTGTAAGAGGCTCACTTGCTTATCTATAAAGTGACGGCCTGCAGGATACACACGCCGGCAAAGCCGCTTCAGTCCTGTCCCACTCTGAGTAACCCTATGGACCGTGGCCCGCCTGGCTGCTCTGACCATGGGATTCTCCAGGCAAGAATACGGGAGTGGATTGCCATGCCCTCCTCAGGGGATCTTCCTGACCCAGGGGTGGAACCCAAGACTTACTTCTCCTGCACTGGCAGGCCGGTTCTTTACTGAGAGCCCCGCCTGGCAAGCCCAGGCATTTAATTTATCATCCATCTGGTGACCGGCTAGGACGCTGAGACCAGAGGCGGGGAGTACCGTCTTTACGCTATCTGCCCCACTCCAGCCCGCAAGGGCCATCTTTGCCCTCTGCTGCTCTCCACAGCACCGGTTGTCTCCCACGGGCGACGTCCGTCCGTCTGACGTCCTCACGTCCGACGTCCGTCCGTCTGACGTCCTCACGTCCGACGTCCTCATCATCTACGTCTGCCGCACTGGTTCTTCAGCTGCAGCCCCGGGTGGGCTCATGCTCCTGGGTCCCACAGGACCATCAGTCAAAGAAATGGTCCCTGGCGGGCTGCCGGCCCCAGGGGACGGCACCAATAACAGACTGGAACACACCTCAGTCTTTCTGTGAAACAGGCCTATTTGCTTGTCCAGAAAATTAGGCTTGAGGAGAAGGCTTCTAGTTTGGTGCATATCAGGGATCTATGGAGATGCTCAGAGGCTGCCGGATGCAACATTTTCACCCCCTCTCTCTGTCTGGCTCAAGCTGACTGTACTCTCAGAATGAAGCTTAATGTAAAAGGTGACATCAAAGGCACAATGTGGAGGGGAATAAAAGTGCAGAGCTCTAGAATGAGTTCAAACTCAACTCATTATCAACTTAAAATAGATGATTGTAAATGTAAGTTATTATATGTAAGACTGGTGGTAACCACAAAGCAAAAATCAAAAATCTATAGGAAATACTCAAAAGATAAAGAGAAAAATATCTAAACATACCATTATATAAAATGATCGAACCACAAAGGGAGAGGAAAGAAGGAAACAGAAGAACTATGAGACCTCCAGAAGAAGTTTCACACAACGGCAGTAAGTAACCTATGCAACAATTACTTAAAATGTAAATGAACTAAATTCTTCAATCAAAAGACAGACTAGTTGAACGGATTAAAAAAAAACCCAAACATCTATATGCTACCTACAGGGGACTCACTTCACTGTTTACATTATTTTACGTATTACTTATAATAACATATGCAGGAATGGGTACATTCAAAGACATACAGAAGGCCACCAGGTACATGGAAAGATGCTCAACATCACCAATCATTCAGTTCAGTTCAGTTCAGTTCAGTTGCTCAGTCATGTCCGACTCTTTGCGACCCCATGAATCACAGCACACCAGGCCTGCTTATTTAACTTATATGCAGAGTACATCATGAGAAACGCTGGGCTGGAGGAAGCACAAGCTGGAATCAAGATTGCTGGGAGAAATATCAATAACCTCAGATATGCAGATGACACCACCCTAATGGCAGAAAGTGAAGAGGAGCTAAAAAGCCTCTTGATGAAAGTGAAAGAGAAGAGTGAAAAAGTTGGCTTAAAGCTCAACATTCAGAAAACTAAGATCACGGCATCTGGTCCCATCACTTCATGGCAAATAGATGGGCAAACAGTGGAAACAGTGTCAGACTTTATTTTGTTGGGCTCCAAAATCACTGCAGATGGTGAATGCAGCCATGAAATTAAAAGACGCTTACTCCTTGGAAGGAAAGTTATGACCAACCTAGACAGCATATTAAAAAGCAGAGACATTACTTTAACCAACAAAGGTCCATCTAGTCAAGGCTATGGTTTTTCCAGTAGTCATGTATGGATGTGAGAGTTGGACTATGAAGAAAGCTGAGCGCCAAAGAATTGATGCTTTTGAACTGTGGTGTTGGAGAAGACTCTTGAGAGTCCCTTGGACTGCAAGGAGATCCAATCAATCCATCCTAAAGGAGATCAGTCCTGGGTGTTCATTGGAAGGACTGATGCTGAAGCTGAAACTCCAGTACTTTGGTCATCTCATGGGAAGAGTTGACTCACTGGAAAAGACGCTGGTGTTGGGAGGGATTGGGGACAGGAGGAGAAGGGGATGACAGAGGATGAGATGGCTGGATGGCATCACCGACTCGATGGACATGGGTCTGAGTAAACTCCGGGAGTTGGTGATAGACAGGTGCAAATCAAAACCACAGTGATACATCACCTCACACCTGCCAGAATGGCTATTACCAAAAAGGCAGTAAGGGGCGGGGAGGAGGCTTAAAGGGAGCAGACATATGTGTGCTTGTGGCTGATTCACTTTGTTGTGCAGCAGAAACCAACACAACATTGTAAAGCAATTATCCTCCGATTAAAAGTAAATTTGAAAAAGTAAAATAAAATATACTCACATTAAAAAAAAAAGGTAACAAGTGTTGATAAGGATGGAGACATAAAGGACAGTGGTACACTGCTGGTGGGAATGTAAACTGGCACAGCCACTTTGGAAAATAATATGAAGGTTCCTCAAAAAACAGAACTACCACATGATCCAGCAAATTCCACTAAAGGAATTTATCCACAGAAAACAAAAACAGTAACTTGAAAAGATATATGCACTCCCCACATTCACTGCATTATTATTTACAAAAGACAAGATATGGTAATAACCTAAGTGTCCAACAATGGGAGAATGAAAAAAGAAAATGTATACAGGGTTTTCCCCACTACCTGAAAAACCTGAGAGTATTCCTATGAAATCTTTTATAAATGGAAATAGAATAATGCAAAGAATCAATTATGTTAGAATATAACTTGCTAATGGATTAAAAAAAAAACAATGAGGATAGAGCACAGATGCTCACAGGCACAGTTCAAAGCTACGCTGCCTGGATGCTGAGTGTGGCTCCCGGGGAAGGAGCCTGGCGGCGCCACGCTCACTGCCTGGGCTGCAGGCGGCCTCTAGCACGCCTTGCTGCAAAACACAACACTGAGTGTCAGTTTTACTTTTCACTTTTTTTTTTTTCATAAAAGCAAAAATCCTCTCTGGATTTCTTTCAGTTAATGAAAACAAGTATTAATGTAGGTCTTTTATGAAAGCAAAGTGGCAGAAAGTCAACTTAAAAAAGCAGGGGATACCTGTTCATATACAATAGAATATTATTTAGCCACAAGAAAGAATGAAATCTTGTCATTTGGAGACTACATGAATGATCCTTGAGGGCATTACACTAAGTGAAATGAGTAAGACAGATACATACCATGTGGTCTCACTTTTATGTGGAATTTAGAAACAAAAACAAAACCACCAAACAACAAAAAGCCCAACCTCACAGAATCAAGGAACAGACTGGCAGTTTCCAGGGACAAGGGTGGAGGTGTTGGGGGAGGGGTTGAAATGGGCACAGGGAGTCAAAATGTACCAACCTCCAGTTATAAAGTCAGTCAGTCATGGGGGTGTAACATGCAGCATGCTGACTACAGTTAATAACACTGTACCACATATTTCAAAATACAAAGATTAAAAATCTCAACACCAGGAAAAAGACAGTTGTAACCATGCATGGTGACAGATGTAAGGAAAGATATACCCATTTGAATGCAGTTCCAAAGAAAAGCAAGGAGATAAGAAAGCCTTCTGCAGTGATTAACGCAAAGAAATAGAGAAAAACAATTGAATGGGAAAGACTAGAGATCTCTTCAAGAAAATTAGAGATACCAAAGGAACATTTCATGCAAAGATGGGCTCAATAAAGGACAGAAACGGTATGGACCTAACAGAAGCAGAAGATACTAAGAAGAGGTTGCAAGAATACACAGAAGAACTGTTCAAAAAAGATCTTCACAACCCAGATATATCATGATGGTGTGATCACTCACCTAGAGCCAGACATCCTGGAATACGAAGTCAAGTGGGCCTTAGGAAGCATCACTATGAACAAAGCTAGTGGAGGTGATGGAATTCCAGTTGAGCTATTTCAAATCCTTAAAGATGATGCTGTGAAAATGCTGCACTCAATATGCCAGCAAATTTGGAAAACTCAGCAGTGGCCACAGGACTGGAGAAGGTCAGTTTTCATTCCAATCCCAAAGAAAGGCAATGCCAAAGAATCCTCAAACTACCGCACAATTGCACTCATCTCACACGCTAGCAAAGTAATGCTCAAAATTCTCCAAGCCAGGTTTCAACAGTACATGAACCGTGAACTTCCAGATGTTCAGGCTGGATTTGGAAAAGACAGGGAAACCAGGGATCAAATTGTCAACATCCGTTGGATCATCAAAAAAGCAAGAGAGTTTCAGAAAAACATCTATTTCTGCTTTATTGACTATGCCAAAGCCTTTGACTGTGTGGATCACAACAAACTGGAAAATTCTTCTAAAGAGATGGGAATACCAGACTACCTGACCTGCCTCCAGAGAAACGTGTATGCAGATCAAGAAGCAACAGTTAGAACAGGACATGAAACAACAGCCTGGTTCCAAATAAGCAAATGAGTACATCAAAGCTGAATATTATCACCCTGCTTATTTAACCTATATGCAGAGTACACCATGCGAAATGCGAAATGGATGAAGCACAAGCTGGAATCAAGATTGCTGGGAGAAATATCAATAACCTCAGATATGCAGATGACACCACCCTTATGGCAGAAAGCGAAGAACTAAAAAGCCTCTTGATGAAAGTGAAAGTGGAGAGTGAAAAAGTTGGCTTAAAACTCAACATTCAGAAAACTAAGATCATGACATCCAGTCCCATCACTTCATGGGAAATAGATGGGGAAACAGTGGAAACAGTGAGAGACTTTATTTTTTTGTGCTCCAAAATCACTACAGATGGTGAATGCAGCCATAAAATTAAAAGAGATTTGCTCTTTGGAAAAAGAGCTATGACCAACCTAGACAGCATATTAAAAAGCAGAGACATTACTTTGCCAACAAAGGTCCATCTAGTCAAAGGTATGGTTTTTCCGGTTGTCATGTATGGATGTGATAATTGGACTATAAAGAAAGCTGAGCACTGAAGAACTGATACTTTTGAACTGTGGTGTTGGAGAAGACTCTTGAGAGTCCCTTGGACTGCAAGGAGATCCAACCAGTCAATCCTGAAGGATATCAGTCCTGAATATTCACTGGAAGGACTGATACTAAAGCTAAAACTCCAATATTTTGGCCACCTGATGTGAAGAACTGACTCATTGGAAAAGATCCTGAAGCTGGGAAAGACTGAAGGTGGGAGGAGGAGGGGACGACAGAGGATGAGATGGCTGGATGGCATCACCGACTTGATGAACATGAGTTTGAGTAAGCTCTGAGAGTTGGTGATGGACAGGTAAGCCTGGCGTACTGCAGTCCATGGGGTCACAAAGAATCGGACACAACTGAGCAACTGAACTGAACTGATGGTAACAGATATTAACTAGACTTATTGTGATCATTCTGAAATATGTATACAATTGTATTCATTAAGCAGTACAACTAAAATTCATATAATGTTGTATGTCAATTACACCTCAATTAAAAAGAGGAAAGTAACATATGGTGGATGATCATGGGGGAAAAAGGCTAGGAAATAAAAACTAAAAGGATTTAGATAGATAGAAACGAAACTACCAAGCACTCTAAGGACAACCACAAGTCAAAAAAAGCATGGAAGCAAAAATAAACACACTGACTGTATGATTCCACTCATATGAGGGACCTAAGAAGTCAAAGTCATAGAAACAGAAAGCTGAATGGCAATTACCTCAGGGTTTAAAAGAGGAGGAGGTAATAAATAAGTGTTTAATGGGTAGAGTTTCAGTTCTGCAAGATTAAAAAGTTTTGGAGATCTACTGCACTACAATATGAATATATTTAACACTACTGTAAATGTACAGGCTTCTCAGATGGCACAGAGGTAATGAATATCCCTGCTAATGTGGGAGATGCAAGAGACACATGTTCCATCCCCAGGTTGGGAAGATCCCCTGGAGTAGGAAATGGCAACCCTCTGTAGTATTCTTGCCTGGAAAAGTCCATGGGGTCGCAAAGAGTCGGACACAACTGAGTGAGCAGACACAAACACACTGAAGTGTATGCTTAAAAGTAATTAAGATGACAATAGTCTTTTTTTTTTAAAAAATAAAAATAAACACTCTGACAGGTCAGTGAGGCAACAAGTCCAACTAGAATAATTTCCATGCTATAGAGGAGTTGAAGGTAAGTTTGAATACATAGTGTTGGTGAAGGGAAGACAGGTTACAAAACACCATCAATTAGCGTGTTGGATTTTATACAGTATTAGTCAACTGATGAGTTCCAAAGAGGTTGGATATAAAACTCATTTAGATGTAAGATGAATGTCTCATTTTCTTGTTAATATCCACAATACACAGAGAAATAGGTTCTGGTATAAAACTATTAATCTTGCTCTATGATAAAAAGTACTTAAAAATCATTAAGTCGGGGGAGGCGGGAGGGGAGATCGGGATGGGGAATACATGTAAATCCATGGCTGATTCATGTCAATGTATGGCAAAAACCACTACAATACTGTAAAGTAATTAGCCTCCAACTAATAAAAATAAATGGAAAAAAAAAAGGAAAAAAAAATCATTAAGTCTGGCTTTTCCAGTGGCCTCAGTGGTAAAGAATCCGCCTGCCAATGCAGGAGACATGGGTTCGATCCCTGATTGGGGAAGATCCCACATGCCTCAAGAGCAACTAAGCCTGTGTGTCGCAACTATTGAGCCCGTGTTCTAGAGTCTGGGAGCTGCAACTACTAAAGCCCTCATGCCTTGGAGCCTGCATTTCGCAACAAGCCACTGCAATGAGAAGCCCTCGCACAGCACGTAGAGTAGCCCCCGCTCTCTGCAACTAGAGAAAGCCAGAGCAGCACGGAAGACCCAGCACAGCCAAATATAAATAAATATACATTTTTTTAAATATCATTAAATCATTTTGCAGATAAGGAAAGTAACCACAAACAAGTAATTGACTTGTCTTAGGTTATGCTGCCCTTGGAATGGGAGATGTTCCTTGAAGCAGATGATATGTCAATTCTGCCAATACAAAAGGTACTACTAAATAAAAGAAAGTCATACTCCATTCCATCATTAGAAGTGAGCACTTAAAAGACACAAATACACAGCAGCCCAAACTCATCACATTTCAACTGTTACAAGAAATTTCAAAATGAACCACCAAGATACCCATACAAAGCTATTATAAGAAGAAATATTTTAGGTGATAAAAATTCTCAACTAACAATCACAAACAGAAAATGCAATAGCCATCTGAAATTAAATTGTCAAACAAGCATTTGCAATATGGAAAAAAAACACAATCAAAATTTCTAAAAACTCAGATGAGAAACGAAGGCAATAAGGAGTCAAATCAGAAGTTAAACAAAATCAAGAAAGAAAAGGAAGAAAAAGTAATACTGACTACAAGGTACCCAAAGAAGAAGATACTTGACTGAAAAATCTAACGGGTACCAAGGAACAGATGAGAAGAAAGGAAAGAAGAAAGAAAGGAAAATAAAGTGGTAACTGGCAAAAAATATTTAGCATATGAGTAAATGGGGTTCCTGAAGAATAAAAGCTAAACAATTTAATAAACAGTAGTTCAGACTCCTGCTCTTACTGCTAAGGGCCTGGGTTCATTCCCTGGTAGGTGAACTAAGATCCCAAAAGCCTCGGAGCTGAGCCGAAAGAAAAAAAAAAAAAAAGAATTAAAATATATCTACTCCATGACCCAGGCATTCACCAAAGAGAAATAAAAGCATATGCTCATACAAAGTTTTTTATACTAATATTTATGGTGTTTCTATTTTTAAGTCGCAAACTGAAAGCGACCCAAATATTCATGGACAAGCGAATGAATAAACTGTAGCACATTTATGCAACAGGATCCTACAGCAATGAAAAGGAATGAATAACTGATACATAAATGGATGGAACGCAAATTATGCTGAATAAAAGATGCCATATTAAAAAAAAAGATTCCATGTTTGTAAAATTCTAGAAAATGCAGACTAAACAAGGGTGACAAAAAGTGGATCAGCAGTTGTCTGGGGACAGGACATGAGGAGGGATGAAAGGGAAGAACTACAGAGGGGTATAAAGAAATTCAAATCCTCCCACACACTGGTAGTACACGGAGAAGCTGGGACAACATGAAGAAAAGAGATGGCTTGTCGGTCCCTAGCGGCTCAGTCACCAGCTACTGTAGCTCCGACACCTATGTGCATGCAAACACATGAAAGGTCTGAAGGAGAACCGCCCACTAAGACCTTCACAGGCTCCTGCCCCACAGAAATTATGAGAAATAATGACTATTGTTCCAAGCCACTAAGTTTTGGATGACTTGTTACCCAGCAATAGCACAGAGAACAGACCATCAGAACTGCCTTTATATTTGTTCCTCAGTCATCAACAGTAGCCCACCTCTGTCCCTACAGGCATTTCAAAATGAAATGTCGTCTCCATATCTCTCAAATCAGTGTGCCAGAGGTGGGAAGGAATGTTCCTTGTTCCTCACCTCCACTTCCAGATGATTCTTCCTCCCTAAAACTCCCAGGTTTGAAAACTCTGTCACCAAACTCTACTTACTGTCCACTATGCCTTCTCACAGCAATCACCTACAGCCTCCTGGGTCACCCTGCTTCATTCCCTGAGGTTTATATCCCAGTACTCTCTCCAACACTACTCCTGTCATAAGTTTTGGTTACTTAAAAATCCATGTACATGATCCTTCCAATACCCTATCCTTGTTAGTTCTTTAAATGCTTCACTACCAATGACCTTTTAGAGTGCCCAGTCTCAGCTACCCACTTCTCTGGTCTTTAATATAATCATTAACTACAACCTCTCCATAAACTCAACTAACAGTCCTACTCTCCAGCTACCACCCGCCAGTCTCTACAACTTACTCCCAGTAGGTTGATGATGACAATCATCTCACCACACTGGGCCTGGTAAAACTGTGATCTTCCCACTTTTTAAACTGTCTCTTACCATCCTAATGTCCTCACTTTCTTTCTTAGCCAACTCAGAGTCCACCATCAGTCAAGAAGGTAACTCTCTGCACTGGCCTCCTCACTTCATACTAGGTTAAAACTATAACCCTATTAACTTCTACTATTCATTGACTTTGTCTGCCCTCACACACCTGGATTTGAATTTAGCTAATGAAAGACACAATCATACTATCTAGTCTCCTTTAAACTCATAACCACAAATCTGAAGTAGGCCTTGAATATTGCCTAGCAACAATTCCACTACATTTAATCCAACACTCACCCACTCTCCTAGAGGCTCACTTCCTACCTTCTCTCTTCCCAAACCTCCAACATCTGACCCCTGCTCCCTCCTCACTACTGATGACATGCTTCTTTTACTGAGAGAATAGCAACAATCAAAACAGAATTTTCATAATCTCCTGCCACTATATCTGCCCATCCACACAAATCTGTACCCATATAACTGAACTGTCAATATTTCTAACAATATTTCTAACAATATTCCATTCCCTCCTACCTACTCTAGAACATTGCTGCCACAATCCTCTTCTTTCTTCTGCAACATCAATTATATTGTCCTTATTGGATCTTTCCTATCAGCCCACAAACATGCTGAAACATTTTTCCCATCTTCAAAATAAAAAACCAATTAAGAATCCTCTTTATCTCACTCCCTCTCCATCTGATTTCCTCTCTTCCAGTATCCACAATAAAACCTGAAATACTTGCTTATATGTGTTGCCTTGTATTTCTCCTCTCCGACTCTTGAACTCACTCCAATCACATTTCACTCAAGAAGGAGTTCTAAACTACCACAACATTGTTAATCGGCTATACCCCAATACAAAAGCTAAAAAAAAAAATTTTTTTTTTTAAAGAATGAGTTCTAATCTTACCCCCTTATAAACCTGCTCTACCTGTAGTCTTCCCTATCTTAGTAAAAGGAAACTTAATCTTTTCAGTTCTTCAGAACAGTCTTGGAGTTATTCTTCACTTTCCTCTCTCAAGCCTCTATTATTGTATCCACGTGCACAACCTGTTGCCTCCGATTTCAAAATATATCCAGAATGCAAGTGATTTTGCTCTTCGCGGCTAACAACTGGATCACTTCAATAAACTCCTAACTAGTTTCCCTGCTTCGCCCTGGCCTGTCCCTACACACATCCCACCCCTTCTCAGAGCTAGGGGGTGGACAGCCAGGGTACAATCAAGCAGCGGCAGCGCTCAAAGTCATGAAGGAGCCCAAACTGGACGAAGAAGGAGCTTGAGGCTGAGGCTCCCAAGTGGGGAAAGAAGTAGAAACATGCGGAGGCAGTGAGCGGACTGGCCGGGGAAGGAGCGCGGGGGCTGGTCGGCGACAGCGGGGCCTCAACCTCACCTCGCCAGTGCCGCGCCGGAACAGTACCGAGTCCTCCGGCTCCGGGAAGCCGCTGCCACTGCCGCCACCGCCGCCTCCGCCCATCGCCATTGCTAGCCTGCTGCCGGGTGCGCAGCGTGGGCTCCGTCCCTCAGCGAGTGACGACTTCCGCCGCCCGGCCTCTGGGACCGGAAGAGCATGGAGGCCTGGGGGCTGCCGGCCGGCGCGGGGGGGGCGCCGTGTGCTCTTCGCTCGCGGGCTCCCCCTGCCTCCGTCGGCCTCCGTCGGGCGCGTCGGTGTGCCGTCTCTGTATCCTTTAAGTTCTTCGATTTCACTTTTGCGTCTGCTTGTAGAGTGTTTCGACCCACAATAAATACTCTTAGAAAAACAATGTTCGTTGCAGGTCACTTAGAAAATATGGGTAAGCAAGAAGTAAAAATCAGTCCATTGTTAACCGATAATAATATAGCTGCCATTTTTTTAAAAAGTGCTTTTAAGAGCTTCATGTACTTGTGCTAAGTTGCTTCAGTTGTGTCCGACTCTGTGTGACCCTAGGGACTGTAGTCCACCAGACTCCTCTGTCCATGGGGATTCTCCAGGCAAGAATACTGGAGTGGGTTGCCACGCCCTCCTCCAAGGGATCTTCACAAGCCAGGGATTGAACCCACATCTCTTGGTTTTCTCCATTAGCAGGCAGGTTCTTTACCACTAGCGCCACGTGGGAAGCCCCTTTATGTACTTATGTTCACAACAATCTTTTGAATTAGGGGCTCTTATTACCATTTAATTGATGAAGGCAATGGCAACCCACTCCAGTACTCTTGCTTGTGAAATCCCATGGACGGAGGAGCCTGGTAGGTTACAGTCCATGGGGTCGCAAAGAGTCGGACACGGCTGAGCGACTTCACTTTCACTTTTCACTTTCACGCATTGGAGAAGGAAATGGCAACCCACTCCAGTGTTCTTGCCTGGAGAATCCCAGGGACGGGAGCCTGGTGAGCTGCCGTCTATGGGGTCGCACAGAGTCGGACACGACTGCTGTGACTTAGCAGCAGCAGCATTACCATTTAGTGGAGAAGGAAATGGCAGCCCACTCCCATATTCTTGCCTGGAGAATCCTATAGACCGAGGAGCCTGGCAGGTTACAGTCCGTGGGGTCGCACAGAGTCGGACACGACTGAAGCGACTTAGAATGGCAAGGCGTTCCCATTTAAAGATGAGGAAACTGAGGCACAGAGCATTTACACAGCTGTCTGTAACCCAGCATTCCTTTAACACGGCCCAGCCATTGCATTTAATATTTCTTCTCCCAAATCTTCTCGTGACTTTTTCAACTTAAAAACATGAATTGTATTTTTTTTTAATAAATCTTTGTGTTTACATGGGTCAAGCAGGTTTTTAGTTCTTTGTAGAAGCTTACCCTATACTTTTCCAGTATGCCTTATTGAGCATTTTAGACTTGCTAAATGGCTTCCATGTTTCTATTGTAATTGAATTTAAAAAAAAAAAAAAGGGAAATTTGAGGGCTCTCTTCGGCTTCTGTAGATGTAAACGCTCACTTAGATTTCTTCAGTCATAATTCTCACAATGGCAATACGATGCAGAAGTTTAAACAGTTTGGAACCAGGTTTCTTTTTATGTAAATTTTTAAAGATAGACTTTACATTCTATAATACTCATCATTTAAAAAAATTTGTTGGTTTTTGGCTGTGCTGGGTCTTCCTTGCTGCATGGTCTTTCTCTAGTTGTGGCAAGGGAGCCTATTCATTATTTAAGGCTACAATTCAGCAGGTTTTAGTGTAGTCACAAGACTGCATTTCCACCACTAAAGTGCAAAATGTTTTAACCACCCCCGCAAAAGAAACCTTGTATCCAGTAAAGTCACTCCACATTCTCTCCTTTTTCTAGTCCCTCACAACCACTAACCTACTGTCTAGATTTCCTTGCTCTGGGATCATGTGTGATCTTTTGTGCCTTTCTTCACTTAGCATGTTTTCAAGGAGGAATTAGCTTTAATTAGTATTTAATGGCAAGTTTCTTTGTTGAAAAAGTATTTCTACTTACCAGAAAGTAAAGAAGTAAATTTCTCCTTACTTGGCTCCTCAATAAAAATGAACCCACCGCAATTTTTATTAGAGAAAACACGTTCTTTTTTCCTTCATGGTGACATCCAGATTTGAATCACTATGTGGATTTTATAAAGTTATTCCACATGGTAGACAAAGCACTCAAAACATAGGGTAGTGGATTTCCAAAGGAAACCATTTCATCAGATTTGAAGGCACTTATGGAAACACTGGTGATGGACAGGGAGGCCTGGCGTGCTGCGATTCATGGGGTCTCAAAGAGTCGGACACGACTGAGCGACTGAACTGAACTGAATTGATGGAAACGCTAAATTTAACATCACAGTCATGGAGGGTCCCCAGTCTGAGTGCCACGCCTGACACCTGGCAGGGCCCCACACACATGGCTGGATGTGTAACCCCTACTGCAGGAACAGCTCCGTCCTCTGAGGCCACGGGACCCTCTCACTGGCTAGTCCTGGTGGTTCTGCCCTGTACACACAGCACTTTATTTTCATAACTGTTTTTCCTGCTAGCAGCCCCTGTGAGCAAGTGTCTTCATGTTTTATTTCTGTTCTCCTCATGAGGCCAGTTCAGAATAAGTGATGCCTAAAAAGTGTTTGGTAAATCAATGAATTGTGGGAACCCAACCCAGCTCTGGCGCTTCTGTCAGCAGGCTAGTCTACTAGAGGAAGGTTATTCACAGATGTATAAATTGCGCTTGCATGAGAAAGAATTTCATTAAGCAGACCTCCAGATGTTCAAGCTGGATTTAGAAAAGGCAGAGGAACCAGAGATCAAATTGTCAACACCCATTGGATCATCGAAAAAGCAAGAGAGTTCCAGAAAAACATCCGCTTTATTGACTATGCCAAAGCCTTTGACTCTGTTCATCAACACAAACTGTGGAAAACTCTTAAAGAGATGGGAATACCAGACCACCTTACCTGCCTCCTGAGAAATCTGTATGCGCGTCAAGAAGCAACACTTAGAAATGGACATGGAACAATGGACTGGTTGCAAATTGGGAAAAGGAGTACGTCAAGGCTGTATATTGTCACCCTGCTTATTTAACTTATTTAATTTATATCATGTGAAATGCCAGGCTGGATGAAGCACAAGCTGGAATCAAGATTGCCAAGAGAAGTATCAATAACCTCAGATATGCAGATGACACCACCCTTATGGCGAAAAGGAACTGAAGAGGGACTGCTGGGCCATTTCTTAGCATCTGATCTAGTTGGTGATGAAAGTGACAGCAGTCCAAAGGCGGCTGTTGAAAGAAATAACTCTTTCCCAGCAACAGCTCTTTTGCCTAAAGTTGCCTCCCCTTTGTCACTGGAGCTGTTTTCAAGTTATCGTGAAATGCCAACAGACGGTGTGGGTTAACATTAACAGTAAATCATGGCTTCATAGATTAATTGCTGCACAAATAAGTTGATGTATATGTATATACTTTTAAATCTTAGATAACAAGAAGTAAAACAAGTCAAACCATTTTCTTTGAAGAACTAAAAGAACAGTGTCTCTGATGATCTTGAAAACTGTATACTGGCTTCAAGGCAGATTGTTCTGTAATCTGACCAACAATAATGTAGAACTTTTCATACATGTTTATAAAATAAATCTTAGAAGAAAAAAATTTAACTTCATCAACTGGAACCAGTCTTTGTGCATATGGAATTTTCACACCAAAAACCTACATTTGATGAATCTTGGAACTTGCCATGATCAAGTAAGTGACTCAAATGATTAGTGAACAAGTTTCCACTTCAGTTCAGTTCAGTTCAGTTGCTCAGTCGTGTCCGACTCTTTGTGACCCCATGAACCACAGCACGCCAGTCCTCCCTGTCCATCACCAATTCCCGGAGTCCACTCAAACCCATGTCCATTGAGTTGGTGATGCCATCCAGCCATCTCATCCTCTGTCATCCCCTTCTCCTCCTGCCCTCAATCTTTCCTAGCACCAGGGTCTTTTCCAATGAGTCAACTCTTCGCATCAGGTGGCCAAAGTATTGGAGTTTCAGCTTCAACATCGGTCCTTCCAATGAACACCCAGGATTGATCTCCTTTAGGATGGACTGGTTGGATCTCCTTGCAGTCCAAGGGACTCTCAAGAGTCTTCTCCAACACCGCAGTTCAAAAGCATCAAATCTTCGGCACTCAGCTTTCTTTACAGTCCAACTCTCACATCCATACATGACCATTGGAAAAACCATAGCCTTGACTAGACGGACCTTTGTTGATAAAATAATGTCTCTGCTTTTTAATATGCTGTCTAGGTTGGTCATAACTTTCCTTCCAAGGAGTAAGCGTCTTTTAATTTCATGGTTGCAATCACCATCTGCAGTGATATTGGACTTAGGGTAATATATATCAGTATTGTCATGTAGAACAGCCAATAAACAAAAGACCAAAACCAATTAGTTCCTCACCTTTACCTTATCTTCAGAGTCTATCTGAAGGATAGATCAGGATATCAGAGATGTGTCAGTGATTTGTGTACAAGAATGCTTACTATTAAAGCAGCAGAAAGTTGAAAATTGCAAAGGATGTTTTGGAAGAATATTTGAATGATATTAAGGACAGATAGTAGCATAATTCATAAATGACAGATATAATCACTCATCCAGTATGTAAAGTTTGGATTCATTACCCTCACATCATATACCAAAATACATTCTAGATGACTTTTTATAAAGTAACCTTTGGGATGGGGGAGATTTTAAAACAGAAATAAGAAACTATGCAAGGACTGGAAACTCAAATACATTTTGGGGGTCAGGCAGGTAAAGGAGATGAGATAAAGAGGAGTAAGCAATAAGGGGTGCTGGGTACTGTAATCAGTTAACTCAAGACTATCCCTCTATCTCTGCACCCCCACTCACTCCACCTACTTCCCATCCTAAACAAAGGCATTCAAGTTCACAGTAAAAATGTTTAACATGTCAGGACAAGTCTGCTGGTTGTCAGTCTGCATCTTCAGTTAGTAAAGAAACTACACATTTAAATTAAAATTACAATGAGATATCACCTCATATCAGTCAGAATGGCCATCACCAAAAAGCCTACATTTTTGGTGTGTGGAGAGAAGGGAACTCCTCCAAAAGAGTGTGGAGAGAAGGGAACCTCCTACACTACTGGTGGGAATGTAAATTGCTACAGCCACCATGGAGAAGAGTATGGAGGTTCGTTAAAAAACTAAAAATAGAACTATCACATAACCCTGTAATCCCACTCCTGGGCATATATCTGGAGAAAATCATAATTCAAAAAGATACATGCACCCCAATAATCACTGGAGCGCTATTTACAATAGCTAAGACATGGAAGCAATGTCATTGACAGCAATGTGGATAGACCTTTAGAGTTACTGTACTAAGTGAAGTAAGCCAGAGAAAGATATCATGTAATATTGCTTACATGTGGAATCTAAGAGAAAAAGATACAAAGAAACTTATATACAAAACAGAAATAGACCCACAGACATAGGAAACAAATTTATGGTTATCAAAGGGGATAGGGGGTGGGAGAGATAAATTAGGATTTTGGAATTAACATATACACCCTACTAGATGTAAAATAGATAATGAATACAGACCTATTGTATAGCACAGGGAACTATGGAACTCAGTATTTTGTAGTAAGCTATGAGGGAAAAGAATCTAAAATAAATATACATATATGTATGTATAACTGAATCACTTTGCTATACACCTGAAACTAACACATTATAAATCAACTATACTTCAATTAAAAAAAGAAACTAGGCATTTGATCATGTAGATAACAACTCTTGACAAAAGTGATGTAAGTAAAATGAAAGGATAAACAAGTTTAGAAAATATTTGTAACAAGAAAATTGAATATTCTTTAATATATATAAAAAAAGCTTTGTCAAATACAAAAAACAGCAAAGTAAGCTAGTCATAGAAGAAAAAAACAAAAGAGCCAATAAACATAAACAAATGTCCAAACTCTGGAAGCTCAGAATTCAGTCTTCTTAGATTCATATTCTTAATCTGCCACTAACTAGATGGGTGACTTTGGGGAAAGTCCTTAACCAAAACCTCAGTTTCCATAAAATCTATAACAATGGACATAACAGAACTTGCCTGGTGGTCCAGGGGATGAGAATATGCCTGCCAATATAGGGAACACAGGTTCAATCCCTCAGTTTAGTTCAGCCACTTAGTCATGTCAGACTCTTTGCAACCCCATGGACTGTAGCACTCTGGGCTTCCCTGTCCATCACGAATTCCCGAAACTTGCTCAAACTCATGTCCATCGAGTTGGTGATGCCATCCAACCATCTCATCCTCTGTTGTCCCCTTCTCCTCCTACCTTCAATCTTTCCCAGCATCAGGGTCTTTTCAAATGAGTCAGTTCTTTGTGTCAGGTAGTCAAAGTACTGGAGTTTCAACTTCAGCATCAGTCCTTCCAATGAACACCCAGGACTGATCTTTAGGATGGATTGGTTAGATCTCCTTGCTGTCCAAGGGACTCTCAAGACTCTTCTCCAACACCACAGTTCAAAAGCACCAATTTTTCGGCACTCAGCTTTCTTCACAGTCCAACTCTCATATCCATACATAACCACTGGAAAAACCATAGCTTTGACTAGACGGACCTTTGTTGGTAAAGTAATGTCTCTGCTTTTTAATATGCTGTTTAGGTTGGTCATAGCTTTTCTTCCAAGGAGCAAATCTCTTTTAATTTTATGGCTGCATTCACCATCTGCAGTGATTTTGGAGCCCCCCAAAATAAAGTCTCTCACTGTTTCCAATGTTTCCCCATCTATTTGCCATGAAGTGATGGGACTGGATGCCATGATCTTAGTTTTCTGAATGTTGAGTTTTAAGCCAATTTTTTCACTCTCCTCTTTCACTTTGATCAAGAGGCTCTTTAGTTCTTCGCTTTCTGCCATAAGAGTGGTGTCATCTGCATGTCTGAGGTTTTTGATATTTCTCCCAGCAATCTTGATTCCAGCTTGTGCTTCATCCAGCCTGGCATTTCACATGGTATACTCTGCATATAAGTTAAATAAGCAGGGTGACAGTATACAAGCTTGATGTACTCCTTTCTCTATTTGGAACCAGTCTGTTATTCCATGTCCATTTTTAAGTGTTGCTTCTTGACGTGCATACAGCTGTCTCAGGAGGGAGGTAAGGTGGTCTGGTATTCCCATCTCTTGAAGAATTTTCCAGTTTGTTGTGATCCACACAGTCAAAGGCTTTGGTGTAGTCAATAAAACAGAAGTAGATGTTTTTCTGGAACTCTCTTGCTTTTTCGATGATCCAACGGATGTTGACAATTTGATCTCTGGTTCCTCTGCCTTTTCCAGCTTGAACATCTGGAAGTTCACAGTTCACATACTGTTGAAGCCTGACTTGGGAGAATTTTGAGCATTATTTTACTAGCATGTGAGATGAGTACAATGGTGCGGGTAGTTTGACGATTCTTTGGCATTGCCTCTCTTTGGGACTGGAATGAAAACTGACCTTCTCCAGTCCTGTGGCCACTGCTGAGTTTTCCAAATTTGCTGGCATATTGAGTGCAGCACTTTCACAGCATCATCTTTTAGGATTTGAAATAGCTCAACTGGAATTCCATCACCTTCACTAGCTTTGTTTGTAGTGATGCCTCCTAAGGCCCACTTGACTTCACATTCCAGGATGTCTGGCTCTAGGTGAGTGATCACACCATCATGGTTATCTGTGTCATGAAGATCTTTTTTGTATAGTTCTGTGTATTCTTGCCACCTCTTCTTATTATCTTCTGCTTCTGTTACGTCCATACCGTTTCTGTCCTTTATTGTGCCCATCTTTGCATGAAACGTTCCCTTGGTATCTCTAGTACTTGTTTGAGGCCTGGCCCAGGAAGATTCCACATGCTGCAGAGCAACTAAGCCTGTGCGCCACAGCTACCTGAAGCCCTAGAGCCTATGCTCTGCAACAAGAGAAGCCCTTGCAATGAGAAGCCTGCACATAACTGGAGTGTAACCCCTGCTCACCGCAACCAGAGAACAGCCGACAGCCACAAAACCCCGCAGAAACAAAAATAATTAATTATATACATAGTTACATAGTTATATATATATAACTATGTATGTATACATATATATGTATATATATAAATCATTCCACAGGCCACAAGGCATGGTCAAAAAAAAAAAATACACAGGATTTCTCTTATTCTTTACAATTTTATATGAATTTATAATTATCTCAAAATTTAAAAAAGATTAAAAAGATCAAGTACTTTGAACAATGAATTCATTCAAGGAAGTGCCATAAAAATTAATCAAAAAACATTGTTTTGGTTTAAATTTTAATGATTAACTACAACCTAGAAATCTTCCTTATCAATATCTGTGTTCTTTTGAAGATGGAAATTTCCTCTAGGTTTTTGAGAATTAACTTTTAATTATTTACTTATTGCCATGCTTTGAGGCCTGTGGGATCTTAGTTCCCTGAAGTGACGTGTTAGTCGCTCAGTCGTGTCCAGCCCTTTGTGACCCCGTGACCTGTAGCCTACCAGGCTTCTCTGTCCATGGAATTCTCCAGGCAAGAATACTGGAGTGGGTTGCCATTCCCTTCTCCAGAGAATCTTCCTGACCCAGTAATCGAACCGGGGTCTCCTGTATTTCAGGCAGACTTTTTACTGTTTACTAGTTCCCTGACCAGGGGTCAAACAATCCCCACACCCAGACCCCTGCCCACTTTGGAAGCTCAGAGTCTTAACCACTGTACCAGCAAGGAAGTCTCAAGAATAGACTTTTGAAAAGTCTAAAGTCATTCCTCTACACAGGATATTTTAGACATGAAAATTATTCATTTTTTTTAAAAGGAAATAAAGGGGGACTTCCCTGGTGGTCCAGTGGTTGGGACTCTACCCTTCCACTGCAGAGGGAGTGGGTTTGATTCCTGGTCAGGGAACCAGGATCCTGCTGCATGCCACACAGTTTGGCCACAAAAAAAAAAAGAAAAAGGAAGGATGTGGCTTCAAGCATAACAAGCTCTTTGGACTCAAGGCTTATCACTCTAAAGAAATTCTGGAGATAGAATTACAGAAATCAGACTCATAAAGAATCTTTGTGGTACAATCAGTCTTCATCATATCTTTTATTGGAATGTAACTTAAGTTGTTGGAATCCTTTTGACCTTGTGTGCACCATCATATAAAGTTTTTTTTTTTTTTTTTTTACCATGTGGTATGTGGGATCTTAAGTTTCCTGGTCAGGGATCAAACCCATGCCCCTGGCATTGGAAGTGCAGACCTTTAACCACTGGACCACTAGGGAAGTACCACCATCATATAAAGTTTTGAAGATGAAAGATAACCCCCACAATAGAACACAGCTTTATTTTAACTGAAAATCTGTGTTAATATGAAGATAACTCAGGCTAAAACACGTTTGCCTTATTCATATTAGAGACACTTAGGATTCCACCCTGTTTATAGTTGGTACCATTGGTAAGTGACCTAGAACCAGATCTGGTTCAAGATCACTAGAACCATCATTAAGATGTTAGGTGAACTCTTAAAGATTTGTCCATTCATGTAGTGGTAGACGTAATTGATGATTAGTAAAAACCTGAATTGTATGATGTGAAAAATCAAGTATTTGAGTAATACTTTAAAGTTATTCATCACTTCGATATTTTCATTCTTCTTGCAATAAATATGCATGTTTACTTCAGAATAGAGTGAGGTTTCAAACGTCAGTTTCTCTAAGTTAATGTATTTCCAAATTTAAAATCAAATTACAAATTTTTGAAGAGTCTCAGAACAGATTAAATTTGGCACATATATATAATAAAGGCAGTGGATCAGCCAGTAAAAAGCTAGTATGAAGGTTAAAAGACAAAAGCAACTAAAACTACAATTAGAAGCTAAGTAATGCATAAAATAAAAACATGTAAAATATATCAAAAACATAAAACATAGGACGTGGAGAAAAGGGAACACTTGTACACTGTTGGTGGGTATGTAAATTGGTATAGCCACTGTGGAAAACACCATGGATGATCCTTAAAAAACTAAAACTAGAACTACCATATGATCCAGCAATAACACTCTTTACAGTATCTGGAGAAAATGAAAACATGCATGCACCCCAATGTGCACAGCAGCATTATTTACAATAGCTAAGATATGGAAGCAATCTGGTGTCCCATCAACAGATGAATGGATAAAGAAGATGTGTGTACAGATTCACACATACACACAATTAAATACTACTCAGCGATTTAAAAAAAAATGAAATTTTGCCATTTGCAACAATGTTCATGGACTTGGTAGGAATTACACTTAAAGTAAGTCAAAGACAAATACCATAGAGTTTCACTTACACGTGGAAACAATTAGACTGCAAACAATATTAACTTATCCATAAAAAAAGAGGTACTCTTAGAACACTAAGAGTGAATCCTAATGTAAACTCTGTACTTTGGGTAATAATGATGTGTCAATGTAGATTCATTAGTTATAAGAAAGGTACCACTCTGGCCGGGGATGCTCGTAACGGGGAGGCTATGCGTGAGTAAGGCCAGGGAGTATACCAAAAAGCTAATAAATTTTGCTGTGACCCTAATTTTGCTCTAAAAAAAAAAAAGCCTTTAAAAAAGGCACTTATTCCAGAAAATTTTAAAGCTCGAAGTAGAGTTCTTACTGAGGCTTCATTTAGTTTACCCTCTTTTCGTTGTTGTTCCAAGTTGTTTGCACTATTTTGTAAATTCTTCAAGCAAACTAGTTGATTACAAAGCAAAATTAGATAAATGTATCTTAAATTCTGTTATACTATGTTATATATATTACTATATGCTATATAGAAACTATTATACTATTATTATAAAGTAGACTTTAAAGATCTACTTTAACAAAGTTTATGGCAAAGATTCTAGACTTGTATACAAGATTCTATTACCTGACCATATTACCTTTCTAATAAATTATATAAATGCTTACTGCTGATAAAAAAAATAATGTTCACCAATATGTCATATGCATGGTTAGTGTTTTATTCTTTGAAGAATGGTTCTGAAACATCACACTAAGTCAGGTTGGAAGGAAAAGTTTAAAATAGTTTTATAAGGATATAACATATGTACTGACTGTTCACTCTACAAAATCTTGATCATAGAGCTTATGATACACCTAGTTAGCAGTAGCACCCAGGTTTTCCAGATAGTCATTATTTTTCTCTTGTTTGCATAGACTTCTTCTCATTGGCTGCCTTCTGCTTTTGTTGCATGATCTCAGAGTCCCTATAATGGGGAAAAAGGCTATAAGTCGTTATAGAAAAACTATGTTCTCCCTTGTATTCTATAATAATCCATTCAGTATCTTAGAAGACAATTAAAAAGAAGATATACAATTTCACGTCTTTCCATTTTCATGGCTGGAGATGGAATGGGAAGGCAAAGAACGGAAATTCTTAAGTCAGGTCTTAGTTTGAATACAATTTGTACTCAGGCATGTGTGTGTGTCCTAATGTTTCGTATATACCACACATATACACATCATTTGACATGAGGCAGTTATATGCAGAAATAATGGCGATTATTCTTGATTGTCAACACAGTTAATTCACTCTAAATTTTTTCATGAAAGGGGCATTTCTGAAGTGTTCTAGATATCTTAAGTGATGCCTAGGATTAGGACATAGATGTCATTATATTAAGCAATTCAGTTTCTTACAAGCCAAAAGCCAAATAGCTAGTGATGAAAAATGGATTATACTCCAGCAGGATATTCAGGGCATATTCTTAACCCTTTGTGTCTCTGGTTGAACCTGCAAGTACTGTGAACTAAGACCAAACTACTTGGGCTGGATGGTCCATGAGCCCATATTAAAAACATATTAAATCACTATATATTCAACAGCTCCAATGTGCCAGGCACTTTGCTGGCTCTGAATTAAATCCCACAACAACTTTGAGTTATTGTCTTTATGTTTCAGGTTTAAAAGTTAAAGGCTTAGAGCTAACTCATCTGCCTCAAATCACATAAAAACCAAGGTTTGTCCAGTTTCAAAGTCTAGGCTCTTTACTATATTGTCACTGCATATTTAATATTAGGTTTTAGTTCAGGATGAGTAGCTCTGTCCATGTCATTAAGACATTTCTGTAAAGCCAATAGCAAAAATAAAGAATGAGAAGGAAGGAAAAACAAGACAGTTACCAAAAAAAATGAGGTGTCCTGAATGAAAAGTTATTTTCTGTTTGTGACCAAACTCTGCCGTGTCCGCTGTATGACACCAGTAGTGTTATTGATGTTCAGAGCCTCAATCTCTCATGGCATGCACTGAGGCTAGCACTACTTTTCAGGACTGGAATGAATAGAGGTTAATATAGAGCACCGAGCAGAGAGCTTTGTAAATAGTGGGTAGTCATTAAGCAGTGGCTATCACTAAGCCAAGCTGTACTCGGTTTCCCAACAAAAATATTATTTCAGGGTTACTGACCTGTACCACTCCACTGATTGGTTCAGCTCCACTCCTATCTAAGCAAATTTAAAGCAAAGCTTATCACTTTAACAAGAAATGTCATAGAAAGACAGTGTGAAGTGGTAATTAAGGGATTCAACCTCATTAAACTCTGGCTGTATATCAGAATCACCTAGGGAACTTTTAAAATCAGGTTTAACTTAAGTATAATAAAATGTCTTACCTAGAGCACCTTATGGGGGGGCTATGCAGAATGGTGGCATACGGGATCTTAATTCCAGGACCAGCACAGAGTCTTAGCCACTGGACCACCACGGAAGTCTTCCTAAAGCACCTTTTAATATCCAACCCCAGGCCAATTAAATCAGGACTGGGTGCTCAAACATAGGTTTGAGCAGACGTCGAGGTTTCCCAGGTGGTTCTAATGTGTAGCCAGGCTTGAGGACCGCAGAGAAGCCATAATGAAGCCTGTGCCATCAATTATTCACCTGATCTCCAAGTTTCACATGAACAACAAAATTTGATTTTAGAATAAAATTTCGCTTTTTTTTTTAGAAAAATGAATGATTTTCCTAAAAAAAACCCTTAAGCTGTAGTGTTAAAGTATTTCTGTAGCAACTTTATATTATTGGTCATTTATAGTCATATATCAAGGCTGTACATCTGCATTCTCTCCAAGTCAGTGGCTTCTGAAGATATAACTACATATACTTTGTGGCTCTCTCAAAAGAGTTATCAATATAATTGGTGACCTGTCATACAGACAAGTATAGGTAGGATGTCTGCTTTGAAAATGTTTATCCTTAGCACCTAACAATTCTTTGCACACAGAAGCTAAATGAAATTCTTACGGTTGTTGTGGAGTTGAATGGAATTCTCTGCAAGACAAATTATAGCTTGAGAGCTTCAAATTCTTCATCCTTGAGTTGGGATAATGACTACCCCACATAGTTTTAGTATGACTGGCACATAACCGATGGGCAGCTGTTACCTGTTCCTGCAGGTTAGGCCTCATTCTACTAAGAACTTAAAAACTGCTTTCCATTCTTCAAAAATGAAAACTTTTGTGACTTGAGAATTCCTTCAGTATCACTTACCGCTGCTTCCTCTGAGAGGTAGTCAGGCTATCCTCTTTTCTTTTTCCCTTACTAATTTCCTGGGATTTCTTCATGTTTTTCTGGCGGGCAAGTTCTCGCTGATTTCCACCTACAAAGAGAAACAGTCATGTTATTTTTCCATCTCCAAAATTAATAATTCCATTCTAAGGCTCTTATTTAAAAGGATCTGAAGTTTGCTTTTGAAGAGATGAGCCAGCAGCCTACTGCATGGAAAGGTGTCTAGGGATCTGACAAGGAGGAAGCTTAAAGGAAAACACTTAAGTTCTTAATATTATGGTACCCGTTAAGGTGCTCACTTACTATAAATACCAGACCTCTTAAAAGAGGCATTCCAATGGTCTGTCTATATGGGCCAGTATCCTAAAATAAGGTCTGGCTTTTTGAGATGAAGAGAGAAAGATCCACACCACAGATCATATCTCGCACACATTTTGTTGTTTTTAGTCGCTCAGTCGTGCCCGATTTCTTTTCCGACCCCCATGGACTGTAGCCCGCCAGGCTCCTCTGTTCATGGGATTTCCCACGCAAGAATACTGGAGTGGGTTGCCGTTTCTTTCTCCAGGGGATCTTCCAGACCCAGGGATCGAGCCTGCATCTCCTGTATTGGCAGGCGGGTTCTTTACCGCTGAGCTACCAGGGAAACCCTTGCGTAAGTTGGCCCACTGTAATTCAACTGTTAAGCGAGCAAATACAGATGTTTCCAAGACACTACCTTCCAGGGCCAAACAAAGAACTAGGGAGGAGACCCTGTGCTCATTAGGCCTCAGGACTTTAAGTATTAAGTACCAGCATAAACCACCTCCAAACCTAGGACCTCGCTCCCAGGTATCTCCTCCACACACCTCACCTCCGGGGAGGGGTTCCTTACGTGTCAACTCGCACCTGTGAGGCAGACACCTACCTGCCAGACCTTTCAGGCCGGACCAGACTCAATCGCCCCACTCCCTCCGCGGACTAAAAGCCTGGTCCGCGTAGCTGCTAGACCAAAGGGGTTTCACCAGCCCGCCCCTGCCTCCTCGCCCGCCACGCCGCGGAGCTCGACTTCCTCGCAGGACACTCCCCGCCGCTTTCCCTACCGGTCCGCACACTCACGGGCCATGATGACAACCGGACCGAGCCTGGAAGAGAATGACTCGGAAAAGCAACGGCCGCCTCGCACGCTCAGCCGCCGTGCCCACGCGTTGATCTGGAAGACCGAGCCCCCGCCGAGATACGCCTGTGCTCTGCCGGCGGCCCCGCCCACCGAGAGCCGACAACAGCCGCCGGCGTGGCCGGCGAGCGCCTGCGCGTGCGCGGCCAGGAGGGCGGGGCCGTGCTCTGGGGGGCTCCCAAGCCGCAGCTGCGGGAGTGGCACCGGAGGTCGGTCTCAGGGGTCCCTTCGGCCGTGCAAGTTTGGTAGCGTCCTGAAAGCGGCTCCTTGAGTCTGAGAGAGGTAGAAGCGTGTGCGGATTTCCCACCCCTGTATCCGGGGCACTGGGGCTTCACTAGCCCCCGTATTTTTGGTGAAAACGTAAACACAACAGTATCTATAACTTTTTCGACAAAGAACATTCGCTTTTGTTGTTGTTGTCTCCCGCATCCCACTGTAGAGGCCGAACGGAGAGAAGGGGGACCGAACAGGTTGAAGGTTAACTGTGAAAGGCAATGTTGGCCCTTTACGTTTTTCCTTCTTTATTCACGCACCAAGCCTGCAAGGTAGGCTTGTGCTGTGCGGTGCTTAGTTGTTCAGTCGTGGCCGACTCTGCGACCTCAGGGACTGCCATGGGATTCTCCAGGCAAGAACACTGGAGCGGGTTGCCATGCCCTCCTCCAGGGGATCTTCCCAACCCAGGGATCGAATCCAGGTCTCCCACATTGCAGGCGAATTCTTTACCATATGAGCCACCAGGGAAGCCCAAGGTAGGCTTAATTTTCATTTTAGGAAAGAGGAGCCTGAGACTCTGAGACCAGAAGCGCAGACCTAATAAGCAGGGACTGGTAGAAGTGAGGTTCAAATTTAAAAAGGACTCTCAAGTCTCTTCATTTCCCATTTGATCCCAGTCTGCTTGTCATGGTGGATAGTACTTTAGAGTTCTGTGGATCTGTGCTTGGGTTGTGTGATGGGGAGAGAATGTTAGGGAATGCAGTCTTATCATCAATTCAAAATAGCCGAGAATAAAAGTTATGACCAACCTAGACAGCACATTAAAAAGCAGAGACATTACTTTACCAACAAAGGTCCGTCTAGTCAAGGCTGTGGTTTTTGCAGTAGTCATGTATGGATGTGAGAGTTGGACTGTAAAGAAAGCTGAGCGCTGAAGAATTGATGCTTTTGAACTGTGGTGTTAGAGAACACTTTTGAACATCACTTGGACTGCCAGGAGATCCAACCAGTCCATCCTAAAGGAGATCAGTCCTGGGTGTTCATTGGAAGGACTGATGTTGAAGCTGACACTCCAATACTTTGGCTACCTGATTCGAAGAACTGACTCATTTGAAAAGACCCTGATGCTGGGAAAGTTGAAGGTGGGAGGAGAAGGGGACGACAGAGGATAAGATGGTTGGATGGCATAACCAACTCAATGGACATGAGTTTGGGTATACTCCGGGAGTTGGTGATGGACAGGGAGGCCTGGCATGCTGCAATTCATGGGGTCGCAAAGAGTCAGACATGACTAAGTGACTGAACTGAACTGAACCTTAAACTTACATAAAAGCCGTGGAGCATCTACCATTGCTAGAAACAGATGTGTAGATGCTTGGTGCTTATTTTCTTTGTCTATTTCTCTATGACAAACTGTCTACACATAGAAATGTGTAGAGTTTGTCTGGACACCCTAAAATCACCCTATTTTTTTAAAGTCTTTAATTTGAAAGGTTTCATATATACAAAGGTATAGAAAATACCATGATGGACCTCTAAGTATATACGACCAAGCTTCAACAATTTTTATTTCACCTCATAAAAACTACCTGAGGGTTCTGGACGTGGAATATCTGGATATTGAAAGCCCAGCTTTCCCAATGAGTAGGTGTGTGAACTTGGGAATGTCATTTCATTGCATTAACACTTCCTTACCTAAAAATTGGGGAGGTAATTGTACCTCCTTCACTCATCGAATATGTGAAGTGCTCATTGCCCAGCACAGGAATGTACTCACATGTTAGTTATATTGTCATCATTCTTTCAACCTTCCAGAGCCTGTCCTGCTTACCCCTATCCCTGGATCCCACTCATCCTCCTCAGTCTCCTTACAGGGCAGGTGTCTGTTTCCCCTTCGAGTCCTCTTCTGCAGTAACTCGAGCAGGGGAAAAGATTGATTTTCTTTATAGAGATAAAGAGATCATCTAAAGAGGAAGGGAGGGGAGTTTGGGACTAAAGTGGTAGAATTGTCTCTGTGTGTGGTCTTAAGAGTCTAATCGATTGTTTTCTTTGCAGCTACAAATATAGTTTTTGAGTTTCAGGGATACACATGATATATACTATGTATACAAGTAATATGTGTGTCTGCCAGAGAAAACTGAGGACTTTTAAAATTATAATACTGTTAAGACTATACCAACTTTGATATGTAAAAATATCTTATGATTTTATCTTAAATAGTAAAATTGAATCTGACTCTATTCCCATCCCTTTACAAATGAGAAATTAAATCCTAGTCATTATTTACTTCTTTACCTGCAGAATTGTGTGAATACCACAGACTCTTAGGTGCAACAGGACACTTGGGGAAAGGTCTGGTGTCTTCAATGTATACCAGAATATGCTGTCCAAGGCTGTATGGTTCTGGCAGTAGCTCCGAGATTCGTGAGATATCTTCAGCAGGGTTATTTTTATCAAGTCCTTGAGATTTCTTATGTGTGTTTGAGGTCTTGTTCCCTCTCCAGAGTACTGGAGGGAGCCCACATCAGACCTTCATTTCCTTCCCAGTCTTAAAGGAATCTCTTCTGACTTTTCAGCCTTGTTTTCCTACTCTTAAAAACACTTGTCTCTTTTCTCTCTGTTTCTGGATGAACTAGCAATCTCTTTAATCAGTTCAGGATTTTATTCCTTTGACATTTTGTTGTTAATGTAGTAAGATGTTCTTGTAGAATTTTCTTCTCCTTCTAAGAAGGAAGTCAGGTCTTTGTTTTCCACCTATGAGTCAGGGCACTTGTATAACCAGTTCAAACACAGGCCCACAGTCTACAGTCTCAGCCTGTTCTCTGGACATTTTCTCTCTCATCATAGAGCACTTCCCTAACCACCCTACATAGAGTAAGCCAGCCTCCCATTAACCTCTGTCATAATTTCCTTTAAATTTCTTTCATGGTATTTAATAATTCTTAAATTATCTTGTTCTCTTGAATTTTTCTCTGCCACCCAGTATGCCTTGCTTATTGCTCTATTGCTCCCTCTTGAAGCATATTAAGAATGTTCACATTAATTTACAAAGTTTAAATATAGTAACTTTTAAATTTCTTTTAATTTTTGACTGTGTCACAAGGTTTGTGGGGTCTTAGTTCCCTGACCAGAGATGAAACCAGTGCCCTTGGCAGTGAAAGTGCAGAGTGCTAACCACTGGACCTTCAGGGAATTCCCATTAACTATAATAATTTTTGAACAGAGATTATATTCACGTTAAACAGTAAACAAGATATACAGTGAATGTTGTTCTTCCCATGACTTACTTCCCAGAAACATGGTTCCCTTCCTGGAAATTAACTATTACCACTTTCTTCACACTTGAATTTCTAATCTACATTCTACTCAATTTAGAATTTTTTTGAGAACTTTATTTTTTACCTCATTTGTTTATAGCTGTGCTGGTCTTTGTTGCAGCTGGTGGGCTTTTTCTCTAGTTGTGGTAAGGCAGGGCTACTCTAGTTGCTGTTCACGTTGTTATTGTGGTGGTTTTCCTTGTTGCTGAGCACAGGATCTAGGACCCAAAGGCTTCAGGACTTCAGCTTGTGGGCTCTAGAGTGTGGGCTCAATAGATGAGGTGCAGGGGCTTAGTTGCCCCTTGGCCTGTGGAATCTTAGTTCCTGCACCAGGGATGAGACCCATATACCTTGCATTGGATCAACAATTCTTAACCACTGGACCACCAGAGCAGTCCCTTCAATTTAGAATTTTTAAGCCTTAAGATGTGCTGACGAACAGACAGTGTTCTACAGGACCCTCTAAATGGCCAGTAGTTTAAAAAGAATTTTTTGGTCACACTACCTGGCGGGTGGGATCTTATTTGCCCAACCAAGGATGGAACCCAGTGCCCTCTGCAATGGGATCACTGGATCATCAGGGAAGTCCCAAGGCCAGCAATTTTAATAATTTCCATCAAGGTGTGGGCTGAGGGATTTACTACTTCCTTCTCCTCTTTTGAACAACTCCTAAGGACCCCAGGAGAGGGAAGAGCACACTGCCACAAGTCTCTCTTTCAGTATTTCCGGTTCCCAGGTAACCCAAGGCTCCCTAGTTGACAGTTACCATGGCTCCCGTAGCTGTACGTCATTCTCCGGCGCTGGATGATGACGTGATCAGTTCCGGCGCTCTCCGAGGGCGGGGGAGCAAGGTATAGGAGAAAACTTGGCTATTAGCGTAGCAGGGTCATGAAGAAGAGGCGGCGGCGGGAGATCCCGAGCGGTGGCGGGGGCGCGAAATTGCGGTAGCTGGCCGCTGGGCTGGTGGTGTGGCTTTGTGGGAAGGGCGTAGTTCCTAAAGCCCTCTGCGGGCAGCGGCCGGGGCTCGGGGCTGCGAGCGGCCCTGGGGCCGCCTCCCCGGGCCCCCTGGCTCCGCCATGTTCCGCAGGGCACGCCTTAGCGTGAAGCCGAATGTCAGGCCCGGAGCAGGCGCCAGGGCCTCCACCGCCCCCAGTTCCCAGCGTGAACAAGAGGTTCCAAGGCCGCCGGAGCCTGCCGCAGCCTCTGCTCCGAAGCCAGCGGAATCCACAGATGTGCCCCCGGTGGATTTCGGGGAAGCGGAGCCCCAAGAAAAGACTCCCAAGAGCTGGTAAGTGCTCGCAGAGGGGAGCATTTTCATTTGCCCCCGCCTCTCTGGGCGCGTCACCTGGAAGCTGAGCAAAGAAAGTTTACCGTAAAAGTACTCCCTCGCTTGCTCTAAGCCTGACAGTTGAGGCCCACGAACACGCTGCCAACTGCAATTGTTCCCTCTGACCACGGTGTGGCAGGTGTGGGTTTTGTTCCAGGGTATAGATTCTCGGGGAGAGGACCATGTCTTCAAGTGGTGGTGGGAGGAATCCCGGTCTAACAGTCTTCGGGAAAACTCACACGTGTGAGTGAGCATTAGAGCATTTAGGTTACCACTGCTTTCATCCTTTTGAAGTACATTGTAGGGTAAGTTTTTTTTTTTTAATCTTGAAAACATTTATTTTTAAAAGAAGAGCAGTGTTATTTTGATTCTGCTGATTTATGTCAGTGGAAAGGAGGTCTGGTTACTTGTTTTGATTTGTGGGTGTGTCCCTTTAACTTTGGTGAACCTGTTTTCTGAACAGAAAAGCATGTATCATGTATCACATTTGGATTCAGGATTCTTCTACTTAATTTTACAGTTTATAGACTTTGCTCAGGCAGAATTTACTCATTTGCAAAATGGGGATAACTCTCACTTCAAGAGTTATTGAGATTAGAGATAATTGATAAAAACTATCTTGCACAGGACATGCGGAAGAGTTGCCTATCTTTAGGTGTTTAAAAGTGAGGCAACAAAGTAATTGAAGTTAAGATATGTTAAGCTAATAATGACCTCTGTTTCTATACTGTAAATGTGAGGGAACCAATGAAAATCAACCCTATTAAATAACAGTGAGATGGTATAAATTTCTTTTATACTGTGACAGGAAAGTGACAATTTCTTTTTTATTCCTTTTTTTGGTTTGACTTCTTCTGTTGATCTCAGCTGATGCTTAGTAATTTGCAAGTTTTTTACATGAATTTGTTCAAGAATTTCTCCCAACAGTGGAATACAAATAGCAGTTACTGTAGTGTTGAGACCAGCTGCAGTTGGCAGTGTTCCTGGGCTTCAGCTGTTAAATTAATAAAGTTCACAGAGATAATGTTAAGTACATGTGATGCATGATTATTGATAATTTACAGAATTACTCATTCTGTAGTCTTGATCTGTTTAAGTTCAAGAATACAGCTTTCTTAGACTTGACATTTTGGGAATATGCTTTGTTTTTATCATATATTTCCTATTTTTTGGGCGGGTCTTTGCTGATTGTCAGAGCCCATAGATTGTATGTTCTTCTTATTGCAACCTCTGTTTAAGTCATTGATTTTTAATAATTGATTATGATTTTAATAATCCAAAAGGCTTTGCTGTTTTGGATTTTTGTCAGACTAGTTTTTTTTTTTTTTTGTCAGACTAGTTTTTAAGACTAGAATGTTTCAAAGAAGATCCATAATGCCATTTTTTTTTTTTCTTTTTAAATATCAACAGTGTTGAAAAGACTGATGATGGGAAGGATGTTGAAGAATCCAGTAAGCCTTCCTCTACTGTTTCACAGAGAAGAAAGCGAATACCAAGTACTTCTAGTCTGGTTAAACCTAGCGTCAGTGTTCCTTCAGAACCTCATCCTTTATCTACAGTTAATCGAGAAGCTCCACAGCCAAACCCTGTTCCAGCAAAAGAGAAACAGCCATGTTCAGACAGATACCGAATATACAAAGCCCAGAAACTGAGAGAAATGTTAAAAGAAGAATTGAAGAAAGAGAAGGTATGGTAGAAAAATCAGAATTTTGACTGTTGCCTGCTAGATTTCTGGTTTTATGTTAGTTTACTGTCACTTGGAGGAAAAATAAGCGTCTGTAACATTTAAAAAATTTTTTTATTTGGCTGCAGTGAACCTTGGTTTGATCTTTGTTGCAACTTACGAGATCTTTAGTTGTGGCATGTGGACTCTGAGTTGTAGCATGTGGGATCTAGTTTCCTGACCAGGGATGGGACCCCAGGCCCTCTTCCTTGGGAGCAGAGTCTTAGCCCCTGGATCACCAGGGAAGTCCCAAAGCATCTATAGCATTTTCATGTGGGAAACAAAACCAAATAAGATCCCTCATATTAATAGAGTATCTCCCTTTGTTAAGAGAAGCAGACTGAGAAGCAGATTGGAGTGATTGAGAAGCAGAATGGAGTTATAAGCTATTTTTGCCCCTATATTAATTTTTCTGTATTTTATATCTTTCATTGTTTTTGGTGGAGGCCACAGATAGAAGTTTCGCATGTGCACACACACATATACAGATTCACAAACAAGTGTATTTATAAACTGATCCTTCAGTGAGATTTTTCGCAAGGATGTCCAGTTGACATGAGTTACATTCATTTGAATTATGACAAGTGTAGTTGAGCAAAATGAATTAGTAATATTTTCTAAACTGACAATATGGGAAATTATGAATGGGGGAAA
This sequence comes from Cervus elaphus, assembly GCF_910594005.1. NCBI lineage: Eukaryota > Metazoa > Chordata > Mammalia > Artiodactyla > Cervidae > Cervus > Cervus elaphus. The sequence goes on along the minus strand of NC_057839.1, from coordinate 13,429,231 downwards.
TATGTGTGTCTACGTATAATAGAGTCTGCATTTTTTTTCTGAGAGGGCAATGTAACAGAGTAGTGAAACATGTAACCTCTAGAGTTTGATACTTAAGGGCTAAATTTGAGAGTCCTCCCTTACTATTAATATGTGATGTTGAACAATTTAAGTAATCTTCCATATCTGTTTTCTCACTTGTAAAATAGACTGGTAATAGTATCCATCTCATTGGAAGGTTGTGAAGACTAAATGAGTTAATATGGGTAAAATACATTTAGACTAATGTGTACCAATTAGTAAGCCCGAGAAAGGTCAGCTTTTATTATTGGTTTGTAGAGTGCCCCCGTTTTTTTAACTAAGAGGAAGGCGCTTATCTTGGTGCTTTTTTTCGGCTGTGCCTTGAGGCTTGCAGGATCTTAGTTCCCTGTTCCTTAATTCCCTTCCTGTTCAAAGGCTTGAACCCTTGCTCTTGGCAGTGAAGCCTGGAGTCCTAACCACTGGCCCTCCAGGGAAGTCCTTCCGTGTGCTTTATGTTTATCTCATTTAAATATCTCAACTGTGTGAAGTGGCTGTCACTATTTATATAGGAGGAAATAAGCTCAGAGCGGTTTTTTCATGCTACAATTTTTTAATCAGTTTATAAAATTTTTCTAAAATTAGGCATAATTATCATGGGAATAATACACTCAATAATACCCTTCCAATGAATGTAGTAATGGGCTTATACTTAAATATACACATCTAAAAATCTCTTTTTAAAATTTTTAAAAATTTATGTATATTTTTTTGGCCCCCACCAGGAATTGAACCGTGTCTCCTGCAGTGGAAGCACGGAGTCTTAACCACTGAACTGCCAGGGAATTCTCCTAATGTTCTTCTATATTTGTCAAATAACAGTGCATCTCTGTGTGTTTGTGTATCTAGAAGCAATGGAAAAACAAGTATGCCGTAAATGAAACTCAGAGGCCGCCGGATCGTTCCAAAATGACTATGAGAGACTTCATATATTATCTGCCAGAAAGCAATCCAATGACGTAAGTAATCTTTATTTCTATTTTACTTTCTTTGAGTATGATAGTGATTTAAGTGATCACTTTTAGTGATTTAAGTATCACTTTTAGAGTTCATGTTTTCCAAAAACATGTTGATGAAATGTTTAGCACATGTGATGTCCATTTGGATAAGAATTCTTTAACAAAAATTAGTGTTATTTCAGGTAACTATTTTCTTGGATGGTAAATGATGACCTTTACCTCTGAGATTAAAAATAAATTTCCTTTGTTATATTACCAAGTTGTAGTAAAAACCAACTAAACAGCTTTTCTCTAATCTGGATTGCCATTTATATTTCTTATGTACTATAATGTGGTCTAAAGGGGTGATCTAACTTTTATACCCTACCTCCTAATTAAATATAGCAACATTTGATTAACCAATCCTACCAGAACAGAACTTCTTTGATCAGAGTTAGTCTGCAGAGGCAGAGAGATTATAATGAATCCCCTCATTGTTGTGTTGTTGATGGTGTAGAAGGTGAATGTAGGAGTAGTGGCATATTTTCAGTGTAGCCTGTTTCACATTCAGCAGGTCTTTGGCCTACTTGAGGGAAGGGCCAGAAACTGAGATTTTGAGTTGTTTGACATCTAGGAGTTGGAAACAAGCCACATAGATTCCTTAATGCTCTTGCTGAGGAATTGAAGGAAGAGTGTTCCCTTCTTAAGGTCTAACAAATTATTTATATTGATAACAAAAGTTTCTGAGTGAAAAATTGAGTGTAGGACCATACCATCATTAGTGGTAGTGTTATGGTATATCAAAAAAAAAATTGCAGGTTAAAATTATTTGCTTCTTGCCTCAGATAGAATTGACAAACTGTAAATTACTTATTTATTAAAAGGTATGTTTTTATTTGTGTTTGATAGTTCTTCACTGGAGCAGGAAAAGAAAACTGAAAAATCATCGACACCAGTCCGAACAAGAGAGTAAGCATCTCATCTGTTTTGGATATATTCTGTTATGGGTAAATTTTTTAAAAAATGAAATTAAATGATGCTTCCTATTTTAGTTAAGTTACACATGATAGGAATTTTTAGACTCATAACAAGAATAAAAGCTGCTTGATTTAAATCAATACGAAAGCCTCACATTATGTATGTAATTTGTGTGTTACATAGATAAATAGTGTTATGATTTTAAAGTTTTTAGAATTAAAAAGGATTTTCTTTTAGAATAATGATATTCATATGGTACAAAATTCAAAAGGAACTAAAGTACTGAGAAAAACTTTCTAACTTTGTTTTTGGCCACCTAATCCTTCTTCCTGAAGGCAACAAATGTTACCACACTTTAAATGTGTCTTTCTAGTCTAGTCTATGTCTCTCCAAGCAAACCTGTTTTTTTCTATTTCCTTTTCTTTTCTTTGTTTCCCATTTTCCCCTTTTGCCTTTTCTTTTTCTGTCTTTCCATTTTTTTCCCTTAGCATTCTGTATATACTGTCCTTCAATAGGTATAGTTTTGACACCCCTACAGAGTCCCTTTTTGCATACAAGCTTTCACTGTCATATATATTAGTTTATTCCTGAGAAATGTCTGCAAAAGAGACTTGCCTGGTGGTCCAGTGGGTAAGACCCTGTTCTCACACTGCAGGGGGTGTGGGTTCAATCCCTCGTCAAGGAACTAAGATCCCATGTGCCACACAGCACGGCCCAAAAATAAAGAAGTCCCTCCAGGACACTGGAAGTTATTGTAGAGTTGTAATTGTGGGAACATAGCAGAAACATTGGGATTTTCTGGTTATTATTTCAAGTAACAATTCTTAAGGAATGATTACTTTTTTTTTTTTTTTTGGATCATACCAGGCAGCTTGTGGGATCTTAGTTCTGTGACCAGGGATTGAACCCAGGCCACGGCAGTGAATGTGCCGAGTCCTAACCACTGGACCTCCAGGGAATTCCCTGTAATGACTGATCATTTTCTTAGAATCTGCATTGGTTTTTTTTTTTTCTTAATTATTTTGGCTTCCCTGGGTCTGTGTTTTTCCTTGGGCTTTCTCTAGTTGCAGTGAACAGGGGCTACTGTTTGGTGCAGTGTGTGGGCTTTCTCTTTGTGGTAACTTCTCATGTGGAGCACAGGCTAGGCGTGTAGGCTTCACTAGTTGCAGCATGCAGACTTAGTGGTTGGGGCTCATAGGCTTGGCTGCTCTGTGACATGTGGAATCTTCCTGGACTAGAGATTGAACTCATGTCCCTTGCATTGGCAGGTGGATTCTTATCCACTGTAGGAAAGTCCAGAAATAGGTTTTGTTTTTACAGATTTATAGGTTATGCTTCTTTCAGTAAGACCTGAAAGTGATAATCTAATCGAATGGAAAGTATATGGAATTTGGAACCATTATTTGGAAAACTGTGTTTGGCTTCTTGGTCTTCTCTTATTGTTGTGTAGTGTAGACCAACAGTAATTTATCTTCTCCAAGCATCAAATGGATGTGAAAATCTAACCCCCAAGGATTGTTCTGAAGAGGTAATAAAATGATCTGAAAATTAATTCTGTATGGGTTATTTTTTGTTAATTTTATAATATCTGTATGGTTTACTCCAGTGCTCTATTGAGATAGAATAGATGAGCATTTATTTGTCTTTTCAAAGAGAATAAAGACTCCTATGAAATGCTACTAGATAAAATTTGAGGAACTCTTATAGCCATGGTCTCAGTAACACATAGTATTTTCAGTTAGGTTATAGCAAAAGTGGAAAATACCTATTAACAGAAGGTTCAAGGTGCAGTAGTTTGTTTTAGAAGTTCATAGTATTCAGGGGATGTTTCTGATGGCTGTATGAACTAACCTACCTTGACATTTGGTAGGCAAGAAGGCAAGACTACTCCTGATGGTGAAGATAACGAAGAAATAGAAGAAGAGTTGGATGATGGGCCCTTGCTGGTTCCTCGAGTAAAAGTGGCAGAAGATGGTTCTATTATTTTGGATGAAGAAAGGTAAGTTAAGAGAGAGATTGTGGTTTTGAGAACAGATGAGTTTTGTCTAATGAGTGAGATTGAATTTCCATATTTCTTACTGTCACGTTGACTGATGTTTATAATTGCATAATGTTATAAATAGAAGGGTGGGTTAGATTAATTTATAGTTTTTAGCAATTTTTTATAATTGTGTCCTTTATATGAGAAGATGGTACTGCTGACCTGCCACGGACTAACCTACTAACATTGTTTTACTAATTTTACTGGTAGTTGAAATGAGCTATTGAACTAATCACATGCTGTCCGCAACTAAGCATACATTTCAAAGATTAATTCAGCCTTGATGTCAATATTTATTAACTATTACAATATTCTGGTGTGTGGTGTTAACTGTTGAAAATTCAGTGAAACATATTTTATGGTTTTTAATTAACTTTCTGGCTTAATTTCTTAGTTATAACATTAAATTTCTCAAATCTGGCAGTGTGAAACTTACTTGTCTTTCAAATGTGTGTTTCTTAAAAAAAGAAGATAAACTAGTTAAAAAAAAAAAAAAAGAGGGATGGAAAGTCTCCTTACAGTTTAATTAATAATAAATTGTTTTACACGATATAAATTCTATGATAAATGAAAATATAATGCTGTTAATAGTAATTGTTTATGCATGTTGTTTTCCACTATTTTGTGATGATGATTTTATTGCTCATTGAATTGTTAAAAGTATACTTAACTGCTTTGTGTGCAGGAATATAAAATATAAATATAAAATGCTTATATTTCTCAATAACCCCCATTGGGTATTGCATGATAAGATATGTTAAATGTAGGAGACATGCAGAAGTCAGTAAAAAACAGTTATTTAGGTGGCCCAAAGATATTTTGCAGATTTTATATTGCTATTAAGGGTTTTGAAAACAAGTTGGCTTTAATTTTTACTCCCTAGCAATCACATTTTAAGTGAATATTGGCAGATTCTTGGAAAATATGCATGCTTCAGATGTATATTACTTTTTTGTTTTGTGTATTATACTTTTGATGTGGTTTTTGCCATGGTAAATTTCAGAATATAACTATTAAATCTCATTTACTGTTTTCCTTACGTGTTTAGTGTGGATTTATTTAAAAAAATATGTTTCTTTCAGTTTAACTGTAGAAGTTTTAAGGACAAAAGGTCCCTGTGTTGTTGAGGAAAATGACCCCATATTTGAGCGTGGTTCTACAACTACATATTCCAGCTTTAGGAAAAGCTACTACTCTAAACCATGGTCAAATAAAGGTAACTGATTTTCATTTTGAATTATGTAGATTATTTATTGGAAATGAAGTGAATTTGTTCCTTGATTTCTGTGTTATACCAGGTATCCCCTGAGTAAAAAAAAAAGTAAAATGCAAACCAGCTAGTTTTTCTCTCTAGCTAATTTTATTGGCACCTTTCCCTATCTCTTGCCATGGAACTATGTCTCTGACTTTATCTTAGACATCTTTTTAGGAGTTAGCCTTATGATCATTTCAGCTGGAATATTCTTCATTGTCAAATCCTTGTGCAACAAATATAATTTTAATGAAAAATAACCAGTATTTTTAATGCTCATGATAGTATTCTACCTCACTATCGTATAATGCAGTCTTTAATGATAAAAAGTACATGTACATGTAAAAAAAGAAAGTATATATTACCTACTGCATGCTGTTGTTTGTTTTACTTACTTTTTATTATAAAAATAGTACAGTTTGTTTTGGGACAAAATTCAGACACAACAGAGTAATACAGAATGAATTTCTGACTTCCCCAGCCCTGTTCTCTTGAGGCTAGTTCTGTTCCTGACTATTTTTCTAGCTACTTTCCTTTCATGTACTACTTAGCACATCTTAGTTGCTTACATAGCAGCAATATACTGGTTCTTTTCTTTTTTTTCAATATACTTGTTCTGACTGAAAGTTTTCTTCAAGGCACTTGAGACCAGATAGGCAGAATGTCTTTTTAAAAATTCCAGCTACTTTAGTATGAACATGCAAATTTTTTAAACCATATTTTTATATAAGAGTTTAAAGGAGGTGTTCTTAGGTCCATGAGGCTCCTTGCAGTAAAATTGAACTATGTCTGTGTATGTGTTCTTAGGTATATTTCTGTGATTAAAGATTTGATGGACTTTAATAAAAACTTCGGTATTGTCAAATTTACTTTTGCCTCAAAATATATAGGTACGTAGGGCTTCCCTGGTGGCTCAGATGGTAAAGAATCTACCTGTAATGCAGGAGACCCAGGTTTGATCCCTGGGTAGGGAGGATCCCCTGGAGAAGGAAATTGCAACCCACTCCAGTATTCTTGCCTGGGAAATCCCATGGACAGCAGAGGTTGGTGGGCTACAGTCCATGGGATTGCAAAAAGTTGGACACGACTGAGCGACTTAACACTTTTATATACTTAGGTAAGATTTTTTTCCTCTGAAATATTTATAAGATTAATTCTCAGTCTTTCTAAATGTTTTATTTTTACAGAGACAGATATGTTTTTTTTAGCCATCAGCATGGTAGGAACTGACTTTTCTATGATTGGACAGCTTTTTCCTCACAGAGCAAGAATAGAAATTAAGGTAAAGTAAACCCATTATATTTGTTGATTGAAAAGAGATTAAAAATTACTGTCTTTTAAACCTTTGGTTGAAATCTCAGTCCACCCTTTTTTACTACTGTGTTTTTGGTACATCTGTCCTTCTTTATCATTCAAAAAGTAATTAATATAATATTTTTCAATTCTAAAATGAGTACTGTCTCTTTAACCTCAGTATTATATGTTCTTATTTATATCTTTCCACTTCTGTAATGGATTTGAGGGCATACCAACAAAGCCAATGAAACTGAGGTAAAAGTAGAGTTAGATAATGAAGAGGAATAAATGTACCAGAATTTAGGGGTTAAGGATAGATTTTGAACACAAAATGTATCTTTGAATTTTCTAGGAAAAGAGCATGCTGAGTTATGTAGTTCTCTAATTGTTGCTTTCCTAGGCCACTTTAACTTTGAGGAGAACCAATGATACTATATTTTGTTTTTTTTTAAGTGATACTATTAACAACAGCAATGATGTTTATCAATTAGTGCTTTAATATGCCTAAAAGAATGATCTTTCTCTGTCTTTTGGTTCTTTTTGTTGAGAAACCTCTTCATAAGTTTCCTGGGTTGGAGTGCATTTGAGTGCACACTATTTGCTATAATGCATTTCTAATTCATAGTGAGATTTTTATGCAACCATGGGCTTTCTTTTTCATTGATTAAAGGGACCATTAGGAAAGTTAGATTTTTTTTTTTTAACTAGACCAGGCATAGACTGATTTACTGGAACCATTGTATAACGTAATGGTCTTTCTATTTCTGTAAAAGATGAGGGATCTTGGCTTCTCCGGTAGCTCAGGCAGTAAAGCGGTCTACCTACAGCGCGGGTAGCCCTGGGTTCGATCCCTGGAGAAGGGAGTGGTATTCTTGCCCACCCCCACCCCCCAAAACAAGGAGCTCCATGGGACATTTTAGGCAAAAACCACTACAACATTATAAAGTAATTAGCCTCCAACTAATAAAAATAAATGAAAAAAAAAAAGATGAGGGATCTTTTATATTCTTTATGTTCCTTTTTAAATGTTGATCTCTGATATAATGAGAACAAAATGTTAAAGTTTTTGAAGGCTAGAAGTTGATTGTTTAGGGGAGCTCTTGGATCTGAGTAACTGATGATAAATTTGTCAGTAGACTGTTCATGGGGTTGCAGAGAGTCGGACATGACTGAGCAACTGAACTGAACTGAGACTGTTTCTCTTAAAAATAGTTTAGACTCTTCCCTTAAAATTTTAGTGTGAAAAAACAAAAATTTAGTGTGGTCCCAGCAAGTCTTTGAGCAAAGTACAGAAAAGTAAAAATGGACTAGTAAATTATATTGAGTTTCAAATTTTGAACCAACCTTGTATTGCTGTGATAAATCCCATTTAGTCATACTGTATTCTTTTTATATGTTGCTGATTTTTAATATATTTTCTTGAGGATTTTTTGTATCTTTTGTTCATGACAATATTGTTTTGTAATTTGTTTTTAGTGCCTTTGTGGTTTTGATACCAGCATTTTGGTGGTCATGGAAAATAAGTTGGAAAGTGTTCCCATCCTGGAATCTGAGAAACTTTATTTAGGATTAGTATTATTTCTCCTTTTAATGTTTGATATAATTTACCAGTGAAATCATCTGGACCTATAGTTTCCTTTGGAGGAAGGGTTTTCATTATAAATTCAATTTCTTTAATACAGATGGGGTATTTATATTTTCAGTTTCTTTTTGTGTCAGTTTAGATGCTAAGTTGTTGAATTTATAGGCATAAAAATTTTATACTGTTCACTTACCATTTTAATGCTTGTAGGATTTATGGTGATATATCTCACTGATTGATGATTTGTCTTTCTCTCTTTTTTTTCCTTGTCTTGCTAAAGGTTTTTGACTTCCAAAGTCTTTTAATGAACCAACTTTTAGCTATGTTATAAATTGTATGGGTGTTTTCATTTTTTTTTTAAGTCTAGCATTTCCTTCCTTTTTCAGGCATACCTCATTTTATTGCACTTCACACATACTGTAATTTTTTTTTTTAATTAAAGGTTTGATGATGGTTTGTATTTTTTTTTGTATTTTTTAACAATAAAGGATTTTTAAATTAAGCATATACATTGTTTTTCTAGACATAATGCTATTGCACCCGTAATAGACTACCTCAGTATAATGTAAACAACTATTTTGTGCACTGAGAAACAAACAAAAATCTATGACTTGCTTTATTGCAATATTCACATTATTGTAGTGGTCTGGAACTGAACCTGCAATATCTTTGAGGTTTATGCCTATACTTACTTTGGGTTTAATTTTCTCTATTTTTTTTCCTTAGCTTCCTTAGATGAAAACTTAGAACATAGATTTTAAACTGTTCTTTTTTTAATTGAAGACATTTAAAGCTATATAGTTTCATGTAAGCTGTAGATTAGCCTATAATATTGATAAGCTGTTTTCATTGTCATTCAGTTAAAAATATTGTCTAGTTTCCCTTGTGATTTCTTCCATGACATGTCAGTTGTTTAGAATTGTGTTTAATTTCCAACATTGGGACATGTCTAAATATCTTACTGTTATTGTTTTCTTTGACACTGTGCAAGTCACAGGACATAATCTGTAAGATTTCAGTCTTTCTGAAATTTGTTGAGATTTATTTTAAAGCCCATCGTACTCTTATATCAGTGAGTGTGCACTTGAAATGAACATGTATTCTGCAGTTGTTGGGTGTGGTATTGTCTGAGAGAAGAATTGACCCCTCTAACCACAGTTATCGATTTGTGTTTCTCCTTTTAAATTGATCAGATTTTGGTGTGGTTTGAACTTCATGTGTATTGAAGTTCTTTTATTGGGTGCATTCACATTTTAGCTTGCTGTTGAATTGATCCTTTTATTAGTAGGAAATGTCCCTATTTATCTCTGCTATCATTCCTTGTCCTAAAACAGGGGTTAGGTCAAGAATATGAATATAACTTCTGGTTGGCCTTTTGTATTTGTGTTCCCTATTTCTGGTACTCCACTTATATGAGTTAGTTTGCAAGGCTTTGTACTACAGATTGCTAATGCTCTGTCCATTTTTTTCCCAGTCTTTTTTCTTTATTTCAGTTGGCTAGTTTCTGTTACTATGTCTACAGGTTCACTGATCTTGTCTTCCGCTGTCTTCAATCTGCTAAGTCCATTCAGTGACTGTTTCATTTATGGGATTTCAGCTTGGTTATTTTTCTTAGTTTCCATTCCTCTGCTGAGATTTCTGTATCTGTTCATTCCATATTTTCCTTTGAATTCTTGAACATATTTATAATAGATGCTTAACTTTCTGGTCAGCTAATTTCAACATCTGAAATCTGTTTCTGTTGACTCTTTATTTCCTTGACTGTGCAACACCTTTTCCTATCTTGTCTCATGTTTTTTTGTGGATTTTTTTTTTTTTTTTTAATTTGCAGGCTGGACATTGTGGATAATGTGTTACACAGTGTTTGGATTATGTTTGTTTTTATTTTTTTCCTTCAGAGTGTTTATTTCTATATTGTCAGCTCTCCTTATTCTTATGAAGTCTTGGTTTTAGGGTTTCTTAAGACTGATCCTTACTCTAGGTTTCTCTTCTGAATTACAGAAGATAATTTGAGTTACTGTTTTCTGATGTTTCCAAGAACAGTCATGTTATACCATTCTAGATATATAGGGAAGAAGATATAGCAGATCCCTTGGGGCACTGGGGCTTAAGTCTCATGCTCCAACCCTGACTGAGAAAGGCTGCTCTAAGGTGTGATCCCTGTCTCTAACTGGTGGTGGTTCTCATGTCTGAGGTGGATGCGTGGGTGTTAAACAAAGTCTTTGCATTCAGGTAGGATGAACCCTGTCATCTCCCTATGTTACGTGGCTTCTAGGGTCTTCTTTCTGTTCCCATTCCTGTAGTAGCTGTTCTCTACTAGACTTTATGCTCAGGGCATACGGAACCCCAGTGTAGACCAGCCGCCTATGGGATACCTCTACCAGATTCATGAGACTCCTCTTTAAATAGCTCTCTTCTCTGTAGAACCTGCTGCCGAAGGTACTTTACTTCCTCAGCTCAGTGGAATCTCTGGGCTCTGTTTGGCCTTTCTCTCTCTTCCATTGGTTAGGAAATTTAGCCCAGGCAGAGGGTCAGGGTGAAAGCTAGTGTATCTTTTGTGTTCCCCTTGTTTCTGGGATTGTGGAATTGTGGTCTTGCTCTCCCAAGATTGTAGTCTTGTCCGGTGCTTAAAAATAGTTGATGTGTTTATTTTGTTCAGTTTTAAAGGATTTATGGTGGGTTGGATGTGTGCAACAAATCCATTACCAGTTACTTTGTCAAGGCCAGAAATGGAAGTTATGGGATTTATTTTATGATCATGGAATTTGGCTTACAGTGATTCCTGCATGAATTCAGTGACTAATATCAGGGAATTCCCTGGAGTTCCAGTGGTCGGAACTCCTTGCTTTCGCTGCTGGGGCCCAGGTTCGATCCCTGGTCGGGGAACTAAGATCTCACAAGCATGACGAGGCCTAAAAAAGAATGATTAATATCAATACATTCTTAAAAGTTTTAAATTGTTCTGGACTAGATTCTCAATTAGATAAAATATGTTGTAGCTGTGTTTTAGAATTGAATAATGCCTAAAGCCTATTGGCATTCTTCAGGATATTTAGTGATTGTAGCCTTTCACTTTTTATGTGACTTCTGTTATATGTAGATATGACTTTTGTTAACTTTTGAGGAAGTGTTTAAAGAATAATATGATCTTTAAGGGAGAAAGATGATCTTATTGGAAACTTCTATTTTACTTGGTAATAAGGGTTAGGAAGAATGGAAAAGAGGAATAATCTGTAGATTGAAAAATGTTAGTCATATAAAAAAATGTTGTTGTTCAGTTGCCCAGGTGTGTCCAACTCTTTGCGACCCCATGGACTGCAACACACCAGGCCTCTCTGTCCCTCACCACTCCCAAAGTTTGCCCAAGTTCATGTCCATTGCATCAGTGATGCCATCCAGCCATCTCATCCTCTGACGCCCTCTTCTCCTTCTGCCCTCAATCTTTCCCAGCATCAGGGGCTTTTCCAGTGAGTCAGCTGTTCTCATCAGATGACCAAAATACTGGAAAATATAGGAAAGGTTAAACTATAGAGCCTAATGATGTGCCCTCGGATGATGAACAGTAAGGAAATGCAGGAATGTGATTGCGTTAGTCAGGTTAGTGGGTAGTTTCTTTTGGAGGGAAGAAGGGGTCAGTGAAGAGGTTATTGTGTGTGTGATTTCTCTCTCTTTTTTCAATAATATGATTTTTGTATTCTTAATAAAAGCTTTTAGAGCACTGATCTGTAAAGGGAGAGATCGGCTAATCATTCCCTCCCCTAGGATGTGTATGTGTATGCCCTCAGACTTTCTGAAGATCTTAGGATGCATTGAGCCTTACACCTTAACCATCTCCATCTTAAAGGAGGTAATCTGGAGTAAAATTGGGACTGGGGCTCTTTGGTGCTCAGGAAAGCATTAGGGAATGTTCCTTCATATAAAGGAGGCTCTAAAGATAAACTTGGCCAGCTTCAAGGTTTTTCTCAGCTGTTTCTTTACAGTCTCCCCTTCATGCTGTTAAAAACATATTAGAATAAAAATGTAAGAGGTTTTATGGCTGATTCATATCAATGTATGACAAAACCCACTGAAATGTTGTGAAGTAATTAGCCTCCAACTAATAAAAAAATTAAAAAAAAAAATGTAAGAGGTTTAACTTTGATATAAGTATACTAAATTTTAAAGAGTTAATACTAGTTAGCTTAATTGATCACAGTGTGATCTGTTTCTGTGCTAGTCAACTTTATTTTTTATTTTCTGTCCTCTGTAAATCCAGCTTCCATTGTTAATTCATGTTCTTGATCTTGAGGAGCACAGAGCTTAGTAGAAATCTTTCATCTCTATTTTTTAAAAGCTAAGGCTTTAAGTAATTTCCCTATTAGCAAGTAATTTATTATTCTCTATTAGAGAATCATATGCTATTATAAGAATTTTACTTTGATGTAATTTTTTAATATAATCTTCACGTGTTTAACAGGAGAAAATTACCATAGGGTTTGTTTTGTTTTGTTAACAGAATAAATTTAAACGTGAAGAGAAAACAAATGGATGGCGAATAGACAAGGCATTCCGTAAGTATTAACGCCTCTTTAAGAATGGATGGTTGGAAGAGCCCCACAAATGATCAGTATTTTGTCTTTGGTTCCAGTGTGTTTTGGGTTTGTTTTATCTCCCTATATTGTCGTAGGAAGAGGAGCACTGGAAATTTTTCTCTTTAGCATTTCAGGTCTGGCAGTTGATATAGATTTGTAGGCAAGGGAGTAACTAAAACATCAAGAAGTGATTAAGCAGGTTTCTGAGTCCCAAGAAATTAGAGGGACTGAGGAAACCACTTCTAAATGCTGTTTATTCTGGAGGAACTGTGTTGAGGAAGTTCCTTGTTTCTGGATGACACTATTAAATGATTCCTTACAATGGTAAGTCCATTATTCAGTCAGTAATGCAGACCACCTGCCCTGTGCTAGGCACTGAGAATATCATGGTGAACAGGGAAGATGAGAATCCTGCTTTTAGAGCCTTAAGTCTAAGTGGGTGGGGGAGGAATATAATTGGTAAGCAGGATAATTTCAGATAGTGATTAATTGCTAAGAATCAAAAAAGAGGGAGTTTGGATATTCAGGGAAGGTCTGTCTAAAGGTGTGATATTTGAAGTTAGACCTGATTTGAAGAAATGATGTATACCTTTCAGTTTTTAACTAATAACCTCATTAAAATGAGGCTGTTAGTTTCTGTTTAAGTCCAGAGAAATATATCAAGGGATCTGTAAAGAAAAACAGAATTAAAGGTACTGTTTGAAGTAGTTCCTATATTCTTTGTTTGGAAGATAATTACCAACATTTCATGATTAATGTGTTCTATGTTCATTTGCTGTAGTGCTAATCTTAGAAAAAAATTCTAAAGTGAGGTACTTAGATTGTGTAGCTCTGTTTGTTTATTTTCTGAGTATAGACACAAAGGTAGACGAGTGGACACTGCACCTTATCAATGTGGTATTGAGTCCTCCGGAAAACCGTTTCCAGGAATGGCTCCTGGAGGATCTGCAATGTTGTAGTCCTCAATTCTCTCCATTTTAGAGAAGTGGTCTTGAAACTTTTCATTATTTTAATCAGAAAAGAATCCATACATCTATGAACAGTCTTTATGGGATGTGGAGTCATTGTTAGACCGTTCTTACACCTTTAAAATTCACTGTTTGGTGCTTTATAGTAGAAATTGTTTTACTGTTATTGGGTATTTAGTGGAATGGTCCTGATTAATGTTCATTTACCTCCTCCTCTGCGGATATTTGAAAGAATAGAGTTAATAGTGAAACGTTGTAATAAAGTGAGGACATGAAGTGGGTGGATAGGCTTTTGAGAACTTCTTGGTCATTCCAGTGTTTTTAAAAAGTATATTTATAATTATGCACAGTGCAATTTATAGTTTGACTTTTGATAAATAATTCACCTGTGTAACCACCACTCTATAAACAGGCCATGAAACATTTTCATCACTCCAGAAAGACCCCTCTTTCCCCTTTCTAGTCAGTCTCCACTCCAAATCCCAACCCAGGCAGCCACGTTTTTCATTTGAATCATAGGTTAGTTTCTCTTGTTCTAGAACGCCTTATTTTATTGTTCAGTGGGATTCTGTTATGTGACTGTACTATAGTGATTAAAGTTGTTTGTTCCCTTGCTGTTAAGCTCATTTGCTTTTGATGTTATGATACTTAAGAAAAATTAAAACTTAGAAGTTCTTTTCCTTTTTTATTTTAAATAAAAACTTGAAGGTTCTTTTTTTTCTTTAAACAGAGGAAAAGCGCCCTTTTGACTTCGATTTTTTTGCTCATTTGCTTCAGAAAGTTCTTGCCGAAGAAGAGAAAAGAAAACAAAAATCTGTTAAAAATCAGAGTTCAAAGGAGAAGAAGTCCTCTAAATCACGGAAAAATGTAAAAGGTATTTATTGAAAAGAGTTATTTTACTTAGTAAGAATAGACTTACTGTATTGTCCCTGAAGTCTTAGGGCATTCATACATAGTTCAGATAGTCGAGATCATTGAGTCATCTGATTGGAGGGAATTGGTTTTTCTTCAGTCTTCTAGTTAACTGGCCACAAACAGCAGCTCCCTTTATAATTTTATAATTGGTGTAACTGGGCTGTTTGACATCTTTCTTGTATCTGTGGCATAGTTATAGCTAATACAGGAGCATCAGAATTTTGAGGTGTCATGTTTGCTTACTTATTATTTTTCTGGGTAAATCAGATCTGGCTCAAAAGTCTAATATAATGAAAAATGGAACTCTAATACTTTGAGCTTGTGACTAAATTGTATTGTTTGAGCACAACTTATTTCTGAGGGTTAATGTTGACTTATACCAGGTAGGAAATTTTTTATATGTGGGTATTTCTATTTTTAGGCTTATATTTTCTTAACTATTTGAATTTTGATCTGAGGACAATGTTTAGCTATAATCTTATAATTTAAAGGATCTTTGAACTATAGGGAACCTTATGTGTTAGCTGTACATCCCAGCCCCCTTTCCTTTTGTTTTAATAACCCAGAAATAACCTCAGAGATCCTGTTATTTTTTCTTAATGTATTAACGTGTTAGTAGTGACAGCAGCAGGACTCAACCCAGGACTGTGTGAGTCTGTGATGGGGGACCCCAAGAGGACCCCCAGATTCAATTATTTGCTGAGACTCACGGAATTCAGCATATGTTGTACAAATAGCTGCGATTCATTATAGTGGAAGAATGCAGAGCAAAACTGGCAGAGGGGAGACACAGAGGTCACAGTCTGGGGAAACGGGCAAGCGTCCACGCGCCACACGGATGTGCTTGATTTCCCAGCATCACGTGGGAATGAGATATGTGAGGGGGCCCAGTGCTTAAGACTCCACCCTTCCAATGCAGGGAGCATGAGTTTGATCACAGGTTGGGGAACAAAGGTGCTTTCCTGGTGGCTCAGATTAAAGACTCTGCCTGCAGTGCAGGAGACCTGGGTTCAGTCCCTGGGTTGGAAAGATCCCCTGGAGAAAGGAAAAGCTACCCATTCCAGTGCAAGACGATCCAACCAGTCCATCCTAAAGGAAATCAGTCCTGAATGTTCATTGTAAGGACTGACGCTGAAACTGAAACTTCGATACTTTGGGCACCTGATGCGAAGAACTGACTCATTTGAAAAGACCCTGATGCTGGGAAAGATTGAGGGCGGGAGGAGAAGGGGACGACGGAGGATGAGGTGGTTGGATGGCATCACTGACTCAATGGACATGAGTTTGAGTAAACTCTGGGAGTTGGTGATGGACAGGGAGGCCTGGCGTGTTGCAGTCCATGGGGTTGCAGAGTTGGACATGACTGAGCTGAACTGAACCCACTCCAGTATTTGGCCTGGAGAATTGCACAAACCGTATAGTCCGTGGGGTTGCAAAGAGTCGGAGATGACTGAGCGACTTTCACTTTCACAAATGACATTGAATTTTATTTTTTGTTTTTTTAAATGTAGTTTATTATTTTATCTTTTTAAAAAAATATTCATTACTTTTTTTGGCTGTGCTGGGTTTTAGTTGTGGCACTCAGATCTCCTTAGATCTTTAGTTGCAGCATGTGCGATCTAGTTCCCTAATCATGGATCAAACCTGGGCCCCCTGCATTGTGAGCATGAAGTCTTCGCCACTGGGCCACCAGGGAAGTCCCCATTATTTTACCTTTTTCATATAGTTAACTATTAATATATCTTCAAAGAAAAGCACTAGAAACTGTTTAAAAATCTTTGCTAATAAGGTTGTTCATTGAAAAACAAAGAATACAGAAAATGAAATTCTTGAACTCTGTCTCTTACCTTGCCCTCAAGTCAAATTCTTCAGCTTTCTTAGGGATAATTATTAGTAAATTATGAGTTAGTATGAAGGTGGAAAACGCTCAGTTGTGTCCAACTCTTTGTGACCACGTAGACTGTAGCCCTCAGACTCCTCTGTTCATGGGATTTTCCAGGCAGGAATACTGGAGTGGATTGTCATTCCCTTCTCCAGGGGATCTTCCTGACCCAGGGATGGAACCCAGGTCCCCTGCATTGCAGGAAGATTCTTAACCATCTGAGCCACCAGGGAAGCCTTTTAGTTAGTATAGTAACTCTTTTCTGTAATATGCCTATATATGTTTTGTGTCTTGGAATATATGTGATTGTTTTCCTTAAAATAAAAATGAGATGACACTGTGTATATTGTTCTGCAACTTGATTTTTTAAATGCAACAATAATTTTTGAAATCTTATACTTTACTGCATAAAAGCTACCTCATTATTTACTGCCTAGATTTCTATAGCTTAAATGTATTATAACTTGCTTAGTCATTCTC
This sequence comes from Cervus elaphus, assembly GCF_910594005.1. Classification (NCBI taxonomy): domain Eukaryota; kingdom Metazoa; phylum Chordata; class Mammalia; order Artiodactyla; family Cervidae; genus Cervus; species Cervus elaphus. Next base: position 13,412,271 of record NC_057839.1, on the reverse strand, counting down.
TATTGCACAGTTTGTCTTTAAATTTTTGCTAAGACATCCTTAAGTATTTATCTTCTCCACCTTTAAGCATTTTTCTATAGGTTGTTTTTGTAGTTATAACAATTTCTCTTACTTTCAGTGAAAAAAGTTGCCAATGATGATCGAGATGAGTCTGTGAGTCCTAAAATTTCAAACCCAGGAAGGTCGCAAAAGGATGCTCAGACAGTTGAGGAAGAACTGCAGTCTCTGACTTTATCTGAACAGAATTCAGAACAGAATGCATTAGAACTAGACGTAAATCAAAAGAAAAGAAGAAGAAAGAATCAGGGTGAAGGTAGTGAACAAGAAGTGCATCTTTCAGGAAGTGCCACTGTTGAGCCAGGCTCTTCTAAAGGAGAAAAACACAAAAGTAAGTTTATTACGTATTTTAACAGCCCCTATATTACTTGTGAAGATGTGTATAACTTAACTGTGCTCCTTCTGATTAATAGCAGCTAATGATGAGTATTCATTGGTTCTGTATTCACGGTACTGTGTTAACCCTTTTAATTTAAAGAAAAAATAGTTTATTGTTTAAAAAAATGAAGTTAAATGAATTTTTTCCTCTAAATTTTATCTTTGAGAAGTGTTACCTTTTAGGTACTCATATTAACAAGGTTCCAAGTCACATGTATATAGTTAAATGTGTACTGTATCTGTTAATAAATCACGGTTTTTCATATCCTACCTCTACAGAGCCCCTCTATGAACCCAAAATAAGTTGTTTAATTTGTATAAAAGGGATGTGTATGTGTTAAGTAGGTTCAGCCGCTCCATGTCTTTGCAACCCTATGGACTGTATAGCCTGCCAGGTTCCTCCGTCCATGCAGCTCTTCAGGCAGGAACACTGGAGTGGGTTGCCATGTATTCTTCCAGGAGATCTTCCTGGGTCTTGGACTGAACCTGTGTCTCTTATGTCTCCTGCATTTGCAGGCAGTTTCTTTACCACTAGCGCCACCTGGGAAATAAATACTCCTGAAATAAATACTCCGTGTTTTCTTTTGTTGACCTCCCGAGAATGCAGACATTTTGACACTTCCGAGTTCCTGGGAAATGAGAGCTAAGAGTTAAGGGACATCTTAGTCTCTTTCTTTAAGAGTTCATATATAGATTACTATATATGTGAATACATATATATATAGATAACTATATCTAAGTAATATAGATTACTTAAAGTAGATAACCAAGTAAAGAGAGGAGGAAAAGAAAGTAGCAGACCAGAACAGTTTTTCTGTAGAATTTAAATTTTATGTGGTTCAGCTTCACCAAGATTTTAAGTGAATCCTGATAGGTGACATAGTGTAGTTTATAGGCATCATAATATTATGCTCTTTTGTGGCTTACTATTAAAGATATTACAGATAAAGGAGAATTAGCTCAACTATTAAGAAATTGCACTTTGGGCCAGTTTCATAATCCTTACTTTATAGGGTTGTATGTGAATTCCTTTGTGCTTTTTAAAATGTTTTTGCTATCATTTTTATAATAACATGCATTTTATATTAATAGATAAAGGCCTGTCTTTAAGTCCTGAGATTAATGAAGATGAAGCCAGTAAGGAACAAGAGTTTCCCTGTGTACAGGACACAGATGACCTTGTGGGTTTATCCTCTAGTGAAGACGCTGAGAAAAGAACTGACCCTGTTCTTTCATCAAGGTATTTTTTGTATGGTTACTCACTTTGTCTCCATCTTCTCACAGTTCCTGAAGGAGGAGTGTGAAATCTCCACCTGTAATTGTGAATTTGCCTATTTCTCTTTTCAGTTCTGGTTTGTTTTTTCATGTCTTTTGAAGCTCCTTTGTTAGGTGCGTACATTTCTAGGATTGTTGAATCTCCTTGGTGAAACCACCCTTGCATCACTTGTGTGATACCGTTCTGGTCTTGCTCTTTGTTCTGATGCTTGCTATGCCACGACAGCCTTCTTGTGGTTAATGTTTGCATAGGTTTATCATTTTCTATAAATATTTTCTCTTAATTTTGGTTTTCAGCTGTTTGAATGTGATATATCCTGCTGAGAGTTTTTGTTTGTTTTCACTCTCAGTAAAAAGCACGTAAGATGAGATCTCCTCTTCTAAGTGAGTTTTTAAAATGTACAATGAGGTTAACTATGGGCACAGTGCTGTGAGCATGGCTGAAACTATCTACTGACAGTGACTCTGTTTCCTCCCCATCTCTGGCCCCTGCTGACCACCGTTCTACTTTCTGTTTCTGTGAGTTACTTTAGATACTTCAAGTACGTGGAATCACATAATATTTGTCCTCTTATGAGTAGCTTATTTCACCTAGCATAATGTTTTCAGGGTTCATCCATATTAAAGCATATGACAAGATGTGTTTTTATGGTCAAATAATATTCCTTTGTAGGTATATATCACATTTGCTTTATTTGTTTGTCTGTCAGTGAATATTTATGGCGTTTCCATCTTTTGGTTATGAATAATACTGCAATAAACATGAAATTGAAGAAAATTCTATGAGATCTGTTTTCAGTTCTTCTGGATAAATACTCAGAAGGAGAATTGCTGGATCATATGATAATTCTGTTTTAAATTTTTTGAGGCGCCTTCATACTGTTTTTATTGTGGCTGCATTTGGGCTTCCCTGGTGGCTCAGTGGTTAAAGCGTCTGCCTCCAGTGCGCGAGACCTGGGTTCGATCCCTGGGTCGGGAAGATCCCCTGGAGAAGAAAATGGTAACCCACTGCAGTATTCTTGCCTGGAGAATCCCATGGACAGAGAAGCCTGGTCGGACACGACTGAGCGACTTCACTTTCTTTCACATACTGTTTTTATTGTGGCTGCATTTTACATTCCACCCAGAGTTCATAAGTATTCCAGTTTCTCCACATTCTTGCCTGCATTATTTTATTTTTTAAAAATTAATATCTGTATATTTTAATTAATATATTTTAGTTAATTACATTTTAAAAATTAATATAACAGCTCCTAATAGGTGTGAGATGATAATTTATGGTTTTGATTTGTATTTCCCTGATGATTGTGATATTGAGCTCTTTAAATGCTTAAATACTTGTTGCCCATTTGTATATCTTCTGTGGAGAAATGTGTATTCAATTCCTTTTCCAATTTTTTAAAAAATGTTTTTTTATTTCTTTCTCTTTTGGTTGTACCTTGCAGCCTCCTGTGGGGTCTTAGGTCCCTGGCATTGAACCCCTGCCCCTGCAGTGGAAGGGCGGAGCCTTAACTTCTGGCAGGGAAGCACCCTTTTCCAATTTTTTAATGGAGCTGTTAGTTTCTGTTACTAAGTTGTAGAAGTTCCTTTTCTGTTTTGAATATTAAGCCCTTGTCTGATGCATAGTTTGCGTATCTTTTCTCCCACTCAGCAGGTTGCCTTTGACTTTTGATTGTTTCCTTTGCGGTGCAGGTTTTTAGTTTGACGTGGTCCCGCTTGTCTGTTTTTGCTTTTCTCACCTGTGCCTTTCATGTCATGTCAGAAAAGTCATGGCCAGCACCAGTCTCACGAAGCTTTCCCCCTGTTTTCCTTTAGTTTTATCCTGTAAGGTGTTAACTTTAATGCAGTGGACCTGGGTTCAGTCCCCAGTCCGGGGACTAAAATCCCACGAGTTGTGCGGCACAGCTGAGAAAGGGGAAGAAAAAATGTTACCTTTAAATCTTTAATACATGTTGAGTTAATTTTTGTGTATAAGATTAAGGTCCAGTTTCTTGTGTGTGTGTGTGTATTTCTAGCTTTCCCAACATAATTTGTTGAAGAGATTATCCTTTTCCTATTGTGTAGTTTTGGCACCCTGTCAAAGATAATTTGATTGTATATGCATGGGTATATTTCTGGGTTGTTTTTCCTGATCCATTTGTCTCTGTATACCCTTTTCTGAAAAATCTGATGAAAGCCACTTATTGTCATGTAAAATACATGTATGCACACATGCCAATTTGTTCACACAATTCAGAAGATTAATAGATTCTTTGAAGACAAGCCATAGACCTCAGGTCTTTAACTTGCTGGGTAACAGATACCTAAGTTTTAACCTCAGACATACAACTAACTTCATAGACTATGCACAAAATGATACTGATGACTTTTTTTAAGGGGGGAAAACAATCCTGTTATGACTGTTTAAATCCCACTGGTTTTGTAAAACAGTGAGCTGATTCTATAATTCTTAAGTCTGTAAGAGTGAAGGGTCATGAATGGTAAAGACAATTTTGGAAAACAACTCTGGAGATGAAATGTATTAGCTTATTCTAAAGCTAGATCAAAAGTGTGGTACTGGAAAGGGACAAGTTGAGAGGAACTGGATGTAGAAACTAGGAAGAGAAATTTAGGAATCTGATAGATAGCAGAGGTAGCATTAGCAGTTATCTCCCATATCCTGTGGTAAACCATAATGGAAAGGAATAGTAAAAAAAGAATATATGTGTGTGTATGTAACCAGATCACTTTGCTGAGTAACAGGAATTAACAATATTATAAATCAGCTGTACTTCAGTAAAAATAGATAAGAAGAAAAAGAAATATATATGGTAAAAAAAAAATTAGCAGGTAAAGATTAAATTAACCATTCATTAAATGGTGTTTAGATATGAAAAAAATTATAGTAGATCCCTATTTTACCCTATGCAGTAACTTTCATAGATTAAAGATGAGATATATAAAGCAAATCTTTAAAACTGAAACTGTAGAGAAATATTTTTGAGATGTCAAGGTTTTCTTAAGACATAAAAAGTACAAAGTTTAAAGGATAAAATTGATAAATTCAACTGCAGTAACATTAAATACTTCTATTGACAAAAGGCTCCATGAAGTAAAATACAAGCTGCTGATTATGAGGTTTTACCTGTAACATCTAACCAAAAAAAGAATATACAAAGAGCACTGGGAAAAGAAACACCCAGTAGGAAAAAAAAAGAAAAGGCAGCAAAAAATAAAGCATGGCTAAGTGTGAATTTGTGTTGAGATTGAATGCTGGCCACTACCTGGTCATTATTTACATTATTGTTAGTTGAAATATTTCATGATACAGCAGTCCTCTCCTTCCGTGGTGTACTGTGGACTGCAACTTGTGCATATTGCAACTGTGTCCTTGATTTCCATGACTCTTGGGTAACGCGGTAGTACTGTATGAAGGACTGCCGATGATAAATTTTAATGAGAAATAATTCCTAAACTTTACACATACATTTGATGTGTGAACACCGTGTAGTTAAGAGTTTTTCATTTTGTAACTTCTTCAGCACTTAACCCTGTTCTGTGGCTGTTGCTGTCTCCTAAGGTATAGTGTTTTAATAACATGGTTCAAGAAGGATCTTAGAGAAACCAAATACCTGTTTTGTTTATTCCGTGATATGAAGGATCATCTTCCAATTTTGACTTTGTATATTTTAAAAAATCTTTTAAGTGATTAGTAGAAGATGTATATTACTAAAAGGTTCTTTTCCCAATATATTTTCATTTCCTTCATAGTCAACAAGATGTCATATCAGTAACAGCTGAGACTGCAGAATCAAACACTTCAGACTTGCCTTCATCAGAAGGCGGAGTTAGAGCACTGTGTGAGGTGAAGAGTGCTGAGAGTAGTTGTACAGAAGAGAGAGATGTTGACCTAAAAAGTAAATCACTGTGAGTATTTTACATGGTAGGGTTTTAAAGTTTGTGTTTAAAATTTTGATAATTTATCATTAAGAAGTGATAATAATGTTGTTTTCTTAAGGGATTAGGAGGGTACTATAGACCATTTAGTATGTAATTGTACTGTGGACTGAGAGACATCAAAATTTTTTACTTCTGTATTTCATTACAGAAAGATTATCTTTTTTATCTGATATATAGTAGTGATAGGAGTTATAGCAAAGTGGTAACTTACAATGAAATTCTAAAATAATTTGGAAGCGTAAATATTTGCTATGAGATTTAACTTTTACTTGGTCTGAGTTATTTTTCATGCCTGTTGTCAAAGTAGTAGATTTTGATATTGATACTTTAGAGAGATTATGTGTTATGCTTGCTGGTGTGAAAATAGTGGTTAAATTAATACCTTCAGTAAAAACAATAAAAGCACTGCAAGACTCTTCCTTTGAAAAGATATCTCAAAAATTCAGATTTCCTTTTTGTCTCCTCAGATGGGCTTAAAAGGTGTTTGTTTAGTTTATGAATTTTTATTTTCAGTAAAGCATGGTCACATTGAGAATCAAATTGATTTATTTTTTAAATTGTTTTTGACTGAGTGGCTTGTGGGATCTAAGTTCCCTGGCCAGGGATCTAACCTGTGCCCTCCACAGTGAAAGTGCAAAGTCCTAACTACTGGACTGCAGGTAATTCCCAAGAGTTATTTTTTTCCAGTAAAATTAGAAACTAGTCTTTGGAATAGGCAATATATTCCTGGGGTTCAAACATTCAAAAGTACAAGAAGTTATTTAGTGAAGTATCTCTTCTACCAATGTCCCCATTTACCCGAACAAGTAAACAGTGTTACTTATTTCTGACATTCTTCCAGAGATTAAAACACAAATAACCAAAAAAACCAAAAACGGACATTAAAGCTAATACAGATACACAAAGTACATATTTTTTTTTCACTCTTTTCAAAACTCAGTGGTAGAATAGTATACTAGCTGTTTTGCAAGTTTTTGTCTTATATCCTCATATCTTTACGTAAAGGCCTTCTTTATTCTTTTTATAGTTGCATACTCTTCTGTTGTATGGATGAATTATAGTTTATATTATCTGTGCCCTGCTGATGACTATATATGTTGTTTTTACAGGCAGTGCTTAGAAACTTATACCTCTGTCCTTTCACCTTTGTGCAGTGTATTTATAGGTTAAGTTTCAAACATGAAATTGCTAGCCCAAAGGATATATTTGTATGTGAGTGTGTGTACATTTATATACATTTGTGATTTTAATAGATGCTTCCAAAATGCTCTTCATAGGAGTTTTTCTAGTTTATATTTCCACTAACAACATAAGAAATGTCTCCCTTACCAACAAACAGTGTTACAAACTTGGATTTTTGCCAGTCTTGATAGATTGTAAAAGAAAATAGTATCTCAGTATGATAAATCTACCTCTTCCTCCTTTTTGACCAGGCGTAAGTAATTCTATTATTTTTTTCCCCTTCAGTCGCTTTTTAAAAAATTTTCTGTACCTAACGAAAAGTCAAAAGATGCGAATAATGAACATTTGTATATGATTCCCCTTAGAGTGTCTGATTCTTAATATCTTTTTCACATTTGTGCTTACTTGCTCTACTTTTAATTGGTATTCAGTATGTTTCTCATTGGGAGTGAAATTGAGCATCTCTTCATATTTCAAACCTATCTTTATTTTTTTTTTCTGTGAATTCATACCCTTTGTCCAGTTTTCTAATGAGTTATTATTATTTTTTCTAATGAGTTATTATTGGTGTTATTTTGCAAGCAGTCTTTACATTTTAGAGAGGTTAGTCTTGTAATATGAGTTGTAAAACATGCCTTGGTTTGTAGTTTGACTTACAACATATCTTTTGGCCATATAAAAGCTTTTGATTTTTATATTGTCAAATTTCTCTCTCTCTTTCTCCTTTTCTTTTTTTTTCCTTTTATGGTTCCTGATTTTTTAATCAAGTTTTAGAAAGGCTTATCCTATTTCAAATTTACGAAAGAATTCATTCATATTTTCTCTGTGGTTTCACTTCAATCTTTGATTCATTTGGAATATATTGCAAGTACAATGCAAGGGATGAAACGTATTTTATTTTATTCCCTAGTATTACTAGTTTTCCCATCACCATTTAATTGAATATTTATTAAAAAGATATATTACTTTTGTGTTCATTTCATTCTATTTTGAAATGCTAACTTTATTGTATACTAAAATCATATGTATTTTCAAGTTATCTCAGGTTTTTTTTTGTTAAAGTTATCTGTTATTCATGTATTAGTACCACAATATTTTAATTATCAATGCTGAGTATTGTTAATATCTGATAAAACAAATTAGTAATCCTTCATTGTTCTTTTGTTCAGTTTTCTTTGCTACTTTTATTGTAAGTAAGCTTAAAAGGGTTCTTTTCTAGCTCAAAATGAATTTTTAAAGAATTTTCCAGAATTTCTTTTGAATATGTCTGCATGTTGGTAAAATTTGAAGGATGTTAATTTTCTAGGGAAACTGATCAAACAGAAACTGTTAAACCAATGACAAGAGGACGACTCCAGAGACCTAAACCCAATTTATCAAGGGCAGTTGGGAAGAAATCAGTTCTTTCACGAGCTAAAACAGATGCAGAGGACAAGAGTTTACATAAAGAAACTCCTGTTGAAAAGGTATGGAGTAAGAGGCATATGGAAATTAAAATTATACAGTTTTTTTCTTAAGTAGTTGGAAATAAAAATGTTTAACTTGTAATTATAAAGTAAATGATAATAAAGCCAAGATATAAGAAATTCACACATTAATAAATTGTCTACTAGCCTCATACATTTTCTTTAGAATGTCGGATGTATCATTTTGAACATCCTTAGTAGTGATAAAGCTATCTTTTGTTTACTTATATAAGATTTTTATTAAACGTATTTTTTAAACCAGCTATAGTGAAATTATACCCACAACTCTCTTTTCTAAACACAGATATAGTCCTCTGTCTTTCCTTTATAGATTTTCTCTTTTTATGAAAATAAACATTTCTGTATTTTTTAGTTATAACATATATTACATTTAAAACTTTTTTCTCTGAAACTATTAATTTATACTCTCTTGGGATTAGTTGATCTTTTTAATAGCTGCATCAGATTAATATTATTATTAATTTACCTACCATTTCTCTGATGTTTAGGTTGTTTCCATTTTTTTTTAACTCTATAAGTAAAAGCAGTTCTGTAAATAGCAAAGAATAAATTTCTAGAGATGGTAGGAATTACTGGGCCATAGTATTTAAATGTATTTTTGGCTCTTGTTATGTATTATCAAACTGACAGTCAAAAAAAGAAATGAATCTTAGGAACTCGCTGGCTGTCCAGTGGTGAGAACTCAGTGCTTTCACTGCCTGGGTCTGGAGTCAATCCCAGGTCAGGAAATTAAGAACCCACAAGCTATGTAGCCCCCCCAAAAAAGTCTGTTTACATTTCTATAAGCATTATGACTGTTTGCTTCATTATATCTTTGCCAGTATTATATTATTAAAAATGTTTTAATTTTGCTAAAATAATTCTTTAAATTTTAGTTTGCTTTTTTCCTCTTATGTGAAATCTTTCCATACTTTTTATTATATATTATTATATTCTCGTAAGATGTTTTTAAATTCTAGAAAATTGGGAAAATACAGACATGTAAAAATTAAAATGGAAATTAATTGTTTAATCCACATGCAACCAACTGTTTCAGGATATATCCTTCCAACTTTTTTTTTTACAAAGTTGAGTAGTATTGTTAATTCAGTTTTATATACTTTGGTATTTTCATGTTTCATAAATATTTTTTCACATCATTAAATGTCTTTTGAAAACATGATTTTTAATGCCTTCATAATTTTATAACATTTCATCTGTGAGTGTAACTAAATTTATTTAACAGTTTATTCATTATTGGATATTTGTCAGTTTATAGTATTTGCTGTTTTGCATAATGTTCCAGTGACCATCCTTGTACTTAAGTCTTTGTCTATATTTTCTTAGAATAGCATCTAAGAAATGATATTACTGGGTCAAAGAATATGAACATTATTAAAGCTCTTGATAGATATTGGTAAGGATATATCAATTTCTGCTTCTGTTAGTAATGTATGAGATTATGTGTTTAAAATGTTCTCATCTGTGTTTATGATTTTAACAACTCTCTTCTAATAATTAGAAGTACAAAAAGAAATTTTATTATTTCCACTTATTTATTTATTATAAAGTTTTTATGTTAAGTATATTAAATATAAAAAATTAAATTTGTAGAATCCCATGGAAAAGGATGGTATTTCTGGAATGGAGAATACGGAGAAAGGGAACCCAGAACCTGACACTGTATCTAAGTAAGTATTTAGGAAATAGAATAAAAATTGTAACTCTTAGGAATGATTGTAATGGCTTGTTTTTTACTTGCTAATGTCTGAATTTTATTTTCAGCTAGTGTAATTAAGTCCATTTTTAATTGTAGGGATTGTTGAAACATTTAATAATGCTCTTTATGCTTGGTATTACAAGCATAATAAATATGCTTAAATAAATTTTGGTGTGGGTCCACTAGTTAACCAAATCTTGTTAGATAAATTAATGGTTAAGATGTATGTTGATGGATAATCTTATTTATAGCAAGGGGTTTCAAAAGGGCATATTTAGGGGAACTCCGTGGTAGTCCAGTGGTTTGGGCTCTGTGCTTCCACTGCAGGGTCACACATTTAATCCCTGGTTGGGGATCTAAGATCCTACATGCTGCTCAGTGTTGCCAAAAACAAAAAAACAACAGAATATTGAACATGGAGTGAGAACTAGAATAGGTCTTGGTCCAGTATAAACCTGAACCAGTGGATTCCGGACTGTATGTTTATGCCATAATCTGCATCTAGTGCCCTGAAGGTGTATGTTACACAGTGGTGTCCTGAGTGGGTAATAATGTTCCATACTTGTCAGGTATAGATTTTTTCCAATTTTGTGGCGAAAATTTGATTTAAAAGTGCTTTTTTATAGTCATGCTTCTAGGACTATGTCTGTTCTAGAGAGTTAAGGTATTAGAGGTATGTGTATCTTTGCAAGTGTTCTTGACACTTGTGAATTATTTTGTATTCCCAAATGGTTTACTTATTTATACCTGGGAGAAGGGAGTACTGAAAATAAGTCTCTCTGTGATATACGAGTAATTATGTGACTTCAGAATAACCATTGATTTTATTCCTTTGTAATTACTGTAGTTTGAGTGAAAAAACTTGTCTGCAGGAAGATGATCAACCAAAGGCTTTCAGACCTGCACGACTAATGCGGGGCTTATTACAAAGGCCAAAACCAAATGTAGGTAAAGCTGCTGAAAGAAATGAAACTCTTACATCACAGGAAAAACCTGGTGCTGGTATAGAAAAGAATGAAAATGAATCCTGTATCAACAGAGATGTAAGCACCCTGATGACCTCCAGTTTTTTGTTAAACAAAGCATAAGCCTCCTTTCATCTCCTTTTTTTAAAACACCAATATTATACAATTACCTACACTGTTCTTCACATTTAATGCCCATATGTCACAGCCAGAAGCTTTGCTAATTGTGAAGACACTTAGCTGTCAGTTCTGTGGATTTTAAACATGTATATGATGAATCATCTGCTTTCACCTTATGCATGTTTGGACTTGCTTTCTTCCCCCATCACTCAGCAGGTGTGATTACACTTCCCTTTTGAAGGGAATTACAGGCTTATACTTCTCTTTCGAAAATATAGGTAGGTGTCTGAATTTTAACACTGACTTAAACAAAATAGAATGTTAAAAGCTCCCTACTATAATATTCCAACAACAAAGATTATAAATTTTAGATATTTACATAATAACTGGTCTTTGTGATAAGAGTAAAAATTGGTATGGTTTGAGATTGAAATTTTCTTTTGTAGTAATTCCCAAGGTCTATAATGTGATTATAATAATCCAAAAGATTTAGAAAGACAGAACCCAAGGAATAATTTTAACAGATTACTTGCTTTCTGACTGGGAAGCAAAGGATAGGGGCTTTGAGATGAAAGGTGTGGCTTATGAAATTTTCTGTATCTTAAGAAAAAACATTAAAAAGTGCCTCTTAGGAAATTCCCTGGTGATCCAGTGGTTAGGATTCTGTGCTTCTGCTGCTGGGGGCCTGGGTAAGATCTGCTAGCTGCACAGCCCAGCCTGGGGAAAAAAAAGTGCCCCTTGAATATCATTTTACAGTTTTGAAATGTTTACCATTTTCCTTGTACTCAAATTGTACATCTTTTTCAATGAAATCTTTTATAAATGGGTGTTTCATTCTAAAATCTAAAACTTTTTTAAAAAGGTATTTGTTTTATTAAGACTCCTGAACAGATAGAAGATCAGTCATGTGAAAATTTTGAGTGTGAAGACGTTGCATCACTATCTGGAAAAAGAGACAGTTCCTTTCAAAATGTGCAGTCAGATGAGCCCAAGGCTGTTAATGAATGTCTGAGGTAAGCATCGTCTTATTGATGATATAATATTTGAATTATATGTAAAGTTTTAGAAGTTATCAAGCATTTTTTAAAAACAATAGCAATAGCAAATCAGATTGATTTGTTATCTGTTTATCAAGTTACATAATATTTGCAAACATACATTCACTTTTCAAGGCAGTTTATCTCACTGTCTTCATGTTGATTTATCACTTGTATTTTGATGAATTTTACCCATCACAAATTAGACCTTGAGTTATTAATAACATGGATAGTTATTAATATCACTTGACAAGCATATTAAATTATGTATCTATATCCAAATGTGAAAATGCTGCTTACTTTAGTATTTGTTTCTTTAGGCTTAGATTGATCACACATATGTAAATCATATGTAATACTTCTGTGTATAAATTGATACCTTTTTACAGCCAAAATTCTCTGTATTTGTTATTTCCCCTCTGGAGGATACCAAACTAGATCAATAGAACTATTAGTATGCTTTAAAATTTTTTTTCCTTTTGGGAATATTCAGTGCACAAAAGTAGTGAGAACAGAATAATAGATTCCTGTGTACCTACTATCTAGTTTCAGCAGTTATTCATATTTTACCAATCTTTGCATTCACAGTCTGGCCTATGTATACTTTATTAAAGCTACATGAACCCATTTAAATACTACATAACCTATGAGTGAAAGCTAGGTTTCCTGAACTACTCAAAAGATCTCTGTTAGAAGACAAAAAAATTCCTTTATTCCTCTCATCTTTCTCCATTCCTTTGCTTCTTACTTCCCTCTCTGTATCCCCTCCGTACACCCCCTCTGTATCCCCTCCCTACACCCCCTCTGTATCCCCTCCCTACACCCCCTCTGTATCCCCTCCGTACACCCCCTCTGTATCCCCTCCCTACACCCCCTCTGTATCCTCTCCCTACACCCCCTCTGTATCCCCTCCCTACACCCTCCCTGTATCCCCTCCGTACACCCCCTCTGTATCCCCTCCGTACACCCTCCCTGTATCCCCTCCCTACACCCTCCCTGTATCCCCTCCCTACACCCTCTCTGTATCCCCTCCCTACACCCCCTCTGTATCCCCTCCCTACACCCCCTCTGTATCCCCTCCCTACACCCCCTCTGTATCCCCTCCCTACACCCCCTCTGTATCCCCTCCCTACACCCTCCCTGTATCCCCTCCCTACACCCTCTCTGTATCCCCTCCCTACACCCCCTCTGTATCCCCTCCCTACACCCCCTCTGTATCCCCTCCCTACACCCCCTCTGTATCCCCTCCCTACACCCTCTCTGTATCCCCTCCCTACACCCCCTCTGTATCCCCTCCCTACACCCTCCCTGTATCCCCTCCCTACACCCTCCCTGTATCCCCTCCCTACACCCTCCCTGTATCCCCTCCCTACACCCCCTCTGTATCCCCTCCCTACACCCCCTCTGTATCCCCTCCCTACACCCCCTCTGTATCCCCTCCCTACACCCTCTCTGTATCCCCTCCCTACACCCCCTCTGTATCCCCTCCGTACACCCTCCCTGTATCCCCTCCCTACACCCTCTCTGTATCCCCTCCGCACACTCCCTCTGTATCCCCTCCCTACACCCCCTCTGTATCCCCTCCCTACACCCCCTCTGTATCCCCTCCCTACACCCCCCAGCCTGTTGCTCTGCACCGCCCTAGAGATTCCGGGTAGAACCCTGCACTTACAGCTGCATTGCTGCTGCTCTTCAGTTGCTAAGTTGTGCCTGACTCTGCGACTCCATGGACTGTAACCCACCAGGCTTCTCTGTCCGTGGGACTTCCCAGGCAAAAGTACTGGAGTGGGTTGCCATTTTCTTCTCCGGGGATCTTCCTGACTCAGGAATTGAATCTGCGTCTCCTGCACTGGCAGGCGGATCCTTTACCACTGAGCCACCTGGGAAGGCTGTATAATTGCATTATTACAAATCTCTGATACAAATATTAATTATAGCCTGACACTGTTGAAAAAAGTCTAGGGACTGAAAAAAAGAGAAATATCCCTACAGGCAGATGCCCCGGAGAAGGGCTATAATGTAGGTGAGGTGGAGACAGATTTGAAAGAAATTGGAAGAGTGATTTCCCCAAGGGAGAAGATACTGGAGCTGCTTGATGCCAGTGAGGAAGTCGATTTAGAAGAGACTGAAAGAAGAAAAGTCTACACCAGAGAAGGTCTGGGAGATCAAAATAGTACCCAGTCACTGGGTGGTTTTTCATTCAGTTACACATTTTTATTGGTTTTACCACCTATTATTATGATAAAGCACAAGACAGAGTGTGCTGCTGCCTTCTTGGAAAACAAGGTACTTGTAGTAGGTAGTGATTGTTATGTGCCCAGTAGCATTCAGCAGACTGCAAAATGTTTATTTTCTCTTTTGTTTCATTCCCAGTTTATATTATGAAATCACAAGCATTTAGAGAAATGACTGTACAGGAAATCTCAGTTTGAATTGTTTCTAAAAAGTGAGGAGGGGTAGTAGACTTAGTTTTTAGTCATAAGACTGTATCTTATTCAAAGTATACGTCCATCCAGCTATTTGAGATCTTGGTTAGTTCTGGCCATATAAATGAGTTCTTTAACTCTTACCCAGGCATGTGTCTGGATAAAGGATAGTAGGGGTGAAAAGGTAGGCATAGCAGATACAAATTAGTTTTAACTCCAAGTAGAGAATGGAAGAGTCTTTCTCAATAGGTATTTGCCAACACTGATGTGGATGACAATTAGCAAGAGACTCTTCAGGCCCAATTTGCCATTATTCTAATTGACCTAGGGCTTCTGTGGTGACTCAGACAGTAAAGAATCGGCAAAGCACCTGGGTTCAATCCCTGGGTCAGGAAGATCCCCTGGAGAAGGGGATGGCTGCCCACTCCAGTTTTCTTGTCTGGAGAATCCCATGGACAGAGGAGTCTGACGGGCGGTAGTCTGTGGGATTGCAAAGAGTTGGACACGACTCAGTGACTTAACACACTTTCACTCATTGACCTTATTGATAGATTTAATTATTTTAAAAATTTACTGTAATTTCCAAGAATGGAATTTTTTTCTCTCCTTTAATTTTTAAATTTGGCCCAAAGAGTCCTGGTGCTTCATTAATTTTTTTTTTTATTTGAGAGTTCCTGATTTTTCAGTAGTTATTTCTTAATGATCACATCTTCAATTGACAGTCTGGTTTAAAATTTGATTGTGTGTGTGTTTTCTTTCTTTTCTTTTTTTTTTTTTTTCAGTATTCAGGAGGATAATAGAGCAAATAAAGATGTTCAAATTCCAAAGACTCGATTTCAGAAACCAAAGCCAAATATAGGAAGGAGAACTGGAAGAAGAGGAATTTCCTCAAAGGAAGAGGTACCAAAGGAGGTAATTGCCTCTGAGGAGATGACAGAAGCTTTGAGTGAAACTGCAAGACTGGAAACCTCACTAAGGGAGAAGGAACCTGTGGAGAGTAATGCTACTAAGGAAATGGAGTCAGATTTAAAAGAAATTGAAAGAAAAGACATCTCTTCCAGGGATATAATGCCAGAAATGAGTGATATCGCTGCAGAAATGGAGACAGATTTGAAAGAAACTGAAAAAAATGACATCTCTCCCAGGGAAAAAATGCCAGAAATAATTGATGTCACTGAGGAAATGAGGACTGATTTGAAAGAAACCGAAAAAAATGACATCTCTTCCATGGAGAAAATACCAGAAATGATTGATGTCATTGCAGAAATGGAAACAGATTCGAAAAAAACTGGAAAAAATGACATCTCTTCCAGGGAGAAAATGCCAGAAACGAGTGATGTCATTGCAGAAGTGGAGACAGATTTGAAAGAAACTGAAAAAAATGACGTCTCTCCCAGGGAGAAAATGCCAGAAATGAATGATATCATTGCAGAAATGGAGGCAGATTTGAAAGAAACTGGAAAAAATGACATCTCTCCCAGGGAGACAGTACCAGAAATGATTGATGTCACTGCAGAAATGGGGACAGATTTGAAAGAAACTGGAAAAAATTACATCTCTCCCAGGGAGGAAATATCAGAAATGAGTGATGTCACTGTGGAAATGAAGACTGATTTGAAAGAAATTGGGAAAAATGACATCTCTCCCAGGGAGAAAATGCCAGAAATGAGTGATGTCATTGCAGAAATGGAGACGAATTTGAAAGAAATCAGAAAAAAGGACATCTCTCCCAAGGAAACAGTACCAGAAATGATTAATGTCACTGCAGAAATGGGGACAGATTTGAAAGAAACCGAAAAAAATGAGATCTCTTCCAGTGAGAAAATACCAGAAACAAATGTTATCACTGCGGAAATGGAGACAGATTTGAAAGAAACTGGAAAAAATGACATCTCTCCCAGGGAGAAAATGCCAGAAATGATTGATGTCACTGCAGAAATGGAGACAGATTTGAAAGGAACTGGAAAAAATGACATCTCTCCCAGGGAGAAAATGCCAGAAATGAATGTTGTCACTGCAGAAATGGAGACAGATTTGAAAGGAATGGGAAAAAATGACATCTCTCCCAGCGAGAAAATACCAGAAATGAGTGATATCATTGCAGAAACGGAGACAGATTTGAAAGAAACCAGAAGAGAGATTTTCCCAAGGGAGGAGATAACAGTGGTGACTGATGCCACTGAGGAAAGAGAGACAGATTTGGAAGAGACTGAAAGAAGAGAAATGTCCCTACAGGAAAATGCCCCAGAGGAAGTTGATATTGGTGAAGTAGAAACAGGTTTGAAAAAAACTGAAAGAGAAATTTCCCCAAATGAGGAGATACCAGAGATGCCTGATGCTGCTGAGGAAGTAGAGACAGATCTAGAAGAAACTGATAGAAGAGAAATATCTACACAAGAAAATGCCTCAGAGGTCAAAACAGTGGGTGACAAAATGGAGATAGATTTGAAAGAAACTGGAATAGAAATTTCCCCAGGGGAAAAGGTATTAGTGGGGATCAGTGCCACAGGGGAAAGAGAGACTGATTTGGAAGAAACTGGGCAGAGAGATGTTTTCCTGATGGAGAAAGCATCAGGAAAGGTGGCTGCCATTGAGGAAATAGAGGCAGATTTGACAGACACTGGAAAAGAAATTTCCTTGATGAAAAGCAGATCAGAAGAGATTGAGGAAAGCCTGGCAGATTTGGAAAACATAGAAAAAATAGACATTTCTCTAAGGGAAAAAGAACCAGAGGAGACTGGGACCTCAGGTCGAGCTGAGGCAGATTCCTTGCAGACCAGTAGTGGTGACGACAGCACTGTGGCTTCACTGAGTAATAGAGTATGTATTTTTCTGTCCTTTAAAAATATCTTTTGAATAGTTTTTTTGGAGAAAAGTTATCAAAGTAATTCCAGGATCATTACCCTTAAATCCAGTGACATATAAAATCACTAAAATTTTTCAATTGTGGAAAAGTTACTGTTCTTTTTTTAAATTTTTTTAATTCCTTTTTTTTTTTTTAAGTTACTGTTGTTAATGTCAGTTTAAAGTTACTCTTAGATAAAAGTAGTATAGGAAATTGGACTGAATTTGTGCTAACGCTAATATGAACATACAGTGGAATTATTTCTTTTGACTGTACCTGTATTAGTTTTTCTCTTTATTTTATGCCCCACCTCATTTCACTTTACTTTTAAAAGTTCCTTTTATTAAAAGTGTCCAGTTCATTGAAGTTGAAGATACTCTAACATTTTCTAGTTTTCTAATTTTTTTTGGATAGGTAATGGCATTTGTAGTTTGGAAAAAACATAATGTGCAATATATAGAAAGACTTTCCCAAATTCTGTGTTTCAACATTTGTAAATTAAATTTCATTTTATTTAAAAATGAAAAACCTCCAAACTTATATATTTTTAGAGACAATAGAATATATAGGCTTTTGTTTGAAATGTATGAGATGGCCAAGAAGTTGATTTCAGTTTTACCATGGGCTGTTTTCTCATAGAAAAATCTGACCGAACTTTCTGGCCAACCCAATATATGTGCTGATTTATTTCCAGGACTTGGGCAGGGAAGTGCTATCCGTGGTTCATACGTCTGTAGAAGAAAAAAATTCTGAAAAGGAAGTGTCAAGTCAGTTGAGTCATTTGAACATTTCTTCACAGTCTTCTGAACTTGATAAAATAGAAGACCAGAGGATGCGACCTCCAAGTGTTCCAGAGCAGTTTTCAGATATTAATTTAAGGTACAAGTATATAGGTCTGTGTGCTTTTGAAGAGAAAGCATATAAAGTTATATTTGCAGATTATGTTAAACTAAGGTTTTAAGACATACCATCTGTAGCACAGTGTTGAAAATTTTAAGCTGGTTTATGGGAAAACTGGGAGAAGTTGGAGGTCATTTTGACAGTAGATGGTGAGAATCACCAACATACAAAATTGTGTGCAACACATACTTTTAAGTCAGTACAGGTGTGACAAACCTGTATTTTCTTTGTGCAAAGATGATATAATTCTTGGGCTTATTCCTGGATTGTACCACTCATGTTTTTCAGAATCTACCAAATAGTCCAATTTGTTTTCCTGTTAAGACTTAGAGTTAAATATTTACTGCCAGTCTCTAAGGTTGTCCTAAGACTCCACTCCCACTGCCCCTTCATTTCATCCTAAAGCTTGATAATCCTTGTTCCAAAAGCAAATCTCTTCCTCAAGAACAGACGCCATGTGAAGTTAAGCTGACACCTTTTGTGAGAAGTAGATTCAAAAGACCTAAACCAAACTTAGCAAGAGCAGCTTCAAAAAGAGAGACTACGAAAGCAGAAAAGCATGCACCTGGGAAGGAAATGGAAGCTGAGAAAACGGAGACTGTTGTGATACAGCAGAACTGTGAACAAACGGGTACTCTCCCTTCTCAACATGTGAGTGTTATTTAAAATGGAGGTTTTCTGTCTTAGTTATTACAATTATTAAAGTAAAACATTTGGAGTGAAAAGTTGCAAATGTTTTCTGGTTATTTTAAAAAACGTATTTGATGCATTGGGTCTTAGTTGCAGCACATGGTTTTGTGGGCTTCTCTTTAGCTACACAGTACGGGCTTAGTTGCCCCGAGGCATACGAGACCTTAGCTCCCTGATCAGGAATCAAATCTTGAGTTCCCTGCACTGGATGGTGGATTCTTAACAACTGGACCACCAGGGAAGTCCTTCTCATGTAATTTTTATTGTGTTTGATATTGTTCTTGCTGTACTTAATGTGCCTCATTATCCGCATGGTTTTTGTAAGAATCTCAAATCTCTGACGATGGACAAATATCAGGGGAAGGATTTTAAGAGGCCTCAACTGTAGTTCAGGTTATTGAACTACATTATGTGACCTAAAATTCATTATGTGACCATAAGCCATGTAATGCAGCCACTTTCTTCACAAGGAAATTGAGAATGACAATCCATCTTTATTTCACTCTGTTGTGAAAGTGAAATAAAAAGTTAAAAGCTTGATATGAGTTAAAGGAGATGATTTTTATTTTCTTGATTAACTTAGTCTGTAAGAGATCAAGAAGTATGATACAGCATCAGAAACCTTGAAATAAAACGTTCACACTCATAAGTTGAGTGCTGTAAGTATACAAAGTACGTTTTTGAATTAAAGTTCTTTTACAGCTTAATTCTTACTATACTTGAGAACATTTGTGCTTTTTCCTCCTAATCTTATATTTAAAGAAGATAAATCATGGAAATTCCCTGGCAGTCCAGTGGTTAGGATTCTGTGCTTTCACAGCTGAGGGTCTAGGTTCAGTCTCTAGGGAACTAAAATTCCATTAGCTCCATGGCATGGCCCCCTCCTCAACCCCCTAAATCACTTCTGTTGATTATTTTATCCAATTATAAAAATTTCAAATTAAAAAAAAAAAGTCATCTAAAAAGTTAGTCCTTTATAATGTTCCGTCTCTTCCTCCCAAGGTAATCCCAAGTAGCAGTTTTAAATATATCTACCTAAACTTTTCTGTATAGATACTTATTTATAATAATAGAATGTGTTAGTATTTTCATTGTTTTCCAAAAATAGCACCATATCTTATATTTTTTTTCATGTACAATATTGTGAACGTCTTTTTGGATCAGTATATACAAGTTAAACTTCTTTTAAATGACTGCTGTTACATTGTAAAGAAATTATAATTTATTTATTCAGTTGCCTACTGATTTGTCTTATTTCCAGTTTTTTTTTTTTTTCTTTTCTGAGGCACTATTATATTGCTACAGTAAATATCCTTGTTATAATTTATTAGATACTTACTTGAGTGTTTTTATAAGATACATTTCTAGAAGTAGAATTGCTGGGAATTAAAATTATTGATTGATACTGCCCTATTGTATACAAAGACTGTATCAATTTATTCTTCTAATCGTTTATTAAAGTTCTTATTTCCCTATACTTATACCAACCCTCGATGAAATTTTTTTTATCTACCTTCTAGGATGTAGCTTCTCGAATGACATCAGGAGAAAAAGACAAATTAGATCCCGGTCCAGAGGAGACAGCGATATTACCATGTGTGCAGACCGAAAAGGACCTTTCACCTTCGAGTTCTTGTGAATCTAAAGCGGAGTCTCAGTCTACACAAGCCCAGGAAAAGGAATTCCTTGTCTCTGTGGGGTAAAAAGTGATAGTTTTTAAAAAAATCTAAAATAGAATCAAGTGTTCATTTTTTTTTAAGATGTGTTAATGTAGTTTAAAAGTGAGTATCAAGAAAAGTTGGTTAATTTTTTATTCATGTGACAGACTGCCTAAGTTAGAAAATCAGTTTTAGTTAACACGTTTTAACACTTGCCTGCTTATATTCACTGTTAGCTGCTTAGAATCTTATACAAAGCAATGCATTTAAAAAATATACCTCATTACCTCTTTAAAAATTGTAGTAAGGTACATATGGGCTTCACCAGTGGCTCAGTGGTAAAGAATCTGCCTGCCAATGCAGGAGACGTGGGTTTGACCCCTGGGTTGGGAAGATCCCCTGGAGAAGGAAATGCAGCCCACTCCAGTATTCTTGCCTGGAAAATCCCATGGACAGAGGAGTCTGGCAGGCTACACGCGTGTCAGGAAAGAGACACGACTTGGCAACTGAACAAAAACAAAGACACATGTAAAATTTACTGTCCAACCATTTTTAAGTGTATTGTTCAGGGTCAGAAAGTACATCATCAGTGAATCGTGCACCACCACCACTGTTTATCTCCAGAGCATTTTTCTTCCCAAACTGAAGCTCTGGACCCAGTAAAGAGGGACTTCGCGTTGCCCCTTTCTCCATTCCCTGGCAGCCACCATTGTACTTTCTATTACTATGAATTTGGATATTGTAGGTAACTTCACTACCTTTTGCGAATTGAAATAACTTTTTTTAAATAAAATGAGATATAATCAGAAAGTAATTTAATTTTCATTTACTGTGCAAAATGTTTTTATAGTTTTATTAGATTCAAATTTTATATTTTTACAGTAGTTTTCATCTTTTACAATCAAGCTTTCTCTCTTTTCTCCTGTCTGCTTTTCTAGGACTCATAATATAAACACTTTTGAACAAGGAATAAAGGAAAGGGTTATCCAAACTGCTCCACTAGTAAGGGGTCGACTTCAGAGACCCAGACCAAACTTAAGAAAGGCTGGCCCGAGGCAAGTAATAGAAAAAAGTGAAACCAGAGAAACAACTAAGGAAGAAAAGACACTACAAAAAGATGAAACTGGAAAGAAATTCCTGCCTGTGGTGAGTTATTGCTGTGTAATTAAATCAAGCCCTTTAATGCATATTAGAATATCAAATGGTAGCTCAGACTTGGCTTAGAATATAAGCACCTGATATTTACTCTAGTTAATTAACACACAGCGTATTTACTTTTGTTTCAGATTTACTGTTGTGGATTTTTTTTTATGAAAATAGATTCCCCTCCCCTCACTAATGAACCTGTTCATTACAAAAATGTTCAATCA
This sequence comes from Cervus elaphus, assembly GCF_910594005.1. NCBI lineage: Eukaryota > Metazoa > Chordata > Mammalia > Artiodactyla > Cervidae > Cervus > Cervus elaphus. The sequence goes on along the minus strand of NC_057839.1, from coordinate 13,390,243 downwards.
GTATAAAATAATACAATAATTACCCCAAAGTCTCACCACTCTGAGGCAACCACTGAAAACCTTTTGATATATCTTACCAGATATATCTCCATGCATGCATGTGTGCATACTTACATAAATTTATATAATAAAATCATTGTATGCATATTATTTTGTGACTTACTATTTTTCCCTTGTTTTACTAAGTGGTTTTCCATGTCATGAGATAGGAAGATACATAATTTTTAACTGCTGGGTAACATTCTGCTATTTTGAATGACAATTTAATCAATCTCTTATTAATGGAGCTTTTGATATTAGAAAGAAATCTCAAGCAGTTTAATGCCCCATTTCAACAGATTTTGTTTTTCTGTTCTTTTTTTCTCTGCTAAGGGAAAATCTACATTTAAAATAAAGTGATTGTAATCCTTACTTGCCCCCTCCCCCAATTAAAAACAAACGTATTGAACTCTTTGGGAAGGAGATTCGCAACAGTTGGTTACTGTAGTTTTTAACCCATTACATGAATGTATTACTGCAATGATTGAAAATTTCTCTGTGAATTGGAAATTTTGTTTTGGGCAGCAAAACATGAACATTGCATACACAAGTTTGAGATTTCATTTTAAAAACCTAAATACCTTTCTTAATGATGGAAATATTTTAGGAAGTATGTTCTGTTGCTAAAAATAAAAAACAAAAAACAACTAATATAGTTTTGTCATTTCAGCCAAATTCTCAAATTGCAACCGAAATTGAAGTTGTATCCTCTGAAGTGTCAGAAGGCAGAATGTCTGAAAACCAGAGTCAGGTTCTTTTAGAAAACCTTCATATTAACAAAGTAGATGTTTTAGGTGAAAAGATGAGGTGAGTTTGCTTTTAATCAGAAATTCGTAAAATCTTTCAAAGATAAAGGTTGGATATTTGAATAATTGGTTTTATGTAATTTCACATTTCATAAGTTTTTTGAAAGAAAAATAATTATGAAATTAGAATATTTTAAATATGCTTCTTGGGACTTCCTTGGTGGTCCAGTGGTTAAGAATCCCCCTGCCAAGGCAGGGATGCAGGTTCGATCCCTGATTCTGGATCCACATGCTGCAGGGCAACTAAGCCTGTGCCCCACAAGTACCAAGCGTGCGCCCTAGAGCCCACATGCCCCGGAGCCCATGCTCCCCAACAAGAGGAGCCACTGCATTGAGAAGCCTGTGCAGTGCAGCTGGAGAGTGTCCCCTGCTCACTGCAACTGGAGAAAGCCCATGCGCAGCAGTGAAGACCCAGCACAGACAAAAATAAATAAATAAAATTTTAAAAAATCTGCTTCTTCAAATACTGTAAGAATTGCATGACTGGTGTTCTCTTAGTTTATAACTTAGCTGAGAAGTTTGGCACGCATCCTCATTTTTTAAAGTAAACTTTTATGGGAGAGGTTCTTAAGTTCTTTGCATCTTTAGAAATTTACAACCTACTGATAAAATTCATAAATAGAAAGTGCTGTAAAATACTTCCCATGTGCTGTCCTTAGAGTTGTGTCCCATGCCAAATGATAAGAATGTTATCTTTTAAATGGAATGCTAGACGTTGAAGATATTTTAGAACTAATCCTTTTATTTATTACTTGCAATCTATTTTATTATTGATACACGAGCCCGTGGTGGCTCAGACGGTAAAGAATCTGCCTGCAGTATGGGAGACCCGGGTTCGATCCCTGCGTCAGGAAGATCCCCTGGAGAAGGAAATGGCAACCCACTCCAGTGTTCTTGCCTGGAGAATCCCATGGACGGAGGAGCCTGGCAGGCTACAGTCCATGGGGTTGCAAAGTTGAACACAACTGAGCTACTTCACTTTCACTTTCTTTTATTATTGATTATGTTAAATTAGGATTTGTTAGTTTCTTTTTTAATGTGTAAGGAAAATTTTAAAATCTTCTCTTTCTTGATATGGTTCATGGTCCATCTCATTTTAGTTTATTACACTATTTTTATAACTAGGTCATGTTTTAGTGAATATTTATTAGTTTTCCTCCAGAATGTCTTCAGCACTTGCAAATTGATTTTTGAGCATTCTAGCTTTAATTATATGGAATTAAGTTGATTTTTGGGAAATGAAAAAGAAATGGTTCTGTATCGTTTTTTCACTCTCTGTGAAGCTGTAAGAGTAGGATTTGGGCATGATATCATCTGTTTGAACAAGTTATGCTATTGATTTAGCTTAACTGTATAAACAGTCTACTTTCATTAAGGCAGACTTCTTACGTGAAACATTTACTGTTTTAGTATGAATTTGTCATTTCTTTTGTTTCCCTTTATGTGTGTGTATGTGTGTCTTAAAAAGCCTTTTTGTATTTGTTTTTCTTTTAAGACTAAATCTTTAACTTTAATTTTAATTAGCACGTGATGAGAGAATGCTTCATTGCAAGGGTCCCCTTGGAGAAAAGCCCTACATGAAGTGCAGGAGCAAGTCAAGGGATTTGTGGGGAAGGAGGGAACAGCAGTTGAGAAGTACTTCAGGCAGAACCAGGTCTGACATGTTTGAGGGCCAGCATAAAGGGCTGGTGTGAAACAGGGGAAGGGAGGAGCAGTTATATGAAAGGTAAAGACTCAGTGGGAGAAGCACAGGTTATGTGGGACCACTGTCAGGATTTTGATTTTTGCTCTAAATGAGCCTTTAAAGACTAGTGACCTTTGAGTTCAGCCTTTCCTAATACCTCATTTATGACTGACTGTAATTTATAATGGGGCTTCCCTGGATTTAAATGGCTTGCTCAAAGTAACATTGGCAAGTTAGTTTTTAAACTTAGCATTTTTAGAATTTATGACTTTTAGACTAGCAGATTCCTTTTTACACTCAGCCTTCATATTTTTTAATAAGCGAGACCAAACTTTAAAATTTCTATATGGAAACCCCTTACCCACCTGCCCCTTTTAGTTTACTTATTTAGTTTTGGCTGCCCTGGGTCTTTGTTGTTGCCGAGAAGGCTTTCTCTGGTTGTGACGAGTGGGGGTCACTCTTCATTGCGGTGCTTGGGCCTCTCATTGTGGTGACTTCTCTTGCGGCAGAGAAGAGGCTTTAGACTTGCAGGCCTCAATAGCTGTGGTGCATGGGCTTAGTTGCTCTTCAGCATGTGGAATCTTCCCGGACCAGGGATTGAACCCAAGTCCCATGCATTGGCAAGTGAGTTCCTATCCACTGAACCTCCAGGAAAGTTCCCCACCCTCCTTTCCAGCTTTTAGCTTTACCATCACTGATACTTTCTTCAGAGTATATATTCAGTCTAGTTTTAAAGTTAGCATATTCTTATGTCAAGCAGTTTCTTACCTCTTTTAACTCTAGTAGCAGATTGAGCTTATATATGTATTTAATAATTCTTAAGTACCTTTGTAGAATCACATTTGATTGTAAGTTACTTATGCTTTAATATAACACGTTTTCCCAAATACATTAGCCTACACTTGAATGTTTTAGCTAGCATCATAACCTTGTTACGTCTTATGAACTTCCTTGGTGTTTCACTGCTGGATGAACTTAGCGGGATTGGAACATTTAGAGATGTAACTACTTTGTCGTCTAGGTAATTTATTAGAAATAAGGAAAAGATTAGTCTTTAATGCAGCTCTTTCAGAGAACTCATGATTGATACTTACGTGTCCAGTTTTTCTTTATCCAGATTATATTAGTTTTAAACTTCTTAATTCACATTGTTGCCAGTTATTAAATATTTCCCAGGAAACTTTAGGATAGCTGTTTGTGTTGCCTTGGGAGCTATGGCTGCTGTATTGAATGTTAAAACCTTGTCTTTCTCTGACTTGGCAGATACATATGGGTTTATTTTGATCTTTATGACATTGGCTGTCAGGAAACCCTTTTCTATGAGCTGACAGGCATGTGGTGGGAGAACAGACTCTAGCTTTCAAATCTGCTTTTGAACTAGAAGAATCAAGGTTGTTGGGACCAGTGTATATTTGTGCATGCTTCAGAGCCCAGTTGAGGGATTTATTTAAAGTGTCATTATGAAGTCCATCTTCAACTACTGGCATTTTTGTTTTGTATCTAGTTATTTCTCTGAAAATTACTTAAAGTAGCATGAAACCACACTCCAGAATCAGTGAATGAAAGTTAAGAAAGATTGAATATCAAAATATTAATGTGAAACTATTCTTCAAGCTAAGTGGAAGTTATAAAAGCTTTTAATGTTCTTTTATATCAGCACATGAGATTTCGTTTTATATGTTTAGTTTTATAGCCTGTTTATATATAGTCCTTTGAACATAGAATTGGTTTGTACCCAGAATTGTTTAACTGCAGTTGCATCAACAGGAATTCTGAATTTGGTTCTTCAACATGATTTGTATTTCATTCTAGACATGGACATGAAACGTATGTTCCTAGTCCACCACAAATGGTAAGAAGGCAGTTCCAAAGGGCTAAGCCAAATTTGGGAAGAGCACAAAGTAAGAAAGAAGCATCAGACATAGAAGAAGACAGAGCAGATCAGAGAAAGGCAAAGCCAGAAGATAGTTTGTCGCAGCGTGAAGATTCTGACAGCCAGCTTCTTCAAAAAGTAAGTTTGAAAAAAATTTTTTTTATTAGTGGGCTCTGTTTATCAATATCATGAAAGAGAACATTTAAAAAATAATTTTGCTTTTTGTATTATAACTATTTTCATGAAAGCTGATAGACTCTCCTAATATTTTGATAGTTTAGAAACCAGTCAGTTGTGTATATGTGTGCAAGTGTAGCACTTTAAGCCAAACTACCAAACCAAATTACCATACAGATTGTTTCCATGATAATATCAGCTGTTTATTCTTAAATTTAAGGGAAAACCTGAGTTTCTGACATCTCCGGAGGTTTCAGCAAGAAAAGATTCTGTCGGTTCCAAGGAGACTGGATTGGCAAAAGAAGATGCTCCATCAGAAGTTGAACCATCTGGAAGTGTTGGAGAGAAGACTGGAGGGGATAATTCTGTGTGTGCAGTTGTTGAAAAGCAGTGTATCAGTAAACCAAGGTAAAGTTTTGTTTAACAAGTACTTTCAGAATAGTAAATACAAATAATATTCCTTATGGATGCCCTACTCTAATTTATTGATGAGTAGAAAGATGATTTGTTAACAGAAGTATGGGTTGTTTTTTATTGACAGGTCTGTTTCGTTCCCACTTTTGATTTTTATTTACTCAAATTTACTTTTTAAAAATAATCTCTGAAAGATTTTTCTTTCCTACATTAAAAATTTCTGGGTATTGAGTATATTAGACATGAGTAGAAACCTGACTAAAGAGTAGTGTGTATTGCCTAAATAACTAGGATGCTAATTTGAATGGAGTCACAAACACAAGTGAAGGGTACCCTTTTCCCACAGTTTTCAAGGAAAGTGGAAGGGAGCCTAAGTTCTAAAAAAAAATTGCTGTGATGGATTTCCTTCTTTTTTCTTTTAACTTAATCTGTTTACTTAGTAAGATAAACAATATGACTTTTTGATCTCTTATTTTGTATTTATTGGCCCAATGTTCTTTATCCTTTTTTCTTCTAATGATTCCCAGTCTTGTATTTCATTATCACTTAAACAACAAGGGGAAAAATGGCTCACAATTAAAAACTTATTGTGAAAAATTTGTAGCTAGATAACTAAGATTTAACTCTTGAGTGAGAAACTAGTAACTGTAAATTCCTCTCATTCTCTTCACAGCATGTGTTGACAGAATGGGTGGTGAGCATTTTATATTAATGGCTTGAATTGAGATTTCACTTTAAAAGTTGAGATTTCATTATAATCATCCTTGTGCACATAATGACTATGTTGCTATTTTGATTAAACATCCAGCTCCCCACAATTGTTAAAAGAACCAGATAACTCTAGACTTGTTCTGGATCGAAGAAGAGCTCTCTCTTCTGCCTCTGAGCGTGAGATAGATCATAGTAGAAGGCGAGTACGTCGAAAGGTTAAACCCAGCATCCCCAAAGGGCGTGGCTCAAAACGAAGTCGGAGTAAGACCTCCAAGAAGGAACCCAGAGCTCCCAGGTCTGTGCTGGTGACTCTTCGCGCTTCCCAGGAAGAAGACGAAGATGACAGTGAAGACTTTGAGTCTGACTATGAAGAAGAAAGCTATCATCTTGCTCCCGAAGAAGTAAACAAAGCTCCAGTGTTTGTACCTATTGGTCTCAGATCTCCTGAACCTGTTCCTGTTCAGATTGAGGAAACTATGGAAGAGGTAGTTTGAGTTTGGAATCCTTGGAACTTTATCTTACTTGTTTTTTGCTTTTGGTGGATCATTATCTCTTCTCTTAGTGATATTAGAATCTGAGGATTACTAGTGTAATTTGTTTGGGGCCTAAATTAGTAGAAATAGACTTGTGTGACCTCATGTGTTTGGTCAGCCCCTGCAGCTCTGGCCCAGCTCAAGGTAGTGAGTGTAACAATACTAAGCCAAATTAATTTCACTTGCAGGCAGGGACCAGCTTGTCTTATTGAGCTATGTATTCTTGTACCTATAGCCCTCTCGTTTTTAGGAAGCATTTCATAAATGTTGACAGACTGATGAGAGAAATGGTGGGGAAGTAGGGACAAGTTGGGGATAATGGAAAGTAAAATACTAGGTACTAAGAAGACTAGCTCTGGAGGTTTTGCTTTCCGTTCTTAAGAATCACAGACTCTTAAAAAACCTTAAATGTTTCATTTTTGCCAAGATGATGTCAATCAATAAGAATTACTATATTTTAGGTTTTTAAATTGTATATGAATGTGAATTATCTCTTCAGTTTAATATTTTATTTTATGATTCGTTTTGTTTTCCTGTGATGGTATGCCAAAATGAAATAATGAAACTTTTCATGTTGGCAGCTTGTAATCCCCACGAATGTCACAGATGTAGGATGCATAACTGTTGTTGAACATCAGCTTTCATCAAACATAGATGTGATTCCTCAAGAAATGAGACAAGAAGAAAATTTGAATGCATTATCAGTTGTAAGCATCTGTTTTATTATGTTTTACCTCTAATTCTTTGTTTACTTTCAAAAGACTCAAAGTTTATTTTGAAAGCTGTAGGTTTACATACAGTTAGTTCTTAACTAGTATGATTGGCATTATTATTTCTAGGAGCTGAAAGTGTAAATGGTACAAACTAGTGAATAATTTATAGATTTTATATTTGACTTGAAAAGTATAGATTTTTGTGTATGGGAATAGCTCTTAATATCTTCTTAGACTTATGTTAAAATTCTGATGCATTAAATATAAACTGAATTTCAATTATCTAAAACATACTTAGTTGCCTTTTGCTTGGCGCACTCTTGCTCATTTATTTGCTTGGTATTTAACTTGTTTTTATAAATGAAGTCTTATAACTTTTTTAAAAAACAGCTTTATTAAGATACAGTTCACACCATACAGTTCATCCATTTAAAGTATACATTTCATTGGTTTTTAGATATTGGCACAGTGAGTTTTTTTTGTCACCTCAAAAAGAAGTCTTATGCTCATTGACAGTTGCTCCTTGTTTCCTTCCAACTTTCCCCAGACCTGGGCGACCAGTGACCTATTTTTTGTCTCTATAGATTTCTCATTCTGGACGTAAACATATAGTATGGTCTTTATTCATTCATCTGTTCATGGAGATATAGATTGTTTCCATCTTTTGGCCATTATAAATAATGCTGCTATGACCATTCACATACAAGTTTCTGTATGGACATATGTTTTCATTTCTCTTGGGTACATTCATGGAAGTATAATTGCTGTGTCATATGGTAACTTTGTTTAATCATTTGAGGAACTAGCTGGCTGTTTTCCAAAGTTACTGCATCATTTTATATTCCTACCAGTGGTGTATGAAAATTCCAGTTTCTTCACATCCTGACTTTTTTATTTTATTTTTTGGATGTAACCATCCTCAGTTCAGTTCAGTTCAGTCGCTCAGTCATGTCTGACTCTTTGCGACCCCGTGAATTGCAGCACGCCAGGCCTCCCTGTCCATCACCAACTCCGGAGTTTACTCAAACTCATGTACATCGAGTCGATGATGCCATCTAGCCATCTCATCCTCTGTTGTCCCCTTCTCCTCCTGCCCCCAACCCCTCCCAGCATCAGGGTCTTTTCCAATGAGTCAGCTCTTCGCATGAGGTGGCCAAAGTACTGGAGTTTCAGCTTCAGCATCAGTCCTTCCAATGAACACCCAGGACTGATCTCTAGGATGGACTGGTTGGATCTCCTTGCAATCCAAGGGACTCTCAAGAGTCTTCTCCAACACCACAGTTCAAAAGCATCAATTCTTCGGCACTCAGCTTTCTTCACAGTCCAGCTCTCACATCCATAAATGACCACTGGAAAAACCATAGCCTTGACTAGATGGACCTTTGTTGGCAAAGTAATGTCTCTACTTTTTAATATGCTGTCTAAGTTGGTCATAAGTTTATTTCCAAAGAGTAAGCATCTTTTAATTTCACAGCTGCAATCACCATCTGCAGTTATTTTGGAGCCCCAAAAAAATAAAGTCTGACACTGCTTCCACTGTTTCCCTATCTATTTGCCATGAAGTGATGGGACCAGATGCCATGATCTTAGTTTTCTGAATGTTGAGCTTTAAGCCAACTTTTTCACTCTCCTCTTTGACTTTCATCAAGAGTAGGTGTGAAATGATACCTCATTATGGTTTTAATTTGTGTTCTCGAATGATTAATGATGTTGAGCATCTTTTCATGTGCTTTTATTGGCTATTTTTATATCTTTGGAGAAATGTCTGTTTGGAGTCTTAGCCTATTAAAATTTTTTTTTGGTCCATTTGTCTTTTTTTATTGAGTTGTAAGAATTTTTTTTATATTCTTGATACAAGTTCCTAATTGTATATATGATTCTCAAATGTTTTATCTCACTTTGTGGGTTTTTTATTTTCTTGACAGTTTTTTATTTTTTATTATTTTTTTTTCTTGACAATTTTTTAGAGTACTTGGAGTTCCATTTATTTGTTTTTGTTGTTGTTGCTCATGCTTTTACTGTCATATCTAAGAATCCTTTCCCAAAGCTAAGGTCTTAAAGATTTACTCCTGTTTTACATTTAAGTCTTTAATCCATTTTGAGTTTTGTTTTTGTTTTTTTTTTGGCCATGCCATGCGATTTGTGGGATCTTAGTTCCCTGACCAGAGCTTGAACGCGGGTGCCCAGCAGGGGAAGCACCAAGTACTAACCACTGGCTTGCCAGGGAGTTTTCCTCATTTTGAGTTAATTTTTATATGGTGTGAGATTAGAGTCCCAGTTCATTCTTGTGCCTATGACTGTCTAATGGTTGCATCATTTCTTTGAAAAAAGTGTTCTTTCCCCATTGAAGTTTTTTATTTTTGTCAAAAATTAGTTGGCTGCAGATACGTGGACTCTCGGTTCTGTTCCATGGGCTTATTTGTTTGCCTTAATACTGGAGAGGCGCTGTTGTTTTTTGTTGCTCTGTAGTAAGTTTGGGAATTTAAAATAGGGTGACTTACACTTTTTTTCTGTTTTTAGGATTATTTTGGCTGTTGTGGGTCTGCTGCAATTCCATATGAATTTTATTTATTTATTTTTTATATAAATTTTGAAATCAACTTATCAGTTTCTATAAACATGTCAGTTGAGATTCTGATTGGGATTGCATTGAATTGTAGATAAATTGGAGGAGCAGGTATTGCCCTTGTAACAGTGTTGAGTCTTTCAGTCAATGGACATGGAATATAGTCCCATTTACTTACCTGTTCTTTGATTTCTTTCGATGGTGTTTTGTAGTTTTCAGAGTATGAACTTTGCACTTCCTTCATTTGCAAGTATATTTTTATTTTTCATGCTATCGTGAATGGAATTATTTTCTTTAATTTCAAATTTGGCTTGTTTATTGCATTTGATTTTTGTATATTGATCTTATATCCTGCAACTTTGCTCGACTCATTTATTCTAACAGTTTTTTAGTGGAGCCCTTAGGATTTTCTACATACAAGACTATGACATATACGAATAGAAGTAGTTTTATTTCTGCCTTTCTGCATTCCTTTTGTAGGGCTACTGTAACAAAGGACCATGGTCTGAGTGGCTTAAAACAGCAGACACTTGTTCTGTCATAGTTCTGGAGGCTAGAATTCCCAAACCAAGGTGCCCCTGCTGATGGTCCTTCTGGTGGTTGTTGGCAGTCCTTGTCATTCCTTGGCTTGTGGCAACACAGTCCAGCCCTGCCTCCTTTGCCCATGATGTTCTTCTCCCTGTATGTGTGTCTGCTTTTCTTATAAGGACAGCAGTCTTACTGGATTAGGGTTAGCCCTAATCCACTATAACGTCATCTTCACTTGATTATATGTAGGAAGACCCTTTTTCAAAAAGAGGTCACATTCACAGTACTGGGGGTTAAGACTTCAACGTGTCTTTTTGGGGGATATAATTCAGTTTATCACACATTCCAGTCTGGATGTCTTATTTCTTTTCTTGCTTTAATTACCATGTCTAGAATTCCAGTACAGTGTTGAATATAGGAAGGGAAAAGCATCCAGTCTTTCGCCATTAAGTTTGATGTTAGCTGTGGATTTTTCATAGGTGCCCTTTTCCAAATTGAAAAGTTCCATTCTGTTCCTACTTTGTGTTGAGTGTTTTATCATGAAAGACTGTTGGAATTTGTCATATGCTTTTACTGCACCTCTAGAGATGATCATGTAATTGTTGTCTTTTATTGTATTGATATGATGTAACGCATTGGTTTGAATTTTGGATGTTAAACCAAAAAACTGCATCCCCAGGATAAAATCTTTTTAGTCATGGCATATAATTTTTATATGTTGTTCGATTCAATTTGCTAGTATTTTATGGAGGATTTTGTTTGTCCGTATTCATAACAAATACTAAGCTATTATCTCTGATAATCTGATACCACATTTTTGTGATCTCAGGAACTGAAAGCCCTCCAGCTGTGGCCTGCAGGGAAAAGGGGCCCAGTTTTCTTGGCTGCAGCAGCCTGAGGTAGAGTTTCTGCCTCACTCAGCTGAAAGGAGGGGGAGAACAGTCTTAGTTCAAATACCACGGACTTTCACCTTTGTTACTGAAGTTTCAACAATTTTTCAAACATATATACATCTTATGCTCTTAAGGTCCAGAGGCTTTAACTGGTGGCTCTTTAATAAATTTTGCCAGTTTCACTGGGGAGAGGGCCAGCAGAGCTCCTCATGCTGTCATGCTGGGCATAGATCCTGTAACAACTTCTCTTTAAAAAAAAAAAAAAAAAAATCAGAATTTTAAATAAATTATTTATTTATTTAAATAATTACTTAATTTTTGGGGCTGTGCTCGGTCTTCATTGCTGCACTGGTTTTTCTCTAGTCCGTGGAGAGCAGGGGCTGCTCTCTCGTTGTGGTGTACGGATTTCTTATTTTGGTGGCTTCTCTTGTGGCAGAGAAGGGGCTGTAGGGCGCACGGGCTTCAGTGGTTGCAGAATGTGGGCTCAATAGTTGTGGCTCCCAGGCTGGAGCACAGGCTCAGTAGTTGTGGGGCATGGGCTTAGTTGTTCACGGCCTGTGGGATCTTCCTGGATCAGGGATTGGAATCCAAGTCTCCTGCATTGGCAGATTGATTCTTTACCACTAAGCCATCAGAGAAACCCCTATACATTCTTAATTTGCTAAAATTTATTTAAGTTTGAAGCCAACTTGTAGTATAAAGAATTCATGATATTCTTCAGACCTTGCTGTCCATTGGGTCAAAACTAGTAGCAGATACGACTAAAGTTGAAGGATTATGAAAGTGAATAAGAAAGGCAGGTGCTTGTTACATATGACCACAGTTAAAATTTGCATATAAGGAAAAGGTAAAAGAAGGAGCAAGAGTTGAAAATATTTGATTGTTAAACTGCATTTCTGTTGTTTATGAAATGTTATAAATAATTATAAATTTCTACTCCATTGTAACCAAAGGCATTGAAAGACCTGTAAAATGTAGTGCTTTTTGATATACAGAACATGTATTTGGGAAAATACAGGAGATGTTATTAATACTTCCCTTTTGCTGTTTCAGGAAATGACTGTAGGTGAACATTCCCAGGCTGACACAGGTAACTGTTAATAAGGAAACCGCTAAAAATTCTTGGTTAACCCCAGCAAGCACAGTGATTTAGCAGTGGTGATAGTGAATGAGTCAGTTTGCTGAAAAGTTGAAGGAGAAGATTTAGCAGGTGAATGTATTATCTCTAGGAGAAACTTGGATTCTTGGAATGCTGCTTTAGAGAGTGATTAACTGTTTAATAAAGAAGTATGTATTTTCTCTGTTAATGCACAGATGTGAATATTTCCTTTGAAGGTATTGAGTTATTTAATGGGAAGGAGGCACTTTCAGTGGGTTAAAGTCAACAGTTGACACTTTCTTTGTTTGTAGTATATAAACTGAATGGAACACTACCCTTGTAAGGGGTTAGTGGTATGGAAACTTGTTAATAGAGGATAAACACCTACATTGAAATTCTTTTCTAAGCAAACAAACTTAATTTTCCAGATTCATTCTTCTATTAATGTTGGTTTGGTTTTTCAGAAAATACCAACGATGGGAGCACTGAAGCTGCCATAGCCCTACTGACCATGGGAGATCTGGTGTTGCAGTCAGAGATCAGCCCAGAACAGAGTGATGGTAAGAATAAAAGAGGAGTCCTAACAAAAGAAGAAACCTTTAAAATACAATGTCCAAGAGATTATATTCATATTTGAATATTAAGTGACTATCTGCCTTTTTATATTTGAAGTTAGTGTCACTTTGTTGTTTTTCCAGAAAAGGTAATATGTATGAATATGATCCCTGGGTTGGGAAGCTCCCTTGGAGGAGGGCATAGCAGCCCGTTCCAGTATTCTTGCCTGGAGAATCCCCATGGACAGAGGAGCCTGGCAGGCTACAGTCCATGGAGTCGCAAAGAGTCAGACACGACTGAGCGACTAAGCACACACAAGCGCACGCACACGTGTATTGATCCATCCTGCTTACTTGGCCCTCCAAATGTAGTGGCCTCTATTTCCACATAGTACACTGGGTTTACTAAGGATAATGTGTATGCATGGAGTAGTTACTCTACTGAATCCTCTACCTTTATCATCATAAGTATCATTTGTCAGCTAAGTTCATTGGTCACTGATCACTTTATACATGTTTCTTTGGCAAAGGAGCTGCTGCTTTAGATAGACTTCTCAGTTACATGACAGTCAAATACAGTGTGAAGGGATAGTAGCAGTCATTGAGATTATTTAGACTATTATGTTAGTCTAAATACGTGTCAACCGAGACTTTTAGTATTTTATTTTAGTCTATGGTCTTTACTATCAAAGGACCTTCTACTTTGTGTGAGTGTGTGTGTGTGCGCGTGCGCGTGCTCAGTCATGTCCAACTCTTTGCGACCCTGTGGACTGTAGCCCCCCAGGCTCCTCTGTCCATGGAAGTTTCCAGGGAAGAATACGGGAGTGGGTAGCCATTTCCTGCTTCCCAGGGATCTAACTGTGTCTCTTGCACTGACAGGTAGATTCTTTTCCCCTGTGCCCCCTGGGAAGCCCACTCTACTTTTAAGTATATTTAATGGATAATTATGTTAATAATGCTGCTGTTAATTATTTTAACTGCTGATGAGCGACCTGCCATTGAAGTGTCAGCCTTCTAGGCCCATAACTCTATAGTTATCAGGGAAGTCTCTTGATTTGCGTTCTCTGTAGGACCCCTTTTTCAGTGGGAAAGTATTGCATTGCAATATGTCACAAATGTCTAGCATGTAAAAAACTGGTTTTAAAAAATCATAAATGAAGATAATCCTGTCTTGAAATTCATCTGAGGTTATATAGTTACTGAAAGCAACAAAAAGATTTATTTTTATTTATAATAACAGTTTCAGTCTATAAGAGTTTTTAAACTTAGAACATGTCAAATTGCTTGCATGAGATATGAGGTCATAAATTTAAACTTGGAGCCAGAAAGAGCATACTTTAAAAATAATACAGATATTTAGTTTCTCAAATGTGTTTTACCCATTTTATCATTCCTTCAGTCCTCTCCTTAATGAATTTAATAAATCTTTAACACATTGTTCACTCAAAAAAAAGAAAATATTAGGGACTTCCCTGGTGGTCCAGTGAGTAAAACTCTGTGCTTCCATTGCAGGGGACACGGATTCAGCCCCTGGTTAGGGAACTAAGATCCAACATGCTGGGCAGTGTGGTGGCGGCTGCATTCCCCCGCAAAATATATATATATATATATATAAGAAAATAAAATAGAACTTGGCAGTTGCTGCATGTTGAAGGATTTATTTGGACGTCTATTTGTATTGCACCAATTTTAATTTTCTGGTTTTTCTGCAATAGGAATATGCATACTTCCAGATGCTCCTTCAGTCGCTCAAAGCCATATTCCTTTCAGCCCAGATAATGCAAATCTCAAAAGTGTTCACGAATGCCAGGAGCCTTCTTCACCTGTCCGCAGTACATCTCCATCAGTAGAAGAAAACATGACTGTATTGGATGTGGATAAACAGAATACTAAAGAAGAAATTGGTTTGACAGAAGAAGTAAAGGAAAGCACTACATCATCCAGGTTTATTTTGCTTTATTAAACTATTACTGTTTTTTGAGTTTTACAAAATAAATTGCAGTGTTTAATTAATAAATATATGTAAACCAACCATCAGTTTGGCTAATAACTTTGAGTAATAGTTAACTAAATGTAAAGTGGGCAGTGCTAATTTTTCACCCTTTAAAAGTAAGGATTAGCTGATTTTGATTTTAGTTTAATGGTTTACATATTAAAATGAACCACAATGCATGTTTTAAGCTTTAAAGAAATAGTCCTATGTAAATATAGTCCCTGTTTTACAGACCTGGTCCAGATTCTCTTCCTTTCTCAAAGCTTTTAGATATTTCTACCATGTAATAATTTTATCATTAAGAAATGAACACCCTAAATGATGTAGCTCCTGAGAAGATGGCATTTAACTCTACCAGTGCTGGATAGAGGGAATCAATGTGAGAGAATTTTTCCACAGTTGATCAATTTCTCTTCTCACCTGTTTCTAGGACTACAACTTTTGAAGTGACCAATAATTTGAGAAGGAGAAGTAGATTTGCCAAGCCCAAGCCAAATCTTAAGAAGATTTTAGGGACCAAGAGATTTGGTGCTCATCAGAAAGTTCCTAGTCTGTTTGTAACTAAAGGAGAAGAAGTGGAAATTCAAAGAGGTAAACTTTATTGTTCCCTTAAAAGTTACAAAATTACTTTGTCACAAGAAGTTTTATTGTCATTTCAAATGGGATATTCAGTTGTTGCAATTATTTTAACTTAACTATTAAAAAGTTAAAACATACAGAAAGTAGAATGAGCTATAAAATACCCATAAATCCACCAACTAGTTTCAATAATTGTTACGCTTTCACTATATTTACTTGATCAGACTTTCTCTTTATATATATATATATATATCTCTCTGTGTCTGTTGAATACTCAAGTGTACATTTCTTAGGCATACATGCACGTGGCAGAAAACAAGACAGGACCCAAAAGGGAAAAATTTTAAAAAGTCCTTCCTTTCTTGGTTCCCAGTCCCCTAATCCCATTTCCAGTATCAGTTTTTATTATAGACTTCTAGGAATGCTTTATCTACATGAGCATCTAAATAAGGTGTATGTATATATATACACACACACATATATGTACACACATGTATATTCCTTTCAACAAGAACAAAAATACATGCATATTATACCTACTGTCCAGCATTTCTTGAAAGTGGCAGTTTTGTTGAGATAACTCATACCATACAATTCACCATTTAAAGTGTACAATTTGGGAGTCCCCTGGCGGTCCAGTGGTTAGGACTGCATGCTTCCACTGCAGGGGCATGGGTTCAGTCCCTGGTTGGGGAATTAAAATCCCACAAGCTGTGCATAGCCCCACCCCCACCCCCAAATGTACAGTTCAATGGTTAGTATATTCACCTTTTAGATTTTATAAATAATATATTTCTGCCAACATTCGGTGAGGGTATCAATTTCTCTGCATCCACCCAGACCTTTGTTAGTATTTGTCTCTCTGAGTATAGCTGTCTTAGTGGGTGTGAAGTCCTATCTTGGCGGTTTTGATTTGCATTTTATTTCCCTTTTGACTAATGATGTTGAGTATCTTTTTATGCGCTTATTTGCATATCTTCTTTAGAGAAATGTCTCCCAAGATCCATGCTCATTTTAGAATTGAGTTGTTTTTCATTATTGAGTTCTTTATATGTTAGTGCATTCCATTTTTAAAGATTATTATATTAAAAAAAAGTCTTTCCATATGATTGCATAGTGCTCTTATTCCATTTTTTCAATTTCATTTATTCAATTTTTTCAATGGCCTCACTATATTGTGACTTACATGTTGAACCGTAGTCCCACTTCCTTTTCCATCTGCCCTTCCTACCAAGGTCCCAACCCCTTAGGGAACTAGTGGGAGCAGGAAAAGCAGTGGTAGGCTGCATAGATTGTATTCAGTTCTCTCCATTTGTAGAGGATCTGAATATCTAGCATCATTTTCCCCCTGTTTTGGGGAAAACAATCTGGTATTTTCTTTGAGCCAGCAGTGCCTGTGATTCAGTTAGTAAATTCGTTCATTTGGCTTGAGCAGTACCCAGAAGATCTCTTAGTGTGCAGGGTCCAGTTACCTCTTTATATAGACGTCATTGTCTTCCCATTTGTGACATTATTCTTTACAGATCAGCTCCCTCCCCAACACTTCCCCTAGGGTGCAACCAGCCAGACCTCATGAGTACCTTTCTCTAAACTTACTCTTTGTATGTGTGTTTCTGATTATACTGCTGTTACAATAAAGTAGAAATAATAGTTGTTGGTGAAGGACAGGGAAGCCTGGCGTGCTGCAGTCCGTGGGGTCTCAAAGAGTTGGACATAACTGAGCGACTGAACTGAACTAATAATTGTTGTGGCTGCCAGGAGTGAAATAGGTGCAGTGCAGATTCATTAATTATCTCATTTATGTTAAAAAGTGTAATTGGCCCAGACCACCTTTCTGCCATGTGTAAAAACTTGGTTTTTGGATTAAGAGAAGTTTGGAAGAGCCACTGTATAGTGATCTTTGAAAAAATATATTTCTGATGTGGAGATTTTGACTTTACTATTTTGCAAAGTCTATGTTTTAAATGTGTTTTTTATTTAAGACTCTGAGAAAAATGCTTCTCAAGAAACAGAATTAGAAGATAAAAACCTTGGATCGGTTACAGCAGCAGAGAGTGCAGAGCAGAGCAAAGTGGCATCTGTACATGGTGTTGAAGAAACCAGTATTTCACAAGAAACACACCTAACTGAAAGGTAAAAGAGGAGAGATGTTCTGGGATTTGCTTCATATTCTGCATCAACTATGACCATAAGCGGTAGCTATAAAAATTTGTTCTATTGCATTTAGTATATCTTAAAAGTTGGAAAACCATTAAATGAGATGAACCTTGACATACCAGCTCTAAATATTCTTCTGTGGCTGTCTCCTTGATTTCAGAGATATACTAACCTGTTTTTCAGAGGTGAAGAGCAAGAAGGGCGATCTGAAGAAGTTCCGATATCATCAGTTGCTCCAGCTGTTTCTTCTGAGTCAGGGCCCCACACACTCGGTTTGGGCATGGGTCTTGGTGAGAGCTCTGTTGAAGAGGCTCTGGGAAAGGACTTTAATGGAGACCCTGTGCTTACACTAAATGTGCCAAAGGTAAAAGAATGTAAAATATAACAGGGAGTGACTAGCTAGTTGTAATTTACACACAATAAACTTCACCCTTTTTAGTGTATAATTTGACAAATTTTGATAAACATATATCGTTATATAACTGATACATAAACAATTCCATCACTTTCAAAATTTTCCAGTGTCCTTTTCTAGTCACTCCTTTCTCTCTACCTCCAGCTTCTGACAGCCACTAATCTTTTCTTCTTTCCCTATAATTTTGCGTTTATGAGAATGTATGTGGTAGAATTTTTATTGAGTGTGTTTTTAGTCTCTGGAACATAGAGATAAAATAACCAATGGTTAGCTTTGTGTACAAGCTTTAAAAAAGGAAGTGTTTTGTACAGAGAGAATTGTTGCTTCAAGTTCCCATAGTTATTCTAATGTGCATCCAGCCCTGAGCAAATCCTTAATCTGAAAGAACAAGTATGAATTAGCCACGTGAAGGAAGAGGAACATGTACGAAGAACAAGTGTGAAATAGCATGACATGCTCAGGGACTATATATATAGTTGTGAGTGGGATATAAATGAGAAAAGTGCTTAGAGATAAAGTTAGGCAGCTTGGGGACATATCATAAAAGGAGTTTTTATGGCTTGCTAAGGAGTTTGGGTTATATCCAAAGTTACAGAATTTTCCCCTACTGCCCAATTTTTTTAATTTTTACTTTTTATTTTAAAATAATTTCAAGTTTAGAGAAAAGTTGCAAGAATCTGACACAGAAATCTGTTAACGTTTTGCCTCATTTGCATGCATTCCTGGCTGTAAACATTACTCTCTCTCTGTGTTGCTCTCCATCTTGGTAGATACTTTAAAAAAAGCCAAACCTTTTGAAAGTAAGCTGGAGTCCAAGCTAGTTTGCAATCTGGATTTCTTTTATTGCTTCCTCATTATAGATTCAAGTTAAGTGTCTTTTGGCAAGAGTTACTATGTAGGTGATGTTTTACTCTGTGTTGCAGTCCATGGGGTTTCTAAGAGTCAGATACAGCTGAGTGACTGAACTGAACTGATCGTATCAGGGGACACATAATGTCAGTTTATCCCATTATTGGTGATACTAACTGATCACTGGGGTACCCGCCAGATTTCTCCGTTATAATAGCACCTTTTCCATTTAGTAATTTAGTTTGCATTGATGATTCTTGCCTTAATCAATTAACTGACATTGTTGGTTGCAAAATGAAAGTTTCAGGATCTTAAGCAGTGGAGAATTATAATTGGAATTGCATTTTAGAGAAAACAGTGTTTACAGTTTTGTGGAAAACTGATTGGATGGAGCCATGCTGGAGGCAAAGAGACCAGTTTGTTTCCATGTACATGTCACCTCCTGATGGTGTGGTGGCTGCTGAGATGGGGATAGAGAGAAGGTTGAGGGTTTTGTGTCTCCCTTTTCTGTTACTTCAAAAATCGTTTCATATTCCACACATACTTAACAATTTATTCATAATTGCTTTGTGTATATATGTGTGTTTATTTAAATGAATCAACATTTTATTGGTACATCTGAAAGTTTCAAAACACCTGAAAAATTCTCTGCTTAGATTAGCTAAGTTGTTGAGTTTTGAAACAATAACTGTTCACATTGTCAGGAATTCTTTTTAAAACTTAGATTTGGTTAACCTTACTCTTTTAATTTTCTGTGGCAGTGTATACCAACTAATATTCCAGAAGTCCAGCAAGAGAATGTAAACAATCTTCAAGATCTAACAGGTATGATAATCTGCTTCAGTGGTATTGTAGAGCTTAATAATATGTTTTTTACTTACTCCCCATTTGACTATAGAAAAAAAGAAAAAGAAGTTTTGTTGGTCTATGATGATCTTAAATTTTTTTAAAAAAAGACACTTGAAATATTTTGTATATAAGCTTTGTTATTCAGAATTATAAATCTTATAAAAAAAGAATTGTAAATCTTCTCAATAGAGAATCATATTTATCCTTTATGAAATTACTTTTTATTTACTTATTTCTTGAGGGGTGTAATTTAGTTTTTTTGTGCTTTTGGATAAATTATCATGAAACTTTTTAGAAATGAAATAAATGAGTGATTTTCTGTCATTTCATGGTTCAGCTTTTCATTTCTAACTTTTAAACTTTGATAGTCAATCTAGTTAATGTACATCAGGATGGTGAGGATGAACAAGCTTTCATTTTAACTCTGGTGGAAATCCCAACCCATGCAGTAGAAGAATATGCTGATAGCACCATGCAGTTAATGCCAAATCCTTTATTGCCGGCGCCCATATTGGTCAAATCAGTGAATACAAAAGAAAGAGAAGACACGAGGTAATGAATCATCTGACCTGCTTCTGCTAGGAGGAAGGGGTGGTTTGTGAATTGAGTAGTATTGATTGAACAAGCCATTCACCAACCTTATTTGTAATTGTCATGGGGATCTTATTTAGTAATTATGTGATAAGTTAGAGAAAAATTACTGATTTTGTATCTGATAAAGTTGCCATTTAAATGTATGATACTTTGTGTGAAACTTTGTTGGTATTTTAAGTATTTTGAAAGCTAAAAAAAATTAGCAGTGTGGATCATAAAATATCATGTGTTAAAGATGTGGCTACATTGTATACATTTACATAAATTTTAAATACTGAAATAAATATACATTCACAGAAATTTACAAAAATAGTACAACGAGGGTGCACTTTAAAGTATTTGTGATACTTATTTTCTTTGCTGTAAAATTCTTAAGCTGTATTTTAATAGTCATTGGTTAAGATGCCTAATTGTCTTATCAAGTAACATCTGAAATTGAATGAAGCCTTTCATATTAGGAAGAAATATTTTAGACTAAAATTTAACTTTACTGACAAAACATTTTATGCCTCAGATTTAATTCAATATTATGGAATTTAAGTTGTGAGCTTTTAAGTATGAATGGAGCCGAAAACTAACGTTTTTTGTGGCCGTGGCCATGTATATATATATTAGTTACTTAGAAGTTTCTTTGGCAGTTTTCTTGAGAGTAGCTCAGCCTTTAACATCATTAAGTAATTGATTTACTGTGTGTGTATTTTCTATGCAGTAGCAGTTTTCCAGTAACCTCAGTTGGTCAAGATGACATGTGTTTATCTAATTCTGAAAGAGATGATTCAGAAAAGTCTGCTGCTAATTTGGATCTTGTATCTAGGAAGAGATATCATTGTAGCCTTGATGAAAGTGACCATGTCCCTCCTGCCAAAAAAACTTCACTCACTTCCATAGATGATTGTCAAAAATATACCTCTGAGGTAAGATGGCATCATTAAACAAGTAAGATGGCCATATTAATGGACCTATTTCTGTTCTTCCTTTAGATTCTTTATATAAACATAGTTCTAATAGTTTCTACCATAAATAATCCAGATAAAACTGGTTTTGGACTTTTACTTTCAACTAGTTCTAGGTGAAAATTGACGGATGTTACTCAGGAAACCCATTCCCAGTTCATTGTCATTGGCTAAAGATAAGAGTGAAAGCATCATACAGATCTGGATTTTGGCTGTACCAGTTAAGAGCTGTGGAATCTTAGGAACGATACTGAATGAGTTCCCCATTGTGTGAAATGGCAATAGTGATATCATTACGGGGGTGTGTGTGCACGCGCAGGCGCTCAGTCATGTCTGACTCTTTGCAACCCCTTGGGCTGTAGTCCGCCAGGTTCCTCTGTCCATGGGACTTTCTAGGCAAGAATACTGGAGTGGGTTTCCATTTCCTTCTCAAGGGTATCTTCCCATCCCAGGGATCAAACCCGCGACTGTTGAGTTCCTGAATTGGCAGGCGGATTCTTTACTACTGGCGCCACCTGGGAATATCATCACTGCCATTATCATAATGCTTAAAGCTTCCCATTGCTCTTAGGAATAAAACCAGAACCTCTAAGGCCCTGTTTGTTCATTTGGTTGTTTTCTGTGTCTCATCTCATCTTGTGCTGGTCTCTGCCTTACTAACTGCATTGGCCATTTTTCAGTTTCTTGAGTACACCATATTTCTTCATGTTCCAGGGCATTTCTTTTGCTGTCTCTTCTTTTTGAAATGTTTCCTTGCAAAATACACAGACTTCTTGAGCTCAATCATAAACCTCAGGGATGCCTGACAGTACTGTGCGGACTCAGTTACTGGCCTCTGTGTTGTAGGTTTGTTTAGCACCCTCTCCGTTTTTGTTTCTGATACTCATCATAAGGTACTACACTGTGGGAAGATTAGAATCTATATTCTCAAAAGGATGGTTGAAGACCAGTAGTCCTTAGATTATAGCTGACAACAGAAGTGGTGTATTCTTCTATATCTAATAGTTTAAAAAATGGTATTCCAGAATAATTTTTAATTTCTTTTAGTATGTGTAAAGTTGAACACCTTTTCATATACTTAGGGCTTCCCTTGTGGCCCAGCTGGTAAAAAATTTGCCTGCAATGCAGACCTCGGATCAGTCCCTCTGTTCAGAAGATCCCCTGGAGAAGGGAAAGGCTACCCACTCCAGTATTCTGGCCTGGAGAATTCCATGGACTGTATAGTCTATAGGGTCACAAAGAGTCGGACACAACTGAGTGACTTTCACTTCACTTCATATGCTTAAGATCCATTTTATTTCCTTTCCTGTGACATGACTATATTCTTTACCCTTTTTTTCAATTTGGTTTGTTGATCTTTATCTTATAGATTTAGAGGAACCGTCTATTTTGAATATTTGTGATATGAGTTGCAAATTTATTTTTCTCAGGTTGCTGTCTTTTTTTTTTGGCTGCGCTGGGTCTTCGTTGCAGTGAGGGGGCTTTTTCTAATTGCAGCTTGCATAGGGCTTCTCTAGCTGTGGTGTGCAAGCAGAGCTGCCATGCACATGAGCGTCCCTGTGGGATCTTAGTTCCCTGACCAGGGATCGAATCCTCAGCCCTTGCACTGGACCACCAGGGAAGTTCCTTCAGGTTGTTGTCTTTTAATTCTACTTTTTGTGATTTTCTTCTGGAGACTTTTTTGCTTAACTTTTTAATATGACAGTCTCGAGACATTTAAAAAGGTAGTTGTTGTCCAGTTGCTCAGTCGTGTCCTGCTCTTTGCAACCCCATGGACTGCAGCACACCAGGCTTCCCCGTCCTTCACTGTCTCCTGGAGTTTGCTGAAACTCATGTCCACTGAGTCAGTGATGCCATCCAACCATCTCATCCTCTGTCATCCCCTTCTCCTTTTGCCTTCAGTCTTTCCCAACATCAGGGTCTTTTCCAATGAGTCGGCTGTTGACGTCAGGTGGCCAGAGTTTTGGAGCTCCAGCTTCAGCATCAGTCCTTCCAATGAATGTTCAGAGTTGATTTTGTTTGGGATTGACTCATTTGATCTCCTTGCAGTCCAAGGGACTCTCAAGAGTCTTTTCCGGCACCACAGGTCGAAGGCATCTGTTCTTCGGTGCTCAGCCTTTTTTATTGCTAGTGTAGTGTATCCCTATGTATCTGTCATCCAGTTTCAACATTTTGTCAGCATTCTATGCAGACATTGTTTCATTTTATTTTAAAAGTATATTTAATGGCATGGAAAAAAGACCATAGCATATCATTATATGCAAAATTATGCCACCAGTTTATAATATGCTGTTTAACAAATGACGGGCTTCCCAAGTGGCTCAGTGGTAAAGAACCTGCCTGCCGGTGCAGGAGACGCAAGAGACTTGGGTTCTATTCCTGGTCGGCAAGATCCCCTGGAGAAGGAAATGGCAACCCATTCTAGTATTCTCGCCTGGAAAATTCCATGGACAGAGAGGAGCCTAGCAGGTTATAGTCTGTGTAGTCGCAAGGAGTCAGACATGACTGAGCAAAGCACACATGTTTAAAAATGATAGATGTACTTTGGAGTGACTAAATCTTAAAAAAAGGATGTATAGTGTCTGTTGGGCCTATTTGAGAGTTTTATTTTCTAAAAAGTCGAAGTTATAATTTCAAATTCTAGAATGTATATACATTGCACTTAGATATGCAGACGATTTTTATTTTTCTGTAGTCAAACTTATTAGTCTTTTGGGCAATTCCCTGATGGTCCAATGGTTAAAACTTGGCGCTCTCACTGCTAGGACCCAGGTTCAATTCCTGGTAGGGGAACTGATATCCTGCAAACTCAAAAAAAAATTTTTTTTTTTTTTTAATTAGTCTTTTTATGTATGCCTGTGGAGATTATGTTATACACTGAAAGTCTACCTTGAAATTGATATAAATTCTTCTAATTAATATCATTGATATGTTTAGAATTTATTTTGGTTTTAAGAACAGTGGAACCAAGTTAATTTTCCCCAGATACCTGTTTGTCCCAGCATCATTTATTGAAGAGCTCATCTTTTCTCCACTGATTTAAAATTCCACTTTTGGGGACTTCCCTGGTGGTCTGGTGGTTAAAACTCCATGCTTCCATTGCAGGAGGCATAGGTTCAGTACCTGGTTGGGGAAATTAGATCCTGTGTGCTGCACCGCAAAACCAAAAAATAAAATAAAGGTGTAGTTTTGAAAAAAAAATTAAAAATTAAATTCCACTTTTGTCAGATATTAAAGTCCCATAAATATTTGGGTATATTCCCAAATTTTCCTTTCTTCTGCATTGATTTACCTATTTGTTCTAGGGCCAGTTTCACACTGTTTTAAAATCATTGTAGCTTTTAGGTGCTTTAATATCTTAAAGGAACAGTCTGTTCTCCTCCCTGACCCCCAATACAATTTTCTCCTTTTTCCAAGATCTCCCTAGTTGCTTATTATGTTTTAAAGTTTATATTAATGTTAGCATTTGCTTATCTGGAGCTTAAAAAAAAAATCCTGTTGGTGCTTGTGTTAGGGTTATGCTACGTTGATGGATTAACACAGAGAAAACTGACATCATAAATGTGATGCTGAATGTACCTATCCAGAAACACTGTGTCTTTCCATTTCTTTAAGACTTCTTTTGTGTCTGTCTCTTAATGGTGTTTTACGTTTTTCTTCATTTAAATCTGGCTTATTTCCTCCTGGGCTGTATCTAAGAATTTCATCCTTTTTTGTTGTTGTTGCTGTTATCATTAAAATTAAAAGTTCTTTGAATCTAGAATGCTTTACTGAATTCCCCTCATTGTGTGTAATATTTTTTCAGTTGGTTCTCTTGAGTTTTCTAAGTAAACAGTTATATCATCTGCAAATATAATTTTAATTCTTCTCTTCTACTTTTTACACCTTGAATTTCTCTTTTTCTAATTATATTCGCAACTATAACTTTAAAAAAATCAGAAAAACAGTCCTGATATTGGACATCTTTTTCTTATTCCTGACTTCAGTGGTAATACTTCCAGTGTTTATGAAATGGGATGCTGGCTTTTGGACTGCAGTAGTTAATATTTTGTTAACAAAATACCTGTCTATTCAATTTATGTGTTTGTTTTTTTTTTCCCAAGAGTGATACTATTTCATGCTTTGCCTGCAAATAGAGAGATGATGCTATTTTTCTCTTCAGATTGGTTGATTTGTATTAATGTTTTAAAATACTGAATCATCTTTACATTCCTGAAACAAACTTTTTGGCTGTGCCAGATTATGAGATGTTGGTCCACCAACCAGGGATTGAACCCATGCCCTAGGCAGTGAAAATGTGAAGTCCTAATGGCTGGGCTGGAGGGGATTCCCAAACTCTGTTTGATTATGATGTTTTAGTCTTTTGATGTGCTGCTAAATTATGCTGGTAATACTTGATTTGATATTTTTTCACTGATGTAAAACTGCTTAGTTGGATCAATATTACGTTTGATTTGTAAAAGGCATTTGTTTTCCTCTTCTGTTATGCTACAGAATAATTTAAATAGTAGCTGCAGTGTTTGATAGATGTTTGATAGAAACATCTATCATAATGATTTCATAATGTTTGATAGAAATGTTTGATAGAAATCCTCTGAAACATGTCTGACCCTAGTGCTTTGTAGGCGATAACCGATTTTCTAAGTAGAAAGGAGGACTTTCCTGGTAGTCTAGGGGTTAAGACTGCACTTGCACTGTGGGAGGTGATGGTTCATTCCCTCGTCCAGAAAGTTCTACATGCCTTGCAGTGCAGCTAAAAAAGTGGGGGGGAAAAAAAGGTTTTTTTTTCTAAAGAAAGGAAATAAAATCAATTTTGACAACTATAATTTTTTTAAAAATTTTCTTAAAACAGGTGTGTTCAAAGGAATTAACAAATGTTTTGGAGGAAACAGGTGAGTGAAATGATTGCATTTTGCGTAGTACCCCTCATAAGTATCATTTAAATTTGGGATAGAAGATGAGTCTTGTTCATTTTTCTCTAAGAATCAAGCCTTTATTATTAGAGGGTGGTTTTTTTTTTTTTTTGGTCTGAGATCTTAGGTTTAGCACTTTGATAGCCCTGAAAAGCTATTTTCATCCTATATTTAATAAAAAACCGTGTAACTCCAGGATTTCCTGTAGAAGCTCAACAGGTAACATTGAACGAATTGGAAAGCCGTGTGTAAGGGAGTCTCTGTGGGTCCTTAGTTAGCCTTGCCCTTGTTTGTGTTTAGTTAATTTGTGTTGAGGTGCAGTTGGTTTCAGTGCTGTGTCACTCTGCGGTGCAGCGCAGTGAGTCTGTTACGCGTATACAGATCTCCACTTTCAGATTTTATTCGCATGCAGGTCATTACAGAGTGCTGAGTGGTGTTCCCTGTGCAGTGCAGTAGGTTTCTATTGGTTATCTAGTTCTATGTATAGTAGTATGTATATGTCAGCCCCAGTCTCCCAGTTTATCCCACCCCCATTCCTCCTTGGTAAGCATGAGTTTATTTTCCACATCTGTGACTCTTATTTCTGTTTTGTAAATAGGTGCATTTGTAGATTGCACGTATAAGTGATACCATGTGATATTTGTCTTTCTGTGTCTGACTTCACTCAATATGACATCCCTAGGTCCATCCATTTTGTGGCAAATGGCATTATTTCATTCCTTTTAATGGCAGAGTAATATTCCATTGTATATAGGTACCGTATCTTTGTCTGTTCCTCCATTGATAGACATTTAGGTTGCTTCCATTTCCTGGCTATTGTAAATAATGCTGCAGTGAACATTGGGGTACACATTTTTTCAAATTGCAGTTTCTCTGGGTATATGCCCAGAAGTGGGATTGCTGAATTATATGGTATCTCTATATTTTGTTTTTTAAGGAACCTCCATAATGTTCTCCATAGTGGCTATACCAATTTACATTCCTACCGACAGTATAGGAGGTTTCCCTTTTCTCCACACCCTCTCCAACATTTATTGTGTGTAGATTTTGTGGTGATGGCCATTCTGACATTAGTTTTACCCTTTGATTAGAAAGTGATAACTTTTTCATTTTACTAGTTCAAGAAATATTTATGGAGAAGGCTTTTCTAAGTCAAAATATCGATATATTGATATAAGTATTTTATATCTGAACATAGAAGCTGTTCCACAGCTTTTACCCATTATAATATGCCTGGGACATCCCTGGTGGTCCAGTGCTTTGGAATCTGCTTGCCAGTACAGGGGACACAGGTTCGATCCCTGGTCTAGGAGGATCCCACATGCTGAAGGGCAGCTAAGCCTTGCACCACAACTACTGAAATCCAGGCAGTCTAGAGCTTGCATGTGACACCTGCTAAGCCCAAGTGCCCTAGAGCTTGTGCTCTGCATTGAGCGGCCACCACAGTGAGAAACCTATGTGCTGCAACTAGAGAGTAGCCCCTGCTTGGCACAGCTAGAGAAAGCCTGCACGCAGCAACAAAGACCCAGTGCAGCTGAAAATAAAATAAATAAAATTTAAAAAAAATTCCTAATCGTCCAAGTAACTTGACTCATTTTTAATTTAGCTTACCAAAGTAGGTTCACGATAGAATAATCATGGGTTTTCTTCAGATATTGCAGTATAATTGAATATTAATTTCAACATATGTGCTTACCATTTTTATCTTTTTTGAAGGGGAGTCTTACAAGGGACAGGATATCTTCCCTACCTCAGGAAGCATACAGACAATTTCAGAACCTCAGAAAGAGCAACTTGAACCCACTTCTCAGAGTATCAGATCTGGATCTTTTGATAAAATAACAGATACACAAGAAAAGAATGCATCTCAGTTACCTCAGGATGAGATAATGGTGTCTGATAAGGAAGAAAGAACTTGTGCTGCTTCTGAGTCTGAACAAATGGGTAGCATCACATCGTCTTCAAAAACCCCACTAACCAGGTATCATGAGAAAATCTTTAATGTTTCTTTCTCTCCACATTTTGCTCTCAGTGGATAAATTAAACCTATATGGAATAGGTGTAACATGTATAAAGACTAAGTCCAGTACTAAGGATGGTGTTGTGTGAACATACCTCTCTGTCACTAATACAAAGGGAGTAGGTGTCATCAAAGGAAATAGAGTTAATACCAGACACTTTCAGAGGACATTCCATATGACAAGAGCTTAACTTTCAGGTAAGGGCTTCCCTCATAGCTCAGTCAGTAAAGAATCTGCCAGCAATGCAGGAGACCCAGGTTTGGTTCCTGGGTTGTGAAGATTCTCTGGAGAAGTAAATGGCAACCCACCCCAGTGTTCTTGCCTGGAGAATCCCATGGACAGAGGCGCCTGGCAGGCTATAGTCCATGGGGTCACAAGAGTCGGACACGACTTACCAACTAAACGACAGCCATGACTTTAAGTACTGAAACTTTGACTTTTTAGATAGAAGATCTTTAGAATTTAGGATTGCACACTTTCAGATTGTTCATGCTTATTATTTTGATAATTATTTATTCTACCACACAGTAGCTCCCAGTGCAGATGTAGATGGTGTGAGACATAGGGCTGCCATGAGAAGTGGTCTGGAAGTTGTTTCATTGAAATCCCAGATAACGTGTGCATTTCTCTCCCTTGTGGCATACCACAGAGGTCAGCTCTCGCTTTCTCCCTGTAAGAGTAAGTGTGGAATTTAAGCCCAAACCAGCTTCTCCCACATTATTTCCTCTTACTAGAAACAAGTCTGCTGGGTTATGGACATCTGCTGGCTTAGCAGCAGCATTCAAATCATTAATGTGGTGTTGGTGAATTGAAGAGGGGAGGATATGTACCAGTCTCCACTAAAGGAAAGTGGGAGGAAGGACATATATAACTTGAAAAAGCATATTTAACAAACCTGTTCTCTTTGTTATATAAACTACATCTTTTCTGGAATTAGGAATGTGCTTAAAATAGTCATGGGAGTTTGGGTTAAACCAGTTGAGAAGCAGTGTTTTAGAACAAGGGTTCTATAGAGCATTACATAGTATATTGTGATTATATAATCATATATACATAAACAAATAAGCATGCTCTGTTGCGATAAACTTAATTATAGAATTGGTTGGTGGACTGCATTTGGCATGTAGATCATAGCTTGCTGGCCCCTACTCTGGAGTCTTCCTACTCAAAATGTGGTCCTGGAACCAATAGCAGGGACATCATTTGAGAACTCAATAGAAATACAGAACTCAGGCCCCACTCCTCATCAACTCAGTTGGAATCTTCGTTTTAATAAGCTCCGCAGGCGATTTGTATGCACGTCTAAGCTTGATAAGTGCTACTCTAGAGAAAGCTTTGGCCTCCGTCACAAGTGTGCGTCACGGCACAGTGGTTCTCAGTACCTGGTGGTATCAGCGCTTCCAAGATGAGCCACTCATGTGGTATCACATGTGCCAGTTTAGCATTCATGGAAAGAAGTTGGTATTAAGAGTGTGTCTTTCTGGGACTTCCCTGGCAGTCCAGTGGTTAAGACTCCAAACTTCCAATGTAGGGAGCGTGAGTTTGATCCCTGGTGCAGGAACTAAGATCCCAATGGCTGGGCAGCAGGGCAAGAGAAAAAAGTTTAATTATACAGGTATTGATGTTGTCCTATAAAATTTTGTACATTCCTGCTTTTAGTTTCTTTACTATAATTGCCTATGAAAAATTTAGTGACTTTAAAAAAAATAAAAGAATGTGTCTTTCTGGATATTCTTGAATATCTTTACATTTGCATTTCTAGACCTGGCAGAAGACCCCTGGGATTTTTGTCTTTAATATGTTCAAAGAATAGCTTGGACTCTGATGAACCTACGCAGGTTCATAGTAAGAAACGCCTAAAACCTGTTATACCTGTATCAAGACAAAATTTGAAAAGATCTAATCTGCCTAGTGTAAGCCAGAAAAAAACTCAAGAGTCCTCTGATGTTCCATCTCGAAGTGTTGTTGACAATACTCAACCTACGAATAATGATAGTTCAGCAACTCAGGTATGTGATAACTGTTCTTTATTTATTTGTATAGAATGGATTGGTTATCAGATTCAACTAGGAAAGACATGGTAATTGCTTTCTTCATCTGGATGTCAGAAATTATTGCAGAGCAACTCCAATCCATCTCCTCCCTATCCTCCCCTACTTATTGGAAGAAGATAAGGTGCTGAATTAGAAAGTTATAGCTAGTTTAGTACAGAGCCATTGAAATAACCATAAATGAACACTTAATTGCCAGTCCTTTACTGCAAAGATCCTTCTGACCTTTTGGCTCCTTTTGTGGAAGCAAAATAAAGCAGTGCTTGCATTTTATTTCCTTGAGGAGAAATGTCCTGACACCTACAGGAATTCAAGGAACAGTTAAATTAAAATTTGCTTGCATGTTTCATTTCTGTGCATTCTAAAGCAAGTACTAGGGCAGAAAAATCTGGGAACTTATATCAAATACTTTGGAAGAATATTGGGGTAACTTATCTCAACAAAGAAAAGGCTGGTGACTATTATTGGATAGCATGGATCCTCAAATGAAAGAGTATTTTTGTAAAGAACATGTTTAACATTTTAAAAGTATTTTATATTATTTGCTACAATTATATTCTGAGACCAGAATTTTATGAGTCTTTATTATTGTTGCCAAATTACTTTGGAGAATAGTAATTACCAAGTGTAACAGTGCCAGTTTGGCCACATCCTTACCAGCCTGAGATGTTACTCTTCAAAATATACTTGTTTTTCTTATTTAATATACTGGTGGAGGAGTGGAAATGTAATTTCATTTTCTAAAACTTATTTATTTATTTATTTCTGGCTCTGCTGGGTCTTGCTGCAGTGTGAGAGCTTTCTCTTGGAGGCAACCAGGGCCTACTCCATGGTTGCTGTGTGTGGGCTCCTCTTGTTGTGGAACCTGGGCTCCAGAGCGTTGACTCGGTAGTTGTGACACATGGGCTTAGTTGCCCCAAAGCATTTAGGATCTTCCCAGACCAGGGATTGAACCCATGTCCCCTGCATTGGCGGGCAGATTCTTAACCACTGGACCACCAGGGAACTCCTGTCATTTCAATTTTAAAATTTGCATTTTTTCAGTTATTAGTGAGTTGGTTTTTTCCCCCCATATATTTACTAGATTCTGTTTCTGTCTCTTTTTAAATTGCTTTTGTTTTGTTTTGTTTTTTGCTGATTTATAGCTCTTGGAATCTCAGTAGTTTTCTTTTGTATGAGATCTTTACATGCATGTAAATAAGCCACATACCTTTTAACTCTTTACTACAAGTATTTTTTCCAAGTTTATTTACTTTTTAAAATTTTGTTACACGAACTTTAAAATGTTTAGTTAAATCTATTACTCATTTCTTGGTAAGTTATTAAATTACTTTTATGATTAAAAGTTTTTCTCCAGAGGTATAAAATTTTGAATAATCAGTTTTAAAACTTTAACTTTAGTCATGGTTATTGACTTTGGTGTATAGGGTGAGGCAAGCATTTAATCTAAATATTATCTTCAAATTGCTACTTTGTTTTTTTTTACTAACATATTCCACATGTTTTAAAATGCATAACTTACAAAAGAGAGTTTATAGTAAAATAGTTCCCACATCTGTCCTTTAGCTTTGTAATTCGTCCCTTCTGCAGGTATGTGGTATTATCAGATTTTGGTTTACTTTTCCAGAGACATTTTAATATATACAAATATAAACATTTTTCTTCTTTTTTTATATAAATAATGGCATATCACCTCTTCTTCGCTTTTCTTGTGTAGCAGTGTGACTTGGAGACATTACAAAACAGTAGATAAAAGGCTTCCTCTCTCTTGCTCTCTCTCTCTTTTTAAAAAAAAAAAAATTTATGTATTTGGCTGCACCAGATCTTTGTTGCAGCATGCGGGATCTTTAGTTGTAGCATGCAAACTCTTAGTTGAAGCATGTAGGAACTAATTCCCTGACCAGGAATTGGACCTGGGCCCCTGCATTGGGAGCACAGAGTCCCAGCCACTGGACCATCAGGGAAGTCCTTTGCTCTGTTTAAAAAAAAAATTGAATTATTAACTTTTTATTTTGAGATATTTATAGATTATCATGGAGTTTTAACATGCAGTTATAAACAACTATACGGAGGGATCCCATCTACCCTTCACACAGTTATCCCCAGTGGGAACATCTTAATGAAACTCTCCTCCAGTATCACAACCACCATAGTGACGTTACGACAGTCAAGAGACAGAACAGTTCTGTCACTGGAGGGACCTTTCGTTTAGCCCTTTTACAGACACGCCCACTTCCCGGCCACCCCCACCATCTCTATTTCCTGGCATCCTGGTTTGCAGTAAATGTGTCTTTCTGGGACTTGCCTGGTGGTCCAGTGGCTGGGACTCTGTGCTTCCAATGCTGGGGGGCCCTGGTGCGATCCCTGGTCGGGGACTGGATCCCGCAGGGCACAGTTAAGAGTTCTCATGCTGCATCTGAAGATCCTGTGTGCCGTAACTAAGACTGGCTGCAGCCAAATAAGTAAGTAAAATAATTGTGTATTCCTCTTTTAAAAAGTGTGTCACCCCAAGAACGTTTTATAAATGGAATCATGTATTTGGGATTGGTGTCTTTTCAGTAGTGAGTCATCCAGATGGTTTTATGTATCAATAGTTTGTTCCTTTTTACTGCTGGATAGTATTTCATAGTATGGATATACCAGCTTTGTTTATCCATTTAGCCACCAAAGGACATCTAGGTGGTTTTCAGAGTTTGTTATTATAAATAAAGCTGTGAACTTCTGCGTGCAACTTTTTGTGTGGACATAAATTTTCCTTTTTTTTCAGTAATAAGTGCCCTCATTGTTTTTAATGATTATGTAATATTCCATTGTTTGGGTGTACCATAGAGTGATACTGGTCTCACACATAGGCATTTAGATTATTCCTAATTATAACAACTCATTTATAAGTAGGCCATTTTTCACATTTAAAGGTTAAATTCCTAGAAATAGAATTGCTGGTCTAAAGGAATAATTATTCTTTTGACAGACATTGCCTGATTATTCTCCGTAGGGATTATATCAGTTTCAGTTCTTAGCAGCAATGGATGAGAGAGCCTTTTCGCTCACAGTAGTATATTATTAATGTTCATTTTTTGTCTTCTTCATAGATTTAATGTGATATAGGTTGCAGTTTTTTGTCCCTCTGTGGCATTTATCTTTTGATTTTGTATATGGTGGTTTGTGCCGTGAGATATTTTTTATTTTTATGGACATGAATCTGTCAGTCTGCTGTGGTTTGTGGCTTTCATGTCCTTCCTTCACACTCTCTCCCCCACCCTAAGATTATAAACCATTTTCCTATGGTACTTTACAGTAGATTTTTTAAAAATTGATTTTGTTTTTGGCTAGGCTGGATCTTCGTTGCTGCATAGGGTTTTCTCTCGTTGCGGCGACGGGGGCCGCTCTCTGGTGGTGGAGTGTGGGCTTCTCCTTGGGCCGAGCCCTCGGTGCCCGCACGGGCTTAGAGGGCGCAGCTTCAGCTGGCCTGGTGCGTGGGCTCATGGTTGCCGCGTGCAGGCCTGGTTGTCCCGCGGCATGTGGGGTCTTCCTGGACCAGGGGTTGAGCCTGTGTCTCCTGCATTGCAGGTGGATTCTTTACCACTGAGCCACCAGGGAAGCCTCTGTGGTCAATTTTTTAAAATGTTTTTACGATTAAGTTTATTGATCCATCTAGAACTTGTAATGGTGAAGTATAATAGGTCTGATTTCGTTTTTGTGAGATAGTTATACAGTTGTCCAATATTATTTATTGGATTATCCACCTTTTCTCAGTTTTTTTGGGAAATATCAGTTTTATCAGATACTGAATTTCCATCCATATGTGTTAGGGATATTTCTAGTCTTCTATTTTGTTGATATTCATGTCTGTTCCTGTGCCAATACCATGCCATCTTAATTTTTCTAGATTTATAAGTATGCTAATTTTTGATAGAATTGCTTTGATTTGTGATATTTCCTTATGTACTGTTCTGTTTCATGGGTCCTGTTTTGGTCATTAAAATGTTTTCATTTCGATTTAATAGTATATTTTCTATATTATTAATTTTTTTCACAGAAATTTGAATGAAGTAATAAACATGTACACTACAGTTAATCTAGTTATGTCTAGTATATTTGCTGATTTTAATTTTATTATAACTAATGCTGCAAAGCTGATCTCTTACTATGTTTAGGATTATTTCCTTAATATAACAGCACAGAAATTAAATTATTGAGTCAGTGAGTATAAACATATTTAAAGCTCTTATAGTGGTAAAGAATCTGCCTGCCAGTGCAGGAGACACAGGTTCTATTCTGGGTCAGGAAGATCCCCTGAGTAGGAAATGGCAACCCACTCCAATATTCTGGCCTGGAAAATTTCATGGACAATGGAGCCTGGTGGGCTACAGTCCGTGGGGTCGCAGAGTCATACATTGCTGAGAGACTGAGTGAGTGAGTACTTATTGCTATATTGCTTATCAAACAGGTATCAATTTAGACTACCACTATCAATATAAATGTTATATTGCATACTTACTTTTATTATCTTTTTAGGTTTCTTCTAATCGTCCCTTACCGAAAGGAGAATGTAAAGGTGGCCAAAACCGGGTACCTGAAGAGGAGCCAACCACAGTCTCTGAATATTTCTTTAATGATATCTTTATTGAAGTGGATGAACCGGAATAGAAAATCGCCTTTAAAATTTTTTTTTTAAGTCTAGGATTTCCATAATCAGTTATGTCAGCAAAGCAGTATTTAGAAAGAAGCATCACTGGCAGTTTTTCTTTAGGTTGATTTTGAGTATTTATTCAGCTTGATTTGAAGCTTTTATAATCAGTGAAAAACATTGCTGGGGTCCTTTTCATTCTGGTTGGCTCAGCATTTTGGAAATATCAACCAGTTAAGACTGCTTTCTCAGCCAGAAATAACAGGTCTTGTTTACATTTTGACTTTCTGTATTGAACACACGTGAACATCTTTGAATGTTGTGGATGATGTCTGTAAATCACAGTGCTGATGTATTTGGAAGTGGATTGTATTTAACGTTTAGAGAACCTTTTGTGAAGGTTTTTTTATGTTGGCTTAGGGTTTTTTGTTTTTGTTTTAGGATTTTTTGGGGTTTGGGTTTTTTTTTAATTTTGGTTTTTTAGTATGGTGAAAGCCTTTTCATTCGCCTCTAAATATATGAAAGGAAATTGTGAAACTCCAGTTTAGTATGGTAACTGTTAAAAACTTTTCTATTATCATCTATTTGACTGAAAAATGTGTATTTTTCTAATTCATATTGATGTAACATTAGTCCTAATTGAAGAACTAGTATTTAAACTTACTATTTATAAAGATAAAACATCAAAAAGCTTATTTATTTTTAAATTTTTTATTTAAAAGAAGATTCAGTTTTAATTTTTTACCCCTGAGATTATGGGTAAAGAAGGCATTAACAAATTCATGTTTGTCTCCTTTCCCGCTTTAATTTTAAAGATATTTAAAGTGTTATAACTAAAGTATTTGGATAGTATATATGTTTGAATACATTTTTTTCTCATAGTTCAGTATATTGACTTTGTACTGTGAATTTTTTGTTTTTCTTATTTCTTAGATAATCTCAGGATTTGTATGGGAAAAAGAAAACCTTAACCTTATTTATGAGGCAAATTTCCATACAAAACTAGTCTCCATTACATAAACATATGCTCACATACACACATTCCTTTTTTAAAAAACAATCTCTTGTTAGTTTTCTTTCCCCTATTAAACTCTCCTTAAGAACCTAAGTATGTAGGTCTTTATGGACAGAACATAATTGAGATGTTAAAAACAGAAAATAAGATAACAATAAGCCTTTATTAAGTCAGTGATTATCATCAATATGAATTTATGGTTTGGGTTTAAATTTTGTGATTTACATAGGTAATTCCTTTATCACCCAAGCAAATCTCTGGGGTTCAAATTAAACTTCTGAAAAAAACAGATTTATTCTTTTATATGAAAAGCCCTCTGGGTTAATAATACCTTGGATCAGGAATCAGAAACATTTTCTGCAAAAATATTTTCGAATTTGTGGGCCAGATGCCCTCTGTGGTAACTACTCAACTCTGCCATTTAAGTATGAAAACAGCCACAGACGACACTCACATGACGGGCGTAGATGGATTGGGTCTTTAGTCTGACCCTGTGTTAGACGGTAGTTTCCTTACTTTAAGGTGCTCATGTCATTGCCTGTGAGATATTTGTCACTGGAATTATGAGTTGTGCCTAACAATTAAAACTCTTGATTGCATTATGAAATCAGTATTTCAGTTGGGAAGATATTTTAATGTCTAATTATGTTTGTAGATTGAAAAAAATGGTGACCAGTTTTCAGGTTCACTAGTAAAAGTGGATTTGGCTTGGCAAGTATAACAGTAATCCTAATTTATTAAAACAATTGATATTAGAACATTTCTTATTCATTGCCTTATAGTGAAATTTACAGTTTAAACTTTTTTGTCATAAAGGAGGATTTATAAGGAAATTCTCTACAGATATGCATTTATTTATTTCATGTGATTAATATGTTACAAAAATCATGGTTGTAATCACATTGCTATTTTAAATGCCATTTTTATAAATTTTAAAAGTCTCATATTCTGAAAAGGTTTTTTTAGTTCATGTTAGTTTAGGTGTTAGGTTGTCATAGCTAAACTATGATTTTATCCCTTGTTTACTATCACTTTAAATTTGTTAACATCTGTCTCTTGTTCATCTACAATGAGTTAATTTTGTGGAAGATGTAACTTCTTACTGTATAAAGGATAATTTTATCTTTGGGCATTCATTGCATTAGAGAATCAAGTCAGCTAAATTCTCCTACAGTTATATCCTTAAAACTACTCTTAGAGAAAGAAAATCAGTGTCTTTACCTTATAAAGGGGAAAAACTTGTTCACTCCTGTGTTTAATCTGACTCATATAAAGATCATGTGAAGAATTTGTATTTTATAAATTTTCAAAGAGATATGATTAAAGGTCTTTATTTTTTTCTTGACTTTTCCTCCGGATCACTTATATCTTAGCAAGTGATCAACATGATGACTTAAAAGCCTAATTGTTGGTAAATGATTGAGGCACAGATAAAAATATGAATATCCACTGCTTACCACCATGTTTTTTGAAATATAGGTCACCATGTATACTATCTTGCTTGACGAAGTCTTTGACAAAAAGCAATATCTGTCATTGTAAATTTTCTTGTTCTAAAGAAAGCAGTTATATTCTGTAGATGTAAATTATGTAAATAAAAGTTATTTTATATTATTTGTTGTGTCCTTTTTTTCAAATGACAATAAAGATATTAATGTGTTAGTGAACGAAAAATAGTCTTAGAA
This sequence comes from Cervus elaphus, assembly GCF_910594005.1. NCBI lineage: Eukaryota > Metazoa > Chordata > Mammalia > Artiodactyla > Cervidae > Cervus > Cervus elaphus. Next base: position 13,352,949 of record NC_057839.1, on the reverse strand, counting down.
GTACAGTTTATACTTCCACAAAAATATAGTATAATTGGAAGTTAATTTTTTCTTTCATTTATGCTGTGGAGGATATTATTTTGATTTTGCAAGAATAAAGAATAGACTTTCCCCACATTTGGGACATATGAAAAGTTGCTTACTTTTTGATTTGCTCCTCATGCAATGAAATTTTAGATAAAAGAACTCAATCTCTTTTTTCTTTTTCTGGAGAGAAAGGCAAATGGGAAACTTCAGTTATGGATATAAACCTAGACTTCTGACATTGTCTGACCAGACTTTTATACTTTTTGTCTGGTATAAAAGGATTTTTTGTTTTCTTAAAACTCCTCCCCACTCTTTTCCTGCTTTCTCCCAATATATTTATCATAATTTGGGTTTTCATATTCAGTATTTGTATTGTATTGTAATTATTCACTGCTCTACCACCTAATAAACTAAGATGACATTTCCTTTCTGGTACAGCTCTTTGTTTTTCTTGGAGTTAAGAATTGTTTCACTTTTTCATTTGCTTTGGGTTTGTTTTTGAACCTGTAGCTTAACCTTCCATACCCTCCAGCAGGCCTGTTTATATATAAATTTATACTTTTCGACATGGTCAAGTTGTCAGATGAATTCTTTCTTTCTTCTTCCCCCTTCTCTTCTCACCCCACTACCACCCCGCTCCTGGAAAACTTAATCTTCCTTCCTGCTTTCATCTTGACTGAGTCTTCACAGGTCTCCATGTGCAGCACAGTTGCCATGCTGGGCCTTCTCTTGTGAATCCCCTACCCTTCTTTTCTGGTTTGGACTCCCTATTTCTGGAGCCCATGTCATTGTTTTTCTTGATTTGGAGAGGTATATCTTCCCTTATTTACTGCGGAAGGATATGTGGATGATTTTGTAACTTGAGACTTTACCTGTCTGAGAGTTTCCTTTTTCCAGTCTCTCAGTTGGGTTGTGTGTGGGATTCTTGAATAATTCGAAAATAATTTCTGCTTCATTTCAAAATCATCCTCTGATTATATCCTGGTCCTCAGTGTTTAAAAAAGTCTGCTGCCCTTCTGATTCCCCATCCTTTGAATGTGGACCTCTGTTTACATGTTTTCTGACCCTGGTACTCGGCACAGTGGGCTTCCTTGTGGCTCAGTGGTACAGAATCTGCCTTCCAAGCAGGAGACTTGGGTTCAGTGACCGGGTTGGAAAGATCTCCTAGAGAAGGAAATGGCTACCCATTCCAGTATCCTTGCCTGGAGAATCCCATGGACAGAGGAGCCTAGTGGGCTACCGTCCTTGGGGTCCTAAAAGAGTCAGATAGCAACTGTACCACCACCATTGTGCACGGTAATGTGCCACCCCCATCCCTTCCTGCCCCCACATTCATGTCATGGGCCTCTTTAATATGGAAACTCATTTATTTCCCTTCTAGCAAATGTTCTTGCATTATTACTTTGATAATTTCTCTTTCATTTTCACCATTCTACTATCTGAAATTCCTATAAATCGGATTTTTAAATCTCCTTTAGTGGTTCCCTAAGTTATCTTTTCTCTGCTCAGACTAACAAATGTGCAAAATTAAGTCACAAAATCTGAGTCCTCCTTTGACTTAGTTCACAATTTTGAATTAACAGTTTTGTCCAATGAGCATTTTTGGGTCATCATTTGCATTTAATGAAGTACATAAATCTTAAGTATTCAGTTTGAATACTGACAATGTATACACCTGTGTAAGCGCCCCACAGAGAATATTTTCATCCTCCCGGCAAGCTCCTTTAAGCCCTTCCCCACTGCCACCCACCAGGATTACTTTCACCTGATCTTGAACTTTATATTATGTATTCCTTTGTATCTGGTTACTTTTGCTCAACATGTTTTTGGGACTCATTAATTTTGTCATGTGTTAGTAGCTCCCTGTTGTTGCTAAGTTGTATTCCATTTTACGCCTGTACCACATATGAATATACCATAATTGTCTATCCATTTTCCTACTGATTGTTTCTAAATTTTGCCTCTTGAATAAAGCTACTATAAATAGTCTTCGATAAATCTTTTGGTAGACACGTTTTTATTTCTCCTGTTTAAAAACCTAGATTTATTTTTCTAACTACTTGATGTTCTTTGACGTGTTTATAAATGGTATTTTTAAATGCCTATTTTTATTTGTATGTTTATTGCTGGAACTTAGAGATTCTAACAGTTGATTTTTGTATTGCAATTAAGATTTTAGCAAATGGGGATTCCCTGGCAGTCCAGTGGTTTTGACTCTGTGAAAGTTCACTGCTGAGGCCATGTGGCAAGGCCAAAAAAAAAAATGTTAAGAAATGTGTTTTCTATACGTCCATTCAGTCTTACCTAGCCTTTCGAGCTATTAAAGCAAGCCTTTAAAAAAAAAAATATATATATATATATAGGAATGCTATTTGTTCTTAGAAAACAGACTTAGAAACTCAGTTATTGGGACTTCCCTGGTGATCTAGTGGCCAAGACTCCTAGCTCCCACTGTAGGGGCTTGGGTTCCATCCCTGGTCAGGGAGCTAGATCCCACATACCGCAACCAAAAATCCTGTATGCCCTAACGAAGACAGAAGATCCTGTGTGCTGCAACTAGGACCTGGTGCTGTCAAATAAATAAATGAAACTCACCTATTAGAAGATAAACAGAATATAAAGTAAAATTTTAAGTAAAATTTAATACTGCTGGGAAACATTTGCTACCTTCTCATTTATTTAATACATTTAAAGGGTAGCAGAGTATCTTATCTCTTTAGAACATTGTTTTCCCATCCTTCTAATATTTTCTCATTAGGGAATTCCCTGGCAGTCCAGTGGTTAGGACTCTGTGCTTCCACTGCAGGGAGTACGAATTTGATTCCTGGTCAGGGAACTTAAGACCCCACGTGCTCTGGGGGCAACTAAGCCCACGCTTGCAACTACTATGGAGCCTGTGCGCTGCAACTAAAGAAGCTCACGCACCACAAGAGCCCAAGAGCCCCTGCACACTGGGACAAAAGATCCCACATGCCACAGGGAAGGTCCCATGTGCCACAACTAAGACACGATGCAACCAAATATTATTTAAAAATCAGTTGCATTTCTATGTGCTAATAATGTACAAACTGAAAAGGAAATTTTGTGTACAAAAGTAACCACTTACAGCAGCCTCAAAAATAACCAAATAGAACAAATAGAAATTAACCAAGGAGGTGAAAGACTTGCACAATGAAAACTAAAAAACAGTGATGAAAGAGATTAAAGAAGGCATAAATAAATGGAAACATTCCATTTTCATAGATTGGCAGACTTTAATACTGTTAAGATGTCAGTGCTACCCAGTGTGATCAATAGATTCAGTGCAGATCCTATCAAAATTCTGAGATTTTTTAATTTTGACAGAAATAGAAAAATATACCTCTAAAGTTAATATGGAATCTAAGGGATCCCAGATAGTCAAAAAAATCTTGAACAAGAATAAAGCTAGAAGACTTAGGTTTAATGATTTCAAAACTTACTACAAAACTACAGTAAAAAAAAAAAAAAATCATGGTTTTAACAGACAGACGTACAGGACCTAGAATATAATACAAAGTCAGAGATAAACCACTGCGTATGAATTAATTTCTGACAAGCGTGCCAAGACTATTTAATGGAGAATGGACAGTCTTTACAACAAGAGATGTTGGGGAAACTGGATATCCACATACCAAAGAATGAAGCTAACAATGTATACAAAAATTATCTCAAATCTAAGACTAAGTGGACTAAGTAAGATAATTTTTTTCTCATTGTCCAGTGTGTGAGAAATTGTGAGGAAGCTCAGATTGTTTGTTGTTTCTCAGTCACTCAGTTGTGTCTGACTCTTTGTGACCCCATGGACTGCAGCATTCCAGGCTTCCCTGTCCTTTGTTTCCTGGAGTTTGCTCAAACTCATGTCCATTGAGTCAGTGATGCCATCCAACCATTTCATCCTCTGTTGTCCCCATCTCCTCCTGCCCTCAATCTTTCACAGCATCAGGCCTTTTCCAATGAGTCAGCTCTTCACATCAGGTGGCCAAAGTATTGGAGCTTCAGTATCAGTCCTTCCAATGAATACTCAGGTTTGATTTCCTTTAGGATTAACTGGTTTGATCTCCTTGCTGTCCAAGGGACTCCCAAGAGTGTTCTCCAACACCACAGTTTGAAAGTTCTTTGGTGCTCAGTCTTCTTTATGGTCCAACTTTCACATCTGTACATGACTACTGGAAAAACCAGTTTTGACTAGATGGACCTTTGTCAGCAAAGTGATGGCTCTGCTTTTTAATACGCTGTCTAGGTTTGTCATATCTTTTCTTCCAAGGAGCAAGCATCTTTTAATTTCATGGCTTCAGTCACCATCCACAGTGATTTCAGAGCCCAAGAAAATGAAATCTGTCACTGTTTCCATTTTTTCCCCATTTATTTGCCATGAAGTGATGGGACTGGATACCATGATCTTAATTTTTTGAATGTTGAATGTAAGGCAAGTACTGAGAAAGAGAATGAGCTGGCCAGCCAGGCAAAGAAAAGGAAGTTTATTAAAGGGAAACGAGAGAGTGACTGGCCCTTGAGAAGAACCAGCCCCTTCCCTTCTGGTGGGTCCCTCTTATACCCTCCTGGTGGGAAAGTGGGTCCCCTCAGGGGTGGTTAGTTTATCTTTATTCTGCAGCTGGAATTTGGCAGTTGGTAGCCTTGAGAAAGCCGAAGGTGTTCAATGGTAGGGTGGTCACTTAGTCTTGGCAAAGAGTGCCAGCGGCCAAAACAGGATGTCACTTGAGCAATGTGGTCAGTTTCATGGGTCACTGTGACTTTATATTTTATTTGTGAGCCATTTTTGACAATGAGATCCCATGTAGGCCCTATCATTGAGTTTTAAGCAAGCTTTTTCACTTTTTCACTCAGATCTGTTATAGACAACTTTGCCTTACTTTGCCAACAAAGGTCCATCCAGTGAAAGCTATGGTTTTTCCAGTAGTCATGTATGGATGTGAGAGTTGGACCTTAAAGAAAGCCGAGTGCTGAAGAACTGATGCTTTTGAACTGTGGTGTTAGAGAAGACTCTTGAGAGTCCCTTGGACTGCGAGGAGATCCAACCAGTCCATCCTAAAGGAAATCAGCCCTGAATATTCATTAGAAAGACATGCTGAAGCTGAAACTCCAATACTTTGGCCACCTGATGCAAAGAACTGACTTATTTGCAAAGACCCGGGGGCTGGGAAAGATTGAGGGCAGGAGAAGGGGATGACAGAGGATGAGATGGTTGGATGGCATCACCGACTCACTGAACATGAGTTTGAACAAGCTCTGGGAGATGGTGAAGGACAGGGAGGCCTGGCGTGCTTCTATCCACAGGGTCGCAAAGAGTCAGACACAACTGAGCTACTGAACCGAGCTGACTTGTTAGAGGCTAGGTTTTAGTAGTACGTTATAATCGTACATCTAAGATGTACTTTATCACTAACTAGAATTTTTACATTTACTGTTTATGTTCTCTCCGCTTTATAAAAGAGGACATTCTCCAGTGTATCCCCAGCTCCAAAAGAGCGCCTGAATGGGGAATTTGAAGAAATATTTGTTGAATGGACGGTTATCTCCTTTAAAAAGTTTAAGTTCTTAGGACAGTTTAACAAGCCCGTTCAGTTTCCAGCTCTCATATAAGAATAAGCTTTTTCAAGTCCCGGAATAACCCTTTCTAGCAGTAGGGAAGAAGAAAACGGCACGTAGAGGAAGCACCTAGACAATCAAAGAAACTCAGCCGCAGCTCCTCTTCTCCGCCCAGGGATTCGCAAGGCTCAGGGGCTCGGGAGGGGTCAGGCCTCGCGAGGCTGCATCTCTGTCCCTCATTGGCTGAGTTCGGGGGGCGTGGTGCTCAACACCGACCAATCACGGGGGGCTTTCGCCCACACGTGCCGAAGCTGGCCGGAGAATCCCGGAGGTTTCAGGCGAGTTGGGACAGCAAGGATCTGGGCCGAGGTGCATCCCTAAGGGGGCGAGTTGGCTGGGAAAGCTTCGGCTCCGAATCGGCGCGGGCCGCTCTCACGCAGCTTCCTGCCTCTGTGCCCGCTGCCATGTGGGCCGCTCTGAGATTAGCCCTGCGGCCCTGCGCCCGCGCCGCTGCCCCAGCTCTGCGTTCCTATCATGGGGACTCCGTGGCTTCCCTGGGCACCCCACCAGACTCCAGCTCTGCCATCTACCAGGTAGGGTGGGTGAGCGGCCCGGGTCAGTGATTCCTCTTCACCGACGGGACAAGCTGTTGGCCGGACTGGGGAGCATAGCGGGTAGGCTCCTTTTACCAGTAGCTCCTCTTTTCTCTGGATCCGCAGTCATGATTCTGGGACGCACTAAGAGGTCGTGAAGTTTGAAAAAAGAAAAAGATACATTTTAGTTCACTTTTAGCACTGGCACTGTCCTTTGTATCTTTAAAATCAGTGGTTCTCAAAGCCGGTGGTTCTCCAGGAGCTTGTTCCAGTTACAGTAGCCTTAAGCCCTACCCTAGGCCTTTTTGGTCTTCCAGGGTGGGGTCCTGATGTTTGCATGGTTAATAAGGTTGGGGGTGAGGAGGGGCAAAGGCCTTGGAGGCAGCTAGCTTTGGGAACCACTGGCCTAACACAGCTAACCCTGCTCTGTGGTTACTAGATTTGAAATAGTTGGTTATGTTAATGGGAAATATTTGTATTTAAATAGCTTTTCTTGGAAGTTGGAGGTGCCATAGGTCACAAAATCAACTCCTGGTTTATGAAATATCAGCTGGAAGTTTTCAGTCTATCCCATGGTTTCTAAGCCTGTACAGATAAAGTTTAAGTTGTGCAGATAACTTTCAGGAGATATATTTTATTTATTTATTTTTAAAAAATTTGTTTATTTTTGGTGGTGCTGAGGCTTTCTTGCTGCTAGTGGGCTTTCTTTAGTTGGAGTGTGTGAGCTTCTCCTTGCGGTGGCTCCTCTTTTTGCGGAGCACAGGCTCTGGGCCTGTGGGCTTCAGTCGTTGTGGCACATGGGCTTAGTAGCCCCTCAGCATATGAAATCTTCCTGGACCAGGGATCAAACCTGTGTCCCTTGCATTGGCAGGCAGATTCTTAACCTCTGGACCACCAGGGAAGTCCCCAGATAAAACACATTAAATAATTCTTTCCTTTGGAAAAGCAAATAGGTTGAAAGAAAATCAGCAGACTGAGGCAGAAACAATATCCAGTGAGAGACTTCCAGAAGTTTTTAGATTTCCTGGGATCAAGAGAGAATGTTTCTTTCAGAACGTTAAATGGTTATTGTGATATAGGCTTTCTTTGAAAGTGAAAGTTAAAGTCGCTCCGTTGTGTCCCACTCTTTGCCACTGCATGGACTATACAGTCCATGGAATTCTCCAGGCCAGAATACTGGAGTGGGTAGCCTTTCCCTTCTCCAGGGGATCTTCCCCACCCAGGGATCGAACCCAGGTCTCCCTCATTGCAGGTGGATTCTTTACCAGTTGAGCCATATGGGAAGCCCAAGAATACTGGAGTGGGTAGCCTATCCCTTCTCCAGCGGATCTTCCGGACCCAGGAATTGAATCGGAGTCTCCTGCATTGCAGGCAGATTATCAACGGAACTATCAGGGAAGCCACTATTTAGGTACTTAGAATAGATGTGCAGGAATGGAGTCATATTTTTGTCGGGGAGACAGACAAGAAAGCAGTGCATTGTGATGAGGGGTGTCTAAAGCCTAGAAAGTGATTGCAGAAAGATAAGAAGTAATGAGCGAGTTGGCTCTTGAATGGGTTAAGAACTGTCCAGGTTCAGGGTGGAGAATGGGCCTATACAACCAAAAGAAGTCATGAGAACATAGGTTCTAAATTATGAAAGCAGTTAGTGGGAGTGAGAACTTGGAAGTTCTGGTGTGGAATTCATGGGGTGGATGGGATTGCTTACGTGGCCAGGTAGAGGAGGGAAGCCATGTGTAGGAGCCATGTTTTGATTTCACTTTGCAGTCTGTTTGCTAAGATATTAAGTAGAGAAGTGGCATGATGCTGTGATCATGGTAGAATAATCGGGGGAGCAGCAGGGTAGGGAATGGGTTTCCCACCGTATCGAATATGACTTCTTCGTGGTGTGTTCTCCTGGTCGCTGTAGACCTCTGAGTGTTCTCCAGAGCTCCTGTAAGGTTACTTTAGCTGGTTCAGGGTTGTTCTGTGACGTCTCTGTGAGGGAATGAGCTCTTGGAGCTTATTGGTCTGCCGTCTTTTTGAAGTCAGGTCTGGGCTGATGTATTTGATAGCGGCTGCTAGTCAGGGGTTAGGGAGTGTGAGCCCGAGATTATAATTTTTTTCTCTGTGTAAAATGTTTTATGTTCTGGTTTAGTCTGTGAGCTAGTAATTAGAATAGGGAAGTAATTGCGCTATGGTGGAAAAAACACTGGTTTAGTATTTCATATATATTTAAAAGTAAACAAGGAACATTTTTCCACAGGGGGGAAATCCTGGAGGAAATGTTAACAGTGGCCCTTTCAGTGGGCAGAAGCAGCATTGTGCTTTAAGAACAAGATTCTAGAGCTAGTGAGCTTTGGTTTAAAATCCTGATTCTACTACTTGTTAGCTGAGTGATCTTGGGACTAATTACTTACTTCTCTGTGCCTCAGCTGTGTTGTGGCATTAATGATTAGGTGTATGTTTCATTTATCAAGACAGTTAGTGACAATGCCTGAAGTATAATAAACCCTCGAGAATTATTAGCTCTTGCTACTTTGCCTCCTCTTCTCAAGGTCATCTCATGATCTGTATTAGCTAGATTTTACTTCAGTAATGCTGAGTAGCAACCAATCCCAAGATTTTAGTGTTCAAAAGAACAAGTATTTAGTTTTCACACTTGGGTCGGTGGTGGCAATTCTGCTCTAGGACTGTATTAGATTCAGGTCCACACTGTTTCTTTTCTTTTTTAAAATTTTGGCTTCACTGTGTCTTCATTGTGTCTTCACTGCTGTGTTCTGGGATAATTGTCCTGTGGCATGTGGGATCTCAGCTCCCCAACCAAAGATCGCACCCACATCCCCTGCTTTGAAAGGCAAATCCTTAACCACTAGACTACCAGGGAAGTCCCTGCTCTACTTGTTTCTTATTCCAGGACCCAGAATGAAGGGGCAGGGGCTGCTGTGGGATGCTCCTCTCATTATGGAAGCCTGGGGCACAAGAGGAAAGAGAGTGGAAATACCTTGTCCCTCTTAAAGCCTCTGCTGGCAGCTGGTACACTGGCACTTTGCCTATATTCCACTTGTCAAATCACATAATGTGGACAGATTCAGAGATTGTGGGGTAGGAAAGTGTAATCTCACAGTGAACCTTGGCAAGGGTGGGAGGGAAGGATGAATTTTAAACAAGTAGTACAGTCTACCTTAAGGCTACTAAGGTCCAGCTGTGAGGTCTAAGTCCCATGTGCAGGGGAGGAGAAAGGGTGAATAGGCAAAAAGACACCCTCACATGCTGGTCCACATTTTTAAGGAGCCTTCCTGGAAGTCATAGCTGACAACTTTTGCTTCTAACTCATTGGTTAGAATTTAGTCACATAGCCACATTTGTCTGGAAAAGGAGGCTGGGATTATTTTATTTTGCTTTAATTTTTCTAGTTTTGGGGGATGTCTCATGGTTTGTGGGATCCTAGCTCCTCAACCAGGGATTGAATCCATGCCCTTGGCAGGGCAGTGAAAGCCTGGAATCCTAACTATTGGACCACCAGCGAATTTCCCTCTGATCCTTTTAAAACATAAAATAGGATCCTTTTTCCCCCCGGGCTTTGTTTTTAAGGGTAAATTGTCAATAAGTGTGAAAGCAAGTATTTCTGAATTGGTTGGCGTCTCCTCACAATAGTATTTGATAGGACAGAAAAAGAAGATGGCATTCTAACCCTCAAAGGGTTAGAATTCCCAAAGTAAAACAAATAGAGGTAAGCTCAGTAGACGTGTAAGGAAGGAAGTGGTTAAAATGAGTGGGAGTAGCCAAAAATGAAGTTGGAGATGAGATGGCATATGAATTAGGCTTTAAAAGGGGATGCTGAGGGACTTCTCTGGCAGTCCAGTGGTTAAGACTCTGAGTTTCCACTGCCAGGGGCACAGGTTTCATCTCTGATCAGGGAACTAAGATTCCATATGCCTCGAGGGGTGGCCAATAAATAAATAGATACATAAATAAATAGAGGTTGAGATTTATATTGATGGACCAGAGAGGGGTCATGGTAGTGCAGAAGACATGGAGCAAAGACAGAGAGGCACGAACTAATCTTTTTTGTATGTTGAGGTTGGCTCAGTACAGAAGTGGCCCAGTGTGGAGGCTACATATGGTTGGCATCTAATGCTGTGCTCCTTAACCCTCATTATGGTAAAAAAAAAAAACAAACAAAAAACGTCATTGGTTTCCTATAATACTCTCCCTCTTTTTCCTTGCTTCTGTTTTAGGAAAACTACGAACAGATGAAAGCATTAGTAAATCAACTCCATGAGCGAGCGCAGAACATCAGACTAGGTAAGCACTCAGTTACTCTTCAGTTTATGCTTTTAATTAAGCTGTCCCTTTATTTGTTTTAGAAAAACTAGTAGCATCAAGGTTTTGACTCTTCAAGACTGTGAATTTGCTGTTAGTGGGAATGTAAATTGGGGCAGCCACTATGTAAGACAACATGTTGTTGTTGTTTAGTTGCTAACTCGTGTCTGACTCTTTTATGACCCCGTGGACTGTAGCCCACGAGGCTCCCCTGTCCGTAGGATTTTCCAGGCAGGAAGGAGTGGGTTGTCATTTCCCTCTCTAGGAATCTTCTCCATCTAGGGATTGAAGCCGCGTCCCCTGCATTGGCAGGTGGATTCTGCCTGAGCCATCAGGGAAGCCAGGTAACACAGTGTGAAGGTCCTTAAAAAGTAAAAATAGAGCTACCATATGATCCAGCAATCCAACTCCTAGGCTTATATCTGGAAAAGATGAAAACTCTTAATTCCCCAGTGTTCATAGCAGCACTGTTTACAAGAGCCAAAGACATGAAAACACCCCAGATACCCATCAACAGGTGATTGGTTTAAGATATGGTATACGTATATATATATATATGTGGGTATATACTCAGTCCTAAAAAGAGAATGGAATATTGCCATTTCTAGCAACATGGATGGACCTCGAGAATATCATACTAAGTGAAGTAAGTCAGGAGGAGAAAGATAAATATTATATAATATTTTATATATGGAATCTAAAAAAGAATGCAAATGAATCTGTACACAAAGCAGAAACAGACATGGAGGTATAGCCCAGTGGCAGAGCATTTGACCACCGGAACAGGCACAAAGACAGAAGGAACAAACCTCTGGTTGCCGAAGGGGAAAGGAAAGGGGCGAGAGAAATTAGGAGCGTGTGATTAACAGAGAAGAAGTTAGTATGCATAAAATAGATACGGAACACGGATTCACTAAACATGGAGGACAATATTTACTATCTTGTGATAACTGATAATGGAAAATAAACTGAAAAAATATGTATAAATGAGTCCCTTTGCTGCACACCTGGAACTAATACAATGCTGCTATTTAACTATATTTCAATGTAAAAAGCCTGCATTTGTCGGCGTGCAGACAGTTTATTTTTAACTAGTATTTGGTCAGTTTTTCTGCTCAGGTAGCACTGCCATTATTTGGGGGAAAGTAGAAATTCAGATTCATCAATTATTATTATTTTTTTTTGTCCACACTTTGTGGCTTGTGGGACCTCAGTTCCTCAACCAGGGATTGAACCTGGGCCCTGGCAGTGAAAGCACCCAGCCACTAGAGCACCAGAGAACTTCCTCCTCGGTATTTTAAAACTATTTCTTCTTAAGGTTTTTATTTCAGTCACAGGATCACACTGAAAGTTTTGTTTTACTTGAAGCAACTAAAAACATTTTCTGTTCATTAGTCATATTCATACTATATATTTTATTTTACATAATTGTGCTTTTTCTGCTGTGTTGTATAATTTGGAAATAATTTCTGTGTGGGTTTATTGCTAATTAAATAAATGAGATTTCCTAAAAACTTTGTAATTTGTCATTTTTTACTTTTAAATTGTGGGCATAATAGACATTCTTTTTCTTGGAAGAAATTGCATCATAGGAATATAAAATGCTAATGTTTAAATAAGTACTACATCAACTTCTGTTGTGCCTTTATTGGTATATATGATAATTTACTTTAGAAGGCTCTGTGACTTGAAATAACAGCCATTTCCAAAGTAAGAGTCCTCATATTAAAGTACCTGAGAAGGAGCTGTTTGAATTTTATAGCCTTCATTTAAAAAGACTTCTCTGACTCCGGGGGCGCAGCGAGGAGAGAAATGAGGCTGAGCTGGGTCTTGACAGTACTGTCCATCTGCCTCAGCGCTCTGGTCATGGCCACAGGGGCCGAGGGCAAACGGAAGCTGCAGGTCGGATCTAGAAATGGGTAGACCACTGTCCCATCAAATTGCACAAAGGGGATGTCCTGCACATGCCCTACACGGGGAAGCTGGAAGATGGAACAGAGTTTGACAGCAGTCTGCCCCAGAACCAGCCCTTTGTCTTCTCCTTGGGCACAGGCCAGGTCATCAAGGGCTGGGACCAGGGGCTGCTAGGGATGTGTGGGGGGAAAAGCGGAAGCTGGTGATCCCATCAGAGCTGGGGTATGGAGATCGGGGAGCTCCCCCATAGATTCCAGGTGGTGCAACCTTGGTGTTCAAGATGGAGCTGCTCAAAATCGAGCGACGTTCAGAACTGTAGCCAAACTGGAGAGGGGCGGTGGAGAGGCCCCCGTCAGGGACCAGACTGTTTAAAGAAAGAAAAAAAACCTTAAAACCCAAAATAAACCAACAAAAAGAATTCTCTTCAATATCCTCATATATAGAATCTGTTTGGTCTATCAACCTGTGGTTTAAGGGTGTTGTGTTCCTGGATATGATCCTATCACATTCAGAGGACAGACTTTGAGTAGAAGTCATTAGTGAAATAATTTAGCAAAATCTTGATGGATTTCTGTTTAGTTTAAATTAAAGTATTTTTTAATATGTTTTTTCCTCTAAGCACTTTAAAGATGGAGACAAGGTAATTGATTAATGGCAGATGGACAGAAAGATCATCTAAAATTGTGTATTCATTTGTGTAGGTATTAGGGAAGAAATAAGCTCAGTATTTTCATCCTTTGTAGAATTTTGAGGTTGGTAGTTACTCTAATAAGTAAGCCACTTTGGTCCAGTTATGTAATCCCTCTTGAACATTTTCAGTATCTCATTTGTAACTTGAGACTCAAGAGTGGGTGGGTCTGTGAATTAAAGGCATTATTTACTCCAAGCACACATTTCTGTCTTCTTTTGACTTAATAGATTAATCAAAGTTAATTGAAAAAAAACATAAAAAAAAATCTGTTTGGAATACATTGGTCTCTGCCTTTTGTACTGTAGTAGTTTAGTGTCAAAATCAGTTAAATCCTCTAAAAGTTACCATGACATGAACAAGTAGATATGAAACTCAGTGTGGGGCCAGTTGAAGCAAAGACCTCATTCAGATGGCAGTAATTGCTCCCATTCTATCTATAAAGATATAGGGGAAAATTAAACAAAAAACAGGCGAAGAGGGTAAACTTCATATAGGTCCTTCTATATTGTGTGTTCTCAGTTGTATCTGACTCTTTGTGACCCCATGGCTTGTAGTCTTCTTTCCATGGAATTTTCCAGGCAAGAATACTGGAGTGGGTTGCCATTTCCTACTCCGGGGGATCTTTCTGGCCCAGGGATCGAACCCTTGTCTCTTGTGTCTCTTGCACTGGTAGGCAGATTCTTTACCCCTGTGCCACCTGGGAAGCCATTCCTTCTAGGTTAGGTACTTGTAATATAAGAAGAATATTATTTTGATAATGACTGTATCCAGTCCCTTTGGTTTTAAGTCACAAATATCCAAATCAAACTTGTTTAATCCAGAAGCCAACCACCAAACCGTGGAAAGGAAGTGCTGAATGGACTGAGGGACTCCAAGCCCTGCAGGACTTACTTTCTCTGCCCATTTTCTCTCATTTCAGGATGTGCATGTATGTTGGACCACATTCTCTTTTTCCATGAGGTGGGGAACTAGGTTGCTTGGAGGCCAGCAACAATCTGAAGTAAATTGTAAACAATCAGTTTACAATCTGAAGGAAAGATCTAGTTATCCTTTCACCTCCAATTTGGAAAACTGTGATGGGTTCTCTGGGGTTCCATGTTCTCTCCCTGACCCAGTCACTGTATCCAGTGGGGTGTGGTACGTCACAGTGCCAGCCTGGACCCAATTCCACCAGAACTCCAAGACAGTGGGCAGCTGGCAGCTCCTGAAACTTCATGGCAGTGGCAATGGTTTTCAGGAAAGGAGGAAAGGAAAGCAGGCAGTCAAAAAACAAAGGATGTCAATTACACTGTCTCCAGACCACCCTGGGCTTCCTTGGTGGCTCAGTGGTAAAGAATCCACCTGCAATGCAAGAGACAAGGGTTTTATCCCTGAGTCGGGAAGATCCCCTGGAGAAAGAAATGGCAACCCGCTCCAGTATTCTTGCCTGAGAAATCCCATGGACAGAGGAGCCTGGAGGGCTACAGTCCATGGGGTTGCAAAGAGTCGGACATGACTTCATGACTAAACAACAACAGACCGCCCTGATTTCTCTCTAGGAAGAGAGGGGTGTGGAAAGAGGAGGGTGAGTTGTAAAAACAGGGGTAGCAGACATTTGTCATTCTTTTTGACCAGGTAACTGCTGAACCCCTGTTCTAAGTGTGAGGAAATGGTGTTAAAAAATGACATGAGTTTTTGTCTATTGGATATGATTTGAGAGGCAAGATATCCTGCTGGTATGCATTTCAGAAAGATGACTAGGATCATACTCTTGAAGTCATCTTGGAATAAGGCATTGTCTCCTGAAAAAGAATCAGAACCCTTGCTGAAATCAAAGTATGTTTTGTTGGGAGCAGAACTGATGAATGAATTACTCCCTTTGGATGTTAAGATTAGTGGGTGTGACTAAGAAGCAGTAGAGTCCGCCAGCCCTGAGCATCTGACGGTCTGGTTCTAGAGGAGAGGAGAGTGCTGAGCAGGGCTCCTTGGGAGGGAAGCTAGGGAAGGACAAACAGCCTTCCTCACAGTGCTGCCTAGAGTTAGTACTGTTATGCCAGGAAAATGGATATTACACAGGTACATATAATGTAAAAGTGATATCCACTTCGGTCCATGGGATTCTGTAGGCAAGAATACTGGAGTGGGTTGCCATGCCCTCTTTCAGGGTATCTCACCCATCCAGGGATCAAACCCACATCTCTTACATCTCCTGCATTGGCGGGCAGGTTCTTTACCTCTAGCGCTATCTGCGAAGCCGTATGTTATTATATAACATATATATCAGTAATACCTTTAAAGACACATTTTAAAAAATATATTTTATTGAAGTATAGCTGATTTACAATGTTATGTTAATTTCTGCTGTATAGCAAAGTTCAGTGATTCTTGTTCATACTCTCTTCCATTATGGTTTATCACAGGATATTCAATATAGTTCCCTGTGCTATGCAGTAGGATCTTTTTGTTTATCCTATATATAATAGTTTACATCTGCTAATCCCAAACTCCCTGTCCATCCCTCCGTGACCCCCTCTCCCTCTTGTCAACTACAAGTCTATTCTCTGTGTATATGAGTTTGCTTTTGTTTCATCAGTTCAGTTCAGTCGCTCAGTCGTGTCCGACTATTTGTGACCCCATGGACTGCAGCATGCCAGGCTTCCCTGTCCATCACCAACTCCCGGAGTTTACTCAAGCTCATGTCAATTGAATCGGTGATGCCATCCAACCATCTCATCCTCTGTCATCCCCTTCTCCTTCCGCCTTCAATCTTTCCCAGCATCAGGGTCTTTTCAAATGAGTCAGCTCTTTGCATCAGGTATCCAAAGTATTGGAGTCTCAGCTTCAGCATCAGTCCTTCCAATGAATGTTCAAGCTTGATTTCCTTTAGGGTGGACTGGTTGGATCTTGCAGTCCAAGGGACTCTCAAGAGTCTTCTCAAACACCGCAGTTCAAAAGCATCAATTCTTCGGTGCTCAACTTTCTTTATACTCCAACTCTCACATCCATACGTGACTATTGGAAAAACCATAGCTTTGACCTTTGTTGGCAAAGTAATGTCTGCTTTTTAATATGTTGTCTAGGTTGGTCATAACTTTTCTTTCAAGGAGTAAGCGTCTTTTAATTTCATGGCTACAGTCACCATCTGCAGTGATTTTGAAGCCCAAAAAAATAAAGTCTGTCACTGTTTCCACTGTTTCCCCATCTATTTGCCATGATGCGATGGGACCAGATGCCATGATCTTAGTTTTCTGAATGTTGAGCTTTAAGCCAACTTTTTCACTCTTCTCTTTCACTTTCATCAAGAGGCTCTTTATTTCCTCTTCACTTTCTGCCATAAGGGTGGTGTCATCTGCATATTTGAGGTTATTGATATTTCTCCTGGCAATCTTGATTATAGCTTGTGCTACATCCAGCCCAGCATTTCTCATGATGTACTCTGCATATAAGTTAAATAAGCAGGGTGACAATATACAGCCTTGACATACTCCTTTTCCTATTTGGAACCAGTCTGTTGTTCCATGTCCAGTTCTAACTGTTGCTTCCTGACCTGCATACAGATTTCTCAGGAGGCAGGTCAGGTGGTCTGGTATTCCCATCTCTTTCAGAATTTTCCACAGTTTATTATGATCCACACAGTCAAAGGCTTTAGCATAGTCGATAAAGCAGAAATAGATGTTTTTCTGGAACTCTTTTGCTTTTCCCATGATCCAGTGGATGTTGGCAATTTGATCTCTGGTTCCTCTGCCTTTTCTAAATCCAGCTTGAACATCTGGTAGTTTACAGTTCATATATTGTTGAAGCATGGCTTTGAGAATTTTGAGCATTACTTTACTAGCATGTGAGATGAGTGCAATTGTGTGGTAGTTTTTATTTCATAGATAAGTTAATTTGTGTCATATTTTAGATTCTGCATGTAAGTAATATCATATGGTATTTGTCTAACTTACTTCACTTAGTGAGGCAATCTGTAGGTCCATCCATTTTCCTGCATATGGCATTATATCATTCTCTCTTATGGCTGAGTAGTACTCCATTATGTGTATGTGTGTGTATGTGTGTATGTGTATGTGTACATGTGTGTATGAGTGTATATACATGTGTGTATGTGTACATGTGTATATGTACATGTGTATATGTGTATACACGTGTGTATTTATGTGTGTACATGTGTATACACGTGTGTGTGCATGTGTGTACGTGTGTGTGTGTGTACGTGTACATATATATATACACATCACATCTTCATTCATCTGTCTGTGGACATTTAGGTTGTTGCCGTTTCTTGGCCGTTGTGAATAGCATTGCTATGAGCAGAGGGGTGCATGTATCTCTTTGAATTATGATCTTCTCTGGATATGTGCCCAGGAGTGGGATGGCTAGTTCATGTGGCAACTCTATTTTTAGTTTTTTTTTTTTTTTTTTTTTAGTTCTACCACTTTATTGCTACCAACCCATTTCCCTCCACCCTTGTGCACACATGCTCAGTCATGTAATCCCATGGACTTCAGCCCGCCAGACTCCTCTGTCCATGGACTTTTCCAGGCAAGAATACTGGAGTGGGTTGCCATTTCCTTCTCCTATTTTTAGTTTTTTGAGGAACCTCAATACTGTTTTCCATAGTGGCTGTACCAATTTACATTCCCACCAACAGTGTAGGAGTTTTCTCCACACCTTCTCTAGCATTTGTTGCGTGTAGACTTTTTACTGATGGCCATTCTGACTGGTATGAGGTGGCAGTTCATTGTAGTTTGGTTTTGCTTTTCTCTGATCATTACTGGTGTTGAGCATCTTTTTATGTGCCTGTTGGCCTCATCTGTAGATATCCTGAGTTTTGAATTCCTAACATTTCCTAAATAATTTTCAGATAAGAGGAAGGGACAGTGTTTCAAGTTGCTTGGAAGGTTAACCTTTGAAGTTTTCATCTAAGAGAACTTGTGATAAATAAAAAGGTTGACAGTAATGAATGGATTCTGGTCCTCCATTTTGTGTTTTCTTTCTTCCTCCTCACTGCTCCCTTTATTTCAGGTTTCTTCTCAGGGCACCATGTTTGCTCTCCCCTTTGGTTCCCATAGAGCGTGTCAGGAATACACCTGCAAGGCGGGAGACACAGGTTCTGTCCCCCTGTTGGGAAGATCCCCTGGAGGGTGGCATGGCAACCCACTGCAGGATTCTTGCTGGGAGAATTCCACGGACAGAGGAGCCTGGTGGGCTGCAGTCCATGGGGTGGCAGAAAGTCAGACACGACTGCAGCGGCTAAGCACACCTAGCACTCGTAGCACATAGGATCTGCTGCTGCTGCTGAGTTGCCTCAGTCGTGTCCGACTCTGTGCGACCCCCCAGGTGGCAGCCTGCCAGGCCCTGCCGTCCCTGGGATTCTCCAGGCAAGAACACTGGAGTGGGCTGCCATTGCCTTTCCCGATAGGATCGCTAGGAGCGGCTTAGTCGTTTCTATAGGTGGAGCAAGGATTATCCCAGCTGTGTGATTTGTGCTAGCCAGACCTTAAGTATTTTGGTTAACAAGTTAAATGAAGGCCTGTAAGTGTTTTGATAGATTTGGAAGTGTTTAGTTTTTCTAAAACTGAGTAATAACTTTACTGATATAGAAAAATGCAAAGTTTCTGGTGGTTGAAACAAGGGCCTCTTAATGACCTTGAGATAAGGCTTATGTAGGTTTTTTAAAATATTATTTTATTAATAGTTGATTTACAATGTCATGTTAATTTCTGCTGTATAGCAAAGTGATTCAATTATACATATATACACATTTTTCATATTTTCAATTATGGTTTATTATAGGATGTTGAATATAATTCTCTGTACCATACAGTAGGACTTTGTTGTTTAAGGAGTTTGTGTAGTTTTAAAAACACTTTGGAGTGGAAGTTAAACTGCATGTCTGTAGCTCCAGCAATGCATATAGCATCATTGAAGTGACCACAGTTAAGCATTTGTGCTGAGCGTGCAGAGGCTGACCGCTATGTCTCGACTGCCCCCTGGTGACAGCAACGAAAAGATGCTATAAACTGTAAAATGCTTCCTGATTTTAGGAGTGTTAAAATGTGAACAAAATGTGTGTTTTAGAATCAGTGCAATATGGTAAATGAGATTGAAGCAAAACATGGCTTTTCCGGCTCTGAGTCTGTGGGGGTGGAGATAATTAGTGCAAAAATCTTTAAGAGTAATGTTTAGAAAACTAAGGTGCTGTGACATGCTGTCTTTTTGTGGTCCATGTGAATTCTGTGACCTGAGAATGTATATCAAGGATAGCACTCTTTGTGATTTTTCCTAATAAAATCTGAATTCACTAGATGCTCTGTGTAGCGTAAGGGAGTTAGAGAAGGCGAGGTTCAGGAAAAGAATGAGACCGGCACTTTACAGGAACAGGTCACCTTTAATGAGGTGAGAAGGGGCAGTGGTCAGATTAGTGAGCTGCTGCACTTATCTAACAAAAGAGTGAGTATATATAGATAGGCATGTATGTGGAAAGCTACTGTCTCAAGGGGGCCTGTTCTCCAAGGTTGTTTGGAGTAGTTATCTCTTAAACTAAACGGCTGGGGCAAGGAATTTTGGAGATCCGCCAGAGGCTGGACCTGCTGGGAGCTGGGCGTAATCAACCTTAATGTCAATTTTTTTCTTCGGGTGAGAGAGTTCTTTGTTTTGCATAGAATGGTGGGGAGGACCTGGAGAGGAGTTTAGCTCCAGGCTACTTTGAGCCAAGTAACTTCCCTTCACTCTGAATAGCAAAGTCAAGGTTTAGGCAGAATTAGGAATAACGTTGGTCTAAGTACTTAAAAAAAAGACAAACAAACCACAAATCTATTTTATTACTTCTTTTTCATCTCACCCTCCCCTGGCCTTTTTCCTGTTAGCCGCTTAGTGGACACTTATGCCCCTCAGCTCCCCAAAGACCTTCACCCAAGC
The DNA here is from genome assembly GCF_910594005.1 of Cervus elaphus. Classification (NCBI taxonomy): domain Eukaryota; kingdom Metazoa; phylum Chordata; class Mammalia; order Artiodactyla; family Cervidae; genus Cervus; species Cervus elaphus. Next base: position 13,332,951 of record NC_057839.1, on the reverse strand, counting down.
CTGGTCTTCTTTGTAGTGCCTTAGGTTCACTTTTCTTTAATGTTTATTTTTAAACAGCTTTATTAAGGTATAATTGGCATGTGATAACTGCATTATGTAAAGTGTACAGTTTGATGAGTTTTGACATATGCATATACCCATGGAACTGTCTCTGCCATCAAGATGATGATGAAAATGTCACTCTCAGAAGCTTCCTCTGCCCTTTGTTACCCTTCTGTTCCCCCCCTCTCTCCTATCCCAACACATACCTCAGTTAGGAACTCTGAATTCCCTGGGGCTGGGCCCTTTGATTTAATTCACACTATCTTGTAAGTCTTTCTCTTCCAGAATTATTTTCTTTTTAAAAGATTAGATGTATGATATGTTCTTCTTGGTTACCTTAAGGCAGGCTTAGTCTTAAAAATATGCCCTCTACGTCTTCAGAAAAAAATAAAACATCCCTTTAGATGCAGGAAAGTCTTGATTTGAAAATAAGGTTGTAAAAAAAAAAAAAAAAGAAAAGAAAATAAGGTTGTGTAAAAAATAAAAAAATAAAAAAAATAAAAAAATAAAAATTAAATTTTAAAAATTAAAAAAAAATTAAAATAAGGTTGTGCTACTTGGAGCCTTCTTTGAAATCTGTATGAATGTATTTTCTCACCTAAAAAAACAAATCATTTTTAAAAATAGCTGAACATTTCAGTGGACAAGGAGTTTATTAAGATGGAACTCTTAGGCAGCATCTTTTCCCTTACGAAGGTAAAGATGTTAAGGTGCAATACGATGGTCTGTTCTGACCGATTGCTGTGATTGGCTGAGGGTAGGGTGTGGCTATTCCCCAGGTACTGAGCCTGGCAGGTGTCAGGCTGGGTGAGGCTCCGTGTACCCCTCACCTCAAGCAGCCTCATCAGGTTGGTTACCCCAGAGAACTCTTCAGTCATTGTAATTTCCTTTTGTCTGGGCCAAAGTCAGGAAACACTGAAGACAATCTCTGAGTCAGGATAGTAACAAGAGGGGACTTTTTTTTCTTTTTGGCCCCACTACTGTGGCATGTACAGTCTTAGTTCCCCCAACCAGGAATCCAACCTATGCCCCCTGCAGTGGAAGCACAAAGTCTTAACCACGGACCTCAGGCAAGTCCCCAGAGGGGATGTTTTAATTATTATATGATGTGTTCAGCTCTCTCCTGTTCAAGGGCCTTAAAGGTTACTGGTCACTAGTGGCACCTCGGCTTCCCAGGTGGCGCTAGTGGTGAGCACCCGCCTGCCGATGCAGGAGACACGAGAGACTCAGTTTCCATCCCTGGATCAGGAAGATCCCGCGGAGGAGGAAATGGCAACCCGCTCCAGTGTTCTTGCCTGGAGAATCCCATGGAACTAGGAGCCTGGCAGGCCATAGTCCATGGAGTCGCAAAGAGTCGGACGTGACTGAAGCAACTTAGCACGCACATAGAGTGGTACCTTTAGCTAAGATTTGTTGTGTATATTATGGAAGTCAGAAAATGCTTTTTACCTGGGACAGATGATGTTAGAAACATTTCAAATTTCATAGAGCATATAGTACAGTGCTAGATATTTGTAATAGGTGTAATAAGTGTGGTGGAGATGAGACAGTATTTGCAGTATGTGAGATGCAGAGAAACATATTGCATTATTTCCTTAAGTAATTACTGCTGAATTTAGAAAACGTGTAATATACTGTGGGCTTGAGAATGGGTTGATTTTTTTTTTTTAATTCCAGTTTGAATGATCTGAAAAATTACCTGTTTTTCATAGAATATGTTAATTTTTTTTTAAAGTACTGTATTTTGGACTAAGTGTTATATGTTTTTCTGGTATTCAGTTGAATGGAGACCTTATATTGAATTCGTCTCATCCATCATGTTTTTTATCACAGGAGGTGGTGAGAAAGCCAGAGCACGTCACATATCAAGAGGAAAACTGTTACCCAGAGAAAGAATCGACAATCTTATAGACCCAGGGTTGGTACATACCCAGACGTTGGCTCAGGGTGTCCTCTGTTCCATGGTGCTTTCTTAGTGGTTTTTTTTTCTTTTTTGGCTGTCCTGTGCGGCTCTCAGGATCTTGGTTCCCCAACCAGGGATTGAACCCAGGCCCTCGGCAGTGAGGTGCAGAGTTCTAACCATTGGACCACCAGGAAATTCCCATCTTAGAAAGTTTTGTGAAATAAATGGTTTTAAATTCTGGTTCTTACCTAAGCTTCAGCAACAAGTGGTTGTTGTGAGGCTGCGATATGTCAGGTGCTCTTCTGGGTGCTAGCGATGCATCACTGAACAAAGCAGACCAAGTTCCTTGCCCTGCTGGGGCTTACATGGGGGCAGGAGGAGACAGAAAATAGTTGGTAAATGTCACAAATTATATAGTATGTTGGAAGGTGATCCGTGTCATGGGACAAAAAAGAAGAGGTAGACCAGCATTACAAGAGAGAAAGATGAAGATCAAGTTGCAGTTTCAATGAGGTGGTTAGGATCGGCCTCGCTGAGGGGTGACATTTGAACAAAGATGGGAAGGAGTGGAGCGAGATGGGCTGTGTGTATCTGGGGAGAGAGGGTTACAGGCAGACGGAGCGGCCAGTGCGAGGCTTCTGTGCTGGGAGCTGGGAGTGGCTCACAGATGCTGGTATGCCGAAGGGCCCGGGAGGCTGTCTCGTGGGAGCGGAGGGTCAGTGAAGTGGGGAGTAGCAGAAGATGGGGTCAAATTCATAACGCATTTGTGGGTCAGTGTAAGAGTTTGGACTTTTACTCTGAAAGAAACGAGGAGACTTGGTAGGACTTACCTGACTTATGTTTTAAAAAGTTATTCTGGCCACGGGTGTGGGTAGCCTCTGTGGCTTGAGGGTGAAAGGACCAGGACCAGTTAGAGAAATGAAGATTCAGAAGTATCGTTTCTGCGGACACGCACACACGTGCCCAGCCTAGAGACAAACACCGTTAACACCTAGTGTGCATTAACACACTAGTGTATATACCGTTAACACCTACACTATTTTCATGCAAACATGGATCAGACACACTTTTTTTTTGTTTGTTTTAGAAAAATGGAATCTTGTGTTTTATAACTCCCTTCTCCCCCTCCCCCACCACCCTTAATGTATCTTGAACATTTAAGTGAGAGGATAAAAACAGTGGTTAGGAGCTTGGTCCCCTATTTAAGAGCTTATTAAACTCAGCTCTGCCACGTTCTAGTAGTTGAGTGACCTCAGACAACTGACCTCATCGCTGTGTTTCAGTTTCCTCATCAGTCAGTGGGGATCCTAGTGGGATCCATAGCAGAAGGTAGTTCTGAGGACTGAATGAGTGAGTGTTTCTGAAGCTCCTAGGAGAGAGGCTGGCACGTGGTTAAGTGCTACGTAAGTGTTAGGCGCTGTTCTCTTTCTATACCAATACATACATCTGTACAATATCTTCAAAGATAAATGTGTTCCTTTGTGTGGCTGTGTTGTATCAATCCCCAAAGTGTTCACACTAGACTTTGTTTTAGACATTCTTCCTTTTATAGACTTTATATCCAACACACATATTTGAAATGTTGCCCCATTAAAGAAAAAAAATCGTTTCCTTTTCCATTCAAGTAACTATTTGAATAACTAACTATTCAAATATGATTTAAAAAAAAGAAAACATTAATTCAGGCAGCATTCTTTCTTCCATTCAGGTCTCCATTCCTGGAATTATCACAGTTTGCAGGTTACCAGTTGTACGGTGATGAGGAGGTCCCTGCAGGTGGCGTTATTACAGGCATTGGAAGAGTGTCAGGGTGAGTATTCTGACGGTGCTCAGCCCCGTGGGTCAGGAAGCAGGCCGACAGGGCAGGGCAGCCAGCACTCACTTGCATGAGAGTGTGTGAGTGTCTTGCTGGTGATATTATTTAGATCTGAGGCTTCCTACCCAGATGTGTTAGATTCATCTGTGGAGCTTCAGGGATGGAAATCGAAGGGAAAAACCCCAAGCAGTGATCCTGGGGACCCAACCCAAACCTTCATACTTAATCAGAATCTCCAGGGTTTGGACTTGGCGTGGGTAGTTTTCCAAGGCTCTGCAGGTGATCTCTTGCACATCTAGAGCAAAGAACCGCTGTCTTAGAAGAGTAGTTCTCAGAGTTTGGTCCCCAGGGAACATCAGCCTCATGTGAGAACTTGTTAGAAGTGTCAATGGTCAGGTCTTCCCAAAAAGTACTAAGTCACATTCAGGGAGTGGAGCCCCGAAATCAGCATTTAAACAAGCTCTCCGGATTCTCCAGTGCTATCCTTTGAGAACCACCATAGACTTAGGGCATCTTGATTGCTGGATACTACATTTGTTTGCGTGTATTTTTGTATGATCTCACACTGACCACGCAGTCACCGTTCCTTGTATTGCAATAAACACTTCCCATTGCCTAGTTGTCTTAATCTTTACCACAATCCTGTGAGAAGGGGTGCTGTTATAACCATCACCATTCTGTAGGTAAGGAAACTGCCTTAGAGTGTTAAAAATAACTTTCCAAAGATCAAGCCACTGGCAAAACTTGACTTTGAGATCAGGCAGCCTGATACAATTGCTTTTGACTCGGATTCTGGTTTATGTGTGTGTTCCTCCACCTTCACCCCTTGATTTGTGCCTTCACAGGAGGTATGACTATAGTCGTTCACCATTGTTGCTTCTTTCTTTCTTCCTTCTTTAATTCCTAAACCTTACGCCCTAGTGATAAATCAAAGAGATAGATGGGTAGGGACCAGAACACAGCCTTGCTTCATTCCACTGAAGATTTTAAACTTTGTAATCAGTGCTCTTATCAGACACCCATTCTCTGAGGCTCTCTATGAACATCAGTAGCCAGGGCTCAATATTGAGTGTATGTACTTTAGCTCACAAGGGGCCAAGACCAGACAGATTTTGTGTTTTCCCTGAAGCTGCTCTGGTGTTGGATAATATGACTGGAAAATAATTCACTTATTCAAAACATCTAAAGTAAATACTTCACTATAATTTAAGTGACCTTTCTTACATAATCATATGGTTGAATATGGTTAGCACCCTTTCTTTAGCAGATGATAGATGTTTAAACTAGTTTAAACAAAAAAAGATTTGTTGACTCTTAACTGATTTTGGGCCAAGCCAGATCTAGGAGCTCAAACAGCATCACCAGGCCACCAGGCTGGTTTTTGGATTTGTTCCTAGGCAGTCTGTTTAAGCCTTGAGGCAGAGCGGGCCGTGGGCTTCCCCAGCTTCTGCGCTATAAGCTTAGCAGCCGCAGTAAGAGAAGACCTCCTGAGGGCACAGGCCTAGGACCAGGGCCCATCGCTGAACCCACCAGACGGACACTGAGTAGAAAGGCCTGGTCCTTGTGCCCACCTCTGAGGGTGGATGGACTTTGGGGTCAGTCCTACTAGAACCACATGGATTAAAAATAGAGAAGAGAAAAAAAAAATAGAGAGGAGGCAGTTTCTGAAAGAAAGTTTAATTTTGTTGCCAATGTAATAGATATTTTTGCTGGATAGGCAAAGTCAATAGGTGTCTAATACAATGTGTGTGTTTTCGTCTTAGCCGTGCCTTGCGGCATGAGGGATCTTAGTTTCCCAACCGGGATCGAATCCATGCCCCATGCAGTGGAGGCACGGCTTTGTAACCACTGGACCACCAGAGAAGTCTCTAATACAGTATTTTGTGGACTTATTTTACGTCTCATTTCTGTCATGTGCCTGGTTTTTGTCTTGTTTTGGGGGGGCGTGGCCCTAGGTCTCATTGCTGCACGTGCTGTTTCTCTAGTTGCAGTGAGCCGGGGTGGTTTTTCCAGGTGTGATGCACAGGTTTCTTATTGCGATGGTCTCTCGCAATAAGACTGTGTTGCAGAACACAGTCTCTGGGATGTGCAGGCTTTAGTAGTTGTGGCACTGGGGCTCAGCAGTTGCGCTTAGCGTGCCCCAGAGCACGGGTTCAGTAGTTGCTGCACATGAATTTAGTTACCCTGAGGCATGTGGAATCCTCCCGAACCAGGGATCGAACCAACGTCCCCAGCATTGGAAGATGGTTTTTAAACCACTGGACCACAAGGGAAGTCCTATGATGTTTCCATAAGACTAGTAAAAGTTACTAGTGATGTCCCTTGTCCAAGGTTGATAGAGGCAAGTCAGAATTTCAGCCTCCCTTTGCCTGACTTCATAGCCTGGGCTCTTTGCCGCACCAGAACTTCTTAAGTTTTTCTAATGCAGCGCCCCCAGGAAAGGGAAGAGTGACCACACTCTGGAGGTGTGAGGTTATGGCCCAGTGACCTGCCAAGAGCCTCAATTCCTTTTGAAGTGATTTGTTTAATATTAAAGTCATTAAAAATGTACTTCTCACTCTGTAAAATGTTAATTATAATGTGGGAAAATGCTTGCTATAACCTAGTGAATAAAACTGATGCTCAGAGGAGAGAAACCACATACCCTAATAAAAGAAATTTAACATTACCTAAGGTCGTGGGCTCAGTTGTTGTTCTCTAGTTCATGTTCAACAAGAACTAAGTAAGTTATTTTTTAGAATTCTAGAGAATATAAAGTGAGGTAACAAAATGTCCTAAATATAAAGAAGATTAAATTTTGTGAAGACCACACTGTTCTCTCAAGTTTCAAGTGAGCCTCCAATTTTCAGTTTTCCTGGCAGCACTCAGCAGGCTCTCTGCTGGCCTCTTCATTCACTTTCCTGCTTCTTGCCAGTTGCTTGTGGGCCATGGTACCTGACAAACTGGTTTTGGTGACTCATTATAGTATATGCTTTCAAAAATACTGTTTTAAAATTTGCACCTATTGTTACTTTAGGCAGGATAAATGTTGTATTTTTAACTTCTTTTACTTTTATAGAAAAACATATGGCAGTAACATGAAGAACTTTTGAAAATATGAAACATAAATACTTTCAATGGCTCAGTTTTCCTTTTTGAAAATTACCTTCCTAAAAGGAAATTCTGAAGTTTATCATGAGAGATTTTCTCATCTCGAGACTTGGATTTGCTGTTGTTGTTGTCTTATAATGTTAGGACTGTTTCATTCAAAGAACATTGCAAAATGTGGCTTAGGTTGTTAGTTTTTCTCTGCTACTGGGGGGTGATGATTCTTTAAAAAAATTAGATATGAGTTTGTAAACTAATTAAAAGTGGTTCATTTTATATAAATGAATATATGAACAGTGATTAAAGTTCCTGTACCATAAGATTGCCTACTAATGGCTATCATTAGTGATATGTGTTAATACTGGAAATTGCCATGTTGTATTGGGAGTGTCTTTATAATGAGATGCAGTTGGTCTTTACTTTTAAAAAAATCTCTCATATTCTCTCTCCAATGAAATTTCTGCCTTTCAGAATAGAATGCATGATTGTTGCCAACGATGCCACAGTCAAAGGAGGTAGCTACTATCCAGTGACTGTGAAGAAACACTTGCGAGCACAAGAAATCGCGATGCAAAACAGGCTCCCCTGCGTTTACTTGGGCAAGTTATAAGGATGTAAAACAAACTGCTGTTCAGCTAAGAAGTGAAAGGTTGTTTAGAAGGATGTGTGTGTGTGTGTATATATGTATATATGACATTATCAGTGGGCATTTCAAGAATAGCTGTTGGTTTCTCTCATAATTTCAAAAGAAATACTTATTCTTTGTTAAAACCCCTGGGAGAAAAAGTAAATAGAACTACCCATTATAACATCACTGAGGAGGAATCCCTGACACTGTTTTGGGGTGTGCGATTTTTTCCTCTACATGAGTGGTGTTTTTTTTTTCTTCTATATATTTTTGTTTTTCTATTTATCATAATGGATTCAAACTATGAAAAAATAATAGCTAATATTTATGAGTCTCTTGACTGTCAGGTACTAGGTTAAATGCTTGAGTGTGTACATAATTTGGGCAAACATAATTTAAAGAAATTTAACTTTCAGTGAAAGTAAATTTATCTTTGGAATTAAAATACATTAATAATTAAAGCTAAGGATATTTTTAAAAGAACATAAAAGCAAGGCAGTTTAAAATTGACACTTCCTAGATATTAGCTTAGTTTGTAAAAACACCAGTATCTGTTCATTTCTGTGAATATTTGAACAGGTACAGGTGAGATTTCTTTTTCCTGTGGAAGTGAATTTACCTGATTGACTTAGAGTGTGAACTGCTTTGCACATATAGAAAACAACACATGGGACCCCACAGCTTGCAACTGCTGTGCCCAACGCTGCAGGGAATGCAGTTAAGGGTGTCGTGTTGTCTGTCTTCCGCATGGTGAATTGGAGACAGGATATAATGTATTACACACCAATAGAGACTCGTAGTGATAGGTGTAAGACCAGCTAGCTTCCTGTGATGTTGACTCTGCACTCGAAGTAGGTGCTGAACTAAGTGCTTTGCATATACTGTTTCACGTCATCCTGATAGCCACCCTACGGTACTCTGCTGGTACCTTCATTTCACGGGTGGGGAAACTGAGGCATAGAATGGCTCAGAAATACTTCCGTGGTCACACAGCTGTGAAGTAAGGAAATTCTGTTTTGATCTCAGCTGACATTCTTATCTGCCACTGTTATCTACAGTAAAAAGAGAAACAGAAGGCGATGTGTGATAAAACTATCCCATGAATTCGGTAGATGATGTTTGGATTGTTTTAAAAGAGAGAGAGAGAGAGAGATCCATTTTCAGTTGAACCGGTCAAGGATTTTTTGCGATTTCTGGGGCTAATCCTCAAAGCAGAGAATGTCCTAAATATTTCAAGTGGAATTTTGCATAGGGGTAGGAGAGCCTAATATGTTTGAAGAAAGCAATACAATTTAGGGGGCTCTGTGGGAGGATTGGAGAAAGAGGCTGCAGAAGAGTTCAGAAAGATAGAGCAAATTTTTTTGTGAATGTAATTAAGAACTGGTGCTATTATCATTGAGATAAGTCTTCCTGTGTATAGGATGTTTTGTTCATTGAGATGTACTTATATCTGTTATTTCCCCTGTCTTCAGTTGACTCAGGAGGGGCAAACTTACCTCGACAAGCAGAGGTATTTCCAGATCGAGATCACTTTGGCCGCATATTCTACAATCAGGCAGTTATGTCTTCTAAAGGCATTACACAGGTAATTTCTTATTAATGAGATATGTTGCTTTTTGCATCAAATGTCTTTGCTAACCAGGTATTTTGAGATGACTTAAAAGAGAATTTTACTTTTTTTGGCTATGCCATGCAGCTTATGGGGTCTTAGTTCCCTGACTGGGGATTGAACCCAGGCCCTTGGCAGTGAGAACATGGAATCCAAACCACTGGAATGCCAGGGAAGTTCCAAAAGAGAATTTAATATACAGTTTAGTCTTCAAGAAATCAACTGATAACCTTATGAGATTTCCCTTGTATGTTGTCTGTCTTTTTTCCCTTGTTGCTTTTAATATTTTATCTTTGTCTTTAGTTTTTGTCCATTTATTACTGTGTCTTGGTGTGTTTCTCCTTCGGCTTATCCTTCTTGGGACTCTGTGCTTCTTGGACTTGGTTGACTATTTCCTTTTCCATGTTGGGGAAGTTTTCAGCTATTATTTCTTTGAATATTTTCTCAGGTTCTTTCTCTTTCTCTTCTTCTGGGACCCCTATGATATGAATATTGGTGCATTTAATGTGTCTCTTAGGTTGTCTTCATTTCTTTTCATTCTTTTTTCTATATTCTGTTTTGTAGCATTGATTTCTACCATTCTGTCTTCAGGTCACTTATCCATTCTTCTGTCTCAGTTATTCTGCTATTGATTCCTTCTAGTATGTTGTTCATCTCTGTTCTTTAGTTCTTCTAGGTCTTTGGAAACATTTCTTGCATCTTCTCCATTCTTGTTTCAAGATCCTGTATCATCTTCAGTATCATTATTCTGAATTCTTTTTCTGGGAGGTTGCCTATCTCTACTTTGTTTAGTTGTTTTTCTGGGGATTTATCTTGTTCCTTCATCTGGGACATAATCCCATTTCTTTTCATTTTGGTTAGCTTCTGTGGTTGTGGTATTAATTCTGAGGCTGCTAGGATTGCAGTTCTTATTTCTTCTGTCTGCCCTCTGTGGATGAGGATGAGAGGCTTATACAGGCTTCCTGATGGGAGGGACTGGCTATGGGCAAAACTGTCTCTCACACTCTGGTGGGCAGGTCCATGCTCAGTAAAACTTTAATACAATTGTCTGCTGGTGGGTGGGGCTGTGCTCCCTCCCTGTTAGTTGTTTGGCTTGAGACTGACCAAGTCCTAGAGTCTAGAGGCTCTGCGCTGTGTGTGCTAAGTCACTTTAGTCATATCCGACTCTTTGCGAGCCTATGGACTGTAGCCTGTCAGGCTCCTCTGTCCGTGGGATTCTCCAGGCAAGAGTACTGGCGTGGGTTGCCATTTCCTCCTCCAGGAGATCTTCCACCCAGGGATCAAAACGGTGTCTCTTTTATCTCCTGCATAGACAGGTGGGCTTTTACCACTAGCACCAGCTGGGAAGCCCCTTGAGGCTCTGTGATAGGGCTGTTGGCATCCTCCAAGAGAATGGATGCTGAGACCCATCTCCCAGGACTGCTGCTACCAGGGCCCTTCTCCCCGTAGCAGGCCACTGCCCACCCACGCGTCTGCAGGAGACCCTCAGACACTCACGGGTAGGTCTGACTCAGTCTCCTGTAGGGTCAGTGTTCCTTTCCCCTGGTCCTGGTGCACACATCGTTTTGTTTCTGTTTCCCCCAGTCCTGTGGAGGCCCTGTAATCAAGTCCCACTGGCCTTCAAAGTCAGATTCCCTGGTGATTCCCAGTCCCTTGGCAAGATCCCCAGGCTGGAGAGCCTGATGTGGGGTGTAGAACCTTCATAACTGTGCAACAACTTCTTTGGTATTATTGTTCTCCAGTTTGTGGGTCACCCACCCAGCAAGTGTAGCATTTGATTTTATGGTGATTGTGCCCTTCCTACCATTTCATTGCAGCTTCTCCTTTGTCCTTGGATGTGGGGTATCTTTTTTTGGTGGGTTCCAGTGTCTTCCTGTTGATGGTTATTCAACAACTAGTTGTGATTTTGTTGCACTGGCAGGAGAAGACGAGCACGTGTCCTTGTACTCGGCCATCTTGAACCGATCTCAAGTACATGATAATTTCAAACGGTGATAAGTTCTATAAAGAAAAACATAACTGGGTAAAGAGACAAAAGATAATCAATAAACAATTGACTGTGTATTCTTTTTCCACAGAAAGCCTAGTCAGATTCATCTACTAAATATGGGAATATTGTTATGGTGTAGTAAAGGTTAATTCCAAAGGAAACGAGTTTTTAAAAAGGAAGGACACTGAGTCATTGCTTTTTTAGGGTGATACTCTGGAAAAATTGTAGTGTATGTATGAGGAGCCATGCATAGGAACATTACTTGCAGCATTATTTTTTATAACAAAAGTTAAAGAACACAGTAAATGACTGTTCATGGGAGAGTTATAATATTCAGCTGTTAAAATGAATGAACTATGGATTAAAGACCTAAATGTAAGGCCAGAAACTGGAAAACTCTTAGAGGAAAGCATAGGCAGAAGAACACTCTTTGACATAAATCATATCAAGACCCTCTATGACCCACTTCCCAAAGTAATGGAAATAAAAACAAAAATAAACAAGTGGGAACTAATTAAACTTAAAAGCTTTTGCACAGTGAAAGAAACTATAAACAAAGTGAAAATATAGCCCTCAGAATGGGAGAAAATAATAGCAAATGAAACAGCTGACAAAGGATTAATTTCTAAAATATATGAGCAGCTCATACAACTCAATACCAGAAAAACAAACAACCCAGTCAAAAAGTGGACAGAAGACCTAAACAGATATTTCTCCAAAGAAGACATACAGATGGCTGATAAACATATGAAGAGATACTTGGTATCACTCATTATTAAAGAAATGCAAATCAAAACTACAATAAGATATCACCTCACACTGCTTAGAATGGCCATCATCAACATATCTACAGACAATAAATGCTGGAGAAGGTGTGGAGAAAAGGGAACCCTCTTGCACTGTTGGTGGGAATGCAAATTAACATAGCTGCTATGGTGAACAGTACAGAGATTTCTTAAAAAAAAAAAAACAGGAATAAAACTACCAGCCATTTCACTACTGGGCATATATACCCTGAGAAAACCATAATTGAAAAAGGCACATGTACTCCAGTGTTCATCGCAGCACAATTTACAATAGCTAGAAAATGGAAGCAACCTAGATGTCCATTGACAGATAAATATATAAAGAAGTTGTGGTGCATATATACAGTGAAATATTACTCTGCCATAAAAAAGAATGCATTTGAGTCAGTTTTAATGAGGTGGATGAACCTACAACCTATTATACAGAGTGAAGTAAGTCAGAAAGAGAAAGGCAAATATCGTATATTAACGTATATATATGGAATATAAATATATATATATATATATATGGAATCTAGAAAGGTGGTACTGATGAACCTATTAGCAAGACAGTGATGGAGGTGCAGATATAGAGAATATCCTTGTGGACACAGTGGGGAAAGGAGAGGGTGGGACAAATTGAGACAGTAGCATTGAAACATATACATGACCATGTATAAAATCAGATAGCCACTGAAAATTTGTTGTATGATGTAGGGAGCTCAAATCTGGTGTTTTGTGACAACCTAGAGGGGTGGGATGGGAGGTTCAAAAAGGAGAGAATGTATGTATACCTATGCCTGATTCATGTTGATGTATTGCAGAAACCATCACAATATTGTAAAGCAAGTATCCTCCCAATAAAAATAAATTAGAAAAAATAAAATGAACAAACTAGAATTGTATGTGTCAACAGAAATAAGTCTCAAAGAATATGTTGGGTTAAAAAAAAAGTAAATGTATAACCAGTTGCTCTGTATGCAAATGTTAAATATATCAAATAATCTATTATTTGTGTCTAAACAGGTACATGGGAAAGTACCTTTAGAACAGTGGTTACTTTTGAGGTGGGAGGGAGGAGAAAAAGGCTAGTAGGAGGTCTGTAGAGCCTTCAGCTGTATCTGAAATAAAAAAATTCAGAAGTAAGTTTAGCCAAATGTCAAGATCTATTGAGACTGGGCATTAGGTAAAGAATATTTATTTTATTCTAATATTTTTTGTATGTTTGAAATATTTAATGATACTGCTGCCATTCCTTTAGGTCTTTTTTGTTGTTGTTATTGAATTTCTTAAGTTTTTAGTATTTTTATTAATACTCTAATTAGTCATCACCTGCAATTATTATCTCTCTTCTTTATATTCTAGCCATATAATGTATTGTTATTTTTATTCTGTATTTTACGGTTACTGTTATGTGAACTTCCCAGGTGGCGCTGGTGGAAAGAACCCTCCTGCCAATTCAGGAGACCTAAGAGATACAAGTTCAATCCCTCGGGTCGGGAAGATCCCCTGGAGAAGGAAATGGCAATCCATTCCAGTATTCTTGCCTAGAAAATTCCGTGGACAGAGGAGCCTGGTGGGCTACAGTCCATGGGGTCGCAAAGAGTCAGACACGACTAAGTGACTTAGCAGATTACTGTTATGTGACAAGCTTGCCTATCTCTATGCTTTGTTTATCTAAACAGAAACTTCAGCTTTGTTCACTTTTGCACAGTCAGCCCTTCCATCCATTATCTGGTAAGAAATTATTATTGTGATCTTTTGTCTTTTAGGAGAAATTTCTGATGCTAGGTGTCTGAAATCAGGTAGCACCAGGGCCGAGCTGCTTCCCAAGGCTCTAAGAAAGACTCTGTTCATCTCCTTGAGTTCCAATGGCCCCAGGCGTTCCCTTGGCATGTGGCCACATGACTCCAGTCTCTGTCTGTCTTCACATGGCCTTCTCCTCTGTGTCCCATCTCCTCCTTATAAGGACTCTTGTCACTGGATTGCCCCTGCGTAATCCAGAATGATGTTATCTCAAGATCCTTAACTTAATTACATCTGCAAAGATCTCCCCCACCCCTTTCCCCCCAAGTAAGATCACATTCACAGGTTCCAGAGATTCGAGTGTGGACATGCAACCCACTGTAGACCTCTGCCACCTTCCATGCCTCTGTGCTCTGGCTTTCGGTTCATGTAGCTTGTGTAGAAACCACATAATACGTCAACCAACATCTAGCAAATATTTATGGAGAAGCTACTCTAAGCCAGGCCCTACACTGGTGAGTAAAACTAGGTAGAGTCTGCTCCTGTGGAACCTGAAGCTTAAAGAGTGTTTTAAAAATTGAGTCTTTTTAAAATTAAAAGTGTCCTTCTATATTTTAATAAACAATTATCTGCTTATCATAAAATATCTAGTATGTCTGAGGCATTTGACTGAATGCCTTCAGTTTGCCTATTTAATTTTTGTTTCCTAAAATGTTTTAAAAATTGTATTCGTTTATTTATTTTTGACTGCACTGGGTCTTCATGGCCGTGTGGGCTTTCTCTAGTTGTGGCGAGTGGGGACTGCTCCCTAGTTGGACTGTGCCAGGCCAGGGCCTCTCACGGCCGTGGCTTCTCTTGTTTCGGAGCACAGGCTCTAGACTGCGGACTCAGGAGTTGTGATGCATGGGCTTAGCTGCGGACTCAGGAGTTGTGATGCATGGGCTTAGCTGATCCATGGCATGTGAAATCTTTCCGGACTAGGGATCAAATCCACGCTCCCTCTATTGGCAGGTGGAATCTTAACCACTGGACCACCAGGAAGGTCCGTATTTCCTAAAAATGTTAACATCAGTATTTCCTTAACTGAGCTGCTTCTCATAACATTTGTTTTTTGTATTTCACCCCAGTAGGATGTTTGTGGTTAAGGTTTGCCTTCCTATATTATCATTATTTTTTTTTTTAGTAAATATTTATTTATTTGACTGCACTGGGTCTTAGTTGCAGCATGTAGGATCTTTCAGTTGTGGCATATGGGATCTGGTTCCCTGACCAGGGATCTAATACAGGCCCCCTGTGTTAGGATCACAGAGTCTTAGCCAGTGGACCACTAGGGAAGTACCCCTATATTCTATGAACCTTGTTAAATTAAAAAAAATCTAATTGTTATCATACACTAACATCTATGGTGCCTCTTCTACTCTTTCCCCCAATATATGAATGCTAAATTGATTATCTGTACTGAAGCTATTGCTTTGAGCTTTACTGAAAAAGTCAAGATATTTGTGAGCACTGTTCTATCATGTTGACTTCCCCTCCTTTTTTTTTTTCAAAGGAACAAGTACCCCAAAAAATGAGGCCAAAAGAAAAGGACCTTTTCTAACTTCTGCTGTTCCATGAAGCTTTTCCTCCCTGGGTTACCAGACTTCTTAAGGTTTGGCCCAGTATCTTCATTCCTGACTGCTTAGTCTCCTAAAAACCTTGCTGCCCTCAGAGGTCCCCACTAACCTCGGCCTCCTGGAGACCACGCAGACTGTTGGTTTTGTCATTTCCCCTTTCCTGAAGTTCTGCTTGTGTGTGTGTGTGTGTGTTAGTTGCTCAGTTGTGTCCCACTCTTTGCGACCGCATGGATTGTGGGTCCCCACGTGACCCACCAGGTTGCTCTGCCCATGGGATTCTCCAGGAAAGGATACTGGAGTAGGTTGCCATTTCCCTATCCGGGGGATCTCTCCTGGCCCAGGGATCAAACATGGGTCTCCCTCATTGCAGACGGATTCTTTACCGACTGAGCCACCAGGGAAGAAGTTCTCCTTAGGCCACTGGTTTCCTCCTCCCCCTCTCTTCATGTAATCCTCCTGCCCCACCTGAGAGCTTGTCCTTGGTGGTGTATAAAATTTTATGACATGTCTGCCCTCCACCCCCACTTATTTACCCTTAAGGTTCTGTTGTTTGAATGATCCTGCTGGTACCCTAGGCTCCAACTAGACTAGACGTTGTGCACTGAGCCCTCCCTGCTGATTCATGTCCCTTCACCGGTGTTCTGTGTGCTGCTGGTGGCGCTTTCTTCCTGCTCTTTTCCCTACAATTGAAACGTTGATGTCAGCCTTGACTCTTCTTTGCTTTTACCCCTGCTTAATCCCTTTAAGTAAATCTTTCTTACTTTTGTACCCCCAGGTACTCCTTTGATGCTAGGCAGATAATCAACATATTACCTACTGCCTTTCCCATAGGTAGTTCAGGCCTTTTCTGTCTATGTACAAATGTTGTTGTTGTTCAGTTGCTCAGTTGTGTCTGATTCTTTGTGATCCCGTGGACTGCAGCACGCCAGGCTTCTTTGTCCTTCACCATCCGGAGCTTGCGCAAACTCATGTCCATTGAGTCGGTGATGCCATCTAACTATCTCATACTCAGCCATCCCCTTCTCCTCATGGCTTCAGTCTTTCCCAGCATCAGGGTCTTTTCTAATGAGTCAGCTCTTGGCATCAGGTGGCCAAAGTACTGGCGCTTCAGCTTCAGCATCCATCCTTCCAATGAATATTCAGGACTGATTTCCTTTAGGATTGACTAGTTTGATCTTCTTGCTGTCCAAGGGACTCTCAAGAGTCTTCTTTAACACCACAGTTCAAAAGCATTCAATCCTTTGGTGCTCAGCCTTTTTTATGGTCCAACTCTCACATCCATACATGACTACTGGAAAAACCATAGCTTTGACTACACAGACCTTTGTTGACAAAGAAATGTTTCTACTTTTTAACATGCTCTCTAGGTTTGTCATAGCTTTTCTTCAAAGGAGCAAGCGTCTTTTAATTTCATGGCTGCAGTTACCATCTGCAGTGATTTTGGAGCCCAAGAAAAGAAAATCTGTCACTGTTTCCATTGTTTCCTCATCTATTTGCCATGAAGTGATGGGACCAGATGCCACATCTTATTTTTTTGAATGTTGAGTTTTAAGCCAGTTTTTTCACTCTCCTCTTTCACTTTCATCAAGAGGTTCTTTAGTTACTCTTTACTTTCTACCATAAGGGTGGTGTCATCTGCATATCTGAGGTTATTGATATTTCTCCCGGTAATCTTGATTCCAGTTTGTGCTTCATCCAGCCCGGCATTTTGCATGATGTACTCTGCATGTAAGTTAAATAAGCAGGGTGACAATACATAGCCTTGACTTACTCCTTTCCCAATTTGGAACCAGTCCACTGTCCCATGTCCAGTTCTAACTGTTGCTTCTTGAACTGCATACAGATTTTTCAGGATGCAGGTAAGATGGTCTGGTATTTCCATCTCTTTAAGAATTGTCCTGTTTGTTGTGATCAACACGGTCAAAGGCTTTGGTGTAGTCAGTGAAGCAGAAGTAGATGTTTTTCTGGAATTCTTTCACTTTTTCTTTGATCCAGTGGATGTTGACAATTTGATCTTTTGTTCCTCTGCCTTTTCTAAATCCAGCTTGAACATCTGGAAGTTCTCAGTTCATGTACTGTTGAAGCCTGGCTTGGAGAATTTTGAGCATTACTTTGCTAGCATGTGAGATGAGTGCAATTGTGCGGTAGTTTGAGCATTCTTTGGCATTGCCTTTCTTTGGGATGGAATGAAAGCTCACTTTTTCCAGTCCTGTGGCCACGGTTGAGTTTTCCAAATTTGCTGGCATATTGTGTGCAGCACTTTCACAGCATCATCTTTTAGGATTTGAAATAGCTCAACTGAAATTCCATCACCTCCACTAACTTTGTTTGTAGTGATGCTTCCTAAGGCCCATTTGACTTCACACTCCAGGATGTCTGGCTCTTCACACTCCAGGATAGTGTGACTGATCACACCATGATGGTTATCTGGAACGTGAAGATCTGTTTTGTATAGTTCTCCTGTGTATTCTTGCCACCTCCTCTTAATATCTTCTGCTTCTGCCAAAGTGGAAACAGTGCCCAGTTGTGGGTGTGTCTGGTGGTGAAAGTAAAGTCCAATAGTGTAAAGAACAATAATGGCATAGGAATCTGGAATGTTAGGTCCATGAATCAAGGTAAATTGGAAACAGTCAAACAGGAGATGGCAAGAGTGAACATTGACATTTTAGGAATCAGCAAACTAAAATGGACTGGAATGGGAGAATTAATTCAGATGACCATTATATCTACTACTGTGGGTAAGAATCCCTTAGAAGAAATGGAATAGCCCTCATAGTCGACAGAGGAGTCTGAAATGCAGTACTTGGGTGTAATCTCAAAAACAACAGGATGATCTCTGTTTGTTTCCAAGGCAAATCATTCAATATCACAGTAATCCAAGTCTATGCCCCAACCACTAATGCCAAAGAAGCTGAAGTTGAAAGGTCTTCTTTGAAGACCTACAAGACCTTCTAGAATTAACACCAAAAAAAAAAAAAAAAAAAAAGTCATTTTCATCATAGGGGACTGGAATGCAAAAGTAGGAAATCAAGAGATATCTGGATTAACAAGTGAGTTTGGTCTTAACAGTACAAAATGAAGCAGGGCAAAAGCTAACAGTTTTACCAAGAGAACGCACTGGTCAAACTCCCTCTTCCAACAGCACAAGAGACGACTCTGCACATGGATATCACAAGATGGTCAACACTGAAATCAGATTGATTCTATTCTTTGCAGCTGAAGATGGAGAAGCTCTGTACAGTCAGCAAAACAAGACTGGGAGCTGACGATGGCTCAGATCATGAACTCCTTATTGCCAAATTCAGACTTAAATTGAAGAAAGTAGGGAAAGTCATTAGGCCATTTAAGTATAACCAGAATCAAATACGTTGTGATTACACAGTGAAATTACACATGACTACAGGGTTATTCTTTGTCTTGTTCCCTTTTTTTGACCAAACTTTGTAGCCTGACACTGAAGACCTCGTGTGATCTGGTTCCAACCTAACTTGCTAGCTTTATGGCTCATGCACTGTAAACTGCCATGAGTCTGAACCGCTCGCCGTTTTTCATATGCACCGTGGTCATGAGTTTCTGCTCAGATCCACCGAGCCCTCTTTCCCCTAATCTAAGTGGATTGCTTTGTCTCTAACCCATTTTCCAAAGTCCATCTTAGATGCCACCTTTTCCAGGAAAGCTTCTGAGAATCCCTTACTGGAAATAACCTTTTCTGCACCCAGCTCCCGTAATTCTTGTGCTTTGCCTTACTAGTAGCATTTATCCCTTTTATCTAGACATATCCTGACTAATTTCCCTTACTAAACTCTATGCCACTTGGGATTAGAGACAATATAGGATTATTTACATCCCAACACATTTATTTGCCTACCAAATAATTTATTAAAAGAGTGAAACTCTTTATGGCTATAAAGTGGTTCTGTTTCCTGTGTTTTAATCATTGGCAGGCAGATTCTTTTACCACTGCGCCATCTGGAAAATCCCATGTTTTGTTATTTATTGTATTTAAGATGTTAGCTTAGATGGATTGTTAAAAACAATCTTTTTTTTTTTTTGCATTTTACTGTATAAAGCAATCACTGTTGTAATTGCAGTTATGTTATATATGTGCATTATATATATATGTGTGTGTGCATTTTGATAGCGAGCACTATGTGCTCTGTCATGTCCGACTCTTTGCAATACCATGCAAAAGCCCACCAGGCTCCTCTGTCCATGGGATTCTCCAGGCAAGAATACTAGAGTGGGTTGCCATTTCCTTCTCCAGGGCATCTTCCCAACAGATGGATCGACCCGCATCTCCTGTGTCTCCTGTCCTGGGAGGTGCATCGTTTACCACTGAGCTGCCTGGGAAGCCCAGTGAGCACTAACTTTCTGTATTGGTTCAATTCCTGTTTTCCTCCCCAAGATTGGTTTTTATTTAATATTATTAACCTTGACCACTTTAAATCTATTTAACCATTTCTAAGAAGTATGTCTCTGTACAACGATCTCTCTGTTATGTCCTATATTTTGCAGCTGTAAAGATGTGGCTAGATTCCTACAGATCTTCCCAGTCCAATCATTTTGTTTTTGCACTCAAGAAAAAACAGTTAACTAGATACTCTCTGTATTCTCTCCTGTTTCATTTTTCCTTACTTTCTCATAGGTTTTAGGACCCCTGCTTTGTCTTTGAAGTTTAAAGACTTAGCATATTGGTGTCCATTAGTCTTTATTTTCTTTTGTGGTTCCCGCGTTGCTGACTTTTTAAGTGTAAGACTTACAGTTCTCTTCAGAAGTGGGATCTTAGTGTTTGTTTTCTTCAGGTCTTACATTACCATTAATTTTTATAGTCTAGTGAGAGTCTAGTCTGACTGATTTTTGCTCTGATGCATTAATTCTCTTCCTTGTTTTCCTGTGATCCTTACTACACCAGTAACAAGTGTTTCTGTTCTTATTAACAGTCTATTTCTTCGGAAATAGGCGTCATTCACCTAGCCATGCTAGTTGCAGCTCCTCAGGCCTTTCTTCCTTTTTTCTTCTTTGTATTTCTGCCTGTTCTTCTTTTTGGCAATGGACCTGAAATTATTCTCAAAGTCCTTACTTTCCTCCTTTTCTTACCATTTCCTTCTTATCCCTTTTGGCTTAGCTTATTATTTTTGTAATTTATTTTCTTTGCTTCAGACCTTGGTAACTGTTTTGAGGGTCTTAGTTAGGATAAACACTGTATATTATTTTTTAAATGCACTTGAATCTGCTCATGAAACCAGACAGGGTCGGGGTAGAAGAAACCACTCTGTTTGATTGTTTTGAAGTTCTCTAATAAAAAGCTTGGGGAAGAAGCAGAATGTTCTGGGTAAGGTGGATTTTTTTGTTTTCTGTGTACATTTCATCCTATCCACTGGGCACAGATAAGCATGCATGTTCTAGGATCAACAGTGTGATCAGATGGTTTAGTTGATAATATTCTTAAATTCTAGACAGCTGTTGACTTGATATGTGTGTATCATGGCTTTTATTTTTTTAATGGTAACACTTTAGGTGCCTTGTGTTCAGTCGTGTCCTACTCTTTGGGACCCCATGGACTGTAGCCCACCAGGCTCCTCTGTCCATGGGATTTTCCAGGCAAAAATACTGGAGTGGGTTGCCATTTCCTTCTCCAGGGGATCTTCCCCACCCAAGGATTGAAGCAAATAGTGTGATACAGGGAGTATTTGCTTTCTATATTACTTTGAAAGGAAAAAGGATAAAGATGAGAGATTTTAAAAAAAATTATAGTTTAATGGCTTTTCCATCAAGCAGCTGAAAATCTCCCTCCCCAAGTTCTGTTACATTTATCAGAGAGAGCCTTTGAACTGCATGGTCTTCTGCAATTGTTCAGTGGAAAGATGGAGGTCTAGGGTTCACACAGCTTCTCAGAATTAGGTATCAAACCTCTTGACTTCATCTCAGAGACCCCATCCACAGGGCAGGCTGCTGACCTATAATATGTAATTTGTTTTTGGTACAATGGCAACCAGTCTCCGTGCAGGCAAGACCTGGAGGGTAATGAAATTTTGTCTAAAGTTTTTCCAGACTCTTCCCTCTGTTCCTGAGCCTCTCGTTTCCTCTCACTGACGGCTTTTGCTGTGCTGCCCGTGGCGGTGATGACGAGGTTGGTACTGTCAGCCACACATCATTCTCAACCTCCTGGCTGTTTTCTTGCTCTGGATTTGAGTTTTTGAGCTGCCATAGCGCTGCTGACCCTGCAAGAGGGATCTCTTGGTTTGTCTGCGTCACAGAGCAGGCCCACCTCAAAGGTGAAGGAGTGGACAGTGGCCTCTCCGTGGAGCTGCTGGGAGGTCTCGCGTCCTGATGCAGATGAAGGGCGCTGTGATGTCTCTGCTGCCACGGTGCCTGGGCTGCATCACCCACACAGCCAAACCCATGCTGAGTGTGGCCTGCACGGTTTATGGCCACAGAGCTTCCTTGTGTCCTTTTGGTGTCCTCTTAGTAGAGAAAGCAGCAGAATCTTCTTTCTGGGGTTCTGATCCTTTGTTCAGCATGGCCCAGTGTAAGGTCTTCACTGTACTCTGGACAAATGCTTTGGGGCCTGAAAGTCCTCAGTGCTTTGGGCCCTGGGGTCCCCACGCTCTGTGAGAAATAGCGGCAGACACAGAGGCAGAGTGCTCGGTGCACGTTCACTGTATTCTGTGAGTGAGTGAAGGACTCAGAATTAAATGCAGAAGAGGAGATTGTGTGACAGTGGTGACTTCGCTGTGTTCTCTTATTTCTATTTTCAGAATTTGCTTTAGCGATATTAAGTTTTCCATTGGATGCTTAGAACTGGTATAGCCTCTCTTTCTTATTGATGAAAAATGTGAGAATATTGATTCTTATATTACTTAGTCACTCTAACTCTTGTGTTTTGTCTTAATTTTATGTTTTATAGAAAAGTAATTTATTGAGATTATATTTCACATACTATACAATTTACTCATTTAATATGTAAATTAAGTGGTTTTTAGGATATTTACAGGCTTGAATCAGTTTTAGACAACTTTATGACTCCAGAAGAAAATGCCACACCCATTGGCAGTTAATCTCATTTTTTAACTCAGTCCCTCCAGGTAACCTATGGATGTGTCTATTCTGGACATTTTGTGTAAATGGAGTTGCACATTAAGTGGTCTTTTGTGACTGGTTTCTGTCACTTAGCATAATGGCTTCACAGTTTATCCCTGTCTTTCCCTTGGTTTCTCATCACTCTCTGGGGTGGCATAGAGTGTTAGTGCTGGTCTGTCTCCCACCTCTGGACTAGAGGAACAGTTCACAGATACTTAAAGAGCAACAGCAACAAAGCACTTCAAACACAGGTTATCCCAGGTCTTCAGAGGTGCCTCAGTTGCAGTCACATGCTGCTGCTGCTAAGTCTCTTCAGTCGTGTCCGACTCTGTGTGACCCCACAGACAGCAGCCCACCAGGCTCCCCCGTCCCTGGGATTCTCCAGGCAAGAACACTGGAGTGGGTTGCCATTTCCTTCTCCAGTGCATGAAAGTGAAAGTTGAAAGTGAAGTTGCTCAGTCATGTCTGACTCCTAGTGACCCCATGGACTGCAGCCCACCAGGCTCCTCTGTCCATGGGATTTTCCAGGCAAGAGTACTGGAGCGGGGTGCCATTGCCTTCTCCACAGTCACATGAGGGAGATGATTTTTGATCTCTGTATTAGTTCTCCATTACTGCAGAACAAATTATCCCCAAATGTAGCAGTTTAAAACAACAATGCTTATTGTCTTGCAGTTTCTATGGATTCAGGGTCTGAGCACAGCTTAGCTGGATCTTGGAGCCCTGCTCTTAGCTGGATCACGTGACTGACTGCATCCTCTCAAGGCTCCACACCGTTCCTCATTCACTGGCAGGATTCAGTTCTCTGCAGGCCTTTCTTAGTTCCTTAGGAGCTCTCGTAGGTTCTTTCCTATTGTGGGCCTCTCCATAGAGCACATCACAGCATGTCAGCTGCTGCATTAGAGTGTGCAAGCAGGTGGGCAAGAGAGAGGGCCAGCAAGACAGAAGACATGGTCTCTCATACCCTGGGCACAGCAGTGATGTCCCATCACTTGCCATATTCCGTTTGTTAGAGGCATGTCACCAGATCCACCACACACTCAAGGCAGTGGGATCATATAGGATGTGCATACCAAGAGTCTAGGATGATAAAGTGGGGTGGGGGTGTTTTAGAAGCTGCCTGCCACAATCTCCTACCTATTACTAAACAAAGCTCTTCTCTATACGTTTGTGATATCTTTTCTAGCTTTGGAGAAGTGGATTGTTGATTTCCTTGATTATAGAGCTTCTGCAGAGAAAAGGCACCTGAAGTGTTCTTTGTTGTTGTTTTTCAGCCTCTCAGTCATGTCTGACTCTTTGTGACCCCATGGACTGCAGCACGCCAGGCTTCCTGTCCTTCCCTATCTCTCACTTTGCTCAAACCCATGTCCATTGAGTCATTGATGCCATCTAATCGTCTCATCCTCTGTTGCCCCCTTCTCCTCCTGCCCTTAATGTTTCCCAGCATCAAGGTGTTTTCCAACAAGTTGGCTCTTCACATCAGGTGGTCAAAATATTGGAGCTTCAGTTTCAGCATCAGTCCTTCCAATGAAAAGTCAGGGTTGATTTCCTTTAGGATTGACTGGTTTGATCACCTTGCTATCCAAGGAACTCTCAAGAGTCTTCTCCAGCACCACAGTTTGAAAGTGAAAGTTGCTTAGTCATGTCCGAGTCTTTGCGACCCCATGGACTATACAGTTCATGCAATTCTCTAGGCCAGAATACTGGAGTGGGTAGCCTTTCCCTTCTCCAGGGGATCTTCCCAACCCAGGGATCAAACCCAGGTTTCTCACACTGCAGGTGAATTCTTTACCAGGGAAAGAATCAATTCTTTGGTGCTCAGCCTTCTTTATGGTCCAGCTCTCACATCCTTACATGATCACTGGAAAAAGCATAGCTTTGACTATACTGACCTTTGTTGGCAAAGTGATGTCTCTGCTTTATAATACGCTATCTAGGTTTGCCATAGCTTTTCTTCCAAGGAGCAAATGTCTTTTAATTTCATGGCTGCAGTCATAGTCTGCAGTGATTTTAGAGCCCAAGAAAAGGAATGTGGTAAAATTCCCTGACTAGATGTGCTAATAATTTGTCAGCTATTCACTTGAGAGACTTTTCCGCTAAATTGGTACTTCTTTTCTCTCCACCCTCAGATGGCAGAATGGCATTTCGTTTCATTTCCCTCATTTTTGTCTTACGACATTTTGACAAAATAACTCGTCTTTCTTTGTCTCCTTCACCCCCCACCCCCGCCCCCCATTCTTGGTCTCAGACCACTCCTTACTGGCGGTTGCTCCTCTTTTCTGTCCTTTTGTTCCATATTGTTTTCATGGAACCCTGCTGTGCCTCTTTAGATCTTTTGAAAATTGTCCTGTTTTATATTCTTACATCATCGTGACTCTTCTTTAGTTCTTGACTTTTTGATAGTGAAGTAGTTTGAGTGGATTCTAGTGTTCTAGTGTAGAGAACAGGGTGATAAGGTGCAACTGTGTCCTTTGTTTCTGATATAAACTTAAAGAAAAACCTATAAAACATTTCAAACTTGAAAGTACAGAGACTAATAGAACAGAACACTGATGTACCGTCCACTTGGATTATGAAGTACTAACCTTTCCTTTGTTATTTTTTGCCTCACATTTTTTTATTGGAGTATAATTACTTTGCAATTGTTGTGCTAGTTTCTGCTCTACAACGAAGTGAATCAGTTATATGTATACATGTATCTCCTCCCTTCTTAGCCTCCCTCCCACACCCCCATCCCACTCCTCCACGTCATCATAGAGCTCCAGGCTAAGCCCCCTGTGCTGTCCAGCAGCTTCCCGCCCGCTTTTTATACCGTTTTACACATGGCAGTGTGTGTGTGTGTGTCGATGCTCCTCTATCAATTCATCCCACCCTCCCCTCTCCTCCAGCCCCCATGTCTGTTTTATCTGTATTTCTATTCCTTCCCTGCAAATACGTTCGTTAGTACCATTTGCTTCAGGTTTTTAAAGAATTTATTTATCCACAATATCCCTTTCAAAATATTGTATTGATAGACCTGTTGGTTATTTGCATGTTTTTGCTATTATAAACATTGCTGTGATGAATATTTCTTTGTACTCATGGGCAAGAGTTTTTCTAGCCATAGATATTTTAAAGCAAACTTCTGCAGGGAGGTGGGGCAGGGGCAGGGGGAGAAATAGGTGAGGGAGATTAAGAGGTACAAACTTCCAGTTGTGAGATGAGCCGTGGGTATGAAATGTACAGTGTGGGGGATACAGCCAGGAATTATGTCCTATCTTTATATGGTGACAGACCCTGGCTGGACTTATTGTGGTGATCATTTTGACATGTATAGTGATATCAAATCCCTATGTCATATTACAGTAACTAACATAGTGTTTAGGTTGATTATACTTCAACCAACCAAACAAACCTACAGAAAAAGAGATCAGATTTATAGGGATTGGACAGAAAGGGAATTGGATGACAGTGGTCAAAAAGTACAAACTTATAGGATAAATAAGTAATGTGATATAATGTGCAATATGAATAATATAATTAACGCTATTCTATGTTATGTATGAAAGCTGTTCAGAGTAAATCCTAAGAGATTTTTTCATCATAAGAAAAACATTTTTCTTCCATTTTAAAAATTTTAGGGATTTCCCTAGCAGTCCATGGCTCAGACTCCATGTTTCCATTGCAGGGGGCATGGGTTTGATCCCTGGTCAGGGAACTAAGAATCCCATACATTGCATGGTGCAGCAAAAAAAAAAAAATTATATCTAAGTGAGATGGTGGATATTTTCTAAACCTACTAAGATAATCATTTCATGATACATGTAAGTCAAATCATTATGCTGTACATCTTAAACTTAGGCAGCCCTGTATGTCAATTATATTCCAATAAAACAGAAAGAAAAAGACTTCTCAGTGATTGATAAGCAAACAAGCAAAACAGTAAGTGATAAACATTTCTGTTATATATTGACAAAGAAATGTTACAGCTATTTTTAATAACATTACATGAAACAGGAGAAAATGCCTTTCGTGACAGCCATCTAAATAGAAAAATGTTAACTCATGCTGCCTTCTGCTTTTGGATTAATAGTAGTGTGGCTTTTTTCTTTTTCAAACTAGGTATTTATATGACTAGAAGGAAAACTGATGGAATATTGGAATTAGTAAAACTACTTTCATATGGTAATTTAAGAAAATATTCACTACATACTTCTCTTATTTTTCTTCGTGGTGGTATTTATTCCTATCTAGGACTAATCAGCAAAATCTATATTTATTATTGTATCATACTAATCTCTAAGCAGGAAATTTTTAAAAACTTTTATCATGGAAAATTTCAAGCACCCATAAAAGTAGAAAAAATAGTACTGTGAACCCTCAAGTATTCATCACCCAGCTTCAACACAACTGACTTTCTTTTGAGCAAGATTTTCAATTGTGAGGCTAACATTAGTTTTATATTTAGAAAGTCTTATATTCAGGGTAACACAAAATTAATGTTGCTCATTTGGAGAATTATTTCAGTATTCCTATGAGGTAAGTGGCAATTGTTTAGAGGACTTATTATTGCTATTATTATTATTAGGTATAAAAGTTGTCCTTTTAATGTGATTTTGCTAATTTGTGGGTTGACTGTGAGTTTCTCCTCTCCATTAGTCGCTCAGTGTAGTGGTCTGGCCAGTCTTCCATTTGACAGGGAGGTTGTCCACAAGCTTTGTAAAAGTGTGACCTAAGCCCTTCAAAATGTATTCATACAAAAGTTAGGAAACAGTTCTAAACACTTCGAGAACTCCATTTTAAAAATGAAACACAGGGAGTCCCGTGGTCGCCTAGTGGTTAAGATTCCAAGCTTTTCTGCCATGACCTGGGTTTAATCCCTGGTCAGGAACTGAGATCCTGCAAGCCACATAGCGCAGACAAACCCCGCCCCCCCAAAAAAAAACCAAAAAAGAAAAACAAAGACAACACAGGGACCAGTTAGTCATGTGCCCTGGTACTGTGCGTGGGCCTGCAGACCCCGAGGCTGTGTTCACTGTTGGAGCTGACTGCATGAGTCTCCTGTGTGCTTGGATTCCAGATAGCAGTGGTCATGGGCTCCTGCACGGCTGGAGGGGCCTACGTGCCTGCGATGGCTGATGAAAACATCATCGTCCGCAAGCAGGGTACCATTTTCTTGGGTGGACCTCCCTTGGTAAGAACCTGCTTGTTTGTTTCTTTTTGGTAAGAACATAGACTTGCTTGCTTGATTGAAGTAAAATATGCATAATGTAAAATACACCATTCTAACCATTTTTACGTACACAGTGCTCTGGCATTGAGTATAGTCACTTTCTGGTACAGTTGTCACCACGATCCATCTCCAGAACGTTCTCATCTTCCCCAGCTGAAACTCTGTACCTATTAAACACCAATTCCCTATTCCCTGCCTCCTTCACTACCCCAGAAACCATGATTCTACTTTGTCCATGAATTTGACTACTTTTGGAACCTCATTTAAATATCTGTCCTTCTGTGTTTGCCATATTTCAGCTAGGAAAATGTCCTCAAGATTTGTCCATGTTGTAACATGTGTCAGAATTTCCTTCCTTTTTAAGGCTGAATAATATTCCAGTGTACATGTATACACCGCATTTTGTCTATTTATCCTTTAATAGACTTTTGGGTTGCTTTCACTTTGGGGCTATTTGGAATAATGCGGCTGTGACCATGTGTATGCAAATATCTTTGTGAGTCCCTGCTTTCATTTCTTCTGGGTGTATGTTTAGAAGTGGAATTGTGGTGGAGCCATGTGGTTACTCTGTATCTATATTTTTGAGGAATCACTTCATTCCTCTTTATAGCTGAGTAATGTTTCATTGTATGGATAGGCTGTATTTTGTTTATCCATTTATTGGTTGATAGACATTTGGGTTGTTTCCACTGTCAAAGGTACTAAAATATAAAACATTTTCCTTTCTTCTGTGATCTGTCTAGCAGTTGTGTTTTTATTTGCTATTTCATGACATCGCACCCCCCACCCCCGGCCCAGGCATCTCTGCTTCCCATGGGCCCACTATGACCCCAAAGTTGTGCCATCGCCATGTGAAAATGTGCTTGGTACCCGGATGGGGGATGGGCAAAAGGCTAGCCCTTAGCTCCCCATCCCCCCAACCCCCAGTGGCCTGTTGGCGAGCTCATCTCAGCACTGCCTAGCCCAGGTCAGTGATGGGCTGCCATGATCCTCCCAGAGACACCCTGGGGTGCACGCCTGACCTATGACCCTGCTCCTGAGCCAGCGCCCCACTGGGGACAGATGGAGCAGTCGCTGGTCAGGGGCGGGGAGGAGAAGGTAGGGCAAGACCCGGGGCGCAGGCACGGGTCAGCCAGGAGGCAGGGAGCTGAGAGGGGGAAGACTTCAGGAGAGCAGAGGCTGTAAAGCTTAACACGCATGCTCCGCTGTCCCATCAGACTTCACACAGAAAACAGATTCAGAGATAAAATCGGTTAGACTTTCGCTAGGGTAACCAGTGAGTATTAAACTCCAAGCTCAGGGCTCTTCTGCGAGTGGGGCCCTGTGCACCCTCACTGGCCACCTGCCTGTGACGGAGGCCCTGGGGACTGGATTAGGTTATCCCTGGCTTTCCCTCACTTCCCATTTGACCATCTGCATTACTGTGAGTGCCGCGTCCAGCACGGCAGGTGGGAAAGACCGGAAACCCGGGCGAGCACGCAATGAAAAGATAGACACATATCGTTTGGCAAGCGGGGAATCCTCCTGCTCTCGGTGGCAGGAAGACAAAATGGCTCCTTTCAGCCCGCACTTTTATTGGTAGAAGTCACGTGAGATCATTAGGGAATAGCTATACTGGGGAGTTTGGTCAGCACACCATAAAGAGGGAGTCAAGTTAAGGCTTTGCTGTTGATCAGAAATGACTTGTTTTATTTCCATGGGGACGGACGCAGGGGCAGGCAGTGAAGTGGAGCAGAGAGCACGTTCCGCCCCAAGTATGTCCGTTCGGCATGCTTATAGGACAATCACGAGGGTGCAGTTTGCCGCACCCTCGAGTCATGGGGCAGGTTCTGGTCTCTGCCCTGCCAGGCTGCAACATCTCCCCCCTTTTTCTTTTTATGTTAAATTTGGAGGTGCCCCGTTAGGATCAGGGAACCAATGGGAATCATTGGTCCAAATTGTAGGGTAAGTGTCAATCCAAGTTGAGGGTCTAGCTAATGGAGGGGCTGGAGCATAAGTCCAATACAAATCAGCCTCTGCCCCAGTTACAGCACAGGAGACCAGCGCCAGCACAGCCAGCAGCATGGTCTCCTGGGTCTTAGGTGTGTGAGCGCGCAAGAGCATCTGTTCGCTCTTTTGACTGAGGCTCTTCAGTTGTGCGCAGGTCATAGGAGGTGCCTGACCAGTGCGTGGTTGTCATTCTCGCTTGGGGTGGGGGGTGGGGGGCAGGGGGCAGTCTGCCAGGCGCAGCCCCTGGACTTTCTTTGTCACCATCGCCACGCTCATTGTGGGATCCCACATCTCCCGTGGCGCAAATGGGGGATCCATGGTAAAGCTTGATGCACCTGCTTGGTATCTAACCAGGGCCTTGACCTGTGGAGACACAACCACATCCTCCTCCCCGTGTTAGTAAGGGGGTTGGTCCTTCCCGTGGACCACCTTCTGGCGCCTTCCACCAGACCTGTGGGTTTTGTACTGAAGGAGAATGTGAGTGGTGTTTCTCATATGGGATTGATTTTTGGTCATCTGTTGTGAAAAAATTTAAGGTTAGGAGAGCTAGATGCAGAAGTGCAGGTGGAGATTTCCCTGCTATTCCCACTTTTGTTTTAAAAGTTGACTTTTAAGAGCATAATGTGCTCATTCAACAGTAACTTGGCCAGTTGGATTATATGGGATGCCTGTAGAATGGCTAATAGACCGGAGAGAGCAACAGGTTGTAAAAGCTTTACGGGTGTGAGTTGGCCCGTTGTCAGCTTTAAGTTTCTTTGGAATGCCCATATGAGCGAAAGCAGCTAATAAATGGCATTGGGCGTAAATGGTGGTTTCACTGGGATGAGCAGAAGCCCAAAGCATGTGAGAATAAGAAGCAATAGAAACACAGAGGTAGCTAAGGTGTCCAAACTCGGGAAAATGGATTATATCCATCTGCCAAATTTCATTTGGAGTAACCCCTCAAGGGTTAACTCCAGGTGATGGAGGTTGGTAAGCACTGACTTGTTGACAGGAAGGACAGGCTTGAATGATTTGTGTTGCCTGGGATTTAGTAATGTTAAACTGATGTCTAAGGGAGCGGCAGATTGATGAAGAAGTTGATGAAACTGGTAAGCCTGCTTAAAAATGGGCATCGTTAAAAGGTCAGCCTGAGAATTGCCAAGGGTGAGAGGCCCCAGGAGAGGGGAGTGAGCTTGAATATGTGTAATAAAGAAAGGAAAGGAACAGGAGCAAACGGCTTTTTGAAGTTGGAGAAATGGGAGGAATAATTCCTCAGAATTAACATGTTTAATTTTTGCAGTCTCAATAGACTTGGTCATTCCAACAACATAGGCAGAGTCACTAAAAATATTAATAGAGATCTTTAGAAACAAGTACTGTAATTTCTGTTACTAGTTGCACCCGCTGCCGAGGTATGGGGAGTTACTAGAGTTTCTCACTCCTCAGGATGGGTAATGCCTGCTTTGCCATTGTTAGAGCCATCTGTAAAATAAGTAGGAGCGCCTGGGGTAGGCGTGGCCTTGGTGACTCTGGGCCACACAAAGGGAGTTGGGGAAATCAACTGTAATAATTTATGTGCAGGAGGGTGATTGTCTAAAATGCCTGCAAAAGCAGTGAGGGCAACTGGCCATGATAAGCAAGTCTGTCAAAGATGCTGCTGTTGAGTTTTGTCAAATGGAACATGAATAGTTTGGGGATCAAAGCCAGTTAACTGGCAAGTATGCTTTCTTTCTTGTGTAATTAAATTAGACACAAGAGTAATGTACATCATCAGAGTTTTGCCCTCCTGAGAATGTGCCAACAGCCATTCTATGATGCCAAAGGTGGGCTGTTCTTGAAATACAATCCCATAGGGGCTTCTGGAGAAGCTACGACAATGAACAGAATAGGATGATCATATGATTAAGTTGAGCATTTTGAATGGCAATATTTACTCTAGCCAGTTCCTTTTTAGCTTGTGGCGTCAGAGTCTGGGAAGAAAGGGCTGAGTCCCCTTTAAGAGTCTCTGAACTGGTATACTGGTGGACTGGTAGGAATGCCCAAAGCAGGGCACAACCAATTAATATCTCCTAAAAGCTTCTGAAAATCATTTAATGTTTTGAGATTATCGCATCTAATGGATACCTCTTGGGGTATAATGATATGTTCTGAAACCTGATAACCTAAACAGGAAAAGGGAGCTGTTCTTTAAATTTTTGGGGGGGGGGGCTACATGTAGTCCCCATCGTATAAGATCATGTTGAACTTGGTGAAAAAGTGGATTTAAGAGAGACTTCTGGGGCAGCTAAGAGTATGTCATCCATGTAGTGAATGATGGAGGCTTGAGGACAGAGGGATCGAGCTCCCTCCAGAGTGCTAGCCACGTACTGTTGCCATAACGTCATCATCCCCTGAGGCAGCATTTTCTATTGGTACTGTTTCATGGGGGCTTGTTGGTTAATACTGGGTACTGAAAAGGCAAATTTTTCTTTGTCTTGTGGAGCTAAGGGGATTGTATAAAATCCGTCTTTAAGATCCAGAACTACAATTGGCCAGTCTTGAGGTATGGCCAAAGGGGATGGGAGTCCAGGCTGCGAGGCCTCCATGGGTTGCATTACTACATTAATAGCTCAAAGATCATGAAGCAGCCTCCATTTGCCTGATGTTTTTAGGGACTGTGAAAACTGGAGTATTCCAAGGACTAGTACTTTCCTCTATGTGTCCTGCTTGAAACTGTTCTACCAAGGCTTGTAAATGCATGTTTCTCCTTTGTAGAGGCCATTGATCCACCCAAACAGGTTTAGATGTAAGCCACATTAGAGGTGTGGCGTGTAGTGACAGAGAAATGTCAATGGCCCTCATTAAATATTTTTATATGCTAGCTCTTTTCTGTCCAGTTTGGGATGAATAGGTAAAGGAGAAGGATCTCCCTGTAAATTTTTTCCTGGCCCTTTTCCTGGTTGTTACCCAGTTCTCACCATCATGTGATCTGCCTTTCCCTTGTTGGAGAGAACTAGGTGCCATTGGGTAAGCAGTTTGTCGGGCCCTAGGCAAAGCTGTTTGTCGGGCCCTAGGCAGGGAAGAATTGCTGAACTCTGAGCAAGTTGTTGGTTCTCCCAAGCCTGAGATTTTTCCCTGGGGTTCAGTCACGGGCCAGTCATCTGGCCACTGATGAGAAGTAATGATGGAAAGTCAGCTCCAATATCTGAGACCAGAGAAGGTTTTTCCTTGAATTTTAACCTTACAAGTGGGCCGATCTGAGAGTATTTGTTGAGTAAAGCACACTACTTGATCACCTGTGCTCCCAAATCCTTGTTTTCCTCTGGTGACAGGATTATAATTATTAGGGGCATGGTAAGGCAAGAGACGGAGAAGGCAATGGCTCCCCACTCCAGTACTCTTGCCTGGAAAATCCCATGGATGGAGGTGCCTGGTAGGCTGCGGTTCATGGGGTTACTAAGAGTTGGACACGACTGAGCAACTTCACTTTCAATTTTCACTTTCACACGTTGGAGAAGGAAATGGCAACCCACTCCAGTGTTCTTGCCTGGAGAATCCAGGGATGGGGGAGCCTGGTGGGCTGCCGTCTATGGGATCACATGGAGTCGGACGCGACTGAAGTGACTTAGCAGCAGCAGCAGCAAGGCAAGAGAAGGAGCTGAGCAGTTCGTTGACCTTGAGGAATGACATGGAATGAGCGAGAAAGAGCCATTACTTTGATTTCCCCTGAATAGTCTAGGTCAATAAGGCCAGGAAGAATTTGGAGGCCCTTGAGAGTAAGGCCACTTCTGCCCAGAATGAGTCCTATGGTCCCTGGTGGAATGGGGCCTTAGATCCCAGTAGGGATTGCTACAGGGGGTCCGATTCATTAATCTGAATAGCTACTCTGTTGGGAGGTCCAACCCAGCACTTCCGCTGGCAGCGGCTGAGAGGCTGGAGATAGGCTGAAGGGTGTGCTGGAGATCCTCACCAGCTATGTCCCCATTGTTTGTGGGGCCTAGGGCTGGCCCCATTGGCTGTTTCCTGGCTGTAAAGGGGAACTATTCTTAGGAAATTTTGATCTGTATTGATTAGCCCAATGATTGCCTTTCTGGCATTGAGGACACGGTCCCGGTGTTTTATTGTTACAAGTAGGTGGAGGTATTGTAATACCTGTTTTAGGCCAGGAATGGCAGTCCTTTTTCATATGTCCAGGTTTTTCACACTGAAAACATTTGGCAGGGGAAGAGCTAAAGTTATTTTTAAAGGCAGCACAAATTGCTTGAGCTAGCGTGGTTGGTTTGTGAGCCTGTGTACCAATATTCTGACATGCTCGCACAAAATCGGCAAGGCTGCCATTTTGACGAATAGGGTTAAGGGCAGCCTTGCAATCTTCATTGGCATTTTCATAGGCTAATTGTTTTAACAAAATGTCCTCCACTGTAGGACTATTAATTTGACAGTAGAGAGCAGATGAGAGCCAGTCTACAAATTCAGTGAAGTCTTCTTCAGGTCTCTGTAATATTTTAACAAATGAACCGCTAGGCTTGTCAGGGTCTGATACTGTCTGCCACATCCTTCGGCAGCACTTGGTGATCTGTTCATATGCTCTCACCAGTGTATCTTCATGAGTCAATTGGGCTGTTGGACTGGTATATTGCCCTGTGCCTATGAGCATTTCAAAAGTAAGAGTATGTCCAGCGGCCAAATTAGCATGGGCTTGCTTTTGGCACAACTCAGTATAAGAGGCAAAAAATCTGTAAATAATGGGGACCACTTAAAGCTGCTTTGGCTAACATTTTAACATTGTAAGGAGAACTTCTCCCATGGAAACAAATTTCCAACAGTTCCTGTGTTAAGGGGAATTAGCTCCATTCAACCTAACACTAGATTTTAGTTCCTTTAAAACATTGATGTCAAGAGTTTCATGGGTTGCAATAACCTGAGTGGGATTATTGGGGTCGGGTCTGTATTCATAGGGAAGGCAAGATGGTCCTCAATGTCTAAAGCACACATAAGAAGGGTGGAGGCCATGGCAGGCTGAAATTGAGTCGGTGGCTTATCCTCCCAAGACAATTCTGGATCCGGTAGAGGTGGCGGTGGTGGAAAATCAGCCTCAAGTTTAGGTGGCAAAGTGGGGGAAGGGTAAACAAGAGCCGCTTCTGAGGACACCGCCTTCTGGCATGATTTCCCAGTCTGTAGAGGGTGTAGGACCAATCACACTAGCCCCAAGGTCGCAGATACAGTCACGGCTAAGAGATCCCCTCTCCTGTGTGCTGTTTTCAAGTTCTCTCTCACTTGACCCCAATTTTCAATATCTTGAGTGCCTTCTTCCAGAAACCAAGGATTATATTTAACCCCCTCTCTTAGCAGTTGTGTCAATTGCTCCTCTTTCACCTGTGCTCTAGCAGTCTGGAGGAGGTCCCTCAAAAGCTGGAGATAATATTTCTCAGCTTTACTCAAATCATTCCCCATTGTTACCCTGACTTTGTAAGACAACAAGGGACTTTCCCCCTTAGAGTCTGAGGGCCTGGTCGTGATCCAGGCGTCTCACTTACCGCTGGCTGTCTTCACTTTCAGTTTTTTCCCTCGGGGGGAATTCTTCCCAAGTTCAGGTCCCTGTTTGGCGCCACCTGCTGCATGCAGCACAGCGGGTGAGAAAGACCTGAAATGGGATGGGCGCACAATGAAAAGACAGACACATATCATTTGGCAAGCGGGGAATTGGGGGTCCTCCTGCTCTCTGTGGCAGGATGGCAAAATGGCTCCTCTCAGCCCGCACTTTTATTGGTAGAAGTCACGTGAGATCATTAGGGAATAGCTATACTGGGGAGTTTGATCAGCACACCATAAGGAGGGAGTCAAGTTAAGGCTCTGCTGTGGATCAGGAATGACTTGTTTTGTTTCCATGGGGACGGATGCAGGGGCCGGCAGTGAAGCGGAGCAGCGAGCACGTCCTGCCCAGTGTGTGCGTTTGGCATGCTTATAGGACAATCACGAGGGTGCAGTTTGCCGCACCCTCGAGTCATGGGGCAGGTTCTGGTCTCTGCTCCACCAGGCTGCAACAGCGAGTTTCAGGAAAGCAGCAGTCACCCTGCAGTTCTTACGCCACAACTTGATCCTAGATTTCAGAGGGGTAAACAGAGGGTGGGTGAAGACACAGGTAGTTAGTACAGATGGCAAGGAAACGTCCCCCTGTGTATGTATAATCCAAGAATATTAACGAGGTAAACAGAATAATGCCAAGGAAATTCTAAAGGCACAGTAAACCTGCAGTGGAGTATTATTCAGCCGTAAAAAGGAATGAGGTTCTGACACATCCTACAACATGGATAAACCTTGAAAGCACTGAGCCAGACACAAAAGGACAAGTATTATGTGGTTCCACGTCTATGAAACGTGTAGAATAGGCAGATTCACCGAGCCAGACGGTAGGTTAGCGGTTGCCAAGGTATAGGGTGGGGGTGTGTGGGGGGGAATGCTTCTTTTGAGAATGATGGAATGTTCTGGCATTAGGTGGTGGTGATGATTACACAACCTTGTTAATATAATAAAGAACACTGAATTGTATTCTTTTAAATGGCGAGTTTTCTGGTACATGAATTATATCTTACAAAGGAAGTTTATTGCTTCAAAAGTTTGTCTTTGGTTTTGGAATATTAACACAAGTTTATTAAAAAGAGTATGTTAAAAGATCTTATGCTTTGTGTTAATTTTCAATAACTTTTTTACTGAGGATCAGGTAAGCCTGAAAAACTACCATTTCAGATGTAGTAAAAGTCTCAAGGCTTCATTCCAAAAGCCTGCAGAATAATACTAAATATTATTCTTTAATATCTTTCTAGCTATATTCATAGCAATTGTTGTTTAATTTACCTATGTATAGTAAATTTTCCTGGGTAGTTCTTGTTTGTTTTTTTATTAGAGAATGAGTACAGATATGACTGGAATTTAAAACATCTTTTTGGGAATAAGGAATTATCATAATATGGATATAATGTTGTTTTTGAGAGAGGATTTTGTCAGCATCAGGATAAAGAGGATAAAGGTCAACATCACATTGTCTGTTCAGTGGATTCAGATTTAACTCATACCTTAGAAAGGAGCAACCTGGCCGCTGAAGTCTGCAGTTCTGCTAGAGAACTGAACCCTGTTCAGTCGTGTGCCATCAAAAGGCCATGTTTATAAGCAGAAAAAAAGCAGCAGCAGCCTCAGCTGTTGGAGAATTCTAAATTGTGATGCTTGTTTTAACTGAAAATTGAGAAAAGGCTTTGCAGGTTTCACACATGATGTGAGATTGAGGTGCCATAGCTTTCCATAGCTTAAAGTGGTTGAAAAAAAAAGCACAGTAATAAGACAAGGTTTTGAAGGAGCTGTTTTGTTGTCCTATCTTTTATTGTCCAAGCTTGTTATTTAATAGAATGAGCCATTTTCTTTTTCTCTTAAACTTTCATCAAATTTTTATATATGTCACAGTTTCAGACATGTGTGAGTGTTTCAGTATTAACTGATGACAAATTTTACTTTTTCAGTTGATATTAGTTCCCAGAAAATGAATATCATTTATCAGTTATTTATTAGTTTTTACAATTTTAAATATCCAGACACCTTTGTAACTAGTTATTGTCTGGACTGAATGTTATTTTACACTGAATTTTTTGGGAAGAAGAGAATCAAGAATTCAATTCTGGGGTTGGAATAATTGGAGGTAAAAAATTTAATTACTTCTCCCTGTAGAATAATATTTAAGACAGAGCTTTTTGATGTAGTGAATAAGTCATCCTTATGCTGTATTTTAGATTAATGTTCATTATTCTAATAAAAGCTTTTTAAAAAAATTACTTGGAGAAAAAGAAACAAATCAACCAACTCAAAGAAGTAGGAATCAATAAGCGATTCCTAAGGGACCAGGTTGGCATTTAGCCTTAAATCATTTTTCTTGTTAAAACTTCTCAGACTGTAATTAAGACATTCTTAATTTATTACTTAATGTTTCTTTCTTTTTGGTCATATTCTCATGAATCTTAGATGTGGGTAATCATGGAGATTTTTCCCCCCAGCTTAAAGATACTATACCTTTAAGAGTTTGTTTTTGAGAGTCACTGGAATTATTCAGCAAAGGTGAAAAAAAACAGCGTTACTCCAGTACATTACTGAGTGTCCAGAGATGAATAAATCACAATTTCTGCCATCCAGGAACTCACAGTATAGAAGAGATGAGAGAGACACATGCAAATTAGTGAAATATAGTCTGGCAAGTGCCATTAGCGGTGTAAGTAGAACACGCTTGAACCACAGATGGGCAAGCATTGCTCTGTTCATACCGTGGAGTGTCATTAACGGTTTGGAGGCCTGGACAGATCAGGGAAAGCCACATAGAGCAGGTAGGGCTTGAAAGATAAGTGGGGATTCATTGGGTGGATGAGAGGAAGAAGGGAGCCCAGGCAGTGGGAATATATGCACAGATACAAAGGCTTTAAGGTACATGTGGAGGCAGGATAGCATAGGGGAAAGAGCGTGCTTTCGAGCCAGGAATGTCTGGGTTCAAGTCAGTTTCTGTCCCTTGCCTGGGGGCTAATGGGCAAGTTCCTTAGTGACTCTGGGTTCACATTTCTTGTCTGTAAGACTAGAGACAGTATTATCCAGGTGGGTTAAATGAGAAACAAAATAGGTAGTTCTATGAAAGAAAGAATGGTAGATATAGCCAGGTTAGGGGATGTATGGGAAAGCATTTTAATAACTCTAATGGACAAAACTAACTTTTGACTTTTATCTTTGTTGTAGGTTAAAGCAGCCACTGGAGAAGAGGTGTCGGCTGAGGATCTTGGAGGGGCTGATCTTCACTGCAGGTGAAACAGAAGCAATTGTTTTTCCTCAGGATTGATTGTCATTGGTCTGTTTAAAAGAAATTTCAGATTATTTTTTCCAAGTGTTAAAGTTCCCAGATCAAACCAGTTTACTTATTCTAGATCTGCAGTTTTGGGGTTCAGTTCTTTAGTGTTTCATTTCTAAGAAAGAGCATCAGGTTTTTATTATAACCTAGAAAGACTGGGGAGACAGATTTATAATTTATTTAACAAATATACATTGAACACCTGTTATGTACCAGGCACTGTTTAGGTATTCAAGGTAATAAGATAGACATTGTCTTTGATCTCAAGAAGTTTATTGTCTAGTCAGGGAGGTTTGTTTCACATCCTTCAAAATAGAGCATAAATGTGTATATATGATAAGGGCCACAAAAAAAGAAGTATCGGGAAGGCGTATAGAAGGTAGAGCTAACCCAGTGGCATGCAGGCATTATGACATTGCTTAATTAACACTTGTTAAGTGGAGTACAAGGTGCTGGATGGTAAGCCATGATTCAACAATAGACCATAAGAGAATCTGAAATAGAGAAGTTTACAAGTCACAGGTCCTAGAGAAATTACACAGCACACCTTGAGGGACCACATGAGGTGGTCAAGCCAGAGTGCCCAGAGATGAGACAGGACCTGGGGTACACGTTTTTATTAGGGTCGATGATTGGAGTGCTTTGGGGTCCCCTGACTAGGGCTGGATTGGTCAATCAAACCAGAAGATTGGGGGTACTGTTAAGTTCCTTGGAGATTGTATATAAGCATACCCGCCATGAGAGGCAGTGGAGACTGTTGATCTTAAGGGCCGTTGGGGAAGCCATTGAGAACTCACATTTGCCCATGACTGAGCTGCTACCTAGGTCTTGCTTGAGGAGCCCGTGTCCATTCAAGGTCCCTGCAGGCTGCATGGAATACTGAGGAATAGCTTAGCTAAATGCTCAATAAGAGGGAAACACTGAGCTTGTTCTCTGAGAAGGGAAAATATCCTGCTTTGTGGCATCTGCCAATTTGTATTCCTGCTTTGTGGCATTTGCCAATCTGTGTTTGTGGTATAAATTATCCCACTATGCCTGATTTTAAGCTACCAATGATACGCCACTGATCGTGGCATCAGGAAGAGATACATATAATTGGCTCTTGTGAGTCAGGCATGAGCCAGCTCCATTACATCACTGGTTGGTCCATTAGTTCAGGAGTAAGAATACCACCATCTACCTACTAGAATTTCATGAGGATTAAATGAGATATTATGTGTAAATTGCTTGAAATAATACCTACTTTAAGTACCTATAAATGTTAATTGCCATTATTATCATTGTTTATCATCATAATAATCAGTATTCTTATGAGCAATTAGGAAATCATTGAAGAGTATTAAGGACAGATGTGCTATTATCAAATCTTTCATTAGACAAATCCCTCTGGTTACTTAGTAGCTTGGCAAGAGTATATGCGGGACCAGTTGGATGGTTGTATCAACAGCATAGGTGCTGCTGGCTTAAATGGTTATGGTGGTAGTGAAGGTAGGAAGGGGGTAATCACATTTATACTCTATTTTAGAGGTAGCATTGAGGGATTTGTTGATGGATTTCATATATGGGGCACAGGAAAGTGAGGTAACGAAGATGATGATATGAAATGGTTTTATTCCCTGAGTCTGGGAGGACTGGAGGAGGGCCAGAGTTGGGATGCAACAGAAGGATCAAGTGTTGCTAAGTTAGAGATGCTCCAGACATCCAAGTAGAGATGCTGAGTCGGCAGTTAACTATAAGTGTCTGGAGCCCAGATCAGTGCTTAAGAATCAGCAGCACAGAGGTGGAATTTAAACCATGGGACTAGGTAAGTCCACCTCCAGCTGAGTGTAGATAAGGAAAAGGGCCCAGGACTTAGACTTTAAAGAACCCAGACGTGAACGGCAGGTAGATTTAATCACTGATTTCAGTGGCCTGGGAGGTGCAGTAAACCTTTCTTTGCTCCGCCGTACCAGCAACCAGGAAGGCAGGTGGCGGTAGGAACAGTCTAGTGAGTGGGAGAAGGAAAATATGTACATTTCCACTCTCCTGTCAAAGAACACTGCTATGCCTTTTGAAGAGCTGGCTAAGGGACCTATCTCTGCCTCAGTTTTTTGTTCACTCCTTTCTCACTGAGCACTTACTGTGGATGGATGAATTATACTAAGTGTTATGAATAATGCAGAAGAATTTCAGGCCTAGTCCCTGCCCTCAAGGATTTATAATTTAATTAGGCAGATAAATGAATGAACTAAAAAGCAATTACAGAGCGAATATGCTAGCTTGCATCCAGTTAGGGAGTTTGGGATTGACATGCACGCACTGCTATATTTAAAATAGATAACCAGTAAGGACATACTATGTAGCACAGGGAACTCAGCTCGATGTTATGTAACAACCTAAGTGGGAAAAGAATTTGAAAAAGAATTGATGCATACATATGTATAACTGAGTCACTTTGTTGTATACCTGAAACTAACACAACCTGTTAATCCACTACTCCAATATAAAATCAAAAGGTGAAAAAGTTAGGGGTGTAGATTCTAGGATTCGCCTTCCATTTGCCTCACTTGTTACCCTTGTGACTAGACAAACTACTAAACTTCCCAGAGCCTCATTTCCTCCTGTGTCAGATGGAGATGTGAATTGCTTCTGCCTCACCGCACACTGTCTGTGGCATACTAAGTGCTCTATTACTGCCAGCTATTATCATTAATAATAGCTTGTTTAAAGTCATGTGGATTAGGTGGTGATGGCTTTTTTGGGAACAGTGTCATAAAATTTACTAGTCACAAGTTGCTTTGGTTCTCTCTCTTGTTATAAATAAATACATATTTGTACATCTCTGATTTGTCATCCTTAGTAGTTAATTTGACACAAAGCTTTACATAATAGAGTGTCTCATCAAAAGTTTCTCTTTCCTACTATTTTGGTAAATACTAGGCAGTTTTTAAAAAGACATTTTATTTTAAATATTTAC
This sequence comes from Cervus elaphus, assembly GCF_910594005.1. NCBI lineage: Eukaryota > Metazoa > Chordata > Mammalia > Artiodactyla > Cervidae > Cervus > Cervus elaphus. The sequence goes on along the minus strand of NC_057839.1, from coordinate 13,291,659 downwards.
CGATTGGGAAGCAATCTCTTCTATTTCTCTTTGCTTACCGAGTTACTCTAGTGTAGATAGAAGTCAGTAAATGCAGCTGATATTATGTGTGAAGTGTTTGAAAGATACGGTCAGTTGTAAAATGCCTTATTAAGTTGAAGAAACTGAAGGGTCTACCATTTGCAAAGGTTTTGGAGGACACATGGTCCCTGCTCTTACTGAGGAACATCCAAGCCCAAAGTGGACAGTGACATGAAACCTCTGTGAGCGTCCTATTCTGGACTTATCTCCCAAGGATTTGGTCTTTTCCTTAGACAAGACATCAAAATTTGGACAATGGCAACTTAGTCTTTGCTCATTTGTTGTTGTTTAGTCACTTAGTCATGTCTGACTCTTTGCTACCCCATGGAGTAGCCCACCAGTCTCCTCAGTCCACGGAATTCTCCAGGCAAGAATACTGGAGTGGGTTGCCGTTCCCTTCTCCAAATCTTTGCTCATAAAATAAACTAAAATTCTATTCTTTTCAGGTATATATTTTTGCCTGACTCTATAGTCCTTATTAAAATATTTCATTAGAAAGTCATAGCCATACATCTACAAGTGAAATAACAAGCCATCTAAGAACCAGAGTCTGCCCGTGCTTCATTCACATTGAACTTGAAATTGAGAAGGAACTTCCATGGCGCTTTAGCACAGTTCCCCGTTATCAGTGCCCATTTTCACCATTGATCTGAGGGACAGTGTCTTCAAGCCTTTGTGTGTGCTACCTGCGACAGCTTGCTCTGGTGATGTAACTTGATAAGGGAGGCCTCAGAAATGAGAAGTCACAGTTGGCATCTTCACAGTTGATGACGATGATGAAGTCGTGATCATCTTCACAGTTGATGAAGGTACACAGTTTGTACCTCTGTGAGGTACAAGCAGTTGTCGTTACCAACTACATCATGAAAGTGGGCAGCTGAGGTTCAAATTTATCATATGCAATTTTATCTGCGGTGTATGGGATGAGCATCAAATAGAAATTCTTGTCAGTAGGCCCTGTGGTCTACTAGAAGAAAGTCAGGATTGAGAAATATAAGGTGAGGATTCTTATGCAGCTACTCGTGGTTCTAGGGCAAGGTATATAACTTCTGGGTACCTCAGTTTTTCCTGTTTGTAAATCAAGATTAATAATACTGTTTTGCCATGGACGTCATGAAGATCAAATTATATGACGGTTATTAAAGTGTTTTAGGAGCAAAAAGATGTCATCCTTAGATGAGAGAAGATTCTTGGGGTTTAAGATATTTAATTATTTTCCTTTTCCCTGTTCTGATTATTTTAGTGTGCTTTACTCTGTAGAAAGTCTGGAGTAAGTGACTACTACGCTTTGGATGATAATCATGCCCTTCACTTAGCTAGGAAGATTGTGAGGAGTCTAAATTATCAGAAGAAAATGGATGTGAGTTGAATTTGTTCTTACATTTTTTAATTTTTCCAATGCATTTCGGCTTATATCACCTTAAAATAATATCTTTAAACATGCTAATGTTATCATTCTGTATTTCTGCAGGTTACCATTGAACCTTCTGAAGATCCTTTATTTCCTGCTGATGAATTGTATGGAATAGTTGGTGCCAACCTTAAGAGGAACTTTGATGTCCGAGAGGTGTGTAAAGTGGAACTGTGAGCTATAAGCTATGCTGTCATAGTTTAAGGCATGTGTTTAAACTTTGTGTGAATTAGTAAGCTGTATGTATCCATTTTCAAAGCTGAAGTCTGTTTTATATATGGGACATAAAAGGGAAAGATATCTTACTAAAAGAAAAAAGGGGGAACACCTCTTAATTATCAGCAAGTTTTCACTGCACGATGCCTAAGCTTGCTTTGTTCATATTTAGTGCTCTGTATTCCTGTGGACATGAGGAAAGATGCAGGACAACGTTATAATTTCCAGCTATTTCTTTTTTGGGTTCTTATTTCGGGAAATGGATGGAATGTCAATGAGTCATTGAAAGAAAAAACATACCCTTTTAGATCAATAGGACATGAACAAAGGATTAGACTTTTGATTACAGTTGAAGATGTTGCTATGGTTACAGATTGTCTTCCATGGTCTAGGTCGACAGTTTTTAGTGCTTGCATACAGCATGTAATCTTTTCTGGCAGAATACTTTTTAAATTAGGAAATTGTCCTAATATCAGATTCTGTGCCTTTAATATTTTGTTATGTTTCCTCTTGACTATAAAACTATTATGTGCTAATTGTGAAAAATATAGAAAATACAGAAAAACAAAAATTGCTTATAATTCCACCATCTAGAGAAAGCAGCCAATATTTTGGTATTTTGGCTTAATGTGTGTGTATACATTTTTGTGTAGTTCAGATAGTATATACATCTATACTAGGAGTGGAAATCAATGCTTAAATTATAAACATTTCCCCATTACTTAAAAGTTCTTCATGAAATATTTTTTTGTAGCTAGGTCCTCATTCTTATACTAGTACTTGGTGACATGGCAGGCACTCAGTAAATATATTTTTGGATGAATTGATGAATGTAATATCCAACTTATGGATGTGAGCAATTATTTATTTAGGAAATACCCTATTATTGTTAGAGAGTCTTAAATCCTGGATTTTAATGGAGCTTCAACTGGTACTTCACTTTGGCAAGGTAACTTAGTTAACTATACATTTTAAAATTAGGTTTTCAGTTTGACTTCTCAGTTAATTACAGGCACAGAGAAAAAATGGTACTTACAGGGATGATGTCCCTGAAAAATGAGTTGTTCTAATAGTTAAGTTTTCTAGATGGCTAAGGATTCATTCTTTCAAGCATAATCACTTTTTTCATATATTTGACAGTATTTATTGCATGCTTTTTCTGTGAAGATACTATTTCAGGATCCAGGGGTAGAGAAATAAGCAAAACAGATGCAAATCCGTGCCTTTGTGGTAGTTCATCTTTCTTTTTTTTAAACAGTATTTCAATTTCATCTTAATTGGTATCTTTTTATAAAGATAAACTTCTGCCTTCTTAAATTGAATCCTAGCTTATTCATGTTCATCACTGTGATGATAATTTATTATATTTTTCTGTAATAGCAAATAAGCCTTGTTTGGAGATCTTATTAGCATATGGAGCTGTGGGAATGCATTGGGGTAATTGAAAAACCCAGTTCTGGCCCTTGTTTCCCTAGTCAGTGGTCTTGGGATTGAACCTCTGAGCATTGATTTCCACTCCTACAAATAGGAACAATATCATGTGATATGTCTGCTTCCTAAAGTTTACTTCTTTGGGAAGATGAGTTAGTATATTTTATGTAGTTGAATGAGCTTCACCATAAAGCAAATAGAAGGGAGTTTCATGTTAAGTGGCCCCAGGTTTCTCTGACCTTGAGTGATTTTACTTTCGTATGGAAGAATGGTCATTGTCATATGTTTGTTTTTCAAAAGGTGTAATTTTAGAGCTCCATAGCACTTAGACAACTGTTATGTCCCCATTATATTATTGGACCTTTTAAGGAAAATAACTAAAACATAATTCAAAGTAAGTTATTCACTCATTTTTCAGCCTTTGCATCTTGTAAAATATGTCTTTGATTGACATGGTAAGCAGGGAAAAGGAGGTTTGAATTGGACTGAAAAAATGATGCATAGCATCTAAAATAGGTTCTGAAAAAATTTGGAATATGCTTCAGGTTTAGAACACTTTGAAATAGTCCTGATGTTTAATGCTGAGCATTGAGGATTATCTGGTAACTTTGATTTCTATAGATTAATTACATGTATATGTACATGTGTGTATGTAGAAATACCTGTCAGATTCAGAATCAGTGAACCTTTATTGAAGACTTAATAACAGCTGCCTTTCAGGGAGTGCCAGGCAGTGTGCTTTATTATTAGCACTTAAGTATTATTATTATTAAACAGATGGGGAAACTGAGGTTTTGCGGATTTTAGGTAACCAGCCTATGACTCCAGTTTCTCAGTGATGGAGCTGGGAGACGTTGGGAGTCAGAGCTGGTTCTTTATCTCAGCATTATTTTCTTAGATTCCTTTGTCACTAGTTCATCACACTTCACAACTTTGTTCTATGTCTGCAGAAGTGGGAACTGAGACTCAGGGGGGCTAATTGACTTACTCCAGGGCACACAGATGACCCACAAATTTTACGTGATACCTTAGGTTGGAGCCTAAGTCTTCTGACTCTAAGGCTGGACCTTTCTTTCTTTCTTCTTTTTATTTTAATGCAGTCTCTTAATTGAAGTATAGTTGATTTACAATGTTGTGTTAGTTTTAGGTGTACAGTATACTGATTCAGTTTTACATATATGTAAAATATGCATATGTGTGTGTGTGTACACACATATATTCTTTTTCAGATTCTTTGCCCTTTAGGTTATTACAAAATATTGAGTATGCTTCCCTGTTCTATGCAGTGGGTCCTTGCTTTCTGATTGAATCCCTGGCCCTCAGCTAATACATTTGACAGATCTTGAAGCTCTGAGTCCAGTAACCAGCCCTTATAGTCTCTGCTTCTCTGCTTCTCAGCCCTTGTAGGATGCCATGTGATTCAGTTCAGTTCAGTCACTCATTCGTGTGTGACTCTTTGCGACCCCATGGACTGCAGCACACCAGGCTTCCCTGTCCATCACCAACTCCCGGAGCTTCCTCAAGCTCATGTCCATGAGCTCACGTCCGGTGATGCCATTCAACCATCTCATCCTCTGTCTTCCCCTTCTCCTCCCACCTTCAATCTCTCCGAGCATCAGGGTCTTTTCCAATGAGTCAGTTCTTACCATCAGGTGGCCAAAGTATTGGAGTTTCAGCTTCAGCATCAGTCCTTCCAATGAATATTCAGGACTGATTTCCTTTAGGATTTACTAGTTGAATCTCCTTGCAGAGAGTCTCCAAGGGACTCTCGAGTTTTCTCCAACACCACAGTTCAAGAGCATCAGTTCTTCGGCGCTCAGCTTTCCTTATAGTCCAACTCTCACATCCATACATGCCTACTGGAAAAACCATAACTTTGACTAGATGGACCTTTGTCAGCAAAGTAATGTCTCTGCTTTTTAATATGCTATCTAGGTTGGTCTGTGACCAACCTAGGTTGGTCTAGGTTGGCCATGTGGTACTGTTGCTTTTATAGTGAAGTGTAATATCAGGACTCAGAATGACTTCAGGGCATTAACCATACAAGTCAAGTGAAATTCTACTGAGATTTTCTGAACAGGGTGAAATTTTGCGAAAGTGACAACTTCATTAAGAATTTGTTTTCCGTATGAATAACTTGAATGCAGAAAGCCTTTTATAATAAAATTTCTCAGGGACATTGTTATTTTTTCCTCTTAGGTCATTGCTAGAATCGTGGATGGAAGCAAGTTCAATGAGTTCAAAGCCTTATATGGAGACACATTAGTTACAGGTATAAAGATGAAGAATTGAAAATATGAACATTTTGTGATGCTTTGAAAACAAATGATCTCTTGTCTCACGCCTCTGATGCACTTGGCATGAGCTTTGTTATTTAGAGCAGTACAAATGTGTGAGTCAGTATTCAAGAGGAAGTGTTTTGTAAGGATCATTTGCAGCTGAATGGCTTTATGAATCCAGAGTTGAAAATCATGAGGGCAAAGTCCTATGGTCCAGGCCCTTATTCTGTAACTTTGTGGCCTTAGCTGTATAAAAAGCTTCTTATCATTGTAAAATTAACAAAATATTTGTAGTTCTTTTTATTTCTCTGGATAGCTATAATTGTTTTGAAAATTTCAGCATGGTCTTCTTCATTCTTTAGTCTTCAATTCAACTGTGAAGTTTCATGTGATGTTTTAGTTTCCCAGAAAACTGTAGACTGAGTTAAACCTTCTCACTGTCTCTGTGTAGATCTTATGTTGATGTGCACAAATACTAGACTGAGAATACAGGACAGAATATCAAGTCTGAAAAAGCAAAATAAGAATATTTATAAAAGTTAATTCATTTACCTAAAGTGTTGTTTGTAGGCCTTTGGAAAAAAAAATATTTGAAACATAGACACCAGATCCATGATAATCTGTCTTGGACAAACAGCAAAACAAATTTAGGCATTTTATATGGTCTTGTAGAAGCTCCAAAATGTAGTAGTTAATCTGAAGATAACATATCAGAGTAGAGATAACAAGTAGCTGCAAAAATCCAAATTGCAAATATACATTGAGGTTTAAGGATAAGTCACAGCACTTTCTTCTGTTCTGATTTATGAGCAAGAGAAGGGTTCATACTGGGAGTGGAATTTATGTGTTTGTATGTAGGTGTTTAAGTGATTAAGAGCCTTTTGTTTGATATATAGACAGGATTTGTCACCAAAAAGCTCAGGATGTAACCCTCATTGGGCAGCAGTTTAAAACAAGTCAGAACTGTTTCAGCTTCTTTCTTGAAGATGGATGGGCTGTCTTTGTCATCTCTTTTTATGTATTTGCCCTGGACTTGCTGAAAGATTTATGGTACCTTTGCCCCCTAAAATACCAGAGTTATATCTACTTTCCTCCATTTCTTTTAGTCTGTATTGGAATTCAAATAAGATTGAGGGGAGGCGAGGGGAGTGAGAGGAAGAAGAGAGGAATGAGAGGTGGAGGGAGGAGGGAATGAGCGGTGAGGGAGGAGGGAGAGAGGATGAGGTGGGGAATGAGAGGGGAGGGGGCGTGAGTGGGAGCAAGGAGGGAGAACAGATTTCTCCAAGGATCTGGTGCTGTTGGCGGTTCTTACAGCTTTCCTCCTGCCCCTGCACTTAACCAGAGGGGTTTCACAGACATTTCACTGTTTTGTTTGACCCATAGGAAGTTGGTGAAGATGTTCCCTTCATGGGTAGGTGACCCTAGTGTAGCGAGGGATGTGCCTACTCAACAGAACTAAGGATGGATGGAAAGTCTCAATAGTTAACAGGGCAGAACACCTTCAGGGTTGGCACCTTATTGCTGAGACAGGGGCCAGATGCCCAGCTCTTTCTGTGGGACAGGCCAGGACTGAGTGGACTGCTAGAGCTCTGGGCAAGTTTGCCCCTCTCTGAACTGCCTCTGTAAGTGGCAGTGCCATTTAGGGGGTGCAGCATAGGGTTTTGGCTGGGATTTTAGTCTGAAAGGTCAGGAGAAATATAGGTGACCATCAAATCAGTGTTTCATTTTATCACATTAAATAGCCATCAGTTCACTTCAGTCACTCAGTCGTGTCTGACTCTTTGTGGCCCCATGGACTGCAGCACACCAGGCTTCCCTGTCCATCACCAACTCCTGGAGCTTGCTCAAATTGATGTCCATTGAGTAGGTGATGCCATCCAACCATCTTATTCTCTGTTGGTTATTCTTAAATAGCCATAAGAATTTTTAAAAACAAATCAAGACAAAGCCAGAGAAAAGAACTAAAGTAAGTCTTAAGGTTGACATTCTCTCTTATCCATTCACTTTTTGAGCACCTGCTTTATGTTGGGCCCCCTGCACTGGGGGTCTTAGCGGCAGCCTGTCCAGCTTGAGCTTGGAGACGGAGCCTGGTCCAGGAACTGGTGGCATACTTCTGTGACCCACTCTCACAAGCCCAGTTTGTTGATACTTGGCTACCAGCTACTTGACACCTGTCTGTATTTCAGTAGGTTTGGAAATGTCTCTAGTCACATCCTTAACATTTACAAAATAGCATCTTAGAATCACCTAAAGTATCTACTTCTCAAAATAACAGGGTTTTCGTCACCATTTTTCTTCTCTCTTACTTCTGGTATGTGTGTGTGTATGTGTGTGTATGTGTGTGTATGTGTGTGTATGTGTGTGTGTGTGTGTATGTGTGTGTATGTGTATGTGTGTGTATGTGTGTGCGTATGTGTGTGTATGTGTGTGTGTGTATGTGTGTGTATGTGTGTGTATGTGTGTGTGTATGTGTGTGTATGTGTGTGTAGTGGGTATTTGGAGTGGTAGTGGAAGTGGTGGTGAGACAAAAACAAAACTTGTGAAAGGGAGGAAGAAAAAGATGCAAGCAGAGAGAAAAGGGAAGCGGGGAGATACATTCTTCTAAGTTTAACTGTATTTCTTACCTTCAGCTCGGTTACCACCAGGCTTGATTGTTCCTGCTTTTTGAAAAGATTTGTCTTTGCTGGGTTTATCCCCTTTATTTCAAAGGGATATCATTAACACAGGTATTTTAGGGCAAGCTGGTCACTTGAAACTGGCTGATAACTCTGGACACTGACCTTTTAAGGGGTCCATGTCTCTGACTTGTTCTGGTTCAGAATACTCTCTGTGTCTGGTACATAGTACATGTTCTTACATACATGTTATGTGAGTGAATGGATGACACACTGGCCCAATCATCTAACCAAACCTGTCGATCAGACAAGTGGGTAATTTACTTTACATGTGACACAACCCTTTCAAGAAAGCATAAATCCAAGACTTTAGTGCTTTAGAAATAAATCGTGCCCTGAGCTGTTTTGCACCATAGATGAAATCTCTACCTTTTAAACATTGATTTGAAATTAAACAATGTATAAATATGTCTGCTTGTTGTGAATTAAAAGCCCTCTGAAATACATACATCTTTTTTTTTTCCAATTTTCTTTTGAGGATTTGCTAGAATATTTGGATACCCAATAGGTATCGTTGGAAACAATGGAGTTCTCTTTTCTGAATCGGCAAAAAAGGCAAGTACTGTTAAAAATGTTCCAAGGTTTTCATGTTTTAATTTAAACATATCAAGTAATGAGTGAAAATTTATTGCATGGAAGCTTTCAAATATTTAACCAGATGCCTTAGCAAACACAACACTGTGTGTATGTGAGCATGTGATGATGTATGTGTGTGCATATTTGTTTGAGACAGCTTTATGAAGGTTTACATAAACATGATGAACTGTCTTGAGCACTATTAAGATACAAATGACTGTTTTAGGAAAGTTCTAATACTTGAATTATAACTGCTATGGATTGTGTGTATATATTCTAAGAATATGGAAATACTTGTCTTGATAGTATTTCATGCACTTGAGGGATTCAGAGCTATTAATACAGTTCTTATAGTTCTGAGACGTGATCTGCTCTTATTCTATCCTGTCATCATTTTAACCTGATTATATTTTCACTTTTTGGAAACAGGAAGATAGTGAGAAGTGTTACTGAAGCTCTGGTTTTAAGAGAGGAAATTAATGAATACCTTTTTGGTTCAGTATTCAGTTTCATACATCATTGTTTCATTATTTACCTAAACTTGGATAAATGTAATGCATGTACTTATTTGATAAAATGTTTTCTTAAGAAAATAAAAATGTTTAGTGTTTTGTTTTTCCTCTTCATAAGGTAGATAAATAATAAGGTGAAGCGTCTCTTACTGAGGCAATTAAGCACTTTCATACCCTAATTAGGAAGAATTTGTCTTTGGTGGAACGTTTTACCAGTAAAGTTGGTTTCTGGATTCTGTATTCATTGTCATTTCCCCACTGTGTTTATAAGATGAAAGTAAAGTAAAAATAAAGAACAGAAAAGTCAGCTACACTCTTAGCAGAAACAAGAGTAGCATTTTATTGGGTAGCATTTTATTATATTCCTTAGTTTTGTTTTTAATTCCCTCTCTTTAAAAAACAAAAAACAAAAACCAGAATGGGTACTGCCATTTATAGAGAGATTTTGCTTGCTTTCATTTAATAGTGTGTATAGTGAGTGTTTCCTAAAATACTAAATATTCCTAATACAGTGACTTTTAATGACTGTATAATATGCATATTTCAATAGAGAATGTGTCAGACTGGGGTCAGCAAACTCCACCTCATTTTATTTGCTGGCTTGTCACAGATAAGCCCAGGAGAAGAGCTGTGTTTGGCCCCAGTCTGACATTTCATTTGTTGAAGTTAAGCCACACAAGTCTGTGTGATTTCTTCATCCTTGTATTTGAGGTTGAGCAATTGCTTTGCCATCTTGTACTTGCCAAGGCATTTTCAGCTAAGTTAAAGGCATCTGTGAATAGAGAGTAAAATATGAAACAAATGGTTTACTTGTTCTTTTACTCATATAATCTTTAGAAAAATAGGGAAAGGAATATTTTTGTGTCATTAACTAATTTCCTTAGCTTAAGGTTAAAGGGTCTCTAGCACTTATCTAAAATCCCATTTATTTGAAACACGTTGGTAGGAAAGATATATTTTACTATAACCGTGGTGCATGAAAGAATTTCAGATGATCATCAAAACATAGATATCCCAGAAGGATTTATATTCAATCCTTTTAAAAGTGGAGAACCAGAGAATGCCTTATGGTGAGACTCAGAAATCCTCGTTGACAAGCAATTCTTTCTTCCCTGTTCCTTAAGTTGTCCTTGTTGTTTGGCATGTTAGTGATTGGTGTCGTCTCTGACACAGGAGTTGTGGTATGGTCGTATGCCAGTGATCACACAGGTACTTGGGCAACACAGGTTCAGTGCAAACCACAGTCATGTGTTCCATTGACAGTGGGTCCTCACTGTGGTATTACCATTACTGTTACCGTCTGGTCAGACTAGCCAAGCAGAGGGTGCTCTTGCTTTGACCCCAGTGTGGTGTTTGCAGGATGCATGGTGATTACAGATTTGTTAACCTCCTCTATAAAGATTTTTCTTTTACTTGCTTATAGGGGGCTCATTTTATCCAGTTATGCTGCCAAAGGAATATTCCTCTGCTCTTCCTTCAAAATATTACTGGTAAGAAAATAGTTTCACCAGTTTGGTTGCATTTATTTCAGAGCTGCACTGTCCAATATGTCTCACGTATTGGGCAGTGCCAACATAGAACACTTCCATCATAACAGAAAACTTGATTGGACTTGCTCTCTCTAGATTATCTTCAAAGGTTAATGCTTCATGAATCTTAAAGATTTGGAGGAGTTTATGCATATTTCTTAGCAAAGCAGTTTTTGAGTTTCATGCACCACATTCAAGTGACCTCCTTTTACTCCTGCGTATCTGCACCCACCCACCCAGAAAGCAGCAGTATTCTGAGCCAGTCCCACTGTCATCAGTGCCAGAGGATGTTGTCTGACCCCTGGTCCCTTTCCCATACTTTGTTGCCCTTAAAAGATTTCAAGAACATGCTCTGGTCCTCCCTTTTCCTCATCTTTCATTGTGTAATTCTCCCCGAAGCAACATGTTTTTTAAATGGACACTCATATCCTGAACCAAAGTCTGGAATTGGAGTTGTGACTCCGAAGAACAATATGACCCATGTCACCTGTCCAATGTCATGACCCACAGATCATCGTAATGAGATGGATAAAATGATTTTTTAAGGGCTCTTATGATTCTTAAGTTCTTTTTCCTGGAATTCTCCGACTTTCTTATTTATACTTTTTGTGTGTTGCCTGGTGTTTGACATATAGGAAGCACTCTAATATGTAGCTTAGCTGGAAACTTTTTCTACCTCAGAGTCATGCATGGTTATCTCAGGTTCAAAGGAAGGGAAGCCCCTTAATTAGTTGCTGGGATCAGGCATGCCTTAATGAGAAGGAGTTTGGCCTTTGACAGTTAGCAGGGCTTTACACAGTACTGGTACTAAAACATCTTCATCTGGTGCTGTTCTTGAGTTGAAGATCCTTGGTTAGATGACTCTTGAGAGAAGTCGTATCCAGGTGCGGCCAGAGAGGACCCTGTGTGGCCGACCTTCTAAGAGGTCATGTGAAAGTCTTCTGAAGCTTTGCTAGTCCAGAGACCTGGTTTCTAATAATGATTCATTGTTTATTAACCTCCAGTAAGTTAAACTGTGTGCTTGGAAGTTTCCTACATTTTTGTTGTATTTTATTTTTAGGTGTGTTGGGGACAGACAGCAGAGTTAGGTTACAACACTGTATTTGAGGGGCCTGAGTGACATCCATTTGGAGATATGTGATGGGCAGTTGAGCAGCCTTGAGCACAGGTGTGTTAGCTGGAGGTGAACATGGAGGCATCCATGGAGATAGTACTTAAAGCTGTGGGAATAGAAAACACCCAGAGAGAAGAGAAAGGGACAATCTTTGAGTAACTTTAATTTCTTCCAAGAGATGAGAGTAAAGGAAGAAAGGCAGCATGATTATGTTGTTCTTTATGGTGAGAGAAAGAAGGGTTGCAGAAAGCCAGGTGAAATGGCTTGTCTTCTTTTTCAAGGTAAAATCATTCACAGGGACAAGAGGGGCGGTGGAGTGGTGGGTAGGGGCTGAGAACTTTTAAAGAGTCGATATTTGAGATAGAAAACTCAGCAGTGGCCACAGGACTGGAAAAGGTCAGTGTTCATTCCAATCCCTAAGAAAGGCAATCCCAAAGAATGGTCACACTACCGCACAATTGCACTCATCTCACACGCTAGTAAAATTCTCACACGCTCAAAATTCTCCAAGCCAGGCTTCAGCAATATGTGAACTGTGAACTTCCAGATGTTCAAGCTGGTTTTAGAAAAGGCAGAGGAACCAGAGATCAAATTGCCAATATCCACTGGATCATCGAAAAAGCAAGAGAGTTCCAGAAAAACATCTATTTCTGCTTTATTGACTACACCAAAGCCTTCAACTGTGTGGATCACAATAAACTGTGGAAAATTCTGAAAGAGATGGGAATACCAGACCACCTGACCTGCCTCTTGAGAAACCTGTATGCAGGTCAGGAAGCAACAGTTAGAACTGGACATGGAACAACAGACTGGTTCCAAATCAGGAAAGAAGTACATCAAGGCTGTATGTTGTCACCCTGCTTATTTAACTTCTATGCAGAGTACATCATGAGAAACGCTGGGCTGGAAGAAGCACAAGCTGGAATCAAGATTGCCGTGAGAAATATCAATAACCTCAGATATGCAGATGACACCACCCTGATGGCCGAAAGTGAAGAGGAACTAAAAAGCCTCTTGATGAAAGTGAAAGAGGAGAGTGAAAAAGTTGGCTTAAAGCTTAACATTCAGAAAACTAAGATCATGGCATCTGGTCCCATCACCTCATGGGAAATAGATGGGGAGACAGTGGAAACAGTGTCAGGCTTTATTTTTTTGGGCTCCAAAATCACTGCAGATGGTGACTGCAACCATGAAATTAAAAGACGCTTACTCCTTGGAAGGAAAGTTATGACCAACCTAGATAGCATATTAAAAAGCAGAGACACTACATTGCCAACAAAGGTCCATCTGGTCAAGGCTATGGTTTTTCCAGTGGTCATGTATGGATGTGAGAGTTGGACTGTGAAGAAAGCTGAGCACCAAAAAATTGATGCTTTTGGACTGTGGTGTTGGAGAAGACTCTTGAGAGTCCCTTGGACTGCAAGGAGATCCAACCACTCCATCCTAAAGGAGATCAGTCCTGGGTGTTCACTGGAAGGACTGATGCTGAAGCTGAAACTCCAGTACTTTGGCCACCTCATGCGAAGAGTTGACTCATTGGAAAAGACCGTGATGCTGGGAGGGATTGGGGGCAGGAGGAGAAGGGGACGACAGAGGATGAGATGGCTGGATGATATCACCGACTCTATGGACATGGGTTTGAGTGGACTCCGGGAGTTGGTGATGGACAGGGAGGCCTGCAATTCATGGGGTCGCAAAGAGTCAGACACGACTGAGTGACTGAACTGAGCTGAACTGATTGTGGAAATGTTACAGGGAGTCAAGCTAAGATGGATAAAGGAGTTTCTGAGCTGTTCTGAGGGCCCAATTCAGAGGGTTGGGGTGGGTACCTAGAGGAAGCAGATGGTTCCTGGTGAGGGCAAGGGTTGTTGTATCAGTATTGTTGTAGCCACAGCAAGTACAGGTGATTCAGAAAAAGTGGTTGAATTGAATTACCCAATGCAGGAGCAAGAACAGCAACTATCAAGTAGACATGTGACTCTGCATATGGGGAGGGAGACAGATGAAGCCTGACTTGGTGTCTGTAAGGTGAAGAGGAAAAGGACCCCAAGGCCTGGAAGGCCCAGTGAGGCTGCAGATCAGTTTCAACAGAGCTGGGAGCTTGGAGAAGTAGAAGGATCCTGTAATGATAATGAGAATTCTTTTATCTTGCTCTTGAGTCACTGACAGGGACTCTGAGCATCTCTCTGAAGCATTAATGTTATTTCCTCAAAGTTTTAAAGCAGCACTTCAGAAGGAATAATCTATGTTGTGAACCAGGTCAGTGAGCCCTGAAACCCGCATTTTCATGGTTGGACTTGCCCCAGTACTTTTTCCTTAACTTGCCTCGTCCTGTTCTTTCCTCACCAAGCTGTAGTTTTGAGATTAATTTCTTGAAGATATGTGGCATTGTTATCTCGTCTGAAGATTTCTGTGTGTATCCAGATGAAACATTTAAGCAATTTTTTAAATGATTAGAGAAAATTTTATTTTAGCCTTAAAAACAAATTTGGGAAGGTGTGTATTTCACATATAAATATTTTATTAGGGTGAGAGACCTCTGGTAAAATATATATAGTTTGACAAGATGTCCCTGCAGTACCTTGGTGAAAATGACTGTGCACATTAATCTCATCACCCTGAGGCTCTCTTTCTGTTCTTTCCTCGTAGGATTTATGGTTGGTCGAGACTATGAAGCTGAAGGAATTGCCAAGGATGGTGCCAAGATGGTGACTGCCGTAGCTTGTGCCAACGTGCCGAAGATAACTGTCATCATTGGGGGATCTTACGGGGCTGGAAACTACGGGATGTGTGGCAGAGCATATAGGTAGGTGGTTGTCATGACTTTCTCTGAAAGAGTGAATAATACTTCAGGTATAATTATGAATGGTTAGTTTATTTCAAGTTTATTTGAAACATAAAATGACATTCACAAATCCCAATCAATTAGGCCATAATTTGCATCCTCTGGAGGGGTGAAATGAAATTTAATGCTAAAGGTACCACTTGGAAGAAATCCAAAGTGGGATTTAGGACATATTTTGAGATGGCTGATAATGAAAATACTATATATCATATCATAACTTGTGTGATGCAGCTAAAGTCTTGTTTTGAAGAAGGTGTGTAGACTTTACATATATATACTGGAAAAGAGGTAAGGCTGAAAACTACTGAGCCGAGCGGCTAGCCCAAGAAGTTCAAAGAAGAGCAGGATATTAAAACAAGAAAAATAGAGACAGGACATAATAAAGCACAAACATTATAAAGATAGAAGAATCAGGAAAGCCCAAAGTTGCTGTTTAAAAGGGTTACAAACTTGAGAGTCCCCTGTTAAAACTAAAAAATAAAGGGAGAAGGTGATGTATCACCAATTTTAGGAATGAAAATGGCATATAACCACACATAAGAAGAAGATCTTTTGAATACATTTTTGCCCAGTAAATTTGGGCAATAAATTGGAATAATAAAATAAAATGGAAAAATATAATTCATCGAAACAGACATTAGAATCACCTGGAGATTCTAATTCTACCATGCTGAAGCCCCACTGCTGGAGATTAGCTTGCCGTAGGTTCTAGGCATTGTTTTTGTTTTTGTTAATCTTCAGATAATTATAGCATGCACCCAGAATGAAGAACCACTAATTTAAAAGGTAAACATGAGCCTCTGCAAGTCTCTGTGTTGTATGGTGAATTCATTTGATCATTCTTTCATTTCTCCCTGCATAGCCCAAGATTTCTCTACTTGTGGCCAAATGCTCGCATCTCAGTGATGGGAGGAGAGCAGGCAGCTAACGTGTTGGCGACAGTAGCAAAGGACCAGAGAGCACGGGAAGGGAAACAGGTAAACTACTGTTTGAGTTTCCCCAGGCAGGAGCCGGGGAGCAGGCACCCAGAACCCCTCCAAGTTCATGGACACGGTTCCAACATGCAGGGCCTGGCTTTACCTAGAAGATGCTGGCCTGGAAGTTGTTTTAGCAACTTAGACCTCCACATTCTCCATCTCTCTTTTTAAAGCCATTTCATTTGAAGTAACTTCTTGTAGTAATTTATACATTTTTTAGAATCTCTAAGGAAACACTTCAGAACTCTTGTCTGTGAGTGTCTGAGGCATAAAGGTGTTTGATTCTTAGTTATTTGCAGTGAAAGAGATTTAAATAAACCTGACTTATGTCTTTGGTTTTATGATCTAAAGCTGCAGAATTTTGTTTCCTATTTCACTTGTAGATTGTTGTTTAGGATACCTTGAGTGGGAGGCCCTGTCCTATAATGAGAATTGAATACCATTATTACATTGTGAAAGTATCGATGAAGAAGGCTGGAAAGGACCCTGGAAGCTTAACGAAAGGCAGATCAGCAAATGACTGGTTTTAGATGGAGTCTTTTGTTTGTGTCTGTTAGAGATTCATCTGAAATTTGGCATTATAGTTTTTTATAACTTACAACTATTTCGTGATTGGTGAATGTTCCTGAAGTTGCTTGGATGCACTGTTTCATCATAGTAAGGCACAGCACAGAGGAGGCCCTGCCTTTCTAGGCTCTCAGTTCTGTCATTAAGAGATTGATCATCTGGTCAACCGCCTGGTGTGTGGAGTGAGGATAGTCTAAAGCCAGAGGGTGGTTCCTGCCTCCCTGAATGCATCTCATCCACGCCTCTCATCCCAAGCGACAGGAATTCTGTGGAATTGAGGTTTCAGGTTCACTTTAGTGCTGACTAGTATCCAAGCAAAAGGAAAGCCTCACTTTTGTGTGTGCAGAGGGGCATGGAGGAGTGGGGTCTATGAAATTCTACCTGATGTTTTGAAGACATGTCTTAAATGCTAGCCCAGCATAGTGATACCTTATTAAATAGTCATTTGATTACTTTGGTATACAGATATATGAATTCATCTATTTTTATGTGTTAAAGGAAAGTGTAGGATTTTAGTGGTTTTCCCATTAAATTTTTGAGTTATAAATGACATTAACCAATGAAAGTACATAAGAAAAGCTTGGATTTATTTGAAAAAAAAAATCTTTAAGTTGAAAATACTTTTCAGGATTTCAAAATTAATTTGCATAAAGAGTTTGCAGTCCGAATTAATTATCACTTGTTTCTGGCAATATGGATGGGCAAGCCCTTAAATGTTAATTATAGAAAAATCTCAGCTATCTAGAAAATTGCAGAGATTATTTAAAATGTGGTTTATTGTCTTATCCCTTTAAACTTTAAAATCTTTAAAATTTTGGCTATTTTGAATGAAAATCCCCAACTTCTCCACCTCCTTAAACAGAAGCTGTTGAATGTAATGTAGCCCTTTTGTTATGTTGTATAATTCATATCCAGTTGCTCTACCCTGCTGAAATATGTGATAACCTTGGTGTTGACCTTATGTTAAGTAACTTCAGGATATTGGCTCTGATGAGAGAGATGTAACTGCACTAATTTATTAGATACTCACGTCTCAGGTGAGATCATATATGTTAAAGCATCACACGTAATCTACACCTCACTGTTCAGATGTTGGTTCTAACACTGTCATTCATGAGATCTGTTGCCCCCTTTTCCCTTGAGGTTCTCTTGAGTGGATTCGTCGTTCCCCTGCAGGAGGACTTACTCATGATCCCTTTTCTTTCAGTTCTCCAGTGCTGATGAAGCAGCTTTAAAAGAACCCATCATTAAGAGGTTTGAAGAGGAAGGAAACCCTTACTATTCCAGTGCAAGGTGGGAGTCAGAGAATAACCAACTCTTTGATGGGCACATCTTGACAGTCAGAGCAATAGCTTTATGAGATCTGAGCAGTTGGCATCATCTAGCCCTCGTGGGAACCAAAAAATAACTTTTGGTCACAATTTTGTACTGCTGTGTCTGTGATGGAAATGCCTGCTGCTGAAATGCTGGCTCTTCTTCCAGGCTGGACTTTGGATCCATCCCTGTTGGTCTGATCCTGCCACTCTCCCCGCCTCTTCCCTTAGCCCACTCCTAGTTGAGTGGTCCAAGGCCTGGACCACACTGGGGCCAGAGGTGGACCACACTGGGCTGGGAAGTTGAGTTATCATCCTGGCTGTGTCACTTTCAGGAATTAGTTCTGCAATAATTTTTGCTCAGACACATGAATCCCTGTCATCCCCCTCTCTGATTATTTTGCTCTTACCCCATTTAAACATGACAATGGTCAAACACTTAGTGACACTTAGCAAGTGAGCCTGGTGTATTCAGAAGGTGATTATTCAGAGCCAGGGTTCACGTGTCAACACTAAGCAATTACCTCACATACCATGTGTGGTTCTTATCTGTTTGTTTCTTACACCACTTAAATGAGGTAATAAATTATCCCAGCTGTCCCCATTGGAGACGTGTGTGTGCTTTCCGACCTCCTTTTCCACAGCTTTAATGTTCTGCATTCTGAAGAATAATTTAAGCTTCATGTCTTCCTTTTATCCTTTGGGCAGATGGAAAAAAGAAAATAACTATTTGTGTCTTTTAAAATTAGATTATGCTGTGATTTGTGTCATTTACTGGAGAAATCAGAGAGAAGGGAGAAAGGAAAATCAAAAGTTAGAATCCATGTCAGTCCCTTGAATGCATCTTTTGAGGCAGACTCTGCTCCTGGTGTTGGGGGGCTGCAATGACTGAACATACTTATCTCCCAGAGCATTCACAATTTTAAATTAATACCATTTGGGATTTTGGAAAAACCTGTTTCTTGTTAATATGTATTTCTGAAAGCAAATATCCAAGTGTATTTTGTTGTGGCTGGTCATTGATTCACTTAATAAAGAACAGAATATTTTATATAGTCTTTGGTCTGAGAAATTGTATGTTCTTTTTTGCCCTCATTGAAACAGGCTTACATAATAGCCAGTAGAAGCCAAGAGGGAATAGAAAATCATATAAAAAGTTAAAGAGAAAGTATACATTATAAGCTCACCTGTAACTTTGCTTGTACATAAGACTTTGAAATTCACAAGGACAATTGGGATATTAAACTTTGAAAAATAGCATATTTTGTGTGAGCCATTAATTTTTCATCCCTAACTAGACTGAACCCCTTATTATTTTCATACTTATGTTATTACTATTTTTAATGGAGTATATTCAAGGCAGGAGAGCATATGACCCAGTTAGACTTATCTCTGGGATTTCATATTGAAAGACTAAGGTTTTTCTGTTAATTTGTAGATGTTTACTCTGTTAACACAATTGGTAGCATGGATATACCAACTTTGTTTCAAAGATGAAAGGATTTTTAAGCCAGCTTATGGCACCTTCCTTCAGTTTGATAAATCTGTTTAATAATAAATTTCCTGGTCTGTTTAGGCTTTAATGTGGCTTGGTGTGTCTTTTCAGAGAGCTCTGTCATCATCTGTACTGTAACCTCCTGTGTTTTTCTTAGTCCGTACATGTTACATGCACAGCATGCCAATTTTCTTCTTCTCAGTTGTTTTTATAACCAAACTTATCCAGACATTTGATTAAGGACCTCTTACTTGGAGCAACCTTGATATCATTGTGCTTGCTATGTTACTCTGCTGTAGGTTCCAGAAGGGCTTCCCGGGTGGTGTAATGGTAAAGAATCTGCCTGCCGATGCAGGAGACGCAGGTTCAATCCCTGGTTCGGGAAGATCCCCTGGAGAAGGAAGTGGCAACCCGTTCCAGTATTCTTACCTGGAAAATTCCATGGACAGCAGAGCCTGGCGGGGGGTTACAGTCCATGTTGTTGCTAACAGTTGGACATGACTGAGCACAGAGGCATGCAGGCTTCAGAGGGAGTGTATAATCAATTGAACAGGTTACAAAAATAATTTTTTGATTGCCTGTTGATACTTTAGGGTACTTGTTATGAATGTTTTATGAGCAAAGATTTGATTCATGGTCTGTCAATGTAAGTATGGTTTAATAATTGATGCTATGTCTAGATACTGAAGGCAGTTTGTTTACAAAAAGCAAACCTGACATCCACTAGTGACCTTTAAAAATATTGTTTCTTATTCATTTTTCTGTATAAATGTGAGGTTGTCCATGAATAGCAAACTAGGATATCTACTTGTAAATTTTTTCTGAAATCAGTTTAAAACCATTACTTGCTTTTCCTGTTGTAGCAAAAAATAAAGAACTACATATGAAGATATTTATTTTATTAATAAAATGGACTGAAGTCTATTTAATAACTTTCATAGTTTCTTAGGAGTTTGGGGGACTATACCTTTTTCAGTGGGGGCTTTGGTTAGAGACTCTTAGCTTGGTTTATATGGATCTCCACAATAATAGCAGTAATATATCATTTTGGTTTGAATGTTTGTGTGGACAGAGGAGGGATGGGAAAGCTTTTCATGAAATAAATTATTTTAAAACCAGGGTTTATTTTGAGGTTCCTTGTAGTAAGCTGCTCCTAAAGCCTCAAGTTCAACTTGACATTCTGTGGGGCCTGAGACAAGTCATTTTTCTTTTCTTCCTCTCTCCTGTTCTTGATCATGGTTTCTATTGTGAGATTATAATACACAGAAGCTCATCAGGGGATGCATATATTACCTGCAGAAAGACCTCCTTAGCACTTTTAGGCATTGTTGAGTATACCTGGGTGTTTGGGGCAGGATTCATAGTCACTCACTTTTTGGTCTTTTTTCAGGCTGTGGGATGATGGGATTATTGATCCAGTGGACACCAGGCTGGTCCTGGGCCTCAGTCTTAGTGCTGCCCTCAATGCACCCATCCAGAAGACTAACTTCGGCATCTTGAGGATGTGATTGGAATATAAAGCATCTTCTACTGGACGTGTACTGAAAATTAATACATTTGTAGCCTTAAAATTGTAGACTTTTTCAACATGTCTATTAATAGTAAAAGTGCTTTAACACAGTGCACTGTACTTTTCTACCTTTAAAAAAAAATCAGTGAAGATATTTATCTGATGAAGTGCAATTCCTTGTAAATTCTCTTAGAAAAAGCTTTCTATGGCTCAACTCTTCCATGCTTAGAAGGAAGGAAATAATTTAGAGTTATCCTTTCTAAGCCATAAGAAGTATCAGAAGTTCTGTAATCTTTAAATTCCAGGTATTATTGAGATATTTTAAACATAAAATTGTATTTCCACTGACGTGATTGCTTTGCCAATTATGCATGGTGATATTTTAATGTACTTTAAAAAAAAAAGCATCTGTTACTTTCCCCTCCAGCCACCATCCTCCTCCTCTCCATAGCATCAGACTTCTGGCTGTCTGCACCCTGGGTTCTGTTTTCTGACCCATTCTCGCCTCTGGTTTCTACCGTCAGCAGCCCTCTCCAGGGGCACCACTGACCTCCATGTTCCCGAAAGCAGTGGGTCTTTTTCCAGCCTTACCTGATTCAGTTCCCTGGGGCATTCACATCGGTCAGACACTTCCTTCCAGCAGTGCTGCTCCGGGCTTCCGTGCTGTAACCTACCAGCCTCCTTGCCCGTCCTCGTTCAGTTTCCTCTGCAGGCCCCCCGCTGCCTGTCTCATTACTCCTTCCCTTCACCATTTGTCTTGATTTTTCATTAGCAATGTGTGAATACATTCTTACTCTGAAAGATACAAATAGCACAAAAGTGTCTCTTTTTTCCTTTTAATTGTGGCAAAACACACCTCACGTAAAGTTTACCATTGTAACCATTTTTAAGTGTGCAGTTCTGTGATGTTAAGCACATCACCGTTGTTGGTAATCATCACCACCATCCATCTCCAGCACTTTTCATCATCCCAGATTGAAGCTCTGTTATTAAATAATAGCTCCCCATTCTGTCTTCTCCCTGCCCCTGGCACATTTCCTTTTTCTTTTTTTAAACTGAGATATAATTGAATGTAACATTATATTAATTTCAGGTGTACAACATAATGATGGGATATTTGTGTACACTACAAAATGATCACCAACATAAGTCTAATCATCATCCATCATCATGCACAGTTATGAAATTTTTTCTCTTTTTTTTTTTCTTGTGATGAGGACTTTTAAGATTTACTTGCTTAGCAAATTTCAA
The DNA here is from genome assembly GCF_910594005.1 of Cervus elaphus. Lineage (NCBI taxonomy): Eukaryota > Metazoa > Chordata > Mammalia > Artiodactyla > Cervidae > Cervus > Cervus elaphus. The sequence goes on along the minus strand of NC_057839.1, from coordinate 13,269,898 downwards.
ATATGTAATACAGCATTATCAACTGTAGTCCCCATGCTGTACATTACATCCCCTGGACTGACTTATTTTATCGATGGACCTATGCTACCTCTTGACCCTCTTCAGTCATTTTGTCCACCCCCACCCCCTCCCTTCTCACAAACACTAATCAGTTCTGTATAAGCTTGTTTTGTTGTTTAGATTACATATATCATTTAGATGTGGTGTTCCTCTTTCTCTGACCTATTTCACTTAGCATAGTGACCTCGGGGTCCACTCTTGCTGTTGCAAATGGCAAGCTTTTATTCTTTTTGTGGCTGAATATTTTTCCTCCTCATTCTTAAATGTATGTGTTTTTCATGGCTTCATGTGTGCTCTCTGGCCATTTCAGCCTTTCTTATGGCTTTAGTGACCATCCACATGGGGATGATTCCTGTGTTGACAGTTCTCAACACAGCTCTCCCCTGAGCTCCAGGCCTCTATGTCAAAGAGGTTTAGGGAACCTCAGAATTCGATCCTCATGTTCAATTGATTTTGCCTCCTGACCATCTCTTAAATTCCTCCACTAGTTTTGTCCTTTACTGCAGAGCTTAAGAGGCATCTCCCTGCATCCAGTCTTCCCTAGTCCAGTCTCTGCATCACTCTGCAGTTAGCTTGGCCATTCTAAGGTGCACATCTGTCATGTTGCTTCCTTACTTACGTCTTTCGCTGGTTCCACTTAGAAGTGCCAAACCCCTAATGCCCTCCATGGGTCTTGATCATCACTTCTTAAGTCTCATCTCCTTGACTCCTCTTTTCACATTGGGTACTCCTCCCATTCTAGACTTCTTCCAATTCCTTGAACCTAAAAAGTCCTTCCCCTCTTAGAGTCTGTGAGGTTCTCTCTGCCTGAACTCTTCTCCCTTCTACTGAAACACTTTTTATCTCTGTGGTTTCCCTGGGCTGGGTTAGACACCTGTTATGTGTTCTTATAGAACACCATTTTCTTCCTCTGACGTACATGTTTATAAGAAATAAAAGCATTTTAAAAAAAATATTGCCTTCTTGCTAGAATGTAAGCGCCATAAGATCAGGGATCCTCCTGCTTGACCTGTGTCCCCAATGCCTGGTACTGGTAGGTGCCCAGATATGTGTCAAATGAATGAAAAGTTCCTATTTTAATTGTATTTAAAATGAAGTGACTGATTATATGATCTGATACTACTATGAAATGCTTTCCTAATAAAGTTAATATTTCAAACATTTGTGCATGATGTTCAGTTTAGGCTGCATTGTGTATCTGAAGTCAGTTTAGTTCTTTGAGATGTGTACAGATAGAAGATCACAACTCAGAGGTAAGTTGGATTTTCAGATGAATGAATGAGGAGGTCCTGTGGAGGAGGAGACTGCCAGTTGACCCCTGACCTCGAACGGGGCAATCATTGGCTCCTCCCCGTTCCCCCGACCGCCCACCATTCCCATAGTTGGCCAAAAGCAGCGTGGAGAAAGTAAGGTGTTGCCGAGACCATCTGGCCCAAATACATGAACTGAACTCAGATAAGAACTCTATACAATAACTTCTAAGATTCTGGCGAGCGGTGGGGGGTTCTCCCATCCGGCCTCCACGCGGGTCTGTGAGTTTCCTGCATTAATGAACCTGCCTCTTCCCAGTCTGCAGCCGCTGCCTCTCCTCTCTCCTTGCCCTCCGTGTGGCGGCTGGTTTGCCAACCAGCAAAGGAACACGGTGAGTGTTTTTAAATAGTAAATTATATTAAATTTTCAGTTGAAATTTACATCCATATCAGAAAACAATGATTTTTTTTTTAACCAAGACTAGTTGGTATTTCATTGGTAGGAACCATCAACAAGGCAAAGAAAGATTCATGCTATTTTAGAAGTGTTTTTACCTTTCTTTAGGAAGATCATGGTTACCACTAACACCACACTTAAAATATTTTGTTCATTTTATCAGATGAAAAGCATTTATAATGCTTTGCCAAAACAGGCAGCAGGTTTTGCCTGCCCTTGGGCTTTATTTAGGTATAATTGATACACATTATGTAAGTGTAAGGTATACAATGTGATGATTTGATGCACTTGCATATTGTGAAATGATTACCACAATGTGGTTACTTAGCACATCCATCAACACACATAAAGACTACTTTTTCTGGGACTTCCCTGGTAGCTAAGTGGCTAAGACTTCAGGCTTCTAATGGAAGGGGCTCAGGTTCGATCCCTGGTCAGGGAACTAGATCCCGCATACCTCAACTAAGCGTTCACATGCCACAACCTAAGACCCTGCCTGCCTCAACAAGACCCGGCATGGCCAAATAAATAAATAAATATTAAAAAAAAAAAAAAAAAAGACTACTTTTTCTGTAATGAGAATTTAAACATTTTGGTTACTAAAAATGAATTTCAGCTAGGATAATATGAATATCTTAGAATTTTGAGTATTTCTTAGAATTTTAAGAAATACACAGTCCTCAAGTAGGCTTCCTGGGCACTTACAGAATAAAAAAGAGACAGAATTACTTCTCTTTTTCAGTTTTCAAGGGAAATGTTTTCAAGTGAGGATTTGTCATGCTAGCGGAAGGCACTGGTGAATGTGCAAGTGAAAAATTGATCATTTATCAAAAGTGCATGACTGCATGCAAGGCATGACTAGAGAATGGGTGTATGTTACCTTCACAGGGAGGGGCAAGAACAGGTTTTTGAATGATACCATTAGTAAGACTTTTAGGATGGTGGGGGAGGATCACATAGTTCTTGTTAGTTGTAAATTGTATTGATGACAGTGCTCTGGAAGGATGATTGTTGTTGAGTGCTCTGGCCAAAGCTGGATCTTTTAATGATTGGCTCTGAAATTCAGTATTTAGAAATGAAAGAAATGAACTAGATACTTATGGTCTCCTGTCATTTATAACATTTCTCTGTAAATGGCACAATTAAATACAACTAATATTTAATGATGATGCTGGTTTTCATCATTTTCACACAATGCTAAAATAACTATTTACTGTGCTGTGAATTCTCTTGTATCTGGAGTCAGGATGCTAAGGATTAAGTTGTTCTTGGAGCTAAATGAATTATCTGTCTGCCTTTGACCTTTGTAGGCAAGCGTGCATTCCAGGTGAGGAGGGTTATAATGAAGGTGACTGTATAATTGACCAGCCACTCTGAGCCCTATTTCCATGAGAAACAGGTGTGAGCCAGAACCGACCAGGCTGACTCCGGCATGTGGTTGCTCTCTCTGTAATTCACTGTGCTGATGTTACACGTCAGGTGTTGGTAATCCTTGCAAACCAGTATTCCAGACAGCTGCTTTGTAGTGGCTTGAAAAACACAGAATTATTCTCTTGCATTTCTAGAGGTCAGAAGTCTAATCAAAATGGCAGGGCTCTATTCCTTCTGAGGCTTTGAGGGGAAATCCAATTCCTTGCTGATTTCAGCTTCTAAAGGCCGTCTGCCTAATGTGTAAATTTTAATGTAGATTTCCGTATGATATCAAACACATGACATGTGTTAGTATTCTAGAGAGCTATGTAATTGACTCAGGAAGGAAATTTACCATAGGGCAAGGGCAATTTGGTTTTCTGTGGCTGCCAGCATTTCAGCATGTCTGGAAGCTTTTTCTTTCACAAAGGTGACCCACATCACAGGTTTGAGCTGCTCCTTGAGTTAAGGGAGAGAAATGTCTGAGGGAGAACAAGGTCTTAGAAGGTGGAGATTTAGTGGAGAACTTACTGAAGAGAAAATGTGACCAGAACTACTTGCCAGAAGTACACTGGAGAAAATGAATTTTTTAAAATGTGTTATTGAGTAGATATTAACTGTAAGATGTGAATAAGTAGAATTTTGGAGAACTTGGACCAATATAGAGATTTCTATAGAAGATAACATTTTCAACCATATCTCTATTCATCATATTCCTATAGCTATATGATAATTAAAAATAATTTTTCTTGTAAAATGATTTATAATTAAAAACCCAACAATGTTATTTGTAGAAAACTTAGAAGAAAATAAGTGAAAGTTCTCTGGAATTTCACCACCCAGAGATCACTGCTATTAATAATTTCCTGTATACTATTGTCTTTTTTTCTATCTGTGGGAATTTTTTTCACAGAAAAACTTATTCTGTGATCTGCATTTTCACTTAATGTAATGTGACTTTGTTGCCATGTTTTTATGTCATTTACTATCTCCTCTACAATAATCTTGATGTTGCCTGATACTGCTTTGTATAGATGCCCTGTTTGATTTAACCACTGCCATATTGTTGGGCACTTAGGTTGCTTCTGGTTTCCCTCTATTATAATGCTGCAACAAGTATCTTGTAGTTCCTTTATATGACTATGATTATTAGTACAAATTCCTAGTAGTGGAATTGTTAGATCAAGGTATATGTTAGATCAAGCTTTTTAAGGCATGTTACTAAACTGTGCTCTATAAATGTACATTTATGATACAAGTATTGCTGGGTATAATGATGATGCTGGGACTTTCAGATGCTGAAATAGCTTCCGGTAGAATCAAATGGTTTACAAAACGAGTGTTTCCTTTAATTCTTAAAAGTTGTGTGTAGGTGACAGTGTCACATCGGTAACAAGTTGTGAAGACAGCATAAATGCATGGGAGGTGTCATGGTTGTGGAAAGAACACTAGGCTGAAAAGGACGGGGAGAAGACCAGCTCAGTCCTAGTTCTGCTACTGAAAAATTGTGGGAACTTGGGGAAGATAACAGGGGACCAAAATCAGCCTCTCTGGCCTAGCACTAGTTGTTTTCCTTCCTTTGGCAGAGGCCCGTTTTCTTTCTTCCTCCCCAGGTGCCCCCTATCTCTGCCAGTTCTAGGGCAAGTGGGCTGAGGAGGCAATTGTACTTATTTTTGCTAGAAATTTTTGCCAGAAACTCCAGGCTACATTCCCTGGGGTTGCAAAGAGTTGAGTAGGACTGAGTAAACACCACTTTCACTTCATCAACAGACAAAGTAACTTCTTAGGTAGGCTTAAGTGTACTTTTGGTAGCCTGAAGATCAAATTGCTGGTCTTATATGAATGGCTAATGGATTTTCCACAATCCATTTTGAAATGTAAACACTTTTCATTTATTATATGCTTGTTTGCAAGTATTTGTAAGTTTCCTGGTTTTATTTTGGAGCACTTGTGGCAAAGAACTCGCCTGTGAATGCAGGAGATGTAAGGTTTGATCCTTTGGTCAATCCCTGAGTCAGGAAGATCCCCTGGAGGAGGAAATGGTAACCCGTTCCAGTATTCTTGCCTGGAGTATCCCATGGACAGAGGAGCCTGGCAGGCTTCAGTCCATAGGGTCGCAAAGACTGGGACATGACTGAAGCAATTTAGCACACACGCACGCACTCACTGGTATTTTAATTTTATTTTTTCCCTACTTTGTGTTGATTTTAATGTGGCCTAACCTTTTTCCATCGTGAGGGATATAGGAACAGTAACCAGAAGATCAGTTTCCTAGAACCGAGCCCTGTGAAGGACAATGAAGTCTTCAAACTGAGTCACAGTTTAAATCTATACCAGACTGGATCTAGCATCCTGAGTAGAAGAACCTGAATTGGCTGCTAGACAGAGAGCTCAATTTGGAATCAAAAGATTTGTGTTCTTTTCCAGCTGGTGGTACTAACTAGCAGTCTGATCTTGGATTAGTTATTCCTTATCTCTTAATACAGGGGTGGGACTAAATGAGTGGTTTTTCCATCCCAGTTTCACACTGAAATCAGTTGAGGTTCAAAAAAAAAAAAACAAAAAAAAACACAAAGAACCCTTGTATCAGAATCTTTGAGGTGTGATGGATATTGTTTAAAATTCTCGGTAACTGCTCTTGAACAATGGTTCTCAAATTCAGCTGATAGCTGAATGGCCTTGAGGGCCTCTTAAAACGCAGGTAGCTGGGCTCCACCTTAGATTTTTATTTCACAGGTCTGGAGTGGGCCCTGTAATATGCTTTTTCTAACACATTTCCTGCGGATGCAGATGTTGCTGGTCTGGGTATCCCATTTTGAGACCCACTCACCACCTAGACTATCTTGAGTGCACGCACGCTCAGTCGTGTCCGACTCCTTGTGACCCTGTGGACTGTAGCCTGCCAGGCTCCTCTGTCCATGGGATTCTCCAGGCAAGAACACTGGTGTGTGTTGCCTTTACCTACTCCGAGGCTATCTTGAAGTTCCTTCTAAAGTTTTAGGATTCTTATATCAATTTCTGCTTTGATGATATGATCACTCTCATAGGTTTTTAGTTAGATACACTTCTCTCCATCTCTCATTTTCAGGATACCGGGAATTTGTCTTACCTTCTAAGCCAGTGGCTAAATATAATCACCTACGGAGCTCAGGTTATAAAAATTCTGATGCCCAGGCTGGACTCCAGATAACTAAATCTTTCAGGTTCGGATGCAGCTATCAGCAATTTGTAGAACTCCCTCAAATGATTCCAGTCTGTGACCCAGGCTGAGAGCCACTTCACAGGGCTAGATCAGGAGATTCAAAAGGAGCCACTGTTCATTCTCAAGACACTTCCATAAACTTAAAATCTGAAATTTCAGATTGTATATACATTTTTTGTTAGGTACTTACTCACAACCTAGAGAAAAACTTGCCTTATTTTGACTTCTATATGTACCTCATTTCAGGCTATTTGCTGTAAGTGTTTCAGTTCAGTTCAGTTGCTCAGTCGTGTCCGACTCTTTACGACCCCATGGACTACAGCATGCCAGGCTTCCCTGTCCATCACCAAGTCCCAGAGCTCAATCAAACTCATGTCCATTGAGTCGGTGATGCCATCCAACTATCTCATCCTCTGTTGTCCCCTTCTCCTCCCACCCTCAATCATTCCCAGCATAAGGGTCTTTTCAAATGATTCAGTTCTTCATATCAGGTGACCAAAGTATTGGAGTTTCAGCTTCAGCATCAGTCCTTCCAGTGAACAACCAGGACTGATCTCCTTTAGGACTGACTGGTTGGATCTCCTTGCTGTCCAAGGGACTCTCAAGAGTCCTCTCCAACATCACAGTTCAAAAGCATCAATTCTTCAGCACTCCGCTTTCTTTATAGTCCAACTCTCACATCCATACATGACCACTGGAAAAACCACAGCTTTGACTAGATGGACCTTTGTTGTAAAGTAATATCTCTGCTTTTAAATATGCTGTCTAGGTTGGTCATAACTTTTCTTCCAAGGAGCAAGCGTCTTTTAATTTCATGGCTGCAGTCACCATCTGCAGTGATTTTGAAGCCCAAAAAAATAAAGTCTGTCACTGTTTCTACTGTTTCCCCATCTATTTGCCAGGAAGTGATGGGACTGGATGCCATGATCTTAGTTTTCTGAATGTTGAGCTTTAAGCCAATTTTTTCACTCTCCTCTTTCACTTTCATCATGAGGCTCTTTAGTTCTTCTTCACTTTCTGCCATAAGGGTGGTGTCATCTGCATATCTGAGGTTATTGATATTTCTCCTGGCAATCTTGATTTCAGCTTGTTCTTCATCCAGTTCAGCATTTCTCATGATGTACTCTGCATAGAAGTTAAATAAGCAGGGTGACAACATACAGCCTTGATGTACTCCTTTTCATATTTGGAACCAGTCTGTTGGTCCATGTCCAGTTCTAACTGTTGCTTCTTGGCCTGCATACAGGTTTCTCAAGAGGCAGGTCAGGTGGTCTGGTATTCCCATCTCTTTCAGAATTTTCCACAGTTTATTGTGATCCACACAGTCAAAGGCTTTGGCATAGTCAATAAAGCAGTAGTAGATGTTTTTCTGGAACTCTCTCACTTTTTCCATGATCCAACGGATGTTGGCAGTTTGATCTCTCATTCCTCTGCCTTTTCTAAATCCAACTTGAACTTCTGGAATTTCATGGTTCATGTACTGTTGAAGCCTGGCTTGAATAATTTTGAGCATTACTTTGCTAGTGTGTGAGATGAGTGCAATTGTGTGCTAGTTTGGGCATTCTTTGGCATTGCTTTTCTTTGGGATTGGAATGAAAACTGACTTTTTCCAGTCCTGTGGCCACTGTTAAGTTTTCCAAATTTGCTGGCATATTGAATGTAGCACTTTCACAGCATCATCTTTTATGATTTGAAATAGCTCAACTGGAATTCCATCACCTCCACCAGCTTTGTTCATAGTTATGCTTCCTATGGCCCACTTGACTTCTATATGTGCCTCATTTCAGGCTATTTGCTGAAAGTGTTTATCAGTAGCTAAAAGTTGCTAATGAGATTTATTTAAGGTGATGGAAAGAAGTGAGATCAGAACAAAAATAAAAATAGAAGTATTCTACATCATGGGCCATCACAGCAGCTGACAAGTGTTTTCTGATTTGGTTCTTTATGCCTTAGTGCCTTTGCTGTAACTTCTCAGTGAATTGTTTTCTGAGTTGGTCCTTTATGCCTTAGTGCCTTTGTTGTAACTTCTCAGTAAATTAAACAGAAGGTTTAAGTCTCTCAGGACTTTTGTCAGTTCCTCACTCCCAACCAACCGTAACTAGAAAAAAAGTGAAATGTTCATCAACATCAGTGGTTGGTAACTTGAGGTACATTTAAAACATTTTTCATTGCAGCAAAATATACATCAAAATTTTCCATTTTCATGATTCTTAGGTGTGCAATTCAGTGGAATTATTCACATTGTTGTGCTACGACCACCACCACTGTGCATTTCCAGAACTATCTCATCACCCCAAACTGAGGCTCTGTGTTCATTAAAAAATAATCGCCATTCTTCCCTTTCCCCCAGGCCCTTCTGTTTTCTGTCTCCGTGAACTTGCCTGTTTTAGGTATCTTATGTAAGTGGAGTCACAAAGTATCTGTTCTTTTGTGTCTGGCTTATTTCACTTAGCATAATGTCTTCAAGGTTATCCGGAGATTATTTTTAATCAATTCTGTCTGTGTCACAATTGAGTTAGGTCCATAAAGTCATCAGCCTCATTTCACTTAAACACACGCACAGGTGATAGAGAACATTTCTGTTTCCCTGGAGCCTTTAGGAAATCATGTGGGATGGGCAGCGGTAGGATGTGGGTTGGTCTTGAGCCAGGCACCAGCCTCTTCCTAGTTGCTCAGTTTAGATGCATGGGTGTCATTGTGATTCCTCCCTCTTCCTTACCCTGACATTCTTATTCTTGTCCAGTAAATATTATTGATTATACCTCTCCATAGCTCCCTAAATCTTACTTGTTTATCACTGAACCAATCTCCATTCAGACCATCCATTCGTACTTAGATCAGTATAAGAGCCTCCTAACCAGTCTCCCTGGTTATCACTGCTATCAGTCATTACATCATTAATTCATTCAACAAATATAGTGCATGAACATTTCTTGTCAGGCGTTCAGCCGGCCGAAGTTACAGAGACTTGTGCTGAACTATTTGAGTCATTTGTCTCAATAAAAGAAATCTGATTATACCCAAGCATGTCTGATACTAGAGTCCAACTCTTCACAGTCCATCCATTGCCATCCAATAAAGATGGACTAAAGATTTAGGACTCCTGGCAGGTGAAATTAAGGGGTTAAAATAAAAAAAGGAAATCTAAGAATTAAAAAGTACATAGCCCTACATCTAATTCTAAAAGAGAATAAAAAGCTTATGTGTAGAACTGGGGAAATCTGACCCTGTAGCAGTTCATAGGGGGAAAAAAGGCCAAAGGTTTTGGTTATCAACAGGTTTGCTGCTGCTGCTGCTGCTAAGTCGCTTCAGTTGTGTCCGACTCTGTGCAACCCCATAGACGGCACCAGGCTCCCCCATCCCTGGGATTCTCCAGGCAAGAACACTGGAGTGGGTTGCCATTTCCTTCTCCAATGCATGAAAGTGAAAAGTGAAAGTGAAGTCACTCAGTTGTGTCTGACTCTTCGCGACCCCATGGACTGCAGCCCACCAGGCTCCTCCATCCGTGGGATTTCCCAGGCAAGAGTACTGGAGTGGGGTGCCATTGTCTTCTCCATCAACAGGTTTGGTAAGGGTTAATAGTGTGATGAGACCCCTTACAAGAGCTAGTCACACTTTAGGCTGCTCTTATTATAGGCATAATAATGCCTATATTTAAGACAAATCATTGTCTTCAGCTCTGTGAGCTATATTCTAAGGAGAGTATTATCAATAAGATACTGGAGGGCATGCAAGGCAGTGGTTGGCTGAACTTGGGGAGTATGTAAAAAGCACAGATGCCTAGGATCTACCTCTGGGTATTTTCAGGTGATTCAATACACATATCAGATCAGGGACCACTGATATGAAGGAAATGAACAGCATGACCTGGAAAATAATGAAGGCACTTAGAAAGGGAGGACCGTGGTGGGATGTAATATGTATTTCTAAAATTTGAAGAGTTGCCATTTGTAAGTAGAAATGGCAGACTGAGGGGAAGGAGTAGAATGATCAGAGAAGCTTTAGTAAGAATTTACTAATAATGGGAGCTGTGTTGTTATGGAACTAGCTGTCCCCAGGAAAAATTACCAGAGCCCAGATGTCAGCGATGCTGTAGGGCAGTGATTCAAACTTTAAGTGCATGTGAATTGCCTGAGTGAGTGAAAGTCACTCAGTCGTGTCCGACTCTTTGCAACCCCATGGACTACATAGAGTCTATGGGATTCTCCAGGCCAGAATACTGGAGTGGGTAGCTGTTCCCTTCTCCAGGGGATCTTCCCAACCCAGGGATGGAGCCCAGGTCTCCCACATGAATTGCTCGAGCATCTCATTAAAATACAGTTCTATTTCATTATATTTCATAATGAGGTGGATGAAACTGGAGCCCGAAAGTAAGCCAGAAAGATAAAGATCAATACAGTATACTAAGGCACATATATGGAATTTAAAAGGATGGTAATGATAACCCTATATGCAAAACAGAAAAAGAGACACAGATGTACAGAACAGACTTTTAGACTCTGTGGGAGAAGGTGAGGGTGGGATGTTCTGAGAGAATAGCATTGAAACAAGTATACTATCAAGGGTGAAACAGATCACCAGCCCAGGTTGGATGCATGAGACAAGTGCTCAGGGCTGGTGCACTGGGAAGACCCAGAGGATGGGATGGGGAGGGAGGTGGGAGGGGGGATCGGCATGGGGAACACATATAAATCCATGGCTGATTCATGTCAACGTATGGCAAAAACCACTACAATATTATAAAGTAATTAGCCTCCAACTAATAAAAATAAATGAAAAAAATAAAGTAAAATACAGTTCTAGTCTACTAAGTTTGGGGTAGGGTCTGTGACTCTGCATTAAAAATCGAGCTTTGACTGATACCAAGACTTCTGATCTGTGGACCACATTTTAGTAGAAGACAGCAGGGAATGCTTGTACTGGTTGGCTGCATGACCTAGGTGATGTTTAAGCGCAGAGTGGGTATTTAAGTGAAATACCCACTTAAGGTTACCCACTTAAATGTTACTTAAGTGAAAATGGATTAGAAAAAAAAGTCCCTCAGTCGTGTCTGACTCTTTGCGATCCCATGGACTGTAGCCTACCACACTCTTCCATTCATGGGATTTTCCAGGCAAGAGTACTGCAGTGGGTTGCCATTTCCTTTTCCAAATGGATAAAGCATGCTACCAAAACTACATTAGCATTCTTCAGAACTTTTGGTGTAGACCATGGTTTTACTTATTTAGCTTCATTCCTCCGTTTTTCTAGAAACTATTGTAGATGAATGACTAAGAGCATGAGCTTCAGAATCAAATAAACTCGAGTTGTGTCTTGTCTTTCTCATTAGCAGGATTATGAAGCTGAGCAAGTGACAACCTACCTGAGCTTCATTTTCTTCATCTTTGGTAACTCCTCATGGAGTTTTTATGAGCATTTTTTGTGTTAATGCATGTAAAATGCTTAATGTAGAGCAAGTGCTTGACATGTGCTTTGATATGATATGACATATGATTATTCATTCAAACATTCATAAGCTCTGCATCATTACCTTCCTGTCCTCCTGTATTCTTGGAGGCTTTTTGAGAGCTGAGATCTCAGAGGCCAGGTGTTCGCCCAGATTTCTGTGAGATTATTCAGTTCAGTTTAGTTCAGTCACTCAGATTATTAGAAACACTTTTTGGTGGGTCTTATGTCCTTACTGTTAGCATTTTCTTTCCTTAACTTTCAGAAATCAGGATATTTTCTCTACTGATTTTTGAACAAAATTACCCGTTAGTATAGTTTGATTTCCTGACCCATAAACCAGTTTTCCCATTTAGATGTTGCAATGGATGCTAGTGGATGTCTGCCCAGTGTCCTTGCTACTCTCGTCTCTCCTGTATAACTCTATTTGTTTTTTCTTCAATTATTCATACCGAAGAATGCATCCACATGCCTTTCAACCCTTGGCTCCAGGTGGGCTTGTCTGGTTTCAAGGGTTTCCCGGTCTCTCCCTCTCGGTGATTGGCCCGGGAATTGGCATGGGGGGAAGTCTGTAGAAGGGTGGTTCTAGGAAATGTTTCTCTGCTCCAGAGAAAAGCCAGAAATTTGATCTCTTTCTTCTGGATCTTGTCTTATGGGGATGTGGCTCTGGGATTGGAGACGGGTTGCTTCCCGTCAGAGGATGAAGCTGATGTTGAGTGTGGCAGAGCAGGTTGAAAGGATCCTTGGTCTGGATCCTTGGTCATATCACTGAGCCACAGAACCACTGTTTTGAAGCTCTTCCCTCCTCTCTACATCCATCCATATTGTATGTGTGTGTTTGTCCTTTCTGTATGTCCTTTCTGTTTTTATGAGTTTGACTTTTTTAGAGTCCATATGTAAGTGAGATCATATAGTACACTCTTCATACTGCAGACCTCCTGACCTTTCTTAAAATATTTTTTGATCATGCTGTTCTTTTGCTTAAATACTTTTGTTGATTCCCTATCACTTAGGGATAAAACTTAACATGACTTTCCTTGACATCCCTGACTGATCTGGGAGTGGCTTAAATTCTTTAAACTTAAAAAAAAATATTTGGGTTAAAATTTGGTGGGTAGTATTTTCAAATATTTGCAGATTCAGGATCAGTTCAAAGACTGAGTACGTTAACTCTTGGTTATCTCCCTTTCTGAGCCTCACTTACATGTGCCAGCAGGGAAGTCAGTGGGCATGGGAGTACCTGGAGCATCTGAAGCGTGCCATTCAGATCCTTGTTCTGCCCACATCTTTATCTCGTGGCCATTAAATCCCAGGCATCCACCTTGACTCTTTTGTTCTTAGTGGAAGACTTTTTCTGCTAATCCTCTAGATCAGGCCTCAGTACAATATGGGGCCATATATAGCTCTTTATGTTGTTATTCAGTTGCTCAGTCATGTCCGACTCTTTGTGACCCATGGACTGCAGCACGCCAGGCCTCCCTGTCCATCACCAACTCCTGGAGCTTACTCAAACTCATGTCCATCGAGTCAGTGATGCCATCCAACCATCTCATCCTCTGTCGTCCCCTTCTCCTCCTGCACTCAATCTTTCCCAGCATCAAGGTCTTTTCTAATGAGTCGGCTCTTTACATCAGGTGGCCAAAGTTTTGAAGTTTCAGCTTCAGCATGAGTCCTTCCAATGAATATTCAGGGTTGATTAATTCTTTATACCCTAAGGTAATAATATACCCCAAGGTAATAATGATAACTAATAAAATAGTTAAAAAAAATAGCCTTCATCAGTGTGCTGTCTAACCTTATGAGAGCCGTATGAGGGATGAGCTTATATATTCTCACTGCTGGAACTTGGAATTGCAAGTGAAATAGGTTCTGAACTAGTCAGCTATGGGAACTATGGGTGTGGAAAGTTCCCCTCTGACTAGTCTTGGTATACAATCCTGTGCCTCACCTTCCTGTAGGCCTCTGATATGATCTTTTTTTTTTACATTAAAAATATTTTTATTTAGTTTTATTGTGTACAACTGACAAAAGTTATATATATTTAAAGAGTTTCCCTGTACCTCAAATGGTAAAGAATCTGCCTGCAATGCAGGAGACCTGGGTTTGATCCCTGGGTGAGGAAGAGCCTCTGGAGAAGGGAATGGCAACCCACTCCGGTATCCTTGCCTGGAGAATCCCATGGACGGAGGAGCCTGGAGAGCTACAGTTCGTGGTGTCGCACAGAGTCAGACACGATTAAGCAACTGCCACTACTATATATGTTTAGTGTAGCATGATGTTCCCACACACATATACATTGTTGAAGTGTATTCCAGCCTGGGGATGAGCTAGGGGACCCACACTCACAGGCAAAGGCAGAACCACATGCACACGTCTGTTCCAGCCCACTGGAACATTTTAACAATGTATATGTATTCCAGCCCACTGGAACCATTGTTGAAATGTACCACAATGGCGCTAACATACCCATCACCTCACATAATTACCATTTGTGTTTGTGCATATGTATGCATGTGTCTATGTGTGTGTGTTGAGAACACTTAAGATCTAGTCTCCTAGGGAATTTCAAGAATACAACACATTATTATTATCAGTTGTCACAGGCCATACATTTGGTCTCCAGAATGTAGTTATTTCTGATGAAATTGTGTGCCCTTTCACTAACACCTCCCCGTTTCTCCCACCATTTAGCCCCTGGTCACCACCGTTCTATTGATCCTTTCTGTTTTTATGAGTTTGACTTTTTTAGAGTCCATATGTAAGTGAGATCATATAGTACACTCTTCATACTGCAGACCTCCCGACCTTTCTTAAAATATTTTTTGATCATGCTGTTCTTTTGCTTAAATACTTTTGTTGATTCCCTATCACTTAGGGATAAAACTTAACATGACTTTCCTTGACATCCCTGACTGATCTGGGCTTGACTTAAATTCTTTAAACTTAAAAAAAAAAATTGAATGATACTTACAAACAGTTGAAATAAATAGGGACAAGCAGATACATAACAGTCCCCCGGATCCACCTTTCTCATCCATCCTTTATCCATAGGAGTAATCACTTTAAAACATATCTATTTTGTTCTTTAGGTGATATTCCTATTTAAAAGATTATATTAATAATTTCTTTGCTTTTTAGCTTTAGAAATAATCTAATTCTTGCTAAAATAAACTTTTAGCTCACCTACACAGCCATCCCCATCTCTTCTTTTTTCTCCTCCCAGAATAGTTATAATATCACAGGTTTGTCATCTTTTGTCTACAGTTTTAAAATTAAAAAAAAATCTATGAAATTGAAAAGATTTTTTTTTAATCTTGGTATTGAAACCCATTTGCTGGCAAATTCAACCTCTAAACTATCTCATGTGTGGTTAATTGTGATGAAGCATCTATGGAAGCAAATGTCTGTGGGAACAAGTGGCTGTTGCACTTGACCGATGTGGCAGCAATGATGGCTACAGAGGACAATAGCCTGGGATGGAGTCTCCTGGGAACTCGGGAGAAGGAAAGTGACAAGCTTAGATGTTTAAATTCTCAGTTCTAGTTCTAGAGAACCAGAGAGCTTCTAGGGCAGCCCTAAAATAATCTCTTGTTTCTTATAGCCACAGAGCCAATCTTGCTGAAAGTGAAATGCAATATTTAACTGAATTCACAGCTTTGCATGATAAAGCTGTCTTTCTTGTGAGAGTGAGACCATTGAGAAGGAATGAAATATTAAGACTGGGAATGGGGGGAATTCCCTGTGGTCCTGGTGGTCCAGTGGTTAAGAATCTACCTTCCAATACAGGGGATGTGGGGTCAATCCATGGTCTGCGAACTAAGATTCCACATGCCGCAGGGCAACTAAGCCCATGCACTGCAACTGCTGAGCCCGTGTGCCCTAGAACCCATGCTCAGCAATAAGAAAAACCCAAACGCTTCAATTAAGACCCAGCACAGCCAAAAAAAAAAAAAAAAGACTTGGAATGGGGATATCTTATGGACTCAGGTAGAGTTGAGAATCTCAAATCCCCAAGTCTTTTCAAGGTTCTCTTGTTGGAGGAAGCAGGCTACCCTGCATCTGAGAAGACAAGCATTATCTAGCTTGAAGATTGTAATAATTTTACTCAAGGAAGTTGCCTTACAAGAGGATGCCTGTTGTCATCAAGACCCACCCCAGTCTCTCCTGTTGTCACGAGACCCGTAATTAGGGTGACAAGCACAAAGTCTGATGTGGGAGGAAATAGCTGGTATGCAGAAGAACTGCAGTGCTGCTGTCAAATACATGAAAGATGTGAGCTGCTGATAGTTGCTGCATCCTCGTTTAACCTTCCTATTTTGCCTTTTGGGGCTTCCCTGGTGGCTCAGATGGTAAAGAGTTTGCCTGCAATGCATGAGACCCAGATTTGATTCCTGAGTTAGGAATATCCCCTGCAGAAGGAAATGGCAACCCACTCCAGTATTCTTGCCTGGAGAATCCCATGGACAGAGGAGCCTGGAAAGTTACAGTGTGTGGGATCTCACAGAGTCAGATAGAACTGAAATGACTTAGCACACAGGTATCTGGTATTCAGATTTTGACCCAGAAAATGCCCTTTTCTCCTTACCAATTTCTGAGTATCACCAGAAGCAATTTTGCTTTTACCTGAAAGAACCAACAGTAAGTTTCTCCAGTGTTGCCTCAGGTCTACACGACCTGTTCTGCCCTCTGTTATAACATAGTCCACCAAAGCCTTGGTCGTTTTGACTTTCCATACAGTGTTATAATTCACCACTATTTTGATGTCAAGTTAATTAAATTTGGTGAGCAGGAAGTAGCAGATACTTAAGATGCCTTAGTGAGACATATGTGAACCTGGGGTGGGAGATAAAGCCTGTGAACATTTAGGGGTCTGTGTCCCTGGAGAAGTTTCTAGGGGTCCAGTTGAAATAGCGCCTGCAGGGGGAGAGCCAAGTTGCTCTATCTTTCATTGTCCACCTGTAAAACGAGGTCCAGAACTTGGCAGGCCTTTTTGGATTTTGGAGGAAGCATACTTGAGTCTGGTATCACCACTCTTCATAACCTTTCAGTTTTGGATGAATAATAGAGCAGGAGAAGGGTAATCTGACTGCAGAGCCTACTACGCGTGGTGTTGTGAGAGAACATTTGCTTGGTGAGCTGAATTTCAGCTAGTTTCCAGCTAATACCTGCCCCATTCCTGCTTGTCCTTCACACATTCTGAGCCTGGAGCCTACTGTACATGGCAGAAGCTCTGATACCTGGCCCTGCATCCCTGCCGATCGCCTCTGAGTTTACCTGCGGTCCCAGGGCCTGTTGCTGTTGTTTAGTCACTCAGTGGTGTCCAGCTCTTTGTAACCCCATGGACTGCAGCACGCCAGGCTTCCCTATCCTTCACCATCTTCTGGAGCTTACTCAAACTCATCTCCATTGAGTCGGTGATGACATCCAGCCATCTTGTCCTCTGTCGTCCCCTTCTCCTCCTGCCTTCAATCTTTCTCAGCATCAGGGTCTTTTCCAGTGAGTTGGCTCTTCACATCAGATGGCCAAAGGATTGGAGCGTCAGCTTCAGCATCAGTCCTTCCAATGCCTATTCAGGGTTGATTTCCTTTAGGACTGACTGGTTTGTTCTCCTTGTAGTCCAAGGAACTCTCAAGAGTCTTCTCCAACACCACATTTCAAAACCATCTGTTCTTCGGCGCTCAGTTTTCTTTATCGTCCAACTCTCACATCCATACATGACTACTGGAAAAACCACAGCTTTGACTGGATGTACATTTGTAGGCAAAGTAATGTCTTTGCTTTTTAATATACTGTCTAGGTTTGTCATAGCTTTTCTTCCAAGGAGCAAGCATCTTTTAATTTTGTGGCTGTAATCACCATCTGTAGTGATTTTGGAGCTCAAGAAAATAAAGTCTGTCACTGTAGATACCACCAGCTTCCTACTTCACGTACCTGTCTCTCCCTCCATGGAGGCTTTCTCCTAGGCCAGGAGGGCTTGGCTCAGCATACAGGGCAGCCTGAACGTGCTGGAGTTTTGAGCCTCCAGGGATACCCTTTAACCAGTGAGGGATGGAATTTGTTGGATAAATACTCCAACTCTGAGGTCCATTACATCCCCATCAGGATGGATCCCTAGTTACTACTAATACCCTTCAAACTGGGCTTCTCTGGTGGTTCAGATGGTAAAGAATCTGCCTGCAATGCAGGAGACCCAGGTTTGATCCCTGGATTGGGAAGATCCCCTGGAGAAGGAAATGGCAACCCACTCCAGTATTCTTGCCGGGAGAATCCCATGGACGGAGGAGCCTGGCGGGCCACAGGCCATGGGGTTACAAGGAGTAGAACAGAACTGAGTGACTAAGACACACACAAAGCACGTTCAAATTAACATTTGAAGCATGTTCAAATTAACATGCACTTTCTTGAATTTTTCACCCTTTCTTTGCAATTTGCCTCCTTATGCTTTTTAGGGATCACCTCCCAAATAAACTAGCTGTACATAAGTATTTGTCTCAGGATCTGCTTTTGGGAAACCTCAAATTTAGATGTCTGTCATCTACTCTGCTTTATGAATCACCACCATTTCTTGTACTTTCCACCTCGATACACCCACTGATGAGCCCCTTCCTGTATCTCTGTTGTTGTCAGCTTATTCCTCTTGCGCTGCTTCCTGTCATTTTTCCTGGTGTGTAAAGGGGTGAGGAGGCACACATCCTTGCTTAGTTCACCTTCTGCAGTCAAAGGCTGCCTAATCTGTCACCTGACTTCCTGTCCTGCCATCATTTGCCCATAATCCCACAGTCATGGAACCCTCCAGTCTCTTTCCTTCTTTTAAAAAAAATTTTATTGAAGTATAGTTGATATACAATGTTGTGTTAATTTCTGCTGGACAGCTAAGAGACTCAGTTATATGTATATATATTCTTTTTCATATTCTTTTCCATTCTGGTTTATCACGGGATATTGAATGTAGTTTCCTGTGCTATACAGTAGAGCCTTACTGTTTATCCATCCTGTATATAATAACTTGTCTCTACTAATTCCAGATTCTCAATCCATCCCTCCCCTACTCCACTGGCAATCACAAGTCTGTTCTGTCTGTAGATTAGTTCTTTTGTGTCATATTTTAAAAAATTTTAGTTTGAATTAGGGTATAGCCAATTAATAAACAATGTTGTGATAGTTTCAGGTGAACCAAGAAGGGACCCAGTCATACATACACATGTATCTGTTTTCACTGAAAACCCCTTCAGTCTGCCACATAACATTGAACAGAGTTCCATGTGCTCTGCGGAAGGTCCTTGTTGGTTATCCATTTTAAATATAGCCGTGTGTACATGCCCATCCCAAACTCCCTAACTATTCCTTCCTCTCATCTTTCTCCCCACCACCTGGAAACCATGAACTTCTTCTTGGAGTCTGTGAGTCTGTTTCTGTTTTGTAAATAAGTTCATTTGTATCATTTCCTTGTAGATTCCACCTATATGGGATGCCATATGGTATTTCTCCTTCTCTGTCTGACTTCATTCAATGTATTTGTGTCATATTTTAGATTCCACATATAAATGATATCACCTGGTATTTATCTTTGTCTGACTTACTTCACTTAGTATGATAATGTCTTGGTTCATCCGTATTGCAGCAAATGGCATTATTTCATTCTTTTGAATGGCTTGGTAATATTCTATTATATATATTCAATATATGTGTGTGTGTGTATATATATATATATCACATTATCTTCTCTATCCATTCAGCTGTTGATGGACGTTTAGGTTGCTTCCTGGTCTTGGCTATTGTAAATACTGCTGCTGTGGACATTGGGCTGCATGTATCTTTTGAATTACAGTTTTGTCTGGGTGTATGCCCAAGCGTGGAACTGCTAGATCATATGGCAACTCTAATTGGAGGTTTTAAGGAACCTCCATACTGTTCTCCAAAGTGCACAGTGGCTGTACCAGTTTCATTCCCACCAACAGTGTATTTTCATGCCTTTGCATGTGCTTGCCCTCAACTTGGAATTTTATTCTCCTTGTTTGACTGACAAACTCCCACTAAACCCTCCAATTTCTGCTCAAATGTCAGCTCTTCTGTCACATTTCCCTATTTTCTCTCCCTCTTCAAACTGTTAATTATGAGTTCACTGTCTTCTTTACTTGGTTGTATATTCTTCACAGGCATGGGTTATTCTTGTTTATTTAGCTCTGTATTCCCAGGTCCTGGCACAATGCCCAGGCTGTCACATAATAGGTGCTTGATAAATATTGGTGGAATGAACAAATAACTGTATTCCTTAAGGGTAAGAAAGCCAACTTGGCTTGACATGCCAGCACTAGAACAAGACCCGGACATAGATGGACCCTCCGCAGTGACTACAGGGGGCTGTCTCTCACTCTTGGTGGGGGTGCTTACATGACGGACATTTGGGGCAGTCAAGGGGAGGCCGTGGGGGCAGCAAGTGAGTGGCAGGGACATGAGTAAGAAGCGGGATTACTGCGTTCTGTCCCAGTGTTTGGGTATTGTCACCTGGAAATTGGGGCCAAAAATGAGTTGATTTCATGTTGACTCAGTCTTTCACCATTCCTTGACCAGAGGCTGTGTGGTATGGAGGCGAGGAGCTGAAGCCAAGTCTTGACTTTGAAGCCTCAGCTCTGTCACTTCTTCGGTTTGTAATTTGAGGGCAAGTTGCTCAAATTTTCTCTGTCCCAGTTTCATCATCTATTGTGAGGATTAAGTGAATATATATTATTTATTAAATTATGCATATGTATCATATATTATACATGTGTATAATATAGTCACTTAGTGCCCATTCAAGGCGCATATTGAGGCCCAAGTACTCGGTTTAATTAATATGATAATTACCGCTGACAAATGCAAGATTCTAGGAGGTCAGGTGTTTTGCCCATAGCCACAGAGGAAGTCTGGGATGGGTCTAGAGTGATAACTATATTTGAGATTGATGAACCATTAAAAACATTCCCAGCAGCCAGAGGCCTGCAGCCACTGGCTGCACCTCACTGAACAGGAGGACTTGTCAGAGACATGCTGAGCTGTGCCTGGATCCAGGCGACAAAACGGGATGATTCAGAAAGCCTGATTTCCACCACCTGAGTCCCGATGTACTTGGCAACAGCTGGCTTTCCCAAAGGGCTCATTCAAGGCCAGGTTGCTGTGTTTTGTCTGTGTCCTTTTGTGGATGCAAAAAAGGAACTGAATCTTAGAAAAATTGATCCCTTGATATTGAAAAATGCCAGCAGACTTCCACTTTGGTTATCTGAAACTGTATTAAAAAGTGAATCTAAAATGTCTTCAGTGGTGAAAAACTGTTAAAATTGAAAAAAGGTGATTAACGTCAAAGCTTCAGGACCCAAGCGTCTCTGATTAATCTTACTCTCAATAGTTTGTACACCTATTTCCCAACCCCTCTATGCCTTTCTTCCCCTTCTCCACACTGGTAACTACTATGTTGTCCTCTATGAGTCTGCTTCTTTTTTGTTACATTCACTAGTTTGTTGTATTTTTATGATTCCACATGTAAGTGATAACATGCAATGTGTGTCTTACTATGTCTGACATATTTCACTTAGCATAATGCCCTCTAAGTCCAACCACACTGCTGCAGATGGCAAGACTTTGTTCCTTTTTATGACTGAGCAGGATTCCATCATGTGTGTGTGCCACATCTTCTTTGTCCATTCACCTGCTGATGGACACTTAGGTTGCTCTGTATCTTGGCAATTATAAATAATGCTGCTGTGAACATTGGGGTGTATATATCTTTTTGAATTAGTGTTTTTGTTTTTTCTCAGATACATACCCAGGAGTGGAATTGTTGGGTCACATGGTAGTTCTGTTTTTAGTTTTTTGAAAAACCTCCATACTGTTTACCACAGTGGCTCCACCAGTTTACATTCCCATCAAGTGTACGAGGGTTCTTTTCTCTGTATCCTTGTCAACGTTTGTATTTGTGTTCGTTTTCTCCCCCACTAAATTTTTTTAATTGAAGGATAATTGCTGCACAGAATTTTGTGGCTTTCTGTCAAGCATCAGTAAGTTCAGCCGTAGGTACACCCGTGTCCCCTCCCTCCTGAGGCTCCTCCCGACTGCATCCCTTTCCACCCTTCTAGATTGTCATGGAGCCCCTGCGTGAGTTCCCTAAGCCACACAGCAAATTCCCATTGGCTAGCAAGCCATTCTGACAGGTGTTCAGTGATAAACCATGTGGTTTTATAAAATAACTTTTATTCTTTTCTTCATTGTGGTTTTGATTGACATTTCCCTGATGATTAGAGATGTTGAGCATTCTCACGTGCCTGTTGGCCATCTGCACGCCTGCTTTGGAAAAATATCTGTTCAGGTTTTCTGCCTATTGTTTAATCAGGTTGTTTGAATTTTGATGTTGAATTGTATAAGCTGTTTATATATATTGACTTAGTTCATTATTGGTCATATCATTTGTAAGTATTTTATTCCACTCAGTAGGTTGCCTTTTCATTTTTTCAATGGTTTTCTTTGCTGTGTAAAAGGTTTTAAGAAAGTTCTCTCCTTCTTTAAATATTAGTTGTTGGAATCATATAATTGTTGCCTTATTTCATACTTTGTTTTGATTATATAACAGTTGCACTCACGTCTACAATGTACATCTTATCACATTTTACTTCAAATAATATTATACCACTTCCTGAATAATATAAGAACCTACCAGAGTTTGCTTCCATTTTTTCCTGCCATCTTTTGTGCTGTGATTGTCATATCTTTTGATTTTACTCCTGTTACAAAACCTGCGATACACTGTTTTGCCTTTTTGTTTTAAATTATATTTTATAGATATGTTAAAAAAAACCCACAAAAAGTTGTTTACTCACATATTTACCATCTGATGTGCTTTATTCCTTTGTGTAGGTGTAAGTTTCTGTCTGGAATGATTTTCCTTCAGTCATAAGAACTTCTTTTCACACTTGTTCATAGCATAGATCTGCTAGCAACAAATTCTTTCAGCTTTCATTATTCCAAAAATGTCTTTATTTAACCTTCCTATTTTTGGGTGGTGGTAATAGCAGTTCGTTAAATATGTACATCTATATAATCAAAAATATGTAGCTGCTTAATGCGGAAATATATTTAAAGACATTTCCTGTGTCTTTAGTGGACAATAACAGTTTATGGAATGGATATACAGTATAATGTCATTTTATATAAAAATTATGTATGTATGTTAAATCACAGAATATCCATGGAACAATATACATGGAACTGTAAACAGTGGTATTTCAGTGAAGTGTCATTTTGCATACTGAAATTTTCTAAAATTTCTAAAATAAATCTGCATCACTTTTATCATAAGAAAGTAAAATTTGTTTACCCTATTTGGTTTTTCTTTCAAATCTTTTCATACTACTAAAATGCATAACTCAATAAAAGTAAATGTCATTTAAACTGTCTCCTAGTAATACAAGTATTATTTGGTAGGATTAAGTTGAAAGCATGTTTATGGATTCTGGGCTTTGCAAATACGGATGAGACGCTTGGTAAGAGTACCGGGAAAACGAAACGGGCAGTGCATTGACTTCACACACTCTTTGAAGCTGAAGAAATCTTTTTAAAGAGATAAAATATTAGGGATGCAGTTCTGTTCAGTCTCTTTCCTCACCTCCCCATCCTGATGTCTTTTTCCCCCTCTTTCCCTAATGAACCACATAGAAATACTTTTACATAATACATTTATATGCTAGTAGCTAACATGTGGTATTATTATAATATATATGTGTTCTTAAAGTTTCCATAAACTATGTCTTGTATAAAATTCTGCATCCTTTTTTCCCCACTCACATTTTATTTTGACGTCTATAATTTTGATTCCAATAGAGATACAGACAGCAATGTGGTTAGAACCACAGGGCCTGAAGTCAGACTGCCTGGATTGAATTCCAGTCCTGCCATTCCTAGTGATGGGAAACTCCCTATTTTCTTTGTGCCTTAGTTTCTTTGTCTGTGACATGCAGGTTCTTGTGGTCTTTACTGTGTTGTTGAAGCAGAAATTGAGTTAAGCCTGTGAAGTATGCACAACAGTGCCTGACCCAGAAAGAGCTCAGTACTGGCTGTTCATTTTTGCTGCTGCTTATCAAAGACGCTCCTGGCTGTCCGTCACCAAGACAAAGTTGTTGAATTGTTTATTTCTATCACTGATACAGATTTCCACCGAATCGCTCTTGTGTCCTCAAACAAACATTACCAACATTACTGCATGGGGGTGGATTTGAAATCATTGGTCATAGAACAGAAATTTGTCCAGTTATTCCACTGTAAGCACTTGATAAACATAAGCTATTGTCAACATCTAGATCACTCCTAACTCTTGTATACTATTCCAGCATGGCAGTACATTTCCTTAGGGTGGATGTTTAAGTTGTTTCCTTTGTTTTTCTGCTAAACACAGTGCTACAGTATTCATCTCTGTCCATAACTCCTTATGCACGTGGGGGAGGATAGAATTGCTGGGCTAGGTTTTAACCCAGGCACGTTTAATGCCAAAGCACTCAGTTATGTTTCTCTCACTTACAGGGTCATGTGTAGCCACAAACTTATTACATTTTGAGAATGGTGATGACCCATGACTAATGGAAAAACTCCCCAGAGGTGAACATTGTTGCTGAGAGGCAGTGGCAGCAGCCATCCAGCAGAGCCTTTGGCTAGGGAGCTATTAAAAGCCTCCTTGATCTGTAAATGAATTCATGTTGAGCCTTTAGCAGAATGTGGACACGTGAGACCAGTAGGAAAAAAAAAGGGTTTACAGGGATCTTGTCACACAAACCATTTTTATTGCTCTAAGAATTAGGGTTTATTAGAAAGCAACATTTTAATTTTTTAAATTCACTTGATAATTGTAGATATCTGTTGCAGACTTGAAAGAACAGTGACTTGTGGGGCCAAGATGTTTTAAATGTTCTTTCCTTTTCAGTCTGACATAACAAGTCTTATTTAGCTCAGTTCAGTTCAGTCGCTCAGTCGTGTCCGACTCTTTGCGACCACGTGGACCACACAGCACGCCAGGCCTCCCTGTCCATCACAAACTCCCTGAGTTTACTCAAACTCATGCCCATTGAGTTGGTGATGCCATCTAGCCATCTCATCCTCTGTTGTCCCCTTCTTTTCCTGCCCCCAATCCCTCCCAGCATCAGGGTCTTTTCCAATGAGTCAACTCTTCGAATGAGGTGGCCAAAGTACTGGAGTTTCAGCCTCAACATCAGTTCTTCCAATCAACACCCAGGACTGATCTCCTTTAGGATGGACTGGTTGGATCTCCTTGCAGTCCAAGGGACTCTCAAGAGTCCTCTCTAACACCACAGTTCAAAAGCATCAATTTTTCGGCTCTCAGCTTTCTTTCCAGTGCAACTCTCACATCCATACATGACCACTGGAAAAACCATAGCCTTGTCTAGATGGACCTTTGTTGTCAAAGTAAGGTCTCTGCTTTTTAATATGCTATCTAGGTTGGTAATAACTTTCCTTCCAAGGAGTAAGCGTCTTTTAATTTCATGGCTGCAATCACCAACTGCAGTGCCTTTGGAGCCCCCCAAAATAAAGTCTGACACTGCTTCCACTGTTTCCCCATCGATTTCCCATGGAGTGATGGGACCAGATGCCATGATCTTAGTTTTCTGAATGTTGAGCTTTAAGCCAACTTTTTCACTCTTCTCTTTCACTTTCATCAAGAGGCTGTTTATTTCCTCTTCACTTTCTGCCGTAAGGGTGGTGTCATTTGCATATCTGAGGTTATTGATATTTCTCCCGGCAATTTGATTCCAGTCTGTGCTTCTTCCAGCCCAGCGTTTCTCATGATGTACTCTGCATAAAAGTTAAATAAGCAGGGTGACAATATATAGCCTTGACGTACTCCTTTTCCTATTTGGAACCAGTCTGTTGTTCCATGTCCAGTTCTAACTGTTGCTTCCTGACCTGCATATAGGTTTCTCAAGAGGTGGGTCAGGTGGTCTGGTATTCCCTTCTCTTTCAGAATTTTCCACAGCGTATTGTGATCCACACAGTCGAAGGCTTTGACATAGTCAAAAAAGCAGAAATAGATGTTTCTCTGGAGCTCTCTTGCTTTTTTGATGATCCAGTGGATGTTGGCAATTTGATCTCTGGTTCCTCTGCCTTTTCTAAAACCAGCTGGAACATCTGGAAGTTCATGGTTCACGTATTGCTGAAGCCTGACTTGGAGAATTTTGAGCATTACTTTACTAGCGTGTGAGATGAGTGCAATTGTGCGATAGTGTGACCATTCTTTTGGATTGCCTTTCTTAGGGATTGGAATGAAAACTGACCTTTTCCAGTCCTGTGGCCACTGCTGAGTTTTCCAGATTGGCTGGCATATTGACTATAGCACTTTCACAGCATCATCTTTTAGGATTTGAAATAGCTCAACTGGAATTCCATCACCTCCACTAGCTTTGTTCGTAGTGATGCTTTCTAAGGCCCACCTGACTTCACAATCCAGGATGTCTGGCTCTAGGTGAGTGATCACACCATCATGATTATCTGGGTCATGAAGATCTTTTTTGTACAGTTCTTCTGTGTATTCTTGCCACCTCTTCTTAATATCTTCTGCTTCTGTTAGGTCCATACCATTTCTGTCCTTTATTGAACCCGTCTTTGCGTGAAATGTTCCCTTGGTATCTCTAATTTTCTTGACGAGATCTCTAGTCTTTCCCATTCTGTTGTCTTCCTCTATTTCTTTGCATTGATCACTGAGGAAGGCTTTCTTATCTCTCCTTGCTATTATTTGGAACTCTGCATTCAAATGGGAATATCTTTCCCTTTCTCCTTTGCTTTTCACTTCTCTTCTTTTCACAGCTATTTGTAAGGCCTCCTCAGACAACCATTTTGTCTTTTTGCATTTCTTTTCCATGGGGATGGTCTTGATCCCTGTCTCCTGTACAATGTCACGAACCTCCGTCCGTAGTTCATCAGGCACTCTGTCTATCAGATCTAGTCCCTTAAATCTATTTGTCACTTCCACTGCATAGTCATAAGGGATTTGATTTAGGTCATACCTGAATGGTCTAGTGGTTTTCCCTAGTTTCTTCAATTTCAATCTGAATTTGGCAATAAGGAGTTCATGATCTGAATTACTGAGCCCCAAACTGTTTAGTTGTCTATATATCAAGGAGGTCAAGAAAGTACTGGATGGTGTGACGAAGTTTTGGACAAGAAGTAAAGTGTTTCAGACTATCAAATTAGTGAAGACTTACAGAGAGGGAGAAAGAAAAGGGCAGATAGAAGAAGAGAAGAGAGGATTTCCCTGGGGTGGGGGTGGGACAATAGCAAATTTTCCTGGCTTGATGGAAGGGCATTCAGCATGCAGCCGAGGGGACTGTCCATCCTCTGTAAAGTTCAGGGACAGACTCTACAGTCTCCCTCAAAAAGACCTCTCTTAGCTTTTAGCAGGCTCAAAAATATTTTTTTGAAAATTCACCGTGTTGCCTCATTTCCTCTCCTTCAGGCTTCTGAGGCCTGCGGCGGCAGCCCTAAGGTGGGTCTGGAAGCTTATGCTCTCTCGCCAGGTCCGGGGGGTGGAGGGCTTGATGCAGATGGTGAGGCTTTCCCTTGGTGCTCAAACCCCTGCTCCGGGCTTCCCCTTGTCTTCCCAAGACACCTGCAGGGGTGCTGGGGTGCCCCACTGGCAGAGTTGTGGTCCTTGGTAGTGGGCTCTGGAGCCAGCTTGCTGGGTTTTGTAGTCCCAGCTGGCACTTCGCTTTCCCCTTCTGGGCAAGGATGCGGATGGCAGCGCTCACTCCGTAGGGCTGCTGTGTATGGGGGTCAGGCTCAGCACATTGTCTGGGAAATGTGCCTTTATGGTCGCTCAAGACACAGGAAGAGCGCTTCAGAGTGGTTGACGAGCAGGAGGGGAGGAGCCTCAGCCTGTGAACGCTCAGGGCTTTGCTTGGCTCACGCCTGTCCCCAGGTCTAACCTTAACCAGGCTCTCGAGTGGTTGAGAGACACACAGGCAACAGGCCTTGAGTGGACCACGTACTTCTCTGAGCTGGTGGGGGGCTGAGGTAGCTGGACCCCCACACCAGGCAGGTCAGTTCTGAACAGAACAGCCTGAGTCTTAAACCCTCCAGCCATGATCCTTTCCTGTGTGCCCCTGACATTTAGGAAATCATCTCGCATGACCTTAGGGTTAGCTAGCTAGTTGAAGCGAAGCAAAGGGTAGAAACATGCCTCAGAGATGAAGTTAAAGGCAAAAAAAGATCAAATGGTGCTTTTTAATAAAGCAGTTGAAAGAAAACAGCTTACAGGCATTTTGTCCTGTGTGCCTGACCCAGCTGTGATGAGGTCTGACCATTTTTCTCATTTCTTCTCTTTTTTTCTCACCTGCTTTGTAGACAATATATTATCTGGATTTATCTTGTCTGTCATTGTTGTGATAAGGATTCATGATTTCAGTGAGTAACAAGAGAGAGGGCAAAATGATAACAATATGCACAGATATGTTTCCCACAAAATTCTTTGGTTTCTGTTGCTATTTTTTGGGTTAAAATTAGTCATTTAGAAAAAGGAAGAAAGGAACAATTTTAGTTTATGGTACACTAAAAAGAAATACTATAAAACATGAATTCCAAGCATTTAGCAAACCTACTTCACAGAATTTTTAAGTAAAAACAATCAGTTAAATAGGTAATCTTTTTAATGACAACCAATATGACTTATGAAAGATCTTGGGGATACAAAACTTACAGAAGATAGAAAATAAATAGGTTAAAGAATGGCAGCTAAATCATACTTTATGAGTGTTAGATCTGTTTATCTCCTCTTGACTTTTAACATAAATTCAAGGTTTTATAGAAAAACATAGCTGAAACCTCTTCTCATTCTGTTTTTTCAGAAAGGCAATGTAGTGAGTAAGTAGGGGACATGTTACATATTCTACCTGAGTGTCCTATTTCCCACCAATAAACTTTGCAGGCTACTGTCTGTTATACACACACACACAACTAATTAAGTATGTTTCCCCAAGATTCATCTGCATGTGGGTTGTAGCTGAGTACCCTCTGAGGGCATGAATATCCAGTGAGTATATTACATGTGGTTCCTGTTGATTTATAAGTGGAGACACTAGCAAATTACAGTTAGAAATGCTGGTAAGTGTTGTAAGCACCTCTAAGTCTTTATTTACTTAATCTTAAAAAATTAGGATCTCTACAGTGTGCAACATTAAACTTACTGTTTTGCTTTTTTTTAAATCTCAACTTAGTGTGTAAAGGACTTCCCTGGTGGCTCAGATGGTAAAGAATCACCTGCAATGCAGAAGACCTGGGTTCAATCCCTGGGAAAGGGAATGGCTACCCACTCCAGTATTCTTGCCTGGAGAATTCCACAGACAGAGGAGCCTGGTGGGCTACAGTCTGTGGGGTCGCAAAGAGTTGGACACGACTGAGCGACTAACCCTTCACTTTCAGTCTGTGAAAGTTTCCTGTGAAATGTATGTGATTCTGACTCTGTCACAGGATGGGCTTGTCTGAACCTGCTAATCTTTTTTTATATACAATCATTAGCCTTATGTAATTATCCTTTGCCTTCTCAAGAGGTTAGCCATTGGAATCATTTGTAGCAGCAAAGCGAAGAGGCCATAAGCTTGGACTCTGAAATCAGATTGGTAGGGTTCAAATCTCCGTTGTGCTATCAACTTGCTGTGTGTCCCTGGGCAAATTACCTACTCTCTCTGGACCTCAGTTTCCTTATCTGCAAAAAAAAAAAAAAAAAAAAAGATAATAGTGTTAAGAAGAACTAAATGAATCAATCTTTATAGTGCCAGTGTTCAGTCATGTCCGACTCTTTGTGGTCTCATGGTCTGTGCTCTGTCCATGGACTCTCCTAGGCAAGGAGACTGCGGTGGGTTGCCATTTCCTACTCCTGTCTTTATAGGGCCTGGCTCTATTCTAAGCTATAATTGCTATAAAAATCTGAAAGAGTGAAATTACTAACCTTGCAAATGATTTGAAATAGATAAACAAAATACTTTTAATAATAACTTCATACTTCATAAGATAATATTAATAGCCATTAATAGCTGTTAAAATGTTAGTATAGTGTGCATTATTCATGATACAGCTATTTAAGAGAATTATCTATGTAATTCATGACACATAGTAGACATTCCATAAACACTAGCCATTTATTACTGTTACTACATAATTCTATGATAATACAATGATAGTAACATATATCAGGAAAGAAATATACCCTGGATTATATTTAAAGGGCACCCATTAGACTCAGCCCTTAGAGTTTTGAAAGAGCAGCTTGTTGAAAGCATATTGCTTTCAGGTTCAGTAGGATCGTGGTGACTCACGCTGAGTACTGTTATGTCTGAAAGCCGTGCCATCAGTGTTCTTCGTGGTGGGGACACTGGGTGCGGGTTCCTGGGGCTGTGTGAGTCAGTGGCAGGAGAGGGTCTTGAGGGTCTTGCACTCTGGTCCTCTGTTCTCCTCACTGTTCCCACCGGTCCAGTTTCCAAGCAGCAGCCTTGAGAGCCGTCTGCCGGGGGCGGCTGGTGATGAGGTCACCTAGATGGGGGATAGGGAGCAGAAGGTGCGGCAGTGGATGGTGGATTTTAAGCTTGTTACCTCCCTGGCTTTCTTGCTGACCCCCAAGTTCACAAGCAACAGAGATGATGGCAGGAAGAACTGATGGAGTCATGTGGTAAAGGGCTCAGTCACTTATAAACTGTGTGACTACTCAAACCCTCTGAGCCTTAGTTTCCTCATGTGAAAATAGGAGAATAATTTCTGACCCTCGGTTTAAATGAGAAATGCCTGTTGCTTTGCTCAGTGCCTGGCCCAGAGTAAGGGTTCCATTAGCATTCATGGCAGGGCTCTGATGGCAGAGTCTTTGAGCATATATCCTAAGACACTAATGCATCTTTTCTTCATAGCTGCTCTTCAATAAGCTCTATGGTATCCTAAAATTTAATTAGGTTATTATGCAACTGTCTTCACTATACAATCCTAAAAGGTTTTTCCCATTTCTCTAATGCTGTATATTTTAGAGCTAAAATGTTCCCAGTAGATGCAGCTCTAAAGGAATAAGCTCTCTGATGACAAGATCTAGGCTTCATTCAGGGAAATGGCCCTTGAGATGCAATCAGTGGGTATTACCAACACCCATTTCAGCGTGATCTGTCTGATCCCTAGGAAATGAGATCTTAGCCCTCTCTTTCTGGAGGCATCAAATCTGTATTTTCTGGTTCTTATGATGAAGTTCATGCTGTGCCGCATTGAAAGTCCAGTGCAAGGTCACGTATGATGTCACCCAGTGCCCACGGTCACTCACTGACACTGCTGAAAACTGGTCACCCCCCATGTTCTGGGCGGCAGTGGCCAGGCCTTCCCTGAGGCTGACTCAGGAGGGTTTCAGCAGGAGCTCCAGAGAAAGGCCCAGCACAGAAACCCCTGGGAAACAGCTTGGGAGTGAGGGACCAGGAGTTTCAGATCTCAGAATAAAGCCAGAATTGTACCTGTTGGGTAGTTTGTGTCTCCATTTGTGGAAGCCCAGCCATGCTTCCCTGATGTGTGTGTGTGTATGTGTGTGTGTGTGTGCACGCGCACGTGTGTGCCTGTGAGGGAGGTGCGATGAGGAGGGAGAGGGAGACACAGGTTTCTCTTTGCATCCAGTCCATTTTCCAAAGGCTTGGCTGGGGGCTGGGTGGGGACAGAACTCAGGAACAGGAATGCAACTGCAGAGGGGCCCTGAGATATTGCTGGCCATAGCGGTGTGTGGGAGAACCTGCACCTGCTCGGCTGTGGCCAGGTGAGGGGTGGCTGGCTTCGGACAGCACAAGGCCCAGACGTCAGGGAGTGGGTGATGGGTGGGGGCATGGAGGAGGGGTGCTGTCCTGAACGCTGACCTTCTGACTCCACTCATCATTCAGAACCATTGATTCTGGAGATGCTCTGTGTGTGGAGCTCTTCCGCTCAGACCAGAACCCGGTCCTCATTGAGTCTGCAATCTAAGGAGGAAGATAAACCTTTGACTAGCAGACAGCTTAATCCATTTCAGATAGTGCTAAGTCCTCTGAAGGAAATGGAGTTTTGTAATTGAGGGTAACAGAGGGCAGCTATTTTAAGAGGCCGTCGAGGTGTCATTAGAACAAAAGACGTAGAGGGGGAGAAGAAACCACTCAGGGGTAGGTGAGGGTCAAGGGGAGTGGCCTGAAGTGAGATGAGTGGAGGCCTACAGCCTATAGATGCTCCAAGGATCCGTGAATGTGGGTGGAGAGGGCTGCAAGGAACAGATCACTCTGCGTCTTTTTTTTTTTTTCTTCCATATTTGGATTTCTCATTGTCTTTATTTTATTTTTTAAAAATTTTATTGGAATATTGTTGTATTACAATGTTGTGTTAGTTTCTAGTGTATGGCAAAATGAATCAGCCATACATATGTATTTGGGTGTGCGTGCTCAGTCATGTTTGACTCTTTGCGATGCTATGGACTGTAGCCAGCCAGTTTCCTCTGTCCTTGGGATTCTCCAGGCAAGAATACTGGAGTGGGTTGCCATTTCCTCTTCTAACATATACATATACCCTCTCCCTTACCGACTTCCTTCCTGTTCGTCACCACAGTATGTCAAGTAGAGTTCTCTGTTCTGTACGGCATGCTCCCAACAGTTGTCTATTTTATAATAGCTATTCTATTTTGTAGCTTCCCTGGTGCTCAGGCGGTAAAGAATCTTCCTGCAATGCAAGAGACCTGGATCGGAAAGATCCTCTGGAGAAGGGAATGGCTACCCTCTCCAGTATTCTCGCCTGGAGAATTCCATGGACAGAGGGGCCTGGCAGGCTACAGTCCATGGGGTCGCAAGGAGTCGGACACAACTGAGCGACTAACTCTTTCACTTTTTCATCAATGGTGTGGATGTGTCAATCTGAATCTCCCAGTTCCTCCCACCCTCCTCCCTTTCCCCCCTTGGTATCCATATATTTGTTCTCTATGTCTGTGTCTCCATTTCTGCTTTGCAAATAAAATCATTTATATACTCCATGTCTTGTAGACTGTGAGAAGAATTAGGAATTCATTCTAAGTGCAAAGTAAGCCTTCAAAGGATCTGAGCAGGGGAAGAATAAGACTCAGTTTATGTTTAAAAAAGACCACCATGGCTGCTCTGCTAGAGCATGGGATTTGAGCTAGCAGGACAGCTATCAAGGTCCAGCTTGTAGCATTCTGTGCTTTCCTTTTTTACAGCTCATCTCACGCTGTTCTGAAATTGTTTCATGTATCCTCATGCTATCTCCAGTAGCTTAGCCATGGCTTCAGGGCAAATAAATGTTTATAATTCTCCACCAGCAGCCTTGCATGCATGAGGGCTCAATAATTGTTTTCTAATTAAATAAACTACAATGAATCTTCCAAGAAGGGGGTGCAGGTCCTTAGGTTTAGAGAATAAGAATACTGTCTCCAAGAATGTCTGCTTTGAAGGAAATTGTTAGGGAAAAAAAGATTTTACCTGTTAGATTCAGTGGTTGGGTGTCTGCAAATTTGACTGATGTTAGACATATCAACACGATTAAAAGCACACATTTTTATTAATATTTACGTGGGTGGGAGTTCACAGAAAAGAAGTGAAACTCAGAGAAGCAGGTGGACGTGGCAGCTTATTCGCCCTTTTTAACAGAGGAACGAGGGTTTGGGCTTCAGGGGACAATAAATTTTAAGAAAGTGACTAGGAAATACATGGGAAGACTTACAGAAGATGAGGGCCACTTTAGTAAGTTTGTTTCTGCAGACTCATCTTGGTGCTCTCTCTCAGTCTTCAGTGATAAGGGTCACTCTTCTCTTCTAGTACAGAAAAATTTATTTTCTGCTTATAGGCAGGTAAGAGAGGGACAGAGAATTCTTTCTGTGTCTGTTGATTCTCTTCAGCTCAAATTCTTATTGAAATAAACCTTAGGCTAAAGTACTTATTTTGGGGGTAGCATACTCTGATCTCCTTTCAGGTGTATTTGCACACAAAATCTTTAAACAATCTTAAAAAAAATCTTTTAAACAATCAGTTATAGCTAACTCAAAAAGACATTTACACCCCAAAGATCATAGCAGCATTGTTTATAATAGTCGAGATATGGAAACAACCTAAGTAACCATCAATGGATGAATGGATAAAGAAGAGGTGGTGTATTCAGAAATAGAATATGACTTAGCCATAAAAAAGATGAAATCTTCCATCTGCCACAACATGGATGGACCCTGAGGGTGTTATGCTAAAGTGAAGTAAGTCAGACAGAGAAAGACAAACACTGTATTATTTCACTCACATGTGGAATATAAAAGCAAACAAATAAAATGAATGAACAAACCAAACAAAAACAAATGCAGATACGGAGAACAGAGTAGTGGTTATCAGAAGGGGAAAAGGTGGAGGGTTGGGAGGGCTAAATAGGTTAATGGCTTCAACTGTATGGTGGTGGGTGGAAACTAAATTTTTGGTGGTGAACATGCTGTAGTGTATACAGAAGTAGAAATATAATGTTGTACCCATGAAACTTATATAATGTTGTAAATCAGTACTACCTTGATAAAGATAAATTAACAAAAAAATCAGTTATCTTAGTTAATAGTCATACCCCTCCACTTCTGGGCCAGGGAATCTGAATCAGAGGTGGGTATCTTGGTAAAGAGATACAGAGCAGAGAAGTATTAATAAAAAGTTGCCTAACCACAGATGGGATGTCATCCCCTCAAGAAAACTTGTTCTATAATGTGGGAACTCAGATTAAGGACACTGCACTGTTTAGCTTGTCAAGAATGGAATGGCAACCCACTCCAGTATTCTTGCCTGGAGAATTCTATAGACAGAGGAACCTGGAGGGCTATAGTCGATAGGGCTGCAAAGAGGCAGACATGATTGAGCAATTAACACTATCACTAACCTCAAGGCCTTAAATAGAGTGGCTGGAGATAGAAGTCACTACCCGTTTGCAAATTAAACTGCATGTAAACAGATGTTGTGGAAGATAGCTGTGACTGGGGCTGCCTTGTGGAATGCAGAGCCCACCAAGATGGAAAATATAATTTCAGAATTGGCTGTGAGTGCTGGAGGCAAGATAAGGCTTTGTAGAGAGAGGCTGGGAGAAAGTGCCTTGGGTGACACTTTTGGTCTTCTGGGTGATGTTATATATCCGAAGAGGATGAAAAGATAAATGACACACAGTCTCTTCCCTAAGGGTAATTCTGTCTGGAGACTATGCAGACTGCTAAGGTGATGCAGCCTGATGAGCTGAGTGGCAGATGATATGGTGGATTCAGTAATACATGGTATACCTCAGGTATGTGGGAAGAGAGACAAATTCAGAGGCAACAGGAATCCCCGGAGCTTCGGAAAATGCTGGAGGAAAGGGCTATGATGGGAGGAGGCTTTTTTTATGCCTGCTCAATATGTGGAAAGAACATGTATTTGCCAGTTGTTGCAGATAAACAAAAAGGATTTAGAACTAAGTTAGATATTTGCAAGAGCTCTCCAACTGTAAGTGTTCTGAGATGATTTAATTCAGCTACAAAGGAATGCAAATGGTTGCCTTTTCTGGTTGGGACTTTATGGAGTGCCTTGTATGTACCAGGCACTGTGAGAGTGCTCTGTATACTTTATGTTGTCATGGTAACTCTCGGGGGGAGGTATTTTTATGTCCATTTTATGGATGTGGAGTCTGGGGACAGTCTAGTCTGTCTGGTGTCATACTAGACACCAGGTGAGTGTCTGGCTTTAGTTCCTGTGCTTTCCCCTCTATACACCACATGGTATACATATATGGTATACCATATACCACCCTCTATACCACCAATAAGAATTGGTGATCTCAATAAATAGGCTCAACAGTAATCTTTCAGGGGTTCAGTTATTCCCCTCCTTATTTTTGTTGGGTTTCTTCTGAAGTCCTGGACCCAGTAGCACGCCCTTGTCTAAGACCTGGCCTTAGGCTCAGGGTTACGCATTTGGTGACGGGGATATTCCCGTGCCTTCCCTGTAACCACAGTCTTATTAAATGCAATTAAAGACACATGGGTAGGGACTTCCTGGTGGTACAGTGGATAAGAATCCATCTGCCAAGACAGGGGACTTGGATTCGATCCCTGGTCCGGGAAGATCCCGCATGCCTCAGAGCCACTAAGCCCGTGTGCCACGACTACTGAGCCCGTGATCTGGAGCCCTTGAGCCACGACTACTGAAGCCCACGTGCCACCGAGCCTGTGCCCTCCTGTGCAAGAAGAGAAGCCATCGCAACGAGAAGCCTGTGTACCGCAACTAGAGCGTAGCCCCCACTCACTGCAGCTAGAGAAAAGCCTGAGCAGCAAGGAAGACCCGGCACAGTGAATGAATGAATGAATGACCCAAGGGTATATATGACAGCTCACCTCTCTTCCCCATATTGACGCGGGCCTGTGTTAACCAGGCTATGCACTCAAGCTCTGTTGACCTGTTCTCTCTTCCCTTAATTTTACTAGTTTATCCATGATAGAAAAAGATAACCAGGTCATCTGAGGACCCAGTGTAGGAAATGGGATGAGTGGGGACCAAGGCTGCTGCCTTGTGTATCTTCAAAGAGTTTTGTGTTTAAATTGTCAGCACTTTAAAATCAGGAAGTTTCTTGTAAAAATCCAAATTTCCACCTCTATTGAAAACCCAGAAGTTCTACCTCTTTCTGTTGCCTTGTATATGGCCCTCTTCACGCCTTACCTTACTGGCCATCTTAGATATCTGGGTTTGTAACCCCAAGGCTAGAACAAAGCTAATTGACCCCAAGCCTAGTTTAGTGCGTAGGCCACTTGATCATTGGAAGATTGAGATACGTCCAGCTTCCGCCTGGGGAGCTTGCATTTATTTACTTGCCTTGAAGCATAGTTGATTTCCAATGTTACTAGAGAACTGCAAATCATAGCTACAGGGCGGTACCATCTCATGCCAGTCAGGATGTCACCCATTAAAAACAACAAATGCTGGAGAGGGTATGGGGAAAAGGGAGCCCTGCTGTACTGTTGGTGGGAATGTAATTTCTTGCAACCCCTATGGAAAACAGTATGAAGCTTCCTCAGAAAACTAAAAATACAGTTACCATGTGATCCAGCAACCTCACTCTGGGCATATATCCAGACAAAACTATAATTCAGAAAGATACATATACCTCTATGTTCATAGCAGCACTTTTCACAACAGCCCAAACATGGAAACAGCCTAAATATGCACTGGCAGGTGTTTGGGGAGCTTTTAAATGGCCTTTGCCTGGGCATCATCCCAGGCTGAGTGAATCAGAGTCTAAGGACAGATAAGTATTGCTGGAAAAGCTCCCCAGGGGGCTCTAATCCCCAGCCGGGTTAAGACTCTCCGCTTACGGTTTGCCCGTAAGTAGCAGTCCAGGCTCAGGTCTCTATGTCAGACAAATGGGCTCATGAAGTCTTGCATCAAAGTTGTTGTTTTTACCTGCCTCCCAGCACCTCTGGGTTAGCCCCATTCACCTCAGCCTGATTTACTGATGTGTAATTGGGCCCTTTAGACTTTAAACATTTTTTTAAAATGTATTTGTCTGTGGCTGGGTCTTAGTTGCGGCATGTGGGATCTAGCTCCCTGACCCCTGCAGGGATCGAGCCCAGGCCCTCTGTGTTGGGAGCACAGAGCCTTGGCTACTGGACCACCAGAGAAGTCCTGGGCACTTTTGACTTTTATGTTTGCACTTCCAGAGCTAAGATTCTATAGAATTCTGGAGAAAGAGAGAAGATGAGAAAAGAACAAAGAATTGTTTCAGTTTTCCTTTGAAATGCTTGAACATCAAGACTGTCTTATGGTAAATATTAAGATTCCTAGGAAACAGGAAACATTTTGAAGCTACTTGCTCTTTTATGTTCAGCCTTGCTTCAGAAGTAAAACATAACAATAAAAAATACAATAAACTTGACAGGTTTCATTGAAGCCCTTTTAATTCCTGGAGGAGAAATTTTGTTAGCAAACCCTGGAGGACATAGGTCTCTGTGGGTATCGTGTGGCTGCTGTGGGCAAAGCTACAGCTATTGTCCATTCCAAACCCCACTGCAGGGCTCTGGACAAAGGCCATGTCCATCAGCGATGTCTTCATCCAGGGCGACCCGGGCCAAGAGTGCAAATGGCAGAAGATGACATTTGCGTCTGGGTACAAAGCATCTCAAATGCCCGTCACTGTGGCTCCACAGGGTCCCTCCTCAGTCATGCGTGGGGGGGTGGTGTTTCTGTCTGCATAGGCTGAGATCTATACTCTCCCATCGGCTAAAAGGCCCTAAAGGCCTCTCCCTTCTACTCGGTATTAAGGTTTCTGTCATAACACGGCCAGTCCCAGTTCACATTTGAAAAGTCAAAGCTTGCACTTGGACGCTTAATCAGCTTTCTTTGCAGGTTTCAATGGAAAGTGACTTGGTTTCTCAGGAAGCAAAGGGGATTTTGACCATTAGGGACTATCTTTTACCAAATTTAAAAATTATTTTAGAATTCAAATTTTACTTTCTCCTTCTCTTTTGCTCTCTCTTTTTTCCCAATCTCCTTAAAAAAAAAGATCAAGTTGATAAAACAAGATGGAAGGAAGGTGTAAATAAGAAAACACTAGTTTTTCAGACGATTTGGGTCCAGCTTCCTTCCCACTTGACTGGGGACTTGGATCCAGTTGCTTAAACTGTCAATGCTATCGCCTGCAGAATTGGGAACACAGTACCAGCTTAAGGTGAATATAAACAAGTCTTTCTTCAAGGTTTAATGACTTATTATATCTTGGGGGCTTATCTCTCCATGTCAGGTGCTCTCAGAAGACCCTTTGGGTGTGTTCATGACTGTTTAGATGAGGGGACCATGGAAGTCTTTGCTGAACTGGCAGTAACTTGACTCTACCCATCAATACTGGGGAGAGTCTATATGGCTATTGAGCTATTCTTGTATGAGGGAAGTGTATTGGAATCCTGAAAAGACTTGGCCTTGGAGATCTTTGTAGGGCAAGGCATGCTCCCTGATACCCCACTAGATGATGCAAAGAGCCCCTGAGCAGTGCTCCTCAACCAGGGGATTATAACAGGTTATATCAGAGTCACTTGGGGGAACTTTTCCCAATGACACTAGCATTCCCTAAAGAAGCCTCAGTTTGGCCAATCCTAAAAACCCTTGTTTTCTGCTCAAATATTACACCCTTCAAAGCCTAGCTCATATCATGACCTACCTTTCCAACTGTTCCAGCCTAAAGAGCTTGCTTTCTCTGCACATCTTGTAAACTTGTTGTCTAGATGATTTATTTGGCAATTCAATTAGCAATTGATGGCTAGCTTCTCTTTCAGTTGAATGCAATTTGTCTTATATTGCTATTTAATTTTTCACTTATCTCTAGTGGAAATAATACTGATCTGAATTTAATTTAAATTTTTTTAAATGTTCTGGGAATTATTGGTATATGCTCAACATTATATATGAAAGGATACTATAACTCATGAATGAATATGATCATTTCAGATAGAATTTTCCAAACTAGCTTTAGAAAACAGAAACAATTTTTTTTTTTTGGTGTGTTTTTTTTGGCTGCAAGTGGTTTTTTTCTCTAGTTGTAGCATATGGGGGCTTCTCTGGTTACGGTGCTCAAACTTAGTTGCCCCGAGACATGTGGAATCTTATTTCCCCCAATCAGGGACCCACCTCGCGTCCCATTAGAACGTGGATTCATAACCACTGGACTACCAGGGAAGTCCCTGATCTGAATTTTAGTCCTGGCTTGACTTCTGACTGTATATTCTAGACAAGGTATTTAGACTTCTTGGGCTTCAGAACCCAGTTGTAAAATTCTGCAATTCTCTTTTTTACCTCACCAGACAAGCCTAGGTTCTTGCACAATTTGTATTAAATTTTTTTTTTGACAGATAATTGTAGACAGTTTATATCATGGTTCCCAGCAGTCCCTGCCTCTTGATAGTCACTCATTTATGTAACCCCTGCCCTTGAGTGTGGGCAGCACCCAGTGACTAGAATTTGATATTTGATAGAATAGAAAAATGATGGAATGTCACATCTGTGATTAGGTTAGGACAGACTGAGCCTGTCCTTCTGCTGGCATTCTCTCTCAGGCTTTTCTCTCATGTTCACTCTGATGGAGAGGGCTATCTTGAGAGAATTGAGGGTGGCTCCTGGTCAAAAGCCAGCAAGTAATTGAGACCTCAGTGCAACAGCATGTGAGGAAGTGAATCTTGCCAGCATCCACTGAGTTATCTTGGAAGTGGATCCTGCTCTAGCTGAGCCTTGAGATGACAGTAGCCCCAGTCAACTTCTTGTGATTGCAGCCTTCTGAAAGACCCTGGGCTGACCCCTTGATTGTGGCCCTGTAGCAAGCCCTCAAGGACCTTGCTAAGCCACACCTGCATACCTGATCCATGGACATGGTGACATAATAAACATGGATTCTTTTAAGTTGCTAAGCTTTGGGCTAATTTGCTTATAGTGATAGACAACTAATACTATCTATGAGATATTTTGATGGGTATGGTAGTCTGTCTGAACTGATCAGACTAAGCTGAATTATGCTGTGATAACAAATAACCCCCAAAGTTCAGTGGCTCATATCTATAAAAGTTTATTTCCTTAAACACACTACATGTCCGCTGAAGGTTGATTATAGCTGTACTCAACATTTCTCTCCTTCCAAAACCCTCCATAACCCAGGCTGACAGAGCCACTCCATTTTGGAACATTGCTGACCACCATGGAAGAGGAAAATGAGGCCAAGCATACCCTGACTTTTAAAACTTTCCCATTAAAACAACCCAGCATACTTCCGCTTAGAGTTTTACTGGCCAAAAGCGAGTCATGTGGCCATGTATGAGTTCAACAGGACCCAAAGTATAATCCTTTCCTGCAGTGGGGCACTAAATAGTCGTGAACTGAAACACAGTGCATTATACCATCAGAGGGCGTGGTAGCTACAGACTGCTGTGATTAACGAAGAAGAGAAGTAATAGCTCACATCCTCAGATATGAATTGGAGTAGAGGCCCCAGGGCCTGAGAGGAAAATACTATTAAAGAGCTATCTTTCCCAGAGAAGGTTGGAAAATTAAGGGAATACAGGGCACTAAAAAAAATCGAGGATTTTTAAAAGCATGTCCATAATCTTCATTGTCCTCTAACAGCTTCCTAAAGCAGTGAAGTCTCTGGCAAGTGCAGCTTTAAGACACGCCCTTCTGGCACAACTCTTCTGCTTGGATTGCCTTCCCTAAAGTCCCTAAGCTTCTTTTGTATAGAAATGTAAGAACCTGCCTTGCCTATAATCCTGTTCATATGGATTTTTAAGCAACTATCTTTGAGCCATCATTAACAGGAGAGGAAAACTTTGACATGTTACCTTGGGCAAGCTCACGGTTCTCTGGATTTCAGTCTTTTCAAAGCCCACTCTAATCTCCCCTTCCTGAGTAAGAAGCGCAGTCCCCGTGGACATCCTGCAAGTGATGGGGGAGCTTAAGGAATGATCGCTAGCCCATCCATCTCGGAGGCTGCCAGACTGGCTTTAGAGAGGCAGTTTGAGGGGAAAAACAGAGACCTGATGGTCAATACATCTAGCTTGAAGAGCAGGAGAAGGGGGGGTCTGACTTAGCTGGTAAGCCAAGCCAACATGATGAATCTACTTTTCAAACCAGAGCCAGATTAAACTTCTGTTGATGTGCTGTAGAGAAATGTCAGGACCAGAGAACTTCTAAAAAGGAGAGGAGAAACTTGTTGAAGATCTTTCTTCCTATAAAATATGCTTTTACCCTCAGGCCCTGCCTCTTTGGATCATGCCGGATGGTATCCTATTTCTCCTGAGGTTATAGTTTATGTCAAAAGAAATAGACTTCACTTCGATGAGTTCTGAAGGAGGCAAAGAAGAGTCCCAGAACAGTAGTTTTTAAAGTGACCTTAGATGCCATTTAAGCCAAACCCCTGTCTAGCATAGGAGTCACATATTCACATCTCCATGATTTGTAGACTGATGATCAGGGGCAGGTTTTAAACTTCTCAAGAATTTTTTTTAGGATTGATCCTATTCCAGTTTTTTTCCATATTGCATCATGGAGACTGTGAGGGGAAAGTAATGAAGTCCATAAGAAGAGAGTGGAGTTGATAGCCTTCTTCCTAGTGACACAGCCAGTTTTGCATCTGGGAAAAAATTTTCCATTTTGCAACTGAAATACCCTTAGTTGTAGGAGGAAATGTTGAGAGAGGCCATAGTCTGAACCTCAGAAATCCTATTTCTGAAACTGACTACTATGAAACATTTTTACCTCCTCTGGCACATTTTTTCTCCTTCCACAAGGGTAAAAGTGGTGTTTCTGGATAGTAAATTGATAGTACTTTTGTGCTGCTTGGATGAACCTATTCCTTAATAGATTGTATATTATACTTTGTTGGATGGTCATCTTGTTAGTGTCTAAAGGTAATCTTTCATTTCATAGCATTTCCTCTCCTCATTTGTGTGTCAGGCACCATGCCACATACTGAGAATACACAGGTGATTAGATAAATTTTCTGCCCTCAAAGATCTTGTCTAGCAAGTAATATAGGTGTTTTAATAAGTATATGTAGAGAACTCCATGGAAACAAAGTCAGGGCAAACCTGTTGGTGTGATAGAGCATTGGATGAGGAGGGCTTCAGGTAGGATATATCTCAAAGCATGAGCTTTTTAGATGTTCAAGGTGTGGTCCATAGGGAAGGACATGGATAGAGGCAGAGGTATAAACATGCAGAGAGTGTGTGGTAGTCTCTAATGCATTCTAGGAACCTGGGAACATTGCACTTCTTATTTTGTCCCTTTTACTTTGGCGGAGCCATGTGACTAGTTTAGGATAGTGAGTTGGAAGCAAAAGTGAAATATCACTTCTGGGCCGAAGCTTTTAATAGCTTGTTTGAGACTGTCCAGAGCTCTTTTGTCCTTCTGGAACACACTGGCAACATCAGAAATGATGACTGTTCGGTCAGTCTGGTGAACACAGCACTCCATCAACCCTTGATGCACACGGACATGAGTGAGAAATATACTTGCTTTTTTCGAGTCACTGAGATTTTGGATTGCTTGTTACTTCCTATAGCCTAGTCTATTTCTCTAATTCAGTGCAAAATTAAGAAGTAAATATGGTGTGTCTGCAATATACGATACAGGATATCTGATGGACTTGTTGGGAATGGAGGAAAATGAGATTGGAAATATGGGCAGGACCAAATTATGAGAAACTCTGTCACTATTGCTGGGAAGTTAACTAGATTCAAACTGCTCCAATAAGTCAGAGTCTGCTGTTTTAGTGCTAACCCTATACTCCCTGTTGGAAGTTTCTGTGGTGGCTCAGTGGGTATAGGGTCCACCTGCAGGGGACTCTGCAGAGTCCCAATGCAGGGGACGTGGGTTTGATCCCTGAGTCAGGAAGACTGCCTGGAGAAGGAAATGGCAACCCACTCCAGTATTCTTGCCTGGGAAATCCCATGGACAGAGGAGCCTGCCAGGCTACAGTCCCTCGGGTGGCAGAGTCAGATGTGACTTAGTGACTAAACAACAACAACAAACTATCTTTCCTGTAAGCTTAAGAGGTCTGGATCCAGAAGAGTTAGAGGAGAGGCTGGGATGGATGTGGCCCAGGGAGCGTGGACTGGGTGTGGCACTCCGTCTGTTGCATTCCAGCTGTGCTGTGCAAAAGAAACAGAGAAAGATGGGTTTGTCCTTGGACCAGTATCTCTTCATCAGTGATTCCTCCCTGTATCCTATTTATCTTAAGCTAGACCTTTCAGGTCAGGAAGCTTGCATTTGTGTTAGCATTTTAAAAATTTGAATTATTTGAGTTCACCCATTCTCCCGCTTCCTGTTCATTGGATCCAAATCTGGCACTGTTTATTGCAGCTTTGGATTTTCTTTTTCTGCTCTACTGTTCCTTTTTAGTCTTGTTTCCCATCGCACATTGCCACCTCTCACATTCTCCATGCAGCCTACTCACCAGCAAACCAGATTGGCCAGTGTCTTCCCAGATGTCCTCGCCTCTGTGACTTCATTTACACAGCCCCCTTGCGTCCAAGGCCTCAGAGTGGGATGTTTGTTATCGCTGAAGTTCTACCCATCCTCTAGGATCCAGGAGTTCATTTGCTATTTTTTTCATAAGGCTTCCTGTTTGTTTGTGTTTTTTTTTTTTTTTTTGTTTGTTTTAGCTTCCTGTCTTTAGAGGGAATTTATCTCTGACTTCTCTGGGCTTTTCCTTCTCTTTTAGGACCCTGACTTCACTGAGATGTTGTATTAGGGGTATTTGGGGGCATGACCAGACCCAAAGATCAAGGGCAAGAACTTTGTCTTGATTATCTTAGCAGTCCTGCTAGGACTTAGCAGTGCTTTGAACATATTGGGCATTCATATTTTTAAAAATTGGAAACCCTGAAATTGGAGGCCTTTTAACTGAAAGCATAAAAACATTAATGGAAAGCTTTGTCTAATTTCCTCTGCTTTATTCCTTTGGAGGCTGTCTGTTAGGCACATAGCCTTCCCTACCACACCTCCCAATTTAGCACCAACACCAAATGTCCTTCTCTGGAAGATTATTTTCTTCAGATAGTGATAAAGATGTTTAGTCAGAACAGAGTGAACATCAGCTCCTTTGGAAGAAAGGCTATGCACTGAAAGTCAGTAAACAGAAGATGAACATTAGTGGAAAGTAATCTCCTTTCTGGGGGCAGACAGGGTGGAGAGCAGACAATGTAGAGAAGAAAGTGTGCCCCCCACCCCTCTGAGAGATTATAAATGTGTACCCAAAACAACAGAGTGATGTTTCACTTGAGGAAGGGGAGTTGCAGCAAACTCAGGTAAAAAACAATCTTAAATACAAATATTTAAGAATTTAAGGTAGCATGTAAATGAGATACTCTAAGCTTTAGAGGAAATAGCCCATTCTTTGACAAAGATGGGGATATTTCCTATGTAGTACTTTCTCTCTATCCAGATACAAATGATATCTTTTCCTTTGTTCCACTCCTATTGGAAAAATAGCACAAAAGTTCAAGCCCCGCTGATATTGGGTTGGTGCTATCCTC
Organism: Cervus elaphus; assembly: GCF_910594005.1. Classification (NCBI taxonomy): domain Eukaryota; kingdom Metazoa; phylum Chordata; class Mammalia; order Artiodactyla; family Cervidae; genus Cervus; species Cervus elaphus. Next base: position 13,225,013 of record NC_057839.1, on the reverse strand, counting down.
TTCATGTAAGAAAGTGCTACATTGGGAATATCCCATCTTTGCAGAAGGATGGGCTAAAATCTTATTTGGGACTATTTTTCTTCTAAAGCTTCAAATAGCTTTATCATTGGAGATGGGTTTTGCAGAGTGTCAATATGTGTCTGTAAGGTATGAATGGCGATATGTGGTGCTACTGAAGTTTTATTGTGTAGAATTGCAAAGTATGTGTGAAAGGTAGAGCTAGGAGAGGTGTTAGATTAATTTTCAAGTTGTGTTTATCCCAAAGGAAAGTATTTTGATGTTGTGAATATGTGTGCTACTTATTAGGGAAGATATTACTTTTTTAAAATTATAATTTATTTAGCTGCAATAGGTCTTAGTTGCGGCATGCAGGATCCTTTTTAGCTGTAGCATGTGAACTCTTAGTTGCTGCACATGGGATCTAGTTCTCTGACCAGGGATGAAACCCGGGCCCCCTGCCTTGGGTATGCGGAGTCTTAACCACTGGACCACCAGGGAAGTCCTGAGATATTACTTCTTGACTTGCTTTCCAGTGTGCATTTGAGTAGCCATTAAATAACTTGATAAATGAAACAACATATTATGTATTAACTAGCCTAATGACCCAGATGGTCTGCTAAATGATAAATCTGTGGGAGAATAAATTGGTAGATATTTTATATGGGGTGGTCAAGGACATTGAAACTGAGATTCTAATGACAGGAAATAGTCATTTGGGGATGAAGGAACTTTCTAGGCAAGGTAAGTATAAAGGCCTCTAGGCAAGGTAAGCATAAAGGCCTCAAAGTGGAAATGAACTTGGCCTGTGAGAAGACCAAAAAGAAGGCTACTGAGGCTGGAGCAGAGGGACCTGTGCAGAACAATAGGACATGTGGTTGGAGAGGGGTACAGATCAAGTAGTACTTTGTAAGTCAGGATAAAGAATTTAGATTCAGTGCTTAGTATGAGGGGGCTTTGCAGGTGGCACTAGTGGTAAAGAATCTGCTTGCCAATGCAGGAGACATAAGAGATGCAGGTTTGAACCCTGGGTGGGGAAGATGCCCTGGAGAAGGGCATGGTAACCCACTCCAGTATTCCTGCTTGGAGAATCCCATGGACAGAAGAGCCTCATGGGCTCCCGTCCATAGGGTCGGAAAGAGTTGGACACAACCTAAGTGACTTAGCACACACGCTTAGTATGGAAAGTAATGGGAAGCCATTAGTGTACTTTAAGGGAAAAAACACTCTGCTTGGGGGTGACTTATGGATTAGAGGAAAGCAAGAGAAGATGGGGTGGTAGCTGGGGGTAAGCACGAAGTAGGTTGGGGCAGCTGTCCAGAACTGGGGTGGTAGCAACGGGGCTGGGCAAGAGTGGATAGATTCGGGAGCAGTTAAGAGAAAGTGGGTGTGGTGAAAGAAGAAGCCAGATGGGCAGACAGGTGGGATAAGCCTCTAGGTAAGTGGGAAAACATCTCCTATAGGAATTTCATCTCCATTTAGACTGTAGGAACTCCAAGCTCTGAAAAAAAATGTCTTCTGCAGTCACTGAGGACCTGGCTCACCATTGACTTTTGATCTTTGAAGATAATTCCATAATTAGGTTGTTGCATTTTCCCCACCCTCTTTGCTTTCTCTCTAGTCAGACTTCTTAGATTTCAGGGGGGCGGTGAATAGGAGGGCTTCCGAGGATGGCCACGTTTGACCTGAGGAAAAGCCCACAGTCACTTGTTCGGTCAGCCTCAAATTTCAAAGGAAAGGCTTGGCTCTAATTGTGCTAAGGGCCAGGGGTTTTACATACCTAATTTATCATTCCATTCTCTTGAAAACATTGTGAGGTACATTTTGAAATTCCAGTTTTCCAAAACAAAAACAAAAAACGGGTGAGGCTCAGATATTTTCATCATTGTGCTCAAAGTCACACACACAGTTTGTAAGGGTAGAGCCAGGACTGAAGCCAGAATCGGGCTCCCTACGCTCTCCACATCGCTACTGAGTTGGGGTTAGTCTGTTTTCCTTTTCTTCTCATTACCACACAGACTCCATCAAAGAACCCAGTAGAAGGAAGGCCGTGATTTCTCTCTCTCTCTCTCTCTTTATGGACTGTATGTGCCTCCCCTCCACCACAGAGTGCCTAGTAAGGTGCTCAGCAAACGTTCCGTGCCTGGAGGCAACACCGTCTTCCTGGGGCCGCAAACGGGGCTGGGGTGAGGAGTGAGGCAGTGCTGTGAGGTGGACCGCGCTGCTGCCGCGGCTGCCAGGTGATGGGGAGGGACGCTTCAGTCTGTGCCTTGACTCGAAGGCATTTTCCATTTCCTAGTCCCCTCCCGCTCTCCATCCCTCACCTCTCGCCCCTGGACTTCAGCTCAGGCCCCTCTGGGAGCGTCCCTTGCCGCGGGGCTGACAACACTTGGGGGCGCAGGGTCCCGGTTCTCCGAGCTCTTGCCCATCTGTGCGCAGAACGTCGTTCCGGGGCGCCTGGAGCCCGGCGGGCATTGACGTCAAGCGGCGGCGAAGCGCTGCCTACAGACGGTTGACCCGGACCCTCCTCCACACCCCCTTCCTTCCTTCATCGCCCCCTCCTTCTTCCCTGCGCCCCGGCTCAGGCTCGCTATAAAAGGTGGGAGCGCGGGGTGCCCGAGTAGCGCCGAGTTTCAGCACCATGGAGAGCCCCCGCCTGCGCCTGCTGCCCGTCCTGGGCGCCGCCCTGCTGCTGCTGCTACCTTTGCTGGGCGCCTTAGCCCAGGAGGACGCCGAGCTCCAGCCGCGAGCCCTGGACATCTACTCCGCCGTGGAGGATGCCTCCCATGAGAAGGAGCTGCTGGTCGGTACCCCCCTCGCCCCTGACTCCCCTGGCTTTGCCGCGAGGTTCCTTGCTTTGTATGCATTTCTCTCTCCCTGCCTCTCCACCCCGATTCCCAGAGTCAGGGTCCGGGGAGGTGGGCACAGATCCCCGGCTCCCGCTCTCACCCGAAGAACGTCTTGAGCCCACGGGCTCCAGATAGTCTGTGGAGCAACTCCCTGATCCCGGCTCCTCGGAGCAACAGGAGTCTCCGCGGCTCCTGGCCCTGCGGTCAGTCCGTGGGACAGCGCTTGCTAAGTTTCCACCCCTCGAACGTCCCTCTTTGCAGAGTCCAGGGGAGGAGTGTGTGGTGCCCCGGTTCCTTATAACTAGGGCTGCAAGTGAGCACCTGGGCTGGGCGCACAGCCAAGGCGGCAACTTGGGGATCCGGGGGGCGGTGTGTTGCAGATTGAAGCGCTGCAGGAAGTTCTGAAGAAGCTCAAGAGTAAACGCATTCCAATTTATGAGAAGAAGTATGGCCAAGTCCCCATGGTAAGGCTTCGGGGTCACCCCTCCCCATGCTTTTCCACGAGGAAATGCACCCCCTTGAACCTTAGACACCAGCTTCTTCCCAGGATGTGGCTATTCATTCAGAAAATGGGTTTGCAGAGTTCCGTGGGCTCCCCCTTTGCTTCCACCGTGTCAACCCTTTCCTCTTGGTCTCTAAAGATAAGAGTAGACTGGCCATTCCGGAAGATCGACCAGCTGGTACCAGGAATCTGCCCTTGGGTTTCTGTGGAAAGCAGTATTTCCTGAAAATATGCTTTTATTTATTTATTTTTTTAATATCCCAAAGAATTCTCTGAGTGGAAGAGTCCTTGAATCTAGTCAATTCTTGTTCCTGTAATTTACTTCCTGCCTTCTGAAGCACTGCCAGTTTTTAAAAACCTAAGTTGATGTAAAGAATCTTGATTCCTGTCTGTTCACCTTCCTTGAATAACACACACACACACACATTTTAATCTTTTTTCTTGGGATGAGAAGGTGGATACAGGCAGCAAGGATTGTGAGGTCTATTGTTTATTAGATGAAAAGGTCTGGTTGAATTTTTTTTTTTTTTTTTTGATGAGCAACTGAAGGACCCAGCAAAGGTAACTTCCCTGAAAAAAGGTAGAAGACAGTAGGAGGAATTCAATAATTTAAATTTCATTCTTCTTATCTTCTCTCTCTCAAATGATAAGCACAAGGCTCTCCTTGTTTCAAGCCTGACTATACTTAGACCCACGGTGACGGTGGCAGGGTTCATCTCCCTCCCCAGAGGCAGACTTTGTGACGGGGAGACGCGCCTGTTGGGAGCACAGGTGCGCTTCTGCGGCGTGACTACACGTTGTGTTGTTTGCAGTGTGACGCGGGAGAGCAGTGCGCCGTGCGGAAAGGAGCTAGGATTGGGAAGCTGTGTGACTGTCCCCGAGGAACCTCCTGCAATTCCTTCCTCCTGAAGTGCTTATGAGGCACCCATGCGTCTCCTTAAGCCCCCTCCCCACTTTCCCCAGGGGACCACACCTTCATCCCTGGAGTTTAGCTTTAGCAACAAAGTTTGCTGTTTCCCTCTAAGGAAAAGGGGGCTCTCTTCCTGCTGTTTCCAAATAAAAAGAACACATTAGATGTTACTGTGTGAAGGGTAATGCCTTGTATGGTGTTGATATGTGTACAAAGTATTCTATTCTTATTTTCTCTGTCTGGCAAACTTTTAAAAGTGGATATTTAAGTAGAGAGGAAGACCTTCAATTTGCAAATTGTATTTTTGTAGGTGGCATGACAGGATGAAAATTAGATCAGTTAAAATCTTGACAGATGACATCACAACCTGGAAAATAAATCACCCAAGCATCACAAACTGAAGCATGTACAAATTATACATAATAAAGTGTTTTTCATAATTGCTCATAGTGCATTGTTGTTTCTGCCTAAGTAATTTAAATAGGAAAGGTGGGATTAATCATGCTGTTGTTTTCAAGGAAAAATATTTTTAAAATAGTGGTCCACTGGGAAAACAGCACCAGGACTCCGAGGAGCTTTCATCATTAATTAGGAGTTTGCTGCACAAACTTTGGTACATTATTTTGCTTTGATTGCAGTGGTGTGCGAAGTGTGTGTGTGTGTGTATGGGTGTATTTGTGGGTGCTGTGTGTGTGTGTGTGTGAGAAGAGAGAGAGAGATGAAATGAAGATGATTGGAGTTGAGTTGATACATTTTGTTTATTAAAACCTTCAGCTAGAACCCTTAAACAGGGAGAACAATAGAAGAGAAATTATTTCAGCCTTTAGTCACATTAAGAGAAATTTGAAAAATTAAGAATTTTGTTTTGACAATTCCTTTATTAGAAGTTATGCCTTGGTTAAAAAAGTAGACTCTTTGGGGGTGGTTTTATGTCCAGAGGAAGGTAAATACCTGTTTTAGCTGCTCTAAGGGTGTGAGACCCAATAATTACCACTGTTTAATACACAATCTTGGAAATATTCTCAGTTCAAAGGGAAAAATGGTCATTTCAGTAAACAGTTTTGAAGGGAACAAGTGAAATCAATGAAGGCAGGTTCAACTCGAGAAATACAAAAATCTTAAATGTAAAGTTTAGGAGCCATTAAATGTTTCTGAGTGCTTACCTGAGGTCACATTTCTGGGACTGTAAATCAAACTAAATAATATTTAGGAAGAAGCATCCTGAGAAGAACAGTGGCTTTTTCCTGATGCAAACTCAGGAGGCCCTTGCATAAAAATAGAATGTAAAAATAAAGTCCCTCCACTGATTCTTAGGGACCTAGAATATAGTGTTTAAAATATTGCCATACACAATCGCCCTTTTCTCTTATTGCCCTTTGCTTTTATTATTACCGTTAGCATGACTGGTCCTCTTAATTATCTTGCAAGATACTATTATCACTTTTTTTCCCCCAGAGTAGGGAGCAGACACCAAGAGAGAAGGCAGGACTAGCTCAATCAATCCTAAATCATGATTTCAGCTGTAATTTCTCCAAAGGTTTGTCTTTTCTCTCTGTATCACCCCAGTCAATTGAGCAGGCTGTATGGACTCTCAAATTCCCCAGAAAACACTTCTTTCTTTAATAGAAATTAGATCAATATATTTTAGGGGAGTCACATTTCCATTTGAATACCAGGCTTAGTTGTGATTGAAATGTGTTGCATTTTAATTTTTAAAAACTGAAAAGAGTAATTAAATAGTTTCATAGTCCACTGCTTTTCCAGAAAGCAGTTCAATTGAAATTCTAATCTTCTTCTTGAGTATCTTAACTCTACCCATTCATTTCAGTCCTAAGTAAGTAAGATGAGGAAACTGTTTTAATCGTTGGTTAGTGCATAGACAAGACCCTCAGGGATAACACTTAGAACTGCTTCCTATTTTACCCTGTAGTGTTTCTCCCCGAAGCAAGAAGTGTTGGAAGAATTTGCAGTTGAAAAAAAGAATAAGAATATTTTAAGAATATTGTTCTAAACCTCTTTAATTTGTACCCCTCACCATTACCCCTGCTATATCATCCCTCCTTTCTTATTTAATACAACTAAAGGGTGTGGACTTATGGGAGATTGATAAGGGAGAATCTGTGGGCTGGATAGGGAATGACTTTGTCTGAAAATTTTTTGTAGGGGCCCAGATTTTAAGTTCATAGTGCTAATACCATTTTACATTGGTGATGGCAACACATAATCTTAAGCAGCTTGTAAGAAGTAACTTTGCTTTCTCATTTTATCAGTATAAGAGCGTCTCTTCAAATAGAATGTCTTAGTATGTTTAATGATCGAAGGTCCCTGTGGAGAGGACAAGAATGTAAAGATCAAGAAAGTTGAAATGAGCAAAGCTGTCGCCCATATGGAAGCTTCCATATATATATACCCTAGAGACTTTCTGTGCGTGAATAGTGGGTGCTTGCTCAGTCATGTCTGACTCTTTGTGACTCCAAGGGCGTAGCCTGACAGCCTTCTCTGTCCATGGGATTTCCCAGGCAAGAATACTGGAGTGGGTTGCCATTTCCTCCTTCTGAGATTGGCTGAAAGATCAAGGGTCTGAGAATTGACAAGCTCCTCCATCTGAAGGTCTGAGGAATGATAAAGCATGGGAGTAGAGCAGTGGTTCTCACAGGAGCCTGGGGATGACATGTGAAGATTGCTGTCTGACTTTTCTCAATTGCACACAATCGTTCCTCTTCCTATGGTGATTACTGATATTATACCCCTTACCCTGTGCCAGAATCTGCAGGGCTCTGAAGGACCCAGATTCTATTTGTGTACCTGTACCCTCTCCCAATCCCGAAAATGGCACAACTGACTCTAGGTATTGGCAGAGATTCTTTGCTCGACCCAACTTTAGTTGGGCTCCCGAACCTTGTCCTAGACCCATCTGTGTACTTCCTTGCAAAATATAATATTACCGAGAGCCCTGCTAAGTCAGTTTATCAAAAAATCCCCCACCCTGGACATCTGATCACTCTCCAAATATGATCAAGTTCCTTACCCTCCCCACCCCTTAGGTGATGTCTGATCACCCTGGCCCCACCTTCGCCAAAGAGCTTGTTAGGTCAGTTTAGCCAGGGTCTCCCCTTTTACCTCTTAGTAACTTTCCATTCACAGACCTCCCACCTGTCCCTAGGCCATAAGTTACTACTTGCTCATCTGGACTTGCGCCCCCTTTTGTACCTAAGTCTCTTTCCCCTTATGACAATAGTTCTGAATAAAATTCGTTTTTATGGCTTTAACTACTGTCCAGCTATAGCTTTTTTTTTGACAGTGTGAAGTGTAGTTAGGGAAGGAGGTTTAGGATTGTTTAGTTTAAATAAGAACCTCAGATGGTTCTGCTAAGCTTCCTCTTCCAGAACCACTATAACACTGAGCTAATTTTTAACATAATTCATTCATTCCACACTTTTTCAAGTATTTCCATGTGCTAGGTACTGAAAACATAATGGTAAGTAAGATAGATATAATTCCTGTTCTCATAGAGTTTATAGTCTAGTGATTGACAGTCCAGTGGCAAGAAAAATTAATAACAAAAATTATAAGCCATGAGAAATTCTATGAAGGACATGGTGATATCAAAAGAGCAGTCAGGAGAGGTGATATTTGAGCTGAGAGTTGAAGGGTAAGGAGCCAGTCATGTCAAAGACAGAGTGGTTGGAAGGAGAAGAAATGACAAAGGGCTTCAGGCAGATGTTATGACATATTCAAAGGCAGGATAGATGTTGACATGCTTGAGGAACTGAAAGAAGACCCAGGACTCTTAGCAGATGAATGCCAGATGAGGAGAGGCACAAGTAGCTATCCCTGTGAATAGTTCTTTGGGTTCCCTTGGGTGTACACAGTTCCCTTGATCAGATGCCAGGTGATATTAGCGGATATTCATAGGTCACAGATATTTCATGGGAAGGTAGGACTGAGAGTAAGGAGGGGGTTGTCCTGGCATAAACTTTCAGTATTCTTTGTCTCGGTGATGGATGATAGAATTCTCTTACCTGGCTAATGTGTTTACTGTTGGTTTCCTTTACCTTCCTAAGCATGTGTCTGCTCTTCAGGGTATCTAGTCTTGAGGATCTGTCAGCAAAATTATTTTGACTTGAAAATAATTTGTGTGAATATTTCTAGCTGGTGTTCCCAGCACTATTGAGAGGAAGAATCAGCAGAAAGGAAGAGGTTAAAAATTTAGAAGAAAAGAGAGATAATTGATGAAGCAAGCTCTTGGTCAGAGATGAGGGGATAGGATTAGGAGACAAGAAAAAGATTAGTTTGTAGGAAGAGTGGGAGGGTGGGAGAACATGGTGTAGACAGATACAGGTGACTTTGTAGGTGTGATGGCAAGAAGTTGGATGGTTATTTAATGGCTTCTGTTTTCCAAGGGAAGTAGGATGTAAAGTCTTCTGCTGAGGAGATGAAGCAAATTGTCCATTCAGTAATTATATGTACACAATATGGAAATTGATAATAGCCAGGTCTCTGCCATAATGTGAGAGAGTCACCATATGATGTGATACATCAAATGCTAGACAGAGAGAAAAATGAATTTAGAAGACCCAAGTGGTATTCGAATATTCTTTGAAGAATGTATATTTAAAAAGATGATGATTGGAAAAACTTAGTTAAGGCGTGGGAAATAGTGTGAACGAAAGTGCATAGGGAAAAGGGAACGCAGGAAGAAGTAACTTGAGTGCTGAGTCCATTGGTGTCCACATGGTGTGAACCGGTGAAGGAGGAGACAGGGGTGCTCAGGGTGTGGGGTAAGGACCCAGGCTTTGTTCCTGGTAGCAGAATGACACGATTAGGGCTGTGCTTTAGAAAGCTCTCTGATTGCACACCAAGAGAGGGACCAGAGAGGGACCAGAGAGGGAGCCATGCGCAAGAAAGGCCGGGCAGGAGGCTGTCTCAGAGGTCTACGAAAGACGTGATGAGGGCTTGGATAGATAAAAGCGGTAAGAATGGACAGGAGGGACAAGAAAAAGACATCATTCAGGGGAAAGTCCACAGCAGTAGTTTCCCCAAACTCTTCTGTCCGTAATGGTGTTTTCTCTTGTAGTAAAATAATGTGGAGGTGGGGGTGCCAAAGCTAGATATATCCAATTTTTGATTGTTATAACTCAAAGTTTAGCATACTTGCATTTAAAAAGTCAGGTTTATTTAGGTATAATTTGTATATAATAAAATTCATCCTTTTGAAATGTACATTCCCTATGTTTTCAATGTTCAGTTTTAGATGTTTTAATTTTTATTTTTGGCTACACCACACAGCATGTGGGATCTTATTTCCCCAAGCAGGGATCAAACCCATGGCCCTTATATTGGAAGTGCGGCATCTTAACCAATTGACTGTCAGAGAAGTCCCCAATTTCATTGTTAAAATGATCTTTCTTTAATGAAATGATTGTGAAAATAGATGGTGGTTGTTTTCCTAATGCTTCCGTTAACAAAACAGAATTTGGCATCTCTATTTTCAAATGCCAGAATTTGGGAAGACATTTGACTGGTCTAGAAAATCTGGAAATCTGGAAGCCATTGAACTCATGGAGGCTTTTAAAATGAGGAATCTGAAAGGCTGGGAGGATGGTAGCTGCCAGAGAAAGGAAACATGGAGAAAGACGCTTGTTGGGGGACAGGACTGAAATCTTGAAGGAACCCGGGCTTCTCTAGATTTGCTCTAGATTCCAATTCATGTGTGGTTTCACCAGAACAGAGGTAAGTGCAGGGTTGCCTTGCAGAGGAAGCAGGAAGCCTGGTTTCCACTCGTGGCCCTGCTACTAATGAGTTGGGCAGCCTTGCAGGGCTTCCAACAGGCAGACATCTACGATTCCCCCTCCAGTTGAGATATTTGGACACTGAATTAGACTTTATTTGATCACATCTAATATTCTATGTTTGAGCAACTGGGAAATAAAGCAAATAAGCTTCAATCCAAATTGGTTTTGACTTTACTTGAACCATGGGCTTCCCTTGATAGCTCAGTTGGTAAAGAATCCGTCTGCAATGCAGAAGACCCCAGTTTGATTCCTGGGTAGGGAGGATCCTCTGGAGAAGGGATAGGCTACCTACTCCAGTATTCTTGGGATTCCCCTGTGGATCAGCTGGTAAAGAATCTGCCTGCAATGCGGGCAGATCAAACCTGGGTTTGATCCCTGAGTTGGTAAGATCCCCTGGAGAAGGGAAAGGCTACCCACTCCAGTATTCTTGCCTGGAGAATTCATGGACTGTATAGTCCATGGGGTTGCAAAGAGTTGGACATGACTGAGCAACTTTCACTTACTTGAACCACAGGCAAGAATGAACCACAAGAAAGAATGAAATTGAAATCACCTCAATTTAAGTTTGAGTTTTATTTTATTTATTTTAATTTTTGGCTGCACCACACAGCATGGGGGACTTTCCAACAAGGAATGGAACCTGTGCTGTTCGCAGTGGAAGTGTGGGGTCTTAACCACTGCACCAACAGGGGAGTTCTAAGTTTGAATTTTAAAATAACTAATAATTTTCTTCAGATAGGTTTTGAATTTATTAGTTATTTAGAATTTTTTTAAAGTTTTAGATTTATTATTTAGTATTTTTTGGTGCTATTATGTATGCTTTTTAGTTCTATCACATTGCATAATTGGTTGATTTGTATATAGGAATATTCCATACTATGTACACTGGCAAGAGCCTGTAATGTTCCTGAACTTTCCCATTCAGTTCAGTTCAGTTCAGTCACTCAGTAGTGTCCGACTCTTTGCGACCCCATGAATCGCAGCACGTCAGACCTCCCTGTCCATCACCAACTCCCGGAGTTTACTCAAACTCATGCCCATTGAGTTGGTGATGCCATCCAGCCATCTCATCCTCTGTTGTCCCCTTCTCCTCCTGCTCCCAATCCCTCCCAGCATCAGGGTCTTTTCCAATGAGTCAATTCTTCGCATGAGGTGGCCAAAGTATTGGAGTTTCAGCTTCGGCATCAGTCCTTCCAATGAACACCCAGGACTGATCTCCTTCAGGATGGACTGGTTGGATCTCCTTGCAGTCCAAGGGACTCTCAAGAGTCTTCTCCAACACCACAGTTCAAAAGCATCAATTCTTCAGTGTTCAGCTTTCTTCACAGTCCAACTCTCACATCCATACATGACCACTGGAAAAACCATAGCCTTGGCTAGACGGACCTTAGTTAGCTTTAAATATTTTTTATATATTCTCTTAGATGTTCTATGTAGACGATTGTGTTATCTGAAAATACGGGTAGTTTTCAATTCCTTTCTAATTCTTATACTTTCACTTACCGTTTTATTACATTGACTAGGTCTATCAGTAATATAATAGAGGTGTCAGTATAGAGAGGTATATAGAGGGGACAGCAGGCCTTCTTACTGATGCTTGACTTCAGTGACAGTGCTTCCAAAGCATAACAGGGAATGTGTGCGTGTGTATTAAAAAAATACATATCCTTTCTTAGGTTAAGGGATTTTACTTTTTTTTTTTTCAAAAATGGGGTGGGAGGGGAGAGGGAGGTACAAGAGGGAGGGGACATATGTACACCTGTGGCTGATTCACGTTGATGAATGGCAGAGACCAACACATTATTGTAAAACAGCCATCCTTCAATTAAAAAAGTTTTAGAAAACCTATTCAGATGGTATATTTAGAAAGGGCAAACAAGTTCCTACTGTACAGAACAGGGAACTATAATATCCTGTGACAAACCATAGTGGAAAAGAATATGAAAAAGAATGCATATATATGTATATCTGAGTTACTTCATTGTATAGCAGTAATTAACACAATACTGTAATTCAACTATACTTCAATAAAAAATAAATTAAAAATAAAAAAAAATAAATTAAAAATAAATGAGTATTACATGTCAAAGATTTTTCTGTATTTACTGAAATAATCATTTTATGTTATTACCTATTAATTTTATTAATGTTTTACTTAATTTTACCTACCTTTTCATGATCTGACTGAACCTGCCTCCCAGAGAAGTAGGCAGCCTCGAGCTGACTCCGTGGATGCGAGCTAGAGGCTGAGGAGTCAGTCTTGGAGGAATTCTGAGGTGGAAAGACCAGGGCTGGAGTCTAAGGTTCCGCCGTTTTCTACAGCTATAGCCCCTGATCCGGCCAGGTGAGCGGCTAACACTTCTCACAGCCAAGGGCCTGGATCCCTTTCTGAGAGGCTCCCGTCTGATTCTGAGCAGCCACTGGAAACACCACACACCCGCTCCTGCCCTTGTCCCCATCACGAGCTTCCCCCAGCCGTGCTGCTCCAGTCCTCTGTGCTGCCTGGCCCTTCACTTTGTCAGCCTGACGTGGTGAATTTGTTCATAGATTTTCTAACGTATTGATCCCTTCTGACCAGGGATTGAACTTGGGCCCCGGCAGTGAAAGTGTGGCGTCATTAACCATTGGACTGCCAGGGAATTCCCTGTAGTAGAATCTTTTTTTTTTTTAAATCTTACATAATTTTATTTATTTTTGGCTGTGCTGGGTCTTCATGGTTGCACGGGCTTTCCTCTGGTTGCAGCAGGTGAAGGCTACTCTCCAGTTGGCCATGGACAGACTTCTCACTGTGGTAGCTTCTCATGCTGAGAAGCGTGGGCTCTGGGCTGTGCAGTTTTCAGCAGTTGGGGCACAGGGGATCAGTAGTTGCTACTCCCCTGCTCTAGAACACAGGCTCAGTACTTGTGGCACACGGGCTTAGTAGCCCTGCAGCAAAGTGGGATCCTCCCAGACCAGGGGTTGAACCCATGTCTCCTGCATTGGCAGGTGAGCTCTCCATTGAGCCACCAGTGAAGCTCCTAAAGTAGAATCTTAAACTCATATCTTCCACAGTACTTTCTAGTCTCTTTTTAAGTAATTGAAACACTTAAATTTTTCTACCTTTTTCATCTTAGCAATCGTATATTAACATTTGCATTAAGCTTCCCAACCAATAGCAAAAATTTTTTGGGCTTCATTCTAAATTTTACAGGTATTGCTCATCATTGATTCTTCTTAACATTGTCTCAGTTCCTGAGTTATTTATTCCAATTCATGAGAATCTTTCTTTTAGTGACTTTTGGAGGACTGGGTACTTGGGTTTTGTGTATCTCATTCCTTGCATACTTGAATTTGTGTTTATTTTGCTTTTTTAGGGAACAGGCTTTTAGAAATTGATGTAGATGCTTCCTGTCATGCTGTTGATCTATTTTTCCTGGCATTGGGGTAAGGGAAATCTTTCACTGTAATTGTCTTTTTTTTTGGGGGGTGGGGTAGGAGTCTTATCTCTTCCTCGGTCTCTGAGTAGAGATTATTTCCTATACTTGAACTTCAGAAATATAACTCAGGGTATCTTGGTCTATATCTATCTCCATAATCTAGCTTGAATCTTGTTAAGCCCCTTTAGTGGAAAGATTCAAGATTTTTTTTGATTAAGGGAAAGGTATTTTTCTCATTTCTTTGATTATTATTTCTCTGCTGTATGTTTAGTTCTCTTTCTGGGATTCCTTTTATATAAATATAGAATCTCTTATATCTGTATTTATGTGAACTCTATCTTTTCTCCTTTTCACCTTGATAGTTTCCCTCTGAGTCATGGGGAAAATTTTTGAGGTGGTTCTCTAATTCATAGATTTGGTTTTATTCAGTAACTCACCTTCTGTTCACTAGATCAGTCCCCACAAAAGACATTTCCCCAAATTCCCATTTTCTGTGGTTCTGAAGTAAAAAGCAAATACCCCTGAAAGGCCCAGATCACGCAATTACTCATGCTTATATCAGGGTGGGTATTCCATAGCCTCTTTTTTTTTGGTGATGATAGGAAGACTGAGGTTTCAGAGCACTGTAGGGAGACGCTGCTGCTGCTGCTAAGTCATGTCAGTCGTGTCCGACTCTGTATGACCCCATAGATGGCAGCCCATCAAGCTCCCGTCCCTGGGATTCTCTAGGCAAGAACACTGGAATGTGTTGCCCTTTTCTTCAATGCATGAGAGTGAAAAGTGAAAGTGAAGTCACTCAGTCGTGTCCGACTCTTAGCGACCCCATGGACTGCAGCCCACCAGGCTCCTCCATCCATGGGATTTCCCAGGCAAGAGTACTGGAGTGGGATGCCATCGCCTTCTCCCATAGGGAGACACTGGGACCAGCCTTATCTGCTTCACACTTTGCTGAAGCCTGTCTCTGGCTGGAGATCTCAAAGGCTCAGCACACACTTGGAAAGGGAGAAAGAATATCAAGGGTTCTTGAGATGGCATGTGGGAGTGACATCTCTCATTCTTCAAATCACATCATGATTGGAGGAGAGGTTTTCTTAAATACATGCAATGTGGAAAGAACTGTTTGTTTTTGTTTTGTACTTAGTGAGGGTAGGAGGAGAGAGAAGGAGAGACAGAGAGTGAGAGAGTGCTTGTGTGCTGTGTTGAGGAACAAGGAGACATTTGGAAAAAGAATTTATGGGAAGAACATAAATATCTAATGAGCATTTATCTAGTTATTTGCTGTATGCTTATGTATATTAGAAACCTTCTTTTCCAACTCATTGATGAATTCTTCAGTAAATTCTTAGTTACTCAAAGTAACAATGGATGTGATTTCATTGAAAAAAATGCTTATCAACATTTCTTCCCTTTAGCCAATATCTAGCATGGTAAGATAGCTGTATCCATTCATCTGTCCCCTTATTCATTATTTAACAAACATTTTTTAATTGTAGTATAGTTGATTTACTATACCACATTAGTTTCAGGTGTACAATATCATGATTCAATATTTTATAGATTATACTCCATTTAAAGTTACTATAAAATCTTGGCTATGTTCCCTGGGCTGTACAGTATGTCCTTGTTCCTTAATTATTTTATACATAGTAGTTGCTATTTCTTAATCCCTACCCCTATCTTGCTCCTCCCCTCTTCCTCTTGGGAGCCCCTGGTTCTCTATATATCTGTGAGTCTGTTTTAACAAACATTTTTGAGCACCTACCCTGTGTCAGGCACAGTGACGGGCTCCAGAGATGGAGCAGAGAAGAAAACAGTCAAGTTCCCACCCTCCAGGAGCTTATGATCTTATGTAATAAGAAGGATCTGTTTAAGTGGGACCCGTGCAGGAAGACTAAGGAGGAATGAAGATTCCTGCTAGGGACTGAATCCACGTCCCCTGGGAATGTGTCTTGATCATCTTTTCTTTCACCTGTTCCTCTTTACTCTCATCTCCCCAGGTTGCCTATAGTTCCTTTTGTCTGTGTATCTCAGATCCTGACATTTGTTTCCAACCTGTTGACTCTAATGACGCTTTGTTTAAAAAAGGTTTTTATTCTATATTAGGGTATAGCCGATTAACAGACAGTGCTGTGGTAGTTTCAGGCGAACAGCAGAGGGATTCAGCCATATATACGTGTTCTGATAACTCTTTTTGAAACACCCTTCAGCTACACTTTGACACTGATTTCCCAGTTCAGTTCTCAGTTTTACCCTCTGGCCCCCAATGTCTGTGGTTGCTGTAAAAACCTACCACTGCCTCCCCGTAGGGTTCTAACAGGTCCCTGAGACCAGGCCCCATTCCCACTTGGCCATTTTATAGGGAGAATCTGATAGGATCCACCATCTGCCAGAGGGAGCTGCTCCCAGTCTTAACCCTGGAACACTTCTGTAATTGGTGGCAGTGGTGGTAAAGAACTAGCCTGCCGGTGCAGGAGACGCAAGAGATGCGGGTTCGATTCCTGGGCCAGGAAAACGCCCTGGAGGAGGGCATGGCAACCCCCTCCAGTATTCTTGCCTGGGAAATCCCACAGACAGAGGAGCCTGGCGGGCTACAGTCCATAGGGTCACAAAGAGTCGGACAAGACTGAAGTGACAGCGCGCACGCAGTCTGCTCGGATGGGAAAGGCTGAGTCTGTGTGTACAGACTCTGGGAGGCAGAGCTACGCACACGGCTCTGGTTCTCTGCCCACCACCCCTGTTTGCCCAGAGCTCTTCACACCGTCGCCAAGGACAACCGCACACAGGGGCTGTCTGCCGTCTGGATGATTGAAACCATTCATCATTTACCAAACGCTGGCTGCAGCCTTTCATTAATTATCACTGCTAATGATGTCCCTCAGGAAAAAGGAAAAGTAATTCCCCCTCCAGTGCAGACTTGGTGCAAACAGACCATACTTCATAAATGAATCAGGAGTGGGCGTTTTGCCTTGAGTTCCTTTGAACTCTTTCTTCACACAGAGAGAGAAGAGCTGAAAGTAGGCGTAATAGGATAAAATGAAGCAGGTGAAGCTTCTGTTAGAATATCAGTGTTAATGTGCTGTTGTTTAGTCTATTGTTTTAGCTAGGAGTTGGGGGGTCACCTTCACTGAGATGTCTTCTCAGTCTAGGTGCTTGTTGTCATTTAGTCACTGAGTTGTACCTGAATCTTTTGCAACCGCATGGACTGTAGCCCACCAGGTTCCTCTGTCTGTGGGATTTCCCAGGCAAGAATACTGGAGTGGGTTGCCATTTCCTTCTCTAGGTGATCTTCCCGACCAGGATCTTCCTGACCACGTCTCCTGCATTGGCAGGAGGATTCTTTACCACTGAGCCAGCTGGGATACCCCCAGTACAGGTGGAGACTTTCTTAAATGTGACCTCAGGAACTGGACACAGCTCTCTTTAAACGAGACAGTCTCATAAAGCCACTGATGTCCTTCTCAGACCATGATACCCACTCTCTAAGAAGGCAGCTTATTTTTCCCTATTTGATCTGATCTTGTTGACCCAAGGAGGACTTAATGAGTTTAAATATATGAACAGTACCTGAACACAGTAAGTATTCCATGCTCCAAAGAATAAAGGAAAGTCTGCATTGTTTTCTGTGCTCTAAAATTGTGGCTGGCTTCTATAGGATTTGTTTCAGACATTGTGGGACATAACAGAGGAGTTTCACTATTACATCTGAGCAACTGTTGAGTCCATTCCTGCCCCCATAGCAAGAAGGAGGTGTCTGGAAGCATCTGGAAGTAGACTCCCAAATGGTGTCTCATATCAAAACAAGCAAGGGGGCTTGAGGCTAAACATGTCAAAATTTTACCAGCCTTTTGGATCCAGTGTGGCTTATAGAATCCTGAACATGTTTTGGAAGTCTGGCAATTTTTCTGGGTAGGGAGAAGGGAGTATGCATTCACCCAACAAATGTTGATATTTGAATAGTAAGCACAGTCCTAGGTGCTAAATTTTTTAAAAAGTTTTTCATTTCTAACTTTATTCCTATTTTCCACGACAGTTAGGTAAAATAGAAAATAAGGAGAAAATCATCACTCCTGTTTCTTGTTCAAGACTTTTTGGTGGTGGTGATGGGGGGTTTCCTTCCTGAATCTTCCCCCATGAGACTGAGTCCTATTCTCCCCCATGTGTGTTCTAGCTGGGTCTGTCTCCTTTTGAATGCTCCCTCTGTTAATGCAGTGAGAGAGTCTGGACCCTTCTGCCCCTTGGGAGGCTTCTTCCTCCTCTCTCTCCTAGGTAGGTAGCTTTAGGCCAATCCTGGGAGCCTTAAGGGAAAGACTGCCCTCTTTGGGGTGTGTTTTCCCAACGATTTATCTTTCCCTGTCTCTTTTCACCCTGGCGAAATCTGCAGGACTAAGAGAGGGTATGGATCTAGAGACAGTGGGACAAGAAGGCCACACAGATGGTTTTTAAATCAGACACTGTTGCTCTGTGCTGTCCCTGCGGTCACGTCCGACCCTGTGTCCTGGAGCCCACCGGGCTCCTCTGTCCATGGGGTTGTTCAGGTAAGAATACTGGAGTGGGTTGCTATGTGCTCCTCTTAAATCAGGCTACTCAGGTCAATCTGGGCTTCCCAGGTGACTCAGTGGTAAAGAATCCACCTGACAATGCAGGAGATGTGAGTTCAATCCAGGGGGTCTGGAAAGATCCCCTGGAGAAGGAAATGGCAACCCATTCCAGTATCCTTATCTGGGAAATCCCATGGACAGAGGAGCCTTGTGGGCTACAGTCCATGGTGTCTTGAAAGTCAGACTGGACTTAGTGACAACAACCACTTTTCAGATATCTAGATGAGCCAAAGCAAGATCCTCTGAAATATGGTCCAGTCTATTCATCCAGGATTCCTCAGAGAAGGTTGGGGGCAAAACTCTAACAATACTCTTTTGGCTTTATCCTCTATATTCAAGTCTTTTACGGGGATCGAACTGGGATCTCTTTGACCTTAGGAGGCAGGTGCTGGAGAGTTTAGGAGTCTCATCCCTTTTTTTCTATTTCTTTCCTTCTTAGACACACTTTGGTGTGTTCTGCAGACTTAGCTGGGTATATCCTCAGGGAAAAAGCCTTACACGAAGAGTGGGTCTCCTCCTGCACTGGGAGACCTCTCACAGTGACATTTCAAACCTCACTTGCAGCTGGATGCTGCTGGGCAATGCCCACTGTCAAGCTGGTCATGTTTGAGTCTTGTGAGGAGAGGAAGTGGTTTTTTGGCTGAGGGCGGGTTTCTTAGTGATTGCACAAAGAAAACGCAGTTGCATTTCCTTGTAGGCAAAGTTTCAGGCAGAGATTCAGGCTTTTGCAGTAGGAGAGATGATAGGTTGAATCTGTTTTTGATAAAATTAGGGATCTGTTTTGGGGCCTGAACAGGCTTATCCAGAACTGTGATCTGCAGAGCAGTCTCACTTCTCAGGGACAAGGACCCTGCGAATAGCAAAGAGTTCTGCTGTCTGATTAGAAGGATGTAACACTGACATCATTTCTTGAACCACAACAGGTTCCCCTCAAATTAGACTGGGCTTCTGAGCTCAGTGTAAAGCATTCGACCCTGATAATACTTTTCTTTGCCCTTTTCAGTAATCTTATTTCTGGTCTGTCACTCTAGACAAAGTAGATCTTGTGGCAGAATAAACGAGTAGTGTAAGGAATATTTGTATTTGCAGTCACAAAGAGATAATATATTGAAAAGACTGAGAACATAACGTTCTGGGCCCTGATGGCCTGGGTTTGAATCCTAGCCCCATTACTATTTAGATAGATAAGTTGGCCAAGTTACTTAAACCCTCTGAAATCCGTTTTTCTCATCTGTATAAGGGGGGCATAAATAATAACAACCTTTAGGACTGCTGAGGAAACAAAATGTTAACGTGTATTAAGTACCTAAAATAGTGTCTAAGTATTTGCTTTTCTAAAAAAAATGTGATTAATCATTTACTACTTTTTTATACTCAGTAGCTTCCCAGGGACAAGAACAGAGTTTAGCTTGCTCACCATTATCTCGCCAGAGATAAGCACAATACCTGGAACATGATGGAAGTGCAATTAATACTTGTTATATGAGAGGATATTTTTAAGTGGCTTAAGGTGCTTCAGAGTCAGAGAAATAAAATAGTTGGGGAATCCCTGGGTTTTTGCGTTAAGCACGTAGCCAAGGATGTGCTGTGTTTTCCGGTTTCTGAGGGGTAGATGTAGCCTGTACCAACAGGTGCATCATGGGGTTTGTGCTCTGCTCTGCTCGGAGGAATAGAGAAACTTAGAAAATTACAGGAAATAGAAGTGGGAGTAGGAGGAGCTATGTGCATAGCTCATAAGAGGGTGTAGATTCTTTTTGTAAATAAAGTCTAACAATAAATTCAGAAAATAAGTTTACCTACTCTTTCCAGCTTTTAGGGGCTGTCCACTTTCCTTGGTTTATGGCCCCCTCCCTCCATCTTTAAAGCCAGTAGCATCAGGCAAAGTCCATGTCCCTGGTTCCCTCTTCCAATGTCCTCTTTCTGCTTTTAAGGACCCCTGGGAATACATTGGGCTCATTGGGTGTTGTTTTCCCTGCCTAGACTCTCCTCTGTGCACAGGTGCTGGGCTGGGGTATGTCTCTGCCCTTCCTGCCAGCAGACCCAAGCCACTGGCCTGCCTGCCTGCCTGCTAAGTCACTGAAGTCGTGTCTGACTCTTTGTGACCCTATGAACTGTAACTCTCCAGGCTCCTGTATCCACAGGGTTCTCTAGGCAAGAATACTGGAGTGGGTTGCCATGCCCTCCTCCAGGGGAATCTTCCCCACCCAGGAATCAAAACCCCGTCTCCTGCATTGCAGGCAGATGCTTTACTGCCAAACCACCAGGGAAACCTCTGCTCTTGGCCTAGTCAAACCCAAAGTCAGGATGCTCAGCCTGTCTTTCATGTTTTGCTATCATCATAGATTTGAGATTTTGGGTTTTCTAAAAACATGCTTAAGTTCTTAAAATTGAAACTAAATAGACTTTTTTTTTTTAATTAAGGAAGGAAATTGGGGCTTTCAATGACTCCAAGTTGTCACTGAGGTATGAGGAAGGTAGAAACAGAGAAGAGAAGATAAAAACATGAAGCTCCCAAGAGCCTTGGTACTAGGTTTGGGTATAGTAAATGATATATTTGGGGATTTTATGAGAATAAAATTAAGCAAGCTGCCGGGCAATTGACGACTCAGGCCACTTTGGGTGAAAAAGCACCATCTGTGGACAGATAATGGCCTCAGTTATCTCAGCATGATATTGCCAGAAAAACCCAATAACATCTACTTACCATTGTATTTGGCAAGTAAGGTGATCTCAGCATGAAAGATGAAATATATATGCACATGGATGTTGCATCCAAATATATACACACCGAAATAATTTCCAGTTTGTCAGTGAAATAGTGATTGAAACTTCTTGTAGCTCATGAGTTGTAGGCTCATCTCTTTGGAGGGTGAACCAAACTGCAGGAGTCCCCAGGGCCTGAGGAAGTTGAGGGCTCTTTGACCACTGCTGATGTCATCCAGGTTTCTGCTTGTCTCGATTAGACTGAGGATAGCCAAACACTGCTTGTGGAGGCAGATATTGATTTTTGCCAGGAAGTTCTGTTGTCAGTAGTAATTACAATTGCTTTTTAAATTTATTAGATCAGGAAATCTAATAAGTTTTCCATGAGTCCTCTCCCCACTTTTTGTGGGTATGTGGAATAATCTCACCAAGCTGTTTCTGAGGATGTGGGCCCTAAGCCAGGACTTATATATGAAAGGCAAACTGTTGCTTTCCTCTTTGCTGATATTCATGGAAACCACCTGCTCAGCTGTGTGGCCTTGGGTAAGCAATTTATCCAGGCTACTTTAATTAGGCGTTGTAAATCTTTTTCTATATTCGTATAGTGAAAAAAATAATTGTACCTAGCTCTTCAGTTTTTGTAAAAATTAACCAGATTTATTCACTGAATACTTAGAACCCAAGAACACATAGTAGGTGCCTAAATGTCAGCTTTCATTGTGACTGTTATCATTGATGAACACATGAAAAGGCATCTGAGACATATATTGTAGAGAATAGAAATGCGTCCTTATAAAGGTTTGTACTGAGGCAGTGCAGAAATGAACAGAGGGTTTGGGGATTAACTGAGTACAGCAAGTTGAATCCCATATGTGTTGAAGATAAAAAGAAACAAACTTGTCTAATTATAAAGCATTGCATATTTATGTAGAAAACATACAATTATACAAAAAGAAAAAATATACCCAAACTCCACAATCCAGAAATAACCACTGTTAACATTCTGATATTTTTTCTCCCAGAGTTTTTTTCTTTGCATCTATAAATACTTGTGTGTTTTTTTTTTAACATGTTTAAGATTTTGTGCTATGTGGTATTATTTTAATTTTTATTTTTTATTTCCTTTATTATTTTATATAGACATCAAAATAATGTGATGTATATATAACTTATAAAGCATAATAATATAATGAACACTTATGAATATAATCTTTATTCCTCCTCTCTACTCCCAAGGTAATGACTCTCAAATTTCGTGTTTTTCTTTCCCTTGCATTTAAAATAAAAATGGTTTTTATCTATGTAAGTAATATATTATTTGTCTTTGAGTTTTATTTTTAAAAAGCACCATTTTGTCTGTAATCTTCTTAAAATGGATTTATTTTAAAAAATCAGCATTATATTTCTGTGAATGGACATAGCTTGATCCATCTTGCATTATTTGACAACAAATCATTTTCACTTTTGTGTAGTATTCTATTGTGTGCTTATACTATACTTTACAAAAATCTATTCTTCTGATGATGGATGTGTAGGTTTCTAGTTTTTTGCTACTATAGAGCTGCAATGAATTTTTGTGTATTTGTCATATTAGTGCATGAAAAATGGTTAGAAATGCAAATTCTTGAACTTTATCCGAGACCCACTGAATCAAAAACTCTAGGATGGACCCAGTAATCTGTGTTTTAACTGGTCCCTCAGGTACTCTGATGCTTGAAATTCGAGAACCACTGCCGTAGGGAACTTTTTAAGTGTGGACTCACTGGGTAAAAGGGGACACAGATTTGTAGAATATGGTCGTTCACTAGTGTAGCCACATAGCAAGTGAGCTCTTAATTTTAAGGTAGTCAAATGTATCACTCTTTCCTTTGTTACTGCGTGTGCGCTCTCTCTCTCTCTCTCTCTCTATATATATATATATATATATATTTTTTTTTTTTTTTTTCTTTTTTCTCCCACAACACACAGCTTGTGGGATCTTAGTTCTCTGACCAGTGAGTGAATCTGGGCCCCTGGCAGTGGAAGCCCCATGTCATAACCACTGGACCGCCAGGAAATTCCCTTTTTATATATTGTTTGAGAAAATTTTCCATACCTCAAGGCAAGAAAGATGTATGCCTGCCTTTCCTCCTAATTGTTTTGAGATTTGACCTTTCAGATTTGAGGCCTCAATCTATGTGGAATTGCTAGATTCCAGAGGCAGGAATCCTATTCCATTTTTTCCTCCATGACTAATCAGCCGAAACCACTAGGTGGCATTTTGGAGGGCCCTGGGGTGTTCTGGTACTTGATGTTTCAATGCAGGAAGAATTCAGTGAAAGGCAGAGTTTAGATAAGAGTGATTTTAACAGAATAGGACGCTTGTGAGGCCTACGAGCAGGTGAGTGAGAAGTTCTGTGCCCCAGGAATTTAGTAGGCTACAGTTTATAATCAAAGAAAAAGTGAGAATGGGGAAAAGACAACCTTCTTCCCTTTTATTGAGTAGATGTCATGTCCCATATTGGGTGGGGGAGTTTTCTTGTCTTTATATGGTCAAGCTGGACTGTCACGGCACAATGGAAATGAGCAAAAAAGCAGTAATATATGCTAAAAATGGTGAGTCATCTCAGGTTTTAGTATAAGGTCACCTTTTTCTTATACTTTAGTTTTTAGGGTGTGCAGAGGAGTGTGTCCTAGGAATCATTAGCTTATTGAACTCACTGGGCAGGATGTGGGTCTCATGCCACCATTGTTTTATTGTTTTGGAGCATGTCTCACGCTTCAGTGACATGATTTTGTTGCTAGGCAAGCCTGCTTGGTTTTGTGGTTAAGCAAATCTGCTTTCTTGAGTGATCATTAACTTACAGGGATCTCCCATATTTTTTCTTTACTTACTATCCACTGGTGGGATTAACTATTTAATTACCTACCTTGTCCCTTTACTCTGTCCCTATCACAGCTGTTTCACTTCCTTTTAGATGGAGGGAGGCTATTTCTCATGATCTATATAATGCCACCTTTGTAGTAGATTCAAGATTCCACATGTACATGGACCTGACTGTAAGGCATCTTTTTGTTTCGTTGGTCAACTTATCAATTTATGTGCCA
The DNA here is from genome assembly GCF_910594005.1 of Cervus elaphus. Taxonomy (NCBI): domain Eukaryota; kingdom Metazoa; phylum Chordata; class Mammalia; order Artiodactyla; family Cervidae; genus Cervus; species Cervus elaphus. Next base: position 13,201,156 of record NC_057839.1, on the reverse strand, counting down.
GTATCACACTGTTTTTAATAACTAAAGTTTTATAATAAATCTTGGTATCTGCTAGGACAGTCCACTCAACCAAATTTTCTTCAGGAGTGTCTTGGTTATTCTTGATCCTTTGTTCTTCCGTATACATCTTAGAACTGGCTTCCTAAGTCCTCTGAAAATAAATATGTTGGGATTTTGATTAATTTTATTGAATCTGTAAATCGGTTTGGATTATATTGATATCCTATGACAGTAAGTTGTCTTATTAAACATGGCATATCTCACTGTCTATTTAGGCTTTCTTTAATGCACTCCAATGAAATTAAAATTTTTTCTCCTTGCAGGTCTCATATATCACTTTTAGATTTATTTCTGAGTATCTTCTGTTTTTTATAACTCTTATAGACAGTAACTTTTTATTTATGTATTTTTGCATCCCATGGCTTACTTATTTTATACCAAAAGTCTGTACCTTAGTAAGTTAAAATTTTTTAAAAAAAATTTTATATTGGAGCATATTTGATTTACAATGTTGTGTTAGTTTCAGGTGTGTACCAAAGTGATTCAGTTATACACACACACATATCTATTCTTTTTCAGATTCTTTTCCCATATAGTTATTACAGAGTACTGAGTAGAGTTCCCTGTGCTATAGTAGGTCCTCGTTGGTTATCAGTTTTATATATAGCAGTGTGTGTATTTTAATCCCAGCCTCCTAATTTATCCCTCCCCCACATCCCTTTGGTTGATAAAAAACAAACTATGTCTGTCTATCTATTTCTGTTTTGTAAATAAGTTCATTTGTGGTTTTTTTTGAGATTCCACATATAACCAGTATCATATATGTGTCTTTCTCTGAATGGCTTAGTTAGTATGATAATCTCTAGGTCCATCTATGTTACTGCTAATAGCATTATTTTGTTCTTTTTTATAGCTGAGTAATATTCCATTTTATATATGTACCACATCTTTTTAACCCATTCATCTGTTGATGGACATTTAGGTTGCTTCCATGTCTTGGCTATTGTAAATAATGCTGCTATCAACATAATGGGTGCATGTATCTTTTTGAATTATAATTTTCTCCAAATGTATGCCCAGGAGTGGGATTGCTGGGTCATATGGTAGCTCTACTTTTAGTTTTTTAAGGAACTTCCATACTGTCTCTATAGTGGTTGTACCAATTTACAGTCCCACCCAGAGTGTGGGAGGGTTCCTTTTCCTCCATATGTTCTCCAGCACTTATTATTTGTAGACTTCTTTTTGATGATGGCCATTCTGATCAATGTGAGGTGACACCTCATTGTAGTTTTGATTTCCTTTTCTTTAAAATTAGTGATGTTGAGCATTTTTTCATGTGCCTATTGGCCATCTATATATCTTCTTTGGAAAAATGTTTATTTAGGTCTTCTGCCCTCTCTTTTTTTTAACTGTCTGTGTGTGTGTGTTTAATGTTGAGTTATTTGACCTCCTTTCCCAATCTTTCTGTTATCTATCATTTACTTTTAAGATTCCTCAGATAGATGTCCCATACATTCTGGCCATGGTTTATAGCTGCATTCAGTGAGAGATGATACTAATGTGTTTGTTCTGTCTTGCCTGGAACCAGGACCATATTCTCATTCTTGAATGATAGTCTTGTCAGGAATGCAGCTCTAAATTGATAGTTATTTTTATTTCTCTTCTAACTGTGCATTGTTCTCTTGACTACTTTTCAATGTCTTCTCTTGTCTTTCTGGTTCTGTGTCACTACAACATATCTAGGTGTGGATTTCCTTTTTTTCCCCCTTTTTTGGGATATGTTGTGTTGTAGATTCATGGTTATAACCAGTTCTGGAAAATTTCAGTCACTATCTCTTCAGACACTGTCTCTTTTTCATTTTTGGTATTCTTTTTTCCCCTCATACTCATGTTAGATATACGTTTGTGCATTAATCATGTTTTTTACTATTTATATTTCCTAGTGCTTTGGTGTGCTGGGACTTACTGACCCAGGAGAGATTGCCCCTGTCAGGGATAGCTTGTTCCTAGAGATAGTAAATGACTCAACTGGGAGTGTGCCGTTCACATGGAAACTAACCAGTCCAAAGCCCACACACCCCACCACCTTCTGTGTTGAACTCTTGTCCCCCTGCCCTAATCACCCGCGGTGAGGTACCAGACTAGTAGCGACCTCCTATACCCCATAGTGCACTGAAATTATTCAATGTGGCAAACCCTAGGCCTGCCTGCCCTGCCCACCTACTCCTTCCTAAGGAAACCATAATAAAATCTCTCGCCTGTATTTCCCCATTGCTCCCTCCAACTTCTAACTAACCCAGGGCTTCCCTGTGTGGTCCAGCACGGCGTGTTATGCCTACGGTTTCTTGGGATCTGTGGGTGAAACAATGTCTTCCTTCATGACAGTCATTTCCATGTCTGTATTTCCTGCCACACCTGATTAAAACACATTCTCAAACATTTAACCCTTCCCAATCTAACCCTTGGAAGGAAAGTTATGACCAGCCTAGATAGCATATTAAAAAGCAGAGACATTACTTTGCCAACAAAGGTCCGTCTAGTCAAGGCTATCGTTTTTCCAGTGGTCATGTATGGATGTGAGAGTTGGACTGTGAAGAAAGCTGAGTGCCGAAAAATTGATGCTTTTGAACCGTGGTGTTGGAAAAGACTCTTGAGAGTCCCTTGGACTGCAAGGAGATCCAACCAGTCCATCCTAAAGGAGGCAAGTCCTGGGTGTTCATTGGAAGGACTGGTGCTAAAGCTGAAACTCCAATACTTTGGCCACCTCATGCGAAGAGTTGACTCATTGGAAAAGACCGTGATGCTGGGAGGGATTGGGGGCAGGAGGAGAAGGGGACAATAGAGGTTGAGATGGCTGGATGGCATCACCGACTCAATGGGCATGAGTTTGAGTAAACTCCGGGAGTTGGTGATGGACAGGGAGGCTTGGAGTGCTGCGGTTCATGGGTTCGCAAAGAGTCAGACACGACTGAGCGACTGAACTGACTGACTGAACTAATCTATCCTGCATATCTCCTTTTACCCTTTCATATTTTCCATACACAAACCTCTCTGTGATAGAGCAGGTAATCTCTTAACCTCTGTTTTCCAGTTTACTAATTCCCTTCTTATTTTTATAAGTTCCATTTGTTCTTTTTCAAATGTGCCTGCTATTCCTTATAGTATCTTGGTTTTTTGTTCACATTTCAAATTATATTATTCATTTATTTAAATATTTTCTATGTTTAGAGAGAACAGCATCAAAACATATATATTATCTAGGGTGAAACAGATCAGCAGCCCAGGTTGGATGCATGAGACAAGTGCTCGGGCCTGGTGCACTGGGAAGACCCAGAGGGATCGGGTGGAGAGGGAGGTGGGAGGGGGGATCGGGATGGGGAACACATGTAAATCCATGGCTGATTCATGTCAATGTATGACAAAAACCACTACAATATTGTAAAGTAATTAGCCTCCAACTAATAAAAATAAATGGAAAAGTAAATAAATATTTTCTGTATAGCTACTCTATGTTTTGAGTCTGAGAGTTCTGGTACTGTCAGCCTCTAGGGGTCTAAATCTATTGTTTGTTTCCATTGGCTGTGTCACATACTGGCTTAATTTCTCAAGTGCTTGCTTAACTTTGTGAGTTTATCACTTGACCTTAATTCTGTTGGCCTAGACTGAAGTCATTTGGGGGTGTGAGATGCTGTTGACATGAAGCTACTTCATTGTGTAGTGAAGAATGAATCTTACCTGAGAAGTCTGGCCTCCGCTGTGGAAGGTGGTCTCCAGGTCTTTGGAATACTATGTGTGATAGGAACATTTAGATTTTATCTTGAAAGCTTTCTCACCCTTTCTGCCATCTTCCCTCCCTTTTTCCCACTTCTTTTCAACCCTGGTGGGTTTTTTTTTTCCCCCCTGGTGGGTTTTGTGTTCTTGTCTGCTTGTCAGCATACCCCTGTTGATTTTGGCTGGACTTAGGGCTCCTCACTGTCTAAGCACCAGGATTAATTTCTTAGATGGAGTTTCACCCTTGACCTGAAGCTGAGTACCTGCTCTACCACACGAGGAATTCCGTTTCTAGGTCTGTCTTTGGGGCTTCACTGGCCAGTTTCAATGTACCCTTCCAATCCTCGTTGCATCCTGACGTGTAACATCTGAGTTAATAGTGCTGTCTTAGTTATAATCACTGGGGAGAACCCTGTACAGGTTGTAGAGTACCATGCCTCATGCCGAGTCCATGGGAGAAGCAGGGTAAATATGCAGTAGTTCCCCAGAATGGCTGCATAGACATGGGGGTGTTTGTCTAGGCTTGATGACAACAACAGTGATGATGTCAGTAATAAGGGAAGGAACACTGCTTCCTCTCATCCCACTCAGGAGCACTGACCTCCGTCCACCTCCTCAGGGGCTGAAGACTTCCTAATCTGATGATGAAACAGTCCCAGACAATGACAGGTGGGAGGGGGGCTTTGTGCCTTGAAAGGTGCTATCTTGTTCTTTTCCATTCACCTGACTCTGTAGAATTTGTAAATGGACACTTCTTCCTCTTACGTGGTGAGTCTAAGGAGTTGGATAGTTGGACCCTGTGGGGCTCTGAGGGTCGTCTCTCTCTTTACTCCCCTCCATAAGTGCTTCTGAACTTGTTAGTTCCTAGATCAAGTGTATGGGGAAGAGTGAGTCCAGTGAAGGTCTGTCTCAAGGAGAATCTACTCTGCATTTTTCACTCTTTTCAGAATGTCAGGCATTTGAGAGCTGTTCATAAGTTGTTTTAAAATGTTCATTCTGACTCTGCACCTTGCATGTACTTTCCTAGAATCTTGTAATAGGCACTGGATGTGATTGCAGGGCAGAAGTTGTCATTTCTGGGTCTCTGACCATATGAACAAGAATACAGGCAAAAACAGTGATTACCCTTCCTCCTAATAATCACTCTGAGGCAGGAAGTCATCATGCGGTTATGGGTTCCAGCACTGAGTGGTCGCCACTGCTGGTGCTGAGGGAGAAGGAGCCAGGAGGGCAAGGAGAGACAGACAGCGAGCTGCCGGAAGCGAGGCTCTGGCAGTCAGAATGCTGTCCGGCACGGAATGCCTGATGCAGCTTCCCTGCGTCACCTCCGAGAGTAATTCTTTGTGACCCAAGGTCCAGCTTCACCCAAGAGAGGGATAATTTATTTTTAATTTTTTAATTGGAGGATAATTGCTTTACAGTGTTGTGCTGGTTTCTGCCACACAACAATGCAAATCAATCATAATTATATCTCTATCCCCTCCCTCTTGAGCCTCCCTTCCCCCTTGCACTCCAACCCTTCAGGGTCATCACAAAATGCCAGGTTGGACTCCCCTGTGTTATATAGCAGCTTCCCACTAGCTATCTGTTTAATAGGTGATAGAGTATGTATGTGAATGCTACTTTCTCAATTTGTCCTACCCTGACTACCCTGTAGCTCACACAGTAAAGGCTCTGCCTGCAGTGTAGGAAACCCTGATTCAATCCCTGGGTCAGGAAGATCCTCTGGAGAAGGGAAAGGCAACCCACTCCAGTATTCTTGCCTGGAGAATTCCATGGACAGAGAAGCCTGGCAGACTACAGTCCGTGGTCGCAAAGAGTTGGACACGACTGAGCAACTAATATTTCACTTCACTTCACTTCTCCTTTCCCTGCTGGGTTCACACATCCGTTCTTTACATCTGCGTCTCCATTCCTTCCCTGCAAATAGGATCATCAGTGCCATTTTTCTAGATTCCATATATATGCGGTAACATATAATATTTGTCTTTCTCTTTCTGACTTACTTCAGTCTGTATAATAGGCTCTAGGTCCATCTAGCTCATCAGCACCGACTCAAATTTATTGCGTTTTATGGCTGAGTATGAGTTCATTGTATATATACATCACAACTTCTTTATCCATTCATCTGTCGATGGACATCTAGGTTGCTTCCATATCCTAGCTATTGTAAGTAGTGCTATAATGAACACATGTGTCTTTTTCAGTTATGGTTTTCTCAGGATATATGCCCAGTACTGGGATTGCTGGGTCGTATAGTAGCTTTATTCCCAGTTTGCTAAGAAATCTCCATGCTGTTCTCCATGGTGGCTGTATCAATTTATATTCCCACCAACAGTGCAGTAGGGTTCCCTTTTTTCCACATCCTCAGGAGAGGGACAGTTTAAGTGACACAAAACAAGATGTCAAGTGGAGAGAAGCAAGTTAAAAGATGGACTAGAGTTGAACTTTCCCCACCGCTTGGGCAGGCAGGAGTGTTCCCTGACCAGTCAGTCACCCCACTCGTGTGCATCGGCCATGAGCCTCTCAGTAACTCCCTGAATCAAAAAGAAGCTCAGCAAAACCTCAGCAGTGCTGATAGAATGAGTACCACTGTGGTGAGCTGGCAACGAGGTGATGCTTGGCTTTTATTAAGTCTCCTAAGTAAATGAGTTATCATTGGAGGAAGCAGCAGCAGGGGCATTATATTGTTATGAGCAGCAACCACCCAGTGAGTGGCCTCCAGACCCCCAGGGGGGCTCCCGGAGCTGACAGGTCTGTGGGTGTCTGTGCTGTGAGCCGCCCGCCGCCAGCTGCTGATCTCCCTGAGGGGAGGCGGGGGATGTGGGCTAGCAGGGACGTGCTGTTCCAAGAGGACAGCGATCAGCTGCTGCCAAGTCCCTCATTAGGGACTTCTCAACCTGGCCCTCCCTGGGCGGCAGCCAGTGTTCTCCTGCCGCCGAGGAGGGAGGTGAGGCAGAGGGAGAACCAAGTCCTGGAGTCACCCAGGACCGAGCCAGGATGGGGACGTGGTGTTCCCGCCGTCTCCCACCGGCCCGTTCTGACGCGTGGCAGCTGCTACCTGTGAGCAGTGGGCGGCTTGTCCTCTGCCATCTCTCTCGGCGCTTACTCCACTAATGAGCCTCCGGCCCAGGCGACTCGGAAAGTAATTGGCATGTCTTTGCTCCTGATGCTGGACTCGCTGAGATGGTAGAATAGACGTCAGTGTGTAACAGTTTCATCTGCTTTAGTGAGGCAGATTTCCCTGGCTGTATCTGCATTTGTGTATAATATTGTATTCTTCACCCACCCAAGGATTATGGGGGTAGGACAAGAAAAATAGACACAGCGCTCAAAGATCAATACCTAGGACCTGAGGAAGCAGATAGAATCTGACCATTGGAGGTACTTAGCAATATCCAGGTTTTAAGAAATATGATCTTAATAGTCCAGTTTTATTATTTCAATGTGCATAATATTGTACACTCAGTATGGATCAACAAATGACATTTGTTAATGCACTTTTGACATGATAACTTTCCGTATATAGTAGTTTTTTGTCAGGGTGGATAACGACACAAGTGGGTGGAGACATCCTCCCAAAGCAGTAACATCCAGGTTTTGAGGCAGGAGGTCCAACATCATTTCTTGGAGATACTGATCTTTGGGTTGATGGTCTGACCACTGTTCACTTGGAATGGGGCAGCTGAGGGCCGGAGGGAGGGGCTGGGGTGGATCAGAGGTGTCTATCTGCATAGAATAGGATCAGGATAAATAAACACTGTAGCTGCTCTGAGCTGCATCCTCTGTCCATCCTTGGGGAGAAACTGAGGCAGTTTAGCAGTTTTGCCAGGGCCAGAGAAAATCATAGCCTTTCTGTGTATTCAGGTTTTCAGCATCAGAGGCCCTGGTTTGGATTTCACTTCTGCCCTCTTTATAAGAGATGTGACAGGAGACACAGGGCTCATCTATCTGTCCTTGGGGCCTGCAGCAAACAGGGCTGGAATACCCTGCACTGCCCCCCTGCATCCATCAGGCTTGGTCCAATACCCATTAGACCTTAGCAGATTGTCCACAGGTTCAGAACGATTACATAGGACTCTCTCTTTCATCTGAACATATCAAAGGATTCTACAAAACTGAACGAGGGTGGTGATCTCTTGGTTTTTTTTTTTTTTGCCCTCTTAGAAATCACTTTTTAAAAAAGTTAACACCAAGAAATGATTCCCTGGGTGAAATATGACGCACATTTCCCAAGATCCCTGATCATTCATCACAGATCAGGCCACAGGCAGCGTGGGCTCAGCTTCGTCCGGAAACTTGCTTCAAGCCTAATTGTTTATTCATTGCAGGGATCATCAGGGTCCAAGAATGACAGGCAATGGGCCTAGTGTGAAGGATGTAGTGGGAGGGAGATGAGAGGAGTTTGTTATGTCTGCCTGCGTTCCAGCAAGAAGGTTACTGCAGCCTGGAGACAGTTCTTGTATTTACTCTGTTAAGTGTTTGAATTTCCACTGTTGACTTGTGATTGAGATAAATGTGTTATATGTCTGTTAATGTTTTTTTAAAAAATGAAAGAGCTCCCATATTGTCAGGGCATCGAGGCACTCAGAAAGGCCAGTCAGGACAGCACCTCAGAGAAGGGTGTGAGTGCCCGCTTGTCATTGCTGGGCCCCTGCCCCCCAGCCTGACGGGCTCTCGGGCAGAGGAAATGGGGTGGTGAAAAGACTGTAAACCGGCATGAGACAGTGATGCAATGAGGGAGGGGGCCAGGTTACTCTTGGTTGCATCTAAGTGTCCAAAGTATAAATCAGAGATTTACTAAGCTAATATGAGGGAAGGAAGAACCAGTTCCTAAGAAAGGAGCCAGCAGCAGATAGCTGAGGGAGCTGAGGTCTCCATTTCATTAGCTTGGGACTGGGAGCTGGGCTCCAACCTCAGTGGAGTTCCATCTAGTAACTTGGGGCATGAACATAAGGCTGGGGCTTCCCAGGTAGCTCAGCGATAAAGACTCTACCTGCAGTGCCGGAGATGCAGAAGACGTGGGTTTGATCCCTGGGTCAGGAAGATCCCCTGGAGGAGGGCATGGCAACCCACTCCAGTATTCTTGCCTGGAGAATCCCATGGACAGAGGAGCCTGATGGGCTACAGTCCATGGGGTTGCAAGAAATCGGACATGACTGAGCAACTTAGCACGCACACATGAGCTTAAGGCCTACTAACTAGTCTGACCAGACAATCTGGAGGTGAGCTAAGCACTGTTTGTTCCTTCTTAGACACAGGCAGTAGCACATCCTGATGGACCAGCTGCTGCAGAAGGAGCTCCTAAAACATTACCGTCCAGCCCACAAGCCTCAGGCCCGTAGCTGGGCCAAGCAGGATCAGGCAGCCTGCCCTGCAAAGGGAAGGAGAGAAAAGCCTCTCTCTTTTGCCTGGAATTGTCTCTGAGGTTAGCAATGACTTCACTGAAGAGGTCTGAAAGGCCTCTCTCCTTCCCCCACACGGTGCTTCTGCATAGCACCCCTGCCTTCTTCAAATCTCTCTAGGCACATTTCCTCATTTTCTTTCTGTCTCTTTGGTGGCTTGTTTGCCCTTCCCTGGATCTCTTTACTCTGCCCTGCCTTAACTGTCAGGCTCCCATCTGTTCTTGATCTGTTTCTCATCTCACTCTCTGATCTCTCTTTGGGTAATGTGGCTCATTCCCATGGCTCTTGTATTAATCAGCTGGGGCTGATTAATACATAACAAATGATCACAACAGAATATTTGTTTCAACAGTAGAAATGGATGTTCTCACAGTTCTGGAGGCTACAAGTCCAAGATCAAGGTGCCAGCATGGTCATTTTCTGGTGAAGATTCTCTTCCTGGCTTGTACCCAGCAGGCTTCTTGCTGTGTCCTTACGTGGAGGAGAGAGAGAAAGAGTGCAGGCTCTCTGGTGTCTCCTCTTATATGGGCACTAATTCCATCACAAGGGACCCAGCCTTGTGACTTCATTTAAACCTAATTCTTCCAAAGGCCCCATCTCCAAACCCCATCATGATGGGGGCTAAGGCTTCAATATATGAATTTAGGGGGGCATTCCAATTCATAGCCGCTCTTAGTGATTTCTTAATGCACATTCTTAGCCCAGAGTTCTCTGCTAAGCAATCCGTCTATATTTCTGACTGAAACAAATTGACATAGTTGGGATACATCAATTGAACTCCTGGGGATGTCATGGAACACATTATCTTCTGTTTGAACCAGCCCCTTCAGCCATGTCTCCTAGGGTAATTCATGGTAGCACACTTCTTTGGGGCACAGACTCCTCTCTTGGGACACTTGGGTTTGATTTCCCTCTCAAGCCTGACATTGAGTGGTCCAGAGCATCTGTCCATCCAGCTGCTTCTGAGCACAGCAGTTATTACAGTTGGCCCCCTCCTTCCATGTCCACGGGTTCCACATCTGTGGATTCAATCAACCACAAATTTAAAATAGAAGAAAATTTCCAGAAAGTTCCAAAGAACAAAACTTGAATTTGCCATGCACAGGCAACTATTTAGCTAGCACATTTACATTGCGTTAGGTGTTATAAGTAATGTAGAGATGACTTAAAGTCTGCGGGAGGGTGTGAGTAGGTTATATGCAAATATTATGCCATTTAAAATAAGAGACTTGAGCATCTTTGGATTTTGGTATCCATGGGGGCCCTGGGAATAATCCCCCTGGAAATCAAGGGGTGACTGTAACATATACAAGACTGTGGCCACATTTCTTCCTTCTTGTTGTTTTTTGTGCTTGATCACTCAGTCGTGTCCGACTCTTTGCGACCCCATGGACTATAATCTCTGTCCATGGGGATTTCTCCAGGTCAGAGCACTGGAGCAGGTAGCCTTTCCCTTCTCCAGGGGATCTTCCCAACCCAGGGATCGACCCAGGTCTCCCACATTGCTGGAAGATTCTTCACTATCTGAGTCACCAGGGAAGCTTTTTTCCTTCTACATAAGCTGATTGACTCTTTAAGCCTACTTCTCAACCCTAGCTTCATATTTTAAAAAATATGAATGCCTGGGCTCCACCCTAGGCCAATGAGTCCATCTCTCTGGGGAGGGGTCAATGGTTCTACAAGTTGCCCAGTGAGAGTGGGGAACTTAAGTCACTCCACCGGAGGACTCAGGTAATCTGTCTTGCGGATATTATAGCAGTAGTTTGGGGACCTGGAACAACAAGCTTCCAGGACTTGCTCTGCATCTCTGCCTCCTCCCCTTTCTTTCCAGGTCATCCATGTCCTAAATCTTATTTCCTACCTTTGGCCCCATTCCTTCCCTCTGGGCTTGTCAACTCATCCCTATTCCCTGGATTGACCATGGCAGCCTCTAAGGACTTTAACTTGGACCCCTTCTAGCACCTTATCCCCTGGTGGGCTGATCTGGTCTTGTTTAGTACCCCCTCCTCCCATCCCTCCATCACCAGGAAGGTCTCGAAAGTCCTTTGCTAGCCTCTTAAGGAATTACCAACATTACTGTACACACAGAGGATGTCTAATACACGCCGTTGCTGTCTGAGCCCGAAACTGATTTCAATTATTACTGAGTGATGCTGATAAATCCGGCAGCTATGTTTAATGATCCATTTCCTTCTTTTTTTGGATAGCTTATTAGAAGAGGAAAGAAGAGGCCTGTGGCATTTGCTGGCGGAGATAGCCAATTTATTATCTGGCAGTTTTCCGTGCTCTGCTGTAGGTGTAGACCACAGACAAGGGGCAGCGTGCCAGCCTCAGGGCTGGCTTGGACAAGAGTTGAATTTAGATTGTTGTGTCAGATTGTGTTTGCTTTCTGAAAACTGACTGCACTTTGAGACCCCCCTTAACAGCAGTAAATCTTAAGAATTCAGGATTAATAAGAACAAGGCAAGCAACACAGTAGAAAAATTGGCAAAGATATAAACAAGCAATTCACAGAATAGGAAATAAAAAATGACCAATAGACAATTAAAGAACACTTACCATTCTAGTAATCAGTGAAATACAAATTAAAAGATAGTAAGAGATTTATTTCAATAAGTCAAAGATGTTAATAGATAAGTAACAGAAAAAGAGATGCACACTGACCAAGAAATATAAAAAGATGCTCCTTGGCACTAGTCAGCAAGAAACTACAGATATAGAGACATCATTTCTCACCAGTCAGATTGGTGAAAATTACTATGTTGGCAAGGATATGGAGAAATAGATATGCAAGGACATGTGATATACTGCAGGTGGGATTGTAAATTGTATTCTGGAGGGCAACTTGTCAGTATATATCGAAAGTTTTATCAGCATATGTTAAAATTTTCATCAATTTGAAAATTTATTTTGCATCAAAAGTGTTTTATAATTTCATTTTCTCCTGAAGCTTCTTATCAGAGCAAGTTAGAACAACTGTAGGCTAATGAGTGATGTTTCAGTAAAACTTATTCGGTGGTGCTCAGTCATTCAGTCATGTCTGACTCTTTGCAACCTCATAGATGATAGCCTGCCAAGCTCCTCTGTTCATGGGATTTTCCAGGCAAAAATGCTGGGGTGGGTTGCCATTTCATTCTTCAGGGGATCTTCCTGACCCAGGGATCGAACCCATATCTCTTGTGTCTCCCGTATTGGCAGGAGGATTCTTTACCACTGTGCCACCTGTGTATTTCATATAATTTGCATGTATCATTACATATCATTCTTCTTTTGACTTCCTCCCCAAAAACATTTAAAAAAGTAAAAACCAATCTAATCTTGGGGTGGTGGTTTGATCACCAAGTCATGTCCGACCCTTGCGACCCCATGGACTGTAGCCCGCCTGTCCATGAGATTTCCCAGGCAAGAATACTGGAGTGGGTTGCTTTTGCCTTCTTCAGGGGATCTTCCTGACCCAGGGATTGAACCCGCATCCCTGCTTGGCAGACAGATTCTTTACTGATGAGCCACAAGAGAAGCCTTGGGGGCTGTACAAAAACAGATAGTGGGCTGGATTTGGTGTGTAGGGCTTAATTTGCCAAACTTTGTTTTATATTATTACTTGCTTCTTAAAAATTAGAAATTGCTGTAACACTATTTAAAGCTAACTTTAAAAACTAACCATTACCCAAAACAAAACATTAAAGATCAACTTCAAAGCAAGCAAGGTCCGTTCTATTTTTGAATTTATTATTTGTTAAACAAATGCTAGTGTTTTAAGAATTCTATCTTATGATCCATTCTTGTGCATTCTTTCCCTGGAATTAGTCCCCAAGTCCATTTGTATTGTCACTCCTGTTCATAATTCATGGATTAGTACAAACTAGGACAGCTGATGAACAGCTGGGGGAGTTCACTCATAATGTCGTAGCCGTGGCCCAGATCTGGCTGCCAAGCACCAGACTGGCCAGCATCTGGATGGTGGGCATGGTCTCATTTCAACTTCCCTGGTGGCTCCGCAGTGAAGAATCGACCTGCAAGGAAGGAGATGTGGGTTTGATCCCTGGGTCGGGAAGATCCCCTGGAGAAGGAAATGGCAACCCACTCCAGTATTCTTGCTGGGGTAATCCCATGGACAGAGGAGCCTGGTGGGCTACAGAGACCATGGGAGTCAGAACTATTTCTGAACTTTGAACAAAATTTCATGTGATGCAACTAAACAGGAAGAAACAGGAAGCAGATCTTCATGGGACTGACGTTAAGCTTCTTGAGTTTATATGCAGTCAGTCAGTGAAGCTGAAATTCTTTCACATGTTATTTGTAATAATTCAAAAGCAGTATGATGATATGGCAAGTAGGTATAGGGGAGCCAAGAGGCTTTGCTTTTGTGTGGTATGTCTTTCTTGCTGGTGACTTGAAGAACATTGCTGAGGCTAACCTGTACTCTTTATTACATGACTGGTTAACACCAAAAGACAGGTATGATCCAGGGCCCTCTTTACCTTAACTACGGGCTTGCAAACATGGTTACCTTTCACATCCACCATCTCACTGACCTCTGAGAGAGGCTATTCTTGAGCTTATATGAAATCTTGCCTTTTGTCCAAATCTTGCCCATTTGTATGGATAGGACGACACTCCTCAGTTTTTTCATTTACTGGATTATGCCTGCTTGCTGTTAGACTTCCATGGATGGAGCATAGCAACAGTTGTGGAGTGCGTGTATTTGGAGGAAATAGTTACAGGTGAGGGCCCCTTTCTACCCTGGCTCAGAATACCCACATCTGAGTCATAATCATACACATAATCCATTGTGTATGCCCCGATCTTTTATGCATCATCTTGATAATTTGATTAGTTTTACAAGGGCATGTTTCATCTCCTATAATCATTCAGCCAAGCACTCAAGCTCTGGACATTGGTTGGATGGGCAGCATCAAGCTGTGTACGTGAGATCAAAGAGCTCAGCGGCATGTAATCACTGAGCTTGGGTCATTGCATGTTGTCCATCAGTCAGCTCCCTCTTGAAGGAAAGACTGAGAAAACCCTTGTTCCCTCTCCTGCAGCACTTAGATGGTGCCCACATCGACTTCTCCAGGATTGCCTTTGTCATTCAGAGAAGAAGCCTTGTTGTGGGACCAAAACGGATCCCAGAGTGGAGGTGAGGGTTTTTTTTTTTTTTTAGCTGTCAGTGGTAAACAGCTGCTTTACTTTAATGAACTCCATGGCCATACCTAGATCGCTCAAATCAGCATGAGTAGCCTTTGTCCATGAGGGCTTTTGTAGATCCATTGTATAGCTCACTTCAGACATCCTCATGGGAATAGGCTCTGCCTATCATGGCAGTCTGAGTTGTCCTAGACCAGCTGTATCTGAACTTCTTGAACTTTTCTCCATTTCTGCTGCCCCGAGCTTATCATTCTCAAGGTCAGGTTGAGAAAGGTTTAAAACCATGTTAAAACTTTTAACTGTGTATGTCTTTTGCCCAGCCATTTTACTTCTTAGAATTCATTGTAACAAAGCATTTACAAATACACGGCTATTTGTTGTATTATTATTAATAATAAAAATTAAAAATAATCTAAATATCCATCATCATGAAAGTGAAAATGTGAGTGAAAGTGAAAGTTGCTCAGTCATGTATGACTCTTTACGACCCATGGAATTCTCCAGGCCAGAATACTGGAGCGGTTAGCCTTTCCCTTCTCCAGTGGATCTTCCCAACCCAGGAATTGAACTGGGGTCTCTTGCATTGCAGGTAGATTCTTTACCAACTGAGGTAAAGAGAGAACTTATCCATCATTATGGGAGTGCTTAAATGAACAATGCGAACATATAGGGAATGTTACACAACATATGCTGAGTATGAGGTAGACCTAAGGGTCTCTAAAGTTGCATGAACAGTATCAGAAATCTATTGTTGAGTGAACAAAAGAAAAGTCACAGTTCAGTGGGTATAATCTGATGTGATTTCTGTAAAGTAAAAATGATCAGTGATGACAAAATCAAACTATATTCTTTGATAAGTATGTGAAACCCAAGCATAGAAACTGCCTATAATATTCAAGCCAAATTGGCAGTGATGGTTATTTCTGTGAAGAGATTGGGATTTAGAGATTCTGGGAAAGAGTTAGCTCTAAGTGTCATTTAATATTTTTACTTTGGGACTGTATTTGTGCTTATTTGTATAATTAAAAGTGAATAGTAACTTTTAAAAGTAAAATGAACGACATGAGAGAGGGATTAAAGAAGAACTCAGCGTTGAGAAACAGGCAGTTTTGTGGACACCGCCCTACCCTCCACATGTACAGACAGCCCCATAGAGACCCCCCTTCTGCCCCAGGACCCTCCACTCAGATTATCCAGGCCCGTTCAGGAACCACGTGCCTACCCTGGAGGCAGGGGTGCCAGTTCTTGGCTGGAAAGTTAAGAGAGGGATGGTGATGATAATTGCTTTGTTTAGCACGAGGGACACAAAGGATGGGAAGGAGATGCAAGGAAGGAAAAAAAGAAATTTTCCTGTACCCATGTGAGGTTTATTGACTGGGGTGCTCCAGATTAGATAGTCAAAAGAGAGATTAACAGGAGAGAAACAATCAGAAGTTTGTTCATGTGTGCATCTGAGTACGCAGAGGGGAAAACTCAGTGATGAGCAACTGATGGGGTTAGAGCTTGGGCCCATGTTAGCACCTTAACAAAACAGTCAATTTCTGGAGAAGCAACAAATAAAGGAAAGGGACTTTGTGCTTCTTGTGTGTTAGTTGCTCAGTCATGTCCAACTCTTTGCAACCCCATGGAGTGAAGCCTGCCAGGCTCCTCTGTCCATGGAAATCTCCAGGCAAGAATACTGGAGTGGGTTGCCATTCCCTTCTCCAGGGGATCTCCGTGACCAGGGATGGAACCTGGGTCTCCTGCATTGCAGGCAGACTCTTCACCATTTGAGTCACCAGGGAAGCCCAAAACAACCTTACACAACAACAAACTGACAAAAATGAATTCACGTCAACTGAGCTGCTACCTGCTTGAATATATTACTGTATTCAAAACCTCTCAGTACTGATCTATAATATTGTGTATTCACAAAGCACATGTTGTTATGGACACAGAAAATAATCAAATCCTTGTCTCCTTTAAAAAGAAATAAAACATAAAAATAAACTGTGTGTTCCATGGTCTATGTACTTTGCCCTCTAATGTTCCGCATGACTCTCAGCAACACTGGTCGGTAGTTTTGTTCCAAAATTTCCATGTATCCAAAGTAGTCGCTCATTCGAGACCCATGCAGCGCTGCTTCTTTTAGGAAAACTGGCAGATCTGGAGTCTGAGTGTGCTGTAGAATGTCTTGTTGTAGATGTTTGAATATAGCTAAACAGACATACACTTGATAATCTGGGCCAAGGAAAACACAGGTAGCAATGCAATGGCAGATTTCTATCCAATCTAAATAGTTCCTAAAACACTGAGTTATCCATTGCAGGCAAATCTCTGACGGTGCAAAACCAGACATGTGAAAAGCTGAAAAGTGGCACCTTCGCTTTCAGAAAGTGGCATTAGGTGCAGCAAATTGTAGGCAGGTGAATATGTAGGGGAAACTAATGGAAGATGAGGGCTGTTTTCATGCGGTTTGTTATGTAGCTGTCACTGGAGCTGTCTCTGAGGTGAATCTGGAATTGTCTCCAGTGATTAAGAATTGTCCTGCACTTCCTGGCAGAAAGAGAGGGAGGGCTGAGATTTTATTTCTCAAGTCTGTTTCTTCTCAGTTGTCTTCAGCTCAAAACAATCCTTGTTATAGAGGCATATTTTGGGGTGGCATACTCTGAACTCCTTCAGAGATAATCTAAGAAAAAAGACTTGAGACCTTGTGTGCTGAGAGAGAAATAAAGGCACCACTCTCAAGTATAAAGAAGGCAGTGCTGTGGGCAGATTTATCTTCATAACCCCTATTCCCAAGAGCCTTCATAGTCACAGTTTCCAGACCTACAGCGTTTAGCAGGGCTTGATGATCTTGCTTTCACTGGCTCTGGCTCTGTAGTCTGACGCATATAGGCAGGACAGGGGGCAGGCCCGCTCTTTGGGGTCATAGAAGTCTTCGGCCTCACCATGAACCCGCTCGTCACTGCACTGCGGTCTTGAAATGGGGGCATGGTTTGAGCGGCCCTGTTCTCAAGCCCTGGAGCGGGCACTGAGGAGCCTGGTCCTCTGCTGCCCTCTGCCGCAGAAAGACAGCACTGCACGTTGTCTGGGGGCTTATTCAAGGGGCTACTGCGGTGTTCTAACAGCCACCAAGCGGTGGCTTGCTGGTTTTTAACTTTTAACTTTTTTAACTTTTTAAAAAACTTTTAACTTTTTGTTTAACTTTGGGTGGTTTTTAACTTTTCTTTTTTTTTCCTTGTGAACCAATATTTATTTACAAGGCATCATACAATTACTACTACAGGTACTTCCCTTGGTGGTCCAGTGGCTAAGATTCAGTGCTCCCAATGCAGGGGTCCAGTTTCAATCTCCAGTCAGGGAACTCGATCCCACAGGAGGCAACTAAGAGTTTCCATGCTACAACTAAAGACCCCACATGCTGCAACTAAGACCCAGCGCAGATAAACAAATAAATGCTTTTAAAAATTACTACTGCATACTTCTAAGAGAAGTTTCCTTTTATTTTTTTATTTTCAATATGATCACATTTGTATCTCTTTCTTAAAGATTTATTTTATTGGACATGCCACACAGCATGTGGGACCCAAGCTCTCTGACTAATGATTGAACCCACACTTCCTACAGTGAAAGTATGGAATCTTAACCACTGGATCACCAGGGAAGTCTTTCTCCTTTTATTTTTGTTAAATATACAATGTAGCTTCTTACTGATCCCAAGAAGACTTTTCTCTGCTCACTTTCCTAATAAAATCACTCCATCCTTTGTGTATTCATTCTAGCCTGTGTTAACTCTTAATAGACTCCTATGTGTC
This sequence comes from Cervus elaphus, assembly GCF_910594005.1. NCBI lineage: Eukaryota > Metazoa > Chordata > Mammalia > Artiodactyla > Cervidae > Cervus > Cervus elaphus. The sequence goes on along the minus strand of NC_057839.1, from coordinate 13,183,035 downwards.
CTAATCTTGGCAAGTTTTGATCAAAGCTTTAGAAGTATATTTTTGATGACTTGAAACACATTTCAAAAATAATCTCAGGATACAGGAAAGACAAATTCAGAAAAGAAAACACAATTGAAATTCTGTGTGTCTTTAAACCAGGGGAGCTCCCAGACTTCAGTCAGTTAGACATTCTCTGATAGTTCACACACTAATACAGATTTATTTTAATTAAAAAAAAAAAAAGAAAACAATTTTTTTCCTGCCATTGAAAAATAAAAGACAAAACGATCAAAGAAATCAGGCAAAAGATGACTATTCCGTGAAGTTAAAGATTAAAGTTGACTATAATCCGTGACTATAACTTCAGCAGTGGTGATGATAATAATTTTGGGGGCATCCCTTAGCAATCCTTAAGAAAAGCCTTTAAGTTTCAAAGAATGAAAGCACACTTGTTCAGTATAAAAACTGAGTATAAAGGAGCCAGAAATCATGCTGGAGAGAAAAGTCCGTCATGCTCCTGAGTTTGCTGCTCTCACGTCACATGGCCTGCATACCTTTAAATCTTCAGGCAGATTTTGTATGTGCCCGGCCAGTCTGGCAGACACATTCAATCTCAGGCTGAAAAACTTACTCAGGATGGTCCACTCAAAGCCATCTTGTTCTAAGACTCACGGACACGAGATCAGACTTTGGGGTTGCCAAGGGGGGAGGGGAAGGAGAGGGATAGACTGGGAGTTTGGGGTTGGCAGAGGCAAACTATTATATACAGGATGGACAAATAACAAGGTTAGCACAGGAAAGTGAAAGAAAGTGAAGTCGCTCAGTTGTGTCTGACTCTTCGCGACCCCATGGACTGTAGCCCACCAGGCTCCTCTGTCCATGGGATTCTCCAGGCAAGAATGCTGGAGTGGGTCGCCATTTCCTTCTCCAGGTTTTTAACTTTTCATCCAGATGTTTCAGCTGGCGATTTTTGTTATTGGAAATTCCTTTACTTTCTCTAGTTCTAGTATTCTAATTTCTTTTGTACATAATGTATGATTATATACGGAGTTTCAGTGGACTGAATGGGCCCCTCGAAATTCTTACGTTGAAAAGTCTAATCTCGAGCGGCGGCGGCAGTGACGCCGGCGGCTCCGGAGGCCGCAGTCCCGGTCCTGGCTTCGGCCCCAGCCCCACCGTGGTGACGCTTTGCTGAGCTGCTGGTGCTCCTGGCCGCCCTCCTGGCCAGGGCCTCGGGCTACGTCGTCAGCATTGAGGCGCATGCAGAGGAATGCTTCTTCGTTCGAGGGGGTCACCTCGGGCACCAAGATGGGCCTCATCTTCGAGGTGGCCGAGGGCGGCTTCCTGGACATCGACGTGGAGATTACAGGACCTGATAATAAAGAAATTTCTAAAGGAGGCTGGGAGTCCACATTTCCACACGGATGGAACACACAAGTTTTGTTTTAGCAATAGGATGTCTACCATGACTCCGAAGATAGTGATGTTCACCAGTGATATCGGGGAAGCCCCCAAAGGACAAGATATGGAAAAGCAGCTCACCAGAACAAGCTAGAAGAAAGGATTAATGAGCTCGCAGTGGCGATCACAGCTGTGAAGCGTGAACTGGAATACATGGAAGTTGGAGAGAGAATAGCAGAGCAATCAATGACAACACAAACAGCAGCGTGGTCCTTTGGTCCTTCTTTGAAGCTCTTGTTCTGGTTGCCATGATACTGGGACAGATCTACTACCTGAAGAGACTCTTCGAAGTCCGAAGGGTTGTTTAAAAGCCTTTTCCCCATAATCCCAAATTCATAATTCACTGTTTACCAAACATCTTGGTCATAATAATGTCATTAGTTTCTATGTTTTTATTTTCTGAACTGTATCATCACAGCTTATGTTTCTTTGTGATTAATAGATATTGGGGAAAAACACTTTTTTAGGAAAGCTATAGTGAAAATTTGACATTTGATTGGCATAAATTCATATTTGAATTCTTCCTCCATTATACAGGCGCTCCCCAAACTCAAACACTGTAAGCCGAATATAGGTGTAGAGTCCTTAGTTTTCTTTCCTTTTGTTTTCATTATAAAATATAGTTTGTTCAGGATAGTACTTTACTGCTGCTGCTGCTGCTAAGTCGCTTCAGTCGTGTCTGACTCTGTGCGACCCCATGGACGGCAGCCCACCAGGCTCCCCCGTCCCTGGGATTCTCCAGGCAAGAACACTGGAGTGGGTTGCCATTGCCTTCTCCAAGTACTTTACTAAAATGACTCTATTCTTGGAATCCCTTATCTTGCGGTTCAAGTCATTAGAAAGATTCATTTTGTTGAGAAACAACAATCTGAATCTTGACATTTTCTATCCAGCTTGATGGTAGTAGAGCTCTGTGACTACAGTAAGTGACCAGGTTGGTACTTTTATACGTTGTATATCTTGGTTTTGCTTTAAAGATAAGACTTAAACCAACAACCTTTACCCACCCCTTCAAAGTTTCACTTTGAACCTTAGAACTCAATCACCTCCACTTAAAATTGTTGACCCAAGCAGCTAATAACCATTTTTTGGTTTCTGCCTAACCTGGTAAGAAGTCTGTGAAAGCCAATTCTTTGGGTATTTCAGCAAATGGTGGCTCGTTTTCTTTCTGTGCTGGTGCATCCACCTTCTCTGCTCTTGGCATGTAGGAGGTATGCATTCATGTAATTGGAAAAATCTGGATTTCCGATGCCAAAGGCTTACAGCTTCTTGGATTTCTTTGCAGTGATATACAGCCGCTATTTTATTTTTGATCAGTGGCATTTTGGCCACTGTTTAATTAGGGTACTGAACATCATTGTCAGTACTAGGGTTTTTGTTTTCCTTGAGTCTTTCTTTTTTGGCACATGTGAATTTTGTTTTGTATAGAACAAAACGACTTTCTTTTGGTCTCTGATGATGGGTTTAAAAATCAACGAGCACCTGGTTTTGGTGTGGGGATGATCCAGGATTATGTTGTGACTGATGTATATTGGTTACTTGTACATTTTTTTTTTTTTTTGGATCTTTGCAAGGGGAAAACTACAAGTAATGAGTTTTGTATAATTAAATTTGTTACAGGTTTTCATGTTGAGGGTAAACAATTTTTCAACCTTGGGTGAAAATACTTGCAACTGTTTAAGGTGACTGAGTTTTACCTTAGGACAACTGTTGCATGCCAATTTGTGTGCGTGTGTGTGTGTGCAAACACTTCAAAATTGAGTTAAAAGATGTAAATTTAAATTTGGTTGTGTATCTGATCTGCCCCAAGTTCAGTAAATAAACAGTTCTTTAAAAAAAAAAAAAAAAGGAAAGAAAGTCTAATCTCAGTGTGATGGTGTTAGGACGTGGGGCCTTTGGGCAGGAATTGAGGGCAAAGCCCTCCTGAATGGGATTAGTGTCCTTATCTTGGGTTGGCCCAAAAGTTCAATCAGGTTTTCTGCAAGGTGTTACAGGAAAAGCCAAATGAACTTTTGGGCCAGCCCAATGAAAGCAACTCCAGCGAGCTCTTTTGCCCCCTTTGGCCTGTGAGTACACAACTAGAAGTTGGCAGTCTGCAACCTGGAAGAGGGCTGGCATCCTGATCTCAGACTTCCAGACTCTAGAACAGTGAGAAATGAATTTCTGTGGTTTATAAGCCACCCAGTCTATGGTGATTTGATAGAGCAGACCAAAGTAAGACAATCACTTCATTCAAGATTTCTTCCCTGATGACTCAGATGGTAAAGAATCCACCTGCAATGGAGGAGACCCAGGTTTGATCCCTGGGTCGGGAAGACACCTTGGAGAAGGGAATGGCAACCCACTCCAGTGTTCCTGCCTGGAGAATCCCAATGACAGAGGAGCCTGGCGGGCTACAGTCCATGAGGTTGCAAAGAGTTGAACACAACTAAGCGACTAACACCTTCATTTACTTTCAGAGAATAAGTACCATGCCAGTGACACCTGGACCTCTGCTGATATTCTCCATCTTCTGCATCCCTGACTACTCACATGGGATGGCATTTCAGGGCCATCTGAGTGCATATGCGGTGTATGATGTGTTCCGGTGAGTGGACTGCTGGTACTGGTCACCCATTGGCTTAGCATTGGCACAAGTCTACCTTTCGTATATCTTGATGGTGGCTGCCATTGGTCAGCAGGTGTAATGGTGTTAATGGCTGAGGGGGGAGTGGAAGGACTGGCACCTAATAGATCAAAAGACAGTTTGTGTGCAGCGGTGGATTGGCTGACTATTCCACAGTCAACAGAGCCTTTCTATGTGGGACAGTGAGAGTGAGCAGGAGCCTCTTCTGCTTTCTGAGAGAGACTCTGTCAGTCTGCTGAAGCCCAGCATCTTACTCCTCAGTCCATCCCTATTGGTGGTGCAGCTGGATTTTGTGAGTCTCCTCTTGCCGTTGTATTATTACCAACGTAGTCCTTTTCTTTTTGTTAGCTCTTTTATGGGAACTTGGGAGGAGGTGTAACAAATGCTGCTGGTCTGACACCACGATACCTTGTATATCATCGTGGGTTTTTATTACTGTAACAATGGAAGTATTTACAAACAAAAGGTCAAAATTTACAGTGCTAGAACCACAGACTGGAGAGCTAAGAAAGGGGGTAGGAAACATTCAAAGGCAAAAATTTTTACATTGTTGAGATGTAAAAATACACCCATAGACGGAGGTGCTTAGGTTAAATGTCTTCTATTTTTATTATCAACTGGAGATGTCTGTACAGCTCTGGCATAATACCTATGGGGTGTTCAAACACAGATCTTTCAAATTCCCAAAGAAATTTTGTGTGGCTTATTGCAAAGTTTGATTAATTAAAAATGTGTCTACATTCCAAGTAAACAAAATAAGGCATAAAGACATTCTTCCTTTTTTCCTTTTAGTAATTTTCCCATTAAACAATGCATCATTTCTCTTTTAAGTTGTTGTTCAGTTGCTAAGTTGTGTCTGACTCTTTGCGACCCCATGGACTGTAGCGCTCCAGGCTCCTCTGTCCTCCATTATCTCCGGGAGACTGCTCAAATTCATGTTCATTGTGTTGGTGATACTATCTAACCATCTCATCCTCTGTTGCCCACTTCTCCTCCTGCCCTCAATTTTTCTCAGCATCAGGGTCTTTTCCAATGAGTTAGCTCTTCTCATCAGGTGGCCAAAGTGTTGGAGTTTCAGCTTCAGCATCAGTCCTTCCAATGAGTATTCAGGGTTGATTTCTTTTAGAATGGACTGGTTAGATCTCCTTGATGTCCAAAGGACTCTCAAGCATCTTATCCTGCACCCCAGTTTGAAAGCATCAATTCTTCGGTGCTCAGCTTTCTTATGGTCCAACTCTCACATCTGTACATGGCTACTGGAAAAACCACAGCTTTGACTTATATGGATCTTTGTCTGCAAAGTAATGTCTCTGCTTTTTAATATGCTGTCTAGGTCTGTCATAGCTTTTCTTCCAAGGAGTAATCGTCTTTTAATTTCATGGCTGCAGTGAAAATCACCATCTGCAGTGATTTTGGAGCCCAAGAAAATAAAGTCCGTCCCTGTTTCCATTGTTCTCCATCTATTTGCTGAAATGCCATGATCTTCGTTTTTTGAATGTTGAGTTTTGAGTCAGCTTTTTCACTCTCTTCTTTCACTTTCATCAAGAGGCTCTTTAGTTCTTTGTTTTCTGCCATAAGGGTGGTGTCATCTGCATATCTGAGGTTATTGATATTTCTCCCGGCAAACTAATTCCAGCTTGTGCTTCATCTAGCCTGGCATTTCACATGATGTATTCTGCATATAAGTTAAATAAGCAGGGTGACAATATACAGCTTTGACATACGCCTTTCCCAATTTGGAACCAGTCTGTTGTTCCATGTCCGGTTCTAGTGGTTGCTTCTTGACCTGCATACAGGTTTCTCAGGAGGCAGGTAAGGTGGTTTGGTATTCCCGTCTCTTTAAGAATTTAGGGAAGATAGCATAACATATGAAATGTGGTGGTAGTGGTTTAGTCGCTAAGTCATGTCCGACTCTTACAACTCCATGAACAGTAGCCCGCTGGGCTCCTCTGTCCGATAAAGGATGCTGAGTGGGCTCGTGTATTCCAGACAAAAACAGAAGGGACCCAAAGAAAGGTATACCCAAAGAAAATATTTTGAATTACGAGTTCAAAGCTGCAATCAAGATTGCCAGGAGAAATATCAACAACCTCAGATATGCAGTTGATACTACTCTTATGGCAAAGAGGAACTAAAGAAATTCTTGATGAGGGTGAAAGAGGACAGTGAAAAATCTGGCTTAAAACTCGACATTCAAAAAACTAAGATCATGGCATCTGGGTCCCTCACTTCATGGCAAATTGATGGGGAAAACATGGAAACAGGGGCAGATTTTATTTTCTTTGGCTCCAAAATCACTGTGGACAGTGACTGCAGCCATGAAATTAAAAGACACTTGCTCCTTGGAAGAAAAACTGTGACAAACCTCAGTTCAGTTCAGTCACTTAGTTGTGTCTGACTGTTTGCGACCCCATGGACTGCAGCATGCCAGACCTCCCTGTTCATCACCATCTCCCAGAGTTTACTCAAACTCACATCTGTTGAGTCGGTGATGCCATCCAACCATCTCATCCTCTGTTGTCCCCTTTTCCTCCTGCCTTCAATCTTTCCCAGCATCAGGGTCTTCTCCAAAGAGTCAGTTCTTTGCATCAGGTGGCCAAAGTATTGGAGTTTCAGCTTTAGCATCAGTCTTTCCAGTGAATATTCAGGACTGATTTCCTTTAGGATGGACTGGTTGGATCTCCTTGCTGTCCAAGGGACTCTCAAGAGTCTTCTCCAACACCACAGTTCAAAAGCATCAATTCTTTGGCGCTCAGCTTTCTTTATAGTCCAACTCTCACATCTATACATGATTACTGGAAAAACCATAGCTTTAACTAGACAGACCTTTGTTGACAAAACCTAGACAGTGTATTAAAAAGCAGAGGTATCACTTTGCCCACAAAGGTCCATCTAGTCAAAGCTATGGTTTTTCTAGTAGTCATGTATGGATGTGAGGGTTGGACCATAAAGAAGTCTGAGTGCCGAAGAATTGATGCTTTTGAACTGTGGTATTGGAGAAGACTTGAGAGTCCCTTGGACTGCAAGGAGGTCAAACCAGTCAGTCCTAAAGGAAATCAACCCTGAATATTCACTGGAAGAACTGATGCTGAAGCTGAAGCTCCAACACTTTGGCCAACTGATGAGAAAAGCTGACTCACTGGAAAAGACCCTAATACTGGGAAAGACTGAAGGCAGGAGAAGGGGGTGATAGAAGATGAGATGGCTGGATGGCATCACTAACTCAGTGGACACGAGTTTGAACAAGCTCTGGAAGTCAGTGATGGACAGGGAAGCCTGGAGTGCTGCAGTCCGTGGGGCTGCAAAGAATTGGACACAACTTAGTGAATGAACACAACAACAACAACAAAGAATCTTACAAATATCCACTTGGAAAGGCAGTTTATCTATAAACTGAATAGGGATGAGTTCAGCATTTTTTTTTTTCGGCTAAAAGCATTCTGACGCTATTTGGGGGACTTGCCTTTTTCACTTGAGTCAGTACAATGAACTGTCACATTTTTTATGCTTTCCTGCCAAGAAGTGGGAATGTGACCTGAGACCAACAGAACAGTCTCTCTCTGGAATTGGAACTTTAACAGAGTTAACAAAAACACAGAAGATAGTTGCTTCTGCTCATTCACCCTAGTTGCAATGTCACAATATCCATTGTCAATTTCTGCAACTGAAATTCCACAAGTAGCTCTGTTCTGTCTTTTCAAGCCTGTTGGTCCTTCTTTTAGAGTTTGAAGATATTTCCCTATATTGTTTCCATAAATTCCCCTTTTGCTCCAGTTGGAAAGGGAAGGGCAGATTTTGGACAGATGGACAACTGGCCAGAATGAGGAAGAAAGCGTTACGTGCCCCTTCACACGTCGGGTCTCAACAGCCCACAGTATATACCAGCAAAACTACACATTCTGCTTTCCCTAGGTACACCAGAAGGCGGCGCTATAACAAACTAAATAGCTGATGCCCCCAAATAAATGGTACAAGGCATTCTGGAACTGTCAGGTGGGACGACTCCTTCTGATGGCATTGGATAACTTGAAGCCATTCAAGAATAATAAAATCAAATCTTTAAATTATTGCCTCAGGGTAATTTGCTGTGTCCTGACTACCCTGGCACTTTAAGACTCACAATTACTGATGTAATGGTCATATTGCCATAGGCATAGTTCATGTAGAGTTCCTTCTTTGTCTTAGCATTTTGGATAAGTTCTGAGTATATCCGAGCAGACAGTTTAGCTGCTGGCCATTTTAATGACAGAGAGTGCATTTACAGTTCATGATATTTATATTCTGTACATATGCACTCACATAAGTTACCAGCAGAGAAACCAAAATTGGGTTGTCTTCAGAATCACTGCAACCTACAAGGCTTTAAAAATATAGTATCTGTGGAATTTGGAGGAAAAAAAGGCTGTGATCCAAGTATTTGAAATAAGCCATGTTGGGGACATCCCTGGTGGTTCAGTGATTAAGACTCTGTGCTTCCATTGCAGGGGGCATGGGTTTGATCCCTGGTTGGGGAACTAAGATCCTGCATGCTGCAGGGCGTAGACAAAAAAAAAAAAAAAAAAAAAAAGCCATGCTGTATTTTGTGCATGACCACAATAGAAAGCAATCCTTAGATATGTAAGGGCACAGGGATCATACCATCCGCATCCCCTTCTTGAAAAGACGGCTCCAGCTAACCAAGAGGTGCTGCAAAGGAGAGAGGGGAGTGAGGGAACCCATGGTTTGAAAGGAATCCTGGTTGCAACATGAGCCTAGCCCCAAAGTGAAAGTGAAAGTGTTGGTTGTGTCCGACTCTGGACTGTAGCCCACCAGGCTCCTCTGTCCATGGGATTCTCCAGACCAGAACGCAGGAGTGGGCAGCCTTTCCCTTCTCCAGGGGATCTTCCCAACCTAGGGATCGAACCCAGGTCTCCTGTGTTGCAGATGGATTCTTTACCATTTGAGCCATCTGGGAAGCCCCAAGCCTAGCTGTAAACCTAACCTGAACTCTGAACCTGGGAGGCTCGCTGGATTCTTTGCTGTCAGGGGAATTTTGCTGTCAAAGAGTCAGTGCTCCTTAAGCTGCTTCCTTCCTCAGCTGCTCACTTTCCTCTACCAGGAAATGTGTCTATTATGACACATCCTTTGCCCCCTCATACACGTAGAATCTAATACTTGGTTTGGCAAGCACTTGTGATTTGAATTTTGTTTATGCATTTGCATACAAAGCCCAGTCTATCTGGGGGCTATGACTCAGAGCTGAAAAATACATTTTCCCATTTCCACCAAGCAGGATACTTAATGAAATTTAAAGAGCTTTTTATTGTCATGCAAAGTCATGATTTTCTGCATCTTTAAAACTTGGATTAAATAATTTTATCCTACAAAAATAAAAGAATTGGTTTGTAGATAAATATATAAAGGTATACATTAGATGAAAAGAAAAAGAAACATCTTGAATGCTATCAATAGAAAATAGTTGAATAAAGGGTGGCATGGCCCTGTTTTTGGATATTATGTAACTATTCAAAAGGAGGAGTTTGATTTAGATGTAATGCTCTATGGGAAAAGCCACAAGAAAGCTAGTTGAAGAGAAATGTGTGTGGCATGACCTAGTTTTGTAAAATTGGAGAAAAAGCTTTTATTGGTGCGAAGATTTTCACTTGAGTGCATTACTGTGAACATAGAGAAGAATGTGGGCATTAAGCTGTTAACATTTATCCTCTTAGGAAGAGGTGGTGGTGGGAGTGAGGGTCATAGGGAGGGGAAATATTGTTGGGTTTTTCTTTGATACCTTCAGGATTTTGAGAGGAGGGCTTATGATAAAAGGCGATAAAAAGTATATATTGCTTTTTAGTTTGAAAGAAAAAATCCAATAAAGTAAATATTAAAGATAACTCATCCAGAATGACTTCCGTGTTTTGTTTTTGAAATTTATTTATTTATTATATATTTATTTTTGGCTGCACTGGTTTTTCGTTTCCGCGTGAGGGCTCTCTCTCGTTGCGGGGCGCGGGTTTCTGACTGCATGGCTTATTTTGCTGCAGGGCACAGGCTCTATGCTTTGTAGATTTGCCTGTTATGAAACTTTATCTAAATGACCATAGCGTAGAGGTGTCTGGCTTTTGCAATTCGTATAGTTGTCAAATTTTTTTCATGTTATGCCATGTATCACTACTTAACTCCTTTTATAGACAAACACTATTTCATTACATGGACATATCACTTTTGTTTATCCATTCATGAGTTAATTAGCATTTGCATTGTTTATACTTTTTTATCTATTTCTTGACTAATGCTGCTTTGAACATTCAAGGACAAGTTTTTCTGTGGACATAGTTTTGGATTCTTTTTGATATATATTTAGGATAGAATTGCTGAGTCTTATGGTAATTTAACATTTTTGGAAACTGCCCAAGCAGCTGTACCATTTTGCAATATCACAAGGGATGCAGGCGAAGTCTACTTTCTCCACACGCTTCCCACTGCTTGTTATTTTCTGTCGTTTATTTTAGCCATCCTGGTGTGTATGAAATAGTTTTGATTTACTTTTTCCTAACGACTTATCATGTTATTTTTAATGGTCTTTCAGCCATTTGTATTTCTTTTCTGAATAAATGTCTTTTTAAATCCTTTGCTCATTAAAAGAAAATTGGGTTATTTGTCTTTCCATTGTTGGAATGTAAGAGCTCTTCGTACATTTTAGATAGATATTCCTTAGTAGATATGTGATTTGCAAATTTTTTTTTCTCATTCTATGGTTTGTTGTTATTTTCTTGGTGGTATCACTTGAGAGTTTTTAATTTTGATGCAATACAATTTATCTGTTTTTTCTTATTTATGTTTGTGCTATTTTTTGGCCATGCCATGTGGCATGTGGAATCTTAGTTCCCTGAGCAGGGATCAAACCCACGTTCCCCGTGCATTGGTAGTGCACAGTCTTAACCATTGGACTGCCAGGGAAGTCTCTATGTTGGTGCTTTTTGTATTGTATTTGAGAGAGAGCGCCGAATCCTAACCACTAGACCACCAGGGATGTATTGTATTTGAGAAACCGTTACTTAATCCAAGGTCTTAAAAGGTCCCCTGTATTTCTTTTAAAAGTTTTATAGTTCTAGCTCTTACATGTAGGTCTCTGATTAATTTTGAATTGTTTTTTATACATGGCATGAGCTTGGAGTCAGACTTGGATTTGTTTTTATTTTGTTCTTGTTTTTTGCATGTGTATATCCTGTTGTCCCAGCAACATTATTGAAAACACCATTCTTTCCCATTCAGTTGTCTTGACACCCTTGTGAAAAAATCTGTTTATCGTAGATATATGAGCTTATTTCTGGACTCTCAATTAGATCCCATTGATCTGTATATCTCTTCTTATGCCAGTATTGCACTTTCTTGATTAATGTAGGTTCGAAATAAGTTTTGCAATTGGGAAGTGTGAGTCCTCCAAATTTCTATTTCTTTTTCAAGATTATTTGGTTATTCTGGGTCCCTTGCATCTCCATATGAATTTAGAATCAGTTTGTCAACTTCTACAAGGAAACCCAGTGGATTTTGATGGAGATTGCTTTGAATCTGTAGATTAGTTGGGGGAGTTTGGCCATCTTAACAATAGTAAGTGTTCCAATCCATGAACATAGGATGTCTATTTATTTAGATCTTCTTAATTTTCTTTCAGTGATTTTTCTTTTGTTGTTTTCCAAGTACAAGTCTTATACTTTTCTGATAAATTATTTCTAAAGTATTCTGTTTATGATGTTTTTTTATCATAATTGTCTTCTTAATTTCATTTTCAGATTGTTCATTGTTAGTGTATAGAAATACAGCTTTTTTTTTTTTTTTGTATATTGTATCCTGAACTTTGCTACATGCTTTAAATCTAATAGCTTTTATTTTTTTTGACATTTCTTAGGATTTTCTATATATGAGATCATGTCATCTCTGAATAGGGTTACTTTGTCCTCTACAATCTTGATGCCGTTATCTCCTTTGTCCAGGCTTATTTGCATTTAGTACAACATTGAATAGAGGTGATGAGGGCAGACATCTGTCTTGTTTTTAATTGTAGGAGGAAAGCATTCAGCCTTTCACTATTAAGTATGATGTTAGTGAAGGTTTTTATTAAGATGCTTTTTATTTTAAATTCTTTATTGAGGAAACTCCCTTTTATTTCTAGTTAATTGAGTGGGGTTTCCTTTTTAATAGTGAAAAGGTATTGGACATTTGTAAATTAACGACAAAAAGTGCCACTCTATTTAGGCCTGACGGGACATATAAAAAGTTGTACTTATTTAATGTATATAACTTGATGAACTTGAAGATACACACCTGTGAAGCCATCCCTATCTATACCATAAGCATACCCATTATTTCCATTGGCACATGTTTTTCTGCATTTGTTGAAATAATCATGTAGTTTTAATCCTTTATTTTTAAAAAAATGATGTATTTATTTTTGGTGGTGCTGGGTCTTTGCTGATGCAGGGCTTTCTCTAGCTGTGATGAGCAGGGGCTACTCTAGTTGCGGTGTGTGGCTTCTCATTGTAGTGGCTTCTCTGGTGGCAGACCGTGAACTCTAGGGTGTGCGTGTTGATATTTTACTAAAGATTTCTGCATCTAAATTTATAAGAGATATTGGTTTTTGGTTTTCTCTTGTGATGACTTTGTCTAGTTTTGATAAAACTGGCCCCATCGATTGAATTGGGAACCATTCTTTCCTTTGCAAACTTTTGGAAGAGTCTGTGGAAAGGGTTGCTAATTCTTTAAACAGTTGGTAGAATTTACCACTGAAGCCATTCTAGTCCTGGGCTTTACTTTGCGGGTAGTTTTTGGATTACTAATCCAGTCTCTTTATTTGTCATAGGTCTATTCTTTCTTAAGTCAATTTTAGCTGTTTGTATCTTTCTAGGAGTTTGTCCATTTCATCTGGGTTATGTAATTTGCTCCATACATTGTTAATTGTGTTCGTTTATAATCATTTCATTTTTGTAAGGTCATTACAAAAATGCTTCATTCCTGATTATAGTAATTTGAGCTTCTTTTGGTCTTTTCTTGGTCAGTCTAGCTAAATGTTTGTCAATTTTGTTGACCTTGTCAAAGAAGCAACTTTTGGTTTTACTAGTTTTCTTTATTATATTTCTATTTTTTAATTAATTAATGCTCTGATTTAATATTATTATCTCCTTCTTGCTTTAGGTTTGGTTTGCCCTTTTTTTAGTTTCTTAAGCTAGAAGGTTGTTGTTGACTCAAGATTTTAAAAAATTTTAACATAGGAATATAATGCTATAAATTTGCTTCTAAGCACTGCTTTAGTGTCATTCCAGAAGTTTTAATGTGCTATGTTTTGATTTTCAATCATATTGAAATATTTTCTAGTTTCCTTTGTGGTAATTTCTTCTTTTGACTTAATCGGTTCTTTCGGGGTGTGTTGATTAATTTCCACTCTTGTGGAATACCCCAAATTTCCTTCTGTCATTGACTTCTAATTTTATTCCATTGTGACTGGAAAGCATGTTTTCAATTTTGTAAAATTATTCATTTTCATTTTATGGCTTAATATATGGTCTGTTCTTCAGAATGTTCAATGTGTACTTTAGAAGATTTTATGTTTACTACAATGCTGTGTTACTTTACAGCAAAGTGAATCAATTATACATACATTCACTCTTTTTTAGATTCTTTTCCCATACACATCATTACAGAGTATTGAGTAGAGTTCCGTGTGCCATGCAATAGGTTGTAATTACCTATCTATTTTATACGTAGTAGTGTGCACCGGTGGCTCAGATGGTAAAGAATCCGCCTGCAAAGCGAGAGGCCTTGGTTCAATCCCTGGGCTGGGAAGATCCCCTGGAGGAGGGCGTGGCAACCTGCTCTAGTATCCTTGCCTGGAGAATCCCAAGGACAGAGGAGCCTGGTGGGCTACAGTCCACGGGGTCACAAAGAGTCGGACAGGACTGAGTGACTAACACACACAGCACAATATGTATGTGAATCCCAGTCTCCTGGTTTATCCCTCTTCTCCCTTCCCCCTGGTAATCATGTCTGTTTTCTATATCTGTGACTCTATTTCTGTTTTGCCAATAAGTTCATTTGTACCATTTTTTTTTTAAGATTAACACATACAAGTGCTATCATATATTTGTCTTTCTACAAATATGATAACCCAGAGATTATCGTACTGACTTAACTCATGATTATGATAATCTATGGGTCCATCCATGTTACTGCAAATGGCATTATTTCATTCTTTTTTTGTGTGTGTGTGTGTGCTTGAGTAATAGTCCATTGTATATATATGTACCATATTTTTCTTTATCCATTCCTCTATCAATAGACTTTTAGGTTACTTCCAGGTCCTGGCTATTGCAAATTGTGCTGCAGTGAGCACTTGGGTGCACGTATCTCTTCGAGTTATGGTTTTCTCCAGATAATATGCCCAGGAGTGGGATTGCTAGATCATACGGTAGCTCTATTTTTAGGTTTTAAAGGAACCTCCATACTGTTCTCCATAGTGGCTGCACCAATTTACATTCCCACCAACAGTGCAGGAGGCCCCCTTCTCTCCTCACTGATCTACTTTTTCGTGATGTCGCATTGATGTTCAGTGGCTAAGTCGTGCCGACTCTTTTGCGACCCTGCGGACTGTAGCCCGCCAGGTTCCTCCGTCCATGGGATTTCCCAGGCAAGAACACTGGAGTGGGTTGCCATTTCTCTCTCCTGGGGATCTTCCCGACCCAGGAATCAAATTAGGATCTCCTGCATTGGCAGGCGATTTTTTTTTACCAGTGAGCCACCAGGGAAGCCCGTTATAATGAATAGCATATGGTATTTTTCCTTAAGGGCTTGCAGTTCTTGATGCTATTGATTCAGTCCAACCAATGACTCCTCTGTGCCAGGTGCTCTTAGACTGTGGCGCAAATGCTAATAACAAGATTATCAACTATTCCTCAATTTAAACAAATTACAAAATCTCTGCCTTCATGCAACTATATCTCACATAAAAGATATCAACTGTGTTAGCAAATAAGATCATCTCAAATACTATTATTAAACTATTTTGGGCTTCCCTCATGGCTCAGACTGCAAAGAATCTGCTTGTAATGTAGGAGACTCGGTTTTGTTTCTTTACTGCTGTAAAGAAAATAAGGTAATGGGATAGCAACAGACTGAGGGGGGAGGACACTCAGAGGAGGTGACATTTGAGCAGAGTTCTGAGGAATGAGAAAGAGACACCCACAGAAAGATTCAGGTAAAGAGTCTTCCCATCAGAGGAATACCAAATATAAAGTCCTTGAGGCAGAAAGGCGCTAATCTGAGGGACCCAAAGGCCAGAGGGACCAGCCCATCCTGAATGAGGTTGAAGAGAAGTGGGAATCAGATCATGTGGGGCTTTGTAGGCTGTGGTAAGGAGGGTGAATTTTATTCCAGTTGCACTCAGGACCCTATGGAGAGTCTTAAGCATGTGGTTGATTTATGATTACATTTTGAGATGTTTTCTCTGGCTGATGTGTTAAACTGTTAGGGGCGCTGTACAATAACCAAGGGCAAGAGGGAAAATAGAGCAGCAGAGAGGCTGCAGCAGTCACCTAAGGAGAAGGGAAAGTGGTTTGGACTAGTGTTTGAGCAGAGGAGACGGTGAAAAGAGGTTGCATTCAGTGAGACTTGGGTGAACATTCAGTAAGAGCCTGCAGGACTTGCTGATGGATTGGATGCAAGTGGAAGAGGAAACAAAGGAATCAGGGATAACTCACATTTTTGGTCTGGGCATCCAGGAGGCTGGTGAGATAAAGCTTTTAAAGGAAAAAAAATGGTCCTGCGTTACTACTTTGTAAAGTTAACTCATTCAATGTTGGGTATATCACATAACTGAAATTAGATAAAAATTCTCAACAAAATATTGTGAGGGAATCCATAAAGATTTTAATTATTACTTCTGCCTGGTGGGACTCAGCATGGCTCTCCTCCCTTTTTCTATTTCTCTGTATTTTCTAAGTCTCTTGAGATGAGCGTATATTATTTATTAATGTAACAAAGTCAATTTTATAAAATGAGACAAAAATGGAAGAATATAGCTGCAAAGACTTCCTGGAGGAGGCGAAGAATTGGTAAGATTTGTCTGGCTATGTTTCTTACCACAGAGCATCATGCAAAGAGCAGAAAAATGAAGCTCTTTTTTCAAGTAGCTGTTTGTTGAATCGAAAATGACAGCTTTGTAAGGGTGATTTGAATTTCCATCTGTCCAAATGTTAAATAGAAATATAAGGAGTAGATTGGTTACTTTGGCTTCACGTTAAAACCTGTAGACTCAGGGCAGTTCATAAATATAAGTTGTCAGAGAACAGATCTAAGAATTAAAATTCTCAGTCCTTATTTGAGATGAATCTCCTAGTGTCGTTTTTGCTATTGTGAATAAATTCACCTATGTTTGGATTTGGTAGCTATGTGCTCAGTATTTATTATTTTATGCCGGAGTAATCTTAATTAACTAAAGTTCTGTTGGCTATATATGCTAATTGTTCAACATATTGTGTATGGTAATCTTTCAGTAGTGTCCGATTCTTTGCCACCCCATGGACTGTAGCCCATCAGACTCCTCTGTCCATGGAATTCTTCAGGCAAGAATACCGGAGTGAGTAGCCATTCCCTTCTGCAGGAGATCTTCCTGACCCAGGGATTGAACCCAGGTCTCTTACATTGCAGACAGATTCTTCACCATTTAAGTCACCAGGGAAGCCCTGTTCAACATATTAGGTCCTTTAAAATTTCCACTTAATGAAATAATTATGTGTAATTGTTTGTGATTAATTAGAGAGCAACAAAGATATTTATTGGTTTATATGCATATTTGATGCAATGTGCATATACTTGCAATGGCTTGAAGGTGGTAGAGCAATTTCTTATAACTTTCAAGAATTGCCTTAAGGTACATTTTGGAAAGCTTAAACAGAGTATGGCACTGCTGTGATTTCTGAGCATTTTATTCCTGCTCACAAGCAGAGCATTTGTGAAATCAGCATTTCTTGTAATAGGATTGGGTTGTAAATTGTGGTGCCATCTGCAAATAAACTAATAACATATGAGGCACTGCCAGTTTTTATGCCTTATAATTTGGGATGATTCTCATCACAACTGTGATTGGTTCTATTGTGAAAGCAAGAGGAATGAGTAGATTGCAGTCTCATTTCCCTCTAGACGGCAGTCTAGACAACAAAATTTATGTTGGGGGAAGATTTAGCTTCCTTACACAGAGAAATAATAACCTAAAATACATTTCTTCCAAATTGCATTTTCTTTTCATTTCTAAAGAAATATTCCCTCCATGGAGCTTCTAATGCATGGACACATTTCTGAAATTTATGGTAGTGAATTAAATTAAAATTTCCTCTATCAGCGTCTGCCAATTTCCTGTTCCAAATAAAATCTGCTGTGTTTGGGAGACATAGGAGTCTATAAAACTGTTTTTGTTGTATCTCCATTGAGTTAGAACAAGAGCACAAAATAGGAATTTTCCTATTTGCTAAAATAAAAATTCAAATAAAAATAAAAATAGACAGATCCCATCTTGTTCTATTTTCTTGCTGCTCTTAAGGTTTTCAATGATTTTTCCTATCACCAGACATTAGGGGCAGAATGAGAGTTTAGGAAATGAATTTCAGACAATGGTTAAATGTCTATGGAATATAAAGTAACAACTTTTTTTTTTTTCTCTCCAAGTTCTCATGATATCTTTTTTGCTTACATCAGATAATTATGTGTGAGTGTGTGTGTATGGTACATATGTTAGTTTAAAACAGTTACGCTTCTATTTTATTCCTTATTTTACCTCTGAAAATTTATCATTGGAATTGTTTTCAGCTGTTAATCAGGAATATCAGTATATCGCTAGGGTTGCTCTGGACCGAAGAAGTTGATAGTTGTATCTCTCTGAAGTTTTGAGACAATGTCTTACTATAAGGGCTAGTAGAGACTTGAAGTCTCCATGGGCAGAATAATAATCTGATGTATCTTCAAACCAGTATTCTTGAGATATTTGATCTGAAGTTATTTAGAGGGGAGGTTGAACGCTCTGTGGAGAAAGGAGGACACTTGGGACCCCTTGTTTATTTAGCTCCGGCCCTGGACTTGCACATCACACTCTGTATAACAAAGATCTCATTGTTGTTCAGTCTCTCAGTCTTGTCCGACTCTTTGCAACCCCTGAACTGCAGCAGGCTTCCCTGTCCTTCACTGCCTCTCCGAACTTGTTCAAACTTGTGTCCACTGAGTCAGTGATCCCATCCAACCATCTCACCCTCTGTTGTCCCCTTTCTGCTTCCTTCTCTTTCCCAGGATCAAGGGCTTTTCCAATGAGTTGGCTCTTTGGTGGTCAAAGGACTTGAGCTCCTGCTTCAGTATCAGTTCTTCCAATGAGTAGTCAGGGTTGACTTCCTTTAGGATTGACTGGTGGGATCTCCTTGCAGTCCAAGGGACTCTCAAGAGTCTTCTCCTGCACCACAATTCAAAAGCATCAATTCTTCAGCTTTCAGCCTTCTTTATGGTCCAACTATCACATCCTTACGTGACTATTGGAAAAACCATAGCTTTGACTTATATGGACCTTTCTGGTGGCTCAGAGGTTAAAGCCTCTGCCTCCAATGCAGGAGACCCAGGTTCGATCCCTGGGTTGGGAAGATCCCCTGGAGAAGGAAATGGTAACCCACTCCAGTATTCTTGCCTGGAGAATCCCATGAACGGAGGAGCCTGGTAGGCTACAGTCCACAGGGTTGCAAAGAGTTGGACACAACTTCACTTTCACTTTCACTTTGTTGGCAAAGTGATGTCTCTGCTTTTTACTACACTGTTTGGGTTTGTCATAGCTTTTCTTCCAAGGAGAAAGTGTCTTTTAATTTTGTGGCTGCAGTCACCATCCACAGAGATTTTGGAGCCCAAGAAAAAAAATATTGTTTATATGTCCAATTTAAACCCTAATTTTTGTGTTAAAAACTTCCATTTAATTTATAAGAATTCTTGGAATCTTTTTAGGTAGGAGAACTCTACATAAAATCAATGCTTAGCTTATGCAAAAAGAAAGAAAAAAATTGTTATCAGAGAATATTATTTTCATACCTTAAGCAAAAAGGATAATTTGGATTTGGAATATTCACTTTTTGTTAAGCATAAAAACCATATATCAGACCTAAATTTAAAAAAGTAACTCGTATAATTACAACCTAAGCTAGATATTTAGGGGATAAGATAAAATGATAAAATAAAGTATATTTACATTTAACTATATGTTAATATATTTAATGTATATTGAATATAGTTAATATTTTATGAAATGTTTATGTATTCATACATTTTGTGCTACACGATGCAGCTGGAATTACGTAGAGTATCCTGTGTTTATTATTTACTATAATTGCTGTTCATCTGAAAGAGCTGAAGATCGGAATTGCATAGGAAGTAAATATTTCATATTTTCTCTGGGTGGATGTGGGCAAAGCTTCCTATGGTTGCCATCTCAATAATTGCCACGGTGTGGCAGCAGAGGCCTGCTCACACCCGGGCCTGGGCCGTGTTCAGCATGGCACGCCTCAGTTTCCTAGGAGCTAGAAAGCGGTAATTATGTGGATGCTGAGTTGCAAGGGAGGACGTTTATTTAGGGTAAGTCCCTCAAAATATTACTAATATAGTATTGTGTAATCATCGTAGTATTGATGCATGCATCATGGAGGGTTATTTCCTTTTAGTTTCTTTTTTTTTCCCCCAAATAAACACATTCTCCCATCTGTGTGGGCAACTGTGCCTTTACAAGTAATCATTTAATCTCAGATCTACTATGGTATGAGCCAAGATATTGTCAAATATTAAACAAACACAATATGAGCAACATAGCCCCTCAGAGATGCCATACATGACTATTTAAGAAACAGAAGCAGTGTCAGTTTCTTTGTGAATGCTTTCTTATTCATGGCAACAGCACCACTTCCTAAGAGCATGTGATACTGAAGGAATTTACTGAGATGTGTGATAGCTATGGAGCTGCCGGATCTCACGTGCTGTTCCCATTATGCCTGCTGAAGCCCAGAGATGGTTAAGATGCAGACCTTTTCCAACTTGAGCTAGTAACACAAGTCACAGTTGAAATGGCTTGTGCTTTGATAAACAAACAATTGTGGGATCGGGCCTCGCATTAAAGACTATTTAAGAAGCACCCAGACCTGCTTCAGGAACCTTCTGCTCATACACTGTCCCCAAACAGTGGTTCATGATCCTTGAAATCTCAGATATCAGTAACTCCTTAGCGTCCTTCTGGGGAGTAGAGTGTTTTAACTGGGTCACATTTAGTTATCCAATTTCAGTTATTTGCCCATCCCTAAGGACATGTATCTGGAGGGGGCATGGCGACCCACTCCAGTCTTCTTGCCTGGAGAATTCCATGGACAGAGGAGCCGGCGGGCTGCGGTCTGTAGAGCCGCATGGAGTTGGACAGGACTGAAGGGACTCAGCACGCGTGCACACGAGGACGTGCTGGAGTGTGCCAAGTGTGTGGCAAAGCATAGGACGTCTCCCTGAAGAGCCACGTTTGCTCCTTGAGTACTAGAACACAGGACTGTTAAGTTCTTACAGGTAGATCTGAAATAAGATGCACCATTCACATAAGCCTTAAGATGAAACATGCATTTTCAATTAATTTCCTGCTGGCAGTGGACTGTTGCACTGCACATCTTTCAGGCATTCTGCGGCCATGTATTTTCTGTCTTCTATCTGAGGAAGAGAGAGTAAATGGAGGTTAGAAAATTTTAAAAGCGCTAATCAATTAGCTTGGATTTATTCAAAGTTAACACTCACCTGTTATCTATCGTAGCGTTAACTGTGGCCCTGAAACCCCGAGGAGTGGGTTTCGAATGGCAGGCTGTTGTCTAGGAGGAGGGGACCTTGCATAGCCCCACTTGGGTACCACACTGGCAGTCTTTGGACAGAAGAAGGGCACTGGCTGCCTGAAGAGCTTCAAAGGCATCATCTCAATCTGCTCAAGAAACACCTGCGGCTCCCCTAAGTCTCTGCCTGCCAAGGCAGAAGTCTCGAGAGACGTGGGTTCGATCCCTGAGTGGGGTAGATCCCCTGGAGAAGGAAATGGCAACCTGTTCCAGCATTATTGCCTGGGAAATCACATGGACACAGTGGCCTGGTGGGCTACAGTTCTTGGGGGTTGCAAAGAGTCGGACACGACTGAGCAACTAACACACACATGCTCCTAAGTCTCTAGGGTTATGTCTCTGATTTTTTTTTTTTTTACCCCCTTAGTTTGGTTTCTGTGATTAAGTTACTGCCAAGTGCAAAAGAACCCAGACCATCTTACATGTAGGTACTTAGCATCTGGATGCCTACATTCTAGATCTTGCTCATTAGGACTGTCTTGCTCAAGTCCTACCTCTTAGCATCAGAGACGGTTTGGATATTCTGGTACATATTCTGAAGCCTTCCAAGCTTTCCTTCTGAACTCCTCCCTTTGGCCCTCTGGGTCCTTCATGATCTGGCTCCTGGCTGCTCTTCATTTCCCAACGGTTCTCAGACACTCATGGTGATCCAGCCTCACCATCATCCATGCCGTTCCTCAAACATTTCCAGCCATTCTTATCTCAGGATCTTTCCCTTGCTTTTATTCTTCTAGGAATGCTCACCCCATAGACATCGGTTTGTCTGGCTCGTGTCATCCGTGCCCTCTCTCAGACGTTCTTACTGCTCCTTGGTGGGTGTGATTCCCCCTCCTGCCCCTCCTGACAGCCCCCGCCGCTCTCTGCGCCCTACTTGGGTTTGTCACTGCTGTCATGTAACATCGTTATCCCTTCCTCTGTTTATTGTCTGCCTTACCCTTTTCTCCCACCAGACTGCAGGGCACTTCACTGTTCATTCAACATCACATCACCAGAACTCAACAGTGCCTGGTTTACGGTCAGGGTTCAGAACGAGTCTGTTGTGTGAGTGGCCACGCTCTGTCATTTGTTGTCATTCTTGTTCAGTTGCCCAGGTGTGTCCGACTCTTTGCAACCCCATGGACTGCAGCACACCAGGCCTCCCTCTCCCTCACCATCTCCTGAAGTTTGCCCAAGTTTTTGTCCATCACACCAGTGATGCCACCCAGCCATCTCATCCTCTGATGCCCTCTTCTGTTCCTGCCCTCAATCTTTCCCAGAATCAGGGACTTTTCCAATGAGTCAGCTGTTTGCATCAGGTGACCAAAATAGTGGAGTTTCAACTTTAGCATCAGTCCTTCCAATGAGTTTTCAGGGTTGATTTCCCTTAAGATTGACTGGTTTGATCTCCTTGCTGTCCAAGGGACTCTCAGAAGTCTTCTCCAGCACCACAGTTCAAAGGCATCAGTTCTTCAGTGCTTGGCCTTCTTTGCTTATTTTACAGATCCTATAACCAGGGTCTGATGGGGTGCATGAGGCCAGGGGCTAGAGCAGCAGAACCTAGTGAGTGGCAGAACCGGGAGCGTCACCCTTTGACTGGTCTCTCCAGGTTGACCATCTTCATTTCTGATGTGACAGTTCCTCTTATCTGTACTTTGGCATCTCACACCTGACTAAGACCTGCCTTGTCTTATTCTTGAGTTGCTTCCTGTGTGGGTCATGTCTCCATAACTAGGTTATAAGCGCCTGGAGGGCAGGTATGGTAACCTTTCTTTGGTATCTATAGTGTCTAGCACAGTGCCAGGAACCCGAAAGATGAATCATAATTTTTGTTATTGTTAGAGATTTATTTGTTTTTGGCTGTGCTGGATCTTTGTTGCTGCCTGTGGCCTTTCTCCAGCTGTAGCGAGCAGAGGCTACTTTTTAGTAGTGGTGTGTGGGCTTCCCCTTGCAGTGGTTTTCTTGTTGCAGGGCACAAGCTCTAGGTATGCAGGCTTCAGAGACTGTGGCGCACAGACTTTCTTGCTCTGCAACATGTGGGATCTTCCCGGACCAGGGATCAAACCTGTGTCCCCTGTATTGACAGGCAGATTCTTTACCACTGAGCTGCCAGGGAAGCCCAGATGATAAATTCTTATTAAAGTCCTACTTAAAAAAAAAAAGTAAACAATATTATCTGGGGCGGGGGGACATGAAACATCTATGTATTGAAGCTGGTGGGTAGTTTCTTGAATCAGGAATCCTAAAAGCTTTCTATGATTCTTAAGAGACAGTCTGCCTGCTCCTGACCCAGCCAGACCTCATCAGTCTATAAATTTTGGAAAGAGCAAAAGACCGGGTTGCCTCCCTTGGCATTTTCATATCAGAAAGAAATATTTACTCTGGCAAATAAAGGGTCCCCAAAGGCCACAGAGCAGTTACCAGAGCTGGGTTTTAGAAATGGCTGGCTGGTTTTATTACCAGTTAATAGCATTTGTATTTGTGCTTTTGCAAATAACCATGAGAAGTTAATTGTCAGGCATGGACAGTGTGAGAAAATTATGGTCAAGGTCCTAGGAAACTGGCTGGGGATGAGGACTACAATTCAGTAATTGCATCAAGTGTATGAAGATGAAGGGGAAAGGTTTATACGGGGTGTGTGCTGCTCAAGAAGAATAGGGTGAGTGGTGCTGGGTGCCGAAGCACCTCCTCTTTGTACCACACTCACATCTACACGGGCTTGGAAAGCATCTTCTTTATGGAGAATTACCCCTTTCATTCATCCAGCAAATTGTGTTTTCATGAGTGCCTGTGGAAATCCTAAGTCCTGGGTCTCTGAGAAACACTTTGAGCGATTAAGAGGAATGAGGATGTATGAGTTTGGATCTTGCATCTACTAGTTACTTGCTCTAAGATCCTGGGCAAGTGATTTATTTATTTATTTTTAAAAAAAATTTGGAGAGAGAAAATTTTATTTAATGTATTTAAAAAAAGTTTATTGAAGTATAGTTGAATTATACTGCATTCCTAAGGGAAACTTTTCCTCCTTAAGTTCATCATACTTTATTTGTATTGTTTCAGCTCTGGTTGTAACCAAAGCAGTCATGTTGTGTTTAATTTCTGCTGTATATGGGCAAGTATTTAAGCTGTCTCTAAGCCTGCTTTCTTATCTGTTAGGTGGAAACAAAAATGGTATCAAGTGCAAAGATTTTTGTTGAGATTAAGCGAGGAGCTGTAGGGGAAGTGCTTATCTGGCAAGCAGAGAAGACTCAATACGTTTTATTTATTAATTTTTAGATTTAAAGTTTTTATTGGAGTAGAGTTGATTTAGAATGTTGTTTAGTCTCAGGTGTAAAGCAAAGTGAGCCAGTTATACGTACACACATATCCACTTTTTAAAATAGTTTTTTCTCATATAGGTCATTACAGGATATTGACTAGAGTTCCCTGTGAGATACAGTAGATCCTTATTAGTTATCTATTCTATATATAGGAGTGTGTATATGCCAATCTCAATGTCCCATTTATCCCTCCCTAACTTCCCTCCCTGGTAACTGTAAGACTGATTTCTACATCTGTGACTCTATTTCTGTTTTGTAAATAAGTTCATTTGTATAATTTTTTTAAAAAAGATTCCACATAGAAGTGATATTTTTCCTTCTCTGACTTACATCACTCAGTATGACAGTCTCCATGCACATCCATCTTGCTGCAAATGACATTATTTTGTTCTTTTTTTATGACTGAGTAATATTCCATTGTGTATATGTATCACATCTTCTTTATCCACTCCTCTGTTGATGGACTCAATGCATTAAAAAATTTTTTTAAATTTATGTTTGGCTGTGCTGGGCCTTCATTGCTGATCGAGCTCTTCTGCAGCTACAGCAAGCCAGGCCTGCTCTTCGTTGCAGGGGCAGACTTCTTGCTGCAGCTCCTCTTGCTGCAGCGTGCAGGCTCCAGGGAGTGGGCTTCGGTGCGTGCGGCACACCGTCTCAGCACTGGTGGCGCACGGGCTTAGTTGCCCCATGGCACGTGGAATCTTCCTGGGCCAGGGATTGAACCTGAGTCCCCTGCATTTGCAGGCTGATTCTTGTCCACTGTGCCACCAGGGAAGTATGACTTAATGCATTTTAAATAAGTAAAGATATATTCTTGAGTAAAGAAGGGAGGATCCAGCCCAGCCACAGACTTTCCTGTCTTCAAAACTGCCCTGCTTATCCACCCCCGGAGGAATGAGCCAAAATTCTTTGGGATATTGGTTTACTCCTTGGTTAGCCAGCCTGCAGATTTATTTTCCCTAGCCATTTCAGGCTGTGTGCTTACTGAGGCCAAGTTACTTGGCTTTAAGATGTGTATGGAGCTTGTACAAATGGCCAAAGCTACCCAGGCCCCAAAGCCATCTGCTCTCACCAAATCCTTGGAAAATGAAAATGGTCATGATCCCATTAAAGGTCCATCTAGTCAAAGCTATGGTTTTTCCAGTAGTCATGTATGGATGTGAGGGTTGGACTATAAAGAAAGCTGAGCGCCAAATAATTGATGCTTTTGAACTGTGGTATTGGAGAAGACTCTTGAGGGTTCCTTGGACTGCAAGGAGATCCAACCAGTCCATCCTAAAGGAGATCAGTCCTGAATATTCATTGGAAGGACTGATGCTGAAGCTGAAACTCCAATACTTTGGCCACCTCATGCGAAGAGTTGACTCATTGGAAACGACCCTGATGCTGGGAGGGGTTGGGGGCAGGAGGAGAAGGGGACGACAGAGGATGAGATGGTTGGATGGCATCACTGACATGATGAACATGGGTTTGAGTAGGCTCTGGGAGTTGGTGATGGACAGGGAGGCCTGGCGTGCTGCAGTCCATGGGGTCACAAAGAGTCGGACACGACTGAATGACTGAGCTGAACTGATGATGACAAGAGTGGCCATCTTTTCTTACCTTAGGGAGAGCAGACCCCAAACTGATTCTTATCATGAGATTCCGGGGACAGAAGGGAATTTAGGCTTGCAGTTGTATAGTGAGCTGCAAGCTGAACTCTTTGAAGGCAGATTCCACACGTGATTTCTTTATGTAAAGTATCTCCTGTAAGTGAAAGTATTCAAGGATATAAATTTGGGCAGTAGAGACTATCTTCTTGTAAGACTGGATGCATTGATGGGAGTGGAGCCAGGCATTGGCCCACTGGAAAAAATACGCTGTCTCTATCTCTGGGTACCTCTGCTGGGTGACAAGTTCTTACAGATACAAAGCAAGTGGGGGCATGTCAGGGACTGCGCCTCGTGGGGACTGTAAGTGGCTGAGACTGTTACCATACGCTTTTCTCAATTCAAATAATTCACAGGAGGGTGAAAACACAGAAGTTACTATGAAATTACCAGTTTTTTCCCCCTAAACTTAATTTCTGACAAGGAGGCAGATGGGTTCTGGAGTCTGTTCTTCATCTCTGGAGATGGCCAGTAGGTGGCACCAGGGCTTGGTTCTTAATGGACCCTGGGCACACCAAAGAGAAGAAAACGCTTATTGTAGCTCCAGTCTTGGCTTTTGGCTGAAACTCTGTTTCCTGGGAGATCTGAACAAAAATCCTGGCCTTGGCATTCTTTCGGGTTAAATTCTCTTCTCGTTTCATCTAAGAATTGTGTTTCTTATCATGGTGCCCGACATTATCACTTAGTGATTCTCCATTGGAGAGTCACGTCACTTCCGATGTTTTCTCGGTACCTACACTAACATGAAAATAGAATGAAGCTTGGAGAGGAATGCTGAACGAATGAGATTGGAACTCTCTAGCAACTTGTGTGGAAAAAAGTAGTAGAGATCATGTTATTTGGGAAAATGGTAGATGTTTTGGATTATCTACTTTTTTTTCCCTTTCCCTCTTGCTGTTGTCAGCCCAGACACTAATAGAGCTGATGCCAGAGATCCCAGCACTTTCTATCAGGCAGTGATTACACTTCAGGGCTGATCACCTACCAAGAGTAATACAAAAATAACCATCACAACATAAAAACTGTCTTTGGTGTTTGCTTCCTTGTCCCAGCACTGGGCTGAGCATATGACACTCATCATCTCGTTTAATTTTCTCAGTCATCTTCTGGGTTATGTACTTGATGATACCATTTTTCAGGTCAGAAAACTGAAGTTGAGGTTCAGTAATTTGCCCCCAAATCATTCAGCTGGTGAAGAGAAGAGCAGGGGCTGAAAGCCAGGAAGTTGGACTCCCGGTCTGAGTGGTTGTTCACTGTGCCCACTGAAATGGCCGGTGGTGTGGGGGGCAACTGGGCCCCCTGGAGGCAGTGCTTGGTGGTCCCAGGTAGCCTGCTGTGCTGAGGGCACACAGGCTCAGAGATGTGGGAGTCACTTAAAGTTCTCTGGGGCCTCAGCACTGTGCCAAGTCCCATGGCTTTTTGCAGCAAAGCACAAAGAACCCACGTTCTGAGACTTCACCATCTGAGCTCTGCTTCCCTCACTTTCCCTCTTGATTGTTACTCTCCAGGCACCTTTCTGCCACAGGGCCTTTGCACCTGCTGACCCTCTGACCGGAGTTCTCATCCCTCAAATTCTCACAGGGCTGGCTGTTTTTCCTCAGGAATCAGCGCAGACATGACCTCCTCTGAGAGTCTCTTCCTCACAACATCATTTAATGAGGTTTCTCTGCCTCAGGTCCCCCTGGTCCACGACTTTCGCTCACTCCATTCACTGCCTTTGTGATGACTGGTAGTTGTCTTCTCACTTGGTCGGTCAGTTGGCTTCCCTGGTGTCATGCGTTTTGCCTCCTCAAATGTAAGCTGTGTGAGGCAGGAGTCCTGACATTCTGATTCACTGCTGTGTTCCTAGAATCTAGAATGTTCCAGATATAGAGGAGGTATTTAATAGGCATTTATTGGATGAACATGATGGGAAGATGTAATAAAGCCACTGGAGTTGTGGTCCCACTTGTCAGGAAGCTGGCAGTACAGCTAGAGAGTCCAGGCTGACAGGCAACAACCAAAGGTCAATCCACAGCCAGGCTGAGGCAGCCCGGAATAGTGGTTGAAAAAATGGACTTTGAGGCTTAACTGCCTGGGTTTAAATCTTGACTCTGGCACCCACTAGCTGTGTGACCTTGGCCAAATTATTTAGTTCTTTTATGCCTCATTTTCCTCATCAGTAAGTTGAAGATTAATAATCCTATCATTAATAATCACAATACCTCATGGGCTTCTAATGAGGATTAAATGAGTTAATGTATGTGGTGTGCTTAGAATGGTGCCTGGCACACCGTGCTCTATACATATTTGTTAAATAAATACGTATAATCGAATAAAAACCTGTGGCTTCAGGAATTTGTGAAAATGATGTGTTGGTGTTGGGAAAGGCCCTGCTTCTTGTAGGGGCCAGATTCAGAATCAGGGAGTGAGCAGAGCCGGAGGGATGCTTACGTTTCCTCTGGGCCCTAATTTCTGCATGGTTAAGTACTCAAGAAATATTTGTTGAGCATGAGCAAAAATGGTTGATAAACAATCTCTCCCACTTTCTGTCCTCTATCCCCTCAAATATTCCAGGAATTCTCTATGTATAATGGGATTTTGAACATAACACTGTTTGGATTTAACATGTACAGTGATGCTTTAAAAAGAAGGATAGAGGATAGACTCGCAATCTCTTCCCCCTCTAAGTGAAAGTCGCTCAGTCGTGTCCGACTCTTTGCGACACCATGGACTATCTAGTCCATGAAATTCTCCAGGCCAGAATACTGGAGTGGGTGCAAGGTCTTTCCTGTCCCATTTGAGACTCAGACTCTGAGGGGAGCCTCAGCTGGCTCTGGGATGATTCTGCTTGGGAGAAGTGCAAATCCCTCACTCTCTACCCTCAATTAAATTCAACCAGTGTACATAATAAAGGACAGAAACAGTATGAACCTAACAGAAGCAGAAGATATTAAGAAGAGGTGGCAAGAATACATAGAAGAACTTTACAAAAAAGATCTTAATGACCCAAATAACCACAATGATGTGATCACTCACCTAGAGCCAGACATCCTGGAATGCAAAGTCAAGTGGGCCTTAGGAAGCATCACTATAAACAAAGTTAGTGGAGGTGATGGAATTCCAGCTGAGCTATTTAAAATCCTAGAAGATGATGCTGTGAAAATGCTGTACTCAATATGCCAGCAAATTTGGAAAACTCAGCAGTGGCCACAGGACTGGAAAAGTCAGTTTTTCATTCCAATCCCAAAGAAAAGCAATACCAAAGAATGTCCAAACTATTGCACAATTGCACTCATCTCACACACTAGCAAAGTAATGTTCAAAATTCTCCAAGCCAGGCTTCAACAGTACATGAACTGAGAACTTCTAGATGTTCAAGTTGGATTTAGAAAAGGCAGAGGAACCAGAGATCAAATTGCCAACATCTGTTGAGTCATCAAACAGGCAAGAGAGTTGCAGAAAAACATCTACTTCTGCTTTATTGACTATGCCAAAGCCTTTGACTGTGTGGATCACAACAAACTGTGGAAAATTCTTAAAGAGATGGGAATACCAGACCACCTGACCTACCTCCAAAGAAAGCTGTATGCAGGTCAAGAAGCAACAGTTAGAACCTTACATGGAACAACAGACTGGTTCCAAATTGGGAAAGGAGTAATGTCAAGGCTGTATATTGTCACCCTACTTATTTAACTTATATGCAGAATACATCATGCAAAATGCCAGGCTGGATGAAGCACAAGCTGGAATCAAGATTGCTGGGAGAAATATCAATAACGTCAGATATGCAGATGACACCACCCTAATGGCAGAAAGCGAAGAGGAACTAAAGAGCCTCTTGATGAAGGTGAAGGAGGAGAGTGAAAAAGCTGGCTTAAAAGTCAACATTCAAAAAATGAAGGTCATGGCATCTGATCCCATCACTTCATGGCAAATAGATGGGGTAACAATGGAAACAGTGAGAGACTTTATTTTCTTGGGCAGCAAAATCATAGCAGATGCTTACTGCAGTCATGAAATTAAAAGATACTTGATCCTTGGAAGAAACACTGTGGGAAACCTAGATAGAGTATTGAAAAGCAGAGACATTACTTTGCCAACAAAGGTCCATCTAGTCAAAGCTATGGTTTTTCCAGTAGTCATATACAGATGTGAGAGTTGGACCATAAGGAAGGCTGAGCGCCAAAGAATTGGTGCTTTTGAACTGTGGTGTTTGAGAAGACTCTTGATGGTCCCTTGGCCTGCAAGGAGATCAAACGAGTTAATCCTAAAGGAAATCAATCCTGAATATTCATTAGAAGGACTGATGCTGAAGCTGAAGCTCCAATACTTTGGCCACCTGATGCGAAGAGCCGGCTCATTAAAATAACCCTGATGCTGGGAAAGATTGAAGGCGGGAGGAGAAGGGGATGACAGAGGATGAGCTGGTTGGATGGTGTCACTGACTCAATGGACATGAGTTTGTGCAAGCTCTGGGAGATGGTGAAGGGCAGGGAAGCCTGGTGTGCTGCGGACCATGGGGTTGCAGAGAGTTGGACATCACTGAGCAACTGAGCAACAACAACAACAACAAATGTGCATTGAGCACTAACTTAGTGCAAGGCAGACAAGCAGACTGTAGAGGAGGTAATAAAAATGAAATCCCTGACAGCACGAGCATCTGGAGGGTTCACGTTAAAGTTGGTCCAGGGAGGGAGGTTCAAGAGGGAGGGGACATACGTATACCTATGGCTGATTCATGTTGATATATGGCAAAAACCAATACAATATTGTAAAGCAATTATCCTCCAATTAAAAATAAATAAATTTAAATAAATTTGGAAAAGAAACAAAGACCGAACAAACAAAATTTTCCTCCAGAGCCTGAAGTGCAGTGTGTAGGGAACACAGGGCACCAGAGCAGGGGCAGAGAGAGGAACAGACAAAAGCCATTGTCACAGGATTAGACTTCTTGCCACAGAGTAACATGGGCTCACAGGCAGCCCCCAGTGGCTCTTGCTCTGAGCATCTGATAATAGCAACCACATTGAAAACAAAATAAGACACTCATTTTTATATCAGAGGAGGGTGATTTTTGGAGAAGGGGTTTGTGCATTTTCAACAAGGTGGGAGATAAATGGAAAGAAGCCTCTTTCAGCTCTAAAGAGAACATCAAAGCTTCTCTATTGATCGAAGGGAAATAATTACAATGACATCACAAGAAGAATCAATGAACTCCCAACGTAGACGTCTGGGTCTGATTTATGAAATCTCACCCATTCCCAACACATGGCCTTGAGACATGGAGGCAAATAATAACATTTAATTAAAACACATAAAACAGAAGCGTCAGTGACAGCACATGTCAAAGTCAATAAAATGCTAATTTCTAAAGATTGTGCTTGCTTGGGGTCCGGAGGGTCAGCAGCAAGGAATTCCACAACAAAGAGCCTTTGTGAAAGGAAGCAGTCTTCTATTTCCTGCAGCTGGAGTCAGAGACCTTGAGAACCTCCATCTCAAAACTCACTATATAGACGATTAACAGAGGCCCAGAGAAAAGATAGTTTAAAAATATAATTAGTAGTAGGTTTCAACTGGTGTTCTGCATTCCCTGCACACGCTTTCTTTTATTTTTAAAAATTTATTTATTTTTAATTGGGGGATAAGCACTTTACAATATAGTGTTGGTTTCTGCCATATAGCAACATAAATCAGCCATAGGTGTACATATGTCCCCACCCTCTTGAACCTCTCTCTGACCTCCCACTCCATCCCACCCCTCTAGGTTGTCACAGAGCAGCAGTTTGAGCTCTCTGAGCCAGACGGCAAATTCCCACTGGCTGTCTATTTTACACATGGAATGTATGTTTCCATACTCCTCTCTCCATTCATCCCACCCTCACCTTCCCCCCCTGTGTCCACAAGCCTGTTTTCTATGTCTGGGGCTCCATTTCTGCCCTGCAAATAGGCTCATCAGTACCATTTTTCTGGATTCCTTATGTATGCGTTAATATATGATATTTACTTTTTTTTCTTTTCCCCTTACTTCACTCTGTATAATAGGCTCCAGGTTCATCCACCTCATTGGAACTGACTCAAATGTGTTCTTTTTTATGGCCGAGTAATATTCCATTGCGTATATGCAGCACAACTCCTTTATCCGTTCATCTGTTGGTGGGCCTCTTGGTTGCTTCCATGTCCTAGCTATTGTAAATAGAGCTGCAATGAACATTGGGGTACATGTGTCTTTTTCAGTTTTGGTTTTCTCAGGAAATATGCCCAGGAGTGGGATTGTTGGGTCATATGGTAGTTTTATTCCTAGTTGTTTTAAAGGAATATCCATACTGTTCTCCATAGTGGCTATATCAATTTACATTTCCACCAACAGTGCAAGAGGGTTCTCTTTTATCCACACTCTCTCCAGCATTTATTGTTTGTAGATTTTTTGATGATGGCCATTCTGACTGTTGTGAGGTGATACCTCATTGTAGTTTGGATTCACATTGCTCTAATAATTAGTGATATTGAGCATCTTTTCATGTGTTTGTTAGCCATCTGTATGTCTTCTTTGGAGAAATGTCTGTTCAGGTCTTGTGCCGACTTTTTGATTGGATTGTTTGTTTCTCTGGTATTGAGCTGCATGAGCTGCTTGTATATTTTGGAAATTAATCCTGTGACAGTTGTTTCATTTGCTATTATTTTCTCCCATTCTGAGGTCTGTCTTTTCACCTTGTTTATAGTTTCCTTTGCTGTGCAAAAGCTTTTAGGTTTAACTAGGTACCACTTGTTTACATTTGTTTTTATTTCCTTTACTCTAGAAGGTGGGTCATAGAGATTCTTGCTGTGATTTATGTCAGAGAGTGTTCTGCGCATGTTTTCCTCTAAGAGTTTTATAGTTTCTAGTCTTACATTTAGGTCTTTATTCATTTTGAGTTTATCTTTGTGTGTGCTGTTAGGAAGTGTTCTAATTTCATTATTTTACATGTAGCTGTGCAATTTTCCCAGCATCACTTATTGAAGACACCATTTTTTTTTCCACTGTATATTCTTGCCTCCTTTGTCAAAGATAAGGTTCCCAATGGTGTGTGGGTTTCAGTTCAGTTCAGTCACTCAGTCATGTACAACTGTTTGTGACATCAACTGCAGCATGCCAGCCTTTCCTGTCCATCACCAACTCCTGGAGTTTACTCAAACTCATGTCCATTGAGTCGGGGACGCCATCCAACCATCTCATCCTGTGGTCCCCCTCTCCTCCCGCCTTCACTCTTTCCCATCATCAGGGTCTTTTCCAATGAGTCAGCTCTTCCCATCAGGTGACCAAAGTATTGGAGCTTCAGCTTCAGTATCAGTCCTTCCAAAGAATATTCAGGACTGATTTCCTTTAGCTTGGACTGGTTTGGTCTCCTGGCACTCCAAGGGACTCTCAAGAGTCTTCTCCAACACCTCATTTCAAAAGCACCAATTCTTCGGTGCTCAGCTTTCTTTATAGTCCAACTCTCACAACCATACATGACTACTGGAAAAACCATAGCTTTAACTAGACGGACCTTTGTTGGCAAAGTAATGTCTCTGCTTTTTAATATGCTATCTAGGTTGGTCATAGCTTTTCTTCCAAGGAGCAAGCATCTTTCAATTTCATGGCTGCAGTGACCACCTGCAGTGATTTGGGAGCCCAAAAAAATAAAGTCTGTTGCTGTTTCCATTGTTTCCCCATCTATTTGCCTTGAAGTGATGGGACCAGATGCCATGATCTTGGTTTTCTGAATGTTGAGTTTTAAGCCAACTTTTCCACTCTCCTCTTTCATTTTCAAGAGGCTCTTTAGTTCTTCTTTGCTTTCTGCCGTAAGGGTGGTGTCATCTGAGGTTATTGATAATTCTCCTGGCAATCTTAATTCTAGCCTGTGCTTCATCCAGCCTGGCATTTCACATGATGTACTCCGCATATAAGTTAAATAAGCAGGGTGACAATATACGGCCTTGACGTTACCCCTTTCCCAATTTGGAACCAGTCTGTTGTTCCATGTCGGGTTCTAGCTGTTGCTTCTTGACCTGCATACAGGTTTCTCAAGAGGCAGGTCAGGTGGTCTGGTATTCCCATCTCTTTAAGAATTTTCCACAGTTTGTTGTGATCCACACAGTCAAAGGCTTTGGCATAGTCAATAAAGCAGAAGTAGATGTTTTTCTGCAACTCTCTTGCTTGTTTGATGATTTAGCAGATGTTGGCAATTTGATCTCTGGTTCCTCTGCCTTTTCTAAATCCAACTTGAACATCTGTAAATTCATGGTTCATGTACTGTTGGAGCCTAGCTTGGAGAATTTTGAGCATTACTTCGCTAACGTGTGAGATGGGTGCAATTGTGTGCTAGTTTGAACATTCTTTGGCATTGCCTTTCTTTGGGATTGGAATGAAAAACTGACCTTTTCCAGTCCTGTGGCCACTGCTGAGTTTTCCAAATTTGCTGGCATATTGAGTGCAGCACTTTCACAGCATCATCTTTTAGGATTTGAAATAGCTCAGCTGGAATTTCATCACTACCACTATCTTTGTTTGTAGTGATGCTTCCTAAGGCCCACT
Source organism: Cervus elaphus (assembly GCF_910594005.1). NCBI lineage: Eukaryota > Metazoa > Chordata > Mammalia > Artiodactyla > Cervidae > Cervus > Cervus elaphus. Next base: position 13,148,581 of record NC_057839.1, on the reverse strand, counting down.
TGATTTTGCATTCCAGGATGTCTGGCTCTAGGTGAGTGATCACACCATTGTGATTATCTGAGTCATGAAGATCTTCTGTGTATAGTTCTTCTATGTATTCTTGCCATCTCTTCTTAATATCTTCTGCTTCTGTTAGGTCCATACAATTTCTGTTCTTTATTGTGCCCATCTTTGCATGAAATATTTCCTTGGTATCTCTAATTTTCTTGAAGAGATCTCTAGTCTTTCCTATTCTATTGTTTTCCTCTATTTCTTTGCATTGATCACTGAGGAAGGCTTTCTCATCTCTCCTTGCTATTCTTTGCAACTCTGCATTCAAATGGGAATATCTTTCCTTTTCTCCTTTGCCTTTAGCTTCTCTTCTTTTCTCAACTATTTGTAAGCCCTCCTCAGAGAGCCATTTTGTCTTTTTACATTTCTTTTTCTTGGGAATGGTCTTGATCACTACCTCCTATACAATGTCACGAATCTCCATCCATAGTTCTTTAGGCACTCTGTCTATCAGATCTAATCCCTTGAATCTATTTGTCACTTCCACTGTATAATTGTAAGAGATTTGATTTAGGTCATACCTGAATGGTATAGTGGTTTTTCCCACTTTCTTCAATTTCAGTCTGAATTTGACAATAAGGAGTTCATGATCTGAGCCACAGTCAGCTCCCAGTCTTGTTTTTTTGGACTCTATGGAGCTTCTCCATCTTTGGCTGCAAAGAATATAATAAGTCTGATTTCAGTATTGACCTTCTGGTGATGTCTTTGTGTAGAGTCTTCTCTTGTGTTGTTGGAAGAGGGTATTTGCTATGACCAGTGCATTCTCTCGGCAAAACTCTGTTAGCCTTTGCCCTCCTTCATTCTGTACTCCAAGGTCAAATTTGCCTGTTACTCCAGGTATCTCTTGACTTCCTACTTTTGCATTTCAGTCCTCTATAATGAAAAGGATATCTTTTTTTGGGTGTTGTAGTTCTAGAAAGTGTTGTAGGTCTTCATAGAACCATTCAACTTCAACTTCTTCAGTGTTACTGGTTGGGGCATAGACTTGGATTACTGTGGTGTTGAATGATTTGCCTTGGAAATGAATAGAGATCATTCTGTCATTTTTAAGATTGCATCCAAGTACTATATTTCAGACTCTTTTGTGGACTGTGAGGGCTACTCCATTTCTTCTAAGGGATTCTTACCCACAGTAGTAGATATAATGGTCATCTGAATTAAATTCACCCATTCCAGTCCATTTTAGTTCACTGATTCCTAAAAGGTTGACATTCACTCTTGCCATCTCCTGTTTGACCACTTCTAACTTACCTTGATTCATGAACCTAACATTCCAGGTACCTATGCAATATTGCTCTTTACAGCATCAGACTTTACTTCCATCACCAGTCATATCCACAACTGGGAACTGTTTTTGCTTTGGCTCCATCCCTTCATTCTTTCTGGAGTTATTTCTCCACTCATCTCCAGTAGCATATTGGGCACCTACCGACCTGGGGAGTTCATCTTTCAGTGTTCTATCTTTTTGCCTTTTCATACTATTCATGAGGTTCTAAAGGCAAGCATATAAAAATTAAAAAATTAAAAAAAAATAAGGGCAAGAATACTGAAGTGGTTTGTCATTCCCTTCTCCAGTGGACCACATTTTGTCAGAACTCTCCACCATGACCTGTCCATCTTGGGTGGCCCTACACAACATGGCTCATGGTTTCATTGAATTAGACAGGGCTGTGGTCCATGTGATCAGTTTGATTAGTTTTATGTGATTGTGGTTTTCATTCTGTCTGCCCTCTGATGGATAAGGATAAGAGGCTTATGGAAGCTTCCTGATGGGACTGACTGAGGGGGAAACTGGGTCTAGTTCTGATGGTGGGCGGGGCCATGCTCAGTAAATCTTTAATCCAATTTTCTGTTGATGGATGGGGCTGTGTTCCCTCCCTGTTGTTTGACCTGAAGCCAAACTATGTGGAGGTAATGAAGATAATACATCATGAGAAATGTTGGGCTGGATGAAGCACAAGTGGAATCAAGATTGCCAGGAGAATTATCAATAACCTCAGATGACACCACCCTTACGGCAGAAAGCAAAGAAGAACTAAAGAGCCTCTTGAAAATGAAAGAGGAGAGTGGAAAAGTTGGCTTAAAACTCAACATTCAGAAAACCAAGATCATGGCATCTGGTCCCATCACTTCAAGGCAAATAGATGGGGAAACAATGGAAACAGCAACAGACTTTATTTTTTTGGGCTCCCAAATCACTGCAGGTGGTCACTGCAGCCATGAAATTGAAAGATGCTTGCTCCTTGGAAGAAAAGCTATGACCAACCTAGATAGCATATTAAAAAGCAGAGACATTACTTTGCCAACAAAGGTCCGTCTAGTTAAAGCTATGGTTTTTCCAGTAGTCATGTATGGTTGTGAGAGTTGGACTATAAAGAAAGCTGAGCACCGAAGAATTGGTGCTTTTGAAATGAGGTGTTGGAGAAGACTCTTGAGAGTCCCTTGGAGTGCCAGGAGACCAAACCAGTCCAAGCTAAAGGAAATCAGTCCTGAATATTCTTTGGAAGGACTGATACTGAAGCTGAAGCTCCAATACTTTGGTCACCTGATGGGAAGAGCTGACTCATTGGAAAAGACCCTGATGATGGGAAAGATTGAAGGCGGGAGGAGAGGGGGACCACAGGATGAGATGGTCAGATGGCATCACTGATTCAATGGACACAAGTTTGAGTAAACTCCAGGAGTTGGTGATGGACAGGGAGGCCTGGTGTGCTGCAGTCAATGGGGTAACAAAGAGTCAGACACGACTGAATGACTGAACTGAACTGAAGATAATGGTGACCTCCTTCTAAAGGTCCCGTGCACGCTCTGGAGCACTCAGTGTCCCTGACGCTGCAGCAGGCCACTGCTGACCCACGCCTCCGCTGGAGACTCCTGTACACCCACGGGCAAATCTGGGTCAGTCTCTTGCGGGGTCACTGCTCCTTTCTCCTGGGTCCTGCTATGCACGGGGTTTTGTTTGTGCCCTACAAGAGTCTGTTTCCCCAGTCCTGTGTAAATTCTGGCGGCTCTATGGTGGGGTTAATAGCGACCTCCTCCAAGAGGGCTTATGCCATACCCCGGTCTGCTGCACCCAGAGCCTCTCCCCCTGCGGCAGACCACTGCTGATCTGTACCTCCATAGGAGACAGTCAAAGACTCAAAGGCAGGTTTATCTCTGGGTTTTCCATCTTGTTTCATTGATCTATATTTCTGTTGTTATGCGAGTACAACACTCTTTCTTTGAGTCTAGGAGTTACTGGCAGAAATGCCCTCCCTTACTTTACAGGGGGCACCTGGATACCACCCCAGGCCCAAGCTGATGGGAGCAACCCACCCACCAGTGGCAGAGGTGCCTCTAAATCATCCCACAACACATGACATCATCTGTGCCTGGCTGTATTTCAACACAGGTTAATTGGCAACCTTCAGTGTGATATTTCTAAGTGGAATTGCTTCTCTGTGCCTACAGGTCCCCTCCTGTCTCTTGGAATTGGGCAGAACATGCCCTCACAAAGGCACAACAACATCAGCCTCTCAATCCACCCTCTCTTCCTTCTTAGAGGACAAGGGCCACATGGCAAATAAAACAGATTATCTTAATCCATTTAGAAATAATACAATTCTGCTATAAATAAGATTTCCTTTTCATCCAGATGAGATCATTTGGGTAACATGTTTGAAACCTGAGCAGGTTGTGTGAGTGAGGGTGACGTGGGGTTCCCATCAATTCCCAGCTCTTGGCCCAAGATTTGGGCACAGAGTTCTGGAAACTCTAATTTTTCAAGAATTTGCTTGGCTTTGATGTCTCTGACTAAAGTGGAAAATGGGATAGGCCTCCAGTCTTAATTGCATTTGTACACTTTGATTGGTGAGTCTTATCAAGCAGCAACAATGGAGAACAATAGTTGGGGTTGTGGAAATGTGGGATTGAGGTGGTATAGGAAATCTTGACTCTAGGATGGGTGATTTCTACTCGGTACTGGATTCCATTTGAAAATTCCCACCTTACCATTTCTCTCAGACCTGAGAATACATCCTTTGGTGGTCCGTGCTCTTCTGGTTATTTAATTCTTCACTGAATGCTTACTGAGTTCAGGTGTAGGATGGAGGTTGTTTCTGTGCAGGCAACCTATAACATGGGCAAATAGATATCTCCTTTTAAGAGCTGGTAAAGTGGTAACCATGGAGAAGCAGGAAATGCTTGGCAAATCCTGTCTAAATCAAGGGTTCCCTGAAACTTTCTAAATGAAAGGAGCTTAGGGGTACAGATATGGTTCCAAGTGGGACAGCTGGGGAGCCATTCTGAAGCAGAGCTTGCATAATAATTTAAACTGTCACTTTTTGGAAACTTTGTAGTGTACATGATTCATTTAATTCTCAAAACAGTTCTGTGGCAGATATTCTGTTATTAATATCACTGTTTTGATTTCCATTTGGGACACTGTAATTTGCCCAAGGTCTTGGATAAGTGGTGATGTAGTCACCACTTACATTACTGTAGGCTTACTCCAGAGTCTGTGAGCCTGGCCACTATGCCACCTGCCTTTCAGTGGCTGGCATTTGTCCATCGCTCAGATGATACACTTGTTTGGTGTGGCTGTTGGGGACTGTGGGCATCAGAGTGTTTTTCTACCCAAGCCACTTGTATGAAGGCTTTGAGATGAAGATACTTACCCTGGAAAATTTTGTCTGTAGCTGAAAACAGGATGACTCCAAAGCAATTGTGCTGGTAAACTGAGAATCTTCTGGAGCTACTGGTGATGAAAACAGGGAGAAGAGCTACACAACTAAATCCTATCACCTAGAAATGAGTTGCTAGCATGGGTACTGTCCACCAAAGACATAGAAGCTAACTGGCAGAGAAACTGGCAGTAAAGGAAAGCATGAGAATGAGTTCACAGTAAGACATACAAAGTATTTTGAGGATACCATGCAGGTACCTTGTTCAGGGGCAATCAAAAAGCCAATTAAGGGATTTCCCTGGTGGTCCAGTGGCTAAGACTTCGTAATCTCAATGCAGGGGACCTGGGTGCAATCCCTGGTCAGGAAACTAAGATCCCACATATGGCAAGTAAGCCTGAGAGCTGTAACTACTGAGCCCATGAGCTCCAGAGCCTGCACGCCACAATGAGACAAGGCTGCACACTGCATGCAACAAAGACCCAGCACAGACAAATAATTTTTTAAGGCTGATTACAGTTGCCTCTGTCATTGCTTCAATAATTTTAGCAGAACGAAGAGAATATTTGTGACTAGTGCTGGAGAGAAATTATCTATATCTAAAAATATAATCAGCTAAACACTTTTGTGATCAGGATAGCTAGTGGACCTGGAACAGCAGATAAGCTGTTACATGAAGTTACATGAAGTTTGGAGATTCATGAATTTAATTCTATTCGAGTTCAGAGAGAGAGACGCCCCTTTGGATCAATCAGTCATTGAAAAGAGTTGATTGGTGAGAAAAATACTTAATCATACCCCTGCCCGGATGTTTTAATTATTAAAGTGGTACATGCTAAAAAGGGCTTCCCTGGTGGCTCAGTGGTAAAGAATCTGCCTGCCAGTGCAGGAGATTTGGGTTTGATCCCTGGGTCAGGAAGATCCCCTGGAGAAGGAAATGGTAACCCACTCCAGTATTCTTGCCTGGAAAATTGCATGGACAGAAGAGCCTGGCGGGCTACAGACCATGGGGTCGCAAAAGAGTCAGACATGACTTACTGACTAGAAAGCAACAACATGCTAAAAACAGTTGCAAAAAAGAAATTCCTCATTTATTCTACAAATATTTTTTTAAAAGTATCTGCTATTTGCCAGGGAAGGTTTGGGCACTTGGGATACAGCAGTGAGCAAAGAAGACAAAGCTGGCTGCCCTTGAGGAGCTCACGTTCCAGCAGGGGAGACAGATAGTGCATGGAATGATGAAGTAAAGGGTATAACTATTGTGTTAGAAGTTGTTAAGTGCTACAGAAAAAATCAGCACAGGAAAGGGAGGAGAGCTGGGGCAGGGCAAAGGGCAGAGTTCTCATCAGCAAGGATGGTTGAAAAGGTGACCACTGAGCAGAGATTGAAAGGAGACATTGGTGAGACGTTGCTTCAGGCAGAGGCAACGGCCAGTGCAAAAGTCCCCAGTGCCTAGGAGGGAGTGAGTAAGGAAGAGAGGAGAAAATGGTGAGACTTGAGCTGTGATGAGGACCAGGTCATGAGTGAATGAGAGGCCATTGGAAGATTTTGATCGGAGGTGCAAGATAACCTGACTCTATTTTAAAAGGTTTCCTTCAGCAGCTGAGTAAGGAATAGACTGTGGGGGTCAAGGGTAAAAGCAGGAAGACCACATGGGAGGCTCATATGATAATTCAGGTGAGAGAGGATGGTGGTTTGGACCACCTCCACTGGTTGCAGTAGAGATAGGGAGAATTGCTGGGATTCTGTCTGTCCTTGGAGTAAGAGTCAACATGATTTCTGATGGGCCATTTGTGGGAATATATAAGAAAAAGAAGCATCAGAGGTGACTCCAGGTTTCTGGCTTGAGCAATCAGAAGAATGGATCAGGCTTCAACTGTGATGAGGAAGATTATATCTGGAGCAGAGTTTTGAGAACATCGGTAGTTCAATTTGGGACACAATAAGTGTAAGACATTCAAATGAAGATGTGAAATACACAACTGGAAATATGGATCTGAGTTCAGGTGAGGCTGGGCTGTGTTACTGGTTACAATACTGAATCTTTTTATCTAATAACAACATTTGTCTCTCCATGTATTGAATATTTCTTTTATATGCTTGCCTTGATTTTTATTGCATATAACAACCTGGTTATTAAAGACTGCTTCCACACCAATGCCTGTTGGTGGGCATGTGTGCAATGGAGCACAAATAGTCTCATATTCTGGGCCTAAGTCTGTGTAGTTCATCTGTGTAGTTTTCCTCCAAACATCTTTCTTCTTTTTCACCACTTCTCTTATCTTGCTCCTGCCAAGTCTCTTAACTATCTAAAGGAAACATTAAGCACTTGCTGTGATTCAGTGTAGATTTTTGCCTGAGGTCATTTCTATTTCTGGGAAATGTAAACAGGAGAGGTACTATTGAAAGTTTGGGACCAGGCCATTTTTAAGGATTTTGATTCTGAGTGGCCAAGAAAACAACACACGCCCACAACTTTCAAGAAAGGCTTTGGTAGAAGCTGAACAGGGACCAACTTCTTTTCTAGCTTTGGCAGCACTGCTGATATTACAATGGTTTCCCCATCTTGTGTCAGCACTGATGTGGTTGTTTTTGTGCAGGCATCTTGACCCAGAGCTGTTGTGATGCCCACTAAAAGCAGATGGAAAAAGGACAGAGCAATTCCACTGCTGTGAATTCATTCTGCAGATACTCTCACAGATGCCAGATGAATTTTGTCCAGGCTTATTCACTGCAGCACCATTTGTAATAACAAAAGATTGGAAGCAATACAAATGTTCATCAACAGAGCACCATTTAATCATAGTATATCCAGACAACAAAACACAACCATAATTAAGAGTGAGCAGCAGAATGTATGCTACATTTTGTTTAAAAATGTTGAGACTTGCATAGTATTTATTCATGGCATATGCATAAAGAAGCTCTCAGAATTCACAACCAAACGATAGTAGTTGCTGGGTTGATAGAAAACAAGAGAAAAGAAGTCAGGAGCGGTGAAAAGACTTTTCACTGTGGATGTTTAAAGTTTTTTAAAAAATATTTGAAGCATCAAATGCATTGCTTATATAAGTTAAAGAAACTTCCATGTAGTACACATAGCAGAGGACTTCCCTGGCAGTACAGTGGATAAGAGTCCACCTGCCAAGGCAGGAGACTCAGGTTCGATCCCTCGCCCCTGAAGATCCCATAACCATGTAGCAACTAAACTGTGTGCCACATTGATTGAACCTGTGCTCTAGAGCCCAGGAGCCGCAACTCCTGAGCCCATGTGCTGCAACTACTGAAGCCCATGTGCTCTAGAGTCCCTGCTCCAAAACAAGAGAAGCCAGTGCAATGAGAAGCCTGTGCACCACAACTAGAGAGGAGCAAGCATCTGCTCATCACAGCTAGAGAAAAGTCCACTCAGAAACGAAGACCCAGAACGGCCAAAAATAAATAAATAAAATGAAAAAAAAAAAAAGAAAATGTCCATGTAATATATAAAACAGATAACATCACCCTGTCTCAGACCCCCTACCTCAAGCCTAATGCTACTCTAATCTGAATAGCTTCTCTGAACCTTGTTCTTTACTGGAGGAAAATTTTCTTTGTATGCTTTTTTGTTCATTACATGACACAGTTGTTAGGAATATCTAGTTCAAAATGCTCTTTCTCCTACTGGCTCAACAGATATGAAAAATGAAACTAAATTGCTCCCCAGAAAGCTTTGAGAGTTTGGTGCAAGATTTTATCTGTTCACATTTATTAGCTCAAACAACAAGCAGACCCTCTACTGTGCCTGCCCACATTTTGTGTTTGGATAGGTCACACTGATCACGAGCGAGGAGGATTGATGGGAGAGACCCCAGCTTGGTGGCAGGTCACTGGGCTAAGTGGTTGCTGCGGATGGAATTCTGGACTGGGGGCAGGCAAGGAGGGGGAGTGGAGTGAAGGCCGTCTGGATCCCTTTCTCATTGAGACAGGACAGGCTGCCCTGCTATTGCTGGCAGGCTCGGAGAGGAACTCTTCACCTGACCTTGCATGATCACTGCTCTCTGTTGTCTGAAACCGACTTCACCTTCAAAGATGTCAGAAGCAGATGAAGAACCATGCTCAGGCAAAATAGCAGGAGGATCTTCTGTTTTTTCCACAGGGCATAATGCTGACTACAAAGTCTCATTGTAAAGTGACTTATTGACCAAATCTGTTTTGTTGTGCTGTAGCCTTTCAGCTCAAAGGTATGTTAAGGTAATAAAAATGAAAAGCCCTTGATATTCTGTTAAACAGTTTGAGCTGATAAATACTAGGGTCAGGGGGAATGGAAGGAGTTGCTGAGGACACAGGCAGTTGTTTTGTTTTGGGGAGGATAGGTCTTTTCAAGATATCTGACAGTTATTAATACAAAACGTCTTGGAAATCTCAGAAGTAAAACAATGATATAATTCTAGCTTCTTGCTACACCAGAAAGAATCTGGGATGGATGAAGTTGTCTCACATAAAGAGAAATTAGGTATCATTGTATTCTAATTTTGGGGTACCTGACTATCTCAAAACTGATGTCTGATATCCCACCATCAGCAAGTGATGCCTGATCATCCCACTCTTTGGGGGTGATATTGCTCCTAATTAAAATACAGTCACAGTTAACACATAAGCCTGTTTTCAGTTATCAACATTTGGTCAAAGCTTAGTTTCCTAGGACCCAGTTGAGTGGTATAATACAGAACGATGAGACCCGGCCCACGGACAGTGATGGAGAGAGCGGGCCCTAGTCAGTGGCTGGGGTGCAGGTTAGGTGCAAGGGTGAATGGGCTGGTCAGGGGCTTCTGAACCTTGGGTTGGGGGCTGAGCATTGAGCTGGAAGCAGAACAGAGTCACAGTACACAGAACAGGAAAGTGTGGAGGGGAGAGTTGCTGGAAAGAGGTGGGATAGGAGCTGAGGCCAATCTTACCTGCTTCGCAGCATTGTCAGGGACTGAGCCTTCTCCGTAGTTGGCATAGGGAAATCTGCATCAAAAGAGGAAGGCAGGGAATCCCCTTGTGGTCCAGTGGTTAAGACTTGGTGCTTTCACTGCTGAGGGCCTGGGTTTGAATCCCTGGTCGGGGAACTTAGATCCCACCAAACATGTGGCGCAGTCAAAAAAAATAAGGAGGTGAGGTGAGGAAGGCAAAAGCTTCATACACACATTCACATCGCTGCTTCTGTTGTTGATTCTTCATTGAGGTTTCCTGCAGAGACCTTCTTTACTTGGCTGACTGGTATTGTCATTAGAGATCTTTGGATATTGAAGTAATTAAAAACTGCAAGTCAGGACAATGCACTTAGTATTCTTGAGGCACAGTGCAATCTTCAAGATGCTCACTTGTTTGAGAAATCACGTGGGTGATTCTGTCACATCTTGGTGCCTCTCAGCGGCTCTGAACTAAGCATTAGGCTTGTAGATGTCGTTGAGGTATGGAAAACTCAGCCAGTTATTTTCTACAACTTGATATTACAGTGTTATTCCATGTGTATAAACGCCATGTGTTCACGTTTGGAGGAAGAATGATCTTTTCTCTTTAACAAAGGGCTCTCTCATGGCAGCGGTGACAAAGTGGCAAGCAATCAGTAGGTGCTGTTTGAGGGAAGTGACCTTGGATTTTATTTTGAAATTGTTATTTTCATTTTTACATCAAGGTTAGAAAACAGTGCACAACTTTTGGTTAGTTCCACAATAGCATTTAAATATGCCATTCTGCTGTGCAAAATTGTATGAAACCCAGAAAACAAATCCATCTGTCTACCTCCCTCTCTCCATCCATTCAACGCATTCTCAGTGAGCGGATTACGTTGCATACCATGCATCATTTGGGATGCAATGTTGGGCAAGCACAGACCAGTCCCAGCCTTCCACAGGCTTCCATTCAGTGGGGGAGACAGATGTTAGGCAAATAAACACAAAAATACATGTATGGTTTTTTAGAAAATGAATATATGGTTTCAAATTATAGTAAGTGCTATGAAAAATAGGTACATAGTTGTATGAAAGCATATAATAAGGAAAGAGATGTTGAAACTGAGATCTGAAGAATGGCTAGGAATTAACCAGGTGAAAATTGCTGGGGGTGTGAAGTGGGAAGGGAGGGTGCAAAGAACATTCCAGATGAAAAGGAATTTGAGAAACTTGAAGACCAGTGTTTCCAGAGAGCAGGTCTTTGTGACTTTGGCTATGCCTCTGAATTTGATTGTGTTTTAGGGTTTTTATTTGAAAAATGAAGGTCCTGATACTGGCTCCCTATCATGATAAATAGCAACTATCCCATAATTAATGAAGAAACCGAGCAAACATTTGAGTTCTAAAATGAAAGGTGCCGTAATGGCACAAACCCTGCCAAAAACTACATCCAAAGGGGAAAAAAATTACTAACTTGGCATTCTCCTCTGCTTTAGGCATGCAAGTAGGTAATGAAAGTTCTCTAATTATGTTTCGCGTTGTGATGAAATCACCATTGAATTTTTCTGCAGTCCAGAACTCAATTCCTCTGAAGTCGAATTGTGAACTTCATCTGCTGGTCTCCTGTCTGAGTGGACGGGATGAGTCACTGCCAGGCCCACACTGGTGAAGCCCATTGTATTTTAGCATGCAGATGAGGGTTTCGCTCTTTAAAAGATAATTGCTCATGAAACCAAAACAATTCATCCCTATTACCTTGTTTAATAAGAAGCAGCTTTTTTTCTAGGCTGAGGTTTATATGAATGGACGTTTCTAGCCAGACGTGCGATGTGTGTTGGGCTAATTGGATTTTGCCAGGAAACCGTTTGGAAGGCGGGTCAGAGGCCAGGCTGTGTGAACGAATCCAGGAGGTGGCTGGGGTTCTTCTCCTGTGAACCGAGGATCCTCGCACACAGCTGAGGGCCAGAGGGAGCCTGGGACCAGGTGAGGAAGTTGCGAAAATCAGCCCTCCACTTCTTCGTAGTGGTGTAGAAACAGGTGTGCGTGTCACCATGAAGGAGCCTATGGAGTGGGAAAAACAGCTGAATGCCATTGGGAGAGCCTCACCTCTCTGTCTGTGATGGGGTCAGCCGGGCCCGTGGTCCTGAGTGATGTCAGTCTCACCCTGCTTCTCACCCAGTGGGAAAGCCAGCTCCCTTAGCTGGGAACAGTTAGTCCTCATCTGGGTTGAATTACCCTCCTGAAATGCAGCTCTGAGCCTGCCCTCCCTGCCCACTGGAGGGACAGATCCACCGCCCATGAGCGCGTGCCCATCTCTGGAGCAGAGATGCGGGCCACAGCGACTTCAACCTCTGGCATCTCAGCCTCCCAGCCAGTGAACTCCGGGAGCTATTGGCCAAGTGACTCAAAGGACAGGAAACAGTCTAATCACAGATGTGAAGAGAGATAAAACCGTGTGGCTCTTTTGAACCCAGAAGTAGCCCATTCATCCAGGGAAATAGCACAAGGAATTGGGATGGCCAAAAAGTGCATTTGGGTTTTTCACAGGCTGCTACGGAAAAATCGGAACACATTTTGGCCAACCCAAATACATTTTTGTTTATTTTTCCTTCCAGTTTCTATCAGATAATAGTACAGTTGAGTAGAAAGATTTGGTACTTTAAAAATATTTTTCCTTGATGGCTAGATTGAGAAAAGAGAAGGCACCCTTCTGTGGGTTGCTTGTGGCTCAGGCTGATTTTGGAGTGGTCTGGATGTTGGATTAGGTTTATGCTAAACTGAGTCCAGAGGCTGTATCAGTAGTCATCACTCAGCAGGGGCTCACCATCACAAATTTGTGGGCATCTCCTCCAACTTATAGAACTGGGAGAACTGGTTTCTAGCTTGTACTTAGGGTACTACCATGTAAGAACATCTCAAGCAGGAAATCTTTCCTTCCATCCATTTTTTTCTATTTATGGAATGGCTAGGAGTGTGAGCTCTGGAGTCAGACAGATGGGGGTTCACCCTGACCTGCTGTGTGGACTCAGACAAATTACTGCTTTAACTCTGTTTCCTCAATTGTAAAATGGGGGTAGTTACTTTGTTTTGAGAATTAAACAATATACAATAAATGTACTTTTTCTTGTGCCTGGCTTGCTAAGCCAGGCCTGCTGCCATAGTCCATGCCATTGGTTGAGTTGGGTCATTCTCTCTCTCTCTCACAAGATTTAAAGTCAGGGAGGAAGGATCAGAAAAAAGGAGGTCCAGGACTCCTTCAGTGGTCCAATGGTTAAGAATCCGACTGCCCATGCAGGGGACACGGGTTTGCTCCCTGGTCTGGGAAGATTCCACATGCCGTGGAGCAACTAAGCTCACATGCCCTAGAGCCTGTGCTGCCCAACAGGAGAAGCCACCACAATGAGAAGCCCAAGCACCTCAACTAGGCCCCTACTTGCCACAACCAGAGAGAGCCCTCACACAGCAATGGAGATTCAGCACAGCCAAAGATCAATGAAGAAAAAAAGTCCATTTCATCTTCCAGCCTAAGACATGTCCTCTAGGCTGCTCTGACCAAGTTTTGTGCTGGGGTATTTATTACAGCTTCCCTGGTCATCTACAGCTGAGTATTCTATTTCCATGTGTCTACTGGTGTTTGTGTAGGCAACTCATCTGTCAAGTTCCGAGATGGGAGGAGGGGGAGTGGCATCTGAGTTCTGACCACACATTTAAGAACTGTTCTACTCAAAACTCAATTTGGCGTCTGATAATCAGGCATGCTTTTTTCCATCCTGTGGTTTTCACAGTTTGGCAACCGTGGCTGAGAAAAAGCTATGGGCGCATCAAGTCCATTTTCATGTGCCTCCTCTGGGTACATAGGAAATTATGTTTTCCAATCCCTTGAAGTTTGGAGTGGGCCTCGCAACTAGTTGAGGTCGATGAAATGTGACATGTCGCTTCCTGGCTGAGGCAGGGAAAAACTCCTTTATGATATTCTAGCTTCCCTTCCTCTACTGTCGTGAGTGTGGAGGCCTCACGTTCCAGATGATGCAGCTACAAAATGGTAGGGAGTCTATCCTCCTGGAGGGCTTCTTGGGTGACTCAATGGTAAAGAATCTGCCTGTAACACAGGAGACGTGGGTTCGATCCCCGGGTTGGGAAGATTCCCTGGAGGAGGAAATGGCAACCCACTTATAGTATTCTTGCCTGGGAAATCCCATGGACAGAGGAGCCTCAGGGGCTACAGTCCACGGGGGTCACAAAGAGTCCACACAACTGAGTGACTGAGCACTCACTCACTATCCACCTGGAACCCCAAGTCATGCCTTGGAGGGGAGCTGACAGACACCCTCAGAGGACTTTGTGAGTGAGGAATATAATAAACTTTGATTGGGTTAAGTCAGTGAGAGTTTTGTTACTGCAGCAGAATCTAGCCTCTTCTGGCTGACACAGCAGTCTACTTACTTGCTAACATTACTTCCATTGCTTTCCTGGTCCTGTGACACTAACTTTTTCACAACTAGGACTTCTTCAGCTGAAAGGTAGAATACCTCATAACCAGTTCCTGACTGCTCAATAGTGATTACATTTAAGGATTTTCAGAAACTAAGTGGAGAGTGGAAGATATTCTACTGCTAGGCCTTGCTTTAAAACAAAAAAGAAGAAACGAGAATGTATTTCAGGAATATCTGCTTAATTCTGTGTCAATGGCTGAATTTTCCTGACTGGTTGCAACAAATACCTGAAGCCCTCCTGTCAGAGGATTTAGCTTCTATGGAGTCATGGATAATCTCATTAAAGAGATTTTAATGATTGAAACTGCTGCATCAAGCAGTGTAATCTCCCATCCAAATACTAACCAGGCCCAACCCTGCTTAGCTTCCGAGATAGACGAGATCGGGCGCGTTCAGGGTGGTATGGCCGTAGACAAGCAGTGTTATCTCTAGAAATCCTTCCTGCCTTCTTTCCTCACTAGTTTAGAAGTCCTACTGCTCTTGAAAAACAAGCTGTTCTCCAGCCCTTCCACTCCCTTTCATTGTAAGGGAAACTTGTGAGAAAGTATTTATAATCACAGAACATGAAAATAGAAAGCTTTTGTAATTTTCTCAGCTTAAAACTGTGTTAGTCTTCTCAGGTTGTCATATCAAGATACCACTGACTGTGTGTCTTAAGCTGTAGAAATATATCTTGTCAAGTTCTGGAGGTTGTAAGTCCAAGATCAAGATGCTGTCAGGGTTGGTGTCTGGTGAGGCTTGTAGACATTGCCTTCTTGCTGTGTCCTCACATGACCTTTTCCCTACGCTCATGTGAAGACAGAGATCTCTGGTGTCTCTCCTTCTTATAAGGACACCAGCCCTATCAGATGAGGCTCCATCCTCAGGACCTCAATTAATTTTTGTAACTTTCTGATGGACCCAATTGTAACCAAGCAAGGGCTCATGTGCCTGCCTCACAGAAAGCTGGACTTTGGCAGTGGGTGTTTACAGCAAAGTAAGAGTTTACTGCCGGCTTCCCTGGTGGCTCACTGGAAAAGAATCTGCCTGCAGTGCAGGAGCCGCAGGAGACTCGGGTTCGATCCCTGGGTCAGGAAGATCCTTGGAAGCGGGCATGGCAACCCATTCCACTGTTCTCACCTGGAGAGTCCCATGGACAGAGAAGCCCGGTGGGCTACAGTCTATAGGGTTGCAAAGAGTTGGACATGGCAGCACACACAGGAGTTTACTGTAGGGCACCAAGCAAGGGAGTGGGAGACAAGGCCTCAGACACACTCCAACTAGGTCTCTGAGTTCCAGGTATTTTTAAAGGGGAAAAAGAAAGAAGCTGACATTAGTCATTGTCTTGTGACATTTCTGTGACATTTATTTATTTTTAGTGAAGTGTAGTTGATTTATAAGTTATGTTAGTTTTTGGTGTACAGCAAACAGATTCAGTTTTTTATATATATATATATATATATATGTATGTATGTATATTTCATATTTCTACATTGCATGATATTGAATATAATTTCCTGAGCTATACAGTAGAATCTTACTGTTTATCTGTTTTATGTATGTGAAAGTGAAAGTGAAAGTTGCTTAGTCATGTCCGACTCTTTGTGACCCCATGGGCTATACACAGTTCATGGAATTCTCCAGGCCGGAATACTGGAGTGGTAGCCCTTCCCTTCTCCAGGGGACCTTCCCAACAGGGATCGAACCCAGGTCTTCTGCATTGCAGGTGGATTCTTTACCAGCTGGGCTACCAGGGAAGCCCAAGAATACTGGAGTGGGTAGCTTATCTCTTCTCAAGCTGATCTTCCCAACCCAGGAGTTGAATCAGTGTCTCTTGCATTGCAGGCAGATTCTCTACCAGCTGAGCTACCATATGTGTAGGGGTTTGTATTTGCTAATCCCAAACTCCTAATTTATTCCTCCCACCCCTCTCCCCTTTGGAGGCCATTGGTTTGTTTTTATGTCTGTGACATGTCTTAGTCATAGTTTTGGGAGTCAGGATATCTCCAGTTTATGATTTTCTGGCCAGGCCTTGTCCACGGCTTGGAGGGCCTGCTAGCTCATTGTGCCCTGGAGAAATCATCTGAGTTGTATCTTAATGATGACATCTACAACCACAATTTTAGTCATCTTGTTACCAAGTCCAATCTTGCTCTGCTTGCCACTCAAGAGGCCAATGAATTCAAAGAGATGAGGTATTGCAGCAAGGAATACAAAAGCCTGAGAAGATGGCAGACTAATAACTCAAAATAACCTTCTTGTTGGGGTCTTGATGTCAGGTTCTTATATGGATCAGAGATGTGGGGGGAGATGAGGAAACAAAGAAAAAAGGCCATTTGATCTTGCAATATCTCCTAGAATGGCAAGCCTCAGGCAGGGGGATGTGGATGTGTTAAGTTCTTCCTTCCTGACATCTACAGGTGGACAGGGTTCTGAACAAAGGCACTTTAGCTCAACAGTCAGGCAGAGGGGTGGGATTCTCTGAGGCAGGCCATTATGTATGATTATAATAATAAAAGTGGCAAAAAACAAGATTTAAAGTTAAAGAAACATCTAGCATGGAAGTGTCAAAATTGACTCTTCCTTGTTACAGTCTGACTCTGGTTGATTAGTGTTAGGATTGAGGTCAGAGGGGAAAAGAAAGGGAATAAAGTTTTGGGCTTTATTAAGGAGGACACAGTTTCACAGTCTTCATATAGTCCCACTGAGGCTAGGGCCTCAACATATCAATTTTAGGAGGATAAAATTCAGTCTATAACAGAACTGATTTGAGCAACTACTCTTTGATTATTAGGTTGCTTGTCTTCTGTTGCTTTAGTGGATATAGATGCTATGTGTAATGTGGGGACACTGAGGAGAACAGGATGGTATGTTGGTGTCTGGAAACTGAGCCCATTGGGAATGTAGGACCCACTGGTGTGAAGGAGGTATTTCCGCCTCTCCACCTCCCTTCAAAAGGCTTCCAGGATGGCCCATGTGTTCTTCAAGTAAAGAGGGAGATGACAGCCCTCTCTCACCATCCATTGCTCACATGCAGTCAGATGCAATTCTGAAATGCAGACCTAAGAAAGGTACTCCCCAGCCTGAAATCCTTCAAAGATTTCCCATTGCACTCAGGATAATAAACACGGGCTTCTCTGGCTCAGATGGTGAAGAATCTGCTTGCAATGCAGGAGACCTTTGTTCAAATCCTGGGTTGAGAAGATCCCCTGGGGAAGGGAATGGCTACCCACTCCAGTATTCTTGCCTGGAGAATTCCATGGACAGGGGCGCCTGGTGGACTGCAGTCCATGGGGTTGCAAAGGGTTGGACACAACTGAGTAACTTTCACTTTCAGGATAAACACAACCTTTAATACCGCCTGCCCACCACAGTGTCTCCTGTACCTATCATAAGGCAAGACACATAGCACATACCCACAAATGCTTGGTGAGCAAACCAATGATCAAACCGATACCAGTCTTTGGCGTGAGGCTTCCCCCATTGGCTCTGAGGTTAGCAGGCAGCTTGACAATGTTGAGTAAAGGCCTGAATTCTACATGGTCTGAGCCTGAGTACTGTTTTTTTTTTTTTCTAGTCAACTGACAATCTGCAGTCAGATCTGATAGAAGTACCGAGTCTTTGACTCCATTCAGAAATGACCAAAAATCTATCACAGAATTTGAGACCCATTAAAAAAAAGTTTAATGAGGGGAAAACAAAAAACAAATGCATAGACAGGCAGGATCCACTCATTGCAAGAGGCTGTCAAGCTGTTGCTGATGGGCTCACTGTTGCTAAGATTTACAAGGATAGATAGGGTACTGAGTGCCTACACATGCTGAGTCCTTCTCTGCGCATAAGGTATAATTAACCCAAGCACCACCACTTGCCTGGTTAAAATACCCAGTTGCAAGCATAGCAATTCAAAGGAAGTAAACAACCTCTAAAAGGATGGCAGATGTCACCGAGGTGCTGCCTGTAACTTTCTCCTTGGATTTGTTTCTGAAAAATAGTATTAAAAATGTTACGGCTTTACGATGAAAAGAAAGATCCAAAAGCTGCTGGCCTGAAACATCCTCTTTGAGATTTACGTTGGGACAAAGCTTTTCTCTTTTAAAGTCATTTGTCTGATCTGTTTTGTCCTAGTTACTTAAATACCTTTGAAAGTGCTTTCCCATGTAGGAGGAGGGGGGTGGGATTAGGTCTGATTTGGCATTAATGGAAATGATATGTGCATAAGGGAAGGAGAAAAGATCTTTCCATGGGCGGTTGGAGGCTGGCAGCAAATCCTGAAGCCGCCTCTAACCACTGGCTATCAAACACATCCTGTCTTTTCTTCCTTTGACTGTCAGGTTGTCACGAGGCCTCTTAAAGATGTTTATAAAATGTTGCTTTTGTACTCTCTTGCTCACATCTGGGGCTTGTGCCCCTGTTCTTAGAAGGGCCTCCTTCCTCTCAGGCCACTGATCCCAGGCAGCAGGCACTTGACTTTCTCTCCTGACCCCAGCCCTAGGCTGCCCCAGGGAGCTCTTCTCTCCTTGGTTACCAGTTGCTCTCTTTTCTTTTGTTTTTTTTTGTAAATTCTCAAACTTCCTTTTTATGAATGACTTCTTGGCCCTTTTCAGGTGCCCCTCATATATTCAGAACTCAAGGAGGTAAGCAGTGTTGGCCCCATCTTGGAGGAAAAGGGAGAAGGAGGCCAGGCCACAGAGAGGTCAGATGCAGGATCCAGGTGACGTGGCAGGCAGTAGCAGATCCAGGCGAGGGGCCCAGGGCTAGCCCAGTGCAGTGTTCATCCCAACCATTTACTTGTTTTTTTTTCTCCTCTCAAATCACTCTGAAGGTTATAATTCAGGTTCGACTCTCACGTCCTATGAGTTCTTCTCTTCTAAAGCTATGTGAGGGACTTCCCTGTTGGTCCCATGGTTAAGAACTTGCCTTCCTTCCAATGCAGGGCATGAGGGGTCTATCCCTGGTTGGGATCCCACATGCCACGGAGCAACTAAGCCCGCTCACTGCAACTGCTGGGGCCAAGCGTCACGTCTAGAGAGAAGTCCTTGCCTGCAACAAAGAGCTCACAAACTGCAACTCAGACCCAACACAGCCAAATAAATATGTATTTTAAAAAAAGAGAATATGGTCAATAATAGGGCAATAACTCTGGGTTGGTCTTTAAAATTATTTTATTTGTTTATTTTTGGTTGCGCTGGGTCTTCGTTGCTGTGCAGGCCTCTCTCTAGTTTTGGTGAGCCGGGACATCTCATGGCCATGGCTTCGCTCGCTGCGGAGCTCAAGTTCTAGGGCTTATGGGCTTCAGCAGTTGCAGCACGTGGGCTCAGTGGTCCCGGCTCCCAGGCCCTAGAGCACAGACTCAGTAGTTGTGGCGCAGGGGCTTAGTTGCTCCAAGGCATGTGGGATCTTCTAGGACCAGGGATCAAACTCATGTCCCCTGTATTGGCAGGTGGATTCCTTACCACCTAGCCACCAGGGTTGGTTTTTCAAAATAAATAAAGCTTTTTAAGATATAGGACCCATGGATAAATCCCATCAGCTAATGGCGTTTATTTGGCTTAAGTTTCTGACATGCATGTTCCTTCCAAATATTGAATAATTTCTTCTTTGTTTTTTTTCCCCAATCCAATCCAAGTTTCTTTCCAAGACTAGTTCCAGTGTAACTCCCACTTCTTCCCATGAAGCCTTCTCCAGACACTGTAACCTCCTGGATCTCCTTATTCTTTATGTCAAGGGCCAATTTAAAATGTCATTGCTCTTTTCTGGTTTTGTTGGGGTTTGATACAATCTCTTGTTTCCTTGAGGACAGGGATCATGTCTTCTCTGCTTGTGACTAGCCTGTCTAGAATAGTTACAGACAAATTAGGTGCTCAATGAGTAAACCTGCATTTTTTTTTTTTTGTCCTGGGGATAATTTTTATTTTGAGAGCAGTTTGGATGTAAAAGGGCCAGTTGAAAAATGTATTAAAAACCCCAGCAGCCATGGGGCCCATGGACTGGAATAATCTGACTCATCCTGACATCTCTGATGCTCTGTTTATGTATCCCTTACCCACTGGCAAAGATATTAAATCATGGTGAAGGTTTGGGTTTTACCACAGTTTTGTTTTGATGTTTATTCATTGGAACTTTTAAAATCAGGATTCAGACATAAACCTCATCCATATTTGTTTAAAATACAGATTCTCAGGACTTCCTAGGTGGTTCAGTGGTTAAGAATCTGTCTTCTAATGCAGGGGATGCAGGTTCAGTCCCTGGTTGGGGAACTAAAATCCCATATGTCACAGGGCAACTAAGCCTGAGCATCACAACTAGAGAGAAGTCCCCATGCCTGCCCCCACTCACACACACACTGCAACTAGAGAAAGCCCACTCACTACAATAAAGACCCAGTGCCGCCAAAATACATAAATAAAATTCAAAAATACAGAATTTCAGGTTCCATCCCAGACCATCTGAGGCTTTAAATGACCTTTCCAGGTAGACTTATAATGCACATTAAAGTTAAAATAAATAAACACTGTTTTATGGGATCTTCAGTGTTGATTAAAAGGGTATAATTATGACATGATTTCAAAGCATATTGCCAGACAGTATTAAATGGAAGATTCAGGAAGTTATCTAGGTGACCCAAATGTTTTCTATTGTAATATGTAACACATCTTATTTGCTAGCCCAGCTCATTTATATGGTCTCATGATTCTTCAGCTCCTAGCATCTTTTGGCTGTATCACAATGATTATGTATTTGAATCTTTAAGCCAGTATTATCATCCCCAGGGTAAGTGTCACACTGGAAGGCTTTGGATGTGCTAAAACGGGATTTCAGCCTGGCTGAGAAGCTTCTTGGATTTTCTAAGGTGCTTTCCTTTTGGTTTTTCCTTTCCAGTGTAGGTTGACTTTCAGTTTTTATGATGGAAAGATCACTTAGAACTGCCCCCTTTCTTTCAGCTGTTGGAAATAGCTAATTAGGGTTGGTGTGGGTTGGTAGCTTATTAGCCCTCTTGGGTTTAATAGCTGCAAAGGTCAGGGCAGACTAGCTACTATCGCAGGGTCAGAGTGTGAATGGCAGTTGGTCAAGAAAGATAAATATGACAAGATGGGGATCAAAGCAAGGTTATTATTACAAGAAGTGTCAGTCAGATAATAATGGAACTTAAGCAATGAAAAATCACTCAAATCATGACCTAGCCCAAAAGGAAAATAACCTTTACACTTCCAGAATTTATTGCAGCACTGTGATTGTTTGGCCATTAAAACGTCACTGGCAGGATGAAATAACTGAGGATGCTAACTTCAATATGAAATAGTTCTTTAATTCTTCTCAAAATATTCCAAGCATTATTGAATGATCAGTTTAGATCTCTGGAGAAATAATTATGATATAAGACCTCTTTGAAATGTAGACCCACCTCCCTGCCTCTCCCGCTCTCCCTGCCCCCCTACCCCCAAGCTCCTGAATAATTTTCTTAGGAATCATTTTAAGAACCATGCTAATGATGACTTAAATTTCTAGTTCTATATCTAAGACTGATTATTTCTGGTAGCAGTATATCTCTACTGTCGTTCTATATGGAAAGATGGCCTTATTCTAGGAAAATAGCCTCTATGGACCTTTGAAATTTCATCTTTCATTTTATCACTTCACTGCTTTTTGAGATAGAATACTGAAAGCATTCAGATCAAAATATCATATGGCCATGTAGTCTCATTCAACTTTCATTAAAATACCTATGGCAGCATAGAAGACAAAGACCTGGAAAATGTGGAAATTTACAGTGATGATTAAAAGGAACATTGATGGAGGACAAATGTCAGAGTCTTGGAGGAATCCCTCATTACATAAAAGGCAAATGCAGTAGATTTAAGGAATGCCTTATAGCACACTTAGGTTTCAGCTCATGCAAGAATGACAACTGAAAGATGTAAGGAGACAATGTACTCTTTACTGCCTTAGACAGAGACCTAGGGATTGTACCCACCAGAAAATAGCATAGTTGCAGGTATTGACCCATTAAGTGGCCAAAGTACTCTTTTCCCATTACTTCCCAAACTCACTACCTCATTTTTATGCACGCATAAGAGAAAGTAATCCCGGACAACAATGAGAAGGAATGAGAAAGATGCTGTTGATTAGAAATTATCTATGTTTTGATAGATACAGTGTCTTACTTTAGTTTGAGGTCCTCCAGAAGCCAACATTGGACAATAACACAAATTGTTTACTTTGGAAATGATCAAAGGAAAGTGTGGTAGGAGAGTTAGTGATGCAGGGAGGAGAGGGAAGTAAATGAAAACTCTTGTCAGGCAAGTTAGCCCTGTGTGTGACTAGAGTCATCCCACCGAAAGAGATGAAGGAGCCGGGATATCTATGCACATGTTCCGTTAGTATTCCTGCCTGGAGAATTCCGTGGATGAGGAGCCATAGTCCATGGGGTTGCAAAGAGTGAGCATGACTGAGGGACTAACATTTTCACTTTCCCTTTAGTTATTAGTTCAAGGTGACTCCTGAGGGCCTGGTGTCACCTCCCTGGTACATCTGGGTGCTATGCGCAGGAGTGGAGTTGCTCTGTAGGCCAGAGGAAACCCCTAGGCAAAGAAACCTAGGTGCTGACAGGGAGACAGTTGATGTGCTCTGAAGTGCTCAGGATGAGAGGGGCTGGCCAGGCCACCAGTAGCATCTACTACAATCCAAACTCTGCCCCTCTCAAACCCTGTGCCCTGTGTTAGGTTACTCTATTCTGTCGTTGTTTCTCCAAGGTCATGAAGAAAAAGCAAGAGAGCCTACAGCAGGAAGATTGGTGGGCCAAGGTCTCACTGTCTGCTCCCATAATTTGTCCCAAGATGTTCATTCATCATCTCCCTTCTCTTCCACCCTTTGTGGAGGCCCTCCTCAGCCAGCACTTCTGTGGGTTAGGTAGCTTGCCTGGTGGAGCAAGCCAGTTCTTTACGGGTTACACTCACACGTCCAAGTCCAAGGTTATGATGGGTTTCTTCTGTGCAACCCTTGTGGTCTGGTGGGTTTACTAATACCTGACTCGTACAAGGCGGTGCTGGTTGCATGGTCCCTTGACGCCCCATGTTCAGGCCCTCAGCCATCCCATGGGCCCAGAGGCACTCAGGAGCTGCTTTCTGCCAGTGGAGAGCCGTCTGCTTCAGATGCCAGGGGCGTGGCCCCAACCTCGAAGGGAGGGTTCTGCGTTGTGATTCTCCTGTTGAGGCTCGTCAAAGACTATACAGGATTGAGCGCCATAGGATCCTCTGGTCATCGATCCTAAGCGCTAGGGTTGCTTGTACCACACCTGGGCCAGCTGCAGCACTCTCTCCTGCTCCAGGCCCACGGAATCCATTTGCTTGGGATGTTATAAGCAAATACCACAGACTGGGTGGCTTAAACAACAGAAGTTTACTGTCTCGTAGTTCTGGAGACAATAGGTCTAGGTCAGGGTGTTGGCAGGGTTGGTTTCTTTTCAGGTCTCTCTGCTAGGATTGCTGATGACCGCCTCCTTGCTGTGTCCTCAAATAGCCTTTTTGCTGTGTGTGTGCCCCTGGTGTCTGTTAGTATGCCCAGATTGCTTCTTCTTATAAAGACATCAGTCAGGACCCACCCTGGTTATCTCATTCTAACTCAGTCATCTCTTTAAAGGCCCTGTCTCCAAATACAGTTGCATTCTGAGGTCCTGGGAGTTAGGACTTCAGTATATCAATATGGGAGGACACAATGCAGTCTTTAGCATGCGATCAAAACTGATGGCCTTCTGAGACACTAACAAAGTTGGAGGAGTATTAAAGTGTGATGGATGCAAACTTTTCAAAATTGGAAAAGTTCTACTGAGTAGAGTTCCGCTTGTGTAGCGATCAGAGGTAAAATACACTGATTGGCTTCTCCTTGGAGTGACCCAGCAGGTCCCAGACCACTGGACCCTTGGAAACCGAACTGATCAAGGCAAAGAAGTTCATACCATCTCTCTAATCCACATGGGCATGACCCTTGCATTCAGAGCACTCAGCATTTCCGCTCCCCAGGCACGATTAAATGATGTCATCAGTACAATGAAACACCACGACCTTGAACAGAATACTCAGATGATCAAGATCCTGTTCAACTCCATTGTGACACAGAGCAGGGAGGTTAACTTAGCCCTGAGGATATGCCAGTGAATGTATGTTTCTGTCTGTTCCAAGTGACAGCAACTGCTTTGATCCTCCTTTCTCGTGGGGGTTGAAAAGAACACATTTTCCAATTCAGTAGCCTTATACCAAGCGCCAGAGGCCATGTTGATCTGTTGTAGTAAATAAAGACACTGCATCTGGAGCAGCAGCTGTGCTTGGGGTTACTGCTTGGTTAAGTTTGTGTTAGTCTACCAGCAGCAACATGATCCGGTTGGCTTTTTCTAGGGGACAGACTAGGGCTTCCCTGGTAGCTCAGATGGCAAAGAATCTGCCTGCAATGCAGGAGACCAGATTGGATCCCTGGGTTCGGAAGATCCCCTGGAGAAGGGAATGGCTATCTACTCCAGTGTTCTTGCCTGGAGAATTCCACGGACAGAGGAGCCTGGTGAGCTGCAGTCCTTTGGGCCACAAAAAGTCATGCACGACTGAGCAACTTTCACTTCCACCTTTTTCACAGGGGACAGACTGGTGACCTAAATGGGAATGTGACAGCTACCATCCCAGCCTCCTGAAGTCTTTGAGGGTCTTGGAGGGTAGCCCTCATTTCTGCCATTTTATCTATGATTGAGCATTGCTTCTGATTGTCTTGTCAGGGGTAGATGGGGACAATTTCAAGGTTTTCACCTGCTTTTCCTGTAATATACCCATCAGGGTCCAGTCAGACAACAGATGCTACACAACTTATTTTTTAAAAAAGAGAATTTAACTTAAAGAATTAAGTGGTTTTGAAAAGCTGGAAAAGCAAAGAGAGAACATGAAGATATTCCAGAAACTGCAGGTGGTGATTATTATTCTTATGGCTGGGGGAATAGGAGAAGAAGGTGGAATCTATCACTTAGGTGCTTAAAATAGGAGCTGAAACTCAGACGTTTGAAAGGGACCACCTCATCATCAGCCTTGTGATGATGGCTCTGAGCTGAAAGGAGGGGTCCATGGGCTGTGGCCCAGAACTCTGAGGAGGCCCTGGCCAAACTGGTACTGGGGTTTCCAGGGGCCTCTATGAGACAGGTCCTGCAGGTGTTGGAAAAACCATGAACTGGACTCAACAGCTGTGATAGCAACCACCTGCCCACGCTGGGGTGAGGAATGAGATGAAGGGGATGCTGACCGGAACATGGAGCAAACTGGAAGCACAAGTCTCCTTACCCTGCGAGTATCCCATATTGGCAGAGCTGAATGCAGAGCTACCTTGTAAAGCAGAAATATGGTTTTCAGAGGTCCAGTCCCAGCATCATAGAGCAGGACATAGGAAAAGGGGTGAGGCTGAAGTTGAAAGACAGCAGCTTAGAAGCTAGTCAGAAACTTATGCCCCAAGTCAGGCCACCAATATGAGAGTCTACCACGGAATAGTCATCCAGCTTATGCATTTAAGAACTAGGGAGGACTTCCCTGGCCATCCAGTGGTTAAGAATCTGCATGGCTATGCAGGGGACACAGGTTCAATCCCTGGTCCAGGGAGATTTCGCATCCTGCAGGGCAGCTAAGCCTGTGTACGGCAGCTGCTGAGTCTGAGCTCCAAACCAAGAGGAGCCACTGCAAGAAGAAGCTTGTGCACCACAAGAGAGGGCAGCCCCTGCTCGCTGCAACTAGAGAGAAACCCGTGCGGCAGCGAAGACCCAGCACAGCCAGAGATAAATAAATAAATAAATAAAATTTAAAAAACGAACTGGGAAATGACCACAGGGAAGGTCTACAAACACACCAGAACTCTTAGGTAGACTTGACCCCTGAGCCCACTAATTGCCTGGCCTCTAGTGCCCCCTCTGGTGGTATTTTGGGTCCCTAAGTGTTAGAGTCAACCCATATCATGTACCCAGTAGGTTTTGAAAAATCATACGTATATTTCCCTTTCCCTGGTGTACAGTTACTCAGGTGAATGGCTCTGTTGCTTTGGGAAGGACTGCTGGAATCACTCCTGTGGACACTAGCTGTGGCAGTGCAGAGTTCTCCACAAGGAGACCCAGCCATTCTTTCAACGGGCTGGTTCTGGATCTTCTGAAAATTGGCTCAGGTCTGGAAACTAGTGAATGGTCATGACTTTCCACAGGTGTAGCTGAGAAGCAGTACGCTTGTTGTCTGGCCATCTGTATTGTCCTCAGGAACACCATGGCAGCCCCAGATGACACTGTGACCTTGTCTCCATGAAGCCCACTGTCTCCTCTGGTGGCTAAGTCCTACTGCCTGACCTCTGATCTTCTGGAATCTCATCATCCCCGCTGACACTAGGAAGTCCAGTGGGGGCTTTCCTCTTTAGGCTAGCATTGGCAGTATGAGATGCTAGAGGTACTGCTGAGCCCTTTCAAACTATGTCATATCTCAGGTCATGACCAGAGAATATATTAATGGATGACATTGTATTTTATCACCGCCCTGCTCCTCATGATGCCCGGATTCAATTCTTGATTCTTCTGGTTATTTGTAGTATGTCTTTGGGCAAGTTACTCAGTAAATCAGTTTCTTTCCTTGTAAAATGGGAATAAAAGTACTTACCTTTGGGCCATTAGTTGGATTCAGTGGGTTAACATGTAAATTGCTTAGAATGGTGCTTTATATATCATTAGCCTTTACAGAATAATAACCATTATTAAAGTAAAAAAACTGATAAGAATGCTAACCATTTTTGTTCAACATCATTCTGGAAAAGATAAAAATTAGACATAAAAAACTAAGTGGGGTCAAATATTGGGGAAGGATAGATAAAATTATTATTATTTATGGATTATAAAATTGACTACCTGGAAAAATCAAAGAGTACTAATGAAAAAATCTTTAGAATTAATGAGAGAATACAGTAAAATCAGTATTTTTTTTTTTACATTCAAAATAACCATCCAAAATATAAAATAATTAGGGGGTAAATCCTTATAAAGGTCACAGTGCTTATATAAAGGAAACTGTGAAACTTTAAAAGCAACTAGACAAGGGCTTCCTTGGTGGCTCAGTGGCAAAGAGTCCACCTGCCAATGCAGGAGACATGGGTTTGATCCCTGGTCTGGGAAGATCCCAAATACCAAACAGCAATTAAGCCCACAACTGTTGAGCCTATGCTCTAGAGCCTGGGAATCACAGCCGTTGTGCCCTTGACCCTAGAGCCTGTGCTCCACAATGAGAGAAGCCACGGCCAAGAGAAGCCCATGAACCACAATTAGAGACAAAACTCTGAGCAGCATCGAAGACCAAGCAAGACAATGTATAAAATAGATAACCAACAAGGGCCTACTGTATGGAACAGGAAACTGTACTCAATGTTTTGTAATAACCTCTAAGGGATATATATGCACACACACATATATAACTGAATCATTTTGCTATACATCAGAAACTAACATAACATTGTAAGTCAACTATACTTTGGAAAAAAAAATGAAAGCAGCTAGACAAATGGGGGACTGTGTTTCTGGATGATAAATCTCACTATTGTAGAGATATGAATTCCCCCGAAATTAATTATAAATTATTTACACAATCCTTGCCTGGTGGCTCAGAAGGTAATGCAGGAGACCTGGGTTCAATCCCTGAGTCAAGAAGATCCCCTGGAGAAGGAATTGGCAACCCACTCCAGTATTCTTGCCTGGAGAATTCCACGGACAGAGGAGCCTGGTAGGCTACAGTCCATGAGATCGCAAAGAGTTGGACACGACTGAGTGACTAACACTTTCACTTTCAATAAAATTCCAAACATTATTTTTTAACTTAAGAATGAGTCTTTAGTTTATCTAGGAGAATAAACAGTGAGAACAGTAATAACACGTGTTAAAATAAGAATAGTGGTGTATCTACCACTGCCAGATGTCAAAACACATTTATAAAGTCAAATAATTCAAATATTTTAACTTTTAGATAAATAAACAAAAAGAAAAAAATAGAAAATCTTTAAAAACCGAGAAATAGATGTTGTTGTGGTTGTTCAGTTGCTAAGTCATGTCCGACTCTTGGAGATCCCATGAAATGTAGTACACCAAGATTTCTGCCCTTCACTATCTCCAGGAGTTTGCTCAAACTCATGTCCATTGAGTCAGTGATGCCATCCAACCATCTTATTCTCTGTCACTCCCTTCTCCTCTTGCCTTCAGTCTTTCCCAACTTCAGGGTCTTTTCCTGTGAGTTGACTCTTTGCATCAAGTGGCCAAAGTACTGGAACTTCAGCTTCAACATCAGTCCTCCCAATGAATATTCAGGGTTGATTTCCTTTAGGATTGACTGGTTTGATCTCCTTGCAGTCTTATATAGAAGTAACGTGTAACAAAACTTCCATTTGAAATTAGATAAGAAAAGGTAGCTATAGCCATAGATGAATTTTTAGCAGCTGTCTAATCACCTGGGAAACAATTAAGTTCCCTAACTCATTATTTACCCTGAAATAAATTCTTAAAATTTTTTTTTTATCAAAGTATAGTTGATTTGTGTTATTGTGTTTGTTCCATAATAATGTTTGACAGATAAAAAAAATTAAGCATAGAAATGAAGCCAAAAGAAAAATAAAGCTAGATAAATATTACATAATTTGGGGATAGAGAAGGGCAAGGACTATTAAGGTAGAAAAGAAAGGACAGATAAGAATAATAGATTTAAAAACACAAAATTAGAAACTTTCGGTGTTATAAAACATAACAAAACAGAAAGGAAATATATTTATAAAATAAATGATAGGCAAAACACTGATTTTATTTTAATAAGAAGAGCTCTTACAAATTTATGGGAAAGTTATTAACAGTTCAGTATAAAAATGGCAAATAGCCTGGATGGATGAGTCACAAAAGGAAAAATTATTAACAGTATATATAAGTATATGCATGTGTTTAAGAATCAAAATGGGCTTCCATGGTGGCTCAGATGGTAAAGAATCTGCCTGCAATTCGGGAGACATCAGTTCGATCCCTGGGCTGGGAAGATCCCCTGGAGAAGGGAATGGCTACCCACTCCAGTATTCTTGCCTGGAAAATTCTATGGACAGAGGAACCTGTCAGGCTATAGTCCATGGGGTCACAGAGTTGGACATGACTGAGGGACTTTGAGAGAGAGAGAGAAGAATCAAAATATAGAAGTGAAAACAAAGAAACAGTATTACCATTTTTCTTTTTGGTATCACATCAGCAAAACTATCATTTAAAAGTGATAATATCCAGTGATGGTGAGGGTGTTGGCCGAACAGACACTTTCATACCTAGTTCCCTGTAGAGTTTTTATAAAGGTGAAACCACCTAATATACATATACAGTGGATTTATAAGTTGTGGAACACCTTTTGCTAAGATACTATATAGCCATTAAAAATCAAATTTGCCATCTCAGAAGAATGTTTACAAAAACTTGCTAAGTGACAAAAGTAATGTATAAAATAAATGTGTAGTATGTCATTAGTTTTGTAAAAAATATGCACATATTTGTATGTATATGCAAAGAAAAAAGACTAGGAAGATGTGACAACAGTTACCTCTTGGGTATGGGAGAGCGAGTAGTTTTTTCCTTCATACTTTTTATATTTTCCAAATTTTCTGCATTGAACAAATATTAGCTCTATAATTAGAAAAGGAAAAAAATGAGGGAAAAAAATGAAGGAAATCTAAGGGCTCCGTGACTCGGTTGACCTCTGCTCTCAGGTTCCAGGCCGAAGTTTACATGGAAGTTCTAGAAAAAGCAGAGAAAATAGCAAGTATGTAGTGTAGCCCAATATAGTGGCAATGTCTTATACCATAACAAAGAAGAGCGTGAAGACCCCTGAGATTTTCTGCCACTCTTTTGAAAAGTGATTTTTCTATATAACATCTTCTTACTATTAAGAAATTCATTTTGCTATCAATCGGATGACTAGTTGTCCACCAAAGTTAATGCTGGGCGCTTCCCAGGTGGTGCAGTGGGAAGAGATTCTGCCTATCAATGCAGGAGAAACAGGATGCCAATTCAATCCCCGGATTGGGAAGATCCCCAGGAGGAGGAAATGGCAACTCACTCCAGTATTCTTGCCTGGAGAATTCCATGGACAAACGAGCCTGGCAGGCTATAGTCCATAAGGTCACAAAGAGTCAGACACAACTGAGCATGCACACACGCGGGCAAAATTAATATTAATGCATATTTTTATCTTCTGTAGCTTGCTGGGGAAAAAATGAGAACAGCCATTCTGTACCTTCCTCCCCCTAATTCATTCTAGTGCAAAGTAAACCCCAAGAAATAGGATTTAAAGGCCTCCTGTTCTTCATTCCATTTGAGTTCCTTCTCCAATTCCTTCTTCAGTTTTGATGGTAAGCCAAGGGTACTCATACTTTCTCACCAAATGAAGACACGCTTCTTACCATGAGCTGGCTTTGGCAGTTGGAGCTATTTCATCAGTAGTCTGAGTCTCTGGAAAACAATTTAAGTTGGCTGCAATATTTCATCAGAAATGTTCAATATCAGTGACTGATGGGCCTCACAGTGGATGGTGTATCCATAATTCATAACACCATCTATATTCGACAGAGACCATGCTCTAGTCTCAGTATCTTTATTAAGAGGGAAGAGGAATAAGC
The DNA here is from genome assembly GCF_910594005.1 of Cervus elaphus. NCBI lineage: Eukaryota > Metazoa > Chordata > Mammalia > Artiodactyla > Cervidae > Cervus > Cervus elaphus. Next base: position 13,117,807 of record NC_057839.1, on the reverse strand, counting down.
ATGCTTAAAACAAGTACAGCTGAAGCCATTGTTAAAGGTGGTTTCATTTTTCCAGGGGATGGAAAAGACTAAATCAGTGACAACAGTAGCTAGATCTTTCTCCTACAATGCAAAGAACAATGCATGGCTCCTACTGATCAATTTATTTCACTTGATGGAGTAAACCAGGATGACTAATATTGTTTTAATCTATGCATCTGGTGAGACCCAAGATATTGATATGTAAAAGCACTTAAACACATTGTTTTGGCCCAGAGCTGTCAAGAGCTATTTTGAATTAGAAAGAGCTGGAAATATGCACTTCGGAAGCGATCTGCCCAACAACCTCGCACTGTAAATAGTATTTTTTTTTTTTTTGAAACAGTAACAGACTTTATTTTCTTGGGCTCCAAAATCACTGCAGATGGTGACTGCAGCCATGAAATTAAAAGACGCTTGCTCCTTGGAAGAAAAGCTATGAGAAACCTAGACAGCATATTAAAAAGCAGAGACATCACTTTGCCGACAAAGGTCCATCTAGTCAAAGCTATGGTTTTTCCAGTGGTCATGTATGGATGTGAGAGTTGGACAATAAAGAAGGCTGAATGCCGAAGAATTGATATGTAAATAGTCTTGAGTGACCCTGGCTTGTAACTCAGATTGGCCCAAGGCCTAAGCTCCTCCCAGAGGACTAAGACCCAGGGGAATAGGCGGAAAAGAAATAAGGCATTTGTCTTGCTGATTCTCTGGTCATTATCACATTCTTAAGAAAAGCCTATTGGCTGTCAATAAGCAGTTCATCTCTTCCTTCCCTCCCTGCCTCCCTCCCTCCCTCCTTCCCTTCCTAAAACACAAAACACAAAAATAAGTAAAACAAGGCTTTCTTGGTTACTTTCTGGCATTGGTTACTAAGTACTGGAGATATACAGCCTACTCATTGGTAACTTTAAATTCATGTTTCAGGAATCTCTGAATGGCTTGTGGGTAAAATGATGCTATGAGGAGACTAATAATGACCATATATTTCTCACAGTTTTACTGTCTGCTCTCACTATTTTATTGAACCTCATTGTCCTCTGCTGAAGGTGTTATGACTCCTATATTATGGGTAAGGGAAGTGCAGCTCTGAGAAGGGCCATGGTTAGTGATCTGACCCAATCATGCCCTCCTGCAAGATCACTGAAGAGTGGTCTATTGATGATAAGCAGCTTGCTGCTGCTGCTGCTGCTAAGTCGCTTCAGTTGTGTCCGACTCTGTGCGACCCCATAGACGGCAGCCCACCAGGCTCCACCGTCCCTGGGATTCTCCAGGCAAGAACACTGGAGGAGATTGCCATTTCCTTCTCCAAGGCATGAAAGTGAAAAGTGAAAGTGAAGTCGCTCAGTCGTGTCCGACTCTTCATGACCCAGTGGACTGCAGCCTCCCAGGCTCCTCCGTCCATGGGATTCTCCAGGCAAGAGTACTGGAGTGGGGTGCCATTGCCTTCTCTGTAAGCAGCTTGAGATCTCCCTCAACTTACATAGCTGGTCTTCTTCACTATGGGCTTCGCTGGTTGCTCAGTCAGTAAAAAGCCTGCCCACAATGCAGGAGACCTAGGTTTGATCCCTGGGTCGGGAAGATTCCCTGGAGAAGGAAATGGCAACCCACTCCAGTGTTCTTAACTGGAGAATTCCATAGACAGAGGAGCCTGGTGGGGTCACAAAGAGTTGGACAGAACTGAGTGACTAACTTTTTTTCTTTCTCCTTTGCTGTATGTAACGTACTTTCTGAAGAGTTTACTGAGAAACGGTGCTATGTTCCTCTAGACGGTTGCCGTTTTCAAACTTGGACAGAACTCCTTCATGGGAAATGAGGAAACTAAGACCGAGAGAGGCTATGTGACTTGCCGGGGTCGCACACTTGCCGATGGCAGTGCTGGGCTCACAGCCAGGCCCTGGGACTGCAGGCTGTGTGCTCTCCCCCACCGCGCTGGGCCACGGGTCCCGGAGCCCGTCACCAAGCCTTCTCCTCGGCCGAGCAGTTTCCAAGCTGGTTTGAGACCCGGGCCAAGGTTGGCTTTCTCCCTTTCCTCTCCCAGCCCCCTCTTTCCTCCACCTGTCCTCCTGTTTCACTCCTCTTTGTTTTCTGGTTCTTCCCAGCTCCTTGAGACAGCCTTGTTGGTCCCATACCCCCACTGGCCCAGGTCTCAATTCTGGTTAGGGGCTTCCAGGTCTACAGTACTATTGACCAGTGGTTCCTAAACCTGGTTGATCATCAAATTTACTGGAGGAACTACCTGCCCCCCCCAACCCCCCCCAAAAAAAAGCAAATTCCTAGGCTAATAACTCAGGATGCATTAGTACTTCTTCGGAGAATGCTGATATCACTCAGTTTGAGAACCGTATCATAGTATGCAATGGTCATAGTCCTGATTGTGATGGGATTGAAAGAGTTAAAACCTGGCTGAATTTAGTTCATCTGGTTCCCTAAGGTAAATATTGACCTATAGCACTGGTCTCTTGGGGCTTCCCTCATAGCCCAGTCAGTAAAGAATCTGCCTGCAATGCAGGAGACCCGGGTTTGATTCCTGGGTTGGGAAGATTCACTGGAGAAGGAAATGGCAACCCACTCCAGTATTCTTGTCTAGAGAATCCCATGAACAGAGGAGCCTGGCGGGCTACAGTCCACGGGGTCTCGAGAGTTGGACATGACTTAGCGACTGATCCACCACCACCACAGGTCTCTTGGCTTAGAGAATAGCTATGTTTCTGCTACCATGTGCTCAAAGGGCCTACTTTCAAACCCACTTCCTGCTGGAAATGAATATCTTCTTAGTTCTTCCATGATATGCTACCTCTATGAAGGGAACTGGCACTGGTAATAGTATTTAGGGAATAGCTACTGCAAATGGGACGGAGCTGTTAGAAATCATGTTTATTTAGCTAGTCTTCTAGAGGCTTCTATAGAAAAAGATAATTAAAAAATTTAAGCAATTAAGAAAAGTCATTAAAGATAATTTCCCCCTTTGAAAATCTCAAACTGTAGTCAACTTAAAAAAAAAATTGAAATATAATTGATGTACAATGTTGTGTTCCCCTGTACAGCAAAGTGATTCAGTTATACATATATATGCATTCTTTTTATCAATATTCTTTTTCCATCATGGTTTGTCATAAGTTATTGAATATTCTATGCTATTCTGTGCTACACAGTGGAACTTTGTTGTTTATCCATTCTAAATATAAAAGCTTAGGTCTGCTGACCCCAACCTCTCCCCGTATCCCTCCCCTCCCCCCTCCCCCCGGCAACCGTAGGTCTGTTCTCTGTGTCTGAGAGTCTGTTTCTGTTTCTTAGATAGGTTCATTTGTGTCGTACTTTAGATTCCACATATAAGTGATATCACGGTGTTTGTCTTTCTGGCTTACTTCACTTAGTGTGATAATCTCTAGTTGCATCCATGTTGCTGCAAATAGCATTATTTTGTTCTTTCTTAAATGGCTGAGTAGCATCCCATTGTATATATATACTGTATCTTCTTTATCCATTCATCTGTTGATGGACATTTATTAATAGGTTGCTTCCATGTCTTCGCTACTGTGAATAGTGCTGCTATGAACATAGGGGTGTATGTATTTTTTTTTTTTTTTTTTTGCATGAAGATTTATGCCTAGAAGTGGGATTTCTGGATCGTATGGTAATTCTATTTTTAGTTTTCTGAGAAACCTTCATACTGTTCTCCATAGTGGCTGCATCAACTTACATTCTGACAACAGGGTAGCAGGGTTCCCTTTTCTCCACACCATCTCCAGCATTCATTATTTGTAGAGTTTTTAATGATGGCCATTCTGTCCAGTGTGAGGTGATACCTCATTGTAGTTTTGATTTGCATTTCTCTAATAATTAGTGATGTTGAGCATCTTTTCCTGTGCTTATTGGCCTAGATGTCTCTAAAGACATTCAGAAATTCATCTTGTTTTAAAATAACACATCTGTCCTCAAAGCCAGGCTTGCTGCTGCTTCTGATAAAGTTAATTCTGCTGATTCCTGGAAGAATCTGTTCAAAGGCAAATGGTTTCTCTGAGGTTCCTTTAAGTCTTCGTTACTCAGAGCTTGGATGCTGCATTAAATGTTTTTAACTTTGGTCAGTCTGGGCCATGGTTGCAGACCATGAGGAATAGAAACTGCTTAGTCATAAGTCAAGAGTGTCACTGACACTTTCTGAATCTTGGAAGAGGATTAGTAGGGTGGTGGTGGTGGTATAAATGTCACATTAAATCTTCCATTTTGACTGTGACAGTTAACAATGCAAGTGCAATGATCTGAATATGTAACGAAGCTGGAGATTATCTGCCAAAGGGCAGGTCCCTTCCTAATTACTGATGGAAAAATCATTGCTTTCTGTAGTTAGAAATCCACCCCTCTGCCAATACACAGACACACACGAGTCAACAATATTCAACCAGGTTAAAAAAAAAAGAAGCATCTGTTCTGCTTTCCCTTAAGACACAATAAGGGAAGGATGGGCTTGCATTGCAGTAGGAGGCATGAAAATAAAACTTTATGAAGAATGTCCTCATAGGAGGGGTTGGGAAGCACCAAAGGATACGTGAGGAGAGTTTGTAGCATCCAGTTGATTTAAAAAATGAGAAAAAAAGAATGTGCATCTTGTAGACATTCAAAATACTTGCTAAATTGTATTCAAAGAAAGATGGCATGGATTTGAAGGGGATTTGAAGACTACTCCTCCCCCAAATATGCCACTTTGGCATGATTATTTTGAACTGGAGGCAAATGAGAATCAACAGATGTGGAAAGAAACCTTCTCAGATCTTCCCTTATCTGACTACACACAGAAATTCCAGAGAAATGAGGACTGCCGTAAATCCTCTCTCCTGAAGTAGTTTTACAGCCATACCCAGGAAGAAGACAGAAAGACGACACTGAGGCTGGTCTGCAAACAAGCATTATTAAAATAACCTTTCTCTTCAAGTTTCTCCTGGGTATTTCCTAGTTAGTCACTTTCCAACAACTTGCCACACTAGCCCAAACCCGTTTTTCCTTTGTCTTGTCGTGTCTGCACAATTTATCATTCTTTGTTAAAAAGGTGTGTCAGCTCTTGGGCCCATCTGTTTTTTGGGGTCATTTTTCTATGAAGTCTTCCATGTGCATAGTAATAATACAACTTTCTCCTGTTAATCTGTCTTTTGTCAATCTAACATTCAGGCCCCCAGGCACTAAACCTAGAGCATAGAGAAAAAAGGTGTTCTTTCCCTTCTCCTATGGATTCATGTGAAAAGAACAATCATAACAGTAAGAATACTGTATAAGAATTTTTGTAGTCACAAGGACCCTCTGGGACAGTAATGATACCTGTGTTTAAATCCCACCTTTGCCATTTATTTGCATGAGTTATTTAATTCCTCTAAACCTTTATTTATATTTGTATGAACTGGTAATAAAATTAATACCTCATAGAGTTGTTATAGGGCTTCTCTGATGGTTCAGCGATAAAGAACCTGCCTGCAATGCAGGAGTTGCAGGAGATGCAGTTTCAATCCTTGGGTTGGGAAGATCCCCTGGAGGAGTGCATGGCAACCCACTCCAGTATTCTTGCTTGGAGAATCCCCACGGACAGAGGAGCCTGGCAGGCTACAGTCCATAGGGTCACAAAGAGTCGGATACAACTGAAGCAACTTAGCATGCATGCAATCAGGGTAGTTATGCTCATATGCATAACTTAATATATTATATTATATGCACTTAATATAGTATGAGGCACTTTTATTTTTTTATTTTTTCATTTATTTTTATTAGTTGGAGGCTAATTACTTTACAATATTGTAGTGGTTTTTGCCATACATTGACATGAATCAGCCATGGATTTACATGTGTTCCCCATCCTGAACCCCCCTCCCACCTCCCTCCCCATCCCATCCCTCTGAGTATTCCCAGTGCACCAGCCCTGAGCACTTGTCTCATGCATCCAACCTGGGCTGGTGATCTGTTTCACCCTTGATAGTATACTTGTTTCAATGCTATTCTCTCAGATCATCCCACCCTCGCCTTCTCCCACAGAGTCCCAAAGTCTGTTCTGTACATCTGTGTCTCTTTTTCTGTTTTGCATATAGGGTTATCGTTACCATCTTTTTAAATTCCATATATATGCGTTAGTATACTGTATTGGTCTTTATCTTTCTGGCTTACTTCGCTCTGTCTAATGGGCTCCAGTTTCATCCATCTCATTAGAACTGATTCAAATGAATTCTTTTTAATGGCTGAGTAATATTCCATTGTGTATATGTACCATAGCTTCCTTATCCATTCGTCTGCTGATGGGCATCTAGGTTGCTTCCATGTCCTGGCTATTATAAACAGTGCTGCGATGAACACTGGGGTGCACGTGTCTCTTTCAGATCTGGTTTCCTCGGTGTGTATGCCCAGAAGTGGGATTGCTGGGTCATACGGCAGTTCTATTTCCAGTTTTTTAAGGAATCTCCACACTGTTCTCCACAGTGGCTGTACTAGTTTGCATTCCCATCAACAGTGTAAGAGGGTTCCCTTTTCTCCACACCCTCTCCAGCATTTATTGCTTGTAGACTTTTGGATAGCAGCCATCCTGACTGGCGTGTAATGGTACCTCATTGTGGTTTTGATTTGCATTTCTCTGATAATGAGTGATGTTGAGCATCTTTTCATGTGTCTGTTAGCCATCTGTATGTCTTCTTTGGAGAGTATGAGGCACTTTTATATGTATATTCACATCTATATATTTTTTCCACATCTTACGGAAAAACCCAAACAAACTTTTTGGCCAACCCCTACATATATATAATATATTAGGCTTCCCAGGTGGCACTAGTGGTAAAGAACCTGCCTGCCAATGCAGGAGACATAAGAGACACAGGTTTGATCCCTGGATTGTGAAGATCCCCTAGAAGAGGGCGTGGCAAGCCGCTACTCAAGTATTCTTGCCTGGAGAATCCCATGGACAGAGAAGCTTGGTGAGCTATAGTCCATAGGGTCACAAAGACTGAAGTGACTTAGCACACACACATGCATATATATATTTTAACCTGTTCTTCATAGTTTGGGGTATGGGTTAGATACTTAAATGGCTTGCATGCATCTCTGTTTAAAGACAGCAAGTATAAATTAACAAACATTTTGAGATTTGTTTGAACCCTATGAGTCCAGTCTTGTGTAGCCTCTTCAATAATATTGTTTTATACAGAGGCAACGGTTTTCTAGATTGTTCAGAAGGGGACTGAGATAGGTGACACTTATATACAGCTCCCTAATCAGATTAGATCACTTGACATTTTCGAATGAGCAATAAGTTGATAAATGAGGAGGGCTGGTCACTGTCACAGTTATTAATGAGATAACCTACCGTCTTGATGATAATGAATTCTGATGAAGGAAAAGAAATAACTTCTGGGCAAAACCTGCCAATGTGCATTCCCTGTCTGGTTATTGCCTCTACATTTTCCTGGGCTCATGTCAAAGAGGAGACTCAGGACTTAAAAACCAGGATGAATGTCACGCAAAGATGGGGCCTGGGGTTGCAGTATTTGAGTGTGTGGCTTAGGGCAGAACACATCAGTGTCATGGAGCTCACTGCCGGGCTGCTTTTATGGCCCTCCAGAAACAGCAACGCAAGCATGTGGGTGCCCTTGCCAGGTTTTAGTAGGAAAATTCTGCCATTAAAAGCGCCACCTCTCACGGTTTTTTTTACATGAAACTTCATGTGATTGGAAAAGGCAGTAAGATTTTTCTGCCCATGAAACATCTCTGAACATGACTAACCATGTGACTTAGGAGGTAGTCCTAGCAAATGAATAAGCTTCTCTGTTGCTAGAGACAGAGAAGCCACTAGAATAATCCAACATACATCACAGTCAGCTGGAAGGTTACCCTAGGGTCAATAGTGTCAGTCTCCTGCCTCTAGGCAAGTCTGCTTTCAGACTAGGCCAAGTATACAAAATTCAATTCTATTTCTCAGCTGCCTTTCGTGATAGCCAAGTAAAAGCAGGTGCTTAGTTCGGATTTGCTAAGACATAGAACTGTAGTTGCTACTTATCTGTATTTTATAATTTCTGAGCTTTACTCTATTGGAGAAGTGCAGCCTGGGAAAATGCAGAGAAAATAGTGTCTGCAAAAAAAAAAAAAAAAAAAATACCAGTCCAAAAAATAAATGAGTTCCTTAAGAACTACAGCTTAAAAATCTCACAGTATTTGGAGGTTTGTGGTATCATCTTATTTCTTACCTCCACCCATGTGACCCAGCTGAATAGGCCTTCTCTCTACCTTCTGCCAACCTGCCCACTGCCAGGAATTTTCTATTTAATTCTGGGAAACTGGTCTAAGAAAAGGATGAGTCTTTAAGCCAATTATATGCTGAAATGTTCTGGGTAGGAGTGTGTGAGAAGTGGATCTATAGCTTGAGGGAAAGATGGAAAAACAAAGGCAGGCTCTTCTTTACCCCCAAGCCACTGGTCCAGGAACATTATGAACCTGGTAACTAGATATGCTTTTAGAAGACAGCCCTCCAATTTTAGAAATGGATTTTCTAGCTGCTTTAAAATGAGTATAGCTGTGTACCAAGTAAATCAATGAAAAATACTTTGTGTGCCAATTTGTGCCAAAGATACATAGCTCCCTTAACAATGTTCAAGGGCAAGGAAAGAATCAACTTTCCGTATCCAGTGAAACCAGGATCATCTTTTAGGTACTTGTACCTTGTTTGGAGATAGCAGAGGACAGAGGAACGCGGCATGCCACAGACCATGGGGGTCGCAAAGAGTCGGACACAACTTAGTGACTGAACAACAGCAAATCTTGTTTGGGCTGTGGATCTTGGCATGACTGTTATCTTCTTGCTTCCTTCAGTGATACCTGGCCTCTAAATATAGGGGAACCCCCATCCAACACAGTAGTCTTAGTTCATCTCCTAACCTCTGCTCCCAAACACACTCCTGTCTGTAATAGTAGCTCACTAGGGCACTGGGCAGTTCCAAACAAACATCTCCTTCTGCTTCATTGACTACACTAAAGCCTTTAACTGTGTGGATCATAACAAACTGTAGAAAATTCTTAAAGAGATGGGAGTACCAGACTTTACCTGTCTCCTGAGAAACCTGTATTTTGGTCAAGAAGCAACATTTAGAACCCAACTAGTTCAAAATTGGGAAAGGAGTATGTCAAGGCTGTGTATTGTCATCCTGCTTATTTAACTTCAATGCAGAGTACATAATGTGAAATGCTGGGCTGGATGACTCACAAACTAGAATCAAGATTGCCAGGAGAAATATCAATAATCTCAGATATGCAGATAATACCGCCTTTATGCCAGAAAGCAAAGAGGAACTGAACAGCCTCTTGATGAAGGTGAAAGAGGAGAGTGAAAAAACTGGCTTAAAACCCAACATTCAGAAAGCTAAGATAATGGCATCTGGTCCCATCACTTCATGGCAAATAGGTGGGGAAACAATGGAAACAGTGACAGATTTTATTTTCTTGAGCTCCAAAATCAAGAACTCAAGACAGTGACCTCAGTCATGAAATTAAAAAACGCTTGCTCCTTGGAAGGAAAGCAATGACAAACCTAGAGAGCATATTAAAAAGCAGAGACATCATTTTGCTGACAAAGGTCTGTTTAGTCAAAGATATGGTTTTTCCAGAAGTCATGTACAGATGTGAGAGTTGGACCAGAAAGAAGGCTGAGCACCAAAGAATTGATGCTTTCGAACTGGTGCTGGAGAAGACTCCTGAGAGTCCCTTGGACAGCAAGGAGATCAAACTAGTCAATCCTAAAGGAAATCAACCCTTAATATTTGTTGGAAAGACTGATGCTGAAGCTGAAGCTCCAATATTTTGGCTACCTGATGTGAAGAGCCGGCTCATTGGAAAAGACCCTGATGCTGGGAAAGATGGACGGCAAAAGGAGAAGAGATGGCAGAGAATGAGATGGTTGGATGGCATCACCGACGCAACAGACTTGAATTTGAGCAAACTCCAGGAGATAGTGGAGGACAGAGGAGCCTGGAGTGCTGCAGTCCATGGGGTGCAAAGAGTCGGACACAACTTAGCGACTGAACAGCAACAGCAAAGGGCACTGGACCGTATAAAAACACGAGTGTTTGTGTGGCAGGGTGGTGCATTAGTTTCCTAGGACCGCTGTAGGCAATTTCCTCAAACTGATAGTTTAAAACTGCAGAAGTTTGTTGTTTCACAGTTCTGAAGGTTTAGAAGTCTGAAACCAAGATGTGAGTAGGGTCATGTTCCCTTTGAAGCCTCTATGGGAGGATTTGTTGATTCTTCTCGGGGTTGGTGGCAGTCCTTGACATCCTTTGGTGTGTAGATACATCGCTCCAACCTTTTCTCCACTTGGCATTCTCCTCTGTCTCTGTGTCTGAATTTCCTTTTTCTTATAAGGACATTAATCATTGGATTAAGACCCACCCTAATTCAGTATGTCCTCATTTAAACTTGATTATGTCTACAAACCCCTACTTCCAAATAAAATCACATTCGCAGGTTCCAGGGTTAAGACTCGAACACATCTTTTTGGGTGACACAAGTCAGCCTACAACACAGGGTATTTTTTGGAAACAAGAATTCAGTCCTAGTTCCATCTATATGTTTTCTTATACTGCAAAAGTCTGGAGGCCTGAGAACTATATTCTTCAGAATCCCTGGTATGAGAGTTCTGCCTTATTTTGTGCCTGTAAGAGTCATTTGTGCAATGAAGTTGTTATTGCTCCTATAGTAGCAGCAGGTAAAGATACAGGCATTGATAGATAGCAGATATGAGATTTTGCAATAACTTTTGGTATCCTCCTGCAAATTGTCTGCTTTGGTGTTGCAGTAAGCTGAGGTCATCAATGATAGTTTTCTGATACTCTTGTAATTCCAGATTTCTTGAAAACTAATGATATCTTTCCCTGATTTTGTTTCTTCAGCCTTCTCAACAGTTTTGTGAGCCTCCAGTTCCCTAAGTTAAATCCCTTCCTTGAAACACTTTGAATGGTTTCTGTTTTTCTGACCAAGTCCTGTTTTATAGAGTGTGTTTATATCGATGTCATGCTTCTCGAGAGAGGACTCAGAATTTCTAAAGGCATACATAATCTTAAATTTAATCTGTATTAAAATTCCCTCTCAGCCTCCTGAGGAGTGGAGAAACACTTTGCCCCTCATTGGCAGTTGAGAACCCTGTGTATAATGATTTTGGACTGTCATACTATACTTAACAGAGATATAGAATGAGATTTTCTTGGAGAAGGTCATAGTCTTCCGTATACTTCATGAGGTTACATTACAGTAAAATAAATAATCTCTAACCCCATTGCTCTGAAATTACCATGGAAACTGCACAGAAAAGAATGTGTATTAGTGTTTCTGCTCAAAAATCTTCTGTGGCTCCCCATTGACTGATGAATTAAATACAAATCCTGACCTGAAATTCAAAGCCTTTGTTGTATAGTCCACTAGAATATGAACTGCATGCAGACAAGGACTTTCACTGTTCCATCCTTACCTGTAACTGTCTGGCACATAGCAAAAAAAAAAATTTTTTTTCTTTTTCTTTTTGGCCATACTGCATGGCTTGCCGGATCTTAATTTCCCAACCAGGGACTGAATCCACACCCTTGGCAGTGAAAGCATGGAGTCCTAACCACTGGACCACCAGGGAATTCCCTGTAACACATAGCAAATTTTTAATAGTTATTGTGTAGTAAATGAATGCACTTGTGTTTCTAAATATTTTCTGTCATTGTTCACCTGCATCCCTATAGACTGAAGTCAAACCGGTCATCCATCCCAAACCTCTTTTTGCTGTACATTTGCTGAGATTGTTGCTCTTCTGTGGAAAGGTTTCCTTCTCTCACCGCTTCCTTTGTTGAAATCCTAGCATCTTTTAGGACTTGTCTCATAAACTATCCCCTCCATAAGGCTCTCCTGGCTTTAATCTCTCATGAGCTTAATAAAACCTGAGCTGTAACTGACATACTGAGACCTGGGTTTGTTCCTGGGCCGGGAAGATGCCCTGGAGAAGGGAGTGGCTACCGACTCAGCATTCCTGCCTGGAGAATCCCATGGACAGAGGCTACAGTCCAGGGTCACAAAGAGTCAGACAGAACTGAGCGACTGAGCACAGTACACAGTATATATATATGTTTGTCTCTCTATATATATATAGCACTGTATTAATTTTAAGTATACTTTCTCATACTTAATTACTTTTTAGAACAATTTTGGGTTTATGGAAAATTGAGCAGGTTATATGCTCCCCCTGCATGGTTTCCCCAGTATCATTACTTATTGTGGTAAAATAGACATAACATCAAATTTACCACTTAATAATTTTTAAGTGTAAGTTTCTGTAGTACTTAAATACATTCACATTGTGGTCCAACTATCACCCCCATCCATCTTCAGAGCTTTTTAATCTTCTTAAACTGGAATTGTGTACCCCATTAAAGAGTAACTTTTCGTTCCCTCTTCCCTTAGTTTCTGGAAACTTTTATTCTGCTTTCTATCCCTGTGAATTTGCCTATTCTAGATAACATATAAGTGGAATCAAACAGTGTTTTTTTGTGTCTGGCTTATTTTATTTAGCATAATGTCCTCAAGTTTCATACATGTTGTAGCATGTGTCAGAATAATATTCCATTATATGTAGATATAACACTTCTTTAATTCATATACCAGTGGATGTTTGGATTGTTTCTGCCTCTTGGCTATTGTGAATAATGCTGCAGTGAGTCTGGGTGTACAAGTATCTGTTCAAGTCTCTGTTTGCAGTTCTCTTAGATGTATACCCAGAATTAGGATTGCTGGATCATATGTTAATTCTATGTTGAATTTCACTGTTTCCACAGTGGCTGTACAATTTTACATTCCTATCAGTATTTCACTCAGTGCTCCAGTTTCCCCACATCCTAACCAATGCTTGTCATTTTCTGTTTCCCCTATTATTAACATCTTGCATTACTGTGATACGTTTGTTACAATTAACAAATATCGATACATTATTACCATCTGAAGTCCATCAGTTCAGTTCAGTTGCTCAGTCGTGTCGAATTCTTTGTGACCCCATGGACCACAGCACTCCAGGCCTCCCTGTCCATCACAAACTCCTGGAGTTTACTCAAACTCATGTCCATTGACTCGGTGATGCCATCCAACCATCTCATCCTCTGTTGTCCCCTTCTCCTGCCCTCAATCTTTCCCAGCATCAGGGTCTTTTCCAATGAGTCAGTTCTTTGCATCAGGTGGCCAAAGTACTGGAGTTTCAGCCTCAACATCAGTCCTTCCAATGAACACCCAGGACTTATCTCCTTTAGGATGGACTGGTTGGATCTCCTTGCTGTCCAAGGGACTCTCAAGAGTCTTCTCCAATACCACAGTTCAAAAGCATCAATTCTTCGGTGCTCAGCTTTCTTTACAGTCCAACTCTCACATCCACACATGACTACTGGAAAAACCATAGCCTTGACTAGACAGACCTTTGTTGGCAAAATAGTGTCTCTGCTTTTTAATATGCTGTCTAGGTTGGTCATAACTTTTCTTCCAAGGAGCAAGCGTCTTTTAATTTCATGGCTGCAGTCACGATCTGCAGTGACTTTGGAGCCCAAAAAAATAAAGTGCCACTGTTTCCACTGTTTCCCCATCTATTTGCTATGAAGTGATGGAACCAGATGCCATGATCTTAGTTTTCTGAATGTTGAATCCATAGTTCACATAAAACTTCATTCTTTGTGACAGGTTTTGGCAAATGCATAATGTCACGTAACCACCATTATAGTATGGTACAGAGTAATTTCACAGCTCTAGAAATTCCCTGTGTTCTACCTATTCATCCCGCTCCCTCTGAAACATTGGTAGCTACAGATCTTTTTATTGACTGTAGAATTTTTCCTTGTCCAGAATGTCATATAGTTGGAATCATAGAGTATGAAGCCTTTTTACATTAGTTTCTTGCTCTTAGCAATTCAGGTTTATTCTATGTTGTTTTTTGATGTCTTGATAGCTCATTTCTTCTCATTGCTGGATAATATGATATTTTATGGACATATGGTTTGCTTATCCATTCATCCATGGAAGGACATCTTGGTTGCATTTTGTTTTTGGCAATTTCTCATGTACTTTTTAACCTTTTATCATACTGAAAATATTTTATCTGCTATTATGGTTTTTTTCATTCAAGTATCATCAGGCCCTGCCTTCTCTACTCTATTAGATGATATATTCCTTGACAGCAGCGCCTAATGCCTTTCTCACATGATCAGGCATAAAGCAGCGGTAAAAGTGCCTTGCCCATAATAAGTACTCAGCAAATGCTGTTTGAAATGAATAGATATTTAGATTTTCCCATTCTGCTAGAGGACCCGGGGACTTTAGGGAAGTTTTTCAGGTTCACGAGAGCTGCAGACCTGATCACAACAGCTTGTCATGGCATTGTAGGACTTGTCATCATCTATTCTTCAAGGACAATCGTGTTAGCTCTGTTAAGGTTGAGATAGACTCTCACACCAAAGAAATAATCAAGATTAGCTTTCGGCTGAGTTTCCTCCCCTGATATTTGTGGAGGATGTCCTGGTAGTCATGAGGGGGCAAAAAGGAAGAAAGATGTTTTCTGTAGAGTTGGGGATTCAAGCAAGGAGCCCATGGAGGCTCAGCATGGAGCCCTATGCTGTCGGGACCCTGAGCTAGAATGCACACAGAGACCCCCTTCTCATGCCATGCTCAGATCCAGCTAGTGCTATGAGGAGCATTGCACACATAGCTGAGGCCATCCCAACCTGGCCATCCCAACGTCCAACCTCCATTCACAGCTCCTTGCCACAAAGAGCCTCACTTTGGTCTCCACTCAGGCCCATACGTATGCTACACCTGTGTGCAGCCCAGGAGTTTGCTTCAGGGGGAGGGACCCGTGGAAGGGGCCCGCAGAGTTCTGGAAGCAGGCTCATGGCCCATGGGCAGGGAATTGTGGGATCCTGCATAGATCTAGGCCGTGAGCTAGAAGGGAGGAGTGAGATCCTTGTGGGCACATCCTCTTAGCCCCCTAAACTCCTCGTCCAGGGAGCAGAAGCAAAGATGAAGGAGGGCCGGAGCACGGCCTTCCAGACTGTAGACTCTAGGGCAGGGCTTGTCTGCCCAGGCCTAAGGTAGTATGAGAAGAGATCACCCTGAGGCCAAGAAGCAGAATCGGGAAAATACATAGTGGGTCAGAAATGAATAGCTACCGCGTTAGATTTGGAAAGAACCTGTAGCTTTGCATTACAGCTGCTTCTGAATCATTGATATAGAGAATTTTCCTCACAAATTCTACCCTGCAGCAGGGTGGGTGGGTGGGTGGAGGGAACAGAGGTGGGGCAGGTGCAGTGAGGAGCTGGAGCAGACTCACACCAGCTCTCAGAGTCAATTGTTACATTTTCAGGAATCTTGCTATTTTTAGAAATTACATGATATAAACTTATAGTTAAATACCTTACACTGAAACAAAGACAATGAATATGTAAATTCTGCTTCCTAATTGTTTTACCATTTTTACTATTGTTTGTGCTCCTGGAGTTATTTCTATGTACTGTATCTATGTGGGAGAAATACATAATGATGTGCTGTTTGTCCATTTCTTCCCAGCTGCATCATATCACATTTGATGGCATCACCCTGGTAATTTGAAATTGATAGTGGTAGGGATATTTATTAATATACCAGAGAAATTGGTGAACATCCCAAGTCAGGGTCTCTTCCCCTGTTGCTCTCGTGCAAGCCTAGGCAGAGGCCTGTGGTCCATTCTTTATATTTATTATTCTTTTAAAATATTTATTTGAATGCCCTGGGTCTTAGTTGCAGCATTTGAGATCTAGCTCCCCGACCAGGGATCAAACCTGGGCCTCCTGCATTGGGAGCTTGGAGTCTTAACCACTGGACCACCAGGGCACCTTTCTTAAGCTCTTTTCTAGGCTCTTCAGAGCCATCACACTTGGCTTGAGTCTGGTCCTGGTTTCTGCTCAAACCCTGCCCCTTGACCTATCCCAGTGGGAGGACGCACGTGCACAGCCCAACACCTTGCAAGGTCAGATTCACCTGTTTTTGAACAGGCCCTGCCATCTCTGTTTATGAAGGAGAATCTTGAGACTGCAGGGTGAGCTGTTATAAAATTTGCCTCCTTCCCCATGTTTATGCAGGTGAATGGGGCATCCTCAGTAGCGTAGAAGGGGAAGAAGAGAAGATGGAGGGGTGGGCTGGGGCTGGAGGGAAGGGAGTCTCAGCAGCTAAGGCTGATGGAAGAAGCGCGGTGATTCTCATCACAGCCCGCTGTGCCCAGACCCTGATTAGACATGGGCTGCACTCGGGCCTGTGTGTGTCGCAGGGACACCACTCTGGGCTCTTCCTTTTGTGTTTCTCTCTGTGCATCCTGTCTGTTATTTTTGACCCCAGGGAAGGAGGAGTTAAGGCCACCGCAGGAAAGAGGAGAAGCGAGACTTTACGAAGGGGACCGGCTGCCCATCTGCCACCTCTGTAGAGAGCAGGAGGTGTGGGAGAAAGGGGAAGGCAAGGGTGAGACACAGGAGTGGCTCTGTGACCAAGCCCCAGCACCCTAGGGGTGCACCTAGGTGGGTGGAAGCTCTGGCCAGAAGCATGAGGGCCACAGGGATGATGGCTGGGGCCAGGAAACACCCAGGCCCTTCGTGTTAAAGGTACAAAGGCACAAGAACTTAGCCTTCTAAGTCCTGATCCAGTGCTCTTTGCGGCAGTCCTCTGGTTTTCCTTTTCTGCTTTTTCCAGACTGCGCAATTCTAAAATGTAAAAGAAATCAAAGTGAGGCTGCTCTCGGTGTGGTGGAGGTGGGAGCCAGAACTCCCACCCGATCTCAACAGCTTTCAGCGTCTTTCCCTAAACCACCCCTCCTCAGAACACAGCTCAAAAATCGCAGCAGAGAGAGACTGCACTGCCTCTCACATCTCATACCTTGAACTTGTTACTATAAATAAGCAGGAACATCACCATGGCAACCTGTCTGTTTAAATGGCCCCTTATAGACCAGATTAGCCAGGATCGATAGTGCTTCCTGAATGCAGAATGACTTTCCCTTTATAACAAAAGTTTGAACAAATTATCGAATAAACCCCTGGGAAACAATTTCTGAGTCAATGCAATTAAACTGTTATCTGCAGCTCCTCTTAACCACCCATCGGAAGACACTCCTCAGAGCGATGTGGTCTCCAAGCCCATGCTGTCCAGGCGGCTGTTATTCACTGCTCCCTTCCGTGGCCTCATCCCCAGCAAGCTCTTCCTGCTGTTCCGCATGTGTCATTAGAAAGGACACTTCTGTCTGTAACATCCTGCTTCCCCCCGCTCGGGTGTCATGTGACGGGGTGCTGTCTTCAGAGATGGACAGATTTTAAATGACACTCCCCATGCAGGCTTGCGGAAGCAGATCTCCGAGCAGATGTAGGCCCAGGCCTCCCCCAGCGGGGGGCTTATTAAGAGGCATTAGTTAGCCCTGAAATCAGTGCTAGTCTGCCATTGTTCCCCGAACACAAGAGCATGGAATTCCTTTCTTCCCACAGCAAAAGCTGGACAAGAAGCTCAAGGAGTTTGGCTCCAGTTTTGGCTGCCTTTTCGAGCAGGAAGAGTTGAATATGGCTTCCTCCCTCCCGTGAACTGAATCCTGGGTCCCCAATTCTCTTCCAACTGACTGGATGCCTAAAATTCTGTCTTTTATTTAAAATGCAGATACTCTGGGAAGGGTAGCAATTTAAATAAATTCCCACTAAGGTGTCAGGCTGGCATCTTGTTGGGCAGAATGGAAGGGTGGTTGACATCTACCTGCAGTGTCCCTACCCTTTTACCCAGCCCTCGTCTAGCCCTCCTAGCAATTCTGTGTTGTTGTTCAGTTGCTCAGTCGTGTCCAACTCTTTGGGACCCCATGGACTGCAGCACGCCAGGCTTCCCTGTCCTTCACTATCTCCCAGAGTGCTCAAACTCAGTGGAGTCGATGAGGAGTCAATGATGCCATTGAGTCGATGATGCCATCTAACCATCTCATTCTCTGTTGCCCCCTTCTCCTCAAGAGAAGTCTGTACCATTTCATCAACCTCTCTCTTACATCTCCACCTGCCCCCCATAGCCCCTCACTACCACCATTTATTCTCTGTTTCTATGAGTTCGACTTCTTTTTTTTTGATTCTACATTAGAAGGGATACCATGCAGTATTTGTGTTTCCCTGTCTGGCTTATTTCACTTAACATAATGCCTACCAGGTTCATCCATGTTATCACAAATGGCACAATTCCATGCTTTTTAAAGGCTGAATAATATTCCATTGTGAATGTATATACTACATTCTCTGTAACCATTCATCATCCTATGAGCACTTGAATTGTTTCCGTACCTTGGCTTTTGTGAAGGATACTGCAATGAACATAAGCATGAAAATAGCTCTTTGAGATAAGAGTATTGTTTTCTTTGTATATGTACCCAGAAGTGTTGGTTTGTATGGTAGTTCTATTTTTAATTTCTTGAGGAAACTCCTTACTGCTTTTCACTGGGCTGTGCAAGTTCATATATTTCCACCAAGCGTGCTCAAGTGCTCCCTTTTCTTCCTATCCTCACTAAAATTTGTTATCTCTTGTCTTTTTGATAGGTGTCCTAACAGGTATAAGGTGATATCTCATGGTGTTTTTGATTTTCATTTCCGAGTGATTAGTGGTATATAGCATCTTTTAATATTCCTGTTGGCCCTTTGTTTGTCTTATTTGAAAAGTACCTATTCAGGTCCTTTGCCCATTTTAAAATTGGATTATTTTTTGCTATTGAGTTGCATGAGTTCCTCTACAGGCATATCTTGGAGAAAATTTGAATTTGGTTCCAGACCACTCTAGTAAAGTGACTAACACAGTAAATTGAGTCACATGAATATTTTCGTTTCTCGATGCATGTAAAAGTTATGTTTACACTAAGCTGTAGTCTATTAATTGTACAAAAGGATTATGTCTAAAAATATATAATGCTTTATACCTTAATTATACCTTACCATAATCCATACCTTAATTAAATACCATAATTCATGCCTTAATTAAAAAATCCTTCATTGCTAAAAGATGCTAGGATCAACTGTCAACAACAAGCTTGCTGCAAACCTTCAACTTATAAAAAATAGTTCCTCTTTCTGACAGTTGACTGTCAGTGTTGAGAAATACAACTGATTTTTGCATATTAATTTTGTTTCCTGCTTTCCTTGTGGCTCCCTTAAGCCTCAGCTGGTAAAGAATCCGCCTGCAATGTGGGAGACCTGGGTTCGATCCCTGGGCTGGGAAGATCCTCTGGAGAAGGGAAAGGCTACCCCCTCCAGTATTCTGGCTTGGAGTATTCCATGGACTATACAGTCAGACACGACTGAGTGACTTTCACTTACTTTGTATCCTGCAAACTTGCTGAATTCATTTATTAGTTCTAACAGGTTGTGTGTGTGTGTGTGTGGAGCCTTTAAGGTTTTCTACATATAATACGATGTCATCTGCAAACAGAGACAGTTTTACTTCTTCCTTTCTGATTTAAATGCCTATTATTTATTTATTTATTGCCTAATTACTCTGACTAGGACTTTCAGGACTATGTTAGATAGAAGTCATGAGAGTAAGCATTCTTGTCTTGTTTTTGATCTTAGAAGAAAGGCTTTCAGCTTTTACTGTTGAGGATGGCATTATCTGTGGGCTTGTCTTTTGTGGCTGTTATGATTTTGGTAAATTAACATTTGTTATGTGGAGCGTAGAGTGCCAGATGGTGAGCTGCTATTCAACAGCAGACCACAAGGAAATTGAGTTTATTACTCCCAGGTCCTGGAGGAAAAACGTGGCATGCCTCAAGGGGCCACACGAGGAGGTCAAGGCAGAATGCAGACAGAGAGAGAGATAGGACCTGAGACACAGGCCTGTGTTAGGGTCCATGGGTGGAGTGCTTTGGGGTTCCCAGACTAGGGTCAGATTGGTCAGTTCATACCAAACGAGTGAGTTTTATGAAGCCCTTAGGGGGTCTCATTCAAGGCATAGAGGTCCCTTAATGGGAGGCAGGGGAAATTGTTGATAACAGAGGCTGTTCAGGAAATCATATTAGAAGCTAATGTTTTCTTGTGACTGCATTTTTAATTTAATTCTTATTTCACAACTGACTAAGATAGTGTGCTGTTTTATTGTGATTGAAAAACCACTTCTCTAAACATTCTTTTCCCCTTTTAAAAATTGGAATATAATTGCTTTACAATGCTGTGTTAGTTTCTGCTGTACAATGATGTGAATCAGCTGTATGCACACACATATACGTCCCCTCCCTCTTGAATCTCCCCCCGCCCCCGGTCATCACAGAGCACTGAACTGAGCTTCCTGCTCTACATGCGGCTTCCCACTAGCTATCTATTTTACACATGGGACTGTATATATGTTACAGCTACAGTGCTCTAAATTTTGGTAAAAGATAAAAAAGAAATACCCAGGAGTTGGTGATTTTGAAATTAATCTTAAAGAAAAAATTATTCTGACACTTGTGAAAATGGTAAAGTGAAAGCAAAAGTGTTAATCGCTCAGTCATGTCCAACTCTTTGTGACCCCATGGACGATAGCGTCAGTCCATGGAGTTCTCCAGGCAAAAATACTGTGAAGTGGGTTGCCATGCCCTCCTCCAGGGGATCTTCCTGACCAAGGGATCAAACCTGGGTCTCCTGCATTGTAGGCAGATTCTTTACTATCTGAGCCAGGAGGGAAGTCATGAAGATGGTAAGGAAGTCTTTATTCATGACTATGGACACGGTAACCCAGGCCTATGCCCCAACCAGTAATGCTGAAGAAGCTGAAGTTGAATGGTTCTATGAAGACCTACAACACTTTTTAGAACACCCAAAAAAGATGTCCTTTTCATCACAGGGGACTGGATGCAAAAGTAGGAAGTCAAGAAACACCTGGAGTAACAGGCAAATTTGGCCTTGGAGTATGGAATGAACTCTATTAGCAAAGGCTAATAGAGTTTTGCTGAGAGAACGCACTGATCATAGCAAACACCCTCTTCCAACAACACAAGAGAAGACTCTACACATGGACATCACCAGATGGTCAACACCGAAATCAGATTGATTATGTTCTTTGCAGCCAAAGATGGAGAAGCTCTATACAGTCAGCAAAAACAAGACCGGGAGCTGATTATGGCTCAGATCATGTACTCCTTATTGCCAAATTCAGACTTAAATTGAAGATAGTAGGGAAAACCACTAGACCATTCAGGTATGACCTAAATCAAATCCCTTATGATTATACAGTGGAAGTGAGAAATAGATTTAAGGGACTAGATCTGATAGAGTGCTTGATGAACTATGGACGGAGATTCATGACATTGTACAGGAGACAGTGATCAAGACCATCCCCATGGAAAAGAAATGCAAAAAAGCAAAATGGTTGTCTGAGGAGGCCTTACAAATAGCTGTGAAATGAAGAGAAGCAAAAAGCAATGGAGAAAAGGAAAGATATTCCCATTTGAATGTAGAGTTCCAAAGAATAGCCAGGAGAGATAAGAAAGCCTTCCTCAGTGATCAATGCAAAGAAATAGAGGAAAACAACAGAATGGGAAAGACTAGAGATCTCTTCAAGAAAATTAGAGATACCAAGGGAACATTTCATGCAAAGATGGGTTCAATAAAGGACAGAAATGGTATGGACCTAACAGAAGCAGAAGATATTAAGAAGAGGTGGCAAGAATACACAGAAGAACTGTACAAAAAAGATCTTCATGACCCAGATAATCACAATGGTGTGATCACTCACCTAGAGCCAGGCATCCTGGAAAGCAAAGTCAAGTGGGCCTTAGAAAGCACCCCTACGAACAAAGCTAGTGGAGGTGATAGAATTGCAATTGAGTTATTTCAAATCCTGAAAGATGATGCTGTGAAAGTGCTGCACTCAATATGCCAGCAAATTTGGAAAAGTCAGCAGTGGCCACAGGACTGGAAAAAGTCAGTTTTCATTCTAATCCCAAAGAAAGGCAATGCCAAAGAATCCTCAAACTACTGCACAATTGCACTCATCTCACACGCTAGTAAAGTAATGCTCAAAATTCTCCAAGTCAGGCTTCAGCAATACGTGAAGCTAGAACTTCCAGATGTTCAAGCTGGTTTTAGAAAAGGCAGAGGAACCAGAGATCAAATTGCCAACATTCACTGGATCATTGAAAAAGCAAGAGAGTTCCAGAAAAACATCTATTTCTGCTTTATTGACTACGCCAAAGCCTTTGACTGTGTGGATCACAATAAACTGTGGAAAATTCTGAAAGAGATGGGAATACCAGACCACTTGACCTGCCTCTTGAGAAATCTGTATGCAGGTCAGGAAGCAACAGTTAGAATTGGACATGAAACAACAGACTGGTTCCAAATAGGAAAAGGAGTACATCAAGGCTGTATATTGTCACCCTGCTTATTTAACTTCTATGCAGAGTACATCATGAGAAACGATGGACTGGAAGAAGCACAAGCTGGAATCAAGATTGCCAGGAGAAATATCAATAACCTCAGATATGCAGATGACACCACCTTTATGGCAGAAAGTGAAAAGGAAATAAATAGCCTCTTGATGAAAGTGAAAGAGGAGAGTGAAAAAGTTGGCTTAAAACTCAACATTCAGAAAACTAAGATCATGGCATCTGGTCCCATCACTTCATGGAAAATAGATAGGAAAACAGTGGAAACAGTGGCTGACTTTATTTCTTTGGGCTCCAAAGTCACTACAGATGGTGATTGCAGCCATGAAATTAAAAGACGCTTACTCCTTGGAAGAAAAGTTATGACCAACCTAGACAGCATATTAAAAAGCAGAGACATTGCTTTGCCAACAAAGGTCTGTCTAGTCAAGGCTATGGTTTTTCCAGTGGTCATGTATGGATGTAAGATTTGGACCATGAAGAAAGCTGAGCGCTGAAGAATTGATGCTTTTGACCTATGGTGTTGGAGAAGACTCTTGAGAGTCCCTTGGACTGCAAGGAGATCCAACCAGTCCATCCTAAAGGGGATCAGTCCTGGGTGTTCATTGGAAGGACTGATGCTGAAGCTGAGACTCCAATACTTTGGCCAAATCATGCGAAGAGTTGACTCATTGGAAACAACCCTGATGCTGGGAGGGATTGGGGGCAGGAGGAGAAGGGGCCAACAGAGGATGAGATGGCTGGATGGCATCACCAACTCAATGGGCATGAGTTTGAGTAAACTCCGGGAGTTGGTGATGGACAGGGAGGCCTGGCGTGCTGCGATTAATGGGGTCGCAAAGGGTTGGACACGACTGAGGAACTGAACTGAACTGATGGACATGAACTTGGGCAAGCTTTGGGAGAGAGTGAGGAACAGGGAGGCCTGGCATGCTGTGGTCCATGGGGTCACAAAGAGTCGAATACAACCGGGCTACTGAACAACAACAAAAACATTTTGATAAGTGTCAAGGCTATTGCAACAGTGGAGAGAGATTGGGCGCAGCTCCAAATACAGCAAAGACAGCTGGGAACTTACAGCCAAAAAGCAGAGTAGAGGGAGAGTCAGTGGATAGAGAATTACTAATAAGAGACATTAAGAATAAGGGGATTCCTGCTAAATTGACTTAACAGGAATCTTGCTAAGATGGGGCTAGGATGAGTACCAAGATCGAAGCTTAGTTGAGAAGAGGACTCAGGGACCCTGACTAAGGTTTGGTCAATGAGAAAGGCTTTGTGAGAGAGATGATACTGAGTTGTCTGGAGGATAATTAAATAAAGTAAGTGAATAACAAGTTATTATTCCTCTGTTGACATAAGACAATAAAAAGATATTTTACCAGCAAAATGGATTTATTTGGGAAGAGCAAAGAATTAGAAGTCAGGAAATGCAGTCATTGGCAACTACAGGTAAGACCTGAGAACCAAAGAGGGGAACATGCTTTTATAGTGGAGCTGGTGGAGTTGGGAGGAGCTGTTATAAACAGGGAGTCCATCGGAGGAAACGAAAAGTTTGAAGTGCAGTGACGTTTCATTGGTTGAATTGTGACAGACTTCAGTTGGTTGGGCTGTTACTGGGTAAGGAGAAATTCTTCCTTCCTCCTGCTGGGTAGTAAAACAGGAAGCTTCATCCTGTTGGAGATGCAAGGTGCGTCTCTTCCTATTGGGTCTGCAATTGATGTCAAGTGATAGGGTATGAGAGCTGCCCCCTCTGGCCTCCCAGTTTCATTTTATTTTATTGGAGTATAAGTGCTTTTTACTGCTGTGTTAGTTTCCGCTGTACAATGAAGTGAACCGGCATTGTGTATACATTTATCCCCTCCCTCTTGGGCCTCCTTCTTCCCACCCCCTCCAATCCTACACATCTAGGTCATCACAGAGCACCAGGCTGATATTCCTTTGCATTATAGCAGGTTTCCGTTAGAATCTATTTCACACCTGGTAGTCTATGTATGACACTCCTAATTTACCAGTTCTTTTCACCCTCCTCTTCTCCCGACTCTGCCCCCGTCTCCATATGTCTGTTACCTATGTCTGCATCTCTATTCCTGCCCTGAAAATAGGTTCATCTGTACCATTTTTCTAGATTCCACATATATGCATTAATAATATATGATATTTGTTTTTCTTTTTCTGACTTATTTCACTCTATGACAGACTCTAGGTTCATCTAGCCAATTCCACTTTAAAAAAGGTTTCTGTTTATTAATTTTCATACCTCCAAGGAGTATAAGGAATATTCACATTTAAAAAGATAACTTATAAACCTTTTTTTCCCCTCATCATTGCGTACCTATAAATTACAAATATCTCCCAAATCTTCCTGGAGCCTTCAGACAGAATCAAGGCTTCGTCATCTGTGGTCTTACAGCACCTAGCTTATGGAGAAGATGTGGCTCTCACCCCATTATATCATGCTTAGCTGTCTAAGTGCCTGCTTTCTCTTCTTGGTTATGAACACCAGAACAGGGGTCTTCTCTTTCATCTGTGTAATCTTAGCTTGGATAGTGTTTGACACATGGCTATCCAAACTGCAAATGGTCATTATTGACTTGGCTCAAAGGAAATGGCAATTTTTCCATTCAACATGGAAATATATTTGAATATCTGTGCCAGTGTTGGGGTCCATGGCTGCCTTGTCCACTGAACTTGAGGCATCAGGAAGACTCAGAAGAAAGGTACCTGCTGATCTTGGTATCCTTTATTCATTTTAAGAAACTCAAAATGAAGGTTATCTTACATTGTCAAAAAGTGCTGACTGAAGACTCAGAGTGAGTATGTTTTTAGGGTAGTTTTGAGTTTTCACCGCTTCCAATGGAAGGATCTGTTTTATTTCAAATTAAATTTAGAAAGAAACTCCAAAATTAAATTTAGAAAGAAACTCCAGGATTTTAGAAAGAGACTCCAGGATTTTCCTCTCAGTGCTTTGGGCTCCCTTGTGGTGAGATTAACTCAAGGAATTCTTTCTACAAAGTGTTCTATTAGAGTGGTGTAGAGAGGTTCTCAATCAGGAGTCAAGATTCTTGTGTGTGTATTGTAACTCTGCCACCAAGTTCAAGATCTTTTAGGAGTTGTTTAATGCCCCAGCTTCAAGTTCATATGTAACATGAAAAGGAACTGATTTGATAAGCCACCTTCTAGATGTAACATGTGTGTGCTTAGTCACTGAGTTGTGTCCAGCTTTTTGCAACCCCTTTGGATTATAGCCTGCCAGGCTCCTCTGCCCGTGGGATTAGTTTTCTGTGAGATTTTGGATTGCTGTTTTCTAGACAGCACCTTGATTTTTAGATCCTCAACTTTTGATATTTTCTTACTTTTCAGCCTGCAAGATTTCAGAGCATCGTAATTATAGACATTTCCCCCGAGTGTGTCATGATCAGAATTGGATATAAGTTGTGTGTTATTTCGGGAGCATGGTTTGCATTATGGAGACAGAGAGATGAGAAAATTCTCATGAGAAGGAATGAATAGCAATGAGGAGGAAGCACCCACAGAGAAAGGAAATAAGCCACTGAGGAGCACAGTTGCTTTGTTTGAACTTCTTGCTTTGTTTTTGACATGACAATGGATGAAAAAGCTGATGAGAACAGGAAAGAAGTTCTTACTGCTGATAATGTTGATGGCAAGGGAAAAAGAAAAACCATTACTCTCAAGCAAAAGGTAGACATATTCTTACGCTGGATTTGCAAGGTGTTGTTTAGGTAATATTGTCATACAAGAAAACGTTCCTCTATTAGTTTAAAAATTCCACAGGAAAATATCTTTGATGAGTCTGAAATTCTCTAGTCTATAACCTCTCATTTCCAGTGAAGGAACTGATTTTTTTTTTAACAAGCAACCAGCAGAAATGTCCTGCTCAGAGCTCTGGAGGCTGGGAAGTCCAAGGTCAAGGTGCCAGCAAGGTCACCTTCTGGTGAGAGTCTTTCCTGGGTAGAGCCAGCACCTTCTAGCTGTGTCCTCACGGAATGGAAGGGGCTCTGAAGCAACTGTTTTTTAAAAATAATTTACTTGTTTTATTTTTGTCTGTGCAGGGTCTCTGTTGCTGCTGGGCTGTTCTCTCGTTGCAGAGAGTGGGGTCTACTCTCTAGTTGCGGCGCGCACGCTTCTCAATGTGGTGGTTTCTCTTGTTAAGGGGAACAGGCTCTAGGGTGCTTGGGCTTCATACTCGCAGCTCCTAGGCCCCCCTAGAGCACAGGGTCAGTAGTTGTGCATGGGCTTGGTTGCTCCACAGCATGTGAGATATTCCCAGACCAGGGATAGAAACCGTGTCTCCTGCATTGGCAGACAGATTGTTTACCACTGAGCCATCAGGGAAGCCTCCGGAGCAGCCATTTTTATAATCAATGTTTTGATCATGTGTGATTTTAATTTTTTAATTTTTTATAATTTATTTATTTTACTTTACAATATTGTATTAGTTTTGCCATACATTGACATGTGTGATTTTTAAAACAATTAGAATCATTGGAAGTATTACACCATAGCAGGATAGACTTCATGTCTCAAGTCCAGCCACACAATTTGAAGTTTCTAGTACAAAATAAAAACATGGGGTCCTTTGTTCCAAAAACAGGAAAAAAGTGTTGTTAAAGGCAAATAATAAAACGTAAAACCTTTTCCTTTCTTCCACAGTCTCTCTCTTGTCTTGTCAGTGTTTTCTTTAATTTTCTCTTTAATGTCATTCTAAGTGAAGAAAGATTAAAAATTTAAATTGTTAGTGTGAATTTCACAGTTCATCTTTATATGGTGCAATCCTAGTTTTAAATGCAAATATAAGAGAATTTAACTCACATGCAGAGTAACTGAAACCACACACATTGTATTTCATAGCTTGTACATGCATATGTATTTATGTATTGTATTCTTAACGAGAACAATGGAAATGCCACACAAGACTAACGCATCTGTGTTCATTTCACTTCTTGATATTGGTACTTTCTACCAACACTCTCTACCTTCGGCTTATTGGTGAGTAAAGAAGGTCTGAAAGGAAAAGGAAATTGAGTTGACTGGCTTATCTTTTCCCCACTCGTATTTGCCATCATTTTTGAGGGAAGTTATCAGGTAAACAATGAGGCAGCCTGAGTAAGGAAGAATGTGATTGAGTTCCTTGCTGATTTGTGTTCCTCAGAATGCCGTTGCCTTCTTTCTGCATGTGAAGCAAGTTCTGGTTTAAAGAAAAGTGTGGCCTTTCAGGGCTGTCTGTGCCTCTGTTTGTCATAGATGTTAATAGTAATAATGTTTAGCCAAGTATCTGGACATCGTGGTATGACCAAGTTGACATGTAGAATTAACTCTCATAGCACCCAAGTACCTGAGGTAATAAGGTAAAGAAAAGAGTTTGTGTTTGTGTCCAAGCAGCCTAGATAATCCTGTTGTTAATGTTGTTCAGTCATTAAGTCATGTTTGACTCTTTGTGACTCCAGGGACTGCAGCACACCAAACTTCCCTGTCTCCCAAGCTTTGCTCAGACTCATGTCCATTTACTCAATGATGTCATCCAACCATCTCATCCTCTGTCATCCCCTTCTCCAGCCCTCAGTCTTTCCCAGCATCAGGGTCTTTTTCAATGAGTCAGCACTTCACATCAGGTGGCCAAAGTATTGGAGCTTCAGCTTCAGTATCAGTCCTTCCAATGAATATTCAGGATTGATTTCCTTTAGGATGGACTGGTTTGATCTCCTTGCAGTCCAAGGGACTCTCAAGAGTCTCCAGCACCACAGTTTGAAAGCATCAATTCTTTAGCATTCAGCCTTCTTTATGGTTCAGCTCTCACATCTGTGCATAATTACTGGAAAAACCATGGCTTTGACTACATGGACCTTTGTCAGCAAAGTAATGTCTCTGCTTTTTAATATGCTGTCTAGGTTATAGCTTTCCTTCCAAGGAGCAAGATGAAAAGATAACCCTGAGTCAGGTTAAATCCCATTGCATGGTGGTACTGGATCCAGGTATAACAGGACTGTATGTGTAAGAGTGTGTGTGTGACAGACTGAGAGTCACACACACACAGACACACAGACACACACATGCACAGACACACACACACACAGACACACACACAGAGACACACACAGACACACACACACGCACAGACACACACACACACGCACAGACACACATGCACAGACACACATACAGACACACACACAGACACACACACACACAGAGACACACACAGACACACACATGCACAGACACACACATAGACACACACACGCACACACACATACACAGACACACACACGCACAGACACACACACACACGCACAGACAGACACACACACACACACCGCACAAACACACACACGCACAGACACACACACACACAGACACAGACACACACGCACAAACACACACACGCACAGACACACACACACGCACAGACACACACACACACACACAGACACACACACACAGACACATGCACAGACACACACACAGACATACACAGACACACACAGACACACACAGACACACATACACAGACACACACACACAGACACACACACACAGACACACACGCACACACACACACACACACACACACGCGCGCGCAGAATGTGAGAATGTGTTTGCCGAGGACACATTTCTTTTCTCTTATAGAATGTACTGTTGGTCTTCGTTGTTTCCTCACTATCTTCTTTCCAGGGGCTGGGCAGGTCCTGAGATACAGTGCTTGGAAATCTTGAAAACACAGTGGTTAAGATGTAAGGCTGTGCACTCTGGAGCTATGTTGTCCGGATTTGAATCCTGGAATTGCTGTTTACTAACTCATATGATTGCAGGCTACCTGCCTCACTTCCCTTGCCTCAGTCTTCTCGACTGTAAGATGGGGATAATAATAGAATCTATCTCATAGGCCTGTTGTGAGGGTTAAATGAGTTAATTTATGTAAAGTGCTTCCAATAGTGCTTAGTACTTGCTAATGGCTTTCTGTTGTGCTGTTTTTCAGGAGCAGGGACTCAAATGCTGAAAATCTCTGTTTGTAGGATTATTTGTATGTATCGTGAGGATTGGAAGCAGGCGAGAAAGAGAAGTGAGTACTGTCACAGCTTGTGTTTCATGGAATAATAGCCATCAACAGATGGCATTGGAGAAAGAACAACGATCAAATCAGGGGACATTCTTTTCCAAATGCCGGGACAGATTTTTTCCCTCCAGTCTCCTGAGTAAAATCACATTAGAAGTTTGGTCCCCTGGGTTCAGTGGGATGGGCTGGCAGCAGCTCAGTGGGGTCAAGGAGGGCTCAGTGGCTCTTAAAGCCTACATTGGAGCTGAGGGATTTTCTTCTCAGAGATGCAACTGGCTGGCAGGACCCACTTTGGTCTCCAATGTCTTCTTTTGCTCATGGCTCTGCTTCGAGCCTGGCATTTGTGACTTTGAGGTTGGCAACTTTCTCCTTTTCCAAGTTGACTCATATGAGAAGAGGAACCCTTTCGACTCAGTTGCATTTTAGGTGTCATTCCCAAGTAGGCTGGAATTGGTGCTGAAATGGGGTTTGGACGTGGAGGATTAAAGCAGGGGCCTGATATGTATGCGTGTGCGTGCATATATACATGTGTATGCATGTACACATATGTATTTAGGGTGATAGAAGTGGTTGGAAGGACAAGTGGATGAAGTGGTATTTATCTGAACAGGGTAGCATCCAGGGAAAGGAGACTTCTGCTCCCCAACTCTTCCTTCCTCCCTACTTTTTCTTTCTTAGATGCAGCACCCTTAGATGGCTTAGTAGTTGTGGCATACAATGCTCTCTAGTTGCAACTTGAAGGCTTAGTTGCCCAGGGACATGTGGGATCTTACTTTCCAGACCAAGGATTGAACTTGTGTCTCCTGAATTGGGAGGTGAATTCTTGACCACTAGATGATGAGCAAAGTCACTCCTGCTCCCCAGTTCTTACCGAATTTCTCTTTTCCTCTTTGTGAAGTTGGTAAACAAATCATCCATTGGAAGTTCACGAAATGTTAACTTGGGTCACAGATTTTTACCTCCAGTCTTTGTGACCTTTAAAATAGAGCACACATCCCCACTGGGTGCTGAGGCTGTTTGAGGAATTAATTTAGTCATTACAGTTATTTTACTCTAAAGGAAGAACTCTCAGATTCTCTGAGGGTCTAAATGCTATTGATGCTTTTGAACTGTGGTGTTGGAGAAGACTCTTGAGAGTCCCTTGGACTGCAAGGAGATCCAACCAGTCCATCCTAAAGGAGATCAGTCCTGGGTGTTCGTTGGAAGGACTGATGTTGAAGCTGAAACTCCAATACTTTGGCCACCTGATGTGAAGAGCTGATTCATTGGAAAAGACCCTGATGCTGGGAAAGTTTGAGGGCAGGAGGAGAAGGGGATGACAGAGGATGAGATGGTTGGATGGCATCATCGACTCGATGGACATGGGTTTGGGTGGACTCTGGGAGTTGGTGACAGACAGGGAGGCCTGGAGTGCTGCGATTCATGGGGTCGCAAAGAGTCAGACACGACTGAGCCACTGAACTGAACTGAACTGAATCTCAAAAAGGTTCCCGCCCCCTCCCCGCTTGTAGATTGTAAAAAAAGTGAAAGTCACTCAGTCATGGAATTCTCCAGGCCACAATACTGGGGTGGGTAGCCATTCCCTTCTCCAGGGGATCTTCCCAACCCAGGGATCAAACCCAGGTCTCGCACATTACAGGCAGATTCTTTACCAGCTGAGCCACAAGAGAAGCCCAAGAATTCTGGAGTGGGTAGTCTATCCCTTCTCCAGGGGATCTTACTGACCCAAGAATTGAACCGGGGTCTCCTGCATTGCAGGCGGATTCTTTACCAACTGAGCTATCAGGGAAGCCCCTTGTAGATTGTCTGTGGTTATCCTTCCTCTGCTCCCCAGCTGTCTGCTCTCCTCCTGCTTGGGTATCAGGAGTTTGCTGGGAGGAGGTCAGAGGTCCAGGGAGAATGTGTATGGAGACGCATGGTCTGTGCAGGCGAGTGTGTGTGCCAAGTCACTTCAATCGTGTCCGACTCTCTGTGACCCCATGGACTGTAGCCCACCAGGCTCCTCTGTCCATGGGGATTCTCCAGGCAAGAATACTGGGGTGGGTTGCCATGCCCTCCTCCAAGGTATCTTCCCGACCCAGGGATCGAACCTGGGTCTCTTGCATCTCCTGCATTGGCAGGCGGTTTCTTTGCCAGTAGCGTGACTTGGGAAGCCCTCTGTGTAGGCATGGGGTGACTTTTCAGAGTTAGAGAAAGAAGGACTTCGAAAGACCTCTTCAATTTTGTCCTTTTATCCTTTTCCTGTTTATGAGGAATAGAAATGAATAGTACAATCTCACTACGTAAATTTGAGAAGATACAGGAGGAAGGAGAGCTAGAGAGGGCAGGGTTAATTTTCAGTTGCTGCTTTGGAACTTGAAAGGGAGCCAAGAGAGGAGAGTGTGAGAGACAGAGCTCACTTCCTCACTCTCCCTTCCTGGGGTGAGGGGGGCATTCCCGGAGCCATCAGGCGTGGGGGCCCCCTGCCTCCCTGGCCGAGCCTCCCCGGGTAGCTCAGGAGGACTTGCTCTGACTGTTCCCTCTGGCACAGGATGGGGCATGGAGAAGGGACTCAGCCCTGGCTCCTGTGTCAGCTGGGCCTCCCAGGTGACACTTGGCAGCCAGCCTGGGTCATTTGCATTTTCACAGCCAAAGGGCTGCTCTCAAGATGTTCTCTGCAGATATATAAGTTGCTGGATTCCAAAGCATCTCCAAGGCACTCTGGCCCCTCTTCCTCCATATGGTCTTTGCAGCCAACTTCATGTTTCTTAATTATGAAGAGAATGTTGTTGGGACTTTGATGCCTTTGGGGGTTATAGTAACAACAATATCAGATCCAGTTCATTCCTTCTCGTCCTCCCTCCCTTTTTCCATCACTCCCTCTTCCCTTCTTTCAAGCTTTTGAGATATGTCCATTCCTGGAAGGAAGACAGAGCCCAGTGGCCTGGGCCAGGCTTAGCCACCCTGCCTCCAGATGCAGAAGGAGGTGTCCTGGGTAGACAAGCTTCCTGTGTTAAGATATTGCAGTGGTCAGTCAGTTCAGTTCAGATGCTCAGTCGTGTCCGACTCTTTACGACCCCATGGACTGCAGCATGCCAGGCTTCCCTGTCCATCACCACTCCTGGAGCTTACTCAAACTCATGTCCATTGAGTCGGTGATGCCATCCAGCCATCTCATCCTCTGTTGTCCCCTTCTCCTCCTGCCTTCAATCTTTCCCAGCATCAGGATCTTTTCCAACGAGTCAGTTCTTTGGTGGCCAAAGTACTGGAGTTTCAGCTTCAGCATCATTCCTTCCAATGAATATTCAGGGCTGATTTCCTTTAGGACGGACTAGTTGGATCTCCTTGCCGTCCAAGGGACTCTCACGAGTCTTCTCCAACACCACAGTTCAAAAGCATCAATTCTTCAGTGCTCAGCTTTCTTTATAGTCCAACTCTCACATCCACACATGACTACTGGAAAAACCATAGCCTTGACTAGACAGACCTTTGTTGGCAAAATAGTGTCTCTGCTTTTTAATATGCTGTCTAGGTTTGTCATAGCTTTTCTTCCAAGGAGCAAGCGTCCTTTAATTTCATGGCTGCAGTCACCATCTGCAGTGATTTTGGAGCCCCCCAAAATAAAGTCTCTCACTGTTTCCATTGTTTCCCCATCTATTTGCCATGAAGTGATGGGACCAGATGCCATGATCTTAGTTTTCTGAATGTTGATTTTTAAGCCAGTTTTTTCACTTGGAACATCCTATGTAGTCATTTGCTATTGCAGCTATAACAAATTACCACAAATGTTGTGCCTTAAAACAACACTCCTTTGTTTTCTCACAGTTCTATAGTCATAATTCTGGATATAGGATGGCTTTGAAGATCCTCTCTTTAGATTTTCACAGGTGTTGGCAGGGCTGCATTTCTTTCTGGAAGCTCTGGGAATGAATCTGTTCCTATGTTCATTCAGGTGGTTGGCTGAATTTGGTTCCTTGTGGTTGTTGGACTGAGATTTCCTTGGTGGCTGCTGGAATTGGGTTGGGGGTGGGATTGGGCTGGCCTTTTGCTCTTAAATCTGCCTGCCCATTTTCCATCTCATGCTTTCCATGTGGCCCACCTCTTATGCTCTGTGATTTTTTTCCTTTCTGCTGCATCACATTGATTTCCAGCCAGAGAAAATTCTGATTTTTAGTTAAGGCTTAAATGATTAGATTGCATTTACCTAGATAATCCAGGATAATCTCCATATTTTAAGGTCATTGATTAATAACCTTCATTCTACTTTAAAGTCCTTTTTGTAACTAATATAGTCATAGGTTCCAGGAACTGGGGTGTGAACATGGGGGTGGGGAGCTTTGCTTGAACTACTGCATTCTATAAATAATTCATTGACTGTCTCTGCTGCCCAAGGGTGAGAAAACCTGCGAGGGGGTCTGCCCAGCATGTCTACTAGATGCTGGGAAGGGCTGAATGAAGAGCGTGAAGGGACCTGAAGCCAGATACAGGGCACTTCCATCCTTTAAAGGGAAGTAAAGTCCACTGGTGCGGCTTAGAACCGCTGAGCTGGTGAGACTGGTGGAAATAAGAACCTGCCTCCCCCATCAAGATGGGGCCATGGAGGCCCAGAGAAGTGGCATGTCTTGGCCAAGGTCATGGTTACACCAGAACCAAAGGGTTCTGAAAGCAGTCTTTATAAAGCCTGACAGGGGCTTTTCAGATTTAAACATGTTTTTTAAATCTTTGGCCTTTTTGCACTTTACCTTCAAAGACAGATGGTTCAAACAGACTGCACAGCCTTGAAAAGATAAGTGACTGTGGCTTTCTTGGCTCTAGAAAGCTCAAATCAATAGCATGATGGCTGGGGCATATGTGAGCATGACTGTGGCCTCTCTGCAGCCTGGGGATGCTTGGTCATGATAGCCAGCAAAACACACTCCATCTTATTCTTACAATTCTAACCATTTCTGCTTGGGGGTCCTGGGTACCCTCGTGGCCAGACCCCACCCCATGTCCCTCCTTGGCATAGCCACCAGCTCTCAGGACAGTGAGAAGACAGGAGGCCTGTTGTATGAGCTGTTCTGACACCTCTGGTGGAGGAAACATGGAGCGGAATTTCTCCTCTGCTTATTGCTCACAGAAGGCGGCATTTCCCCAGGCCAACAGCTCTATTTCAGATCTGCCGGTGGCAAGTGATTCAGTAGAGACGGGTTCATTGTTCAGGAGCTTTATTCTCAGGTCTCTTCTGCTCACCCTCGGCTCCTTTTTATCTGAGTCTAGAGACATCGAGCTCCTGGGGGTTTACATAAAGCAGAGCAAAGTGCTCTCAGGCTAAGAATATATCCACCCCCTTTCCCTGGGCGATGTGCCTGGGAGGTGAGGAAACTGACTCACAGCATATCTGACTCTATGAAAAGACAAATATATGAAAAAACTGCTGGATTAATGACAGGAAAAATTTGGATATTTTTAGCATACAAGGGCAGAGTTAGTTGCTGTAAAGTCCTAGAAGATGGAAGTTTCTATTTGAAAAAAGAGCTGTTTGCCTTCAATGTTTTAGATGTATTTAGCAGTGGGGGCTCTCGAGTGGCAAGTGAGGCACAAAGAAGGGGGAAGACTGCAGTGGGCAAATGCCCCATGGTGATCTTACCAAGAGCAGAGCAGAGTGGTGGGGGATTTGTCTGTGAAGCCCAGCATGGCTGGCCTTCTCACAAACCAGAAACTCCATTTGATCCCCAGAGTGACTCTC
Organism: Cervus elaphus; assembly: GCF_910594005.1. Taxonomy (NCBI): domain Eukaryota; kingdom Metazoa; phylum Chordata; class Mammalia; order Artiodactyla; family Cervidae; genus Cervus; species Cervus elaphus. Next base: position 13,082,596 of record NC_057839.1, on the reverse strand, counting down.
TTCTGGCAGTCCAGCACCGCGTCTGCCTGGGTACAAAAAGCAGGGAAACGGGCTGCAGGTGAGCTATGGGCATGTGGTCGCTCGTGAAAGCACCCCGAAGTCTTCTATGGGGGTCCCCAGCCTCCTGTTGCCATCCTGCCTGTGAGAAGAAGCAGGTCTGTTCCCCAGACCTCATCCCTTGTCCCCTGGAGGCATGATGACTACTGGCTTCTGTAGGTTTCTACTATTCCTTCCTGAAAGATCCCAGGTTTTCTCCTGCTTGTTAACTGAATACACAGTTCTAGAGAACATGGAAAGTGTTAACACAGTGGTGAGTGTCTGTCACTGAGGGCTTGGTACCTGCCAGTCAAAGGTTACTCTTTGGGCAATTTGTTCCTAGGGAAAAACTCTGCTGGTTCTGTATCCAGTAGCCATTCTTATCCCTTCAGGCTTGCTGGTGGAATCAACCTCCTGCTATTGAAGACATTAAAGATCCCTTCTCAGGTGATACACATGGCAGCTGGAATCAACGATTTTTAGAGCCAGATGACTAAAGTGTGAATCTCAGTTCCAGCACTTACTCACTGCGACCTTATTTAATTTCTTTATGCCTCAGTTTCCTCATCTGTAAAGTAGGCACAATAATACCACATCTCAAATCGGTGGCTTTGAAGAGTAGATGAGTTAATGTACATAAAATGATTATGATAGTAGCTGGCATATAAGAAGTATTCAATCAGTGTTAGTGATTATTGTTGTTATTATTGCTATTATGTCCCAGCCTCTTCTGAAGTTAGGGTGTGGGTATATTACATATGACTGGCCAGGTGGCTCTGTGAGGAAGTCTACTGGGGACTTCTGGACCATGCATTGGAAGTTATGGGCATTATCCATTTGGTTGCTCATGAACAGGTCACTACGTGATGCCTGAAACTGCAGAGGCAATTCCAGCCGTGGAACCATCTGTCTTTGGATATTTTGTTATATGGGATTAATAAATTGTTTTTATTTTTTAAGTATTTTCAACTCTTACAGCCCAAAACATCATAACTGATGTACCTATTAATAGTTATGGGACAGAAGGCCTTGCTAGAATTACAGCTATAACTTATTAGAGTTAGTACATTTAAGCCATGTGTGGAATTAAATGTATGTGACAGTATAGTTAGGATGGTTCTTTGCTTTAAATTATTAAAAAAAATTTAATATTAATACACTCACATGGTAAAAACATCAAAAAGTATGAAAAGATATACTTTAAAAAATAAAAAAACCTCCTTCCCACATTGGTCATTTTGTTTTCAGCTCTTAGGTCCCAATGGCCAGATTACCACTGTTTTATTTACAGAGATTATGAAAATAAACACATAAATAAAGCAAATACATCATTTTCCTCCTTTGTATTATAGATGTTAGTAAAGCTATGACCAACCTAGATGGCATATTAAAAAGCAGAGACATTACTTTGCTGACAAAGGTCCATATAGTCAAAGCTATGGTTTTTCCAGTAGTCTTGCATGGATGTGAGAGTTGGACCATAAAGAAGGCTGAGTGCTAAAGAATTGATACTTTTGAACTGTGGTGTTGGAGAAGACTCTTGAGAGTCCCTTGGACTGCAAGGAGATCCAACCAGTCCATCCTAAAGGAAATCAGCCCTGAATATTCATTGGAAGGACTGATACTGAAGCTGAAACTCCAATGCTTTGGCCACCTGATGCAAAGAGCTGACTCGTTGGAAAAGACCCTGATGCTGGGAAAGATTGAAGGCAGGAGGAGAAGGGGACAACAGAGGATGAGATGGTTGGATGGCATCACTGACTCAATGGACATGAGTTTGAGCGAGCTCTGAGAGATAGTGAAAAACAGGGAAGCCTGGCATGCTGCAGTCCATGACGTCGCAAAGAGTCGGGCACGACTGAGCAACTGAGCAACAACAAATGCTACACACGTCATTCCCTGTGTGGCTCAGTGGTAAAGAATATGCTTCCCAATGCCTGCCAATGCAGGAGACATGGGTTCAATCCCTGGGTAGGAAAGATCCCCTGGAGAAGGAAATGGCAACCAACTCCAGTATTCTTGCCTGGAAAATCTCATGGACAGAGAAGCTTGGAGGGCTACAGTCCATGGAGTTGCAAAAGAATTGGATGTGACTTAGTGACTAAACAACAACACATCATTCAGTACCCTGCTTTTTTCACTTAATATGTTTTAATGAGTTTTTCATATCAATATATAAGAGGTTTCTTATTTTTTTAATAGTTACAGAACACTTCATTGAATTTATTTAACTAGTTCCCCCCTGACAAATATCTAGATTTTCTCCAGTCTTTCCCTGTTGACTGTAGTGTTGCAATTAATAAGGTGTATGTATGCAGTTCTGTAGATATGCAAATATATCTGTAGGGTAAACTCCCCAGAGTGGGATTGCTGGAACCAAGAGCACATACATTTGGAATTTGATAGCTATTGCTAAATTGCCCTCCATCTGGGTTGTGCAAATTTATACTCCCACCAGCAGCTTATGACAGTGCCTGTTTCCCACAGCCTTGGCAATGGAACATGCTATCAAATTTTGGAATTTGGCCAAATTTATGGTGAAAATGATATCTTAGGGAAGTTTTAATTTGCATGTTCCTTACTATGAGTAAAACTGAGCATTTAAAAATATATTTTGGAATAATTTTCATGTTCTTTGAATTGTCTGTTTATAATATTTGTCCATTTTTCTAATGGGTTATAGGCCTTTTTTCTCATCAATCTCTAGAGCTTTTTATCTACTAGGAAGATTTTTCTCTGTCTATGATGAGTTGTAATTATGTTACCCAGCTTGTCTTTTTTTTAATGATGGGGTTTACTTTTGTTAGGCCAAAATTTTCAAAGTTTGGTTTTATATAGTTGAATGTATTGATTTTTTTTCATGGTTTATGGATTTGGGATCATAGTTTAAAAGCACTCCACACTCTTAAGTTTATGAAAAATTGTCCCATCTATTCACTTACTACCTTTATTGACTGATTGATTTTTTAAAAATACTTATACTTATTTATTTATTTTTGGCTCACTTGGTCTTCGTTGCTTTGTGTGGGCTTTCTCTGGTTGCAGTGAGTGGGGCCTGTTCGTTGTGGTGCACAGGCTTCTCTTGTTTCGGAGCATGGGCTCTCGGCATGGGGGCTTCAGTAGTTGCAGCTCACGGGCTCTAGAGTTCAGACTCAGTAATTGTGGTACACAGGCTTAGTTGCTCTGTGGCATGTGGGATCTTCCCAGACCGGGGATTGAATCTGTGTCCCCTGCATTGGCAGGCAGATTCCTATCCACTGCGCCACCAGGGAAGTCCTGACTTATTTTTTATATTTAGAAATTTGATCCATTTGGAACATATCTTAGAACACACGGAGGTATGAGTACATTAACATTGCCCCTATAGCTACCTGGGCTTCCCTGGTGGCTCAGATGGTAAGGAATGTGAGAGACATGGGTTCAATCCCTGGGTTGGGAAAATCCCCTGGAGAAGGAAATGGCAACCCACTCCAATATTCTAGCCTGGTGGGCTACTGTCCATGGGGTCGAGAAGAGTCAGACAAGACTTAGTGACTTTCACTCACATATAGCTACCTAGTTGCTCTACTGTTATTTGAGAGTTCATTTTTCCCACTGAATTGATGTTTGTTCTTTTTCTGGATATTATGTTCTATTCTGTTGGTCTACCTGTTTATCAGCCAGTACTTTGTTGCTTTAATTACTGAGCTTTGGAGAATATTTTTGTATCTGGTAATCCCTCTTTGATTTTTTAATCAAAGTTCCCTTGCAAACCTTGTTTCCTTATTTCCCAATAGGAACTGTAGAATACCTTTGTCTATTTAAAAAAATAAAACCCATTTACAGGTTTAATGAGATTATGCTGAGTTTAAAAATTTTATTAGGAATATCAGTATAGTCTTGATAAAAGAAATGAAAATGACATTGAGTCATCTTGTCTAGAAATATGATATGCTTTCCAATTTGTTCATATATATTCTGCTGTGTCCTCTGGAATTTTGGGGATAAATTTTTAAAATTATGTGCTTATTATTGAATTTATTTGTAAGAGATTTATCTTTCTTGTTATTGTAGTTCTTGCTAATATAAATGGAATCTTTTTCTATATTGTAATTTTCTAGCTTCTAAATTTCGACTTAATTTTTTTTAAGTTGAAATATAGTTGACATACAATATCATATTAGTTTTAGGTATAAAATATAATGATTTCATATTTGCATACATTAAGAAATGATCACCAGGATAAGTTTAGTAACCATCTTTCCCCACACAAAGTTATTACCAAAATTATTGGCCATATTCTTTATGCTGTATATTACATCTCTGTGACTTACTTATACACAGCTGGAGGTTTGTACTTGTTAATCTCCTTTACCTATTTTGTCCATCCTGCCACTCACTTCCTTCTAGTAACCATCCGTTTGTTCTCTGTATCTTTGAGTCTGTTTCATTTTGTTTTGTTTGTTTGTTTTATTAGATTCCACATATAAGTGAGGTCCTGTAGCATTTGTCTTTCTCTGTCAGACTCATATCACATAGAATAATGCCCTCTCGGCCCATCCATGTTGCCACAAATAGCAAGATTTCACTTTTATGGCTGAGTAATATTTTACTGTGTATATATATCACATCTTCTTTATCCTTTCATCTATCAATGGACACATAGATTGCTTCCATATCTTTGCTATTGTAAATAATGCTTCAGTGAACACTGGAATGAATATATCTTTTTAAATCAGTGTCTTTGTTTTCTTTGGGTAAATACCCAGAAGTAGAATTGCTGGACATGGTAGTTGTATTTTTAATTTTTTGAAGAAACTCCATGATGTTTTCTATAGTGGCTGCACCAATTGACATTCCTACCAACAGTGTGTGAGGGTCCCCTTTCCTCCACATCCTTTGCCCACACTTGTTATTTGTTCTTTTTAATGAGAGCAATTCTATCAGGTGTGAGGTGGTACCTCATTGCAGTTTTGATTTACATTCCCTGATGATTAGGGATGTTTAGCATATTTTCATGTATCTTTTGGCCATCTGCATGCTTTCTTTGGAAAAATGTCTATTCAGGTCGCCTGCTCACTTTTAATCAGGTTGTTTGTTTTTTTGTACGAATTCTTTGTATATTTTGGGTATTAATCACTTTTTAGATATGTAATTTGCAAATAACTTCCCCTATTCAGTAGGCTTCCTTTTCATTTTATCGATACTTATCTTAGATTTGAAAAACCTTTTTAGTTTTATGTAGTTCTATTTAGCTATTTTTGCTCCTTTCCCTTGCCTGAGGAAACATATTTAAAAAAATTGGTAAAACCAGTGTCAAAGAATATATTGCCTATGTTTTCTTCTAGGTGTTTTTACTTTTAAGTCTTTAATCCATTTTATTTTTTATTTTTTTTTGGATATGGTGACAAAATAGTCCAGTTTTGATTTTTTTGCGTGTCACTTCAGTTCAGGCTTCCCTGCCCATCACCAACTCCTGGAGCTTGCTCAAACTCAAGTCCATCGAGTCAGTGTTGCCATCCAACCATCTCATCCTCTGTTGTCCCCTTCTTCTCCTGCCTTCAATCTTTCCTAGCATAAGCATCTTTTCCAATGAGTCAGTTCTTTGCATCTGCTTTTGCATGTAGCCGTTGAGTTTTCCCAACACCATTTATAGAAGAGGCTGTCTTTTCACCATTGTATATTATTGCCTCTTTTCTTACATATTAACTGACCATATAAGCATGATTTTATTTCTGGGCTCTCAATTCAGTTTCATTTATCTATGTAATATTTTTGTGCCAGTACCATACTGCTTTAATACAGCTTTGTAGTATAGTTTTAAATCAGGGCACATGAATCCTCCACTTTTGTTTTTCTTTCTCAAGATTATCTTAGGTATTTGGGGTCTTTTGTGTTTCCATACAAAAAGAAAAGTCAAAAGTTAGTTCTGTAAAAAGATTGATAAAATTGCTAAACTTTTGGCAAGAGCAATCACAAAAAGAGAAGGCAGAATGTAGTAATTTCAGGAATGAAAAGAGGACAAAACTACAAATATTACAGACATTCAAATGATAATAAAATGATATGATAAACTACTTTATTCCAATAAGTTAGGCAACTTAGTTGAAATTGATACATTTTTAGAAATAACTTAGCAAAAATGACAGAGAATAAATAAAATGTTTGAACAGTCCTATAGGTTTAGAAGAAATTGAATCCATAAAGAAAAACTTCCCACACAATAAACTTCAGGTCAACATGGCTTCAGCAGAGTTCAAAATTACTGTAAAAGAATAAAATTAATACTGCTCTTAGACTAACTCTTCTAGAGAATAGTAAGAAGAAAAGCTTTCCAACTCATTTTAAGATACCAAAGCCTGACAGTTTTTCACAAAAGATAAAAATTACAAAGCAATCTCTTTCATGAACAGAAATGCAAAAATCCTAAACAATGTATTAGCAAATTAAATTCACTGATATATAAAAAGGATAATATATCATGACTGTGCTTTATTCTATTAATGTGATACTGATTTTTGCATTCAAAAGTCAATTGATGTAACTCATGTCGTTAACAAAATAAGGGAGAAAATTGTACAGTTATCTTAATAGGCAAAACAATCTTTTATTTAATATAATTCAACAGCTGTTTATAAAAATAATAGCAACTTCTTAGAAAATTAAGAATGCAAATGTTACTGAGTCCAAGCTTGTACTTCTTACTGCACAACAGGCCAATAAATCTAGAGACAAGTTTTTGGTGCAAGGAATAATGACTTTATTCGGAAAACTGGAAGACTGAGAAGATGGTAGACTCATGTCCCAAAGAACCACAATTCCTGAGTTAGAATTCAGGTTTCTTTTGTACTAAAAGGGGAGAGAGGAAAGTCAAACATTTCCTGGTTCCTATCAGCCTCCAGAGGGTTTGCGTTAATTTCTTCCTTCCTGCAGTCATTCACAGGTGGCCTGGTCAGGATATTTCCTGTGAGCTAAAGAAAAGAACCTTAGCTTAAGCTCCTTACCTGGAAGGCGGGGTTCCTGGAAATGAGGCATTATGTATAATTTGGTCTTCCCTGGTGGCCCAAATGGTAAAGGGTCCACCTGCAATGCAGGAGACCCAAGTTCGATCCCTGGGTTGGAAAGATCCCCTGGAGAAGGGAATGGCCACCCACTCCAGTATTCTTGCCAGGAGAATTCCATGGACAGAGGAGCCTGGCAGGCTACAGTCTCATTGTAGCCTATAAGCATAGCAAATGTATAATTTATAATTTATGCTTATAGGCTACATCCCTTTAGTGATTAACTTGTAATACAATACCAAAGTTTCTCACCCATTACAGAAGAATATTTTTAACTGAACAAAAGTATGTACAAAAATGTATAGCAAGCATCACACTTAATGGTGAAATATTGAATGTTTTCCTTCAGGAATTGGAAGTGGGACAAATGTGTTTGCTATTACAACATCCATTCAACATTGTGTTGGAAGTTCTAGGCAGTGCAACAGGTGATGCAATTTTTTGAAAGGGTAACTGAATTGGAAGCATCGTTATTTATAGATGATGTAATCCTGCATATAGAAAACACAAAAGAATCTACAGATAAACAATTGACATTAATAAGTGAATTTAGTAAGATCACTGGATAAAGGTCAGGATGTAAGAATAAAACATATTTCTCTATTTCAGGAACAAAAAATTAGAAAATAATTTTAAAATTATCATTTATAATGACATCAAAATGTTTCCAATATCTAGTACTCTAATAAAAAGATGTGCATAAGACCTCTACAATGAAAACTACAAAACATTGTTGAGAGACAATTAAAACCTAAATAAATGGAGGGATGGATTATGTTTATGGGCTAAGTAACTTAATAAAGATATCAGTTCTTTGCAAATTGACCTATAAATTCAATGTAGTCCCATTCAACAGCCCAGCATCTGTTTTGGTGGAAATTGACAAGTTGACTATATAAAATTTGTATGGAATTGCAAAGGGCCAAGAATAACCAACACAATTTTGAAGAAGGAGTAAGCTGGAGGACTTACTTTAATGAATATCAAGTCTTATTTTAAAGTTGCAATAATTTAGAAAGCAGTGTATTAATGCAAAGATAACCATTCCTTCTCCCCCTTAAAAAAATAGGTGGAATAGAGTTCAGAAATAGACCTACATGTATATGAACACATAATTTATGACAAAGGTGGAATTCTAGAACAATAGAGAAAAGATGATATTTTTTTTTTTTTTTCAATGTTATCAAATTGTTAGAGGAGGTTGTTTACTTTTTAAACAGCTTTAAGGTTCCAGTGATGTTAAGTATACATAGCATCAATTAACAACTTAAAATAGTCATAAGACGTGATGATAAAATGTGACACATGACCTCCAAAAGTTGACCAGAGCTGTATATAAATTATATGTTGAGCTTTGTTTTCTAACACTTGGTTTAATGCTTATTACTTGGAAATAAATAGAATATGAAAGCAAATGCACTCCTGCCATATTGAATAAATAGAAGAAATTTAAAATGTTTAGTACTGAACAACAGGCCAGGCCTGAAGAAAAATTAAAATTTGTTTTCTTAAACATTTGATATTAATTTTGGTTCTAAATATAACTAACATGATATACTAAGAATTCTTAGAAGTATTTTTAGAAATTGGTGTAAAACTTATTAAGATTTTTGAGATTATAAAGTATTCCTTTTATTATTATTATTTTTTTTTTTTTTAAGAAAATTGCTTTTTATTCTTCACTTAGTGACAAGGTTTAAATTGCAAAAACCCCTGGGAGTTCCTCAAAATTAAACATAAAATTATTATTATTATTTTTTTTTTTCTTTTTTTTTGTTTTTTACACTTATTCCCCATCCCGATCCCCCCTCCCATCTCTCTCTCCACCCGATTCCTCTGGGTCTTCCCAGTGCACCAGGCCGGAGCACTTGTCTCATGCATCCCACCTGGGCTGGTGATCTGTTTCACCATAGATAGTATACATGCTGTTCTTTTGAAACATCCCACCCTCACCTTCTCCCACATAGTTCAAAAGTCTGTTCTGTATTTCTGTGTCTCTTTTTCTGTTTTGCATATAGGGTTATCGTTACCATCTTTCTAAATTCCATATATATGTGTTAGTATGCTGTAATGTTCTTTATCTTTCTGGCTTACTTCACTCTGTATAAGGGGCTCCAGTTTCATCCATCTCATTAGGACTGGTTCAAATGAATTCTTTTTAATGGCTGAGTAAAATTCCATGGTGTATATGTACCACAGCTTCCTTATCCATTCATCTGCTGATGGGCATCTAGGTTGCTTCCATGTCCTGGCTATTATAAACAGTGCTGCGATGAACATTGGGGTGCATGTGTCTCTTTCAGATCTGGTTTCCTCAGTGTGTATGCCCAGAAGTGGGATTGCTGGGTCATATGGCAGTTCTATTTCCAGTTTTTTAAGGAATCTCCACACTGTTTTCCATAGTGGCTGTACTAGTTTGCATTCCCACCAACAGTGTAAGAGGGTTCCCTTTTCTCCACACCCTCTCCAGCATTTATTGCTTGTAGACTTTTGGATAGCAGCCATCCTGACTGGTGTGTAATGGTACCTCATTGTGGTTTTGATTTGCATTTCTCTAATAATGAGTGATGTTGAGCACCTTTTCATGTGTTTGTTAGCCATCTGTATGTCTTCTTTGGAGAAATGTCTGTTTAGTTCTTTGGCCCACTTTTTGATTGGGTCATTTATTTTTCTGGAATTGAGCTGCAGGAGTTGCTTGTATATTTTTGAGATTAATCCTTTGTCTGTTTCTTCATTTGCTATTATTTTCTCCCAATCTGACGGCTGTCTTTTCACCTTACTTATAGTTTCCTTTGTAGTGCAAAAGCTTTTAAGTTTCATTAGATCCCATTTGTTTAGTTTTGCTTTTATTTCCAATATTCTGGGAGGTGGGTCATAGAGGATCTTGCTGTGATTTATGTCGGAGAGTGTTTTGCCTATGTTCTCCTCTAGGAGTTTTATAGTTTCTGGTCTTACATTTAGATCTTTAATCCATTTTGAGTTTATTTTTGTGTATGGTGTTAGAAAGTGTTCTAGTTTCATTCTTTTGCAAGTGGTTGACCAGTTTTCCCAGCACCACTTGTTAAAGAGGTTGTCTTTTTTCCATTGTATATCCTTGCCTCCTTTGTCAAAGATAAGGTGTCCATAAGTTCGTGGATTTATCTCTGGGCTTTCTATTCTGTTCCATTGGTCTATATTTCTGTCTTTGTGCCAGTACCACACTGTCTTGATGACTGTGGCTTTGTAGTAGAGTCTGAAGTCAGGCAGGTTGATTCCTCCAGTTCCATTCTTCTTTCTCAAGATTACTTTGGCTATTCGAGGTTTTTTGTATTTCCATACAAATTGTGAAATTCTTTGGTCTAGTTCTGTGAAAAATACCGTTGGTAGCTTGATAGGGATTGCATTGAATCTATAGATTGCTTTGGGTAGAATAGCCATTTTGACAATATTGATTCTTCCAATCCATGAACACGGTATGTTTCTCCATCTGTTTGTGTCCTCTTTGATTTCTTTCATCAGTGTTTTATAGTTTTCTATGTATAGGTCTTTTGTTTCTTTAGGTAGATATACTCCTAAGTATTTTATTCTTTTTGTTGCAATGGTGAATGGTATTGTTTCCTTAATTTCTCTTTCTGTTTTTTCATTGTTAGTATATAGGAATGCAAGGGATTTCTGTGTGTTAATTTTATATCCTGCAACTTTACTATATTCATTGATTAGTTCTAGTAATTTTCTGGTAGAGTCTTTAGGGTTTTCTATATAGAGGATCATGTCATCTGCAAACAGTGAGAGTTTCACTTCTTCTTTTCCTATCTGGATTCCTTTTACTTCTTTTTCTGCTCTGATTGCTGTGGCCAAAACTTCCAACACTATGTTGAACAGTAGTGGTGAGAGTGGGCACCCTTGTCTTGTTCCTGATTTCAGGGGAAATGCTTTCAATTTTTCACCATTGAGGGTGATGCTTGCTGTGGGTTTGTCATATATAGCTTTTATTATGTTGAGGTATGTTCCTTCTATTCCTGCTTTTTGGAGAGTTTTAATCATAAATGAGTGTTGAATTTTGTCAAAGGCTTTCTCTGCATCTATTGAGATAATCATATGGTTTTTATCTTTCAATTTGTTAATGTGGTGTATTACATTGATTGATTTGCGGATATTGAAGAATCCTTGCATTCCTGGGATAAAGCCCACTTGGTCGTGGTGTATGATTTTTTTAATATGTTGTTGGATTCTGTTTGCTAGAATTTTGTTAAGGATTTTTGCATCTATGTTCATCAGTGATATTGGCCTGTAGTTTTCTTTTTTTGTGGCATCTTTGTCAGGTTTTGGAATTAGGGTGATGGTGGCCTCATAGAATGAGTTTGGAAGTTTACCTTCTTCTGCAATTTTCTGGAAGAGTTTGAGTAAGGTAGGTGTTAGCTCTTCTCTAAATTTTTGGTAGAATTCAGCTGTGAAGCCATCTGGTCCTGGGCTTTTGTTTGCTGGAAGATTTTTGATTACAGTTTCGATTTCCTTGCCTGTGATGGGTCTGTTAAGATCTTCTATTTCTTCCTGGTTCAGTTTTGGAAAGTTATACTTTTCTAAGAATTTGTCCATTTCATCCAAGTTGTCCATTTTATTGGCATAGAGCTGCTGGTAGTAGTCTCTTATGATCCTTTGTATTTCAGTGTTGTCTGTTGTGATCTCTCCATTTTCATTTCTAATTTTGTTAATTTGGTTCTTCTCTCTTTGTTTCTTAATGAGTCTTGCTAATGGTTTGTCAATTTTGTTTATTTTTTCAAAAAACCAGCTTTTAGCTTTGTTGATTTTTGCTATGGTCTCTTTAGTTTCTATTGCATTTATTTCTGCCTTAATTTTTAAGATTTCTTTCCTTCTGCTAACCCTGGGGTTCTTCATTTCTTCCTTCTCTAATTGCTTTAGGTGTAGAGTTAGGTTATTTATTTGGCTTTTTTCTTGTTTCTTGATGTAAGCCTGTAATGCTATGAACCTTCCCCTTAGCACTGCTTTTACAGTGTCCCATAGGTTTTGGGTTGTTGTGTTTTCATTTTCATTCATTTCTATACATATTTTGATTTCTTTTTTGATTTCTTCTATGATTTGTTGGTTATTCAGAAGCGTGTTATTTAGCCTCCAGGTGTTTGAATTTTTAACAATTTTTTTTTCCTGTAATTGAGATCTAATCTTACTGCACTGTGGTCAGAAAAGATGACTGGAATGATTTCAATTTTTTTGAATTTTCCAAGACTAGATTTATGGCCCAGGATGTGATCTATTCTGGAGAAGGTTCCGTGTGCACTTGAGAAAAAGGTGAAGTTGCTTGTTTTGGGGTGAAATGTCCTATAGATATCAATTAGGTCTAGCTGGTCCATTGTGTCATTTAAAGTTTGTGTTTCCTTGTTAATTTTCTGTTTAGTTGATCTATCCATAGTTGTGAGTGGGGTATTAAAGTCTCCCACTATTATTGTGTTACTATTAATTTCCTCTTTCATACTCGTTAGTGTTTGCCGTACATATTGCGGTGCTCCTATGTTGGGTGCATATATATTTATAATTGTTATATCTTCTTCTTGGATTGATCCTTTGATCATTATGTAGTGTCCTTCTTTGTCTCTTTTCACAGCTTTTATTTGAAAGTCTATTTTATCTGATATGAGTATTGCGACTCCTGCTTTCTTTTGGTCTCCATTTGCATGAAATATTTTTTTCCAGCCCTTCACTTTTAGTCTGTATGTGTCTCTTGCTTTGAGGTGGGTCTCTTGTAGACAGCATATATGGGGGTCTTGTTTTTGTATCCATTCAGCCAATCTTTGTCTTTTGGTTGGGGCATTCAACCCATTTACATTTAAGGTAATTATTGATAGGTGTGGTCCCGTTGCCATTTACTTTGTTGTTTTGGGTTCACGTTTATACAACCTTTCTGCATTTCCTGTCTAGAGAAGATCCTTTAGCATTTGTTGAAGAGCTGGTTTGGTGGTGCTGAATTCTCTCAGCTTTTGCTTATCTGTAAAGCTTTTGAGTTCTCCTTCATATCTGAATGAGATCCTTGCTGGATACAGTAATCTAGGTTGTAGGTTATTCTCTTTCATTACTTTCAGGATGTCCTGCCATTCCCTTCTGGCCTGGAGGGTTTCTATTGATAGGTCAGCTGTTATCCTTATGGGAATCCCTTTGTGTGTTATTTGTTGTTTTTCCCTTGCTGCTTTTAATATTTGTTCTTTGTGTTTGATCTTTGTTAGTTTGATTAATATGTGTCTTGGGGTGTTTCGCCTTGGGTTTATCCTGTTTGGGACTCTCTGGGTTTCTTGGACTTGAGTGGCTATTTCCTTCCCCATTTTAGGGAAGTTTTCAGCTATTATCTCCTCGAGTATTTTCTCATGGCCTTTCTTTTTGTCTTCTTCTTCTGGAACTCCTATGATTCGGATGTTGGGGCGTTTCACAGTGTCCCAGAGGTCCCTGAGGTTGTCCTCATTTCTTTTGATCCTTTTTTCTTTTTTCCTCTCTGCTTCATTTATTTCCACCATTTTATCTTCTACCTCACTTATCCTATCTTCTGCCTCCGTTATTCTACTCTTGGTTCCCTCCAAAGTGTTTTTGATCTCATTCATTGCATTGTTCATTTTTAATTGACTCTTTTTTATTTCTTCTAGGTCTTTATTAAACAATTCTTGTATCTTTTCAATCTTTGTCTCCAGGCTATTTATCTGTAACTCCATTTTGTTTTCAAGATTTTGGATCATTTTTATTATCATTATTCTAAATTCTTTTTCAGGTAGATTCCCTATCTCCTCCTCTTTTGTTTGACTTGGTGGGCATTTTTCATGTTCCTTTACCTGTTGGGTATTTCTTTGCCTTTTCATCTTGTTTAGATTGCTGTGTCTGGAGTGGACTTTCTGTATTCTGGAGGTCTGTGGTTCCTTTATATTGTGGAGGATTTACCCAGTGGGTGGGGTTAGACGATTGGCTTGTCAAGGTTTCCCGGTTAGGGAAGCTTGCGTCAGTGTACTGGTGCGTGGAACTTGATTTCTTCTTTTTGGAGAGCAATGGAGTGCCCAGTAATGAGTTTTGAGATGGGTCTATGTGTTAGGTGTCACCTTGGGCAGCCTGTATGTTGACATTCGGGGCTATGTTCCTGTGTTGCTGGAGAATTTGCGTGGTATGTCTTGCTCTAAAACTTACTGGCTCTTGGGTGGTGGTTGGTTTCAGTGTAGGTATGGAGGCTTTTGGACGGTCACTTATTGCTTAAAGTTCCATGTAGTCAGGAGTTTTCTGGTGTTCTCAGGTTTTGGGCTTAAGTTTCCTGCCTCTGGAATTCAGTTTTATTCTTCCTGTAGTCTCAGGACTTCTCCAACTATACAGCACTGATAATAAAACTTCTAGGTTAATGGCGAAAAGATTCTCCCCTGTTAGGGACACCCAGAGAGGTTCACAGAGTTACATGAACAGGAGAAAAGGGAGGAGGGAGATAGAGATGAGCAGGAGGAGAAAAAGGGGGACTCAAGAGGAGAGAGACAGATCTACGCAGCTGTCTGTTCCCAGAGTGTTCTCCGTATCTCAGACACCTACAAGGATTCACAGAATTGGATTGGGAAGAGAAGGGGAAAGGAGGAAATAGAGGTGTTCTGAGGTAGAAAACAGAGAGTCAAGATTGGGAGAGAATAATCTTCGGTTTAAAGATAGGGCTTCTCTTTTTTTTTTTTTTGGTAAGGTTATAGTGTAGTGAAAATGAAAATGAAGAGTAGTAGAGGAGTACTAGAGGACTTTAAAAGAAATAAGAGAAAAAGAAAAATAGAAAATAAAAGAGAAAACGGAAAGGAAAAAAAAAGAAAAAAAAGAAAAAGAAAAAAAAAGAATAAAAAACAGAAAAAAAAAAAAGAAAGAAAGAAAAAAAAAAAATTTTTTTCCCCTAATTAAAAAAATCGTAAAAATCTATGTAAATGAAAGTTAAGGAGTAATGGGGGAGTAATAGGGAATTTTAAAGGAAAATAAAAGAGAAAAAATAAAAAAGAAAAAATATAAAAAAGAAAAAAAAAATTTTTTTTTTTTTCCTTACTTAGAAAAAAAAAGTAAAAATATATCTAGGAGTTTCTCTGGAGCTGCTGCGGTCAGTGTGGGTTCGGCTCAGTTTCAGATAGCTCCTCGTTCCAGCTTACACTTCTCGATATCTACAGGGCCCTTCCGGTGAAGTCGGTGTTTCCTACAGGGATTTTAATCTGTTGCACCAGTCCCTTCTGAAGCGGTTCCCTTTGTTTATTTGGCTTCTGTTTGCCGGTCTCTTCAGAGCCTCATTTCCGCCCTGACACAGGCGGGGGGAGGTGGACTCTTATTCAGTTAGCTAGTTCCGTTGCGCTGCTGGGAGGGGCTGACGCTGCGGGGAGGGGCTGGCGCTGCGGGGCGGGGCTGACGCTGCGGGGAGGGGCTGGCCCTGCGGGGGCGGGCTGGCGCTGCCGGGAGGGGCTGACGCTGCTTTCTCCGTCTGCCGCTGCTCAGGCTCCCGGCTGTTCTATATGGAGCGCGCCCCGCGCTGCGCTAGGTTCCAGCCCTCGGGTGTTACACAAAAGCGGGGAAGGAAAAGCTGCGCCTGCTCTCTGTGCCTTCCCCGTCAGAGCGGTCCAGGCAGCGAGGGGCTTGATGGGCGCACTATCCCCAGGTGTGGCGCACCCACTCCCTTCCGCGGACCCAGTCTCAGTTTCCGCTGGCGCCAGTCGGGTGCGCGCGCCTTCCGCCCTCCGCGTCCGCAGCCCCAGTCCCCGCCCGCGCCGGTCGGGTGCCTGCGCCCTGTGTCTCGCCGCGACCTTCCCCTCCCCCCTGCCTCCTGCCTCCGGCGGGGCTGGGCGGGTCCGCAGCCTGCGACCTCTTCTTGGGACTTTCTCCGTCCCTTTGTTCTGCGAACGGCCGGCAGTGTGTTCCGGCCGGTTAATTTTCTCTCTTTTGGTCTCCCACAGTTCAAGTTGGCACCTCACAGAAGCTCCCTCCGATTGTCCTCAGGGCACTCAGGCCGACCCTAGCCCAAGCAAGGCCGCCTAAGGCTCCCTTCCCGGGACGGGTCTCCGTCCTTAGCTCTTTTGTCTCACTTTTTATCTTTTATATTTTGTCCTACCTCCTTTCGAAGACAATGGTCTGCTTTTCTGGGCGCCTGATGACCTCAGCTAGCGATCAGAAGTTGTTTTGTGAGGTATGCTCTGCATTCAGTTATTCTTTTGATGAATTTGTAGGAGAGAAAGTGGTCTCCCCGTCCTACTCCTCCGCCATCTTGGCTCCTCCAAGATGATATTTTGAATAAATGGTGTGGGGCCAATTATATATTCATTTGGAAAAAACAAACCTTAACCTCTACTACATAAAGTAAACAAACTTCAGGCAGATTGTAGATTGGCTGTGAAAAGTAAAGCAATGATATTCTGGAAAATTCCATATGGGAGTATCCCCATGACCTTGGGAGGACAAAGATTAACAAAATACAAAAACACTACTCAGAAAATAAAGATGTACAAGTTGGACTACATCAACATTAACATCTTCTATTCATCGAAAGACACCAGTAAGAGTTGGAAAGTCAAGTCACTGAGAGATGTTTGCAGAACATGTAACAAAGGGATCATTTGCAGAATAGAAGAAGGTCTTTTTGTATCAATAAGAAAAGGACAGTCTAATTTTAAAAGTGGGCAGGGACTTCTCTGGTGGCCCAGTGGTTGGGAATCTGCCTTTCAACGCAGGGGACACAGGTTCGATCTCTGACAGGAAACTAAGCCATAGCAAACTAAGCCCACGCACTGCAACTGCTGAGCCCACACACTCGGAGCCCACACCCCAGCTGGGGAGAAGGCTGCTCGCGGTCTGCGTACTGCATATAGGACCCAGTGCGGCCAAAAACAAATAAATAAATACATTTTTTTTTAAAGGCAAAAGACCTGAAAAAGAACTTTGCAAATGAGGATATTTAATGTCTGCTAAACATATGAAAAACTGCTCATTTTACTGGTCAGGGATATTTAAATGGAAAACCTTTGCACTTGCAGAATGACTTACGCTAAAAAAAAAGACTGAAAATACAAGTGTTGTCAAAGATGTGGAACCAGTAGGACTCTCATAACCTCTTGGTGGGTGTGCAAATTGATGTGACCACTCAGGAAAAGTTTGACACCTTCTTAAAAAGTTAAATTTACATATACTCTGTGTGTGTGTGTGCGCTAAGTCGCTTTAGTTGTGTCCGACTCTTTGTGACCCTATGGACTGTAGTCCACCAAACTCCTCTGTCCATGGGATTCTCCAGGCAAGAATACTGGAGTGGGTTGCCATACCCTCCTCCACAGGATCTTCCTGACCCAGGGATCGAACCCACATCTTCTGCATTGGCAGGTGGGTTCTTTACCACTACCACCACCTGGGAAGCCCAGATATACTCTAGGACCTAGAAATTCACTCCTAGATTTACACCCAACAGAAATGCGCACATATGAACACTGAAAGATGGATGATAATGTTCACTGCTGCACTATTTGTAATAGTCCAAAGCTGGAACCACTCAGATATCTTTCAACAGTAGGAACGGTACATGTATGTATCATGATACATGCATGTAATTGAGTGCAGGGGTAAATGGAGAATTCAGTTACAATGATATGCTTCAACATGGATGAATTTCATGAACATATATACTGTACAATTGCATTTATATAAAGTTCAAAACAGACATCTAAATTACGGTGTTAGAATGGACATTTATTGTCTTTCCTGTGTGAGATACCATGGCTGTAAAACTGAATAATCTGTAGTATTACAAATTAGGATAGTATTTACCTTTGTGGAAGAAAGTAGGTGACTACAGGGACTCTGGGGAGGCTTCTGAGCCGCTGATAAATTTCTATTTCTTGATCTGAATTGTGGCTACTAGGATGTCTTTACCTTGGAACAATTTATTTAGCTTATGGGGGACTTCCTTGGTGGCTCAAACAGTAAAGAATCTGCCTGCAATACAGGAGACCTGAGTTCAATCTCTGGGTTGGGAAGATCCCCTGGAGAAGAGAATGGCAACCTACTCCACTATTCTTAACTGGGAGCTCCATGGACAGAGTAGCCTGGTGGGCTACAGTCCATGGGGTTGCAAAGAGTCGGACATAACTGAATGACTAACCTTTTCACCTTTCATTGAGCTGATCAATCATGTACTTTTAGATACATAAACCAGCAAGTGGAATATTTGTTAAGCTCCTAACGCCTATTTGTAGGATTGTGTTGGGCAGCAAGTGAGAGCACAGTGAATGAGGGTCCAGGCTCTGGAGTCCACCCTGAGAGGGGAAAGTGAGGCCAGTCAGCCCGATGCCCGAGGTTCAATCACTTTGATTGGCTGACTCTACTTTAGTAGTTCTCAGTGCATGACAGCTTTCTGAGCCATACTTAAATTTCCAAAGATAATTGCACAGCTGATGGCAGAAGGCCCCTGCTCCAGTGCTAGAGTGACTCTCCTTGGTTCAGGCGTCTGACTGCCACACGGAAGCAGCAGTTTGTAAGCAGCTAGAAGAGCTTGCTTTTTGACTCCAGTGAGCGTGAGTGCATGGGAGGCACGGTCAAGTCTGAACTCGTGGAGAACTGTACGCGGGCTTCACACCAACTGTATTACTTATTTTCTCAGCTATCAAGCTGTAAGGATGGCAATACACATGTTAGTATTTGAGGAGCACTTGTTTGCATAATTAATTTGTTAATGACATCAATATGTTTGACAGTCTTGCCTATATCCAGATGGAAGTCCCAGCAATAAAGTTAAAGAAGTAAAAACATTTTGATTTTCAGAGGTTGTGAGATTATGAGCAATTTTTCCTTTTTTACAAGATCATTATAATGTTTTTGTTTATGTAATCAACGATAACAGTAAAAACAAACCAAAGCACTTTCCCCGCCAAAAAGAATAGTCTTCATTTTATGTATGTATATTCAGACAAAAGAGAAAAAAACACTAAACTGGCATTTAATGCAAATTATGTGAAGACATTACTTAACTAATTTGAAAATTTAATCAGGGAATTCAGTCAGATTTGAAGGTGACATTTGCTTATTTTCATGTGTTAGAAACAGAAAAATAATCTTTCATTTATAAATATGAAATTGAATTTAGATTAAGTTTTAGAACTCATCATTTTGACAAGTAGATGTAAGAAGCTGACATTTACTGATGAAAATATTTCCTCGCATCTATGTAACATATGGCCTCCAGCTACTGCACTATTTTGTTGTTATAACAAAAGGTGGCTTCTGAGTTGATGGATGAATGTTTGAATCCCAATCTGGTCTAAACCTGGCCACTACCACACCAGAATGTGTTTGGTTTGTTTCTTTGTGAAAGAATATATTTACACCCAAGAACATCAACATCTTTGTTTATTCTAATAAACCAATGTTTATTGAGCTTTACCATGGGCAAGGCACTGAATATGAGTCTATATGCAGGGAGTAACCAGCTAAGCAAAGAGTTGCTTGGAATTAGGAACTCATTTTCTTAAAAAAATAATATTATATGCAGTGATCAGTTCCCAGAATTGTCCAAAAAAGGAAATTTAACTACGTATCAGCGGAGACCTGTATTGCTGCAAATACGAGCCTGATTCCTGGTTTCTGGGAGCAGAGACTCTTAGTGAGGCTGAGCAAGGAGAGCAGAGACAGGGAAGACAAAAAGAGGAACTGAGAAAGGGAGGAAGGATGAAGGAGATGGAGGAGGAAGAGGACAGGGAAAGAAGAGGAGGTAGAAGAGGAAAGAATAAAAGTACAAAAAGAGAACTAGCGAGGGGGTGAAGGGTAGAGTGAGAATAGAAGAAGGGTAGAGGGTTGCATGGCTCCTTTTCTACCCCAAGACTGCGTTCCCTGGCCCCTCCCTGGCAACTTTCCCTGTGTGTCTACATTCCTTCCACATCTTCCTGTTCCGTCCCAGGCTCCCCAGGGCTTCCAGGTTGCTCTGAGAGTCTCAAAGAGGCACCACACCCAGAGGTCCTCACCTGCTAGAGGTGCTTTAGGCCCTCAGGTTACCAATTTACTGAATGATCCTTGAATTCGCTGTTGATCCCACTTAGGTCTTAAGAGGAAAGCCATCTGATCAAATCATTTGTAAGACAAGAATGACCAATAATCTTGTATCTGTAAGAGTGTGCAGATTGTTAAAATAGAAGCACAGGAATCTCTAATTGGTAGAATCGTGATCACCACAAAGGAAAGTGGGACATTCTGACCTTTTGGAATTAGGGGTTGAGATCCTTAGTCAGGGCAAAACCCTATAGACAAGCTAGTCTTGCCTGGTATCCTGCTGGGAACTTTCCTTGGCCGGCTCCTGTGGGCTGGCCTTGCTCTTCAGTTTCTTCTCTCCAACCACTTCTGAAGCACAGACTCTCTAAAAGCTTCATGGCAGAAGGGGTCACCTGTATACATTTATTTTCGTTAAGCTGACTGATAATGAGTTGGTAAGGACCCATGTATGTATGTGTTCTACATTACTGGCCCCAAGGTGAAGGTGAGGGGGATTGAGGCACTTGGGGACTAAAGCTATATTCTATTTTGCACAAGGAGACTACACATATGATTTTTATAGTATAGGTCTGCACTGTCCACTCTGGCAGCCACTCACCACATGTGGCTGTTGAGTACTTGAAATGGGGCTGGTTCAATCGAGGAACTGCATTTTTAATTTTATATACTCTTACTTTATCCATCTATTTAAAAAAAATTATTGAACACTCAATGTAAATTTAAAACCTGGTATTCAGTTTAGTTATTGGAAAATGAAAGGTATGTTTGGGACAACTTGAGTATGCGAATCTACTTTTAAAGTGTAAATTTATAAAATCTAAATATAGATAAAGTATATCCAACGAAAATTTAGTGTTTGAAGGCCAGGCACCCTCTGCCCCAATTGATGACCCCTCTGAAAGGCCATTTTATTTTCTGAGCTTCCCAGTGGGGCTACTGAAACCTTCTCCGATGTGGTATCCAGTCTGGGGGCTCCTTGGGCCCAATCCTGCATCCTCTTTTCCCTTACAAAAGTGTTATTCCAAGAATTTTCCAAAGTAAATCTTCTGCCCACCAATACCAATCTCAGAATCTGCTTCCTGGAAATCCAATCTGCTGTGATGAATTTATTTTAAAACAATATAATAAACGCCTGGGGCCCCTGAGACCTCAAACATCTGGGGTCTTAAATCTCTACCTTTTCAGTTTGGTCAGTCAGCAACCTCGTGAGTGTTCACTATGTGGATGACTCTTAACTGAGGGCTATGAGTAGGTCTGAAGGAAAGGATGGTCAGGGCAAGGCTAGACCAGAGGAACTCTAGGGTCTTTTCCTGAGTCTCTACACATATATTTGTATCCACAAAGGGGACTCTTGCCTCTAATGCTCAGGAATGGGGCCTGCAACTGAAAATGGCAGAAGCCATACGTGGGGGTGACTGTGGCTGTGGGAGGGAGTGAAAGATGCTAGGCAGGTTTTGAAAACTGAACATCAGTCAAAGAGAGCTCAATGCCCTGGCATCAAATGGAAACAGCTGGAACAGCAGCCTAACCTGGGCTCACCATGATGGACACTGGGGAAGAGAAAACCTCCTAGTGGGCAGAGGTTTGAACGGTGCATCTTACTGCCCATTTGCATGGAAACAGAGTGACCTGAGGAAAGTGCATATACTGCTTCATGCATTGCACGTGGTGGTTTGGATCTGAAAGGAGTAACACTAGAGGACAGGAGAGTGGGAGGGTTGGAGAAGAGTTATGAACATTGACTTTTCCAAATTAAGACAGTGTAAGAGAAGTTGTGTTCCATGAGGCTGCTCACTAGAGACTCCTTGCTGGAATAGGGGTTCTTAATGATCAGGTGAACACTTCCACTGACAGAGGCTGATCTGCCGAGGGCCACTTCTCCGTGTGTACTCCGGCTTTACAATCTGGGACTCCAGTATGGTGCTCAGAGAGGGTCAGCCGGGTGCCATGGGGAAGATTGATTGTGTTAGATTCTTTCTATCATACGGAGGGTGGTGCTTTGTCCTCACTGGAATAGATTCTTACATTTAGATTTATTTTTATTACCTATAATATGTGTACTATCATTACTAGCTGAGAAGAATTAAGCACATGGCCTTGTGCAGAAATGAAGACTGTAATTTTCACTTCATTTTTATTATATATATATTTAAATTATTTTTTTCACTTCTGTCTTTATTTCACTGTTGTGCATAGGATATTTAGCCCAAAAGTTGTGCAAATTAATAGGAGATTTTGTTAGAGCTAGAGGAAAAATGGGCATCACCTAGAATGTCTTACACTGTAGCTGGATGTACCAACTCATGACGCTTTCATTTTATTAAGAGGATAAGTGTGAAGATAGTTGCATATGGTAGTTATAAACATTTTAATGTTTGTTTTAGAACTGTAACTATGGAGAGAGGTGTATATAAAGATGGTGAAGAGTCAGGGCTCATTCAGCTGACATTTATAATTTTGGCATCTGAACATCCTCTGAAGCTTGAAGAATCTGCCTTTGCATGAGTCTTGGTGGGAGGCAGGTTTCCAGTTTCCATGCAGAAGGCCAGATAGTTTTTCTCTCTCACATCTAAAAACTGGGAAATTGTCATGTGCCTAAACAGCCAATCAGATGCCCCCATCTGGACCTTTGAGTCTGGAGTGAATGGTGCAAAGTTTATTTTGCTGGTTGGGGAAGTGCTCAGGATTCAATGGTAATGGTTGCGGATGTGATCTTGGAAGTGGCGTGTGGGGCCCAGTAATAGTGGCAGCTCTACTGAAATCAGACTACATTTGTGGCAGGACGTTGACTGTTTTTGTTTTTTGGCCTCCCATTGTTTCTGCCTGTTTTTCTGAGCCTCTTTCTTCAGTCATTCCTTTAATAGGTAGTTAACTTGACATCCTTCCAATGCATTTCTATTCCATGTAAGTTACCATGTTGATCATTTTTGTTGTTGTTGAACCAAGGACCTCTTTTCTTTTCTCAGGACGCAGTTACAATTTTACTGTTGTCCTTTTTGTTCCAAAGTGTCACAATGATGTGATTTAACAGAGGACTCTTAAAAATGGATGGTTCTGAACTTTGTGAGACTTTTCAACCTAATACTTGTATCCTTCAGCTTTGGAAAATTCTCTTCTCTCACTAATAATCTCCATCCTTTCTTTTCCTCTTTTTTCTCTTTCTGGGAAGCCTATTAGTTGAATTGCTCCTGTGTACGTCTTCTCTTTTCTCTTCCCCCTTTCTGCCTCTTTTGTCTTAATATTCTATATTCTGAGATATTTTCAAGAATTTAATCTTTCAATTCATTAACTTTAACAAAATTTTAGCACTCATATTTTTCTTTTTGAAGACTTTTTTTTCTCCGATGGTCTCTTTTCTACATTTATATTTTATGGATATGACATTTTTTCATCTGTCTCTAGAAACATTAATTAGAGGTTTTTCCCACTTTAATTTTCTTCTTTATTTTTCCTCCAAGGTCATATGATTTTTAAAAAATCTTAGTCTTTCTTTTTCATATGTTAGGTTTTTCTCAATGGTCTGGTGATCTTGGCTGTGTAAGGATGAGACCACAGCAGGGAGGCCCAGGAGCCCTGTGTTGATGGGCGAGCTTGTTGACTGTGATGGGCTTGGCTTTAGTGAATGAGAAGGCAGCCACTTGTTCCCTTGCAGGGTTTTTGCATGACAGAATGAGAGGGTTTACTGTGGCACACCATACCCCACACTGGATGTCCACTTTATTTCCAGAAGGTTCATTCACATTTCTTGGAGAGACACAATTTCAGCTTTAATTTCAGGCTCTTTTTTTCCTCTCAGGCTCGGATGTACATACCTGGATGCCAGATGTTTTGCAAGCAGGAATGTTAGTGGGAAATGTCACGGATGTTATTCTATATACAGGCTTTCAACTATGACCCTGTTTCTACTTCTGTTTCTCCCTCCTGCCCTCCATTGTCTTTGTCTTCTCTGTAGCCTCTTTTCCTTGGCTCATAACTAACACTCCTCTACCTGCTTTGCATGTTATAGAAAGATTTTAAGATCTTAAGTCGTGATAGATGTCTCTTGGATTCTTTGTAGAGAGAGCAGGTAAACAAATCTGAGCACTGAATCTGTCACTTTGAACCAGCAGCCCTTGGTCCTTTGGTCTTTAAGCAGCTCTTTAATGTGCTCAAAGTTTAGAGCCAGCCATGACACATGGCCGTGTACCCTGGTCTAGTGAAATGCCCCATATTGTGTAGCACACTTTTTCATTTGATCCTCAGTTGCTCTGGGGTCACTGAAGAGGCTAGAGTCAATGGAACTGGAAAAGTAGTCTGGAAGGCTTCACTGGGTGGGGAGCATTTGATCAAAATGACAAGAAGACACCTCTACTACTGGTCAGAAAACTAATGGAGAGATATTCCTGGCTGGGATAAATCTCAGATCAGGGCTTGAAGGTGGAAACAGGTAAGTAGGGTTATAGGAATAGCGAAGTCTACTCAGTTGTTGCTGAGTCTGAGTAGGTAGTAGGGAGAGATGGGAGAGAGTAGGGAGGGAAGCCAGTTGTGGAATTTAAAGAGTCTACAAGGTGATGTAAGAATTAATAAAATGTAAGGAAATTATAAAGAATTGATAAATTCTATGAGCAAACTGAGCTGAAGTCCTGTGACGAGGGTAAGTTTGAAGCCAGAAAATAACACTTTCAGCAGCGTCGCTAACACGTGAAGGACAGCGATAGATTGCACATCCCCCCTCTCACATTTCCGGGCTAATGGAAGTGACAGCCGCATGGATGAATGAAAGCCACAGCTTGCCCATTAGTTTCAACTTCCTTCCCCAAAGGCTTTCCACTGGAACTTGCAAAATGTGCATTTCTCCTCTTTGTCCTTTCCTTCCCAGCCTGCTGGAGGAGATCCATAGGACTGAAGAGTTGAATCCCCAGGAACCCCCAAGTTGGCTGGTTGGAGACCTGTCGTGCACACTGCCTCTCCTGCTCTAAGTTTCAGATGGGGTGCAGGAGGGGTGCAGGCGTTGGACCCTCCATTTGGACTTCCCCAGGGCAGTGGTGTCTGTGCCGGCCTCCCACTCCTCTCCAGCACAGATGACTCAGTCAGCTAGGCTCCTGGGGCCCACCCTGGGCCTGCTGTCCCAGAGCCGTGCTGAGACACTCTTCCTCACCGTCCCCCACGGCAAGCCTTGTGAGCAAATCTGGGTTTTGCCCTGCTGAACAGAGGAATTCTATCTGTTTCGTAAGGTTTGCACAGTTGCTTTCTTTTATTCTTTCCAGTTTTATTGAGACATAACTAACATACAGCACTGTGTAAGCTTAGGGCTTCCTGGGGGGCTCAGACGGTAAAGAATCTGCCTGCAGTGCAGGAGACCCAGGTTCAATCCCTGGATGGGGAAGATCCTCTGGAAGAGGGCATGGTAACCCACTCCAGTATTCTCACCTGGAGAATCCCATAGACAGGAGAGCCTGGCAGGGTTTACAGTCCAGGGGGTTGTAAAAACTCACACTACTGAGCGACTCACACACACACACACACACACACACCCACACATGCTGTGTAAATTTAAGGTAGAACACAGTTGCTTTTCTTTATCTCTTCTAGCTCCTCTTCTGAGAACATTTTCTGGAACAAATGCTTTTTATTTTCCTCTTGCTGATTTCTGGCAGCAACCAATGCCAAAGTCTGTCATATTCATAACAGCCTCACCTGTGGGCAAGTTGGCAGCTTTACCTGTGCTCAACCTCTGACTCTCTTTCACCCTCTCTATTTCTCTCTGTCTCTCTTTTTCCCCCAAACATTTGGTCCTACATTCAACAACCCTCCAGTTTTAGGAGAGCAGCCTCAGACACACTCATTCTGTGCCCAGTAACAAGGCGTGATGCTTACTCCCTGGCAAAAAGCACAGAGGTTCCAAAGCCTCTCGGCTCCCTAAATAAAAACGCCCCATTTCTGCTTTCTTCTGACCAGAGGGAGCCACTTCTACCCAGAGGCCCCTCATCCATCAGGGAAAGCCCCAAAGCAGGTAAACAATCATTCATTTATGAAAATGAAAAATTCATGAGGGACTCCGCTGGGCTGCCAGCAGAGTTTAGGCAGGTTCTGATTGTACTTTAATTTAATTAAGCTGTGCTTATTTAATCAGCCCAGAGCTCTGCATCCTCAGGCAGGAATTTGCTGCCTGCCCCTGAGCTGTGTTTTTGTCTGTGGGAGGTGGAAGTGGAGGAGGAAGCCTGTGACCTTCCCAGCATTTCTGAAAGGTTTGGAGCCCAAGAGGCAAGCTGGCTGGCGGTCTGGGTTCAGATCAGACACCGTGGGGATGCTGCATTTAGCAGCTGTGAGTGTGTGTGTGTGTGTGTGTGTGTGTGAGAGAGAGAGAGAGAGAGGGAGAGAGAGAGAGGGAAAGAGGGAGACAGAGGATGTATGTGTGCACCCACATGCATAAACACTCGGAGCCAATGCTGCTCAGAGCTCCAGGAGCTCAGAGCTGGTCTGCAGAAGGAGTGGCGCTGATGGCAGACCTGTGAGTAGACTGTGTTTCCAGCCACCACAGGAGGAGAGCACTAGACAAAAAAGACGGTGCTCTGACTTAAGGGCTGCGTTGCTCCACAAATCTCTTCTGGGTGCAGGTGAGGCGTGCTGCCTCCCAGGCTCCACACCGAGACTTGCTGATCCCACGAGTTTAGGAACCACTGTGTTCTTAAGTGTCCTTAACCTCAGCAGTAGGTACAGTTTAAGGATGGAGGTGGGGTGGGCAGAGGACAATAGTTGAATCCCATTCAGCAGGACCCATTATGGTGGGTTTCAGGCACAGCGGGAAGACATTTGGAAACAGAGTATTTTCTAGAGCATCCTAAATCACTCCACTCAGGGACCAGCATCTCTCTTGTGTGTGTAAGGGCAGAACTGAGAACGGCTGTGGTGCGGTGGGTCTGAACCAGGATGGCGGAGCAGATGTCTGGGCGGATGGTGTAAATCCCCTGTCTGAGTCCACAGGTCTGAGGGCTGGGAGCACCTGTGTCTGAGGACAGGAGAAGATAGATAGATGCTGGCATTAGCAGTCGGCAGATTTGCCCCACCCCCCTGCTTCTGCCTTTCTGTTCTGTTCAGGTCCTCAATGGGTAATAAATCTCTCTCTTGAGATAACATCTATATCATTATCGCCGATCGGTTCTGTTTCTCTGGAGCATCCTGACTGACACAGTGCCCACTCCCTGCCCCAAACTCCTCTGGGATCTCTGATGGACAGTGGCAGTGGATGGGGTCACCCAGGACTCATCCATTGGCTAGGGAGATGAGTCCTTCTTCTTCTTCCTGCCTTGTATTACTGGATAATTGACATTGGGAGAGAGCAGTAGCAGAACGAGAGTGTGCTGGAATCTGTTTTTACTTTTCAGAAAACACACATGGTGCCACACTCATTCAACATTTTCACTTATATTAGCTCTATAATTCCTCCCCCAAACATTGTGCAATCTATGAATGTGAAGGTATAATGAGCCCCACTTTACAGATGAGGACACTGAAGGTCAGATCACCTTGGGGATCAGCCTGCGACAGAAACGGAACCCTGTATAACTCAGTATGTTTTCCTCTAGACCTCTGCCCTCCAGTGTGATGGTCACATGTGGCTATTAAGGACTTGAGATGTGGTTAGTCTGAACTGAGGTGTGCTGTAAAAGACAAAGATTTAGCATAAAAACATAAAATATCAGTTAATTTTTATATTGATTTTGAATAATTTTGTACACACTGAAATGATACTTTGAGCATATTAAATGTATTGAATTATTTTCACTGGTTTATTTTTACTGTTTTAAATGTAACGTGGCCACTACAACACTTGAAGTTACACATGTGGCTTGTGTTTGTGGCCTGCATTGTGTTTTCATTGGATAGCATTGCTCTAGCCTGATGTGTTTTCAGACTCACAGCCTCAAATCACCCCAGGAACCCATGTTTTGATATTTCATCATGAAAAGGAAGAGCATGATGTGGTAACCTGGGGAGGGACCAGATGGTCTCTGATAGCCCACGTGACTTTCTTTGAAGTATGATCTTGGAAGTCAAAATGTCTTTCCAAACTTACTTGGGGCTTCAAAGAACTGAGGAAACATTCAGATTCCTGAGTCAGAAAGCTTCCTCCTCCACATTAAGGTCAGATGAGTAGGTGGAAGAGATGGGGGCACAGTCCCCTAGGACTGTGATGTCTTTTATTACAGAGACAGACAAGCTAAAAGGGCTAGAAAGGAAGAAGAAAAGTGAACGCCTGGGCAGAAAGAATCTCAGTCAGCCAATGAAAGTAAATGATTCATTTCTACTTTCACTTATTCGTTCATGGAGTAAATACTGTTTATTGTCTAAAGTGTCACTAGTCACCAGACAACTGTTCCAAGTTCTAAGTGATGATCAAGGATAAATATTTCTGTCTTCTTAGAATTTACTTTCTAGGAGCAGTACAGAACAATATACAATAAATATGATGGTTTCAGAGTCTGTTAGCCAGAGTATGGGTTGGCCACTATAACAGAAAGACCCAAATAACAATGGTTTAAGCAAGAGAGAATTTAATTCTTCCTCATGTAACACTCTGGCAGTGAGCAGTCTACGACAATTAGCAGCTCTGTGGCTGCTAATTGGTACCTTCTGTCTTGCTGATTTGCTATCACTTGATATGGTCATCCACAAGGTTGGAGATGACTCACCACTTCCTGTAGGTAAGATTCAGGTAAGTGAGAAGGGGAAGAGAAAGTGAGGACACTTCCCTTCCTTTTAAGGATGTGACCTGGAGGGTGTACACATTACTAACTCACATCCCATTGGTCGGTACTTAGTCATATGACCACACCCAGAAGCAAGGGAGTCTGGGAAGTGTAATTTTTATATACTGAACAACATGTACTCAGCTAAAAAGATTTTTTTTAAATGAAGGAACAAGTGGACAGATGTTGAGGAAAACTAACAGTCTCAGCACAATGATAAGTTGCACAATGACTATGATCACATGTTAATAGTGGGATTGTATTACTGGAAAGACCAGGCTTTGATAATTCTTAATCAAACAAAATATACTTGCCCAGTGATACAAAAGGAAGTTGGCACTGTCAGGACTCATGGCAGAGAGATCAGTATCATTTTCCAGGACATACAACGGTGAGTTTTTCCAGAACAGAAATCCTCTAAGAGAATACCTAGGTGCAGATATAATATCTGGGGAAATAGAGGTCACGTTACATTTTCAGGAAGCCTAATGGATCCTTTCTAGACCCAAAGATCTTTCCTGCAGAAACAAAATGTAGTGATGGGATGGAACAAAATTAGGGCAGGAGGTGTCTGGCTCCTTATTAGCAAGTGTGTCCAGGAGGGTGTCTCTAGGGAACTAATATTTGAACAGAGACCCAAAGGGCTGAAAAGAGTTCCTCATCAAATGTATTCCAGGCATAGGGAACAGTGGATGCAAAGGCCTTGAGATAAGAGTAACCATGATGTGTATCAGAAACGAATTATTCCAGAGTAGCTGGAATGTCATGAGTAAGGAGGGGAATGAATATGACAGAAGGAAAAGAAAGGAGAAGATGGGGAAAAAGGGTCCACCAGGTATTTTTGGTGGTTGCGTCTTGGCAACTTTCCACTTATTTGCCCCAATCTAAAGCTGAAAAAAGGAAATTGCATAATCTTTCCCCAAGCTCATAGTCCTTTCCTTTCCACCCATTCATTTTTCTTATCTATTTACTCGGGATAAAAACACCTGCCCTGCCTTGCCCTCCTCGCATGGTTGTCACGAGGATAGATGAGAGAGGAGATGTGAGGGTGGCTGATGTGAAATGCTGAGGTCTGGGTGAGGAAGGTACTGTGTTCCACACCCAGCAAGGTCTTGATACCGTTATCTGTATTGTTATGGTAGTAGTCGGTTGTTCTGTCAATTTCTAGGTCTTGGCTGTAAATCCTGGTTTTTATGTGTGTTTGTTGTTGTTTCTATTTTGGCCACGCTGTGTGGCTTACGGCATCTTAGTTCCCTGACCAGGGATAGAACCTGAACCCTTGGCACTAAAAATGCTGAGTCCTAACCACTGGACTGCCAGCAAATCCCCTAGATCTCAGTTTTCATTTTGAAATATCTTTCTTTTCCCAACATATTAATTACGGGTTTGCCTTTTTGTTGTCAAAGCAAGTGCTTAGATGTTTCTCGGAGATTTCCCTTTGTCAAAGACTGCTGTGGCATAATGTGGAGAGGTATGAGTTGTACCCATAGAACATTTAGACCCGTTGGTTGGGTGAGAACTCTGCTCTCTGCCGTCCCTTTAGAATGTACATGTGGATATAACTTTAAATAAAAATCAGTATTTTCTGAATATCTTTTCATGTCAACCTGCACATACCCTGTTTGACAAATCGTGACTCCTTATTAAACTCTATGCTTTTGTTTGTCTGTGCCATTATGTTTTTTCCCAGAGAGCTTTTAGACCTTTGCTTAGCGCAGGGCTTTGGAATTATTTTTGCAAGTTCCTGAGAGAGGAGTTGAGAGACAAGTTCTATAACTACAATTCCATCTGAGTTTCAGCCATCTTCCTATTTATTTGTGCCCACGGCCCTTGGGTGCCTGGGCAGCTAAGACAGCCCCCCCTGTCCACCGGTACTGGGCTTCTCTGGCGGCCCCTGGCTGCCCACTGCTTAGATTCTCCAGGCAGAGGCAAAGATAATAGCAGGAAGCTCAGGCAATTGATGCCTTCATGAACGCCTGGATAAACATAAAGATATTGTTGTGGACTTCCTCTCTTTGGAGAACTAATACCTACTCACTAAAAAGAGAAAAAAAAAATCACTCAGAAATAACTAATGGAAATATTTTGGTGTGATTTTGGGGTCTTTTTTCTTTTTTCTTCTTTTTCTGACTGGTTTTCCATAAGCTCTCTGCCTGGTTTCCTTTTGTTCCTGGCCTAAAAGGAAGGCCAGAGCCACTTTTCCTGGAAGAATGGAACCAGGCGACTGACAAAACCTGTGGAGACACGGAGGAGCCGGAGGCTCGTTAGCGTCTATTTACCACTCTGCAGAAAGCTCCAGAGGAAGAACCCGAGGCCATCATCTCCTCATCGGGAGTCCCCAGGGCCCCCCGGCTCAGGATGTGCATAATGAAGGCAGCAGCCTGGCCGGGGGAGGGGATTCCCGGGGCGACCTCATCGTTCTTCAAGGCTCCTTGGAGAGCATTCGGGGGTCGGGGGTGGGGGCGGCCCGGCGGGAGAGGTGCGGAACTGATTTAGCGTCTCCGGTGCTGGGGCTCTGCGCGGATGAGCGGCTCGGCACAGGGCGGGCGGAGTCCACAGGGACGCTGCCGCCTGCTGTGTGGAGGCTCCCCGGCCCGCGGGGCTGCAGACACCCGTGGTCGCCTGGTCCGTGCCCAGGCTGGGGGCAGGCACGGAGCGCGGGCGAGGAGTTGCGGCCTGGTGAAAGTCCACTGGGGGAGCAGAGGGACAGCCCCTGATTTCCATCCAGTGTCCTCCCCACCCCACCCTCAACCCCCATGCCGCTGATCCATTAGTCCTGTGGTTTCCAAGCAAATCACCTCTCAGTCATTTATGTTCCCATCTGGAAAAGCAGGCTGATGCTGCCTGCCTCTATCTCCAAGGAGTATTCTCAACAGGGCGTATAAAAGAATACAAGATTGAGAATCAGAGGACCTTGGTTTGAGTCCTAAACCTGTGGGAATCTTAGACAAGTTTTTAACCTCTTTGTGCCTCAGTTTACCTGTTGTAACATGAGGGGAATGATATGAACAACAGCAGTAACAATAACTAGCTTTCTGGAACCCTCCCCAGGGGCCGCACAGTGTGCTAACTACCAGGGTTATCTCATTTAATCTACTTAACAGCCTTCTGAGGGAGGCACTATTATTCCTATTTCAAAGAGGAAGAAATTGAGGCTCCACTTTGATTAACTTGCCCAAGTTCTCACAGCTGGGCAGCAATGCTTACCTCATAGGGTTTATGTAAGAACTGTGTGAGCTGTTTATGTTTCTCAATTATGAACCTGTGAGACATACATATGCAAGAATATATACTTGTCTTTAATTTTCAATGCAAAATCTATTGATTTTTTTTTGGGGGGGGGGAAGTCCTGATTTCCAAGTTACTACTATTTTATTTTATTCACCAAACGTTATCTGAGTTGCTGCTGAACATTAAGAACTGTGTCACGCGCTGGAGAGGGGGGCAGCAGGCACTCCTTGTTGAGGTGGAGCTGACAAATTAGCAGAAAACGCAGCCATCCAGTAAACACAATGGCCTTGGCATTTGTTAAAACACATCAAAGTGGGATGTGGGCTCTGGGAGTGGTAAGGGTGGGGCTTTGTCCTCAACAGTGGTCTCCAACCTTGGCTTCTGTGGCCAGCCCCAGAAATTCTGATTTCCTTGGGGAGGGACGGGGCCCAGGCTTCCCTGCTTTTTCAAGTCCTCGTGGGGGATTCTCAGGACTCGCAGGATTGAGAATCGCTGCTCTGGATGGTGGTGGAAGACGCCTCTGGAGGAGGTAAGGGACTGCTGGTTTGTGAAGGCCATCCATTCTAACCGCCGCTGACGGCTTCGCCAGGCGGAAGGTTCTCTTTTCTGACAGGGAGGGTGGGAGGTCGCCCTCAGGAGGGGCTCCCAGGTGAGCTGCGCCTCTTGTGAGAAACTTGGCCAGACTGCAAGCCCGCCCGCCCCAGCATCTCCTCCGGGCACCGGGCATCCACTGAGATAAGCGGTTTCCCTGGGAACCTGGGGGTCCCACCGCTCGCCTCTGTTCAGCTGACTGCTCCTGGGCAGGAGATGGCTGAAGTATAGATGGGGGGTCTCGGAGCCGTGGCTTTGAAGACAGGCCTCCCCCTTTATCCATCAGGCTGCTGGGGGGCGCTGCTCTCCAGAGATCTGCGTCATGTGATCCTCCTTCACGTCACACAGCCAGGCTTCAAAGACAGAACGTTAAAAACCATGTTGACACATGGCTCATACCATTCTTATACCAACCCTATGAGGTAGACGACATCACCCCGCTGATATTGGGAATCTGGATAAATTAATTAAACTCTGAGTCTCAGTTTCTTCATCTGTAGAATGGGGATAACAGTACCTCCCTCCCAAGGTTGTTTAATAAAAGAACCACCAGGACGGAGGAACCCCTTCAATACTGGCCTGTGGGCCACCTCAACATTCAGACTGTGAGAAGTCCACTGAGGCAGGTGGAAGGATGCGCCGCTAGGAGCGTCGCCCACGGAGCGTCGCCCATGGGGCCTGTCGGGGAAGGAGCACCCACCGTGTCTCAGGCAGCGTGGGATAGAAGCAGAGCCTGGACAGAAGGGAGCTGCTCCTGGGGCGGCAGTGGAGGCTGCCCCCCTGCCCCCCTCTGCCAGGCAGGAAGGATGGAGTCAAGTTTGCCTACTCGTCCTCCCCAAAGCTACCGGCCAGATAAGTCCCCGCCTCCACAGATACGGTGTGAGTCGGGAGTGAGAAGTGTCCAAAAGGATCACACCAGGGCAGTTCCCTCCATCCAGAGACACAGCCCAAGTGAAGGAGCGTTCCGTGCCCACTCCCTGCATCTCACACCTTGAACCCTGGAAATTTCAAGGTCATCTAGCTCGGCCTGCTCATGTACACAAAAGGAAGCAAACTCAGTGAGGGAGAGTGACTCGGCTGAAGGAGCAGAACTGAGAGTGGCCCAGGGGCTCCTGGCTCCTGGACCTGTGTCTGTGCCTCGTCTGCTGTGCGGCTGGCAGGGCTGTCCCAGGTGGGGCTCTAGGAGGAGGTCCTCTCCAACCACCCCCCCACCCCCGACCCCCACTGGTGAGCATTGACTGCGGGCCAGTGACACTGCTCAGCCTTTCACTCCTTCCTCTGCTGAAACGGCTCATAAATAAATGAGATGAGCTGCATCCAGGCGGCATCTGCTCAGTTCAATTGTGACATGTATAGCTATTCATCAGTATTTAACTTTGAATACGCATCTATTAAGCAAATGTCTATCCTTGAACATGTACTCACCTTGTGTTTAATGCATAACTGGAGCCAAACAGAATAAAACAGCCCTGTCCTGTAGCCTCCCGGCTGGATCTGACATCTTCCCATCTCTTCCCCTGGCTCCCACGTTGCCTTTGGCAACACATCCGGGACAATGCCACTCCCAATTTGACTCAGCTTCACAGCAGGCTACCACCTGCCTCTTTGGGGCTGTGTGGGAGTCTTTCTAATCATACAATGTCAGAACTGGAAGGGTTCTTACACATGAGCTGGTCCTGTGATTTTGAAGATTCTCATTGCCTAATCAAATAAAATCTTATGTGGAATTTTAAAGGTGGACCTGCTTAGGATGAAGCAGGGGCTGCAGAGCTAGAGGTTCACCCAATGGACTTTCTTTTTGCCTCACTCCATCCCCAGTTCCCAGCCTTCTGAGAACAAGGGACCCAACTCATAGATGAGCAAAGTGAGTCCCAGAAAGTGAAATCACAGTCAGTGGAGCAGACTTCTGAGCCTAGATTCCTGAATTTCATAATTTTTTGCTTACAAAAAATCAGACATACTTTTTTGTTCTCATCTGTTAAAATTCTGATGTTTTTGGCATTAAATGAGTACATTAAATGAGCTTCTTCTTTACTAATGGGATTAGTCTTTTAATGAATTTGTCAAATATTTGCCAAGCACATGATCTTACCAGGTGCTGAAAAGATTCATGATCTGAATGTTGCCACACAAAAAAATTAGTTTTGGTGCTAATGAAATTCAGAGTGCCTATAGTTGAGATCAAATTCCATCGCAAGTAACAGGCACGCCAGGTAATTGTGGCTTAAACAAGATGAAAGTGTGTTTGTTTTTCACATTAAGGTTTGGATGTCCAAACCAGACCAGGCCAGGGCTGGCATGGCGGCCCTGTTCCACAGAGGTCTCTGCCATAGGGTGTGGCCCTTGACTTCTTGCACCAATATGGTAGCTGGAACTCTAGCTTTATTTACTATGTAGCAGGATGGAGAAAAGGGCAATGAAGAAAGGGGGCAAAGGGCTCAGGCCAGTCACATAAAATGTGGACTTTCCCAAACATTCACAAAAAGAAACTTATGTTTATATGCCATTGGCTTGAACTAGTCTTATGTCATCCCTACCTATATTCCAGGCAGCCATGTGCTCAGCTAAAAGTCAGGAGTTGTATCGTAATGGAAAAAGGAGAGAATGAATATTGGGGGGCATTCTGCCAACAAAGTGAGCCTGTTACATTTATTTCCCTGCTCCTTGATTTTCGTAAACCAAGTTTGAAGGAGCCTAAAGGTATCAGGTGTAGGGGAGGTGGGGAGGGCAGGGGGGAAGTAAGGTGGGCCCAGGGGAGAAAAGGGCTGATGATGGCTGATGGAGGCAGACATGGGCCAAATGAGGTGTGAGTAGTTCAGTGATCTGGAAGTCTATGTCAAGTGCTCGCCAAATTGTGTGCCCCAAGGGTTTCACATATCTCATCCCCAGGGTTGCTTAGGCGAAGTGCTTATCGACTGAACAATAATAATGTTGCCTTAGTATAATAGAACATTATCCGATTCGTTTCTGGAGTAGAGCAGTTTATGGCAAAAAACAAAAGCAAAACATAAGCAAACAGAACGAAACAGAAAAGTTTATGGGGACATTTAATACTGAATAATTAGCACGTGCCAAAACCCAAAATTCCTTGCACAAAAGCATTTCAAAACTAGTACAGAAAAAAAGAGCTAATGTGAGACGATGTTGTATAAAACACAATTATTTCATTTTGGGACTAATGCAGGCAGCTGTGGACAGTTGGGCTACTTTAAGTATTGAACGACCATTATTGAATTATGAATAATGACAGGAGATCTTCTTAAATTTAGGGTCAGATTATATAGCTCTTGGGTCTTATCTCTGTGTACAATGTACGGAGCATCAACAATTTCCTAGCTGCTAGAGTACAACTCTGCATTTGAGATAGGAATGCATTTAATAGACTGAATCGGTACAGGCTTTCTTTTGGGAAATTTCAATTTCATTGGAAGCAATTTACATAGAGAGTCGCAGCTTGAATACATAGCTCGTATCTTGGTTGCTTTGGAGATAGCCTCTCTGTTGGAAAGGCAATTATGACCTGCAGGAGAAGCCTGTCTACCATTACTCTCCAGTTTTAAATGTTGACAGGTGGAGATGGAAGTGGGGGTGGGGGTGATTAGTAAAGGGCTTTGTCTTTCTAGTCCACAGAAGGAAAGGGAATTAAGTGTCATAATTTCCTGGTCTCCAAAGGGTTTTGTTTTGTTTTCTCCTGAATATTTCAAGCTTTTGACCAGAGTGAAAACATGAGTCCTTTTTGTAATTAGTGAATTTTGTTACATTAAGAATATAGGGACAAATACATGAAATGGCTAAAAGTTGGTCCCTTGAAGTTTTACCAAGCCATGGAAAAGAAATCTAGTGAAACTGTAAAATTTGTTTTTTATCTGTGAATGTGGATAGTTTTGAAATCTATATGGTGATTTTTGCTATCACCTTTGCTCATTATGGGAAAATGGAATGTAACTCTGTGATCCAGTCTCTATGATGGTGTTCATGAGAGAGCTGTCCCCCTTAACAGCTAATGTGGTAAAATCATTATGTCTGCAAATTAGATCATGGTCCAGCCAAACAAATGTGTATTTTATAAGTGAGTTATTCTTTGTGAGGCCCTGAGGCTTGTGCATTCAAATCAGAGGCCTGAGCTGAGAACTGCCAGCATTTTCATCTAATTGACTTAGGCATGGGGACCCCTGATTCCTTCTCCTTTAATCATCACCTTATATTCCAGGCTAAATGGCTATAATTATCTGAAGTAGCTGAAATTTGAGTGACCTGGATAATTATCTCAGCAAAGATGGGCTTAAAGTTTATTGACACAAATGCCAGTTTCATTAAAGGTTTGGTACAAAAGGCAAGTCCAGGAGACAGCTGGTTGGCTGAGGTGAATTGACAATGAACTTTGAAGTAATTGCCATCATTTCCATTATACAGTTAGCAGAGGGTTATGGGAGGCCAGGAAAGCCTTTACAGTTCTCACACTTGGCTTTGCCCAAATCGGGTTAAGCTGCTTAGAATTAGAGGGCTTCTTCCCTCATCATTCCTCAACATGGACACTATAGCACCATGATTCAACTCCACCCAGGCATATTCTTAGTCCAAAAAATGGTTGATGAATCAAAACAAGTCAAAACTGTACTCTTCCCTAGACTGTGGGAAGCCAAAGCTCACAGTGTGACAGTATGAAAATTTGCATGGTATTCCAATATTCTTTCCTGGAGGATCCCTTGGACAGAGGAACATGGTGGCTACAGTCCACGGAGTCGTAAGAGTCGGACACGCCTTAGAGACTAAACCACCGTAGATTTTTGAATCCTACCATGTGTATCTATTTATTTTGTATATTTATTGGATGACTAAAGATAGCACAATACTTACCTGCTACAAAGTTTAGAAATGTTTTTTAACAATTATCATCTGAATTTAACATACACAATTAGGCTCTCAATACTGTATTTTAGGATTTATCATTTATCATTGAATAGTGAGAATTCCACATGCAGCTTAACAACAACAAAAAAAGATTTATTTATTTGTTTTTGCCTGGGTCTTGTTTGCTGCCTAGAGGCTTTCTGTAGTTGCAGAGGGCAGGGGCAACTCTTCATTGTGGTACACAGGCTTCTCATTGCAGTGGCTTCTTTTGTTGCAAAGCATAGGCTGTAAGCGCTCGGGCTCCAGGAGTTGTGGCATGTGGGCTTGGTAGTTGTGGTGGAATGGCTTAGTTGCTCCATGGCATGCGGGATCTTCCCAGACTAGAGCTTAATCCCATGTCCTCTGCATTGGCAGGCGGATTCTTAACCACTAGACCATCAGGGAAGCCCCCACATGTTGATTAACCATAGATCACTTTGGGAATTAGCCATATTTTTCTAGCACTTGTCAATTTCTACCTCCTACTGTTGGTTAACATAGTGGACATGTAATATATCCCCAATTACATTATACGCTACTAAGGCAGGTACCACTAGTAACAATATTACTACAGATTTAGTGGCTTAAACAATACATATTTATTTATTTATCTCTTAAGTTTCAGGTGTACAACATAGTGATTCACAGTTCTTAAAGATTATATTCCATTTATAGTTATTTAAAATATTGGCTATATTTCCTGGTTTCCTGTCTTGTACTATTTATCCTTGAGGCTTATTTATTTTGTAGGTAGTAGTTTTGTAGCTCTGAATCCTCTACTCCTATCTTGCTCCTCCCTTCTTCCTTCTCTTCATTGGTAACCACTAGTTTGTTGTCTATATCTGAGTGTTTTGAGGTTTTTTTGTAATATTCACAAGGTTGTTGTAGATTTCACGTATAAGTGATATAATACAGTATTTGTCTTTGACTTATTTTGCTTACCATTCATGTTGTTGTAAATAGCAAAATTTCTTTCTTTTTATGGCTAATATTCCATTGTATATACATACCACATGTTCTTTACCCATTTATCTGTTGTTGGTTGTTTCCATATCTTAGTAATTGTAAATAGTAATAGTGCTGCTATAAACATTGGGGTGCATGTATCTTTTTGAATTAGGGTTTTCATTTTTTCTTGGATAAAGAACCAGGAGTGGAATGTCAGGCATGACTACATTGGGCCTCTGCTTCAAGTTCTCCTATCAGACTGTGATCAATGTCTTCAGAGCTGAGATTTCATTTGAAAGATAAATGGGAAAGGATCTACTTCCAGGCTCACAAATCTTATGTTTTTGTCTCCTCCAGCACCTAACACTATGCTTGCCACCTGCAAATGGTACTTGTTAGGAACTGATGGGGATTTTGACTTCCGTAAATAGAAATATGGCTTCCCAGGTGGCTCAGTGGTAAAGAATCTGCCTGCCAAGCAGGAGGTGTGAGTTAGACCCTGGGTCAGGAAGATCGCCTGGAGAAGGAAATGGCAACCCACTCCAATATTCTTGTCTGAGAAATCCCATGGACAGAGGAGCCTGGCAGGCTACAATCCATGGTGCCACAAAAGAGTCGGACGTGACTTGGCAACTAAACAACAATAACAAAATAGAAATACATGTAGGGGTAGCTAAGAATGAAACCACTGTCCTGGGCTTGACCTCCTCTTTGACGGAATAGCTGGAGATAGAGATAGTAAATTACAGTTTGGGTGGACTATAACCCAGTTTGTGAATGTGTATCTGGATCCATCACACCTTTGGGTAAAAAATATAAATACCAATGATAATAGTTCCTATTCATTGAACACCTAACATGTGGCAGGTACTGTGCTGAGTGGATGAGAAAGCAGAGGTCTAGAGAGGTGAAGTAGCACATCCGCAGGTTATGAAGCTGGTAGACAGTGGATCTGGAAACCTTATTCTGTTAATGTCAAAGTGCATGTTCCCATCTACTGTGCTTTACTGCCACTGCGAGATGGCACTCTGGGTGGGGCGCAGAGCAGTTAAGCTCTGTGAGGAGTGAGGTATATTTTATACTGCTGCCTTAACCTCAAGGTTCTTTTGTTCAGGAGAAGGGTTAAGGAGGAATTAAAAACTCTCACAGCAAGGCACTGTTAAAATTGCTTTCCTTTTTATATAGGCCAATTTTAACTGCAAACAACCCATAAATCAATGTCTAACCTCAAGCATAGTTTAGCAGCCAGGGTCAGGAGAGGAGGCAATGCTCATTCAAAGCAAGCAGCAGTGTTTAGAGACGGGCAGTAAGGCTGGTCTTCTGTGGTCAGGGGTCAGCAGAGCGTGATGTGATGGAGCAGAGCAGGAAGCCAGGTGCACACAGGCAAGCCATGCTCCATGTCAGCTGTCCCCCTGGCCTCCAGCCAGGGCAGTATTTTCTCCCCCAAGTCAGGATATTATGCCCTTGTGGTTTGGGGGGCATCAAGGTTCCAAATCATTAATGTAATAATCATATTGCTCTGGGCGGATTTCTGCCCAGTGTCCCCTGTGACATAGTGCAAAGACAAATCAGAAACACATTTATCAGTCAGAACAAGTCAGCCACCAGCCATCCTAACTAGCAAAAATAACAATGGATATGTTTATATGTTACACCCAGACATGCATAGACAGGTGTGCTTAAATAAGGCACTGAGGAAGAGATAGTCATTATGTGGTGATTTATCAAAGGAAGGAGCAAGGTCACAGGTTTCTCAAAAAGTTTCAGACAGCATTCACTGGGTAATGATGCTACAGACCCAGTATTTACTGTATATTCTCTGATGGTATCTATTACTCTATTACTTGTTAAAAGCTAGCATGTTTGATGATTTCTTGCAACTTCTTAATCAGTGCCAGTGTGTCACTAAAAGATCCAAAAATTTATACCTCATTCTAGATGTCCAACTTATCCTTCTCTCCTGATAGATACAGCCATCTTTTACCTTCTCAGCTGGTTACCTATGCATACCCAGGCAGACTAAAGAGTCAGAAGTGAGAATGAGGCAAGATGCTTTTAGGAGAGAGTCTGAGAATAGTAAAAGGGTGACAGCTGAAAAAGAAGGGAAACATGAGATTACTACCTTTGCAGTGGTTCGCAAATTTTGTAACACATCAGAATCATCTAAGTACTTTCAAAAAATTCTAATATCCAGGC
The DNA here is from genome assembly GCF_910594005.1 of Cervus elaphus. Lineage (NCBI taxonomy): Eukaryota > Metazoa > Chordata > Mammalia > Artiodactyla > Cervidae > Cervus > Cervus elaphus. Next base: position 13,041,945 of record NC_057839.1, on the reverse strand, counting down.
CATAGCTCAAAGCAATTGAGTAAGGGTGGCACTCAGCTAAAATATTCTTTAAATTCCCCAGACCCCCTACACTGATGACCCAAAAGGAGAGGTGGCTTGCCATCTCCAGGTAATAAACACTGCATCAGTTATCTATTGCTGTATAACAATATTACCACAACCTTAGTGACTTAAATAACACACATTTATTATCTCATAGTTTCTGTGTGTCAGGAATGCAGGCATGGCTTAATTGGAGGCTCTGCTTTTAGATTTCTCATGAGGTTGTGTTCAATGTGACAATCAGAGCTGAGGTCTCATCTGAAAGTTTGAATGGGGAAGGATCTGTGTCCAAGCTCACATGGTTGTTGGTAGGATTCAGTTCCTCACGGCTCAGGATGCCCTGGTGAGTAGGACAGCTGGAAATAGCAAGAAACTCAGTTCAAATTATTTCTCTTTAATATTTAGTTTATTATGAAATAGTGAAAAATCATGAAATGATTGCATATAATTATATAATGATCACCCTTGTACACTACCCAACTTTATAAACAGTTTGCCATATTCCAATAATTTTTAAAGTTGAAGTACAGTTAATTTACAATGTTGTGTTAGTATCAAGTGCACCCCAAAGTGATTCAGTTATACACACATATTCTTTTTCAGATTCTTTTCCATTGTAGGGGTTTCCCTTGTGGCTCAGCTGGTAAAGAATCTGCAATATGGGAAATCTGGGTTCGATCCCTGGGTTAGGAAGATCCCCTGGAGAAGGGAAAGGCTACACCCACTCCAGTATTCTGGCCTGGAGACTTCCATGGACTGTATAGTCCATGGGGTTGCCAAGAGTTGGACACAACTGAGCAACATTCACTTTCCACTGCAGGTCATTATAAGACATTGAATGTTATTCCCTGTGCTCTACAGTAATGTTCTCACCTCACTGTACTTCTTTTCTTGAGGAAACAGTTATGTGTAAGGAAAGGATGATCTTGTCACAGTAGTCACAGGAAAAGTTTGTTTGCCTTTACCTCTTTTCTTCCCATGGTTATGATTCACATGTGGCGTGATGTATGTTAACACAAATAGCTGGAGAGGCTGTTTCTGGAAGATTTACAGGAGAGGTAGAGGGTGAATGTTTTTCCCAAATAGCCTCAAAAGGTGAGCAAGATGCCAGTAGCAAAACAAATGGTCTTGGTTTAGGACCACTGTCTGTGATGGAATATTGAGTATAAACCCAAGGGTGTCCCTGGATCCAGTGCTCACAGGTACCAAAACTGCTAACTACAGGTCATGGTGAGCAGAATTCACTAACCCAACTCACATGATATTTATGACATGTATCTCTATCTCCATCTTCTGATTTTGGTCTGCATGATCAACCAGGTTTTATATTCCTTATATTCCATACAAGCAATCAACCAAGGTTAACCACAAAGATTAGAGGAGTGTTTGCAGAGTTTAGGAATCTGCACTGTCCTTGCTGGGGTTTCAGACAGTGTTGGGAAAGGGTGCTAACTAAATTATAGAGACTTCAGATTCCAAGCTCAGGCCAGGGACAACATACTTGGGGAACAAGTGAGGTTTCTGGGGGATCTCAGCCTTAGTCACAGCAAAGTCCAGCAGGTTGTAGTAAATGCAGACACTTACTGCTTAAATATTGGGCTCTTATTTATTTTAGATATTCTTGTCTCATAGTTTAGCTGCATTTCTTTTGCCCTCTGTTAAAAAATCTCACTTATATCCAAAATCCTCATAAGGATGTTTGGATCTGCTTTACCGATCCAGGATATGGTGCCTGGTGAGAACTAAAAATAAACCGGAAAGGCGCAAATGAGGTTTCAATGGCAGAATCGAAGGAGTTCCAGGGAATTCTAAACTTGGCCAAAAGGCTTTCCTGATTTTCTATTTCAAGTTCATTCACATGAGGATTTTCAAAATCTGAAGATTGTTCCTTCCTTTTCCTTGTGTTGAAAATAGAAGAATCCTGGCTTAACTTTGGAGTAGATTGCAATTTATATTTTGGTCCTTCTGTAACGTGGTGATGGTTGTATGATGAGGCAGTAAAGCACTCGGCCATCAGAGTTAGATAGCCTGGGTTCACATCCCAGCTCTGTCACTGACTACCTATGAGTCCTGGGTCAGGTGACTTATCCTCTCTCAGTCGCCTTGTTTGTAAAATCAGAGTTGACGGGAGCATTAAATAAAATAATGTGTGCATCTAACATAGGTTCTAGCGCACAGTAAGCATTCAGGAAACTGTACCTTTCACCTTGTTGTTGTTATCTCTTATAATAAACACAGCCATCTCTTGACTTTCTGTAGTGGTCCTGGAAATGAAGCATTAGTATTCTAAATTTGTAGAGGGGAGAGGGCAGTAAATATATACATACCTTCTGTGTCAGAGATTGCTAACTATTCACTAATCTGTTTCCTTATATTCCTGGGCATACAGCTAAGACCACATTTCCCATCCTCCCTTGCAGTCAAGTAATGCCAAATTCTAGCCAACTGAATTGGAACAGAAGCCATATGTCCCATTTCCAGGCCTGGTCCATAGAAATTTTCCATAAAATACTACTCCATGCTTTTTCCCTTAGGATGGAAATGATTATGATGAATATGGCAGAGCCCCTGTCAGCCTGAACCTTTGAATGACAGTTGGGTGACAGAGAGAAGCCAGCTTCTGAGAAGGAACATCCAACTTGGACTAAGGTAAGTAAACTTCTGTTGTATTTGAGTCATTCTATATTTTGTTATTTGTTACAGCAGCTAATTCTAAATGCCTAGTGCCATCTTGATCAGCTCTGTCCTTAACTAATACTCCTTCCTTGCTTCCCATTTCCTATTTAAAAATCCCTCAAGTAAAAAGGAGTTAAACATAAAGGTTTTTGAGGGACCAACTAAACCAAAATCAACATTTGGGAGTGCCTGTTGATTTTATGGAGCACTTCTGTTTTTATTTTCTAAGACCCAGGAATCTTGGGAATTAAGCCTCATTAAGACAGAATTTTGAAGGTGGTTGTGGGAGAGCTCAGATTATCCAGATTTTACTAATCTTGACGTCGAAGCCTTAACTGTAGCAAATACAATTCACCTAGCCATGCATATCCATTTGAGCATAACTCAAAAGGGTTCATGAAAATGAAGAAAAGCATAGTTGAGAATGATTGAAATCATTAATAGAATTCAGATACAATTTAGTATACACAGTTATTTGCAAGAAATTTAAAGAACACACAGTGGATTTTCACTTCAATCCCTAATTCCTGTTCACTACCGAACAGTTCCCTGGTGGCTCAGCTGGTAAAGAATCTGCCGACAATGTGGGAGACCTGGGTTTGATACCTGGATTGCGTTGGAAAGATCCCATGAAAGGAATGGCTACCCACTCCAGTATTCTGGCCTGAAGAATTCCATGGACTGTATAGTCCATGGAGTCACAAAGAGTCGGACACAACTGAGAGGATTTCACTTTCACAGAACAGTCAGTCACCCTTGGCAAAAGAGGTTGAGGAAAGAGTCTAATCTGCATCCTCTTCTTCTTTAAAAAACATTTATTTATAAATTTGGCTGCGCCAGGGCTTAGTTTCAGCACACGAGATCTGTAGCTGCAGCATGAGAACTCTCAGTTGTGGCATGTGAGATCTAGTTCCCGGCCAGGAACCGAACCCTGGCCCCCTGCGTTGGGAATGCAGGGTCTTAGCCACTGGCCCACGAGGGAAGTCCGTGTATCCTCCTCTGTGGGTTTCAGCTGCTGTTGTCCCCAGGTCATTTGCCAGAACCAGCCTCCCTCCCTTCCTTCCTCATGTCCTCACCTTATGTACTGAATTTTACTAATGAATGTTACCTATTAATAAAAAATGGCTGACTGTTAGTGACTCACTTACCAGGACCCTCTTTCTGCCCTCTCTCTGAGTTTGTGGTAAGAATGAAGTTTTAAGACTCAAATTTGGAAGAGAGTATCACTTCTTGCTTGAAGTCTAAAAAAATATTTCCACCCTTGGACAGCACTTTGACAGGTCCTTAACTGTGTGTCACCTCATTAACCATCCCTCCAGCAACGGAGGCGAAAACAGTTTATTCCCTGACTTGTGTCTCATACTGAAGGGCTTGGCAGGAAGCTATAATCCTGGATTCTAGTCGAAGGGCTTATCATCAAAGGAGTCATTATGTAAATATAAGATGTGACCATAAACCAAAGCTCCTCATTAGGTTCCCTAAATTCAAGGCTTCTTCTTAAAGGATCTGAGAAAAGTTCTGACAGTCTGAAAACAAGTGTCAGGAGGGATCCTGAGGTGGGTAGAGTTTGGAGCAATGACCCATCAAGTCAAACTAGATGCTATGTACTTCATAAATACTGTGTAAATGAATAGAGAAAGTCTTGTCAATGGGTCAGCATTGTTAGTTTAAAAAAAAGAAGAACCATAATCATAGATAGAGTCGCCTAGAATACCCCCAAACTGTGGTTATTAAAGATTAAATGTTAGTCAAAAGAAAGGAATTCATATGAAGGAGAATTCCAAAATCCCATAACTTTTTATTCCAAAAAACATTTTCCCATGAAAAGAATTCCAAGATACACTGCAGCATGGAGAAGTCTCTGATTTTTAGATCCTTATTAGGAAAACTCACTCTGAAAGTATAACATACTAACAAGCACTTTGGACAGGTAATAAATAATTAATAAGTCAAGCCTTAAATTAGAACTCCACTTAGGACAGATCCAGTCCTTCTTGTCCGGGAGTTTTGGGCTGCTTACAGCAGTTACATAACAGCAGTTTCCCTGAATTGGATGTGAAGTTTTCCTTAAGAACTCTTCATGGAGCGGGAAAAATGGTTAGTATCTGACATCTTCCTTAGGGAAGAAGGGAAAGGAATGTGTGTTGAATATTTAATATGCAGTAGGTGCTTTACGGGGGCTTCCCTTGTGGCTCAGGTGGTGAAGAATCTGCCTGCAATGCGGGAAACCTGGGTGCTTTAGCAATACATTATTTACTCATTCATTTTCTGAAAAATCAAGATTAGTATTATTGTCCCCATTTTGTATGTATAGCTAAACAACTTGAATAAGTTCATTCAGCTATTCAGTGGAAGACTTAGTACTCCTGTGCAGGTCCACCAGACTCCAAAACTCATGTGTTTCCACTGTCCAATGCCATGACATTTATCAAAGAGTGTGTGTGTACTGAATTCTTGTCCAAGTACAAGCATACCTCATTTTATTGTGCCTCACTTTATTATGTTTCACAGATGTGGCATCTTTTACAAATCGATGATTTGTAGCCACCCTTGCAGAGCAAGGCTATCTGCGTCATTTTTCCAGCAGTATTTGCTCAGTTTGTGTCTCTGTACCACATTTTGGTTAATTCTCACAATATTTCAAACTTTCATTACTATCTGTATTTGTTGTGGAGATGTGTGATTGGTGAGCTTTAATGTTACTGTTGACACAATGACTCACTGAAGGCTGAGATGATGATTAGTATTTTTAAGCAATAAACTTTTTAAATTGAAATAAAGTAGATTTTCAATATTGTCTTAGTATTCAGCATAGTGAGTCAGTATTTTTGCAGATTATATTCCATTATAGGTTATTATAAGATAATGGGTATACTTCCCTGTGCTATACAATAGATCCTTGTTATTTATCCATTTAAAATATAGTAGTTTATATCTGACATTTGTTGTTTGTAGATTTTTTGATGATAGTTATTCTGACAGGTGATACCTCTTTGAGGTTCTGATTTGCATTTCTGTAATAATTAGCAATGTTGAACATCTTTTCATGTGCCTGTTAGCCATCTGTATGTCTTCTTTGGAGAAATGTCTATTCAGGTCTTTTGCTCATTTTTTGCATTTTTTTTATACTGAGTCGTATTGATGTCTTAAATATTTTGGGTGCGTGCGTGCTCAGTTGTGTCAGACTCTTAGTGACTCCATGGACTGGAACCCCACCAGGCTCCTCTGTCCATGGCATTTCCCAGGCAAAAATAGTGGAGTGGGTTGCCATTTCCTCTTCCAGAGGATCTTTCCCACCCAGGGATCAAACCCAAATCTTCGGTGTCTCCTGCACTGACAGGCGGATTCTTTACCACTGAGCCATCTGGTTTGATCATGTTTTTGCAAATATTTTCTCCCATTCTGTAGGTGTTCTTTTTGTTTTGTTGATGGTTTCCTTTGCTATGCAAAGGCTTTTAAATTTGTAAGTTTAATTAGGTCCCATTTATTTTTACTTTTATTTCATTCATGTTAGACTAGTCCAAGAAAATATTGCTACAGTTTATGGCAGAGTGTTCTGCCTATGTTCTCTTCTAGGAGTTTTATGATTTCCATTTTACATTTAGGTCTTTAAACCATTTTGAGTTTATTTTTGTATACAGTGTGAAGGAATGTTCTTTTTTTTTTTTTTTGAAGGAATGTTCTAATCTCATTGTTTTATATGTAGCTGTCCAGTTTTCCCACCACCACTATTGAAGAGACTGTCTTTTCTCCAGCAATAAGCTATCTTTTTAAATTTAATTTTTATTTTATATTGGAGTATACTGGATTTACAACATTGTGTTAGTTTCAGGTTACAGCTAAGTGATTCAATTATAGATATATATACATACATCTCTTCTTTTTCAGATTCTTTTCCCATGTAGGCATTTACAGAATATTAAGTAGAGTTACCTGTGCTACAGCAGGTCCTTGACTTCCCTGCTGGCTCAGAGGTTAAAGCATCTGCCTGCAATGCAGGAGACCTGGGTTCGATCCCTGGGTCAGGAAGATCCCCTGGAGAAGGAAATGACAACCCACTCCAGTATTCTTGCCTGGAGAATCCCATGGACGGAGGAGCCTGGTGGGCTACAGTCCACGGGGTGGCAAGGAGTTGGACACGACTGAGTGACTTCACTACCACTACTACTTGTTGATTATCTATTTCATATATAGTAATTAATATATGTTAATCTCAAACTTATAATTTATCACTTCCCCCCACCCCCCCCCTCCCCATTTTCCCTTTGGTAACCATAAATTTGTTTTGGAAGTTTATGAGTCTGTTTCTGTTTTATAAATAAGTTCATTTGTATAACATTTTTTTAGGTTCTACACAGAAGTGATATATGATATTTGTCTTTCTCTGTCGTACTTAGTGTGATAGTCTCTAGGTCCATCTATGTTATTGCAAATGGCATTATTTCATTCTTTTCTATGGCTGAATAATATTCCATTGTATATATGTACCACATCTTCTTTCCTCAGTTGATGGACATTTGGGTTGCTTCCCTGTCTTGGCTTTTGCAAATAATGCTGAAGTGAACACTGGGGTGGTTTTCTCCAGATCTATGCCCAGGATTGAAATTGCTGGACCATATTGTAGCTCTATTTTTAGTTTTTTAAGGAACCTCCATACTCTTCTCCATAGCAGTTGTACCAATTTACATTCCCTTGAACAGTGTAGGAAGGCTCCCTTTTCCCTCTTCAACTTTTATTACTTACGAGTTTTCTGATGATGGTTATTCTGACTGGTGTGAGGTGATATCTCACTATAGTTTTGATTTTCACTTCTCTAGTAATTAGTGATGCTCAGCATCTTTTTATGTGCTTTTTGGCTACCTATATGTCTTCTTTGGGGAAATGTCTATAATTAGATCTTCTGCCTATTTTTTGATTGAGTTGTATGTTTTTTGTTGATATTGAGCTGCATGAACTGTTTGAGATTAATCCCTTGTTGGTCACTTTTTTAGCAAATGTTTTCTCCTGTTCTGTGGGTTGTCTTTTCATTTTGTTTATTGCTTCCTTTGCTGTGCAAAAGCTTTTAAGTTTAATTAGGTACCATTAAAAATTTTGTTTTCATTACTCTAGGAGGTAGATCCAAAAAGATATTGCTACAATTTATGTCAAAGAGTGTTCTGCCTATGTTTTCTTCTAAGACTTTTATAGTATCCAGCCTTATATTTAGGTAGCAATTAACTTTTTAAGTTAAGGTACATACAGTGTTTTTTTTATACATAGTGCTATTGCATACTTAAAGGATTACAATGTTGTGTAAACAACTTTTATAGGTACTGGGAGCCAAAAAATTTGTGTGCTAACTTTATTGTGATATTTACTTTATCATGGTGGTCTGGAACTGAATTCAAAATGTATGCCCCCAAGGTATGCCCTTACATGGTGTGATTTAAGAAGACAAATAATGCAAGACTAATGTCAGCATGAAATTCTAGTTCTACAACTGAGTCCTAGAAATTTCTCTGTTAATATTTCAGTTAGGGTCTTATTTCTTCTGATGTTCAGCTCCCTTCTGATCCCCATTAAAAGATTCCTTTGAAATCACATCAGTTCAGAGTGATGTGGCAATACAGAGATGGGCAGGCCTGGATTTTCCAATTCATCTCAGCCATCAAAGCTTACTCTGTTCTCTTCTCTCTGGCCTCTAGTAAAGTGACTGTCAAACTTTGGTTTACATGACAAACATCTGATGAAACTGTTTAAAAATGAACACCTTGGCTTCCACCCTAGAGACTCAGGAAGTCCAGGGTGATGACAAGAATCTGCACTTTCCACAAACATCCCAGGTGATCAGGGAAATTTGGTTTTGCAAGAGCCCTAATATTCCTTATTACTCTCATTTCCCTTTTTTTTTTAAAATCTCTCTTGGGGTCGAGATTTCTTTTTTTTTATTTTATTTTTTTATTTTATTTTTTGAGATTTCTTTTTTAAGCCATACTCTTCAGTTCTTTACACCTCTAAAACTGCTCTGGTCATGTATGGTCTGAGCTTATGAGGGCTCAGGACTGAAGCCAAAAAAATGGAGGTAAGATCTTATAGATCTTATGGGGTGGAGCCTGTGGCTATAAGCAGCCTTTGTCAGGAGGGGTGGAAGAGGCTGCTAAATAAAATATTAGTAGTATAATAATTTTCTGTTAAAAACAAAATGGGCAAAGAGTCAGAGACAAACTCAAAGGAGTGACACCAAACCCGCAGGAATCATGCTAGAAAGGTGAGAGAGATTCCAGAACAAGCTGAGGCTCGCAGAAAATGCTAAGGGAAAAAACAAGAGCATTTAAGAAGCTGCACAGGGATCAAAAACAATGAAGAAATAAGGGCCAGGAGCAGATGATGTAATGTCGACAGATGACGGGGCCAGCGGCCCTGCTCATTTCCTGTTTTTCTTCTCCACTGCTTCAGAGAGAAGGATCTTCCAAACTGAAAATTTGCAGAATAAACATGGCTTAGGGAAAACATCATCCAAAGATAGGAGAAGGGGTGGGAAGGAAGATCTAATGGCACAAAGTGAGGACAACTTTTAAGACCAGATGACTTATGTCACACAGCACCAAAAACTGGCAATATAAATCTGTTGTCATTGGTTATCTTTAAAGTCTATGGAGAAAGAGATGTCAAATGACTGGAGGCAAGCACATCTCCTGGTTTTTCCTAAAGTTTTTTTTTTTTTTTTTTTCCAGAAACCACAGATGTTCATCCTTTGCAAAATCCTAGAAGAGATGATAAATTAGATAATCTGGCAGCACTTAGAAAAGGAGTGGTGATCCTTTGGGCCAGCACAGGGCCTGCAGAAACACTGCAAGTTGCAGTCAGTTGCGTTAATAAAAATAGAGACTCAAGAAAAGTCTTAAGAATACTCAAGAAGTATTAAGAGAAGTAATGATCCCACTGATTAAGGGCATGGGGAGAAATCCCAATGTCCCAATGATGACACAAACCTGAAGCAATTATGTCAAGATAGTTACATCATAGAATGTGCTGAAGCTTGCAAAAATACAATACACTATGTCTAGGTTATTTGTTATACAAGTTGCTGGAATCAGCAATAGGAAAATGATAAAAAAAAAAAAGAGAGAAAGGAGAGAATAATCTGAGTATATTTCTTTGGAGGTACCACTGGCAAGGAAATACACCCAGGCTGGTTCTGTGTCTGCAAATCATATCTCAGGATTGTTCTTCAAAAGAACTGGGGGCAGTTAACCTGTGAGAGAGAGGAGCCAATAAGCATGGTAATGCACCCAATGTTTTCCAGGCTCTCATGCAGGAGGGAGATCAGCCTCCTTCTCACAAGGGCAGGTGTGGGAGCCGAAGAGAAAAGCTGCCAGATTCAGGCTCTAAACCGGACACCTCTGACCTGTGCTTGCATCCCAGCTGCCCAGTGAGGGGGTGGGAACCTGGCTGGACTCCAGGAGCAGAGGGCAGAGCCTCAGGCTGCTGGCGAGGGGCTTTCTTTTTTGCATCTCCCACACTCTAGTGCTCTGTGCTTTGGAAGCCTGAGGTCCTGGGGTGTCCCCCATTGCTCCAGGCATGTCCCCCGCAGTGTGTGACAGCAGGAGTGCTTCTGTGAGCAGAGTCTGTGGGGGACTTAGCGGGGGAGTTGGGTCCCTCTGGTGCTGGGGGGCCGTCGTTGGCTCTCCTCAGGCTCCACTCAGAGGAAGGGCCTGCTGGGAATAGTGTGCGAACAGTTTCCTGGCAACAGCGTCTCCCCTGCTCTGCCAGTGTCTGATGAGAAAGAGCGGGGAGGGGGCAGAATAGGAGAGAGAAGCAGAGTCCAGGGTAGCAGGAGGGATGGAGAGAGGAAGTGGGGAGGCAGGAGGGGAAAAGACCTCTGCACTTTAGTCTGACACTTGGCACTTGCTGGCATCTGAGGGCCACCAATTTCTGAACCAATGAAGAGTCTAAGTGTGAAGCAAACGCATAGCCCTGCAAAGGGAAACAAAAGGGTTTGTTAAACCATCCGGATCTCTCCCTGATTCTCCCAGTCAGGGATGTTGCCAGTAAGAGGACAGGGACTTCTGAGGAAGGAGATGCTGCCCACCAGGCCCTCTGTGAAGACTGAAAATTGGGCCCCTGGAATATTACCGTAACACAGAGATTCTGAATGGGGGTGGGGGAGGGGCGGAGCAAGATTGCCTCCTGGGGGACATTTTGCAAGGTTTGGGGACATCTTTTTTAAAAGGTTGTTTTGATGTGGACCGTTTTAAAAGTTTTTATTGAATTTGTTACAATATTGCTTCTGTTTGGTGTTTTGGTTTTTTGGCTGCGAGGCATGTTGGGATCTTAGCTCCCCAACTAGGGATCAAACCCACACTCCCTGCCTTGAAAGGCCAAGCCTTAATCTCTGGACTGCCAGGGGGGTCCCTGGAGACATCTTTAGCTGTCACCACTTAGGGAGAGGTATGTGACTGGCACCTAATGGATAGAGACCAGGGATGCTGCTAAAATTTCTATAATCCACAGGACAGCCCTGAGAACAAAGAACTGTCCAGCCCAAAATGTCATTTGTGCTAAGTTTGATCCCTGAGTTGGGAAGATCCCCTGGAGAAGGGAATGACTAACCATTCCAGTATCCTGGCCTGGAGAATTCCATGGACAGAGGAGCCTGGCAGGCTACAGTCCATGGGGTCGCAAAGAGTCGGACAAGACTGAGCAACTTTCTCTTTCACTTTCTCAACCTTGAAAAGTCATGTCCAATCTTTCCAACCCAGGAATCGAACCCAGGTCTCCTGCATTGCAGGCAGATTCTTTAACACCATGCCCTAAAGAGATTTAATGCTAAAGACTCCAGTGCCTACTGCCCAGGGCCACCTACCTATGGTGGAGCCAAAAGGACGGTAGAAATCAGTCTTCCCTTGCTACAGGTGAGGGGTTTGAGGTTCAGAGAATGAAGGGGTTTGTCCAGGGACCCAGGTCTTAGATTGAGGTGATTAAGGGCCTTGGAGTAAGACAGAATGAGTATTAAATCCCAGTTCAGTTAGTTAACTTCTATGCAACTTGGGTGAATTACTTCACCTTTTGGAACCTTAATTCTCTCACTTACTAAATAGACCTCCTGTAATAACTCCCTCATAGAATAATTTTAAGGAATATGTGAGATAATGCATGTAAAGTGCTTAACATAGCACATGGCCTGACACCTTTACCGCTGCAAACTGGTATTTGAGCAACTTGTCATCAGGATGCATTTACGGTGGGAGCTGTTTTCCTGGGCTCCCCTTCCTAATCCTTCCTGTGCACAAAAATTGGCAGGTTTCCTAATAATATTGACTAAATATTAACATTTATGTAACTAAACGAATATTTGTATAACTAACTACATAAGTAGTGAATGATTTCTGGCATGTGTTGGCTGCCACACTCTTAAGTTATTGAAGTCAAGAATCTGGCCCATACAAGGCATCCAATGAGGCTGTTCACTGAAAGTGGCAGAGTTCCGTGTTTCTGAAGGTGGCTAAACGGTTTGTGAGCTGACTGGGACAGAGTGGTGGAAGGAGGGGCCTCTGTGGGAGGGGACTGGACCGTGAGTTGCTCCCACAAGTGGACTTGTTGGCAGAGAAGGCACTCGGAGCACCGACAGCTTTGATGGCTTTCCTGGGGGTGGGGGCAGAGTCTGCCCCTCTGCTGGGTCATGATGATCTCATTTTTCTAGCCTTTTATAGTGGGCTGGGAAAATAGCCTTTCACCTTCAGTGAGTCACAGGGAAACCAGGAAAGGAGTTTAGAGAGCAGGATGATTAATCTGTGTCCTTTTGGACTTCCTAGTGAATCCAAGGGATACATTTGTGAGGCTCCAACAACACTTTATTGGTCCCTGGACAGAACTGGTGGCAAAGCAGATACCTTTGAGGAAGGTGAAAAAGAAGCAGGACAAGGAGACTGTCTTCCCCCTGACCAACATGCAAGCCGCTAACCAGTGCCCCCAGTCAGACTGAGCTCAGCTGCAAAATGGTTGGCTGATGCTCGGCTAAACCCCCTTCTTGGTTGAAGCCCCCCTTCCCTGGTAGCCATAGGGGACTGGACTTTCCCAGGAAGGAAGGGAGGCTGGATTCCAGCATGGCTGAAGGCTCCTTATCTGGCCTCACCAGGGGTCTTGGGGCAGAGCCAAGCTGCCTTCAGCGTGAGACTGGGCATGGCAGTGACTCGGGGGGCGGGGGGTGGGGTGGCACGCTGGAAGGGGAGAAGGAGCTGGTGTCGTCAGCTGTTGTTAAGAAAGAGCAGAGGAGCCTGGGAGGACACTCTAGGCCTGTGAGGACCAGAGGGTAGGTTGCCTAGCAACAGTGCCTCCCAGGCATCTGGGGCCTCTTGTCAGCTCCTACCTCCTTATTTTCTCCTTCAAAGCTGCCTTTCATATGCCTTTTAGCCAAATTTCCTCTGGTTAGAAATGCTCCCGAGGGTGTGGGACATGGGTCAGGGGCAGCCGGTGCACACTCTGCTCTGGACCAAGGAACGTTTTAGAGTTTTTGGTCTGGATTGTTCTTCCTGAGAGGAGGATAGTGATGGTTCAGAACTCAGATGCTGGAGCCAGGTCTGAGCTGTGATTCCAGAACCAATGCTTACAGATAGGTCCTCTTCGGGAATTTCTTAACCTCTCAGTATTTTTTAGTTTTTCCACCTATAAAACAGGGAGAATAACAGTACCTACCTCAATTGAGCCAATGTGAGGATGTAGAGTGAATAGATAGGTAAGTAGAAAGATAAATGGACGGAAAAGAGGAAAAATAGATGGATAGAAAATAGATAGAAAACAGAAAGGAAAGAAGGGAAAATAGGGTACAAATGAACTTATCTACAAAACAGAAATAGAGTTACGGATCTATAAAACAAATTTATGGTTACCAAAGGGTAGGGGGAGATAAATTGTGAGATTGAGATCTATATATAAAATAGATAATTAATAAGAACCCACTGTGAAGGGAACTCTATACTCTGTTGTGGTGTATATGGGAAAAAATCTAAAAAAGGGTGAAAACATATATATATATATATATATATATAACTGATTCACTTTGCGGTACACTTGAACCTAGCACAACATTGTAAATAAGCTCTACTCCAATAAAAATTAAAAAATAACAAAAAGCCAAGATTGGAATAAAAAGAAAGAAAACTGGATGGATAGAAAATAAATAGCTAGGAAAGAAGGAAAAATAAATAGGAAATAAATATGTTTTTAAAAAGAAGAGGGAATTCTCTGGTAGTCTAGTGGTTAGGACTTGGCACTTTCACTGCCAGGGCCTGGGGTCTGTCCCTGGTCAGGGAACTAACATCTCACAAGTTGCATGACATGGCCAAAATAACACAGAAGAAAAGATAGAAGACAGAAGAAAAGATCGATATGAAGAAGTGAAGATAGACAGGAAGGAAAGAAGGTAGAATAGATGGATAGAAGATAGATGGATAGGTGGGTGGATGAATGGATAGATGGATGGATAGATAGAAAGGAAAGACGGAAGAATAGAAAATACATAGGTTAAAAAAAAGAAGGGAATATAGATGACAGAAGGGGAAAATAAATACAAAAAAGGGAAAATAGATGGATCCATTGATTGATCTTTAGACAGACAGATAAACTTAGAATAGTTTCTGGTACATAGTCTGTGGACATGTCAGTTATTAACAGACCTAGGGGATAGCCAGACACAAAAGCTCAGGAGCCCCAGAGTTCTAGTTTCATAATAGTGTTAGATCTGGTTCTAACAATGGCTTTGTGTGGAGTCTTGAGCAAATAGTAGCTTTCCTTTTCTGCTTTCAGACTCTCCACCTGTGAGATCAGAAGACTGGATTGAAAGGGCCTGAATATATCTTATGACATTGGGATGTGGATTGGGCCATGAGCCAATCTGTCGTCATATTTTGGAGGGGATTAGAAAACGTGATGGCTGGAGGAGCCTCCAGTAGAGCCCCAGAGGGAAGGTTTGGGGAGCTGTAGAGGATCAGTCACTCCTCACAGCCTCTGATAGGGGAGTGACTAGGCCAGAATTGGGGAGGCATCAGGCAGCCCTGATCACAGCTGTATTTCCTGGTATTTACCTCTGGTAGCCGCTCTAGGGATTATAACATGTATACCTAACTTTCACATTCTGTTTGGATTTAATCTTTGACCACTTCTGGTAGAATGTAGAGACCTTACAACTGTGTATGTCCCCTAACCCTTCCCCCTTTGCGTTATATACGTGTTATATATATTATACTTACATATATAAGAACCACCCAACCATGTTATAATTTTGGTCTTCCATGGTCATACATATTTTAAAATACAAGAGGAGAAAAGTAATTTATTATATTTAATCAGATGTTTACCATTTCTGTTGCTCTTCCTTTATTTCCAAAGTTCTAATTTTTTCTCTCAGATCCCTGAAGAATTTCTTTAATGTGTATTTTAGTGCAGGTCTGTTGGCAACGAAGCCTCTTAGTTTTCTTTCATTTGAGACTGTCTCTATTTCACCATCATACTTCCAGGATGTTTCCATGAGATGTAGAATTCCCAGTTGACCGCTTTTTTCTTTCTGGCCTCCATGGTTGCTATGAGAAACCCACAGTCAACCACATTTTTATTCTACTTTTAGTCTGCCATTTTTCTCTGGCTGCTTTTAAGATTGCTCTGTTTCCTTTGGTTTTCACAGTTTGATGATGATGATTTCATTTGAATTTATCCTGTCTAATGTTCTCTGAGTGTCTTTGAGTCTGTACATTTTTGTCTTTCACTGAAATTGGGATTTGTTGGTAATTACTTCTTAAAAATTTTGTTTTCTGGGCTAGTATCTGTCTCCTCTCCTCATTGGCTCCAACCACACATACATTAGACCTTTTTATATTGCCCCACAGGTCTTTGTTCAGTTTCTTTTTTTCCTTTGACTTTCTAATTTATTTATCATCCTCCACTGTTCTGGGTGCACATTGGTAACTGACACTGGTTTAGAGATTGACAATTATGTAAACTTTGATATGCATGAATTTACACAAAACTATACTTGCCAAAGCATGAAAAAAGGGTGGCCACCATTTAAAAAGATGATATATGCACATAGCATTTTAAAGAATATGACATTATAAACAACTTCTCATATAAAAGATAGATTAATCATTGTTTTGTTGCATTTGCTTTCTTTAGTCTATCCTCTCTTATATTTGCTAAAACACTTTAAACATTCATAAAACCTATATTCTTCTTGACTGTAATTATTAATAAAATTAACAATACATTTTTGAGTCATCTAATATCCAATCCATATTCAAATACCTGATATTGGGAAAATGTCATTTTACAACTTTTTTTGGTAGAAATCATATCCAAAACAATGTCACTATTGCATGTGATTATTATTTTTTAAATCCTTTTTAATCTCCAAGGCTCTGTTCATTTTTTCAACAGATTTTTCTGTGTTTTTTCAATTAGATAGTTTCTATTTATCTATCCTCAAGTTAATGGACATTCTCTTTCTGTCATCTCTAATTTTTTTTTGAAGATGGATTTCAATTATTTGAATCTCTCTAGTGAATTTTTTTTCTTTTGGATAATGTATTTTCATTTTAAATTCCATTTTATTCTCTTGTTATGATTTGTGTTTCTCTGTTGAGAACTTCCCATTCATTTCAGGAATGTTCAGTTTTTCCTCATTTAATGCTTTAAAGTCTTCATCTGACGATTCCAACATCTGGGTCGTGTTAGGGTTGGCATCTGTTGATTGTCTCTTTCCCTTTGAGAATGGTCAGATTTTCGTGGTTCTTGGTGTGTTGGATAATTTTGGATGATATTTAGGAGAGTTTGCATATTTAGTCATGAGATTCTGGGCCCTGTTAAAGTCCTCCAGGGAAATGTGGAGCTTTATGTTTTAGCCGGCAATCACACCAATTAGGTTTACACTGCAAGTTCTGTCTTACTTCCTGAGGGTGCTGGTTCCAGGGCTCACATTGTTTTCAAAGCCTTTGCTTTGCTGTTGGAGACTGCCTTTTGTCTATATCCCGCAGAGGTAGTTGAGGACTGAGCAGTGACTTTTGTGGCTTACTTCCCAAAGCCTTTGCTGTGCTTCTTGGGGTGCGTTCTACACATGCATGCTCGGTACGTACAGGATTTGTGTCAGCTCACACATAGGAATGTATTACCCCTACCTAGCTTCCATTTATGCTAACATCTGATATAACCATGGTTCATTAGTTAAAAAATCAACATTGATATGATACTGTTAACTAAACTACAGACTTTATATTAATTTCCTCAGCTTTTCCATTAATGTCTTTTTTTCTGTTCCAAGATCCAATCCAAGATTGTTAAGTCATGTCTGACTCTGTGGTCCCATGGATTGTAGTCTGCCAGGTTCATCTGTCCATGAGATTTCCCAGCTAAGAATACTGGAGTGGGTTGCCATTTCCTTCTCCAGGGGATCTTCCAGGCCCAGGGATCTAACCCACATCTCCTGCACAGGTAGGCAGGTTCTTTACCACTGAACCACCAGGGAAGACTCCAGTCCAAGGTACCACATTACATTTAGTCATCATGTTTTCTTAATCTCCCCCAAACCTTGACAGTTCCTCAGTCTTTCTTTGATTTTCATGACCTTAACACTCTTGAGAAGTAGTAGTTAGATGTTTCATAGAATATCCTTCAGTTTGGGTTTATCTGGTATATTCTCATTCATAGGCTAAGGTTACAAATTTTTGGAAAAATATCACAGAAGTATCTTTTCCTCCCATGTTATCTGTGGGCACATGATGTCAGAGTGTTAACATCACTGGTGATGTTAACCTTGATCCCTTCATTAAGGTCATGTTTGCCAGGTTTCTCCACTGTAATGTTACTATATTTCCCCTTCCATAAATATTCATGAGTCTCTACATCCAGCCCACATCCAAGAGAAAGGGAATTAAGCATCATTTCCTGGAGGGGATGTTAATTATTGAATTTGGGGAGCAATACTTTGAGGCTGTGTTTCCCCTTAAGTTTCTCCCACTAATTTTAGCATTTATCAGTGGATCCTGCTTATAGCAATTATTACTGTAGTGATCTAATGATGATCTGTTTTGCTCATTCCTTCTACATTTATTTATTGTAATTCTTTGCTAAGGAAGACCTATCCTGTTCAGAATGGACTCACAGATATTTATTTTGTTCTATTTTTATTTCAAATGTCAGGCTTTACTTGATATAAAAATAAATATAACTAAATTTGTATATGCAATATTTTGTGCTTACATTATAATCTTATATTATCCTTATATATTTAGTAACTCAAATTGTTCTAGTTTTGGCTATTAAAAGCTTTTTCATGTTGGCTCCTATATGCCTCCTCCTACCCTCCTCACCCCATACCCAGGAGAATTAGCTATTTTCCCAAGTAGCCTTGGGTTCTTTTATTGAAGAAGGCATTTAGAAACTAAGATCTGGGCACTGGGATGATGTGGCCACTAGTATGTCACTGTTTCCGGGCTCTCTCTGGGTACAGAGTTAGGAAGTGCATACATGTCTACCACGTGTGTTCATGGCATTTGTTTCAGATCTGTCCTGGAAGAAATCTCCTGTGAGGTGTCACTGTCTACCCTGTTTTGTGGTTGTCTGTGTACACAGTGGATATTCCCTACCACCCCATCAGCTCTCAGAGAGCAGAGTTCATGCCCAAGGCAGCTTTATAGCCGCTCTGGTGCTTGGCCCGTGAGAAGAACCTGGTGCATGGTCACTGGTTGCACAGATAAGTTGTGAGGATCACAGGCTTTGTGATTTATCTGTTTTGTTTCTTTTTAATGGTAAGAGCCACAAGTGTTGAGTTGAAGCATGATATTGAAAGTTACTTGTTGTGAAGTAATTAGCCTCCAACTAATAAAAAATAAAAAAAAAAAAAAAAGAAAGTTACTGACATGAACAAGTTCTGTCACTGGTGGGGCGATCCCGCTCGGGTGGAACAACTCGGTCCTTTGTAGTGCTGGAAGCAGGGAAGGTTTCTACACGGGTACTGAAGCAGCTGCTGTTTGGAGAACCCTGATTGGCTGTCTGGCAGGGCACAAGCTGTGCTTCTGTGTGCCATCCCCATATTTAGCTCTCCCACAGATGCCCGGGGCTGGTGCTCCGTCTGCCCCGCCCCGCTCAAGCCTGGTTCTGCTGCCCTGGGTCCCGACTAGTCAGTCACTCAGGTGTCTAAGAGCAAATACTCTGTACTTTCACCAGTTCACTCCTTCTATGTTCCCAAACTCAGGGGCTGCAGCCCTAGTTTCTTAACTCAGGAAGCCTCTCTACCTGTCAGCTTGGTTTCCTATTGGAGGCCTAACAGTTTTGAGCTGCTGGTTTTGTCTAAGGCCTTCTGGGTGAGAATCTAGACTCTTTCTGGTTGTGATGACCCTGATTCCTGTCCTGGGCACCAGCATCCACTTGATAGCTTATGGTGAATGGTGTCTGATTCGTGATCTCCGAAGAAGATTGAGCTTCAGGACCAGGGACCAGCCTTGATCACTCAAGAGCTTTTGTGTAGCAGAGTTTTATTAAAATATGAAAAGGAACGAGAAAGCTTCTGACACAGACATCAGAAGGGGGACGGAGAGTGCCCCCCTGCTAGTCTTTAGCAAGGGAGTTACATATATTTTTATAATTAGTTATTACAATAAATCAAAAGAATGTCTCAAGGTTGTAAAGATCTTACTAGATCCACTCCCATAATTTACATTTTAAGATAATAGGATTAGCCAGAAGGTTTTCAGGAAGGAGAAACTGTCCTCAAGCAGGATACGTTGTTGTTATATAATCCTTAGTACAGAGTTTAAACTGAATTGTTTGTTGTGTAATCATCAGTTCCAGGTTAAAGAAAAAAATGTTTTATGTGATTAAGACTAAGGAATGTAGGAAAAAAAAAAAAAAAGATGTTTGTTCTTTCCTCCTCCTTGAGAATTCCAGATCCCTATTTCCACTTTGAGAGCCCCAGATCCCTTTCTCCTCCTCAGGGACCCCAGACTTCTTATCAACCTGCCTAGGAATTGACTGACACTCTTGCCTTCTCCTGACCCTGGCTTGATGTTAGGTCAGTGAAAGTCGCCCAGTCGTGTCAGACTGTTTGCCACCTCATGGGCTCTACAGTCCATGGAATTCTCCAGGCCAGAATACTGGAGTGAGTAGCTTTTCCCCTCTCCAGGGGATCTTCCCAAACCAGGGATCAAACCCAGGTCTCCTGTATTGCAGGTGGATTCTTTACCAGCTGAGCCATAAGGGAAGCCCTTGATGTTAGATCAGCAGAGTAAATAAAGGCTCAGCCAGTGCTCTGATGCATATGGGTGGGGGGCAGGGGCAGGCAGCTGGGCCCACCCAGGCCTGGGCCCCTCCTGCTCCCTAAGAGGCAAAGTAGCATGTAGTTCCCACCTCCTCCCACCCTTGCCCCACCCCACAGGCCACCCGCCCCATGCAGCCCCCTGGGTTGGAAACCAGAGTGTGCAGCTCAGAGTCAGCACTCTTGGATCTGCCTGGACCTGGCTCAGCAGCTGCGGGTTAGCCAGGCAGGCTGAGTGGCTCCTCAGGATGGAGATGGGGGCGGCTGCGATTCACATGGGTTGCTGTGAACCACCACCGCGACCTGGTCCTTGCTCTGGCTGTTTGCTACAAGGACGTCTGTGAGAAGTCAAATAGGGGAAACGGAGAGTAAGCGCGGGCCTGGGGAGACAGGGGTCAGATACAACTAGGAGATGGGAGGAGGCACAAGCATCCTCCAAGGACCTCCGGGCCAGGGGGGAGCCCAGTCCTGCCTGGAGGCTCAGCGATGACATGGCATCTTTGTTGCTCACATGCATTCTCTGTCTTCCCCAGCCCCTCTCTCCTCCACTCTGGGATCTGAAGTAGAGAGGGAGAGAGCGACACCCTGTTCATACCCTGAATGTCACCAATGGAAACAGGAGGGGCCCCTTCATCGATCACCTGCCTCTCTCAGGGTCATGCTGCAGGGTCCCTGGACCTTGTGGGACAGCTGGCTCTCCTCTCCATCCCCACCCCAGGGGCTCTTTCTCCCTGGAACTCTGCAAAGGACTGGCCGGCATTTGCTTCTTGCACACCCTGGCCTCCTTGTTCCCGGGGGCCCTGTCCATCTGTTCCATCCGAGCTGCTGGGAAGCTGGCAGACAGAGAGAGCCTGCCCCAGGGGTAGGGACAGCGCTGTGTCTTTGAGCACTTAACTCACTTTAATGGCTTCAGCGGGCTTTCTTCTCCCTTCAGATTGGAGGCCATTCCGCAGTATTAATTTCCTTTGCATAATTTTCTCCCTGGGCCTGGCTCACAGGCTGTTGTGCCGAGAACACAGACAGGCAGCATCAGACCTCCACCCAGATTCAGCAGACTCCTCAGTGTTGGCAGGAGGTGATCTCAAGTGAATCAAGGCGCATTAACTTGAAAAGGTTCTATGACACACAGAACCCCAGGGACCACTGGGAAAAGGCCTGGTGGCCCTGGCGGCTGCCGGGGTGACCCTGGATTCAGGGGAAAGAGAAGACAGTGATACTTCAGGGAGCATCTCCGAGCGAACGAGCCTTCTAGGAGAGAACGATGTATTCTAGCAAATATCAAACTCTAAAAATATGACCATGTCAGGTGGATAGACCGATGCGTATCTTTATTTTTCTTGACTAGCAGTCACTGAACCTAATTATTTTTTTTTTCTTGGGAGGCTAATTATCACAGGCTGCTAACACCCAGTGTCTTCTGAGTTGTGTGATGTCGCTCACCCTTCCCTGAATGGTTCTAGACGCTAAGTCTCTGAAATTCTGTTTTGCTATTGTTTTTTATTTTCTTTTTTCCCTTCTGTTCTCTTCACTGTTCGCCTACATCATCTGTTAGAGATACTAGGGCACCTGCTTCTTTTTTTCTAATTCTTTAAAAAAAAAAGAATTGATTTATTGGATGACAAATTAATTGTATAATATTGACAGCCTAGAATAGTTCTGTTCAAAACTATTTTCAAAAATAAAATTCCTTTAAACCTAAAAGTAACACACCCACAAAAGACAACACATATCCATATACATTAAAGCAAATTGTCAAAACATCTTTATTATATGAGCCAAAAAATAGTTAAGCTGAATAAATAGCTTTAGAGTAGATCCCTGCATTTTTAAGCAAAATTTCGAGATTTTTTTCAAAAATCTTCATCTTATTTTTTTATTGCTATTAATTTTTATTGGAGTTTGCATTAGTTTCTTGCTGTACAGTGAGGTGGATCAGTCATACATATTCATTTATCTGCTCTTTTTTAGATTTCCTTCCATTTAGGTCACCACAGAGCACTGTGCTACCCAGCAGGTTCTCATTAGTCAACTGTTTCATACTTAGGAGTGTACATATGTTAGTCCCGATCTCCCGGCTCACACCCACCCCCTTCCCCCTTAGTAATACGTTTGTTCTCTACATCTGTGACTCTATTTCTGCCTAGTGCACCTGTTCCTTTGTAACTTTTGGTAAAAGAAAGAAAACAATCTCATTCACAATATCATTAAAAAGGATAAAATACTTAGGAATACATGTGACAAAAGAAGTGCAAGATATACGCTGAAAATTACCAAATGCTGCTGAGGGAGATCGGAGATCTAACCTAGCTAAACTTCACATTCCTGGATTGGAAGGCTCAGTAGTGTTAAGATGGCAGTTACTTCCATACTGTTCTATAATTTCTATAAAAATGTCAACCTTTTATTTTCTCTTATGGAAAGTAACAAGCTATTCCTAAATTTGTATGGAAAAGCAAAATTTTTGTCTGCAGAAAAAATAATGAAGTTGGAGTCTTGGTAGAAGAAAGGCATGAATGAATGATGCGGCCACAAATGTCACTGCTAGAGGTAACATGCTCTTTCTTTCTTGGCTTTTGGAGCATTGTGCATGGCTGGTATTCCTTGTGCATATCTGTTCTGGCTCCCCTGACCTCCCTCTTCCAAAGTGCTAGAAAGCTGGTGATTGCCCCACAAAGTCTGTAATGACTGCAAGTAGCTTTATCCTGCTGTTGATCTCTATGGGCTGGTCAGGAGGGCAGGATTCTTGTATTACCACCCTTGTGTCCCTCAGAAAGTCCAGCAAGGCCGCCTCATGTCCTTGCAGCTTGACTCATTTGCTCTCAACCCTGAAGATGTCAAATCACTGGGGAGGCAGAGCCTGAGAGATGGAGCTTGAGATGGTGCTTCGCATGGAGCCTGAGGGCTAAGAGGGACCCCTGCAGGGGGTAAGTGAGAGAGCCAGCCGGGGCGGGGTGGGGGGCTGTAAAACTCAGCCTTTGACGCTACAGTCTGGATGTTTCAGTCTCTACAAACTGGACCATTTCATTTCTTGCATTCTCTGCTTCTTAATTTTTCCTCCATCACCCATCCCTCCATTTGGTAAAGACAACACGTTTCCAAAACATGACAAAAGTCCTTGGATCTATGGAAATAAGATGCTGCCCTTTTCACAAATGGGAGGATGAAAAGACAAAATGGATTGTATTAAAATAGGTGCATTTTTTAAAAGCTTTGTCCTTTTATTCTTTTGCACCATATAGGCCATCTCTAACCCTGTGTGTTTTACAGATAAGGAGGTTGAGTTCCAGAGAGGGTTAAAAAGACTCGCCCAGAATAACATATAGCTTGAAAGTGGCACAGGCAAGATTCCAGCTCAGCTCTGACTCTGCAGAGGTCAGGCTACTCCAACCAGCAGAGCCAACACCATGTGGGAAGTGCATGCAGGAAGGCAAAGTGGAATAACTTAATTTCTACATCTGGGTAAAAATAATTCCCCAATTTGCAGACACCTAGAAGATCACAGGCTTGAGGGTAAAAATAAAATGTGCTTTCTGACAGCCCAAATCTTGTCAGACTAATCTAATTTCTCCTGGCCTGGGAGCCAGGCTTGGCTGATTAGAAGGAAACAGACTTGCTGTGTGGGGGTTCAGCTGGACCCAGCAGGGCCTCTCCTCTGAGGATCTCCCTCATCATCTCTGGCCCATGTGCCTCTGGAGTTTGTTACCAGGTTGGGGGAGATTCCCTAGCCTCTCCCATCCCCAGAAGGGGAGTCCTGCCCACAGGGAGATGGGATGCTGCTGCTGCTGCTAAGTCGCTTCAGTCGTGTCCGACTCTGTGCGACCCCATAGACGGCAGCCCACCAGGCTCCCCCGTCCCTGGGATTCTCTAGGCAAGAACACTGGAGTGGGTTGCCATTTCCTTCTCCAATGCATGAAAGTAAAAAGTAAAGGTGAAGTCGCTCAGTCGTGTCCAACTCTTAGCAACCCCATGGACTGCAGCCCACCAGGCTCCTCCGTCCTTGGGATTTTCCAGGCAAGAGTACTGGAGTGGGTTGCCATTGCCTTCTCTGGGAGATGGGATAGAAGATACCAAAAAGCTGAGTCTGAATGAAAGGCTTCACTTGCACAAAGGGTTTCGCCTGCTTTTTCTTCAGTTCCCAGTACTTTAGGCTTCTCTGGTGGCTCAGACAGTAAAGAATCTGCCTGCAATACAGGAGACACAGGTTCGATCCCTGGGTCAGGAAGATCCCCTGGAGAAGGGAATGGCTACCCACTCCAGTATTCTTGCCTAGAGAATTCCATGGACGGAGGTGCCTGGCAGTCTACAGTCCCTGGGGTCGCCGAGGACTGAGGCCCATGGGGTTGGTCTGACAGGACTGAGCAACTAACACACACACATTTTCCATGTTGCTTCAGCTCTCTGTGCAAAGGTGGGCTCATTCAGCCCTCCAAACAGTCTCAAACTCTCAGAGCTGGCATCTCCCTCGGTGATGAGGACAGACTGCGGAGGGGTTTGCAACAAATGGCCTGCAACTGAGCTCTGAGTTAGCAACAGCTGACCCTGCAATCGGGTTCTGAGGGCAGGGAGTGTTCTGACTGGTTTCTTGTCTCACCAAGGGCAGGAACTAAGAGCCCCACGACACTTACTCTCCACCACTTTTCACCTTATCTGGGTACAAATGTCAAGCTCTCCTCCCGTCTTTCCTTTAGAAAATGTGTGGGCAGATGGGTCGCCTCAAAAGAGCAAGCTGTTGTGATTTCTAAACAGAAGGATTGTTAACAAAGGATTTTCAGAGAGCCTCTTATTTCCTCTGTCATGGCTGATATGCAGCCCATATCTTGGAAGGGCTTCAGAGAGCCACAGACACAGTCTGCTTTCCCAGGCTAAAGGATCCTACGCT
Source organism: Cervus elaphus (assembly GCF_910594005.1). Classification (NCBI taxonomy): domain Eukaryota; kingdom Metazoa; phylum Chordata; class Mammalia; order Artiodactyla; family Cervidae; genus Cervus; species Cervus elaphus. The sequence continues at coordinate 13,017,070 of NC_057839.1, read as the reverse complement.
CTGAGGTCAGAGACCCCAGGCCCACGTAGTGCACATTCCCCAGTTGCTCATCATGTGCAGACTTCGCAGATGGCGCTTCCTTTATAAATGCTTGTGTACCGCGCTGAGCAGAGGCGAGAACTCATGGGAAAGTGAAAATTGAAAAATGCAGCCATAGCTCTTTGAAGGGTTATCACTGGTAAAGCTGGCGGCATCTTTTCAAGTTTCCTTCTCATTCCCTTCCATTCACTCCTCTGTCTCCGTCACTGAATTTAGACCCTTCTAATGACACTCATCTGCCCTTTTCTCCAATTTCATGGTGTCATCACTTTAGACATCATTGTTATCAGCAATGTCCTTGCTGGCCTTCCTGCCAAGGCTGGTGTCTCTGCTGTTTAGCTGATTTCTAAAACACAGCTTCTATTTCAACATGTCACATTGCCCAGCCTGAGCACTGGCCTGGCCTCCTATGGCTGTCACTGAGTCCAGTCAGTCTTCTATGTGGGTTGCAGGAGCCTCCAAGCTCTGGCCCCAGCCCCGCTGATCTGGGACATGTTTTAGGCTCCCAGCCCATGGCACACTTCAGCCAGGCAGGTCTGCTCCGTCTCAGCCCTGCTGCCTTTGGTCCTGCTGTCCTTTTACCTGGTGTGTCCTCTATTCTTCCCACTTAACCAGCATCAAAAAAGCAAGCCATTGTGCTTTTTAGGCCTAGATGCTACTTTTGATGGGAACTCTGCCGGGTTGTCCAGCCCGCACCAGTGATGGTTGTGTAGTCTTGGTGGGGATGCTGGTCCTGTTGGGAACAATGGCAGATTATTGAGCGCCGACTGTATCAGTCAATGTAGGGCAGTGTTTACGGCTGTGTTTAGCCAGTCTGTCTCGGTATATATTTGGGTTCTGTCACCTACTAGCTGCTGACCTTGGGCAAGTTACTTACATCTTAGAGACTCAGACGCCTGCTTTATATATTGGGGATGGGCACGCCAAATTAGACAGAAGCAAGTTATCATAGTTCAAAATTCTACCATCTGGGCTTCCCTGGTGACTCAGTGGTAAAGAATCTGTAATGCAGGAGATATGGGTTGGATTCCTGGGTTGGGAAAATCCCCTGGAGTAGGAATGGCAGCCCACTCCAGGGTTCTTGTCTGGAGAATCCCATGGACAGAATCCCTGGTGGGCTACAGTCCATGGGGTTGGAGAAGAGTCAGATATGACTTAGTGACTAAGCAACAAATAGTCCTTACCTCATAGAGTGAATCTACTTCACAGTACCTGGCAGATAACAAACACTGTAAGAATGTTCTCACCATATGGTAATTTATGTATATTACCTGTAATCTTTAAAAGAGCTCAGAAAGGTGAGTATTCTTATTCCCATTTTACACAGAAGGAAAATGAGGCTTAGAGAGATTAAGTAACTATCCAAGGTCACTGAACATTTAATACAGAGCAGGACTGGAATGTTGAGTGTGGTTTGCCTGACCCTCCTGACCAGTGCCTGCCTTTCATTTCAATACCCCATAGGGCTGTTTCCACAAAGTTTAACGTCTGGTTGTCCTCTAATTCTTTCCTGCACACATGCTGCTTTATGTCCCCAGATTTTAAGCCACCTACGGGCAGGATTGTTTCTTACACATTGTGTAGAACATGAATCAAGGACCCAAGTGTACTTTTCTGCATATAAAGGACACAAACAATGAACTGTAGGCAGATGGCTGTGAATTGCAGGATTCGTCTCATCCTCCTGTCCCACTGGAACTGTCCAAGGACTGGTGAGTCCCCCCGACAAGGGAGAGGGTTCTGCCAGGTCCTCTGAGACATCCTACCGGGCAGGGTCATGTAAAACATTTTTAGCATCCATAGAGTGTGGGCATTGTTCGGTCAGGTATGACATCTGGATATCAAGTGATGGAGAACCAATATATCTGCCATAAACCATGAATGTGGGAAGAATTTAGAAAAACCAGGACTCGCAGGCCTGTGATAGACTCCCGTGCCCCAGCCACGTGGGAAATCAGTGCTGCCCTGTCGCAGTTATGAGGCTGAGCATGTCTGGTTGATGTCAGGGTCAGATGGAAGCTTGTCCACGTGTGATGGAGCCCATCTGTGTGATGGAAGCCCCTTTGTGACCATCCAGCCATGTGGCCATCCAGACTCATAACAGAGACAGGAAGCTTGCTAGTCAAAGCTTGAATCATTGCAGAGTGCTCCCCACACAGAGCAGGAATCTTCCAGCCCCTGACCTGCACAGAGCAGGGAGGGGGAACAGACAGATCCTTGTCCTCATGCCACGCCGTGTGTGTGTGTGTGTGTGTGTGTGTGTGTGTGTGTGTGTGTGTGTGAAGGCCTGGCACTGCATCACCTCCCGCCCTCCCCCACCCCCCACCAACCTGGGCTTTTTCTCCCCTAGGTTCCTCATGGCAGTTTGGGTGGCTTCGTCTTATTCCAGCAATACCAAGCCCTTTGCAAAGAAGCCTCAGGGTGACTCCCTCCCCATTTCAAAGACAAATTTAAGTCATTTTCTTCCAAGTATGTCAGCTTCAGAAACTAGAATTCCTGCATTATTGCTGACTCAGTTTCTATGTCTCTGCCATCATTTCACTGCAAAACTCAGGCAAGGGGAAGTGGAAAGGGCATTTTCTGTCTGAAAAGCTCCATCTCTGCCCTGCCAGCTACCTGCTTGCCTGCATGCATCGGGCAGTGGCTGAGCAAGTGGCCCTGCAAACGACTTCACAGCCGGCTCACATTCTCTTATCAAAGCCACTTGGTAAGGGAGTGGATTCCAGCATAGGAAGTGCCCAGTTAGCACGTACCTGCTAGAATGCTGTTAATTAGCAATATCTGTATTGCAGCCTGTCCTTCCATCTGCTTGCCCAAATCCATTAATAACACCTCACAAGGGCAGTTTAAAAATTGACCTTTCATGAAGGTTTCCTGATGTGCTACAAGCCTTTGTTGTTGTTCAGCTGCCCAGTCCTGCCCGACTCTTTGCAGCCCCATGGACTGCAGCACACCAGGCTTCCTTGTCCCTCACCATCTCCCGGAGTTTGCCCAAGTTCATGTTCATTGCATCAGTGATGCCGTCCAGCCGTGTTATCTTCAGACGCCCACTTCTCCTTCTGCCCTCAATCTTTCCCAGCATCGGGGACTTTTACAGTGAGTCAGCTGTTCACATCAGATGACCAGAATACTGGAGCTTTAGCTTCAGCATCAGTCCTTCCAGTGAATATTCAGGTTGATCTCCCTTAAGATTGACTGGTTTGATCTCCTTGCTATCCAAGGGACTCTCAGGAGTCTTCTCCAGCACCACAGTTTGAAGGCATCAGTTCTTTGGTGTCTGCCTTCTTTACACTCCATCTCTCACAACTGAACATGACCACTGGGAAGACCATAGCCTTGACTATACAGACCTTTGTCGGCAGAGTAATGTCTCTGCTTTTCAACACACTGTCTAAGTTTGTCATCACTTTCCTGCCAAGAAGCAATCGTCTTCTGATTTCATGGCTGCAGTCACCATCCGCAGTGATTTTAAAGCCCGAGAAGTGGAAATCTGTCACTGCTTCCAACTTTTCCCCTTCAGTCTGCTATGCAGTAATGGGGCCAGATGCCATGATCTTAGTTTTTTAAAATGTTTAGTCTTAAGCCTCCTCCTTCATTCTTTTCCTTCACCCTCATCAAGAGTCTCTTTAGTTCCTCTTCAGTTTCTGCCATTAGAGTGGTATCCGCCTCATATCTGAGGTTGTTGATGTTTCTCCCACCCATCTTGATTCCAGCTTGTAGCACATCATCTCATGATGTGCTCAGTGTATAGGTTAAACAAACAGGGTAACAGCAGACAGCCCTGTTATACTCCTTTTTCTTTCTTGAACCAATCAGTTGTTCCATACAGGGTTCTAACTATTGCTTCTCGACCCACATACAGGTTTCTTAGGAGACAGGTAAGATGGTCTGGTGTTCCCGTCTCTAAGAGCTTTCTGCAGTTTGTCATGATCCATACAGTCAAAGGCTTTAGCGTAGTCAGTGAAACAGAAATAAATGTTTTCCTGAAATTCCCTTGCTTCGTCTATAATCCAGTGAATGTTGGCAATTTGATCTCTAGTTCCTCTTCCTTTTTAAACCCAGCTTGGACATCTGGAAGTTCATGGTTCTCATAAAGCTGAAGCCTAGCATGAAAGATTTTAAGCATGACCATACTAGCATGGGAGATGAGTGCAGTTGTCTGATGGTTAGCACATTCTTTGGCACTACCCTTCTTGGGAATTGGGAAGAGGATTGACCTTTTCCAGTCTTGTGGGCACTACTGGGTCTTCCAGATTTGCTGACATAGTGAATGCAAACCTTGATGGTATCATCCTTTAGGGATTTGAATAGTTCTGCTGGAATTTCATCACATCCACTAGCTTTATTAACAGTAGTGCTTCTTAAGGCCGACTGGACTTTGTACTTCAGAATGTCTGGCTCTGGGTGACTAACAACACCATCATTCCTAAAGCCTAGGAATCATTTTAAGATGTTTAAGATGGAGGCTGACATTCTAATTAGAGGTGTTGAAGCTCTTGAGTGGGTCCTGCCCACAAAGCAGGGGGTGGGTGGGGGGTATTAGCTTGAGGACCAGATCCATATAAAGTAAGTAGTTAGGGAGGAATTCAAATTAGAAAGAGCTTGAAGTGAAGACCAAGCCAAGGGGATGTGGTGGTAGACATGTTGGTACCTAGGCAGAGAAGTAGCCAAGGGACCAGGAGTGGGGGATGGGGATGAGTAGGGGCATAACTGCAGGGTTCCCCAGCCCAAGAAAGAAATCCTTGAACTCTGGGTCTGAGGAAGGCCATCTCTTCACGTTGAGGTTGAAGCATCTTATTTGAGCAGGATGCTTCATAAAGGATGGACTCTATTCAACCTAAACTCATAGAATGTCAGCATTGGATACGACCTTGGGGAGCTCAATGTCAACTGCCTCCGCTTGTAGACAAGGCAGCAGAAGCCCAAAAAGGCTAAGTGATGTGTCCAAAGGCACACAGTTATAGGAAAAGGTAGCTAGACTTGAAGGCAGGATTTCTGATTCAGCAACTGGTGCCCTCTCCATGGCAGAAAGCTACTCCATTCTTGGGCTTCCCTTGTGTCTCAGCTGGTAAAGAATCCACCTGCAATGTGGGAGACCTGGGTTCAATCCCTGAATTGGGAAGATACCCTGGAGGAGGGCATGGCAACCCACTCCAGTATGCTTGCCTGGAAAACCCCCATGGACAGAGGAGCTTGGCGGGCTACAGTCCATGGGGTCACAAAGAGTCCATGCGTTTGCAAAGAGTCCATGGGGTTGCAAACAACTCCATTGTTCTTTTGTTGCTTAATTTATTCAGGAAATGTCACTCATTTAGGTCATTTACTCATTCTATAAACATCTACTATGTATTAGGCATTGCTTAGGTGCTGGGAATAAATACACAGTTACTCTCAAGGAGCTAACAGAATTACACAAAAGGCAGCTTGAGTCAATAATGGCAACAGATGCAAGGTGAACCCTGCTAGGTCCCCAGTGGGTGTGCTGTGAGCACAGAGGAGGGGCCTGGGGTTAGGGACAGCTTCATGAAGGAGGGCCCATATGGTATCAGGTCCATGATGATCAGGCTTGAATCCAGCCCCAACAAGGCCAGGCCCTGGATACAGCCCAGCGTCTGAAGCAGGGTGAGCTAGGAGGCAGAGCCCAGCAGGCTAGTGGGATGCTGACGGGAACTGACGACAGTTGGGCTTTGATTCAGACAAACCTGTCTTTTTAAATATAACTTTATTTATTTGTTTTTGGCTGTGCTGGGTCTTCATCACTGCACGAGCTTTCTTTAGCTGCAGCGAGCCAGGGCTGCTCTCTGGTTGTGATGCAGGGCTTCCCATTGCGGTGGTTTCTCTCGGGCAGCAGGGGCTATAGGCTGTTCAGGCTTTAGAAGCTGCAGCACAGGGGCTCAGTAGTTGAGGCTCCCGAGCTAGGGCTTAGTTGCTTCAAGGCACATGGGATCTTCCCAGATCGGGAATCGAACCTGTGTCTCCTGCATTGACAGGCAGATTCTTTACCACTGAGCCACCAGGGAAGCCCCACACAATCTGTCTTTGAACTTTGTGTCTATCCCCTCCTTACCGTGTGACCACGGGCAGTGACCGTCCTCACTGGCAAGGGAGGCAAAGACTGCATGGAGGTGTTGGGAAGATGAAAGCAGAGAGCACGACACAAGACCTTGTGTTCCGCGTGGCCCCTGTGAATTCCAGGTTGCGAGACTCCAGCTGCCTGTGCAGCTGGCTTTGAGAGTGTCTACTTTGCCCCAGACGTCAGCTAGCCCTTCCCTGGAAGCAGTCAGAGGCCTCTCACCGAATTCAGAGACTCAATGAGCAGTAGCCTGAAGCTTCCCCGAGAAGAGACTGCTGTGGGGAGCACAGCTGCTTCAGAAAAATCCGATGTGCTTTCTCTCTCCCTCTGGGCCTGCAGTGTTAATTAGGAAGACTGCATGTGTGAACGCTTGGCTTTTCTTTTCTTTCTTTTCATTTCTAATCTCTCAAAAAAGCTCTTTTGATCAGCACCATGAGACGATGTGCAAAGACGTGTTAAGAATATGCAGGAGGTTCTGCCTCCTTTGACGCCAGCTTCTGCACCCGAGTTGGGTTTCAGAGCATTTTGTCCTTTGTTGCCGGTGCCCAGATGGCCCAGACCACTGCTGCTTGCCCTGGGAACGGCTCTCCTACTTCCGGCTCCCACGCAAGTCCCTGTCTAATGAGTTTGTGCAGAATCGGAAGGGCCAGGCCTAGCTGGCTGTCCCCGGCACCTGGGAGAGCTGGGGCTGCCTTCACCTGGGTCCCTGGCAGTGTGGGCCCATGTGGTAGGGCTAGTGTTTGCCCCCAGTCCTGGGCACTGCCCCTGAGAACACCACGTGGGTGGACTCTCCTTGGGAGAAGGGCGATGGGGAGGTGTCGGGGGAGGGGACACTACAGAATGTGAAGGACCGAGGCCAGGGCAACTAAGTAGGGGTAGAGGAACGTGGGGTCAGAATTCCCAACTTCCACCCTCTCTCCTTACTCCCTTCCATTATGCCAACCATCTTTTATGACTATAGAAACCCAGTGGGTATGTTATGTAGCTGCCCCTAGTTTTCCTTCACGTCACCCCCAAGCAGGATTTAGCATTTTCCTGCAACACTTAAAAAGGAAACCCACTCCAAGAGACATTAGTGAGAACTGTAGACGTTACTGATGGTCTAGCAGTTCAGTTCAGTCACTCAGTCGTGTCCGACTCTTTGTGACCCCATGGACGGCAGCATGCCAGGCCTCCCTGTCCATCACCAACTCCCAGAGCTTACTTAAATTCATGTCCATCATGGCCTATCGTGGGGTCTATATTGCCTGGAACAGAGAATTTCATGAGAAAGAGAGGAAAGAAGGGAGGGAGGAGAGCTGGAGGGAGGGAGAGGGGGAGACCTCATTCGGGATTTGCTTTCCTCGTCTTACTTCTCAGCCTTCAGCCACAGCCTCCACCTCTCTCCCTGATCCTGCCCCATGAAGCCTCTAATTCTCCCGCACTCATGTCTACCGCTCAGACCTTCCCAGAGGACGTCTCTGTGCCTTCCTGTCTGATCTGGTGCTTGGCTCCGGCCCCGTCCCTGCAGCTTGCATCTTCCCTGTCCACCGGTTCAGCGAATAATGTACCCCTGGCTGCTTCAGAAGCAGTAGGAATCCTAAATAACCAACATTTGTTCTTGTCAACAGAAAGAAACTTGTAAGTGTCCCAGACAGGAGAAAAGTGTGGAAGGTGGAAAGCGAATGACCCCACCCTCCTCTCTCCTAGACCCCAGCCCCACACCTGGCCCTCCATTTCCCCCTTCCCACCCTCTGAATTCCTGTCCAGGGCACTTGCAAATGACTCAGGACCCTTCTTGTGTCACACAAGCTCTTCTTTTTCCTAGAACCCAAGAGGTATTACTCATTGCATTTGGGTTTTCTTATTCATGTTAGAAGTTTCAGAGAATGCCTTGGGTGCATAGAGGAAAATCACCAAAGAGGACTCCAAACTGGCCTCCAAATAAATACAGAGCAAAAATCTCCCAGATGTAATGGAACTAATCACAGCAAATTAACTTTTCTGGTACAAAACATTCTCTCAAAAATGCTAGAGGGCTTGTGCTGCACAGATTCTTCCTTGGAGGGAAGTAAAAGATGTGGCTTACCTCATCTCTTCTCTGCAGCCCTGGCTCAGATGCCAGTGCAGCTGTGGCCTCTAATGAGATCAGGTATTATTCTTGGGAGCAGGTATGAACGGGACCACGGCGTGGAGGGAATGCGCTCACGTCGTCTTCCCCCTGAGCACAGCGCTGGCAGAGAGCGTCCTCCGTGCCGGCTTTGTGATTCTGTGGCCCTCACATCTCGAGTCCGGCAGTGATCCATTACCAAATCTTCTCCAAACTGTGTGAGGTGTGGGGCTGGGGGGTCGGACAGAGATTGGGAAATGGGGTGATGTTTGTCAGTGGTAGTAATCCAACACCTTCCCTCACTGGAATCTGTCAGATACAAAAGGTAGTAGCTTTCAACCAAGAAAATGAAATGTTTCAACTAGCCTATGGAAACTCAAGTTGAAACAAAAGGGGGTGTTGGGTGATATTTTCAAGAGTTATAAGCCATTTTTCTTGGAGAAAATGGAGAGCTAGGTTTTGGTTGATATAAAGCCGAAGCATATGACCCACTTATTTTAGGGATTTACCTGCTGATATATATATATATATGTATCCACACACACATATATTTGTAATATATTTATACAATATACATAAAACAATATGATATAATGACATAGATGCCTTTATATAATATAGAGACATATACTATACCATAGTATACTATACATCGACAGAGGAGCCTGGTGGGCTGCAGTCCATGGGGTCACAAGACTGCAGTCCAGGGTCGCCAGTGAGTCACACAGGACTTAGCGACTAAACATCAACAAATATACATATACATACATACATATGGCTTCCCTGCCTGCAGGGAAAAAGTATCTGCCTGCAATGTGGGAAACCCGGGTTCGATCCCTGGGTCAGGAAGATCCCCTGGAGAACGGAATGGCTACCCACTCCAGTATTCTTGCCTGGAGAATTCCAAGCATAGAGGAGCCTGATGGGCTACAGTCCACGAGGTCGCAAAGAGTCAGACACGACCGAGCGACTTTCACTTCATTTCACTTCATATAATGTCAGTAACACTTTGCTTTAAGACAACCTGCTCTCTCCAGCCTCCTGTCAGGGTCTAATAGCAAGTTTATGTCATGAAACAATAAATAGAGAAGTTGGCTGACTAAAGACGGATCCCAGGTTGCAGCTGCTTGGGAGAGAGAGGACAGGAGTACTGATTTTGTGAAGATTTAGCTGATCGCAGCCAAGCAGCATATCTCCAACTTCCTTTTCCCCAGGTGGCTTTCTGCATTCCTCTTGCCACAGCTGTGCAGGGCTGCCCGTCCACGCCCCGGGAAATGAAACCCTGACTGACGCCTGGGCTTTGGTCCTACCCACCTCTCCACAGTGCAGGCAAGCATTCCCACGGACCCGACCCAGCCATGAGCAAAGTGCCTCTGGCTAGGAAGGGGTCTGCGGCAGAGATGTGTGATGGAGCGGGTGTGGGCAAGGACCGGGGATAAACCCCTTTGTTTGTGCCACCGCAAAGAGGGGTGACTCTCCCCACGTGACTCCGCTTCCCCGAGGCTGCTTCTCCTTGTGGGGTTAATTACATCAACCTGAATCTCAGGGAGGGTGAGTTAATTGCCAAACACTTTACAATTATCAGGAGCCCATGAGGTGCTCTGCCACCGTAAAGCATCACTGCTAATTATTGTTCGTAATCATAAAGCTTCTGAAGTGCCAAAGGCTCCCATGGCAACCTTAACTCTTCTCCTTTCTCTCGCTCTCACGCACAGTGATAGATTTTTTCATTACAGTATTAAATGCAGCTCATAAATCTGCCATATTATGGGCAAATATTTATTTATATAATCTAACTAGGAAGTGCTGGGGTAATCATTTCTCTTGTAAATGCTCTGGACATTTCAGTCCTCAGCCTAATGACATGCACAGGGCACCTAGAATATCAGTCAATGCACCTCACTTCATCTGCAAAATCTATATCAGATAGACGTCATGAGGAAGGACAGGGACTGTGACTTTATTTTTATTGTATGTCACTAAGAATAATCCAGTCAATAATAATACTTCACTGAGAGTATCCTATAAAAATAGCAGAAATATATCCCTAAACAGGCAATATAGGGGAATATAAACCATGGATCAATTGAAAGGTTGCTTTGCAGAGAGGTGATGGGTTGTGCCCCAGAATGGAAACACAGGGCTAAGAGACTTGGCAAGTTTATCATGTTGGCTAAATGAACTGCTGAGGATGCAAGTCCAACATAAAGGTAGCTTGGCTCTTACATATGCTCTGTGCATAGTAATGATGGCATCAGTGGAAGGAGATCAGCCTTGTTTACATGGATATGCTTGAACCTCAGCTGTGTGTCTAGCCCAGGACATATGCAGTATGAAGTTTTCTAAAGCAGGTTCTTTGGGGTTGCCGGGAAATGCTGCCACCAAGGGAAGGGGTCTTGTGTGGATACTCTGTGCTCACCATCTGGTTGGGGAGCGTGTTGGTTGATTGCTTCTGTAGCTTTTAGTGGGGACTGGTAATCAAACTTGGCTTTCTTCTCTTCTGCTTATCTGGAGCTTAAAGCTGATTTCCTCTGGGACTTTCCTTCTTGGAGAAGAGCTGCTCTGACCACTATGCTTGACCTACATCTGGAGAGAATTCTGAATGCTTTCAGTAAAGTGTTCAGGTCTGGGGTGATGGCCAGTGCCTTGACTAGAGCCCGCTGACCCTCTAGGGTGGAGTTGAACAGGCCGCAGAGGAGGGGGACATTTATCCCGAACAATGGTAAACCCAAACGTCGAGCCGAGGGAGGAAAAGCTAATGAGGAGAAAGGACCACAGTGCTGTAGTGAAGGGGCATCCCTGACAAGCTGGCCCTCTCTGGTTGAGTCAAGTGACATGGCCAAGTGAGCAAGTCAGCGTACGTGTGGTGGGTATGCTGTGTCTCTAGTGTCCAGGGAGGGACTGCAAAAGACATGAAAATAAGATAGTGGGATTCGTCTTCCAGTCACTCACACGCTGTGTGTGGTGAATGGGGCTGGAGATCAGAGATCTGGGTGGAAAAAGACCTCAGTGGGCTGCAAAGAAATAGAACTAGTAGAGAGGTGGCAAAGGGAAGGTTGTCTTGGAGGTCATGATTGTCAAGATTATCAAGCAGGTCAGCAATAGGTTCTGAGGGTGTGGTTCAGAAAGCCTCCATAGAAAACACAAGGTATTGATCTCAGGGCCGCTCAGACCTGGCTGGAATCCTGGCTCAGCTGGGAGGCTTTGGGGAAGTTACTTCACCTCACCTGGCTTCAGTCTCCTGTTCTACAAAACGAGGGACGATAGTAGCATGTATATTTAAAAGTAACTGGGAAAATCAAATGAGGTACTGAATGCAAAACTATTTGCCACACTGCCTGGCAATGAGTGCTCCACAAATATTAGTGTCAGTGTCAACTGATAAGCTTGAGATGGTGGGGAGGGGCCTAGGTGTATGATAAGAACATATGTAGATTTGGAGACATTGAATTTAACAATGAGGCTCTGTGGGGATTCTTATTGTCTTAGGTAAGTATTGAAGGTGCAGGATTTTCAGCTAGGACTCAGACTAAGTCTGGGTTTATATCCTGACTCTGCCTCATAATAGATGTGTTCAGCAAGTTATTTACCTCCTTGTACTTGGGTTTGCTCATTTGTAAATGGGAGTGATTACAATCATACCTATCACTTAGGACTGTTATTAGATGTAAATGAGTTAGTACATAAAACATTGAAAACAGTGTCTGGCACGTAGTAACTTCTACGTGGTACCAGCTATTTTTATGGTGTTATTGTTTTGTTGTTTCATATATATACTTAACTTGAAAGTGCAAGTGAGTCACTCAGTCATGTCTGACTCTTTGTGACCCCATGAACTGTAGACCACCAGGCTCCTCTGTCCATGGAATTCTCCAGGCAAGAATCCTGGAGTGGGTTGCCATTTCCTTTTCCAGGGGATCTTCATGACCCAGGGATCGAACCCAGGTCTCCCACATTGCAGGCAGACTCTTTACCGACTGAGCCACCAGAGAAATTTCTGAATTATAAAGGCAAAGAATCTAACATAGGAGTGAGTATTTGACTGACAAAGTTAATTAGTGAGCTGCCAATGTCAGGCCCAAGTACCTCAGGGTCACTCATGGGCTGATGAGAGGTTCTTGGGTACTGCTGTTGCGTGTGATGACAGATGGAGATTCTGTCACATTATAATCATGTTCAAAATGAAATCTTGGTTGCAAAGTGAACACTAGAGAAGAGACACCAGTGTCCAGGATGCAATAAAAATTCAGGAACACATGATAAGAGTAGATCCCAGTGGTGACTAGGGTCACAGAATAAAGACTAGGATATGAATTTTCTTGGGTTCCTTTGCCTCATGCCAGCTGAGGGACTTCTCCATCGTAACCACCTGTGGTAATTAAAAGAAACAACCATGAAGGCTTAGATGGCAGTGCTGGGGTACGTATCTAGTAAATTTTGAATCATTAGTTGGTCAGTTTATTGCTTACATGCTTACAAAGCCCTTGCTTTTGTTCAGTTTCGTTGGGAACTACCATGCAGTGTTTCTGAGCCTGGGTAGGAGTGACAGGATCAGGGCTCTTTGCACTTGCAGAGACCAAGCCCAAGTGATAGAAGCCAGTGTGGGTGGTCTGGCTGGTTCCAGCCTCCTCCAAGAAGACTGCACATGAAGACAGTGCAGAGCTGCTGGCACCTGGAGGGGAGGTTAGAGAACGCGTTTGCTGGGGCTTGCGCAGGAGGCGTGGCAGCCTCCATCTGTCAATTCACCCACCCACTTACTCACCGAATCTTTACTGAGCGTTTTCACGTGCCAAACTCTGTGCGGGGCCCTGGGTTTCAGTAACACACGAGGCGGACGTGGTTCCTGGGCTGCTGACAGGCCGTTACAGTACGGTGGCAGCATTATGGGAGGGAAGGTGGAGCACAGACCACTTAGGAAGAGGAACGTAGAGGTTCTGAGCTACCGACAGCAGCCGAGAGGTCAGACTCCCTGCAGAAAGGGAGACAGTCCAAATCCGGTGTTTCTCTTGAGCAGAGCCAGCACAGTTGGGTGAGGTCTGATGGAGCTGTTTAAACCACGGGGCCAGTCCCACGGTGTGCTCCTGTCCCCCTTCTAAGCACAGGACGGCTGGGCTATGCTGACGCCAGCAAAGGTGTCTCCATCTTTATGTCACAGGCTCCCGGGCCTTGGGTGGCAGCCACAGACACAAACATGGAACGGGGCCTGGAGCTGAACCAAGGCTATCGAGTCTGCTCCTCTCTACCTGTCTCTCCAAGAAACAGGACAGACTGCAGAGTGGTGTTAGGACTGTGGACATTTAAAAGCAGATTTCAATTTAATACTTCTGAAGGGCCTTAAACACATACACAAAAAGTCTGAAACACATAATAAGATCCATGATAAATAGATATCCTCACTCCATCTCTCACCACTTGCCACAATTCTTTGTCCAGTTATCTTCCAGGGAACATGTGAAGTTTAAAAATGAAATTGCAACTAGGACTTCTAGCAGTGCTATGATACCTGGTACATCAAGTCATTTTTCTTTCAAAGGAAGTAAGAGTCACCTTTTTTTTGTGTTCTTGACACCCACCTGCCAAACCTTAGGGAGACCCCTCCTCTATGCTGTCCTGAACTTTATCAATCACTACACCAAAAGAAATGTTTGTTGTTTAAATTCAAGTAGGTCAGTAGTGTTTTCTCTGCCTTATAGAGAGGACTCTGTAAAATCGGAATGTAAATCTCAGTAACAACTGAGAAAAGAAGAGAGTTGCTCATAGCTCTAAAGGAAAATAGCATTGAAAAAATCAAGATTCATAATTCACACAGATTAAATTATCCTATAACTGCTTGGTCTCAAGAACCATGTTATTGCTGCGTATTTTAAGCATCACTTAAATAAGATTAATTTTTAGAATGACAGGTAATGCCACTCACAAGGGGAAAATAACAATTTATTTATTATCCTAGATTAGGAATTAAAAAGCATTTCATTGCAATTTAACTGGTGAGTCAGAGTCTTCATCCAGAGATCAGTTATCATCATCCTGGTGTGAAGCTCATTAACTGGGGGGAAAGGGGAACAAGCAGAGAGGATGGGGTGGAGGAGACCCATGGGCTTTGAGCGGGCCCATCTGTGGATCTGGCCTCTGGGCTGCATGAGGAGTCTACCCTGGAGACGAGGCAGCCGTCTCTCAGTGCATCTAAGCAACAGTTCTTCAAACATGATTTTGGCTTTAATTTAAATCATATTTATTTTCTGATTACAAAATAAGTTACAAACAATATTCATTGAAAATAACTAGAACATTTTTTAAGCACAAAGGATAAAATAGTAACTTGCCACATCCTTCCTTTGGAGACTCACACTGGTAGCATCTCCCTCTATCTGATGAGGTTGTTTCCAAAGAGGGACAATGCTTGCTGGAAAGTGAAAAGGCTGTGTGGGGAGAGCAGGCTGGTTTGTCCCTGAGGAGCAGGTGAGTGCTGTGGCTGGAACAGAATAACCCAACAGCAAGAAGAAGGATGCCTGGGGGGGAAGGTCAGAGAGACAATGGGGGGCAGAACTGAGCGGTTCCGCAGGTCAGAGCGAGGATGGGGCATTTCATTCTGAGGGAGACAGGGAGCCACTGAAGGGTATTTATCAAGGGAGTACATAATATGACTGATGCTTCTTGGGAGAGGGGAGGCCAGTAGCACAAGGGTAGACGTAGTCGAGATATGATGCTGACTCAGGTGAGGATGCCAGTGGTAGAGGTGGTTAAAAATAGGGCGGGGGTGTGTGTGTTAGATTCCAGACGTAACTCAAAGGCAGAGCCTAAAGTTTTACTGATAAATGGCCTGTAGAGGACAAGAGAGAGGAGGTGAGAATGGCTTCTATGTTTCTGTCCTGAGCAACAAGAAGGCATCGCTTGTTTACTGAGAAGTGGGAGACTAGAGGAAAGCAGATTAAGGTCAGGACAACAGGAGCTTAGCTTTGGATACATCACATTTGAGATGTCACTTCGACATCCAAGTGGAGGTTAACAAGTGGGCAGTTGGATTTATGACTCTGCAGTTTGGGGTGATGTCTGGACTACAGAATTAAATTTTGGAGTTGTCAACATGGAGCTGGCATTTGAGGCCACTGGGCTGAGTGAGATCACCCCAAGAGTGAGTACACATAGAGACGAGATCTGAGGATGACATCAGGGGAGCTCAAGAAGTAGCAGCCAGGGCAGGAGGAGGGGAAGCAAGAGGGTGGTGTCTCAGAGGTCAGTTGAAGAAAATCTTCCAAGAGGGAGGCAGTGATCAACCATCAAATCAAAACTGCTGATGGGCTGAGTCAGATTTGCTGAGCAATGACCACTGGCTTTGGCAATGCTGAAGTCAACAGTGACTTTGATGAGAGCAGCTGCAGTGGAAAATTGGAAGTGCAGGGGGCTCATGAGGGGATGGGAGGAGAGGAAGGGTAGATGAGAGGTAGAGGCCAAAGAGTAGCTTCAAGGCATTCACTGTTGATGCAGTGGAATTATGAGAAGTCAGAGTATTCAGTCAGGAAAAAGGAGCTCACTCTTGTCTCTGGGTGTCTGTGAGGATCAGCTTGCTGGGTGTCTGCTAGATCAGGGAGGGGATGATTCACCCCACTGAGAGCTGCAGAGAAGTTCTTATGTGTGTAAAGATGGGATCAGTGGTGTCCAGCAGAGAACCCCTTTACTAGCCATTGTTGTTCAGTCGCTCAGTCGTGTCCGACTCTTTGTGACCCCATGGACTGCAGCACGCCAAGCTTCCCTGTCCTTCACCATCTCCCGGAGTTTGCTCAGACTCATGCCCATTGAGTCAGTGATGCTGTCCAACCATCTCATCATTTGTCGCCCCCTTCTCCTCCTGCCCTCAATCTTTCTGAACATCAGGATCTTTTCCAATGAGTTGACTCTTCACTGACTGGCCATTGGCTGTCATCAGATAAGCAAGGCAAAAAGTGGAATAATTTGACAAAAGCAGCTCACATTTTCTGTTGGTTTTCACTTTCCAAAAGTGTCTTCACATGTGTCACCTGATTCCCACATGGACAGGGGAGGGAGCCATTATTTCATAGGCGAGGAAGCTGGGATTCAGTCAAGATCATAGGTAGTGTGAAGAGAGGAGCTAGGACTCAACACGAGTTTTTTTTTTAACTCCAGGTCCCAGCTCTCATAAAAGGCAGACATTGCTTTTTGGTTGGTTTTTTTTTTTAGCTTGCTTGCGTGCATGCATGCGTGTGTGCTAAGTCGCTCCAGTCATGTTACAACAGTGAAATAATTCCCATGAGTCAGGCCCTCCTGGATGGTCTTTCCATGAATACACCACATAAACCTCAGAACAACCTTATCAGAAAGTTACTATTAGTATCCTCACTCTATAGATGAGGAAGCTGATATAGAGAGGCTAAGCAACTTCTCCCACATCATACAGCTAGGAAGCTGTGAATTTGGATTGGAACTCAGGCTTTTTGACGTTAGAACTCATGCTTTTAACTGCTACATTCTGCCATTTCATCTTCTACATACACAATCCTTCGAGCAGAGAAAATATGAATTTATTTGACCATTGTCACATGTGGACTGATACTGATCCTAGTCTAGAATTCTGATAATTTGTGTCAACTAAAGGGAATTTTACTGGGCACCTTCTCGGAGTGATACATGGGCTTAGATACTTTGAAATTAGGCAGGAAAGAAGATGAGGTGTGGTTTCTTCATTTGGGGAGGTTACAGTGTCAGCAAATGTGCCACCACATGTCTAGTTTGGCAATTCTACCATGTTAGGGCTTTAAGGAGAAATGCATGGCCCAGTAGATATATTATTGGTCAGCAAATATTCACTCTTCCTGACACCTTCCCCCCAACCCATGGGAAGAGTATACTTCCCTGCCCATGCTGGGTTTGGCCATGTCACCTGCTTTGGCTACCAAAATATTGGCAGATACAGCATGAGCAGAGGCTCTTATTGTGCTTGCAGAGTTTGGCTTGGTCTTTTGCATTTTTTCCACCCACCATGAAAAGAACACATCCCTGGGAGCCTCTTTAGCCTGTCCCCAAATGCAAGACACGGGGACCAGACCCAACTCTGACTTTCAGCCTTGGGTCACGGCTGACTGACTCCACTTGAGTTCAGTTGATCCCAACAGAGCCTCAAATCAGATCTATGAATGAGAGAGAAGTGTTTGTTGTTTAAGTCACTGAGGTTGTTGGAGTTGATATGCAGCGTTATTATGAAAAGAGCTGATGAATCCACATAGGAAATATCACCTGAAAATTCACAAATGTGGTGGGAAATTGTAGTAATCATCTTAGAATAAAAAGTTGACAGGCAATAGCTATCTGTGAATCAAGACAGGTCAGTTCACTGCAGTCCCAGTTAATATCCAGTGTCTTTCCCCTTGGAGCCACACTTTGAAACTACTCTTGGAAGAAGAGAAAACCAGCTGCATATCCATCCTTTTCCTTTTCTTCTTTTATATTAGACTTGTCAGCCATGATGACTGCCGCAGCCATGTAGCACAAAATGCATTGCAGCCACTGGCAGAGGGGCAGACTTAGGCAGCCACGTTCTATGTGTAACCCAACTTCTTCCAGTTACATCTGATTGGACCAAGGGCAGACACCTGACCTAAGAACAGCTGACCCATAGGCTGGCCTGAAAAAAAAGATTAGCTCAGCCAATCAAGTCCCTCCAAAGTTTGAACTAGGAAGTACAGAAACTTACTTGGTTGTTGAAGTAGAGATGCAGAGAAAAATAGAAAAGAAGCAGAGAAGAGGCACAGTGTGCTTAAGGCGTGACTAGACAGCTGCAGGATGAAGATCCAGGAAGCCCTCCTGCAGGGGACCCCATGCTGCCCTCTAGCTCCTCCACCCAGGAAGCTTGGCGCCCAGGCACTTTCTGTTCTGAGAAGTTCCTGAGATGCTCTTTCCATTATTGCTCAACAGGCAGCCTTCCAGACAAGCCCCACACTCACGCAAGCTAACTCAGAAATGTTCTATTCCTTGCACACGTCCCATCCAGCCTAGAAAACCTGCTCAATCCATCCTCCCCCGCATCTTCCTGGCTCTGAGAGAGGAGCGGCAGAAGCAGCCACCTCTCGCTTTATTTTGGTGACCTTCTGTGATCTTGCAATATACAGTTGAAATGCGTAGAGAATCAATTGAAACAAGACACCACCAAGCGTGTCCCTTTCAAAGTGAAAGGCAGAGGTGTTTTGCAGGCTGTTGATTAGCATGCACAGTCACAGACCCAGGCTCGAGAGTCAGTAGTCATGGCAGACAACTTAAAGAAGGTGCCAGGACATGGAGTCCTGAAGGAGGAAGATGCAGAGGCATGGAGGGCAGAAGGGGACACCAGGCTTCAGAGAAATATTGTCTCCTGTGGTTAAAAACACCACTTGTGCATTCAGAGGTGATATTCTAATTTCTTCTGAAAGTAATCATAATAAAGAAGGTTATTAATATGCCCCATTCAAAAAATTGTTTCATCATTTTTAGAAGCAAAATGAATCATTTGTTATTCTCATCATCCCTGAACAATAAAAAGAGAAATTTCAAATGGTTCCATCATATGTTCTTATTCTACACACCTGTGAAGTCAGGGGGCCCTGTGGGCCACAGGCAATAATGGAAGCTATAATCAAGACTTGTGGGAGAGGAGTGTATGGAGCATACAGCCTGGCAGAGTGGCCTGGACATAGCCCCCAAGAAA
This sequence comes from Cervus elaphus, assembly GCF_910594005.1. Classification (NCBI taxonomy): domain Eukaryota; kingdom Metazoa; phylum Chordata; class Mammalia; order Artiodactyla; family Cervidae; genus Cervus; species Cervus elaphus. Next base: position 12,998,176 of record NC_057839.1, on the reverse strand, counting down.
TTATCACTCCAGTGTGGGATATATAAGATGTGAATCTTATTTTTAATAGCAAAAACTGTTTTTTCCCTTGCCAAACATAAATAGATAGCTCAAATAATGCAAAGTAGCCTGAGTAACATAATTTTCTAAATGTAAAAAAGGTTGAGATGGACCTCAAGGGCATAATGGTGAGCTAAAAAAAAAAAGTCGATTTCAAAAGGTTGTATTCTGTACAGTCCCATTTATGTAACATTCTTAAAATGACTAAATTATAGAGATGGAGTACAGATGAGTGATCACCAGAGGTTACAGGGGATATATATAACTATAAAGGGATAGCACAAAGGAGATCTTTACAGTGATGGAATAGCTCTGTATCTTAGCTACAGTTGTAGTTGCACAAAACCATAGTATTTGTCACTCAGTCGTGTCCAAGTTTTTGTGACCCCATGGACTGTAGCCCACCAGGCTCCTCTGTCCATGGGATTCTCCAGGCAAGAATACTGGAGTGGGTGGCCATTTCCTCCTCCAGGGGACCTTCCCAACTGTACATAAAGGAGACTTCATTAATGTGCATTAGAGGATACCCCAGGTTAACCTGTTATAGAAAACTGTCTTTTGAGTCTTTGAATTCTATACCAATTCTATACCTCTGGTTGGCTGATTGTTTGCTTCTTTATTTAGGTTTTAAGGTGAATGACCTGGGGCTATTTGTTTCCATCAACCTGATTGCAAATCTAAAGGCACCGTTGAAATGTGTATTTTTCTTGCTATCCTCAGAAGAGATTGCTGCACATCTACTCTATGATTCTCATTCTTTTCAGCTTACAATACAAATAGCTTATTATTTTTTGCAACCTATGTCTTATAATAAAGCAGTGCTGAAAAATTAAATAGAAGAAAGTTCAGCTGCCATGTAGGCTCTGCAAATGATTTGCTGGTGGTGATTTTTAAGCTTGATTCTAAATAGATTTATGAAGCATGGCACTTGGAAGACGTGGTTCAAATTTTGCTGGGTATCCTGAAATTATAGGCTCACTCTCCCTAAAATTTCAAAAAGCGTAGAGCTTAGGCTCTTCAGGGTATAGCAGTGATAAAAGCTTTCATAGTCATTTCTAAAAAGCAACACTTCATAGTTTTTTCTCTCCAATGGTTCTCTAATATAGTTTTAGAAGGAAGGCAACAGAAAACCAAGAATAAAAATAGCTGAGCTCTCCACAATTGGCCTTCCTGCTTACTTTCCCTGTTCAAAGAAAAGAAGAGACACCATCTTGCAATAGAGGCTTCATAGACAACTGGGCTTCTCCAGTGACAGTTGGCATTTGATGCCCCATATCTCTCGGTTCTTCTTCTTGCCAATGGTCAGACTGGCGATGGTGGTGAAATGGGAGCAGTTAATCTGTAGATGAGGGAGGGCACAAAACTATACATGTGATCAAATGACCTAGAACTGTACACATATTATATAACATCAATTTCCTGGGGTTGATATTGTACTATAGTAATGTCAGATGTAACCACTGGGGAAACTGGGTGATCTCTCCACACAATGTCCTGTGAATATATAATTATTTCAAAGATAGAAGGCTTAATTTTTTCTTTTAAAGAAAACTAACATACTGCAATTAAGAGAGTGAAATTTAAGCCCCACATTGGGGCTTGCCTTATAGCTCAGTTGGTAAAGAATCTGCCTGCACTGCAGGAGACCCTGGTTTGATTCCTGGATTGTGAAGATCTGCTGGAGAAGGGATAGGCTACCCTTTCCAGTATTCTTGGGCTTCCTCTGTGGCTCAGCTGATAAAGAATCTGCCTGCACTGTGGGAGACCTGGGTTGGGAAGATCCCCTGGAGAAGGGAAAGGCTACCCATCCCAGTATTCTGGCCTGGAGAATTCCATGGACTGTATAGTCCATGGGGGTCACAAAGAGTCAGACATGACTTAGCAACCTTCACTTTCTGGGAACATTTTTTTTTTTTTTGCAGTACCTTTATCTGACAAGGGGTCTCATATCTAAATATGAATATGTAAGGAATACCTATAAATAAGTGAGACAAAGAGGATATCCAAATGTCCAATGACCATTTGAAAATGTGTTCAACATGGTTATTCATGAGAAAAATGGAAATTAAAACCACAATAAGATACTACTGCATAAGAATGACTAAAATTAAGAAGACTAACAGTACCTAGTGTCAGAAGGATATAGAGCAGTTAGAATTTTGATGTACTGCAGAAGGGAATGTAAACTGGATAAGCCACTTCCGAAAACTATGGAGGTTGAACTCCCCAGGAAGCAAATTCTGTGATGAATATTAGCATGTAGACAGTTTATTAGGGAGCACTTTTGGAGCCAACACCAGGGAAAGGGGAAGAAGAGGAAGAACAGGAAGGAGCTTTGGGCAGAAAGAAAAGCTGGCCTACAAGGCAGCCTCAGGATAGAAGCTCTAAATCTGGGAAGGATGACCCTTCAGTTATTATGAGGTGGGGCAAGGGACCTCCGCTTTATACCCCTGATCAGTCATTAATCCCTGGAGAAGGGAAAGGCTACCCACTCCAGTGTTCTGACCTGGAGAATTCCACGGACTGTATGGTCCACGGTGTTGCAGAGTTGCACATGACTGAGCGACTTTGACTTCACTTCACTTCAGTCATCAATGACTGATAAGTCACTGGATGTGGGCTGGCTTGAGAAGGATGTGTGACCTTGTGTGACCTTGGGAGGAAGGGGGTGTCCCTTTCCTCATCCAAGGCAATCCCTGAAGGGGGTTGACCTCCAGCTGCACACCCAACAGCTAGGAAAATAGTCCTTCAGCTCTGAAGGGGGATCTGAGGGGCACATCATAGCTTCACCACAGTCCACTGCTTGCACTGCTTGGATTCATTTTATAAAGTTTTAATTCATTTCATAAACTCTCCAGAATTCTGATGGACTTCATTTTGCACAAACTGTAGTCTCTGCTGTTTCAGCTGGGACAGATACCTTCCTCATATCCTACACCCAGTCTTCCTTTCACTCTCGGTTATCCCCTCTGCTAGTCTCAGGGGCTTATCTGAAGCTATCATGCAGACCTTCAAGGTTAGGTTCCAAGAAGGTCTGCATCATACCTTTTAGAATTAACACCCAAAAAAGCTGTCCTTTTCATTATAGGGGACTGGAATGCAAAAGTAGGAAGTCAAGAAACACCTGGAGTGACAGGCAACTTTGGCCTTGGAGTACGGAATGAAGCAGAGCAAAGGCTAATAGAGTTTTGCCAAGAGAATGCACTGCTCATAGCAAACACCCTCTTCCAACAACACAAGAGAAGACTCTACACATGGACATCACCAGAGGTCAACACCAAAATCAGATTGATTATATTCTTTGCAGCCAAAGATGGAGAAGCTCTATACAGTCAGCAAAAACAAGACCAGGAGCTGATTGTGGCTCAGATCATGAACTCCTTATTGCCAAATTCAGACTTAAACTGAAGAAAGTAGGGATAACCACTAGACCATTTAGGTATGACCTAAATCAAATCCCATATGACTATACAGTGGAAGTGAGAAATAGATTTAAGGGACTAGATCTGATAGAGAGCCTGATGAACTATGGACAGAAGTTTGTGACATTGTACAGGAGACAGGGATCAAGACCATCCTCGTGGAAAAGAAATGCAAAAAGGCAAAATGGTTGTCTGAGGAGGCCTTACAAATAGCTGTGAAATGAAGAGAAGCAAAAAGCAAAGGAGAAAAGGAAAGATATTCCCATTTGAATGCAGAGTTCCAAAGAATAGCCAGGAGAGATAAGAAAGCCTTCCTCAGAGATCAATGCAAAGAAATAGAGGGAAACAACAGAATGGGAAAGACTAGAGATCTCTTCAAGAAAATTAGAGATAACCAAGGGAACATTTCACACAAAGATGGGTTCGATAAAGGATAGAAATGGTATAGACCTAACAGAAGCAGAAGATATTAAGAAGAGGTGGCAAGAATACACAGAAGAACTGTACAAAAAAGGTCTTCATGACCCAGATAATCCAATGGTGTGATCATTCACCTAGAGCCAGACATCCTGGAATGTGAAGTCAAGTGGGCCTTAGAAAGCATCACTATGAACAAAGCTAGTGGAGGTGATGGAATTCCAGTTGAGCTATTTCAAATCCTGAAAGATGATGCTGTGAAAGTGCTGCACTCAACATACCAGCAAATTTGGAAAACTCAGCAGTGGCCACAGGACTGGAAAAGGTCACTTTTCATTCCAATCCCTAAGAAAGGCAATCCGAAAGAATGCTCAAACTACTGCACAATTGCACTCATCTCACACGCTAGTAAAGTAATGCTCAAAATTCTCCAAACCAGGCTTCAGCAATACGTGAACCGAGAACTTCCAGATGTTCAAGTTGGTTTTAGAAAAGGCAGAGGAACCAGAGATCAAATTGCCAACATCTGCTGGATCATCGAAAAAGCAAGGGAGTTCCAGAAAAACATCTATTTCTGCTTTATTGACTATGCCAAAGCCTTCAACTGTGTGGATCACAATAAACTGTGGAAAATTCTGAAGGAGATGGGAATACCAGACCACCTGACCTGCCTCTTGAGAAACCTGTATGCAGGTCAGGAAGCAACAGCTAGAACTGGACATGGAACAACAGATTGGTTCCAAGTAGGAAAAGGAGTATGTCAAGGCTGTATATTGTTACCCTGCTTATTTAACTTATATGCAGAGTACATCATGAGAAACGCTGGACTGGAAGAAGCACAAGCTGGAATCAAGATTGCCAGGAGAAATATCAATAACCTCAGATATGCAGATGACACCACCCTTATGGCAGAAAGTGAAGAGGAACTGAAAAGCCTCTTGATGAAAGTGAAAGAGGAGAGTGAAAAAGTTGGCTTAAAGCTCAACATTCAGAAAACTAAGATCATGGCATCTGGTCACATCATCTTATGGGAAATAGATGGGGAGACAGTGGAAACAGTGTCAGACTTTATTTTTTTGGGTTTCAAAATCACTGCAGATGGTGATTGCAGCCATGAAATTAAAAGACGCTTACTCCTTGGAAGGAAAGTTATGACCAACCTGTATAGCATATTAAAAAGCAAAGACATTACTTTGCCAACAAAGGTCCATCTAGTCAAGGCTGTGGTTTTTCCAGTGGTCATGTATGGATGTGAGAGTTGGACTGTGAAGAAAGCTGAGCGCCGAAAAATTGATGCTTTTGAACTGTGGTGTTCGAGAAGACTCTTGAGAGTCCCTTGGAGTGCCAGGAGACCAAACCAGTCCAAGCTAAAGGAAATCAGTGCTGGGTGTTCATTGGAAGGACTGATGCTGAAGCTGAAACTCCAGTACTTTGGCCACCTCATGCGAAGAGTTGAACCACTGGAAAAGACCCTGATGCTGGGAGGGATTGGGGGCAGGAGGAGAAGGGGCCAACAGAGGATGAGATGGCTGGATGGCATCACTGACTCAATGGACATGAGTTTGAGTAAACTCCAGGAGTTGGTGATAGACAGGGAGGCCTGGCATGCTGTGATTCATGGGGTTGCAAAGAGTCGTACACGACTGAGGGACTGAACTGAACTGAACTGAACTGATGATGCAGACCTTCACTCCTGAGTCCTGGTTACCACTCCCTTCTCAGGCTATGGTCACCGCACTCATCATTTTACCACTAAAATTGGGCACGGGGTATCAAGAGGCACCAAATGGATTGCCTGCATGTCAAATATATTCCTCTCTGCCCTCCTCCTGATGACCTGGGACAGTTGTTTCTCCCAGAATAGTGATTCCTTACTCACCAGTTGCTCTCTTTGGAGAAGGAGCATACAGTGCCCAGGCAGCAGCCCTAGTTCACTGGTTCTCTTGACGTGTCCCCTCATGGAAGGGCTCCATAACCTCTAAACCTGCAGAGCCCAGAGCCAGAGGGAAGTAGAGCACAAAGTCTCTCAGTGCATCACTGGGAGTCATGTTCCATGAGACCTTTCCTCCTTCCAGTCCTTGGTTCCTGCACCAATGTATTCAATCTACTGGGGACACAGCACCATATAAAAGTCACTGATTCAGAGCATACATTGTGTCCTAAAGGATGACATCGCATCGTTGCAAGGTACCATTTCCAAATTTGCACTTTAGCTCTTCCTCCAGTAAATCTTCCATCACTCTATCAGGCTAGCTGCTTTTGAGTTGAACGGCATTTGATATAATCAGGTGGATCCCACTCACACAGATTCTCTGCTGTATAGTGATGACTTACTCTGTAAAACTTTGGTAGTAGAGTTGGCTTAGACTCTGTGGGCAGGAAAGAAAAACCCATATCTGAGTATGTATCTGCTATTGTCAGTGAAGTGCTTCCCCTTCCCGGAGGGCAGAGGTCCAATGTAATAAACCTGCCACCAAGTGACTGACCTGTTTGAGGGATGGTGCCATATCAGGGACATATCCTTGGTCCCTGAGCCTAACAGGTTGGACATTCAACAGCAGCATGGGCAAGGTCAGCCTTTGTAAGTGGGAGAGATGCTGTTGGTACCATACAGTCTTCATCCTACCATGATTACTGTATTCATACATCCATTGAACTGGCGCTGGCATGGCCAATGTTATTAACATGAAGTCTCCCTGTTCCAAGCTCATTCCCATGTCTATCCACATCCCTCTGCCCTCTACTTCTTCTTTGTCCCTGACCTTCCCATCTGTCTCTTCCCACACCTTTGATCTGTTGGCTATGCCATCGGCCACTGCCCGTGGGTCTCTGTAAGTTCTAACTTCTGAGTGTTTCTCTTGTCACATGAAGTAGATGGCCAGATTCACTACCAGGCTCTGCTCTTTGAGAGGATTTTCCCTCACAACTATCTTCAGGTTCACCCATATTTGGCTTAGACCCACATCCAAACCTGGGCTTCCTGGGTGGCGCTAGTGGTAAAGAACCTGCTTGCCAATGCTGGAGACGTAAGAGAGGCGAGTTCAAACCTTGGGTTGGGAAGATCCCCTGGAGGAGGGCATGATAACCCACTCCAGTATTCTTGCCTGGAGACTCCCATGGACAGAGGAGCCTGATGGCCTACAACCCATAGGTTGCAGAGTCAGACACGACTGAAGCGGCTTAGCACACACGCATGCACGCATGTACATCCAAACCCACCCATCTATGAACTTGGGCTCCTTTTCTCTTTGTTACCTGGTCATAACAGGTCCCCCACGTGGCCACAGGTATGAGCTGGAGGAAAAGCACTCTTCAGCTGCAGCCGTTTCCAAGGAGGGCTGACAGCTGGCCCTCGTCCCAGCAGCCAGGAGGAATGTCTTGGAGGAGAATGAAGGATGTGCTGTAGAGTCCAACAAAATTATCAACTGCGGCTAAAGATATACCTACCTTATCACCCAGACATTCCTCTCTTAGGTAAACATGGAAGAGAAATGAGTGCCTTTGTCCAACAACAACAAAGAAAGATATAACAATTTTCATAGCAGCTTTATTTCTAACAGCCCCAAGCTTGAAACAACACAAATGTCTGTGAGCAGGGGAGAAGATAAATGAATTAGGAGCATCGTCACACAATGGAAGAGGAAACCACAATATGGAAGAACAAACTGCTGATGGGTACAAGAATGTGGTTGAAACTTACATTATGTTGAGTGAAAGAGCCAGAACCCAAAGAGCATATACAGCCTGATTTCATTTCTGTAATTTATCAAGAACAGGCAAAACTCACTTATGCTGTTAGAAGTAAGAATAGTTTTTCATTCAGGCAGAGGTTGGTGGGTATTGCCTGGGAACTTTCTGAGGTAGTGGGAATATTTTGTATCTTGATCTGGAGATTGGTTACACTGAAATAGATATGTGCATGTAAAAATTCATGAAGCTATGCAGGTGAGATTTGTTTGTGTCCTTCACACATTACACTTTTTATGTATTTTATACTTCAGTTTTTAAAAACCGAAAATAAGTAACATATGCAAGTGAAACAAGAAAATAAAAGTGTACAATAAAAAAGATATATTATGACACCTTGGCTATGACCTTCTTAGCCATTTCTTAATAGGCAGAGCCTCAGGGCAGAAACACTGTGTAAATTCCACTTTGCCATCAATGTATTACATAGAATTACAGTGTTGTGGAGTTACCTGATGTGGTTCTTTTTTTGATCTTGGGGTTCCTGCTCAACTGCCCTTTCTAACTGCAGCGGTGTCTTCTCTCTGACCTTCCTGGAATAATTTCCATTTCTGGAGCAAACTGCACTCTGCAAAACATAAACATGCTCCAGTTCCTTTCCCTCCACTTCTAAATCTTCTCCTGTGGCTGGCGTCCTCTGTCTTTTCTGTTGGAAGCATTTGATGTCACTATTCCTCAGCTATTTTCAATTACCCTGTCACTTCCCTTTCCCCATCCCCCAAGGCTTTCTGTGTGTGAATGATTTAGCAAGACTCAGCAATCAGATATTTAAAGGGACCAGCTTTTTTCTTCTACAAAAAATTAAGCCCAGTTAATACCACGATAGGAATTCTGCACAGCCTTGTTCCCATGGTGAATATGTCAGGCAATGATTTATCTGTTGGGGGTAGACAGGTGTGATGGAAGCATTCTATCCAAGTTATTTAACCATTTTCTTCATCTATAAAATAGAGAATTGATGAGAGGTAATAGGATTGCTGTGAAAATTATGCCACTAGGTATCAGACTCTAAAACAGTTTCTGACAGTGGTGAGTACCTTAATGAGAATTCTGATCCGAACCATGATGCTCATTGAGCATGTGCACAACACTCCCATGGAAACCGACAACAGCAGGAAAATGTCTCCGGTGTAAGTAAATGCACCTCACTTGAGAAGGACGAGTCCTAAATGGGAAATGGTCTCCTGTTGTTAACAGGCAAAACAGAATGATTTAAGTTATATGAAGAGAATTCCTTTAAAGACTGAGCTGAATTAATTATTAAAGATGTACATGATGAGAAGGCAGGATAATATCTAGGAGTTTTAAATTATTTACACTTTATTGCCCTCAGTCGATGGGTGTCTGACATGCCTCATCTTCTACTGGGGGATTCTGCAGAATGCTCTGGACCCAGAATATTTCCTGATAATGTAGTTTCCTGAGAAGATCTTGAAGCATCTTACTCATTTGAAATAATCAGAGTGCCTTAAATTCCCTGTCATAAAATGATTCTGCTTTGGGGAATACCTTCTCTCAGTTTGCAGATTGTATCTTCAGTGTTAAGATGTGTGAAATGGAAGTGCTGTTTGCAAGGGACATGTTAGTTCTGAACATACAATCAACTCTCTCCCATTTCTGAAAATCTTGATGTGATGATAAAAATAATGTGAAGAAGACATCCCTTTCCAGACGTGCCTTACTGTTGCTTCTGCTTCTGTTATCTCCTGGTGCCTTGGCATTCCAAATAATTCTAATACACCTAAGTAATTTATTGTGGTGATGAAAGTTAACCAGATATTAGTTGTCATGGGATCTCTTGAGCACCCCAGATTCCCAACCTTGCTCTGCCTTCCCCAGGATAAATGATGTCTCAGATAGGTTGTAGAAAAATCCAATACATCCATTATTTATTACATCAATTTTCCTCAATGTGCAGAGTCCTGGTTGTAAGAAATAGCCTAAAGCTAGGATTTGGGGTGGATGTGGGGTGGTGAACCTGGCAGAGAAGGATGCAGCAAGGTTAAACTGGGTTTCACTTTGATCATTGTCTACTGATAAAAAAGGTTTCTACTCTAAGAATCTCTATGTCAACATGCTTACCTTGGTTGGTATCCCTTGGATTAAGGAAGAAACTAGGAATTTGATAGAGTTGATTAAAAACCCTAATCAGGGGCCAACCATAGCACGCACTTACCCTCTTTTTGTAATCCTACCATCATCTCTGAGCCTCTAACTTCTTAACATTTGGGCCAGCTACAATTGTGCTGACGGATTCTAACAGGGTCTTTGGATTATTATAAAATATAAGAGGAAAGGCCAAAAGTTCTCAGTCCTCACACTCAGGCGTGCCTGGTAAGGCTTGGGAACCCAAACACCATCTTCCTTCCCTTCAGGGGGTTTGAACAGCCAGGAAGCTGAGGAGTGGCTCTGCTTGGGCAGGTCTCGGCAATGCTCTGGATATGATGTGTCTGTTCCCTGGAATGGGGTGGGGTCCAGAAGCTGATTGATTGAGATGATTGAGATGCTCTGAGATAGTTCTTCTATCTCGGCTGCAATCTGTTGTTTTGTATTAATTCCCCGGCTCTCAGGGAGATCTTTATTCAAATGAATTAATTGAAAAGAACATCCCCAGATTAATTAGAGCAGGTGGTTTTTACTGTTCCTCTAAGTCAGAATGGTGGCTCTCGTTCTCCTTGAGCGACCCCACTCCTGACCCCTGTGGGGCCATAACTGGGTCCCGGCATTTCCCACCTTCTCCCTGTCCTCTCCTCATGTTTGGTTTGCTTTCCAGATCCTCTGCGTTTCTTTTCACAAGATCTCTGGCTGTTCTTAATTCTATATTCCGGTCAAGGACAATTCCTGACCTGCTACTGTTGCTCTTTATGGGAGCTCTGGTTGTGGCCTCACCAGGACAGAGGCCCTTGGCTCCAGTTGACCAACAAGCCGGCTGATCCCTTCATGTCCCTGAAGGTCTTTTCATAAGCTTCAGTGTCCCCTCTCCTCAGAGACCTTAGGAAATCTGCTGTACCTTTGCCCTCATTCTCGGATGGTGTATTAAATCTGTAGGGGTGTTTTCTGGCTAAATCTCAGCCTTTTTCCTTTCCCCCATACTAGGAGGAAACTTTTTTCTTCGGGAAGAGGCCTCCTGGTTGCTCCCCACCCCCAATTTTCTTCCTTCCCTGAGTTCCTGTCCAGAGCAGAATTGAAACTTGTCTGCAAGTGTGTTGGTAGGTCTCTGGGGAAAGAGCAGGCAGGACCTGGGGCCGAACAATTACCAGTCCTTGCTTAATGAGTATGGCACCAGGAGAAGGGGCTTGGCCAGGTGAGGAGGGAAGGTGTCCCGTCCCTGGTTTGTTTTTGTCCTGTCTAAAAACTGCAGCTCTGCATCCCACTGACACCAGGGTAGCCCTGTCTTCCCGGACACCAAGTCAGAGTAACCCTCCTTTACTGTTGGCCACCACGATGGCTAATACACTAACATGTGGCTACTTATTATGTGCTAAGCATGATACAGTATTTTTCAAATTTTTATTTGTTCATTTACTTTCGGCCGTGCTGTCTGCATTGCCACTCAGACTTTTCCCTAACTGCGGAGCGTGAGTGGGGAGGGGGCCACCCTCTTGTTGCACCAGCTTCTCACTGCAGTGTCTCCTCTTGTTGAAGGGCACGGGCTCGAGGTGCTCAGGCTTCAGTCCTTGCAGCACACGGGCTCGGCAGTTGCAGCTCCTGGGCTCCAGAGCACAGGCTCAGAAGTGGTGCAAGGGCTTAGTTGCTCCGTGGCTTGTGGGATCTTCCCAGATGGGAGATTGAACCTACGTCTCCTGCATTGGCATGCGGATTCTTTACTACTGAGCCACCAGGGAAAGCCCTTGGCGCCTTATTTTATTTCATCTTGGCTCTGAAGCAGTTCTGAGCAGTAGATCCTGTCGTTCTCCCAGTTTTCCAGATGGGGACACTGAGTCCCAATGCAGGGGAGGTGGTAGGGCTCCGCTTGAACTCAGCTCTGCCCCCAGAGCTGGAAGGCTTGCCCTGGCCCCCGCGTGAACCCAGTCCCTCCCGCTTGTGACGGCCCTGCCATCTTCCCTGTTGTCAGATTGTTTGGGAAGCTGCAGCAGCTCTCTCAAGTGGAGGGGACACTGTGAGTAATCGCCGCTGACAGGCACGGGCGAAACCGCGGTGTGTCCTGCCGTGTCAGACCGATCCTTGTTCTCTACATGAAAGCCCCGGCTCCCTGTCACTCTGGGCCACTGTCACTTTGGTGCGGCCAGTTTGGGCTCAGTTTTGAGTGTTTTCATTTCCTTTCTTCCCCAGAGAGAATCAGATCCAGCCTTCCTGCCCCGTCCCCGTTTGAAGTCACTCTTCCTGCCGTAAGTGTTGGACCAGTCAGGGCTGAAGCGGCCGGAGCCGTCTCTTGCTTCTCTTGCTGTCTTGCGTCTCTTGGCTGTTATCTGTGCTTGTGAAGCCCCTTGGACACACTTTCCCTTCCTACAAGATTGTAGCTGACCTTCTGGTGCCTCTCCTAGGCCAGTAGTCTCTGGCACATTGTGGACAGCCAATAAATGTTTGTTGAATGAATGAATGAGGCTTTCAGTATGTCTGTAGGGTTATGGCCTTCTGACAGAACTGCTGTTATGATCCCCTTGGGAAGGAGCTGCGTGCTTAATTTCAGGCTAGAAGGATTGTGGCAACTATATTGCATTGACTTCTGTCTCTTTCCATAGCTTCAGCTTTAGCCCAACCCCCTCGCATGCCTGCCAAAGACAAGCCCACACACTTAAACACACACTATCTAGGTGAGAGGCAGCCTGGTATGAGGCTATTCCTACCTCAGTCCAGCATTTCCACTGAGGGACTTGGAAGGAAGCTGACTGTCGTCCTTCTGTTTTGGTGGAGTCAGCGTGACATCATCATGTCCATCCCAAGGCTTTGGGCAAGAGCGTTTAGGTGGGGCACATCGGGCTTCCCTTGTGGCTCAGCTGGTAAAGAATCTTCCTGCAATGGGGAGACCTGGGTTTGATCCCTGGGTTGAGAAGATCCCCTGGAGAAGGGAAAGGCTACCCACTCCAGTATTCTGACCTGGAGAATTCCATGGACTGTCCATGGGACAGCAAAGAGTTGGACACAACTCAGCAACTTTCACTTTCACATCAGATGCTGTATTCTTGAGATATAAAACATCAATTTCCAACTCTGGAGGGGAGAACAAGGCCTTATCAAGACTGCCTGGCAGAGCATGATATTTATACACCCACCTGGCTTATCACCGATGAGAATGTTATCTTCACTGAGAGAGGCTTTTTAAAGATTCCTCTGTTAATATTTGCTTCATCATTTCAAAAGTCTCTAGCTAGACCTGATCAGACAGTTATTTCTGGCTGGGTACAAATTCCATTTTCAGAATATTGCTTGGCTCTTTGTTCCTTTCCCCTCCGTGCTATCCACCCCCTAGCCTGACTCATCTCTTCTAGAACCTTCTCTGTCCTTCCCCAAACCACTGGGAGTGATTTACTAAGTGCATTTCCCAGCCAGCTCCCAGATGCAGGCTACAAAGACCAATTTACAGGAACAAAATGTCCCCAAGTTATCACTGGGTCATGGTCCAAAATTCATTTGAGAATCAACTCTTGGATTTAACAATGTTTCCTTTTTTTCTTGTAGATACATTGGTGGTTCTAGGTGGGAGTGGAGAGCAACTCAAGATATTCCTCTGAAGCCCTTTTATCCAGAATGAAGCTGAATTATAATGCAAATTAGGGGTCTAGGAACAGAGTATCTGTGTGGTACATGAGAGGTGTATACAGAAGAGTGGGGGGATGGGAAGAGAAATGAGAGTGGAAGGGGGATTTTATTCACCCTCCATTTTTAATATAGTTCTAGTCCTGGGCTATGGTTCATAATAATCAGGTCTTATGCAGACAGTTTCTTGTGGCCTTAGAGCCAAAAAGGGTTAGAGTTTAGGATCTGACCTCTATTAAACAAACTTATACCAGCTTGATGTACCAACCAGAAGAGCATTACTGGCTATGAAGTCCCTGGGCAAGCATGTTGCTACCAGTTTCCTCCTTGTTGCAAATCTGCAAAGGAAGCTAGAGAGCAATCAGCAAGCTATGTGGTGAGCCTCACTTAGAGCAGGGCATCAGCTGTCGCAGGGCCGGGCAGGACATCTTTAGGCTCCACTCTTCTCTCCTTTGGTTATAGCATGCATAATAGAAACTCAGGGCTTTCTTCTTTTATTCTCCCTTTCTTAAACCTGCAGATCCTTTGTGGTTTCTTCAATTAGATTAACCAAATCTGATTTCCCAGTAGGACTGCTTTCTTATAACTGATGTAGTATTACTCTCTGTTCTGATCGAACAATTGGGTTGTGGTTTAACTAGCAGGAAACAATGTTATCAGAGATCACTTCAATTTAAGGTTTCTAACCCTTCAACTATGTTCCAACTATATATTCAACTACAGCATCACTATTTTATGTGTGTATGGGAGGGAGAGGAAATGGGGAGGGCAAAATTAGTCCACATTCTTCCATAAAATCCTCAAAATCCAGAAGTATTTGCTGCTCCAAATTCTTTTTAGAAGTAGCAGGAATACAAAGTAGAACAAAAGACATGAAGAAATAGAGAGTCATTTGTTAACTTTCACCCTTAATTGGAACTTCCCTTTGCTTGCATCAAATGAAAGACAAGTGGACATGCTTTATTAGTAGTTTATACTAATGTGTAAATGACTACTAACATCTCTAATAACATCCTAGGAGTTTTTGTTTTTTTAAAAAGAGGATGTATATATATCTTTAACCAGTAGAATTTCAGACAGTATAAGAAGCTATTTCCCTCAGTAGAAAACTCTGGGGAGTGTTGTGGGAAAGACTTCAGATTCAGGCTGGTCTTTTGCTTTGTAGTTCAGCTTCCCTCAGTTAGTTATCACATCTTCTCTTCTTTCTGAACACCAGTCTCAGAGATTTGCAAGGCTTCACTGTTTATCACAAACATTTCCCTGGCAGTACTATCAGGACCTCTAGATGTGGGTGTGAGAGAGGGACCAGGCTGCTCAGGGGAGAGTGAGGGCAAGTGTCGGCATATTTGTCCAGTGGGAGGCCCTTCTACTAGCTTAACTTGAATTTTCATCCATTTCTGTTGCTCAAGTCTCTCATCTCTTTCCAAAGGCACTGTTTCATTTTTTGGTATTGCTTTTTAAAAGGAGCTTGACACCTTGACAATGTAAGCATTTTCCTTATGCTTTTCTGAGATCATTCATGTTTTGTTTATTCTTATTCCTTTTTCCTAGCTCACCTAGCCATGATTCCCAGGATCCCACGGTATCAGGATCTTCTTGTTTCCTAGCAACTCAGTTTGATGCTGACTTTGCTGGGTTAGTTTCCTCCACTTTCGCTAGCTTTGAATTTCTCCTCCAGCTTGGGAAGAACTATTCTACCATCTGTATGAATATTTACATGCCCCACCCTCAGCTCCACAACCTCCGTGAACTCTGACCCTCATTGCTGGGTACTGCAAGAGGCCCTCGGTGGCTGCTCCCGATCAACAGAGAGATGAATTGAACAGTATCTCTACTGGATGATTTGAGGACATCGTGTGCCCTGCATCTAGATGAATGCCTAACTCTGGATCTAGGTGAAGAATAGTGGTCCTTAGCTATGGTAGGGCTGGAAAATGCTATAGGACAGGCTTTTGGTTTTGTTTTTTTAAAGCGTCACGTTGATTACTGTCACAATACAAGCATCTTGCTTGTGAGAATTGGCCAGAATGACCTCTGAGGGCCTCTGCTGTCCTTTCATTCTATGAATCTTGGTCTCAAACAAAGTGAGTCAGATGGGGACAGCAGTGCCTGGGACCACTGGGTACACCTGGGATGTATTTCACAGGAGAGCTTATCATCCTCTTTCAGAGAGCAACTGCCTTTTCCTCATAAAGACTCTCTTGCCTTAAAGAGATTCTTTGTCATCAGTTTCTAAGAATCTCAGTGACCTACTTAAACATTCAATGGATTGGCCCCAGGAATTATAAAAAAAACAACAACAACAATCATTTTACTTTTTGCCTGAAAGTTTACGAAACCAATACTGTCAGTACCAGGAAGCTGAACATGCTTCCATATGCATGATTACTCCTGTCAAATCAAATACTGAGTACCTACAGTGTGCATCAACCTGTGCTAGGCCTCAGGGACACTGCAGTGAAGAAAGACCCACATCTGCTCGGCTGGATCTTCAGGGAAAAAGAAAATCATGGTACTTTTTCCTGAAACATAGAAGACCAAGCTTTCCCAGTGGCCCGTGCTGTATTTTATGTGCTGTAGGTGTATATACAGAGTCTCGTCTGATTTCTCCTACTAGACTGTAAATTCCTTGAGGGCATGAGCAGCTTCATATTGGTGCCCTTCCTCAGACCCCTAGGCTATGCTTTCCTGATGCCAGCCTCCTAGCCCTGTGACGTTCTCCTCCCATCAGTATAACAGCTGAATGCCACCCTCCTATCCACACCCTTGCCTTACCCAGACGCCAGCCCTAAAGGAAGCTACAATCATGGGCCTCCATTAACACTGTTCCTACCTGGGTCTACACAGCCCAGTGTGACCTGTTTCCAGCCTTGGCTCTGCCGCCTGCCCCCACTTCTGCTTGCTCACAACCTCAGCCACACCAGCGTGCCCCCACCCTGCCCTTCTCTCAGCCCGGAGTGCCCTCCCCAGACTGTCCAGTGGACTCTGCTGAATCACCGGGGTCTCTGCCCACTGCTGCCTCCTCAAAGAGGTGTTGCCTGACCATCTGATCACTGTCCACTCAGCCTGCCCTGCTCTTCTTCATAGCACTTATCATTCCCGATGTGTTAGGTTGTTTCATTTTTAATACCCGTTTGTCAATATCTGAATGCCAGCTTCACTTGTGAGGGCTCTTGTCTGGTCCAGCCCTAGAGCCCTAGCACATAGCCTGTGCTGGGCATAACATGGGTCCTCAGAAATGTTTGTTAGATAAATGAGTCTCCACTTGACAGAGGATGATACTGAAGCTTAGAAAGATTAAGTGACTTATTCAAGGCCACACAGCTAGGAAATGTCAGAGATGGGATTTGAACCCATGTCATCTGATGCCAAAGTCCGTATTCTTAAAACTCTGCATGCGTGTTTATCTTTCATTCTTCTCACAGAGTGCTCAGATTCTCTTTGACAAGGACTATTTGGTTTCTATCTTCCATCTATTCCTAAATGTCAAAGAGTCTGACACATGGAGGGGATTTTTATAAATGTCAGATGAAAAATATACAGTCAGCTAATGGATGACTGCTTGAATGGGCAGAGAGAGGCATGTTCAAATGAAGTCACAGTGAGACAGAAACTTGAGGGCCTGAGGAACATACTGGGAATAGGAAAGTACTATTCAGCAGAATTATAGTGCCTATGAGAATGGCTAGCTTATCACCAGGGTAGTTTAGGCAGTGAAAAATATAGTCTATTGAGCAAGTATAATCATTGCAGCAGCTGGAGCCATTGTCCCATACCTTGCTAACAGTACACATGCAGGTTTAAATGCCTGAAAGGTTTTGCTAATCTTCCAAAGACTTCATTACGATGCACTGGAGCCATGGTTAGAAATGTGCTAGTCTTGAAAACAAGGACAGGTGGCAAGTTGATAGCCCTGTAAAATAGCCATGAGACTTAATACTGGTTCTGAACATCTACCAGACAACAGGTGCAGCATTAAGTTTACTGAGAGAGTTGGATGTTAATGATCCCAGTGAATTTGGAGGTGCCTGTCCCACAGCAAAGATTTATTCGCTTACTCCAGTGTAGAACTCTAGACTCTCAAGGGTAAATGATAGTCTGGTAGAAAGCAGTGGTAGAAAAGCCAATTGTTCTATGTTTTAGAATTGATCCCCTTCTTCCTTTTAATATGTTGGTTCCTTTGCATAGTTCTCCTGCTTGTCTCAGTGGAGGATGCGGGAAGGAGAGGCAACCAGAGCCCTCCCTTGCAGTTGGCCCATGAGAGTCAAGACAGTCACATCCCCCCAGCTGGCTAGAGGGGCATCCACTCTTGTGTGGTAGCATTAGGGTAGTGGGGAGTGAGACGCACCTCTCCCCTTTCCACCACGGACATGTGGTCGCTTCTGATGCATCCCTTTCGTAGGGTCCTTCTTTCCCACCCATTTCATACGTCGTCTTTCGTCCTCACTCCTCATCATGTCACCTTGCCCTTCTCTCGTTAGCTCTGCATCAAAGAAAACGTGCCGCTCCTCTGGCGGGCATTATACTGGGGAAGCAATATTTCAGAGCTTAACTACTTCTCTCTCGAATAGTGCTTTCTAAACTACATTGATGTGCTGCCCAGCCTTTTGAACCATTTTTCTTTCTGTGGGAAGATGCAGCCAAGCTCCGGCTAGGAGATGACAAAGATGGAAGCAGCCGTGTTCTTTCTGCTCATCCAGAACCTCCTTGGAGCCCTGATTGCCCCGCTCTAAAGTCTCCTGGGTGGCAAGAGGCAGGAGCCGTTGCCCTGACACCAGAGGCCTCTGTGAGCACGGCTAGACCTGCAGTGAGAAGGGTGGGCTTTCCTTGGTGGTTTGTACTTTGTCCTTCACATGTAAGAATTAATTCTCTATGCTGAATATTTAAGACTTTTTCCTAAATTGTCTTCTAAAAAAATCTCTTCATTATACCATGTACATTTTAGTCTTTTTTCCGTGTGGAATTGATTTCCGTGTATGATATGAAGTAGGAATCCAATTTCATTTTTCTATATGGAAAACTGTCTAACCTACATTTATTACATAGCTCATCCTTACCTTGCTGATGTGTAATGCCTGTTGTTATAAATCCCAGTTTCCATATACACACAAGTCTGTTTGGAGGGTCTCTGGGCTGTCCTAGCCATCTTTTTGTCTATTCCTATACCCGTGCCTTGGAGAAGGCAATGGCACCCCACTCCAGTGCTCTTGCCTGGAAAATCCCATGGGTGGAGGAGCCTGGTGGGCTGCTGTCCATGGGGTCGCTAAGTGTCGGACACGACTGAGCAACTTCACTTTCACTTTTCACTTTCATGCATCGGAGAAGGCAATGGCAACCCACTCCAGTGTTCTTGCCTGGAGAATCCCAGGGACGGGGGAGCCTGGTGGGCTGCCGTCTACGGGGTCGCACAGAGTCGGACACGACTGAAGTGACTTAGCAGCAGCAGCAGCATACCCGTGCCTTGCTGTCTTAATGTGTATACCTTTATCATAAATCTTTCTAGGGGTTAGTATCTCCCTGCCCCACCCTGTTTTTCTTCAGAAGCATTATTCTTTGTTCTCTGAATATGAACACACACGCACAGACACACACACACAGCTTGTAGAGTTTCATGAAACACTCGGGGGTTTGATGGGACTTGCATTAATTTTACAGATACTTTTTTTTTTAATGCGAATGAAGTCCTTTATTATATTGAGTCTTTCTATCCAGTAACATGGAATATTGCTTTCTTTATCTAGCTCTTCTCTTTCAGTAAATTTTACAAATAATTTTATTTATTTATTTTAAATATTGTTTGTTTTTGGCTGTGCTGGGCCTTCATTGCTGGGAGGGCTTTTCTCATGTGGCGAGCGGGGACTGCTCCCTAGTCACGGTGCTTGGCCTTCTCGGAGTGCTGGCTTCTCTCGTCCGGGAGCAGGGGCTCCAGGGCGCACGGGCTTCAGCAGTTGCGGCAGTGGGCTCAGTAGTTGCGGCTCCTGGGCTGCAGCGCGCAGGCTCGGTAGTTGCGGCACACGGGGGTTGGTTAGCTGAGCCACAGAACCTGGGATCTTCCCGGACCAGGGATAAAACCCAGGTCTTCTGCACTGGCAGGCAGATTCTTCACCTGGGAGCCACCAAGGAAGCCCAGTAAATTTTTATAATTATCATTTTTGTTTCCAAAAAGGGCATATACATCTGTATTTGAATTTCTTTCTGGGAATTCTTTTGTTGCTGTTGTTATTGTAAATAGCATCCTTACATAAGTTACATTTTTAATTTTGTCTGGTATATAGAAATTCTGTTGATTTTTTAATAATGATTTTGTATATAGCAGCTTTGCTACTAATTCTAATAATTTATCTACAGATTCTCCGGGTTTCTTTGTGAACAATTACAGCACTGATATATAGTGACCGTTACGTATTCTTTTCAAATCCTTTTACATTTTTTTCCATCTGCATGGATAAGATCCCCAGTATGTGAAAAGGAGTAATGAAAGCAGATCTTCATGATCTTAAGCATTTTATCATTAAGTATGTTGTTTACTGTAACGTATGTTTAGGAAGTTTCTTTTTATATTTTATCAAATGCTCTTTCTGCATTTTCATCTCCTGTGATGATCATATGTGTTTACTCATAATTTATTATTATGATGGATTACACTGGCCAACTTTTTAAAGCTTAAACCAAGCATATAATCCTGGGACACCCAACTTGGTCATGATGTTTTCTCTTTCTTTACACTTTGCTGAATTCACTTTGGTAATATTTAACTTAGGATTTTTACATCTACTTTTATCAGTTCTATTGGCCTGCCTGCTTCCTTCTTCTCTTCTTGTTTATATATATTATCGTGATAAGTCTAGACTCAAAGAATGAGCTGGGCATGTCCTCTTTTTGTAACATTTTCTTTCACATCTTTATTGAGGTATAATTTATATGCAGTAACATTTGCCTTTTTAAAGTGTTCAGTTTGATCAGTTCTGGAAAAATGTACACAGTTTGCAACCATCATAATCAAGTTTTAAAATCTGCCACCCTGAAAAACTTGTAGACAATATGTACTTGGGCCTATCTTTCTTATCCAGTCTGTTAATCTGTATTTTTTGACTGGAGTGTTAGTGCTTTCACATTAATGTAATAATTAATATGTTTGGATTTGCCTTTTTGCTGTTTGCTTTCTATTTGTCTCCTTTCTTTTTTGTTCTTCTGTGACTGTAAGAATCTTAATTGTAGCTGCTATGCTACACTTGGGGATGCTTGCTTGAGCAGATTAAGAAGGCCTCAGACATATGGCCGAAAGTCAGTGGCTTTTGTGAATGTGTTCTTTTCTATTCTGATCAGAAAAGATTAGAAAGAGTGCATATTTATATGAAATGGACCATGAATATTCATTTCCAGTTTTGCCCTAGGGCTATGTTAACTTCCCCACTCTCTGTCCTAATATATTCCAAAGAGATCTGGACTGTCTAGACATCCTGTGGGACATTGCATTAATCTATTACTGATTAGGAAAAATGAGCAAGAGGAGGTAGTGTGTTGAAATCCATTTAAAACCCGTAGGGTTCAGAAAGAGAGAGAAAAGCCCTGTGACAATTGAAGAACCTGATGCTTCAATAAAGTTTTTAGGGGATGGTGGTCAGGAATGTGCTAGAATATCTCCACCAAAGTAAAAGAAAACTGATAGCATTTTGCATCCCCTATCACAAAGAAGGAAGAACAGGGCCTAGCAGGTCATTTGGGTTCTAGAGAAAACACATTCCACACCTAGGAATGTTGCCCAGGCCCATACACCTAGGGACACGGAAGGCTGTCAGGGTGGAGCATGGCCCAGAGTAGGAATGGGCTCCACATAAGTCCAGGCTGTGGTGCAGACAGTCTTGCTTTGTAGGTCATACAGTCTGACAGGCGCTATGGAGTTGGAGGTGTCCGTGGTGGGAAAAGATGCAGTGTGGGATTTACGGCAAGCCTCTGTGAGAGAATGGCAATGCAGGCCTCTGGGGTTCTGGAGCAAGGTCATAGCATTTGCAGCAGAGAAATATATACATTTTGAAAAACAGTTCTTGGCATGATATTGGGCCCTGGTAGAAATAGAATGCTTGGTTATTTGGAGCACCAAATGACCCTGCACCTGAGACTATCCATTCTGATCTGTGGTCTATCATCTATCAAATCGTAAAGTTGGACAGGCCTAGCATCGGCCTATAATAAAATGGATATATTCTAGGGCTTCCCAGGTGGCACTAGTGGTAAAAGGCCCACCTGCCAATGTAGGAGATGTAAGAGACGGGGGTTCTATCCCTGGGTTGGGAAGATCCCCTGGAGAAGGGCATGGCAACCCCCTTCAGAATTCTCGCCTGGAGAATCCCCTGGACAGAGGAGCCTGGTGGGACATGGTCTGTCGGGGCGCACAGAGTCGGACACAACAGACGTGACTTAGCACCGCACACAGTCCAGGTTCCAGCCTAAGCAGAACTGGGAGCACAGGTGACCTCATCGGGCAGGTCACCCCCACTTCTGTGTCACTCACTATAGTTGCAGCAGCAGCCACCTCCCAGCTCATATCTGTGACTGTAGGGAGGATCTCATATGATTAGCTGAGGGAGGAGGAAAAAGCCGGAACTTGCTATAAAGCTGAGTCGTCTTAGTACATGGAAGTAAGATGAAGACAGATAGTGCTGCGTTATATCCACATTCAAGGGTGACCTTGAAAGAAAGTGAAGAGGGAAATTCCTTGTGGGCAGAACTGCAAGTGATACACCTGGCACTTCACTTTGAGCAGAGAGAGAAGTGACACAAGGTAAGAATATACATGCAGATTCCTAGACGGTTTTCGGTGGCCTGGCTGGTTGGTCTGGGGCCTGGAAGGAACACAGGAAGATCAGAGACAGGGCTGTGTCGGGGTAGAGGCTTGTGCATGGACACATGGGAGTGGGAGCAATGTGTGAAGGTTTCTGTAGCACACTTTAACGCCCACCAGAAGGCATCCAACAGAAGAGCCACTGAATAATAAAATAAATAAAATGATTCAGTTAGTTGACATTAACCAGCCTTCATCATTGCCAACTCAGAACTGGAATGATGGGCACTTGAACATTGTTAATTATATTTATGTTCTCTCACCACAATATAATGAAATTAGAAATCAATGATAAAAAATGATATATCTACAAAACCCCTCAATTATTTGGAGAATTAGTAACAAATTTTTTAAATAATCCATGAATCAAAGAGGAAATCATGAGAGAAATTAGAAAGTATTTTAAGATGAAGGAAAATGGGAGTGCAACATGTCAAACTTTGTGAGATGCAGCTATCTAAATCCTTAGAGAGAAACTTATGGCATTAAATGCTTATATTAGAGAACAAGAAAGATTTAAGATCAATGACCTAAACTTTTACTTAAAAAGCTAGGAAAAGAAGAGCAAATTAAACCAAAATAATAAAAATACAAAAACATAAAGATGACTGGAAATCACTAAAACAGTAAGTCTACAAATAATTGGCAAAATCAATAAAGCCAAAAGTTGTTTCATGGAAAATATTTTCTTTTAAATTGATGAATCCAGAGCACAACAGACCAAGGAAAAAAAGAGAGAAAAAACAAATAATACCAGGAATAGGAGAGGACATCACTACAGCTCCTATAGACAGTGAAAGGATATTAAGAGGATATTATGAATGCATTTTAATGCCCATAAATGTGGTAATTTAGATGAACTAGGTAAATTTATTGAAAGATATAGCTTAGCAAGACTAACCCTAGAAATATAAAATCTGAATAGCTAGATATCTGTTAAGGAAATTTAATAATAAAAGCTTTCACGCAAAGAAAACTCCAGGCTGCGTGATTTCACTGGTGAGTTCTTTTTTTTTTTTTTTCCCACTGGTGAGTTCTATCCAACATTTTTACGTAGGAAATAATATCAATCCTACACAATTTTTCAGAACGGAGAAAAAAGGAGACACTTTACAACTTATTTTGTGAGGTCAGCATAATCCTGGTATCAAAAACCGACAAGACACCAAAACAAACAAACAAAGCCAAACAACAGACCCCCATTCCTCCTATAACTATACACAACAATCCTTAACAATATTAACAAATTGAATCAAGCAAGATACAAAGAAGATGCTTATATCAAGACCAAGTGGAAGATTGTTCCAGGAAGGCAAGGTTGGTTTAAAATTTGGAAATCAATAAAAGTAAGTACATTAACAGCATCAAGGAGAAAATTATGATTAGCTCAATAGATAAATCATTTGACCGAATGCCAACATTTATTAATTAAAAAAATCCAAGCTATCAACAAACTAGGCATAAAAGGACATGTCCTCAACCTGATAAATGCTATCTACAAAATAATTATAGCTAACATCATATAATAAAAGTAAAATATTGAATTGAAAACGAAGCAAGGATGTCTATTCTCACAATTTGTATTCAGTATTGTATTGGAAATCCTAGGCAGGGTAAAAGATAAAAAAAAGAGAGAAGGATTGGAAAGGAGAAGTAAAACTTTTATTCACAGATGATAGAGTTGTATACATAGATAATCTGATTTCGAAGAAATCTACCAAAAACTAGTAAGACTAATAAGTGAATTTAGCAAGGACATAGGATACAAAGTCAGTATCTGAAAATCAATTGTATTTCTATATACTAGGAATAAAAATTAGAAAATGAAATATAAAAGTCTACATTTACAATAGCATTATAGAGCATAAAATAAATGTATTATTCATCAGAAGATGTGCAAGATTCTTGAACTGCAAACTATAAACTACAAAACATTGCTAAAAGAAATGGAGAAGACATAAATGGAGAGATATACTGCATTCATGGATGAGAAGGTCCTGTATTGTTTAAATGTCATTTATCCCCACTTTAATCCAAAGATTCAATGTAATCCCAACTAAAATTCCAACAGGCTTTTTTTGGGTAGAAATTGTCAAGCCAGTACCAAAATTTAGGTTAAAAGGAATAAGATTAGTGAAAACAATCTGGAAAAAAATAGCAAAGTTGGAAAACTAACATTCCTTAATTTCAAGAGTAAATACAAATCTATAGTAATTAAGACAGTTGGTATTGACATAAGGATAGACAAGCAGATCAGTGGTACAGAATTCAGATTCCAGATATAGATATAGTCAATTGTTTGTTCTTTTTAAAGAAAGGCACCATCACAATTCAATAGGGAAAGAAAGGCCTTTTCTACAAATGATGCTGGAATAACTAGATAACTGTACAGCAAAGAAGTGTACCTCTATTACTGCTTTAGACCGTGTGGTTCAGTCACTCATTCGTGTCTGACTCTTTGCAACCCCATGGACTCCAGCCCACCAGACTCCTCTGTCCATGGGATTCTCCAGGCAAGAATACTGGAGTGGGTTGCCAGCTCCTTCTCCAGGGCATCTTCCTGACTCAGGGATTGAGCCCAGGTCTCCCACTTTGCAGGCAGACTCTTTACCGTCTGGGCCACCTGGATTTAAGTTCAGATGGATCATAGACCTAAATGTAAGGGTTAAAGTTCTGAAGTGTCTTAAAGAAACTTAAGAGAATACCTTTGTGAACTTAGGGGAGGCAAAGATTTCTTTAGACAGAACATAAGAGGCACTAACCACACACACACAGACACACACACACACACACACACAGAGAGACACACACACACAGAGAGACACACACACACAGACACACACACAGACACACACACACACACAGACACACACAGACACACACACAGACACACACATACACACAGACACACACAGACACAGACACACACATACACACAGACACACACATACACACAGACACACACACATACACACATACACACATACACACACATACACACATACACACACATACACACATATGCACACACAGACACACACACATACACAGACACATACATACACACAGACATACACACAGACACACACACAGACACAGACACACAGACACACATACACAGACACACATAGACACACACAGACACAAACACACAGACACACACACACAAATACACAGACACACACAGACACACACACATACACAGACACACACACATACACATTCACAGACACATGCATACACACATACACACACACAGACACACATATACACACATACACAGACACACACACACAGACACACACACATACACAGACACACACACATACACATTCACAGACACATGCATACACACATACACACACACAGACATACACATACACACATACACACATACGCACACACAGACACACATATACACACATACACACACACATACACATTCACAGACACATGCATACACACATACACACACACAGACACACATATACACACATACACAGACACACACACACAGACACACACACATACACACACACACAGACACACACACACAGACACACACACACAGAGACACACACATATACACATGCACACACACATACACACAGAGACACACACAGGCACACGCACACATACACATGCACACACACAAACACACACATACACACACAGACACACAGACACACACAGACACACATACACACACACAGACACACACACACAATTACAAATAGGGCTTAATCAACATTAACAATTTCTGCTCAGCTTTCTCCCAGTCTGAGGCATACTTATCTATTTTCTGAAAAAACAAAAGTTGTAAACAGAATAATTAAAGAACTCCTTAGAATCAATAAGAAAACAAACAACTCAATATAGAAACTGACCAAGGACTTGAATAGACACTTCATAAAAAAGATATGCAAATGATCATCATGCACATGAAAATATGCTCAATATTACTGGTCATCTGAGAAATGCAAATTAAAACCACAGTGAGACTCCATTTCACACCCACTAGGGTGATTAAAATGAAAAAGATGAACAATACCAAATATTAGTGAGAATGTATGTTACTGATACAGTCCTTTCAGAATGTTTCTTTTTTATCAAGTTAAACATACATCTATCCTATGACCCAGAAATTCCATTCCTATCTATTTACCCAGAGAAATGAAAACATATGTTCACAAAAACAATTGTGTAAGAATACTTATAGCTGCCAAAATCTGGAAACAGCTCCAATGTCTACCCACAGGAGAACAGAAAAACAAGTTGTGATACATTCATAAATGGAGTCTGCTTAGCAATAAAAAGAAATAAATTACTGAAACCTGTGAGATAATGGCTGAATCTCAAAAATATTAAGTGGAACAAAGAAGTCACACATCACAGAGTACAAACTGTACTGTGACTCGATTTACATAAGGTCCAAGCTAATCTATGATGATAGAAATCCAAATAGCAGTTGTCTCTGGGAAGGACTAGGGGATTGACAGGGAAGAGACCTTAGGGAGCATTTTGGGGTGATGGAAATATTCTCAGTCTTGAGGAGGGTTTAAATTAATTGGGTACATACATTTGTCAAAACTCTTCATACACTAAAGGTCTGCGCATTTGTCACTGAAAGGTATGCATGGGGGGTCCAGCTGCTCACCATTCAAAAGCCAATAAGCAGGCCAGGTTGGTGGAAAGGAAAGTTTGCTTTATTTCAGATGCTGGCAACCTGGAGGGAGGGTGGCAGACATCTGTTCAAAGATCGACTCCTCCACTGACAAGCAGGGGGTAAGAGCATTTAGAGATAGAGTGGGGTGGGAGGCTACATGCAAAAACATCTCTAACAGTCATCTTCAAATTGGTCATCAGTGATCTGACTAGCATCATCTTGGTTGTGTTAGGTACAGTTAATATTCAGTTCCGGGATGCACTTGTTCCCATTTCTTTGTGATCAATTTTCAAAACTGTGGCAGCTCAAGTCCTGGGTACAGTCTGGTCACCATGTAACTAATTTCTCCACCTGGTGTTTTGGTATCTATGACAGCTCACAGGATATGGCTCAGAATATTATCTATAGCCCTTGAGAAAAAAGTAAAGGTCCTTGACTATGCTTAATGACTATATTATTATTATTTAGTCCCCTTAGACTGTTTTCCTTTATTTCAACATTTCTCACCTCTCTGATTAAACTTATTCTTTGACTAAAGTTTTCCACAAGCAAAAGGCAAGCAGAAGACATGGTGGGGTAGGGGTGGGGGGGGCAAGGATTATAGAGTCCTGCTCCCGTTCTCATTTCTCCTTAGGTAAATTATAGTTGATTTTCCTTTAAAGAAAAGAACAAGAAAATCCTGAGTATCTGCTGTACATCAGGCATTGTTCCAGGTGCTGGGATATACCTGTAAACAAACTGACAAAAATGTTCCTGACCTTGTGAAGGTTAATTCTAGATTATACATTCGATATATAGGTAAAATCCCGATGTGCTAAACTGAACCTCTGCAATCAAGGTTTCCCCCTGCTGTAGAAAATGGCTCGGGGTGCCATACCTTCTCACCCTTTCCTATTGGCCATCTTGCTGTTTTGATGGTAGATATTCTCAAGATGTGGCGACAGGCCAGCCCACCTGGTTGGGAAGTGATGCGTTGGCATTTGGTGTTTCCTATAGGCCAAGATGTGCTCCACTGGTGGTTCAGATGGTAAAGAATCTGTCTGTAACTCGGGAGACACAGGTTCAATCCCTGGGTCAGGAAGATACCTTGGAAAAGAGAATGGCAGCCCATTTTAATATTCTTGCCTGGAGAATCCCAAGGACAGAGGAGCCTGGTGGGCTACAATTCATGGGGTTGCAAAGAGTCAGGCATGACTGGAGCAACTAACAATTTCGTAGGCCAAGATGTGCTGACTGAACTGAGAATGGGCCTTGGAAGAAAACCCCTCTGGGCCATATTTCATTTCCACATCAAGCAGGATTCATTCAATTACAGGCTTTGAATGGGGTTCTTGGGGACAAGTTTGGTTTGGGCAGGTGGTGCAGGGGAGGCAGTAGTGAGGATGCTGCAGAACCTGTGATCTTGTCAGTCTGCAGAGGCTGGGCCCCATACTGATCTGTTAAAGGTGCGCTTTACAGAGATGTCTGGGCAGACTGGAAGGGGTGCGGGAGAACAGGTCTCCTGCTAGGATGGAAGTTTAAACCCAGCTACTCCACCCATCCTAGGGGCTGTCTGCTTTTTGTGAGTAGCTGGGCTCTTTGTTTTCTCTTTGGAGTAGCTACATCCAAACCCATCTTGGGCTGAGAAGATAAGAAGTTGACCTGAGCAGATAAAAAAGTGTTGTGAAAACCTCTTTTTCTCTTCTAGTTCTTCCCAGAAAGCTACACAATCATGTACTGTTCTAAGGGCAGGGTTCCAAGGTGTCACATGAATTTACATTTTGTGCTGGAGGATGCAGGGATGGGAATGAGTGGGAAGTTACTGGTAGAAATAAACAAGGTGACTTTCAAGGTTCTTTCTAGATGTCTTAACTGTGATGGTGTTGGATGCCTTCTTTTCCTACTCAGAATTTGATAATTTTTTTTATCAGTACTAATATTTACATAATGATCTATATTTTACAAAGCACATTCCTTATAATATTCTTAGCCAGCTTTATTGAGTGCTTTGCATGTGTATGCCTGATTATCTCAGTCAGGTTCCCTAAATGCAGGCTCTGAGAAATGAATTCAAGTGCAAGTATTTCTTTGAAGTATAGTTGATTTACAATAATATATTAGTTTTACATGTATAGCATAGTGATTCAGTATTTGTACAGATTATACTTCATTAAAAGTTGTTCTAAGATAATGGCTATAATTCCCCGTGCTGTATAGAATATCCCTGTTGCTTATCTATCTTATACACACCAGTTTGTATCTGTTAATCCCAAACCCCTAATTTTCACCCTCCTCCTTCTCCCCTTTGGGAACCACTAGTTTCTTTTCTATATCTGAGTGTGTTTCTGTTTTTTATATGCGTTCATTTGTATTCTGCATGTGTCACATCATATAGTATTTTTCCTTCTCTGTCTGATTTATTTCACTAGGCATAATGTTCTCTAGGTCCATCCACGTTGCTGCAAATGGCAAAATGTCATTCTTTTTACGGCTGAGAAATATTCCATTGTCTATATATACCACATCTTCTTTTGTCTGTTGATGGGACGTGTAAGCACTTTTATATTTAGGAGATGGAAGAAAACCTGTTAGGAGAGTAGGGAAGTAAGACAGGGAGGAAAAGTCAGCCAATAAAAGGTGCATTTTGTTGGCAAGTTACCACTGTGGGGACATGAGACACGAGCCTGAATTGCTCTACTGAGATGTAAGGTGGTTTAATCGCTAAGCTGTGTCTGACTCTTGCGACCCCATGGACTGTAGTCTGCCAGGTTCCTCTGTCCATGGGATTTTCCAGGCAAGAATACTGGAGTGGGTTGCCATTTCCTTCTCCAGGCTGTCTTCCCGACCCAGGGATCAAGCCCAGGTCTCCTGCACTGAAGGAAAATACTGACTGAGCTACCAGGGAATTCTGAGATGGAAAATTATTGGGTGATTTACATAGTCACCATTAGACAGTGGTTGAGGGCTGTTCCTTGGGGGACATTCATTCTCTGGCAAGTTGGTCCCACTTCTTGAGCAGCAAATCTGGTCCAGCAGCAAGAAAAATCACACAGAAAAGAAATGCAGGTGTTGGCAGTTGGAAAATTGTAGATGGGGCTGATGTTCTCTGAGTGTAAAGCAGGTGTGTCACCAACAGAATCCACTACGGAGCACTGTGCTAAATGCTCTGTATGCATTTTTGACTTCACAGGCACAACTCTATGACTTGCTATTGTGGCCTTCATTTTAGAGAGAAGCAACTGAGACTCAGAGAGATTCAGTAGCTTTATCAAAGAAGTTGAACTGCTGATGGAGAGTTGGGACTTCTGACTCCAGAACTCATTCTTACTCTGCTGTTCTCCTTTGTGTTTCTTAATTCCTTTAACCACATAATAAACAAGAGACATGTTTCTTACTTCATCTTATAAATGAGGAAGCAAAGACTCACTGGCATCAAACAACTTGCCCACAGTCTTCCAGCGACCTGGGAGGAGAGCTGAGCTAGCTCTCTGAAGACCACGCACATCCTGGTAATGTGCTGCCCGGCTATGCACTTTAGACTCCCCGCTTGCCTGCCTCCTCACTAAGGACTGTGGTATTTCTTTTGTGCTAGTCTTTAGAGGGTTTTATTTATAACTCTGTTGAAGTGGGTTTCCCCAAGTCCATTACCCAATACAGTGAGATTTAGAGCTCATTGCCCAGTCTCTTCCATCAGCCTCATCTTAGGGAGAAATCAGTAGACTTACTTGCTTTCAATGTCTAAGCCTTCATTTGTTTGCTTCCTTAATCAAGCAAATTAGTCCTCTAGTCTTTGAAGACAGGACCCCCGGAGAGGACATAGAATGTGTTCAGTGTAAAAATTAAGTGAAGTCCAAGATCAAGTGGATGCAGATGCATCACTGCCGATGGTGACCGCAGCCATGAAATTAAAAGACGCTTACTCTTTGGAAGGAAAGTTATGACCAACCTAGACAGCATATTAAAAAGCAGAGATGTTACTTTGCCAACAAATGTCCGTCTAGTCAAGGCTATGGTTTTTCCAGTGGTCATGTATGGATGTGAGAATTGGACTATAAAGAGAGCTGAGTGCTGAAGAATTGATGCTTTTGAACTGTGATGTTGGAGAAGACTTGAGAGTCCCTTGGACTGCAAGGAAATCCAACCAGTCCATCCTAAAGGAAATCAGTCCTGAGTGTTCATTGGAAGGATTGATGTTGAAGCTGAAACTCCAGTACTTTGGCCACCAGATGTGAAGAGCTGACTCATTGGAAAAGACCCTGATGCTGGGAAAGATTGAAGGTGGGAGGAGAAGGGGATGACAGAGGATGAGATGGTTGGATGGCATCACTGACTCAATGGACATGAGTTTGGGTAGGCTCCGGGAGTTTGTGATGGACAGGGAGGCCTGGCGTGCTGCAGTCCATGGGGTCACAAAGAGTCAGAAACGACTGAGCAACTGAACTGACTGAAGATCAAATGTCTAGAAGGAGATTTTCTTATCAGATCTGGTCACAATAAGCCAATCCTACTATGGGCTTGAATCCAGTTCACATTCTTGGAGGTTTCTGAGTCACAGCTGCATAGATAGCAGATGAGAAGATCTTCTATATAGAAGCTCAACCTACAGGGATAAGATTCTAGATAGGATCAAAGGAAATCAGCTGATACCATAGGTATAGGGCTTACCCTCCCCCTCAATGGCCCAAGGAAGGCCTCAAGGATGGCTTGAACTCTTCCACATAAACAACGGGGAGCGAATTCAGTTCTCCAAACTTCTGTCCCACTGGAGGTTGGTCATTGGTTTTACATCCAGATATCTGGCTTCCCACCTCTGTGGGAAGATGTGTCAACCATGGAGGTCTGCTGCTCAGATACCCTTTCAAGAGAACTTGCTGCTGAGATGGTACCTGGAAGGTGGCTTCCAGACACTGCAGATTGGGATCTCAAGCAGAGCTCCCACTGAGGCCGTGTTCTCCCTGATTTGCCACCAGTCAGGACTGAGCATACAGGGACTCTAGAGTCATGTCTGAGTGTAAGGCAGGTATATCACCAACAGCACCCATGGTCTGGCTTCCCACTTCTGTGGGGAGATGTGTCAACCATGGAGACACATGTTTGCCATTCCTGTTTGACTCAAGACTCCTATGATGGGAAATCATTGATCTGGGGCTCCCTATCTGCCCAGCTGAGACCTTCTTAGATCTGTCCAGTAGTCTGGGGTCTTCCTTTCTTACCTCTTTCTTTTTACCTGTATGTTCTGAAGGCAATTCCCACCCACACCTGCTCCTTCACAAACATTTGCCCAATAAATCTCTAGCACATCTCATCCCAACTTGGTGTCCACTCTTGGGGCTTCCCTGATGGCTCAGATGGTAAAGAATCTGCCTGCAATGTGGGAGACCCCAGTTCAATCCCTGGGTCAGGAAGATCCCCTGGAGAAGGAAATGGCAACATACTCCAGTGTTCTTGCCTGGAGAATTCCAAGGATCAGAGGAGCCTGGTGGGCTACAGTCCATGCAGTAGCAGAGTCAGACACGACTGAGCAACTAACAGGCAGGAGGGTCCACTCTTGGAGGACTCACACTTACATAGTTGACACATAGAATGGAGTTTGGGAACTAGCTTATTCACCACACAGATGGCAAAGAGAACACCAACCCAAGTGAAATGTGGGGCGTGGATAGTCCCTGGAGTAAGACAGTATGGCTCAGATGCTGAAGATTTCATGGAATGGGGTGGGGAAGGGGGAACTGGAAGAACATCCTGATGCAGGGAATGCCTTTGCCAATACAGTGGGTGGTTTAGGCATTTGAAATACATGAGAGAACAATGATTACAAGAACAATAATAACAATTGCAATATTACAAGGTATTGTGTTGATATCCTGTAGACAGATAATTAGAAACTGAGGGCTATTAACAAGTAATTCAGGCTACCTGTGAGAGCCAGAAAACCTCTTCAGACAATTATGGGGTTGGCCAAAATGTTCGTTCCTTCAGATTTTCCATAAGATCTTACTGGAAAACCCAATGAACTTGGTCAACCCAATACAGAGAGTCTTTTATCTCCAGTGGAATAATGATCATGTCTGAAGGAAGCCTCAGAATCCAAAATTTTCTCAGAGCTCTAGAGACATTTAAATGCTCAGCCAAGTCAGGGCTGTTATGTTAACGTCAAGACCCTGGCTAGAAAAACCTTGGACCCTGAAATTTGCATAAGGATATCTAGGTGAATGTCCCCAAGACTTTTAGCTATGTAGACTCCTTTGGACCATTAAAACTTGGTAAGGCAGCCTACCCCTCTCTATCAAGAGATAGAGATAGAGATGCTTTCCAGTTTCTTTGGACACAGACAATCAGAAGAAGATAAGAACAGAGGAGGAAACTGAAGCAGTTACTGTAATCAAAGGTCATGATAACTTGCTCAATTACTAGTCTTGGGCTAATATTTTTATTTGGGATCCATTGACTAAAGAGGCCAGATCTCCAGAAGTAAGGTCCCTACGACACCACAGAAGTGTACACTATAATGACTCCCTTCTTAAAAAAGAGCTCTGGCGGTTTACTTGAGTAACTGTACACTGGGAAAGACGTATATCTAGATATTTCAATATGTGTTAGGCCTAGAGTCTAAAGTTAAAATTAACACTCAAAGACCCCAAATGTTTTTATAACCCCCTAATGAATGGAGACTAGGTTAGTTTGGTTTTCAATGGGTTCAAGTGTCCACAGACCTATACTTGGTTGTTGAAATAAACCTTACTTTAACCCCTGGCCTGTGGGTAAGAGCTTGCATGGTAAGAAGGTCAAGAGGAAAACTCTGGAGTTAGTGAAAACACTATCAGGTCCAAAGGCTTTATGTTTTGGTTTTTGAGGGGAAGGAGATGGATGATGAAGATTAGTACAACCATTTAAGATCTAAAGGATGCAGGGATGGTGCCCTTATCATATTTCCATCTAATTCACCAGTCTGAACACTAGAGACACAAGGTAGATGACGGAGAATGGCTATAGACTACCACGAGCTCACCCGGGGGTAGACCTGATTACAGTGCTGTTTCAGACACAGTATCTTTGCTAGAGCTGATTAATAAGGTCTCGGGGAGATGGCTATTGATTTAGCATTTGCATTCTTTCTACTCCAATCAAAAAACCAAAAGAGCAGAAACAGTTTGCATTTACATTGAGCAAACAACAATATTTATTTAGTTTTGCCCCAGGGCTATGTTAAACTTTCCCATTCACTCAAGCTGAATAGAGCTGAACCTCTAGAAACCAAGAGGGTGAGAGCAAGAGCAGCTCCACTTGCCGTCACTCTCAGTGACCCAGATGGGGCTTCCTGTTTCCCATCCCTCTAATTCTGGGCTTTGCAAGGATAGAGGTTCTAGTTTCCAGAGAGGGTGCACTATTGTCCGAAGATGCATCATGTATCCCATTGTATTACAAGCTACACTTTCCACCTGGGCATTTTGTTATTGTTTTCTTTTTTAAAAAAATTATTTGTTTGGCTGCACTGGGTCTTAGTTACAGCAGGTGGCATCATTAGTTGTGGCACGTGGGGTCTAATTCACTGACCAGGAATGAACCCTAGGCACTCTGCATTGGGAGTTTAGAGCCTTGGCCACTGGGATCACCAGGGAAGTCCCTCCACCTGGGCATTTTGAACTTCTAATGTCCAAGGATCAGCAGGTGAAAGGAGGAGTCATCCTTTTGGTGGAACATGTGTGAAACAGAGAGGAATGTGTGTGAAACGTCACTTGGGCACTTTTTCAGAGTCTTTGCTCAGTGGTACTAAGGGCTCGGACCATTTAGGAATGAAAGATTGGGGTCTATCCCTGTGTAAGCCATCAAGACTTCCCCAGGTGATGCTGAAGGTAAGGGAAATTTAGAAGGGATAGTGGAGAACAGAAGCAATGACCGACTGCCATTTACTTGGGTCATGGGACTGCAGAGATGAGATGTAGTTCACCCAACTAACCTCTTCTAATTTTTTCCTCCAGGGGAGATGCCA
Organism: Cervus elaphus; assembly: GCF_910594005.1. Taxonomy (NCBI): domain Eukaryota; kingdom Metazoa; phylum Chordata; class Mammalia; order Artiodactyla; family Cervidae; genus Cervus; species Cervus elaphus. Next base: position 12,963,356 of record NC_057839.1, on the reverse strand, counting down.
CTGGGAACTGCAGAGATGCTGCTTTCTGAACACATGTAGAGAAATGGAACTGTGTGAACATGGCAGCCATGGAGGTCTCCCTTCAAGGCAAGTGAGAGGAGTGCATGGGCAGCTTCTAGCTGTGCATCTTTGGATCCAATGCAGCATTCATGCTAAGGCCTTGCTTTCTGGGAACTGTAAGCCTGGTAAGGAGACCGGAGCCGGGTGATAGCTGCCCGACGTGGGGCTTCTCAAATGGGCAGTCTTTGCACTGGGGCTCCTTATGGCCTGGCTGAGCCTGTGTCTGAGCTTCTCTGCAGTATAAACCTCCTCCTACCCACTTCTCCTCCTTATCCTCTCCTTACACAGCGATCAGCCCTGCCTAGGGGTCTGAAGGCTCTCCCTGCCCACTCCTGCTCCCTCTCCCCGTACCCTTCCCAAACACTTGCTTTCTGCATGTCTTATTCTGGTTGGCATCTGCTTTTCTGAGGACCCAAAGAGGCACAGGAGACCTTAGCAAATGGTAAAGAAAATGCCTCCATTAAAAAAAGAAAAAAAAAACCATCCACTCCTGGCTAGAGAAGTGATTGGGAAGGTGTTCAGATATCCTCTTTCTGGACATTTTCAGAAATTCAAGGAAATAAATGAGTAACTGTCAAAGAGAAAATCTTTAGTCCAAAGCTATTTTCAAGTGTCTCCACAGTTCCAAGTTCTATTAACTTGTGAGGGAGTTCTTATACTTATCAGGTCAAATTCTTCTTCTATGCCATGACTGGGAAGTTTCCCTGCCAAGTGGTAGGGGACAATAATTGAACTTGTGGTTCTGAATCTTGATTGGAAGAGAATTGGCCCAAATCATATCTCCACAGCCTCTCTGAGATCACTAAGGGAGATACTTCCCCTGACTTCCAGAGAGAGTCGTGAAAAAGCATTAATCCATTGCACTTTCGAGCTGGTCTTGATGGGCTGAAAGCACGTCCTCACCCATCTTCTTGTTACCAATTGTGTGTCTGCCAGGTCAAGGAGTCTCAGCTAGTACCTTGCTTTAAAGCAATTGGATAATTTTCCACTTCCACCCCATCATGTACTTAAACGTAAGACATAATTGTAAACTGAATTGTTGAAACTAGAGGCCAAACCAAGTAAATTGACATCCCCTGCCTTTGGTAGAAGGAACAGAAGCCAGGCCATATGGGAAAGCGTTAAGAAAAGGCTAAAAGTAGCTCAGAAAGAGGAGCGGATTCGCGCTCCACGATCGTAAAAGAAGCAGCAAGTGCTCTGCCTACATCAGGCCATCTCCTCATGTCTATTTTTTTGACAACAGGCTTGAAGCTACTGAAAAAGTTTTCACCACACTCCGTTTTCTCCTCCCAAATCAAGAAATGAAACGAGAAAATATCTATGGCTCCGTTGAATCAAATCCTCTGTCAAAACCCAAGTCACTCCATGAATGAAGGAAACAGGGAGAGTGGGTGGAAACAGCCTTTGTTCCAATGCTAACGTTAGGCTGCCCTGGCTAAGCACGTGCAAGGTGCTGGGAGCTCCTCGGCTGCTCTCAGCCCAAGGACATGACCAGAGGAGTATTATTTACGCTGCTGTGCAGAGATCACCAGACTCAGGGAGGTTAGGGAGTGTTCAAGGTCACAGAGTTTGGACAAGACAGAGTCCAGGTCAGTGTGCTTCCAAAGCTAGTCCATCTTCTCATCTTCAGGTGAGAGAAAGATAGAGGAGGAGAAGGGAGAGGCTGGGGGAAATCATTTTCAGACCAATGGTAGATCATGGTGGTGAAAGGAAATCAAACCACACGATGAACTTTACAATAGTTGGAAAGAGTGAGCCGCACCAGTGACATTAGGGTGACTGTAAGATCTGGGGCATAATCTTGGCAGGGAGCATTTAAAGAGCAAGCAGGTAATTCTTCCTCTTCTGAACTCCTTTGTGCTTCATTTGAGCACGTCATCTGGCTCATATTAGGGCTCAATAGGTATTTTGAATCAATAAATTTGTACCTCTATCAAACTAGCATTGACTTTTTGCCTTGTATTATAGGTGTTTCTACGTGCTTTAAATCTCCGCTCCTGGGAGTCAGTATCTTTGTATCAGTAGACGCTTGTATTTATAGTCAGATTTTGTGCACATAATTTTATTCAGAGCAATTCTATGAGGTTAGAAAGGCAAGCATTCTTACCTTCATTTTGAAGGCTTTGAAACTCAGAAAGATTAAATGATTTGCCCAGTCATATACTTAGCAATTGGAGAAGGAAATGGCAGCCCACTCCAGTATGCTTGTCTGGAAAATTCCAAGGATGGAGGAGCCTGGAGGGCTACAGTCCATGGGGTCTCAAAGAGTTGGCCACGACTCAGTGACGGACTGAGCACATACCTAGTAATAGGGAAAGCTTGAACTTGAATTAAGGATTTCCAACTTCACATTTGTTTTCTTTCAAACGTGCCAAGTCTTTTTACACAAAACTTCCCCTTGTGACTCATCACTGCTGTGTAACACAGCCAAGCCCTACACCTTACTCATGATCATGTTCCATAAATACCTATTGGATCCCTTTTGTGAATGAATGACTGAAGGAGGGAAGGAATAAATGGAACTCTCCATAAAATGGCTTCCTGTGCTTTGCTTTGGGCAATTTTGGCTTTCAGATCTGGATGGAAGGTGTTCTAGAAAATTATTCTTTCTACTCACATTTCATTTAAATAAATGTCCTTCCTGATGTCCTCAAAGGAGATAGTGTTGCTGCACTTTCTACTTGAAAAATGTTTGTGTTTGGTCCTTTCAGAGATCATAAATCTCTCTAATCAGTTCCTAATGGTTTGGGGGATGACTCTGAGCAAGTGTCCCATTAATTGAAAGAAGAATGTTGTCATCTGCCACAGAGATTTCTCATTATGTTTCATCAAATTCAAAACAGAGCCCTGTTTGGAATTCTTTTATGAGCAGTGTAATTACACCGCATCCTATGGTGTTTGGAAGTAGCATTCACAATTAGCATCTCTGTCGTGAGTGGGAAGTGATCCATGCTAGATCGGAGCTGGGCCAGATGGGTCTTGCTAGGACCCTCTTCCCTCCCGCTTCAACTCCATTAAATTAAGCTGTCCCTGAGCGTATGTGAAAGACATAGATCAATCTTTTCCTTCTGTGTATTAAATAAATGCATCCGCTTCCATTAATTAAAAGTCAAATGCTTCTGTTTACAGTGATCAGGGTAAAACAGACGCTTCTGCCAAAGAATTCCAGAGAAGCAGATCCTGGTGAGAGGCCACAGGCCTCGGCAGGCTGGGCAGCTGGAGGGACTCAGATGTGAACGAGCCATCCTTGTCTTGGGAGGTAAGGGGAGCCTCCCAGCACACCCAGGCCTCTATTTCCTTGCTGCAAAGTGGCCCCGTCCTACGGACCTGCTGGCATTCTCCATGGCTGCAAAGAACACAGGGCCCTTCCTAAGGAGCGTGGGCCCCGGACTTGCCAGGCACATGTAGCAGTGTCCGCTTCGTTCTGGGGTCTCCAGTTTCCTCCTGTGACAGTCATTTCTAATTGTCCTTTTCACTTCAACTCCTGTCTCCTCCCACCCCTACACACACTTCCCCAACATACACACACACGTGCACGCATGCACACTCATGATCTTTCAGGTATTCAATGCTCTCTTGTTCTTATTCTTCCCTTCTCTCCTGGCAGTTGTTGGTAAGTTAAGTGTCAGTCATTTACATCATAATAAGAAGTACATATATGATTTCCCATGTATACGGTATTATATATTGTATGTATATATCTATGTATAAATAAGCATATAGAGTACACATTCCATATATTTAAAATACACATACATATATAGTATATATAATTAGGCATATAGTAGATATACATTATATATACAGTATCATACATACATAATATACACATTATATATAAAGTATATCTGTTATATATGCAATTATATATGCATACATTATGTATACAGTATATATACATATGTTGTATATACATTGTATATACATACATTATATATACATATGTATGTATACATTATATAGTAAATATACATATATACACACATATATATAGTGTGTATGTGTGTGTGTATATATATATGGTATATGTGTGTGTATATATATATGTATATGTATACATATATATGTGTGTGTATGTGTATTAATTTAGTTCCTCATTATGGGAAGAAAGATTTTGTGCCTAGTTAGAGAAATTTTCAGACTCTATTCTTATGTGTAAATGTTCTTTTTCTGCCATAAAATAAGCGTGGTGGTGGTTTACCACCACTCACTCACCAGTCACTCAGTCATGTCTGCCTCTTTGCGACGCTGTGGACTGTGGCCCACCAGGCACCTCTGTCCATGGAATTCTCCGGGCAAGAGTACTGGACTGGGTAACCATCTCTTTCTCCAGGGGATCTTCCCCACCCAGGGATCGAACCTGGGTCTCTTGCATTGAGGGCAGATTCTTTACTAACTGAGCTACCAGGGAAGCTCAATATTTAATCTGGTGGTGGTAAAATAAGTGTAATAATGGGAAATTGGAGAAAATTCTTAAAGGAAAAGTAAGGGAATCTCATCTACAATCCTATCCCTCAGAACTGACTGCTGTAAATATTTTTTATAGCATTTTTCCTTCTCTTTTCCACTTACAACATTTTGAAAATTTTTGTTTGCAATAAAATATAGAGAATAGTATAATAAACATTCATATGTATGTACCCAATTGAAGAAAAAAATATTAGATATTTACTTTCCTTTCTTACTCTCCACAGCTAATTAGAATCCAAAATTTGATGTTACTGTTTTTAGTGTTCCCGTGAATTTCTTTATTTTTAACAACAAATATATCCATCTATAAACAAAATGTTATATTGTTTACATACTCTTAAGTTTCAGGTAAGTGGTATTATTTTACAACTTGCTTTTAAAATTCTTCTACAACTTGTGTTTTTGCTCAAATTATGTTTTTTTGAAATTTAACTATGTTGATACATATAGAGTTATTCATTCACTTTAACTGCTGTATAATATTCTAATATAAGAATACGTATATCACAGTTTATGACTCATTCTCCTGGGGATAGACATTTAGGCCATTTTTAAGTCTTCTGCTACAAATAATGCTCCAGTGAGCATTGTTCCTTGCCTGTCAGTACATACTGGGAGGGTTCTCCATGGGGTAAAGCCTGGTTCTATCGACTGTGGCCTGAGGGGCGTCACAGGGGACAGACATGGCAGTCTGGAAGGGAGGAGGCAGTGCTCACGAGAGGAGACATCGTGCAGTGATAGCCCCAATTGTCTTCTGATATTCAGAACTTACAGCCCAGGTAGTAGACAAGTCAGGAGTTGGTCATGACGCTATTAAAAGTAATCTTGCAAAAATCTATGTCTCAGTGTGAATTTAGACCAGATATACAGTCCACCCCACTTAACCTGGGTCCCTTATACCAACTTTTGGCACAGGGCAGTGCAAAAGAAGAAGCTCTAGAACAGTTAGATAAGTCAATCTAAATACTGAAGCTCATGAACTTTAATCAGAAGAGGGATGACATGGCCCTCAACTTTAAACTGTTTACTCTCTTGTCTCAAGCGCAAATCTGACAGGCTTGGCTTCATTGTTTCCCAGTCCACAGAAGATTGGAGACAGAAGTTTTAATGCAGGGAGACTGACAAGGGAAGACAGCAGGCAGAGAAGAGGTGTGGCTTCCTAGCTGCGCTCCTGTGTTTATCCTCTGGGGCTGATGAATGAGAAAAACAGAGTCAGACATAAGAACTGGGGCATTCAGTGTAGGGCAAATAGTTCTTTATATACAACTTGAAACTGAGTCATCAAGAAAAAGCCTTGAGCTCTTTAGAGAAGGCTACAAATTTGTGATACTTTTTTGCAACATTTCCACTGAAATGTAGGTATTTGGAAATTTTAAGTTTGGTTCAAAATGATACTTGATGTCTGCAGAGTTTGCAATTTAGTAAACAGTTGCAAAACCTGTCTCACAACCAGACTAGGAGCCCGGGTGGGTAAGCATTTTGCTTAAGAACAAGGAGAGGAAGACCCAAACAGGCTTAAATGTATTGCCCAGGTTGGCCGTGGTTCTTCTGGCTCCTCTCCTTGCGTGTCTTCTGCCTGGCAGTATCCTGCTTCTTTCTTGGAACTCCCCTGGAGAGCTGGACCAGGGCGCTACAGGGTCAAAGCTCAGAATACTGATTTGACAGAGGTGACTTCTCTGGGTGGTGGATAGACCACTCACTTGAGGCCCAGGTTTGACTCCTGGCTCAGCAGCTCACTAGTAATGTGACCTATCTGGGCCTCCATTTATACATGTGTAGTATGAGGATAATATCCTACCAACATCTTAGGGTTGTTGTTTAGATGCTAAGTTGTGTCTGACTCTTTGCAACCCCATGGACAGTAGCCCATCAAGTTCCTCTGTCCATGGGATTTCCCAGGCAAGAACACTAGAGTGGGTTGTCATTTCCTTCTCCAGGGTATCTTCCCAATCCAGAGATCAAACCCACATCTCCTGCATTGGCAGGTGGATTCTTTATAGCTGAGTCACCAGGGAAGCTCTCTTAGGGTTGTTTGGATAGTTAAATGAGTTAATTCACATAAAGTACTTTTTGCTTGGACCTGGGTTTGATCCCTGGCTCAGGAAGATCCCTTGGAGAAGGGAATGGCAACCTCCTCCCTGGAAGTATTCTTGCCTGGAAAATCCCATGGACAGAGGAGCCCGGTGGACTACAGTCCATGGGGTCTCAAGAGTTGTACACAACTAAATGACTAGCACCCATACACACTCACTGCTTACCAATAAGACAAATTCTTACTGGTAGGCAGTAAGGAACATATACCCACCCCCAGCCTATAACAATATAGATGTAAATCCAAAGAATTCAGGAAATAAATTATGATTTGATTATAGAAACTTGAATAGAATAACATATCTCTGCCTTCTGTAGCATATTTTAATGCTCCTACACTATTTTATTACTAAGTAGGTTTTATTCCAATAGTTTTCTTATTTTTTTAGAGTTATGTTTCTGACTGAACAAATAAATTTTTATAAAATATTAAACATAAAAAATTATGTACTGTTAAACATAAAAATATTTATGTTTGGGTGCCAGCATATTGTTGTAGTCTGCCTATGCTTTTGATTCATGGTCTGGTTGGGACCCTGAGCCTGCCAAAGTTTGGGAACACTGTTTATGACATTTTAGTAAAAAAAAAAAAAATTTTAATATGTAACGGCTTCTCTGCCACACCTCATTCTCACCACTCGTTTTAAGCCTGAGGAAGGGTCTTGCTTCAGGGAAATCAAGTCACCACTTTTCAAAATTATAAAAATACTTTTATTTACTGCCACCTGTGAAATATTTATAGGAAGCCATAAACATAGCACGTTAGTTGGTTAGTTGCTCAGTCATGTCCAACTCTTTGTGGCTCCATGGACTGTAGCCCACCAGGCTCCTCTGTCCATGGGATTCTCCAGGCAAGAATACTGGAGTGGGTAGCCATTTCTTTCTCCAGGGGATCTTCCTGACCCAGAGATTGAACCCTGGGTCTCCTGCATTGGCAGGCAGATTCTTTACTGTCTGAGCCACCAGAGAAGCCCATAAGAAGTCACAGAATGATCCTGTTCCGGTGGCAACTGGCATGGTTGGAGAGGCAGCTGATAAGCTGTGGAAAACCCACATTTAGCCTTTAGCAAATAAAAATATTAAAACTATTTGATGTAGAATCCTCCCTTTTTCTTACAATATTCTGGAATAGGCTGGGAAGCCCAGAAGACAGGGTGAGCGACTCTGTGGGAGTCAGTAAGAGCATCTTTCTTTTCAGTGCCTTTTATTAAAGCAGCCCCATAGGATCGCGCCCACTCTGCTCTCTTCTGATTATGTGATTATTTCCATTTATGAATATAATTGCTAGGAAATTAGGATCATAATATGAATACTGTTTTATGGTCTTTGTTTTTCACTGATCATAAATGATTTAAAAATGTTTCTACAAAGTCTTCCCTTTTCCCCTTTAAAATTGTATGATATTTTATCTTATAAATTCTCCACAAGTTTATTTGACCCTATCATTGGACATTTCCCAAGTTTTCCTATAAATATCTTTTTTTTTTTTTAGTGTAGTTTTTCCTTTTGCTTCTTTTGAGGTGTTATTTTGGGACCCTTTCCCAAGGTTAGGATTGATAGATCAAAGAATGTGAACACTTTTGTGGGTTTTGTCATATAACACTGTTAGTATTTCCAAAAAAATGTCAGCAAGCACTGTTGTGGAGGTGATTCTTTTTAAGAGAAAATAAAATAGAATTTTATATTTTCAAGAAGAGAAAGGCAGGATAGGAGAGGTATTGACACAGAAAGAAGTATGAAGAATAGCTTTAAGGACCCCTTACAAATAGGACATAAATAGTCTTGAAACCATGAGGTGAGTCCAGAAGGGACTTAGAAAAGTAGGATATCTCTTTAACGTGCAACCTCATGTAGGAGGCTAATTTATAAGAGAGGCTGTTGCCTCTTTTTTAAAGTTTTTATTGAAGTATAGGTGATTTATAATGTATTGGTTTCAGGTATATAGCAAAATGATTCAGTTATATATATATGTATATATACACATATATTATTTATACACACCCACACACACATATATATATACTTGTTTTTAGAGTCTTTTTCCTTTAGATGTTACTGATTTTGTACTATCTTTGTGTTAGACAGTAGGTCCTTGTTGGTCGTCTATTTTATATATAATAGTGTGTGTATGTTAATCCCAACCTCCAAATTTATCCCTCTCCCTCTTCCCCCTTTGGTAACCATAAATTTTTTTCTATGTTTGTGAGTCTATCTGTTTTGTAAATATCTTCATTTGTATCTTTGTTCTTAGGTTCCACATACAAATGATATCATATGATATTTGTCTTTCTCTGTCTGGCTAATTTACTATGATAATTTCTAGGTCCATGCATGTTGTTGCAAATGGCGTTGTTTTGTTCTGTTTTATGGATGGGTAATACTCCTTTTGTATACGTGTACCACATCTTTGTCCATTTATCTGTTGATGGACATTTAAGTTGCTTCCGTGTCTTGGCTGTTGTAAATGGTGCTGCTGTGAACATCGGGTGCATTTCTGTTTTTTGGTTGCGGTGCATGGGCTTTCTCTCGCCGCAGAGAGCAGAGAGCATGAACTACTCCCTAGTCTCTCGGCTGTGGTGTGGGCTTCTCGTTGTGGTGGCTTCTCTTTGCGGCAGAGCACGGATTCTCGGGCTCACAGGCTTCAGTGGTCGTGGCACATGGGCTTAGCTGCTCTGCGGCATGTGGAATCTCCCCAGATCAGGGATCAAACCTGTGTCCCCTGCGTTGGCGGGCAGATTCCTATCCACTTTACCACCAGAGAAATCCTGCATGTATCTTTTTGAATTATAGCCTCTTTTTTTAACTTTCAGAGCAGCCAACAAAGTCATTCCATAAGTTAACCGATTGGCCATGAAGCTTTACAACGGATACTTTCTGGTTCTTCAGTCCCCATATTCTTCCAATTTATTTTTAATCATTTGGATGAGTCCTTGGTTCGGTGGTTAGGTACTTTTCCCATCAGAAGAGTGGGAAATGAGCTCATACTTCCCACAACTGATAGAACATAGACCTTTGGATTGCCAGCCCTGGGGTTTATTTCTTGACCCTCTTGATAAATAGGAGTAGGGGGAGATGTCATTTTTGGAAAACTCTGAGCTTTAATTTCCCACTAGTGAATTTCATTTAAATAGCAAAACACCCCACACACATATTGTTGTTGACAACACTGAGTTGATGGTATCTTGCTCTGAGATCCCCAGAATGCCACTACCATGGGCCCAGGTAGTCACTTTCTGTTTGCTGACTCTTAAAGATAATCTAGCCATGACAGGTTTTCTTTATTGAAAAGAAAGAAATATATGTTTCTCATGTTTCATGAGAAACATAGGTATGAATTCTTGCAGTCTATAAGTATCCCAATTTCAAGGCCCTGTTGGATTTCCAAAACTACAGGCCAGGTAACTTAAAATATAAGTTAAAATATAGCTTAAAATATAATTTCTCATTAGAAAAAATTATAAAAATACATCTCACTTTTTAATCATGTTTAATAGCTTTTAGATATTGTTTAGGTGTTCAAGCGTAAATGGAATGTGATTTCATTTGATCTTCACAACAACTTGGGTAAGGAGTATTATGAGTCTACATTAACAGATGGTAGAGAAAAAAGAGAAACTAAGTCAAACTTTTCAAGTTCATGGAGCTGGTGAGCGATAGAAGCAGATTGCTAACCCGTGTCTTTGGACTCTAAGCCCAGTCTCTTTCCACGTCAGCACTGTTGGCCAGCTTCCTGGATCCACACAGAAAAGGCTGTTTTACCCACAATTATTAACACTGCAATTTAGGGGAAATGTTTGCTTCCCAATTTCAGGATTGGAGGCAGACTCCAGGATGTGAAATTATCCTTAATCTAATAATGTGAAATCAACTATGCTAAGCTTGTCTTTTGAGCCTTCGGGCTTTTTCTCTGTACCCCTGATGGTCTTTTCACTGGCCCAGCTCCAAGTACACTAAATCAGATTATCCAGATTTGTTGTTCAAGAACTTACATTAAAAACAAAACAACAACACCACACACACACACAAAAAAACCCTGACACAAAAGAAGACAAACAAATTGGAAAGGTAAACCAATTTCTTGTGTAAGAAAACAGGAAGACCTAACACAAAGATGTCATTTTCCCCTAATTAACCTGGAAGTTAATATCTCAAGACAATACTTCAAGTGAAAAAGAAAAAATTTGGAAGCAATTCACTAATGCTAAGATCTGCTTAGAAAAACTAACAAGCAGAAAGCCAGAATTTCTGAAAGAGGGGAGTAGTAGATGCCTTATAGGATTTGTTTTTTGAGATGCATGTTTTCCTTACTGATTTTTTTATTTTTATTTTTTATTGGCGGACACGCGCTTTGCAATGTCGTGTTGTTTTCTGTACAGCACTGTGAATCACTGTGTACGGCCCTTTCCCCTGAGCCTCCCTCGCCCCTCCCAGCCCACCCCGTAGGTCCTCACAGAGCACCGGGCTGAGTCCTTCTGTTACGCGGCAGCTTCCCGCTAGCTGTCTGTTCCACACCTGTGGTGTGGCCTTGCAGGGTTTTGTAGCATGATACGAGGAAGTCAGCTCCTTCCATCTTGCTGCTGTGGCTCTGTCCTCAGACACAGGCCAAAGTCATCTACAGTCACTATGCTTGTCTTCATCAAGTCAGCGCTGAAGTTCTGAGTGGACAGAAGCCTGGCTGTGAGCAGAGAAAGATGGGCCGGGCGTCAGAAGAATGATTTGGTTCTAAAGAAGGTTGGGGAGACAATGGCTTCAAAGGCTTAAGAAGACACGGAGATGAAAGTGTGTAGACACAGGCGTTCATATATGGCTGGTAGGTAATTATCCTCAGAGACTATGTATAAAACATCAAATACACAAGGATCTTTCTTCTTAAAAGTCTCTCCTGTAATCTTTCAACAATGCCATTCCCTTTTCACTTCTGAACCTGCAGGATCTCCAAAAGCTTCCGGTTTTCCAGATTTTGTGATTTTTAGGACCAATGGAGCCTTCCAGGGAGAACAGGATTTAGGAAGACATTTTCTTGTGTGTGTTGTTTATTAATCATGTATTTCCAAGTATTAAGTGGACTGGCGAAAGTCCTAATTTAGTCAAACACTCCTGGTGTAAGATTGTTGTCCCATATTTAATATAATTGTTAGGAATTCTTCTTATAAATGTCCAGATTTGGATGATGAAAGATATATAATCATTCTATTTATATGACATCTTTGTGCAGGGGGATGACTGCTTTGCCTAGATGACCTTGCATTCCTCTCTAAGATATGGAAGAGGGTCCCCCACACCTCACATACTGGTTTTGCATTGACTCAAGGGCTTTTGGGGACTTGGGCCTCAGTAAGCCTTGAGTCCTCATGAATAAGATGGGATTCCTGAGCATTCTATCAAATGCACCCCGTCTAAGCTGCCACTAATCCAGTTGGAACAGAGTATGTGGGTGTGCATGTATTTGCATAAGTGGGTGTTGTAGGAACCTAATCTTTCCGTGGGTCAGAAGAAAAGTAGAAATACGGAGAGAAATGCTCTTTATTACTGGAAATGCCTTCTCTGTTTGCAATACAAAGGAGAAAGAGAGAGACTGAGATGCACTTGAAGCCACCATTGACTTCAGAGTCCTCTCCCTTCCCAGCCCCCAGACACACACCTCAGTGAGAGGGCCTCTGATAGGAGCCTGTGCTGGAAGCAGCAGCCTGTGACGTGGCTGTCTCTATAGAGACGAGTCGCTTTCCTAAGAGGGCTTGGTAAGCAGGAAACCCTAGTAACCGGTTGAAGGCTTTTTTTTTTTTTTTTAATATGAGGATTTTCTGTACTTGAATTCAAAAGGCCCCTCCCTGGGAAAGCAGCTTGTGGCAGGCAGGAAAGAGGGCTAGTTTGCCTAGAGGCTGAGAATTTGGGAATAAGACTGGAAGGCTGCTGGCGGACCAGGGTAGGAGAGGTTGCTATCTGCTGGGCCAGGTTGGCTGGTTACAGCCTGAATTCATCTTCATCCTACTGCATGAGAGCCCATGGCTGCCAATTAATCCATGAAACGATGCCCCGAGGGACAAAACAAAGCTGCGATCCCCTTAGCAACCTCATCACAGCCTTCCCTTTCACCTGGCAAATTCCAGGCATTAGCAGCAGGGAGCCTCTGGAGCTCAGGGGGTGCAAATCTGAGTGCTATGCAACACAGCACACCTGCTCACCTGGCACAAAATAAATGCTCCATTTAACTGGCGTGTCGTTGCTGCCTCTTCCCATTGCAACAGCACTCCTTAAAGGAAGTCTTTCCTGGTAAGAGATTGCACGAAAGGGCTGCACATACAGAGAACCAGCTGAGGAGTCTGACCAAGTAAGGGGCGCTTTTCACCTAAGAGGTCTGCAAGTGTATAGCGCAGGGAGCCGCCAGCTCCATGGTGCCGTTCATGCCCTAGCCCCTGTAGTCTCCCTGCCTGGCCATTTTTGGAATGTGTCCCTTCACATCCAAGAGGGTCCACCTCCAGTCATCCTTCCAGGTAGGATAGAGAAGCAGCAAAAATTAAGGAGGGAAGACAGATGTACACAAAAAGAAGCCAGACCTTTCCCAGCTGGTTTCTGGCTCCTTCTTATTGGTCAGAAATGGGTCATGTGACTCTAGCCTCCCGGAAGCTGATACGTGGTTTTTTTGGCTTAGCTGCAACTGCAAACAAAACAGTGTTTTGTTTCGTTTTGTTTTTTAACCAAGGCTTATTTATTTATTTGGCTGCATCAGGTGTTAGCTGCAACAGGTGGAATCTTTGTTGCAGCACATGGACTCTCTAGTTGGGGCTTGTGGCTTAATTGCTCCATAAGTTAGTCACACAGTCGTGTCTGACCCTTTGCAATCCCATGGACTGTAAGCTGCCCAACTCCTCTGTTCATGGCATTCTCCAGGCAAGGGAGTACTGGAATGGGTTGCCATTCCCTTCTCCAGGGGATCTTCCTGATCCAGGGATTGAACCCGGGTCTCCTGCATTGCAGGTGGATTCTTTACCTGCTGACCTACCAGGGAAGCCTGTAGTTGCTCCACAGCATGTGGTGTCTTAGTTCCCTGACCAAGGATTGAACCCACATCCCATTCATTGCAAGGTGGATTCTTAACCACTGGACCCCCAGGAAAGTGTCAACAGTTGTGTTTTAAGGGCAAAGCTAAGAATAAGTATGAGCAAATAGCTAAAGTGTTATCTACTGCACCTTCCCTGATGGCCTCATGCAGAGAGTGCTGGAAAATGTTTAATAACTGCCATCTGGGGCAAGAAAGGACACTGGTTTGTAGCACTTGCCAGTTTCTGTGGTACAGATACCTTCATCATGGCTGATTACAAGCTATCGACAGGATGTCACATTCTCCCAGAAGTTGACAGAGGCTTGAGGAGTTCCGTTGAGAAACAACACACAGCCTGGAGCCAGATGCGGACAGGTCTCAGGTCTCTGTTCTGAAAAGAACTGGAGGCAAAGCACTACTTGGTTTTCCTCTCCGAAAAGGGGTTCCACCTCTGCTCTACAGACATGCATTAGAAATCCCGGAGCTGGGACTTCTTTGGTAGTCCAGTGGTTAAGAATTTGCTTTGCAGTACAGGGGACATGGGTTTGATCCCTAGTTGAAGAGCTAAAATCCCAGGTGACTTGGAGCAACAAAGCCTGCATGCTACAACTACCGAGGCCTGCACGCCACAACTAGAGGGCTTGTGATCTACAACAGAAGATCCTGAATGCCCCTAATGAAGATCCTCTGTGCCCCAACTAAGACTTGATGTAGCCAAATAAATAAATAAATATTTTTTTAAAACGCAGAAGCACAGTAGAGCACTCCGACCTTAGAGGCTCAGCCCTACAGACCTCAGGTGTCCACACAGCTCCTGACCCGTGGGACATCGCTAATGTGAGTTAAACTTTTGCTCAGGCTTCAGGAGCCCAGTGGTTCAGTCTACAGCACTCAGGCAGGAATGAGACTCTGGAAAAACTGACGGCCCCACCCCCAGCTCTCTGGAGACTGTGTAGCCTAGAGACAGAGTACAACAGGAACGTACAGAATGGGGTAAAAAAGAAAAATCACTGAGCTGTCTAGTCCCCTGGCTACTGCCACAGCCCGAGGAAGCTGGACTTTCCCTGCGTGCATCTCTGTGTTGGGCTCTGACCTTGTTACTCTGGCCACCCTCAAGTTGGAGTCCTGCATCCAACCGATTGGTTCAATAGCTATTCTTCATGTTTTACTGTTAAAGCCAAATTTCCTGAGAGATCGGTTTCAGGGCTTATAGCCTGTACTATGACAACAAGTTGTCTAAATGAGACACAAATATTGCCTAGTAGATGTAGGATGAAGTGACCTGTGATGGTGCATTTTGGGCCTAACCATGTTGACTGGACAATTTGGGATGGCCTCAGGAAAGCTTAAAGGAAGTCTTGCTTATTACATGGTCAGCTAAGATGGAAAAGTCTGGCTTTGTGAAACCAAGAGCAAGATAGAACCAGTAGCCTTGTTTTCAGGCTGGGAAGCAACTCAGTTTATCAGAATGCCATCAAGCAGAGCCCTTGACTTGATTCATTAAAAACAGTTGCTCTTGGGCTCCTTTATGACTTTCAGGGATTGGAAGCCTTTAAAAAGAAGCAGACTTAGTTCCAGGTCCTGATATAAAGCATATAAAGTTCAAATTCTTTGTGAAGAGGCTGTTATCCAAGCCAGGGGTCTCAGGATGCACAGAGACTTCCAAATAACTACTGTGGGACCTTGATTTGAAGGGCCTAAGGAAATGTACAATGCTTGGTTTTTGCAGGTTATAGATAACACTGTCCCTCTAGTGACAGGAACCTGAATTGCAGGCCCAGTGCCCTGGTTATTGTTCAGTCGCTCAGTCCTGTCCAACTCTTTGGGACTCCATGAACTGCAGCATTCCAGACTTCCCTGTCCTTCACCATCTCCTGGAGTTTGCTCAAACTCATGTCCATTGACTCAGTGATGCCATCCAACCATCTCATCCTCTGTTATCCCCTTCTCCTCCTGCCTTCTATCTTTCCTAGCATCAGGGTCATTTCCAATGAGTCAACCTTTTGCAGCAGGTGGTCAAAGTACTGGAGCTTCAGCATCAGTCCTTCCAATGAATATTCAGGATTGATTTCTTTTAGGATTGACTGGTTTTCAGTCCAAGGGACTCCTTGCAGTACAAAGGACTCTCAAGAGTCTTCTCCAACACCACAGTTCAAAAGCATCAATTCTTCAGCGCTCAGCCTTCTTTATGGTCCAAGTCTCACATCCATACATGGCTACTGGAAAAACCATAGCTTTGACTACATGCACCTTTGTTGGAAAAAAAATGTATCTGCTTTATAATATGCTGTCTAGGTTGATCATAGTTTTTCTTCCAAGGAGCAAGCGTCTTTTAATTTCATGGCTGCAGCCACCACCTGCAGTGATTTTGGAGCCCCAGAAAATAAAGCCTGGGAAATGATGAAACCAGATACCATAATCTTAGTTTTTTGAATGTTGAGTTTTAAACCAGCTTTTTCACTCTTCTCTTTCACTTTCATCAAGAGGCTCTTCAGTTCCTCTTCACTTTCTGCCATAAATGTTGTGTCATCTGCATATATGAAGTTATTGATATTTCCCCCAGCAATCTTGATTCTAGCTTGTGCTTCATCCAGCCCAGCATTTCACATGATGTACTCTGCATATAAATTAAATACACAGGGTGACAGTATACAGCCTTGACATCCTCCTTTCCCAATTTGGAACTATGTTTCCATTTTTCCATGTCCAATTCTAACTGTTGCTTCTTGACCTGCATACAGGTTTCTCAGGAGGCAGGTAAGGTGGTCTAGTATTCCCATCTCTTTAAGGATTTTCCACAGTTTGTTGTCATTCACACAGTCAAAAGCTTTGGTGTAATCAGTGAAGCAGAAGTAGATGTTTTCCTGGAATTCTCTTGCTTTTTCTATGATCCAATGGATGTTAGCAATTTGATCTCTGGTTCCTCTGCCTTTTCTAAAACCAGCTTGAACATTTGGAAGCTCACGGTTCATGTACTGTTGAAGCCTGGCTTGGAGAATTTTGCGCATTACTGTACTGGTATGTGAAATGAGTGCAATTGTGTGGTAGTTTCAACATTCTTTGGCATTGCCCTTCTTTGGGATTGGAGTGAAAACTGATGTTTTCCAGTCCCGTGGCCACTGCTGAGTTTTCCAAATTTGCTGGCGTATTGAGTGTAGCACTTTAACAGCATCATCCTTTAGGATCTGATATAGCTCAGCTGGAATTCCATCACCTTCACTAGCTTTTTTCGTAGTGATGCTTCCTAAGGCCCACTTGACTTCGCTTTCCAGGATGTCTGACTCTAGGTGAGTGATTACACAGTCATGGTTATCCAGGTCATTTAGATCTTTTTTGTATCATTCTTCTGTATATTCTGCCACCTCTTCTTAATATCTTCTACTTCTGTTAGGTCAATACCATTTCTGTCCTTTATAGGGCCCATCTTTGCCTGAAATATTCCCTTGATATCTCTAATTTTCTTGAAGAGATCTCTAGTCTTTCCCATTCTATTGTTTTCCTCTATTTCTTTTCATTGATCACTGAGGAAGGCTTTCTTATCTCTCCATGCTATTCTTTGGAACTCTGCATTCAGATGGATATTGCTCTCCTTTTCTCCTTTGCTTTTAGCTTCTCTTCTCAGCTATTTGTAAGGCCTCCTCAGACAACCATTTTGCTTTTTTGCATTTCTTCATCTTGGGGATGGTGTTGATCACCACTTCTTGTACGATGTTAGGAACCTCTGGCTAAGAGAACACCCTGGCCATAGCAAACACTCTCCTCCAACATCACAAGAGTCAATTCTACACATGGACATCACCAGTGCCTTGGAGGGATCCATTAGCAAAAGGAAGGAGTTATGTCTCACAAATTCAAATATTACAAAAACTTACATTTTTATAGGACTTACAACTTTAAAAGTTCTTTCACATGAACTCTGTTTTGACTCTCACAAGCATCACATGAAAAACAGCTTGCATTTCATTTTTCAGTTGAGGACATAAGACTACATAACTGTTGCAGGAAAGGGAACTCCTTCCAGGGCCTGAAAGGGGGCTCTTGTCTAACACTTGGAAATGAATTGTCAGAGGAGACACACATGCTGACAAAGCGAGAAATTTTATTGGGAAGGGACGCCCTTGGGAATGAGAGCAGGAGGGTAAGGAAACCCAGAAGATCTGCTTGGACATGTGGCTTACAGTCTTGAGTTTTATGGTGATGGGGTTAGTTTCTAGATTGTCTCTGGCCAATCACTTCGACTCAGGGTCTTTCCTGGTGGCTCATGCATTGCTCAGCCAAGATGGATTCCAGTGAGGAGGATTCTGGGAGGTAATTTCCTTTTGACATTTCCCAGCTTCATCCAGCTGGTGGTGGCTTGTTAGTTTTGTGTTCCTTACCAGGGCCTCCTGCCATAAAATAATACATGCAGATATTTACTATGGTGCCTGACCAGGGTGGGCAGTTTCAATGTGTTTCCCCTAACATAGCTATCAATGGACTCAGGTCTCCTGACTCTTCTTTTTCTTTTTTTAAATTAATTTATTTATTTTAATTTCTCCTGATTTTAAATTTAGGCTTCTTTTTATTAATACCACATAGTGCTTCTCTTCTCTTTTGGACAAAAATGAACTGTTCTGTGTCCTGTCTGTGTCCGAGATGTCACTACGATCTGGAAATGGACATGATTGTCCCTTATCCGGTCACTGTAGTGCCCCTGTCCTAGGCAACAGTTGAGGAAACATGGCTTTGCAGACAAATGCTTTAACGCTAAGAGACAAATAGTGAAAATTTCAGGTACTCTTGAAGGCAAGTGGAGGAGAGGGTTCCAGCTTGATAGATCAAACCTTGGCAGCAGCCTCCTATTCTTCTCCAGAGCAGGACTGGTGTTGGAAGGAAGTGAAGTTCCAAAGTCCAGAAGTTGTTCCTGTCCCTAAAATTTCTCTCCTGTCAGTGGGTTGATGGGTGTCAGTCCCATCATAAGGTGAAATGACTTTTACTTTCCAACCAGGGCCAAGGCTTACAATGCAAATGACCCTGGGAGTGAGAACACATTGGCTTAAGTTTGCAGGAAGTTGGAAATGACTGATTTCCGGGCAGCCATGTTGTTGCACTGTGGCAGAGAGGGTGGAGAGATTCGGAACGCGAGTGGAGGGGGAGCGTTGATGACGGCTTTCTGAAGACATGCCCCCCGCCAGCAGGACTTTCTCCAGAGAAGTAAACCGGCCACAGCTGTCCCTCTCCCGGCCACCTTCTCACCTTGACCCCCAGCTCTGGACTCGGCCTCTCCTCCCGGGCAGAGTTTCAGCTGCTCAGCTGGCTGGCCCTGACCCCGGGATGAACTCTGCATTCCACTCCCAGCTCCCCAGGCTGCCGCATGCTCTTCTCTTTCATGGCTCCTTGGAGGCCTTTGAGTGAGCAGACACAGAGGGGAGGAAGCTGCTCTGCATCCTCTCACCCTCCCCAGGGTACATCTGAGGCTTTTCCTGGGTCTTAAAAAAAAAAAATGAAGATACTGAATTAGCACACTGGAAGACCCCATTGGATGGACACACAGCAGGAATAACAGGGTTTTTTTGCAGGGAATGTATGTAGAGTGAGCATTCATGGGTGTGTCCGTGTATGAGCAACAAGAGAGTAAAAAGAATGTTTTTGCTGCATTCCATTGTCCTGAAATAAAAGCCATCAATGTTACAAATATCCCCCAACAGGCACACATACACACATATGACATACACACGCATGCACACATACACACACCCATGGGCTCCTTCCTGAATGGATTTCCATCTCCTGAACATTTTGCCATAGGCTTTGTCTTTCCCATGACATGGAATAGACTAGGGAATAAAGTGACCAAATGGCAACTTTGGGTCCCTTCTCTCATCTGGGTCCCAGGGCTGGACCACCAAGCGCCTAGCACTCTCAGCAAGGCCCGGGGCCCAGTTGCTGCCCAGCACAGAGCAGGTCCTGGGAGTAGGCCGGGGCCTCACCAGCCCCTGGAAGGGAAGCCCTTCCTTGCTGTGGAAACACTCTTCTAATTTTTATGTACACGGCAAACCACGGCCCCCAACTTTGGATTCAATTGCTTTTTTCCATGTCATTAGATCCTTTCCAGCAACCAGCCACCAACAGATTTCCAGAAAAGACCTAGGCCAAATTGTGTAGCCTATCCTCAGCCTGGCTTCCTGCCTCTGTGGGACATTCTCTCAGAGGGGAGAGCAAACAACTTGGATAGCCTTTCATCCAAAAGCTCAGTCACTGGCCTAGGGCGCACCCTGCCAAGGCCATTGTTGGGGCTAATCCAGGAGGAGGGGAGCACCGTGTGTGTGAGGGAAGTAGGGGACTCATAACATTTGGGTCTGATCTGAACTCCTCAAATCTTGATCACTCATCTCATACATCCCAGGACCAGCCCACAGATGTGTGATTTGGGCAGAAAGGCTTCGGTGGGGAGGTTGCTGAACTCCAAGGAGGGGAAGGTATAAAAACACTTCGGAGGAAAGGAAAGTTGTTGGTGGTAGGTTGAATGGAAAGAGACCCAGGGAAATAAGTTACTGCAATTACAAGGGGCACTAAATAGAGGGGCTTGTCCTTTCAGCAAGGCAGCTGGCAGCTTGTCAGAGTACAGACATCCAGGCATGCCTGCGGTCCAGAACGGAGGGCTGGTGGGTGGTGTTTTGCTAGATAAGCAGAAGGAAAACCTTGAAAATGTACTTGCTTGATTCTATCCAATGCTTTCACTGATGAAAGGCTTAGGAGCTGCCAGCGGGCTTTAGCTCCTGCTGCTACCAAACAGGCGTGGTAGGTGAGACTCTCAAGCACTTAGCTGAATTTAAAGGGAGTAGAGAGGTGAGGTTCTGAAGTCCCAACCCAGCAAGTGTCCCTGGCCAGGGGCTGGAGTGTAAGCTCAAGTCCCAGGCTGAGAGACCCGGGAACTGCCAGCTGATGTTAAAAGTAACATTCTGCTTTGGGTGCTGCATCCACTGGGAGCTGCAAAAGAAAGGTAAACACACCTCTGAAGCTCCTGCTGGCCCAGGGATGGCATCCTGGGTAGGTCTCTGAGGAGGGAAGGGAGGAAGAAGAACCAAACAGACCCAGGAGAAATGACCTGGCCTGAATGTCAACACCGCACGCTGCTGCCAGGATCCTGCTCTCAGGCTCACGGCTGAAGATCACCATCCTCCTGGTGAGAGACCAGCTTGCTGTGTGAGCAAAGAAGAGATTCTGTGCCCCCACGAGCAGCCCCAGCGCAGACTCTGAGCAGGACCCAGAGCACAGAGGCCTCCTCGGATGAGGACAAGACCTAGCGGGATCATGGCAGTACTTCTGGAAGCGGTCAACCAAACCAGATGGAGCCCTGAGGGTCTCAGCTGAGAAAAGAGGAACCTTTTTTCCCTTCTGTTTTTTATTCCAAGGCACAGTTCTTTCAAGAAGACAGAATCTGAAAGAAGTATCTTTAATGAAGACCGTGAAATCAGAATGCAGCTGTGAACCCCCAAGCCTGTCCTCCTCATTTTACAATCATGGAAATGGAGGTCAAGACCACACAGTGACAGGCAGAGATGGTAGATCCCGGGTTCCCATCTGAGCCTCGTTCACTCCACCTGCCATCTCTGCTTTGTACTCCCTGGAGGAATTCACAGCCAACCCACCAGGACTGTAGCCCGCCAGGGTCCTCTGTCCATGAAATTATCCAGGCAAGATACTGGAGTGGGTTGCCATTTTCTTCTCCAGGGGATCTTCCCGGCCCAGGGATTGAACCTTGGGTCTCCTGCCTTGCAGGTGGATTCTTTACCATCTGAGCCAGGGAAACCCCTCTTTTTTTTTTTTTAAATAGACTCTTTTTTAGAGCAGTTTTAGGTTTACAGCAAAACTGAGTGGAAGGTACAGAGATTTCCCCATACATACAGCTTTCTCGATTATCATACAGCTTTCTCCATTATCAACATCTTGTACCAGAGCAGTCCATGTGTGATGAACCTGCATTGACCCATCATAGTCACTGAAGTTCGTGGTATATGGCTCCCTGTTGGTGGTGCACATTTGTGGGTTTGGATAAATGTATAATGATATATACTCATCACTGCAGCATCATACAGAGCTCTGACATGAATTCTGTCATACTGGAAGTCCTTGCACAGAATATTTTCATGACAATTCCTATATCAAGGGACCCATCGCAAGGCTTAATTGCCACTATCTGGGGATTTGTCTCTAGGGCACAGCTGGCTAGGTGCTCACTGGCTTGAAGATACTCTGCTCCCCCAATTCCGTGTTGCTGGCTCCTGGGATGGACGTGCTTGGACATGCAGGCCCAGGTGAGGATGCAGGTGCCTCAGATAGACAGGTAGGGTCAAGGCAGGACCAAGCTGTGATGCAGAGTTATCATTTCAGACAAAGCTCGTCTTTGAAACTTGGTTCCACCCTTATCACACATGCGTGCGCATGCACACACACACAAACACCTTTTCCTTTCTTCTAGAACTTCTCTCCATCCTTTTTAAGGGTGCTATTGTCCTTTTGCACTCTCTTCCATCCTAACTATTAAAAAGTGCTTTTGGAAGGAGTCCAATGTCAACTATTTGCTATTCAGTGTCAGTTGAAGTCATCGCATTTTCCTTCCTGGTTTATTTGCAACATGGGCCTTAGCTCTCCTTGTATACCGAAAAGTTTTGCCTTTTAGAAATCATAATAAATACCTAAAGCAAGTGAGAAGAAGAAGGCCCTTTCCTGGGCCCTTGATAGCACCTGAAACTGTACCTGCTTCTGCTTTGCCTGTATAGGTTCTGGCCTCCTTTCAACCAGACAGAAGGATGAGGAACCAATGCTGGATGTGAACAAAGATAAGGACTTGAATTAGAAATGGTCCTTTGGAGCATTAAGTCAAGTGTTGTTTTTCCCAAAATATAAACCAAGTAAGCATAGATCCCTGATTCTCCATGCTATGCCACAGATGTGTGGTGTTAGAAGAAAGAGCATCCAAAAGACTGGAATGCCAGTCCTGGGTTTGTGGAGAAGAAGCTGTGGACTTTGCAAGTTACTCAATTTCTCTGAGCTTGAATCTCTTCCTCTCTCAAATGTGTGGGTTGGCTTAAATGGTTTCTGCAATTTCTTCCAGCTCCAGTGTTGTACAGTTCTCTAGTTAGGGGAGAATCTAAAACCAAACCAGATGAATTCAGGGTGCCAGGCTTCCCACATCCTCTGCTTTTGACCAAGGTGATTGAAGTGGCTGGAGGAAGCTATTTTCACCAAACCTAGGCTTGCCCTGCCCCAGGAAGTAGGTGCTAATGCCCAGCAGATTGCAAATGCCACTAAGACAAAGAGCCTGGCTCCATTTTAAAAGGAAAGCATATTGATTTTTGGAACAGCCATCTCCTAGAGAATGAAACTTTGAGCCAAACCAAGGAAATTTATGAGGGTTCAGCTTATTCTTATAAAGTTTTTAAATCAATAAGTGCTGCCTGGAAGAATCTGGCCGTTGTGGTGGCTCAAAGCGTAGACACAAGGATAGTTATACTGCCATCAGAGGTAACAGACAAAGTGAATCATATGACACTGGGTGGGTCTGGGCTGGGGTATCTGGTGGAAGGCTTCCTAGGCTTGGATCTGGACTTAAGACACAGAGGTACAACTTCCAGCTCTGACACCAATCAGAGATAAGCTATGTCACCAAGGCAGGGCCCTGCATCTGTCTTGCTGTCTACTGCAAACAGTGTCCGGCACTCGGTAAATATTTACTGAGTCAGTGTTTTGCGGTGTCACATGATTACTGACCCTTGGCTTTCCTTTCTTACGCACTCTTTCATTGGATCCCGTCTCAGTCTTCCTACCCCCACTTCCTAAGTCATCCTTGTCTTTGCCAAGACTATTGCAGTAGGCTTCTAGCATCTTCAGTGCCTCTGGTCTTGCTCCCAGTCTAGTCTGTTCTCCACACTGAAGCCAGAGTAATCTCTCTGAAAGGAAAGTCTGATCATATCACTCCATATTTTAAAATGCCTTCTAAATTGTCATATATATTGGCATAAAATTATTCATAACAGACTCATTTTCTTTTAATGTTTGCTGGATCTGTAATATCATCTCTTCACTTTTTTGCCCAATATGTGGTAGTATTTAGTAAATGTTTCATACATACTTGAAAAGAGAATGAGATGGTTGGATGGCATCATCCACTCAATGGACATGAGGCTGAGCAAACTCTAGGATATGGTGAAGGACAGGGAAGCCTGGTGTGTGCTGCAGTCCATGGGGTTGCAAAGAGCTGAGCATAACTGAGCAACTGACCAACAACAATAGCCTTGGCAAGAAAATGTTCTGAAGTTGTTTGTTGCAGTGTTCAGTTAGGTAAAGTTGGGAACTTCCCTGGTGCTCCAGTGGTTATGACTCCATGCTTCCACTGCATTAGTCTACGTAGAGAGATTAATTTTATTAATCTTTTTTAGCACTGTGTATCTAGTAATACTTTTTGACTAAAGTCTTTTTTGCCTGAAATTAATATACCCATACTTTTTCTATCTTTTTTTCAACCTTTCTATGTCCTTGTAAAATAATAGTTATACATGTGTGTGTGTGTGTGTGTGTGTGTGTGTATTTGATCCCACTCCAGTACTCTTGCCTGGAAATCCCAGGGACTTAGGAGCCTGGTAGGCTGCAGTCCATGGGGTCGCTAAGAGTTGGACACAGCTGAGTGACTTCACTTTCACTTTTCACTTTCACGCATTGGAGAAGGAAATGGCAACCCACTCCAGTGTTCTTGCCTGGAGAATCCCAGGGACGGGGGAGCCTGGTGGGCTGCCATCTATGGGGTCGCACAGAGTCGGGCACAACTGAAGTGACTTAGCAGCAGCAGCAGCATATATATTTGTGTGTGTATCTCTGTCTCTGGTTTCTGACACATTGCTCCAAAACCCCTGTAATCTTCTGAGTAATAGGAGTGCTAGAAGCTAGAATTGTTGTTCAGTCACTAAGTCATGTTGTACTCTTTGTGACCCCATGGACCGTAGCACGCCAGGCTTCCCTGTCCTTCACTGTCTCCCAGTTTGTTCAAACTCATGTCCATTGAGTTGGTGATGCCATCCAACTATCTCATCCTCTGTCGTCCCCTTCTCCTCCTGCCCTCAATCTTTTCCAGAATCAGGGTATTTTCCAATGAGTCGACTCTTTGCATCAGGTGGCCAAAATATTGGAGCTTCAGCTTCAGCATCAGTCCCTCCAATGAATATTCAGGGTTGATCTCCTCTAGGATTGACTGATTTGATCTCCTTGCAGTCCAAGGGACTCTTAAGCGTCTTCTCCAGCACCACCATTTGAGGACCTAGAATATTTTTTTCTAATATTTGATATTTCATTGCACACTCTGACACATACCTCCTAAATCCCCTGGGATTTCCTGGGTGATAGGAATATTCCTATTCTAATAATATGACTCTTGGTGGATTCTTAGATGGGGTCTGGTCACCAGAAAGATCAAACCATGTTTAAATCTTGAAACTTTAAGCACAAACTCCCATCCTCATGGGAGAGGAGAGGGGCTGGAGATTGAGTTAATTACTGATCATACCTGTGTGATGAAACCTCAGTAAAAATCCCTGAAGTATAAGGTTTGCAGAGTTTCTGGGGCTGATGAATATATCTATGTGCTGGGAGGGTGGCACATCCCAACTTCGTGGGCTTGGGATCTCCTGCACTCACCTTGTGCCCCTCTTTGTCTGACTGTTCATCTGTATCCTTTTTATATCCTTTATAATGGGCTTCCCTGCTAGCTCAGAAGGTGAAGAATCCACCTGCAATGCGGGAGTCCTGGGTTTGATCCCTGCGTCAGGAAGATCCCCTGGAGCAGGGTATGGCAACCCACTCCAGTATTCTTGCCTGGAGAATCCTCATGGACAGAGGAGCCTGGTGGGCTACAGTCCATGGGGGTCACAGAGAGTCAGACATGACTGAGCGACTAAGCACAGCATACATACTCTCTAATAAACTGGTACATGTAGGTGTCTCCCTAAGTTCTGTGAGCCATTAGAGCAAATTGTTGAACCTGAGGAGGGAGCTAGGAATCTCCAGTTTGTAGCCAATTTGGATGGAAGTTCAGGTAATCTGGGGATTACTTGTGACTGGCATCTGAAGCAGGAGCAGTCTTGTGGAACTGAGCCCTTAATTTGTGGCATCTGATGCTAATTCCATGTACATAGAGTCAGAACTGAATTGAATTTTAGGACATGAAACTTCTCTTGGAGAACTGGTAGGTATGGTGGAAAACCCAAACATTGTGTGACCAAAAGTGTTCGGTCTGTAGAGAAAATAGTTTTTTTCCCCCCTCCTTTCAATCCTTGTTTGTAAAGTTTGTCTTTTAGAAACAGCATTTAATTGTGTGGTTTTTTAAAAATTTTTTCATAAATTTTGAAAATCTTTGTCTTTCATTCAGTATTTATTCTATTTATAATTGCTTTTAAGTATTGATATATTTGGGTTTCACTGGTGGCTCAGATGGTAAAGAGTCTGCCTGCAAGGCGGGAGACCCAGGTTCAATTCCTGGTTTCAAAGATCCCCTGGAGAAGGGAATGGTAACCCCCGCCAGTATTCTTGCCTGGTGAATTCCATGGACAGAGGAGTCCAGAAGGCTACAGTCCATGGGGTTGCAAAGAGTTGGACACAACTGAGCAACTAACACTTCCACACGTTCATTGATATATTTGGTTTTAAGTGTACATTTTTATGCCAATAAATTTAACAATTTGAATGAAATGAATGAGTTATTGAAAAGCACTATTTCCTAAAATTAACACAAAGACAAGTAGAATCTTCCCTTATCTATGCTGTTCAGTTCAGTTCAGTTGCTCAGTCGTGTCCGACTCTTTGCGACCCCAAGAATTGCAGCACGCCAGGCCTCCCTGTCCATCACCAACTCACGGAGTTTACTCAAATTCACGTCCATCAAGTCGGTGATGCCATCCAGCCATCTCATCCTCTGTCATCCCCTTCTCCTCTAGCCCCCAATCCCTCTCAGCATCAGGGTCTTTTCCAATGGGTCAACTCTTCACATGAGGTGGCCAGAGTATTGGAGTTTCAGCTTCAGCATCAGTCCTTCCAATGAACACCCAGGACTGATCTCCTTTAGGATGGACTGGTTGGATCTCCTTGCAGTCCAGGGGACTCTCAAGAGTCTTCTCCAACATCATAGTTCAAAAGCATCAGTTCTTCGGTACTCAGCTTTCTTCACCATCCAACTCTCACATCCACACATGACCACTGGAAAAACCATAGCCTTGACTAGAGGACCTTTGTTGGCAAAGTAATGTCTCTGCTTTTTAATATGCTATCCAAGTTGGTCATAACTTTCCTTCCAAGGAGTAAGCGTCTTTTAATATCATGGCTGCAATTACCATCTGCAGTGATTTTGGAGCCCCCCCCAAAATAAAGTCTGACACTGTTTCCACTGTTTCCCCATCTATTTCCCATGAAGTGATGGGACCAGATGCCATGATCTTAGTTTTCTGAATGTTGAGCTTTAAGCCAACTTTTTCACTCTCTTCTTTCACTTTCATCAAGAGGCTTTTTAGTTCCTCTTCACTTTCTGCCATAAGTGTGGTGTCATCTGCATATCTGAGGTTATTGATATTTCTCCCAGCTATCTATGGTGTAATTTCTTCCAAATATTTTTGGAAAAAATAATACTAATCTTATACAAACTCTTCCAGGAAAAAGAAGAAAAATAATAAATAATTCCCAACTCATTTTATAAAACCAGCATTATTTTCATCAAGTGATACCAACATCTGAGAATGACATTTCTTTTTTTTAAATTTTTTTAAACACCAAAAATATTTTGTATTGGGGTATAGCCAATTAACAATGTTGTGGTAATTTCAGGTGAAAGATGAAGACAAATACATGTCTTCATGTATATACACAGCCATACATATACATGTATCCATCTGAGAAAGATATTTCAAGAAATTAAAATCACAGGCCAATCTTACTTATAAGCATAGACACAAAATGCCCAAACAAAACTTAATGAATTAAATCCATCAATATACAGAAAAAGGATAATACATAATGGCTATATGCCAGGAATGTGTTTGATTTAATATTCAAAAATCAATCAAAATTTTACTATATTAATAGAATGGAGGAGAAAAACATTATAAAAACATTACAGTCATCTCAATAGATGTAGGAAAAAAATTTGACAAAGTTCAACATCCATTCTTGGTTAAAAAAACAAATTTCAGCAAACTGGGAATAAAAGGAAGTGTTCTATAGCAAAATTATACTTGATATAGCAAAATATTACATGCTACCCCTTGAGTTCAGCAAAAAGATAAAAATGTCCACTTTCATCATTACCATACAATATTATGGTAGAGGGCCAAACCAGTACAGTGAGCATAGCATAAAAGAGTTATAAAGACTGAAAAAGAAGAAATAAAACTAGCATTATTTACAGAGTATATAATTGTACAAGTAAATAATTCAAAAGAATCTATTGAAAAACTATTAAAATTAATAAATAATTTAACAATATCACTCTATGCAAGGTCATCATGCAGCAATCACTTGTATACACTAGCAAAAAATTAGAAATTTTAAGAAGTTTTAAATGTCATTTTATAGTAGCATAAAAAACAAAATGTTTAGGAATAAATCTTGCACAAGACCTCTATGCCAATATCTGCAAAATACTACTGAAAGAAATTTTTAAGTCCTCAGTAAATGGATGGATGAATATACCAAGTTAATGGGTTGAGAGACTGAATGTTGTTAAGATGTCAGTTTTTCCCAAATTGATCCACAGATGAAATGCAATCCCAATCAAAACCCCAGTAGGCTTTTTAAAAAGTAGAAATTACCCAAACTTAAAAATTTACATAGATGTGCACATAATATAGAATAGGTAACAATTCTGAAAACAAAAGGAACAAATCTGGGATACTTGGTTACCTGATTTGGGGATTCACTATAAAATTACAGCAATCAATTCAGTGTGTTATTGGCATAGAGGAGACAAAGAAATCAATGAAACATATTAGAGCCCCTAAATAGACCCACACATATATGGTCAATTGATTTTTGACAAAAGCTCCAAAATAATTCAATGGGGGAATTCTAACAAATTGTGTGGAGACAAAATGATATTTATATGAGGGGAAAATGATTCTCAACCCCTATTATATACCATAACAGAAATTGTCCTCAGACCATAGATCTACATGCAAATGAGAAAACATAAAACTTCTAGAAGAAAATCAATATCTTCACCTCCACAGGGTTTAAGCATTAATTTTTTAAACTGGGGTATAATTGGCCTACAGCATTAGTTTCAGATGTATAACATAATAATTCAATATTTGATATATTGCAAAATGATTGCCACAGTAAGTCTAGTTGTCTGTCACCATACCTAGTTCCAGAAGTTTTTTTTTGTGATGAGAATTTTAAAGATTTACTCTCATAGCAACTCTCAGATATGCAACACAGTATTATTAACTATAGTCATCATGCTATACATTATATCCCTAAGGTTTATCTGTTTTATAACTGAAAGTTTGTGCCTTTTGGCTTCCTCACTCATCTTGCCCACCCTCCATCCCTTGCCTCTGGCAACTACCAGTCTGTTCTCTGTATCTGTGAGCTAAGTTTTTTGTTTTTGATTCCATATAAAAATGAGTTCATATGGTATTTATCTTTCTCTGACATTTCACTTAGCATAATGCCCCCCAGGTCCATCCATACTGTCACAAATGGAGATATTTCATTTTTTTAATGGCTGAATAAAATTCATATATATATATATGTGTGTATATATATATATATATATCACATTTTCTTTATCCATTCACTTGTCAATGGGCACTTAGGTTGTTCCCATATCTTGGCTGTTGTAAGTGATACAAGCAATAATTTCTTTAATAAGGTACAGAAAACACTCACCACAGGGAGAAATGATAAATTGTATCTCAAAATTAAAACCCTGACTTCTGCTTTTCAAAAGATTCTATTAAGAAAAGTGGAAAAGCAAGTCACAGGTTGAGATAAAATATTTGCAATATGTGTATCTCACAAAGGATTTATGTCCAGAACACATAAATAACTCCTTAATAACAATAAAAAGTAAACACTCCAAATTCTTTAAAGATCGTATTTGAGCAGACACTTAGCAAAAGGCATACGAATGACCAATAAAAGAGATTCTCAACAATGTAAGTCATTAGAGAAATGGAAATTAAAACTTCAGACAGGACTACACAAAAAATTAGAAACTTAAGTTTTAAATGTCATTTTATAGTAGCATAAAAGAATAAAATGTCTAGGAATAAATCTAACACAAGACCTCTTGTCAAAATCTCCAAAATACTACTGAGAGAAATTTTTAAGTCCTCAGTAAATGGATGGATGAATATACCACCCACTGAATAAACAATACCAGGTGTTGATGAGAATGTGGAGAAACAAAAGTTTTCAAAATTGTTGCTAAAATTGTGGAATGACACAACTATTTTGGGAAACAGTTTGACAATTGCAACTAAAGCCAGATGTCTACATACAACTCCATGATTGGGTATTTGCCCAACAGAAATCAGTGCATATGTCGACCAAAGATGTGTACAAGAATATTCACAACAGCTTTATTGGTAATCACCAAAATCTTGATTCAGTATAAATGCCTTTTAACTGGTGAATGATTATAGAAATTGAGATGTGGTTTTACAATGGAATATTGCACAGCAGTGAAAAAGGAGATACTGTAGCAATAGCCAGGATGATTCTCACAGGCATGAAGTTGAATGAAAAAGCTAGAATCAAAAGGAAACATTGTATAATTCCATTTATATAAAATTCAGAATGGGGCAAAACTAATCTATAATGAGAGATTCTGGAAGAGTGGTTACTTTAGAATTGACTGACCAGGTGGCATGCAGAAGCCTCCTGGATCTTGATCTGGGAGGAGGGTCCATGGTGTAGACATAGGTAAAATTGACACTTTAGTTGGAATGACCAACTTGTCTTGGATTACCTGGAACTGACCTGCTTTTAAAACTAAAAGTCCTATCCTGGGGAAATCAGAATGACTGGTCCCTAACTTTAGGTTTGTGTACTTTGCCTTATACATGCTATTCCTCAATTTTTATAAATCTAGAAAAGAAAAATATGCACAAGAAAAAAATGTTTTCAGTGACTCCCCATCACCCCCAGGATGGAGTCCAGACTCCTTTCCACAGGGTGCATTGCAGGGTGGCCCGTGTGTGCCTCTGTGTTCTCACTTCCTGCCTCACTCCTTGCTCTCTTTCCATCAGCCCCACTGACTGTTGCCAGCTTCCCGAATGTGCCTAATTCTCTCATGCATAAGCTGGTCCCTCTGTCCAGAAACCCTTTTCCCTAGCTCTTCCCAGGTAACTCCAATCTACCATCCTTCTAAACTCAATTTGGATAACATCAGCTGTCACAAGTTTTCCCTGGAACATATCCAAGGTTTGGGATGTGTCATAACACATGTTTATAAGTGGTATACATATATTTATTTATTCCTTTATTCAAGAAAACATTATACTAAGCTCTTTTAAAAAGGTGCCAGGAAGTACCTGGCCTTACTGGGCCTCATAGTCTAATAAGCATATAAATAGACCATGGCAGAAAATATAGGTATACAGGGTACACACTAAGGCACCACCTCCCACCAGCTCCCCAGAGCCTACAGGGAGAAAGAGGGCTTTCAATAGCTATTTCAAGAAGAAATGATACCTGCAAAATAAATTCCTTTAACCTCTTTCAAACACTTATCAGTTGCATGGATTAAAAGGTATCGTTTTCTTTCAGTAATCTTTAAAATAACTGAGTTTCCTTGCTTTCCTACTCCCCCTCTCGTTTTATTGAGATATAACTGACAAACTGTGTAAGTTTAAGTGATGTAACTTACATAGACCATGTAATGATTACCACCATAGATTTAGTGAGGATCCATCATCCTTGCTTTCCTGCTTTTACATGTCATCCAGAAAAGACAGTGGTACTCGGTAGCAGTGAACTGTCAAAAGGTTATAACAGTGATGTGTGCAGTTGTACAAGGCTGTCTGAGTATTGAGGAGGTGGAATGTTGTTATGAGCAAATCGTCAGGTCAGACTACCTGGGTTTCAGTCATTTTCCCAGAGCTTTGTGACCTTGCTCAAATACTTAAAACTCTCTGAGTCCCAAGTTCTTCATATGCAACATTGGAATAACAACTGTACCTCTCTCTTGGGGGTTACTGTAAGGATTAAATGAAGCAGTACTCATGAAGGACTTGACAAGTTGACTGACAGGTACACAGTCAGTGCTCAGTGAGTGTAGCCATTTTTATGTGGAAGACAGTGCAGACCTGTCCCCATTCATCATGACTCCAAGTCTTCCCGCTCTCTTCTGAGCCCCAGGCTCACTGCCCTTATAGCCGAAAGCATGTTATCACCTGATTAAAATGTGAGTAGCTCAAATTCAACATCAATCAATCCCAGATCCCCTACTTGATTGTTTTGACTAATTGTCTATTACCTAGATTAAAAACATCGCAATCATACTACTTTCCACCTTCTTCCATATCCAATTATTCAGCAGGTCTTGAAAATTCTCACAGCTGTTACTTTTTATCTTTCCTAATTCCCTTGCCACTTTCAGAAATAGAATTTCAGATCATCGCACTTTGGGATTTCTTCCACAGCCTCTTAACTCGTGCACACATGCTAAGTCACTTCAGTTGTGTCTGACTCTTTGTGACCCTATGGACTATAGCCAACAAGGCTCCTCTGTCCATGGGGTTATCCAGGCAAGAATACTGGAGGGAGTTGCCTTGCTATGCCCCAGAGGATCTTCCCAACCCACGGATCGAACTGGTGTCTCTTAATGTCTCCTGCATTGGCAGGCAGATTCTTTACCACTAGCACCACCTGGGAAGCCCATCTCTTAACTCAGTCCCCTCTAATTCAGACTGGTATTCCTAGATCATCCTTTGATCTCATATTTTTTGGTCCAGAAATCTTCAGAGGAACCTAATTGTCCTTGGGAATCAGTCAGACTTCACAGTCAGACATTCATTGTCCATCACAATCTAACCTAAAACTACCCTTTAAAGCCAATTTATCTTCTACCCAAAATTTCTCTGTCAACTTGTTTGCCTAATCTAAAGCACTGTCTGACAAATTGCACTGGAATTGAGTTGATGTGCAAGGGCTATAAGGAGATTCTTTCTCTTCTAAGCCCAGACTTAAAGCTTAGCACCAGTGCCTTATGTGAATGAGGCAGAAAACCTGAATACGCTTGACCAAGGAGAAATAAAAGCAACCAAGATGTCTCCTCTCAGGCCAACGTGCTCCCTGGCTTTTCCATCCAGCCACATGGACAGAAAATGAAGACGCTTTTTAAGATTCCAGTGTTCTTATCCACCACGAAAGCCTGACCCTGTTGTTGTCCTGAGTCTGGCCAATGGGGTTCGTAACTCCTCCAGTGGTGGAGAGTGAACTGGAGTTCTGGTATCTTCCTTCAACCAGTGTGTGTTAGTCACTCAGTTGTGTCCGACTCTTTGCAACCCTGTGGACTGTAGCCCTCCAGGCTCCTCTGTCCATGGGATTCTCCAGGCAAGAAGACTAGAGTGGGTAGCCATTCCCTTCTCCAGAGGATCTTCCCAACCCAGGGATTGAACTGGGGTCTCCTGCATTGCAGGTGGACTGTTTACCAGCTGAGCTACCAGGGAAGCCCTCCTTCACCCAGAGCCTTGACTTTATAGAGCTTCCCTCCTTTTCACCTTGCTCACATCATTGACCCTGACTCGAGTATCTTTTGCCTATTGAAATTCTATTTGAAATCCTTCCAGATCTAGAATGACATTCTGTTTTTGATCACCTTTCTTCAAACTCATATATTCTCAGTTCTTACAGCAACTGATTGTACTCCTCATTTGATACTAAGTGTCTCTGCCTTGCATTATTAGCTATATTTTCCTGGGTATATATATTTACCCTTAACAGCACTGGCAGCTCCTTCAGCTGTAGACCACATCCCTGTGCAAGTCTGGAGCTGTTAATTAAGATTCTCTGGTCCAATTTTTTACTCTGATGCCAACTAAGCTTAATAAATATGTGTTGATGAGTTAAATGTTTTATGCATTAGGCTTTGAGCTATACATTTCAGTGTGAAAGAGAGCTAAAGATATGGGTCACATCCAAGGCTGTTCATTGCTACTATACTTAGGATGGCAAAAAATAAAAACCAAGAAGTGTCCACTAGCAAAGTAGTGGATCAACAAAATCTTTTATACATCTATGTTGAAGCACTACTCTGAATAAAAGTAATAGACTAGATCTACATGTATCAACATAGATAGACCTAAAACCATAATGCCCAATGAAAAGAGCAAGTTTTAGACTTATATCTTACATGTATGTGAATTTTAAAAATACAGCTAAAATAGTGTATTCTACTTGTGGATATGAATAGAAGAAAAATAGATTATAAAAATATGAATCAAACCTATTCATATTTATTGGTCGAAAGAAGGGATTGGTCAAAGAGTCTTCCAACTGTTTTCTGTAACTTTAATCTTATTAAACAAAGTAAACACAGCAACATGGGAGCTTGTTAGATTGTTCTTTGTCTTTTTCTGTATTTTTAAAGCTTCTCAAAATGAAGAGAAACAAACAAAAAGATAGCCTTCGGTCCAGCTGCCTGTCCTCTGGCTGGCAAGTTGCTCTTCTTGTTCTTGTATGAGTGTAGAGATTGGGGCAGAGGGGAGGGCCTGAAGCTGTTGAGAGGCTCGGGCATGGCTTGGGAATTACTGCTGATGGAATTACTAAATCCTTTCAATCTGCTAGTTTTCTTAGTGATTTTCTTGTAAGTGAAAAGTGAGGTGGAGGTAGGGGGTTGCAAAAGGAAAAGAAAAAAAAAAAAAACCTTGTTGCCTGGTTACAGTAGATCTCTATATGTTGTTTTTCAGCCTCTAAAAAAGAGATGTCTTATTCTTTGTACCATTTTTGGGTTGATGCTGTTTCCAGCAAAGGTCTGTACGTGTCTTGTATGCTGTCTGAAATAATAATAACAACAATAAGAGCTAGCCATTTTATTTTTATTTTATTTTATTTTTTTTTTAGAGCTAGCCATTTTAAAGAGCTTACTCCACGCTGGGCATGGTACACATTACCTATAGTCCATGGGGTTGCAAAGAGTCGGACACGACTGAGCGACTGAACTGAAGTGGACTTGTATCTGAATGGGTAGTTGTGGCTGTGAGTCCCATAAAATTCTATTCCAACAGAGTTTAACAGTAAGAAAATGTGTTAGATCACAGAGCTTAGAGTCCAGAGATTGACGGCCTTCAGGACTGGTTCATTCAGAAGCGCCATGATATCAGCCAAGACTCAAGATTCCTTCTGTCTTTCTGTCCTACTGTTTGAGGACAGTTGGTCCTACTGAAGGAGAGACCCAAACTGGCTCAGGCCTTCCCATCCCTAACAAGTCACTGTGGAGGAGATGGCTTTTCTAGAAACTCCAAAGCCTTCAGCAGCTGGGGTGGAATGGATGCAGGAACACCATGCCCGACACAAGTGTGTTTTCATTAGTCCTGTGGAGTAAATGCTCTTACAACCTCCATTTCTTAGGTGGGAAGACGATCGATGAGCAGTTACGTGGTCTGCCCGGGGTCCACGGCTGCTGAGCACATGCTCTCCGTGCCCGTACGGCCCTGCCTTCCAGGACCTTCTGGCGCGAGTTTAACCATAACCAACAAGTCAGCCACGCGGTCCTCCTGCCACTGAAACCCCGCCACGGTGGCCGTGGGTGAACGCCTCTGGGTCTCCGCAGTTGCCTTCCTGCAGCTCCTGACTCCCCCTTCCCTTCTACCACACTGCTGCCCTCTCTTCCGCTCCAGGAGCTCCTCTGTCTGCAAGCAGTACTGTGAGTGATGGATGGATGCACCACCTTCCTGGTTCCTGCTGTCTTTGGGGAGCTGGTCCCTAAAGTGGTTTTATACTATTAATCTTTCTTGAAACAAACTGTTAGAGGCTGAGAACAATAACAACAAACTGGGGAAATTTACAGAGGCTCCGAAATCGAACAATTCTCTTAGTCATCAGGCTGGACCTCTTCCCAGTAAGTAGGCCTAAGGGCCTATCCCACAGGAAGGGAGGAAGGCTTCCTGAAGCTTGTATCTCTCAGTGTTGGGGCAACACCTTGGAGCTCCTCCCCAAGGTCACCTTCTCAGGAGGACCTCCTCCAAGCCCTCAGCTGTCGTCTGTCAAGGTGTCCTCCTTGGACGCGCCACCTCCACCATGGAAGTCTGGTTTTCCTGGATGGGGTGGCTGATTCCCAGCAATGCTGTGCCCCAAGATTCTGCGGTGCCAAGTGAGGCACATGGGTCAGAGTCAGCCAGTGTTCTTCATAAGCCACGTGGGCCAGTCAGGCTGTGCACACGAATGTGCAGATGGATCTTATTAAAACACAGATTCTGATCCAGTAGGTCTGGGGTGGGGACTCTAGACTCATTTCTGATAGTTTCCAGGGGAGGCTGATGTTGCCGGTGCTTGGTCCACACTGGAAGGACAGGGGTATGAATGACGCTCACATTGGCTGTAGGTCAGCCATCCCATTATGGACACCAGTATGTTTGGGGATTAGGGCCAAGGAATCAGCATGTCCTGGGAGCCATCCATTCTGGCCTGACGTGATGTTTGGTCATCAGAGACTGCCAGAGATGAGTAATCCCGGATCTCCTCAAAGCCCTAAGTTACCAAAGCCAAAGGGCAGAAGCCAGGGGAAGACACATTTCCTGTTAGTATGAAGGCTAGCTCTAATGGCAGAGAGCCTCCTAGGCCTGGGTGTGGCCAAGAAGAGCCAAGAAGATGCTTGCTGAGGCTGGAGGGAGGGCCAAGACTGGGGCAGGGGAATTACACAGCGTGTTCTCAAGGTTCTCCTTCAGCCTTGAGGTTCTCTAAGCCCTAATTCAGGGACAGAAAACAATGATGAGTTGGAAGCCGCTTGCCTTCTCACCCACTTCCTAGTCAGCCAGATTATTCAAAGTGATTTGTGTGAAAGCCAGCTTGTCATTCTAGCCTTGTTTGTTTTGCGTTTATAGTAGTCTACCCACATAAAGCCCTGCCCCCTTCTCTAAATGATCACAAGGGGTTAATATCATCAATGTAGTCACAAAAGAGTGCGGTTTTAAAGTGAGAAGAAAACTATTGACAGGTTTATACAAGAGACGCAATTAACTGCATGCTCTGGTGATCTGCCAACACATCTTTCTCTCCTTCCAACCTTCTAGTTCTTCCACAAGTCTTAAAAAGCCTGTTTTAGCCTTTAAAGGCAAAAAAAAAAAAAAAAAAACCCCATGGTTTGGCTCTGAGAAATATTCTAATCTTATGCAATTTAAATTTGGGATCGTCTCTAGAAGATAACCCGATACAGATGCTGTGGGTAAAAAACCACTCGGCTCTGACGCCAGCCCCCATGTCGTCCATCGTCGCCTTCTGACAGGCCAGCTTTCTCAAGCGCGTTCTGTCTCAGCAAAGGTCAAGCACTAAAAGTCGGAGAGCTCAGAAATACAAATGAACACTATCTCGAAGGCATAGCTGCAGAGGCAGGAGAGGCCTCTGTAGGCAAAGCAATGCAGCCAGCACACAGTGCGAGGAAAAGCAGGAGAGAAATGGCGCGGCGAGGTTCGTAATCGGGAGAAGCTCTGAGGTCTGTCATTTGGAAGCTTCCAGTGTTTTTATTACACCAGTGAGAGAAGGGCTCGGTGAGAGGGCCGTCGTCCAGCTCGGATCCTCTCCCAGACAGAGAAAGCAGGGTGAGCACATTTGCATAAAAGAAGAAAGGGACAGATTGTCACTCCAGAAGGACCGGCAGGACACCTGTCAGAAATGTTAAAAAGCAGGATCATCTCACAAAATGTGAAACGTTTCACGGACCGGTCTTGAGAAACTTGGTGGAAAGACTACAGTGGAAATAAATGAAATGAGGGACGGGTCCCACCTACAAACCCTCATCTTGTGAATGAATTCTGGCTCCCGGAAAAAGCCCTCTCCTCTGTCCTTTGTTCCCCATTGAGAATCCTTCCAGACTGCAAGCCCCTCTTCTGCAGCAGAGAGAAAGATCGAGCTGGGAGAACTCGAGAAATTTTCCGGCTCCGCTCTCTCCCCAGCCGGTGCCCGCCCCACACCCCCGGCAGCCACCCCTAGTGGGCACATCGCCCCTCTCCTCGGGCACAGGGAGGTGTGTTCCCCTTCTCAGGTCGCGCTCAGACCCCGCAGGAGCATTTTCAGTGGGCGGAACTGAGACAGTGCAATCAACACAGTACACTCCAGGCCACCGTGAGTTAGGAAGACATTCATGGCTGCCTGCATATCACATGGTTTCCTGAAAAACGCAATCCAGGCAAACAAACCAATCTGAGGAGCATGTCTCTGTGGCTCTGTTCCACCTCAGAAAGGTTAGGTCGTGTCTCCCCCAGAGACTACGTACTATCTGAAGGACACGGAGCAGGAAGGTGGTGGAGCAGCAGGCTGCTGTTGGTGCCTTGGCGTTTGGTGTGTGGGCCACAGTCCCAGTTGCCGAGTAGGAGGACAGTAGTTTGGGGGTTAAATTTCCTGTGCCCACACTCGGGGAGGGGACAGTCCAGTAGCCTCCAAAAGATGTTTTGGGCTACAGAGACAAAGAATTCAAAAGAAATTGGCAGGATTTGGAGGGTAGGGATATAGAAGGAGACAAGAGCTTCCAAAGGGACACCTGAGTGAGTGGCAAACAGATCCTTCCCTTCCCCATGCGCTATAGGCAGCTCTGGGCAGGAGGAGGAGGAGGAGGCTGAAGAGCCTGAGCTTGCGAGGTGGGAGCTGCCCAGACTGCCTGCCTGTGACTCAGAGTGGAATTTTCCTCCTGAGCAATGAAAATAGGATGAGGCTTTTGTTGTTGTGGTCAGTCATATCGATCTTCTATTGTTAGATCTCTCTCTCCCCACTCCTTTCTCTTTCTGTATCTCTCTCTCTCACACACACACACACACACACACACATTTACATACGTGTGTGTGGCCCTTCCTCTCTAGCAGCGTTCTAACTTCTGGGAGTATCAAATTACCCATGTGTGTGTGTTAGTCGCTTAGTCATGTCCGACTCTTTGCGACCCCATGGACTGCCCTCCACAAGAAACCTCTGTCCATGGAATTCTCCAGGCAAGAATACTGGAGTGGGTTGCCATTTCCTTCTCCAAAATTTACCTATAATGCTTGATAAAAATGTGAATCCCCAGTCCGCCTCACCAGAGGTTCTGACCCACAGTGTAAAACCATTTTGACTAATCAGAGTATTCAACGTTACCCTATCTATCAAATAGAAAAGAGCGATAAAACAGAGATGAGGCTAAGCAACAAGATAAGTGAGGGCACGAATACAGAAATGCACAGCTCCAGCCACGCCCGTCTTCAGCAGAGATGCTCAGTCACCATTCAGGGGTTTATTTATGTGAGACTATGAGGTTGGTATGAAGTGATATTTCAAGTTGCAGGTCATGGCTTTGGACCAAAAGAATCTCCACTGCAGGGCTGCATGGTGTGTTGCTGCAGATATTGTGGGGAGATCTCTCTCTGGCTGTCTGAGCGGTGACCGCTTGAGGCTGCCTACAGCTGAGTCTAGTCACTGGTTGTTGATGTATGGGTGGGCCAGCCGCGGGGTTTCTGCTCATGGGTAAATAACTCTTTTTTTTTTTTTTTTTCCAAATAAAGCAGCATGTGAGGTTCTACAGAACAAGTATTTTGGAAATTGATTGTCCTTTATCACTCTTAGGCGGTTTCACTGGGACTTCCCTAAGACTAAGTGGCTAAGACTGTGTTCCCAACTGGGGGCTGGGGTTCAATCCCTGGTCAGTGAACTAGATCTCCCATGCCACAAATAACAGTTCACATGCTACAACTTAAAAAAAGCAAAAAAAAAAAAAAAACCCACAAAAAACACAAAAACCCCCCCTCTCTTAGGCAGCTTCAAATAATCTCTATTCCTGGAAGAATGAGCCCAGAGGATTCTTGATTCAAATGTAAACATCAGTGTCTCAAATATCTTCCAGACCAGTGCTGTCCAATTGATAGATAAAATATAATGTGAGCTACACATGTAGTTTTGTGTGTGTGTGTGTGTGTGTGTGCATGCACTCATTTGTATCCAACTCTTTGTAGCCCATGGACTGTAGCCCACCAGGCTCCTCTGTCCATGGAATTTTCCAGGCAAGAACACTGGAGTGGGTTGCCATTTCCTAATGTAGTTAGTTTTTATTTTATTAAGAATATGTAAAGAAAGATATGACATTGATTTTAATATTTAACCCAATGTATCCAAAGTATTAGGGGCTTCCCAGGTAGCTCAGTGGTAAAGAATCCACCTGCCAATGCAGGAGATGTGGGTTCCATCCCTGGGTTGGAAAGATCCCCTGGAGTAGGAAATGGCAACCCACTCCAGTATTCTTACCTGAAAAATCCCATGGACAGAGGGGCCTGGTGGACTACAGTCCATGAGATTGCAAAGAGTTGGGCATGACTTAGCGACTAAAATAACAACAACAACATCATGCAAAGTATCATTTCAACCTATAATCAGTATTTTTAAAATTACCAATGTAACACTTCATCTTTTTTTGTCCTAGATCTTCAAATTTGAGTGTGTATTTTACACTTAAAGTCTATCTCAGTTTGGACTAGCCACATTTAAGTGCTCAGCAGCCGCATGTGATTGGTGGCTCCTGGACTGGACCGTGCAGATGTAGACCATGGATCAACCTGGGACAGGTTGGTGGAACACCCAATGATGGTGGGACACCCAATGACGAGGGGAAATGATGGAGGGGAAGCTGAGAAGCATTAATGCATGTCCCCCTACCTCTTCCATAAAGAAATCCTATTGGCTTGCCCTTCAGAATATGTCCAGAATCCTGCCTCTTCTCACCACTTCCACTGCCGTCACCATGGTCCAAGTAACTCACCTGGATAGTCTCTTACTGGTCTTCCATCAGTCATTCCTTTCCCTTCCATCTTAGGAACATACTTCCTGTTTTTTTTTTGTTTTTTCCGACGGACTGGTCTTCCCCCAGATACAAGACATCTTCAAGGCAAACCCCTTCACCTCTAAGTTTTTGATCAAATAACACCTTCTCTTTGAGATTTGCCCTACAAAAGAGTACAAATAGGGCTTCCCTGATAGCTCAGTTGGTAAAGAATCTGCCTATAATGCAGAAGACACTGGTTCAACTTCTGGGTCGGGAAGATCCCCTGGAGAAGGGATAGACTACCCACTCCACTATTCTTGGGCTTCCCTTGTGACTCAGCTGGTGAAGACTCAGCTCCTGCAATGCAGGAGGCCTGGGTTCTATCCCTGGGTTGAGTTCCCCTGGAGAAGGGAATTGCTACCCACTCCAGTACTCTGGCCTGGAGAATTCCATGAACAGTCTATGGTGTTGCAAAGAGTCGGACATGACTAAGCAACTTTCATTTTCACTTTCAAGAGTGCAAATGGCCCACCTTCCACCTTCCTGCCCCTCCCCTCCCCACAGTGAGTCCCCCTTGTCCGGATCCACTATAGAATAGACTCATGTTGTGGTTTTTGTTTTTAATTTTGTTTATTTGTTTTTGGCTGGCTTCTCATTGTGGTGGCTTCTCTTGCTGCAGAGCGTGGGCTCTAGAGCATAGGCTCAGTAGTTACAACATACAGGCTCAGTTGCTCTTCGGCATGTGGCATCTACCCAGGCCAGAGATTGAACCCGTGTCCCTTTCACTGGCAGGCAAACTCATCCACTGGACCACCAGGGAAGTCCCTCATGTTGTGTTTATTGTTTATTCTCTGCCACCTCCCCAAATGTAAACTCTATAAAGCAGTAATCCACATCTGTTTTTGATCATTGCTGTACCTACAGTGCCTATAACAGCGCCTGGCAGGTAGTCGGTGCTAAGCAAATATTTGCTGAGCAAATAAGTGAATGAATAAGGGTGGATGCACCCTGAACTCAGCCCTCCCTCAGGCTCCTCTGTCCCACCCTCCCCAGCCCTCTTCCTCACTTTCCCACCGCATGCAAAGACACGAAAAGGAACAGCCAAAATAAGAGTTAGTTAACCATCCTCACTAAACAAACTCTTCCCTTAGAGCAATGATTCTTCACTGGTTTTGTTTTTGTTCTTGTTTAAATCATGGACTCCTTTGCAAAGTTGATGGCTGTTATGAATGTTCTTCCTCCAATATCCATGGAAACATAATTTCACATACAATTTTGGGAGCTCACAGGCCTCTGTTGGTTATCACTTAGAGGCCAGGGACCTCATGTAAAGAATTCGTGCCCCAGAGATTCACCCACACAGTTTTCCTATACGTCTTTGAAATCAAATCTTTCTGCTGCAACAAAAATAGAAACCATATCCAGAAAGAAATTATAGAGCTCTGCAGCCAGAAGCAAATGTAAATGGTGATATAGTTCATCTTCCCTCCCAGGAAAACTCCATTTGGAGTGGGAGGCAGTTCAGTATCTCATATCTGAAAGGTCTTCCTTATGCTTTATCTAAATGGCTCTTGTTTTAGGATTAGCAGGCCTTCTCTAGTCAGATCTGGGAAAACAAGAAAGCAAGTTGTTGTTCAGCCAGTCATATCTGACTCTTTGGGACTCCATGGATTACAACATGCCAGGCTTCCTTGTCCTTCACCACCTCCCAGAGTTTGTTCAAACTCATGCCCATTGAGTCGGTGATGCCATCCAACCTTCTCATCCTCTGTTGTCCCCTTCTCCTCCTGCCTTCTATCTTTCCCAGCATCAGAGTCTTTTCCAATGAGTCAGCTCTTTGCATCAGGTGGCCAAAGTACTAGAGCTTCAGCTTCAGTCCTTCCAATGCATATTAATGGTTGATTTCCTTTAGGATTGACTGGTTTGATCGCCTTACTGTCCAAGAGATTCTCAAAAATCTTCTCCAGTATCACAGTTCAAAAACGATCAACTTTCTTTATGGCCCAACTCTCACATCCATACATGACTAATGGAAAAACCATAGCCTTTTTATTGTCGACAAAGTGATGTCTCTGCTTTTTAATAGGCTGTATGAATCTTTGTGACAAAGTGATGTCTCTGCTTTTTAATACGCTGTCTAGGTACCTTTAATACGCTGTCTAGGTTCAGT
Organism: Cervus elaphus; assembly: GCF_910594005.1. Classification (NCBI taxonomy): domain Eukaryota; kingdom Metazoa; phylum Chordata; class Mammalia; order Artiodactyla; family Cervidae; genus Cervus; species Cervus elaphus. The sequence goes on along the minus strand of NC_057839.1, from coordinate 12,920,564 downwards.
TCAGTTTAGTTGCTCAGTCGTGTCCGACTCTTTGTGACCCCATGAACCACAGCGCGCCAGGCCTCCCTGTCCATCACCAACTCCCAGAGTCCATTCAAACCCATGTCCATTGAGTCGGTGATGCCATGCAACCATCTCATCCTCTGTCGTCCCCTTCTCCTCCTGCCCTCAATCTTTCCCAGCATCAGGGTCTTTTCAAGTGAGTCAGTTCTTTGCATCAGGTGGCCAAAGTATTGGAGTTTCAGCTTCAGCATCAGTCCTTCCAATGAACACCCAGGACTGATCTCCTTTAGGATGGACTGGTTGGATCTCCTTGCAGTCCAGGGGACTCTCAAGAGTCTTCTCCAACACCACAGTTCAAAAGCATCAATTCTTCGGTGCTCAGCTTTCTTCACAGTCCAACTCTCACATCCATACACGACCACTGGAAAAACCATAGCCTTGGCTAGATGGACCTTTGTTGACAAAGTAATGTCTCTGCTTTTTAATATACTGTCTAGGCTGGTCATAACTTTCCTTCCAAGGAGTAAGCGTCTTTTAGTTTCATGGCTGCAATCACCATCTGCAGTGATTTTGAAGCCCAGAAAAATAAAGTCAGCCACTGTTTCCACTGTTTCCCCATCTATTTGCCATGGCTGTCTAGGTACTTGAAATGAAAATGGATAAAGATGCCCCTGTGCCCTCCCCTGGGTCCCTTCAGGCCAAATAAACAGACTTTGGGGTCTGTTATCTAAGCCAGTGTCATTCGAAATGCCTTTGCTTGGGAAGGCTGGAGCCTGGGCCAGCACGGGGACATATCCCAGAGACCAGAAGACCATGGCCTCTAGGGAAAGGACCACATTCCAGGCAATTCTTCTCCTTTGCCTGAAAATATGGCATGTGATAGCTGAGAAAGACACAAAGCGGGGTTTGCTATAGTCACTTCCCAGAAGCGACCGCCAGATCCACAGTCCTGTCCCAGTCTTAGTTTGGGGACAATTAATATGTTTTCATCTCAGTCAATCAGATGATAAACCCCAAACAGGCCTTTGGTCAATGGAATGAGATAAAAGAAAAATTTGCATTATTCTGAATTTTAGCTATTCATTGACTATTGCCTGAAAGCATTAAAAACACTTTACAAGATAAATGCTCAGAGTTCCTTTTCCAAAGCATGATTCGGCCAGCCAGAGAATAGTGCAACTCCCTGCGCCAGAACTGAAACTGCCTCAGAATTCTTGAAATGAAATCAAACTATGACAGTCTGTGTCTTGCCAAAGCAAATTCTATTTATTCGGCAATAAAGGAAAAAAAAAAAAAAAAGCAGGCTAGGATAAAACACAGGGTTTATATCAGAGCCTGATCAGAGGGTTTGGACAGATATTGTTCCATCGATATTTTCTGTTGGGATTGCTGTTTATCTATAAGAAATAGCTAAGAGGCATTGATAAATTGTGAGACTTCCTAAAGGAACCAGAATTGCACAGTCAATGAAACTGGGGGAAAACACATTAAGTTCCCTGAAGAACTTCAAGATTGAATGGAAAGTGAAATCAAACATATTGATTGCTTATAGCTGTCTTTCTTTGGCCACCTTAGGCTAACCAGGGGCTCATGGAAGCATGGGGTTTCAGAAAACCTTTGACGTTAGCAATCCCATGGTCCCCTGTGCTGTTTGTTCCCACTGAGCACGGGCAGAGACAACATCCATAACCACCTCAAGTGCATGCTGCTAGCAGTTCATTCATTCCCTCAATTAACAAACACTGCTGATGGGAAATTCACCAGCTCCCAAAGAAAGACCCCAATTCTATGCAAAGGGCAGTTCTAATTACTACACGGTTCACACCTTTTTGGACCCCAAACTGTTATGGAATAATGTTAATAATCCTGAAGAAGCCAAATAATCCTTCCAAGATATTTAGCAATTCAGCCAAGCAAAAAATTCTCAAATACTCTACCCTCCCTCATTATCTGACTTGAATCTCTCAAGGCAAGAAAATATTGAGCAATCGTAATTGGCCACACATTGGTATAATGGCATCCTTTTTGTTTTTGTTTGTTTTTTGTATTCTCTAGACTAATTGCTGTAGAATAACTGTTATTCTAAACAGTGATTAATGAAAAAATTATCCAAGACTTGGAAAATATTATAATTGAACACTTTATAAAAAAATGTTTGAAGGAAATTTCCTAACTCCCAAGTCACAAGGGGTGGTCATTTCTAGGTTCCTTTCGGTTACTTCCTAAGACCCCTAATGGGCCACAACTACCAAAACAGTTATGGTTTGTTCCGAGAAGCAATCAGTTTGGACTGAATTATGGCAGAGTCAACTCAGACTGGGGCAGGAAACTCTGGATGTGTGTGTGTGTGTTAATCGCTCGGTTGTGTCTAACGCTTTGCAACCCCATGAGCTGTAGCCCGCCAGGCTCCTCCATCCGTGAAATTCTCCAGGAAGAATACTGGAGTGGGTTGCCATTCCCTTCTCCAGAGGATCTTCCCGACCCAGGGATTGAACCAGGGTCTCCTGCATTGCAGGTAGATTCTTTATCATCTGTACTACTAGGGAAGCCCAACCTGGACATGTGGGTAGCATTCAAAAGTAAATTTCAAGGACTTCTTCACACAGGGCCCTGTGGAGGGGTTCAGATCACTGCATGGTCACATCATTAAAAATTCACTGGGGGACACCTTTTAAGAGACACAGGGTTTAGACACATCTTTGTGCAGGTGCTGCATTGACTTGACTAACAAATGCTCAGAATCTAGACTGGAGATTTCCTGGGAGGAAAATCTTTTCCTCCACCCTCTTATGTTCTGTAATTAGACACCTGTGAATTAAACTAAGAAAAGGTTTGTGCTTAGTTGCTTAGTAGTGTCTGACTCTTTATGAACCCAGGGACTGTAGCCTACCAGGCTCCTCTGGTCATGGGGATTCACTAGGCTAGAATACTGGAGTGGGTTGCTGTTCCCTTCTCCAGGGAATCTTCCCAACCCAGGGATTGAACCCAGGTCTCCCACATTGCAGACAGATTCTTTACTCACTGAGCCACCAGGGAAGCCCAAAAAGTCAGGTTAACAACAACAAAAAAAGGTATACAACTTTATTAATGTTTTACATGCATGAAAGTCACAGAAAATAAGTGAAGCTCAAAGTGGCTAGACTTGGGGGCTTTTATACCATTTTAACAAACGAAGGGGACTTGGGGCTTCAAAGGAGAGTAGATTATGGGGAAGTGACTAGGAAATATTTGGGAGGATGAATGGAAGACAGGGGCTACTTTAGAAAGGTCTGTTTGTACAGACTTGTTTTGGTGTTGACTCTGCATACTCATCACCTTCAAAGTGGCATGTTTTGGGGTGGCCTATCCTAATCTTCACAGCATCCTTCAGATTTTAATACAGGATGGTTAAATTCTTCTAGTAAACTATCTTTTCATTGTGAGTAAACAGATAACTTTCTCTTGCCACAAAAGGGGAACAGGATAAGATGGAAAACTTAGACTTTGTTCCCTCCCTTGGCACTAAGGTCTCTACCCCCAGCAATATTGGAAAGGGGAAACTGATTTTTAATAACTGACCTCATTGCTTGAATGAACTAATTAAAGGGAAAAGGGCCTTGGGACATCACAACTTTTTGATGAGAGAGACTGGGCTATGGAGAGTTGCTGGGAACCTCACTTTCCAGAACATACCTGTTGACTCCTAGAAATGGAATTCTTACAGGGACAAGGATGACCTGGGAGAAAATGTTCTGGGATCAGACCAGGCTTGGGGCTTATACATAGGCTTTTTATTTCTCAAATTTTCGTAACTCTATCTACAAATGTAGCTAAACTTTTCCTTTCATATGTAGATGAAAATCCTGAAAAAAATATCCCCGAGGTTGTAAGCTAAATTGGTTGCTAGGGTTAATGAATTGTAAGGAAGCCTTCCTTAAGAAAAGGTCAGTAATTGTACTCATTTTGAGGAACTTTGGTAGTTTTGGGGTTTATGTGCATGTTCATGCAAAGACATGAAATTAAACATCCATCCCTCTAGCTACTGGAATCCAGTTTCCTAAAATGTTAAGATCATGAAGTTTACCAATTGGATATCATGAACTAAGTCTTAATTAAAATAAGTGGAAATCTTAACCTCTCTTTGCAGGAAATATAGGTATAAATATACACTGTATTTTAAGATCTGAATAAAAAGGGTAACATTTTTACACCATTTTTATAGAAGCATTGCTCAATTGTAAACCTAGTCCAAGTTTAAATGAATGAGCATTTTCCTTTCTAAAGTGAAATTGAATCTTCTACACCCAGTCAACAATGCTGGGATAATTCAAGTTACTTACTTATTAATAGTTACAGGCAAACTATTAGAGAAGATGTAGCTGATTTTACCTAATGCCTAATCCTATCTGGAAACTAATTTTTGCACCTAAAATCACCAAGAACCAGGCCCTTATTTACATCTCTATGTCCTGAAAGCATTCTTTATATCATGCCTCACAAGACTGGGATAGACGGGAATTGGTAGGGGATCACAGGATAGAATGAAAGGAAATTGATTAGAACATTTTGATACTTGAAATGCAGTTTGAAAGAAGATGTTTTAAATAGGTATGTTGGTGGAATCTTTAAAGCCTTCTGGAGAATGGGCAAGCAGTTTGGTATTGTATGCTGTTACAAAAGAATGGGCAAGAGCACAATGCTATGGCGGCCTGAATCGGAGGAGGTTTGAGGGAGAACAGATGCATGTGTTTGAAGGGCTGAGTCCCTTTGCGGCCCACCTGAAACCAGCACAACATTGTTAATGGACTACATTCCTATGTAAGATAAAAAGTTAAAGAAAAAAGAATGGGCAAGGGCAGACATAAAGAAAGATGTGGAGAAGGAAACAGGTTCAAATAGTGGCACTCAGATGGAAGAATCTAAGTATTTATAACAAATTTTTAGCCAATTGAAAAGATAGGATGAGAATTTTTATAAACCCTTAAAATTCAAAATTATTGTACGTGAATGTTCACAGCAGCATTATTCACAACAGAGTAAAAGTGGAAACAGCCCAAATGGCCCTCAGCTGATGAATGGATAAACAAATATGGATATATCCATACAGTAGAACGGCAATTTTAAAAAAATGAAGTGATGATACTTAACTACAACATGGATGAACATTAAAAAATTTATGCTCAGTGAAAGAAGTCAGATCAAAAGAACATATACTGTATATATGAAATGTCCAAATAAATAAACTTATAGACATAGAAGGTAGATTAGAGATTGCCTAGAGCTGAGGGTGGAAATAAAGAGTAATTATAAATGGACAGGAAATTTCTTTGGGGGATGATGGAAATAATATAGAATCAGATTGTGATGGTGGATGTACAACTCTGTAGCCTTACTGAAAATCACTGAATTGTAGTTTTAAAGTGGGTGATTTTATGTTTTGAATTTTTTTTTCATAATTTTTTATTGTTGTTGATGTGGACTTCCCAGGTGGCTCGGTGGTAAAGATCCGCCTGCTAATATGGAACACATAGGAGACTTGGGTTTGATCCCTGGGTCAGGAAGATCCTCTGAAGGAGGCAATGGCAACCCACTCCAGTATTCTCGCCTGGAAAATCCCGTGAACAGAGGAGCCTGGCAGGCTCCAGCACGCAGGGCAGCAGAGTCAGACATGGCTGAGCGGCTGAGCACCAGCACGAGCTGATTTACAATGTCGTGTGAGTGTCGGATGTATAGCAAGGTGATTCAGTTACACATACACACCTATATTCGTTTTTAGATTCTTTTCCCTTATAGGTCATGACAAAGTATTAGGTACAGTTCCCTGTGCTGTACAGTAGGTCCTTGGTTATCCGTTTTATATATAGTAGCACATATATCTTAATCCCAAACTCCTAATTTATCCCTCTCCTCTCCCCAGCTTCCCCTTTGGTAACCATAAATTCATATTCTACATCTATGAGTCTTTTCTGTTTTGGAAATAAGTTCATTTGTATCATATTTTTTAGATTCCACATGTTAATATAAACAATATCATATGACATATGTCTTTCTCCATCTTACTTCAGTTAGTATGATAATCTCTAGGTCCATCCGTGTTGCTAGAGATGGCATTGTTTCATTTTATTTTGTGGCTGAGTAATATTCCACTACATACATAATGAAATGTTTATATATATGTGTGTATATATCACATCTTCTTTATCCATTCACCAGTCAATGGACATTTAGGTAGTGTCCATGTCTGATAGTGATGATATAAATGTTGGGATGCAGGTATCTCTTTGAATTCTAGTTTTCTCTGGATATTTACCCAGTTAGGATTTCAGGGTCATACGGTGACTCTCTTCTTATTTTTTTAAGGAGCTTCCATACTGTTCTCCTTAGTGACTACACCAATTTACATTCCCACCAACAGTGTAGGAGGGGTCCTTTTTCTTTACAATATGGTATGAAAATTATACCTTAATAAGGCTGTTAATTAAACAACTGCTATCTGACTATAGTCTCCTCTATTATTTTTGTTTTGTTGTTATTACTTGTTCAAGGACTCTATGTATGAGGCTATGTTTATTATGGCTTTAAATAAATTCCTTGGCTTTCCCTTGGGGTGTGGTTTCAGCTGCTTCATGTTTTTAGGCAGCTAAGGTTGTGCTCAGATATTGCTAACAGAGAAGAACTGCTGGCCTCCTGGTATTCTCAGGACACTCAGGCCAGAGGTCAGGAAAAAGGATGGCCTCCCTCATCACTATCTCATCCTAATAAAATTGGTACCTCTTCTTCTCTCATTGTGAGCCTATTGCCAGTCCCCTAAGACCAGAGGGGCATTGGTGGCATGACAGATGTTGGAGGTCTCAGTGTTTCAAGGATGAAGGATGTCCAGGAAAGTGTACCTTCCAGCAGGAGAGAAGACATGCAGCCCAGTGCAGCAATAACATCAATAACCAGACAGGCCTAATATTAATGGCAAGGAGGAGTAATAATTCAGACTGGAGAAAACCTTCACAGCTCCTCTCCTGACATTATTGCTTCAAGGCAGGTGGTTTCGAATTGCCTTGAATAACCTCATATTTACATAATGGCTTTCCTAGGTTTTTTTCTATTATCCCCCACAAATTGCTTTAGAATAACATTATTTCCAGCAAACCCGTCCCCCTAGGAGTGGTCCAAGCATATGTAATATTTGGGTTTTTCGCTTCTTCCAAGCATGACACTGAGCCTCTTGCTGACGTTACAAATCTTTGGTTGTCAAGGGCTGAGACAGGGCCCAGACAAACTAGGATTAGAGGTGTCTTCTGTCCCTTCTGCTACAGGTCACGGTGAGGAAGGGCGTGGGATTGTGAGCAGAGTTGTTTGGTAGCTTCTAAGATGTTGGTGGCTTCCCTGGTGGCTCAGCGGTAAAGAATCCACCTGCAATGCGGGAGCAGCAGGAGATGCAGTTTCGATCCCTCAGTTGGGAAGATCCCCTGGAGGAGGGCATGGCAACCCACTCCAGTATTCTTGCCTGGAGAATCCCCGTGGACAGAGGAGCCTGGTGGGCTACAGTCCATGAGGTCGTAAAGAGTTGGACGTGAGTGAAGTGACTTAGCACACACACACACACACACAAGATGTTGGTGAAATCTTCGTGGTCTGATTTGGGCTAGAACAAGGGTATGCCTCGTGTCCATGTCACCTAAGTTTTCTTTTATCTATTTTTTCTGATTTTATTTATTTCTAATTGGAGGGTAATTGCTTTACAAAGTTGTGTTGGTTTCTGCCGTAGGACAAAGCAGATAACCAAAAGTGTAGGTGTTAATACTCCTCCCTTTTGAGCCTCCCTCCCCGCCACAACCCCACCCCTCTAGATGGTCACAGAGCCCAGGGCTGGGCTCCTGTATTACATAGCAGCTCCCAGCTAGCTATCTGTTTTACGCACGGTCGTGTCTCTATGTCCGTCTCTATGTCAGCTCGTATCACCCTCTCCTTCCCCAGCTGTGTCCACAAGTCCGTTCTCTATGTCTGCATCTCTATTCCTACCCTGCAAATAGGCTCCTCAACACCATTTTTCTAGATTCCATATATGTTGTTACTATACAATGTTTGTTTTCCTCTTTCTATATGTTGCCTAAGTTTTCAAGCCAACCATGTCAACAGTCCCTGAAGTTAGCCCAGGATTCCTGAGTCCCACACTTCCAAAGGATATAGACATAAAAAATAAACTCTGTACTCCTTTTACTCATTAATCTTATTTCTATCCTCTGGGGACAGCACAAGTCAAAGCCTTCTTCAACATGACAGCCCTTATAGAGTTGAAAATATTTGTCATGAAGACATTTCTTCTAAGCCTTCTTTAGTACAGATTGAGCATTCCCAGTACATCAGCCATTCCTCTAAAGACGTGAATTTTCAGTCTCGGCTGGAAGAATTCTGTTCTCATCTCTCTTACAGTGTGTTGCCCACTTGAGGTTATGATCTGACTATAGATGAACATGGTGTGACTGTCACCCTCCTCATTAGTGACAATGACAATTATTCATGGGAAACATAAGCTGTGATGAGAAATAATTCTGTCTGGGCAGGGAGAGAAAGTGATTATCTTGGGTGTTTACCATGGGCAGACTCTGAGTTTTTCTATAAGTATTAGCCCATTATGCTCATTAAGCAGGGCGGGGGAAGGAGGGGGCATTTCTGCTCAGCTTCTGGGGCTCGTAGGGATGGAAATTTTGCCTAAGATCACCAGTTGGGGCCATCCATTCCAGATATCACCCTGAAGGGTCTCTTTCACTTGAAAGCTCACAAAGGTGAAAAAGATGACTAATTATAAATGAGCATACTATGAGAAAGGAAATAATGTAGTTTTGCTCAAGAGTTTACTATGCATGATTAGGTCTAATAGCAAGGAACTAGGCATTCAGCTCTGATATTAGCGTCTAATCCTTCTTCACTGGGGACTCACAGAAGGCCTTCCCTCGGGGTGAGCTAGGAGGCAGCTGGTGTCCCAGCCCTTTCATCATCCCACGCCTGCACCACCTGCCTGTTCCCTCCTGGGTCATGCAGTTCTGGGTCTGGAGCACCGGTCTGAGGGTCGTGGTGGCTTTAAACCAACTGTTGAGAACTTGTGGGCATTATGTGTGTGATTGCTTCAAGTTTACTCCTCAAGGACAACCTTCACTGATTGTGTCTGGGTTCCTTTAAAGAGCACTCCACCACAGCTACACTCTATGATGAGCACGTTCACCCAAAGCTCTGAGCTGCTGCTGCTGCTGCTGCTAAGTCACTTCAGTCGTGTCCGACCCTGTGCGACCCCATAGACGGCAGCCCACCAGGCTCCCCCGTCCCTGGGATTCTCCAGGCAAGAACACTGGAGTGGGGTGCCATTTCCTTCTCCAATGCAAGAAAGTGAAAAGTGAAAGTGAAGTCGCTCAGTTGTGTCCGACTCTTAGCGATCCCATGGACTGCAGCCCACCAGGCTCCTCCGTCCATGGGATTTTCCAGGCAAGAGTACTGGAGTGGGGTGCCATTGCCTTCTCCAGAGCTGTAACTAGGGGGATGACCAAGTGGGAAGAGAGGAGCTTGTGGGGCCAGCCTTTTCCAGTTCAGCAGCCTTCAGATGTTCACAGGTGGGTCTTGGAGGAAAAATCAATGCCAGCAGCAAGGGTTCTTCCAAAATGTATTTTGCATTGAACACAGGTGAAAAATACTAGGTGTATTTATATAGCTGCTTTCATGTGATAACAAGCCTTTGGGGAGTGACCTGTTATACCCGAGCAGGTGGAGAAATCACCACTGCAAAGCATGTGACTTTTAATCTCAATAGCACTGACCAAACAAACACTGCATTGACCTGTATCACTGGGGTCGTATAAATTTAGCATATATTTGTGAGGTGTAGTAGGTAAAAAGGTTTTTAATACCAAGAAATAGGAAAGTTGGTTTAATAGTGGCTTACACAATTAAAATTTGGTTTTCTTACCTTCTGAGTAGTTGGGAGGTAGGCAGTGGCAGGCTTGTTTCACCTGCTTGGTAACCAGACCAGAGAGCCAGGCCTTTCTACTCAGGCATCTTCTGCAGGTTGCGTCACGGTCACAGTGCAGGTTGCCTTTCCAGGCAGCATGTTCACATAGGCAGCAAATAGAGCAGAAGGTTGACAAGGTATGATTCCAGTAAGCTTTTCCTCTTGTGTCTATCCTTTTATCTGAAAATAAAATCTTTTCTAAAGCCTCCCCTAGTGGACTTCACCCATATATTTCATTGGGGAAAAAAATGGATCCCATGACTACCACTGGCTGCAAAGGACGTTGGGAAAATGGGTGTCTGACAAATGAGAACAGGATTATAATAACTGGTTAAAGAAAATTGAGATCCATAGAGGGAAGCTCAGCATAGTGTCTCTTACAGGCAAAAAGATGCAGGGATGAAGACCCCCAAGGTGAACAACAGTGATGGAGCACAGTGATTTGTTGTTATGTCGAGTGTGTGTACCAAAAAATCTCACTTCCCACGGGTCAGATTCTAAGAAAAGAAAGCCTTAAATGAAAAGTCAGCTTTAATTCTTAATCTGCTTCTGAATCAAACCAACACAAACCCAGAATTCTACAAAGGAAAGAAAAACCACTGTGGATTTAGATTTCTAAAAAATTGAGACTGAAGTATCTAATAGAAATAAATTAATGATGTTCAGAAAAGATTGGGTTGAGTATGAGACTGTTACTAAACACAGACATGCCACATGTTACTACTTCTTTGTAAAACATCTTTGAAAACAAAAGTTCTGTTATTATTCTAAAAACAACAAATGAAAAGGATTGCCTTTTCCCTGTAATATACAAATATCTCATGAAAATGCACTTCTTATTTTTACAAGGTTGTTGTTGTTCATGTTATTATTTATAAAAGGAAAAATTTTACTTGCAAGAAGCAGTGTTTAGTGACAACAAGAGTAAACTCGAGCCAGGCAGACCTGGATCCATATTCTGAGTTAGCACTTCCTAGCCTTGGTCAGCCCTCCTGTCTTGCCTGAAAATGGGGGATATAATAATAACACTGACTTCACAGACTCCTGAGAGTCTTAAAGGAGCCAGTACACATTAAACACAACATATCCCAGACATGTACTAAACCCTCAATTTCCCTAACTCAGTATTTTTCTTGGTTTTGTCCTATGTAAAATAAAACCATTTTGGATCTAGTATTAATTGCTAATTGTAACAAATTATTTGCGAGCTCCGTTTTGTTACTGTTTAATCCATTCTGAGGCATGTGTTGTATCTTTGATCTCTCTCTGTTGGTGTTCTGCCAAGAAAGTACAGTTTTAAAAATATGCTGTGGTGTGTTTTGATAACAACCTTCTGATTGGATGGTGACTTAGTCTATGGCAGTGGATCAGACCACACCTACCGGAGTAGCTGGCATCTCCTAGGTGACAGCAGCCCTCCCCCTGGACCACAGTGTCCCTGGCTGCAGCGGTTCTGATCTGCTGTTAACCCTCTATGTCCTGTGCTGTAGGCGCCAGACACAGGAGCTTTGGGCATCATAGAGAAGTGCTGAGTCATGCTGGCTTTCCCCCCATCCCCACCTCCACCCCCCACCCCGTGTTCTCCAGGTCGCCTCCAAGAAATATTCTCTTGGCCCACATGTCCTCATTTTTGTTCTTGAACAGCGAATGTTTTGGACCTAAGCATAAAATGGGACTGTGCTATTAGCCAGCTCACATTATTCCATTTTGCCTTCAAGATTTATCCTGAGACACTTAGTCAAATACGTCATTAAATCCACGCATAGAGCATTTGCCTGGGCTAGCAGTCTGGCAAAGCACTGAGGTTAACTTGGAGTGCTCGTTTGTAATATTGTCGCTCTTCCTTATTAGACAGTAAGAACCCAGATAATAGAGAGCATGTCTGTTTTGATCACAATACTAGAAACAAAATAACTAATTCTCAGCTCACAGACTGATCAAATGAGCCCTGATAAACTGAACTCACCAGACTCTGAATGATGAATAACTGCTTTCTGTACATGCTTCCATATCTGTCCTCTAATAATAATTATTTTCTAGAAAAACACCCATGGTCAATATGAAAGTCACTGCTACTGTTTGGAGCCAATCTCAGATTTCTCAGCCTGAGTCTTCCTTGCTACTATCGTGCTTAGAAGATCCAGATGTATGTATTGGGTTGGTCAAAAAATTCATTTGGGTTTTCCATAAAATGTTACGGAAAAATCCAAATAAACTTTTGACCAACCTGATAACATGTCTAACCACAACCAGGGCTAATGCAGAACAGCACTCTTTCATTAAGGCTATCTAAGCAAAGTTAAAACCAGATACAAATAAAGTTGCCTTGCAACTAACTGGGGCTAGGCAATTCTTAGGGGGCTTAGTTCCTCTAAGAACAAAGGGTAGCTTTAGCTTTTTAGATTCCAAGCTCCAGCATCTCTGATGCGGTCGAGGTAGTATCAAATAAAGGCTGTATTCATTCTTCTGGGGAAAGTGTTTTTAAAATAAATTCTTTACCAAACATGAGGCAAGGAGAGGGTGGATTCTGGGAACTGATGCCACTTGGCTGAATGTGGTTCTTTGGCTTCTGCAGTCACCAGATAACTTTTTCACCCACAGGACTTTAAATCAGTGATTGGAAGGGACCGGGGTGGCCATTCATTGAAGTTGGCATTTCCATTCCACTCAGAGTATCAGGAAATGTGGTTAGAAGCAAAGAATAAAAATGCTCTTGATGCTTAAACTGAGTATGGAGAAGAGAGGGGAATTTGTGCTTCTTAGCATCACATGTGACCCAGGGCTGTTGTTGAAATGTCCAGTGGAGATTGCTTCCCAGAATCAGCTTATAGACCAGAACCGAGCTTGCAGCAATGGAAATGGAGGCTTGGAGCAGGCAGGAGACTGCCTCGAGATCAATAGGCTGACATAGTGCAGTGGCCATGATAATGCACCACTCAGGTCTCCTGCTGTGGGAGACTGATATTTCCAGCTGTTGGCCCTCTGGACCTTGCTTCCCCCAGCTGCTCATAGCCCCAGGGCAAAGGCATTAAGGTGGGCTCATTCTGTGAGATGCAGGACTCCTTTAAGGGTAAGCTTATCTCAAAGTCTTTCCACAGGCTTGAATCTTTCTTGGAACTTTGCTATGGTCTGAGACCCTTCCTTCACAACCATCCTTCCTTCCCCCTCTCCGTCTATAGGTGTTAGACTGTTAGTGTGGTCTAAAAGTGCTCCTTGCCTTTCAAGCTCTCTCCTCCAGGACATCTCTTGCACATCTACTCCCATCTTGGCATCTGTTCCTTGGCAGCCCAAACTAATGCATGTAGCATTTCTTGGCCCATTCAACAGAGCATTGTTACTGCTCCAAAACCAAACCAAATCATACATGGAAATTGGCTGTCTTGATCAGAGTGAGAAGGGAGACCAAATATATTTCTAATTTCTTAGATAAGTGAGGAGTGAGAGCTTCTTCTTTCCTCTGCCCCGCTTGCCTCCTTTGGCCAATCATAAAATACTGTGTCTCTTATAGCTTGTTTATAAGATAAAAATATAATACCATGTTAAGAGTTGGTATACTTATTAGCCCTTTGACATATTGAGAGGGAGAATAAAAGACCATCACCAATGCTAATGCTAACCTGCCTTCTCTGGAATGTGGCACAGTCTCTCAACTCTCTAAAGAAACCAAGATACACGGGCTAGAAGCTGTGTATAGGGGAGAGGTTAAGGAGTGTGTTTTACAAGACTTAAAGGTTTCCCCACTTACTGTGTCTTAGCTATGTTTACTTATTCATCTGTCTGTGTGAGCTCCATGAGCTTAGGGCCTATATTTACATTTCTCTTCTTTGCTTTCATATCCCAATTTCTTTTCACCTGGCAAATAGATGTGCTCAATAAATATTTGCCGGTAAACAAACCCATGTGTCCCATGGCCCTTTCTTTGTCGGCTTTATTTCCTGCTAGCCTATGGAAGTTGGGTGGGTAAGGATAGGGAGCAGAGGACATCATTTATTTTTACCTTTCAGTTTCCCGTAACTGAGAAGTCAATAACCAGTAGTTGCTTGTCACTGGGCCTCTCTATGACTATTTGTATGGTTGCTATTGTTTTTGTTGTTCTTTTTAAATAAATCCTGGATTGTCTTTGAGTAGCAGAAGTTATTATGAAGTCTTTATGTGAAGGCTGTGAAGGAGCTAGTCAAGATAGGTAAAAATAATCTAACAAAATTGCTGAATTTTGTAATATATTTATATACATCATAAATATCACAATATGAAAAATAAACCCAAAATGAGTGCTTAAAAACAACTGCAACAGCTCATTTCTCTTTTCAAAAATGAAACAGCATCTTATTTGGGGCCATTTTTATTTGCAGTAAATATTGCAAGTAAGCGTTCTGAATGATGGAAGAAAAGTTGTAATAACATTATAATTCATTTTCAGTTCTGTGAAAACTGAAACATTTTAATTCATTAACTTATTAGTCATACCTTCAGTGAAACACAATTTATAAGATCGTATTCATTTATTTGTGAGCACATTATGAATAACAAAGATGCTTTATTAATTTGATAATCACAAGCCATTATATGGCTAGAGAGAACCAATTAAGTAAGAAGTATTTAACTCTCTCCTTTTCTCAGAAAGAAAGACAGAGGAATCTGGTGGAGAGGGAGGTGGGAGAGGGGATCAGGATGGGGAATACATGTAACTCCATGGCTGATTCATGTCATTGTATGACAGAACCCACTGCAATGTTGTGAAATAATTAGCCTCCAACTAATAAAAAAAAAGAAAAAGAAAAAGAAGACAGGAGCTGACTAAGCTTGGATGGGGAGCATAAGAGAATTAAAATAGTCATACTGTTATAACTGGCAGAAGACTTCTAAATGACCTGGTCCAGGACTGTTAACCTTGAGGGCATGAATATCTAGGGAGTCAATGAGTTGGTTTCATGGGCAGTCTATCTACCCTTTAAGTTATATGCAAAATGTTATGGAAAGGTACATAAGCATTTTTTTCTGGAGTGAGAAAAAGATTAAGAAATAACCTCAAAAATAACCTCAAAAGATTAAGAAATCAATGTGCTATAGAAGTGATGGATGAGAACAATTATGCTGGGGGCCTTGGCAACCCTGTTAGATGGTCTTGGAAATGCAGAACAGTCCAGTTGTCCTGCCTGAGGATGACATGAATTCAATGACTCCCAGAGCCCTCAAAAGCAGGAGTATGAGGTGTAGTCAGATCAGAGAAAGGAGCAATGAGGTGTTCCTCACCTCAGCTGTCTATGAGTATTCCCATGTCCTCATGGGCTTTGAAGGTACATTACCTCGGGACATGATGGTCCTGTCAGCCTGGAGGGTCAGCGCTACTGGGAACACATGTTAAGGCAAAGAAGAACAAGAGGTCAAAGACCAGGCCTGAACAGAAACAGAAAAAGAATCAAATGTTGGTTTGGAAAGGTACTCAAGGGCTTGCCTTCCAACATGATGACATTCGAGGAGTGGACAGAACGTGCAGGTTCAGGTGTCCCAGAAGCAGGTGAAAGACAAAAGGAAAGCTGAAAGCTCCCGGTTTCTATAGCAAAATTCCTTCCCCAGGAGTTTCCCTTTCCTTTGGGGTTCTTCTGAATAATAAGCCCCAGAGCTACCAGGGCACTCAGCCCCAGGAGTCTGCTGCATCTCCTCCCCTCCTTCCCCTGCAGGAGTGTGCTGAGCCGGTTTGTACCAGATGGTGAGAGCTCATTGTGAGCCTTTCCCAACACTGCCTTCAGTGACTTCACGTTGGTAGCATGAAGTTGACCATGGTGGAGTCCATGAGCAAATGTTACAAATCAGGAACTCCCCCCACCCAGGGGTTGTTAAACATTTACCAGCATTCACCAGTTACTGGCTAAGAGTGAGATAGTGATAGGGAGTGTGTGGGGCTTTAAACAGGAGGTCAGGGAAGAATTCCAATAAGGTGGCATTTAGGAAAAGGCTAGAAAGACATGTAAAAATAAATGACATGGATATCTGAGGGGTAAGCATTCTTGTCACAGGAAACAGCAAATACAAAGCACCTGAGGCAGGAGTGTGCTTGGAGTTCAAGGGGCAGCAAAAAAGGATAGTGTGGCTGGAGCAGAGTGAAGAAGAGAGTCATAGGGAGTGAGGTCAGAGATGGATAAGGGGGTGAGAGGCAAATCATGAAAGACTTTTTAGATAATTAAAAAGAATTTGACATTTCCTTTGAGAAAAATGGTGAGCCATTGGAGGCTATAGAGCAGTAAAGTGACATAAATATAACTTAGATTTTTAAAGGTTTTACTCCTTTTAAAAGGGGTGCTTTGTAAAGATAGACTGTTAGGGGCCAATAGGGGTCAAGGCAGTTACAGAAAGACCAATTAAGAGGCTATTGGAGTAATCCAGATGAGACATGGTGGTGACTAGGATAAGAGGGCTGCTGCTGGAGGGGTGAGAAGTGGTCGTATTCTGGATATGAATGTGGTAAAATTGTTATTAGCAGGCAGCTTTCAGCTTAATAAAGACAGACCTTCCTAATATAGAGATTTTTAAATCTCCAATGAAGTACCAAGTTTTCTGGGCCTGGATATAATCAGTAAGAAACCTGATAGCCACTCATCAGAGATACTGTAGAAGAGTTTCCTATGCTGGGAGAAGCTTACATCCACTGACCTCTAATATTCTACAATGGCATAGGGGCTTGGTTACACAAGAAAATGTCTGTTCTAATGTGACAACTGAGTTAACGCTAAGGGAGCAAAGAGGGTTGGATATATCTATTACAATGGTTTCATTTATGTTAATGTTTTTTCTTAGATTAATTCAATACAAATATTAAATTACATTAAATTATATAATTATGTTTGAATATAATATAGTATATGTAATACCTAGTATTATATACAATCTATTAATGCTTATTGAGTGGGGCTTAATATAATTCTGTATGTATATATGTATATATATGTGTGTATGTATGTACATATATATATTTACATACTTACTTGACATAGACATTCACCTCAAAGAGTTTGAAGGTAATGGGTGGGGTTAGTTTAGAGCATGTTGCTCTCCATGGTGCTGAAACCCCAAAGTTAGGGGATGGTAATCTCTCAACTGGATGTCATCCTCCATGAAGGTGAGGTTACTGGACTTGTGCAATCACATGAGGTATAGATGGGGTGGCCTGGGGAGGTTTGAGAACAAATAAAAAGAAAGTGTCTTAGAATTCGGGATATAACAGCAGGAAAGAATTTTAGGAAATATCTAGTCCAACACCTTAACCCATCTACAGAGAAAACAAAGATAGAGAGCAAGCACATAGATCCTAGTAGTAGAGATCCATGGCCCTCTGTAAGCTAGGATGGGATAGAACAAGAGAGGGTTAGTCCTGTGGGATTGTTCTTAACACTTCTGATGGAGTTTTCTACCAGCTTAATTCTCTCTTATCATGTGACACCCCCATGAAAAAGTATCCTCAGAAATATGTACTTATGCATGAATTTTCCTGTGCAATGCGTTTATACCTGGCACCCCCAATCTGTACTTTATATCTGCAAGTGTAAAGGAGCTGCTGGTTGGTATCACCCCAAACTTTCTGGGCATCTGCAACTGACCACTACTTTTTATTTATTTTCCAAGCTTTTAATTGGCCTGAATTGATTTCTGAGAGATTGAAAGAGCTTGGTGTGCCTTTATATGTTATTTTTGCTCTGGTGTGGCTGATTTTGTGCTCAGTGAGGCTGTAGATCTGCCATTTGAATACAGTTAATGAGGTTAAAGGACAGGGGAGAGAACAGAGGGAAAAGCACCCAGTAACCAGTGGTGCAGACTTGCAGTGAAGTAAGAACTCGTGCCATCATCTATTAACTTGTACAAAAGAAGAGACAGGCCTAGAATCTGCGGAGATGGATAATCATGCTGATTAAGCTGGTGGGAGTTTCCTTATCTAAATTATCTAGGTAAACACAGAGGTGCTTGAGAGATAAGATTTATATTTATACCTGAAGAAGCTATATTAAATCGTCACTTTAAAATTTTGTTAAATGCTAATTAAGTGTGTGTGTTTCTAACTGGGCTGACATTAATAACGACTGAACTAGTGAATTGCAAAATGCCATTGACTCCTGATCTGTAAATAGAACAAAGCCATCTGTGGCATCGGAGAGCATAGAAGTTCCCGCTTCACCCTCCCAGAGGTTCACTGTAACCTCGGGTCGCAGATGGAGGCGGCTCAGCTGCCTTGAGCACCAGCTTCATCTGCCTCAGGGCCCCAGAGCCAAGAGCAGGTGTGGGTCCCATGCCTAGTCTCCCCAGGGGCCAGGAAGAGCAGCTCCGAGAACCACACTGCCAACAAAAGCCAGGAAACAGGCCTTTCCTAGCTGTTTCAGCCTGAGCAGGGCTCCAGGGGGCGGGGGAGGGAATCAGCCTTATTCAAACACCCCCGACCTGCCTGTGTGCAAGAGCACTTCAGATTCAGAAGATGCTTTCAGCAAAGCGTCTGTCTCTAAGCCTGAGTCCCGAGGTTCTCACCAATATGCTATTTAAAGTCTGCACAGGCATCAGCTGAGACAGGGAGGGTGTGTCTGAAGAATGGTCTAAATGGCTAGTGTTTCCCTCCATCTCTTACTCCCCAAATTGACTCACTCAATTCCTGCAGAAAAGATCTTCCTCTACAGAAACGTGTTTACCTTTGCTACTCTGCCTTCCTGCCATACCAGAAGATCTTTTATTTTTCTTTTCAATTTCCTTTTCCACTCCAGTGCATGTATGAGTTCTTCCTGGTTGTAAGAAAATTAGCAAATGAAGAAAATGTTCTGGCAAGGACAGGGGCCTCCATCTTTCATTGCGTTTGTGTGTGTTAGTCACTTGAGTTGTGAATGACTTTTTTGCAACCCCATGGACTGTGGCCCACCAGGTTCCTCTGTCCATAGAATTCTTCAGGCAAGAATATTGGAGTGGGTAACCATTCCCTTCTCCAGCCATCTTTCATTATGCAATCCAAAAAGGACCTTGTGAGTTGTGGTTTGCCCTTGAGAACTGTCTGGATGTGGTGATGTAGAACGCAGCTGACTGTGGACCCCTGTCCAGGTCTTCAGATTTCTGTGGCTCAGGGTGTTTCTGACAGCAGGGAGGTTTGCATGGGGTTGGGGGAGGGGCCCAGGGACTTAATAAATGGTTGTGGAAGGAGGTGGCTCCGGAAGGGCTGAGCCATATTCCTATAAGAGCCTCAGGAGGCAGAGGTCCTGGGCCTGATCCTGCATTGCAGGTTGAAGCTGGCTTAATTGCTGGTAATTAAGGCAGAATCTATGGGCTTTCTGGGCATGCCTGGTGGGGGAGGGGCTGTTGAGCTGCAGGAAATCGAGTGTCTGCTCCGCGGAGCTTGCTGCTCTCTCTGCCACTCCCAGCAGGGCCTGTTGCTGGGCAGTTTTCAGCACTCGGAGTCTTTGCAAAGCTGCTCTTCATGGATGGAGGGTTGTCTTTGCAAAGGAAATCAAGGCAGAATAGAAACAGTCTTTACTGAGAGCTTACTATCGGTTAGATATTCTGCTGTGCTGTGCCGTGCTGAGTCATCAGTCATGTCCCACTCTGCAACCCCATGGGCTGCCAGGCTCCTCTGTCCATGGGGATTCTCCAGGCAAGAATACTGCAGTGGGTTGCCATGCCCTCCTCCAGGGGATCTTCCCAACCCAGGGACAGAACCCAGGTCTCCTGCATTGCAGGTGGATTCTTTACCAGCTGAGCTACCAGGGAGGCCCAGATATTGTGCTCAGCACATTTAATTCTCAAAACATCTCAGTGAGGGAATTTTAAATTGATGATGATGATAAAAGATTAAGTCATTCACTCCAGGGGTACAGTTAGCACAGAATGCAAATTTACTTCATTGGATCCTGAGTTTGTGCCTTCAAGGCCCATGCTGCTTTGCAGAGGTTGTAAGCTGGTAGCTTATGAACCTGGATCTGCTTTTCTATGTGTCTGGTCCCCACATTACTTTACAAAATGGACATGTCCCATAAAATTCAGGAATTTCGATTTTCTTGAAGAAAAAAAGATAAGATCTGCCAACAATGGCCCAATTTTTTGCATGGCAATAAAATTGGGAATGAATGCTGCCCCTTCTAGAAAGGGAATTCTTCAATTTCTCTGGAGACTTTTTTTTTTTTTTACACTGCTCCATCTTGCCTATCTCCTAGCTCATTTCAATCATTTGTGGAACTTGCCTGACCCTTGTTAGCATTTTGAAATTGTGACATTGGCTCCCAGAATGCAGGCTGGAATAAAAACATCAAATGAGAAGAGCTGGAACAGAGGAAGGAGGTGGTGAGGCTCAGTTACTTGAGCAAGCGTCCTTGGGCTCAGCCACACACTCAAAGAGCAAAAGCTCATCACTGAGGCCAGTTGGTCCCTTGTCTAATTTTCACAGATAAGCAGAGAAAAGCTGGTTCAGGGAGGGGGACAGATGTACAGAAATCTCAGGAAGCTCTATATTCTGAGACAAGCAACTTTCCTTGTCTGCTTTTAACTGATTGCTTTTCATAAAGCTTTGCCGTAGCTCTGCTTTATTATTCCTGCCTGAGCTTCCAGCTGGACAGAATCCGAAAGCTAAAAGCCTGCAACTTGCAGAGAAGGAGAGCATTTGGCTGCCACTGTGGCTGTATGGCCACACCAGCCTGCCTGCTTCTGGGTGGTCAGGTGGGAAATTTCATCTGAGTCTAGCGTTTCCTGCTGTATCAGTCTTCCCCAGGCTCCTGCAGAGTTCAGGCTCATGTAGCCACACCAGCAGTCCTGCCCTTTTAGAGGCGGAGGTGAGAGGAGAGTATAAACAGTTGATTCCTTCCCTTTAACCAGGAGAATCACCCACCCTGGTCAAGGCAAGAGCCATCATGGGGTGGTTCAGTGTTGTGGTCCAGTGTGTAAAGTCCTTGAAGTGAGCAGAGAAGGAAGTCAGATCTAATTCCTCTAGAGAAACTCTGTGCTCTCCAAGCTGGGGCCATGAAACCCCAGAGGGGTTCTAAGAGGAGTCTTAGAACATGACTTCTATGTGTGAGTGACAGTCAAGCTTGGGGGACTAACCCTGAGAGTGCCTAGGCTTTTCCCTAAGGCCCTGTAGGGCAGCTGGTATTTCCCCATTTTCACTGGCCAGGAGACTCTGGCCCTATACACATGCGCTCTAGTCTCTTCCTCCCAGACTAGTTCTTTCAAGTTTCTTTGCTAAGACATCTCAGTGAAGGCCGCTTTTTCCTAAAACCAAACCTCGGGGGTTGCCTGAATGAGGGCTGGATTAGGATGACTCAGTCTCAGTGCTATTTCTTCTGAGAGGAACAGTCTTTCCAGGCTTCACTCTACACTTGCCCGTCTACCTTCTTCTCCCTGCTGAGATCACTGCCTCCCCGGCTTCCAGGTCAGATCAGGTCCCTAGGCTGAGCTCTTTTAAACTACCTTGTACTTTCCTTTCAGAACTCTTACTGCTGTTTGTGGGAAATGCTACTAGCTGTCTCTCCCACTGCATTTAGAACTGCGTTTGGGCAAGGTTCAACGGTTTTGCCCACTCTTGTATCACAAGTGCCTGGCACATAGTAGGTCCTCAACAAATACTTGTGGAATGATTAATCAATGATAAAACTCAGTTTGAGCTTTCTTTCAATTAGGTAATAAATAGTTAACAGCCATGTTAGAGAGCATTATAACCGTATACAAAATTTAACTCAAAATGGATCAAAGATCTAAACATAAGAGTTAAAAGTATGAACCTCTTAGGAGAAAATATAAGTGTAAGTCTTCATGACCTTAAATTTGCAATGGAGTAGTACAATCTGACTTCAAAAGTAAACACGATGAAAGAAAACATAGATTAATTGGGTGTCATCAAAATTAAAAATGTTTGTATTTCAAAGGGCATGATCAAGAAAGTGAAAAGACAACTCACAGAATGGGGAAAATACTTGCAAATCATATATCTGACAGGGGACTTGTATATAAAATGTATGAAGAACACTTACAACTCAACACTAAAAAGATATACAAGCCAATTTAAAATGGGCAAAGGATTTGAACAGACGTTTCTCCAAAGAAAATATGCAAATAGCCATAATGAAAGGATGCTCAACATCATCAGCCACCAGAAAAATGTAAATCAAAACCAGAGTGAGGTACTTCTTTACACCCACTAGGATGGTAGAATCAAAGAGTCAGCTAGTAATAATTGTTCACAAGGGTATGGAGAAATCAGAACTCTTAGGTAGTGGGAGTGTAAAATGGAGCAGCCACTTTGAAAATTGTCCAACAGTTCCTCAAAATGTTAAACATAGAGTTACTATATGACCAGCAATTCCACTCCTGACTATGTACCCAAGAGAAATGCAAATATGTGTCCACACAAAGACTTGCATGCAAATGTTCATAGCAGCATTCTCCATGATAGCCCCAAAGTGAAAACAACCCAATGTGGCTCTCTCCCACAGGGAGTTATCAGATCAATAGGGAAGACAAGCATATATAAAATAATAAACAATACCAGTGGGCCAGAATCAGAGGTTGCTTTGAGACATAAGAAATGCCATCCTGTGAAGGCAACAGCCTGGGGATGTGGCAAACCTTGCAGAGGAGATATTTTAAACACCAAGTACGGAAATCACATCCTGTGACACTTGGTGATGGCATTATTTATTTTCTAGTACCATTGTCTGATGTTTCACATGGTTTAGTCCAGTCTGCCCAGCCGAGCAATTGGTTTTATCTTTGTTTCTCTCCCAACTGCAAGCACAGAGCCTCAAACCCAACTTGGAGTTATTGGGTTCTGCGATGAGGATGGAGCCAGACTCAGGATTTAGAGCTTCCTGTGAAATGACCTGTCTCTTCTAATCATGCCTGTGTCACTAAGGGCTTCCTTTCTGCATTTGTCAGCCTACCCAGCAGCCAGGGAGGGCAGAAGAGCAGGCTAGTGTTACTGTCTGGGGAAGTAACTGGAGAACAGGAAGAGTAGGGAAGCTGGTTTTACTTCAAGGTCACCCAGGGGGCACACACCTGGCTGATAAGGGATTAGCATAGATGTTACTGTCCTGCTAAGCCCATGGAGCTAGTTTGTTTATCTATTTCTAAGAGAGGTTTATGGTCATTTAAGGGAGGAAAAAATCAGTCTGAATCAATCTTTAAGACTAAAATAATTATATGTTGGGGTAAAGGAGAGGGGAGTACAGATTACATCTTTAAGAAGGAAAAAGGATGCAAATAATAAAGTTACCCAAAAACTGTTGATTCTCAATATTCCTGAGCCCCTCTAACATCTACAATTCTGAGATAGGGAAGATTAGCTCAAGCAGCCTCAGTGCTCCTTCGGCAAGTTTGTTCTATTTAATATATTGTTTAATATATTTGTTCATTTAGGCCATGACTCATTGCTTCTCTAAATTCTATTTTTAGCTGTTGCTTCTCAGTTGGATTTTTCCACAAATCAGATGTTCAGCTATTTGTCCAAGGGGACAGCATCTCCCTTGGGGCTGAAAAACTGACCATAGCGTCTTCTTATTTGTAAACTGTGGAAGGTTGTGGTAAAAATGTTTTCACCTCCCCTAAAACTTGTTATGATTGAGCTATCACCCTATAGGGAGTCTGTGATGAAATGCAAAGTATGTTATAAGGCATAATTCCCAGAGAAGGATGGTGGCCACCTCCCTGCCTGTTATTGTCTAATATCTGACTCCTGGCCTGCTCCTTAGAAAGGAACCTGGTAGCCATGTCAACAGGGAAAGATTCATCAAACAAGCTGATATGGCAGAGGGGTGAGGTTGAGAGAAGCAGTGGATGATGTGAGTGGAAGCAGTGAAGGATGTGAGGGTGGCCAGAAGAACGGATCCAGAGAAGGGCAATCAGACCCTGAGAAAGCAGACCCTGAACCAAGAGAGAAGGACTCTCAGGGTAAACAGATTATAATGGAGACTAACCAAGATGGTGGACCACATGGCTGCCAAGAAGTGACCATTTGTTAACACTCATTTTTTTTTCTGAGTTTATTACTAATATATGTGAATATTTTTAGGTAAAAGCATAGATAAGTTCTGGAATAATACACACCAAACTGATAACAAGTTCTGGAGAGGAAAAAATTAAATGGGGGTTGAGGGAAGTGGAATGAGTGCCTTCTGCTTTAAATACCTCTAAGTTGTTAGATTTCTTTTTAGTAACAAAACTGTATTTATATATTCTTTCTGTAACTAAAGACAAAAATTAAAGGCAATGAGGAGAGAGTGTAAGACTATATAAATTGTTAAAAAATAAAATAAAATGGTCTTTATTAAGAGAAAATAAAAACTGTTTATAATGC
This sequence comes from Cervus elaphus, assembly GCF_910594005.1. Taxonomy (NCBI): domain Eukaryota; kingdom Metazoa; phylum Chordata; class Mammalia; order Artiodactyla; family Cervidae; genus Cervus; species Cervus elaphus. The sequence continues at coordinate 12,896,286 of NC_057839.1, read as the reverse complement.
TTCTAATGCTAAAACTGCAGCTCCAATACTTTGGCCACCTGAGGAGAAGAGCTGACTCATTGGAAAAGATCCTGATGCTAGGAAAGACTGAGGGCAGGAGGATAAAGGGCAACAGAGGATGAGATGGCTGGATAGCATCACCAACTCAATGGACATGAGTTCGATCAAACTCTGAGAGTTGGTGAAGGACGGGCAAGCCTGGCATGCTGCAGTCCATGGGGTCACAAAGAGTTGGACATGCCTTAGCAACAGAACTGAACTGAAATGAACTGAATGCTTCCACTCAGAGGTAACCTCACTGGGGGAGCATTTCTTGCCCAAGCCCAGAATGGTACATTTGGAGTCCAGGCAGGAAGTCTCCACTAGTAGAAAAAAGAGTGCCGCACCAATGAACTGGGGACAAGTGGTCAGAGTCAAGCTAAGGACTGTGCAGACAAAGCCATTGGCCAAGTCAGGAAGAAGGTCACAGATCAAGGATTAGAGGTGACTGCTCCAGCCAGAGGGAATTCGAGGCTTGGCGACTATAGATGGTCAACCTCAGTCCTGTTTTCATTCTGTGCCCCTAAATGATAATGTCATCAGCAAGAGGTCAGGGGTTATAGCTGGCTCTTGCCCAAACGGGAAGCTAGCGTTACACACAGAGTTGACACTACCACACAGGAGCTCACCCCAGATCTCTGGTAGGTATGGGGTGAGGAGGGAGTTTCTGGGGCCAGAGGGCCTTCAAACAGGGGTCAGTGACCTTCAGATCAGTCACAGATAAGGGAAGAGAGGCCTATAGTCGGCACAGAATGCCTTAGGGTCTAGAAGAGTCTAGAAGCAATGAAGATTCTATGGGCATTGGAGCACCCCTTCATTGTATGGACTGTTGGTGCCCCAACCTCCTGTAATGGTTGGGGCACCGCTGGCCTTCTTCCACTAAAGGTGCCGTGATCAGGAGATGATGGGAAGCACCACAGCGCATCCAAATGACTCTGTGACCTCCCTATATGCCCTTGTTTGGAAAGCACCAGATCCAATGCCTGACTAAAGGAGCAGCAGAAGGTTTTAATGCCCCAATTCTGCTGCAGGGAAAACTGTGATTTCCATATAAGTGTATCTGGGCTACAGAGGATGGGGTAGACTGGAGGGATTCTTTCTTTTCACTTTTCGATCACACTATGCAGCATGTGGGATCTTATTTCCCCAACCAGGGATTGAACCCACGCCCCCTGCAGTAGAAGCATGAGGTCCTAGCCACTGGACCGCCAGGGAAGTTCCTGAAGGGGTTAAAAGTAACGAGAGAAATAGGAGAAAGGCATGGGACCAAGAGGCATGGTTGGTTGGTTGGTTGGTCGAGGAGAACTACCCACTCCATTCTCTGGGAGTGCTAAACGCCTCCTACCCTGAGCAGAGGCGGGAGCCACAGGGAAGACTGCGCTTCTTGCCACCAGTTATGAAACAAGACACCCACATGGGTCCTTCGGCCTTCAGGACATTAGCTTTGGATTTCACGCATTTTGTAAGGAAGATGAAGACAGCCAGTTGTTGGATCTGCTATGAACATTTAAAGAAATGTGCTCTTAATCTACCACAGCATTAAGTACCTCTTGAGACAGCGCCTGTCACATCAATGAGACGTGAAACTCGTCTATCTCAGAATCTCTCCATATTTAACCACTCGGAGGGAAAGAAACTTTCATGTTTACGTAGGATACAGATAGTAATCATCCAATAAACCTCGGTTCTATTTTTAGATGCTTATCTCTAGGCTTCTGGATACTGGGCCACAAGGCAGAGTTGGCAATGTTAAATCAAGAAATCGGTTTCTCATTTTAAGTGGAAAATGCACTGTGTTTCTGGATTTGCTCATATCCATTTTCACAAGTTAATTGCTTGGGAATACATATGCATGTATTTTCCCCCCTTAGTGCTGTCCTACACAAAACTGCTTGAAGAACAAATCCTCGGTTAAAAATATTTTTTAAAAAAATTTGTGAGACGTAAAATAATAAAGCTTAACATGGCAGATTGAAAAAACCAATAGGGCCTTGAAAACTAGCCAGTGGATACTCCAGCCCTTCCTTGGAGGCTTCTAGTCTAATTGGAAGGGATCCCTGACATTCTTTCACTTCTGTGCAGAGAAATGGAAGCAAATCAGTAAGACCACCTGAGGAGCTCGGATTTTCTCCACCCTTGGAATCCCCATCGGCTCTGGATGTCACCCTACAGCATCAGCTCAGAGACTAGAGGAAACAGCAGCAGCAGCGCTAGTTGTTATTGTTGTTCGGTCACTCAGTCCTGTCTGACTTTGCGCCCCCATGGACTGCAGCACACCAGGTTTCCCTGTCCATCAACCATCTCCCAGAGATTTGCTCAGGCTCACGTCCATTGAGTCAATGGTGCCACCCAACCTTCTCACCCTCTGTCATCCCCTTCTCCTCCTGCCCTCAATCTTTCCCAGCATCAGGGACTTTGCATTCAGTGGCCAAAATATTGGAGCTTCAGCTTCAGGATCAGTCCTTTCAATGAATATTTAGGGTTGATTTCCTTTAGGATTGACTGGTTTGATCTCCTTGCAGTCCAAGGGACTCTCAAGAGTCTTCTCCAACACCACAGTTCAAAAGCATCAATTCTTCGGCACTCAGCCTTCCTTATGGTCCAACTCCCATATCTGTACATGACTACTGGAAAAACCATAGCCTTGACTATACAAACCTTTGTCGAAAAAGTGATGTCTCTGCTTTTTAATATGCTGTCTAGGTTGGTCATAGCTTTTCTTCCAAGGAGCAAGTGTCTTTGAATTTCATGGCTGCAGTCACCATCTGCAGTGATTTTGGAGCGCAAGAAGATAAAGTCTGTCACTGTTTCCATTTTTTCCCCACTTTTATTTGCCAGGAAGTGATGGGACTGGATGCCATGATCTTAGTTTTTTTGAATGTTGAGTTTTAAGCCAGCTTTTTCACTCTCCTCTTTCACCTTCATCAAGAGGCTCTTTAGCTTCTCTTTGCTTTCTGCCACTAGAGTGGTGTCATCTGCCTACCTGAGGTTCCTGACACTTCTCCCAGCATGAATCGTAACCCTGTGCTGGGCAGTACACTGCATGCTATGTAGGCGTTGTCTTACTGAGTCATCACCGCACATGGTGAGTTAGACATTGTCTACTTTACAGGTGAGGAAACTGAGACACCAGTAGGGAAGTGGTAGAACAACACATAGAGGTCTCCAGAACCTGTACCTTCCATCAGTTTCTGGCTGTGAGAGAACAAAGGCAAGATAACTTTCTCTGGAATCCCAGGGTAGCAGGAGCGGCCAGAGAGAAATGCAGGGCCTGGGTCCTGTGCAGATGCTGTGGGGCCCTCCTGTGACCTCCAAGGCACGATCAATACCGCAGGCAGGTCGCACTGTGATTTTCATTGTTGCTGTAGCTGAGGGTCACGTAAGCCGCCCCAAGTGAGCGGGAAAGGACTGGTCCCCTCCACCTGTCGCCTCTTTCCTCTGGTTATTCAGCATCGTCTTCCCTGACGCTGGGAACAGCTGGGGTTAGTGAGCTGGAACCCAAGCAGATCAATACCACCTGCACTCGAGGACCACATTAGACAAGTACTAATGCTCATCGCGGATACATCCCGGATGTCAGCCGTGCTGCAGAGGTGAGGTAGACTTTGCCTGGTGTCAGGAGGGCCGTCCTACTGGAACACAGAACGTTCTTCTGCCTCGCTCACCCACAGATTTAAAGAAGGTAAACTATGTGCCATTTAAATACTTGTAATAATGCTTTGTGTGCAGTGTTTGCATAAATAATAAAAATCCCATCTGTCAATATATACATGAAACATATATGTATGACATACCACACACTCACTCTTAAAATTTGCATCAAGTTTTCACTGTGTTGTAAGGTTCTCAGATGCCAATTTTTTTTTTTCCCCTCAAAATGAAAACTACTAGGGACTTCCCTGGTGGTTCAGTGGTTAGGAATCCACCTGCCAGTGCAGGAGACATGAGTTCAATTCCTGATCCAGGAAGATCCCATATGCTGTGGAGCAACTAGGCCCGTGTGCCGCCACTACTGAGCCTGTGCTCTGGAGCCCGGCAACCTCAACTACTGAGCCCAAGTGCCCTAGCACCCGTGCTCTGCAACAAAAGAAGCCATCGTAATGAGAAGCCCACTGGCCACAACCAGAGAAAAGGCCCTGCAGCAAAGAAGACCAGCACAGCCAAAAATAAGTAAATAAAATTATTTTTAAAAATACTATTAATGTGTACTATTATATTCAAAATGTATTATTTGCTTAATGTGTTTTGCAAGACATATTTTTGTGTTTTTGTTTTTTGGCCATTTTTTTCTTAAATGAAGGCACAGCACCATTGCCATGAATAAGAACTTAGGCAAACTTGAACTGCTTTCCTGATGCGGCCGCCACCTTCCTATGGAGGAGGGCCCGTCCTGGTGGCGTGCAGAGGTGGCCGTCTGTGCCCCAAATGCTAGCTTCTCTCCTAACAGCGCCTTCCTTCTCTAAATTGTGTTGGGAGGCATGGTTCTCTGCTTAAGCTTCAAATGTTCTGTAGCCCTTTAAAAGCCATGAAGACAACGAGGCGACAAGCTCAGGAAATGGAGGCAGAAACGACTGACTACTTTTTTTTTTCCTGCGAGAATATTTCCAGAATGATCCTCCTCAAAACTAGAGATGTCTCACCGAATTTAGCTAACTGAGGCCCTTCATATAAATAAAATAGCTATATAAGAGGTCATGGATTCTGTCTCTCCTAAAGGATATTGCATATTCAAGAAAATTCCTGCACAAATGCAAATGCACAGAGAGACATTTTGTCACATGTCCAGCCACACAGATACAACTGCCACACCTGTCATTTTTCTCACCTACATTCCTAGTAGGGAAAAAGGAATCTTAAGTTCCTGTAACCAAACACATCGCTGGGCACTGAAATACAGTGTCAGGGGCAAAAAAAAAAAGAAAGAAAAAAAAAGAAAATCCCTTCAAGCCAGTAAGTGATAATGGATCCCCAACCATTTGAAAATATGGAACTACCTGGCTCCCTCAGGACTGGAAACGTTTTATCCAATGTCCCCCATTAGCTGGAAGACTGTAGTCAGGGGGGATTATACTGATATTGGTCCTTAAAAGAAGCCCACAAATCTGAACCCCTTGCTGAGCAATTCAACAAAAATTGCCGTATGAAGTCAAAGTGCTGACGCAGCCTTATGCAAGGCTGGAACAAGTGTTAAAATGCCAGTGTGAAGTATTTATTTGTGCAACTGTTGTTTTCCTGAGCATGTCTGGCCAGAGGTGGATGAGGATCTGTTTATCTCGTTATATTGGCCTTCTGCTGCGTTAATTTAGAACAGCTTGTAAAATAAACTGTAGGACCCTTTAAACTGGCCATGTGTATAAATATTTAGGGGCAATAGCAATGCAGACAATGCAATAATATGCTTCTAACTATATGTGAAAATGCTTGGTATGCCGTGAAAGACTCATAATAAGATATAAGATATAATGTAAATATATACTAACATAAAATATACTAAAGAGATAATAAATATATATATAATGTATATAACAGGATAAAACATGTAATAGGGATATTATTCTCTATATTGCTGCTATTTAGGTGACATATAGGCGATCATTAGGCTCAACCTTGTGAAAGCGATTGAGGTTGGAAGGAATCCTGGAACAGGTGGACCAGTTCTAGGCAACAGGAAGGTAAAGAAATACCTCCACCAGGATGACTCTGACTTGTCTGAACTGTCTGAAGTAATTCAGATGGTCTAAGGAACTCCAGTACTGTACTGGAAAATCCCATGGACAGTGGAGCCTGGTGGGCTGCAGTCCATGGGGTTGCTAAGAGTCAGACACGACTGAGTGACTTCATTTTCACTTTTCACTTTCATGCATTGGAGAAGGAAATGGCAACCCACTCCAGTGTTCTTGCCTGGAGAATCCCAGGGATGGGGGAGCCTGGTGGGCTACCGTCTATGGAGTCGCACAGAGTCAGACACGACTGAAGTGACTTAGCAGCAGCAGCAGCAGCAAGGAGCTCACAAAGCAAGTTAACCCTGTTGGAGCTGAAGAGCTGTCTATGGTCCGGGTCACCCAGACCCCTGTAATATTTACCCCACTTTCTGCTTCCGTGTCCTGCTCTGTTTTGTGGGACATCACCCACATCAGGTCCAAGAGATGGAGTGCTCGAAACACAAAGTAGTTGTGGATTTGCTGCTGAACTTAAAACTACTCCCAAGTTGTCTTAAGGACCTTTACAAAGTCCAGGTAGATTCTTCCGTTTCCTGGTCCAGTGTCTCTGCACGCAGACGAGGGCGGGAAACCCATCCTCTGCTGCATCATCACCTCCCACCTTCACTTTTCTCAGGGGAAGACACTTGCAGCCTAGGAAACTGAAGGCAGCAATCTCCTCCCTTTAAGAAGTTATTTAGCTGCAATCCATCTATGTTCTCATTATACATGTTATGGGTCCCTAAATATTTTGCAGAAACAGCTCTCTCCACTGTTGTGGAAGGCAACAAATGAGGACCCCTGCCTCAGTCAAGGGGAGGCCACTGTGCCTCAAGGGAGGGAAGCCAGTCATCCAATCACACGCAAGGGTGAGTTTGTTGCCTGTGTTTATGTGTTTTCCTATAACCATTTTCTAAAATCAGGATGATTTATTCAGATTATTTTCATTGAGTGTAACAGATTCTTTAGCGCATCTTCACCTCCATGTGACCTGGAGTTTTATGGTGTGATAACTGTGTCGATTACTGTCACGTTGGGCACAAATCAAGTCTGGAATAACCTGGATGACAGCCTGGGAGGCAGCTGCAGATAAACAAGGAAGATGTTTATTAGATGGGGGTGACAGGGGCTCACACAGGATGGCCTGCTTGTGGGGGCAGTCTTCCAGAGAACGGGTGGGACGGGATGTTGGGTCTTAGTTGCAGCATGCAGGATCTTTCATTGTGGTGCGTAGACTCTCTAGTTGCAGCGTGCAGGCTTAGCAGCCCTGCAGCATGTGGGATCTTAGTTCTCTGACCAGGGATTAAATCCTTGTCCCCCGCCTTGGACAGTGGATTCTTAACCACTGGACCACTGGGGAAGTCGAAGACACAGCCATTCTCTTGCTGATTTTTCCATTTGGTTGCCAGACCTGCACTTGGGAAAACAGAATGTGACCCTGTCCCCATATAACTGGGCCACTCCAAGGAAAGGCTACCAGACACTTTGCTTCTTCCCCAACCTCCCCATGCCAATAATGGCTCCCAATTTATGAGCATTTCCTCTGGGCCATGCAGTGTCTGTGGGTTTTATGGGCCTTGATTATCTCATCCTCACAACTGCCTTGCGACATGGATTAGTTTTATCTCACTTTTGCAAGGGAGCAGTCTGAGGTGTAGCAATTAGATAATTTGCTCAAGAAGTGGCTGGGATACAAATGGAAGTTTGGTGCTCACATGAAGCAGAATATTGGAGCTTTTCTTTCTTTTTCTCCTTGCACATTCTTTTTCTTCCCCAAGGCTGTTGCCTTGCTCTTTAACCTTCTCGACTTCAACTTTCTAGAGCTGGTGCTTACACTCTTATTGAAAGAAATGACAAAATTAATTGCCATGAACTTCAGTTTCTGGGTTTGTGTCAACATCTGGGGGTCAGATGTCTTCTTAATCAGCAGCTGATGCTGGGAAGAGGGAGCAGGACTTTTTGGTTTATTGGCTGACAATGGCTTCATATTTGAGCTCCTGAGCAAGGCTGAGATGCATTGAAAGAAGGGAATATTTAGAAGAGCCTGAGATCTGAGGGGACCTCTTTAACAAACAGCCACCTCTGAGGAGTTTTCAGATACCAGCCAGAGAATCCATTTCCTCCCACAAGCATAGAACTTTGAGAGCACGTTTTAGCCGTGGCTTCTAAGTGCCTATTTTTATCACTGTCCAGTTATTGATGAACTGAAATGTCTTTCATTTTCCATTGACACGGCCATCTTTTGCTCTTTATTTTAGGTAAATAAGATACCATGAGAACAAAATGTCACCACCACATCCACTAAACAGAATATGAATAGTAATAAAGCTGTTTGATTTATTCTCAAGGAGATCCTTTTCTTAACTTAAACAGATGGTTGCAGTCCTATTTTGATTTTTTGGGGTGGGACTTTTCAATATCAAAGATCTCAGATTTTTTTAAAAAAGAGTGTGTGGTTTGCATCTGCATTGTAGAGATTTATGTTTTGAAACTATTCTGCTGAACATCAGGGCTATGTGAGCTGCTGTAATTGTGTGTCCTCCTGGCCTGTCTCCTCCAGAGGACAAAGATTTCTGTCCAGAAGGGCTGACCAGCCACACTCACAGGTTCGGGCCCCGTTAACCCCTCAGCTCTTGTTGGAGGAAGTCAAGAACAACTGCTCTTCCCCCTGCCATCCCTGGGACAGTGAGGTGCTGCCAGTCATGACAGCAGTTCAGAAAGGCGATCTGGGATCTGGCCGGACTTCACTTGCTGGTACCTTATAGTAGCTGCCTGAGAAGCCTGCAGTCACCATTCTCCCCTCTCCAGGGAAAACTGAATGGATGATCCAAAAAGCAAAGGTCCTCTTTTCAAGGATCAAGACACCATGTGCCCTAATTTTTCTTCCTGCTAATTTTGCTATCAGACAGAATTCTCTCATAGATCGTATTTGTAAGGAGAAAGCAAGATGGAACCCTACCTCCACAGTCTGTTTTTCTAAGTGAAGGCACAGAAAACATGGGAAATCATCTGACTTTGAAGCCCAGAGACCAGATCTGAATTATAGCATAACAAACGCAGGTGTTCCATAGGTGATGATTAATTATACTTTTATAGTTAACTTTCAAATAGGTAATATGGTCATAAGGATCAAAATTCAAATACGTATATAGCAAAATGGTTCCCACTTCTCTGTGCCTTAGCCATTGGGCTTTCTCCTCTCCTGTGTATCTTTCCAGAGATAATCTTTGCGTATACAGTCATCCTTCGGTATCCATGGGGGATTGGTTCCAGGACCCTCAAGAACACCAAAATCCATGGATGCTCAAATCTCTTATACAAAATGTCATAGTATTTGCATGTAACCTACTTATGCAATCCTTCTGTAAACTTTAAATCATCTCTAGATCGCTGATAATACCTAATACAATGCAAGTGCTATGTAAATAGTTGCCTGTGCATGGCAAATTCAAGTAGTGCCTTTTGAAAATTTCTGAATATCTTTTCTCCAAGTATTTTCAATCTAATGTTGGTTAAATCTATAGATGTGGAGCCCCAGATACAGAGGGTCATTGCACAGGCAAGACATGTATATATCTAGTTACTTTTCCCCCCATATATATATATAAATAACCTGTTGTATTCAGCACCTTGGTGGTTTTTTGGGTTTTTTTTGCTTCTCATTTTACAATGTATTTTAAAGATCTTTGATATCAGTACATAAAAAGCCATCTTTTTATGCCCACATAGTATTCCACTCAGTTTATGTACTAATTTCTTATATTGTCCCCCAATGTTGGTTAATAATTTTCTATGTTTTGACCATTAAAATCTGACTAATCAATGAGAGCATTGAAAATCTACCTACTTGGAGGTATTTTAAAGTAAGTTCTCATCACACAGCAGTTTGAATGATACCCATGAGACAGTTTTCTTTGACTAGTGTCAGCTGAGGATTCCTGCAAACTTGGACTTGCAAATCCTCCACAGCACTCCATAAGGCACTGGGTGGTTGCTAAGAAGGATTTACCCACTTTTACAGCATTAAAAAAAATGAGTGCAAAACATTAATCAATAGCATTTGATAATAACGTAGATAAATGTCCATGTGTGCCTAAATGAGGGTTATTCTAACGTTTGCTTTGAAACCACTATAGTTACTATATTAAAATAGAAAGCATTCGACATCTGCTCTATTCTGCCACTGCGCTTCACTGGGGTAACACTCCCTTTGCCTTATGGTGTGTATTGCAAATACAGCAGAAAAGGATTAATTGCTTTCTAATTTGGAGCTTTAAAGATTCAAACTGAAGCTATAGTGATTAACTTTAAACAACATTTGAACTATATTTAATTATAGCCTTCAAATCCATTTCCCCCAGTTTTGAAGCTACATTATTTATGTCACTGACATAATAGCATCTATTTTTGATAGATCTCAGGACCATGTTCCATCAACCATACTGGGAGAACAAAGGCTCTCAGAACATGTGCTGGAGAGGAAAAAAAAAAAAAGACAATGTGACTGCAGAACTGACAGCAGATAGGAGAACTTATCTTCCTGAAATAAGAGTTTGACTTGAAATAAATCACCAGGATGAATGATTGTGTTGGGTTATACATGAGAACACAGTGAGTGGGGCCCTTCCCAGGACTTAACTCTTACGAGCCTGGGAAGTAACTGAATTGTGCACAGGCCATTCAGAGACTCAGCCAAGAGGCCACATTGCCACAATTCCTTTATGGATGAGAGCTGAGGCCAGGACTCAGCTTCCTTTCGTTGTAGCTCCCCTGCCAGGCACGCTTGGTGTTCAGTGTATGCTCACTGAACTGAGCTGTGTTCAGTGGCCTCACTGTGGGCGTGAGACAAGTAAAGGAGTTTATGGGTGTTTACCACGCATTGTCAAGTGGGGAACAAAACCAGCCAACCAGGGCATAAAGAAGAGGAATTTTTTAAATTTATCATTTACTTTGTTTTTATTACTCTGGGCTGCCCTAGGTCGTCATCGCCGGGCATGGGTTTTCTCTAGTTGTGGCAAGCCGGGGCTACTCTCTAGCTGCAGTGCGTGAGCGTCTCTTGTTGTAGAGCACAGGTTCCAAGGTGCACAGGCTCAGGAGCTGGGGCTTACAAGCTTAGTTCCCTGGCAGCATGTGGGATCTTCCTGGACCACAGATTGCACCTGTGTCTCCCGCATTGGCAGGCGGATTCCTAACCGCTGGACCACTCAGGAAGTCCCTAAAGAGGGATGTTTAACTGAAAAGCTCATGAAGCTTAGATTTCAGGAACTTTCATGTGCACGGCCCCTTCCAAGGTGCTGTGAATATATTTATATCCATCATTTTGTTATGTTTTCTTAAAGAAGCCCTCAAATTTCATAAGCTTCAGATCCATGAGGTCTATATTTTCTCTGGGTACAAAATAGCATATAAACGTGACTCCATTTTCAAAATGAAAATTCTAATTTCCATTCATAATGAAAAATTCTATTCAAAAACAAAATAACGTATATACATGCAACACACATACACACACAAACATACCCACAAGTTAGGAAAGGTATATCCCCAAAATGTTCAAGTCAGTATTCTCTGAAAGTGGCTATTTATTTATTAATCTGCTATTTTCTATTTTACTGGAATGATCAAGTGAATTAGTGCCACGTTAAAACTCGCTTTTTCTCCCATATAAAGAAGTACTTCTCTGAACTCACTGATCTTTTCCCACTAAACTTTTACTTCCAGCCAAGCAATATATTTCTCTTCATCTAGCACTAGGAATGAAATTGCCTTTTCAGGTTCCTTGTGATCATAACTCTAACTTGGGGAAGTGAAATGAAAATATATGAGCGAAACTGGCTCCCTCTGGGTTAACATCTTCATATTCACGGAAGGATGCACGTTGCTATTTGGCAGGTTTTTGCAGGAAGTTGATAAGAGTCAAGAGCTTCTGTTTCCCACTTGCCTTGGTTCTGTCTCTGAGCCCCTCACCCACCTGGTCACGCTCTGTCTTTAGCGCCAAGAGCCTTCAGCCCTGCCAGCTCACATCTCTCAGCATCACCTGGTAAGGAACTTGAAATCTGAAACTCTGGGGTCATCGAGGGGACAGCTGGCCTTCAGGTCTCTGTCCACAAAACTCAGGACAGCAGAGGCTGAGTTCAAGTCTCTATCAGAATGTCTGAGAATTAAGAGTCCTAGAATTACCTTCGTCAGTAAGAACTGGTGACACGTTGTATCAGCACTGCTCTTTCTCTCTCTTCCATGCCCTCACTCTCAGAGCTTGACCTGCAGACCTTTTCAGCTGTCTCTACGTCCTGGGCCAGCAAACGCAAGTGGGCAGGCGGCAGTCACAGCTGTGTTGTCCTGAGGTCACCGCTCTTGTCCTGCTGTATTCTCTGTGACCCCGAGAGAACACACTGCAAGTGGGTGGCTGTTGTCTTGGTGGACTTGACGAGAAGAGGAAGAAAAGCAGAGCTGAGGGTTAAGAGCTGGCTTGGTGACCACAGCACGTGTCCATAGAATTTCATTCATTTATTCATTTGCTCTCCCATTCGGTTTTCCAAGCATTCAACAAATACATATTTTGTTCTCACTATGTGCCAGAAACTTACATGCTGTGGCTACAGACAAAGGGAGATGAAGCAGATAGAAACATCGCATTTAGATATTCGTAATATGGTGAGATCATTTCCTGGTCATTTTTAGTTTAGTTGTAACTTTTCTAAAAATAGGCAGACATGGAAACATACACCCAATGATACAGGCTAGCAATCTTCTACCTTTCTAGTAAAATTCAATTACAAGTAAATCTATGCCTCAAAAACATTAGCATGACTGGAAACCCCCTATTTGCAGCCTATATTTAGTACTCCATAGTGGTGCCAGCTCCCAGTGAGAGATGAGAGAAGGATAGCACTATTCCAAGAAATGAGGGTTTTTTTCTGGAAAAGAAAACACGTAGATAGGCATATAGTGAGCACCTTGCGTCCGTTGTCATCATCATTATCTTCATCATTGAATTAGGCAAAAGAGACCGCAGCTGCAAAGGTTTGGAGGGACGAGAGACAGCATGGCATGTCAAGGAATTTAAAGAAACTTGTGATCAGCCTCGGTGTGGTGAGACATTGGCCTGGACAAACAGGCGGGGGGGCAGACCATGGCGAATATTGGCCCTGGGGAGCCACCAACGCGTTCTTAGTGTCCTCCACCTCCCCCTCCCCTAAGTAGGCTCTTATGACCATTCACCTGGACTTCTGCGCAGATGAAAGATTACTTGACATCTCTGCTTCCCCTTTACCTTGGTTGCTATATCCTGGTCATAGCTCTCATGGCTTCCCATCATGCCTAAAACAAGGCTCCCATTGGATCATTCTCATACTTACAAACCTGCAGTGGTTGCCCATTGTCCATGGAATTCAGCCAACTGTCTCAATGTGGCATGTGAGTGTTGCTGGGCTAGGGCTGCAGCTAAACTGTGCAGGGTTCTCTCTTATCATCCTCTGTGTGACCGCTATGGTCTTCCCAGATGGCACTAGTGGTAAAGAACCCACCTGCCTATTTGGGAGACATTAAGAGACATGGGTTTGATCCCTGGGTTGGGAAGATCCCCTGGTGGAGGAAATGGCAACCCACCCCTGTATTCTTGCCTGGAGATCCCATGGAGAGGGGAGCCTGGGGGGCTACAGTCCCTGGGGTCGCAGAGTTGGACATGATTGAAGCAACTTAGCATGAATAACCTCTATATCCAGCCACATGCAGCCTCTTGCTTCCAAATACCTTCTTGCTTTCAACATCCTTCCTTCTCCATCATTTAAAATCTATGCACCTTTCAAAGCTCTTCTCCATGCTACCACCTCTTTGGAGTCTTTTCTTCTTTGAAGATTCCCAATAGGTCATGTCTTCTGCCATCTCTGAACCTCACTTTATATTTCCTCTGAGGATCTTTTATGACCCCATGCACTGGTCTGTTTCTTGGAGCAATCATATGCCCTCTGAAGTCTTTCTTCTAGGGAGGATCTTTTGGGATGAGTACCCTGTAGAATACACTTTAACAAACACAATGCAAAGATTTGGAACCAGACCCCAGGGAGCGGTCTACCACATCCCCACCACTCTGGTCTGCTTGAGTTTCTGATGAAGGGAGCCTGGGGTACTCTGGAGAATGAGGCAGGAGATGAGTGGCAAGGGCAGGCTGGAGGCTATAGCCACACTGCAGCCCACCAGGCTGATCACTGAGGCCAAGGAAATGGCTAGTCCAGGATCTCTTTCAATGTAATAAAGGCTAACCCAGTCATTAGGCTGCAGGTTGGAGATAAGATAGGTGAAAAGAAATTAGCTGAAAGCAAATCAAATTGGTGGTGGTGGTTTTAATCGCTAAAGTCTTTGCAACCCCACACACTGTAGCCTGCCAGGCTCCTCTGTCCATGGAATTCTCCAGGCAAGAATACTGGATTGGATTGCCATTCTCTTCTCCAGGGGATCTCCTCAACCCAGAGGTCAAACCCAGGTCTCCTGTATTGCAGGCAGATTCTTTCCTGTCTGAGCCACCAGGGAAACCCCGCAAATCAAATTATTCCCCCTAATGTTCTTCCTTCCTCCCTTCTTCCCTTCCTCCTTCCCTCCTTTCCGTCCTCTCTACCTTCCTTTCTTTTTTTCTACTAACAAGTATCTCTGCCAGGTGGTTAAAAGCCCTTGGCCCAAGGCCTCACAGTTCACCTAGATGCTCCAGTTTGTCTTGTTTCCCCAGTTAATTACTGTTATCAACTTCCAGATTTTTGTAAACTCAACACACTGAATAATGAGGTTAATAAAACCAGTGAACTCCTTTGTCATATACACAGGCTATTTCTATAAAAATGTCAAATGTATTATTAGCTCTGATTTAATCATCTTTTCTCGTCTCTTATAAATTTATCCTAAGTGACCTATCAGCTTTTCAGTGGGGGCTTTACTTATTTGGTGTTAGATTTGCAATTTCTCTGGACTTGATTAGAGTCTGTATATTTATAGCTTCTAACACTTCTGCACTGAATAATTTCCCCAGTGAACATACATCTGGAATCCAACAAATCAGACAAACATGAAGCCCCCAGCAGAAACATTGACTGTCTCTGCCATCCCGGACCTTGGGAAAACCACTTCAACTAAAAAAACTTCGTATTGACCCTCAGTTCACAGGGTTGCCAGAAGATTAAATAATGCAAAATATTCAAGTATAGGATTCTTTTTAAGAGAAGAATCAGTCTTTAAAATTGCCACACATTCATTCAACAAACACTTACTGGGAGCCTCCTATGGGCCAGACTCTGTACCAGCTCCACAGATACAAATTGAATCAGCCAGATAACTGTTTGCAGATCCCCTAGCCTCCCAATGTTTATACACTAACAGGGCAGACAGGCTTTCAAACAGCTTTTTAGATTGCTTTCAGGAGCATAGAAAAAGTAACAATAGATAAGCTTATTTTGGGCTTCCCCAGTGGCTCAGCAGTAAGAATCCACCTGCAATGTGGAAGATGTAGGTTTGATCCCTGGGTGGGGAAGATCCCCTGGAGAAGAAAATGGCAACCCACTGCAGTATTCCCACCTGGAGAATCCCACGGACAGAGGAGCTGGCAGGCTATAGTCCGTGGGGTCACAGAGAGTCAGAAGTGCCTGAAGGGACTGAGCATGCCTGAACACAAGGTTATTTTACAAAGATAGGTAAATGGGTGCAAGCCAAACACATGTTCTAAAAATCGAGTTCTATTTAAAATGCAAATAAACCCTTGAGGCAAAAGACACTTTTTGCGTTTCTTTGGGGTGCAAACTGTCCCTGAAAAATAGCAAATCCTTTGGACTGAATTCCTGTTCTACTTAATAGCCTGCCAAGAAAGCAAACACAAACACTGAAGGTCAAAGATGGGGATGCAGAAAAACGGGGCGTGGGTAAATCAGGGTCATTCCAGGGAGAGAATCAGCAATGGCCATGAGTGCTGGGTTTAATGAAGGATCCAAACATAGAACCCATGAGAAACCGAAGGTGGCTGGAAATTTATTGAACACATCAGGCTCTACTCAACTGTGACCAACACGGAAGCCTGGAAATGTGGCTGGCTGGGATGCACAGTCTAGAAGTTACTTCCAAGTATGGGCTAAGTGATGGGCTTCCCCGGTGGCTCAGATGGTAAAGAATCTGCCTGCCAATGCAGGAGACCCATCTTTGATCCCTGGATTGGGAAGATGCCCTGGAGAAGGAAATGGCAAACTCCAGTATTCTCACCTGGGAAATCCCATGGACAGAGGAACCTGGTGGGCTGCAGTCCATGGGATTGTAAAGAGTCAGACATGACAGTCTAGATATAACTTTCAAGTGTGGGCTAAGTGATAGGAAACTCAAAGGTACATTCATACATCCGCGATGAGCTCATCATCAAGGTGTAGTGGGGACTCAGTCCAGTGAAAATAGGATGAGGAGAAATAAGCCCTACTGCCTGAGTCTTGCAGAAGGTCCTAAGGTGATAACAGGAGAGATGCTCTCAGCACTTCCTGTAAGTATAGTGATACCTATTGAGTACCTACTACGTGTCTGACACTGTGATAAGCACTTGATTATTTTTTTAATGTCATTCAATACTCCTTTGAAATAAGTTACTGTCACCACCCCATTTAAAGGATAAGAAAATTAAGGCACAGAGATGTTAAGCAACTTGCCATGGCCGTTTCTGCTGTTGGATCCATGAACCAGAATGAATTCAGAGCCTCTGTTTATAACCTCTGACCTGCAAGGGGGTGATTGTTCCCTTTCAAAGACTGTATTTTCCATCATGGCATAAAAGAGACACTTCTTGCATTATTTACCCTGTTCTACGGATGTGAACATTTCTGAGATTAGGTTGCCACTGTGTTTGAAAGATAATGTAAAATAAAATGAATCCATTCTTTCTCCCAAAGTGGAGCTACAGCTGGGTAAGTGTAGGGTCAGGGTAAGTTTTATCAGAAGCCAAATGAAAAAGGATAAAAACATGGGCTGAGGCACAGCCCCTCAGAAAAGGGGTGATCAGGAATCAACAGGGCAGTCATGTGATTGGCATGGCCAGTGGGCCTAATTCCCAGGGCACTGGGGCCAACGGAGAGTCAGAGAGGAGGGTGACATGGGCTCCCTTCAGAATCACAGACTCACAGAGACCTGTTGAGAAAAGAGGTCATTGCAGAGAGTGTGCTCAGGGCTCAAGGCTGGGAAGAAGGAGGTACAAAAGGACATCAGGGACTCCTCCGGGATACAAAGCCTGCAAAAGGAGAAAGGACTGGGTGTGACCAGTGCCCCAGAGAAATATGTCAGCCGGGTCGGAGGCAAGAAGCCCAGCCTTCCTGGGGCAGCTGCACATGACTGACAGTCTACGGGATTGGCCTCTCTACCAATTCCACCACGTGATTCAGGGAGAGTGGGGAGCCTACAGATAACCAGCATCACCAGGAGGAGCTGGGATTTAGATAAAAGGGCAGAAAATTCTGTCTTCTGTTCAAGACTCGTAATTGCCTGCAATGGCCAGTCTGCCCCTGAGGCACACGTGCAGGGTTACACAGGGTTTTAGAGTGAGTGGAGAGAGGTAAGGCAGAAGGAAATGAGTAACAACAGAGAACTGAAGCCTCCATTTTGGAGCCAAAAAATTGTTTTCATTTACTCAATGTCTATAGGAGGACTTTTTCCATGGAAAGCTCTGAGAGTGCAGAGGGAGGCAGAGGTTCAAAAGATGGTTCCTCCAGCCCTCTGAAGCTCATTCTCCTTAGCACATACGTACAGCGCCAGGACGGCCCCCCTTGGGATGATCAGATAGGGCCTGGGGGCTGCCAGGTGTCCTAAGTGTACCTCCTGTTAATCCCATGCACACAAGTCCTTGAACAAAGAGCTGGAAGGCTCCTGGCCTGGGACTAGACATGACCAGATTCACAGTGGTCTCTCCTCCTGTTGGGGTTTCAGGTGCTGAGAAGGCCAGACTAGCAATGAAGGACCCCGTTCAAGGTGAGAGACTAGACACGCAGGCCTCCCCTCCGCCGTCCCCTGGGTAAGCCTGCTTGGGAACCACTGACTTGGGTGTAGTTCTGTTTGGGATTCCCCGTGGGGCAACTGACCCGGCATGGAATCTTGGCTTCCACAGCTATTCTGTAGCCTGTAGCTGTTGACTAGCTGTGTGCTGCCAGGACGGGGCAAGCACAGGCAGATGGTTATAAACAGGAGCCTCCGAGCCAGCGGGATCCCAGCGCTGTTGACCTTGACGGCACTTCTCTGAGCCTCATTTTCTTCACCTGGAGGATGCGCTCTGGAGGGCGCGTACTCCGGGCTGCCTCCTCAGCCTTATCGTGCATCGCGTTCCTCCTCCCGCTGTGCGTCCTGCACGCTACGCTGACCTTGTTTCTGCTTCTCATACGCCCTGAGCTCAGCCCCGGCTCAGACCCCGGGCAGGCTCTCCCCAGCCTTCTTTCCACCCTGCAGTCTTCACTCAGATATCCCCCTTAGCCATACAGTCATTAGTCCTTGGCCAGACAATCTCAAGGAGCGGCTCCCCCAGATTCAGGGTTGCGTTTTCATTCTGATCTACTGTCCTCACAAAAATTGCTACTCTTTGAAACTATCTTGTTTACACATTGATTTGGCACTCGCTCAGTAAGCATTTTCCTTCCTCCTTATCTAAAAGTGTACCCCATCTCTCCCCTATTTCTCTTCCCTGCTTTATTTTGCTTACTGATACTTAAAGTACAATATACTACTTAATCCACTTCTTTCTTTAGTTTGTTGTCTGTCTTTTCCCCACTAGAATATAGCTCTGTGGAGGCAGACGTTTTTGTCTATTTGGGTCACTGCTGTATCCTGAGTGCCTAGCTGGACACTTGACACATAGTGGGCCGTCAACAGTGTTTACTGGAGAGCAGGATCTATTTGCTCATTGTCTGTCCCTCTTCACCAGCAGGTAAACACTACTTGAGCAGGCATTTTATCCCCTGTTCGCTGTTGCACGTCACAACTCCATAAGGACACCCAAGAAATATCTGTTCAGCTCATGAGTGGCACCCACTTCATAGGGATATTTGAAGATTCAAATGAGATAATCCCCATAAACCTGACACAAGTGCCATGCACATTGTAATAGTTCAGTAAAAATTAAGATGCAATTACTATTAAAAGTTGAGCTTTTGGCATCAAACCCCAAACTCTTGTGTTTTCTTGATTTGCACTTCAGAACCCAGGACATGTCATATTTGTACCCTAAGAATTTGCATCAGCTTCTGGTTTACAGGAGTTCAGGCAAGATGGGGCCCTTTAAACTTTATCCTCATCTAGGAAATAATCTCTTTATTATTTTTTCATGGTAAAACACATCTTTTTTGTTGAGTCAACCTGGAGTATTGAAGCTCAACTATCAAGTGCTCTGTTAAATTACATCAAAATCTAGGGTTGAACATTTCCCACCAGCTAATAGCCCCCCAACCCTTGGAAGCATGATTGGTTTTTTGCTGGGGGGAGGCTCTGCTGGGTCTTTGCTGCTGCAAGGGCTTTTCTCTAGTTGCCATGAGTGGAGGCTACTCTCCAGTTGTAGTGCGGGGGCTGCTCACTGCCGTGGCTTCAGTAGTCACAGCTCAAACCTGCGTGTCCTGCATTGGCAGGCAGATTCTTTACCCCTGAACCACCAGGGAGACCCCGAGTTCACTTTTAAAAGTGACATTTTAAAATGAGTTTGAAGTGCTATTAATTTGTAACCACCTGACAAAACAATATGGCTAGATATAAAGTAATACAATACAAGCTGAATTCACAAGTTTGAAATTAAAGAAATTAAAATTAAAGATGAAACAAGCCGTGAAGTTCAAGTTCTGTTTAAGAGATCTTCTGTATCTTCTGGTACTCTGGTACTTCTGCTCCTCTTCTCCTGTTCAGATAATTTGAATTTGTTTTAATTATAGCAATTTGAAGAGTTCTCAAAATAAGATCTGACCTTCATTCCTGCAATAGCAGACACGATTTATTTACCTTAAATTATAAGTTAGTGTATTTTGGAATTTTTCAATCACACATACAGCGAAACTTTATACAAAACTCAGCTATCCTGAAATCTCAGGGAGACAAGGGGGTGTTGGCTCAAGACCATCAGGAAAAAAAAAATAATTTAAAAGAGGACTCTGATTAGCCAAATAAATTTTGGAAAATGTATACACTAAAGCTCATGCACTTTATTTAAGTGGCAACTCAGAATCTATTTTGGCCTCGTTGATTTAGCATTCTAAACTTACTGATTAAATGTTACATAAAAAGGAGGGAGTTTGAGATCGTTCTTCAAAGTTATAATATTAACATCATCAGTAAGTGATGCCCGACAGTTCATCAGCAATGAAGGAGGCAACCAAATCAAGAACCAAGAACCAATGAGTAAAACTGCCTGTATTAAGTAGATACTTGACAATTCATTGCAGGGACAACATTCCAAGAGCTGTCACTGTGTTTCAGCTAATCTTGACAATGAGACACCTGAGTCATCAAAGAAAGATAAGTTAGGTTCAGAACACTCTGTGTGCAAATGGAGAGAAGTGTTTAGCCAAACAGAAAATTAAGCTATTCAGAGTTATTCATTCAGCAAATCTTTACTGAATGTTTTTATTTATGTGCCAAATACTGTGCTAGGTAGGTCTTGGGAACACACAGCAGTTCTGACTCTCAAGAAACTCACATTCTAAGTCAGGTTTCTAAGTGTGGTCAGCGAACCCCTAGGTCCATAAAATCCTTCCAGGCTATGTTCAAGGTCAAAGTTATTTTATTAATAATACACACAAGGATGGCATTTGCTTATTTCCCACTGTTTTGGCACTTTCACTTTTAGTGCAACAGTAACGGTGAGTACGACTGCTGTCTCAGCTTGTAACTGAAATAGTTGCTGGTTCCTTAGCATGGATCAAGACAGTGGCACCAAACCTACTAGTCATCACTGAAGGAAAACACGTGCGCAGTAAAAAACAAAAACCAAAATCCTGCTACTGTCACTGTAGAATGTCCTTGACAAAGTAGGAAAAATGATTTTATTAAATTTCAATTTGGAATATATCTTTTTTAATATTCTGTGTTATGAAATGGAAGGTATGCATGAATCACTTTTGCTGCCTGTCGAAGTATGATGGTTGTCTAGAGGAAAAACACTTGTGTGATTGCTGGAGTTACAAGCTGAAATAGCTACTTTTTTAGTGGTACAAAAATTTCACTTGATGATTGACACACAAACTGTTCGAAGTTGAGTATTTGGCAGAAATTTTGGCAGAAGTTTTGTCAGAAGTGAGAAACGTGTGCTTATCACTTCAACAAAACTAACTATAGTGTTCGCTGCCAATAATGCAGTTTGAGCTTTCAGATGAAACTTTGAGCTCTGGAAAACTAGAAGTTGCAGCTTCCCAATAATAAAAGACTTGTCTGATGAGAATGGTATTAGCAAGTTGGGTTTTTTAATATATATATATATATTATATAATGAAATCATCAGATTAGAATGATGTATATAATTCAGTGAACCTATCTTTTCCACATTACCAAAATGTATGTTACAAAATCATACATGATTAAAAAAATTCACTCAAAGTGAAGAATAGACCAAGTGGACTTATATGTAACAAAATACAAAAATTTCATTGATTTACTTTCAGATTACACATTGAAAGTAAATGTTGAGAATCTACCACTTGTCAAGTTTTAGCATAGTATCAAAGAAGAATATCCACAATTACCTGAAAAGGTTATAAAAAAAGCTCTCCCTTTTCCAACTATATATGTGAAACTGGATTCTCCTCATATACTTCAAGCCAAAACAATTTATTGCAACATACCAAATGCAAAGGCATATGGGAGAGTCCATTATAAAAATGTATAATAATGCCATATTCTCTCTGAAATATTTACTTTGAAAAATATAATTTTCATAAAAATATGTTCTTAGACATTAACATGTAATGTTTATTATTATTATTTTAAATGAACCGATAAAAATATTTTAATAATTTCCCAACTTTAATTTCTAATACAATAAATATCAATAGTGATATCCACATTTACAAAAGCTCTTCAGGGTCCTTTATAATTTTTAAGAGTAAATATCAGCCCCAGTCCCAAAACCTTAAGAATCAATGGTCTAGGGGCTTCCCTGGTGGCTCAGTGGTAAAGAATCCACCTGCCAATGCAGGAGACACATGTTCAATCCCTGATCTGGGAAGATGCAATATGCTGCCTGCCTTGGAGCAGCTAAGCCCGTGTGCTACAGCTATTGAGTCTGTGCTCTAGAGCCGGGGAGCCACAGCTGCTGAAGCCTGCGTGCCCGAGAGCCTAGGCTCCGCACCAAGAGAAGTTACCGTGATGAGAATCCTGTGCACCACAACCAGAGATGAGCCCGTGTTTGCTGCAACTAGAGAAAAGCCCAGGCAGCAACAAAGACCCAGTACAGCCACAAATTAATTAATTAATTAAATCATTTTTTAAAAAAGAACCAGTGGTCTAAGACAGAGACTTGTAAGTCACTAATTCTAACCTACTACTGTAAGGACTCTGACAGAAAGAAACACATGATAATATGGGAGGCTAGAGGATCCAGCCCAGTCTTGGAGAGTCAGGGAAAGCTCCCTTGAGAAGGTTATCTGTATGCTAGGACTTGATGGATGAAAAGTTAGCATGGTAAGAGGGGTACGATGTTCAGGATATAAGGAGGAGCTGTTGCAAAGGTCCAGAGGGAAGTAAAGTATGGCTCATTTATGAATATCAAAGTTACTTGGTACAGCTAGACACTAGTTTGTGATAACCTAGACTCTTCTGCTTATATTATTATTTCAATAAAATGAGCATTTATGTACAGTGAAGGATGAAAACTGAACTCTCTCAAGATGTGCTGTCCTCAGTCACTCAGTCATATCTGACTCTTTGCAACCCTATGGACAGTAGCCCACCAGGCTCCTCTGTCCATGGGATTTCCCAGGCAAGAATACTGGAGTGGGTTGCCATTTCCTACTCAAGGGCATCTTCCTGACCCAGGGATTGAACCTGGGCCTTCTGCTAGGGCAGGCAGATTTTTAACCACTGCACCACCTGGGAAGCCCCTAACCCTAACCCAGAAGACTGTTTTGTTTATATTATCATTTCAACAAAATGAGCATATACGTACAGCGAAGGGTTAAAAATGAACTCTCTCAAGACGCATAATCCTAAGAAAGGTGGGAAAGCTGGAAATAGTCTCTGGCATACTGTAAATATTTATGGAAAGTTTAAAAGAACCACCTGAATAAATTGGCACAAATATTTAATTAGAAGTTGTAATCTATATTCCATAATGTCTCTAAACATAAGTCAAAATTCAGACTATTTTTAAAAGTTTTGTGTTTAAAAGAATTCTAATGAGAGATTAATTTTAAAGTCTGATGTGATTTTGAAATATTACATGTTTAAGTTTAAAGTCTTATATTCTTTAGAAATACTATTTTCATCCAGATAAGTGGTGGTTCTCTCATGAGTTCGGATCATATCCAACAGTGATTTCCTCTATAAGAGTCACAGATTGTAATGTCAGCTTCTCTACATCTTGGTGGCTTCTTTGCATATGGTCATGGTTTCCTGTTTTTCCATTTCTGTTCTCTCTAATAGTGTCTTCACATCACACTAAAGAAAGCCTTTCAATTAAATGCCCTGGAAACCTCCCCAGGAGTGAGGTTTTGGCAGAAGCCAAGGTAGGCGTGTGTCCTGAAGACCAGTTAATCAGCAACTCTAAGACGTATGTTCACACTCAAAGCCCCTGGTCTATCCCATGGGTATTCATGAGCTGGAATAGAGCTTCTGAGGGTAGATTTTTCTCTTTTTTGTAGGAGTTCAGAAGAAGCAGAAACAAATATTTCTGGCTCAGAGGTTAGGCTCAGTATAACTGGTATCTTGGAACAGAAAGCCACCCGCAATCACGTGACTGCAGTCTTTGGATGGCAGGCTGCTGTTACATATTATAGAATTAGGATTCACTCTCAGGAAAATGCAGTGGCCAAGACTGTATTGCTTCACTTCACAAACCTTGTTCAGAGGGCTCTATTTATTTAGACACATTTCTGGGGCACTCCAGAAAATATTGTTAGCTTCTGTTTGTAAGTCTACTTGCAGGTTGCTTTATCAATATGTCTTCTGCATTATATGTTGCATATTGTTTTGTCTATTTGTCTATATCTTTTGTGGCTCCTCAGAATCTTAAAGGACAAAATAGTACAACCATGGGTGGTTTATACTGTGACATTTTTTATAGTGTATTATACTTTAAGGAAGGGCTTCCCTGGTGCTCAGTGGTAAAGAATCTGCCTGCCAGTGCAGGAGACATGTGTTTGATCCCTGGCTTGGGAAGATCCCCTGGAGGAGGAAATGGCAACCCACTCCAGTATTCCTGCCTAGGACATCCCCTGGTCAGACGAGCCTGGCAGGCTCCAGTCCATGGGGTTGCAAAGAGTCAGACATGACTTAGTGACTAAACAACAGCAATACTTTAAGGTATTATCAAAAACAAACCAAAAAAGCCAGCCCGCTACCCAGGAGTGGAGAGGCCGCCTCTCCACTGCTGCTGGCTGCCCTAAAAAAAAACAAAAAAATCAACAAAAATATGTCAAATCAGCAAAACTAAGTAATTTAAAAGTAAGATCAACTCTGAAACTGTGGTGTGTGCATGCTCAGTCATTAAGTTGTGTTCGACTATTTGTGACCCCATAGACTGTAGCTCACCAGGATCCTCTGTCCACTGGATTTTCCAGGCAAGAATACTGGAGTGGGTTACCATTTCCTCCTCTAGAGTATCTCCCCAACCCAGGGATTGAACCGGAATCTCCAGTGTCTCCTGCATTGGCAGGCAAATTGAGACACAATGAGGTAAGTTAGCTTGTCTAATACACACAGCTAATAAAAGGTGGGACTGGACTTGGAAGTCAGGCAACCTTACTGTAAACTCACAGGATTAACCTCTATGCCACACTTGGACATAATGTTAGTGAAGTTTCTGGAGATGATAGATATTTAGGTAGCATGACATTTTTCCATCAAATATGATGAGTGAATATTTAATAATTACTTTTTAGGATGAGAAGTCAGATTCACAAATATTGGTCTATCTTCCTCACTCTCAGGAATCACTTATTGGGATCATCTCATTGGTGATGGTGAGAGGGACGGTGGATCAGAATCTCAGGGGACAGCACCTGTGGCTCAAAGATGAGCACATTGGCCTTCAGAATCTTAACATGACCTAAGTAGTCCCCTCTTGCATACTCTGTGCCCCTGCTTCATGCAACTGTCATGATTAGGGTAAAATGCTTTTCCAGATCAAATCAGAACCTTCTTTTACAGGTACACCTTGGTTTGGTTTGGTTTATTTGTACTCCTGATGATTAATACATTTTGAAATTTCAAATGCTTAAAAAGCAGTTGATTTTTATATTTGCCACAGGAGGGCATATGGTTTAAAGGGTTGAGAAATGACGGTATAGTCATGATGCCCCCAGGTTATAATAATATCTGTTAGCGGTAGTCCTAGTGACCTTCCTGTGCCACAGTTTTGCATCCTGGAAAGCAGAAGGATGCAGATTCAGAGAGACAATGTTTCTGAAGCCTGCTACAAACTGTGAAGGGAGTAAAAATACCAGGTTACATGGGGGCTGTTCTGACCCTGGTTTGTATCCCATGCTCCTTTGGTTCTGGCAGATTCTCCACACTTTTTACTGCCAGTTGGATATTTCTTATGTCACGTCCCGCTTCTCACTCCCTGGTGTGGATGAAGACACTTGGTTCAAGGGCATTCAAGATGCCATCTCACTCCAAGCTGAATCGGTGCCATTCACAGTTCTTTCAGCTGCCTTTTGTCCAGGGAACCTTCCTTATCCCCTAAAAAGTGTTTAAGATGTCATTTCTCTCCTTTCCCTGGATTTCTGTATCTGCACTTCTTCCCATCTGGAAAGTAAGCTCTCTGAAGGTAGAGACCACGCTTATTTTTCTCATCATTGCCTCCTGGGGATCTCCAACAGTACCTGGCACATGGTAGATGGTTATTAAAGGCGTACTGACTGAATGAATGTATGAGTGACTAAATAAAGGAGTAACCCTTTTCTGCACTAATATCACAACTTGGAAAACTTTCTTTTGTTCTGCTTGTCTGTATATAATTTGCCTTTTCCCCCCATCACTTTTAAAAACTTCTTATACATACACACAGAAAGAACCCATCCCTGAAGTAACAAATGCATAAGCAACAATGGAATTCTGAACAGAACCAAACTCCTTTCAGAAATGGCAAAACTCGAATACCATCTATTGGGAAATTGAATACTTGCTGACTGTGAGATTTGAGAGAGATGGCCCACGGTTTTCCAAACGGCAATTTTGATTGTATTGCTATTTTAAATCCCAGTGGTTTTCAGGTGTCCTTGTCCAGCCCCAACCTATTTAGAGGGTGAACACCATGTACCCTGACTGTACTCTCTGAGAAGCACGAAGATGAGAGATGCTGGGTCAGGCAGTTTCATAAGCAGCCCTTCTCCCCATGAGCCAGCCCACAGTGTGGGACAGGACTGGGGCACCACCATCCAGGATGCCAGACTACATGGGAGCTTCCAGACAGGCATGACACAAGGAATTAGGTTCCCACAGTGTCGCCCATGATAACCAATTACCACAAGTTTAGTGGCTTAAAACAACACACAAGTATCATTTTATAGCTCTAGGGGTCAGAAGCCCTAACATCAAGGTGTCAAGCGGAGGTTCGTTCCTTCTGGAGAATCCACTTCCTTGCCTTTTCCAGCTTCTAGAGGCCACCATGTTCCTTGGGTCGTGGTCCTCTTCCTCCATCTTCAAAACTAGCAGAGACCTTCACATCTCAACCTGTCTGTCTGTCTTCATCTCGCTCACTTGCTCTCTCACCTCATCACATCTCTCTTCCGTCACTATATCTTCTTCTCTAACTCAGACACTCCTGTCTCCCTCTTATAAAGACCTTTGTGGTTATACTGGGCCCACTTGGGCTTCCCAGGCGGTGCTAGTGGTAAAGAATGCTTCTGCCAATGCAGGAGACACAAGAGAGGCAGGTTCGAGCCCTGGGTTGGGAAGATCCCCTGGAGAAGGAAATGGCTCCAATATTTTTGCCTGGAAAATTCCATGGACAGAGGAGCCCGGCGGGCTACAGTACATGGAGTCACAAAAGAAAGAACACATATACACCCAGATAATTCAGGATAATCTCCCCATCTCAAAATTCTGAACATAATCACCATCTTCAAAGTCTTTTTTGCCAGGAAAAGTAATATAGTCACCCGTTCTGAGGATTAAGATGTGAATGTTTTGATGGTGGGGGGCATTATTCTGCCGACTCCCCCCACCCCACCTGCTTTGCTCCTCATAAGTGGCCTTCGGGGCCTCCCTGCTCCCAAGATTGAGCACATTCACAGACTGCTGGAGGCCTCCTGCCACTTCCTTCTTCTGAGTTTTCCTAGTCCTCCCATCTGGATGCTACCTTCGTCTCCCTTCACGTTTCTTTGAGCAACCCGGATCTTCTTAGAGTCTGTGACCCTGTTGCACATGCTGAAAGGGGGCATGCGTTTTGTACAGGGGACTGCTTGGAGCGTAGTGGATGCTGCAGTTAACACTCTCCTTTATTCTGTAGCCTTAACCTAATACACAGAGAGCGACAGCATTCCTTGCTGCTTCCTTTCACCACGTTGGAGTGTTCACTTGTTCCTCTCCTGACTGACCTGAGTCAGGAGCCAACTCTGTGCCCTCCCAGGGCCTAGAGCACGGCGGCAGATTGTGGGTGCTCAGCTGTAGCTGATGGTGCTCAGCAGAGAACACGTGAGCCACTTCTCGTGGGCCTGGGGCCATCTGGAGGTCTCCCCCACAGTCCGCAGACAGCACCCCTCACCCCTACCCCAGAGCACCTCTGCCAGGGAGGCCGGGCTTCCCTGACCGTGAGCTGCTTGGGTCCAGCTGTTGAGACGACAGTTGTCTCTGGGGAGGGGTCGCTGCCTGTGGCCCAGGAAGGGAGTATGCATTTACGTCTGTCTGCAGCTTCCCAACTTGCGCAAGCCGGCTTCTTATTGCTTTGTGTCTGCTACAGGCCCGGTGGTTTTTCTGCAGGGCCAGCTGAGGAGCTCTGTCTCCAGGCAGCCTTGGCTATTTCCACTATAATTCTGTTCCCCTCAGGATGCCATCCTCTGCATGTGTTGGTATGACTCACTTGGCGCTTGTAATTGGTAAGAGCCTGAGCTTAATGAAAAGGCACTGGACCAGAACTTCCCAGCCTCCTTTTCAACCACTCCCTGGGTCGGCCTTACCTCAGCACAGGAAGGATCTTACCTCCAGCCATCAAGAAATGCATAAGTAAGAACTGTTTAATTGCCATACAGTAGCTAGGTAAAACTGGGGGCTGAGGTTGAAGTGGGTTAAAGGGCAGGGTGGATGAGGGAATAAAAGCATGAAATCAAACTTTCTGCTGTTACATACATACTCAGAATCTATTGGGAAGAAGGAGAGGTTACTAAGTCATTACAAAATTCTGCAAAATCTTCTCTCAGTAAAATGCTGTGGAGTTGAGGAAAAATAAGTGGATCTATACCTCCCAGTCTTTATCTGGATAAATCCAAATCATTAAGAATAAAAAGTCTTAAAGTACTAGAAAATCCCTGGGAGAAATTTTTTTATATAATCTCAGAATGGCAAAGGCCATTCTACATATAACATAGGACTCATAAAGTATAAATGAAAAAAATGGTTAAATTTTACTACATAAAAAATATTCTCCATGGCAAGGTCTTCAATACATAGAGTCAAAAAACAAGTGCCAAACTGATAAAAAGATATTTATAAATCATATTATAGAAATAAATCAAAGTTCCTTAATGCACAAAAGAATACACACAAATCAATAAGAAAAACACCAACCATACAATAGAAAAATCGGCAAAGGGTGTAAGGAGACAGTTCATAGACAATGAAATGCAGAAGACCCTTAAACATGTGAAAAGATGGTCCATCTCTTGTATAATAAAAGAAAAAATTTTAAATCAGTTCATAAAAGCTGAAAACAAAATGTAACAATGGAACTTATTTATGTATTTAGTGGCATAATATATTAAAAGGAATTAATTCAAGTGACTTTAAAACTGTATCCCTGTGGCATATATCTAATAACAAGAAAATTGAAAAAAAAAACAACCCCTAAATTGCTTTCAGTAATCCCATTGATACTAGAATTTTTATTGTTATTCTGAGAGTGTGATTTACAAATTATAAAATAAAACAACAACAAAAAAAACTTTTTGGTGTTTTTGGCAACTGGAAATTTTGGTTCTCTAGTGTGATACGTTCTAAGAACAAAAGTAATTGCAAAAAATTTAAACTGCTTTTAGTAATCATTGTTGGAAAAAATGTTCCATTTTGACCCAGCATTACTGTGAGTATAATTGGTATGTATTTTCAGATAAAGAAGTGAGAAATTATCTGCTTGTCTAATTCTATCACCTTTGGTGTTTTTGAGAACTGAAATTCTTGGTGTAAGACAAAGGAAATACAGATGTAAAATTGAGGTTAAGCAAAATCTCTAGTCCTTCCTGAATTGGCAATATTGGTATGAACTTATATTTGATCTTGAAAAAAATTTTATTTTCTATTTCTGTCCACTGAAAATATCTAGAAGCAATGACTAAGGTAGTAGCAACAAGCAACTCCTAGTATTAGGACTATGGTCTCTAGGTACCATTTCCCTCTTGAGGAACCCTAGTTCCTCATTAGAGAAACGGCTAATTCTATGTTCTGAGGCCAGGTATATTCAAGGTGAGCTGGGAATATCTCATCATATCACTGCCCAATGATGGAAAAATTAAAATATCAATATGAATATAACTTCAAGTTATATTCTTTATGATACAAAAAGTTATTAATCACCATTGGAGGATGTTATGGATGAATTAGTTATTTTCAAAATTAGTAAATAAAGAGAAAGAATCATGTGTTTATCCTTCCCTTTCTCCATAAGTGTACCTCAGGCTAACCAAGTGACAGGGTGATATTTCTCCTAACAGAAGTCTTCCAGCTGTCAAATGAAGAAAGGATAATAAAATTAGAATATTATTTTATGACATTTAATGAAATTAAGGATCTAGGTAATGATCATCAATGGTTGTCAACATCTCAGGACAAGGTCAGCCAGTCTTTATGTACTTCCTGATGGAAGAACACAATATCACCCAAGAGGTATAATTGCAAAAAAAAAAAGAAAACCCTGAAACTGATGAAGCATTTACATTCAACTATCAGTATATAGATAATTCAGAAGATGGAAGAACATGTTAAATACAGCAGAGAGTCAATCAGCAAAAATCAGACTGTGAAATTCTGCAGAAAAAATGTTTCTATAATTCAACAAGAAGTTTTAAAGGAAAAAAAGAATAGGAACACATAGATTAAGAGATTTAAGATATAGTCAGTCAATCAAAATATATAGATCTCATTTGGATCTTGATTTAAACAAACTGTAAAAATTATCTGATTAGAATAATGGATACATAGAGGTTTTCTTATACTATTCTCTCTGCTTTTATACATGTTTGAAATTTTCCATAGTAACATGTTAAACAGTAATAGAAGGAACAACTCTTATTGAGTGCTTATTATATGCATGGTACTATTTTAAGCACATTACATATTTAAACTGTTCCCCTGTGTGTGAGGTGGGCACTCATCTCTATTATGTGAATGATGAAATTAAGGGACAGAGGGATTAAGCATCTTGCCCAAGGTCATATAGCTAACAAATTTTGGTGCTGGGACTTGAAAGCAGGCAGTGTGATGACAGAACCCAATATTTAACCTATACACTACTATCTCTCATGAAGATGGTAGCTTGGACTAGGTCAGGGACAGTTGAAAGAAGTAGAAGGATTGAAGAGATACTTCAGTTCAGTTCAGCTCAGTTGCTCAGTCGTGTCCGACTCTTTGTGACCCCATGAATCGCAGCACGCCAGGCCTCCCTGTCCATCACCAACTCCCGGAGTTTACTCAAACTCATGCCCATCGAGTCAGTGATGCCATCCAGCCATCTCATCCTCTGTCATCCCCTCCTCCTCCTGCCCCCAATCCCTCCCAGCATCAGGGTCTTTAGGAGGTAAAATTGACCGGACTCCATGCTAAATTGTATATGGGGCTAAAGTCTGCGAGGAGTCCGAGATGCCTGTGAGGTTTCTGGTTTGACTGTAGGATAGGTGGTGATAATGTTTGATGAAATAGGTAAAGTGACAGGGGATCAGGTTTGGAGGTCAAAGATGATTTGGGTTTGGAGCATGTTGAGCCTGAGAGGCCTTTGGGACACCCAGGTAATGTCAAGTGGCAGCAGGTAACACCAGCACTCTTATATGTTAGTTTTCCCCTTCCTCCTTAGAACCGTTACCTTTTTTTTTCTTGAGATGGGCATGGGAGCAATTACTTTTCTAGTTTGTAGTGTCAGTATTCAGTTCTTATTTCAGAGATGTTGGTAGTTGTGTCTTTGATGTCACTTACACATTTTATAAGATGCTTTCACTCCATTATCCAAGAAACTTGGTCAAAACAGGTCATCAATCATGTCTTGAGTGCTTACTATCTTCCAATCACTGTATTAGGCATTTACATTCTTATCATTTACTCTTCTTTTACAGAGGTACTCACACTGTTGAAAATGCATTCTTCTACTCAGTATATAGATGAAGAGACTGAAGATAAGGATAAGTCACTTGCCCAAAGTTACAAAGTTGGACAGTAGCAGCCAGCATCTCTAGTCTGTGTTCTTCCATTGTGTCTCTTTTTCAAAGTGTGGGTAATGACTTAAGTGGTTCATTGTCATAGTATTTAATTGCACTAATTCACACAGTAGGAAAGCTCTTCTGATGTTCTCATCCAACCTTCTGTTATGACAGTGGAGAATAACTCAAGTGCTAGTATGTCTTCAATACCTTTCTAACACTTTCTGCTTTTAACTTAGGGTATAGGTCAGGCTCAGAGTCTTGAGCAAATAACAATAGTGTATTGCAGGAATTTTTGTCATGGTACTTATTTTCATTATGTTGATTTTAGGGATACCTTCTATTTATAGTAATTAGTGTTCACACCTATAGAGCAGTAATTTCATTTAAAATAAATTTAAGAAAAGAAATGGAGCTAATGAAAACTGTTACATAAATAAAAATAAAGATGGTTCAGAGAAATGGAAGGCCATCACTAGCTGACACTGATTTCAATGCCTGAAATTGGAAAACAGTGCTCCTTACTACATCTCCTCCCCCTATTATGGCCTTGGTGTTGGCCTCACCTCTCTAACAGAAATTGAATGCTTTCTCTGTTACCATCTTACTTGAAAACTCATTGTCACTGATCACTCACTGGTGAAAGCAGCTCACCAGTAACCTTAGTCCCCATCAATCAGTCTGGCATATATGATGGGGCCAAAACCATGTCAGGGTTTCAGGAAGAAGATAAGAGCAAAGAGTACATTACCAATAAGTCGGGACGGTTAACAGCTAAGACAATAGGCTTTTTGGAAATCTTAGTATCTCCTGATACTAAGTGATTTTCTCCTTAGTGATTTTCTTTTCATTTACATGCAATTTAGTATTAAAACTATATTGGCTGCTCTAGCTTCCATTCATTCCTCTTTCCTAAGCCTCCAGTTCTCCAGTCTTTTATGATAGTACCATGTTTGACCATTTTGTTCCTTCTTCACCACCACCACTCCCTTCCTGGGACATAAATCATATTCATTATATTCAATATGTTTGCGAGAAATGGTTGTAGATGGGCTGCCTTTAAAAGTTTTTATGAGTTCTTCTAAACATAAAAGGCAATAAAAACCCCCAATGCTACATGTATTTTAAAAGACATCACTGTTACATGAAATAATTTTGCTTGTGTGTTCCCCAAGGAACTGAAAAGTACACTATAGTCACTATAATCCTGCTGTATAGAGACAGTATCTTCTCCTTATTGTTATGCCTGATACTATCTGTTCAGTATATTATTAAGACCAGAAATCTGTATCTGGACTAATGCATCTGTATTCTCATTTCCCATGAGCACTACAAAGCCAGTACTTTTTCATCAGTGGGCCTTGCAGAATAAGTTCCAAAGCCTGAACAATGGTAAGCTGAGGTTTTGCATTTTGATGTATTCTTCACGTATAGGTGGTGAATACTGGTAAATATGTCTTCCGAAATCCACAACATCAAAGAAAAGACAGGTTCCATCTTCCTGGGCGGGGTACCCTCAGCCCCACGTCCGCTGCGCTAACACAGATTCTGAGGACCTGGCTTCATCGCAGACGGCACCCGAGGCAGAGGCCTGGCCTGTGCACCTAGGACAAGGTAAATATCCCGACCCTGAAAATGGAAAGCCATCCACTTCTCCTGCACGAGCCGGGTGAGGGTTTGGAGCGGGCAGTGGCTGTGGGTGGGGGTGTAGGTTGGCAGTGTTTTCCCCTAGTCGAGTCCTCCAGCCCCTCGACTCGCGGCCCTGCCCTGACCATTGTCCGCACACCTCGTCCTTCCAGCTTCCGGGCCGCGGGCGAGATGATTTGCTGCAGATGACATCAGCCCTGGGCCAACGGTTGGAAGAGCGGAGGCAGCCACCCCGCGAGGATGTGCAGGGTGGTCCTTCCCTCCTCCTCTTCCTCCTCCTCCCCGGCGCCCTGCCTAGTCTCCATATAAAAGAGGCGCCGCCTCCCCGCCCTCTCGCACTCCCGACTCCTCTCCGCCGCGCGCCCTCCGAGAGGGCGGAGGGGGAGGCGGCGCGCAGCGCCAGGAGGAGGGGAGACGCAGGGGGCGGAGCGGAGACAGCACCTTCGGATATAATCCTTTCTCCTGCGGCAGACGAGAGGAGCGGCCGGAGCCGGGCACTTCGCCGAGGCTTAACGGGCCGGCAGGATGGCGACCGTGGTGGTGGAAGCCGCCGAGCCTGAGCCGTCCGGCAGCATTGCCAACCCAGCGGCGACCACCTCGCCCAGCCTGTCGCATCGCTTCCTCGACAGCAAATTCTACCTGCTGGTGGTCGTCGGCGAGATTGTGACCGAGGAGCACCTGCGACGCGCCATCGGAAACATCGAGCTTGGTAAGAGGCCCTGCGCCCCCAGGGGACGCGTTCGGGGAGACGCGCAAACGCGACCCCACCCAGGGCACGACGGCCACCTTTCTCCTCCGGCACGCCCCGCACCCACGCCTTTCCCCGCCACTTACAGCACTCTGTCCAGATTCCTTCTCCGCCCCCCCCCCCCCGGGTTCATTTCGGAGAATAATGCAAATTATTAGATTTGGGACCCAGTGGGAGAGTCTCCTAACCTTGAGGGATCCGTCACTAGGCTGGGTCTACAGATTCCAGCTGGCTACCGCCTCTCCCGCTAGATGAGATGCAGGTGTCAAAGGGGGCAGAGGCTGCAATAAAGCCGCAACCGCAGGACACCAAAGGTGTGTGTGTGTGGGGGGGGGAACGTTGCAATTACCTCTTTCATCTCCCCTCCCCGCCCCCCCCCCCCCAGCAAAATGCTAGGATTGTCCCTCGTCAGCAGACCCGAGGCTGAAGTACCATGTGCCAGGGTGTGCGTGGGAATCCCTCTAGCCACAACCACCTCAGCTCCGAGAAATGCCTTTGCTGGCTTAAAACCTCTCCATCTTTTCTTCCCTCGGAATGACTAGGCTAGTCTTAGGGCCACGCCCGCTCCCCCCACCCCCCCGGGACGCAGAGATGGAGAACCGCCTGCGCCTCCTTCCCAGACGGCGCCTGCCTCTCTACTGCCCCTGGGGCCTCGGTTGCAGCTTTCTGCAAGGACAATGGGACCCCCAAGTTGCGGGGTGGGGCTTCTCCTTTTAAAAGTCTTTGCCTCGGGAGTGATGGCTTGGGGGTGGGGTGGTGGGTAGGGCCGGCGCCTGGTCCGGTGCGGGCACTAGGAGCGCGCTCTGCAGAGGCCGAATAGCGGTTCGCTGGGAAACCCTGGGCGGGGCCGTAAGGGTCCAGCGGGCGCAGCCTCGGGCGCGCGGACCGACCCGCCCCGCAGCCCCACCCGGGCTGCCGCAGTGCCCCCGCCCGCTGCACCTGCCCCCCGCACTGCGGCGCCCCCACTGGGCGCGGCCGGCCGGGCGTGCGTTCCGCCGGGGCTTGGGGGTGCTGCGTGCCCCCACGTCTGCCTCAACCCGGCTTTGTTGCGCGCGAAGTCCGCGGGTGGGCAGCTCTGTCCTCTGCCTCTCCCTTTCCCCCCGGCATCGCAGACCGCCCCTTCTCCCAGATCGAGGTCGCCAGTCCCTCCGCACCCCAGCCCGCGCTCTATTCCCCCGGGGTGGTGCTGAAGCGCGTCTGCCCCGAGACACCGGCTGGTGGGCGTGGTGCAGCCCGCACTGCGGTCTCTACGGCAGCCCGAGGCGGACAAAGGGCGTTCACGCAGCCCTCGTTCCCCGCGCCCGCCCCCCACTCCCTGTGAAAGACGCAAGAAAAACCTTGTTTTAGATGGAAAAAAAAAAAAAAAAAATTAAACTCTAGTGGTCTGCCTCTGCATTTGGAAACGGTCGCCTGTGCCCAGAACAAAAGGCTGCAGGGTGGAGACTCGAGTGGCAGACCTGGTTCTTTTGTTTAACTTTAAAGCACTGGTGTTACTTTTTGCTTAAAAAAAGAAAGAAAGAAATGTGAGCAGAAAGCAGACTTGTTATTTTATTCGGAAAAAAAAAAATTGAAGAATAGGCTAGGTCAATAGTGAAATGCCTCATTTGAGCATCTAATACCCCTTCATTTTTCAAACTATAGTCCTTTTAATTTGATCTGTACTAATTTAGTTTATTTGCACATTTTCTCCTTGGGAAATTTCACACATACTGACTTTGGGTGTGGCTGCTGTATGAATCTATGACTTGGGATTTTTAAAAAAATACTATTTGTCAGCACCTTTGCTGGGAAGTAATAATAAAGCAGGAAGTGTGTTTTCTATGTATAAAAGGTGCATAACCACCCGATGTGGTGTGAGGAGGGGGACCCTTATCCCCAGTTTGGAGATGGGGGCCCAGAGAGGCAGGAAGGATAGGGAGACCAGCTCAAGGTCACACCACTCATAAGTGACAGAATGCCGGCATTGCAGCATCACTGGTTTTCTGGCCCTGTTATGATGTTAGTGCAGGACAGGCTAACATCACTGGGAGATCAGTGGTTTTCAGGCCCTGTCGTGATGTTGGTACGGGCCGGGCTAACATCACCGGGAGATCAAAGAGCAATTTCTAGAGCTTGCCTTTATACAAAGGCAGAAGTCATCCACTTGTGGGCAGCACCCCATGCAGGGAGGTGGCTCAGCAATCGTCTTCCATGTAATTATCTTCCTGCTTTGTTACTCTGCTGATCACCCTTTTAGTGCCCTATTTCTCAGGGGGTTTATTCAAGCTGCTTCTGTTCGAGGATAAACTAGATTCATCCAAGTTATCGGTCACTGTGACGTGGTCTCGACTATTTTTCACGCTACTGGAACTTAGTGATCAAGTTCAATTTTGTCTTCCTGCCTCTTTTCTTTTTTTAAATTTATTGATGTGTTATGTAGTAGATGTGTTATGTGACGTGGTCTCGACTATTTTTCACGCTACTGGAACTTAGTGATCAAGTTCAATTTTGTCTTCCTGCCTCTTTTCTTTTTTTAAATTTATTGATGTGTTATGTAGTAGATGTGTTATGTAGAAAGGCACAAATCATAAATGAGGTGCTTGGTGAATTTTCACAAAAAGACATACCTGTGTGATCCTGATCAAGAAACAGACATTCCTGGGACCCCCAGAAGCCCCCTCAGGTTTCCTTTTCAGTCAGCATGCCTTCCTGATTTTTCAGTGCCCTGATTTAGTCAGCTTTTTGCAGGGAACTCTGAAATAGCAGTATTGATCCCATTAAGAATCAACCGAGTGAGTGAGCAAAGCCATTTCCTAAGGCACAGTAACAGATGCTGCTTTTCCTCTGGAGATCACTCTCTTGGGTCCTGGGGTCTTGGATGCAGCTCAAACCACAGGGCCTTTCAGTGCTAAGTGGAAATACTGCTCCGGTAGCTTTTCTGACAGTCAGAGATGACTTAGCAACAGGGCAGGCTGGCTGTTGCCCCGGGCCTGATGTGATGCTTCCTCAGCTCTCAGGTTCCAGCAGGGCCTCCTCCTCCAGAGGTCACTCTGATACCATGGCTGCGGTGGCGGGCGCCCACGGGACCGGTTGTCTGAAGCAAGATGGAGATGCTCCGGGGGTTTGGCCCTGGTTGTGTGCCGCAGCCCTTCCGCAGGGAAAGTGGTTCATCTTTTGCTCCTCTTGCTTGTCTGCCCTCTCATCCTGATGAGGCTCTGCGAGTCTGGAGACCCTGGCAACTTGGATTTTTGCCATTTGATGATTTAAGGCTCTATGGGAAACCCAGAAAATAAATCTGTAGGAAGATGGCGGAAATGCAAGTACATCAGTAGGCC
The DNA here is from genome assembly GCF_910594005.1 of Cervus elaphus. Classification (NCBI taxonomy): domain Eukaryota; kingdom Metazoa; phylum Chordata; class Mammalia; order Artiodactyla; family Cervidae; genus Cervus; species Cervus elaphus. Next base: position 12,859,088 of record NC_057839.1, on the reverse strand, counting down.
TGAATCAGCCCACCATGGAGGCTGAGTACATGCTTCTTGAAACCTAGTGTTACTGCATCAAACTCGAGGCAGCTCACCTGCACGCAATAACGCCAATCTACTGACCCTAGGTTGTGGTGAAGGAAAGTGCAGCTTTATTGTAAGATGCTGATATAAGGAGAACGCATGCTCAAAACCCCCGAAACCCCCCAAGGGTTTTCAGCAAAGCATTTTTAAAGGCAGTGTGAGGGAAGGTGTCCCAGAGTGTGTCATCAGCTCATGCACCATTCTCTAATTGAGAATTAGATTGATGATGAGGTGACAAGACTACGTTGGGCTTCCTTGCTGGCTCAGATGGTAAAGACTCCGCCTGCGATGCAGGAGAGCTGGGTTCGATCCCTGGGTTGAGAAGATCCCTTGGAGAAGGGCATGACAACACACTCCAGTATTCTCGCCTGGAAGATCCCCATGGACAGAGGAGCCTGGTGGGTATAGTCCATGGGGTTGCCAAGAGTTGGGCATGACTGAGTGACGGCACAGTACAATAAGACTATGTTAATGAGGACTGTGGTCATCAAGTAGTTCATTTCTGCCATTTGATGGTGATTTTAGCATCTGAAACATAACTTAGGAAATATGCTTCAGATACTAATATCTAGGTATTTCAGAGAGGAACTAAAGCCAAGGGTATAGGGGAGGGGTCTGTCCCAGGAAGGTTCCCTAGGGTCCTGCTTGGTTACACAAGGACAGAAGACCATCATTCGTTTCTTCAGCTGCATTCAAAATGCATAATGTAGGCTCTGGTCATTTCTTAGGTTTGAAACAACAGTCTTTGCTCAGACTGGTCTAGCTTTAGTTAGTTAGTTATGCAGGACTCCATGCCAAACCATTGTCACTCCACCAACTACTCCTTGGCACCTCCTCTGCCCCCTTCCTAATTAGTCTCCAACATAGACTTAACAGTCAGCCCCATTTTTAGCAGAGTCTCCCCTCCTCCAGTTTATTTTGGGACATAGACTACCTACACTCGTGTCTTGCAAAACTAATTCTAGAGTCTTGTTAAGTTTTCATTGCTTCATTTTATTTTATTTTTTTAACTAAAACATGTAAAAAACACTAAGTGTCAGTTTGATTTCAATTGCTATTAAGAGTGTAACTTTCCTTTGGTTAACATTGGTAATCAGCAGGATTTGTTCATCAGAAAGATAGATCTGTGTAACATCTACTGCCCTGGATTTTTAGATGTAAGTTTTGCTAATTACGTTGTCATTTATTGAATGCTTTCAGTCTAAATTGGTTAAGAGAATTAAGAACCCAGGAAAGAGTTAGGACTTTGTTTCCATTTTGTTTTAACAGGAAAACAAAGGGGTGGTGGGAATGAAAAGAAATGTTGGGGAATGATACATTTATTATATCCATCCATTTTCATACTTTTCATAATCAGAAGGCAGATGGATTTCTGCTTGCGCTGCTTAATTGGTATTATCTACTAAAAGAGTTCTATGATCCAAATATAAGCCAGTCCTCAAACTTAAGGTCATTGAATTGATGAGTCATTGTTAATCTTCTGTAAAGGTTTACCTTTTAAATAAGTTCCAACTTTTACCGCCAATAAATAACTTATAAATCACTTCTTTTGCTTGTTTCTAATGTAAAATGCCAGCCAAGATCTAACTTATTTATCATCAAAGCTTTGAAATCATGAACTCTGTGTAAGATGGGCCTCCCTTGCCTGCATTACACAGAACACATAAATTATGAACATCAACTTGTTGGCTTAAAACAAAAGGAAAAAAGCAAATTGAAGGTTAGGTCAAGGGGAAAAAAATAGGAAAACTTTTCTCTAAAAAAGAAAACTTTATTGAATTTAGCATTTCCTTTGTTTTAATTATTTCTTTTATGAGTCTAATCTGACTTCAGATCACTATTTAATATAGTTTTGCAAATAGAATTTTATGGTTGTAGTTAAATAGTATAGGAAATTGGGCAAAAAATGTTCAAAAGTCTATTCCTGAGAGGGAGCAACTAAAGCTCATGGAAAAAAATCAACTTGTCATAAGTCCCAGTAGCAGATGGAACCCGGGTACCATTTCAACACGCAATGCATGGTCGTTTCCTTATGCTTTCTATCTGTTGTTTCTGTCAGGATATAGATTTTAGCCTTTAAATGAGAGGCTTTAAAAAATAATTGTTGCTCTTATTAAATAAGCCTACAAAATGCTTGCATCATCAATAAACTTGGCCAAGTCTAACCTGTGTCAAGTAAGAGGATGTGGCTCTTCTTTATGGTTCACCCTGACTTGGCCTAGGATTCCTGCCTCCTACGCTCCTGCCACACACACCTTTTTTTCCCTCTTTTTTTCATCTGTCAACTTTATGTGCACTTAGCCTTCCCTTAGTGCACTGCTCGCCCTGGAATCAGAACTGAGATGGAAAGGTCCTTTGTTCCCCGCTGGTCATCGGGCTAGAGAGAGATGGTACCAGCTTCCAGGGCTGGAAGCCAGCCCCCGGTCAGGCAGGGAGGTTCTCAGGGTCCCTCACCATAGGCCACCTGCCCAGGGGTGGCAGATGCTCTCTGGGGCCAGTTTAAAAAGTGGAGGTGAGGACTTCCTAGTGGCCCAGTGGTTAAGACTCCATGCTTCTAATGCAGGGTGTGACAGGTTCGATCCCTGGTGGGGGAACTAAGATTCCCTCATGTAGGGGATGGCTGGGAAAAGCGGGAAGTGCAGGTTGATTTCCTCCAACTGGGGGATTTATTTTGCCCCCATCTGAGAAAGCCAGTAAGGGCATAGTCATGACAGATTTGCTGGAGAAGCAAAGGCCCAGGGAGGAACTTGACCTGGCACGGTTTGGGGGAAGGGCCAGAAAATTCCATGGCTTTTCTACTCCCCACCAGAGCCCAGGATGACCTCCTTCTGAAAGCCTCTTCGGAACCTCTTTACCAGCACCCCACTGTCCCCTCCAATCATGAACTCAGGGAGGGGACAATGTAAGAAGAGCCAAAGAAGACTTTTTTTGGTCCTATGAGCTTTAGAGGGGACAATGTAAGAAGAGCCAAAGAAGACTTTTTTTGGTCCTATGAGCTTTAGAGGGTCCACTGCTTCTTAGGCACAAAGGGGAGATACATAAACCAACTGAATGCTGTGAGAGTTTTCATTGAGAGGTACTATTTCCCTTTACTAACATTATCCAGTAGAAGGTACAAAGCAATTACACAGTATTTTCTTTCTAAAATTGGTATAGAAAGTGGCCTCGTTCCAGAATTTTCCTTTTCAACTAAAATAACCGGTAAATCCATTGTAACCTTTATTTTATAAGTGGTAGCAGTGATTATGCATTCTTAAGATGTAATTTGGCTGGAAATTGCTCCCTTGAAAAAGAGAACCAGAATTTTTAATTTCACTGGGCGTATAAAAAAGAGAAATAATCATTTTATCAGTTGTTTGCTAATGGAACTTAAAAATTACTAAATGATTTTTCTACTGTTTCATACTTTTTCCTCTTTTAAGTTACAAATCATAGAAGCAGAGGTTTATGAAAGAGAAAGCAAACATTTAATTGCCTGTGTCATGACAAGTTAATTGAAGCCGAGGGAGAAATGGGAAACAGCAATCTAGAACCAGTCTATGTATAGCCCTGGATGAAGCCATTCAAATAATGTAGCAATTTAGACATTACTTAGAACAAAGGCAGAGAAATCGTGTGAATTTAATTAAAATACATGTGTCTCATTATTAACTTGTTGACCCTACTTGACAAGCCAGAAGACAAAGTGGAGCTCAGACCTGGAGCATAGATAATCCAGTCAACAATTTCCAATTAAGCAGTTCAGACAGGGGCTTGATGATTTTCCACGCTAGCTGAATATATAGAATATATATGTGGAAGTCAAATATTTTAATGAATTCAGACCTCTTCACCTGTCAAGCTTTCTGTGGAACAAAAAGGAAACCTCTTTATCAATTCTGCATGAAAAAGATTCACAAAGTCACAACATGCCTTTCTTGTTAAAATTTTAAGTGTTCCATTAGCACAAATGCAAACTGAGGCTGTTAATGTTTCCAGGGAGACCCATAAAATTCTCCCTTATAATTTAGCCTCTCTTTAGGAATGTTAACTCTTGCACACCTGAATCCTTCCCATAGATTGTATGAGAAATATCTACCTCTATTTAGTGGATGGACATCTATTTGAAAATATTTCTCATAATTTGGAAAGGTGTTTGGTGTATCATCTGAAGATATTTTAGATGTATAGTCAACTCAGTTTACAGAATCTCTGTAGTTTGTGTGTGTATTTACAGTGATTCTCTGCAGAATAGGAAAACTGAACAAGATTTAAATAGGGGTAAATGCAGATATACTTTAAGGATTTAAGAGGTATGTTTAAGTAACATACTGCCATTTGTACTCCCAAGTCTGGATGCATGACTAAATGACCAGCAAAAATGATTAAAGATCAAGTGTTTATTTAGAGACAGTTCACCTGTGTGATACACAGTCCCTGCCTTTGGTAGATAGAGAGTAAATGATTGCCCTTCCAGAGGTTTGTTTCTGGAGGTTGAGGATGCTCCACGCAGGGGTAGAGTCAAGGATACTGCCTACATAATGATTCTCCCACGAGCCATCTATTTGGGAAGATATGAAAATACACTCCAGAGTTCTGTGACCCCTCAGTTTTGCCTGGCCCTCCCCTCTCTGCTGTCCTCCTGGTTCCCCTCTAGCCGCCTCTTTTGGAAGGTCAGGAGAGAGGAGGGAGGGAGGGCATCAGCTCTCCTTACCCCATGTTCCCCTCACCCCAGCTTCCAGCCTTGTGAACTCTTATGGGAATAGACAGTTCACGGCCCCCAGCTCTGTAGAAGTTTATAAAGTATAAAAAGTTGCCACATCTCTTTGCCTCTGGATAAGAAAACGCAGACAACTAACAATTGTGAATGAAAGAACTGTCTGCCAAGCTAGTTAGCTGAATGCCTGGGAGGACAGATAGGCCAGATCTGCCTTCTTAGCAAAGATAGCACACATTTTGACTGATATCCAGGGGTTGAGAAATCAAGGTCAAAAATGGGAGGAGTAAAGAAGAGTAACCAGATAGGCATACAAAATGCACATGCACACTGCGAAAACCTTTAAAAACAGACATATGGACTTGAATGCCACCCCCCATATTTACTTCCCACCCTCATCCTCCGTTTTCTAGCCATGTACAAGTGGACCATGGGAAAGCCAGCAATTGTCTAGTAGCCCCCTAACTGCTACGGAGCTCACCGTCTTCCTGTCCTTTCTGCTCCCTCTCAGGAGTAAAGCCTGTCATTTTCCTAATAGCTGTTTTCTTTTACTCTTCCAGAAGAGCTGCATTTACATGTTATGAGGGGCAGAAGTTCAGTCCGCACTGCTAGTTATCCTTCCCCTGTGGCCTGGTGGGGAGAGCTCCCCCGCCCTCCCATTTTGTGGGTATCCACTGCTGGTCACCAAGCTCTTCAGCAAAAGAGTCTCCACTCCCTTCCTTAAAGCCTGAAAAATGCTACAGTGATGTTTTCCAAACCACAGCGAAATGACTAACTGTCATTTCTGTCATCTGTCTTCCTTTCCTTCCTTAGGAATCCGATCATGGGACACAAACCTGATTGAATGCAATCTGGATCAAGAACTGAAACTTTTTGTATCCCGACACTCAGCAAGGTTCTCTCCTGAAGTTCCAGGTGAGGCTTTCAGTTCTGTAGTAGTCAACCTAGAATTTGAAAGAAACAGACCCTTGGCTGGAAAGCTTTGCCTGGGGCATGGAAAAGACTTCCTTTTATTGCTAAAGGGATTCTGTGTGTTTGTTATTATCAACTAGGTGAGCAAGAAGCCACCTTTTAAGAAAGTCAGCTAACTCTTAATTTGTCATTGTGTGGGTTTCTATTTCGTGGAGTCTTAGAAGATTTTAAGTTCCAGGGTAAATTTTTAAATTTCATACTTATCTCACTGTACTCTGAGCTTAAGAGATTGTAGTCTATTTAAATGTGAATTTTACTCACATGAAGTTATGAATACAAATTGGATGCTCTCAGAATTCCATAAGCACCTTCCCTCTCAAGAAAATGAAATATGTGTGTGCATTTCTGTATTTTCTATCTCAATGAAATATGTATCATTATTTCATCACTGCATTATCTCCCACTTAGTGTGGGTAAAAGAGTCTGGAATTCCAAACTACTGTTAAGATAGCCTTTCTTTCAGAGATGAAAATGAATACTACTAAATAATTAAAGGTAAGGACACACAAATTTGTCATTTATGAAGATGCTGCTGCTAACTAGCTACTTCACTGAGGAGGTAGTCAGACTCACCCACCTTGTCTTCCTCTTGTGAGGGTGACCCATGCTTCTCCCAGTTGGTCACATTTGAGGATTATGAACAGAGTTACTGGTCTGTAAAGACTCTCAACCTGGGGTGTGTCTCTCAAAAGTTCTGCCATTGATCTATCACAGTTGCCATTTGGCATTTTATTTCTTGAATATCACCTGAATTTTATGTAAAATAGAGACTGCTCTTTTCTGTCTTTATTATTTTGTTGTATGATTACAAATTTTATTGGCATTGATAAAAAATCAGCAATGAAGTTCAGCCATTTTGACTGATTACATCATATTCCATTGGGCTTCTCTGATAGCTCAGCTGGTAAAAAATCCACCTGCAATGCAGGAGACCCCGGTTTGATTCCTGGGTGGGGAAGATCCCCTGGAGAAGGGATAGGCTACCCACTCCAGTATTCTCGGTTTTCCCTGGTGGCTCAGATGGTAAAGAATCCGTCTGCAATGTGGGAGACCTGGGTTCAATCCCTGGGTTGGGAAGATCCCCTGGAGGAGGACATGGCAACCCACTTCAGTATTCTTGCCTGGAGAATTGCCATGGATAGAGGAGCCGGGTGGGCTGCAGTCCATTGGGGTCGCAAAGACTCAGATGTGACTGAGCTACTAAGTACAGCACAGCAGTATCACATTCCATTAGCCTTTTACGCCCGAGATTTGAAGCCACTTACAGAATGTCAGCCTCTTCATGCATCACACTTGACTGCAGCAATATGCCCATGAGACTGGAATCATTCTTCTCTTTGAGTTTGATCTTAGAATAAAATCCCATACTTTTCAGCCATCAAATGAATCGTAGCTTTCAAGCATGGAGTTGAGTAAATGTTTTAAGAAAAACTTAACAAGAGCTGGTTCATTAAAAGTTAAAATTGCTGCAAAGCCATGTGAAAACCAGCTCTTAAGTAACTTTGCATTGAGGCAAAAAGAGAATGGTCCAGAGCCTATCAGACAGCACGCGATTTGCTGACATTAAGGTACAGTATGTGGTTGTTTTTCTCGTTGTTATGTTGTATTTTTATGTCCTACACATTTCCATGACTTTAAAAATCATCTTATGAAAAGAAAAATAAGGAAAGTATCCTTTTCCAACAAGTATATTTCAAAATGTAAAATTCAAGCTTTTATCCTCTCTCTGTAGGTTGTTCTGGCTTTCTTACTATGACTTTTTGGGGTTTTTTTGGTAAATGAATCCTGTGGTGATCATTGTGTTCATTCATACTTGGATTGACTTTACAGAGTGACAGTGTGTTGCAAAATGAAAGGCTGCAAGAATTTCTAAAGAATGAACCAGAGACCTGGCATTATTCTTGTGGACTAGGAAGTTCTGGTCCCCCAAACTGCTGCTTTAGCCCATCTACCCCATTATCCCTCTTTTTCCTGCTGAAACCTCCAGTAAGGATTGGTTTCCTGCCTAGTTCTAGCAGTGCTACGCTAGGCTGTGTGTCCAGAGCTTGGCCCCTGGACACACAGCACCTTCCCATTCTTGCCAACTCCCAAGGAGATGTTACGAGCTTCCCTCTGCAGCCTAAGAGTGCCCTGTGCAGGGCTGGGCCTCTCTCTGAAAACCAAGCGTCTAGAATGCAGCCCATGAGCGTGAGGCCCTGTGAGCCTTCCCCTTCAGAGTGGGGTGGAGGTTTCTAACTAAGACTACCACAGACGATAAAAGCACACATCGGGTTCAGTTCAGGTAAGTGAGTGTGTTTTAGAGAGAAGAGATGTTATCTTGGAGGAGGATGCAAAATTGGGCTGAGCAGATATCATAGGGTGACCGCTGGACCAAAGGAAGTCTTCAGCTTTTCCTGAACTGATTGAAGGGTTTTATGGGAAATTTTGAGATCAGTTTTTAAGTGGATCCACATGTAGTGTCTCTTCCCCACTCCTGGTACTCGTAGAAGCTGAAGCATGTACCTCAAACTCATAAATGGAGTCAGCTGAACCTCTGCACTTAGAGTTTCAAGAATCTAAGTTAAATGAGATTAGGCCCGGAACAAAAGGAAGGTCAAATCTTTAAAAATAAATGAATAAATAAATAAATAAATGAAGCTGTTCTTTGGGACTTCCTTATGGTCCAGTGATTAAGACACATTTCCACTGCAGGGGGCATAGGTTCAATCCCTGGTCAGGGAACTAAGATTCCTCATGCTGCATGGTCAAAAAAATAAAGGGGAAAAAAAAGTTGTTTCTTCAGCCAGTTAAAACAAAAAAAACCTAGATAGCACCTATAGTGTGCCAGGCATCGTGGGATGGGGAAGGATGAACACACAGTGATGACAAAAAACTAAAAAACAGTCACTACTTTGCTTACTCTTATCTTCTTGTGAGAAGAGCAGACATTTAACAGTCACAGACAGGCTAGCATAAAATTGCAGTCTGCATCATGTCCAAATAGTTTTTGTTTCCTTTTGTTTAGGCTAGCAGAGTTATTACATTCATTGTCCGCTCTGACACAAGTGTAGTGGCAACGGGAACCTGCAGACTTGATTCAGGACCCCCGTGGATAGCAGAGTCAGTGAATGCTTAAGTCTCTTATATGAAATGGCTTCATATTTGTGTGTAACCTATGCACATCCTCTCATAGTCTTTAAATCATCTCTCAGCCGTGTCCGACTCTTGCGATCCCGTGGACTGTAGCCTACCAGGCTTCTCCGTCCGTGGGATTTTCCGGGCAAGAATACTGGAGTGGGTTGCCATTTCCTTCTCCAGGAGATCTTCCCGACCCAGGGATTGAATCTGGGTCTCCCGCATTGTAGGCAGACGCTTTACCGTCTGAGCCACCAGGGAAGTCCTTAAATCATCTCTAGGTTACTTTATAATACCTAATACAACGTGTATTGTACAACCTAAAAGCTATGCAAATAGTTGCAAGCCTGTGGCAAATTCCAGTATTGCCTTTTGGAACTTTCTAGAATTAAGTATATATTTTCAATCCTCAATTGGTTGAATTTGTAGAGAAGAATCCTGTGAATATGAAGGCCCAGCTGTAGATGGGGAACTAGGATTGCTCTTCTGCCTGTTTTACACTCATGTTGTTATACCTCTATTGCTGTTTTTAAGAATTGGCGATCCCTTATAGAAGACTGGTGATAGCCTCCAGGGCAGGTGATAGATTACGCGGCGGCACAACCAGATTTGTGCTTGTGCTCCTTCAACCCTTGCACTAGTTTTTAAAATGGTCTTGAGATTCAGTTGGCCTGTTTCTTGAAGACTGCAGGTCTTGTGGAATAGTTTAGTCATCTTGAACAAATATCCTTTGAGCAGGATGCTGGAATGTGTTACTTTCTCGGCAGAAGGTGAGGGTCGTCTACTGAGTGATGAGGTCATGAGTCCTCCAGTTCCCCCGAATGTGAGCCCTGGGGTTGCCAAGTGCTGTCCGCCTCTGGTATACTCTCCTTCTTGGAATGGCCAGTCATCTAGGGCCATCTTACTCTCTCAGAGCTGTTGCAGCATTGACTTCCTAAAAATCCTTCAACAGGTGTCTGTGTGGCAGGGGCTGGTCTCTGCTGATTAGCCCTGGTATACCACCATTCTTGGCCACATCTAACTAAGGTGGACTCAAGTGAGACCAGCTTTCTTAAGAGAAAAGGTTAGGTATTGTCTGATGAACACTCCCCAGTGTTCTCACTCAAGCCAAGGTTCAACAATTGAGTCTTTTCACAAGAGAGCAACAATCTTATATTTCCTTATGTGTACAAATTCAAATACTGTCATAAATTTTTAAAAAATTTTTCTATGTATTTTTTTTGTACCTTAATCATGCTGGATGAGAATCATTTTGATAAATCTTATCATGAGAATTGAGCTAGGTTTACCATGCTGAATGGAATTTATTTCACCCTCCATTCCTATTTGCTTCTCTCCCTAACTTAACTTTAGAGCTATCTGCCCCTAACAGCAGAGAGGGGATATGGAAAGTGTCCCATGATTTCCTGTATTAGACATCATTTCAAAACAACAAACAAATACAAATGATTCCTAGGATGAGGGACACCAGAATGAAAATTAATTTCAATCTTTTTTCCCCCATCATTTTGCTACATCTGTCTGCTATAATAATTAAACATTTTTGTTAACCCAGATCCTCACCAGCAACATAATGCAGAGTCTAGATCCTCGCTCTGAAAGTTATTTGCTGTAGGATCTCTGACAAGTTACCTAACCATCCTGTGCTTCAGTTTGTTGTTTGTGAAACAGTGATGATCACTTCTACCTCATAGTTTTTTTGAGTATAGAATGAATGAATTTGTGCCAAGATCTTGAAATGGTGCTTATCACACAGTAAAACAATACGTGTAAACTAGTATTAAAATTGTCTCCCTTGGTGAAAATCTATCGGATTTGTATATTTGCTGATTATTGTTATCTAGGGGAAGTGGTGGCTTTATATACTGGCTGGCTTCCTTTTTGTAATAATTAAAAAAATGATTTCATGGTGTTCCGTAGAGAAGCAGTTGCCCTCAGCATTATCAGAAGGCACACGGCTGGTTGCTGGTTTTGCGCAGGGACAGCAGCGTTGCAGGGCTGAGTTTAGGAAAGTCCTTTGGGTGTGAGAGCAAAATGGAGGAGATGCTTTAAGGTGCTGTCATAGCAGGACCTGAGGGCACGGTTGAAGACTGTTTGCAAAATGGTCCCGTCCCTGCCTATGCTGATGTGAGCACAGGTGCTCGCTGGCTTTCCTGCCGTGATAATACCTCCATGGGTAACATCTTCTGATCCTTCCTGTTCTTGTTTCTCTCTTCTCTCCAAACAAGTGACTACAGATTTTGCTAGTTTTAAGAAACTGAGATTTCTTGTGGTTTATTTTCTTAGTCAACTGAATAAATAGTGAGACCTTGGCATGTTTACATTTTGTCACTAGCTTTACAACCCCTAGATCACATTCACAAAAAGCTTTATGTGGTGTGATTGCCCTTGTGATATATGTATGGGTGGTTCTATTTAAGAATCCGTGCCTTTTCTCTGGAAGGTAAATAAACCACAGATTTGTGCTGAGTGACTGCTAAAAATATCTGGCCTCAAGATTGCTTTTTGATGGAGAATTGAAATCAAGCCCTTTGAATTTAACTCATGTGAATCCCCTCCTCCCTTTGACATTAATGAGGCAAGGATTTACATTTGCCAGTAGACTGATAAGAAAATACTAAAATGCTCTTAGAAAAGGTCTAAGAATGTTTGCAGTCATCTTCTTCCTCTGTCTAGACTTGTATGTTTAGTCTGTCATTGTACAGAATTATAGCCTAATTGTATGTGCCTAGAATACATCAACCCCTCTATGACAGCCAGTAATGAATGTGTTTTCAGCCCTGCTCCTAACCTTTGAAAGATAAAGCACACAACTATACTTTCACTTGCATTTGAGAGGCTGACTTAACCCTTGTGATTTCTGAGTGAAAGCAGACGCTTTATCCTCCTGTTTTCCCTTTTAGCACACACACAGGTTCAGGCACTTGCCCACAGACCCGTCAGGTTCATCTTTTCTCATTGCATCATCATTCGAGGTTATAGGAAGAATCCTGGTCTTAGAAGAAACATGGCAAATAAAGAGCCTTATTTTTGTGGAAGTAACCAGACCTCTGTTTAACATCCCTGGAGGTCATTGCCGCCCGCCTGGGAAAGGGACTCCCATTTTAATGCAAATTGCTCGCCTTTCTTTGTGCGCCCCCTGCCCTCAGCCTTCCCAGCCCCTCCTGCTCTGTGCTCCCGCCCCAGTGCTCCCATTCACACGCTGCAGCAAACCTTGCCTGCTAGCCCCCACTTGCATTCCTTTGGAACAGTGAGAGGTCCAGACTTTCCGAGGAGAAGATCCAGAATTTGGTAGTGTATGCAATACTAGGCGCTAATTCCTGTGAGGTTTACAATTGGCTCAACTTTGAGATTTAGCGATCCTTTATATTCACAGGTCCTTATAGTGCACATGATTTTTTTTCTCTTCCTGGTGCAGGTGTGGTCAAAGGAATAAAATGATGTTTCATTGCCCTGTGCAGCACCGTCATTCCCCAGGGCTGTTAATGAAGGCTCATTCAGGCCATCCTGGAAATACCCATTCATCTCACTTTTTTTTAAGTCAAAAGGATGCTTTACTTTGCTGGCCATAATGGCTCTCAAGCGGTTCCTCATGAGCAATGTGGAGCCACTCAACACAGGCAAACACAGGCAGGAGGGGACCAGAAAATTGGCTGCTTGGGCCCCGTAGCCATTTGGGGGATCGTCAATAGCCCCGCCATTAAATCCGACTAAGTGCATCCGAGAACAGCTGCTCCCGTCGCCCACCAAGGACGGCATCTTAACGCTGAATGTCAGTGCTTTTGTCTTCATTTCCAGAGACCAGAGAGCCCTGGTTTTTTGCTAGATTTGTTGTGGTGGTGGATGGGTGTTCGTTTGTTTTTTAAAGCTAGCCACCACAGCCAGCGGCTCAAGTCCCCTTAGTTTTTTAGTGCCTGCTTTTGTGTGTTCTCTGTAGGGTATTTTGTTCGGCATCTATGAAAACAGGCTGGAAAGAATGGTGGGAGATGAGGGATAAAGCATGAACTTTTAAAGCTTTTTTTTAAGAAGAACATCTTTTTTTTTTTTTAAGAAGTCAGGTCATATTTTTGAGTGTTTATTAAGAAGCCAGGAATTGTAAAGGGATCCACGGAAGAATTAGGTATCCCCGCTGGTCATAATTTAGTTAGGAAGAGAAGTCATTCACAGCTTAAAAGGAACACAAACAGCGCTTCCCTCATTTAAGACCTGTGTATGCGAGGGCAGATTGAGTCCAGTTCCTAAAGAGGAGAGAGGGTGAGAAATGGAGATCATAGCAAGCATTGCATTTTGATTGTTCAACCACAGATTTAGTCACAGTGACAAAGGTTACCCAGGTACCAGCACCCCCACCCCAGCCACAACCCGAGCCTAATTAAATGTTGCCCGGGCAACAGCAGGCATCCAAGCATCGTGCCCCAGGGCTGACGCCTTTGGTTTTCTCGGCTGCGGTCTATGGGTGATTTCTATTGCATGTGAAGTCAGATTTCCTTGGTCCTTGAGAAATGTGAGAAAGTAAGACGTGTCCCTGGGGAAGAGCCCTTAAAAACGGACCATGGGGATGGGAGAGATGAACATCAACATGAGACGAAAATAATGTTTTATTTTATTTTATTTTGTTTGTTGAAAATAATGTTTTAATAAGCTGTTTCAACCAGTGTCAAAGACTCACCTCCAGTCAGGGCTGGTAAGGGGACTGCTGACCAAAAATGCAACCCTACATATGATTTAAAAATAAGATTATCTAAGTAATAATGAACACTAAGGCCCAGGGAAGGTGGCATTTTGTGGGAGGTGGCTCCTTTCCCCAGTTACAGCATCTGTCATTTTAAAGACACCAACTGAATTGCTTCTGAAAATTGCTTTGTGCAGTTGATTGCCTGAGGAGTTGAGATAAAATATGAACATCCCGAGGGCTGCCTGCATTTGGAAAGCCCTCTAAACCTGCCCTTTGCTGGCCCTTTCTTTTCTTAATCAAACTGATTCTCATTGGAGTCTGAGTAAGTGAGGCACAGTGGAGCATTTTGGACCAAATTGTTAGATTCCCTGTTTGTGTCTCCCAAGAATAGTCTGGGGAAGGGACAACTGCTCCCCTGAGGGGGCATTGCATCTCGATGCACCTTGCCCCTAGGATGCTACTCCATATAGATGATGCTTTTTGGTTGCTGAAATGTTAGTCAATGGAAATGTCACATTTGGAGAAGTACTCGATAGCAATTAAATCGAAGATGAGATATTTAATAAATCCTGCATCTCAGGCTGATGACACTGTCTTGGTACAGAGCTCCTCAGCCCTGAGCAGTTGTTTTCTGCTTTCTAAATTCTTATCTGAAGATTGAGACCTGTGTAAAAGACCAGCAAAATAGGCGTGAAAACTGATTGATGGGACTCCTCTCTTTTAATGTTTGTGTGCGTGCATGAGAGAAGGAGAGAGATGGAGAGAGGGGTATCTTCTCATGGGGCTTCCCAGGTGGCACTAGTGATAAAGAAGCCACTTTGCCAGTGCAGGAGACACAAGAGAGGCAGGTTCAGTCCCTGGGTCGGGAAGATCCCCTGGAGGAGGGCATGGCAACCCATTCCGGTATTCTTACCTGGAGAATCCTGTGGACAGAGGAGCCTGGCGGGCTACAGTCTATGGGGTCTCAAAGAGCTGGACAGGACTGAAGCAACTTAGCATACTGTAATGTTGCATCCTGAAGCATGCGCGCATACCTTATATATTCTAATTGATTGGAAAGGAGATAATCTTTTCACATTATATGGTATGTCTTTTGAGAAGGTACCCTAGTATCAGCCAATCTCATTAAATATTTACATGGTATTTCCTGCTTCAAGACACAGTTCCAGTTCCTAGTTCTGCAGGCCGTAAAAAGTGTATGTAACTGGGCTGCGGGGAGGGGAAAAAAAAAAAAAGTGTATGTAAGACTGTCCCTGGGACTTGTTTACAACTGAGCATGAAAATAAGATAAACAGAATAAGCTAGGGTATAATAATATGCAAATGAGAATTTTGCAAGCGAGAACCCTCCTGTAAATTTTTTTGTTCAAGCTATCTTTTTAAAATATACATGCATAAAAATATGCACTAAAATCATATTACCTATACAAATTGAGGCATAAGTACAACAGATCTAATGCAGTGGATTCCTTCTGTGATCAAGGAATTTGGATTCATACTGAATTAATTATACCCTATTTGGGAGCTACATTTTAAGGACTTTAATTATGAAAAGATTGAAAATTTTAGGATGCTTCCCCTTCCCCCCCAAAATTTCTGTGAGAACAGAACTGCTGAACAGAATGTAAAGGCTTGATTTCAAGATTGTCTTCATCTTTGAGAGCTGGAAAATTATCCATTGGCAGACTCAAGCCACTTGGGAGAGATTGTGAAAGTGAACGGTTTTATGGAAATAAATCTGAAGTAATTGGTTCACTGCTCCAGGCCAGAATGGACACTTCTGAGAGAGCAGGGAGGGGATGTCTGTTGTGAGCTGCTTCCCAGGACCAACCCTGACCCCCCCACCTCCGAGTCCTCTAAGCTTGACCTAGTCGGCAGTTCTGGGCCACACCTGAAGTTACCGTTGCCCATGCAGCTCTGAAAAGTTGCTGCGCGGCCTTTGCCTTGCTCGCAGAGCTGAGGGGCTAGACTAGACTAGGGCTTCCCGGGTGGCTCAGTGGTAAAAAATCTGCTTGCCAAGCAGAGGCACTGGCTCAGTCCCTGGGTTGGAAGATCCCCGGGAGAAGGAAATGGCAACCCACTCCAGTGTTCTTGCCTGGAAAACCCCACAGACAGAGGAGCCTGGTGGGCTACGGCCCATGGGTCACAGAGAGTGACATGATCGGCGCTGAAACAACAACAAAGACTAGATTAGGGAATCTGAAGCTTCTTTCTGTCTGCCATTAGTCCTGTAAAACTTTAACAGAGAGCCAGCAGGAAAGAATTTCATGGTGAAATAAGCCTGAGAATTTATAGCAGATCTTATTTTTTGAGGAGCCATGAAGTATGTAGCTGCATGTCAATAAACTTGTTCAATTTTGTATAACCATAAATTTCCTTTCCTGTTGGACATGCCACTTCTCCTACTACTGTCTCCCAGGGATCTTGATTTCTGTAGAACACAATTTGGGGAAGGATGGACCAAGTGATCTCTGAGTTCCTTCCAGATTCATATTCTGTGATTCATGAACTTTTACTAAATTGTCTCTACTCTGAAATGTAGAAGGGAACTTGTCCTATTCGCTGTCTAGCTTAAAATGGTTTTTAATCCAGGTTTTAAAATGTCAGTGAAAGAATTTAGTTTAGAAAATCTGCCTGTTGCGTTTGCTGGGATTATTCATTTTTAGGTGAAGATGCACAGCTTTATGACACTTCAACTAATTTCCCAGTTTGTGAATTCTTGGCCCTTGGTTTTTCCCATCTGTCCGTACCTTTCCAGACAGACCCAACAAGACGGAACTTAATTGTGTTTGCACAGTGCCAAACACCTGCGTGGAAAGTATTTCGAAAGTCGAATTCTTGAGTGTGTCTACGTAATGCCAAATGGGAAATAGCTACATTTTTTTCCCATTAAAATTAGAATTTCCACGTTGATGTTTGGTGCTGCACTGAGCTTCAGATTATTTTCTTATTCACACATCTTTGGGAGGAGGCTGAAGACTGAACCTCCTGAGTTCTGGGGATCATCTCTAGGTTGTGTGTGTTAAAAGTGCCAGGGACCTTGTTTGTTCTGGATAATTGAGGATGGCCTGCATTTTAATATGCATGATCAGCTATGCATATCGTGTCCTGCGAACCATCAATTAGCACAACACAGTTTCACAAGTCAGTGCATGCAGATATGAACACCCTTGGGAAGCAATGCTCAAATCATTACTGACAGTGTGCAGCTTGCATACAGGTAATCATGATCAGAAAGCCATGATTATCCAGAAGGAAAAGTGATTTTTATGGTAATGTGTCATGTGGTTGACTCTTGGTATCTAATACCTTTGAGGTAACAATTTCAGTTTTAACCTCTCCCTAATTTGATCATGTTTGCAAAAAATGTTTAATTCACTCCCTATGACCTACATGTAATTATTATTTTTACAACAAACCTAATAGAGTGTTCTAAACCCAAATGAAATAGTCTTTGTACCAAGAACATTATTGATAATATCTCTATGGATGATAAGAATTAAGAATGGTGGTGTGGTTAATCAAATATTCTAGGTAAGAGAGACTTGCCAATAATTCCTTATATTCCAATAATAAAAGATTATACTTTTTTTCTTTTTTTTGCAAATTTTAGAATCTAATTATACAGTCCTTTCTTTAATATATACCCTGAAATGTATCTAGAATTGACTCAGAATTCCTAAACCAAATTTGTTTCCTTAGCTCAGGATATGTTTAAACTATTTATTCAAAACATGCACTTAGAAATCTGTTGTTCCCTTTTCCTTCTGATTATGGTGATATTTTCAAAGGAGGTTTTTAATAACTATTGTACTTTGGGGGCAAATATTTGGTATTTTACTGGAGCAAAGGCCAAGAAAGTTGCACTTACACAAGAGAACACACTTTGCCTCCTACTTGGAAACCAAACTCAGAACACTCTAGGTGAGCTTTCCTTAGATGATTTGGGAGCAAAACACTAGTGGTCACTGCACTGTCCACATAGGGGAGTGCTGATCAGAAGCAAGTTTTTGTTACTGAAACATTAGTGAGCAAACCATTTACATTGAGTTGTCCAAATGGCTACCTCAATACCAATGTGATTGTCTTTCTATATAAAACAGCGATTTCCCTGGAGATTATACTGATTCTTGAAAAGAGTCATTGATTCTAAATACTGCAGTGGAACTCAGAACTGCTGTAAAGAAAGAAGGGGAGTGTGAAGAAAGAAAGGATGGCAAACTTTAGGTAGCTTTAAAAAAACTGTGATTTTGCAAAATATGCATGGGCCCACTGCATTTACATTGTCCTGTTACATATACAGCCACTCGGCTCCTAAGTCCCAAGCGCTTTTCCTCTCTGCTTCCTCTGTCTCATGATACGAAAACATGATTTCTTAGAGAACTGTCTTCTCCATTATACCATTTTCCTCCTAATGAGCTAATAAACACAAAAACCCAACCAAGTAAAGGAAATGAGAAGTGAGGTAATTTTTAAAAGGCTTAATGCCTATGCTTTAAGGTTATCTGGAATAGCTTTACATCCCAGGAATAGGTTGCGCCCCTAAAGTCATGTAACATGTATGTGCACGCGTGCAATTAATTACATGTGTGCCGCTTCCCAGGTGGCACTAGTAAAGAACCCGCCTGCCAGGACAGAAGACATAAGAGATGTGGGTTCAGTCCCGGGGTTGGGAAGATCCCCTCAAGAAGGGCATGGCAATTCACTCCAGTATTTTTGACTGGAGAATCCCATGGACAGAGGAGCGTGGCGTGCTGCAGTCCATGGGGTCACAGAGAGTTGGATACAACTAAGGTGACTAAGCATGCACATAGGAATGACTTTGCTTTTGTATTATTTGAAAACCATCTTTTCCATTTAAAGGTACATGCCAACAGCCATATAAATGCCTTTTAGTGAAAAAGTGACTATTTCATGGGGGTTCACCTCCTTTACTTCTATTGTTTTATCAACTTCTATTGTTTTATCATCTGTATCGCTCAAGCCTTTTTTCCCAATCTAATATCATCTATTTCCCCAGTTTCTCTTTTCTTTTTCTTCCCCTTTTTCCCAGTATGCCCCTCCCCACTCTCCAATCACAGTCTTCTTTTCTACCAATAATGCTGGTATGAGTTATTTTAAAACCTCTAACAAGATCATTGTCTTGAAAAAAAGCATTATATTGTGTACTCGTTATACATATTATTACATGTCTTATTTTTTAAAATTATTTTATACGTAGAACAGAGACTATTTGGAGCCTTTGGAATAACATTCCAGCATATAAATATAAATGAAATAATTTGGTAAATTAACTCACTCTGGGGTCATCCAGAAATATGATTCTGTCATCAGATGGAAATTTCTGTCGTTGGAATCCTTTAGCCAGCAAATGGATTTTCTATGCTTAGTAAGCAGAGTCATCAAAAATATGAAACCAGTTGTTAAAAAACAAAACAAACAAAAAACTCAAGCTTCAACTTACAACTTAAGAAGAATGGAAAGAAAACCAACCGAGCAAAAACCTACTTTGACTGAAAAAAATGGAGCCCAAAGACCTTGAGCCAGGTAATTGTAGGGCTAGATTTTTAATCTTTCAGATTTCTAACTTTTCAGAGATGGCTTTTTCCCAATTACAACTGAACGATAAGAGAAAAGGAATGCAATTATGTCATAACTTCAGAACCAAGGAGGCCTTACGCTAATATCCCTTAGTAAAGAACCATGAAACAGTGCCTGGCACATTGTACTGGCTTAGTGTGACAGTGATGAAGAGGTGTCATGGGTTTGAGAACCTATAATTAGCTCTTAGGTTTGAAGAATAAGCTGTATAAGAAATCTGAAAATTGTAGTGATTATATTGCAATTTCTTTATTACAGATTTCCTTTAAACATTGAGATATGGCAAAACATTTATTTACAAACTAATGATTGATTTCAGAAACTTGGTAACCTAGAAGCTCTGGTTAAGAGCCAGTGTCTTGAGAAGCAATGGACAGACTCCTTGGTGGATGGAAGTGGGGGACAGAAAATGTGTTCCAATCCCAGTTTTACTGCTAAGTAGATTGTGCTATTGTGCACAAATTCTTTAGCATTTATGAACTTCAGTTTCATTATCTGTAATGAGATAATGCTCAGTACTTGTAATATAATACCAACCCATAGTGAAAAAGAGTGATTTACATATTTTAAAAAATGGTTTGCCTGCAAAGTTGATATGCATAGCTAATGTGTAAAGCCAAGATGTGTTGTTAGTATAAAGTCCTTTGGAATTCTAGGATACAATAACTTGCTTGGCTGAGCAGTGCAAGAAAACATGTTGTTGTTTAGTCACTAAGTTGTGTCCTACTCTTTTGCAACTCCATGAACTATAGCCTGCCAGGCTCCTCTGGCCCATGGAATTTTCCAGGCAAGAATACTGGAGTGAGTTGCCATTTCCTTCTGCCATTTCCTTCCTGACCCTGGGATCGAACCCACATCTCCTGCATTGACAGGCAGGTTGTTTACCGCTGAGCCACCTGGGAGACCCTCAGTCTATTCATTTCACAAACACATGTTGCTTGTCTGATGGGGCTGGTACTGTGTCAGATACTAAGCTTAACAACAGTAAGCAAAATAAATACATCCACATCTCCTACAGGGTCTCCCATGGAACTCTCTCAGTCAAGGTAGGGAAGCAGATATTAATCAAATAGTCATATAAATATGTATCACAATCTGTGCTAAGTACCAGGGAAGAGAAGATAGTGCTATATAAAGATATAAAAGAGGAAATTGACCTATAAGGGGAAAGTGAGAGAACTGTAGAGCTAAGATTTGTGATGAATGCTCTTTATTTTATATTAAACATTGGACACGCTATTTATCTTTCCATTTGAATGCAACATTAGCAATTCAGCCTAGTTTTACAGGTTCTAGAATATACAAATATTTTTTAACTTTCACAGAGGTCAATGTGAGGTTACCATAACACATTTGTTAAGAATAGAAACAATTAAATAGACATGATTTTAAAATGTTTCTATGAGGGTATTAACATTCTTGTATGGATTCCACTACTTGAGTTAAGAATGAAAATAAGAGGAAACTATCTGAATATTCACTGACCTCTTAAAAGCATGGGCTTAATTACAGGTTTGCTGGGCTGCAAAAATCCCCATGAGAGGAAACTGAAGCAACTAATATTTCTTTTTTTTTTTTTTTTTTGCAACTAAAATTTCTGAATCAGAATTTGAAGATTTGTGTTACAAAATAATGATGGTTCCTGAGTCCCTCCGGAACACCCTTCATATACATGGTGCTTAGAGGTTCACTCATTACCTTCTTCCCAGCATCTTCCCTGTGCTTCCTTGAGGGATACTCACCTAGTAATTGCAGGGCTGTGTTAAGCCAGGCATATCTTACTGATGTTTTCTTCTCTTATCTTCTTTTCTTTAGATCAGTTATAAGCAACTTTCTTGCATCACATATCTGATCGTTTATCCTTTACCTTCTGGTTTCAATCTCTACTTCTTTTGCTTGGCAATTACTATCTCTTGGCCCTACTTGATGAAGTATCTAAAAATCTCAACTTTTATGTATAAAGATAATTTTTCTTTAACCTGGAGGATATGACCATAGCAAATCATCCATGTATTACTTGAAACCAGTGTCCCTTATTGGGAAAAATAAAACCTGACTTTTTTGTTGTTCTCCATCATCTCACAGAGATGATGTCTGCCATCTTTTGTGCCGAGTGTCATTTTCTAAAATTTTATTCGGTTCCCTATGGAAATTCATTTTTAGAGATGTTTTCCACCAAGCCTTAAGACACTGCTGCTTTTTTCTTGTGCTGTAGTCTTCTCAAAGGTCCCTTTTTTTTTCTGTTTATTTTCTTCTTCTTATAACACAAAGAAAGGTCTGTCGAGGCGCAGCATTTGCTAGCAGAGGGTTGCAGAGACTCCTTAGTGATCCCCATGGCCCACTTGGGTGCTGGCGGTTTCACCCTTTCATAACTGGACCCTGGAAGTCGGTTCAAGTGCATATTCCCACTCCGTGTTTGTGGTCCACCGTGTGACATGGGATGCAGGCCTAGGAAGTGATGACGTGTCTTTGCTGTCAGAGCTTCTGCCTCTGCTAGAGAATCAGATGGGACCAGCAGTTCTGCTTTGTACAGATCAGATGTGAGGTCCACCGTGCACAGCATGGGCTCTTCTGAGTTTTTCTTCTTTCTGCTTCTACTTGTGAGTGCTTTTCCTTAGAAGCCAGTCAGCTCAGGTTGTAATGCAGGTTGGCAATAGTTTTCTTCCCCTAGTCTCTGGAGTTCGGAAGATGAAGAGCTGGAGGAGGTGTAGGGAGTGGGGGGGAACGAAGGTACCGGTTACCGTGCAGTAGGGACTGAGGCTCCTTTGGCTGGTCTTTGCCTCCTAGACTTCGGGGCAGATACTGAAAGAGCGAGTCGAGTAAAATGGTGAAGAGCAGAGACTCAGGAGCTGGAGTGCCCAAGTTCAAAGGCAAGCTCCACCTCATGCTTTAGTTCTTTGTGCCACAGTTTCCTCATCTGTAAATCTACCTTTAGAGGATTTATGTTCTTCGTCTATAAAGACGATTTATGAAAATTTTGTGGCATTAGGACATGTAAAGCATTGAAAGGGTGGATGGAACATACTAAGTGCTCTACAAGCGCTAGCTGTTGTTGATAATATTAATATGTGCTGCTCAGTAGCTCAGTCATGTCCAACTCTTTGCAGCCCCATCTACTGTAGCCCGCCAGGCTCCTCTGTCCATGGGATTTCTTAGACAAGAATACTGGAGTGGGCTGCCATTTCCTTCTCCAGGGGATCTTCCCGACCCAGGAATCGAACCTGCATTTCTTGTGTTTCCTGCATTGGCAGGTGGATTCTTTAGGTACTGTTTCTCTGGGGTGGAGAGTGTGTTCAAGAGTTTCCGAAAATGTGCGTTTCCGTTCCCTTTGTTGCCGTTCTCCCTCCTCCCACTGAGCCCCTCTATCCCCCAGCCTTTTGGCACATGGCCGTCTGTTTAAATCACCATGGTCAGTTTTCTGATTTTAAAGATTTTCATGAATGTTTCCAAAATTCATAAATTTGTATAAGGATATATCGGGCACTTTGGCTACCACATTAACACACCAGCCTTCCTAATTCCAACTTAAAGTAATAGTCTTCGTTTGTGAAAATCTGTAATGCATACAGGATGTGGTACCATTTTGTTATCTTGGATACCGCAAAATCATATTTTTAAGACCGAGTTGTACATGTCATTTGTACAAAACATCTTCTCTGGTAAACTTGCTTTGTGCTTGCTGTGTGTTGTGTATGGGGCGGGGGGCAGGTGGGAACTCCTGCCCCAGCTCTCCTCTCCTCCACCCCCACCACCAGGCAAGCGTGGCGAGTTGACTGGGTCCCTCCTAGGCAGATTTTCTTTGTTTTTTTTAAGCACTTTTAGCTGAAAATTCGTTTTAAAAAAAAGACTAGTATAACATATTTGGTAAAGTGAAATATTGGTTTAGAGTACGAAATATATATACGTTATTTAGAATGAGGATGGTATGCTGTGTATCATGAAACCAATCCTTTCTTGCTTCCACAAATCCTAATAAACTTTGTCTATGGCCTGGGGGTGGGGGGATAAAATTTTTGTTAATGATTAACGCTTTTAATCTGCTGTTTAAGGAAATGAATTAAAAATGTTAGCAGGAAAAGCTGATTCATTTTTATGTAATGTTCAAATGGCCTGTAACATTTGCTACTCTACAAAATCTACAGTATTATTCAAGCATGATTTGTTTGGGCTTAGGAGCAGAGAAGCCTGGCAGGCTACAATCCATGGGGTCGCAGAGTTGGACACGACTGTGCAACTAAACAACAACACCATGGTTTCTTTATGATATTATCAGTTCTCTATACTTGAAGTCCCCTAGAGCTAAATATTTTTATCCTTCTTTAATCAGGGCTTTATATGTTTCAAAATTTTATATAAATCCCTCTCTTCAGTTTGTAGACAATCCCTTCTTGCAATTTCTAGCTTCTGCCAAAATCTTTTTTTTTTTTTTTGGTTACTATATGAAAACCTTGTGAATTACAACTTTCTTTTTTTACCTTTAGACTCTGCATGTCTGTGAGTGAGAGTTTTATGTCTGTACACGTTGTCTTTTGTGACACTCCAGTATGACTCGACTGAACGAGAAAAATGCAGTTTTCTTTAAATGTTCACTTGGGGACAAAAAGTTTGCATCAGAAAATCAAGCCTGAATCCATGGCCCAGGTAGTGCTTTGATTTCTGCTGCTTTTACTATTGTCTCAGCAAGACTTCATGGGTCCCATTGTATTCCCAGAGAGGGCCCAGTGGGAAGGGCTCGCCTGCACCTCACGGCCGCCTCCCTCCCTCTGCATATTAAGCCTGTAATTACACCAGACAGTACACTTGTCCCCGGCTTCTGTGGGATGATGTCATTGCCTGTCAACCAGGGGATTAGCATGAAGAGAGAAATCCTACTGACATGTTCATTTTCATTAAGAAGAATTTGGTTTTACTTCATTTTGTTAACAGGAACTGTTATTTCATAGGAGAAATTTTTAAAAAGGGGGAAAAAAAGAAAAAGAAGAACTTGAGCCCGTAGAAGCGGACATGGCTGACCGCATGAATGTGCTCGGCAGCACTGCTCTATCAATTAGTGAAAGGGTCTGGGACACAAAGCGTGCCTGGGAAATCTGCTCCTTTTCTTACCAAAGCAGAATATCATTCTTCTCAAAGCTCACAATGGCCTGGCCCTGGCTGTAGAAAATGTTCCTGGAAAAAAGGAAGCAAAGGCTGTGGCGGAGCTGAAAGGGTGTGCAGGCGGCCAGTCCCTCCCACCTCTGAAATGTTCCCCCTTTTCATGATGGCGTTGATCGAGGATGTCTTAAAGTCTCGTTCCTTCCATCTTAGGGGAAAGCTTAGTTCCTGTCCCATGTGAAAAAAATAAATAAATCAGTCAGGGAGAGATCTGTTGTGAAGGATGCTTTGGTCCCAGAGCTGAGTCCATGGGAGAACATAATTAACATCAGTCATTTCCAGTGCCTCCAACAAAAAATAAGCGTAGGGAGAAAATCATGATCAGACTTGAGAACGGGAGTCCTTTCCTCTTTTGGAGCAAACTGCCGATAATCTGCATCAGGAAAACTGGGTTCAGGTGCCAGCTCTGGCTTTTATACTTAGCTGTGTGATCTTGGGTGGATGAATGGCTCTGAGCCTCAGTTTGTCCATCTGTACAGTGGGGTTACCTAGCAGTAGAGCCTACCCCTTGTGGAGTTGTGCCTGGTACCTTTTGGCTACTTTTCGTATCCAAGAATGATTTCCTTTCAGAAGATAGTTCTGAGGTGACCAGTGACTAAAGGAGGCAACCTCCTCTTTCCCTTTGTCTCCCCACTTCTCTCAGTGTCTTGCAGACCCAGACTTAGATTCTCCTCAGTCTAGAGTCCCTCCCTGGAGCGTTGGCCAGGAGCTGTGAGACTGAGGAGGTCGAGGGTCCCTGGATTAGATAGGCGCTGGAATTCCAGTCTTTGAATTTTGCCAAAGCATTGGAAGAATTTTGAAAAGTTCCCACAGATTTTTCTTGGGAGTTTTTCAAACCCTTATAGTGTTTCTCAGTTCTCTATATTTGGACACCAGAATTTTCTTAGCATCCATTTTCTTTGGAACAGAGTCCTCCTGTGAAGGAGGCTGAATCCAGTCCAAATCAGGCCCGCTGGCCGAGTGATAATTTTCCATCCACATTGCCCTGGGGCCTTTCCATTTTCATTTTTATCTTGCTTTTGAAAGGCAACTGGTAAGCTAATTCTCTTTCCATCTGACTTTTCAGGTTCAACTGCCTAGCTGATGGTTGCTTGTTAGAATGACACTTTAGAAGTAAGTTCCTGAGACACACTTGCCTTTGAGATGTATGTAGTAGTGTACAGCTGGGTTGGACTGAAAGTCTTCAAGGCCGGTGTGTTCACCTGTCTTGGTTGGAAAGGAATCTAGATGTGCCCAGCTCTGTGCGAGTGTTCTAGAAAAATGCCAAGTCACCTGTCCTGTTGCCCTTGTGTGGAATGAGAGGGAGAAGACAGTGACGTGTGCTGAGTGCTTACCGGCAGCGTAAAGTACCAGTTACTGCACTGGACATACCTGGGTACCAGTGCTCTCAACTTCCCATGAGTTGCTCTCCTGCATTTTTGGAAGTTTGCCATTGTTACCTCCACCCCCACCTCCAGTACCCCTTGGATTATCTGAAATGCAGGACAGTGCTCTTCCCACAAGTTACCTGAATGTAAATGGAATTCATAGGAGACCTGTTACAAGTAGGAAATTGGCAGTTGCTCTTGGAAGTTGAAATTCCTCTCTCTAGGTGGCAAGATGCTCTTTCCTGGGTGGCTGGGGAGGCAGTTGGGTCATCTTCCCAATGCCTCGTGGTGTCCTCTCCAAGCTCTCAGCATGGTGCCGTCATCTAGACTCATCTGTGGGTTTGGTTCTCCAGGATAAATAGCTGTTATCCACCCCACCGCCCCCACCTCCCCAGACCTCATAGCTGAGATGGTAGGAGGAGGGAAACATTCTCAGTTACCCCAGATCAGACCTGCTTTAATGTTTTGTTCTCTATACTTAATTGTTGGCCAGACACTCCCTTCCCTTCCAATTAGAGGATGTTCTTGAGTCGTTTTGCATTCTCACCTGATTATAAACTACAAACTTACAGATTTTGCCTACTGAGTCCAAGTCAGCCTACAAGAAAAATCTTGTCCATAGTTTGCTAAGATGAGTGAATAATACATGAATTTTTTTTTTGTTTTTTGCAAAAGCAGTAAACATTTATTTTCTTAGAAATATATGAATTTGGTTTTGAGTATTTTACCTTCAGTCATTTCACATTGTAGAGAGATTCAGATTTCTGCATCTTCTTCCACCCAAAGGACTGAGTACTTTGTTATTGCAGGCTGTGTCTGTGACACACCAAATCAGTGAGGTTCTTAGAGTGACTGGCATTTTTGTTTACATCAGCACTCTCAGGGGTTGAATGATAGTTCACAGTTCCACAGAGTCAGTTCAGTTCATTCATTAGGATGTCTTTTTACAAAGAAGCTTTTCCATTTATCTTCTTAGGGCTGTCAGACCATTTGGTGATAGATCCCGTAGCTTGGCTGTTGACCTCCATACATAGGAGTAAAATCAATGACTTGTTGGCCCTCTCATTTAAGTAGTTGATCATCTTGACAGCCTGTTTCTGTAGAATCTTGGGAGAGGATTGTATTTCCCAGATCAATTTCCTTGGGGAAACTTACAGGCAACAAACAGTGGCTTCTATAACTGTGACTTCACAAAAACCACACATTTGACCATATTTTCCATTTGAATTACATGAAAACCTTCTGATCTTGAATTGGTAAGACTCATCTTCATCCAAAATGAAGTGGCAGCATCGTCCCTTAACTAATTTGGCCAAATCAAGCCTGTATTGATTTTAAGTGGTCTATAACTAGTGCATATCATGGTGTAGGAGAAAAAATAATAAGGCCACATCTTTCCATTCATCTAATATTTAAATTTGGGTTTTCAATGATCATGATTCCTTGTTGTAAAACAAGGGGTATATACCTCTATCTAAAATTGACTCTAGAGATGGCTTTGAGATGATTGAGAACTAAACGTTGCTTTCTCTTAATAATAACTAATATGAGTCAGAGCCTTTTCTGTTCATTTAAGTGAAGTAACTTTAAAAATATTTAGTGAAAAAAAAAATATTTAGTGAACAAAGATTTAGTCATAAGATCCACATGTATGAAATGTCATCAATCACTTCAGTCTACCATTTGCCTTTTGTTTCCAACCCTTTAATATGATCAGCATGGGAAAAGTGTTAACTCTGCATCCTATCTTGGAAATGTGGACATTTGCCCACTTGTTTTATTTTGTTTTGTTTTGTTTTTTACCAGCAGGTGGCATGAGTTATTGCTGTGCTGGTGACAGTGTAAAAACCAACGTGTCTTGTTCCTTTAAATTATTTAATAATTAAAAGTGATTCCCAATTATTTGCTTGAAATAGTCAAAATTTAACCGTATTATATAAAGAGCCTTTACAAGTTAAAAGTAAATCCTTAAATTTCAGTAGAGAAATGGGTAGATAAGAACAGTTTAAACACATGTACACAGATACACAGCAAGGGGCGGAGAAGGGTCAAGAAAAAGTGAGATAAAAAAATGGCCAGTAACATAAAATAATGTAAAAAAAAATACTCCACCTCTCCATCATTTAAGAAATATAAATCAACAGAAGGTACAACATTTTTACCTATAAATTGTAAGCCTTTAATAATAATATATTTTAAACAATTATGCTACTCATGATTGGCAAAGATGATAAGATAGGCTTCATATTCTGTTATTTGGATGTAAATAACCTTTCTGGAATGGAATTTTTTAATAAATATCTGGAGTCTTAACAGTGCTCACACCCTTTACTTAGTAATTCCCTATAGGAATTTGTTCTATGGAAAATAAACAGAGATAGGCATACACACACATCCAAAAAAAAGAAAAAACCTGTGTAAAAAGATGCTTACTGCCACATTATGTATGTGAAAAGCTGGGAAAAAAAACCCCAAAGTTCTCAATAATAGTGAATGGTGTCGTGAATATTGATTCATCAGTAGGATGGAATAACACTTGGCCCATTTTATAAGGCATATGTTTAAAAAATCTCTACCAATGTGTAATGGGGAGTGAAGAGTTCAAGATGTGTGAACTTTTTTTCAGTTTGATCACAATTTTGTGTGGAAAGAATTTTTGTATATCCATAGACAAAATTACTTTTTTAATATGGGTAATCACTGAAAAATAGGTCAACAAGTTATGTTACTTTTCTTCCTTATCCTTTATTGTATTTTTTATATTTTACACAGTGGACATATGGTATTTTACAGTCACAGAGAACTAAAACAATTTTCAAAAATGGTAAGCCTGGCATTGGAGACATGAATCACTGTTGCTTTTGTGATTCTCCTGGAAATGAGATTCAATAGTAAGTTATGTGTCTGGGGAAAATAGAGCTCATTTGAGTTGGAGGTTGGAAAGCTCTTACAAACACTAACCTCAGAAACCTCAAACTAGTATGTAGTGGAATAATGACATAGCACGCAAAGCCACAGATGTCAGTTTGAGTTAAGGAGTTTAGAGTAAATACATAAAACAGCCACTAGAAGAAAAAACTCACTAATCTCTTATCTCCTGCTCTGGTAACCTCTAGGGTCAGTCTATGCCGCCATATCAAGGTGCATGGCCCTTGGGCTGGGACCTGGAGCCCTGGCTTCTCCTTCTGGATGCTCTGCTAATACATTTTGTATTTAACCTTGGGCAGGTCACCAAACTTTCTGAACTTTTGAGTTTTCTTCCAGGGCTGGATACTGATTCCTTTTTGCAGTTTGGCATTGTGATACAGTTTTGAGCCCCATAAGGTGAATCTCTTGTGGTGTCTGGTCAATGCTGAGACAGATTGAGGCCTCTTTAGGGTCACACCCTTGAATTAGATGCCTCTGATGTAATCCTGGTCCTGTCATTTTTGAATAAGTTACTATGACATAAATCCCCCAGAAGGATTGAAGTTGAAGTTAAAAAAAAAGGCAGTTTAACTCTCTCTCGGAGCTCATAAACTGAAAGCAGGGGTATGTCACAGAATGTGAACCGACCTGGTATACTTTAACGATATATTTTTTTACTTATATAAAAATTCAGGTTTGCAGACTGGAAGACATAGAGAAGAGATTTGTGGTTGCCAAGGCGGGGAGAAGGAACGGGGGAGGGACAGGCTGAGAGTTTGGAACTAGCAGATGCAAATTATTACATATAGAGTGGATAAAGAACAAGGTCCTATTGTATAGCACAGGGAACAATATTCAGTATACTGTAATAAACAATAAGGGAAAAGAAGACTTTCAAGTTTGCAATTATCATCAAGTTAATATTCGTCCCATCACTGATAGAGGTGGTTTTAGAATTGAGACTTTAGGGGCAGCAGATCTACATGCAGTAAGCACACTGGTGCATAAGGAGGGCCCAGTGCTGGAGATTTTAGTGTTTAACCCAGACAAACTTATATTTAGAGATACACAGGAATGTTCTATAGACTTCTACTTTAACCACAATATAAAAAATATGTAGAGACCAACATGTACATATAAAATTAAATATAATAAAATTGTCACAAGATAATACCTGTCCTTCCTATCTGCTGTGTTTTATTGTATTCTATTAAAAAATACTGGTTGGTGAATCACAAATGTGATTTCCTGCCACACTTAAGTATTGCAAAGCTCATTTGGAAGAACACAGGTATTATAGAACTTTTTAAAGAAGTGCCCAGGATGGAGAGAAAAACTGTTAACTATCCTTGAGAATTATTAAATACCACTAACAAATTTCTTTGCAGAGAAATAGGGAAGGAAAATAGATCCTTTCTGTATTAAGCTCCTTGTGATGAAATAAGGACACAAATAACATGGAAGAACATGTTAAAGGAGGAGTTTGCACAGATCCAGTAATTTTCAGGTGAGAAGAAAGCATCTGAAAGGAGGTGAAAATGGTGCTTATGGAAGCAATGGCTTTTCACCTGTGCAGGTGGCAGAAATTGCCACCAACTTTAGACAACTAGGGAAAAGAAAAAGGCTGAGATCTAAGTGGTCCTGGCTTTGTTTCTGGTGTCCATCTGGTTCTTTTTGCTTTTTGTCTCAACCCCAGTGGAGTGTATGGGTCCTTGTGATTGAAAGGGTAACCACACAATAAACCAGCGCTAGGCAGCCACTCCTGGGGGCGGCCGACTTCCGTCTGCCTTCTGGACCACTCAGTTACTGGGGACGCGCATGACACCACGTGCCTTTTCTGGCGTCTGTGTCTCCCAGACTCCCTCGGCCGGTGTGGCGGGGGTACCCTACATCCCGGGGATCCAGGCCCACCATGCAACTCCCGGCCCTTTCTTCCTGTACATTGCCCTCCTCCTGTCCGCTAGCTTTTTTCCTGCTTTCCTCCCGTCTTTTCCTCTGATTTGCCAGTGCCACTGGTGACCATGACGTAGCTCAGAGCATGGCCAGTAAGGCTGAGCACTTGTGACCCAGCGCTCCGGGATGTAAGTGGTTGGAGGTCTTTGCACAGGACTTGGTAGCCACAGTCTTTGATTTTTCACCAGGTTTTTTTTTTTTAATATATATATTTTATTGAAGTATAGTTGACTTACAGTTTTTCAGGGGCAGAGCAAGGTGATTCAGATATACACATACACATAGTATTTTTCAGATTATTTTCAAATTACGAGATACTGACTAGAGTTCCCTGTGCTATACAGCAAACCTTTGTTGCTTGCTGCATACCTATTTTTTAAATTAGAAACCTAGTATTTTCTAAAATATATATATTATACTCACTATTTATATACTCCAGTACTTTGGCCACTTGATGTGAAGAGCGACTTGTTGAAAAAGACCGTGATGCTGGAAAAGATTGAGGGCAGGAGGAGAAGGGGGTGACAGAGGATGAGATGGTTGGATGGCATCCCTGACTCAATGGACATGAGTTTGAGTAAGCTCCGGGAGGAGGTGATGGACAGGGAAGCCTGGTGTGCTGCTGTTCATGGGTTCTCAAAAGAGTTGGACACGAGTGAGTGAGTGAATGACAACATCAATTTATGTGTGTGTATACAAACGCTCCAGCAGGTTTTTAATGGTCTCTGATGCCCAGTTAGAAACAGATGAGAAGTCCTGAATTCAGAGCCCTTGTGCGGGGCATTTTATCAGCAGGCCAGCCCAGCTGGTGGCCGAACGGGTCTCTTGAAATCATTAATGCATCAAGCAGGGACCAGTAGCCAGACTGACCTTTCCCACTCGAGGCCCGCCTGGAGCTTGGAAAACTGAAGCTCTTTCCTGTGTGAGCCATCCCCCAACTCCCCACTCTGCATGACTCAGAAAGCCTTGAAAGTGCCCTAAAATGACTTTCTCCATTGAGCTCAAGAAACATTGTGTAGGATCAGCCTGTCTGAAACTCCTTATATGGAGCGGTTCTGAGACTCTATTTTATGTTTGGTTTGTAAGAGGATCATAGCTTTAAAAAAGAAAGAAAAGAAAGGAAAGCCTAAGGCAAGGCAATGATATCATGTTACTAAGAGGCTTGGTTAAAAAAGAAAAAAAAAAACAACTACCCTTTGCAATCCCTTCCACCCTAATTCTGGATTACCATGGGGAAGACAGCAGATCCATCACTTGCACTGGTTCTGGCTGACCTTCCCCTGCATCTTGAACGCCTTGGACCAAGGAAGCTCTTCCTGATGAGACACTGTCTGCCCCTGTCTCCAGCTCGGGCTGCAGGGAGGCTGCGAGGCAGGGAAGTCCTGCCACGTGTTTCTGCACATGGGCGGTTTTTATTATTTCTGGAACGCAGCCCCCAGCCCTAAATCTTAAAATGCTGACAGGGCAAAAGCAAAGGAGGTGTGTGGGGGCCTTAACCAGCCACAGTTTGCTGACCGTCTCCAACCTGGCTCTGTGCCCAGAGAAGGGAGCGACAAGCGGGGGGCTGGCCTAGGGGGCTGGGCCACCCTCTCTGTGCCCACCGTGGATCCCCAGCCCTCCTAGCTACCCTGCTGACTGGGGGTGCAGGGCCAGTCAGTGAAGAGCTGTGATTAAAGGCTCTCCAAGGGAAGGGCTCTGAGCGCTGCTTATGATGCGGATGAGATTCTAATGCCCGCTAATGGGTGGGGCCTGCCTTTTGGAGTCTACCTCCTCCTTTCCTTCGAGAGGAGCAGGGCTAGGCTTTCTGCCAGATCTCTCGATGTCCTTTAACAAATGGGGGAGCAAGAGCTGAGGACTGTACCTAGGGGTTTCTAACAATATCCAGTCTTAAATGGATCATTTAAAAATGTAGTTAAAACTGTGCACTTCTGATTTTCAAAGATGATTTGCGGAGACAGATTTTTCAAGTCAAAAGAGATCTGAAATAAAGGAAAACAGATTTTCCAGGGGGAAAAAAAAGAGATTCTCTTCAAGTGGAACAAGAGAGATTTTCCAGCATAAGAATCAAAGGCACCCACATCAGAACTGTTATGGGCCATTTTTATATGGGCTGTAATCGCATGGGCTATAATCTATATCTAAACATTTTTAACTTCCAGTTATTTTCTATTTCTTAATAGGTTGGGGGGGGTGGAGGTAGGTAGATTGAGGCATAGAGTTTTTAAGTGATTAGAAGGAAAGATAAAATCATCTTAAGCCAACTGCATAGTTCACTCTCAGAAATAAGATTTTCTGGTTCTTGTATGAAATCCATAGTGAAAAGTTTGGTTGTCTAGCTGTCAATATGTTGGTGTTCTAATAAAGGTTTCCTCTGTTGTGTTCTTAAGGGGTGTGTGTGTGTGTGGTTTCTGTAGAAACAGAACTGTTGACTAAGTGTGGAAAATTTTGCTACAGATAAGTTGTATAGTTTGACCAGGATTCCTAGACAAGAAAATGTGAGTTTAGTAACAGAAGAATACATTGCCTTGTTGAGATGCCATATAAAAGAGAATATTCAATGCAATCCAAGGAGCAAAGAAATACATTTCCTTTTTAGGACTCAGGGGTGAGGCAATGCAATGAGGCCCTGTTTGAACATCCTGAACAGATTTGAGCCTTTAAAACAGCAATTCAAGGTGATCGTTTTGAACATCTACAGTTGGATCCATGTCATCATGCCTTCAGTGTCCGAGTGGGGAGGACCTGTTGGTTTTTCCATCACACTAAATGGTCTCAGCTATGGTTTTTATTTTTTGCTTTTTATTTATTTCCTTATGACTCTGCTGGGTCTTCGTTGCTGTATGACCTTTTCTCTAGTTGTGGCAAACGAGGACTGCTGTCTCGTTGCGGTCCTTGGGCTTCTCGTTGCTGTGGCTTCTCTTGTTGTGGAGCACAGACTCTAGGGCACGCCGGCTTCAGTAGCTGCAGCTCTTGGGCTCTGGAGCACAGGCTCAATAGCTGTGGCGCACAGGCTTAGTTGCTCTGCAGCACTCAGGATCTTCCTGGACCAGGGATTGAACCCATCTCCTACATTGGCAGGCGGATTCTTTACCACTGAGCTATCAGGGAAGCCCTATTTTTTATTAACTTTTTTATTGGAGGATAGGTGATAGTGTTGTGTTCATTTCAGGTGTCCAGTAAAGTGAGTGAGTTATACATTTACATCTATCTATTCTTTTTTAGATTCTTTACCAAGATAGGGATCGGCTCCGGTTTTTTAATTCATGGCCTTTTAGAAAACTTAACCCATCTGGGTCTGCTCCCCTGGCATCATGCTGTAGGTTGTTTCTAAACACTCTTCCGTGTTACTTTTCTACAACTGCGCTAAGGAAGGTTCACAAACTGGGTGGCTTATAACAACAGAAATTTATTCTTTCACACTGCTGGAGGCTAGAAGTGTGAAATCAAGGTATCAGCTAGGCTGGCTGCTTCTGGAGGCTCTGATGAAGAATCTGTCCCAGGCCTCTCCCCAGGTTTCCTGTGGTTGCTGGCAATCCTTGAAGTCTTTGGCTTATAGGTGGATGACGCCACCATCGCCTCTGTTTTCTCTTCTCATCAGGACATCAATCATTGTGTTAGGGCCCACCCACCCTAATCTGATATTACCTCATCGTAACTAATAATATCTGCAAAGACCCTGTTTCCAAATAAGGTCACATCCTGAGGTTTCAGGTAGACATGAGTTTTGGTGGAACACTCTTCTTCCTTCTATTTTGTTCCTTTGAATCCACAATAGATTAAAAACCGGGCAACTAAGCCTATTAGACCTTGTCTCTAAAGGAGAAAAAAGTAGGAGAGACTTGATCTTGTGTGTTAAACCGTGAGGGATTTCCCTGGAATAAAGTCCGCTTGAGCTTTAGTGCTTTGACTAACGGTGTCTGTTTTAGAGCTCTTTTTTTTTTTTTTTTCTCCTGGACTGAATGTCTTGTAGGCTGCTGGATAAAGACCTTCTGGACACGTGATGCGTTACGCTTGGATCTTTCAGACTGAGCTTTGTAGGGTACTAGAGGGAAATGAGCCAAATCATACTCTGAGAGGTAGTCGAGGCCATGACCAGCCATGGGCGAGAAGAGGCTATGTGGGAGAAGTCCTAGAATGCGTTCCTTCTTATAGCTGAAGCACAGACCCCTCTTTCTCTCGGCCGTCTGAGTTGCTGGAGGCCGTTGGCACTTGTGTGTGACTTTAGAGGAGGGCCCGTCCCGGCCTCGCGCTCCTGCCGCCTGTGAATTACTCTCTGTCCCCGCAGGTCACGTTCTGCACAGCTGTGGGGGACACTGTCTGGGACAAGCTCCCTCCTCAGCTGCATTTGTTAATATGGTTTGAGATCTACCCTTGTGCAGATTTGGACTGTGGACAGTGAGGGCATTGGCCTCTAAGGAGAAGGAGAACAACCCCAGTGGAAAAGGGTCATCCACACAGTATGAAGTTATGGGAAGATCCTCCTGGGAACTTGGGAGCCCTTGCAACCAACCTTTTTATTTCTCTGCTGAAAGTAAATACTGAACCTCAGAGGAACACAAACAAAGAGAATGATATTCAACACAAAATGATTTTAATCTTTGGCAGCAGCCCATGTACTTAAAAGAATTAAAAGAAAAATCCCGTTTCCGTTGTCGTGCACCTGTCATTACTCTGAATGAGTTCTTTTTTACTCTTGATGGATGGTGGTCTTAAAAGCTTGCTGTTTTTCATTAGCAAAGTGGAATGGGGTGTCAGTACGAATGTTCTGTCATTCTGATGGAGTATAATGCATGAATCAGAGTCATTATGCAGTGTTTGCATCATCAGCAAGATTTTGAAAGAGAATGTTACACAACTCAGAAGTGGCCTAACTCTACCTACAGTATTCCATTCAGACTCCAAGTATCTCCTTCAAGAAGCAGTGACGTGTTGGCGGCTCTCCTTAAGGCACGAGGCATCGATGATGGGAGACTGATTTGTCCTAAATGATGCACTAGGGCTTTCCTGATGATTCAGTAGTAAAGAATCTACCTGCCAATGCAGGAGAGGCAGGTTTGATCCCTGGGTCGGGAAGATCCCCTGGAGAAGGAAATAGCAACCCACTCCAGTATCCTTGCCTGGGACATCCCATGGACTGAGGAGTAGTCTGGTGGGCTATAGTCCATGGGGCTGGAGAAGAGTTGGACATAGTGACTAAATAGCAACAGTAAATCATGGGCTAATTATGATAGAGGGTTTTGCTCTAAATCTCGGATATATTCACCCCTATTACTTTAGAAATGTCATTTATTTATTATGCATGAAGCATGATGATGGTACCACATGGGTCCAGGGAGGAACGACCAAGCAAGTCCATTAAATTCCATTTGGTTAAGTTAGACCTGAAATATGGTCAGTTTGCCGGGAATCCTGACAGAAAGGCAGGAGCTGAATAAAGAGATCGGCCAAATCAGAAACTCACTGGGAGTATTTTGGGGAAAGCTACGTAAGTTAAATGCATGGTCTTGTTTCTCAAGGAGAGGGTGTCATTTACAAGGAAGGAGCTTGTTCAGTTGAACTATTTCGTAAAGCCTTGTAATACCCGTTGCAAAGAGGGAGGCTGAATTTTTCATTAACTCATTTAAGTCAATTTATGTCAGCCCTGCATGACACCAGAACCAAAAATCTGAGCAGTGCCCCAGGGCTGGATCTCACAGCCCTTCAGCCCATCTAATTTGGACTAGATTGCTTTTTTTTCATTAAATCTAAAAATACTTCCAGGCAGGCCACCTTTCTAGGGATTTCTGTGGTGAATCATGTTCTAGGGAAGAATCCTTGCCTTTCTCAGACAGCTGGTGGCTTCGGGGTCTGTGTTTGTTCCCCTTTCCTCCATGAAGCCAGCCTGCCTTGCTTCTCATTTTTTTTTTTCTTTTCCAATTGAAGTATAGTTGATTTATAATAAGGTGATAGTTTCAGGTGTATAGCAAAAAGATTTATTTATATATATTTGTGTATATATGTATTAAATATAAGTATACATATATATACACACACATACATATACTGGTCACACAGCCAGTGAGTGGTGGAGATGGGGCTCAGACTTCAGTACTTTGGCACCAGGGCCTACTTCTCAATTCTCAGAACCTTCAAATACCAGTGGAAAGTATTTTCTAGGTGAAAACAAACAAAACAACTGCATCCCAAGGCAGACCCTCTGAGTACCCTGTCCGTCTAGGGCAAGTGGATTCCAAGCACAGAGTACACACACTTGATGTGCAGCATCAAGCCCTTTCTGGGTCACCTAAAACGCTTTTTAAAAGCAGAGTGTAATTGGTGAGGGGATACTCTCCTACACAGCTGATGGAGGCATATATTGTATCAAAATCCTCTTTAATGAGCGCAGTCCAGGATCAGCAGTGCCGGCCCCTTTCTCTGTAAAGTTGTAGCCGAGAGGCCTGTCTTTTGTCCTTGGGCCAGCGTCTTGAAGAACACCTGTGCCTTGCTGCTTGCTCTGTAGTTATTTATAGTCCAGGTTAGGTGAATTACTGGACGGATCCCTTTTAGTGACTTAAAAAAGAGAAGGGAGGGAAAGGCAGGCTCAGTCCCGGGAAGCCTGGAGCCCAGGGTGCGGCCCCCAGAGGACGCCCTGCCGAGGGATGGATTGGCCAGTGTTCACGCGCCATGTCCTCCCAGGACTGCCTGCCCTCCCCTCTCACCTCATCAGGAGATCCGTGGTGGGGTGGGGGTGGCCAGGGGGAGGGGAGGACTTGGGAGTGATGACAAGAGAGAGAATCAGTGACTGTTGGGTGGCCTGGGGTTGGTGGCTGTTGCCTGGGAGACCCTGCTGACCACAGGGTGGATCAGGAGCGGCCAGCTTGCTGTCTTCGCTGGCAGATTTATAGACTTAAAAACAAAGCCTCCTTACCGGACCCCAGGGGAAAGTTAACATGAGAACGAAAAGGGGTGTTCTGGACCGTGGTTTCCAGAATGTCTCCTGGGAATAGAGGAGGGGAAATTGCTCAAATTAGGGAAATGGGAAGTTTCCTTACATAGAAGAACGATTTCTTATTAAGATGTTATCTAGTTTATAGCAAGTGACCCATGCTAATTATAAATAAATTTTATGGTAGTTATGAGGGGTATGAAGATTTTAAAAATAGGAATTGGTTTGTAAAATACTTATTTCTTTTGCAATGCTCCTGGGAACCAAAGAACATAGCCAGCTGAGTGAAGCCACTTATGAAACGTTATTCTGTGGAATTTTTCATTTCACTCTGAGGCTGCACAGGGCTCCTCAAAGTCCTCTCGCCTTTTAGTCCCCTGGGGATTCAGAGGACACCCCCTCAGCCCCTCTGTTCTGGGAGACCAGTGGAGGTGTGTAAGAGAAGGGC
Source organism: Cervus elaphus (assembly GCF_910594005.1). Classification (NCBI taxonomy): domain Eukaryota; kingdom Metazoa; phylum Chordata; class Mammalia; order Artiodactyla; family Cervidae; genus Cervus; species Cervus elaphus. The sequence goes on along the minus strand of NC_057839.1, from coordinate 12,821,214 downwards.
ATTCATGCAAGGAGGTCTTTGCTAGCACTGTCTAAGGAATTGGCCACCTGCTTCCCAGGTGGCTCAGTGGTAAAGAATCCGTCTGCCATGCATGAGACTCAGGTTTGATCCTTGGGTCAGGAAGATCCGCTGGAGAAGGGAATGGTAACCCACTCCAGTGTTCTTGCCTGGAGAATCCCATGGACAGAGGGGCCTGGCGGGCTGCAGTCCACAGGGTCACAAAGAGTCGGACATGACTTAGCGACTACACCACCACCACCACCTCAGTGTTACCCTGCTAGTTTTCAATATTTTCCTCTTCAAATTAATTGCAGAAGGGCCAGGATAGCTAAAATTTTCACTACACTCACTTGGCAGGGGGATGCAGGGATGAAACTGCAGATTCCTGAGTCTTGTCCCGGAGCCTCCCAGTGGAACCCCAGAATCTGCATTTTGAAGAAGCTCACCAGATTCCAGCGCTTATCAGAGCAGTTTTCTGCTCTTTCTAGACTTCAAAAAGCAGCATGGTCTTAAGGAACTTAAGATCCACAAGGTCTTAAGCATCACTATTCCTTCAAACTAACAAGGAAGAAATTTTCTATTTCTAACCCCGTGATTTCCTCCCTCTTGAGAAAATGTACTCCTTAAGCATATTAACAGAGCTGGTAAACAAAATCCCATTTCCCTTTCTCAAAATACTGTATTTACTTCACTGGCTACATTCGACATATATCTGGTGAATACTGCATTCCTGGAGAAGAGTTCGGTAATTTGTTGCCTTTGTTGAAAAGATCGTTAGCTCATTAGCAAGACTCTGGTCCAGCTTCCTGAGATGGGAGAACTTGATTTTCCAAACAGATTGTTGGAAGTCTCCCAGGACGTCCTCTAGACTGTTTGCTCAGTGGGGATGGCTGTGTCCTCTTCTGTCACTCCTCTGAACTGTTATTCAGAGCCATGGAGACAAGGGGCTTGGGATGGAAAATGAGGAGGGGGGGGGCGGGGTAGGGGCAGGAGATGGGGAGCAACCTACATTTACCCACAGCCAGAAGGGAGGATGTCGGACAGATGAAATTCAAAAATAAGAATTTAAATTTGTTCCTCAGAGGCAACTTCTCTTTGTATGTTTGGGTTTTTTCCCCTTGAATATTGACGTAGCCACTTTGAGTGCACCATGAGAGGGAAATCTTGGCAGGGTTAAGTTTACTTTAGAATTTGGCTGTGTGTGTGTGTGTATCACATGGGATCCCATTTTCCCTAGTAGGAGTTAAGTGTATGCCATTTTTGTGTCTTTTACATATGTAAGGTTTCACTCGTTTCTTAGTAGTGGGCTGATATTTCTTATTATTTACTATTTTCTGACTCAGAATCCATTTAAGATTTTATACCCATGTAACTCAGGGGTATACTTGCATTCTCTTTTCTTATGGTCTGAGATTTTTCTGGCGTTGGTCACTGGCATTTTATTCTAAGCATCATTAAATGACCACAAGGCCAAAATGAACCCAAACATTCTGGAACAACCTGTTGTGCCTAATTTACCAGTGAGGAGTAACTTAAACCTAGAGAGAACTGAATAAAAAGACTTTTTTTTTCCCCTCTTAAGCCATCCCTGTGGTATTAACCCAATGGCCACAACTTGGATGCACTCTGATGCAGCAGTGGGTGAAGAGTTCAGGGTCCCAGGACTGAGCATAAGAAAACAAAATCAGTCAGGAAATTGCACTGTGGCTGTGTCTGGCGTCTGGCTCTCTAGATTCTGGCCAGACGATAGACAAGTATTTGTTCAGTTACCCGGTATTTGTTGAGTCTTTTTCATAGATTGGCCTTCCTTCCCGTGCCACCGACACACACGGGACCACGTGTCATCTCTGCTCTGTCGCATGGCAACAGGCTGCGCTGCACATCCCATCCCCCCGAGCGCTCACAGGAGGGCGGGGCAGGGAGCGCGGGGCCACGCCCACAGCTTCATTCCCTCCACCCCACCCCCGGTTCACAGGTCAGCGGGGGCCACGTTTGACTTGACCAGAATCACCCCCTTGATCTTGGGAAGGTACGAGGTCTTTTAATTGGCTCAAGCCAGGAAATATTTGATAGAAGCAATTGTATTTTGCCATTTCTGTGGGTACCAGTCTTCCATTATAGTCTCACTCAAAAGGGAAGTGAAGACAAGCAGAATTGTGGCCTCAGAGCTGCTGTGGTGGTGATTTATCTGGGCGATTTGGAATTGAATCTGGGCGGGACCACACCACGCGGGTGGTGTGGGGCTTTGGGTGGTGGTGGTGGATAAACAAGATAGGCAATTAGGAATATAAACCCTTAAAGATGTCAGAATCAGTTTACTTCATTCCCTGGGTTCCTTTCTGTGGGTCATGAAACAAGAGAGGGAGGGTGTCCTTTACCCCAGGCTTAGAGACCACAGGTAGACTTTGACTAGCAGATGAGAATGGAAACACCCAGAACATCACCAGCTCTCAGCTGTGGGACCCTGTGGGCAGCGTCGTGTGCTGCATGGACTCCCTCCCAAAGCCCTGCTGTTGCTTTCACAATGGCGATTTAAAAAAGCCCTGGCGGTCCCTCAGTTAAGAGTTTGCACTTCCACTGCAGAGGGTTGCGGGTTCGATCCCTGGGTGGGGAACTAAGATACGGCATGCTGCATGGTGAGGCCAAATAAATAAATAAAAACTAGTGCAGAGAACTCTACTCAGTACTCTGTAATGGCCTCTATGAGAAAGGAATCTTAAAAAAAAAAGTGGATATATGTATACGTGTAACTGATTCACTTTGCCGTACAGCAGAAAGTTAAGACGACATTGTAAATCAACTACACAATAATAAAAATTGAAATAAATAACAAACTTTTCCTTAGATGACGTTCAAAACAAGTTCTGACTGAAACCTGCAGGCTGTAGCTATAGTTAGGAAGGAGTTCTTTATTTAAATGTCCTGCAGGTCTCTCATATGTTGAACAAAAGCATAAGCAAGCATGAAGCAAGTGTGTTGGTGTGGAATTATTATTACTTTTTAAATTGTGCATATTTCGTATAGGGGGTTCGTTTTCTTTGTTGTTTCTTCTTCCCTGCTCATCCCGGGGTGTTCATCACAGTGGACAGGACCCCCATCGAATATTCTAGAAACAGTGTGTACATGGAGTGTTCTCAGGAGCAGAGGGGACAGGATTTCGGGCCGGGGAAGGGGATATCCCCACGCAGGGCCCGTGTGTCATGCCACACAGACGGAGTGACTTTCTTCCAAGTGTATGTTAGGCTGACATATTTTTGGATCAGTTGAGTGTTTTTGGTCCCATTCCAGGTTGCTGTTAACAGCTTTATCTATTTGTAAATAAACGTCGAGGTGGTGTCTCTACAACACGAAGGGAGGTTTGACAACCTGTAGTTAATTTGGCCGATGCAGATGGCCACGGGCAGGCGAGTCAGAGGGACGCAGGGGGAGCAGCAGGCCTTGTGGTTTCAGCTGTGCCCAGCGTCCTGCCCGCCGGAGCTCGTGAGCTTGGCCGACCAGGGGTTTCTGAAATAAGCTCAGGGCCCCCAGCAGGTGGAAGGGTGTGTGTGTGGGGCACAGGCCTCCAGGCGAGCAGTTGTGCCAGTGTCTGAGGCCAGGCCTGGGGAACTGGGGGGCCTCTGTGCCCCAGGGCCCCCGTCCTGGGATCCTGGCAGGACTGAGCTCTGTCCCTGCGCCTCTTTTGTGTTCCTGCTCACGTTGTGGATGGGCCTCCTGACAGCTCCTGTCAGCCTCCACACATCTTGAGAGTGGCCTCTCAACTGGGACTCTTTTACCTGGGGAGCTTTTGCCCTGACAAATCCAGCTGCACTGCAAATTCTTGAATGTCATCAGGGTCCAAAACCTAGACTATTCTAGACTCCAGGTTGGACCATAGAGTAGGTATTTTTCTAGAAAGAATAAAAATGGAGGTGCTGGACAGTCTGGTGAATCGGAGATGAATCCATGTCCTTACCCATCGTTTCTCTTCACTGTCCTGGCACCTGATTATATGCTAGTATATATTTAGATACAAAAATCTGGCTGCACCAGCTCCTCAAACATGGTAATTAATTCCATGTCTTGTTCATGTGGCTCCTGACGGAGTACAGCAAAGAGCCAGTTTGGGAAAGGGCTTAAATTCTAGGCTGAGGAACTTGGGTTTAATCCTGAGGGCACTGGGGAACCATTGGTGGTTCTTGAGCTGTGGACTGACTTAACAAAAACAGTGATTGAGCATATGATTTAGTGAGAGTGTGATGGCTTGAAAACAGAGGCTGTGGTTTTATGTATTCCTGTTCTTGGAAGTTTCTTGTAGTTTCGCTAACAACAAAAAATATGGATTCAGTGAAAACCACTGTGTAAATAGGACAGAGTGGTTAAGTCTGTAAAGGGTAATGTCCCTCATCAAGAAATTGCAGAGCCATCATTTGAAGGCTCACAGTCCAGATTTAGGGTCTCCACTCTGTGTTCCCAACATCCGCAGACTTGGGGGAGCTGTGATGTTCTCTGGTCTGTGGTGGCCTTTTATCCCCTTTAAAAGCATATATATGTGTTTGTGTGTGTGTATTTATTGAAGTATAGTTGACTTAACTGTTTCAGATGTACTCAAAATGACTCAATTATACATATATATGTGTGTGTGTGTAAATATATGTATTCTTTTCAGATTATTTTCCGTTATAGGTTATTACAAGATACTGAGTATGGAGCCCTGTGTTACTCAGTAGGTTCTTGTTTATTTGTTTTATATATAGTCATGTGTATCTGTCAATCCCAGATTCTTAGCTCATCCCTACCTACCGCTTTCCCCCTTGGTCATCAGAAACTTTGTTTTTCTGTGGGTGGCCTTTTGAAACGTGTCCTGAATGACCTTGTTTCTTGAGAGTTTCCCTCTCACTGCTGAGTAGCTTTTCCGTAGAACATCCGATAGGAAGAGTATTTTCAGGTTGAACACACACCTAGCTCTCAGGCTCGCAGCCCTTCCCGCCAACACACACACACACACACACACACACAGATTATCACACCTAGCTCTCAGGCTTGCAGCCCTTCCCGCCAACACACACACACACACACACACACACACACACACACACACTGATTATCACACCTAGCTCTCAGGCTTGCAGCCCTTCCCGCCAACACACACACACACACACACACACACACACACACTGATTATCACACCTAGCTCTCAGGCTCGCAGCCCTTCCCGCCAACACACACACACACACACACACACACACACACACACACTGATTATCACACCTAGCTCTCAGGCTCGCAGCCTTTCCCGCCAACACACACACACACACACACACACACACACACACACACACACACACACTGATTATCACACCTAGCTCTCAGGCTCGCAGGCCTTCCTGCCAACACACACACACACACACACACACACACACTGATTATCACACCTAGCTCCTGAGGCTTGCAACCCTTCCTGCCAACACACACACACGCATGCATGTGCACACACATGCTCACACACACTGATTATCACTTTCTCTGCTTTTGAAACACTGCATTTTCTTTCTTGCCTTCATGTGCTATCACACTCATCTCTCCAGGTTGTGTGAACGCAGCAGAGGGAAGTGCCAGTCTGAGAAGCGGGGACCTTACTCAGGACATCCCACCCCTTTCTGCTCCTCAGCCTAACTTTCTTCTCTATGGAGTTTCTTAAGCCCCTCTGGAGAGACGCATTCAATTCAGGAGACAAAACAGAACTATGTCTGGCTAAGCTACATGTACTTATGAACCAAGGAGACAATAGATGAAGTCAGGAACTTTTTAAAAATTTATCTTCTTGAAAATGAAAGGTCACCTGATCATGGAGCAGAGCATGGCCACTTGGTGAGAGCCACTGTGTGCTCATTGAAAGGCATATGTCCGAGAGGCTGAAGCACAGTGGAAAGGTGAGCTGTCAGTTCCTGATCTGAAGATGATTGTCACATTGCAGGGATGTGAGTGGTAGCTTGTATTCCTACAGTGCTTTCCAACGTGGTGCTCATGTCACCAACCTTGGAATGACTCTGTAGATAAGAATCGTCATTGTTTCCATTTTGTATACCAGGAAGCCAGGACCTGGTAAGAGTTAGGGACTTTCTGGTTCTTCTGGTTCCAGCTTCTGTCGCTGTGCTCTTCCATGCATAACACGGGAAGCAGTGTTTTCTCTGACGTACACGGGGACACGGCAGGACCAGAGACCCTGGGCTCCTCGGCTCCTTAGTGGTCAGAGCAGAAAGGCACTCTCAAGAGCAGCCAGTGCAGACACCTCCGCACCCACTCCCATTTTACAGATGAGAACGCCAAGGCCAGAGAGACCTAGGGAGTCAGAACAGAAAATCAGCTGCATCTCCTAGAGCAGACCTTCTGCCTTCCTGGCTCCTCACCTCTTCACTCTAGGCTTATTTGTACTGGGTAATGAACTGTAAGTTCCCACACCCACCCTAACTGACTAGGGGCCAAGTGACCAGCGCTTTGGTGGTGTTTAGTCGCCAAGTTGTATCTGACTTTCTTGTGACAGTAGCCTGCCAGGATCCCCTGTCCGTGGGATTTTCCAGGTAAAAATATTACAACCGGTTGCCATTTCCTTCTCCAGGGGATCTTCCTGACCCAGGGACTGAACCCACGCCTCCTGCATTGGCAGGTGGATTCTTTACCACTGAGCCACCAGGGAAGCCCAGAATACTTGGTCAGTGCTTAGTAAGTGTGCGTTGAATAGATGTGTGAATGATTGACTGACTTCAGTTGTAACTGGGTTTAAATCAGTGCATTTCTTTATCTGTCTTGAGCTAGTTTTCCTACCCAAAGATGTGATTTTTTTCACTCTGAATTAAGAGGGTGATGTTTATAAAAATCTCAATCAGCTGAGAGGCGCTATATGTGCATCAAGTATCATCAGGGATACCACTGAGCTGCCTTTCTGTAGTACTGTGGGTTAATCAAAAGCCTTTGTCATTGTTGTTTTAAACACAAATCTCCAATTTGTTATTTAATTTCTTGTTTTTTTAATTAAGGTATTTGAAATGCAAATAGTAGCAAAACACAGGTCAATAGCTGCAGCTATGGGTTGAAGAGAGTGGGAGGCAAGGGACAGGCCGGAGATGGAATCCCAGGACAGCCAGCCGTGGGCTCCCCCGCCCTCCCAGGGCACTGACTGGGGAGAGGAGGGCTTTGATTGCAGGGAAGTGGGGAGGGTCTGGGGGCAAGTGGACAGCCAGCCTGAAAAGGAATCAATGATTCATTCCCTCAACTTGGAAAAAAATGACTAGAGCGCCCGTACTGCTCTCTACCTGTACCTGGGATTCATGGTCACCCCCTAATGGTTCCTTGCTGGAGAACCTTCTAGTCCAAGTCTTCTCATCGCCTGGAAGTTCCTGGATGGGCGGGTAGGATATGTTAACACAGTGAAGAGTATTGCTCGGTGCTCACTTCCTGAGGGCTGGTAAGTAATTAACAACAGGCCATCTTTGAGCATGGCTGTGTGTATGAAATTATTTGTTTTAGGTTGACATATTGTGTTATGTTGTTGATGAACATCATTATACCAGTGGTTTAGTTTACGTCCTGGAGGAAGAAGTGCCTTCTAGACTCTCTTAATGTTGGCATTGATGGCTTTTCAAGGGAGCCCTCCTGTCATTGAATGATGGAAATGAACATTTATGAAGAGTCAGTAGGGATTTCCAGGCCCTGTAGGAACTAGCATTTCATACCAGGTTCATATCTGAGCCTGAGTCCAATTTTCAGGAAAACCATTTTTCATGAATAGTGTGAGATCCAGCCTGTTCTCATGGCTGTCTGAACTTGAGAAGTGGGGCACATGCTGTCTTTGTCCAGAGGAAATCATGCTTTTCTCCTGGTCGAGGATGGGCTCCATCAGAATCATACCCAGTTTGCTCCTTTTCTACTTCTTTATCTTTCCATGGTTTCATGTCGAGTCAGAATGGAAGGACTGTTTAGTTTTTGTGAGGGGCAAAAATGTGTTTTTGAACTGAGCAAGGTAAGGTTTGAACCCATTCTTTTATCTTTCTTGTATACTTCCATTTTCACTTTGAGCATAAAGAAGGTTGAGGAAGCAGGAGATGGGAAGGTGTTATTGTGAATTAGAAACAGAGGAAAAGGCGGGTGGGGAGTTGGAACTAAACCCCACCTCCTGCAGCCATTTCCCAGCTGGTTTTGAAAAGACTCTGAAAGGAGAATAACGTCTTTAATCAAGAGCAATAGTATTAGCTCTTTTACTATAAGTTATACTTTTCTTTGAGCCTATATTTATTTTACCAGGCTAGAAATAGCTGAAGTTATTTCAGCAGCCATGACTATTGTCTAGGAATCAGATGTGGGCTGGGAATAGACTGGCTGATTACACTGTTTAGAAATAAACCCCTTTGTTGGCAGTCCCTTCTGGTGAGAATGGTTCATAAAGGTCCCTGTGGCTGGTTGTTCCATGGTGCTTGCTTTTATATCAATTCCCTCATCAATTATATCAGTACCCTCATAATGAGATCTTCTTCTAGAATATATTATTATAAATCTGTTGTAGAGGGCATAGGGCTCGTCAGGTATACAGGCAACATCAGAAAGCCTTGGAAGAAATGTCTTAATTAAGTACTGACGCTGGTGCTACAGTGAAGGGATGAATGAACTGAAACGCTTCCATCTCAGAGTCTTTTCAACTGAAAGGCTCTTGCCGCATCATAGCCAGGAGTTCAGCAGATGGACGGACTGAGAAAGTGGTGGTGGGTGTGATTGTGATGTTCCTGGCTTCCTCTGACCTACCCTGGGGGTTTCTTCATGTCACACGTGTCACCCTGTGACACTTCATGTCACACGTGGCTCTTTGTTGATGGTATGGTGAAAAAGTAGGTGCTGAAAGAACCAGAACTGACAGCAGTTCAGAGACCTTCTGGGTCTTCAGGTCTGAGACTGTACCCTAGGCAGCCTCCAAGGTGGAAGGCCCTGGACTTTCTGTGGCGTTTAAGACCTAACGTTCTGTGACTGAGAATGTGGCCTGTCATGGCCACAACTGGTACGATGACAAGATGACTATCTGAGATAGGAGGAAAAAGTGAAGTGAAAGTTGTTTAGTCGTGTCCAACTCATTGCAGCCCCATGACCTGCAGTGCCTTTAGGCCCCTCTGTCCACCAGACTTTCCGGACAAGAATACTGGAGTGGGTTGCCATTTCCTCCTCCAGGAGTTCTTCCCAACCCAGGTCTCTGCTTTGCAAGCAGATTGCTTATGTGCCTGCAATGAAAGAAAGGGTAGAACCAAATACAGAGGCGGAAGTTTTTTTCCCTCCTAGGAAGGTTATTCTTGATCTGGCCATTTAAAGACCTTTTCATTTCCTCTCAGATCTTTTCAAAGTGACTAACCTGAAAAATCTTTGATGTGTGGGCCAGGACATGATGGAGGAAGGCATCTTCTTTTTCTTTCCTTTTACTCCTTGGAGAAGAGACGAAACTAAAATGGCTCTAAGGGAAAAAAAGTTCTTTAAAAAAATAAAGTTAATAAAAAAACAAAAGGTAATAGCTCTTTGTAAACAGCTTACCACCTTACTTCCTGTGGTTACATGCATTACCTTACGGTCGTGATTATGAAACGTTTCTAAAGAAATGTTAGGATGATCACGTAACTCCCTCCTTAAGGCTTCAGTGGAGCCCAAAGGCTTTGCTGTTCACGTGCATTGTGAGAGGCCCAACACAGTGGGGACTTCATAAATATCAAATCATTGTCGTTAAAAAACACTCCCCACTTTGCTCTGAGACCTTCCGTTCGATGAGAGCATGTGTGGGGGAGTGTTAATGACAGCTCAGTGAGTGTTGCTTGAGGGTGGTGACGTCACCGGCTTGAAGCCTTTGGTGCCAGGTGAGGGGATTGTCATCTCATCCATCCTCCCCAGGTTGCCACGAGGGGTCTCCGAAGACAGGAAAAGAAGAGTCTGAGGAGAGGAGACTTCCTGGACATTCTGTGATCGTTCCCTGGCTCTGCACCATATTGTTTTATAAATAAGGCAGTTATGGTTTCTAGTCTGTTATTTTTCTACAAAAATGGAGGACGTGTGACCAACAGTGTTAGCCTCAGTGAATAAGATTCTGTGTTTTGGCCATCACTGGTCCAAGTAGGTAACCTAAGAACTGAGCTTACGTTGCTTCTCTCGCAGCCATCTTTGGCTTTCAGTAAGGAATCTGGGCAACATCTGGACTGAGGATCAGACACCTTTACCGGCACTTTACAGGATGCTTCCGTTTGCTGTGTGATAGAACGCAGGTGCGGGAGGGAGGCGTCTGGACCCCAGAGTCGTGGCATCAGGAGGTCCCCAGAGAGCATCCTCAGCCTCTGCAGTGGTCCTTCCGGGAGAGGAAGGGGCTTGGGTGTCGGGATACCCACGCTCAACTCTTGGTTCTCTCGTTATCTTGCCTTGTGACTCTGGACAAGTCACTTAGCCTCTCTGAACCTTAATGTCTGTATCTGTTAAGACAAGGGTTTGGAGTAGATCCATCCAAATTCACATTTCTGCAGCTCTGGATTACTGGCTATAGGCCTCTAATTGGGCCGGATCTCCTCGTCCCTGATAACCTGTCTCCAGGGTGTGGGACCCCCTGCTGTACACCTCCTTGCTTCATTTTCCCACCGTCTTTTAGCTCCCGTCTGGATGCCATCTTCTGTTTAACATGGAAGCCTTCCTAAACCATCCAGTTACTCCCTTGAGCCCTTCCTCTCCCTGCCAGCGTGTGTGTCTAGGAGCCAGGCGCCGTCCTGCCCTTCTTGCTGACCACCACCCCATGGTTCTGGTCCCCTGCCAGGCTCAGCACTCTGCAGGGTGTGGTGGGTTGGATTTATCCCTGATCATGATGTAAGAACATGGCCTCTGCCCAGTCATTTGTTCCTGTTCTCACACTGGCTTCTAGCTCTCTTCTAGACCCTGACTCTCTGCTCTCCTGGCTTCCTGCTGGCTGGACATCTTTTCCTTTCCTTCTAGAATGCCACCTCTTTTTTTTATTGTCTAACTTCTAAAAGCCCCATAGATTATCTCCCATTTCAAACCCTAGAAGTGACTATCCTGATATGTTGATAAGAGGTGAACTTTCTCAGAGGAGTTTCTTGTTACAGTGTCAAATGTGGTTATAAGTCACTGGAACTTAAGGATCCATCTGCCAAGCAGGAGACAAGAATTCGATCCCTGGGTCGGGAAGATCCCCTAAAGAAGTGAAAGGCTACCCATTCCAGTGCCTGGACAATCCCATGGACAGAGGAACCTGGAGGCTCCGTCCGTGGTGTCACCAAAAGATTGGACACGACTTCATGACTAAACAGCAATAATAAGAAGCTTTGAGGGAGGTCAGCCCTCTCCCCATCCCAGCACTAGAACAATCCCTAGAGCAGAGCCTCCCAAATCTGCCTGGTGAGCAGAATCATCACCCAGTGCTTTTATTATTATTTTAACATTTGTTTAAAAAGATTTTTCATTTGGCTGTATTGGGTCTTAGTTGTGGCATGAGGGATCTTTAGTTGCAACATGTGGGATCTAGTTCCCTGACCAGGGATCAAACCCAGGCCCCTGCACTGGGAGTGTGGTGTCTTAGCCACTGGATCACCAGGGAAGTCCCCACCCAGTGCTTTTAAATCACAGATTTCAACCCTGCTCTAGAGATTCTGGTTTGGTAGGTCTAGGTGGGGACAGAGGATAAGATGGTTGGATGGCATTGCTGACTCGATGGATATGAGTTTGAGCAAACTCAGGGAGATAGTGAAGGACAGGGAAGCCTGGCATGCTGCTGTCCATGGGGTCGCAAAGAGTCAGACACGACTGAGCGAATGAACAAGTGGGGCCCGCCGTGTGTAATTTTCAGAAACTCCTCGTGTGCCCCTCATGGTCAGCCAGCACCAGGAACCATCGCTCAAGAACGGCTGACAGGTGGACCATCAATCCTGGTTTCACATCCATCTCTACAGTGGGGGACTCACTACCTCCTGAGATAACCACCCTCTTTCAGCCAGTCTCTGGAAATGTGCCTTGACTCTAAAATGCTTGAAATGATCAGCTACTTGTATCTAAAACCCCATATTTATAGGTAAAATAAAAAGTCATTTAATGAGTAGATTAAATCAGGCTCCAATTTTTAACAACTTCTCGGGTATTTATGAATAGGTGGAATCACAGCTTATGTGGAACACCTTTATGCAGCTATTTGAAAATATCTGACTATAGCTTGTGGTCTAAATCTCTGTTCCTAGCTGCGTCATTTGCAAAGCCTCTTTTTAATGATTCTACAGCCATTATTCAATCAATACCACTGTACTCTGTTCAAAACCTTGAACTATGACTTCCATTAAGGAAGCTTTTTTTGGGGCACAGTCATCTCCGCTGATGAATAATAAATAAATGCCGAGCACCCATCTGTAAGAAAGCTCGGGCTCCCATCTTGAAACCAGATTTCTGACATCAGAGTGGGCCTCTGCGCCAGCCACATGGAGAAGCTGAGTGTGGTGTTTATGACGGTAGGCGTGAGTTCCTGTTCTTTGGGGCTAGGCCCTTCAGAGAAGACTCCCCAAAGGTGGTGGTGTGTCCCCAAGACCTGAAGGACCATAGGAGGCTCCCCTGTAAATAGGAGCAGACAAGTCTTCAAGACAGAGAAAAACCAGAAAGGTGGGGTAGAATAGGTTGAAACATCCTAGCTGTGGTCTGCGGAACTATGATGTAAAAACTGCGTGGTTTATGAGGTACGTCCAAGCACTTTGAGACTCAGAGCCTTTTCTCAAGTTCCTCCCAGAGTCCTGGTGTCTACGGCTCCCCCAGAACCTCCCTCCGAGCAGTGCTGCTGTTTTGTGACCCACATGAGCGTCCAGGGGATGGGCAGCCTGCGGACCCATTTCTGGCATTTCAGAGACTTGGCCACTGGAATGGTTCAGTTCAGTTCAGTCACTTAGTCATATCTGACTCTTTGCGACCCCATGGACTGCAGCACGCCAGGCTTCCCTGTCCATCACCAATTCCCGGAGCTTGCTCAAACTCATGTCCATCGAGTCGGTGATGCCATCCAACAACCTCATCCTCCATTGTCCCCTTCTCCTTCTGCCTTCAATCTTTCGCAGCATCAGGGTCTTTTCCAATGAGTCAGTTACTATGGCATTAGGTGGCCATAATAGAGTGTGTTCCAGGGATCTGCTCTATGATAGGCATCTGTGTATAAAAAGCATGTGATCATGTGATTTTGGCCCCAAGTGTTCAGTGTGGCCTCCTTGTCTCTCCTGCTGGACTAGGGCCCAGTAATAACAGAGCAGCGTCCACCCCCTAGAAACTACTTCCAGGCTCCTGGAGGTGTCTCCCTCATCCTCCCTGTTCCCATACTCTCTGGGATGACTGTCTTTAGTGCGTTTATTGTTCGCAGCCAGCAAGGCCTTATGATAACGTGAGGCTTTGGAAGCCCAGCAGTGCCAAGACTTGTCTCTGTGACTATCCTCTGATAACGTAGAGAGAGAAATGCAAGTCCCTGGCATCAGTAGTTGGCCAACTTCCAGAGCCAAAGCTGAATTAGAAACTCATTAAATACTTCGAGCCAGTTAGGCTGGCCGGGCTGTGCAGAGGAGGGGAAGGGGCGGGCATCTTTGTTGGCAAATGGCAGGCTGTGAGCAGGGCAGGGCGGTCCAGGAACCGAGACAAAACAGGGCCGACTTGTCTGTCACACAGACGTGCTTGTGAATTTGCTGGTTTGGTACAGACACATAATGTATGCTAATTACTGTATTTCCTTTTTTTTTTTTTTTTTCCACGGGAAATGCTCAGTTGGAAAGCTTTGAAACCAAAGAGGCAATGCAGAAATGCCCAAATGTAGACATTACATAAAGGAGAGGAGGAACAAAGGGAAACAGGGATCTGAATTTACAAAATGGCTCAGCATTCTGCTCTCTCAGCACCACCCTCTTCCTTCAACCTGATGGAGAAGAACACAGACTGCCTGTGTGTGATGTCCTTGGCAGCATCTTTCCCAGAGCTTGAAATCTGTTAGATGGAAAGAATATATAGTTAGCAAGATGAGACTCTGGAATAGTTCTTGTAGCTTCCAGCAAATGTGAATAAGTAAGTGTGAGCCGGTTCTCTCTCTCTGACTTCAAGGCACCTCTCTGTAGACCACAAGACTCAGGTGTTAACTGAGGAGGGCCTGTGACTGAGCTCACTTAAATAATTATCCATTAGTAGGAAAGACTCTCTCAGTATCTTTTTCCACATGTCAAACCTTGTAACTCTGGTGTTGCATTAGATACCCTTGGGTGATGGTTATTCATTAAATCAAGCAAGAACAAACCAACATAATAAAATAATGGTTTTTCTAATGAAGCTTATCAGAGTGCACAGACGTTTTACATTGAAAAAAAATAGACTAGGGAAGAGAAATATATTTTCTTCATCAGGGACATCAAAATCCCAAGGGTTGAAGTACTGATAAGTATTACCCCAATAATCCTTAATTTATTATTATAAAAAGATATAATTTATTCTTTAGTTTTGGAAACATGAGACGTTTAGGAAATTTCATAATGAATTGATTGCTCCGATGACAAGGCAATGTCGATATTTTCCAGAACAGATTAGAAAACACATTAAAGCATCATATTTATCCTTTAAGGATTGTAAGAAAGAAGTGACATAAATTTAAGCTTTTTTTTCAGATGTTTTAAGCTTCCTATAAGGCTTTTTGTCCCAAGAGCAAACATTTAGCCACACTGCACAGAAGGTACTGGATACATAGTTGAGTGCCAGGTCGGGAGGGGAAATCCTCTTCTGGCCCATCTCCCCCTCCCCAGGTCCTGGTTGTCTGAGGGCAGATTCCTGTCGCAAGTCTAAATGTAAGAGAAAGAGCCTCCTCTTCATCTGGGGCTGTATCTAGCCTGAATGCAGCTAGGAACCTGCTTCTAGAGCCGCCTCCACACGCTGATCCAGAAGAGTTTTCTCGGAAAGAGGGAAGACACCCAGCGGATCCTGGTACCTCTTCTAGAAAAAGTTCAGGCTTAGAGGGAGGGTATCTGGTCTGCCCGGAGGCTGGATGAACAGCGGTCTCTTCTTCAGTGTGGTTGGCAGAAGAACTGGGCAGATTGCAGTAAACCCACTGGCCTTTGCTCTCCATGTAGGACCAGCCTTGTACTGAAGATTCTGGAACCTGAGTTGTGGGAGGGCCGGGAACCTTCACGTGCGCCGTTCAGCCCCTGCTCACGACCAGCACACTCCAGCCTCACACTTAGGAGTCTGGGGAGCCCGATTCCGTCCCTTCTCCAAGAGGGCCTTACTTGTTGGCACTTTTCACTAGGGTCAAAACATACTCCCAACTTATAGTATTTTATCTGTGAAAGGACAAAGAGTAGTGCATTCTAAGAACTTTGCTTAGTATACGCATGGAAATTACATATATTCCATGGGTATAAATACATTAAAATTATCCAGTAGAGAATACTACAAGATAGGAATGTAGAAGGTGATTTTTATGCATGCTAATTTTCTTATGAGAACCTGTTACTTCTCACCAAAATTAAAATCTGGAGATTTTCTTAAGAGCAAGTTTTCTCAAAGTCCCCAGTTTACCTGACTTCCTCTTTGAACTTATTCTCAACTGGAATTTCAGTCTTTCTTAAAAGATGATCGAAGAGGGTAGAACTGCTTTACTGACTACCTGTTGGAGTCACTTCTGCATTATAAAGTTTGGACTGTTTTTCAGGAGAGCTGCCTTTACTGTTTCAGAATACATTTAACAATGCCTCAAAAATGCCCCTTAGCCAGATTTAATTGAGTCATGTCAAAAACAAATCTCTGCTAAGTAAATATTTAATTATATGGCCCTGAATTTACTCCTTGTTTGCTGTGTTAAATTTTTCTGAAGTCCACAGATGTAGTCATTCACCTTCAGTCTCCTCCCGAAGGTCAAGTGTGGTTTGGGGACATGCTGTGGTATCCCATTGATGGTGACCTTGTGAAGACTTAGTAGATGAGTAGAGAATCAAGGTGAAATCTTCACGGTGAAATCGTCCCAGTGATCCCCTATTTTAATTATTTAAGGAATCATAAGAGGGTGGCTGAAAGACCTGAGGCAAAATTGAGTGCACTTGTGAAAAATACAGACACGAGCAACTTCTGACCTCCTGCTGCTGCCTGTTGGAACAACACACCAGAGTAGAGGGGATAACGTGGGAGGGGTCTGGAAAGACTTGCCCCTCTCACTTAGAGTGAGAAAAGGAACAAACCAAGGGTCACACGGGAGCCCAGGTGTCGGCCTGGGGCCATTTGGCCGAGCATGATAAGGACTCAAAGCTCAGCAAAGGTCTTGGAATCCCGGCTAGGGTCCACAGGTCTAAAGACCTTTGCAAGTGGAAAGAGTGTGCTCTGGAGTCAGTGACGTGTAAGCAGGGCATCTGAGGGAGAGAAGCCGAGGACCAGGACATGGAACCTTCCTGGCCTGGCCCAGCAGACCGGGCACGTAACTGAGCGGAGAGCAGGAAGGCAGAGCAGTGTCAGAGCTCTGGTCCCGGGGTGCTGAGCATCGCCCTGCAGCCCCAGGGGAGGGAAGACCCAGGTCAGTCAGAAGTGGGCGGACGTCTCCCTGGGCAGCTTCTGAGTGAGGCAGTCAGTGTATACATAAACAGAACTAATGCAAACAACAAAATTACAGCTCCCTTGGGTTGGGCTGAGACTTTATACCCCTAACAGATACGACCAGCGTTGCTCATAGCAGCTGCAACACACAACAGCGTCCCCACCTTCCCGTTGCACATGGTGGCCACTGAGGCACCCCTTCAGCTCAGACCAGATCTCAGGTCCCTTGAGCCTCAGACGTCCAGGTCAGGACCTCAGAAGTCCCTTCCTGGCTGATCACCAAGCTGGTTGCTGCCCCCAGCCTGACTCTGCCACTGCAGATAGCATTGCCCCCTTGGGACGTTGCTGGGAAAAACTCAGCTCTCGCTGTTTCTCTCTGATGTATGGCTAAGAGCTTCCAAGGGATTAGTGATTATTAGGTAGTAGGTGTGGTTATCTCAGCTACTTGTAGTTTTCTTCTTCTGTTTCCTTTCCAATAGCTAGTAATCCAAAGGACTGATTTGATTTTCATTTTTAAGGCAGCTGGCTTTCAGGTTGAGTCCTGTGATGATTTGGTTCTGAACAGTAACAGGAGAGGGTGAGAGGTCAACCATTTTCCTGGATTTGATCAATGGCAGGAGTTTGATGGCAAATTAAATGCCAGATAAAACTGTCAAATAATTCTGAGAATCGATGCTTCATGGGAAAAGTTGTTTGAACCTTTAATGATCACATTGACTCCCAAGAGAAATAATTCTAGAGTCTTCTCAGACCTTAGGATAGTAATACATAAAAACAATGTGAGGATGATTTAAAATAAGGTCACTTATGTTGTTATTGATCGATAGCATATTCAGCATCTGCACTGTCTTTGTTTCTCAAGGGACCACGTAACCATCAGAATCATCTGAGAGATTGCATTAGAGTCCCAGGCTCCACCCATGCCTCCTGCATCAGACTGCCTGAGTGTGGGCCCTGCAGATCTGCATTTCATTAAGCGTCTCCGGTGACTGTGAGGAATATTAGATTCTGAGAACTGTCAACCTACAGGCGCATGTCCCCCAGACAGAAAATAAAGCCATGCCCACCAACCAGGCCGAGTATCATGGCAGTGGATACGTAGTGTGTTTTGGGTTGAATTTGTAGAACAGGTGTTAGGTACTACTGGATTATTTTAACATCTCTGGAATATTCTGCCCTGACTCTCCTTTGTGTGGGGGTGGTTGGAGTTTGCAAAGCAGGACAGCACTGCGGTTACAGGTCCCATCGGGGGCGGGGGTGATGGCCAGCCGGAAGTCAGCAGCACCACCACTTCACTCGGGCTTTTCTCCATCACCTTCACCAGCTCTTTCCTGATTTTACCTGCCCTGTAAATAGTCACATTTCCCAGGACTGCTTTCAGAAAAAGGCTCTTTCTGTGTTCTTCCAGAGCATCACTCAAAATAGTGCATCACTGATGCCTCCCAGATCTGTGCTTCTGACCTATGGCTCTAGCATCAGATCCGCATTTCTGCTTCTCCGTTGGACAGAGCCACCTGACTCTCCCACGGGAGAGACCTCAAACTCAGCATACCTCAAGTCTAACTCAATGTCTTCTGTCTTCCCTCCTGACTCTTAAAATGGCTTTTGGCTAAGACCCTAGGCTCACTAACTGCCCAGGTTTCCACCCTTCATTAATACTCCCTTGGGTTATTACATAAATGCCTTGTGCCTCATTTTTCTCATCTGTAAAATGGGAGTAATGACTTCCTCCCAGGGTTCATGTGCAGATTAAATGCGATAACCGCACATAAATAACTTAGGTCAGGGCTGGACCCAGGGCGGGTATTCAATATATCTTAGCCATTTTTTTTTTTTTTTGATAATTAAAGAGGAGATTTTATTTTCCAATATACATGGACCATTTACAAAAAGTATTATACAAGGATCATAAACAAACACTGGATAAATTACAAAATTTAGCACAAAGATGGATGACATTTTCTGACCACAAAGAAACTATACTGCGTGCTTAGTCACATCAGTCATTTCCGACTGTCTGCGACCACATGGACCATGGCCCACCAGGCTCCTCTGTCCTTGGGATTCTCCAGGCAAGAATACTGGAGTGGGTTGCCATTTCCTTCTCCAGTGATTAAGTATGAAGTGAGTGAAGTGAAGTCGCTCAGTCGTGTCCGACTCTTTGCGACCCCATGGACCGTAGCCTACCAGGCTCCTCCGTCCATGGGATTTTCCAGGCAAGAGTACTGGAGTGGGTTGCCTTCTCCTTCTCCAATCTTAGCCATTTTTATCATTCATTCCTTTATCAAATATTGATAGAGCTCCTGCTGTGTATCAGACACTACTCCTGACTTGCATTTCCCAAATTAAACACTGTCAAAACTCAAAGTCTCCCCATTAAACTCTTTTCCCTTCAGGGTAGGTCTCATTCATGTTTTAATCTCAATGCTAGTTTCTGGAGTTAGCACTAATTTGCCCAAATTGAACTTTAGAAAGGTGTGTTCTCTAAGTAATTCACATTGTCTTAAACAGGGAATAGAACATCTCTTACAAAGGAAAGAAAAGAACCAGTGAGATTAAAAAATATTCTCCAAAACCTCCTCTGATCTCAAGAAAGTGAGGTCTAGTTGTTGAACCATAGAAAAGTGTCATTTAGTTAAGAAGTAGCTGATATTAGCTATCTTACAGTTGAACCTAATTCTTGGTAGGGTATCTGGCACATGACAGGTATCCCTGAATACAAAAATAATTCCGAAGCCTAGATCTAAAATTCTGGGAATATTCTACAATATACAAAGGACAATGTATCTTAGATAAACCTTTTTTTTTAAACAGTAAGGTTTCAGACCTTGTAAACCCCCAGAAAAATCTGGAAAGCACTGGGAGGCATTGACAGGAATGGGGATCAGGATTAGACAGGCCAGACTGAAAGCTTCGTTCAACAGCTTATTTTATTTCTGTGATGCTGGATACGATAGCTAACTCTTATTAAACAATTTACTTCATCAACTTCAATTTCCTAATCTGTAAGAAAAGGAATAATTAAAACAGTTGATCTTTGTGATTGGGGTCGCGAAGTGTCAGACATGACTGAGCGAATGAACTGAACTGATCTTTGTGATGGCTCAAATTAAAAGATTTTATAAGCCATGAACTGCATCACAGTAAAAGGGAGTGTTAGTATTTCAGCATCTACCGCACACACCAGCTAGAATAACTGTCTGCAGTATGCAGAGGAATTGCCTTTGGCTGCTGTAGGAACACATCAGTCACCTATGATATTTGGCTGTGGGGCTGAGGCTCAGCTTTCTCTCCTCTAGAGGGAGGGGTAGGTGGAACATCACCAGGACTCCTTCAGTCCCCTCCGTTCTGTGAGATGAGGACATTTTGGTTCCTTCTGCCATAGGACTGGCAAATTCTCAAGGCTCATGAGTAGGAGGTTTTCTCTTTGACTCCTTACATCTTCCTGGTGGATGGTAAAGAATCTGCTTGCCATGCGGGAGACCTGGGTTCAATCCCTGGGTTGGGAAGATCCCCTGGAGGAGGGCATGGCAGCCCACACCAGTATTTCCTGCCTGGAGAATCCCCATGGGCAGAGGAGCCTGGCGGGCTGCAGTCCCTGGGGTCACAAAGAGTTGGACAGTCTGAGCAACTAAGCACGGCACACAGCCTGGCCTCTTAGAGGCAGAAGGGACTCCTGTCTCATGCGTGAGGAGCATATGCATTTTTCTCATCTGCAGCAGGTTGTGTTGAGAACAGGGTGCTCAAACCTCCAACCTTGTAGCCCAGAGCTGCTGCTGCTGCTGCTAAGTCACATCAGCCGTGTCTGACTCTGTGTGACCCCATAGACGGCAGCCCACCAGGCTCGCCCGTCCCTGGGATTCTCCAGGCAAGAACACTGGAGTGGGCTGCCATTTCCTTCTCCAGTGCATGAAAGTGAAAAGTGAGAGTGAAGTCGCTCAGTCGTGTCTGACTCTTAGCGACCCCATGGACTGCAGCCCACCAGGCTCCTCGTCCATGGGATTTTCCAGGCAAGAGTACTGGAGTGGGTTGCCATTGCCTTCTCCGGTAGCCCAGAGAACCGGGTCCATAGGCTTGGCACATCTTCCTCAAGGTTTAAATGTGCAAACATGAGGAAAGCACTTTGCAATGGTAGAATGTTAGGTAGGTTTGATCTCTGGAGTTGGCGCCCCCAACAGGTTACTACATTGCCCTTCACGAAGTGTGCTTTTTTAAAAAAAATCTGTAGAATCTCTACTTTGTGAAGAAACAACCGTCAGGTTATCTTATCACCCTCAGCTGGTGGCAATATTGGGCACTCCTGTTTTCTCTGTGGATGTTCTCCAGGAAGCCAGCATCTCTCTTTTTTTTTATTAACTTATTTTAATTGGCATCTCTCTCTTTTTTTTATTAATTTAAATTGGAGGCTAATACTTTACAATATTATTATTTTAATTGGCATCTCTTTTTATTAATTTTAATTGGAGGCTAATTACAGTATTATAGTGGTTTTTCATCAACACCATCTCTAAGATTTATTTCTACTTCTTTTAGCTGGAGCATAAAGTAGAGAAAAAGAAAAAGTAGACAAATGCCTTTCTTCCACTTCTAAGCCTAGGTAGCCAGGATTCTCATCTCTTTGGCTTGAGACCTTTTAGAAAAGGGAGTGGGGAAAGGGAAGATTACCAAGGAGAACGGGATTGGGTAGAAGAAAACCTCGAAAGGGGGATTTAGAAAAAGGGTACACTGAGACCCTGCAGAAGGAATCGGACCTGTCGTCCCTGGTGCCCCGTTTCCCCACAAGCTGTGCTCCTAGTGTGAGCAGCTGGGACAGGATGGGGTGGAAATGCAAAAGAAGGCTCCCCTTGTCCCCAGGAGCAAGGGTGTACACATCTTTGTGTGGTGAACATATCTGGGGTGTGAGAACCTTGGCAATCTGGGCAGTTTGGGTTGTTTGCTTTTCTGGGCATTTAAAGGACAGAGAAACATACAACAGAAGATGGCAGAGAACCCAAGAGAATGATGGCATGGAAGGACCGGCAGACATAAGGAAAACCAAATGACAACAAAAAAGAACAGTTCAGCCCAGGAAATGTGGAGAAAAACAGGAATAGACTCACATTCTGTAATAACTGAATTCTCTGTAATGTAAAAGATATCTAAGGTTCTGCAAAAGAAAAGCTCCCAAGTAATGATTAACTTATTTTAATTTTAATATTTATGAAGTCTCCTGAACTCTTATTTATAATGGAATTAAAAAGACACTGAAAACTTAGAGAGTGACACGACACTCAGGAGCATATATCAGCGTCGAAACAAATGCAGAAACAAAACAAATTTATTTCCAACAGAAAAGAAAGGCCATTTCCAGGAATATCAGGGAGAAGGTGGGAGAGAACTGGGCTCCCATTGTTCAGAGGAAACAAAGAGGGGATTGGCCTGGGGCTGTGTGTGGGAGCCAGCGTGCCCTCTGCAGGGCGAGCGGGCGGGCACTGGCTGGCCAAGGGCTGACCCAGGCTCCCTGTTTACCTCTCACAAACCAGTCTTGGCATCGCAACTTGAAAACCTTTATTTTGGACGAGGTGGATTGGGAAAAGAGGGAGGAGGGGACTGTGTCGCAGCCTTGGCTGTGAGTGGCAGCACAGCGTGCGACGCGGGTCCCAGGCCTGCTCGCCGGTACCGTCTGTGAGGCCGTGGGCAAGTCATGAGACCTTGAATGTTTGGTCCATCAAGAGGGGAACAGGGGTCTGCTCCCATCACTTCAGAGGACAAGGCGGGAACTCTGAAGCTCTCTACACCAGAAGGGCTTACTGCTGTGTTCTCGTGATGGGCTCTCTGCTGATCAGAGTGGAATGTTCTCGCTTCCACGAATCTGCCTTAACTTAGGTATGTCTATTGATCCAGGTGGGCTAGCATGAAGCACATGGAAGGTGCTCCCACACGTGTGTGACCTGAAAACCAGCTGGCAGGGTTGGGTCACGCCCCTGCTGTCTTTGCCTCCTCCTTCCCTGTTGCCTCTGGGACAGACACACCCAGCCTTGAAAGAGTCCTCTTCCCAGCCCCAGGCTGAGAGCTGAAGAGCAAAGATGAGAAAGACAAGGGTTGATTTGGATGTGTGAGGGCGCCTGTCCGGAGTTTTACTGCCTGGGGAAGGGGGGTGTGTGTGTGGGTCTCCCTGATGGCCGGTGCTCTGCGGTCTGCCCTGACGCTGTGGATCTTTGGGGACTGTGGAATCAGGAGATACAGAGTCACCTCCTAGCACCGTGTTTTAAGGGTGTCTCAGTGGCAGGGGGCACTTCCCTGGTGGCTTAGAGGGTAAGGAATCCACTTGCAGTGCAGAGACCCGGGTTTGATCCCTGGGTGGGGACGATCCCCTGGAGAAGGGAATGGCAACCCACTCCAGTATTCTTGCCTGGAGAAGTCCATGGACAGAGGAGCCTGGCGGGTTATAGTCCATGGGGTTGCAAAGAGTCGGACAGTGGCAGGGGTGAAGGGCTGAGTTGTCCAGCCTGCCTCGTGGTCACGCTCCCCCAAGGTGATTTCTTGTTGCAGCGAACCAGGAGAGGCTTCTGTTAGGTATGGTCCTGGGTCTCCTCCCAAATCCTCCCCCGAGTCCTCCTATGGGCACCCCCTTGAGAGGCACCATTTCTCATGGCCTTGCGGAAGGGCCGGTACCAGAAACCCAAGAGTCCGTTCTGGTTTTCCCCAGGGCCAGGAGTTGGAGGACTTTGCGGGTGGAGGACCCTTCTCCTGGCCCGTCTGTATCAGTGATGCACGGCCCTCCTCATCACCCACTCCTTACTGAAAGGGTACCCAAGCAGTCTTGATTCTTCACACCCATTTCTTGGTTATGTTTGCATATGTTCATTTTCTCGGAAAAGCAAGTTGTCGGGATAAGGTTCTGCTTTGTGATCTTTAATGGAGATGGAAATGACAGAGTCATCCTCACGACATGCAGTTGTCATCCTCTTAGAGACAGTTTGAGAGGTTTCAGCATTGCGAGTTGTTACTTTGACAAGGGTTTCCCCCTCCCTCGGTGCTCCTGCAGCTCGGACCACACGCCATCCTTTGTGCTCGGCTGTTTCTTTAAGCAGCTGCTGAGACCGTTGCTGGTGTTGCTCTGGCGTCAGGGATGCTGCAGCCTCCTCAGCCACTGTTTTGGGGCCGACATTTGAGGTGTGTGGGAGAGAAGGGCCAGCTGTGTGCGGGCGAGAGGGCTCTTGGGTTTTATGGGGCTTGCTTATGGCTGTGCCTCAATAGATAGTACGTGTCTTTTTAAATTTAGCCATCGTCGGCCCTTTCTGAAACCAGGAGAGAGCCTGTGTGTGTGTGTGTGTGTGTGTGTGTGTGTGTGTGTGTGTGTGTGTGTCTGTGGAGACAAGACCCTATAAGCATCCTAAAAGTTATATACCTAGAAAATGATGTTTTGCTTTCAAAGATTTCAGCATCACCTGGATATAGTCAAACACAAACCACTGAAACAGCCCATCCTTAAAAGACATAGAGTTAATCAGTCAAAATTTCAGTAATTAAAAAAAGGCCCAGCAATAACTGAAACATACAGGCTTGCTGAGTTTCAGCGAGCCTTTGGGAGCACGCAGACAAAAGTCCCGTTGTGTGTGAGGGCCCTGCAGCTTCGGGGCTCCCTGGGCCTTCCTCTTTTGATTCCAAGGTGGAGCAGACCCCTTTTTGTCACATAACAGCCCCTCCCTGCCACCCAGGATGCAGCCTTCACAATTGCCCTGCGTTTCGTAGGGGAGCCCTCAAAGACTTTTCCTTTTCACAGTAATAAGTGACCCCATCAGTCCATCTCCAACGCTTGCTTTTGCTTCCCCGAGACGAGGGCTGAGGTGACCTGACCATCCATCCGGGCCCCTGACGGTCTCCCTGTGAACCGCTGCTGGAGAATGCGGCTCGGGGGCCGAAAGAGGCTGCCACTCTGCTGTCTGTCTTTCCTGGGAACTTCTTTTCTGAAGCGGCTCAATGAGACCTTTGCAGGCGAGGGTGGTGGCCTCTCCTTCAGAATGCCTGGCCCGTTTCCCAGGGTGAAACACTCCCCAAATATGCAACTTTGTGAGCGGCCCAGCAGCCTAAGCCCAGAGCTGCCTGCCGCCAGGAGAGCTGGCATGGGGTGGGGGCACGGCACGGGCCCCTCGTGCAGGCCCAGGGTTCGCCAGATGCCAGGAAGGCCCGGCCCCCGGTTACGTCGTCGGTCTGGGGCGAGAAACTGGCCAACAGTTGGCCGTGATGAGAGCTTGAAGCTTTCTCTCTCTAAATCCCCTCCTTCGTTCAAATCTGATCCTATAAAAAGGCTTTTGTTGAAGAAGCAGCCATGGCATCTTGGTGCATGTCTGTGTCATTGCTGTCAGTATTTCCAAAGATGGGCAGAAAAAACGTCTTTGGTTGAATTCCTGAGCCAACAGGCCCCCAGACTGACTTGGACCGATAGAGGTAAATGGCAGCTGTCACATGGCATTTGTTTTGTTTGCAAGTGATGAAGCCAACGAGGAGAGGAACTTCTTGAGGATGGTAAGAACCTGCTTCCGGGGAGCTCAGCATCAGGTCCTCACGGCGTGTTTGGGGAAGGGGTTGGCGCTGGGCTGTGCCTGGACCTGCCCTGGGAAGGGCGTGCTCAGCAGGGTCTGGGTATTGTGTAGATTGCTTAGGCGAGAGAGGAGTTCTGGAGAGGGAGCTGATTCTGGGTGCCTTGCTCGATCTGCTTTTATGGGCTCCTGCAGAACAGAGCCATGGCCACTCTCCTACCCTGGCAACACGCTCTCTGAGGCTTTGGGTGCAGAAAAGAGTCAAAAGTCTGATCAAGGAGATGAACACTCACTTCTCCTTAGTCTTAAGTTTTTGCCTAGTTTTATCTCCACTTAAGTGTCCCTAAAGCTCCTGAAGTCTTTGTTTCAAGGAGGCCACTGATGGAAGGACCTGGAAAAAGGAGGGTTTTTTATGTTTTTCTGGTTGTCATTTTATGATTTGTGTGTTCAGTTTGATGTTTTTTTGCTTTAGCTTGAAATGCACATGCTTGTCAAAAGCAAAAACTAAGCCAGAAAGCCATGTCCAGAAAATTACAGACTTGAGCATTCGTGATAAACAAATGTTCTTTCCCATGGCTTAATTGAATTATTTTTTTTGAGGCTCAGTCCTTCACCTGTTCAAACTGTGTGACATTGTTTCTTCATGTTCATGCATTTGAGTGAAATATCATATACTTTTCCTTAACTTTACCCTCTTTTTTTGTGGGTGTTCTGTCTTTGCCCTTTCCCCCCTTCTTTTGGCCAATATTCTTCTCCTAATGCTTTTTGAAGGCTTGCTTCTTTCAGCACATCTCTGATTTTATTCCTCTGGATCTTCCCCTTGGCACTGAATGCCAAGCTCTCCCCTGGCATTCAATGTCTGTGCCATGTCTGTTCTTCCAAACCCTCATCCGCAGCACAGTGAAGCGGTGGACTCTGTAGCCTAGATGCAGGGCTCGGCTTGACCACGTCTTAGTTCTGTGACTTAGGGCTAGTTCTATAGGCTTCATTGTCCTCAACAGTACAAGGAGATAAGCGTGGTACCTATGTCACAGAGCTCGTCTGAGGACTAAATGAGTTCGTACTTGTGAAGTGCTTGAGACAGTGCCTGACACCATTATTGTTTAGTTTGGGCTTCTTCCATTTCTAATGTGGGGTCTACTGGTAAATATTAGCTGTTAGCAATGATAAGACCATGGAGGAGGATGGACTTGTCAGCGTGATGGTGCTAAGTATTTCAACATGTTCTGTTTCTGTAGTACTTCTGGTATTTGATGATATAAAGCAAAAAAGCCCTGACTAAAGCTGCTTTCCATTTTTCTTAACCTCTTTGTTGAGATTCAATTCATACACCATACAATTCACCCCTTTAAAGTGTGTTCTTCAATGGTTTTGATACACTGCATTATTTTTTAAGAATTTCTGGTAAAATATATAAAAAATATAAAATATGTCATTTTATCCATTTCTAGATGGCATTAATTACATTCACAGTGTTATGCAATACCATTGCTATTCCCCAAACTTTTTCATCACCCCAAAGAGACACGTGTACCCATTAAGCAGTAACTCCCCATCCCCCACCTCCTCTGGTAATCTCTGATTTTCTGACTCTGTGAATTAGCCTGTTCTAAGTAGTTCATGTAAATGGAATCATACAGTTATCTGTCCTTTAGTGTCTGGCCTATGTCACTTGGCATAATGTTTTCAAGGTTCATATTGGTTCCACTATCAGAACTTTATTCCTTTTTATGGCCGAGTTATACTCCATTGAATGGAGAGACCATAATTTACTTATCCAGTCATCCATCGGTGGACACTTGCGTTGGCCCCACCTTTTGGCTATCTTGAATAAGGCTGCAATGAACATCGATATACAAATGCCTTTTCAAGTTCTTATTGGATTGGCCAAAAAGTTCATTTGGGATTTCCCATAAGGTGGTACAGAAAAATCCAAACAAACTTTTTGGCCAACCTAATACTTTCAATCCACTGAAAAATGGAACTGTTAGGCCATGCAGAAATTCTATTTTAGCTTTATGAAGAACGGTTGATGTTTCCCTGGAAAGCCGTTGCTCTTCGGTCATCTGTCTTGTATACTGTCCTCTGGTGTTTGTCTCCCTCAGATTCCATTCCAGCTCCTCCTGTCCCCAGGGTTTTGTTTTCCTCGCTTGTCTACCCTCCCAACCACATGTCTCCCAGCTGGCTGGCTGAGGGACACCCTTCTGCTCCGTCACCCACTGGCAGTGCATATAGCACCCACCCTGACCACACATCCACCTGATCCCTTTCATCTCATTGTCTGAGGAAGGACAGGCTTGTAGGAGGTCATCCGTAGGTCCCAGACCACCCCTGCTGGAGGGGATTTCAGCCACATGCTGTTCCTAAAACCTTTCAGATGTGGGGAGCCAGGGGTGTGGAGCCAAAAGTCCTGCAAGGATTTCAGCCCTTCTTAGACAGGCTCCTTCATTCTCCCATCACCTTGGTCTTATGTTCTCCATCCACTTTGCTTTTTTTTTGTCCACCCTGTCCAGAGGGAGAGTTGTTCTTCCATCTTTATTTGCTCACAGTTCCTGTAGTTTTCTAGGAGTGAATTAATGAATAAATACTGCAGCAGACTATAACCCGCCTCAGACAGCCATTCTGCTTGTTGGGCTAATTGTTAGCTTGGGTTTCTGGATGTCATTCATTTCACAGTAAGGCTCCTAATTAATCTCAGCACTGTTCTCACCAGAAGAAAGGCTGATATGGAGAAACATCCCCAATTACCATAAGAAAGGGGATGTGGAGAGCCCCGTTGAGTTTTCCTGGCATCCACCCCTTGTCTCAGATGAAACCCGCCCTTCACACACAGGCAGCCTGGCGATCAGGCCTGACAACTAGAGGGTTGTGAGAGCCGGCAGAGCCCCAGACCACACAGACCCAGCTCGGGAGGAGCCTGCCGTGGCTATACTCTTGTTTAGTGACACCCATTGTGTTTCCCAGGACAGTGGAGAATCCTGGTGCCCTGAGCGGCAATGCCTCTGCTGCCCCAGAGGCAGGCGGGGTGGTTTTAATCCGGAGAAAGCTAACGGTCTCTTCTGTCTGTGTTTCTGTGCCTGCAGGACAAAAGATCCTTCATCACCGAAGTGACGTTTTAGAAACAGTGGTCCTGATCAACCCCTCAGATGAAGCCGTCAGCACTGAGGTAAGCATGTGGATCTGTGGAGCCTCACACAGTGGACAGAGCCCCAGCTGATGAGAGGGGATGGGGCAGTTGGTGAAGAGGGATAAGGAGGGGGAGCAAGTTCTGGGTCCAGGGGTGCTTCTGTGGCCCTGGCCGGAGGCTGGTTCTCTGCATCAGCACCACCTGACACTGCCCCTTTCAATAAGGACAGCGTGGAGGACGCTGGCCAGACCGTAGGGTTCTGTAGAGGTGAGGGGTATGGAATGCTGGGGGTACCCAGAGAGAGTGCTGCTGCTATGGAGTCTGGCTGGGATGTCGCAGGGTGATTAGACGCAAGCCTTCAGGCTGAGACGGCTGTGACCCAAGTGTGGAGAGAAAAGGCTTCTCAGACGCAAGCTTTCTCAGCACATCCTGCCCAGCCCCTGGTCACGGTTGAAAGGCAGGATAGCACAGTGGTCAGGAATATGGGCTCTGCCGCCAGACTGCCTGGGTTCTACCACCCACTAGCAGGTAGCCTTGGGCAAGTTATTGACCATCTCTGTCTCAGTTTCTGTCTTTGTGAAATGCAGATGCTAATAGCGCTTGCATTTAGTGATGTGTCCAGACGTGTTGAGTGATCAGAACAGAGCATGGCACACGGCAACCAAAACATCAATGCTGGCCGTTCTTCTTATTGTTTTTATTGCCACCATATAAAACTTTTGCCAGAGAGAGTGACTGGCTATTTCAGAGCCTACTGTAAGATCAGAACTAGGCTAACACCAAGAATCTTTGGTCCCCAGGCCAGAGGAATTGATGCATCTCCATTTCCCAGTGTCTTTACTGCAATTTGGTACCTTTAGGGTTGAATTGCTTCTTGGATGTCAGAATAGCCACAGACCCAGGTGCCTCCACTATCCACGGCATTTCTTCTGCCCACACTGAGCATCTCTGTGACTGTAGATTGTTTTCTTTTTTTAAATTGAGATACAGTTCACACCCATAAAATCCATCCCTTTAAAGTATGCTGTTCATTGGGGTTTAGTTTATTCATAATATTGTGAAACTGTCATCAACATCTAATTCCTGAACATATCCACCACCCCCCAAAATCCCAAGCCCATTAGCAGTCACCATCCCCCCATAACCTCTGGCAACCACTAATCTACTTTTTACCTCTATGTATTTTCCTGTTCTGAATATTTCAGATTATGGAATCATACAATCTATGGCCCTTTGTGCTGGGTTTATTTAAGTTAATATAGTATTTTCCAGAGTCATCCACGTGTAGCCTATATCAGTACCTCATTCCCTTTTATGACAGAATACTATTCCAGTGTATGGGTACACAATGTTTATTTATCCATACATCAGTTGATGGACATTTGGGTTGTTTGCCCTTTGTGGCTGTTGTCACATAGCCTGCTTTGATCCCATGTCGTCTGCTCTGGTTGACCAGGACCTCTTTGACAATCCGTGAAGGTACAAGATTGAGGCAAATGATGCACTAGTGGTCTCCCTGGCTATTAGAATCAGGAAGTAGATACAACTTCGAAAAAAGCTGGAGGCTGAATATATGTACAGGCAGATCGCCTGGAATAGCTGTGAGAAATGGAGAAGGAAAAAATAAGGAATTTCTTTGCAGAACCCAGGCTCACCTGTGGAGCAGATGGGGCTGGAACAATGACTTTGGTACACGTGCACTTCCTTGGACTGTGGGGTTCGTGGGGACAGTGGGTCACGTCCTGTTTACTGTCCATTCCCTCCACCAGCGCCTCGCATGATGCCTGGCAGTCACTCTGTGCTGAACTGAGTCGGGCTTAGAACGCATAACCTGGTGTTTGGAGCGGTGATTCTGCTGAAGGACAGGCTGGCTCCCTTTCATTTAAAAGAACAGAGAGTCCTTTCGTGCAAACGGTTCACAAGTCTGTTTAAAAGATTCCCAATCAGGGTGGCCTTTTGTTTATGTTCAAGTTCAGTATCAGGCACCCTCCTGATGCCAGTGGAGACTGCTTTTGGAGCTGTGTGTCTTCTTGGCAGGAAGGGGGTCCTGTCCTGGCTGGGAGGGGCTGACTTGGGACCCTCCTTGGAGCCCTGTGATTCCCGAGGGAGCAGTTGGGGGACCTGCCCTGTACTTGGTGAGTCAGCCTGTGAGATGTTCGTGTCTCGCAGACTGCACGCTGCCAGCAGGCACAGCTGTGCAACGAACCATGGCCAGCTGTGCAGACTGCTTTGGAAAGACACGGAAACTGAGGGGAGAGCCAGCTACCGCTCCCGTCTCGGCTGTAGCCAGACTTGGAAGGGGCATTCATGGGCAGCTGGTGATCATAGTCGCTGGCTCTGTCCAACACCCCGGGCCGGTGTGAAGACCGGGAAGTGAGTGATTTTTGCTGGTTAGGAACCGGAGGCGCTCCAAGGGCCAGCCTGGTCCTGCGGGTGGGGGGCCAGTGCCCACCACGGCTCAGTGCTCCCCATGCTTCGTTTCAGGTGCGCTTAATGATCACGGACGCCGCCCGACACAAGCTGCTCGTGCTGACGGGGCAGTGCTTTGAGAATACCGGAGAGCTCATTCTCCAGTCCGGCTCTTTCTCCTTCCAGAACTTCATAGAGATTTTCACCGATCAAGAGGTAGGCTCCTGTCTGGGAGTATCCATGCTTTACAGTTGCTCGGTTATTGTTGTAGCCTTAGGCTGATCTTTGAAAGCATTTACGGGAGATAGGAGGAGGGGATGGGGTGTCCTACTCCTTTGAAATAAGCAAAGCCACGTGGTACAAGGTCCTGTGGCTCATCACCAGAGGAATTTAGAGCACTCATCTCTATAATTAATTGGAACCATTCTGATTGCCCGATGGAGGCGGGGGATGGAACAGTCATCATTTTACAGATGGCAGAGATGATGGAGGAACCTGGAATGACAGAGCCCACCAGAAGGCCCAGGTTGCCTGTTTTCTGAGAGAATACCCCAAAGATCTCTTTAGGGGGAGGATTTAACTGCCTTGGTCTCTTTTAGTGCTTGTAACTTACTTTTCTTGGTCAAATTTTTCTGATTTCTCTTACTTTTAATGCCTGGCCCCAGTATTTGAGCTTGGGCTGCTTGAGTAGCCCAAG
Source organism: Cervus elaphus (assembly GCF_910594005.1). NCBI lineage: Eukaryota > Metazoa > Chordata > Mammalia > Artiodactyla > Cervidae > Cervus > Cervus elaphus. The sequence goes on along the minus strand of NC_057839.1, from coordinate 12,789,884 downwards.
AAAGGAGGCAGGTAGGAAAATGGGGTGCATCCATAGGACACGTCCACGCCCGAAGAGAAAAAGGGTTAGAATAGTTGGACTGAAGCCTGATCATTAACACTTCTATTGAGTATATCTTACTCACGGTGATACATGATGAAGTACTGAAACCAACAGGATGATAGTATTATTTGGTCAAATCAAAGATTTTAATTTGGTTATTTCTGCTTGAGAATTTTATCTGGTTAGGAAACTTCTCTTTCCAAAATAATGCACCTCTGTCTCCTAGTTAGAGTGACAACTCGGGGCCGTCAGCATAGCCGCTTGGGGCTGCCCGTGGCTGATAGCAGACTTCTACAGGGAGAGGTCGAGGGACGTGCTGACAGGAGGAGTTACAGCATCTATTTAAAACCATCTTCCTGAGAACTTCCTGAGAGGGCGGCCTCTTAGTCTCGGGGGTGTTGGGAAAGGCCATCTGTCTTTCTGCATTTAATCTTCCTTGGCCCCGCAAATCACAGAGAGGCCTCTGTGTACTTTCCATCACTGGCAAGAGCTGTAAATAAACTGCCCAGCTTCATTAGGCTCACCTGGAGGCTTTTTGTAAAAAGACTGGTGGGATGACATCACTGTGTTGCTCCGCTCACTGGGGAGGAATAAAAAGGAACATTTTACTTGGCATTTGAAGCTCCGGCTTTCAGAAGCTGTGATGTCATCTGGGCCCCAAGGCAGATAGCCCAGGCTCTCCCCACAGCAAGGAAGGGCCCCGGGCGCCCTGAGCTGGTCCCACCGTTACCACCTCACAAGGGAGGCCTGTGCCCTGTGTCTCTGCAGAGCTGTCCCCTGTCTTCCTCCAGGGCTGCTGGAGTTCAGGCTGCGTGTCTTGATCGTCTTGTATCTGTGGTGCCCACACCTAGGAAAGGCCCGACACAACCTTGTTCCATGGCATTGAGATGCCCAATCCAGGGCATTAATTCTCACTCTACCCACTGCCTTGAGATGCGTGGATGAGCACCGTAACGTCAGAATCTTTTGCAGGATTGTGTCCCCAGGTTCATGTTGTGGATTTGTCTGGTAGCTAAGAGGTCACACACGCTGTCAGCACCTTGGCAGGAGAGAGGGCTGCAGAGGCCTGGAGCCAGCCCCGGGGCCCAGTCCCACGTGCAGGTGGGCCATTGCCTGGCTTCCCCATGTTGGGTTCAGCCCTGCACCCTCAGCTTGTTAATGTGCGCATGGGTGCCTCTCCTACATTCCTATTCCAGGTTAGTGTCTACCCCTGTCATAGGTTTGTCTTTTTGGCAGTAAAATAGAATTGAGGACATACGTAAAGGAAAGGGTTTGTCACTGCTGGAATTTTAAATCTGGAGGCATCACAACCCCCACCCATCTGGACCCCAAATGTCTTTAAATAAGGCACAGTGTTGTGAACATTGCTGCTTAACACACATGAAAAGATCGCTAGGATTTTCCCTTATAGACTAGGTCAGTGGTATTGGGGTGCTGTGGGAAGACAGGCAAAGGGAAATACATAGGGTTCAATTTACTTTCTTCCCCTTGTTCCAACCAGAGCACCTGGGCCTTTATCTTTTTTGCATTCTGGACTTTGGAGAAAGGATGCCATAGCCAAAGTGGACTGGAAACCATGGGACTAGGCCAATGGTTAGCGGCTTTTTAGAGCTCTGATCCTTATTGTTGCCTTGGGGAAAGGTTTTGAGGCCAGAATGACTCAGTAACTAACTGATCTTAAAGGCCGTTTGGTGTCTACTTTTGTTCCTTTTATTTAGTCCTTGAAACATACTAGTCACTCCAGAGAAACCAGAAACACAATTTGGCAAAAACAAAATGACACATTAAAAAAAAAAAAACCCAAGAATAGCTAAAAATAAATGGGCTGAATAACAGAATTATCGGTACATTTTAAGCTTCAGCTTTGGGGAGTCTTAGTCATTGGAGATCAACTAAAAAACCAGAACCTACAGATAGGATAGTCATCTGGCTAATCCATCCCTTCCCTCAAGCTGAGGCTGGTGAAGTCACCATCTCCTGGGGACATTTTTCAGTCTCTCTGTTGGGAAGTTTTTCCTTATATGTCTCATCCTATCTTCAAGGAAGGAATGTGATCCCTTTTCCACCTGACAGTGGCTTAGATCTTAGACGCCCTTTACTGCCAATTTTTTTCCCCCTGCAGGTTTATCATTCTCAGATCTACTCAGTGTTCTTCATAAACCAAGATATTAAAAGTCCTTACATTCTCTGACCACTGTCCACTGGTAGGAAGCAGGCACAGGGGTGGAGATGCGTGAAATTCAGGAGCTCAGCCTTGGCCATGTCTCAGTGCCTAGGCGTTACCAGACAATCACATGCAGGGTCCAGAGCTTGGGGGATGAGTGGGCTGGCGATGTTAACGTGGAAGCCACCAGCACGTTAGAAAGCAGATGACATAATCTAAAGGGAGAAATGTGTTAGCGGAGAAAGGGGCCCAGGTCTAGCATTCAGAGGCTGTGTCCAAGGAGAAGGAACCAGCAATTTTAATTTGTTTGTTTTTGGTCCAGTTTCTCTAAAACGTTATGACTCACTGGATACCAAACTTCTGGGGTCACTGACCAGGTTAGGATTGTGAGAGTTAGTGACTTCTATAGTTTTCAATATAATCTTCAATAAGTCTAAAAGTAACTTTTGACCATCACCATCCACCATTAAATGTTAATGAAGGAGGGCTCTGAGGAGCTCTATAATTAACATAATTTGGGGGGGGGCGCTCCTTTTAAGAAAAAGAAGAAAATTATTGATAAACAATTAAGTACAGGACTTTGGGAGGGGAGCAGACCACTGAGGAGACTTGAAATTTAAGCTTCTTTAAGCCTTATGATAAAGGCACTTCACTGTCAACTAAAATCTCTGAGTATTTTCTATGGATGTTGTTGATACACACCCCCTCTCCCAATCCTACTTTCCCAGCTGGTTTACTGGACTTTACATTTATCCCTTAGAATGCCTCTGTTAAGAGTTGACTTAGGCATCATCATTCCAATGTCAAGAGCTTTTCTAAATGTCTTAATTCTGCCATCCCACATTTCCAAGGCCTCCTGTTTTCATGCTATCCACAGATCTGATAAGCCTGCCTCCACCATTTTCATTCAGGTCATTACCAACAGGACCTAAATGAGCCCATCACAGACCCCTTTCCAGGCTGACACAAACCAGCAGCTATAAGTTCAGCTACTGTCACAATGTTCAGAGATCCTTTGAAACATCTTGCTAAATCCCAGAGATACGCTGTCTGTTGTATTTCCTCATTAGCCAAGCATATAATCTAATCAAAAGGAAATGTAGTTAGTAGGGTATGGTTTAGAAATTACATTCTTATTTCATTAATATTATCTGCATAGTCACTTCCTATATCTTCCTTCCTCTTCCAGTATGCCTGCACTTAATTAGAAAAGGCAATTAACAAAAAGGACTATCTTTACCCTGAGCAGTATTTCTTCCAGTACTGTCTCCCATCCATTTTTGTAAGAACAAGGTGGGGGGGGGGGGGTAGCAATCAGTATTCTTGAGAAGTACTCATGGGCTCTGGTCACTTCCCAAATGTCCACTTCAGGAGGAGAGCATGTACTGAAATTGGCCAAGTTCAGCACAGCTCAGCAAGCATCTACTGAACCTGATGGTATACTGGGGAAACAAAGATAAAGAGATACAGAGAGAAGATGTGTTTCCTCCTGTTCAGGAACTTCTGGTATAATGGGCTCTACTAGCTACCATTTACTATGATAATTTCCAGATTCTTTCAGAGAAGGCCTCAGTTTCCAAGTCTAAGACACATTCACAGGTTTTCTGGTCACTCCGCATGTTGCTGGCTCTTCTTCGTTGCTCTCATCTGTTCCTTGGTTGAGTGGGCACTTGTGACACCCAGTCTCTGCCCCTGAGGACCCCCTCTCTCCGGCATGTGTGCTGGCACGGGTCTGGAAGTCAGTTCTGGGGGCTGCTCCAAGGTCATAGTACTTACTCCTCTTCCTCCTTGATGGGCTGGGTTCTTGTCTTGTGCATAGCGCACTGTTGCTTCTCCAAAAGAAGTAGATTTTCTATCTCTGGGCACTGCTGACTTTCTTTTGTGCTTTCTCCTGTACATCACAATTTTCCATTCACCAGCCTCTTGGCTGTTTTTTTTTTTTTTCTCTTGGCTGTTTTTTAAGGCCCTTGACTTCCTAAGAATTCTGTGCAGCCTTGTTTTCTTTGGGAGTCATTTCCTTTGTTTCATAGGAGCTCTCTGGGTAGAGGTGAAAAGCCGAAGGGTACAGAGGTATTCCTTAAATCGTTTTACCTTCTCCTTGAGCTTGGTGATTACCTGCTTCACATAGAAAGAGCCAGTGACTGAATACCACCTATACACAGCTGGATCATATCTTTACCTGCCACACCTCTCAGCTGAATTTGATTTTAGCCACTCAGGCCCGGCTTGCTCTGAAAAAAATAGGAGTTAGAATGTAGCAGAACATCCCACCTTGGATTCAAACAGGAGCAAATGGGGGACAGATCTGGCTACTTGCTCATGTAATACCCAACTGCTCTAACCATCACGGTTTCAGAGTATCTGTATTTGCAGAAAGTCTGCTGGATGACCCACTCATGCTTTACATAGTGTGAACTGATGCCAGAACAAGTAGTTTTTTGTATCAATGTGCAGTCTATAACTTCCTGTCTACAAGGTGCAAAAAAAAGCCAGCAAACTTTGTTCTTCTCTACCTACCAAATTCTAAATATTGACACCATGTGCACTATATCTAAATTCTTTTAATGTGTCATCAGTCCTTTTAGCCAGGCCCAGTGGAATAAAAGAAAACATTTTATATCAGTGGTGAAATGACTCACCTAGCCTTCTCCTGTGATAGTTTATTACTTTTTAAAGGGCATTTTTGCATGGCAAGTACCCAGGGGTGCTGTGCAGAGTGTTTCATAACCACATAGGCACTGATCATCCAGACGGTCACTGGCCTTCGAAGCTGAGCAGAATTCTGAAGATCCCCTGCGGGGCAAGAACAGATGGTGGCGAGGTCTGAGGTGGGGGGGCAGGGGGCAGGGAGAAGGCAGAAGGGAATGGAAGGAGCAGTCAGGACAGAGGCTGTTAGCTTACCAGTATGGAAATATTTACCTACCAACACCTGACATTTGCCCTGTGTGCATCTGATGATCCTGTAATACCTAGTAATAGATGGAGGGGCTGGATCAGTGATGACAGTCACTTAAACCGGTTTTTTTTTTCTTTTTTTCTTATCATTTTTTTTAAAATCCCAGATTGGGGAATTACTGAGTACCACCCATCCTGCCAACAAAGCCAGCTTAACCCTTTTCTGTCCCGAAGAAGGGGACTGGAAAAACTCCAATCTTGACAGACACAATCTCCAAGACTTCATCAATATTAAACTCAACTCAGCATCTATATTGCCAGAAATGGAAGGACTTTCTGAGTTTACTGAGTATCTCTCGGAATCTGTGGAAGTCCCGTCTCCCTTTGACATCCTAGAACCCCCCACATCAGGTGGATTTCTAAAGCTCTCCAAGCCCTGCTGTTACATTTTTCCAGGAGGGAGGGGTGATTCTGCACTGTTTGCAGTGAATGGATTCAATATGCTCATCAACGGAGGCTCCGAAAGAAAATCCTGCTTTTGGAAGCTCATCCGACACTTGGACCGAGTGGACTCCATCCTGCTCACCCACATTGGGGACGACAATTTGCCTGGAATAAACAGCATGCTCCAACGGAAAATTGCAGAGCTGGAGGAGGAACAGTCCCAGGGCTCCACCACCAATAGTGACTGGATGAAAAACCTCATCTCTCCCGACTTAGGGGTTGTATTTCTCAATGTACCTGAAAATCTGAAAAACCCAGAGCCAAACATCAAGATGAAGAGAAGCATAGAAGAAGCCTGCTTCACTCTCCAGTACCTAAACAAATTGTCCATGAAGCCAGAACCTCTGTTCAGAAGCGTAGGCAATACCATCGATCCTGTCATTCTTTTCCAAAAAATGGGAGTTGGTAAATTGGAGATGTATGTGCTTAACCCAGTCAAGAGCAGCAAGGAGATGCAGTATTTCATGCAGCAGTGGACTGGCACCAACAAAGACAAGGCCGAACTAATCCTGCCTAATGGTCAAGAAATAGACATCCCAATTTCCTACTTAACGTCAGTCTCATCTTTGATCGTGTGGCATCCAGCGAACCCTGCAGAGAAGATCATCCGAGTTCTCTTTCCTGGCAACAGCACCCAATACAATATCCTGGAAGGACTGGAAAAGCTCAAACATTTGGACTTCCTGAAACAGCCGCTGGCCACCCAGAAGGATCTCACGGGCCAGGTGGCCACCCCTGCTGTGAAACAAGTAAAGCTGAAACAGAGGGCTGATAGCCGCGAGAGTTTGAAACCAGCCGCAAAACCACTCCCTGGCAAAACTGTGCGAAAGGAGTCAAAAGAAGAAACCCCTGAAGTCACAAAAGGGCTGGAAAAAGCACCCAAGGTTGAAAGCAAAGAAAAGGTGACGGTGAAAAAAGACAAACCTGTGAAAACCGAGACCAAACCTCCAGTGACAGAAAAGGAGACGCCCAGCAAAGAAGAGCTGCCCCCGGCCAAAGCTGAGGGTGCCGAGAAGCAGGGCACAGATGTCAAACCCAAAGTCGCCAAGGAGAAGACAGTGAAGAAGGAGACAAAGCCAAAACCCGAAGAGAAGAAAGAGGAGAAGGAAAAGGAAAAGCCAAAGAAAGAAGTGGCTAAGAAGGAGGACAAAACACCCGTCAAGAAGGAGGAAAAACCAAAAAAGGAAGAGGTGAAAAAGGAAGTCAAAAAAGAAATCAAGAAAGAAGAGAAAAAAGAAATCAAAAAAGAGGTTAAGAAAGAAACCCCACTCAAGGAAGCCAAGAAGGAGGTGAAGAAGGAGGAAAAGAAAGAAATTAAAAAGGAGGAAAAGGAACCCAAAAAAGAAATTAAGAAACTTCCTAAAGACACAAAGAAATCACCTACTCCTGTATCTGAAGCAAAAAAACCGGCTGCATTAAAACCAAAAGTACCCAAGAAGGAAGAGCCTGTCAAGAAAGAGTCCGTGGCTGCTGGGAAGCCAAAGGAGAAGGGGAAGATTAAAGTGGTCAAGAAGGAAGGCAAGACTGCAGAGGCTGCGGCCGCAGCCCTTGGCACCGTGGCCGCCGCAGCAGCCGTGGCTGGGTTAGCAACCACCGGCCCCGCCAAAGAACTCGAGGCGGAGAGGTCCCTCATGTCCTCCCCCGAGGATCTGACCAAGGACTTTGAGGAGCTGAAGGCTGAAGAGGTCGACGTGGCGAAAGACATCAAGCCTCAGCTGGAGCTGATCGAGGATGAAGAGAAACTGAAGGAAACTGAGCCCGTCGAAGCCTATGTCATCCAGAAAGAGACCGAAGTCATCAAAGGCCCCGCCGAGTCCCCCGATGAGGGAATCACCACCACTGAAGGGGAGGGGGAGTGTGAGCAGACCCCCGAGGAGCTGGAGCCTGTTGAGAAGCAGGGGGTGGAGGACACCGAAAAATTTGAAGATGAGGGAGCAGGTTTCGAGGAGTCCTCTGAGACTGGAGACTATGAAGAGAAGGCAGAAACTGAAGAGGCGGAGGAACCGGAAGAGGATGCAGAGGACCACGTGCGTGTGAGCACCTCCAAGCACAGCCTGGCGGAAGAGGAGGAGAGTGCCAAGGCTGAGGCGGACGTGCACATCAAGGAGAAGAGGGAGTCTGTGGCCAGTGCTGACGACCGAGCCGAAGAAGACATGGACGAGGCCCTGGAGAAGGAAGAGGCCGAGCAGTCTGAGGAGGAGGGGGATGAGGAGGACAGAGCTGAGGACGCCAGAGAGGAAGACTACGAGCCCGAAAAGGCTGAAGCGGAAGACTACGTGATGGCTGTGGTGGACAAGGCTGCGGAGGCCAGCCGTACCGAGGACCAGTATGGGTTCCTCACCACGTCCCCCAAGCCAGTGGGAGCCCAGTCTCCCGTTCGAGAACCTGCCTCTTCCATTCACGATGAGACTTTACCTGGAGGCTCGGAGAGTGAGGCCACTGCCTCTGACGAGGAGAATCGGGAAGACCAGCCTGAAGAATTCACGGCCACCTCCGGCTACACCCAGTCTACCATTGAGATATCCAGTGAGCCCACCCCTATGGATGAGATGTCTACTCCACGAGACGTGATGAGTGACGAGACCAACAATGAAGAGACCGAATCCCCGTCTCAAGAATTTGTAAATATCACCAAATACGAGTCTTCATTGTATTCTCAGGAATATGCCAAACCTGCTGTGACATCTCTCAATGGACTTTCTGATGGGTCAAAAACAGATGCCACTGATGGGAGGGACTATAATGCTTCAGCCTCCACCATCTCACCACCCTCCTCCATGGAGGAAGACAAATTCAGCAGATCTGCTCTACGCGAGGCCTACTACTCTGAAGAGAAAGATGCCAGAGCTAGTGCCACGCTGGAGATCAAAGACACGGTCTCACCAGTTTTGGATGAAAAACTCAGTCCACCCAAGAGCCCATCCCTGAGCCCATCTCTGCCATCGCCCATAGAAAAGACCCCCCTGGGTGAACGTAGCGTGAACTTTTCCCTGACACCTAATGAGATTAAAGTCTCAGCAGAGGCAGAAGTTGTCCCAGTGTCTCCTGAGGTGACCCAGGAAGTAGTGGAAGAACACTGTGCCAGTCCTGAGGATAAGACCCTGGAAGTGGTGTCTCCATCTCAGTCTGTGACTGGCAGTGCTGGCCACACACCATACTACCAATCTCCAACTGAAGAGAAATCTAGTCACCTTCCCACAGAGGTCATTGAAAAACCAGCAGCAGTCCCAGTGAGCTTTGAATTCAGTGATGCCAAAGATGAAAGTGAAAGGGCTTCCATTAGCCCCATGGATGAACCTGTGCCTGACTCAGAATCTCCTATTGAAAAAGTTTTGTCTCCATTACGGAGCCCTCCCCTAATTGGATCCGAGTCTGCATATGAAAGTTTCCTAAGTGCAGATGACAGGGCTCCTGGCAGAGGTACCGAAAGCCCCTTTGAAGGAAAGGATGGAAAAGAAGCCTCTCCAGACCAAATAAGTCCAGTTTCTGACATGACTTCCACTGGTCTTTTCCAAGACAAACAGGAAGGGAAAAGCACAGATTTTATACCAATAAAGGAAGACTTTGGTCAAGAAAAGAAAACTGATGATGTTGAAGACATGAGTTCTCAAGCAGGACTGACCTTAGATGAAAGGAAGTTAGGAGGAGATGTTTCTCCTACACAAATAGATGTCAGTCAATTTGGATCTCTTAAAGAAGACACAAAGATGTCCATTTCTGAAGGCACCGTCTCAGACAAGTCAGCTACCCCTGTCGATGAGGGGGTAGTGGAAGACACATACTCTCATATGGAGGGTGTGGCCTCGGTCTCCACAGCTTCTGTGGCCACGAGCTCATTCCCAGAGCCAACGACAGACGATGTGTCTCCCTCGCTGCACGCCGAGGTTGGATCCCCACACTCCACTGAAGTAGATGACTCTCTTTCCGTGTCTGTTGTGCAAACACCCACCACTTTCCAGGAAACAGAAATGTCTCCATCAAAAGAAGAATGCCCACGACCAATGTCAATTTCTCCGCCAGACTTCTCCCCTAAAACAGCCAAGTCTCAGACACCAGTTCAAGATCACAGGTCAGAACAATCCTCAATGTCTATTGAATTTGGCCAGGAGTCCCCTGAGCACTCCCTTGCTATGGACTTTAGTCGTCAGTCTCCCGATCACCCTACAGTGGGTGCAGGCATGCTTCATATCACTGAAAACGGGCCCACTGAGGTGGACTACAGTCCTTCTGACATGCAGGACTCTAGTTTATCCCATAAGATCCCACCAACAGAGGAGCCATCCTACACCCAAGATAATGATCTCTCTGAGCTTATCTCGGTGTCTCAGGTGGAGGCTTCCCCATCCACCTCTTCTGCTCACACCCCTTCTCAGATAGCATCTCCTCTCCAAGAAGATACTCTGTCCGATGTTGTTCCTCCCAGAGACATATCCTTGTATGCCTCACTCACCTCTGAAAAAGTGCAGAGTCTGGAAGCTGAGAAGCTCTCCCCTAAATCTGATATCTCTCCACTTACCCCGAGAGAATCCTCTCCTTTGTATTCCCCTAGTCTTTCAGATTCTACCTCTGCAGTCAAAGAGAGCACAGCAGCGTGCCACAGTGCCTCTCCTCCACCGATGGATGCAGCGTCCGCAGAGCCCTATGGCTTCCGTGCCTCCATGTTATTTGATACGATGCCGCGCCATCTAGCCTTGGATAGAGATTTGACCACACCTGTCATGGAGAAGGATACTGGAGGGAAGACACCTGGAGACTTCAGCTACACTTATCAGAAACCTGAGACAACAACCAGGTCCCCAGATGAAGAAGGTTATGACTATGAGGCTTATGAGAAAACCACCCGGAGCCCAGATGTGAGTGGCTATTACTATGAGAAGACCGAGAGCATCACTAAATCCCCATGTGACAGCAGCTACTCCTATGAGACCATGGAGAAGACTGCCAAGACTCCTGAAGATGGTGGCTACACCTATGAGATTACTGAAAAGACCACCCGGAGCCCGGAAGAGTCTGGGTACGCATATGAGATAAGTGAGAAGACCATAAGGACCCCTGAAATGAGTGCTTACAGCTATGAAAAGACTGAGCGATCTCAAAGGCTCCTGGATGACATCAGCAATGGCTATGATGATTCTGAAGAGGGGGGCCACACACTTGGGGATTCCAGCTACTCTTATGAGACCACTGAGAAAACTGCTGGTTTCCCTGAGTCTGAAAGTTACTCCTACGAGACATCGACAACAACCACTCGATCCCCAGATGCCTCTGCATACTGTTATGAGACCCCAGAGAAAATCACTCGAGCCCCCCAGGCGTCTTCATATGCCTATGAGACTTCAGAGCAGTGCTACATGGCCGAAAAGAAGTCCCCCTCTGAGGCTCGCCAGGATGTGGACTTATGCCTTGTGTCCTCCTGCGAATACAAGCATCCCAAGACGGAGCTCTCACCCTCCTTCATTAATCCCAATCCTCTCGAGTGGTTTGCCAGTGAAGAGCCAACTGAAGAATCAGAAAAGCCCCTCACCCAGTCAGGAGGAGCCCCGCCGCCTCCTGGAGGGAAGCCCCAGGGCCGACAATGTGACGAAACCCCTCCCACCTCAGTGAGCGAGTCCGCCCCGTCCCAGACTGACTCTGATGTCCCTCCAGAGACTGAGGAGTGCCCCTCCATCACAGCTGATGCCAACATCGACTCTGAAGATGAGTCGGAAACCATCCCCACAGACAAAACCGTCACCTACAAACACATGGATCCACCTCCGGCCCCCATGCAGGACCGCAGCCCTTCTCCACGCCACCCTGACGTGTCCATGATGGACCCGGAGGCCTTGGCCATCGAGCAGAACCTGGGCAAAGCTCTGAAGAAAGACCTGAAAGAGAAGACCAAGACCAAAAAGCCTGGTACAAAGACCAAGTCGTCCTCACCTGTCAAGAAGGCTGATGGGAAGTCCAAGCCCTCTGCGGCTTCACCCAAGCCAGGGGCCTTGAAGGAATCCTCGGATAAGGTGTCCAGAGTGGCTTCTCCTAAGAAGAAAGAATCTGTGGAAAAAGCGACCAAAACCAACACCACTCCTGAGGTCAAAGCTGCACGTGGGGAAGAGAAAGACAAGGAGACCAAGAATGCCGCCAATGCCTCCACATCCAAATCGGTGAAGACAGCAACTGCAGGTAGGTGGGAGGTGTTGGCATTCTGGTACAGGACACTGCAATTCTACTTTAGCCACAGCCTCTGCCTTTCCACCTGACTTTGTACTGGGGAGGGGAGAGCACAACTTAGTGCCCTTCCTTTCACCATTTTCTTTTGCCACAAGGTAGGGAGCCCCGCCCAGGGTAGCCCATAGACCTTGGGGGGCCCAGGGTAGCTCCGATTTCCCAGATGCAACCCCTGGGTTTGCTCCCTTTTGCCAAACTGCAGCCTTGTCTGAATCTTCAGAACCAAGGATGTGTGTTTCAGGCTCCTCAGGAAGATTCTGTTGACAGTGGCTTCAGCAATGCTGGCCCCAGAATCAAGCTGAGGTGCCATGAGCCAGGAGTTCCCACAGGCCTAGGGAGACCTAGAGTTCCAAGGCAAGCCTGGAGTAAACAGCATAGGTCCAAGGTTTAGGTTCCATTTTTTAAAATAAAAATATTTTAATTAAAATGATAATATTTTCAAAATTAAATCACCCGGCTGGAGATGCATCTCCATTCAAGGCAATGTTCTGTTTAATCAACCAGTGAGGTCAGTTGACCACTGGGTACCCAGTACAAATTGAGGAAAGAGCATCCAAGACTCTACTTATTCCACTCTGACCACACTGCCTCACTAATAAGAGACTCAACATTTTGTTTTAGGTTGAAATTCAACTTGGCAGGAGCAGGCATCCCTGCCTTCAGATTCTTAGACTTATCAAGTTCTCGGCAGTGATTTGGGTTTTTGGTGAATCCGGGTTTCTGATGACCCAGCTTCATTTTGTTGCTTCAAACCAATTACAGGGATTTGAATTCATATATTTTATTTGCTTTACATAGTTCCTTGAGGGTTTTAGATCACAGTTCACAAACATGTAAAGCAAAAAATAAGCAACACTTTCTTGATTTATTATGGAAAATCTGACAGACGAAACTTTGAGACTCTAAAATTCAGTATACTTTAGGAAGTACTAGTTACAGGTACAAGTTTTTACTTTTAAGCAACGTGAAGCATCAATTTCAAGACTCATATCAGATTTCCTTTTTATTTGCACATAGAAAACAAACTGAATTTGTTCATGCTTAGAATTAGTATAGAATCACCAGATAATAAATCTTGATCTAAAGGACTTGACAATGACCTGCACTTAGGAGAAAACATGAAATCCATTCAAACATATGTAAACACAACTGAAATTTGCTACCAAACTCATGAACTTACACTATAGCCCACACAATTGATTTTTTTATCACTTTTTTTTTTGTCATTTAATTTTGAGGTAAAGTGAGTTAATTTGAATTTACATTGAAGATGCTTTCCCAACAGATTTTTTTAAAAGACAAAACTGCACTATTAATTAATTTTAAAACAAACCTGGGTCAACTTCTAGTGGTTCTCTCAGTTTGGGCTTCTATGAGCAATATTCACTTGGTGTCAATGGGAGTGGTTCAAGGTGCAAGTGGAAACTGTAGGCATTTAAAAATATTAGATGAACTGTAACTCACAAACCTCTGCTACAAGTCAGAATTCTTTGGGAGATTTACACATGAATATGTTTAGGGCTTTTAGCTTAGGTTCATTATAATGGCTGGTTAATCTATATCATGAAATGATTCAGTTTATCCAAATACCAGTTTGGCTGATTCTCACTACCCCCTGCCCTCCAAAATAAAAATAAACCAGTTCATGGCTGGTTTTAACTGTGGGATGACAGTCTCTATACATCCCATGGAGAAAGGAAAGAGGATTAAATATACAGGATCTCACTAGTATGTTAAGTGGTTTCACAGCAGTGGTCTCAAACCAGATACATATTTTAGCATTGGCTGGGATGCTTTTAAAAAAATGATGATACCCAGGCCAGTGAAGCCCTACCCCAGCCCAGTGAAGCCAGGGAATCTGTATTAAGCATGCTAAGTGATTCTAATTATGTGGCCAGGAGGAAGAACCACTGCCTTACAGTGCTAGTTCTGTTACTGTTTCATCCTTCTAATTAGAACAAATCAGAAAGCCAATTCTAGAAACAAGGTACACAGAAACTTTGAGATTAATCTGAACCTTCACTTTGCCCGGGCTTTCTGACTTGGGGGGAATTTTGGCTGCGACATACCCCTTACCTCAGTCTGGTATGTTCTGATTGGCTAGGGAAAGCAGGCTCTTGCAGAACCTTCCTGTTGCTAAAGTTTGGTATCCAAACTTTGTCTAAGGAGAGAGGTCTACGATTTTAGAGTACTGTCCTAAGGAGAGAATACAGTGTTTCATCAGTTTATGCATGAGAATGAGTTGCTGAGGGTCTTGGAGGTCATATAATATTAAGATCTGACCACTGGCTAGATCAAATGTGAGGGGATAATATTCAGCTGTGGGCCAAATTGCTTTTAAATGAAATCCTAACATGAATTACTAAGATGGCTTAACTATGCTCTACCAAATGCAGATGCTTTCCTTCATCCTTTAAAATCTATTTCTTAGATCACATTTCAAATTAAGACACACTAGTAGCTCTTCTAGGAGTGTTACTGTCTAGTTCTATCTTCGGGGAAAGCCTTGGCAACTCTTCTTAGTTGCTAATGCATTGTCCACAAAGGGAAATGCCCCACTCTTCATTTCTCCTGAGATGGTAAACAACCAGGTGATACTGTCCCAAACTGCCAGTGTTAAATGCCCTCTATGAAAGAGGGGAATGCCCACACCCCCCTCCCATGTCCTAGAGCACCTTCTTGGGAATAAGTAGGGAAGGTGTGCTGGACAGATGAGTCTCTCCACATTTTTGTGACCCTGGCCTTCTCTTTGTTTTTATTTGTTTACTGAAGGGCCAGGAACCACCAAGACATCCAAGCCCTCAGCTGTGCCCCCAGGCCCCCCTGTGTACCTGGACCTGTGCTATATTCCCAACCATAGCAATAGTAAGAATGTCGACGTGGAATTTTTCAAGAGAGTGAGGTCGTCCTACTACGTGGTGAGTGGGAACGACCCTGCTGCTGAGGAGCCCAGCCGGGCTGTCCTGGATGCCTTGCTGGAAGGGAAAGCCCAATGGGGCAGCAACATGCAGGTAAGAGTTCCAGGGCGGTGTCTGCACAACACGTGGAGCTGTGTCCAGAGGCAGCGGGAAGGGATCATGTTTAATGAGGCACCACCGTGGATCCCCATGAGGTGCCCAGGGGGCCTGCCGCACTTGAACAAAGTGGATTTCACACACAGAAGCTGATCTAAAAGTATTCTCACCACCAGCCACCATGGACTTGGAGGAAGGCCACTTTACCACCCTGAAGCATAATCTGCAGAGTGAGCCCAAGATTACGCACCCTTCATTTACCAAGAATATTAACCAGTGTAACCAAGTGTCATATTTCCATGTGAGATGGATAAAGATTAGTCTTTACTTCTTTGTCTTTCCCAAGTAGACGAAAGCTAGGGATATGGCCATTTAGAAAATCAGCTGTCCACATGAGATTCTGCAGGAGGAGCACTGCTGAAAATGGTCCTCAGCAGGACACTCCCAACTCCCAAACATCCTAATGAGCCACAAACCACTCTTAATAGTATTTCAGCTATGGATTTTATCTAAGTTTTACTTATGGTTTTGTATAGTCATCTAGTGAACTGTATTTGCGTAACATTAAATAGAAATCCTGGTTATTTCATCATATGAAATCTAATGAGAAGCACTCAGTGGCCTCTTACTGAATACTAGGTAGAATTTAAGCTAGTAATCACTTACCCGCCCCACTCCTGTCCCCAGCCACACACACAAACTAAAGGCATAAATCTATGCTCTCCTGATTAAATGTTAGTTAACACACAATTAGAAGGTTTTCGGCTGCATTAATAACTAAAGCCCCTTTGTTTTTAAATATGCAATATCTTTAATGTAAATCCTATCAGTTGTGTTAAAGAAAATACAAGAAATTCCACCTTAACTGAAGAACTTCTCATAACGCTAAAGAACTGAAAACTGATATAGATGAACTAACTGGCTAGTCATGACTTGCTTTTGGTTCTAGTCTTCAATTGCCCCAGGAAAACTAATTTTTTAGCAGCTTTATTCTGGTTCCTAGAAAATGTAAGTTGAAAAGTCCTTTGGGTTTTCTAAAGACAATAGAATATTTTTCTCTTGCCCTTTCTTTTTCTAATGGTCTAATTAACACATTACTGCTGTTCTATTTTTCCCCACCCCATTTCTGGTTCTGCTCTTCAGCAGCTGTTTTCTCCCTTCTTGCAGGTGACCCTGATCCCGACTCATGACTCAGAAGTGATGAGGGAATGGTACCAGGAGACCCATGAGAAACAGCAGGACCTCAACATCATGGTTTTAGCAAGCAGCAGCACAGTGGTTATGCAAGATGAATCCTTCCCTGCATGCAAGATCGAACTGTAACAACCAAGGTCAGCCGCACCACAGGATTTGAACTTTGTTTCCAGAAATTCTTCGATTTGAAACCACCTTTTCTAAAAAAAAAAAAAAAAAAGTCAATTCATCTAAATAAGTCGCTGAACTATTACCTGCCAAACACTATACTGTGTCATGGTGATACAAGTCACTAATATTTCTCAGTTTTTGCTGATTGCTAAGGGAAGTAGCAGTCTTCCCACACTAGGGTTCAAGTTACTGCAAAATTACCTACCCCAGTTCATCTCTGCTGAACATTTGGAAACCATGCACTAGCAAACCCAACTGACTTCTGCTAAGGTAGAGGCATTTGTCTTAGAGAGAGAGAGAGAGAGGGAGAGAGAGAGTGCGCGTGCACAAAAGAGAGGGAACACAGGACAGAGAGAGAGAGAGAGAGAATGAGAAGGAAAAAAGAATGCAAGAGAAGGAGATATAATGGTAGAGAGTGCTGGTGAGATACCAGAGAGAAAGAGAGCAGGGTGGGGCAGGGAGGAGAAAATAACCAACAGTCACGTCTGCATTTTCTGTCTATTCTGTTGTCTGCAAAGTTTGCAACTTGTGTCAGTCTGAGTCATCAAAAGGGTCTTAATTTCCTAAAACAAGTTGGCTGGAAGAAAACAGAAAAGAACAAAACTTGTTATGAGGGCATGTGAGATTTTTCACGCCTTAATTAAGCTCCTTCAGTTTGAAGGCTGCACACTGATGTAGTGTAGTGAGTGTAGACTGGACATGCAAGTGGTTTGAACCCCATTCAGAACTCTCAGACTCTTCAAACACACAAGTAGATTGATCTAAGGCATGTTCCCAGCATCTGTGCACACAGCTAGTCCACTCTGAGTCAATTAACCTGCATGCGGAGACACCCAAGTCCACCCCAATTACCAAGCAAATACCAAAGCAGTTGGGAGTACATACGGTAGACAATTTGCCTTAGGAAGTGACTTGAATGTACAAAGATACTTGATGCACTTATTTTTTAATGTGAGACAGCAAGTTTATAAAACATCCGTGTAGGATTATAGATACTCCAGTTACAGGAGCATGTGTGTGCATGTGGGAGGGGTACTTGGAGCTTACCTGATTGGTGCAACAGTCTGAGCATTGTGTGTTAATACCACCTCAGGCCCCTCAACCAAACAAGTTGAGCCTGTCTTAGCTTCTTTACTACTGCAAATTCAAGACTGAAACGGCTTCTATGATCAGAACTGGGAAAACAGTGAATCTTAATGGTGGAAGAGGTTCTCAGCAAGTGAACAGTATTTAGCTTCCTTTGTCTTACAGTGGCTTTTTTTTTTTTTTTTTAATTTTCCATTAATTTCAGCATAATTATGGGAACAAGTGTACAGAAGAATTTTTTTTTAGATATGTGGGAACTTTTCATAGATGAACTTTTTAACATGTTTTCATTTACAGGAAAATGCACAGAAAATTTTCAAGGGACAGTCCTTTTTTTTTTTTTTTTTTTTAAAGTGTTTTGTAAGACAAAATAATGAGTAGTGTCTTTTGAAGTTCTGGTGAAAACTGAAGTCTGATATTGCAGTAATAATATTTATTAAAAGTCCATCCTACCAGGAATAGTGATACCTCCCACCCCTTGAGTCCCATAACAAAAATCTGAGTATGTGCTATTTGAGAGTGGGGGAGAATGGCTAAACTTTTCTAGGCCTTTACAAGTACATCACCCAGTGGTATCCTGCATACTTCTTTCAAGATCTTCAACCATGAGGTAAAAGAACCAAGACAAGTTCAAAGGACCCTAGCAAAAATTTGCTTTGGGATTTTCTTTTCTGGGAAAAAAAATACATTGAAAGCAAATGAATTTCCAGCTCCTATGGTTTATTATGTAGAGTTCAGAGATCATGTTCATCATTGTTATCACTGAACTATGAACCTGGGAAGCCAGATCATGATTAAAACTGACGTCAAGTTTCAAGTTGCAGATCAACGCACCCAGTGTTCAGATGTGGCAAACTTTTCGGTGACAGCTGTTCTGGGCTCTGTTGTGTTGCGTCTCCTGCAGACTCTAAGACCTACGGAGTAGTCAACAATCACCTCGTTTTATTTTCTATGTAGTTATTTATTTCAGAATTAACATTTAGTTTATTTTTGTCTGATAAGTGTGTGTTTTGCACTGCTAACTACTATGAGGGTTTAAACAATGCTTCTTCTGGGTCCCTTCACTGAGGACCTAATGCAGTCTACTTAATGCTGTGAATTACATTTTTCAAATGTTTAATTTTTTAAAAAAATTAATCTATTTTTTTTAGGCTTCTCTAGAAATGCAGCTTTTATTTATTACCCTATTTTTTGGAAGTCCTTAAGAACATGCATTGATTAAGGGTACAAAAAGTGAACACATGATAGAAAACTCATTGACAAAAATGGATTTCAGTGAGTATAAACTCATCTACTTCAAAGGTATTTTAAGAGCCAACCTAAGATACTCAAGATAATTCTTAATAACTAGTTGTTAAGTTGGTTCACAAAATGCATTGGAAGAGAAATAGACTTCCAGCCTTCTTGCCAAATCCAGACCTCTGGTTGATTTTTCTTTGATAGAAGATGGAATTGTTTTCCAATTTCCCCCATTAATTTACCATGTACATAATTTTGCTTTAAGAAAAAAACCAAACATTTTAGGAGAATTATAGCCAGTCTTCAAATATAACCATTCTATCCCACTCTTTTTTTTCTTTTTCTTTTTTTGCTTTGGAATTTAGTGGAAAAAATACACAAAAGCTGTCACTGATCAGCTGGCTCTTTAAATAGTTAAGTACCTTTCTCCATCCATTATTCTCAGTGATGACCACAGAGCCCAAATATCACAGGAAAACCAATATTTACATTATAGGTTGCTCCTGTCCTTCCAGACACCTTTCCTACCTGTGTGACTAACCTAATTTTGCTAGTTCCATAAATACACAATTAGTTTAGAAACAGCCATCACAATGTACCATGTACATTCATGGTGAGAGCTAAAGATTGACACAGACTTCTAGGAGCTTTATTCATACTGATTATGTAATCCAATTGTATAGATTGAATATTTGAGTGGAAGGAATTTACATTCTGTTTAAATGATGGGATTCCATCGAGATATAGCACTCATGATCATGACCTTTTTGGTAGTATTCTTAAAATTCTACAGAGACTAAATGTTAGAGATGATCCTCCATTTTCAATTTTAACTAATTCTATCCCCTTTCTCAAAACCCAATCCTTGTGCATGCTTTTCTCAGTCTTGTGGTGGGACTGGATACAATGACTGACCTTCCCCGTCGCCCCTCCCTCAACCCTTAACTGCCATTTCCCATGGAGTTCAAAAAAAAATTTTTTTTCTTAACCTTACATATCATAGTGAATGGTTTCCCCTGTGTATATGAATGTTTTAAGTGTCTCCAATAGCTTACAGTTTAGGAGCTTTCCAATACTCATTTAATAAGGTTTAATCATTTGCTAATGGAAATTTTACCACTTCCCATTTTCCCTGTTACCAAATTTCAGCTCTCAGGAGCTGTCCTGCAATTCTGAAATTGCTTTTCTTGTCTCTTTAGTCACCTGTCACAGGAGGTTCTTGCTCAGTAATGATATGGTAAGTTAGATTAATAACTTTTTTTTTTTGCACTTCAGATTTAGAAGAAACAATCCTGTTTCCATTTGAAAGGAACTGTAAAGCTTTTTATCATTTAACCAACTGAACACCAAAAGCAGCCTAGGGATGAGCACTTCTTTGAAGGCGATTAGGTTATTCACCTGGTATTAAAACTATTTACTATGAAAAAAAAAATCTGTGACTTTATTCATTTTAAAAGGCAGCATCAAAAACTGAAAAGGAAGGGAAAAAATAAACAGCTTCTCTGTACTCATTTGGCGCTCCCCCCAAAAAAGGAGCCATTGAGATGGGGCCTGAGACCAGGCTGCCCCGCGGGTGGCCCTGTCCTTCCCCGGGAGGGCGGGGACCTGGGCCCTGCTGAGAAGCACCTCCCACTCCTCTCTCGTCCTGAATGGCGTTTGTGTCGGTCCACAGCTGTGTATGGTATTACGTCTTATAATCCTGCATCACTTCTATCCTATCCAGTCATATCTAATGTAGAAAATTAGTTTCCAGTGAAAGTAATATGTAGTGCTTTTATGATATTTGTGTGCAATATCCCCTCTTCCATTGAGGATATTTGATGTAAAAGAAAAAAGAAAATCAGTTCCACAATAAAAATACAAAAGTGGCAAAAGTGTGTGTGTGTGCTGTCTTTGGTTGTGTATTGCTGTTGGGCGCGTCGGAGAGTTGGGATCTGCTGCCCACAGGTGTGGGTGTGTGGGGGGTTCTTTCACGAGGGTGATTATATTCTTTCCAGAGTGGGTTCCCTGGTTTTTGGTAAACTGCTGAGAGGGCCCTGCTACTATTTTTACAACTGCTGTTATCTTTTATAGCTAAGCCTGAGAGAACCTTGGGGTCTAAAGACAGAAACTGGAAGATCAGAGAGAGTTAAAATTATTGCTTAGAAAGAAAAACTAAATAGAGCAGTGCAGCTGAAGGAGGATATTGGGAGGGTTTCCTACTAAATTATAAACTCAAAAACCAAGTTCTCGTTCTAGGTTTGCCATACCTGGCTGTGTGACCTCAGTCACTTAATCTGTCCCGAATTTCTTTCCTTACCTGTAAAAAATGAGAAGATTTGACAAGATGGTCAAACTGGATGATTCCTCCAAGGGCTGACTTCCTGGAGCTCTATAAAGCCATCACTCTCCATCATTATATCTTTGCTTCTTGCTCAGTTACAGAATAAACCCTATAGGAGAAGGCAATGGCACCCCACTCCAGTACTCTTGCCTGGAAAATCCCATGGAAGGAGGAGCCTGGTAGGCTGCAGTCCATGGGGTTGCTAAGAGTCAGACACGACTAAGCGACTTCACTTTCACTCATTGGAGAAGGAAATGGCAACCCACTCCAGTGTTCTTGCCTGGAGAATCCCAGGGATGGCGGAGCCTGGTGGGCTGCCGTCTATGGGGTCGCACAGAGTCGGACACGACTGAAGTGACTTAGCAGCAGCAACTAACATAATATGCTATGGATTAGATTCACACCTTGGAACTAGACGTTGTTTAGGAAAAGTGATAATAATAAAAAGGAAGAATTCCCCTTAATCATTCAATGATTAGTATATCTTTACTCCATACCCAGCAGTGGGTAAGACTGGGGTTTGTTTAAAGGTGAGCAAAATGGAAGTCAAGTGAAGTCACTCAGTCATGTCCGACTCTTTGCGACCCCATGGACTGTAGCCCAGGCTCCTCTGTCCATGGAATTTTCCAGGCAACAGTACTGGAGTGGGTTGCTCTTTCCTTCTCCAGGGGATCTTCCCAACCCAGGGATCGGACCCGGGTCTCCCACACTGCAGGCAGATGCTTTAACCATCTGAGCTACCAGGGAAGCCCAAGCAAAACGTTAAGTCCTGCCCTAACTGGTCTCAGTGACTGGGATTCCCAAAATCCAGGGATGAGTGTAGGTGACCACTGGGAAACCACCAGACGTGAGGCTAAACTGAGACCAGGTGCACATGCACGAGTGTTTTAGACAACGCAAACTCCAGGCAGAGGTGATGGCTCAGAGGAAGACTCAGGGGATGCTGGGCAGCACAGACTGCCCAGAATGGTGGATGCAGGGTGGGAGGCCTCAGCACCGCAGCCCCCTGCACAGAAGACATGCCCACAGAGTGCTCAACAGACCGCCAGGACTTGGTCCTGTCTCTGCACAGATGGTCCTTTGGCCTCAAAAGCCCACTGCAGCCTGTCTGGAGTCATAATGATGTTCCTTTGTCACGAATACTCTTTATAATCTTACACACATGCCTCCAGGTCATGAGGCTGGTAGACCGGTCCCATTAGAAGTCGCTGGATGCCAGAAGGCATTCTTAAATCCCTCCAGAAATTAAAGGGTTAAGCATGTGAGTGCTCAGGGTGGGAAATCATGACCAAGAGATTTTAATTACATCTGTCAGATTAAACAAAGATAAGTTTTCTATTCTACTGCCAAATGACAGTTCTACGAAGTCTTTCTGGCCTGAACTTAAGAGTGACCAAGCAACCTGGTTTGCCCAGGACTGCCCTGGTTTAAGCACAGGAAGCCTTGAGTTCCAAGAGACCCCTCAGTCCTAGAGAAGCCCCCGGTGCTGGTCACCTTAACCCCTCCATGTGTTTCCAAGCCACCGCCCCACCCCCAGCAGACCAAGCACAGCAGAGATGCTGGGTGGGGTTGGGAGGGGGGGCAGTTCATCCCCTTCCAGCTGGCTCTGTTCTATTATACCTTGAAGGGAGCTTTTCTTCAGTTTCTGTTTTCCTATTTTGCAGGCAAATTAACAAACTTCTGTTACAGTACTAAGACTACATTTTCTTTCTCTTTATAAATTCTAGATGCTTCTGTGTCCTCACAATCAATCATCTTTCAACACACTCTTGACTCATGAATTCTTGGTCTCTTGCGTAATCCTGGATCCCACCATTTCCTCTTTGATCTTATACTGTAATCTTGGCAATTCACTGGAGCCACACAGGCAGACTGAGTTTTGGTCAGTCAATTCCTTTAATATGAGCTGCTGTTGCTGAATCCCTCAGCCGTGTCCGACTCTGCAGCCCTTTGGACTGTAGCCCGCCAGGCTTCTCTGTCCATGGGATTTTTCAGGCAAGAATACTGAAGTGGGTTGCCATTTCCTCCCCCAGGGGATCTTCCCCACCCAGGGATCGAACCTCTGTCTCTTATGTCTCCTGCGTTGTGGGTGGGCTCTTTTACCCCCCTGAACTATAGGCAGTTCTGGCTAATTCTCTGGGGGTTACCAGCAATGTTTCACAGATGGTGGCACATCATCATAAGCATGAAAAACAGGCACAGTTCTGTTTCATAGCTTCGACCGTGTCCCACTCAAACCAATCATGCACGCTACTTTTAAACGCAGTCTCATGGATTTAAATGCTGTGTGTCAACTGATGCCTTTTATAATTTCTGTCTCCAGTCTGTACTTCTCTGAACTCATACATACAGCTGCCAATTAAAAGCTCCATTCTGATGTCCAATAGGATCTTTAAAATATCCCAAATCAAATTTACCATGCTCCCAAATAAATCCCCAGTCTCCCCAAACTGCTTCTTCTCCTAGGCTTTTCCACCTCAGGAAATGGCACACACTTCATTCCAGTTGCTCAGGTCAAAAATCTTGACCCATTATAGCAATTCTGTGGGCTCTGCCTTCAAGACACTGCCAATCTAACCCCTTCTCACAGTCACCGTTACTACCCTTGTCCAGGCCAGTCATGTCTCCCCTGGATGACTGGTCTCCTGTTTCCTATTTTTGCCCTCCAAGCGTATGCTTCTCAGTGCCCCTAGAGTAATCCTTTAAGAATGCCAGGTTATATCACGCCAGCCAGTGCACAAAACCTTCAAATGGGTTTTCACCTTGGAGTAAAAGCCAAGGTCCTTACTAGTGGGCAGCGGGCCTTCACCACCCGTCCCTTCCTTTACGCCTGGTCTCCCTGGCCTCATCTCCCTTGGCTCCCCGCCTTCCAGGGTCTGCTCCAGCCATACGGGCCTTGCTCTTCCTCATGCACTCCAGGCACGCTTCCCTCCAGGGTCTTCGTACTGGTGTCTCTGTCTACTACGCTTTTCCCCAGAAGGCTCCAAGATGCCCAACCTCATCTGCAGGGGTCTCTTTTCACAGTTCATTTCCTCTAAAAGGCCTTCCCTCACCACTCTACATTAGCCTGCAAGCTCCACCACTTCACCTGAACTCTCCCTCCCACCTCCTTGCTTTCTCTGGATCACCACGTGGCACATGCACTCAGCATGTCTCCTTCCGCAGACTAGAAACCCAAGGGAAGGGACCTTAGTCTGTGTTGTTCCCTTCTGTACCCTCAGTGACTAGCCATTCCCGACACATACTAGATGGTCAACAGATACTTGCTGAGTGACTGAATGAAAGAAGAGACTTAGTTTCAGCTCAGCACAGTGATTACATGGGGCGGTTGTATCAAAGGGCTTTGGAATTAGACAAACTTGCATTCAAACACTGTCCTTGCCACTCGTTAACTGTGTGGCCCCAGGCAAGTCATATTAGTTTCCTCCTCTGCAAATTGACAGCGACAATCTCTGCCCTGCAAGATTATATAAGGATTAGAGAGGATTTAATTAGGTAGTATTAAATTAGGTAGGAACAGGCATCCACAAAGAGTTATTAAGTACAATTCGTGTAATCAAGACGGGTACAGGACTGCTTGTGACTCAGAGCCTGGAAAACAGTGACACCGACAGTGGCCCAGCAGACTATCCCTGGAGGAAACGAAACGCGCATTCTTGCTTATTCCACACACTATCGTAGGCACATTAACCTCAGCATTTTAGTTCTTACAACGTTGAACTCTGCAGAGATGAAGCATCCTGGAAACCAAAAAACAAAGCACGTTCTCTTCCCACTGGGTATATCAGAGGGTACAATGTCCCTTTTATAAATCCTTTATAAACCTCCCCCTAAGTCCTCGAGCTACCATTTAAAGCCCATAACGGAATTTATTTTCAGATGCTTCTTGTAAGGGTAAACCACTTTCTAAACTTGTCCAGCTCAGATCTGGAATTCTCACGTTTATGCATAATAAATACACAACCTAAGAGTTTTATTTTAAACCAAGATCCCATTGGTAATTGCCACAATCTCAGGGGGTACTGTCACCATCCTTAGTCTGGACTTCCTTGTTACCATACGGGTAATAACATCCTCAGGGCAGCCTGCAATGTAAGCGAAAATGTCAAATCAATGGGGAAAGGAAAGGTTATTATTAAGTGAAGAAGCTGTTATTTGGAATAAAAGGTGATTTTGATAACATAACTTTGCTTGCTGAAAAGCACTCTTCTCCATGTTTTCTAAAGTAAGATTCAAAACTTATCATTTTCAGTTTGAAAAGTTCATCTTTGAAGGTTATTAACAACCTTTGAATGAAAAAAATTACACCACATTTTATGATTCACTGAAACCAAAGCTTGCTTGAACCCATTTCCAAACTCATCCCCCTCTCAGCCACACAACTGGTGGCAATGGTGTCAGGTTCTGCTGACTCTGGAGAGGAAGCAGCTTCATGGAACTCAAGACTCCTGGTTCCAGCTACAGACCCCCAGAAAACAAAATCATATAAATCACAGACAACCTAAAGACTGGGAGAAAACATTCACACATGATGCGACCAACAGGGAATTAATTTCCAATATACAGCAGTTCATACAGCTCAATAACAGTAACAAAAATCCAAACAACCCAATCAAAAAATGGGCAGAACGCCTTGGATTTACTCCCCATCCTGAACCCCTAAAGAGACATTTCTCCAAAGACATACAGATGGCCAATAAGCACATGAAAAGATGTTCAACATCGCTAATTATTAGAGAAATGAAGATAAAAACTACCATAAGGTATCACCTCACACCACTCAGAATGGCCACCATCAAAATGTCTACACAACAAACGCTGGAGGGGGTGGGGAGAAAAGGAAACTTCCTTACTGTCGGTGGGGATATACACTGGTGTAGCCACTATGCAGAATGGGGTGGAGGCTCCTTAAAAACTAAAGTTACCCTATTACCCCAGCAATCCCATTCTTGGACATATATATCCAGGAAAAGTCAAATTCGAAAAGATATATGCACCCCAATGTCCACAGCAGTACTACCTACAACAGCCAAGACACGGGAGCAACCTAAATGTCCACTGACAGATGAATGGATACAGATGTGGTAAGTATACACAGCATGGAATACTGCTCAGCCATAAAAGAGCATGAAATGACGCCATCTGCAGCAACATGGATGGACCTAGACACTGTCATGTTAAGTAAGTCAGAGGAAGACAAATACTGTATATGTGGGATCTTTATGTGGAATCTTAACTATGATACAAATGAACTTATCAGCAAAACAGAAACAGACTCACAGACATAGAAAACAAACTGATGGTTACCAAAAGGGAAAAAGAGGTAGGGGGATAAATGAGGAGTTTGGGATTAGCAGATACAAATTACTATATATAAAATAAACAAGGACCCACTGTATAGCACAGGGGACTATATTCAATATCTGATAATGAATTAATAATGAAAAAGAATATACATATATATATATAAAACTAAGTCACTTTGCTATACACCCAAAACTAACATGACATTGTAAATTACCATTTATCCTTGCCCATATGGACTTTCATCCAAAGGGATAATGGCCCCACCCTCTATCACTGCATATTTTATACTCATATACAGTTAGACAAGAGACAAATGATGTTAATGATATTTCTAGCCTAAGAAACATCATTTGTAAATGAACCATTTACACAAACGTTATTCTTGGGCCTCATCTATGTCACTGCAAAAATTCCTGTGGATGCCCAGCTCGCATACCCTAGGGCAGGGTTTGTAAACTTGACATCACTGACTTTGTGGACTGGACAGTTCATGTTATGGTGGCTGCCCTGTGCCCTGTGAGAAGTTTAGCAGTATAGTGTCCCTAGATTCAATGATGTGCTATCAATATTTTATTCAGAGTGCAAAAATAACTTTGATAAACTAGTTTGACTACTTGTAAAATTGACAAGATACACCCATCTGAATGCAGAGTTCCAAAGACTAGCAAGGAGAGATAAGAAAGCCTTTCCTCAGTGATCAGTGCAAAGAAATAGAGGAAAACAACAGAATGGGAAAGACTAGAGATCTCTTCAAGAAAGTCAGAGAAACCAAGGGAACATTTCATGCAAAATGGGCACAATACAGGACAGAAATGGTATGGACCTAACAGAAGCAGAAGATACTAAGAAGAGGTGGCAAGAATACACAGAAGAACTGTACAAAAAAGATCTTCATGACCCAGATAATCACGATGGTGTGATCACTCTCCTAGAGCCAGACATCCTGGAATGAGAAGTCAAGTGGGCCTTACGAAGCATCACTATGAACAAAGCTAGGGGATGTGATGGAATTCCAGTTGAGCTATTTCAAATCCTAAAAGATGATGCTGTGAAAGTGCTGCACTCAATATGCCAGCAAATCTGGAAAACTCAGAAGTGGCCACAGGACTGGAAAAGGTCAGTTTGCATTCCAATCTCAAACGCAATGCCAAAGAATGTTCAAACTACCGCACAATTGTACTCACCTCACACACTAGCAAAGTAATGCTCAAAATTCTCCAAGCCAGGCTTCAACAGTATGTGAACTGAGAACTTCCAGATGTTCAAGCTGGATTCAGAAAGGGCAGAGGAACCAGAGATCAAACTGCCAACATCCACTGGATCACTGAAAAAGCAAGAGAGTTCCAGAAAAACATCTACTTCTGTTTTATTGATTATGCCAAAGCCTTTGACTGTGTGGATCACAACAAACTGGAAAATTCTTCGAGATGGGAATATCAGACCACCTTACCTGCATCCTCAGAAATCTGAATGCAGGTCAAGAAGCAACAGTTAGAAATGGACATGGAACAACAGACTGGTTCCAAATCGGAAAAGAAGTATGTCAAGGCCATATATTGTCACCCTGCTTATTTAACTTATATGCAGAGTACATCATGCGAAATGCTGGGCTGGATGAAGCAAAAGCTGGAATCAAGATTGCTGGGAGAAATATCAATAACCTCAGATATGCAGATGACACCACCCTTAAGGCAGAAAGCAAAGAAGAACTAAAGAGCCTCTTGATAAAAGTGAAAAGAGGAGAATGAAAAATTTGGCTTAAACTCAACATTCAGAAAAAACTATGATCGTGGCATCCGGTCCCATCACTTCATGGAAAACAGCTGGGCAAACAATGGAAACAGTGACAGACTTTATTTTGGGGGGCTCCAAAATCACTGCAGATGGTTAGTGCAGCCGTGAAAATAAGATGTTTGCTCCTTGGAAGAAAAGCTATGACCAACCTACACAGCATATTAAAAAGCAGAGACGTTACTTTGCCAACAAAGGTCCATCTAGTCAAGGCTATGGTTTTTCCAGTAGTCATGTATGGATGTGAGAGTTGGACTGTGAAGAAAGCTGAGCACAGAAGAAGTGATGCTTTTGAACTGTGGTGTTGGAAAAGACTCTTGAGAGTCCCTTGGACCTCAAGGAGATCCAACCAGTCCATCCTAAAGGAAATCAGTCCTGAATATTCACTGGAAGGACTCATGCCAAAGCTAAAACTCTGACTTTGGCCACCTGATGCAAACAGCTGACTCACTGGAAAAGGCCCTGATGCTGGGAAAGATTGAAGGCAGGAGGAGAAGGGCACAACAGAGGATGAGATGGTTGGATGGCATCACTGACTTGATGGACATGCATTTGAGCAAGCTCCAGGAGCTGCTGATGGACAGGGAAGCCTGGTGTACTGCAGTCCATGGGGTCGCAAAGAGTAGGACACAACTGAGCAACTGAACTGAAAATTGACAAATTTCCTATACGCATATCTGATATCCACAGCCAGACAGGAGAGATGAAGACAAAATGCAAAGTTTGGTGTCAAGGTAACACATCCCGAAGGAGAGGAGACCAAGGTATTTGTACCTCATCATTGCTGCGTCTTACTCCAACACTCTGCCTTTTTCTTCTTCATTTTTGGTTAGGGGGATGGTAGGGAGGCGCAGGGTAGGTGTGGGCTGTTCATTTCAGTTCAATTTAAACTAACTTCTGTTGAACATCTACTTTACACTACTCCACAGGGAAGATGAGGACCGTATCTGCCCCAGGACAGCATGAGCCAAACCTATGCGACTAATCAAAGCACAAAGCAGATGATGGTGATTTCCCTTCATTAGAGTATTCCCGACTCTGGGCTTGAAGTGCTCTTCCTGTGAACACCCACAGCACTCTGTGTTTCTAATGATACTCACTAGTTTATCAAGGGCAGGGCTTTTTCAACCTCTCCCTTATTATGTCAAGCAGAAGATCCAAGATACATCAAAAGGCACTTTTGCTCAGTAAACTAACAACCTTCATACATCAAGCATGATAGGGCCTCTGTGCTGGCCTCCTCTGTTAGAATATAAGTTATTTGAGAGTAGAGTCCATGGCTCTCAGCTATGATACCCAGCACACAGGATGTGCCACACAAATGCATGTGTGGGAGGTCAGGGGCACTCAACAGAACAGAGGGCAGAGGATCACTGCAGCTAAGACGCAGAATGAAAGCCAAATCTTCAGGGTCTAATGAGCCAGCTATGAACCAGTAAGTGGATACACCCTTTTAAGAAGTTTGAAGACAAAAGGAAGGAGAATGGCAGGGTGGCAGCTTTGACTGATGGCAGGATAAAGCCTTTTTAGTTTCTAAAAGTGAAGGAAGTCTTGGATAAAAAGACTGTAGACTTGCAGAAATAAGGGAGCTGTGAGGTTGTACTCTGTGACCTATGTCTTCTTGATAAAGTAGGAGGCAAGAACATCTGCTCACAGTTCTGGTGGGGGGCAAGGGTCTGGGGTTTAAGCAGACCCAGTTGAAAAGCTATTGAGGTAAAAATGAGAGTAAGAGAAATGAAAAGACTACTGAGCTGAAGAGGACACCTGTAAACCTGTAGAGAAATCAGTCAGGTTGATTTCACAACTTTATATACCAAACTTGGTAGGTCAGAAAACAAACGGTGTGTGTCAGTCTCCTATGGCTGTTATAACAAAGGACTAAAAACTGAGTGACTTAAAAAGAACAGAACAGTACTGGAGGCTTGAAGTCCAAAAGCAATGTGACGGTCGGGTCCCGCTCTCTTTTACGGTTCCAGAAGACAAGTCTTCCTTGCTTCTTCTGGCTTCCGGTGTTGGCCTGCCATCCTTGGCTTGAGTGCACCGCTCCGTTCACATCACCATCTTCTCCCTGTGTGTCTCTACCCGGTCTTCCTTCTATCTTTTGTCCAAAATTCTTTTTATAATTTTATTTTAACTTGAGTATCTTTGTCAAGACCCTATTTCTAATTAAGGTTAGTTTCTAAGGCACTCAGGTCAGGGTTTCAACATATTTTTCACTAGTGGTGGTGGTAGGGGGAACACAATTCAACCCGTAACATGTTGCTCCAAGGACAGAGATCTGTGCATGGCAAATGGGCCTGGATAAAGGGGAAAAAGAAGAAATTATAGAGATGCATCAGTGCGATGGCCAATCCAGGGAGCCCAGACTGGAGGGAGGGCAAGCAAGATGTGAATTCTGGAGATCCAGTTGGTGATCAGTGACAATGTAAAGGGTTTGCAGGCAGGAAGTAAGTACAAGGAAGAGCTGGTTCAGCAGGAGTCACATGATCAAAGGGAAGACTGGGAGATGGGACTTCCGGCTCTAAGATCTTGGATCAGTGATAGGAGGCTGGAGGGCCGGCTCTGACTATGGGGACATGGTTTGTTGTAGACTGGAAGTAAAGTGCGACAGGGACAGGGATAGATATGAAGGAAAACGGAGGCAAAACTACGATCTGAAGTTATCAACTAGATGCTTCATGCCTCTTGATGAAGTAACAGAGTGGCTGAAAAAGTCCCCTGATAAATCAAAATGTCAGCACTGACTTTAGGTCATGATCGTCTACCTGAGCAAGACTCAGGCCTGGTGTCAGATACTGACTGCAGGGATGTATGGAGGGAACGCGTGTGAGCTTGACCCACACTAGTTAGTTTCTGAGTAACTAGTTTTCTCTTTCAAAAATGGGCTAATAGTACTTCCCTCACAGGCCTGCTGGAGTTGGTGCTCAGGGCCTCCTTGATGGATGTTTGTTGTGGAGGTCGTTTTTATTACCATAAATGCCACAGTCTGATGGAGGAAGACTGAAAACACATTGCTCATAATCATAGTAGCTATGTCGTTGTTGTTTAGTCACCAAGTCGAATCCAACGCTTTGGGACCCCAGGCCTCAGCAGCTATAAAGACGACGAAAGCCCCTACCTCTCCCTTCCCTTACTCTGAAGACAATGAACACACCACATGATCCTAGAACATTTATTTCCACAGGTTCTTGATAAAAGAGCACAATCCTGTATAAGACTATACAGTACACATGAGGGCAAAGTTACATAGCAAGCCACGACTGCGCTGACACCTTCCACAGGGAAAGCCCAGGGAGGAACTTTCCACCTTCTGACAGTCTTATAATCATTCGCATTTCCCACGCACTGCAAGCCCCATCCCACCTCTCATTTTCTCCAGCCTCTAACTGAAATGTGTGTTCATAAGTTGTGCACGTGTGTACAGAAGACTCACTCTACCTACTGGATGGGAAGTTGAGACAACATGTTGTAAGTCACCCCAACATGGTGGGGAGCCAAGCTAGGGAGGCTGCAGAGCCAGGCCTAGCTCTCTCCTCCAAAGTTTTTACATGCCACTGGGGTCTCTGAAATTCGAAAGCCAGAAGGTCTTGTGTCTGCTCCTGTACTGAACTTCTCCCAGTTCAGGTCTGGGAAGGGCAAGCTCAGGAGGAGAGCTTGCGCTTAAGGAGACCAGGGAGGGAGATCTCAGCACACACAGGCGGCACCGCGGGGGGAGAGAAACCTTCAAAAGCTTGTGCTTGAGACTGGATTCTTCAGTCACGTCTTCTCCCGCTATCATCGTTAAGTATCAGGGACTTTCAGGGCTCAAAATTGATCCCTGTCTCCCAGGAACTCCACGACAAGCCTCAAGAGCCCTTAGATAAGGTACTTAGCTGTGGCTTCGGCCTGACCACTTGTTACTTTGGTGCTTCCACAGCCTTCCGGGCACCTGGGTGGGTGATTATGTGGCTTGATATGTGAACAACGTGGCTTCAGTACCATGGGGGTCTGCTTTAAGAACAGGAGACAATGGACGGAGGACACTGAGGCTGCTGTCACCATGAATCCTGAGACAGGGTCTGGGAAGGTCCTGTGGGGTCTTGTTAGGCGGCTGCCTTTGCTGCCCTTCGAGCCTCATGCTCGAGCCTGGCCTTTTCCCTCATCTCCTTTTCTCTCTGAATCAAATTTGCCAGCTCCAGATGCCACTCCTGCAGCTTCTGCTCATAGGTGGCGATATCCTCAGCTTCACAGGTGGGGAGCTGCTCCTTCACAAGCTGGGTGGTCAGGGTCAGAAGGCTTTCGGACTCAACTCTGCCCAGAGCCTGCAGCTTAGAATGTAAGGCCTGTTGGAACAAAGGGCAAAAAACAAAACAAAAACAAGGAGATGTGGAAGGGGCAGGAAGGTGAAGAATACAAAGAAGAGAGGAGAGATTAAGTCATTGCAAAATCTGCACATATTTTGCTCACAGGACAAGGTCACTGGAAGCCTGTCACGCTGCCTCTATTCCAGGCATTGACAGCTTCTGCTCTTTGCTTTCAGCATAGCAATTCTGCTAAGATGCCCCACATGTGATTTCTTCCCCTTCACTCACACACAGTAAATGGAACTCCATATGCTGTGATTCTCTGTATAATTTGTTTCAAACCACAAAGACTGCACAAGTATAATGAACCTTCATTTCCTTTCTGACCAAGTAGCAAACCCCATGAACAAAGGACCCTAAGATGCAAACAAAATGATAGATGCAGCTGATAAAATGGACTGAACCTGTCCACAGCTCTTCCTTTAGAATAACTGGGATCAATGTTTGCCTAACTAGTTTTCCTTTCACCAGATGGAAGTCACGTCAAGGCTTTCTTACTAATGGCATACTAAACAGCTCCCATGAGTGCTTTCGCTATTATAAGCCTCCCCGTGCTGTGCGTCATGAAAGGTCAGCCTTGACATTCTGACTGCTTATGGTTCCATCTGAAATGGCAGCTCTATTTGGTTGGTATTGTAATATTTCTGGAGGAGTAAAGTACTAAAACCACTAATCTACTTAAGTGCTTCAAGATGTAGATCAGAGACCCACTTATGGCCCCAGATTTAGCATATACCACATACCCCATGTTCCACAAAATAAATGCGATTTACTGGCATATGTGATGAGGCCTACTCTAATAGCAGGGGCTGAAAGGTAGGAAGGGTCCATGGGCTTCAAGGAGCAGCCAGAGGCCTCATGTGATGGTTCAGTCATATAAAAATAAGCCCCAGATTACCTGGGACTAATAAAAATCAGGCACCAGGAAGAAAGGAAAGTGTCTAACACACAGCAAGCAGTCAAGAAATCCTGGTCTCTTTTCTTTTTGTGAATTAAAAAAAAAAAAAAAGGATTGTGGAAGAGCAAGGGCTAAGAATTTAATGCAGGCACAGATTTCTATTTTCTAAAATTAAAGATATAAGAAACAAGGAAAAGGTTGTAAGTTTTAGAAGTGGGCAATATGAATATGGTGAATGATAACCTATGGGGCTAAGCAGAGTTTTTTGCTTTTTAGCTTTTCTAAACTTGCAAAGTTAGGCAAAGTTAAGAGGAAACAACAAGTATGTAACTTATTAACATAGCTGCTAATTCTCTGTGTACCCTGAAAACACTGATTAACCTTCCTTTTTCAGTTTTTAAATTATAAAGGAGGGGAGTTGAGCAATGACCTTAGAGAAGTACTGGGAACAACAGCCAAAAGTACTAGAATCCTCCTTAGAACATGCGGAAATAGATTTCCCAAAGCTGGTCCCATTCCTGCAAAGATTTAATGTGGCAGCCTGGCCAGGTGTATATCCCTCTGGACCAAAAGGACACCACCTTGGGTCAGCGGGGGGCGGGGGGGAGGGGACGGGAGGTTTTCTGCTTCAAACGATGAACTCTCCTTCAGGCAGCACAGTTTTTTGCTTGGCTCTAGACAGACGAGAAACACAGCAAGGAAGAGGCCAGGGGTTTAAACTGAACATGGCTCTTCCTCCCTGACTCTAACCTCAGAGCATTTTGCGACACACAGTTGAAGGCTACTAACGGCAGCCTGAGTGCCACAGCTCCTGAAAAACAGCAGTGGGAGCCTGCTGACACTGTCCGTGGAGCTCAGAGGGCATTTCCAGGAGCCTCAGTGCATGCCACAAAGCCGAGCCAGAGAAGACACCTGCATTTCATCTCCATCATACTCAAATGCGGCTTTGTGGTTTCTACCTCGGTTTCTGGAGATCGAGAGGGTTCAATCTCCAGCTCCTCTTTGCCCAGGGCTGCAGTCAGGTGCTTGCTATGGGAAGGAAGGCTATTTATTACCCACCCGTCAGAGATGAGTGGTAGGTAATGATATGCTGCCTTAGGGAACAAAACTGTGACCAATTCGCTCAAGTACAAAAAGGGGTATAAAATTTCCATTTGTTTCAGATCACTTCCTGTGTAAGGAGATAAAAATGTGATTTCTGATGACAGTTTTCAATGCCCTTCTGTGCAATACTGATACATGAAAGGACTGCGTGTCTGTCTCCATGGTGGAGAAGCACATTTAACACATAGCTGAGGGGACTCCAGCCTGCCCTAACTCACCTCATACCGTTCCAGGTATCGGGGAAGCTTGGACCGCTCGGTTTCCTCCACGTCCAGCTGCTCCATCAGCTCCTCCGACGTCAGGCTCTCCTCGCCTTCTTGGGGCTGCTCCTCTGGAGACTCCGGGGCCGGAGCAGTCAGAGCCCTCAGTGCCCTGCCCAGCACATCCAGCTGTGGAGCAGAAAGGGGCAGAGACTCAGCTCCCTGTGGCCCTGCGAGCACTGGGGAGGGAGGCTGGAGAAGGGGGAGGGAGGGAAGCCTGGGACCTAAAAAGTCGCGAGAAGAGTTCTCTTATTAAATTACAGAAAACAGAAATGGTTATGTAATTTTACAGTAGAAACACCTTGTCACATGGCATGGGACACTTAGTACAAAACAAATGGAACAATAAGCAAACTCAGAATTGTCTGTGTAAGTGAATCAGCAGAGTGGCTTTTGATTTCACTTTTAATCAGCCAGATAGGAATCAAGGAATTATGCCCGATGGGCAATGAAGTAACACCCCTTCCATGTCTTTCTTCCTTAATTGGTTTGGAATTGGAAGAATGGGAAAGAAAAACCACTACAGACCACAACCAACAACAGGCCATTCTGAAAGTACAATAAAGCCTCTGAATCTAGGCGGGGGCCTCCTTCAGAGAAAAATTCAACTCACAGGACATTTAGAGATTAGGAATCAGCCAATCTATATAAGCTGCTGACAAAGACCAGACAGCACACATGAAATTTGTTGTAACAGGGGATTTCTGTGACTTAGAAAGTAAGTAAATTATGAAACAGAAGGTTTCTTTTCTGTTTTGACCCCTCTCCCCTACCACCTTCATTTTGGGGCAACCTCCTTTAAGGAGGGCCTGATCATCAAGAGATGGGACAGAAATGGCCTCAAGGCCAGCATTAACACCTGTGTGAATACCAATTAATTCTGTCCATGTCAACTCAGAACAAAAATCCAGAAAATACTCCAAGGCTTTTCAATGCCACTAATACATTATACCCAAATCTGACACACACCCCATTCAATGCTGACATCTGAATAACATTTCTATGAAGTCAGAACACAAAGAATGCAAGTCTGGCTCAAACTGCAATAAGCATCTCCCTGGCAGAGCATCTATGTCTAATTTTGTGTTTCAATCACTAGTACTGACTATAGTGGGGTTAAAACATGAATATATATTCAGAAATGTGTATGCTTTGGTATAAATGTCTCGCAGAGAACATAATGACTCACTAGACATCAGTATAAGGAGCCAGTAGAGGGACCAGACTTCTGTATCCTGAGACCAAAATGGAAGCCACGGGGCGAGATGGAGTGATTGGGTCAAGGCAAAACAAACAGCTCAAAGTCAACTTTCACACAGTGTTAACGAAATAACTGATGTCCTTTGAGGCCTGACTCTGGCTACAAAAGCTGCTTGAACAGGAGTGAGCACAATGGCTTCCTACCGGGCATAAGCTTGCCACATGCTTTCCCATGGCTTGAGCTAAGTCTAGGAACTTTGCAGAATGAAGAGTCCGAGGTGACCAAGGGGCTTTGAGGCTGATGGGAGGACAGGGTCCTAGTCTGGGCAAACTGAAAGACTTCGAACTCTGAAAGGGACACCTGGTCCAGACCTCCTCAGCATCATGCATTCACCACAGAATGCCTTAATGGAAAGAAAGATGGCACCATTTCTACTGCCTAAACTCATTTCTTGAGAGTTTAGGAAAACTCTGACAGGTAGTCAGTCTCTCAGAACTACATGAAGATACAGAAATGCCAAAAGTAAAAAATAAAATCTTAATGTCTCTTATGCTTCTACTGAGATTTTACTTTGGTGGTGGTAGTGGTGGAGGGCAATAAACAGTATTTTATTGAACTCAGTTTGAATTTCTTGGGAGACAATAGTTTTCCTCCCAGACAGTGAAGTATAAAAGCAACGTTAATCTTATTTTCTAGTGCTTGTCAGTAACACTGAGAATGTTTGTGGTTTTTTCATTCCTTTTCAACTGAGTCAATACATGAATCTATAGAGATAAAGAAGGTGGGGCTGGGGGAGACAATGAAAACAAATCCAAAGCTTGACTTATAAGGGACAAGAGATGCTAAATCCCCCAGAATCAGGGCTGGGAAACTTACCGCTTCCCTACACAGCTTCCCATCCTCTGGGGAGGAGGCCACTTTCTCCATCACGCGAAGGGCTCTGTCGAGGTAGCCTGGCTGCCACAGAAGTGGCATGTTATGGTACACAGCCCGCAGCCCCTGCTGCAACTCCACCTTCCCTGTGGCCAAAAAGAGCAATGAAGAAGGCTTAGCCGTGGCTTCCCACTATGTCTGAGGCTGATGACTTGAAGACACAAGTGAGTACTCAGCTGGCAGCTCAAGAAATGGAGGATCATTTCAAATCTCTACTAAGACTCATCCCATCCAGTGAAAAAGGATATTTCAGATGGATGATGAAAAATGTGGTCAGTCAATGTACACATTTTTCAATATAAACTTGTATGGACTTATTTTTTTTTTTTTTACTTTTCCATTTGGACTGCTGGAGACTATCGTGAGGGCTGAGGGAAATTTACAGAGGTCACTATATCTGCCTCTAATAGTGTGCGTGCATGCATGCTAAGTCGCTTCAGTCGTGTCCAACTCTGAGGGACCCCATGGACTGTAGCCCACCAGGCCCCTCTGTTCATGGGATTCTCCAGGCAAGAATACTGGAGTGGGTTGGGTTGCCATGCCCTTCTCCAGGGGATCTGCCCAACACAGGGGATGAACCCATGTCTCTTATGTCTCCTGCATTGGCAGGTGGGTTCTTGACTGCTAGCACTACCTGGGAAGCCCGCCTCTAAAGTGGAGCTGCCCTTATAAAACAAGTTAAGCAACTGAAATACTACTTTTGTTTCAAGACAAAATGTTGCTCTAAAAAAGAAATTTCACAACTTTCTTACACTGAAAAATCCTGTCAACATCTGACAACCTTCCTTGCCAGGAAATGTTTGACATTTTTCAAAATGCTCCAAAACAGTCCATTGACTGTCCTTATAGGAAAAAAAAAAAAAAAAAAAGAAAATCTCACTTTACTCTCCTTTCTTTTAGTTGAGCTGCATCAGTATTTAAATTATTAAGTCCTCGTCATCCTTGTGGGTCTCGGGACATGAGTGTTTCTCTTGGAACCTCAAACAATCATAACTAGAGCTGAAGATGTGGCTGGCTGACAGCAGGGTCCCCCAGTGAGGAGGGGTGCTGTCTTGGGATTCCAGGGGGATACAGACATTCTCTGAACTAACGACCAAAGTCACCTTGAGCTGCCAGGTATTAAGTCTACCTTCACTTATCTTTCCCTGGAAGGAGGATTTGGGAAAGCTGTAGTGGAACATAAACAGACAAAGCTCATCAGGTGACAGCTAATTTTAGACCTTTAAGATACTTGGGGCTGGCTGCAGTCACGTTCCGGGAAGCTGCTTATGTCGGAGGTAAATGAGGCTACACCGCACATGCCACACTGCGAGCAGGGGGCTCTGAATCTGATGCTGCCAGATTCGAAGCACTCAGGCCTCTGCTCAGAATCAGGAACAACAAAGCACATTTTCTCGGCCCTGACAACTTCCTGGACAATTCATGCAGTGAAACAGCCCTGAGTGCTCCTCTGAAGGTAAATGCAAAAACTTGTAATTAATATCGAAAGTAGATGGTAAGAGAAAATGATTTTTCTTCTAATTTCCACAGTATTATTTTATAATATTTTATAAAATATATTTTAATCTCCAAATCATACAAGGAACACCTATGCCTCAACAAAAAACTAATAAACTGATTTAAAAACGGACTAAGAACTTGAATAGACATTTTCCCAAAGAAGACACACAATAGCCAATGGACATGTGACAAGATGAGCAATGTCATCAAGCATCAGAACCAAAGTCAACAGCACAATATCCTCTCACACTCAGCAGGACGGCTTTCACCAAAGAGAGAAAACCCAAGTGCTGGGGAGAGTATGGAGACCTTTGTG
This sequence comes from Cervus elaphus, assembly GCF_910594005.1. Taxonomy (NCBI): domain Eukaryota; kingdom Metazoa; phylum Chordata; class Mammalia; order Artiodactyla; family Cervidae; genus Cervus; species Cervus elaphus. The sequence continues at coordinate 12,751,389 of NC_057839.1, read as the reverse complement.
CACTATTGGTGGGAATGCAAAATGGCACTAACTGCCAGGCAAAACGATAGGGAGTGTCCTCAAAAAAAAAAACAAAAACAAACTGTCATATGAGCCAGCAATTGCACTTCCAGATATTTACCCAAAAGAATTGAAATCAAGATCTTGAAGAGATACTGGCACTCTAATGATCTTGGAAAAAGTGATTTTTAAAAAGGGTGGTCAACTCTTTTGTTAGTCTGAGAGCAGCCCAATGAACTCCTCTGAGTCTGTTTCTACCAGAATCAGCACCCTAAATGCCACACTACATTTCTTTGGTGAAGACCAACTCCAAAAGCAGTCAAACTGCTGTAACTTAGATGCTTTTCAGAAAACAAAGCTAACAGGCAGACACAGTATATGATTAGTAGAAGGCACTTTCCCAAATGCCTATCTGCTTAGGAGAAAGCATGGAAGGCTAATGAAATAATATGAATTTTAATTAACTCTGTAAAGCAGGACACATTTGATGCACACTTAGGTTGAATGTTACGTGCTCAGATCTGCTGAGAGCCAAGGCCGCTCCTCCAAAGGCCCTGCCCTCCTGACTGTCTCATTTAAGGCAGTCGGGGCTCTAAAGCAAAGCCAGCCGCCCTGTGCGAGGCAGTCACACTGCACTAGCGAGTCCCTCTCTGCTGTCCCAAAGTGCTACTGGACACGCTCTCTGCATTCCTCTTCCCTCACCTGAGAACAAAGCCGACAATATGCATTCAATATTCTTCCTCCTGGGCTTGGGTTTAAAGAGACAGGAAGATCTTTTTAATACTGGGAAACAGTCTACTGGCTGGTTCTCCCAAGTGAGGACCAGAACTCTACTTTCTTTATCCTTCTTCACACTGCTTACCACTGAATATAATCAAGAGCCATCAGAACTAGTTCTCACCTTGCCAGTGGCCAGAGGTTTTTAAATCCCACTTTGTTGTCTTACCTAATAACTATAAGGCCATCAAAGTCCAGTTTTATGTCTAAAAATGAAAGCTGTATTGGAATTCCACAAGTCTAAATCAAATTATAATTTTATTATAACTAAGATGTATAATTTTATTATATTAAGAAGTAAAAGAATGAATCAGTTCCTATCTGTGAAGAACAATGTTAGTTAAGGACCTCCAGCTTACCAAGAAGTGCATAGCCATACAACTGGGAACTCAGCCCCACCGAGTTCTTCTGCTTCAGGCCTGGGAGTAACAGGGAGGCACCGAAGTTCCTCTCCTCTTCCCACTGAAACAGAATACAGCAGGTCATGGTGCAGCCAAGCAATGTATGCTGTATGCAGAAATGTGAGCGCTAATGACACAGAGGCAAAAAGAATATGCTATAATATTAGGTAAAAGAAACAAAATAATCATACTAAAGCTACATGATAATTCTGATTTTGTAAAGAAAAGATATTCATGTTTGATAAAAAATGCAGAATAGAAATGCTCAATATGTTAACAGATTTCTAGGCAGTTAAATTACAAGCAATTCTGGTTTTCCTCTTTGTATTTCTCATTCCTTTCTGAATCTGGGGCAGTGAATAACAGCTCCTTTTACAATCAGAAAAGCAAAACTATTAGAGCCTACTCTTGGATCAGCACCGCCTCGAGGCGATCAATAAAGATTACCCACGCTGTCGGCTCTGTACTCACATTGCTAGGACGCGACAGAGCAGACTTTCTGAATTTTAAACAATTCAGCAGTAAGACTCCTACTTCACAGTGTTCAAGTAAATACAACTATTAGACTGCTTTTAGACAGATTTATGCCTCTTAAAAATAAATTAGGCAATCAGAAACACTTAGTGATCACTTCTTTCAACCCAGGGTGCAACATTACACTTCAATAAAGTTGAAGCCTTTTGAGACATGGGGAAATGGGGGGCAGAAACACAAGCACTGCTGAGGCTGCTGCAGACCAGCGATGGCAGTGACGGGGCCCACTGTAATCGCACGCCCGCGGAGCGCCCTGATCATCTCGGCGCGGCACTGCAGGGGCACACAGCAGCCTGAGTCTGTGTTCTGGCTGAGAAATACAGAACGCAAAGCTGAGGTGGCCCTGCACCGGTCAGAGACTGAACAAGGTGTGCAAGCCACACCTGCAGTCAGGTGTAAGTGGGGCACCCCTGGTGTTAACGGGCACCAAAACCTCTTTCTTGGGAATGACCTTTGTGCACTGCAATGCAAGCGCAATTTCTTAAGGTTTTACTAAACCTTTGAAACAAGCAAAGACCTTGGGAGAAAAACAAAGCCTCCCCAGGCGCTTCTGCAGCACACAGAAGAAAGAGAGCTGGTAATTAAGGAGGTCATTTCACTTTCAAAAGCAAATCACTCACAGCTTTGATTTCCCTCCACATAAACTGCATGAAAAGGGGCTCAGGGAATAATAAATATGGAACCTTAAAGATGTTTTTTGTTTTCTTTAGGGAAAAACATGATCCATAGTATCAGGATGAACTAATGAACATGAGGTATGCCACAGGCTATGACATTCATTTCAGAAAAACAAAACACACCATAAATTTTTTACAATGGGGACTAGGCTAGATGATCTTCGCAGTTTCCACCCAAAGCAGTATTTTTTGATGTTACATTTGAGGTTGAGGGCAAAGTCTGTAGGGCCAGACTGCCTGGCTTCACCACCTATGTATGAGCTTGGCCACTATTACGCCGTCTCTCTGTGCCCTCGTGTTCTCATCTTCATGGAGTTGAGAGGACTGAATGAATGAATAAATCTAAAACACCAAGAACACATAAGTGTAAAGTAAGTGCTATTTAAGTATTAGCTACTGTTATTACTGCTGTGACTCTTAGGGGAGCAATAAACAATTGGAGAAGGAAATGGCAACCCACTCCAGTATTCTTGCCTGGAAAATCCCATGGAGAGAGGAGCCTGGAGGGACACCACTTAGTGACTAAGCAATAACAATGAAGAGATGAAACCAAAATCTGGTATTCTCCACTGACCCAGAGCACCTCAGGAAAATACTGACACAAATTAAAAACCAGTATTTAATACCTGAAGCTGTGGTCAAAGCTAGCTGCCTCACTGCTTCATTGGCATCCAGTTCTCACTGATCATCAGTTGCCCATTTCTGAATGTATGAGGCACACAGCATAGCTCATGTTTCAGAATGTACGTAAGGACTTTCACTTGAGATTCTTCCAAGCGGAAGAACATTCAATTCCACTTTGTTAGAACCCAGGACCTAAAATGTGTGGGTGAACACTCATTCCTGGCTGTGCGGGGTCACAGGGCTGCACCCCAGGTATCTCTTCCCAGATGCTGAGGGCAGGGCTTTCCTCTGGCCCCCACATCCCTACTGAGCAGCTGCTGCTGGCTTCTCTAAGGCTCTCAGTACTGTTTCAAGACAGGTCACTTACACTGAAGTCTGTCTTCTTTGCCAGGCACTGGTACAGAACATAGAGGGAGAGGAGTTGGGTGGAAGGAACTTCGAAAGCTTCTTGCATCATGATCTCAAAAACCACAGATAAGGCATCTGACAAGAAGATCAAAGTAAAAATGAGGAAATTAGCTTAGGTAACATCATCAAATCTGTATTTAACTATGCATGCATGTCAGGAAGCATTTAACAGGAGGCTTCCCGTGTGCTGTTATGGATCTGTCAGGAAACCTTTGGCCCTTATTAATTCCTGAATATTCAGGAATTAAGAGGAGAGGCACACCTTTCCGGGGCTGAGGAATCCAGGCATTTCCTTTGTTAGTTTCTCATTATGGTGATAAGTACCCTCTTCTCTCTTTAATAGGGATCGCCTTGGGTTTTGTTAAGTCTGGAATTTTAATCTTTATCTTTGCTGAGAATAACTACAGTATATGTGCCCACGCCATGTTGATTAAAACACCTTTGCTCCATCAGAGCTTTGGTCCCCGTGTCTTTCTTTCTTTCTCTCCTCTCTCTTATCTCTCTATTTCTGGCTGATTCCCTGGAACGCGGAAGCCGGCTGCGTAACCCAGGGATTAGCCTCTTGCCTTCTTTCACTCTCTCGTCGTCGACTCCGGACCACCAGGTTCCGGTCCATTAAAGGACCAACACATGCATGCACGCTAAGTCACTTTAATCTCGTCCAACTCTTTGAGACCCTATGGACTGTAGTCCGCCAGGCTCCTCTGTCCATGGGATTCTCCAGGCAAAATCCTCTCCAGGAGGGCTGCCATGCTCTCCTCCAGGGGATCTTCTTGACTTAGGGATCAAACCCATGTCTCTTATGTCTCCTGCATTGGCAGGTGGGTTCCTTACCAGTAGCGCCACCATAAGCACTCAGAAAGTGAGGCATGATAGAAAAATACAAAGAATCATGAAGTTAAACATGGGCTGTGGTCCTAGTTCTTCTGTAAAGCAGGTCTTTCCCCTGTCTTTAGCTTCTACTGTACATACTGCTAGGTATTAAATCAGGTGCTATTGTGCCACTGTTCTCGAGGACACAGAATAAACCCCTTGATTTCTCAGTATCATCTTCATGATGACAAAATACCATTTGTTCCATAGACTTCACAAGATTGTTGGACAGTCCAACAACATAATACATATGAAAATGCCTCATAAACTGTGAAGCAAATTTAAGGCAGCATATCCATCAGCTGGAAGAGCTAAGGCATATAGAAAGGAGGCAAATATATTTTCCAGGTCACCCTGGTAAGAAGAGATGGAGAGGGCTGGGCGGAATGCCCCACTGTATGTTCTGGAACCTTCTTTCTGTTTTGGAAAAAAGGACGAATGCTGAAGGTAATTTTAAATCCCAGGTATTACTTCAGACAGAAAACTGATGACTACAAAAAGGACAATCAGGTTCAATTTAAAAGAGTTGAAAGAATGGAAAGGAAATGTGTATTCATAAGTCGTAAGTCCCTGAGCTTAATACAGTGATTCTTGTTTCCACATGAATGCTGATCACAGGAGACCAGATCTTGAGCAAGATCTGATTTATTTCCCCTCAATATTCCAAAACACAAGCAGAAGCCAAGAAATTCAAGTTCAAATAATTTCTTTCTCTTATTATTTGTTGTTAAATCAGAGATGTTAACATTGGTTTAAAAAACAGTGCCTGCATATAATGTTTTGAATAACAGCTGCTCTGTTAAACGGCTTTTGCATATACTCATAAGAGTTAGCACTCATTTGTAGCTATTGCTAGCCAGCTGGTTTTCTATGTGTTGTCATGGTTCTAAATGAGGTCAAATGCAAGAATTTCTATATTCTTTTTGTAAATGGGTAAACTGAGACGGACAGGCAGACCAGGGAGAAGTCACCCAATAAGTCAGAAGCAAAAAAGAACCTGCAAGAGATATAAACAAACAGTCCCCTACCTTACCAACAAACCAGTATTTTAAAAGAACAAGTTAAAGCTAAAAATATAGTTCAAAAAAATGTTTTGCCAACTGTTCAATATTGAATTCAAAATTACACATGAATAAATAAAATTCATCTCTAATTTATATTCATTTCAGTCAGCTTGGGAAGTGAAATTAGATTGACCTATATAAGATTTCCTGTTCCTCCATAATTATTTATGTACTTTGATATTTCCTATTTTAATAACAAAAGTATAATATTTTCTAATTTCTTGCCATAAACAATAATAATCTTCATCAGAACTTTATTTAAAAAAATTCTCAACATTATTTACTCTGAATTTAGGGGGGAACCCCCAAACTCCTTTTACCCTTCCAACATTTCCTTTAACAACAGAGAGGGGAGAAAACTGCTACTACATAATTTTCCAGTGATAAACTACTAAGAATTTTAAAATCTGATGTTCACAGAGAATGGAAGATGAAACATGCAAAAGAGAATTATCCTTTAAAAATTAATTTTAGTTCAATTTAGGAAACGCATGCTTAAAATGGAATGAAAATGGGCAAGAGACATAAGCATTTAAAAAAATAATGTACAGCAAATATTTTTAGGCAGTCAACAACTCCAAGTCTTACGAAAGAGAAGAGAAAGCAGAAAGGTCCTGCGTGCCCAGCTTAACCACTGCATCCCGATGCAATGGAAAAGGCTGAGGGTGCTGGTGTGCAGGGATGAGGGATGTAACTCAATGACAGGAATCAAGGTGTCACAAAAGCATAAATGACCACCAGTCCATACCCGTGTTCCTAAGGTAGTGACTACCATAACACAGGCAAGGTTCAGAACCAAGACTGAGGATGAAATGGTGGAAGGGGAAGCCAGAGTGTATCTTTACACAATGGCACAGCCTCCTCTTTCCTTCTTCATTGTCTGTGTAGCCGAGACCACCAGCGTGCTGCACCATCCTTCCCGTCCACGGAGACTGGCAGGGCTCCACGTGACTGCTCTGGAGGGTCTGCCACAATCCCCATCTTTCCTTGGTCCCCCACTTATTGCAGATGAAGGTAAGAGCCATTTCAGGTTAGTTCCATGGAGCCACAGGATTTTGGGGGTAAAGAGATCACCGATGCACTTTGTTATTGTTCAGTTGCTAAGTCCTGTCTGACTCTCTGTGGCCTCATGGACTACAGCACGCCAGACTTCCCTGTCCTTCAGCATCTCCTGGAGCTTGTCCAAGCTCACGTCCACTGAGTTGATGTTGCTATCTAACCATTTCGTCCTCTGTCTCCCCCTTCTCCTCCTGCCCTTGATCTTTCCCAGCATCAAGGTCTTTTCCAATGAGTCGGCTTTTTGCATCAGGGGGCCAAAGTACTGGAGCTTCAGCATCAGTTCGTCCAATGAATATTCAGGGTTGAGTCCTTTAGGATGGACTGGTTGGATCTCCCTGCAGTCCAAGGGACTCTCAAGACTCTTCTCCAGCACCACAGTTCAAAAGCATCCATTCCTCAGGGCATAGCCTTCCTTATGGTCCAACTCTCACATCCATACATGACTATTGGAGAAACCGTAACTTTGACTAGATGGACCTTTATCGGCAAAGTGATGTCTCTGCTTTTGAATATGCTGTCTAGGTTTGTCATAGCTTTTCTTCCAAGGAGCAAGCATCTTTCAATGTCATGGCTGCAGTCACCATCCGCAGTGATTTTAGAACACTAGGAAATAAAATCTGTCACTGTTCCCACTTTTTCCTCATTTATTTGCCATGGAGTGATGGGACTGGATCCCATGATCTTAATTTTTTGAATGTTGAATTTTAAGCCAGCCTTTTCACTTTCATCAAGAGGCTCTTTAGTTCCTCTTCACTTTCTGCCATCCTTTAGGGTGGTATCATCTGTATATCTAGAGTTGTTGATATTTCTCCCACCAATCTTGATTCCAGCTTGTGATGCATCCAGCCCAGCATTTCACATGATGTACTCTGCATATAAATTATATTTAACTTATATAGCAGGGTGACAATATACAGTCTTGTCATACTCCTTTCCCAATTTGGAACCAGTCTGTTGTTTCATGTCTGGTTCTAACTGTTGCGTTTTGACCTGCATACAGCCTTCTTAGGAGACAGGTAAGGTGGTGTGGTATTCCCATCTCTTGAAGAATTTTCCAGTTTGTTGTGATCCACACAGTCAAAAGCTTCAGCGTAGTCAATGAACAGAAATATGTTTCTCTGGAATTCCCTTGCTTTTCCTATGATCCAACAGATGTTGGGAATTTGATCCTTGGTTCCTCTGCCTTTCTAAATCTAGTTTGGACATTTGGAAGTTCTTGGCTCATGTACTGCTGAAGTCTAGCTCAAAGGATTTTGAGCATGATCTTGCTAGCATGTAAAATGAGCACAATTGTATGGCAGTGTGAGCACTGCACTTACTTCAGAGATAGGGAAACAAAAGCCTAGGGAGGTAAAATGACTTCCCTTCACAGGGAGCATGCTACTCTCTCCAGTATAAGATTTTATGCTTATACACTTCACATGCTGTAACAACTGCGATGTAAGTAAAACAAAGTTAGCAAATTGTGCTTAAAACAAAGTCAAGCTAATAGCTGAATTAATATAACCTTAACTAGCTGTGGAAGCTCAGGCAGCTTTATTGCATTAACTAAATTCACTGTCCTTTGCCCAAAGAGACATGAACAAATAAATCTGAGAAACTCATAGGAAAGAAGACCTGGACAGAAGTCTCCTATCTGGCCACCTGATAAGGTCAATCAACTGCGCATCTATTTCTGACTGAAAGAGTGATGTACAGATGTCATTAAGAAATGAAAAAAAAGTAAAAGTGCCTATATTTACTTCCCTTTGGGAACTGTAGATCCATTATATATGGATCTGGGTTTGGTCTCATACCTTTGTAATTTTCTTTCTTTATGAAATGATCCATCAGTAAGTTAAATGTATAGTTATCTGGAAAAATACCATATTGGACCTGCAATGAAAATAAAAATAAAAGTAAAATAAGAGAAAAAATTCATTAAGTTCAGTTTATAATTATGCCTATGTATTATTCAGGAAAAAAAATTGTTCCCATTAGCTTTAAAATATCTGACTATCATTTTACAGCATCTGTGACAGTGAAATAGAAGCTGTGACTCATGCAGTTTGGTAACTGGAACTGTTGGTCAGGGTGAGAAAGTTGTGAGTGGGTGTCTGATATAAGACACCTGACGTGAAAAATAAAGCTCAATTCTAACACCTCATTATAACTTAAAAAAACCCAAACCAAACCAAGAATATAAAACACAACCACACTCCACTGGTTCAGTGATTCTTTTAAAAAAGTATGAATATCAACACAAAAATGGAGTCCCAGGAGAAGGCACACATTAATCACACTTGCAGCATTTTCTGGTCCTTAGAGTGCTTTTCTCCCAACTTTATTAAAGTATAGTTCACATGTAACATTGTGTGACTTTAAGGTGTACAACATGATCATTTAACATACATATATATTGCAAAAAGATTACTACAACAAGGCTAGTTAACACATTCATTGCCTCACATAACGACTATCTTTTAGTGGCAGTGGGGATGAGAATATTTAAGATCTACTCTCTTGGCAACCTTCAAGAATATAATACAGCACTCTTAACCAGAGTCATCACGCTATACATTAGATCCTCAGAACTTATTCATCTTTGAAAGTTTGTATCCTTTGACCAACACCTCCCCATTTTCACCCTCCTTCCCCAGACCCTGATATCCATTATTCTACACTGTTTCTGAGTTCTTTTTCAGATTTCACACATAAGTGAGATCATGAGGTATTTGTCTTTCTTTAACCAACTTATTTTACTTTGCATAATGCTCTTAAGGTTTGTCCACGTCGTCTCAAATGGCAGAAGTTTCTTTTGAATGGCTAAATATCCCACTGTACATGTATGCATAGGCTTCCCTGGTAGTTCAGATGGTAAAGAATCTGCCTGCAATGCAGGAGACCCAGGTTCACACCCTCTCCCCGCCCTACACACATTTTCTTTATCCATCCACCTGTAAATGGACACTTAGGTTTCCATGGCTTGGCTGTTGTTAATAATGCTTCAGTGAATGTGGGGTTGCAGGTATCTCTTTGAGACAGTGATTTCACCCTCCTTTGGATATATACCCAGAAGTGGATCTGCTGGACCACATGGTATTTCTATTTTTAATTTCTTGAGTGATCTCCATGCTATTTCCCATACTGGCTGTACCAATTTACATTTCCATCAACAGTGCATAAGGGATCCATTTTTGCCCTATTCTTGCCAGCATCTGTTATCTCTCGTCTCTGAGTTTTTAAAGACCCAAGAAACCTGAGATTTTAGTGCCTTTCTGTGTGATTTTCATGCACAATAAAGTCTGACTACTAATCATCTAAACTGGTTATATACTTATTTTAAATTCTTACTTCAGTAGGATTACTCACTCTCATCAACCACACAGAAATATCTGAGGAATTTTTTTTTCCAATTACACCTATCCTCCTTGAGGAATTCTGATAATCCTAAACCCCAGTTGTCAGTCTCTGCTGAACCGAGTCACTATTACTAGCAGACTGTACAGAATGCCTCAAATGTGCTGAAATACAAAAAAAAAAAAAAGTTCAGAAGCCACTGTTTTAAAAGTTACATCCCATGGGCAGTGTTTAAATTTATCAAAGCAGTCATTCGATCTGCAATAATTCCTAAGGCAGGGTAAAAACAAAATATTTTAGAATGATAAATCATTAAAGCTGGAAGGAAGGAAACTTAGGAATCAATTGGTCAGCGATTCTCAATCCTGGCTGCAAAAATCAACATGTAAGCTTTAAAAAGACACTGATGAGGTATGAATGGGCAGAGCACAGAGACCGGTTGGGGGGTGGGGTGGGCAGTGAAAGTAGCCTGTAATACGGTAATGGTAGATTATACTTTGTTCAAAGCCACAGAGTAAACCCTAATGTAAACATGGACTTTGGGTGATTTATGTTTCAGTGTAGGTTCATCACTGTAACAAATGGTTCACTTGGATGGGGAATGCTGATAACGGGGGAGGCATATCCTGGCACATGCGGGGACAGGGAACATATGGAAAATTTCTGTACCTTCTGTTCAATTTTGCTGTGAACCTAAAATTGCTCTAAAAAATAAAATCTATTTCAAAAAAAAAAAATTAAAAAAAAACCAGTTTAAAAAAATACCAATGCCTAGGCTCCAGAAAGACCAATTAAATTAGAATCCTGGGGGTGGAGAAAGCATCTATAATTTTTAAAAGTTTCTTACATGACTCTAATGGGCAGCCAAGGTTGGAAATCACTGATTTGGTACATCTCACTTGGCTTAGAGCTGAAAAAACTAAGACCCAAAAGAATAAAATTACTATTTGCCTAAAGTGAAAGTGTTAGTTCATCAGTCATGTACGACTCTTCGCGACCCCATGGACTGTAGCTCACCAGGCTCCTCGTCTATGGAATTCTCCAGGCAAGAATACTGGAGTGGGTAGCCATTCCCTTCTCCATGGGATCCTTCCCAATTCATGGATTGAACCCAGGTCTCCTGTGTTGCAAGCAGATTCTTTACCATTTGAGACACCAGGGAAGCCCATTTGCCTAAAGTTAAGAACAACTGGTAGAATTCATGGTGTTATAGCTTGGGTCTTCTGACTCCCTGTCTGGTGTGTTTTTCACTAAAAGACTAGTAACAACAAAAAGTAAGATAGAAATATTAGATTTATCACTGAACCTGCTTATCTACTTTATCAACTTATAAGCTTCCCAAGGGAAAGGATAGGATGCTGCCCATTTTTGTGACAATGCCGTATCCAGCTCAACATCTCACACACAATCTGTCTGCAACGTGTATCAAGTTAAACCGGTAACCAAGCAAGTCAGAGGAACAAAGGCTCCCAAAAACAAATGTAGTATTTCTTTTTGAGTTAAAAAACAGAAGTTTCAATGACACTACAGATATAATACATTTCCAGAGAAATATTATTAAAGTCTTGTTATGGGTCAAACCAGGATTGCAGCTTGGGATTCACAATAACAACGTTCACAATAATAACTTTTGTTTATTTTGTCCTTATTTCATACTACGAGGAGAATGAAGACTCAGCCATTGGGGAATCTGTAACATTCAGAAAAACCCAATTGTAGGGGCTTCCGGGGCTTCAGGGAAGAAGTCAGGGACTCAGGAAGACATGTTCTGAATAAACTAGGAAGTCTGTCTTTTCATGTGTAAGAGATATGAATGCTCTGAAGACTGTACTCTAGCAAAATGGTCTTTTACGCTAAACATCACCAAAGGCAACTAGGCAAAACCCCCAACACTTGGGGATCAAGAATGAAATGACCACCAACAGAGTTTCTGTGACTGGATTACTAACTTTTTCCTTTCACCTCTCCATTTTAAAATCACTATGCTTGGAAAAGCCACAGCTACAGGAATCTTTATTTTTAATGTGCTGATTAATTTATACCAGCTCCATTCTAAAAAGATTATCTGAGGGCAAATAAATTTAAAAGCTATTTCTTATACTATTTTCTGCTGTACTGTAATGGAACATGTAATGGTACAGACACCATCTTGCCTAAACTGAGGAGAATAAGCTGCAAATGCCAGCAAACCACTCACCTTATTTACAAGGGTATATAAGGCTTTGTCTTGGGCACCATATTTCAGACACTGCCTAATCCAGGTGTGGATAGTCCAACCTCTCAGGTACCAGCAGTTGGGGCTATGTCGAAATCTAAATAAAACAGAAGAGAAAAAACTGATTTTAACTCTTAGATGTCAATGCCAAAACCCATCTTCCATCAGTAGGTCCCCCTCTTAGGAATTTACAGATGATCATAAAAGTCATGAAGGCCAACAGCTAATAAAACTTGAGAATAAAACTCATTAACATCTGAAATGGGAAAGAGAAGGCAAAAAATATAATAAAAATACTATGAAAATTTTATTACTTATTTATAGTCCCTAATTCAACATCTTGTTTTAATACGAGATTTATGAAAAATGATTTCAGGAATATGCTCTACTAGAAGACAGATATGGAAGCTCATTGGAGAAGGAAATGGCAACCCACTCTAGTATTCTTGCTGGGAGAATCCCATGGACTGAGGAGCCTGGCAGGCTGTGGTGGGTCCGTGGGCTCACAGACAGTCGGACACAGCTGTGCGACTGAACGACAACAATGGAAGCTCATACTTTAGAGTTCTAAAACAGATGAAGTAAAAAAAGAAAACTAGAGTACCACAGCAATTTTAGAGGAAAATCAGCTTTGAGTTACACTGCTATTTCTTGTGGCACTTAGGAGAGACTGGGACACTCTTCAGTGAATTGAAAGGAAGAAAAAAAAAAAATTGAGCAAAATTTAGCACTCAGGCCCTTCAGGATACATGATCATGCTGACTTTCTCACAGCTCCATTCCAGCACTTCAGTCTATCTCCTCGTGCTTCCTGCTGCTCCCCACATGGTTTTTAAAGGCCTAAGCTATCCAAGCTGAGGTGTATATAGTACCAGTATTCCCACAAAGGAATGGAACTTGAAAGTGAATTCAAATGCTAGTCTTGCCCCGAGTTGGCACACATTAGTTGGAGCAGCTTTTGCTTGCTCCTGGGGTCTTTGTGCCACAGGCTGAGTGACAGGGGAGACAGGAGTGAGGAGGCCACATAAAGGGCTGTGCAGTCCTCTATCTGCTTATCTGTTTTGACCTGGACGGTTCCTCAAACATCATCTCATATCAGTTCAAGTCTGCACCTTTTCTCTGAACCTTAAGGAAGTGGAAGCTGGTCAATCTCTGGACCCCACAAAATTAAAAAAGTCAATTTGTCTTCTTATTGTAAAAACAAAAGGCAAGACAAAAACTTAAAGTGAAAGAATTTTGTGCCATATTTGAAAGTTGGGGCTACAGGCTAATACTGGGGGTTTTCAGAGGCCAGTTATTCAATCTGGCCACCTGCTATTTCCTGCCATCTGGTATTGGGATAGTTTCCTGCTGACTAGGTTTTCTGCCAAAGTAAAAGCTGAGAGAAAGAGAGCAAGTGAGAAGTAGTACTTAATTTAGGCTGTTTATTAGTGATCTGTTGAGAGATTTGACAAAAATGAGATCTGAAGATATTTTTTAGATTGAGTCATGCAGCCCTGTCTAGTCCTTGAATGCTTTACATCTGGTTGGAAAAAGTTTTTCTCACTTTATCTTTCCTTACAGAATTAACCCCTTTAAAAGCAGAAAGATAGAAATATGTCAAATTATGTTTAAGATGAGAGTGACCTGGCCAGAGAAGAGCCATTGTATAAGCACCCTAGATATGGTCTAATGAGATCTTCTGCATAGAAATGAAAATATATCTTTTAGTATTTCATGCTTTCCTTCACATTTTAAAAACAGTAGCTTGAGCTAATTGAGCTTCCTTCCTTATTACTCTGAAAAATCTGAGATTTTAAGTGTAACAAACAGTTAAAAGCTAATTTTATTATTATTATAATTTTTAAAGTCAAGTGAAATACCAGTTGTATTGCCTAAAGATGGTGATGCTTCCTTGGTAGCCTGAAGGCTTCCTGGACAGCAACCAGGGGGGCAGGGGGGTGACTGCCTTATTCAACATGGATTCCTCGGTGACTGACACAATTTGTGGCCCATGATAGGTTTTTAACAAATAATAAGAGAGCTTTAATCAACACTGATCATTATGCTAACTTCTATGGTATACTGCAGAATTATAAATTCCCTGTTTGGGAATTTATAATCTCATTACAAAAATAATGCCTTAGGAAGCATCACTACGAACAAAGCTAGTGGAGGTGATGGAATCCCAGTTGAGCTATTTCAAATCCTAAAAGATGATGCTGTGCAAGTACACTCAATATGCAGCAAATTTGGAAAACTCAGCAGTGGCCACGGGACTGGAAAAGATCAGTTTTCATTCCAATCCCAAAGAAAGGCAATGCCAAAGAATGTTCAAACTACTGCACAACTGCACTCATTTCACACACCAGCAAAGAAATGCTCAAAATTTTCCAAGCTAGGCATCAACAGTACATGAACTGAAAACTTCCAGATGTTGAAGCTGGATTTAGAAAAGGCAGAGGAACCAGAGATCAAATTGCCAACATCCACTGGATCATAGAAAAAGCAGGAGAATTCCAGAAAAACATCTACTTCTGCTTTATTGACTACACTAAAGCCTTTGACTGTGTGGATCACAACAAACTGTGGAAAATTCTTGTGGAAAGAGATGGGAATACCAGACCACCAGAGAAGGCAATGGCGTCCCACTCCAGTACTCTTGCCTGGAAAATCCCATGGATGGAGGAGTCTGGTAGGCTGCAGTCCATGGGGTCACAGAGTCAGACACGACTGAAGCGACTTAGCAGCAGCAGCATACCAGACCACCTTACTTACCTCCTGGAAAACCTGTATGCAGGTCAAGAAGCAAGTTAGAACTGGACATGGAACAACAGACTGGTTCCAAATTGGGAAAGGAGTACCTCAAGGCTGTATATTGTCACCCTGTTTATTTAGCTACTTAACTTATACGCAGAGCACATCACGCAAAATGAAAGCTGGATGAAGCACAAGCTGGAATCAAGACTGTCGGGAGAAATATCAAAGATATGCAGATGACACCACCCTTAAGGCAGAAGCAGAGAGGAACTAAAGAGCCTCTTGATGGTGGAAGAAGAGAGTGAAAAAGCTGGCTTAAAACTCAACATTCAGAAAAAACGAAGATCATGGCATCCGGTCCCATCACTTCATGGCAAACAGGTGGGGAAACAGTGGAAACAATGACGGACTTTATTTTCTTGGGCTCCAGAATCACCACAAACACTCCTTGAAAGAAAAGCTATGACAAAACTAGAGAGTGTACTGAAAAGCAGAGACATCACTTTGCCAACAAAGGTGTGTCTAGTCAAAGCTATGGTTTTTCCAGCAGTTATGTATGGATATGAGTTGGACCATAAAGAAGGCTATGCCCTGAGGAATGGATGCTTTTGAACTGTGGTGCTGGAGAAGAGTCTTGAGAGTCCCTTGGACAGCAGGGAGATCAAGCCAGTCCATCCTAAAGGACTCAACCCTGAATATTCATTGGACGAACTGATGCTGAAGCTCCAGTACTTTGAAGTATGCGAAGAGCTGACTCATTAGAAAAGGCTCCGATGCTGGGAAAGACAGAAGGCAGGAAGAGAAGGAGAGGACAGAGGATGAGATGGTTAGATGGCATCACCGACTCAACAGACATGAGTTTGAGCAAACTCCAGGAGATGGTGAAGGACAGGGAAGCCTGGTGTGCTGCAGTCCATGGGGTCATAAAGAATCGGACTGAGCGACTGAACAGCAGCAACAAAAATAACACACTGGGTGGGCAGAAGAAAGCTTGTTCAGGCTTTTCTGTGCCATCTTCCAGATTAATCAAAGTGACTTTTTACCCCATATAAACCAGTAACAATAATACAAGGGGCGGGGACATGAATGCTAAAGATAAAAAGCGTCCTGCTAGATGCTACAGAAGCTTTTGATCATAGTGGTTGCTAGGTTTAGTCTATTTTTCCTTCAAAAACAAAAAGTTGTCAATTACCTCCTTTACCCAAAACTATTTAAATCTCATTTAAATCTAATCTGCTTTAGGATGTCTCCAGTGACTACTAAAGTTATTTCTTTTCTTTCTGATGGGACTTTAAAATAAACAGCACAATGATCATACCAACCAAACACCTTTTTCTCTTATTCACGGTCAGCAGATCATTTTCAGGCTTTGAAAGAGTACCAGAGATTGACAGGATCTAGCTACAGACCTTCAAAGCTTAGATGAAAATTTGTGTACAGCCTTTCACTAACCTTCTGAGGCTAACTTTAATAGAGAAACAGAGAAGTCTTTTCTTCTCAAATCTTTTGTCACACTTTACTTCTTAGAAGCCTAAAGGGAAAGTTACTCAAGTCCTCACATAACTAATATAATCATCTCCCTTTGGAAGATGTGTCAACAGGCTCACATGGGTCTTCACTAAGTTAACTCCCTTTCCCATCCTGGAGCAGGGCTACTTGGTGTGATCTCTGCTCTGTGAGACCGAATAATCCAGACACACAGCCGTGACCAGGGCATTTTCAACTACGTGACAACATGAAATCAATTTAGAAGTAAGAGGCAAACACACACACATATTATGACATATGCTGCTCAAAGTGCAATTCCTACATTTCCTAGCCAGGCAACAAGTAAACTCCTTTTTAAGTCCTTGTCAGCATTAAAAAAAAAACAAAAAACAAAAACAAAACAGCACACAACTTATGTAACCATCTAGAATATAAACCACTCAGAACACTGAGATGGGTCCAACTTTGGATGGTGAGTTTAAGAATTCTCCGTCAACGATTCTATAAGCGGTTCACAGAGAAACACTCAGGCTCTTTTCAGACCCGCCAGGGGTAATACGATAGCCAGGTAAGTCTCTGGAATGGGTACTCGCCTGGAACGACTCTGCAAATTGCTGGGCCAGCAGGCTCCTTTCAGCCAAGGGAAAGGCAAAGAGACACAAACACAACTCACACATTGATTTCCAAACTGCCTGCAAACAGACTGGCTTTTGTCCTTGACTGGTGGGACCACCAGCCTGGCAGATTACAGGCAGCCACTGTAGGAGTCCCCTCTGTGCCCCATGCCATCAGCTGTTTGCTCACCTCAACAGAAGCTTTATTATTGTCCATGCCAGCAGGCTGCCAAGCTAGGCAAACCGTGTGAGTGTGGAAAAGATAAACAGATGCAACCCAAATAACTCCAACAAGGCTTGTGCTCACAAACACAAGAGACCTTCTGAGCTTCCCAGTTATAAAACAGAAGCAAACTCGACAGTTCTATGGATGTGAGTATTTTCTTGGAAGCAAGAAGGGACACAGGAGGAGGAGGAGAGGATGAAGCATGCTCTCAAGCTCTGGCTCTGTTAGTTCCCAATGCTGGTATGCCACGGCTAAAGAGACATCTGTCCACACTGCTAAGTGGGGTTTCCAGATGAAGCCAGGACTTGCCCAGGCCAGTCAAACGGCAGGTACCGAGAAGCTTCCTGTCCTCAAAAATCAAGCAACATTCTGGACTTTTCGGGGCATCTGCCATCACTACATCACATTCAAGACTGACGTCACCAGGAAGGAAGGAGAGCAGAGTCACATAGCATGCATGACATGGGGCAAAAGTCTTTGATATCCTTTGAGGTACCTTAGAAGGGGAGAGCGGTTCTAGAAGTGAAGTTGAGAGTGAAGAGGACACACCAGACACTTACTATGATTTACATAGGAGGGACTTCATTTTGTGTAGAAGTCAGACAGGATTTCCTATTTGTAACCAATTTCATTTAAAAAAAAAAAAAAAAAGTGAAACAGACGTTCTTCTATGGGTTCAACTGAAGGTTACTCTTGTAGGCCAAGGTGGTGATGCGCCTCAGCTCTCTCAGTATCACAGATAAAAGCGCTCCTGGCTGAGCAGGACTGATGCACAGATGCCAGAGCCTGGAGCGCAGCAGCCCCACCATTCAGCTGCAGTGCCGGCTCTTCCATATGAATGAGCAAGCTTTCCACAACATTTATCTGATTATGAGAGCCACCATCCTTAAACATACATGTGCAGTTTTCCCTCCTCCCGAGTGAATTCTGTATTCTGTGGCAACAGGCTTTACAGATGGAAACCTCAGCCCCTGAGCTGGGTAGACATGGAGATGGGAGGAGGGGCTGGTGAAAAAGGAGGACAGGAAGGAAACAGTTGGTTCCAGAGCTTGCAGTGCAGATTGGAAATCTTATGAATGAAGCAAAGTGTGTAACTTGAAAGGTTTTGAGTGCATCCCTGAACTAGAACCACAGAGCAAGAGAGTGTCCTGTGACTATTCAAACCAGAATCTGATTCAATCATGGCTACCCACTTTCTAATTCTACTAGGATAATTACTTTCTTTTGCATCCTGATGGAAATCCTGCTTTCATCAATTATTAGTTGGTTTCAACTACCACAAATAAAACCAAGTTTTGATGCAACAGTTTTCTAATGACTATATCTTTGTCAAATGTTTGCAAGGCTAATAGAGGAGTCTAATATAGGAATTGATAATAGAGACGTCCGTATTCTAGATTAAAACTACTTTCTTGCTTGAGATCCAAGATTCCTACTTTTATAGGGGAATGTCAAGCAATTTTAACTTTCAAAAAATGTCCTGATTGTGCATGAAGTGATGCATAAAGAGCAAGAATCTCCTCCAAAACATTCCCCTGGCAAATGTTCAATCTGTTGGGACTTGTATATTTTCAATGAATTTATTATCTACCTCTAAGGCAGATAAAAATGCTTTAAAAAAAAAATTTAACACTTTTTTCAAGAAACAGGTTTATAGAGCTATAACATACAAACAGTAAAATTCACACTTTTCAGTGAATTTGTGACTTTTGACAAATGCATCCAGTTGCATAACCAACACCACGGTCACATTGTAAGAACAGTTTTATTTCCCCGAAAAATTCCTAATGCCTCGCTTAGAGTCGGCCTCTTTGGGGTTTGCTGGTTAATTTAGGCAAATTTTATAGAGATACTTCCTCAAGAGTTATTAATTTCTGACCCTAGAGTTACTAATTTTAAGAGGAAGAGCAATCCCTGTTAGTTTGTAATTTACATTCTGCCAATTTACAAAACAGAATTTGAAAAAATTAAAACTCAGTTAACAAGTAGTTTCGTCTGAGTCCTATACACACACAACCATTAGACATCTGATTTGCCATTCTAAAAAGTGAGTGGATTTTTGGTAGAGAATAACACAAGCATAGAGTTTTATAAATGTGGAGTGATAAATAAATGCAGCACAATAACACTTTTTAAAAGTGAAGATGGATAACAGAGGGACTTGTTAGACATAAAAGTCGAAGTCTAAATTTGTCAGACCCAGAGCTTAAAAACAAGGTCACCTGTATTTCACTCGATAATAATGAAATAACACTTCACATTGAGAAACTACTCTAGGAAAAATACTCTATTTTCCACATCCATGCAAGGACAAATAGGACCTATATTCCCAAATTATTCTGTCTTCTCTCTGATCTGGCTATTGTTTAGCCAGACTGACATCACTCAATATAAAAGACCTATTTTTCATTCACCAAGTAAATATTTAGCAAGTAGCTACACTGTACCAGATGATTTGTATTTTATCCCTGCTGTTCCAACCAGTTTCCTCCAGTTTCAAACAATCTTAAAGATGACATCTCTTCTTTTCTGATGTGCTTAGTCACTCAGTCTGACTTTTTGCAACCCCAATGGACTGCAGCCTGCCAGGCTCCTCTGTCCGTGGGGATTCTCCAGGCAAGAATACTGGAGTGGGCTGCCATGCTCTCCTCCAGGGGATCTTCCCAGCCCAGGGATTGAACCCGGGTCTCCCACATTGCAGGCAGATTCTTTACTGACTGGGCCACCAGGGAAGCCCTTTCAGATATACAAAGAGAAAACCTACAGCCTGACTATGCTTTGCTGCTCTTTCTCCCACGGTTTACAAAGCACAGGAGCCAGTCAGATGAAGCCGACTGCTCTTTGTCTGAAGCCTACTGTTTTTATCAGTCTCCAAAAGGTGATGGATATGGATAACAGGTGAGGATTATTTGCAGGGAGAAATGGAAAAGAAAAAAGTATTCACAGTGATCGTTGATGTGCCCTCCTGCCGATGGTCCTAAAAGCATTCGATGTCCATCTCTGTGGCCAACAACTGACCTCTCAGTGAAACTGCACCCAGAAGTGCCTGGTGGGGCTTCTCTGGCCACTTGCAGGCTGGACACACAGAGGAGCTTCATGCCTGAGACGGCGGAACGCAAGGTGAAGCTAACGGCAGAGGGCCTTTTTCTCAGAACAGCAGGAAGCTGAGAAAAACTGGATTTTGGATCCAGTCCTATTTATGAAAACACATAGAGTTGTGGGAACTGGTTTGAGCTGGACAGAGATAAGGCAAGTATTTTTGGTTTTCAGTAGGAAATCTATGAGCCAGTTTTAAAAAGATATCAACATTTCCTGATGTCTTCTAAAGTTCTGGCTAGGAACTTCAGACATAACTTCTGCAAAATCATGAATAATACGATCACTAAAGACAGGAAACACCTAAATCAAATCCCTTATGAATATACAGTGGAAGTGAGAAATAGATTTAAGGGACTAGATCTGAGAGACAGTGCCTGATGAACTATGGATGGAGGTTCGTGACACTGTACAGGAGACAAGAATCAAAGACCACCCCCAAGAAAAGGAAACGTAAAAAAGCAAAATGGCTGTCTGAGGAGGCCTTACAAATAGCTGTGAAAAGAAGGGAAGCAAAAGGCAAAGGAGAAAGGGAAAGATATACCCATTTGAATGCAGAGTTCCAAAGAATAGCAAGGAGAGATAAGAAAGCCTTTCCTCAGTGATCAGTGCAAAGAAACAGAAAAACAATAGAATGGGAAAGACCAGAGATCTCTTCAAGAAAATCAGAGATACCAAGGGAACATTTCATGCAAAGATGGGCTCAATAAAGGACAAAAATGGTAGGGATCTGACAGAAGTAGAAGATATTAAGAAGAGGTGGCAAGAATACACAGAAGAACTGTGCAAAAAAGATCTTCACGACCCAGATACATCATGATGGTGTGATCACTCACCTAGAGCCAGACATCTTGTAATGTGAAGTCAGGTGGGCCTTAGGAAGCATCACTACAAACAAAGCTAGTGGAGGTGACGGAATTCCAGTTGAGCTATTTCAAATCCTCAAAGATGATGCTGTGAAAGTGCTGCACTCAATATGCCAGCAAATCTGGAAAACTCAGAAGTGGCCACGGGATTGGAAAAGGTCAGTTTTCATTCCAATCCCAAAGAAAGGCAATGCCAAAGAATGCTCAAACCACCGCACAATTGCACTCATCTCACACACTAGTAAAGTAATGCTTAAAATTCTCCAAGCCAGGCTTCAGCAATACGTGAACCGTGAAATTCCAGATGTTCAAACTGGATTTAGAAAAGGCAGAGGAACCAGAGATCAAATTGCCAATATCCGCTGGATCATTGAAAAAGCAAGAGAGTTCCAGAAAAACACCTACTTCTGCTTTATTGACGATGCCAAAGCCTTTGACTGTGTGGATCACAATAAACTGTGGAAAATTCTGAAAGAGATGGGAATACCAGACCACCTGACCTGCCTCTTGAGAAACCTGTATGCAGGTCAGGAAGCAACAGTTAGAACTGGGCATGGAACAACAGACTGGTTCCAAACAGGAAAAGGAGTACATCAAGGCTGTATATTGCCACCCTGCTTACGTAACTTATATGCAGAGTGTATCATGAGAAACGCTGGGCTGGAGGAAGCACAAGCTGGAATCAAGATTGCCGGGAGTAATATCAATAACCTCAGATACGCAGATGACACCACCCTTATGGCAGAAAGTGAAGAAGAACTAAAGAGCCAACTGATGAAAGTGAAAAAGGAGAGTGGAAAAGTTGGCTTAAAGCTCAACATTCAGAAAACTAAGATCACAGCATCCGGTCCCATCACTTCAGGCAAATAGATGGGGAAACAATGGAAACAGTGGCTGACTTCATTTTTCTGGGCTCCAAAATCACTGCAGCTGGTGATTGCAGCCATGAAATTAAAAGACGCTCACTCCTTGGAAGGAAAGTTATGACCAACCTAGACAGCATATTAAAAAGCAGAGACATTACTTTGTCAACAAAGGTCCATCTAGTCAAGGCTATGGTTTTTCCAGCAGTCATGTATGGATGTGAGAGTTGGACTATAAAGAAAGCTGAGCACCGAAGAATTGATGCTTTTGAACTGTGGTGTTGGAGAAGACTCTTGAGAGTCCCATGGACTGCAAGGAGATCCAACCAGTCCATCCTAAAGGAGATCAGTCCTGGGTGTTCATTGGTAGGACTGACGTTGAAGCTGAAACTCCAATACTTTGGCCACCTGATGCGAAGAGCTGACTCATTCGAAAAGACCGTGATGCTGGGAAAGATTGAGGGCAGGAGGAGAAGGGGACGACAGAGGATGAGATGGTTGGATGGCATCACCGACTCAATGGACATGGGTCTGGGTGAACTCTGGGCGTTGGTGACGGACAGGGAGGCCTGGCGTGCTGCAGTTCATGGGGTTGCAAACAGTCGGACATGACTGAGCGACTGAACTGAACTGAAAGGCAGGAAAATCACATATATTAATTACCCAGGGATAGGCTGTGTATCTGAAGAGTTCTAAGGGAGGGGGAGGTGCAGAAGCAGAAGGAGGAAAACAAACAAAATACGGAGTTTAGAATTTCTGGAGTATTCTAGGCTTAGTGAAGTTGTCAGGATTAAGTCTGCCACAAAAGAAGTGAACAGGCAGAAAGGCCTGGCCCAGGGGACAGTGCACACCACCATAAAAGCAGAGAAGAGTTAAGCTGATGTTAAGCAGATTTACACATCTTTTTGTGTGTGGGATTATGGATCTCTTTTGGGATATTTTTGATGGAAGAGAAGCTCAGCACTAATCAGGGTATCTTAAGAATCATATATATATATTTTTTTTAAATAAAGAAGAAAAGGATCTCAGTGCTTTAAACATTTTGATTCTCTAACACATGGAGACGTTGAATCTGAAAAGATTCTGTTTAGAGGAAAAGGTAAGGCTGGATTTCCTTTCAGCTGCATGACGCAAGTTCATAGCTAGTTTCTATTTCTGTAGCTCTACTGACTTCAATATTAAACCTTT
This sequence comes from Cervus elaphus, assembly GCF_910594005.1. NCBI lineage: Eukaryota > Metazoa > Chordata > Mammalia > Artiodactyla > Cervidae > Cervus > Cervus elaphus. The sequence continues at coordinate 12,728,339 of NC_057839.1, read as the reverse complement.
ACACAAGGCAGAGGACAAGTTTTCTCTTTTTGTGTGTTCGACAACAGTAGGTGTTTGATGACTCGGCAATAGTGACTAGGCCTCTCAGACTATATAAATACCAATAATGTATGTTGAAACTCATGAGAAATATTTACATTTGAAACAATAATCCACCTCTGGTTTTGAAGTATTATCCTGCCTACAAACAGATGAGGACAGGAGGAAGTACTGCCTTTTTATTCAAGGCAGGAGGAGATCAGAGATGGCAGAGAAGTGGAATAAAATGTGGTCATTCTGGAAAGCCACCTACTCCTCACTTCTGCCCCCTTCTGTCTCCTTGCAGTAAGTTCAGGGAACAGACAAACTGATGGGAGATTGAAACCAAAAACAGGAGAGAGAAAGAGAAAAATAGAGTGTGAGTGTGAGTTTAATCGCTAAGTCGTGTCCGACTCCACGACCCTGTGGACTGTAGCCCGCCAGGCTCCTCTGTCCATGGGATTTCCCGGGCAAGAATTCTAGAGCGGATTGCCATTTCTTTCTCCAGGGGATCTTCCTGACCCAGATCGAATCCATGTCTCCTGCATGGCAGGTGGATTCTTTACCACTGAGCCAACAGGGAAGCCCAAAACAGGAACACACAGGCTCAAAGACCTTCCCAACACACACACACACATGTACACACACATACGTTCTAAATAAAAAACTCAGACTCCTCTCAAGATTGGAAGTGACTCTGAAAGCCATCTAGGCCAAGTAAATTGGGGATGGGGAAGGAAGAAAAGTTCATATAGAATTAGAGAATCTAGGGACCTTTAATACCCCCTGTTCACTGAATTATTTATTGAGAAGTCACTACTTATCAAGCCCTGTACTGCGTAATGCGAATCTAGTCTAATTTCTCTACTTTATAGATGAGGAATCTCGGTGTCCAATGGGATGAAATGATTTTCCCAAGATAAGTCAGATAACTCCAGTTCTATAAACTAGGCTGTTTACTTACTATTCCACCACTGCCTTTCAATTCTTTTATTTGTAAGACATCTTTCAGAAACATCTCTGCAGTGTGACAAAAGGTCTCTAACCTACTAAAAAAATAAAATATTCAGGCCGTGAAACGGTTCTGGAACTGCCCTGAACCAGGTGTCTAACTTTGTAAAGTCACTCGATCCTTGGGGTTTCAGTTCTTACAACTGTAAAATGAAGAGACAGGATTATCTGGATTATACATGAACTCACAGGTCTGCAGGGGCTAGTCAGTTACTATCAATATAAGTCCATGAAGAATCGTGTAAGACGATAGGTATAAAACTGCTTGTATTATTATCAAGCAAAGTAGCCTCCTAGTTGTACTGTTTTTGAAAACTGTATGGGCCAAGCAAAATACACTGGAACTCAACTAGGCCAGACCCCTGAAACTACTTCCAGCTCTCACATTTAATGACTGAGGTATAAGCCTAATCCACTTATTAAAACATCATACATTTACACATCTCTATTAATTAGAGAAATGGCAGTGATACAAGTGAGTGAACGGAGATTCAAAGATACAAGCTACCACTCAGCCCACATCTCATTCTACTCTACTCCACTAGCCTCATTCCCCTGCCAGGTGAGTATCACTTCACTCAGCTTGGGCAGTGCACACAGACTATTATGGGGACAGCAGACCTTGCAAACTGGCATCTAAAATTTCAAGATGAAAGGATACAATCACTAAATTAAAGTCAAGGTCCTTAAAAGTAGATTTTAACTGGAGATCAAGTTTTGCAGGATAATAAAAATTTCAACATTGAAATATTTTTACTCAAGGGTTTTTTTTACTCAAACGAATACTTCATTGTATTCAATTTATATCTAAGAGTCAGCCATTCAAAGTAACTTTCCTATAAATCACAAATTGTTTTTGTACATTGCTACTTCCTTTGACTCCTTAAATTATTGCTAAGCATCATAAACATACAAATAGTTCACCGCCATAGCTTATTTTTGGTTTCAAACCCCTGTTAAGTGGCAATTCTTAAGCAGATATAGTTTTTCTCTTCAAAAAAGGGGGAGTGATTTGGGAGTGGTTACAGGGATATTAAGAAATTATTTGCCAGTTTCTGGAAACATAAAAGGACACAATCACTTTTGCAGGGAAAAAAAAAAAAAAGAAATTTGAAAATAGAGGTTCAGATTTGTTAGTCCAACTGTTTTCCAGAAGCCTTAATTTACCAATTACTAAAACACCCTTATTTATTTATGAAGGTAAGAGAATAAAGGTGTCCCTTCTTTCTTGTGCTGCCAAACAATAAAAATCAGAATGACTGCATTTAATAAGCATCTCCTCTATTTAGCTCAAGCTAGCACTCCCATATATAAAACCAAACTTTTAAATAATGGAGTATTTGAAAATGTACGAACACAATATACTAAGAAAATTCTTAGTATGTAAGAATGACCAAATGCAACAAGGTAACAATCTTAAGAATGATTTCCAATTTTGAACAGGGAGAAGCTAATTTCTTGGTAAAACTCCAAAAACCATCCATATAATCACCACGCTGCAATTAAAGGAAAGCTCTTATGCTAGCCCACAAGGAGGTAATGAACAATCTGAACAACACCTTTTATTGCCTGAGAAAATTTTTTAAAACGACTCAAAGTGCCAGGAGAGAGCTGTCTCAATGCAACTGCAGACAGCTTTCCAAAGTCCCTCTGCTTCTCTAAGGATGAGTCATGAGAGGAGAGAGCATCTTGGCAAAGACACAGTCTTTCCTCTGGTTCCACTCACGCCCCCTCTTATTAAAAAAAAAAAAAAGAAGCTTTGATGGATAACAGTTAAATAGATTCCAGACAGGCTTAACGGGAGAAGTTTGAACACCAGGGAGGCAAAATATCATTGGAGAAGTCTCTGTTGTTTGCCACTGTGAGCCACGAGACTCAGGGAAGCATCTCCTGAATCCTAAAAAGGGCTGGGTCCATTGATCATGTGTCAGACTGTCGCTGTGCTTTGTGGGACAGGAGAGGGAAACAGCCTATGGAAATATCTTTGCTTCCTAGCTGCCTAAATGTCATTAGCTCATCTGCTGAACAATTACAGTGAGCTGGAAGGGGCGGGAGCTTGTCGTTTATAAGTGCAAATGCAAATTCACCCGCAGCAGCTGGAGGCGACCCACGGGGCATGGCTGCTGCAGCGCATGCAGCCTTCAGTGGACAGGCGCAGTTTTTCTTTCACTAACTTCAGGCAAAAAAACCTAGGGAGCTAGTCTAAAAAAAAATTTTTTTTTTTTTTAAAGAGAATAAGTAATGTATAGAACAAACTTTTGGACTCTATGGGAGAAGGCGAGGGTGGGATGATCTGAGAGAACAGCATCGAAACATGTATATTATCAAGTGTGAAACAGATCGCCAGTCCAGGTTGGATGCATGAGACAAGTGCTCGGGGCTGGTGCACTGGGATGACCCAGAGGGATGGGATGGGGAGGGAGGTGTGGGAGGGGTTCAGGATGGGGAACACATGTAAATCCATGGCTGATTCATGTCAATGTATGGCAAAAACCGCTACAATATTGTAAAGTAATTAGCCTCCAACAATAAAAATAAATGGAAAAAAAAGAAAAAAGTCACACACCCTGCAGCCCTCACCCCCAATTTTTCCTATTAAAAACTCCCCCAAAACCATTGGGGAGTTTGGGATTTTGGGGCACAAGCACCTTGCTTGGCTCTGCAATAAAACTTCTTCTCTTCCAAAAAAAAAAAAAAGGAGAGAATAAGTAAAGAAAAGCTGAGTGTTAAACTAGGGAGACTAGCTTTGCTACTGTACCTATATAGAATCACTTATTCCCACAGAATAGGGCATGTGGTGAGGGCAAAAATGCTGTCTTCTGCATATGATCATTTACCAGCCTACAAAGGATCGGCAGGCCGGCTGGGCACTGAGTGACAAAGACAAGCAGAGACTTCCTGCCTTCAGTGAGGTCAGCCTGGGATTATCACAACCAAGCATCTTGTGAGCATCTAAAACAAGCAGAGGAAGGTAATTTATAAGCGTCGTAACACAATCCCCCATTTACTTAACAATGATTATTTCATAACACAAGGTACTCAATTTTCTGAAAATCAGCTCTCAATAGAAAAGTAAATTCAATGTTTCTCTCCTCTTCCCAAAAGTCTTATTTGTTTTCTTTGGATATATTTTAAAAATAAAATATTACAGATATAAAGTTACGCCTTCCTCCTTGCACCTCCCAGAGGAGGAGCTGGGGGACACCATTCTAAGGCACGCTCTCACCCCTTTATTAACTAGGGGTGTGCCCTGTGCTGAGCACTCTAGGGTGCAAATGCCTTTTAACTCTGTATTCAAGGGCCTGATAGAGAACTCAGCCAAACCACAGTAGTACGTGTGGTATTCCGGGAGCGGAAGGGTAGGGGCAGAAACAATAAAATTTCTGCCATCTGGGACGTGAGAGAGGCTCAGATACCACTTTACTGTGGAAACTAATCATCAATGCCACCAGGAGAGTCCCTGACAAGGTAGGTGACTGCTCTCTGTATTTAACTGGAGCCCAGCCCTGCCTCATTAAGAGTCAGTTTTGTCATTTGTAAAATAGAGGCGATAATGCCTTTATCACTGGTTTACTATGAAAATCAAAGGATAATTGGGTTACGTACGTTGACAACTTTTAATCCTTTTTAGAACCAAGCAGAGTAGAAACATGCACATAAGCAAGAATTACTTTTGTCATAGTCTACTTGATATAGCAGGTTATGCTCAAAATCCTTCAGGCTAGGCTTCAGCAGTATGTAAACCAAGAAGTTCCAGATGTACAAGCTGGATTTAGAAAAGGCAGCAGAACCAGAGATCAAAATCCCAACGTTCGTTGGATCATAGAAATATTAAGGGAATTCCAGAAAAACATCTACTTCTGCTTCATTGACAACGCTAAAGCCTTTGACTGTGTGGATCACAACAAACTGTGGAAAATTCTTCAGGAGATGAGACTACCAGACCACCTTACCTGTCTCCTGAGAAACTGGTATGTGGGTAAAGAAGTAACAGAATCTTGCACGGAACAACTGAGTGGTTGTTCCATGCACTGGGAAAGCAGCACAACAAGGTTATGTGTTGTCATCCCGCTTACTTAACTCATACGCAGAGTACATCTTATAACATGCTGGGCTGGACCAATCACAAGCTGGAATCAAGACTGCTGGGAGAACAACAACCTTGGATAAGCAGATGATACCACTCTAATGGCATAAAGTGAAGAAGAACTAAAGAGCCTCTTGATGAGGCTCAAAGAGAAGAGTGAAAAAGCTGGCTTAAAATTCAACATTCAGAAAACTAAGTTAATAGCCTCCAGTCCCATCACATCAAGGCAAATAGATGGGAAAATATCGGATTAGTGACAGATTTTATTTTCTTGGGCTCCAAAATCACTGTGGATAGTGACTGCAGTCATGTAATTAAAAGATGCTTGCTCCTTGGAAGAAAAGCTATGACAAACCTAGATAGCATTAAAAAGCAGAGACATTACTTTGCTGACAAAGGTCCATGCAGTTAAAGTTACAGTTTTTCTAGCAGTCATGTACGTATGTGAGAGTTGGACCATAAAGAAGGCTGAGCGCCAAAGAACTGGTGCTTTCAAATTGTGGCGCTGGAGAAGACTCTTGAGAGTCCTGTGGACTGCAAGGAGATCAAACCAGTCCATCCTAAAGGAAATCAGTCCTGAATATTCACTGGAAGGACTGATGCTGAAGCTCCAATACTTGGGCCACCTGGTGTGAAAAACTGACTCACTGGAAAAGATCTTGATGCTGGGAAGGATTGAAGGCAGAAGGAGAAGGGAACAACAGAGGACAAGACGGTTGGAGGGCATCACCAACTAAATGGACATGAAATTGAGCAAGCTCTGAGAGACAGTGAAGGACAGGGAAGCCTGGCGTGCTGCAGTCTATAGGGTTGCAAAGAGTCCAACATGACTTAGCAACTGAACAACAACAAGCGCTTGATACAGCACTTGATGGCATTCTGACTACTGCTTCTTACTCAGTGCCTTAAATGTGTCCTTCCTGATGCAGAATGGCCTTTGGTAGCACAGAAGTAGTGAAGAGACAAGATTAGACAGCAGACAGACCCCATTCCTGTGTTATAACCCCAGGAAAACAAACTCTAAAACTTTAGGATTCTAATTTGTAAGACATGAATAAAAGTTGTACCCACTTCTGGTGAAACAACGCCTGCCTGAAATGAGGACTGAAGAGACAAGGCCTGTGAATTGCTTAGTGCAAGGGCTGCAACAGTGTTTTCAGACAACCTGGACAGGGTGACTGACAGCAGGTACATGCTGAGTGCTGCTGAGTTAAATGTAGCTCTCAGGACTAGTTCCCTCCACACAGGACGTAACTTGCACGGTGCTGGGCACGTGTGAAGCAAATACCCGAATGCCACTAGCCAACAGGGATGGGACAGAGGAGGAAGGGCTGTAACTGGGGGAAGGGTCCCTGACCCCTCCCTTCCCTGGACACAGTCTCAGAGGAGGAGCCGAAAGGCGAACAAGGCGGGAGAACAGAGAGGCTTTTCCAGTCCCAAAGGCTCAAAGCCAACCAGTCAGTCCAATGACTAGTAGCAGCGTATCTGATGTTAATTATGATAGAAGAATGTCCAGGCAGAAAGAAGGGAGGCTGGGGTGACCTAATGAGGAGTTAATCTACCTAATTAGCGCTCTCCAGACCTTGGACAGGTTTTCATGAGCTTGGCGACACAGGGTTACAGCACAACAGAGTTTATGCTCTGAGTCCTCTGTCCATTCAGTGCCCAGCAGCCTGTGGCTGGCGCCAACAACTAAGCAGCAGGGACGCCTACTGAAGATACACTGAAACACAAGTGCCAAGGTCTGTGCGTGGGGAAGAATCCCAGAGGAAGGAGGACCCAGTGTTTACAGAGGACGTAACACCATCTAAATCCAGGGAGTAAGGAAAAGCGCAACAAGCTGATGCATCTGCCACTGAGCAACTGCCTAACCTGGAACCTCTGCCCACAGCCCAGCCCCCAGCAGCTGCGGACCCTCTTCTGGTCACCCCCCAGAGTAAGACTGCGAGCTCCCATTCTGGCCCTAACCCAACGGAACCACCAGTCCTTTCAGACAACCTGGACAAGGCGGCTGACAACAGGCACACGATAGTCAAGGGTCACTGAGTTAGTGGAATATTTGGAAAAAGCAAGTACACAATAGTTTCTCTCACACTGGAAAAAAAATTACGCATACAACTAGCTACTATTAACTGTGTTTCAGAATCCTGTGTTAAGCTCAAAAATTAGAAAGACGGGGTAAGCTGCTGTTATAGTAACCACAGAATTTGATCATTTCTAAGACTTTTCCATAATCCCATACAACCTTAGGAAAAGTCTGATTTATTAGCAATATCTATTTGGCCACCTCATGGGAAGAGTTGACTCACTGGAAAAGACCCTGATGCTGGGAGGGACTTGGGGGTAGGAGGAGAAGGGGATGACAGAGGATGAGATAGCTGGATGGCATCACTGACTCGATGGACATGAGTTTGGGTAAACTCTGGGAGTTGGTGATGGACAGGGAGGCCTGGCATGCTGCAGTCCATGGGGTCGCAAAGAGTCAGACACGACTGAGCGACTGAACTGAACTGATGCTATATATTTACTATACTAACTTTATTTCTAGGAATGAGTACTTATAAAAGGCTACAACATACTAAAGCACTTGGTTTTTTGAGTATTCAGTTTTTGTTTTTGTTTTTAAATGAGTCACATTGAAGAGACACCTCCTTTTCCTGGATCAGTTTGTGCAAAACCTTTATATCACTGAGATGGATGATGAGAAGATGATAATGAACAACAGTGTTATTCATTAAAAAGTACTGAACACTTAGCATGTTCTAGGCATTATCCTAAGTACTTTATACACTTTTTCCTTTCTACGGAGTAGGAACTCAGAACCACGAAGATAAATATCTTGCCCCTAAGAGCATGGAATGAACCCAACACAGGTGGTTTTTCCTATAGTGTCTGAAGCAGGCTGCTGTCAAGCATCGGATGCAGTCAGCTTTGCATTTAGAGCCTACTTTAAAAAGAGAAGTGTCACTCTGAGCACTAAATTTTAACTTGGCACAGCAGAAATATAGGAACGCAAAGAGAAGTGTCACTCTGAGCACTAAATTTTAACTTGGCACAGCAGAAATGTAGGAATGAGGGAAACAGGTGCTTATCTTCCAATCTCATGTTTTCGGGAGGGGAGCCTGGCAGAGTTATTATTTTCTTGAGCCGCCCCCCCCCCCCAAGGAATGCATAGGTCTTTTCTCTTACATTGGTCAGTTCTCTCAGAGGGGACTCCCCCCGTCTCCTCTCTGAGAGCCAAAATAAGCCTTGTATCCTCAAGTCCAGTCTTTCTGCCTCAACTCTCCAGAAAGAAAACCATCAATCTTCCACTAGGGACTGAGAGAAACAATCTGGGCATTTCACTGCTTCTTAGGAAAACCTCTAGTCAACCCACCTGTCTTGGTTCTGTCCACATCTCTTCTTTAGGAAGTACCTGCTGCTTTTTATTTACGAGCCTTTCTATTGTCCTCTGGCACATACTGCCTTGCTTTTGGATTTCTTCTCCTGCCAGTTTCAGTTGTAGCCTTCTCTTTCTGCTAAGAAGTTCCTTATCTTCTGTTCATCTCTTTTCTAGCTTTCAAAATTTAGTTGCTGTTGCCTCCTCTCTCGTTCTCCTTATTTTGTAGGTTTTTGTCTTTTTTACCCTTTATTGTTATATCTGTGGAGGTTTTGGTAGGGAATAGGGTTAAGCACATATATTCAATCTGTCACATTTTATCAGAAGACTTCTATAGGCTGTTTGAGTTCTCTGTGGCTGGCAATAGATGATATAACCTAAAAGTAATGATGATAAAGAAAATGTACTTAAAGCATTCAAGTATATTTCATCAGTAATACCCTCTGTTTAAAAAAGAAGGGAACATACATCTTGAGTAAGATACTTAACCTTTTTGATTTTCAATAAATTATGAAACAAAAGGCTAAAAAAGTTTCTTAATAACTCTTTAAACTCTAATATCCTTCAACAAAGGCCAAAAAGAAATCACAGTACTGTATCTGCTCAACCTAAACCATTTTATTGAAAACATTTGTACACACATATTAAGACTCGTACATGGATGGTACGCTAAGGGTTAACAGCATTGTTAAGACACAATCCCTAAATATTACCTCTTTTTTTCCTGGGGGAGAAAGGATAATCACATATTAACATAATTCAGGATTACTCTCAGCAATGAAAGATAGGTAAATCAAGCTTGGCAAATTCCTACTTAGAGTAGTACATTATAAGAACTGCAGTAGTTCTTAAAGCATAAAACTTCAGCCATATTCATTGTACCTTGTCTGCTCTGATTTTTTAAAAAATAAAACATTTTACCTACATCTTGTGATTCTGGAGAAGACTCCTAAGAGTCACTTGGACAGCAAAGAGATCAAACCAGTCAATCCTAAAGGAAATCAACTCTGAATATTCACTGGAAGGACTCAGGCTGAAGCTGAAGCTCCAATACTTTGGCCCCCTGATGTGAAGAGCTGACTCACTGGAAAAGACCCTGATGCTGGGAAAGACTGAAGACTAAAGGAGAAGAGGGTGGCAGAGGATGAGATGGTTGGACGGCATCACCGATTCAGTGGACATGAATCTAAACAAACTCCGGGAGATAGTGGAAGACAGAGGAGCCTGGCGTGCTCCATGATGTACAAAGAGCTGGATAGGACTCAGTGACTAAACAATAACAAAAGGGTCAAGAAGGGTCTTGAGGACTGCAGCCCACAAGATTATGAAACCAACATACCAGTATCCAACCTAGGCCATAGCTCAGCAGATGTGGCAATGTCCTGTAGCACGTCTGCAGAAAGCCTGGGAAACTGAGAACATACATTCCATCACAGCCTCGCTTCCCGGGAAATACAATAACCATCTTCAAACTTATCATCTTTAGAGACACAAAGCTGAACACCATCCCCCTCTTCCTGAAACTCTATGTGTGGACCCCACTGCTTTACATGGAGGGGCAGCCCAGTCTGACAGACAGAAACAGGTCAGTGTTTAGTGAATTCAGTATCATATCAGAATAGGGAACAAGCATCTCCTCCCGTGCACACTGTAGAGAACCATTTGCATTACAGCATGATACCACACATAATGCCACCTCTTCCTCTAGTAAACATGGCTGAACTTTTCATTCCGTGCAAAGGCCACATGGGATGTGACATTACACACAAGTCATGTCTCTAGGAATATTTTGTATTAACTCAAGGAATAAAAAAGACTCGAAGAGTTGAGTTAAAATTTCAACTTTAGTGAATTTAGGTCATTCGAAAGTCAGGACTGCTGTTTGATATGCTTTAATGATTTTTTGTTTTCTGGTTACCCTACTCTCTTCTTCAGTGAAGAACCTGCTGCCAAGAAACATGAACATCACTTTTATTCACTGAATCAAAGAAATTTGCAGGATTTGGTATAGAGAAGAGCTTGTCTTTCATGTCTAAATGGAATACATTTGTTGATATACATTCAATACACACATATATATCTGAAATAAGAGTAGGAGATGTGGGGAATTCCCTGGCTGTCCTGTGGTTACAACTCTGCACTCTGAGGCATAGCTGAGGTCCTGGGTTCAATCCCTGGTCAGGGAACTAAAATCCTACAAGCCATGCAGTGTGGCCAAAAATATATATATATTATAATAAAAAAAAAATCAGTACCCAACATTTTTTGAACTCTGTATTATTCCAGTCACTGTACTGCTTTCTAAAGATTATTTCATTTATATATTAGAATAACTCTACATAAGGTAAGTATATTTTCCCCATCTTACAGATGAGGAACCTGATCATCAAAGGGTTAAATAACTTCCCCAAGGAAACACAGTTAATATAAAACAAGGTCAGAATTTAAACCCAGACAGTCTGACTCCAGAGCTCTTGACAACTGAGCATACTGCCTGGTACCATAACTAGGTGATTCTAGGGGGCAAAGTCTCTATTATTTTCTATCAATAACTGGAGCTTCTAAATGGTCTAGTCTGAGTATCACCAACAGAAAAGTGAAAATGTTAGTTGCTCCATCATGTCAGACTCTTTGTGACCCCAATGACTGTAGCCCACCAGGCTCCTCTGTCCATGGAGTTCTCCAGGCAAGAATACTGGAGTGGGTTGCTGTAACCTTCGCCAAGGGATCTTCCCAACCCAGGGACAGAACCTGGGTCTCCTGCATTGCAGGTGGATTCTTTACCGGCTGAGTCACCAGGGAAGTCTGTCAGCAACAGAACAGGTGGTCTATTCTAATTAAGATTACCCTCCAGAAGGAGGAGGATTTGGCTAGAAAACTTTGACTTGTGATTTCAGAAATTAGAGATACAATCATTTGGTCTGAATTGTACTGAATGAAAGCCCCTATTGTTTCCTGCTTCTGGAATGGGACATTATAAATATATGTTTGGCCAGCCCCTCAATCCCAGCATTTCTACTCTTATTCACTGATGACAATCAAGTGTCACCATTTGCTATTATATCCCATCAATGACTATATGAATCTAATGGTATCACAGACATGTATATCTGATACATTCCATGCATTATGGAACTATGTGTCTTATTTCCTTACAGGTTTATACATATATTCACACATAAGAAAATGCTATCAAATGGAATAATATGCATTTTATAGCTAAGAAGCAGAGCTATAGCCATTCCAAAAATGTAAATATCTAAAAGTATAAATAAAAGAATAAGTAAAACAAAATTTAAGAGGGGTGGGAGGCAGGAGAACGGGCCGATGCTGACTCGTGGCAAGGCACCCTGTGAGAAAAACAGAGAGCTGGGACGGGGCTCTTCAAAGTATCCACCCAGTCCTTTCACCTTCTTCATTACAAGCAAGTGAGCTTGGACCAGTTATGTAAACTTGGCCGAGAGCTCTTTGACAATTTTATTATGTAAATTATATTAACTGAGCCTTAATGTACTGCCCTCTTTCTCTTCTCCCAGCAGTCCCAATGCTAAGTCACTGCAGTGGGTGGAACTGCAGAAATATATGGGTGAGGTGGAGTGGAAACAATTCAGAGAGAAGCCTCACAAAGGAGAGGGAATTTTGCCATGGTCTATGACTCTAGGCATCTAAGAGAGCTTGAAAAATGAGTCTATTATATAGTTCATTTTCCTATAATAATGTCCACCAGTTCTGTTCTCAGCATCTCTATGCTGAGTATAGTATCAGATCTCAAGAACAAGATAATAACCCAAGACTTCTTAAAGTCTAATGCATTCATCCATCGATCATTAGAGGACATTACTATTCTTGTAAGATAGTGTAGTGTGTTCCTGTACAGAACCAGACATGTCATTTTTGATAAGATTAGGATTAAAGGCAGTACCAAAGATAATTTCCAAAAGAAATTTAAATGTAAGAACAAATACAGTATATACACAATTATGTGTTATTTATATACCCATTGACAGGAAGGAGAATCACTCACGAGGTATCCCACAAGGATCTAAAGCTTTGATTCTCTACCTCCTATCCAATTCTACTTATAATTGTAATGATTTCTGATCGAATCTTCATACAACTACATTCCATTACAAATAACTATATGCTTTTGGGAAAGTCTTTTATTCCTTTTGACACAGTTTCTAGCTCTGTAAATTAGATTATTTTGAACAGTTGAAATAGACTATGAATCTGTAACATAACCCTGTCGTTGAAGGTCCACAATAGACTATTTCATTCTCCCTGCACAAAAATGAATACAGACACCCCCTCAATACCCTCAGGCTGATAAGTCTTTCTCTTCTCTTGCTATGGGCTGCTAGGGAGGAACTGACCACTATGCCTACTACTTTCACCCATATCCCAAATCAGCTGAGTCAAATGAAGAGTAGTTTCACTGCTTCCATGTAGATTCATGTGCATTCGTTTTATCCCAAGCTATGGTGGGAAGAATAAAAACTAGATTTTTGTGACACGCCAAACATAGCAGTGTTCCACTACTGTTATTGTTTATTCAGTGTGGATTGGAGTGCTGGTGGTAAAGAGAAGACATTTTAGAATTGTCTATCTCAGCTGAGATGGGATTTTGTGATTATTTACAGTCACAGAATGCACTGCTTATCCACCCAAGAAGGTCAAAGACTTGGAGAGTCCCTGGTATCATGGCACTTCAAAGATCAAAAGTCTACAACAAAGAGAGGTGATATCAAAGAACACTGACCTACTATACACAATGAGTAACTAATAAGGCTCTACGTATAGCACAGGGAGCTCTACTCAATACTCAGTAATGACCTACACGGGGAAAGAACCTAGAAGAGAGTGGATGTATGTACATGTATAACTGATTAACTTTGCTGTGCAGCAGAAATTAACACAACACTGTAAATCAACTGTACTCCAATAAAAATCAAAAGCAACAGCAAAACCAAACAAAAAATCCAAAGAACTCTGACCAGAGAAAATGCAAGGAAAGCCCATGTATCTAAGAGAATGGACGTGCTGTTCTAAAATGCACTAATGTTTACTGTGTGATATATAGAAGCCTACCATGTTTTCTTGTTTTTTTTGAAAAAGGTTTAAAAAGCAAAGGGAAACAACAAATTTCATGCTTTCTTTAATCTTAGTGAATGAATATGAATCATTTCATCATCATGACTTCAATGACTCTCAAAGACCTCAGATGAAAATGGAGGTAATAAAAAATCTAGCTGAAAACACAGAACACTCTGACATAAGTGAAGTGAAAGTGAAAGTCGCTCAGTTGTGTCCGACTCTTTGAGACTCCATGGACTATACAGCCCATGGAATTCTCCAGGCCAGAATCCCTTCTCCAGGCGATCTTCCCAACCCAGGGATCAAACCCAGGTCTCCTGCACTGCAGGCAGATTCTTTACTAGCTGAGCCACAAGGGAAGCCCTGACATAAATCACAGCAATTTTTGGATCTGTCTCTGATAGTAACGGAAATAAAAGCAAAAATAAACAAATGGGGCCTAATTAAACTTAAAAGCTTTTGCACAGCAAATGAAACCATAAACAAAACCAAAAGTCAACCCACAGAATGGGAGAAAACAAAACAAAACAAAAAAAAGAATGGGAGAAAACAAGTCTGACAAGGGATTAATTTCCAAAATATACAAACACTCATACAGCTCAAAAAAAAAAAAGGGCAGAAGTCCTAAGGAGACATTTCTCCAAGACATATATTTCTTAGTAATATATCCAGTCTTCCATGCATTGATTTTTGTTTCCCCTACCGTTTTATTTCTTCTTTCTAACTACAGACATGTAATCGGAAGATAATCACACAAACTTTTCAGCTGCTGTATTCTGAGTCAAACAAGGTTTCACTTACAACGTGTCTATCGTGGACAGGAAAGTTTACCACAATATAATCAGAAAGGGAAGAAGGCTTCTTCTGCCCCTTATACCTACAAACATTTTTTTAAATCTGTTTTTCTTTTGTGCTGAAAATAGTACAGAGATAAAAAGAATATCCACTGACAGAATGTAAAATCACTGCATCATAAAATATGTATCAGAATCTAGTTTAATAGTCAAGTAGTCAAAATGTTGTTCCAAGTAATTAAGCAGTTCAAAATGTACATGGAATGCTGGGCTGTTTCCAGGGCAACAAAATGCCAAGTTTCATATTACCTTCTGCAATAATTAACTAAAGTATTTACATTTAAAGTGGCACCTTTCATGTTTCTGAAGATTGCTACACTAGTGTAATTATAATGCTGATCAAGAAACTGTGCTTTAAAAAACTACCCACCTGCTACAGACTCATTAAAAAAAAAAAAAAGACCAAAAAAACTGTTAGTGTACTCCAGATGCTTGGATTGCATTTTTGTACTAGATCTTGAGAGTAGAGTGGAAAAACTGAAACACTTTCAGCAGCAGTAGCTGTGATACGCATATTGTATTTAACAGTATCGCGAGAACAGCTATAAAGCAATGTCTCTACCACAAAGCAAAACAAGGAAGAGTAATCACAGTTCTTTCTGACTTCCTTCCTGACCACTGCCCATTACCCTACACTCCACCATGGCCTTTAGACAAGTATAACAGAGATTTCATTTGTAGGCTATTTCCAGCCTGCCAGCAATGATCATTATATCGCTATATTGAAGACTCTAAGGTAAAGTCATGACAGCTGAAATAAGCCCATGGTAAAAGAGGAATGTCTGCTAAGAGCAGACATCAGCAGTGGTAGGACCAGGGTAAGTTACCTGCCATATGTATAAATTCTTTGGCCAGCAAGTTCAAATACATACACTCATGCAAGTTATACTCACCAACCTCTATTTGAGGAAAATGGCAAAATGGTTAAATGGCCAGGCTTCAATTCCATGAACTGGGTTTGATTTCATTACCAGCTATTTCCTCGCTAGCTGCTGTGTGTTTTTAGACAAGCTACTTAATTTCTTCTGATTTTCCTTTTTCTTACCTATAAAATGAGGAAAATAAAGACTATCCATTGAAAAGCTTGTAAAGAAGCTCAATTAATAATATGTGATCATGTGCTCAGCACATGAAGGAAGGCTGCTGTTATGATCTCTACTCTCACCACTTTTACTCAACATAGTTTTGAAAGTTTAGCCAAGGCAATCAGAGAAGAATACAAGAAACCAAAGTTGGAAACAAAGAAGTAAAACAGTCACTGTCTGCAGACGCCATGACACTACACACAGAAGGCCACCAGGACACTACTAGCGCTCATCAGTGCACGGTGAAGTGGCAGGGTGCAAAATTAACACACAGAATGCATCTGCATTGCTATACACTAACAGTGAAAGATCAGAGAGAGAAGTTAAGGAAACAATCCCAGTTACCACTGCATCAAAAAGAATAAAATACCCAGGGATAAACCTACCTATGAGACAAAAGACCTTTACTCTGAAAACTGTAAGAAACTGAAGATGACACAAACCCGATGGGAGGATATATTATTTTCTTGGACTGAAAGAATCAATACTGTCAAAATGACGATACTACCTAAGGCAACATACAGATTCAATGCAACCTCTATCAAATTACCAATGGCATTTTTCACAGAAAAAGAACAAAAACTTTTTAAATTTAAATGGAAACACAAAAGACCCTTACTACCCAAAGCAATCTTGAGAAAGAAAAATGGAACTGGAGGACTCAGACTCCCTGACACCTCAGCTATCTGACGAAAATATAGTAACGAAAACAGCATGGTACTGGCACACAAAAAAATAGAAATATAGATCAATGGAACAGGATAGGAAGCCCAGAAATAAATCGACACACCTGTGGCCAATTAATCTATGACAAGAAAGCAAAAAATATACAATGGAGAAAAGACAGTCTCTTCAATAAGTGGTGCTGGGAAACTGAACAGATACAAATAACATACTGAAACTAGAACAATATCTAGCATGATACACAAAAATAAACTCAAAAGCATCAAAGACCTAAATGTGAGGCTGGACACTACAAAACTCATAGAGGAAGATATCTTTTGACTTAAATCACAGTAATATCCTGTTTGATCCACCACCTAGAATAAAAAACATAAAAACAAAAATAAACAAATGGGATCTAATTAAACTTAAAACCTTCTGCACAGCAAAGGAAACCGTCAACAAAAACGAAAAGACAACCCACAGAATAGAGACATTTACAAAGTGACCAACAAGGGATTAATTGCAAAAATATACAAATAGCTCATGCAGCTCAATACAAAAAACAAAAACAAAAAAACCACAACCCAATAAAAAAAAGGACAGAAGACCTACACAGACATTTGTCCAAAGAAGACATACAGATGGCCAAAAAGCACATGAAAAGATGCTCAACAGCACCAATTATCAGAGAAATGCAAATCAAAACTACAATGAAGTATCACCCCACACATGATCGGAATGGCCATCACCAAAATGTTTACAAATAATAAACACTGGAGAAGAGGTGGAGAAAAGAGAACCCTCCTACACTGTTGGTAGGAATGTAAATTGGTACAGTCACTATGGAGAACAGTATGGAAGTTCCTTTAAAAGCTAAAAACAGAACTACCATATGACCTAGTGATCCCACTCCTGGGCATACATCCAGAGAAAGCCATAAAACAAAAAGATACATGTACCCCAATGTTCACTGCAGCAATATTTACGGCAGCCAAGACAAGGAAGAAACCCATTGAGGAATGGATAAAGAAGATGTGGTACACATAAGCAACTGAATATTACTTAACCATAAAAAAAGAAATAACATTCCATGCAGCAACACAGATGGACCTAGAAGCCAGTCAGACAACGGCAAAAACAAGGTAGGTGGTTGGCTTTGAGAAGAAAAAAGTTATAAGACGGAATAGCAACTAGACTGTGAGGCGAGCTCAGCAATGAAATTCAGGGTACTTCACTGGGAGAACTGCAAAAAAAAAAGACTCTCATCTTGCAGCTTAAGATCGTGGTAAGATTTCATGAAAGAAGAGGCGCAGATACTCATTTATTTAATAGGCAATTACTGAACATTTATTACATGTAGAATATTTTTTAAGGTCCTTTGTTAATTATCAAGTTTTATTAGACAAGGTTTACTCAAAATGCAGACAATCTCACAAATTGGTAATATCACAAAGCTAGGTCCCGTGTGACCAGTGTGACTTCTACCAAGCTAACTTCTACCAGTGCGCAAGTCAGGTGTTACTGCTGGCTGGAGTGATCTGAAATGGCATCATGGAGCCTGGACACTTGGGATCTGTCAGACATTTAAAAGTGAATCCCCAGGGCAAGAGCAGGGTCCAACTTACAGATCAAATACAATTAATACTCATTAAGCAAAATTGAAAGAGCCAGGAAAGTTAATTCCATAAATGTAGGCTTTATGTTAGGGATGAATGATATCTGGCTGGAAAATTAGGTTGGAACCAAATTATACAAACAGTCTGGGCTATTTTTGAAATATGTGGCATGAAGAAGAGGAATGACCCTTAGGGGGTAGAAAGGCTTGGGTAATCATTTTATTCCTCTTCTAACTTCACATCTAGTATATGATAGTAGATCTACTGATGACTGTCAGAACATACGAGTCACATAGTTTTATCATCTTAATAAAGTTTACTAGGACAGATACTTCATCGAGTCATAAAATAAGTGAATGATAATGTTCACATCTCTATTTTACAACTGGGAATTGCAAATCGAAGGAGCCATGAATACAACTTCTAAAACACAGCACTATTTAGTGTCTTAATTGGAAAAGAGGCCTGATTCTGTTATAAAAACTAAGAAGATGACTTCAAGTAGACTATAATATTTATGAATTTAACTAAGGTCAAATATCTTATTTTAAACCAATGATTAGACTACTAAAGTGAAAGCAGGATTCTAATTTGAAATTTGTTAATAATATTTTCTCTTCTTTGAAAGTTGGCTATGAACAAAATTTGAATATAAACAGCAGAAATAGAAAACAGGTTAGAGCTTGATTTAGGATGATACTCCACAGAACAAAGAGAAGGCGGCACAAGAATGTGAAGGGAGAATAGGCGTTGGTGAAGAAGCTAAAAAGTGCACTAGAGATGCAAGGATATTAAAAGTACATCATGAAGAACAGTAGAAGAGAGTAAAAATTTGAGAGAGGCCACAGACCCACCTATGTAGGTAGGTCTACAGAGTTGAAAAGACATTGCGGCTAGAAAATTAGATATTCACAATGCCACCGCCGCCTCCTACTTGAAGACCCATACCTTCCTTTTCTGACCTGTTTGCTCCTGATGTGACAGAAGGGGGCGCCGTATCAGCTTCCCTCGAGGACTCCTAGATGGAGTACACACACGACGCCCCAATGAAGAAGCTGAAGAGCAACTCTCCGTGACCTGAATTTGAACCAAAGTCCCCAAAGTGGCACCGTGTGTGTTCTCATGTTCTATGTACCTGCTGCCAAATTAACTCCTAGCTACAGGCAGAGAAATGACAAGGAAAATGTCACTGAACTACAGGAGAAGGAGCTCCTACAGCAAAAAAGAAGTCAGAAATGTGCTATGTGTTACCATCAGGCTCATGAACCTTTCCTCACAGTAGAAAACATGCTGAATTTTAAGGCAAAAGGGCCCCCAAACCTTCTCAAAGCAGGGCTCAGAGGTCTAGGGAAAGCCATCTGGACTCTGGTATCCCTTTGTACCTACAGAATTCGTTAATTTCTCCAAAGCGTTTCTATACATATGAGCTGAGTGATTCCTACATGACTTTAAAAAAAAAATTTTGTACTCCTTAATTTTTATTGGAGTATAGTTGCTTTATATGGCTTCTTTTTTTTAAGATGAGAAAACTGAAGTCAGCAAGGCTAGCTGACCTGACAAGGATCAGACCACAAAAATAATTTTGATGGACCCACACGGAACTCATAGTCCAGGGCTGTTAACCCACACCACTTCCCTAGACTGATATTCTGTTTCATAATGAAATTTATTTCTAATTTCCTAAATATATGTCCTTATTTGCTCAAACAATGGGTTCAGAGGAAGACAAAGTTGTCTATAGTTCAGAGTTTTAAATGACATTAATTTGATTTTGGACTTTATTCAGCAAATACTCATTGAAACTCAACTATGTTCCAGGCACAGGTAAGTGCTGGGGATACAAAATCAAATAAGACAGAATCATTATCCTTAAAAAGTTCACCTTAGATTGGTTTTCCTCCAGAAGCACATTTTGTCCAAAGTCAAAAATGTCAGCAGTCAAAATAAAATTTACTGCTGCCAAAGATGCAGATATCAAAACAAAAAGAATCTGTACTATATTGCAGTAATAAGATATCAAGATCTTAAAAAAAAAAAAAAAAAGCACTCAGATGCCATTCTCCAAATAAATATCCAGGTCAACCATGTGAATCACTACCAAGCACTTGGCCAAAAAGATCTAACAGTAGAGCCCAAATGATTACACTCTGCAAAGAAAAGTAATACTTAGAAAAGAGAGAGGAAAAAAAATTACATAGAGACATTAATAACTACTTTCACAGTGACTGCAACCTCAACTAACATGGGCATGTAAACTAGCCTCAGGAGTTTCCCAACTTGTTTTTCAAACCTATATTCAATTCAGAGTTAAATGTTCTTTTTATGCTGGAAAAAGGTCTAAAAGCAAGCTTCTTAAAATGTAATAAAATTTTGGAATCATAAACATGACAGTTTATCACTGGACTATAACAGAATATAAAAATCATTCTTTCTTTCAATTTTCTAAAAGCCCAGAGGCTTACAGACACATCTACTAGCAAGTCAAAACAAATACCAGGCAACTTTTGCCTCTGTCCCTAAGAAGATTCTATTATTCTCTTCACCTCATGAGTGTTTCTGAATAGGAAGGCAAGTGTTTTGGCACCACTGTGGAAGGTGATATGAATACCAAGCCTGATATATGAGAGTACTTTCAGGAGGATGAGCTACATCACCACAATTTCATGTTAATTTAAATTTAAACATGCCTGGATGTTTGTGGAGCTAACAAGTAATGCTTTTATGAGATTACGTGATATGGGAAGTAAGTGTTTTTCCAGGCTGAGAGGAGGAACCAGAACTTCAAAAGATCTAGGATCAAGGTCCCCTGCTGTCACTCACTAGCTGTCTGACCTTGGCAAAGTTTCTCCCCTGGCTTACATCTTTTATCTACAAAAGAAGGGCAAAAATAGTATCCGTCCTCTCAATTTTACAGGCTCTCATATTAAGATGATAAACAAAAAAAGAGGTAACAATGTACTTTTGCACAGATAAAAAGTAATTACTATTTGACCTTTATTTTGATGACCCACAATGTCACTCCAATTGACAGGTGGTCAGATGGACTTTTGAGAGGTTTGTTCAGCTTCAACCTAATCTGACTGAGCATTCCTAAAGGCAGGGAGTCAGTGTGATCAGTTTCCAGCACTCCTACTTAAGGAAGCCCGTTACTGAGGGATATAACTAGCCAGCTCCAGAGCCAACAGCTCAGATGGGAAGGAATACACAGGTGCTCTCTTGCTAACTCTTTTCACTGACTACTTTATTTACATGGTGCAGTGCATTTCAAGATTGTTACGTAGTTTTGTTTTGTAAAGTGGCCCAAAGGTGGGAACAGGGACTAAATCAGCCATAGCAACTGTGTAATCAAGTAAAAGGCTGCACCTTTCAGAAAAAGGTGCCTTTTCTCTAATTTATACACCTAGAAGAGACAGTCCTTTTCTTATTTGCACAAAAATGGCCTAAATGCTCTTTGAGGTCCTGGTCACATGTCTGAGACTTTCAACCATCACTTAAGCCTCTCCACTAGGGAGAGGAAAGACGGAACCTATATTCAAATCAGGTCTTTCACAGACACTTCAGTTGATGAGGTTGTTAAACACAGGAGAAAAGGGAACAATGCAGGTTGAGCAGAGGCGGACAGAATTATGGACTTTTAACTAAAACAAATCTGATGCTAATGGATGAAAAGGTTGGATCAGTGGAACAGCAAAGAAAGTTTAGACACAGGGCCAAACCCAAATAAGCAATTAGTGCATGATAAGGCAGCATTTTATATCAGTAGGCCAAAAAAAAAAAAAGATCATTCAATAAATGGCATTAGGTTAACTAGGAAGCCATTTGCTTTAGGCATGTATGGGGGCCCATGTATGTATGAATCTGTACCTCACACAATTAAACCAAAATAAACTCCAGATGAATTATATATTTACACATGAAAAACAAAAGCATACATTCACTGATGGAAAATATGGAAAAATTTCTCGGGACAGAGTGCCACTCTTAGTCTGATGCAAAAGTCATAAAAATAAATGAATTACATAAAAAATTAAAATGTCTACATAGCAGAAACTATCATAAAACAAAGCAATTAAAAAAACCCCAAAAGTAATAAGAAAAATATTCATCAATTTAAAGTCTTTCCCTAACAGAGAGGTCCTACAGATCAATAAGAGACCAACAACTCAGCAGAAAGACAGGATAAAAGATAAGTTCACAGAAATATGAACACTTAACGTATGTAAGAACAGGTCAACTTCACCAATAATTAAAAAAAAAAGCAAAATAAAACTACATTGAGAAGCTATGTATCTGTTCAAAATGTTAACTTGTAATTTAAAATCTTCTTAAGAAGAAAACTCCAGGCCCAGATGACTTCACTGGTGAATACTTTCAAATGTGGAAGAAATAATATAAATCTTATACAAAAATTTCAGACAATAAAAGGAGAAAATACTTTCCAATACATTTTATGACATCATCTAATCCTGATACTAAAACCACACAAAGATGTTACAAGCAATTTAGACCAGTATTACTGACAACAAAGACACAAATGTGTCTACCAAATATTAATAAACTAAGTACATATCGAGACAATACATTCTTGGACTTTATCTTAAGAATGCTAGGTGGATTAACATTTAAAAAAGAATCAGAGTAATTCAGTACTATAACAGTATGGAGAAGATGATCCACATGACAGCCTCTATATTTGTAGAAACAGTACCAGAAAAGACCCTGATGCTGGGAAAAACTGAAGGCAAGAAGAGAAGAGGGCAATGGAGGATGAGATGGTTGGATGCTATCACTGACACAAGGGACAAGAGTTTGAGCAAACTCAGGCAGATAGTGATGGACAGAGAAGCCTGGCGTGCTGTAGTTCATGGGGTTGCAGAGTCAGACACAACTCTCTGACTGAACAACAAGCATATTGCTGATCTATAGATTTAACAAAATCCCAATCAGAATTCTAGCAGGAATTCTGTGTAACAGAAACTGACAATCTAATTCTAGTATATGGAAAGTAAAGAACCTAAATAACAATAATAATACTGAAAAAAGAACAAAGGTGAAGGACTCACAGTACTTGGCTTCAGGACACAGTAATTAAGAATGTGATATTAGCATCTGAATCAATTAGACAAATCAATGGAAGAGAGAAACAGAGAAATTCATATGGAAAAAATGAATGCTTACACTTATCTCATACCATACAAAGAATCAGTTAGAGACCCAAAATAAATTGAGACTACAAGTTAAAATTTTAATGTTTTTAAGAAGAAAACGGAAGAATATCTATGATAAGGGATAAGCAATACTACTTAGAACACAGAAAACAATAACCATACGAGATTGCTAAATTAGATTTCATCAAAATTAAAAATGTATGTTCATCAAAACTTGCCTTTAAGAAACTAAAGAGAAAAGCTTATATTAGGAGAAAATATCTGCAAAACATCTCCAATAACTAATAATGAGAATCGGATTACTTTACTGTTAGAAGGGAGCTACAAAATAAGGTAAAGGATAAGACCAAAATGAAACCTGAATTGTTAAGACTTGGACAGACTGACTTTCTAGCTGTGACCACCGAGAATCCCTGGGTACAATGACGCTCCAATAGCAATGAGCACAGCTGACATCCAGATACTGACTTCTGAATACCACTCTACTTTAAAAAGAACCAGGACTCTGGTAAATTGGCTAATTCCAGGAGTGGGGCAGGTAAAGTATAAGAAGAGACTACAGTATCTTCCTGTGCTAGAAAATAAGAAAATGCTCAAAGAATGATAGAGATGTAACCGAACAATGCAAGAGAGATGGTCTCCTACTGACCAAATCTGGGACAATTTGGCAATCAAAATATTACTAAGTAATGGATCAGAACTGAGTAAAATACAATCAAGAGGCCTTATGATAGAAATAAATGCATACATACATAAATGAAGGGAAAGGACAAGTTCTTTCTTACCATAGAATGCTAACTAAAATACAAACAGAAGGATGCAATCAGAAAATCATCAAGGCTTCCCGGGTGGAGCAGTGGTAGACAATCCGCCTGCCAATGCAGGAGACAAGTTCAGTTCCTGGTCTGGGAAGATCCAACATGCTGCAGGGCAAGTAAGCCCATGCGCCGCAACTACCGAGCCTGTGCTCCAGAGCCAGGGAGCAACTATTGAGACCACCCACATGCTGCAACTGCTGAAGTCTGCGTGCCCTAGAGACTGTGCTCTGAAACAACAGAAGCCGCCACAAGGAGAAGCCCGCACACAACCAGAGAGTCGCCCCTGCTTGCCACAACTAGAAAAACGGCCCGCACAGCAACGAAGACCCAGCACAGTCAGGAATAAACATACAAAATTATTTCTAAAGTTTACTGAAAGAGAAGCGCTAAATAAAGGAAGCAACATTCCATGTTATTTTATCTGTAAAATTAATGCAAGTCCAATCAAACTACTGAAATCCTGAGTAGAAGACCATGCCATCCTCACCTTCAACTCATATTGCCAATCTGCTCTTTAAGGTGCTACACAACTTTCAGCTCTCACTAGCAGTCAGTCAGTTCCCACTGCTACTCTTCTTTGCCACAATTAATAGTGTTAAAACTCTTCATTTTCACATTTGATGAGTGTAAGAATATGTAGCATTTTAATCTGCAACAGAATTAATAATGAGTAAGCACCTTTTCATATATTTATGCCCACTCTGACTTTTCAGTCTGTGAATTGCTGATTAATATCCTCTACCCATTTCTCTATTATCTTATCGATCTATAGATATATTCCAATCTTTGCCAATTATACTTACTGTGAATTTTTTCCTTGTCTTTGGCCTGTCTTTTAATTTGCTAATGGTATCTCTTGTGATATAGAACTTTACAATTTTAATTCATTAAAATTCATCAATCTCTTATCAGTATTTTTGTCTTATTCAAAAAAGTCATACAAATATTAATATGTTCCTATATTTTTTAAAGAAGCTTTATACTTTGCTTTTTCCATTTAAGTTTTAAATTAGCTTTTTAAAAAATGTGTGTGCACTTGTGTTTTGAGATAGGAATTAACTTTTTTTCATATAATCAATTGTTCAAATGCCATTTATTAACTAGTCTTTCTCCTGTGATACATATAAAACATCTCAAGTTTCCATGTGTACAAATACATTTCTGGGCTCTCTATTCTGTTTATCTAAGTCTAATCCAACATCTCATTTATTGCAGCTTCCCACTAATTTTTGTTATCTACCTTGAAGAGCAATCATTTTATCTTAAATCTCCTTAAAGGTGTCTTAGTATTTTTGGCCCTTTACTCTTTCACTGAATTTTAGGATGTTCTCAGGTTCCAAAAATTTGCTGAGACTTCAGTTGGAATTACACTGAATTTATAGCTGAAAGCTGAGTTAGTGTTAAATATTTCAAAACAAAATGGAAAGGTGTAGTAAAGCACGGTAGGAAGCACATTAATAAGTGAGTGATTTTTTTCCATAAAAAACTGAAAAAAGTATGTAATTTTTTCATAAGCAAAACATAATTTAAAAAATATGGAAAATTTTTCATGTTCTAACCTATCCTGTAAGGCCACAGGGGTCAGCCTGGTTTTCCATATTAAAGAGAAACTCTAAGTTTCTACTGCTGGCGGGAAAAAAAACCCCAATAAAATAAAGCAAAATAAAGAATGGAGAATGCTGACATTAAGCACTTTAATCCATTCTGAGCTGTTCTTGTGTACTACAGGTATCAGAGCTAAAATCACTGGCAGCAGTCCCTCCGTTTCTATTTCACTGTTTAATGTTTTTCTGTCATGCTCCCAGCCTTCAGAACAGAGTTCTCTTTTTGTGTCTAATCTGCATCTTGATTGGCGATTCAATAACATCTTATCGGAGATCAGTTTTGGTGCAGGTTGTTCCTAATGGGAAATCACCTTCTTTAGGCGTCTCCTTGTCGCCACAGATGGGAAGCAGGTGACTTTCTGCTGCCCCCTTCTGGTTTTCAGTTGCTGTAAAGCTTAAGCAATATGGGCATATATATGAGCCCTTCCTATTTTAGGGTCAGACAGCTTTCCAAAAAATGTGATGTCCTTTCCATCAGGGTGTTTAACTCCTCCTGTTTGTTCACAGATGCTCCTGTAGGCATCTATTTCTCCCTATCCCCAAGTCATGATAGTCTTTTTACCTTGATGTCCTTGGGGTGACAGTGGTGAAGATGGAGGGAGATTAATCCTTGAAATCAAAACTAGAGTCAAAATATATTTTCCCTAGGAGAGAAGTGTGGGAAAAAGACAGTCCCTGTTCTTTACGATGCTGCAATTGAGTAAAACCAACACTAAAGCCTAGTTAATCGAACATCGACCTTCTCTGTGTCCCAAGATCATCCTAAGGACCTCAATGTATTTACTTCTTCAGGTCTCATATACTTATCTTAAATCACAGGCACTATTTTAATCCCCATTTTGTGGACAAGGAAACTGAGGGACAGAGAATTTAAGTCACTAAATCATACAGTTCATAGAGAACTGTATTCAACTTCAGACAGACTGGCTCCAGAGAGGTCATGTTCTTATCTAATACATTATACTGTTTCTCAAGTAAAGAAAAATAAGAACATATCTTTGATTAGTCAAAAGAAAAAACTAAATAAGCACTCCTGAAGAGATAAAGGAACATTCTATAGAAGGGGTCAGAGGAATCACAATCAAATGATGAAGATCAAAGCAAGTTTATGGATGCAGCAGAATTTAGGACAGATCTTGAAGACAGGCTGTATTCTACTGCAGGATGAGACAGAGAATGGAGGGGAAAGCGGGGGCAAAGACAATAGAGTACAGGGCACATTCAGAAAGCAGCAGTCCATCATGGCTGGAGTCTAAAAACACCGCCTAAGTGTGCCACACATGTGACCTGTCACTACCCGCTATTAAGTCAGCAAACGGAGGATCGTAACAATCTCTGTGTGTAAGTTTCACAAAGTTCTCGTTTTAACAAATAATTTCGGTGTCCTTCCCATCAAAACTCTGCCTGGGCTTTTATCAATAGAGACTGATGACCGACTTAAGTCTCCCCTCCGAGGAGCATCCATCATGGAGCTGTGAAACAGTCAGCATGCAGTACACACAGTGTTCACGTGCTGTGGTGGCCGGGTGCTCGACGACCTGCTGCAAGCCCCAGCTTTGCTCACCATGAGCTACGAAACTGGTGATACATTTGTCTTAATGTCAGCACTTATAATAAAAAAGAACAGATTTCAAAATAGACTCCTGCCTGGTTGAAAAAAAATAACAAACATAACAGGAAATCTGGCATGGAAATGATAGGAGCCAAGAGCACTGAAGAGAATGCACATCAAATACATCTAGTTTCTCAAATGTTCTCTTGTCTACACCCACAGGATATGGAAATATTTGGGAATTCATTTGCTATTGGCCTCAAAATTCATGATGCAATCCACCGAAACCTCAAAAATCTCTTCCCATAGCTTCTGTTTATCTACTCATCTCTCCCTTAAATACTGCACCAGCTCCTGAAAAGATCTTAATTATCTTTAAATCAAACCTCAATACAAAACCATACCAAAGTCTCTTTGTTTAAATCTGTTCAGTTATACTTTCTCTCTGTCCTATAGCTTTAATTCCTGGCACCATAATATGACTTCATAGCTAATGAAAATAACCAGTAAACAGATTTTTGGCTCAAAGGATTCTACACTGTAGAAAAAACTTTGGATATATCTTGTTATAGGAACTATAGGAGATTTTAGGTTTAATTTGCAGAGGTTTCTGTAGCTATTGGAATAGGGCTATTGGAATTTAGCCCTCTCTTTCTAAATCCCATGTATACGCAAGGCATTTTTGTGGGCCTTTCAGACAAAAATGATAGGAAAATATCAAATATATAGAGCACAGAAATTAGTTATCTGGAAAACAAAAGAGTGAATACCCTACTCTCATACCAAGAAATGTGCCAATGGTACTTACAGGTAAGATGGTAAATGAAGAAGCCTGCCTCCCAAATCTGGAAGAGAATGAGTGATTCTCTATCCTTTCTGTTTAATTTTACATCTGTTAGCTGTTCCTTTGATATTCATGGTTAAGGTATTTGAACTTCAGTTCAATTATTTAAATAAATAAGGCTCTGAATGAGAAACTAAGTGAAAACTATAACCTTATACTTTCAAAGGCAGGTCTGGCTCAGTCTCTGTGGCTTAACCATCATCCTAAAGGATGATGCTGTTAAAACGCTGCACTCAATATGCCAGGAAATTTGGAAAACTCAGCAGTGGCCACGGGACTGGAAAAGGTCAGTTTTCATTCCAATCCCAAAGAAAGGCAATGCCAAAGAATGCTCAAACTACCACACAATTGCACTCATCTCACACACTAGTAAAGTAATGCTCAAAATTCTCCAAGCCAGGCTTCAGCAATACGTGAACCGTGAACTTCCAGACGTTCAAGCTGGTTTTAGAAAAGGCAGAGGAACCAGAGATCGAATTGCCAACATCTGCTGGATCATCGAAAAAGCAAGAGAGTTCCAGAAAAACATCTATTTCTGCTTTATTGATGACACCAAAGCCTTTGACTGTGTGGATCACAATAAACTGTGGAAAATTCTGAAGGAGATGGGAATACCAGACCACCTGACCTGCCTCTTGAGAAACCCGTAAGCAGGTCAGGAAGCAACAGTTAGAACTGGGCATGGAACAACAGACTGGTTCCAAATAGGAAAAGGAGTGTGTCAAGGCTGTATATTGTCACCCTGCTCATTTAACTTATATGCAGAGTACATTATGAGAAATGCTGGGCTGGATGAAGTACAAGCTGGAATCAAGACTGCCGGGAGAAATACCAATAACCTCAGATATGCAGATGACACCACCATTATGGCAGAAAGGGAAGAGGAACTAAAGAGCCTCTTGATAAAAGTGAAGAGGAGAGTGAAAAAGCTAGCTTAAAACTCAACATTCAGAAAACGAAGATCATGGCATCCGGTCCCATGACTTCATGAGAAATAGATGGAGAAACAAAGGAAACAGTGACAGACTTACTTTCTTGGCTCCAAAATCACTGCAGATGGTGACTGCAGCCATGAAGTTAAAAGACACTTGCTCCCTGGAAGAAAAGCTATGACAAAACTAGAGAGCGAATTCAAAAGCAGAGACATTGCCCAAGGTTTGTCTAGTCAAAGCTATGGCTTTTCCAGTTGTCATGTATGGATGTGAGAGTTGGACTATAAAGAAGGCTGAGCACCAAAGAATTGATGCTTTTGAACTGTGGTGTTAGAGAAGGCTCTTGAGAGTCCCTCGGACTGCAAGGAGATCAAACCAGTCAATCCTAAAGGAAATCAGTCCTGAATATCCATTGCAAAGGCTGATGCTGAAGCTGAAATTCCAATACTTAGGCCACCTGATGCGAAGAACTGACTCACTATTAAAGACCCTGATGCTGGGAAAGATTGAAGGCAGGAGAAGGGGACGACAGAAGATAAGATGGTTGGATGGCATCACTGACTCGATGGACATGAGTTGGAGCAAGCTCTGGGAGTTGGTGAAGGACAAGGAAGCCTGGTGTGCTGCAGTCCATGGGGTCACAAAGAGTGGGACACGACTGAACTGAACTGATACTTTCAAAGTCTGAAGCTCCTGGCAATAAAAGTCTAACATGGGCTTCCCTGGTGGCTCAGAGGGTAAAGTGTCTGCCTGGAATGCGAGAGACCTGGGTTCGATCCCCGAGTTGGGAAGATGCCCTGGAGAAGGAAATGGCAACTCACTCCAGTACTCTTGCCTGGGAAAGTCCACGGACAGAGGAGCCTGGTAGGCTACAGACCATGGGACTGCAAAGAGTCACATACGACTGAGCAACTTCTACATCTCTGCATCACTGAGACTGAGAAACCCAGGTTTCAGATATGTAAGGTCCCTTGAGAGGGCTCCAGGACCATTTGCTCATCTAGGAAGCTGATGTTCAGGGAGTTCATTAATTCCAAGTTACCGATAAACAGGAACCCAGGAAACTGGTCCTGAAAACACAGGTCCTGACTCTTCCCTCCCACTGTGATTCCTTCAGGGTCTTTTCAGCACTTTTCCCCCCATGACGATGTATTTTTAACTGGTGAACCTCTGCACATGCTTGGTTTTTCTGGGTTTAGTTAAATTCAGGTCACTTTATTAAGAAGTATTTAGTATTCACTGTACATTCTGGTTTATTACCTAGACTGCCTCAGGAAAAAGAACTAGCACAAAGAGGCAAGCTGGTCTAGCTGGTGAGCCTCTGAACTTGAAGTCCGGCCTTCATCCACAACCTAGAGTTCGGACTTGTCACACAGAAACAATCAGTTAGTCTTCCTAAGTCTTAACTTCACAGATTCTGAGAGCTAGCAGGACTTCAGAGAGCACCTAGTCTATCCTGGTGCCAGGATATCAGGCAGGCCCTAATGTAGGTATGTTTTGCAGTTGTTCTTTCTCCGAAGGTCTGTGGTCAGTAGGCATAAGATGTGATGCAGCAAATCTGGAAATAGATATGTCAACAATGAAGAGGCAAAAGAAAAACTCACCCCCTTGCTGTCTTCTAAATGTACTTCAAGTACTTCTATCAATGTACCAGACATATCCTCATTAACTGAGGTTCAATTTTCAGTTCATTTTTTTTTTCTTTTTTTCTTTCTTTTTTCTTTTTTTTTTTTTTTTCTTTTTTTTTTTTTTTTTTTTTTTTTTTTCTTCTTTTTTTTTTTTTTTTTTTCAGTTCATTTTTGACCTTCCTTGTTTTCTAAATATATTTATCCTGTCACTAACCCTACTGACTTTTCCTACTTATGTGCAAAATATCTCTCTTCATTTCCACTGTCAACTACTGCAAGACAGGACTTTTATCACCCTAAGTATAGACAATAAATTTCCTCCAACATTTAATCTCTTTCAGTCCAAAATTTACTGTTACTAATGTTCTTGAAATACTTTTATGATGCACACTGCTCAGGAATCTACTGACAACTAACAGTCTTGCAGAAGTGTTAGTTGCTCAGTCGTGTCCGACTGTTTGTGACCCCATGACTGCAGCCTACCAGGCTCCTCTGTCCATGGAATTCTTCGGGCAAGAATACTGGAGAGGGTTGCCATTCCCTTTTCCGGGAGATCTTCCCAACCCAGAGATTGAACCTGGATTTCTTGCATTGCAGGCAAATTCTTTACCATCTGAGCCATCAAGGAAGGCCCCCAAAATGTGCTCCTCTGTCCATGGAACTCTCTAGGCAGGAATACTGGAATGGGTTACACTACTCCTTTCTCCAGGGGATCCTCCTGTCACAGCAATTGAACCCAAGTCTCCTGCATTGCAGGCAGATTCTTTATTGTCTGAGCCTCCAGGGAATAATCTTGAGGCTCTTTTTAAAAGTACTTTTTGAAAAACTAATATACATAAGCCTTGATGGACTAGCCTTGATGGACTTGATGTTTGTAACAGATATTATTCCACATGTATGCAGTGTGTCAGGAGTTCTGAGAAGTGAAATTATTGGTCAAAGTATATGTGTTCATAATTTTGATAGTGAAAGTCACTCAGTCGTGTCCAACTCTTGTGACCCCATGGACTCTGCAACCCCATGGACACTCCATGGAATTCTCCAGGACAGAATACTGGAGTGGGTAGCCTTTCCGTTCTCCAGGGGATCTTCCCAACCCAGGGATCGAATCCAGATCTCTCACATTGCAGGCAGACTCTTTACCAGCTGAGCTATCAGGGAAGCCCAAAAATACTGGAGTGGGCACCCTATCCCTTCTCCAGGGGATCTTCCTGACCCAGGAATCAAACCAGGGTCTCCTGCATTGCAGATGGATTCTTTACCAACTGAGCTGTCAGGGAATGTTGCCCAAGTTTTCTCTACAGAAGTTGTACCAGTTTATGTATCTACTAGCAATGTATGATGCTGCCAGCATGCTGTTCTCTCTATAATCTGCCTTACTCCCGGGTAGGCCCCTGTAAATCCCCATTAGTTCTCACCCTACTTTATTTTATCTAGTTATCCCAAGCCAATTTATAAACTTTCTGATTGTAGTGATTCATATCCTTCCTTTGAACATACCACAGTTCTGGCAAATTAAAAAGCATTTCTCTTAAACCTTCTAATGGCTTTGGAATTTCTTTTATAAACAGAGATGAGAATCATTTGTCTTACAGACTTGAAATCCGAAATTCTGTCAGGACAGTTTAAATTTGTCTTCAATGGAAAAAGAGTGATTACTGACTTTCACGAAAGCAATCTCACTTCATATCCGTTATAATCTTCCCTCTACCTTATTTCTGTCTTATTTCTAAATATATACTGGACTACCCTGGTGGTTCAGTCAGTAAAGAATCTGCCTGCAATGCAGTAGACTACCTGCAGCGCAGGAGACCCAGATTTGATCCCTAGGTCAGGAAGATCCCCTGGAAAAGGAAATGGCAACCCACTCCAGTATTCTTGCCTAAAAAATCCCACGGACAGAAGAGCCTGGTGGGCTACAGTCCATGGGGTCACAAGAGTCAGACACGACTTAGCAACTAAACCATCACCATATGCCAGGCATTCAATACATATTTCTGGAATTGATCTTGCTGCTAATTTCATTATTAATAAAATATTTATGTATGTATGTGTGCACATATACAGACACACACACCGTGATTCTAAAATTGATATGGAATGCAGTAGACTAGGTAAAACGACTTTGAAAAGAGAAAAGAACCAAGTGGGAAGCCTTACACTACCTAATTTTAAGACTGACTATAAGACACAGCCACAAAGAGAGTGCAGCACTAGCATCAAGAGAGACAACGGAAACACACCCCTGGCCTCCAGTGGTCAGGACTCCATGCTGCCACTGCCAGGGACACGCGTGCTATCCTTGGTCAGGGAACTGAAATCCTGCATGCTGTACAGAGCAGCCGAAGGGGGAGAAAAGACAGGAAATGGAACAGAGGTCGAAGGAACAAAACAGCTCAGAAGGAGACTCACTCATCTAGACTCAACTGATTTCTGACCAAGATTCAAAGATAGTTCAGCACAGAAAGAATAGTCTTCAACAAATGGTTCTGACAGGACTAGGTTTTTCTTATGCCAAAAATTTAACTTGGACCCTTACCTCATACCATATAAAAAAAAGTAACAACTTAAAATGGATCATAGACCTAATCATGGAACCTAAAACTATAAAACTTCTCAAACAAAACACAAGAGAAAAATCTCTGTGATGTTGGGTGAAGCAAAGATTTCTCATTTGACACCGAAAGCACAATTTAGAAAAGAAGAAACTATTAATAACAAACTGGACTTCCATCAAAAATAAAAACTGCTCTTTGAAAAATACTGTTAGTGAATAAAAAGAAAAATAAAATTACAAGAGAAAAAGTTCTCAAAACTCAATAATGAGAAAACAAGTGATTCAATAAAAGACATGATAAAAGATTTAAACAGATACTTCACCAAGGAGTTACAAGGACTGAAGATAAGCACATGAAAAGATGCTCAATATCAAGCAAATATTTACACAAATTAAAACCACAGTGACAGTGAGATACCATTACACACATGCTAGCATGGTCAGCTCTGCTGGCAAAAACATGGAGGCCCTGGAATTGCTGTTGGGATTGTACAATGGTATGAACACTCTGGAATGTATACCTACCACATGCTCCAGCCTTCCACATGTAGATATTTACCCCAAAGAAATGAAAGCATATGTCTCTACAAACACCTGTCCACAGATGTCGGCAGCAGCAGGGACTGCTTTGGACTCTGAGGTTAAGGGCCTCCAAGGACCCATTCATTACTGCAGAGAAATCGCAGAGCAATGTGTGAGATCACTCTGGGCAAGCTGGGTGGAATGTCAGAACCAAAGCCAGGAAAACACCCTTGAAGGTTACCTCTACACTCCTATTACCAGGCTCCAGGCCGAAATAACAAGATCAGCATAGGGAGAGAAGTGCAAAGTCAGGAGTGGAGTCTCCATGGGACTTTGGCAAGGTGTGGACGATGCTCCTGACAATCTGGTATCCTCTCATGCAGAGCCATTAACAGTTAACTCTCTCCCAGGCCTGTGGTAAGGATGAGCAAATAAGAACTAAATAAAGCACTTGGCAATTTAAAGTATGAAACTGCTCCTAAAAAATGCTCTAAGACTCATTCACTGCCCCTTGGGCTCTTTGCTCTTTCCTTAATAATGTTCAAACATGATGAGATCTGGCAGTATGCTAACAGAAAGATTTTAAATTTCCTTTTAGTGCTATAAAACACAATCTCTATGCCCTCAAAGAAAAATGACTACTGCTTAACTCATGAACAGTGATCCCTCCCAATAAACTCCCACGCTCCCCTCTTCCTACAGGCAGAAATGGATTCTTACAACATAGGCCTGGGGTAGTGTACTCACCTTCTAAGGTACCATGTGTATATTTTTGCTTACTGAAAAATGAAGCTATTTTGGTCCTTCCTTCTCAAGGCTGGCTGCCAACCTGGGACCTGGAGACGTGCAGGCTGCCATCTGCCTCGCCCCAGCTGTTCCTGACCTGCCATCCATCTCCAACTGGGGACTCCTGGTATATGCCAGGTCAGTTAAGCCATGGATGAAAGATGCCTGAGGCCCAGGTACAGTGTGGATGAAAATGCTGGCAGCACACTGCCTGCCACGCAACCTTGACTTCCTCCCATTAATGGGTGGCACGCCACTCTCCATGACAACACAGAGCTGCATTCTGAGAAAAACAGACCTTCTCGTGGAGCACTGCAGCGATCTTTTCTCACTGTGTGACAATTAATGAAGTATTCCCGACATTTTTGCTAAAGCCTGAAAGGCTACCTTTTTAAAAAATGTATTCTTAAAATAGAAAATGCTATATAAATGTTAGAAATTTCTATCACTTATCCTTCAGGACTGACCATTTATGTTGCAGATAAAATTATCAGTTTAGATTATTGATGCATGAATAGTAAAAGAAGCAAGTTTAATTTCATGCATCTCTAAACTGCCACCATGCTAAAATGATTTGAAAGTCTAAGTATGCCTTTAAAAATGTAATTTGCAAACATCCTCAGTGAAGAGGAGGATGTCTCACAGAAAGAAGGAATTTTTATGGCTTGGGTCTGCATTCTGTTAATGCAGTAATCAAATACTAATACAGCCGCTGTTAAAGCTTGTTATAAACCATGAAAGCAACATCTTTTACTGGTGCCACAATTTCACTGATGACAGGCAGTTTCACCTCCTGAAAGGGACACACAAGAGCCTGCCCAGGGCTCGCCTGTCTGCATGTGGGCCGCAACACCAACCTGGAGAGTCTTGAGCTCAGAACTACCGATCAGGTGGCCCAGGAAAGACACACTGCCTTACCACTCTGGTTTCCATGGAATTCTTTCTGCCTCAGGTTTCTTAAAAATAAGCTGTAGCCCCATCTGTTATCAATTCTTGCGCTGGGAAAGCACCGCCTTGGTTTTTCTAGCCCTGTCCCGCTGCTGACATTTCACCCTGTGGTTTCCCTTCTCACTGCAGGACAGACATGGCTTACACGCAGGACTTCTATGCTGAGCGTGCTCCCTGAGTCAGCAAAATCAAGATGCAGATCAGATTCTTAGCAGCACTATAAATTAATAGTAAGGCAAAAGGTAGGAAGCCCTTTTTCTTCAAAAGCCAATGAGAGGGCATGTGGGCAGAAAGCAGAAATGAATCTTTTGCCTAAGGGGGGAAAAAAAATGGAATTCCTTTTACTGACATGGGACGTATAAAACTGTACTTAACAAATGTAGAGCATGGATCGGCAGTCACCTTCTCAAGCTCACCAGCACTGGGCAGTCTCCTCCTCTCAGCTGTCCTGGGCTGGGCTCTTACCTTTCTCTTCCGTGCCGCCAACCTCTGCCGCTACTGTGGGCGGAACACTGAGGCTTCTCTGCAACTTGGGGCTGGAGTGGGGCAAGTGGTGATGATACTACAATCAAGCAGAGGTGTTCTTGCCCAAGCCCATCCTAGCACTGCTCGGACAGCATCTCAGGGCCTCCCCAAATGTCACTTTTCACCAAACCTCTTCTGCTCCAGTGGGGAGACAAGAGACTGGCTGTATCTAAACTTTCACTTATCACCCGTATGCCTATCTTACTCTAGAAGGTTTAACCTAAAATAAGAGCAGAAAAGCTTCTTCTCAACACAGGCTTCCCTGGTGGCTCTAGAGTAAAGAATCTGCCTGCCAATGCAGGAGACAGGGGCTCAATCCCTGATCTGGGAATATCCCACACGGTGTGAAGCAACGAAGTCCGTGCAGCACAACCACTAAGCCTGTGCCCGGCCCGCGGGCCGCAGCTGCCGGGGTCCCCGTGCCGCAGCCTGCGCTCTGCAACAAGAGAGGCCTGCCCACTGGAACCAGAGCAGCCCTGCTCGCCGCAACTAGAGAAAGCCGCGTGTAGCAACAAAGACCCAGCACAGCCAAAAATAGATAAACAAAATTATCAAAAGAAGAAAAAGAACTAGAAAACTTCAAAAGGCCTAGGGGAAGAAGCAGGAGTAAGTCCAAGTAAAAGGCCTTCACAGTGAGATTTGTAACATTTTTTTGCAGCATGAACTCTCAGGGAGTCTGATGACACCTTCTTGAATAATGAGTTAAACACAGGGTTACCAAGGAAACCAGTTATAGTGAAACAGAATTATCAAAACATCACAAAGTCCCTGAGATATGGTCACATGTGCTTCTCCATTAATAAAGGAAATAACACTAGCCAGCAACAGTTTAATTATAAATGCAAGTTCTAGGCAGTGATGAGCATAATTTGTCAAGATACTGGCAACAAATGCAATGAGATATTAGAAAATCAATATAAGAAGATATTAAAAAATCTTTATTGATGAGAAAGACAGACACTGCTAACAGTACTGTAGTCTGCTATCAATGTTCGCAACTGAAGACAATGCTAAATATTACTGGAAGGCAACTGAAAATTAAAATGTAATTTTATTCTCATCTAGGTTCACAGACCTCCCCCTTGAATTCTCTCCCGCCAACATGATCCATAAAGCAGCTGGAGGCACAGCTTTTCTGGCTGAAGCAGCAGCCAAGGGCTGGGTGCAGAGCTGCCTGGCCTGTCCCACACAGCCTGCTGCTCTCCAAGATGCTCACCGAGGCCCCTGTGAGGGACCAGCTCGAGGGCTCCTTGGAGGACAGTTTGCAAGCCACTCCTGAAGGGATTTATCACTCGGTCTGCTCAGAGTATCTTGCAACAGTGGGCCTGTGCCTACTGTCCTAACCTCCCAGCCACATTATACACAGTTATGAAATCCCCAGCTCAAGTCCTTCTTATCCTGATTTATGTTGCTTTCTCCTTTTTTATTCTCTTATTTTAATCATGTTTATTTTGCACAGCCCAACAGTTCTTAGCAGGTTGTGTTCTCTTGTTTCTTAGCTTTCATATTTTATTTACTTCAATTTAGCTTTTTTACTATTTTACTCATTTTCACCCTTGGGTTTGTTGTAGAGTATTATCAAACTTTTTTTTAAAAAAAGTTTTTTTAAAAAAACTTTAAAAAATTAAAAATTTTTTTTTTTTTAATTTCTTTATTGTCAACCTATATGGCTCCTAGAACTAACTGACTTAATCATCTTTAGTTCACATTATTCTTTTGTTTAAAGCATGATTTCCCTTTCCTTAGTATTTGCATTTTTCACTTACAAGTAGCAGGGCAGAAGTTGTTCAAAAGGTTGTGAGCACTCAGAGAGGAGGCTCAGGTCCCAAACAGGGGTGGTTGAATATTTGCTCTCCCTCCTGCTATCTGGGGCTTCCCTCATAGCTCAGTTGGTAAAGGATCCGCCTGCAATGCAGGAGACCCCGGTTTGATTCCTGGGTCACGAAGATCCACTGGAGGAGGGACTGGCTACCCACTCCAGTATTCTTGGGCTTCCCTTGTGGCTCAGCTGGTAAAGAATCTGCCTGCAATGTGGGAGACCTGGGTTCGATCCCTGGGTTGGGAAGATCCCCTGGAGAAGGGAAAGGCTACCCACTCCAGTATTCTGGCCTGGAGAATAGGTCGGACAGGACTGAGTGACTTTCACTTTCCCTTTCCTGCAATCTAAAGAGCAGCCTCTGTATTTCTCCTTAAAAGATGCCTGGGACTCTTTAATGTTGATGCCCCTAAGCTTTTAAACCTGTGTACTCCAGGAGATTCAAAGGCTGCGTCTCTGCTGGGATGAGAGGATGGTTAACACGCTGGCATGTGCCGGAAACACCCTGAACTGTGAGGCTTGGAGCTGCTTACTTGTGCATCTGACTTAATGGCAGATGCTCAACCAGTTCTCCATGGACCACTCCAGGTTTTCGAACTTCTCCACCTCTCTTAGACTTTATTTAATCACTGGGAAGACCTGATCACCAAAGGTGTGGAGATGCAGCCATTACACTCTGCTCGCAGAGCCTGGTCTCTGCAGGCTGACGCAGGAGACGATTCGCACCAGTGGCAGAGGTGGCAGCCAGCCTTCTCCTCAAAGAGACCTCCTGGGAAATGAGAAATCCTCCAGGCTGGCCAGCAAGAGAGTGTTAGTTGCAGGATTAATAAACTGCTCCTATGTTTTCATATCCTCCACTGTTTACTCCGAGATGACACCCATTGAAAATTCGAGGCACTGCAACCATGCATGCTGAAAACCTAACTGGTGGAAATCCCATAGGCTCTTGGGGTCCTCAGGATTAACACTCCTGATTTCAATTAAAGGAGAGAAACCCCAAGAGTTTATAACTTGACCTGTAACTTTGCTGAGGCATTACTGTGTTTTGTATATCCCCTAAGGCTGGAGAGCAGATGATACTCAGCTGATGAACAAACACTGGCCAACCTCCATCATCTAAACCTGATGCAGCTTTATGGCGCTGTACCAAGTCTCACACACAGACAACAGTAATATCATCAAGTCACAAAGACATTTCTTAAAAAAAAGCTGAGTAAAATAGAGCTATATTTTCGTGGTAATGGGAGGAGAAAGAACAGAAATAAAAGTGATTAAGTCATGGTGAGAACACTAGTTTTGATTAAGCAAAGGATGGAATGTCAAATTAAACAATGGCTTAGATTTAAGATGAATAAGAACAAGAGTATCCTACATGACCTAAGTAAAAATAGGAAATAGAGATTTTATGACTTTCAGTAAGACTCCAGGTCTCACAAAACTGGACATGATATGAAGAATTAATCACAGAAGGTCTTTCAGGAGGACTGAAATTTCTCAGTTAAACTTTAATGTATGAAGACAATAACAGTGTCTAACTTATTCATCACTGCATGCCTAACACTTTGGATAAATTCTGGGCACACGATGGGTGCTCAATAAATACACGCTGAAATCAGTTCTATGCTTCAGAGGTAGAGGTAAACTTGGGACATATTTCTTCTAAGACCATGGCACTATGTCTTGAATGGTTCCTATTTATAAATTGGAACTATTTTCTGCATTTTCCCATGAACAAAGCAAACAAAGGTGCTAGCCCAAATGCACCTTTCACCAGAGGCAAAAACTACCACCAAAGGAGCCCTACAGTGTCAAAGATCCACTAAAGGAAGGTGGATGCCTTGCTCTCGCCGAGGAATTCATTTGTGCTTATCTTAATGAAGGGTAGAAAAAAAGTGTCAGTGGCTGAGTCATGTCTCTTTGCGACCCCATGGACTGTAGGCCACCAAGTTCCTCTGTCCATGGTATTCTCCAGGCAGGAATATTGGCATGGGTTGCCATTTCCTTCTCCAGGGGATCTTTCCGACCCTGGGATCAAACCCAGGTCTGCTGCAATGTGGGCAGATTCTTTACTATCAGAGCCATCCGGGAAGTCCAGGAAGGGTAGAAGGGCACTTGCAATTATCATTTCAGGACCTAGAATTTAAACTTAGGACACTGTGAAAGGCAATCTTAGATTTAAAATAATTTAAGGTTAGGAATCTCATCTACTTGAAATTCATATTTAAATAGAAAACACCAAAATGATGGTAGAGTCTACCCAATTCAGAAAGAAAACAAAAAGTCTCATTGCTAGTTAGCAATATCACATATGAAAAAATTGGATACATTTTGATTAATCTAAAGAAGGCTTTAAAAAATATACCCAGATGGAAATAACTGAAAACTCTCTTGACCAAAAAAAAGTTAAGATCAAATGGAAATTCTAATGTAACACTTACTGGAAACGTTTTAAATTTCTGTCTGAGTCTTTTCTTGCTGCCTAGGAATTGGAATAAATCAGGCTTTTAAAATCACAATAAGGAATCACATGAAAAGTCAGTTGTAAGGTATCACTGTGACAGTTTTTGATAGATAAAAAATCAACTACAAGAATAAATCATAATTTACTTGATCAATCTTTTACTTAATGAGCTTTAGGTTATTCCAGTACTTAGTGGTATAGATGGTGCTTTAATGAACATGTTTCTTTGTACACAGGGGTGAGTATATCTGAAGTTCACTGGAATTGTTCCCAGTTGTGAGAAAGAATGAAGCAATGTAGAAAAAGTTTCGGAATTGTGTTAATTGAAAATAGTGCTTAAGTAGGTCCCATTTATTTTTGTTTTCATTTCCATTATTCTGAGAGATGGCTCCAAAAAAAAAAAAAATTATTGCAATGTCTGAGACTGTTTTGCCTATGTTTTCCTCTAGGAGTTTTACAGTGTCCAGTCTCATATTTAGGCCTTTCATGTATTTGGAGCTTATTTTTGTGTATGGTGTTAATGATCTTTAAAAAGTTTCATTTTTAACATGCAGCTGTCCAGTTTTCCCAGCACCATTTATTGAAGAGACTGTCCTTCCAACATTGGGTAGTCTTGCCTCCTTTGTCATAGATTAATTGACCATAGGTGCATGGGTTTATTTCTGGGTTTTATACCCTGTTCCATTGATCTATATTTTTATTTTTGCACCAGGACCATACTGTTTTGATGACTGTGGCTTTGTAGTACAGTCTGAAGCCAGGAGCCTGACTCCTCCAGCTCCACTTTTCCTTCTCAAGATTGCTGTGGCTGTTCAGCGTCTTTTGTGTCACTATACAAATTCTAAACTCAAAAGCTTTTGTAGAGCAAAGGAACAATAAACAAAATGGAAAGACAACCCAGAGATCAGGAGAAAATATTTGCAAATGATGTGACTGACAAGGGACTTGTGACTGTCTCT
Organism: Cervus elaphus; assembly: GCF_910594005.1. Lineage (NCBI taxonomy): Eukaryota > Metazoa > Chordata > Mammalia > Artiodactyla > Cervidae > Cervus > Cervus elaphus. The sequence goes on along the minus strand of NC_057839.1, from coordinate 12,687,409 downwards.
AAAATTTACAAAGAGCTCATGACGCTTAACAGCATCAAAACAACCCAATCAAAAAATGGGCAGAAGTCCTAAACAGACATTTCTCCAAAGAAGACAAACATATGACCAAGAGATATATGAAAAGATGTTCAACACTGCTAATTACTAGAGAAATGCAAAATCAAAACTACCTTATACCAGTCAGAATGGCCATCATCAAAAAATCCATAAATACTAAATGCTGGAGAGGGTGTGAAGAAAAGAGAACCCCCCTCCACTGCTGGTGGAAATGTACACTGGTAAAGCCACTATGGAGAAAAGAATGCAAGTTCCTCAAAAAACTAAAATTGAGCTACCACATGACCCTGCAGTCCCACTCCCAGGCATACATCTGGAGGAAAACATGATCCAGAAAGAAACGTACACCCCAAAGTTCACTGCAGTACTATTTACAACAGCCAAGACATGGAAGAAACCTAAATGTCCATCGACAGAGGAATGGATAAAGACGATATGGTACATATACACAATGGAATGTTACTCAGCCACTGAAAAGAATGAAAGAATGCCATATGCAGCAACATGGATGGACCAAGAGAGTGTCATACTGAGTGAAGTGTCAGAGAGAGGAGGAGAAATATCACCTGAATTTCTTAGACTTCCACTTAGAAATTCTTAGTGGAATCTAAAAAGAAATGATACAAATGAACTTACTTAGAAAACAGGAGACTGACAGACTTAGGAAATGAACTTATGGCTGTCAGAGGTGAGGGACGGTTAGGGAGTCTGGGATGGACAGGTACACACTGCTATATTTAAAATGGATAACCAACAAGGATATACTGTATAGCACATGGAACTCTGCTCAATGTTATGTGCAGCCTGGATGGGAGGGGAGTTTGGGGGAGAAAGGATAAATGCATATGTACAGCTGAGGCCCTCTGCTGCTCATCTGAAACTATCGCAACACTGCTAATCAGCTATACCCCAATATAAAATAAAGTTTAAAATTAAAAAAAAGAAAGAAAATAAGTGCTGAATGGGGCTTAAAAAGTGTATTTCCAGCTAAATAAAAAAGGGAGAGAAGAGATAGACAGACATGTTTTTCTCTCCTATCAGAGTAACAAAAATCCAGTAGTATGAAAATACCTCTGGGCAAGCTTTGGCAAAAGTTACTGAAACTAAATATGTATGTATGTCAATACATATGTATCATTGCATCTACATATGTATATTAAATATACATACTTATGAGAACTGTGTGCAAAATTACTTACGTAAAAGATTATTAATGGTTGTGTTGTACATGATACAAAAAGTAAAAACAACACAAAGGCCCTACAGTAGGGAACTGATTTAAATAACATATTCAGGACTTCCCTGGTAGTATAGCGGATAAGAATCCACCTGCCAGTGTAAAGGTTACAAGTTCATTCTGGTCCAGGAAAATTCCACATGCCTCAGAGCAACTACGCCCGTGAGCCACGACTAGCAAAGCCTGCACACTCTAGGGCCCCACAAGCCACAAGGACTGAGCCCACAGGCTGTAATTACTGAAGCCTGCATGCCTAGAGCCTGTGCTCCACAACAAGAGAAGTCATCACAATGAGAAGCCTGCACACCAGAATAAAGAGTAGCCCTCACTCACCACAACTAAAAAAGCCTAAACACAGCAATGAAGATCAAACACAACCAAAAGTAAATAAATAACATAACATATTTATAGTAAGGAATATGATGCAGTTATAAAAAAAAACGACTAAGCTCTCTACACACCGATATGGAAAGATCGCCAAAGCACAAACTTTAAAAGCCAGATACTGAACATTATATACAGTACTAATGATCTTTCACTATTAAAAAGGGATGTGAAACAAGAATATACAGTCAAATGAAATGAAAAACTTACTTGTAAAGGTAATACTCTGCATGGTCTATCTCTTCTCGAGATGAAATGTTGTCCACAAACTGAAAGACGGAAAAAGGTATTGAGCCTAAGTCACATACTGACCTTAAAAATTAACCAGTCATTTTATTAGGACAGGGTTCACGTAGTGTGGCCCCATCCTTCATACCACTTCATGCTAACACCAACAAAGAATCTACAATGGCCTCTCTTTTTCTATACGTAGAACAACTTTGGTTAGAAAAACTGAAAACTGAACACGAACCCCGCTCCAAACAAGAAAGGGTTCTTCTTACTCTATAATTAGTCACTGATATTTTCCTTTATCTTTAAATCTTGATACTTTCTTTGTTTTCCAAGCTCCAAATACATGGAAACACAACAGTTCAGAAGATGAAGACTCTAATGGCTGAAAAAACATGACCCAAAAGAGGAAAATCTAAATTTAGAGAACTTGATCTTATATCCATTTTTCCTATCTGATTTGGTCTGCTACGGACCAGTCAGCTTGCTACTGTTTACCAACCAAGTCTCCTTTTGACCCACAAAATAACCCCAGTGTGTTCCTTAACTCTAAACCTGAGAAACAGAAAAGACTCTTCTGGCGATGAATTCTACTCTAAACTAAAGACTCAGAGGCAAAAAGGATGAAGTAGGAAATAATGGATGTAGTGAATAAAGTTAAGACTTCAGGAGGATGGAGAGGAGAGTAGAGGGGAGACTTCTGGGTCCTCTTTGGAGGACTTAATAGATTCGATTTAGAAATCTTATTAAGGGGCAGATAAAATATGGTTCAAACACAGGACCCAAGATTGAAAACTAGTTCTCCTGACTGCATGCTGTGTGGCATAAACAGATGACACAGTCTCTCTGGAACTTAGTTGCTCATCTGCATAAACAGGATAAAGGCACCTGAACTGAAGAGTATGAAGCTCCAACCAACAAGAAAATGTATGTGAAAGCTCTTACATCAAAATTCTTTAAACTTTGAAGTGCTGCCTAAACAAACACCAGGCATTATGGCTACAGAGATTTTACCCATCATATAAGGGATGAACCAGCAGTCTTTCAGCTCCTCTCCAATATGAAAATTACTAGGTTATGAGCAAGCTGAACAGTTTGATATTTTCCCACTAAAAGCAGAAAAAAAGCACTGAGACTAAAAGGGATGATGGTTTATTTATTTTTCCTCTCCTGGATTTAACAGTCTTTTCAATTTTATGGTGCCATTAATTACTACAAAGAGTTTTCACAACTAAGATCTCAATTTAGCATCACATAAGCCTTGTGAGGAAGATACTACTATCTCCATACTGAATGAGGAAATTGAGAGAGGGCCCAGTTGCCCAATGTCACAAAGGAATTTCATGAAGACAAGATGAGGTCTATTTCTGGGAGGCAACAGAAAAGAACTCTGATGCCACAGAGATCTGGGTTTAAAGCCCAATTTTTCCACCTATGAACTATGTAAAATTGGGAAAGCCATCAACCATTCTGAGTCTTACATGTAAAACGGAGATAACAAGGCTTATCTCATATGGCTGCTATGAGAATAATGAGATAACGTTAAGAAACCAGTACAGCAGCTGGCCTAGAAGCTCATCAGTAATGGTCAATGGATCAATTTCTATTCTTGATTCCTAGTCTAAGATTATTCTCCCATCTAATGCTCTGTAGCAGCCTAAAATTAAGTCTTTTACAGACTTTCTCAACTACCAAAGTTACTTCTAATATTAACAAGTGAATACTACCACTTTGAAAAGTATATCAACTTTGAAAAAAATGATGGCATCATATCACATCCTGGAAAATTAAGTTAGATAAACAACACTGATCACTGACATCAGAGTCTAATAAATTTATTACCTTTTGTTCCTGTCAAAGAAATTTACTACTTCATCATAAAATATCTATTAGTAATTATAAAAACATATGATACTCTGGAAAACTATTTCCTATAAAAGATGGTCTTTATTTACACAGCCTCATCTATATGAATAGTCTTTCTTGCTTTCTTTCTCCTTCTTCCTTGAAAATATAAGTAAGTTTTCTTACCCGTGATATTGTTAAAGAACTAACAGGCAGCTTTCTCTCATATGTTTTATCCATCAAAGATGCTAGATCAGCTGTGAAAACAAAGAAGCAAAAAGAACCTTGTTAACTATACATATTTCTAAAGAAAAATCTAACAGACGCAACTCCTGCCAGGTGGCTGTCAACATTATGAAGTCAGTATTAAAAGGGATGCTCTTTTAAAAAATTATTAATAAATTAAACAGAATAGAGAAATACTAGTATAATTTTTTTAAAGTATTTACTTGATTGGAGAAAGGATTGTTTTAAAAACCCCAGCACAGATTTAGCTTTTTAAAAATGGACCTGTAAAATATCTCTGGAAGAAGACACAAGAAAGTGTTATTATTGACAGACTCCAGGGAAAGGAATTAGATGGTAGTGGCCAAGAAAAGGAGATTCTTTAATGCTTATACATTTGTTCCTTCTGCATTTTGAACCAGATAAACAAACTGATATTAGCTGTTCAAAAATGTTTTCAGTTGGAACTTATGAAATGACTTTTACACATCCCTTGGACAAATCAGACGGCAAGGCACTGTGGCTACAATGAGTGATTTTCAGCCTCAACTATTCCTATTCTGGATCCTTTTACCAGAACATCCATACACATACTTGGTATTCCTAAGATTACACTGTTATCTCAGAGTCCAAAAAGATCTAGAATAACAGGCAACACAGTCTCCAAAATAATTACTTCATGCCTGCTCACTGCTTCTAGAACTTACAGTCCGTGTGCTCCGTCCCCTCCTCTCCCTCTCAGCCCACGGCTTGTGCCTTACTTCCCTACGTATAAAACAGAAGCCATCGTGGGCACCCTATCCTATCAGGTCTACCAGGCTACCAGCATCTGTGTCCACAGACTCTGCCTCCATTTTTTTTCTTTTCCTAAACAAAGGATGTAGTCCATTAAACAAACAAAACCAAAAACGGCAAACATTCCCCGTGGCGCCTCCTCCCGCCCGCCCCTTCGCGGCCCTGCTTCCAGGAGCCTCCCCAGCGCCACTGTCGCCACTTCCCTAGTGCCAGCCTCCCTCGGGCCCACTGGAGTCAGACTGGTTTCCTCACTGCCGACACCAAAGTCCACCTCCACTTCGTTAAATCCAGTGGTTAATTCTTCATCCTCATCTTACCTCACCTTCTCTGACAATAGCTGACCATTCTGTCCTTCATGAAACGTTCTTTTTCTCTTTCCTGGGTTCCTTTGCAGGATCTCCTCCTCTTGACTTCTTGATGCTGACGTGCCCTGAGGAGCAGACTCCACCATCTGCTCGCTCCGTGGGTATCTCATTCTCTCCCTCCACATAGCTTTAATCATCATCTACAGACTACTGACTGAACACATATATGCCGACCCTGACTTCTGCCTGTAACTCCAGACTTTTACTTCCAACTGCATAGGTGACATTTCCGTGTGGTATCTTAACATTGCTTGTCTTCTTAAATCTCCAACCTTCCACTCCAAACCTGCTTTCCTCCAAGCCTTTCCCATCTCGTTAAATGGCTGCGTGTTAACTGGCTTATTCAGGCCAAAAACTAAGGCATCACTGTTGATTCCACTCTTTTTCATGCTCTGTAACCATGTACCAGCAAATCATATAAGCGCTAGATCTGAAATTTACATGTGTCACCATTACCACAGCTAACCTCTCACCTCCTGAGTAGTCACCTTGACTACTGTCCCCACACCTACAACCTCATCTCCCCAGAGCAGTCTAACTGGGCCTCTTAAAAGATAAGTCAGATCCTGTTATTTTCTTGTCTCAGCCAGCCAACAGTTTCCTATCACACTTGGAATAAAATCCAGAGGGGCTTCCCTGGTGGCCCAGTGGCTAAGAGTCCATGCTCCCAATGGAGGGGGCCTGGGTTCAACCCCTGGTCAGGGAAATAGACCCACATGCTGCAACTCAGAGTGCACAAGCTACAACTAAAGATCCCACATGCTGCAACCAAAAAGATTCCAAGTGCCGCAAATAGGACCTGTCACAGCCAAACAAATGAATGTTAAAACAAAATAATAAAATAAAATCCAGAATATTTCCTATGATCTACAAATGCCCACACACACTGGTCTATGTTTGTTGGTGGTGGCTTTTTTTGGTTTGTTTTTTTCTGTCTTTTATACTTAGAAGTAAAAACCATGAAGGCTAGGACTTATAATTCACTGACATAGTCTCAGTTCCTGCAAGAGTTCTATGAAAGGCACTCAATGTATCTAAGTAAATAAATAAAAGGAATGAAGCAAGGGAGTAAGAAAGGGAGGAGAGAGAGGAAGAAAACAGAAGTAGTTATGCCCTGGTGCTCCATGGGACTGGTCTCAGCCCCACTGCAGACACCAAAATGCGCAGACACTCAAGCCCCGCAGCGGCTCTCTGCATCCGAGGGCTCACCCAGCGGCATCGTGTAAGCTGTGCTGAAGACAGTCCACACGGACGTGAACCCGCGCAGTTCAAACCCATGCTGTTCGAGTCAACTCTAAAACTTGGACTTTCAAGTATTTTTTTTCTCCCTGGTGAAAGAAATTAATATCAAGCAAAAAGGCACCAGGGAATCAATTGCTAAGTATTTGTTGAAGACCTATTGCTGTGCACTTAACCAATATTTTTCTCTTTTCTTCCCCTGGGGTAATGCTCTCAGTGACTCTAGCTACTAGGGGAAAGGAATTCTGCAAAACCTCTAACACCTGATATGATGTAAAAAGTTACTAATTTTTCTTATGACTATCTTAAAGGGGTTGATACCATGTGATTTAAAAATTTTAAAACACAAATACACACATACAAAGAAGTCCCTAAAACCTCTTCACACTAAGGCAAATTAATATTGTTAAATCTAACTGTTCACAGAATGACATTAAACAGCATTCCCAAGACACCAAATCTTTATGATCTCTTCATAATTCAAGGCTCTTATGTTGAGATGATAGGCAATATAAAGAATCAACTCCCTTTACTCAAAACTTAAATTTTAACCAAAAAAATGCAAGATTTGGATCTACTGGCCGAATTAAAATGAGCTCCATTTCTTCATGGGTTTCATATAATGCACAGTATGTAGCTAAACATTTGGACTGAGTTGGCTTCTATAGTGTAGAGTCAAGATTCCACTTTAATCTTTTACACCAAGATATCTTCAGTCAAGTGAAATCAACTGGGGCCTCAAAAAAGGCAACAGCTGTAGAGCCAGCATCTGATGAATAATATTTGCATACTATAAGTCAGAGAAAGGTTTACTGCTAAACAGAATATGCACCAATCACCTCACATGATAGCAGAGGCATGATGAATGAAGCAGAAAACCGCACCGAACAGGGATGGCCACAAAAGCTGGGGCAGCTGCGGCCTGCAGCGGGCCGGCGCCACAGGCTTCTGGACCGTGGGCTCGGCAGTCAGTCACACGTCACATCTCAGCGAGGGGCCATCAGATGCCCAGGTTTTATTCAAACGGCTGTGCCATAGAAGATGCCTTCCTGCCTGTCACTCATCTCCTTAGGAACACACACTGCAGTGGATGGTTGAGGTCAACAAAGACTCTAAAGGAAAATGGGCCTGAAATTTGAATCCTTCATTTAACAAAACTTAAACCTGTATAGACAATGGGGAAATATGTCCAGAAAACGAAGTGTATGTTTGTATGAAAATGTTCTTTTTGTTTGAAGGAAAAAAATCGCTGATAGTCTAAGGACATAAAGGATTTTATTGAGGACCCCCACACTATTCGAAGTATAATCCTGGTTAACCCTGAGAGGCTTTAAGACTTTAAAATGTCAGATTCCTAGGCTTCACACCCAGAGGGCAACTCTAATTTCATAGGTTTGAGGAGAGACCATGGAAATACAAATTTTCAAACAAAAGCCCCAGGAGATTGTGAGGTAGCCTGGCAAGCACTTAAGTAAGTTAGTTTGAGAGCTACCATGGAGGGAACACAAAACAAGTCTCGGATGTTGCCGCTAAGTTTGAAGATAGTATTAAACTAAATTTCATCTCAGCAATAAGGTGGACTGAATAGCTTTTAAAAAAAGTCTCCCTACAACAAAAATAAAACATCTAAATAAAATGTTTAGAAAAACTGTCAAACATATGACTGAGGTTTCAAGAAGATAGGTCTAATCATCAGAGGCAAGACGGAAGGACAAACCTTGCGTGTTTAAGGGACTACTGACGGCAGCGGTCATCTGAGAGCATCTGCCGGCCCCAGGGACACAGAGCTGCGGTTTCAATGACTTTCAGGGGACGGGACAGAACCAAGGCCTCTGTAAGGTGGGAAGCGGTTTCACAGATCATCAGGTAAAGCCAGGACTGCCTAGGGTTATACCTGCAGTGAAGGTGACCTGGAAAGTAATGGACTCCGCAAAGGGAAACAGCGAGGATGCCGTGACCCGGGGATTCTAAGCCACGAAGTCAGCCTCACATCTCTGAGGCCCTAACCCACACTTCCTCTGTCATACGAGATACACCAACTTGAGAACTGTGGTTTAAGCGGTTTAAAAAGTTAATTTTACTACACAAAATTATAGAAAATACATACTAATCTATGATAACAAAGAATACCAGCGGTTTCCTGGGAAGGTGGGCAGGAAGAGCAGAAAGGACTACAAAGGAGGAGGAGAGAATGTGGGGGCGGGGGTGACAAGCATGCTTATCATCCTGACGGTAGTGATGATTTCATGCTCAGACACACACATACATATGTCAAAACTCGTCAAAATGCACACTTTGAGTATGTGTGGTATATTCTATGTAAATAACATGTCGACAAAGTTGTAAAAAAGAAATTCAGTAAGTTAAAGAGCAGATTAGATACAAGTGAGGTGAGAACTACCAACCTGAAAGATCTAAAAGGAATTACAAGACAGAAGATTGCAGCAGAGATGAATAAAAACGAAAAGTATAAAAAAGGCATTAAGAGATATGGAAAATAGAATGTGCTGTGCTTAGTCACTCCACTGTGTCTGATTTGTGACCCCATGGACTGTAGCCCACCAGGCTCCTCTGTCCACGGGGATTCTCCAGGCAAGAATACTGGAGTGGGTTGAAATGCCCTCCTCCAGGGGATCTTCCCAACCCAGGAATCGAACCCGGGTCTCCCACATTACAGGCAGCTGCTTTACCATATGAGCCACCAGGCAAGCCCATGAATACTGGAGTGGGTAGCCTATCCCTTCTTCAGGGGATCTTCCTGGACCCAGGAATCGAACCAGGGTCTCCTACATTGCAGGCCCAGGGAAGCCCAGAAAATAGAATAGTAGGTCTAAAATATATTAACTTGAATTTCCAGAAGACATTGTTAATATAGAGAATAGGGAGAGTTGATACGTGATGAGCTAATAGCTAAGTTTTTTTTAGAACTGATAGAAATCATCTATTCTCAGATTCAGGAAACAAAAAATCTCAAGTCAACTAAGTAAAATTAAACCCACACCATGATACATTACACTTAAACTGAAAAATAAGAAGACTAAAAGTAGCCAGAAGGTAAAGAAAAGCAACTATACCAACAGTTGTTTTCTCACTAGAAACAAGAGAAAACAGTAGAATAACATGCTGGGAGTAAATACAATCAAAAGAGAATTACACATCTAACAAAACTATCTTTTAAGTTTAATGGAAAAATAAAGACATTTTCAAACAAAAACTGAATTTATTAGCAACGAGTATCACTAAAGGAAATTTTTACAAGTTGCGTTTTTTAGAAGACGTATTTTTGGAAGACGGAAAATGATCCTTTAAAAAAGACTTGAGATGCTAGAAAGAATGGTAAGTAAATAAAATTGATTCGGTCTGGGGGAAATTGTTTAAAATAATAATGTCTTATGTGTTTACATGTTTTAAAGGGCAAAACTTTAATATTAGACAGTATCATACAGTTGGGGGTTATGTGACTGGACTAAAGGACAGCAGAGTGTGATTAATCCTAGAATTTAAAGTAAGTAAGTATGCTAGAAGTTATGAAGCAATCCTCTAAAAGATGTAGAGTTAGAATGGTAAAATCTACCATTCTGAAAGAGCAGAAACAGAGGATATAATTTTTGGAGGGGGGAAATGTAAAAAACAAAAATACCACAACCAATTGAAAAGATAGGAAAAAAAGAATAAAGATGAGACAAATCACAAAATATGGCAGAAATAAGTCCAAATAAATCACTGATCATAAAATGACAATGTAAATGGACTAAACTTTCCAGTTACAAACATGACAATTGTCAGATCAGTTTTAAAAATACATAATCCAGCTATATAAATCATATGAACACATGAAGAGCTAAAAATATCTGTATGAAAAATGTACTAGGCAAAAAAGTGGTCAAAAGAAAGCTGGTGCAGCTATATTAATATCAGACACAACAGATTAAAGTAAAAGGCCTTCCTTTTTCAGGTTAGATGGTCATTACATAATGATCACAAACCCATTTTTCCAGGAAGATAATTTTAACATGGTGTACATCAGTAACACAGCTTCAAAGTGTATAAAATTCTGAGAAAAAAATGATAATCTTTTTAATGATCACAAAATCTATAGTAGCGATGTGCTAGGAAAGATGCCTCTTATAAAGCAGGGTAGTCTCTAGGTCAAAGTTGTGACAAGGAAGGTCTCTGAAGGAAAGATGGATCCTCTGTTGAACTCTGGGAGATTTAGGTGAGAAATTATTAGATGGTTTCAGTTTTTCATGATTTCTGTGTAACTTGTACATCATTGTTAACCATTCAGTCAATGTTAAGCTCTTTGAGGATGTAAGACCATCTGCATACCTTATCTAATTTATATAATTCTTAAAGAACTAGGTACAAGTTATTATTTTATTTCCTAAAAGAAGTGATCTGGAAAACACTGGCTGAAACTCTGTTTTTGTTTCCCACATTTAAAAAGAAAAATAGGGAGAGAGGACCATTTCCATGTATGGAAATAATAGAAGGAATTAGAAAAAATTAACCTAGGAACCATTCTGAATATAAATATTTAGATTTCCTTCTATTTGTCTGTCACCAGAAGCTATAAAATAATAAAGGAAAAACTGTGAAGGCAAGCTTTGTACACATAATACTAAGACTAAAGGAAGATGATGTACACAGGCCAGACCCACCTCTAGAATGGTCAACAGATGGTCATTATGAAATCTAGCGAATGAATCTATGTCACAGATATGCGAACAGGAAAGTAGGCCTCAGAAAATCTCCATCAAGCTCCAAGAGCAGGATTTGAAAAACTACTGCAACAAGCCAAAAAGCTCCACAGCTGAAATGACACAGAAAAACTAAACCTCAGCCAATTAGAGAAGTGTCTAGATAATGTGAGAGATGGTCACAGTGCTTGGTTTCAATCTGAATTCCGATCCCCCACCTTCCCGCCAAAAAAAACAACACGAAACAAAAAGTCAGTAACTAAAACTAAAACGTATCCCTTACTTTATAATTACTTATAAAATGAAAAAGTCAGAAATAAAATATTTAATTCAGTAGGGCTCAAGAACCTATTCAGTTTAAGTCACCCAGGCTCTTACCCCTGGCAGGATGATCAAGCGAACTTGTCGTGGAACCCAGGGACTTCCCCCAGGAGACCTGCCCTCCTAGCCACCCAGTTCCCCAGGATGATTTTCTCCTGAATTCTATTCACTGCAAGCCCCAGTCTGTGATTCAGCAGCTGCTAACTGGCTGATGCTGCTAACTTTCACTCTGTACACCTCCCCAGTAGACCTGCACAGCTAATGAAGAAATTTCAGAGACAAAGCTTTAATTCAGTGTTTATTTTAACCAAAGGGAAGCCCAGTACAGAAGCAGTCTAAAATGGAAATCTTCTGATCTGAGTTGGAAAGTTCAAGAACTACCAGGGCTTTACAGAGCCTAACCGGAGAGAACTAAGGCTCTTTCAATAAAAAATACAAACTGCAATGGATTAAAATGTCTGGAATACATAAGTCCATGAATTCATGCTATTAAAAAAAAAATTAAAACCCTCATTGATAACCTTATAGGATGGTAGGCAGTCAATTCATTATTTTCAAAGCTGCCTCTCCATACAAACTATAACTCTAGATAACTGCTCATGAAAAGAAATTCTTTAACAAAAAGTTTCTGCGTAATAAATGAGGAAGAAATTATAGAAATAAAAGAGCAACATTCTGCAGCTGCTAATAAAATAATGGATCTAAGCAATGTTCACAAATGGCCTTTAACATTAAAGTGATAGCCAAGTGCTGCGTGCCTCCTGACAGCAGTAAATGGCACTACTTATGGAGCACTCATGTCTAAAGAAAAAACAAAATACAAAAAATCTGATCAAGCTTTTCTCGCCAACTGCCAGTTTTATAAGGATGGTATATTAGATACTACCATAAGACTCTCTCTCCCGCGCGATGGGGTGCTCTTTTCTTCGCGTCTTTGGATCGACGTGCCCTCGTGCCTCGAAGATGGATTTTCCTGCTATTATCTAAATAAAATAGAGCTGTAACACTGATTTATCTAAGTGCTATAACACGGTCCATTCGAGACCTGAGAGCTATAACACGGTCTGTCCAAGACCCGAGAGCTGTGACCCGCCGAGGGGGCTTTAAGGTCCGTCACTCCGAATTTTTGTTGTGATGAGACAAAGAACCAAGGAGCATACACTTGCCTGACATCCATGGTGCCATGACTCAGATTTAACCTGGCTGAAAACAACCTCTGCGCAGAAGAGGCCAAGTGCAGCAGGAGCCCAACTCAGCGAAGCTCCTGCGGTAGAAGCGGAACGCGAAGAAAACCCAGCGCAGGAGAAGGCCCATCACACTGAAAACCGAAAGCCCATGCGGCTCAGCCTCAGATTCCAGAGGACCTCCCGTTAAGGTCAAGCTGCAACATGCAGTGCCAGTTCAACAAAGATATGAAACTACAGCCGACCACAGAAAATATCACTCACCCTTAGGTGGACACCACTACGAGGACTCTGAGGCTTGAGACTAGCAAGAGGGAGAGGCCCAATGCCCCTCGCCATCCCAGTTCAGCAGGAAGTAGCCAGAGAGACCTCGACGTCCCTATTCCCAAAGAATTGGGCCTCCCATCTCTTGAGGGGGGAATGTTAGGTAGTTAGAATAGGGAAAAGGAGTCCAGAATGGCAGTGGCTAAAAGACCTGGAAGGGAAAAGCCAGCGAATATAGAACAAAGGAAGGTCCGAGGAATGGGGTGAGAACCTCAGGTAAAACAAATAACACTCCTGGCTGGCCCAATTTACATAAGACAGGTCCAGGGACAGAGAAACATATAAAAAGAGAAACCAAAGTCCTCTTCTCTCTCTCTCTCTCTCTCCCACTCTATGGGGCACTCTTCTCTTCGCGTCTTTGGATCGAAGTGCCCTCATGCCTCAAAGATGGATTTTCCTGCCATTATCTAAATAAAATAGAGCTGTAACACTGAAAAAAAAAAATAAAAAAATACTACCATAAGGATGAAAATGGCAAATCTAGAATGTGGGAAACTACAAAAAACCCATTTTCTTCAAGAAATAGATGAAGAGAAACCTATAGATTAAAATCATGTCAACATATCACAACATATGGACCTTATCTGAAATCCATTTCAACAAACTATAAATTAAAAAGAATTAAAAAGTGTATAAGACATTTGAGGAAATGTGAACATTGAGTGAATATTTAATAATGTTAAGGAATTACTAATTTTTAGTAATGGTATGACTGATATTATAGTTATATATATTTTAAATCCTATTTTTATATCAAAATAAGTATAAAAAGATCAGATAACAAGAATTTGTGAAAAAGTAATCTGGTAAGGTGGTAGGGGCTTGATGAAACAAGACTGGCAGGGAACTGATAACCACTGACTCTGGGTGACACACCATGGGGGTTCATTATATACTATTCTCTCTGCTGCTGCCGCCAAGTCGCTTCAGTCATGTCCGACTCTGTGCGACCCCACAGACGGCAGCCCACCAGGCTCCTCCATCCCTGGGATTCTCCAGGTAAGAACACTGGAGTGGGTGCCATTTCCTCCTCCAATGCATGCATGCTAAATCGCTGCAGTCATGTCCGACTCTGTGCGACCCCATGGACAGCAGCCCACCAGGCTCCTCTGTCTATGGGATTCTCCAGGCAAGAATACTGGAGTGTGTTGCCATTTCCGTCTCCAACTATTCTCTCTACCTCTGCATGTTTCCATTAAAAGATTTAAAAAGAGTTAAGATAAGGGGGGACACATAACCAGCTGCATTGCCTGGACCTTATGTGCATAATCATTAAAAAATGTATCAGTATTAAGGAAATTTGAACACTGACTTGATATTTCATATTTAAATGATTATTAATACTATAGGTGCTATAACAGTATTAAAAATATCCTTATCTTTTAGAGGTATGTCTCAGACGGTAAAGCGTCTGCCTACAATGCAGGAGACCCGGGTTTGATCCCTGGGTGGGGAAGATCCTCTGAAGAAGGAAATGGAAACCCACTCCAGTATTTTTACCTGGAAAATCCCATGGACGGAGGAGCCTAGTAGGCTACAGTCCATGGGGTCGCAAAGAGTCAGACATGACTGACTTCACACTCACTCACTCACTGAAATATTAAAGCTCAACATTCAGAAAACTAAGATCATGGCATCTGGCCCCATCACTTCATGGGAAATAGATGGGGAAACAGTGGAAACAGTGGCTGACTTTATTTTCTTGGGCTCCAAAATCACTGCAGATGGTGATTGCAGCCATGAAATTAAAAGACGCTTACTCCTTCGAAGGAAAGTTATGACCAACCTAGACAGCACATATTAAAAAGCAGAGACATTACTTTGCCAACAAAGGTCCGTCTAGTCAAGGCTGTGGTTTTTCCAGTGGTCATGTATGGATGTGAGAGTTGGACCGTGAAGAAAGCTGAGCACCGAAGAATTGATGCTTTTGACCTGTGGTGTTGGAGAAGACTCTTCAGAGTCCTTTGGACTGCAAGGAGATCCAACCAGTCCATCCTAAAGGAGATCAGTCCTGGGTGTTCATTGGAAGGACTGATGCTGAAGCTGAAACTCCAATACTTTGGCCACCTGATGCAAACCGTTGACTCATTGGAAAAGACCCTGATGCAGGGAAAGATTGAAGGCAGGAGGAGAAGGGGACGACAGAGGATGAGATGGCTGGATGGCATCACCAACTCGATGGACATGAGTTTGAGTAATCTCCGGGAGTTGGTGATGGACAGGGAGGCCTGGCGTGCTGCGATTCATGGGGTCGCAAAGAGTCAGACACGACTGAGTGACTGAACTGAAATATTTATGGGTAAAATGATATATACTGTCTGAGACCTGTCTCAAAATCATCCAAAAGATCAGGATGGGGGAATAAGCAGACGTAGAGATGAAGTAGAGATTGGCCATGAGCTGGTTGAATAAAAGTGAAAAGATTCCTTATACCATTCACTCTACCTTTGTATGTTTTACATTTTCTATCATAAAATATTTTAAAAAGTAGTAACCTACGGCATTCATTAGAAGTCAGAATAATGGTTTGAAGAGGAGAATGCGAGCCACAATAAGGGCTTCCGGAGTGGTAAGAATGTTCTTTTACACAGGTTTATTCACTTTGTGATAATTCATCAATCTGTACATTACAAATTGTGCACTTTTCAAAATATATTATACTACAATCAAAAAATATTTTTTAAAAGCAAGAGATCCACTGCTTCAGTGCAAGAGAAGACAGTAAGGCAGAGTTGCAACTACTACAGCCATCACTAAGAAACCTATTTCTGAGCAGAAGGACAAAAGAATACTGTATGCATGAGTACTAAGTCGCTTAAGTCACGACCGACTCTGTAAGATCGTATGCACTGTAACGTGCCAGGCTCCTCTGTCCATGGGTTTCTCCAGGCAAGACTACGGAAGTTGGTTGCCTACCCTTCTCCAGAATAATGTATAGCCCTAAGCAGATGTTAGGATCTGGTCTCGTTTTCCTCAACTCTAAGGGAAATAGCAGCTACCTCAGCCGGCTGTTGAGAACACGACATGGAACAGTGCCCTGAAGTGCTCAGCGCAGAGCCGGGCACACACACTGAAGAGAAGGTGCCTTCTGACTCTGGTGTCAGAGGACCCGGCCTGCATGCCCCCAGACTACAGTACAGGTATACTGCACGCCTGCTTTTATTCTAGACCTCCACAATAATAAATTACTCTCACACGGGCAGCTGGACAGATCCCCATCATCCCTCACCCAAAGCTCTAACACAAAACCATTAATGAGACTGAACAGAGGCACCGCAGCTGCACGACGATTCGAGAGAATCCAGGTCTCCTCCGCCAGTATCTGTGGAAGCAAAATCACTTAAGATGAGGGAAGCCAAAGCCCCACACCCACACCCATGCATCTTCGCTCCCCGCCAGCGCGATCCCCTGCACCCCACTCCATGCCCTCCAATGGGGACGCGCGGAGTAAAAGCCTCATATCGCCCCCCGCGCCTTCCCCCAATCAGCGAGCCCGCACCAGAACGCAGCGCCCAATCAGACCGCTCCACATGCCGAGGGCAGCCCACCGCGCACGTCCGAAAGGAAACGCTTCCCAAAGGGCAGTGCCAAAACACCCGGCTCCACTGGCTTCTGGGGTCTCCGGAGGAGCCACACTGCCACCTACTGTCCGATCATGGGAATGCAGTCCCACATGCACCGCCTGATTCTCAGGGCCATAACCCAGCCAGAAGGCTCAAACACTGAATTTGGGAGCTTCCCTGGTGGCTCAGTGGTGAAAAATCCGCCTGCCAGTGCAGGACACCCGGGTTCAATCCCAGATCCTGGAAGACCCCACATGCTGCCGAGCAACTATGCCCCTGCGCCACAGCTACTGAGCCTGTGCTCTGGAGTCCCACCTGCCCGCAGCTACTGAAGTCTGCGCGCCAGGGTGCCGGGGCTCTGCAACGAGAGCCATCACAGTGAGAAGCCTGCGCGCCCCCTCAGCCAACTAGGGAGGGCCGCGTCCCACCCCCGCCCGCAACTAGAGGGGAGCCTAGGCAGCAAGGGGGACAGGCGTGGCCAAAGATAAATTTAAAAACAGAAAAAGAAACAGGGAAAACACGCAGTGATACCACATATGAACACAAGTTTTAATAATATTCTGTTACTCAGTAGGAAGAAAATATTGTCTGAGCCTTTTTCTTCCAAGCAGTTTGAGTTTCAAAACCTCATCTCACCTCACATCCTAAATAATTCCTTTCACATATTTCTGCGGCAGCTACTATATGTCAGAGTATGATCTGGGGCAGGCATTATCATCATCCCTGATAGGTACAGGAACCCAGTTAAGAGACATAGGTTCTGAAAGCTGGCAGAGATAGGCAAAACACCCAGACATTTTCACTTCAAGTGCACACTCTGGACCACGTCACACAAGGTAAAAAGTGCTGTAAGATACAGGATGAGGAAAAAAATCACTTCTGACTTGACAGGGCCTCAGGATGTACAGAAAGGATTGTTGGCAGGATAGTATTCAGTAATTGGTGGCTGGTATGTACTGCTTTTTTAAGTATATTAATCTTAACAGAGAGGAAACAGTTACCTCCGTGGGATATATATTCACTGGAGACTGTTATGCTTATTCTTTGCCAAAGAGCATCTGCTCACTCAAGAATCCATGACAGTATTTCCTAGGTTTGTCTCCGAATAACAGAGCTGATCCATACCAAAGCACCAAATATAATATAATGGCTGTTTCCTAATTTTCCCTCATACCTAGGAAAGTGTTAATAATAGCTTTTATGAAATTCTTCATCTTCATTTCTGTACTTCCACATATATGGCACATCAGAATAAGCTCTGCAATATAATTAACTGACCCCATGTTGCTTTCATCATTAGAATAGTGGTTCCCAAAAGGAGTACCAAAAGGCCCTCAAGGACATTTCAGAATACCTAGTGGTATTTTTTCTTTTTTGACTGTCAAAATGACTGTAGGGCATTATTGGTACTTACTGGGTAGAAGGGGCTTCCCTGCTGGATCAGCGGTAAAGAATCCACCTGCAATGGGGGAGGCCTGGGTTTGATCCCTGGGATGGGAAGATCCCCTGGAGAAGGGAACAGCTACCCACTCCAGTATTCTGGCCTGGAGAATTCCATGGACTGTATAGTACATGGGGTCGCAAAGAGTCAGACATGACTGAGCGACTTTCACTTTTCACTGGGTAGAAGTCAGAAATGATAACAGGCAGTACCGAGACTGACAGCCACAACAAAACACGGCCCTGCTGGGAGCCAGTGTGTTCAGTACAGAAGGGAGATACAAATACGGATGACAGGAAGGCAAGGAAGAACTCTGCAGAGATGAACTGAGGTTTCAGAATGAACTCATAATTTGTAAAATATGTACATGTAAGCTCATATATATATATGAGAATATATGTATGTTTATGTGTGTATGTATACATATTTTCCCTAGCTCTGTCCACTAAATGGGCAAAGAAGCAAAAATTCCACAGTAGCAAGGGGATGCCTAGTGCATAGACCTTGGTTTCTAATACCATTCCCTAGTAAAAGGAACCAGTGCTCTTTGGAGAAATCCAGTTGGCCCTTGAACAAAACAGGTCTGAACTGTGCAGGCTCACTCACACAAACATTTCTTTCACTAAACGTGTACTAGGGTTACACGCATGATCCACCGTTGGCTGAATCCGTAGACGGAAACTTGGCTAGGAAGAAACCACTTATAGGGAGGACCAACTAGAAGCTCTAAGAGGATTTTTGTGCTGAGGGTGGGTGCCCTTCACCTCCATTGTTTAAGGGTTAATTGCAACTGATTTCAGGGTTACAGCAGGAAAGGTATAAGATGGAACACTGGGAGCCAGCTTGAAAGGGCTTCCATTAGCCAAATTTGAGAGAATTCGGGAGAATCTGGCTAATGAAATCATGGTAAGGATGGTAATGAATCATTAAAAGAATAAAAGCAATCTACAAGATCATATTGATAATAAACAGAGAAAGAGCAAAACGTGGGAGAAAACGGAGGCTTCTTGTTTACAGTAAATACTGAGTACTAATTAGTAAATGTGGAGGTATTAATGAATTTGGAAAATAATCATTTTTCAACCATCATGATAAAGACTGATACTGCAGATAAAGTCAGGATGCATGGTAACCAACTATATGATAAAAATGAACAGAAAACAAGACAAAATAATGTTTACATAATCCAGAGAGACTGTCAAGGCAAAAATGAAAGAGAAATTTGCGAGAAAGAAAAAATAATTCTACCACATATGAAACAATGGTCTAATTCTTTTTAAGACTTAAAATATGCTTATTTGATTGGATTATCATAAAAGCATTTCACATATATCTCATGAATATACAGTAACAAACACGGAGTGATTGGAAATGATATATATAATAGCGTAGTAAGTACCTACCCAGGTGACAATCTTCTTTTTCTCTTGCTTCCCATTTGCGGCTGTCCACATATGCTGCAGAAAGTAGGCATCTTTTACCTGAGGAAAAAAACAATTACCTCAACAGGCATGGTTTCAATACATGTTCAGTTTATACGTGTGTTTTTATTAAGCATATCTTTGCCACATTTTCCATTTACTAGACTATTTAAAGATCTGTTATGAAACTGTAACCAATATTGCACAGGTTTACAATTCAGTTCATGATAACATGCATTCAACCTCTCACAGGAAGAAAATGCAGAAAACCTGTTAAAATTTCTGTTATAATATTAAGAGTAAAACTGCTGCTGATTTTGTTCCTAATACTTTAGACCTAGGAGCCATTTGCTTCCACTGACAAAGAGACTAGATAAGCCTTAAAATTCCTTCTTAGAACCCTAAATACTTGCTAAATGGTTGCTTAACTCATTAAATGACTTTATCATCATTAGTTAGTCCTAAAAAATTTCCATCTGACTTGGATCAGCACATTTACCCTTATTTCACACACAGCAGAGAGTACCGAGCACCCAGTGGGTAAAGAGGAGGAATCTAAAAGCCAAACCCGCAGTAACCCACAAGACGACGCCCGTGACAATGACGCAGGTGACAGTGCTCAACAGACACGAGCTCCAGGAATAAACGAGAAAGGAGGAATGACAACTCAAAGTCAACACTTACCCTTCAGACACCATCGAGAAAGAGGAAGGATCACTCAGAACAGGAGGAAAATATCTGCACATCATTTATCTGAGTAGAGACTTGTACCCAGAATCTCAGGTTCCTCAGAAACCTGTATGCAGGTCGAGAAGTAACAGAAACGGACATGGAATAATGGACTGGTTCCAAATAAGGAAAGGAGTACATCAAGGCTGTATATTTTCACTCTGCTTATTTATTATATGCAGAGTACATCATGCAAAATGCCAGACTGGATGAAGCACAAGCTGGAATCAAGATTGCCAGGAGATATCAATAACCTCAGATATGCAGATAACATCACCCTTATAGCAGAGTGAAGAGGAATTAAAGAGCCTCTTGATGAAGGTGAAAGAGGAGACTGAAAAAACTTGGTTAAAACTCAGCATTCAAAAAATGAAGATCATGGCATCTGGTCCCATCACTTCATGGCAAATAGATGGGGAAACAATGCAAAGAGTGACAGACTTAATTTTCTGGGCTCCAAAATCACTTGCAGATGGTGACAGCAGCCAGGAAATTAAAAGACACTTGCTCCTTGGAAGGAAAGTTATGACCAACCTAGACAGCATATTCAAAAGCAGAGACCTTACTTTGCTGACAAAGGTCCATCTGCCCAAGGATATGGTTTGTCCAGTAGTCATGTATGGATGTAAGCTGGACCATAAAGAAGGCTGAACACTGCAGAATTGATGCTTTCGAACTGTGGTGTTGGAGAAGACTTGAGAGTCCTCTGGACTGCAAGGAGATCAAATGAGTCAATTCTAAAGGAAATCAGTCCTGAATATTCACTGGAATAACTGATGCTGAAGCTCCAATACTTTGGTCACCTGATGTGAAGAACTGACTCATTGGAAAAGACCCCGATGCTGGGAAAGATTGAAGGCAGGAAGAGAAGGGGATGACAGAGGATGAGATGGTTGGATGGCACCGCCGACTCGATGGACATGAGTTTGAGCAAGCTCCAGGAGACGGTGAAGGACAGAGAAGCCTGGCATGCTGCAGTCCATGGGGTCACAAACAGCTGGACACGACTGAGTGACTGAACAACAACCAAGAAAAAAAAAAACCTCTTATAACTCAAAATTTAAAAAGACAGCTCAACAGAAAAATGGGCAAAGGATCTGAACAAACATTTCTAAAACATACACACACATATAAATAGAACACACATATGGCCAATAAGTATATGGAAAGATGTTTATATCATTTCCCATTAAGGAAATGCAAAATATACTGAAATACAACTACACATCCACTTAGAATGGCTATGATCAAAAAGGCAGATGATAACAGCTGTTGATAAGGATGTAGAGAAATCTGGCTCATGCATGGCTGGTACGAATGTAAAATGGTGCAGCCACACTGGAAAAGTTTGGCAGTTCTGCAGAATGTTAACATGGAGTTACTAGGTAACCCAACAATTCCATTTTCACATATATACCTAAGAGAAATGAAATCATGGATCCACACAAAAAATTGTATACAACATTATTCATAATAGCCAAAAAGGAAAAATGCAAATATCCATCAATTTATGAATGGATAAACAAAATGTGGTATATTCTTATGAAAGGCACATTATTGAGCAATAAGAAGTACTGATACATGCTACATGGATGAACCTTAAAAATATTATGCTAAGGAAAAGCCTGTCACAAAAGATTACATATTACATAATTCCATTTATATGCAATGTCTGCAACAGGGAAATCTACAGAGACAGAGGTGTATTGGTTGCCTAGATCTGGAGGGTAGAGGGTCAGGAAAACCTGGGGGGAAATGGGACGTGACTGCTAATGAGTACCGGGTTTTTTTCAAGGTGATGAAAATCTCCTAAATTGATTGTGGTGACAGCTGCTGCAAAACCCTGTGTATGTAACAAAAAACATAGGTAAGCATTAAATTGACCATTTTAGATGAATGTGAACTAAATCTAAATAAAGCTGTTTAAAAAAATTAAAAAGGAATGAATGGCAGACAGTTACCTGAAGGTCACAGCAGACCATAACCAAACATGGGAAGGCATGGGAGCTGATTACACACACTATTAGGATGCTACTGTTATTTTCTATCCATTTCCCAACTAAAACAAATATAAACACACCTGTGTGTATTTATACCCAAACCAGTCCCTCCCTTGTCTCCAGCAGGGGTTAGGTCAGACTTTACTAGAATAATACGTATAAATCTGAGGTCTAAAGCTTAAGCAATGATGCAATAATATTAAAAGCTCCCAAAGACTGCCTCAAAAGGGAATAAAAATATTTTTAAAAAATAGTAACTATAAATGATTAGATGTTTGGAACTTAGAATACATTTTTCACAGAGACGATGTTGTAAACTGTCAGTTACATTCCTATATCTGTCAAGAAGGATGAATAAAATCCAACAGCACTGATGGCATTGCATTAGGTGTGCAGTTGTACACCAGGGCAGGAGTGAGCAGACCAGATCCTGCAGTTTTAAGTGAAGGAGTTGGCTGGGTGATATTTAAGGTCTCTGCATGCTCTAACAGTCTGACACAGAGCCAAAACACACAATTCAGATAACCCATTCATAATTTACGATAGCATTTCTGTGCAAACTGAATTCCAATTTCTAAAACCAGGTAGACTGCTCCCTTCTGTGGGAAAAAAGTACAGCCCCTTTCTCTACATGAGCATAAGCTGAGGAGGGGACGAATGTGCTGAGACGCTTCAGTCATGTCTGACTCTTTCGTGACCCTATGGACTGTAGCCCTCCAGGCTCCTCTGTCCAAGGGATTCTTCAGGCAAGAATACTGGAGTGGGCTGCCATGCCCTCCTCCAAGGGGTCTTCCAGACCCAGGGATCGAACCCACGTCTCTTATGTCTCCTGCATTGGCAGGTGGATTCTTTACCACTAGGGCCACCTAGGAAGCCCAGTTCAGGCAGTTCAGTCGCTCAGTGGTGTCCGACTCTTTGAGACCCCATGGACTGCAGCATGCCAGGCTTCCCTGTCCTTTGCCAACTCCCAGAGTTGACTCAAACTCATGTCCATTGAGTCGGTGATGCCATCCAACCATCTCATCCTCTGTTGTCCCCTTCTCCTACCGCCTTCAATCTTTCCCAGCATCAGGGTCTTTTCAAATGAGTCCGTTCTTCACATCAGGTGGCCAAAGTATTAGAGTTTCAGCTTCAGCATCAGTCCTTCCAATGAATATTCAGGACTAATTTCCTTTAGGATGGACTGGTTGGATCTCCTTGCAGTCCAAGGGACTCTCAAGAGTCTTCTTCAACACCACAGAGCAAAAGCATCAATTCTTCAGCGCTCAGCTCTCTTTATAGTCCAACTCTCACATCCATACATGACTACTGGAAAAACCATAGCTTTGACTAGCAGGATCTTTGTTGGCAAAGTAATGTCTCTGCTTTTGAATATGCTGTCTAGGTTGGTCATAACTTTTCTTCCAAGGAGCAAGTGTCTTTTAATTTCATGGCTGCAGTCACCATCTGAAGTGATTTTGGAGCCCCCCAAAATAAAGTCTGTCACTGTTTCCATTGTTTCCTATCTATTTGCCAGGAAGTGATGGGACCAGATGCCATGATCTTAGTTTTCTGAATGTTCAGTTTTAAGTCAACTTCTTCACTCTCCTCTTGCACTTTAATCAAGAGGCTCTTTAGTTCTTCTTCACTTTCTGCCATAAGGGTGGTGATATCTGCATATCAGAGGTTATTGATATTTCTCCTGGCAATCTTGATTCCAGCTTGTGCTTCATCCACTCCAGCATTTCTCATGATGTACTCCGCATATAAGTTAAATAAGCAGGGTGACAATATACAGCCTTGATGTTCTCCTTTCCTTATTTAGAACCAGTCTGTTGTTCCATGTCCAGTTCTAACTATTGCTTCTTGACCTGCATACAGATTTCTCAGGAGGCAGGTCAGCTGGTCTGGTAATCCCATCTCTTTCAGAATTTTCCACACTTTGCTGTGGTCCACACAGTCAAAGGCTTTCGCATAGCCGATAAAGCAGAATTAGATGTTTTCCTGGAACTCTCTTGTTTTCTTTGATGGTCCGATGGATGTTGGCAATTTGATCTCTGGTTCCTCTGCCTTTTCTAAATCCAGCTTGAACATCTGGAATTTCACGGTTCACGTACTGTTGAAGCCTAGCTTGGGGAATATTGAGCATTACTTTGCTAGCATGTGAGATGTGTGCAATTGTGCGGTAGTTTGAGCATTCTTTGGCATTGCCTTTCTTTGGGATTGGAATGAAAACTGACCTTTTCCAGTCCTGTGGTCACTGCTGAGTTATCAGATTTGCTGGCATATTGAGTGCAGCACTTTCACAGCATCATCTTTGAGGATCTGAAATAGCTCAACTGGGATTCCATCACCTCCACTAGCTTTGTTTGTAGTGATGCTTCCTAAGGCCCGCTTGACTTCACATTCCAGGATGTCTGGCTCTAGGTGAGTGATCACACCATCATGATGTATCTGGGTCGTGAAGATCTTTTTTGTACAGTTCTTCTGTGTATTCTTGCCACCTCTTCTTAATATCTTCTACTTCTGTCAGATCCCTACCATTTTTGTCCTTTATTGAGCCCATCTTTGCATGAAATGTTCCCTTGGTATCTCTAATTTTCTTGAAGAGATCTCTGGTCTTTCCCATCCTATTGTTTTCCTCTGTTTCTTTGCACTGGTCACTGAGGAAGGCTTTCTTATCTCTCCTTGCTATTCTTTGGAACTCTGCATTCAAATGGGTATATCTTTCCTTTTCTCCTTTGCCTTTTGCTTCCCTTCTTTTCACAGCTATTTGTAAGGCCTTAAATTGAAGTTTAACAGACTTAAACTGAAGAAAGTAGGGAGAGTCACTAGACCATTCAGGTATGACCTTAATCAAATCCCTTATGATTATACAGTGGAAGTGACAAATAGTTTCAAGGGATTAGATCTGTTAGAGTGCCTGAAGAACTATGGACGGAGGTTCGTGATATTGTACAGGAGGCAGTGATCAAGACCATCCCCAAGAAAAAGAAATGCAAAAAGGCAAAATGGTTGTCTGAGCAGGCCTTACAAATAGCTGTGAAAAGAAGAGAGGTGAAAGAAAGCCCAAGGAGCGGACTGTTAAGCTATATATTCCAGGACACCAGTGACTTACATATTCTCTACTTGTTATTACATTTTCTTACTTATTCTCCATTTCTTCTCCTAACATATGTTTTATTCTTGCATAAGACATCAGCCCTCCTTATTCTAAAGTCAGAAAAAACCAATCATCTAGAATTATGTTCATGATTTTGGTCTGGGAGACATAAAGCAGGGAGATGATGGTGGGGAAAGACAGAAGTCCCAGAATGTCCTGTGTGTGGTTGTTCAAGGGGATCACATGACTGAAAACAAAATAAATTAGGACTAGTAAATTTACAAAACATAAGCCCAGTAACTTTCAAATACATGAACTTTAACTGCTTGCTTACCATCCCTGGTGGCTCAGATGGTAAAGAATCCACCTGCAATGTGGGAGACCTGGGTTTGATCCCTGGGTTGGGAAGATCCCCTGGAGGAGGGTATGGCAACCCACTCCAGTATTCTTGTCTGAGCGACTAAGCACACATCATTTCCTATCTCCCTTGAGGACAGAATGAAAGGAAATGGGTATAAGGATAAAGAAATTAAACTTGGCAAGTGGAAAACTTTCCTAATAGAAACCAATGGCAAACAGAGCAATGAGTTATCCAGTGTTGTAGGCAGAATAATGTCTCCCCCAAAAATGTCCCTGTCCTAATCCCCAGAACCTATGAATGTTAGGG
Organism: Cervus elaphus; assembly: GCF_910594005.1. Taxonomy (NCBI): domain Eukaryota; kingdom Metazoa; phylum Chordata; class Mammalia; order Artiodactyla; family Cervidae; genus Cervus; species Cervus elaphus. The sequence goes on along the minus strand of NC_057839.1, from coordinate 12,661,599 downwards.
TACATGGCAATGGGGGATTAAGGTGACAGATGGAATTAAGATCGCTTCTCAGGTGGCTCAGCAGTAAATTGTCCACCTGCAATGCAGCAGACAAGAGAATTCAACCCCCGGATCAGGAAGATCCCCCAGAGAAGGAAAAGGCAACCCATTCCAGTATTCTTGCTTGGGAAATTCCATGGACAGAGGAGCCTGGTGGGTTGCAGTCCATGGCGTCGCAAAAAAGTTGGAGATGACTTAGAAACTAAATAACAACAACATGGAATTAAGATCAGCACATCAGCTGGTCATAAAGTGAGGAGACTGTCCAGGGTTATACAGGTGGACTCAATGTTTTTGTTTTTTTAGCCACACCTCGGGGCATGTGGGATCTTAGTTCCCCAACCAGGGATTGAACCTGTGCCCCCTGCACTGAAAGCAGAGTCTTAACCACTGGATGGCCAAGGAAGTCCCCAGGTGGATTCAAAGTAATCACAGGTCCTTAAAAAGTAGAAGAGGGAGACACTTTGTTAGTGTGGCGCATGAAAGGCGGAGTGACATGAGAAGGACCTGACTTGCCACTGCTCACTTTGAAGACGTTTGAGAAACGGGCCATCAGCCAAGGAATGCAGGTGGTTTCCAGAAGATGGAAAAGGCTAGAAAAACAGATTCACCCCTAAAGATTTTTGAAGGGAATACATCACTTTCAAAACCTTGACTGATTTTAGCACAGTAAGACTCTGTATCAGACTTCTGACATACAGAACAGTAAGGTAATAAATCTATGTTGTTTTAAGCCACCAAATTTGTGGTAATTTGTTACAGCAGCAATAGGAAATTACTCCTTAAGACAGACATTCGATTTTCTGTAAACCTTTTAAATCAGGATATTCATCTTTCTGAGATAATTGGTAGTTGAGAGGTCTGTATATTAATATTAAAACCAGAAAGAATTTCTATGAAGTCAGGAAGAATGTTGAGTGGACAATGAAAATGGAAAATCTAGATCAGCTTCTCCAACTTTAATGTGCATATGAATCTCAATTAAATGAAGATTCTGATTCAGCATGCCTGGGGTGGGAACAGAGAATCTGCATTTCTGAAAGTTCCCAGGTAATGATGATTTTGACCCTCAGACAACAATGAAGTAGCAAGGGGATAGGATGGTATCAGCCTCACAAGTTTAGCTCTCTGAGACCGTTTAACCCCACTCTAACTATGCCACCCAAGCAGATAAACCCATCTTGAACCTGCTTACCCTTTAGGCAGTCAACTTTTAGAGCAACAATATTCAAAGATTACTACCCACTGAAAAATGAGTATTTCCTCTACTTAATTCTGCCTCCAAAGACCAGGATTTTGAAGCTTAGTAAGTACTTATTTATAAAAAACTTATCTTTTGTATAGTTAATTTGGCTTTTGGTAAAATGTCTCCAAACATGTGCAGTGTGATTGTGAACACAGAGAGGCTTTAGAGTCACAAAATCTAAATGTGAATCCTGCTGTTGCTGCTGCTGCTAAGTCGCTTCAGTCGTGTCTGACTCTGTGTGACCCCATAGACGGCAGCCCACCAGGCTCCCCCGTCCCTGGGATTCTCCAGGCAAGAACACTGGAGTGGGCTGCCATTTCCTTCTCCAATGTGAATCCTAGCCTTCCATAGCCTTCCATAAATATTATGAAAATCTGGACAAGTTACACCAGGCCTCTTAGCCTTTTTCTTCATATGGAAAATGGGGAAATACTGTATCATAATTTAAATGAGGACATATACAATAGTAAGTGCTTCGCCTAATGTCCACTATGTAGTAAGTGCCCAATAAGTTCCCTTCTCTAGCCTCTACTTATACTGAAACTCCTTTTTTGGTTCACCTCAATAAATCTTGCTTCCATCCTGTTGATTATTTTAGTTGCCTTTATTTATCTGTTGTAAGAAGAACTGATGGAAGTACCAACATATTCCAAATACCGATTTGTCATGAGTGTGTATGAATTTTTTCCTCTTTTATCCTCTAATGGTTTAAGATGTTTTGACGACTTAAAGTAAAGCTCCTTTTCAGCATTCTCAAACCCCCAGTGGTCAATAATGTACCATTTTATTTTGGGGTTTCCCTGGTGGCTCAGTGGTAAAGAATCAGCCTGCCAATGCAGGAGACACAGGTTTGATCCCTAGGTTGGGAAGATCCCCTGGAGAAGGAAATGGCAACTCCATTTTTCTTCCCTGGGAAACCCCATTGACAGAGAAACCTAGCAGGCTACGGTCCATAGGGTCGCAAAGAGTTGGACACAAATTACTGACCAAACAATGACATCTTATATTACTTGCCTTATAGCCTCTAGTTACTGATTTCAAGACTCCCTTCATCTGTGGTCTAACCCAGTTCTGTGCAATATAACTCTCTGCAATAAAGGAGCTATCCACTACAGTAGCTACTAGCCACAGGTGTCTATTGAGCACTTAAAATGTAGCTAATGTTGGGCTTCCCTTGTACCCACTCCAGTATTCTTGCCTGGAGAATCCCATGGACAGAGGAGCCGAGCAGGCTACAGTCCATTGGGTTGCAAGTCGTACACGACTTAGCGACTAAACCACCACCACCAATGGAACTAAGGAACAGAATTTTTTAATTTAAACTAATTGAAATAGCCACCTACAGCTCGAGGCCACGACAGGGGAATAACACAGGTGTAATTGATCACCAGTTCACCATTTCAATCACAGATCAAAATGGTAACTAGAAATTGTCTCAATTCACCTTTATTTAACTTCCATTCCCTCCTTAGGATGACTGGTCCCAAACATTCCAAGCAACTATGATACTTTCCCTGATTAACAATACAAGGTCTTGTTTAAATTGAAAAGCATTTAGTAACAACCCTAAGTAAACACACTAGTAAACAGCTACAACCCTAATCCTTACTGAGGTGCCAAGTACGGGGCAGACAACTTTACCTAAAGTGTGGCAAGAAATATTTTCATTAGCTAGGTCAACCAGCTAATCCTCAGAAAACTTCTGGTGGCCTAGGATAAGGTTTCACGTTTATGTGTGGAGAAAAACTGTATGTGTTTTTTGAATAGGGCCTAGAGGAAGTACGTTAGAAAGAGTAGATAATAAGTATTGGAAAAACCAATGGTGATTACTGTAGCCGAATCATATAATCAGACACACCCGTCAGGATTTAGCTTCTGTAAATTAAAAAAAGTTTTTCTCAATGTCTTCATCAGCAGGTCCTTTAAACAGGTTTCGAGTGGGCCGTCCTTCACTCAGACATCAAAGTATTTCAAAACTATTAGCATTTACTGTTTGAATGGAAAACTTGGGCGAAAGAAAGGTCAACCAAACTGTGCCCAAGGTCATCAGGTAAACTGAGATTCGTAACGAGAAATTCATCCACCCAGTGAAAACCAGGGTCTGGCCACGCGTCAGGTGTTGAGAACGTTTATGACGCCCCTCTAAAGAAACAACAGCGAGAGAAATTTCACAGCCCCAGTGAGGGCGCGGGGTGGCGGGGGTCATATTTGGGCTTTTCAGGGGCAGCAAAAAGACCACCCGAACACATAAAGCGGCAAATCATCCGCAGAAGTTCTCATACTAGGACTTGCTCTGCTCTTCACACCTCTGGATAAGAAGACACTATTTTAGGGAGGGAGATGGGTCAAAGACCTTACCTCCCCTTTCTGTGCTACCAAACACCTCCAATGGTTTCTTCTTTCGTTAAAAGCCCATTACTCCTTTTACTCAAGGAACAGAGTTCTCAGGGGGCCTAAAGAAGCAGCCCCACGAAAGAAGCAGACACTAACCTGCCAGAGAGAGCTGAAGCAGCGACACATTCCGCGCCAGGAGGATCCCGCGCCGCACCACGGGAGCCGCCATCTTGGAGCATACCAAAAGGAATGCTGGTCCGGGGGAGGCGGGCAGAGGAAGGGGTGGAGTCACGGTCGACGCTCCGCCCCCTCCCCGGCTCCCGCAGTTGGTGCGGCCCGGAACAGCATGGCGGCTACCTTTCGGCCCCCGAAGCAAGTCCTTCTATTGCAGGCGCTGCGGAGTTTGGTGTATCCCTGGGTGGGAGGCTCTGGTTCTACCTGCTGCCTCTGCCCTCTCGGAGGTATCCGTGGCCTCGGGCCTTGAAGTAGGGGATGGGTGGGACAGAAGGGAGCTTTACACCTCAGTCGGCATCTCTTTGGAGAAATAACAGCGCCCCAGTCACTCTGGCCGAGAGCAACCGAGCATGCCCTCGCCCTCTGCTCCTGGGTGCAGTGGTGGTCTTTGCCTTTCGTGAACGCCCGTGTGCCGGGGAATCAAAGGACAGCTGGGCTGGTTCTTGACCTTGGGGCTGTAGTATTTCCTCGGATGGAGCTGTGCTGCTTCCCGGGAACACCCCCCTCCGCCTTGGGCCTACTATTCTGTAGAGTTTGGGAGCGGAGGAGGTCTAAGACTATAGAGTCCAGCTCTAACTAACAATCTGAAAGACTCTGAGCAGCTTTCTTTATTTACAAAATTATCCCTTAATATCTTTGTGGAAATGATTCAATTTGACAGTGCTGGCGAATGATAATAAAAGATTTAACACTTTGTGTCAGGCTTTACTATATTTTACATGCACTCTTGCCTTTTCTCCTCATACCACCTAGTGAGAGGGGTACTGTTCTCTTCTTCATTAACGACAGAAAGAAAGTGAAGTCGCTCAGTCGTGTCCGACTCTTTGTGACCACATGGACTGTAGCCTACTAGGCTTCTCCGTCCGTATTTTCCAGGCAAGAGTACCGGAGTGGGTTGCCATTTCCTTTTCCAGAGGATTTTCCTGACCCAGGGATCGAACCCGGGTCTCCCGCGTTGCAGGCGGACACTTTACCCTCTGGGCCACCAGGGAAGCCCTCATTAACAAAGAAGGATGCTAAGTAATTTGCCCAAGGCTCGAGGAAACTGGCAAAGGAAGAGTTCAACAGAAGGCAGTCCTGCTGTAACCACTGCTCACCTTTATAGAAATCAGCAGCAATTTTTGTTGTTACACTGTTATTGTTGTACACAGAGTTCTTATAGTCGACGATTCTTTGGCCATGTTCCAGTTCATGCATAACCCAGCATCTTAAAGAAATAATGTTTCCAAAACTCTTCATTTCTGCTAAGTTGTGGTGAGTGAATCCTTATGTATCTAGTGGATATTGAGAGTCCAAATCTGAGAGGTCACAGCTCATTTCGAAAATGACAATACTGGGAATTCTAGTGGTCACACTATAGCTACTTCTTCTATCCTATATGCTTCTACCTGTTTAAACCAAATCTGGATATATCTGTTTTGTTATCTGTCTTTTGGAGTCCAGATTCTTATCTACTGTCCCATACACAATCATTAGCTCCTTTCACACACACAGACAAGCCTCGTGGAGGATTTGCCTTCTTTGGTTGTTTGGAAATATTTTCTCCTATGAGGGTGACTGTTATAATTGTACCAGTCTAGTTGGATTATTTCTCGGAGAAGGCAATGGCACCCCACTCCAGTGCTCTTGCCTGGAAAATCCCATGAACGGAGGAGCCTGGTAGGCTGCAGTCCATGGGGTCCTGAAGAGTCGGACACGACTGAGCGACTTCACTTTCACTGTTCACTTTCATGCACTGAAGGAGGAAATGGCAACCCACTCCAGTGTTCTTGCCTGGAGAATCCCAGGGACGGGGGAGCCTGGTGGGCTGCTGTCTATGGGGTCGCACAGAGTCGGACATGATTGAAGCGACTTAGCAGCAGCAGCAGCAGCAGTGGGATTATTTATACTAAGTGAAGATCAGATTAGTTATTAGAAAGAGACGGTCAAACTCTACACATGTTATTTGCTAAGTATAAAATAATCAAAATGATTTTAAAATCATATAAAATCAAAATGATTTTACTTTCTCTGATTTTTAGCTAAAAGATACCTACTTACAGACAGTATTGTGAAATTAAAGGAATTTCAACGTAAGAAGGTGGCTGTTGCATGTAATCTTCCTGGCACCAAAGGTAATCAAATCTATTTCATTCTTTCATTGATCTGTCATTCAACTTTCCTCTGTCTTTATCCCCATTCAGTCTCTCTTTCAATGATTTTGTATCTCAAAAGAAATTGAGATAATTTATTCTTAGTTCCTAGTCTGCCCCTGCGTGCACCTTTTATTTCACTCTATTACTGTGGAGTCTACCATTCTTCTATTAACCCTTCTCTCAGGATTCCAGAGAAATACTGACGCTTAGTGCTGTATCCAGTCCTCTAGATCGGTGCCACTTGAAGTTAGGTTCAAGGATCAGCAGCAAGTAAGAGAAGGATGGGAATGCCAAACCTTGGGCCCCAAACAATTCGTCTGCACAGTAAAGTCGGAAAACTGCTCCACATGACTGGCTTTCAGACTTTTGATGCCACCCTCAGTAAAAAATACAATTTGCCTTGCATCTCTATACACACATACATATCGATAGATAAATCAAATGAAACAAAAATTGTATGATATATTTTCATATTTTCCAGTCTGTGCTGAAAGAATCAGTAGTCTAAAACAGATTTCTTTAAAAAATTAGCAAAACAAGGATAATTGCTATGGCTGGGTGACAGACACGTGGGAGATGATCTCTCTCTACTTTTAGGTATGTTTGAAACTTTCTATTGTAAACAGCTAAAGACAGCAGCACGACCCCTGGTCCTGTTCCCTTTCAGCATCTGAGAAATCTTATTGCATTCATTTCCTCTTCTCCTGCACATTGAGTTTTCCCCAGTAATTCAAATCCTTTTATAAACACAGTAAGACTCCCCTCTTTTTTAATAACTTTCTATTGACTATCAGCTTCCCTCCTTCTCACTGTCAGATGTTGTGAGCACCTAATGAACACTTGCTCCCCATCTCTACAGTCCAGCCCTCCAGAAATCAGTCTTCCTTCATTACTCTGCTAACCATCATGTTATACAAAATCACCTACAGAACAAGAAGATACAGAGTGACAGAGAATTGAGTCTCCACTTTAGTAGACTCAATCTAGATTTGACTTCAGTCTTTTCTGCTTACCCCAAGTCGTCTGGAGCTCTGTGAAGTTTGCAGTTAGGGCTTCATGTCACAGTCTGGTTGTTACTCCATTGTCACAATCTTTCTAAGGCTGTGGTGGTCATGCATATGTTCTGAAAGTCAGTTAATATAATGAGTGCCACTCTACCCCACTGTCAGATATTTACCTATAAGATCCTGTCCACATTTCATCATTATGAGAACCCACAGTGGTACTTACTGTCCTGTATGCCACATCACGTACAAACTTCCCCCTTCTCCCCAGGTTCCTAGCTCTTCCATAGTAGATCTCACCCTTTCTAGAATTCAGTGTAATTTCCTGTTAATCTAGTCACGTTCTCCCCTCACCACCTTTCCCCCGCAGTTCCATGCTGTGTCTCATGCTGATTCCCACACCAACGATGCCAAACCCCGTCATCTCCGCCAGCCCGACCCAGCCCCATCCCTCCTGTGCTGCCTCTCTACTTCCACCACGCCTGCTCTTTCTGCTGCTTGATTTCTCTCTTTTTCTGTTATGTTTATATTGTCACGTGTCACCTACTCTGTCACTGTTTTCAGATATCTTTATGTAAATATATCTTATCTTTTCAAATAGATTCTAAGCTCTTTCAGGGCAGGAAGCATACCTTACCCTTCCTGTGTCTCTCACACAAGAAGGATACCTCTGAATATGAATATACAATAAGCACCTAAATCTTATTGATTGTTTTAAAATACAAATTATATTTGCTGAAATTTTGGACATACTAAGAAGTACAAGATGTAAAGTCATCCTATTAAAATCTTTTTAGGTTGGAAATTGTTTAGAAATATTTAATAGAATAAATCCTCATGACTGAAGAATGAAAATAAGAATAATAACCTCTGTGATTTCCTGGCAGTTACTACATGCTGGGCCCTGTGCTAAGGGCTTTACTTCACTTGCATTATCTTAGGATGACCCCATGAGGTCAGTATCATGATCTCCACTTTATACATGAATCGAGTCTCACAGACAAGCCTCCCCAAACCTCCCCATAGCATGCAAATGGCAAAGCCTAGATTCCAGCCCACACACGTGCACATGCTAAGTCGCCTCAGTGTGTCCGACTCTTTGCGATCCCATGGACCCTGCCAGGCTCCTCTGTCCATGGGATTTTCTAGGCAAGAATACTGGAGTGGGTTGCCATGCTTTCTTCCATGAGATCTTCCTGACCCAGAGATCAAACCCATGTCTCTTATGTCTCCTGCATTGGCAGGTGGGTTATTTATCACTGGCGATACCTGGGAGATTTCAGCCCATGTCTTCCCAATTCTAAAACCTTTAGCCATTAAAAGATCCTGCAAATAAAGATTGGAGGGTCTACTGCATTAACCCAAACCTGGGGGGCCTTTTTTCCTAGTAAATTGAGAGCAGTATCTACTTCAGCTTCACAATTTTGTGTTTTTAATGTATATCCCACCATTCCTTCAGGCAGCATTCCTTCAGAGCTCTGTGCCTTGGAACAAATCCTGTAGACTTTTCTTGGCAGCTTCTGAGGGTGAGAACTGCCCTGCCTTCTGGAAAGCAGATGCTTGCTTGGTGCCTGCCTCTCAGCCCACATTCTGCCAAGAATACAGTGCCTCCTAATGCCAGGAAGCAGTGCTTCCTGTTGGGGTTTGTCTCCACAGTAGGTTCAGATACAAGACAAGGGACATAGACAGTGATCACCTGGAAATGATCTGGTTACTAGAAGACGGTTTGCTGCAGTCAGAGGACAGGTTTACCCTCTGTGCATTATACAGTACTGTGGCATACTTTCTAACAACTGATTAGAGAGGGACCAGGAGGAAGGAAAAAGGGGTAAAGTTGAATCAAATGGAAGAGATGTGAAGTATTCCTGAATCGTGTGAGTCCTCCACTGTGGGTTGACTCATCTTCACATTTTCCTTTCAGCTTTCCTGCTAGGTGCCCTACCAACTGATGGTTTGGATATCTTGGTTACTTTTTTTTTCCTCATGGGTCACCTGTAGATCCAGTTCTCTGGACTAAGCCTGTTTGGACATTAGTTCTCAACCTTTACATAAGCATCACCCAGGTAGTAAAAACTGTACATTCCTGTGCTCCTGCCCCCAGAGACCCTGTGCAGGGAATCTGGAGTGAGGCCTGGGCCTGCGCCCTGTGACACAGACGCGCCGCTTCACACCCCATCTCTGATGCTTAAGACCAGCCAGTGATGGGAGCTGTGTGGCCATGAGCCCCTCTCAGTGGCCTCTGCAAGGTGCTGGGTTCGGGCCTCCCCTTCTCCCTGAGGTCAGACTCCTGAACAGCCCGAGTCAGCCTGAGTGATAGCCACCTCCACACTCTGCTTTCTTCCAGAAACCTATTTGAGAAACCTAGAAGAGAAACTGACCCAGAATAAGCTCATCTTGAAAGAGGAGTTGAGAACTCTGCTTCATTTGTGTGCATCCCGGGACGACGTGGAGCTGGCTAAACATGTCATTTACAGGTGAGGCACTTCCTTAGAACACTGCCAGCCTTTTCCCACTGTCTCCCTTTCCTGAGCAATTGCATACACCTGGAAGATTTCAGCTATCTTCAGCTACACTGGCGACTTCCAAGTCTCTTGTCCAGGTGCCTGCCCTGAGCACCACATGTTTATATTCATTCATTTAACAAAAGCTTATTAGGTTCCTACTACATGCCAGGTGCTGAAGATAGGAAAACAGATAATTCACGGCCCAGGCGATCACCAGCCTCACTCCTCACTGAGTCCACGCACACGTCCTCTTGCCTTTACGTTCAGTGTGTACAGACCTCTGCTTGCTGACTGCTCTCATCCTGACCAGTCTTCCTTTCCCCTGATCTCATCTGCTCTCCTGTGTCCACTCCCTGGTGTCCCTCACCCCAGCCTTCCTCTCTGTCCCCATTACCTCTGTTAGTTCAGGCCTCACTCCTCTCACTTGGACACTTCAGTGGGCTCCTGACGGGCCTTCCTACTCCCGGCTTATGTCTGTTTACCGTCTCTGATCCCTCATCAGACGTCCCCACATCAGAAAGAACTCATGTGTGATCACAGTTTGCTGTTCGGAAACCCAGCAAAGGTGTCTCCTGGGAGCAGGATGTCACCAAACCAACAGGCTTTATTTCTAAAAATGATTCATGGCTTCTTTTCACCATTCTTTAAAGATACATTTCTATACTTGGACCTGCACTTATACATTTACAAAGAAAAATACAAGTTACTCATATGTAGAAGACTGGAAGAATATACACCCTAAGTTAACCATGGCTCTTTGGAAATTATACATTATATTTTTTGTTTGTTTAAATGTGTACTTTTCTGATTTCTCAAACTTGTCTATAAGAGACATGAATTACACATATTTCATTGAAAATTTGAAAAACACAAGAAATATATTACACATTTTGCAGCTTTGATTGTCTCCTGCTGCATAACCAACCACAACAGAACTTAGTGACTTAAAATGACAACTTATTATTTCTCACAATTCAGTGAGTCAGGAACTGAGGCTGGTCTCAGCGGGCAGTTCTTACCAGTATCGGCTCAGTCAGCTGTGCACTGCAGTCAGATGTAGTGGGCTGAGCTGGGCGGTCCAAGAAGGCTTCATTGGCACTTCCGAGGCATCAGTGTCCCTACGCCTGCCCCCCCCCCCCCCCCCCCCCCCCCCCCGCCATAACTCACCATTCACAAGGCCAGCTGGGGACACACTAGCACACAGCTGCAGGCCTTGCAGAGCTGCCCACACTGGCACATCTTCTCACTCCACCCCATTCTCCTGGTCAGGGCAAGTTAGCCACCCCTGGTTCGTGGGGAAAGGGAGAGGATTCTACCTGTGGATGGATTGGAGCAGTATGCATGAGGAGTTGATGGCAGCCATCCTTGGGGCCTAACACATCCAAGAAACCACTGTTAATATTTTGATATATTTTCCCACCAATTTTTTTTTTCATGCAAGATTTTGCAGTTTTGGTAGGGTTCATTTTACATAGTGTGGCTATTACTGTGTAAGAAACAGGATATTTTGTTTTCTAGTTGGCATTGTAGTGTAAATGTTTTTGCTTGTTAACACTCTAGGAATCATATTTTCATGACTATACACTATTCCATTATAGGTTAGGTATTTTAATTAACTGTGCCCCTACTGTTGAATGTCTAAATCATTTCTGATTTTTCACCAGGATAAACAGTGCTATGATGAGCAAACGCTATGTGTAAAACCTTCTTTTGGGGCTCAGAGGACAGGAACCTTTTCAGCTTGTCAATACAGACTGCCAGATTATTTTCCAAAAGGGATTATGGTAATTCACAGTCACACTGTATCTGCAAACCGAAATCTGCGATTTCAGTTTCATAAAGTTGAATCATTTGAGACCTCTGGCTCCTTTTGCTCTCAGTTTTCTTTTTACTAGCCAAAGCTATCAGATGTTTACAAGAGCAACAAAACAGGATAACATTCTAAACACTCTTTCCGCTCTTATTTTTATCGTGACATGTGACTCATAATCCCTTTATTGCTGCTAGTATCTCTCAGCCCGGTTGCTGTCCTTTCCCTCTGTTTGTGGACAGCTGGATGAGTTGGGGGGGGTGGTCCTCGACCTCCCCAACCTGTTTTCTTTCTTTCTGAGACAGGCTGCCCCTCGTTGGGGAAGAAGAGCAGTGAGCTGGAACATAAGCTCCTTATTGAGCCAAATACAAGGAGCAACTGAATCTCCTCCTGGTTTTGACCACATGCTGTTTGGTTTATAGGGGATTTTAGATCCTCGAACTTGAATGTCTCTCGTCAAGAGGAGGTGACATATTACCTCTCTGATTTTCTAGCACTTTCATTAGTGTGAATGTCATTTAAGTTGGGAAAATTTTCATGTTAGTTTTGTTGTTAATCTGACACACATCTCTCCTGAGACTATTTACTGAAATATGTTGATTATTTAAAGATATTTTCTTCAGCATGCCTTACATTTTATAAGAGGTAACATACATGGAAGACTTACCGTGCGCCAGGCATATCATCTCATTTGATCCTCACAAAAACTCTTTGAGTCCTTTTCTTATCTCCACTTTACAGACGAGGAAACTGAGGTACAGTGTGGTTAATTAATTTGCTCATGGTGACACAGTAGGTAGAACAGCTGGGATGTGAACTGTTATTTTGGAATCAAGAGTCTAAAAGTCCTGAATCACTAACTATACTGCCTGTTAGTATGTGTTTCTTCTTTCCTCCAGCTTTACTGAGGTTCAGATGACATATAAATTTTACATTTTTAAGGTGTACAGCTTGATGTTTTAATGTGCATTGTCTGCTCAGTCGCTCAGTTGTGGCAGACTCTTTGCGACCCTGTGGACTGTAGCCCATCAGGCTCCTCTGTCCATGGGATTTTTCAGGTGAGAATATTGGCGTGAGTTGCCATTTCCTCCTCCAGAGGATTTTCCTGACCCAGGGATTGAACCCACATTTCCTGTGTCTCCTGCATTGCAGGTGGATTCTTTACCTGCTAAGCCATTGGGAAGCCCCTGATGTTTTGATATGATAAGTTAATTCATAATGACTGTAAATGAAACAATGAGTATTTTTATAACTTTTATAATTGGATTATGAAATGCATCTTTAAAGGTACATTCATCATTCTCTTTGGTAGTATATATGTTTAGAATGGACTATCCATAATGCTGTTATGACTTTCCTCAGTGATTGCAGCAGAAGGTTAAAAAACATTCCGTTAAAGCCAGAGCTTTTCCCCATGGTATCTGGGATTCAGTCACATGATGAATGAATCTTCCTAAAATCTGATTTACATGTAATCTTGAGTTACTTGTTTTGTCACCAGATTGTCTTCCTGGTGTCTAAAGCAGAAAGAGTTGATTATTGAAAGGAGAGATTTGCGAGCAATTTTCAGTTCTGCAGTTCTAACTGGCAGACAGGCTACTTGTAGAAATCCCAGGCCACATACATATAAAACATCATGTCTTTGAAATTAGCCTTCTTCTAAAACTAAAATTTCAAAGCTGCATTTAATTTGTTTGGCTCGGTGATTATGGTTCACATATACCTTTCCCTGAGCCAAGAAAAAAGGAGTGATAGGTCTAGATTTTAAAATGCATCTACTGGTTGTTGCCGTCCTATATGGGGGTAAAGCCAGACATGAGGGGGATGGAGCATCACCCCACTCCTTTCCTCGTTCCTCTCCAGAAGCACAGAAAGAGACGGTGCCATCCTGATGGGCTTACAGATGCAAGACCCCTGCTGTTCCCTGACATGCTACACTCAGTCCTAGCAGGTTGCTGGTAAATTTGAGAGGATGATTACAACCTGTATTTTTTCTTTTAACTTCAGAGTTTGTGGGCCTGTAATGAACCTTGTTTGTTTATTTAAATGCCTAACATACTTCTGCTTTCCAGGATTTTCTGATCATCTTTAATTCTGCGCTTTCCCCTTCAGACTGGGAGAGGACTGCACTCTTTGCTGCGTGCCCAGCACCGAGCAGAGTGCATGCCACAGTCTGTCTGTCCTTTTCCCCAGTCCCACTGTTGGGCTCACTGAATTATTTTGATTACCAGGTACCATGCAGAGAACAGGAACATCACTTTGGGAGAGTACAAGTTTGGACCACTTTTCATGAGGTTGTGCTACGAGCTGGATCTTGAGGACTCTGCAGTGGAGCTCATCAAAGACCAGGTTACTGTCTCCCGGTGGCTTTCCCTGCTACCGTGATTTCCTTGTGCTGAGGAGGGCGTGTTTTCAGTGATGTTAGGAAGGGCAGCTCTTCTATACACATTATTCCTGGGTTAGATTTTCACAGAAAGGCTACTAGGTTAAGGGAACGAGCTCTTCCCTGCTTTTTTAAGGTGTCCTTGGAGTCACTGCCTACGGAGAGGGGTAGGTTTCTTCGTACAGAGGTGAGGACCGGTGTGGAGGAGGTGCAGGCACAGATTGCAAGGCATCCACCCACCTTGGATGTACGTCCACCGGGGGCCGACACCCGCTCCTTGGAGGCGCGCTCAGTGGGGACAGTCTGAGGCGGCCGCCTTTCCTGTTCTTCATCTGCGCTTTATCCACCCACCTTGGATGTACGTCCACCGGGGGCCGACACCGCTCCTTGGAGGTGCGCTCAGTGGGGACAGTCTGAGGCGGCCGCCTTTCCTGTTCTTCATCTGCACTTTATCCACCCACCTTGGATGTACGTCCACCGGGGGCCGACACCCGCTCCTTGGAGGCGCGCTCAGTGGGGACAGTCTGAGGCGGCCGCCTTTCCTGTTCTTCATCTGCGCTTTATCCACCCACCTTGGATGTACGTCCACCGGGGGCCGACACCCGCTCCTTGGAGGTGCGCTCAGTGGGGACAGTCTGAGGCGGCCGCCTTTCCTGTTCTTCATCTGCGCTTTATCCACCCACCTTGGATGTACGTCCACCGGGGGCCGACACCGCTCCTTGGAGGTGCGCTCAGTGGGGACAGTCTGAGGCAGCTGCCTTTCCTGTTCTTCATCTGCGCTTCTCTCCTGCTTTTGTATGTTTACTTCTGGCCGAAGGCTATGTTGACAGGTGGTTTTCTGTTTTCAGAATTTCTGCTTTCACATAATCTGATTTTCTTTTCCTAAAAGCAAAAGTAACAATAATTATTTTTGTAATTATGCACTGAATATTTACCCTGTCCTCATTATTGTTCTTAAGCAGTCTACATATTTCATTTCATTTGTTTTCCACAATTACCCTGACCAGGTAGGTACTATTATTATTTCTATTTTATAGGAACTCGAGAGACATTATAAATCCATCCATGGTCAGAAACATTTATTAAATTAGGGGACTAGGACTGGCCTCCCGGGACATTTTAATAATTTTAGGAATCTCTATGACTAGGTTGTCCTTTTGCCTCTTATTTTTTTTCATATAAAGTTTCTATCTGTGGAGGAACTGTTAATTCTCAGCTTGTCCCTATTTAAAGGACCACAGGTATTAAAAAGATGACCATAATATATTAGTAATCTAAGAAGAGGTGGCTTCAGAACAGTATGGATTAGTTTGAGCCTATTTTTTCTAAAAGGATAAATATACATACCATATTTACCTTATAGTATATATGTTTTAAAAATCTAGAAGGATATACATTAAACTACTGCTTTCGGAGGAAGAATTAGATGAAATCCTCACTTTTTAACTTTATATATTTTTGTATTACTTGACTATTTTATAATCATATGTTACTGTTGTTATTAAAATTAAAGTTTCACTGTAATAAATCAGAGCCATGAGTATAACAATGAAACAAAAAGAAAATGGAAATTTTTTTTTAACCTACCTGGGTATGAAGCATTCATGTATGTGTTTAAGTTTCCTGGAGCAGTAGAATTACTGGATCAGAGTCATGGGCCATAAAGCCTCATCCTGCGCCCGCCTGCCTTGTCACGTTCCCTGCCCAGAACCCTGCCGCGCTGCCGGGGAGGGAGCCGCGACCCACAGGTGCCCATGGACACGGAGCCCTTGGACTGTGGCTAGTTCAGACGTACATGTGCTGCAGAATAAAGTACATGATGGATTTTAAATACCTGACATAAAAAGGAGAATGGAAAGTATCTCAATAATGTTTTATATCGAGTCCATGTTGAAGTTTTGGATTTAGTGGGTTAAGTAACATATTGTTAAAGCTGATTTCATATCTTTCTCTTTACTTTTTTGAAAGAAAGTACTTGAAAATTTAGAGTCACGTACATGGCTCACACTTGAGACTTGCTTTCTCCCTATAGACAGGGCCGTTCTGGTGGCTTCCCACCCCACTGGGCATAGATCTCAGAGCCCTGACCGTGCCCGCAGGGGCCCTTCGTGGTATTTCAGGTCCTGCCCCTCTCCGCCTTGCTCACTGCACTCGGGACCTTCTTGTTCTTTCTCAGACATGTCAGGCCCGTGGCCTCAGACTGTAACGCTCTACACAGCATCACTTCACTGAGGTCTCCTCGTCTCAGAGAGCCTTCCCTGACCACTTCTCCTCATCTTTGCTGTCCCTCATCCTGTTCCATTGTTCTTCATGGCCTCTACTGATAACCTGAAATTTTAAGTTTTTGCTTGTTTTATTCACTTGTTCATTGTCTCCTCTGCCAGGATGTAAGCCCCCGTAGGTAATAAGCCGTACTAGAGTTTAGGGCAGGGTCTTTGTCTTGTTCATCATTTCTTTAGTCTCAGTGCCTAGAAAGGGTCTGGCTAATTGGTTCTCAAAAAATAACAGACTGGCACAAGACATTTAATGGTGTATTTGAATAGCATGTGTCACATTATCATGGCATTAAAACTGTTGAGAACCACTGTTTCAGTGAATTATTTCAAAATAATAAATAATAAATAAATAATAGTAAATAATCAACTCTGTACTGTTTGCCAAAATTGGATCCTAGTTGCGCAAGCCTGTCTTGCCCCCATCCTCAAGCGCACTTCCAGCTGCCATTTCACGTTAATACACTGCCACCCAGGTTCCAGGACCGTCCCCACCAGATTAATCGGCCTGGTTCTCTTCCTCTACGCTTGGCAGAGCCACGCTGCAGAAAGACGTTCTTCACTGCATTTCTGAAACCTGGAGATCTCTGGCCATATCTCTTGCCTCTTGTTTACTGTGCCCACTGCCAAAGACATGATGCCAAAAGAGTGGGCAGTATTTAAATTTTTTCGCTAAATAAATGAAGTTTGTACAAAAGCAAGTCCTAGACAGAGAAGATGCAGTGTAAGTATTCTTTAATAATTTTAACTTTTAACCAAACTGTATTGTTTTTCTTCATTAGCATTTACGAGGTTTCTTCTCAGACTCCACATCATTCAATATTTTGATGGATATGTTATTTATCAAAGGCAAATATAAAAGTAAGTATCACAATTTATGTTTGCTGAAAAATTCTGTCTTTGCAGGTAAAGCAATTAGGAAAAACAATGGGCCATGTAAAAATGACCCTTATATTCCTGATGAGTGATTGAATTATGGAGACCCCATTCTTTAAATGTGATTATCGTGCTACATCACATGTCATGACTTAAACACCCCGGTTTTTACTTATGCTGTGGTGAAAATAGGTTTAAAATATTAGTTCTTCCTGTGTAATTTGATAATTTATTTTACAATTTAGTTAACTAGTAAATGACTTTGAAAGTTTTTATTGTGCTGAAGCATACTTTTCAATACATGAGGCTAAACAGATTGAACTCTGGGAATCAGTAGTAGAGGACTTGGAACTCACTTGAATGCATTTAACGGCGGCCCACTCCTGGCTCTTTGCAGGTGCATTGGAAGTATTGATTGAGATGAAAAACCAAGATCTGAAGTTCAACAAAGATACCTATGTCCTTGCTTTTGCAATTTGCTACAAACTGGTAAGACTGCCTTCCCTAAACTTTTAGAGCATTTTGGGTTGTGTTTGACAGAGGATTTAATTTTTTTTTCCCCCTCTACAAATAAAATTCAGTTCCTCTGAAGTCTGTTTTCCATCTGGTGCAGATATTTCCATTTTAAATATGTTCATTTTTAGAAAACCCAAGTTAGCCATGTCAGACAGTCCTATCATGGGAAAAGCAATTTTATCATCTTTCAGTCTTCTCTGGCATTTGTGCAGATAATGAGAGCAAGAAACAGCATGCTGGGTTCAAACTCTGCTAGAGTCAGTCCCCTTGCTCACACTGGACTTCACCAGACCAGTCGTGTCTGTGGCCCTCTCCCCTGGAAGTCTTGGCATCCTCAGTGGTGAACGCAAGGGCTGCTTTGTCCTCGTCTGAATTCTTCTGTGATCGCTAAGTTGGAAGTGATGTCTCTCTTGTGGATTCCCTTGACTGTGCTCTATTTGTAGTCACAGACATGGCACTCATAACACTGCCTGATACACGAAGTAGACGCACATTGCATCCCCCATAGAGGGTAAACTCCTTGACGCACCATTATATGCCAGCACCTAACAGCGTCTGGTTCACAGCTGATGTTTAATAAATGTATGTGACATTAAAATAAATCCTTTGATATTAGATAGCGTGACATAGATCCCTATTCTTATCACTATATCAGGCACATAGACTGTTTCTTTATTACTTACTGAATGCATAAATGGTAACAAGTACTGCATGACCCAGGTTCCAGGCATTATTGTACACATTCTTGCCATTTTAACTTTGGAAACTTAACAAAACCTCCTTATACTGAAAATGAAGGAACACTAAGCAAGGTAGAATATGGGTATTGAAAAATTTCCCTGAAAAATAAAGCAGTATTAACTTTCCAAAGCAAGAGGGGCAGCTGGTTACAGAGAAAAGCAACCAACCTGGAAATTGAACATCGTGGACTCTAGTCTCAACTTTAGCAAGAACTGGTTTTGAAATCACTTACCTCATTTGTGAAATGAAGTGTGTGGATTCAGGAGTCAGCAGGCTTTTTCTTTAAAAGGCCAGATAGTTAATATTTTAGACTTTGGGGCTCTGCCACTTATGGTCCCTGTCACAGCATCATCTTTAGTTTTACAAACCTTTTAAGAGAACGTAAGAGCCAGTCTTAGCCATAGGCTGGCTCTGGCCCCAGGGTCATAGTTTGCTGACTGCCAGATTGTTAGATGATCCTTTCGAAGTCTACCACTTTATGATCTGTGAATCAGGCCAATGCAACACACACTTGAGCATCACTTCTTCAGCACTGTGACCCCCAGTTTCCTGACCTTCTTTGCGATGCCTCCCTGAGTATATACTGAAGTGGAGCGAATATAACTCTACTGCTTATGAAGGGCTGGAGGACTTTTCCCAGAATAACTCATTGCACTCAGTGGAGAGACGAGTTGAAACACTGGTCAGCCATTACAGATTGCAAGTCGATTCTGGGAGCTGTCCTCTCTCATTAAATTCAGGTGTTCCTTTAGGATTTGAGTTGTGAATCACGTCCTGACAGACATACACACAGGTACCTAGCTGATGCTGCAGTCATAAACCTCACCCACCCACAGCACAAAGGAAGAGAATTCTGTTTCTCCACTGCTCTCTGCTAGTTTGTGTATCACTTATGTTGTTAGGTTGTTTGGGTTCTGTTTTCATAGGGTTCTTTCATGATTTACATTCAAAAAAGTTTTCATGTTTTCAAATATTTGACTTAAGATGGATATTTTTAGTTTGGAAACCTCCTCAGGAAAAGTTCTGTGTGTTGCTGAGCTTTATTCTGTCATCTGATGTGGTTGAAGCACATTAGATGCTTCACACTTGTATGCTGTGGTACCTATGTCTGAAAACCAGCCTGCCTGGATGAAAAGTAATCCGAATGTTTGCTGGTAGAGCTGCCCCAAATCAGAAAAACTGACAAAGAGCTAAAAATGGAGTTCATTTAGATTTGAAGTGCTAATGTGTAGCTAACTGAGCCTATTTACAAATGGAGCTCAGTCTTTTAAGTGGCTTGAGATAGGCTCCAGGAAGTTCTTCCAAAAGGAAATCTGGAACACTGAGCACCACTAATCAACTTACTAAACTTAAAGGTTTGTGACATTTATTTATCGAGCAATCCTGTCTTCCCCAGAATAGCCCTGAATCTTTTCAAATCTGTACCACATTAAGAGAAGAAGCCCTAATCAAAGGAGAAATCCTCTCCAGGAGAGCATCCTGTTTTGCAGTGGCATTGGCTCTGAACCAGGTGAGGCTGTGGGGTACACATAAAGGAACTGGGCGTGGGCAAGCTTGGCCGCTCTCAGGTGTCCCTACTTTTGTTTCTTTATCCCTCTGACTGTCACAGAAAAAAGTCCCCTTAAGGAGACCAGGGCCCCTGGTGCCATGGCAACCTGCACCCATACCTCTGCCTCCAGAGTGTTTGCATTTACAGCTGAGGGCCTAGCACGCACTGCTGTTTACCCGGGACTGGGGGAATCCTGTGGAAAATCAATGAGGGAGGCTGCACTTGGAGAAATCTCTCAAATCATTAAAGTTTAAATTTCAGATGATTCATTTGCTATGTAATGTGCCCAGAGAACAGTTTTAAATCTAAGGCTCTCCATAGTGTGTCTTCTAATAAATTCTTCAGGGGAACAGTATTCCTTGAGTTCCTGGTATTTAAAGTTATTTGTCTTTTTTTGTTTGTTTGTTCGTTTTGTTTTACCTGAACTACAGTTTTGCCAGATATAAAACTGAAGTGATATTTCCTTTCCTGGAGGTTTTCTTTGGCATTGTTCTCTCTTCCAGGGTGGAATGTTACCATGGAGAAATCTGAGGCTTGCCTGATTTTTTTTTTCCCACTTCTGAGTGATTTGATCTTGTTCATTTTTCTCATTTCTGACCTTTATATCCATGGAAACATGTTTTCGTTGGGGTTTCTTCATCTGTCGGTTCTTTTCTTTTTCTTTGTTTTGCTGTAATCCTTTCTTTCTTTTTTCCCCACATATTGTCTATAGATAGATCCCATGCTGGTTCTTTTTTGGTTATTCGTCATTGAAGAACATATGTTTCTCTTAGACCAGACATCTGTAGAAGACTCATGTCAGAAGAAACCTGGCCATGCTGCCATGGTTTTATGTGTGGGGTTTTCTACAAATATAATAGGCTTTGTTTCTCCCTGGCTGATGGGAATAGGCATGGAGGTGATTCAAAACAGTCTCTTCCCTACTGCTGCTGTAAGTGACATACCGTTTCCTGCAAATATGGCTGATCTGTGTAAATTCCTTTTTTTTACTTTATTTTTTATTGAAGGATAATTGCTTTACAGAATTTTGCTGTTTTCTGTCAAACCTCAACATGAATCAGCCATAGGTGTACATATACCCCCTCCCTTTTGAACCTCCCTCCCATCTTCTGCCCCAACCCACCCCTCTAGGTTGATACAGAGCCCCTGTTTGAGTTTCCTGAGCCAAACAGCAAGTTCCCATTGTCCATCTATTTTACATACGGTAATGTAAGTTTCCATGTTACTCTTTCCATGTGTCTCACCCTCTCCTCCCCTCTCCCTATGTCCATAAGTCTATTCTCCATGTCTGTTTCTCCATTGTTGCCCTGAAGGTAAATTCTTCAGTACGGTTTTTCTAGGTTCCGTATATATGTGTTAGAATATGGTATTTATCTTTCTCTTTCTGACTCATTTCACTCTGTATAGTAAGTTCTAGGTTCATCCACCTCATTAGAACTGACTCAGATGTGTTCCTTTTTATGGCTAAGTAACATTCCATTCCACACCACAACTTCTTTATCCATTCATCTGTCGATGGACATCTAGGTTGCTTCCATGTTCTAGCTATTGTAAATAGTGCTGCAGTGAACAATGGGATATGTGTGCGTCTTTCAAGTTTGGTTTCCTCAGGGTGTATGCCTAGCGGTGGGATTGCTGGGTCATATGGTGGTTTTATTCCTAGCGTTTTAAGGAATCTCCATACCGTCTTCCAGAGGGGCTATATCAATTTACATTCCCACCAACAGTGCAAGAGTGTTCCCTTTTCTCCACACCCTTTCCAGCATTTACTGTTTGTAGACTTTTTGATGAGGGCCATTCTGACTGGTGTGAGGTGATATCTCATTGTAGTTTTGATTTGCATTTCTCTAATAATGAGCGATGTTGAGCATCTTTTCATGTGTTTGTTAGCCATCTGTATGTCTTCTTTGGAGAAATATCTGTTTAAGTCTTTTCCCCACTTTTTGGTTGAGTTGTTTATTTTTCTGGTATTGAGTTGTATGAGCTGCTTGTATATTTTGGAAATTAATCCTTTGTCAGTTATTTCATTTGCTATTATCTTCTCCCATTCTGAGAGTTGTTTTTTCACCTTGCTTATAGTTTCCTTTGTTGTGCAAAAGCTTTTAAGTTTAATCAAGTCCCACTTGTTAATTTTGTTTTTATTTCCATTACTCTAGGAGGTGGGTCATGGAGGATCTTGCTTTGATTTATGTCATTGAGTGTCCTGCCTATGTTTTCCTCTAGGAGTTTTCTAGTTTCTGGTCTTAGATTTAGGTCTTTAATCCATTTTGAGTGTATGGTGTTAGGAAGTGTTCTAATTTCATTCTTTTACATGTAGCTGTCCAGTTTTCCCAGCACCATTTATTGAAGAGGCTGTCTTTGCCCCATTGTATATTCTTGCCTCCTTTGTCAAAAATAAGGTACCTATAGGTGCATGGGTTTGTTTCCGGGCTTTCTATCTTATTCCATTGGTCTGTGTTGATCTGTGTAAATTCTTAATTAGCTCACATCTGCCATCAAAAGGATCCAGAGATCTCATTACTAGTCTTAAACTCTCCTACCACCATTGTAAAGAGAAAGTGAGTACTTCAGGCTGTGCCCTCACCTTTGAGGACCACTCTGAGCACTTCTGAGATATGCAGCCATGTCCTCCTCTTACTGCTCCATCCAGAGCTCACCCAAGCTCCATCTCCAATGTTTTTGGCAGTGCAAACCTCTTCTGTGGTTTGAGGTTTCTGCTAGGTTCTAACTAGGCCAAAAATGGGTTTGCAATTCTATTTATCAAACTTGCTTTTCTTTTGAGAGCTCATTTCAATGAGAGAGGGGACATGACAACTTTATGCCTCCATCCTAAAAAGTGGAACTCAGGCAGGTTGTTTAAACATTAAGGAATATGCCACAGTAGGAAACATTTTACAGAATGTTCATTTTTGATTACTAGAAAACATTCTTTTCTCTGTGGACTTCAAAACCCTGGGGCACCATGGATAGGACTATCTTGACATCTTTAAATCATCTTTATTACAGCAGAGTAATGTTTATATGACTTAAGGGTCTGACTTGTTTTTCTTCCTTCTAGAACCAGCTGGCAAAAGCTATATCCATTTTTTCTCAAATCATGAACCCAGAAAGCATAATCTGCACTAATTTAAATGTAAGTAACTTCTTTATGGTTAAAGTAAGGCTTGAAATGTAATAAAAGAGATCTTTTTTTTGGTTTGTGTACAACAAATGACTTTTGATGTCCCAAGGTCTTTATTCATTCTGTTCATTTATCAATCACTGTGTGAAAGTTATAGTAGAACCCTGTGAGAGGAGTCAACACAAGCTTCCAGGTGTTTAGAAATAGGTGGGAAACACAGACATGCTCATCAGAAGAGGTGGATGAATGCTTCAGGCGTAACACAGGAGTACAGAAGGCCGTCGATTTAGAGAGTTGGGGGATGGGCTCTGCAGTCTCTTCGCTGAGACTCTAAGAAAAGCCTGCATGCTGACTACCTCCTACCCGACTCATGGAGCCAGTATATCCGCAGTGCATAAAGTGGTGTCTAACCTGGTAAACACTGAATAGATGCTCGCTATTCCCATTCTTACTTTGCCAGCCTGCCATGGCCTGTCTACCCAGTGGGTCTTCCTCACATTACTGGGGCAATGAAAAGATAAAGAGACTCTCCTGTCATTAAAGACACACACAGCACCCACTCAGCCAGGCCTTGTCGAGGCCCTGCTTATATGCTGACTACATTGTGTTGTGGGGAGTTGAAAAGAAAGCCCCGGAACTTACAATCTCCTGAAACATCAAGGGACCAAGATGAGGAAAACACTGTCAGAAGAACAGAAATGTGTGAACACCAAGATGCCGTGAACTGGGAGAGCGGGTCCTAGCCAGAGTGGTATTCCAGGCTGGGGAGCGAAGGGCCAGCCAGCTGCCCCTAACAGAGGAGCCTGGGCAGGAGAGAAGTGCTGAGTAGCATTCTGAAGGACAGGGCTGGGGGCTGGAGGGATGGAGGGGAAAGGGCATTCTCTGTTGGGAGATTAATTTTGCTGAGGGTTCTAGTTTGCAGGCTAGTTTGTTAGTTCTCCTCCTAGCTCTGATTCCTTAGTCAAAGGTACTTAACCTCTATGGACCCTATTTTTCCTTTTGTCTGAAATAGTACTAGTAATAATACCTTCTTTCATTATGAGAATTGAATAAATAATGCATATAGAGTATTAGCACAGCACAGTTAGTGCGTGGCATGTAATCAGTGTTCAGTGAAGTTTGCTAATACCAGTAGTATTTGTTTAAAATGAAATATGTTAAATAAAAGGATTATTTATTTGTAACAAATCCTAGGACCTATGAATAGGAATTGGGCAGAACTCCAAGCTTCCATGCTTTTAGTTCTGCTCATAATTACCCTCAAATGTCACCCCCAGACCCGTGCCCAGATGACTTTCAAGAGAAGGACTAGATAAGCCTTTATGGTAAACTTTGGGTAACAAGTTCCAGCAAGAAGTCTGAGATAAGAAGACTGTGTATCTGACTTCATATTTACTTTTCAGAATGCTTACCCAGGAGGGAAAGATGAACCTAGGGAACCAGAAAGATGGAGACAGTGATAGCAGAGAACCTGCCTGGAAAAAAGAGAAAGAGGTGGGTTTAGAAGGGAAGAGACTAAATATTAGAAAAATAGCCTAACAGACCTTGTGGTTGGCAAAGGGCATGAGCCCTGAGCAGGGATGAGCGTCAATGCTCAGTTAAGAGCTCACCTGTAAAGCCCGGTAATGGATCCGACATAAACTGATGAACATCATAAGAAAGGGACAGAGCAGTCCCAGAAATGAGTTTACAAGGCATCAGTGGCAAAGCAGAAGTGTGAGAAGAAGGCAAGGACGGAAAAGCAGCAGGGTGTCGAAACCCAGCAGTGCTGACAGCCCGACGCCTGTCACCTGCAGGCGGGCCCTGGCCCGAGAGGCACCAGAGCAGAAACTGGGGGCCAGCCTGTGGCGCTCTCAGCTGAAGCGGATCCTGGAGTCAGGATGGCAAAGGTCCAGAGTCCAGAATCCCAGGTTATTTGAGCCAATAAGCCAAACAGACTAGGAAGCTGGATCTTTCAGCAGACATATGTGATTTTTCTTTCTTCTCTGCTTACTACCGGATGTGAGTGGCTCTGGGTCTCTAAGTAAATATCTGCTTCTGAGAGACAGTGCCTGCACTGCAGAGGCACTCATCTCATGACTGGAGAGCAGCAGGCCTGCTAGGACTCCAGGTGGTTTACAGCATCAGGTGGGAAGGAAACCCATGCGAGCGTGAGAGAGAAGGTTTACATGGATCGTTAGTAGCTTTTCCTAGAGTTGAAGTTAGTGTGGGGAGATCATAAAGGGTTGGTGAGAAATGGAAGGCAGTGAGCTTGGCAGGATTTTCGTTTATTTTGGCTGAGGTACCAGGCTAGGTACTTTTATTTGTTGGTTTACTTTATACAACTTTATTAGAACAGTATTTCTCCATCTTATACATGTGGGAAATGAAGATTCAAAGGGTAAGGACGTTACTTAGGTTCTTGCAGCTAATTAAAACAAACCAATCTGTTTGACTACAAAGCCTAGGGTTTCCCCACCACTCCAGACCTACAGAGATTAGCACTGTGTGCCTTTTATCTAGGATTGGAGCTAACTGCTCCTCCTGAATAAGGAAAGGAACACAGGACTGGATTTAAAAAAAATGAATCTGCTGTTGGTACACATATTCCATGTCCTTGAATTTACATTCCTCATCTGTTCAATCCTTGGCTTGCTCTCCCAGTTGTTATGAGACTCTAGTAATGATTTTTTTCCCCCAAATGAGAAAGGCATGGTAGAAATAAAACACGAGCCTGCCGAGGGCTAAAGTGTCCATCTCAGTCGGGAGAGAAATCCAGAGCATGGTAGGGAGTGCCATCGTAAGCCAGGGCACCCCAGCAGCTCCTCCTGGGGGAGCTAGGGGGCAGGGGAGACAGCCAATAAATACGCCAAGAAACCTTGAATTGACCTTGAATATGAATCATCCCCTCCATGAACTGGGTCATGGTATTATCCACTGTCCAGAAACTTAAAGAGAAAATTGTTTAAAAATTGTCACTCAGGCAATTCTTGCAAATGTCCTCTGTAAATTTCTCCTATTTCAGTAGACGCCTGCTCCCTCTTCTTGGGGATGGTGAAAAAGAGATGGTTGCCATTCTCAGGTTTAGAAATCTTTCAGATTTTGGGTCTCTGCTATTAGAACAGGTCTTTAAAAAATAATTTATTGGGCCCTAGCTTCTCCAAGGCTGAATCATCTACTTAGAATCCTTAAGGGCAATTTGTTAATTATTCAGAAATGGAAACCTGACAAGTAGGCTGAATAGAGTCTGTTCAGTCAGTATCAGCAGAAATAAATGAAGTTGTTTTTTTTTCCTGATCTTTAAAAATTCATGCCTTAGACTAAAATCTTTTCTTGCTGCCAGTTGGAATTTGAACTTACCTAATTTTTCCTCCTCAACCTAATTTTCTTTTGATTGAAATTGCTCCTGCTGCTGATACAGCCCAGAGGACCTGGTTTCCCATTTCTTAGCTCATGCTCCTTTCACATGGAACTGATGGAGCACGTGATCTCACCGAGGCACGTGAGTGCTAACCCTGACCTTCCATCTGAATTTAAACTCATCGATCCCAAAAGAACCATAGCCCCGTCTGGAGCATTGGTGCTCAATGTCAGAGGATTGCTTTTCACTTCCAAATATGTCTGAAAGTATCAGGCCAACAAAGGGGAGTTTTCCACCAATTTTATTTGAATTCTAATCATTTCTGTAGAAATCTACACCCATTTTGGAACTGAATTACTCTGCAGGAAAATTTCCAAGGGGTCAGTTTCACTGCTTTTATCATTTATCTAACACAAGTGAATGTTTTAATGTTTGTTTCTCTACGAAGGCCACCCTAAAGTCCTAGCTCAGATGGGAAGTCTCCTAGGCTGCCCAAGTAGGAAAGGAGGCAGGACTTATTATAATTTCTCATTAAACCCTTTGTGGCATCATCTCACTTAATATGTTTAAGAATCTCATTTGACTGGAAGCAAGGCAGACTCTACAGATAACAAAAGTCTATACAAATAAAGAGGCTTTCCTTTTCTTCCAAGCAGAAAACCAGAGGTGGTCGGTGTAGGTCTGGTATGACATTCCATGATGTCATCAGGGACCTGTATTTCCACACCACCATCCTAAGCACATGACTTCCATCCATTACATCCATTCCAGCAAGAAGCAGGAGACTGCGGGAGGACAGAGAAGTTGGTCCCTTACTGTAAAGCAGTTGTCCTCCAAAGAGAAAAAAAGAAAGCTTTCCCAAATATCTCACCCAACAACTTGTACTCACGTGTTACTAGCAAGCGCTTAATCTCATGGCCACATCTAGTTGCGCACAAACCTGAGAAATACAGTTTCTGAGTTCTATACATGACAGCATCAGTTTGTTATCAAAAAAAAAAACAAAAGGAAAATGGATACTGGTTAGAAAATTAGCAATCTCTACCACACTGTGCCGTTCTACTTCAAATATAGCAAACTTGAAAAGAAAAAAGAAATGCAAATTTCTCCATGTTCAGGACTTCTGTTCCCTTTTTTGGTCAAAGGTGTCCAGTGACTTGTTAACATTTCTTGAGGTCTCAGAAAATCAGAGGGGTGGGAATTGTGTGTTCTTTGAGTAGTTTTTCTTAACCAAAATTCCCCCTGCTCCTTGCTAATTCATTTTCCTAGCCTTTTGTTTGAAATCTGTAAGATGAAAGCAAAGCACTGTACCCTGATTTAGCTTTTCTAATTGTACCCTGAGACTTCAGTTTGAGACAAGCTCCTAGCTTTAAATTTTCTCTTTGTCTTTCATCAGTAACCGCCTCATTTATGTTGCCCGTCATCAATATAGTTCAAGGTACTGAACCTCATTCTTGAAATCCCTACTGAATCAGAGGTAGCTGCTGGAGGCAAGAGAGAAACTGGGAAAGAACAGCTGAAACCTTCCAGGTGCACATCCCTGATAAGTCTCTAGCATGAGCTCCAGGAGGTTTACACTTGCAAATTGCATGGGGACCTACACTCCTTTTCTCATTTCTTATTGAGGGTTTGCCCCATGCCAGGCACTGCAGATGTAGCATCAACAAGATAGACTTGTCCTTGCTTTGACACGACAGACCACTGCTAGCCAAATTGGGATTGGTTTAAGAACTATTAAGACTTGGAGATTTTACTCCACTTCCAAGCTAATAATAAGAACCTGTCAAAGTTTCCTGGATGCTGGTAGAGAACAGGAGACACCAAGAGATGAAGGATGGTTTACTACTCCCAGCAAGAGCAGCGGCCAGAGGGTGAGCATTTTTGCATCAGTTTCTTGAGCCCAGTTCCCACAGAGCAACATGAAGAGGTCCATATGTCTCTTGTACACACAGGGGTTTATATCTTAAGAGAGGAACCATGAACTTGGAAAACTCAAATCTCTTAAAATGGGCAGTAATTATACCTGCCCTCAGCTCTGCATTGCAAACACTGTCTGTCTTCCCTTGCTGCTGTCTCTACAGACATGGTCCCGACTAAAGGCAGTCAGTGCTTCCACCTGACCGTGAGAAACCCATGGAGTGTTGTCTCCTGACAAAGAATTCTGCCTGTGTTCTGAACACTAAACTTAGATCGGGTCCTTTGGAGTTAGGCTACTTGGGGTCATTTCATTCTGTTCCACAGAACCAAAGATAACCCCTCATTCTGATTGTATGCTCTGCAAGCATACAATATTATAAAATGGACTAGTAAGAAAATTTAGCTAGTTTTGTATAAAAATGGAACATCGCTTCCAGAAAAATCTCTTTCCTAAAGATAGCCTTAAAAATGTTTATACCTTTTGATTTTATAATTTCACTTACAGGCGTCAAGTCTAAGAAAGTAACAATTTTTTAAAATATCTGAACATTTATTGATAAAGATGGTATTGCTCTATTTGATGCATTATTTATATGATGGATTGCTATGCATTCATCATTTAAAAAATGAGGTTTTATTTTTTTCTAAAACTTCCTGATGCTATGAGAAAGTATTCATTTCATAATAATTGATCAAAAAGCAGAATTGGAGAGATTAATAGACTTGAAGGATAATACATGAGATTGTAAACAATGGTTAACATTAGTTGGTGAATTCTGAATTATTCTCATTTTCTTTAAACTTTACTGTATTCTTTAAATTATACCAATGAACACTGGTAATGGGGTGCAGCGGAAATGTGTTCTTTTTTTCTGGTATGTTAATTGTATATGATGGAAAGTAGTTAGTGGTATCATTTTGAAAGCCAAGTACATTATCCAGTTTGATAACTGTAATGTAAATAGAAGGGCCTCGTTAAGACTTTAATCAGCTTCCACTTTATACTTGAACAATCTCTATGCTTGAAATTTCCTATCCAAAAAAATTAAAAAGGTAAAGGTATCTTTTGCCCCAGAGCCAGTCTTATGAGGTTGTCTGATTGTCATATTCTCTGACTCCAGAGGAAATAGGTGCAAGAAACTAATAGTAATATTCATTGAGGACCTCCTGTGTGTTGATGTTTAATGTTCACAATAACACAAAATGTGAGCTGTAAAGGTATCTTCCTCATTTTACAAAAAAAGATATTGAAAGAGAGACTGAACACCTGGCGAGAGTCACTGAGCTATAACTGCCGGCGCGAGGGCCCTGACCCAAGCGTGTCAGACTCCAGAATCCCTGTTCGCTCCACTGCTGCCTTGTGACAAGTTCTGAAGCCGTGGTGCTTTGGTTAACTATTGGGAAACACATTTTTTGGCTGGTGGGCATTCATTCAAAGCACTTTTGAACCTGTATACACAAATGATTTGGAAATAGCACGAAAAGCATAGGCTCTCATGAGAAGCCTATAAATGGAGGCTTCTCTCACAGGGCGCATTTCTCAGTGCTCATTACTGGCTCAGTTTGGTTTCTCTTATTTCTTCTTTTTATTCAGATTATGATCCATATCCAGTCAAATATGTTGAAAACTCTAATAGACATATTAAAGGATGCCACAGAGGGAAATCTATCAAGATTTGTGAAGAGACATGTATTCTCAGAAGAAGTGGTAAGTGTGCGGTTTCTGCAGGAATGCGGTGAAGGCGCAGGAACTCTTTCAGAGGTCCCCTTGGTACCTCAGTCCTGTCGGCCACCTCCTTACAGAGCCTGGTAAATCTGGCCACCTCTCTGTTCCCGCTGTAAGACTTGTATATGTGAGTGCAAAGACTTTCCCCCTCTAACACGACACATCCTCTGAAATTCTAGGAAAACTTGTTTCTTCTACATTGTTCTTTTCCCGACACTGTTTCCATGGCTGTCAGCTCTTTTTCTTTTTTCTTTTTCCTTTCTCCTCAAGCATCCAATTCCTTCTCCCTGTTCCTTACTCTCAGTTGATGACCTCGCTTCCTGTTGCACAGAGGAAACAAGCAATCAGAGGAGAACCGCTGCCACACTGACACCTCCTCGCCCCTCTCCCGCTCCGCCCTGTCTTCCCTCCTGAAGCCGCGGTGACTGCAGGCCCCGCTCCAGAGCCTGGGAGCCCAGCCCCGCTGACCCGGCCCAGGGCACGAGCCCAGAAGTGGTATCAACTTCTGAGCATCATCTCTATCGCTCGCCTTCCCTGTGAATCATCCCACAGGCTAACAGTAGGCTCTAGTATCCCTCATCCTCAAAAAACAAAAACGAAAAAACCCCGCTACTTAAACAAGTGAAAAGACATGGCAGGTGTTTAGATAGGAAGAGACAACCTCATAAAGTTAGCCCTTCCCAAGTTAACGTGATAATGTAACACTCCAATAAAAATACTGTTAGGTTTTTTCTGTAGTTAAGGTTTAGTAGAAAGAGAAAACTAGCAAGAATAGCTGGGAAAACGCTGAAAGAAGAGGTGCTAGACCTGCCAAATGTGAAGCCATAGCAAAGCTTCTCTAAGCTCCTGAACAAACCAACTGATGGAACCATATAACTGTTTTGCAAAATTATAAAATAAAAAGAAGCAATTTCTAAACACAGAGCAAAATGAAACAAATGTCATACTTTTAAAGTATGGCTTAAGTACATGAAGAGGAATTATTGTAAGTCATTTGAAACTAGTAGTTTGTACATTGCTAGTCATATATAACCTAAAAGGGGGAAAGAGACGGTAAAGAAATCATAAATTATCGGCAGTGATCACTTTGTTGGTAAGGATACTGGTAATGTCATTTTGACTAATCCAGGGGCCTGCTGGTCGGTCCTCCCCGTCTTCCTCCCTCTTCCCCAGCCTTGTGCAGCTGGGTCCTGGCTGGGTCCCACCTGGCACCCGAGATGGCAGGTTGGCCGCCGAGCAGAGTGGCAGCGGCCTCCCCTCTGCCACGCGGCGGCCGTCCCAGCCCCGCGCCCGCCCTCACCCCCAGCTGAAGGCTGGCAGACGGAGCCTGTGGGAAGGCTAACTGGTCATGATTGAATGTAGAGATCGATCTGAGATCTTCACTCTTTGGAGGTTGTGACTTACCTAAGCCTTTTTGGAATATGTTCAGAAAAGCAGGGAAACTAGAGATGTAAGCTGGTCTTAACACACACAATCATGTGCACGCGTGTGCAGCACTGACATGACTTCAGGGTTCTCACTAGCACTCAAGTTAATCAGTCCTTCCCTTAGACCTGGCCCATCAATATGCTGCCCAAATTACAATCCCATGGACTGTACAGTCCATGGGGTTGCAAAGAGTCGGACACGACTGAGCGACTTTCACTTCACAGCATCTAGACAAACTTCACACTGGAAAACACTGATGGTTTTTCTCTGATTTTCCCCCTCTAAGCCTATAAGGCCGATTTACTTAGAAAGCTCACCCTCTAACCAGTGTGTCCCCTGGTTGCTATGAGGCCACTTGGGGATCTGCTTGAGAAGTGAATTGATCCTACAACTCCAGCAGCTTTGGAGCTAGTTCTAAATATCAAGAATGTTGTTATATCATTAAAAAGAACTAAAGTAAGTAAAATGTTTATTTTCTTCAGAAGGTAATTTTACATTCTAATTCTGAGTTCACCCATTTCTATAGACTTAAATCCCATTTATATACTTAGGATGCTAATATTTACACCCCTGGTCTAGACCTCGCCCCCATGCCTCAGACTCTGGATGTCTCACAGACACCTCAGTCTTGCCTAAAACACAGCTCTAGGTCTTCCCTCCCTAAATCTCACCCTCCCATCTTCCCCATCTCAGACAGTGACCACCCCCATCACCAGGTTACTAAAGCCCAAACTGGAAAGCTATCTCTGATGCCTCCCTCTCCCTCTCCCCTTCAACAATAAATCCTTTCAGTTTAATCTCCAAAATAGATTTCTAATATTTACATCTACTTCAATCTTTTCTATACATTTCTTAGTCTAAACCATCACCTGCCTGATGACGGGCGCCCCAGGATTAGTCTCCTTGTACCTCTAATTCTCCACACAGCCTTTTAAACTCTACATCAGATATGTCTTCGTTTGGACCCTCTGATGGCTTTTAGAATAATCCCAAAAAACTTACCACGAGCTAGAAAGCCCTACATCATCGGCCCTGCCTCCTACACTGACCGTTAAATTGGACGCACTTGACTCCACGCTCTTGACCTCCTTTCCCTGGTATGTTTCCTTGTGTAGTGTGCACCACTTGGAAACCCCCCCCCAACTTTTATAAAATATCAGGGATGGTTTTCGAGTGCTAATCCAGATGTTGTCTGAAGCTTGTGGGATTCCTTATTCATTCATGCCTCTGTGTGCCCCAGTACCCTCATTTTTACCACTTAAGTGCACACTCTACTTTTTTTTTGCATTTATCTCTCTGCTTCTTGGAGGATAAAAAGAACAAGGAAGAAGTCTTGCAGGGATGTAACGATATACTCTTCTCGCTTTTTTTTCAGCTGGTCAAAGTGAGGGAAAAAGTGAAGGATGTGCCTGCTCTCCTGGCCAAATTTGATGAGCTTAACAAGAAACTGCACATAAATGGCCAGGTCACCGAGTACACTTTGGATGCCCTACTCTGCCACACCCCCAGCGACAGGCAGCCCCACACAGTGCTGTTAAACAAGAGGACAGTCAGCCGTCGGACCTTCCAGCCACTCAGCCAGTCCCTGTGGGCTGAGTAACCCTGGGTTCAAACTTCCGGTGGGTCTGAGTTGGAGGGGGTCTGCCTTCAGTGACTCATTGGCTTCCTAGGAAATCAGGCATTGTATTCCAGTGGACACTATACGAATCAACACTTGGTCTCCTCCTTGCATTTCCAAGTTCACTGGTGCTGGCATGCTGCCTTGAGACATTCATATTTTGTGCCGCCATGAAGATCTAGATACAGGAAGTGGAAAGCTTGGCTCCTGAAGGAAGGAGGCTTCTCTGAAAAGGGCTGAGGATCCTTGAAGGAACATGGCCACAGGCTCCAGTCCAGCTCCCAGAACCAGCGTGGAACCCAATAAGCATTAGTGGAAGGAATTTCACTGTAAGTGGCCATCTGACTAATTTTCAGGGGAGTAATTACTTGCAGATTATAGCCTTACTGAATTAAGGACGTCTGAAACTCTACGCTACCATCCTGGAAAACAGTCCAGGATATTCTCACTGCTTCTGTCATTGTTACCTGTGACCCTCGACAAGACACCAGAACCCTCATTTTTCCAGCTGTAAAATAATAGTGCCTATGTGACTCTGCATACTGTTTTGAAATTCTCACTTCAAGGTTTAGTAGGGTCAAGTTTTTTTCAAAAATTAATTAAGAAATTGAAAGTGTCCTGAAAAAACATTTTGTTTTCTCAGCAGGACAAACAAAACCAGAATTTAACTCTCAGAACTGATAAGCCAAAATTGAGATGGTTATCATTTTGGTCATTGGCAATCTATGTGTTTTTCAAAATAAAAGTCAGTATAACCTCATATCGCTCTCTGTATTCCTCAGTTTTCTATGTAGGTCATAATACTTGGTCCTATAGTTTGTCTCATTTGTTAATGATTTTTCTCTCCTGGATGCTTTATTTTTATTTTTTTACATAGATAAGTCATGACAGCAGGTCAGAGCCTGCTTGTAGAGACCTGTCTCTTGAAGGTTTGAAGCCCAGCCCCTGAGGGGTCATGCCTTTCCTGAGGGCCCCACGGTGCTGCGACCTCCCGGCCGTCTTCCTGGAGTGCTGCAGACTCCTTATTCAGTGCTGCCTCTAAAACCAGGGCTAACTCCCACTTGATGTTATCCTGAGGCAAGAACTGTTCACAGAACCTGAAGTTCTAGAGTAGGAGGAATCTTCTAAGTTTCCCCTTCAGGTCAAGGAAATGACTCGTCCAAATTGGCATAACTAGTCTCAGGTAGAGCCGAGATTAAAATCCAGATTCCCGTCTCTCCTCCCCGCCCTGCTGTGCCACACGGTGTCTCCTCAGAGAAGAAAAAAGGGACTCGACGGAGACAGCACGGGAGCTCCCTGACTTACTGTGTGGCCAGGGGTTCCCCTCAGTCTCCTTGTGTGTCAAACAGGGATAATAGTCACGCCACCCCGTAGACGTGCCGTGAGCATGGAATGAGGTAATAAATGCGAAGCAAACAATTTTGCCTGCACAAAGTAAGTGCTGTATAACCATTAACTGTTGTTACTACATTCAGAGTTTTGCATCTAGCTGAAGAATTATATAAACACATGAGTTCCTCCTCCGGTTTAGAAATATCAAAAGAATTTCTTACAGCCTATGCTCTGTGAAGCATAAGCTTCATTTAAAGGAAATTCTCTGCCTTCATAGAATCTTAATTACATCTTGCATGAGTCTGGTATTTTGTAAAAGAGAAAAGCATTTGAATTTCTCTGTCTTCAAAGTCTTGGGAAATAATAGGGCATGCTTCCTGTCCCTCAACTTATCTTTTGTCTTCTCCAGCATCCAGGGAGAACATTAAAATGCCCTGGGTGAATGTGGCCTTGGTTGTTAGCTAACAACTATTCATTAGCCAAAAAAAAGAATTTTGTGAACAATGAACAGGCGCCATGACCTTCCCGGGCCTTGTTGCTTTGAGTCGCTGGTGGCTGTGGTTTTCTGTGGACTCTGAAACTGGGCTCTTTGACCTCTTCCCAGAAATCTTACTGAGGGGCAACTCAATATTGAGGTAACCAGTGTGTATAATGTTCTACCTCAAAATAATTGAGGACTCTGAAGACTTAAAAAAAAAAAAAAGTATGCTCAGTATATAGTGACCATTTCTTTAAAACAGTAGTTTCTATAAAAAATGGTGTTTCTCTGTGATCAATAGTTTACCTAAAGCATCCACATACTCTCCAGTATTTAGTGCCAAGTGGGAAGTCCAATCTGCCTAAAGCATGTACTTATTCTATTAATGAGAATATCTGATGGACAGAAATCTGCCCCAACTCTGTTACATGCCTTTGTAGATTATTTTCACTCACTGTAAATGTTTGTTGCTACAGAAGCCAAAAATCATGGTGAGTACAGTACAGTACAGAATGAGAAGGAGATGAAAAGATATCTCCCTGTCTGGGTGATACCAGGGTAGTGGTCTAGTGACTGCTGTGTCAAAAACACTCCAGAACTTAATGGCTTAAAACAAGACCAATCATTTCATTAGAATTGATGGGGCCCAGGCAGTCACCTCAAAGACTTCAGTTAATGCTTCTGGCAGTTGATGCCTCAGCTGGGCTGGAGCCTGAATGTCCACACGTGGCTCCCGGACAGCACAGTGCCTGCTACTGGGGAGGGAGTGTCCCTAGAGGACCAGGCAGAAGCTGTAATTTTCATGACCTAGTCTCAAAAGTCACTGAGCTGATCACCTCCACTCAAGTCCCAGACCCATCCAGATTCAAGGAGGGGAGCATACATTCCGCCTTTCAGTGGTGGTAAGGTCAAAGACTCATGGACACGTTTCAAACTACCACAGATTGTTTTTTCCAGCAAGCTTTATAAACTTGTCCTTTCCCATTGCTACTTCCCTAAGTCAAGTCACCATCATCAGCCATCTGCCTCTCAGCTCTTCTCTCTACTGAAGCCACTGTGTGGTTTCCAAAACAGATCTGCCCTCCCGCCTGTTTAAACCTCCTGAGGGCTCTTCATGTCCCTCCAGGGGAAGCGCAGACTCTAACATGGCATAGCCCGCCTTTCAGAACCTGGCCCTGGGTTTGCCCATCCAGCCCCACCCCACACCATACCCCTTCTTCCCTCCCACTCATCTTTCAGGTCATAACTTAGACATCTTATCAGCTAGGAAGTTCTGGATCCAGCTACCCGCTCAAGTCCAGGTAAGGGGAGCGACCTATGTGTCTCTGTACTTCACTCATCAACACACTTATCACACTCCTGTTTTGCCTGTTTTCATTTTTTACTAGATTCAGGGGCCACATTTATCTTATCCCCCACTGTGTGCCTGGTGGTGCTTTAGTTGCTAAGTTGTGTCCTTCTCGTGACCCCATGGACTGTAGCCCGCCAGACTCCTCTGTCCATAGGATTCTCCAGGCAAGAATACTGGAGTGGGTTGCCATTTCCTTCTTGAGGGGATCTTTCCCATCCAGGGATTGAACCTGGGTCTCCTGCACTGCAGGCAGATTCTTTACCAACTGAGCTACCAGTGAAGATTCAGGGGCCACATTTATCTTATCCTCCACTGTGTGCCCATAGGGAACATATCAGAGGATGAGAGCTCACTTAACTCACTACCTCATTCACATTATGTCACCTCCTGTGAAGACTGCTTTTTCTCCAATGCCATCCACTTAGTCCCAGACTCTCATTTAGACTGAGCTCCAAGCTTTTGCTCAGCCTGTTATGTATCCCTTTCTCTTCCCACCTAAAATGCCTTCACTCTTTCTCTATTCACTCTTTTCTATCCAACTCATGCGTCACCTCTTCCAGAAGGCATTCTCAAGCTATAGGACCCACATGGATTCTCCATCCATTAATTTACCAAATTCATACTGAGCATCTACAAAGGACAAGGCACTATCAAAGGCCCTTCAGTTGCCACACAGTAAAGACTGACATGATCCTTTTCCCAAAGCAGAACATTTTATCCTGCCATGAACTTAAGGACCTTTGGTCTAGGCGTTTGCTCTTTCTGATCTGATCAAAATCCTACTGAAGGGTAGACTTCGTAGTGAAACTGACCAATCCTGGGCCATTTCTGCTAACAGTTTTGTTGATGATACCCAAGAAATTAATATAAATTTCAATTAATTCATATTGAATATTACTGGGAAATTACAATGGGAAGATAAAGAGTTATCTGCTATAATTCAGGTGGCAAAACTGTATGTAGATTTTTCTATTTCTCAGCAAGTGAACAAAAATTTCTTATTCATTTTCTGGTTATATTGAGAACCCAAGAGAGGAATTCAAGGGAGATTTGATCTTGGTTGAAGGATATTTTAAAGCTTTGTTTTAGTGTAAATATTTGATCTTTCTGGATATCTTCCTCTTAACCCTTTTCATAGCCACGAGGACAGCTGAGGATAAGGCAACGGCTGTCAAACTTTAGCAAGCGTGTGAATCACCTGAAGGGTTTGTTCAAACCCAGAAGGCTGAGCCCCACCTACAGAACTTTATATATATATATATACATATATATATATTTTTTGGCTGCACTGGGTCTTCAATGCAGCACGCAGGCTAATTGTTTCACTCAGGCTTAGTTGCCACAGCATGGGGGATCTTAGTTCCCTGACCAGGGATCGAACCTGCATCCCCTGCAATGGAAGGCAGACTCTTAACCACTGGACCACCAGGGAAGTCCCCACCTCCAGAATTTCTGAATCCCTGGATATGGAGTAGGGCCCAAGAATGCATTTCTAATACACTCTCAGTGTTGCTAGTCTAGAGAGTGCTTTTAACCACTGTGTTGGAGGAAGCTAGTGTTTCTTCACGTGCATGGGAAAAGCTCAGGCTTCAGATGCAATCTCTGGGTCCTCTCTGGTCTCTGCTGCGAGGAGGGAAGAGCAGGGAAGTGTGGCTTTGTTCCTGGACTCTGGAGAAGGTAACTGCTGAAGTCACGCCAAAACCCATGAGGAACCCCGAGTTCTGTGCTTCTGCCACTTGCCTCTACTCATAAGGACCCTTACTTGGATGTCGACCCTCCCAAGCCCTACAATGGATTCAATGAATCAGGAGCTCCAGGGCATTATGATTTAAGACCAGTGAGAAGTGTATCTATTTAGTGTTTCAAATCACCAGTAGAGTGATAGTGTTAGTCACTCAGTCATGTCCGACTCTTGAGACCCATGGACTGTAGCCCACCAGGTTCCTCTGTCTGTGGAATTCTCCAGGCAAGAATACTGAGGTCGGTTGCCACTTCCTTCTCCAGGGGATCTTCCCAACCCAGGGATCGAACCGCGGTCTTCTGCACTGCAGGCAGATTCTTTACCATCTGAGCCACCAGGGAAGTCCACCAAATTATATACATATTCTTATAAAACTAGAACAACACGTGGTACAATAGGCCCGCACGTAACAAAAACTAACCCAAGATTCAGATTTACATCATAACACTTCTATCTACAGACTTGGCAAAATGAAAATCAGTACATAAAATAGTCATTTAAAAATATCACAATCACAGTAGCTCTGATTAGTAAAATCTGATATGCATTATGCATAAAAATGTGTGGTGAACCATTTCATAGTAAGTGTATCTCAAAGGAAATAGTTCAGAAAAGTACAAATAGAAAGATTTTTTAAAAGGAAATGGTTTGCCTGTATTGCACAGAAAACTGATCACAAACTAAGCTGGCTTAAATGGCATTACTTTAAAGATGCCTTCTGAACAAAAATTGAATGGTATTGGTATACTTCTGTTTGAAATATTTTTTATTCATTAACATGTTGTTAAGAACAACAGGATTAAAAATGCCCTCTGTTCTCATAGAATTTGCATTCTACAGGAGGAACAGACACTAAATGGATGACAGTGCAAATGACCACGTGATCACATGATCACATAAATGACTAGTCCAGAGGGGTACTCATATCACCCTGTGGCATAGACAGTGAGCAGTGTATGTGCCTGCACGCACACACGTGCACACGCGCGCGCACACACACACACACACACTAAGAGGAGGACCTAATCTGGTCTTTCATAGCCCCGATTGTCTATGTCACTCACTCTGATACAGAGTACAGTGCCTTGTGTTGTCACTGAGCCTTACAGTATATCCAG
Organism: Cervus elaphus; assembly: GCF_910594005.1. Taxonomy (NCBI): domain Eukaryota; kingdom Metazoa; phylum Chordata; class Mammalia; order Artiodactyla; family Cervidae; genus Cervus; species Cervus elaphus. Next base: position 12,622,785 of record NC_057839.1, on the reverse strand, counting down.
TATCTCTGGAAGGATGAAGTATTCTGTATTGTCTTGTGTGACCCCAAAGTACCTATGTAGCATAATACTGTACATACAATGAGGCCTTAACGTTTTTTGAAAGAATGAACTAATTAATGGCAGAGTTCAGTGAATATGAACCACCTGCCTGATATGCTTTAAGTATCTCACAACTTGCTCACAAACCCACTCTTTCTATCCCAGTTTTACAGCTCTCAGAGCCCAGATGCAGAGAAGGGAACAGCTGGAGAAAGGGGTGTAGGCTGACTGGTGTGTTACCATATAGGCCGAGCCCCTCTATCTTCCAGCTCTGATGCGTGAATTTCCCACCTCCGCCCTCAGCTTACTGCCCAGCCCTCAGTTAATCTGAGACAGAGTGACCCAGAGCAGGGGCTGGGCGCAAGGGCTCCAGGTGGAACTTCCAAGTTGCTAATGAAGGAGGATCAAAAGGCTGCTGACTGCCCACCCCACCCAGCTGCCTGCCTTGCTCTGGTGACCTTTTTCCTGAGGGCTGCGGACTCCAGGGGCCTCAAAGGCACCATTACCGCCATGATCAAAGGTGAGGTTGGGGCAGGAAGGCTCAGCGGGAGAAAACGACCACGCTTGGCTGCTAATCACTGCCCTGCAGCTGAAAGCCTCCAAAGCTGGGTGAATCAGGACAGGTGAAGACGAAGGCCTCATTTAATTAGGCTCTGAGAGGAGGATGCACCGGGACCCTGAATGAGGCCCAGAAGGCATCAGGGAATCCTGTGTGTGACCTGTAGGCCTGCCTGGGCAAATGCATGGCCGGATTAATGATGCACATCTCTCTCATTTTCCCCCATGCACTTTTCCCTGCCCCAAGTCAGGCAAGAGGCTCGCTCAGAAGAGCCCAGCATCATCACATTACTCAATCCCAGGCAGCAAGACCATCCCATCAAATTACAAGGGACATCACAAAGAAGGAAGGCGCAACCCCCCACCAGGTGTCTGCTCTGTAGCTCGATTCGATCTGAATTCATGAATGCGAGTCACACACCTGGCCACCAGGCAGCAGAACCTCCTGGTGTGTCCTCCTCCACCCCAGGGGGACGCATTATGTAGTCCTTTGTGTTCAAGAGGATTAAGGTGACCTTCAGTTTCAAGGCTGGAAATTACTGGATTGATAGCAGGTGGTTTAAGGAGTCTGTTCTGGTTGTAGCAGGTGGCAGGACGGCCTCAGGCTTGGGGAGGCCAAAGACAATTCCATACAAACGCTGCTCGCTGAGAAGCCTGGAGAGAACCAGGCAACTCCACAGGAGGCTTGGGGGCTGTAGGGTTTGTACCCGCCCCGCATAGAAAACTGTAGAGAGCGGAGGAAATGTCATTTCCAATTTACAGTGGCTTCTTTGACCCTTTGCTGCTCCAGTGACAGGAAATTCAAAATTACAACAAAAGGGCTTTGTATGCTAAAGTTCATAAAAGAAAAACAACTAACACAGAAGACTTAGCGTTTGTTAGATCCTGCGCAAAGCACTTTGTATACAGCGTCTCACTTAACCAGCATATAAAGTCCACGTGGGACTGTTAGCCCATTTCACAGATGAGGAGCCGGAAGCTCAGAGATGGAACAGTAGGGAGTGGGCGAGCACAGACGGTCTGGCGCCAGGGCTCAAGTTTTTAAGTCCGTCTGGGTTCTCTTGCTCACAGGGTGGCTGTGCGTTCGCGTGTGCGTGTGTGAGTTTGCACATGCGCATGTGGGCCGTCTTCAGACGCGATTTACATTGTTGCTATAGCAGAGCCCCGTAGGGGCCTCTGAGCGAAAAGTTAAAATATACATGCTTACACATATATACATAGATATGCATGTTATATATGTATATTTTACACACACATACATTAGTGTGTCTATGTCTGGATTTTTTCTCTCGGTGATCCCTGGCCCGCTTCAAGCTTTGCTCTATCGCTAGCACACAGCTGAAGAACTTAGAGCAGCCAGCAGAGGGCGCCCAGAGTCACTATTTTAAAATGTTTTTAGCAGCATCTTCCATTTCAGGAATTCAGAGAATAGAGGTCCACATTGCAGGTCAGACAGGAAAGGCAGCTGCAGATAGCCTTTAGAGAAGATGCAGAATGTTGCCTTCCCCGAGATTAAGAACTATCCCGTGTTGGGACTTGCCTGGTGGTGCAGTGTAAGACTCAGCGCTCCCAGTGCAGGGGCACCAGTTGATCCCTGGTGGGAGAACTAAGATCCTGCCACACGACAGGGAGCCTGGGGATAATCCAGTGTTGAAAGGATGTTTTTAGAAGAGAGTAAACAGTGACAATGATCCTCTGCAGATAATGCAAGTATGTGCGTTGCATCAACTACATGTTTCATGAGAAAACGTGTATGCTTCTTATTGAAGGAAAAAAGATGGTCCTTGTCTCACTTGGAAAAGTTTCTCCCAAATTAAGAAGAAAAACAATGAACTGTTTGCCTTTATTTACTAAAGTCACATAAGGTTATGTGAAGTGAAAAAGAATCAGGCTCTTAATTATTTCTATTGACTTTCCACCCTCCTCAAATCAATCAAATGAAAGTAACCTGACTACCTCTTCCTGCCACCATCAGGAAGGTCCTATGTGGGAACTTTGTCCATTAAGTGAGTGGGATTTTAATATTCCGCTATTTATCACTGCCCATTTCTAGAAATAGGATCAAGTTTGATCAAAATAGGATCAAATTTGGTTTAAAAAGATCAAGTTTCCACTACCACAAATCTTTAAAAGTACATGGTGACTTCACAGAGTACTAACTATTATAATGGGATTGCAGTTGGGATTCTGATAAAAGATACCCCTGGTAGAGACCAGAGGCCAGGAGGGAGAGAACAGGAGAACCACGCTCAAGTGTATTCAATAGGTAACTCCTGGGAGCCACCAAAAGTACCTGGAAGAGATTCTGTGCGACTGGATATTTGACAATAACTGATGAGAGTGAAAGAAACTGGCTGCTCATCACTCTAACTGTGGCCTCCCGAGTCAGTATGGCTTAGGCACAGTAGCTCAGGGATAGAGGTGCAGGGGAAAATTAAAAAGGCCTGGGGGGGAACCCTATAATAGATGCTGTTCCCCACATATTTTCCATGATTTATCTCACCTATAAAATGAAAAAAATCCCCCAAACCTGGTTGATAGCCATTTGGTCAAGCTCCTCGAGAAGTGTGGAGTGGACCAGCCGAGCTAAGTCTCTCTTCACGCAGCGTCTGCAGACACTTATCCCACTCGGAGGCTGGGGGTGGAGAGAGGGCCGTGTGAAGGCAACGCTGTCCTGCACGGGACCCGTGGAGGGGACGCTCCGTGACAAGGCCCTGCACTGCAAGGAAACAGCAGCGTGACGCTTACGCATGCCGGACGTGTGCTGACCACAGTGAGAGCTGAGTTTACCAGTGAACAGTTGGCGTGCACAGCAATTCTGGACTCCTATACACCTGGCAGTTACTCCCCAGAGTCAAAATCAAAATGCTGACCTCAGTGGACCGTGGGTCAGGCCCAAATACATATTCACATGGACCACTTGGGTCTGTTTTTAGCATCTTTTTTGTCCCCTGGACCATCTGAATCCCACATTTCACTTGGCATGAGTATGCATAACGTATTATCAGTTCTTTCATTCTGCTAAGATCTTATGTGCAAAGCACCTGTATAGATACAGAGGGGGAAACAAAGTTAGGTAACCAGCACACCATCACTACCTCCAAATAGTACATCTCCTGAGTCCATTTCGAAGATTCTGAGACAAATAGGTAATGCGCACCCCCGTCTTTGAGTTAGTTTTGACAAACAAGCTGGGCTTGGAGGAGGCTGGGTGCAATTTTGCCTTCTGTTCAGTTTTCAATAAACCAATGTTATGATTTTTTTTTCCTCCTGAATTCTGCTTCCTCTTTTTTCTCTCTCTGTTCTTCTATTTTGTGTGTTCCCCATCATTTTGTTAATGCTTCTCCTTTGAAAAAAAAGATATTTTAGGTCCCTTTTTGGGGCTGTTTGGTGACGGAGTTTGGCTTCCTGTGTCCTCACTCTCTCACTCACTGACTCAGAGTGGAGGCTGCTTTACTGGAATTTAGGAGAAACTAGATGTTCGCTTTCACTCCTGTTTTCTCTTTAGCAGAAACTAGTATTTCAAGGGAGAAGATCCAAATAGGCCAAGTTGAGAAAAGCAAGTAACTAGCTAAAAACCAATTTTCCTCACCAGCCACCCTTGGGCTGTATTCTGTAGAAAGAGAACAATGCCATTTGGAGCTGCCCGTTTGCTCCCCAAATATGTATCCTGAGCTCGGGGTCTCATGTAGCCTTTGACCTGAGTTAAGGCCCTCAAGGTAGGGCATAGGCAAGATGAACGAACTAAAACTGTCTTTCACTGCAAGCCAAAATAAATTTCAACCTTACCAGTCTGTTCAATAGAGAATATTTAGCAAGCTCCATTTTGCCTGGAAGACAGAGAGCATAGGTTAAAAATAACAAAATGTTTTTGCCAAGTTCAACATTTCCAGACCCGCTATTCAGGTACCTCCTCATACTGATGAACTTCAGATCTAAGTTTAAAGTTCAACTCTAGGAACTCATCTCTCAATCACTGCTACAGTTGGGAAGATGCTCATTACCACAAAATTCATAATATTATCCCATCACCTTTAGCTTTATTGTTTTAAGTGGAGGCAAACAAATTACCTTTATCCATAGCAGCTAGTAGAAGAATATCTATTTTTAAATTCATCTGATTTTTTCATTCTTAGAAATTGATAAATGAATAGAAGATGCTCAATCAAACCCCTGGGTAAGTATTCAAAGACTGTGTGCATGGGTAATTAGGGAAAATCGTACACTTAATGAAGACAACAGTGGGAAAAGAATGAACCACGAAGCTCATGATGACTCAGTTGACAACGCTTTTCGGTAAAGTCCACACTGTTTGGAAAGCACATTTTCATCCTTGGTGTCAAAACCTCCAACAGCACATAGAAAAGTAAAAGATGCTGGTCCATGATGAGTTTGTCTAGGGTTATTTTGGAAGCCCCTGATGTATGATGATGCAAGTTAGGGAAGATGATGATGATGAAAAAGCCTTTCATTTTTCCTCCTTGTCTATCAGACTCCCTATCCGAAATAATAAGTAAAAAGGAAGGCCAACTAATGAGTAGTCAGCCCATGCCTGAACTGGTTCCAGTCAGATCCAGTAGAATCACATCAAGTTGCTAAGGAAATTCTCCTGCTGCCAACACCAGCACAGCAGTGAGGCCCAAGCCCTTGTTCCACACTCCCCACTGTTGCTGGGCTATTGTGGCCCAGATTTTGAGAAATTTCACCTGCATGCAAATGTGTGACAGGGCTTTCCTGGCAACCTGTAGTTCAACAAAGAATAGGAAATGAAAACCATCATTATCGCCACAAGGTTCCTTTTACACGAGTTTCCATAACTTAGAAAGGTACCTCTGCTAAGGACTTTCTGCCCTGTTTTCCTCATCTATACTGCTCTGCACTACCTCAAAATGAAGAAGAAGGGGAAGTGCTTGTCCCAGGGGTGAAAGGTCTCATGAATTGCCTGAAACTCTTTTCATTTCAAGGGCCAAGGGGCACCCCTCAGAGTGGGCACACTCCCTTTTGCCCAGTTGGGTCCCAGAAGCCAATGCTTCAATGACAGTAATTTGCGCAGCAAATATATCAAAGTGCTACAAAGTCTCACGAATATCATCTGATTTGGAGTTTCTCAAGTAATCCCAGCAGCACTTAAGAACAAGGACCATGATGTACAACCGTGTGAGCTGTTCCTCAACCAAGGATGTTTGGCAGACGGGCTGAGTGTCAGTGAAAATCCGAGGAAGCACCTTTTCCTAATTCACCCAGATCCACTGTGTGGACAAGTGGGCACTGTGAAGAGCCACCATGACCCCTTCTACTTGCTGGTAAAAACTCATAAAATGTTTCTTTCTCAAAGTTCTTTGAGAACTTTGAGAATCAACTGAGAATTGACTGAGAATCAACTTCAAGTCCACACGATAACATAACCTGGTGCCAAGACCTCTCCAATCTCAGCCCTCACACTCTTCCCTAACTTGCATTATTCTTGCCGCATGTGCCTTCTTCCCATTCTCAGAAGACCCTGGGCCTGGTCCCACCTCAGGGCCTTTGCACTGGCTGTCCCCTCTGGTTTGCTCCTTCACTGCATTCAGCTGTCTGATCACATGTCATCTCTTTGGGGAGGCCTTCCTTGACCACCTTGTTGAAATTCCACCTCACCTCTTTCCTGTCCCTTATCCTGCCTGTTTTTTTAAAGAAAAGCACTCACTACTTGAATTCTATATTTATTTGTTTATTATCTGGTTTCTCTCTAGAACAGAGGTTGACAAACTAGTGTGAGGGCTGAATCACCCTTGCTGTCTACTTTTGTAAATAAAGTTTTATTGGGATACAGTCACTGTTGCTCATTTGCATATTGTCTCTGGCTGCTCTTGCCCCACAACTGTGGAGTTGAGTGGTTGCAATAGAAACTGCATGGCCAGCAAAGTGAAAAATATGTATTACCTTGCCCTTTACAGAAAGAGCTTGTCAATCCTGCTCTGGAATGTAAGCCCCAAGAAGACAGGCCTTTTTTTCTTTTGCTTACACCTGTATCCCCAGAGCTCAAAATAGGGCCTGCCCCTTAGTAGATACGTGGTAAATATTTATCAAGTGATTGAACATATGGATGAATGAGTATCCAAATGTATCTAGAAAATGCTTTTCTTAATTCAACAATTATTGAGCATCAACTTGGATTCTATGCAGAGAATCCCACAATGATGAAAAACCAACAAATTCAAGGCTCTATGAAGAATATCACATGACGGATAAGTGCCAGGTGTCACAGAGCCGTAAGGGAGATGCCTGACCAAAGCATCCAAGGATGATGATGGTTCCTTCCAGCAATCCCAGTTCTGGATATAAATCCAGGAAAAAAATGAAAACATTAACTTGAAAAGATTCATGCACTCCAATATTCATAGCAGCACTATTTTAATAGCCAAGACATGGAAGCAACCTAAGTGCCCATTAACAGATGAATAGATAAATAAGATGTGGTATATACACACAGTGGAAAATTACCCATCCATAGAAAAGAATGCAGTTCTGCCATTTGCAGCAATGTGGATGGACCTGGAAAATATTATGCTTAGTGAAATGTCAGACAAAGACAAATACTATATGACATCACTTATATGTAGAATCTGAAAAATAACACAAATGGTGTATGGGCAACATGGAAACAGATGTAGAAAACAAACAAAGGTTATCAGAGGGGAGGGGAGAGGGAATGGGGCAGGGGCAAGATATGGGTATGGGATTAAGAGGTACAAGTTATGATGCGTAAAATAGATAAGAAGCAAAGATATCTGTATAGCACAGGAATTATAGCCGTTACCTTGTAATAACTTTTAATGGAGTATAATCTGTAAAAATATTGAATTTGTAGGCTGTACACCTGAAACTAATACAGTATTATAAGTCAACTCTACTTCAATTTTAAAAAATATGATGATCCCTAAGGATCAGTTCTCCAAATGAAGAGAAGGATGAAGGAAACTTCAGGCAGGGTAGAATATGCACTGGTCCAGAGGCAGACAAATGACCATGGGTTGCAACAGGTTGTATGATATGTGAGAGTTGTTTGAAGGGGGTTTGAACAATTCTTTGTGAATCTGAATAATCACTCTCTTCATCTTTCTGACTCTGATTCCTTGGTTGTTATTTAAAGTTTGGAGGAAAAGAATGATTCTTCTCAAAAAGGCTACCCCATTTCTGCTGATATTTTCAGTCAAACCCAAAACACACTAAATGAGTTTTCCAAAGGGACATCTGGGATACAGTACATTCAGCTTTCTCAACCTTGGCACTAGTGATGTGTTAGACCAGATAATTCTTGGCTATAGGGGCTGTCCTGTACATTATAGGATTTTAACAGCATCCCTGACTTTTTCACGCTACATGCCCCAGTGTGACAACTAAAACTGTCTCCAGACATCACTAGATGTACCCTGAGGGCAATAGTTCAGCTCAGTTGCTCAGTCGTGTCTGACTCTTTTGTGACCCCAGGGACTGCAGCACACCAGGCCTCCCTGTCCATCACCAACTCCCAGAGCTTGCTCAAACTCATGTCCATTGAGTCGGTGATGTAATCTGACCATCTCATCCTCTGTCATCCCCTTCTCCTCCTGCTTTCAATCTTTCCCAGCATCAGGGTCTTTTTAAATGAGTCAGTTCTTCACATCAAGTGGCCAAAGTACTGGAGTTTCAGCTTCAGAATCAGTCGTTCCAATGAATATTCAGGACTGATTTCCTTTAGGACTGACTGGTTTGATCTCCTTGCAGTTGAAGGGACTCTCCAGGATCTTCTCCAACACCACAGTTCAGAAGCATCAGTTCTTCGGCACTCAACTTTCTTTATAGTCCAACTCCATACATGACTACTGGAAAAACCATAGCTAGACTAGACGGACCTTTGTCAGCAAAGTAATGTCTCTGCTTTTTAATATGCTATATAGGTTTGTCATAGCTTTTCTTCCAAGGAGCAAGTGTTTTCTAATCTCATGGCTGCAATCACCATCTGCAGTGATTTTGGAGCTCCCAAAAATAAAGTCTGTCACTGTTTCCATTGTTTCCCCATCTATTTTCCATGAAGTGATGGGACCAGATGCCATGATCTTCATTCTTTGAATATTGAGCTTTAAGCCAATTTTTTCACTCTCCTCTTTCGCTTTCATCAATAGGTTCTTTAGTTCCTCTTCACTTTCTGCCATAAGGGTAGTTTCATCTGCATATCTGAGGTTATTGATATTTCTCCCAGCAATCTTGATTCCAGCTTGTGCTTCATCCAGTCTGGCATTTCACATGATGTGCGTGTAAGTTAAATAAGCAGGGTGACAATATACAGCCTTGATGTACTCCTTTCCCAATTTTGAACCAGTCCATCGTTCCATGTCTGGTTCTAACTGTTGCTTCTTGACCTGCATTCAGATTTCTCAGGAGGCAGGTTAGGTGGTCTGGTATTTCTATGTCTTTAAGAATTTTCCACAGGTTGCTGTGATCCACACAATCAAAGGCTTTATTGTAGTCAATAAAGCAGAAGTAGATGTTTTTCTAGAATTCTATTGCTTTTTCTATGATCCAGTGGATGTTAGCAATTTGATCTCTGGTTCCTCTGCCTTTTCGAAATCCACCTTGAACATCTAGAAGTTCTCGGCTCACATACTGTTGAAGCCTGGCTTGGAGAATTTTGAGCATTACTTTGCTAGCGTGTGAGATGTGTGCAATTGTGCAGTAGTCTGAATATTCTTTGGCATTGCCTTTCTTTGGGATTGGAATGAAAACTGACCTTTTCCAGTCCTGTGGCCACTGCTGAGTTTTCAAAATTTGCTGGCATAATGAGTGCAGCATTTTAACAGCATCATCTTTCAGAATTTGAAGTAGCTCAACTGGAATTCCATCACCTCCACTAGCTTTGTTCATAGTGTTGCTTCCTAAGGCCTTCCACTTGATTTCACACTCCAGGATATCTGGCTCTAGGTGAGTGATCACACCATCATGGGTATCTGGGTCATGAAGATCTTTCTTGTCTAGTTCTTCTGTGTATTCTTGCCACCTCTTCTTAATATCTTCTGCTTCTGTTAGGTCCATACCATTTCTGTCCTTTATTGTGCCCATCTTTGCATGAAATGTTCCCTTGGCATCTCTGATTTTCTTGAAGAGGTCTCTAGTCTTTCCCATTCTATTGTTTTCCTCTATTTCTTTGCATTGATCACTGAGGAAGGCTTTCTTGTCCCTCGTTGCTATTCTTTGGAACTCTGCATTCAGATGGTTATATCTTTTCTTTTCTCCTTTGCCTTTCACTTCTCTTTTCTCAGCTATTTGTAAGACCTTCTCAGATAACCATTTTTCCATTTTTCATTTCTTTTTCTTGGGGATGGTTTTAATCACTGCCTCCTGTACAATGTTACAAACCTCCATCCATAGTTCTTCATGCAGTCTGTCTATCAGATCTAATCCCTTGAATCTATTTGTCACTTCCACTGTATAATCATAAGGGATTTAATTTAGGTCATATCTGAATGGCCCAGTGGTTTTCCCTACTTTCTTCAATTTAAGTCTGAGTTTTGCAATAAGGAGTTCATGATCTGAGCCACTGTCAGCTCCTGGTCTTGTTTTTGCTGACTGTATAGAGCTTCTCCATCTTCTGCTGCAAAGAATATAATCAATCTGATTTTGGTGTTGACCATCTGGTGATGTCCATGTGTAGAGTCTTCTCTTGTGTTGTCGGAAGAGGGTGTTTGCTATGACCAGTGTGTTCTCTTGGCAAAACTCTGTTAGCCTTTGCTCTGCTTCATTCTGTATTCCAAGGCCAAATTTGCCTGTTACTCCAGGTATCTCTTGACTTCCTATTTTTGCATTCCAGTCCCCTGTGATGAAAAGGACATCTTTTTTTGGTGTTAGTTCTAGAAGGTCTTGTAGGTCTTCATAGAACTGTTCAACTTCAGCTTCTTCAACATTGGTGGTTGGGGCATAGACTTGGATTACTGTGATATTGAATGGTTTGCCTTGGAAAAGAACAGAGATCATTCTGTCACTTTTGAGATTGCACACAAGCACTGCATTTCAGACTCTTTCGTTGACCATGAGGGCTACTCCATTTCTTCTAAGGTATTCTTGCTCATAGTAGTAGATGTAATGGTCATCTGAATTAAATGTGCTCATTCTGGTCCATTTTAGTTCACTGATTCCTAAAATGTTGATGATCATTCTTATCATCTCCTGTTTGACCACTTCTAATTTACCCTGATTCATGGACCTAACATTCCAGGTTCCTATGCAATATTGTTCTTTACAGCATCAGACTTTATTTCCATCTCCAGTCACATACACAACTGGGCATTTGTTTTTGCTCTGGCTCAGCCTTTTCATTCTTTCTGGAGCTATTTCTCCACTCTTCTCTAGTAGCATATTGGGCCCCTACTGACCTGGGGAGTTCACTTATCAGTGTCACATCTTTTTGCCTTTTCACACTGTTCATGGGGTTCTCAAGGCCAGAACACTGGTCTGCCATTCCCTTCTCCAGTGGGTCGCATTTAGTCAGTGCCAGTGAAATACACCAGGCAACATGCATATGAAATATGCTAATAACCTGCAAATGCTGAGTAGAGGAGGCTTTTGAAAGCCTGAGGGACTTGGTCTCTGAGTGAAAACTTCCAGTCCCTTTTCATCTCCAGAAGATGCCAGCCTCCATCATGGTCATGACAAGTAACCATAGTTACAGAGTTAGAACAAAAAGTCACAGAACTCAAACAGCAAACTTTAGCTATTTCTTCACTTGGTTACCCAAACGCCCTTTTTTCTAGGGACTCACGGGGCCTGAGCTATCCTGAAAAAATGCTAAGTTAAACATATACTAGGACAATGGAGCCCTACTCAGCAATAAAAAGGAATAAGCTGTTGGTAAATGCAACATCATCAGTGTATCTCCAAGGCATGATGCTGATGGAAAGGAGACAGTTTCAGAAGCTTCCATACCATCTGATCTTATGTGATTTTCTGAAAAAGGCACAACAGATTAGTGGTTACAAGGGACTGGAGTTAGGTAGAGTTTGACTACAGAGGGACAGAGTGGGAGTGTTAGGGGTGATGGACTGTTTTGTCTCCTGATTGTAAGTGGTGGCAGTTACATGAGTTCATGCATGCATTAAAATTGCACACTCCAGAAGTCCCTTAATTTTACTACATGTTGTCTAAAAAAACCCAAAAAGCTAGATCCTAAAGAATGTGAAGGGCTTTTAATTTTGACATGTCTTCTTCTAACCACAGTGAAACATTTAAAGCCGCATTTCTAAAAGTGTACCAGGCAACAAGGACTTGACCGCTGGTGATGGCAGAGCTCAAGGGGGAGAGGAGAAAGTGGAGGTTCTGGGACCAAAGGAAGAGCGTTAGCTTCTCTGCTTCAATTCCTCTTTCACTTTCCACAGAACAAGGTGATCTTCACTTCCCAGTCCCAGGCTACCAAATCTCACCCCAGAGCTGCTTGAGCCTCCCTGAGCAGAAGAGAGAAAATGTTTTCAGTACTTGACACATGTGAGAGCAGATTTACCTGCACGCTTCAAGGTGTGTGCACAGTCAGAAAGTGGTATTGATATTGCACTCTTGGGAAGGTTGCAAAGACTCATCTACGGGATAAAAGAGTCTAAAAGAGTGTGGGGTCAGTTTTCCAAGGCTCCCGGCAAGAGAAGAAACAGAGAGTCTAAGGAAATGACTTCATACTAAAAGGGAACGCTATCCTGTGTTATTATTCATATGAATAACATCACCAGATTCACGTGTATATGGAATATTCAGTATTTCTGGGAGACTTTTAAGTCACTTGAAGTATCTAGTCTGTTGGTCTGTAATGATGGTGATGGGCCCAGGTTACATAATACATGGGAAGGTGGTGGTGACATTTCACTAGGATCCTACCCCCATAAGCGTCCAGTTCAGGGTAAGAATATTTAGCATTCCCCCTGTTTTTTAGGGGGGTGGGCGTGGGGAGAGACTGCACATTGTGGTTTACACAGACGTGAAAGGGATACTCACAAGAAAATCTTGCTCATTTGCTTATGCAAAGATGCTAGTGAAGCACAGAAGTATCACACCAGAAAAGAATGTGCTTGTGTTCTCAGGAATGACATGCATGGCAACAGCAAGACTCAGAAAGTGTCTTCTGCCTGACACTCGTCCTGAAAGAGCTAAGCCAAGCACAGCGTCACAACTGTGAATGTTACACTGCTTTCTCTTCATCTCCCATCATCCAACATTTTAAGCAACATGATTTCTGACGGACAATTGAAGTGTTTTTTTCCATTTTTTCAGAGGTAGCTTAGTATAGCAAACATCCTCAGGGGCTATTGATTCTTTTTCCTCTTGACTAAATGTACGCTGTGAAAACAAAGTAAGAACTACAGCCGTCTTGTGTCTGTGGAGTGGGGAGTGGGCACCACAGCAGAGGCAGGACACAGGCTGCGGAAGGATCAGCTCATGACTTCAGACCATCTTGAAAGTAGAGCTTTGGACTTTTCAGTAGCATTTTACATCTTTTATCTTAATTGATCCTCACATAACCCTCCCCTCATGGTGTAAGGAATTATTACTCTATACCCATTCAACAGAAGCTAAAACCAAGGCATATGTATGTTGAGAATTTATCAGTGGTAACACAGGGAGTTAGTGGAAAAACAAGGTATAAAACCTGAGTCTCCTGTGGGAGAAGGCGAGGGTGGGATGTTTCGAGAGAATAGCATGTATATTATCTATGGTGAAACAGATCACCAGCCCAGGTGGGATGCATGAGACAAGTGCTCAGGCCTGGTGCACTGGGAAGACCCAGAGGGATTGGGTGGAGAGGGAGGTGGGAGGGGGGATCGGGATGGGGAATACATGTAACTCCATGGCTGATTCATGTCAATGTATGACAAAACCCACTGCAATGTTGTGAAGTAATTAGCCTCCAACTAATAAAAATAAATTAAAAAATTAAAAAAAAAAACAAAAAACCTGAGTCTCCTGATTCCAGACCTCATTGTAGAGTGTCATCTGGATACACCAAACTTAGACCAAAAGCTAGGAGGTAAAGATAACTTGGACTCCTATTCCCAGGCCTGAAGGGAAGGATGCATGCCCAGTAAAGAATACGCCCAATCCCTTTTAAGATTTATCTCAAGCAGCAAGCTGACCCATTCCCACTCACAAAGAATTGACTCCTCCCTTGGTTGAGCCCCACCGTACCTTAAACACAGCGCTATCCTTATACCTGCAGCTTTTTCACATGCCTCAGGGCCTGAGTCTTGCTGTCCTTGGATTCCCAGACCTTGGCACATAGTAGGCACTCAAAGCTTGTGTGCTAAATGAACAGTGTGGCATCAGCTTGATTCTTTATCAGGGCAAGTCAAAGGCAATTGGGCATGGAGAAAACTTGGGCATGTCATTTAACCCCTCAAAGCCTTAGTTTCCGCATCTGTGAATGGGGATAAAGAAAACAAGAACCCCATTCCTGTTCTGGTATGAAAAATGCTTGGCAAGGTGTTTGTCTCACAGTAAGCTCTCAGTAGATGGTAGCTCTTCGTGGTAGCCAGCCTCCAAGATGGTCCCCAGTGACTTTCATCTCGGTACCCATGCCTTTGTGTGGTCTCACACTGAACAGAGCGGACTATGTCACAGCAGGATAACAGAGAGATGATAGAGTGTGACTGACCAGAACCACTCACAAAAATTACTGAGGTTTCTGCTTGCTCTCTCTGGGATCACTTGCTCTGGGGGGCACTGGACATCCTATCATGAAGAAGTCCACATTGGTAGGATCTAGGCTTCCTGCCAACAGCCAACAGCAAGTCACCTTCTGCGTGAGTGACCCATCTTGGACACGGATCCTCCAGCCCCTGTAAAGCCTTCAGATGACTGCAACTCTGGTGGACACCTTGACTGCAGCCCCATGAGAGACCTGGAGCCAGTTAAGCCACTCCTAGATTCCTGACCTACAGAGACTGTGTAGACAGATGCTTATTGTTTTAAACTGCTAAGTTTTGGGGTGATTTATAAGTATACATATAAGTATACAATATACTCATTGTAAATAGTTGTACAGGTATCAATAAACATGCACCTCCCACGTGGTCAGTGCTGATTCTTGCCTGATCTCAGTTCTTAAGAGCAGTGAGGGGAGGAAGGTTGGTTTTGACCAAATCAGGTTTGACCCAAACTGAGGAGGTAGGGAACTAAGGTAGACCTTCTCAGGAATTGACCTGAGGAAGGTGAGAAAGTCCTTGTGGTACTATTTGCTACACTGACAAACAGATATCAGAATATCACTGGACCCTGAACCAGACATTCTAGTGTTATTTAACGGTGTCAGGCATGTAAGTCATCTTCCAAACAGTGGAACAATTCTGACCCTAAGAGCTAATCTTGGACTCCCTTCTCTGTCGCCCACCCCCAGCAGCTAGCATACCACCCACACCAATGTCTTGCTTAGGTTCCCCTTCCCAAGTCCTTCATACCACACAACTTTGATGAAAATGGTGGCATTTTTAAAGTGGCCAATATTTGACTGAATATTGAGAATTCCTTAGTTTTCTCAGGCTACACAGGCCTTGGTGAGAGTCAAAGCTTGGGTGATGGGCGTGAGGTATTTGGCTCTGAGCCCCCACGAGGTTGTGATACTAAACTCTAAACCCCAAGTCCCTTCCTTTCCCCAATGATCCCTGGTATCTCCCTAGAGTATTTGCCACTGCTTCTGGAGCCTTCCAACCCTCAACACATGCTTTCATTCTTTACCATCATCCCCAATTCTCCTGTAGTCTGTGCCCTGCTCAGTTCCTCTCAAAACTAGAGGCTTATACCCCAGGTCCCACCCCAAGCAAATAGAGTTCTTTCAGATAACCTTGAACTGTCTGACCTTTAAGGGACCACAGACTTTGAAGGCCACCTCTGTGTTGGAATTTACTAGCTCCCTGGGCAGGAAGACACAGCTCTTTGTTTGGTACTCAAAAGTGTCTTGACTACAAAAGATAAATGCCTCAGGATAGGAATAGGAGCCGTGTCCCTCCTTCACCTCAGAGCTCTCGGCCTGCATGCATTCCCTCTTCCTGCCGAGGTTGGCGCAGATACAGCCTCCTCTTTGTTCAAGAATCTGGAAGTTCCCACTGTGTTCCAGAGAGCTTGAACACCAATCATCATTGGTCCTCCCATGGCCAGTCCGCCTTGGGTCCCGGAAATCCCGCAGATGCAAATGCAGATGGGACCACCAGGCCACCACTGATGAGAACGGGACACCAGCAGGACCGCGCGCAAAGCCGGCTTTGACCAATTCCTTTCTGTTGGATATGCAGTATTCCTCACAGTTTCCACCCCAAACTCTGCGAACCCTTATTTCCCCCAAGTGCAGCTGTGGTGGGAACAAGAGGAAGACCTGGTGGTCCCAGCCACTGGACCACTCTACGGCGTTGGCTTAAGGATCCCCCAGCATCTGGTTTTCAACTGTACCTGACCCTGAAGTCCCATGACCCGACAGCCAGGTCCTCTCACATCCACACAGTCCCCTGAAGATGTGATTCCTTTTTAGGAATCTGCGGCTGTTGTGTTACCTGAAACATCCAATGGCCGATGCTTTCAGCACTGGAGAATGTCTCTGCCTGACTTTAGCACTCAGCCCAGAAACCAAAAGGCAAAGAGTGTGCCCTTGAGGTTGTTACACGGGATTTGAAATTTTAACAACTCACCTCTGCTTCGATGCAGACTGTTACATTGACCATACACAAACCTCTGTCCCTAAACTTAAGGAAAAATTAGTGTTTGTGCTTAGCATGGTGTGTTACACACCAAGGACACCCAATCAAAGTTTTTGATTTGGCTTTATTAGTATCACATTGGGTTGAGAGAATCACCAGTTTAGCGCTTGTATGGAAGACTTCTTCCTCTGTTTTGTCTACGTTGTAATTTTGTTTTATGACTTCGGCTATGTTAAGAAAGAGAGGCTCCAAGTTCAGCCTGGGGCAAAAGGAAAAGGCAGTTCAACCTGTCACCATTTTTATCCACTGGGTTTCCACCTCTATTATTACTGACCCCTCAGGGCTGAGGGATTAAACACCCCTCTTCACCCTCTTCTCACCAATAAAACTGACAAACTAACCCACCTCCACATTTGATACTTAATCTCTACTGACAGAAAGACATGCTTCAGCACCAACTTTATTTGTGTTATTGGCTTGAATTATATAAATAGACTCAAGAGCTGTAAAACATAGGGAAGAAAATAAAATTACTGATTTTTCACTCTTCCCAAGGCAAATCCCACAAGTAGCTTAGCCCAGTTGCCCGAAACTTCTTACAAGTAATTTCATGGTAATTTTACTATGGAAAAGAAAAAGGAGAACTAGAAGGTAAAGCCTAGGAACTTCTCCTTTGTCTCCGCCGTCTATCTCTTCTCACACTTGGAGTGACAGGAACAGAGACCAAGCGTGGAAATGGTATGATTGATACACACACAAAATCTCACCCGTGGTTAAGACTTTCAGGGGAAATTTAGACCACAGCCTCAGCTTCCCGTGCTCACTACCCTTTGGATCAGTTCTGTTTTTAAAAATCAAAAAAGTGCAACATTTGGAAGCTTCAACTAAGATATACCATGAGAGATGAACAGTATTTCTCTCCAACAAAAGCAACGCTCTGCAGCAGAGCTCAGTTCCTGCAGGACTGACAATTCCACGCTTGTGGCTGTCACAGGGAAGACAGGAGGCAGCAGTCTGGAAAAGGTGTCCTGCGTGAGACCATGAAGCCAGCTGTGAATCGTTTCCTAAGATTACAGGGCCCCCTAGCTATGCGTGCCTAAATCACCTCGAGGCTTTTTCTAGTCCCATCCTCTGACACCTGTCTCCAGGCTAATCCTTCTAGTCTAAACAGCTGCCTCGGTCACGTCATGCCTACCTTTAATGACTCCCCCGTGCCTCCAAAAATGTCAGTTACACCCTAGACTGGCCTTTACATTGTGCAAGAATCTGGCTGCCTCTGACATTTAATCTTCCTCCATCTCCAACAGGAATCTGCTGTCCCGCTCAGCAGTCTCTGCTCCACTTTGTATTCTCCCATCTACGTTCACACCTTTCCTTGGGAACAGCTCCATCCTCCCCACTCAGAATATGCTACTCTTCCCGCCCTTCTCCTCACCCACTGACTCCAAGGCATGATGCAAAGACTGGGATTCGGATTTAGGTAGATTTGGGTTAAATTCTAGTTCTACTACTTGCTTGCTGTGTCTCCCTGGGAAAATGTCTTACCTTCTCTGAATCTCAGTTTACTCATGTAGTAAATGAGAATGTTCAGACCAGGTTCATGGTAGATGCTCAGGAAAGGATAATTCCTTTTTTCTGCATGTCTGCCCAACTCCATGCAGCACCCCAACCTCCTAAATCAGCTAATTTCTATCAACGGTACACAAAACACGGTTTACATGTTAGAATAAGGTTTAGGTGCAGTAAAGTCATTATCAAGTAATTGGGCAGTCAGGAATAGAGATCATGAGACCCTCTCAGGATGGAGCTCAGAGGCCAAGGTGCACGTGTTCATTCTCTGTGAGTGACATGCTGAAATTTCAGTTTCAAGGGAGTGGAACCCAAAACAAATTCTTGAAAAAGAGCCAACCAGTCCGTGGATTGGAAATTATAGTATTGCCATGACTCACTGTTAGATATTTGGAAAGAATTGCTGAATAACATATATTTTTTTAATCATTTCCACCCTCCTAAATTTTCAAAAGATGGTGCCAATGAACAAATTCAGTTCCATGATACTTGAATCTTAATTTTTTAAAACGCAGATGCATTAAACATGTTTATGATGCTTCAGTGCTCTTGGAAGAAATGGACCCACTCACAGACCTTCATGTGGCAGGTGATTCGCCATATGATGGAACACTTCTTTGGACACGTCTGATTGGTGTAGGGACAGCACCAGACCAAAGGACAGTCAATCCCAGAGTCTGGAGGACAATGATGGCCCGAGGCTGAGTGCAGAAAGGTGATGGGAGCTGATCACATTCTCTGTCTTCCGAGAGCTGGAACTAAGAAACACGGAAGGAACGAGCCCACAGCGACAAGAGTAAAAAGTTTAAGGATCCCCTAAGGGAGGGTCAGGGACGTGGCCGGCAGAAGCCATGAGCAAGCCAGAGTTAAGAAAGCTGAGAAAAGTCTAACAAGCCAAGACAGCCAGTTACAAAAGAGGAGAACTGAGCAGAAGCTTGAAGAGAAGCAGGAAGCCCTGAGAAAGAGATGGCGAGAGTGGCGGGTCCCTGGAGAGAGCAGTTCCTCAGGTTGCCTCAGTCTTTGGCGCTATCTCAGTTCCTATAAAAATCCCCTGTTTCAAGCTAACTTACATCAATATTCCTTATAAACAGAACCTAACCTAAACAGTAGGAAAGCGGTGAGATATTTTATTACCAGGAATGCACATTTTACTCCACAAGTCACAAGCCAACAGGCCCCTGAGGATTATTCCTTTTCAGTGAGACCCAAGGTGCAGGGCTAGATCACCTTTAAAGGCCGGAGCAAGGTTTTCTCCGAGCACAGCTGGAGGGAGCCTCTTACACGCACTTCTGAGGGCAGCCATCACAGTCTGACACTTTCAGAATATTTCCACCAGCTTTGAGGACTCAGACTATCCCTGGCAGCGGATGCCAGGGTGATGTGGGAGAGCCAGCCCTCTTTTGCTGTAAGACATGCCACCTGTGTTCTTTGGTTCGTGACACCGACTAGTCCTGTGACCCCAAGAAAATTGCCTCATCTTTCTGAGACTCAGTTTTCTTCCTTGTGATAGATGATCACTAAATTGGCTTTTGGGATTAATAATGTATGAATCTTCTAAGCAAATTTCTTCTTCCAGTTACATCAGGAGAGGAGGCAGCCTAGAAGAAAAAGACCATGGACCCACGTCAGGAAACCTGCATTTCAGCTCTGCCGCTCACTGCTTGGGCAAGCTTGGACAGCACCTCTCTGGGTATCACACATAAAAGGAGGGAGTCGGTTTGTGTCTCGGGAAAAGGGTGTTCTCACTCCAAATTCAAAATCCTTAAGAATTTTGAACATCCCAATCCATGATTCCAGTGACTCCTTACACCTGTATTTAAAATTCCTTGACCTGCCTCTTGAGAAACCTATATGCAGGTCAGGAAGCAACAGTTAGAACTGGACATGGAACAACAGACTGGTTCCAAATAAGAAAAGGAGTACATCAAGGCTGTATATTGTTACCCTGCTTATTTAACTTATATGCGAGTACATCATGAGAAACGCTGGGCTGGAAGAAGCACAAGCTGGAACCAAGATTGCCGGGAGAAAGATCAATAAGCTCAGATATGCAGATGACACCACCCTTATGGCAGAAAGTGAAGAGGAACTAAAAAGCCTCTTGATGAAAGTGAAAGAGGAGAGTGAAAAAGTTGGCTTAAAGCTCAACATTCAGAAAACTAAGGTCATGGCATCTGGTCCCATCACTTCATGGGAAATAGATGGAGAAACAGTGGAAACAGTGGCTAACTTTATTTTGGGGGGCTCCAAAATCACTGCAGATGGTGATTGCAGCCATGAATTAAAAGATGCTTACTCCTTGGAAGGAAAGTCATGACCAACCTAGATAGCATATTAAAAAGCAGAGACATTGCCAACAAAGGTCCATCTAGTCAAGGCTGTGGTTTTTCCAGTGGTCATGTATGGATGTGAGAGTTGGACTGTGAAGAAAGCTGAGTGCCGAAGAATTGATGCTTTTGACCTGTGGTGTTGGAGAAGACTCTTGAAAGTCCCTTGGACTGCAAGGAAATCCAACCAGTCCATCCTGAAGGAGATCAGTCCTGGGTGTTCATTGGAAGGACTGATGCTGAAGCTGAAACTCCAGTACTTTGGCCACCTCATGTGAAGAGTTGACTCATTGGAAAAGACGCTGATGCTGGGAGGGATTGAGGGCAGGAGGAGAAGGGGACGACAGAGGATGAGATGGCTGGATGGCATCACCGACTTGATGTACATGAGTTTGAGTAAACTCCAGGAGCTGGTGATGGACAGGGAGGCCTAGTGTGCTGTGATTCATGGGGTCTCAAAGAGCCGGACACGACTGAGAGACTGAACTGAACCTTGTTCTTTCCTACCCTAATGATCCAGGAAACAGTCTACCACAATTCCCAGGAGAACTCTCTCTCGGTTTGTCTAGCTAGAGACTAAGCATGACTCATGCTGGGGATGAGTCTGATGCGCTGCAGTCCAACGCCGGCTGGAACAGACACGTGGCCTAATTTTGACTCCCGGTGGCACAGGTTCCCCGGTTGCTGATAGAGAACTGTGAGTCTAAATTGGAAGACAGCTCATACCCAAAAGAAAATCTATGTCTCTTTCCCAGAAAACCATAAAGCCATAAATAGAAAATGAAGATGTGGAACCTAAAGCATTCCTCAAGGCCCTTTTAAGCATCTCTTTTTAAAATGATGAAATTGAATGGTGGAAATTAGGAGTTTTAAGGTCCACAGATTAAGGAGGTATAGGCCAAGAGAAAAAGGGCAGGAGCAAATATGGCTTGCTACAAAAGAAAATTAATGCTCTAAGTCTTCCCTGTGGCTCAGACGGTAAAGAATCCGTCTGCAATGCAGGAGGCCCGAGTTCGACCCCTGAGTTGGGAAGATCCCCTGGAGAAGGGAATGGCAACCCACTCCAGTATTCTTGCCTGGAGAATCCCATGGACAGAGGAGCCTGGTGGACTACAGTCCATGGGGTCACAAAGAGTCGGACATGACTGAGCAACTGAAAGAAAATAGTGCCCTGCGATTTCAGTAAAAATTGAAAGGCACAAATGACTCCAAGACACTAAAGGTCATGGATTTTCATTGTTTCACCAACACAGCAAATGGTCCAATTAAATGAAGTCACAAAATTCTACAGTAACATGTTTATTAGTCCATGGGGGCAGGTGACTTAAAGTAACCAGAAACAAAAGGCGAGAACCAATAACTGACAGAATAAATACCTACAGGAGTTCAACTTCAATAATAATCAAAATAGAATGTTAAATGAGATATTTCTTTCTGCCCATCAGGTTGGCAAAAAATAAATGAATAGCATTCAGTGCTGCTACAGATGTAGGGGAATAGCCAATCTTGAAAACAGTAGGTCATGCAAAATTTTAAATATGCATGGTCATTGACCTAGCAATATAGTCCTCAGAAACTCTTCCATGGGTATTTCCTAAATGCTCATTTACGCTCTTAACAGCAAAATGTGGAAACTACTCACACCAATAGTGAGTTAGATAAACAAACCTTGTACACCCAAAAAACATAGTAGTACTCCATAGCTGTTTTTAAAACGATGAGCAATATCTAAATGTAGTGATGTGGGAAGATTTTCCTGAGAAAAAGCAAGTTTCGGAAGAGAATACATAGTATGATCCAATTTTTTTAAAGGTGCACAAATGCATAAGTGTGCATGGGTGCACACACACACACACACACACACACACACAACACTCAAAGTCCGTGCCTGCCTCCACCCCTCATGTCTCACCACGCCTACCTCACATGCTGTGTTTTAGCGCCAAACTGAGTCTCAAGCTTCTGTAACATCGGTTAAGAACACAAGTCTCAGCCCTGGCCCCCCTACCCAATGTCTGGCTAAACCCTAACCTTCATCCTATGTTAGTGGGGGAACCTAGAAGAGTATACATCAAAGTGTTAACATGGATATGTCTGAGACGGAGATGACATGGTGTTTTCCCTTTCTGTATCAAACTTTTCTGTATTTGTTTTTATTTCTAATAATGATAATAATTTTTTACTATTTTGTAATCAAGAAATAAAAAAACACTGTAAATGTAAAAGAATAACACTGAAAAAATAAAGTGATCAGATTGTATTTCTTGTTCTGTAACTACTGCTACACTCTGCTCCCTATAAATTTTTCCAGTTCCAGTTAGATATCATGCATCTGTTCTATAAAAAGCTCCAAACAAAGCATCCCAGGATAGAGGGGGTAGGACAGAGAGAAATAAAGGAGACTTCCCAGTGACTTAGAGAGATGGTGCTTACCTCCAAATTTCAGGAGACTGGAGGATTTTTAGCCCTATGGAATGAAAGTTGAAGCTTTGGTTTATGTTCAACTTCTCAGAGAACTTAAACAGAAATATAACTTTAGTAGGAACTAGATATGATATTTTAATTTTGTATTATCAAGCCCCCTAGATCCCCCCAAAAAATCAAAGAATACCCCTTTGTTAATTGTAAAATCAAACAAAAAAGTGCCATCACTTAATAGATCTTATACAAATCAAAGTATATTACATTTGAAAATTCTGAAGTATTAGAGCGTCTGGGTTATACTTTGAGTTCAACGGTAGTATGTGACGCTCAT
The DNA here is from genome assembly GCF_910594005.1 of Cervus elaphus. Taxonomy (NCBI): domain Eukaryota; kingdom Metazoa; phylum Chordata; class Mammalia; order Artiodactyla; family Cervidae; genus Cervus; species Cervus elaphus. The sequence continues at coordinate 12,599,860 of NC_057839.1, read as the reverse complement.
GTCAGTGCATCCCACTCAAAACCTGGTAAGTTCACCTTTAACTTCTTTCTCTCCACCCGCTGCTGACTTCCCCATCCCCACCAGAGGAGTGCCAAGGCTCTGTCAGTCCCTGGCCCTGGGTGCCTCTCAAATCCATCCACTGTCTCCGCTCCACCCTAGCTCAACACTCTCCCTCATCTGGACTGCAGCTTTACGGCCAGTCTCTTTGGTCCTATCAGTCTGCTCCCCATACTAGAGCTGGACTGATCTGTTACCATTCAAAATGTGACCACATGCGTTCTCTGCTTGAACCCCTTTGGTGCCCCCACTGCTCATAAGACAGAGTCCAAACTCTGAGTTAAGGGTGAGGCTTGAGGCAGCTTTCCTATTAGGCGCTGCCTTGGTTAAAGCAGCGATTCTCAACACTACGAGACTTACCCTCAAAAAATTTTTAATCCTGATACATTTTGAAAATTCATCCCAGGTGACTCAACCCTTAGTGGTCAGATGCCCACCCTTAGAGGAACACCGATGAGGGATAGGAGCAAGGACAGTCAGAAGTCCAAATGGGGGTGCAGCCTGAGGTTCAGCATTAACCTAAGGGACTTAAATGCAGGTTAAGCCTCTGTTCTCAGAATCTGCACCAAAGAAGACTCATTTCACCTCATCCCCTCACCAGGGAGGAAGGTTCTGGTGACTTGCTCCAGCCAGGGCTCTTTATTTATTTATTTTTTTACAGGCATCTCTTTCTTTCTTTTTTTTTTTTTCCCCATTTATTTTTATTAGTTGGAGGCTAATTACTTTACAATATTGTAGTGGTTTTTGCCATTCATTGACATGAATTGGCCATGGATTTACATGTGTCCCCCATCCTGAACCCCCCTCCCACCTCCCTCCCCATCCCATCCCTCTGGGTCATCCCAGTGCACCAGCCCCAAGCACTTGTCTCATGCATCCAACCTGGACTGGCGATCTGTTTCACACTTGATAATATACATGTTTCGATGCTATTCTCTCAGAACATCCCACCCTCGCCTTCTCCCATAGAGTCCAAAAGTCTGTTCTATACATCTGTGTCTCTTTTTCTGTCTTGCATATAGGGTTATCGTTACCATCTTTCTAAATTCCTTATATATGTGTTAGTATACTGTATTGATGTTTATCTTTCTGGCTTACTTCACTCTGTATAATGGGCTCCAGTTTTATCCATCTCAATAGAACTGATTCAAATGAATTCTTTTTAATGGCTGAGTAATATTCCATGGTGTATATGTACCACAGCTTTCTTATCCATTCATCTGCTGATGGGCATCTAAGTTGCTTCCATGTCCTGGCTATTATAAACAGTGCTGCGATGAACATTGGGGTGCACGTGTCTCTTTCAGATCTGGTTTCCTCGGTGTGTATGCCCAGGAGTGGGATTGCTGGGTCATATGGCAGTTCTATTTCCAGTTTTTAAAGAAATCTCCACACTGTTCTCCATAGTGGCTGTACTAGTTTGCATTCCCACCAACAGTGTAAGAGGGTTACCTTTCCTCCACACCCTCTCCAGCATTTATTGCTTATAGACTTTTGGATAGCAGCCATTCTGACTGGCGTGTAATGGTACCTCATTGAGGTTTTGATTTGCATTTCTCTGACAATGAGTGATGTTGAGCATCTTTTCATGTGTTTGTTAGCCATCTGTATGTCTTCTTTGGAGAAATGTCTGTTTAGATATTTGGCCCATTTTTTGTTATTTTTCTGGAATTGAGATGCAGGAGTTGCTTGTATATTTTTGAGATTAATCCTTTGTCTGTTGCTTCATTTGCTATTATTTTCTCCCATTCTGAAGGCTGTCTTTTCACCTTGCTTATCGTTTCCTTTGTTGTGCAAAAGCTTTTAAGTTTCATTAGGTCCCATTTGTTTATTTTTGCTTTTATTTCCAATATTCTGGGAGGTGGGTCATAGAGGATCTTGCTGTGATTTATGTCGGAGAGTGTTTTGCCTATGTTCTCCTCTAGGAGTTTTATAGTTTCTGGTCAAAGTGGATTAAAGATCTAAATGTAAGACCAGGGCTCTTTAAATATTGAATGTTCCCATTTATAAATAATGCACCTATTTATTTATAAAAAGTGAATATTTAACAAGCAGCAGTGTGGGAATTTTAATTTGGAATTTAATCTTTTTACAAAATCCAGGAGAGAATTCCACAAAGGCAAGACCAATTCATACAAATACTGACTCTCCTTCACCTCTCCAGGCATTCTGGCATGCCACGTGCTCAAATACATGTTGGGTCGGGGGCAGGTCAGGAAGGATGCTCTGTCTGCTCTTTTACCCCCACAGTTTATCACTGAGTTTATTATCTCTTTGCCTTCACACAGGACTGAAAAATTACTCCAAGCAGGACATATCTACTGAATGCTTAAAAAAGAACTCAGGGCAAGTGTTTCTCTTAGATAACTGCATTCTAATTTCTAAGTCTTATTACAAGGGCACTTTTATTCTTATTTTTATACTAATTATCTCCTCCTGTTATTGTTATTACTCTTCAAGCTAGCCTAGCCTGGGGTTGAATACCATTGCTCCAAGCTACCAGTTGGCTAACTCTGGTCAATTTACTTACACTCCTCAAGTCTGTTCTCTGGTTATTCTTACTTACAGTAAGTATGCAGGATGTGGTACAACAAGGTAGGTGTCCTACGAATGTTAATTCCCCTCCCTTTCCCTTCTCCCACGCCCCATCACACACCACAGCATTACCTCCAGGTTGCAGTCATGCAGTTGATAATCTCCTTTTAGTCTAGAACTGGAATTTATCTTCTTGCAGTCAGGCGTTCTGTAATAATGTCACTTCAAAGGAAACAATGTTTGGTCTCACGTGGTCCAGCACGGCTTCCTCTAAGAAGGCTGCTGGTTGGTTGTCAAGGGAACTTTGAAGTGTTTATCCTATGGGGATTCACCATGACCCAGGGCCTCATCTTCAGCCTTTCAGACATGGGACTTGATTGGTCCAATGTGCTGGTGGAGGGAGGGTCTCTTCTCTCTAGGATGCTGTTTGGTTTTTTTTTTTCCATTTATTTTTATTAGTTGGAGGCTAATTACTTTACAATATTGTAGTGGTTTTTGTCATACATTGACATGAATCAGCCATGGATTTACATGTATTCCCCATCCCGATCCCCCCTCCCACCTCCCTCTCCACCCAATTCCTTTGGGTCTTCCCAGTGCACCAGGACCGAGCACTTGTCTCATGCATCCAGCCTGGGCTGGTGATCTGTTTCACCCTAGATAATATACATGTTTCGATGCTGTTCTCTCGAAACATCCCACCCTCGCCTTCTCCCACAGAGTCCAAAATTCTGTTCTGTACATCTGTGTCTCTTTTTCTGTTTTGCATATAGGGTTATCGTTACCATCTTTCTAAATTCCATATATATGCGTTAGTATACTGTATTGGTCTTTATCTTTCTGGCTTACTTCACTCTGTATAATGGGCTCCAGTTTCATCCATCTCATTAGAACTGATTCAAATGGATTCTATTTAAAGGCTGAGTAATATTCCATGGTGTATATGGGATGCTGTTTGTTGACCGGGGTCACAGAGACTGATACATACAAACCAGAATGCTGATTCTTTATTTCACAGTGAAAAATACACCACTGGTGGTAATCGTGGTGGTGGTGAAGGAAGGACAAGTTATTACAGGAATAAAACAAGAAAAAAGGGCTCCATGATGTCACTGACAAGGAGACCCTGGCAACTCTCTCTCCCTCTTTCAGAGACAGAGCTTGCTAAGGGGACCACATCCAGCTCCAGCCTCTCACATTCTAGATCCCATTTTCTGTGTTCTAGTCTATGCTTTTCTGCTCACACATCCTTCTCCAACTAAAGCACCAAACATCTCCGTCCTGTTGTCTGGAGCTCTCCTGGGTTGGTGTCCTGGATGCCCCCATCTTTGGAGTTGCATGGTTACACTCTCCTGGTTTCCTCCTGCTGAGTGGGAATCCTTTCCCTCTGGCTGGCATTTCCTTCTCTGTGACAGTAGACTGATTAACGTAACAGCCTGGACTCCCCCTTTCACTCAGTCTCTCCTTCTTGATTCCCCAGGAATATGGCGTGGCTTCTCTACTTGGCAAATTTGGGGAAAATAAATGTGATGCTAAAGATCAACTTCTTTTTTTTTCCCCCTTTGACAGCTCAGAGAGAATGGGATTTCTCCTCTACTCCCCAAGTCATGCTTCCCATGAGAAGAGATCTAGCATGGCCCAGGCCAGGAGGGAAAGGCTACCTTACTCTGGGGTTCAGTATCAGGGGAGCCCCTTCGGCAGATAAAAGCCTTGTTCTGATCTATCTTTATCAGTGAAAAGGGTGGTTATTTTGATCCCTATTTGAATTTCCTGTTTTATTGCTCATTGTTTCAGAAGCTGAGCAGGGGATAAATAACGCTGTTTATTATGCCCTGGCAAACGTCCTGTGGCTGGCAGGTCTTCACCAAAGCCATTTCCACTTCTTCTAGCACTAAGGTGAGCAGCCACCCTGGTTTGTCTGGGACTGAGAGGTTTCCTGGAATGTAGTCCCTTCTTGAAGGCAGGAACCATATCTATCCTTCTGAAAAGTTGTAGTAGAAGCTCAATAAATGCATGTCAATTCAATCAATTAGTTATATGAGAGTCACAACAGGCCCGTCTTAAATAGCTTCCTATATTTTGTCAGTGGCAACAATCATGGCTGCTTTGTTTCAAAATCATGGAACTATGTAGTCAATGTAAAATATGTCTTACAATAGCTTCATGCTTAGTTTTCTGTATTCTGAACCCAAGTTCCCAGAACCAAACAATAATTCTTTTCTGTGACTTTGACTAAATTTTCACAAATATATAAATACCTGTCTTGTTAACAACAAAAGAAATTAAATATCTGGTTGTTTTAATACTTTGATTTGTTTGAAGACATACAGGAAATCATACTGACCAGGCATGGGAATGGAAGGAGGCATTGATTGACACAGGGAGTTTTAAAATAGGGTTAAAATATTTTCCTCACTATTTTTGGGTACAGATGCACCAAGGATCCTGGAAATACCATTGTTTCAAGTAAAATAATGAAGTCATTGTGAAAAGATTTTACTTGGGAAAGCTGAGTCATGCTTCTGTATTCTGTCTCATCAAAACTTCTCTCTGATCTTTACCTCATCATAAAACTTTTATAGCACCCCTCACAGTGATGAAAAGTGGACCTTCGCAACACTTTGTCTCAAAGCTAGCTGTCTTCTGTATCCTACTTCCTTTATGCTGTGGTGAAAGCTTCACTGATGTATTTTAACTGACAAAGAGTTAACAGGTTAGACTAATGTTGACAAATTGTTCAATAAAATAAAATTGATGATGTTATCAAGAACTTTAAGGGAAATTTTGCTGGTGATGACTCATGCTGATAATATGGTAGGAGTTTGTAACCTGTGCTCCCCAAAGGGAAAAAATTCTGACACTAACTAAAGATGGAGAGACAGACTTTCTTCAGGACCAGCATAATACGTATAGGAGTCACTGCATCAGGTCTTACAGTGGGGAAGAGAGATTGGGCTCAACTTTGGATACAGCCTAGGCAAGTGGGAATTTATAGCCAAAGAGCAGAGGGGAGGCCAGAATATGGATGATTACGTAAAAGGAAACATTAGGAGTAAGGGGTCTTTGACTTAATCAACCTGATAGGAATTTTTACTGAAGACAGGCCAGGGTGATTAGATATCACCTGAGAGCCAATGGAGGATGAAGAACCTGATTAGATGTTGAGGATGATCAGATTTTAAGGGTGGAAAGTTCTGGTTAAATTTGACTTAGCAGGGTTCATATTAAACAGGATTTGACAGGGACGTGAGCCTGTCTAACGTCTGAGGTAGAGAATCTTTGTCAGCTCCCCAGAACTCCATGGGCTTTGGCAGGTCCCTGAATATTGAGAATGCCAGCTCTAATGGTCCATCTCCACAAGGAGTTTTCCATCCACTGAAGGAGGAAGACAATAAACAAGTAAATACAGAGGATAGTAAGTATTAAAAGAAACTAATGCGGGCTTCGCTGGTGGCTCAGTGGTAAGGAATCCACCTGCCAATGCAGCAGACACAGGTGTGATCGCTGGTCCGGGAAGACCCCACAGGCTGCAGAGCTAAGCCTGTGGGCCACAGCTGCTGAGCCTGTGCTCCAGGGCCCGAGAACCCACGTGCCAGCCCCAGCAGCTGCTGAGACCCATGTGCCTAGCGCCTGTGCCCTGCAGCAAGAGAAGCCCCTGCAATGAGAAGACCATGCACTGCAACCGGAGAAAAGTCTGCATAGGAACGAAGACCCAGCACAGCCAATAAATAAAGATGAAAAGTTCAGCTCCAGCATTGCTGTCCAGTGGCTCTTTTGTGTCCGACTCTTTGCACCCCCAAGGACTCTAGCCCGCCAGGCTCCTCTGTCCATGGGATTCTCCAGGCAGGAATACTGGAGTGGTTGCCAATTCTTCACCAGGGGATCTTCCCAACCCAGGGATCAAACCCAGGTCACCCACATTGCAGGCAGACTCTACCGTCTGAGCTACCTGAGAAGTCCGAAAGAAACCACGAGGAAGCTGTAAAGGAGAATTGGGAGAGGCCACTTTGGCAAGTCAGGGATGGCGCCTGCAGCCGTGCAGAGCGCTCAGGCCGGGGGGAGCCTGGCATGCTCTCAGGAGGAGGCTGCAGTGCTGGGGGACAACCTCCAAGGCCAAGGTGAAGAGGGAGTGGGGCCAGGACATGCAAAGAAGGGTGGGTTTCCTCGGATGTACAGTGGTCACGTCAGTGAGGGATTTGAAACCATGGTAGAGATTGGGCCTGACTTGCATTTTAAAACAATAGTTCTGCACTGTTTGGAGAGAAGGAGTGTGGGGGTGGGGCGGGCAGAGGGAAGCCGGGGCCCCTGTCGGGAGGCAGTGCAGCAGGCAGAGAGAGGTGACATGGGGCGGTGGGGGGTGTCAATCCGAAAATACATAGACACATAAATGAAGATATTTCAGAGTTAGTTTTTTAAAATAATGAGTGTTTTAATGCTGATGTTGTCCTCCAGAAATGCACTAACACGATGGAACACATCATCCCCAATTTCCACATAAATGCATAGGATTAACATGGAATTTTCACTGAACTTGCATGCCTAGCGGAAGAAGCCTATATCAGCCATAAAGCGTAGGAACTCGGAGACGATGATTGATCCTCCTGTCAAAAAGCTCCTGTTCTCTGTGATTAGCAGAGGCTGAGTCATACAGGCAATAGGCCTGTTTACGTACAGCTGTCTTCAAATAGCCTGGATGGCAGAATGAGAGGAGGAGGAGGAAATCACACTTCTAAATATTACTGATCTTCTCCCTGGGGCCTTGGGTTCAGGGAGGGATCTACTACCAAAGATGTATCCTGGGAGGATATAGTGAATGAAGACATGTATAAATCACTGCTTTAATCACCCATGCATTGCTATAACTAGTTATAAACTAAACAAGTTCTTAGGAATTCCATTAGCAAAAAGGTTCAGAGAGAAATGACTTCATTTGGTGACATAAGAAAAAATTCCACCAAAATAAACTTCATGTGACATCTAAATTGTTTGACAGGAAATATGACAAGTTTGAAATAAATAACTTGGTAAAAATCACTCTTTAGAAGCTACAGTCTATGAGGCCGAAACTGGATCTGTTGGCTGGGTAATGAATTTATCATATAAAACGGCATTCTTTGAGTTGAACCCAGTAAGGGAAAGGAAAACTCAGTACCTTTGCTTCACCTCAGCCTCTAGACCCATTTCCTATCTCAAGACAATCTTGCTGACTAGGGTAACTGAGATGTTTGAGGTGAGGAAAAGTCAGAAGCCTAGAAGGAGCACTGCTACCTGAGAGTCAGCCCTCACTCTCCACAGGCCAAAATTGTCAAATCGTTTGTTCCATTTTTTTTTTTTTTTAAGAATGAATGACATTTTGTGAATGGGGATGAAAGGAAAATGCTATCATAATATCATTCATTTCATAAAGTTTTAAACATCAATAAATCTCTAATACAGGATATAGAAGCTGCTCACCCCCAATTATTCAAAACTGGTTTGTTGGAGAAACATTGGTAAAAATTTCAAACACTTCAGAAGCATAGAGGGAAAAACTTAAAATTCTCCTCCTCACTTCCTGCACTTTATCCTACCCCCATAGCAAGCACTGTTACCTGTGGTCTAAGTCCTTTCCCATAGCATAGAACATATCAATAGGTTCTTTAAAAACAGGGATTCTACTAGATGTCTTCTTCTACAAATTGCTTTCCTTACTCTCTAGACACTATACACAGTCACCTCATATTAAAAAATAAATGCATCACTATTTTACAAGTACCCTATTGGTGAACACTTAGAAAGTGAATTTCAAAGAAGTTTTCTTCATGTAACTGTAGGAGTCTTTCAAAGTGAGGATAGAATGTACCTATACTGTGATAGGATTTTTATCCAAATGGTTTAAACCAAGCATGGATATGAACTGAGAGCTATTTGAATTTACAGAAAACCGAGGCCCTGAGACACTGAGGAAACTCTCCAAGGTTGTAAGGCCTTGAGCTGTCTGCCTGCTTCTCAGCCTGGGGTCTTCCCTTTCAAGTTAGTGAATGTCACTGTCCCCTGGGGATTGGAAGGGTGCTGAGAGGGGGAAGAAGCTCTTAGTGGAGAAAATAATGCAAGGAAAAGAGACAGGAAAGTGACACACAGGCAAGGGAAGGAGAAAGAACACAGGGAGCCGGTGACCTTGCTGGGGCCCCAGAGGAGAAGAGGGAGGCCAGGGCAGGGACTGAAACACTGTGCGGAGATCGTTGGAATGCAGGAGATCCTGGAGCCATTTTTTTCAAAGGATATTTTGATGCCAAAATAAAATTTAAGGGAGAAGCCAGAAACTATTCACATGGGAAGGACATTGTGAAACTTTGATTAAATTCTGGCAGATGACTCAAAGAACACTGCCATGACTCAGATTGGAATAAAAAGCATGATGCAAACTTTAGGAAGGGAGTGATTTTTCGGGCAGTTCTTTTGGGGTTAAGCATGCCAAAGATGAAAGTTAGAGACAAAATTACAAAGGAGATCCACCTTCATCTGGGCTCCCACTTCCCCCTTCTCAGCTGTCTTCCACCTTGCAGGGTGGCCCTCCCTCTCTCACGCCCAGAGTCACAGCGGCAGCTCCAGAGTGTCTGCAGTGATGGAACTTAGGGGCAGCAATTTGAGTAGAAGGAGGAGGTAGAGGCCTACTCTTGAGGTTGCAACTAGGGAGCCAGCAAACCATTATTTGCTTAGAGTATGTGATAAAGCAAGACAAATAGCAACATTTCTAAAAGATGCTCTTATTCATGTTCTTCATAATTATAAGAGAAAGTTAATTGTTCACCTCAAACAATGTTTCTCTTCTTTCCTGTTGGGTGGCTTGGGAGAATGGAGGAGAGGAACCCTTCCCAGGTCAGACACTCACTCCTTCCCGCTGCTGGCCTTGTTCTCCTGTGCTCTTTGCTTCCTTCTCATCAACATGTGCTCCCAGGACAGGTGAGGATGAGCTCAAACAAGGCACTTCTGGATCACAGGCTCAACTATCACAATGACTGAGTTATCTGATGCTGTCAGGGAACAAAACCTAAGCCTAAGAATTAGTCTCTTTGGGGTACAATGTTAGTTGGTGGAGTGAGGATTCTGGAAAGGAAATTGGTCCTAAAGTTTTTCTACCTCTCTGCCTGCTCCTAAGGCAAGGCCAAATAAGAGTCAAGAGGTTTAGTTGTTGCCTTCAGGTAGGGGAAAAATTACACTGTCATCAGTCAAATAAATAAAACACTGGATATATCCTTGAGTATAAAAAGACACATACAGGAAGATATTATCTTCATTGTGAATGAAGTGCTATTTGAAACACATTGTGCTCTTTTCATGTGATCAAACATGATAAGGAGTTCTGGAGGAGGGCTCCACAGGACTCAGCTTTAGGACTGTCCTCAGGAAGTTTATAGGGCTTCCTTCATGGCTCAGCTGGTAAAGAATCTGCCTGCAATGCAGGAGACCTGGGTTCGACCCCTGGGTTGGGAAGATCTCCTGGAGAAGGGGATCTCCAGTATTCCTGCCTGGAGAGTTCCGTGGACTGTGTAGCCTATGGGGTCGCAAAGAGTTGGACACAACTGAGTGACCTTCACTTCACTTTCACAGGAAGTTTATAAGAGGATTAAAATGGAAGCTTCCACCTGGTTGTTGATGTGCCAGTGAATCCCATTCCCTACTCCCTTCCCAAGGGGAGGGATCAGTTGCAGGGAACAGAAACCACTCTAGATATTTTAATCAGAATGAGGTTGATTTCAAAGAATTTGGTACTCAGAAAATTTTAGAAGGGCTGGAGGAACAGATTTCAGGCCAGGCTTACAGAAATGATTCTCAGAACAGGACCACTGAATGGGTCCAGGGGAGCTGCCACTCTGGCCCTCATCCAGAGGTGAGGAGTCAAGAGACCAATGCTAACCACTGACATCAGTGGAACCATTCTAGAACTACTGACGTCAAGATCATACCACCAGAGCTGCAATCCAGAGATGAGGAAACCTCTGTCAATGCTTCTTAGCTGCAACTACTTCTTAATGTCCATGAAGATAGTGGTTGACCCTGCAGCACAGATACAGGTAAGTTCTGTCTCCATCTCCATGGCCTTGGAGTAGAAGATCCCTTGTCCCCTTCCCCTTCTCCATTCTGCCTTGCAAATCTTATTCAAGTGCCATCAATTTTCAGAAACTAATTTGCCTCCAGAACCATAACTGCAATAGGGTTAGAACAGAACAGAACCTGAAAATGATGGCTCTCAATTGTGCAGTATAAGAAAGCGCAGAAAAAAGGAGACTGGACTTGATGCTAAGGACCAATTCACTATATTGGCTATAGAAGGGAGGACTTGGGGTGTGTGTCGGGGGTGGTTCCCCTTTCCCTCAGGTCAAGAGAGAAGGGCTTCAGGGACACAACTCAGAAGGTGAGAGATGTGCACTTTGCAATTTAGGAGCGAGGAGGGGGATGCAATCTCACCCTGCCTGGGGAATCTAAAAATGAGAGATGCCCTGATCGCAGGAGCAAAGGTGATTTGGGGGCTGAACTGTGTCTGGCCTATCCTCCCAGTGTGGTGTGGAACTGATTCACGTCTGTGCAAGTGGGTCCTCTGAAGGGGAGAAATGGACTTCGGGAGGAAGAGGCTGGAAGTCAGCCCTGGAATTCTTAGGGACTGAGGAAACAGCTGTAAGCATGGAGCAGGACAGTGAGGCAACCATATCAAGAAGGCCTCCTAAGAAGTAAAAATATTCTTCCTAAGAGAAGGAGTCACATGTACACTCTACCAGGCCTGGGGAACATGATGAAGACTCACGCCAGCTTCAGACAAATGGTCCTGCTTCCTTAAATCTCCTCTCCCCTCATATTCATGGATCAGAAACTAGGGATGGAAGGGAAGGAGGAGGACAGGCTAGGTCATGAAAGTGACTCCTATGGACTGAATTGTGCCCTTTCCCCCAGTTCATGTATTGAAGCGTGAACACCTAGTGTAGCTGAATTTGAGATGGGGTCTTTAAGGAAGTAACTGAGGTTAAGTGAGGTCTTAAATGTGGAACCCAGATCCAATCAGGTTAGTGCCCTTTAAGAAAAGACACCAAAGAGACCTCTCATTCCACTCTGTGAGGACATAATGAGAAAGTAATGGTCTGTCAGCCAGGAAGACAGTCCTCACCAGGAACTGAACTGACCAGCACCTTGATCATGGACTTCCCAGCCTCCAGAACTGTGAGATATATTTCTGTTGTTCAAACCATCAAGTCTGTGGTATATTGTCCTGGTAGCCTGAGCAGACTCACACAGTGAGAAGCCAACCTAACCCCTTCTCTGACTCATTATAACTCACAAGCTGAAGGGAGGGCTGCACCAATTTGCTAGCACAAGTTTTCAGGATGACTTGACAATTCATGATAATTCATGGACTCATGTTTTAGTTTGTGTATATCAGTCTCTATGAGCTTGGTTAATGTGAGTCTTCCTCTGAAAGAGAAGTCCATTCTCAGTGCCTGCCAAACATCAGTCAATCAGGTAAGCTATAGATTGATAAGAATTCTAATTTTAAGACTGATACCCAAGTCCCAGTAAATTATCAAGGGAAATACTTCATTGTGTCTCTTGGCAACTAGCTGTTGGTATCAGAAGCTACACTTCTGGAGACATGCATTATCAGATGCTTTTCCATTTCCAAAAGTACCAGTGGCCTATATAAACACAGGCAGAATTTAAGTTTCTGAGCCCTGCAAGGAATCCATGCAGGTCATGGTACTTAAGCTGGAGCTGTTTAATGAATCACAACCCAATTTCCTCCACTGTTCAAAGCTATTTTGTTGTTGCTGAAAACGCTTGCCAAGCAAAGGATCATACAACTTCTTACTTCCACATGTTAAAACATATTTGGTGTATGATGTCTCAGGCATGCAGCGCAGAGCCCAGTTATAATCCATGTGGAAATAACAATTGTGTAAATAGTCTGACAAGGAAATGTAACTTCATTCCAGTGACTGGAAGCCAAAGCAAGGAGATTCTGTCCATTAGCCCCGCCAGTTTGCTTTCTTCAGCCACTCTGGCCCTTTTCCCAAGCAGGATAAGTCTCATAACTGAAACAGCACAGCCTTAAAGCAGGCCACTCACATGGCGTTTGAATGGAAGGAGGACACATGGCAAACATTCTTGACCTTCTACCAACACGAAACCAGAACAGGTTGATGCCCTCTTTGTAGGAAGAAGCCTAATCTAATAGGTAACAGACAACCCAGATTTTGAGGAAAATTTGACCTTGATAAAGGCAAAATATGTTGCCTCTTTTTACCACTAGTCTTTAAAATTTTTAATTAACTGAGCAAAGTGAAATGATTCTTAGGTCTAAAAGTCAGCCTTGCAAATGTATCTGTTTATCCAATGTTGGATTTTGAAGACACTGACTAACACTGTCAAAATTTGATAACTCAGTAAAAGAAATCAACATTACTTTAAAGTTTATTGTAGTTTATGTTGCTCAGAGGCCAAGCAAGGGCAAGTGGTACCAAAGGGCAATGTAATGGGTTTGGACCGTCTGTCTTCTGTGATGCTAGAGTTTTCTCAGAAATTAAAAGTGCCAAGCAAAGCAAGGTGGGTTAACAGGTTGAAAAGTCAAGAAAGTTAAGAAACTTAGCAAAGTTTAAATAAAAAACCATTTTTTAATTTATATACCACATACTTTACCTATTATAAATGTTTAATTATTTCTAAACAATTGGCAGTTTAGTATAATCATCATTACACCCAGTTTTAGAACTTATCCCCTGTTTCAAACAGTGTCTTATGTCTATGTCCACTCTACTCTCAGCTTCAGAAACTAATCTAATTTCTGACTCTATAGATTTTATATAAGTGGAATACCATATGTACTTTCATGTATATCTGGCTTCTTTCAGTTGGCCTAAATTTGGCTTTTATGAATAATACTGTGATGAACATTCTGTACAGGTGTTTGTGTGGATGTTTGATTTTATTTCTCTTAGCTGAGTACTTCAGAGTGGCATTGTTTGGTGACATAGTAAGTTTATGCTTAACTTTTTAAGAAACTACAAAATTACTTTCCAAAGTGGCTCTACCATTTTATATCCTCATCAGCAATGTATGACAGTTCCTATTTCTCCACATCCTCTATCACTTGTTATTGCCTGTCATGAGTTTAGTCATTATAATAAGTGTGAAAAGGTAACTCATTGTTTTACTTTGCATTTCGCTGATGAGTAATGACATGAACACCTTTTCATATGCTTATTAAAATCTCTATTTAAATCTTTTCCTCATTTTTAAATTGGGTTATCTTTTTATTATTGAGTTGTGCAGGTTCTTGTATATTCTGGATAGAAATCTTTCATTAAATACACGATTTGCAAATATTTTCTCTCAGTCAAGAGACTTGGTTTTCTTCGTGGGGTCTTTAAAAGCACAAAAGGTTTAACTTTAATCAAGCCCAGTTTATCATATTTTTATTTTAAGGATCATGTTTTGGTGTGATAGCATTTTTTTTGTAGGGTGGGGGGGGGGGGCCGCGGTTCTACCATAAACTGGTCCATGGGAACATATATTCTTCTCTGTCCCCTTTGCTGTATCTTCAAAGCTGCCCAAAAGTATCCAAGTATTCAGCTGAAGCAAACAGGGACAGGGACAGAGTTTATAGACAGGCACAATCTCTAAGAGACTATTTTGAAAGTGGAGAAAACTGAGCTTGCAAAGAATAAAGGTAGAAAATAATCTAAAACACTGAAAGTTACTATTAGAGAAATGTTGCAGTAAACCTAGCATTAAATTAACGTGAACAAGAGGGAGGAAGAGCAGGAAAGAGCAAAGGGTGAGAAATTAATGCTATTGATTCTTTCCAGGGATTATAAAAGAAAAACAGAGGGTTTGGGGGGACCCTGAGGCTAGGTGGACCAGGGGAGGGATGGCGGTGTTCTCCTCTCTGTCCTTCTCTTATCTCTCTTCTGGTGACGTGGACTGACAAGATGAGCAGTGTGAAAGAGAGGAGCAAACAGCACTTAGTCAGTAACACAGAGAACGCGGTGGAAGTGCTGGAGCCAGCACGCTGAGGTCTGTATCCCCGCTGCGTCCCCAGCTAGCTAAGCTGCCTCAGATGGGACATTTGATCACCAAGATTTGTTTCTTCCCCTTTAAAATGGGAACAGTAATTCTGCTTCACGATTCCACGTTGTGAGGACCAAGTGTGTGTGTGTTGGGTGGAAAGTGATTGTGAAGGTGCCCACTGCACGGTAGGAACCCCATCGACTCTACCACAGGATCCAGAAAAGTTCTGGAGCGAAGTGTGTCCAGGCGTGGCAGAAGTGTGCTAGCACTAGGCCCCGGAAGCTAAAGAGCCACTCATAGCACTCATATGAAACAACCACTCATAGCAAAAGTCTACATCCCAACCAGATAGCCTCCTAGACACTAAGAGAAGGAATTCCAATGTCATCAGTCACCTGATTCGGGGAGTGGAATATAGGAAAAGCTCTGCGGGAGAAAGAAACTCCATAGTTTTTATCTTAGGTTATTAGACATGCAGGAGATCTTAGGGGCTTCCCTGGTGGCCCAGCAGTAACACATCTGCCTGAAATGCAGGAAAGCATCTACAGTGCAGGAGATGCAGGTTTGATCCCTGGGTTAGAAAGATCCTCTGGAGAAGGAAATGGCAACCCACTCCAGTTTTCTTGCCTGGAAAATCCCACAGACGGAGAAGACTGGCTGGCTACAGTCCATGGGGTCACGAGAATCAGACATGACTTAGAGACTAAACCATCACCACCACTGGGAGATCTTTGACCTTGGCTGAAAGATAGATGATAAAGGAGAATAAATGAGAGGGGGAGAGATGCGTTGAAATCTAAACGCTGTCATTAAAAAAGGACGAAGCAGGAAGGATTTTTTTCTCATCAGTCAGATGATGGGGTTGGTGTACATATCCTCAGAGACTATTGCTTATGATTTCACCATGAGGAAAAGCTTTTTGTAGAAGGAAGACTGTACTTGCCAGAGGACAGTTTAACCTGCCTGGTTAAACTGTCCTCTGGCAAGAACAGTCTCCAGAGAGATTTTAATGTAGTTGGTATGAGAGAATGTTGCTCAAAAACTTCCCTTAAGAGGGAAGGTATTTTAACAAAGTGAGAAGGCAGAAATAAACAATTCTTACCTTAAGACATATGCCAGTGCTTAAAACTGATGCATGGAAAACACTGAGGACATATTTAATTCGGTAGATAGAATCCTCTTAATTTAGGAATTTAGAAAAAGTCAGTATTTTGGAACATGATGCTGAAAGTGGTAACTTTCAGATTGCAGTATTAGAGTAAGGACATTTGGAAAGGCCTGGAGATTTGCAAATAGATTATGAGAATCAAAAAGGCAACTGAAACACAGATTATTTAAAGGGGCTGGACCTACACTGGGGCCTGAAGGAATACTGCGACCTACAACTGTCACAATTAAATAGATCGTCACTGAAAAGAGTATGTCTAGAGACTGGCAGTTTCCTTCTAATTTTCTAGGCCTGCAACTCTGGTTGCAGCACCCTGAAGCTTAGCCCCACCAGGCAGGTTTATCTGTGGCATATGGCTGTGACTGGGTTTTAAAACATGCTCTTTGATACCTGGATATGATGTTCTACAAGAATCTTTCCACTCTTCCCTCTCCCTTCCCCTCCCTTCTCCACCTGTCACTGCTTTGTTCTGGGTCCTGAAGGCTGCCCTGTTTGGTTTGCATCAGCAGAGCTCTTTATCCTCTGAATACCTGCTGGGACCCTGGAAAATACCATAGCTAGTGCTCGGTATTAGGAAAAAACCTGATTAAACTTCTCAGGCTCAGGCGAATAGGAGTTTTGTTTGGGGTGTGAGTGTGTGTGCATGTGTGTGTTTCATGACACAGCAGCTTGTACTAACCTGGAAAACACTCTGAGTATATAAGGCCATGTAGAGGGAAGATTCTGAACAACGTTCTCTTCCCAAGGTTCACAGTCTCCCCCTGTCTCTGTTCACCTCTTCTTTTCAATGAAGAACACTTTGGTCATGACAATCTTGGTGACTACCAGAGACCCCATGGACTGCAGCCCACCAGGCTCCTCCATCCATGGGATTCTCCAGGCAAGAGCACTGGAGTGGGGTGCCATGGCCTTCTCCGGACTACAATCTTAGAGAGTTTAAATACTTAAGGTAGAAATGCTTTCCCTTTCTGAACAATGTAAAGATATTTTTGAATAAAAGAAATAGTTTTTGCAGCAAAGTAATACCATATTATCATAAAAAACTTTTAAGTGAAGATAGTAAAAATCAAATGTAAAAGTGCCCCATTTCACTCCCAATCATTACCTCAAAACTGCTCCAATTTCACACTTGGGGGTAACCACTGCTTAAATGTATTTTTTAAAAACTGAATAGAATGGTTACAGTTAGTGGGAATGTAAATTGGTAGAGCCACTATGGAGAACAGTATGGAAGTTCCTTAAAAACTAAAAATAGAGTTACCATATGATTTAGCAATCCCACTCTTGAGCAGATATCTGGAAAAGACAAACTCTCTAATTCAAAACTATTTACAATAGCAAGAGTCAGACACGACCAAGCAACTAAGACTTCTCACTTTTCATATATATACAGTATTGTTGTTGAGTTGCTAAGTCATGTCCTACTCTTGGCAACACCATGGCCTGCAGCCCTCCAGGCTCCTCTGTCCATGGGATTTCCCAGGCAAGAATACTTGAGTGGGTTGCTATTTCCTTCTCCAGGGTATCTTCCCAACCCAGGTATTGAACCCAGGTTTCCTGTATTGGCAGGATTCTTTACTGCTGAGCCACCATTACTCAGCCATTTAAAAAAAAAAAAAGAATGAAACATTGTCAATTTGCAGCAGCGTGAATGGAGCTAGAGATTATCATACTAAGTGAAATAAGTAGAAGGAGACAAACCCCATATGATATCACTTATATGTAGAATCTGAAAAGTAATACAAATGAATCTAGATACAAAACAGAAACAGACTCACAGACATAGAAAATACACTTAAGGTTACCAAAGGGGAAAGGGAATCAGGAAGGGATAAATTAGGGGTATGGAATGAACAGAGTCACACTACTATATATAAAATAGATAAGCACTGAAGAGTCACTATATAGCACAGGGAATTATATTCAATAACCTGTAATAACCTGTAGTGGAAAATAATCTGAAAAAATATATATACAACTGAATCACTTCGATGTATACCTGAAACATACAGTATTATAAATCTTACACTTAAATTTTTTTTAAAAAAGGAATGAAACAAAACAGAACAAATTTTCTTCAGATTTTTTTTTAAGGTAAGAAAAAATCTTTTAGAGATAGCAAATCAGCCTATATTCTGCCCCTTTTTAAATGAGCAGAAAGGGATAACACCAACACAAAACTGATTCAAAGTGAGGAAGAGGCTTACAAAGCAGGCAGCAAAAAGGTAAGAGACAAGGTTTAAAAAAACATTCTGAGAGAAAAGTGTACCCCTAGAGAGGAATTCAATTTGTTGGGGGGAAATTAAGAAGAGATTCAATTTTAGCAAGTTTTCAGAATCGAAACTTCCAGAGAGAAGTAGAGATAGAGTGTGGTTCACACACCATGGGAAATGGCTCACTCAGGAGGCTGTGGAGGGCTTCAGCAGAATAGTGACAGTCTCCCAGGGGTGCCCATGAAACAAAGCAGAGGGCTGGCCACGCTTGATGGTAGGATGCTTAATTTCAAGCCCTCGGGCACAACCCATTTGGCATAGAGGCAAAGGAACGCTGAGATGGACTGAAAACAGTTGGTAATAAGAATATACTAAGCAGATAATGGAAAGCTTGATGTGAGAGAAGGGGAACATTAATGACCCCAGTGGTACACTGCGGTTTTTTTTTTCTAAAACAGTTTAAGATAATGGTTATAATTAGTATGGTTAAGAAAATAAAGACCAAGGCTATTTATCAAGTAAGCAGAGGTGAAAATGTTTCTGATTTTGTTGGTGGCTATAACTGTTTGCAGGGCCTATTACTGATTTGTGACCAGACTTCTTGAAATTTCTTTTTTTCTTTCAAAAATAGCCACCATATTTTTGGATCATTGTTTTGGGATTAGAGTCTTAAAACCATCTTGCAATGAGAAACCGTTCAGAAAGTGAGATGCTGCACAAGCTTTCATGGGACAAATTATGGGCTTGAGCCCATTTAGGAAAGAGAGAAAAATCTTCCTTAAGGGGAAGTGAGAAGGAAAATGAGGAACAAAACTGTAAGAAAGAGGTAGGTTAGAAATGTTTATGCTCAGTAACTTTGTGTTATTGGTTTCTGAGTGTGGTGTGAAAAAAGTAATAGACGATGATTGAGTGGGAAGTGGTAAAATGGAGAGAAAAAGAATGAATCTTCCAAAATAGGGTTAAGCTATTTTTGTTACTATGGTTGTTAGATAGTTATTAGTCACTGAACTGGATTTTTTTTTTTTTAAGTATAGGAATTATGAAGTTAAAAGAATTGTTATGGGGATATATAACACTTGTTATTTTTTTAAGCTTCCTTTGTAGCACTTTATTTCTACTAGAGTGTGTTGATCATTAAGTTGAAATTTGGCTTTGAAAAGTTAGCAGCCAGTATTTCCCCTAATTATTCCATCGATGGAAGCTCAGTGTGGAGCCTAAAGATTAGAAGAGGACTTAAGTAAGCATTTCTTCAAGCAGGCAGACTGAAGCCAGTAAGTAGCAGAAAGAGTGTTTAATAGAAAGCGGTATAAATAAAGTAGCAAAACCGTTTCCACCTCCAGTCTTCGTACTCTTTTATACACGCTTATTGGTCATATGCTAAACAAACAAACAAACAAACAACACCTACCTGCATTTCAGTCTGTTGAATACCAAGAACCCCTGCCATGGTTAGAATTCCTTTGATTGTAAGAAACATTGCAGTCACACGCTAAAGCAGGAAAAAGACATTTGCTGATGCCCCTGGGAATCTGACTACCAGGCCAGGAACTGGGTTTGCAACTGACAACCAGAATTTTATAATGCAAATCAGTACAGGTCTAGCAATAAGTAAAATTGTGCTGAAACTGAACACAAAGGACTCTGATCCAAGTCTTGGACTCCATGACTAAGAAACCCATCTGAGCAAAGAAGCAGCCCAGCAGGAAGATGGCTCAAGATGAATGGCTTTATCCACATCCATGAGACAAGGCCCCCTTTGGATACCACAGGACTGAACTAGTTGGTACTCCTCTTAAAAGCTTCCATTCCCAAATGGAGAAATTCACAGTCTGTAAAGAAAATAATGGCTTGTGATTTATATTTTTGGGATCTTTAGAATATTTCCAGGAGGCAATTAAGTGTTCATCCTCTCACCAGGCTCATAAACTCTTGTTCTGGGTCTTAAGCTAGATTGCAGAAATTGGTTTTAATGTTTCTGATTTGATATCATGATCGTCTGTGAACACTACAAATTAGCCATGTCTGTGATGTAAAAAATAGTCTATTCGATAATTACTGGTTCTTCCAAGAGTCCATTAGTACCCACTTAAATCTGGGCTCATGCTCACCTGTAAAAAGAGGGTAAAAAAGTGGGTTTGAACTCTAAAGAATTTCACAGTTCAGTATAGGTAAACCAACTCAAGCTCTTTTCCATAAGCACCAGATCTAATTGCTGAGTTACAGGTATCATATTCCCAGTGGGGCTTACTGTGAATTCTTGGGATATCAACATCAAGAAAAATCATGTTCTGTTTCTAATTGTAGACAGAAGGAGGATAAACTACATTTCTTTGATGAGAAAATGGGGTTTTCCTTCAAAAGCTCATGGGGAAATTTTTGGCTTATATGATTTTGCTGCCATAACCACAGAGGTAGAACGTTCTTAAGTATAAGAAATCAATTTCTAGTTGTCAGACTCTGTACCAACCCAGGGGTCATTTTCTTTTTTGGCTAGTTTTGCTGTTAATGTTTATTTGCTAAGTCATATCCGATTCTTTTGCAACCCCATAGACTGTAGCCCACTAAGCTCCTCTGTCCATGGGAGTCTTCAGGCAAAAATACTGGAGTGGGTTGCCATTTCCTCCTGCAGGGGATCTTCCCGACCTAGGGATTGAACCTGTGCCTCCGCATTGCAGGTGGATTCCTTACTACTGAGCCACATGGGAAGCCCTGCCTTTGTCCACAGATAATGTTTCTCTCTCAAGCATCCTTTACTCAAATAAGTAACAGAAAAATCTCCATGGTAGCCTGAGGGGCATTCCTACACTTGAGTACAAGAGGAGTTTCCAAAAAGCAAATGAAGTTCTGGGATGGGAAGCTCAGTGAAAATCAAGTCAATTTTTTGTTTTTTTGGCAAGGAGGGGCCAGAAATAATGACTTTATTTGGAAAGCCAAATAAGATGGAGAAGATGGTAGACTAGCGTTCCAAAGAACCATCTTGCCCAGGTTTGGATGCTAGTTTTTTTAATAGAACAGAGAGGGGGAGGTGAGGAGGTCAAGTAAAAAAGATATAAGTTGTTGCAGAAAATCAAGTCAATCTTGATTAAAAATCACCACTTAAACAGCAGGACTCTAATATAGATAACTGCATGGAATTTCACTTCTGTTATAAGAAGCCATGTGGTTGTCTACTAAATATTTTGTTGCATTAAGTTCAACTCTGACTTTTGGTTTCTGGGACATTTTGAACTAGGCAGAAGCTGAAAGGAGGTAGCTTACAAGGAAATCATTTCCTTTTGCAGTATAAATAACCCAACGGGTGGTGTGTTGGCTTACGGCCATACCCACTTGTAAAGGTCTAAGCCAAGATATGCTCTTTCCTGGACTAAGATTTTTCCAAACCACATTTAGGAGCAACTATATCCTTCCCTTATTAAGGCTTGAGCTATAGAAGGAGGAATGGAAAAGTAGGAAGCTTGTCTGTCAACAGGGTCACAAAGGCGCTTGGTCAGCCATTCAGAGTTGAAAGGCCGCGGGACACCTGCATCAGGAGCTTCCTGCCTTACCTTGACGGTACAGGAGCCACGTACTTGGACAACACTGAATATGAATGGGCCATCCAGCCTTTCAGATTCCCTTGCAGGTCACATATCAGGCATCAGGTGATGCCAAAAATAGTTTTTCGAGGCAAAAATATTCACCCCACTTTTCAGTCTCTGGTGCTTAAAATACTAGCAGGGAAGATTTTTATCTCTGTGTTGAAGAACTGAGTTCATAAGTCATAGGTTTGGGATTGTGTCATTGTGTTAATGTGGCAAGGCACTTAACCTCTTTGAATCTCATGTCTTATCTATAAAACCTGATAAATATAAGTATTACATAATTTATCACTAAAAGGACTGAATTTTACAGTATGTAAAATTATTTTTAAAAAGTTTTTCTTTGTCAATGTATTAGGAGATTGATTATTTTCTATTTTATCATTTTATATAGATGACTGGCTATTTTAATTTGAACAGATTACCAGATGTTTCTGGTAACATTTCAACATGTTACCAGAAAAAAATCATGAAACTCAATTCTAAAGCCCCTGTTTTGACCAGCTCAAGAAAAATCATGAGAAAATATTTACAGATAATCTGTTGTATGTCAGATGTTCTGCTAAGGTAGCTGACTTTATTTATCAAGAAACTTAAACAATCCTGTTGGGTCTTTTTTCCATTTTTAGAGTAAAGAAAGTTAAGGCTCACAAAAGTCAAATAGGTTTCTAGCAGTGAGCTAATGTCCCTGTTCTCGTAAAATAAAGTGAATAATACATCTCAAGGCTTCACTAAGGATTATTCATTTAATAAAAGTGTCCTTCCAAAACAATCTGATAAAAAATGTCACCTTGAAGGTTGATGTGAAGATTAATCAGTTGCTTTCCAACTTTGAAAATTGGTATTTGTTAAAAATGCAGATTCTCAGAATTCCTTCAGAAGATAATGTGTATTAACTAAATTTGTAAATGTAAAGAGTTACATATAAATAATCACTCATCATCCTGGGCATTTGTGGAAGGGTTAACACTTCTAGTAGTTAATCAGCCTGTTACATATCAGGAAAAGGAGTGGGGTTAAAGAAATCCATGTTCATCGAGTATCTAGTATGGTCTAGGCCTATTAAATACTTTATGTTATTTATTTATATGAGGTGGATATTAGTATTCCCACTTTACAGATGAGGAAATTGAGGCTGAGAAGTGAAGAGTCTGGTTCACCATGAAACAGCAGGGTCTGTGAACCTACCTTACTTGCTTCCAAAGACCAGACACTAGACTAGAATCACATTATTGATAGATAAGGATCCTTTCTAAGAAACCATAAGCAGAGACAAGGCCTGCAGAAGAGGAAGGATACAAATGTGAGGTGCTCAAAATGTGGTTTCCAGGTCGGCAGCTTAGCATCACCCTGAGAACTTGTCAAAAGTGCAAACTCCTGGGCCCAGCCGTAGCCTTCTGGATCAGAAACTCTGGAAGTGGGCCCCAGAAACTTAGCTTTAACAGGTCCTGCAGGGGATTCTGATGCACTCTCACGTCTGACCACCTGTTTGATAGACCTGAGGCATTAAGTATGAGTGTGTGTCTGTGTGTGTTGGTGTTGTGGGGAAGACTCTGGGACGGTGGGGAGGAGGGGTGGCCTGAGGTAGGAGGTGCCCTGAGGAGGGGTAAGGTAACTGAAGCAGAGGCGGGCAGGCTGGCCACCCTCCCCTTCGCTCCCAACTTGCTGTCTTAGTCTCACTGTGAGGCCCCAGGTACACCACGTACCCCATTCCTCAGGATGAAATGGTGTCAGGAGAGTCTTCAATAAATCAAAGGATCTCCTGAAGATCTGAGCTAATCATTCATTCAGTTTATACAGGTGGCTAGAGATTTAGGGCAAGTTCAGCAGGAATATCTTCAACCGTATATCAGAAGGATCTCATGATGAATGGAAACAGAAAATGTGCATTAAAAACTGTTCCTCTTTTCTTTCACCCGACACCCCGAAAACACTACCTGGCCATCATTGGAACTGCCTTGCTCCTTTTCAAATTAAAAAGAAAATTCCCCTCAAAAATTTTGTTGAGATTTAAAACAGGAGAGAATAGAAATCAATAACTAAATAGCCAAAGGTTTAAAAGAGAATTAGAAAGTAAATATTCTTAAGAATGGAATGACTAAAATGCAATTTTTAACTGTGTTAGGTCATGGGCATCAATCAACCATAGGAACATAAAAAAACTTTAGAAAATTACTAAGTATAGTAGAAATGGATTCTTTCCATTAATTGCTTATTATTTTAAAAATATGAATTTTGCCACAGAGTCCAAAATTCTGTTCTGTACATCTGTGTCTCTTTTTCTGTTTTGCATATAGGGTTACTGTTACCATCTTTCTAAATTCCATATATATGCGTTAGTATACTGTATTGGTCTTTATCTTTCTGGCTTACTTCACTCTGTATTATGGGCTCCAGTGTCATCCATCTCATTAGAACTGACTCAAATGAATTCTTTTTAATGGCTGAGTAATATTCCATGGTGTATATGTACCACAGCTTCCTTATCCATTCGTCTGCTGATGGGCATCTAGGTTGCTTCCATGTCCTGGCTATTATAAACAGTGCTGTGATGAACATTGGGGTACATGTGTCTCTTTCAGATCTGGTTTCCTCAGTGTGTATGCCCAGAAGAAGGCGAGGGTGGGATGTTTTGAGAGAACAGCATCGAAACATGTATATTATCTAGGGTGAAACAGATCACCTGCCCAGGCTGGATGCATGGGACAAGTGCTCGGGCCTGGTGCACTGGGAAGATCCAGAGGAATCGGGTGGAGAGGGAGGTGGGAGGGGGGATCGGGATGGGGAATACATGTAAACCCATGGCTGATTCATGTCAATGTATGACAAAAACCACTACAATATTGTAAAGTAATTAGCCTCCAACAAATAAAAATAAATGGAAAAAATAAATAAATATCTGAAAAAAATATGAATTTTGAACAAGCAAATATACTTACACAGTTCAAAATTTAAAAGATTTGAAAGGGCACACATTGCTTCATTCTATTTAACTTTGTCATCTATCAGCGGTTTCTTGCTGTTAAAGACAGACAGGGACAAGGTGAACTGGTGCTTCTGATGAATACACTTGGGCTGGGTGGCCTAAGAAGAAGAGCTACCCTGTGCCTTCGCAGGCCCAGAAACAGCCCTTTATTTCACCAGGAGTTGTTCCAGCTCAGCAGGACTCTCAGACAAAATTTATAAGCGCCCATTTTAAACAAGAAGCAAGTGCCCATTTTTAAACAAGAAGCAACAGAACTGGACATGGAACAACGGACTGGTTCAAAATTGGGAAAGGTGTATGTCAAGGCTGTATATTGTCACCCTGCTTACTTAACTTATATAAAGTACATTGTGAGAAATGCCAGGCTGGATAAGGCACAAGCTGGAATCAAGATTGCTGGGAGCAATATCAATAACCTCAGATATGAAGATGATACCACCCTTATGGCAGAAAACGAAGAGGAACTAAAGAGCTTCTTGATGAAGGTGAAAGAGGACAGCGAAAAAGCTGGCCTGAAACTCAACATTCAAAAAACTAAGATCATGGCATTTGGTCCCATCACTTCATGGCAAATAGATGGGGAAACAATGGAAACAGTGAAAGACTATTTTCTTGGGCTCCAAAATCACTGCAGATGGTAACTAAAGTCATGAAATTAAAAGATGCTTGCTCCTTGGAAGAAAAGCTATTACAAACCTAGAGAGCATATTCAAAAGCAGAAATATTACTGTACCAATAAAGGTCTGTATAGTCAAAGCTATGGTTTTTCCAGTAGTCATTATGGATGTGAGAGTTGGACCATAAAGAAGGCTATGCACTGTGAAGAAAGCTGAGCGCAGAAGAATTGATGCTTTTGAACTGTGGTGTTGGAGAAGACTCTTGAGAGTCCCTTGGACTGCGAGGAGATCCAACCAGTCAATCCTAAAGGAAATCAGTCCTGAATATTCATTGGAAGGACTGATATTGAAGCGGAAACTCCAATACTTTGGCCACCTGATGCAAAGAACTGACTCATTGGAAAAGACCCTGATGCTGGGAAAGATTGAGGGCAGAAGGAGAAGGGGACGACGGAGGATGAGATGGTTGGATGGCATCACTGACTCGATGGACATGAGTTTGAGCAAACTCTGGGAGTTGGTGATGGACAGGGAAGCTTGGAGTTCTGCAGTCCATGGGGTTACAAAGAGTTGAACACGACAACAAATTTTAAACAAAACCTGAAAGAGTCAAGTGGGCTCCTGTTGTCTGATGAATTCCAACTCTTTTCTAGATAAATAAGAGGACATGGGAAACCAAATCACTCTCAGAGGGCTGTTGTTGCTGTTCAGTCACTAAGTCACGTCTGACTCTTTGGGACCCATGGACTGCAGCACACCAGGCTCCTCTGTCCTCCACTATCTCCCAGAGTTTCCTCAAATTCATGTCCCCTGAGTTGGTGATGCTGTCTAACCATCTCATTCTCTGCTGCCCCCTTCTCTTTTTGCCTTCAATCTTCCCCAGCATTAGAGAGTACTTGGTAAAAACACAGCTGGAGACATCAGGTGTTTGTATTATTGATTTTTGTTATTTAGCTACTCATAACTTCTGGTAGGGAAACTTTTACTTTTATAGTTGTCTGTATAGTTATTACTTATGCTTGTCATGTGCCAAGCACTTTACTCCTGTTACCACACTCAATTCTCACACAATGCTGTGTGGTCTTATCCTTATGTGACAGATAAAGAAACTGAGGCTTAGAATGTTAAACAACTTGCCCAAGGTCACACAAAACTCCTAAATAGTCCTCTCCACTCGCTTTTTCTGATCTTTAGGCAAATCCTTCAATTAACAGATTCACTCTCCTCACAGGCTAAAGAAACTTGGGGTGACAGTTCTCTTACTACATCCCAGTCCTAATAACACCCCCTCCTTTTTTGGCACCTGCTCACACATGTACCCAGGATCCCTGACTCCTTGGCTGGCAGAGATGCAGGTGTGAAGGGGCTCCCACCTGGTGCCCTCGTCTAAGAGTGAAAAAGACTTAATAACTAATTTTTACAATGCAGGATGTTTTCACAGAAACTAGGAGTATCAAACTTAAAGGGTGCAGGAAATGGTTATGATGGTTAACACTCACTGAGTGCTTACCATATGCCAGGAACTGGCCTAATTTATTTTACACTTATTTAATCATCTCAACAGTCCCCTGAGGGAGAGACTATTATTATGCCATCTTACTGAGGAGAAAACATTCACAGATCGGTTATGTAACTGGCCCCAATGACACATGGTTATAATGGAAGCTAAACATTACCGTGATGTGTTTTTTTAGTTCAATTCAGAGGACAACATACCCAAGTCTTGTGGCACCTTGCCAGGATGCTTAAGAGCTAACTGTGCTGTTACAGCTAATGCCTGATGATGTGGTAACTAGCGTAGTGTCTGTGAAGAAAGAATAATGTATGAAGGTGCCCTAAGAAACTGCCTTAATTTTTAACCACGTGGTCACATAAGCCTTGAGGGAGAGGCTGGGAAGAAGAGACTTGATGTGGTATAGATATGTCATTTTTCAAAACTGCTATGCATTCTATTTAGCATGCCTTGTGCCTGGCTTCACGTTTCACTCCCTGCTCTGGCCCCCCAGCCTTTCCACTGGGAAAAGCCCTGTTTTGCAGTTGTCCAAAGACTATACCTTCCAATCAGCCAGTCTGCTGCCCAGCGTGTAAAGTCACAAGGGAAACCAGTATGAATGACTCAGCTTGACCCATAACTGCCACTAGAAAAATAACCCACACCAAGACTCACAGGCTCTGATTTCCTGGTGTCTAAAGAGCAGTATCATCTCACTGATCCTAAAGGAATCCCCTCCCGAGAGGGGATTTCACAGAAGCTCCTAGATGTGCAAGATGAACAAGAACTCACTTGGCACATGGGTGGGACTTGTGGGGAAAGAGAACTCGGGGCATTTCAGAAGAGGGCTGGTCTGGACTGGAGTGTGGACTGGGAAGGGAAGATAGAAAAGGTCTCTCCTATGAGAAGTTTTATGATCTGTTCTTGGAGAGGGACTGAGGGGCAGGAGTTGGGGAAGGGAGTCAGGTGAGTAGCAGCCTCTTGCGATGGTTGTCATGCTCTCATTTTCCTCCTGGGAGAACGGACACCGAATCACAGCTGCTGTGGATGGGCTCCCAGCTGCCGCATCTGAATTCCATGGCCCTGTTCTTGACTACAGTGGATTGGTCCAGGGGACCCCTGACCTACATGCAGCCAATCAGATTTGTCTCTAGGAATTTGGGAGTCTGAACTGAGGAGCATAGATATGAGGATCCATGCTGTTGAGCTAGGGTGGTGGCCTGGAGCTGTTGCTCATGTGTATGACTGATCTGCTTTTTGGACCCAACCACCTTCAAGCTGATTGTTCAACTCCTACTGGGGTTTTCTGATTCACTCATTTGTTCAATCAAACATTCACTTACGTTTAAGTTATCTTGGGTTGATTTTTTTGATTTGGGATTGGAAGCACCTTCTGTAAGGTCATCAGAAAGCCAGCAAACACCTCTTCAGGCTTCAGTGCTGTCTGAAGGAAACCCATTTTCCTAAGTAAGACTGACAAGTTAGTTAGCTGCAAATTAAGGCTCCCTTGAAGTCTGAGACTACCTGAGAGTGGAAACCAAGAATAGTGGTCCCACCCTCCACTGCCAGGCTCTTAAATCATTTAAATTATATTTCAGGAGACAAGATTAAGGTCCAACTGTGCTGACTCCAGCCTGGGGTGACTGAGAAAGCTGATGATGGCTAAGATTTATAGAACATTCTACTGGCTGCTAAACCAGATTTATTACAACAGCATAGCTACAAAATATCTAGGACCCAGGAATGTGCATTTTAAATAAGCACTCTTATTAGGTTTTCTGTGTTTTTTTTAAAGACAGATTACACACACACACACACACACACACACACACACACACACACACACATCAGTTATCTTGGGTAATTCCAATTTTAAAAAAAAACATTTACTAACCATTAGTTCACTATATTAGATTTTTGGGGCTACCTAAACAAGTTACCGGAGAAGGCAATGGCAACCCACTCTAGTACTCTTGCCTGGAAAATCCCATGGGCAGAGGAGCCTGGTGGGCTGCAGTCCATGGGGTCGTGAAGAGTCGGACATGACTGAGCTGCTTCACTTTCACTTTTCACTTTCATGCATTGGAGAAGGAAATGGCAGCCCACTCCAGTGTTCTTGCCTGGAGAATCCCAGAGATGGCAGAGCCTGCTGGGCTGCCATCTATGGGGTCACACAGAGTCGGACATGAGTGAAGCGACTTAGCAGCAGCAGCAGCAGCAAACAAGTTACCACAAACCAGGTGGCATAAAATGACAGAAATGTATGCTCTCACTGTTCTGAAAGCTAGAAGTCCAAAATCCATATATTGGCAGGTCCATGCTTCCACTCAAGACTCCAGGGAAGAATCCTTTTTCTCTCTTCTGGCTTCTGGTGGTGGCCAGCAGTCCTTGGCTTGTGGCTGCATCACTCCAACCTCTGCCTCCACTGTTACACAACCTTCTCTCCTGAGTGTCTATACCTCTATTTCCCTTTTCTTAAAAAGACACCAGTCATTGGATTTGGACCCACTGTAACTGAGACTAATCTCAACTTGGTTACATCCATAAGGGCCATATTTCCAAATATTGTCACGTTTGTAGGCACTGGGAGCTGGAACTTGAACATATCTTCTTGGAGAAAACAATTCAATCCACCACACTTCTTGTTGAATATTTATTATATGTTGTTTCTATTTTTCTCCAAATGATAATGCTGCTGTGGACTTCTTTTGTGTAAATCTTTGATGTCACCTTCTCTGATGGTTTCTCTATGACAGATAACTAGAAGTAAGCGATGGGAAACAACATCACTCAAGTTTTTCTAATGTTGTGGAATTCATGCAAAACACTGACTACACAGGTTCTAGAAGTGGCTACAGAGCCATTGGGGGATGTGAGGGAGGATATCTGGAGTTTAAGAGTGGAGCCACTCTTGGCCTCTGTGAACATCCAATGGCATCTAAAACCAGGACAGGACTGTTGGGCAGGAGCTGGATCACCAGCAGTGGCTTTTAGAGGTGCTCCTCAAAGTAGAGAGGGGGACACATTCTCCCCTCTCCTCTCACACCCCAGCTCCTCGCTTGTGTGTCCATGACCAGGTGACTAGGGAGCTGGAAGCACATAAGCACATAAGCCCCCTGAAGTCAGAGAGACTGGGGGCAGGCAGACGAGCTAAGCTGAGAGCAGGTAGATCAAGATGGGAACAAACGTGTGGAATTTCAAGTGTTTGATGCGTTGCTAAATGCTTTCTAGAAAGTGGCTACCAATGTACACTCTCACAATAATAAATGAGGGCCCGTCTCATAAAGCTTTGGCTAGTTTTTTGAGTATTTAAATTTAATAAATAATATTTTCTCCTAATTTCCAAGGCAACACATATTCATTGTAAGAAATCTATAAAGCAGAAAAGCAAACAGAAAAAATATTAAAATCCCCTCTAACCCTATCACTCAGTGATAACCACTGTTAAGAAGTGCCTCATACACACTTCAATAAAATATTCTAGGAACTAAGTGGCCTTATGCATTAATTGCCCTATTACATGCAAAGTGAGAGGATATGTGAGAGGACATTCACATGAGTGTCCATTTTTTGGGAAGATTTTTCTGAACATTTGCTCTCCTGAATTCTTGAGTTTACCTCACTGTTAAAATATGCAGTATGACGCAACTTAAAAATCTAGCAAGGAATCCTACAGATTCTGCCTTCTGATCCTTGGCTTAGTGATTCTTCTTACTGAATAGCAAACATTCAGACCTTTCCTTCTCAACTTCCTATTCCCAAGTCCAGCCCAGTGTGGGGCTCATAGAAGGTCTCCTATTTATAAATGTGTATGTGTGTGTGTTTAAATGAAGAGAGAATGAGAACACCAGTACCTTCTTTAAAATTAACCCCATCAGCACAAACAGCCTTACACGAACTCAAAAATAAGATAGGGAATCATTTTCTCACAGAACAACCCAATATGGCTACTGCCTCTGGCCACACTCTTAGAAATGAAGGGGCTCCGTCTCAGGCTATGAAACACGCCACGGGTGCTGGAGTTTACTCTTCCTCGGCTGAGGCAGCTCCCCTAGGTTTCAAATCAGAAACCAGATTTCAGATCAAGCAGCCCATCAACACATTCAAGACTGAGACCAAAGATAAGGCAGCCTTAAGGAAACAGAAGCCTAGAGGCCCTGCAGAGAGAGAGGCAGCGGTGCTTATGTTCACTCACGGAGTGCCGAGGCAGACACAGCTGCCTGTCCCTGGCCTCCGGCCCTCGGCTCCCAGTCAGAGGCTCAGGCAAATCAGAGGCAGAGCCTGTCTTTACGTTCTCATTACTGGACTCCGCTTTGTGTTTGACTTCCCTGCGTTACTGAAGTGCTGACAGAAAGGCCCCACAGGCCCCATACAAGACGGACATTTTGCAACTTTGTTGAGCCCTTGAAATAATTTCCAGATACTTTTTCCCAAAGAGAGATGATGCTTTTTTTGTGTGTGTCATGTCAGCCGAGGCTGTGAGGGATGAAGGGAGGTGGGCGAGGGGTGCCTGCTAGTACGTTAGGTCTAAACCAGGTGTCTCGTGGAGGGCCCAGGGGAACACGGCTGGGCAGAAGGAACTAGAATCTGGACACAGGGGTTGCAGAAGTGTAGCTTTCCCAAAGTAGGGGTGGGGGAGCGAGGGCCATTGGTGCCTCGGACACCCTTGGCTCTTCTTGTACGGAGTTGTCATGGGGTTGCGCTCATCTTCCTTAAGCGGTCTAGGGCTAACTGCTGCCCAGAGTTACTTTTTCCTTCCTTCCATTTTTAAGCCAAACCGCTCAATGGGAAGCAATAGTGATGGATGCCTAGGCTAAGAGGCCCCAACACAGACCGGAAGTTCTGGGACACGTCCGAGCTGTGCTCCACCGCTGCGGCCCTCTTCATGCCAGCATCTCCACAGTGGACTGACTCCCGGGGGAGTGGTTACAGCCCCTCTCCCTTGCTCTGCCTCTCTCCAGCATCATTTCATCCTGCCACCTCAAAGATTTTTAAGAGTTAAGAAAATGTAAGAAGAGGTGTTTTTGTTTTTTTTTTTACCATAGAAGTCTTAGCCTATGCAATTCATTCCTTCCTCAAATACTCATTATTTATCTTATCTAAAACAAATTCAGGATATTGGAATGGGATATTCCAATATCCCATTTGGAAGAGTCAATATTAGCCCAACATCAGTATCTCTGTCATGTTCCATAGTCTCATTTTTTTTTGGTTTGCAACTGGACACTGGCTCCTTATAGGTGTGTCTCCAAAGATGTATGTGACTGTGTGTGTGTGTGTGTGTGTGTAGGGGACAGGAATGGCACCTGGTTATCCGTTCACACCAGTCACCCTCAGCATCAGTCCACTTCTTCTGCACACCATTATTGCTCACTGGCCACAGTTTCATCAGATCTCCACCTTCATTAGTGGTCTGGGTATAAAGCCAGCAGAGTCATTTGGCACCTAGCCTCTGTAGGCATCACACAGGTCCTACTGGTAGCCCCTGCCCACAAGGAAGCTGAGCCCTACCTCTCTCCTAGTATCCGGGAACCAATGACCCAAATAAGAAACACTTTTCTTTTTTATCTTCAAAACACAAAAGGCTTTCTTCATGCAATTCCTAGGCCTTTGAAAGTATATATATAAAAAGAACAAAACAGTGAGGTCTCTTTGGGGTTTTCTGGCAGCTTTCCTTCAGTGAGTGTGTGTCTGTGTGCACATGTAGCATCACATATGGAGTATCTGTTAACTGCTCCTTGGAGGTTAGAATACAGTGGTAACTGCCTATCCTTTATTAGTGGGAGAAGTGGGTAAAATTCCCTTTGTTTCTTTCCAAATGTCTAGAGGAAGGAAGAGAAAAATGACAAAGAGGCAACAATTAATATAAGAACTCATCCTGCTACATATTAATTCATCCTAGACTGAAAATCAGGTCACATCTGGATTCCAAAGCTGAAATAAATGTGCGTCAAAAGAAAAGAGTGGAGTGGTGGGGGAGGGGAACATTTATGTCAGTAGAACTGGCCTTCACAAGGGGCCGAGGCAGGGCCTCGCACATGCTCAGCACTCAAAGATTTAGATGCCTAGATTCTTTTTTTTTTTTTTTTAGATGCCTAGATTCTAACCAGTGGCAGCCATCACTGAGATGCAGCTTCCCTCCCACTTAAAAATCAATTTTATGATATTGCTTGTAAATGATGGCCTAGTCTCAGACCACTTGCACACAGTAGGAAAGGGCTTTCTCACTTTGGAAAAGATTTATTTCACCAGTTTCTTCCTTGCCTGAAAACAAAACATTCTAAATTTCATTCGTTAGCCTTTGTTTCACTGTTTTAGGAGTGATGTGGAAGCAGGCAGCACGGTCTGAACATCAAAAGTCACTGTCACACTCACACACCTGGCTCCCTGAGCTCCCGGTTTCCACAGCTGGAACTGCCTACTCCTCACTGCAGGCAGTCAGCGACCCAGGTGGAAGCAGCCTTGAACTTCACCCTCTGCCCTTCCCATCGAGCAGTAAGATGGTTGGCTCTGCTTCACCAATATACCCTAGTTCTAATAACTCATAATAAAAAGCAATGTTTGCAATGCTTAAATATGCCAGAGTCACTGGTCTAAGTGCTTTGTGTGTATGTTTGTGCATGTGCGTTTGTGTATTTATGTGAAAGATTTAATTCTCACAACCACCCTATGAGGTAAGTACTGTTTCCGCCCCCCCCCCCTCATTTTATAGATGAGGAAATTGAGATCACACAGCTGGTTACTGGCGGAACTTGGATTTAAACTCTGGCTTTGATCAGAGTTATAGCCAGACATGGCTATGATCAGTGCTATGATTGCATTCATCAACCCTTTTGGCACATATAGACTTTGAGCCAAAGACTTCCAAATATTTTCCAAATAAACTGTTCTCAGACCCATAATTTCCCCATTTTATGCTTATATAATTTTTTTCTACCTTAACACAAAGCTGTACAGTTATTCTTGTTAACTTTCACCTGGCTTGCTTTTATATTTTTCCAGACAACGGAATTTTTCTTATTGAAATAAGTCTATTTTTCTCATTACGAAATAAATACTTGTTCATTACCAAAAATGTCATGAAATACAGATAATCAAAAAAGAACATTAAAACTTTTATTGATGCTATTCAATGAGAGCTAATCATTATGAATACCTTGGTGTTCATCTTTCCAGGCTCTTAATAAACATCTTTCCAAATTATCCATAAATAAACTTCTGTACATAAATGACTCCTAGAGATCATTTTATATTTAGCATTTCTCCTAGCTCTGAGTCAGCCACAAAGTGGCTTCTGTGTTTTGGTACAAGTTGTCAAAAAATATTGTATAAGATAGACAAGAACAGGCTGCTGCAGCACAGCCCAAGATCCTGCCCTCCAGAAGGCAGAATTCAAAATCAATTAGATAGTAGTTTTCAACCAGTTAGAAATCCATGTATTAGTACTTTTAATCCAGTTTTCCATCTTATTCTGATGCACCTAAGTTGTAAGAGTCACTATATAGTGATGTGATGTGATCTAAGTTTTGTAACCAAATAACCAGGCTTCATATTAAGTTGACTATTTGTAGATTCCAAATCCTAATATTATTTTACTATTCCACTCTTTTCAGGCACCTTTTCCATTCCATTTCCAATTTTCAGTCACCTTTTTTATTCTTCTTGATTTTCCCAAAATCACTGGCTATAATTTTGCAGTTACTTTGGTTAGTTCTCTCAGCCCCTTGGGATAGAATTCATTCAGGTCTGGAGACGACAGTCTCTCACAGAGAGACATCTTGTTACCTAGCCTGGCCCCTATCTTGGATGTTGATGACCTCTTAACCATATTTATTCCACTCTGTCATGTTTCACTTTTATAGGGAAGATGGAAGTAAAGTAAGAGTAGTGAAGAAGTTGTTTCGCTCCTGTCATCCACTGGCCTTAGGATACCAGCCTCAGTACACAATCCTGGTCATTTGTATTCTCGTCATATTCAACAAAAGACCATTTTGATGACTCCAGATTATTCTGAAAGTTTTGATTCCTTTGTTTCCTTGGCTTTAGCCTTCCAGCTACAGTTTTTACTCTTTTACACCAGTCTTTCTTTTCCCCTTAGTAACGCACTGTTCTCTGATCTGTGTGTGTGTTCTTTTACAATCTAATTTCACTGAAGTGGCCCATTTGCTTTTCCCTCACACCAAGATAATTTTTTAAAATCGCTTTTTTAGATTTATTTTTTATCGTCTTAAGCCACTTGCCCCTTAATAGGCTCTAGCTATACCAACATGTCTATCTCTTCTTTGGGTTTCTGAAACATCAGATAGATGCCTCATTTATGCCCTCTGTTTTCCTCTGCACTATCACAAGGATGCCATAAAATATAATAATCAATAAAGAGTGTAGGGATGTCATATTCAATGTGTAGTGATGTCATATTCAATGGGGTAGCCATGAGACAGACTATGGCTGAGTTAAACAACAATGGAATTTGTTGGGAAGATTATCAGGAAACTCAGACTAATGAGAAGATTTGGAACCAGGCTCTGAAACTGTAAGAACCAGGATGTCTCCAGAAGTTCACTTAGTGAAAATTATTCTCTCCATATGTCAATTCACTTAAAATTAAAAGTCTTAGGAGAGACAGTGTACCTGATTGGCCTAGCTAGGTCTGATAGTTGTCCCTTGGCTAGGGCAAGGCAGGAAATGCTGACTGACATGCCCCTCAAAACTGCATGAAATGGAGGGAAGGAATCACTCCTCAGGGGCTTGGGGTGCAATTACGTATGGCGGGGGGGCGGTGAATGGACTGCTGAAGAATAACAAATGTCCACTATCTATTGTCTCCCAAGGGTCACCTCACTTCCACTTTACCAATAGGATCTAGCTTTTTTCTCAAAGTTAAGCATTGATCATCCATCTGCTTCTGAAAAGAGATGTTGTTACCAAGGAGCATTAAGAATTTATGAAATGCTCTGTTTTGAGCAGGGAGAGACTTCCCACAGGTATCTGAATAGTGGAAGGAAGTCCTAGGAATACCAAAATCTCTGCCAG
The DNA here is from genome assembly GCF_910594005.1 of Cervus elaphus. Taxonomy (NCBI): domain Eukaryota; kingdom Metazoa; phylum Chordata; class Mammalia; order Artiodactyla; family Cervidae; genus Cervus; species Cervus elaphus. Next base: position 12,564,145 of record NC_057839.1, on the reverse strand, counting down.
TTTTAATAATGTCTCTGAGATTCTATTTACCTTGCACTCCCAAAACTTCTAGAAAAGAGGACCAATACACAGATGCATTTACCTCATATTAAAATACTGAATTACTGTAACAACCATATTTTGGGCTTATTATTAGATATTGGAAAATCACAAATGAGGTTCTTCAATCTTTCCCATTATTTCCTCCTGAAAATTACTGATCGTCCTTTAATAACCTTAATAACCCCTTTCACCTGGAGGCTGATTACAGATCTCCTGATAACTCTGCTTCCTCTTTCTTCCATTCCTGTACCTTTCATAATATTTGATGTTACTTTTTTTCTCAGACTTCTTTTCCTCCATCATTGTTTCAGGAACATTATTTATGATCAGCCTATTAAATGTGTTCCTTCCCGACTTTGTAAGTGGCCCTCAGCTTTCGCGAGGAACTTATGCCAGTCACGTGGGACTTCCCTGAGGGCTCAGCGGTGAAGAATCCGCCTGCAATGCAGGAGCTGCAGGAGACGTGGGCTTGATCCCTGGGCTGGGAAGATCCCCTGGAGGAGGGCATGGCAGCCCACTCCAGGATTCCTGGAGAATCCCGTGGACAGAGGAGCCTGGCAGGCTGCAGTCTGTGGGGTTGCCAAGAGTCAGACACTACTGAAGCAGCTGAGCACATATGCCTGTCATGTCACTAGCCATTCACTTCTCATGACCACCTTTCTTTAAAGAAAGAATATTCAGTGTGAAGGAATACAAAATATTATGATGCTTATTTCTTCTCAGTTTCCTGCCTAAACTCCTGTCTAGGTATGTAGATTTCTTCAAATTTTATCATTTGCTCCAATGTGACAGGTGACTTACAGCAGGCTTTCCTTTAGAAACACTCTCCAAACAGATGACTCAGTTCTAGACTGACCAGGACAGGTGAGCTATAGTCATCTCCTTGTCCCTCACCATGGAAAAGCTCCCCAAGACATCTTCACCTGGAAAATCATTGAGCACAGATACCGGAGGAGTCAGCAACTCTCAGAATCAGAATCTTGATTCAGAGAAAAAAATCTTAGAAGATGATGATGGTGGGTGGAAGAATGAGACTAAGGGAGTTAAAGGGGTAACAGAATACAGCAAAGTTTCTTGATAAGTTTTTCTTGTATCATCCTGGAGTTCTCCCCTGCCTAACAATTCAGAATGACAGTAGAACTGGGGGATTATTTTTTAAAACTTCATACTTCCAGGGACTGTATTTGAAACTGAGGCAGGGCATACAAATAGTCTAAATGTCAAACGCAGGTGTCATCAAGCCCAGGAAGGCTTGGACTTTAGAGGAGAAGCTGGTGACCGGAGAAACCACAGCAGCCCAGTCAGGCTGAGAGCCCCGTGAGGACTCTACGTTGGAGCCTATCACCAGGATGCCCTTTTACTTTCATAGACACACTAATCTGGAAATTTGAAATTTGTCCACGACTCAGTTTCCTTTCCTTTTAACCATCTTTAATGAAGTCACAAGACCTGAAAATGGCTGAACAGCCAGCCACGGATGGATCCTAGGCTCTGGCACTTACTAGGCAAAGTAGCTTTCTGGGGGTACTTAGATGTGAAGGAAGTTGACAGTGAAACACATTTGTCTAAAAGAATGCTAAGCATCAAATGGGGAATGTCCAGTTCATGCTCCAGGGATTCAGGAACTGCACAAGAAGAGAGGAGGAAAAGCAGGACTCAGGAAAGACCATTTTGTTCTGAGTGGGGCTAGGAGACCGGCGCTCTTTGTATGACTGACCCTCTGGAGCTTGGGCGGGGCAGCTTGTCTTAAAGGTACTGGGCAGACTCAGTAAGAACCACTGTTTCCAAAGAAAGAAACACCATTCATTTTCTTAATCTAGAGCCAAGTAAAAATCAAGAGGCTTTCTCCTAGAATGCCGACCAGTCCGCTGATCCCCTGATCCGTAGAAGCTGAAACATCACAGGCGTGGTTTGTCGCAGTGTGACCAAGCCAGCAGCTGCTCCTGAGCAGCGCAGGAGTCTCAGGGTGCAGACATTGTTGGGAGAGGGGGCTAGGAGGGCGAACGGAAGCCAGACTGCGTTAGAGTGCATGTTTATTTGGGGTCAGCTCTTAAGTGAGGGAAATGAGGACTGCTGGCTACAGAGAGGCGCAGTCCTCAAACCGCCTCTCCACACTGCTTCCTTTCATAATTAAATTAGCTTGCCTTATAACGATAAAGGCACATGAAAGATGCAGAAAACTGTGGAAAAGATGTTCACAGGGAGCAATGAGTGGTAGAGAATAGGACACACAAAGACGCTGCCTGACCCCAATAATTTAACTAACCAATGATTGTAAGGGAATATAGTTTAGATTTTCAGTCTATATTTCCATTTTCCCTCATGCAAATGGGAACATAATCAAGAAAATGGTGAAGGAAAAAGATATCATAAGAATGAGATTGTTTTACCATATCAAGGAAAAGGGAGAGAAAGCATGAATGAGTTAGTCTGAAAGGGATGTTGGGTAAATAATGAGCACGTACTCTCCAAGATGTCAGCATATGCATACTGTAAGCAAACAGGCTGCAGCCACAGGCGGGGGGGGGGGGGGGGGGGGGGGGACATTGGCCTGGGAGTAGAATTTCTTCCTCAGGAGGTCTTTAGAACAGAAGAGATGCTGTTGTAACATGGCTGCGGCTTAGCTGTGGTCCCCACCTCTCACTGCCTCAGGCACTGTAAGCTAGTCACCTCAACCAAACACATGCAGCACCCGTCATCAGTCTCTGCCTGAATTCCTCACCTACATGGTAACAGTGCTTATCCTTGGTTTGAGCTGCTAAGTTTGGGGGTGATTCACACAGAGAACGAAGAAAAAAACGAACCGGAGGGGCAGGAGGGAGGGAGCTGGATTCGGGCAGCAGGACAGCTGAGCTGTGAGCGCCTCAGTCACCTCAGCACTTCTCAAGTGCCATGACCCTTTAGAATCACAAGTATTCTTCTTTTAAACTATAGCGATTTTATTTTTTCACCCTATTGGAGATCATTCTGTATCAATACATAAACGGCTTCCTAATTCTTTTCCACAGCTATAAAGCATTTCACTTTGTGGAAATAGGTATCATCATTTATTTAGGCAATCCCCTATCTGTAGGCATTTAGAGTGTTCTGATATTTCAAAACATTCTTCACAGTACCTATGTACATGGTCCTTCTCCTACATGAGCACAGGTCAAAGCGCAGAGCAAAAGCCTAGAACTGGGATTGCGGATACTCATGTTTCAAACTCACTCTCCAGCCCTGATCTGTAGGGAGCTGTGGCCTGGGAACTGCCTGAAGACCCCAGTGTACCCATCACACAAGGGGCATTTCATGTGAGCTCAAAGCAAATGCGTGAGAACCTTAGGGGTGCCTCTGACAAAGACATTAACATAGAACTGCCTCAGCGAGTCCTCACCTGTGTCCTGCACCGACCTTCAGGTCGGTACATAGTTCTCCAACACCTTCCGTGCTAGGACACTGTGAGAGGGCTCAAAGAAGGAAAAGACTTCAGGAGGTGAAGATCAAGTCTGCCCGCTCACTGTGGGATCCACAAGAACTGAGTCCAGTCAGAGGGTTTTCTCCCTCAGGGAGACAGCTCCAGTCACCAGGGAAGAGACCGCCTGAAAGGCGCTGAGGATGGGAACACACTCTCTGGGGGGGGTCTTTCCCTCCCCGCCTCACCCCCCTCTCTCTTTCTCTCTCTCTCACACATTTTATGATAAAGTAAAATTATACCATTATGGACAGAATGACTTGTGTTTCCCGTTACCTGCATATAATTCTTTGCTCTGGAGTGGGTGTTTCCTTTTGTTTCGATAAAATGCACAAATGTATTTCTATACATCTAGTATTTCAGTGGCTTTCAAACTACTTTGACGATGACCAATAGTAACAAAAACATTTATGATGCAATCCATCCACCTGTGTCTATCTAAAAAAAAAAAAAGCTCACCCAAAGCGTTTTGCTTTATTGTGCGTAAAATTCCTGGATATTTTCTATTCTAGTCTATTCCATTTTATAAAAATGCTGGCCTCAACCCACTTCATTTTATGACTCACTCATGGGTCAAGATCTGTAGTTTGAAAAACACAGCATACCAGAGGTTTAAGGTAAAATCCAGGTGTTTGTCTTGTGTAATAAGAACCTTAAAAGCCTGTGCTATCTGCTTGCTAAATTGTTCTTCCTTTAAAAGTTAAAAGTCATCCTCGTTAAATGTACCGGAAGCAACATAAATCTGACTTTCTCAGAAGCTGGCATTAATGTGCTGTAGTTTGGTGCTGGTGCTGGGAATATCAGTAAGTGCACCGGGCTCTGTCATTCTGCTTGATGGGCTGTCACAGTTGGGGAGGTACTTCCCTCTTTGATGCCTTTGGTGCAGCCCAAATGAAGAGAATGCAAATACTAGTCAGCCTGGGCCAAGAATCTGTCTCCCTGTAGCTGACTGTTCTCCATGGCAGAGAGAGGTGTGTGTGTGTGTCTGAAACTGACAAGAGTGATTTCTTACAGGGGAAGCAAGGGGCGTGGGGTACAATGAGAACCAAGGAAAGGGGTGCAGGTGTGGGAGAGCTCTCCCTAACCGTGTGCCGTCACCCCCAAGGCAGCATCATGTTTGTGTGCAGGTCTGCTCAGGCGGAGCGGGGAGAGACACCACATGGTCTGTAAGTCACCTGTGGGTCTGGCCCGGCACATCCCCTTGTGCTCACTGGGGTAAGTGTAATAGGAGTTAACCTGTACTGTGAAAGTGAAAGTTGCTCAGTCGTGTCCGACTCTTTGCAACCCCATGGACTATACAGTCCATGGAATTCTCCAGGCCAGAATATTAGAGTGGGTAGCCTTTCCCTTCTCCAGGGGAATCTTCCCAACCCAGGGATTGAACCCAGGTCTCCTGCATTGCAGGTGGATTCTTTACCAGCTGAGCCACCAGGGAAGCCCAAGAATACTGGAGAGGGTAGCTTACACCGAGAGCTTATTAAACCTGTAATGAGTGCTTATTAAATCTCATGATTCTATGAGGCAGATGCAATGTGATTCTTAATTTTGCAGATGAGAAAACTGAAGCTCAAAGAGGGAAAATCACTTCCTCCAGGTTCCATCCCTGTGTAAGATGGAACCAGGACCAGATCCTAGGTCTGTTCAAGCCCAGAGCCTGTGCTTATCACCACTGATACGCAACATCTCTATGTAGCCGATAGGAAGCTGGCTCAGAAAGGTTAAGCAGTCTGTCCAAGGTCACACAGCTGACAGGTGGCTCAGTCAGATTATGCCTTGATACCATGATCTTTCACTAAAACCAGGCAGCACTGCTGCATCGGAAGCCCACAGTGACCTGGAATGATCTAAGGGGAAATACAGCTCTTCCCGGAATGCAAGTGTGAATGTGGCTGGGTGGAACAATTCCAGGGCTGCTACTGAGAAACACAGACTCCTCTGTTGCTTCTCCATAAGATGGCTGGGGGCTGGGGAGGGGCAAGTCTCAGCTGAGTCTTCGGACAAACAATAGAGCAAGCTCGTAGACATTTCTGAGCTCCCTAAGTGTCAAACCTAAAGTTGTGAGGGCTTTGAAATTTTCTTAATTCAATCTAAAGCTTTGACTTAAAAGTCCTTAAACTAGGCCCCTTATGAGAGGCCAGGAGAAATGTTATACTTCATTGCTTAGATAAACAGAAGCAGATCACTGGAGGGCAGGAACCGTGCTGCACGGTTCTTAGACAACTTAGCACTCAAGTCTTTCTTTACAGTTAGCTTTTAAAGCCCCAGAGAAGGAATCTCTAATGCCAGGGAAGACATTTAAACTGTGGGGGAGGGAGAGGTGTCTAGACAGGCCACCTCGACCAATTCCACTGAAGGCATCTGAGCATTTGTTGCTAGTGTTGCTAGTGTTATACATAGTTAATGTACATGAGGGCTTCCCAGATGACTCAGCAGTGAAGAATCCACCTGCCAATGCAGGAGATGCAAGAGACTCGGGTTCGATCCCTGGATTGGGCAGATCCCCTGGAATAGGAAATGGCAACCTGCTCCAGTATTCTTGCCTGGAAAATTCCATGGACAAAGGAGCCTGGTGGGCTACAGTCCAAGGGTCACAACGAGTCAGACACCACTGAGCAAATGAGCACACACACAGCACACAATTTATATGAGCAGAATTACAGAATCATCACCTCAATAGGAACTTAGTGATTCTGCTTACAATCTGATAACTTGCTATATAACTGTTGATTGTTGTTTATTAGAACATGCATATCAATGGCCTTTTTATATTATGGCCTCTTGAGGTCATTGTGTGATGCTCATTCTGTATCTCCAGACCCTCCCAGTACAGGGCCTGTCACATATCAGATGCTCAATAAATTTTCACTTAACAAGTAAATGAAGTCGCTGATGCCCTTTTTTAAATTTTCAAATGGGAAAATAATGATTGGCTATACTACTGACAGATTTTTCATTTTAAGAGTAAGTATCAGGGTTTTGCAGATGACACCACCCTTATGGCAGAAAGTGAAGAGGAACTAAAAAGCCTCTTGATGAAAGTGAAAGAGGAGAGTGAAAAAGTTGGCTTAAAGACAACATTCAGAAAACTAAGATCATGGCATCTGGTCCCATCATTTCATGGGAAATAGATGGAGAAACAGTGGAAACAGTGGCTAACTTTATTTTGGGGGGCTCCAAAATCACTGCAGATGGTGATTACAGTCATGAAATTAAAAGATGCTCACTCCTTAGAAGGAAAGTTATGACCAACCTAGACAGCATATTAAAAAGCAGACACATTACTTTGCCAACAAAGGTCCATCTAGTCAAGGCTATGGTTTTTCCAGTGGTCATGTATGGATGTGAGAGTTGGACTGTGAAGAAAGCTGAGTGCCGAAAAATTGATGCTTTTGACCTGTGGTGTTGGAGAAGACTCTTGAGAGTCCCTTGGACTGCAAGGAGATCCAACCGGTCCATCCTAACGGAGATCAGTCCTGGGTGTTCATTGGAAGGACTGATGCTGAAGCTGAAACTCCAATACTTTGGCCACCTCTTGTGAAGAGTTGACTCATTGGAAAAGACGCTGATGCTGGGAGGGATTGGGGGCAGAAGGAGAAGGGGACGACAGAGGATGAGATGGCTGGATGGCATCACCAACTTGATGGACAGGAGTTTGAGTAAACTCTGGGAGTTGGTGATGGACAGGGAGGCCTGGCGTGCTGCAATTCATGGGGTCACAAAGAGTCGGACACGACTGAGCGACTGAGCTGAACTGAACTGAACTGATTAGGGTTTTGATGAATGGATACTGTCCCCCTCCTCATTTTACAGACTAAGTATAGACTTCAATCACTAGATAACTCATAATTGTACTAAACTACCCACCCATGTTCTTTCTCTCTAAACAAAGTCTCATAGAATGTTTTTGTTAATTTTTTTAAAAAAAGTTTTTAGCTTAAAATTGTAAGCTTGGACAAGGAGATAGTTCCCAGCAACTTGGATCCTGATTGGATATGTATTCTACTGTTTCTGACTGTGTGCGTGCCACTGCCCTCCATGCGTGTGTGCATGCGTGCATGCTAAATCACTTCAGTCGTGTTCAACTCTTTGGGACCCCATGGACTGTAGCCAACCAGGCTCCTCTGTCCATGGGATTCTCCAGGCAAGCCCCGCCCAAATGGAAGGGGCAGCTCTACCCACTAGCTACAGACAAGTCCCAGCAAAGACTAACCCCAATCTTTCTGGTACAAGTTTTACAAGGGCAAACCCGAGTTACAGCCAGTTTGCTATAGTTATTAGCTCATCTGGTAATTCAGGGTCAAGGGAAAATAGGATCAGGGAACAAAAAAAAAAGATGGAGTAGTAAGACGGAATAGAGTAACTGAGAGAAAGACTTCTTTTCAAAACCCAAGTAGTGTATTTGTCCTTTGAAGGACAGGAGATACCCCAAAACAGCAAGACAACAAGAATAAATCCCACATAAAATCACTGGGGCATCTATTTTCTTTTTACAAGAAAAAGCTCTAGTCCATCTTTTCTATTTTTATATTCACAAGAAAAAACAAGTAGATTATAAAATAAAATATGGATCTCAGCATTAACAAATGAACAGATAAAGGAATCTGAACTTTTAACTAAAAAATTATTATCACAATGAGATATCATTTCACCCCCATTAGGTTGGCTTTTATCCAAAAAATGGAAAATTAGAAGTGTTGGAGAGGCTGTGGAGAAACTGGACCCTTTGTGCACTGCTAATGGGAATGTAAAATGGTGCAGCCACTGTGGAAAAGAGTCGGGCAGTTCTTTCAAAAGTTATACATAGAATTAGCAAAAGACCCAGCAATTCCACTCTTAGGTACACATCAAAACGAATTAAAAGTAGGACTGATATAGTTATTTCTACACTAGTGTTCACAGCAGCATAATTCTCAACAGCCAAAAAGTGGCAACAATCCCAAGTTCATTACAAATGAATAGATAAAAAAAACATTTATCATATAATTCAGTTTTAGAAGGGAATGAAAATTTGATACATGCTTCAACATGGATGCACTTTGAAAACATTAAGTAAAATAAGACAAACACAAAGGACAAATATAAATAGGATTACACTTATATGAAGTTATCCAGAGTAGCGAAATTTGTAGAGCCAGAAAAAAGAATATAGGTTACCAGAGGTGAAGGAGAGCAGACAGTTATTGTTTAGTGGGTACAAAGTTTCTGTTTGGGATGATGGAAAGGTTTTGGAAAAGAATAGTGGTGAGGTTGTGCGACATTAAGGATGTACTTAATACTACTAAATTGCATACCTAAAAATGGTTAAAATGGCCATTTTTAGGCTACACATATATTACCACAATAAAAAAGAATATATTGTGTGACCCGTGACTATATTAGTTATCTTCACCTTACTATACAAACGTCACCACTAAGCTGCTGCCACCTCCCTCAGAATAGGCGTCTGACAGCACAGACAGGGAAATGGGATCCGCTGATGCTCACTGGCTGCTTGGCTGGCCAAGAATAGCTTTCCTACCCCAGGAACTGGGGAGAAATCGAAGCTGCCCCTTGGCTTCTAATCCACTGCAATAGCTCTTGCACTACCCAGGGCTGTGGAGAGGGGGAGAGACTGTGCTCGTGGCCGCTCCCCCCGACTCCTCCCTAGAGGGCAAAGGTTTGGGTGGGCATCTGGCTCCACTGCTGGGCCACCCACCCCTGTTAGGTCTTCTGCCCAGAGCTGGGGAGATGGGAACTGCCACTTAGCTGTCAAGCCCATGGCGACAACATGGATCTCAGCAGGAGGGGTAGGTGCAGCCATGCCTTCCACTGTTCCTACTGAGTTTCTGCAGATTTTGTTGAATAGACATTTCTTTTTTTTCTCTCTCTCTCTCTTTAAAAATGCTTTGCCTGCACCGTGCGGCGTGTGGGATCTTAGTTTCCTGACCAGGACTGAATTCGCACCCCATGCCAGGGAAGTTCAGGGTCTTAACCACTGGACTGCTAGGGAAGTCTACGACATATCTTAAATTGTAAGATTTTTGGTTAATTTCCGGAGTTTTTTGAATGGTTACTTTTGCTTATTTTTACCAGTTGAATAAATGTCTCTCTAGGAGTGAGGTTTCACTGGGATCGTCACACTGCTATCCTGGGAGCCCCTTCCTACTCCACGGAGTTTTAAGCATAATGGAAAGATGCATATTTTTGAATAGTAGCATTTTGTACAGATCCCCTTGAAGGATCTTCCTGGTAAGTTCAGGTGTTAATTTTATACCCTTCTTACAGTAGTCCAAGGAGAAGCAGAGATGGTGGCCACATGCAGTCTTGAAAGTGAAAGTGAAGTCACTCAGTCGTGTCCAACTCTTTGCGACCCCATGGGCTGTAGCCTACCAGGCTCCTCCCTCCATGGGATTCTCCAGGCAAGAATACTGGAGTGGGTTGCCATTTCCTTCTCCAGGGGATCTTCCCGGCCCAGGGATCGAACCCAGATCTCCCACATTGCAGGCAGACGCTTTACCCTCTGAGCCACCAAGGAAGCCCACACACAGTCTTAAGTCTGTCTAGAAACCTGCTGGAGGTGGTGCAGGGGTAGCCAAGCCCTTGGCTCAGAGAGCGAACAGCCTGAATAAGGAGAAGTGTTTGATCAGATAAGCCTGGGATCAAAGGTGTAGTGTCCCTGCAGGAAGGTAAAAGGATTAGCATCACTGAGGCACACACAGCTTTTGGAAATACAAGTCCTTTGTAATCCACAAAATCACTTGTGTTCTTCCAATAGGTACTCAGAGTGACTTCTTGCTTGCAGTGCTTGCTTCCCAGATGCATCGTCATATTTGGTGAACGTTTATCGAATGTCCCTGGGAGGGTGACATTGTCAATTAAGGCTCTGAATAATCTTGTTTTGCTTTTTCTTCCTGTAAAGATGTGGTTATTGCTGGGGATTTCATATTTCTTTTATTTTCAGGTGGTTTTTAAGGAGTGAGAAGAGGTAGATGACTCAAGCTTCAGTATATCCAGTTTTGCAAAACCACAGCTGACGATATTAAATATTACCCTGACTTGGATAATCTGCCACTCTAAGTGAAGCTGTTTTCCTCACCAGGCTTGCTACAGGTTGGAAGGGAAAACTGCCCTTCAACAATGCAAATGCACAGCCATTGTGTCTGCAAGTCCAGAATGATTGATAAGTTTTACCTCATCTATTCCCTCATCTGACACAGGCTGGAGACCAGTTTCATTATGACTACTTTCTAGAAGAAGAAACAAAATCATTTGGCAGCATGCTCAAAGTGATGAATTGTGAAAATGAATGAAATATCCTTGTAACCTCTTTGGATGTCTCTTAATGTATGTCTCCATTTTCCTTCCAAAGGCCATTTGTTTGTTAAGATCTTCCCAGGGAAGAGACTTGCAATGCATACTTCAAACATCAATTTGAAATGATTCTTCAGGTGCAATGCCAGCAACTTTCATACCCCTCCTTCACATGGCCTCTGTGATCTCTGGCATGTCCTTCTCAGCACCCTCCCCTTTTCCCCCTCCCTGCCCAAGTGCATTCTGAATAACAAGGACTTCTGGCTGGACTTACTGTTTGGGTCAAGTTCAGAGAGTGTTCTTGTGTTTCTTTCATCATCTAATAAAGATGGGAGGCGGAGGTCAGGGGAAGCACGTCTTGGAGATGAAGGGCAAATTGAGATCTTTGATTCAAAGAGTGTGACTCCATCACTTTCTCTTGCACAGAAATTGTATTCATCCCACACTTCCTACTGCAAATCACTCTGGTACGACGTGACAATGCAGCAGACACAAGGACGTTTCCCACATCGCACTACAAACACAGACACCCTCTCCGGGGAAGCTAAGAGAAACTCTTGGGCTTCCACTTCCCCTCCATTTGTTTTGAAGGATCAAGAGAACACAGTTCCATTTTCAACAAAAATGAAAAAGGAAAATCATGAAAAGAGCCAGACTCCTTTTTTTCTCTCTTAATATATTGTTGCATCCAGGGAAGAGGAAACAGTGAGCGCCACTGATACGGGGTCCCCGGGGACCCTATAAGGGTCACTCCCCAGCTCTCAAATGAGCTCGTCTTCCTCCGCTTGCAGAGCAAGTTCAGAATGGGACTGGAAGTTACTCTTGGCTCAGGTCTGCTATGCAGAAAATGAAGTGCCCCGGTGCTTCAGGGAACCAGGCCGTCTTCCCACCTGGGTTTTTCCAGGGAGGACAGTTTTAGCTTTAAAGCTTTGGAGGTTTGGAGTAAGGAGATTTGAAAAGCCCTGAGCTGAGTTCCTGCCAGCCTCCACAGGCCTGTAAGCACTGTGTGTTCCTTAAGGGCAGGGACAGTCTCCTGCTACAGGTTTTTGTTTTTTATTTCTTCTTAAGGTGCTTTCTGTGGTGCCATGGACCAATTCACTTTGGGACTTAAAATGTGACAACATCTTATTTATTCTGTATTGTTGCAAAGTAATGTGTGCACTGGATAAAATTTTCCAGACAACTGGACTGTCATCCTTTGAGAATTGAATAGTTTAAAATGAAAATGTATTTGGAGTGCATTTAGTTGATAAATACGGTAGTGATGATGAACTGTTCTTTGACCATGCAACTCCATTACCGGGAACATGTGCTATTTTACTGGCTGGATCAGAGATGGCCCCAGGGCCTGTGGAGATGAGAAGAACTCCTTGAGCCTCACCTGTGGTCCTGGGGTTCTGCCTCCTCCCCTCGCTTCACTGAGTTCTAACTCCACGCCCCTTTGTCTCACCGCTACTGTTTCTTCCCAGGATCCATGTCTGAGAAGCTTCACTCAGTTTTGACTGTTTCCTTCTTCACTGATCACAACCCAGAATAAAAAACTGAGAGAAACCAGATGGACTTACTTTTACATATACTATTTGGCAAGGAGGTTCTCTTGCTAACTGAGTAAAGAGCGTGGGTTTTATGATAGCTATGAAAATTTAAGTCACCCTTTCTATCATTATGTGAAGAGATGAACTTAATACCAAGTGGCATTTTATTTTTTACTTGGAAAAATGTATGTTTATCTTTGTATTAAAATTAAAATTGCTTTCAGTAAAATAAGCCGATTGGACCTCCAAACAGATTTGTGTGTGTTAGTCACTCAGTTCTGTCTGACTCTTTGCAACCCTTGGACTGTAGCCCGCCAGGCTCCTCTGTCCATGGGGCTTCTCAGGCAAGAACAGTGGAGTGGATTGCCAGGTCTTCCTCCAGGGCATCGACTCAGGGATCGAACCCAAGTCTCTCATGTCTCCTACACTGGCAGGCAGGGTCTTTACCACTAGCACCACCTGGGAAGCCCCCAGACAGACTTAGAATCACGCATTTCTAACTTCCTCTTTGCTGTCTTTCTAATCCAGGCCAGTTATCATCTTGCACAGACTATTCAAACTGCCTCTTCATGGTCTCCCAGCATCAGCCTGGCTTCCTTCCAACCCACTCTCCACACAATAGTCAGAATGAGCTTTAGAAAATGTAAATCTCATTATTCCGTCCCCGCGCTCAGTGGCTCTCCGTACCAGCCTCACCTTGCATCACCCTCCCTCTCCTGCTGTGTCCTCCACACTGTCCTTTCCTTGGCCATGCTCCCTTCAGTCAAAGACCTTTGCACATGCTGTCTGCTCTGCCTGAAATGCTCTTCCCCTTGTTTTTTCCATGGCTGGCCCCTTCTACCCTTCAGTTCTCAAATTAGATGTCACTCTCTGACCACTCTAATTAAAGTAGATATTCATTATTATTGCCTATTAGAGTTGAGTGGATAGATACATAGAGAATGGGAATCTTTGTATCACACGCTAACGCCCATCAGATAGCATTCGCCATGAAAGGACATTAAAATCAGGCAGAGATTAAGTCAGGCAGACAAGTGACCTTGCAAGTTGACTTCAACCCTCTGTCAACATCTAGTCCGGTGCTATGACAAAGCACATATGAAGCGGCCACGGTGGCACAGATGGAAGCTACACACGAGCGCAATAGCGTGAGCTCCATTTACCAAGGCTAGCCTAGTGCCGAACATCCGCCACACCAGCCACAAGGAATGGTGCCGAGCTCCCAACATGGCAGCATTGCTCAAGGAGCACAATTAGTCACTTGGTGAGAAGCTGACTCTATTGAGTCCCTTTTGACTTGAAGGGACTTTTTCACAGGAATAGACACATATGTCATAGGTAGGTTTGCCCTTCCTGCTGGTAGGACCTCAGCCAGCATGATTATGCAAGTGGTATGGTTATGGAGTGTTTGTTTAATGGACACACAATCTTACATAGTGTAACATCAAACCATAGCATTCACACTACAGCAAATGAGGTGACAGATCGGCCCATGACCACAGGATCTACAGGCCATATCACACACATACCACCTAGAAGGGGCCAGCTGCCTAGGGCTCCACAAGGGTGGAATGTCATCCTCCAGCATATGCACTGAATCAAAGACTTTTATACGGTCCTATGCTCTCAACAGGAAGAATGAGTGGATCCGGGACCAAGGGTGGAAGCAGGAGTGGCCCTACTTGGTCTCACTCGTAGTGACACGGTGGGGGACTCAGTATTTCTCATCGCTGTGACTCTGGGCTCTGGAGGGTTAGAAGTGCTCCTGCTCAAAGAGGGTACACTTCCACCTGTGGCATAGCAAGAGGGCCATTTAATGATGAGCCATGTCTGCCACCTGGGCACTTTTTATTCCGTGTCTCCAGGGACTCTGCAGCAAGGACAGGAGTCACCATCTCGGCAGAGGTAGAACACCGGATCCTCAGGAGAGAGAAGAGCAGTTGCCATGGGAGGGGTGGGGGGGGGGTAACGTGTGGAGCCCACCCGGGGTTCTCTCGCTGTGTCCTTCCCCACCCGTGACTGTAAGTGAACAAGCGCAGTAACCCGACTCTGAGAAGAGCATCTCTCTCAGTCCATTCGGGCTGCCACGACAGAACATCAGACTGACTGACTAACACGACACACACTGATTTCTCACAGTTCTGAAGGTTGGCAAGTCCAAGATCACGTGCCCGCAGCTCCTGTGTCTGGTGAGGACCCGCCTCCTGGTTTGCAGAGAGCTGCTTCCTTGCTGCGTCCTTGCAGTGCAGAGAGAGAGGACTCTGGTCTTAGCACTGGTCTCATCATGCAGTTCTATCCTCGTGACCTTATCTAAACCCAATTATCTCCCTAGGGTCCTACCTCCAAATACCATCACACTAGGGTTAAGGTTTCAACATATAAATTAGAAGGGGAGACCAAAGCACTCAGTCTGAAGCAAAACCATGACCAAGGTTCAGGCCCTTTGGAGATGAGGGTCTGGGTCACGCTGACCCAGGCAGAGGTGGTATCTGATAGTGAGATGGATCTAGACAGGTAATGGAGGAAGGAGGAAATGAGCATCCCGTGTGTCTCTGAGACTGACTGCCGCAGCAGGGCTGAAGTTTATTCCACGAATCTCCCTATTTTTAGTTTTCCCTCAGGCAGAGAGGCCTACTGGAACCCTGGAGGCGGTGTTCTGTGATTGCACATGAGGAAGTGGATTGCAGTGATGCAAGAGGTAGGCTGTGGCAGACGCAGAGTCACCCAGTCTCTCTTCAAAGAGGGCCTCGCGCTGAGCTGTGGGGAGTGGAGTCAGCAGACGCCTCTGGCCACCAGCTCCCTGACTCTCTCAGGGTCTGCCCCGTGCGGAGTCACACCTTCCTGAGGTCAGGCTCCTCCCGGCAGCTCAGCTTCTGTTGACGGGGCAAGGGTGGGGGGGCGCACCGAGGCCTGAACGTCTCTGCCCAGCGTGGCACAACTCTGAGAGAGGACCTTGCCTCCAGCTGCCCGCCATGTCGGATGAGAGCCGCACCGTCCTGCTTCTCTCTTACTCAGAGCTCTTTCCTCGTGCTTCTTTTAACTGGTGCTCACCCCTAATAAACATCTTGCACCCAAATCTGTCTTAGCATGTGCTTCCAGAGAACCTGCTACAGGCGATATGCTTGGCGGGCAAAGGAAGAACCTGCTAACGAGGCTGTTCAGAGTAAGTTATTTCACTCATCAGTAAAGTGGAGACAACAACCTCTGCCTCTCAGGGTTGTGTGAGGTTTAAGTGAGATTGAGCGTGCAAGCCACCCGGCACATCGCTTGGCATATAAGAGCATATAACGTTTAAAAGGAAAGTTTCCTCAGAAATGGACAACTTCCCATGCTGACATAGCTCTGGGGGTGCTCTGTTGAAGAGGGGGAGCAGAGTGTTCCATTTCCTGGCCGCTTCACTGATGTTAATAATGATAGCTAAGTCTTGCGAGGCATATACTGCGAGCCATGCACATGAGTGTCTTCGTGTTGCCTCATTTAACCCACAAAATGACCTGGTGAGGAAGGTGCTGTTCCTGGTCCCATTTTACAGATGAGGAGACTAAGGCACAGAGAGAAGTTCACAAACTGGCCTCAGGTCCCAAAGACTAGAAGTGGGAGACCTGGGCTTTGAACCCAGGAACCTGGCACCAGGGTCTGTGCTCTTGCCCACTACAGCATATATTGTACAAAGAACTTGACACAGAGCAACAATGCTGCCTCTACCCTCTCACTTGTCCACGACACCCTTCCAGAACTAGATTTTCTGAATAGGAGAGAAGAGGGTGAGGACTATGTTACCTGCCTGCTGATGGGCAGAGTTTCATTCATCTGTTTTTAAAGCTTGGAGGGAGAATCCATCACCCCCGTCTCCCTGGGGCCCAGACGCACCCCAGTAGGAACCGCTCAGACGAGAAGTCTGAGGGCAGACATGAGACGCTGAGAATGGCAGCTTCCTTGTAAAATTTCAGGTGTTCGCAAATGATTAAGTAGGTTTTTTTTCCAACATGTCTTTATTTGCTTAAATTAACAAAATACAGGTTACATGCTATTTTCAGGTAAACTGCTTTTTCACTGAAGCAGAAAGCAATATTCACAACTTGGGTTGTTACATACTTCAAGTTTTAGTTTTAAATAGCAAGCCAGAATTCTGTACAAAATCAACATTTGGTGTAATATTGTCCAAATATGTGAAGGATTTTAAATGTTAGTTCTGTTACATTTTGTTCCAGCAAAGCAGACAAAGATCATAATTCAAAACACGATGTTAATATTTTATTAAATGCCTTCAGGGCTTAATAAATACAGTGTGCACACTGGGCTGTCTCACGCAACTACTCATATACAAATATACCGGATACCCTTGTGAGATCATGGAAGGTCAGCCTTAGTCTCATGGCCAGTGGGAAGACAAATTTTTAAAAAGAGAGAATGAATTGAAAGGCAACAAAAGGGGGCAATCATAGGCTAGAATAAAAAGATCAACAGAAAATATGCCACTTGGATGGGTCAGTTGGTTGGTTCAAAGACAGCAGTCAAAAGCCTGGAAAGCATCGGGTAGTGACCTACTTCCATAGTGTCACAATGTGATCAATGTCATGCTATCCTGGCCCGGGAAGCGCTGATGACCTTGGTTTCATCCCTTAGTTCTCTGAGAAAGGCCTTATGGCTTCTCTTTCAGGCTTGCGTTCTGGCTCATTATTAACAGCTCTAGGCAAGGCTGGACATCCCTTCCCTTAGCTCTGTACTCTGTACTTATGCATAGGGTGCCCATATAATTCATCACCCAAACTGGAACATTTTTGAGAGTTAAGGTGACACTCTTAGTGACTATGTGGGAACAAGAGGTATAAACCTGGGTTGTTCCAGGCAAATCAGGATGTTGGTCACATACAAAACCAAGGTTTTAGACTTGGTTCTTGGAAGGTCAGGGCGTATTAATCAGCAGGTAATATCTAATTATATCTAAGTCTCTTATAGTCTCTCAGAGTCAAGAATGAAAAACAGGCTTGAGAATACATTCCATAACAATTTTTTTTTTATTACTTTTCCTAGACCTTTTTCTTCCTCCAAATGAAATTTTACTTGGAAGTCTAACAAATAAAACAGATGGAATTGGAGCTGCTCTGAGTGAAGTGGGGATGAAGGCTGAGAATTTCTCCTCCTCTAGCAGCTCTAGAAGGCCTAAGAGGACCTCTTGCTTCTCAACACACAATGTGGAAACCACCATTCTGGACCATGCTCTTTCCATCTCAACATTAACTTGTTCCTCAAACACTCCCACCTGACTCTTTTTGGGTAGAAAAGTCTATAACTTGCTATTCAAGATCTCCTAGTTCCTATTCTAGTTTGGCACACTCAGAACAAACTGAAATCTGCAGGCTTTATGGCAGGTGCTCAACACCTGGCTGCTGAAAGAATGAATATGTAACAGGCCCCTGAGAGCTGGAGGCTTCAGAGACCACTTTGCCAGCCTCCCAGTGATGTCACTGGAGGCACTGATGAGCTATATTAAAAATGATGAATGGAAAGCAAATAGCCCCTTGGAAGGACAGGTTTGGATCCTCTGGATGGGTTCTTGACTCGGAGTTGCTCTGGTGACGGCAGAAACCCATGCTCCTCCCTTTACCACCCCCTTTGCAGGTGCTCTGACCCTGAGACGAGGACGGCTGCAGGGAACTCAAGCAGCTTTGGCAAGTTGTGGTGGTAATGCTGGAGGAAGGAACCCTAAGCAAAGTGGCAGGAGGAACTGCCTCAGGGATTGACAAAGTGCATGCGTGACTGATGAGAACTAGATGAGGCTGATGGGGAAGCACCTCGACCAAGAGAAAAAAAACGGCATCCCACAGTCAGAGACGGGTCAGATTGTCTAATGAAATGTACTGGGAATTTTGGGAGGAGAAGAAGCAAATAATAAACAGTACCTAGCTCTACAAATAAGAGTTGAAACTACCAAGAAACAGTTTTTACATAAACACAGACACAGTACCAGAGGGTCACTGCTTATGGGCAGTCACATGTATGTGACATCTTGTCAGCACTGCTTTATTTGTCAGAATCCAGTGCCTAAGGAAAGCCCACCTGCTGGGCTCAAACCACACTTCACAGTCACCACCACTCACTGGAATCATGATTCATGAATCTAGGAAGAAATAATTAGTCACTGTAGGCTGACTATGTATTTTTAAACATATTAAGTGATCATAAACATCACAGGCATCATCTCCTAGTAAAAAAAACTGTGTGTTTATACAGCGTGTGTGTGTGTCTCCTCTCGTGAGGCTCTGACAGAACAGGTAAGAAGGCCGAAGCCAGCAGAATGATCTCAAGGTCTCCTGCTTTCAATGAATAAAGCCAGAAGCAGAAATATTTATGGAATCCTTGCAAGGGGGTCTTGGGAGCCACTATTTTATCCTAGTTGATCTTTCTCAACTCTCGCTACACATAAGAGTCATCTGGGGCAATTTGGAAAATAACCAATGCCAGAGCTCCACTCTAGACCAATTAAATCAGGGGCTCAGAGGCTCAGGGCCCCAGCATTAGTATTTTTTTAAAAGGCTCCCTGAGATGATTCTGGGACTTCCCTATAGCTCAGATGGTAAAGAATACGCCTGCAATGCAGGAGACGTGGGTTTGATTCCTGGGTGGGGAAGATCCTCTGGAGAAGAAAATGGCAACCCACACCAGTATTCTTGCCTGGAGAATCCCAGGGACAGGGGAGCCTGGCTGGCTACAGTCCGTGGGGTCACAAAGAGTTGGACACGACTGAGCAGCTGACACTACTCTACTGAGCTGACTCTAGTGGGCAGGCAGCACTGGGAACACAGCTCCGCAGCTGCTTTCCTAGTGATGGTTATTCCAATACTCTAGATAAGTTAGAGCTTCAATCTCAGGGAGAATTCCCCACCCCCCGCCACGCTGCAGCTCCAGTACTAATGAGAAATCCACTGCTCACAGGGTGCCAACTCTTCCTGCAGCTGCTTTACAGGGCATGAGGCCTTGGAGCAAGGTCTCCAGGAGGGAGCCCTGCTCAGGACTCAGGGTTAGCCTGCAGACACTCAGCACTGCTGGGCCATCTGCAAACATGCTCCAATGCCACATCTGATGAAGGGAGCGGAAGCTGAACAAGGCAGACCCAGGCAGGAATCTAAGTCCTGCTGGATTTTCCTTAATCAAAATTAATCACTTTCTCTTGAAATTTTATATTTGCAGCAACTACTCAAGAACATCCTCTTTAAAAACTCACCCTCAAATAAATGGGAAAAAAAAAAAAAGAAATGTAAAAAAAATAAAAATAAAAACTCACCCTCAAATAAATGGGAAAAAAAATGTAAAAAAAATAAAAATAAAAACTCACCCTCCTCTGTCATTTCTGCTATTTTTTGATTATTTAATAAAGTGATTTTAAAAATATATACCACTACTACTATTTTCATCTATCTGGAAAAATATAACTTTCACAAATTCAACTAAAGAGTCATTAATAAAGGAACATGTGAAGCACCATATTTTTGCAACTAGAAAGAAATCAACCATGTTAGTCAATGGAAAGTAGAATTTCTAAAAGCACCTCAGCATCAGCTTACAGTTAGATGTCCAGAAGAGTATGTACAGTTAATTGTACTGGAGATCCATGAAACAACATTGAAGAAGGCCTCCATGTGTGTTAGACATTAAGGGCCCAAATGCAAGACCTGAGAAGCATTTGCTTCTCTGTTCATTTAGTCTGCGCCCTTTGTCAAGATTCGTGCCCTTCTCGTCTCCAGCAAATGAGAGTTCATGCGGAAAGCTGTATTTGCACTGCCTAGTTCTCATTTTCCAAGTGTAATTCCTAAACCGTCCACTTAGATCCCCAAAAGCACTGCTTGTTTTTCCATTTTCCTCTCCAGTAATTCTTTTAAACTCTCATCCCTGTGCTTGAAGTACAAGTAATCAGAAAAGGCTGGGCCCCGCCGGGTGCTCGGCAGGACCCTGAGGCCAGGCCGCTCATCCCTGCGGGCGAGCTCTCGCTCGGGGCTGCCCTCGGGCCCCAGGCTGTCGCGGCTCTTCAGCGGGCGGGCCCCCGGAGGCGAGGCCTCCTCGGCGGGCGCCTCCTCCCCGGGGCCCAGCTCGGGCTTGGCAGACAGGTCCTGGGGCGCGCAGAGCGGCGGGCCACGGGGCCCGAGGCCCGGGCTGTCTGGCTCCACCTCGTAGCAATTGTCCTCGTCCTCCTCCTCGTGGCAGGAGCTGCCCCGGGCGCTCTCCCCGTCCGACTGGAAGGCTGGCCCCTTGGCCCGGCGCTTCTGGGACAGGTCGAAGGGCTCCTCCTGCTCCAGGCTCCGCAGGCCCCCCGCCGTCGGCGCCAGCGCAATTCTCCCCCTTCCAAAACCTGTCAGGAGCAAAGGCAGGTTCAGGCCACCGAAGGGGTCGCTGGGTGGAACCCAGGGCTGGTTAGCATAGCTTGATTTTGCATTTTAAAACTAGATAAATCCCCAGAAGGCTGTAGAGAGACGGGCTTTGTCACAGCTGGAATCGATATCCGTGTAACTCCTTTCAGGGGATTTTGGAAACATGCACGAAAAACTTAAAAAATAAGCACACCTTTGACTTAGCCAATCACATGACTGAGAACTTAAACTATGAAAATAGCCTGGCAGATGCACAAACTGTATAAGGATGGGTGAAAACAACTTATCAATTTAAGGACAGAGGTTTGTTTAAGTAAACAGTAGTACCTCCATGGGGCTTCCCTGGTGGCTCAGACCATAAAGAACATGCAAGGCATTCTGTGTGTAGAAGGTATTTCTATGTGTATAATATGTCGATACTTCTTTGTGCTCATAAAAGGTATTCTCTAGATACTCTAAGTAAAAATATATATATTTCTAGTGTAGACTCTATTTTATCTATCAAAAAAATGTCTGGAAGGATATGTCAAAATCTCAAAAATGGGTAACTATGAGGTGACTTTTACATTTTTCTTTTCATTTCGAATATATTTCTTTTTACTTTTAACAGTGAACACATATTTTACCGTAACAAAAAAGTAACAAAGATATTTTTCATTGTGAAAAAAACCAAACATTGCATTTGGGCCCAAAGAGACCACCCCATATCCAGATTCCCTAAGCACAGACAGAGCTGGAAGGGCAGAGGAAGGTCCGGTGAGGAGTTCGAAAGCCCCATGTCCAACCACAAGTGTCCTTGCTGCTGGACACGGTGAGGTGAGCGGGCCTCACTTTCAGGGATGGACTTTTCAGCAGCCGACAGACACGTGGGAGGCTCGACCTGATCTGGTCTTGGAGGTGTTTGTCCACGGTGGGCCAGCGGCCAGGCCAGGAGGAGCAGGTGGGGATGACTGAGGAGGAGGAGAGAAGGGAGGGCCAGGGGGTGGCCAGACCCTGGTGCCCACGGAGAAGCAGGCTGCTGGGGTGGGGACACGCCAAGGAAGCCGATGTCCAGTCTGCCTACTTTACAGTGTTGTCAGGCGATGAAGCCATCTGTAGCTTTAATCTTGTCAGGGACACAGGGAGGATCTTTTTAATCTGGGTCATGATTCTTGAGCTATTTCAAAAACTAGAGTGAAGAAATGCCAAAACCTTCCGTAGATGAAGGCATTAACATTGTCGGAAGTCTGTTACAAACTTTCAAAGCAACTCTCTGATATATAGTGATGCTCTTGATTTTTCCAGAAGAATGACAGTCTCTAGGTGCCTGTTAGGATGTGAGCATCCACATGGGGTAAGTTCTGGTGACCAAGTCAGACTGGCAGATGCAGCCCTGTCTCCTCATTGCCTTCTATGTCTCCAGCCATGGTGGCTGAGCAAACTTCACCTAATTCTGAAAAAATCCAGAATAGCTGGATGCAAAGGATAATTCAGGAAAAGAACATTCTCAAGGGGAAAAAATGCTTTTGTTTTTAACCAGCATTTTTTCAGGGCTTTTATACAAACTCCAGGCCTTGTTTTAGGATGATCAATTTCCTGTCACCCAGGAGTCATCATGATCTCAGTGGGCGTTTCAGAAATCTGAAAGCTACAATCATTTTGCTTCATACTGGGTGTGCATGCATGTATCCTACTTATGAATATGGGTGCCTAGTTGACCACAGCGTTTGTAAAGGGGTGGGAGAAGCAGCAAATATGAACAAACCACCCATGTTTTTACCCAGTGCAGTGAGCACTGGCTCGAGCCAGAAATTCCTGAGTGAGAATCTCAATTCTGCGTTCACCTTGCTGCTTGACCTTGAGCGGTTCTGTAACACCTCTTGGCCACGCTCTCCTCTTACATAAAATGAGAGTAACACAGCCTACTTTGTGGAATATTGGGGACAAGCATCTAAGTGCTTTGCATCTAAGTGCATTGCCCTGTGCTTGGATCATACAAGAATCAGCAAACATCAGCCAGTTAACATGATACTGCAAGTTACATATATGTGTGTCTTCTCTCCCCACACACAGACCTCCCAGAGGGTGAACAAAGATGGTTTAGCTCCCCTTGTATCTACCAGGGCATAGAGCACGCCACACTGGACAAAGAGCATTTACTGCCCATTTACTGAAGGACAACCTACTGAAGTCAGTACTTCTGGAAGTAACTCTTTCCTGCAAAGAAAGGGACTGAGAAGATACAGGAGGCAGGAACTTCCCATCAGTTCAGTTAGGACTCAGTGGGGGAGACAGAAGCCCCTGCTCGGCCTGTGGCCAACCAGCCCTCCCAGGCAGGAAAACTGTTTCTGACTGTGAGCAGGTGGATGAGACCTAGCCTGCGACAGACACACTTCAGCTATCAGCAGAACTTGCAGACCTGCCCCTTAACAGCAGTGCGATAAAGAGGACACAGCATGGCTTTAAAGTCAGAAAGGTCTGCATTCAAATTCTCAGTCAGCCACTTTTCAGTTAAGCCAGGTAGTATTTCAAAGCCTCAGCGTCCCCATCTGTAAGGTGGGGATAACAGAAGTTCCTCCAGCCTGGAGTTACTATACATATTCACAGAGACAGAGCACTTGCTGCAGGGTCTGTAACACAGAATGAAGAGTGGTACCGACTGGCACCATTATGATATTCTAATCTACATCACTTCTACCTACAACCTTCAGGTATTAACTCAGAATATAGTTTGTTAGAGCTTGTTGCCAACCTGCTCCTGCTACTCTGCTGTGGTCTTGAAGACGATGCTCCCTTTTTTGAATGTAAGAACCACCCCCCAGAGTAGAGCTCCCTGAAGACAAGCTCAGCTCCCCGTGTGTTCCTCGCTGGGCCCGGCCAGCGTGGGCTTCCTGGAAGGGCAGTTACCTTGAGAGTGGAGGCCCCGCTCCATGACCCCGTGCTTCACTTTCATGTGGCGCGTCAGGTTCCCCTTCAGGGTGAACTTGCTGGGGCAGTAGAGGCACTTGAAGGGTTTGCTGTCGGAGTGCAGGTGCATGTGGCCCATGAGGTTGTGCATCCGGTTGAATTCCTTCCCACAAAGCTGTCGAGACAGTGACGAGGAGAACACAGCTTACTCGCGGGTGGGACCCTTGCCCAGATAACCACACTCAGGCCTGGGCGAGGATGGACGAGCTGCTACTTTGTTTGAATCTCGGCATTTTTTAAACTGCCTCCAAATAAAGTGTCCCTGAGGAAGTCAGGGAGTGGCTGCCTTGCGCCCAGGCTCAGAGGTGGAGCAGGGAGGGATGGATTCATGAGATTTTATTCCTGTTGTACAGGGAATTTTAAACTCAAGGTAAAAACTGCAAAGCTATTGAAGCTTCTTTGAACACAACCTTTTGAAAAGGAGAAAAACTTCTCTGTAAAGCAATTGCTCAAAGTATGCTTCACTGTAATGATAAGGATATGATGACTTGGTTAGTATTTATGGAGTATTTACAATATGGAAAGCACTATCCCAAGTCTGCCATGGACTATTTCATTTAACCCACATGAGGCCTATGAGATAGGTGCTGTTCTCATCTCCATTTTACAGATGGACAAACTGAGGGGTTAAGACGAAAGGTTGGCCAAGGCACACACAGCTTATGGGTGCTGGAGCTGGGATAATGAACTCAGGTCCTTGGACACCAGAGACCACATCATCAGCCATCATGTATCACACAGTTTCCCCCAACATAACTCTTCTGTTGGACTGTATCAACAATGCTTCTCTAATTTTTTTAATTTGCCAACTATGGGGAGTTCAAAGGAACAGTGTATAAAGGAAGGACTGTGTCCTTTCTCTGGGTAGAGATTTGAAGTACTGAAAATATCACCCTAGGTATACAAAAGCGAACCTATTTTAGTCACTTCTTTTCTTCTCATTCCTACTTCCACCAAATTGCACATACGTGATGGCGCACACCAGCGGCTCCCGAGCTCCACGGGAACAGCAGAGCTGCCTGTCTGAAGGCAGGACGCGCAGAGGCTGAGGTTGGGAGACAGGAGCAGCCGCTGTGTGTGATCTCCTTGTCCCCAAGCTTCACCAGAGTGGGGTTTGGAAGCTCCAGCCCCCGCTTGGCTGTGCTGGGAGGAATGCCGAGGACACTGTGTCTGTGCTGGGACTCCAGGTCCACGGGAGGAACGCTCTCCTCCCCTCCTTCCTTCCCGCCCTCCGAGGCCCACGTCAGGAGGGCAGAGAAAGGAGCGAGCGGTGCCTGCAGAGAGGGCGTGGGGAGCGGGGTCCTCTGAAGCAGACGCCAGCTTTCCTTTCTCACTGAGACATGGTGTCAGCCCAGAGGAGACTCTGGGTGGGACTTTTATTAATACAGACCATACTGTCTTCAGGGGGCTATGGCAGGCAGAGCTGAGCTAGCCAACAGCTGTGACCTCGGGCACACAGACTAACAGAACGCTGGGCAGTAAGAGGAAGCCATCCTGGCACTGCAGATTTTTCACAGATAATCTATGCTTTGGTAATGAACGGCTGGTTCTATAATTTTTAAATGATTCACATTTGGGGGTTTTAAGTGCTTCCCCCCTTTTCACTTCCTTACTAGCAAGAATGAATGCGGCATGCTGGTGCCCCACACCCAGTATTCACAGCATCCTCACCACATTCATCTGGAAAAGGTGACCCAAGAGGGGAGATGCTGAGAGAGTGGGTCTAATTTAAGAAAAAGTATGGATACTTGCTTTCTTTATATTCTCAACAGAGACAGTTCATAAAGATATATCAGTCTGTGGCTCAGTTTTGCTCACATGTGAAAGTTCTGATAGAGTTCTCCTTATAAGCTTAGTTTATTCAGTTCTCTGCCCTGGCTAAGAAGAAAAATGTATCTAGAGAGTCTACACTAGGTATTTCCAGTCATGGGTCATTTTAGAGAAGATGTATCGCATTTGGTTCAGGGATAGCTCCTGACTATTGGAACAATGTTGCTGTTGAAGCTGCTGAGCTGAACAGCCCTTCATTAGAAAGAGGCATCTCTAAAGGCTCTGCCTGCCTTTTGTTATAATCCCTGCCTAGCACCAGGCCTGAAACACGGTAGGTCCTTAGTGGGCCTCTGCTGAGTGAGTGAAGGGTGAGGCACATTAAGCAGATCTGAAAACAGCAAAAGCTGCGGGGACGTAAGCACGAGAGATGCAGGGAGAGAGGAGCAAGGGTCTGGAAGGCCAATGAGCTCCCGCACTTGTCCAAGCCTGGATGGATCTGGGGGTATTACAGGCAAGACAGAGAGAGAGAACTGAAGGAATAAACGGGTGCCTTTTTCCTTCAATGACTTCATGGAGGGCGATATTCCACTTTTAGTTATCATCTCTGGTTGCTGAGGTATTAGAAGCTGGACTGGTCTGAAAAGGTTTTATCAAGGAGACGAAATTTGAACCTAACCTTGAAGAAAATGTGGAAAGACTTTCGTTTTTGTTGTGACACAAGAAAAAGTCTCTTCATTATCTTCAGACACTGCATCAGCCTTAAAACCATAGGCAAGGGAACTATTACTACTGTGATAAGGACCCACAGCTCATTGCTACTGCAACTGCTGTGACCGCGGGGTTAGAGCAGTTCACCTGCCGGCGGCCACAGCCCCTCTCCCCCACGTGACAGCCCACCCCCACCCGACACGCACAGGCGTGCACGCAGCATGAGGGCTACTGCCAGGTGTTTCCAGATTCTCCCTCAGTTTTGGACACGCAGCCTTTTATGGTCACCATAGCTGAGGGTGTATTTTCTATTCTAATGCTTTTCTGGATCAATTCATTCAGTTCTGAACTTTCTGGGTCATTTTAGTGGTACATGGGGACAACGGGACGTTTTATCATTTTAATAAATGACAATGTCTCCTGGATCATCAAAGAGCAAGAGAATTCCAGAGAAACATCTATTTCTGCTTTATTCACTATGCCAAAGCCTTTCACTGTGTGGATTACAATAAACTGTGGAAAATTCTGAAAGAGATGGGAATACCAGACCACCTGACCTGCCTCTTGAAAAACCTGTATGCAGGTCAGGAAGCAACAGTTAGAATTGGACATGGAACAACAGACTGGTTCCATAGAGGGAAAGGAGTATGTCAAGGCTGTATACTGTCACCCTGCTTATTTAACTTATATGCAGAGTACATCATGAGAAACGCTGGGCTGGAGGAAGCACAAGCTGGAATCACAACTGCTGGGAGAAATATCAACAACCTCAGATATGCAAATGACACCACCCTTATGGCAGAAAGTGGAGAAGAACTAAAGAGCCTCTTGATGAAAGTGAAAGAGAAGAGTGAAAAAGTTGGCTTAAAGCTCAACATTCAGAGCTCAACATTCAGAAAACTAAGATCATGGTATCTGGTCCCATCACTTCATGGGAAATAGATGGGGAAACAGTGGAAACAGTGGCTGACTTTATTTTTCTGGGCTCCAAAATCACTGCAGATGGTTAGTGCAGCCATGAAATTAAAAGACGCTTACTCCTTGGAAGGAAAGTTATGACCAACCTAGACAGCATATTAAAAAGCAGAGACAAAAAAAAATAAATAAAAAGCAGAGACATTACTTTGTCAACAAAGGTCCATCTAGTCAAGGCTATGGTTTTTCCAGTAGTCATGTATGGATGTGAGAGTTGGACCCTAAAGAAAGCTGAGCACAGAAGAATTGATGCTTTTGAACTGTGGTGTTGGAGAAGACTCTTGAGAATCCCTTAAACTGCAAGCAGATCCAACCAGTCCATCCTAACGGAGATCAGTCCTGGGTGTTCATTGGAAGGACTGATGTTGAAGCTGAAACTCCAGTACTTTGGCCACTTGATGCAAAGAGCTGACTCATTTGAAAAGACCCTGATGCTGGGAAAGATTGAAGGCAGGAGGAGAAGGGGACGAAAGAGGATGAGATGGTTGGATGGTATCACCGACTCAGTGGACATGAGTTTGGGTGAACTCCGGGAGTTGGTGATGGACAGGGAGGCCTGATGTGCTGCAGTTCATGGGGTTGCAGAATGAACGACAAAGTGACTGAACTGAAATGATTTTCTCCTGAGGTCAAGGTTTATAGCCTCAGGGAAGAAGATCCACTGTGGGACATGACTGATCAGCTATATTATCTTACATGTGATTGGTAAAGGAGACTAATTTTGTTGTTGTTGATAAAATTTAATTTTTATACACCATGGTTTATAAAATTTTTATATTTTTAATATACCATGGTTTTATATACCATTTTTCATGGTTTATAATAGCTGACTGGTAACCAATGGAGAGCTTTCCCAGGGATAAGAAATAATGCCTTAGCCCTGAAAATTTTGAGGACACTAAAAGTGTCCCAGGCAGTATTCAGAAATGTAGCCACCTTCCTTCTCTGTGTGGCCAACCCCAGTATTCAGCACAAGGCTACATATATAATAACATTTAATGAATGTCTAAGTATATGGTTAGGAAATACACAACCAAGTCAGGAAAAATATCACTTCCTCATGCAAAAGTTTCACAAAGCAACCATCACCAACTTTCTCTCTTGTTCCCACTAAAGCTATTCACACTAGTTTGCAAACCAAAATCCTCAGTGGCAGAAAGATAGAAACAATTAACTCAGGACCTGAAGTACTTGGACACCATTCACATCTCAGTGGTAGGTACTCTTAGCTTCTTCCTCTCAGCCTCTGGCCCTTCCACGGAGCCCTTGGGTTCTTATCCAGAACACCTGGCCTTGTCATCCTTCTTAGAGGATCATCCTCACATGACAACACACAAATGTATGGAGATTTTCTGTGTCTGTGAAAGTTGGAGCGGCCTTTCAGTCACCATTAGTGAAGAGAGGCCAGAGAAAGAGGATTGGGTCAATTAAAGATGGTGTCTTCAGGTGGGGTTTGGTGTGAGCTCTAAGTAGAATCACTGTAGTGGAGGAGAGAAGCTAGGTGGAAATGGAGAAGGGCTGAGAGGGAGCATCAAGACTAGCTTCTCCTGGGAAAGCAGTCATCTACACGGCCCCCTTAAATCATGAGCCGTGAGGTGCAGAGCCTGCCCAAGTCAAGACTTGCTGAATCACCTCCTGCCAAGGTCTGTGGAAATTAAAGCCAGGATAGGTGTTGATGGAGGAAGCTGCTGGAGTGATGAGGAGTCAGATTTCATCTTGCAAGTGGTCATCTCAACCAGTCCAGCCCTCCTTAACTCTCAGTTTCTCTAATAAGCAGTATTAGTGTGCTTCTGACATTAGATATCAGCTTGTCCACCTATACCCACTTTTAAACCTACTTTTAAAAAGGGAAGTGGATCTCAAAGTGTAATAGACAGTTGGGACAAATGTTTTGAACTGTCCTTTAAAAATGGGTTGCATGGATCATTAGACTTTGAGATGGCAGAGCAGAGAGACAATGGTGAAACCCCAGAGCGATACAGAACTTGCTCCATCTTCTCTTCTGTAAAATGTCCATGATAATCACAGTTTCCCATGCAAGTTTTTGATCCAGGTAAAGGGCTTAGCAAATTGTAAGTGCTCAATAAATATTAGCTCATTACTACCATTATCATGTACATCTGACATTCCAGAAATGGTTAAGTTCTTTGAGGATGAGGGTGCTGTCTTTTTAAACCAAATTATGTGGAAGGCACACTAAGGAAGGAACAAGTGAAGAATCCTTTGAGTAAACACCTGCCAGGTTACTTGAGGCATCACAGAAATGGAAGCAGGTACGGCTCACGCAGCCCTGGGAAGTGTGGATGGAGAGAGGAGGTTCACCCTAGACTGCAGGCTCTGGGGAGCCTATCATCTGGCTCTCTGACCCTCCATCAACCCTTTAAACAGCGGGCAGGTGACCTGTCCCCTTCTCTTCATAGATGCTCCTGACTCTGCCTCCTGGCGCCCAGTCCCTCCTTGGTCCCGGCAGCTTCCCACGAGTCCCAGTGACAGTGCAGACTGCGGAGTCACGGAGAAGTCACTGTGCGCAGAGGCAGGGCAATGGCAGTGGGCAGCCGCTGGGCCGGTCCCAGAGGCCCACCAGACAAGAAGAGGCACGCAACTGGGACATGCACCAGGAAGCCTGTTTCCCTGTTCTGAGAGGAAAGGTCAAAGAGCTGCAGCCTGCAGCCCTGGAGAATGGCCTCTGTCAAGCTGCCCTTCCCTTACATCCTTCTCTCTCTTTCTCTTTTAATAAGAAGGGTGTTCCTTTCCTCAAAGGGAGAGAGAGGGAGGGAGGGAGAGAGAGACTGTAAACTGTCCAAAAGGACCGTGAGAAAACAGGAAGCTTTGAAAAGTACAAGAGAAAGCAAGATGAAATCTATTTGCAGGCGGGCCCCTGGGGACATGCGAGGCATTGTTAAGCAGGCAGTTCATACAGCTATATCCTTCCTTCTGCTGAGGAGGGCTTTGCTGCCAAAAGGCTGCTATCTGGTCACTGCCTTAACCCCCTCAATGCCAGCCTGAGAGCCCTGATCCCAAGCACTGGGTGCCTACAAGTCCCCCTGGGTTGGAGCATCCGAGAGCTTGAGGGGGAGATGGAGCCAAGTTGGCAGAGGCAGTGGGGACCCTTTTCAGGGAGACCTCATCCTTTTCTATCTGTTCTTCCCTCAGCCTTCAGCCCTCTGCTTCAGGCAGGCTGCAGATGACCTGGTGATTCATAACATAGGCAGCTCCCGGCTTCACCCATCTCAAAGGAGAATTTGTCCCGGAAATTCTGGTTGACTGCTTTTCCTGGACAGGTTTCCCAAAGACGGCAGCTGGTTCTTTGCTATTATGGAGCGTGGCCGCTACAAGGAGAGCATCCAAATCAAGCCCTTCATGCTTACGCAGAATCTGGGAAGCATATTTCTGAAACATGGCTTAAGTCTACAGGCACAGGTCTCTGGAGAAGCTCCAGCTGGCTCCAAGAAGCAAGGAGTCCAGAAGTCGAGCCAACAGCAAAAGAACCCAGAAGGGCAGTAACTTTTCGTAAGAAAAAAAAAAAGAAACTAAATGGAAACCTTTCCTCTCCTCCAATTTTCCATCCTATTGTTAATGCTTAATCCTGCACTAAATGAATGTTTCTGCTTGCTGTGGACAGCTGTTTCCACTGAGCCAGGGCCAGGGAGAATCAGTTCATGTGACCACAGTAGGAGGGATTGATGTTAGGAAGCATTTTTAGTGGTGAGAATCCCAGGAAATTAGAATCTGTTACTTAAAGACTCTTCCCCCCACCTTTTTTTTTTTTTGCAAGTTTTGAGGTAAAGGAGATGGAGTCGGGGCTTCCCCAGGTGGCTCAGTGGTAAGGAATCCACCTTCCAAAGCAGGAGATGCGAGTTCAATCCCTGGGTCGGGAAGATTCCCTGGAGGAGGGCATGGCAACCCACTCCAGTATTCTCGCTTGGGAAATCCCATGGATAGAGGAGCCTGGTGGGTTACAGTCTGTGGGGTCACAAAGAGTCAGACATGACCGAGCGACTGGACAACAGACAGGAGCCAACTCTTAGAGTGTGGCTGGGGCAAGGTCTGCCTGTTTTCTTGCAGCCATGTCAATCACGTAAAGGGGAAAACCCTTCCCCATGATGAAGGTCAGGTTTAGTTGTCCAGGCCTGTTCTCCAGCATCACCACATAGCCAGCTAGTCAGCCACTCCTCTCTGAGGGGGGTGACTTGCATGGCAGTGAGCAAATGGCCTTCTGTTCCTCTCCCAACTCCCAGACCCGAACAAACCCCACCCAGGACCAGGTTTCCAAGAATCCAGCGTGACATGAATAAGAAGCAAAGTCACAGGACACCATCTGGGGATGGCCCATCCCACAGTGGTGTCTGGAACCAGTTTATAAACACACAGACAGGCCCTCATTACATAACCTGTACATTCAGACATGCTCTGAAACTCCTTTGAAATGAAAAGAGTGAAGGTATGAAGAGGACACTGAGCAGGCGGAGCTCGGCAGGCAGATGGGGCAAAGCGAGGGAGAGCCTGGCAGTGTGTCTGGCGCTTGTCAGGAGACGCATGCTCCTGATGAGGTGACTGACACCCGATCTTGTGTCAGAAATGTCTAAGAAAGGAGCGGGGCCACCTCAGTCGGACAAACGTACACTCTGACATCCAGGGCTTTCTGTTTAAATGACTGACACTCCCTTCCAGGCAGCCTCCGACCTCCTGTGGTCTCCTTGGTGGACCTGCTCACCAGGAAGAAGTGACCTTTGCAGATGGCCAGGCCCACCTCCCACTGTAAAGTTCTACTGCCTCATATCGGAGCTGGCACTTGACGCTTCAAACCCTTCTCTTATGGGATTTTATTATGTAGATATCTGGAGCAGATATCTGGAGCCTTATCCACCCTCAAGGAGAGGTCTGATCGAGTTTCTGCAGTTGACCAGCTAATACCCTGTGAAGCATGTGTGGCGCTCTATCGTCAGGGTGAGTGGAGGCCTGGCTCACTGCATCACTGGCCCCATTGAGTCCAGTCTTCTGTGCCCTGGTACCAGGGAGAACCCTCTGAATTCTCAGGCTCCCTTGGTCCAAGATCCTCTGCACCCCTCTGGGCCCTTGAGGTACAGAAACAGAACTGCCTCTGTGCCCCCAAATCACACACAGCCTGCAAGTCCTTTTCCTCAATTGGCTCTGCTTTATCAAATCCCTCCATTCTAGAGACGTTTGCTGCCTGGTTTAACTGCTGCAGCTGGCCCTGACTGGTAAAGTGGGAGGGGGCTGGGCCGGATGAATATGGATTTTTAGGGGACTGCAAACCGTGCAACAGCACCAGCATATTTTAACTTCGTGTGCTCCGCCACCAGTAGATAAAAATACAGTTCATCCTTGAAGCTCAAGAGTAAACTCAACACAAGGAATGAAGAGGGGTAACAAGGAAGGAAGAGGGGCAAAGAGCCCCTGCTGGTACCTCTACTGTAGCGGACAGTAAACCCCTGGAGGGTGGGAACAGCTCTGTGAAAAGTGAAGGGTTGGGGAGTTGCCTGGTGGGCCAGTGGTTAAGACTTCACACTTCCAATGCAGGGAGTAGGGGTTCTATCCCTGATCAGGGAACTAAGATCCCACATGCTGCATGGCATGACCAGAGGGAAAAAAAATTTTAATCTAAAAAAAAAATGAAGGGTTCAAGAGACTCAGTGAGGTGGGAAGGAAACCCAAGGCATGTCTAAAGGGAGACAGGAGAGCTGGTCTGTGGCATCCACAGGCTTGTGCAGCTGGGCCTGACTTCATGACTGTATGCCCCGTGTGATCACACAGGGCCCTGAATTCAGAAGAGTCCTGGGTCTGGTGTAATGCTCTGCTTTCATCATCTTGAAATTGTGACTAGCATCTGAATGAGGGGCCCCCATCTTTATTTTGCACCAGGCCCTGCAAATTATGTACATCATCCTGCATACAGCTTCCTCCCTCTTCAGCTCAGATCACTCCAGATGGACATAAACTTACTTTCAAACCACTGGGAACTTGAAGGTGAGCAGGGGAAACACAAGTGGGTGGCAGGAAAAGGGCTGGAGGGAGAACCCTCCCTCCCCTATCTCCGGAGAATGCCCACCAGGTCTAGGGAAGCTCTGGCTCCTGACCCCTCTCACCCCATCCAGGAGGGGCCAGCACAGGAAAGAAGTCAGCTTCACAGGGGGTTCCTTCAAGTGGGGGGACATAGTGCGGAGGAATGAAGGCAGCAACAGCCCCTGGAAGCAGGGAACCCTACTCCAGAAACAGGGATTGACAGACAATGTCACTGGGACTCTGTCAGACATGCAGCACAGACAGAAGGAACATCCACGTCAAACAGAAAAGCGCTAATGGTATCTGAACTCGGTGATTTCCCTCTGCTCCCCTCTCAGCCCTCTCTTCGGGGCTGTGGGGTCAGTTGGCGGTACCTTCCTTGAATTAAACCATCCAACCCTAAGCGAGGTTTCTCTTCACCTGAGGAGTGGAAACCACATGGGGAGAGGGGACAGCCGGAGCACTTCTGAGCAGCGCCCGTCAGTGCCTTGGGCTTGACAAGTCTCCAGCCCAAGCTTTACCTCAGTGCATGAAAGAAAAACCCCACCCAGTTAATGAGACCCAGAGACTGGGACACAGATGCTCCACGGTACTCAGGAAGAAACAAGAAGCACTTCATGGCTGTTCCTCTGCCCAAGCAAGCATTTCTGAGGTCACGGGGGGGTTAGCCTTTAAATCTCTTTCATCCCCTCCAGGAGACCTACCCTCAAATTAGACTGCTCAGTCTATGTGTCAGGAGGCAGGAGCCGGGGTGGCGTGGGGGAAGGGAAGCAGACGGGCTGGAAGCTCCTCTGACTCCTCTGTGTTCTTTCTGGCTTGTCAGGGGAAGAGGGCTGCACCTGGCTGCTGCCTTCTAGAACAGGAGCCCTCCACATCACCTGCATCCTGTAAAGACCTCAGTCTCCAAATGGACCTGCCACCCTCAGCTCTCCTGGGACTGGCTGCTTCCAGGCCCTGCACAATGACCGACTCCACAGGCAGACAAGCAGGGCAGCTCCTGGGGCATAGCTGGGCACAGCGGGGTGGAGACACAGCAGATGCCCTGGGTCTGGCCGCAGGCGTTCGCTGCGCCGCAAAAGCCCTTCTGAGGAGACTGAGGACAAGGTTCCCTGCAGACTCCACCCCCCCGCCCCGCCCCCACCGCATTTGCAGAGCCCTCTGAGCTCTCCTGGGATTTCCAGGTGTCTCAGGGGTAAAGAATCCGCCTGCCAATGCAGGAGACTCAGGAGATGTGGGTGGGATCCCTGGGCCAGGAAGATACCCTGGAGTAGGAAATGGCAACCGGCTCCAATATTCTTGCCTGAAAAATTCCATGGACAGAGAAGCCTGACAGGCTACAGGCACAGGGTCGCAAAGAGTCGAACACCACTGACCACGCACACGCGCTGAGCCCTTCCTCTCCACACTCCCTCAGGCCCACCGCTCACCTTGCACTTGAAGGGCTTCACGTCCGAGTGGACGATCATGTGCGCCTTGAGGGTCTGTTTCTGCACAAAGCTCTTGTAGCAGAGGTGACACTGGTAAGCGCGGATGTTGGTGTGGATCAGCACGTGTCTCTTCATGTTGGCCAGCAGCGTGAACTCCCGCCCGCAGATCCCACATTTGTGCTCCTTCACGCCCTGGAAGGAGGCAAGATTCAAAAGAACCATGGTGAGCAGGTACAGACTTTCATCAGGACAGTAGTCTTTGCTTTTCTCTCTGACACATAAATCCACCAAGAATTTGGTGACAGATGTTGAGTTCCAAACGGTATGGCTGTAGCCTTGTCAAATGACTATTTTCTTAAAAAGTGTTGATTACATAATCTTTTATTTTCTTCTAAAAACCATAAACTAGCCAGATGGTTAGAGGAAAAGACAGCTATTGCTTCTGTTGTTCCTGCTGCTTGCTTGGGGTTAATTCTGCAGTAACAGCTCTTGGGGATTAATAGGATTTGGGTAAGAGCACTGCAGAATGTTATGTAAAATGAGTCTCTAATCCAGCTTTCATGATAATGAAAAAACAAAACCTCCTAAACTTATAATATCATTTCCCGTATGAAAACCAACGTTCTCTTGAGTTCTCATTAATGGCTTTGAAAATTCAAAAACAATCAGATCCACACTTCAAAAAAATTACAGCTTGATAATCACCTCTTGAGATGGTCCCCTGGGTTCCTACAGGCCATGGTGGCCTCGGTATGATTTGACTATGAAGCTCCTCCAAGCCAGCTTCTGTCTGACAGAGAAATTTGGCAGAGGATAGCTATCTCAATTAGAAAACAGGAAAGAAGATTTTCTAGTTTCCCTGCTGTTTGTGGAGAAGTGTTTGAATACTTAAGCGTCGACGCCCTCAACTGAAAGCGTGTCTACGGACTCACGGCGTGAGTAGAATATTACCTAATCCTGACCAACCAGTGCTTCCCTGAAACAGCTGCTGCAAGAAATTTTGACCCAGAATGACTTTTAGGGAGGAAAACGTGGAGATCCATGGTAATAAAACTAGGGTTATTACAGGTTTAGACAAATCTTTAGCTAACAACTGTACCTTATAAAATCCATACGGCCTGGTATTCATTCACAGGGACTAGGGCGGGGGGTTGTTCCAAGGTTCTTTCTGCCTATATTTCCATTTCTTTAATTTGGGACATGGTACAAGAAAGTCCCACTCCTCAATTTTGGTGAGCCCATGGCACTAAACGGTGGGAGTTCGGGTCCTGGCCTAGCCATTTACTGACTGCATAATCTTAGTTGGGTCCCTCAGCCTTTCTAGGTGAAGCACTCAAATGGAGAGCTGGGCTCCTTCTAAGTGGAATATTGTCTAGTCTAGGTGACTGCAGATGATTTATGCTAATGGAGAGATCTAAATTTTAATGTCCTCCTAAGAAGATGAATTTTTTAAATGTGTTGTATATTCAGTGAGTTTAATATTATTAACAAAACTATTTTCTTAATGAGTTTTTAAATTTACTTCAGTATCTTTATTCTCAAGATTGTTCCTATACTTGGTTGTGATCGAGATAACCAAATCATATACCCAAGTATAGGAACAATCTTACAGAAGTTTCATACCTTCTACAATGTATCTGATTCCTTTTCCACACATACAGGAATCCCTGAAATCAGCACGCGGTCCCTCTGGTGGCTGCCTCTCAGTTCAGGCTCTTTGTTGATGGCTCCTGCACTAGGCAGGCACCTCCACTCTGGGTGTTTCTAAGGAGCCTTTTGCAGGGCAGCTGTTTGTGCAGAGCCAAGGCAGCTACACATTTTGTCTGTGTTTGGTCTTAACCTATCAGATGAAACCCACAAAGCCAGAGCAGAAATATTATCTTGGCTGGGCAAAGTCCTCCACTGACCTTTCAGAATGAAAGAATGTTTTAGCAACTCTGGCTCGCTAGAAGTCTCTCCTGCCAAGAAAACCACTTGAAGTCAAGAGTGATAGAGCAGAGGTCAGTGGGGCAAACTTCCCCTCTTGGAAGCTCAAATTAGACCTAAGTTAGCTTAGCTGGGTAAGATCTCAGGGACACACCAGGGACTAGTTTTAGTTCATCCTGAGTGACTCTAGGGCTGTGGTTGCACACTAGGCTGAAGGTAGACATGTGGGCCTATATTTCTCCTTGAAGATCTGAGTCTTGGGGAAGAGAAAACCAAACCCAGAAGAGAAGAATGCACTCATGCCTCCTGTAACACAAACCACAGAGCACTGCAACCAAGTGGCAGAAGCTCAGTGGGGGAAGCACGGACCCTGCTGACCCAGGCCAAGGCTCTGCTCCCCTCAGAGCCACCTGCAAGTGAAGCAGTTGAGAGGAGAAACTAAACCAAAAGGTAGCCACACATTCAGCAGAAAAAGACCAAGAGAACTTTCCAGAGTTTTCTAGAAGGCTCTGACTAGTGTATCCCAGGTGCAAAGCTGGTCTTGGGTAGTTGGGACTGATGACACACTCATGCTAGTGCCCTGGATGAAGTTTCCAGAAATGAAACCTCAGGAAAGCTGGGAGGCTAAGAAGCAACAGCACAAGGACCCGCTGTGATGCATCCTTCATCTTTCCTCACCCTCCTCTCCAAACTGCATTATTTCTTTTGAGGCCCACCTGAGACTCGAGAAGTCTAGACTGCAAAGGGCCTGATGGTTGGGCTCCTCATTCTGTCCCATTTCAAGGTGAGGAAGAACACTGGGGGTCTACACGTGTTAGGGGTGGGGAGTCACGCAGGGCTCCTGGGTCCTCTCCTCCAAGGACGGGCCAGCCCCACCCCTGGCCGGGAGCCCCGCCCCGGGCCGGGAGCCCCTCAGTACCTTGTGGGTGAGGGAGTGCTGCTTGAGGTGGTGCGGCTGCACGAATTCCATGCCACACTCGGAGCAGATGTAGGGCCGGATGTCCTTGTGCTTCATCATGTGGTTCTGCAGCTGGCTGGGGTACTGGAAGGTCTTGTCGCACTCGGAGCAGTTGTACTGGATGGGGCCCCGGTGCGTGGTGAGGTGCCGCTTCAGCTGGGCCAGGGTGGGGAAGTCGAGGCCGCACTCCACGCAGATGTTTTCCCGCCCGCTGGCGTGCTTGGCCTCGTGGGCCTTGAGCTCGCTGGGGTAGGCGAAGCCGCGACCACACACGCGGCAGTTGTGCGGCTTCACCTCGCTGTGCTGCATCATGTGGCGCTTCAGGTGGCTGGTCTGCGTGAAGGCCTTGTGGCACACCTGGCACTTGTGGGGCCGGGTGCCCTGGTGCGTCAGCATGTGGGTGTGCAGGTGGCTCAGCTGCTTGAAGAGCTTCCCGCAGCGGCTGCAGGCGTGCGGCTTGATGCCGCTGTGGCCCAGGATGTGGGTCACCAGGTTGTACTTGGAGGTGTAGGACTTCTCGCACGTGGGGCACTGCCAGCGCTTCTGCGCGCCGCCCACGTCCACGTAGTAGCTGTCGTCGATCTGCACGTTCACGTCCACCCGCTCCACCTTCTGCTTGGTCTCCTCGCTCTCTGGCGGCTCGGCTTTGCGGGGCAGCGGCGGCTCCGGCGGCCGCTTGGGCAGGAAAGTGTGCCGGCTGAAGGGGAAGGGCGAGGCCGAGGGCACGAAGAAGGGGAACACGAGGCCCGGGGCCACCTTGGGGTAGTAGGGGTAGGGCGCGGGCAGGAACGGAGGGGCCGCGGGCGCGGGCCACACGGCGCTGGGCTTCACGGGCTCCTGCTTGACGGCCTTGCCGCCCAGGTGCTCCAGGCTGCGGTAGAACTGGAAGCCCACGTTGCACAGGTCGATCATCCGCGACTCGTACTTGGGCCGCGGCGGCGGCGGCGGCGGCGGGAAGAGCAGGGGCAGGTCCGGGGCCCCCGGGTTCTTGCTCTCCTCGGGGTGCAGGGCGAGAGCCGCTTCTTCCGCGGGGTGGTTATAGGGCATCTTGGTGGGCATGCTCTTGCGTTTGCGAGACCCTCCTCCTTCAAAGACCCCTGGGAAGCCGTCTAGCTCTCCTGAAGGAGGCTCGTACCGGAACTGGGAAAATGGCCCCCGGAGAGCTTCCGGGAAGGGGTGTCCTGGGGGAGCCTTCCCTCGGGAAACCACGGGCTGCAGGCCGTGGGGAAAGGAGGGGGCCCTCTTCACACCCAAACTGAAGTGCACATCTTCGTCTTTGACCATCTTCAGTTCCTTCTGCATCCTTGGCAATTTTCCTTTAAAGAGAAAGAAATGTATTGTTTGAAAAAAAAATCCCTTTTATCCATTAAAATTTTTGGCTAGATGTCAGTACCAATTTATAGAGTAATGTTTGTTTAATACCCATCCCCGTTTATCCTAAGGCTGTTTAAAATATCATTTTTCCCCCTTGCAAAGTCGGTTACTAATGTAGAAAGCACTGGCCCCTTGGAGTGGTACCCTAGGGCTCCAGTGAAAATCCACAGTCACAAAACCGTAGCTGAGGCTGGGGTGGGGGCAGGGTATGAGAACGGGCTGGACTGAGAAGAAACCTGAGAATTCATCCGGCATTTTCCCCATCTAAGATGAGAGTATCAAGGCCCAGAGAGATGAAGTGAAGTGCTGAAATCCCACAGCTACTCAGTTCAGGAGTAAGAACTAGGACACATTCTTCCAGCTTGAGATGCAATTGTATCTGCCAGATGGCGATTCAAATGTCTTTTAGGGTCATTTCTTCTCTAAGTGAATTGATCTCCCCTGCCTCTCCCTGTCTAAGGGCCTTTGCCGCTGGGGGGTGGGGATACTGAAGGCCACACAGGAGAGGAGACTTTACTGTTTATCTCAGATCTCAGACTATTTGAGTATCCACCCCCCAGCAAGGCCTGGTGCTGGGGTATATCAAGCAGACAAGATCAATGTGATTAAGAAAAGCATATACTTCAGCGTTAACAGAGTCATTCTGGCAATCTGTGCATCCTACCCTTCCACCTGAAGCAACTTCAGGGGAAAAAGTTCCAAGATTGTGAGTCTCTCAGCCTGCACTTGTGTCTCTTCCTTCACACAGGTGTCATCATAGAACTTGGTCTTTGGTGTTGGTGACCCCTGTGGTACCTGTGATTTCCCTGGCATGTCTGGGAGAGCCTCTGGGTTCAGAATCTCAGCCAGGGGCCATGCTTCATCACACATGTCTCCTTGCCAGTCTTGTAGCCTCCTTGCTTGGGTACAGGTGGAAAGAACCAGATGGCTGACTTCACATTTCCAGCAAAGGCCCTTTCTACCTAGATCTTCTGGGCCTGAATGGGATTGGCCCTCTTTGCTCAGCAGATGCTCTCACAGAACCAGTCAGCCTGGTCAGGAGTCAGGTCTGGCCTTGAGTCACTGAAGACAGGGCTGGGATAGGTTCTGGATTCACACAGGGCTCTGGCCCCTGGGAATGACCACTTGCCGAGCAGTGCAGTGTGAGGGTTCCACAGGTGAGAGGACCAATGATTTTCTGTAGTCCCTGGTGAGGCAAATGTAATTTTATTTTGTCACCACTGACCTACTAAAGTGAAGAAACATTATTGAACAGAGATGATGTGATTTCTAACATGAACGCAGAATTATGTCTCCAAATTCAGAGATTTTACATATACACATTTTAATTTCCTCCCTATTTTAATATGGCAAAAAATTTCCCCCCAGTTTTTGACTTGTGCATATATATACCCCACCTCTAAAATAGTAGTCTGCCCTCTCTAGAATAAAATTGTAACTCAGGAGGTTTCAAAAAGCATTGAGATCCATCTATGGACATTTCCCCAGACTTGTAAAGCAGCAGCCCCTTCCTGCATAAAGATCTTAAGGAGCACTGCCGATCCCTACAGAGGTCAAGGAGAACTAGAGCTGCTTCCGCCTGACCTTCTTGAGACAGAAGTCAGATGTAGCTGCTGCTAGTTATTATTATCCCCGTCTTTTCGATCTAAGGTGACAAAGAGGGCCCTGGGGGGGGGGGGGTGGTAAAAGATTTACACCCCCAAACCAAGTCCATGTCAGGGATGGGGAATATTGAAGGGGAGAGCAGAGAACAGATGTCTCCTCAGGAGGCCTTTTATCAGTCAATTTAAAACCCTGAATGGCCTCTGCAAAAATATTAACAGACTCCAAAAGACCTACACGTTCCCCTCTATCTCTAAAAACAGGTTCATTGGCATCCATGAAAGATGCGGGATTCCCACGCAGGAGGCAAGAGAGACGTGGGTCAGCACAGGGGGTGGGGACTGCAGGCCCTCCTCTGGCTGATAGTCTGTGGCTGCTCCCAGAAAACAGCAGGTTAGAAGCCAGTTCTCTACCAGGATGTGCTGGAATAATGTGCACAAATAAAGAACTGAAATTGTCAAAGTAGACAGCTATGGGAGAATGCAAAGAGCATTGGTTTGAAGCCTGAAGATCTGGGTTTGAATGCTGGCTTTGTGTTAGCAGCTGTGGGAAAATGAGGAAGTTAATTTGGAGGTTTGATTTTCTCATCCGTGAAATAGGGGTAGGAATATCCCCATGGGGTTGTTGGATACTTAAAGTAGGGTGTGTTTGTGAAAGCTGATTAACACTGGACAGTTTAGTACTGTACTCTCGCGTGGTAAGAGAGGATAGACAGGAAAGGAGGCCTGAGGTGGTAATCAGGGATTGAAGCCAACTGACCTCATCTCTGTTTTCCAAGCTGATGCTCTTGGTCAATAGTGACTGGCATTTGGGCCTCCTCAAACCAAGGCTATACCTAAGTTGGTCTTGTCCCAGAAGGCACTGTGAACAACACTCAAAAAAGCCAATGGGAAAGACCAGGATGAGTTTATTTACTTAGTATGGAGATCAACCTTCTAGTGTAAGGATACTCTCTCATCCCTTCTCTATGGCTCTTTACTATTATGGACATATCTTCAAGTCTTACATTCATAACAGATGACTTTGGTTACAAAAGGGTCTTGGGATTGGGTTGGGACAAAGGGGACGGGGTGGTCTCATGAGCTATTTTAGCCAGTCTGTGGGAAGCTGAGGAATTCTCCCTGCCTTATATAAGAAGTCACTTTCCCAGAGACAGAGGACCTGTATATCAAACTCCAAGTCTCAGACATGGGGACAGTGCTGGGTCAACACTGGCAAACCAGCTCTTGCAGTTTCTGCTGGACTGTGAGGGCAGAGACTGGGTCTGTTGGATTCACTGCTGGTTTCTAGCCCCCAACATGATGCCTGGCACAAGGCAGGTGCTCAATAAACTGCAGTGGATGGCAGAAAAAATGAATGGTTCTTAATTTTTAAAGTCTCCATATGGAAATTTTAATGTTGAATTTTATTATATCTTAAATTTATATAGACTGCAGGTGACTTTGGGGGACATCCCTAATCAGATCATGAGGACACATAAATTCTCAGGCAGTCACTATGGGAAGAACCCAATATATACACCTTGCGTGTGCTTTTGTTTGGCTCAGTTCCCAAGGATATCATTCTCTGAATTGACCCTCAGATTCAGGGTAAGCCCTAAATCCTGGCTGTACCAATGC
Source organism: Cervus elaphus (assembly GCF_910594005.1). Classification (NCBI taxonomy): domain Eukaryota; kingdom Metazoa; phylum Chordata; class Mammalia; order Artiodactyla; family Cervidae; genus Cervus; species Cervus elaphus. Next base: position 12,522,129 of record NC_057839.1, on the reverse strand, counting down.
TAGATAGAGTACAAGGTTCTGCAACTCGGTCAGAAAAGAGGCGCCTGAAAAGTCCAAAAGGCAACAGTTAGAAAGACCCCTGGATTGAAACTGTGAAGCATAAGCCAGGAGTGGGTGATTACCCTCACTCTTCCACCCCAAGGAAATTAGTAGCAGTCTATCCTTTGTACTAACATGAGGGTGGAGAGGGAGCGGCCTTAGAATAATCATGCATTTTCATTGCTGTAGTCAGAGAATGTTCTAAGGTCCCTGGCTTTCTTCCATGTATACTCAGCCACCAAACCCAGTAGGCTGTAAATCACGAAGCAAATGGTTTGAGGAGGAGAATATTGGGTTGATCTATTTTAGAGGAAAATGGGGTTCAGGATGTCTTCTCTAACGTGTGTTACCTATTAAAGTTAGTTAATGAGGAAATGGGGAATGAGTGGATTTTAAAAACAAAAACAAAATCTCTTCTTTGAACCATAAAGACCAATTAGAAGTACAAGGCTTAACTGAGAAGAAACTACATTTAGTTTTGGGGAAAAAAATTCTTCTAATAATGCCCTTTAATTGGGAATTCACCTACTGCACCAAAATATAAATATCCCCCAGATAAAATTACTGGTATTTTGTGGTTCTCATTGGAATGGAAGTTCAGTCCAGTAAATGCTATTAGAAGAGTCACTCTGAGTCACCATCCCAGGGGCAGATCTGTTTATCCTCATTCCACAACACTGATTTCTATTCATTCTGAAATTGGTGAAAGAATATATTCTCTGATATTCTTTATTCCTTGAAGTTTTCCAGTGTTTCCTTGGAAAACATTATGTTTTACTATTGGAGATGCTGGCTTCCCTTTTAGTTTGAGAGAGTGGCACTGTATTTACATGGTCAGCCCTACAACTCTGACCTCAGCAAAGATGGAAGTGGGGAGGAGGTGCAAGTGGAGAAGCTGAAGCGTAAGCAGCAGCAGGGAGAGCAGCGCAGGCTGGAGAGTCGTGGGAGGACGGCAGGAAGGCAGGAGGGGAACACGGGAACTGCCTGCCGGCCTCTCTCTGTTTATACAGAGAGACGTGGTTATGAGGCTCCTCCAAGATGGGATCTTATTGGATCACCTGGTTCTTTCTGAATTTGTGATAACAGAAAAATACTTTGAATCTTAGAATTAAACATTCTGATGATTCAGCATAACTGTCTTACTATGTATGTGGTTGTACTGCTGAGTTCCTCATCTGCGGGTGTTTGGCAAGTAATGATTCAGTCTTGAGTTCCCGATATTGGCAGGAACAGAAGGATCTCTGTATGCATCTGGCAGGTAGAGCATTGTGTTCTAAAGAAATAAATGGTCTGCCTTGTCACTCCCTGGGTTAGGTTAGACATAGACTCCAGAAGAGGGAACCAGATGCCTGGTAGCCAGACCCCAGGGCCCTTCTGGATGCTCCTGTGTCCCCTGTTTAGTTTGTAAATCTGAATTCCTTTCATTTTATTATAAAAAGTAATCTATCAGCCCATAGCATGAGTTGAGTTTCCTAGGTTGGTGGGAAAATATTAATTGGTGATGAGACCTATTCACATGTGCAATAGTTAATTGAACTCACATAATGTTTTTTTTAAGTTCCTAAATACCACCAAGACATAACATAAAGTCAAATTTAGTTTTCCATTGTTTAAATTGTCCATAATGAGCATGCATACATACTATTTACATATAGATATAGATATGCTTTTAAAGAGTCCTTAAAACAACAAGAAATTCAGCTACTAACTTCCATAGGCTAAATGAATGTGGGTTTCATTTAGGAAAGTGCTTAATGCCTAGGTCTAGTTTCTGAAAAGCACTAGTTACTTGAACACTGGAACAGCTGCTAGCATGTAGGGTTATCACTGCCCTCGTGACCCATTTAAAGGAAGGAAATGAATTGGAGATAATGACTTAGCAGTTCTCTCTCCCAACTCTCAGAGCTAATATATCACTCAGGGATGGAGCTCCAACTGGAATGTTAGAATTTTTCTCCTAATTTCTTTGGAGTATCCTTAGAATACATTTCGATTTTATTGTTATTTCATGTTCATAAATTAAATAAACTTGATATACCCACTCCTAGCTAAGCCAATAAACACATGCATGTTTAAAAGCTGAATTTAGTCTGTCTTTGAAAATGACAGCATATTTGGTCTGTTGGACCTTAGAATTGGTAGATAATACCAGAAAATGTGACCCTCTGGCAAGCAAAAGTAGTAAGAATCAACACATAATAGATGAAGTTAGCCATGCGTGGAAGGAACCTATTTAAAAAGTGTCACTCAAGGCAATAGTTTTGTGGAAAGGGGAGCAAAAATCTGTTTTGTATCGTAATTGTTGTATTTGTCAAAACTCAGGGTACTAAAGTAATGAATTTTACTGTGCATAAATTCAAAATAAGTTTAAAAATATAAAAGAAACATACAAAATGCCCCTCTGTATATTATAAAAGACATAATTGAGGATATTTGAGAAATACACAGTAGTAGTTAAGATGACCAGACTCTACATTCTAATCAGTTCATATCTTTGGAAAGTATCCAATAACACGCATATGGTATATAAAGAGGGGTACTTGTGTTTAAGAATTTGATGATCTAAATTCCTGCTCTATCCAAAGGGGAGATGTTATATATGGCCGATACCAGGTTTTTTTGTTTTTGTATGTATTCTATTCAGCAAGAACTTTGTGAGGCAGGCATTGTGCATTAAACTGTCCTTCCAGGTCTTCTAATCTTTGGCCCTGCTTGCATGTTCAGCAAATAGTCTTCTCTAATTGCTCCAACATTCTTTGAAATATAAGTTACTCTGCTATTAATGGGTAAGATCATTCTGGTGACTAGAAAATATGCTCCTACCCCTTGTCAAGTAATAGGTTGATATTGACATTTAGGTCCATAGATCACTCTTGTGAATGAATCATTTCCCCCAAGACTGATTAATGGAGTCTCTTACAAAATGGAACTGGTGAATCTGCAGGCCTGCTGACCAAATCCTGTGGCCTGGCAGTCCCACCAGAAGCCGATACTCTGTGAAGTCTACCTGTGTAGCCAGCTATCTTCTTTCTCTGATACCTTTCATTGATGATATTAACCAGAGTATCCCAAGTTTCTACAGGGCAGGAGGTAGAAAGAACCTAAACCATTGGAGGCTTTATGGAGACTCAGAGGTGAAACTTGCCTTTCCACCAGAGTTGGAAGAACATTCCTCACTTTTCTGAAGTCTGTCATGTTTGTTCTACTCATTGACTGGGTCCTGTGCTGCTAGTCACCTTTCTGTGTGGGTGGGTAGCTTATATTTCTAACAGAATCTGGTAGAAAGTCAGAAACATGCCTGTTGCCTTATGTATTGTTGGGATTCAATAACTGCTTCGGCATTTACTTGGCAGATGCCATGTTCTAGCTTGCTCTTGCTCTATGATCCCAAGCAGAATATTGCCATTACATGAAAGAAGAAATAACTGGTATACTTGGCCTGTTCCAATTCGTCCTGAGCCAACTTCACATCAATGAACTGTCAAGAACATCTCCAGTGAGGAAGGGGCTTTAGGGAAGGTGTGGCAATGACTAGGATTGTGCTTTCCAGAAAACATGGTCCCCTCTGCTTTATCCTGGCTCAGAATTTTGGCCAATATGTGCCCTATTCCTTTGATCTAGAAGGTGGAATGTCCTGTTACACTGAAATGAATGAATGTGGGAGGGCTCTGGAAATGCCCAAGGCGACAGCGACCACATGCCACTGTGCCTCTGAGGGAGTGTGTCACCATTCTAGCAAACAATATCCCAGTGGGCAGCCCACCACCATTTCTCTTGCTTACTCAACAACGCCAAGTGCCCCGTGATCTCCAGGCAAATACTCATTAGCTTTGTGGAAATGCCCATCCTAATGGGCAGAGGGATCTGTAACATCATCCTTTCTTTTTATTTTTACATGGGTAGGGTTCCTGCTCTTTTTCTGCCTTCTGATGAATAATCATTCCTTTTTCCCTTATGCTTTTTAGTTCAAGATTTTCTCATTGACCTGCTTCATTGCTGATTCTTGTATTCATTCTACTCACTAAAACCATTCTTGGAAAATATATATACTTATAAAATATATAGACTCATCTCCTCATGTACTTGTACACATAGCCTATTTTTGGAAAGAAATACAGGAATCTTATAGTATTAGTTGCCTCGCCAGAGAAAGACTGTATGGCTGGAGGAAGAAGGCTTGAAAGTTTAGCTGCTAGTCTGAGGGAACAATTCCATTAGAGTCTGTAGGAAGATGCTGCTCAGTTGTACAACTCCCTGCACAGAGAGGCGACTTTTAATTACATACCCTTTCAACTTATACAATTGTATACTGTGAGTAACTTAGTTATTCAAATACTTGCATTTAAAATATAAAAATGCATATTGTCTTTCAAACAGTAAATATTCAGACAAAATTAGTATTGAAATCCCCTTCCTTTTGAAAGCTGAACAATTCTCTTTATACGTTTCTCTGGACTCTGTTTTTCTGCCCAACATCTTTTGATGCCCGGGCAGCAGAATAATTAGAGTTCTGGTGCCCACATTTCTACCTCTGACCTTGGACAAGTCACTGAACCTCTGAACCTTCCTCTGCTTACCTGTCGGCAGAGTTTACCCTGGTTTATACTTTGGGCATGCAGCTTTATGACCCAGGCTTATATCATCAAGGAAATAAGTATAAGCAACCACAAAGACCACATTAAGAAAGTCACAAATAAACTACATTCAATCACAGGTAAACTACGTTCAACCTTGAAAGTTCAGGTTTGGAAGAAAAGCTATGACTAACCTAGACAGCATATTAAAAAGCAGAGACATTACTTTGCCAACAAAGGTCTGTCCAGGCAAAGCTATGGTTTTTCCAGTAGTCGTGTATGGATGTGAGAGTTGGACCATAAAGAAGGCTGAGTGTCAAAGAATTGATACTTTTGAACTATGGTGGAGAAGACTCTTGAGAGTCCCTTGGACTGCAAGAAGGTCCAACCAATCAATCCTAAAGGAAATCAGTCCTGAATATTCATTGGAAGGACTGATGCTGAAGCTGAAGATCCAATACTTTGGCCACCTGATTCGAAGAGCCGACCCATTGGAGAAGACTCTGATGCTGGGAAAGATTGAAGGTGGGAGGAGAAGAAGACGACAGAGAATGAGATGGTTGGATGGCATCACTGTCTTGATGGACATGTGTTTGAGCAAGCTCTGGGAGTTGGTGATGGACAGGGAAGCCAGTTGTGCTACAGTCCATGGGGTCACAAAAAGTTGGACATGACTGAGCAACTGAACTGACTGTCTCATTTCCCCAAAAAGATAAGTCTGACTTCAGGATTCACAGTAATTACAGAATCACACTCAAATATGACTAATCCAGTTTCTCCATTCTACCCACTCCTGAGTTTTTCCTTGGCTCTTTCCCCAGGGCTGAGATGGAACTCCGAGATGCTAAGGATGAGATTGTTGGATTTGGGGCAATGTCAAGTCCTCCCCCCTACCCCAGAACCTCGAGGTAGTTAACTTAAAAGCTTCTTTCAGACTAAAAGTATGATTCTATTTATGCCACTGCAAAATCATAAAATGTCAAAGCACAAAGCGTGCTCCAGCCCTCAGAGTTAGTCCCTCTTTCCTCTCAGTCCCCAAGTCTGTACCCACACCCTTGATGTAGCTTCCTCCCAGAGTATTGCAACAATCTGCCTCCCCACCACACTGTGACCCCCTGAGGTCAGGACTAGTTCCCAAACTTTTCTGTGCCTTCTCTGACTTGTACAATGACTGGTACTTACTAACATTTTTAAGTGATTCATCTTCAAATTGTAATAATTTTCTAGTCTTAAAATGATTTTATTCTGTTTTTATATGTAATGTAATATAGTTTAGGATTTGTTATTGCTTCAGCATGTCTCTGATTCTGAGGTTTTTCTTTATCAATTTCTCCTTTCTAATAAGTTCTCTCTCATCCACCCCAAATGTTAACTTTCTGCATAGAAAAAAGGACAGAGAAGTCAATTTGCCAACACCTAACCACCTTGACCATTCATTCATTCTTGGGTGGTTCCTACAACGTTTTGTTCACTGTTCCTTTGACATGACTATTAGCACCTCATTTTCTTTCCATTCCCATACCTAGGACTCTAGTTCAAGTGCCCACCACCTTACTCCAGGACTACTTTCAACAGTTTCCATCCACTTTTCCAGATCTTACTTCTTTCTTCCAAATCCCTTTAATACCAATGCCAATTCCATCTTCTGAAAATTCATCACCCTAATTTTGCTTGTGGTGATAATGTGCCTGGCAGGAACGCTAGCCTTCCTAGACATCCTTTCAGTTAGGAGGTGCCTTGTGCCACAGTCCTGGCCAATGAGATGTAAGCAAAGGCTGCTAGGACTTCTGAGAAAGCTTTTGCACTCCTAATGCAGAAACCACCCGCTTTATCCTTCCCTGTCTCTTTTTTCTGCCTGAAACACGGATACGAGGCTGGAGATGGAGCAGTCATATTGGAACAGTGAAGTGACAAGGTTAATGACAATGCCTTCCACAAAGTATGGCTGAAGGCAAGAGGAAAAGTGTCATGTGGAACTCCTGCACCCACTTGGTGCTGCATTTCTTGTTATTTGAGAAAATAAATCCTTTACTTGCTTAAGAAAATATATTCAGAGTTCTGTGGCTTGTAGCTAAATATATTCCCCATCTGATACACAGAGCAAATCAAGTGTAAATATCTCTCTCTGACCTTCAAAGCCCTTTATAAGCAGGTCCAATTCAATTCCCTTTGTCTCTAAAATCCCCTCAACCCAGTGGAGACCACTCTTTCACTATTTTCTACATGGCAAAGTAACTCTTACCTCTTTGCCCTTGCGTAGACTGGTTGGTCATCCAGGGATATTCTTTCTATTGATCCATCTCATCTTCCAGACTGAACTTAAATTCAGCTTCTTCCTGTAACGTCTTCTGCTACTCTTATACCCAATTATCTCTCCCAAGAAGATAAATTCTATTGCATGATCTTAAGGAGGCTTGAATTAAATGCAGTGTTTTTCCTTGTATTAAACTAATTATTTCATGGTTAGGTTTTGTTTTTCCAATCCACATGTGAGCTGCCTTCAGCCTGGGACTCATCCCCTTCGCTCTCCCATCATGCCCTGCGTGACACAGATTGCCACGGAGGTACCCAAGACAGAATTGCAGCTGGGCTCGGATTCGCCTACTATCCACTGCTATATTTGCTTTTTAAAACAGATTTGTCTGTGGCTTTAAGAGCACATGTGAATTTAGGTTGTGTTTTCTTCTGATAAAATTAATATTACCATTAGTTGCCAGTTCATAATCAGTATGAGTTAATTTGCCATGTGGAAATATTTTGCAGCAGCAAACATCACTGATTCTTTATTGTTGTGAGCATTACATTGGATTCATATGTTGTTGGTAGCACATCTATTGGTACTGGAGATCAACCTCCAATCTCTTAAATCTGAGTTTTTGGCATGAAGAGGATGTGAGATTAGAAAATGGGAGCCATTTCTCCTTGTCTCAGAAGCAGCTACAGTGGCCAGTTAAAAGACTTGGCTTGGGGGAGAAACACACATCTGCTCTCAGTCTCCTGCTCTCAGGCTCCTGTTCTGAGCTGAGCTGAGTGGCTGCAGGGGACAGAACGGCCCAAAGGCCTCCTTGGAGGGCAGAGTTCCCCTGCTGAAGGCAAAGGAGGAAAAGAGAGAAGAGGGGAAAATGCCATGGTGGATTAGACCTCCGAGGGTTTAATTACTCGTCTAGGAAATTGAAATAATAACAAGACTCATATAATGGACAGTTTTGTGTCCTTCCTTAGGCATTTCAACTGTGAAAATCTAAAAGGAAGTTAGTGTAGGGAGGAGTTGTCCAAATTCAGAAATGAAGGTTATTGGATTCTCAGTTTTTCTCATTTTTTCTTCAATGAGATATTACCACATTTATATCCTCACTTTCTTCCTCTCTGTTTCAAACACACACACATACATGTACACATACTCACAGGCATTGCTATATTCTGTGTGTGTCTTGTATTAACAAAATAAAAGTACAGCCAATATGGAGATTCCATAAGAAATTAAAAATAGAACTACTATACAATTCAGCAACTTCACTGCTGGGTACATATCCAAAGAAAACAAAGCTGTTATCTCAAAGAGATATCTGCACGCCCATGTTCATTGCAGCGTTACTCACAATAGCCAAGGTATGAAAACAACTCAAGTCAATCTAAAGTTACACAATCTAAAGTTCGTAAATGCAAAGGCTTCCCTGGTGGCTCAGATGGTAAAGAATCCTCCTGCAATTCAGGAGACCTGGGTTTGATCCCTGGGTCAGGAAGATCCTCTGGAGAAGGGAACACCAACCCATTCCAGCATTCTTGCTGGATAATTCCATGGACAGAGAAACCTGAAGAGCTACAGTCCATGAGGCCACAAATAATCGGACACAACTGAGCAACTAAGCACACACAATCTAAAGTTAACAACCTCCCCCCCCCCCCCCGCCCCGCCCCATCTGCCAGCTCTCTCTCTCTCAGCCCCAGCTTTATTTTGCTGGTAAGTACTACCTGGAAAATAGTGCATTAGAAAATATCTTGGGCATTCATCTATTTATTCTCCACCTTCCCCACTGGACTGTAAGCTTCATGAGACCAGGTACCTTGCCTATGCTCGTCATGTTCAACCCACCTAGAAAAGTGCCTGACACGTAGTAGGTCAACACATTTGGATTATTTGGGAGGTTTTGAATATGTAGCACTCCCCCCACACCCACCTAAAAAATGGAATGCCTAGCACCCTCCCTAGACCTATATTATATCAAAATCTCTGGGGGTGGGGCCCCAGGTCAAGCATTGACGCTTTTGAAGAGCTCTGTAGGTGATTGTCATGGTCATTCAAGCTTAAGAACTACTTTAAGGAGTTCCTGAATACAGAGCCTATACAATGAGGGTAGCATGAATGGGCCTGGGAGTGGGGTGGAGGAGGGATTCTGATGAAAGGGCCCCTGTGACTCGCAGTCATCCCTGCCTTTCCATCACCCACTCAGGCTCCTAGATTTGGGCTGTGGGGGTGAGGAGAAGATTCTTCTCCATGCCAAGGCTGGGTTGATGAAATACAGCCTATAGCAGTGGCCATCCTGGGGTGCAGGTAATTCACAAAAGAAAGCATCCTGGATAGGTCATGCTGTACCTGGTGAGACAGTGGGCAGAACCCTCCTAACCCCTCTTCCTCCCAGGCCTAGCCACCTTGCAAGAAGCTGGGCTGGAGAATTGCACCCATCTCCAACCCCCCACCTCAGGGATGGGTTCTCTTGGCTCTTTTAACCTGCAAAGGTTGACAATGAGGAAGAGGGTAGAGATTTTCTCCCTGCATGACTATGATACTTCTGAAAGGTTGAGCTGCGGGATTTTTTTTTTTTTTTTCACTTCTCTCTTGGAAATCACCTCCATATGCTGATTAGACTGAGGACAAGACTTCTTCTTTACACTGAGAAAGCATTTTCCACTATACTTAGGAGACAAGTGGGACTACTATTTTCTCAGCTTCCTTAATGGATTTCAATGCCATTTGTCAAGGTTGGTTTTCTTTAAAAATCTTTTTTTAATTTTCTAACAACAAACAACTAGATGTAAAATCTTCCAATGTACTTTGATTGATGGTTCACACCTTTTGGAATATCTAGCTCATAATTTTAGAAGGAAGCAGCTGGTACTCTTGACATTTAATTCCAACAAAATGCCTCATTCAATTCCCCCTCTCCCAGATAGGGTACACAGACTATTGGAAAATATTCAGTAATACTGATCCAAATGTCCACATTAAGTGCAGAGGAAAGGTAGTGTAAGCTTTTAACATCCTGGCAGCTGAACTAATGGCATTGAAATGGCTATTCTTAAGAAAACATGACTGTGGCAAGAAAAGGTGGCTATTTTAGTTGCTGTTGATATCTGCATGGGGGACCTTTGAAACTAGGGTAAATACATAGGTTTTTGTTCCTGGGGCAGGTGACAGTTTTACCCAACGGACTTTGCTGTAAATCAATGGCATAAATATTAATAATGACAGCTATTGTTAACTGAGGACTCATTGTATGCAAGGCTTTTACATGGATTCTCTTGTTCATTCACTACTATTATTATCCCTATTTTATAGATAAGGTACTTGAGGTATAATGAGTATAAATAATTTGTCTAAGGCCACATCTTGAAAGTGGTAGTTCACAAACCACTTGTTGGCACACCTTTACTATAAAAGGTCAAAAAGTAAATTTTTTTGGCTCTGCGAAGCCTACAGAGTCCATTGCAACTAGTCAACCCTGCTGTTGGAGCAAAAGTAGCTATAGTTGCCATGTGAACAAATGGGAGTGTCTGTGTTCCAATAAAACTTTATTGGTGATATGTGCATAAATGGAAGAGAGAGAGAAAGGACTATATCTCAATAAAATTGGACAAAAATATTAATTAATTAATTAAACATCACTAAATTACATTAACTTTTAAAGGCTACCTTATGTACAGTTGAAAAAACCCTTTAATTTACAAGAGCAGGTGGGGGGCCGTACTTGGCCCTGGGGCAGTAATTTGCTAACTCTTGCTCTTCGCCCTGATGCTAAGCTTTCTCCTGAGGCCTTTTGCTGGACTCTTTTACTTCAATAATCCTCTTTCAGGGTCATTTACATTTTTGTATGAGCCATTGAGCCTACTTATACAATGACCTACTGGGCAAATAATTGTTTTTTTTTTTAGTGAGTCGTATTCTGTTTAATGCCAGCAACATTCTAAATGTTATGATAGGAAAGGGCTTCTTCAGGGGTGGGATTATAAGCCAACAAGGACCCCTCAGAGGAAAGCCTGTGGGAGCATCTTAGCTCTCAGGAGCTTGTAAGCTGGCATGATGGAAGCTGCTGCTGCTGCTAAGTCACTTCAGTCGTGTCCTACTCTGCTCCCCCGTCCCTGGGATTCTCCAGGCAAGAATACTGGAGTGGGTTGCCATTTCCTTCTCCAGTGCATATGCATGCATGCTAAGTCGCCTCAGTCTTCTCCGACTCTGTGTGACCCCATGGACAGCAGCCCACTAGGCTCCTCTGTCCACGAGACTCTCCAGGCAAGAACACTGGAGTGGGTTGCCATTTCCTTCTCCACATGATGGAAGAGGAGCTGGGTTTTCCAGCATCTGCTCTGTGCCAAGCCCTGTGCAGAGGCTCTTCGTGCTCTCTATGTCTCCAGAATGTCTATAGACAGCTCCTTCCATATATCTTCAAGGAGGCCCTCAAAAACATACAAACCAGTAAGATAAAAGACCTGAAGAAGATGGAATCCTATATCACCTAATCCCCACATCAATCCTGCAAGACAGTCAACATTACTCCATTTTATAGATAAGAAATAGCAGCTCAGAAGGTAAGTTACTTGCCTGAGGTCAGACAGTAAGTAAGTGGCTGGGCTGGCATTTCATTGCAGACATGCCCAATTTCTTTGCCTGTATACCTTCTAGTCGGCCTCACTGCCCCTTTGTCGTGGCCTGCACACCTCCCCTTACTTCATAACTCAATCACGGAGTGAGTTTGGAAAGTCAGTTCAATTTGAAATTCTGTTTGCTTCTACTCTGTAAAAATGTGCGTAGGAAAACTTGGTGTATCCTACTCCTTTGGTACAGTTGCTAAGATAGTCAAGCAAGATAGAACATGTGAAAGATTCTAGCAAAGTGTGAAACTCTGCAAAGGTACCCTGGTGGCATGTGTCAGAGGACCAGTCAGAGCTGCGGGAAGGCAGCAACTTTCACCTCTTGCCACACTGCTAGCCACTGAAAGGGTTTCCTTACTCCCAGGGAGCCCCGGGCCACATGAATCATTCAGGTTGCCCAAGTCTGGGCAGGAATTAGCCCCCCAAAATCACCTGAAATCAGCCCAAAGCTCAGGAACTTTGAAAAAGTTATAGACTAGTCATCCAATTTCTGTTCACATAAATTACTCTTACAAAGGTGCTTGTGTCATCACCACCCCTCCCCACATTGCTTTCCTCCTACTTTCATTCCTCTAGTTTCAAAAGGGGTTCTTTTTGAAAGAATACATGTAAATCCAACCCTTTCTCCCAGACCTAACCCCTGCTCTGTTATTTCAATGACGTGATAGGGAATGTGGTATAAGATGACTTTCATGGGTCTTTGCCTCAAACTTGTGACTTTTCAAAACTCTTAGCTAAAAGTTAGACAGGATGAGATGGTTGGATGGCATTATTGACTCAATGGACATGAGTTTGAGCAAGCTCCAGGAGATGGTGAAGGACATGGAAGCCTGCTGTGCTGCAGTCCATGGGGTTGCAAAGAGTTGGGCATGACTGAATGTCTGAACAATAACAACAAAAAGTTAGGAACTAGAAAAGTGGAATAGCTTGATTATATCAGGAAAAAATTTCCATATGTCAAAAGTCACATAACATTCAAAAGGAAATGGCAAACTGGAAAAATATTTGCAAGACAGGACACAGAACTAGTATTAGTACCTAAGATCTTCTACAGCTCAATCACAAAAGTGACTACTTAAAGTGGAAAACTGGGCAAAAACCATCAAAAAGCAATGCACAAGACCAATTCAAGAGACAAAAAAAAAAAAAAGATTTTGGCAAGTAACTCCAGATATGCAATTCTTATGGAATCATCAAAGTGGAAATGTTTAGATAAAACACACAGGAATATATCTGTTATATCTGGCATATTTAAATTGTGTGTGTGCATGTGCACACGCTCACATGGGTGTATGTAATCTCTCTATAAAAACCTACACCTGTCTGAGACAATTTGGTTGACTGGAGAGAATGCTATTGGAGACAAGGATTGGACTGAATGTCAGATTTAAAACTTATGAAAACCACATATACAAACGTAGCCAAGATTTCAACTCTGAGGATTTGGACAGAGGGAGAAAGACGCAGATATATTTAAAGAGGAAGCAGTCTCCAAAACACTTGTTTTGCGAAAATGTCTGGAATGAAGTTTATAGGGCCTGAGGCTCCATCAAAGACAAAATCATACGGGAGAAAAATCCATTCATGAAACTAACTCATCCTAATGCAAATAACATTTTATGATTAGAGACAGAAACTGGTGTGAAGGACATTTTCTAAGTCAATGTAAAAGTGTGCAGAAATAACTGGATCTAAGTTGACTAAGAATTGTGTGACAAATTGATGAGGTTGTAAGGAAAAGTCAATTAAGACACTGATGGGCCTGTTATGAGAATCTGAATGCTACAAGACTGAATCTAGAAGATTCTGGGTAAAGACTATTTCCTTGGAAGGGTTAGTAAAAGAAAGCATTCTTTTAACTGCTTTTCCATGGCCTATTTTCTGTCCTTTGGTGATTTTTGACTTTGAGTGGTTGGGATAGGCTGACTCCCCCTGCCCCCTCCAATAACAGGTTGATTCTATTAGATTATTAACCTTCTCTGGTTTTCTTATAAAAAGGGTACATTTGATAACATCATTTAATGGGGCACTTGAGAAATGGCCCCTTTCAAGTGTTCATCTGCATTTGTCCTGATTGAAGAACTGGTGAGACTAACTTAAGATAGAACTAAACACCTTTCCAGTGAGGGTCTCACCTGGTAAGAGGTGACTCATTTGGGTCCATTTAATAATAACAAAAAATGTGAGCAAAGCCAATCTAGATTTTAGGCAATTGCCTATAATTTCAAAAACCTTTGAGTTTCAGCAACTCTGTAAGGATTGATGAAAAATTCAACAAAACTGGAGAATGGTCCTGCCTTAGAATTTCTGAGGGAGAATTAAGCAAACCATAATAGAAGTGACCCTTGGTATATTTTATTCTAGAAGAAATGTGTTCTGTGCCAATCCATGTTTTCTGAACTTCATGTGAAGAGCGTGTGGGATATTCAAAGAAGAGAGCACCATGTGTAGATACGTTAAAGCTGACAGGTGACTCAGCTCTCTCAGCACTATCTAGGCTGCCGGCAAATGATAGGCATAATCCAAAGCCCACGCAGTGTGGTGGTTAGCAGAAAAACTGGAAGAAAGTCATGAAATCTGTTTAGGTAAGCTGGCATTGATCAAGATGGATTACAAGATAAAATGAATTGGGACCAGAATTAGATTAAGGTGAGCAACTCTACACAATTTATTTTTAATGACCTTTAAATAATATAATTCATTACCATTTAAAAATTTAATACTGCAATGTTTAAAGAAGAAAATGAAAATGATCAATAATACCACCACCCAGAGTAACTGTGTTAACATTTTTGGTCTGTTTCTTTCTAGTCTTTTACTATGCATGAATACATTTTCTTTTACAATACTGATTATTTAATATATATCTCTATGTAATATATAATTAACTCTGTGATAGACTATTTCATACATAAATCTTGGTTGAGTTTCTATTGTTTCCTTAAATTAAATTCTCTAGAAATAGAATTACCTAGTCAAAAGATATGAATTTTCAGGTCTCAACACATATCGCAAAATTGATTTCTGGGAAGGTCAACCTAATTTATTCTTAAATTATCCACCTCTTTAAATGTATCTTTTTACCTTCTATGGAACTGTTCATTTTTCACTTGAAATTAAATAGGCTCCTAAACTTGGCTCAACATTGTAATAGGAATAAACAAATCTAGGTCTATTGAGAGAATTGTGAATTCGTGGTGACATACTGAGATAATTCTCAACTTTCTCAAAAACTTTCATATCCATTATTACATTTAGTCCTCACAAAAAATCCCTGAGGTGAAAATTAATTTTAGAATGTTTTAAGCATGAGAGAGTGTTTCAGGCATTGTCTTGTTCAGATTGTATTAATGCTTCCATCTGACAGAGTCATAGGGAGGATATGAGAGTTTTAAAGTTCCAGAGTCTAAGTGTTTGGAGTCTCAGTCCATATATTACCTTCCCACTGGGTGAGGGAACTCTGCGCTGGTCCCTTTAAGGCTTTCTGTCACTCCTAATTTCCTCCTCCTTCTCCATTGTTTTATCAGTATTATTGGGAACTACACCATTCAACCTCTCCTTGTTACAGGGACATGGAAATCTGTACTGAGACTCATAAGCAGAGAGAACAATCGGTAAAGAAGCACTTTATCAAAGATGTGGATGATGACCTAGAAAAGTACCCCCAAGAGTATGTAGATGACAATGAGCCAACAGACCTGAGAAAGTCAGGTCTGAACTTGGGGTGAACTTGATAAACCAAAGTGGTTAAGGAAAATAGTGAAAACAAGTTTAGAACTCCAGGCTCAATATATTTTAGTGCCAGACTGTTCTGACCACGAGGACTGCCGAATGCTGGATATACTAAGACTCAGGGGAAATTGTTTTCACTAGTAATTCTCACCTGCTCAATGAACTAGGCAGAATAGGTGAGTTCTGTCAACAGACAGGATGAATCCTTGAGAACTGTCAAGGCTCCATCCACCCCAAAGACTGGCCATTCTTTGCAGATTATCATCTCCTTGGTGCACTGCGGATTACAATATGTTGCATAAGTTAAAACAGCACTCCGCTGATGTTTGATGGTTATCACAGCCTCTGGGCTGTTGTTGCTTCATCTTCTCTCAGGGCTTCCCTGGTGGCTCAGCTGGTAAAGAATCCGGCTGCAATGCAGGAGACCTGGGTTCAAACCCTGGGTTGGGAAGATCCCCTGGCGAAGGGAACTAGGGCTACCGACTCCAGTATTCTGGCCAGGAGAATTCCATGGACTGTATAGTCCATGAGGTTGCAGAGTCAGACACGACTGAGCAAATTTCACTTTCTTTCACTTTTCTCCCAGGGGTCAAATTTATTTTATTCTAAAACATCTCCATAGCATTTCCATTTATTTTGTATGTGTGTGTAATTTTAAATTTTGAGAAACCACTTCTTAAAATGCCTGACATTTAAGAAAATCTGGCCCTATATTGCCAAGTATCACATGTGTAGAAAGTAGCACGGTTCAGCCTGTTGAATGTGCCAGATTTTCCTTAAAATTAACATTCATGCCATATGTTGGTACCCTAAAATCAATACTACTTTGACTGATGAAAATGCAAAAAGAAAACATTCTCAGACTGAGTTCTGCTCTCTTTCTTTGTAGACACTGTTTTATGTAGGTGTTAGCAATGGTATTCTTTGGGAGTAAAAATGAGTGCCTGCTCTGTAATTCCCAGTGAGAGGTCAAACACGCAAAGGTGTGGAAGTCAGAAGAGCCAGCTCGTAAGGCAACAGAACCTAAAGTATTGGCCCTACAAGATGGCCCTGTGTTCTCAATCTACTACTCAGCTCCAGACAATGCCTTGGAGGAGACTTGGAGATAGTTTCCTCATTCTCCTCATCCACCATGGTCGTGGAACCTCATCCACTATCATGACGTTCAGGAGGGCAAGGTGGAGAGGAGGGGGCTGGAAATCTCTCACTGAACTTAGAGAGGGCATTACACCAGAAATTTAGACAGTGCCCTGGCAACCCAGGGTGACAAGTGACCTATACTCACACATTCCCTTGTGGGTCCCAGCTGCCGGGCTTCATGACCTCTGAGTTCACATTCCCTCTGAGTTCCTCCTCTGACCCTATCTACCCCTGCAGCAGATAATCTCCATGATGCCAGCCAGAAGTAAATCTTTATGCCTATGGTTTGAGCATCTGCACTATTGTGGGTTTGCAATGTACTTTGTCTATGTGTTTATATCACTGTGCTCCCTGGGCCCCTGTGGCTCGGGCAGAGTGTGGGGCTCTCCCTGACACACAGAGGGCACAAGCTTTGCTTTTAAATATTGGCCCTAAACCTGTCCCAAAGGGAAGGACAAGAGGGCAAGGTTATATTACCACTAAAACCACCAGACATATTTAAACTATGATGGGAATTTTGTGCCTGGGGCTTTGTTCTGCTACAGCATTAAATAAGAATGGTGCATTCTTGAAGTTGAAACAGGCATGTACATTTGTAGCATGAAGGATACACAGTATTTAAGGGGAACGTTTGAAGATCCTACCAGTAGGAGAAACTTAAAAAGTCTGGAAATCTCTCTTTTTAAAAAAATTTTATTATGGAAATACTCAAACTATAAGAATAGTAAAATGAATCTCACACCAAGTTTCATTTATGATGAAGCTTATTTCATCTATACCCACCCACTCCCCTACGTCACAACTAGGATGATTTTGAAGTATATCCATGACAACTTATTGTTCCATCTATACCTATTTTAGGACATATCTCAAACATAAGCACTTTTCTCTTTAAACTTAGTTATAATATTATATGTAATATCTTAAAAAATCAGTAGTTTCCTTAATCATTAAATATCCAGTCAATATTCAAATTTCTCTAGAAAATTCAACTTTTTGGCTTTGGAGTGAAAGACAGGTTTTTTAAATTTTGTCAATTTTCTAGTGAAGTAGCCAATTTTCCACCTCTCAGATGTCATAGAAGAGTTCGGAAGGTTGAAAGGAAAGATCTCCTTGGGAGCTCTGATAATTAATATAAACGGAAGAAAAAACTATTTGGACTTCCTTAACCTGGAGTCAATGATTGCTAAGACTGAAGAGGTTGTTAGGCATTATCCAGCCCCACCACACTTCCTTATTGTAAACTGAGGCACAGAGGAGTAAACTGACTTCCTCAAATTCACACCGCTAATTAACAACCAAGTATTCAATTTTAAAATCTTAGAGGCTCTATTTAGGATACTACTTATTTTGTAGAAGGACCTCTATGTCTAGGCCTTTGTGCGTGGATTTCAGGTCTGTGTGGCTACTTTGATGGTTTAGAGCTGTGCTGTCCAATTAAGTCTCATCAGCTACATGTGGCTTTTGAGCACATGAAATATGACTAATCTGATTTGGGACTTGCTGTACATATAAAATACACACTGGAGTTCAAAAATTCAAAGCATAAAAGGTAAATTATCTCATTAATAATTATTCTGTTGATTAATGTTGAAATAACTACTTATTGGGTTATAAAAAATATTGTTCAAATTAAGTTCATCTGTTTCTTTTTACTTTTTTATCATGGCTACTAGAAAATATAAATTACTTCTTGGCTCACATTCTATTACGTTTCTATTGGAAAACACTAGTTCAGAGATTATCTTTTCAATGCAGGATTCCATCAGTTCATTATACACCCAGGCCCTGCGGCTGGAGAGACCTGGGAGAGGTCATCTATCCCACCGGTCTCTCAGTACTAAGGCTGGAAGCTAACCAAACCATCCAACAATAAATCTTATTTTTAAATATTTGTAGAACAATAAATCTCTTAACTTCCCATGGCTTGGTCTAACATAAGTGAGTTCTACAAGTAAGAGAGTCTTACATCTACTTGTACAAGTATTGTAAACAAAGCACTAGGAATTATTCTTGAGCTTTCCCTCCATCAACCTTCATGACTGGTCTAAAAGTAAGTTCTACTTTCCAAATACCTCTCAGATCTCTACATTTATCCTCATCGTGACCTCCACAAGCAACTGCCTGGTCCAAGCAACCACGATCTCACCTGAGCCACTGCGTTTATCTCATATTTGGTCTTCCACACTGTTCTTACTCCACCTTCAAAATCCATTCTCCATGTAGCAGTGCAGTGACCTTCTCAGTGAGCACATATGACCATGTCATTCCCCTCCTCAAAGGCCTCCAGTTCTTCCCATTTATTTCAGGATAAAATTCAAAATCTGAACATGACCTTCTAGCTCAGCACGGTCTGATCCATTTCTTCAGCAGCACCTTGCCCATGTTCCCCAAGCTCTCTGCACTTTACTCATATTGGCCTTCTCTCAGTTCCTCATCCCTACCATACTCCCCTCCCTTCAGAACCTCTGTATATGCAGTTCCTATCGCCTGTAACACTCTTCCTCTCCCTCCACCCACTGTCGTCTGATCGATATCCATTTATTCAGATCCAGCTCAAAGCGTCCCTTCCTCTGCACTTGCTGACCAGGGCAGGTATACTAATGTCAACATGCAGCACAGATCAGAGTGGTCATTTTCATTTGTTTGTGTGATTATTCACTTAATGTCTAACTCCCTTTGTAAACTCTTTGCTCCATAATGGTGGTGCGCCCATTAGCTCACACTCACTATTGTATCCCACTATAGTGCCTGGCGCATAACAGGCCCTCAATTAATGGCAAGGATAAAGGAAGAAAGGTGAGGTGGTTGTACCAATAAGAACCAACCCTGTCTCTTCTTTCTTTACTAGAGCAGAACGGGAACACCCCTCATCACCGTTCCTTCACAGTTCATTAACATGCTCCTGGACAGACCACCTGAGTACCCCAGCTAAAGGTTAAGTCACTTCAGTCATGTCCACCTCTTTGCGACCCCATGGACTGTAGCCTGCCAGGCTCCTCTGTCTATGGGATTCTCCAGGCAAGAATACTGGAGTGAGTTGCCATTTCCTTCTCCAGGGGATCTTCCTGACCCAGGGATCGAACCCATATCTCTTATGTCTCCTGCCTTGGCAGGCAGGTTCTTTACCACTAGCACCACCTGGGAATCCACCCCAGCTATGGATTAGCAAATTCTATGAGCTCTATTTTCAGTGTCCATCCAGAACGTAACCACTCTTCATCACCTCCACTACCTGTACTGTGATCCAAGCCACAAGTTTCTTCCAAGATCTTTGACCTTTACATTGAAACAGATGAAAATTACCTTCTAATAGAACCACTCTTAACTCTCCTCCTTCACCCTTGGCTCCTCAAAGCCTACTCAACACAATAGTCAAACTGATTATATTAAAATGGAAGTCAGATCTCTTTACTCCCCTGCCTAAAACTCTCCAACAATCTTCGATTTTAAAGTCTGAGCTCATCCTGTGGCCTGCAAGGTTGTCCCTGATGTCGTTACCCCTCTGACCTCACACCCCACCACACTCCCCCTTTCTTACTCCACTCTAAGCCTAATGACCTCTGGTTGTTTCTTGCACACACCAGGCATTCTCCCACCTTGAAGCCTTTGCACCTGCTGCCCTTTTTGCCTAGAAGCTCTTCCTCTGGATACCTACATGATTCTCTCGTTGCTTCCTTCCAGTTTTTCTTCAATATCACCTTTTCAATGAGGCCACCCTAATTGTGATCCATCCACATTCCCTATTCTCTCTCCTTCCCTGTTTTATTTTTCTCCATATCTAATAACAAATTATATAACTTATGTTATTCATTGTCCAATCCTCTCTACTAGAATGCAGACTCCATGAGGGCAGGAATGTTTGTTTTTTGTTTCCTGTTATACCCCCAGTGCCTAAAACAGTATTTGTCAGAAGGTTGTTGCCAAATAAATGTCTGTTGACTCAAAGACTAAGGTTCAGCCCATGTACCTGAAAAACAGGCGGACTTGCAACCAGCCATCCAGCATGACCACGTAGAACTGGCCTGTTGTGTTAGGAGGGCCAGCTTGGCTCCACCTTGGAGCTATTTCAGGAGATTTAGAGGTTCCCTAAGCCCAGGTCAGCTGCTCACTGTCCCAGCTCAGTTCTGGTAACTGTGAGGCCAAGGAAGCAATCCAGCTCCAAGGAACATCTAAATAGCTTCTCCCCATGTTCTCCAACTTCCCCCTCCTCCATCCCCACCGCACACAAATTTACCACACAGCCCTCTCCCTTTCCAAGGACACAACTCAGGCTATTTCTAAACCTGAGATTCTGATCCAAAACAGTAGCCAACACACAGTGTATCTCCATGTGCTCAGGAAAAGACAGGAGACCTGTGAGCAATTTCCTGGCCCCATTTTTTCCATGCCAGTAAACGAAGCCTTCTTTAGCTCAGGGAATGTCTATCTGAACCAAGCCAATGCCTTAATGGTGCATTCCATTCCCTACTGCCTGGGCTTGTTTCTTTGTTCTTTTATTTTCCATTTTAAGTGATGGATGCCTGGATCCCTTCTGTCATCAAAACTTCGACAACCAGCTCTCCCGGGTGTTAACTACTAGTTAGGGTACACATAATGCTAATGGAGAGTTTCTTTCCTAAATAGGCATTTATTTAATAATACATAATACTTAAATTGCTCTCTCTGCCTTCAAAGAGTTTTGCAAACTTTACACTTCATTAAGCTGAGCAGCATTTGAGTTCCTGTTTTATGGCTGAGAACCGAGCAAAGTTAAACAATTTGCCTAAGGCTACATACAACTAGCTGTGCTTTGGACAAAGTATTTTGTCTTTTTTTAATGGATAAGGAAAATATACCAATTTAAAAATGTAGTTATTTAACAACTGTGGTGATCAGTAAATTAGTCTTGAGTTCCTTCTGTGTGTTTTTTAAGACCATATTTGGGGTTCTTCCTTGGCTGTACTCACGCCTCCTTGTCTCCAGACACCACTTCACGTTCCTCTTCTCCTTCCTCCCCCACTCCTACCCTTCCTCCTCTTCCTCGCTTTTATTCTCTCCTGGCTCTTGGATAATTTAGCTTTTAGGAGGAACCAGCTCTATCCCCAGTCCTTATCCCTGTTCCTCTGGGACCTATTCTCAGGTGATAAGCATATTGTTGTTAGTGGATTAAGAAGGGTTTAAGTCAAGTTTCTATGGATGGAGAAAACCAAAGAATAAATTGTATAATATCTTCTTGGCTTATCAATTTTAGTGGTGTGTAATTTAAAACATTTTAAATGCAAACAAATATGGACGGGTTATGAAGCAGAATGCAAAACCTAGGACAGGTTAAAGTCTGAAATTCTACCTACAGCAGATCACTTAGGATTTCCTTTCCAGATTTTTCTCTCCCATTAGCAGTACTTGGATTAGAAAACTCTGAGAAGAATTGATATAACATGGCACTTCCTCTGAGCTCTCTGGAGATGAAATATCAGGATTGGTTTTCTAAGGGCTAGTAGAATCTGTCTTGTTATTTTATTGTTCCTTTGAGCAAGTAAGGTTTTTTTAAGACTGTCTTGAAGGTAATGAAGGTAAGTTGGGGCATCTTTTCCTCTGAATCTTGAATATCCACCAGGCAGCAGCTTTATTAAGCTAAGGGCAGAGTGGCCTTTTTCTCATCATTCAACAAATAAAAGTGGTAAGCAAAGAAACCTATGATACTTGAGACTATGATTAAAAAGAAAAATCTGGGACATGTGTTCAAAGATAAATTTCTATTACCTAATAATTTTACACTGAACATGTTGAAGACCTTTAGAGAGAATAGAAATACGTGAAATAAAGGCTAAGCCACAACGACTTGGATTTGGCTTTAACATGTCCACACCAAGTTGTATGTGCCCTCAAGCCCCAAGGATACTTAAGCTCATGGGAGCATTTGGAGAAAAGCTACAGCAGCATGTATGTAACAAGAGTAAAGAGCTGAGGGCACAGAGTCAGAACCCCAGCTCCCCCACCTACTAACTTTCCTAGACCTCTCTTTTCTCAGCTGTAACAACAAGATAGTCACACTTCATTTATCAAATATTTCTAGCTCTTCTCATGAACACATAGTCAGATGGCACTTCCCTACTCCCTTCACATGTAGGCATGGCCATGTGACTAGCTTTGGTCAACAAAATGTGAGTGCAAGTGACATGTGTCATTTCCTTGTGGAATCTTTGACAATCAGTCCACGATTTCCATAATTTTCTTTTCCTCTACCATAGCAACCTGAAACATTTCCAGTATAGCTGTCCTGTCAGCCCAGGTCCTAAAGTTAACACGACCTAGGTCAATGCCATTGTTGATTCACGTAATGAATATGTAATGGAAGGGCAAGATAAATCCTTGTTTTCTTTCTTTCTTTATTTTTTTAAGCCATGGCGATTTAGAGTTTGCTTGTCATTGAAGCATTACCTAGTCTATCCAGACTAGTACACTACTTCATTGATCTGGGGAAAGATTAAAACCAGACACCTAATAGTAATATTCATGGCACATAGCAAGTGCTAAATAAAAGCTAGTTCTTTCCTTTTTTATTAAATTTCTCTGCTTTGTGATTGTTCTCGGCTGTTCCTTAGCAGCCCTGAGATGGTTGTTTCCAGCTTGAGAAGAATGAAAATAAACTTTAAGACTTCTTAAAGCATTCCCTCATGCCCTTTAAGAAAACAAGAGAGCCCTTGAGAGGTGCAGAGTTGGGAATTCCCATGATAAGAAGAGAAGCTCCTCTCTGAAATTTATAAATGAGAAAGGAGCTGTGTGTCTTATCAAGGAAATCAGCCATAAAGTAAAACCAAAGAACTCTGAAGACTTCCCACCGCAGAGAATGTTCCACCTGACAGCAACATGCTGCTGCGAAGGAGTTGGCATCAAGGGCACAGACTTTTTGTAGGGATCTGGTTCTGACTCCTCTGTAACAGGCTATCCGTACTAGAGCAAGGTAGGGCCTTGATCTACTTAGTACCTGCTTTTCTGACATTTTGGGGAGAATGACAAAGATGATCAGACCTCAAACTTTTAGCTTTTTCCTCCCTGGCTTCTTAAGAGGTCTCTCCCTTCCTTTGCCTAATCCAGGCTGTGACTTCATGAGTCTGAGAGGAGAACCCAATGGGCTACTGCTGCTCCTTTAGTCAAATCAGTTCAGTTCAGTTGCTCAGTCCTGACTCTTTGCGACCCCGTGGACTGCAGCACACCAGGCTTCCCTGTTCACCAACTCCCAGAGCTTGCTCAAACTCACTTAGACTTAATCATTAACAACTCGTCGAATTAGGTCATCAATCTTGTACTTTTTTAGGGTGTTTGACTCCACATTGGAAGAGAAAAGTTCCTACTAAATTTACTCTAGTAAATTTAGTCTTTGAGACCTATTCAGAGGGCAAATCATAATTGATCCATTTAGAAGGCATTCATTAGGGTTGTGGTTCTCTAAACTGTTGAAATTCTTTAGAACAGAAGAAGGAAAGAGGAAGGGAGTATGTATGAGACAGAGCTGAATAAGACCTCCACCTCTGCAGTCACTTCCAGAAATTAGAGGCAAACAAGATACCTCTATTTCAGAATCTTCAGTGAGAGATGAGATATGCAGAAAAATAGGAAATATGATGAAGGGGAACATTCATTCAGAAGATTTGTATTAAGCATCTGTGGAAGGAGAGGTACTGTGCTGGGCACAGTCATAGTCCTGACTTGCTCAAGGGGAGCTGTTTTGTGAGGCTTCACTGCAGAACTCTAGCATCCATGCCCTCCCCCAGCTACTAGATGCCAGTGGTACCCCCTGGTCATTGTGATAACCAAAAGGCACCCTCCCTGCTTCCAGATGCCTGGGGGTAGGGGTGGTAATGGAATGTACTGCCCCTAGTTGAGAACTACTGAACCTGAGTAAGACAGTTGCTGACAATGCTACATTAGAAACCTCTCCAAGGAGCATAAAAGACCCCAGTGAAGGCAGAAGGAACCAAAGAGAAGCCCACCCTGACACCTCCTTCCTCCCCCTGAGATGACACTTTCTGTCTACATCTTACCCTGTTTTATGGACTCAAAGGTCCAAATGAGGCAGGACTAGGTTTGAGGTGCTGGTAGTTCTGAAGACTTTCAATTTAACTGGAGTTTGGGGAATGAATAGAATTATTAGAAGAAAGACAAAGAAGCTATAAAAGGTGCAAATTGGTTAGAAAGAACCCCTAGACATCCCTTGATACTAAACCGGTTGGCTATTAGATGTCAACGGGGCCCTTTAGAGCCAGCCCATAGCCCTCTGGGAGAGCTTAGAGGGCTGAAGGCACTTCACATTGGAGTTCATGTTGCATGGCCACCTCAGGGGTCTGGCATATACTTTTGTCAGCTCACAACCCTCTTCCTCATTTTTAGGTTGCATTCATTGGAGGAAGGGGGAGGATGAAGAGAGAAAGGGAAACTAACATTTACTGAGCATGTAGTATGATCAGATAAAGTGCTAGGAATGTTCCAACCTTCCATGTCACAGAGAGGCTGAGTGAGGTAGAAGGAGCATAAACGAGGAAGATAAGTAGCCGGGGTTTGACTTCTGTGTCTTTCATTTACCAACTGTGAGCAGTTAATCTATGAGCCTCAGGTTTCTCATATGGAAGCCAAACAAACAAGAAAGAAAACCACCTCACAAGGTTAATTCTGAGAGTTCATAAAATATGACATATAAAACACCTGACCAAAAACAAAACAAAACAAAAACCCACTCAATAAATAATAACTATACTAGTATGTTTTGGTTTCCTAACAACACTGGTAAGAAGAGATTCTCATGGTCATAAATAGGAAGGAGAAAGACCTGAAACAAGATTAGGGCTAGAAGTTTAGAAAAATGATAACACAAATCAATAATTCTCATTCCAAGTTCTCTGTTTTTTACTCCAGGCCTTTTCATCTGGACCTTCTGAGGGAAAATTTCAGCAATTGCTCCAGACCTGAAATGGGCTTCAGAGAGCCCTGGTTGTGCACTGGTGAAACCGCTGGGATGGTGGGGAGGGGTTTCTGAGTCAAACGTTACAGACAGAGACACAACGGAACACATGCAGAGGAGTGCAGCCTGCTGGAGGGGAGATGTAAAACCTCACCTTACTGAGATAGCTGACCAACCCCGGTGTCTTAAGGAGGTGTGTTGGAGGTCTGGGGATTTGATGTCTTCTACTTGAATACTTTGAAGAACCAACACATGGAAGGACTGGATTTGTTTTGTGTGGTCACAGTAAGCAGAAATAGGGTCAATGCATGGAGGTGAAAGGGAAGCATATTCACCTCCATTCAGTATAACCGCCAATTAACTGCAAATATCTGGAAAGCTCAAACTGGGTTTTATTCATGTAGTGTCCATAGGACCAGCATAGAGCCTTGCCCACGTGGGATAGCCAAGGGTGAGTAGCTGCTAGGATTATTATTGCCTGGCCTTGGGACAAGCATCCAATTCAGAAAAGCCAATTGTCTCTGCACTGGCCCATATGCCTGACACCTTTGTTAGAAACAACTATGTCAGCCAGCAGCGACACTTGGGGTGGCCCATTTTTAAAATCTAGTGAGGGCTTCTTTTCTCCTGCCATCAACACCTCGTTTTGCAAACACTGAAAAAAAGAAAAATAAAAAAACTTTCTATCTGGCTCAAAGGTTGTTTATGGAATAAAGCTAAATAACTATCCATGGGATGATCTGGAAGTGAAATTTTAAGCTAGATAAACATTGAGCCTGCTATGAAAGGTCATTCTAACTTCCTTTGACCCTCTCATAACTGTGATCCTCAGCATTTTGGTTTGTGGCAAGAAAGCAATGCTTTTCTCCTCCCATCTAGACGGTCTACTGGTCTTGTTTCCTCTTACAGTTTTTGATGAGGAATAAAGCCTGTACTTGACATGAGCTCCAAGCCCAGACTTTTCCTGCCTGATCCATTAAATGCATATTTTGATGAATCTAATGCATAAAATTGATAGATTTGTAAAGGCTACTGGACCAGAAGATATAGAAACCTCATCATCTCTCTATCTCAAGCTCACTGAAGCAAATACTTCCAAATGCAGCATCTGCATAAAAATCCTGCCTGTAACTAAAGAGATGTAGACGAGAAGTTATATGACTCTAGATTGCCCTTGCTGCCTGTGCCACATTTTCACTTATTCACTAATTCATCCCCAACAAAGTGTATCAAGTTCCAGCTATGTGACAAAAACAGTGCCAAGTGGTGCCACAACAACAACCACACTTGCTGAATGTTTCTTATGCAGCAGGAATGTGTAAGTTATCACGTGTATTAACTCATGCGACCTCACAGCATCCTGTGAGGTAGGCGCTACGCTTTCCCCCACTCTGCCAGTAAGGAAACTGGTACACAAATAGGTTAAGCAGATTGCGCAAGGTCACACAGGTTAGAAAGGAAGGAACCAGGAGTCTTTGGGGAGATAGTTGTTAGACAAAGGAAGAGATTAAACAATAATGACTACTTTCAGACACTTTCTATCTAGACATCTATCAAATGTACAAACTTGCTATAGGTAGCAGTTTTAGAGTGGAAAATTTCATTTCTACCAGAAGACCTAGATTATTCAAAGTACCTCCATGTAATTTATTGGAAAACCCCAGCTTTGGTCTACAGACAGTGGTTTCCAAGTTTCTCAGCATGATTCCCTTTGTAAATTTCATAAATTCCATAACTAAGTAACTAAACTCATTTTGCAAATCCCCAGTAAAAATACAAAATAACCAAAAGCTATTTTTAACTCAGTAACATTTTACATTAATTTATATTTTATTAATTACCATGATATAAAGAACCATATTTGAAAGCAGAGGTACATATACTTTTAAAACATGAGTCAGCACACAAACAGTATGCACTTGACATCCAAGTAGAGACCCCTTGATTCCTTGCAATAACTCCACAGACCCTGGAGATTCGCAGAGCGGCATGAACGATTCTGCTGAATCGTCCATCATCTCTCAGTTTTAGTTTACTCATATTTAAAGTGGGGATAATAAGAGCTTTTACAAAGAATCTCAGAGAGGATTAAGATGAGAACAAGAAGTTGGAGGGTTCTTGTCTGAGGGAGTACAAAAATGGTTAAAAAACAGTCTCTGACAAAGACGGTTCCAATGTAGTTAGGGAGAACAGACACATGAAAGAATTAGTAGGCAGGGCAACCCATTAAGCTAGATCATGTCTTCTGGAATCTAGTTCTAGAATGTGATCTAATAACATATAAGGCATACAAAGGAAGATACTTTGAATAACCTAGGTCTTCTGGCGGCAATGAGTTTTCCCCTCTTAAACTGCTACCTATAGCAAGTTTGTACATCTGATAGAAGTCTAGATAGAAAGGGTCTGGAAGTAGTCATTAGTGTTTAATCTCTTCCTGTGTCTCTTTCCTTATATATATGTAAGATGCATGCAAAGAGGGTTCACTATCACCTTACACACAGAAGGGAAATTCAGTTCATGTAAAAGCCATCAAATATGTTTTATTGTTTTTGCCAGAGGTCTGCTATCTATGACTGGGACCCTTGCAGTTACAGGGATGCACAGATTGGCTGGGTTGAGTTTATCCCTTGCTGTGCTGCGCTGAGACTAAAGCTGGGAAACAGGGGCGTACGCACATCACAGTGATGGAAGATTGCGGTCTGGTTCGGTTTGAAACTGCAACTCGTATTTATTAAATGACTACCATGGAGAGGAAGTTATACTATGGCCCTAATGTTAATATTTAATGATAGTTTGATCCAAATGTAATTTAAGGCATATTCTTCATGCAAATTGAAACTTGCTGCTTAACTGGCTCAACTCCCAGCATAATGTTACATACAATCTTGCAGTTTTACAGCCTGCATTCATCATATTTTCAGGATATAATTGACTCCAGGACATAGAATTTTGGAAGAAGTTTCCCTCAATGATACTAACTTGGGGGCAGCAGAAATTACTCCAGTCTCTCCCTTTATTCTTGTTGGATTGAAAAAAAAAAAACCCTTCAGTCATCCCAGCATTCCAAGTTCATGATGCTAATGAGTACACAATTTGATAACTTAGATGCCTCTCTTCCCTCCTCCCCCAAGAGAGTTTCAGGTCCCATGGGCAGGAGGGAAAGTTCAGATTAATAATTAAAAGAGCTAACATTTATTGAATATTACTATGAGGCAGGCACTGTGAGTAAGCAGTTGCATGAATTATCACTCTTAATCCTCAGAACAAGCCCTAAGAGGGTGGTGCTATTTTATACCTGTCGTGCAGATGAAAAAATTAAACTATGCATGATCACACCACTGGCAAGCGAGAGGGTGGGGACTGGATCTCAAGCAGCTGCCCGCAGAGCAGGGGTTGTAATCACTCCTCTATACTGCCGTGCCACTCCCTCTCAAACCTGGCTTCCAGGACTGTTTTCTCACCCTGGTTGACACTCATATTTCACATGTTGCCAAGGGAATAGGGACCCTATAAATTGAGAGGCAACTGAAGGAGAAGGAACATGGCCTTTGGCTGTGACTTTATATGTGGCATTCGGTGTCATGCTGGCCGGGACAGGACAAGAGGATGTAGATGGATGTGAAGTGATCATCCTTAAGGAAATTATCAGAACATGGAACTTAAAATCAGAAGCATTTTCATTGCATATGGATATGTACTTAATTGATCCAATCCCTTATTGGGTGAACAATTATGCTACTCTAATCTATTTTTTAATCTTGCATTGTAGGTATATCTTTTTACATCATCTAAGTATATTTGTGAGAGACTTCCCTGGTGGCTCAGATGGTAAAGCGTCTGCCTACAATGCGGGAGATGTGGGTTCAATCCCTGGGTCGGGAAGATCTCTTGGAGAAGGAAATGGCAACCCACTCCAGTATTCTTGCCTGGAAAATCCCATAGATGGAGGAGCCCGGTAGGCTACAGTCCATGGGGTTGCAAAGAGTCAGACACGACTGAGTGACTTCACTTCACTTCACTTCAAGTATATTTGTAAGATAATTTCTAAGAGGAGTCAATTTTACATTTTTATAGACACTCACAAATTGCTCTCTACAGTGAAGTTTTACTAATTCTCCATTCCACCATCTATGTATGACAGTACTCTCCAGATCCACAGAAACAAATATGCCAACAAGTGCCTCAACTTTTGTTTCATCAAGTAGGTAAAAAATGGTATCTCATAGTTTTAATTTGCATTTATTTATTATGAAGTAAAAGACTCTTGAGAGTCCCTTGGATAGCAAGGAGATCAAACCAGCCAATCCTAAAGAAAATAAACCCTGAATATTCATTGGAAGAACTGATGCTGAAGCTGAAGCTCCAAGACCTTGGTCACCTGATGCAATAACTGACTCAATGGAAAAGACCCTGATGCTGGGAAAGACTGAAGGCAGGAGGAGAAGGGGACGACAGAGGACAAAATGGTTGGATGGCATCACTGACTCAGTAGACATGAATTTGAGCAAACTGTGGGAGACAGTGAAGGACAGGGAAGCCTGGCCTGCTGCAGTCACGGGGGTACAAAGAGTCGGACATGACTGAGCAACTGAACAACAACATGTTATCTTTTATTTTTTACATGTTTAAGAACTAACTAGATTTCATTTAATATGAAATGTGTTTCATGTCCTCTGCCCATTTTCTGGTCATATTAAGTTCTTTGTGATATACATGTTTAAAATGTTTCCCCTAGTTTTTTATTTGCTATTTTGATCTTGCTTATTGAATTTGGGACCTATAGAAGCTTTTTTAATTTTAATGTATAACAAATGTTCAGGCTTTTAGATAAAACTAGAAAGACTTTTCCTACTTTGAGATTTTTTTAAAAATCTGCCATTTTCCTATTATGTTTATGTTTTTATTTTTAACATTTTAAATCTTTGATCTGTCTCAAATTTTACAAAATAAAGAAGGGATATAAGTTTGTTTTCTCCCTAGGTGTCCCAACAATTAGTTACATAATCTAACTTTCCTCTCTGATATGCAATGCTTTTTTTGTCATATATTAAATTTCTATATGCTTTTAGGTTCACTCACTTGCCTTCTGTCCATGTGTCAGTGAGCACACTCAAGCCTCTATCACTAACTCAGAGTTTAGCTTTCTCTCCTGCATTAATAACATTCTCAAATCAACACACAAGTTAATGGAACACTTTATGAATTTCTTGCAATAACACAAGTCCTCTCTTACCTTCTCCTCCACTGCCACTAGCTAACAAAATTCAGGGATTTTTTTTTGATCATCACTAGGAAAAATTTAATTACAATAGTAAATCTGTATGAAAGTACAGGGGACTGAGAGTCATATACTAATTCTTGGTTTGGGGTTAATCCACAGTTTCCTTTTATAAGAGCCAGTGACTTTGGAGAGTCTCTGTGTATGTGTGTTTATACACACGTGTGTAAAGCACATGTGCCATGAACAGAAGAGATAACACTTTATTAAGTTAACCAACACCATCTCCCCCAAAATCCACATTGGTTGAAGGCAAATACACTTGGCACTTTCTACCCTAATGCTTCTGGGGTAGGATCTGCTCACCGCTGAACGTCCTTCCTAACTGCAGGCACTGAGTGAGTGATACCACAATTCCTTTCCTCGGAGGCTCAGAAAGAGCAAGAGGAGCTAGTGTAAAGTGTGAGACATCTGAGCACTTAAAGGTTGTACAGACACACCAAAATGATGTAATACTGAGCTGCACCTTCTTTTCCAAAACCTAGGCTCTTCTCTCCTTCTCTAACATCCTCATTAAGACTCATGGCCTAGGCTACAGCCAGCAGGTAAGAATTCTCCATCCCTGGGGGGTTGTGTAGACAACACTGGGCGCAGAGGAGCTGTGGGCAGTGGGAGGAGACACCAGCTTGTTTGCTGCATTGTGTACTATCTCCTAAGCGTCGAGAAAGACCACGATTGCCCTACTCTCTTAAAAAATCCACTAGGGGCTAGGATTCTGGATATACCTAGGAGTAACCTTGTAGAGCTTTTTGCTTGTTCTTCACCCTAAGAGTTCAAGTTCTAATAGTTCAGGAGCCCCACCTTGACGGATTAAGTATGGTGCTCCTTAGCACCTTCAAAGTTCTCAATACATACACTTTTCAGGATAAGAAAGACCTCTCTTTGTACATTTTTTTAAACTGAAAAAGCTACTAGGTGTGGAGGGAAGGAGAGGAAGCTCCACTATGCTATGGGGAAGAAAACCACCTGAATTAGAAAAACAGCAAGAGACAAGTAGTGGCTTTTGTGGTGGGTGTTCCATAAAACAGCATTGAAAACTCAAAGTTCTTTCTCTCCCTACACTTCCTGTGGAAGAAGGCCAGAGGGGCTCGATTAAGGGGGAGAAGCCACTGCCTCCATCCAGGCAGAGGCGTTTTGTCCAGGCCCAAGCCAACCAGAGGCTATTCCGGTCCTCTCCCTCACTCTCTTCCGGCCCGGCTTCCTTTCCCCACCCCTCCAACAATAGCCCCCTCTTGATTTCTGTTCTAAGCCAGAACGGTGAGTCCCCAGTGCAGAGGAAGCTCTAAGGATTCTTTCGAACTGGGAAGAGTGAGGGGTGTGTGCTGGCATCTGCTCTTGCGCGGTGATGCTGGGGACCCACCCTTCTTTTCCCAGAGGCAGATAGCAGGGGGTGTCTTGTCCCTGTTCTCCAGCTTTCAAAGGAAGAAGCTGGTAGAATACCTCTTCTTCTTGGAAGAAGATAATCTGAGATACTCTATTTCATACTATTGCATTTAAATATTTTTTCAAACTGCTGAAAAAGCTGGACACCTTTTTGGAATAATGTTCCCCAAACTTGTCACTGCCCCTGCTAGGTCTTCCTTAGGCCACAAGATGATACCACAAGGAAGATGTTCCCCTCTGAGGCCCCTCCCCAGATTCATCAGACCTGGAGAAGCGTCTAGGAATCTATCCCAGTGACTCTGATGTTCGGCTCTCAGAACACACTTGAAAAACAATACCCCAGACCTTTACTCTCTGGGATTATCAGGGTCCCTTTGTATGGTGTCACATTGCTAGTTGAGACCATAAAAGTCATGCCTAATGTTGCTCAAAGCTGAATAGACTTGAGGTTTGTCCAGTAACACCGTTATCCGAGAGGGAGTAATGCTGTCTTGGACAAGTTCAGAGTTTATGAAAGGGCTTTGTAACTCCATAGGACAGGGACTTATGTCAATCTGTGTATACAACAGATCAAAACCCTAAGGCAGTGCTGCTCAAACATGATTGTGCACCTGAATCATGTGGAGATCATGTTAAAATGCTGATTCCGATTCAGGGGGTCTGGGATACAGCCTGAGATTCTGCTTTTCTAACAAATTCCCAGGTGATACCATCCTGTTGGCTATTTAACTCCATTTGAGGAACACTGCCATAATGGATGGGCTTCCCTGATGGATCAGCAGTAAAGAATCTGCCTGCAATGCAGGAGACATGGGTTCGACCCCTAGGTCGGGAAAATTCCCTGGAGGAGGAAATGGCAACCCACTCCAGTATTCTTGCCTGGGAAATCCCATGAACAGAGGAGCCTGGTGGGCTGCAGTCTGTGTGGAGCTGGGTGGGGCGGGTGGGGGGCGGGGGGTCACAAAGCAACATGGCTGAGGATGCATGCACACCTTAAGGGATACTTAATTAAAAAAAAAAAAAGTTATTAGCTGCTTCCTCCTTAATGAGAAACCTGAAAACAAGCAACATCAACTCAGTGACCCTGAGTAATTTATCTACTTTTTCTAGCTTATCTGTTAAACAAGGTAGTTGCCTTTCCTCATCTCTAAAGTGGGGGAGTATACAGCACCTACTTCTTAGAATGGTAGGGTTAAGTGAAATAATGTACGTAAAGTTCTTGGCAGGCCCCAGACTTGCTAAAAACTCTTCCATAAATGCTGTGGGTGGTGGTGGTACTCTTGTGGTTATCTCATTCCCCATTAATACCAGTGGCCATCACAGATGAGGTCAAAGTGGGGCCGTAACAGATCATAGCAAAAGAGAAGGGGGAAGAATTCCTTTGTGTGGTCCTGGTATTTGGCACCAAAGAGATAGGCTTTATCAATGAGAGGGCTTAACAACTAAGACAGCAAAGTTGTTATTATATTTATGCTTATATTTACCACTTTTACATTTGCCATATAAGTGCAAAACTGCCACAGTCCAGTATTTGTTCATTTTGGCTGTCTCCAGTGCCTAATTATATAAAGGAAAGGGTATTGTGCACCACAAGGATATCACGTTTCCCTCCCTGAATTCACTCCTTCATGTTTGTGTAAACTCAACCCCAGTGGCATCCCTTTAACTTGGATTTACAGCCCTGCCTGTAAAAACCAGAGAGCACTGAGCATTTCCTACAAGGCTAAATCCTGGCTCACGACGGCCTCAGTCAAGGAAAAACAAATGACCACTCTCTCTCTCGCCAAAAACAATGTGCTAACCCATCATCTGCCCAGAAAAGAAAT
Organism: Cervus elaphus; assembly: GCF_910594005.1. Classification (NCBI taxonomy): domain Eukaryota; kingdom Metazoa; phylum Chordata; class Mammalia; order Artiodactyla; family Cervidae; genus Cervus; species Cervus elaphus. The sequence goes on along the minus strand of NC_057839.1, from coordinate 12,488,349 downwards.
GGAAAATAAAATGCAACCAACAGTCTTTTCTGTGTATCTGATAAATGTTTATCACCCACGAACAGGTGGGTAGGACCCTTACCAAGATGACATGTTAATATACATGTAGCAGCCCCAGGCGTGTGATGGAGGAGTGAGCCATTCAGTCAGTTCAGGTGGGAAATAAACATGCCAAGCTGGAAGTTTGACATTGTCCAGAATCCCGGAGAGACTGACTGATTTTTAACTTACTAACTGCTGTGTTTAGTATTAACTAAAGATGGCATGTTTCACTCTACAGCCCACTTATTTATCATCCATTCAACAGATATTTTGTGCATCTATTATATGTTCTAGGCTGTATGCTTACAGCAGTGAACAAAAGACGGCCATGTCTTCATGGTGCTTACTTTCTAGTGAATTTATGTATTCTAGATAACTTCCGATGAAGACAAGCTCTTATTATTTTATCTAAATGTCATAGTTTCATCTAAATGAATTTGATATTTGAATAGTTAAAAAGAATAGCCGTCATTAGGCTAGCTGTTTCTGACAGTATCTCTCTGTCATGTGGAAAACTATATCCACTGCTGCTCTACTTATTAGCCACACAGTTTTCTTTTGATTAGCAGATTTAACATGACTTGTGGGTGCTGGTTTTTCAAACACCATTATCAATCTTTCACCTTTCCATGTCAGTATTAATTTAGGGACAAGGATCTAACTTCTAATAAAGGCTCAGCACAACACACATTGTAAAAAGGTGAAAATAAAACCAAAAAACATATGATATTGAATCTATATTCTTTAAAGCAAATATAAAAACAGTATCTGTGTTTTCTCTGATTAAAGAAAGAATGCATGCTCAGTATAAGAGACAAATTATATATAAATGCATAAATCAAAAAGCACTATTCATATAGAATTCCAATATTTGTAATGGTAAGTAATTGCTCTTTATAATATATGTCATTATAGAATATTGATCAGATTGGTTGCATATTCCTTACTCCATAAAACTAACAACTTCTAGAATAACGATATATTTGAAACTATATTCTAAAGAGAACATCCAATGCCGAATAGGAATTATGCTTAAAAGTAAAGTACGGTTCTTAGAACAAAAATGTAAAAACACATTTTAATTTAATGTCAATGCAATCCTGAAGAAGACAGAACAAAACAGTGAGAAAATCACAGCATGAGTCTTATAGATCATGTGGGCAGTGGGCAGGAGAGAAGCAGAGTGTAAACAAGTCCCCAATGAATTCTAATACACACTCACACACAGAGACCCCCTTGAGGGTCACTGGTTTCATCCAACTTCATCATTTTAGAGAGAAAACTGAGGTCCAAGCAAGTGAAGACATCTGTCAGGTCATGCGTGGAGAGGGCAGCAGAGGTTGGCAGAAGTGCTCTGACTCCCAGTCTGGTCTTTGCTCTCTTATCCTAAGCCACCTGAGACGCGTGTTTTGCACTTTAGCGTAGAACAGCACAGCTTCAATCTTCTCTCCAAAGGTCAAGTTGTCCAAGCAAGTCTCTATTGTATCAGGGCCTCTGACTCTAACAAAGGCACCTCAGCGGTTTGGGATATTGGTGGTCGATTTCTGGTTGTTGCTGTGGTGGTTGTTTTTTGCTCTGGTAAAGTGGAGAGGGAAGTTTAACTAAGCTAAAGTATCGTTATTACTTGACAGACTAACTAGCATGTAGGTTTTAAAGTTTAGAGTGAGAAAACTAGCAGTTGGATCTCCCTTTCACACACACACACACACACACACACACACACACACACACACACACACACAGTAGTGGTACCAGTGTTCTGTTCATCTGTGACAGGCGGCTTGCCGCTAAAATGTTTGAGGAGAGGGGTCACTGAGCATGCTTAGTCTGTACTGTGAGGAGAACATGTCACTTCAGATCTTCTTGTCTCTGACTGAGTCATGAACTGCCACAATGGTCTCCAAAAAAAAAAAAAAAAGTCTCTAGCCCTCCACTGCCAGGGAAAAGGTCATCAACAACGCAGAGCTCACGATCTTGGGGAAGTGGGTGAAAGGGAGAATGAAACGTCCACAACATCATGTAGTCTCTTCATGATGAAAATTGAAGACTTTCATCCCAAGACAAACTCTCCCCTACTCTCTCCTCTGCTGAACACAGATGGCATTTTAATGAGGCTAAATCTGGCTGTTTCTGCCATTAGCAGAGATAAACACCAAAACAGTAAACTCTGCTTTCCTTTGTTTTGCAAGATTTTGGGATTCAGGACAGCTTCACTCAATGTGTGCCCAACTCCAAAGCTATGAGGGATGATTTTTGTTTTGACAGACCCTTGGTATAGTATTGATCAAGGATCATGATACAAATTATAGTGTATATATTCTACTGTCTGCGTTCAAAAGACAGTACCTTATAAGGCTTAAAAATTACATCTGACATGGATTGACTTCAACTACTTACCACACTTTGTGTTAATTGTGTTACATAAATAAGCTTGTTTAATCCTCGCTACAACTCGATTACATAGATGCAATTTTACTTTAGGGGAAACTGCAGCTTAGAGGAGTTAATTACCTGGCCAAAGTAAGTGTCACACAGTAAGCGACAAAGCTGAAATTCAAACCCAGATTTGGATAACAACAAAGCCTGGGCTTTGATGTTCTGCTTGCTTGAATTTAATTCACATATCAGCCCACAGGACACATCCTAACATGATTTAACATCTATACAGCAAATTTATGGTTTAGTTATATGTACAACTTTGGCACAAATTAATTAATGCAACCTTCTGTGTGTCAAATTGTGGTTCATTTCAAGCTGGAGTTTCCTTAATGATATCACAGAAGAGCCTGTGATGACTCCGAGTAAGAATCACACACTGGAAGTTTCCACAAATGCCAACTCACTCTTTGGAGTTGAGTGAAGACAGATTGGTAGCAACTAGGTTAAGCTTGTCAATGACGTTCTTCTTTAGGGAGCTGCATTTTTTTCCCCAGTATCCAACAAACATTCTCATGGCAATGAGTTAACAACTCAAATGGAAATACTGAATATATATTTTTTCTTTTACAGAAAAGAACCTATCCTGAGCTCCTTAATCCTGGGCCACGTTGGAGACACAGCCTCAGGAGGGGCTGTTTCCGGGCCACAGGCAGACCCACCTTTTGCCTTACTTGTCAGTGTGACTCTGCTGTCATTTTTTCCATGTTGTGTTGCCTCTGGTGCTTTTATTCAATAACCCAAATGAGATAGTATTCTCTGATGTTGTTCTAATTGGGCATAAAATTAAATATATTATCAAGGAAAAACGAAACTGAAAGAAGCACGAAAAATTGCAGCCCTGAGTTTTCTACTGAGTCATATTTGCTGATAAAAGATGGGAAAAAAAGAAACAAAAATGCCCAAGCTGATCAGTCCTGGCTACCCTTTGACCTGAAGATCTATGAAATGGGGTGAATAAGGGTAGGTGGTAGGGGAGTTAGAAACCACTTTCAATAATTATTAGCATAATTTTGCCTCCACAAGCAGGAAAACGCTATCATATCTCTTTCCCATTGCTCATTTTATAGTGCTCCTATGGAAAGTCTCTTGAAAAAAAAGGAGAAGAAAAAAGGTCTGACTAATGGAACAAAACCCACATAATAGTCCAGTTTTATCATATTTTCTTACTCTTATTAAGATGATGGCTCAGTTTTAAATAAAGATTAATTACTTGAGCATGGTTAATGCATAGTCTGGCCAAATTAATTTATAAATGAGAGAACAGCTAATTTTATTACACTCTTCACATCCCAGATGACTTCAATCAGTAAATTTCATAGAAACGAATGTAAGAAAACCTCTGCCCATCCTCTGTCTTTCACCCATTCAACACCTCTCTGAGTTGAACGATTAATATTAGTAAATATACACAGTCTTTCAGAGCAACCTTGCTGGTCTGTTTTTGACAATGTGATCTTGGCTCCCTTGTGGCTTGCCATGATAAGTTCTTTGTAACATTATACTTTCTGATGAATCTAAATGAAGCAAGATAGACTTTTTAAAATTAATTGTGTGTAGAATCTTGATTAGTTTGCTGTATTCTATTTGATGCTTAAAAAACCAGGCACTGGAGAAATATTCTTCAATGTTTAGCTTGGTTATTCACTCCTACTGATGCAAGTGATCGATCTCAATCTTCCTGTCCTAGTGGCATGTTGTTTTCCAAAATTAAAGCAACTTGCCCCTACATCTTTGCCCTCTTTTGTATGGCAGATGACATCTTCAGTGGACAGCGATAATAAATTTACACTCAACCCACATATGGAGCCTGAACACATAAGCACCACCCCCCCATACAGTACAATTCAAAGTGACATTGTCTTCTTTTTTCCCCCTCCTGCCTCAGTGAGGCAGAATAACAGTCACAAATTAACAGTCCTCTTTGAGGCGGGGGATGTCAAATGAAAAGGAAAGAACAAGAGCAGGCACCTCCATCGAGACAATGGGTAACAAAATCCCCAGAGCAAACCACAGTTCTTAACAGACACCCTGAGAATGCTCCGAGGACACAGCACTGAGGAAGAGCGAATTCTCGGTGAGACACAGCGCTCCAGTGGCTCTTGGTTAATCCACCACCTAATCTGTGCCAAAATTCAGATTTAACACAATGTCCATCTTAGCCCAGTGCAATTCTATGTCCAGTTCTGCCAGGCTCAACTCTGCAGAACATCAGTATTCTCTCAAAGGTAAAAAAAAAAAAAGACATACAAGCTTCAATTCTGGGCCATCCTTCAGTCACACCCTTTGATTAAGGATTACACCCAGTAAGGTATTTTCTGTGGAAGATGCCCACAGTAACATCCATCGCAGGGACATTGAAATGGAAGTAGAAAGGATTGCGTGGGTAACTTACCAGCTCCTGAGTCTGAGAGGCTGCAGCCGCCCCCGAGGTTTACCTGATCCCTTGTCTCTCTGTCTTTCTCCCTCTCTTTCTGCCTCCTTGTGTACAGAATGCAGGGAACTTAAAGAACTCGCAGGGACAGTGTTTCGAATGACTTAAGAAAGAGAACAGGAACAATACTTCGTTCTCTTTTTCTCAGATGAGTACCTTCGGGAAGAAGGAAGGAAGGGAGGGGAGAGGGAGGAAGTCAACAACCCTTTGCTTTCCTGAAAAAAAATAAGGAAACAGAAGATAGACATCTCATTTTCTCTTAAACAAAATGTTGGAAGGGGCAAAAAAAAAAAAAAAAAAAAACTTTGAAAAAAGGAATTCCTCAAATATGCTCTCTGCCCTGGGAGCTTTAAAGAGATGAAAAGCCTTACTGGCCTGTCCTGTCCAAACAAATGGTGTTCCAGAAAGGCAGACTCTCCTGAGCTTGCAGCCTGACATCTAGTTTGCAGAAAAGACACAACTAAAGGGGAACAAATCTGCCTCGTCCACTCTGATGGAGGGAAAGTTTGGTCTGTCATGCTAACCAAGGCAAACCTGCAGCCTGTGAGGCCAAGGCGTGCACAGGTCAGCCGGAATGCATGGCTCTCCCTGGGCTCTGTGAAACACCAGTGTGGCTGCAAGTCTTCAGCCTGACTCTAGAGCTTTCCATTCTTCCAGGATCAAATAACAGATGTGTGCATTGATCACTGAGCCTCATGCAGAGGACCAAGATTTCATCTTTGTTGATGGATGAAAAACAACAGCAGCAACTCACCACACTGCTGCTGGACACAGTTATCTCAGAGCTGCTGTCCACACTGTTATGTCCTTTACCTTCCCAGTACTTTTTGGATTTAGTCACCTCTGAAAAAACTGGAAGGTGGTGTCTAATTTGTTTTCAGAATATTGCCCAGGTCTTAGGTAAGTCATCCACAAAGTTTGAAAAGGAATGGGAGGTTGACTATAAGGAGCCAGATAATGGTGGGATTGTTCTTTACCAAGTTAGGGGGTCCTAGGAGTGCAATGGGCAAGCACAAGCTCTGTTTAGGGGGTGTTTCACTCAGGAATAAGCCTGGTCTATAGTTCTCTGGTTTGCATTGTGTGTCCCATGCCCTTCATTCATCTGGTTAAGATCGTTTTTTTGCCACAAGCAGAAACCAGCCGCAGATCGTTGTGGCGGCAAAAAAAAAAAAACAACAAACCAGCTTGAAGTGCTTCCTTATTTCAACCAATGGTGAAAAACTGGGGTGGAGCGTTACACCTGAAGATGAGGAACAAGTCAAGTGAACTCAAGGAAAGGATAAATCTGGTTCATTCTCTCTGCAAGATTTTATTGGATTCAGTGGACTATAAGATCCTTAATTTATCCAGTTTTCTTACACCAGTAATTATCTATCAATTTATCTATCTGAATATGTGTGTGCGTGTGTGTGTGATAAAGAATGTGACATTACTCAGTAAGTTTGTAAAAGCCCGGACAGACTTATTCTTTGCATCCTCATGGCACCAATTCTGACACAACATGTGGCATTGGGTTTCCGCCATGGGGGGACCCGACTCCGTCTACAGATGACAACACTGGTGCCCAGATAAGAATCTGTGCTGTTTGCCCAAAGTCATCCACATCAGCGACCAAAACCAAGCAGCTCATCTGTCTCCTGATGCAGCTCTGAGGCTCTTTGCCCTCTGCTGGCCTTCCTCTCTCTCCTGCCTTTGGAGAAATGGGAAGGAACACAAGCAGGAGAATCTGAGAAAGCGAGAGAAGAGCATGAGAGAATGGAAGGGATAGGAATTGATTCCTGTGGAGCAGTAACAATACTGGAGGCCAAACTCTGGGTAACTGCAAGGTTTAAGAAGCGCTCTGCTGCACAATAAAATGTGGAAGTAAGCGGGAGGGAGTGAGGAGCGGGTGAGTGAGGAGAAAGAGGGAAAGGCTGGGCTGGGTTTCTGAGGCCCCTGTCAGCGGAGGCCGTGGGAGGGTGAGAAGAACAAAGACGTTCAGGCGGCAGCTCTCTCTGGTCCCTGGAGAAGCAATGGCAGCACCGCGCAGCCTCTCCAGGCTCCCTTCCCACTGCGGCCTCAGGGCTGGGCCAGGGCTGAGCCCCAGGAGCCCTGTCAGAGTCCAGAGGATTCCCTCTCAAGTCTGCCGCGTGTGGGGACTGTCACGGGCAGGAGCGTTGTTTCCTCCGAGCCAGCTGACCTGCCACAGACAGCGTGGACTGGGCCTGTGCACTCATGGTTTTTCAGGAGGATTCTCAGCCCTGCTGTGCCACGCTGTTGCCTTCAGATAGCTCGTTGCCACCCTCCCGTGAGGTTCATAGAATGGGCCTCTCTTTTTCCCCGCTCTGCCAGTCGTATGAAGATGATCCTCCAATACTTGTAACGTCACCCAATGGGTGTCTAGAAGCTGAAACTCCTAAGTCCCTCCCATCAGGTTTCATGGGAGAAATTTTTCATCAGGTCACTCAGGCTGGTGAGGCTTTCTGTCTAGCCATCTCATGGTTTTTTCCGGCTCTGAAGGGGAATGAAGGGAATGGATGTTTATACTGCAGACAACTGAGGAAAGCCATGTGTAGAAGCAGACCATGGGCCAGCCTCTGACCCAGCAGGTGAGCTCACATTGCATTGGCTATTACAGAGATCATTCGATTAGAGAGACGGGACTATAATATCAGAGGAAAGGATAAACACCAAGGTTAAAATTCAGTGAGACAAAAGCAGTGACCCAAGACTCAGAACCAGCGCTGCAGAAACACAAACTCTACTCAAAATGGCTTCCCACTTCTGAAGCATCCTAACTGGTACTTTCCCAGCTGCTGATTACTGAGCGCTCTAGGGCTATCTATTTACCCCAAGACTCATTCAACCCCTGGCCATAGAGGGTGGGAAAATGGAGAATGATTTGAAATATAAGATAAGTTCAGAATGGGCTTTCCCAATGACTCATTAGGTAAAGAATCTGCCTGCAACACTGGAGGAGCAGGAGACATGGGTTCGATCCTTGGGTCGGGAAGATCCCCTGGAGGAATGCATGGCAACCCACTCTAGTATTCTTGCCTGGGAAATTCCATGGACAAGGGGGAGCCTGGCAAAGAGTCACAAAGAGTCCATGGGGTCACAAAGGGTAGGACACAACTCAAGGGACTGAGCCCACGCACGTATATTCAAAACAGTGCGCAAAAAAGTAAGCGTACACATCAGTGAAATTTTATAAAACAAACACATCTGATTAAGAGAAACCTAACGAGAGATCCCTGTGATCCTGCATACCTCTAATTCTCCTCAATGGTCACACAGCCTTCAGTTCTCAAACCTGACATAGATACGCATTACATGGTTTACATATCACATGGCATTGAATTGTGTTTTCTACTTTGCATTACATTTGTGAGATTCGCCCCTATTGTTGAGTGTAGTTGTGGCTCAGTCACTGTCTTGCTGGAGAGTATTTTCACTCTGTGACTGTGACCACACTTTATATATCCACTCTACTGAAGATGACATTTGGGTTGTTTCTATTTCGGGGCCATTACCAACAGGCTGCCAGGAATATTCCTGTCCCTGCCAGATGTCTTTTTAAAGCCTGGTGCAGGACTCCCCTCTCTGCAGGAAGAATGTCCACTCCAATGATTCACAGCCCTTTGTTTGGTTTCTTTATACCCACTTCCTCTCACATGGGACGCATGGCATAGATTTTTCTCTTGAATCCAAGTGGACTCAGCCTGAGGACACGGTGATGTCTTTGGAGATATTGGCAGAGTTCCTGAGGAGCTTCGGAACAGGTTGGGAGTCACGGTTCTTGCTTCCTGCTACAACCTGGAGATGCTAGTTCCTGTTGCTCTGAGTCATGCTCCATGTTCTCGCCATCCCCCTTCCAGATTTTGTGGCAACTGAGTCCGCCCTCCCTCATGCAGGCTTCTCACGTGTTAGACTAACGTGCAGAAGAGGGAGCCAAGTCCCGCGCCTGAAACTGCTTTGAAACTTCCTTTGTTCCTTTGATTTATTTTCTTGGTCTTGCCAAGCCCTGATATCCTCCAAGCCCCAACTCCCCAAACTTGAGAACATTCATTTCTTTCTTTCTTTTTAGTTTCTTTGTAGCATGAAATTATGATATGAAGGATTATAAACAAGTTGCTAAAAAAAAAAGTCTGTTTTATGGATCTAGTGTCCTCATTTGAGAAGCGGGGACACTAACATAACATCTATTTTTCATAGTCTTAGGAGTGAAGAAGAGGAGCTAAAATCTTTCCAACATATACCATGTGCCAAGTCTTTTCTAAGCACTCTACGTGTCACAACTTATTTACTCATCACAACAGCCCACTGAAGTTAGTGCTATTTTGCCCTTTATCTCCTCTTTTTTAATAGATGAGGAAACTAAAGCATGGAGACATTACACTACTTTCCAGTATCACATAATTAGTTAAGATTTCAAACCCAGGGAATTCTGGCTCAGAGCCCTATTTCAACAAAAGGTAACTTACCCTGCCCTCTAAACAAACACTGCCTGTCACATAGTAAAACTTGGTCTCTAGACTGCAGAACATGTTGTAGAGTAGAAAAGGCAAAATTGTATGGCACAAAGGCACATTCTCCAACTATTTAGTCAGCATGTCTTATGAACCAGAAGGCCCCTGCCAGGTATGGGCAATGTACATGTGAATTTTACTTCCTAGCAGAGGAGAGACACTTTCAATTTAGCAAAACACGCTTGGATATCTAAACAATTAAAATTGCAGTCCGTGCTCCGAAGAGGAAATCTAAGAGCTAGGAGAGCTTATAAAAGTGAAGTGAAGTGAAGTCGCTCAGTCGTGTCCGACTCTTTGCGACCCCGTGGACTGTAGCCTACCAGGATCCTCAGTCCATGGGATTTTTCAGGCAAGAACACTGGAGTGGGTTGCCATTTCCTTATAGTCAGGTACAAATGGTCAGGGAAAGTCTCCCTAAGAAAATGAAATATACATGGAGGCCTGAAGAAGGAGTAGGCATGTGTCAGGCAAAGTGGCAGAAGCAGCAATCCTGCAAGGGGCAGCCAGGGGGTTCTGAGTTCAGATTCTGGACTTGATCCTCAGTTGGATCAGAAGCCACGAAATATTTCACATGGGAGAAGGACATACTTATTGCATTTCAGAAAGCCTATATGGGTCACTATGCAAAGAATGGTTGGTGGAGGGCAAGAGTGGAAGCAGCTGGAGAGTTGTAAAGTCTAGTCTAAATGTGGTTGGGACAGAAGGACTGTCAGGAGCTGCAGGCGGCCGTGTGGGTGCCTAGAGAGGTTTGAGAGCCACACTGACATGCTGTGTGACGAGTTTACTGGGGAGTGAATATAGGCACTGCCTGGCACACGGACAGCTGGCTTTTGAAAGATTCACACTTTTGAAGGGCAGCACCTTCTCCTGTGCCCCCACTCCACCCCATATCTCCATTGCCTCCATCACTGAGTACCTACCTGCCTTTGTTCCACCCCAGCCTCCTGGCTGCCTGCCTTGGCATCACTGTCCTCATGTGCAGCCCCATGCCTACATTTCTTAATATTCACCCAACAGAGTTTCCTTTCCTCTAGCACGGGGGTCTTTAACCCTGGGCTGTGGACCAGTAGAGGTCTGCTGCCTATTAGGAACCGGGCCCCACAGCAGGAGGTGAGCAGAGGGCAAGCGAGCAAAGCTTCACCCGCTGCTCCCAAGATCACTCCCCATCACCTGCATTACCGCCTGAACCACCACCCCCCCCACCCCCCCCGCCCTGCCATCCATAGAAAAATCGTTTTCTACGAAACCGGTTCCTGGTGCCAAAAAGGTTGGTGACAGGTGCTCTGGCACACACCCAGTGCTGCTATTGAAAAGCTGGGGGCATTCTCAAAGCTGGCCCAGGAGGGCTGACTCTGAGAGATGGAGCAGAACTCAGCGTTTGAGCTACTAGGGCTGGGGAAAACGCACTCTAGGTATTCCACATTAGGACCCAGGCTGAAATTCCCTAAGGAAAGTCTGTGAAGCGTGGTAGATGGGTAGTATTATGAGTTAGTTACAGGACTAAATCTTAAGAACTGGCCTGTGGACTTAATCACCAAGGAACACATGGTTTCTACAGAAAAATGAGTTCTGGGCTCCAAATGTCTGATATCAGCAAATGAGTATTTTTAAGTTGGGACTTCCCAGGTGGCTCAGTGATATCCCCCTGCCAATGCAGGAGACAAGAGACAGGGGTTCTATCCCTGGTTCAGGAAGATCCCCTGGTGTAGAAAATGGTAGCCCACTCCATATTCTTGCCTGGAAAATCCCACGGTCAGAGGAGCCTGGTGGGCTACAGTCCATGGGTCGCAAGAGTCGGACACGATTGAGCATGTATGCACGCAGTCATTTTGAAGTTGGGGAGTGGCAGTAGTTGTGTTAAAAAGCACCTGTGCTTTCTTGTCAGGCTGGAGGTAAGCAAGCACCCTCCTCCAATACTCACTTCAGTTGTTCAGTAGAGCTCATTTTTCCATAATCTTCCTCCAGAGTGGTCATATAAGTCTATTCTTCTACTGACAGGTTCTTTCCAAGCACCTTGAGATCCTATGTTTCAGTAGCACACAAGAGACAAGAAACAACTTTATTTTTATACATTACATTAAGCATGATTAGAATTCCCCTTCCTTGATAAAGTTGGCTAAAGTTCTGTGTCATTATTTTCCATGGTCCTCACACCCTTCCTTTGGTTGTAGCAGACCCAGGACTTTCACAGCCCTAAGAAAATAGCATTAGGCCTTGGTGCACGTTGGCTGATCCACGGTCCCCTCAGAGGTGCCTCATTCTGCTTGTGCCTCTACACTCTCAGTGCCAGATGCTGTCAAAGGAACGTCTACCCAGTCTTTTAAGGCCACACTGACCAGATCTCTATGGCTACCCTTGTCATCTCTACAGCACTGCATAGGTGAGACCCAAGGTTTCTGTAGCCTGTCTTCTTTCTTAATCTTCAGGGATCCAATTCACATCAGGGGTCAGGCTTCTCCCTTCTTCAACCCCATTGCCACACCTTTCAGCCTCCTTGGACCAGACCAGGGATAAACTCAAATATTAAATGAACCAAGCAAGTTCATTTAAACAGTACCCCATGTGTAACATATAGGGTGTGTTGGGAATCATGAAAAAATAGCCCATGACACATTTAAAGTGGCTTGTGACCATGTAAGAACACAAGCCTAGTGTGACCAGATCATCTAATTTAAAAAAAAAAAAAATATGCTGAAAATATGAACTTTTAATGTGAAATTTCTTGATTTAAACATTTTAGAATTGAAAACACTATTTTTAAAAGACGTTAAAGAATTATCAATCTTTGGGGTGTGACAATGGTGCAGTGGTTTGCTTTTAAAATATATAGTAAAGTATCACAAATGAAATGTGATTTATTTAAGAGCCTATATGAAAAAGTAAAATTTAAATGGGAAGGGAGCCTAAATTTGATGGTTTTTAAATATGCACACAAATTCTTTGCTATTTGTCCATTTGAAACAAGGAGTCTAGTTCTGATCCCTGAGACTTGGTGACTTGTTCCTAAAATAGAATTAGGCAGAAGTGATGGGGAGTAACTGAGGAGAGCAGGTCACAGGAGACACTGAGGTTTTTCTCTGCCTTCGCTCTCAGATTGCTTGCTCTGGAGGAGGTCAGCTGCCGTGCTGTGAGAACCCTTAAGTACCCTGTGGAAAGGGCCACATGGACAGAGACCAAGGCCTCCGGCCAAAGCCCCGTGAATACACCGCCCCGGCAAAGGGTCATCCAGCCCAGTCAAGCCTTCAGAAGACTGAAGCCTCTGCCACGGCAACCTCATGAGAGATCCTGAGCCAAACCACCCAGCTAAGCTGTCCCTAAAACCCTGACGCCATACAAACTGTGAGGTAATAAACATTTGCTTTTTTAAGCCACTAAGTTTTGGGGTCACTGCCCTGGTGGAACTGCAGGAGATGCAGGTTTGACCCCTGGGTCAGGAAGGTCCCCTGGAGAAGGAAAGGACAACCCACTCCCAATATTCTTGTCTGGGAAATCCCATGGACAGAGGAGCCTGCTGGGCTACAGTCCAAGGGATTGCAAAAGAGTCAGACATGACTTAGCAATTAAACAGCAATGGGCTTTGGGGTAATTTTTTATACTTCAAAAGATAATTATTAATAATGCACTAGGAGGTAAGGCTGCTGTTTACAACTTCAAGCCTTAACATTTCAAACCAAAATTCCCACATGGGAATATTTGCTGCTGGCTATCCCAGTTTGAAACTCATCAAAGCTGTTAACTGACTGCTACACTCACCTCCACCCACCACCAAACAAAGGGGGCAGTGTTAAAAGATCACATGCTTATCGTATGCTACATGGAATTCCTGAGAAGTGAATATACCCGTGACCCATGGTAGTCATATAATGGACTATTAGTGTTCAGCTCACCATCTATACCATCAATTTGTATCTTTATTTCTCTCCCACTTTCATCAGTGAGTGATACTCTCTGGGCAAGTTCTCTTTTTAGGAGTGTTTTCTTGGTAGATTTTAAATTGTTAGAGGCTGGAAGATCAGCAGCTAATTTGTTTTATGAAGCGGCACAATCTCTACTTAATGTTGTGAGTGTCAGATGAGTCCAGTTAATGCTCCGAAAGCTAGATATTGGAAAGATTTCATTCTCTTTGAAAGAAAAAAATGGATAGAATCCTTTGACCAAAAAGTAATCTTACTTAGAAACTAACACAGAAAACAAAACATAAGTTTCGTCGGAACCTAGACTTTGCCAGTTTCTTGTTGTGTCTCCAGTGTCTGGAAGTCACTGGTACAAGGAAGCTGCTCAACAGACATTAGCTGAATGAATGAATGAGTGAATGAATGAATGAGAACAATGAGAAGAGATTCCATTGAGGAGGAGGGTGGGGTTCCATCCATTAAGCATTCTTCTCCCTTCCTCCATCCCATCTCAAATATCACCATCACTGAGGCACTTTGGAGGCAGCCTGACTCCTTGAGAAACACAGTTTTAAGCGTGAGGACTGGGAAGAGTCCCCACGGGTCTAAACATGAGCAGACCCGCCCCTCGTCCTTCCACTTAACTGGCCACAAGGCCTGGCAGTGGTTCCCCCGCTCTCCTCTTTGGTTATGATTTTTTCTGCAAAATGAGATAGATTAACGCTCCCAGCCTTAATTCCAGCAGCATCATGAGTCTGTCCAGGCTTCCCCTTCTTTTAACATCCAGCCCAAAGGAGGCAAATCACCACGTTTGAGGCACTTTGAAACTGTCAAACTGCAGGACTCAGAGCCGTGTGACCAGAGGCTCACAGCTTGGCAGTTGACCTGATGTGACTGATGTTCAAAGCAACTGCCGGGGAATAGAAGGCGCCCTGCACCAAAGAGCCAGCCAAAAATAATGAGGGAGGTGAAGAGAGAAATAATAAAAGAAAGAAAGAAAAAACATGCAGGGCAGGGTTTGGGGTCACTTGGGTTTCCTCTGGTCCCGTGTCTCCTCTCTCCTCCTCCACCCAGTCCTCAAACAACCCTCTTCTATCTCCTCCAAAAGAAAAGTTAAAAGCTTTCTTTTGGGAAAAGAGCCGTTTGCTTAGACCGCTGCTGTTTACCTTTGGTAGGATTGTCATTGGTGGTGAGTTTAAACACAGGAAAAGGCCTCTTGGTTACAGGAAGAGCTGCAGACAGGTCTGGAAGACTTGCCTCGATGCAGCGGAGATGCACCTTCCCCTCCATGAGCAGTCCTGGGACCAACACTGGGTCCTTGACTCTACGTCAGGCAACCAACCTTCAACTATTTTTTGGATTTCATCAACTCTTCCCTTCTTCAAGGATGTTGTTTCCTAAAACATGAAGATGATGAGGGATGGCTGGTAGGACTGAGAAAGGGAAATAAGAGGAGAAAAAGAGGCTTGCATCACAAATGCAAAGTCATGACTTTGTTTCCAGTCTAGTATGGAAAATACTAGCAGCAAATAACAAGCAGCAAGCCTTGGGTTAACCTTTGGTAGTCTTATTTATTTTCAGTCATTAAAATCATCCTTCAGTAACTAAAGAAGCCACATTTGCTAAAATGGGGCTACAATTTTGCCCTGAAAATGGAATTCTGTATAACTTACCTCCAGAACTGTGTGATTTATTTGTGAAAGGGAAAAGAAAGAATCTGCCTTCATATTTTTCCAAGCACTTGCTCATGAGACCTACCCACCCCAAGAAAGTTTCAACTAAATTGTGAGAGAAAGGAAGAAAATAATGCTAAGGAAATAAATGTTGTCAAATAATCAAAATCTTCTGGGTCTTTCCCATTTCCCCCAAATTTCTTTCCTCTAATTCCACTTCAAAAATTCCCCTGGCTTCAAGAAGCACTAGACTTTTTGGTCATACCATTCTCAAGTTTACCATGAGGATCTCACTTCTCTTTCCCTGATTTCAGAGTCATTTGGGTCAAAATATTTATGTCTTCCAGAGAGCCTGTAGCATACTTCTCCCTCCAGAAGACGTGACCCAACCATGATTGAAATGAAGGGCTGCTAATCTTTCCATCCACCGGCCTCCATCCTGTCTAACCCTCACAATCAATGAGCTTCTCACATAAAGGATGTGCTATAGAGAAAAGTAGCAATTTCTTCTCCACTGAAAATTTTTCCCCAGTACTCCAAGTTCGCGAAAATTTAACTGATGTATTTTACTTGGTGTGGAATGAGTGAGTCTATAACAAAACCATTTGAGTTCTTTCAAGAATTTTCTCCTTAACTTTGGTTTTTAGCCATTTGACTCTGATATGTCTGGGCGTGTGTGTGTGTGCTTTAAAATCTGTTTTCTAAGAGGTTTGCTCTCCTTCCGAAGTCTGTAGGTTCATCTCTTTTTCCATACTTGTAAATTTTCACTCTATTCTTTTTTTTCAAATATTCTTTGCTGCACCATTTTTTCCTCTTCTCCCTTAGTGACTCCAATTGCACATATATTAGACCTTTTGATAATGTCCACAGGTCCCTACAGATCTGCTCTTTTTCTTTCTTTTTTTTTTTCAGTCTCTCTTCTCTCTGTTCTTCATATTGGATCATTTCTACTGAACTATTTTAAAGTTCACTAATTTCTTTTTTTCCCTATTCTTTCTATTTTACTGTAAAGCCCAACCAGTATTTTTTTTTTTTTTTGATATGGCAATTTTCAGTTCTAGAATTCTCTCATTGTTTGTTATTAAAATAGTTTTTTTTTCCCCTTAGAATCACTTTCTAATCTATCACTACACTTATCTGTGAAACATACATATGACAAATGGTGGGATAATTCTCTTGGTCTGAGTTTTACATCTAGAAGAATAAAAGCTTGAGAGGTTAAGCAGATTTATCAAGATTGGAGGGGCAGTGATGAATATAGCCAGGATATATAATATATAGTGTGTAAGATAGTGGACAGTAATGGAGAGAAGAGGAGGACAGCAGGAGATGAAGGAGTATGGGAATAAGGGGGAGTGTGCAATTTCAAAGAGGAACTTTAGGGAAGGCCTCATTGAGATGGTGAAGATAGAGGAAACATCTGAAAGAGACAAGAAAAGAGTGAAAGGCTTTCAGTCAGTGGGAAAAGAAATTGCCCTTAGTAAGTTTATGATATTTTGTATGTATGTTATACATAGATCACTGGATCTTCCATTATTTTCTTATGAGTTGGTGGGGCAAGTTTATCAGACTGAATTTCAAAGACCAGAAGAAATCATGACTTCAAATTGTCTTATGAACCATTTCATATCATATCATATTGGGTTCTTCGAAAGGATCAGTACTACAAAGTAGTTTTGGTTCTATAGGATATAGTACATCTTTGGTATGTATAAAGTGCTTTATAGGAACTAACAAACTGATAAGTGTGAATTAGAAATAGAAGACTGAAGATTTTTCTTTCTTCTGATGAATAAAAAATATGTATAACTTTTACCCC
Source organism: Cervus elaphus (assembly GCF_910594005.1). NCBI lineage: Eukaryota > Metazoa > Chordata > Mammalia > Artiodactyla > Cervidae > Cervus > Cervus elaphus. The sequence continues at coordinate 12,471,544 of NC_057839.1, read as the reverse complement.
CTATAATTGATGACCAGGGAATTTGGGTCAACCCTCCCACTAAGGAAACCTTACAAACTGTATGAAATATAAAAACATTCTCTTAAAAGCATCAAAATGTTGACAAAATAGTGAGGAGTTTAAAGCCAACATCAAGAAGAAAAGAACCGGGAGAACAAGACTGGTATTCAAATCTGATTTTTCTCTCAGAGTATTTGCAAGTCCTAAAGAAATAGCTGCAAAACTGAGCTGCACTTTTGACAAATTTCTGGGGCCAGGGAGCAAAACGTGAGACTTGCAAGATACCAAGGGTAGAAATTCTAATAAACTGCCTCCACTTCAAACTGGGGTCCCAAAGAGTTGCAGCTTCAGGTAAGGTGAATCATGAGTAAACCAATCTCTGCACTGAATTTCCTTCTGCCTGTATGTTATCTGGGTGGGTCCTGGAGCCTCAACCTAGAACTTGGTTTGATATGAATCCAGACTGGTAGGACATCAGGTGTCTGGCAGAGGCAAATGAAAATCCTCTTTGGAAGAAGAATACTATCATGCTAAGCCTCAAATTATTCTTTACAAATAGTTTTTGAAATATAATGTCCAACACAGTGTCAAAAATCACCAGTCATACAGGGAAACAAAACACATTGAGCATGAGCCAGCAAAAACAACAGAAATTTTAAAACAGGCTCGTAAGCACTGGAGTTAATATCTGTTGAAATCATGAGCCACAAAACTCCCTTGCTATGTTGGAAGAAGAAAGCAAGAGAGAGGCTCTTATCTGAGTAAGATTTTATGTTGAGGGAGAGAGAGAACCAAAGGTAATAGTTTTTTAAGATATAATAACTGAGAATATTCAGAATTAATGAAAGACATCAGTCCATAGATTCAAGAAGCCTAATTGTTTACATACAGTATATGCACTCAGCACTCCCAGGTACATAAAATCATAGTAAGTCAAAGAAACAGAACTGTATATATACTGTATATTAAGAGCAACCATAGGGAAAAGGGCATAGTACTGACGATATAAACTTAAATTGATGATTGACTTCTAAAAATAAATAATGGAAATCACAAGACAGTAAAATGATATTATCAACATGCAGAAAGAAAGCATCTGCCTGCTTAGAATTCTATTTCTAGTATGTGTGTGAATATATATATATATATATACACACACACACACACACACACACACACACAGAGTGTGCTCAATAATAAAGATGAATGAATACTTTTTTATTCAGAGAGAGTTTGGGAGATGCTAAAAGATGTATGTCAAAATAAAGTAAAATAATTCAGATGGAAAGTTTGGGATACAGGAAAATATGAAAAGCAAAAAACCAAAGTATCCATGGAATTTTAAAATTATATAGAATTTAAAATTTTGACATTGATAGCAAATGAATTGAGATGTGGTTAAATGGGATTAAAGTGTTCTTATATTTCTGAATTGCATAGGCCAATGGTAAAGATCAGTATTTACAAAAAAAATTTTATACTAGACTTAGAGAAGTTAATCCAAAGTTAAAAACAAAGTAATAAATATTAAGAAAATAGTTTTTAATCTAACACTGAAAGAAGAGACAGGAGAAAAAATAATAATAATAAACAAATCTTAATCCAAAGGAAGTCAGAAAACAAAGAATCACAGAAGATGGACTTCCCTGGTGGTCCACTGATTAGGAATCTGCCTGCCAACGCAGGAGACGTGGGTTTGATCCCTGGTCCAGGAAAATCCCACATGCTTCGGGGCAACTGGGCCCATATGTCACAGCTACAGAACCTGAGGTCTAGAGCCTGTGCTCTGTGGAAAGAGAAGCTACTTCAATGAGAAGCCCGCGCACCCCAATGAAGAGTAGCACCAAGTCACAGCAACTAGAGAAAGCTGGCTCACAACTAGAAGACCAAGTGCAGCCAAAAAATTTAAAAATTAAAAAAAGAAGAATCATAGAAGAGGTTGGACATACTGAAATCATGAAATAAGATGATAGATTAAAACTCAACTGTATCAATAATCACATTAAGTAAAAATGGGCTAGTGTTACTACTGCTTAACAAGCACACATCAGAGGGCTGTGAGGAATATTCGAGAGTGTACTGGACAGTGGGTGGCAGGCCTGAATTCAGGTGTGGTTTAGTCATCACCAGTTCTGAGCAGTTCTCTGGACTTCAGTCCCCGCAGGAAATGAATAATGAGTGGACTTCATTCAGCCCGTGCAGATACAGAGACTGCTCTCATGACCTCTTTTCATAGGTCCCAGGTCTTAAGACAGCCTCTTGTTGCTAAGGGCTTGCTACATTCCTAGAAGGAAGGGACGCCCTCTACTGAGACAAAATTGAATTCTCTTAAGCCTTTGTCAGCTACTGGGCAAGAAGATAGCTGAGATGGCATATAGAAATGGTATATTTATAGGTGGAGAGGACTTAGTTAAACATCGCATAGACACCAACTCAAAGGACGTGAGTTTGAGCAAACTCTGGGAGATAGTGAAGGACAGGAATGCCTGATGTGCTGCAGTTCATGGGGTCGCCAAGAGTTGGACATGACTTAGCGACTGAACGATAACAAACATCCTTTAAACAACCATTCATACTCTCACCAGAATCTCCAACTTGAGTTAACAAATGAAAAAGTGCAACCCATTGGTCTCTAAAGACGGCTGGGTAGAACTTCCAAAGATATTTGTATTCATCCTCTTCCATAAGAAATTTGTGTTTATCAACATTTAATATACCTAATGACACTGGTGCTTTTACTTGGTCCATATGTAAGATGGTCATAGATCACAGAACTGGAATTATCCTGAGGGAAAACTGGGAATTCCACAATGGGAAGGGGTTCACCCTTACACCATCCTGCCTTCATTTTCTTTCAGTGTATTGTAACATTGTACAGCTTGTATGCTGCCAACTAACAGTCTGAACAATTGGCTTAAAATATTCCTGCCAAAAAACTACAAATTGAAAAGAATATTAATAATGCAAACTTAAGCAAAGAACAAGAAGATGGAAGAGCTGACGTTTTCCCTACACTTTCATCCATATTACAAAGCAAAAACAAAATAATCACATCTGCAAAGAAATCTGCCAAAAATATTTAAAGACTGAATCTGTATTTTTGAAATACAGATTTATATGCATTGTCATCAATGAAAGTGAAGTCAAGTGGGCCTTAGGAAGCATCACTGTGAACAAAGCTAATGGAGGTGATGGAATTCCAGTTGAGCTATTTCAAATCCTAAAAGATGATGCTGTGAAAGTGCTGCACTCAAAATGCCAGCAAATTTGGAAAACTCAGCAGTGGCCACAGGACTAGAAAAGGTCAGTTTTCATTCCAATCCCTAAGAAAAGCAGCGCCAAAGAATGCTCAAACTACCGCACAATTGCACTCACCTCACATGCTAGTAAAACAATGCTCAAAATTCTCCAAGCCAGGCTTCAACAATATGTGAACCGTGAATTTCCAGATGTTCAAGCTGGATTTAGAAAAGGCAGAGGAACCAGAGATCAAATTGCCAACATCCACTGGATCATCGAAAAAACAAGAGAGTTCCAGAAAAAACATCTATTTCTGCTTTATTGACCATGCCAAGCCTTTGACTGTGTGGATCACAATAAGCTGTGGAAAATTCTGAAAGAGATGGGAATACCAGACCACCTGACCTGCCTCTTGAGAAATCTGTATACATGTCAGGAAGCAACAGTTAGAACTGGACATGGAACAACAGACTGGTTCCATAGAGGGAAAGGGGTACGTCAAGGCTGTATATTGTCGCCCTGATTATTTAACTTATATGCAGAGAACATCATGAGAAACACTGGGCTGGATGGAGCACAAGCTGGAATCAAGATTGCTGGGAGAAATATCAACAATCTCAGATATGCAGATGCCACCACCCTTATGGCAGAAAGTGAAGAACTAAAGGGCCTCTTGATGAAAGTGTAAAAGTTGGCTTAAAGCTCAACACTCAGAAAACAAAGATTATGGCATCTGGTCCCATCAATTCATGGCAAATAGATGGGGAAACAGTGGAAACAGTGGCGGACTTTATTTTTTGGGGCTCTAAAATCACTGTAGATGGTGACTGCAGCCATGAAATTGAAAGACACTCACTCCTTGGAAGGAAAGTTATGACCAATCTAGACAGCATCTTCAAAAGCAGAGACATTACTTTGCCAACAAAAGTCCATCTAGTCAAGCCTATGGTTTCTCCAGTAGTCATGTATGGATGTGAGAGTTGGACTATAAGGAAAGCTGAGTGCCAAAGAATTGATGCTTTTGAACTGTGGTGTTGGAGAAGACTCTTGAGAGTCCCTTGGACAGCAAGGAGATCCAACCAGTCCATCCCAAAGGAAATCAGTCCTGAATATTCACTGGAAGGACTGATGTTGAAGCTGAAACTCCAATACTTTGGCCACCTAATGCGAAGAACTGACTCATTGTAAAAGACCCTGATGCTGGGAAAGATTGAACGCAGGAGGAAAAGGGGATGACAGGGTTGCAAAGAGTCGGAGCAACTGAACTGAACTGAGCATCAGTGAAAACCTCAAATATCAGCTGATATCCACTCATGATCAAATAGGGTCATTATATTAGCAGGAAACCTTAAAGCATTGTTTATTACATTTTTCCCAGCATTAAAAAATGTCTTTTGCATATGTTTTATAGTGAACTGATATGATTGCTTGCTTGTATAATTAGACAGACATTTTGGAGATATATGCTCAAATGGTGGGGTGGGTGTAGGGAGTGGGCACTACACAAAAAAATCTGGAGACACTAGGCCTACTTAAAGCCCCAAATCCCTGGTGCTGACTTTGAGAATGACATGAATCCTAGGACTACCTGGGAACTGAATAGCCACAGGTCCTGTGATCAGAAGGGTTGAGGATTACTGTGTAGTGGCTCTTACCTTAGACAGACACCAGCTCCAGTCTGTGCCCCTCTGGGCAAGTGGAACCTGTCTAGCCATTGCTGAATGGTCAGCTGAGTTATTTCAGTCCCAGTTCCCTTGTGGAGGTGTTGCCCCAGCCCCATGCTTAACTCAGAAAACCTGGTCCACCATGATGCACAGTTCACTTAGCCCCATTTACAAAGGAACTTTGACAGAATCTACTTTCTGCATGCCCCATGACTTCAACTTTCCAAACATTTGCTATTTTTAATTCTAGAAAGAGATTTTTCCTTTAGTTTCTGAGTATCAGTGATACTGTGATTTGTAATAAGAAATATGTATATTTGATCTTCCTCCACTGTTTTTGACACAGAACTCCTAAAACCACTGGAATTTCAGAAGTGATATGAGTGAAAAGGAGTCTTTTGTTATGTTAAAGATGTGACTTCAGAGGCCCCTAAGGCTGGGGGCTGGTTGCCAGTGAAGCCAGTGAAGCCAGCCACGTGATTAGAGGGCTGGAAATTTCAGTGCCGCTCCCTAACCCACCCTCATCCCCCAGAGGAGGGGAGACGATGGAGGTCGAATCAAGAGACTAGAACTGACATATATACACTACTGTGTGTAAAACAGATAATGCTAACCTGCTATATAACACAGGGAGCTCAACTTGGTGCTCTGTGGTGACCTAGAGGGGGATGTGGGGTGGTGGGATGGAGGTCCAAGGGCAGGGGGGATGTAGGTATGCTTATAGCTGATTCACTTTGTTGTAGAGCAGAAACTAATACAGCATTGTAAAGTAATTGCATGCGTGCTAAGTCACGTCAGTCGTGTCTGACTTCACAACCCCACGGGACTGTAGCCCTCCAGGCTCTTCTGTCCATGGGATTCTCCAGGCAAGAATTCTGGAGTGGGTTGCCATTTCCTTCTCTATTGTAAAGCAATTATCCTCCAATTTAAAAAAATTTATTTGTTTTTTCCTCAAAAAAAAAAAAAAAAAAAAGCCAATGGCCAATGACTTAAACAATTCTACCTAGGTAATAAAGTCTCCATAAAAGCCCAGAAGGCTGGGGTTCAGAGAACTCCTAGATTGAGGAACACATGGAGATTCAGGAAAGGTCCTCAGCATTTTCCCATACCTTTGCCCTATGTATCTCTTCAATCTGGCTGTTTCTGAGATTTATTTTATTTTTGCCACATCAAGCAGCATGTGGGATCTTAGTTCCCCAACCAGGGATGGAACCCATCCCCCCTGCAATGGGAGTTCAGAGTCTTAACCACTGGGCAACCAGGGAAGTCCCAGATCCTTTTATAATAAACCAGTAACCCAGTAAGTAAACTGGTTTCCTGAATTCTGTGATTCACTCTAGCAAATCAATTGAACCTGAAGAGGGGGTCATGGGAACCTCTGAGCCTTAAGCAGCAGCTTCTGAGCCAGAAGCACAGGTGACAACTTGGACTTTCAGTTGTTATCTGACACCAATGGGGGGGGGGTGGTCTTGTGGGACTGAGCCCGAGCCCTTAACTGGTGGGATCTGACACTCTCTTCTAGTTCACAGTGTCAGAAATAAGTTGCAGGACACTGAGCTGGTGCTCCCCAAATTGCTGCATGGTGTGTGGAAACCACCCTCCACCCCATTTCCCCCTCCATATTAAAATGTCCTGAACCCTTTGGTATGACATGTTTTTTTAATGTTTTGTATCCCATTTATAGGATGTCCCTGATAGCTCAGTTGGTAAAGAATCCACCTGCAATGCAGGAGACCCTGGTTCAATTCCTGGGTCGGGAAGATCCCCTGGAGAAGAGATAGGCTAGGCTACCCACTCTAGTATTCTTGGGATTCCCTTGTGGCTCAGCTGGTAAAAGAATCCGACTGCCATGCAGGAGACCTAGGTTCGATCCCTGGGTTGGGAAGATCCCCTGGAGAAGGGAAAGGCTACTCACTTCAGTATTCTGGCCTGGGTTGCAAAGAGTCAGACATGACTGAGCGACTTTCACTTTCTTCCATTTATAACACCATTCCTCTATGTATTAAAGTAGGGAGAAATAGTCATGTGATTATTTTGCTATCTTGACTCAAAATCTTTGAACACTGATTTGGAAGGTTAACAAGCCCAGACATGGGGAGCTGAGCTTCACAGGTGCCACAGCAAGGTGTCATTAAGATCAAGGCTTCCCTTGTGGCTCAGCTGGTAAAGAATCCACCTGCAATGCGGGAGACCTGGGTTTGATCTCTGGGTTGAGAAGATCCCCTGGAGAAGGGGAAAGCAACACACTCCAGTATTCTGACCTGGAGAATCCCGTGGACTGCATCGTCCACAGGGTTGCAAACAGTTGGACACGACTGAGCGACTCTCACTCGATGAAGATACAGCACTCCCTCCATGTCACCACATTGAGCTATGTGATTTTATTTGCTTTGTTGGTCTACTTATGTAAACATATTTATTAAATTTCAGTAGCCTGAGGATACAAATAAAACAGCAGCTCTATCATGTTTCAAACTAAATCAGCTCAGCTGGAATAGCAGAATGTATAAAGATCCTTGTGAGAAATGTGCCCTCTCTCTGAATTGTCCAAGAATGTCAGGGGTTATTATTTAGTCCAAAATAGCCATTCTTCCTGTCATGGTCCTGGTTTTCTTTCCAACAGATGTCTCACCCCACATTACTTCAAGCCATGAAGTATCCGGTTACTTAGCTGGGGGGTGGCTCAGCATGAACTATGTTACCCAATTCTGGTCCATCAGACATGAGAGCATGGCAGAGGTGGGAAGGGAGGGCACGTCTGGAGAGGACTTCCTCACGCCTAAGAAGAGAGATAAGACAAGTAACCACTCCCTCCCCTTTATTTCCTCTGGACATTAAAAATGTGTGCATGTGACTTTGGGGACCTCCACAGATACATATTCTCCTTGAGCTGAGCCAGATCAAAGTAAAGTGGAAAAGTGAGAAGCCCCCCGTCCTAATGATGCCACTGAACCACTGTGTAAACAACCCAGCACTTCCTAGCCTCAGACTGTTTTCTCATTATTATTTACACCACCTGGGGTTTCTATCATAAGAACACTGAAGCATCCTAGCTGATAGTCCCTGCTTCCAAATGACTCCAGACTTGAGAATGGGAATAGAAATACAACAAAGCCACATCAAATGAACACTGTATTTTCTAGGGGCCCACAAGCCATAAGCCCTGAGCCCACATGCTGCAACTACTGAAGTCCATGCACCTAGAACCTGTGCTTTGCAACAAGAGAAGCCGGCGCAGTGAGAAGCCCGCTCACCACCAACTAGAGAAAGCCTACACGCAGCAACAAACACCCAATGCAGCCGAAAACAATTAGTGAACCAAATTTAAAAATTAAGAAAAAAGAAACACAATGCAAGCTAAAAATATGGGCCATATATGTCACTGAACAGTTTTTTAGTGGCCGCATTAGGATGAAATTAATTTCAATAATGTATTTTTAGGCTTCCCCTAGCGGCTCAGTGGTAAAGAATACATCTGCCAACGTGGGAGACATAGGTTTGATCCCTGATCCAGGAAGGTCCCACATGACTCAGAGCAACTAAGCCCATGCACCGCAACTGCTGCGCCTGTGCTCCAGAGTCTGGGAGCCACGACGACTGAGCCCACGTGCCACAACTGCTGAAGCCCGAGTGCCCTGGAGCCTGTGCTCCACAGCGAGAGAAGCCATCACAGCGAAAAGCCCGTGTACTGCAGCTAGAGAGCGGCCGCCTGCTCAGTGCAACAGCAGAAAAGCCCGTGCAGCAGTGAAGACCCAGCACAGCCACAAACAAAAAATAAATAAATAGACAAAATTGTCACAGTGATGTATTTTTAACCTGGTGCATGTAAAAGGTTGTCATTTCTACATGTAGTCAACATAAAAATTATTGAGCTATCTTACAATCTTTTTTCTATTGTCTTCAAAGTCCAGTTTACATTTTACACTTACGGCACATACCGTGATTCAGAGCTCAAAAGCCATCATAATGGAAAAGGATGTGAGGAAAGAATGTATATGTGTGTAACTGCCTCACTTTGTGCGGCTGTAATGAACACAACATTGTAAATCAACTATACTTCAGTAGAAAACTTTTATTCTGTGTGTGATGACTGGCTGCTGATCTAAGTTCTCCAGCAGGCTGCCTTGGGCACTGGGTTGCCCCCCTCACTGGGACATGCAGGGCTGCTGGAAATGGGCCGACTAGGGCCCCCTGCTGGGGCTCCTGAGATAAGCATTTTGGTTGAGCCTCTTACACCTGGGAAGTTGGGTATGTGTTCTGGCTTCAACCATGGGCTGACCTGAACCAGCTCTCTTCACAGGACATCCAGGCCTGTTACTCAGCCCAGGTCACCAGCCAGACCCTCCTCCTTCCCCGTAGGTTTTCCTGAGAGAGCCCTCCACGTCTTTTCCTGTTGGCGCATACTTCAGTCAGAGTCAAACTGGACTTTAAAACATAAGAGAATTTCTATCTCTCATTCCAGAAAGTTTCTTCATCTCCCTCCCTACAAGTTTTTTTTTTTAACTCTTTATGGACCACCTCTTTATAACAAAGGGGCTTCCCTGGTGGCTCAGATGGTAAAGAAACTGCCTATAATGTAGGAGACCTGGGTTCAATCCCTGCGTCAGGAAGATCACCTGGAGAAGGGAATGGCAACCCACTTCAGTATTCTTGCTTGGAGAATTCCATGAACAGAGGAGCCTCGTGGGCTACAGTCCACGGGGTTGCAGAGTCAGACATGACTGAGCGACACTACTTCATAACATGGACCGCTGCGATGGGCAAAAACCTTCTTTTTTTAGGTCATAAATGTCATTCTACCTTCCAAAGCATTAAGTGTCAATTCATCTTATGCTTGGATAATTGAGAGGGGACACTTAAGTCCCAGGCAGGCAAAGATATCAGTAGCTACTTTTAAAAGGAAGCATTTCTGGCTCAAGTTCCATCTAACCAGCTAACAAAACAAAACTGAAAAAACAAACCAAAGGAAAAAGACTTTCATGTTTTCTTTCAGTTAGAGATTTGGAAGTGTGGGTAAACAGACATGGCAGGTGCCTGCTGAAGTACAACTTTAGTATTTTTCTAATAACTGAAGAGCTATTGCAGGCTGCTTCCAGCAAAACCATCCCTGTGGCCACAGAACACCTTAAATGAGGGGTGTCATGTGTTCATGTGGCAGGAAAAGATGGAGGACCTGCTGGAGGAGGGAGCAAATCCTACACCTCCTTCTCTGTGAGATGCTTAGAATCAGAACTTGCCCTTAGTACTGAGTAAACTGCAAGGAATTGACCTTGGACAACTACAAGGTCAGAATGAGGGAGAGGCCTGGAGAGGGATGCAGGGTTTTCTGTGAATTAGTGCTAGTTAGGTTGGGGGATGGGGTGGGAGGACTCACATGATGATTCTGAACACTAAAATTGAGTTTTAACCTTATTGGTACCCATGACTGGCCATACAATTATCATGGAGGAAAAAAAAAAAAAACACCAGATATTGACCATCCTGTACTTATTGACATTAGCTTTTAACAGCAACTATATATCTAGTTTTGTTTTCTATGTGGAATGTGTAAAATAATGTACTATGATGATGTTCCTCAAAGTTTCCTATTTTTAGAGTCACCTGGAGAGCTTTTAAAAGTCCCCATGTCTAAGCTGTGCCCCAGACCAATGAACCCGGAATCTCTGGAAGAAGGACCCCAACATCAGCATTTTCAAAATTTCCCTTATATGATTGCTACGTGCAGCCCAAATTCATGGAGTTTTCTGCTAGTGGGAATGTAAAATAGTACAACTACTTTGGAAAGTAGTTTAGCATTTTCTCACAAAGCTAGTGAAAGTGTGAATCCCTCAGTTGTGTCCCACTCTTTTTGACCCCATGGACTGTAGCCCGCCAGGCTCCTCAGTCCATGGGATTTTCCAAGCAAGAATACTGGAGTGGGTTGCCATTCTCTTCTCCAGGGGATCTTCCCAACCCAGGGATCTAACCTGGGTCTCCTAAGTTACAGGCAGACAAAGGTAAATCTATACCTGTAAATATGAGCCAGCCATTCTAATCCTTGGTATTTACCAAAGAGAAATGAAAGCCCATGTATACACTAAGAACTGTAAACAAATGTTCATAGAAGCTTTGTTTGTAATACCTCAAAACTTAAGATAACCCCAAATATCAACTACTAGGTAAATAGATGAAAAAAGTTGGGGTTATCCAAAACTAAAGTAAGACTTGACAATAAAAGGAACAAATTACACAATGCATAGGCAAGTACACACAATAACAATAAATGACTGGAAAGGAAGAAGTAAACCTGTCCTCACATTCAGAAAACATAGCTATAAACACAGAAAGTGCTAAGAAATCTACAAATTAATAAGCGAATTTAACAAGGCCATGTGGAATGAGGTTTAAAAAATCATCTTATATATTACATGAAAAATATATATTACAATGAAAAAATAATTAAAAATTTTAAAATTCAATATATAAGTGCATTTAAAGACATGAAATACACTGGGATACATTTAACAAAGTTTTTGCAATTCTTCTACACTGAAATCTAGAAAATATTGCTGAGAAAAATTAAAGACCTAAATAAATGCAGCAATAAGCTATGCTCAATATTAGGAAACTAGATAATGTAAGATGTGAAGTCTCCTCAAATTGATATATAGATTCAATGCAATTCTTACTATTCAGCAAGAGAAGCAGACACACCCAAGTAAATAAACAAATAATAATATAATTACAAGTAGTGCCACAAAGAAAAGAAGCAATAGAGATGAATGGTGTGGAATGGAAGGCTAACTAGATAGACCAGTTAGCCTTTTTTTTTTTTAAGATAGAAATCAACAAGCTGATTATGTAATTTATATGAGAATAAAAAGAACCTAGATAAGCCAAAACAATTTTGAAAATGAAGAACACAGCTGGAGGATTTACATTGCATATTTCAAGACTTATAATAACACTACAGTAATCAAGACTGTCTGGTGTCATTGGAACAATAGGCATATAGATCAAAGGAGAGTCCAGACATAGGCCCACATGAAGATGGTAAATAAAATTTGTTTTTTCCCCCACAGCAATTTGATGGGGAAAGGATAATCTTTTCAACAAACATTGAAGAAACAATTAGATATTCCCAGGCAAAAGATAAACTTCAACCCTTCCCTCACATGACACAAAAATTAACTCAAAATGGAACATGGACTTAAATATAAGAGCTAAACCCATAAAACTTGAATAAAATACAGGAGAAAGCCTTTGCAATTTGGAGTGAATAAAGACTCCTCAGGACACAAAAAATACAAGCCATAAGGGAAAATTTATCAAATTGGACTTCATCAAAATTAAAAGTTTATGTTCTTTGGAAAATACCACTAAAAAAATGAAAAGAACACAGACTGGGAGAAAATATTTATAATATATATTTCTGATGAAGTATCAGAATATATAGAGAACTCTTACAACTCGATAATGAGTAATCAATGAAAAATGGACAAATTTGGACATTTACTTTACAAAAGACATACAATTGACAAAAAAAATAAAAAAGAAAAGATGTTCAAAAGATGATCACTGATCATCAGAAATGCCACAATGAGATACAAGTACAAAACCTCTGTGCTATGTACTTAGTCACTCAGTCATGTCTGACTCTTGGTGACCCCATGGACTGTAGCCCAACAGGCTCCTCTGTCCATGGGGATTCTCCAGGCAAGAATACTGGAGTGGATTGCCATGTTCTTCTCCAGGGGATCTTCCCGACCCAGGGATCAAACTCAGGTCTCCTGCATTGCGGACAGATGCTTTATCATCTGAGTCACCAGGGGAGCTAGCGTTTGTTAACTAGTATTTGTTTATTCTGACTGTGCGACCGGTGCTGAACTATGGTAATTATCAGAAGATGCCTCAAATATGGAATTTAGAAAGATGGTAATGATGACCCTATATGCAAGACAGCAAAAGAGACACAGATGTAAAGAACAGACTTTTGGACTCTGTGGGAGAAGGCAAGGGTGGGATGATTTGAGAGAATAGCATTGAAACATGTATACTATCATATGTGAAATAGATCGCCAGTCCAGGTTTGATGCATGAGACAGGGTGCTCAGGGCTGGTGCACTGGGATGACCCTGAGGGATGGGATGGGGAGGGAGGTGGGAGGGAGGGTCAGGATGGGGAACACATGTACACTCATGGCTGATTCATGTGAATGTATGGCAAAAACCACCACAATATTGTAAAGTAATTAGCCTCCAATTAAAATAAATTTAAAAAGCAAAAACAAAACAAAAAAAGAAGATGCCTCAATTCTCGCCTTCAATTGCTGACAGTATAGCTAAAGAAAAAAAGGAACTAGACAACACTGCAGAGACTGAATTTCTTAACCCAAACCAGTGAGACCACACTTCCTTGCTCATCTTGCCGACTTTACCTTTCAGTGCCTAGCGCCACCTCTCGCGTGAAGCCTTCTGCATCTGTTCCAGGATGGATCCCTAATAGGCCTTCGTTTAATACCCAGCTATTTTCACTCAGTTGAATTTCATTTACTTGTTAACTCAACATTTTCCTACATGTTGAGTTTAATACATGAAATATACTCACTTCCTTTCTGTGGCTCTAATTTCTCTCAAATTAGTAACCCCTCCAAAAGCGGTTCATCCTGTTCTTTGGTATTTGCCACACCACTAGCACACAACCAGGAACAAAATGAATTAAAACTAAATTAAGGGCTTGACTGCAGCCATGAAATTAAAAGACACTTTCTCCTTGGAAGAAAAGCTATGACTAACCTAGACAGCATATTAAAAAGCAGAGACATTACTTTGCCAACAAAGGTCCGTCTAGTCAAAGCTATGATTTTTCCAGTAGTCATGTGTGGATGTGAGAGTTGGACCATAAAGAAAGCTGAGCAGGGAATAATTGATGCTTCTGAACTGTGGTGTTGGAGAAGACTCTTGAGAGTCCCTTGGACTGCAAGATCAAACTAGTCCATCCTAGAGGAAATCAGTCCTGGATATTCTTTGGAAGGACTGATGCTGAAGTTGAAACTCCAATACTTTGGCCACCTGATGTGAAGAACTGACTCATTGAAAAAGACTCTGATTGATGTTGGGAAAGATTGAAGGCAGGAGGAGAAGGGGACAAAGAGGATGAGATGGTTGGATGGCATCACCGACTAGATGGACATGAGTTTGAGTAAACTCCGGGAGTTGGTGATGAACAGGGAGGCCTGGTGTACTGCAGTCCATGGGATCGCAAAGAGTCAGACACAACTGACCAAGTGAACTAAGGACTTCCCTGGGATTCTCTTGTGGCTCAGCTGGTAAAGAATTTGCCTGCAATGCAGGTGACCTAGATTCAATCCCCAGGTTGGGAAGATCACCTGGAGAAGGGAAAGGCTACCCACTCCAGTATTCTGGCCTGGAGAATTCCATGGACTGTATAGTCCATGGGGTCGCAAAGAGTCGGACAAGACTGAGCAACTTTCACTTTCACTAAGGGCTTCCCTGGTGGCTCAGTGGTAAAGAATCCACCTGCAAATGCAGGAAAATCCCTGGTCAGGGAGGATCCCACATGTCACGAAACAGCTAAGCCTGCGCAGCACAGCTGTTGAGCCTGTGCTCTAGAGGCTGCGAACGGCAGCTGCTGAAGCCCGTGTGCCCTAGAGCCGGCACTCCACGGCAACGGAAGCCGCCACGATGAGAAGCCCGCAGAGCGCAACGAGAGAAAAGCCCTCACAGCAACGAAGACCCAACACAGCCAAAAGTAAATAAACTGATTAATACATTAATTTTTAAAAGCCAAATTAAATGTGGTGGGAAAAGACGGCAGAGATGTGGTTTGACAAGACCACACGGAACAGTGGCTTCGGAGTGTGGGTTATAATTTTGGCTTTGGTTCTATAGCTACTGAGTATCCTCTTCATGTTTCTTCATTTGTTAAGAGAATAAAATATCTCCTTAGGAAAAAAAAATATCTCCTTAGAGATTTATGGTCAGGATCAAATAAATTAACATATATACAGTGCCTAGTACACAGCAGGCACTGAGATATATTTATTTTCTTCTCCTTCCTAATGCAAAGCAACATAGTTCATATTCTGATAGAAATTTAATCCTTAGGTCATACTGAAGTATTGAGTCCAGCATAAACTTCAGTCTTTGGCTTGTATTTTGAATATTCATACAGAAATCCTCATTTATATTCCTCGCCTCTTATCAAACCAAACCCCATCTCCATGTAAATTGTTCAGAAAGTGAGAAACATTTATTCTCACTTATCCATGATGCTTGAAGTTAATCAAAACATGCTCACATCATTACCAGGGTGTGGGCACAAATATAAGAAGAATCTGGGTTTGCTTAATCAAAAGAAGATTGTTCCCTTGAACATAAGGGTTAGTGGGAGCTATAAGATACAAAGTAAGAAGTGGGTTAAGTGGATTCTGCAAAAACTCAAACATAATCCAATGCTCTTCCCTAGTACAGTTCTATTTCCAGCTCTGCCAGGCTCAGCTCTATAAACTTCTGGTTTGCTTTATCTATTTCATCTCTCCAGATTTGGCTGTCATGTTCTTGTCTACCCTGAGGTAAGGACAAAGACCATTTTCCCCACTGAGAGGATCCAGCAATTATGTGGACATCTGTGGCAGCAAAAGAAAAGCTTTGAATTGTCTCCATTTCACGAAATTTTCAAAAATAAAATGAGGTGTTAAATTATACCTGACAACAAGAAGCTACTATGATCCAGTCCCTAGGGGTGTGTGCATGTGTGTGTGAGCGCTTGTCAGAAAGAATGTAATGTTATTCAGTAAGTTTGTAAAAGCCAGGACAGACTTATTCTTTGCATCCTCATGGCACCAATTCTGACACAACATGTGGCATTGGGTTTCTGCCATGGGGGGACCCGACTCCGTCTACAGATGACAACACTGGTGCCCAGACAAGAATCTGTGCTGTTTGCCCAAAGTCATCCACATCAGCGACCAAAACCAAGCAGCTCATCTGTCTCCCGATGCAGCTCTGGGGCTCTTTGCCCTCTGCTGGCCTTCCTCTCTCTCCTGCCTTTGGAGAAATGGGAAGGAACACAAGCAGGAGAATCTGAGAAAGCGAGAGAAGAGCATGGGAGAATGGAAGGGATAGGAATTGATTCCTGTGGAGCAGTAACAATACTGGAGGCCAAACTCTGGGTAACTGTGAGGCTTTAAGAAGCCGGAGGGAGTGAGGAGCAGGTGAGTGAGGAGAAAGAGGGAAAGGCTGGGCTGGGTTTCTGAGGCCCCTGTCAGCGGAGGCGGAGGCCATGGGAGGGTGAGAAGAACAAACACGTTCAGGCGGCAGCTCTCTCTGGTCCCTGGAGAAGCAATGGCAGCACCGCGCAGCCTCTCCAGGCTCTCTTCCCACTGCGGCCTCAGGGCTGGGCCAGGGCTGAGCCCCAGGAGCCCTGTCAGAGTCCAGAGGATTCCCTCTCAAGTCTGCCGCGTGTGGGGACTGTCACGGGCAGGAGCGTTGTTTTCTCCGAGCCAGCTGACCTGCCACAGACAGCGTGGACTGGGCCGTGTGCCATCCGAGCTGGATGGCTTTGATGTCAGGGAGCCATGTCCAGTCGGGAGGGGGCCATGTCGTCTCTGGAAAAACTTGAAAGTGATTTCTAGTGTTTCCAAAGTACTGTGAAGCAGTGTCGGTCTTAGGTAAGTCAGCCTTGGTTTTCCGAGAGGGATTCTCAGCCCTGCTGTGCCACACTGTTCCCTTCAGATAGCTCATTGCCACCCTCCCGTGAGGTTCATAGAATGGGCCTCTCTCTTTCCCCACTCTGCTAATCAGATGAAGATGATCCTCCAACACTTGTAACGTCACCCACTGGGTGTCTAGAAGCTGAAATTCCTAAGTCCCTCCCGTCAGGTTTCACAGGAGAGATTTCTCATCAGGTCACTCAGGCTGGTGAAGCTTCCCCTCCAGCCACCTCAGGATTTATTCAGACTCTGAAGGGGAGTGAGTGAAGGGAATGGCTGTTTGTATTGCAGACAACCGAGGAAAGGCATGTGTAGAAAGTGGACTATGGGCCAGCCTCTGACCCAGCAGGTGAGCTCCACATTGTGTAAGATTTACTGTTTAAAGAAGAGCCAGAGGTCTGAGAGCCCTTGAGGTGGGGTGTGACAAGGAAAAGAACTATGGTTTACAACTGATGGGGTAGAAACAATACCACAGAACTCTGAATATCCATCCCCAAATCCTCAACTCATTCAAATCGCTTCCCACCATCTGAGACATCTTTATTTATATTTACTACTTCAGGTCCAATTAGAGTAGCAAATCTGTTCATTTGATCCCAAACTGATTTAACACCACACTACAGTTGTTTTTGTTTGTTTTATTTATTTCATTGTTTAAGTCTAATATTTATACATAAAAATAAACAAATCATAGGTGGTCAGCTTTATAGCCAGCCAGGTCCAGAAATGGAATCCCACCCGCACCCAGAAGCCTCCTCAAGTCCCTTTCAGCAACTGCCTCTTCAGGGATAACTCTGATCCTGGCTAACTTCTGACCACGAGGATTTGTTTTTCCTGTTTCTGAACCTAGAGTCATACACTGCATCCTCTTCTATGTCATTTTTGTTACTCAACTTTATGTTTGTGAGATTCGACCATATTGTGTGTAGTTGTAGTTTGTTGATTCTTGCAATGCTTGTACAAGTATTTGGCTGCTTAAATGAACAGGATGTGTCTGTCCAAGGACACTTGGCTTCGTCCGGTTTGCCATGACGTGCAGGGTGCTGCCATGAACGTCCTGCAAACGCCAGATGTTCTTCTAATAGGTTGATGCAGTGCTGCCTGTTGTTGCTCTGACCTGCTCTACCAGGAAGACAGTTCATGTGCAAGACTCACAACATTTTTGGAGTTATGATACCCTATTTTTATTTCATTAGGGCACCTACTACCTCCCTCGCCCAAAGGTGTACTGCATAGACTTCCGGTTTTTTTTTTTTTTGCATAGACTTTTTAAAAATAAAAATTAACCTAGTTTAAGGACATGGAAATACCATCAGCATTCACTCACTTCTGTGGGCCCATTGCACCTTGTCCTGCGCAGAGCAAGTGATTGTAACATTTGTTCAATTGCACTGAATTGTTTGAGCACAAGCTCCACACACACCAGCAGGAAGTCTCACCTCTCTTCACCTTCTCTAAATAAAATATCATTGCTCTCTTAACAATTTTCTTCAGCAATTGGACTCTCCTCTTTGGCTCTGATATCCCCAGGGTAAAATATTCTTGGAAAACCCTATACGCAGTAACACATGTTTAAGCTGGCAACAAAAAATTTTATCATCAGTGTAAGTAAATGCCAAGAGTGGAATTTCCACTGTGTTTTAAATCAATACAGTTCTTTAATTTTTTTAAGCTTGAAAACTACAAACTTACCTCATACAATTTATAAAAAATGGTCCACCATGTTCCATAATTGTCAAAATGGTCCTCACTGAAAATTAATTAGCAAAGTCAGACTTACTGTCATTCAGATATGGCTTTCTGTTTTTTTATCACTTCAAATAAATATGTTAATACACATCCCTTGGCAAAAATTACATCTAAACTTTCATTCCAAGCTACATATATGGATGGATGGTAGAAGAGATGGAGGGAGGGTTGGAGGAAGGGATGGAGGCATGGGTGGAGGCTTGGAAATGCACCATGACCTTTTCCCCTGAAGGAAGTGAAGTGCCACACCTTCAATATTTCCTCCCAACACTTCCTTTGCTTTGCTTTCATGTGACTCTCTCAGAAGGGATGCATTCCTGGATTGTTTATTTGTTTGGTGCTCAGAAGTCTTTTACACTCCAGGGTAATAAGGCTCCACAGGAAGACTGGGGTGGGGGGGGGGGGTGGCGGGGATGAGAAGTCTATTTTTCTACGTTTTAAAGTGGGACAAGGGAAAAGGGGGAAAGCTGTACCCTGAACCAATTTACTTCTTATTTTCTCTCTATAACCATACAGAGGAGAAAGTATTGTGTGTTTTTTTTTTTCTTTCTTTCTTTTTTTTATTAGTTGGAGGCTAATTACTTTACAATATTGTAGTGGTTTTTACCATACATTGACATGAATCAGCCATGGATTTACATGTGTTCCCCATCCTGAACCCCCCTCCCACCTCCCTCCCCATCCCATCGCTCTGGGTCATCCCAGTGCACCAGCCCTGAGCACTTGTCTCATGCATCCAACCTGGACTGGCGATCTGTTTCACACTTGATAATATACATATTTCGATGCTATTCTCTCAGATCATCCCACCTTCGCCTTCTCCCATAGAGTCCAAAAGTCTGTTCTATACATCTGTTCTATACATCTGTGTCTCTTTTTCTGTCTTGCATATAGGGTTATTGTTACCATTTTTCTAAATTCCATATATATATGTGTTAGTATACTGTATTGATGTTTATCTTTCTGGCTTACTTCACTCTGTATAATGGGCTCCAGTTTTATCCATCTCATTAGAACTGATTCAAATGTGTTCTTTTTAATGGCTGAGTAATATTCCATGGTGTATATGTACCACAGCTTCCTTATCCATTCGTCTGCTGATGGGCATCTAGGTTGCTTCCATGTCCTGGCTATTATAAACAGTGCTGCGATGAACATTGGGGTACACATGTCTCTTTCAGTTCTGATTTCCTCGGTGTGTATGCCCAGGAGTGGGATTGCTGGGTCATATGGCAGTTCTATTTCCAGTTTTTTAAGGAATCTCCACACTGTTCTCCATAGTAGCTGTACTAGTTTGCATTCCCACCAACAGTGTAAGAGGGTTCCCTTTTCTCCACACCCTCTCCAGCATTTATTGCTTGTAGACTTTTGGATAGCAGCTGTTCTGACTGGCGTGTAGTGGTACCTCATTGTGGTTTTGATTTGCATTTCTCTGATAATGAGTGATGTTGAGCATCTTTTCATGTGTTTGTTAGCCATCTGTGTGTCTTCTGTTTAGTTCTTTGGCCCATTTTTTGATTGGGTCATTTATTTTTCTTGAATTGAGCTGCAGGAGTTGCTTGTATATTTTTGAGATTAATCCTGGTGTTTTAAACATGTTGGGTCACTTTACTTTCTCCTATTACTAGGCCAATATGACCTCTATTTCCAGCTTTACCTAAGAGGTAAAAGACCCCTGGGACTCCAGAAACTAGACAAAGCATAGGTTTCCCAATCTCTTAAGAAAATGGACTGTAAGAGATTTCCTGATTGGACATTTGCTTACTATGTTCAGGCATTTTCTAGATAGCATTAAAATCAGCACTATCATCAGTTTTTAATTATATAACAACATTTATTTTGTTCATTACCCCCTGAGGTCAATTTTTAATTCAGGTTGACTTTTTCCTGAAATTTAGCACAACAAACACCTTGGCTCATTTGCCCCCCACAGCTCAGCTAGTTTGAGCTGGTGGAATGCAAACTAATTTTAAAATAAGCAAAAGACTCCAAAGGCAAGACTTTGCTGCTAATAATAATAATAACGCATTAAAAGTCAAGTGATGTTCCTCGGACATCTGACACCCCTTACCCTCCACAACAGCTGCAAACCTGAAAGTATTCCCCAAGGCCTCTGGGAGTGAGGAATCTGGGAAGATTCAAACCCTGAAGGTTACAGAAGACATAAGGCAGTCAGTCCTTCCGTCAGATAAGAGCACATCTGGGAGAGCAGGCCTCTGAAAGCTACGGAAGCACCGTGGAGACGGCAAAAACTCAGAAGCCCAAGAGAGCTAAGTGGGAGGAAAACAGGAGCAGCAGGAGAAAGTGATGAGAAATGAGAAGCAAGTGGCAAGAGAAGCCAGAGCAAAGCTAGAAATGTTGATGGTTTGGGAAGAGAGTCCTCAAGAGTGAAGAGAAGGGACTTAGGGAAACCCAGAAGACAACCTAGGAAAAACGCAGCAGCCCAAAGTGCTGAGCAGACAGGAAGTCTTCAGTGTTGGCCCCCATGCCCTGGACACCTTAGACTTCTGATGGTCTGTTTGTGGTCTTCAGGTAATGGGTCCTTGTTCCCTTTCTGTCCTGTGAGCATTAAGGAACAGAGATCTACTCATGATCCCAGAAAAAAAGGGAAGTTACTAAAAGGATCCTTGTATATACCACAACAGAATTTAAAACTGGAAAACTATCAGGATAAAATGGCTCAAGCAATCAGCTATTTCCTCTTCTCCATGCATCACAGAGTCCGCAGAGACCCTGCTTCTCTCCGCATACAGGCCCCTCCACTTTCCCTCAGTTAACGTTTCATCTGCTCCCTCAGAACTGAGCTTACTTATAGCCCTTCATGGGGTCTTCAGCCCCAACTTTTATGTCACTCAGTTTGCCAAACATATGTCTGTTCCCACATCTGCCTATATCAGGAGAATTATTACTATAATTACATAATTGAATCAATTCATAGGTAAACTCAAAGCATGTAAATAGGAAAAAAGAGAACTGCTTCTACAAAAACTCATTTGAATGCTTTGAAAAGACTCATAAAGTTGAATCTCATACACACAGAAACCTCAATATCAAATTAGATATGATAAAAACAACTCTAAAAGATCAGGGAGAAATAGCCCCCAAATCTAGAAGTATTCTGTACTCAGTTTACTTGAAATTTGTTTTTAGGTTGTTGATTCACTTGAAAGAAACCCGAATTGGAAATAGTTGGTGACTCACCATGGGTGTGATTCATTCCAGAAAGGCAATACAGAACTCCCACCAGCCAACCCATAATCAAAGCAAAGCAAAAGGGTAGCCTTACATGAAAAGATAGCAAGTGAATTCACAGGTATTTGATGAATTAATGTGTGTACCTACTAATTTACATGTATATATACAATTAATATAAAAATTTAGGTAGTATCACTTTTCAGTTATTCTCCACAGTAACTGCCAACATCACTGTAGTCAGATGGAGTAGGAGGTTTTCTGCTGCAGTGTTCGACTCTCCTGATGCTCCCCACTCAGGGATTTGCTTCGCATCAAGTACAAGACAGGCACTAATGAACTCTGGTCTCTTGACAACCTCAGAGGCAGTAAACAGGCCAGACAGTGATAACCGTAACCCTGCTCCTAAATTATCTTGAGGAGACCCAATACTCCTCAAGCACTGAGCCAATGATAAGTAATAGTGAACTCAACCCAGTTCACTGTTTGTTCCAAGAAATAAAATAACATGGTCTCTTGCTTTGAATTCATTGTTAAAGGATTTGCATGCTTTTATTAGAGAGGCCCCTAGAGAGCAAGGAAACTGCCCTAAATATTGCCCTACACCTGGAGGTGGGGCAAGCAGGACAGTGGAGGTGATGCAACATAATGACATATGCTTTCTTTCCTCCCAGCTACTGTGACAGGTAAGGGCACAGCTCTGGAGTCCAGAGCTCCTTGGCATTAACTTGCCGTAAGGTCCCGGCAACTTTTCTCAGTCTCAGCTTCCTCTTCTGTAAAACAGGTTGTTGTAAGCACTAAATGAGGTAATGGATAAATGGTAAGATATGGTTTTTTCCTCCCCCCATCCTCTCCTTTTAAGACCAGGTGTGTTTGCCAGAGGCGCAACTTGCCTAACACCGAGAAGCTGAGGTTTGCAGCCAAGAAAGTGTTTACTCACAAGGCAGCCAAGTGAGAAAATACGGGAACAGTTCTCAGATCTGCCTTCCTGAGGTTGAGAGGGCTGGGGTATTTATGGGATAAGTTGGGGGGGACGTTCTTGGGCACTGAGAAAGGGAGGAGGTTGCTAAAAAGTGTGACAATTGGTGAACTCTGTAAGCACATCCAAGTTACATGCTCATAAGGATCCGAGGGTGGAGTTTTCCAGCCCTCTGACGTCAAAAGGCCATTCATTGAACACCTGCACAGGCCTCGTTGTAGGCTGGGTGGTCCCAACCAGCCTTAACCAGCTCACACTGGGCAGGAGCTGACTCCAAATTCTTGTAAAACAACTGGGCTATTTGAAGCTGGGAGGGGATGCAGTTAGAGAAAGAAAAACAAAGTAACTTGGGCGAGCTTAATCAGCGAAGCCAGTTACTAGCAGAAGGGTTTTAGCAAACTACTCTCTTGTTCTTTGCTCTGTAAGACAAGCTCGAGAATTCCTGTGAGCTGTCACTTTCCCTTTCTCTGGGGGCCTGGTTTCAGTTTCATCTTTTCTCCCTCCACCCACCCAGCCACCATCGGGCAGGGGAAAGTGGTAACACTGTAAGAAGAAAGAGTACTCTAAGAAGGCCTGGAGTCATTGGCAGAACAGTTAATTGTAAGAATAAAGAGGCATATCATTATGTTTGCCACACTCTGAAGAAAATAAAGGGCCTAAAACCTCCTCAACCTCTCACTGTAAGGCCCACAGCAGGCACACCAAGCAATCATTCATTCACGGGTGGAGAGCACCAGTCGTGTGCGAGGCGCTGTTCCAGGCACAGCGGTGAACAGAGCAAGTCCTGTCTCTCACCGAGCTCATGTGAAGCACCAGCAGAAGAAAAGCCGGAGTCTAAGAGGCTGATTGGCGGTGAAACCTGTGCACAGGGCCATAGTAAGCACAATGAACACCAGCTAGGGTTCTTATTGTTAGCCCTAATTGAGGGTTATTAAAGTCTATCCTTTGACTTTATGCCATATGTAGCTGTTTTCTGCACTAAAGCTGAACCCACCTCACACTAAGTTTCTCAGAAGCAACCTCCGCACCCTTATGCTCCTCAGAACACAAAATGCTTTGTATTTTACCATCTTTCCCCTCTCCTAGCTTCCTACCTGTTTTCGAGAACCAAAACCCTTTCCCTAGTTCTCCAGAGGTTAGGAATGGAAGTCAGAGCTATAATGCTCTATTTGCTCCATTAAAATATGAATTATTAATGCTTCACTTCCCATCCTATTCCAGAAGTGAAAGAAAGCCACCCTCTTCCAGAGTCTCTCTCTATGCAAATCTATGAACTCAAAGAAGCATTCCTAAGGGACTGCTGTAGGGCAGGGGTAACTAATCTGCAGATGGTCTCATTCCTGCCTGGCACTTTCCATTGTGTGGTCCTACCCGGGTTTACCTAGGCCACTGGACTTTAAATAGGAACCCACCACACTCTGATTCCCCCCTTACTGAGATTTATGGTTTTAAAATACCTTGTAACATGTAATTAACTTATTTATTAGGTATGTCCTTTATTTTCCTTTTCTTCCCTGAGAATGTAAATTCTTTGGCTGGCAAAGATGTTAGGTTTTTTCATTGGAAGGATGCCTGGCCCATATTAGGCACTCAGTAAATATTTGTGGAATGAATGAATGAAAAAAGCTTTCTATCTATCCTGGAAGGACCATGCGGCCCTTAGCTAGTGCTTCAAAACGCAAAATCAACCAAAACTTGGGTAACTGACTTAGACCCTATTTTTCTTGCAAACTATAAAGTAAAGGGTGGGGTGGAGCGAGAGTGGTTTACCCCAGCTCCTCTCCCCTTCTGCCTTGCAGAGAAGATGGAGGCGCCAGTGAAGGAAGGGCAGGGTCCCTGCCACCTTCTGGAGCAGTGGCTGTGTGACCTGCTTGTCTTGCTCCCATTCTTCGGACAGTCCTATTCCTGGATTTTACAGTGCATGCCTGTTCTTTCCACATCACGGTTACTGTGAATAAATACACCGAAGAAGCATACAGGTACATTTTTCTTTCCCCCCTGCACCATGACTAGCAGTTAGTTTGATTCAGCAGACAGGAAACACAAATACACTGAAACTGAGATTTGAAAGCTGCATCTGGAGTTGCAGGATCTCATTTGTAAGAGGAGGGATCGCGGGGCGGAGGCGGTTGGGGATGCGCGCAGCGCTGCGGAGCCAGGAGTGTCGGGAAAAAGAGAGGAGCGCCGGCTCAGCCCGTGTCCCCACCCCCAGCTAGCTGGAAAAAAGCTGGGTGTGCTGCGTCTTCCGCAGTGTCGTCACGGTTGAAGCGGCTGCAGGCGAGCAAGGAAACGAGTGGAGAGGCCGCGAGGAGCCAGCCTCCCACAGCCCCGGGGACAGGGGATGGCGAAACCGCTCCCTAAGCGAGGGCTCACTCTGCAGAGCCTTCTCCACGGCTTTCCCCGGCATTGCTCCAGGACCCAGAGTTTCAGGGCGAGCTGCAGGGGGGAGGCGGGCTCCCCTTCCTGGGCTCTGCCGCAGAGGGCCCGCCGCGCTCCGGCCGGCCTCCGCGCCGCGGCCGGCTGCCCGGCCCCTCGCGGCCTGTCCACTTGGCCAGAAGCCTGTCTGCCCACCCCGCTCTTCGTGGCTCGCCCGCCCCAGAGTCCCTGCAGCGCTTTCACAGTTCACACGGTCACTCTTTTCGGTGTGTTCTGTGGCTCCCCGGCTATAAAATACATAAAGATCATATGCTCTTTTTCCTTAAGCGTCCTTTTTTTTCTTTTTTTCCCTTCTGATTATAAACTGCTTCTGTAGTTCCTGTTGTGTTCAACTCAAAGCAATGAGCCTTACAGGCCGCTAATTATGCGACTTCAGGAAAATCCTTCTGGAATGGCTTTCTCACATGCAAAATGAGATTTTTTAGGTCCCTTCCAGCTTTAAATTCAGGGCCTTCCCAAGGAGAACTAGAGTTGGTTTGCTGGATAAAGCTGCTCTGGCTGCAGTGGTTCGTGGAATAAACGTTTTGTTTCTATAGGTTAGGGGTGGGTGGTCTTTGTGAGCTGCCACCCAGAAGGGGAGCCCACAGTGACCCCTGGCTTCTTCTCTTCTGGACATTACTACCTACCCAGCTCTTCTAAAACCAGGTCTCCACGCCACAGACATGTGACCACTTTGATACTGACTGGGGGGTAGGGGAAAATCCCTTCTCCTGCAAGTTCTGTGTTGAAAAGGAAGAAATTTTTCAGAAAGACTTTATTGCTAGGAAATTATGAAGTACAACAACACAAAAACCATGGAAACATCCAGTCAGAGCCCACATTCTTTGAATAACTTGAAAAGAAAGCAAATGTTTGTTAGCAAATTTTAGGCAAACTTGAGCCCCAAGTCATTGCCCTCAGCCGAACCATGAAGGAGAAGGATGCCAAATCAAAGATATTCAAACTTCCCCTACACAGCCTCAGCGACCGGTTTCCAGGCTCTGTACAGAGAAATAGGCATGAGCTCTGTGATCATTTACATGGGACTTGACTTCAGTTTTGCCCCTTTTTTGGCTATCTGGCTTTGGTGAAACTTCTTAACTTTTCTAATTCTCACTTTTTTTTTCTATTCAGTAGGAATAATGTTGTCTGTCTTGTTGACTTGAATGAATCTTAAATAAGAATATTTGTGTATCATTCAGAGTTCCTCTTTGAAGCTGGACTTATTCCAGTTGGCTTAGTCACAGCAGCAGTTTATTTGGTGGCTCAGACGGTAAAGAGTCTGCCTGCAATGAGGGAGACCTGGGCTCGATCCCTGAGTCCGGAAGAGTCCCTGGAGAAGGAAATGGCAACCCACTCCAATATTCTTGCCTGGAAAATTGCACGGATGGAGAAACCTGGAGGGCTACAGTCCATGGGGTCACAAAGAGTTGGACACGACTGAGCGACTAACACTTTCAAGAGGTGCAGAGGGGCCACAATCCCTAAGAAGGCCAGGGAAATCAGACCTGGAGGCAGTGAAACCAGGAAGTCTTCCCAAATAACACTACCAGTGCTCCAGGAGATTCCCTAACCAGCCCCTCACCGCCCTGCAAGCAGCTGCACAGGCCCCAGTGGCTTACTTGACTAGTCCTAAGCCTACAGGACCTCAATAGGGCTTCTGCCATTGCTGCTTCTGAGAGCTGCACTTCTCAGGATACTGCCTTCGCTTGCAGCCTTGCCTTCCAAACCAAAGTCTCTGGTTCCCTCTTATTATCCCTGAGGATCTCTCTCTCTAGCCCTGACAAGACACACCCTTTCCAACCCATTTTCCTACATATGGTTTGATTTACTTGAGACAGTCATCTGCCCATTTTTAAGGCTGATTCTACCCTTGGGTGCTTCCCTGGTGGCTCAGATGGTAAAATGTCTGCCTGCAATGCGGGAGACCCAGGTTCTATCCCTGGGTTGGGAAGATCCCCCAGAGAAGGAAATGGCAACCCACTCTAGTACTCTTGCCTGGAAAATCCCATGGATGGAGGAGCCTGATAGGCTACAGTCCCTGGGGTTGCAAAGAGTCGGACACAACTGAGCAATCTCACATCATCATCTACCCTTGGGTAGAATTCAGCTTTTTAACTCTTCTTCAAGAATAGAACAGTGTGACCTTGGCAGGAGGCACCAGTTTTCCCTACAGCCTCACCTCTTTACCTCCTCACTGCTGCTGCTGCTAAGTCACATCAGTCGTGTCCGACTCTGTGCCACCCCATAGACGGCAGCCCACCAGGCTCCCGTCCCTGGGATTCTCCAGGCAAGAACACTGGAGTGGGTTGCCATTTCCTCCTCCAGTGCATGAAAGTGAAAAGTGAAAGTGAAGTCATTCAGTTGTGTCTGACTCTTCGCGACCCCATAGACTGTAGCCCACCAGGCTCCTCCATCCATGGGATTTCCCAGGCAAGAGTACTGGAGTGGGGTGCCATTGCCTTCTCCTTACCTCCTTACAGCCCTGTGTTAATATTTACCTCTTCCTGCTGTAAAGCCTATGCTATCTTTAGACTACCTGATACTTTGCCTTGTCTCATCTAAGTCAAGTTCAGCTACCAGCTGAGCCACCACCTGGATGTTCTTTGATTCAATATCCAAATGCTTCCAAGGCCTAGACCAGTGGTTTTTTAGCCCCTGGTTGCACAATGAAGGAGGATGGGGGGCTGAGCCTTGGAGAGTCTGACTAAATTGGTTGTGGGTGAGCCCAGATGTAGGCATTTTTAACAGCTCCCCAGTTTATTTTAGCAGGGGAACTGTCTTCTAAAATCTCATCAAGGTTTTGCTTAACAACACTGAAAGGTTTAAGCAGGAAGTAAAAATTGAAAACATAAGATCAAACAAGAGTGAAGAGGGTAATATACTTGCAATCTCTAATAAGTATCTGCAAATATTAACTTTTGAGTTAACAATTTTGCAAGTAGGGTCAATGAATTAGCCTTTTTAGGCCATTTCAGCATATAGGTCTGAAAGTCATGTGAATTCCTCTTGGTCATTGTGTACCTATTAATATTTAATTTAAATAGAAAGTGGGTGGGGGAGAGAAGAAGTCTACAGGATATAACATGATGGCTGGTTGTCTAGTCTCTCTAAGATAAGTCAGGAATGGCAAATGGTAAATTCTGTTTATCTCGATGTTTGGTTCATTCAATAATGAGTCATCTTTTGACAAAGTGCTTGAGGTAAATATATTGACAGCTATGAGGATACCAGGGTGTTTGTTATTCATCCCTGACTTCACATGTCAGTTTTCAATGTTTTTCCCTGTATAGTTTCCATTCTGAACTGTCAATTATAGTGATAAGAAAGGAGCAGGAGGAGGGAATCAATATGCCTTCAATGATGGGATAGGTAACATGCCATAGAACAATGGAAATAACATCTCAACATGGCTCACATTATGTACCTGAATCATCAGGGTTGTGAAGGTGAGGTGTAGATAACTAGTGTGTATCATTACGAGAACAGTTGTATTCTACTGCTGCTGCCATTGTGGAAAAACCATGAGAAGACTTACTCCAAACTGCTATTTGGTACACAACGAGGCAGAAGTGCAAGGGCTAAGGAACAGGAGAAACCCACAAGCTGTGGACACCTGTCATTCTTTTACAGCCAATTAGCATTTTAAATCCATGTCCTATGGTTGGGAGTCACCCATCTCCCACTAGAAATTGAGTATGTCAGGCACTTACTTTGCTTGTTTCCATTGTAACTAGAAGAGGTGTCAGGAATACACAGAAAAAACGTACAAAAAAAAGGTCTTAATGATCTCGATAACCATGATGGTGTGATCACTTACCTCGAGCTAGACTTCCTAAAATGTGAAGTCAAGTGGGCCTTAGGAAGCATTACTACCAATGAAGCTAGTTGAGGTGATGGAATTCCAGCTGAGCTATCTAAAATCTTAAAAGATGATGCTGTGAAAGTGCTGCACTCAATATGCCAGCAAATTTGGAAAACTCAGCAGTGGCCACAGGACTGGAAAAGGTCAGTTTTCATTACAATCACAAAGAACGGCAATGCCAAAGAATGTTCAAACTACCGCAAATTTCACTCATTTCACATGCTATTAAGGTAATGCTCAAAATCCTTCAAGATAGGCTTTAACAGTACATGAACTGAGAACTTCCAGATGTGCAAGTTGGTTTAGAAAAGGCAGGGGAACCAGAGACCAAATTGCCAACATCTGTTGGATCACAGAAAAAACAAGGGAATTCCAGAAAACCATCTACTTCTGCTTCATTGACTATGCTAAAGTCTTTGACTGTGTGGATAACAACAAACTGGAAAATTCTTCAAGACATGAAAATACCAGACCACCTTGCATGCCTCTTGAGAAGCCTGTATGCAGGTCAAGAAGCAACACTTAGAACCAGACATCGAAAAATGGACTAGTTCAAAATTTGGAAAGGGGTATGTCAAGGCTGTATATTCTCACCCTGCTTATTTAACTTATATGCAGAGTGTATCATGTGAAATACCAGGCTGGATGAAGCATAAGCTGGAAATCAAGATTGCTAGGAGAAACATCAATAATCTCAGATATGTAGATGACACCACCCTAATGGCAGAATGCTGGGCTTCCCTTGTGGCTCAGCTGGTAAAGAATCCGCCTGCAATGCAGGAGACCTGGGTTCAATCCCTGGGTTGGGAAGATCCCCTGGAGAAGGGAAAGGCTATCCACTCCAGTATTAACATGGAAAAAAAGTGTTCCAAACATGATCTGGGACAAAAGTGTTTGGGGCTTCCCCTTGTAGCTCAATTGGTAAAGAATCTGCCTGCAATGCAGGAGACTCTGGTTTGATACCTGAATTGGGAAGATCCCCTGGAGAAGGAAATGGCAACCCACTCCAGTATTCTTGGCTGGAGAATCCCAGGGACAGAGGAACCTGGCAGGCTACAGTCCATGGGGTCATAAGAGTCGGACACGACTTAGCGACTAAACTACCACCACCAACGGCAGAAAGCAAAGAGGAACTAAAGAGCCTCCTGATGAAGGTGAAAGAGGAGAGTGAAAAGGCTGGCTTACAACTCAACATTCAAAATACTAAGATTGTTGGCATTCGGCCCCATACTTCATAGCAAATAGATGGTGTAAAAATGGAAACAGTACAGACTTTATTTTCTTGGGCTCCAAAATCATTGCAGACAGTGACTGTAGCCATGAAATTAAAAGGCACTTGCTCCTTGGAAGAAAACCTATGACAAACCTAGACAGCATATTAAAAAGCAGA
Organism: Cervus elaphus; assembly: GCF_910594005.1. Lineage (NCBI taxonomy): Eukaryota > Metazoa > Chordata > Mammalia > Artiodactyla > Cervidae > Cervus > Cervus elaphus. Next base: position 12,441,337 of record NC_057839.1, on the reverse strand, counting down.
GACATTACTTTACCAACAAAGGTCCATCTGGTGAAAACTATGGTTTTTCCAGTAGTCATGTATGGATGTGAGAGTTGGAACATAAAGAAAGCTGAGTGCCAAAGAATTGATGCTTTCAAATTGTGGTGTTGGAGAAGACCCTTGAGAGTTCCTTGGACAGCAAGGAGATCAAACCAGTCAACGCTCAGGAAATCAACCCTGAATATTCATTGGAAGGACTGATGTTGAAGCTGAAGCTCCAATACTTTGGCCACTTGATGGGAAGAGCCGACTCATTGGAAAAGACCTTGATGCTGGGACAGATTGAAGGCAGGAGGAGAAGGGGACAACAGAGGATGAGATGGTTGGATGGCATCTTGGACTTAATGGACATGAGTCTGAGCAACTCCGGGAGATAGTGAAGGACAGGGAGCCTGGCATGCTGCAGTCCATGAGGTCACAATGAGTTGGACACAACTGAGTGACTGAACAACAAATTGTAGCTAGAGGATGGGCACAGCTACCTGATCCAAGAGTAATAGCTCCCGACCTAGAATCAGAAGCCCAGTGATCAGAAGTGACATAGGATGACATTAGGCAGTGGTTTTAGCAGATGGATCTGGCATCAGAGGCATTTGGAGTGCAGGCTACAACATTGAGGGGGCAGTGCTGGCAGTGGAGGGACATCACAGGGCCAGTTCTACAGTGTGACAGAGCTGGCTTTCGGACCTCTCATATTTGATGAGCTACCCAATATTATTTTAATAAAATTTTTCTTTTCTCCTTAATGACCTTGCATTATTGCAGTCATGTAACTGCCACTCTACTTCAGTCTTTGCCCCTTTATAATCTATTCTCAATGGAGGAACTAGAGTGTTGCCATGAAAACGTCACTCATAACGTAACATTTCTCAGCTCAGAACCCTCTGATGGCATCCCTTGTCACTCAGAGTAAAAGCCAAAGACTTAGAGTGACCTAAAAGGGTCTACATGGTTCCTCTGACTCTGCTACCAATACCATCTCTCCCGCTCAAATATGCTTGCCTCAAGACTATTTACTTGCTAAAATCTTCCCTGCAAAGTTCTTCCCCCAGAAATCCACATGACTTACTCCCTCACCTCTTTTAAGCCTTAGTTGAAATATTACTTTCTTGATGAAGGTTTCCTTGAAAACACTCTTCAAAATTGCCATTGCACTCCCTGGCATTCTTAATACCCTTTCCCTACTGTAGGGTCCTCCATAGAACTTATCATCATCTAATAGATTTTGTACTTGCCTTATTTATTTATGTTAATCTCTCAGCCTCCACTAGAGTGTAAGCTCCAAGAGGGGAGGGATCTTTTTTTCTTTTTCACTGCTGCATCCACTGTGCCTGGAAGAGTGTGTGGCACCGAATAGGTCCTCAACAACTATTTTATAGATGGGTGGATGGATAGATGGGGAGGATGTTAATGATTAGTGAAAAGTGTAAGTTTACTTAACAAAGGAAAAACAGCAGAAATGAGAATATGAACTTACAAATGCACAAGTAGAGCTTGAGTTGCCCCTGGAGGGTTCTGAGATGAGAAATGTTATGCCATGATTGTTATCTTGTGAGGGCTGGTCAAAGATATCTGAGGACTCTTTGCTTTTGCTTTTTACAGAGTAGGCTGATTTTTGCCAATTCAAGAGGATCAAGAGGAAACCAGCATTATTCTTGGTTGTCAGAAATTCTGATCATGGGACAATGTCCAAATTCATTTGAGGGAGAATTGGACAGCATAATGGCAGTAATAGTAATAACAACTTTCATTCATTGAGTGTTTACCGAATGTGGAATACTTCTTTAAATACTTTATGTAGACTATCTCACTTAATCCTTAAAATAAGTTTATGAGGTAGGCACTACTTTTTTCCAATTTTGCAAAGAAGATAATAAAAGGCTAAACAATTTGCCAAAGGCCAGATGTCTAAAAAGGTTTCATTTAAATATCTGGCTATGCTTTGAGATGAGACAAGAAAAAAAAAATCAAGGTTGATCTGGCTACCCAGCGTTGAAAAATGACCCTGCAGAATGACAGATACCAAGTATGATGTTGTGGAACATGAACAGGCAGATGGAGTTAGAATGTCAGTTCTGAACTCACTGTCTGCATGGCTTTCGACAAGTTACTTTTCTCTCTGTGTTGATTTCCTCATTTGTAAAATGTAAAATCATATGCTCCTTACAGAATTATCAAGATTAAATAAAATCACACATCAAAACATCTAATAAAATGTCAAAAACGACAGAAAGAACTCTGTTCATTTCCAAGGTAAACCATTCAATATCACAGTAACCCAAGTCTATACCCTAGCCATTAATGCTGAAGAAGTTGAAGTTGGATGGTTCCATGAAGACCTACAAAACCTAAAACTAACTCCCCAAAAGATGTCCTTTTCATCATAGGGGACTGGAATGAAAAAGTAGGAAGTCAAGAGATACCTGGAGTAACAGGCAAGTTTGGCCTTGGAGTACAGAATGAAGCAGAGCAGAGGCTAACAGAGTTTTGCCAAGAGAACACACTGGTCATAGCAAACACCCTCCTCCAGCAACACAGGAGAAGACTCTACACATGGACATCACCAGATGGTCAACACCGAAATCAGATTGATTATGTTCTTTGCAGCCAAAGAGGAGAAGCTCTATACAGTCAGCAAAAACAAGACCAGGAGTTGACTGTGGCTCAGATCATGAACTCCTTATTGTCAAATTCAGACTTAAATTGAAGAAAGTATGGATTTAGGTCAGATATGATCTAAATCAAATCCTGTACAATTATACAGTGGAAGTGACAAATAGATTCAAGGGATTAGATTGGATAGAGTGCTTTAATAACTATGGATGGAGGTTCATAACTTTGCACAGGAGACAGTGATCAAGACTACCCCCAAGAAAAAGAAATGCAAAATGTCAAAATGGTTGTCTGAGGAGGCCTTACACATAGCTGAGAAAAGAAGAGAAGCTAAAGGCAAAGGAGAAAAGGAAAGATATACCCATTTGAATGCAGAGTTCCAAAGACTAGCAAGGAGAGATAAGAAAGACTTCTTCAGTGATCAGTGCAAAGAAATAGAGGAAAAAAATAGAATGGGAAAGACTAGAGATCTCTTCAAGAAAATTAGAGATACCAAGGGAACATTTCATGCAAAGATGGGCACAATAAAGGACAGAAATGGTATGGACCTAATAGAAGCAAAAGATATTAAGAAAAGGTACAAGAATACACAGAAGAACTATACAAAAAAGATCTTAATGTCCCAGATAACCACGATGGTGTGATTACTCACCTAGAGCCAGACATCCTGGAGTATGAAGTCAAGTGGGCCTTAGGAAGCATCATTATGAACAAAGCTAGTGGAGGTGATGGAATTCCAGTTGAGCTATTTCAAATCCTCAAAGATGATGCTGTGAAAGTGCTGCACTCAATGTACCAGTAAATCTGGAAAACTCAGCAGTGGCCACAGGACTGGAAAAGGTCAGTTTTCATTATAATTCCAAAGAAAGGCAATGCCAAAGAATATTCAAACTGCTGCACAATTGCACTCATCTCATGGTTTTTCCAGTAGTCATGCATGTGTGTGAGAGTTACACCACAAGAAAGCTGAGCACTGAAGAATTGATGCTTTTGAACTGTGGTGTTGGAGAAGACTCTTGAGAGTCCCTTGGACTGTAAGGAGATCCAACCAGTCCATCCTAAAGGAAATCAGTCCTGAATATTCATTGGAAGGACTGACGCTGAAGCTGAAGCTCCAATACTTTGGCCACCTGATGGGAAGAGCCATGGAAGACACTGATGCTGGGAAAGATTGAAGGCAGGAGGAGAAGGGGACAACAGAGGATGAGATAGTTGGATGGCATCACTGACTTGATGGACATGAGTTCGAGCAAGCTCCAGGAGTTGGTGAAGGACAAGGAAGCCTGTTGTGCTGCAGTCCATGGTGTTGGAAAGAGTCAGACAAAACTGACCGACTGAACTGAACAGAATATAATGTCTGACCCAGGAAAGGCACTCAAGAAATGGTATTGCTACTATTATTACTACTACTGCTGTTATTATTGAAGGAATTCAGAGTCCATCCAGCCTCTTTGCTCCATACTTGTGAATGCCCTGTGTGTGCTTTTCAAACATTAGTGACAACACAACAAGCTCATTTCTGACAGGTCCTGTACTGAAGAAGGGCAGGCCTGTGAGTGGTTCCAGCTCGTCTTAAGAGCCTTTGCCAATGTTTCATACTAATATTGTAGGCTTAGGAAGGTTTTCTTGATAGCTAAGCTAAATCTTACAAGTTAAAATCCCACATATGATAGTGTGTAGAAAAGAGCATATGCACTCATCTTTCCAGTTCTCTGAGGATCCATCAGCTCCTTTCACTGGTCACTCTTACCTGTCAGACGCCACAGTAGTTTTGCTTTACCTAGCGTCAGGGCTGCTCTCTTGACATAGCTGCTTTTGCTTAAAAGTTTTAGAGGAAATGTGACCGCTGCAAAGACACCTCTGCCCACACACAAGAGTTCCCCTCACCTCTGCCCAACACCGAGAAGGCTTTACCTTCACCCAGTCATTTCCCCCTCTCAGCTCTTTGTCCATGTCACAGCTCTCATCACAGTACGTAATTTCATACCTTATTTTCTGCTTTCTTGTTTCCAGGCTGTGCCCCTCCATGAGTACATCTGTCTGTAGCTACCAAGAAGACAGAGATCTCATCTGTCTTGTTTCCCTCTTTGTCACCAGCATCTGTCTCAATGCTAGATCTCAACACACAGCAGCTCTTAACAAATATTGGATAAATAGTGAGTGACTCTAAAGAGGCATTTCCTTGGGACTCTTTCATCTGGAAGAAAAGGTGAGGGTTGGACCTGAATAAATAGTAAAAGAACAAAAACATTAGACACAACCTCTGTAATTTCCCAGAGTGTGGCCATGGGCCAGCTTCACACCACCACTTTTAAGATCATTAAATGAAGATCTTCTACCTTAAAAGTGAAAACCAGCAGCTACACTGAGGCTGGTGAAGTATTGAAGTCATTGGAAGTGATTATGAGTAAAATACAGTATAATCTTTTTTTGAGACAGAGAGAGAAAAAAGAAAAAAACTTTGATGAAATCAGATCTAAAATCTTCTGATATTTCTGAGAGGAAAGAAACTGGGTCCTTTCTTCTCTTTACCATTTTTTCCATTTTGATGTTTAAAGTGAAATTGTCCCCTTAGCATCCAGTTGAGCCGATCTCCATGCCCTGGGTGCCCCCATCCCTCTACCCAACCTGTATGAATCAGTATTAGACTTGGAGGGACTTTGAAAATAATCTTGTCCTCCTTTTTCTTGACGAGGAAAGAAAAGAGCAAGCCACACTGTGAGAGGCTCTCAGGGCCCAGGAAAGGTCTCGGGTCCCTCGACTCCCTGCTCACCCTCCCCTCCTCCATGTCAGCTCCACCTCACTTTGGACTTCTCCCCCTCTGACTCTCCAGGGCCTGATCCACTCTTCAGCCCCAGTGCAATCATTCAGGAGGCAGCTAGTCGATATCCTGTCTGTTCTGAGGACAAGAACAACCCTGCAGATGTCATCCAGGCCTTTCTTTTCTGGCAGCATTAAATGAGCCTTCCTTTCTCCAATCAGCAAGTCCAGCCACAACATTTCCAACCAGAAAGAATCCTGTCTCTGAAGACAGTTCTTTCACTCCTTAATCAATCTGGGCTCACTCTGTAAGTCTGAAAGGTAGTAGAAAGCCCAACTTTCCACTACATCCTAATTCCCAGGAAGCTTTGATTTTTCTCTCCCTCAGATGTGAAGGCCAGAACATTCTCAGTCCTCCTTTGCCCTATCCCCAACCCAGAGGGTGACAGGACTCTCCCAAATGCTTTGGTGAAGAAAACACTAAAAAATGCTTAAGTGTAAGTCCTGACAGACCACTGAGAGACTGAGGATAGACAAGCCTCATCCACAGCCAGTCTGGGGAGGTGCTCAGGACTCACACAGACCCTGGAGTCTGGGGGACAGAGTTGAGTTGCTTCGTTCTACCTTCCCCTCCTTTCCGTCCACCTCAGTGGCAGAATCTGAGATGGGCTGAGAAATCCTCTACCATGATCCTTTACTCCCTAGAAACTCTGTTCACTCAACAGTTAACCCCATGGGGAGTTCACTTTTTTCACATGGTTTCATATATTGCCTAGTCCCAATCTATTCATGATTTTTTATTGGTTGGTTTGGGATTTTTGGCCAGTGTGTTGGGAGGAGGCAAGGAGGATTTGATGATTTTTAAGACAAAGCATCTTACCCTCATCTCAATCTCCACAATGTCTTTGAGCTCATGTTCCCTTCATCACTTGAGTCATCCATTCACCAATATTGGTATTTTGGTTGTTTTAATTTTATTGTTATTGTTGTTTATGGGTTTTGTTTTTGCTTTGTTAGTATAAGAGAGTTGTTGATTTTAACATAAGGGGAACTTGGTCACCAAAACAGTTTATGCCTGAAGATTCACAATACTCTTTGTATACCTTTTCTGGTATCAACATCATGTTCCTTCAACGTGTGAGTTAAGGTTACCTTTATCTCTTTCTTCTTTTCTCCATTTGGTCACCTGTTATTCTTAAAAGAGTTTCTCATATGAACTTAATTTTTATAACTTCCAACTTTGTATTAGATATAAATTTTAGAAATTAGTGGCATGAACTCTAGTTGAGATGGTACAGTAAATTAAAATTTGAGGCTCTGCTTTATTCTAAAAGCACTGCTGTGATATACAAAAAAGAAAATTTAAAAAAATGACCATGTTCAAACAAGATAAATACCCATAAGTACTATAATCAGAAAAGAAAAAGTGGAAAGAAGGACCATAGAGGTCTGAACCATAAGTGAGCAGAAGTGGCCAGGAGTTCTAGGTCCTGTGGAATAATGGGAACCAAAACACGGGGACAGAAGTGAGACCCCCGCTGATTCCCCAGTCACAGCCCTTCCAGAGGAACAGCACCGGGAGGTCATGCATGCGTACAGGCTAAGCTGCTTCAGCCGTGTCCAACTTTTTGCAACCCTATTGACTGTAGCCTGCCAGGCTTCTCTGTTTATGGGATTCTCCAGGCAAGAAGACTGGAGTGGTTTGCCATGCCCTACTCCATGGGATCTTCCTGACCCAGGGATCGAATCTGTGTCTCTTACAACTCCTACATTAGAGATATTCTTTACCACTGACCCACCAGCGAAGCCCCTAGGAAGCCATATTTTGGACCATATCATCCTGCCCTACTCCTTCCAAAACTGCTGACTGGACCAAGAGTGAGCTCCTTACTCAAAAGCATTCGAGCCACAGGGCTCCTATGAGGGGCCATAGCACTCCTATGAGGGGCCCTGGAATAGAGAGTTTCACCAAACGAAAAAGAACTTATCTCTTAAGATTCTTGTTACAATGAAGTTAGATTGGGAAATACGTGAAGAAGTAAAAAATTTTCAGTGTGAACTAAAGCTGAAAGATCCTGAGATGGAGAGGAGGCAAAGGGGATGGATCACAATGTCTCCTGTTCAGCTTTTCATCTTTCTTTCCACTTGTAATTAGTTTTCTTTATTAAGTTTCATCTAGTAACTGACATGGCTCTGTTTTTCTGAAGGGAACCTGACTGATACAGCAAATCACTGAGTGGCTGAGTGAAGATTCAAGGTTTAATCCATTTGATTTCAGAACCTGCACTCTGAAGAACACATTATGTTGAAAGTTAAATGACAGATTTCTCAGATCTTCAACTATAAACTAGTGAGGTTTCCTCCAGAGCAATCTCTCATAGAGAGGGCTTCTCACTTTGTGTTTTCACTACTCACAGTCATGTGCTAACTTTACAATGCCACCAACCCAAAGATCAAAATGTGGCCAGACGAGTGTACTTCTAAGGGCTGCCTCTGGCACCGCAACTCTTGACCCTGTTCTGTTCTGACTCTGTTCCCTAAACCCTCAGGGCCAATCTAATAGCACTGATTTGCTGCCAGAACAGGAGTTCTCACAACACCAAGTGTGCATCATTGGGGCAGGCTTAACATCTCATGATGTTCAATAAGTCTGCGCTGCTTCAGAGCAATACAGTCTCTTTCTAACACTCTTGGTTTCTTGCCCCTCCCCTAAGCTTCAACCCTTGGAGACCCTATCCTTTCTTGATAATCCATCCTACTTGTACTCCTAGGACTAAGTATTTTGTTTCTTTTCATTCTCTCTTTCTTTCTCTCTATTGCTCTCTGCTAAATTCCTGGATTTCTGACCATCTAATCTCCCAGGCCAGAACATGCCTGTTAAGGTAAATCATGTATCAATAGTCCTCTGTTGGTCTGTCATGAAGAGCCATGTTACTCCAGACAAGCCACCATCATCTGTTTAATGTTGCAATAATGTCTGCCTTACTCTACTGTGTTGCATTTAGGGGAGCCTTGAAGGAGGTGAATATCAAATTTCTCAAAACTAGATGCTCTGCCAGAGGGAGCAGAATGTTCAGATCATTTTCTCTGAAAATTGCAAAAAAAAAAGATCAAAGAAAGAATCCTCAACATTATGGTCTTCAAATAAACTCACAATTGCTTCCCTAATTGTGAATGCCTCCTGCATCTGGTTTCAATCCTTTAAACACTAAATTTAGTCCATTCATTGGTGAAGGTGAATAATTTCAGCATTCAAGTAACAAGTGTATCATGGAAAATATGCTAAACTCCTGAGGTTTGTACTACACAATATCCTCTGACTACTGATGAGTGATGATAAGTGACAGTCTATGTTTCACGGACCACAGTTGAACAGTCTGTACGATCATTTGTAAAAATAACCAAGTCTTATAAAAATGGGTGTTATCTTTGGCATCTCCCTCTTTTCTCTCCGCAGCTACCACCTCCCACATCCCAGCTGTCTCCTAATCCTATGAGGCTTTTTGTTTCCCCAAAAAGCTTCAGTGGCGCTTCTCTGTTCTTTCTTTTTCCCTCTCTAAGGAAATCGCAGTATTACCAGGGACGAAAATGGATGGCCATATGTCACAGAGAATGAAATATATTTTCCTAGTGCATGTCTTCTAAGCTGACCTAGAAGCCTGGGAGCCATTTCACCGAGACAGAAGCATGGGCCACATGACCTAAGGAAGGCTCCTTATGCCACCCCACTCCCAACAGCAGGTAGCTAACTCCTGCTCACCAATCAGGTCTTGAGCAAAAGAGTGACATCCTTGAAAAAAATATTCTCCACTTCCAGCCCAAGTCAGGGTCTTAAGAGTAATTATCTCAGTTTGTAAATATATCTTCATCTATATCATGTGGATAATGACTGTCTACCCTAGTGATCTATAAGAACCATGAATATTTATGTCCTAAATCATCTTTCATGAAATTGGTATTAGTGGGACAGTCTGTGGCAAGTAAAATTGGAAAAAGTCAAACTAAGCAAATTTCTTTACTGAAGGACTTCTTGGAGTCTTTAAAATGTTAATGTGTGTAATAATGACCAGTGTTTCACAAACGATTATTAACCATGGAACCTTTGTTCATAACACATGTTAACACCTGGATGAAAAAGTGTTTTGTGGAATATAGCTTGAGAAAAGCCAATACAAAATGAATGATAATTTCTGCCTTTGCTCTAACATTATGGCAGATGCTAATTGTTACAAGCACACGGGTTTCAAATGACCTTGGAAGCTGTGGTGGAAAACTGTGACAAAGCTTCAGAGTGAAATAATCGCAGAGAAAAAGATTGTTGGGCTAAAGATAAATTTGAGGAAGATACCCACAAAAGGAAATAATGAAGTTTCAATTGAAGAAAAAATGATGCTAACTGGCTGAGTGAAAAGAGAACTGACAAGATTCTCCTCATACTCGATGCTGATGAGTGAGAACCAGCAGGGCAGCTGCTGCTGGTACGCAGCAATAGGGAAAGGTCTAGGGATCTTGGGTTTTCTGGCTGGTCTTCATATGACAACTGAGCTGTGTGGTCAACGTGTTCATGATAAGGTAAGTTTCAGGTTCCATGGGGTTACATTGTTCAGGAACACAGAAATGTATAAAATTGAAGTTGACTGTTTTGTGTGCATGCTTGCATGCTAAGTTGCTTCAGTCATGTCTAACTCTGTGACCCTATGGACTGTAGCCTGCCAGGCTCCTCTGTCCATGTGATTCTCCAGGCAAGAATCCTAGAGATTTCTTCCATTTCCTTCTTGACCCAGGGGTTGACCCTACATCTCCTGCACTGGCAGGCGGATTCTTTACCACTAGATAATATAAAATATATAAAAATATATCATGTTTAAGCTTTTGACAAAATCATTTAAACACTTTAAAAAGTAAACTATATAAGTACTACTGTGAATATTGTTATGTGTGAGCTGGAGATAGATGTTTATTGATATTCCAAAGGGCTACTTCAGATCCTTTATGGAAAGAGAGGTGTAGACCTAATAAATAAATGCAGAAACAATTATTCCAAGTTTTGAGGCTAATAAAGTGATTTCTAGGATGCTACTATGACTCCACATTATCTTTTAGAGTTAATTCAGTGAGTAGTGATTTTCTTTTTGAATACAAGTTTATAGCAATGCACATGAACACATGTGAACCAAGGGGACTCAAAATCCTGTTTTGAAAATCAACTAACAGTCACTTTTACACTTCAGCCAATCAACTGAGATGACAGTTCTTATGATGAGGACTCAAAACAACATCAAGTTAAATTTACTTTTTTATGTATAGATAGCACAAAGAAAGTAGAAGTTAGTTGTTGGAGAGTGAAGACTTTCAGACATTTGCCTTATTGCTGAAAACAAGCTTAATCCATAAGTTAACATACACTATTTCTGTATATGTAAACACACACATATAGTGCAAAGGCAAAAATGGGAAGTGGACTTTGGAAAATGATAAACAATGGGGATTAAGCTTTTCTTTGGCTGTCTTTTATGTTGACCCTGGAGTCTATCTTCAATTTAAAAGATTACTATTAAGAGATGTCTAATTCCAAAGGATGGCTACCTTTTAAAAGGGTTCTTAGGTCTTGACACTGGGAAGCAAAAGCAGAATTCGCATATAGTCAGGACAAAACAATGGTTAAAAAAGATTTTTTTAAGCTCCTGTGTTCCTGAGATCATGGCCATTTCATTAAGTTCTGAAATAAGGAGACAGAATGCTGGGTGAGAGGTCAGAGAAAGGCTGTTGATGATGTGGCCAAGTCTGTATGGGGAGGAGAGATGGTTGGCTGGTAACCAAGTGCAAATTCACTCCGCTTTCTCATGCTGCAGTCCCCTGGCTGCTTATTCTCCATCTTCTCAGGCTCAGGGGGTTCCCTTAGCAATCCCTTTTGGGTCCAGCCACTTTTTGGGGTTGGCCAAAATGTTCATTTGGGTTTTTCCATAACATCTTATGGGAAAACCCGAGCAAACATTTTGCTTACTGACTCAAGACCTATCCTCCATCAACCCTAACCCATCCAGAGGGTTTGGAAAATTCCTCAAGGGGCTTGAAAACATGAAAGCTCTTTACTTCCTATTCCAGAGGTGCATGTATATGTGCCTGTGTATGTTGGATGGGGTGGAGCCGGGGGGATCTTTCAGCATAGACTGTTGTGTGAGGGCTTTTCAGACTTTCTAGACATGGTACTGGCCTCTATTTCCTGAGGGCTGGGTAAAGAGATATGGAACTGGTAAGGCTTCTTCTCAACACCTCATTTTACTGTATGAGGAATAAGAGCTTGCTGTTTGTTCGGTCCCTAGTTTTTAACCAGACTGCCTGTCCACTTAGCTGGACGCTTGGGAACTTGCCAAGCCAGCCTGTTGTCCCAGTGCCTGCTCCAGTGCAGACGGCTCACACCTTTTCCTCTTGCTGCCTCCATCGTTTGGACATTGCCAGTCTGCTCCCTGTGCACCTTAGGCCTGCTTGCTCTGAATTTGTCCACATGTACTTCTCTGGCCCTGGCACCAGAATTCCAACTCTAACACAGTGCCAGAAGGTCTTTCAAGCACCAGGAACAAACAGCCACCTTGGCAGATTCTGCTTCTTTTTACTGAGGTGTCTTTTCCCCGTGTCGTCAGGGAAAAGAAATCTCTCCATGAGGGTGACAGATGCATGAATAATTTGATTTGTAGCCCTAGTATCAGTTCCAGAGCATCCTGAGGACTTACTGTGGTCACCAAACTTAATTAAGCCTCTTAACCACTGCAGCCTGCTTTGGAGAAAGGTAAGCTTCTCTCTTCCCTGTTAGGCTCAGCCTGACTCAGTTCAGTTCAGTTCAGTTCAGTCCCTCAGTCGTGTCTGACTCTTTGTGACCCCATGGACTGCAGCACGCCAGGCCTCTCTGTCCATCAGCAACTCCCGGAGTTTACTCAAACTCATTTCCATCGAGTTGGTGATGCCATTCAGCCATCTCATCCTCTGTTGTCCTCTTCTCCTCCCGCCTTCAATCTTTCACAGCATCAGGATCTTTTCCAATGAGTCAGTTCTTCGCATCAGGTGGCCAAAGTATTGGAGTTTCAGCTTCAACATCAGTCCTTCCAAAGAATATTCAGGACTGATCTACTTTAGGATGGACTGGTTGGATCTCCTCGCTGTCCAAGGGACTCTCAAGAGTCTTCTCCAACACCACAGTTCAAAATCATCAATTCTGTGCTCAGCTTTCTTTATAGTCAACTCTCACATCCATACAGGACTACTGGAAAAACCATAGCCTTGACTAGATGGACCTTTGTTGGCAAAGTAATGTCTCTGCTTTTTAATATGCTGTCTAGGTTGGTCATAACTTTCCTTCCAAGGAGTAAGCGTCTTTTAATTTCATGACTGCAATCACCATCTGCAGTGATTTTGGAGCCCCCCCAAAAATAAAATCTCTCACTGTTTCCCCATCTATTTGCCATGAAGTGATGGGACCAGATGCCACAATCTTAGTTTTCTGAATGTTGAGCTCTGAATGTTGAGCTTTAAGCAAACTTTTTCACTCTCCTCTTTCACTTTCATCAAGAGGCTCTTTAGTTCTTCTTCACTTTCTACCACAAGGGTGGTGTCATCTGCATATCTGAGGTTATTGATATTTCTCCCTGCAATCTTGATTCCAGCTTGTGCTTTATCCAGCCCAGCATTTCTCATGATGTACTCTGCATATAAGTTAAATATATAAGTTAAAATATATAGCCTTGATGTATTCCTTTCCCGATTTAGAACTAGTCTGTTCCATGTCCGGTTCTAACTGTTGCTTCTTGACCTGCATACATATTTCTCAGGAGGCAGGTCAGGTGGTCTGGTATTCCCATCTCTTTAAGAATTTTCCACAGTTTGTTGTGATCCACACATCAAAAGCTATTCACCCCGAAAGGGGAAGCAGGGATTGAGGCCAGAGGGCTTGAATGCAGCTAGTTCTCCCTCTTATTTTCTGTTTACCACCCAAACCAGAAGGCACCCACCAGTTGTGGTAAACACTGCCCCAGCGGTCTCCAATATGCCTTTCATAGTCATAGCTTAGGTTCAGCATTTCTCTGTGTAGGACACGTCACCATAACAGAGTCCCTTCAGCTCAGCTGACAGTCATTTTACACACACTGGACACAAGCTGTCACTGAGGATGAAACTGGCATCTCCATCAGCCCTCCATTTAGGTCAGAGATGGGCCTGAGCACCTTCCCTGCCATGGACAGATGCCCAAGAGAGGCAGGTAACCTTATGCCCCACGTCAGCCCCAGGGCATTGTGAATTTCCTTACTCATCTTCTGGGCCTTTTTTTTCCTCCCAGGCTAATCAATAGTTTTATTTGTTTGAAGTTCAGTTCAGGAAAGTTATATTAACACTATGTATTTACAACCTACATTCTATTTCATTCAAAGTGAGCATGACTTCGTGGATTCCTGTGGGAGTGTGCACTCATTCAACTTGGTTTATATGAACAGGATAAAGTCAAAGAAAAATTGGCATGGCCTTTTAGACACCTAAGGTTAATATTCACAAGCTTGAGAGGCAGTGGTATGGAGGTAACCTTCAGATCTTTCAATGGGGCACTCCCTGACTGTGTGCTGCCCAACTCTGGCCTGGCCCAGGGACTATAAAGCTAGATCTAACCTGGTTTCCAACTCCCTGTTCCAGCCATGTTTTCCTTCTCTAAATCTCCAAACTCTGAGGCATATTGAGGGTGACACTGAGAGTCAGATATAGGCTCCCCAGGACACCTGGATTTGGGGCCAGGCTTGGTTCCTTCCATTCTTTATAGGCCTGGAGCAGAAGCAGCACAGTTGCCGTTGAAGACCTGGAAGCAACATGTTACCAGGGAGAGCTTTATCCTCCCTCTGTCCCTGGAGGACCTACTGTGCACAGGAGGAGGCAGCCCAGTGAGCAGAGGGAATGAGTCCTCCAAAGTGAGATTGCTGGAGGTAATCTGACTTTTCCACTTAGTGCTAAGTGCGAAGTCACTTCAGCCACGTCCAACTCTGTTTGACCCTATGGACTGTAGCCCACTAGGCTCCACTGTCCATGGGATTCTCCAGGCAAGAGTATTGGAGTGGGTTGCCATTTCCTACATAATCTTCAAACTATCTTAATGAGTTTTCCAATGTTTCAATTCATTTCATTTATCTTCTTAAGATAAGATGGAAAAAAGTTTTAAAATTACCTCAAGGCTGTATGCATCAACTAGATAAATGGTGGGGTCTGCAAGAGGTTAATACCTTGTAGCATAATCTCACTCTGGAATCCCATCGGGGCAATTTCGACCTGTTTAACATCAACAGGATGACTACAGGTCTCCTGGAAGGAGTTATCAACTAATTTCAGAATAGAGATAAAAGCCTGTGAAATATGCAAAGGCTCCTTTCTAATTAAATGATTCACTGAACAAATTTTGTTAAAATTTAGTTTCCCCATTTAGAACAAGTGCCATTCAACACCCCAAGGAGAAGGGAAAGGGGGGTGATGATGGAGGATTTGGTGACCAAATTTGGTGATTATCTGCTCACAGATGGTGTGGCAATCATCTGCAGGATTATTGAAAGAGGACTTAATCATTTTTGATCAGTGTTTTGGTCTCTGCCCTATCCATTCCATAAGCTCTTTAAAAAGAATTGACCCTCAACCATACCAGGGTAGTGAGAGGCTCTGGCTGCTTCCACTGTGATCCAAGCTACCAGATAACCTTCCCAGATTACTGGAATAAACTTTTAAAGAGATTCCCTTCTTCTTTCCTTCTCTCCCTACAGTCTGTTCTCAACACAACAGTCAAAGTAATCTTGTTAAAATAGGAGTCAGAACAGAGAATTCTTTTGCTCAAAATTCTGCATCTCACCCAAAGTAAAAGCTAAAACCTTCATGGCCCTCGGGGCCCTTCCTAACCTGCATTCTGTGTGGACTCTCCATTCTCCTTCTGATGTCTATGTCAGAAGCTTTCTCTGACCTCTTTCACTGTAACAAAACTTCTGCCACACAAACGCTCTGAGTGATCAAGCCTGGTCCCTGATCCTGAAGCTAAATCTTCTTCAGAGATCACGAATCTGACATCTTGGGGGCTAGTCTGGGATATTCAAGACAAGTAGGTCATCCAGAGGACCCAAGACATGGTGGCTACTAATGGACTCTCCCCACAGTGCTTCTTCAGACCACGTGGACTCCTGCAAGGACAATGAGCATCACAACTTCCCTTGAACTTGATCTGGATGGGCCTGATACTATGTGAGCCTGCTTCTGCTGACTCCAAAAATCCTGAGTCTGCCGTTTGATCCTCAAGACAATGCCTTCCCATCCTGGGCTCACTCCTACGCAGCATTCCACAATCGGTCTAACTGCTGGGTCTGCAAAGTGCTCCTCTCTTCATTGTGGAAGGCTTTCCATGGTGGGCATCTCTACTTCAAGGAAAGGACTTTCTCCAAGTCTGCAAATACCTTCGACAACAATCCTATATGATGCCTCTTCTTAGTCTGATGACATCTAACAATCCTAAAATGGAATGGTGAAACACTTGGTACCTTAACTGTGAATATAATGTGACTTTTAACTTTGCCGGTTGTTCTGTTTTTGCTGTTTGCTCCCTGCATCTGTAACTGTGTGACTGGATTTGTTTCCAGCCACATGAAGGCTTTTAAGTTACAAATGGTGCTCAAACTCCTGCCACTGCAGCAGCTTCCTCCAACTACTACTTGGGGCCCCTGGATCAGAGACCCTCAGTATGAGGGTTAGGAAAATATGTTACCTCACCAATTTAGGGATGATGCCCCTTATCAGCTCAGAAGCAGTGACAGAATGAAAACGACGCTCCTTTCCCTAGGCAACATAATTCTCCTAAAAGAAAAGGGGGGAATGAGAGGGTAACAGGCGGGAAGGCTAGGGGACTCCAAATGGAGGAAATAGGCTACAAGTGCCAGACATTTTTTAAATCTCTTTCTTAATTAAGTGGCAGGAGGAAACAAACTACAAGTGGCAGATTTTTGGCTTCCCTGATAGCTCAGTTGGTAAAGAATCCCCCTGCAATGCAGGAGACCCTGGTTTGATTCCTGGGTCAGGAAGATCCCCTGGAGAAGGGATAGGCTAACCACCCCAGTATTCTTGGGCTTCTTTTATGGCTCAGCTGATAAAGAATCCACCTGTAATGTGGGAGACCTGGGTTCGATCCCTGGGTTGGGAAGATCCCCTGGAGAAGGGAAAGGCTACCCACTCCAGTATTCTGGCCTGGAGAATTCCATGGACTGTATAGTCCATGGGGTCACAAAGAGTCGGATATGACTGAGTGACTTTAAATGTAAAAAATGAATGTGTGGGTTAAGTGGCTTTAGTCATGTCGATTCTGTGTGACCCTATGGACTGTAGCCTGCCAGTCTCCTCTGACCATGGGATTCTTCAGGCAAGAATACTGGAGTGGGTTACCACACCCTCCTCCAGGGGATCTTCCAAACCCATGGATCAAACCCACATCTCAGATCTCCTTCATTGGTAGGCACATTCTTTACCAGTAGTGCCACCTAGGAAGCCCAATCTGCATCCTACCCCACAGCAATCTGACCTCAGTCCTACTCTTCCCCAGCCACTTTTCTCTCTTTGCCCAGTTCCTTCCTTTGTTCTGATTTTTCTAGTTGTCATCTCAATGAGCCCTTCCTCTACCCCCTGTTTAGTATCATGTCTCTCCATTCTTCTTCCCTGTTGTAGTTCCTCTGAAACACTTTTAGCCCTGTGATGTAATATATACTTTGTGTATAAATCTTATTTTATATTTTTACCCTATTCCCTACCCCACACCCCCACTAGAACATAAGCTCTAGAAAGACAATTACTTTTGTTGGTTTCTTTACTGCTTTATCCAAAGGGCCTAGATCCGTGCCTGCCAACATGTTAGGCCCTGAGAGTTACTGAATGACTGGATGACTTGAAACATCTAGACTGGTATTTGATGAAATGCCTAGGCACTATAGCCTAGTCAAGTGGACAAATAAAATTATTACAGAGGCCACAGGCCCTGCACAAGTAGGGAAATTGAACTGACTCCCTGGATAAAGCTGGAAGTTGAGAAAATCTTTTGTCTGCAGTTCAAGGATTTGGCTTGGAAGCAAGTTCCCATCCCTGTTACGGGCAGAAGAGTTGGCCCCAGACTGCTGTGCGTCCACCTCTACAGCCAGACCCTTGCTCTGTGTACACACACAGAGACAGACACAGACACAGGGGGAGACGCACTGAGTTGGGAAACTGGTAAAAGTCCGAGGACCCTGCCTGAGGCGATGACAGCCTGGAGCCAAAAGGCTGTCTCTGTGACCCAGGCATGCACGCACGCACGCATGCATGCATAGGACACAGAAGAAGACGATTTCCACTGTGCATGAGCTGAAGCAAATAAAGGAATGCAGTTTGCTCAGAGATAATCAATGGTGCAAAAATAGGAGAAATTAGACCCAGAGAACTACAAATATTAGATTACTCTGAAAGTGATCTTAAAACAAATATGTTTAAAATATTCATCAAGAGGAGAAAAGAAATAGAATTCATGAAGCAAAATGGGGCATTTTGAAGAAAAGCACACAGAGATTTGAAAGGGAACCAAATAGAAAGGCAAATAATGAAAAAGTATTTTTTAAAAGAGAATCTCCCCAGGCTGGCACTCTGTGATGACCTAGGAGGGGAAGGGGGAGTAGGAAAGGAGGGAAGGAATATCTTACACAATTATGACTGATTCATGCTGTTGTACAGCAGAAACCAACATGAAATTGTAAAGCAATTTTCCACCAATTTAAAAATAAATTTAAAAAATTTTTAGGAAGTAACAACAACAAGAAGAGAATCTCTCTGATGGAGAAAGCAACAGCAGCTAGAAAGGCTCTAAGAGCCACCAAAACAATAACCTACCAATTATTGATATAACTGGACTACTGAGGAGGAAACTCAGCTCACTGAGGTATAAACATTAATTTTATTTTAGTTTTCCTAATTACTCCTAAATAGGCTCTCTCGATACCCTCCTTTCCTGTTTATAGTAACTAGTCCATAAACGCTCCTTTGCCAGCTTCTTTCTGTGAATACTCTTAACCACCTAAGGTGTTTGGAACCATCTCAGTTTGATATTTAAGTCTCAATCTCATTTTAAAACTTGATTCCACTTTCACCTCTTCCCCTTCCCTTAGCTCTTGGATGAGAGTAAATGAAATCTGTTCTTCACACTGTTTTCCCTTTTTTCTGCCTTTGAAACTTCTCCTTCTCCACACATCCGACTCCGAGCCAAACTCGTGCTTACTGCTGGTGGCCTCTACTAATGGTATTCTACGCATGGATGGCACTCCAAGTTTTCCTAGGGTGGGGTTCAGCTTCATACCAGCCCCTCCACTGTTGATCCCCAGAGAGGCATCTGTATGTCCCTTGGGGCCCACACACTGTATTTTTCTGCTGGGTTGGGCATCCCATGCTGTAACTCTGAGGCCACTGGGCAGCCCCACACCGCCCACCTCTCCACTGCCCTCTGAGCGCCTTATGGGCACCAGGACCCACTTCCACATCCTCTGAGGCCCATAGATGGGGTGGAGGCGCCTTTTCTTTTCTTCCCAAGCATACTAGCTCTTCATGGAACTTCAAATGCAGAGTGCTTATGCTCACTGTGCTCTCTTTGGCTTTCTCCACAATCCTGGGACAGCCGGAGAAGTCCCATGCAGCCTCCTGAGCTCCCACACTGTGCCACATCCTGCACTGGCAGAAAACCAGGGCTCAGGGAGGTCAAATAACCTGCCAAACTAGTCACCTGGGGAACGTGGGTCTTTCTGACTCTAACGCCAACCCTTTCCAGTACGTTTTGCTGTAAACGAGAATATTCAAAGTCTAGAAAAAAAGGTGGGGGAGATTAAACAACTTCCTACCCTGGGAGAGTTGCCACAAGGCTGCAGGAGGAGCAGAGCATTACTGGAAAGAGCAGAGGGCACTCAAGCCTTGGTCCACTGTGGTACCCACGCTTCACACCGGAAGTCCTCTGTTCTGAGGGGCTTGGAGCAGGGAGATGATGGTAAGGTAGAGGCACCGGGGCTCCTGGGAGAACAGGAGCAGGAGGAAAGAGGAGAAGACTGTCTTTTGTGCTTTTGAGGAGAGGAGGCATGGAACCCTGTCCTCCTGCTGTCTCTAAGCCTGAAGGAAGGAAATCAAGGTCCTTTTGACTTTCTCCCAGGTTGTCTGCATAGCCCAGAGTACCAAGATTGGGAGGAGGGCGCAGCCAGGACAGTCACTCTGCCCAGGAGTAAATACTGGACCTCTGGCTGGCATTTCCTTTAATCGTTCATTAGAAAGCTGAGCACGGCAAACTGGGTAGAATGGGTGCTCATATCCACAATTTTCAGTGAGGGAATCCAGGCTCAGAGAGTGAGCGTGACCTGCCCAAAGACACACGGAGTGAGGACTGAATCCCGGTCTCCAGGACAAGCGTTTCACCCACCTTTCCAGGTCGGCTGCTGTCACTGCTTTACCTTCCTTCCTGGGTCCCTCTTAGGTTTTATTTCTTAGCAAAGGAGATGGGGAGATAAGGAAATAAGTGATACTCAATGGAAATAAAATACATAAAAATATCCTGAAAACTGTGATGCAAGGAAGCAACATAGATGCAAGAAAGAAGCACTGCTATTAAGTGTGGGAATGGTTTATAACATTTTTCCTTCCCCGTGTTGACTAATCATTTTAATTCCCTATCTTCCCTGAGAATGGAACATTAAAGTAGGACAAATGTGACTTGGGCTGGACAGAGGAATGTTGAAATTGGAACATGATAAAGAAAGATTACAGAGACCTTCTGGCAAAGAAACTGGGGAAGGAGCCCATCCTTCTAGGTGACTTCTCCTAAAAGCAAAATAGATCACAAAAACAGGTTGGGGAAGAAATTTGGATCATTCAACAGCCATGCAATGGAGCTCTCAAAAACAATTTTCCATGAAGGCACCTCTGATTTTTTAAAAGAGACCTATTTGGGGGTACCACTCACCAACCCAAGAAAGAGTAAAGATAAGGAGAAATATGAAAGCTTCAGAAAGAATTTATCTGCCCCATGAATGAACAATAGCCCTGATTTGGGGTCTTGTGTGAAAGAGAGAAAATAGCATGAACCCAAAGGGAAAGGCCTGAATCAGAGAAAGTTCCTCATTTTCCCCCAGAATCCTCAGCCCACCAGAAAGGGAAACAGCACAATCCCAACTGAGAACACTTTAAGTGATAAATGAGACCAATCATCACCTAGCTGTGGAGAGCCACCTATTGAGGGAAACGGGCATGTTTATCAGACCCAGACAGATGTGTCTGAGTGGTTATCTAAATGTGACCCCTAGTGTCCAACTTTCATGGCACTCACAGAGGAAAATAGAGGGGATGTGATAGGCTGGAAGTCATACATAAAATGAAACATTAGACCTAGAATCTTTAGAGAGCATCCAATCCAGTTTCCTATTTTAAAACTGAGTGATTAAGGCCCAGCCATGATTAAGTGACTTTCCCAGAGTCAAACAGATTGTGGCAGAGTTGGACTGGAACCCAGGTCTTCTAAGTCCTGGTTCAATACTATTTCCTATACCTTTGAGAATATTTTCCAAAAAATGCTACTGGCTTTAAGTATTTCATTATAAGATCTATGGAAGATTATAAAAAAAACTTAGTGTTTATTTCCTATAGGCTGAATTATAAAAAGGATATTGACATTATTTACTTGATCTGAAGCAGTGCTAATCAGTGACTGAATCTTAACTTGTTCATGTTAAGAATTATTTAAAAGATTTAAACCCTTTTCCAATTTTTTTCCCACTGTACACTACACATTTAAGTGACTGATTATGCCATTTCTTCTCAGCCTAAAGGTTTATAGTGATCTTCAAAGGAAAGAAAACAACACACCATGTAAAAGGAACAATCAGTCAGGGTGGAAATCAGATGGACCTGTTCTCCAGAGATTCCCCATCACGGCCATTTGTAACAACAGCTGTTATTTTCTATCCATGTTCTGCCCTTCTGCTCACAGCCTGCTGAGTGAAGCCAGAGGGCATCATGCCACTGTGCACACTGGTTCTCCTAGACCCAAATGACCCAACCTCAGCTGGCTACTTACTGCCATCCAGGAGTACTGGGCTCACTCCCTCTCCAACTCCTTCCAACAGCTCTTCCGCTTTCCAATGTTCTGCTTCTATCCCCTCTCCATCCCCTCAGTTTATAGAATGATCCCGTCTCAACTTCACTGAGAAACACTCAAGGCCACTCAACATGACCTAACAAAACTTCCCTTTCTGTCAGTTTATAATGCCTGTTTATCTTCCATCCTTTCTCAGAGGAAGAAATATCCATTTTCTTTTCCAAGTCTAGTCCTCTGTTTGTGCTTATGAATCCTCCCTAGGACAATGTTCCATTAATTATCAAAGTTCCTATCTTTATCCATTTTCCCTTCTCTACTTTCTGACTCCTGTCTTGCCTAGAAAATTGCCCAGATTTCCTTTAAACATAGAATGCAACATTTAGGCCAACTCTTCTTAAACTCAACTCCATCTCTACCCCTTTTTTATTGCTAAATTCAATCTACTCTCATCACCTCCTCAACCCCTTGTAATCTCAATTTTATTCCAGTAGCCTCCTGAAATCACCTTTCTAAATAATTAAAACAATAGAGATTTAATCATTAGAACCCAATGGCCGATTCTTAGTTTTTAGTTTTCCTTGACCTTGCTACAGGGTTTTGTTCACTCAAGAAATATTTACTAAACATCTATTTGGCAAGGCCCTGAGCTGAGCCCTGTGGGGAATCAAGATGAGCGAGGCACTGCCAGGAACTTAAAAGCTAGGAGAAGAAATAAATACAGAAATGCATTAAGTAAATAATTTTTTCTTACAGACCCAGCAATTTGATTACAAAAGTGAATGATATTTTTTTCACCTTATTTTGTGTATATGTTTATTCAACCAAGTTAGACTAAAAATTCCTTGAGGAAAGAGACCTATTTCTGCTGTCCCCAGCTGGGTCCTTCATAGAACCATTGTCCTGAAAAGTGTTTGTGGTGGTCAGCTTCTCGGATGGCCCCAAAGAGCCTCACCTTCTGGAAGCCACGCCAACGTGTAGTCTCTTCCTATATTAAAGAGAGCTGACTGACGCCGCCAAAAGGATACTGAAGAAATTACGATTTGTGACTTTTGAGACTTGGTCATGAAAGGCAGTATGGCTTTGCCTTGCTTTCTCGAAAGATCATTCACTCCAGGAGGAGCCTGCTGCCTTATCGTAAGAACACTCAAGCAGCCCTATGACTGAGGCCTCCTGTCAATAGCCAAGTGACCTGTCTTCGAAATGGATCCTCCAGCTCCAGTCACGGCCTCGATGACTGCAGCCCTAGCAGACCTCCTGACTGCAATATTATGAGAGAACCTGAGTCATAACCTCTCAGCTGTGACCAAATCCCTTCCCACAGAAACTGTGTGCAATAATCCATGTTTTTTGTTTTAAGATGTTAAGTTTTTGAGTAATTGTTATACAACAGTAGATAGTTAATTCAGATTTTAGTACCCATAAGTGCAATAGTGCTGCTATAATAAAGTCTGAAACACGAGAATGGCTTTGAAACTGGGAAGCAGGCAGAAGTTGAACAGATTTAGAAGAAACTATTAGAAAATCTTATAGGTGCTGACAGTAGAAGCTTGATAGCCTTTGAGGGGGCTGCAGGTAAGGCTTAAAAGAAAGGAAGGAAAAAGCTATTGGAAATTAAGAAGCAAGTTGATCCTTCTTATAAAGTAGCAAAATGTTTGGCAACATAGTATTTATTAGAAAATATACTTGATGAACTGACTGATGGAAGGAGATTTCCAGTCCCTGTTGAAGAAGCCACTTGGTTCCTTCTTGTTGCTTATGGTAAGATTTAAGAGGAGAGAGAGAAGCTACAGGACGGACTGATAAACACAGAGAGCCCAGGAAGTATTATATTTTAAGTTCCCCAGTTTGCCTTTCTAGCAGATGTTTTTGAGGGTACTCTCAGAAAAATATGGTCTAAAGAGGAAGCCAAGGAATTGACTATTAAACCCTTTAGGATCTCAGAAAGATCCCAGGTTGTGCTTAGAGAACTATTAAATCAACAGGGCAGCTGAGAAGTTTAAAGATGCTGGCCCTTTGCAGTCTAAGAGAAACTCGAAGAGAAGGGCTTATCTTAAAGCAATTTGTGGATGTTGCTAATGGAGTGAACCCGAATAGAACTGCAAACCTAAAAGTTTTATCAGACCCACAGACTATATTTGCAAAAATATAGCCAGCTAGTATTAAAAGGAACAGAGTTACTACAAAAAAGCGAAAGCAGCCTCTTGACTCAAACTCCTACAGGAAGAAACAAACTGAGCAAACAATCAGCTACCTTTGTTGAGCTACCGTTGATGGGAAAGGAAAGATGACTCAGAGAGTGAAGCTAAGAGTCATGAGAATCATTCTGGGGAGGAGCAGCACTACTTGGTGAGGTCTCCTGTGAGCCGTCTGTGATGAACTGAGCCTCCTGCCAGCAGTTGTGTGGAGCGAGCAATCTTGGAAGTGGACCCTTCAGCCTCTGTCAAGCCTTGGATGACTGCAGTCATCCCACTGATGTCTTGACACTCAAACACTGTGTGAGATAATAAATACTTATTTTTTTCTCAAGTTTTAAGTTTGAGGGTATTGTGCTACGGAGTGATAGGTAACAAATTTATGTTCAACAAATATTTGTTGAGGAAATTAAATAAATAATATCTCAAGAAGGAATATAATCACCAGTATGTTCCATAATTAATTATTTAAAAAATTTCCTAAAATGTATATGACTAGGCCACTGGCAGGGAAAAAAATGGACTCTTAACCCTGTTTCTTCTGTGTAGACACCTAGTTAAGCAGAAGCACACAGAGGTATGATGATTCACTTTATCCTGTTACTTGAATGCTCAAGGAGTGTCCCATGTGTCCATGGAGGAGCATGACAAAGAGATTGTGACCTAGGAGATCATATCATATAGGAGTTAATGTTCACCACCCTCTCATTCTTCCTCTGTGTCCTCCCTTTGTGGTCTGAAGTCGTGTTTATCCTCATTGCTCTGTTTTCTGAGATTACATGAAAGAATCCAAGTGCGGCAGGTGAAAGTGATACAACCAGGAAACCCCATCTTATCTTTATCCCTTTAGATGTATTCCTTAGAGCAGGAAGGGTTTAAATACTTGATCCCAAGAGAGCAAACATAGATGCATCATTACAAGAAGTCAGTAAAGAAGAAATAATCCCCCTTCTCAAATCAGTTCACTGGAATCGATGGAACGTTATCTCAGAAGAAAATTATCATCAGATTAAGAGTTGAAGGACTCAATGAGAACAGTGCTTTCACTGGGCCTGTAATTCATGTCACTGTCGCTGTCTGAAAATTCCTAATGTAAATTGGTGCCTTGAAGAATATGATATTGTTGTTGTTTTTTACTTCTACTAAACCCAACAGTACTGATGTGGAATTATCCTCTGAGCTGAAAGATCCTAAAATTAGGCTTGTATTTTGACTGAAAACAACAAAAACCCTGCAGAAAATGGTTTAAACAGGTAGGAGTTCTCTCAAGTGAGAAAGCACCCAGGAGGGAACAGCCCGGGCTCCTTTGGGCCTCCTGTTCTGCCATTCTTCAAACACGGCTGCTCCGGGTGGGTGTCCTGGTCACCTTCCAAGCAGGAGGAAGGGCGCAAAAGACAGAATGGGCAAGTTAGTCACACCGGTCCCTTCTGAAAAGCGTCCCCAGAACCCATACCCACAATTCCCATCCACTTTTCAGTGGCTGAACTGGTCACATGATCATTCCTACCTGTGCTAAGCTGCTAAGTCACTTCAGCCGTGGCCGACTCTGTGCGACCCCATAGACGGCAGCCCACCAGGCTCCCTCGTCCCTGGGATTCTCCAGGCAAGAACACTGGAGTGGGTTGCCATTTCCTTCTCCAATGCATGAGAGTAAAAAGTGAAAGTGAAGTCACTCAGTCGTGTCTGACTCTTTGCGACCCCATGGACTGCAGCCTCCCAGGCTCCTCTGTCCATGGGATTCTCCAGGCAAGAGTACTGGAGTGGGGTGCCATTGCCTTCTCCGATTCCTACCTGTAAAGGAGTCTAAAAGTTTTAGTTTTCTTGCCTCTTCAATAGAGAACAGGAAGAAGGGAGTTGTGAGTCTGCCACACCTCAGGTTAAAAGAGATCTTGGGTAATTCAGTGACTCTGTCCTTCTGCCTCACATGAGATTATTCCCTAAACCCAGTTCTCTCTATTAGACTATGTAGTGAATATTGAAATACAGAAAAGTGTCTCTTGCCCTTCACAGCAGAACAAAGCAGCAAGAGTTGTCTTTTAGAAAACAGATGCCTTGGGAGTTACTTCACCGGGGGTCAAACCTGTCCTCTCAGCAGCAAAGGTGATTATTTTTCTTAATTACCATTGCTTCACATCTTGTTATGTGAGCTGTCGGCATCTTAATTTAGCTGATGACTTTCCACAATCATTTTAGATTTATTTGGGACCTAATTTACTTAACATAGCTTTTGCTATGAAAGTTAATCAGGGGCCCAAAACTCTTAATTAGCTCAATATTTTACAGTGAACACTACCCTGAGGAATGCTTTACAAAAATGATGACAAGGCACAGTATCTGTAGCTTTCAGAATCAATAAGTTCCCAACTAATGAATTAAGAAGGTCTTGAACTTATACTTCACTATCGGGTTCATGCAGCAAATGCAGAAATGAGCATTTGTAAAGGAAGCTGATTCTTCATAGCTGGATATAGGAGAACCTCTGTAGTCTTATAAATAATGATTAAAGAATGTGTACCACTCAATAATTAAATTGATCTTGTTTTTGCCACCATTTCTTTAACTATTTCTTTTGAGACAAACTGTTTTGCTTGTTTTCATGTTTCTACTAGCTTGATATTAGTAGAAATCATTGAAGTAGACAAAAATTCTCTGTTGAAGTATCTCTCTATATACATCAACTAGAGATAAGTTCAAAATGGATCAATGGAACAGAATAGAGAGCCTAGAAATAAACCCATACACCTATGGTCAATTAATCTTCAACAAAGCAGGCAAGAATATACAATGGGGAAAAGAAAATCTCTTCAGCAAGTGGTGTGGGGAAAGTTGAATAACTGCATACAAATCAATGAAGTTAGAACACTCCCTCATACCATACACAAAAATAAATTTTAAATGGCTTAAAGACTTACATATAAAACATAATACATAAAACTCCAGGAAGGGAACATAGGCAAAACATTCTCTGAGATAAATTGTACCAATGTCTTCTTAGATCAGTCTTTCAAGGAAATAGAAATAAAAACAAAAATAAACAAATGGGACCTAATCAAACTGATAAGCTTTTTCATAGCAAAAGAAACAATAAACACAATGAAAAGACAACCTGCAGACTGGAAGAAAATATTTGCAAATGTTGAGACAGACAAGGGCTTAATTTTCAAAATATACAAGCAATTCTGACAATTCAATACAACAACAAAAAACCCAATTGAAAAATGGATAGAAGACCTAAATAGACCGTTCTCCAAAGAAGACATACAGACAGCCAATAAGCGTATGAAAAGATGCTCATCATCACTAATTATTGAGAAGTGCAAATCAAGACTGCAATGAGGTACCATCTGACATCAGTCAGAATGGCCATGATTAAAAAGTCTACAAATAATAATTACTGGAGAAGGTGTGAAGAAAAGGAAACTCTTTTACACTGTTAGTAGGAATGTAATTGGTGCGGCCACTATGGAATTCAGTGTGGAAATTCCTCAAAAACTAAAAATAGAACCACCATAAGACCCAGCAATCCCATTCCTGGTCATATACCCCGAGAAAACCATGATTCAAAAAGATACATGCACCCCAAAGTTCATTGCAGCACTATTTACAATAGCCAGAGCATGAAAGCAACCTAAATGTCCATCAACAGAGCTATGGATAAAGAAGATGTGGTACATATACACAACGGAATATTACTCAGTCATAAAATAGAATGAAATAACACCATCTGCAGCAAAATGAATGGACCTAGAGACTGTCATACCGAGTGAAGTAAGTCAGACAGAAAAACAAATATCATATGATATCACTATATGTGGTATCTAAGAAGGGGGTGTACAATGAATTTACAAAACAGAAGGAGTCACAGATGTATAAAACAACTTTATTACCAGGTGATGGGAGAGGGGAGGATAAACTCAGAGATTGGGATTGATGTATACACACTGCTATGTATAAAATAGATAACTAATAAGAACCTGCCATATAGCACAGGGAACTCTATTGGAATGATATCACTTATACCTGGAACCTAAAACACAACACAAATGAACATATATACCAAACAGACTCACAGACATAGAGAACAGACTTCTGGTTGCCATGGGGAAAGTGGGGTCAGGGAGGAAAGGATTGGGAGTTTGGGATTAGCAAAGACAAACTATTATATATAGGATGGATAAACAGCAAAGCCCTATTGGATAGCTCAGAGAACTATGTTCAATGTACTGTGATAAACCACAATGGAAAAGAACACGAAGAGTTTATATATATGTATATAACTGAGGCACTTTGCTGTCAAGCAGAAATTGACACAACATTGTAAATCAACTATACTTCAATAAAATTTTTTAAAAATGCAAGGACCCATCCTCATGTAATTTATAATCTAAGACTGAAAATACAAATGTAGAGGAACAAGGAGAAGTCACAAAATAGATACAATACTTAAAAATGCAAATTTAGTTGCCCCACCAACTATGAGCATCTTGCATGTACCTGCTACCTTCACTACTAAATATTTAAATAGTGCCCTGAAAAAAGTAGAAACTCAAGGAATACTTGCTGACTAAATGATTTTCATAGTAATACAGAGACTGAAATTTTTTCTTTTCCTCCCAGATAAAGAATTGCAGAAAACCTGAGACTTAAGGAGCAAGAGAGAACATATGTCCAGGGAGGGGACGGTGTTTGAGAGATGAGGGAGACCAATCCAGGCTCCTAGGTTTTAACCTGGAAGGTGCAGAGGATGATAGGACTTCAGGAGAAGCAGAGAGAGAAATTACGGAGTTGGGAGAGGTCAAAAGAAGGGAAACATTCTTGGACTCTGATCCCAGTTCCTGTACCCCTAAAATGAGGATCATACTTTTTCTGCCTGTTTCAAAGTGGTATTATGAGGATTAAATGAAATGGTGTGTGAAAAGTGTTTTCAAAACTTAAAAACACTGTATCAATATAAGGAGTCCTTTTAAAGCTATTTTTGGCACTGGAACAAGTAAGCAGGTGCCACCAGGATGGGAAGTGCAGCAGAGTGGATTGTGGCCTTCGGGAATAAATGAAATGGCTCAAGGGCACTTTAAAGGGTCACAGTAGGAATCTCAGATAGCGTATATTTTTAGGGCCCCAAACTTCCTCAAATGTTTTCACATAAACGTTTATCGCTGGTGAGACCTTACGGGGAATAAGGAGCCTAAGACTCCAGAAGTTAATGGGCTTATTGAGTACACACAACTGGTTAACAGCAAGGTTAGGACTAAGCTCAAGCTTCCTGGATCATCATTTAAAGCTCAGGCCACTTCAGAAAAACCCTCCAATATGATTTAAACCATCGGCATCAGTTTCCTTTGTTTCAAGGTACAATTTAATGAGCAAGAACAAGGAGAGATGATATTACTTCCCTGGACTTCTGATATCTCATCTAAGAACAATTTTCACAGGGAAAGTAATGGACACCATGATTTATCTAAATTGGTTTCCATTTTGCAAAGCCAAATCTATTTTCTGGGGAGGAACTAGCTGCTTATGGCCTCCCTATGAAGTTCAGCACATGGACTTGACAAGATGACAGCATCCTAATGGACAGCCTGTCCAGGCTTCATAATGAGACAGCTAGACCTGCATTAGACTATAGAGGGGTCCCATCTGTCTAAGAGGTTCTCTGCTTTGAGCTCAATTTCTTTATCTTGCAACTGGGCAAAACAATGACTTAGGTTGTCAGGCTAAACAGTTTGTCTTAATCAGTTCAGACAGCTATAAGAAAAATATCACAGACTGGGTGGCTTAAACAACAAAAATTTATTTCTCTCAGTTCTGGAGGCTTGGAAGTCCAAGATCAAGACACCAACTGGCCTGATATATTTTGAGGGTCTGCTTCCTGGCTTCTAGGTAACTTCTCCTGCATCCTCCTGTGGCTGAGAGAGGTCTTCTCTCTCCCATCTCTTCCTACAAGAACACTAATCTCTTTCACTAGAGCTTCACTCTTATGACCTATTAATAATTACCTCCCTAAGGTCCAACTTTCAAATACCAACACACTGGAGACAAGTCTTCAAGATAAGAGTCGGGGGCGGGGGGGTGTAGCACTAGCATGAAGTTCATAACACAGTTATGAGTGGTTTTTCTTCCTTACCTTGCCTATTTGACCTGACACTGACTTGTCTGATTTATATCCCTCCAAGAAGTATAGGCAATGGCCCGTTTTTTATTTCTATTACAGAGATCATTTTCCTTCCTACTGAGATAAGAGTAGGATGAATATGCAACAAAATAAGTAGTTTTGTGAAGTAAGCACTCAAACTAATGAAGGCTTGTTGCCTGATAGAGGTGACCTTCTTCCTGCTTCACTGTATAAATAACTAATTTTACCCTGGCAAAACCATATTATAAACTTTTTATCAAGGAATTACACATGCATAATTAAATGTGTACACATATTTGTGGATTTTTGTGAACCTTAGGAAACCAACTTGGAAAGATATTTCATATTGTTTTTATGGTCTGCATCACATAATTAAGGCCTTAATTATGCACTAATTCTTTTCATGTCTAAGGGTTTTGAAAACCCTTAGAAGTTGACGACCATAAATAGCTGATGAGGTAAGGAGAGCCCAGTTGATGAAGAGCTATAAATGTCAGGTCAAAGTAGATGATACCTGCAGCTTAGGAAGATGACTCTGAAGGTCATGTGGAGGCTAGAACTAAAAGGAGAAAAAAGATGGAGAGTTGATGATAGCAGGGAGATATTCTGGAAGCTGCTGAAATGGTCCAGGTGGGGAAATGTCTGAATAATGGCAATGACAAGGATCAAGGGAAAGACAAGAATCAAGAGATATGTTAAAAAAAAAATACCATCAGTGGGAATCTCACTGGAATGGAGAAGGGAAAATGCAATAACTCCTAGGTTTCAGGCATGGATAGTTGTGTCATTATCCAAAATTAGAAATGCAGCATGATACAGAGGTTTGATGTGGGAAGAAGTAAAGAATTTCATGTTGGATATTTTGAGTTTGGGGGAATCTAAATAAAGTGTCTAGTTAGAAGTTACAAATGTATGGGCCAGTCCACAGAGAAGAGGGAAGTTTGGAGAAGGGGTTTAGACTTTGGGGTTGTAAGAGCATGGATGGTAGTTGAAGGCACAGATGTCATTGCTAATACCCAAGAAAAGATATAGAGGAGGATGTTAAGATCTAAGGCAGGCCCATGAAAGAACTTGAGAAAAAGCTACTATAAGCTTAACAGGTAAACCAGGGTGATACTCTAAGGACTGTGGAGGTGGGAACACAAGACGGTGACTGTAGTCTGTAAAACCAATAGCCCAAGGCCTGAAAGAGATCAAAAAGTTAGGGGAGAAAAGGACGTCAAAAGGATGACTGGCGATTCAGACTCAAGGAAAGCTAATATCAGATGGGTGACTGTGTCCAGGATGCAGCCATAGGAGATGCTTGTCCAAGTTGAATCCTGAAACCTCATTTCTGTAACATGACCTTTCACCTGAGTCTCAACTTACTCTTTTTTTAAATTCGTATCTTCTTCCGCTCCCATAATCTCATAATTCAACCATAGTTTAACTCACTGTTACATACTCTCTGTTTATCAGCTCCTAACATAGGTTCTGTTTGTTTCAACTGGGCTGATAAAGCAGTATTTGTTAGACCAAAGAAAAAAAATGAGGCTATCTGACCAAAATATAAAGCTAGTTTTCTCAAGACCAAGCAGAAACTGTAGGGTATGGCCTTATTTTCCAGTCTTTTTGTGTTTTAATTTGATGCCATTTACAGATGATAATTGCTGTGTGAGTGATTACAAAGAAAGTTAAAAGGATACACTTCACAGAACAACAACAATCATGTTGCACGTCAACGTAGGGAGGACAGGATGCTGGTCATGCCACATTTGCACAGGTCAGATGATAGATGGGGATGGAAACTTTACCATGCATGCTGAGAGGAACGGATATTTAGCTGGAAAAGAAAGGAAGCCAGAGGCACAAATAATTGACAAAGTACTTTAATATTGCTGCAGTTAAAAAATAGCAATAATGACTGATATTGATGGACCTTGCATCAGGCACTGAACTCTACATAAGTTTTACGTGTGTTATCTTGTTTAATACCTAAACACATTTAAGAGATAAACCCTTCAAGCTAGGCTTCAATAGCATATGAACTGAGAATTTCCAGATGTTCAAGCTAGGTTTAGAAAAGGCAGAGGAACCAAAGATCAAATTGCCAACATCCGATGGATCTTCGAAAATGCAAGAGAATTCCAGAAAAAACATCTACTTCTGCATCATTAACTATCTAAAGCCTTTGCCTCTGTGGATCACAGCAAACTGTGGAAAATTCTTAAAGAGATGGAAATACCAGACCACTTTACTTGTCTCCTGAGAAACCTGCATGCAGATCAAGAAGCAATAGTTAGACCTGGCATGGAACAACAGACTGGTTCAAAATTGGGAAAGGAGTACATCAAAGCTGTATATTGTCACCCTACTTATTTAACTTACATTATGTGAAATGCTGGGCTAGATGAATCACAAGCTGGAACCAAGATTGTGGGGAGAAATATCAACAACCTCAGCTATGCAGATGATACTACTCAAATGTCAGAAAGCAAAGAGGAACTAAAGAGCTTGTTGATAAGAGTGAAAGAGGAAAGTGGAAAAAGCTGGCTTAAAACTCAACATTCAAAAAACTAAGATCATGGTATCTGGTCCCATCAGTTCATAGCAAATAGACGAGAAAAAAGTGGAAATGGTGACAGATTTTCTTTTCTTGGGCTCTAAACTCACTGTGAACACTGTGAAAAAAATCACTGCAGCCATGAAATTAAAAAGACACTTGCTCCTTGGAAGAAAAGCTAGACAGCATACTAAAAAGCAGAGACATTACTTGCTGACAAAGGTCCATACAGTCAAAGGCTGGTTTGACTGTAGTCAATGGTTTTTCCAGTAGTCAAGTACTGGTTGTGAGAGTTGGACTATAAAGAAGGCTGAGCACTGAAGAACCGATGCTTTCACATTGTGGTGCTGGAGAAGACTCTTGAGAGTCCTCTGGACAGCAAGGAGATAAAAACAGTCAATCCTAAAGGAAACCAGTCCTGAATATTCATTGGAAGGACTGATGCTGAAGCTGAAGCTCCAATACTTTGGCTACCTGATGCAAAGAGCTGACTCATTGGAAAATACCCTGATGCTGGGAAAGATGGAAGGCAGGAGGAGAAGAGGTGACAGAAGATAAAATGGTTGGATGGCATCACCAACTCGATGGACATGAGTTTAAGCAACCTCCAGGAGATGGTGAAGGATAGGGAAGCCTTTTGTGCTGCAGTCCGTGGGGTCACAGAGAGTCGGAAATCAATTAGCAACTGAAAACAACAACAAAGAGATAAAATAATAACTAACAAAAATCATTTATTAAGTGTTTCACAACAACCTTATGAGTTAGGTACTATTATTATCCTCATTATGCAGATCAGAAAAGCAAAGGTATGAGAGGAACCCATTCTAAGTCAAGCTAGTAAATGGTAGAGCCTGAATTTGAATGATGCAGTTGAAAGGCAGAGTCCAGCTCTTATGCAGTATTATCATAGGCACTTTACAGGTGAGGAAAATAACACACAGAAACTATGAGCCACTGAACCACAGCTAACAGAGATGAAGTGTCATTTGAAGCCATTGGAAACTAATGAGCGATTAGGAGGCAAATTGTGATTCAATATAATAGTTACAACTTGTCTAACTACCAAAGTTTCATAACAACAGGCACCTCGGTGGGGTTCTGAATCCTTGTGCCCAGAAACACCCAGGAAAAGAAGCAATAATACAATAGCATCTTTGGTTTACATCCACTTTATGATTTCCAAGGTGCTTTATAGGGAGACTCCCTTTCTTTTGGATTTGATGGCCCTGATGGTTGTTTCCCACCTACTCTGGTCAAGGACTTCAAACCTCAAGCAGATTATCTTGCCCTGTCCACTAACATCCACTGTCACTGACACTTGAGTTGGTTTCAAATGGTCGCAAAAGGTTTTTGACAACTGAGTAGCATTTGATGAACCATTAAGCTGTATTTGTGCATATGTGCTCTTCATTTATCCATCTGTTCATTCAACTAGTGGTTATTGAACATCCATGATGTGCCAAGCACTGTCTGGGTGCTAAGGATACAGCAAGGAAGAAGGCACAGTCTATGTAGCCAGAGTTGTCCACAGCCCACTCATAGTCTACCCATCCTGGAGGTCATCTTCAGACAAGTCACATCCAGGCCAATGGCTTCCAGCCACTCTGTGCCTCAGGGTATTCTCTGGCCCTGGCATCCTTGGCCACTGCAAAGGAGCATCCCTCAGCCCAGGTGAGGAGGAAGCTAGTGGATATGTGCCCCAGCTTCCTTCCCCTTAGGTGGGACAAGGTGATGTATGCCCTTTATAGACTATTCACGCTTCACCCCCAACAGAACTGAGCCCTAGTTCTAGAACCCAAATCTGAAATGTCGTTAATGCTCTGTCCATTGTCTCTCCTTCATTCCCTGTCTCACTTCCTCACTTGCTCACTGTGCTTCTTAGGATAATTTCCTAAACAAACTAATTACACCCAAATCCTTGTCCCAGAATATGCTTTGCGGGGGAACCTTCTCCCCAGGGACTTTTGACTTAGTGGTTAGGACATGTGTATTATTATAAGGATGCAGATTCACTTGAGTGACCACAATGAGAAAATTAGAGGTGCCTTCTTTAGGAAGGACAGATGCTGAGTAGCTGTCCCTTTCAGTACCTTTAGGTCAGAATTTAATGTGGAAATTAACACCCAAGGACACCTGCCAGGCAAAGCCATGCTAGAGCACCCTACTGAGAAGCAACGCTCTGGCACATGGAGATGGCATGTCCAAGTGCCCTGCAGGCACCATCATCCATCACCTGCACAAGAGG
This sequence comes from Cervus elaphus, assembly GCF_910594005.1. Classification (NCBI taxonomy): domain Eukaryota; kingdom Metazoa; phylum Chordata; class Mammalia; order Artiodactyla; family Cervidae; genus Cervus; species Cervus elaphus. The sequence goes on along the minus strand of NC_057839.1, from coordinate 12,406,690 downwards.
AGAGAGGGAAGAGCACAGGAGCAAAAAGAGAGGTCGTGGTACATGACCTATAAAGGCCTGATTTAGCCACTGACTGTCCATGTCTTCAGTGGGAAGCGCACTCTGACGCAGCTGGACACGCTGCCCCTGGACACAAGGTCACTCCTGCAGCAGCTTTGGTTGTTGGCTGCTTAAATCACTCAACCCACAGGAAAGTTAAGAAATCTGGGACTTCATGTCCCCAAAAGAGAAGCATCAAGAGAAAAGAGAAATATCATCTGACAAGCAGCCTAGTGTCCTTTTGTACCAATGTCCTTGAAATATAGACTTAAGCAGATTGAGATCACAACCATAGCCTTCTCTAAGACCAACTGGTGTCCCCTTGTCAGTTGTGATTTGTACCAAGATATCGCAGGGTAAGCTGGAGGGGCTACTCCCTACTGAGTTTCAGTTAAGTTTAAGCCTGTCTAGCAAACTGTTGGAGAAGGTTCAAGACCAGTCCATATCATAAGCTGATTTACATGAAGGTTTTTATTGTTATAGGGAGGAAGCTTTGAACTCTGCAACTCCAGGTAAAAGAAAGCAGACATGGGGTGTCTGCCCCTGTCAGGCCCCCATTTAAGTACTATAGAGAGGGCTTCAGAAAGAGGCAGAAGGCACCACGGTCCTGAAGCATGCAGTGGACTGTGGAGGGCCCTGTGTTAGCAGTGGGGCAGAGTGCACAAAGGATGATCCTCTCCATTCACCCCTGGAGCATAGCAAGGTGGTGAAGCTGGAGGAAGTGTGGGACCATGAAGTCATCTCCTGGGACTGCAGGCAGGCGGGACCCCGTGGTAGATGGAACCAGTAGTCAGATCCACTTTGCTTGCAGACTGTGCTGGAGCAGCCGGGTCTCCTCACATGGGTGATGGCTGCAAATCACCGTGTGGGGATGGAAGGGCAGGCCCAATACAATTCTGAAGCTCCTCTAAAACACCCTCAGAGATCCCAGAAGTAACTAGATGTTTTTTATAGAGGCAGAGAAAGAATTTGACCTCTTTTACATGGAATGAGAACTAAATATGCAATTTTCTAAATCAAAGTTTGGGAAAACCGGCCCAAACTTATACTAGTACATCAAGGAGAGGCTGACCCAATCAAGAGCTGCCCAGCAGCTCCTGGGAAATGATAGGCAGGTCCGCGTGGTCTTCAAGGGCCCCAGACTTCAGTCAGACCCTGGCTCAGTGGAGCCTGCCGCCTCTGGTGTAGACACTGAACTTCTTTCCAAAGGCCAGTTAGTCAAAATTTGACTTTAAAGATTTCCAGCTCATTTTAAAGAGTCTTAACTCTTATTACAAACTTGCTTTGAATTTTGCACCTTTATTGTTAGCTATTATATAACTAGCATAGGTGCAAAAACAAGGATCTTTATTGCTCTAACCTTGAGTTTCCAAATTTAGAAGATAAAATACAGGACATCTAGGTAAATTTGAATTTCAGATAAAATAAATAATATTCAGTATAAAAATTAGTATGCTACTAAAAATTATTCATTATTTATTAAAAAAATTCAAGCTTCACTGAATGCCCTGTGTTTTATCTGGTAACCTTATTCCGAAAAGATCTTTCCCTAGAGAGCAGAGCAGCAAAACATCTGGAATAAAGGAAAAGTTCTGTGGTCCTTTTTCCTACTAAGTAAAACTGTAGTGGCCAACTAACCTGTCTTTCTTGAAATGTACTCCCCATTTACTTCCCAAAAGGATTAAAATGGTATAAAATAAAAAGCACAATCAGGCCATTAAAATAGAAATAGAAATTCAAAAGAAATAGAAAGGGATGAGGAAGTTTGAACTCCAAAAGCCATATGGTTGTGGTTGATCTTTACTTTGCTTCTCAACTTCTAGGTGGACCAAAGCCAAAAGAAAACTTGATCTGATACGAGGACCCAGGCAATCAAGGCTTTTGTTTGGTCCCTTGGAGGCCTTTATCATAAGGGTCATTATACATAAAACAGCATGCTAGCCAGTGTGGTCCCAAGGGAAGGCAGCTTAGGGAGTACAAACACCTGGAACACCTGGCCTGAGGCTCAGTTGGCCTCACCTTGTCACTTCCGCTCTTTCACCTCATTTATTCATCTAGAATGTGACTTGCCACACTAAACACATTACAAATATCAGATATTATCACTAGAGCTAGGACTAAGGACACCAAGACCAATAATAATAATAGTGCATTTGGCAAGGGTTTTATGAAACACACATAAGCACTCTTCAAATGACTGTTATTACATTCACCCTTGATTTAAAAGACTAGGACACAACATTAAAATGTAATTCAATAAAGGCCTTTTTGGCAAGGTAGATCAAAAATCCAAAGCCATCCTGGCTGACCACCTGCCTCTTGAACTTCTCAAACAAGTGATGCTCAGTGCTGTGGTATCACAGAGCACAGGGATGTCAGTGAGCCTTTCCTTTACCATTGCTAATAATCTCTGCAGCCTTGCACTGGAGAATAAGTTATCTCGACCTAAAAGCAAGCCACAAGCAAATGGGAGTGCCCATCCAAACCCAAGGCAGAACTGCAGGCCGAACTTCTTTCTTTTCTTTTTTTTAAATTTTGATCTTAGTTCCCCGACCAGGGATTGGACCCACACTCGCTGCACTGGAAGCTCAGAGTCTTAACCACTGGACCACCAGGGAAGTCCCTAAGCTTCTTTGAAGGAATTGGCAATGGTTGGCCAGAGTGCTAAGAGAAGGAAAGATACGTGTCTGTGGATACCACTGGATTTGCAGACAGGCTATGGAATGCAAGTACTTAGTCACTACGAATTGGCTGCCAGGAGCCGATGGGGTATCAGTGTGACTATCATGAGGTCCTTTCTGCACCAGCCACATTTATATGGGGCCCTCTTCCCTTCGAAGCAGAGGGTCAGAGGGCTGGCTCCCCTTTTGCTCACAGAGTTCCTAGAAAAAAATGTTTCCTTTTAGAAATAACTATATAATAATAATTATTATTACAGATGTAATCATTACATACTGTGCTGTTTTTATATGCCTATTTCATTAAACCCTTGTAAAAAGTATGTTCTATTATTACTTCCATTGTACTGTGACAAAATCAGTTGAAGATGCTCCTTTCTACCTGGTAAGTAGGGGAAAAAAGACCCTGGGACTCTGGAAAAGAACAGTGTTCAATTTTCTATTCTTATTGATTTACAAATCTGGTTTACTTTAACTGGAAGAGGTACAAGGCCTGAGGACTGATTGATTATTCACAAATATAAATAGTGATTGAGTGCCTGCTAAGAGAAGCATTTTAAGCTAATCACATGAGGAATGTGCAGATGGCTGCTGTCCACACAGGCTTGCATACTAGTCTGGTCTACAAATTAACCAAGGTAGCATATCCATGCCCTCAGGAAGGTGTGACCTTGGGTCACCTCCCTCTGACCAACAGCCTTCGTGGTGGCGAATTTAAATATCAAAGGCAGCCCGAGGTGCCTGATGGGGGAGCTTGCTTTGTACCCGATTGAATCCCCTAGGTCCTCCCCTAGGTCCGTCTAGGTCACCAGGCCAACAAAGGTCCATCTAGTCAAAACTATGTTTTTTCCAGGAGTCATGTATGGATATGAGAGTTGACTATAAAGAGAGCTGAGCTCTGAAGAATTGATGCTTTTGAACTGTGGTGTTGGAGAAGACTCTTGAGAGTCCCTTGGGCTGCAAGGAGATCAAACTAGTCCATCCTAAGGGAAATTAGTCCTGAATATTCATTGGAAGGACCGATGCTGAAATTGAAACTACAATACTTTGGCCAGCTGATGTGAAGAATTGACTCACTGGAAAAGACCCCGAGGCTGGGAAAGATTGAATGAGGGAGGAGAAGGGGACAACAGAGAATGAGTTGGTTGGATGGCGTCACCAACTCAATGGACGTGAGTTTGAGTGAATTTTGGGAGTTGGTGATGGACAGGGAAGCCTGGCGTGCTGCAGTCCATGGGGTTGCAAAGAGTCAGACACGACTGAGCAACTGAACTGAACTGAACTGAGTCCCCCAGGAAAAGGAGGGTTTAGAGGCCAAATGTAACTCTCAGGGCCTCAGATAGTTTGGTCCAGCTGGCAGGCTGTTTTGCTGGCACTTTCGAATGAGGTTCCTGATCCTTCCGGAGACATGCAGGCCCTTCAGACTTCAGAAGTTCTGAGTGATCCCGTCACTGAAGGGATCACTGGCTGGCCCTATCTTGCACCAAAAATAGTGACTGTCACCCCAGAGAACAGAGGAGCAAGTGCGAGGGTGGGCGCTCTAACTCATTCTGAAAATGGATAGCATCGGTCAGTGGAGTGAGGGTGGAGGCTGCAACGTGGGGTGACATGTCCTCTTGACAGAGGGCGTCCCTTAGCCAGATCTCGGAACCAGGGATCACCACCAGGAGCCCTCTGAGGGGAAGACCAGTAGGCCCTCCGTGGGACCAGAGAGCCCTACCACTAGGATCTGGGGCAACCTGAAACTTCCTCAGAGGGACACCCTGCTTCTCCCGGTTTCCCTAGCCAGTGGCCTGCCCTCCAGAGCATCCTCCTTTTGCTTTGGGTATGTCTTGCATTTTTAAACAGCACTTTCTCAGAACAGATGCTTCTTCCCTCCTTCCTGGTGGCCTTTCTGCACAAACAGCAGATTGCCTGCTTCTGTCATCTTAATGGAGGGAAGGAGAGAAGCATGCTAATCATGTTATTTTTCTCTTCCTTCTGCCTGCAATGGCTATGTGAGCCAAGGGTCCTCTCTCCTCTTCAGTCTCTCTCTGGGCTTAACTCCCCAAGTAGGAGATGTCCCTTGGGACATCTCACTGAGCCTGCTTCCACTTTGACCAGTAGAGTTCTTTTTTAACAGATACCCTTTACCCTAGATCTCTGCTTCCTTTGACTTCCTAGGAGTCAGGTTGCCTTGCAGTCACTGATAACGTCTTTATTTCTGATTCCCCTGTAGATTGAAGACTGGGTTGAAATTTATGGAGGCCATGAGCACCAAAGAAGAGTGAATCACCATAAGACAGCATCTAAAGTTACGCTAGCGCCTCCTTCTCCCAGGGCTGCTGCAGCACACAGCTCCGGGGGCATCTTCCACACAGGGATGTGTGCCCGTCTGATAGTATTACAGTGTCATGAACAGATGTCATATAAAACAAGCACAACACTCAGCCATAAAACAAACAAAATGCAACAAAATCCTGGGGCTTTCTGCTCATTACGACGACTTTAGCAGTTTTGAAATATCATAAAGATTCCCCTCCATTGCTCTCAGTTTGGTACCATAAACTCACGGGTAGCCCACCCACTGAGGGATCCAGCCCTGAGCAAACCTGCCACGGGAATGAGAACGGGCACAGCCCTGAGAAACAGAAGAGTGAGAAGAGCATCAAGATCTCCCTTCTAGAAGAGTGACTCACTGAGGACCGCATCTGAGAGAATCTGAAATGGAAACAGGATAGATTCCAACACTGCTACCAGCCTTGCCCAGGTGTTAAGTGATGTCACGCATCACGGTCATGGGGATTCTCTACCTCTTAAATACAGAATTTGCCCCCAGACCTACCTTTGGGGGGCAGTGCTGAGTAACATGGGCCAGGCAGGTCTCCTCCCACTTCCCAGCAAAGCAGAAAGGTGGGCTACAGCGGGGGTCCTGTGTCAGAGCGCAGATGTGTCAACTGGTGCCTAGCCAAGGAAACCGAACCACACAAGTACTTAAAGCAGAGAGGATTTAATACAGGAAAGAAATTACACAGGTTTCTTGGCTGCGGTCCCAGGAGAGTCAGAGACAAGGATTCCAGTGCAAGCAGTTTCACAGAGAGGTGACCCCAGGGAATACAAGTAGAGAAGTAATGGGATGGGCAAGAGAAGGAAACCAGTATGAAGGGCCCATTAACAAACATATTCCCAGTGTGGAGAGAGAGCCCAATCCCAGGGAACCCTGGAAGCCAGTGTAGCCTCAGGGTTAGCCCGGTCCCCATGGAGAGGGGGAGATGGGGTGTTTCTCTATCAATACTCCTGAATGCGTGTTGAGTTGTGGCTACTTCTGGGAACATTCATTCTCCAGCTCGTGCTAGATATAGGTTGAGTATATTAAAGTGGTTAGATCTAGACTCGGCTAGTGAGTCTCAGATGTTCCAGTAAGTAGCCTTGGGTTACTTAGAGGGTAAGTGTAGCACACCTTAGTGTCTGCTTTGGCAGGTGATGGAAGAGTTGAGAAGCCAAACGAAAGACAGCGAGCAACAGCCGAAAGGGTCTACTACTTTTAGGCTGGAAAGACAACAGTAGGAAGCCAGGTTCCTGGATCCTGGGGTTAGGATCATGGGTAGCAAGTGGAACCAAGAAGAGAGAGATGGTCTTAGAGGAGAAGAACAATGGAGAAGATGCAGCAACTGCCAGAGACACTGCCCAAGACAGAAGTAGGAGGAAAATACCTTCGCTCTTCTCTTCCTCCCTTTAGTTTCTCACCAGAGATCAAACCTAGCAGGGAGCCAGCCAACAGGGGAGATGGAAAGTGGAGTCTGCAAGGGCTGGTGCCCACCCCCTCACCCTCCACCTTCTAAAGCCCCTCACCTCCACCTATGTTACAGAGCAAAGCAGGTGAACAGCAAGGAAAAGATTTGAATGTAAACTGGCCTAGGATGGCACTGGAGGGTATGAATCAGTTTCCCTTACCACCTCCTCTCTGCACGCACTCCTACACTCGCAGGATGAAGAAAAGTTCTATATAAGGATCTATCAGTCCCCAGGGACCACAGACTCCTTGGAATGTGAGTGATCAGGCCTCCTTCCTAAGTGGTAACAAGGTAGTAACTCTAGTGTTCATGAACCACAGGATCCACTTGGGTTGACCCCAAACTCCTGAGTGGGGCAGAGGACCACATGGGATCTGGAGGAGGGCAGCTCTGATTCCCACTGTAGGGACTGGGGGCCTCAGATGTGCTGGGGGAACAGTACAAAGACTGCTGTGGTAAAGATGCAGGGTTACCACAAGTCCATCCATGGTTTGGCTGCATTTTCTAAACCATGTCCTGCTAAATAAATATAATAATTGAATACTGTATACTCTTCTGATAGATTCAAAATGTGTGCTGGCATATTACAGACTCTGAGAAGCCTTAAAACATCTCTCAAAACTTCCTTCAGTCTGGAATGCCACCCTTTCTCATTTTTCTCAATGTGGAGTACCTTTTACAATCTCAAGGGGAAAATATTCCATAGCACAAAGTTTAAGAAATACCAAAGAATCCACAGTAAGAAGAGTGTTTATACATGTCTAAGACAGGGACTTTATACAGTTTCTGGTAGGGTCGTGAACTAAAAAAAGTATAATAAGCAACTAAATATCAGAAAAACCACCAGAGTGCTGAGGCCAGCTTGCACTGGCTTGTGAGAACCAGTGTTAAATTTGCTAGAATTTTAAGAGCTGGTTGATAAAACAGCCATTATTAAAAATAAAATCATATGTGCTTATAATTAAATATGTTTTATTAAAAACAGAGGTAATAAATACTCAAGACTCATTACTGTGTAATTATTTTACCATTATCTGGCCCGGGGATGATTTACGTCCATTGTGTCAGTACGGTGGAAACGCTGTATAGTGGTGAGACATTGTGCCTCTCTCCCCAGCTTCCTGTTTGTGAAGTCCCATTGGCAGCTTAAAATCAGTCGGGAGTACTTATACTACAGGAATCAGAAAATGTTATAGTCCAAGGTTTGACTTATCATTTTATCATTTGTGTAGACTTACAAAAAAGATCAAATGTTAATTTAGATTAAACTTAAAAGCTGTTGTTCTATAGACAATGCTCTGTGAATAACACACACACACAAAATGAGGAAATATTATTCAAATATGCAAAAACTATAATCTGATTCAGCAAAGAAATCGCCAACATCACTGATGAATAAGTGCGGTTCTGACATGCACAGTACCAAAGCTGAAAGAGGTTTCAGTTTAATGGATGTAATCTGTACATGGGAAAGAAATCATTTAACAATAGATTACATATCAGAGAAATGATGATAAATTGATCGGGGAAAGAGAAGACTGGATGCAGCTCCATTTGTTAAATCATGGTTCAGTTGCAACCATCGCTTGGCTGCAGATAGAAGAGCTCAGCAAAAATCGACTAAAGCATTTCATGAGAATCAATTGGTTGGTTATATGGAATTTACAGTAAGGAGTAATATATATTTTATTATTATTTGTAAATTGTGTGCGGCACATCTTTACATCAGTAACATTTATAATAAACTTACACACATACATATTGAATGGTTCCTTTTTCCCCAGAGAGCTGGTTGTTAAACCTTTAACAGGACACCGCAGATGAAGTACAGTCATTTAAAGGTGATTTTGCCCCATAGATTATATTGTATTGAGACACTGAAGATGTCATCTGATACAGATACCTCTGGGCTTCCCAGTGGTGCAGGAGATGTAAGAGATGTGGGTTTGATCCCTGGGTCAGGAAGATCCCTGGATGAAGGCATGGAAACCCATTCCACTATTCATGCTTGACAAACTATGGGTCCACAGGGTTGCAAAGCACACGACTTAAGCAACTTAACATGCGTGCACAGATAACTACATGGGAGAGCACTGTCTCTCATCCAAAGAATCACACGCCAGTGCTTCTTTCAACTTAATCCATTAAGTATTTCTTGAACACCTATTGCGTGCTAGAGACGTTTCAGTAAATTATGAAGTCTTAGAATTTAAGAAACATTTGAGCTTAACTTTCTCATTTTTCAATTTGAGCTAAAACAGAATATAAAATTCATCATTTTAAAGTGTACAGTTCAGTGGGGTTTCTTTTAATATATTCACAATGTTATGCAACTGTCACTACTATATAGTTTCAAAACATTTTTATCATCCTCCCAAAAGAATCCACATGCAAAGCAGAAGACGCAGGAGACACGGGTTCTATCCCTGAACTGGGGAGGTCCCCTGGAGAAAAAAATGGCAACCCACTCCAGTATTCTTACCTGGAAAACCCCATGGACAGAGGAGCCTGGTGGGCTACAGTCCATGGGGTTGCAAAGAGTCCAACACAACTGGGCACGCACTCAACTCAACTCAACTCAAAGAAATCCTGTACCAATTAAGTAATTACTCCACATTTCTCCCTCCCCCAGCCCCTGTCAAACACTCATCTACCTTGTCTCTTCATTGATTTGCCAGCTCTAGACATCTCATGTAAATGAAAAATGAAATACTACAACACATGACTTTTTTTTTTTTCAGCTTTTTTTTTTTTTATTAGTTGGAGGCTAATTACTTCACAACATTGCAGTGGGTTTTGTCATACATTGATATAAATCAGCCATAGATTTACACGTATTCCCCATCCCTATCCCCCCTCCCACCTCCCTCACCACCCGATTCCTCTGGGTCTTCCCAGTGCACCAGGCCCAAGCACTTGTCTCATGCATCCCACCTGGGCTGGTGATCTGTTTCACCATAGATAGTATACATGTTGTTCTTTTGAAACATCCCACCCTCACATTCTCCCACAGAGTTCAAAAGTCTGTTCTGTATTTCTGTGTCTCTTTTTCTGTTTTGCATATAGGGTTATCGTTACCATCTTTCTAAATTCCATATATATGTGTTAGTATGCTGTAATGTTCTTTATCTTTCTGGCTTACTTCACTCTGTATAAGGGGCTCCAGTTTCATCCATCTCATTAGAACTGACTCAAATGAATTCTTTTTAACGGCTGAGTAATATTCCATGGTGTATATGTACCACAGCTTTCTTATCCATTCATCTGCTGATGGGCATCTAGGTTGCTTCCATGTCCTGGCTATTATAAACAGTGCTGCGATGAACATTGGGGTGCACGTGTCTCTTTCAGATCTGGTTTCCTCAGTGTGTATGCCCAGAAGTGGGATTGCTGGGTCATATGGCAGTTCTATTTCCAGTTTTTTAAGAAATCTCCACACTGTTCTCCATAGTGGCTGTACTAGTTTGCATTCCCACCAACAGTGTAAGAGGGTTCCCTTTTCTCCACACCCTCTCCAGCATTTATTGCTTGTAGACTTTTGGATAGCAGCCATCCTGACTGGCGTGTAATGGTACCTCATTGTGGTTTTGATTTGCATTTCTCTAATAATGAGTGATGTTGAGCATCTTTTCATGTGTTTGTTAGCCATCTGTATGTCTTCTTTGGAGAAATGTCTGTTTAGTTCTTTGGCCCATTTTTTGATTGGGTCATTTATTTTTCTGGAATTGAGCTGCAGGAGTTGCTTGTATATTTTTGAGATTAATCCTTTGTCTGTTTCTTCATTTGCTATTATTTTCTCCCAATCTGAGGGCTGTCTTTTCACCTTGCTTATCGTTTCCTTTGTAGTGCAAAAGCTTTTAAGTTTCATTAGGTCCCATTTGTTTAGTTTTGCTTTTATTTCCAATATTCTGGGAGGTGGGTCATAGAGGATCTTGCTGTGATTTATGTCGGAGAGTGTTTTGCCTATGTTCTCCTCTAGGAGTTTTATAGTTTCTGGTCTGACATTTAGATCTTTAATCCATTTTGAGTTTATTTTTGTGTATGGTGTTAGAAAGTGTTCTAGTTTCATTCTTTTACAAGTGGTTGACCAGTTTTCCCAGCACCACTTGTTAAAGAGGTTGTCTTTTTTCCATTGTATATCCTTGCCTCTTTTGTCAAAGATAAGGTGTCCATAGGTGCGTGGATTTATCTCTGGGCTTTCTATTCTGTTCCATTGATCTATATTTCTGTCTTTGTGCCAGTACCATACTGTCTTGATGACTGTGGCTTTGTAGTAGAGTCTGAAGTCAGGCAGGTTGATTCCTCCAGTTCCATTCTTCTTTCTCAAGATTACTTTGGCTATTCGAGGTTTTTTGTATTTCCATACAAATTGTGAAATTCTTTGATCTAGTTCTGTGAAAAATACCATTGGTAGCTTGATAGGGATTGCATTGAATCTATAGATTGCTTTGGGTAGAATAGCCATTTTGACAATATTGATTCTTCCAATCCATGAACACGGTATGTTTCTCCATCTGTTTGTGTCCTCTTTGATTTCTTTCATCAGTGTTTTATAGTTTTCTATGTATAGGTCTTTTGTTTCTTTAGGTAGATATACTCCTAAGTATTTTATTCTTTTTGTTGCAATGGTGAATGGTATTGTTTCCTTAATTTCTCTTTCTGTTTTTTCATTGTTAGTATATAGGAATGCAAGGGATTTCTGTGTGTTAATTTTATATCCTGCAACTTTACTATATTCGTTGATTAGCTCTAGTAATTTTCTGGTAGAGTCTTTAGGGTTTTCTATGTAGAGGATCATGTCATCTGCAAACAGTGAGAGTTTCACTTCTTCTTTCCCTATCTGGATTCCTAACACATGACTTTTGTCTCTGGTGTTTTTCACTAGCATGTTTTCAAGGTTCACCCAAGTCCTGTGACCTTTCTACAACTTTATTCCTTCTGATGGCTGAATATATCTGTGGGGTGGATAAACCACATTTTAAAATTCATTTTTATTCACTCATCAGTTGATGTACATTGAGTTTCAACTTTTTTGCCTATTGTGAAGAACGTTGCTAAAGATATTCATGTACAAGTTTTTGTTTGAACATGTTTTCAGTTCTCTTAGTTATGGAATTGCTAGGGAATACGGTAATTTGGTTTAACTTTTTAAGGAACTATTGGACTATTTTCCACCTCAGCTCACCATTTTACATTCTCACCAGTCATGTATGAAGCAAACGCTTCAATTTGAAATGGAGGATTCTGCAACCCAGGAAGATTAAGTGACTTGCATAAAGTCCTGAGAGAACCAGAACTACAAACAAATCACCTGTGTACACTTGGTGCTCCTTTTACCAAAGACCCGCTCAAAGGCCACTGCAAGATGCTCTTTCTTCTGTATAACTTAGGACAGGAAACTAGTCATTGTAGGAAAAAACTTTTCAATATTGATGAAAACAAAAAGGATAAGTTTTCAGGTAAGCTGAGCTCACCATAAAATTAAATTAATCAGAATCCCCACCTTGTTTCTCTTACTAACACCTGCCCCCTCGCTTCATCCTCACTGACCCAACTTCTCAAAGTTCTGCTCCATAAATGTCAACTCTCCAATAACACATGAATAACTTTCCAATAACACTCAGGATTAACACCCCAAACAGTAAGATCACTGTTAGCACCCACATTTAAGGTACTTTTCTGAGAGCTATGCCCTAAGTCTTTATCCTTCTTTTAGTCCTTGTTTTGTCATTCTTTTCCCAGGCTCTTATGAAAGCAGCTTCTCAGGTTTCAGGGCTTTCTCAGTGCTGATATCTATATCCTATCAGTCCCCAGACAACTACTCAAACAAAGACTAGTCACATGGTTCTCCAGTTGTAAATAACACCAAGCATTTCTCAGGGTTCAAACCCTTCCTGACTTAGGCTCCTCCTCCCTTTCCAGTTAATATCTACACTCAGTCATTCAGTTAGTGCTCAAGCCAGACCAAAAGAACTGAGATCTCTCAACATGTCCAGCATCTTCATGCTTTCAAGATTTTTTAAAAATCATAGTTAATCCAAAAAAAAGTGTCAGTTCTGGTATTCAAATTAACACATTTCCTGCTTTCAAACTCACAGCTCCCATTGTAGGTGAAACTCTCATTAAGCAGATTATAACAATAGAAGCTGATAAAGAAAATAATAGATTTGCAAAGTGCAGAAGTAGAGCAAAATGGGAAATTATTAACTCTCTCTAGGAGTAGTGCATTAAAAGCTTTACAGAGGATGTGATAAAAGCTTTGAAGGATGAAGAGAAGTCTACGGAGTAAGCATGGAGGGAAAACAGTCCAGGCAGAAGGAAACAGCCATTGAAAAGGCAGAGTGGCAAAAACAGAAAGACATGTGAGAGCAGTTCTGGACAGCTGGGTGGAAAGAGACAGTCTGGAGAATAACAGGAATTGGTCCTGGTCCATGGGTGTGGGATAAAGGCCTTGCGTGCTAACTGAAGAGTGTGCACTTAGCTTTAGGCAGAGGACGTGTAGTTGGTGTTTAGCTAGCTAACTTGGGGATCACTTTAGAAGTGGGTTTGAAGGGCCCCAAAGAAAGGAGGCAAGAAGATTCATACCACAGTTCAAGTAAGAGATGTTAGGTTAGGTTAGGTTAGTGAAGTCACTCAGTCATGTCCGACTCTTCGTGACCCAATGGACTGTAGCCTACCAGGCTCCTCCATCCATGGGATTTCCCAGGCAAGAGTACTGGAGTGGGTTGCCATTTCCTTCTCCAGAGGATCTTCCTGACCCAAGGATCCAACCCAGGTCTCCCACATTGTAGGCAGATGCTTTACCATCTGAGCCACCAGGGAAGTCCTAAGTAAGAGATAATGATGGGCTAACTAAGGCAGTGGGAGATATACCACCACTTCTCCACCTGACAAGCTCCCGGGGGAATGAACCACTGCCTCTCCTGTTACCCAAGTTTTGCACAGACCTCTCCCACAACACTCCCCTCATGGAAGGAGTTCTCTGTAATGCATCATCTTCATTCCACCTCCAAACCACAGCTCTGAGAAGGCAGCACCCAGACACCCTGTATCCCCAGCATTCACTATCCTCTCACTTCCTACAGTGCTTCTCAAACTTTCATTAGGGTGCAGAATTGGGTCAGTAGATTCTTGCGTGGAGGTGAGAATTTGCATATCTAGCGAGCTCCCAGCTGCGTGCCAGCAAGGGCTTAGCACGCAGACTTGTTGACTGAACAAGAACTGTTCCTGGAACCCAGGCTTACAGAGCACATCCCTGCACTGCTTCCTGGCCTTCAAAAAAGGGCTTCATGCCACATGCCACTGGGTCCTCAGACAAGGGGAGAAATATTCTGGTGAAAATTCTCTCTAACCAAACCCCTTATCTTTATTAGAAATGCACTCCATTGTTGAGTCAGAATGGCGGGCAAGCCCAGATCCTTTGGATGGACACAAGTAACAGGGGAAAGAACCGATCGGCCCTCCATATACTAATGAACATCCTTGGTCGGCAGAGGGCTCTTGAATAATTGATGAAGGGGACTGTTCGGTGTTTTCTGCGGCTCTGGCTGACATTGCTCATTATGGGCGATGATTCACTCTCCTCTACGGAACAAATTGTTCCAAGGTCTCACTCCATTTCCCTTGTCTTTTTTAAAAAAATATAAAGCATGCACCTGTGGAATCCAAATGCATGCAATTGTGTCCAGAATAGAAATAAAAGAATTAATTCATGTCCTACAGCCCATAATAGAAGAGCCTCAGAGGACTCTGCCAGGGAGCTGAACTTTAGGAAAGACTTCTTTTCTCAGAGAAGAGGAAAGATATAGATGTGTCAAATTTCTGCTGGCTGCAAAGATTTCAAGAGCAGCATGAATTGAAATGAGACCATTTTCCCCAAGAACTCTTGTTATTTACTAGGTTTGACAAGGGGACAATTGGTATTCAAATTGTATGTCTATATTTTAGATCGTGCATCTGGAAGCTAATTCAGCGTGTCCAGTTCCTATTAGCCGAGTGTCTCTTAATGCTTAGGGTTGCCTTGTAAATTGGGACAGGGAACAGTTCAGTATTGCTCTCAAAGTCTGATGGTTTACCAAGCACATATCAAGGTGCTATGTCTCCCCTATATCCCTTCCCTGCCCCCCAAGTTTGGAAATTTCTGTTTTATCTTTCCAATTTATCATTTTGATGAAAATATGCCAATCTGTTTTGTAAAATTAAGTAAAACCAACAATTTCACCAGACACACTTCTGTGGTGGTCCACATGTGTGCGATTCAGCCCTGGTGAAACCCTTAACCAGAGAAGAAGGTAACAGTCTGGTACCCTGGGGTACAGGGTCTCTTCTTTATACAACCAGAGAGACTTCAAAACTGAGAGGGTCAGGCGGTTCAGCAAAGCCTGACTGTGCTGTGGTCCAAGCATAAGCCCTGGAAAACATCATCCACCCCTTTCTCATCCCAAATCCTGCTCAAATGTGCAGATGTTAATACGGCTCGACCCAGTCCCCAGAGTGTAATCTGAATTGGGTTGGGCTCAAAAACTGAACCCAGCTGCGGCTCTCTCCTGATTTTCTCGGCCTTGAACTGACCTGGGCTCTGGGACACTGTACAAGAGACAGATGTCCCTGCCAAACTGGAACAAACCAACCCCAAGAATCCCAGAGACCCAGAATGACCAACACTTGGTGGAGCTGGATCTCCAGAAAAAAAAAAAAAAAGCAGGCTTCTTTACTTTGGTTCTGGCCACATTCTTAGGATATAATGAGTCAGTGGCCCTTTGAGGGTAGAAGATCTTTGCTTTAGAATCTTTGTCCCACTACTTTCCTATGAGATTTACAGTAGTTGACTAGATGTAGAAGCTAGAAACATAGTGGAAAGGCAGAGATCCTCAGTCTATTATCTCTCATTCTTTGGCCTCTGCATCATTTAATGTCTATTGCTGAAATTTGGACTGGCTGGAAGGCTCTGTGAAGTTCATTTGGAAGAAGCAGTGTCTGCACAGCATTCCTTTGCCTTATGACTGATTCTAAAGCAACTGAGGATGTTGGTCCAGATTCTCACACCCTCTGTTTATCTGGGGAGCTCCTGCATTCAGCCTCCAGGGCATCTGCTTGGACATTGCAGGCCTCATCCCTAGCCTAGCCGCTGGCTTCTATTTTCTTTTTGATGAGATCTTAAGGGGTGGTCTGCTCTTCCTTCATTCCCACCTCCATTATGGTTTTCAAGCCCAGGTTCCCTTTAACACCTGGAGGTATACTGTGTACCACAGAGATGTCATGGACAAGAACAAGATGAGAGCACATTCTGGGGAAGGATGTCGTGCCAGACAATGCTGCCGGTTGCTCCTCTGCAGTCCCCTCTCTGCAGCAAGGTCTGCTGCTGCTAGGAGCCTTCCTCAGACTGAGCACTTCTGTGGACTTAGAAAAGTGGATTCCAGATGCCAGTGTTGGGGTAGAACCTACAACCTACAGGTCAGGAAGTCACCATCTACCTGATACTTGACTCCCACTTTCTCTATCCTTCCCTACAGCCATGTAGGAGGTTCCTGAATAGCTTGTATTAGACTGGATATTCTGAGAAGCGAATGTCAAGCAAGGATTAAAGCCATAAGGATTTTATTAGTGGAGGTGCCTGAATGAAAAAAATATAACGAGAACCAGAGAAAGCTAGAAGAGTACCATCAAAATGCAGCTCTGACCTTAAATAACGGACAGAAGGAACAGATTGGGCGAAAGCATCCTAGACTGCCATGCAATTCAAGGAAGTTTCAGCAAAACCTTTGGGAGGTTCTTGGCCCCACAGGCAGCTGGCAAAGTAGTCCCATATTTCCCTGGACTGCTTTAGCACCCCTACCACAGGTGGTCACTGGCAGGGGGCAGCCCACGGGAGTGCAGACACAATGGTGATGTTTGTTCTTCCCACCAGGTCTCTGTGAGCTCAGCAATTTAAACTACCTTGTCTCAGCCTAGAACACCCACAGAACAGGAGAGAAAGGACAGCCAGACATCTGAGTGGAGCCAGGCCAGAGCAGAAAGAAGCCACACCTGGAAAGCGGGAAGCTGCAGAAACTCAAACCTGCCTCCTATGGGCACCTGGGACAGCCATTTGACCAGTGATCAAGATCCAGGGATCATAAGGATCCAGCTAGTCCTGGTTGAAAGGAGAGGGCTATGTGCTGTGTCTATAGCATTTTATTTTAACCTAAAAGTTTAGCTCTATTGATATTAAAAACCCAATCAATATAAGCACTCAGAAATTCTTCCCCGACAGTAAGGAGGTCAAACCAGTCAATCATCTACTTCTGCTTCATTGACTACACTAAAACCTTTGACTGTGTGGATCACAACAAACTGTGGAAAATTCCTTGAGAGATAGGAATACCAGACCACCTTACCTGCCTCCTGAGAAATGTATATGCAGGTCAAAAAGCAACAATTAGAACTAGATATAGAACAAAGGGCTGGTTCCAAATTGGGAAAGGAGTATGTCAAGGCTGCATATTGTCACCCTGATTATTTAACTTATATGCAGAGTACATCATGAGAAATGCCAGGCTGGATGAAGCACAAGCTAGAATTGAGATTGCAGGGAGAAACATCAATAAACTCTAATATGCAGATGATACCACCTTCATGGCAGAAAGTGAAGAGGAACTAAAGAGCCTCTTGATGGAGGAGAAACGGGAGAGTGAAAAAGTTAGCTTAAAACTCAACATTCAAAAAACTAAGATCATGACATCACTTCATGGCAAATAGATGGGGAAACAATGGAAACAGTGACAGACTTTATTTTCTTGGGCCTTAAAATCACTGCAGATGGTGGCTGCAGCCACGAAATTAAAAGACACTTGCTCTTTGGAAGTAAAGCTATGACAAACCTAGACAGCATATTAAAAAGCAGAGACATTACTTTGCTGACAAAGTCTGTCTAGTCAAAGCTATGGTTTTTCCAGTAGTCATGTATGGATGTGACAGTTGGACCATAAAGAAGGCTGAGCACTGAAGAATTGATTCTTTTGAACTGTGGTGTTGGAGAAGACTCTTGAGAGTCCCTTGGACTACAAGGAGATCAAACCAGTTAATCCTAAAGGAAATCAGTCCTGAATCTTCACTGGAAGGACTGATGTTGAAGCTGAAACTCCAATACTTTGGCCACCTGATGCAAAGAATTGACTGATTAGAAAAGACCCTGATGCTGGGAAAGATTGAAGGCAGGAGGAGAAGGGGATGACAGAGGATGAGATGGTTGGATGGCATCACCAACTCAATGGCTATGATTCTGAGGAAACTCCAGGAGATAGTGAAGGCCAGGGTAGCCTGGCGTACTGCAGTCCATTGGATCACAAAATCAGACATGAGTTAGTGACTGAACAGCAACAACATTCTTCCCTGAAATCTATTCCCAATTTTAACTAACTCCAAGTAATACATTTAAATAAATGTTGATCAAAATTTAGGGAGGTGGGTTCCCACTAGGAACAGATGACTTGAAGTGCCCACTGGTTCAAGGTCCCATTGTTTCCCTTTTTATTGGTAAAAAGAGGAACAGTAATAAGATAGTTGGAAATGACTGTTTTGGAAAGCCCCAAGGAAATGACCTAAAAACACCATATGAATGGTATAAAGTGTCCTAGAAGTTCTCGGTGACAACGTGCAGCATCACGGCCACCAAACTCCTCAGTTTATCTGGGGAGTGCCTGCATTCAGCCCTGGGGCCTCTGCTTGGATAGTACAGGCCTTCATCTCTACCCTCTGGCATCTAACTTCTTTATGGTGAGACTAGGGTGTTGCCATGGAAAACACGCCCAGCTGGTGGATCAAAGTCAGGCTGCTTTGAGGTTTGAGTCCGGCTAGTACATATGACCTTACGGCCAGGCTTTGTTGTGGACATATTCTGAGATTCACAACACATACACACACACACGCACACACAGGTCAAGAAGAGAGAAATCAAATGGGGGAACGCTGTACAATAATATTCCATGATTTTTTTCCCCACCCAATTCTCATTTTGGAAAATGTGAGATCTGAAATTTAGAAATATTTAAGAATCATAGAATCTTCTGCTTCTCTTACCTCCTATGTGCAGTGTGTCCTTCTTTACACTGAGCAACTAGGGGAAGAAAATAAGAAAGAGGAGTTTTAAAGAAGGAAAACCGTTCTATTCCAGTAATGGATCAAAGATCTGTACAAGGTCATAGAACATAGATTTATAAGAAAACAATGATTTTTAAATAGTGTCTTTTGCAACAACATGGATAAAGTTCAAAAATATTAAGTTGAGCAAAAGAAGCCCCAAAGAAACAAAAGAATATTCTCTATAGCTTCATTTACATGAAGTTATAAACTAATTTTTGGCAATAAAAGCCAGAATTATGGTTTTTCTAGGGAAAGGAGAGTAATAGATTAACTGGAAGGGACTAGAGGGAATCTTCTGGATTAAAGAAAAGTTCTGCATTTTGATTTGGATGGTGGTTACACTGTTGAATACATTCAGCAGTGAGCTAAGTCTGGTTCTCCCTGGTGGATTTCCCTGGTGGCTCAGATGGTAAAGAATTTGCCTGCAATGTTGGAGACCCGTGTCGATCCCTGAGTCAGGAATATTCCCTCGAGAAGGAAACAGCAACCCACTCCAGTATTCTTACCTGGAGAATTCCATGGGCAGAGGACCCTGGCAGTACATGGGGTCTCAAAGAGTCAGACACGACTGAGCT
This sequence comes from Cervus elaphus, assembly GCF_910594005.1. Taxonomy (NCBI): domain Eukaryota; kingdom Metazoa; phylum Chordata; class Mammalia; order Artiodactyla; family Cervidae; genus Cervus; species Cervus elaphus. Next base: position 12,387,505 of record NC_057839.1, on the reverse strand, counting down.
ACTAACCCACACACAAGTCTGATTCTCACACTCCTGAGAGACAAGTCTTAAATAATCAGGATGATTTTGAGAGCTGGTTGTTAAACCATTGCTAGCTTGAAATCAGTCATGATGGAATTATGTAAACCAGGAAAACCAACAAATCTTACAAATCGGGCTTTGACTTTTTTTCTAGAGAGCCAGTTTACCAGCATATCTCTGAATACATTTGTCAAACTTCATCAACACTAGATTCAGGAAGTTTCCTGTAGTTCTAGCAGTGATAAAGGTGGAGGATAAAATAGTGTCTTCAATTACTGATCTAGCTCGGTGATTCATCCTTGACTTCTTGCCCTCATATGTCTTTGCAAGTCCTCATGAGTTCTGTTTTCTAAAACTGAGGGTCACCATAATTATAGCAAATAGTTGATTTGGCATTTGGTACTCTTGAAGCTTATGCGCTTATTCAGTTCACATATCACCACTTTCAATATATTTATCCTGTCTCACCTCAGCTCATAAAATGCACATACACATGTACAGCATATCGATGCACCCCACTTTTTAAAACATTTAATGTGTAAAAATCTCAACATGAAAAACAGAGCAAATATTATATAGCTGAATATTAACTTAGTTCACAAAGTGTTCTCATTAATTGGGTAAATCCCCCATGGTTTTCATGTCTTATTTTCCTTATCTTTTGTTTTGTGGGGGATTTTTTTAACCATAGAAAGGGCATGATTATTGTGCTGAATTCAAAGAGTACAAAAAGTTGAAAGAAGATGCTTCTTCCCACACTCCATCCTAATTGCCACTCTCTAAAAGTAGTCATGGTTAAATGTTAGGACTTAACTGTCCAATTTAGTCAAGTCAAAGCTATGGTTTTTCCAGTAGTCATGAATGGATATGAGAGTTGGACCATAAAGAAAGCTGAGCGCCAAAGAATCGATGCTTTTGAAATGTGGTGTTGGAGAAGACTCTTGAGAGTCCCTTGGATGCAACGAGATCAAACTAGTCCATCCTAAAGGAAATCAGTTCTGAATATTCATTGGAAGGACTGATGCTGAAGCTGAAACTCCAATACTTTGGCCACCTGATGCGAAGAACTGACTCATTAGAAAAGACCCCGATGCTAGGAAAGATTGAAGGCAGGAGGAGAAGGGGACAACAGAGGATAAGATAGTTGGATGACATCACCAACTCAGTGGATATGAGTTTGAGTAAGCTCTGGGAGTTGGTGAAGGACAGGGAAGCCTGGCATGCTTCAGTCCATGGGGTCACAAAGAATCAGATACAACTGAGTGACTGAACTGAACTGAACTGAACTATCCAGTATTTTTCTATACCTACATTATACACAAATCAAAATTTGTAAATATATATACACAAATACTTTTTAAGATCAGAAAATGGGATTATCCATAATGTCACTCAGCGTGGTCTATTTACTAATATTCCATGGTCTGTTTTCCATCTCACTGTTTCAGATTAGCTCTACCTCATGCTTTGTAAAAGCTTCATAAGGTATGTATCCTATTGCTAAGCATTTAGGCTTTTTCCAAACTGCAAACATTACAAGATGCTACAGTGAACATCCTTGTATTAGACTGACTCATTTAAATTGCTGTTTTTGTATATCAAAATTGTTGATCACAGTAATTTCAGATGATTCACGTTATACATTTATATTTTTATAAGATTCACTTCTTGAAGCGGGATTGATGAGTCAGAGTATATGTGCATTTTAAAATTTTGCAGCTACTACCACACTGCTCACCTAAAAGGTTATGCCAATTTATATGCTCATTTTCTCATGCCCTTGACAACAATAAAAGTTTTTAATCTTTTTCGTTTTTGCTAGAAAATTACACCTCAGTATTTTGATTTGCTTTTCTTCCATGATTATTGAGGAGGCTGAATGTCTTTTTGTAGGCATCTTGCTCCCACAGTATTTAAATATCATTTGATTCTCCTACAACTCTCCAGACACACTTCTATTTTAAAAAAAGAAAATCAAACCTGTTTTTAAAAGAATTTAAAAACATGTGCCTCATTAAAATAACCTCTTTTAGGAAGCCAGAATGGATTATTTTTCTGCCTTCAATTTTCCATTTGTTTCTGTTACGGACACACAAACACGCATTGTTTTAACTCAGAGTGGACTGCCTTGACCTCAGCCTTTGTTTTCTGAATCTGAATCGCTTGGAAAGTCCAATGGGCTTTGGCTCTGAGAAGCAGACTGTAGGCTCTCAACAAGGTGGGGTTGGCTCTGTAGCCATGTGGCCTGCCAGCCAGCAGGGGGCCTCTACAGCTCTGAAAGACCTCCTGGCCAGAGCTCCATTTTCTCACTCCTAAATAAGCTTCATCTCTCTACAATGCTAGGCAATCTCTGGCTTCTGCTTAGGCAGACTAATTTACTGAATTAAAGTCGTTTGGCTTCCACCATGGCAATTAGTATGCAAATTACCGGTATATTACCTGCCGAGTCATAAATTACATTGACAAACTTAATATTCACAGATACTGCTTACCAGTGTGGGTAATTTTTCTATTTTTCAGTAGTTATAGACCAAGGCGATTCACCACCTTATTGAACCATTACACATTAAATCAACAGTTGAAAAATTAAGCATTTTTCAAAGCATTTTGTTATGCATTTATTTCTTTCATCAAGCGGTAAAGTGGAACATTAAATATGCAGTGTCTAAGAGTACTAAATGGCTGGTGAATACATTTAAGCCTAAAACCGTTCTTTTTAACTTTAAAAAAAGAGACACAACAAAGGAAAATCTATACCATAATACAACCTACTGACTCTTCTTCACCATCTTTAGAAGCAAATATTTCCCAGTTCAGGGTCCTGTAATTGTAAAGAACCATTAATCCTCAGTATGTGGTTCAAGCTAATGCTGCTCACAACCGGAAAAGGGCTGGTCACTAGGATTCAAGCTTTATAAATTGTCACCAAGGTATTTAGCTACGGCATAGCATCAGAACTTTGGTCATTAACTCATTAAATTTATTATGTTCACTTTTCTTTTTTTTCCTCCTGAGTAAATAAGGTATTGAGCCTTAAGACTGGGAAAGGGTTAGAGTGAGTCCAAGAAGGGGTGTTCAGGTCAAGTCCAAGCATGCCAGAGCAGTCCCTCCTTCGTTCAGCTAGGAAACAAACTGAGCCTGCATTCTGTGCCAGGTCAGTGGGATGAATCCTTCAAGGGATTTAAGGATTGTTACGGTCAAAGTCCCTTAGCTCTGTACCTGCTGCTGGAACACCACTAGTCACAGAAGGGTCATGGGGACCCTCCTTGCAGCAAACTCCTTCCCCCAATTCCTCTCTGCACCAACAGAGGAAAACTACTTTTCCTTTAAGACTCTAACCTTGCTACTAAGGCAAAGGACATACATGGTATGAATCAATTAAGCAAAGAAATCTAAAAAAGGCTACTAGGGTTGCCTAGCAGGAATATACCGAGAGAGCCATTCACAAGGTGTGTGAATTATCCCAAATTGTGAATAAATCATGTGGCTGATATTTTATATTTTGTGCTTAATTTTTAAAAGAATTTGGTTTGCACATAGAATGTTTTCTTTTAAATCAAATGAAAATGTCCCCTATGGAGATGGTGTGATGAGTACTCTTAGATGTCAACTTGACTGGGTCACAGGGTACTCGGGTAGCTGGTTAGACATTATTTCTGGGTGTGTTGGTGAGGGGATTTTCAGAAGAGATTAGTGACTTAATTGGTAGGCTGAGTAAAGCAGAAGGCCCTGCCCACTGTGGATGACATCATCCAGTCCATTGAGAACATAAATAGACCAACAGGAAGAGGAAGAGGAATTCACTCTCTGCCTTACTGCTGAGCTGGGGCATCAATCTTCTGACTGGAACATCCCTGGTTCTCAGGATTTTAGACCCAGACTGAAACCTCCTCCATCCACTTTACAGTTCTCAAGCCTTCAAACCACAATATTAGCTCTGCTGGGTCTCCAGCCTACAACTGGAAATAAGTGGGAAAGACCCTCCTGTGTGAGACTGGAGAAGTGAGGAGAATGATATAAGCAAAATAAAGATACAAATACATACATTTAACAATTTCCTTTGTCACAATCAGTCAAAAACTACAGAGCATGGGAAGAGATATAAAAAGGACAGGCTTACACCAACCGCAAATCTTAGCATCCCTGCGCAGAGCCTGGAGGCTGAGGGCATTTGTGCGGTCACCACATCAAATCCCACCATCAGCCTGGTTTGTGGCCTGACTTTACCTGAAGGTGAGAGGTAGGGAACCACCTTCTTTCCTTAGAGGAAAGAAATATCTTTGCTGCCTACACTGGCTGCTAAGATTTTGTCTCAGGTTTTGGGGTCATTATTAATGCTGTAACTTCTACTTCAAGGGAAATCAGACTCCAGTTTTTCAGGAGGTTAGGTCTGTTGACAAGAGCCCTGAGAGTGACTGCAGGCCCTGCCAGTTCTAAGGAGAACTGAGAAGCTGCTGAGTTCCAGGATGGAGTTCTGTTCTCCTTGCTCACTCTCAGCTGGCAGTACAATCCCAGCTTCACAAGGAGGCGGTTCCAGGGGCTAGAAGTAACCCCAAGAGACAGTGACCCAGACTGCTGGAAGGAGGCAGTGATTCAAAAGAGACAAACAGTTAATACCGGTTTGTAAATAACAGGGAAAAAAAATTCCCATTTCTCTATCTTTATATGTAGACTAAGCACAAATTTTAAACATTTAAGAGAAATAAATGAAGTATATATGTTTTAAATATATATATATACACATATATGCGTGTGTGTGTATGTGTATACATACACAGATTTTCCCAGTATTTTGTGGAGACAAATTAATTTTATCATCTAGGAGTTTCTGCCCCTCAGTCTTGGCCTTGCTTGCTCGCTGTGTCATTGATGGGAGGGCATATTTTCACTTTCTCTGCTTGATACAGGAGTTAGATTACAGTCACGTGGTTCTAGAACTGTGGAAGCAGCGGATTTGTATTTTTAGAGGCAACTGGCAAAGTATATATGGAAAGAGGTCAAAAGTGATAGGGGCAAGACATAGGCAACTTGCAGTCACTGCCTTTCCTGGTATCATCTTACTTTGCAAGCGTTAACCATGTGAGCATTTCTTGTCTCTCTTTAGACACAGGGAAACAAGGCAGGCAGTGATCAAGCAACTGGCTTGAGTCAGCCCAGCAAGTTACTACCAGTGGTTGAGTTTTCAGCCCTCCTAACTTCAACTCCATCCTCCTGCCTTGACCTATAGCCATTTTCCTCTTTAATTGAAAGCACGTCATTCGGGCTTAGGGAAGTGAACCTTCTGTATCCAAAGTTCATTTCCCAAAAGTAGCATAGTCATTCACTACAAGTTTTTATGAGAGCAAAGTACACTTTCAAACATCCAAAGAAAAGATACTGGAACTTCCTGTTCCTTGTCCAACAGCAATTATTGCTGTCTATTCCTAAGTGAATGAGGGCAGATCTCCAGAAATGAAGAGGGATACAACCCAGGTGTCCCATTCATTTGGTGCCAGATACTTCATTAGATAGGCCAGAATAAGTCACAGTAAGGAAGCTTTGTGTATTCAGCCAAGGGAATAGACCTTTAAGTAAGTTATAATACAGACATATATACAGATATACAAACATACATCATATATACACATATATATAGTATATATATAACATATACATGTTAGATTAGATTAGATAAAATTAAGCAATAGGAAGATAGCCTTGAAAGTCAGGCCATTCATTGTTTTGAGACAAAATTGTTCAAATTCTTCTATCTTCCTCTCAGCCTATCAACAACTGAACTCTGTGAACTTAGCTCAGAGAGAAAATGACTGCTATGCGGAGGAGATAATACCACCTACCATTATAGCTTAGCTGGAGCTACAAAGAACTAAGTCATAATGTTGGGGAAATCAAAGGAATGCTAGCTCCTTTCCTGTCTTAGAAAAATTGGAAAAGGAGCAGAGGAGAATTGAGAGAAGTCAGAGGGAGTAAACAGTAAGATCTGTTCCTGACTTCTCCTCTATGAGCCTTGAACTGCAGAAGCAGAGGTGTTAAATACATTGAGGGAGCACCAAGGGCAAAGTTATCATTGCTTAGTTCCCATGTTGGATTCTGGGAGGAGAGGTCAAAATGCATGATCACACAGTGCATGGTGCAAAGTCACTTCAGTCAAGTCCAACTCTTTGTAACCCTATGGACTGCAGCCTGCTCCTCTGTCCATAGGTTTCTCCAGGCAAGAATATTGGAGTGGGTTACCATGTCCTCCTCCAGGGGATCTTCCCAACCCAGGGATTGAACCCATGTCTCCTGCAGTTCCTGCATCACAGGCAGATTCTTTACCCATGAGCCACCAGGGAAGCCTCATAGTCCCACAGACAGAAGTGTCTAATTGGCACTCAAGAGCTAACCCCAGCTCCTGCATGGGATGAACATTTAATGGAGCGCAAGCTATGAGGCCAGAAGGGTGGGACAAACTGACCTAGATGCAGAGGATGGGATGAACCATCAGTTCAGGGTATTGGATAGAGAAGTCACAGAAACCCTAGAGTTTGTCTCCTGTGAGAGCTGAAAAAAAGTTGTGTCATCCAAAGAGATGGCTTATCTTTCTTAGGAACACATACAAACCAAAAGAATGGTCATATATATAGCAAATTTGGAGGCTACCAGAGCACCCAGAAAGCCAAGTGTTCCCAGGCCATCACATTAGAGGCCAATCAAGAAGGAGACAATGTAAACAGAGAACCATTATCAGGCCAGTCATTGCATCTTTGCACAGGCTGTCATGACATATAAGTTCCCCTCCCACTTGAATGTCACCTTGGGGGAAGAATCAAGAAAAGGTGAAAGCAACCTTTAGACACTGATGGTTTTTATTCCAATGACATTATTTCCTAGAGGAACAATTTAAATTTTCATATCCGACTCAAGTTAGTATAAGGTTTTGGCATTTAATTAACCAAAAAACTGAAGCAGTCCTATCCTCTCCATTCAGCAGAGTTTTACTGTATGCTAAAGTTTGCAAATATCTAGTATACTATGAGTTCTATCTCCTAATCTATTGTTTTCCCAGGATACTAATACATCCTATATTATTTTCATTTCACATCAGAAGGGTGGGTACATACCTTGAAACACCAGTTTTTAAAAGCCGATCCAAAATTGAGAAGTTATGATGTTAAGCTCTACTGATAGGACCAAATGCATCTCAATAGCGCAGAAGTAATAAAATGCAGATCATGGAGTGGAAGACCCTAAAAATCACTTGCCTATCATTTTACTTCTGTCTGCTTTGTAAAACGGGCTTCCTGATGGCTTAGTGGTGAAGAATCCACCCACAATGCAGAGACACAGGAGTCTTGGGTTCCATCCTGGGTTGGGAAGATCTCCTGGAGGAGGAAATGGCAACCCACTCCAGTATTCTTGCTGGGAAAATCCTATGGACAGGGAGGCCTACAGTCCACAGGGTCACAGTTAGACATGACTGAGCATGCACGCATGTGCCTTTGTAAAATAAAATTATACTCAGTCTGAAAAAGATTCAACAAATACGGTAAGGTGTCATGCGTGCATGCTCGGTTGCTTCAGTTGTGTGACTCTTTGCAATCCTGTGGACTGTAGCCCACCAGGCTACTCTGTCCATGGGATTGTCTAGGCAAGAATACTAGAGTGGGTTGCCATGCCCTCCTCCAGGGGATCTTCCTGACCCAGGGATCAAACCTGTGTCTCCTGTGGCTCCTGCACCGCAGGTGGATTCTTTACCACCGAGCCACTGGGGAAACCCAAGGTGTCATGCTGCTGCTGCTGAGTCACTTCAGTCGTGTCCAACTCTGTGCGACCCCATAGTCATAAATATGTTCAAATCTACTTGCCAAGGAAAAATGCCTTCCAAGATATGAAAAGAATCTGTACACCCAACCATAGTCACATTTCTTTTTAAAAATAGGAAAACTACATGTGGTCACATGTAGAACAATTGTTCAAAGAGGAGAAGACTGATGCTGTAAATTAGAAAGTGGTGACCTTGATATCAGTCCTAAACCAGAGGCTAGAATGGAGAGTTAGGACTGGACCATACTTCCTTACCACAGAAAATGGTGATCAGTTAAAAATAACATGGATTCACAATGAACAAATCTTGCCAGACTACTCCTTGTTGCTCTCTCTGTCACTAAGTCATGGCCGACTCTGCAACCCCATGGACTGGTGCATGTCAGGCTCCTCTATCCTTTACTATCTTCTGGAGTTTGCTCAAATTCATGTTCATTGAGTCTGTGATGCTATCTAACTATCTTATCCTCTGCTGCCCCCTTCTCCTTTTGCCTTTAATCTTTCCCAGCATCAGGGTCTTTTCCAATGAGTCATTTGCCACGTCTTCTTAATCTCTCTTGCTTCTGTTAGGTCCTTACTGTTTCTGTCCTTTATCATGCCCATCTTTGTATGAAATGTTCCCTGATATCTTCAGTTTTCTTGAAGAGATCTCAGGTCTTTCCCATTCTACTGTTTTCCTCTATTTCTTTGATTGTTCATTTAAGAAGGCCTTCTTGGGGCTTCCCTAGTGGTCCAGTGGTTAAGACTTCACCTTCCAATGCAAGGAGTGTGGGTTTGATCCCTCATCAGGGAGCTGAGATCCCACATGTCTCATGGCCCCAAAACCAAAACATAAAACAGAAACAATATTGTAACAAATTCAATAAAGACTTGGGGGCGGGGGGGCGGGGAAGGCCTTCTTAGTTCTCCTTGCTGTTCTCTGAAATTCTGCATTCAGTTGGGTATATCTTTCCCCTTCTCCCTTGGCTTTCACCTTTCTTCCTTCCTCAGCTATTTGTGAAGTCTCCTCAGACAACCACTTTGTCTTCTTGCATTTCTTTTTCTTTAGAATGGTTTTAGTCACTGCCTCCTGTACAATGTTATGAAACTTCACCCACAGTTCTTCAGGTACTCTGTCTACCAGATCCAATCCCTTGAATCTATTCATCACCTCCACTGTATAATCATAAGGATTTGACTTAGGTCATAGCTGAATAGCCTAGCAGTTTTCTCTTCTTTCAATTTAAGCCTGAATTTTGCAATAAGAAACTGATGACCTGAGCCACAGTCAGCTCCAGGTCTTGTTTTTGCCGACTATAAAGAGCTTCTCCATCTTTGGCTACAAAGAATACAATCAATTTGATCTCAGTATTGACCATCTGGTTATGTCCATGTGTAGAGTTGTCTCTTGGAGGATTTTTATTGTGACCAGCGTGTTCTCTTGACAAAACTCTGTTATCCTTTGCCTTGCTTTCATTTTGTACTCCAAGGCCAGACGCTTGTTACTCCAGGTATCTCTTGACTTCCTACTTTTGCATTCCAATCCCCTATAATGAAAAGGACATCTTTTTTTGGTGCTAGTTCTAGAAGGTCTTTTAGTCTTCACAGAATTGGTCAACTTCAACTTCTTCAACATTAGTGGTTGAACATAGACTTGGATTACTTTGATGTTAAGTGGTTTGCCTTGGAAATGAACCTAGATCATTTTCGAGGTTGCACCCAAGTACTGCATTTCAGACTCTTTTGTTGACTATGAGATCTACTCCATTTCTTCTAAGGGATTCTTGCCCACAATAGTAGACATAATGATCACCTGATTTAAATTCACCCATTCCTGTTCATTTTAGTTCACTGATTCCTAAGATGTTGATCTTCACTCTTACCATCTCCTACTTGACCACCCCAATTTACTTTGATTCCTGGACCTAACATTCCAGGTTTCTATGCAATATTGTTCTTTACAGTGTCGGACTTTACTTTCACCACCAGACACATCCACAACTGGGCATTGTTTCTGCTTTGGCCCATCTGCTTCATTATTTCTGGAGCTATTAGTAATTGCCCTCAGCTTTTACCTAGTAGTATATTGGACACCTTCTGACCTGGGAGCACTCATCTGCAGTGTCATATCTTTTTGCCTTTTCACACTGTTCATGAGGTTCTCTGGGCTTCTCAGGTGGTACAGTGGTAAAGAATCCGCCGAAAATGCAGGAGATGCAAAAGACACAGATTCAATCCCTGGGTCAGAAAGATCCCCTAGAGTAGGAAATGGCAACCCTCCAGTTTTCTTGCCTGAAAAATTTCACGAATAAAGGAGCCTGGTGGGTTACAGTCCATGGGGTCGCAAGGAGTCAGACACGACTGAGCAACAGAGCATATGCACATGGTGTTCTCTTGGCAAGAATACTGAAATGGGCTGCCATTTCCTCCCCCAGTGGACTATGTTTCATCAGAACACTTCCCTGTGACCCATCCATCTTGGGTGACCCTGCATGGCATGATGAGTTCATTGGATTATGCAAGCCCCTTCACCATGACAATGTTGTGACCCATGAAGGTGTTGGTGACAAGACCATGGTCCAAAAAGATCTCAGCTGGCTAAAAGGAAGGGCAGGTCTAACCCAATTTACATTTAATGGTTCTGCTCTTTGATGTTGGGTCCTCTGCATTCTCCTTCCAAGAAAGTTTAGCAACAAAAATTATCATGCCATTTCAGCAGACCAAAGAGCATCAGGTTCAAGAGTAACTGCTTTGGAGTTAGACCTCTTTAGGCAAGTCTCTACTCCTATGAGCCTCAGCCTGCCCACAATATAGGCTAAGGATACTTACTACGTCACTGGGTTCTTGTGAGATTAAATGAGATGCAAAAGATGCAAAGTATTTAGCACATTGCCTTGCCCAAAATAAGCACTCAACAGATAATAACTATATATAGCTATACACACACACAGTGGCTTAGCAGGAGCATGTGTGAAAAAGACTTGTGGTTTTAGTTGACTCCAAGTTCAACATAAGCCAATGATATGATGCGACCTCCAAAAATAACTGATTCAACTTCAGCTGTCTTTAAAGAGCCATAGTAGGCTGAATATGTGGAGCAACAATTCTTGTCAGATTCTACATGGACAGACCACAACTAAGCCCTGTATTCTGCTCCCAGTATCTCACCATTTAAAAAAGAACTTTGTAAACTTAAACTCATCCAGCTAGGAGAACCTAAGACAACAAGAAAACTTAAAACCATGGTCTGTGAAGAACTGGACTTGTTTAGCCTAGAGAGAATACTTAAAGGCATCATGACAGCTGTTTCAAATATTTTTAGGACAGTCACATGGGAGAGGAATAAGTGTTGTTCACTGTGAAGCCAAACTGGCTTTAAAAAATCTTTCTACATAGGAAATGCCAGGGGTTTGGAAGAGGCACTAATTGACTGAAAATATAAACAATAATAATGAAATAAGAGGTTTCATATTACTTTGAAGAAAGTCTAGTTCAGCCTTCAGCCATTTTTTAATGATCATTAGGCGTGGAGGACCATCTCTCAGAAAAAACCCTTTCCAGAGATTTTGACCATCTTTGTGATTAGGTACACACATCACCACCCCATCTTTAGGGGATGATAGTTAAGCAAAGGAAAGGCACTCCAGCAATTTTCTTAGGCTTCAAGGGAGACTAGAACTCACCACTCCATTTTTCTCACTCTTCACACCTCTGCTGAAATCAATGGGTTTGATGCCCCTTATCTCAGCTAGTCATCGCATGACAGTCATGAATATGGTGATGGTTTTGGATAATATCCTAGCACCCTGCCTCTGCGTAAGCTGTATTTATTTGTATATACTTGATTTTCAAAATTCAGTGCCCTAGAAGAGTGTTAAGAGAACATTGTAGGAGAGATATGCTCTTAGCTACCATGAAACACAGCTCAAATGTGCATGGTTTCTTGAACACCATTTCAAATTCTCATGTGTGCATTGCCCCAAATATTCTCTGTTTTTAAGTAAGCTATATTTCTTAAGGAACCAGAATCAAGTGATTTGTATTCTGGTCACAATACAGAACTTTGATGAAACAGGTTCAGATTTCTCTCACCTGATCACTGAATCTAAATGAGAAAAGATGGAATTCCATTCACAATGCAAATATTACAGAAAACCAGAAATCATTCTGCCTTATAATCAAAACCAGAAAACTGTTATTGTAGCTCTGCACCATTTCCAGAGACTATTAATTCACTGCAGAAACCCTGTCCTAAAATGAAAGTCTGGGCAGAATGACATTGTTTCTACTAAAGTACCAGTCTGTCTTGTGGCATCATTTCCAAAGATATGGGTGAAACTGACCAACAATAGCTGATTAATTTGGGTACTTTGTACTGGTCACATACTTGTTTCAGAATAAAATATTAACTTCAGTCAAAGCCAGGTAGAAGTGAAGTAATTAGGACAATGACTGCCCTGGTGACATGTATTAGCGATGGGAAATTAGAGTGCTTTCCTGAATTAACATTATATTTTATAATCACTACGCACTTCTTGAAGCAAGTCTAACACCGTGACTGTTGATTTTGAAGTATTTAAAATATTGTTTGAAGTTTCCCTCAGAATTTTATATATATATATACGTATGTGTATATATATATATATATATTCTTCCACAAAATGTTATTTGGCAGCAAACTTCAAAGGATCCAACAGTGATTTTCAATTATATTTATTATTAGCTCCACAATCAGCCGACATATTAAAAAGAGCAAAGGCATTAACTTGGACCACTTGAGCGCTGGCATCAAGTTTCAAAGTTACAACTGGCTCTTAGAGAGGGTAACAGATTTGGTGAAGTTTTGATCCCAATTCTGTTTTGTTTTGTGTTGTTTTGTTTCATTTCAGTTTTCTACCACTGGTTTCCCAAGTGTCAGATAGCATTATTGCCTTTACAGAAGGGTAAAAATCAAATCAAAATAGTTTAGGTGTTTTTGTTTAAAAAATGTTCCCTGGGTCTTTATGATACCAATCTATCTCTCTTTGTTAATTTCCCTTGGATTTTTTTCTTTGGCTTCAGGATTCATTTTAATATATTATTATATCACTTCCAAAATTATAAAAAATTATGTTGTCTTAAATTTCTATAATGTTGATTGCTACTGATATCATAAAACACAAAAAGTATTTTGATAATTATAGGTAGATTACATTACCCTGAATTAGAAGTCCTAAGGAAATAAGATTAGTGAGTCAGTAGGTAACGCCCTTTTTTTTTCAGGGTTTCAAATAATAATTTCTAAATATCAACTCCAGTTTTAACTGGAGACACCACTTTTCACCTCCAGTTCTTTCACTCCCGTGCCAGAGCCCCGATATGAGTCAGTTTCTAAAAGGGAGACCGAGAAGTCCTCTTCACTCTTATTCCTCAGAGAAGAGGATATTGTTATACCAACAGCCACCTCAATCAACTGCTCTGAAATTCAGAACAACCTTAGTAGCTTTATTCATAGCAGCAGAATGTTGTGCTCCTTAAAAACCAAGGCAGTATCATCATGGGGTAGGAACATAGACTAGCACACCTTGGAGAAAAGCAACAGAGAGGGGAACAGGGCTTGAGACTGAAATTGGGAGGAATGTCTGAGGCTGGCACCCTCCTCTGAATAGGACAGATTCAGCTATTGGTATCTGTTTCTCTGTGGTCTCCAAAGAGCCTCAAGTTGCTGTCTCTGATAGAGGCTCTTTCACAACTTCCTCATGATTTATAACTGTAGTTAGAGTGGTTATCACTGGAAGAAGCAGCCACCACTCTTAAAGCTGGCCAAAGGCTAGTTACAAAATTCATGCAGCATGGTGATCATCCAGGGGCATAGTGTAAGTTGAGCATATTGAAAAGTAGACAGTGCTTCAGTTTTCATCTGCCCCAAGGCAAATGCTCAGAGATTCCCCAAGGTCAGGACAACCTCCCACCAAGGTGGCTCCCACTGACCATGACTTTACAGACAAGTTTGAAGATTTCTTGGGAGCTTGTCAGGTCCCAATCTTCCCCTGGCCTCCTCATAATATTGGAATGAGGCCTTAGCTCTTCATCTGATTTAATTCTTGGAATGTGATACTCAATGTACACTAACGTTGAAATGAGAACATCTTCAACATTCTCAATTATAAGATGGTAGGGGCAAGACCTTAATCAGCAAAATAAAGGTTAGCATTTTTTCTCCTACTAAAATTACAAGATATTATAAAGTGTGCTGGCAGACAATTCACAGCACTTTAATAAGGGCTACAGGTTACATTTTTCAAAGTGTGTATCTCCTGCTTCATTGTCATTACCAACAATGATTTTATTTACTATAGACATCTACAGGTTGAATCAAGAGGGCAACATTCCATTAAAAATGAAGATGCAAAAAAAAAAAAAAAAAAAAAATGAAGATGCAGAAGCTCAGGTTAGCCCAAAACCAGTGATTTTCCAGTCATGAATCAAACCCAATAGAACATGGAGAAACCAACCACCTTCCAGTTCTTCACTCTCTTATTTCATTCATGTTGATGAGGGTTAAGAGCTTCGGTTTATCATGAAAGCGGAAGTAAAAGAGAAGAGCAAGTGAAGGCTCTACTGGTTCAAGTAACTTATCATACAAAAATATACTTTTGGAAAAGACCATCAAGAGTTTAGACCAATAGAAGTAGAAGTTCATGCCAATAAATCTCTAGTCTCTGCTCCACCAGAAAACTCAATGTGACTTGCAGGAAGAAGGATCCTTTGAACCTGAGTTCCATCTCAACTGATGAACAGATCCAACAGTGAAACAATGTCCCCTTCACCACCACCACCCACATCCAGATCCAAAAACTGAGAGAAAATGAAATAAAGTCTATGGAGTAAAAGAAATTAAAAATGTAAGGACTAAGAAATTGGTGAGTGCTTAATATTTTGGTTCACTGAGTTCTCTGGATATAAGTTACCTTTATAAAGTAAACATTGAAACTATTAATACTAATTGCCATGAAATTCAGCTACTAAGTTTCTCACTTAAAAATATTGCTCCCAGTAGACAAAGAACAAGGTCTTACTGTATAGCACAAGGAACTATATCCAGTATCCTATAATAAACTATAATGGAAAAGGATATAAATATATAACATATATTCCATGTTATATATAACATTTCATATATATATTCCATATATATATATATAACATATATATATATTCTATATAACATATATATTCTACATATATATAACATATATATATTCTATATGTATATATACATGTATACCAGTGAATCACTTTACTGTACACCAGAAACTAATACAACATTGTAAATCAACTACACTTGAATTTTTAAAAAATATTCTTGGGAAACATTTCTAAGGCTTCACTGATCTTGGACTTCACAAGAAAACCTGAGGGTCCTTTTTACATTGAAACACATTAGGTTGTCTTTACATTTATTCTGTTGTTTAATTTCAATGGCTTTAGCTTCCAAGGTTAGTGATGCAATTTTAGGGCAAGGCCAGTGGGAAGCTTATTCAAAGCTTTAATTGTATATTGCACTTGAAAGCCATACTGAGTGAGCTTGGCCTAATACTGTGGAGATGGAATTTGATGATTTCCTTGTACAGTGGAAGGGAAAACAATATATTTTTTTTTTTTTGCATACAAAGGCTGTGACTAGTTCCATAATGACCACCGCAGAGCAGTGATCTTTCCCTACATAGAGACTGTCCCTTTAATTCAAGGGGATTTTCATGTAAAAATTACTGTTTTAAAGAGAAAAAAACTGAAGATTTCTTTCTCCCAAAGAATCTCATCCAAAGACAAATCAAAACAAAATCTTAAAATAGTTCTTGAAAATATTTTTTTAAGATCAGATAAAGGATTTGTCAGACTGAGAAGATGTAAAGGAAAATATTTTAAACCATCATGGGACTTTCTAGGAATAGAAAAGCAATGCTGGACTTCTCTAGTGGTACAGTGGACGGGAATCCACCTGTCAGTACAGGGGACATGTGTTCAATCCCTGGTCCAGGAAGATTCCACAGGCCACAGAGCTGGTGTGTCCCAGCTACTGAGCCCACATGCTGCAGCTACTGAAGCCCTCATGCTCTCGAGTCTCTGCTCCACAAGAGAAGACACTGCAATGAGAAGCCCAGGAACCACAACAAAGAGCAGCTCCCACTCGCTGCAACTAGAGAAAGTCCATGTGCAGCAAAGAAGACCCAGTGCCAAAATAAACAAAGACCCCAGCCAAAAATAAACAAATGTTTAAAAAAAAAAAAAAGAAAAGCAATGTTGAGCCCCCTTTAACAGTCTTCCCTTCCAGAAGGGGCTTTAATTCTTGGGGCTTTGTCACAGACCCAATGTCTCTCTGAAGACTAATGTTACACCCACCACAGGACAGTTCAACTTAGGTATAATTTCTGCAGTTGTAGATTTCCAGTCTACAGGGGAATATAGATTGGTTGATGTGTCTACCCTATCATAAACATTGCAGGTGATTTCTCTCCCCTGACATGCTTACATCTAATTTACCCTATTAGCAAACAAAAGGAAAATTTCACTGAAACCTCAAACCCACACAAGAACGAAATGCTTGCCTCATATTCACTTACATACATTCACCAGCAAGATGTGTTCCATCCTGGAAGCATTGTGCTTTATAGTTTGCAAAAATCTTTCATTCCCATCTTAACAACAGTGACATACATGGGATGCTAGTGGAGAAGGCAGCTACAATTGCCTCCATTTTTTCCCCAGGTAAACCTAAGGTTCAGACAAGTAATAGTGATTGTTCCTAGGCTCTCTGAGCTAACAAATGATACAGTTAGGGTTTTAACTTGGATAACCAAGGCCCCACTCCAATTGCCTTAAACTTACAATTCACTTTGTCTCTAGTTTTTACTTTCTCTACAACCTCTGGAATTTTCTCCCTATCAGTTCAGCTCAGTTCAGTCGCTTAGTCGTGTATGACTCTTTGTGATCCATGGGCTGCAGCACACCAGGCATCCTTGTCCGTCACCAACTCCTGGAGTTTATTCAAACTTATGTCCATCGACTCAGTGATGCCATCCAACCATCTCAGCCTCTGTCATCCCCTTCTCCTCCTGCCTTCAATCTTTCCCAGCATCAGGGTCTTTTCCAGTGAGTCAGTTCTTCACATCAGGTGGCCAAAGTATTGGAGCTTCAGTATTAGCATCAATCCTTCCAGTGAATATTCAGGATTGATTTCCCTTAGAATGGACTGGTTGGATCTCCTTGCAGTCCAAGGGACTCTCAAGAGTCTTCTCTAACACCGCAGTTCAAAAACATCAATTTTTCAGGGCTCAGCTTTCTTTATGGTCCAATTCTCACATCCCTACATGACTATTGGAAGAACCATAGCTTTCACTAGACAGACCTTTTGTCCGCAAAGTAATGTTTCTGCTTTTTAATATGCCGTCAAGTTTGTCAAAGTTTTTCTTCCAAGGAGCAAGCATTTTTTAATTTCACAGCTGCAGTCACCATCTGCAGTGATTTTTGGAGCCCAAGAAAATAAAGTCTGTCACTGTTTCCATTGTTTCCCCATCTATTTGCCATGAAGTGATGAGACCGGATGCCATGATCTTCGTTTTTTGAATGTTGAGTTTTAAGCCAGCTTTTTCACTCTCCTCTTTCAGTTTCATCAAGAAGTTCTTTAGTTCCTCTTTTCTTTCTGCCATTAGGGTGGTGTCATCTGCATATCTGAGGTTATTGATATTTCTCCCTGCAATCTTGATTCCAGTTTGTGCGTCATCCAGCCCAGCATTTCACATGATGTACTCTGCATATAAGTTAAATAAGCAGGGTGACAATATACAGCCTTGATGTACTCCTTTAGCAATTTTGAACCAGTCCATTGTTCCATGTCCAGTTTTAACTGTTGTTTCCTGACCTGCATACAGATTTCTCAGGAGGCAGGTAAGGTGGTCTGGTATTTCAACGTCTTTAAGAATTTTCCACAGTTTGTTGTGATCCACATAGTCAAAGGCTTTAGTGTAGTCAATGAAACAGAAGTAGATGTTTTCCTAGAATTCTCTTGCTTTTTCTATGATCCAATGGATGTTCACAATTTGATCTCTGGTTCCTCTGCCTTTTCTAAATTAAATAGATTTGAAGGAATCCAGGCTCCTAGAATCTGAGAGAACCCACATCACAAAATGATGTGAATCAGAAAAGATTTGCATTTCACTTCTTAGGCCGAAATCCATGGCAAGGTCATGGAATTCCCCCTTCTCTCCAAATTTAGTTTAACTGTGCCTCTTGTGGGCTGCAAATTCCATCTTCTTCCTCCAGCATAAAAACTGAAGCAATTCTGCTGGATGCTGAAAAGCTTGAGGAAAGAGTCTCTTCGCCACCAAATGTCAATGCGCTCAGTCACTTTGGTCATGTCCTACTCTTTGTAAACACTAGACTTATATCCCGCCAGACTCCTCTGTCTGAGGGATTCTACAGGCAAGAATACTGGAGTGGGTTGTCATGACCTCCTCTGGGGGATCTTCCTTGACCCAGGGATCGAACCAGTATCTCTTACATCTCCTGCATTGTCAGGTGTGTTCTTTACTACTATCACCATGTGGGAAGCCCTACTAAATGTCAATATACCCAACCCAACTCTGGTATATTGACGTATTCAGTTCCTGGAAGTTCTTCAACCCCTATGGTGAATTTTTCATGTATAGGGCAGCATGACTCTTCCCCACAAGAGGGATTTTGAGGACAGAGGAGATATTCAGGTACAAGAAGAGAAGCACTTCTGAAAGAGTTAAGTGCATTCTGAGAGCAGAGAGCACCATGATGCTCGTGATGGTGTTTCTGAGAGCAGCAACCTAATGCATGAATTTCTGAGGCTTAGCCAAGAGCTAGTATCTAACTCCTTCAGTTTTAAATGCCACACACAGAAAGTTGCTAAAAAGGATATGGGCGCCAGGGCCCCCTCCTTCTTCACCACCTGCTCCTTGAGCTCATTTGTAGGAGTTACCCCTGCCAGCAGGACTCTCTGTTTGGACCCTGCTAGAGCAGAAGGCAGAGAATGGGCATCCCCGGGGCATTTTTCACACTGTGTTTTTCAAGCTGGCACTCCTAGGGGATGATGAAAAATTGGTTAGTTTTTCTAAAGCATAGCTGGAAATGAGTGATGCCAAAGAGACAAGGTGTGGCACACCTTCTAGAGACAACTTGTTGTGAGGAATCTCCTGGCTGGCTTAGCATGACAGCCCCAGATGCCAAAGTCTATGTTAGTGCACCCCGAGGCAATAGCTCGAAAGCTTGCATGAGCCTCATTTGTCAGGTTTACCTCTTGATGACTTCCCTCTTAACAAGCAAAAGCAGGCTAGCATGGCTGTGCTGCTCTGTACTTTCAAAAGCAAAGGGAGCCAACCACCAATATCCCCTTGAAGATACATGCCTGCCTATCATATAGGAGAAGCATACTGAAATCAGGTAATTCATAGCTAATATGTAAAATACATTTACATTTGTTTAAAGCTGTTCACATTCCCAAGCACTCTTACATTCATTGTGCAATAACTGAAGCAAGTTTCATTAGCTTCATTTGATAACAGAAGATGCTAAAGTCTCAAGGAGGTTAAAAAACCTGCCCTGGGAATTCCCCAGCAGCCGAGTTGTTAAGATTTCATGCTTCCAATGCAGGGGGCATGGGTTCAGTCCCTTACTGGGGAACTAAGATCCCACATACTGCACAGCCAAAACTGACTCCAGATCACATAAGACCAGCTGATGGCAAGGCCAGCACTAGAATCCTGCTCTTCTGATTCGTGATCAGAGGCGACTGCCCATATACGGCATGTGCAGTTATTTCTTAACAATATTCAGCTCACATCTTTGTTATTCTGCTAAAGGAATTTTTCTCATCACTGTTCTCTCTCACCAACTGTGTTGCTCCCAGACTCCCACGCATGAAGCGCAGAACAAAATCAAAGGACACTCTCCTAGACAGGAGAGGTGGGTGGGATCAGAGGCTATCACGTGTTCTGCTGGCTACCTTGAGGGAACCCTGCAGGGCCTCCTCTCCCATTTCACATTGGAAAGTCCTCAACATACCAAATGAATAGGTTTGGCCTTTTCTGAGCTTTGTTCTTCTGGCCCCCAGAGTGTGCTGAATGTTTTAAGTGGATTGCATGGGAGTGAATGACTCATATGTGGGATGGTAATGAAATTTTGGAAATGAATACCTATGGAAAAGCAGAAAAACTGCAGGCCCTGCAGCACTCAAAGATGCTGAGAGCTTATCTGCTGATGCAAGAGAATTACAAGAACTCTCAATTTAGATGTATTAAATAAAGAGGATAGGACATAATACAAAATGGTACAGTAATTTGCTTTTTAAAGAGACTCTCTTCTCTTTCCTCTTCTTTCCCTGTCTCCCTCTCTCTGACTAGCTACACACACATACACACACACAAATGAAGGTACATGCTCAGTAATTCTATTACCAATACAAGATGAGCTCCTCTCCGCCTTACTGTAGCCCAAGGGGATTTTAGCATAATGAGTAAGGCAATAATTTTTGAATAACAGTTCTTCAGATTTGAAGAGGTCCTTGTTTCCAGATTATAGACTCAAAGCTTGGGTAAACATTATGCCATTCTGAAATCCTCTTGGCATCCCCCTGGGAGTGAGCAGCATCCACAGTCTCCCCCTGCTGCAGCAAGAGGAGCCATGGGGAGAGAGGTAGGAGCAGACTTGTGTCATGGAAAAGTACTAGCCTGGGAGTCCAGAGGACTGGGGGCTGGCTCCAACCCTGCCATCAACCAGATGTGCAATCTCCGGCGAGTTCTCTAACCTCGCTGGGACTCTGTGGATCATCTGGCTACTGAAGAACTCGCCAAGATGATGACCCAGCTCTCCTCCAGCTCTGACGAGTGTAACAAGGCATCCAAACTGTACAGCACAATTACAAAGCCCTGTCACATCTATCCACCCAGTCTTCACCACAACTCATCTCATGAGTTGAGGGAACTGGGACCCAGAGACAATAAGGGCTTTGCTCGGGGATCACAGAGCTGATAGAAGAGCCAGACCATGGAACCAGGTTTCTGACTCCAAGGCCATGTTCATGTCATAACCCCAGACTACCTCTGAAAGAAAGACACCTCTGTGCTTTCATTTCCTATGACAGAAAGTGATATTTTCTTTTAAGAACAGTTAAAACCAAAAAAAGTGAGTTTTTCAAGTTTTCCAATACAAAAGCAGTGACTTTCCACAGGCCAGATCTTGAGCTACCTCTGGAGAAGGGTAAGATTTGACCCCACTGGAAACTAAGCTCCCCTAGAGAAGACCTCTGTGAAATGTGCACAATCCATATCCAATTCCTAGGCATCCAGCCTTAGGTAATGGGGTGTTTCTGGGAACACTCTCTTTATGAAAATATGTTTAGTAAAGCAACTTATATTTTGAACAAAAGAACCTCATC
This sequence comes from Cervus elaphus, assembly GCF_910594005.1. Taxonomy (NCBI): domain Eukaryota; kingdom Metazoa; phylum Chordata; class Mammalia; order Artiodactyla; family Cervidae; genus Cervus; species Cervus elaphus. Next base: position 12,366,258 of record NC_057839.1, on the reverse strand, counting down.
TGCACGTTAAGATGGTCCTCTTAGAAATTTCTTGCAGAGTTTGACAAAATTGACAAACTGTCAGCCAGACTCATTAAGAAACAAAGGGAGAAGAACCAAATCAACAAAATTAGAAATGAAAATGGAGAGATCACAACAGACAACACTGAAATACAAAGGACCATAAGAGACTACTACCAGCAGCTCTACGCCAGTAAAATGGACAACTTGGAAGAAATGGACAAATTCTTAGAAAAGTATAACTTTCTAAAACTGAACCAGGAAGAAATAGAAGATCTTAACAGACCCATCACAAGCAAGGAAATCGAAACTGTAATCAGAAATCGTCCAGCAAATAAAGGCCCAGGACCAGATGGCTTCACAGCTGAATTCTACCAAAAATTTAGAGAAGAGCTAACATCTATCTTACTCAAATTCTTCCAGAAAATTGCAGAAGAAGGTAAACTTCCAAAGTCATTCTATGAGGCCACCATCACCCTAATTCCAAAACCAGACAAAGATGCCACAAAGAAGAAAACTACAGGACAATATCACTGATGAACATAGATGCAAAAATCCTTAACAAAATTCTAGCAAACAGAATCCAACAACATATTAAAAAGGTCATACATCATGACCAAGTGGGCTTTATCCCAGGAATGCAAGGATTCTTTAATATCCAAAAATCAATCAATGTAATACACCACATTAACACATTGAAAGATAAACACCATATGATTATCTCAATAGATGCAGAAAAAGCCTTTGACAAAATTCAACACCCACTTATGATTAAAACTCTCCAGAAAGCAGGCATAGAAGGAACATACCTCAACATAATAAAAGCTATATATGACAAACCCACAGCAAGCATTACCCTCAATGGTGAAAAATTGAAAGCATTTCCCTTAAAGTCAGGAACAAGACAAGGATGCCCACTCTCACCACTACTATTCAACATAGTTTTGGAAGTGTTGGCCACAGCAATCAGAACAGAAAAATAAATAAAAGGAATCCAGATAGGAAAAGAAGAAGTAACACTCTCACTGTTTGCAGACAACATGATCCTCTACATAGAAAACCCTAAAGACTCTACCAGAAAATTACTAGAGCTAATCAATGAATATAGTAAAGTTGCAGGATATAAAATTAACACACAGAAATCCCTTGCATTCCTACACACTAACAATGAGAAAACAGAAAGAGAAATTAAGGAAACAATACCATTCACCATTGCAACAACAAGAATAAAATACTTAGGAGTATATCTACCTAAAGAAACAAAAGATCTATACATAGAAAACTATAAAACACTGATGAAAGAAATCAAAGAGGACACAAATAGATGGAGAAATATACCGTGTTCATGGATTGGAAGAATCAATATTGTGAAAATGACTATACTACCCAAAGCAATCTATTGATTCAATGCAATCCCTATCAAGTTACCAAAGATATTCTTCACAGAACTAGAAAAAATAATTTCACAATTTGTATGGAAATACAAAAAACCTTGAATAGCTAAAGCAAACTTGAGAAAGAAGAATGGAACTGGAGGAATCAACCTGCCTGACTTCAGACTCTACTACAAAGCCACAGTCATCAAGACAGTATGGTACTGGCACAAAGACGGAAATATAGATCAATGGAACAGAATAGAAAGCCCAGAGATAAATCCACATACCTATGGACACTTTATCTTTGACAAAGGAGGCAAGAATATACAATGGAAAAAAGACAACCTCTTTAACAAGTGATGCTGGGAAAACTGGTCAACCACTTGTAAAAGAATGAAACTAGAACACTTTCTAACACCATACACAAAAATAAACTCAAAATGGATTAAAGATCTAAATGTCAGACCAGAAACTATAAAACTCCTAGAGGAGAACATAGGCAAAACACTCTCCGACATAAATCACAGCAAGATCCTCTATGACCCACCTCCCAGAATATTGGAAATAAAAGCAAAAATAAACAAATGGGACCTAATGAAACTTAAAAGCTTTGCACTACAAAGGAAACGATAAGCAAGGTGAAAAGACAGCCTTCAGAATGGGAGAAAATAATAGCAAATGAAGAAACAGACAAAGGATTAATCTCAAAAATATACAAGCAACTCCTGCAGCTCAATTCCAGAAAAATAAATGACCCAAACAAAAAATGGGCCAAAGAACCAGACAGACATTTCTCCAAAGAAGACATACAGATGGCTAACAAACACATGAAAAGATGCTCAACATCACTCATTATCAGAGAAATGCAAATCAAAACCACAATGAGGTACCATTACATGCCACTCAGGATGGCTGCTATCCAAAATTCTACAAGCAATAAATGCTGGAGAGGGTGTGGAGAAAAGGGAACCCTCTTACACTGTTGGTGGGAATGCAAACTAGTACAGCCGCTATGGAGAACAGTGTGGAGATTTCTTAAAAAACTGGAAATAGACCTGCCATATGACCCAGCAATCCCACTTCTGGGCATACACACCAAGGAAACCAGAACTGAAAGAGACACGTGTACCCCAATGTTCGTCTCAGCATTGTTTATAATAGCCAGGACATGGAAGCAACCTAGATGCCCATCAGCAGACGAATGGATAAGGAAGCTGTGGTACATATACACAATAGAATATTACTCAACCATTAAAAAGAATTCATTTGAATCAGTTCTAATGAGATGGATGAAACTGGAGCCCATTATACAGAGTGAAGTAAGCCAGAAAGATAAACACCAATACAGTACATTAACACATATATATGGAATTTAGAAAGATGGTAACGATAACCCTATATGCAAGACAGAAAAAGAGACACAGATGTACAGAACAGACTTTTGGATTCTCTGGGAGAAGACGAGGGTGGGATGATCTGAGAGAACAGCATCGAAACATGTATATTATCAAGTGTGAAACAGATTGCCAGTCCAGGTTGGATGCATGAGACAAGTGCTCGGGGCTGGTGCACTGGGATGACCCAGAGGGATGGGATGGGGAGGGAGGTGGGAGAGGGGTTCAGGATGGGGAACACATTTAAATCCATGGCTGATTCATGTCAATGTATGGCAAAAATCACTACAATATTGTAAAGTAATTAGCCTCCAACTAATAAAAATAAATGAAAAAAAAAAAAGAAATTTCTTGCAGAGTTTGAAAAGTAAGAGAATATTTTCTAATCCAATAGCTTTCTACTCGTTCACATTCGTAGCTAAGTACCAGAGCAACTAGGCAGGGCAAGGGAGACTTTGACCAAGGGGAACAAATGGGAGCAGCTCCCAGCATCAGGCTATTTACCACCCTTGAGGACGGAAGCACTCAGTCCTGCAGCTGCTGGAAGCATTGATTGTTGGGTGTTGCTAGCTCATAGCTGAACCCTCACGTCAGGGACTGTCTAAACTGAAGACAGCTGCCTAATCCAAGGCCAAGACTCAATTCCCTGGAGCTGCCTAGGAAGTAGCATTTCTCATCAGTATACAACAGTATAAAAAAGCCTGGCCTCTTTGCTCCAATGGCAGATGATGCTGTAAGGTCAGACGAGCTCCAGAACATCACCATGGGACTGGCTCCAGCATCTATAGTGGCTGCATCACAGCCCAACTTATCCCTCTGCAGATCCCACTTCCCTCACTCCCTCTTCAATACACTGCATCCCAATCTCCATCTCAGAGTCTGCTTCATGGAAGCCTGACCTGCCACACATCTTCCTTTCTATCACTCTTGAGCCGACAGAATCTCTAAAACCCCCATTTCTTCTTTGTTAATTGTTAAGAGCAACAGTCCTGGTAAGGACTCCAGTGGTGGAACCCAACATTGAGGAGGATGGAACATGGCTGTGTGTGAATATTAATTCACAAACAAATGAATGTGTGAATTAGTATTTGTGAATAATTCACAAACAAAATCACAAATGATTTTGGAAATTGGGAACAGACTTTCAAAATGAGGTCATACAAAGAACAGGTGATTTGGCAGAAGAAACAGCATATAGAGAAACTGATGTTACATGATAAATTAAGAGGATATTCTACCATGTACACAAGGACATCAGCCAGGAAAAAATAAAGCTCTCTCTGACTCCCTCCTGAGGGCTCATGTTCTCAAGCCAGGCAGTACTTGCTGCAGTCTGATCAAGCATTGCCTCCACCCCTTGAGAGCAAAACAGTGATGACTTCACTAACAGTGTATTTTCTGCTTGAACTCTCTGCCCTATATTTCAGGGCATTTGTGTTCATGACTCAACCAACTTACTCTACCCCCAATAAAGAAAGTAAATTATTCAGTTATAAAATCTGAACAAGTCTGCATAAAGCTAGCTATATTCTAAATCATAGTCAAATCATCATAAGCATGTCCCATGTGTGCGTGTGTGCGTGCCCAGCTACTTCAGCCCTATGTCAGGAATGGAGTCAAAGACAGATATTAGAACAAAAGAAATTTGTAGTGTTCTTATTGTTGTTCAGTCGCTCAGTCGGGTAACCCCATAGAGTATAGCCCACCAAGCTCCTCTGTCCATGGGATTCTCTAGGTAAGAACACTGGAGTGGGTTGCCATGCCCTCCCCCAGGGATCTTCCTGACCCACGGATCAAACCCATGTCCCCTGCATTGCAGGCAGTCTTTACCACTGAGCCACCAGAGAAGGTCCATAGTCAACAGCATTTATCAGAATCTAATGTTCATGGACAACCAAACCATCCCCGCTGTACGCAACACAACTAAATCAAAGACAGTCATCATGTGCAGGAATTTACCATTGGATGATGTTGTCTGACCTCTGAGACTCCATAGTTTTTAACTATAAATTGGAAAGTATGGGAAAAAAAACTGGAAGAAGAAATGCCATGCTAGTTTCTAACAATCAGGTCACTTCTAATTTGACTGTAAAAATGTTAGGTACAAATTGTGACATACAATCTGGAGAGACCTCTGAGATGGAGGTCTGATTTTGTCCTCAAATTGAGGGTTGTGAATATTTTTTCAGGTAGCCTGAGGAATTCAGACTGAATTGGATTTTCAAAGCAAACTGCATAAGTGCTTGTCCAAAAAAGCATCAACATCCACAGTCTCTCCAGTTTTTCTGCACAGAGACATGTGGATATCCCCTGAAAATATACACAGCGATAATATTGAAGGGGCAGGAGTGGGGAGGGAATATAACGAATGATTTCTGTAAGTCAGACCCACTACCAATGGTGTCTTCTCTCCAAGTGTGACTTTATGACTTCTGGTTGGCCTAATGCCATATATATCTACAGAGTGATTGTCTGTTGAATAACAGGTTTAATGGTTAGTTTTGAATGACTGGAGTTCCCCACAGAGGACTGAACACAGAAAATCAGGGTTGCATGTCAGTGAAAGTGCAAGACAACAGAGCACAAGAAGGACTAATTAGGAGAAGCACTTAGAATTAGTATTGCTCAGGACCCCAGCAGGAAACAAAAGTACACTCCATGAGGATGATCCAATGAGGGACTGTTTATGGGAGCAGACAGGACACAAGAAACCATAAGGAGCAGTGCAGAAGCCCCGAGCAAGGAATTGTGGAGCCGCTACCACTCCTAGAGCTGACTAGACAGAGGAAGGAACACTTACTGGAACCCAAAATGAGAAGTGTTGAGGAGAAACATAATGTACAAGAAGAAATGACCTTCAGTCCAGAGCAACAGCGAGCCTGAGGTGACTCCACAGGGAGAAGGTAGGGAATAATACCCCAATCTCCATTTCTTTCCTCTCTGTAATCTGCTGCGCATCCTCTCTCATTGGCCAAGACCAAATAAAGCCCCCTTCTGTGGTCCAAACAGGTCAGCCCCCTGGCCAGAGAGCAGGCAGAATAAGAAATCCTGGCAAGGCAAAGGAGGATACACCCCATTCCAAAAAAGGGGAAGATACCTGGGATACAATGTATCAAGATTTGAGCATGAACATCTTTTTTCCCATTTCATTCCAACCTCTGATAAAAATTTAATAGCATGGGATAAGATAAATTAAGAAAATTTTCCTGGAAGTAAGTCTTCAGCTACATTCCAAGAAAGATGGCAACATGGCTAGGGGATAGTCAAGAAAATCATAGGAAGAGGTTATTGATGGAAGAGGTTATTGGTCTTGCAGTCATCTTCATCTGCTCTATCAAATATAGCACAAACACATCACTGTTAATCTATCAAATACAGCAAAAAACTATGTGCTATGGTCTTCCACATGGGTTTTTCTATACCTGAAGGCAAGCACCCCAGTGACGGGGAGGCCACATTTTACTAATTTCAATAATGCTACATTCAGAACCATAGCTATCTGGAGGCAATCTGTTGATCTTCTAGAGAACAGAGGATGGAAAAATGCTGCTTCACCACTTGTAGGACCAAATATCTTCCCAAAGTCCTGGCTCTAGAATCACATAGGCCTGGTTTGGTCTGCATCCTGGTTCAGCCACAAAAATAGCTGGATGATCTTCAGTCAAATTCTGTAATCTCACTAAGCCTTAATGTCCTTATTTAAACACCAGCTCCTCCTTGCATTGTAGTCACAGTGAAAGAGAATAATGTATCTATATTAAGAAAAGTCCTTTCATTGCAAATATGATTCTGATTTGCATCTGATTCTGGCTGGGAAGGTAGGAGGGAAGAAGCAAAAGAAAAGAGAAGTAGAGAATTTATTGGATACCTCGATAGTCAAGGAAGAAGGGAAGAAAGAGTGGGTTAAAGTGCTCGTATCACACACAGACCTCCCCATAGTTCTTATGGTTTCAAGCTCTGTAGATCTCTGAGAGAACAGTAAGTAGCACCACTCTGGGATCCCAGCAACAGCAGGGGTGCCCATTCTTTCTGGAACACATGAATATGTGGCTCCATTTCAATGATTACAGTCCCCCGGCCTCTTCATTGCCAATGCAAATTCCAGGGGGAGAGAATTTCATTGGCTCAGCTTGGATCAAGTCAACCAACTGGGTAAACCAGCCGTGGGATGGGGAGGGGCCCCAATAGTCATGTGGGGCACATGGCACTGTGAGTCTACCCTTGCATGTCTAGAGGGAGGTCCTGGGGAAGGAGGAATCTGGACGAAGCATGCGGCCTCCACTACCTAGAGAAAGGCCACAGCATAGGGGACCCATCACAAAGAAGTCCTAATGAGCTGTTAGCTATTATTATTTCAATGATTATGATAGAGATAACATTTAGAAATTTCAGTTGCTCTTCCCTAGAGATCTGTGGTACACCATTAGCTGTTGCTGCTAATATCTATAATTTTTAAATTCTGGATTTATCTTATATTTCTTTTTTTTTTTTAATTATTTTTTTATTTTTTTATTAGTTGGAGGCTAATCACTTCACAACATTTCAGTGGGTTTTGTCATACATTGATATAAATCAGCCATAGATTTACACGTATTCCCCATCCCTATCCCCCCTCCCACCTCCCTCACCACCCGATTCCTCTGGGTCTTCCCAGTGCACCAGGCCCGAGCACTTGTCTCATGCATCCCACCTGGGCTGGTGATCTGTTTCACCATAGATAGTATACACGCTGTTCTTTTGAAATAACCCACCCTCACATTCTCCCACAGAGTTCAAAAGTCTGTTCTGTATTTCTGTGTCTCTTTTTCTGTTTTGCATATAGGGTTATCGTTACCATCTTTCTAAATTCCATATATATGTGTTAGTATGCTGTAATGTTCTTTATCTTTCTGGCTTACTTCACTCTGTATAATGGGCTCCAGTTTCATCCATCTCATTAGGACTGGTTCAAATGAATTCTTTTTAACAGCTGAGTAATATTCCATGGTGTATATGTACCACAGCTTCCTTATCCATTCATCTGCTGATGGGCATCTAGGTTGCTTCCATGTCCTGGCTATTATAAACAGTGCTGCGATGAACATTGGGGTGCACGTGTCTCTTTCAGATCTGGTTTCCTCAGTGTGTATGCCCAGAAGTGGGATTGCTGGGTCATATGGCAGGTCTATTTCCAGTTTTTTAAGAAATCTCCACACTGTTTTCCATAGCGGCTGTACTAGTTTGCATTCCCACCAACAGTGTAAGAGGGTTCCCTTTTCTCCACACCCTCTCCAGCATTTATTGCTTGTAGACTTTTGGATAGCAGCCATCCTGACTGGCATGTAATGGTACCTCATTGTGGTTTTGATTTGCATTTCTCTAACAATGAGTGATGTTGAGCATCTTTTCATGTGTTTGTTAGCCATCTGTATGTCTTCCTTGGAGAAATGTCTGTTTAGTTCTTTGGCCCATTTTTTGATTGGGTCATTTATTTTTCTGGAACTGAGCTGCAGGAGTTGCTTGTATATTTTTGAGATTAATCCTTTGTCTGTTTCTTCATTTGCTATTATTTTCTACCAATCTGAGGGCTGTCTTTTCACCTTACTTATAGTTTCCTTTGTAGTGCAAAAGCTTTTAAGTTTCATTAGGTCCCATTTGTTTAGTTTTGCTTTTATTTCCAATATTCTGGGAGGTGGGTCATAGAGGATCTTGCTGTGATTTATGTCGGAGAGTGTTTTGCCTATGTTCTCCTCTAGGAGTTTTATAGTTTCTGGTCTGACATTTAGATCTTTAATCCATTTTGAGTTTATTTTTGTGTATGGTGTTAGAAAGTGTTCTAGTTTCATTCTTTTACAAGTGGTTGACCAGTTTTCCCAGCACCACTTGTTAAAGAGGTTAGGGTTAGGGTTAGGAAATTAACAAGGAAACACAATATCTTATATTTCTTATTAGATTATAAATTCATGAAGAGAAGAGACCATTATATTCCCACTTTCTCTATATATCCTTATTTTCTAATGCTTCAAAAACAGTAGGTACCCAAATAACTGTGGTCTACTGTCTAAATCTCACTAATTTATACTTATATTAGAGCTACTGTGACCAAAATATGTCCCTGTTTGCCTTTCCTTAAAACCTAAGACATAAAATCAATGTCCACTCAGTGAACTGGAAGTTTAGAGTCTGACACTCAAAGAAAACTCTTCATATTTCAATTTGAAGAAAAAAATTAACTTATCATATTCGACCCTGCCCAACATTTTCAGTTATTGAAAGTGGCTTACAATAAATATGTCAGCTGCCAATTCTGATCCAATAGTAGGAACTATCTGGCACTATGTTGAAAAGGTTCATGAGAAAAAGGCTGAGACAAAAAAATGCCATAATTAATTATTAATGTCTGGCATGGACATAGGCTTGATTAAATTTGTCCTCAATTTTTAGATAACTTGAGAACTGATTTAAGGTAAATGACTATATTATCTTACTATTAGACATTATCATCATCTTTGTGATTATTTAAATACTAAAACAAGAGATGATTATCAAGAATACAGTTAACTGATTTGTCACTTATCCTTTAAAGTCATGATTTCCAAATCTAGCATTTAAGTGATGATTGTGTATGTATAGCTATATTGTGTATCATTTATACTTGGTCAAGTACATAAACAGAAAACTCAACTCAAAAAAATTTGAATGAGATAGAGACTTACTGTATTTTTCTCTCCCATCGAAGTCCCAAGATAGGCAAGCCAAGGCTGATATAGAGGCTCCAAAGTCACTAGTAACCTGGTTGTCTTCTATCTTTGCATTCTACCTTCCTCAACCAGAGGCTTCCGTCATCAAAGCTGCCTCATTGCCCACGACAGCTGCTGAATATCTAACCACCATATCTGTATTCTAACCAGGAAGAAAAAAGAAAGGAGAAAATTGTTAATGGAAGTGTTTTCCCAATGAGTCAGCCCTACTTTAAGTAGATTTCCCAGAAGCCCCACTTGATGACTTTCAATTATCTCCCACTGACCATTCAAGCAGTAAGGGAAGGTGGGAACTTCTCTTTTCAGCAGAACACATTGTAATTTGGGAGATAGGGAGAATGGGTATTTTAGTAGGCAGCTGATGATCTCTGACACAACTTCTTTATTAGAAACATGCTGTTCTAAGTCCTTAGTGATTCCACTAGATGCTACATTCCATGGAAGCAGGGACCTGGTCTATTTTGTTCACTATACCCCCTCATCCCACCCTACCCCCAACCCCCCAGCACCCAGAACATGGCATAAACAGTTAATCAGTGAATAACACACCAAGTCATAGTGAAAAACCTAACTTCTCCCAAAGCCCAAGTTCAGTTCAATTCAGTTCAGTTCAGTTCAGTGGCTCAGTCATGTCCAACTCTTTGCGACCCCATGAATCACAGCATGCCAGGCCTCCCTGTCCATCACCAACTCCTTGAGTTTACTCAAACTCATGTCCATCGAGTTGGTGATGCCATCCAGCCATCTCATCCTCTGTCATCCCCTTCTCCTCCTGCCCCCAATCCCTCCCAGCATCAGGTCTTTTCCAATGAATCAACTCTTCACATGAGATGGCCAAAGTACTGGAGTTTCAGCTTCAGCATCAATCCTTCCAATGAACACCCAGTGATGCTTTCTAAGGCCCACTTGACTTCACATTCCAGGATGTCTGGCTCTAGGTGAGTGACCACACTGTCGTGATTATCTGGGTCATGAAGATCCTTTTTGTATAGTTCTTCTGTGTATTCTTGCCACCTCTTCTTAATATCTTCTGCTTCTGTTAGGTCCATACCATTTCTGTCCTTTATCAAGCCCGTCTTTCATGAAATGTTCCCTTAGTATCTCTAATTTTCTTGAGGAGATCTCTAGTCTCAGTTGTGGATGTGACTGGTGATAAAAGCAAGGTCCGATGCTATAAAGAGGAATATTGCATAGGAACCTGGAATGTTAGGTCCATGAATCAAGGCAAATTGGAAGTGGTCAAACAGGAGATGGCAAGAGTGAATGTCGACATTCTAGGAATCAGCGAACTAAAATGGACAGGAATGGGTGAATTTAACTCAGATGACCATTATATCTACTACTGTGGGCAGGAATCCCTTAGAAGAAATGGAGTAGCCATCATGGTCAACAAAAGAGTCCGAAATGCAGTACTTGGATGCAATCTCAAAAACGACAGAATGATCTCTGTTCGTTTCCAAGGCAAGCCATTCAATATCATGGTAATCCAAGCCTATGCCCCAACCAGTAACGCTGGTTGTTGAAGCTGAAGTTGAACGGTTCTATGAAGATCTACAAGAACTTTTAGAACTACTACCCAAAAAAGGATGTCCTTTTCATTATAGGGGACTGGAATGCAAAAGTAGGAAGTCAAGAAACACCTGGAGTATCAGGCAAATTTGGCCTTGGAGTACAGAGTACGGAATGAAGCAGAGTAAAGGCTAATAGAGTTTTGCCGAGAGAACGCACTGGTCATAGCAAACACCCTTTTCCAACAACACAAGAGAAGACTCTACACATGGACATCACCAGATGGTCAACACCGAAATCAGATTGATTATGTTCTTTGCAGCCGAAGATGGAGAAGCTCTATACAGTCAGCAAAAACAACACCGGGAACTGACTGTGGTTCAGATCATGAACTCCTTATTGCCAAATTCAGACTTAAACTGAAGAAAGTAGGGAAAACCACTAGACCATTCAGGTATGACCTAAATCAAATCCCTTATGACTATACAGTGGAAGTGAGAAACAGATTTAAGGGACTAGATCTGATAGACAGACTGCCTGATGAACTATGGACGGAGGTTCATGACATTGTACAGGAGACAGGGATCAAGACCATCCCCATGGAAAAGAAATGCAAAAAGGCAAAATGGTTGTCTGAGGAGGCCTTACAAATAGCTGTGAAAAGAAGAGAAGCCAAAAGCAAAGGAGAAAAAGAAAGATATTCCCAAAGCCCAAATACCTCCCCAAACCTCCATGCTTTGAGGTTCTGTACAAAGAGGTAAATGGTAGAGCTTTGAAAGAAGCTGGAAAGATAGATTAGAGGTTAAGTAATGACAGTGCTGGGCTTCCCTGGTAGCTCACACAGTAAAGAATCTGCCTGCAAAGTGGGAGACTTGGGTTCGATCCCTGGGTCGGAAAGATCCGCTGGAGAAGGAAATGGCAATCCACTCCAGTTTTCTTGCCTGGGGAATTCCATGGACAGAGGAGCCTGGTGGGCTGCAGTCCATGGGGTTGCAAAGAGTTGGACACAACTGAGCCACCAATACTAACTGACAGTCCTAGATGTCTTTTCACACTAGAACTTTTAAACACAGATCCCACAAGGGACCGAGTACAGACAGCAAGGAGTGAAAGAGACTCAGTAGAACAGTACGCAGTTCAGTTAAGTCGCTCACTCTTTGCAGCCCCATGGACTGCAGCATGCCAGGCTTCCCTGTCCATCACCAACTCCCGGAGTTTACTTAAACTCATGTCCACCGAGTTGGTGATGCCATCCAACCATCTCATCCTCTTGTCGTCCCCTTTTCCTCCCACCTTCAATCTTTCCTAGCATCAGGATCTTTTCAAATGGGTCGGTTCTTAGCATCAGGTGGCCAAAGTATTGGAGTTTCAGCTTCAACATCAGTCCTTCCAATGAATATTCAGGACTGATTTCCTTTAGGATGGACTGGTTGGATTTCCTTGCAGTACAAGGGACTCTCAAGAGTCTTCTCCAACAGCACAGTTCAAAAGCATCAATTCTTCAGTGCTCAGCTTTCCTTATAGTCAATTCTCACATCCATACATGTCTACTGGAAAAAGCATAGCTTTGACTAGACAGATCTTTGCTGGTAAAGTAATGTCTCTGCTTTTTAATAAGCTGTCTAGGTTGGTCATAGCTTTTCTTCTAAGGAGCAAGTGTCTTTTAACTGCATGGCTGCAGTCACCATCTGCAGTGATTTTGGAGCCCAGAAAAATAAAGTCTGTCACTGTTTCCATTGTTTCCCTATCTATTTGCCATGAAGTGATGGGACCAGACGCCATGATCTTAGTTTTCTGAATGTTGAGTTTTAAGCCAACTTTTCACTCTCCTCTTTCACCTTCATCAGGAGGCTCTTTAGTTCTTTGATTTCTGCCATAAGGGTGGTGTCATCTTCTTATCTGAGGTTATGGATAATTCTCCTGGCAATCTTGATTCCAGCTTGTGCTTCATCCAGCCTGGCATTTCACATGATGTACTCTGCATATAAGTTAAACAAGCAGGGTGACAATATACAGCCTTGACAATATACTCCTTTCCTGATTTGGAACCAGTCTGTTGTTCCATATCCAGTTGCTTCATGACCTGCAAACAGATTTCTCAGGAGGCAGGTCAGATGGTCTGGTATTCCCATCTCTTTCAGAATTTTCCAGTTTGTTGTGATCCACACAAAGGCTTTGGCGTAATCAATAAAGCAAAAGTAGATGTTTTTCTAGAACTCTCTTGCTTTTTAGATGATCCAGTAGATGTCGGCAATTTTGTCTCTGGTTCCCACATAAAAACCACAAAAGGATAGCTAAGAGGTCCTATAAAAAAAGCTAAATCAGCCAACAGATTGGAGGAATGAGCCTGTTTTTAACCTCTTCTAGTTATCACATGCATTATCCTTGATTGTTTTGTAAAGGTTTTCACTTTTTGTTCCGTTGTTGTTATTTAGTATTACAGGCTGAACTACTAGAAAAGAAGAATTCATGTGAACAAACCATGGAGGAAAAACTCACTGTTCTCTGAATACTCACTAAAGGGGGAAGCACCAGTATTAGCAGCAGCTCTGCACAGTAACTATTACAGGCTGAGGAATCACCTTAAAACATGTCTTCTTAGAAAATGGAAGTCAATATTATACTTCTAAATGTGGCTTTTTAAAACCTGAGAGCTTAAAAGTTTGTACACCTCCCTTCTGGTCATAATTATCAGGTTTTTTCTCTTGAATGCCACGAAGCTGCAGAGGAGGACTGCATAGTCAGCTCTCTGTATCCATGGGCTCCACGTCTGCCAACACGGAGGGCAGACTCTCCTACACCGTTTTATATAAGGGATGTGAGTGTCAGCAAGTTTTGGTACCCAGAGGGAATCCTAGAACCAATACCCCCACAGACACCAAGAGGCAACTGTCCTTAGGACAGGACATGCTGGTTGCCCACTTAATCCAGAAGTCATGCAAAGTTAAAGATGGGCAAAGCATTGGGAAATATTGATACCATAGGCCCAAATTGTTCCACAAGTCTAATGTCCTTGTGGCCAAAGCACTGGCCCCAGCTCTCTGGGATTATTTGAACAATTTGATATTCACCAGATTTTATTTTGCTAACAATAATTTGGCCAGAATTCTCTTTCCAATTACAGCTTTATAGATGTTTTGCAAGGTTCTTGAAATAGGAACAAATTTGATTTATGTAGTGGAACATAACATCAGCAGTTGATTTAATTATGGGGAAGAAATGCACATGGAAATGTTTAAAAGAAATTTCCGTTGTCAATTAGTTTTTGAAAACAAAGAAAACTCAAAATTTTAATTATAAAGAGATACTCAGTAAACTATGAAAGGATACTTTAGGATCAGCAATATATAATTTATTTCCTTCATTTATTGGTACTCCCTCCCCCACTCCCTAAGAAATATTACTATTTAAGTGTGTCAAAAATATTTTATTGTCCATTTATTTCCCAAATTGAATTATAACCTGATGGATTAGTTTCATTAAAAAGTTACAAAGAATTGAGAAAATAATTCGGTAATATTAGAAATAGTAAATATACCAATGCAAATAAAATAATAAAGATAAGTGAAAAAGGAAGTAAAATACCCAGAACACCATAATCTGCTTGCTTCTTAATGTCCCTAAACCAAATAATTCATAACCAATTTCTAGAAGAGTATTTTATATTTAATTAATTCATTATCAATTAGCTTTTGGTTTCTTTTAGTTTCCTTAGAAGTTAAGGGTCAAATGTTCAAGCATAGCAATTCCTGACTTCTGTCTTTGCAATTTAAGATAGCCATTACTTAGTACTGTTTTCTCTAAAGAATCCTTAAACACTTGATGGTACAGTTGTCCGCGCTACATTCATTTCCTAATGAGAAAAATATGTGTGTGTGTTAGTCACTCAGCCATGTTCGACTCTTTGTGACCCCATGAACTGTAGCCTGCCAGGCTCCTTTGTCCATGAGGCTTCTCCAGGCAAGAATACTAGAATGGGTTGCCTTACCCTCGTCTAGGGGATCTTCCCAACCCAGGGATTGAACCCAAGTCTTCTGCATTGCAGGAAGATTTTTTACCATCTGAGCCACCAGGGAAGCCTAAAACTATAATTCTAAACATACTGAGGTGCCCTGGCACTTTTTTATTTAAGAATTTCCAGTTATGCTTTGCATGCTCTGTCCATTCCCAATCCAACCTCCAGGGCATGAGAATTCTGGCAGAAATGGTTTTAGATGCCATTATTAATATTTGTCAGGTCACGAAAGCCATGCATTTTAGAGCTTAAAGGAAACTGATAGGTTTGGAGATCTATTTGGTATTCTGAGATCTCCAGCCTGATTTTCTTTGATGTTTCTCTGGGTATCATTGAATGCTTAATCCTACTCATTACCTGGACCATATCATTTCACAAACATTACAAATGAATATTTTGTGATCTACCCAGTGTGACATTTTACTTCACCTTTTGAAAGGCAGATTTATGAAAGAGAAATATACACTGTTTTAGAAAATTTGGTCTGAATTTCCCAGCACATTTTTAAGTACTCCAAGGTTATAGTCCAAATATGGCCATATGCCTTCCCCACCACCCAATAAAACCATAGAAGCATACAAAACTCTATTGCCATACTAACATACTACCTCCAGCATTCATCCAAGAAACCAAATCTAAATCATCATAATTCCTGGACTGACAGAAAATGACATTTAAGTCAATATATCTCTAAAGAACTTCTGCTCCCTTACTGTTTATGGACTTATTTTCAAAATATAGTCATAAGCTATGGCCTACTGTGAGCTACCACTGAAGGCCTAGACATAATTTTCAGCAAATCTATTACTTAGACAACTTTGTTACAGTAGTGCTATTCTAATTCAAACCACAAATCCTTCTCTAAAATAAAATCCTCTCCCTTATGTCTGCAGGAAAAGAAAGTGCATTCTGTACAGGTTAAAAACCCATTGATTTCTGAGCATCTGACAACTCAATTCTCATTCAAACACCTACAAAAACCCTGGCCCCTCCACAAAAGAGCCCACGTCTTGGAGGCAGTGATGTCCAAGGCTATACCAAATTGGATGGCTACCAATCCAGAGAGTCTGGCACCACACTGTTCAAAATAACACATTTAAAGGAAAAACTATCATTTTGCTTAATGATTTATCTTATTTTTGTTTCGTGAGAATTTACCTTGATTCTGTAGCACATAAGTTATAAAGATACTGTATTTATTTTATTTTTCTTTACACTGGGTTCTGTGTTCCTCACTAATTACAGCAGTTCTAACTCTTAAAGGACCCTCAAAGCATTACTTTATGAGGTCTCTCACATAGAAAGATATTTTCAAAGATTAACTTTAAATCTCCTTGTTCTTTAACTTGGGAAAATCAAAACAAATTGATAAATATCCACAAATAATTATTGCTTACTCACAACTCCTTGGCCCTCTCTAATTCTTTAAATGAACCAAATGTAACTGACAGGGAAGGGTCAGGGCTCTTATTTAATGGGAGAAGACTGTTGCTTACAGATTATTTCAATAATCTGAGTTTCAAGAAATATAAGAATATGACATACATGCTCCACTGGAGGGATGTAATTATTTTATCTGTCAAAGAATCTTGATGACTATGTCTCTAGTACCTGGGAAAGACTCAGGTTCTGGAGTCTAACTGCATGAGCTCAGATCTCAGCTCCACCACTTCTACGAAGACCTGGATTTTCTGACTGGTGAAATTGGTACCATCGTCACAGTAACATACCTGGTCAGGCTATGGTTAGGATTAAATGAGAGAAGATGACAGTTTGGGCAGAGGAGGTGGGAGAGGAGGGTGAATAGGGACCTCTCTCCATTTACTTCCTTTTTCACGCTCTGACTTCTGAGTTTCTCTCACTGTTATTGTTATTTTCCTGCTGCTCTCTCAATTCAGGGTCTAATTGCAAACATCATGGCGCAGAGAATTGCCCTGTCATACGAGCATTTACTCCCCGTCCAGTCAGCGGGCCATAAGGTGAACTCATGCGATTTGGCAAATCCTATCCATTTTATTTCATCCAAAGCTTGAAATTTTTTGTAAAATATTGGGTTCCACACAGGCTAGGGCTCTAACTGGATGAGACCTTCCAAGGCACCATGTTGGAATTTTACCTAGCTTTATATTTCTAGCCCAAGGCTATTGACAGTCATATTTATAACCACAACTTTACAGACAACTTATAATTCTAGCTGCCATTACTAAGGGCTTTCTATGTGCCCGACACTCCATCTGTCACTTGCCTTACATAATACTACAATATGGACATTTGTTCTGCTTTGTGTTTAACTTGCAGGGAACTGAGACTTGGGAACTTAAATAAATAACTTGTCCAAGAACACACAGCTAGGGATGGGCCAAGCTGGCACTCAAAGAAAGGTCTGAGTACAAAGAGGGCAGAGAAGGCAGATAGATTCCAACTCACACGCCCAATACAATGCGCTGGTGTCTTCAGAGCTGTGTTAAGAAGCGTTTTAGGGCTGGGCCTAGGCTCAGGGGAGAGAGTGCTGTTAGCAACAGATGACGTCTTCCAGGGGCTCTTGCAGGGAGAAAGATAGAGGGTGGTAGATGCTATGCTGCCTCCTGAATACCTGGCAACCCTTAACCACCTAGTTTCTACACACAGAGAAAAGGGGTGAATTTGCCTCCTTGGAATACCTTCTAGTGCTTTTCTGTCCCGTTCCATCAAAGGAAAGCATCTCATTTTTGAAACCTTTAACCCCCACAGAAGCTTTTCCAGAGCAGTTCCCTTTGTTGAGTGCAGATTTTTCATCTCCTGGGCTTCAGGGAGACTAGCAGTAGCTTGATTTCACAATCTCTTCTCAACCAGGGTATCTTCCCTCCCCCTGACCATTTTGATGTCTAATTTTCTGACATTGGAGCCTACCTCTGATTGCTTAATCTCTCTGCAATGTAATTTCCTTGCCTATCTTTTCATTTTTATATTTTTAAGTCTTTATTGAATTTGTCACAATATTGCTTCTGTTTTTACATTTTGGTTTTTCTGCCACGAGGCATGTGCGAACCTAGCTGCCCAGCCACAGATCAAACCCACACCCCCTGCACTGGAAGGCAAAATCCCAACCACTGGACTGCTAGGGAAGTCCCTACCTATCATTTAAAACAGTTTGTTGCACAGGGCGGGGGAAGGGGAGGGGTACAGAGGTGGACAGTGATTCTCAGTCCTCCCTGCATATCAGAGTCACCTAAACAGCTTTATAAACATGCCTGTGTCTGGACCCTAGACCAGATCAGTTGGATCATCTCTGGAGCTGGGGTCCAGAGATCAGCTTTATTAAAAGTTCCCAAATAATTCTAATATACATCCATCCAGGGTAAAGAATCACTCAAGTACTACTAAATAATAATATGCATGGTATCGATTAATATCACTAGGTAAATAACCTTGCTAGGCTTGGGTTCACTTTCATGCCTCTTGTAGAGGCTAACTGGTTCCTTTAAATACTTATCTGCAAGTGTTTTAAAGCACAAATTTCAGACAACTTTTAAATACTTTGGCTTTCTTGTGAAATTGTTAGATAAAAATAACTATACTGTTGGATTTATTAGCCTTCCTCCTTTACAACGTGTAGTGCTCTGATTTGCTAAATCAAGTGTTTGTCAAAATGCAGTCTTTGGACCATCTATATCAGAGCCACCTGAGGTGACACTTTTTAAGGCAAACGAAGATTCCCAGAGCTATTTGAGGCCTACTGGATCAGAGCCTCTGGAGGTGATGCCTGAGAGTCATTGTTTTTAAGCAGCATCTATAGCAGTTTGTTAGCATGCTAAAATGTAAGAGAAGGACTTCCTTCTTCTTAGATTGATTTGTACAACAGGTACCGTTGCACCATAGCACTAGACACACACGGGAGTTTAATAAACACTCTCTGATAAGTGTCATGGTGGCACACAAAATACTGACTTTAGCATTTGCACATAGGTCTTATATTGCTTTTTTTTTAAGCGTACTCTTCCATTTTTACTTACATATTTGGGTTTCTCTGGTGGCTCAGACGGTAAAGCGTCTATCTACAATGTGGGCGACCTGGGTTCGATCCCTGGGTCAAGAAGATCCCCTGGAGAAGAAATGGCAACTCACTCCAGAATTCTTGCCTGGAAAATCCCATGGACAGAGGATCCTGGTAGGCTACAGTCTATGGGGTCACAAAGAGTTGGATACAACTGAGCGATTTCACTTCATTTAAGCAAATTACTCTTTAGTTGACGATAGCTGTTAGGTTTGTGCTTTTATTTGGTTTTGAGAGCTGCCTTTCTTTTCCATCAGTTCTGTTGAATTCATATAGATCTTAAAATTAGGAACAACAGTTGTTCTCTGCTGAGCTTCTCTGTAAACAGGTTTATCCTCAAGGACTTCTTCCTTGCTGCAGAAACCAATTACCTAGGAATTGGGTAGACAAATCACGTGGCCCTGGACCCCAGTTGAAACACAGAAGTCTCAGTCTGATGTGCAACTTTCCACTGAGCTACTCAGAGCTGAGCCCTGATCCCTGGATTCCTCAGTCCTGATTTTTTTCTTACAAAAATCATCTAGTATTTGGTTCATAAAGCCCAGTCATCATTAATGAATCAATGGATATAAAATCTTTTTAATATCTGATATAAAAGCCCCATTTCATGTACAAAACAACCCTTCTTATTGCATTAGTACTAGAGTGATTTGTGTTGGTAAATCTAAAATTCAATTATGATGTTTTATAACAGGTAGATTTCACCAAAGAGGCTTTTGGAAATTGAAATTCATGTGCAGCTGAATAAGTGATGACCAGATATGGTTTTCATAAAGCATGTTTTCTTCAAGGAGGAAAGTTGTCCTCCTTGGGTTTTATGGTCATTCTAAACTAGGGAGGATTTGTAATGATGTTAAAGGCTGGCTTTCTCTAGAAGATGAATAGCCACCCATAGCTGACTCCATGAGGTCATATTTTCCTGTTCCTAATGATTCCCAGGATGATTTTGAGTCACTTTTGTAGCCTTGAACAAAATATAGTTTTCTGAGTGACTATTTTTACTTTATATTATATAAAGCAGAGACTAGATCTTTAACATTATGATCTACATGTGCATTCAAACACATTGCCATTAGCCACCAGATTCACCCATTCAGAGGCCCCTTGGTTTCAGTTCATGTGCACTTGAGACAGACAGAAGGTGGTTTAGGACAAAATGAGCTAATTCCTCTGGACAGAGGAAAAATTCAGTCATTCGTGTACTGTTGGTTCTTCAGTACAACCATGAATGCTTTATCTACTTTAGAATTCAGATGTGAACTCTGGAATGCTTTAGAGGTAATAATAATTTCATAGTCATCCTTCCTAGAAAATGCTGGTGAGACCATCCGTCATCTGTATCACAAACAACAGCAAACGTTTTGTGGCATTTTGTACCAGGCATTTTGCAAGTGCTTTACATGCATTATTTCATTCAGTCCCTCCAGCAAGTCCTAGAGTCAGTACTCTTTGTGATCCTAGTTCGTAGAAGAAATTAAACCACACAGCTGTGCCACAGGTAGCCACAGTTAAAGTACAGTTTAAGCAGGTCTGTCTGACACCAGAGCCTATGCTCTTCAGTTCAGTTCAGTTCAGTCACTCAGTCGTGTCCGACTCTTTGCAACCCCATGAATCGCAGCACGCCAGGCCTCCCTGTCCATCACCAACTCCCAGAGCTTGCTCAAACTCATGCCCATGGAGTCCATGATGCCATCCAGCCATCTCATCCTCTGTCGTCCCCTTCTCCTCCTGCCCCCAATCCCTCCCAGCATCAGGGTCTTTTTCAATGAGTCAACTCTTCGCATGAGGTGGCCAAAGTATTGGAGTTTCAGCTTCAGCATCAGTCCTTCCAATGCACACCCAGGACTGATCTCCTTTAGGATGGACTGGTTGGATCTCCTTGCAGTCCAAGGGACTCTCAACAGTCTTCTCCAACACCACAGTTCAAAAGCATCAATTTTTCAGTGCTCAGCTTTCTTCACAGTCTAACTCTCACATCCATACACGACCACTGGAAAAACCATAGCCTTGACTAGACGGACCTTTGTTGGCCAAGTAATGTCTCTGCTTTTTAATATGCTATCTAGGTTGGTCATAACTTTCCTTCCAAGGAGCAAGCGTCTTTTAATTTCATGGCTGCAATCACCATCTGTAGTGATTTTTAGAGCCCCCAAAAATAAAGTCTTACCAAGTGTGAATTATACTGCTTCTGTAAGAAAATAATAGCATTGTAACAACTAATGCTAGCTATGGGCCAGATGAGTTAGATGCACTTTACCTGTAATTGGTCACTTTTTCAGGTAACTATTATTATCACCGTTTTGCAGAGGAGAAAACTGAAGCTGAGAGAGGTTAAGTAAGTTGACCAAAGTCTCACAATCAGGAGGCAGAGCCAGGTTCATAGGGTGGGCCTGCACTGACTGGTCAATGCCCATCTCCCAGTCTTTCATGCTGTTATGGCTATAGAATGTCAAGGATAACAAAGTCACAGAGACCCTGTGACCATGGCACAGACAAAAGTCAAATGGACACTGATGTCCAGCCATCTCTCCTGTGCACACAGGAGCAGAGCTCTGACCTGGGCGGGGAGGGCTCTAGCAGCTGAGACTGGACATGGGAGAGGAGCTAGGGTAAATGCAAAGCTGCAGTGCAGGGACCCGAGGAACGGGCAGAGTCGAATGCAGGGCTGGAGGCAACAAAGAAACGTGGGGAGGGGACAATGGACAGAGTCAAAGTGGCTGGGCAGGGGGAACCCCTGGGTCCAAGGCGAAAGAACTTGAACGAGCAGCATTTACAGAATAGGCAGTTTAGGGAGATAGCCAGAGAAGAGACCCTGAGGCCTGGGAGAGCGGCAGCAGAACCCACACATGATTTGGAGGAAGGTGATCAGAAAGTCAGTGGATGAGGGGGAGGGATGAAATCCTGCCAGTGACCTCATCAGACTCCTGATAAACCGAGTTAACCCATCCTCATCTGAATAAAAAGCACGGTCATCACGAACTTTATTTGTAATCTCTGCCCTGTAGAGACAGATAAAGAAGTCTGTCATTCTCCCTCCCAGAACTTGCTGACATTCCCGTTTCCCATTTACCCAATTTACTTTGACTAGAACAGCCATCCACTGAATTCATTAAGGGTTTTTGTTGTGGAAGTGTCTTGACTCTGGTTAGTGTCTTCAATAAAACATGTCTCACTTTGTTCTCTCTCAGTCAATCTCCCTGGACACCCCACGTAATCATCCTTTTGTAAACAAAGCAGGCTTTGAAGCCACTAGGAGTCCTGCAAGGCTGAGAGAGATGAGAATGAGCTACAGGCTCCCTGGTGGAAACCGGAGACTGGAAATCTTTCATAACCTTCACTGTTTTTCCTGATTATGAAAGTAGCAAGTGTTCATTGTAGAAAATATATGAAAGCACCAAGAAAAAAAACTATTATCCAACAGAGATAGCAAATATAACATCTGGTTTAGAGTATTTCGATTTTAGAGCAATACATATATGTAAAATATTTTTAATGTTTAAGTATTGTTATGTGAAATTTTATTTCCTTTTTATCTTTCACTTGATGTAAATCAAATATATTTCCCCATGTCAAGTCAATATTTAGCATATGAATTTGTAATGACTACATATTAGACCATCCTTTTGAATTTCTGGTATTTATATTTCAGGATTTCTTTTTTGCCTTTTTATATCAGGCTGTTATGTTTGCTCTGTGGTTACACATTCAAACCCTGACTTATTTGTTTCCTCTTTATGCTTTCTTTATTTTCTAATGTGTATAACTTGATTTAATATGTGTATACATTGTGAAATGATTACCACAGTTAAGCTAATTAACACATTTATCATCTCACACAATAACCACTTTTTTTAACAACAAATGTCATTGTCTCCTTTATTTTTAGAGTGACATAATGAAATTGACCTCTTCATGCTTTCAGAAATTTATAACACTGGTTCTGAGACCCAAAAACCCCTGCTAAATAAGCACTAGAGAACAGAAATTCTGTTTTGTCTTAAGCTCTGCCATCAATTCCCTAAACGGCTGCAGCCAAACCCCTCTTCTGTGTGCGTCATATCCCACGTCTGTCAGGCACTGTCTAATTTAAACACACCACGCTTTAGTAAATGAGAGGATTCTACCTGGCTGCCATGGCACTGAGCCACACAAGAGCTGGCGTCTCCTACAGGGAAACAACTGCAGTGGCATGAGCCCGGCATCGTGCTAAGAACACAGTACACCTTTTTCATTTAATCTTCCCGCCATCCCACTGAGGTTAAGAACTATCATTATTCACATGCAGTAGAAGAGGAAACTGAGGCTCAAGGAGGCTAGGTAACCTGGCAGGGACCTAGCAAGTAACAAGTTGGGGTTCAAGCCCAGCCTGAGCTCATAGTCCCTGGCACCGTCTATTGCTATTACTGGAGTAAAGCACCCCACCCCAGAGTCCAAGCTCTGTAACCACATCCTGTGAAGGAGCATAATGACCAACTGCTTTTCAAAGATAACACATCTGGACATTTTAGAAGCCAATGGGAGACTGTCCATGAGGCAGATTTTCTTAAATGTTCAAATGAAGTAGGAAGTACTGAAAACAGATGTGTGACACAGGAAAGAAAAAATGGCTCTTCAGACACTGGAAAGTTGAGACAACTCAAGGATCCAAATTTTAAAGAGAGTCCCCAGATCCTGACATTTCTGAGGGCCCTGGTCTTCATTATCTTTCCTGAGTATTTTAATCACAAAAGCATGTAGCTCTTTAACATCTCCCTCATCCTGCCCCTCCCCTGCACAAGGAAATGGTATTTTGAGTTTTTGAAAGCAGCCCACAGATACAGGTCTATTTTTGTGAATCCAGACACATCCCTCCAATATTCCCTCATCGTCCCATCCTCCACTGTGTCAGTCCCTCCCTCCCACCCTCACACACACAAAGGCCCCCAAGGAGGCCTCGGAATAGGAGGACCTCGCCCACCATGCTGCCAGCCTCCCTGCCCCACAATGACTCACACACATTTCACAGAGCCACCAAGACAGAAGAGAACAGATCACACAGAACAAGCCAGTTGCCATCCTTCAGTCTGAGATTTCTGCAGCTAAGCCTCTGCCTGCTGGGCCTGGTACTATCTCTGTTCAGCAACCAAGTGACACATTATTCTGGAAGAAGAAGAAAATGGAGAAGAGATGAAGGACAACTTGGCCTGCTGGGACTAAAATTGTGCTGGCCAATTCAGCCAGTAGCCCCATGTGACTAGATAGTACTTGAAATGCAGCTAGTCCAAATTGAGATGTGTTGCAACTGTAAAATAGACACCAGATTTGAAAGATTTCATATGGAGAAAAGAATGTAGACTATCTCAGTAATAATTTTTATGCTTATATATTTTTTCTATTTTTTGTCTAAATTTTTACAATGTTGTGTTGGTTTCTGCCATACAACAATGCAAATCAGTCAAAATTATACATCCCCTTCTTCTGTAGCCTCCTTCCCCTCCACACACTGGCAACATCGACTTTCTTAGAAATGCAGGTCCATAGGCCTTGTTGACATATTTCTGAATTACAGTCTTCAAATGTGAGCCCCAGGAACCAATGTCTAAGAAGACTCCCAGGTGACTTGTATGGACATGAGAATCTGAATGATACCACTAGAATTGGAATCTACTTATTTGCCTGATCAGCATCTGCTTACTCTTATTCCTGTAACATCCCCTCATGTGCCTCAGGAAGCCCCTCCTCAGGATATAGAGCAGGGCTAGGCTGTTCCTTTAATTCCAAAAAGTACATAAGACCTAGACCCAGCCAACTAGAGCCTTAGGAGCACCTGGAATCTCTGCAGGTGATCTCTGGAGTGGGCTGAGGGGGATATATTCAGGGTATCCCACCAGTTCCTGCTTCAGCCTCCCTACTGTAAGACTCTGGATATTTTCTTCTGCTAAAAACACATTTGAAAAATCACAGCTCTCAATACTCTCTGAAGTCTCTTCCAGCCCTATGGCTCTATGGTTCAGCCTCACAAGCTCCCTCAGGGACACGCCTCTGAGGGAGCAGGCATAGGAACTGCTGCTGTGTCCTTGGAAAGGAAGAGAGGGCATCACTGTCTAAGAGAATGTGGTGTCCTCCTTAGACTTCTCTCTGTTTAGCTGGGGAAGCCTTCTGATACAGGCAGATTATCTCAGCTCTAATCCCTTTAGGTGTGACACGGTGAACAGGCAGCTGAGGTAACTCCTTTGATGATTGTTTGTCTGGAAGTCCAACCCTCAAAATACAGCTTCAAATAATACCAAAAGGTTAACTGATGCCCAGTTTCTGGCGCTCCCTTTATAAACTATGTGAATCCTAGGGTCTTTCATGTTACTGTTGACCCCTCAAGCATCTCACCAGTGTTGGCGCATGATGGGTAGGGGTGGGGATTCACTTCACAGAAGACATGCAGGGATTGATGATAGGTGAGCAATCCAGGGGGTCTAGGCTGTATGTGGGAGATTCTGTTTCCTGACCTGGACTCTCTCAGAACAAGTCAGACAGGTCCGGAAAGCCAATCAAGGAGAAAACAGAAGACAGATCCACAAAGAGAAAAGGTCACTTAGGTTGATAGATTAAAAGTCTCAGAAGAGTCCTATTACTTGGGGGACCAGCAGAGACGAGGGCTTCCCTGGCTCAGTGATAAAGAATGTATCTGCCTGTAATGCAGGAGACAGAGGAGATGCAGGTTTGATTTCGGATCGGGAAGATCCTCTGGAGGAGAAAATGGCAACCCACTCCAGTATTCTTGCCTGGGAAATCCCAAGGTCAGAGGAACTTGGCAGGCTACAGTCCACAGGGTCTCAAAGAGTCAGATATGATTGAGCATGCATGAAGCAAAGAGGATATTTGCTCAGTTCAAGAGACCAATTAAATGGAGCCTAAGAATATGAATTCTCTCTGTGAAGAGGATATTTTTCAAGAACTTAATTACTTGCAGAGATTTTCAGAAGAATCATCTCTTAAACTGACCAAAGTGAAATTTTCCATGTCCTGCATGCACCTGTTACTTCCTACGCATGTGGTGCAGGTCCTCATGACAGGCTGGTTTCTGACTGAAGCTTGTGTTTATCATGCTGGAGACAACTAGCCTGAGACTGTCTGTCCTTCAAACTTCAGAGAAGGCCCTGCAGGGCACAGGAAAGAAACTTCCAAGTTACACTGCTAGATTTGCTCTTTTTTAATGCTGTGGCCTAGGGCAAGTCATTTCACATGTCTAACTTGATTAAAACTTCTATAAAATGACTGGCTGCAGCCAGATGATCTCTAGGGCCCCTTTCAGCTCTAACAGAGACTCTAAGTACAGACCCTGAGGAGGGGCTAGCCTGTGCAGCCATGGGGAGTCCTCATTATCCAGAGTCAAAGATGCACCTGAGATGCACAGCCTCTGGGCGCACACCTCTGGGACCAGGCCTGTTTCACTTGGCCCACAGGAGAATGCCAACTAGAAACTCCCTGAGTGCAGAGTGGCGACCAAGAGCACCAAGGCCACCCTTGTGGGCTCTCTACACAAAAATATTGCACCCTGAGCTGGCTCCCACTGCCTTCTGCTTCACCCCCCTCTCCCTGGAGCCAGTCATAGCCTGGCAGTTGCAGCTCAGAGCCTTTGAAGGGACATGTTCACTTGTGCTGAGGGCTATCCTTCTTCCCCCAGAACCAGGCGCCTTTAAGGGACATGGAAACATCCTACAGCCCTTCACCCTCTCTCAGAAGAGGGAGGGGCATACAGTCTCAAATAAAGGCCATCTGCCATGCATCTAGCCCTAAACACCAAGGCCAGAGCACACCACACTTCCATGCAGCTTGCCCTGCGAACTCAGACAGTGTGCAATTGGGCTCTGGCAATAGGCTGAGCCTATTTCCTTCCACAGCTAAGGAGACAGGGAAATCTCTTTCAAGATTCTTGACTCTTGTCCGGGGTCTTTGGAACAGAACTGGGAGTAGCCAGTTGTTACTACTTGGATCTAGGATTTCCTATCCAGAGTGAAGCCTTTATGAGAACAAATTCCAAATACTGCCCAGTTGAATGCAGGACCTAAAGCAAGCACCCAACAGTGGTGCCAAAGTTCATGAGGGAATTAGATATGGTGGCTCCAGTTTCAAGGATTGTCTGCTGCCCAACATTTGGGGCTTAGAAATTGCCTTTGGAACTGCTTAGTACGGCTACAGATTCCTCTCCTCCCTTGGCTGGGCTGTCCCACTGCCTTTAGGGCTTTTTAAAAAGCCATCTGTGAAGTTTTACTTTTGTGTGTGTATTTTTTTCCTTCTTTTCCTAGACTGTGGCCACTGGACATAACATACAATGGCCTTTATACCCAAAAGAATTGAAACCAGGATCTCAGAGATATTTGCTCACCCATATTCATAGCCATATTATTCACAGTAACCAAGAGTTAGAAGAAACCCAAGTGTTCATGAACAGATAAGTGGATAAACAAAACGTGATGTGTACATATAATGGGATACTATTCACCCTTAAAAGGGAAGGAGATTCGGACACAAGCTACAACATTTGAGGACATTATGCTAAGTGAAATAAGCTGGTCAGAAAGACAAATATTGTATGATTCCATTTATATGAGGTACCTAAAACAGTCAAATTCATAGAGACAGAAAATAGAATGGTGGTTGCCAGGGAGCTAGAGGAATAGAGAACGAGGAATTGTTTAATAGGTACAGAGTTCCAGTTTTGCAAAATGAAGCAAGTTCTGGAGACTGGTTATACAACAATGTGAATGTACCTAACACTACTACACTCCAGTCCTAAAATAGCTAAGGTAATCAATTTATGTTATACATACTTCACAGCAATTAAAATTCTTTTAAAGAAAGAAGCAACAGTGGCAGTAGATGAGGCACAAGGAAAAGCAAGGCCTGTGTGGATTCCATTTCCATGTGCCTCAATGAATCTGGCGGCAGGACCATGGTGCTGCAAGAGTACTTGACACTGGGTGTGTCTCAAGCTGAGCCCTTGTAAAGAGGGGGCCCAGTTCTGTTCCACAGCCCAGCGTTGCACTCAGTGTCAATCAGAATTTAGCCTACTTCTCTTTAAGGTTTTGCCTGGGTCACTGAAGCCTTCTCTGCACAAGATACCTGAGCATGTGCCTGAAGAACTCACTGCCAGCACTCAGATGTGAATGCCTGAGTGTTACATGCTGAATGAAAAGAATACAGATAGCTTCTGCTTCCACTCTGTCTCAGACTTACAGTCTGAAACACACCACCAAAAAACAGTGGATGCAATCTCATCCTGACACCCAAGGCCATGATCACTGCAGAAAACATTTTTTTCTAGCTTTCCTCCATATTGCTCCCCCCAAAATTAGCATAGCAGGAGAGCAGTTCAAATGTATGCTTAGGGGACAGCAGATTGCCTGAATCTGACTTTGGCTCTGCCTCTTATTCATTATTTTGTTACAAGCAAATTATTTAATCTTTCTTAAATTCATCTTTAAAATAGGAATAATGATGCAGTGCTTGTTTGGGTTTAGTTAGTGTTAGTCACTCAGTTGTGTCTGACTCTCTGCAACCCCATGAACTATAGCCTCCCAGGCTCCTCTGTCCACGGAATTCTCCAGGCAAGAATACTGGAGTGGGTAGCCACTCCCTCCTCCAGGGGATCTTCCTGATCCAGGCATCAAACCTGGGTCTCCTGCCTTGCAGATGGCAAAATTCTTTGCCATCTGAGCCACAGGGAAGCCCCTGTTTTGGTTTGGGGAGGATTAAATGAATTCTGCATGGGAGCCCTTACTCCAGAATTGGCACACAGTAAGTACTTGATAAGAGAGGACTTGTTACTATTCTCTTCACCCAACCAAATGCTACCCATGTTCCAAGAACCAGTTCAAGCCTATTCTCTTCATAAAGTTCTCCAACAGCCCACCATGAACCAAAAGCCCACCATAAACTCTCCCGTAACAATGATTATTTGCACCCTTCATCCTTGTGGCAATTCATCAATGACCGGGGCTCATCAGGTTCCTCCACAAGTCAGGATGGAAGGGGTTAAGAACTGTCATTCTTAGAACTCCCATATGTACCGGAATCACAAGCAAAAGCTCATGGGTTGCACATAATAACTGAAAATACAGGACTGATTCAGTCCCATTTCCACACTGATTCAGTAAACATTTCTTGAACAGCCACCATATGGCAGGCACTGCCCCTGCAAGGATAACTGCTGGGAAAACCCTCTTTAAGATTCTGAAAAGGGAATTCTCTAGTCTTTCCAATGCTGCTTTGGCAGTCAGTGTATTGAATATCTCTGCCTGGTGATACGCAAAACATAAAGTCATTCAATGGAGCAACTTTAGTTCACCGGCAGTGATTTAATTCTTTCTTATCCTGAGTACCTCATATATTTCCAGGCTTGTATAGGCTAGTAAGGGCATATGGATGGATGGGTGGATGGGTAGATAGGTGGATGGATGAATAGGTGGGTAGATGGATATTGTAGATAACATGAGCCTTATTCTGAGTTCCCTAGCAGAACACAAGACAAAGATTTGAATGCAAGTCATTTACTTGGGCAGTGATTCAAGGAAGCTGATAAGGGAGGAGGGAAGTGAAACAGGTAAGAGAAGGAAGTCAATAAGTGGGGTGTTATCAAACAAGTTACCACCTGACAAGCATCTAGTTACTTACTATGCACTGAATACTGAATGTCTTCCCTGCCACCGTACCCTACCTAATTGAAAGGTTATGGAATTCAGATGTTCTAAATGAGGATGTAAATACACAAATACTGTAGGTGCTGTTACCTGCTTTCAAATAAAGGAGTATCTTTTTTTACCATCCCTTAAAGAGATTGCATAAAAACTTGGGTAAATTCAATATCTCCTTGGGCAAAGTTAAGTAAAGTTTCTAGAAAAAATATTTCTTTTTTGATATGTAAAGAAAGAGCTTTGTTCAAAGTCACTTATGTATCTCAGGATAGGATTCTTTAAAGACTAGCTGAGTTCATTATCCCATCATCACTTCTTAGCTGTGTGACCCTGGGCCAGCTACTTAGATGCCCTTTGTCTCAGTGTCCCCATCTGCAAAATAGCAATAATAAAAGCATCTATTTTGTAGGAATGTTGAGGTGATTAAATGAGACTACTTGGCAAAGAGTAAGTATTCAGTGTATACAAGATATTTTTATTATTGCTTGAATGAGTAAAAATGTGTACTACTGCTGCTGCTAAGTCGCTTCAGTCGTGTGTCCGACTCTGTGCAACCGGATAGACGGCAGCCCACCAGGCTCCCGCATCCCTGGGATTCTCCAGGCAAGAACACTGGAGTGGGTTGTCATTTCCTTCTCCAATGCATGAAAGTGAAAAGTGAAAGTGAAGTCGCTCAGTAGTGTCTGACTCTTAGTGACCCCATGGACTGCAGCATACCAGGCTCCTCCATCCACGGGATTTTCCAGGCAAGCGTACTGGAGTGGGTTGCCATTGCCTAGATGAATTTCAAAATTCTAATTCCACTAACATTATTAAAAACACAACCATAATGGGGGAGGGCTGTATGCAGATAGGTTAAAAATATAGATATCTGATTTTAAAAATTTGAGCATTTATGAACACTCTACTAATAAAAAAGACGAATTGGACTAACCATCTAACACCAACAATGATGAAATGAAACACTTAATTTTATGAATTTAATTCTTTGAGGTCAAATCTTAGAGGGGAATTTAAGGGTACAAGTATCCGCCACTTTTCCAGTTTCAGTTCAGTTCAGTTGCTCAGCCGTGTCCGACTCTGCAACCCTATGAATTGCAGCACGCCAGGCCTCCCTGTCCATTACCAACTCCCGGAGTTTACTCAAACTCATGTCCATTGAGTCAGTGACACCATCCAGCCATCTCATCCTCTGTCGTCCCCTTCTCCTCCTGCCCCCAATCCCTCCCAGCATCAGGGTCTTTTCCAATGAGTCAACTCTTCTCATGAGGTGGCCAAAGTATTGGAGTTTCAGCTTCGGCATCAGTCCTTCCAATGAACACCCAGGACTGATCTCCTTTAGGATGGACTGGTTGGATCTCCTTGCAGTCCAAGGGACTCTCAACAGTCTTCTCCAACACCACAGTTCAAAAGTATCAATTCTTCGGTGCTCAGCTTTCTTCACAGTCCAGTTCTCACATCCATACATGACCACTGGAAAAACCATAGCCTTGACTAGACAGACCTTTGTTGGCCAAGTAATGTCTCTGCTTTTTATTTATTTATTTTTCCATTTATTTTTATTAGTTGGAGGCTAATTACTTTACAATATTGTATTGTAGTGGTTTTTGCCATACACTGACATGAATCATCCATCGATTTACATGTGTTCCCCATCCTGAACCCCCCCTCCCACCTCTCTCCCTATCCCATCCCTCTGGGTCATCCCAGTGCACCAGCCTTGAGCACTTGTCTCATGCATCCAACCTGGACTGGCAATCTGTTTCACACTTGATAATATACATGTTTCGATACTGTTCTCTCAGATCATCCTACCCTCGCCTTCTCCCATAGAGTCCAAAAGTCTGTTCTGTACATCTGTGTCTCTTTTGCTGTCTTGAATATAGGGTTATCGTTACCATCTTTCTAAATTCCATATACATGCGTTAGTATACTGTATTGGTCTTTATCTTTCTGGCTTACTTCACTCTGTATAATGGGCTCCAGTTTCATCCATCTCATTAGAACTGATTCAAATGAAATTTTTTTAATGGCTGAGTAATATTCCATTGTGTATATGTACCACAGCTTCCTTATCCATTCGTCTGCTGATGGGCATCTAGGTTGCTTCCATGTCCTGGCTATTATAAACAGTGCTGCGATGAACATTGGGGTGCACATGTCTCTTTCAGATCTGGTTTCCTCAGTGTGTATGCCCAGGAGTGGAATTGCTGGGTCATATGGCAGTCTCTGCTTTTTAATATGCTATCTAGGTTGGTCATAACTTTCCTTCCAGAGTTTACTTTATGCCAATTTGCTTTTACAAAAGAAATACATTAGTACCTGTATTCACTAACTAAAAAAAATCACAAGAGGGTTTTAGCTTTTATGAAGAAAGGTTGAAAGTGAAAGTAGTGTTCAGAGTTTGTTTTGCAGGAGTCATGGAGACAGTGTGGACGTCAAGCAGAGCAGTGAGAATGAGACCACCAAGCTCCTTCCCCAGGATCTACACTCAGCACTTCAGCATCAAGCCACGATAGCTCTGAACTGCATCTGTGAGCATCTGTGGTTTATTTTTATTTATTTTGTACATCCGTTAGCAAAATGTGTCCTCATCTTGCTTCTTCAATTTATGCCATTTCAACTTAGGAAAGCTTTCCCTACTTTCAGATTGTGGGAAAGGGAAAGTCGCTCAGTCTGTCCAACTCTTTTGTGACCCCATGAACTGTAGCCCACCAGGCTCCTCTGTTCATGGAATTTCCCAGACAAGAACACTGGAGTGTGTTGCCATTCCCTTCTCCAGGGTATCTTCCTGACCCAGGGATCAAACCCGGGTTTCCTGCATTGCAGACAGACTCTTTACTGTCTGAGCCACCAGGGAAGCTCAGGTTGTGGGGAAACCATATATCAAATATCATTTCTATGAGGACAATAAAGCTATTGTTTTTCCAGTAGTCATTATGGATGGAAGAGTTAGACTATAAAGAAGCGCATGGACTGTAGCCTACCAGGCTCCTCGGTCCATGGGATTTTCCAAGCAAGGATACTGGAGTGGGTTGCCATTTCCTTCTAGCTGAGCACCAAAGAATCGATGCTTTTGAACTGTGGTGTTGGAGAAGACTCTGGAGAGTCCCTTGGACTGCAAGGAGATCAAACCAGTCAATCCTAAAGGAAATCAGTCCTGAATATTCATTGGAAGGTCTGATGCTGAAGCTGAAACTCCAATACTTTGGCCACCTGCTGTGAAGAGCTGACTCATTTGAAAAGACCCGGATGATGGGAAAGATTGAAGGCAGGAGGAGAAGGGGATGACACAGGATGAGATGGTTGGGTGGCATCACCTACATGATGGACATGAGTTTGAGCAAGCTCTGGGAGTTGGTGATGGATGGAAACCTGGTGTAGTGCAGTCCATGGAGTCGCAAAGAGTCAGACATGACTGAGCGACTGAGCTGATGGAGGACACAGGAGGAAAAGGCAAACTTAGTCACTCTTCCTGTTACATACTGGGAAAATTTGACTGTCTTGTGCTTTAATATTAAGTTCTTATTTGTTAGATTTCTTGTGCTTTAATATTAAGCTTTTATTTGTTAGATTTCTATAACCTTCACTTCTTGACATTTAGGGGAAAAAATTAGATCTGATTCTGCACTGTGAACCACATCTATTAAATAGACCAACTAGAAATCACATCTGGCTGCTAGTAACTGAAACTTAAATTGTTGACTTAAATCCAGCAGAGATTTCTTTTTCTCTTATAATATAAGAATTGTAGACTCTGGTGACTCCTTCCAGCTCTAGGTTCCACCATCCCTAGGGTGTAGCCCTTGTCATCATGCTGTCAGAGGGTGATCTCATGTAAGAGCAAGTGAAGGCTCCAAGCCCACTGAGAGCCTCCAGGGAAGGGGAAAAGACCCAGTTTTCACCAGGGCGTGGAGCCGCCACAGCAAGGGCAGGGCGGCCAGGCAGCATCCCGCCCTCCTCACCTCTTAGCCAGCAACCACCTGCCCCTGACCGGAGGCCCCAGCCAGCAAAGCCAGTACCAGTGCCCTGCTGGGCACAAGGCAATGATCTTCATGGGTTATGTAATCTCCTTCCTATTTTACAGATGAAGACCACGTATTCCCACAGAAGTTTAGAGTCTTGTCCAAGGTCACACAAAGGAAGGAAAGTGGAGATTAGAATCAGATGTATCAAAGTCAGTCTGAGCTAAATAGAACGCCAAGTTCCCACCAGCACCAGCCTTTCAAGAAATCAGCCCCAAATAAATAAATGACCCAATCAAAAAATGGGCCAAAGAACTAAACAGACATTTCTCCAAAGAAGACATACAGATGGCTAACAAACACATGAAAAGATGCTCAACATCACTCATTATCAGAGAAATGCAAATCAAAACCACAATGAGGTACCATTACACGCCAGTCAGGATGGCTGCTATCCAAAAGTCTACAAGCAATAAATGCTGGAGAGGGTGTGGAGAAAAGGGAACCCTCTTACACTGTTGGTGGGAATGCAAACTAGTACAGCCACTATGGAGAACAGTGTGGAGATTTCTTAAAAAACTGGAAATAGAACTGCCATATGACCCAGCAATCCCGGGTGCACAATTCTGTGCATACACACCGAGGAAACCAGATCTGAAAGAGACACGTGCACCCCAATGTTCATCGCAACACTGTTTATAATAGGCAGGACATGGAAGCAACCTAGATGCCCATCAGCAGACAAATGGATAAGGAAGCTGTGGCACATATACACCATGGAATATTACTCAGCCATTAAAAAGAATTCATTTGAATCAGTTCTAATGAGATGGATGAAACTGGAGCCCATTATACAGAGTGAAGTAAGCCAGAAAGATAAACACCAACACAGTATACTAACGTACATATATGGAATTTAGAAAGAGGGTAACAATAACCCTATATGCAAAACAGAAAAAGAGACACAGAAATACAGAACAGAATTTGGGACTCTGTGGGAGAAGGTGAGGGTGGGATGTTTCGAGAGAACAGCATCGAAACATGTATATTATCTATGGTGAAACAGATCACCAGCCCAGGCTGGATGCATGAGACAAGTGCTCGGGCCTGGTGCACTGGGAAGACCCAGAGGAATCGGGTGGAGAGTGAGGTGGGAGGGGGGATCAGGATGGGGAATACATGTAAATCCATGGCTGATTCATGTCAATGTATGACAAAAACCACTACAATATTGTAAAGTAATTAGCCTTCAACTAATAAAAAGAAAAAGAAAAAAAAAAAAAAGAAATCAGCCCAGAAGCATGACTAAGACATAAGCTGCTCAAGATACTCCTGTCTACCACCCAGGCCAATGCAGTCTGCTTCCTTGATGCCCAGGCTAGCTGGGGGTGCATGGTTGGGGTGCAAGTTGCAGATTCAATAGCACTGAGGGGACAGGAGGCATTCATAACAAGTGGGGTGCAGAGGAAAGGCATCCCCGGAAATGCTACCCCTCCATGCGGTAGCTCTAGGAACGAACAGCTTAGCTCTGGCCCCATGAATGGGAGATGTGAGCAGTGGTAGGTGGGCCACCATCCTAGTTTACCACAGACTTTCCTGATTTAGCAAGGAAAGTCCTGCAACCTGAGAAATCACTCAGACTCTGGCAAAGAAGGGCACTGGCCACCACAACGTAGTTCTCTGGTCTCTCATGGGCTGTATGCTTTAAGACTTTCAGTGGAAACTGAGAGGAGTGGGGAACAGGATAGAACAAAAGGAGGCTGGTCCACCACATTGGAGGCATTTGTTGAGTGCCACATTGATGCGTGGCACCGTACCAGATCCTGCCTGCACACAGGCGATCATGGCTGATGTTTCCTGGGCACTCATCAGCGCCAAGCAGAAGAGTTTCTTGTAGATGAAAGCAATAATCCTCACCACACCTCTTGGAGTATCCTATGGCTCTTCCACTCACAGAGACGAATCTGAGGCACAGGAAGGTTAAGGAATGTGCCCGAAGTTAAACAGTAGGAAGGTGGCAGAGCAGGGTCGGACTGTCAGAGGGAGCCCAGAGTCCATGTACTCCCTTCTTCATGGCACTGCCTTGCAGAGGGGAGGTGGAGGCTCCTCTTCGCTCAAGAAACTGATCCCTGGGATGCAGGACAAGTTTGTTGTTCAGTCGCTAAGTCATCTCCGACCCTGCAACTCATGGACTATAGCACACCAGTGAACAAGGCAAAGCTCAAATCTCTGAGAAGTAACAACAACGACTCTTTGACTGGCATTCTTTGAGCAGTTGCCAAGGGCCTGGCCTCTGCTCAGCCTCCACATAAAATGTCTAATTTAAATCCTTATTGCCTAGAGTTAGTACTACTATCTCCATTTTACAGAGGATCAGACCATGGCTTAGAGAGGTCAAGAATCTTACCGAGAGTCTCTTGTGAAATGGGGGATGGAGATGCAAATGCAGAAATCTCATCCCAAGACAGGGTAGAACTGTGCAGTGGTTAGGAACTCACGTTGTGACCTGTGAGCAGGCTCAGTAAGAGCCAGATGATACTACAAACCAAGTGCCCTGGACATTAGCCTTCCCTGTGTCTTCAGTTCTTTCCGCTGAGTGTAGGACTCCAGTCTTGAGCCCTGGGCTGTGTTCAGATAGCCACGCCAGGGCTGGTGGTGGCTGCCATAGTCCTGAATAGGCCATCCTAGAGCACCATGGAGCAACACAAACTTCCAGTCCTGCCACCATGGCCTTTTCTGTCAGGATAAATGCCGCTAAATGTCAGCACGGCGCTATTCTGGGAAACAGCTTTCCACACCCACCCCCAGGCTGCCCCTCCATTGTAGCTGTTTGCTTCCACTCCAGAGAAGACATAGTACCTACCTACACACAAGCGTGGTAGGGAGGAGGCCTTGTCAGGCTCTCCTGCCAGGCTCGGGCTATGTTCATGGCATAATCAAAAGGCGTTATTAGCATGTATGTATTCCAGAAGAGACTTGTTTAAAAATCATTCAAGGGGGCAAATGCCTGAAAGCCCTGCTGCTGCTGTGCCCACGGAGCCCTCCTCGGGAGCAGCGAGTCCTGGGCGCTTGACCTCCCACAGGAGAAACACAGGCGGGCCTGCAGGGCACAGAAAAGCTTCCTGAGAGAACCCCTGCTTCCTTCCCAGCTGTGCCGAGCGAGAGCGGAGTGGAGGCTCCCATGCAGCAGAGTTGCCTCCAAAGGGGCCACAGCATCCTGCTGTCGAAACGGGACTAGATTGGGGCTGATGAGTTGGCTCTTTAGAAAACTGCTGCTTCTCCCATCATCTAAAAGGGAAGAAGGCCTCAAAACAGAGGGGCTCATGCTATTTCTCCACAAAGAAACACAGCACCCTCTTAGTGCTAAGATCATGAAGGACCCTAACCTAGTGTATATTAGAGCTGGAGAGTCTGGTAGAAAATCAGCAATAACTGCCTTACTCAAGCTGAGGAACTTGAGGTTCATGTAGTAATGATGATAATGATTAAAAGCAAAAGTCATCATTATTTACCATGTGCCAGCTCAACATTCAGAAAACTAAGATCATGGCATCTGGTCCCATCATTTCATGGCAAATAGATGGGGAAACAATGGAAGCAGTGTCAGACTTTATTTTTTTGGGCTCCAAAATCACTGCAGATGGCGATTGCAGCCATGAAATTAAAAGATGCTTGCTCCTTGGAAGGAAAGTTATGACCAACCTAGAAAGCATATTAAAAAGCAGAGACATGCTATAATGTTCTTTATCTTTCTGGCTTACTTCACTCTGTATAATGGGCTCCAGTTTCATCCATCTCATTAGAACTGATTCAAATGAATTCTTTTTAATGGCTGAGTAATATTCCATGGTGTATATGTACCACAGCTTTCTTATCCATTCGTCTGCTGATGGGCATCTAGGTTGCTTCCTTGTCCTGGCTATTATAAACAGTGTTGTGATGAACATTGGGGTGCACGTGTCTCTTTCAGATCTGGTTTCCTCAGTGTGTATGCCCAGAATTGGGATTGCTGGGTCATATGGCAGTTCTATTTCCAGTTTTTTAAGAAATGTTTTGAGAGAACAGCATCGAAACATGTATATTATCTATAGTGAAACAGATCACCAGCCCAGGTTGGATGCATGAGAAAAGTGCTCGGGCCTGGTGCACTGGGAAGACCCAGAGGGGTCAGGTACAGAGGGAGGTGGGAGGGGGGATCAGGATGGGGAATACATGTAACTCCATGGCTGATTCATGTCAATGTATGACAAAACCCACTACAATATTGTAAAGTAATTAGCCTCCAACTAATAAAAATAAATGGAAAAAAAAAAGCAGAGACATTACTTGGCCAGCAAAGGTCCGTCCGGTCAAGGCTATGGTTTTTCCAGTGGTCGTGTATGGATGTGAGAGTTGGACTGTGAAGAAAGCTGAGCACCAAAAAATTGATGCTTTTGAACTGTGGTGTTGGAGAAGACTGTTGAAAGTCCCTTGGACTGCAAGGAGATCCAACCAGTCCATCCTAAAGGAGATCAGTCCTGGGTGTTCATTGGAAGGACTGATGCTGAAGCTGAAACTCCAATACTTTGGCCACCTCATGAGAAGAGTTGACTCATTGGAAAAGACCCTGATCCTGGGAGGGACTGGGGGCAGGAGGAGAAGGGGACGACAGAGGATGAGATGGCTGGATGGCATCATGGACTCGATGGGCATGAGTTTGAGCAAGCTCTGGGAGTTGGTGATGGACAGGGAGGCCTGGCGTGCTGTGATTCATGGGGTTGCAAAGAGTTGGACAGGACTGAGCCACTGCAATGAACTGAACTGAACTGAGCACTGATCTAACCACTTTACACAAGCACTCAGTATCTGTGGCCACTCTGTGCTGTCTGCTCTGTGTGTGCCCAGTCGTGTCCGACTCTTTGAGACCCTTTGGACTGTAGCCCGCCAGGATACTCTGTCTATAGGATTTTTCAGGCAAGAACATTGGAGTGGGTTGCCATTTCCTCCTCCAAGACAACTCTATGAGATGAGTATTATCATCATTTCTGTCTATAGATGTGGAAAGCAAGGCACAGATAGGTTAGGTTGCTTACCCCAGATCACACAGCTAGAAAATGACAGAGCTAGCATTTGAATTCAGGAGGTCCAGGGAAACCTATGGGAGCATGTGTGTGGGAGAGTATTAGCGGTGACTATTTCAAAGTTGGGAAGTGTTGTGGGGCTCTGGGTGACTACTTGTCTGTCGCAGAATATGGATATTGATTTTCCTTTCTTGTAACAAAGCTGCCTTCCAGGCCCTGTACCTGGGTGCCCACAGGCCCAAGGGAAGCTCAGTGGAGAGAGTTCCACAGGTTTCTAGCCAGGAGCTGGAGCAAGAAAAGTGTGTCATCTCTGATGTGAAAGTATCTGACACTAGGTCACCTCTAAATGTACTATGTCACCCTGCTCCATGAACTGGATCAAACAACTCTTGTTCATGTACCCAAAGCAAAGGTTTTCTTCAGCTCAGAGGAGGAGGTGAAAGAGCAGGAGTCACCTGCCCAGGCTGAATTCGAAGAGTCCTATAGCCCTTGAAAGAATCAGGTTTTTCCTATTCATTTATCCTGAACCTTTTCCTCACAGGCTACTGCCCAGATCAAGTCCAGAGTTGCCAGGGCACCTCTTCAGGGACTGGCTAGTTTTCTCCTGGGTGGTCAATCTGAGTTACACCCACTGCTGAGTAAGAGACCCATCTGGCTGAAGAAAGAACCCCCAAGTCAGAAGCAATGTTCATCATATATTGTTACATTTGTTACATTTAAAAACCAATTTACAAAAGAATAAGTAGGTGATGATAGTATTTTGGGAGAAAAGAATAGCAATAATAATAGCTAATTTTGTTGAGTGCTCACTGTGTGCCATGCACTGTGCTACCTATTTCATTAATCCTCAGAGTGATACAATGGTGCATGTGTGCTATAGGGTAGGTATGAGCACCCTGAGACTGAAAAGAGTAAAGAAATCAGCTCAAGGTACAAGTGGTAGAGTCAGGAATTCAACCTGAGCTGACTGACCACACACCCTGTTCACACCACCATCCACTTTCTGGCTCCTGTATACACTAAGACGTTAGCTGAGGAAAACTCTGGGGTCAAATCTTTCTAACCTCCTGTATGTCCCAAATTTTACCTACTGAAACATTATTGTTTTTGCATTTAGGGGGTAAATGTTAGGCCTGTCCCCTGCACCCCCTACCCTGCACTGAGATCATCACAGTAGCCAGAAGCCTCTCTCCTGCCCCTCTTGGCCCAGACGCCTCACTCCTCATGACCCACAGAGACTTCCGCACCTCCACAGCCCCTCGGGGAGCAGCATCTCCCATCAGACTGGAGAAGCAAGCCCATCCCTGTATGGGTGCCTGTAGTAATAGGACCAGTGCGAACAGATTTTCCTGGTGGTCTCCTCTTGGAAATGGTTTGTCTGGACTTTGGGCCAGAATACTAGGAAGCCACCAGGAAGTATCCTGAAAATTCTTCACAGTCCTCAGTCCTCAGCTCTGAGGAGACCTAGTAGAGTTTAGACCAAACTCTAAAGAAAAAGCAACCCTTCAGTTCCTACACTGCCCTGAGCACTGTCAATCAACTCTGCACTCTTCTGTAAGAGACATATAGACTCATACAGGGAGTCTGCAGGCCAGCTGAAGAGGCAAGAGAGGCATCAGGTAGCTAGAAAGGAGCACCCCTCTTTCAGCACAGCACAGCCCATTTATCACACATAGATTATATTAATTCACTCTGGTGCTGAATAGTGTGTTAGTGTGTGATTCTCTCACAGACGGCCAGTCCATGCAGTGAACAGCACGCTATTGGATGTTCTCAGTGCTGGGAGGCAATTCTCTGTGGGTCTCTTGTGTTTCTGCAGGTCTTACAAGTAAGGCACTGACTGCCCTTAGTTCCTGACCATCTTTTCAAGGATGTTTGTATAATGAAACACCTTGGAATATCGAGCTAGTGTCTCCTTCTAAAGCAAAAGGTGGCCTTGCTGACTGCCCGTTGTAAAAGATCTGGGTTCTTAACGGCTCTCTGTAATGCAACTCTCTACCTGTGCAGGCAGCATCTAGCCCTAGTGGTCGCACACTGTGAGAACTGGGGCTCAAGGAATCCACTCAATATTGCTAATCCTCTAACTAGCTGCTGCTATTGCTCTGAGTAATAAACTGTTCTTTGTCTCTAACCTAGGAGTCCCACATCTTCTATCAGCATCCATGAAACTGTAGCAGGCTAATTTGCTGCTTTGCAAGGACGGTAAAATTTCAGGCCCTTCACAGTTTGTGACAGACACATAGCTAGTGGGTTCTATTAATAACATGACATAATTTAATTTTCTTAATCTGAGGGACACCATCCACTCCTTTCACTCAGATGATATCAGTCCTCCAGCCATTATTTTGTTTTCTATGGATAGTTTTGATGATTAATGACTGAAGAAAGGGCATACAAGTAACCATGCTTTATCTGCTGAAAATAAACAAAGGGATAATCCCACTGGCCATAAAAGATAATAAAGGTAGCTCAAGTCTCCTTCCTGAAAATGGTTTGAAAATCAAGGGTATAGATCAACAAAAAATAAGGGATTGGTTGAAATTCTTCAATATCAAAAGAGCATTAAAACGCCACTGTAGTTTGGGAGGGTCGATCAATAGTTGCAGAAAGAACTGGAAAATGGAGGAACAATGCCTACATATGCCACCGAGAAGGCACTGTCTCAGGGATATACCAGGAAGATCAAATATCACTGATTTTCTTTCTATCCCCAGAAAAACATTTTCTAAATAGGACGTGCCGTAATTCCATCATACAGCACAGAGAAGTACCATAGAAATTTGTAAACTAAGTCCATTTCTGATCCTAGCCCTGCCATAGGATGTGTGCGTGCATGCTAAGTCACTTCAGTCGTGTCCAACTTTGCGACTCCATGGACTGTAGCCCACCAGGCTTCTCTGTTTGGATTCTCCAGGCAAGAATACTGGAATGGGTGGCCATGTCCTCCTCCAGGTGATCTTCCCGACCCAGGGATCAAACCCGTGTCTCTTACATCTCCTGCATTGTCTGGTGGCTTCTTTCCACTGGAAAAGTGCCCTCTTTCCCACATCCCAGTGCCACCTGGGAAGCTGCATGTATAAATGTGACCATATTAAGATTTTTTTTTTTTTTTCGTCTTGAAGCACAACTGGAGAAAAAAGTTAATTATTAGGTTTAGTCGAAAACATTTCACACAAATGTTCCCTTTAATTTTGTTTTCAGCCATGGGAGCTCATGACCATGTTAGAAATAATAAACTCTGAAGACAGAGCATTCAAGGAAAGAATTTAGTAATCAAAATGCACGATAAAATCAATCTGACTCAAGTTTTCCAGTACAACCATTGTGCTACCTGGTAACCAGGCATAAACAAATCATGTAAATGAATATAATTAGTATTACTTTGATACAAAAACCAAGCTTCTGAAAGTCTTTCCTTTTTCCTTTTTGTCAGGATCCTTTAACTTTATGCATCAAGGACACTGAAGGACACACTGTGGAGCATTCAAATTACAGGACCAAGCTTTTAATGGCTGGATAGTTCAGTTCAGCTCAGTTCAGTCACTCAGTCGTGTCCAACTCTTTGCAGTCCCATGGACTGCAGCGCGCCAGGCCTCCCTGTCCATCACCAACTCCTGGAGTTTACTCAAACTCATGTCCATTGAGTCAGTGATGCCAGTGGCTGGATAAATTAAGTTCCTTCTCTTAGCTTCTTCCCTTTGGATTGGAGAGTGGGAGTGTGCTTCTGAAGCACCGCTTTTGCCCTTGAGGAGTAAGAATGTTAGAAGTAGCACAGTCCCGTGAGAAGAAATGAAGCTCACACATGTTCAGCTCAACTTAGCAAAACAGAGGAACAGGGACCAAAACTAGGATTAGAGGGTCTGCACAACAGTCGTGCTTGATGTTCATAGAGGGACTCACAGCAGAGACAGATATGGGGAAGACAGAAATCCAGGGTAGGACAGGTGGGAAACAGTCCTGCTTTGATCAGTGCTAACAGTTTCCCCACTTACATTTTTATGCACATTATCTATTTTTCTCCTTGCCTCTTCCTCTTCCTCTTTCTTCTCCTTCTTCCTCCTCTTCAGTTTCTTCTGTCTACTCCCCTCCCCAGTACACATTCAGACTTTCCTTCTTATTAAAGCACATGGGCCCTGAACCTATCTCTGGCCCCCATCTCCACACACATGCATCTTGCTGACTGTTAATATCTGCCTCAGAAGGTCAGTAAACACTTCTCAAGGGGACCACCTACTTCACACAGTCCACTCAGTTCCCTGAGAACTCAGAAGCTTTGCCTCACTAGATTGAAACACTCATGTAAGGAATTTCCTGACAGTCCAGTGGTTAGGATCCATGGTTCTCACTGCTGGGGCCTCAGGTTCAATCCTTGATAGGGGAACTAAGATCCCTCAAGGGGATCAAAACAAACAACAAAAACACATGTATTCACACAATGACATTCTAAGGACTTAAGGTCAAACCTCCATTCCCCCTATTTTAGGAGAGCCCACCTAGCCATCTCATTTTTTTTTAATGAGGCTTATAAATTCACATACCAAACAATTCACCCATTAAATGTACAATTAAATGGTTTATAATATATTTGAGAGTTGTGAAACCATCACTGCAATCAATTTTAATCACTCTAAAAAGGAACTTGAAGCAGTCACTCCCAATTTTCCTCTAAATCACCACCCTCGCACTCCCATCCCAGTCCTTGGCACTCATTAATCTACTATCTATCTCTATGAATTTGCCTATTCTGTACAATTGCATAAATGAAATCATACAACATGTGATGTTTTATAAACTAGCTTCTTTCACTTAGCATAGTGCTTTCAGGGTCCATCCACTTTGTTGCATATTTCAATACTTCATTCCTTTTGTTAGTAATATTCCATTGTATGGCTATATCACATTTTACTTCTCTACTCATCAGTTGATGGACCTTTGCGTTATTTCCACTCTTTGGCTATTATGAACAATGCTGCTATGAATACTTACGTATAAGTTTTTGTGAGGATGTATGTTTTCGTTTTTCTTGGTTATTACCTAGGAGTGAAACTACTGAGTCATATGGTAAGTCTATGTTTAACCTTTCAAGAAACTGCCAGATTGTTCTTTCAAGTAGCCATACTATTTTACATTCTCAGAAGCAACTGTCTGAGGCTCTAGTTTCTCTGCTGCTAAGTCACGTCAGTCATATCCGACTCTGTGTGACCCCACAGACATCAGCCCACCAGGCTCCTCCGTCCCTGGGATTCTCTAGGCAAGAACACTGGAGTGGGTTGCCATTTCCTTCTCTAGTTTCTCTACATCCTTGTCAATATCTGTTACTTTTTAAAATTATAGCTATTCTAATGGATGTGAAGTGGTATCTCAATGTGATTTTTATTTGCATTTTCCTGACAGCTAATGATATTGAACATCTTATTATGTACTCATTCACCATTTTTGTGTCTTCTTTGGAAATATATCTATTAAAATATTTGCCCACTTTTAATAAGGTTGTTTTTTTATTAAGTTGTAAAAGTCCTTTATATACTCTATATACAAATCTTTTATCAATATTTATGAGTTGTCTTTTTGCTTTCTTGATGATGTGTTATTTGAAACAAAAAAAAAACACTTTACTAATTTTGATGAAATCCAATATAACTATTTTTTCTGTTGTGGCTTGTACTTTTAGTATTATGTTGAAAAAAACAATGTCTAGTCTAAAGCCACAAAGATTTATTTATATCTGTCTTCTAAGAGTTTTATAGTTTTAGCTCTTACTTTTATGTCCTTGATCCATTTTAAATTAATTTTTGTACACTGTGTGAAGCAGGGATTTAACTTCATTCTTTGCATGTGGATATCTTCAGTTGTCCCAGCATTATTTGTTGAATGATTTTTGCTTTTTAATAAACTTCCCCCAAGAGATCCCTGTGAATTTCTGGTGCTGCAACTGTGTCTCCAAAGTCTGTTTTAGGGTGGCTTCTTCTGGTCATGGAGCTGGTGTCATGTTTTAATATATGGCAGTTGGGAGGAGTTTGTCAGTGTTCCCCCAACACCCCAGATTATTCCCCATTGCACCCTGTATCTTCCTTACTGGGTTTCTTTAGCTCAGCCAAAGTGGCATTACTGAAATCAAGTCCTTTGTAAAGAA
This sequence comes from Cervus elaphus, assembly GCF_910594005.1. NCBI lineage: Eukaryota > Metazoa > Chordata > Mammalia > Artiodactyla > Cervidae > Cervus > Cervus elaphus. Next base: position 12,321,363 of record NC_057839.1, on the reverse strand, counting down.
TGGGAATACATGTTCTACCTGGATTTTCAGGTAACCAAAGTTACTTTATGAAATTGAAAAAATTGAAAACTTTTTAACTTGGGTTTCCCTTGTGGCTCAGCTGGTAAAGAATCCGCCTGCAGTGCAAGAGACCTGGGTTCAATCCCAGGGTTGGGAAGATCCCCTGGAGAAAGGAAAGGCTACCCACTCCAGTATTCTGGCCTAAAGAATTTCATTGACTGTATAGTCCATGGGGTTACAAAGAGTCGGACACGACTGATCGACTTTCATTTTCTCTAATTTGGGAAGAGAGGTTATGAGGATGGAATGTAGGAGCCTTATGAGTACAGCACTTCTGTTTAAAAAGATTACAGTAGATATCACTGGGCTGGGCCCAAGATTAACTATTTTCCTGCTGGGGATCTGCCACCTCCTGAGCTCTGGCTTGGCTATCAGCAGCCTCCATGCAAAGCCGATGTTCAAGGAGGCCAGGACCAGGCCAGGAAAGCAGCCGTACAGCAAACTGGGAAACTCTTGACTTCAAAAATCCAGAAAGAGCTTTTATTTTTCCTGGTATCATTTTCAAGTTAGATGATGAGGATAGTCCATTGGATAAAGAAGTTGTTGTTACCCAGAAGAGTTTCCTGGGTTCCTTCACTTACCCTAGGATAAGCAGTTAGGACTGTTCTGAATTATTTCCATCACCAGTGCCTCTCTTTAATCTTTATTTAGGATCAGAATCATCTGGGGTGCTTATTAAAAATCTATCAAGGGACTTGCCTGGTGGGCCAGTGGTTAGGACTCTGTGCTTCCAAGGCAGGGGTTATAAGTACAATTCCTAGTTGGGAAACCAAGATCCCACATGCTGCATGGCCAAAAAATTTTAAAAACTTAAAAAAAATTAAATCTATCAGGACTGTTCTGGTGGTACAGTGGCTAAGGCTCCCTGCTTCCAGTGCAGGGGTCCAGGTTTGATTCCTGGTGAGGGAACTAGATTCCACATATCACAACTAAGAGTTCACATGCCACAACTGAAGAGCCCACGTGCCCCAACTAAGGCCCAGTGCAGCCAAATAAATGTTTCCTTTAAAAAAAAAATCTATCTTCCTTAGTCTCACCTCAGAAGAGAAATTGCATTTTTAATGAGGAGTCTAGGTGATTCCAGTGTAGACCATTCCTGGATCCACTTTGGCAACACTGCACTAAAGCATACAAATGACTCTGAGTTGTACTTAACCCTGCCCCTTAGTGTGACTTCCTCATACTCTGGTATCACCCAAGACTAGGGAGAGGGTGTCAGGGTACTAGAGGCTGGGGAAGGGGAGAGTAGAATATCTGCACACATAAGATCAGAAGAAAAAGTTTGGCAAAGAACAGCCTGGAGGTCTTTTGAGGACGTTCAGACATTTAAGACAGAAGGTGTGGAAAATTTGTCATATATGAATATCACCTGTATTATTATTATTTAACCAATATATTTTTCTCTATATCAGTGCCTCTAATATTGCCACTTCCTTTAGACTTGTCTTGAGAAATAATATACAAGTGAATTTTTTTCAAATACACATTACAAAAAATGTGTAATTATTGACATTTTTATTTTATTTTTTCCATTTCTTTGTATTAGTTGGAGGCTAATTACTTAACAATATTGTAGTGGTTTTTGCCATACATTGACATGAATCAGCCATGGATTTACATGTGTTCCCCATCCCGATCCCCCCTCCCACCTCCCTCCCCATCCCATCCCTCTGGGTCTTCCCAGTGCACCAGCCCTGAGCACTTGTCTCATGCATCCAACCTGGGCTGGTGATCTGTTTCACCCTTGATAGTATACTTGTTTCAATGCTGTTCTCTCAGAACATCCTACCCTCGCCTTCTCCCACAGAGTCCAAAAGTCTGTTCTGTACATCTGTGTATTGACATTTTTAAAATGCCTATGTACTACTTAAAGTCTTTACAGCACTACCAGCAACCAAAATACCATTCTTGGGAAGACATCCCTTTACTATGTAAGCTTCTAGAGGGAAATTTGTTCCCTCCCTTGGCAATTCTTTGTGATGCTCCAGGACCAAGAAGGTTTCAAAAGAAAAACCTGTTTTCCAGAGTCAAGATTAACCTCTTGTCCACCTTCTAAACAGGTCATAATTTATCAGAGATTGAGGATTTTGAACAGCTTGATCTCCAGATTATGCACATACATGATTGCCACTGTAATGTATAAAAGCTGGCAAATTAAAAGTGAATAGAAGGTTTCAGAATTACTATGACTATAATACTCTTTATTTCTTTCCTTTAAGAGTTCAGTCTTTTTAGGAAAGACTTTGGAATGTTATATATTTAGTTACATAAACTAAAAAATTAAAAGGGAGTTTCTTTGAAAGGGTAAAAAGGGGCAAAAGTAATTTTTTTTCAAGTTTAAGTTCTGTTAAACACATACAAAAGAATATGTTCAGATGAATTTCAAATATGATTTTATCAGTGGTTATTTCTCCTCCCCCAACACTCCTGAATAAAGGAGTCTTTAAAGAAGCTGTCTGTATATGCAATAGTAAGTTCATATGCCAGTCTGCTAGGGACGTAATGCAATCATAGTTTGCAAATGCAAATTCAGGGTAGACATCAGACTTAGTGAATAGAGATTTATGAGATTGTCTCATTAATATTTCTTGGAAACCAGGTATTGCACAAAAAGGGTAAAATGAAATTCTGTATAGCATTTCAAGCATTCTATTCATAATGAGATATGTAAATGTTGCAAATTGGGGAGAATATAATAATGTTTTACATACTAATAGGAAAATTTAGTCCCGCTTATTATATATTTGGTTCAATTTGGTACATAAGTGCTGTATTTATGCCAGTCACCACTTTGAAAGACATAAAATGGAAGCATAAATGTGTTCTTTTTCTGGTTTAATGTCTTCATCATGCCGACTCAGTAAACATCTGCAGGGAAGATGCATATGCTCTAGGCAGAGCAGAAATCCTGTATTTCCATCAAAGCTCTAGACTCTTTTTGTTTGTGTAGCCAAAAGAAAAAAGTATCTCTATGTGCTAAAAATACACTGGAGTGAAAAACCCAGAAGAGCATGCTTTCTTCTCTTTTAAAAGGCTTTATTATGCTTTGCAATACATATATGTCTCCCACCTTGAGTGAATTCTGCAGGCTTGGACAGGGATTATCGTATGGCCAGTTGATGGGATAAAGAATGGAGGCCTTATACTTACCTGGCAGGGGAGACACCATGATCACGAAGGTGGTTTTCCCAGGGCGAGGCTTATCCATTGCACTCCGGATGTGCTGACCCCTGCGATTTCCCCAAATGTGGGAAACTCGACTGCATAATTTGTGGTAGTGGGGGACTGCGTTCGCGCTTTCCCCTGGATTAAAAAAAAAAAAAAAAGAATGGAGGCCTTTTCCCAAATTTCCTCGATGTCTTAAATCCCCAAATTTCACTATCCCCTAGATTTTGCAAGCCCCGTGGAAGGGACACAGGCTACCCCCAAATTAGACATGTATTCCTTGACCCAAATAACTATTTGTCCAATCTAAAATAAATTTGACTTTTTTTAAAAAGTGATGTGACTTTTCTTGTGCCCAAGTGTTATGACACAAATTCATATCTGTTTAATATCTATGTCTTTCATGAGACTATAAGATTCTTAAAGTTTGGGCTTCCCAGGTGGCTCAGTGGTAAAGAATCCACCAGCAATGTAGGAGATGTGAGTTCGATCCCTGGGTTGGGAAGATCCCCTGAAGAAGGAAATGGCAACCCACTCCGTATTCTTGCCTGGGAAATCCCATGGACAGAGGAGCCTGGTGGGCTAGTCCATGGGGTCACAAAGAGTCGGACATGACTGAGCGGCTGAACGACAAGAACACTACAAGTTTCTTTTGTTCTAGTATCTGTCTTTGACTCCATTTCTGACATAGGGCTCCTAAACGATTATAGATTCCTAAATGATGACAGCACTAGAAGCATCTTTTGTTCTAATGAGGCGACTCTGAATGGGTTCCTGGATAGGGGGCTGGTCACCAGAAAGATCAAGCCATGATTAGAAGCTTGGCATTTTCAGCTTCACCTTTATCCTACAGAGAGGGGAGGGGTGCTAGAAATGGAGTTAAAAACTAATCATCCCTACATGAAGAAACTGCCATAAAATCCCAGTAGTAGAGAGTTCAGAGAGCTTCCGAATTGGTGGACACACCTTCCCTACCAGGAGGATGGCTCACCCCAGCTCCACAGGGACTGAAGCTCCTGTTCTAGGGACTCTACCAGACTTTGCCCTATGTGTCTCTTCATCTGGCTGTTATCTGTATCTTCTATCATATACTTTACTACATTGGTGAAAGTAAGCATGTGTATCTCTAAGTGTGTGAACTGCTCTAGAAACTTAATTGAATCTGAGGAGAGGGTCATTGGAACCTCCAACTACAGCCTGTTGATCAGAAGCACAGGTGATGACCTAAGCTTATGACTGGCTTTTGAAGGCAGGATATGGGAAGAGGATGGGGTGCAGGGGTACATGAACTTGTGGGACTGAGCCCTTACCTATGAGATCTGACAATATCTCAGGTAGACAGTGTCAGAATTGAGTTCAGTCGTAGGACATCCAGCTGGTATAGGAGACTTGCTTGTTGTGGTGAAAATCCACCACACATTTGACCAGAAGCATCAAAAGTGAAGTGTTTTGCAAGAGTAATACATTCACAGGAGAGAAATGGTAGCAAAAAACTTGGTTTTTCCCTACATAAAACAGGAAGCTGAGTTTTTCCTTTATAGGCAGGAAAGAAGGGAAAGTGTTAAAATAGCAGCTTGAAACCAAGCCCTCCTTGTCTAGTGCGCCTCCCTATCCAACCCCCAGGGCTCCACACTGTCTTTCTCCAGTATGTCACAGACTCAGAACAGGCTTAGCAACATCTCCAAGGCTAGGCAAGGCACTAAGACAGGCCTACACAAGAGTCCTGTCTAGTCAAGCTAAAATAAATTTCTGTGTTTAAAAATACTCAGAAGGACAAATACTGTGCTAAACCATAAATCAAGAGCCGACAGCCACAGGGGCCAGGCTCATGAAGGAATTCATGGTCTGTATCAAATGCTGAGGCTAGAAGGAGGCTGTGAGATCGCTGGAACATACTCTGTGTTCTTTCTAGATCAGAACATCGGAGGTACAGGGAGGTTAATGAGTCTCACCAGGCACAGCCAGGACAGCAATGGATGACTTTCAACACATGATATCATCACTTTGAACTAGTCTTCACTTTCTCACTAAAAGAAGTTTGTGATGGATTTCTACAGAAAACTAGGAGAAAGAAAAAGGCTAGGCTAAAAGATTTTAAGCATGGTAAATATAACAATATGAAAACTGACTGAAGGGCATGGGACAGAATGATGATACTGAAACCTCAATTAAATATAAATAAAGCATAGATGGATGGCACATAGACAGGTAAGTATGTTTAATTGAATATCTGAGGCTACAAGAAGGTGAGAGTATTCTGCCAAAGCTGAGAACATGAATCTAGGAAAGTAAGCAAGCTTGGAAGCTGCTGGCTAACTGTGTCTATAGCATGGGGACATGAGAGGACCTCAGACAAAGCCTGGGGCCAGCTCACAGTCTTCAACTTGCAGACAGAGGTGACAGTGTGAGATCCGGAAATGGGTACACTCTCATGGAAAGAGAGAAATAAGAAAGAAAAAGAAGACGCACAGAAAATGCAAGAAAAACAAAGGGCACCTGTCTCTGTCCTGGCTCTAGAAATCAGGAATAAAAAAGCTTCCTCTGGTAACTTGTACCCTCTGATTAGTCCTTAAGTGGATTTAAGGCCCAAATCTGCATGACTTCTATGTGGTCCTTAAAAAACTATAATGTGAGAATTGTAGTTAGTGACCCCAAGTCTGTGGCACCTCCTAACAGCTGAATAAAGTAGACACAGATCTTCCTTGGAAAAGCATTCTGACAACGCAGGGCTATAAGAATTCCAAGCAAAATTTTCATCACGAAGACACACACACACACAATTACAAAGCCCACCACCCACCATGTACATAAAGCACACAAGAACAATATATAACAGAACCAGATCTGAACACACTTGAGATATTTTAATGTTTCACATATTAAAATGACCAGACACATAATTTGAGATAAGTATTATAATTTGAAAAAAGAGATAAAGGAAAAAATTTAAAACAATAAATAAGGAGCAACAAACTATCAAGATTTGAAGTAAAACCAAATAGAACTTTTAGAAATAAAAGTAAGACAGCAGAATTTAAAACCCAATGAAACAAGTTTAGGAAGAGCGAGAGATGAGTAGGTGGAGCACAGAGAAATTTTAGAGCAGTGAAACTACTCTGTATGCTACGAGAAAGGTGGATACGTGTCATTACACGTTTGTCAAAACTCACAGAAACACAATACAAAAAGTGAACCCTAATGTACAGACTTTGGTTGATAATAATGTGTCAATGTTGGCTTATTGATTGTTTAACAAATGTACCACAGTAGTGTGGGATATTGATGATGGTAGAGGCTGCGGGTGTGTGGTGAGTGGATATATGTACACTTTTCTCTCAATTTTGCTGTAAAACTAAGACTTCTCTAAAAAGTAAGAGCTGTTAATTTTTTTAAAAAGAGAAACCATGAAAAAAAACTTGATGGATGTATTAAACAACAGGTTAAACATAGATGAAGAGAGACCTAATAAACCAGAAACAAATTATATACAATGCAGCATACAAAGAACCAACACATATACACACACACTCTCCATATATGTAGAAATAAAGTTCAGAAAGTAAAAGTGAAAGTCACTCAGTTGTGTTGACTCTTTGTGACACCATGGACTATACAGTCCATGGAATTCTCCAGGCCAGAATACTGGAGTGGATAGCCTTTTCTTTCTCCAGGGGATCTTCCCAACCCAGGGATTGAACCCAAGTTCAGAGGTACAGAGGATATAATGAAAAAGACCAACATATGTCTAGTGGGAATTTCAGAAGGAACAGAGGAGATTATATAAATAATAAAGGAAAGGCAACATGTGGAGAGATGTGAGAAAAATATTCTATGCATTTTCAAATCACAATGAATCCCAAACAGGATAAATAAATGTAAGGGTGCACCCAAAACATTATAGTAAAATAGAATACAACCTAAGATAGACTATTTTAAGAGTAGCTAGAAACACTACAAATTATCTAACAAAGGAGAGGCAGGTAGACTCCTAGATGACTTTTCAACAACCGTGGAAGCCACTGTGGAATAGTTTCTTCAATGTGCTGAGAAAAATAAGTAAAAGTGAATCAAGAATTTTATGCTCAGAAAAAGAAAAAAACTCTGCCATTCAATTAACACAGGTGAAATAAAAATATTTTCTAAATCTGAGATTCTCAACAAAGAATTTCTAAATCATGTACTCATAAAAAGGAAAATTTTCCAGAAAAAAGTCTGAGATACTAAAAGAAATGACCAAAATTAAAAATATGATAATGATATAGACAACTCTAAATTAACATTGATGAATTAAAATGATTATCAAACTAGCTCAATTGCTACACTGAAGTAAACATTTTCTGTGTATGATGTTTGCTTAATAAGCCAATTTGGTATTTTTGGTTAATATCTAATTACTTTTTTAAAAAAATACCATATTCTATTCCATCATGCTACATTTTAAAATAATGAGCACTATAAACAAAATCATTTGCATTTTTTGGCATTTTAAAACTTGGAAATAAATGCATAATTTTGAAAGAGGAAGCATTTATAGCAACAATAGCCAACCGTTACTGAATGTGTACTATGTGGAAACCCTTATTATTAACTCATTTAATTATCAAAACAACTCACTAAAGTAAACACAAAACTGAAAAAGAGAAAGTGTTAATCATTCAGTTGTGTCTGACTCTCTGTGACCCAATGGACTGTGGCCCACCAGTCTCTTCTGTCCATGGAAATCTCCAGGCAGGAATACTGCAGTGGGTGGCCATTCTGGCCATTCCCTTCTCCAGGGCATCTTCCCAACCCAGGGATCAAACCCTGGTCCCCTGCATGGCAGGCAGATTTTTTATTGTCTGAGCCACCAGGTACCATCACCATTTTACAGACAAAGTATAAGGAGAAATTAAGTTATTTGCTTAAGGTCACAAATTTAGTAAGAAAAAGAGGTAGAATTTGAAAAAAAGACAATCTGTTTCCAAAACCTTATGTTCATCAGATGGTTCTACATAGTCTCCCAAGGAGATTGCTTATCAGTTTATTCTGACTAAAGTTTCTCACCCAGAAAACAGAGTAACACAATACTTTGATGTTCCATTTTAAATGTCAATAAAATTGAAAAATAGATTCAAAACTGTAATATTTTAAATGAATTCTCTAGTTGTGAATTTTGTCTGATTTGCCACTTACATGAAAACTATGTGACCTACAGTATTTGGTATCTACTTTCAAATAAATGACATATACATTTGGAAACAAGTAAAGAAACAATAATCAAACAATAATTTGTAATTTGTGGACTAAAAATAATGGAGCAAAAATACCAATGAAAGAAAAACATGCTTCAATTCAGAAAGGAAGAATAACTGTGGCTTTCCATTTTGTAAGGTCCTTTTATTGTTCTGGAAGAGGAAAAATATATTTACTAACATATAGGTTATTTTATTAAAATTTCAAGGATAAATACTAAAATTTGCAGAGGCTCATGAGAGCCAGAGTTACCTCAGGCAAGAAATTATTGAAAAAATAAAAAAATATTAAGAATAAACTATAGATTTTTAAAAAGATTTAAAAGACAGTAAAAATAATAACAGGCATAATTTTGAAAATATGGACAAAATGAAAACTCAGGAGAAAACCTCACCAAAATAGGATTGTAGCCTTGTTTGCTTAATTTATATGCAGAGTACATCATGTGAAATCCCAAACTAGATGAATCACAAGCTGGAATCAAGATTGCCAGAAGTATCAACAACCTCAGATATGCAGATGACACCACCCTTATGGCAGAAAGTGAAGAGGAACTAAGGAGTCTCTTGATGAGGGTGAAAGAGGAAAGTGGAAAAACTGGCTTCAAACTCAACATTCAAAAAACTAAGATCATGGAATCTGGCCCCATTACTTCATGGTAAATAGAAGGGGAAAAAGTGGGAGCAGTAACAGACTTTATTTCTTGGACTCCCAAATCTCTGCAGATGGTGACTGCGGCCATGAAATGAAAAGATGCTTGCTCCTTGGAAGGAAAGCTATGACAAACCTAGACAGCATATTAAAAAGCAAAAACATCACTTTGCCAACAAAGGTCTGCATAGTCAAAGCTATGGTTTCTCCAGTAGTCACATATGGATGTGAGACCTGGACGTAAAAAAGTCTGAATGCCGAAGAAATTATGCTTTCAAATTGTGGTGCTAGAGAAGATTCTTGAGAGTCCCTTGGGCAGTACGGAGATCAAACCAGTCAAAATCAACCCTGAATGTTCATTGGAAGGACTGATGCTGAAGCTGAAGCTCCAATACTTTGGCCATCTGATGTGAAGAGCCAACTCATTGGAAAAGACCCTGATGCTGGGAAAGACTGAAGGCAAAAGGAGAAGAGGGTGGCAGAGGATGAAATTACTAGATAGCATCATCAACTCAATAGACATGAATTTGAGCAAATTCCAGGAGACAGTAAAGGACAGGGAAGCCTAGTCTGCCTCAGTCCATGGAGTCACAAAGAGTCGGACACAATGTAGCAACTGAACAACAAAAGCAACTAGTCTTCTAACACTAAAGAAGTCAAATTCCTCTAACAGAGGCATCTTCCTAATAATCAAGAAGAAGAAAATAGAAGCACTCTTCTTGTAATCAGAAACAAGAAATATATGTCTGCTATTTCACCACTTCTATTAAATATTATCCTTGACCTCTGCAGTAATATACATATATATATATATATATATAAAGTATAAGAACTGAAAAGGAAGAAACAAAACTGTCATTATTTGTCAATGTTTTGATCTCCTACATAGGAAAAACTACACTAATTTTTAGAATTAATAGAAGAGCCTTGCAAGGAAGTTACATAAAAAGTCAAACAAGGGGAGGAGCCAAGATGGTGGAGGAATAGGATGGGGAAACCACTTTCTCTCCTACAAATTCATCAAAAGAACAATTGAACGCAGAGCAAACTTCACAAAACAACTTCTGATCGCTAGCTGAGGACATCAGGAGCCCAGAAAAGCAGCCCATTGTCTTTGAAAGGAGGTAGGACAAAATATAAAAGATAAAAAGAGAGACAAAAGAGCTAGGGATGGAGACCCCTCCCGGGGAGGGAGTCTTAATAGAGGAAGTTTCCAAACACCAGGAAACCCTCACACTGGTGGGTCTGGGGGAAGTTTTTGAATCTTGGAGGGCAACCTAACTGGGAGGGAAAAATAAATAAAACCCACAGATTACATGCCTAAAAGCAACTCCCAGCAGAAAAGTACCCCAGACACCCGCATCCGCCACCAGCAAGTGGGGGCGGAACGGAGAGAAGCAGGCGGCATTGCTTAGGGTAAGGACCGGGCCTGAGTGCCCTGAGGGCAATCGGAGGGAGCTTTTGTGAGATTCCAACTTAAACTGTGGGATAGCAAAAGAGAGAGAGAAAATTAACCCGCCCGAACACACTGCCTGCCGTTTGCAGAACAAAGGGTCTGAGCAAGTCCAGAGAAGAGCTAGCCTGCGGTGTACCGGCCCAGCCCTGCCGGAGGCAGGAGGCAGGGGGGAGGGGAAAGGGGCAAACTCAGCCCCAAAGACAGCATCCCCTACCACACTGCAAACAGGCCTCCAGTTTCTAACCAACGACTTCCTGAGATTCTGGATGGTCGACATCCGCTGGGAGGGTCGCGGCTAAACTCAAGGTACATGCACCCGACCGGCGCGGGCGGAAACTGAGGCTGGGGCTGCGGAGGGAAGAAGGTGCACCACACCTGGGGAGAGTGCACCCGTCAAGCTCCTGGCTGCCTGAGTTGCTCCGGCTGGGGAAGGCACAAAACGCAGGCGCAACCGAGTCCGCGCTTTTGTGGAGTACCTGAAAACTGGCACCGCACGCAGCGCAGGGCCCGCTCCATATAGAGCAGCCGGGAGCCTGAGCAGCGTAGATGGGGAAAGCAGTTCCCCTCCCTCCCCGCAGCGCGACGGAACTAGCGAACCTGAACTAGAGACCACCTCCTCCCGCCTGTGTCAGGGCGGAAATTAGGCACTGAAGAGACCGGCAAACAGAAGCCAAATAAACAAAGGGAACCGCTTCAGAAGGGACCGGTGCAACAGATTAAAATCCCTGTAGGTGGGACTTCCCTGGCGGTCCAGTGGTTAAGACTTTGCCTTCCAATGCAGGGGGTGAGGGTTCGATCTCTGGCAGGGAGTTAAGATCCCACATGCCTTGGGGCCAAAAAACTAAAACATAAAATGGAAGCAATCTTGTAACAGATTCAATAAAGACTTAAAAAAAAAAAAAATCCCTGTAGGTAACACCAACTACACCGGAAGGGGCCTATACATATCGAGAAGTGTAAGCTGGAACGAGGAGCTATCTGAAACTGAACCGAACCCACACTGACTGCAACAGCTCCAGAGAAATTCCTAGATATATTTTTACCTTTTTTTTTTTTAATTAAAAAATTTTTTTTCGTTTCTATTTTTTTCTCTTTTATTTTCTTTTAAAATTCCCTATTACTCCCCCACTACTCCTTAACTTTCATTTTCATATATTTTTATGATTTTTTTAATTAGGAAAAAAATTTTTTTTCTTGTTTTTTTTTTCTTTTTTTTCTTTTTCTCTTATTTTCTTTTAAAGTCCTCTATTACTCCTCTACTACTCCTTAATTTTCATTTTCATTTCACTATAACCTTGCAAAAAAAAAAAAGAGAAGCCCTATTTTTAAACCAAACTTCATATATATCTCTAAACTTTTTTGTGTTTTTGTTTTTAATATTGTATCTTTAAGAGTCTAACCTCTACTCTAGATTTTTAATTTTTGTTTTTCAGTATGTGATATAAATTTTGGACATTTAAGAATCCAATATTCAGTTCCCATTTTTTTTCAGCAGTGTGTTGATTACTCTGTCCCACTTTTGACTCTCTGTTTTCTACCTCAGAACACCTCTATTTCCTCCTTTCCCCTTCTCTTCCCAATCCAATTCTGTGAATCTCTGTGGGTGTCTGGGCTACGGAGAACACTTTGGGAACAGACAACTGTGTAGATCTGTCTCTCTCCTCTTGAGTCCCCCTTTTTCTCCTCCTGCTCATCTATATCTCCCTCCTCCCTCTCCTCTTTTTCATGTAACTCTGTGAACCTCTCTGGGTGTCCCTCACGGTGGAGAATCTTTTCACCATTAACCTAGAAGTTTTATTATCAGTGCTGTATAGTTGGAGAAGTCTTGAGACTACTGGAAGAATAAAACTGAAATCCAGAGGCAGGAGACTTAAGCCTAAAACCTGAGAACACCAGAAAACTCCTGAATACATGTAACATTAAGTAATAAGAGACCATCCAAAGTCCTCCATACCTACACTGAAACCAACCATCACCCAAGAGCCAGTAAGTTCCAGAGCAAGACATACCATGCAAATCCTCCAGCAACGCAGGAACACAGCCCTGAGCGTCAACATACAGGCTGCCCAAAGTCACACCTAACACATAGACCCATCTCAAAACTCATTATTGGGCACTCCATTGCACTCCAGAGAGAAGAAATCCAGTTCCACACACCAGAACACCGACACAAGCTTCCCTAACCAGGAAACCTTGACAAGCCAATTGTCCAACCCCACCCACTGGGTGAAACGTCCACAATAAAAAGGAACCACAGACCACCAGAATACAGAAAGCCCACTCCAGACACAGCAATCTAAACAAGATGAAAAGGCAGAGAAATACCCAACAGGTAAATGAACATGAAAAATGCCCACCAAGTCAAACAAAAGAGGAGGAGATAGGGAATCTACCTGAAAAAGAATTTAGAATAATGATAATAAAAATGATCCAAAATCTTGAAAACAAAATGGAGTTACAGATAAATAGCCTGGAGACAAAGATTGAGAAGATGCAAGAAATGTTTAATAAAGACCTAGAAGAAATAAAAAAGAGTCAATTAAAAATGAATAATGCAATAAATGAGATCAAAAAACTCTGGAGGAAACCAAGAGTAGAATAACGGAGACAGAAGATAGGATAAGTGAGGTAGAAGATAAAATGGTGGAAATAAATGAAGCAGAGAGGAAAAAAGAAAAAAGAATCAAAAGAAATGAGGACAACCTCAGGGACCTCTGGGACAACGTGAAACGCCCCAACATTCGAATCATAGGAGTCCCAGAAGAAGAAGACAAAAAGAAAGGCCATGAGAAAATACTCAAGAAGATAATAGCTGAAAACTTCCCTAAAATGAGGAAGGAAATAGCCACCCAAGTCCGAGAAACCCAGAGAGTCCCAAACAGGATAAACCCAAGGCAAAACACCCCAAGACACATATTAATCAAATTAACAAAGATCAAACACAAAGAACAAATATTAAAAGCAGTAAGGGAGAAACAACAAATAACACACAAAGGGATTCCCATAAGGATAACAGCTGATCTATCAATAGAAACCCTCCAGGCCAGAAGGGAATGGCAGGACATACTGAAAGTAATGAAAGAGAATAACCTACAACCTAGATTACTGTACCCAGCAAGGATCTCATTCAGATATGAAGGAGAATTCAAAAGCTTTACAGACAAGCAAAAGCTGAAAGAATTCAGCACCACCAAACCAGCTCTTCAACAAATGCTAAAGGATCTTCTCTAGACAGGAAACACAGAAAGGCTGTATAAACGTGAACCCAAAACAACAAAGTAAATGGCAATGGGACCATACCTATCAATGATTACCTTAAATGTAAATGGGTTGAATGCCCCAACCAAAAGACAAAGACTGCCTGAATGGATGCAAAAACAAGACTCCTATATATGCTGTCTACAAGAGACCCACCTCAAAACAAGAGACACATACAGACTAAAAGTGAAGGGCTGGAAAAAAATATTTCACGCAAACGGAGAACAAAAGAAGGCAGGAGTCACAATACTCATATCAGATAAAATAGACTTTCAAATAAAGGCTGTGAAAAGAGACAAAGAAGGACACTACATAATGATCAAAGGATCAATCCAAGAAGATATAACTATTATAAATATATATGCACCCAACATAGGAGCACCGCAATATGTAAGGCAAACGCTAACAAGTATGAAAGAGGAAATTAATAGTAACACAATAATAGTGGGAGACTTTAATACCCCACTCACAACTATGGATAGATCAACTAAACATAAAATTAACAAGGAAACACAAACTTTAAATGACACAATGGACCAGCTAGACCTAATTGCTATCTATAGGACATTTCACCCCAAAACAATCAACTTCACCTTTTTCTCAAGTGCACACAGAACTTTCTCCAGAATAGATCACATCCTGGGCCATAAATCTAGTCTTGGTAAATTCAAAAAAATTGAAATCATTCCAGTCATCTTTTCTGACCACAGTGCAGTAAGATTAGATCTCAATTACAGGGGAAAAAAATTGTTAAAAATTCAAGCATATGGAGGCTAAATAACACGCTTCTGAATAACCAACAAATCATAGAAGAAATCAAAAAAGAAATCAAAATATGTATAGAAATGAATGAAAATGAAAACACAACAACCCAAAACCTATGGGACACTGTAAAAGCAGTGCTAAGGGGAAGGTCATAGCATTACAGGCTTACCTCAAGAAACAAGAAAAAAGTCAAATAAATAACCTAACTCTACACCTAAAGCAACTAGAGAAGGAAGAAATGAAGAACCCCAGGGTTAGCAGAAGGAAAGAAATCTTAAAAATTAGGGAAGAAATAAATGCAAAAGAAATTAAAGAGACCATAGCAAAAATCAACAAAGCCAAAAGTTGGTTTTTTGAAAAAATAAACAAAATTGACAAACCATTAGCAAGACTCATTAAGAAACAAAGGGAGAAGAACCAAATTAACAAAATTAGAAATGAAAATGGAGAGATCACAACAGACAACTCTGAAATACAAAGGATCATAAGAGACTACTACCAGCATTTCTATGCAAATAAAATGGACAACTTGGAAGAAATGGACAAATTCTTAGAAAAGTATAACTTTCTAAAACTGAACCAGGAAGAAATAGAAGATCTTAACAGACCCATCACAAGCAAGGAAATCGAAACTGTAATCAGAAATTTTCCAGCAAACAAAGGCCCAGGACCAGATGGCTTCACAGCTGAATTCTACCAAAAATTTAGAGAAGAGCTAACACCTATCTTACTCAAATTCTTCCAGAAGATTGCAGAAGAAGGTAAACTTCCAAACTCATTCTATGAGACCACCATCACCCTAATTCCAAAACCAGACAAAGATGCCACAAAGAAGAAAACTACAGGACAATATCACTGATGAACATAGATGCAAAAATCCTTAACAAAATTCTAGCAAACAGAATCCAACAACATATTAAAAAGGTCATACACCATGACCAAGTGGGCTTTATCCCAGGAATGCAAGGATTCTTTAATATCCGCAAATCAATCAATGTAATACACCACATTAACAAATTGAAAGATAAAAACCATATGATTATCTCAATAGATGCAGAGAAAGCCTTTGACAAAATTCAACACCCATTTATGATTAAAACTCTCCAGAAAGCAGGAATAGAAGGAACATACCTCAACATAATAAAAGCTATATATGACAAACCCACAGCAAGCATTACCCTCAATGGTGAAAAATTGAAAGCATTTCCCTTAAAATCAGGAACAAGACAAGGGTGCCCACTCTCACCACTACCATTCAACATAGTTTTGGAAGTGTTGGCCACAGCAATCAGAACAGAAAAATAAATAAAAGGAATCCAGATAGGAAAAGAAGAAGTAACACTCTCACTGTTTGCAGACAACATGATCCTCTACATAGAAAACCCTAAAGACTCTACCAGAAAATTACTAGAGCTAATCAACGAATATAGTAAAGTTGCAGGATATAAAATTAACACACAGAAACCCCTTGCATTCCTATACACTAACAATGAGAAAACAGAAAGAGAAATTAAGGAAACAATACCATTTACCATTGCAACAAAAAGAATAAAATACTTAGGAGTATATCTACCTAAAAAAACAAAAGACCTATACATAGAAAACTATAAAACACTGATGAAAGAAATCAAAGAGGACACAAACAGATGGAGAAACATACCGTGTTCATGGATTGGAAGAATCAATATTGTCAAAATGGCTATACTATCCAAAGCAATCTATTGATTCAATGCAATCCCTATCAAGCTACCAATGGTATTTTTCACAGAACTAAAACAAATAATTTCACAATTTGTATGGAAATACAAAAAACCTTGAATACTTGAATAGCCCAAGTAATCTTGAGAAAGAAGAATGGAACTGGAGGAATCAACCTGCCTGACTTCAGACTCTACTACAAAGCCACAGTCATCAAGACAGTATGGTACTGGCACAAAGACGGAAATATAGATCAATGGAACAGAATAGAAAGCCCAGAGATAAATCCACGAACCTATGGACACCTTATCTTCAACAAAGGAGGCAAGGATATACAATGGAAAAAAGACAACCTCTTTAACAAGTGGTGCTGGGAAAACTGGTCAACCACTTGTAAAAGAATGAAACTAGAACACTTTCTAACACCATACACAAAAATAAACTCAAAATGGATTAAAGATCTAAATGTAAGACCAGAAACTATAAATCTCCTAGAGAAGAACATAGGCAAACACTCTATGACATAAATCACAGCAGGATCCTCTATGACCCACCTCCCAGAATACTGGAAATAAAAGCAAAACTAAACAAATGGGACCTAATGAAACTTAAAAGCTTTTGCACAACAAAGGAAACGATAAGCAAGGTGAAAAGACAGCCCTCAGATTGGGAGAAAATAATAGCAAATGAAGAAACAGACAAAGGATTAATCTCAAAAATATACAAGCAACTCCTGCAGCTCAATTCCAGAAAAATAACAAAAAATGGGCCAAATATCTAAACAGACATTTCTCCGAAGAAGACATACAGATGGCTAACAAACACATGAAAAGATGCTCAACATCACTCATTGTCAGAGAAATGCAAATCAAAACCTCAATGAGGTACCATTACACGCCAGTCAGAACGGCTGCTATCCAAAAGTCTACAAGCAATAAATGCTGGAGAGGGTGTGGAGAAAAGGGAACCCTCTTACGCTGTTGGTGGGAATGCAAACTAGTACAGCCACTATGGAGAACAATGTGGAGATTTCTTAAAAAACTGGAAATAGAACTGCCATATGACCCAGCAATCCCACTTCTGGGCATACACACGGAGGAAACCAGATCTGAAACAGACACATATACCCCAATGTTCATCGCAGCACTGTTTATAATAGCCAGGATATGGAAGCAACCTAGATGCCCATCAGCAGACGAATGGATAAGGAAGCTGTGGTACATATACACAATGGAATATTACTCAGCCATTAAAAAGAATTCATTTGAATCAGTTCTAATGAGATGGATGAAACTGGAGCCCATTAGACAGAGTGAAGTAAGCCAGAAAGATAAACACCAATACAGTACATTAACACATATATATGGAATTTAGAAAGATGGTAATGATAACCCTATATGCAAAACAGAAAAAGAGACACAGATGTACAGAACAGAATTTTGGACTCTGTGGGAGAAGGCGAGGGTGGGATGTTTTGAGAGAACAGCATCGAAACATGTATATTATCTAGGGTGAAACAGATCACCAGCCCAGACTGGATGCATGAGACAAGTGCTCGGGCCTGGTGCACTAGGAAGACCCAGAGGGAGCGGGTAGAGAGGGAGGTAGGAGGGGGGATCAGATGGTGAATACATGTAAAACCATGGCTGATTCATGTCAATGTATGACAAAACCCACTACAATATTGTAAAGTAATTAGCCTCCAACTAATAAAAATAAATGAAAAAAAAATTTTTTTAATAAAAATGAAAAATAAATTTAAAAAGTCAAACAAAAATAATCATATTTCTATATATTAAGAGAAAGCACCTAGTAAATATAAAATTTTAAAGTTATTATTATTTATTGTACTATTCTCTTTTCTATATATTTTAAATTTTTAAAAATAAATAAAAGGGAAGTATAGGACAAATTATCAAAAGAAAACAGAGATACAACATTTACTAGTGGTCACAGCGAAAAATAAGATATCTAGGAATAAACACAACAAAAGTAGAAAATAACCTTAATGAAGGAAATTGTAAAACTTTACTTTGAAAACTCATTAAGGAATACTAAGATAAAACAGAAATCTATGTTCATGGTTATAAGATTCAATATCATAAAAATGCCAGTTATTCACCAATTGGTCTAATTCAATAGTGATCAGAATCACCTGTTTCAGTAATCTAAGCCCAGATACAGCAATGTAATTAAGGTCAGTTCCTTACACAGAAGACAAGGACCACATGTGTGACCCTCCCTACTCTCCAGGGAAATTTTATCATATCTCTCTGTGTGCTACCATTACGCATGCTTCTACTATGCTGGTGGTAACCATTCTTTCTAACCTGAAAGCCCAGATGTAACACTGAGTGAAGTTTCTCAACCCTGGCACTATTGACATTTTGGACCAGATAATTCTTTGTTGTAGGCAGCTTTCCTGTGCATGGTAGGATGTGTAGCATCTGCTAAACATCTCTGGCCTCTACTCACTAGATTCTGGTAGCACCTGCATACACAAACCAGTTGTGACCATCATAAATGTCTCCAAACATTGCCAAATATCCCATGCAGGGCATAATCCTCCCCTCCAGGCTAGGTGTACAATATGACAATGCAGTAAACATTTCCTGGGGACTTCTCTCCCTCATTCATCTGTTTTTCCATTGGACTTTTCATCAATCAATAATTATATGAGACAACCTAGATGCAAAGAATTAGGAATCATAATTGTATCAGACTATTCAATGGTAACACGGGAAGCCAGAACACAAAACAAGAATGCCTTTAAAATTATAAGGGGAAGTGTTTTCCCAGCTGCCTTTTCACTTAAGCAGTCCACGTAATTGAGTTTTAACCAATGCAGCATGCATGAAAATGAAACCAACTTCCAGGGCAGACCTCTAAAATCTTCCACAGGATCCTTTATGGTCTCTTCCTTTGTCATCTGAAGGGATGTGGAAGACCTATTGAGGACTCCAAGACCCTGGTAAAGCATCCAGGTGGATGAAACCTGAGTCCTTAAAAAACACCATGTAGAAATCTACCCACCAAACAAATGCACTTAAAAGGAAGTGAGCGAATCATTTTTTGTGTTAAGATACTGGGATATGAGAGCTGTTTGGTTACAACAGTTAGCCTATTCTGACTAATGCAACAGTGTCAAATTCTGTACCCATACAAACCACCCATTAAATGGCCAAATAGGAATAAAAAATCCAGATTTAAAAAATGTACCTCCTCTGTAGTTTTTCTTGAAAAAGCAAGTAGACAATGCACGCTATCAAAATAAGGGGGTAAAACAAAGAAAGAAGTTGTTAAACCCAGTCAGATGAAGAGAATTCTCAGAATGATAGTGAAAAATCTCAGGAGAATGGCTAGGCAGCAGGCTTAAAAAGCAACCAAAAAAGATCAGAGCAGAGGTCAGGAGCCTTAGAAGGGCCTTCAAGAAAAAAAAGTGGAATTAATAGATTAGCTGAAGTCTTGGTTATACTGAACAGCTTTATACAGCTTTACCCACTAGTCTGGGTTACATTAGTGAAAAAACACAAAAACTGAGGCAATCAACTGCAATGGGGGGAAAACAAGTTGAACAAGAAATCATAATACACTTTGAGATTTAGCTGTTATAGTATATATGCAGTTGTAACAATGTACATCCTGAATATTGATTTATCCCAAAATTATTATACCAATACATCTGTATCAGAAGAATAATAGAGGAAAAGTAAGGGGGAGGTATGAGTAGATAAGAATTGGGAATACAGTAAATCCATGGCTGATTCATATCAATGTATGACAAAACCCACTGGAAAAAAAAAAAAAAAAAAAAAGAATTGGGAATACATAAAACAAGAAGTTCTTATCTTCTATTGTAGGAAGTTCATTGATAATATCTAAAGTTGAAAAATCAAGTAATAACAGTGTAAGCATATTATTTAGAAACATTGAGACAAATTTCTCCTTCCCCAAAAAACAAATGACAGCTGAAAGAAATGGCAATGGTTTTATTGGGAGAGGACTCAGGGATAGAAAAGTTAGAGAAGGGCAGCTGTTCTTTGTTTTTGTCTATTTTATTATTTGAATTTTAAATAGTATACATCAAAATTAAATTTTAGGAAAGGAAGGAAGGAAGGAAGGAAAAAGGAAAGAAAGAAGAAGGGGGAAGGAAAAGGGGAAGGAGGAAATACGGGAAAAGGAAAGTGGG
This sequence comes from Cervus elaphus, assembly GCF_910594005.1. Lineage (NCBI taxonomy): Eukaryota > Metazoa > Chordata > Mammalia > Artiodactyla > Cervidae > Cervus > Cervus elaphus. The sequence goes on along the minus strand of NC_057839.1, from coordinate 12,300,889 downwards.
CAACTCATAAAGAAAACTCAATAAGGGTATGAAAAATTACTTCCAAATCAAAAAAATAGAAAATAAAATAAGATAATTTATCTTAACCCATAAAACTAGAAGTCTTTTTAAAAAAAAAAAGATTGATAATATTCAACACTGGGTGTGGGAAAAACACCACTCCTGCCATATAAACTTGGATAACTTCTCAGGAGATCAATTTGGCTCATGCATTCTAAGACTCTGCCAAACCCAACATGCACTGCAGATATTGCTTATAAATCATAATTCTCTTTCCAGCTGAAATTAGAATAGAGCTTCAGAATCATTCTCAATACAACGCTCAAGATAACCACAACCCATACACTGGGTTTGATAAAAGTATGATCTCATTTTTGCCCAACTTTTAAAAGTCTATGTATAATATAGGGCATCAGAATTAATGTGTAAGATTATACAGACCTATTTGCATCCTGGGATAAAAATCCAAAAATAATATTGGCTTAACCAAAATTCTCTCATCGAACATTAGGCTAAAACTTTCGTGCTAATGCTTTATTGGAGCTGCAATCTTAGAGATGCATTAGGGAAGGGAAAGGGGAAGTGGTCAGGGATAGAGGGACAGCAAATACATTGTGGTATCTTATTAAGGAGTAGGGCTGATGGCTCAAACAAAACACCCCCGGAGAGGTGACATGGAACACTGCTCCTTAGAACAATCCATTGAGTGAAGAAAGGATGAACAGTTTCTCTGCTGTCCCTTCCTACCTTCCTGTCACTAGTCAAAGTCAAGGGCATTAGCCCTTTCCTCCTCGGCCTCTCCAGAGAGCCAATGGGAGTGCCACAGCCTCTGCAGCTCCAATGCAGCCCAAGGACAGGCACAGTGTCCCTTCTTTCAGGTGGCAAGGACAATGGTAGCAGTGAAACTTGCCAAGACAGTCCCATTAGGGAAGCAAGGCAAAGCAGGGCCAAAGAGCTTCAGGTTGCACATAATTTGCGTTTGATACAAGTATGATCCCATTTTTGCTCAACTTTTTAATATATACATTTATATGTGTATAATATATATTATATTTGCATATATGTATTTTCAGTCCCTTGGACTGCAAGTAGATAAAACAAGTCAATCCTAAAGAAATCAACCCTGAATATTCACTGGAAGGACAGATGCTGAAGCTGAAGCTTCAACACTTTGGCCACCTGATGCAAAGAACTTACTCACTGGAAAAGACCCTGATGCTGGATTAAAGGCAGGAAGAGAGGGGAACGACAGAGGATAGGATGGTTGGATGGCATCACTGACTCGATGGACATGAGTTTGAGCAAGCTCTAGGAGATGGTGAAGGACAGGGAAGCCTGGTGTGCTGCAGTCCATGGGGCCACAAAGAGTCAGACACGACTAAGTGATTGAACAACAAATATGTATTTGGATAGGAAGGTTTGAAGGAAAATACAAATAAACATTTTCTGAGGTTACATCTAGTGATATTTTCCTTTTTTGCTTATCAAAATATATTTTTAGGTTTGCTTTAATAAACTTTTATTTCCTGCATGAAATAAAAAAGGGGAGATAAAAATAATTTATGGTAATTAAAAATCATTTTTAAGGTATAATAGTATCTAACAAATAAATCACAACAAAATTAAAAAGATAATTCTCTTGAACAGAATTTAAAAGTAAAAATCACCTTTAAAATATTTTTATGTTGCTACTGTTCAGTCACTAAGTTGTGTCCAACTCTTTGTGATCCCATGGACTACAACCCACCCCACCAAGCTCCTCTGTCCACAGGGTTTTTCAGGCAAGAATATTGGAGTGAGTTGTCATTTCCTTCTGTAGGGGATCTTCCCAGACCAGGGATCAAACCCGTCTCCTACATTGGCAAGCATATTCTTTACCACTGAGCCACCTGGGAAGTCCAATATTTTTTTTACTACATATGACAAAAAGTATATCTGCCCATATATATACTGAATAATGAATGTGCTTAGTTGCTTTAGTTGTGTCCGACTCTTTGTGACCCTATGAACTGAGGCCTGCCAGGCCCCTCTGTCCATGAGATTCTCCAGGCAAGAATACTAGAGTGGATTGCCATTCCCTTCTCCAGAGGGTCTTCCCAAGCCAGGGACTGAACTCACATCTCTTACATCTCCAGCATTGGCAGGCAGAGTTTTTTACCACTAGTGCCACCTGGGAAGCCCACTGAATAACAAATACAAAATTTTAAAGTGGAATAAATAAGAAATCCATAAAACAAAAATATATGCATGTGTGAAAAACTATTACAATTAGAACCACAAAAGACCATTTTTTAGCACATCAAACTGACAAATATTTTTAAATGGTAATACCCAGTGTTGGATACAGGGTACACAGGATACAGGGGGAAACTCATCATGAATTGCTGATAGGCACATAAACTTTACATGTCTCTGGATAATATTTTGAAATACAAAGTACTATGGATTGAATTGTGCCCCTCTCATCCCCCTCAAAAATATCCATATGGACTCTGTGGGAGAAGGCGAGGGTGGGATGTTTCGAGAGAACAGCATGTATATTATCTATAGTGAAACAGATCACCAGCCCAGGAGGGATGCATGAGACAAGTGCTCGGGCCTGGTGCACTGGGAAGACCCAGAGGAATCGGGTGGAGAGGGAGGTGGGAGGGGGGATCGGGATGGGGAATACATGTAACTTCATGGCTGATTCATGTCAATGTATGACAAAACCTACTGCAATGTTGTGAAGTAATTAGCCTCCAACTAATAAAAATAAATGAAAAAAAAAAATCCATATGTTGAAGCCCTAACAGCCAATGTGATTATATTTGAAGATAGAACCTTTAAAAGTCTCATTAAGGTTAAATGAGAACATAAGGGTGGGTCCCTAATCCAATAGGATTAGTGTCCTTATAAGAGGAAGGAAGTATCCCCTGGAGGAGGGCATGGAAACCCACTGCAGTATTCTTGCTTGGAGAATCCCATGGATACAGGAGCCTAGCGGGCTGCAGTCCATAGAGTCGCAAAGAGTCAGACACAACTAAACTGACTTAGCATGTACACATGCAAGCAGAGGAAGAAAGAGATCAGAACTCACTTTCTGTGTGCACAACGAAAGGACAATGTGAGGCAAGACAGTGGCTACCAGCAAGCTAAGAAGAGAAACCTCACCAGAAATCCAACCTCTGTTGCATCTTCTATCTTGGATTTCAAGCCTCCAGAATCGTAAAAAAATAAATTTCTGTTGTTGAAGCCACTCAGTCTGTAGCAATTTATGTATGACTCTGGGCAACTTCCTAATGACTATTTATGCCTCAACTTCTCCATCTATAAAGAGGAAATGATACTATCTACCTCACAAGACTACTGTGTAGATTTAGATAATGAGGCCATAATCAAGGGCTACTATAAGTAGTGGCATCACAGTGAGTACTGAGGATTCAAAGAGTCAGAGGATTCCATGCGTGGGTTCAGCCTACCTTAACTGTGTGACCTGGGGTGAGTCATTTCACCTCTCCTAACTTCAGGGTCTTCATCTTTAAAATGAGGACTCTGACTAACTGATCTTTAAGGATCCCTGTGACTCAGTCCTCATAAGAGGAAAACCTGCATCATATCAACAATGGGAAATATTACGACTTTAGGCAGTATGAAAAAGAATGTAAGAAACTGCCTTCTGATGCTGTGCTCCTCTGAGGGTAAATAGTCGTTTCCAGCCTTTCTGTATAACAGGAGATTTTCACATGAAACAATGCCATTCTCCACATGACAGTGGCAGTAGTTTTCATAACCATTGCTTACAAACATATACCATGACAAAATGGTACTAAGCATTTGGCATTGCTCTTAAATTAATTTTTATTTTAATTAAGTCCAATAGCAACTTCATTTACTTGAAAAATAGTAACACTTCCATGGGAGACACTTCTTTTATTTCATTCACAGGCCGTGCTTGGTCCCCCTTAACTTCTTGCAGACCACTCCAAGACCACTCAAAGGGCAATTTGGGAACTACTACCAAAGAATCTTCTCAAGGTTTCTGCAGGGAGGTGAAGGAGAAAGATCTTTTCTTTCCAAGCCTGTCCTCCAGTTTGAAACTGAACCAAAAGGTGCAAGGTGCTTGTAGCCTCCAGGAAGATTGCTTCTGATCAGAATGTCAGGCAGTGTTTAGACTCCTATGCAAACCATGGGCTCTCATGGGGACTGCCTGTGAAGTGACAAATCTTCCCTGGAACCAAAAGGCATTCCCCTCAGTAGAGTCAGAAGCACAAAAAGTAGTATACCAGATGCTTTCCTCTTTGGGTAACCTTTATCATCAAAGAGAGACCTCACCATTGATTCATGAAAGGATCAGCCCTTAAACTGAAATCATTGTTCATTATGATTGCTGAGTATGCAAGGCAAAGATTTTGCTACAGAAAACACTGGACCTGTGCTTGAAAAATAGTTTTCAGTCACTCTAATCTTAGTCTCAATTTCCTTATCTAAGAAGTGAAAGTAAAAATAATGCCAAATTCAGTGAAGTGTTGTTAATAAAATAATTAAAAGCTCTTAATAAATTTCAAAGCACTATGAAAATAAAAGTTATTAATACTAGAAGTTTCATGGAAATTTTCAAGTTAAACAATACTTGTTTCTCTCTCTCTCTCTCTGGAAATCTGGCAACCCAGATAGAAAACCTTTTAACAACATATAACCAATTTAATCCCTCAGCAAAACGTGTGTGAGCGTCAGCCTGTCAAAGCTGCCTTCTGTGCATAAGAATGATCCATAGAAGCCCAAAGGTTGATTATAAAACCTCAAGTGTCTGCTTGCCTCGAGCCATTTTAGATGAGCTATTCAAAACACATCTCAGTAATCAGTTTCCTCTGATAGACAGGAATAACAAGGAGAAAAGCTTGATTTCCCCTGCTGGAAAGGAGGCACGCCCATTGTTGTCTACCTTTCCATAGATCATATTTCTAGCTCTTTGTTCTTACTTAACAATATGGCTTCAAGCTTAAAATTTGTTATCAAATTTGTATGCTAGGGAAGACCATGTATGTTACTTTACAAAAATGTCCAAAAACTCAGGCAGAAATGAAACCCATTAGGTTCAGTTGGTAAGTAATCTTTTCTAAATTTAAGGGTGTATTTATAATTTCAGAGGAGAATAATTACTTTATATTGTATATTTGGCATTAAGTTCTTAAAAGTAGAATCTTATTAAATGTATCATCAAATATTTACCTCAGTCTTGCCTGTTCTGTCTTGATAAGAGAATACTTCCAATCCAAATTATTAATTAATACCTAATTAAAATTCCAAAGCATCTTCTTGGATGCAGATGGAGCACTGGATTCAGACCTAGACTGACACTGTTTTATGTCAATTTAAGGAAGTCTTGTCATTTCTCTGAACCCTCTTTCCTCATCTACAGAAAAGCTTCCTAATGAAATAAGAAGTGAATAAAATGAGGAAATGAGAGTGAAAAGGTTATAATCGTTATAGAAACATTAGTGACTGCTGTTGCTATTACCAGAAAGGTATTAGGATAAGAAATGCTCAATTATTCTCTGTGACCCAAATGCAACGACTGATACCAACATTATTGTCACTTTTCCTCACCATCTCAGTGCAGTATGAACACTCATAGGAAAAAGATATATGTATTCTAAAAGACAGATGAAACGAAATGATGCCTGGGATTTGCTTAACAAATTTAAAAAAGCAAGTTGTAAAATAATACAAGCTATGTGCTTCCTTGTAGAGAGATATAGATATGGAAATATGGATATAGATACCGAGTTAAATAGAGAGCAACAGAGGTAGAGACATGGAGAGTGATACAGATATAAGGTCTAATAATATCAAAGTGGAGGCAGAGATCAAGATGGCAGAAAAGAAGGACATGGAACTTACCTCCTCCCACAAATACATTAAAAATAATTATACATGTGAAACAATTCTCACAGAATACCTATTGAATACTAGGAAAACTTACACAAGCAAAATTGCAAGAAAGATCATCATGTAACTGGGCAGGATGAAAGAAAATAGGAATCGGGATGGAAGGAGGGAGCTGTCAAAGAGGAAATTTTGCCTCACCCTAGGAACCCCCTTCATTGGCTGGGAGATCAGCTGGGACAGATGGGAAGCTTCAGGGTCTCAGAGGAGAATGCAGCATTTGGACTCCAGCAGGCAGAACAGAGAGACCAGCGCAGAGGGTCCTGCCTGCCTCCCTGCACTCTCCAGCCCAGGACGTGCATCCATGGTGTGCATGGGGGCTGAGTGCTGAAAGCTTGGGCTTCAGTGGACAGACCTGGGGAGAGGACTGGGGTTTGCTGCACAGAGACCGTCTGAAGGCGCTGGAGTGTGGTTTGAGCTGCAATCGGAAGCAGACATAGGACAGACCCGGGGTCTGCCGTAGGAGCCACATTGCTAATGGGTGCAAAGAGAGGTGGGGCCCTGCATAGCAGTCTTGTTCTCAGCAGTCCATAGCAGGCACAGCCCCACCTCTGTGGGTTCTGGGAGCCTGCAAGCACCAGCGGGTTGTCCCCACACCGAGGTGGGGCTGAAATCTGAGCCCATCCCAGGCCGCACCTCCCCACCCCCAGCCCCGCCCCCTCCCAACTTCAGGAGCAGGGCTGAAATCTGAGCCCTCTCCCAGTGGCTGTGCTAGGCCACAGATTTATGCACTGCCAATAGCTTTGTAAGCTCAATTCCTGCAGGACATTTGAGCAAATTACTGGTGCTCTCATGGTTAGGGCAGGTCCAACGTTACAAGCTTTGTGCGCACATGTGCATGTGGAGGTGGGGCCGGGGTCTAAGCTAATTGCCTAGCTCCTACAGCAGGTCCAGGTGCATGACTATAGCTATCCTGAGGTCTGACTTCAGCAAATCTGTGCCAATGAATCTGGCTGGTGACTTTGGGAACGCAGTGCCTAAGGGGCACCTAGACTGACTGCCTTCATTCCCTTGTTTGAGGTGGGGCTGGGGTACTGCCAACAGCACACTCTGTGAGCCCACACTGCAAACAGGTGGCCGGTGACACCGTGGAGCGCACCTCCCAGTAGACACGGCCTGTAGAGGACACACAGTGGCTCCTCTCCCAGTAGAAGTACTCCAGTCCCATCTACCTCACACCGCAGCTCAGAAATGGACCTGGGGGTTTCTGCTCCAACAGCTAGGGAGCAGACGCCCACCAGACAGGGCTCCGACAATCACAGAGCAAACAGGAGGCCCTGCTCAATATCCGGTGCCAGCTCTGGTCACCACAATACCAATCACACCAACAATCAAGGGGATAATAGCCAGCACACACCGAAGAAAGACATGGCAGTCACCCATATTAAAAACAGCCCTCACACCAAAAATATTAGATTCATGCAACCAACACAGGGATGTTTTTTGTCGGATATTTCCACATTAAAAACAGACCATCAAGACTACAGTAGATAACAGTTTCTCCTAACCTCATAGAGTCAGAGAAATATAAGTGAAGAAGAAGAGGAACCACCTCAACTAAAAGATCAAGAAAATTCCTCTGAAAGAACAAACAATAAAACAGAAGCTGAAGCTTCAGTACTTTGGCCACCTGATGCGAAGAGCTAACTCACTGGAAAAGACCCTGAAGCTGAGTAAGATTGAAGGAGAAGGAGAAGGGGGTGGCAGAGGATGAGATAGTTAGATAGTATCACCAACTCAATGGACATGAACCTGAGTAAATTCAAGGAGACAGTGGAGGACAGAAGAACCTGGTGTGCAGCAGTCTATGGGGTTGCAAAGAGTTGGACGTGACTCAGCAACCAAACAACTACTCTAGTCTACCAGATCCCAAATTCAAAAAGGAGGGAATAAAATACTGAAAGAATTAAGGGAGACTATCAATAGAAATGCAGATTACTGTAAAATGTAACTAGAAGCTGTAGAGAGAAGAGCCGATTAAAATTAGAAAACTTATTTGCCAAGACAAAAGCCAAACTAAAGGCAATAAATAGCAAACTGAATAATGCAGAAGAACAAATAAATGATCTGGAAGACAGAATAATGGAAATCACCCAATTAGAACAGAAGACAGAAAGACAAATGAAAAAAAACGAAAGCAATATATGAGACCTACGGAATAATATAAAGCATGCCAATCTACACACAGAAGAAATACCAGAAGGTGAAGAAAAGAAAAAAGATGATTGAAACTGAATTTAAAGAAATGGTGGCTAAAAACTTCCCAAATCTAAAAAGGAAAAAGATATCCAAGTACAGGAAGCACAGTGAGTCCCAAACAAGATGAACCCAAACAAACCTACACTAAGATATATTATAATTAAAATGGTAAAAGTTAAGGATAAAGAGAGGATTCTAAAGGCAGAAAGAAAAAAAGAAAGAGTTAGTTACAAAGGAACCCCTACAAGGTTATCAACTGACTTCTTTACAGAAATGTTGCAGGCCAGAAGGGAGTGGCAAGATATACTCAAAGCCCTGAAAGGGAAAAAAATTTCAACCTAGGATATTCCATGCAAGATTATCTTGTTGCTTAGCCAAAAAAAAAGAAAAAATTAATCTTGTAGTTTTAGCAAAAACTAAAAAAATACAGCAATATTAACCTATTCTAAAAGAAATATTGAAAGGTCTTTTCTAAGTAGAAAAGAAGCAAGAAACTATAGAAAAGAGAAAATCACAATTGGAAAATAAATCACTTAAATAAGCCAGTACACAGGTTAAAAAAATAATTCTCATGAGAGTGATGAAAACTACAATGAACATAAAAAGGATAAACATGAAAATATAAAAGAAGACATCAAAATAATAAAATGTGGAGGAAGTGAGTGAGAAACTATAGATTATTTTTTAGAATGTGTTTGAGCCTATATGACTATCAGTCTAAAGAAAATACCAGGTATCCCTGTGGAAAATTCTGAAAGAAATGGGAATACCAGACCACCTGATGTGCCTCTTGAGAAATCTGTATGCAGGTCAGGAAGCAACAGTTAGAACTGGACATGGAACAACAGACTGGTTCCAAATAGGAAAAAGAGTATGTCAAGGCTGTATATTATCACCCTACTTATTCAACTTATATGCAGAGTGTGTGAAGTTGCTCAGTCGTGTCCAACTCTTTGCGATCCCATGGACTATAGCCTACCAGGCTCCTCCATCCGTGGAATTTTCCAGTCAAGAGTACTGGAGTGGGTTGCCATTTCCTTCTCATGAGAAATGCTGGGCTGGAAGAAGCACAAGCTGGAATCAAGACTGCTGGGAGAAATATCAATAACTTCAGATATGCAGATGACACCACCCTTATGGCAGAAAATGAAGAACTAAAGAGCCTCTTGATGCTTTTGAACTGTAGTGCTGGAGAAGACTCTTGAGAGTCCCTTGGACTGCAAGGAGATCCAACCAGTCCATCCTAAAGGAGATCAGTCCTGGGTGCTCATTGGAAGGACTGATGCTGAAGCTGAAACTCCAATACTTTGGCCACCTCATACAAAGAGTTGACTCATTGGAAAAGACCCTGATGCTGGGAGGGATTGGGGGCAGGAGGAGAAGGGGATGACAGAGGATGAAATGGCTGGATGGCATCATCGACTCCATGGACATGAATCTGAGTAAACTCCAGGAGTTGGTGATGGACAGGGAGGCCTGGTGTGCTGCGACTCATGGGGTCACAATGAGTCAGACACGACTGAGCAACTGAACTGAACTGAACTGATGAAAGTGAAGAAGAGAGTGAAAAAGTTGGTTTAAAGCTCAACATTCAGAAAACTAAGATCATGGCATCCGGTTCCATCACTTCATGGCAAATAGATGGGGAAACAGTGGAAACAGTGGCTGACTTTATTTTTCTGGGCTCCAAAATCACTGCAGATGGTGATTGCAGTCATGAAATTAAAAGATGTTTACTCCTTGGAAGGAAAGTTATGACCAACCTAGACAGCATGTTAAAAAGCAAAGATATTACTTTGCCAACAAAGGTCTGTCTTAGTCAAGGCTATGGTTTTTCCAGTGGTCATGTATGGATGTGACAGTTGGACTATAAAGAAAGCTGAGCGCTGAAGAACTGATGCTTTTGAACTGTGGTGTTGGAGAAGACTCTTGAGAGTCCCTTGGACTGCAAGGAAATCCAACCAGTCCATCCTAAAGGAGATCAGCCCTGGGTGTTCATTGGAAGGACTGATGTTGAAGCTGAAACTCCAATACTTTGGCCACCTGATGCGAAGAGCTGACTCATTGGAAAAGACCCTGATGCTGGGAAAGATTGAGGGCAGGAGGAGAAGGGGACAACAGAGGATGAGATGGTTGGATGGCATCACTGACTCAATGGACATGGGTTTGGGTGGACACTGGGAGTTGGTGATGGACAGGGAGGCCTGGCGTGCTGTGGTTCACAGGGTCACAAAGAGCTGGACACGACTGAGAGACCGAACTGAACTGAACTAGTGGCTCAGTGGTGAAGAATTCACCTGCCAATGCAGGAGACATTGATTTGATCCCTGATCCAGGAAGATCCCACAAGCCACACAGCAACTAAACCTGTGCACCCCAACTATTAATTAAGCCTGTGCTCTAGAGCCCAGAAACTGCAACTACTGAGTCTACCTGCTACAACTACTGAAGCCCATGCATCCTAGAGCCCATGCTCCACAACAAGAGAAGCCACCACAATGAAAGGCCCGCACGCCGCAACTAGAGAGTAACCCCCACTTGCCACAGCTAAAGAAAGTCCATGAAGCAACAAATACCCAGCACATCCAAAAATGAATAAGTAAATTAAACTATTGAAAAAAAAGAAAATAGGTAGAGTAATGGGTTAACATACTTGAAAAACAGGGTAACCACAAATCAAAAACATACAATAGATTCACAAAAGCCAAAAGAAAAGAACATGAGTACAATACAAAAGACAACCATCAAACTACAAAAGGAAAAAGAAAAAGAAAGGAACAAAGAAGAAATACAAAATCAACTGGAAAACAAGGTTTAAAATGACAATAAATACATATTTATCAATAATTACTTTAAATGTCAATGGACAAAATGCTCCAATCAAAATACATGGAGTGACAGATTGGACAATAAAACAAGAACAGCATATAATATGCTGCCTATCAGATCCACTTTAGGGCAAAGAACACACACAGACTGAAAGTGAGTGGATGGAAAAAGATATTTCTTGCAAATAGAAATTACAAGAAAGTGGGGGTAGCAATACTCATATCAGATGAAACAGACTTTAAAACAAAGTCTATGAAGAAATATAAAGAGAGACAGTATATAATCATAAAGGGATCAATACAAGAAGAAAATATTACACTTGTTAATATATATGTATCCCAATAGAGGAGCACCTAAATACATAAATACTAACACAGCCATGCCATAGTCCATGGGGTCACAGAGTTGGACACGACTGAGCAACTGAACAACACAGACATAAAGGGAGAAATTAAAGGAAATACAATAATAGTAAGACTCTTCAACACCCCACTGGTATCAATGGACAGATCTTCCAGACAGAGAATCAATAAGGCAACAGAGACCCTACATGACCCAATAGAATAGTTAGATTTAACTGGTATTTTCAGAACATTGCATCCAAAGAAAAAGAAACCAAAGCAAAAACATATTCTTTTCAAGTGCACATAGAACACTCTCTAGAATAGATCTCATACTAAGGAACAAAACAAGCCTCATCACATTTAAAATCACAGAAATTATTTCAAGCATCTCTTCTGATCACAACAGCATGAAACTATTTATAGTAATCAACAAGAGAAAGAGAAATGAGAAAAAAATTACATGGAGACTAAACAACATGCTACTAAAAACCCAACTGGTCAACAATAAAATAAAAAAGGAAATTAAAAAATACCTTGTGCCAAATGACAATGAAAACACAACCATACAACATCTATATGATATAGTAAAAGCAGTGCTTAGACGGAAGTTCATAATGATATAAGCCTTCCTTAAAAAACAAGAAAAATCCCAAATAAACAATCTAACCTACCACCTAAAAGAATTAGAAAAATAAGCACAACAAAACCTAAAGTTAGCAGATGGAAGTAACTAATAAAGATTAGAGAGGAAATAAACAAAATAGAGATTTTCAAAAATAGAAAAAAATCAATGAAACCAAAAACTGGTTCTTTGAAAAGAAGAAAAAAAAAAAAAATCAACAAACCTCTGGCCAAGCACACCAAGAAAAAAAGAAACAGGACCCAAATGAAAAAATAAGAAATGGAAGAGGAAAAGTAACAACTGATTTCACAGAAATACAAAAAAGACATAAGCGAATACTATGAACAATTACATGTGAACAAATTGGACAATCTAAAAGAAATAGCAAGTTTCTAGGAACATACAGCCCACCAAAACTGAATCAAGAAGAAATTGATAATTTGAACAGACTAATCACTGGAAGTAAAATAGAATCTGTAATTTTAAAAAATGCCCAGCAAACAAAAGTCCAGGACCATTTAGCTTCACTGGAGAACTCTACCAAACGTACAGAGAAGAATTTATACTGATTCTTCTCAAACACTTCCAAAAGACTGAAGAGGAGGGAACACTCTCAAAGTTATTCTACGAAGCCATCATTCAGTTCAGTTCAGTCGCTCAGTCGTGTCCAACTCTTTGTGACCCTACGGACTGCAGTACACCAGGCTTCCCCATCCATCACCAACTCCCGAGCTTACTCAAACTCATGTCCATTGAGTTGGTGATGTCATCCAACTATCTCATTCTCTGTCATCCCCTTCTCCTCCTACCTTTCCCAGCATCAGGTTCTTTTCCAATGAGTCAGCACTTTGTATCAGGTGGCCAAAATATTGGGGTTTCAGCTTCAACATCAGTCCTTCCAATGAATATTCAGGACTGATTTCCTTTAGGATTGACTGGTTGGATCTCCTTCCTGTCCAGAGGACTCTCCAGAGTCTTCAACAGCACAATTCAAAAGCATCAGTTCTTCAGCACTCAGCTTTCTTTTCTTTTTTTTTTTCAGTTTTATTTTTTTTTTCACTTTACAATATTGTATTGGTTTTGCCACACATTGACATGAAAATGTACATGTATGGGTGTACATGGGTGTACATGTGTTCCCCATCCTGAACCCCCCTCCCCCCTCCCTTCCCACCCCATCCCTCTGGGTCATCCCAGTGCACCAGCCCCGAGCATCCTGTATCATGCATCAAACCTGGACTGGTGATTCGTTTCACATATGATACTTTACATGTTTCAATGCCATTCTCCCATATCATCCCGCCCTCGCCCTCTCCCACAGAGTCCAAAAGACTGTTCTATACATCTGTGTCTCTTTTGCTGTCTCACATACAGGGTTATCATTACCATCTTTCTAAATTCCATATATATGCGTTAGTATACTCTATTGGTGTTTTTCTTTCTGGCTTACTTCACTCTGTATAATCGGCTCCAGTTTCATCCATCTCATTAGAACTGATTGAAACATATTCTTTTTAATGACTGAGTAATATTCCATTGTGTATATGTACCACAGCTTTCTTATCCATTCATCTGCTGATGGACATCTAGGTTGCTTCCATGTCCTGGCTATTATAAATAGTGCTGTGATGAACATTGGGGTATACGTGTCTCTTTCAATTCTGGTTTCCTCAGTGTGTATGCCCAGCAGTGGGATTGCTGGGTCATATGGCAGTTCTATTTCCAGTTTTTTAAGGAATCTCCACACTGTTCTCGATAGTGGCTGTACTAGTTTGCATTCCCACCAACAGTGTAAGAGGGTTCCCTTTTCTCCACACCCTCTCTAGCACTTACTGCTTGTAGAATTTTGGATAGCAGCCATCCTGACTGGCGTGAAATGGTACCTCATTGTGGTTTTGATTTGCATTCCTCTGATAATGAGTGATGTTGAGCATCTTTTCATGTGTTTGTTAGCCATCTGTATGTCTTCTTTGGAGAAATGCCTGTTTAGTTCTTTGGCCCATTTTTTGATTGGGTCATTTATTTTTCTGGAATTGAGTTGCAGGAGTTGCTTGTATATTTCTTTATAGTCCAATTCTCACATCCATACATGACTTCTGGAAAAACCATAGCTTTGACTAGATGGACCTTTGTTGGCAAAGTAATGTCTCTGCTTTTTAATATACTGTCTAGATTGGTCACAGCTTTTCTTCCAAGGAGAAGCATCTTTTAATTTCATGGCTGCAGTCACCATCTGCAGTGATTTTAGAGCCCAAAAAATAAAGTCTCTCACTGTTCCCATTGTTTCCCCTATTTGCCATGAAGTGATGGGACTGGATGCCATGATCTTAGTTTTCTGAATGTTGAGTTTTAGGCCAACTTTTTCACTCTCCTCTTTCACTTTCATTAAGAGGCTCTTTAGTTCTTTTTCACTTTATGTCATAAGGGTGGTGTCATCTGCATATCTGAGGTTATTGATATTTCTCCCAGCAGTTTTGATTCCAGCTTGTTCTTCATCCAGCCTAGTATTTCATGTACTCTAAGTATTAGTCACTCAGTCATGTCTGACTTTTTGCGACCCCGTGGACTGTAGCCCACCACACTCCTCTGTCCATGGGATTCTCTAGGCAAAAATACTGGAGTGGGTCGCCATTTCCTCCTCCAGGGGACCTTCCCAACTGTACATAAAGGAGACTTCATTAATGCGCATTAGAGGATACCCCAGGTTAACCTGTTATAGAAAACTGTCTCTTGAGTCTTCAAATTCTATACTAATTCTATACCTCTGGTTGGCCGATTATTTCTTTATTTAGGTTTTAAGGTGAATGACCTGGGGCTATTCATTCATATAAGTTAAATAAGCAGGGTGACAATATACAGCCTCGATGTACTCCTTTCCCGATTTGGAACCAGTCTGTTTTTCCACGTCCAGTTCTAATTGTTGCTTCTTGACCTGCATACAGATTTCTCAGAAGACAGATAAGGTGTTCTGGTATTCCCATCTCTTTAAGAATTTTCCACAGTTTGTTGTGATCCACACAGTCAAAGACTGTGGTGTAGTTAATAAAGCAGAAGTAGATGTTTTTCTAGAACTCTCTTGCTTTTTCTATGATCCAACGGATGTCAGCAATGAAAACCACAGTCATAGAAAACTAATCAAACTGATCACATGGACCACAGCCTTGTCTAATTCAACGAAACCATGAGCCATGCTCATCCATGTAGTGCCACCCAAAACAGACGGGTCATGGTGGAGAATTCTGACAAAACTTTGTCCACTGGAGAAAGGAATAGCAAACCACTTCAGTATTCTTGCCTTGAGAGCCCCATGAACAGTATGAAGCCATCATTACCCTGATACCAAAATCAGGCAAAGTTACTACTACCCTCCCAAAATTACAGGCCAATATCTTTGATGAATATAAATACAAAAATTCTCAACAAAATATTAGGAAACTGAGTCCAATAACACATAAAAAAGATCATACACCACAACCAAGTTGGATTCATCCCAAGGTCACAAGGATGGTTTAACATACACAAATCAAATAATGTGATACACCACATCAACAAAAGAAAAGGCAAAACCACAAGATAAACTCAACAGAAGCAGAAAAAGTATTTGATAAAATTCAACATCCATTCACGATTTTTTTTTTAAAAAGCTCTTACCAAATTATTAGAGGGAACATATCGCAACATAACCCACAGCTAACATAATACTCAATGGTGGAAAATGTCCCACTAAAATCTAGAACAAGACAAGGATGCCCACTCTCACCATCTCTATTCAACATAGTATTGGAAGTCCTAGCCATAGTAATCAGACAAAACAAAGAAATAAAAGGTTTCCAAGTTGGAAGGGAAAAGGTAAAATTGTCATTATATGACTATGACATGATAGTCTATATAGAAAACACTAAACAGTCCACACTAAAGTACTAGAACTGATAAATTCAGTAAGGAAACAGGATGCAAAATTAATATATAAAAGTCAGTTTCATTTACTTACACTAACAATGAAATATGAGGAAGGGAAAGTTGTTTTTTTTTAAAATCCCTTTTAAAATTGTACCAAAAAATAAAATACTTAGGAATAAACCTGACCAAAGAGAGGAAAGATTCATACAGCTGAGAACTCTAAAATATTGATAAAGGAATTGAAAATGATACAGAGATGGAAAGATAGCCCACACTCTTAGACTGGAAGAATTAATGACCATACTATTGAAAGCAATCTACATATTTAATGCAACTCGATCAAATTGCCCACAACATTTTTCACAGAACCAGAACAAATAATTCTAAAATTTATATGGAACCATAAAAGACCCAAAATTGCCAAAGCAATCCTGAGGAAAGAATGAAGTTGGAGGCATAAGTTTCCCAGAGTCCAGACAATACCATTATAAAGCTACAGTAATCAAAACAGAGTGGTATTGAAAAAAAAGAAAAGACATGGATCATGGGAACAGAATAGAGAGCCCAGAAATAAACCCACACATGTACAGTCAATTAATCTTTGACAAAGGAGGCAAAAATATGCAATGGAGAAAAGATAGTCTCTTTAGCAAGTGGTGATCAGAAAGCTGGACAGCTGCATGTAAATCAATGAAGCTAAAACTCTCTCTCACACTATACACAAAAATAAACTAAAAATGGCTTAAAGATTTAAATATAAGGCTCACCACCATAAAGCTCCTAGAAGAGAACATAGACAAAACATTTTTCTTAGCTCAGTCTTCCAAGGCAATATAAATAAACAAATGGGACCAATCAAACTTACAAGCTTTTGTACAACAAAGGAAATACTATAAACTAAACCAAGAGACAACTTACAGACTGGGAGGAAGTATTTGCAAATGAAACTACTGGCAAGGGATTAATTTCCAAAATGTGCAAACAACTCATACAACTCAATAAAATAAAACATCAAACAACCCAATCAAAAAGTGGGCAGAAGACCTAAATAGACATTTTTCCAAAGAAGACATTCAGATGGCCAATGGGCACATGAAAAGATGCTCAATATCAAAAATTATCAGAGATATGCAAATCAAAATTATAATGAGGTTTCACCTCACACTGGTCAGAATGGCCATCTTTAAAATGTCTGCAAATAATAAATGTTGGAGAAGGTATGGGAAAAAAAAAGAATCCTCCTACACTGTTAGAGGAAGTATAAATTGGTGCAGCCACTAGGGAAAACAATATGGAGGTTCTTTAAAAAACTAAAAATAGAGCTGTCATATGATCCAGCAATCCCATTTCTGGGCATATATTCAGAGAAAATCCTAATTCAGAAAGATACATGCACCCCAATGTTCATTGCCGCACTATTTACAATAGCCAAGACGTAAAAGCAATCTAAATATCCATCAACAATGAATGGGTAAAGAGGATGTGGTATATTTATACAATGGAATATTACTCAGCCATAAAAAGAATGAAATAATGCCATTTGCAGCAACATGAGTTTGTCATACTAAGTGAAGTAAGCCAGACAGAGAAAGGCAAATATCACATGATATTGCTTGCATGTGAAATCTAAAAAAAAAAAGAAATGATACAAAAGGACTTATATACAAAATAGAAACAGACCCACAGACACAGAAAACAAGCTTATGGTTACCAAAGGGGACAGGACATGGGAGGCACAAATCAGGAGTTTGGGATTAACATATACACACTTTTTTATATATACACTATATATGTTTATAAATAGTAATATACACACTACTATATATCAAATAGATAACCAACAAGGACCTTCTGTATAGCAGAGGGAACTATACTCAATACCTTGTAATAAACTATAAGGGAAGACTCTGAAAAAGATATAGTTACATACTTATATATACAACTGAATCACATTGCTTAAACCTAAAACTAAAACAGCATTGTAAATCAACTATACTTCAATTTTAAAAATACTGCAATAAATGTGCAAAAAAATAAAATATGATACAAATGAATTTCTTTACAAAACAGAAATAGACTCACTGACATAAAAAACAAATTTATGATTACCAAAGGGGAAAGGATCTGGGGAAGGGATAAATCAGGAATTTAGGACTAGCAGATACAAACTGCTACCTATAAAATAGATAAATGACAAGTTACTGTATAGCAGAGAGAACTATATTCAATATCTTATAATAAACTATAATGAAAAGAATATTAAAAAGAAGATATAGAATTTAAAATATATATTAAACTAAATCACTTCTCTATACACAAGGAACTAACATAACATTGTAAATCAACTATACTTTAATAAGAAGAAATTTTTTAAATATCAAAGTAATTATATCTGGATGTAATAAGAGGGGGTTTATTCCCCTGTGACATCTATATTTTCCAGCTCTTTTATAATCAATACACTTATTTCTACAATTTTTTAATGTTTTTCTTATTTTGGGCAGTTTTTTCCAAAAAAATATTAGAAAAAGGTTTTAAGTTGCTATATTCATGAGAAGAACATGAAACACCAACTCTAACAAGAACTCTTGGCAATTGCAGCTCTGTACAGGGTAGTCCCTTCACTTGGATCACTCTCCAGCTCCATCAACTCTTCAAGTGGCTGGTTCTTTCTTACTTTACATGAGTGATTAAATGCATCTCCTCAGAAACCTCTTAGCTAGCCTATCATAATTGTTTTTTAGTCGTTAAGTCATGTCCAACTCTTGCGACCCAATGGCTCCTCTGTCTAGGGGATTTCCCAGGCAAGGATACTGGAGTGGGCTGCTGTTTCCTTCTCCAAGGGATCTTCCCAACCCAGGGATCAAACCCTGTATTACAGGGTGTCTATAATGTAGTGTTTCCTGCATTACAGGCAGATTCTTTACTGCTGAGCCACCAGGGAAGCCCTGCCTATCATAATATGCCTGACATAATTTTATAATTATATATTCTTTTATTAATATTTCTTTACTTCAGTGGTACCCAATCTTTTTGGCACCAGGGGCTGGTTTCAGGGAAGGCAATCTTCCATAGACTGGGGAGGAGCAGATGGTTTCAGGATGATTCAAGCACATTACATTTGTTATACATTTTATTTCTATTACTATATCAGCTCCACCTCAGATTATAAGGCATCAGATCCTGGAGGTTGGGGACTTCTGCTCTATTTGTTCACTGGCTGTCTCATGTACCCATGAGACTCACTGTGCCAGGAGGCAGAGACTGTGACTGCTTTGCTCATCACTGTATATCCAGAGCCTAGCCTACAGCATAGCACATAAATACAATATAAATATGTATTGAACGAGTGAATGCACCAGAATCCATTCAGGAAGGCAGACATCTTCACCCACATAGATCCAGGTGCATCAGACTCTAAAGGTGAGGGCAAGGTCTGAATAAACAGTCATCAGAGGGCTGGCATATCAACAAATATCTGCTTGCTGTATTAGAAATGAAAACTGAAGTGGTCATGAATGATTTCCACTTAAATTCAAAGAACTTTTCAAGGCAATGCTTACTTGAAAATTCTAGAGCCAAAACAGTCCTTTAAAATCAAACCCTCTTTTGCAGATGGGAAAACTGAAAGCAGAGATATCACACAACCAGTAATCTTGGTCCCCAGCTACCAGGCCAACATCCACTCACTGATCCCTCTCTGACCTCAGAGTGACAGCAGCGTTACCCAGGCTCTCACAGACAGAAAGCCCCAGAGGTTACTCTTGCTTCTGCTAGCACAAGCAGTCTGCACTTAAACGAATAAACTCCTTTTTTCAATGCTCTTCTTATAGCTTGTTTATTCTATAAACACAGATTCATGCCTAGTTTGACCCTGAAAAGAAAAAGTGAAAGTGTTAAACGCTCATCGTGTCTGACTCTTCGCAACACCATGGACTGTAGCCCACCAGGCTCCTCTGTCCATGGAATTCTCCAAGTAAGAATACTGGAATGGGTGGCCATTTCCTTCTCCAGGGGATCTTCCCAATCCAGGGATCAAACCCGCATCTCCTACATGGGCAGGCTGATTCTTTACCACTGAGACACAGACAACTTCAAATAACCTGCCTAATTAGCAAGCAGTGGAGCTGGACTTGGACCCAGACAATCTGGCTCCAGCAAACACATTCATAACTACTCATGGGGTATTTTTGTTGGTGGGGCAGTGGGGGTGGGGGTTGGGATTTGTTTTGCTTGTTTGAATAAGATAGGTGTTTGTTTCTGGGTTGTGCCTTATAGCGCACAGACACAGGATCCAGGTCAAAAAATAGATGTTTAAAAAGTAGAGCCCAGGAATATTTCACCCAGATGTATCAATCGTGGACATTTTACTATACCATGCTTGTCTTGTCTTTCTTCCTATACCTAGGAAAATACTGAAAGTTACACAAAGGAGTACTTCTCACAGGATGAAGGGAAGATCAACGTACCAGTTAGAAACATTATGAATAATAACAGTTGACCTGGTGAAATGAAATATTGTAGATGGCTTCCTTTTTTATTCTATTAGAAAGTTTGTCCCATAAAAAACTAAAAAAAAAAAAAATACCAGAAAACTTTTAAAAAATAAAAACATCAAAGCCGCAACAACATAAACACTGCCAGTCTAGCCTCTCTATACAAAGAGGGGATAAAACGACAGACACCTGGAAGGGTGGAAACGGAATGAACCTCAGAGCCTGGGTACCGACTCCAGCTGAGGTCTGTGCTAAACTTCGTGGTGACTAGGCAAGCTGTACCATCTGAGCCACCAGGGAAGCCCAACTAGTCCTCGCTGCGTAGCCTCGGAAACAGGCCTTCCTGAGCCTCAGTTACCTTGTATGTGAAATATGTAAAGGCTCACTACAAATTACATTTCCAGCAATTCCTAGGTAAAACCCAGAAGTCTGCCTCATGAGTCCAATGTAGGTGGTTTACAGAACATATTCCAAGAAGCACTACGTAGGAGGGGAGCTGACTAAGGAATCTGTGAGAGGGAGGAAGGGGTCCCAAACCTGTTACCCTGTTTCCTCAGCTCCCCTCCTTCCCTATTCCTGCTGCCTGTACCTTATCCTCTCATACATTAGAAGACACTCAAAAATTTGCCTCTCTGACTCCAGTCTGATCTTCTCCAAGTGAAGTCCTCCTATACCCTCTTCTCCACCCTGTACCCTAAACCCAATACAGACATGTTTTCCCACCAATCTCCAACATAAACCTTCTGCTTCAGACAGCTCAGTCTGCCTGGACACTATCATGACCTACGCCATTATGACCACCTCCCACTTGGCCTCATTCTCTGCCTCTTGTTCAGAGCCCACCTTAGGGTCCTGTTCTTCAGAGAAACCCTCTTCTCCAGCTCCCTGAGTTCTCCCCTCCTTAAATAATTAGCATTTAATTCCACCTTGCTTTATTCTCTACCCAGCCCACATGTTTAATTCTGTGCATCTCTAAATGTGATCTGAGTTCCTTGAAAATATAAGCAGTGATTCTCCTTCCTCACATTTTTTTCTGACACTTAGCACAGTGCTAGACATAGAAGGTATACACCTCAGCCTATACTGATTGGTTGAGTACTTAGCTGATTTATTGAGGGAAATGAGACGAGATTAAGGGATGAGACTTTATGAAGGCAAGCACAAGCGTGGAGCTTGTTGTAGGCTGATGAACTCTAAGGACCCTTGAGTATGGCTGAACCAATCTTCAAGGGTGTTTTAAATAACAAACTATAAGTGGCAGAATAAAAGCAGAATTTAAGATAAAATCTCAAATAAATGAAGAGCAATGAGCATGCAGCTGCTGTCACATGCTCTCTTGTGTTTTTGATTAGTTTCAATTAAAAATAGCCCTAATACATCAAAAACAACCTGGTGAATTCCCTTTATTGTCCCTTTAATGTGTTACTAAGGAGTTATTGGTATCATTTCATGACTCCGGCACAAATGCCTCTAGGATTTATTGCTGGGTTCACATCTCTGCTCTTTTTATGGATTTCTTCCAAGAGGGGCTAGAATACAGGGCTCCCATTATATGTCCCTTGTGGTAGGTTGGCTAGAGCTGCATCAGCAATGGCAATAAAGCTCACCAAGGCAACAACTGTTACTCACCAGTGTAGTTTGATTTAGAGCAGAGTGTTTCCAGATGGGTTCCAATGTAACCCTTTTTCTTCCATCTCCCAACAACATTGAGATTGAAAAATCAATTACAGGAGCCAGGTTTTATATGTTGCTGAGTTTTGCTGGGAGTGGTAAAAAACATATATATACACACATGTGTGTATATGTATATATTTATATGTATATATACAAAAGCATATTTTGTAAATAACTAAAAAACAATGAGAGAGCATCCAGGAATGTGGTAGGTATATTTAATCAAGACAACCTAGACAATAGTAAAATAAGTACTATTAGGGAAAAAATCTTATTTATTTAAGGGCTTAGAAAAGCTTAAATCACAAACTCTTAGTTTGTTATGTCAACAGGTTGTCAATAAAAATCTGTTTACTGAGGTCAATAGAGTCACTAGTGCACTCATCAGTCCTGCTTCTTCAACCAGAGGCAGTCATCAAATCTCATTAGCTTGCTCTGTCTCCAGGAGAAGGGAGATCATCTATCAGTTACCCTTACTCCGTGACAAACCATATGAAAAAGAGCTTTTAATCCACTGGTGCTCTAATCAAGGAAGGAGAGGATAAATGCCCTTGGATATCAGCTTTAACAGAAAGAGTCTGGAGAAGTAACAGGAGGATCGTATGTGGGTCATGCTGTGTGGTTGTTTTATTTTAAATTAGCCAACGACTGCAGCTGTCATACAGCAGACCTGACTTGCTCTTTTTGGATGTTTCCTAATCTCACTCTCCATAAAGGACTGAAAAATGAATACTGTGAAATTAGCACAAGCTTAGTGACACTGTAATTAGATAACTTTCTCCCATGAAGATCCAACTCCTGTATCAATAACTAGATGTGATGGGCTCTTCAAATGTGCATCTGGCTATAAAAGCAGACAACAGATACAATACGTTTCTAATTAAGTAAATGACAGGACAGGAAGGAGCATGGTACACAATGATCAGACTGTCTTTCTTCATTTTAATATCCTCAGGTGACCTTCTTTTCATAAAAATCGATATGCCATTTGAGCAACTTTTTTTTTTTCCACCTTATCCAGCTTGTACTTAATCTAAGTGACCACTGGTCTAAACTGTGTCATGGACTACTCAACCTACCAGATGCTCAGCAAAAGTCTCAGGTCATTCAGTTATCCAAATACAGAGAACAGCGCTTCTCAAACTTGAGTGCATTTACAAACTACCCAGAGATCTGAGTAGAATGTAGATTTTGACTCAGGAGGTCTAGGTGTGGCCTGAGCATCTGCATTTCTAACAAGCTCCCAAGTGATGATGATGTTCCAGTCTGAGATTCTCACATTGGGCATAGATTACCTTAATAACATTCTGTAAAATTTCCAGCAGAAAATAAAAACACAATTACATAATTTCATGTGATTTGTTTCCCAGAAGAGAAGAATGATTATGTTTAAAGAGAAATCAATTTTAGACGTGAATTTCAAAATACAATTGTAGTCTTTCTAAATGTTATCTCCATGGATAGACATCTTTTTAGAGCTCAAAGAGGTCCTTTAAGGTCGATGAGTATTGACTTCAGGAAGTGATCCAAAACAGAACACAAACAGATTCATTTAAAGCAAAGCTTAAATCCAATACTTTCCTCCAGCTGTACTATTGATGATGGCTTGACTTTTTCTTTGCAGTTAATGTACACAAACAAATCAAAAAACACTCCCCTTAAGTTCAAAACCCTCTTCCTGAGAATAGGATTCAAGTTCATATGCTCTTCTGTTATGCAAACTTTATTTAAATAAGACATACTTAAATAAAGATTTCTGTTATTCAAATTAATTCTCTTTGAAATTGATTAGCCTAATACAGATTCAACTGTGGAGATAAATGTCAAAGGTCAGAATATTTTAGTTCACCATTAACGATATTAAGGCCCTGTATTCAATAACTACTTTATTCTGGGGAGCTTGTAACACTCCTATTCATCTTCCCACTTCTGAGTTTGATAAGGAAATGGGTATAGATCTGGATTTGCAATACTAATAGGAAAAACTAGTTAATTTTTCTGTACTTTAAGTAAGTAGATACTAAGTAAAACATACTTGAAGTGTATGTTACTCTTACTGAGTATAACTTCACTTTTCAAAAGCATGGTTAACGGATTCAAAGATACTAGCATAATTTCCTACGCACAAAAGAAACATTGTAATAAAACAGCTAAATATGTTCACTCCACAAATATTTATTTAGCTCTATAATAATAATACTAACACAATATATTATTATATATCATATAATAAAATAACTGATACTAAAGACAATAATAATAACTAATGTTTATAACATTAAGAAAAGCAAAGGAGAAAAGGGAAGATATACCCATTTGAATGCAGAGTCCCAAAGAAAAGCAAGGAAAGATAAGAAAACCTTCCTCTATGACCAATGCAAAGAAATAGAGGAAAACAATAGAATGGGAAAGACTAGAGATTGCTTCAAAAAAATTAGAGATACCAAGGGAAATTTTCATGCAAAGATGGGCACAGTAAAGGACAGAAATGGTATGGACCTAACAGAAGCAGAAGATATTAAGAAGAGGTGGCAAGAATACACAGAAGAAATATACAAAAAAGATCTTCATGACCCAGATAATCACAAAGATGTGATCACTCCCACTCACCTAGAGCCAGGCATCCTGGAATGTGAAGTCAGGTAGGCCTTAGGAAGCATCACTACAAACAAAGCTAGTAGAGGCGATGGAATTCCAGTTGAGCTATTTCAAATTCTAAAAGATGATGCTGTGAAAGTGCTGCACTCAATATGTCAGCAAATTTGGAAAACTCAGGAGTGGCCACAGGACTGGAAAATGTCACTTTTTATTCCAATCCAAAAGAAAGGTAATGCCAAAGAATGCTCAAACTACCGCACAATTGCACTCATCTCACACACTAGTAAATTAATGCTCAAAATTCTCCAAGCCAGGCTTCAGCAATATGTGAACCATGAACTTCCAGATGTTCAAGCTGGTTTTAGAAAAGGCCAAGGAACCAGAGATCAAATTGCCAACATTTGCTGGATCATTGAAAAAGCAAGAGAGTTCCAGAAAAACATCTACTTTTGCTTTATGGACTATGCCAGAGCCTTTGACTGTGTGGATCACAATAAACTGTGGAAAATTCTGAAAGAGATGGGAATACCAGACCACCTGACCTGCCTCTTGAGAAACCTATATGCAGGTCAGGAAGCATCAGTTAGAACTGGACATGGAACAACAGACTGGTTCCAAATAGGAAAAGGAGTATGTCAAGGCTGTATATTGCCACCCTGCTTATGTAACTTATATACAGAGTACATCATGAGAAATGCTGGGCTGGAGGAAGCACAAGCTGGAATCAAGATTGCTGGGAGAAATATCAATAACCTCAGATATGCAGATGACACCACCCTTATGGCAGAAAGTGAAGAAGAACTAAAGAGCCTCTTGATGAAAGTGAAAGAAGAGAGTGAAAAAGTTAGTTTAAAGCTCAACATTCAGAAAACTAAGATCATGGCATCTAGTCCCATCACTTCATGGCAAATAGATGGGGAAACAGTGGAAACAGTGGCTGACTTTATTTTTTTGGGCTCCAAGATCGCTGCAGATGGTGACTGCAGCCATGAAATTAAAAGACGCTTGCTCCTTGGGAGGAAAGTTATGACCAACCTAGATAGCATATTAAAAAGCAGAGACATTACTTTACCAACAAAGTTCTGTATAGTCAAGGCTATGGTTTTTCCAGTAGTCATGTGTGGATGTGAGTGTTGAACTATAAAGAAAGCTGGGTGCTGAAGAATTGATGCTTTTGAACTGTGGTGTTGGAGAAGACTCTTGAGAGTCCCTTGGACTGCAAGGAGATCCAACCAGTCCATCCTAAAGGAGATCAGTCCTGGGTGTTCATAGGAGGGACTGATGTTGAAGCTGAAACTCCAATACTTTGGCCACCTGATGCGAAGAGCTGACTCATTTGAAAAGACCCTGATGCTGGGAGGGATTGGGGGCAGGATGAGAAGGGGATGACAGAGAATGAGATGGTTGGATGGCATCACCGACACAATGGACATGGGTTTCAGTGGACTCCAGGAGTTGGAGATGGACAGGAAGGCCTGGAGTACTGCAGTTCAAGGGGTCGCAAAGAGTCAGACACAACTGAGTGACTGAACTGAACTGAACTGAATGTTTATAACAAACCAGGGACTAATCTAAGTATTTTACAAAAAGTCATTATTCTTTACAATTTTATGCTGTAAATACAATTATTGGCCCCATGGAGCAGATAAATAAAGTGAAATACTGACAGGCTAAATAATTTACCTAAGGTTATACAGCTTCTATGTGACTGCAATGGTCCGAACATCTGAATCCCCACCACCCCACAACGTCTTATATTGAAATCCAACCCCCAAAGATGGTAGAGCCTTTAGGAGGTGCTTGGGTCATATGGGTGGATCTCGTGAATGGGATTATGGCCCCAGAGAAGAGACCCCAGAGAACTCCCTATCACTTTCTACCATATGGTGACACATGAGAAGGTTCAAAAGCAATGGACCAGGAAGTGGGCTCTCACTAGAACTCAACCATGCTGGCACTTGATCTTGGACTTCCCAGCCTCCAGAACTGTGAGAAATAAATTTCTGTTGTATATAAGCCACCCAGTGTGTGACATTTTGTTATAGCAGCCCAAACAGCCTAGCTTATGTATTCAAGCTCTGTCATATGCCAGACACTACCCTGGGAAATGATGATCATGACAAAAGGTGCTTACAAGGATAGGCAAGTGTGTTGCATTTACACCTCCATCCCACTTCTAACCATCAGTAGTCATTATAGCCCTTCTTTCCAACTGAGCTCAGATTTAGGCTCAGACACATGCACCTTAGGCTCAGAATCCTTCATACCTAGTGTTCCAGGTAGTTACAGGATCAGTCAGTTGGAGGTGACACATGAATCAAAATGTATTTGTCATTCCTGACTGAGTGCATAAAGCACATCATTTACTAGTCTTTAACTACTTTAACAAGTTTGTATCGGTTGCAAATACTTATGTGAAAAGGAGTATATTTCTAATTAATATTGATCTCAACCTGTTTCCATCGTCAACTCAGAGGACATGAGTTTGAGCAAACTCTGGGAGATAGAGAAGGACAGGGAAGCCTGGTGTGCTGCGGTCCATGGGGTCACAAAGAGTTGGACATGACTGAGTGATGGAATAACAGTAACAGCCTGTTTAATAAACTTTGATTCAGTCATGGATCCCATGCTTTGGTTCCTGCCTTCAAGGCATTTTCACATTGGAATCCTTTACACATTCCCTATATAGGCTTTAATATTTCTTTAGCCTAAGAATTTAGGAAGGATCCATAACAACCCTGAAATAATACATTATTTTATATTATGTAACTAGCTACTTTAATAACTATAGGAAAAATTAAAGTTAAGATTCCTATCTCCCACAACCAAGGTGCATTCAGACTTAAATTTTTTATTATTAAAAAATTATACTGCAGACTTCCCTGGTGGCCCAGTGGCTAAGACTCCACGTTCCCAATGCAGGGGCCTGGGTTCAATCCCTGGTCAGGGAACTAGATCCCACATGCTGCAACTAAGAGTTCATGCCACAACTAACACCCAGCACAGCCAAATAAATAAAAATAAAATATTTTTTAAAATATATACTGGGAAGAATGTTAAACTACAGCTTTACAATTGTGGAGAGAGGAAAACTTTCTCAAGCATAACGGAAGTCTATACATGGTAAAGAAAGATCTCATTGCATAAAATCGCAAAATCTCTGTACTGCAATGATACTATAAGCAAAGTTAAAAGATAATGATATCATTTCTGGATTGCTGAGGTAACAGTGGCCAACTAAATCTAAATCTCTACACATATCCTCCAAAAAACTATACAGATCAATAAGAAAAAATGCACATACATAAATCCGACAACTCGTCATAATTAAAAAACAACACTACTATCAACTTTAAATTATCTGTAATTAGGGGAAAGGTGTTACAGCAGCACTAGAATTCCCCTGCTAAGACTTTGCAGAGATCTAAGGAAGGGCTTCTGACTTCCCAGATGACTCGGTGGTAAAGAATCCACCTGCCAAGCAGGAGACTTGGGCTCAATCCCCGAGCAGGAAAGATCCCCTGGAGAAGGAAATGGCAACCCACTCCAGTATTCTTGCTTGGGCAATCCCATGGATAGAGGAGACTGGCAGGCTATAGTCCGTGGAGTTCCAAAGAGTCAGATACAACTGAGCAACTGAACAACATTAACAACGACAAACAAGGGAGAGTTTCCAGAAAAATCTACATAGAAGAGAAAAGGGAATTAAGCTAAAATAGCTCCCAGAAAGAGAAAGGCCATCTCTAGTGTCCAAATATTGAAAATGTTCTAGTCATAAGAGTACTGAATGTAGGGAAGACACAGAAAAGTGATGAGATTCAGTGAAGCAGTTCTGGAAGGACTGGAGAAGAAAAGGATAAAAAGATCAGAAGCAATATTTGGGTACTACATAAGGAAGACAAAAAGAAACATGGGAGAAAGATTCATGGTCCTGCAAGACAAGAGAAAACCAAAAACTCAAAGAACACACAAATATTACTTGGGCCAAACTATACCGGGCCCAATTATACCTATTCTGTACACTGTAGAATGTTTGACAATATCCTTGGCCTCTACCTAGCAGATATTGTTAGCACACCACCCCCCAGTTATCACAACCAAAAATGTCTCCAGACATTGCAAAATGTCCCCTAGGATATGAAATCACATCCAAGTGAGAACCACTGACCTAGAGCCAAGATTTGTTGAATTGATGATTGATTTGTTTGTTACTCATCTTTAAATGTTTGCCTTTTTTGTAGTAAATCATTAAGAGGAAAAATAAAATTAAGGGAGGAAAAGAAACTCTACTCACTCACTCATTTATTCATTCATCAAATTTCCATTGACTGCCTACTAAGAAATAGGCATTGTATAAAAGATTAATAGGTAAATCAACAAATGAATGGATAAAGAAGCTGCAGTACATATATACAATGGAATATTACTCAGCCATAAAAAGGAATGCATTTGAATCAGTGATAATGAGGCAGATGAACCTAGAGTCGATTATACAGAGTAAAGTAAGTCAGAAGGAGGAAAACAAATATCATATATTAACACATATATACAGAATTTGGAAAGATGGTACTGATGAACCTATTTGCAGGGCAGCAATGGAGACACAGACATAGAGAACAGACTTATGGACACAGAGGTGGGCAGGAAGGAGATGGTGGGATAAATGGAGAGAGTAGCATGGCAACATATATACTACCATGTGTAAAATAGATAGCCAGTGGGAATCTGCTCTATAACCCAGGGAGCTCAAACCAGAGCTCTGTGACAACTTAGAGGAGTGAAATGGGGTGGGACGTGGGAGGGAGGTTCAAGAGGGAGGGGACATATGTATACCTATGGCCAATTCCTGTTGATGTATGAGAGAAACCAACACAATATTGTAAAGCAATTATCCTTCAATTAAAATTAAATAATTTTTTTAAAAAGATCAATAGATAAAACAAAGTCACAACCCAAATTTTAAGCTTTCCATGTCACTGATTTAATTTAATAATTATCATGGTTTGATTTAACTTCTATCTGTCCAAGAAACTGATGTCATGATTATTTCTAACCTTTCTTAACACACAAGCAAAACATTACATATCATTTTACTACAAATGTTTAGAAAATTCACTGAGGATAACTATTAATATATTTATCCACTATATTTGGCATTGGCACCGAAATTTTCTTTATCTATGGATTTATCAGTTAGCTCTTGCTTCAATAACATATGTAATAAAAAATATAAAACCTCAGTGGCATACAGCAATAGGCATTTACTTAATTTGCATGTCTGTGATCAGCTGATTCAGCCTGGGTTCAGCTCATATGGCTCTACTCCAGGTGTCCCTCATCCTCGTCCTGCTATCACCAGACTAGCTAGACACGTTCTTCTCATGGCCATGGCAGAGGCACAAGAGAGGAGGAATCATGTAAGACCTAAGTTCAAAACTGGCACACTATCACCTCTGCTCCATTCTCCTCAAAAACAATATTATAGTTAACTCGCTCAGTCACGTTCAACTCTTTGCGACCCTGAGGACTGTATAGACTACGAGGCTACCCATCCATGGGATTTTCCAGGCAAGAGTACCAGAGTGGGTTGCCATTTCCTTCTCCAGGGGATCTTCCCCACCCAGGGATCGAACCCAGGTCTCCCACATTGTAGGCAGACGCTTTATCCTCTGAGCCACCAGGGAAGCCCAATATTATAGGCCTGATAAAATATACCCCACCTATGGGACTGAGTAAAACTACGATTTCATGCAACAGAGAACATGAACACAGGGAGGGTTG
Source organism: Cervus elaphus (assembly GCF_910594005.1). Lineage (NCBI taxonomy): Eukaryota > Metazoa > Chordata > Mammalia > Artiodactyla > Cervidae > Cervus > Cervus elaphus. The sequence continues at coordinate 12,270,518 of NC_057839.1, read as the reverse complement.
AAGAATTATGGCCAATGCTGCAATGTAACATGGTGGATAAAAAGAAAAAACTTGGTCTTGTTTTATTATCTCAAACTTAAGACTTCTGAACACAGATTAAGTTTAATTAATGATGACTACAAAAGCAGAATAATAGAAGAAGACCAAATAAACCATCAACCTCACAGGGGTTATTATTTAATATAATTTTATTATAACAGCAAGCAATACCAAATTCAGATACATTCAGTTCAGTTCAGTTCAGTTCAGTTCAGTCACTCAGTTGTGTCTGACTCTTTGCGACCCCATGAATCGCAGCACGCCAGGCCTCCCTGTCCATCACCAACTCCCGAAGTTTACTCAAACTCATGCCCATCGAGTCGGTGATGCCATCCAGCCATCTCATCCACTGTCATCCCCTTCTCCTCCTGCCCTCAATCTTTCCCAGCATCAGGGTCTTTTCCAATGAGTCAGCTCTTCACATCAGGTGGCCAAAGTACTGGAGTTTCAGCTTCAGCATCAGTCCTTCCAATAAACACCCAGGACTGATCTCCTTTAGGATGGACTGGTTGGATTTCCCTGCAGTCCAAGGGACTCTCAAGAGTCTTCTCCAACACAACAGTTCAAAAGCATCAATTTTTCGGCACTCAGCTTTCTTCACAGTCCAACTCTCACATCTATACATGACCACTGGAAAAACCATAGCCTTGACCAGACGGACCTTTGTTGGCAAAGTAATGTCTCTGCTTTTTAATATGCTATCTAGGTTGGTTATAATTTTCCTTCCAAGGAGCAAGCGTCTTTTAATTTCATGGCTGCAGTCACCATCCGCAGTGATTTTGGAGCCCAAAAAAATAAAGTCAGCCACTGTTTCCACTGTTTCCCCATCTATTTGCCATGAAGTGATGGGACTAGATGCCATGATCTTAGTTTTCTGAATGCTAAGCTTTAAGCCAACTTTTTCACTCTCCTCTTTCACTTTCATCAAGAGGCTTTTTAGTTCCTCTTCACTTTCTGCCATAAGGGTGGTGTCATCTGCATATCTGAGGTTATTGATATTTCTCCCAGCAATCTTGATTCCAGCTTGTGCTTCCTCCAGCCCAGCATTTCTCATGATGTACTCTGCATATAAGTTACATAAGCAGGGTGGCAATATACAGCCTTGACATACTCCTTTTCCTATTTGGAACCAGTCTGTTGTTCCATGTCCAGTTCTAACTGATGCTTCCTGACCTGCATATAGGTTTCTCAAGAGGCAGGTCAGGTGGTCTGGTATTCCCATCTCTTTCAGAATTTTCCACAGTTTATTGTGATCCACACAGTTGAAGGCTTTGGCGTAGTCAATAAAGCAGAAATAGATGTTTTTCTGGAACTCTCTTGCTTTTTCGATGATCCAGAGGATATTGGCAATTTGATCTCTGGTTCCTTGGCCTTTTCTAAAAACCAGCTTGAACATCTGGAAGTTCTCGGTTCACATATTGCTGAAGCCTGGCTTGGAGAATTTTGAGCATTAATTTACTAGTGTGTGAGATGAATACAATTGTGCGGTAGTTTGAGCATTCTTTGGGATTGCCTTTCTTAGGGATTGAAATGAAAACTGACCTTTTCCAGTCCTTTGGCCACTGCTGAGTTTTCAAAATTTCCTGGCATATTGAGTGTAGCACTTTAACAGCATCATCTTTCAGGATTTGAAATAGCTCAACTGGAATTCCATCACATCCACTAGCTTTGTTCATAGTGATGCTTTCTAAGGCCCACTTGACTTCACATTCCAGGATGTCTGGCTCTGGGTGAGTGATCACACAATTGTGATTATCTGGGTCATGAAGATCTTTTTTGTATAGTTCTTCTGTGTATTCTTGCCACCTCTTCTTAATATCTTCTGCTTCTGTTAGGTCCATACCATTTCGTTCCTTTATCGAACCCATCTTTGCATGAAATGTTCCCTTGATATCTCTAATTTTCTTGAGGAGATCTCTAGTCTTTCCCATTCTGTTGATTTCCTCTATTTCTTTGCATTGATCGCTGAGGAAGGCTTTCTTATCTCTCCTGGCTATTCTTTGGAACTCTGTATTCAAATGGGAATATCTTTCCTTTTCTCCTTTGCTTTTGGCTTCTCTTCTTTTCACAGCTATTTGTAAGGCCTCCTCAGACAACCATTTTGCCTTTTTGCATTTCTTTTCCATGGGGATGGTCTTGATCCCTGTCTCCTGTACAATGTCATGAACCTCCGTCCATAGTTCATCAGGCTCTCTGTCTGTCAAATCTAGTCCCTTAAATCTATTTCTCACTTCCACTGTATAGTCATAAGGGATTTGATTTAGGTCATACCTGAATGGTATAGTAGTTTTCCCTACTTTGTTCAATTTAGGTCTGAATTTGGCAATAAGGAGTTCATGATCTGAACCACAGTCAGCTCCTGGTCTTGTTTTTGCTGACTGTATAGAGCTTCTCCATCTTTGGCTGCAAAGAATATAATCAATCTGATTTCAGTGTTGGCCATCTGGTGATGTCTATGTGTAGAGTCTTCTCTTGTGTTGTTGGAAGCGGGTGTTTGCTATGACCAGTGCGTTCTCTTGGCAAAACTCTATTAGCCTTTGCCCTGCTTCATTCTGTACTCCAAGGCCTAATTTGCCTGATACTCCAGGTGTTTCTTGACTTCCTACTTTTGCATTCCAGTCCCCTATAATGAAAAGGACATCTTTTTTGGGTGTTAGTTCTAAAAGGTCCTGTAGGTCTTCATAGAACCGTTCAGCTTCTTCAGCATTACTGGTTGGGGCATAGGCTTGGATTACCATGATATTGAATGGTTTGCCCTGGAAACGAACAGAGATCATTCTGTCGTTTTTGAGATTGCATCCAAGTACTGCATTTCGGACTCTTTTGTTGACCATGATGGCTACTCCATTTCTCCTAAGGGATTCCTGCCCACAGTAGTAGATATAATGGTCATCTGAGTTAAATTCACCCATTCCTGTCCATTTTAGTTCGCTGATTCCTAGAATGTCGACATTCACTCTTGCCATCTCCTGTTTGACCACTTCCAATCTGCCTTGATTCATGGACCTAACATTCCAGGTTCCTGTGCAATATTGCTCTTTATAGCATCGGACCTTGCTTCTATCACCAGTCACATCCACAACTGGGCATTGTTTTCGCTTTGGCTCCATCCCTTCATTCTTTCTGGAGTTATTTCTCCACTGATCTCCAGTAGCATGCTGGGCACCTACCGACCTGGGGAGTTCCTCTTTCAGTATCCTATCATTTTGCCTTCTCATACTGTTCATGGGGTTCTCAAGGCAAGAATACTGAAGTGGTTTGCCATTCCCTTCTCCAGTGGACCACATTCTGTCAGACCTCTCCACCATGACCCGTCCATCTTGGGTGGCCCCACACGGCGTGGCTTAGTTTCATTGAGTTAGAAATGACTGTGGTCCTGTGATCAGATTGGCTAGTTTTCTGTGATTATGATTTTAGTGTGTCTGCCCTCTGATGCCCTCTCGCAGCACCTACCATCTTACTTGGGTTTCTCTTACCTCCGATGTGGGGTATCTCTTCACGGCTGCTCCAGCAAAGTGAAGCCGCTGCTCCCTACCTTGGACGAGGTGTATTAAAGCAATTCATTTCTAAAGACCAACAGTTCAGTGATAAATGACAATAAATGACTTTTTAGTATCATATATGTTACACCGTTTGTAGCTATTTTTAGTAAGAAACTTTTCTGATGTCTTTATTTACATTCTATATCTGGTCCCAAAAGGAATTTTCCTGAAACATAATACTTCTTAAAATCAAGTACTGATCCAATAGATTTAAATTTCTACATCCTATATACTACATGGGAGAAAATATTTGGATTAAGCTTTCTCATTCATGACTATTTAAATATTCAGTTTCTGAGGTTACATTTTAGTGTGTTTTTGTTTTATTCAGGACACAATGTTCCAGCAAATATCACACACTCAAATCAATGGCTTATACTGGCATTAAATATGCCATTAACATGCTTGTTCTCGGAAAAGTCCAATGAAAAGCTGTCAACAAACCTGCAGAGAGAGCCTTGTTGCATTCAAAATAAATGATTAAAAGAGGCACCAGAAATAACTTAAAACCTTTAGAATGATGAAGAGAAGAAAAAGTAATATGAAAATATCTAACTCTCCACTTGGCAAACAAAATTTATGCCAATCTTCCTATGCATAGAGCTGACAATAAAACCAAGTTCATGCCATTTTCCACAGCATTCATGAGGCTGTTCCTTTCATCTCTATGACTTAGATGCTTATAATGTAATGTTACTAACACCTTAGAGCCCTGGTCTTTAATGTCCCATCACCATGAGCAACAGTGAGATCTCAAAGAGCAGCACTTTAAAAAAAAAAAGAGAAGAGAAAACAGCATTGAAAGGTCAGCAACTCAAATACAGGGACAAAAAAGAAGATAGCATATTTCAGGTGATAGAATTATGTAACAGTTTTTAATTCATTCATTTACTAAACAGAGAATGCTTACTGGCCAAGCCTTTGAAAAGCAATAGGTGTCTTACCAGCTGGGACTGATCTTAAAAATGAAGGAGAGAAGGCTGGGCATAGCCCAAGGAAGCAGAGTGAGAACTTCTTAGTACTAGGAAGTAAAGAAGGAGAACAACTGCTATATGGCATGTGAGCTTTACTCTGTATAAACTCAGTAACACATTTGAGGCCAATAGCGAAAGAAATAAAGTTTCAGGTTAGAGGAGGACATGCTGTTGGCAGAAGGTCATGAAGCTAACAGGGGGGATATGGGCCAGAAGAACTTGAAGAGCAGACCAAATCCAAGGTATAGGCTGAATCACTTATAGTTGTCTGAGTTCATTTTTGAGGCTGTCTAGTAATAATTCATATTAATAATGATGACCCTAGAGCCCCTCAGAAGGTATTAACCATGTTCATTTGGCTCTTTTAAGAAATGCAAAAAAAAAAAAAAGGAAATTCTTTTTTGAAAGATTTTTATGAAAAAAATTGTTATGCATGTTTAACAACTTTGTGCTCAGATGCTGGTTGTGTCTGACTCTTTGCAACCCTATAGACTATAGCCTGCCAGGCTCCTCTGTCCATGGGACTCTCCAGGCAAGAATACTGGAGTGCGTAGCCATTTCCTTCTCCAGGTGATCTTCCCTACCCAGGGATCTAATCTGCCTCTCTTATATCTCCTGCATTGGCAGGCAGTTTCTTTACCATTGTGCCATCTGGGAAGCCCCATCACTATAAATTAGCTTGCATTTCTACAGTTTTATATAGATGGATCACACATTTTGCACTCTATTTTGTTTAGCTTCTTTTACTCAACATAATTATTTTGAAGTTTATCTATATCATAGTGTGTATCAATAGTTCATTCTTCCAAAGTTGCTGAATAGAATTTCATTACATGAATATATTACAACTTTATTGTCCTCTCACCTGCTGATGGATATTTGAGTTATATCCAGTTTGGGACTATGAAAAATAAAGGTCTTAAGACCATTCATGTTTAAGTCTTTGTATGGACATATGCTTTCACTTCTTTTGAATTAATACCTAGTATTGGAATGATCATACAGTAGATATAAGTTTAACATTTTGAGAAAATGTCAAGCTGTTTTCCAAAGTGGTTGTACCATTTTACAGTTCAGCTAGCAATGGATGAGAGTTACAGTTGCACCACATCCATATTCTCACATAGTAAAGTCAGTCATTTTCAATTAAGGATGTGAAAGTATCTCAATGTACTTTTAATTTGGATTTTCCTAATTGTGGTGCTGGAGAAGACTCTTGAGAGTCCCTTGGACTGCAACTAGATCCAACCAGTCAATCCTAAAGGAAATCAGTCCTGAATATTCTTTGGAAGGACTGATGCTGAAGCTGAAACTCCAATACTTTGACCACCTGATGGGCAGAGCCAACTCATTGGAAAAGACCCTGACACTCAGAAAGATTAAGGGCAGGAGGAGAGGAGGGTGAGAGGGGATGAAATGGTTGGATGGCATCACTAACGCAATGGACATGAGTCTGAGCAAACTCTGGGAGATAGTGAAAGACAGGGAAGCCTGGCGAGCTGCAGTCCATGGTGTTGCAAAGAGTCAGACATAACTTACTGACTAAACAACAATAACTAAAGATGATGATGTGTTTATTTGCTATCCACATTTTTTAGCAAAGCATTTGTGCAGATCTTTTGCCTATATTTAATTGTCTCTTTTATTATTACATCTTTCTTATTTTTAAATTTGGAGAGTTCACTAGTATTTTCTTCTGTAATATCTAATTTGTCAATAATACAGTCGAGTATGTTTTTCACCCCCTAGAATTTCAGTTCGGGTCTTTTATTTTTTTTTACTTTTGATGTCTTTACTTAACATATTCAATCTTTCCTTTATTTTCTTGAATATATAGCATATTGCTATCACTGTTTTAATGTTCTTGTCTATTAATACTATCATTTGTGTCATTTTTGTCAGCTTCTATTAATAAACTTTTAAATCTTATTAGGAGTTTTTAATCTTCTTATTGTTTATATTTCCTTGTTTATTTGCTGGTAACTTTCTAGTGGATGCCAGATATTTATTATTGTTGAGTTTTGCTCTGGGACATGGTCAAGTTACTTGCAAACTTCAGGTCTTGCTTTTAAACTTTGTTAGGCAGGACAGAAAAACATTTAGAAAAAAAAATAATTTCAGTCTTCTACTAAGAGAACATACTTCCAAGAATTTCACCTGCCACCCCATGAATATGACATTTTCCATCTCTGCTGGCAGTAACAGGCACTATACCCTGTGCTGTGTGAGCCAGAAAGATCGCTCCCTCTGAGAGTTTTGAGTGGTCTTTCCCTCCAACACAGTTGAGTTGGACACATGCATGAGCTGATCAGCACTCAGCTGAATAGCCAAAGGGATTCTCTGCCGGTCTCTGAAATTCTCTCTGTGTGTGTCTCACTTTTCTACTCTGTTTTGTGAACTCTTGATTATTTGACCTACCTGAACTTCTAGCTTCAGCCTCTTAAACTTTGGAGACTGCTGGACATCTGTCCTAAGTTCCCCTCACTATACCACAGCCTATAGAAACTGCCTCAAAACAGTAAATTTGGGCAACTGTAAGACTCACATCATGTATGGATGTGAGAGTTGGACGGTGAAGAAAGCTGAGCACCGAAAAATTGATGCTTTTGGACTGTGGTGTTGGAGAAGACTCTTGAGAGTCCCTTGGACTGCAAGGAAATCCAACCAGTCCATCCTAAAGGAGATCAGTCCTGGGTGTTCATTGGAAGGACTGATGCTGAAGCTGAAACTCCAATACTTTGGCCACCTCACATGAAGAGTTGACTCACTGGAAAAGACCCTGATGCTGGGAGGGATTGGGGGCAGGAGGAGAAGGGGGTGACAGAGGATGAGATGGCTGGATGGCATCACCGACTCGATGGGCATGAGTTTGAGTAAACTCCTGGAGTTGGTGATGGACAGGGAGGCCTGGCATGTTGCAGTCCTACAAAGAGTCGGACACGACTGAGCAACTGAACTGAACTGACTGACTGAAGATTCACACACTTTGTTTTTCACTGTTTTTTCTTATCTTGTATTGAATATGTTGAAAACCATTGTTTCACATATTTTCCCCTGCTTTTAACTTATTTCAGGCAAGAGGGTAAATCTAAACATTATTACTCCACTATGTGCAGAAGTAAAGCTCCAAAATAATTGCTAAGTGTTCTAATCTCAGCCAAATAGGGATTTTTTTTAGTATAAGGATATATAAAAATAAATTTACATTACACTAAAATCTACCTTTTCCTTTTGATGGCAGATAAATCAGGTTTTACTATAAGCAGTCATTCATCATGAGGCTGCCCAGCTGAAAACACCATAATGAACTCCGAACGAAGAGTTTTATAGATCTGGATGCACATTTTCAAGGAGCAACAAGAAGAGATCAATAAACAGTTAACTAATTTGAGGAGTCAACATTTCAGATGTTACCAGACTGCTGAATTTTGAATGTCTTCACTAGTGTAATGCCTAACAAAGTCTAAAGAAGCCTCTGCATGTAGGCACACATCCCTTTGGAGAGCCTTTCTCAGTTTAATTCACCCATTTATTTATTTAGCAAATATTTATTAAGCTCCTATCTGCCAGTGACCATTCAAAACTTACAGAGATACAGCAGGGAATCAAGCAAAGGCCTCAACCCTCATGGAACTGAGTGGGTAAAACAGAAAATAAGCCAACATAAAATAATTCTATTGAGGAAACTGAGTCAGAATAAGGGGGTAGAGAACTTCAAGGAGTAATATTTTTCGATGAAGTTGTCTGGGAAGGCCTATCTGAGGAGATTACACTGGATTTGAATGAAGTGAAGGAAGAAACCATGCAGAACTGTAGAGAAGAAACTCCTAAGAAAAAGGAACAAGTGCAAATACCCTGAGGCATAAGTAACTAGAACTGATTTATGGAGTCTGGTAGGAACCTAGCCTAAAGTTAACAAAAACTAGAAACTACTTAATTTTTGTTTACCTACATTCATTCATTCATTCATATAATAAACTACACCTCAAGCAATCACTGTATGTGTGAATGCAAGAACAAGCTGCCTAAAATATATCACAAGCATAATCTAATGGAAGAGGATCCAATATGTAAATAACAAGCAATGATCATAATCATGAGGGTAATGGGGCTTCAAGTTTAAGGGTCCAAAGGTGTGCTAATTCTAAAAGATCTGATCCACTTGGCTATATGTTACTGGCCCACTGGCCTTTATTTGCATACAAGTCAAAAGAGTGTGCTGCTAAGAGAAGGGAGATTGGAGGGACAACTTGATTTGTGTAAAGATGTGAAGCAGCTGTTGAAAAAGAAGAGGAATTCAGAGCAGAGCACAGGGCATACTAGTTAAGGCCCTTTGGCTCTGCCTCTCTGGGTTCATGCCCAAGGTCTTTACAAGACAAAGAGCTTTACTGTTGAAATCTCTATAAGAAACCAGAGCATCAGGCAATGCTGCTTGGGACATAGTTCATACTGAGCCCCCCTACACTGGATGACTGTAGGAGCACCCTGGAACAAGGCACAGTGACGAGGTCAAGGATGACGTAGTCAGAGCCCCCATGGACAGAAAGCCCACACCCGCCAAGGCTGAGAGCTGGAGTAGCCCCATGGGGCCACTTCCTGAGAGAAGAAATGCTACTGCAGTCAGTAAGACTGTGTTTACCGGGCACAAGAGGACATCCCTGGGGACTCCTTAAGTTAGCCCCTGAATACTTCCTGCTCAAAATATGTGACTTTGGAATTATATATACTTCAGTTATAATCTCACATCAGGCACTTAATAGCTGTGTTATCTTGGACAAAGTACTAAACCTTTCTGGACCTCGTTTTTTTCATCTGCTAAACAAGGATGATAATATCACTGTTGGGTATTAGGTTTGCTGTGGGGTTTAAACAGCATGTGGTAAGTGCTTAAACAATAGTGGCCATATTTTTTTATTATAATTACTGTTATCAGTATCATTATTATCATCACTGAATTTTAGGAGATCTGAAATTCTCTAAAGTTGGTGAGTAAAGATTAATGCTTATAAACTATTATGAGGATCCAGTTCTACCCACAATCTCTTTTGCCCTGGAAGCCTGGTATAACATTAAAACCAAGTATATGACTTTGGACAGTTTAAGTTCCTTGAGCCTCAGTTTCTTCATCTATGAAACAAAGTGTTAATGATATCACCGCTGTGCTCCTCACAGGGTTGTTACAAGGTTCCCTTCCAACAATGGGCATGGAAAATACTTTCCAAAGAGCTATTCATACATCCCTGATGTCCAGCTGTCATGTCCCTCACCAGCCCTGCTTTGTGCAACTCTTGGAACTGAGAAAACTCATTTTCAAACTATTTTCAGGTCTGTAAAATGCAGCTGCTCAGAGTCAACTGCTATATGGCTAGAAGGCTCTACAAGCCACCTGTTAAGGCTACCCCCTTCAGAAGCCTTGGTACAATCTTTCCCTAGCTCCCTGCTGCTCAAGGGACCAAAGGTAAATATCTTATTCCTTCTGTTTTGCTGTATTTACTTCCTGTTGCCTGACTACCTGCCTCCAGCCTCAGAAATAGCCTCTGAGCCCTAGAGTGTATTTATTTTTCATCTGTTCCTTCCCTGCCAGCAACAGCATTAATACACCCCTAAGGATCCAGTTCCTGGAAATTACAACCCAGAAAGCATTCAGTGTAGTAGAGGGATAATTTTCTCTCTTGGATTTTCACACATTAGAGTGTGACTCCAGACCTCGTGACCCAGCAAAGCATAATTTAAACCAGTGGGCTCCCCTTACCTTACCCAGTACATATGCACGAAAGGGACAATACTGATTCCCCAAGAAGGAAAATTAAATCCAACTAAAAGGTACAAAGATTTAGACTTTAAAGAAAATTAAAATTTAGGACTTTTGGAAGGACAAATTCAAGGGGGAAAAAAAAGCAAGAAGGGCAAATGAAAGACAGTAAAAATTTGAATGAGAGAAGAGACAGTAAATCAAAAGAAATTCATGTTTATATAGGTAGAAGGAAACACTAAAGGTGATGTGTAATTATTGGTGTAGGGAGGTAAAAAATGAGAAGAAAAAAATGAATGATAGAGTTCATGACCAGAGTGGCTGAAAATAGTAGAATTTGGAATAGGATCTAGATATAGATTTGAAGATGGAGAGGGCAAACTCAGAAGTTCTTTCTAATCATTCATGATATTGAAAGAAACAGCAGACAGCTCTTCTCTAAAAGAGGACAGGCTTAACTTTCAATATAACTTTTCAATAACTTTTCAATTGATGCTTTTGAACTGTGGTGTTGGAGAAAACTCTTTAGAGTCCCTTGGACTGCAAGGAGATCAAACCAGTCCATCCTAAAGGAAATCAACCCTGAATTTTCATTGGAAGGATTGATGCTGAAGCTGAAGTTCCAATACTTTGGCAACCTGATGCTAAGAACTGACTCATTAGGAAAGACCCTGATGCTAGGAAAGATTACCAAGATGCTGGGAAATGTAGGAGGAGAAGGGGATAACAGAGGATGAGATGGTTTGATGGCATCACCAACTCAATGGACATGGGTTTGAGCAAGCTTCGGGAGCTGGTGATGGACAGGGAAGCCTGGTGTGCTGCAATCCATGGGGGTGCAAAGAGTTGGACACAACTGAGCAACTGAACTGAACTTTCAATAACAGGGATTTAGGATAGACATTTGAGAGTCAGACACGACTGAGTGGCTTTCACTTTTACTTCACTTTGAGCTTCCCAGGTGGCGCTAGTGGTAAAGAATCTGTCTGCCAATGCAGGAGACGTGAGTTCAATTCCTGGGTCAGGAAGATCCCCTGGAGTAGGAAATGGCACCCCACTTGCCTGGAAAATCCCATGGGCAGAGAAGTCTGGTGGGCTACAGTCCCTGGGGCCACAAAGAGTTGGACATGACCAAACGATTGTGAACACACACACACACACAGGATAGACATTAGAAAATATCATAGGTATGAGTATTGCAAGAAAAATGTGGAAACCCCATCCCTAAAGATACTAAGAAATCATAAGGGTAGCCACTATCTTTTACTGATGGCTTAAGGGCAAACCTGGACACCTAAAGTTTCAAGGATACATCCATCCATATGCAACTATGATTCCGTGTTAAGTTTTTTCCACTCCAATCCCATCACAGTAATTTATATAGAGGTTTTCTTAGAGGTCTTTGTTATTTTCTAAGTCTGTCTGTCCTGAATTGGCTTCTTAATCTAGTCCATCTCCCTGACCAGTGTGTGGAGTTCTTAAAAAGCTTCTCCACAGATCTTCAAGGGCAACAGCCTGTTATTTCTCTCTGTATCCCTGGTCAGCACTGTACCAGGCACACTTGTACTTGATAAATAGTCTCTGAACAACTTTCTGAACTCTGAGAAGTAAAGAAAACCACTTCAACTTAAAAAAAAAAAGAAACAAGAATCTTGGAAAACTCAGCAATATCAAAGAAAAACATTTCCTGCCTCTTCCACAGAAAGTTGGTTGAAAAGAGCCCTTGACTTTGACCCAGAAAAAGACCAGAAGGCAGAGAGCCCACTCATTCTGAGTATTTATGACTACCAATACTAAAGGGGGAGAACTAACACTTCCAGGGTCCTGGTTGTCTGACTCAGATTCAACTTTATTCTGTTCTTGAACATTCCCATCTGGAGTAACTAAAGTCACGAGAAGATTCCTAGGGCCCTGGAAGGTGAATGAATGCTGATTCAACAAAAACTGATATAAACCAGCTCTTACCTCTTGCCTGAGCTCCAGACCTCAGGCCAGGCAGAGGTCACTCACATATTATCTTCAAGATTTTTTATACCTTCATATGTTCATATTCATTAGTTAACATTTACATTCATTATTTAATATTTCTCTTTATTTTGTCTTTAAGTAAATCATCCCTGGTTTTTTGCTCACACTGGTCCTAAGTAATAAAATCTGAGAAATTATGATGCTATATGCTGGCAACATTTTTTATATGCACCTTAAACAGATAAATTTTTAAATTATAGTTGCTTTACAACGTTGTATTAGTTTGTGTTGTAGAGCAAATTGAATCAGTTTTATGTACACATATATGCACTCTTTTTCAGATTTCCTTCCCATTTAGGCCATCACAGATCACTGAGTAGAGTTCTCTATGGTATACAATAAGTTATCGACTTTATACGTGTGCGTGTTAAGTCGCTGCAGTCAATGTCCAAGTATGGACTGTAGTCCTGCAGGCTCCTCTGTCCATAGGATTCTCCAGGTAAGCATACTGGAGTGGGTTGCCATGCCCTCCTCCAGGGTGTCTTCCCAACTCAGGGATTGAACTCGCATCTTTTACATCTCCTGCAATGGTAGGCGGGCTCTTTACCACTAGCGCCACCTGGGAAGCCCATTTTATACAGAGTAGTGTACATATGTCAATCCCAACCACCCAATTTGTCCCACCTCCCTTGGTAACCATGGGTTTGTTCTCTACATCTGTGATTCTATTCCTGATTTGCAAATAAGTTCATCTGTGCCTCTTTTCTAGATTCCACATATAAGTGATATTATGTTTTTTTCCTCTTTCTTATTTCATTCTGTATGACAATCTCTAGGTCCATCAATGTCTCTGCAAATGGCACTATTTTTTCCTTTTTATGACCAAGTAGTATTCCATTCTTTATATCTTCCAGATCTTCTTTACCCTTTCCTCTGTTGAAGGACCTTTAGGTTGCTTCCATGTCCCGGCTATTGTAAATAGTGCTGTAATGAACACTGGAGTGCATGCCTACTTTCAAATTATGGTTTTCTGCAGATATATGCCCAGGAATGGGATTGCCGGGTCATATGGTAGCTCTATTTTTAGCTTTTTAAGGAACCTCCATACTGTTCTCCACAGTGGCTGTACAAATTTATATTTCCATCAACAATGTAGAAGGTTTCCCTTTTCTCCACACTCTATCCAGCATTTACTTAAACACATACTTTTAAAAGTAAAAAATATGTATGAATATGCTACCCAATATTTCCCCTAGAGGTGAGAAATTCTACATGAGATTACATTTCAAGCTAAAGCCTAGCCATTCTCATTTTTCCCACTAAGATATACATAGATACCATTCATATGATTAGCATACTCCCACATGAATATCTGAACTTCTGGGCAGCTTCCAACAGAAAACCTAGAACCCACTCAATTTTTTCTCATTGAAGGAAGTATATCAGAATGCGAGGGAACATAAATATAAGGGTAACTGTGAACACACAATTTGAGGATAATAATACCTTCCTCACAGAGCTACTGAGAGGCTAAAATGAAGCAGTTAGCATGGTGTTTAGCACATGCATGCATGCATGCTTAGTCATGTTCACCTCTTTGCGGCCCTCTGGACTGCAGCCTGCCAGGCTCCTCTGTCCATGGGATTCTCCAGGTGAGATACTGGTGTGGGTTGCCATTTCCTCCTGCACAGGATCTTCTCTATTCCAGGGACTGAACCATCTCCGGAGTCTCCTGAATTGCAGCTAGATTCTTCACCACTTGAGCCACTAGGGAAGTCCACTTAGCACATAATATGTGGTTAATAATTTGTTCCTAGTTTGTTTACATTAGCCACTCATCTTGAAAGTTGACTTTTAAAAATCAACTTTGGTGATATTTCTTCAATCAAAAAAAGTTGGCATGACCTCTGTACTAAGGGTTGCTGTGTCTGAGGAGCCTTGTCACCACTCACACCAACGAGAGCTGCTCCACAAAGATAGTGGCCAACTCCTGCAAAAAGCACTTTGTCCTGGTCTCCAGGAAATTATTTTCTATTAATTCATGGGCACTGACTCCATTCTTATTTTTTTCTTCCTGTTTTATACTTGACATACAACACTATATACATTTAAAGTATACAACATAATGATCTGCCTTACATATATCATGAAATGATTATCATAACTTTTAGGGAACACCCATCATCTCACAGGGGAGAACCTCCGTAAACATAATTGTTCATTTGTGGGTCACCTACCCAGGGGAATGAGTCTTGACTGTACTATCCCATGACCCCATCCCTTCTGCCTGTCTGGTTGTGGTACCTTCTTTATATCTTAGTTAATGAAGGTCTTTTCTGGTAGGTTTTGATCTTTCTCATCAATAGTTTCCCTGTAAGTCATTTTAAATTTGCCGTGCTTATGAGGAGGTGTGTTCGGGGTTTTCCTACTCTACTATCTTGAGAACGCTTCCGACAGTACTCTTCTTTTAATAAACTCCTAACACTTTGGAAGGTAGGAAGTACTCTACAGGTGTTAATCAGGTATTGTGATTTTAGGACACAGGAGAGGTCATGTCCTCAGATGGCAGCTTCCAGCATATTCCAGAATATGTTAGTGTTAGTTAGCTTCACTAATTCCATCACTCCTCTAAGATAACTGGAGTGATACAGCCTTACACAGAGAGATTAGTACTTAGACTGCACTTCTTCAGAAGCTGGTCCTAAGATAAAGCTCAACAAGGAAATTGGAAATTGGCCTTTGTTGTGAATGTCTTCAGTCTGAACTGCCAAAAGACTTGTATTCTTTTATTGGGCCCTGGAGAGACATTAGATTTAGATATTTGGATTTTATTAAATTAAAGAACACTGGGTTTTTTTTTCTTTGAGTGTAACCAGGGCAAGACTTTATTCTATCACCTAGAATGGAAAAAAAAAAATGATGTACTTAAAGAAAGACATTTGACAGCTCCTGGTTTCAGTTTAGCTGT
Organism: Cervus elaphus; assembly: GCF_910594005.1. Lineage (NCBI taxonomy): Eukaryota > Metazoa > Chordata > Mammalia > Artiodactyla > Cervidae > Cervus > Cervus elaphus. The sequence goes on along the minus strand of NC_057839.1, from coordinate 12,255,275 downwards.
TTTAAAATGAAAATAATTTTCTTATTATGATTATCAGCCTCTAATTTCATTATGTTAACATATCTGTCTTGTTTCTTTGTGTATAACCAGCTTAAAGGGGCATCTCAGGACAAGTGAAGAAGAGATGTGGTTATAAAACCTTATTAGGATTCTCCTAGTATAGACTTCCTTCCTTAAATCCTTTCTCCTAATTTAGAATCAATCATCCTTTCCCCCTAGGTAAAGGTGTTTTTTTTTTCCCCTCTCTGACCTGTCTAGAATGTAAAGCTACATGATGGCTGTCAGAATCTTCTCTCTTGTGGAAGAAAGAAATGATTCTTCCTTTATATATACCATAGCCATAGGGACTCTATTGCATGTAAAGTGAGAGAAACAACTTCCTTAGGGTCTAAATTCTAACATCGCATCCTTTCCATTGCTCCAGGTGTTCTTTGCTTAATGAACTTTCCCTTCCCCTCCTCCTCTCCCCACAGTAATCTCTATAGAGCATGAGGCTTTGGCCCGAGCACTGGGGATGGAGTTAGAAGATCAGGGATCAAGTCTTGGTTCATCCACTTACTGGCTGGCAATAGCCAAATTTACAGCTGTGAGACAGGAAGAACTACTGGTTCCACCTACTTCCTCAGACTCTAGTGAAGATGAAATGAGATGCAATGGTCAAACAAAAACATGCAGCAGCTAGAGCACCATACACATTACACATACACATTAGGATTACGAGAGAAACGGGATGTCTGAGGGTGAAGAGCACGGGGCCTGCAGCCAGAAACTTGAGCTTGAATCCCAGCTCTACTGCTAACCTCCTGTATAATCCGAGGCAAGTTATGTAACTGTTCTGTGTCTTAGTTTCCACACCCATGAAAAGATGCTGGTAACGGTAGTACCTTTTTGATCGGCTTTTGTAACACTAATTGAGTTAAAACCTGGGAAGTACTTAGCACAGTGTCTAGACGTCTAGTCTAGTACCTAGTCAGTACTCAGTAAAAGTTAGCATTATATTAGACTCTTCCTTCTTTGCCACAAATAGTAAATCAGTCATCAGTTCAGTTCAGTTCAGTCACTCAGTTGTGTCAGACTCTTTAAGACCCCATGGATTGCAGCACGCCAGGCCTCCCTGTCCTTCACCAACCCCCAGAGTTGACTCAAACTCATGTCCATTGAATCAGAGATGCCATCCAACCATCTCATCCTCTGTCATCCCCTTCTCCTTCCACCTTCAATCTTTCTCAGCATCAGGGTCTTTTCAAATGAGTCAGCTCTTCACATCAGGTGGCCAAAGTACTGGAGTTTCAGCTTCAGCATCAGACTTTCCAATGAACACCCAGGACTGATCTCCTTTAGGATGGACTGGTTGGATCTCCTTGCAGTCCAAGGGACTCTCAAGAGTCTTCTCCGATACCATAGTTCAAAAACATCAATTCTTCAGCGCTAAGCTTTCTTTATAGTCCAACTCTCACAACCATACATGACTACTGGAAAAACCATAGCTTTGACTAGACAGACCTTTGTTGGCAAAGTAATGTCTCTGCTTTTTAATAAGCTGTCTAGGTTTAATCATCAGATCTCACCAATTCTCTCAGACAGCTCATTGTTGCCCTTCAGTTTAGACCTCTATTGTCCCACTCCTGGGCCACCAATGGCATCACTGGGTTCTCTGATCTTGTTTCTCCCTCTGTTTCTTTCTGTGCATGTGTGCTAAGTCACTTGAGTCATGTCCGACTCTTTGTGACCCTGTAGCCTGCCAGACTCCACTGTCCACGGGATTCTCCAGGCAAGAATACTGGAATGGGTTGCCATGCCCTCCTCCAGGGGATCTTCCCAACCCACGGATTGAGCCCATGTCTCATTATGTCTCCTGCATTGGCAGGCGGGTTCTTTACCACTAGAGCCGCTTGGGAAGCCCATTTGTTCCTGTACTTGGCACCAAGTCCATTCTCTCAAAACATTATTTTGAGCCAATCACATGAATACTTAAAGTTCTCAGTGACTCACAAATACTTATAGAATAATTTAACTCTTAGACTACAATTTAAAATGTATTATAAACTAAACCCACCATTACATCTTTCTCAGACATAATCCCTCTACTCTAGGAAGAGTTTTCCCTCATTCTAGAAAAGAGTTTGTCATTTTATACCTCCATGTTGTTAATCATTCCCTTCCTCCTACTTGGAAAGTCCTCCCTTCTTGGCCAGCTAATGAGAGGCAGTATATCCAGTGGTTAAGAGTTCCAGCTTGGATGCCTAATAGGCTTCCATTATCGACTGGCTCAACAATTTCCTGGCCAGGTGACCTTGGGCAGTTTTTATTCCTATTCTGTGTGCTTAGCAAGAGCACTCTTATAAAAATCCATTTTGCAGTGATAATCTGTTGATTTTGAGGGGTACTTCCTTTTCAGTTAATTGATGTTTTACTATAATATGTGAATCAGAACTGAAAACAAAATTAAAAGTTTTCTTCCCTCTATTGTCCCAATACATGTTCTGTTTTCTGCTAAAGAACATCAAAGCCATCAGGAACTGACAACCTTCTACTTACTTTCGAGGCTAATTCCTTTATTACATTCTTACTCTGCACAAAGCTAATCTAATTACTCTCTTCCAGGTCACCTAAGAATAATGACCTAGCTTTCAGATTAACCAAAGCAGGCCACAGGTGACTCTGCAATGGGAGGGAGAGAGCTTTGTACTGGTGAGGTTTAGGAGAGTCAGCCTCAGGAATCCAGCAAAAGAAGATCAAATGAAGACAAAGAGAAATGACCTACACCAGAGAACTGGCAATAGAGCAGGAAAAAGAAACATGAATAGTTTGCTTGTTTTACTCCTCCTAAAACATGGAAATATAAAACAGTAAGACTTCACAAAAAGTGGGCTCCAGCCTGGCTCCACCTTCCTCTGTTATCCCTCCTCAGTGCTCCTAGATCTGTTTCTTGTCTAGCACTGAAAGAGCTCTTTGGCAATATTAGCCTGATTTAAATGCACAGAAACAAACAGAAAAAGAATTCCCTGGCAGTTCAGTGGTTAGGACTCTGCATTCTCACTGCCAAGGACCCAGATTCTATCCCTATAATCAGGAACTAAGATCCCACAAGCCTAGCAGTGTGGCCATAAGTGAATAACTGCACAGAAACAAATTTACATCAACCTGCGTCTCTTCAAATCTCTGAACCTGGAGTCCTATAAGTAGAGAACATGTGTCACCCTCAAGAGCCACTTTCCCCATCATCAGTCCCCTCACCTACTCATTCTATCACTCCACCTTTCTCCTCCTAACTCCCCTTCTTACCTCTCTGCCTCTTAACCCCTCCCCTTACTACTCCCATTCCAGTATCTACAAAGAACTCTCCAACACCTTCAAATATTTTTCTCTATTTTAGCTCAACTAGTGATTCTCATGGAGAAGGCAATGGCACCCCACTCCAATACTCTTGCCTGGAAAATCCCATGGACGGAGGAGCCTGGAAGGCTGTGGTCCATGGGGTCGCTGCGGGTCAGACACGACTGAGCGACTTCATTTTCACTTTTCACTTTCATGCATTGGAGAAGGAAATGGCAACCCACTCCAGTGTTCTTGCCTGGAGAATCCCAGGGACAGGGGAGCCTGGTGGGCTGCTGTCTACGGGGTCGCAGAGAGTCGGACACGACTGAAGTGACCTAGCAGCAGCAGCAGTGATTCTCAAACCTGACTTCACATTAAAAGAAATTAAAAGAAAAAATACCTGAGCCTCCTTCCCTGCAGAATCTGACAGTCAGGGTCTAGCCCTGGCATGGGCTTGTTTGTTTAATCTTCCTAGGTGACTTCAAGATGCATCTAATCTTGAGAACCACAGCCTAAACTAAGGCTGGATTCTCCCCTGGCAAACAGGCTCCCTTTGCCTCTTTCTGGAGACTACACCTTCTCCCACACCAGAATACCACCAGACAAGAAAGGGCAATCAAGCTCAGGCTCTTTCAGACCATGGGTCTTCCGTTTTCATACAAAGGCAAACAACAACAAAAAATGTCTTTCTTGGAGGTATTTTATTTATACAACTCTGTTTCCTCTACCCCTACCACCAACCTTATCTGCCTGAATAACTTTTACACCCATTAAGATTCAACTAAAACATCACATCTTCTGAGAAGCCTGTTCTGGCAGGCTGAGTGATCTAGGGCCAACCCTATGTTCTTGCTATATCCAGTGGATGCCATGACATAGCCTTTAGGCCCCTGTTTATCTATCACTTTCCTGTCTGCTTACCTCAATAAACCTACTTCCTAGAAAGTAAGAAGTATACCTTCTTCATCTCTGTCTCCCCACATATAACCTATGCAATGCCTGGCACATGATTGACATTTGATAAATACTGGTGAGAGAGCAAGTTGGAAAAAAGAAAAGAGAAGGAAATTTGAAAATGAGGAAGAGTAAAGAAAAATATCTCTTCTATGTTATCTTCTGGCCTTCCAAGGATAAAACTGATTATACTTAGCATATTTTTGAAGCCATAATATAGAGGCACAGCACAGAAAGTAGGAATCCAAAACAACTCTTCATTTTTAGAAAAAATACACAAATTACAAGAAAGTTAGCCTATATATAGACAGCACTTTTTGAACATAATTCTAGTTATCAACTAAGGACAGTACTATTCATTTCCCACTTCTATACTATCAGTAACCCAGACTTGCCCTGACAATCTCATTCTGTTCACAGTGGCCATGGTGGGAAGAATAATGTCCCTCAAAGATGCTCATATCCCAAACCCCCAATTATGTGACTACTACTACCTCACATGACAAAATGTAATTTTCAGATGTGACTAAGATGTGAATTTTGAGATGTGGAGTTTATCTCGGTGGGTCTAACGTAATCACAAGCGTCCTCTTACATGAAAGAGGGAGGCAGGAAGCTCATTGTCAGAATGATGCAGTGTGAGAAAAACTATCCATTACTGACTTTGAAGATGGAGGAGAAGCCAAGGAACATAGGCAGCCTCTAGAAGCTAGAAAAGTCAAGGAAACAGGTTCTTCCCTAGAGCCTCCAGACGTAACACAGCCTTGTTGACACCTTGATTTTAACCCAGCGAAACCCAGTTGGATTTCTGACCACCAGAATTCTAAAGTAATAAATGTGTGTTGTTTTCAGAAGTCACTGAATTTGTGGTGCTTGTTTTTTTTTCTTAACAGCAGCCACAGGAAACTTAAGTGTTCACTGGGCGCACTATTGTCAGAACATGCTTTCTTTGAATTGATATCACTTCTGTCACAGTTATTGTTGAATAATCACTGTGAGTCTTGATGATGACCTTAAAAAAAAAGTGCCTGGAAAAATGTATGAAATAGTCCTTAACTTTAGACTCTGGCTATATTTGAAAAGCCCAGAGATTCCAGAACTCTGGCACACTGCATATCAGTCCTTTGACTCTGTTATGTCCCCTACTGAAGGTCATCAGACTCTGTTCTAAGGCTAGGACCTTGAGAGTGGGGGCAGGGGAGAAAGGGGAAGAGAAAAGAGGGCTTCACAGTGCCCATTCTCAGGTTATCATAGATGCAAAATAATTAGACTTGCTGCACTGCCCAGACTGATAATAGCAGGCATCTCCTAAAGGACATTATTCTAAGAAGTGTCTATCTCTGTTCCAGACTGTCTGGAGGAGGAGGAAGGGAGAAGGAAAAGGAAAACAGCATATCAGTGTTGAATTCATACATATTTTAGAATGATTCATTAAAATTTAAAAGAAAAGTCAGGTTAACTCTAAAGTATCCAGAAATTTTACCGAATCAGTATTCCTTATTTTCTGAACTTTCTGATCAGTCAGTATTTTAGCATATAGCTTATCATTTTGGCTTTAAAGTCTTTTTTAACTACTGTAATATATTGCACCCTTCCTTCTTCCCACTCAGCACAGAACCAATTGAGAGAGTCATAGGGATCAGAAATACAGGAATCAAATGTCAGCTTCATTACTGACAAACCAAAGAACAGCCATTAGGTGTAGGGCAACTGTGGGCTTCCTACTGCAGCACCTCCATGTTAAGTAGAATGACCTACCCGGTTACCAACGGCTGGCAAAAGTGATCCAGCCCCATCAGGAGCAGAGCTGCCCAGAGTTAAATCCCAGCAAGAGTCCAGAAGGGACCAAAATAGGCCTGCCCATTGTGTCCCAACCTCCCTTCCTAGGGAAGACTGTCCCAGGGAGGAGTAAGCAAGGAAGAGAGAAGGCCAGGAGTGTCACACTAGTAAAAGGTCTTCAACATGGGTTCATGAGGAATAGGGGATGAATGTTTTTCACCTGACAGCTGCTTCTAAACAACAGCAAATAAAGCTGTGCTATACTTAAGCTAAGCAATTGTATCTTGAGTAATGTGAATGCAGTATTAGCAAGATCTGACTTAAGATCCATCACCCCAAAGCACACATGGAAGCTACAGCCTCCATAATCAGTGATGAGGAACAGTCTGAGGTGTGTTACTAGCAATAAAGCATAGATATTTACAAATGATTCCTCTTGGCTTCAAAAATTAGAGCTTGTTCAAAGGTGTCTCTATAATAACATTATTTTTTCTTGCCTTCTTTCAGATTTACTGTCTTGAGTGGGAGAAAAAGGAAAGGGCTTATAGATAGCATTCCAGAAATTACACATAACCCAGACTCCCTTATCTGTGAAGTAGCTCACAGTGAAAGACATTTCTTGGCAGCATTAATAGTTATGGCAACCATGAGTTACTGAAATGCTTGTGAGTTGGGATTTTTATAGTTACTTCTATTTCTTTTTTATTTTATCCATGGATGAATTTGATTAAGAAAGCAAATGGAGACTTTTTTTTTTAAGCATGAGTATCAACATGACACATGATCAAGAATGACCCTACAAACACTTTTGGTTAATAATGAACGAAGAACTACAATAATTGTAAAAAGCAGACCATGTAATAAAATCTGTGAAATTTTCAAGGACTACATTAATACCATTATAAAAAATTAATGAACACAGTTCACATATCATATTTAAACAATAAAATAAAATAGGAGGGTTTTGTTTTATTCTCTAGTTGTATTGAGTTGCTCCTAAGGAGTTGTGGTCCAAAAAATAAATTAGAATTCATTTTCTAAATTTTCACAATTTTTAAAAGCAGATTAGTTTACATATTTATTTTTATTATAAGATCATTATGAGATTTTAAATAGTTTATTCATTTGCTTATAAAATGAATTTATATATACTTCTATAAACAGAGATTCCACCTAATAAAAGGTTTATGGCATTTTTTTCTCTTACTTTCCTGAAATCAACCTCTCAAGTTGATGAGGTGTGCCAACTCTGAAAACATATATTATGTTCACAAATTGCTAAAAAATCAAATATGAAAAATGAGTACTCTTCTGCTATAAAGTCCTCCTCAATCCTTCTGCAACACTATCTTCTTAGGAGAGTTTTAAGTTAACCAGAAGCAAGATTTCCCCTTAACAACAAACTAGTGTTGTTGCCAGGGGATTATGACATAAGAAGAGTAACCTCCTATCAGAGAGGAGCCCCAGAAGTCTGACTGTGACATGACAGTATAAATATGAGCACTCCCACCACCTGTAGGCCCTTCTCCTCTCCACTTGTAACTGATAAGAACAACATCTGCAATGGCCAGAAACACCATCAAGAACAAGTGCTGCAGAGGACACCAAAAAGCAATCTCCAAAAAGAAATCACATTCTGGCATTGAATCTGGCCATAGGAATTACTCACTCTACGTAAACAGGGTCCTAAAAGAAGTGGTTCCCCAGAAGGGCATATCATCTCGTACCATGGACATCATGAACACCATGATCAACGACATGTTTGAGCGCATTTCCACTGAAGCCTGCAACCTAATGTGTTACAGAAAACGCTGTACCCTCACCCCTGAAGACATTCAGAAGGCAGTGTATTTGCTGCTGCCTGAGAAACTGGCTAAGTATGCAGTGGCTTTCGGAACTGAAGCTGTCCAACGATATGTCCGCTCCTAAACTCCATGTTCCAGCTTCATTAAATCTTGGGGAAAGTAACTCATACTTCCCAAATGATCACTTCAATATTGAATTCATTCTTCTTTTTTATAACATAGTCATATTTCCTGGTATTTTCCCTATTTGTCTTATGTGTAGAGAAGAATTACTCTCTTGCTATTTTACGTTTTAATGATTTTCCTACTATTTAGGTTTTCCAACACCTGCTGCCCACGTGACTCCCTCCCAGAACTCATGTTTTTCCTATGAATGTGTAAATCTCATTATATAAATTCAATGCTAATTGTATTGTTAAGGTATTGTTAACTATGTAAATGATTATTTAATCCAGCTATTTTGACCCCCAGGTCACACTGACTTTGAATTGATGAACACAAACATTTTAATCAGAAGCATACCAACACTGATACATTTTCATCAGAAAGGTATTTTCTAGAGCAAACTACATTCAACCACTTAGTTCTTTGATGGAGTTCTTTTAGAACATATTTACTATTTCCTTCAGTAAGTTCAGCTCTTAACCACGTAATTTTTATCTCTGCATGTGCCTCTTTTTAATAAGGTAGTGAACACCTGTTAATCTTTTACTCCCAATTTATCCCTCGCTTTGCTAACCATGAGTCAGTTTTTTATGTCTATTTTGTAAATAAGTTCATTTGTCTTATTTTTCAGATTCCACATATAAGTGATATCATATAATATTTATCTTCCTCTGTTGGACTTTCTCCACTTAGTATGATAATCTCTAGGTCCATCTATGTTGCTGCTTATGGCATTATTTCTTACTTTTTATGGCTGAGCAGTATATGGTATATATATATACCACATCTTTTTTATCCAGTCATCTGTTGATGGACACTTGGGTTGCTTCCCATGCCTTAGCTTTTGTGAACAGTGTTGCTATGAACATTGGGATGCAAGTAACTTTTCAAATTAGAGCTTTTGTTTTTTCCAGATATATGTCCTGGATTGGGATTCCTGAATCATATGGTAACTCTATTTTTAGTTTTTTTAAGGAGCCTCCATACTGCTTTCCATAGTGGCTGAAGCAATTTTTAATCTACCTTTATATTTAATTCACTGGAATTTATTATTGCATATTTATAACATAATAAGACCACCACCCAGGAACCTACCACTCAATTTATAAGCTTTGAACTTTATAAATGTCACTGGAGATTCTTCCCAGTCCTATCTCCCTGTCTACTATACTGAACTTTGTTTCCCATTGCCTTGCTTTTCTTTGTAGTTTTGCTACCTATGTATACATCTCTACAGAATATGTTTAATTTCCTAATTTATAATTTAGGGGGCATACTACCTAGGTCATTTTGTGCCTGCCTTTTTCTTTTAACATTGTTTCTAAGATTTATACCTGTTGATAAATAGTTCTAATTCATTCTTTTCACTCCTGTACTCTAGAGTATTCCATAATGTGAATATACAAATTTATTTATGCTTACTCTGTTTATGGAGATTTGGATTGTTTTCATTTTTTGCTGTTATAACCAATGCTGCTATAATGAACTATAAAAACAGCTAAGACATATAACATTTGCTATGTGCCTTCATTTTACATAAATTATTTAATAGGGATGACAACCTTGTGAGGATCAAGTAATTTTTCCCTCCTACAGATGAGGAAAATGGGGCACACAGAAATAAGTAGCTGACTGAGGTCACATACCTATTTAGTGGCAGAGCCGGGATCTGACCAGGTTAAAAGTTGCTGTTCAGTCGCTAAGTCATGTCTGACTCTGTTACTCCATGGACTGCAGGCTGCTTCCCTGTCCACTATCTCCCATAGGTTGCTCAAACTCATAACAACGTGGTCCAGACTCTGACAAAACATGCTTCACTGGAGAATGGAATGGCAAACCACTTCAATATTCTTGCCATGAGAACCCCGTAAACAGGTTGATAGAGTCCACTGTGAAAACATGCTGCATGCTGTGAACATTCTTGTACATACATCTTCTTGTACAAATGAAAAGAATTTTTCTAGGTAAAAAACCTAACTGGAGTTGCTGGGTAATTGATATGCCCATATTCAACTTTCTAGATATTAACAGACTCTCTTCTAAAGTGTTTTACCAATTTACATTTGCAGGAGATAAGAGTAATTTAGATTCTTCTGGTTACAAGTTATTCTCTCTTGAGGAAACATCACTTAAGTTTCCTCAAGAAAAGGGGGTTTCCTGTATATACTTAAATTGGAACTGAGGCTATTCTGTCTCTCGTTTTATATGCATGCATTTATATAATCAGACTCAAAACGATCCAATTTGAGTTAGGCCCAGATAGAGTTGTTTGCCATCTTTCATTGCCATCTGAAAGATCCACTAATCATGATTCAATGCCCACATCTGCCACTCTGCTGGGGGTTGGCGGCAGAAGGGCTTCCAAGTTCTATCTGGGGTCAATAAATTACAGCCCTTGGGCCAAATCTAGAAGCAGCCCTCTTTTGTTTGACCCCCCACAAGTTAAGAAAGGTTTTTACATTTTTATAGGGATATTTAAAAGGAAAAAAAGAATATTCAACAGGCATAATGTCACCCACAAAGCCTAAAATATTTGCTGTGGCTCTTTACAGAAAGAGTATCTGGTCTACACAATGCTGCTGCTTTTTTCAGGGTCTGCGATATACCAGGCTTTCTAAGGCTTTGCTTGGGACACCTATCTCTATAAAATAAAGTTGAAAATGATGAAAAATTTATAGCTGGCTTTCAAATCACAGTAGTAGAGAGAGTACATAAATGGGGCAATGACCTAATTATTCAGAAAAATGTTTTACTATACATTGAAGTGTTAAAGTGGGCCTTACTTTAAGGGAACTAGGGGGTTCCTTGTGTATTATTCTCTCGGTATATGTTTTGAAACACTTTAATAGAATCTCAAAATAAGATTAAGAATTTTGGAAAAAACTCAAGTCAGTTTCAAGCCTGATTATATAAACGCATGTGAATATAAAAAACATTTAAAAATTTTTAAAACAATTTTTTAGTGTGGTAAATATCTATATGACATAAAACTTCATTTTACTAATTTTTAAGTGAACAGTCACATTAAGTACATTCACATAGTTATGCAACCATCACCACCATCCATCTTTAGAACTTTTTCATCTTCTGAACTGAAGATGAAACTCCATAAACATTAAATAATAATTTCACATCTCCCTCTTCTCCAACCTCTGGCAATAACCATTCTGCTTTCTGTCTCCATGAATTTCGCTCCTCTGGGTACTTCATATAAGCGGAATCCAGCAACATTTGTCTTTTTGTAACAGGAGTATTTCACTTAGCATAATGTTTTCAAGATTCATCCAAATGTAACATATGTCAGAATTTCCATTCTTTTTAAGGCTGAATAATATTTGATGGTTCAGCAGGTAGAAAATCTGCCTGAAATGCATGAGATAAGGAGGTGCGGGTTTGATCTCTGGGTCAGGAAGATCCCCTGGAGAAGGAAATTGTAGCAACCTACTCCAGTATTCTTGCCTAAAAAAATCCCATGGACAGAGTAGCCTGGCGGGCTACAGTCCAAAGGGTAGCAAAGAGTCAGATACAACTGATCTACTAAGCAATATTCCATTGTATGTGGATAATACATTTCATTTATCCATTCATCCACTGATGATCACTTGGATTCCTTCCAACTTGTGACTCTTGAGAATAGTGCCATTTTGAACATGGGTATACAAATATCCCACATTAGGTATATACCCAGAAGTGAATTGCTAGGTCACATGATAGTTCCATTTTTAATTTTTTGAGGAATCACCATACCATTTTCCACACAGATGTTTCATTTTACATTGCCACCAGCACTGCACAAGGGTTCCAATTTCTCCACATCCTCATCAACCTTTATTATTTGATTTTTACATATAATAGCTATCCTAATGGATATAAGGTGCTTTTATTTTCACTTCCTTAATGATTTGTGATAGTGAGGGTCTTTTCATGTGCTTTTTAGCCATTTGTAACTTTTATTTAGAGAAATGTCTTTTCAGGTCCTTTGCCCATTTTTAAATTGATAAGTTGTAGAAATTTTTTATATATTCTGAATATTAATCCTGTCTCAGATAGTTCTCCTATTCCACGGATTGCCTCTTCACTTTGTTGATAGTGTCCTTTGATACACAAACGTTATTAATCTTGATAACATTCAATTTGCCTATTTTTCCTTTTGTTATCCAGGCCTTTGGTGTAATATGCCACTTTATATTTTGTATTGCTCCTTTATGAGAAAGTTACATACAATATTACTAATATATTTTTAAACTTGGAATCAATTCATAAAGTCAACACACTTCTAAAATTAGCTTCTATTTTTAATTTTTTTAATGTATCATACTAGCTAACACATTAAGGGTCAAAATTATTTCAATGTCTAACTTTGACATTAATAGGGCCAATTTACCAACTTTTTCAAGTCTTGAACCGCAGCAACCTGAGACAGTTAAATGAAAGGCAAAATGTAGCACTCACCAATAGTCCTCTACTATGCATTTACCCCCATCTTCTCAGAAATAGAACCCTCAATTTTTAGCTAAATTCATTGTCACCCAGGATAAAGACTACATTTCCAAATCTTCCTTTGACTAGGTGTCTAAGTGACCAAATTGTGTTGAATCGTAAGGAACATTCAACTTCCAGGAAGTATCCTTAAAAAAACAAGAGTGCTGTTTTCCCTTCTCCTCTTTCCTGCTGGCTGGACTGCGGATACAAAGACTGTAGCTGAAGCAGCCATCTTAAACTAGGAGTTGAAACCTATATATTAAGGATGGTAGAGCAGAAAAATAAAAAAGCTTTGGTCTCTGATGACTGAACTGCCATCCAGCCTGGGACTGCCTATATTTACATGAGAGAGGAATTTCTAGCTTGTTTAAGCCACTGTTATTTTGAGTTTCTATCATTCATAGTGAAATTTTGTTCTAATATAGACATCCAGAAGATTACTGACTGCTAAACAATGCAGTTAGTTTCAAAATGATTGTACTTATTAAATAAAAACATATTAATCTAGAGATGGAAGATGAGGATGGCAAATGTCTTGTGTATTTACCAGAGGGTGTTGCTGCTGAAATGAAATCTCATGCTATTTAGCGATTTGTTGTCAGAGATATGTAACGCAGATGGCAAAATTCTATTGTTATTAGTCTATTGGACACATGAAGTGATTTTAAAACATTACTTAAAATACAAAACTATGTGAGAGTCAAAGATGATAGGAAAGACTGTCTGACTAACTCAATATGATCAACATGATCAATATGTGGATTCCATGGTAATTTGAAGATAGTGGCATACAACATAATAAAAGATGTCTCATACCAACAAGAAAGAATAGGGCTAATTTTGTGATACAAATCACCCAAGCAATAAAATTCCAGCAAACTTAGATTATCCTTCTCTGAGCTTAGAAATCTTATTTTAGAAATGAAAAATGTAATATCATATAAATATATGCTGTCACTTACTATGATTTTTTAAAGTTCTGACATGTACACTGCTAGCTTGTTCCTGTGTGAATTAAACGTGTCAAAGTACTAGGAAATAGGAAAGTACCATAGAGTATAATACCTTACATATGGTTCTTAGAGTTTACTATGGATTCACAGAAATGTGTTCTTTGTGATAGACGCTGAGTAAACAAAGTCCATCCCTTTAAAAGCATAGAACTTTATGAAACAACAAACTGAAAATAAATTATTGTGAACAGCTGACATACAGAGTGCCTAGGCTCTGAGCTAGACATTATTCTAAGTACTCCCTATATATCAACTCAATATAAAGCCATTTGAGAAACATTTGAGAAAAGTACTAATACAATTTACCATCAGGGGGACTGTGGCATAAAAAAAGGCTAAGAAACATGCCAGAGGTCACACAACTAGTAATAAAAGAACTGTGGTTAAACCCATGTACTCCAGCTCCAGAGTACAATGCTTGCTTTAACTCTAATGGAGAGAGACATGTAGAAGATACTGTGGAACACGGAAGGTGCATCTAACCCAGAAAAAAAGGTGTCTAACAGGAAATGACACTTGATCTAGATCTTGAAAATGAGTAGGATATGCACATAGATAGAAGGAATAATATTTGCAAAAGTTTAGGACATTAATGGTATCAATTTAAGATAATTGCAAATTACATAGCTGCAAACAAGCACAGAAGAAAGGATGGGGAAATAAGGTCGGAGAGGTAAGCAAAAATCTGTGGGCTGACCTACAACTTGAATTTGATCCAGTACCCTTGGGGAGACTCATGGTGGGATACTAGGTAGGAGAAATATGTGATTTCATTCAGTGTTAGAAAGATGATTCCAGGAGCAAAAGTGAGGAGGGTGGATTAAAACAGAAAGAGGTCAGTTTGCTATGACTGGAGTGATCCATGCAAGTCTTAATGAGGGCCTGAACCAAGTCATTGGCAGTGGAAATAAAGGAGAAAGTGGTAGATGTGGAAGAGGATTAGGAGCCAGAATCCCCAAGAGACATGTGCAATGTGTGCCATAACAGAGAAATAGCCAACAAGGGATTCCCAGGGCTCTGGCTCAGGAGACTTGATGGATGGAGCCAAGCCACGCGGCTCAGCTTATTTAGCACTTCCACGTAAAATATCTAGACAGTATGCAAGAGACCGTTGTAAATGATGCCATATGTGGGGTATCATAAGAGTGCTTAACATGCCAAGGATCTGGCAAAAGTCAAACTACTTTAGGGCAGATGATTAGCACTTGTTTAAAGCTTAAACAGGAGAGGACAGCTTGAATATTTAATACTTGAAATCAGTCTTTATCACAACCCTGTGCTAGGCCACACATCATGTGTTGACAGATTTTGTTAGCTCTGACAGCTGATTGTTTTGAAAGACATTTGGCAGGATGGGGAGAAACCAGCAGACTATGTAAATATATAGGAGAAAGTAGCAGCCTGTAAATATAAGTTAAGGTGAAAGGTAAGTCAGTTACATTCAAGATCAAAGTCCTGAAAAACAAAAATGCTTGTCTTTCTTCTGTTCTTGGTGGAGAATTACTCAGAGGAAAAAGGTGCCTCTTTTTCTGAAAAGCTTCGCGCTGGCCCAGGCACCGGCAGTGCGGCTTCATTCAGGGTCCTGGAAAGGCACTGGGACCTGAAACTTGAGGAAAGGGTTGTTTTCCCTCCTCTGCCCTGGGATTAGAATTCCAAAGTAGAGATGCAGATAGGGATTCCTGTCTGAGATGGTAGGGAAAAGGAAGCACAAAGCAATGTCCTAGGATGTTCCTAGTGGGTTGACCCGTGGACACAAGGGACGCCAGGCCCCCTCTGGGATAAGCACAAAAATTTCTGTGGGGAACTTTGCCAGGAGGGTGAGTTACAGGAACCTTGAGTTACTAGGATTTCAGCTGAAAAGAACACAAAGTTTTACCCCACCTTCGAGTGGTCCTCACTTCCTCTTGTGGATTCTCCAGCAAAGGAGACAGAAAAGTCACTTAAAATCAAATTAATCTCTACAGAGAACTGCATGCAGCCCCCCAGTCAAGTCAGACTTTTAGAATATTATTATTAAACAAACTATCCCTTATTTTGGCTTCCCTGGTGGCTCAGACGGTAAAGAGTCTGCCTGCAATGCGGGAGACCCAGGTTCAGTCCCGAGGTTGGGAAGATCCCCTGGTGAAGGAAATGGCAACCCACTCCAGTATTCTTGTGTGGGAAGTCCCTAGACAGAGGAGCCTAGCGGGCTACAGTCCATGGGGTCACAAAGAGTCAGGACACGACTGAGCAACTTTCACTTTCATCCCTTATTTTAGTCTGATACATTTACATCTGGATTACTCCATAGTAAAATTTAAAAAAAAAAAGAAAGCTTTTAAGAAAAATAAACAGGGACTTCCCTGGTGGTCCAGTGGCTAAGACTCTGTGATCCCAATACAGGGGGCCTGGGTTAGATTCCTGATCAGGGAACTAGATCCCACATGCTGCAGTGAAGATCCCACAACTAAGACCCAGTGCAGCCAAAACACACACACACACACACACACACACACACACAACAGTATTATTTAATTGGTAGTCAGTCTCCAAGATGACTCCCCAATGATTTTCTTATCCTAGGATTCATGTCTTTGTGTGGCTCCTCCCACAACATATCAGGGTTGGTCTGTGTAACCAATAGAATACACTGGAAGTGACAGTGTGTGACTTTGAAGGCTATGTCAAAACAAAAACAAAAAAAATACTGCCACTTCCTCCTGGTTTTCCCTTGGATTACTCACTCTGGGGAAACCAGCTACCCTGTCTTGGGGATATCAAAGCAGCCTATGGAAATATTCAAGTGGTGAAGAACTCAGGTCTCTTGCCAACAGTCAGAATTAGCTTAATTGCTGGCCATATGAGTGAAACACCCTACAGGTGGATCTTCCAGCCCTAGTCATGCCTTCTGAAGACAGAGCCCTGGCCACTATCTTAACTGCAAATTCATGAGAGACTCCAAGCCAGAGCACCCAGCTGCTCTTGTATTCCTCGCCCTCAAAAATGTCAAGATAAATACAACAAATTAGCATTATTGTTGTAAGTTTGGAGAGAATTTGTTAAAGCAGCAATATTTAACCTATATACTTTATATCCACATGAATAAGACAATTTACTGAAATAATCCTCCCAAAACAAAGAGATTGTCACCACAATAAGCTTTATATTCCATCTTAGGTCAAAGGAAATCTCTGGCACTAAAGCAAATTTCTGGAACATTTCAAATTTAGTCACAATTTTGACTCCCCTTCGAGATAGCAGTGTTCAGAAATATTAAAATCTAAGTCCAAAACACTCATTTACCCTATAGTACCATACAGGTGGCTAGCTAGGCTAACTTAATTTTTTAAAACAGGAAAAAATTAGTCTAGACAGCATCTACAGATAAACAACATCACTGCATTCAATGATCTGGCTCAAGAGAGAAGGCAAAAAAAAAAAAATCTGACAGTAATTTGATTTTAGGAAAGAAAAGGATAATAAATGGCTACTATTATGAAAAATGATGTATGTTCCAAAGCAAAGTATCTGCAGCAACAAGAACACATTCAAAATATCTTATTGAAACGCCAAGGAAAATGCTGGCCTCTAAAATAAAGTGAGGAGCTTGAATACATCTCAGAGGACTATATGCAATGTTATCAGCAAATCAAGACGTTTCAATTATCACACACACATAAAAATAAGAACTAGAGACAACTACCCACATTTTGGAAGACTTCCGAGATGAAACTGTGAGTTGTCATCATGCATAACCTTGTATTACAAATTATGCTTCACATACCTGTCTTTTGGCCTACATTGTAAGTTCTTAGAAAGCAGGGACTCAGTACCTAGCTCAATTCACTGCTGATAGTTAGTGAGTTAATCTGAGTTCTCCAGGGGGAAAAAAAATGAATCTGAATCCAGAGCTTATTGGCAGGTGCAATCCCAGGGCAGCAAAAATGAAGGAAAAGATAACTGAGTCAGAAGATAGAAGAAAATACAAGGTAATGCACTGACCACACTGGCTACTAGCCTATAACAAATAATTGCTTTCCTGGTGTTCCCTTCTTAGCCATGCAGGACATGTCTGGACAGATTATAAGGGAAAACCATGACTTGGAACAGTCTATTGTAGGAAAAAATGGAGAGGGAATTTGTCTGCTAGCTCCATCCTGATTTCTGTTCCCCACTGGTCACAGTTTATTCTATGAGGATTTTATACCCCTAAACACCCAGACTGTGGCCACTTCAGCAACCGTTAGGGAAAATACATTATACTTCTTACAAATCTGGAATTGGTAAGAGGAACCAGAGACTTGAGGCATTAGTCTCAAGTATCATAAATTCATGACCCTCCCCCACATAGCCCTTTACCACAGTAGCTATGGCAAAGCCATAAAAACCCAAGGGTTAGGGATCAGGAGAGGCTGAAAGAATGCATCCGATATAGTCAGTGTTGGTAGATACCTTAGATAACTGTGGTCAGAACCTTCTTATAGTCTGGATGACAAACAAGAGACTAACATAAATATTATACATAAATCTAACTTACCTAGTTAGCTCCAGCTAACACCAGTAAAATATTTTTGTCTCAGAGATGGGGATAAAAGATGAAAGATTTTTATTTTCAGTGCTCTTATAAGCTGATCTTTTTAGGAACAATCATCAGGTTTTGGTCAAATTGCTCGTCTCAAGTCTTCCCAATGACTCAAGCTGGCCTCAGAATCTCTGAAATGCAGTTTTCTCCTGGGTAGCAGACCAGATTAATTCACTTGCTTTCATTTTATGCAAATCTTAAGTACATGAATTTGAAATATAAGTAGAGGTACATTTTGTGCATAAAATTTGAAACAGTTCAAATTCACTAATTTTTAAGAAATTGTCAATAATTATATAATTTTGAAGCTGGTGAACTAGGCTTATACTATGGTCACTAACTGGGTCTAGTTTAGATGGTAACAAGCATACCCATTATCATTTTTCAGAGTAAGTCATGAATTATATGATATCTTTTAGATATCCTATCATATTATATGGTACCTTGAAGAACAGATGCTCATAAAATGCATCTGCCTCCTATTCTTGCTAGTGTTATAATTTTGCAGATGAGGAAACTGAATCATCACATGACTGAATTTCGGGACTCAAGGCCAAGTCTTCAGTCATCAATACCTGTGTCCTTATATTATGTTCATGGTTCATCTATCTCAACTTTGTGTTATCATCAAACTTTACCTTCATGCATAGCATCAATAAAAATATTGACTGAGGCTGCAGTATTCTACCTAATATGTACCTTTAGGCTGACATAAAGCTATTCATAGATACTCTATTTATAGTATGATTCAACAACCCATCTACTTACCTACTTTAAGAGGCAATAAGACATAGTTCACCATTAATCGCCAAGAAAATAAAAAAGAGAGTTAACAACTAAAAGAATACTATTATCTACCATTTGGGGAAGTGGGGCACCAGGTACTGTCTTATAATCTTCACACACATTATTGCATTTAACACTCACAACAGCCCTGTAAGGCAATATTATTATTTTTCTCACTTTGCAGACAAGAAGGGGCTCAAAAACATTAACTAATTTGGCCAAAATTACCTTGCTAGCAAGTATATGCTAAGTGCTGGACCTGGATATTTTCCACTGACCCAAACTGCCATATATTTGCAAAGTTAATTTTAAATAAGGTTAGCAAAAGCATGTTTATTTTCACATGTGCATTAGCTTTTTTTAATATTTATCACAATTTATTTTATATTCAAAGAAATTGAGGCTCATGAAGTTTAGGTGTTTTTTCCAAATTCTTATAGCTATTAAGTATCAGAACTGGGATGCAAAGCTTGGAATTCTATTCACTGCTTCTCACTGAATACTATCAGTTGAAATCAAGATTGCCTACAAGTCAGTATTTGCTAATCTATCATCACAGAAACAGTATCTAAAAATCAGTTTCTACAAAAAATCACTTAGAACGATTGTTTCCACAGTTTGTACCTTCTGAATTAATGAGAAACCTCTAAGTCCACTGATGTAACTGTAATTTTACGCTGGAAACACCCAGGGATTTTGGCAAAGAGAGAGATGAGAACTTAGGAAATTATAACAGCCTTATACAGATATTGAAGATAGAGGAATAGCAATAAAGACTTCCCTGGTGGCTCAGATGGTAAAGAATCCACTTGCAATGCGAGAGATTCAGGTTCAATCCCTGGATCGGGAAGATTTCCCTGGAGAAGAGAATAGCTACCCACTCCAGTGTTCTTGCCTGGAGAATTCCATGGACAGAGGGCAGGCGACAGTCCATGGGGTCTCAAAGAGTCAGACATGACTGAGTGACTAACACACATAATAAGAGTCCTCAAAACAGCTGACATCTTAATGGTCAGCCTAAAAGATTATTGAAGGAAGGAAGGTAGGACTAACAAACTAGAGGTGAACAGAAACAAAACATCCTACAGTGGAAGTACTTTAATACACTGATACAGAAAAACTTCTCTTAAAGTTTCTCTCATTTCCTCAGAATATGTATTAGGAATAGGTTTGGCTGCATATAACAGAGCAATCCAAAGTGATGGTGGAAATAAGAAAGTTTGTACCTCTTTCATATGTGTGTGGGTGCACTCAGTCATGTCCAACTCTTTGAGTCCCTATTGACTGTAGCCTGTGGGATTCACTCTCCATGGGATTTTCCAGGCCAGAATACTGGAGCTGGTTGCCATTTCTCCAGGGGATCTTCTCTAACCAGGGATCAAATCCAGGTCTCTGCCCACATTACAGGCAGATTCTTTACCATCTGAGCTACCTCTTTTGTATAATGGCCAGAAATTGGCAGTTCTTGGCCAGTACGGAGTCTCCAAGTGTTAGAGAGCCAAGATCTTTCTTCACTGTCGCTTTGCCATTCTTGGCTGCCATTCGACAGGTCACCTCCTGGTTCAAGCTAGTTGCTGGAGCTCCAACCATTATATTCATGTTTCAGAAAATAAAGAGTCTACTCTCTCCCTTTTAAGGAGACTTTTCAGATATAAATCACAGTTTTCCCATTTATATATCACTAATAGAATTTCACACCATAATCACATTCACAGTTTGTTGCAAGGGAGGCTGTCCTGTAGCTGGATGTATTATCCCCACATAAATACAGGATTATGTTACTCGGGAGGAAAGAGTACAGATATTGTGATGTGCAATAAGCAGGCTCTGCCGCAAATGGATAAAGGATAAAAAATAACAATAAAAACAACAACAACAATAATATAATTCATTCAATCTACTTACCTCCTCAAAGATATCCACATCAGGATATTTCAAAGCCATAAGTAAATTGGCACCATAGTACAATATTCCAGTTACAAAATTTTAAATCAATTTAGATACTTTTGTAGTAAGAATAAGGGAAACAGATTGACTACGAAGCCAAAAAATGAAAAAACTTGAGTTTTGTATTATTATACAAAAATCACAATATTCTTCTAACCTGACAGTTGGCTTTTGTCCTCAGGCTGTGGTGGCTGGAAGCATATGATAAGAAACTCTTTCACATTTAATGTCATCTATATTCTCACACTGTAGATTGTTTAAATTGAACTTGCAGCAGCTCTCTTTTCTACTCAACTAGATTCATATTTCAAGAAAACACAGCTCAAATTTCAAGGGAAAAACTCTATCAAAAATGACAATTAACTCCTATATATTCAAAATACTGCATAGAAATTAAGTGTTCACTACTTTCTAAAATTGGATAGAAATATGCAATTAAAGAAAAATTTGAAAAAAATGAGGTATATGATGCACAACTGTTCTTTTAAATGTATTTTTATTTCTAAAAATTATAACAATCACTAACATTTATTAAGTAATTATTATATGCCAAGAGCTTCAGTATGTAATTTTGCTCCTTAGGGTCTGTCATCCATTCAACCTTTCCATAAATATCTGCCAAACATTTCTTATATACCTAGCACTAGATAGGAGTATACAGACAAAAAACAGATACAATTCTAAGAAAAGGGATAGTATTTTTTAAAGTGAATAGAGACATTAAATGAGTACACTCTAATTCCTGCATGCATGAGTTCTGGGACAGACCATTGAGGCTCAAATTCTACTCCATGAATTCCTAGCCGTGGGATGTGAGGCAAATCCACATAACTTCTCCCAATTTTGGTTTCCTCATCTGAAAAATGGGGATAACAAAGTCCTGAATGAGAAAAGTCATGTAAAGCACTTAACTCACTGTTTGGCACAATGTAAGCATTCAATAAATGTTAGTTATTATTATTTGCATAAATAATAGCACCCAGGGTGCTAACGGATCACTAAGAAGGATGCTAAACGCACACACCAGTCTATGAAGACTTAGAGAAGGTATCTGAGTTGATTACTGAAGGCTGTACAACTTAAATATTCCTCTAGGTTCTCCACCTTTCGGGAGTCAGCCTTCTCTTCCACATCCAAATAACCCTGACCCACATCCCTATAAAAGCAGAAAGTCTCATCCCTCATTGGGCTACCCTCTCAAGGGCAGCAGTGAAAACTCTAAGAATGATGACAGCTTCCACAAACCCTGGGACTCCCCGAGCCAGATGCTCTCTCTGGATAACGGCTCTACTTTGTGTATAGCATGTTTGCCCACACCTAACCAGCTGTCCCAGGCTGCTTTTGCTTTCCCAGTTACTGTTCAGCCTCAAGATGGACACAGAGCCCTCTACAATGCCCCAAGACAATCTAAGAAGGAGCCATCCCTTTAAATAAGGCTTCATTGAAAGATCAGAACAGAAATGCACCAGGAAGGTAGCCCACAGCTATGACTAAAGGTGGTTACTCTGAGAGGCACAGCCCAAACACAAGTTCACTATCTTCTCTTAGCTCTCACAGGTCCTTTCCTGATGGCGGTAGGAGCCAGCTGTGTACACTCTACCCACAGGAATCCTTAGATACCTCCACATTTCAGACTCCAAGCTCAAGTCCCTCTTTGCCCCCAAGGAAGAAGGAAAACCTCTCCCCAGCCAAGGCCCTTCCCTTCCCCATCTCTGGATGTCAGGTGCACCCGTTTCCTTCATGGTGATACTTCCCTTGTATCAAAGATACCCAGGGCAAGCATGTGAGTCTTCAAACACTGCCCCAAATCAAGGTTATACCATCTTAACTCCGGGGTAGAACACCAATCACCCAAGCCATCTAATGCTGCTTCAAGCTTGCCTATATCCATATTACAGACCCCACTCCTTTGGTCTTGAGGTAAAAAGAAGTCCAGGCCTACATGACCTTCCTGCTGTGGTTCCTGGGCTTTTACAGACACTTGTTAAGGGAAAAAAGACACCTAACTCCACTGACACATCGGGCAAAGGACAATCTAAATCCAGATACGGGGAATTTTTTTTTTTCATTAGCTTTTTGAAATACTACATTTACATTATCAAACAGAACATTTAATATGTTATTCTGAAGCTTTTGCATTTGGAGCTATTACCCTACTTTATTTTGAGCAAACTCCAGGAGATAGTAGAGGACAGGGGCGCCTGGAGGGTTCAGTCCATGGGGTCACAAAGAGTCAGACACATCTTAGCGACTGAAGAACAATAACAAACCCTACTTTATGGGCTTCCTTGAGAAAAACGGTTAAATGTTTTCTTTACAAATACATTACTAAAACAATTCATCCAAGTAGTTCACCCTCAAGCAAAGAGAAGTCTCACATTAAAGACAAGTGTTTCACTGTTGAGTATCTCATTTCCTCGGAGTTCTGCTCTCAGCCAGATTATGTGTTAGATATGCTTTGCTTTTCCCTAAGTGTGTGCCTCAGTTGTTTAGACTAGAAATAGCCAAGAGCATTTTAAAAACATGAAAGAACTGTTTTATTAGAAGGTATTTTAGCATTCTATTACTATTGAATACATAATACCTCTTGGCAGAAACTCCATCAGGGATATCAGACATATATAAGCAGGGCTTCCCTGAGCAGCAAGTAAAGAATCCACCTGCAATGCAGGACATGCAGGTTCAATTCCTGGGTTGGGAAGATCCCCTGGAAGAGGATATGGCAACCCACTCTCGTACTCTTGCCTGAAAAGTCCCATGGACAGAAGAGCCTGAGGGGTGACAGTCCATAGGGTCACAAAGAGTTGGACACAACTGAGCACAAGCACACAGGATACACCCCCCCCCAAAAAAAAAGATACACACCCAAGACTTCTAAGCTGAAGATCCTATCTAAACACCAAGGGAACCACTTTTTGGACAGTCAAGAACCATCTGGCATTCAAATGTGTACCCCAAAAGATCTTTATTTATATTACTCAAGCAATAATTTGCAAGTTCAGTGACACATTTTTAGTATAATAGTACTCAGGGTATAATTCAAACTATCCTCAATCATCTATTCACTGACATCTCTCCTCTGCTTCAGACAAGCAAGTTTAGACAAGTTTAGACTTTCCACCGATATATCAAGTTTTTTCTTTACTCTCTGCAAGAGACAAATTTAAAAAATATTTTTGTTACTATTGTTAGTTGCTTAGTTGTGTTCAACTCTTTGCGACCCCATGGACTGTAGCCTGCCAGGCTCCTCTGTCCATGGAATTCTCCAGGCAAGAATACTGGAGTGGGTTGCCATTCTCTTCTCCAGGGGAATCTTCCTGACCCACGGCTCGAACCTGGTCTCCTGCACTGCCGGCAGATTCTTTACCATCTGAGCCACCAGGGAAGCCCAAAGACTACTGTTACTATTAAATGTTACTATTTAACTGAAATTTTCAAAGAAAATATTTTACTAGTCACTTCAATGGATTGTGGGAAAATCAGCTGAGATAATAGGGTAATGATAGAACAACTTTTAGGAAAAATTATTATATATATATATGTATATTATATTTATATATGTATATATACATATACATATATTATTATATATACTATGTATAAATTATTATCATTACTATCTTGTTAAGGTGGCAGAACGGTAGATAATGGTACAAATGGCATTTAATATATGACCTGTGAGAATGGAAGGAAGAAGAACTAATGTGTATTGAGACTAACTTGGCAATCAGTGTATCTTAATCCTTACAACCAATGTATGATATTTCTATTTTAAAATACTTAACTGAAGATAACAGAGGTTAAATTATTTGCCCTATAGCCACAAAGTTAATAAAAACCTGAGTGGGGCTTACACACAAAAGAGAGGACATAGGAAACACAAGCAGAAAGGTAGCAAGAAAAGGACCGTCCAGCCTGCATCCCACAGCTGCCTGTCTAACTTCACCTGGTTCTCTCTTAAGTGAAGAAGGTGAGAGCTGTCCTTCTCTAGCCCTTGCAGTTCAGCCTCAGCCCCAGAGACCACCCAACACTCTGGACCCTGGCAATTCGCCTGTGAGAGTGAGAGCTGGCACTTGGAGTTGGTATGCTGTTGCAGGTCGAGTGTCTGGTGAATCTGCTCTCAAGCCCACAGACCCACTGAGCTACAGCTTCCTCTGGCCTCCACCATTCTGCCCAGGTGATAAAACTGAGGTTCTAACTGGGCTTCCCCATCTGAGGTCGGGCAGGATGAGGCTTTGCCTCATATGAAGGTCTTATAAGGGTCTGCCATAAATGAAAAGTGCCCAAGGTGAAAACAGGCCACATGCTGCAAATACCCAAGAGGGCCACAATTTATCAAGGCATAGCTTGACTGGAGTTACAGAGCAAGAACAGAAGTCTGAGAA
Source organism: Cervus elaphus (assembly GCF_910594005.1). Classification (NCBI taxonomy): domain Eukaryota; kingdom Metazoa; phylum Chordata; class Mammalia; order Artiodactyla; family Cervidae; genus Cervus; species Cervus elaphus. Next base: position 12,230,080 of record NC_057839.1, on the reverse strand, counting down.
GAGGAAGGTATGATGAACTTGTTCCAATTGCTAATTCTGTGATCTTTAGCCAATGTTTTTAGCTTCTTTGGGCTTTACTTTCCTCATCTCTAAACTGAACGTAGGGATACCCATGTGACTAGGTTTTTTGTAATAATTAATTTAGATAATCTTTGTCAAGGATCAGGAACAGAACTTGTTCTATAAAAGGCACTCAATAAATGCCATATATCATAGATTCTAAAATGCACATTCATTTTCACATTTTAACATCTCTGAAATTGGAATGAATTTTATGTTGTGTTACAGTTTAGTCGATAGGATTTCTCCCGCTTTTTAATGGTACATAATGGTATAGTCAATGGCATCTTAAGTTTGATCAAATATCAAAATATCAAAAAAATATCTATTACCACAGATTTCAAGAACATATTTTATTCCCTCCCAAGCCTGACAAGTCATATAGCAAAAATAAAGCAAAAGTAAAATAATGGACAGTGCCTTATAACCATTTAGAACAACTGAGAGTAATTTTTCCCTTATTTTATGCCATAATTCCATTTTTAGGGTTGTGAAAAGAGCAACTGAGATTTTTGTGAAAGGGCAAGATCTTTAAAGATCTTTTCCCTTTTTCACAGACAGCCTTAGTTTTAAAAAAAATTGCTAAGTCTAGATAATGCAGTTCTATAAGAGGAAATATGTTCACCTTGTCAAAAAAAATGTTCCTGGTTGATTCTGCCAAATCATCAAACAGGATAAACTGTTTTGGTCCAAGTCCTGGTTTTAAAACTGATTCATGTGAGAATAGCCAAGGGCAAATGAATCCTGCAAACATACCTATACTCTCACTGGTCACTTGTCCCTTTGTTTCTGGGATGCCCTTTCTGCAATCCTCTCAAAACTGTTATCCCCAAACCACCTAATGAAACAAGAGAGACAAATGTAAATAATAACTGTAAGTATATAGTGAAGTCGCTCAGTCATGTTCGACTCGTAGCGACCTCATGGACTGCAGTCTACCAGGGTCCTCCATCCATGGGATTTTCCAGGCAAGAGTACTGGAGTGGGTTGCCGTTTCCTTCTCCAGGGGATCTTCCCGACACAGGGATCAAACCCGGGTCTCCCACATTGTAGACACACTTTACTGTCTGAGCCACCAGGGAAGTCCAACTATAAGTATATTATAATGCTAATAACTATTGTTAAATTTGAGGTGAAATAATGGTGAAAGTAAAAGTGAAAATGTTAGTCGCTCAGTAGTGTCCTACTCTTTGAGACCCGATGGACTGTAGCCCGCCAGGCTCCTCTGTCCATGTAATTTTCCAGGCAAGAATACTGGAATGGGTAGCCATTCCCTTCTCCAGGGGATCTTCCTGACCCAAGGATCGAACACAGGTCTCCTGCATTGCAGGCGAATTCTTTATCATCTGAGCCACCAGGGAAGCCAGAAATAATGGTACCTAACTCTTTAAAGGTACATGTTGAAATTTTTGTAGCTAAAATGATATGTCTGGGAATAATCTAGAATTGAGGAAAATGTGTGAAGGTACAGATAAAAAACTCAGTCATGAAATTATTGAAGCTGGATGTGGGTACATAAGAGGGGTTCATTATATTGAACCCCTTATTATACATTATACTTAAGAGGGGTACATTATATTCTAGTTTTGCATATATTTGAAATTCTACATAATGAAAAGTGTTTTCAATATGCCACTGCGAAAAGTACTGCAACATATTTTACACCTAAGATGAATGAATCTTGTAGAATCTTCAAGAAGTACTAGAATGGCACACATGCATATAAATAAACTCCCATTCTTTCAAAGTGGTCACATATTTCAAGATAAAGAAATATCATAGTCTGGAGGAAGTATATATTTAAGTCAACACAAAATTATTTCTTTCTAGTTTTCATCCAAAAATGCATCTTTGGATAGATTTGGCTCCAAACTCACTAATCTTCCTGCATCATTACTTTGGGAAGATTCTCAGTCACCTATAACATTAATTATATTGTTAGAATATCTTGGAAACAATTGTGTGCATTCTCATGGGTCCCCTGGCACTGTTAAGGGTTCCCATTGGCACTGGGAGCTCTGTGTCTGCCATCCCATGATTTTACACCTACTAGTGATTTTATTTTATAAAGCTATGCATCCCAGGCTCTTCTTCTGCAGTATTTTGGCTCAACTTTTCAAGACCTTAGGTGCAAAAAAGCATTATATTTTCCTAAACAAGTCTGTCAGGCCAGAACCTAGGCCCAAACTGGCAGCAACGATGGCAACTTCAGTGCAAAAGCAGCAGCCACGGCAGCGGTGACCACAGCCATGTGACAGAGGATGGTTTCTGCACACAAGTACCTCTGGACCCAGGGTGGGGGCTCTCACCCCTTCGTCCCTAGAGCCTGACTGGGGCATCTGCACAAATATTAACTCTGGCCTGAGGCTGGGACAGGAACTGCCAGCACATGGGCAGTAAATTTTGTCAGTAAATTATTACAAAATAGAACTGTATGCATGAACACTGCAAGAAAGCAGGTCAGGGATTCACGGTAATCTTTTGAAGTGTTTAGAATCCCAGCTTTTCCCTGGAGAAGGAAACGGTAACCCACTCCAGTATTCTTGCCTGGAAAATTCCATGGACAGTGGAGTCTGGCGGGCTGCAGCCCCTGGGTTCAGGAAGAGTGGAGGCTACTGAGCATACACACCCACACAAAGAGAATAGAAAGGGCCTTGTTATGCAGAAGAGGCTGGCACTTACTTAAATATTTCTCGAATATTAACTCTTAAGTTGAAGTTATCTTGAAAGGATGATAAGAGCATTTTAAGTATCATTGGGGGAACACAGATAATAAGATTTTGGTGCCTTCATCAGACTTTTTCCAAGACAAAGATACTTCTATTTTGATAGTACAGGACTCCAGGACTCTAGGAATAAAATTGGCCCTATGCATACAACTCTGTGGAACTAGGTTCCTTTTATTTTGTGACAGCTGCTACTCTACAGAAAGATTTTGATTCAGTAGCTTGTTTTTAATCCCCATTTTTATTTATTTGTGTTTGGTAAGACCTAAATGTGACAAAAGCTATTTTTCTGCAAATATGAGGTGTTCTGTTAGACTCTGAATTCATTCACTGAAAGATTTATTTTCAGGTTTACCAACTGTTTATTTTCACTAACATTTGAGCATGTTATTTTATAAATGATGGGATTCCAGGGTGGAAATGAAGTGCTTTTTCTCCTTTTAATTTCTATTTTAAAAAATTATGTCAGTTAAACTCCACTTCACTGTTGTGGCTTAGCAAACTTGTTTTGCTTTACGGAAGAAGGAGTGTTAAATTTGATATTTTAAAACATGTTTCTTTATGGTTAAACATGATTTCTCAATGTTATTTTTACTTGTATTTTGCTTTTGGTATGGCCAGATAGTCAACTTGTTTTTCATAGCTCCTGATTTTCAGAAAAATCAAAATAAATTAGTTCCCTAAAAAAAAAGAATCTCAGGTTTTGAAAACAGCTTCAATACTGAAAAGTACATACCCACAGACTTAGAAAACAAATTTAAAGATCAAGACATTTGATAGGAAGGTATAGTACTTACTATGAAGCTTCAGATGAACAAATTATTAATGAGGAGGCTAATTAAAAATTATTTTCTTATACTTGAACATGCATGGATAGAATGCATAAGCAATCACTTTAAATTTTATACAAATTATGAAGTCACATTTGGTTTCTTTGTACAACCTCCACAAGTTACAAGAAATGTCAGAGGAAATATTAAAATGCCATTGTATAAATTTACATTTTTAATTAAATTTCAACTTACACAAAAATATTTTGTATGAGGAATGAAATATTTTTAGAAAAAATATTCCATGGAGCTCATTAGCTCTATAGGTGCTAAAATTTTTATTTCAAAATAATTTATCAGAAACTTATCCCAAATATTGTCTATAAAATAGACTATAAAATACTCTTAATAGCTTCAACAATTGCATCAGCAGAAAGATCCTTGTCAAAATTTAAAATTATCAAAAATTGTTTTCAACTTTTCATTTTTCAAGGGCAAGTAATGTTTCTTTGGATTGTATCAATTGAAAATAAAATTGCTAAAGATATATATTTTAAGAACATTTAAAATGAATTTTCCTAAAAGAAAGCCACAAAATTATGATTAAGATACTACATTGATAAAATATTATTATATTTATTGTTTTATATAAAATTATTGCATCAAAAACATCTTTTGTACTTTGTGAGTTATATTGTTACTCATATACCACTATCACCTCTGTTGTATTTTATAAATAACAAAGTGTTTTTAAAGGAAAAGCTTTATTTGTAATACTTTTAATGGCACTTTTTTTCTGCCTTTTTCAACAACAGCCTGCTTTTTCATTTTGCACTGGGCCCCTCAAATTATCTAGCTTGCCCTGTTCACAGAAAATGATATTTTATATATTTTACCTGATTAAGGGAATAGCTATATTTCTAGATGTAATCAAGGCCATTAAATCTATTCATAGTGCTGTTACATGGAAGAAGAGAAAAGCTGTCTCTTACAAATGTTTAACCAATTTCTGTAAGCCAAGCATTATAGAAGATTCTAGTTCAGTGGGATAGTGGGGACAATAAGATGAGTTATTGTCTTACACAGATAGAAAAACTGCAACAACAAACTAATTTTTTTCAAGGTCACAAGTATTTTAGACTTGGCATTAAATCTCAAGTCTTTCAAATCTACTTGGTATATTTTTTACCACCAGTTCTTTCTGATTATATCAATAAAGATTCAGAAAAGCAGAAAGTGCTCTAGGTATTTCAAAGAGAATAATGTGAGTAATGACCACCAAGGAAAACCCATTCAAAGGTGCAGGAGCAATGGAAGGAAACAGCTATTGCTGGAGGAGAGATGCCCCTGCATTCTCCCTTCCTCCCTTCCTCTCTTCCTGCCTTTCATCTTTCACTCCAGATTCCCATTAGCAGAACTGAATTTTAAGTCAGCAGACAGAAGGGCCTGGAAAACTCGGTCTGTAGGAGTCAGCCCTCTATGATATTGAGCAGAACAGGGGAAGGGTGAGCAGGGGATTGAAAGCAAATGACTGGTGCCCTGAATAAGCCAGGGCTGATAACTTCTTTAGGTCTGAGAGCTTCCTGAAAATCTCAGAAGTGTTGGTAGTCAGCTATTACTGGCAGTCCTCAGTTACTGAGATAATGCATGTAAAGCCCTTAGTGCAGTACAAGGGATAGAATAAGTCGAGCTTACATCATCCTCCTCCTCATCATCATTACTTATCACTATCACTACTATTAAATGGGAAGAGGTTCCCTGGTGACTCAGATGGTAAAGAACCACCTGAAATACAGACCTGGATTTGATCCCTGGATTGGGAAGATCCCCTGGAAAAGGGACTGGCTACCCACTCTAGTATTCTCGCCTGAAGAAATCCATGGACAAAGGGGCCTCGTGGGCCTTACAGTTCATGGGGTGGCAAACAGTTGAACATAACTGAGTGACTAACATTTTTACTTTACAGAATTATCAAGGAAACAGGAGAGTTTGCCAAAGGATGTTAAGACCACCACTCAATATGTGAAATAAAAACACAAAGCTGAATGTATTGCTGGTCATAGTCTCTCAAGCAGAGCAAACTGGTGACCTTATAAAGGGTCTTTTTTGGAGGGAACATGAAGTGCCAGGAATTGTCAGACTTTCATGGGTCTGAGTTGGTTGACATCAACTGTAGTCCATTGCTACTCAGGTGAAACTGTTGTTGATTAGTTGGCACTCAGAGGTGTGTTTATGGGAATGATTCTGTCTCTGATAGACTGATTTCATGAGGGGCTCACTGAAGCAAGTTATTCTTGACCGAGTAAATGGGTTTAAAACTGGTTTTATGGCTACTTGTTATCTTTGCTAATAGCAAAAATCAGTCTTTTTCTAAGTTTACGGGAACTTCTTAATTTTCAGCACTTCCTTTTGATTGTCATTCAATCAAAACTTCAGGAGAAACCTTCATGGATGGTGCAGATCTTTACCACTATTGTTGATTTTCCTTAAAGGTGAAGTTTCATCTGTGGAAATTTTATTTTCAGTTTACATGTCTATCAGCAAGATTTTATTCTGTTCATTTGTTTGGTCTTTAAACAATTTCTTGAATCATCTGTAAGGACAGTGGCTGTACTAAAGTATCTAAGACTCTGGAAAATACACATTTAACAACAGTGAGACAAGTAAATATAATTGGAAGAGACTAGAAGACATTTCAAAACCATGATCCCAAATTTCCCAGACCTGATCATGAAAAAAGTCTCAAAGATCCTCAAGTCTATTTCAGATAGTTAGGTTACCTTTCCTTTAGCTTAGATAAGGATTATTACAAATCAATTATAGCACTTGGGTATAACATACAGTGTTAGCAATCTTCCTGGTTCACAATCTTCCCTGGTTGGCCAAAAGAAAATCCAAGGCCATTCTATTATTTATAACTACTGGGTTTAAAGAATTTAACCTGGTTTGTTGTGTTGCAGAGTTGGGGATGTACTATTTAATATGTTAGCCAAAGTAATGGAACATATTTTTGATAAATGGCTTTAGTAGTTTAACTCCTCTGGATAGGATCATTATTCTCAGGATTCACACCCCATCAAAGGTTTTATACTTTTGTACTCTTTTAAAGAAGATCTAGTCCATCTAGGATGTTTGGATTATGTTAGTTATCTATTGTTCTGTAACAAATTGTCTCAAACTTGGCAGCTTAAAACAAGAGTATTCAGTTGTTTGAGGGTCAATCTCACATTGTTTGAGGGTCAAGAATTTGGGAGCAGCATATCAGGGTGATTCTGATTCAGTATTCCTCTTGAGGTTGCAGTCAAGACGTTAGTCAAAGCTACAGTTTGCTGAAGGTTTGAATAGGAGTGTAGGATCTGCTCCCAAGAAGACTCCCAAGATGGCCTTGGTTTCTCATTGTCCACTGACAGGATGTCTCAGCCCTTTGCTACATGGGCATCTCTCTCCATAGGGTTGCTCACAACATAGTAGTTAATTTCCCTTAGAGTGAATGATATAAGAGAGAGCAAGGCAGATATCACATATTTTATGACCTAACTTTGGAAGTGACATACTATCACTATTGCCATACTCTATCAGTCACTAGACCAATCCTGATACAATGTAGGAGGGGTACTATGTACAAGGGATGTACAAGGGAATGAATATCAAGAAGTGAGAATTACTAGGGACCATCTTGGACACCGGTTACCAAAAGAATCATACTTGTGGAATTACCTAACTAATAATTCAAAAGAATAATTATCTTGGTCCTGGATTGGTATTGAAAAACTTGATTCTTTTATAAAAAGAGAAAAATGCTATTCATGAAATAATTCAATTTTGATGGAGCTACAAATATAATTGCCTCTAAGTACGGTATGACACAAAGTTATTGTTTTCATTTTGTAATTTCCTTTGTGCAAAGGCATTTTCCTTCATTTATGTATTAAATGCACAGAGTATCATTATTGGTAAAGTTAGAGCAATATACCCTTATATCATTCATTAAAATAGCTGAATTACAAACAGCTCTGAAGAGCTGAATTATAAAGTCATGATGATAATTATTCAGGTCAAAGGTCAGTAAACTTCCTCTGTAAAAGGCTAGATATTAAATATTTTTAGCTTTGTGAAACATACATTCTTTGTCACAATGAATCAACTCTGATGTTGTAGTATTAAGGCAGCCATAGACAATATGTTAAAAAAAAAATGAGTTTGGCTGTTTTCCATTTCTGTATTTTCCAAAACTTCATTTTATTTACAAAAATAGGTGGCAGGCCAGGTTTGGTTTATGAACCCTGGTCTAGAGTTAGGCAAATCAATATCTCTAGGAAGGAGAATAGGAGAGGCTAAATCAAAAGTAGAATACCTTAAACCAGTAAAGGAGAAAAGTGTTCCAATATGGCAAATCTATCCCTACTGTGACGGATTTGTTCATGGAGAATTTTGGCAGATGTCAATTTGACATTCCTTCTGGTGCTATAAGACCTGTTTTTGCTAGGTCTTATCCTCATGGAGCTCATAACAGATCATTCCTAGTGTTTAAGAATTTGGGGGCCCAGATTTTATATTTTACATTATGGAATTCTTGAACTTCCCCATGAACTTATTATTATCCTGTTGTTTTTTATATGAAGTCCTTGTATGAGGACTTTAGTCAGTTTATCTAGTACTCTATTCTGTTAAAATCATTTTAATAGTACTTCTAAAGTATTTCTGTAGTATCTACAGCATGGTGTACTAGCTTCTATAATACTTTTTTCTGTGAGTTTTGACATTTATTACAGCAATTGTTTTAGGCATCATGAAGATGTCTAGTAAGTAATGCATTTGTTGTTTATTTTTAAAGAGCATTTAAGATTTCAAAGCTTATTTTTTTCTATAGTTTTAAAAAGTGAATTATTTTGAAAGAATACTAGCTATTAATTTATGTATTTATTATTTTATTTTATTTATTTGAAGTGCCCTAAAGAGGGCCAAAGCTCAGTCATTGGAACAATTTGATCAATTTGGTAAGAAATTAGATTTTATAAGAGAAAATGGTCAACTTATTGTAGAATAAGACTGGTCTTTTTTGTACGGTAAAAAACGCAAAACATAATTTAAGTTAGTTCAGTGGTGTTATGTATATTCACCAACCTCCAGAATGTTTTCATCTTGCAAATTTAAAACTTATGCCCATTAAAATAACAAATTCTCTTTTCCCTTTCCTCCAGCCTCTAGTAACTACCATTCTACTTTCTGTTTGTATGAATTTGACTACTTTAGATCTCATATAGGTGCAATCATACAGTATTTGTCATTTTGTGGCTGGCTTATTATTTAGTATAATGTCCTCAAGGTTCATCTGCATGTGATAGGATTTTCTTTCTTTTTAAGGCTGAATAATATTCCTTATTATTAAACTCCGGGAGTTGGTGATGGACAGGGAGGCCTGGAGTGCTGCGATTCATGGGGTCACAAAGAGTCAGACACGACTGAGTGACTGAACTGAACTGAACTGAAGATTCCTTATATGTACATGGAGGGCATCCCTGATAGTTCAGTTGGTAAGGAATCCGCCTTCAATGCAGGAGACCCCAGTTTGATATCCTGGGTCAGGAAGATCTGGTGGAGAAAGGATAGGCTACCCACTCCAGTATTCTTGGGCTTCCCTTGTGGCTCAGCTGGAAAAGAATCTGCCTGCAACGCGGGAGACCTGGGTTCGACCACTGGGTTAAGAAGATCCCCTGGAGAAGGGAAAGGCTACCCACTCCAGTATTCTGACCTGGAGAATTCCATGAACTGTATATTCCATGGGGTCACAAAGAGTCAGACACAGCTGAGAAACTTTCACTTTCACATATGTACATGAAACATTTTGTTTATTCACTTATATGTTGATGGACACTTGGGTTGTTTCCACCTTTTGGCTATTTACGAATAATGCTGTTATGAAATGGATGTGCAAACATCACTTTCAGATTCTGCTTGCAATTCTTTTGGCTATATACCCAGAAATGGAACTATTGTGTCATATGATGGCTCTAGTTTTAATTTTTGAGGGTCTTCATACTGCTTTCCTTAGCAATTGTCACATTTTACAATCCTACCAATAATCCACTGGGTTTCAATTTCTTCACATTTTCACCAACATTTGTTATTTTCTGTTTTTTAAATCTGTATTTGCCATCATAATGGATGTGAGGTGATATCTCATAGTGGTTTTGACTTGCATTTCTCTGTGATGATCATAATTAGTAATATTGAACATCTTTTCATATGCTTGTTGGGCATTCATAGATCATCTTTGGATAAATGTCTATTCAAGTCCTTTGTCCATTTTTTAACCAGGTTATTTTATTTTTTGTTGTTTAGTTATAGAAGTTCTTTATATATTCTGGATATTAATTCCTTATCACATATATGATCTGCAAATACTTTCTCCCTTTTCACTCTGCTGATTCTGTTCTTTGGTGCACAAAGTTTTTAAGTTCACTGTAATCCCATTTGTCTATTTTTCCTTTTGTTGCCTGTGATTTCTCTTGTGTCATATCCAATAAACTATTGCCAAGCTCAATGTCATGAAGCTTCTCCCCTATGTTTTCTTCTAGAAGTGTTAGTGTTTGGTCTTTTGAATCCACGTTGTGTTCATTTTTGTAGATGATGTAAGTTTAAGGCCTAACTTCACTCTTTTGCACATGGATATCCAGGTTTCCCAATGCCATTTGTTGAAGAGAATGTCCTTTCCCTGTTGAGTGGTCTTGGCACCCATGTTGAAGATTATTTGACCATAAATGTGAGTGTTTATTCCTGGAATCTCTACTTTAGTTCATTGGTCTGGTTTGCTGATCTACTTTTTTTCAGACAAAAAACCCATTGGCAAATAATATTGTCAGCACTTAGTTTTTGAGCCACAAAGAATATTAAATCAGCAATTGGTACTGAAGTATCCAAAAACCGATTTGGCCATCAAATTTCAAAAACACAATCAGACAGTTACTGTAGAGTTTCTGGAATAAGAGTATTTCTCCAGTGGATAATAATATGAGATGAAGAAAATATTGGTACTTATAACTTACTAACTGATGTATAAATATGAGTGTTTTTCATTAGCAACAAGGAGTTAATGTATACAATAACATCAGGTTTGAAGGTAATCATAGTATAAGATCTGAAGATGTTTTAATATATTTAGTTGAGGTTCATGACTGTTCTGAGGCAACTAACCTAGCATTGGCTACTGTAATAAGGGATTGGCCTTATAATAGGCATTAGGTCTTAACTGTATGTCATGTTGAAGTGTTAAAACCCATATAGGTGAATTATCTCATGTTTGTACAAAAAAAGAAAAGTTTATATAATCCAGGAAGACTTTTAAGGCCTCTGTTGAAATCTGTGTCCATGGAATTTTTCAGGTAGTGCTAGTGGTAAAGAACCCACCTACTAATGCAGGAGAAGAGATGTGCATTCTATCCCTAGGTTGGGAAGATCCCCTGAAGGAGAACATGGTAACCCACTCCAGTATTCTTGCCTGGAGAATCCCATGGACAGAGGAGCATGGTGGGCTACAGTCCATGGGATTGCAAAGAATCGGACACAACTTAGCACACATCCATGGAATTTTTTGCCTGTTGCGATTCTGAGACCATAGTTATTCCTTCAGTGAGTTCTTAAATCATACATGGTATAGGTATATTATTAACAATACCAGCTATAATTTATTGTAAGAAATTTTCTGGGATTTTTAAAAGTAATCCTTTGCAGTACATTTTATCTGGTAGTTTCATTTGCAAAGTAAATCCCCACCTACTATATTCATAGGAATTGTGTCATAGAGAAGGAAGGAATGCCTTTCTGATAATGATTCCAAGGTATCAATAACAGGTTGGGACTTAGGGAAGGACTTAGGATTCTTAGACATTCCCATTCTTTTAGTGCTTCCAATAAATCCATGCCTTCCATACTTTACTATATACACTCAAATTTGTCTTATCTTCTTTCACCACCTGGCACAGTCAGGTATTTTTAATTTAAGTGAAAATTTTTCTTTTCTTTCTTATAAAAAATCTATGTTAGATTTCAAACAACTTAAAAATTTTATTCTCAGGGATCTGATGAGATTAATGGTAGATGTAGTGGCTCCATAGCAACAAAAAAAGCAATATTAGTCCCTTCGAGAGGTTAGAAAAAGGAAAGGGAAATACTGGTGCTTAATGTCACCCTTGGAGTAACATCAATGGACCAATTTGGGATAATTAGCCCTCTAATCCTTGTGTGCTAAGTCTCTTCAGTTGTGTCTGACTGTTTACAATCCCATGGGCCATACCCCGCCAGGCTCCTCTGTCCATGGGATTTCTCAGACAAGAATACTGGAATGGGTAGCCATTCCCTTCTCCAGCGGATATTCCATACCCAGGGACTGAACCCAGGTCTCCCACATTTCAGGCAGATTCTTTGCCATTTCTTAGCTATTATGAAACGTTAATTCTTTCAATTACCATTGTATTTGCAATATCTACAGGTATTCCTAACCACAGGCTCCCAATCTTTCAGGGAATGAAGGCTTTTTTAGTTTTTGTTTTTCTTCCCATTTATTTTTATTAGTTGAAGGCTAATTACAATATTGTAGTGGTTTTTGGTCATACATTGACATGAATCAGCCATGGATTTACATGTATTCCCCATCCCGATCCCCCCTCCCACCTCCCTCTCCACCCGATTCCTCTGGGTCTTCCCAGTGCACCAGGCCCAAGCACTTGTCTCATGCATCCAGCCTGGGCTGGTGATCTGTTTCACCCTAGATAATATACATGTTTCGATGCTGTTCTCTCGAAACATCCCACCCTCGCCTTCTCCCATAGAGTCCAAAAGTCTGTTCTGTACTTCTGTGTCTCTTTTTCTGTCTTGCATATAGGGTTATCATTACCATCTTTCTAAATTCCATATATATGCATTAGTATACTGTATTGGTCTTTATCTTTCTGGCTTACTTCACCCTGTATGATGGGCTCCAGTTTCATCCATCTCATTAGAACTGATTCAAATGAATTCTTTTTAATGACTGAGTAATATTCCATTGTGAATATGTACCACAGCTTCCTTATCCATTCGTCTGCTGATGGGCATCTAGGTTGCTTCCATGTCCTGGCTATTATAAACAGTGCTGCGATGAACATTGGGGTGCACATGTCTCTTTCAGATCTGGTTTCCTCGGTGTGTACACCCAGAAGTGGGATTGCTGGGTCATATGGCAGTTCTAATTCCAGTTTTTTAAGAAATCTCCACACTGTCCTCCATAGTGGCTGTACTAGTTTGCATTCCCACCAACAGTGTAAGAGGGTTCCCTTTCCTCCACACCCTCTCCAGCATTTATTGCTTGTAGACTTTTAGATAGCAGCCATCCTGACTGGCATGTAATGGTACCTCATTGTGGTTTTGATTTGCATTTCTCTGATAATGAGTGATGTTGAGCATCTTTTCATGTGTTTCTTAGCCATCTGTATGTCTTCTTTGGAGAAATGTCTGTTTAGTTCTTTGGCCCATATAATTTATTTTTATTCATTTATTTATTTGATGGCTCTGAGTCTTAGTTACTACACAAGATTCTAGTTGTATCATGTGGGAGTTAGTTCCCAGACCAAGGACCAACACCCCCCAACACACACACACACACACAGACACTGAGAGCATGGAGCCTCAGCCACCAAGGTGTCCCTCCAGTTATTTTTTAACTAGCAAAAGCCAAACACCGCTTCTGCTCCTTTACTTCCTAAGACTCTGGCAGTGTCTAGCCACAACTTGACTATTTTCTAGGTTAGCAATTTTACATTTCACTTTCTTTTTTATCAGTAAATTACATACTTAAAATTTAATCCCATTTACAAGAGAAGACTTGTCTCTCTACTTTAGTTGTGGGTTTACTCCAGCTTCTAGAATATTTCCTGAAGTATATTTTTCATGTTTGTTTTGTTAACAATATGAACATTTTCACAATTTTTCCCTTAAAATATTATTTCTGAAATTCTCTTATTGTAGGCAATTTTTAAATTTGCATAGCTCTCTTGAGACAACTTTTTAAAATTTATATAACTGAGTGATTTAAATTTTTTCTTTCCTACCTTTCAGCTTATTAAGCATTTTACATGAAAGGCTAAACACTAGGCTAACTAGTTGGTACAGATATGTAATAGAGAAAGTTAACTGTGTGACAAAATACTAAATTCTGTAACAAATTTCTGTCTGTATTCCAAAGTTTAGGAAAATCTTCAATTATATCCTTTAACTTGGCTCTAGATAAGAATTTTAACTCAACCTTCTCATCTAGAAATTTTATAATAGAAAACCCTCAAAAAAGAATAGCTCATCTAGAAGATCAAGTAAAACTGAGTAAAAAACAAGAAAGAAATGCAAGATGACTAGGTTTCAAAAGGTTACAAAGTTTTTGAAAGAGACTGCCTTGAGTTAGAAATTTTTTGAGGTCTTAGCATGACACTTTAAGAATCTGACTATAGGTATTTTGTCTCCTAATATTATTAAAGTTCTTCTTAATGATATTAATTTAATGCTTTGAACATGTCAAACGTGACATTATTAAGTCAAAACAATTTTTTGCTGTTTACTCAGAAAAATACAGAAGTTAGATTATAGAGCTTCTTAAAGAAATAGAAGTTCTTCCAAAGAAAAGGATGAGATTTGGCAGAGACAAACCCATAACACACAGGGAAGACAGGCCACTACAGTCAGTTTACAGTGTGAGCTTTTGAAGCGTATTTGGGTTCCCCAACCAAGCAGAGACTAGGATTGTCAAGTTGACAAAAACCACACAATCCTTGACACTTGAGTATGGATAAAACAAAGTGAACAAATTAACAAGAGAGTACTTTGTGAAGGTTTTATAGGGGACCCCAGATAAAGTTTTACAAACTTTTTTTTTTTTCACAAATTGATTGTTGGTCTAACAGATCTCCAACAATTAGCCCTCAAGTCTGGCTTGCATTTAAAATTTATCAAGCTTATGCTCCCAGCTGTTCCCTATGGAACACTCCCTTGTACTTCAAAAGCAATAAGTACTTTCAAAGCAGAAATCCAGTTGCAGCTGTAGAAAACAAGTTTATGGTTACCAAGGGGGAAGGGTACAGGGAAGGATAAATTGGAAGACTGGGATTGGCATATACACACTACTCTTTGCAACTCCATGGACTGTAGCCTGCCAGGTTTCACTGTCCATGGAATTTTCCAGGCAAGAATACTGGAGTGAATTGCCATTTCCTCCTCCAGAGGATCTTCCTGACCCAGGGATCAAACCTGTGTCTCCTGAGTCTCCTGCATTGGCAGGTGAATTCATTACCACTACACCACCTGGGAACTGTATAGCATAAGGAACTCTATTTAATACTCTGCAATGACCTACATGGGACTAGAATCTAAAAAAGAGAGGATACATGTATAGCTGACTCACTTTGTCGTACACCTGAAACTAACAGAACATTGTATACAACTATACTCCAATTAAAAAAAGAAAAGGGAAAAAACAAAACAAACCAACCTAGGAGAAAGCAAAACACAAGAAATAAACAGCACCAAAAGCAAGGCAAGCAGCAGAATAAGTAAGTTAAGAGCAAAAAAACATTTCTTAAATGGCACATCTCCAAAACAAAAGGTATAATGGTCTTATACAAAGACCTAGGCTTAATTTAGTAAATGGTGCATCTCCAAACCAAAAGATCTAATTGCTCCATACAAAGATCTAGGCCTAAACAAAGACATATTTGGTTACAAATCCTAGAATAACAAATTTAGTGATATAAACTCAGTGAAACTACTCAGAGATGAGATTATTGTTGAAACTGACTCACTTGACAACACATCTGAAGAGTAAATAGAATTTTGGCACAATGTGCCCAGTGAGTGTACCTGTTGGCCTCAGGGTTCCCTGGAATGCTCCTAAGTGAGGATCTTTAAAAGAATCTAGGTGGACCCTCCAAAAGTGTCCAATGAAGCCATCACTCAACATCTGAAATAAAAAGACAAAGCTAACTTATTACTTGTGATAGTAAGAGATGCTGGTCAAACACATTGTCAGAATACATTGTCAATTATATAAGGATTTAGGGAAGCATGAAGTTCAGGAACTGGTGAACTCTCAGAGGTATAATTGGGTTAACATCATCTATAGAAGCATGGTTACTCAGGTTAAACTACTGTTGATTGGGTACCACTCAGAGGCATGCT
Source organism: Cervus elaphus (assembly GCF_910594005.1). Taxonomy (NCBI): domain Eukaryota; kingdom Metazoa; phylum Chordata; class Mammalia; order Artiodactyla; family Cervidae; genus Cervus; species Cervus elaphus. The sequence goes on along the minus strand of NC_057839.1, from coordinate 12,214,326 downwards.
ATTGGAGTGTATCTGTCACCAATAGGCTGACTTTCAGAAGTTAGAGATTGACAAGAGCATCTTGGCTTGTAAAAGTGTGTTTACCAAGATGAGTCATATAACAAAACAGGCTTTAAATTAATTATGGTGGCTGCTTGTTTTATGGCTTTGTTATCAAATGCAAGTCCATGTGCCCAATGCACAGTGAAGTCAAACAATACCAAAACATCTGAGTCTGGAGCACAGAAAGGTTTATGGTAGGGCCACGCAAGCAGATGGGTGGCTCATGCCTTAAGAACCTTGGAACTCCACAAAAGCTTTCAGCAAAGCCCTATTAAAGAAAAGGTAAGGGAGGGGCATGGTTAGTGGTTGCAAACTTCCTGGTGTCAGATCCTTTGTTTTTGAAGTCAGGTCACAGTCAGGTCATGATGTTTCTGGAAACTTCCACCAAAACAAATGTTATTCTCTGTTCTGACAAGAAAGGGCAAGGTCCCAAGGCTTTCTGAGGTCCACGCCCTAGCCAAAAGGAGAGGTTTCCAGCATCAGCCAGTCACCCTGACCTGGACCATTGGACCCACACCTAGTCTGGGTCCTCCCACCGGTGCCCAGACCCTCCTGAAGAGACAGATCTCAGCCCTCAGTGCCAGGCGCCCAGACCCTGCCCAGCCATCATCACTGAGGGAACCAGGCGCCCAAGACTCAGCTCCCCTCAGGCCACCCAAATGAGGACCAGGTCCCAGGGGCTGTGACCCATGGACACTGCCGCCGCCATTAGGTCACTGAGGTAGGGATGGGGCAGAGGTTCACTGCTGCTTCAATGCCTGGGTCCAACCAGTGGGCAACCATGGCAAGGGCTCTGGCCAGTGCACCTCCAGTGCCTACCCCCCACCGTATTTTGCTTTGTTTAGAAAAGAAAGAAAGAAAGTGGGGGAGGCCGAGGGGCAGGGGACAGAACATGGGGGAGAAACAAAAGTGATCAGTCGGGGAGGGGAGGGAGCCCCGGGTGGGGTTCCCTCTGCCTGTCCCCAGGCCCTCCAACTCACCTGCTGGCCCTGAGGATCTGCAAGGCCAGGACAGAAGGCCTTGACCGCTCCTCACTACACTCACGGCCCCCAGAGCACTGCCCCGCTGACTGCCGGGGAGCGGGACCTCTAACGGCGGCTCTAACGGTTGCGCTAACGGCTGCGCTAACGGTTGCTCTAACGGTTGCGGTCTCCCACTAAAGATCTTACGCTAACAGCTGCACCCCCGCTCCATCTCATTACAGCTTCAGAATAATCAGTCTTTTCCTACATTTGTAACAGATTTTTTTCCCTCAAGTTCAAAAATAAGATAAAGTAGGAGAACTATTGGAAGCTGCCCCAATGGTAAAATTGCCCACTCTGAAACAGGTGCCAGTCTTTGAGTTAGATGACAGTGTTTGGTACAAGTGAGATTTCTGTGTGTACAGCTGAACTTTATATACTTGAGCCAGCAGATGAAGGGAAAAAAGGATTCTTCTGGAAGAAGGGTTGCAGCTGAAATTAGTACACATTTAATTTCAAGGTTTCATTCCCTATTACCATTAACATTTATTGTACACAATATTCCTTTTTAGTAAACTTATGTGTAAAATGTGTATGAAGATTTGTTAAGAGAGTATTCCACTTTTACATTCCTTGTTTTTTCTTCTTTATTTCATTGTACAACAAGGTTCTCTTCAAAGAATTTCAAAACTCACCTTTTTTCATATTCAATATTGTAAGCCACTTCTAGTTTTAACTTATGATACCCTCTTCATTTCCAAGGCAACTGGTTATAATGTTATTTGTAACCACAGAGTTAGAACTTTATCATGGAATTAAACATTACAGAAAGTAAATCTAAATTTATGTTTGGAAAAGAAGAGGAAGTAAAGATAGTGTCGATATGATTCACTACTTGATTTCTAGATTCACATAAACCTGAGTTTAAGTCCTGGTTCTTCCATGTATGAGTTGTGTGACCTAGGACAAGCTACTCAACTTCTTCAAGCTTCTGGGTTCTCATTTGTGACATGATAATACTAAATAAAACCCACTTTATGGCTATTGAGAGGATTAAAAGCAATAAATTATGTAGAGTGGTTAGCATAGCTCCTGGCATATGGTAGATTTCTAATAAATGGGATGTATTATTTTTGTAGTTAATAGGAAAAATATGAAGAGATGTTAAATACATAATTTGTTTTTCTTTCTCTTGTTTCTTCTTTTGCTTCTGTGTAAATAAAATTAAATATTTTGAAACTCTTTTACTAACATTTGCAACACAAAACCCTACTTAGATCTTCACAGCCCTTTAAGGCAAGAAATGTGTTGTTACTACATCAATATATTTATGGTTTTAAAAAAAAGCTTTATTTGGGTAAGGTAACAGGGGTAGGAACATGAAGTCAAAGAAATGTATGAGTTCATTAAATGTGGCTAAAGTATCCAGGGGAGATGGTAATTTATACTCCTAGAGAATTTCACTCTCACCACACTCAGGTCCATCTAGTGACATGATATATGCATTCATGGACTGTGCAACAGAAAATAATAGTGTCCAATTGGGGTAGAATCTCCTGAAATTTATGAATGGCTCAAAGAAATAGAGACACAGAGAAGACTTGCAAAAGGACAAGTAATACCTTTGTGAAGTTGATGTCCTGTACCAAGAAAAGTCCTGAACACCTCTGGTTGATTAATTATCTATTGAATGAATGTACTACATTTAACCATTCCCCTGGTCGAACATGTTTTCTCCCAATTTTTTTTTTACGTTACAAATGGCAATGCTACGAGTATCATTGTATACAAAACTTTTCTTTCATGATGTAGTGATTATGAGTCCGGTCCCAGGAGCTTCAAATATCAGCTCTGCCATGTGATCTTAAGCAATTTACTTAATCTTGACGTCCCTCAGTTTCCTCATTTGTAAAATGGAGATAATGAAAGTACCTACTTCATGTGACTGTGACGAAGATAAAATATGTCAAGCACTTAGAAAAGTGCCTGGCATGGAGTAAGCATTCTAGGTGGCAATCACCATTAAAAGTGAAATTTTGCCTTAGGCTGAATCTTCAGTTGTAAAAGAGCATTTATATTTTTATGCTCTCAGTGTTTAATGCTAAGCCTCTTTTTAAGAATTAAATTGAGAATTTAAGATTTAAGAATTAACATATAGCAACAAGGACAATGTCTGGTTGCTTATTTTTCCATAGCCTCTTTTAAAGTTTTATGATTTTTCTTATGCATACTTTTAAATTCATTAACTGTGAGATAGTAGCTTATTGTTGTTTTAATGCAAATGTATTTAATTGCTAGTGAAGGTATTTTTAAAAGTTTCCTCTTATTCAAATGCTGTTAGTATCCTTTTGTTCTTTAGGGATTTGGTTTTAGGCTTTAGTTTCCACTGAAAACTGATGTATTTAAAATTCCATTAGCTCACATATATTTAGTACAAGTAATTCCCTAAGTCTGTTTTCTCTTTTAGCTTCCTTCATTAATTTCCATTTTATAGATACTTAAAATGTTTATATAGTAAAGTTAACAAAATACACCGAAGATTCAAGAATGAAATAACAATAATATAGAGTACTACTGCTAGAAGGAGTTACTGTTAGAACACTCAATACAGCAATCGCCAACTCATTCCCACTGAGAGAAAATATCCAGGCATCTCCACACTCTGGAATACTGGCCCTATGAACCCCTGTGATGGAAGTATGAATGGAATTGTGAATATATATGTGCTTGTTTTTGTGTACATACACATCGTGTGTGTGTGTGTGCATATATAGAAGAACGAGAGTTGGAGACTTTCCTCTTCAAATCCATGTCCTGTCTCATATGGCTGTTATGAAGATTGAGTTAAAACACTGACAGTAGGAACACCCACCCAGAGAAAATAATTTGGCTCCACAAGGCTCAAACAAGGCTATGATAAAGGTCAGCAGTGCTTTACTCAGGTCTGAGTTATTTTGTCTTAAATAACACTATGTGAAAGGCAATAAAAAATGGTCCAATCCAAATATTAGTGTGCCAAGTCCAGTTCTGCTGATTTCCCCTTCACACTTTTAATCGCCAGCATAAAGAGATCAGGTCTACACAATCCTCTTGGCATACTTCAGTGACGTTGCGTATGTGTGTGCTGTCACTTCAGTCATGTCCGACTCTGTGACCCTATGAACTGTAGCCTGCTAGGCTCCTCTGTCCATGGAATTCTCCAGGCAAGAATACTGGAGTGGGTTGCCATCTCCTTCTGCAGGAGCTCTTCCCCCCTCAGGGATTGAACCCATGTCTCCCGAGTCTCCTTCATTGGCAGGCAGATTCTTTGCCACTGAACAAACCTGGGAAGTCCCACTTTGCAAGGACAGTTCAGCCTGAATCCAGATTCCAGGGTGCTATAGTTTGAATATTTGAATCCCCCCAAAATTTGTGTGTGGAAATCCTAATACCCAATGTGATGATATGAGGAGGTAGGGGGCTTAGGTAAGTGCTTAAATTATGAATGAGGAGCCCTCCTGAATGGGATTAGGACTTTATAGAAGTTCTAGCAATAGCCTCAGCCCTTTCTACCATATGAAGATACAGTGAAACGTCCGCCACACAGAGGAAGGCCCTCCCCAGATCATGTTGGCCCGCAGTCTCAGACTTCCAGCCTCTAGAACTGTGAGAAACAAGTTTCTATTGTTTACAAGCTACTCAGTCTGGCATTTTGCGACAGCAGCCCAAACAGATGAAGACACAGATATATTTTTCCCCTCTGATTCTGACAGGACATATGCCCACCAATAAACCTAAACATGTCAGCTTATGGGAGACTTCCATTTCCTCCAAAAGTAACAAGTGAATACTTGTTCTACATTTGTGTGATTAAAAAGAGCCGTTCTAGTGACTTTCCCAAAACAAAGGAAGTCTTTTCCAAAGATGAATTGATGACTCCACCCCTATAAGAAGAAAACAGCTGGCAACTTTTAAGTGATTTAATGCCAGCTTTCAAAAACAGTAAAGTCATAACAGGCAGTTTTTTTCTGCAGAAGGGATAAAAGTGTAGTGCAAGGTGAAGGTCCAAGTTGACTTCTCTTCATAATAATATGTAGTTTTCTTGAAGATGAAAGTGTTAGCTGCTCAGTCGAGTCCAACTCTTTGCAACCCCATGGACTGTAGCCTACCAGGCTCCTCTGTCCTTGGAATTCTCCAGACAAGAATACTGGAGTGGGTAGTAGTTTTCTTACTAGTTCTTAAATCATGACTCCTCTCTCCATCATTTGGGTAGACTGAGTTCATATGTTAAAATTATTTTATATGCAAACGAGGGCTCCTATTCCTTTCCATTACCCTTTCCTCCATTTTTGAACTAATGCCATGTCATTTCCACTCATTTCCTTAAAAATTCTAGTACCTAGCAAAGATAGTTCCTCTTCATTGTTCTTTTTCCCTCCACAGTGTAATATTTGATAATTCTGCTGATTTGTTTTTCCAAAACAGTTTTGGAATCACTTTATTGAGTTCTATAAAGTACACTTTGCTTCCCTGGTGGCTCAGTGATAAACAATTTGCCTGCCAAGCAGGAGACATGAGTTCTATCCCTGGGTCAGGAAGATCCCCTGGAGAAGGAAATGGCAACCCACTGCAGTATTCTTGCCTGGGAAATCCCATGGGGTTTTCAGTCCATGGCTACAGTCCATGGGGCCGCAAAAGAGTCAGATGAGACTTAGTGACTAAACAACAACATAAAGTACCCTTTGGTTTTTAATGGCATTTGTTAAATTGGTGCCTTTATTCAGGAAGTATCATTTCTGCTATCCACAGTCATGCTGTGTGTCTGCCTTCATTTGGTTTTCTGAATTCTTTCATTAAGGTTTTTTATATCTTATTTTATGTTCCTTTAACATTCCACATTAACTTCCACATATTTTATAATTCACTGATATTGTGAACAAGATCTCTTTTTAGTTACCTTTCCTCATTGTTTTTAATAATATTTAGGAAAGATATACATATTTACACATTTATTTTGTGTTTTCCCATTTCACTGAAAGTTTCTAACATCTTAAATAGTTTTGTGGAGGGTGGAAATGGCTTAATTAGGGTCTTCTATTTCTTGGAATAGTGTTTTTGTTTCCTCCCCTCCCCCAAAAATTAGTTTTCATTCCTTCTGGAGACCCTACTGTGATAAAAACTATTTCTAGCATTATACTGGAAAATAATAGTGAAAAAAGCACCTTTGTTTTCTTCATTTTTTTTAAGGAAAATGTTCCTAGTATTTACTATACCATTTACAAAATCAACTTTTAATTTTAGGTTCTTAGTTTTCCCTTTTTTATATCAAGAAAGAGCAACTTTGATCTCACTTTTAAGACTGGATGTTGAATATAGATGGCCAACAAATACATGTAAAGATGCTCAACATTGCTCATTATTAGAGAAATACACATCAAAATTAGGATGAGGTATCATTTCACACCAGTCAGAATGACCATCCTCAACAAATTTACAAATAATAAATGCTGGAGAGGTGGAGAGGGTGTGGAGAAAAAGGAACCTTCTTGCATGGTTGGTGGGAATGTAAATTGATACAGTCATTAAGGAGAACACTTGAAAAACTAGGAAAAACTTAAAACTACCATATGACCCAGCAATCCCCCTGCTGGGCATATTCCCTAAGAAAACCATAATTGAAAAAGACGCATGTACCCCAATGTTCATTGCAGCACTGTATACAATAGCTAGGGCACGGAGACAACCTAGATGTCCATCCACAGATGAATAGAGAAAGAAGTTGTGGCGCACACGTACAATATTGCTCAGCCACGAAAAAAGAACACATCTGAGTCAGTTTTAGTGAGGTAGATGAGACTACAGCCTCTTACATGGAGTGAAATAAGTCAGAAAGAGAAAAGTATTGTATATGAATGCATTTATATGGAATCTAGAAAGATGATACTGATGAACCCATTTGCAGGGCAGTAATAGAGGCTCTTCCAGATTTTCAAGCTGGATTTAGAAAAGGCAGAGGAACCAGAGGTCAAATTGCCAACATCTGTTGGATCACAGAAAAAGCAAGAGAGTTCCAGAAAATATCTACTTCTGCTTTATTGACTACACCAAAGGCTTTGACTGTGTGGGTCACAAAAAACTGTGGAAAATTCTTAAAGAGATGGGAATACCAGACCACCTTACCTGCCTCCTGAGAAATCTGTATGAAGGTCAAGAAGCAACAGTTAGAACCGGACGTGTAACAACGAACTGGTTCCAAATCGGGAAAGGAGTATGTCAAGGCTGTACATTGTCACCCTGCTTATTTAACTAATATGCAGAGTCAGTTTAGTTCACTTCAGTTGCTCAGTCATATCTGACTCTTTGTGACCTCATGGACTGCAGCAGACCAGGCTTCCCTGTCCATCACTTAACTCCCGGAGCTTATTCAGACTCATGTCCATCGAGTCGGGGATGCCATCCAACCATCTCATTCTCTGTTGTCCCCTTCTTCTCCATCCAACCATATCATCATCTGTTGTCCCCTTCTCCTTCTACCTTCAATATTTCCCAGCATCAGGGTCTTTTCAAATGAATCAGTTCCTTGCATCAGGTGGCCAAAGTATTGGACTTTCAGCTTCAGCATCAGTCCTTCCAGTGAATATTCAGGACTGATTTCCTTTAGGATGGACTGGTTGGATCTCCATGAAGTCCAAGGGACTCTCAAGAGTCTTCTTCAATACCACAGTTCAAAAGCATCAATTCTTTGGCACTCAGCTTACTTTCTAGTCCAAATCTCACATCCATACATGACTACTGAAAAACCATAGCTTTGACTAGACGGAACTTTGTTGGCAAAATAATGTTTCTGCCTTTTAATATGCTGTCTAGGTTGGTCATAACTTTTCTTCCAAGGACCAAGTGTCTTTTAATTTCATGGCTGCAGTCACCATCTGCAGTGATTTTAGGGCCCAAGAAAATAAAGTCTCTCACTGTTTCCATTTTTTATCCATCTATTTGCCATGGAGTGATGGGACCAGATACCATGATCTTAGTTTTCTGAATGTTGAGCTTTAAGCCAGCTTTTTCACTCTCCTCTTTCACTTTCATCAAGAGGATCTTTAGTTCTCTTTGCTTTCTGCCATAAGGGTGGTATCATTGGTGTATCTAAGGTTATTGTTATTTCTCCTGGCAATCTGATTCCATCTGTGCTTAATCCAGCCTCGCATTTCACTTGATGTACTCTGCATATCCTTTTGTCCTTTTTCATTTTAGGGGACTGGAATACAAAAGTAGGAAGTCAAGAGCTAACCTGGAGTAACAGGCAAATTTGGCCTTGGAGTACAAAATGAAGCAGGGCAAAAACTAACAGAGCTGTGCCAAGAGAACGCAGTGGTTGTAGCAAACACCTTCTTCCAACAACACAAGAGAAGACTCTACACATGGACATCACCAGAGGTCAACACCAAAATCAGATTGATTATATTCTTTGCAGCCAAAGATGGAGAAGCTCTATACAGTCAGCAAAAACAAGACTGGGAGTTGACTGTGGCTCAGATCATGAACTCCTTATTGCCAAATTCAGGCTTAAATTGAAGAAAGTAGAGAAAACCACTAGACCATTCCAGTATGACCTAAATCAAATCCCTTACATTATACAGTGGAAGTGACAAATAGATTCAAGGGATTAGATCTGACAGACAGAGTGCCTGAAGAACTGTGGACAGAGGTTCATGACATTGTACAGGAGACAGGGATCAAGACCATCCCCAAGAAAAGAAATGCAGAAAGGCAAAATGGTTGTCTAAGGAGGCCTTACAAATAGCTGAGAAAAGAAGAGAAGCTAAAGGCAAAGGAGAAAAGGAGAGATATACCCATTTGAATGCAGAGTCCCAAAGAATAACAAGGAAAGATAAGAAAATCTTCCTCTATGATCAATGCAAAGAAATAGAGGAAAACAATAGAATGGGAAAGACCAGAGATTGCTTCAAGAAAATTAGAGATACCAAGGGAAATTTTCATGCAAAGATGGGCACAGTAAAGGACAGAAATGGTATGGACCTAACAGAAGCAGGAGACATTAAGAAGAGGTGGCAAGAATACACAGAAGAACTGTACAAAAAAAAATCTTCACGACCCAGATAATCACAATGGTGTGATCACTCACCTAGAGCCAGACATCCTGGAATGGAAAGTCAAGTGGGCCTTAGGAAACATCACTATGAACAAAGCTAGTGGAGGTGATGGAATTCCAGTTGAGCTATTTCAAATCCTAAAAGATGACGCTGTGAAAGTGCTGCACTCAATATGCCAGGAAATTTTGAAAACTCAGCAGTGGCCAAAGGACTGGAAAAGGTCAGTTTTCATTCCAATCCCAAAGAAAGGCAATGCCAAAGAATGCTCAAACCACCACACAATTACACTCATCTCACACGCTAGTAAAGTAATGCTCAAAATTCTCCCAGCCAGGCTTCGGCAGTACGTGAACCATGAACTTCTACATGTTCAGGCTGGATTTAGAAAAGGCAGAGGAACCAGAGATCAAATTGACAACATCCATTGGATCATAGAAAAAGCAAGAGAGTTCCAGAAAATATCTATTTCTGCTTTGTTGACTACACCAAAGCCTTTGACCATGTGGGTCACGATAAACTGTGGAAAATTCTTAAAGAGACAGGAATACCAGACCACCTTACCTGCCTCCTGAGAAATCTGTATGCAGGTCAAGAAGCAACAGAACTGGATATGGAACTACAGACTGGTTCCAAATCGGGAAAGGAGTATGTCAAGGCTGTATATTGTCACCCTGTTTATTTAACTTATATGCAGAGTACATCATGAGAAATGCTGGACTGGATGAAGCACAAGCTGGAATCAAGATTGCTGGGAAAAAGTCAATAAACTCAGATATGCAGATGACACCACTCTTATGGCAGAAAGCCAAAGAAGAACTAAAGAGCCTCTTGATGAAAGCGAAAGAGGAGAGTGAAAAAGTTGGCTTAAAACTAAATATTCACAAAACTAAGATCATGGTATCTGGTCCCACCACTTCTTGGCAAATAGGTGGTAAACAATGGAAACAGTGAGAGACTTTATTTTCTTGGGCCCTAAAATCATTGCAGATGGTGACTGCAACCATGAAATTAAAAGACACTTGGTCCTTGGAAGAAAAGTTATGACCAACCTAGACAGCATATTAAAAGGCAGAAACATTATTTTGCCAACAAAGTTCCGTCTAGTCAAAGCTATGGTTTTTCCAGTAGTCATGTATGGATGTGAGTGTTGGACTATAAAGAAAGCTGCATTGAAACAAGTATACTATCAAGGGTGAAACAGATCGCCAGCCCAGGTTGGATCTATGAGACAAGTGCTCAGGGCTGGTGCACTGGGAAGACCCAGAGGGGTGGGATGGAGAGGGAGGCAGGAGGGGGGATCAGGATGGGAAACACATGTAAATCCATGGCTGATTCATGTCAATGTATGGCAAAACCCACTACAATAAAAAAAAAAAATACAGGTCGCAAAAAAAAAGAAAGAAAGCTGAGCACCAACAAATTGATGCTTTTGAACTGTGGTTTGGAAAAGACTCTTGAGAGTCCCTTGGACTGCAAGGAGATCCAACCAGTCCATCCTAAAGGAAGTCAGTCCTGAATGTTCATTGGAAGGACTGATGCTGAAGCTGAAACTTCAGTACTTTGGCCACCTGATTCGAAGAATTGATTCATTTGAAAAGACCCCGATGCTGGGAAATATTGAAGGTGGGAGGAGAAGGGGACAACAGAGGATGAGATGGTTGGATGGCATCACAGACTCAATGAACATGAGTTTGAGTAAACTCTGGGAGTTTGTGATGGACAAGGAGGTCTGGTGTGCTGCAGTCCAAGGGGTTGCAAAGAGTTGGACACGACTGAGCAACTGAACTGAATAAAGCCTCAGACACAGAGAGCAGACTTGTAGACACAGTGAGGGAAGGAAAGAGTGGGACAAGTTGAGAGAGTAGCATTGAAACATATACATTACCATATGTAAAACAGCTAATGGGAAATTGCTGTATAATACATGGAGTTCTATGACAACATGCAGGGGTAGGATGCGGGAGCGGGTTGGAGGGAGGTTCAAGAATGGGGGGACATATGTGTACTTATGGCTGATTCCTGTTGTTGTATGGCAGAAACCAACACAACATTGTTAAAGCAATTATCCTCCAATTAAAAATAAATTTTAAAGAAATACTGGATATTGAATTTTATCAGATATTGCTTGGGGCTCTTATTGATATGACTGTGGCTTAATTTTTTTATTTTTATTTTATTATTAAAGTTATTGATAAATGTTTTTACTTGATAGTTTTCCTTTCATTGAATCACTCATTAATTCAGAATTTCCCTGATTCCCTAATCTTCAGTACCCTCCCATCACTCTTTATCACATCTCCTATTTTATTCTCTTCATGACAGTTATCCTTATCAGGAATTGTCTTGTTTATTTGTTTAGATGTTTACAGCTGTCCTTATACATGGGATCTTTACTAGTATTTCTGCTTTGAAATCCTTATTGATCCGATCATCATTGCCATATTAAATTGTGTTATACCCTGATCTAGCATTACAGAACTGTCTTAGAGCTGATGGATTCCAAATCTGCTCCCCAAATCCTGGTTTTCCCTGTGGATCTATTTGGAAATCACCTCTGGGCAGAAGTTGTCTTTAGTTCAGCAGAAAGCACTGTGTGGAATTGATATTTCTCAATTTCCGAGCTAAAGTTCTGAACTACTGTTAAGTCTTGCTGCCACAGAGCACAGTGAGACCAGGGACTTATATATACTTTTATTCAGAGATTGTTCAAATAAGAATGCATCATCTTTAAAGTTTTTTTAACAAAATACAAACTATTTCTAAGCAAATAAGATCAAAATATCAGCCCTAGGTAAGAAGTAACACTTGGATTTCAGCATAAATGCTTTTATTTATTTACCCATGTGACCTTGGTCAAGTAATTTATTTTTTTATATTCCTCTTTATAAAATGAGAGGACTGCATTAGATTTATCAATGCCTTCCAGCTGCAATTCCAAGTGAAAAATTTACTAGAGAAAATTATAAAATCAATATTAATTAACTACTCTTTTTATATCTAAGTAGTTAAAATAAACCTTGGTAAACCTGTAAGTACTGCTATTTTTACCAGAATATGTTGGTAACTTGGTGGGACTTTTGTGCCCGAGCATCAGATCATCTCTTCCAGTTAAATCTCATGAATCAAATGATTTGGAGAGGTACTTTTCCAGTGGAGAACTCAGAAATAATTTCCATTGCCCATCTGCTTTTTCTAGAAACTGCACTTCCTTCTTTTTCCCTCCCACTGTTGTGCAGCCAGCGCAGGGAAGCCGTATTGCAAAATGACCCTTCATTCTAGCCACAGTTAATCATTCATGGTCCAAGTTGGGCTCCTCACTCAGTCAAGCCCAATAAGTCCCATCCCCATGAATTTAGGTTTTAAACAGAAAAAAAAGAAAAAAAAAAAGATGTAGAGTTGATCCCAAATGCTTGAAACGATAAAATGTAAACCTTGGTTATACCAGGCAGTCATGTTCCTCACAAAAGAGACGTCCATAAAATAAGAGGCAAGCGGAGTGTCTGACATTTCTGCTCCATACACAAGCTGTATTCCAATCACTAGAATGAGTAGTTTAGTTTTTTGTTTTTTTTTTTTAGAAATACTCCAGTATACTTTCAATAAGTTCTTTTTGCCAAACCAATCAAAATCTGGTTTGCTTGCCTTCCTCCCCAACCCCCAGATCTAAAGTGACACAACTTCTCTACAAATAAATTGAACTCTCTCGTCTTCAGCTAATCTCCCTGCCAGGGATGATCACTTAGCCCTGTCCATCTCCGTGACTTCTGTAATGCTGCCTTGAGTCATCTGCTCACAATCCTCCTTTCTTTTAAATTGAAAGATTTCCATTAGCTCAACTACTAAAAGAAGTACATTCTCCAGCTAAAATTGACCTGTATTACTTAGAGATATTTTCACCTTATTTCTTTAGTTATAGAGCCTTCCTCCTTCAGATTGTTACACAGAGTAATACAGTTTCCTGTAAATAAATTCTATAGACACAATTCAATAATATATATGTATGTAAACAATAGTAATATATATTACAGTATATAATATATACTGTTGTACTTGTATATAGGTACTTCCATCTACTGAGATGTTGAGGAGAGTAGATGGGGGGGAACTGTGTGATACTTTATAAGAAATAATCCTTTGAACCAAACAAGATGCTAGAATCATGGTAAATTATCAAAATAGCAATGTGATGACATCCTCTTTTCTCAGCAACCCAAATTCCATTTGTAAAAATGTAAATATGCCCTTCACATAGTATTGGAAAGTCCGTCTGAGGAAGGAACACAAATTATTTGAGCAAAAATATTGCTAACTGGAGTCTTCCCAGGTGACGCTAGAAGAACCTGCCTGTCAATGGAGGAAATGTGAGAGATATGGGTTAGATTCCTGGGTCAGGAAGATCTCCTAGAGGAGTACCTGGAAACCCACTCCAGTATTCTTGCCTGGAGAATCTCACGGAGAGAGGAGCCTGGAAGGCTAAAGCCATGAGGTCACAAAGAGTCAGACACGACTGAAGCGACTTAGCACACATGCACACACATTGCTAACTGGCATAGAAAAAAAAAGCGTTAATGAGAAAATGGAAAAGGCGATAAGGGACACAAATTAATAGCATATCCACAGCTATTATTGAAATATTCCTTGTTTTGATTTTCTAGATGTCTTATCAGTTTATATGTACTTCATGATAAAATTCCCTAATGGTTTTTCTTTCTGATATATGTGAATACATATCCTCACAGAAAAATCCAATTCCAAGATTAGAAAGCTTTCCTTCTATTCAGTCCTTAGGGACCATGAGATATGTTTACCCCCATAGGCAACACAAGTCTTGGGAAATGCAGGCAGAGCTGTCATGCCTTACAATTCATTTCTCTGACTGTACAATCATTACCAGCATAAGCAAAGCAAATCCAAATTACCACTTCTACTTCAAGCCAGCTAGAGAAGAGACAGCCCTCATTTTTAGAATTCTTTAAATCTGCCCCAACAGAAGTGCTAGGAAAAGCATAACACACAGACTCACACATTGGTCTTTTGACAAACTGCCAATCTAGTGACTCCTAAAGGAAGAACAACAGTGAACACTGAGGAAAGGACAAAACAAAAGTAATAGCTGAGAGATGCAGTTGAAAACTGAACTAAAAATGCAGAAGAAGGTGGGGGAAAGGAGCCAGGCCAGCACACATGTAATTTCAGAGCCCCAAGAGAAGCCTGTAGTAGGATACATTTTATTGCTTTAAAATTTATGAATAACTTTGTAGCAGAAAGTCCCCATGGTTTGGTGGAATTCTTTGGATGCTTGGATATTATGACCCCAAAATTTCTGGTGCAGAAAATAAAAGTTAGAAAAAGACTTTCCCGTTTTCTGTCTCAAGGGATGATTCATTTTTAAAGATATGCATATATATTTAATCTATAAATTTTGCTACAGCAATCTGTGTTTAAAAATATAAATCTTTCTGAACAGACTGTCTGTGTTCTATGAAAGCTGCTGATCCATTTGTAAATTAATCTTATGAAGAATTTTCATGACATACAAAACATGGAAAATTATATGGCAGTTTATTGGCACCAATCTCATGTACTACCCCATGGTCTATAGCAAAATCATAACACTAACTCCCAAAATGTCACTGGAATTAAACCTACATTTAATTTTTAGAATATTTAATTCCCAGTTGCCAACCTACTGACTCAAAATTACATACATTAAAATAGTCTCTCACTCAAAATTAAAAATGAAACCGTGTCCAGTGTAACATCTAACAGTTACTTTTAAAAAGTAGAATAAAAAATTCTAGTTTAACTTTTAGACATATTTTTCTCTTTTCTGAAATCTCCTGAAAATGACAGCAAAGGAAAATTTTTCAAAGATCTAATTCACAAGCACAAGGACAGCTGGAAAGATGCAACAGCAGACAAGAAATGTTAAACTTCATTAACAAATTTGTGGAGACAGAAAGTAGATGAAGAAGTGGAAACTGGCTTAAAAGAGAAGAGAAATGTGAAATCAAAATGCCTGACACCAAACTGAAACAAGCTGAGTCTCTCCATGGAACTTAGGAAGGGCTGAGGAACTGAAGGTATTGAAAGAGGCAGAGATGCACTGACAACAGGAGAACTAATTGAAAAAAATCACTGGAACCCTATCCTACCCCATGAAGCAACATGACAACTAATCCTTGTCTCATGTTAAGAAAATGGCAGGTTTATTCTCTATGGCAATTGAACCAGACAGGCCCCAGACTAGAGGAATCCAGGCACAGTAGAGCACAAGGATGTGGCACCAAAATGAAAATAAAGGACTAATCAATTTAGGCACAATGAACAATGGGACCTCTTACTTCCATCCCTATAACCTGTTCCAGGTCCTAGAACACTAGGAGCCATGCTCATCTCTCCCAATCAAGGCACCAGGGAAGCTGTTGTCACAAAAGCTGTCTCAGCGCCTCATCACTGAGGAGAGGTCCATGCTTAGTCATTCAGTCGTGTCCGACTCCTTGTGACTCCAGAGACCGTAGCCCGCCAGGCTCTTCTGTCCATGGGACTCCCTAGGCAAGAATACTGGGGTGGGTTGCCATTTCCCTCTCCAGGTGATCTTCCCGACTCAGGGATCGAACTAGTGTCTCCAGTGTCTCCTGCATCACAGGCAGAGCCTCTACCCTCTGAGCCATCAGGGAAGGCCTCCTGTCCACAAATTCCTCCATCACAACAGAGCTTACAGGGCCTTATTCTTATTAATGAAACTGTCTGAATGAAGAGCCAGTCTCACCAGACCCTTAAGGAAAGCTTCAAAATGAAAGGCAAAGACAAAAATGAACAGAAGAAAAAGAACCTGCTGTGGGGTGGGGGTGGGATGCAGGCAATAGAAGAAAACTTTAGTTTTGTTTTTTTTTTTAACTCTGATTAACATCCTCCAAGAGGTGAGAGGAGGATATCTCTTCTATCCATGCCTTTCATAAAAGAGCTGGATATAAGATCACTTTGGGTAGCATTCTACTTAAGTTTTGCTACTATTTGCCATTATTTCTCCCTTGTTGGGATTAGACAATCTGCTCAACTCCCCTTTAAGAGAGCTGGATATGAGATCCCTTCAGGTAGCATTCTAGTTAAGTTTTGCCACTATTTGCCATTATTTCTGCCTTGTTGGGGTTAGACAACCTGCCCAACTCCTCTTTAGTAGAGTGTAACACAAACACTCAAAACATTTATCAAAAAAATAAACATTTTTAAAGAAAAAAGTTCACATTCCTCTATTATACTGTTAATAATGTTAGCATGTGTGTGTTAGTGTGTGTTAGTACGTGTCATGTCCAACTCTTTGCAACCCCATGGACTGTGGCCCACCAGGCTCCTCTAGCCATGGGATTCTCCAGGCAAGAATGCTGGAGTGGGAGCCCATGCCCTTTTCCAGGGGATCTTCTTGACCCAGGGATTGAACCCGGGTTTCCCACATTGCAGGCAGATTCTTAACTGTTTGAGCTACCTGGGAGGCTCAATGCTAGTATAATTAGAAGTATTTTCAACTCCCCTGGAAAAATTATTACTCATTCCAAATAGCTGGCATTTACTGAGTGCTTACTTTGTAAGCACAGCGTGGTGCTGTGACAAATTCTTTACAAGCTTAGTCCTCTCAACAACCCTAGTAGATGGGCACAACTTATATTTTCATCACACAGATAAGGAAACCAAGGATCCCAAAGGTCAACTGACATCTCCAAGATGACAAAGCCATCTGAATCTAGATATGCCTGGAACTAAAGCTTCACCTCTAATCTCTGTGATCACTATTCCTCAAAACTACATCAAAGTTGTAATGTGAGGGTATAGGAGAGGAAGTAAATGGTAAGTTGGTAATATGTGTCTCTTGATAGATGGTTCCTCAAAAGTTCTATAAATTGATAAAAAAATAAACATAGAAATACTAAAAAGGGAGCAGGGCTGTCCCTCAACAGGGCCTCACACAGCACCCTTAACTAGATGGGGTTTTGATGGGGTTACCATGGCCCAAGTGGGGGGTCCTCAGTGTCATTCCAACAGAAGGTGCAAAACAAGATAAAGGGTCATCTGTAAAGACTCTAAATACAACGGTTCATCTACCTTTTAGGAGCAAACTCTCATTAACAAAATGTGGGGAGAAACATGCATTAGAACCAGAATATCAGCCAATGTCCAAATATGATTAGAATGTTGTTTCTCCAATAATCAAATTTTTCTGGGAAATTAAGTTATAATCAGAAGGTTGCTCAGTGAGCATGGAAACAAAGCCAAGGAGTTAGGTTCTCAATGTTTCACCAAGTTAGTCATCCATTCATCCATTTATTTATCTACTCTCTATTTATTGAGTGCCTACTTTATATCTGGCATTCTTCTTTATACTGAGAATATGATTGCTGTAAGAAAGACAAAGTTCCCACTCTAATGGAGTCCACATTTTAGTGAAAGAGATCCTCAAATGAACAGAGAATATGATTTTAGATACTGATACATGCAATGAATAAAATGGTAAGAAGATAGAGGTAAGAAGATAGACGTTTAATAAGGTGATCGAGGAATAGTATCTAGCAGGATCTTTGAGATCTGAAGAAGAGGGATCATTGTGCTATGTCCGAGGGAGACAGCAATCCAGCAGAGGAAACGGCAAATATAGGGATTCTGAGGTGGAGAGCTCACTGTGGTTGAGGAACAGTTTAGCTGGAACCCAGTTAACAGGTAGAAAGTGTTAGTCGCTCAGTCATATCTGACTTTTTGCAACCCCATGGACTGTAGGCCACCAGGCTCCTCTGTCCATGAAATTCTTCAGGCAAGAATACTGGAGTGGGTTGCCATTCCCTTCTCCAGGGGATCTTCCTAATTCAGGGATCGAGCCTGGGTCTCCTGCATTGCAGGCAAATTCTTTACCGTCTGAGCCATCAGGGAAACCTAAAGAAGAGGAGGTCAGAAAGAGGAGGTCATCAAGGGCCAGATCATGTAGGGCTTTACAGCTATGATAAGGGTTTAATTCTAAGAGTTATTGGAAGCCATTGGGGAGGTTTTGAGAATGATAGAACCCAACTTCTTGGAGTCAGGCTTTGGACTGGAGTGAGAAGAAAACTTAGACTTTTCTTTGGGAATGGAGTTAAGCCCAAATGCTAAGCTAGGTATGTGTCATATAACAAGAGACAAAGTTCTAGCTAATGACAAATGAAAGTGGTGTGTTAAACTTTTTGAAAGGGAGGTTCTTATATCTCTCCTTTTTTTCTTCCCCACCCCGCTTTCCCAATGACTGGGTTGTGGTTGTAAATGGCTAAGCTGAAATCTGGTATTCCATTCCAGACCATGAGAAAGGGGCTTCATATAAAGGATGGAAAAGTAGCAAGATGGAGAAGCCTACATCTGATAATTATGAATCTTCCAGACCAGCTGCGAACTGCCTTTGTTGACGTGAAAGATAAATTACTATCTTGTTAGAAGTTTTCTGTCACTTGTGGCCGAGTAATCCTAACATATTTCATTCTTAGCTTGTTTGAGATTGCATAATGACTAGAAATTTCAAGCCAGGACACTGACTAGAGTTGTCTCAGAAACCCTGATGGAACATACTGGTCCCTATTTACAGTTTACAATAGGTTCTTCATAACTTGGCAGAAGGATTGCTCATTGGGCATCCAAACTCCACTTAGTAAGCAGCCCTAGTCTGTTCACTGAAGTCTGCAACTTTTATTCTGATTGATGACTTGATTGGATGGTGTGTTTCTTTGGCCCTTAAGATACACAGATGAATTCTCACTTCAACCACAAGACAACTTTCAAACTTGATGAAATCTTGAATTCTTCCTTTACTAGGAACCCCACAACTTTTAGAAACATTAAAGTCATATCCAGTTAAATTTTGGAAAGGTTTTTGATCCAATGGAGAGGCAGAAGTTGAAGATACTGGTTAGAGAAGGCAAGAGGAAAATCAAACAGAGAGAAGGAACTTTGCTAGCAGAAACCATGGATTGGATTTTTTCACTCATCATTCTCTGGAGATTCATCCAAGTTGCTGTGTATATCAATAATTTGTTTCTCTTTATTGCTGAGTAATATTCCACATACTGAGTAGTATTATGAATATACCACAGTTTCATTAACCATTCATTCATTGAAGAACATTTGAGGTGTTTCCAGTTTGGGGTATTATAAATAAAGCTGCTATAATTGTACATGGACAGGTTTTGTGTGAAAGGAAGTTTTTATTTCTCTGGGATAAATGTTCAAGAGTGCTCATATAGACAAATGCTCATACAGTAGTCGCATGTTTCGTTTTTTAAGAAAGTGCCAAACTGTTTTCCACAGGGACCATACCATTTTATATTCCCGATAGCAATGTAGGAGTGATTCAGTTTCTCTGAATTCTCATCAGATTTTGGTATTGTCACATTTTTTCAGTTTCAGCCATTCAGATGAGTATGTAGGGATATCTTCTCACCTGTGGTTTAATTTGCGTGTCTCTGATGACTAATGTTGATTGGTTTCTGAAAACTGATTTAGCCTTTAATCCCTGAAATAAACCCCACTTGGTCATGGTATATAATTATTTTTATATTAGTAGAATTTCGTTTCTACTATTTTGTTAAGAATATTTGAGTCTATGTTGAGTCTATGTTTGAGTCTCTGAGAGATACTGGTTTGTAGTTTTCATTTTTATACTATTTTTGTCTGGTTTTGGTATCAGTGTAACAGTAACTATACCACATGGGTTGAGAAGTGTTTTCACCTCTTTTTCTAGGACAGATTGTGTATAATTGGTATTAATTCTTTAAATGCTTGGTAGAACTCTCCAGTGAAACCATCTGGGCCTGGAGATTTCTTTTGGAAGAGTTTTTAAATTATGAATTCAATTTCCTTAATAGTTATAAGGTTATTTCAAATAATCTGTTTTATGTTGGTAAGTTATGGTAGCTAGAATTTTTCAAGGAATTGGTATATTTAATCTACATTCTCAAATGTATGTGTGCAAAGTTGTTCATAATATTCCTTTATCATCCATTTGATTTCTGCAGTGTCTGTAGTGATATGCCATTTCATTCCTGAGTTTTCAGTAATTTGTGTCTTCTTTTTCAGTCTTACTAGAGGTTTTTCAATTGTATTGATTGTTTTACCCCAGATGCATTTTGTTTCATTGAGTCTCCTTATTGTTTTTCTATGTTCAGTTTCAGTGATTTCTGCTCTTCATTATTTCTTTTTATTTTAAACCTGCTTATATCATATTTGAAGCGAGTTTCTTGTAAACATACTTGGGTCATGATTTTAATCCACTCCTGCCAATCAAAATACATTTATGTTTAATGTAATTGATATGTTAGGGCTGTCATTTTATTTCTTGTTTTCTGTCTGTTCTTTATTATTATTATTGTTATTTAATTTTCCTGCGGGTTACTCACACATTTTATGAATTCCATATAGATTTGCTTGTAATGTTTCTTCGTGTATCTCTTTATATAGCTTATTTACTGGTTGCTTTAGGTATTACATTATATACACATATATTTATTTAAATTACATACACATATGAAAGAAAGTGTATTAGCCACTCAATCTTGTCTGACTCTTTGCAACCCCAGGAACTGCAGCCCACTAGGCTCCTCTGTCCATCGGATTTCCCAGGCAAGAACACTGAAGTGAGTTGCCATTGCCTTCTCCAGGGGATCTTCCCTATCCAGGAATCAAATACAAGTCTTCTGCACCGCAGGCAGATTCTTTACCATCTGAGCCATCAGGGAAGCCCCATATGTGCACATATATATGAGTATAATTAGAAATATATATATATGTTTCTATATATAATGTTTCTACACTTCACTTGAACTGGTAAAATGACAGCACCTGTATACTCAGAAATGTACGAAGTATAGAAACAGTATTTCCCTTTATGCTTCTTTACCTTTCCTTTAATGATACAATTGTCTTAAATATTTCCTCAAACTACATTCAGAATGACATCAGACAATGTTATAATGTTTGCTTCAGCCACCAAATAAAGTTTAGAAAACTCAAGAAGAAAGGAAATCTATTATATTTACCTATATTTTTGTTTAACCTGTTCTTTCTTACCAATGATCCTATATTCCTACTTTTATACTTTCCATCCTGTTTAGGGTCTTCCCTTAACCATTCTTTTAGAAAAAAGTCTATTAGTGACAAGATCTCTTAATTTTCCTTCATCTGATAATATTGTGATTTTTTCCTTCATTCCTTAAAAAGGTATTGTTGCTGAATATAGGATTCTCGGTTGATCGTTCTTTCAACACTTGAAAAACAGTATTATTTCCTTTCAGCCTCCATAGTTTGTGGTGTGAAAATCACTGTCATTCATATTATCTTTTAGGTAAGGTGTCATTTCTTGTTCCCTAAGCTTTCAGTTTTTTCCTTTACATTTTTACAAGTTGAACCATGTGTCTTGACATGGATTTTCTTTTTGTTTGATTAATCCTATTTGGATTTCATTTTTATTTTTTTAAATAACAGCTTTACTGAGACATAATTTATATATCATGAAATTTCCCCTCTTAAAGTTTACAATAAAGTGTTTTGCAGTGTATTCATGAGGTTGTGTAACCTCCACTATCTAATTTTAGACTGCTTTTATCCTCTCCAAAGAAACCTGATACCTATCAGCAGTCACTCTCGATTTCCCCTCCAATCTTTGGAAACTCCTAATCTACTGAGTCTCTGTAAATTTGCTTATTCTAGATATTTCATATAAATCTGATTATACAATACACAGTCCCCAGTACTGGTTTCTTTCATTTAGCAAAACGTTTTCAAGGTTCACTCAAATTGTAGCATGTATTAATACTTTATTCATTTTTTAATACCAATTAATATTCCATTGTGTGGATATACTAATTTTGTTTATTCATCAATCAATTGATGGACATTTGAATACAAATAATGCTGCTATGAATATTTGTGCACACGTTTTGTGGAGACATGTTTTCATTTCCATTGGGAATGGAATTTCTGGAAGATATGGTAACTCTGTTTGAAGAAATGCCAAACTGTTTCCCAAAGCAAGATTAGCATTTTACATCCCTTCCCCCTTCCCCACATCCTTGTCAGTACTTATTATTATCTATGCTTCTTACTATGGCTATCTTAGTACATGTGGAGTGGTATCTTGTTTTTATTTGCATTTCCCTAATAGCTAAGACTAGAGATCTCATCAAGAAAATTGGAAATATCAAGGGAACATTTCACCCAAAGATGGGCACAATAAAGGACAGAAATGGTAGAGACCTAGTAGACACAGAAGAAATCAAGAAGAGATAGAAAGAATACACAGAACTGTACAAAAAAGAGCTTAATGAACTGGATAACTATGATGGTATGGTCAGTTACCCAGAACCAGACATTCCGGAGTGTGAAGTCAAGTGGACCCTAGGAAGCACTGCTGTCAATAAAGCTAGTGGATATGATGGAATTTCAACAGAGCTATTCAAAACCCTAAAGGATGATGCTGCCAAAATGTTGCACTCAATATGTCAACAAATCTGGAAGACTCAGCAGGGGCCGCAGGACTGGAAAAGGTCAATCCTCGTCCCAATTCCCAAGAAGTTTGGTACTAAAGAATGTTCTAACCATTGGACAATTACACTCATCTCCCATGCTAGTAAGGTCATGCTTAAAATCTTGCACACTAGGCTTCAGTATTATGCAAACCAAGAACTTTCAGATGTCCAAACTGGTTTTAGACAAGGCAGAGGAACCAGGGACCAAATTGCCAGCATTTGCTGGATCACAGAGAAAGCAACAGAATCCCAGAAAAATATCCACCTGTTTCATCGACTATGCTAAAGCCTTTAACTGTGTGGATCGTAACAAAGTGTGGAAAATTCTTAGAGAAAGGAATACCAGACCATCTTACCTGTCTCCTGAGAAACCTGCATGTGGGTCAAGAAGCAACAGTTAGAACCCTGTATGGAACAACTGATTGGTTCAGGATTGAGAAAGGATTATGCCAAGGCTGTCTGCTGTCACTCTGTTTATTTAACCTATACACTGAGCACATCATGAGAAATGCCAGGTGGATAACTTACAAGGTGGAAATAAGATAGGCGGGAGAAACATCAACAATTTCAGATATGCAGATCAGTTCAGTTCAGTTCAGTCGCTCAGTCATTCCTGATTCTTTGCAACCCCATGTACCGCAGCACGCCAGGCCTCCCTGTCCATCATCAACTTCCGGAGTCCACTCAAACCCATGTCCATTGTGTTGGTGATGCCATCCAACCATCTCATCCTCTGTCATCCCATTCTCCTCCTGCCCTCAATCTTTCCCAGCATCAGGGTCTTTTCCAATAAGTTCTTCATATCAGGTGGCCAAAGTATCGGAGCTTCAGCTTCAACATCAGTCCTTCCAATGAACACCCAGGACTGATCTCCTTTAGGATGGACTGGTTGGATCTCCTTGCAGTCCAAGGGACTCTCAAGAGTCTTCTCCAACACCACAGTTCAAAAGCATCAATTCTTCAGCACTCAGCTTTGTTTTATAGTCCAACTCTCACATCCATACATGACTACTGTAAAAACCATAGCCTTGACTAGACCTTTGTTGACAAAGTAATGTCTCTGCTTTTTAATATGCTGTCTAGGTTGGTCATAACTTTCCTTCCAAGGAGTAAGCGTCTTTTAATTTTATGGCTGCAATCACCATCTGCAGTGATTTTGGAGCCCCAAAAAATAAAGTCAGCCACTGTTTCCACTGTTTCCCCATCTATTTGCCATGAAATGATGGGACCAGATGCCATGATCTTAGTTTTCTGAATGTTGAGCTTTAAGCCAACTTTTTCACTCTCCTTTTTGACTTTCATCAAGAGGCTCTTTAGTTCTTCTTCACTTTCTGCCATAAGGGATATGCAGATGATACCACTCTAATGGCAGAAAGTGAAAAGGAACTAAAGAGCCTCTTGATGAGGGTGAAGGAGGAGCCAGCTTAAAATTAAATATTTAAAAAAAACTAAGATCATGGCATCTGACCCCATTACTTCATGGCAAATAGAAGGGGAAAAGGTGGAAGTAGTGACAGATTTCCTGTTCTTGAGCTCTAAAATCACTGAGGATGGTGACTGTGGCCATAAAATCAGAAAATGATTGCTTCTTCGCAGGAAAGTGATAACAAACCTAGACAGTGTGTTGAAAAGCAGAGACATTACTCTGCCGACGAACATCCACATAGTCAAGGCTGTGGTCTTCCCAGTGGTCACATCCGGTTGTGAGAGCTGGACTGTAAAGAAGGCAGAGCACCAAAGAATTGATGCCTTTAAACTGTGGTGCTGGAGAAGACTCCTTAGACAGCAAGGAGATCAAACCAGTCAGTCTTAAGGGAAATCAACCCTGAATACTGCTGAAGCTGAAGCTCCAGTATTTCAGTCATCTGATGCAAACAGATGACTCATTGGAAAAGCCCCGAAGCTGGGAAAAATTGAAGGCAGAAGAAGAGGGTGTCAGAGGCCTCTGGTGCCCTCTTCTTCAGTCTTCAATCTTTCCCAGCATCAGGGTCTTTTCCAATGAGTTAGCTGTCAGAAGATGAGATGGCTGGATGGTATCACCAAAGCAATGGACCTGAACTTGGACAAACTGGGAGACGGTGAGGGACAGGGAGGTCTGGCATGCTATAGCCCATGGGGTCACAAAGTCTAGTTTGCCCAGTTGCCCGTGAGTGGGCAACTGAACAATAACTAATGAGATTGAGCATCTTTTCAAATGCTTATTGGCAATCTATGTGTCTTATTTGGAGAGATGCCTATACAGATCTTTTGCCTATTTTAAACTAGATTATTTGTCTTTATATTATTGAAATATGAGTTGTTTATTCTAGAAGAAGTCTATCAGATATGTGACTTGCAAATATCTTTTTCCCTTTCTGTGGGTAGACTTTTCACTTTCTTTATGGTATCCTTTGAAGCACAAAAGTTTTAAATTTTATTTAAGTCCAATTTATCTAGTATTTTCTTTTGTTGCTTATGCTTTTGGTGTCATATCTAAGAAGTCTTTTCCTAACACAAGGTACAAATATCTACTTCCATGTTTTCTTCCAAGAATTTTATAGTTTTAGCTCTTAAATTTAGTTCTATGATCCATTTTGAGTTAAATTTTGTAAATGGTACAAGGTAGGGGTCCAATTTTACCCTTTTGCATATGAATACTCAGTTGTCCCAGCACTATTTGTTGAAAACACCTCATTTAGCTGTTTGGGGACCTTCACTGATTATACGCTATAGATTTATGTCTTTTGTCAAATTTCCCAAGTTTTCAGCCATTATTTCTTTGAGTATTTTTAGGCCCACCTTCTTTCTTTTCTCTTTCCAGGACCCTGATGACATGAATGTTAGATCTTTAGTTAGTCACTTAACTCCATGAAACTCTGCTCATTTTTTTAAAAAACAAAATCTATTTTCTTTCTATTGTTAGATTGGATAATTTCTATTTATCTACCTACAGGTTCACTGATTCTTTCCTTGTACTCCTCCACTGTGTTGTTAAACCCATCCACTTAGTTTTCTGTTGTTGTTCAGTCACCAAGTCACATATGACTCTTTGTGACCCCACAGACTGCAGTATGCCAGGCCTCCCTGTTCTTCACCACCTCCCAGAGTTTCCCCAAGTTCATGTCCATTAAATTGGTGATGCCATCCAATCATCTCACTCTCTGATACCCTCTTCTCCTTCTGCCTTCATTCAATCTTTCCCAGCATTGGGGTCTTTTCCAATGAGTCGGCTGTTCGCATCGGGTGGCCAAAGTATTGGAGCTTCAGCTTCAGCACCAGTCCTTCCAATGAGTATTCAGGGTTGATTTCCTTTAGCATCGACTGGTTTGATCTCCTTGAAGTCCAGGGACTCTCAACACCACAGTTCAAAAGCATTAACTCTTCAGCACTCTGCCTTCTTTATGTTCCAGCTCTCACATCCATACACGACTACTGGAAAGACTATAGCCTTGACTATACAGACCTTTGTTGGCAAAATGATGTCTCTGCACTTTAATACACTGTCTAGATTTGTCATAGCTTTCCTTCCAAGAAGCAATCATCTTCTAATTTCATGACTGCAGTCACCATCCGCAGTGATTTTAGAGCACAAGAAGAAATCTGTCACTGCTTCCACCCTTTCCCCTTCTATTGCCATGAAATGATGGGACCAGATGCCATGATCTTAGTTAATTATTAAATTCTTAGTTCTAAAGTTTCCATTGGTTCTTTTTAATACCTCCTATTACTTTGCTGAAGATTTTCTTTTTCTGTCTCAAGTGTTTTTATAGCTGTTCAGAGAAGCATTTCTCAGATTTCTCTGTCTGCTTTAAAATCTTTGTCAGATATTCTAACAACCCTCTCATCTTGGTTTTATCATTTATTGTCTTTTTTATATACAGTTTGAAATCTTCCTACTTTGTTAAATGATCATTGATTTTCAGGTGAAATCTAGATATTGAGGGTATTGTACTATGAGATTTTAGATCTTATTTAAATCTTTTATTTTAGTTGGCTTTTTCTGACACAGCATTCCAAGTGGAAGTGGGGGTGGGGAGTAGGCACCACCTCATTACTGCCAGGTTGGGGAAGAAGTCCAAGTTCCCTATTTGGCCTCCACTGACACCCACGGTAGGAGGCTTCCCATTACTGGTTAGTGGGATGAATGTCCTAACTCCCTACTTAACCTTCTCTGTCACCAGAAGAGGCAAGGGGAAGTTGAGGTGAAAGTCTAGGCTCTCCACCAGACCTTTGCTAGCATGAATTAGGGGACAGGAGGAGTCATATTTTTTTCATAGTTTTTGTCTGGAGTAGAGCATTTATTGTCTAAATGTTTTCTGTCTGCTATACCGCCCCTTTACTGGTCCTTCAGCTAAAGAGAGGAATATTTTCTTGGGTCTTTCTTGGTCTGCACCATAGATGCTTCCAAGTAGCCAGCTTCTTCAATTTCAAGTCTGGGATCTATGAGGCAAAAAGAAAACTCAGGTAACTAATTTTTGTATTCCTTGGGTTTCCAGGACCTTAGCTGGTCTGTTTTCTCTCTTTCATGGATGTTTTATGTGTAACATATGTGTAATGCTTTATGTGTAAAATGTATGCTTGTTTTGTGTGTAATGTTCAAGGATTTCAGCTGTACTTTGTGAGAAGAGCAAAAAGTAGTGGTCTATTCCATCTTCCCAGAAGCAGAAGTCTAAGTAGACATTTTTATAAATAGAATCATATTTTAATCACTAGGAGATATTAATAGTTAAAGGAACTTTGAAGTTAATCTTTTCCTAGTTAATAATAATTCCCTTGTATATCTCTTCTGTACATTCAAACTATAAATTGGGTTTGCTTTAAGTGAGAAATGCTTATAGATTATTTACAAATATTTGAATATTGAATACTACTGTCTTTTTCCAACATTTGAATTAAATTCCTCTATATAATTGTTTTTTAAATGTTTTTACCTTATTGCCAATCTGAACATATTGCTATGGAAGGCAATTCCTTAAACTACCTAGTGTTAAAGGATCTAGTGAGAATCCACAACTTTCCAGAAGTGTAAAATGGAAGCATTTCTTGGAAGTTTTCTATTTTAGAAGCTTCCCTGTATCTAATAGATAGTTTCAGTTATCTTACTGAGTTTCTATATACTCACTAATAATTGACTATTAAAAGTATTTAACAATTTCTGGATTTCCAGACCTATTATCTTTTCAATAACCATTCCTCCTTCTCAAACATCTGCTCTTTTATATGCATTAATACCTAATAATACTATCTTTTATTGCCCTCCAACTATCTGTCAGGCACTCTGCTAATGAGCTCCTAATATACTTTATCTTATTTAATCCTGTTTAAGACAAAGTGACGCTCAGAAGGACCACACTGAAAGTGTCTGTAAGTGCATACAGAGCCTCTGCTTCTGAGATTCATGCTTGTTTTAACAGTGCTACAACCTACAGAGTAAGCATCTTTTCTTTCCAAGGTGAAAGCTTATAGGTATGTTTTCTCCCTTAATGCTATTTTGTAACTTCTATCATGCCTTGATTTTATCATGGTCATGTTTTTACCTAAAAAATAAATTTTAATACAGAAATTTAAAATATGATATCTGTAATGGTTCTGAAGTTAAACTCAAAGTTTATTTACTATTTTTAATTTCAGTATATGTCATTTAAAATACCAACAATTCTTAAAAGTTTATCACATGAGCAATGTTGTACTGTATTTGGGTGTAAAGAGAAAACACCCCTGGATTAGATGCTACTTCATTTGGTTAATTGTGCCAAGAGGAAAAAATAACAGGAAATTTAAAATAAAATAAATTGTGTTAATAAATCCTGGTTAATGATAAGATTTACTGTTTAAAACATGTATTTTTAATTTAACTTAAAGGACAAATATTAAAAGCCTACATGTCTAAATATCTCTGTATCCAATAGAGAACTATTTTATATTAAAATTTTAATTCATTTTAATTTTAATAAAATTTTAATAAAATTTTAATTCATTTAAGAATCATTTACATTTTATAAAAGAATGGATATTTAATTTGCCTAGTCTCAATTTCAAAACATTGATAATCAGTATTTTTTCCTTTCGAAATACCTTGCTCAATAAATCTTCTCACATACATTAAATAATACTTTACTTCTAATTCAACTATTTCCAAACTATTAGTTAGGCAAATTCCTTAGTAATTGCTTAATCAATATATCTTTACACCTGTCATTAGTTGCTAATCCTACACATTTTAAAAGTATTTCTGTTATTTTTCTTTAGCAAAGTAGCATACAAGTACCACATACACCCTGATTTGTAGAGAACAAGGCTCCCTATTCCATGACAGGACTTCTCAAACGCAGAAATATACCATTTGTTATTTGGATAAATATACATATTTTGGATAAATATCCCTGCAGATATACTGAACTATCAGTTAGGAAGTTTGACATTAAGATTTTTTTTCTTGGTAATCTATTCCTATTTCAGGGGCCTCTTTTTGCTTCACACTACTGCATGCAACTGCTATTGAATTTGTAGGCTGATGAGGCAGCCTCCCAGAATTACCGTTAGAAAATGTTAATCATAATTATAAATATTTTAGTTATTTAAAATATTTTTTCTTCTATGTTCAATTTTCTAATGATAGAAAAGCTCCTTTTCTACTCAAAGTCTAAGTTAAATAAACATTCTTTCATAAAATGATTGTTGTTGCAAATGAAAATTAACAAGTTTATTAACAAATAAGATGTCTCAGTATCAAAAAACACTTTCCAGTATTGGTACTACAATTTTATCTAGAATATACCTGGAAGGCAACAACCACCACACATTTTCAAAACATAATGTATACAGCATTTGCAAGTAGGATAGTCAAAACTGCTGGTATTTTTACACACATTGACCACGTGAGGAAGAATATTATCAGCGGCATCCTCACCTTAGGAAATAATGATCTAGCTATGCAAATTTAAAATATTCATATATAGTAAATTTATATGTAAGAATAATGTGGGGCAGGGAACTATTTATCTATTCACTATCATTATTATAAATGAGTATATAAAACGTCTACCTTTATATACTTATTTATATAAAGTATAAATATTTTTCTGTTCAGAAAATAGAAGACATTTTAATTTCTCATGATGGCCTGTTACGGAGAGGAGAACCTGTTATTTCCAACAGCAAGAAACGACACTTTTATATGAACACACGCCTGAAGACGTAAAACCTAATTTTAGAAAGCATTTAATTTCACCTACATAGCAGTCGATGTGTTAGACACAGCATACCTCAAAAGCTATCCTGTAATATTCGCGGACAAGCGTCCACCCTATCTGTCCATTGAAGCCATTCCTGCTTTTTACCAGAGGCGCTGGAACTGTATTATGTGGAATATGCGGCACGTTCGGTATTAAATAGGCTCCCGGGGCTGGGCTGTCACTTTGGAGTTGGTCCCCGGGAAGGGCCGTCGTGCTCGGAGGCAGCCACACTTGCAGGGCCATTTTGGCCGAGGCCTCACAGGGCAGAGCAGCGTCAGCAGCGGCTCCTCCTGAGCCAGAGGCTCAGGCCCGCGAGTCGGCCGCTGGAGGCGCGAGCTGGAGCCCGGCAGCGGGCCGAGGCTCGAGGCCCGAGGCCCGAGGCTGCAGCGCGGGCTTAGAAACCGCTGCCACGCGCCGCCAGGCGCAGGGCCTTAGGCCCCTCAGTCCCCCGGCCGCGGTTTTCCCAGCCCCGGCGCCGTTGCCAAGGCGACCGCCGCCGAACGTTCCCGCGGCGGGCCCCGCCCCCCGTCCAATCGGACCGGCGCTCGCCGGAGCCCAGATTCTCTTTGTTCCGCAGCCATTTCAGGCCCCGGACGGGAGGCAGCGCCGCTTCGGCAGAGGGCCCGAGCGCCGGAGGCCTCTGGGATGGTGTGGGACCGGGTAGGTGGCGTGAGGGTGCGCGGCCCCTGACTGGAGGGCGGGAACCGAGGCAAGCTGTTCGCAAGCTGCCTGACGGCCGCGGGGAGAGGCGCCGCCGCCTCATCGGTACCACCCTGGCCGTTTGGAGCCCGGCGGCGGCGGCGGCGCGGTTCTAAGCCCAACAGCTGCTGGCCCAGGCGTCCTTGGGGATCCGGACAGGGGGCGGGAGGGGCTCTTCAGGTGTCCGAGATTAGGGCCCGTAGGCTCTGAGGGGTGGCAGGAAGAAGGTCTGCGCCTCAGGGAGCTATTTGAACCGCGGCGTTTGAGGGCCCTGAGGACCGCAGCCGCTGCCCCGGGACAGCTGTTCCCCGCGGGTTCTGGGCACCGTCGGGCGCTGCCCCGGATGCCCGCTCTTTGTCCCCGCCCGGCTCCCTCTGCTCCGGCGTCCCGGGCCCTCACGCACCACCGCCTCCACACTCCGACGGCTGATCGCTGTCTTCAGGCGGCTTTTTTCCCCTTGGGGACTTGAGGTTTCACGACATGTTTACATAATTTTAATGTTTATGACTACGGGTTTTGCGTGGGTCTATGTTTTTGCACTTCTGCCCTTCTGTACTTCTCCCACGCGAACACGCCCCAGGGAACTGCTGCTGAGAAGCGGACCCACGCCACAAGCAACCTGTTTGGGGAGTGGTTTTCTTCGTTTTGAAAGCAATCGCTTGTTAACTTGTTTTCAGATTTTAAGAATCAACTGGATTGTACAAGGACTGCATAGTTTTAAGCGCGTTACCTTAACCATCACTAATCAGTTCCGTTCTTCCACAGATAAAAATATAGAAAATTAAAGTTGGAGACTGTCCACAAATTGATTTTGACAGTTGTGTTAAGAAGCTCAGTAGCAATCCTGCCTTGAAGCTTTTAACTTCAGTGATGAGTGTATAAATGGTGGTTTGTTTGTTTTTTTACCTAAAGGAAAGTTTTTTTTTTAATACAAGTTGTATCGTGTAGTAGGTATTTGAAAATGCAAGACTGTAAAATGGCTGTCCTGACATGCTCGTTTTTAGGATAACAAAAGTTACATTTGATTTTAAGTTTCTCTGTTTTGTCTAAGCTTTCATATTAGAACGGTAAATAAGTCATACTTAATCAGGGGAGGATTCCTTTTTTAGAAATCAATTCTGTTTTCCATTTTTACCCTCTCCTGCACCTATTCTTCTTAGAGAATGACTCTACCAAGTTGAAAACTTGCAACTGCTAAAGAGAAATACTAGCTTGAAGGTGCAGATTTCTTTTTTATTCTGCAGTGTATGCAATGCATAAATGCATAACAGTTTGGCAGTTCACCTAATTTAATGAGAGCTTGATGAACTACTAGTGATCCATTTTCTTTTACCTAAAAGAGGTAAAAGATGTTGATGTTGTCATTTTCACCCTAGATATTCAGGGAATTACGGAATTCCCCCCACAGAAGTATCTTAAGATACTTTAAAGTTGTATAGCTTATTATCATTATATATTATGAGCAGGATAAGATTTTGGTGAATATATGATTCCAGTTGTAAATCTTTCTGTTATCAAAACTTTTTGTATCCATTGTTTTTATGACTAATTTTTTTATATAATGTTAAAGCCATCTCATGAACTCTGTTTTTCCAAATCCTATAAATGAACTGCATTGAAATATAAATGTATTATGTTTAGAAGAATTGCTTGCAGTTAACCATGTTGGATTACTGCAGACACTGTTTTTAAGAAAAGGAATTTGGTAATAAAGGAAGCCAAATTATATATATATAACATATATGTGACATATATAATGAAATAAATTTATCAAATGTAAACTGCAGAGAAGAACACAGCAATAAGTGGGAGTTATTTGTTTTGCCCAGGATATAAATTATGAATTTTTCCCTAAAATTTATATTTGAATACATATTGGTATTCAAAGAGATCTTGTTCCTAAAAAACAAAAGGGTGAAAAAGCTGAGAAAATCAAAGTGAGAAGTTTTTAGAAACAGTGTAGAATAATTCCACCTTCAGAAAGGTAGGATCAGAGACAGCTAAGTTGCCCAGATGTTGAAAATCTTTCTTAGTTGGTTCCATTCAGCCAGTGCTATGATAGCTCTCTGGTGAGTGCTGGCAGGTAAGAGAGGTCTCCTGGATTGTATAGGGTGAGGAATTTACAATGGAAGACAGAGGTTTGCAGAAGTGGTAACTGTAGATTTATAGTTCTGTAGATGGGTGTTGGCCTTCCTTGGTGGCTCAGTGGTAAAGAATCTGCCTGCAATGCAGCAACCTCAGGAGACTCAGGTTCAGTCCCTGGATCAGGAAGATCCCCTGGAGGAGGGCATGGCAACCTACTCCACTATTCTTTCCTGGAACATGCCATGGACAGGCTAAATCCATAGGGTCCCAAAGAGTCAGGACATGACCGAAGTGACTTAGAATGCACACACAGATGGGTGTTAGGGTGGGAAGGAGTTTTCAGAAGCCACATTTGCTTATTTCACGACCTCCTTACTAGAATTATTTGAAATACTGTCTAATAATGTTAACAGTTCCGGAGTCTTAATGGTTAAATGACATACTAGAACAGGAAATTAGGGTGTAGATTTGTCTTAGAATTTTCTGCAGTAGATAGAACCAATACAGAAATGGTGGCTACATCTTATTCCAAAATGGCACCTGATAGCTGAGCAAATATTTGAACTCAGAATTGAAGGAAAGCTGAAGGAAACTTGATATCTGAAAGACTACAAGATTTGAATCAACACATGTCTTTTTAATGGTAAAAATTATAAAACAAAGCAAGTCTTTTCAGTGTAATACTATAAGTTCTTAGAACTGGGCCTGGCATGTCACTTCATAAATAATAACTGTTATTATCATCATCTTTGACATGGTCATTGGTATTTTAGAAAACTATAGAAAGCAACCATAAAATAATAATCACAATCAGGACCATGAGGTGATTAAGCCCTTTGATACATTTCCTTCCAATATTTTTTCTCAGTTTATTTGATTTTTATACAGTTGAGACTTTAATATTAGTTTGCTTTTTTCAACCTAGCACCATAAGCATTCTGACATGCTATGAAATTATTTTGTCAGCATCTTTTTAAATGACCACATGATATTTTTATGAATTTCTCATAATTAAACATTTTGCTGTTGGACAGTTAGCAGGTTTCTTTTATTATATTTTTGCAGTTATAATAAACACTACAATGAACATCCTTATACATAAAACAATTCCTGTGTTTTAGATTATTTCGTTGCAATAGATTTTCCAAAGTGAAAATATTGGGTCAGTGTATATGAACATCCAAAAACTCAGTTCATATTGCCAAACTGTTTTTACTTAAGGGAATGTAATAATGGAATTAAATTGAGGAGCACAGCATTTATTGCCCTTTTCCTGGAGTTGGAAGGGAAGAGAGAGTGAATTAACATTTTTTTCTATTATATGATGATGTAATATGACAGTCATCATTTGTAGGCATTTGGCATACATTACTACTTTTACATACATTATGCTCATTATCCTAGCCCCTGTTGCTTTACACGTGATAGTTACTTCCGTTTTACTTAAGGGAGAACTGAAGTATCAGTAGGTAAGTAGTTTGCCCAGAGATTCAAGAGTGTTCATAGATGCATCTGAATCTAGACCTGCATGATTATGAAGCTCATATTCTTTTATTTGTGGAGTTTTATGTGACACACATATTTAGAATCTTACAGTGAATATATGTATACATTGAATGAATACAGAATCAAAAAAGGAGTTTTATAGTTCCCTCTAATCTATTAACTACAGATCATAGACCACATTTTAAAATTTTTTACTTATTTATTTATTTATTTTTGGCTGCTCTCAGTCTTCAGTGCTTCTCGGGCTTTTCTCTAGTTGCCGGGAGCGGAGGCTGCTCTGTACTCGGTGGTGTGCGGGCTTCTCATTGCAGTGGCTTCCTTTGTTGCAGAACACAGCCTCCAGGGCATGCAGGCTTCAGTGGTTGTGGTTCCAGGGCTCTAGAGCACAGACTCAGTAGTTGTGGAGCTCAGGGCTTAGTTGCTCCAGCATGTGGGATCTTCATGGACCAGGGATAGAACCCGTGTTTCCTGCATTGGCAGGTGGATTCTTCACTGCTGAGCCACCAGGGAAGCCCCATAGGCCACATTTTGAAGATAGTAAACTGAGCTGGAAGTAATGAATGAATGACTTGCAAAGTTTTAAAACAGATAAGGTTTAACTATCCAGGTGTATTTTAAAAAGAAAAAAAAAAAAAACTTACCAGGATGAGGTGTAATTGGTAAGGAGTGTATAAAGCTGGTTTCTGAAATGATTGCAGCAAGCATTTGTGGGTGAAATGCTCTTAGTAAAGACCTCTTAGAGGAGAAGAAAATAAATCCATCAAATTTGGGGGTCAAGAGAAATGACAAAGGCCCATTAAATAAATAAATTGAAAAACATGTTTAGTGAAATCCCTGGCAAAGTGTCAACTGAAGTCTTAATAGAAAAGGAAAAAATATGTATATATGTTCCAGTTAAGGTAGAATAAGAATATCAACAAGGTGTGTGGGAATAATTTTATACCGAAAACTAAAGCAAAAAAAATTTTTTGCAGTTGTATTTTGTAGTTGACTTTGAAGCACTCTGAAGCCATTAGTGAAATAATTGTTGGTGAAGTCCCTGAAACCTCAGATACCAAAGTAACCACTACAGATGAAAAGATTGATCCCAGAAAGGTCAAGATTGCATTGCTTTTGTCTTTACTAGGCAGGGAATTAGGGGAGAGAAATACTTCACCAGATTGTGAGTGTACAAAATAGATGCAAATAAATAATTAGGAATAGATGGTATCCATCGAAAGTGTAAGTAAATGAATAAAAACATTGATCATTATACTGCCATTAGAAATAATGTTTTTGAAAAATACTTAATGAAGTAAAAATATAGTTTATTTTAGCTGGCACGTAGGAAAATGATGGAAACATGCCAAATTATGGAGGACTTCATGTGCCCTTTATGCATTTAATGAGCATTTTTAGTGCTGAGATTGTCCCTTTTTCTCAAGAGATTTAGATCTTACTGTAGAGAGAGATATGTAAACAAAAAAGTACAATGAAGTGTAGGTAAAGCTTTTATGATATAAATCTGATGAGACCCTGTAAATATTTTCTGCTTTGTAGACAAACCAAACTTAGCCACTGTAGTGCAAAAGCAACCATAGACAATATGGAAACCAAGGAGTGTGACTAGATTTGATTGGTAGGCTTTAAGGAGGAGAAGGGGACAACAGAAGATGAAATGATTGGATGGCATCACTGACTTAATGGACATGAATTTGAGCAAGCTCCAGGAGTTGGTGATGGACAGGGAAGCCTGGCGTGCTACAGTCCATGGGGTCACAAAGAGTCAGACACGACTGAGGTACTGAACTGAAGTAGAATCTCTAGTATATAGTAGAAGGATTTCAGGAGGAGATACCTACTGAACCTTGTATTGCCCTAGCATGAGCCATTGAAAGATTTGAAACAAGAAATTTGCAGTGTTGATTTGTGTGATTCATTAAGAACAGAAAAATAGGTTATTTTTAGGTGCTCTAAACTAATAAAGAGGATTCAATTTTTTTTTTTATTCAAATTTTTTTAATGGGCAAATTCATTGACAAGGAAGTACAGCAATCATGAAATTAATGCTCTACCCCACCGATAGGGAAATGCAAAGTAAAACAGTGAAAATTTTTTTTACCCATCAGATTGGCAAAAGTGAAAAGAATATAGAATGTATTTTGCTAGAATGTATTGATAGGTTGTAGGGAAAGTCAAACATTGAATAAATCAGTACAGCCATTTTAATTTTCAAGTAAAAACATTTTCGACCTGAGCAGTTTCTATTTCTTAGAGAAACATATGGGTGTATCAGGAATCATGTATATTCAAGGAAGTCTTTGTCAGTAGCCATAGAACCTCCAGACTTCCAGGTCACCTTTTGTCTCCTCCACTCTCAATCATTAAAAGGTCTATATTTGGCTTCTTTTGTTTGAACCCCCATCCCAGCTCTTCATATCCTTCTGCTCTGCCGCCTTCTGCAAAATCCAAAGCTCGACAAAGCTAGTGTTCTCCCTCCGTTCTGCCTGAAAATCCTTAGTTTTGGGTTATGTCCTCGGATTATGTGACTACTTCCGTTTATGATTGCTGTCAACTGCTAACATTAAGGTCATTCCTCCTCATTTCTCTCTCATTTTCGCTCCAGGCCCTTGCCCTCTCTTCAATACCACTCAGTCTTTATATTGAAGTTAGAATAAGTACACCTGATTTTTCCTCCAGTGTTCTTCCTATCTACTCTATCTTATCTCAGTCACTCATTCCCAAAGTGGTTCCCTCTTGCATTGTCAGTAAATGCAGTCCCTGTGTGGTTACTATTTCATGTTTTCTACTCTTTGACCATACTTCCTATCTAGTAGTTCGCTCCTTCTAGTTAGTGTCTCTGCCCCGACTTTCTCTTTACCCCAATGGAATTGCCAGTTTGTTGATCCTATTACTGTGTCCCTGCCACTCACCCTCTTGATGTTTTTACTTCCTTTCTTACTTGGTTTAAATTCCACGGTTTATCACTCCTTTGGATGACTCCCTTGCTCTTCACTTGTTTAGTAGAACCACACACTGGTTAAAACCAACTCTCTGCTTTCTTTGCACCTGCCCCTAGGTATCTTAGTATGGCTAGAAGAACACAACCACATATGACCACATTGTGTGTGAGTTGTTATGCTGCCTATTGATTGTGCTGTATTTTCCTAGTCTGTTCACTTTCCCACTTTTCTTGATAACTGTTTCGTATCTTCTTTTCTTCAATCCTCCAACATGTCTTTTCCCATCCTCATTTTCAATTCATTACCTTGCTTCCTATTTTATTAAGAAAACTGAAGCAGTCAGCAAACTTCCACACACTTCCCCCACCCCGTGAACTACAATCATCTGTGTCAATACATGCTGTCTTCCTGCTTGTTATCTTAGATGAGCTGTTCTATGTTCTTTTGTCTGCTTTTGTATTAGATCCCATCCTTTCTCCTCTATCATCTGCTCAAGGAATTGCTTCAGCTTCTGTCCTTTCACATTAATTTTTTCCTTTGCTGGATTATTTCTATCAGCAAAGAGACAAGCTATTACTTCTACTATGTTTAAAAAGAAAAATGATCCACTTTTCACCACCTGTTTCCCCATATTTTTTATTTCCTTTTGCGGCATTATTCCCTGAAAGAGTTGTCTATATTTGCTGTTGCCATTTTCTCCTCCCATACTGTGTCAAACTCATTCCAGTCAGGCCTTTGTACCATTCTGAGCTGAGACAGTTCCTTAGTTTCTCCAGTAACTTCCATGTGGCCAGATGCCATATGTTATTGAGTCTGTTCATCTTTCTTGACCTGTCAGCAACATTTGACAGAGCTATTTCTCTTAATCTTGAAACACTGTCTTCTTTGCTTTGCAGAATAACTCACACCCCTGGTTATCTCCTACCTCAGTGCTGGCTCCTTGTAATTCTCCTTTGCCTTTCTTTACGCAGACTTCTTATTGTTGGAGAGCCCCAGAGCTCAGGCCTTGTTTTTTGTGTTTCACACATACTCACTGCATTGGTAATCTCATTCAGTCTCATGGCTTTAAATACCGTCTAAATGCCCTATGTGCTCAGTCGCTCAGTCGCGTCTGACTGTTTGCAACCCCATGGACTGTAGCCCACCAGGCTCCTCTATCCATGGAATTTTCCAGGCAGGAATACTGGAGTGGGTTGCTCTTTGCTTCTGCAGGGGATCTTCTCCACCCAGGGATCGAATCTAGATCTGCTGCGTTGCGGACAGATTCTTTACCAGCTGAGCCACTAGGGCAGTTGCCTTCTAAATGTTAGCAGTGCCCAGATTTAGATCTTTATCCTCTTTCTCTAATTCCTTACATATTCAACCCCTGTTCGACATTTCTACCTAAATGTCTGATAATAGGCCTCAGGCTCAGCTTGTCGTAACTTACCTCCTAAACGTCCTCCCAGTACTGGCTCTACCCACAGACTTCACCATTTTGGTTTGTCAATGGCAACTCCATCCTCCCAGTACTTTCACACTAAAATACTGGAGTTGTTCTTGTCTTTGCTCTTTCTTTGACACATCCGTTCCATTAAGACAACCTTTTTTTCCCCCTTATCATCAAAATATATCCAGAATTTTACCATGCTTCACCCTCTTCACTACCCTTATCATGGTCCAAACCACAACCATCATATCTTTTTGGATTACTTAAATAGGATTCTGCCTGGTCTCCCTGTTCTACCCTACCCTCCTGCCAGCAGTCTTCCTTCAGTATAGTAGCCAGAGCAAACCTTTTACGATTTAATATAGTCTCTGTCACTTCTCCATTCAAAGCCCTGTAGTTCACCCTTTGACTCAGAAAATCTAGTCCTTGCAATAACTTACAAGGCTCTACATAATCTACCCAACGCATTTCCCTTTCTCCTTACCTCCCTGACCTCATTTCCCAGTACCACTTTCCCTCCTTACTCACTGGCCTTCACTCAGCTCTCACATTCTCTAAACACTGTTTAATACTGCATCCTAACCCCTTGTCCTCCTTACCCTGGATTCTTTTTACTTTGTGCATACCACATACCACCTTCTAACACACAGTTAGGGGTCAGCAGGCTAGATCTCCATTGCCCTGTGGCCTGTTTTTGTACAGCCTATGAGCTAAGAATGGCTTTTACATTTTTTAAGGATTGTAAAACAGAAAGACTATATAACAGACATATTCTTAGTATATGGCCTGAATGTGGCCTGCAAAGTGCAGAAAAATTTACTTTCTAGGCCTTTGCAGAAAGGTTGGCACTAAATATTCTGTTTGTTGTCTTTCTCTTCTTACATGAATGTAAGCTCCAAGAGGGCAAAGATCTTTGTTTTCTTTATTGCTCTATTTGCAATAAGAACAGTGCCTAGAATATAGACAGTCAGTAAATATTTGTTAAAAGAATGAATTGCTTGTAATGGTATAAAATTAAAATGAAATGGCAACCCACTCCAGTATTCTTGCCTGGAGAATTCCCATGGACAGAGGAGCCTGGCAGGCTACAGTCCATGAGGTCGCAAGAGTCAGACATGACTTAGTGACTAAACCACCACCAAGCCAGAGCTAAATATAATGAGTAGGAAAGCTAAGGTGTATCTTAGAAGAGTTTTTATAGAACCGAAATAAAATTCATTTTATTTTGACATAAAGATATGTATTTAAATGCCCCCAAAACAGCTCTATAAGGATACAGCATCAAATGAATGTTAGAGTACCTTTGGGGAAGAGACCAGGATTAGGAGAGGTACTTGAAGGGAACTTGAATTTCATCAAGTATTGTTTACTTTAATACAGTGAGAAGCAGCAGATACCAGTTTTTCATTTAAAGATTCTTCTAATGAAGAGAAAGGGGGAAAAACAGGTACTGACTAAAGCAGTGAGAAGAAATAGTAAGCGGGTAGAGAGGGAGGGAAGAAAACATTGCTGGCCAAATATGACATTTGAGAAAGGCAGTCTGAGAAGTGAGCAGTATCAATATTTGAAGATAGAGCAAGCAAAAGTAAGACTCTTAAGTAGGAAAAAGCATAACATCAGGGAACTATAAGAAAACTGGTGTGGAGCATAGTGGAAAAGGGGGACAGAGTCTGCTAGGAGATTAGTTCAGAGAGAGACAGAATCCCACATTAGGAACAATTTCGTAGGCTATGGTAAGAATAAAGTGAAAGTTGCTCAGTCATGTACAACTCTTTGTGACCCCATGGACTGTACAGTCCATGGTATTCTCCAGGCCAGAATACTGGAGTGCGTAGCCTTTCCCTTCTCCAGGGGATCTTTCCAACCCAGGGCTTGAACCCGGGTCTCCCACATTGCAGGCGAATTCTTTACCAGCTGAGCCACCAGGGAAGCCCATGCTAAGAATAGGAGGTTTTATTTTTAATTGTGAAGAGAAACCATTGGACAGTTTTGATGGAGAGAAGATATAATTGCAACTTTAACTTGATTATTTTTGCTGCTTCATCTCAAAAAATGGGACTGGAAGTGAACAAGAGGGAAGGCCGGGTAACCAATTATACTATACTACTTTTGTAGAAAATAGTATCTGGACTATGGTAGATAGTAAAGGTGAAAAGTGGTCAGATTCAGAGTATATTTTAAGGGTATATTTTGACAGAACTGACTGATGGTTTAAGTGTAGAATATAAGGGAAATCAAGGATTACACCTTGGTATTTTGGCGTGAACAACTTTGAACACTAATAGCATTTACTAATGATAGGCAACTGGAGGAGGAACAAATTTGAGTAAGATGAAGAAGAAAATCAAGTTCTGCTTTAGCCAGCAAAGTTTGAGATATTCATTTAATAAACAAGTAAATATGTCTTACAAGATGTTGGATACTTGAGTCTGCAATTCAAAGGGCTATTCATTGGCACAGACTGGATAGGTTATGTAGATAGGAGAAAGATGCCTGGGATATTTAGGGGTGGGGGGTCAGCAAGGTAAAATGAAAACCAAAGGAGGTGTATTGCCACAGGCTAAGAGGTGAAAGCATTGTTGCCTGTTTTCAGCACTGTGGAGAAATTAAGATGAGGCCAAGAAGAAACCATTCGGTTTGACAACAAGGAAATCTCAGTCTCATGGAATATAGTTGGGGGGCGAGGGGGAAACAGGGTGATTGTACCCAGCTTTCAAGATGTTTCTGTGAATGGAAGGGAATAATTGAGCATTAATTGGAAAGAGTGAGTAAATGGAGTAAAAACTTGTTTTTTAAGATATTTTTAGATAATTTTAAACTTAGAGAAAAGTTAC
This sequence comes from Cervus elaphus, assembly GCF_910594005.1. Lineage (NCBI taxonomy): Eukaryota > Metazoa > Chordata > Mammalia > Artiodactyla > Cervidae > Cervus > Cervus elaphus. The sequence continues at coordinate 12,172,991 of NC_057839.1, read as the reverse complement.
GGGAGTAATTGGGAAAACTCTCATATACCCTTTACCTGCATCCACCCATTTGTAACATTTTGCCACTTTCTTCCAGCCATTGCCACATGAAATTATTTTTTTGAGTAGATTGTATACATCTTGCTCCTCTACCCTTTAAAACCTTAATATGTACATCTTAAGAGCCACAGGATGTTCTCTTCTGAAACCACATATAGTCATCAGCTTCAGGAAATTTAGTGTTTTACAGTCTGTATAACAACTTTGTCACTTGTTCTGGTAACATCCTTTATAACATTTTTTTCCTGCAGTACAGGATCCAGTCTAGGGTTTTATATTACTTTTCATTGTCATCTTTTTAGACAGAGTTTTTTTTTTAATGGAACTCAGCCATTTTTCCTCATAATAGCCCCATGAGGTAGAAGTACTATTAATTATCTCATTTTGTAGATCATAGGTTAATTATTCTTTCCATGACTAATAAGTGGCAGAACAAGAATGCAGAGTCAAGCTAAGGAACAACAGGGTTTGTACTCTTAAGCTATATACAACAGTGCCTCCCATGTAGTGCATGGAAAAGTTTGGAATTCCTCATTTGACATGGGCAAATAAGTCAAATATAGAAATCAGAGGCAAAGACTCGTATGTCAAAAAAGTGATTTTAAATTTCTAGATCTAGGTTATAACTCTTGGCAATGGTGGATCAGAGTGTCATGTCACCTTGATGAGCATCAGGACAGAAGGAAACAAGGAAAGAAAAGTAAAGATACTTAAAATTTATATGTAAATTTTACCAGCATGTGTGTGCATTCTCTGTCATGTACGACTCTTTCCAGCCCCATGGACTGTAGCCCTCCAGGCTCCTCTGTTAATGGAATTTTCCAGGCAAGAATACTGGAGCAGGTTGCCATTTCTTCCTCCAGGGGATCTTCCTGACCCAGGGATCAAACCCATGTCTCCTGCATTCGCAGGCAAATTATTTACCACTGAGTCACCTGGGAAGCCCAGATTTTGCCAGACACATTTTTGAGTTACTATTGCTGATTGTTTAGAAAGGTAAAATAAAGTACTTAAGTTAATTCTTTTGTGGTAAAGTTTTAATTGGCAGTATATATGGGTGTGAACTGGAGAGTCCTAACATATGTTTTGGCTCATAAAATATTGCTTATCAAACCTTTTTTAGAAAATATTAGGAGAATTAATTTAGGAAAAAGTTTTAAACCATGAATCATTGAAACTACAGGTGATCCAAAGAGCAGGAATTAGAATACTGCATTGGATTTTTAGCTCAATAATGTTTTATACAGTTTTTTTGTTACACAGTTTTGAGGATATAATGGGCAAAGACTTCTATTGGGTAGAAATCCAAGTTATGATGACAATTTTTGTACATAATGTTTTCAACTAAAGAATGAATTCGATAAGAACTGACCTAAGCCTGGTGCAGTCAGTTCACAGGAGCCCAGGTATTTGCTGAAAGAATCACATGACATGAAATTCTCGCTCAAGTAATTTAGCACTCCCAGAACTACAATTGAGCTGAATACAAGTTTCTTTGAAGCCTTGGAGAATTTCAGTAGCAAGTATAAAGTAAGGCTGGCTTTGGTATGTAGAATATGACCAGATTCATTATTTACTATATGTTTTAACTTCTAGAAGCTGAAAAGGAGCATGGTCTTTAATTGCTTTGTAAGTAAGGAAGTGAACCAACAAGTATAAATGACCTGTACAGGATTGCCCGGCCATTTCTTGTGCAGAGAAGAACTGAGACAAAAGCCCCAGATCTCTCACACGCCTTTTTCACTGATGTTGTTTTGGCTTGTCATGGCACAGAGGACTTGAAGACCCAAGCAGGTTGTCTTAACGCCTGGTGAAATTACACTGGCTGGGAGCTGAAGTTTCCGTTTTTGCTTCCCCAAATTTCATCCTTCCCTTGGTCTGACACCACCCCCGCCATACGTCAAGGATGAAACAGTGGAGAAACTGTAAAGTTCGGAAGTTTTTCTGGAGTCTTGTTTTAGCATAGATAGTAAGCTCAGAAGCAAGAGAGTGATATAGTAGTTTCAGATTTAATGAAGGAATTTGTTGGGGAAGCTTAACAGCCAGTAAAAAAAATTAAAAATTGAGTCATTGAAAAGGAAAAGTCTCTTAATAAAAAGCCTAGCTTTGTTTTACCCTCACATTCCAGTGGGCTAGAGGCTTTTGTGTTGGTGTTGTTACTTGTTGATCAGGTACACAGCAGACATTTTTATTTGTTAGACAGAATCTACACCTTCACACTCCAGTGAGATTTTAGTGGAGTAGTGGAGTGTAAATTGCTCAGCAACTCAGACAGAACTGTGATTTCAGATCAAATTATTATTTGGGAATTATTATTTATTTGGGAAATAAAAACTGTCCATCTCAAATGCTATGGCATCAAGTTCATCACCTGTGTAGCCACGTATTGAGTTGTTGAATTGAGTAGCATAAAGAAATCTTAGGAATTTCCTAGTTCATCTCTCTTCCCAGGCTTTTATTGTATTTGTAGTTTCCAGCTAAAAAATCCAGCATGTATAAGTGCTGAATACATGTTTGCTTATTGATTTGATTTCAGGAGTTTCTTCTTTCTAGAACATGTGAATTACTCCTGTAGGAATGTATAATGAAGAGTTGAATGAAGACTATTTATTTCATTAACTGTAAATAATACGGATTAGTGATTTATGTCAATTTTTTATTAAAATTGAAGTATTATATGACTTAAGACAAAGATTTTGCTTTCTATGTCCCCAACCCTACTCCAGGAAAACAATTCAGGAAAAATTTGTTTTCTAATAAATGAATTTATTTTTCTAAGGATCAGTTTAATGTAATAGAAATAGTGTGTACTCTTAAGGCAGTTCATTAGATTCCTATGTCTTACTCAATTTTAAGTGTCTGATCATGGATGTTATCTATCTCATAGACTAGACACAGAACTATACCATTAGTGTCAAGTTATAATTTGTAAGCATTTTTCCACCCCATCTTACTACATTAGCTTCCTTAAGGAGAAAAATATATTAAGAATCTGTTGATGAGTATAACATAATCTTTTTTTATCTTAAGTGAACAATTTTCATTTACTGTTTTTCTAAAGTTCTTAATTTTATTTAAAATATTTTGAATTTTTTCTGTTGGAGTATAGTTGATTTACAATGTTGGCTTAGTTTTGCTGTATAGCAAAGTGAGTCAGTTGTACATAGACGTATTATATCTACTCTTTTTTAGATTCTGTTCCCATATAGGTCATTACAGAGTATTGAATAGAATTCCCTGTGCCATATAGTAGGTTCTTCTTATCTATCTTATATAGTTGTATATGTCAAACCCAAATATTTGTAGTTATAATTGTTGAGAAAATCAATTTAGAAGTTACTGGTATAGAAGTTTCAAGAACTGTCATAGAAGAATTATAGATCCTCTTTTCTAAGCTAAAATTCATTTTAATTTGCTTTTGGCATTTACATTTTTGTTGGATTTTTTTTCTTTCTAGTTTAATATACGGTTTAACTGAGTTATTTATTGATATTTTTCTTAAATGATATTTCCAAAATTATGCATTGATGTTTTAAAAAATTAGGAAGTTGATGAGAGATGCTTGAAAATTTTTTTAAAGAATTTTGGTATTCTTATTTTATATTTTAGTTTAGGCTTACTGTGTCTGTGTGTCTTTGCATTTAAAATCTTAACATTAATTTGTTAAAAATTATCTACATATGTATAAGATATTAAAATCATGATAAAAAACTAATCACAAGATGGAATCTATAAATAATTCCCATTATCTCAGGAAAAGTAAGACATCTGTTCTCTAATTTTCAGAATGGCCTTTGAAGCTAGGTCTGTGGGATCATAAAACAATTTTTTAATCTTAATAAACAGTTTTCACTTACAGTTTTCTAGTATAATTTTTTGTACAGTTCTTTTGCTTTCCAAAGGTTGAGTTAATTTTTCCCCAGTACTATAAAAGATACTTTCATTTTCAGTATTATTTTCATATCATTGTGTCTGTTCATTTTAATGGCATGATCTGGGAAACAATTGCTGTAAGTGCATCACTTTTCTGTAATTAAAAGTTAGCCTTTTAATTACCATAACCTTTAAGAATTTTCACAAAAAACTTTTTAAGCTATATTTTACACCTTCTCAAACATCAGGAAAATGGTATAATGTAAACTTTTTGACAATTATATCACTATGATGAGTAGTAAGCCTCATACCATAATATTGTTACATTCTCTGGGGTCTTTTGCCTTGCCCTGTTTCTGAGTTAAAACAATTATATTGTTAGAGCTGTTTATTATTTATTTTCATTTTAAAGGTAACATAACCAGAATATTGAAAAATTTTTAAAGAGGACTCATACATAACATCCTAATACACCACGAGCTTTTTCATTGTTTCCTTCCAGTCTTTTTCATTCAATGATTGTCTTTCTCTAATACATGTCTTTTACATATTTGTATTCTGGGGTTTGTGTGGTTTTTTTTTTTTTTTTTTTTTTGGCTGCACTTAAGGCCCTTGGCACTGAGGTGCCAGGGATTTCCTTGTGAAGTATTCTCTGCATACAACTTTGTGTCATTTTTTTCACTTTCTAATCATAAAGATTTTCCATGTCATTATAGAAATTAGCCATCTTCAGTTGAATATTGTGTTAGTTACTCATATATTTATTCTTGTATTAGAAATACTACTGGGATAAAATCTTTGCGAATAATGCTTTCTTTTATAAATTAAGATTGTTAGAATACAGCTTCAGAAATATAATCATGAGGACAAAGGGTATAAAAATGGATAGTGGCTCTTGATATAGATTACTGAGTTGATTTCTAGTAGGTTGTATTATTTTATACTACCATCAGTAATTTGTTACAGTTGATTCATCGTATCTTCAGCAGCATAGAATGTTACTGTCATAAAATTATCTTTGCTAATTAGTCTAAAACATTACTGCATTATTATATTTATTGGAGTAAAGATCAACATTTTCCCATGTTTGTTTACTGTTGTATTTCCTCTTGTGAATTTTTTCTTTCATGTTATCTATTGGTTCTAGATTAGTGTTCCAGATAAGTAAGTAATGTATAGTTGTCCCTTGGTATCTTCAGAGGATTGGTTCCAGGAACCACCATGGTTACCAAAATGCATAACATTAAAATCTCTTATTTAAAATGGTGTAGAACAGTTGGTCCTCCATATCCGGCATGTGGAACTTGTACGCAGAGAGGACTGACTGTATTACTGTTTTGTTGGATCGTTTAGATCATCTGACGTTGTCTTGCTTTGTAACGTGCTAGGAGCTCTCTTTTTTCTATTTGTTCAAATAAAGCATATGTGTATCCTCCATATTTGTAAATCGTGGTGCTTCCTGGAAATGCATGATAAGAGATGCCTTGGAGATGTGGATGAGTCTTGAGAAGTAAGTATTACCTGAAACCTGGCAGCACAGCGAGGGCAGATTGCTACTGTGTCTGTATACCCCGCTCACATAAATGTTAATAAAATGAATTCGAGGCATTTTTTCCCCCTGATGGCAGCAGGGGCAGGGATGGCCAATGCTCAGGACCAAAATAGTAAATTTTGGAAAAGGCAAGAGAAAGGAGAAGAGGGGTAGAAGTAGGTGGGTAAGGACCTGGACTGGCAGCTGACTTTGTTCTTGGCTTTCTCTGTTCTTCTTATTCACTTCTCTCACTGCACATCTGGGTATGTTCATTATACTCAATACCTCTCAGAGACTTCTGTGCCAGCTGTCAAATTTACTCTGGTGTTCAGTCTAAGGAAACTGATTTCCATGATAGTCATCAGCCTTCATTAGCTCTGAGCCCTACAGTTCCAAGAAAACGCTCCTAAAAATTTTTGTTCAGTTCCTTCCACTTAAAGCAAATACATTTTGGGAATAGTTTGCTACCTTGTATTTACATGTATGTGTGTGTGTGTGTATATACATATATAAAATTATATGATTATATATTTAAATCGTTATTTATTATTCCTATTTTGATTTAAGTGCTTCTGGTTCTGAGGGAAAAGAAACGATTTCAGATTGTCTTAAGAGAGTCATTTAAAAAAAAAAAAGAGAGAGTCATTTGTGGAAGTAGGAAGCCATCTGGAAGCAAGGCAGTTCCCAGAAGCAGACACTCTCACTGGTAGACCGTGTAACCTTGCTCAGTACTTACTGCCTGGCCTCTCGCTGTGCTGGTCCATTCTCCTCTGCTTTTGCTTACAATTCCTGCCCCTTTATAACTTTCTCTTGCATGTGGAATTGAATTGTGGCTACTTGCCTACCACATTATGACCTTTTAGCTTCTGCTTTGAGAACTCGTAAATGCGAAATGACCCTAAAGTAGTTCTTGTTTTTACAGGGCTTCCCAGGTAGCTCAGTGGTAAAGAATCCACCTGCCAATGCAGGAGACAGAAGAGAAGCAGGTTTGATCCCTGGTCAGGAAGATCCCCTTGGAGTAGGAAATGGCAACCTACTCCAGTATTCATGCCTGGAGAATTCCATGGACATAGAAGCCTGGCCGACTCAGTCCATGGGGTCGCAAAGAGTCAAACACGACTGAGTACACACACACTTCCTGTTTGTATTTCTGAGAAATCCAATTGACTTGCTTTATCTTTTTGTGCTGGGATTCATCATACTGACAGTTGAGTGCCCAATCCTGGTTTAATCAGTTGCATTTAGGAAATGCAATCACAAAGTGTCAACCTTGCCATTAGAACCATTGGTTAGACATGGGCTCTAGGCTTCTCTGTTTCCTTTAGGAAAGACCTTTGAGTTTACTGATAATTATCAGAAAATCAGTGCACTATTCAAACACAGAGACAAGAGCCTCATAAGATAGAACCAGATGTTACTATGTTTTTTTTTTAATTAAAGGATAACTGCTTCACAGAATTTTGTGGTTTTCTGCCATCCATCAATAAGAATCAGCCATAGGTACACCCAAGTCCCCTCCCTCCCAAAGCTCCCTCCCTGTCCCTCCCCACCCCACCCTTAAGCCTGTCTCAGAGCCCCTGCTTGCACTCCGTGACTCACACAGCAGATTCCCAGTGGCTGGCTGTCTTATGTGTGGTATTGTAAATGTCCATGTTTCTCTCCACACAGGGCCCCTCCCCCCTCCTCCCATGTCCATAGGTCTGCTCTGTGTGTTTCTCCATTTCTTTTCTGAATGTTACTGTTTTAAAAAAAAGAAATCAAATTATTTTCCTTAATTAATTTGTAATGTTGATTTCTGGGTCTTGATTTCTCCATTTAAAAAAAAAACAAGTTAGATACTGTTTATTGCTGTTTTCATTTTGAAGATAAGATGTTGGAAGATCGATTTTCTAATTACAGTTAAAGTTTAAAGTGATAAATTTCAGTTTCATGGGATAAGGGGGATGAATGCTGACATGATACTTATTTGGCTGATGTCTATAAGACAACAATAAGCTTTTTAACCCAGGGTTCAGTTTTAAGGGTATATTGTTAAAACTAAACACTTAGTATGTATAAGAGATGAATGTTATCTTTTATATGTCTAATATAGTCTCAGATTTCCTTGCCATCATACATTTTATTCTAGGTTTTATATTCATTAATGTTTTAATGTCTCAATCTTGATTGAGGCTTGTTGTTTCTTTGTCATGGTAATAAAACACAGAGTGTGTGCTGCTGTTCGTCATACTAAGCAATTACTTGTATATACCATGGATCATACAGCATTATTGCTTGCTGTTTTTCCACTGTGGACTATCTGTAGAATTTACTTTGTGATACTCTTTTCCTATCTCCTTATGTACCATAAAGACTGCTTGTAATCACCTACTTAGTTTTCACTCTTGTGAAATTTTTACAGACTGATACATTTATATCTGATTTAATACTCACCACTTAATTTCTGGTTCTCTTCTTTGTTCCTCTATTTTTCTTTTGATTTTTCTATTTCTTTAGAATATCACCTCATTTAAATGATGAGTCAAACAGCCCATTTTGTTGTATATTCTTTGCTCATACAAATATAGTTTAAGTAATCTTCATCTTAATTCTACCTGATGATATAAACTGTCCTCATTAAATCTGTTTTTTTTTAATGATAATTTTAATGGGGAGTGAAGTGTGACAGGAATGAACATTAAGTACCTACTATTGCATCATTCTACCTTCTCAATTAATCTTCTCTTCAACCCCATTTCACAGATGACTAAACTGTGATTCAAAGTTAAGCTACTTTCCTAAAAAAGACAGTTGAGAGAACTGAGATTGTATGTATGATTCTGGAGCCCATGCTTTGCCTCTATCCTCTTGCTTAGCAACAAAAATAGTGTAGAACAATATTCAGCTCAGGCACTAAAATTATAAAAATTGATTTCCTTTCATAATTTTTTTCTGCTGTGTCTTCCCACAGCTGAAATCTGAATAATATATGCCCCTATTATGAGTGATATTTCAATGAACGAAGAAAAGATTAGACTAAAACTAATGATAACCAACCTATAGGCTACTTACCATTTGTTACCTTTCTGTTTTACTGTCTAAACTGTTCTGACCCTTTTACCAGTTCAGCCTTTGCCAGGAAATACTCTGCTATGTTCCTTTTTCTGTTTATGCTTAAAAATGTGAAATACTGAATCAACCCATTACACTTTAACAATCAAAGATAGTTTGGGGCATGAATGAGAAACTCATAGGGCCTTCTCACTTCAGAGCTGTAGGAGGAATCTTAACTGTAACAAAACAATATACCTGTAATCACTGAAATGATCTGTAGTGGATGTCCCGTGTGCTATCTTGTTTTTCAAAGAACTATCAGCTTAGCTCCCAATCAACTATATAGATGTGTCTCCCTTTATACACTAGATTCTGAAATACTGAATCATATATTTTTTTTTACTTTATAATTTCAGATGTGTTATGTAGGAAAATATGTGGTTATTTGTATCATACTCTTTTTTACCATGTTTTTAAATACATTAAGTATAATCAATAGCTTGCCTGGCACTGATATATTTTAATTATTCAATGCCAGAATTTTACCAAGAGCTCCCATAGTCTTGCTAGGGCACATACAGATTTATCTCCATCTTGAATATATGTCCACACATAAACCATCAAGCAAATAATCTAGCAGTGTAGAGTAATGTTACTTTAATCCATTTTAAGTTTATTTTTGTGGTCCAGTTTCATTCTTTCACATGTGAATATCCAGTTTTCCCTAGGTCTTCCACGGTGGCTTATATGGTAAAGAATCTGCCTGTAATGCAAGAGACCTAGGGATCTCTGGGTCGGGAAGATCCTCTGGAGAAGGGAATGGCTACCCGCTCCAGTATTCTTGCCTGGAGAACTCCATGGATAGAGGAGCCTGGTGGGCTACAGTTCTCAAAGAGTTGGACACAACTGAGAGACTAACATCTAGTTTTCCCAGCACCATTTATTGAAGAGATTATCTTTTTCCCACTGAATATTCTTGGCTCCTTTGTCAAGTATTATTGACTGTATATGCATGGGTTTATTTCAGGGCTCTCAATTCTGTTCCATTGGTCTATATGTCTGTTTTTATGCCAGTACTGTTTTGATTTCTTTTGCTCTGTAGTACAGTTTGAAACCAAGAAGTGTGATGCCTCTAGCTTTATTATTATTTTGCAGGATTGCCTTGGCTAATTAGGGTCTTCTGTGGTTCCATATGAATTTTAGGGTTTTTTTTATTTTTCTGTTTCTGTAAAGAAAAAAAAAGACATTGGAATCTCGAAAGAGACTGCATTATCTCTGGATGGCTTTGGGTATTATGGACACTTTAATAATATTCTTCCAGTCCATGAACATGGTATATCTTTCTGTTTGTTTCTTCTTCAGTTTCTTTCATCAGAATCTTATAGTTTTCAGTGTACAGACTTTGGTCTCCTTCATTGAATTTATTCCTAAGTATTTTATTATCCTCTTTGAAAGTATTATAAATGGAACTGGATTTTTTTTTTTCAGACAATTTGTTGTTAGTGTATAGAAGTGCCTTGGTTCTTGCATGTTTTTTTTTATCCTGTAACTTTACAGAATTCATTTATTAGTTTTTTGATAGAATCTTTATAATTTTCTATGTGTAATATCATGTCATCAGCAAACAGACAAATTTACTTCTTCTTTTCTAATTTGGATGCCTTTTTTTCTTTTTTTTCTTGCGTGATTGCTCTAGTAGTCTGTTGAATTGGAGTTGTGAAAATGGGCACTCTTACCCATTATTCCTGATGTTACAGAAAAAGTTTTCAATCTTTCATTATTGAGTATAATGCTATGTGTGAGTTTGTCATATATGGCCTTTTTTATGTTGAGAGATGTTTCTTCTATATCAAGTTTGTTGAAAGTCTTTATCATTAATTCTGGATACTGAATTCTGTATGTTTTTTCTGCCTCTGTTGACATCATTATTCGTATCTTTCATTTTGTTAATGTGATATATCAAATCGATTGATTTGTGTGTGTTGAATTTTCCTTTCATCCCAGGGATTAATCTCACTTGATATGATCTTTTGAAAATGCAGTTGAATTTGGTTTGCTAGTAGTTTGTTGAGATTTTTTTCCTGTATCCATCAAGGATGTTGGCTTGTAGTTTTCTTCTAATGTTCTTATCTGGTTTTCCTATCAAGGAAATGCTGACCTCATAAATTGCATTTGGAAGTGTTCTTTCCTCTTCATTTTTGCTAAGAGGGAATTAATATTAATTCTTCTTTTAATGTTTGGTAGAATTCACCAGTGAAACCATCTGATCTTGATCTGGTCTTTGTTAGGATTTGATCTGATTCAGTCAGCTTACTCATTAGTGGTCTGTTCAGATTTTCTATTTCTTTATGATTCAGTTTGGTACATCTTATGTTTCTGATAATTTATATATTTTTTCTAGTTTTTCCAATTTATTTGTGTATAATGGCAGTCTCTGGTCACCCTCTTTAAACAACACAAGAGATGACTCTACACATGGACATCACCAGATGGTCAATACTAAAGTCAGATTGATTTTAATCTTTGCAAACAAAGATAGAGAAGCTCTATACAGTCAGCAAAAACAAGACCGGGAGCTGACTGTGGCTCAGATCATGAACTCCTTATTGCCAAATTCAGACTTAAATTGAAGAAAGTAGGCAACCCACTGGCCATTCAGGTATGACCTAAATCAAATCCCTTATGATTATACAGTGGAAGTGACAAATAGATTCAAGGGATTAGATCTGATAGAGTGCCTGAAGAACTATGGATGGAAGTTTGTAACATTGTACAGGAGGCGGTGATCAAAACCATCCCCAAGAAAAATAGATGCAAGAAGGCAAAGTGGTTGTCTGCAGAGGCCTTACAAATATCTGAGAAAGGAAGAGAAGTGAAAGGCAAAGGAGAAAAGGAAAGATAAACCCATCTGAATGCAGAGTTCCAGAAAATAGCACAGAGCGATAAGAAGGCCTTCCTAAGTGAATAATGCAAAGAAAGAGAGGAAAACAATAGAATGGGAAAGATTAGAGATCTCTTCAAGAAAACTACAGATACCAAGGGAACATTTCATGCAAAGATGGGTACAATAAAGGACAGAAACATGAACCTAACAGAAGCAGAAGATATTAAGAAGAGGTGACAAGATTACACAGAACTACTGTACAAAAAAGATCTTCATGACCCAGATAACCATGATGGTGTGATCACTCACCTAGTGCCAGATATCCTGGAGTGCAAAGTCAAGTGAGCCTTAGGAAGCATCACTACAAAGCTAGTGGAGGTGATGGAATTCCAGTTGAGCTATTTCAGACCCTGAAAGAAGATGTTGTGAAAATGCTGTACTCAATATGCCAGCAAATTTTGAAAACTCAGCAGGGGCCACAGGACAGGAAAAGGTCAGTTTTCATTCTAATCCCAAAGAAAGGCAATGCCAAAGAATGTTCAAACTACTGCACAATTGCACTCATCTCACACGCTAGCAAAGTAATGCTGAAAATTCTCCAAGCTAGGCTTCAACATTATATGAACCGAGAACTTCCAGATGTTCAAGTTGGAGTTAGGAAAGGCAGGGGAACCAGAGACTGCATCATACCCCTTTTACCATCTTTTTAAATATAGTAAACAGAATGCCGACATCCTTTGGATCATAGAAAAAGCAAGAGAATTCCAGAAAAACATCTTATTTCTGCTTCATTGACTATGCTAAAGCCCTCGACTGTGTGCATCGCAACAAACTGGAAAATTCTTAAAGAGATTGGTATAGCAGACCACCTTACCTGCCTCCTGTGAAACCTGTATGCAGGTCAAGAAGCAACAGTCAGAAACGGTCATGGACAAACAGACTAATTCCAAATTGGGAAAGGAGTATGTCAAGGCTATATGCTGTCACTCTGCTTATTTAACTTATATGCAGAGTATATGGTGTGAAATGCTGGGCTGGATGAAGTAAAAGCTGGAATCAAGATTGCTGGGAAAAATATCAATAACCTCAGCTATGCAGATGACACCATCCTTATGGCAGAAAGCAAAGATGAACTACAGAACCTCTTGATGAAAGTGAAAGAGGAGAGTGAAAAAGCTGGCTTAAAACTCAACATGCAAAAATGAAGATCATGGCATCTGGTCCCATCCCTTCATGGCAATAGATGGGGAAATAATGAAAACAGTGAGAGACTTTATTTTCTTGGGGTCCAAAATCACTGCAGTTGGTGACTGGAGCCTTGAAATTAAGACACTTGTTCCCTGGAAGAAAAGCTATGACAAACCTCTGCATATTAAAAAGCAGAGACATTACTTTCCCAACATAGGTTCGTCTTGTCAAAGCTATGGTTTTTCCAGTAGTCATGTATGGATTTGAGAGTTGAACGGTAAAGAAGGCTGAGAGCTGAAGAATTGATGCTTTTGAACTGTGGTGTTGGAGAAGACTCTTGAGAATCCCTTGGACTGCAAGGAGATCCAACCAGTCAATCCTAAAGAAAATCAGTCCTGAATATTCATTGAAAGGACTGATGCTGAAGCTGCAATGCTTTGGCCTTTGTATGGGAAGAAGTGACTCATTAGAGAAGACCCTTATGTTGGGAAAGATTGAAGGCAGGAGGTGCAGGAGTTGACAGAGGGTGAGATGGTTGGATGGCATCACCAACTCCATGGACCTGAGTTTGGGTAAGCTCTGGGAAATGGTGAAGGACAGAGAAGCCTGGCATGCTGCAGTCCATGGGGTTGCAAAGACTCTGACACAACTAAGCGACTGAGCAACAGATGATAGTCTCTTGGAACCCTTTGAATTTCTGTGGTATCAGTTATAATGTCTCCTCTTTCATTTATAATTTTAAGTTCTCCTTTGTTTAGGCTAGTTAAAATTTTTTGTAAATTTTGTTTATCTTTTCAAAGAACCAACTGTTGATTTTGGTAATTTTTTTATTATTTTGTTTTTCACTGCTTTCTTTACTCCTGCTTTAATTTTTTTTAATTCCCTTCTGCTAAACTGGGAGTTAGTTTCTTCTTTTTCTAGTATCTTGAGGCATAGGGTAAGGTTTTTTATTTGATATGTTTATTTTTTTCTTTATGTATGTGGTTCTGGCTGTAAACTTACCTCTTAGAGCTGCTTTTGCTGCATCTCATAAGATTTGGTGTGTTGTGTTTTTACTTCATTTTGTCAGAAGATATATTTTTATTCATTTATAAATTTCTTTTTTGATCTGTTAGTTGTTCAGGAAAGTGTTCATTTCTATGTATTTGTGAATTTTCCACCTTTCTCCCTATTGTTGATGTAGTTTCATACCATTGTTATCAGAAAAGATACTTGATATAACTTCTGTCTTGAATTTGTTGAGACTTGCTTAGTTGCCTGACATATGATCTAACCTGGAAAGTGTTTCATGTGCACTTGAGAAGAATATGTGTTCCATTTCTATTGGGTGGAATGTTCTGTATGTGTTTATTATGGCCATTTGGGCCTCTGTGGTGACTCAGACAGTAAAGAATCTGCCTGCAATGCTGGAGACCTGGGTTTGATCCCTGGGTTGGGAAGATCCCCTAGAGGAGGGCTTGGCAACCCACTCCAGTATTCCTGCCTGGAGAAGCCCTGTGAACAAAGGATCCTTGTGGGCCATAGTCCATGACTATAGTCCGCCTCACAGAGGCGGACATAACTAAGTGACTCAGCACATGGCCATTTACTCCACAGTGTTTGTCAGCTCCACTCTCTCCTTACTTATCTGCATGGATGATCTGTCCTTTGTTAACAGTGGAGTACTAAAGTTCCCAGCTATTATTGTATTGCTGTTTATTTCTTCTTTTAGTTCTGTGATGATATGCTTTATATATTTAGGTGCTCTGATGCTGGGTACTATATATTTATAGTTGTTATATCTTTTTGATGGATTGATTCCTTTATGATAATATGATGAACTTTTTTTGTCTCTTTAGACCATTTTTAATTTCAAGTCTTAATTGTCTAGGTATAGCTATTTCTGCTTTCTTTTGGTTACCATTTTCTTGAGGGATCTTTTTCCATTCCTCATTCTCAATCTACTTGTGTCCTTCAAGATAAACTAAGTCTTTTTTAGACAGCATATTGTGGATCTCATGTGTTTTAACATTTGTTTTAGAAATTTTCCTCCACCATTCTGTCTTTTGATTGGATAATTAACCTATTTATGTTTAAGGTAATTATTGATATGTAAGGACTTTATGTTGCCATTTTGATAATTGTTTTCTAGCTGTTTTGTAAATCATTTGTTCCTATCTTGCTGTCTTTGTGGTTGGTGATTTTTTGTAGTGTTATACTTTGAATCTTTTATCATAATCTTTTGTGTATTTACTATAGATTTTTCCTTTGTGGTAACCATAAGGCTTACATAAATACAACATTCTATTTTAAACTGATAAGAACTTGAGAAACATACAGAAACTTTACACTTCCACATAGTTCCCACATAGTTTTAGATTACTGATGTTACAGTTTCCATATTTTTATATTACTTAACCACTATCAAGGTATTGTAGCTATGGTTATTTTTAATACTTTGAAAAAAAAACTTTTAAACTAGAGTTGTAAATGAATTAAATACCACCATTAAAATGTCAAAGAATCTGTTTCATAATATATTTGTCATTACTAGTGAGTTTTATACATTGACATGTTTTTAGGATATTATTAATATACTTTTGTTTAATAAACATTCTTTACAACTCAAAGAATGTTGTTTTATCATTTCTTGTTCTAGTGGCAGTAAAATCCCTCAGCTTTTGTGTTTGGGCATGTCTTTATCCTTCGTTTCTGAAGGAGAGCTTTCTGGGTATAATATTCTTGGTTGACAAGTGTTTTTCTCCCTCAGTATTGTGAATATGTCATTCCACTTTTTCCGAGCCTGCAAAGTTTCCATTGAGAAATCTGTTCTCTGTCTTGTGGGGGCTCCCTTGTATGTTAAGAGTTGCTTTTCTCTTGCTGCTTTCAGAATTCTCCATTTATTTTTGACTTCTGACAGTTTAATTATAAATTCTTGATGTAGCCCTTTTTGCATTTAACCTTTATGAGATTTGGATGTTGATTTCTCTCCCCAAGCTTGGGAAGTTTTCAGCCATCTAACCCAAGTCTTAGCCTTTACTAACCAGCTGACTTGTGGCAAGTTGCTTAACATAACTGGAACTGTTTCCTCAACTCACTAAACTCAGTTTAGTTTTGAAAATTAGAGATAAAATATGACAGTACTTTGAAAATTATTAAGCAGTCTACTTACCTGAAACCACTTGGCAATGATCAGTCAGCATTCTGAAGTGGAATTTACAATAATGTTGTTAAAAGAACGTTTTTCTTAAATTGATGTCGTGGAAATAAAAACCATGCTAGAGTACGGTTAACATGTTCATTGAGAATAGTCAGTTGATGTAGCAATGGGAATATCCCTAGTAAAGCTCATTAATGAATATACAATGCTAAAAGAATCAGGGACCTAATTTACTTATTTTGTATATTTGTATTTTAATGTGTGGGCTTATTATTTAGAAAGGTTTCCTTTCACTCTTATGAATGTCTTAATATTGCTATCTGAAGAAAGATGTGATTATTATTTGCCAGATAAGTTTATTTGATATAAGAATTTAAATCATATTTGGCCAGTCAAGAACCATAATTGTCTAGTATATTTGACTTAATAGTTTACTTAATGTATTTAATTTATATAATGACAACTTATTTTGCCCCCCTGTATCTTGGCTAAGTTTCAGTTTCTAAAAACCTATGTGCAACTCCTTACTAAACTCCTTGAATAAATTATGAAGTAAATGACCATTGTACTTCATAGCTTCCAACACATATAGTCCTTACCAAGTAGTGGAAATTGTGATGTGACTTTAAACAATATGTTCTTATGTTTTGGTTTTCATCAAAGACATTTTTCTAGTGGTTGGAATATTTTCATATTAATCAGTACAGTCTGCATGCTTCCTCTTTCTTCTGTTTTCTGTCATTTATGGTACAGCTAGGACATTGCCGCTCATTAGGATAAGAAATTCATAAAAATTGCCAAGAGCAGATTTATTAAGTTAATATAATGATTCTCAACTAGCTGTATATTGGAACCACCTGGGAATTATTTAAACATACCCATGCTTGCGTCTTAGGTCCCACTCCTATGTAGAATCATAGGGAACAGGCATCATATTTTATTAAGCCCCCAATGAGTATAATGTGCACTTAGGACTGAGAACCACTGGTTTAAATAACTTAACGTACATGGAGAGTGAGACCAGTTGTGATTTAGTTAAATCTTGTTTTAAAAATCAACAGAGAATTGGTGTTTTAATGATGAAAATTATGTAACTAAAAGTTAAATATATGGTAAGTATTACTCTTATCAGCCTTTTATTTTGTTGTATAATAAAAAGTTCGTATTCTGAAAAGCAAAGTGTAGTTATCATATCTGAACTTAAAGAAAGGAGACCCTTAAGTAACAGAGCTTTTGCGTTCTTGAGAATTCATGGAATAGAAAAAGATAAGCCTACCTATGAACTCTAGACCCAAGAGTTCTGTTAAGGGTTAGTCACATGTTCATGAGGTGGCAGAATGAAAATAACATAGCAGCATGGTTCAGTGCACAGGCTTGGAGTTTGGTGGATCTGAGCTTGAGTCTTGCCTTTGTTCTTTACTATCTTTATGACCTTGGGCACATTACTCAACTTGTCTGAAGTGGGGGTAAAACAGTAATACCTACTCATGGAATTAAATGAGATCATGCATTTATATCATTTAATATATTTACTGGCACATAGAAGTGCTCCATAAATGATAACAGGGTTGCTTATTACTAGACACAGTCCAGACTTTGGTTTGCCGCATACTGGCTGGGCAAACTACTTAACCTCTCTGAACCTCAGTTAACATAAAGTGGAGTTAATATCTACCTCATAGTACTGCTGTGAATATAAGAAGTAACTGATTGTAGATTAGAATGAGTTTTGAAATCAAGTTTTCCTTCTTGTCACCTGCTTATTTTGATACTAGTCTTTTTTAAAAAATGTTTGTTTGTAAACTTTAGCACTTGAGTTGAATGTCTAATCATCTTCAGAGGTCTTCCTGAAAGGGCATTCTAAGAATAACTTTATTTAAATCTTCCATAATACTTACTTTCCATTTCCTTTTTTTTTTCCCATTAATCTTTCAGCTCTTAGATGACAATAAATTGTGAAGTCAGAGGCTTGTAACTTTAACCTCTTAGCATAATTCTTCCAAGTGGTGAATAAGATCCTAATCAATAAGTCAAGAACTGTTTAAACCTACTATGTATCTAGTGCCATGTAACATCAGAGGGTCCGTATGCTGTGACCCCCGCCCTTTAATCTAGTTGAGCTCATTTCCTCAAGTAGCTTGGCCTCAATGGTTGCTTTTGCTTTTTCTTCTCTTCTTTTTTGATCCTTAATCTCTGATTACTTTATAGAATCTCTTAAAGAACCTTCTGGTTCTACTGATATCTTTTATTTACCAAGCCTGTTGATATTTCATTCTCTGACATTAAAAAAACCTCATTTAAAAATGTTTAAATAATCAGCTACCTTTATTTTTTTTTTCTTTTTTTCTTTTTTTTTAATTTTTTCAGTGGGTTTTGTCATACATTGACATGAATCAGCAATAGATTTACACGTATTCCCCATCCCGATCCCCCTTCCCACCTCCCTCTCCACCCGATTCCTCTGGGTCTTCCCAGTGCACCAGGCCCGAGCACTTGTCTTATGCATCCCACCTGGGCTGGTGACCTGTTTCACCATAGATAATATACATGCTGTTCTTTGGCAACATCCCACCCTCACCTTCTCCCACAGAGTTCAAAAGTCTGTTCTGTACTTCTGTGTCTCTTTTTCTGTTTTGCATATAGGGTTGTCGTTACCATCTTTCTAAATTCCATATATATGTGTTAGTATGCTGTAATGTTCTTTATCTTTCTGGCTTACTTCACTCTGTCTAATGGGCTCCAGTTTCATTCATCTCATTAGAACTGGTTCAAATGAATTCTTTTTAATGGCTGAGTAATATTCCGTGGTGTATATGTACCACAGCTTCCTTATCCATTCATCTGCTGATGGGCACCTAGGTTGCTTCCATGTCCTGGCTATTATAAACAGTGCTGCGATGAACATTGGGGTGCATGTGTCTCTTTCAGATCTGGTTTCCTCAGTGTGTATGCCCAGAAGTGGGATTGCTGGGTCATATGGCAGTTCTATTTCCAGTTTTTTAAGAAATCTCCACACTGTTCTCCATAGCGGCTGTACTAGTTTGCATATCAACTACCTTTAGACTTTTCCTTTGTCCCCTTCATACCTGAAATTTGGTTCAGTTTCTTCTAAAAGTTTTATTAAATAACTTCTTAAAAAATAGCATGATCTTTTTAGCTCTGTAGGCATCTCTGATTTTTTTTTTCTTCCTTGTTCATCATAGTATTTTTTTGTGAAAAACCAGTATGAGAGACATTTTATTTTGCAAGATCTGATTCACATTCAGCAAATGATTCAGCAGATTACTTAAGCTGTATTTTGATTTATCTGCTTGTCAAATAAAGATAATACTTGGCCACCTACTTACAAGAAAGGGATGTTGCGAAGATTAGACTTAGAATGTTCTGAATTCATTTACTCAAATGCTATTAAACTATCTCATTTTTATTTTCACACTATATACATACTGCTTTTTTAAGTCTATTATTTTTATAATAGTGAAATAATGATTTTTACTTTTCTCTTTTCCCTCACTACTAAGATATCAAATGGTTCTTTAGTCTCCATGAACTGTAGCCTGCCAGGCTCCTCTGTCCATGGAATTCTCCAAGCCAGAATACTGGAGTGGGTAGCTGTTCCCTTCGCCAGGAGATCTTCCCAACCCAGGGACTGAACCCAGGTCTCCGCAATTGCAGGCGAATTCTTTACCCACTGAGCCACCAGAGAAGCCCAAAGATATCAAATGGTTCTTTAGTATACAAATGGTTTTCTTTATTATTAGCTTCCATAAATTGATGTTTCTGTTTAAAAGGCAGTCTTATCAGGGGCCTAGAAACTGAATTCTGGAACCAGGTTAGTTGGGTTTGAGTCATGGCTTGTCATTTACTGAGTAATCTTGGGCAAGTAACTTCTCTGTGCCTCAGTTTACTGATCTATAAAATGTAGTTAATATTAATATCTTACAGACTTCTGAGGAATAAATAAGTCACATAGTTCTTAGGGCATTGCCTGGCAGTCAAGGAAGATATTAGCTATCACTATAATAGGCAAAATAATAAGATGTGCTTAAATTTTTAATATTTAAATCCTAGAATTTTTGGTAGTATTTTGGCTCTTTCTGAAACATGACAGCCCTTCCTCTAGCAAACTGAACTCCATTTTAAATGCAAATTGGACAGTTAGGTATTCCTGTGACTCCTCCTGCCCCTCAAATGATTTTCCTACACTGCAGCCTGATGGGTTTTTTTTTTTAATAATTTTTATTATAAAAATATTATGCTTATTGTAGAAATTGACATAATACTGCACAGCAGAAGATGACCCTGTCCCTTCCCCATTTCTACTTCCTAGGAGGAGTAGTCCTTTTCCATATTTTTATTTGATCATATCTTTTATAACTTAAGGTTATGAGTTTATAACCGTCTTCACAAGTTTTCTATTAGCCTTAGGATAAAGTCCAAACTTCCTTACATAGTAGTCTGTGAAGTCTTCCTAGCCCTGCTCACTTTCTCACAGTCTCTTGTTAATTCCTATTAGATCTCAGGTAAAAAGTCACTTCCTCGGGGAATTCCTTTCCTGACCTCCTAACTGACCTCTTGGCATAATGTCCCCCCAGCCCCTTGTACTATCCCCTACTGTGGTCATTCTCCACTGAGGCAGTGCTGCTCTCTGGGGGGACAGGCTAGGAACTAAGGGGCTCCATCACTTAGCAGGTGGAGCTGAGGAGTGCTTATGTTAATCTTTAAGAATTGTCTAGAGCCTTGAATGACTTTTGAATGTTCCATCAGGGAATCACATAGGTGAAAAAAATCTGTTAGAGCTGTCAGAGCCTAAAGCCTAACTTAGCTTCACATTTGCACATGGAATTTTTTGCAGGATTTTAATTAAATGTTGAGTTTTCCAGGAATAAAACTACTGCATTATTTGAAGGAAGATTACACCAAGAATCGGGACTCTACCAAAGAATTGGTCACCATTTTGGGAAATCATGTCACTGATGGCAACATTTATCACATTCATAGTGCTTCTCCATATTAGGTAGAAACATCTGACTGCTCAGTAAATATTTGTTTGAATTTAATTGAAATTAGAAGAGAAAAATGTGGGAGAAAAGGACTTATTTCTTCCTATCAGAATGTATTTTCTTTCCTCTCTTTTCCTGTTGTACTTCATTCATATACTTCATTCATAGACAATACATCTGACTCTGTCTCTGAATGAGAACTTAGGCCAAGAACAGTATTTTACTTACTTTGAATCTCTAATGCTCACTGAGTACATGGTAGTTGCTCAGATTAATTGAATTAATGGACAAGAGTAGTATTTTAGTAATTAACAACAATAATATTTATTCAGCAAATACTTAATAAATTACTATAGTGATTCAAAAAGGGCAAAAAGATAGTCACTGCTCTCAAGGAATACATGATGTGTTACTAAGACTGACCTGGAAATAATTCTAATATGGCTGTTTGTAAAATGGAAATAGCCACAAACTATAGATCTGTGATGAAAAAAAAAAAAAAGTACTGAAGTCTTGTGGAGAGGCCCTACAAAAATGTTACAGAAAATAAATAGTATCCAGTATCATTACCAAGGAAGACTCTCAGTAAATACTTGTAAACTGAGTAAATGAGCATATCTCTGATGAGTGAGATGGAGTTTGCCAAATGGTCAGATGTAAAGCGGGCATTCCAGGGCTTCCCTGGTAGCTCAGTGGTAAAAACAAAAATCGGCTGGCCAGTGCAGGAAGCACAGGTTTGATCCCTGGTCCGGGAAGATCCCACATGCCGTGGGGCAGCAAAGCCGGTGCGCCTTGACTCGCGCCTGCGCTCTAGAGCCCAGAAACGGCAACTGCTGAGCCCAGCAAAGTGCTGAAGAGCCTGTCCTCCCCAGCGAGAGAAGCCACCACAATGAGGAGCCCATGGGCTGCGACCAGAGAGTAGCCCCTGCTCCCCACAACTAGAGACGAGCCCATGGAGCCATGCAGACCCAGCATAGCCAAAAATAAATAAATAAAATTATTAAAAGTAGGGCATTCCAGAGAGGCAATCTCTGTTCAGAGACTTAGAGGTATGAGAGGCACAGTTGGTATTGCTGGAGCATAAAAGTTGGATGTTGAATTGTAAGAGAGAAAGCTGTCCTTGGAGGTGATTGGCCAGATCATGAAGGGCCTCTTCCATGTAAAAGAAGTTAGATTTTATGTTGCAGGCAGCAGAAAATCATTGGTGTAACAAACAAAACTACTAAATTTCAAACCATACTGTATGCCAGGCAAGTACCTATAATCCTATTACAGAGTCAGTATATTCTCATTTTATAGTTGGGAAACTGAGTCTCACAGATTAATTTATCCTACCCAGGTTTTCACAGCTACTCAGTGAAAGAATTAGGGTTTAAATTTAGGTTGGTTGAGTCCAGACCTCCTGTCTGCTTTTTAAACTAGATTTTACAACCCCTATAGCAGGGGGAAAAATATATATATATTTTTACTTTTCAACTAGTCTGACTTCCTTACCTCCCATCAACTCTAGTAAATTCAAGTTTTTAATGTAAGTTCAAGTTCTTAACAGTTTAGGACTGAAGTAAGTTTTAGTCTTCTGAAGACTACAGTTATCTTAACAGTTACTTACTTTTTGGAAACTTTTTATTCTGGTACCATCTTCTATGTAGATAATTCAAATAACTGTCTTGATTTTTATTGAAATGCCATTTGTGGGAGAGGGGGGGACTCACCATTGACTGTCATGGACCAATCAGCATGATTTCTGTTCTATTAAAAGAGAAAAGTTTGAAGTACTAATTCCATTTCTGAAACATTTCTGAGTCTTCAATATGTAAAAAGAATAGTAATTATTTTAAGAAAATTTAATATTAATCTTGATGTTCTATTTAATTTATATAGATGTAGTTCACTGCTTAAGTAAATTATTTCTACATCATAATCCTGGTGTGCACATTTAGCTTGAAATACTTCAGATGTTATCAAAATAACCCTGAGATATCTCTGGTTACCTTAAGGTATGATTCTCCTAATTTTAATGACTGTTACTGTAGTAAGTCCTGGAGATAGAGATGGCAGTGGTTGCACAACAGTGAAAATGTACATAATGCCACTAAACTGTACACTTTAAATGGTTAAAATGCTGAATTTTGTATTATGTATATTTTGTTATTGTTGCTGTTGAGTCACTCAGTCGTGTCTCTCTGCCACCCCATGGACTGCAGCGTGCCATGATTCCCTGCCCTTCACTATCTCCCAGGGTTTGCTCAAACTCATGTCCATTGAGTTGATGATGCCACCCAACCATCTCATTCTGTCACCCTCTTCTCCTCCTGCCCTCTTTCCCAGCATCAGGGTCTTCTCCAGTGAGTCAGCTCTTAGCATCAGGTGGCCAAAGTATTGGCCATTCAGCTTCAGCATCAGTCCTTCCACTGAATATTCAGGACTGATTTCCTTTAGGATGGACTGGTTGGATCTCCTTGCAGTCCAGGGGACTCTCAAGAATCTTCTCCTGTACCACAATTCAAAAGCATCAGTTCTTCAGTGCTCAGCCTTCTTTATGGCTCACCTCTCACATCTCTATATGACTACCGAAAAAAACCACGTGTGCTGAGTTGTTTCAGTCCTGTCTGACTCTTTGCGACCCTGTGGACTGTAGCCAGCCAGGCTCCTCTGTCCTTGGGGTTTGCCAGACAGAAATACTGGAGTGGGTTGCTATTCCCTTCTCTAGAGGATCTTCCCGACCCAGTGATCGAACCCATGTCTCTTAATGTCTCCTGCATTGACAAGTGGATTCTTTACCACTAACAACACATGGGAAGCCATAGCTTTCACTCTATGGACCTTTGTCGGCAGAGTGGTGTCTCTGCTTTTTAATATGCTGTCTAGGTTGGTCATACCTTTTCTTCCAAAGAGCAAGAGTCTTAACTTCATGGCTGCAGTCACCATCTACAGCCCAAGAAAATAGTCTCACTGTTTCCATTTTTTCCCCATCTGCTTGCCATGAGTGATGGGACAGGATGCCATAATCTTTGTTTTTGAATGATGAGTTTTAAGCCAGATTTTTCACTCTCCTCTTTCACCTTTCATCAAGAGACTCTTTAGTTTCTCTTCACTTTCTGCCATAATGGTGGTGGTGTCTACATATCAGATTATTGATATTTTTCCTAGCATTCTTGATTCCAGCTTGTGCTTCATTCAGCCTGGCATTTCTCATGATGTACTCTGCATATAAGTTAAATAAGCAGAGTGACAGCATATAGCCTTGATGTACTCCTTTCCCAATTTTGAACCAGTCCATTGTTGCATGTCCAGTTCTAATTATTGCTTCTTAACTTGCATACAGGCTTCACAGGAGGCAGGTAAGGTGGTCTGATATTTCTGTCTCTTTAAGAATTTCCCACAGTTTGTTGTGATCCATACAGTCAAAGGCTTTAGTGTAGTTAATGAAGAAGAAGTCAGTGTTTTTCTGGAATTCCTTTGCTTTTTCCATGATCCAGTGGATGTTGGCAATTTGATCTCTGGTTCCTCTGTCTTTTCTAAATCCAGGTTGTACATCTGGAAGTTTTCAGTTCACATAATGTTGAAACCTAGCTTGAAGGATATTAAACTTTACCTTGTTAGCATCTAACTTGAACGCAATTGTGCAGGAGTTTGGACACTCTTTGGCATGGCTTTTCTTTGAAAACTGACCTTTTCCAGTCCTATGGCCACTACTGAGTTTTCAAATTTGCAGACATATTGAGTGCAGCACTTTAACAGCATCATATTTTAGGATTTGAAATAGTTCAGCTGGAATTCTACCACCTCCATTAGCTTTGTTCTTAGCAATGCTTTCTAAGGTGCACTTGACTTCAACACTCCAGAATGTCTGGCTCTAAGTGAGTGACCATACCATATGGTTATCCATATAACCATGGATATGGTTCGTGTATTTTTATATAGTTGTTTTGTGTTCTTGCCCACCTTTTCTTAATCTCTTCTGCTTCTGTTAGGTTCTTCTGTTAGGTTCTTCTGTTTCTGTCCTTTATTGTGTCCATCTTTGCATGAAATGTTCCCTTGGTATCTCCCAAGTTTCTTGAAAAGATCTCTGTCTTCCCCATTCTGTTGTTTTCCTCTATTTCTTTGCATTGTTTACTTAAGAAGGCTTTCTTATCTCCCCTTGCCATTCTCTGGAACTCTACATTCAGTTGGGTATACCTTTCCCTTTCTCCTTTGCTTTTCTCTTTTCTTCTTTTTTCAACCATTTGTAAGGCTTCCTCAGACAACCACTTTGCCTTCTTGCATTTCTCTTTCTTTGGGATGGTTTTGATCACCACCTCCTGTACAGTGTTAGGAACCTGCATCCATAGTTCTTCAGACACTGTCTACCAGATCTCATCCCTTGAATCTATTCATCACCTCCACTGTATTTTCATAAGGGATATGTTCAGGTCATACCTGAATGGCCTCGTGGTTTTCCCTACTTTCTTCACTTTAAGCCTGAATTTTGCAATAAGGAGTTCATGATCCGAGCCACAGTCAGCTCCTGGTCTTGGTTTTTGCTGACTGTTTGGAGTTTCTCCATCTTCAGCTGCAAAGAATATAATCAATCTGGTTTCAGTATTGACCATCTGGTGATGTCCACGTGTAGTGTCTTCTCTTGTGTTGTTGGAAGAGGGTGTTTGCAATGACCAGTGTGTCCTCTTGGCAAAACTCTGTTAGCCTTTGCCTTGCTTCATATTGTATTCCAAGGCCAAACTTGCCTGTCTCCAGGTATCTCTTGACTTCCTACTTTTGCACTCCAATCCCCTATAATGAAAAGGACCTCTTTTTTTGGTGTTAGTTCTGGAAGGTCTTGTAGGTCTTCATAGAACCGTTCAACTTCATCTTCTTTAGCATTAGTGGTTGGGGCATGGACTTGGATTACTGTGATATTGAATGGTTTGCCTTGGAAAAAAACAGAGATCATTCTGTCATTTTTGAGATTGCATCCAAGTACTGCATTTCAGACTGTTTTGTGGACCATGAGGGCTACCCCATTTCTTCTAAGGGATTCTTGCCCACAGTAGTAGACATAATGGTCATCTGAATTAAATTCACCCATTCTGGTCCATTTTAGTTCACTGATTTGTAAAATGTTAATGTTCACTCTTGCCATCTCCTGCTTGACCACATCCAATTTACCTTGATTCATGGACCCAACATTCCAGGTTCCTATGCAATATGATTCTTTACAGCATCAGACTTTCATCAGACTTTATAGCATCAGACTTTACTTTCACCACCAGACACATGTACAACTGAGCATTGTTTCCACTTTGGCCCAGCCGCTTCATTCTTTCTGAAGCTATTTCTCCACTCTTCCCCAGTAGCATATTGGACACCTACCGGCCTGGGGGACCGATCTGGTACCATATCTTTTTTGCCTTTTCATACTGTTCATGGAGTTCTTAAGGCAAGAATCCTGGAGCAGTTTGCCATTCCCTTCTCCAGTGGACCATGTTTTGTCAGAACTCTCCACCAATGTGCATCTATTAAAAAATGAAAACTTAAATCTGTATGTAGTGGCCTGGAATGATGGCCATTCAATATTATGTGTTTAAAAGTTGTAGAGTTATTTAATAATAGAGTGTAGTATGTGGCATGATTCTAAAATACAAACCAGAAATATATATATGTTTGAGAATAGAGAAAGGTGTAGATGGATTCGTATCAAACTGGTAAAGCTGATTCTGTTAGGGTGATAAGTTTAGTGATGGACTTAAATTAACTTTTTGTACAACCATGTTGTTTGATATGTTGTAACATTGTTTTTGTAATTTTTTTTTTGAAATTTCTGAAGTAAAAAGGCCAGGAGGGAAGGGGGAGTTGTCTTTAATGATAGAAATTATAATAGGGATCACAGTGTGAGTTGCTGACCGAGAATGGTACAAGAGAAACCTTGGTGCTAGTAGTGATCTTTATCTTGATGCAGATGTTGGTTACTGTGAATATAGGTGTATTCTTTTTATAAATAGCCATCTAGTTTGTATGCTTATGATTTGTACAGGATATTGTGCATATCAATTAAACAATTTATCAAATAAATTTCTTAAAATTATGGCACAGAAATATAATGGAATACTTTGTTTTTAAAAATACTTTAAATAGTTAATGATACATGGAATTGGCCCAGAAACAACAGTCTCATCATTATAAAATACATAAACACACAGAATGGAGACTCCAATAAAAACATGACAATATTATTAATAGATATTATGTCCAGATACCACTTTTTTTGTTTGGGGGTTGGGGGCTGGGTTATTGAAGTTGGTAGAATTTGGTAAAGAAAACCGGAGAACAGGATATTAAGCAGAAAATAAGAGTGAAGGAGAGAGGGAACAATTTTTTTACAAATATAAGAAAGAAAAACAATACTAACTAGAGAGATACTGTAAGGTCAGGTAATTTTTTTTTAACCCCAGCTAGGAAGAGACTCCTACTAGGAAGGGACTAATTTCAGATTTCAAGTATAATAGTAGATAGTTATGAAAAAGACTCTCCTTCAGCAAATTCATGCTGAATTACAAATAATTCATGCTGGATACTTAAGTTTTGTTTCTGTTTAAGCACTTAAAGAAACTGTCATTGATAGGATAGTTTCCATTGATTATAGTAGATGCAGCTCATAGTAGTTTAAGAAACCTGTACTCTTCTCCCAGTTTTAACTAATTAACTATTGTAATTTCCTCTGATCTTTTTGCTCTACAGTTACCACCCCGGGGGGGCAAATATCTCCTCCAGCCAGTGATAATAAAATAAGAAAATGTATGTGAAAACACATTAATAAAATTAAACACTACCCAGTTGTAAAGTTACATTCTTTTTCTTGTTTTTTCTTCAGCCCAAAGTCATTAGTTGTGAATGTGGTTACTTCAGGTGGAGTTTAACTTAAAGAGTTCAAAAGTTGAAGTTTATGAAAGAATGCCTTTTTTTCAGTCGTTTTGCAAATATAAATGCAACATGTAGTGTTTATTCAAGTGTGAGTTGTGATGCAATCCATCTTTAATATTTTAGACTAAATATTAGTATTTAGTACTTTATATATGAAATTTAAATATAAACATTTGTTATTTCTCCTAAGTATTGTTGAGCCGTCAGGGGAATTATCAGGCTTTTTTCCCTATTAACAGTCATTCTTAATTATTAACCATGTTAATTTAAAATGATTAAAATCCCAAAACAGATCTCCAGGTGTCTCGCAGGGGTTTTGCTTTTTTTAGATTAGCCCTTAAATCAGTAATAATCTGGGTGGAACTAGAGTTGGGTTAGGTTGGAGAAAACTGCGTGGCACTAGGACCCAGGGGGCTCCCGTGAGCGGATCTAGGGGCCAGATTGCAAATTCGCGGTGACTCAGTCTGGTCGGCTCCTTGCGCTCAGCGGCCGCGGCGGCAGCAGCAGACGTTGGCGGCCGAGCTGCTAGGATCAGTTCCCCGGGTTTTACCGTCCGAGACTTCCTTCGGGGCGCCCCAGGCAGGTCCGAGGCGTCCGGGGAGCTCAAGGGTCGTTGTGGCGGGGAGGAGGGGGGTGCTCGGCGCGGGAAGCCCTCGGGCCTGTGCACGGGGAGTAACATTTGCTCCGTCTCTTCCTGTGTCTGGCTTTATTTGCAGCAAACCAAGATGGAGTATGAGTGGAAACCTGACGAGCAAGGACTTCAGCAAATCCTGCAGCTGCTGAAGGAGTCCCAGTCCCCCGACACCACCATCCAGAGAACCGTGCAACAAGTATCCTTTGCGAGGCCTCGCCGCCGCCCGCGCCGCTCTGCCTGCGCCGGGCCCGCTCTCGGCAGCCGGGAGACTCCCGCCGCCCCTCCCCCTCCCCGCTCCCGGATCCCTCCGCCCTCCGCGCGCCCGCCCGCGAGCAAGGCCCTCCCGCCGCCGCCGCCCCTGCCCGGCGCCTCGCGCACGCGGCCCTCGTGCCCCGAGTCCCGGCCGCCGCCTGGCCCGGCGGCTTCCGGCCACGAGAGGCCGGGGGCGTCCGGCCGCGGCCCGCGATCGCGACATGTGCGCCTGTCGGGCGCCACGTCCGTCCTCGCGGCGGGCCGCTCGAGAGGGCGGAGCGGCTGGGTGCCGGCGCGGACCCCCGGCGAGCCGACCCACACAATGCGCCCGGCGCGGAGAGGGCGGCGGGCGAAGCGAGGGGCCGGGCGGGCGCGCTGCGTGCGCGGCCGCGCTAGCCGGCCTGAGTGGGGTGGAGCCGGCGCGGGGTTTGAACTCCCCGGGTGTGGGGCCTGGGGTTTCTTCCAGGCCCTGGTCCTGAAGAGCCGGAGACCTAGGAATGAGGGCTCCCAGGACTCACCTCGGGGCTGCTCAGGCTAACACCTGTTGCGAGCTCCCTGCCTCCCAAGTGAGAAATCTTTGGCTCGAGACGGTCTGCTCAGTTACCCAAGTGTTGACCGAGTTTGCTGGTGTAGCGGTCCTGTTGCTACGGCTTTACAGGCAGAAAGGCTTAACCGAAGAACCAGAGCCTCTGCTGTGATGTGCTCTCTGCAGTGCCCTAAACTGCGGTCAAATGGAGAGCTCTTCCTGCGTCTAATAAAGGAAACAAATTGACCCGATCATAAAGTAACTTTTATTTTAAGATGAAGTTAATTGTTTAAAAACATCAGCCTGTGTGCAAAAAATGCCTCTTAATTTTTATTGTTAATAAACAGGGGAGATTGGTTAGTATGGAATTTGGTAAGCTCTTTTGGTGTAGTTTGGACTTAAATTTAAAATACTATAAACGGGGTTAAATCGAATTACTTGAGAAGCTCTGGTAAATAAAATTTCTCAAAGTGCTGCATTGCTGTAACTTAAAACCTCGAATAGGCAAGTAAGTAGCCTTTTGGTTAATTAATACTGATTATTTTAAAACGGAGGTGTTAATGATTTAGGTCTGCTTGGTTTGGTGGTGTTTTTTTTTTTTTTTCCTTAAGCCATTTTGCTAGATACTGCTAGTACTTAGGGAGTAGTTGGTTTGGGGTGATTAGAGCTTGTATTTGAAACATTGCTGTTACTCAGTTTTAATTTGTGTTGTCATAGCTTTAGAAATGATAGAGGTTGATTTTTGATGAATTATAGGTGTGTGTTTGATAGCCAAGTCCCAAACCACATTGTAATTTATTCTGTAGCATTGTATATCATAATTTCTTGTTTTAGTGCGTTATTTATTAAGTACTCTTCGTATGTTCAGTACTGTGCGTGGGCTAAGAATCGAATTTACAGTTCATCCTGTATGCCTGGAGCATAGTATGCTGTCTGAATAAGGAACGCTTTAAATTTCAGTAGATAAAGGTTAATAGTATTTTAAAAATACACACTGCTCTATATTTTCAAAGTGCCTAATGATGACCTTGTTCTTTGTTTCCTTAGGAAAGAATGTAATTACTGTTTTTGCATAGACTTGAGCACTTTAGAAAGACCGTTATAATATTATGGATAGATAGCTCAAGTTCTAAGGAAGTAAACCTTATTAGGAAGTATTTATGAAAAATTATTAATGTATCAGCATACTGTTAATCTTGGCTGTTCACTAGAAAAAGAAGTCACTAGGGTTTTTTGGTCAAAGAAAGTACACCTTCTAGAGAAATGTATTTTGATAGTTAATCTATGTTCCGGCCCCTGAACACTGAGAATATTCTAGTGTATGATAAATAGCTGATATGGTGTGCCTGGACTTTGTATAGTGGATTTAATTTAAAGATTTAGGTCTACTGAGAAAATTCTAATAAAACCCAATTAGAGGTGTTATTAAAAAGTGTATTAGGGTTTAAAAGGGCATGAAGAAAGACATAGTAGAGCATTATGTCATTGTTGCCTGCCGGCAGGATGAAAACCTGCACGTGTGTGTCACTGGTAATGGTAGATCTTGGGGGGGTGGGGGAGTCGGGGGGAGGGGATAATTGTAGAACTATTGCAGTGCAGTAATTTCATAATAGTGACTTTATATAATAAGACTTGATATGTAGACTTGTACATAAATAGCATTTTATCTAAATTTCTTGAGTTCTGAAGAAAAAATAGTCTAATAACAGTGTTTAAGGTAAAAGGCGATTTTTATAAAGTTAATTTCCATAAGTGATCTCTGAAAGACTTGTTTTTGTTCATTTGGAATGCTTTTCATTTTTGTCATTATTTTATACTTTAATACCTTTCTGATTAGGATTTTTTTTTTTAAGTTCAAATAAGTCAAACAAATTGTTGTGAAATTTTTTTCATACAATGTACACCTGTACTGAAGGTGGAAGTTGACTTATTTGTATTGAAAATAATTGATGTAAAATAGTTTAATATTTTAGCTATATACGAGGTTTAACACAGCCATTGGTGTGTTCTTGGAATAGTATATGATGGTTTTGGTAAGATAACTTTATTCTTACCGAAAAAAAAAATGCAGGCCTAAAAATTACAAAAGAGATTCTTGATTTTACATTAAAAATATTGAATTCCTTCTTTAGAAGTTTCCTTAACTACTGTTTGTTCTAGAAACTGGAACAACTCAATCAATATCCAGACTTTAACAACTACCTGATTTTTGTTCTTACAAAATTAAAATCTGAAGGTAAGTAGGGTTTGTGTTGAAAGCTACTTAAAAGTTTTTTACGCTTTTTTTAAATAAGTCTTTGACCTGTACTAAGATATATGAAGAATTACTCATTTCAAAGGATTTCATTTTGTGGGAATCACTTGCTTTAAAGATGTGGAATGAAAGTGTTACTACTATTCAAAGCATTTGGATGCTTGATGAGCAGTCAGTTGTTAGCTGAGTGTTTTTGTAATAAATTCCTCATTCTTTGCAAATGAAAAGGCGTTTTGCTTCAGTCCTTGTACATGAATGTCAAAGAGAGATTGATTTCTTTTATACACAGATTGAATGTAGGATTTACGAAAAACTTACTATATATGTGATCATATTTGTATGATTGAAAGTTGATTTAACCAAAATGAAGTCATTTATAATCCCATCACCAGGTAATTGTTAATCCCTTAATTCTGTACTTCAGTTATATGGCCATGTACTATTTTAATTGTTAACAAAAAGTAGAATCATTCTATTCATAGACTCTTGTAACTTTTTAAAACCTTCTAACAGTATACATGAAACCTTTTCATTAACTATTCTGCAACCATTTTAAATTACTTCTATAACAAAGCTTGAAAACTAATTTGATTTTTAAATGACATGGTCATTTGATTGTTTCCTATACATGTAATGTGTCTCTCTCGACTTTCTTTATTACACGAATATTTATGGAGCACCACTCTTTGCCAGGCAGTTTGCTGGCTCAAGAGCAATAAAAGTGAACAGAATAATAAGAATTTCTGTCCTCATGGAGCTTACATTGTAGTGAGAGGTGTTCTTAGAGTTGAGTATTCCCTCCCTGGAATGTTGTCAGACACTCAGAATGCACTCAGGTATTTTTTGAGCAACTGATTGGCTTCTAAATGAAAGCACTATACTTAGCCTTTCAGAAGTCATGGTGCTTCATTAGTGCTTCTATAGTTACTAAAAGACTACACTTGGAGTTGGGAAATGTCTTAAACTCTTGACACTCATTTCATCTCTTTTTTCATCTACAAAATGCTTGTGTTAGACTACCAGACCATATGTAGGGTTTCAACTGTAAGCACTAGCGAGCAGGTTAATGACCTTAAAATCTCGCTAATCTTGTATTTATTTAGATTTTAATATTTCATGCCAGTGTATAGTGATTTATTTTGAATTATTTTAAAATTTTCTGGTTAATTTTAGGAATTTTGTGATTGAAGCATGTAAGAGAAACTTTAGAAATTTCAAAATTTAAATTGCAAAAACTAAAAAGTCCTTTGGCATATCTTTAAATTCAGCAGTTAATATTCTTAGTTTGATAAATACACATTAACGTGATGTGTTATTTCTTAATATAGAAATTTTATTTTTCCCACATAGTAGTTGTAATCAGATAATGCTCTTAAGAACTGTATATTTAATAAATGAATTTTTCTAAACATACTGTTTTACTTGAAAATTTTATTTTCACCAAGCCATCTATTCTCTGTCCTTAAATTCCGAATGTTAAGATTGTTATAATGTTATACTCTTTCTTAAAACTTTCTTGGGATATGAGGATACATCAGAAGTATTTTTAAAAGCAAACAAATGACAAACTTATAATTCAGATAGCAGCAAGAGAGGTTGGTGTGTAACTGTCTCCCAGAAGACCTATGAATTATAAAACCATGAAAAGTTGGAAAAGGTTTTATGTAATATTTGCTATTTCTTCCTGTGTTTATTCATTTATTTGGGACACAAGGTTGCTATATCTAGTTTTCTGTTTTAAAAAATTAGCATTATGACCAGCCATATTAAAGAAAGAGCACAAGTAAAGTCTTTAAATCAACATGCTTATTTATTTAGGAACCTTTTTGCCATTCCTGCAGTAAAATTTTAGATATGGAGAGACCTCAGAGGTCAGCTCCTCTCTTTCCCTCACTCTGCAAATGAGAATTGAGACCTAGTAAGGGAGTCTTTAAGAAACAGGACATAGTTAATTTTAACTCTTTTCACCTTGTGATTTTTTAAAAACTCTCCATCTTGTAATCATAGTTGTAAAAATGGTATAGTGTGTTCGTTGTAAGCAAATACACGTGCCATTTAAAATAAAATTATACAACTGAATTATTGATGGCTAACAAGACCAAAACATGTATTGCTCGAAGAAGTTAAATATCTGGCTGTTCTTTTATTTTATTGAAGTTTTAAACTTTGAAGAGAATTTAGAATTGCTTTTTTTCTAAGTTACTGATGGAATGGTGGTAATTGAAACCAGGAAGAAATTTTTAGAGGGTGACATAAAAGACTCATAGGCTATGTTGTGGTGGTGGCTCTAATGGTTTATTTGCAAAGAAACACAGTCTTTTTGTCCCACCATGCTGTACCCTTGAAGAGTTCGATACCAGTCAGACTTTGGGAACATACTGAACTAACTAGAACAAGTTGGGTTATTTTATTTTTTAATAAAGTACGTAAAACAATAGTGCTGAAATAGCACACTGTGTTCAGTATACCAGCTCTACACATCTTCCAGCCCTTTAAGGAGGGTGATATTATATACCATCCTCAAGTATAGACTCTGGAGACAAACTCCTCAGGTTGATACTTTGGCTTCCGCAACTTGTAGTCAGTTCTGTGTGAGTTAGGCAAAGGCCTTAGTTTCCTTGTTTGTGCAGTGGAGATAAATTAATTCTTATGAGGTTGTGAGGGTTAAATGCAAACTACTTGGAAAGCACTCAGCAGTGTTTGGTATGTAATGAGCATTGAGAAAATGTTGACTATTGCTAATATTGTTGGTGATAATACAGATTCTTAAAGCATCAGTTCTATTCTACTAATACTAAAGCGGTTCTTCAGAATTTGTTAATATCATCTACGGATTAAACTTCTTTTACGTAGATTCTTTTTTATTTAAACTTCTGGAAATTTAAAAATTGTTTTACCCTCTCCCCCCTTTTCTTTTTAGCTCAGAGGCAAGTGAAAAACATGATATAAATGAACGGCAATTATTTGTTTGTGAAGGTGATCCCATATGTTCTTTGTCCACTTAATTTTTAATAGGCTATCTTTAGTGACTAATACTTTCATATCTAATTTGATGTTTGTATCAGGTTCCAATAAAGCTTGAGTACATTGGCCATATATAAACTTAAATTAAATCAGTGGTTCTCAACCAGGTGCAGTTTTGTCGTGTTCCCTATGCCCATCCCCTTCTCACTGCCCAAGGAGACTTGACATTATCTGGAAACATTTTTGTTGTCACGATTTGGAGAGGTAATCCTGGCACCTGTGGTCAGTGTTACTGCTAAACATCTTACAGTGCACAGGACGGCACTCCTAAAGAAAGAATTACCTGGCCCAGAATGTCAATAATGCCAAGGTTGAGAAACCCTGAACTGTAAATCATGAAGCTAATCCTTTGTAATCATTTACAGTATATTTCCCCCCTGGTTATAGCAGATTAATGAAATATTACAATCAATTTTTTAATATATTTTAGAAGTTACATTCTTGATATATTTTGAAATGAAAACTACTTTAAAACTCAGTAGTATTGTTATTTTATTACAGATGAACCCACAAGATCATTGAGTGGTCTCATTTTGAAGAATAATGTGAAAGCACACTTTCAGAACTTCCCAAATGGTGTAACAGACTTTATTAAGAGTGAATGTTTAAACAATATTGGTGACTCCTCTCCTCTGATTAGAGCTACTGTAGGTAAGTAATCTGTTACAATTTTGCTTATCTTGTTTGTGACTGGGTTGGTTTCTGACTTGACTGATCATTTCCATAGGAATTTTTGTCGTCCAATTCATGATGGGGAAAATTTTCCATTGCTTCTTTTGATATAATGTTAATGATTACAATAAAAGTTCTCTTAATCCTGTGAGACCAGGTTCACTAGTAGTTGCTTTATCAAAGTTGGTTAAAATGGGGTGTTAAAAAGTGATACTAGTGTAGGACTATTTCCCCCCCATTTTTAATATTTGCCTTGTATACACCTAATTAATGTCAATTTTTTAGTCTTTTTAGAGTATTTCAACTTGGTTTCAGTGGAAGAACAAATTTCTATCATTTTATGAAATATTTTATGAAATACTATATTAAAATGCCTAATTACAGTAACTGAAATAAGTAGTTCTGGGAACCAACACAACTGACTGTTGGTAAGCACACACATCCTCTGGTAGAAGCAGAAATAAACATGTACTATAGAATAGTCCACCAGTGGGTAGATTTCATATGCCATGGGGTTTCAGCAGCTATATTTCACAGGGACCTGGAAAGCTTCTGTTAATCAGGTTGGTTAAATGGGATTCAGTTAAGAACTTCCATAATGAATCGCATAATGAATCGGTCATTTTCATTAAAAGTTCTCTGCTTTTGTATATTCTGTCTCCTGGTGGATTTGAAAAGTACATGGTTTATCTCTTACTTACCAAACAGAAGCTCTTTGTAACTTCCCTCCAAATATTAAACATTGCCATTATTAACACTCATTTTAAATAGGATATGTAGAGGGCATTTATAATTTGAGAAAAGGGTCTCACTCCCTAGGTTGTTCTTATGGACCCTCATGTATGTCTGATTTTCTACCAGCCTCTTGACACTGGTTTAAAAAAAAAAAAGATGGTGAGTTCATACCAGTCTTTAAATTTTTTTTTAATCTTAACAATGCGTTTTGGAAATCTTGCCAAGGAAAGGTATTTGGAAGGACCACATTTCAGTGACTGTGGTAATCCATTAGATAGATGTAGAATTGTTTCTGTTGTTAAAGAATGTATAGTTGGTTTGTAATGGGTACTGCTGAGTACTCAGTTTTCACGCCCATCTTTGCTAAATCCACTGAGAATTACAATTTTTCACTTTTTGTAACTACGGTAGCATTAGAATTTTTTTTGTGAGTGGATGCAATTATATGGGGCCAGATTAATTTGAATTTGTCAGTCTGCAAACATTCTTTAATACTGTCTTAGAAGTCGTGAGTGTCAGCAGACTGTTAGTACCAAATTTTATCTTGTGTTTAATTTTTATTATTGCTTGTTTTAAAACATGACTTGGTTTCCTTTAGGCAGATCCAGAACTTTCTTGTTCCCACAAGTGTTATATTTTGACTTTGGGAAAGAATACATGGCAAGAAAGAACAGATTTACTATTAGTCTTGCTGCTTTTTGATCTCACCAGAAAGTAACTTGATCTTTAAAATGATCCTCACCATATAGTTTAATTTTTTCAGTGGGGAGTAAATCCTGGCCAACAACTTTTCTCTTTACATTTTTTAGCTCTTTACCTTTGGGAGCAACCTTCTCAAAACCAGCAATGGAAAACTCAGAGAATTTATGCGCACAAACAGTAGAATCTGTTGTTCAGTAATAATTATTATATGCTCTGCATTTTGTGTACATATCTCACTGAATTCTCAAAATAACTATGAAGAGAGAACTTTTTCTCTTTTAAAAATTTTCTTTTACAGAGTAATAATTTGAAGTACATATAATTTGTCTACTGTCAGTTTATACTCTTTAATTATGGTGCTGAAAGATCTGTAATCACTAAGCATATTACATTATGTTAACTAATATTAAATTTTCTAAGGCAGAGAAAAACATTGACACAAAACTTTTTTGTTACATATTTCTGTATTTGCATAATCCTTAACTAACACAGCTAAATGACACAGCACAGTTGAAATAATCCAGTCAGTCAGAGTGACATGATCAGTCAGCAAGCCTGTGTCACTCAGGCCTCCACAATCCATGATTACCTTGCCAGTGATTCGTCCTTGATCCCCATAATTGGGAATTGTTGTAGGGGTGTATGGTCTGTCTTCAGGAGAGGGATTGTTGCCAACAGAGTGGGTGTGTAGGAATGTTCTGGACTGATGGCTCATCAACTTTCTCTACCATGGGTCACGGCTTTGATACTAGGTTAAGTCAGAGAGCTGTTCTTTGATGTGTTTTTATTTGAATCTTACAGTCATATTCATCACCCAGTAGTAAGTGTTGCTAATAACATTTTGGTGTATTTTCTTTCTGCTCTTCTGTATGTATTTTTTATAAAATAGTAATTTTAATTAGTAAAAGTATTCTTGGCATTATTGGAGAAGAGCAAGTTGTCTTTTGTACAGATGCTTGTTAAAAAGAGGGTGAAGTGTTGGGAAACAAGATTAGAAATGGCTCTGATTTCTGCTGGGATTTTCCATAGATACACTCTGGTGATGCAAGGATCCTTGATAAATATTACTATTGACATGATTTGCAAGTCTTACCATGATTTGGAACATTTAAATGTTTGTGTGTATGTGTGCATGTGAACCCACTTGCAAGCACATGATATAAGCACTTGGCATTGGCTTGTGGTTACCCACGAGGCAGTATATAACATAATGCAGTCACATTTCCTAAACAGATGTGTTTTCTTTCAAGGTATTTTGATCACAACTATAGCCTCCAAGGGAGAATTGCAGAATTGGCCTGACCTCTTACCAAAACTCTGCAGCCTGTTGGATTCTGAAGATTACAACACTTGTGAGGTGAGGACTTTTGCTTCATGTATAACTTTTCTTGTCATGTTGTGTATTAGTAATCTTGAGGGGGGAAAAAATTCCTCTGAAACAAAAAACACCAAAACTTAGAGACCTAAAGTTACCTTTTTGTTTTAAGTCAGTGATCATTTACCTTACTGTTTTCTATAAAGACCATTAAGTTATGAAACCTCTTTACTATACTTCCTACAGAGAAACAGCTCCTGTTTTTGTATTTCAGAGCTATTCTTGGGTGAGTATGTGTATCATCAGCAAAGCTGTTGTCAAGCTTAATCAGTTGTATTTTTCGAAGATGGGCTTAATTA
The DNA here is from genome assembly GCF_910594005.1 of Cervus elaphus. NCBI lineage: Eukaryota > Metazoa > Chordata > Mammalia > Artiodactyla > Cervidae > Cervus > Cervus elaphus. Next base: position 12,134,931 of record NC_057839.1, on the reverse strand, counting down.
AATTTCCTGAATTCCCAGACCATGGGTACATTTTCAGTGTCTCTAAGTTGTTGTGCTGCCTCTTGCATGATACGTCTGAGGTATATCTAGTATTAATTATAAATTATAATCTCTTGTTTGTCACTGATCAGATCAGTAGCAACCTTTCCATTTGGGGAGACAAGAGGGAGTCTGTATGGATTTGTTTTCCTGTAATTTCTCATCTGATGAGGACCTTAACCATCTCTTTCATTAGCAGGTGGAGACCTGCTAATGTTTTAAATGGAAATCATTTAAGATGTTTTGCCTCTTAAGGCAGTGACTTAATCTCCTCAAAAAAGAGCAAGTCTTGGAGGCAGGGCAGGTATAAAAATAACCTAATGTAAAGGAATCAGGTGGTCTGTTTGACTTATGTTTATTGCCAAATTACTGGGGGAGGAGAAGACTAGGGAGAGGGGAAGCTAGCAAAAAGGAGTCTTGAAAAGTCACTCTTTTCCCTCCTCAAAAGGAAAAAAGCTTGCATTCTCATATATATGTTCTCTAGTAATGCCTTAGAAATAGACTAAGATTATAGGAAAACTAAAATAAAAATAATACTTAGCTGTAGGGTAACAGTTGATGAAAATTTAAATAGTGCTTTGGTACAAAGACAACAACATAAAAGACCAAAATCTTAAGCACTTTCCAAGAATAAAACGTTTAAACTGATAATCATGAAATCGTGGAGCTGCTGTCATACAGTATTTAGTTAAACTGTGCTGTAGAGAATAAGCACCAAGGTACTGCTGATACAGTTATAAACAGTAAGCTAGGTGGTTGAGGTAACTGATAGGCTAGATGTTGTATACAGGAGCTCGCCAGATAAGCCACTTGGTTGTAAAATGGTTGTAGGGAAACTGCCTGTTGAATACAATTTTTATAAGTGAATGATTTATATGTAAATAATTTTTTAAGGTTTCTTTTTGTATTTCAAAAAGAAGTGATAAAGTGGTTAAATAGACCTGTACATAAACATAAGAGTTTTACATTGTTTTAACATACCAGTATTTAGTAAGAGAAAAATTAGTGTTGATTTAAAATTGACAAGAATACTTCAAAAGTTGTTTTTTAGTAAGATGTCATTACTTACAATCCCTACCAACCAAAATTCTAATTCTAAGTCATTTAATGCTAAAATTAAAATGTGCCATTATGTTAAAATTAAGGTTTTAAATCAGTGGTATAATTTTTCTTAAAATTGATGATTAAATATATGGATTTCGTGATTCAGATTTTATGTGGGCTGAGAACATTAATCTGTACAAATTAGTTAATATTCTTCAATTTGCTTTTAAAATAGCTTCATTTTTAATTCTAATAATCGAAATGTCTTTTACAGGGAGCATTTGGTGCCCTTCAGAAAATTTGTGAAGATTCTGCTGAGATTTTAGATAGTGATGTTTTAGATCGTCCTCTCAACATCATGATTCCCAAATTTTTACAGTTCTTCAAGCACAGTAGTCCAAAAATAAGGTATCTATATAGCCAGTATTAAATTTATTTATAAACTCTGATACAAACCTAACCACTCCCTTATTTTGCATTACCTAGTACTTTTGTGTTTGCATGTGCGCTCAGTCGCTAAGTCATGTCCACCTCTTTGCGACCCCAAGGACTATAGCCCACCAGGCTCCTCTGTCCATGGGATTCTCCAGGCAAGAATACTGGAGTGGGTTGCCATGCCCTCCTCAGGGGGTCTTCCCAACCCAGAGATGGAATGGGATCGAACCTACGTCTCCTGCGTTACAGGTGGATTCTTTACCACTGAGCCAACTGGGAGGCCCTCTCAAAAGGAATGCATACCCATTGTTTTTAAATCTAAAGTAATTCTCATTGTGTCCCCACCCAGCCTCCTACTCTTGAGAGTGAACAAGTCCTTTTAGACACTTTTACACTTTCTTACAAGTTATTGCTCCACAACCTGCATTTTTCACTTGACACAGAAAGAATGTGAAGGATATGTTAATACATAGAGAATTTTGACTCGGTCTTCTTAATGGTGTGTGTGTGCGTATGGCTATACATACACCATAATATTTTTATGGAGGAATAATTAAATTCTTGCCAGTCTCCTGTAAATAGAAAAAAGCTTCAGTGAACATATTTTAAATTTTGTTTCTAGGTCTCATGCTGTTGCATGTGTCAATCAGTTTATCATCAGTAGAACTCAAGCTCTGATGCTGCACATTGACTCCTTTATTGAGGTAAGATCCCCCCCCCCACACCTTACTTTTGAGAAGGCTGGAAAATGTTAATTGCGTATAGTTTTATTTTATGAATGTAATAGCTTGTAATTATGAATTGGCAATATTTAAATTGCTTGTGATAGTATTAAAATTGGATACAGTATAAACTTTATAATTCTTGTTAACTGGGAAAAAACTACTTTTCTTTTCATACTGAGTCTTTTTTTTTTTCATACTGAGTTTTTTATTTGTATAAACACTGTGATATATGTTTGATACCTTGATTATAAAAATTTCTGCTTCAGTGTACTGTTCAAATTGCATATGGAAATTAAGCCTCCAAGCTCATTTGTGATAGGAACATGAAGAGGCTGAGTAAATTTGATAAAGAATCTGAAGGTTTAGACTGAAAGGATAGCACTTCTGTTTTTTCCATTGGTTTTCAGTGTAAAATGAGAGGTTTGGGAGAAAAATTGATGCATGTTAGTGAGCATTTCTGAAGTTACTTTTTAATAAAAGCGGAAAGACGACAGACGTAGTTTTTTTGACCATTCAATTCTAAGCAGTGGAGTTTCTTTTCGGGACTTCTGCTTGGTAACAGCAATTTTGAAAGGGTTATTAAAGTTCCTTAAGTATTTCACTTTTATTTTCATCAAATGAAATTTAGTCTATTCCTTTTCAAAGATCTTCCAGAGACCATACTGCTGGTATTCCTGTCGGGAAATTACCAGAAAGCGCTGAGGGAAAATTGTCTTTTTTTCCTTATCACTTAAATTGACAAACTTCTTTCTTAAACGACTGAGCAACTGAATTGAACCGAACCAATCAACTAGAAGTAGTAGCCATTAGAGTCCGCAAGCCATTTGAAAACAAAATTATGCATCTTAAATGCAGTTTGCTGAGTACCTGCTGTGCCTGGTGCTAACAGTACATAAATTTTATGCTTCAAGGTGCTTCAGTCTAGTTTGGGATAGAGGGTAGTGGACTACTTCTAATGTAGGTAGTATTAGAAGTCTGGAGAGTAACACTGCCTCTGTTCAGATCCCAGCTCCACAGCTTAGTAGCTGTTAACCTTGGGCACCTCATTTAACTGCTATTTTCAGTTTTTAATCATTTAACTGGTATTTTCAGTTTTTAATAAAGCTAATAATAGACCCTACTTTGTTGGATTGTTATAAAGGTATTTGCTAAAAATGGAACAGTGCCTGATGGAAAGTAAGCACTCCACATGCTAGCTACTGCTGTTATTTTTAGAAGCAGTAGTAGTTTTTGTTGTAATTACAATAGTATTTCCACTCAGTAGTGTTCTTTCATAGATTATTAAAGAGAGCAGTGATGGATACACCAGCATCTTATACAGAGATGTAATGTAGAAAAAAATTTTCTGAAGATAAAAATACAGGACCATACTTAGCAAGTGGAACAAGAACATTTCCTGACATTTAAAATTATTTTCCATAAGTGTTAAATACCATATTAACACTTCTTTGCTGCTTGATAACACAGTAAAGTTCACCAGTTCTTCATCCTTTTCTTCAGTTACCAGTGGTTTTATCAGGGGTTGAAGTCATGCCTGCTGAGTCGGATGGTACTGATGAAAAGTGTAGTTGTTCAGTCGCCAGGTTGTGTCCAGCTCTTTGTGAGTCCATGGACTGCAGCTCACCAGGTCTTTCTGTCCTTCACTGTCTCCTGGAGTTTGCTCAGACTCAGGTTCATTGAGTCAGTGATGCCATCCAACCGTCTCAATTCTGTGTCACCCCTGCTTCTCATGCCCTCAGTCTTTCCCAGCATCAGGGATTTTCCAGTGAGTTTTTTAAGTCCTCACAATGCAACATACTATCACATTTGATATTTAAATTATTCTATTGTCTTACCCTTTCTTTGTAATAAGATTTCAGATTCATCTGTTTGGAGACGTTTCTGTGGTCCTGGGAAGAGACAGTGGGACACATTGGATTTTAATTATTTTAGCTCTTTTTTTGTTGCTTTCAATTTGTGTGTGTGTGTGTTTGTGTGTAAATAAAGTAAAACCTCAGGAGTGAGATAGGGAAGGCTTACTGTTTTTTCTTCTCGAATCTCCACTTGAACCTCTTCAAGAGACAACTTCTAGTGAAGGCTTGTTGGTATAGTGAATTGAGTGTGGACTTACACATAATTTTGTGAAAACCAATTTCAGGTCCCCCACTTGCTTGCAAGTTACATGATGTCTAACCTGCATTTCTCTCTCAATCTGTAAAATTGAATAACAACATCTTGGAGTTGTTGCTGAATGGAGAACCATTCAGATTTTTTTTTTTTCCTTTTTTTCACTTTTAGAGAAGCTTGTTGAGAACAGCATCAGATTGATTGCTACCTTTATTATTTTTTAATAGCTTGACTTAGTGAACAACAGTTTAGGGTTAGGTTGTTAGAAACTCTCAGTATATGTGTCCCAATTGTTGATGCTCTTACAGAACATGCGCCTGTTAAGAATCAGTGTTGGTAGGAATACTCTCTTGACAGTCATTTTGAAGGGTAAATCAGATTGTATTTTAATAATTATCTTTACTTCTGGGTGAGCTGGATGAATGCTCCTCTGTCCTAATGACATGGTTTTATTCTCGCAAACTAAAAATTACTTCAGAACACAGCCACTCATACGCTAGTTTGAAAGAATGGCTATAGATCATTTACTGAAGTCATAATTTTTGGCAGTTTCCTGTGTTTGTCTTTATAATCTAATACTGTGGGCCAATTAATTCATAAACCTTTATTTGTGCTATATCTTAGAGTTTCTTTAAATATTACCACCTTGCAGGTAATATTATTAGGTATAAACCTTCCTAATATATTGGAATATTTAACTAGAAGAAAATTTTTCTTGTGCAATAGAATCTCTTCGCCTTGGCTGGTGATGAAGAACCAGAGGTACGGAAAAATGTGTGCCGGGCACTTGTCATGTTGCTTGAAGTTCGGATGGATCGCCTGCTTCCTCACATGCATAATATAGTTGAGGTAATACAAGCAATTTAAAAACTTTCTCCTCCTCTTCCCCTCAAGGAAATTCTTGGACACAAAACATATAGTGTGAAATCACTGTTTTCTTATTTGTCACATTGTGGGAGGGGGGTTAAAAATTAGTTATGATTGCCTCAAAATTATAAATTATCATTATGGTGATTTTTCTTTCATGAGATTTAAGATGTTATAGAGAGGAAAGTAATTTACAGGAGTAGATGGCTTTTAACTGTAGTGTAACTAGGAAATATTTAGATTATTTGTATTTACTAGATACTACTTAGGCCAATAAAATTGTAGTAGATAAAAGTTTGTTTTCTACACGTTACTGGTAAGTTGATCTGATCAAGTTTTGATTTATGGTAACAGTGAGATTTCTAAGTCGAAAATACATAACCTTTATAGTGAGTTCTGATAGACCATTTAGATTTTAAAAGGTTCTCTTTCAGTTTTTATTTGATTAAAATAATTTTATTAGGATATTGTAAGTGCATTGATCACTGATCAGCCATAATTAATGTAAGGAATACATAATAGCGACTTACTATTAGGACAGTGTAATTTATTGGGCAATACTCATTATTGCTAGAAGAGTCATGCCTAATTTTCATATTATTGAACATAGTTGTACTTGAAGGATGGCATCTCTAAGACCTGCGAGAGGAAGGATAGCATTCATGATGTTCAGCAATTCCTTTTCTAAAACATTAGGAAAAATAGATGTAGTGATAAGGATATGTAGCAGCAGAATGGGAATAAATGACATTTTTGCTGATAAATCTATTCTCTCTGAGTGTTTCGAAGAATCAGGTGGCGTTGGTTGAAAATGTCATGAGTTTGGAGTTAACCAGAAAATTGAGAAAAGTGTTTTACCATTTGTCATGTCACAGCTGGGGAACCTCATTTGTGAGACTGCAGTTCTTTCGTCAGCGATGTTCTGCATTGTAGTAGGACATGGGAGGGGGTGACCTATCACAGTGGTTGTGTTGCTGTATTTTGTAATGTGAGATGTTTCATTCAGGAATGCATCACTTGACCCCAGTTTCAGCCCCAGGTACATTGGGAATTGATGCCTTTGATTCTTTTGTTTTTGCATGTAAGGTTTTTATGGAGGGGTGGGGTTTGCCAAGCTGCACGGCTTGCAGGATCTTAGTTTCCCAACTAGGGATCAAACCCAGGGCCCCAGCAGAGAGAGCACTGAGTCATAGCCACTGGATCACCAGGGAGTTTCCTGGTTTTGAGATGTTTTTTTAAAAGGAGGTTTGGAGAGATTGGGAGATCAGATAGATGTTCTTCCAACTAAGTGAATTTGGCTTGGTATGTTCAAAGTATATGATAAACCTATTTTGTTGGCAACTAAAAATTGTAGTTGAAGTCTCTCTCTACTTTCTTTAAAAGAAAAAATCTTGTATAATATGTATATATCTTCTTAAGTATTGGAAGTATTAATATATATAGTTGACCCTTGAACAACACAGGTTTTAACTGCATGGGTCCACTCATAGACAGTTTTTTGTTTGTTTTTTTTTTAAACTAAATCTAGTACTACATAACCCAAGATTGGCTGAAACTGCAGATGAGGAACTGCATATATGGAAGATTGGCTATATATGTGGATTTTTTTGACTGCTTGAAGGGTTGGCACCCCTACCCTTGGTTGGTTCAAGGGATAGTTGTAATTATAAGAGACAGCTTGGGTAGTTATATTATAAAAAGATGATCCGTTTTATGAAAGGTTTAATGGAGTTTATTTTGAGAAGCAGACAGACATGAATTGGACACTTTATATTAGGCAACATTCTAAAACAGTAGTTCTTAAGTTTGGCTGCTTTTTAGAATTGATTAGGAGGCTTTTTTTAAAGAAATCCAAACCCTAAATTGAGAACTGCTGTAAAGGGTAAGGCCCATAGCAAAGGACTCTTAACTTGCTGAAATTGGATTAGGTTTAATTGTATGCTTTGAACTGATTAATACTAAGGCTCTTTCGCTTACAGTACATGCTACAGAGGACCCAAGATCAAGATGAAAATGTGGCTTTAGAAGCCTGCGAATTTTGGCTCACTTTGGCTGAGCAGCCAATTTGCAAAGATGTACTCATAAGGCATCTTCCCAAGTAAGTATTTCTTCTTACCAGTGCTGTCTTGTTAACAGTGATTCCTCGTTTTCATATTTTTAGTTTGCATACTTAGGCCATCAGGTAGTGAAGTTCTAAAGAAGTCGAGCTTAATTTTACTGATGGTATAAGTAAAGACATTTTTTTAAGAAGCAATTCCTTTTGTTTTCTAAACTACATGAGGGTGGTTTATGCTGTGAATTATAACTTATTTTGGATAATCCATGGCAATTTTTTATAATCTTGTAATTTTGACTGTGGACTCTTTCCCGCCCCCCCCCCCCCCCCAAAGGTCTTCTTACTAGTTATGCTAAGCAGTTTTTGGTTAACATATTGTTAAGTCTACTTTTAAACCAATGAATGCTGTTAAGTCAGTTTTTTTAATACATTTTTCCAGTATTGAGATAAATTGAATTTGATGTAAAGCTATTATTTTTAGGTATATAACAGTGATTTATGAAATACATATGAAATCAATTAAAGTCAGTCATTTTTTAAAGTAGTGCTCATGTTCTTTTGAAAATAAAATACAGGCTCATAAACTTAATTTTCTATATGAAAACTTAAACTCCATTGGATTTTCACCCCCTTGAGTAATCAGTTGTTATTTTGGGTTTGTTGTCTTTTAATGTGTTTTTTTCTGTGTTAATACTGTATGCATGTGTGCATGTTCGGTCGACACAATGGACTGTAGCCCACCAGTCTCCCCTGTCCTTGGGATTTCCCAGCAAGAATTCTGGAGTGGGTTGCCATTTCCTCCTCCAGGGGATCTTCCCAACCCAGGGGTCGAATCCACATCTTCTGCATTGGCAGGTGGATCCTTTATCATTGAGCCTGAGCCACCTGGGATGCCCAATACTGTATACCAGATGTCATATATTCAGTGTTTTGGAAAGAAATAAGTTTGATAGTATGAATAAGGCATCTATCTATAGTGACTGCTTAAAATTTGATTTACTGTTTTGTGGTTGGCTCTTGTCAGTTATTATAAGTTGTGCCCTTTCGTCCATGTCTTTAGTCTAAACTTTGAAGTACTGTTCCATCATGGTGTTCTCTAGTGAAGTTATACCAGCTTATAATACACTAGCAGTGTCTCATCTTATCACAACTTTTGCCATCCATTAATTACAGTTTTTCTAATCTTAGCCATCTAATACGCAAAAAAAAAAAAAATTTGTTTTAATATGTTATATTAGTGGAGTCACATTTTTTTCAAAAGTTAATATACTTGGATGTTCTCATTTTCATATAGTCAGTTCTTACCAAGAAAACAATTCCACCTATATTTTATTCTAGTCAATCTAGAATTTATTTGGGAGTAAAGTGTAAGGTGTGCTAAATGGATTCCCCCCACTCACCCCCCACCCCACCAAGAAATTTATTCTTCTCTCTAATTTGTGATGCCACTTTTATCATATGCTTGTTTTTTACTGTTGGATCATATAATTCTAAATCTTATAAAAAACAGACATTAATTCTGATAAAGCTGAAGAGATTTTATTAATGCAAACCTAAGCTCTAACATTAGGAGATGATAAGAGCAGTTATAAATTGGTGGTCTCTTTAATCAGTTGTTATTTTTGGTTTGTGGTCTTTTAATGTGTTTTTTTCTGTGTTAATACTGTATGCATGTGTGCATGTTCGGTCGACACAATGGACTGTAGCCCACCAGTCTCCCCTGTCCATGGGATTCTCCAGGCAAGAATACTGGAGTGGGTTGCCATGCCCTCCTCCAGGGGATCTTCCCGACAACTGCATCTCTTGCGTTGGCAGGTGGATTCTTTACCACTAAGCCACCTGGGAAGCCTGAACCTTAGCTTACTCATCTGTAAAATAGGGATCATTATACCTTTCTCACTAGGTTATAAAGAAGTTGCTTTATTAATAAGCCCACAGCTGGTACTTATATGAGTATGAATTTCTTTTGCCTATTCATTCTTTTCCCATGCCACACAAACCAATTAAAGATGGAATTTGGAAGCAGCAGGCTGTGGACAGTGTTAGGTGTTTCCAGAGTATTCTCCTACCTTTTGTCCTCATTAGACTAATTTTAGTATGTATGGTTGAACAGTGAGAAAACAAAGTTTAAGAAACCTGTCAAAGGTAAAAACCATCATAGCTGCAAGAGGAACTAAAGTTAATTATTTTGACCTTTACCTAACATGTTTGATACATATTTTTTTAACTAGTCATAAATATTTCAGTATACCTGAAATTCCATGTTTACAGACATCATTGTTCTCTTTTGGTGACTACATAATATTTAAGATTGAATATAATATCCTAACTTAACTATTTTCTTATTGAAAATTTCTTAAATGAAAATTAAAATTTCTAAACTTTTACAGACTATGCTAACCTTGTCCATAGAGCTCTTTTTTCCTTTTTGCATTATTTCTTTTGAATAAAATCCTTCAAATTTTCTGTTTTTATATTTTAAACACTATCATCTCTTTTATTAAAAGGAATAGAAATACTGAATGTAGGCTCATTGTAAAAATATCAGCCATTTAGAAATAAAGTAGAAGATGGATATTGTCCCTTTTTAGCCTACTCACTCACCTCTGAAGATACCGGTTTATTGTATAGCTTTCCTAGTTAACCTGTGTATATAAGTAATTATATAGGTAATCTTATTTTTTAAATAATTTTTTATTGGAGGTTAGTTGGTTTACAATGTTCTTTAGCTTCAGATGTGCAGCAAAGTGAACCAGTTACACAAGCACGTATATCCACTCATGTTTAGTTTCTTTTCCCATATAGGCCATTACAGAAGTTTAAGTCGAGTTCCCTGTGCCCTACTTAGTCACCTATTTTATATATTGTCATCATACTCAGTCACATCCAACTCTTGTGACCCCGTGGACTGTAGTCCACCAGGCTCCTCTGTCCATGGGATTTCCCAGGCAAGAATACTAGAGTAGGTTGCCATTTCCTTCTCCAGGGGATTGTTCTGACCTGGGGATCAAACCTACATCTCTTGTATCTCCTGAATTAGCAGGTGGATTCTTTACCACTGTGCCACATGGGAAACCCATTTTATATAAAAATGTGTTTAGTCGATCCCAATCTCCCGATTTATCCCACCCAACACCAGCCCCCCACCCCCTGCCCGTGACCATAAGCTTGTTTTCTGCATCTGTGACTTTATTTCTGTTTTGTAAGTTCATTTGTACCATTTTTTTTTCTTTCCACATATAAGTGATATGATATTTGTCTTTCTGTCTCTCTGACTTGACTTAACTCAGTATGACGATCTCTAGGTCTGTCCATGTTGCTGCAAATGGCATTATTTTTGTTCTTTTTTACGGTGAGCTTCATTTCATGTGATTTTTCTTTTTTGCTGTCTGTATGTCTTTGGAGAAATGTCTGTTTAGATCTTGCACTTTTTGATTGGGTTGTTTGTGTCCTTTTTTTTTTTTTTTTTTTTTTTTTTTGAGCTGTATGAGCTATTTGTGTGTTCTAGAGATTAATTCCTTGTTGTGTGCTTTGTTTGCAACTATTTTCTCCCATTCTGAGGATTGTCTTTTCATTTTATCGTTTCCTTTGCTGTACAGAAGCGTTTTAAAGTTTAATTAGGTCCCATTGTTTGTTTTTGTTATGTTCATTAGGAGGTGGATCAAAAAAGATCATGCTGGAATTTATGTCAGTGTTCTACCTATGCTTTCCTCTGTAAGTTTTATGGTGTCTGGTCTTAAATTTAGGTCTTTAATCCGTTTATTTTTGTGTATGGTGTTAGGGAGTGTTTAATTCCGTTCTTTTACATGTATAGCAGTCCACTTTTCCTGGCACCGCTTACTGAAGACACTTTTCTCCGTTGTATATTCTTATCTTCTTTGTCGTGGATTAGGTGACCATAGATACATGGGTTTATCTCTGGACTTACTATCCTGTCTGACTGAAACATATTTCTGTTTATATGCCAGTACCATCCTGTTTGATTACTGTAGTATTGTAGTATAGTCTGAAGTCAGGGAGCCTGATTCCTCCAACTTTGTTTCTCAAGATTGCTCTGGCTATTCAGGGTCTTTTGCGTTTTAAGACAAATTGTGAGATTATTTGTTCTAGTTCTGTGGAAAATATTATTGGTAATTTGATAGGGACTGCAATGAATCTATAGATAGCTTTAGGTGGTATAGTCATTTTGACTATAGTGATTTCTTCTAATCAAAGAACATGGGATATCTCTCTCATCTGTGTCATTTTTTTATTTCTTTCATCAGTATCTTACAGTTTTCTGAATACTGGTCTTTGGCATCCTTGAGTAGGTTTATTCTTAGGTATTCTTTTTGATGTAATGGTAAATGGGATTATTCCCTTAATTTCCCTTTCTGATCTTTTGTTGTTAGTATATAGGAATATATACTGTATTTCTTTATGCATCCTTTATTTCTTTTTCTTATCTGATTGCTGTGGCTAGGAATCTCAATGTTTTTAATACAAATGGATGTGAGCTTATGTATTTTGCACCTCTGGTTTTTTCTGTTTTTCCAATTTCACTGTCATTTGTTTCTTTGTTTATGACTGTGTGCATCCAAAAATAAGATCCTTACAGGATCTTAGTTCCCCAACCAGGGGAACTACAGTGAAAGCCCCTACAGTGAAAGCAGAGTTCTAAGCACTGGACTTTGGGGAAATTGCCAGTTGTAATTTATTTTTAACCAGGCCCTTAGTCATGAACATTTAGATTGTTTCCATTGTTCTTAGTCTTGCATCATGGAACATCAGTCTAAGAATTGGGAATGTTCGTTCATGTATTTGGGATAAATTCTTAGGGGAGAAATTGCCAAAAAAAACGAAATTATTGTTTTTATTTTTAAGCACTCTTGACAGGCTATCTTGTCCACTCTAAAATTCCATCTAGTAGATTCTATGCATGAGTATTTAAAAGGCCTAAGATACGTATTAGGAGTACTCATCATTGGAGAAGGGCAGACATAGAATAGCTGTAAGGCAGTATTAACAGTAGTGGTGGTATTATTAGTATTCATGAGGTTGTTGAGACTTCGAGATCTTTAGATCTTTGTTTCATGAATTTCTGTCTTTATAGGTTGATCCCTGTGTTAGTGAATGGCATGAAGTATTCAGATATAGATATTATCCTACTTAAGGTAAGGAAACTATCCTCTTATGAATAAGGATGTTTATTTTCATTGACTTACAGATCTTTGAATTTGACTAATAGGACATTTATTTAGAGTAGGCTCTATTTAAATAAGCTTTCTATTATATAATATGCTATGGAGTTCAAAGGTAGAAGCAAACACAATGAATTTGACTGGCAGATTCTAGCTTAATTGAAACTAGTTGGTGACACTAGGTGAGTTAGCATGAATTTCCTGATATTTCTGACTGTTGGGGGTTCATTTTAAAATAATCTTAAATATGTTCTGAATTTGATTCAGATACTCTAGATTATACCAGATGTTGGGAAACCGTCTTACGTGGTTCAAAGTCCCTGATAATCTAGCATGGATTATGTGATAGCCTGTTCTCCCCTTCACAAAGAGCTATTTTCTACGCAGGGGCAAGCAGAAGATGTATACAGCTGACCCTTGAACAGTGGGATATTAGGGGCACTCACCTCCAGTGCAATCAGAAATCCCTGTATAACTTCAGAGTTGGCCCCTCGTGTCCATGGTTCCATATCTGCAAATTCAACCAACCACAGATTGTGTAGTGGTCTAATACTTGATTTACTGGAGAGAAATCTGCATCCTGTTTGAACTGGACATGCAGTTCATGCCCATACTGTTCAAGCATCAACTGTATTTCAGAATCATCCGTCACACTATCTGTGGGCCTGCAGGTCAAACCCATATGTTCAAGCATCAACCGTTTTTCAGAATCATACGTCATGCTGTCTGTGAATATTCTCATTCTTTTACCCATACTATTAGCTTATAATGAGTATAACCAGAATTTTCCTTTTAAAAAATACACAGGGTGATGTTGAAGAAGATGAAACAATTCCTGATAGTGAACAAGATATAAGGCCACGGTTTCATCGATCAAGGACAGTGGCTCAGCAGCATGATGAAGATGGAATTGAAGAGGAGGAGGATGATGATGATGAAATTGATGATGATGACACGATTTCTGACTGGAATCTAAGTAAGTCATAGAGAAGCACAGTCGCCTGCTTGGATAACAGTTTAATTGAGAAATAACTCACATCCTACAATGCCCTCATACCTGCTTCACTTAACCATACAAAAGAATACAATTTAGTGGTTTTCAGTGTATTCATAGAGTTGTGCAACCATCACCTCAGTAAATTTTGAAACATTTTTGTCACCCTAAGAGAAACTACATACTTAGTAGTTTCTCCCATTTTCTGAACTCCTCTGGACATTTTCTGTAAGTAGAATTATACAAAAAGTGGTTCTTTATGACTGATTTATCTGTTCATCAGCAGATGGACATTTTATTTCTCCTCATTGGCTGTTGTGAGTAGTAATGCTATGAACAGTTGTACAAGGTTTGATATGTGGTCCTAAGTTTTTGGTTCTCTTGGGTATATACCCAGGAATAGGATGACTGGATCACATAGAAACTTTTATGTTCAATATTTTGAGGCACCGCCAGACTGTTTTTCACACTTACTCCGCCGGCTGCTTTCCCCCTAGCAGTGTCTTAGGGCTACAGGTTCTCCACATGTTTGCCAGTGCTTTTTGGGTGTCTTCTTCTGGATGTGAAGTAATGATCTTATTGTGGGTTTGTTTTGTTTCTTCCTGATGGGTCTGTTCTTCATTTGCTTGTCATCATATTCCTTAAGAAGACTTTAATCTCACAGTGTCGCTTCTCAAAGGGGTATAGGTTTTGTTGGATACAAAATATGTAGGAAATGTGTTTTGTTGGATGCAAAATGTATGTTTGATACAAAATACATATGGAATAGGAACGTTGGCCATGGCTTTTCCTGTTTTTGTAACTTATTTTTTTTATGTCATAATTTGCATGAAGATTGGTTGATTATCATGCATATTTCTAAGATAATGTAAATCCCTTTCTCATCCAAACTTCCAAATATGCTTTTTAAAATTTCTGTTTTCAACATTAACTACAAATCCACATCATCTGTTCAGCCTGCGTTGCGGGCCACACACTAATTAGATAAATCTGGGGAGAACCTAGACACCTGTGTTTCAGTTTTGCTTGGGTGCTGGTTTTTAAATCTTTACTTCTATAGTTCACAGCACATTGGATGTTTTGGGCCACTAATTCTTTGCTGTGGGCTTGTCCTGCCTATTATAGAATTTTGAGCAGCATCCCTGATCTCTCTCCAGTAGATGGCAGTAGCGCAGGAGATTAGAGGGAGAACACACATAAGATTGCAACAAGCAGCAGTGTCTTGAGATATTGCCAGGTGGTCACTGGGACACAAAATCACCACCAGTTAAGAACCACTCTGTGATTCAGAAGACTGAGATTTCTAATAACTGATGGCATGGTTAGGGACGTGAATGATCGTCCTGAACTGTGTCATTCATTTGGAATAATGCTGATTATTCCAATTTAGTTCCCTATAACGGTTCCTTAGAGTGACCAGTGTACCCAGCCCTAGGCCAAGGGCTTTGTATGCATATCACGTTTAGTCTTTTCAACAGCCTTAGGTAGCTAAAGATACTGCAAAAAGAGAAACTTGCCCAAGGTTAGCATAGCTAGTACTGGTGGCACATGTAGTTCTGGAACCCGTATGTTACAGAACAAGAAAACCCAACGTCTTCATTACTATCACAAATTACTTCCCATTGTATGCCAACTGTAAGGTTAGGGGGAGGATGAATTAAGATTTAATGTGGATAACTGCAAAAGTTATTATGTTGCATTGGGGAGGGAGGGGGGATGCTTCTTTTCACTCACCTGTATGTTTTTCCATAAACACCTACAGGCTTATCTGTATGGGTTTACCTTAGTCTGTCAGGCTTTTCTTTCTTATACTTCATCAGTTCAGTTCAGTTGCTCAGTTGTGTCCGACTCTTTGTGACCCCATGGACTGCAGCACGCCAGGCCTCCCTGTCCATCACCAACTCCCGGAGATGACTCAAACTCATGTCCATTGAGTCGGTGATGCCATCTAACTATCTCATCCTCTGTCGTCCCCTTCTCCCACCTTCAGTCTTTCCCAGCATCAGGGTCTTTTCAAATGAGTCTGTTCTCGGCATCAGGTGGCCAAAGTATTAAGAGTGTCAGCTTCAGCATCAGTCCTTCCAATGAATATTCAGGACTGATCTCCTTTAGGATGGACTGGTTGGATCTACCTTGCAGTCCGAGGGACTCTCAAGAGTCTTCTCCAACACCACAGTTCAAAAGCATCAATTCTTCAGTGCTCAGCTTTGTTTATAGTTCAGCTCTCACATCCATACATGACCACTGGAAAAACCATAGCTTTGACTAGATGGACTTTGTTGGCAAAGTAATGTCTCTGCTTTTTAATATGCTGTCTTGATTGGTTGTAACTTTCCTTCCAAGGAGTAAGCGTCTTTTAATTTCATGGCTGCAGTCACCATCTGCAGTGATTTTGGAGCCCTCAAAAATAAAGTTTGTCACTGTTTCCACTGTTTCCCCATCTATTTGCTGTGAATTGATGGGACTAGATGCCATGATCTTCGTTTTCTGAATGCTGAGTTTTAAGCCAACTTTTTCACTCTCCTCTTTCACTTTCATCAAGAGGCTGTTTAGTTCTTCTTTGCCTTCTGCCATTAGGGTGGTGTCATCTGCATATCTGAGGTTAGATAAGTTAAATAAGCAGGGTGACAGTATACAGCCTTAACGTTCTCCTTTCCCAATTTGGAACCAGTCTGTTGTTCCATGTCCAGTTCTAACTGTTGCTTCTTGACCTGCGTGCAGATTTCTCAGGATGCAGGTCAGGTGGTCTGGTATTCCCTTCTCTTTAAGAATTTTCTAGTTTTTCTTATACCTCATAGATAATGCATTTTTTTATCAAGTGAAGTTTTTAGCAACCCTGCATTGATCAAGTCTGTTGGTGCCATTTTTCCAATAGCATTTACTCGCTTTTGTGTCTCTGTCACATTTTGGTAATTCTTTTTCAAACTGTTTTGTTATTATTACACTTGTCATGACAGTGTGTCATCAGTGATCTTTGGTGTTAACTGTTATAATTGTTTCGGGGCTCCATGAACCGTGCTCATGAGACAGAGGACTGTATGTATGTTGTATGTGTTTTGACTGCTCTGTCCACAAGCCATTCCCCATCCCTCCCCCTCTCCTTGGGCCTCCCTGTTCTCTGAGACGCAACACTTAAAATCAAACCAGTTAATAACCTTTCAATGTCCTCTTGTATGTTCAAATGAAAGGAAGAGTTGCATATCTCTCACTTTAAATAAAAAGTTAGAAATGATTAAGTTTAGCAAGGAAGCAACGTTAAAACTGCAGATAATGGTTAGCATTTTTTTAGCCTTAAAATGTGTATCAATTAAGGTGTGTATGTGGTTTTTTAGACATAAAACTATTGCACACTTAATATAAATGACACTGTAACTTGAGCATAACTTTTATATGTACTTGGAAACGAAAAGTTTTATTTGACTCACTTTATTGCAGTGGTCTAGAATTGAACCTGCGTTATCTGAGGTATGCCTGCATCTTCTTTTTTGGAGGAGAAGCTGATTTTCCAGAAGTGAAATCAGATTGTGTGTACTTTGCTGATTCTTTTCTGCACATCATATAACTCATCCTGTATTAGTACTTAAAAGATTTCATTTTGTTTCATGGCAGTGTAATATTTATATGAGTGGAACTACCATACAGTTTAACTAAGATCGTTATTGATGAGTAAAGTGTTATTTCTGACCAGTGTAGCAGCTTTATTTTTTTTAAAAAAAATTGGTAGTCATATACAAAATAAAATATTTTCATGATTACTGATTCTTGTCATGAAGTGTTTTGGTCAATAGAATTTTTTTCTTTCCTGTGATTACCTCCTATTTAATTGAATTATTTAAAATTTTGTAGAGATAAAAATGTGTTACATACAACACATTTTCTCTACATATAGATAGATTTATAGATACATAACTGAATGATAGTAGAAGTTAATATAACATTTTTGAATTAAATATTTCCTTAGGAAAATGTTCTGCAGCCGCCCTAGATGTTCTTGCAAATGTATATCGTGATGAACTTTTGCCACATATTTTACCCCTTTTGAAAGAATTACTTTTTCATCATGAATGGGTTGTTAAAGAATCAGGCATCTTGGTTTTAGGAGCAATTGCTGAAGGTAAGTCTAAGTCAGACTTAAACTGTAAAGTCCTCAATAGGTGTAAATGTTGACATGGCTACTTTAAGGAATAGTTAAGCAGAAGCGATTCACATACTTTGTTTACTGACTTGTGTTCCTAATAAGATAAGACTGTTGAGGTAGATAGACCGTGATCCACATTAACCTTAAAAAGAATATTTGAGTCTAAAAGCCATCTTAGAATGAGTTTTTACTTTCGAGCTAGTTAATTATTATTAAACACCCATAGACTGACTTACAGCCCCAGCCAGATATTTTGCAAATGCTTTTGTTATAATGAAGAGAACAGAATGAGAGGGTTCTGATATCAGAAACATCCCTACTGTTAGAAAAATAACTTGCATAGTTAGGTGTAAGGAACATAAGTCAAGTGTCATCGACCCTAGAAAGAATTATTATTCTTTCCTAGCTGTAAATATCTATCTATAAGAAATTGAAGCATTTTGCATGATTTCTGTAGCAGAAGTAAAATGAGCTTTCCTATTCCTACTAGGAAGACAGGGAAGCCTGGTGTGCTGCAGTCCATGGGGTCACAGAGTCAGACATGAGGGGGTGACTGAACAATAAACCCTACTAGAAGATACTTAAGAGCAATTAGCTCTCATTTCAGTTAATTTAAAAGTTTTGAAATATTATTAAATGTCCTTATTAGAATGGAAATGATTGAATATTTTTCATGGATGCATCTATCAGTTTAGCATTCAACTGAAATAATTTTAACCAAATTTGGCCCTTCCTGAAATATTTAGGGTTTTTTTCCCCTAGGTTGCATGCAAGGCATGATTCCATACCTGCCTGAGCTCATTCCTCACCTTATTCAGTGCCTCTCTGATAAAAAGGCTCTTGTGCGTTCCATAACGTGCTGGACTCTTAGCCGCTATGCACACTGGGTAGTCAGCCAGCCCCCAGACACGTACCTGAAGCCATTAATGACAGAACTGCTAAAACGTATCCTGGATAGCAACAAGAGAGTACAAGAAGCTGCCTGCAGGTAAGACAGATTCATAGCAAATTGTTCATGGTGGGAGAAGGGAGTGTGAAGATTTCAGGGAGAAACTAACTTTCAAGACTGTGACAAAATGTTGATATTAAACTATTAATGGGATTTTTGTTATCCGTATCTTCCAGCTGATGGTTTTGCAAATCCAAATGAGACTCTTAACTAGAGATTTGTATTTGATATTTTCTTCAAATTTTTTTGTTTCCTCACTGGCTATAACATTAGCATTATCTTTCATCCTCATTTCCACGGATATTTGGAGTGGTTGTGGCAAGAGTCCTATTCTTGGAGAAATAGAAAAGTTTGAGCAGGATTGACTTTTTTAGTCTACAGTCAGCTCCATAACTCCTCAGGAAGTCCCGTGGTGACCACCCATCTGCCACAAGTGGTTCAACTCCAGTAACCACTTTTGTCAGTTGCATTTGGGGTTGTCTGTTCATCAGATCAGCAGTTTCACTACTATCAATATTTCAGTTTTCTGGAATAAATCTTCATCTTCTAAAAAGGCTTGCCATTTATGTTTATAGTTCTTAATTTTTCAAGTAGAATTGCTTCTACTGTTCACTTTGTTAATAAGAAAGAAATAGCTGCTGAAAGAGAGGAAAGTAAGTTTAAGTGTAGTTAGACTCTACCAGATTTGAAAGAGTCTTAATTCATAATGATATGAAAGAAAGTTAAACAAGGGAGCTTTGGTGGTTAATAGCACCAAATTTTTTTTCAAGGGAAGGGAGGGTACACATTATGTTTGCTTTCTGGTAGATGTTTCATTCAGCAGGATTTTTTTTACAAATTGTTAGACATAATAAAATGTGCTTACACCCTCTGCCATCTAAAATTTATAGGCTAGTAAGGTATATAATTTGTGGAAAGTGCCATGAAAGAAATATAGTTCAGTGTTAATGAACAAGACTTTAATTAACAAATGGCTTAAGCCTATCATTTTAGGAAATTCCTGCCTGGCTAGGACAGAAGAATATAACCTTAATTTTATAAATGAAGGGCCAGATACACCTTAAAGTCAAGAAAAATTTAGGTATAAGTTGAAGTAATTGCCCTGAGACCCTAGAGTTTGTTCCTTTCTTGTGTATTTGTCCTAACAAATAAGCTACAAGTAAACAAATTTCTGATAACAAATGCATTGTGCATTCTCATGGATTGTGTAGGGCTTAGAGAAAAAATTTTAAACTTCACTGAAGAAAAATTGGCAAACATAATTGCATATACTTAAAAGTATACAACATGTTGATTTGATACACGTAAATATGGTAGAACACTCACCAAGATTAACATAGGTAACTATTTCGTGAGAATGCTTAAGATCTACTCAGCAACTTCTAAGGACTCAATGCTGTATTAACTGTCATCACCATGCTGTATATTAGGTACTTTGGAATTTATTCTTATAGTTGAAAATTTGTGGCTGCCAGCCCCTCATTCCCTCTCCCACTAAGAGAGACATTTGCGAGACCATGATACTACTCTGTTCTCAGACGTCTCAAACACACTGTTAAAAGTGCTTCTATCATTTTGTGGCACTTGCTATGCAAATGAAGGTTGAAGAGTTGGGTTGTTTTTTTTTTAATTGAAGGATAATTGCTTTACAAAATTTTGTTTTCTGCTGTCGAACCTCAACATGAATCGGCCACACGTATGCACATGTTCCCTCCCGTTTGAACCTCGCTCCCATCTCCTGCCCCGTCCCATCCCTCTAGGTTCATGCAGAGCCCCTGTTTGAGTTTCCTGAGCCATATAGCAAATTCCCATTGGCTATCTATGTTACATATGGTAATGTGAGTTTTAACAGTTTTAATTCTAGTGTCACTAGTCTGGAACATCAGTAAAATGTAAACTCCCTGAAAAGGGGGACATTGTTTTGTTCGTTGCTATGTT
This sequence comes from Cervus elaphus, assembly GCF_910594005.1. Lineage (NCBI taxonomy): Eukaryota > Metazoa > Chordata > Mammalia > Artiodactyla > Cervidae > Cervus > Cervus elaphus. The sequence goes on along the minus strand of NC_057839.1, from coordinate 12,114,460 downwards.
TCCAGCCCTCAGTCACCAAATAAGTAGTAAACACCAAATAAATTGTTGAATGAACCAACAATTTTCGATTTTACCATTGTAGTTAAGCAGATACCCATAAGTGTCGATCTCTTTGAAATAAGTGGTAGAGAATGGGAAAGAAATGATAAAACTAAGTATCTGGTGTGGTGAGGTAGGGAGATGTGCATGTAAATAAGTATTCTTTAAACTCTCTACTTAATTTCTTGTCTCTGTTGTGAACTGTTTCTTTTCTACAACAGTAATCTCTCTCCCTTTTTAAATTATAGTGCCTTTGCTACCCTTGAAGAGGAGGCTTGTACAGAACTTGTTCCTTACCTTGCTTATATACTTGATACCTTGGTCTTTGCATTTAGTAAATACCAGCATAAGAACTTGCTCATTCTTTATGATGCCATAGGAACTTTAGCAGACTCAGTAGGACATCACTTAAACAAACCTGTAAGTATCTATGATGAACCATTATGAGAAAAATCAAATAGAAAGCATACTTATACTAAATAAGTTATCATATACTTGAAAATTAAAATGTTTAGGGAGGTACAAACACCTAGTGTTTGCTGCTTTAAGAATATAGGGCTGAAAAAGATAGCAAGTGTACTTACCTTTAAATAATTCTTTACAAAAAGAAATACGTGCACGGTGTGAAAATTACAGCAGCTTATCACATGAATATACCAACACATTTTAGAGTGACTAAAGGAAAGGGGATAAAGGTTTTATACTCTGGATTTCAACTCTGTTTCTAGGAGTGTTGAGAAGAGATGGATGAATCTGATTTGTTTAAATGGGATTTAAGTAATATTAGAATTTTAATATAGCTTGAAATCCCCTGCTGAAGAATAGACTTCATGTTTATGATTATACTGTAAAACATCTTAAGAAATAGTCTGTGTTTATAGGTTGTGCCTAACACTTGGTGCAGGACACTTGTTTGTGGGTTTGCTTTGCTGGTTTTGGTTTTGTTTGATAGGAGGTTTCCTAATGTCTTAGATTAGGCTACTTGGAATCTATGCCCCTGTTTACATGATGACTGTCTATTGATTTGATTGCAGGGATTCTTCTGTCTTAGAACATTTAAATGATCATGAATCTTTTTCTACAAATGTCTTTAATAAATTTATCTGTCATTTATAACTTACTGAACAGCGAGTCATATTACATGTCACAGGTCACGGGACTAAAAAAATTCAAAGAATAAGTCTTACAATTCTTTCTGTAAAAATTTTATACAATTACTCTATATGGTTTTTAGTTTTCATAGACTCAGCATATACTTGTTTACATATGATAGTGGAGCTTTCTGTGTTTTTCATCATTGTAATTTAGGAATATATCCAGATGTTAATGCCTCCACTGATCCAGAAATGGAACATGTTAAAGGATGAAGATAAAGATCTCTTCCCTTTACTTGAGGTATTTTACTGACCATTTGTATGTGTGTTAGTCAGTCAGCTTTATCAGACTCTGCAACCCCATGGACTATAGCCTGCCAGGCTCCCCTGTCCATGAAATTCCCCAGGCAAGGATACTAGAGTGGGTAGCCATTCCCTTCTCCAAAAGTATACTAAGCTGGCAACATTTAGCTAACCTGTTTTTCATTTAAAAAAAAAACACATGTTCAGATCTATAATGACTATATGTAATAAGTGTTAATTTACATTCTGAACCTTTTCTGTTAAAATGCTGAATAAACGTGCAACTCCATATAACTTGAACTGTGGTACATCTGTACCAAGTATGTATGCTCAGTCTCTTCCGTCGTGTCCAGCTCTGCAACCGCATGTAGGGCAGCCCACCAGGTACCTCTTTACCGTATGGGCTTTTCCTGGCAAGAATACTGGAGTGGGTTGCCATGTCCTCCTCCAGGGGATCTTCCTGACCCAGGGATTGAACTTTGTCTCTGCATTGCAGGGGAATTCTTTACCGTTGAGCCACTAGGGAAGCCCAGTGACAAACTATAGAATTTATGTTTTTCTAACCTGTTCTACTTGATAGTAGATTATCTTGGAGATCTTTCCATATAAGTATATATATATATGTCCATCTCTACTTAACTGTATTTCTTTATGTAGATATACAGCCATGTCATAATTGATGTAGCCTAAATTCTTTTATCTTGTTTATGCATATATATATATATACTCATATACATGTGAAGTAGCATTGATACCTTTTCTATATAGTTTGAAGTTTTGTTTTTCATGTATTTAACTACTATTTTTAAACACCCCTCCCCCCAAGTTTATATGCTTTTCAAATAACTGAATGCATTATCAAATGTGGTAACTTAAATCTGGATGAATTGATTTTGGTAGAGCCAGATCAGTCATTCTAGTCTCCCCTAATATTTCAGGGTTCACCACTTCTGCCTTGAATGGTCCCTACCCAGCGAAGTAAAAACTTCTGTGTCAAAGAGCAATGGCTAATTCTGGGCCCAACAGAATAAAAAGAATAATTATAGTTAAATATATTTACTTCCAGGCAAGGCTCAGAATGTGCCCAGTAAGATCTACCCACATTATTGACCAAGATGGGAGGATAAATAAATCTCTCATATTTGAGGGGAAAAAAATAGGAATATGTAATACTGAAATTTGTTCCTGAAAGATAACATTCATTATAGAAACCTTAACTTTTTTTTTTTTTTTTTTTGAGGAAACCTTCCTTGACTAGCTAGTAAACTTAGCAGCAACAAAATCGCATCCAAAAGAGAGGTTTGAAAAGATGAAACTGCTATACTGTAGAAGAGTAGAAATGACCGGGATTTTATTGAGCATGCTGTCAAGCATTTATCATGATCTTAGTTACACCTGGAAATGTTACATACATCTCCTTTATCCTTCCTAGTGCCTGTCTTCAGTTGCCACAGCCCTGCAGTCTGGCTTCCTTCCGTACTGTGAACCTGTGTATCAGCGTTGTGTAAACCTAGTGCAGAAGACTCTTGCACAAGCCATGGTATTTAAAAAAGTTTTTTATATCTTTCCCTTCTTGGCATCGGAAACGTTTTTCTAAGGATAGGCATAATGTATACATACTTTTTCAGTAATTGGTTTAAAGTAAGTTTTCAAAAAATTGTGTAATTTCAGCTGAACAATGCTCAACCAGATCAATATGAGGCTCCAGATAAAGATTTTATGATAGTGGCCCTTGATTTACTCAGTGGCCTGGCTGAAGGACTTGGAGGCAACATTGAACAGCTGGTAGCACGAAGTAACATTCTAACACTAATGTATCAGTGCATGCAGGTGAGATTTACTGAATTAAAACTAATAGAAACTTTTGGTTCTCTGTGTCAAATTGGGATTAATTTCTGCTTCTTTCTTGCAGGATAAAATGCCAGAGGTTCGACAGAGTTCCTTCGCCCTACTAGGTGACCTGACAAAAGCTTGCTTTCAGCATGTTAAACCTTGTATAGGTATGAGTATTTTCTATTGCTGTAATGTGGTTTTTAACATTATCTTTCATCAGCTGTGTTTTATTATTAAACTAAAGTCTAGTGAAATGCTGACATGTACTAATGTACATTTTACCGGTTAAATCTACTCTGATTGAAGCAGGTGGTTTGGAAGCCCCTATTCTCTTGTTCCTTTGAATTCACCATCATTTCAGCAGCTTGTTAGGTGTTAATGTGACTGAATTTGCTTTAGAGTAAGGGACATGCCCACCTGTGAACCTTGGTCCTGTATGCTAGTTCATAGATACTTCTTGAATAGCCTCTTTGTTTGGTAGAGGTACCCAGAAATAATAATATAATCAAGTTTTCTCATGATAAACCAGCATAAACTATAGGAAATTTCAGTTTTCTTAAAAGTGAATGAATTTTTTTTTCTGTTTTAGTGGCATAGTGTTTGTCTTAGCCTTTTGTGAAGATAATAAGCGATTGCTTGAATAATGTAACCTGAATTGCTGTCAGACCCATAGATTAAATCAAGTTTTGGTTCATTTTCGTTTCTGTATCCCATCATTTAATCTTGATTTAAAATATTCATGTTAATTTTTTTTTTCATTTGATACAGTGTGCTTTGGGAGGCCCCCCTCCAGTTTTTTTTTAAGATGTAATTGACATGTATCAAGACTTTTTGTGTGGGGGATGAGAACTTTTAAGATCTACTGTCTTAGCAACTTTCAAATAAACAATACAGTATTATTAACTGTGACCTTCCCAGGTGGCTCAGTGATAAAGAATTCACTTGCCAATACAGAGAATGTAGGTAGGTTCTATCCCTGGGTTGGGAAGATCCCCTGGAGAAGGAAATGGCAACCCACTCCAGTATTCTTTCCAGGAAAATCTCATAGACAGAGGAGCCTGGTGGCCCTACAGTCCATGGGGTCACGAAGAATTGGACATGACTGAGTGACTGAACACACGCATACACACTATTAACTGTCGTTATACTGTGATATACCACATCCCCCAGAAACGAACTTATTTCAGAACCAAAAGGTTGTATCTTTTGACCTTCAATCAGTTGCCAGTTGTATTTTTCAGTCATGTGTTTCTGAACTTGAATAATAACATTAATTATGATGTGTTAAAGTAAGGCATCAAGTTTAAGCCTACCTACTCTAAATGAAAGTGTGGTGAATTATTGTTTTATGGAAAACCTTGTTCTGCAGATACTTTCTACCTGATTGAAGTATTTGAGTTTAAATTTGTACGAAAAGTTTTTTTTTTTTTTTAAGACTATAGATCATATACCTTCTTCAAAGACTATAGATCATATAGCTTCTTCAAGAGATACACAATGTCTGGTTGTTTGTCTGTTTTTCATGTTACAAACCGTGGATTATTTTCTAGGTTAGTGTTTGTCAAGAGCAATTGGCAATATCTGGAGACACTGTAACACAAGGAATGTGTTACTGGTGTCTGGTGGGTAGGGGCGAAGAATGTTTCTAAATATCCTATAATACATGAGACAGCCCCCTACAATAGAATAATCTGACCCAGATTATCAATATTGCCAAAACTGAGAAATTGTGAAATCAACTGGTATATTAGGGATTAAAAAATTATATTCTAATTCTTCATCCAGTAGAGAGAATACATATGTAGAGATATTTCCCATATCAATAAATTATAGCCCATAGGTGGCTCAGATGGTAAAGAATCTGCCTTTAATGCAGGAAACCCAGGTTCAGTCCTCATGTGGGAAAGATCCTCTGGAGAAGGGAATGGCAACCTACTCCAGCTTTCTTGCCTGAAAAATCCTATGGACAGAGGAGCCTGGCAGGCTATAGTCCATGGGATCGCAGAGTTGAACATGAGTGAGCGACCAACTTTGACAAATCGTACAGAAGAGGCAGGATTATTACTTGATTCTTTCTCTTTATTTACCAGTTTTAAAAGGAACAAATTGATTTCCAGCATCTTGCACAAGTCCTATATTGTATTTCAAGAGTTTAGTTTTTGTTTGTGTTAGTTATTTGAGTGTCAGTATGAACTCCTAACTTTCATTTTCCCTTTTAAATGGAGGATGATATTCAGAGACCACAATCTGACATGAGAGTAAACGTTACTATAAAAGCCAAAATCATTGATTTAAAAAATTCTTTGTGTGTGAAAAACCAGCTTTGAAGAAGGTTCTATTGTATCATATTTTCACTTTTAAAGTGAAATATTTAAAATTTTCTGTCTGATGCCAGGAGAAATTACTCTGACCAACTCTTTTTAATGATACTTAAAGTGAAACCAAACTGGGGCTACTTCACATGAAAGTTCAGTGGCCACATATTTCCTCCTTCATTTTCCTAAGATAATTATTGCCAACACTTTGGTTTTTTAAAGGTTATATTTTGTCTAGGTTTCAGTTTCCATCTGGTGGATTTCTTTTAAAGCACAAAACACTGCTATTGAGAAGTTTAATACATAGTTTAAAAGCTTTTTTTTTTTTCCTAGCCGATTTCATGCCAATATTGGGAACCAACCTCAATCCAGAATTCATTTCAGTCTGCAATAATGCCACATGGGCAATTGGAGAGATATCCATTCAAATGGGTAAGATTCCCGCCCCCACCCCCACCCCCCCATTTACAAACATTAAAATTTTTAGATAACTTAATATTTTTGTAATTGCCTTTTTCTAATGAGCTTTACCTATGTAAATACATAACATATCACAGTAAAGGGGGCAACATATTTTCCATTGATATTTTAACAATGAAATGTTTCTTTTTTTGTTTTCTCTCTCGGGGATGATCTAGGTATAGAGATGCAGCCTTACATTCCTATGGTGTTGCACCAGCTTGTAGAAATCATTAACAGACCCAACACACCAAAGACGTTGTTAGAGAATACAGGTACCATACGACTGAACTGTTAACGGTGAAGAGAACAATCTGCCTTGTCATTTTAAGTTAAGATGCGTAGAGAAACCAAAGCAAAGCTAGCTTTAGAAACCCAGCTTATTAATTAGTGCCTGTTTGGGATTCTTAGTCATGAAATGAACTGTTTGAGCTTCATTCCATAGCCAGTTTTCAGAAACTTTCCAAAAAACACTTTTTCCTCTGCTACAGTATTTTAATATTCCCTCAAATGGACCCCAGCTCAGATAACTATATGAATTTTTCATTAATTCAGAGTAACTGCTAGCTGGGGAGAATTTTTTTTTAATATGTAAAAATGTAGCCCAAAATAGATTGTATTGTAGTAGTTAGTCTGTTAATAATGGCATACGTATTTTGTATTTTGTTGTATACTTTTCTTCAAATTGGGAACTTGAGCAGTGTCTTGTGGGATTTTTATTCAGAAGGCTTGTTTCTCTTTTGCATTTATAGAGAGCATGTTTATATTAAAGAGTACCTTCCATACTATAGAACACATTGCAGGGTGATTTCTTCTTGCTCTGCCTAACTTCTTGCTAATGATTTTTTGAAGTATGAATTTTGTTTTCAATCAGGCATGTCTTTTTCTTCATATACTAAGACAGTTCCAGTAGTATATTCATAGTCAATGAATGCCTTACTAAAATACTGGACAAAGATTTAAATAAGTTTTTCTAAATAAATTTATCCTCAAAGGTAATTTAATTTTATGGTTTTTAATTGTAGAAAGTTTATTATATCCTAATGTGATTATTGGTATGGAAGGAAGTCTTTTAATTATGAAACAGTTATATGGCTGTTTGGCTGTATGGGTACTGTTTGTATCTTAAAGTGAATTAGATTTTCCTTCTAAAAAGCACAAAAACCTATGTGTAGGATGGTTATGAAATCTTGTCAGGTGTTTATCTCTTTAGAATGCAGTACCTATACATGACATTCAGATTTGAAACACTTGCCATTATAAAATTACTGTTGAACATTAAGAAACTTCTTATTTATTTTTAAATGTGAATGCATAACTGCAAATAAATGTTGAGTGTAATGTATATTAAAGTTTCTTGTGGGATATCAGCTGGTGAATTTGCTATATAGTTTCTCGAACAAATTGGCTTTATAAGATTATATTCTAAATATGAATCTACCCTAAGTAAATCAAGAGGTAGTTGATAATGCCTTTCAAGTTGATGGATTGAATTTGTATAATTAGGAAATACACTTGGAATTCACTGGATTATTCTTATCGCAAGTGACTGTAGAAAATGTTTCTCTTATTCCTTACCCAAAGGAGGAGAGATTAATTATTAAAATTGTGAGCAATATCTGTAGATTTTAGCAACTTAATTATTAATACCATTGTCTTAATAGTTCATACAGTCAATTCCTTAGTGTTTGCAGTTACTTGCTTTTTTTCTAATTAGTATATCCTACACTGAACTTTTTCAATGGACCATCATCTGCTTTATCGCATGTTTCATTGGATTGTTCATACTTGCCTGTTTAATGAGAATGTTGCATAGTTTGTGTCTTTTGAACATAGGTTTTCTTTCTCTTGCTTCATATGAATCTGCTGGATTTTAGTATTATCTGTGTAGTTTGCTTCAAGTAATCCTTAAACATTTTTCTTTACTCCCTCCCCACCCTTTTTTTATGAGAGGTTAACCTGTAAGTTTTTGAGAGAACACCATTAAAGCACCTCATGGTTTGTTTTCTGTTTGTATTTTTTTTCCCATTGTGTATAAATGTATTTATATGTATGTACCTTTGAACTGCAGAATGCAGTTCTGAGTTGCCCTTGTTTTAGCTCTTTGTAAGTTTAAGAACTTAACTAAGTTTTGATGGTCAATTTATATTTGATTCCCACTTCCGATTTTTAAAAATAAAATACTAGCATGTAATCATGTGCTTTATTATCTATCATTTTGTGCTGTGCATTTCATAGCAAGGACAGAATATTTGTTCCTTTGGTCCACATATCACATGCCATTATAGTGGACTAAATTTTCTTTTTGTCAAATAGGGTTTGAAATTAGAATTATCATTATCACCATCAGAGGTTTTTTTGGAATGGGATTTTGACATAGCACAGCAGTTTTCCAATCCATTTATTCAGTATGTACCATAACACCTAAAATTTGATAGCTGATTTTGATGTCAGGCAACAAATGGTCCACTGGTTTATTTTGGAAATGTTGGCAAACAAACAAAAAATATACCAAAATTTTGATTAAATTCCTAGATAATTGCAAAGAATAAAAATCACTTTTAAAAAGCAGTATGAAGAAGTGAGAAAGATTTTAACTTCTGAAAAGTATGTTTGAGCAGACAATTCAGAAATGTAATCATTTACATTTACTGTTACTTCTTGGCGGGGGGGCTAGATTTCATTATTAAACTCTGGAATTTTAACTGACTTTGAAGGAAGAATCTATATCTATTGAATCCGCTCATCGTTTTTATTAACAGAATATCTTTTAACACTTGATTGAGCGAGAAAAGCAGTTCATCATGGTTTTTGGTGTTCTCTCAATCTTTAAAGTTTTTTTAATTCCTTTTGTTTTTCTTTTTCCAAGAGTATGCCATATATGTTGCTGCCCCTTATTATAGGGGGTGGTAATAAACAGCACTGGTGAAATCTTATGTTTATTATCATACACAAATTCTGTTGGTTTCTGTTTCTGAGTTATTTGTTGTTTTTTCTTTATTTTTTCTCCTTCCCCCTCATTTGCTCATGTCTTGGTTGGCGTTTGGTGGTGTATAACCGTGATTGCGTTACCTTAGCAATAACAATTGGTCGTCTTGGTTACGTTTGTCCTCAAGAGGTGGCCCCCATGCTACAGCAGTTTATAAGACCCTGGTGTGTATTATTCAATCTTTTTTTTTTAATTCATTTTTCTTCACTCTTTCTTTCTCTTTCTATCTCACTTTTAGATATATTTTCAGTTGGTTACAAAAATCACAATCCTTAATCATTGCCAACCATGTGACTAATCTTGTCCTATCGGGTTTGTGAGGTTTTCAGTAGCATCGTCATGTATATTTATTTTATGTTGTGGCTAACGACTAATTGATGCATGGGATAAGATTGTCACATGCTTGCTGTGTTAAAAAGCTTGATTATACATAAAAAGCATTTAAATATCCACCAGTAAAATAAAGATGCATGCAAATTCTATAAATTTTAGGTTTCTGCATTGTTTCCTTTTTAGAATTAATTTGAAAATTTGGATTGCATTAAGAAATACATGTTTAAATTTGTTATGTATAAAAATCTTATTTGCTTGTTAATGTAAAAATTAAACATCTACACCATAAGTTGTATAGTAATAGTTTCTATTGTGGCAGTATATCCTATGTTCTGCTTCTTTCAATTGACAGTCTTTCAATTCAAGTCATTTTTAGTAGTGTTTAATGGAATACAAGTCATAATACAGTGTTAAAAATTGATAATTTACTCTTGGCTCAAGCTAATTAATAGTGTAAATGGGAGATTAAAATCAGTTATTATTACTTAGATGCAATCTATTGGTAAGAATTGTGAATTTCAAGGTTTTCACTGTATTGAGATTAGATGGGCCTAACATAATACAGTATGAGAAGCTTAAGCTTTATGAAAATTCTTTGAATATAAACATTATCTCTACTTTGGTGCTTATTCCATTAAATACTGTCCATTAGAATTGTAGTTGAACCTACTTTTTACTTAAATGCTAAACTCAATTCTATAATTTAATAGGTGCACCTCTCTGAGAAACATAAGGGACAATGAGGAAAAGGATTCAGCATTTCGTGGGATTTGTACCATGATCAGTGTGAATCCCAGTGGAGTAATCCAAGTAAGATTTTAATTTTTAATGTTCTGAATTATTAAACTTTAAAGGAGGGGAGGTATTTTTAAACTATAATTATGAAAATATTACCTATTTTTACAGAAGATACATGTGTTTTCAATGCATATTTCCTAATACCTTGAATTGATAACATCTGTTTTTATTTTCTAAATCTTTTTTTCTGTCGTGGCTTATAATAACAACAGATCGGAAGAATAAAAGTTATTATTCTTGACCTGAATTAAGCCAAAGCTTCTTTCGTCCACATTTAGATCTCATTTATTTACTTTGTAAATGCTTCCTAAAGCAGTGAATGTAAATTTCCTGAGTTTGAGGCTCTCTATACTTAAGAGAATAATTAAATAGTAGGATACTCTTTCTCTTACTTAGTAAATAGAGTAATGGGTTAACCATTATCAATGCTTTAACTTTGATTTATTATCCTTATTTTGTTTCCTGTACTAGTTCAGATTATATTTAGACATCTTTAGCATTTAAAGAATTATTTGGCAACAATACCAAACGTGAATCTGATCAAACCTCTGGATCCAACTTACACATAAAATGTAAAGGAACATGTTGATTGACACCAGATGTGTGAAATCAACAAAATACAGGCTGTGGGCTTTAGGTTAAATGCCCCACGTTCCTCAACAGATACAAATTGTAAGGAAAAGAAAGTGTAAGAAGGATTTTCAAGAAAACCTTTCACTTTTAAGAGATTGGTGCTTTGAACATTTTTTACCTGGTGTGTAGAAAATAGGCATTGAACCACGTACACATAGAAGAACTGAAAAATAAAATCTTTTAGCTAATTTCACTAGCTGCAAAAGCATTGAGTTTCTTGGTTTTTCCCCAGTGCTTAAGAACTTTTTGTCACTTTAAATATGTTTTAGAGGTATCTGATACGTAGTATATACCATATTAAGAAGGAGCATTTTCCTATAGGGATTTTTTGTTGTTGTTTTGCTTTTTGAATTAACGTTTAAGAACATGAAAGTAACACATGTGTAGTCATGAAATCACTACCAATTACAAATTTTGCATGATTATATACTTTAAATTTTTAACATTGGCTTTCAATATTGGGAAGACATAGGAATCATAATTTGAATAAACCATAAATTTTAGACACATGCATTTTATTTGCCTGAATATGTGTTTTATGTGTATATTTTAGTATTAGTGAATTTTGGAGTTAATGAGGTTCTTTGAATTTAATAGTAAAATTCGAAGTAGTCGACATCTCACACCATCAGCAATATTTTGTATGTTGAACTGTTTCAGTAAGATAGTTGAGATTGAAAAATACTTAAGTGAAGTATTTCAAGTATATACCTATTATCATCTTGTTCTCTTAGTCAGAATAACCTGATTGTCTTTTAAATAACAGTCTGAGCATTGGGAGTTTTCTTGTTTGTCTGAGTTGAGTTGGATTAGGTGCTATTGGTAACTAATTTTTGTTCTAACTTAATGGTCATTTCATTTACATTTCTGCCTGAAGATGGATCTTGAAATTTAGGCCTATTAATTTTCATATACTTTAAATCAAATTTATTTGATTTATATTTAACTAGCTTAAAATTATTTCTCAGCCAATCAAAACTGTAAAATTACTGAATTTATAGAATTCTCTAATTCTATAAATGAAGGTTTTTGAACTGGTGCTTATTTGATGCTTTCAGTCTTTTGCTGATGCTCTACATTTACTAGACTGGGGTTTTGTTTTGTAATGTAAAATGAAATACAGGAGGGCACTAAATTCTAATATAAACGGTATGAGTTAGAGATTCCTTGATAAGGTGGAGTCTTAGGACAACCATTAAGAAATCACTTACAATTCCTTATCATAGCTGTTAAAATTTCCTTTCTTTTTACCAAAGATTCTGTTGGTATATATATTCTGAGGTTTACATATGTCTTTTGTTGTGTTCGTATTTGACAAATAAGAATCAATATAAGATGTATTTCTTGCTTGTTACAGGATTTTATATTTTTTTGTGATGCTGTTGCATCATGGATTAATCCAAAAGATGATCTGAGAGACATGTTCTGTAAGGTAACTAAAAAGTCTTTATGATGCATATCTTGTAACTGTTGCAGTCCTAGTTGGGAAGTAAATTATGTTTTTATTTCATATGACACTGAGACTCTTTGAGTCAATATTGGTAGACTGTGTAACCTTTGTCTTGGTAAAGAAATTGACTTTCTTTTCTTGATATACTTTGTATATCAAGTCACTTATAGTGACTTTTGTATATACAAGTCACTTGTAGTGACTTTGTATCAATAGAGCACATACTTCTAAAATATTTTCTCAAGCAGTACCACTGATTCATGTAGACCCATTATCCCAACTATACTAAATAAGTAGTTTGTTAGTTGCCTGGTTATGTCTGACCCTTTGCAACCTGTACCCTTGCCAGGCTCCTCTGTCCATGGAATTCTTCAGGAATACTGGAGTGGGTTGCCATTCTCTTCTCCAGGGGATCTTCCCGACCCAGAGATCAAACCTCGGTCTCTTGCGTTGCAGGCAGATTCCTTAGCATCTGAGCCACCAGGGAGGCCCGTGCAAAATAGCATGTATTTTCAAAAATGACTGACTAAGATTGGCGTATAATATGATCTGTTGAACAGAGTCAGTCTTAGTAGTCATAACAAGGATTAAACCTATCTGTTTCAGTAATGTCCCCTTGGGTTAATTCTAGTCACCCCTCAATAGTGAACTATATAGTTGCAGCCATGAACCCAAAGCTTTGTATATTTTCAGTTTGAAAATATGGCATAAAAATTTTAATCCCTTGGGTGAATTCTATACCTTTATGCTTGATTCTCATTACTATTTTGGCAGAGTTGCTTATAGTACTTCTTTTACTAGGACACTTACTGAATTCTAATCTTCTCAAAGTAAAGTGTGCCTCATATCTATCCTATGAGGTGCTTTTGGGTAAGACACGGAATGATACAGATTTCAACAAAGTTTGAGAATACTTTAAAATGGATAAAATTTTGGAATAATCAATAGTGTTTGATTTCAGAAGCTATGCAGATACGAGTTTCTCTTTTGTTACTGATTATTTAATGATGATTTACTCTTTGCAGATCCTTCATGGATTTAAAAATCAAGTTGGAGATGAAAATTGGAGGCGTTTCTCTGACCAGTTCCCGCTTCCCTTAAAAGAGCGTCTTGCAGCTTTTTATGGTGTTTAATCTCATATACTTAAGCTGCAGTCCCAAAATTAGGGGTAAGTTGTAAGAAATTTGGAGTTTTTCAGGATGGAAAAATTTAAGTTAGGACTTCAATCTAGAACTACTGAAGAGAATAAAAGCTGTTTGTTTTCCACAGAGGTTGAGTAAAAGAGTCTTATATTATATTTGACTTAAAATTTACTTATGTGAAGCCTACAGATTTATTTATTTATTTATTTATGAACCAGCAAAGCAAGATAAAATGCATGATTCCACTTTGAATCCTCTTAGAAGGAAATCCAAGTTGGTACGCTAGTTAAATTTCAACCTGTCCTTTTCTTAATTTTTGCCCTTTAAGAGATCACCAACAATCACTGGCAGGGTAGAGATGGTTTTAGTTTTAAATATAGTCTTTTATATATCAAGAGCTTTCTGTGTTGTGAGCTTTAGGGAAAACCCAGGTAGAACTGGAGCTCAATTTGGTCTCAGTAAAAATAATTATTCAATATTTATTCTTCATATTTTATTGAGTCCCCACCTTGTGCCCAGCACACGGTTTGTTTGTTTGAGAGATTCATTTTTGATTTGGGGTAGTAAAGAGGTAAGTCCACCTGGACTCTTGTTCTTTGAGTGTTTCTGACCTAAGTCAAACTAACAATTCTGGTATTTTAGCCTTAGTTCCCTCATTAGGTTATTTTGAGGATTAAATACTGTGCTATATGTGGTGCCAGGACTTAGTATATTGCCTGACGCACTTAGTTGGCTCTTTTATAAATATTAGAAATATGGGTGATGATGTTTTAATTCAAGAGTAACAGCTCCCGTTGAGATCCATTGTACACATAGGGATAAAGAATTAGACCCATATCACCCTACAAGCCATATTTTATCTGTTTAAAGTTCTACACGCCTCTCTGTGCCTGATATCACTTTCTGTATCTGATGCAAGAGACACTTGAGAGCCATAGGAGAAGGAAGCAACGTGGCTTCACTGACTAGCATGATCGTGGGCGATTTGTCCAGTTTTTCATGTTCTTCAGAGATCGTATTGTTACTTGATTAATTTTATGTTCCACTGGTCTTATAAAAGAAACAATTTTGTTTAAGTATAAAATTGTTTTGTTTTCTTACAGGTCCTTCAGTCTTGGAGACTGTGAGGGAGCCTCTGCACCCAGGGAAAATGTTACCCTTTACAGGGGGGAAGGGTAAACCAGTAGGGAATACAGTACAATCCCAACCCTACTGGGAGGGGCGGGAGGGAGGTGTTGCCGTCACTGTATTAAGTCGATGTTGGGAAACGTTTTAACATCTGGAGCCTTTGTGGGTGGAAATCTGTCTCCAATTACAACACTGCACTGGATATGAAGAAGCAAAAAAAAAACAAACCTATCTACTCACAAAACAGTACATTCTGGAATATTATGGGGAATTGTACCAAAACAAGAACCATATAAATGATGCATAGGGATAAGAAAGAAGAGAAATTCTATAGCGCACAATAAAGGAAACCTAAGAATGGGGATTAGAAACAGTAAAGGGTTTTTTTTTGTTTTTGTCTTTTTAATTTAAAAAGTTTTATAAAATTTCCCACATGATGGGGCCTTGTTTTTGCATGCTGATGAAGAACTACACAAATGAAAGCTAATAGAGTTAAAATCAGCTTGCCTGCCCATAGTAGAAGCAGGTTCTTGGAAGTTACAATTTAAGGTACCCCAAAAAGTTGGAAATAAAACAAAACAAATTTAAACAATGAAGCACCCTGTGAAATGCCAAATGAGTCACTCCTTTTACCCTCGTGGGGTGGGCAGGGAGGGAGAAGTAAATGGGGCTGGACATATCGAACTAAAGATTGACATCTTGATTTTTCATTAAGACATTAACGTAGTGGATATAATTTGATGGTTGTACATCATTAGATTTAATTTCTAGGCCAAGATATTGTTCTTTTTAAAGTGCAGTTTAAGGTTCAGGCATGCGTTCTGGCTCATAGTGATTGAAAGTACTTTAAATTAGTGGGAAAGTAGCATGCTTGCATCACATAGAGTGAGATTGGTATTCAGTTACCTCTGTTGCGCCAGTTTGTGTTGCAGTTTACCGATTCAATATAGCCCTGCATTTAAAATTCCTTTTTAAGATTTGTGAATTTTATTTTTATTAAGAATATAGATATAAAGTACTGTAGTTTACAGCTAGGCCTTGAAATAATCTTTTTAGGATCTGTTAGGAATAAGGTTGGTATTGTATCGTGTGTAACCTGCACAATGTGGAAAGCTGATAAACCTGTGCAAAATCTTTGCCTCTGTGCTGTCAGTGTGATGTGCTTTCTGCATGGTTATATACTACTAGTGATTTTATCAAAACTTCTCTAAAACTTAAATTACATGGTAAAAGATCTGTAAGAGGCTGCATAAATGTTAGTTGGCACATAAGGACAATTGTAGAAGTTGAAGACATGATCGCTATATTTCAATGTTTATTCCCACTCAACATTGCCTTCTAAGCTTTCTTTTTTTGTTCAAAGCATGATCTTAAAGATATGTTTAAGTTAATGGATGTAATGCAGGGTTCCTACACTGTATTGGCGCATGTTGGTGGCCCTCTGTGCCCTAGATACATGCACACGGGGTGCAAGTAAAAAGCTACAGAGTGAAAGTTGGTTTGGATCCTCTTCATTTCATTTGTTTAGCTTTTCTGTTATTTTTCTCTACTTACATGTATTCCTGTGAATAAATCCTTGTTAAGTTAACCCTTTACTTTTCCTTCCATGTGTATTTTCTTATATACTGTGAATGTGAAAACCTAACTGGTACACTTGATCTTGTGTCCATATGGAAGTGCAAGTCTTTATTAATTTGGATTGCCTAAACAGTGTATCCCATGATGATGAAGGAAAATGGAGAGATTTTTCTTTTTAACTCTGCTGGTCAGAGATGAAGCCACACCTTTCCATTTTTCAATGCTGCATATTTAATCTGCAACAGAAATGTTAAGCCATAACAACCTTTTTATATTTTAGTTTGTCACCTTTGCATTGCAGAATAAATACTGAATAACCATTTTTGTAAGCAGTTGCTCCTCTTTGCATGGTTCTATTCCTCTAAAGGTGTTGAATGATACAGCCATTGCACTGAAGTTTGAGCTGTATGCGTGTGAATTTATAAATACCGTTTCAAAAAAATTCAAATGCATGGTAGCATGCAGAAAGGTTTTTGTTGTGTGTGTGTATGTATTTTTTTTAACATGTTCTTTCACCTTCTTTTCTCTACTTTGGCTTTGCAAATTTCAGTCTGTAGAGCCTGAAATTAAATCATATTTTCAGTGTCCAGTTGTTTTTAATCGTAAGTTGGATCCAAAGGGTATGTAGCATTTTGCTTTCTAGTACCAATGCCTCATTGGGAGCTCAGAATGTGCTTCCTAGTTAGTGTTTAAAACCTGATTAGGGTAGCTATTTTATCCTCAACTTCTAGTGATCTGTAGTTCTCCAAAACTTTTTAATATGGGAGATATTTTAATATTCTGGAATAAGTAGTAAAGATTTTAAATTGAGAGAAAAGACAAAATTCTCAAGAACTCTTTTAAAACATACAAAAACGGTCTTCAATAAAGTTATCTGGACCTGTGATTGACAATTCTCTATTGACTGAAAAGCATTATTGTTACCTATTGAGTGGAAAAATTAATTTCTAATTAGATATGTAACAAGTTGTGCCCCTTTTTTGTAGTCAGTGTGTTTTTAAATTAAAAGGAAATTTAATTTAAAAATACAACATATAAATAAATAGACTGCAACCTGAGATGGGGTTGGGGTTTTGGGGTTTTTTCCCCCACCTTGAGGTTATAGTTTCTTCCTAATTGTATTTCAGATACATAGTATAACATAGGAATTTGCAGAAGCCATTTAAGTTTAAGTTATCTTTTGAGGTAAGCTCTGATTTAGCATTTATTCTGATAAAACTTAATACATCATGGGATATATATATATATATATATAAAGCAACTTAATTCTTGTGGTGTAGTCTTAATAGTTCTGAATGTTGACTGAATGTCTATGAGATTGTGAGTTTGTCCTTGTTACATTCCAGTGTTTCGCCTCTTGGCATGCTTAAGGCACGGCTTCCTTCATCTGCTCCTTCCACACTAACATGCTGTTAGTGTGCCCAACTACAGAAATAGCCGCTGCTAAGTGATGTAGATTTTCTACTTGAATATTTTTATGTTGTAGGAACCTCAGGAGGTCAGTGTTTACTGTTTTATATATGCCTTCTTTTTCCTGTTTGAGCTTCTCTCTTTGAAGGATTCTAACAGAACAAAAGCTGCTGATCAACCTAAGTTGGAAACAGAAAGTGTATTTAATATAGTTTAAATGCATGTTTGGCAGTTCCATGTTACAGTCCATTAGTAAGTGAACCTAGTGCCACAGATATTCATTTATTCAGGAAAGAACTTTGCTTTTTGTATTGTCTAATCTCTTTAATAACTTCATACTGTGTAAAAAAAAAAATCACACTTTTTTATATTTTTTGGTTGGTTATTTTCCAAATAATCAACATGTAAATAATCTTTAAGAGCCAGTTCTGATGCTTTACATTATTGCTACTTGATTTTGTGACGCAAGTTAGATTTCAGAATAGATTTTAAAACACTTAACCAAGCCATTACATCTTAAAAACAAAATAAGTAGCATACATTTTGTAATTAACATATTGATAAACACTGTGATTTTTTTGTTAAGACTTTTTCATTGATCTGAATTGCTTAAATTGCATATATTGTAAAATAGGATCAGATGTATATTTTAAAATAATCTCAACTGACTTTCCTCTATTGAAATGCTTTGTCTACTCAGTTATAAAATATTCAGATACAAGTTTTATCTCAGGTGAATACTCTTGTATCCTTCTTTCTTTGGTGACATATGCTTATAAAGGGTCATCATACTTACATTCTTTGTTTTTGTTTTTTTAGTGTATTTCATGAAGAATCTTTCCATTTAGTCTGATTTTCTAATTAGTCTAGCAGACCATGGCGGTATAAGTCCTTCCTGGCGAGCCCTTTGGCATGCAGGTTTACTTTGAAAGTGAATTCAGTTTGGTTCTCCTTTTCTCCAAACTCTTTTTAAGATAGTAGAGTGGAAAATTTTGTCATGTATTAAATTACCCTGCATATAGCTGAAATGCCAGAACTAAACTAATTCTGTCTTAAATCTTTTAGTCTAAATTTAACTTAAATCCTTTGCCATAAAGAAAAAAGTAGGTTTTTTTGCTCCATATAGTTCATCTATATTATTCATATTGAATGTATTAACAGATAACGGTGCAAAAACATTCTTCCCAAGAGAAGAGTGTATCATGCGTAACTGCAATTTAAATCCTTTCTTTAGTAGTTCTTTAAACTACACACAGCTTCGCTTATTATTTTTGCAAGTAATACAAGGGGGAAAACACTTAACAGTCACTGCTAGTACTGTTACTGAAACGTAGGCATTGAAATCTTGACACAAACTATGGTCTTCAGATTAAGGGCCTAAAATAATCTAGAATAAAAGTCAGATCAATAAAGAGCTGTTTAACAATATTATCTAGTAATACCATGCAAATGCATTATATACTTAGTACTTAGTCATACTGTATTAAATATAGAGATGTTTCTAATGCCTCTTAAAAATTCAGTTTTATTTAAAATTTTCTTTCACTTGTACACTTTGCAGGTGACTTGTGACTAATTTTTTCAGTCTTACATAGATCTTCCCCCATTGGTATTATATGTGAGGGATTCTTTATCTTTATGCCTAATTATTCTTATTAATTTTTAAGGTATGCATTTAAATTTTAAGGTATACATGTTTATTGTGATTTGTATCCCAGAATGTATTGTTTTTATTTTTTTTTTTATGTGTGCATGATTTTGAGGGAAGTTAAAGTGGTGATTGTTTTTTTCACCTCTTGTATGTTTTAAAATCAAACCAAATCTATTTGCCAAGCATTATATCACTAACTAGGAAAATAGGATTTTTCCCTTTTATTACTATTTTTGTTCATCTACCATAGAATCCCCTTGAAGATGGCTTGGTATTTTTCACAATTAGCTATTTTGCAAGTCCAACTATCTTCCTAAAAGCTTACTATAACATGGTTAGCCTATAAGGCAGTGTTGATTTCCTTCCCAATACCAGCCTCATAAGGGGGTTCTGCTGTTCTATCCCCATATTGCCTCGTTGTTCCTCTGTGGATATATAACCAAATTAAGATTGGATGAGTTTTATGGAGATAATAATAAGACAATACTGTATAAGTAATTTTACTTAATAGATTATCATCTGTGAGAAGATGTTTAAACGTGGTTAATGACTTCATATTATAAAACAGTTTTACACTTAATATTCATGTTAATATTGGGTGCAATAATTTAGTAGTTATAGCTTTAGTTATAAATAACTGGATCTTTCTGCTGACAACTTAGGTTGTATGAGTTATGCTTAAAAGCTTTAAATCTGATGTTTCTTGTACCTGCCACACTATGTTAGAATGTGTCCTTCAAACATATCCTCCTGCAACTTCTCAAACTGTACTAAATTGATATTTCTTGAAGTCAAACTCTGTGCTAACAGATCTTCATTTTAAATAGAATACGGTTTTAATTTTTGATAAGCTGCTGAATTTTAAAGAGAGTTTTTTGGGGCCACCAAATATTTTGGATCATGCAGAGAATATATATTGTACTGTAGTAATTTTGTATTTACATTTGTATGATGTGACATAATAGATGTGAATGTTAATCACTGCTTGACTATGTTAATAAAGTTGTTTAACTATAGATGTTTCACTCTGATTTTTAATGACAGGAAATGAGCTTTCTTCCCCCACTCCTCCCCCCATTTTGGGTCCAGATAGGTCTTGTGTTCCTTGTTTTTTGTTTTGAGGGGCCTTTTTTTTTTTTAGCTTACACTTTAATACACTCTTGTTTGACACCATCTATTTTTTTAAACTGAGTATTAGTTATATAGTGTAGTAAAACTATTTTCCTCACATTTAACTTCTATTATTGATGTATTTCTACAGAGTTGATTCTAGGTTCAGCTTCCAGAGGGGGGAGGAAAAGTTTCTTTTTCTGCAAAAAAAAGAAAACTAAAGTCGTGAATAAAACATTGAAAAGGATAGATTGCATGAATGTGTATGAATGTGTGGCCTATTTAGGCTTTCTGGTCATCCTCCAGAAAAAAAAGACTTGTAATTTTGGAAATTAATATTTACAAAAGCAGTAGTTTCCTCTTAAGGTTGTGACTTGTTATTACAGTTGCATGTTATTAATTAAAAATATATTTCAGAGGAAATGTGTTCATAACTGTCAAGTGCTTTTTTTTTCTGTTTTTTAGATTTAGAGCAAGCAAAGTGCCTGAGGTTAGATGAGTGCAACCCAGAAAACTTAAAGAGAAATGAGACTTGGGATTTTTTTTTTTTCCTTTTGTTACCTGTACATGGAAACATTGAGATACCTTACTTGTGTTGGAGAAGAGGGGGAGGGAATGACATCTGGCTATCATGCTGTTCTAAAACATCAAGAAAGATTCCAGGACTTAGGTTGTGGAAGAAGATAAAACCAGACTAATCCTTAAGTTTTCCATGATTCTGATTGGCTGCTACAGTCTTAAAATGTGCCTGAATCTAAAAATCTTTTGTAAATCTTTAACATTGTAATGAAACTAAAGTACAACTTTTAAGATGTTTTCACGTTATACTTACTGTTACAGATGGGTGTTTTTTATCTTGTAATGAGTTTGTTACCAGCCTGACTCCAGTCATTTGCATTACATGTGATTCTTTAGGAATGATTGGAAAAGTAGCAGGTGAACCTCACAGCTCTGAGCTTGGACTTCCTTCCTGCTCTGGTGAGCGCAGAAGCTGCCCTCTTGTCCTTAATCTCAGAGTCTTGTGCTGACCTGATGTAAAAGAACCTGCTGAACCATCCTCATAGATCTCCAGTGTTCAACACAATTTGCAAATTATAGTTTAGAAATTCAACTCAATTTCTAAATCATTGGGAAAAATAATACCAGAAAATTCTTACACTAAGAACCTTTAAGATTTTGTGTCAGTTATTAGTGTAAATGCTATGCATATTACAGCCATGTTGTTCTGACAATTGAAATTTTATACTAGGTATCCCTTTTCAAACTTATGTGACCTTTTGAAGAACTTCATTAAACAATTTTAAGAAAAACAGTTTTAAATGAATTTCATACAACTACCCAATGATACAATGATGATGTTTCTGTGCACACATGAATAATAAATTTGCCTGTTAATATGCACAATACCTATACCATCTTCTATAAATAATTTACATGGTAGCTATACCATCTTCTATAATTTACACAACCTTCTTATTGTTGGACATTACAGAAGTTATTTCTCATTTTTCACTCCTGGAGATAAAGTTATGATGAATAATGCCCCTATGCTTAAATGCCTGCATCTGCAGCAATTTTTCTGAAATTACCATGTCACAAGGAGGTCCCTTTCATAGAAACTTATGCTAGTTTTCACACTCAGCAACTTCAGCGAGTGTTACCATCTGTGCTGTAAATTGTGGTTTAAACAGCATGATTTTCTAATTTTGTATATAGGAAGTCATATACAAGATCATTTTCATATTACATACTTAAATATCTGAGCCTTATGTCACAGGCACAGTCTTACAGAGCTTATATTCTGTTACAGCAAGGTGGATAAGTAACTGTTCAGTTCAGTCGCTCAGTCGTGTCCGACTGCGATCTGCAGCATGCCAGGCCTCCCTGTCCATCGCCAACTCCCGGAGCTTACTCAGACTCCTGTCCACTGACTCGGTGACGCCGTCCAACCATCTCATCTTCTGTCGTCCCCTTCTCCTGCCTTCAATCTTTCCCAGCATCAGGGTCTTTTCAGATGAGTCTGTTACCTGGTGGCAGGTGCCAGTGAAATGAAAGTGATGGTGGAGGAGACTTATTTTCAATGGGGCGAGTGAGCAGAGGAAGGTCTGAGGGGGGTGTCATTTGAGAAAAACTTGGAGTAAAGCTATGGGTGTCTGGGGGCAACTCTCAGGTAAAGTTTGAAGGACGTGGGACCCCTTCCAGGGCCCAAAAGGGGGCTTTTAGACGTCTAACATTCAGAAGTGAATTGTCCTTGGAGACACACGTGGTGACGAAGTAAGAGACTATTGGGAAGGGCACCCGGGCGGAGAGCGGCAGGGTGAGGGGACGCAGGAGGACTGCTGCCCTGTGGCTCACGGTCTTGATGTTACGGTGCTGAGATTAATTTCCAGATTTGCCTGGCCAATCACACTGACTCGGGGTCTTAACTAGTGACACGTGCATTGCCCAGCCAAGAAGGATTCTGGGACTTTGGTAAGAACGTGGCATCTCCTTTTGACCTTTCCTGAATTCTTCTGGTTAGTGGTGGCTTATTAGTTCCATGTTCCTTACCAGGACCTCCTGTTGTAAAATAACTCACGAAAATGGTTACTATGGTGCCCGACCAGGGTGGGTGTTTTCAGTCAAGTGTTTCCCCTAACAAAAGGAACGATAAGGACAAATGTAATGAGACAGTAAAATGTTTGGTGTGTGGGTTTTGCCCTTGAGTAAAATTAAAGGAGCGTTGTAGGGTAAGGATGGGCTTTGGTGGTGGCTCAGATGGCAAAGAATCTGCCTGCAATGCAGGAGACCCAGGTTTGATGCCTCAGTCGGGAAGATCCCCTGGAGAAGTAAATGGCAACTCACTCTAGTATTCTTGCTTTGAGAATCCCATGGACAGAGGAGCCTAGAGGGCTATAGTCCATAGGGTCCCAAAGAGTCAAACACGGCTGAGTGACTAACATTTCAGGCTAAGGATTCATGGTTTGCAAACATTCTAGAAATGGGTTTGAGGAAAGAAACCAAGGATGGCTCTTACGGTTTTTGGTTTGACCTGAGCAGCTAGAGGGATGGAAATGTTAACTGAAATATGGAATATCTTAACATTTGGTTTAAGCCATCTATAAAGAGAAGGGGAGAAGGTGGAGTTCAGGGGAGATAACCTGGCTATAGACAGAAAATTGAAAGTGTGTAAATGTGCTTTAAACCATGAGATTGAATTAACATCTGAGAAGAGGAAAAAGGAAAGATGCGAGGACTAAACATGAAACTCCAACAATGAAGTCTTAAGGCTTCAGTAAAGAAAACAATAGAAGCCTGATGTTCTGATGTATAGAACAAGACAGAATTTACATTTAGCAACATAGAGGTCATTTGTTTTGGCAGATTTTTTTTATGGCTGTAGAAGAATCAGAATGAGAGCTATCTTCCCTCCCTCCAGAAGGGCTGAGAGACCATAGGCTTCCTTTTTCCTCAAGGCCATGTGAAGTAGCTTTGTTGTTTTCTAAAAACTGGATCATTTAAGAAATGTGGAAGCTTTTGAAGCGTGAACAGGCAAGAGTTGATAGATAACTCCCCTAAATGGTTACCAGCATGTAGTGTTTAAATTTGAAATTTAAAACATCCCCAAAGACTGACAACAGTTTTTGTTTGTTGCTAGACAAGGTTATTTTAGAATTTATATGAAAAAGTCAGAGAAGCCAGAAAAATTGTGAAAAACAGGTAATGAGGGTGGGACAGTCCCAAACAGGTGTTTGTTTAATTATGGCTACAGGAATTAAAATGAACTGATTCAGGTATAGGTGGCTTAAAAGAACTAAGACCAGAAATACCTAAATGCTTCACATGAAACTAGGATATGGCGTGTAAGTGGGGGAAAAAAAAAAATGTGTTATTTGACAAGTGCTGGAAAACTGGGTAGGCATTCACTTAAAAAAAAAGAAAAAGATTCCTACTTCAACCTCATATTAAAAATTCTTGTTCAGTCACTAATTTGTGTCTGACTCTTTGCGACCCCATGGACGTAGCCCTCCTGCTGTTCTGTCCATGGGATTTCCCAGGCAAGAATGCCGGAGCGGGTTGCCATTTCCTTCTCCAGGGGATCTTCCGGACCCAGGGATCGAACCCAGGTCTCCTGCATTGGCAAGTGGATTCTTTACCTCTGAGCCACCCCAGGGAAGCCACCAAATGCAGCTCCTTTTACCGAAAATGATTAATTTCCTTGAATTATAAAGAGTTCCTACAAGTCAGTCAGAAAACATAATAGAAAAACGCAAAGAATATTGAGTTCACAGAAAATTTAACCTCAGATTGCTTTCACATTGACTAGAGTCAGAAAGCCTTCACAACACACCTAGGGAACACGGGAACAGGAATTCATACATTGCTCAGTTCAGTTCACTTACTCAGTCATGTCTGACTCTGCGACCCCATGGACTGTAGCACACCAGGTTTCCCTGTCCATCACCAACTCCTGGAGCTTGCTCAAACCCATGTCCATTGAGTTGGTGATGCCATACAACCACCTCATCCTCTGTCATCCCCTTCTCCTCCTGCCTTCATTCTTTCCCAGCATCAAGGTCTTTTCAAATGAGTCAGCTCTTCACATCAGGTGGCCAAATTATTGGAGCTTCAGCTTCAGCATCAGTCCTTTCAATGAACACCCAGGACTGATCTCCTTTAGGATGGACTGGTTGGATCTCCTTGCAGTCCAAGGGACTCTCAAGAGTCTTCTCCAACACCACAGTTCAAACGCATCAGTTCTTCGGCACTCAGCTTTCTTTATAGTCCAACTTTCACATCCATACATGACTACTGGAAAAACCATAGCTTTGACTAGATGGACTTCGTTGGCAAAGTAATGTCTCTGCCTTTCAATATGCTGTCTAGGTTGGTCATAGCTTTTCTTCCAAGGAACAAGCGTCTTTTAATTTCATGGCTGCGATCACCATCTGCAGTGATTTTGGAGCCCAAAAAAGTAAAATCTATCACTGTTTCCATTCTTTCCCCATCTATTTGCCATGAAGTGAAGGGACCAGATGCCATGATCTTAGTTTTCTGAATGTTGAGTTTTAAGCCAAATTTTTCACTCTCCTCTTTCACTTTCAATAAGAGGCTCTTTAGTTCTTCACTTTCTGCCATGAGGGTGGTGTCATCGGCATATCTGAGATTACTGATATTTCTGTCAACAATCTTGATTCCAGCTCGTACTTCATCCAGCCCGGCATTTCACATGATGTACTCTGCTAGCAGGAATGTAAATCAGTATAATATGAAGGACAATTTTAAAACATCAAAATTACAAATATATACATTCTTTGACCTACAAATGATCCCCTAAATACTTAACTGATATGATAGCTCATAAACAAATGAAGATACTGCATATCCTTTAACAGCCACTAAATTCACAAAAATTGAAAATACCAATTGTTAATAGAGTTGCATGATAGAGGAACAGGAATTCTTACAATGCTGATTTAGTATAGCTACTTTGGAGACTAGCTGGCCATTACTCAGTGAAGTTGAGCACTTGTATATTTTGACTAAGCCGTTATACTACCCGCTATATACCTTGAAACAACTTCGTATGTGTGCCAGAAAACACATAAGACTCTTTGTACTGGCATTGTAATAACAGAATAAACAGGAACGACACAAATGTCCCACAGGGTGGATGAATTCTTAAAAGAATTCTGAGCAGAAGAAGCCAGTTTCAGTAAAATATCTATAGAAAACCATTTATATTAATATAAAATTCAGAAACAGGCAAAACTAAAAACTACATAGAGATGCAATTAAGTGTGTAAGTAAAGATGACTACATCTTGAAAAAAGAGCTGAGGGTGCAATCATGAAGAGTTTGGGCAGTGGGTACATTTTATTCTTTAAATGGTACATGAATGTATACTCATGTATATTTAATACATAACTTTATATAGTACCAGAGATGACTTACCTAGTAACCACACATACTCCAGCAAATTCATCTTTTATAATAAAATCAGACAAGTTTATGGTAAGGGTATAGATGTGTTAACTCAAGTTCATTTCAGTCCAACATACTTAGGGACTAAATCTCCATGAGAGCTTTTGTTGTTAAATGTTTAAGATATCCAATGTTAGATAATGATAGACAAGGCCAAGTCTATACATATCTAGATTTACCATTTGGCATCTTTATTGATAAACTTCTCTACATATTTTGTTTTTATATTTTCACTTTGACATTACATTTTCCCAAACAGAAAAGTTTATATAAGATGTCTGATTAATAGGTATTTCCTTATCACAACTTGAGACTTTGAAATATTTAACTTGTGCTCAAAGACGCACTCTTTTTTTCTTGGCCACGCTGCATGGCTTGCAGACTCTTAGTTCCCTGATCAAGGATTGGAACTGGGTCCTTGGCAGTGAAAGTGCAGAGTCCTAATCCTTGGACAGCCAGGGAATTCCCCAAAGGCACTCTCTTTATAGGCAGAAAGGAAGGAATTGATACTTAGGTGGAGCTAGTGGTAAAGTACCCACCTGCCAATGCAGGAGAATAAAAGACGCAAGTTTGATCTCTGGGTTGGGAAGATCCCCTGGAGGAGGGCATGGCTACCCACTCCAGTATTCTTGCCTGAAGAATCCCCATGAACAAAGGAGCCTGGCAGGTTACAGTCCATAGGGCTGCAAAGAGTTGAACACAACTGAAGCGACTTAGCACCCACAGATGTTTTTCTTCCATGTCTGCTAGGATTTTACAAGCATTGCTGTTTTTGTTAAGCCTCATCCTTTTTTTCAACTGTAGGCATGCACATTTTCTTTAAGCTTCTTAAAACAAATTTTATTTCCTGAAATCCTTTTAGGACTACCTTAAACAATACCCAACAATGTATAAATTCAAACAAACACCACTAGGTGGAGTCCTTGACCTATATTAACCTGGCTTCCCAGGTGTGGTGGTTTAGTTATTCAGTCCTGTCTGAGTCTGCGACCCCATGGACTGTAGACCACCAGGCTTCTCTGTCCCTGGAATTTCCCAGGCAAGAATACTGGAGTGGGTTGCAATCTCCTTCTCCAGGTTTGGTCCCAACTCAGGGATTGAACCTGGGTTTCCTGCGCTGCAGGAGGTCTCCTGCATTGCAGGCGGATTCTTTACCGACTGATCCCGCCTGCCAATACAGCAGATGCAAGAGACACGGGTTTGATACCGGGGTGGGGAAGACCCACTGGAGTAGGAAATGACAATCCACTCCAGTATTCTTGGCTGGAAAACTCCAGGGCCACGACTGGGCACGCACACACTCACCTATTAGCACAGTATTTTCCAAGAACAGAAGAGGTGTATGTAGAAATAAGATTTCCAGCCCTTAAACTCACCTCCATCAACATGACATTTTTACATGAAAATAATCTTGAAAACTGTTAATGCCATTCTTCCTTTTGTATAAAAAAAATCTTTTAAGAAATGTTTTCCTAAGTCCAAGTACAGAGATTGCAATCGAAGAAAGACATCTTAAACTTGAAAGTGCATACATACCACCTGACAGCCTTTTAAAGTGAAGACCCTGATTCAGTAAGTCTAGATGAGGCCCAAGGTTGTGCATTTCTCACAGGGTCCCTAGTGATGACTTGCAGCTTGTTTAGGGCTCTTTGAGTTAGAAAGGACCTAGAGAATTCTTTGGAACCTGAAGTTCCCTTATGACATCAAGAACTAAATAGTTAACATGTAAGCTTCACAAGACGGCAGGGGCTTCTGTGTGCATGTTTTGCTTGCTCAAATGACTTCAATGCCCTGAGCAATTCCTGAAACAAAAGTAGGTGCTCAATAATATTTGTTGAGTGAATGAGGACAGTGTTTAAGTGCTTTATGTGTATTAACTTATTTCATTTTTTTGACAGTCCATAAAGTCAGCTGTTTTGCTATTCCTGTTCACAGAGAAGAATACTGATGTTATACATAGTGGAACCAGGATTTAAACTCAAATACTTGAACTTGTCCCCTCTGGCTCCAGAGCCCACGCTTTTAACAAAAACACTATACTGCCATTCATTTTTAGGGACCCTGTCACTAACAAAGAGATAGTCCCAAGACTGATTCAGAAACTTATTGTCCCAAGGTCTGTTGTCATCTTTTGTGGTCACTTGTTCCTAACACACTGTAGGGTCTGCTATGCCACAACAGAGAGTCCCAGGGACAGGAGTCACGAGTATCCACTGTCAGCAGGCAGAGCATCTCCTCTCTCCTAATCTGGCCTAGAGAGTGGAGCTGGAAAGCAAAAGAGGGACAGCCGGCCCATCACTCAGGATTCATGAGGGAACAAGACGCCACCAGTCCTTACCCAGTCATCTAATTTGGTTAAGTCTTATAGTTTCCTCAATCAAAAGAATGATTCTCATGATCCCAGACTGCAGAAGATCAATAAAGACAGGAGCTCCTAAAGTACCCCTGCACACCCAACGAAAAAATTAACATCTACCTTGCAGGCCTATTTCTGCGCCAGGCGTCTGTGCTGGGTCAGCACTGCTTCTCCATGGGAATGGCTGTTCCAGTTAGATCATCATACTGTGAGAAGAAAATGTGACTTTACGTTGTTTATTTTTCCTAATCTTCCACAGCAACCATTTGATCTCATTTGTGAATCTAGTGAAAAGGAGGTTGATGCTTCTCAATTTTGAATTGTCTGATGTTTCCTCATTACTGAACTGGAGTTGTGAATGGTTTTTTTTTGAAGACTTCTACAAAGACAAAGCGTCCTTCTCACTGCATCATATCAGCAGGTACTTGATATCAATATGACTTATCACTAATGATATTAACTTTGATCACTCTGGTAAAGTGATACCAGCCAGTTTCTCTGTAGTCAAATTACTAATTTCCTCTTTCCAGACTCCATTCTTTGGAAGTGAGTCATCGAGTCTGCTATTGCTACTGCTAAGTCACTTCAGTCATGTCCGACTCTGTGCGACCTCATCCCTGGGATTCTTCTCCAGGCAAGAACACTGGAGTGGGTTGCCATTTCCTTCTCCAGTCATTGAGTCTAGTCCACACTAAAGAGGAAAGGAATTAAACCTCACCTCCCAGAAGGGAACGTACCTACATGTGTTATTTGGAATTCCTCTCTAAAGAAGATGTGACCCTTCTCCTTAAGGTATGTATGTATATATCTAATTATTTATATCAGTACAAACTCATGGATTTTTTTTTATTCTTTGGATAATGGTCTAATCCTGTTACTACTTTGTTGCTCAAATTCTTTCTGCTTTGACCATTGGGAACACTTGTAAGTTGATTTCTGTGTACTTTTTAAAAAAATTTTTACTGGAGTAAAAAAACATTTTTAAAAATTTTTATTGGAGTATAGTTGCTGTACAATATTGTGTTGGCTTCTGTGTCTATAGCTTCTGCTATACAACAAAGTGAATATAAATAAATATGTATGTATGTGTGTACACATCCCCTCTTTTTTCGGTTTCCTTCCCTTTTAGGTTCTGTGTAATTTTGACATGTCCCCATTCTTTTTTATTCTAATTTTTAGCTTTTACTTTCTGGCAATAAGTGATGCTCCAGACTCATCCTGTGTATTTCCTGCCCCAGCCCTAAAATCAGCTATTTTTCTGAGGAGTCTTGGTTCCTTTTTCTAGAGAATGGCATTTAAAAACTAACATCTGGTTCTGCTAACTGCGACTGGTGTATCACTGTTCCTACATCTTCTCAGTGGACAGAGCAAGGAAATGTGTGTGTACTGACCCATCTATCACCACATATCTGCATTTATTACTATGTTGTTGCTGTTTAGTGGCTAAGTCATGTCCTACTCTTTTGCGACCCCAGGGACTGTAGCCCGCCAGGCTCGTCTGGCTATGGGATTCTCTAGGCAGGATTACTGGAGTGGTTGCCATTTCCTCCTCCAGGGGATATTCCCATCACAGGGATAAAACCCACATCTCCTGTCTGGCAGGTGGCTTCTTTACCACTGAGCAACCTGGGAAGCCTCTTTTACTTCTACATCAGTATATAAAGATCATGAAACTGGAGATATCATCATGATAATTTGACGTCAAAGTAATGTCAGGATATCCCGATAGTGTCTCCAACGAGAATCCAGTCTAGTCCTGCCTCCTATTCTTGCTTTGCTTTATTCTAACTTCTTTCTCTGAAAGTAATCAACCTGGCTCCAGTTATCTTCACCATCTTTACTTATTTGTTCAACCCTAGTAAACATGTACAGTAATTTTGGAATTACTAGCCTATACCACTGAGAGAAACAGCTTACTAGAGTCCAGTGTTGACATATAGCATTCAGCCATAAAATCATTTTCCAAAGTTACTTAGGTCAGCTCCTTTTTCTGCAGTCCCTTCAGTGACGTTGTGTCACACTCTCATGAGACAATTAGAGTCACTTGTCTCAACCTGCACTTCAGACTGATTCTCCTCTCCCCCAGGATCCTGGTTTGTTTTTTAAATCTGCATACTGTGAAAGCCCTATGGATTTTGACAAATGTAACAAATCATTTCTCCACTGTCCCGAAACCATACAGAAGGGTTCCATCACCCTAAAAAAGTTCCCCTTGCAGCTGCATTGCAGCCGACTGCTTTCCCTTCCTCCAGGCTCTGACAACCACTGATCTGTTTCCATCCCTACGGGTGTGCCTTTTCAGTGGTATCATGGGAATTGAATCACAGAGTATATAACCTTTCGAGTCTGACCTCTTTCACTTAGCAAAATGCTTTTAAGATTCATTCATATTGCACAAATCAATGGCTTATTCATTTTCATTGAGTAGTGTTCCACTGTATGGGGACACTGCAGTATATTTATTCCTTCACTTGTTGAAGAACATCTTGATTGTTTCCAGTTTTTGGAAATTATGACTAAAGCTACTGTACATCTTCACATACATATTTTTGTGTGAACATAGGGTATTCACTTGGATAAGCATTAATGGATAAATATTATTGTTTTTTTAAGTCTCTAAGTTTCGGGGTAATTTGTTCAAAGAAATAGATAACCAATGCTCTTTTTTTTCCCCTTAAACTATTTGAGTATAAGCTGAAGATGCCTCTTTAGTGTGTTGTCCTAAAATATTCTCTTATATGACCACAGAAAAATGATCAAAATTTGGATCTAATTTGCATTATTCAAATTTTACTAGTTTATCCTGATAACATCACTAATAACAAAAGAAAATTCCCTTATTATTCATCATATTCAGGTGGCGTTGCTTTAGCTTTTTCAACCTAGTAAGATTCCCCCAGTCACTGTCTTTCATAACACTGACATTTTTTAAGATGATAAACCAAATTTTTCATGTCATGTCTCTCCATTTAGGTTCATATTATTTTCTTTCTGTTAGATTCAGAAATATGAACTTTTGACAGAAGCACTGTAATGTTAAGAGACATATTACGCCAATCTGTACTCTTATGAGAGATGTTAACTTTGATCTCTTCCGGTCCTATCTACCACATTTCTCAAGTCTAAAGTTACTATTTTCCCCTTGTCAATTAAAAGTGTATTGTGGGCTTATACTTAAAAATTATGCAAATCCTGTTTCTCATTAAACTTTCACCCACTAGTTTTAGCATTTGTTGATTATTCTTGCCTGAATCAATTATTATTATATTGATTTTTCATTCTTATTATGCTATTTTTCTACATTTTAGTTGACATTCTATTATAAGGAAGAGGTTTTTCTTTCCCATTATTTATTTATTATTTTATATCAATATGAAGCAATGCATTTTAATAAATTTTGACTATGTATCAGATGAAAATTTGGTAATATTAAGCATTTTGGTTTAGCTGCTCAGTGGTGTCTGACTCTTTGCGACCCCATAGACTATAGCCTGCCAGGCTCCTCTGTCCATGGGATTTCCCAGGCAAGAATACTGGAGTGGCTTGCCATTTCTTTTCTCCTCTCTTCCTCACCTCCTAACCTTCCCCACCCACAGGCTTTAGAACCTCAGCAAACATTTATTTGCTTCAGAGATGGGCTCAAAGAATTAGGGCAAACCAAACAACTAATTGAATTTCCAAACGGATTTTTTAAAACTTTCTGCTATCACCTGAACTTTTGATAGTTTATATTGGCTTGGCCAATAAGATCGTATAGAAAAACCCAAACAAACTTTTTGGCCAACCCACTATCTTAGGAACTAAAATTTTAAATTATCTCCAGCTGATTTGTATTAATTAGCAGCAGAAAAGGAGTGGAGGGAAAGAAAATTTGTAACTATGCACAATATACTAATAAGAGGTCAAGCAAGAGACCGGGGGTGGCTACTATCTTTTTTTCTTATTCAACTAGTCAGAGCACTAGGTGACATGTATAACATCCTTCCTCCACTGTTCATTCCATGTTCTCTTACTCTTAGCCGGCCAGCACCTCAGCACGTTGGAGTACTTAAGCCAATGAGGTGAATTAAACCTTCTTTCCTAAAGCTCTCCTGAGCAGTAGGTGAGTATAGCAGACTCTGTTGGTGACCACCAAGATGCTCTTTGCAAAGCCCATCAGCGAAGCCCCAGCTGATAAAAGGTAGGCTGAGAAAAACCCACAGGTGCCTTCTTCTCCTGGCCATTGCCCTTGGCTGATGGGCAATGCCCCATTCAGCATTTGCTAAAATGGGTGCCCCAACAGAACCCATGGAGGCAACCCCACACACTGTCACTCCCAGTGACACACTTGGGAATTGTGCTTCCTGCTCCCACAGTCTTAGGCTCTTGACTACGATCGAGAGATCTTGTTTCCCAGAGGGAGATGTTTCTATAGGGTCCACAGGAGGAATCTCACTAAACTTAAAAGCTGCTATTGCTACCGGGTCATGTTAGGCTTTCTTTGCCAGTAAGCCCACAGATTAAAAAGGGACTTATTTTACTGGTAGGGGTGATTGGCCCTGACAATCATCAGTGGGTAGGACTGCTGCAAAGTAGAGCAGGAAGCAATAATCTTGGCATCCAGACAGTCGACTGGATCTTCTTTGTGTTGTTCTGTTGTATGTGTGTGCTCAGTCATGGCCAACTCTTTGTGACCCCATGGACTGTAGCCTGCCAGGTTGCTCTGTACATGGAATTTTCCATGCAAGAATACTGGAGTGGGTTGCCATTTCCTTCTCCAGGGGATCTTCCCAACCCAGGGACGGAACCAGAGACTCCTGTGTCTTCTGCATTGCAGGTGGATTCTCTACCACTGTGCCACGTGGGAAGCCAACTGGATCTTCTTTAACTACTCTCAGGTATGTTTAATCCAACTCAGAGGGTTGGAAAGTAACTCCAGGTGAGTTCATGGATCCATGGAGCCTACTACTTGATCGACAAACTTCTGAAAGAAGTATATTAAAATCTCTCATTTTGGACTGTGAATTTTCCTATTTCCTTTCGTAGCTCTGTCAAAATTTGATTTATATACTTTGGAGATAAGTTGTTAGATATAGAAAGTATGAGTGGTGATTGCATCTCAGGGGAATTGAATTTTTATCATTGCAATAAATTATTAAGTAATTTGAAATAAATATATTAATTACAATAACTTTCTTTTGGTTTATATTGCCTGATGTGTATTTTCCATCAATTTTTTCTGTCTTTCTTTATTTTTATGTGTGTCATGTAAAAATTACAATTGGAAAGTATAACTGGATTTGCTTTTTTTTTTTAACTTTTTAAAATTTTTGCTGTGCTGGGTCTCAGTTGTGGCGCTCGGGTTCTTCATTGGAATGTGGGCTTAGTTGCCCCCAAAGCATGTGGGATCTTAGTTCCCAGGACGGGGACTGATCTTGTGTCCCCTGCGTTGGAAGGCAGATTCTAAACCACTGGACCACCAGGGAAGTTCCCCTAGTGGAATTTGTCATGTCAATGTATGGCAAAAACCACTACAGTATTGTAAAGTAATTAGCCTCCAACTAATAAAAATAAATGAAATAAAATCCAGTCTGACTGAAAAGAGTTGTATATAGGTTCATTTCTACTTTCTATCTGTCCCAGTGTTCTCTTTCTTTTTCCTTGACCGCTTTTTTTTTATTGAACTTTTTCTTCTTTCTTTAATCCATTTTTCTCTATGAATCTGAAAGTTCTATCCTTTCATTTTGGCTTCCCAGGTGGCTTGGTGGTAAAGAATCTGCCTGCCAATGCAGGAGATGTGGGTTCAATCCCTGGGTCAGAAAGATCCCCGAGAGAGGGAAATGGCAACCCACTCTAGTATTCTTGCCTTGGAAATCCCATGGATGGAGGAACCTGGAGGGCTACAGTCCATGGGTCACAAAGAGTCAGACATAACTTAGCAACTAAACAATAATAACAATCCTTTAATTTTAGTATTTTATGGTAACTTCAGCTATTTTACCTGCATACCTAACATGTCATTCAATGATATTTAAGTTAATCAATATCCTTTCCCTTTGTTTGGAACAATCCCTAGACCCTAGAATGCTTTAACTCTGATCACTACCCTCTCCCACTTATGTGCCATTATTGACTAGTATTTTAGTTTTCATCTTTTTTCTCCATAAAGTATATATTATATTTATTTTATATATATGACTTTTTTTTAGATTTGTCCATATATTATATTATCCTTTTGTAATCTTCCTTTATCATTTTAATTTGTATGTCACATTTTTTGTCTAAAGTCATTATATGAATATAGACTTTAGAATTTCCTTTGGAAAGGGTCTATTGTAGTAAAATCTATTTTTACTTGTCTGAAAAAAATTTTCCTAATTTTGCTTCTTTCTTGAGAGCATTTTGGCTGCGTAGATAATTCTAGGTTGACATTTGTTTTCACTCAGCACGTAGGAGATATTATATCCCTCTCTTGAGCCTTGTATTGTTGCTATTGGGAAATCAGTGTTTGTCTTAGCTGCTTTTTATTGTTTGTATGTTTGTTTAAAAAAACTTTATTTTTTTTTAGTCTTTGGTATGTATTTCACCATGATGCATCTGAATATAGAAATGTTTTTATTATCTTACTTGAGATACCACGGACATGCTAAGTTTGAAGATTTATGTCTATTAATAACTTTTAGGGGCTTCCCTGGTGGCTCAGTGGTAAAGAATCTGCTTGCCAATGCAGGAAACATGGGTTTGATCCCCGGTCCATGAAGATCCCACATGCCATGGGGCAACAAAGCCCATGTGCCACAACTATGAAGTCTGTGATCTAGAACCTGGGTATGTGTGTTAAGTCACTTCAGTCGTGTCTGACTCTTTGCGACCCCATGGACTGTAGTCCACCAGGCCCCTCTGTCCATGGAATTATTCAGGCAAGAATACTGGAGTGGGTTACCATTACCTCCTCCAGGGGATCTTCCCAGCCGGGGATCGAACCCATGTCTCTTATGTCTCCTGCATTGACAGGCAGGT
Source organism: Cervus elaphus (assembly GCF_910594005.1). NCBI lineage: Eukaryota > Metazoa > Chordata > Mammalia > Artiodactyla > Cervidae > Cervus > Cervus elaphus. The sequence goes on along the minus strand of NC_057839.1, from coordinate 12,078,876 downwards.
TCTTTACTACTAGCGCCACCTGGGAAGCCCCGAGAACCGGGGAGTCGCAACTGTTGAGCCCATGTGCCCATGAAATTACTTTACTGAAGCTCATGTACCCTAGGGCCCCTGCTCCACAACAAGAGAAGCCACCACCAGGAGAAGCCCACACATCACAGTGAAGAGTAGCCCCCGCTCTCCACAACTAGAGAAAAGCCTACACAGCAGCAAAGACTCAGCACAGCCAAAAATAATAAATAAAATTATTTTTTAAAAATAGTAATTTTTATAATTCTTTTTAAACAATCAATCTTTTTGTAAATCTTCTCTTATCTACTAATCTAATCTCTTATCTACTTCTGGAACCATAAATGTTTGTTAGAATTCACTTTTATGTTTTATCCTTTAGCTATTTTTTTTCATTTCTTCCTAATCGTCCTCAGAGACTCTCTTCTTTCTCACTATCTTCCAAGTTGCTAATTCTTTTTTAGTTCTGACTGATCTGCCATTAATTTCTCCACTGTTTTAAGTTTTAGTTATTTTACTAAAATAAACCAAAAGTTCTAGGTGATTCTTTTTCAGATTTGGTCATTTTATATAGTCTCTAATTCCTTGCTCATTATTTTCAACCTCTCTTTTTTTTTTCTTTAAATATACTCAACTTAGTTATTCATACTCTGTGTCTGGTGATTTCGTTATCTGAATTTGTTGTGTGTCTGATTCTGGTACCTCTGGTATCTCTTTCACTTATGGTACCTGGTTCCCTTGTATTTTGTGATTTTTAAATTAGCTTTTGGATTCCTTGGAATTTCATTTGTAGAAACTCTTGAGGCGTGGGTTGACATGGACTGAAATTATTGTCCTCCAGAGAGGATTTTAGGAGAAGGCAATGGCACCCCACTCCAGTACTCTTGCCTGGAAAATCCCATGGACGGAGGAGCCTGGTAGGCTGCAGTTCATGGGGTCACTAAGAGTCAGACACGACTGAGTGATTTCACTTTCACTTTTTACTTTCATGCATTGGAGAAGGAAATGGCAACCCACTCCAGTGTTCTTGTCTGGAGAATCCCAGGAACGGGGAAGCCTGGTGGGCTGCAGAGTTGGACACGACTGAAGCGACTTAGCAGCAGCAGCAGCAGTGGAGAGGACTTTAGTTTGCCTGTGCTACTTATTTGGCGTGTAAGTAACCCAGGGACACTGAAGTAAGTTCTCTGCTTCAGTTTTGTTTTTTTTAGGATAGTGTGAATTCAGGCTACAAAGTCATGTAAGTGCTAGCTTGTGGTTATGAATTTTTAGCAGACATTTACCCTCTTCATTGAGTGTGTAGGTCAAAATCCACAAGGTTCCTTGCTATCCCCTTCTTTCCAGCAGGTTTACTTCTTGCTCACCTTTGCCTTGATAATATTGACTTTAGGGTCCCAAATCATGATTAAAAGTGCTGTTTTAAATCAATAATGAAGTGATGGAAAATGTAATTAACAGTTGTGTTATAACTTGCAAAATTTGTTAGATCCCTGTATCATGCCTTAAACTAAAATATATTCTAAAAAAGATTAAAAACGTTAAAGTAAAAAATGAAATCAGGGGAAGGTTATAAACATACTCTATGTATTCTCCCTCCCCTGAAACAACTCAACAGTGTGGCAGAAGTTGTGGGGAAAACGTGATCACTGCCAGAGCCTTCAGGATAAGTCCCACCTATGGGACTGAAGCTTTGGATTTTATGGAGACAAGCAAGTACTATTCAGACATGTAGTAATATCTATTACTGCATAACAAACCAACCTCTTCAACACTCACTGGCTTAAAACAATAACAATGCTTTGCACACGACTCTGCAATTAGGGCAGGGCTGAGGAGGGAACTGCCGTCTCTACTCTGCATTTCATTGGCTGGGGTGGCTTCCTGGAAATGGGAGGACCCACTTTCAAGATGTGTCATGCAAATAGTTGGGGAGTTGGTTCTAGCTGTTGGCTAGAAGCCAGATGGGAATGTATTCCTTGGGCCTCACCCCTGGCTGTCTGGATCTCTCCCATGGCCCACGGGCTTATTCACAGCATGTTGCTTGGGGGGTCAAGATCAAGTGTCCCAGGAGAACCAGCTAGACATGGTACAGCTTTTTATGACCTTGCCTCAAAAGCCATATATTATTTTCATTGTAGTCACAATCTTGCATAGATTCAAGTGGAGGAAACAGACACCACCTTTCACAGGGAAGGGTGTCAGAGTCACATTATTAGAAGAACATATGGGATGAAAAATATTATTTTGCCCATTTTTGTGAAATGCATTCAATCACAAGGACATAAGTTTGCTGTAAACTTGACTCTTTGATGTGACCTGTGACATAGTTTATTGAACCCACAGATGACCCCGCCCACCTGGGAAGGACCTGATTGTTTCACAGAGCTTTGGGAATTTTCCATTAGAGAGGAAGCCACTGCATACCTATCTACGCACCTACCTGGAAACCACCGCCTCTGCTGACTCACGACAACTGTCATAAGACTTCTTGGATTTAAATCTTTCCTCCACCACTTACTGACCATGTGACCTCTCTGTGTCTTGGTTTCTTCATCTGTGAACTGAGGATAATAATAATACATATTTTAGAAAACTGTCATTAAGGTTAAAGGAATTAACTCATGTAGAGGCCTCATACAGTTCCTGACACATAGCTAGCCTACAGAGGATTCCACCCCAGGGACTCAGCTCTGTGCCCACCTGCCCATATTTCCAGGGTGAAGTAAAAGTTGCTTCTGGCCAGAGAGGGCCTTCCAAGTGTTGGGATCCAAGTGCCATCAACCAAGGAGTCACATGAAAGAGATCTAGGACTGGGATTTCACTGGTGGTCCAGTGGTTAAGAATTTACCTTCCAATGCAGGGGACGTGGGTTCGATCTCTGCTCAGGGAACTAAGATCCCTCATGCCACAGGGCAACTAAATATTCATGCTTCAACTACTAAGCCCTCCCATCACAACAAAGACTCAGCACAGCCAATGAATAAATAAAAAGAGAGGTCTAGACCTGAGCACCTTCAACCACCTTCTGAACAAATCTGGGCAGCCTGGTCATTTGACCTGCATCCTTCTGCTTCTGGCCACCTGAGAGTGGAAGACACCTTTGACCCCAGGCCACTAGCTATTCTCCACCTCAGAGACAGAGCACCTCCTGGGTCACTCCTCTCTGGCCATTATGGGTGGCCTCCATGAACAGAGCAGAGTTTTCCCCAATTGGAGCCCAGTGGAAAGGCAGACAGCTTCAATCAGTAAGCCAAATTGCCCCAGAAACTTCTGTGAGCCAGTGGCCTGGTTAGTCAGCCATCTTTCGGGACAGCGAGCTTGCAAGAAAACCACTGGTCATAGCATCAGCCTCCGAGATATAAGTGGAAGTGACTTCTAACGAAAAGTTAAGGCATCAAATAGAAGGACTTCTGCTTTGCCTCTCCTCTGTTCTCATTCATCTGGCCAAGAAATAGAAAAATAAATTCAAAGCAGTACAAGAAAACCAGAAAGGGTGCTTCCAGCAGACCAATACAGTAAGAAATTTTCAAAAAGAAATGAGACTGATTGACAGAAAAATCTGGCAGAGCAGAAGGAACTAAAACCCTCACATGGACCACGGCACTCGAGCAGTTAACAAAAGCGAAATCCAGCTGAGCCATACCCTGGCTCTGCTTCTGCCTCTGAGCGGTGGCTCAGTTACGTCCAGTTCTTTGTGGTCCCATGGCCTGTAGCCCTTAATGCCCCTCTGTCCATGGAATTTTCCAGGCAAGACGACTGGAGTGGGTTGCCATTTCCTGCTCCAGGGAATCTTCCCAACCCAGGGATTAAACCCGTGTCTCTTGTGTCTCATGCACTGGCCGATGGATTCTTTACCAATGCACTGCCTGGAAGGCCCATACCCCTAAGCTCTACCAGTTCATCAACTCCTGGAGTTGCTCCCACAGCAGCTGGCTCTAACTGTATGGACTCAGATGAGAGTCACCGGTATGGCTTTCTGAAGTAGTTATTTATCACAGCAGACCCAGAGTAGTTGTGTTCTGAAGACAGGCTCTTGGGAGTCTGTGCACATCTCTCCCCAATTCCCATTCAGTATGGTTACATTGCCAGCTTGAAACTGGCCAGAGAATTTATACCATGAAAATCAGCAAATGCTGCAAATCAAGGCTTCCTTCCCTCCACCCTAGAGCTGGTTGTTAAATATTTACCAGCATACCACTGCTCTAGAGTAAGCTAAGATTGGAGGAAAAGGACACTGCCCAGAGGGTCAGGGAACCAATACTAAAAAGAGAAGTTTACCTTCATAGTCATCCTGTCCTTCCACAATCCCATGAGGCAGATTTCTCTAATGAAAACATGCATTCACTGCCAGGTAAACAGGAGTTTTCATTTGAAGTGAGGAATGCATTCCAGCTATGGATAAAATTTAGTCTAGACTTGCACCTACAAATAGGAACGGAGAACTAAGAACCAAGCAACATTTGAGAGGAATCAACATGAAAGAGAGCACCAAGTTCAACATACAGAACTAGCTCACACTAAAAAACATAGACTTAATGGAAACAGATTAGAAACAGTTAATATCCTCAGAGGTACTTGAAAGTATATTACTTTCAAAAAAGAGATACTTCCCAGGAAACACAATCAGAATTTACGGAAATTTTAAAATATAATTGCTAGACCTAAAAGTTGGTTTGAGTATGCAATTAAAGAGTTAGAAAATTGAGTTGAAAGATTCTTTGAATATGATATGCCCCAAAAGACAGAAAGAAATGAAGAAATAGGGAGGAAAAAAGAAAGGAAGAGGAAAGAAAGAAAAGTAACATTAACAGACATGGAGGGTAGATATAACTAAAATTGTAGGTATAGAACTGTGAGAATAAATGAGAGGAAAGTATCAAAGGAATAAGAAAAGAACATATCCCAGAACTCAAGAGGGACTTGCATTGAATGGGCTTATTAAACACCAAGCAGAATTAATGCAAAATTATTTTCTGAAGGTGTCTTAAGTATTAATATGAAAAAAGTTGGGTTTTCCTGCCTCTTCTTTTAGAAAACACCTATAAATAACAGGAAAATTATAACAGGAAAGTGAGAAACAATAATGCCAACCCCATATCTAATGAAATGAGATGGTGTCTGAAACTAAAATAGGAAGAAGGATTGCCAAAAGTGGTAAGGGTCAAACAGAGATACAGAGAAGCATGGAAACCAGAGCTGAAGATGTGAAAAAAAAAAGGCAGCAGAATCCATGACTCTAATGTGCAAAACTTAAGATGAAAATCAATAAGCACTCATTTGCAACAATGAAATGAGGTTCTGGTGGGGAGAACCTCTTCGGATTCAGTTTGGTCCAAGAAAAAGCTGAGTAAGTAGATCTGAGCTAGAACTAGCTGATTTCTTGCTAATCATATTTTTTAGGACTAATCATATTTTTCAGGAAGCAGTCTGTTGCTGAGGGAGAAGAGTAAAGGAGAAAGATGTATTGTGACATCCCTTTGTTACTGACCTCAAGTAGGCTGCGGAGAAGCAAAACCTAAAGGAACTGACTCATATGCATGCCCTGTATTATGAGGACAGTTTCTACTGATCTTGAATAATTCTGGCCTCTTTCACACAAAACTCCAGTAAATAGATAGTCTGGGGAAAGCTTACCTTATTTAAAATTTAATAAGTGAATTTTTTTTAAAAAGCTACTCCAGGAACTATGAAAAGATATGAGAAAGAATGAAGTGGAAAAAAACAGGCAAAACAGATGGCAGATGGAGAATTTTTACCATGGAGCAGGAAAAATTTGAGACCAAGCAAACTGCCATGAAATAAGTTTTAAAATTTTATCTCAATAAAATTCATCTGAATAAAACAAGAGCACAAAGCAGAAATATGAGCATTCAGGGAAGATAAGATAAAAACATGAAGATATATTTTCCTCCACATTGATGAAAGACGAGACAGTAGAGCCCTAGGAGAACTGAAAGGAAAACAAAAATTTCAGTTATCACTACAAGGATATATTGTACAATACGGGATATATAAACAATATTTTTAAATAACTACTTAAAAATTTCAGATGTAAGCATGACACTGGAAGCAGCACAAAGGAAAATAAGCATTTCTGCAAACACAGTGAGGTACGTACACAGAGGACAGGATTAAAAAAAAAAAAACAAAATGAAAAAAATATGTTTCAACAGAATCAGACGAAGACAAAGAAAGAAAAATCTATTTATGCATAACTAGTGTCTTTCAGTCTAAACACTAAGTAAGATGTTTAGATATCATTCAAGTAAACATTAAGAAATATTTAAGATGTGATTCTAAAGAATATTCCAGAAATAAAAGACTTGTACCAACTGATTGAAGAAATACATTATATCATTGACATCATATCATTATCACTTTTCTAAAGAGCTGAGCATATGGCTCAAGTCCCTGAATCACCGTGTGAAGAAGTTCAGTTCAGTCGCTCAGTCGTGTCCGACTCTTTGCGACCCCATGGACAGCAGCACGCTAGGCCTCCCTGTCTGTCACCAACTCCCAGAGTTTACTCAAACTCACATCCACCAAGTAGGTGATGCCATCCAACCACTGCATCCTCTGTTGTCCCCTTCTCCCACCTTCAATCTTTCCCAGCATCAGGGTCTTTTCAAATGAGTCAGCTCTTCACATCAGGTGGCCAAAGTATGGGAGTTTCAGCTTCAACATCAGTCCTTCCAATGAACACTCAGGACTGGTCTCCTTTAGGATGGACTGGTTGGATCTCCTTGATGTCCAAGGGACTCTCAAGAGTCTTCTCCAACACCACAGTTCAAAAGCATCAATTCTTTGGCGCTCAGCTTTCTTTATAGTCCAACTCTCACATCCATACATGACTACTGGAAAAAAGTTGTCCTGAAACCTGGAATATTTGTTGTATTCTGTTACTTTAGGAAAAAATGAACTTCTATTTTGTTAGGACCATTTCATTAGGGATCTATCATAATAGTTTAGCGTATCCTAACAGGGTCACAGAAAAAATGAATGTGGAACATCTATAACGAGTTATGTTGTGATAAATTTATTTGACTTCATAGAAAACCCTTTGGACAGACAGGTTGAAAAAATAGTGTAAAAAGGGAAAAAACAATTTAGGCCAGCTTCAGACTATATTCTAATATAATATTCAGACTTCTCCATGGAATATTATTGCTAAGAGCCAGTAGAACAATTCTATAAAATCAAGGAAATAAAGTGTCATGCAACAGACACTTGTCAAATAGTCTCTGAAGTAAAAAAGGCAACAGGAAGACATTTCATTTTTGTTTTGTTTCAAGTATACACTTACTAGTGTCTTTGGTGGTGATATCCAATACAGACATCCAATACATTTCAGCACCTTTGTTTGCTGCCTTATCCCTCCATTTTTAAACATCTTGGTAAAATGATTCTGATTATTTTGTTCCCCTTTAGTGTTTAGGTTTATTTTTAAATAGTGCATTCGCATGGATGGGACAAAATTCAAAAGGTTCAGAAGTCAGTCTCCTTTTTATTCATCTTACCCAGTTTCCTTCTTTAATAGCAGTCATGATTGACTTGGCCTTTCAGCTAAGATTATGTTTAAAGGCAATCATAGTTACCAGCTTCTTACATATTCTTCCCAACAGAGGGTACAGTTCAGTTCAGTCACTCAGTCGTGTCCGACTCTTTGCGACCCCATGAACTGCAGCATGCCAGGCCTCCCTGTCCATCACCAACTCCCGGAGCTTACTCAAACTCATGTCCATCGAGTCGGTGATGCCATCCAACCATCTCATCTTCTGTCATCCCCTTCTCCTCCCGCCTTCAATCATTCCCAACATCAGGATCTTTTCAAATGAGTCAGTTCTTCACATCAGGTGGCCAAAGTATTGGAGTTTCAACTTCAACATCTGTCCTTCCAATGAATATTCAGGACTGATCTCCTTTAGTATGGACCGGTTGGATCTCCTTGCAATCCAAGGGACTCTCAAGAGTCTTCTCCAACACCACAGTTCAAAAGCATCAATTCGTCGGCACTCAGCTTTCTTTACTGTCCAACTCTCATATCCATACATGACTACTGGAAAAACCATAGCTTTGACTAGATGGACTTTGTTGGCAAAGTAATGTCTCTGCTTTTTAATATGCTGTCTAGGTTAGTCATAGCTTTTCTTCCAAGGAGCAAGTGTCTTTTAATTTCATGGCTGCAGTCACCATCTGCAGTGATTTTGGAGACCCCCAAAATAAAGTCTGACACTGTTTCCACTGTCTCCCCATCTATTTACCATGAAGTGAAGGGACCTGATGCCATGATCTTAGTTTTCTGAATGTTGAGCTTTAAGCCAACTTTTTCACTCTCCTCTTTCACTTTCATCAAGATGCTCTTTAGTTCTTCACTTTCTGCCATGAAGGTGGTGTCATCTGCATATCTGAGTTTATTGATATTTCTCCTGGCAATTTTGATTCCAGCTTGTGCTTCATGCAGCCTGGCATTTTGCATGATGTACTCTACATATAAGTTAAATAACAGGGTGACAATATACAGCCTTGATGTACTCCTTTCCTGATTTGGAACCAGTCTGTTGTTCCATGTCCAGTTCTAACTGTTGCTTCTTGACCTGCATACAGATTTCTCAGGAGGCAGGTCAGGTGGTCTAGTATTCCCATTTTTTTAAGAATTTTCCATAGTTTGTTGTGATCCACACAGTCAAATGCTTTGGTGTAGTCAATAAAGCAGATGTTTTTCTGGAACTCTCGTGCTTTTTCTACAATCCAACAGATGTTGGCAATTTGATCTCTGATTCGTCTTCCTTTTCTAAATCCAATTTGAACATCTGAAAGTTCATGGTTCATGTACTGTTGAAGCCTGGCTTGGAGAATTTTGAGCCTTACTTTGCTAGCATATGAAATGACTGCAATTGTGCGGTAGTTTGAGCATTCTTTGGCATTGCCTTTCTTTGGGATTGGAATGAAAACTGACCTTTTCCAGTCCTGTGGCCACTGCTGAGTTTTCAAAATTTGCTGGCATATTGAGTGCATCACTTTCACAGCATCATCTTTTAGAATTTGAAATAGCTCAACTGAAATTCCATCACCTCCACTAGCTTTGTTCGTAGTGATGCTTCCTAAGGCCCACTTGACCTTGCATTCCAGGATGTCTGGCTCTAGGTGAGTGACCACACCATCGTGATTATTTGGGTCATGAAGACCTTTTTTGTATGGTTCTTCTGTGTATTCTTGCCACCTCTTCTTAATATCTTCTGCTTCTGTTAGGTGCATACCATTTTTGTCCTTAACTGTGCTCTTTGCATGAAATGTTCCCTTGGTATCTCTAATTTTCTTGAGGAGATCACTAGTCTTTCCCATTCTACAGTTTTCCTCTATTTCTTTGCATTGATCACTGAAGAAGGCTTTTTTACCTCTCCTTACTGTTCTTTGGAACTCTGCATTCAAATGGGTATATCTTTCCTTTTCTCCTTTGCCTTTCACTTCTCTTCTTTTCTCAGCTATTTGTAAGGCTTCCTCAGACAACCATTTTGGCCTTTTGCATTTCTTTTTCTTGGGGATGGTCTTGATCCCTGCCTCCTGGACAATATCATGAACCTCTGTCCACAGTTCTTCAGGCAGTCTGTCTGTCAGATCTAATCCCTTTAGTCTATTTGTCCCCTTCACTGTATAATGTAAGGAACTGATTTAGGTCAGACCTGAATGGTCCAGTGGTTTTGGCCTGCTGCAGGGTCGGGGGCACTCAGAGCAGCAATGCATGCATGGGACCTTTCGAAGGAGTTCACCATTATCTTCATTACCTCCACTATAGTTTGGCCAATCCCTGGGTTTGGAAAATCCCCTGGTGAAGGGAATAGCTACCCACTCCAGTATTCTTGCCTGGACAATTCCATGGACAGAGGGGCCTAGCAGGCCATATAGTCCATGGGGTCACAAATAGTCAGACATGACTGAGCAACTAACACACACACACACACACACACACACACACGTGTGTGTGTGTATGTAGAAACCTACAGATAAACTGAAAAGTAGGAGAGGATGTATTTTTGAGAGTGAGGAAAGAAGGATGATTAACCTCTACCCTCAAAGACTGATAACAACACACACAGCTGCAAACAAAAAAGAAAAAAACAAGTAAAATGCTACAAAGAACAGTTTATAGCTTTTTGTGACAAGATATAAACTACTTCATCTAAAGGATATATCAGTGAATTAAAATCAGTGGATTAAAAAAAGGAAATATGAGTTATATAGAAGGCAATGGTTTAGCAACTTTCTTTTTCTGGGGAAAATATATTTGAAGATAGCTTTGAATAAAGAAGAAAAGTGGTTTTAGCTGGCATGTGGGAAGTGAGAAGAAAAAAATAACATTTTTTGGACCTAAATTTAAAAAAAAAATCTAATTGATGACAGTTTATTCTTAAAACACTATTTTTAAAAAGTATATTAAGGCAGATATCATCCAGTGGAATTTCAAGATTAGAAACAAAATTTTATCACGTTTGGATCTGGTCAATTTGGCCTAGTCCTGCTTACCTCCCTGAAAACAGTTCATCATAATGTAGTGGTCTTTCTTAATTAGTTGATAGAGAACATTGTAGTCATGAACACAGGGTGATTTTGTTGTCTGTTTCCTTCTGTTGATAGAGAACATTGTAGTCATGAACACAGGGTGATTTTGTTGTCTGTTTCCTTCTGCCTGTAAAAAGGGACTTTTTAAAAAATTGTACAATGACCAGATGTCCTGTTTAGGGTGGGACATATCTGGATTTTGATTAGAATATGAGCTTTTGCACAATTACATTTCTTGCATGTTTCAGAACTGGTGCAGAGGAGAGAAAAGACGTTTTGCTCAGTGGCTCAGTCGTGTCCAGCTCTTTGGGACCCCACACACTGTAGCCCGACAGCTTCTCTGTCCACGGGATTTCCCAGGCAAGAATAGTGGAGTGGGTTGCCATTTCCTCCTTCAGGGATCAAACCTGATGCTTCTGCGTCTCCTGCATTGCTGGCAAATGCTTCACTGCTAAGCCACAAGGGAAGCCCCAAAGACTTTTTTAAATAATATATATGTAAATAAATTAACTCGAAACTTTTATGTGATCCTTATTAGTTATCATTCATATCCATTTAGAGAACCTGGGTTAGAGTGATAATAACCAAAGAAGGGACTTCTATATGGAAAGAATGTGGCAACTGATGAACGTCAGAGTATGAATTAAAAAACACATGAATAAAAGCCCTGGGTGGATGAGTTTAAATTTTACCCTTGAACACTTCTTCTATTGCTTGAGGTCTCATTTACCATCCTTCCAAACACTCTGTTCATGCCTAAACGGTACTGTAGCTTACCACTGTTAAATTTACCACAAGCTAACAGTAATTTACCACTTAGCTACTTTTGTGATCTTTACAACTTATTTCATCTCATGGAGCCCATCTTCTTATTTGTAAAATTGGGATAGGCTTCCCTGGTGGCTCAGATGGTAAAGAATCTGCCTGCAAGGTGGAGACCTGGGTTCAATCCCTGGGTTGAGAAGATTCCCCTGGAGGAGGGCATGGGTAACCCACTCCAGTATTCTTGCTTGGAGAATCCCCATGGACAGAGCAGCCTGGTGGGCTACAGTCCATGGGGTCGCAAAGAGTCAGACACAGCTGAGCAACTAAGCATAGCACAGCACAATAGTAGTGACCTCGTAAGTTTGATGCAAGGATTCGGTAAGGTAATACACGAACATGCATGCTAAGGCATTTCATTCGTGTCCGACTTTTTGCTACCCTATGGACAGCAGTCTGCCAAGCTCCTCTATCCATGGGGATTCTCCAGGCGAGAATACTGGAGTGGGTTGTCGTGCCCTCCTCCAGGGGATCTTCCTGACCCAGGGATGGTACTCTGTGTCTCTTATGTCTCCTGCAGTGGGAGGTGGGTTCTTTACCACTAGCGCCACCTGGGAAGCCCAATACATGAACTAAAATGCAGAACTAAAATTTCACAGACAGTTATAATTATTTTTCCAACGAGTTGGTCAAGATTCAATTAGAATTATTAGCTGGGAATTCAGAAACACTCTCTCCTTAAAAAATATTTATTTGGCTGCTCTGGGTCTTAGTCGTGGCACACAGGATCTTTGATCTTGTGGGATCTTTAGTTGTGGCATGTGGGATCTTTAGTTGTGGCATGTGGGCAGCATGTGAACTCAGTTGAGTCATGTGGGATCTAGTTCCCTGACAAGAAATTAAACCTGGGCCCCCTGCGTTGGAGCATGGAGTCTCAGCACTGGACACCAATAAAGTCCCCAGAAATATTCTCTTGATGTTTTGATCTTGCTCTGGATCCCAGGTCCTTTCCTCTACTCAGGGACCACATTTCTGTAATTATCTCCCCTTTCCCTTCTCTTTGGCACATCCCCTCTGACCCCCAAGCATGACTTTTAAGGCTTCTTCCCTTTCATTCCTTGATCCCTTCAATAACTGCCTGTTTCACTGTACCCTTTCACAGCAAAAACTGATTGAATAAGTTGTCTGTACTTGCAGTCATTACTTCCCCTTCTCTTTCAACTCACTCCAATCAGGTTTATTTCTCCACCACTTCAAAGAATCAACATTTGCTAAGACTACCTCCAACCTGCTAAATGCAATGCTCTTTTTTCGTATTTGGCCATTGATCAGTTCTTAAAACATTCTCTTAGCTTCAATGTCATCCTTTTTTCCTTATATTTCATCTATTTTGCTACTCTTTTTAAATCTCTGATGCTGGCTCATCTGTTTCTCCTGACATGTAAGTGTAGAAGTGCCCCAGAATTTTTGGTTCAACTTAATTCCCCTCCCCCTCTATGTGTGATTTGTTCATCTCTCTATATGTGGTGATGACTCTCAAATTTATGTCTTTGAAACTGACATCTGTATTCAACTCCCAAGTCATGTATCCAAAAGTCTGATAGCCATTTCCACTTGGATTGTTAATAGGCATCTTAAACCTAATATGTCCAAAACTCTTGAATCCTCCTCCCTTTTTCAAACCAGCTGCTCTCCATATCTTTTTCATTTCCATGGCACCATTATACACCTACTTGCTCAAGCATAACTCCTAGGACCATTCTTGATTTCTTTCTTGCTTTCACACTCTACTTCCAATCCATTAGCAAATTCTGTCAGCTCCACATTCAAAACAAATCTTGAGCCTGACCACTTCTGACCACTCCCACTGTTTCACCTAGTCCCGGCCACCACCTTCTCTTCCCAGGGCTACAATATCTATTTATTAAGTGGCCTTCCAATTACTGCCCCCCAAACCCCTTGACACGGAGCAGTCAAAGTGATTTTTTTTTTGTTTTTTTTTTCCATTTATTTTTTTTAGTTGGAGGCTAATTACTTTACAATATTGTAGTGGTTTTTGTCATACATTGACATGAATCAGCCATGGAGTTACATGTATTCCCCATCCCGATCCCCCCTCCCACCTCCCTCTCCACCCAATCCCTCTGGGTCTTCCCAGTGCACCAGGCCCAAGCCAAAGTGATCTTTTTAAACATAAATCAGATCATATCTCGGTTGCTTTAAAACCCTCCATTGGCTTCCTTGGACTGCAGCTTAGAATACCACCTTCCTTAGAATACGACCGGCCTCTGCCTCCCTCTCTGACCTCATTTTGGATCCTCTCTTAATTTATCACTGCTCTCCAACTATACTGCCCTCCTTTACATTTATTCTAACAAATCAAGCTCATTGCCAACTCTGAGCCTTTGCATGGTCTGATACTTCAATGTAGACCTGTGCAGGTGTTTGCCTGGCTGATTCTTTGGTTCATTCAGGTCTGTGCTCAAATGTCACCTTCCTCAGAGAGGCCACTCTGTAAAGAGGTCCCTTCTCACCACGTGCGTGCACGCTAAGTCACTTTAATCATGTCCAACACTTTGAGACATTGTAGCCCACCCGTCTCCTCTGTTCATGGGATTCTCCAGGCAAGAATACTGGAGTGGGTTGCCACGCCCTTCTCCAGGGGATCTTTCCGACCCAGAGACAAACCTGTGTCTCTCTTGTCTCCTGCTTTGGCCAGCGGGCTCTTTATCACTGGCAGCACCTGGGAAACCTAATCCTCACCACTTTGTATCCCAGTTATACTTCATAGCATGTATCATTCTCATCAAGGATCTTATTTGTATTCTTGGGGCTCTCTTCCCACACTACGTGCCCCGAGAGCAGCAAAGGCATTTGTTTTGTTCACTATAACATCCCCAGTATTTAGAAGAGGGCCTGTCTTACTATAGGTGTTCAATAAATGTTATTTAAATGAATGGACAGGGCTCCATTTATTTGACCATTCGTTCTGTCTCCTCTTTTGACCAAGCAACCCGGGGACTCTGCTTCCTACTGGTATACCACGCTGTTGCTGAAATCTGGTGCTCCTCGGGGTGCAGAAGGTGCTGGTCTGGTGGTGACTGAGATCTCTGTTCAGGCTTCAGTGAGTCTTAAAGGGAGACCAAGCCCACTCCTCCATTCTTAGCTCAGCCAAAAGTATCTCTTTTCTTGGGTTCTGATGGTTACAATTCCTATTTTACTCTCTATTCTCCCAGTTGTCATACACAGTGACCTCAGAGGAGGCTAGCTGGTCCCAGAAGCACTGAGTTTCAGAATGTGCTCTGGACTCCACTACCCACATGAACCTCAAACCAGCTAATGGAAAAGAGCCTCGTTGAATCCAGACAATCTCTTGTCACCTTCCTTGTAAAAGAAAGAACCAGAGGGGAAAAGGAAAGAAAGAAAAAAATATATAAAAAGAAAAGAAAAAGCACAAATTGAATTTTTTTGAGGTTATTCCTCTGAACAAAGTGATTCACTGATTTAGTCATTTAATAAATGTTCATTGGTTGCCAGCCATATACCAGGCATTCTCCTGGGCAATTATTAGATCACTGTAATCATCTCTATTGTCTTTCACATAAGTCCATATTGCATTGTGAATTTCTTAAGAGCAGTAATACTCTTTTCATTGTATTAAATACTCAATAATTGTCTATTGCTTGAATAAATGAAAGAGAGGAGATAGTTAATGAAAGACTTAAGGAAGATTTGACCCAGTTATAGTCATAATTAAGTGAAAACAAAGAATAACGATTGCTCTTTAAATCATATTGTTATTACAGTAAAACAAGCTTTAAATGTTTAATAACTGTCATAGTCTTACAACCATAACACATAAACATTTTCCATGTTTTCTTTTGATTTTTGTCCATTTACACATGTATTTTCACATATTTATAACTTTACTTTCTGTGTTATCTTTTGCATTTCTCGTTAATACTGATGACAAACACTTTTGCATGTTTTCAACCTGTCATATATCACCTTTCTGTCTGTATTTTAGTGATTTCTCTTTCCTTACTATATTTTGTTTTTTTTTTTCCTTACTATATTTTGAAAATTTAGTTTTTGGTTGTGCTTGGTCTTGACTGCTGTGCCCAGGCTTTCTATAGCTGGGGGCTACTCTCAAGCTGCCGTGTGCAGACTTCTTGCAGTGGCTTCTCTCGTTGCGGAGCATAGGCTGTACGCACATGGGCTTCAGCAGCTGTGGCATGCAGGCTTAGTTGCCCTGTGGCATGTGTGATCTTCCTGGGCCAGGAATCGAACCTGCATCCCCTTCATTGGCAGGCAGACTCTTAACCACTGGACCACCAGGGAAGTCTTCTCTTCCTTTATTTTTGAAATCCCTGTTGGGTTCCCTGTGGTTACTAGCACTATAACCCCCTGAACAACGTATCAGGTAGTTTGTATTTTTTTCACGGATGGCAAGGTAAGAGAGTCCCTGGGAAAGTACATCTCATTGTGAAGGAAGAGATGCTGCCACGTCAAGGAGCAGTCAATCCCAGATGCGCTCAGGAGAGAGAAAAGGTGTGCCTAACCAACCTGCTTGAACAGAGAAGAGTGTGTGGAGGGTGATGTTTAGCTCCATCTTGCATTCTGATGAACGTTTCTACCTCCTGGCCCTTGGAGAGCAGCCTGTCTGGATACCATCTGCCAAGTGGGTGCTTTTTTTCTGTTTTGCATAAAGCTTTTGCTTTCACTATGCTGCTATTGAGTAGGGGAAAGTGAGAACACCAGATTTCAGGGGCCTGTGTGTTTCTCCTCTGCCTTTTAATGGAGCTTAGCTTTTTTTTTTACCACTTGTTATTCTCAAGTATAAGATGAGTACAGAGAAGGACTACTGCATCTAACATAGGATGCTGCTCCTTGAAGAAATTAGCAGGAAATAAGAGAGGGGGTTTTTGTTGTTGTTGTTGTTTTAATAGGAGCTTCCCCTCTGCCACTCAGCTTGGGAACAAGCAGAAGTTCATTTGCAAAATTATATAGAATATAAATGAGAAAAAATGTGTTTTACTTTAGGCAACTCTTCTGGAATAGAACTAGTTTTAGATTATATAATGAAGAAATGGCTCTTGTAATTCAATGTTGATTAGTATTCTGTGAGCTGTGAATCCAGGATTGGAAATAGGAGATCCAACTAAGGAATGAAAAGAGGAAGTTCTCTGGGTGACTTGCTCTCAAGTCTTAGAGATATTCAATATTTTGTAAACCAGAGAATTGAGGGTTTAAGTTATTTTGTGTTAATTTCTCCTCTTTACTTATCAAGGTATGTTTTAACACTCGAAATATGCTTTGAGCTGTTAAAAAAAATTCAGCTGAGTAAATTTAAAGATCTAATTGACTTTATTAAAAGGTTCATGAATTCAACATCTCAGGAGCTACAGCAAATGGAAGGCTTTTATAAGCAGAAGGAGGTTGGGACAAAGACATTAAAAGACTATATCATTTCAAGCAAGGTCACCTTCCTTTAGGGGAAAGTTGGGGGTCTTAGGTAGATTACCTCACTAGTGCTGACCAGGAAACTCCAGATATCAGTTTAAAATTCCACTCCTGAGAGAGGATGAAACTGCAATGTCGTTATTCAGTCACTCAGTTGTATCTGACTCTGCAACCCCATGGACTGTGGTCTACCAAGCTCTTCTGTCCATGGAATTTTCCTGGCAAGGGTACTGGATTGGGTTGCCATTTCCTCCTCCAGAGAATCTTCCTGACCTGAGGATCAAACCCACGTCTCCTGCATTAGCAGGCAGATTCTTTACTGCTGAGCCACCAGGTAATTCACTAGCACTAACCAGGGAATTCCAGACATGGGTTTAAAATTCCACTCCTGGGAGAGGCTGAAATTGCAACTAAGTTAGGTATTAAATCTTAGTGAAGTTTAGCATAAGTGACCCTACTTTGGGATCTGTTGCTTATTTTTAACAATTCCCCCCTTTTGATCAAACGCTCAGCCTAACTGAAAGATGTGGCCAACATTTAAAGCTTTAATGCCACTCTCAGCCACCACTCTATAGTTCCCACAGCTTTCCTTGATTCCTGTTTCTTGCTGAATCTTACATGGTATTCACAGGTTGCATTTCAGGCTTGTATTTTTTAAGTCGGTCACTCCTTTGTTTCTTTTTCCATGTTCCAAACTTAGGGAGATTATTTGCTTGGAGATCATTTTGCTTGGTAGTTAGCAGCTATGAACACGCATTTGATAAGCTCTTGCTAGAATACAATGCACAAGAGAGATTGTTATGATTATTTTAAGCAGGATTATTTCCATATCTAGAGTATATTTTGGAGCCATGGCCCCCAAGACCCAAACTAATCAAGATCAAATAAGTCAAAAAAAGACACCTTGATGAAGTCACCTTTTAAAGCCAAATGGCTTGTTCAGTGATATTATGTAACTGAGTTTCAACTTCCTCAGAAGGTTGTAGCAGGTGGTAGTGGCACAGACCACCACAGACCTTGTTCAGCTAAAAGATAATCAAGGGCTATCCTGTTATCAAGAACAACTTTGGCCAGATTGTCTAAGGGTCTGTGTTTCACTGGCTTCCCAGGTGGTTCAGTGGTAAAGAATCCACCTGCCAATGCAGGAGACGCAGGTGATGCGGGTTCGATCCCTGGGTCGGGACAATCCCCTGGAGAAGGAAAAGTCAACCCACTCCACCATTCTTGCCTGGAAAACCCCATGGACAGAGAAGTCTGGTGGCTACAGCCCATGGGGTTGCAAAGAGTCGGACACAACTTAGTGGCTGAGCACATACACACACACACACTATTGCACGCTATTGCACAGCTATTGCTGTTGCATCAGCTGCTGCAATATTTTTAAGAGTCAAGGACAGCTTCCTGATTATAGTCCAATTTGTATTCACTCGTAACTAGGGAAGTTGAGCCCTACCAAAAGAAGTAAATCCTGAAACAAGAATGCCTCTTGGTAAGCCCTTTCAAACTTGATAATTTAAATTCTAGGAAGTTGACCAATGAGGTCTCAATTTGTTTTTAGACAGTTAAGGGCACAGTTAGATAACCTAAAAGGCATTACCTGGTTATGTGCCAGCCTTCTAGGTATTTACAGGCTCAAGGAGAATGATAATCATCACAGGCAAAGATAAATCCTATGGGGGCACAAACCACTTCCACTAAGGTACTGTTATTGGACTCATTTCCAGGGAGTGCTGCATTTTCCTGTTCAAGCCAAGGGTCAGTTAGGTTCTTTTCCTGGCCCGAAATAAAAAGTTGTTCTAAATTCCAGAGATCACCCCCTCTTAGCAATGTCCTGGGAAATATGGGTGACATCATTATTTTGCAGGCCATTGCCATCCTTTGTAAAGGCAAGAAGAGAAGGTTTCATGTTTAGTTAAAATATGAAATCTTGATCTTGCAACCTGAGTGGAAGCAGTCTACATTGATGTCAGCTATTTCTTTTCTTAGTCAATTTGATTTGAAGGTGTACAGCATTTACACAGGAGCAGATGGCAGGAAGAGTCTTTATTCAGCTAGGAGATGTATATCCAGAGTTCAAATTCTCGATGTTTGGTTGTCATTTGGGTAGTGAAGAAGGCCTGGTGTAGTCCCTTCCAGGGAAATTCGAGGGCAGTCTTTGCTCTTAGGGATTCCAAATTAGAAGGGTGGAAGACAACTGAAAATGTTAGTTTGGAGAGTTGTCATCAGATATTTGAGGAAACTACAAGAGGTCAGGGTTTTTTTCAGATATCTTCTCAGGTTTCAGCTGGGACAACAGTGAATATTTCTGGCAGTACTGAACAATCCCTTGGTTTTAGGAGGCATTCCCAAAGAAGGTGCAAAAGACATTACCCTGCCAAGATCTTAGAGCTACTCCTAAAGATGGCCAAAAGAAAGACTTAGATAATGACCAAAAAGAAGATAACAGCTGTCCCTGGGAGAGAAAGGATCAATAACCACTGGGTCTGGTTTTGTAAAGGAGGGGATAACGTGACATTATCTTTTCCTTTCTCAACTGGGACCTACAGACTGAGATCCAAGGAGCACTGACTCTGGTAAGAATTCTCACACTTAGCCAACTTTTGTCGGCTTTCCCAGGACTCTATCTGCAGGCTTCGGTATTTACCAGAATTTGGCAAAGTTTTCTGTTAATTTTATATTTAGTTTTCCCTTTGATGATTATGGAAATAACAGCAATTTACTAGAAAAATCCCTTGGAGTCCCAGACAACTTTGGGAAGTGCCCAAATGGGGACCCTCCTTTGAAGGGGAGCTTGTCAGGTCATTAACTTGGCAGAGTTTTGTGTGTAGTCATGTAGTCTTTTCAGAGTGGAAAAACACTTCAGACAGAGGATGACTAGAATGAGCACTCAAAGGAGTATAGCGGGGAGAGCAGGAGTTATGTTAGTCTTACAGTCTTTTGTTTTAGGTACCTCAAATATCTTTAATCTTTCATTAGTCTCTAACAGTGAATCTTTTAAAGAAGCTATTTTTTTTTGGAATTATAAAGCCTTTTGGAGGCTTCTATATACAAATTAAAATAATTATTCTACTGTTTGATGTGGGAATTCTTACTTTAAAGTGCACTTTTTGAATAATCTTATCCAAGTGGAACAGTGATAACAATGGCCATTATAAATCTAGACTGTAAATCCCCTGAGAGTTCGCAGCAGTTTGGCAGGATCTCAGGCATAGACAGAATTTAACCTGCATTTTTGTCCAGCCATATCTGGCTGCAAATGGGGTGCAATCCACATCTCTGTCCAGCCATATATTGGGACCCCCCCCCCCCAGCCTGATGGTTAATTACCAAGTCAGATTCTCAGGAGACAAAATTCTAGATCCTCTTTAGTAAGATCTTGCCAATTTTGTAGGTATTTATAGCTTTGGGACCATAGTTTTCAGATGTAAAATAAGTAGATTGCCAGAAGGTAGCACATTCAACTTGAAACCACACCCCATAGGGTTAACAGAAGCTGATGTCTTAACAGAAATCCCTAAGTGTGTCTTACAAAACAACAGATAAAGGAACGGTTTGTTTAAAAACTCCTCTTCTTGTAACACACCTTTAGTGATGAAGCTAGCTTTAGGTATTCCTCTTTCTTATTCTTTCTTTAAATGTATACTCTCCAAGCTTCACATAGCTTAGGTAATATATTACAAGACATTTTAACCACTTAGATAACACCTCTAATCTACGAGGTCACTACAATGGGGGCTTAAGTTGTTTCCTAGAAACTCAGAGTCAGCCTGTCCAGTTCAAGTTGGGTAAAGTTGTTTGGGACTACTGACCCAAAAACTGGGCCTGTGCAGGTATTGGATGAAATGACCTTTTGATGTCAGAGGGCTGAAAAGTCCATCCTGGAATCAAGCTAATCATCTCCAATTTTGAATATGCATCCCACAAAGAAGCATGTAACCCAAATACACCTGCCCAGGAGGCTTACTACCTCACCTTTTCCCTACCTCCAATCACTTTTCCCTATACCTAAGACCACCTTGCTTCTTTATGCCATCGGTATCTCAAGGCCCTTGCCTTCAGGGAGGTAGATCTCAGACTTGTTCTATCTCCTCCCTTGGCTGTCTTGTGAATAAATTCTTTCTCTGCTACAAACCTTGGCATCTCAGCATATGGCTTGCTACAAGTCAGGCAAGTAAGCCTGGTTTGGTAACAAAGTCTGGGTATAAAGGATGCCATTTCTTTAACTAGGCCTTTGGGTTTTGTGGAGCTGAACTAACACCCAAGAGAGAAACGTGTGGTGTTGGAAACTGTGGGGTGTTTCACAGCATAACTTGTTGCACAGAAATTTTCTTGAGCCTGGTGGGAAACTTAGCATCCAACCAACCTATTCCATAATCAACTTATCATGGAAATTTTCTTGAGGTGGCAAGCACTGTAACATGTTTAAATGTTCAATCCATAGCCACCAATTTTTAGGTTTTCTGGCTTCCAAAATCCCCATTAGCAGTAGCTTTTATTGGACCTAGTCCAGTTTTTAAATCAACCCAGTGTGATCCCAGTCGGAAACCACCAACAATTCTCATGGCTCTTGGGGCTGGGGAAATGGATTAAGCTAGTAAAGGAGCCCCACACTGAGATCCTCCAGCCTCTACAAGGGCTGTGAGCCTGCGAGTACCGAGGTTACCACTGCCCAAAGCCCCCATAGGCTGAGGTCAAGGGCAGAAACCCTTGGGCTCCAAAACTCACATAATTTCCAACATCCTTCTGTCTCCCAAAAATTCTCTATGAAATGCACCATGACTCCATTTTGGGTTTGTTGTTTCTTTTTAGCGGGGCTATAACATAACTTGAAATGGCAGCTCACTCCAGTATTCTTGCCTGGAAAATTCCATGGATGGAGGGTCCATGGGATTGCAAAGAGTCAGACACGACTGAGCGACTTCACTTTCACTTTTGTAACATAACTGCTTGAGCCAGAGATTTAATGGTGAACAGGAGCATCCCCTGGAAGCCAACATATGGATAGCTGGTATAATTAGAGAGAGCTCCTAAGAGGGAGAAGATTCTGGAGATGAGGGTCACCCCAAAATTGAAGGCTAAATTGTTTAGTAGCCCCTTCCCAACAGAAGATCTCCTGCCAGAGCCAATCTTGAATATTATCATTTCAGTTTTATTTTTATTAGAAAAGTAGCTTAAAAAAAAAAGTAGCTTATACTTTAAGTATACTCAAGCCCCTCCAAATTCTTTTGAAAATATTTAAAGTAATGTGAGGAAATTAAGTCAAGTGGAACTTAAATAACAACATTTTTATAAGCTCTAAGATCTAGCACAATTAAAAGTATGAGTTATTAAAATCAGAATGGAATTACTGAAAACCCAAAGCCCATCCACCCTGACACTGTAATATGCTCAGTCATTCATCTATTCTTGCACTGAACAGTTACTGAGTGACTATTAAGTGCTAGGTATTATAGACAGGAGTGAGTGGAACACTGTTGTTATCTATGTATTTAATAATTTAAAAAAAAAATTTCAGAGTGTGTTTGGATAAGTGAGGCTTAAGAGTGTGGGGCACGAATACCTTAAGGCATGAGTGAGGCTACTGGCTCAGGGCCTTATCTACACTCTGCATCCTTGGAAACCTCACTTGAGGTCAGAATGTGGTTAATGCCATCCACATTCTTCTACTACACCATCTTGTCTGAAGATTAGTGACCTTAATCACTAATTACTATAAAGTCCCACAATTTAAATACCAGGCAATTATAGCACATGGTGTTTTGAGCCTGATGAATCTCGTATCAATAAATACCCAAAATATACAGAAGATTTCTCTTCATGGCCTCTGATAAACATGGGAACAGTGTGAAGAGTATGAAATGGAAGTCAGTGTACCTTGTGCAACTCTTTGAATACTGTGCAAAATTGTTGGTGTTGGAATCATAAACTGGAACACTAAAACAAGGAAAATCTGTACTAGACACCACTTTGTTATGCAAAAAAAAAAAAAACCCACCAAAAAAACAACTTTGTAATGCAAGTATTTATTGCACTTAGCTGAGAGGAAGCCTTCACAAGTTAACTAATTTGTCTTCTGATTTACCTAAGCGCTTCTGCTGCTCAGATTCTGCCTAACTCCAAAGCAGTTCTATCTCTGATATGGGCAGCTATAGCACCCACAAATTTTTACTGCATTTGGAGTTCTACCTTTTGTTTTGAAGATAAAGGGCAAGAGATCCAAAATGTTTCCTAGGAGCCTGAATAGTACTGGGAGTGGGTACTGATAGTTATGGGCCAGAGTTCAGCATCTGTAGGAGAGGCACTCATGTTTTTAATAAATTTATGACATGTAATAAATTTAAAGCCTGGGGTCCAGGATAAGGGCCGCTCCTGTCCAGGTCTAAGTGTGGTAGTGGTTAGTGAAACTGGGAATTTAATGCCATGCTCATCTGCAGGGTGATCTAGATGGCTGTGGGCTTCCCAGGTGGTGCTAGTGATAAAGAACCCACCTACCAAAGCAGGAGACATAAGCAACCCAGGGTTCAGTCCCTGGGTTGGGGAAGATCCCCTGGAAGAGAGTATGGCAACACACTCCAGTAATGTTGCCCAGAGAATTCCATGGACAGAGGAGCCCCTCTGGGATTGCAGAGTCCAATAGGACTTAAGTTATTTAGTATGTGCGCACTAGATGGCTGTATTTTTCTTAGAATTTCTTCAGCATCAAGAAAGACAATGCTAGACTACTGGCTTAGAGAATTATAGCAAACCTCTAAATTTGACTTTCCCCAAAACTAGGTGTAAATGATAGTGTTATGAAGACTTTTTAAAGAAAGGAAAAAGCATATACCAAAAAGAGGACAGTAAAGTGAACCCCATTTCCAATGCTTAGCTCCAAGAATTACCCACTGATGGTCAGTCTTACTTCTTCTATAGCCCTACCCATTCCTCCTCCCTCAAAGACTCATTTTAAAGCAAATCCTAGGTGTTTTATAAGTGAAAATCGCTCAGCCGTGTCTGACTTTTTGCGACCCCATGGACTATACAGTCCATGAAATTCTCCAGGCCAGAATACTGGATGGGTAACCCTTTCCTTCTCCAGGGGCTCTTCCCAACCCAGGGATTGAACCCAGGTCTCCCACATTGCAGCCAGATTTTTTACCAGCTGAACCACAAGGGAAGCCCAACAATACTGGAGTGGGTCGCCCATCCCTTCTTCAGCGGATCTTCCAGTCCCTGGAATCCAACCCGGGTCTCCTGCATTGCAGGCGGATTCTTTACCAACTGAGCTACCAGGGAAGCCTAGGTGTCTTATAACATCCTATTTATTTCTAAAAGATATAATCACAATACCATTATCCAATGATCCCTACTTAACCACCCTTCACAGCTTCATCCTTGTGAAAAGCACTATGTGGTTCTTACTTTTGAGGATGTAAATTATTTGCCATGAAGAAACAGTGGTGTAATGTTCTGCATGTTTGAAGTCACAAGATCTGAAGAGATGTGCCATGCATGTACAGTTAAAGCTACACTAAATCTGTTTGTCCGGCTTGGCTTCAAGAACTGCATATTTTG
Organism: Cervus elaphus; assembly: GCF_910594005.1. Lineage (NCBI taxonomy): Eukaryota > Metazoa > Chordata > Mammalia > Artiodactyla > Cervidae > Cervus > Cervus elaphus. The sequence continues at coordinate 12,054,537 of NC_057839.1, read as the reverse complement.
GACCTAACTGACCTGGTTTAATTTTTTTCCCCTTAACCTCTGGAAAGCAGGCGTGGGAAGGGGATTTGGTGTCTCTGTTAAATGCCGAGGCGTGTCTGAACTTGTTTCTTTTTCCAAAATGTACAAGTTGCTGAGAGAACCATGGACTTACGTGAACAAGTGCTGCAAGAAAAGAAAAGAGAGAGAGACAAAACTGGCTGAGTTAGGAAAAATCGTCGGTTTCGGGTCACGTTCTTGCAGTCGGCAGTCCCGGCCGGTTTGCTCCGGGCGTGCTGGAGGTCAGCGGCCTCGGACTTGGTGCTTGGGTCTCGGGCAGCTCTCTGGCTCCAGGGCGTTTCCTCCTTTTCCGGCCTCGGAAAGTTTTGTTTTGGTTCTTAATTCCCTATCAAGGAAAGGCACCCTGTTGACCATTTCTCAGAGTCTTCTCCGGTTGGCTAGAGGCCAAGTTTCCCCCATCCCAGTTGGCCCCAACTTGGGTCTCTCCCCGAGATCCTCGAAAGCTCAGGAAGCCAGTCTTCTGAGGAGGGAGAGAGAAGGCAGCCTGGCGGTGGGTTCCACTGTTTCTGGCCGGCCCTTCTCTTCGCCCTGTCGCTATGCCAGTACCCATCGCACTGCGAAGGGTGCGGGCAGTCTCCCGGGTGATGCTCCGGGACCGGGTTCTCCACCATTCCAAAAAGAATACTCATTCTCCGACGCGCCAGCGCTGGGAAGAGAGGAAGAGGACGAAAAGCCCGGGAATGGGGCCTAGGGCGCATGCGCAACCCAGCCTGGGCGTTTGAAGGTTCGCCCCGCGGCGGCAGCCGCTAGGTGGCGCATGCGCCCTGGAGGGTGCGGGCAGGTCTCCGGGAAGAAGGCGGCGGCTGCAGCGAAAGGCGGGGGCGCCGTGGGGGCCGGGCCGGTGTTTACGGAGCGGCGGGAGGGCGCGGACGCGGAACCCGGCGCGGCGTCGGCAGCGGCACGATGGTCATGGCGCATTTCGTTGAGAATTTTTGGGTAAGAAAAGGATGTTGGACATGGTGTGGGTTTCGGAGGCCGAGAGTTTCTCCGCCTGACCTCGGCCTGCGTGCGCTTCGGGCGGTGGCGGCGGCTCTGCGGGCAGGGCCGGCGTCCTCGGACCGCCGCCTGCTGCGTCCCGCCTGGACGAAGCCCGTCGGGTGACGGGTCGTCGGCCGCGCCGACTCGCGGGCTCGCCGCCCCAGCGGGGGGCGGGGGCTGTCAGCGCGGCCCCTCAGCCCGCGGCGGGGACGCCGAGGGGCCGCCTGCGCGGGGACAAAGCGCCGGATGGGGCGGGAGCCGGGAGCCGGCCGCCGGCCCCGCCGGAGACTCCCGGCGCCGGGCGCGCTCCGCGGTTCGGACGCGGACGACGGGCCCGCGGCGCGGCCACCCCAGCTGCGCGCTGCCGGCGAGTGCGGCCCGGAGCCGGGCGGGGAGGCTCGCCTCTTTCCCGCCCCGCAGGCCCCCATCTTAGCCCTTCGGCCCCCCACCATTTCCCCACGAATTCCCGTGCGGACTTGGGCTGGATCAGCACTTCCTCTCGGCCTCGCAGCTCGACTCGTTGGTCTGCGCCCAGGACTTTGCCTCTGGGCCTGTTCACAAAGCGTACAAAAGTTGAATTTAGTGTAACTGGATTCCTTGGGCTTGAATGCACCCATACTTCCCCTTGTTCCCTGGGCTCCTTCGCCTTCCTCATTCTTTCCACACCTCTCTAAATTCAGTATTGGTTTTAGGTGGTTCTCTGAGAATGACTTCCCAGTCTCCCTGTGGAGTGTTTTTCCGCAGTTATTGTTTGTTGTATTGGGGAGTAGAGTTCAGCCGTGTACAGGAAAGGAACATGTGTACTCAGGTGTCTCAGGAATCCCATTTTATGGCTTGACAGTTGCAAGAGGTACAATTCCATTTTAGTTAAGATGTAGAAATATTTAGAGTGGTATGCATAAAATGAGTAAGGAATGACTTAAATTCTTAATTTCTAATTATTTCACCCACAGATTTGCTTAGTAATCAAATCAGTTTGTAGTTATTTGTCTTGAATGTTCCTCGTTTTCCACAAGCGACACAAATACTAGACGTCAGCTTTGTATTTTTTTTTTTTAAACAGCCTTATTGAGGTAGAGTTCATCTGCCATACAACTCATTTAACAATTCAAGGATTTTTCGTATACTCATAGAGCTGTGCAGACATCAACCATGCTTTATTGAGGTACAATTCACCTGCCATACAACTCATTTGAATGAACAATTCGAAGTTTTTCGTATGTTCATAGAGTTGTGCAGACGTCAACCACGTTTTTAGAACAATTTCTTCATCTAAGGAAGGATACCAGTGTTTATTAGCAGTCATCTTACCTTACCATGTAGATTTGTAGTCATCTTTCCTTACCATGTAGATTTGTCTACTCTGGGCATAATCATATAAATGGGTTCATACACGTGGTCCTTTATGATTAACTTCTTTCATTAACATGTTTCCAGGGTTCACCCAGGCTGTAGCATTTAACAGTAGTTAATTCTAATTTATGGTCAAATAATGTACGTGTGTGTGTGTCTCATACTGTATTTAGCCATTCATCAGTGGTAGAGATTTGTTTGGTTGTGCTTTTTGGCTGTTATGAATACTGCTGTGAACATTTTTGTGCAAGTTTTTATGTGGGCACATGTCTTCATTTCATTTGGGAGTCGAATTGCTGGGTCATATAGTAACTCTATGTTGAATATTTTGAGGAACAGCCAAACATTTTCCAAAGTAGTTGCACCATTTTACAATCCCACTGACAATGTCTGAGGGTTTCAGTTTTTTCACATGCTGGACTACACTTGTTATCTGTCTTTTATTGTAGTGGATGGGTGTGAAGTAATATCTCATTGTAGTTTTGGTTTGCAGATAACATGATTTTGTAAGTATTATCTCCCATTCTTTGGGTTGTCTTTTTCACTCTCTTAATGGTGTCCTTTGAAGCACATAAGTTTTTAATTTTGATGAAGTCGAATTTTTCTAATTTTTCTGTTATCTGTTATGCTTTTGTTGTCATATCTAAGAAGTCTTTCCTAACCCAGGATCACAGAGGTTTACTTCTGTGTTATTTCTGTGGGTTTTATATGACGTTTTAGTTCTTACATTTAGGCCTATGATCCATTTGAAGTTAGTTTTTGTGTACAGTGCTGGGAAGAGGTACACCTTTATTCTTTGCATGTGGGTTTAGTTGTTCCAGCATTATTTGTTTAAAAGGCTATTCTTTTTCCACTGGATAGTTTTGGCACTCTTGTCAAAAATGAGTTAACAGTAGATACATGAGTTTTATTTCTGGATTTTCATTGGTATCTCTCTCTATCCTTATGTTAGTACCACACTGTTTTGATTACTGTAGCTTTCTAGTAAGTTTGAAATGTGGAAGTGTGAGTGCTCCCAACTTCATTTTTCTTTTTCAACATTATTTTGGCTCTTCTAGGTCCCTTGATTTTCAATATAGCCTATTGATTTTAGACTTTAGGTTTTATGTAGGCAATTTGTGAAACTTCTATAAGGATTGTTTAAAATTTGACGTTCTTAGAGTGTTGTTGTTGTTTTTTTTGTGGATGCATGATTGTGTTGTTTTTTTTTTTTTATGATTGTGTTTTTGAAGTTTGATAACTGCACATTAACATTTAAAAGTTATGTTTTGTTTTCTGTCCATGATTTTGAACATAGCCTTTTGGGGGAGGTTTTTGGCTATTTTATGAATAATGTTTTATGAACCTTTCTGTGCAGATTTTTGTGTGCCCCTTGTTTTGTAGAGGTATGGAAATAAATTTGGGTATTTGAAATCTAGAGAGAATCCCAAGTCTAGTTTCTGTTTTATGTATGTTTAGTGTTTTCTTTCACTTCCAATATTGTGTACATATTCTTAAAATAGACTGCATTTTATTTTACTTCCAAGCCTGGTTGTGACTGAATGTGCTAAATTGGCTCTTAAAAAGCTCCAAAGAATGATAAATGAACTGGAAAACCCTGAGAACTAAATAGCTTCTCAGAATTCTTAGCTGTCTATTTTAGACAGCTTAAAAATTTGCATGTTTCTGAATCATTATAAAATAATTTCTTAAAATAGAGAATTTATTTCTCTATTCAATTTCACGTTTCTCCACTAATGTTTAAAGTGGCACTGTCAAAACAAAATAAAACTTGTCAAAGTGAGGTAATGGGAATCTTTAAAGCTTTAGGTTTCTAACCAAACAGGCTATTAATTGTTTTTTTCCCTACATATAAAAAGCCAGATCTTTTTGTTGTGGTGTTTTGTTAGAGGAAAATTTGAATCATTCAAACTCTCTTCAAGTTCATTTGAAAGCAACACATCCTGCCTTTTTCTTTAAAGTTTTTTCTTAACTAAAACTATATGCTACGTTACAAATTCCTCTTTTTCATACTAACCTTTGAAGAGGAAAATATATACAAAACTTCTACACAACAGGTGTTTTGTTGCTGATAAGTCAGTTTTTGCCACAGAGTATAGTGCTGCAAAGATAATCAAGTAGAAAATGTTTTTCTTTCTATTAAAATTAGATGGCAAAAATAATTTTGATAACATATCCACAGTTACCTTCAGTATATAAAAACAGTTGTTAGCCCTTCAAAAGATTATTTAACTTTTTAAAAAAAAGTTACTGACAAATATTACAGTGAAGAAGTGTCTCCCAATGCTGCTGCTTTCTTAAAGAGTCCAGTACTAATTTTTAGTACTCTTGAGATTATAGATGTCCACTTTACATTATAGTGATTAAAATGGTGATTTATATTTTTTATAAAGCCCAAATAATTTTAATTCAGGTGTTAAAAGGTTTGTTATTTTTAAGAAGTAGATTTCATAGTAGTAAGGGGAAAAAACAAGTGAGTACATATAACATGATTTAAATAGGCCTCATTTTACATCGTAATCCCAATCTATATAAGATATAAAGCATTCTCCCAAAGACACCAAGTATTTTTTAGCATACATTATGTTGTAATAAAATGACATTTTTACTTAGGTAACTTTTGTCGAAGATCTCCATATGAATGAATAACAGTTATCTTAGGCGTTTTTGTTCTGAATCTTTTTCTTGTTTTTTGGCTGCACCAAGTATTAGTTGTGGCACATGGGATCTTTACTTGTGGCAGGTGGGCTCTAGTTCCCTGGCCAGGGATCGAACCCCAGACTGCTGCACTGGAAACTCGAAGTCTTAGCCACTAGACCACCAGGGAAGTCCCTGTTTTGAAGTTTTTCTTCCTTTTGTTTTCTTTTCTTTTAGTGCTTAACTAGTTAAGTCTCATGTCATTTATCTGTTGATTTCACTGGTATTGTCATGCTTTACTTTTAAATAAATTCAGAGCACCTGGTTATACCTTTTTCTCTCAGTATCCTTGGGGAATTGTTTCCGGGACCAATACCAAAATCTACATAATGCCCCAGTCCCCCGTGTAAAAGGCATATAATACTGTATATCCAAAATTTGATCTGTCGTTACATGGATAAACTGGGAGGATTAAAATTTTTTTTAAAAAGTCTGGAGTTGCTATTAATAGGACTATGGAATGCAAACCATTATTATGTTTTTGCTTGGTTATTTAATCTAAATTTAGTATCCTACATGAGAGACTAATGGTACCCCCTCACATACATATATACACATTCTTTGGAGTTATTTATCCATATGAAAATTTTAAAATATACATCTTTAGAAAATTAGTTGAGGTGACCATAGAAACCCAGAATATAGACTGTTACTTGAAATTTACAAATATTGTAGCTGGATCTGATCCCATCAGATGATATACAAAAATTTTTAAAGGATGTACATTTGTATATTTGCATATATATGTTAATTAACATATTTACATGTTTAAGTATTTAACAGGTGCAAAAGGGAGTGTAGTATAAGATCTCCCTCCTTTTATCCACCCACCAAGATCTCGAAAAAGGCAATTCACTGTTACCAATTTTTTATGTAGCTTTCCAGAGGTAACCTATGTATATACAAGCAAATAGCATATATGTTAAAATGTGTTATTATATGTTAGCCAGTTATCTATGCCCAAACTATTTTCAACTGCAACAGGCTATGAAAACTCAAACTACAGGTTCATCTAACTTGATTCAAGTAGATTTGTCAGGTAGATATTATGTAATTATATTATTTTAGATGGAACTGAATTTTATTGTCAGTCCCATAGGTGTTTTTCTGGGGAGGAGGTGGAGTGGAAGGGTGGTTTATTTTTTGGTTTTGCCTTTACTGTTGAAATTGAGAAATTGTTACTGATTTAGTCTCCTTTTACTAAATTTGCTAAGAAATATAGTCTGCATTTACTAAGAAATTGTTACTGATTTAGTTCAATTTAGGGGAAGGATTTTAGAGAATTGATACAGGGTGATAAAATTTGCTGTCTGGGTTCTTTTCCAGCCCTACAGACTGAATCTTAATTGTTCTAATCCTTTCAGAACTACTTAAATTATTTAGACAAAGGCATGGGAGAACAGTATGCTTTGTGTCCTCCTGCAGTTTTGATTAGCATAAGCCCTTTGGAAATACATTGTTGTTGTTTAGTCGCTAAGTTGTGTGTCCAATTCTTTCGTGGCCCCATGGGCTGTAGCCCACCAGGCTCCTCTGTCCATGGGATTTCCCAAGCAAGAATACTAGAGTGGGTTGCCATTGCCTTCTCCAAGGGATCTTCCCAACCTGGGGATGGAACCCGCATCTACGCATCTCATCTCCTGCATTGGCAGGCGGATTCTTTACCACCGAAGCCCCGGGAAGCCCTTGGAAATACACACACACACACACACACACACACACACACACATGTTTTGGGAGGAGGGCAAGTAATTTTTTGAGTCATAGGGTATCTTCTCAGATTATCCATCCTGATTTTATAATTGTGGAACAATTTAACAGAAGCACACTGGGAAGTCTTTCTAGAAATATAATGGCAAGGAAAATTATGCAGGAAAGGGAATTAGGGCTTGTCTTTAAATTTATCTAGTGTGGAAAAATTAAAATACTTGAATTGGAAGAATTTTAGTAGAAATCTGGTCCATAGGGATCAGCAAAAATTGGTCAATGTGAGGAAAAACAAAAGCTAGGCCGTAATGGAGACCTATAATTATAGTTGACCCTTGAGAAATATGAAGTTTAGGAGTGCTGACCTCTGCACAGTTGAAGATCAGAGTATAACTTATAGTTATTATAGTGGATGCTTCCCATCCATGGTTCTCTATAATGGGGCTCTACATTCTTGGATTTAACAAGCCCCTGATCATGTAGTAGTGCTGTAGTAGTTACTATTGAAACATGTAAGTGGTCCTGCACAGTTCAAACCTATGTTGTTCAGGGTTCCTCTGTGTATCTACTGGTAAAGAGGCTAGAGGACATTGCTGCAGTGGCCAGAGGCAGAGAGGATTAAATTGGGAAGTGGTTAGTGAACTGTGTGATGAAGTTGAGGCACAGAATTCCATCATTTCCATCACACATGCTCCGTGATGAAATAGCAAGAGTAAAATGTATGGAAGATATGACAAGCATGTTTGCTTGACTTGAGGGAAAAGATAGGAAGGTACAGGTAATGCAAATTAGTGGTTGCTGGGACCTTAGATAAGAAGTGTTAGTTATTAGTTGCTTAATAGCCAGTGACTGGCTCATATCATGAACTCCTTATTGCAAAATTCAGACTTAAATTGACGAATGTAGGGAAAACCACTAGGCCATTCAGGTATGATCTAAATCAAATCCCTTATGAGTATACAGTGGAAGTAACAAATAGATTCAAGAGATTAGATCTGATAGAGTGCCTGAAGAACTGTGGACAGAGGTTTGTAACATTGTACAGGAGTCAGTGATCAAAATCATCTCCAAGAAAAAGAAATGCAAAAAGGCAAAATGGTTGTCTGAGGAGGCCTTACAAATACCTGAGAAAGGAAGAGAAGCCAAAGGCAAAGAAGAAAAGGGAAAGATACGTCCATCTGAATGTAGAGTTCCAGAGAATAGCAAAGAGAGATATAAAAGCCCTTTTAAATGAACTGTGCTAGGAAATAGAGGAAATCAATAGAATGGGAAAGACTAAAGATCTCTTCAAGAAAATTAGAGATGCCAAGGGAAGATTTCATGCAAAGATAGGCACAGTAAAGGACAGAAAAGGTATGAACCTAACAAAAGCAGAAGACATTTAGAAGAGGTGGCAAGAATACACTGAATCTTAATGACCCACGCAGATAACCACAATGATGTGATCACTCACCTAGAGCCAGACATCCTGGAGTGTGAAGTCAAGTGGGCCTTAAGAAACATCACTACAAACAAAGCTAGTGAAGGTGATGAAATTACAGCTGAGCTATTTCAAATCCTAAAAGATGATGCTGTGAAAGTGCTGCACTCAATATGCCAGCAAATTTTGAAAACTCAGCAGTGGCCACAGGACTGGAAAAGGTCAGTTTTCATTTCAGTCCCAAAGAAGGACAATGCCAAAGAATGTTCAGACTAATGCACAATTGCACTCATTTCACAGGCTAGTGAAGTAATGCTCAAAATCCTTTAAGCTAGGCTTCAGTAGTATGTTAACCGAGAACTTCCAGATGTTCAAGGTGGATTTAGAAAAGCCAGAGGAACCAGAGATCAAGTTGCCAACATCCCTTGGATCATAGAAAAAGCAAGAGAATTCCAGAAAAACATCTGCTTCATTGACTACTCTTAAATCCTTTGACTGTGTGGATCACACCAAACTGTGGAAAATTCTTGAAGAGATGGGAATATCAGACCAACAGTACCTCCTGTAAAACTTACATGCAGGTCAAGAAGCAGTAGTTAGAACCGGACATGGAACAATAGACTGGTTCCAAATTGAGAAAGGATTACATCAAGGTTGCATATTGTCACCCTGCTTATTGAACTTATATGCAGAGGACATCACGCAAAATGATGGGCTGGATGCAGCACAAGCAGCAGTCAAGATTGCTGGGAGAAGTATCAGTAACCTCAGGTATGCAGATGACACCACCCTTATGGCAGAAAGCGAAAAGGAATAAAGAGCCTTTTGATGAAGGTGAAAGAGGAGAGTGAAAAAACGGGCTTAAAACTCAACATGCAAAAAACTAACATTGTGGCATCTGGTCCCATCACTTCATGGCAAATAGATGGGGAAACAATGGAAACCGTGAGAGACTTATTTTCCTGGGCTTCAAAATCACTGTGGATGGTGACTGCAGCCATGAAATTAAAAGACACTTGCTTCTTGGAAGAAAAGCTGTGAGAAACCTAGACAGCATATTAAAAAGCAGACACATTACTTTGGCTACACATGTCCATATAGTCAAAGCTATGGTTTTTCCAGTAGTCATGTACAGATGTGGGAGCTGGACAATAAAAAAGACTGAGCACTGGAAAATTGATGCCTTTGAACTGTGGTATTGGAAAAGACTCTTGAGAGTCCCTTGGACTGCAAAGAGATCAAACCAGTCAATCCTAAAGGTAATCAACCCTAAATATTTACTGGAAGGACTGATGCTGAAGCTGAAGCTCCAATACTTGGGCCCCCTGATACAAAGAGCCGACTCATTGGAAAAAGACCTTGATGCTGGGAAAGATTGAAGGCAGGAGGAAAAGGGGAGAACAGAGGATGAGATGGTTGGATGGCATCACCAACTCAATGGACATGAGTTTGAGCAAGCTCAGGGAGATAGTGAAGGGTAGGGAAGGAAGCCTTGCGTGTTGCAGTATGGGGTTGCAGGGTAGGACACGACTGAGTGACTGAATAACAACAGATAGTCAGTGAAGATGTTTTTCCTATTTTTGGTGTTTGTGTGTGTGTGTGTTTTCCTTTTTATTTATAGCTTATTATGTGATAGTTAAAAGACATAAGAAAGTAAAAATTACCTGTAGCCTTTTGTTCCAAAATTTTCTTTTGGAAATATAAAATTCTTAGCGAATTCTACTGTATACTTCTGTATCTTGATATCTTCAAATGATACTAACATCAAAACATTTTTCTCATGATTAAGTATTCTTTGAAAATATTTTCAGGATAGGTTGCATAGACTAGATAAGACGTAATTTTTAGCATTCCCCTTTTGGACATTTAGGTTACTTTCACTTTTTGTTTTTTCCATTTGTGAAAAGTGAGGATTGGTGATTTAAATCACCAATTAATGTGAATGAAATGCCAGATTAAGAAGGTAGCCTTGTGTGTCTTTCCATGCATAGATTGAGAAGTTTTTGAAAAAGCTGCAATAGTTTTATTTTTCATTTTGAAATTAATGAAAACAAATTTATTTACAGAATACTACAGAAAATTTGAAATATAAAACAGTAGAGAATTAGCTCAAAACTATTTGCTTCTGCTGTTTTTGTTGTATCTATAAAATATTTTTTTATATGGCTTAAGGATTTAACTAACTGGAAGAGCTGAGTTGTAATTTAAAAGATATGGGAGGAGTATTTGAGGGGTGAGAAAATGATTTTTTTTTAAGTAATAAGATTTGTTTCTTTTAACCAATTACCAGATGTGTTAGTAAGTATTGTTCTGACTGCTGAGCAGTACTCATTCTACATTTAATCACTGTTTTCTGCTCTAACAATATCTTGCCAAGAGCTCTACATAATAGTTTTAGTAATCTTGTGTGAAATTTTTAATACATAGAGGTTATCACTTGTGGTTGAAGTCCTGTTTACCTGTAGAAAAGTTGTGCGCATGTATTCTTTTTTCATAGTGGTTTTCAAGGCAAAAAAGAAATGGCCCTGGAGGGCCATCATTGCATATTTGTTGAATTCCTATCAAAAATATCTAGAAAACTCCTCACTAGAGGGGCCATTCTTCAAAGCAAAAAAAAAAACACTTCAGAATTAGTTTAATGTTTCATCATGTTTTTCAGAGAAGGCAGAATAAAATCAGATGATATCAAACACACATTAATGTTTCGTCTTGCACTGGTGTGCCCTAGGTTACCTGTTCAGTGGCAGTAAGAGCTGGAGTAGGAGAATGTAGGGAGGTGGGAAATGGCGATCTTTGCTCATCTTTGAAGCGGTTCAGGGCTGAGAGGACGCCCAGGCATGATGCTGCTGTTCACGTGACCAGACCTCCTGGCCCTTCTCTCCCAGAAAATTGTTTGATTAAAAAGGGAACCTAGGTAAAGCCAACTTTTCAATGAATAGCCTGACTATGTAGCATGTACTCTTAATCTTTTGCCTGTTTTCTAGTTCTTTGACTTACCAAAAGTGAAGAATATCCAGGTTTTTAATTTTAGTCTTTAGTTTACAGTTGCCCTTAAGAGTTCTTTGAAGAAGTATCAGAGCCCAGTTAAAATCTATAGGATTTATGGTTTTGTGAGTTTTCATTATTTCCATGGCTCTCTAAAACCCAGATATGTTGACAGTTCCATTTTCATTAAAATAGGAGTTTCATAGCATTATTAATAGAGTGTACAGTTTTTTTCAGGTGGAAATACTTTGTATTTTGATTGTATTTTATAGCTATTAAAAATTTTTTTAAGTGTATAGTTATAAGATCAGCTGGAAAAGTGAATGTTTTGAGTTGCCAAAATAGCTTTGATGACTTATTTAAACATTTTAACTTGAAGTTTCAAGGATATCTCACTTGTAGACTGTATATTGTATGCTTAGTCGCCCAGTCGTCTCTGACTCTTTGTGACCCTGTGTGGACTATAGCCCATCAGACTCCTCTGTCCATGGGTTTTCCAGGCAAGAATACTAGAGTGGGTTAACATTCCCTTCTCCAGGCGATCTTCTTGACCCAGGGATCAAACCCAGGTCTCCTGCATTCCAGGTGTATTCTTTACTGTCTGAGCCACCTGGGAAGCCGCAAGACTCTACATTAGACCAGAAAAAATCTGAACATTTTTAGTGACTTTGTGGCCTTACTTATAACTTAGTTATCTTTTCAGCTAAATTTCACTTAAATTGATGATTTAGATGTAAAATAATATGCATATATGACCTCATTTTTATATTAAAAAGAAGCAAGTTTTTCTATGCAAAGAAGGAATCTGGACTGATATACATCAGACTGTTAATTTCAGATATCTTACTTCAGTTAGCATCTTTAGAGGAAATGATAGGTATTAAGTTTATGTTCTTTTAAAGGATCTGTTAAAAAAAAAAAAAGCAAGAGAGTTCCAGAAAAACATCTATTTCTGCTTTATTGACTATGCCAAAGCCTTTGACTGTGTGGATCACCCCAAACTGTGGAAAATTCTGAAAGAGATGGGAATACCGGACCACCTGATCTGCCTCTTGAGAAATCTGTATGCAGATCAAGAAACAACATTTAGAAGTGGACATGGAACAACAGACTGGTTCCAAATAGGAAAAGGAGTATGTCAAGGCTTTATATGTCACTGTGCTTATTTAACCTCTATGCAGAGTACATCATGAGAAACGCTGGGCTGGAAGAAGCACAATCTGGAATCAATATTGCCGGGAGAAATATCAATAACCTCAGATATGCAGATGACACCACCCTTATGGCAGAAAGTGAAGAACTAAAGAGCCTCTTGATGAAAGTCAAAGAAGAGAATGAAAAAGTTGGCTTAAAGCTCAACATTCAGAAAACTAAGATCATGGCATCCCAGTCCCATCACTTCATGGCAAGTAGATGGGGAAACAGTGTCAGACTTTATTTTTTGGGGCTCCAAGATCACTGCAGATGGTGACTGCAGCCATGAAATTAAAAGACACTTACTCCTTGGAAGGAAAGTTATGACCAACCTAGACAGTGTATGAAAAAGCAGAGACATTACTTTGCCAACAAAAGTCCATCTAGTCAAAGCTATGGTTTTTCTAGTAGTCATGTATGGATGTGAGAATTGGACTATAAAGAAAGCTGAGTGTGAAAGAATTGATGCGTTTGAACTGTGGTGTTGGAGAAGACTCTTGAGAGTCCCTTGGACTGCAAGGAGATCCAACCAGTCCATCCTAAAGGAAATCAGTCCTGGGTGTTCATGGACTGATGTTGAAGCTGAAACTCCAATACTTTGGCCACCTGATAAGAAGAACTGACTCATTTGAAAAGACTCTGATGCTGGGAAAGATTGAAGGTAGGAGGAGAAGGGGACGACAGGATGAGTGGTTGGATGGTATCACCGACTCAAAGGACATGAGTTTGAGTAAACTCCGGGAGTTGGTGATGGATAGGGAGGCCTGGTGTGCTGCAGTCCATGGGGTTGCAAAGAATCGGACATGACTGAGCGACTGAACTGAACTGAAAGGATCTGTATGATTCTGGACTTCCATTTTTAAAGGATGATGAAATTTTTTTCCACTTCATATTAGGACTTATTAAAAAGATTTTTATACCTGTTTGTGGTGGGTTATGACAAAATTTTATTTACCTTGGGCACATTCGGGGGACTTTCTATGAAAATGCTACCTCTTTGCAGCGTGCATTGAGATTGGCAGAGAAAAGATCCTCTCTTAGTCTGAGCCTTCATTGTAATTGTCCTTCTTGGATCAGCAGTGGTGTTAGTAGCTGTTCTTGCCAGTTAATACTGAAAATTTCCCTGCTAGAATTGATTATCAATAATATTCAGTGTGGGAGACTGGGATTTGATTCCTGGATTGGGAAGATATGGAGAAAGGAATGGCTACCCACTCTAGAATTCTTGCCTGGAGAATTGCGTGGACAGAGGAACCTGGCTGGCTACAGTCGATGCGGTCGCAAAGAATCTGACACAACTGAGCTTCTTTCACTTCACTTCATTATTTAGTTTTTTTGACAACTTTATTGAAGTATACTTTGTGTACCATACAGTTTTTCATTTGAAATGTACAGTGTTTTGGTAGTGTTCACAGATATTTGCAAACCATCATCACAGTCAAATTTAAATTACCTTAAAAAGAAATCCTGTACCTTTTTATCAATCCTGTCTCATCCTCACCCTACCTCCAGAAACACAGTAATCTACTTTCTTGTTTCTATAGATACCTCTCTTCTGGCCTTAAATAAAAGTGGAATCATACAGTATGTGGTCTTTTGTGACTGGCTTCTTTCTCTTAGCATAATGTTTTCAAGGTTCATCAATATTATAGCATGTATCAGTATTCCATTTCTTTTGTGGCTGAATCATATTCCAGTGCATGGGTATATCACATTGGTTGTCCATTTGTTAGCTGATGGACCTTTGGGGTGTTTCCATCTTTTGGTTATTATGAATAATGCTACTCTAAACATTACAAACATTATAAACATTTGCTATACATTACTGATTTTTTTTTGTGGACATAGGTATTTTCTTACGTGTTGAGTAAACTAAAGAAAAAGACACAGTGAGGAAAGGAGAGGGTGCGATGGATTGACAGGTAGCATGAAACAGATACATTACCGTATGTAAAATAGATAGAGGGAATTTGCTGTATGAGGGAGCTCAAACCCATGCCCTGTGACAGTCTAGAGCGGTGGGATGGGCTGGGAGGGGGGAGGGAGGTTCAAGAGGGAGGGGACCTATGACTGATTCATGTTGATAATATGGTGGAAACCAACAAAATATTGTAAAGCAATTGTCCTCCAATTATAAATAAATTGAAAAAAAAAACAATTGAAAATAAAGCTCATCACTGATGAGTAAATACCTTCTCTTAAAAACTTAGCTATTTGGATTTGAATTTCTTTTTGGTGTTCTAAAATTGATTGCAGTAGTGGTGTTATAACTCTGTAAATATACTAACATTTTTTGCATTGTACACTTTAAAAATTTTGTATCGTGTGAATTATATCACAATAAAATTGTTACTAAAAAAGAATAAAACTGAGGAGAAGAAGAAAAAAACTGGCTGTTGATAATCAAGATTTTATATCAACAGTTGTAACATACTTGGGAGAAAATTGCATTTTAAAACTGCTTATCATCATAGCTTTTAACTCTACTGCTTCTGTATTAAAGACTTGTTTATTAGAAAGTTATCTGTGCTCATTGTTCCAGTTTCCAGAAATAATTTGCTGTTAATAGTTTAGATTCTCTTTGTATGCATATATGCAACCTGTTGGGCTTCCTGGGTGGCTCAGTGGTAAAGAATCTCCTGCCAGTGCAGGAGATCTGGGTTCAATCCATGGTTCAGGAAGATTCCCTGGAGGAGTAAATGGCAACTCGCTCCAGTATTCATGCCTGGGAAATCCAAGAACAGAGGAGTCTGGCAGGCTACAGTCCATAGGGTTGCAAAGAGTCACACACAATTTAGTGACTGACCATGCATGCGTGCAACCTGTTATTTTTTTCAATGAAAATAAAGTTCTACATGTACTGTTTTACACCTTGCTTTTTTAAAAAAAGTTTTATTGGAGAATATTTTATATATCATAAAATCTACCCAATATATGTGTGCAATTCATTGATTTTTAGTAATTTTACTGAATGGTGCTGCTGCTGCTGCTAAGTCGCTTCAGTCGTGTCTGACTCTGTGCGACCCCATAGACGGCAGCCCACCAGGCTCCCCCGTCCCTGGGATTCTCCAGGCAAGAACACTGGAGTGGGTTGCCATTTCCTTCTCCAATGCAGGAAAGTGAAAAGTGAAAGTGAAGTCGCTCAGTCGTGTCCGACTCTTGGCGACCCCATGGACTGCAGCCCACCAGGCCCCTCCGTCTATGGGATTTTCCAGGCAAGAGTACTGGAGTGGGGTGCCATTGCCTTCTCTGTACTGAATGGTTCAGCCATTATCAATTTTAGAACATGTTTATCCTCCCAGTAATTAGATTATGCCCACTTAACATTTAATGCTCTTTTCTGCCCTCTACTCTGTAGATTTGCCTGTTCTGTAATTTTGTATAAACCGAATCGTACAATATATAGTCTGTTGTGTCTGGCTTTCACTTAGTAAAGTGTTTATGAGGTTAATCCATAAAGTCTTATGTGTCAGTGTTTGTTACTTTTTATTGCTAATTTGTATTCCATTGTGTGAATCTACCTCATTTTGTCTCTCCATTCATCAATTTGAGACATTTAGGTTATTCCCAACATTAGATTATTTTTGGCTTTTATGAATAATTGCATCATGCTTTTTTTTCTCACTAATAATATGTATATCTGGGCAGATTTCAGAGATTAATACTTAAAAATCGACTGCAAGATTTTAATGCAATTAAAAAACACTGTATTTCATTGTAGGAGATGCTATCATTTGTTTAACCAGTAATGTTAATGGATGTTTTTGAGTTCTGTTTTTTCACAATTATAAGCAGTACTGCAGTGAATATTTTTCCACATTTATCTTTGTATGTGTGTTTTTGTGGTATAGATTTCTACTGTGCAATTGCTGGACAAAGGGTATGAAAATTTACAGTTTTAGTGAAATACTGAAGACCAGAAAACACTTTTAGTTATAATTCTACTTGATAGTAAAACTGTTGTCTATTTGCTTGTACATTTATGTATTTGTAGTTAGCTAAGAAAAAACAAGCTCTGCTTGCTTGAATTAACAGAATATGTTAAGATAAATTTTTTTGTGTGTCGAAAAAAACTTATTACCAAAGGGAAATGGTGCTGGATGGGGATAAATTAGGAGTTTGGGATTAACCTGTACATACTACTACCTATAAAATAATCAACAAGAACCTACTGTATAGCACGGGGAACTATATTCAGTATTCTATAATAACCTATATGGGAAAATAGTCTGAAAAAGAATGTGTATGTGTGACTGAATCACTTTATTATACACCTGAAACTAACACAACGTTGTAAATCAATTATACCCCAATATAGAAGAAAAATTAATTTAAAGGATATGATAGGAACATATCCACTTCAAGGTCTAAGATGATAAAATGGATATGTAATTCAGAAATATTTCCTGTTACTTTACTTGTCTTTGAATTAGAATAAAAACACTGGCAGCTATTAAAAGATTAATTAGAACTTGGATGGAGGTACTTGCAGTGTTAAGAAAACTGGTTAATCTCAAATGGTGACAGAATTGAGTTAGGATTGCTAGTTTCAAGAGTAGTCTTCCCCATCTCCCCAGAATTTCCAATTTTTTTTCGGATGCAGATACTGAAGCCAAATGTGTCTAGACCTGAGCTCTAGTGCTCTGTCTCCTGTATGTCTCACCTGTGTACAGACGTGTGTGTACTTAATACACTGTCATCTCTTGTCAAAAGCCATAAAGTAAGTTTTGATAAGGTAATAATAGGCTTGGGTTCTTTGTTGGTACTTATCTTTGAACATTTTTCTTAAAGATACATGTATATTTGTGTGTGTGTGTGTGTGTGTGTGTGTGTGTGTGTGGAGAGAGAGCCATTTGAAGTATTAAAATTTTTGCTTAGTTTTGCCAAAGAAAAGTTAATGATCCAGTAAATATTTGTGTTAACAGGTTTGTGAAATTAAGAAAACTGCCTAGAATCAGGCGTTTTTACATTTTTTAGAGCATCAAATGAATGAGTGGGCTTTCCAGGTGGCTCAGTGGGTAAAGAACCTGCCTGCAATGCAAGAGACACCAGAGATATGGGTTTGATTCCTGGGTTGGGAAGATCCCCTGAAGGGGAGAGCAAGGCAACCCACTCCAGTATTCTTGCCTGGAGAGTCCTGTGGACAGAGGAGCCTGGCGGTCTGTAGTCCATAGGTTGCAGAGTTGGACACGACTGAACACAGCATAGCACCAGCTTATTTCTAATTTGAATATGCATAATGAATATGCATAACACACATTGGGAACCTGACTTAGAATTATGTGCCAGTGACAACTGGTAGTTGTCAGGGAAGAATTTTGGGGACAGAGAGCTCCAGACTATGGATTTTATGATTTTAGATTTCAGATTGGTTTTTCTTCAGGGTTCATGACTGTATTATGGGAGTTGGTGGATAGTTTAATTGCTTGTAGTTTCTGCAGTATATTCAAGTAATGGAATAAATCCCTTGGAGATTTCAGGTCCTTGATTATTTTGTCTGTAATTTTATTTACTAATCTTTATGTTGTTATTTTTGCTTGCTATAGACTAAAGATAATGGTTACCTCAGAGAATATTATTTTGGCTGGAATAAATTTGCATGAAAAGTCCATAGAAAGCAAAGAACTAAAGTTAGATCATACTTTATTTGAAACATGAAAAATTATAGAAACAAAAATGGATGTGTTTAGATTTATAGGAGACTGTAGTTTTATATCCTTGATAAAATGGAAACGGATGTTCAAAATGCTAGGGCTATTATTTGTATTATTTCATTACATATATTTTAATTTTTTATATGTGTCACCATCTGATTACTTGCTCTACTGGTTGACAGGTTTATTAGGAATCACTTCAACATAGCCGGAAGTTTCTATAATATGTTTCCTGTTTTTGGTCAACTGTGGAAAACTAAGTCTCAGATTGCATAACACTTGCTTTTGGCATTGCTTTCTATTTCCAACAGATATGTTCAGTTCTTCTTATTATCACTAAAGAAAAACTAAAACTACTGATTGTAAAAAGAGTTGTTGAACTTAGTTTATATTCTTTCATTTCACCCATAAAATTTCTGTTTCTAATGTTTTCTTTGTTATTACTTGCTAATTTAACTTTGTATTGGATTAAATGGCTTTAAGATTTTCTAGGGTTGTATAGTAGTCTGGTTCTGTTAATTTTCCATTAGTTGAGGTCATTGGGTTGCAAAGAGTCGGACACAACTGAGCAACTAACACATAGCCAATAGTCTGTTACTGCTCTTCTGTTAAAATTTTACCTTCTTTCTCATATCTCAAGTTAAGTTTCCTGAAAGACTTACATTAGTGATTATAAAGTGTTTTGTGGTGTTTAGTGCTTATGTGATTAGTAAATGCTGTCTTGACTCAAAAATCAGGATTTAGTTATTTTAAGTATAGACTCTGAGTTAAATAATCAGGAATCCCTCAATATAGGTTAAAGGGATTGACATGGGATTTGGTAATGGTCCATGTTTATCTTTCCTAAATTCAGTTCAGTTCAGTTCTGTCACTCAGTTGTGTCCCCCCATGCACTACAGCACGCCAGGCTTCCTTGTCCATCACCAACTCCCAGAGCTTGCTCAAACTCATGCCCATTGAGTCGGTGATGCCATCCAACCTTCTCATCCTCTGTCATCCCCTTCTCCTCCTGCCTTCAGTCTTTCCCAGCATCTGCGTCTTTTCTAATGAGTCAGCATCAGGTGGCGAAAGTATTGGAGCTTCAGCTTCATCATCCGTCCTTCCAATGAATATTCAGAATTGATTTCCTTTAGGATTGACTGGTTTGAGTTCAAGGGACTCTCAAGAGTCTTCTCCAACACCACAATTCAAAAGCATCAATTCTTCAGTACTCAGGTTTTTTTATGGTCCAACTCTCACATCCATACACAACTACTGGAAAAACCATTGCTTTGACTATGCGGACCTCTGTCAGTAAAGTACTGTCTCTGCTTTTTAATATGCTGTCTAGGTTAGTCATAGCTTTTCTTCCAAGGAGCAAGCATCTTTTAATTTCATGGCTGCAGTCACGATCTGCAGTGATTTTGGACCCCAAGAAAATAAAGTCCTAAATTACACTGCGTTTATTTTTTTAAAATTTCAAATGTGTTTCATTAATATATCCTTAATAGTGATTATATCTATAATAGTGATTATAGAGTGTGTATATGTGTGTTGTGAATATGTGTGTATATAATATATTGTACACTTTATCAAAGCCTATAGCATTCCTTTGATACAGTTTAAAATTATACAGTGGGGAGCAATGCTTAACTTAAGGAAAACAGCTCATTTGAACATT
Source organism: Cervus elaphus (assembly GCF_910594005.1). Classification (NCBI taxonomy): domain Eukaryota; kingdom Metazoa; phylum Chordata; class Mammalia; order Artiodactyla; family Cervidae; genus Cervus; species Cervus elaphus. Next base: position 12,034,835 of record NC_057839.1, on the reverse strand, counting down.
GGAATTGCATGTTAGTTATGCTTTAGTTGTTTTGATCCCTTCTTTTGTTAAACTAAAAATCTTTTTAAATTTTAGGGGGAAAAAAATAGTGGCTTTGATGTCCTTTACCATAATATGAAACATGGACAGATATCAACAAAAGAACTAGCAGATTTTGTAAGAGAAAGGTATGTATTTTTTAATAAGTCATTTAATAATTCATTATCGAGAAACATTTCAGAATATGAATAATTGAGAAAAATTTTAGTTGGATTTGAATAAAAGTAATCAATTACTCTTAAAAAAATATACTCTAGTTATACTTTAAAGTCATGGTTCTCTGTATCTATCCACTGCGGGCTCTACTTAGCTCTCAGTGGCATTGATGTGGTTTGCAGATCACTGCTTGAGAATATTATCTATATATTTTTTATTGAATATGCTAGCAAGGTGATAAAACTGAGGAATTTTGTAGGGTAAGAAGTACTGTTTCTTTAAGTATGTCATTAAACATACTAAAATAACTTGAAAAGACTTAAGTTATCTGAATTTGTCATTTAGCTATATAGTTTTATGACTTTTATTTTTAAAAATCCTTAATTATATGTTTTTAAATCGTGCAAATTTACAAAACATAGTTTTCTTTAATACTCTTAGAATATAATAGTCAATTAAAAACTATCCGTATAAGCATAATTTAATTGATTAAGGCTATTTTGTGGCTGGTTCCACTTGGTAATTTTTATGTGTGAACACATTTAAAATGTTTTCCTTGTTAATATGGGGATATGTTGCCTTTAGATACAATACACCATTCATTTATTCTTTCCATGTATATCCCACATCTGCTGTGTGCCAGGCATTTGTGTGGATTTGGGGAATGTGGTGATAAGGATTCAGCTTCTGCCTTCTTAGAGTTTATCAACTGGTCGGAATTGGGGAACTAAGTATTTAACGTTAGACAAATCCTCTTTGACTTCCACCTTTCTGCTGCAGTTGAAAGGGGGACCATAAGCCCTAAGTGCTGTGGATAAAGCTGTCCCTTACTGATAGACTTTCCATCACTGAAAAGAGTAATAGGTGAGACTGTGGAACTCTGCTTCTCCTGGCCCACCCTCTAGCCTCCTTCTCGACCAACACTTACATCACTACTATAATTATCTACCTTGAGACCAATAGGGCAGTTGTAATTATGCCTTTTAGTCTGGATTATGTCAGTTACTATAAGAAGTCCAGGTCTCGTGGGTCATCCTCCTTTGTTCAGAATCTGACCCGTGAATGTTTCTGTGGGCATTGAGAAAACACCTCCTTCCCCTTGACCACTGCTACTTTATTTTTCTCCATAGCACTTAACAGCCACCTGATATGAGTGATATTTTACTTATTTAGTCTCTCTTTCCCCACTAGAATATAAATCCCACAAGAAGGGTTTTTTTTTTTTTTCTTTTTTGCTTATTCATCATCTTGCACTTAGGATAGAGCTTGGCCCTTGGTAGGCCCTCAGGAAACATTTTTTGATAGAATGAATTTCTAACAGCACTGTCCTGATCCAAGCTGTCATTATTGTTGCCTGGACTGTAGCAGTAGTGCCTAACTGTCCTCTATCTATTAGGAGAACTGTCCTATTTTCCTGCAATTTATTCTCTGTACTGCAATTGGAGGTTTCTTTTTCAAACTACAGTGTGAAAGTTCAAAGTGAACTCTTTCAAAATTCAGTTTGTTACTTCTCCTGTTGAAACCACTTCAGAGGCTTCTGATTGCTTTTAAGAGGCCTACATGGTATGACCCCAAATTGCCTTTCAGACTTTAGCTCATACCAGACTTAACGTTTATTTAGACTCCTTTTTCCTCTCTAGAAACATTGGCTATTTTATTGACAGGCTTTTATCAGTCGAAGTTTTATACATGCTTAGTCTTTATTTGTACGTACTGACCTTAGAGGTCAGCAATGTATTAATACTCACCTTTCCAGGGATTCCTTTCCTAATCTCTTTGACTAGGTCAAAATCACCTTTTATAATCTCTCTCAAGATCATATATCTGTTTGTAGTATTTATAAAATGTTGTAATTTCTTTTTTTTTTTTTTTTCACTACGCTAGGTGGTTTATTTTATTTGTTCAAGGACTCATCTTGCAAGCTTTAATAGCAAGCATGGGCTTTGATTCTGGGAGCCCATATTCAGACTTAGGAAGACAAAAGCGAACTGTGCTCCATGTACATGGACGCAAACTAAAGGCTTGTGGTTAATCAAATCGTAGTTTTAAGTTTCTACAGCCTCGCAGCCAGAAGTCACAGGTCCTTTAGGTCCTTCTGGATGCCCCAGAGGGTATCTGCACTCTTCTTGAGTTGGGCAACCTCTTCATCCTTCAGCTTCTGGTTGATAACGCTGGTTAACCCCCGAGCATTCAGGACACATGGAAGGCTCAGGAAGACTTCATTCTCAATGCCATACATGCCCTTCACCATTGTTGACACTGGGTGAATCCTGGATAGATTTTTCAACATGGATTCAATAAGATCAGCCACACTTAATCCAATAGCCCAGTTGGTATATCCTTTTAGCTTAATGACTTCATAGGCACTCTCAACCACCATCTTATGCACTTCCTTCCAATTTTCACTATCATCGTCTGTTCCCATTTCTGGATTCAGTTCCTGGAGAGAAACGCCTGCCACATTCACTCCGCTCCAAACAGCCACGCTTGAGTCGCCATGTTCTCCCAAAATCCATCCGTGGCAGCTGCTGGGATGAATGCCAAGTTTTTCAGCCATAAGATAGCGAAATCTAGCAGAATCCAGATTACATCCACTCCCAATCACACGGTGCTTGGGTAATCCACTTAGTTTCCAGGTAACGTATGTGAGAATATCCACTGGGTTGGAAACCACAATGATGATGCAGTCAGGACTGTACTTGACAATCTGAGGAATGATGAACTTGAAGACGTTAACGTTCCTTTGCACCAAATTCAGGCGACTCTCCCCCTCTTGCTGGCGAACTCCTGCAGTTACCAGCACGATCTTGGAATTGGCAGTGACAGAGTAATCTTTGTCTGCCACAATTTTTGGTGTCTGAAGGAATAAGCTCCCATGCTGCAGGTCCATCATTTCTCCCTTGAGTTTATCTTCCAAAACATCCACAAGAGCAAGCTCATCAGTCAGGGACTTTCCCAGAATGCTGATGGCACATGCCATACCAACTTGTCCAACACCCACTACAGTGATCTTATTGTTTGGGGTTGTTCCCTCTTCTTCGGCAACTGGTGCAATCAGTTTGTCCTTAAGAGTTGCCATTGTGCCCAGGGGAAAGAAAGTTCTCCAGACAGTGGTGAGGGCTGCACGAAGAAGACGAGGTCAGCAGCGTGCGTCTCCTCCGGCGCAGGATCAGCAAGGAGGGCGTTGTAATTTCTTATTTTTGTTATTTGTTTCTATGTTCTTCTATAAGGGAAACAGTATACAATATTCTGTTGTATCCCAGTGCCTAGCATAGAGCCTGAAGCAATTGGATACTCATATTTCTTAAAGGAGTGAATGAGAAAGAAAAGAAGAAAAGATATACACACAAACATATGCTATGCACTAAGAATTTGCATGTGAGTGTGTGTATGTACGCTCAGTCACTTCAGTCGTGTCCGAATTTTTGCGACCCTATGTACTAATAGGGTCTTTGCGAGCCTGCCAGGTTCCTCTGTCCATGGGGTTCTCCCAGCAAGAATACTGGAGTGTGTTACTATGCCCTCCTCCAGAGATCTTCCCGGCCCAGGGATTGAACCTGCCTTTCTTACATCTCCTGCACTGGCAGGTGAGCTCTTTACCTCTAGTGCCACCTGGGAAGCCCAAGGATTTGCATACACTGTCTCATTTAACTGTCGAAACTCTTAAGTCTCATTTTATAGATAAAACAGCTGGGGCCCAGAAGTGTTAAATAACTTCTCAAGCTAATCGTTCAGACTTTCTTTCTCTCATACCCTGGTAATTCTTTCCTCCCCTCTTGCATGCTTGCTTCCTTTCTCCTTTGCTCCTTTCTTTCTTCCCTCTCTCCCTCCCTCCCTGCTTGTGGCTTTATTGAGGTATAACTGACGTACAATATATTGCATATATTTGAAGCATAGAGTTCAATACATTTTGGCATATACATACACTCATGACCATCACCACAATCAAGATAGTGAGCATATTTATCTTTCCCTGGTAATTCCTTCCTTCTCTCCCCACCCCCCATCCATAAGCTAATACTAGTTTGCTTTTGATACTTAGGTTAATTGCATTTTCTAGTATTTCATCTAAATGGAATCTTGCAAGATATACTTAGCTGTCCAGTGCTTTCACTCAGTATAATTATTTTGAGGTTGGTCCATGTTGTTGCATGTGTCACTAATTTATTCTTTGCTCTTGAGTAGTGTTCCATTTTGGAGAAGGCAATGGCAACCCACTCCAGTACTCTTGCCTGGAAAATCCCATGGACGGAGGAGCCTGGTGGGCTGTAGTCCATGGGGTTGTGAAGAGTCAGACATGACTGAGCAACTTCACTTTCACTTTTCACTTTCCTGCATTGGAGAAGGAAATGGCAACCCACTCCAGTGTTCTTGCCTGGAGAATCCCAGGGACGGGGGAGCCTGGTGGGCTGCCGTCTATGGGGTCGCACAGAGTTGGACACGACTGAAGCGACTTAGCAGCAGCAGCAGCAGGAGCAGTGTTCCATTTACGGATATATGGTAATTTTATCTGTCAAAGGAAGTAAGTTATACCTATCTTTTGAACTTTGAATTAATTCTGTAGTAGGTATTTTTTCTGACTTCTGTTATTCAGCACTGTTGTGAGATTCATTTGTGTTGAATTTATTTATAATGCTGTTTAATATCAAATTATGTAAATATACTGAATGTATTTATCTATTACTATTGACAGATATTTAGGATGTTTCCAGGTTTTTGCTGTTACAAGTAATACTGCTTTGAATATTCTTGCACATGTGTCTCAGTGTCACATATTTATATTAGTTAATTACCCTGGAGTAGAATTGGAACAGGATTCCATGGACAGAGGAGCCTGGTGGGCTACACTCCATGGGGTCACAAAGAGTAGGACTACAGGCCAATATCACTGATGAACATAGATGCAAAAATCCTTAACAAAATTCTAGCAAACAGAATCCAACAACATATTAAAAAGATCATACATCATGACCAAGTGGGCTTTATCCCAGGAATGCAAGGATTCTTTAATATCCAAAAATCAATCAATGTAATACACCACATTAACACATTGAAAGATAAACACCATATGATTATCTCAATAGATGCAGAAAAAGCCTTTGACAAAATTCAACATCCATTTATGATAAAAACTCTCCAGAAAGCAGGAATAGAAGGCACACACCTCAACATAATAAAAGCTATATATGACAAACCCACAGCAAACATTATCCTCAATGGTGAAAAATTGAAAGCATTTCCCTTAAAGTCAGGAACAAGACAAGGGTGCCCACTCTCATCACTACTATTCAACATAGTTTTGGAAGTGTTGGCCACAGCAATCAGAGCAGAAAAAGAAATAAAAGGAATTCAGATAGGAAAATAAGAAGTAAAACTCTCACTGTTTACAAACGACATGATCCTCTACATAGAAAACCCTAAAGACTCTACCAGAAAATTACTAGAGCTAATCAATGAATACAGTAATGTTGCAGGATATAAAATTAACACACAGAAATCCCTTGCATTCCTATATACTAACAATGAGAAAACAAAGAGAAATTAAGGAAACAATACCATTCACCATTGCAACAACAAGAATAAAATACTTAGGAGTATATCTACCTAAAGAAAAGAAAAACCTATATATAGAAAACTATAAAACACTGATGAAAGAAATCAAAGAGGACACAAATAGATGGAGAAATATACCGTGTTCATGGATTGGAAGAATCAATATTGTGAAAATGACTATACTACCCAAAGCAACCTATAGATTCAATGCAATCCCTATCAAGCTACCAACGGTATTCTTCACAGAACTAGAAAAAATAATTTCACAGTTTGTATGGAAATACAGAAAAGCTCGAACAGCCAAAGTAATCTTGAGAAAGAAGAATGGAACTGGAGGAATCAACCTGCCTGACTTCAGACTCTACTACAAAGCCACAGTCATCAAGACAGTATGGTACTGGCACAAAGACAGAAATATAGATCAATGGAACAGAATAGAAAGCCCAGAGATAAATCCACGTACCTATGGACACCTTATCTTCGACAAAGGAGGCAAGGATATACAATGGAAAAAAGACAGCCTCTTTAACAAGTGGTGCTGGGAAAACTGGTCAACCACTTGTAAAAGAATGAAACTAGAACACTTTCAAACACCACACACAAAAATAAACTCAAAACGGATTAAAGATCTAAATGTAAGACCAGAAACTATAAAACTCCTAGAGGAGAACATAGGCAAAACACTCTATGACATAAATCATAGCAGGATCCTCTATGACCCACCTCCCAGAATATTGGAAATAAAAGCAAAACTAAACAAATGGGACCTAATGAAACTTAAAAGCTTTTGCACAACAAAGGAAACTATAAGCAAGGTGAAAAGACAACTACTACAATATTGTAAAGTAATTAGCCTCCAACTAATAAAAATAAATGGGAAAAAAAAAAACAGCCCTCAGAATGGGAGAAAATAATAGCAAACGAAGCAACAGACAAAGGATTAATCTCAAAAATATACAAGCAACTCCTGCAGCTCAATTCCAGAAAAATAAATGACCCAATCAAAAAATGGGCCAAAGAACTAAACAGACATTTCTCCAAAGAAGACATACAGATGGCTAGCAAACACATGAAAAGATGCTCAACATCACTCATTATTAGAGAAATGCAAATCAAAACCACAATGAGGTACCATTACACGCCAGTCAGGATGGCTGCTATCCAAAAGTCTACAAGCAATAAATGTTGGAGAGGGTGTGGAGAAAAGGGAACCTTCTTACACTGTTGGTGGGAATGCAAACTAGTACAGCCGCTATGGAGAACAGTGTGGAGATTCCTTAAAAAACTGGAACTAGAACTGCCATATGACCCAGCAGTCCCACTCCTGGGCATACACACTGAGGAAACCAGATCCGAAAGAGACACGTGCACCCCAGTGTTCATTGCAGCACTGTTTATAATAGCCAGGACATGGAAGCTACCTAGATGCCCACCAGCAGACGAATGGATAAGGAAGCTGTGGTACATATGCACCATGGAATATTACTCAGCCATTAAAAAGAATTCATTTGAATCAGTTCTAATGAGATGGATGAAACTGGAGCCCATTAGACAGAGTGAAGTAAGCCAGAAAGATAAAGACCAGTACAGTATACTAACACATATATATGGAATTTAAAAAGATGGTAACGATAACCCTATATGCAAAACAGAAAAAGAGACACAGGATATTCAGAACAGACTTTGGGACTCTGTGGGAGAAGGCGAGGGAGGGATGTTCTGAGAGAATAGCATTGAAACAAGTATACTATCAAGGGTGAAACAGATCACCAGCCCAGGTTGGATGCATGAGACAAGTGCTCAGGGCTGGTGCACTGGGAAGACCCAGAGGGATGGGATGGGGAACACATGTATATCCATGGCTGATTCATGTCAATGTATGGCAAAAACCACTACAATATTGTAAAGTAATTAGCCTCCAACTAATAAAAATAAATGAGGGGAAAAAAAAAAAAAAGAGTAGGACATGACTGAGCGACTAACGCTTTCAATTTGACTTTCATTTACCCTGGAGTAGAATTGCCAAGTCTTAAGAGTATGTGTATGTTCAACTCTAGTAGATAATGTCAAAGAATTTTCCAAGGTGGTTGTACCAACTTACAGCAGCAGCAGCCTTGTTGGAGAGTTCCAGCTGCTCCATGTCCTCAGCAGCACTTGTTTTATCTATCCTTTTATTGAGCCACACTGATAAGTAGTACTCATTGTGGTTTTAACTTGTATGTCCCTGATGAATAATGAAATTGAACATCCTTTCATATATAATTGGCATCTTTTCTTTAATGAAGTATCTGTTCATCTTTTTCCTATTTTTCTGGTTTTTCTTTCCTTTTAAAAAATACATTGGAAAAAAAATCTTTATATATTCTAGATAAAAGCAATTTGTCAGTTATGTGTTGCAGATTTATGTAAACATGCTTGCATTTTATATTTTGATTTTTATGTCCAGCAGCCTGGAAATTCTTACTTATTCTGGTAATTTTATTTATCTGTAGATTCTTTGGGATTTTCTGTGTCTTCAGTCATCTTGCAAAAATGACAGTTTTACCTCTCCCTTTTTAATCTGTATGTGTTTTATTTCATTTCTTATTGCACTGGCATACACCAGCAGTGTAATGTTGAACAGAGATGGTGATGAGAGGCACCCTAGTCTTGTTTCCAGTCCCACATCACACTCTTAAATATTTATTCCAGTTCTTTTTCCTACTGTTTATGAGATTGTGGAAATTCTACATATTGTTTTGTAAGGCATTTGTTTCCGTTTTCAAGAAAAAAATGAATGGATGTTTTCTTTGTTTTTATTTCTTTGGTTAATCTTAATTACATTGAATTTTGAACTTTCCAGTCCTGATATAAGCCAAATTTAGTGGAGATGTATTAATCATTTTTATACATTAGAGCTGTTTGCTGCTATTTTATTTTGTATTTTTGCATCTATATTTATGAGTGAGATTGACCTGAAAATTTCCTTTCTTTAAATGTCCTTCTTAGATTTTGCTAATCAAGGTTTGTTGGCATCATAAAATGAGTTGGGGTATATTCCCTATTTTTGTATTCCCTGGAAAAAGTTTGTGGAAGATTATAGTTTCTTCCTTACGTGTTTTTTTTTTTTTTCCTTACGTGTTTTATAGAATTCGCTGGTAAAACCACCTGGTCTTGAAATTGTCTTTGTAGGAAAGTTTTAAATAATATATTTAATTTTTTAAATAGTTACAGGACTATTCAGATATTGAGTTTGGTAAGTTGTTTTTTAAGGAGTTTTCCTTTATGTAAATTTTCAAATATATTGGCAAAAAGTTTTTCTTAATATTCTTCAGTGAACTTTTAAAATTGTCTACAGGATCTGTACTGATGTCTTACTTTTTATTCCCAATACTGGTTATTTGTGTCTTCTACCTTTTTTCATGATCAATCTCATTGGATGTTTGTTGGTTTTAATAGTTTTTATGAAGAACTAGTTATTAACTTTGTTGATCTCTTTTTATATATATTTATTTTCTGTTTTGTTAACTTCTATATTTCCTTAAACTTTGTGTTCAAGTTGCTGTTCTTTTGCTAAGTTTTGGGGGATGGATGCTTAACTTAATAATTTTCAACTTTTTTCTGATATTTTCATTTAATTCTATATATTTCCCTCAAGCCTTGCTTTTGTTGTACTCCATTATTTTTGAGAAATAGGATTTTCATTGTACTTTGTTTAAATATATTTTTAAAGTTTCATTGTATTTTCTTTCTTGCCTCTCTGGGTTATTCAGATGTGTATTTCTTAATTTCCAAATATGTGTTCATTTTTAAAGATTTTTTTTTCTTTTTTTCAAGCTTAATTGCATTGTGGTTAGAGAACATACTCTATATGATTTCAGTGTTTTGAAATTTGTTGACACTTGATTTTATGGACCAGGATAGAGTCAATTTTAGTAAATATTTTTACCTACCTGAAAGTATTTTGCATTTGCTGGATATCAAGTTCTCTATATATTATGGTAAATTTGTGAATTCTGCTGTTCCAATTCTAATATATTCTCATTGTTTTTTGTTTTTTAATCCTGCTCATTTTATCAGTTTCTTAAAGAGCTGTTTTGAAAGTCTCATATGTAGATTATGAATGTTCATCTATGTAGTTCTGCCACTTTCTGCTTTGTATATTTGGGGCCATATGGATAGAAATTTAGAACTGGTACATCTTCAGGTAAATTGAACTTTTTAAAAAAATTCATTCTAAAGTGTCCTATTTTATATCTAGCAGTGTTTCTTTGTGTTGACGTCATCTTTATTTAAAGTTTCATCTGTTTGCATTTAGTTAGTATTTGCATGATATTTATATATTTTTTGTTACCTGTATTGTTGTGGTGTAGATGTGTTTCTCGTTTGTTTTTAAAGCTATTTTCACAATCTTTATTCTTTAATTGGATCGTTTAGTCCGTTCAGTTCACTTCAGTTCAGTTGCTCAGTCATGTCCGACTCCTTGCAGCCCCATGAACTGCAGCACACCAGGCCTCCCTGTCCATCACCAACTCCCGGAGTTTACCCAAACCCATGTCCATCGAGTTGATGATGCCATCCAACCATCTCATGCTCTGTCATCCCCTTCTCCTCCTGCCCTCAATCTTCCCCAGCATCAGGGTCTTTTCAAATTAGTCAGTTCTTCGCATCAGGTGGCCAAAGTATTGGAGTTTCAGCTTCAACATCAGTCCTGTCAATGAACACCCAGGACTGATCTCCTTTAGGATGGACTGGTTGGATCTCCTTGCAGTCCAAGGGACTCTCCAGAGTCTTCTCCAACACCACAGTTCAAAAGCATCAATTCTTCTGCTCTCATTTTTCTTTATAGTCCAACTCTCACATCCATTCATGACCACTGGAAAAACCATAGCCTTGACTAGATGGACTTTTGTTGGCAAAGTAATGTCTGTGCTTTTTAATATTGCTGTCTAGGTTGGTCATAACTTTCCTTCCAAGGAGTAACTGTCTTTTAATTTCATGGCTGCAGTCACCATCTGCAGTGATCTTGGAGCCCAGAAAAATGATTAAACAAAACATATGAAAAACATAACCACTTGGCTTGAACAAATAAACTAGACATTAAAAATATTTAATTATTAATTTTGTTAGCTGGGTAATATTATTGTCCTCTAAATCATTAGCTGTTAAGAGATACATACATAAGTGTCTATGGACAGGTAGTAATTTGATGTCAGAGAACTGTTTTAAACAAAATTGTGAAAATACTAAAAACTGTTGAAACTATATTCCAGTTCATTACTTAGTGGTTTATAATAAAAATCTAAAGAAACACACACAAAAATGGCATATAAGTGTACGTTTACACAATAAAAAGTGTCTTAAAAATAGAAAACTTTTAATTTCCAGAGTAAAAAATCAAGCACACATACTCACTAATGGAATATAAAGCATATAAGTCAGGAGATGGTAGTGTTCTCAGGTTCCTGCGTTTTCAGGAAGATCATATAAGTACCAATTATTACTAGAAATTAATACATCAAGGAAGTATGTTACAATCTCTAGGATAACCACTAAAAAACAAGGCTATTCTAAGGTGAGAGAAGAAAAACATGTAATAGAATAAAATGTAGCAACTGAATCAAATTGAGTTCAATATTTTGATGAGAATACTTCATTGGCAATATGTATACTTCCATCAAAGACATATAATATTTTGGTTTAATCTCTTTTGTGATGTTAGTAGCCATTGATGCTCATCACCTAGAACCATTATTTTATTAAGGGTTTACTTTCATTTGTATTCTTGCTGGGTATAGTATTCTAGTTGAAAGATTTTTTTTTGTTATTTTTTAGTAGCAGTTTTAGATTTAAAACAAAATTGATAGCCAGGCTCCTCTGTCCATGGAATTCTCCAGGGAAGAATACTGGAATGCGTTTCCATTTCCTTCTCCAGGGGATCTTCCTGACCCAGGAATCGAACCTGGGTCTCCTGCATTGCAGGCAGATTCTTTACTGACTGAGCCACCAGGGAAGCTGAAATTGAAAGGAGGTTTCGTGTGTGTCCCTGTCCCCCTGTCCCGTTATCAACATTACTCATCAGAATGATACTTTTTTTTTTTAACCAAGAATGAATCTACATTGATAACATCACAATCATCCAAAATCCGTAGTTGACCTTGGGGTTCAATCTTTGGTGTTATACATTCTATGGGTTGGTCAATGTATGATGACATATACCGTTCATTATAATATTCTGCGGAGTATTTTCACTTCTCTAGAACCCTTTGTGTTCTGTTTTAATGTTTCCATAGTTTTGCCTTTTTGAGAATGTCATTTTGTAGTTGACTCTTAAATAGCACAGAGATTAGGGGTGCCAACCCTCTGTGTAGTTGAATATCGTGTATCTTTTTACAGTGGATACTTGATATCTGCAATTTTGTATCCATGGATTCAAACAGTTGTGGATCATTTAGTAATCTGTGTATAAGTGGTCCCACACAATTCACACCTGTGGTGCTCAAAGGTCAACTGTAGTTGGAACCATACAGTATGTAATAATAGCATTTTTAGGTTGGCTTTTTTCACTTAGTAATATGCTGAATAATATCCCACTGTCTGGATGTGAATTATTTATTCATTTATCCTTTCTATCTGTTCTACTGAAGGACAGACATCTTGGTTGCTTTTCAGTTTTGACATCTTGGTTGCTTTTCAGTTACGAGCAAACCTACTGTAACCATTCTTGTGCATGAACATAAGTTTTCAACTCCTCTGAGTATATAGCAGAGAATACAATTGCTAGATTGTGAGGTAAGAGGCTTGTGAAGTGGCTATATTATTTTGCATTCTCACCAGCAATGAGAGAGAATTTCTGTTGCTCCACATCCTTGCTATTGTCAGTGTTCTAGACTGTGGCCATTCTAATAGATACATAGTGGTATCTTGTTTTAATTTACATTTCCCTGATGACATATGATGTAGAGCATCTTTTCATATGCTTATCTGTCATCTGTATATTATCTTTGGTGAGGTGTCTCTTAAGGTTTTTGGTACATTTTTAAATCAGGTTGTTTTCTTACTGTTGAGCTTTAAGAGTCAACAATATATTTGGGATAACATTTTTATTTTTTTTCTCATTCTTTTGCAAATAGTTTATCCCAGTCTGTGGCTTGTCCTCTTATTTTCTTGACATCATCTTTCACAGAGCTGGTTTTTATTTTAATGAAGTCCAACTTATCAATGAATTCTTGCATAAATTGTGTCTTTAGTGATTTATCTAAAAAGACATCACCATAGCCAAGGTCATCTAAGTTTTCTCCTATGTTGTCTTCCAGGAGTTTTATGGTTTTTGCATTTTACTAATTAAAAAAAAATCTTCAAAGATTATTGCATTGTTTACTGTTCAGATGTTAGCTGTCAGTCTAATTATTGTTCCTTTGAAGGTAACATTTGATGGTGGGAAGGGTTTAGCTGCTTTTAGATTTTCTGTCTTTGACCTTCCCCAGTTTTACTGTGATGTGACTTAATCTTTTTATTTTTATTTATGTGTACATATCTTTTTATTTGTCCTCTTAGGATTTGGTGGGCTAACTTGAACCTGTGGTTTGATAGCTTTTATCAGTTTTGGAAAATTTGTCAGCATTATCTCTTGTAGATAGTTCTTCTGACCCATTCTTACTTTCTCTTACATGTCAGATATTTTTGCATTGTCCTTTTTAAAAATTTTTCTTTTCTGTTTCCCAGTCTTTTGTTTCATTGAGCTTTTCTTATTTTAAAATTAATTTTTGTTGGATTGTAGTTGATTTACAATATTGTATTAGTTTATGTTTCACTGAGCTTTAAACCAGAATAGATCCTTCTCACCTCTCTCTAGTTTACCAGTTCTCACTACAGTGTATTGGAGGTTGGAAATGGCAACCCACTCCAGTATTCTTGCCTGGAGAATCCCATGGACAGAGGAGCCTGGTGGACTTTAGTCCATGGGGTCACAAAGAGTCAGACACGACTGAGTGACTAACACACACTATAGTGTATTAAATCTACAGTTTAACTGCATCCGTTGAGATATTAATTTTGGTTATTGTATTTTTCAGATGCAGAATTTATATTTTTATGATACATAAACTCATAAAGTCTGAGCTTTATAATATTAACATTTGGAAGATTGTTAAATTTGTTTCTGCTGATTGTTCATCTTATCTTGTTTCTTTATGTGCCTGGTGGTGGTTTGAAAGTGTTTAAGACAACCATGCAGGGTCCAGTATCAAGAGTTTGAAAAGATAAGAGTGTGTAGTCACTTTGAGATCTTGCCTACTTAGGTTCATCCTTAACTCCTTATGCTTACTCTTTGGATCTCAATTTAAAGGATATGGATTTTCTCACGCTTCCCACCTGGGGCAAGTCTGAAGCTAGTTTTATATCCCTTACACTGTGAGGCTTTGCTCCATTTCTCAGTCTTAGCTGCCCCCAGGGAAAAGCTGCCCTATATATGTTTCTCTCTGGGTATCCTTCTCTTGGATCTTGGCTTGCTGATTCTTAACTGGTCTTTAGTTCTCGGATGCCTTTTAGGCATACCTCCCACTTCTACTTTTCTCCTTTCTCCGAGATTTAAAAACTTCCCCCAGACCCGCCAGTGCGAGGGTTTCCTGGTGTCTGGAAACTTCCTCTATCAAGACTCCCTTCCTGGAACGGATCTCTGTCCCTAGCTCTTTTGTCTCTCTTTTTATCTTTTATATTTTGTCCTACCTCCTTTCAAAGACAATGGGCTGCTTTTCTGGGCGCCTGATGACCTCAGCTAGCGATCAGAAGTTGTTTTGTGAAGTTTGCTCTGCGTTCAATTGTTCTTTCAATGAATTTGTAGGAGAGAAAGTGGTCTCCCCGGTCCTCCGCCATCTTGGCTCCTCCCTACTTTTCTCCTTTCTCATTGGAAGGTTTTTAGATCAATTTGCTGTTACTGGAAATTGAACTATTTTTCCTTCCTGTTTAACTTATTCACTGATATATTATTTCTGTATTAACTTTTAAAAAATTATCAAAGTACTACTCTTGTAATACAGTATATTAAAAAGACACATAGAAGTTTAAAGGAGCAGAAAAAAATCACAGTGCTGTCAATGAGAGGTGGTTACTGTTAATATTTCCTTTTTTTAAAAAGAGTTTTTGTAGGGTTGGGTTTGGGGAAGAGTTTGGAGGTAAGCTTATTTTGGATATTCTGAGTTTGAGGTGACTAAAATTCTAGGTAGAGTTATGCTTGAGGCATTTAGATACTAAACAGATGATTTGATTCAAGAGCAGGGTGTCGATCTGAATTTGTGCATTAAAAACAATGTTAGTTGAACCTATCAAAGTAAATAAATGGAAGGCAGTGGTGGTTGTAGACTTCCTCTGTTAAGGGTGGCACAGATTGAGAAAGGATAGGGTAATTATGGGAGACGTAAGATAGAACTTAACTTTTGTAGAGTTGGAAAGGCGAAGACAGCATCACATTTTTCATTTGTAAGTTGTGTGCCTGTGGGAACATTTCTTTTCTATTCCATATTTAATGGCTTTGGCTCCGATTTTTTTGTCATAAAATTCTGTACGCTGAATAATAGTATGTAAAACACAACAGTATAATGTGAAATATTTATTTGTTAGTGTTTTAGCTCTAATCACAGACTAGATTAAGAACTTGAAGTTCAGGATCTCAGACTTGGTAATAGTCTTGTGCAGATGACTGTCATCAATCTCATATTCTAAGTGTGTGTAATCATGAAATCACAGTGTTAATAATAAACACAAAAGATTTTCATACTGCATCAGTTTGTATGTATAGAGAGAATATAGGCAGCAGTACTTTTGTACTTCCTGTTCACATAACCATTGGTACTAATAAAAAAGAGTGACTTTATACTGAAGTTTCTTGGTGACATACATTATTTTAGTATTATACCAGACAAGTTCTTTAGATAGATGTGCACATGGGGCATTTAAAGAAAGATCAGAAATTCATGACCACATACCTACTTATTTTTAACATATACTTTGTGTTATCTGTTTATTTCTGCAGTTGTAATTATTTTGTATTTTCTGTGTTTGGTCATTAAGCAAGAGCTCTTAAAATATGGATGTTTGATTTAACAGAGCTACAATAGAAGAGGCGTACTCCAGGTCAATGACAAAGCTAGCAAAATCTGCAAGCAATTATTCACAACATGGGTGAGTTAACTTCTTTGAACTGCTCTTTCAGTGTTGATTTAGCCAAAGTTTTTGAGAATAATAGGTTTCCATTAAAGATGTAATAGTTCATAAATATAAAATATATAATTATTTGTTTAAAATATGCCTATATGAATATATTCTTGACTTAATAGAAAATACAGCTGAATTTGCTGAATCAGTTAATGCAAAGTAAATGAAATTTACTTTTTCCAGTTTATTAAACTACATAGTCTTTCAGTAGTATAATTTTGGGATTATAAACGTTATGTGTTATGCACCTTATTCTGGTTTTCTGTAAGTTCATTTACATTCTGTTGAACAGTGGTCTTTAAAAACTCACTTAATATAAATTTTATTGAAGTGATTAAATGCATTAGAAATGTCAGTTAGGATTTTATAGACTACCTTTAAATTTTCCTTTTAAAAATATGTGCTCAGGAAATGTTTTCTTTGAAAAATGAATATTATTAATAAGAATATATTTTAAATGAGGTATACTTATAGCCATAACAACTCTGGAAAGAGTAATTGTGTAATTTGAATAATAACAAGTCTGGAAAGAATACTGAGAAATCATGAGGAATCATGAGAAACGCTGGGCTGAAGGAATCTGGTTTCCTTGTCTAAAATTTGGGGAGATACTATATTTTAACTAAGATGTTAAAATAGTCTTATATTTACTTAGTATAAAGATTTTTACAGTGATACTCAGTAAAAGATTCCTGTTCATCTGGGATTCTGATGAATCTATGATTCCCCTGAAATTTTATATAAGATTTTGTGTAGGTGTTAATCCATATTTCTGATGAAGGGTTGTATACCAGTTATCACTGAACTGTGAACTTCCAGATGTTCAAACTGGTTTTAGAAAAGGCAGAGGAACCAGAGATCAAATTGCCAACATCTGCTGGATCATAGAAAAAGCAAGAGAATGCCAGAAAAACATCTGTTTCTGCTTTATTGACTATGCCAAAGCCTTTGACTGTGTGGGTCACAATAAACTGGAAAATTCTGAAAGACATGGGAATACCAGACCACCTGACCTGCCTCTTGAGAAACCTGTGTGCACGTCAGGAAGCAACAGTTAGAATTGGACATGGGACAACAGACTGGTAGGAAAAGGAGTACGTCAAAGCTGTATGTTGTCACCCTGCTTATTTAACTTATATGCAGAGTACATCATGAGAAACGCTGGGCTGGATGAAGCACAAGCTGGAATCAAGATTGCTGGGAGAAATATCAATAACCTCAGATATGCAGATGACACCACCCTTATGGCAGAAAGTGAAGAAGAACTAAAGAACCTCTTGATGAAAATGAAAGAGGAGAGTGAAAAAGTTGGCTTAAAGCTCAACATTCAGAAAACTAAGATCATGGCATCTGGTCCCATCACTTCATGGCAAATAGATGGGGAGACAGTGGCTGACTTTATTTTTTGGGCTCCAAAATCACTGCAGATGGTGACTGCAGCCATGAAATTAAAAGACACTTAAACTCCTTGGAAGGAAATTTATGACCAACCTAGACAGCATATTAAGAAGGAACGATATTGCTTTGTCAGCAAAGGTCCGAAATAAGGCCATGGTTTTTCCTTGGTCCTGTAGGGATGTGAGAGTTGGACTATAAAGAAAGCTGAGTGCTGAAGAATTGATGCCTTTGACCTGTGGTGTTGGAGAAGACTCTGGAGAGTCCCTTGGACTGCAAGGAGATCCACCTAGACCATCCTAAAGGAAATCAGTCCTGGGTGTTCATCGGAAGGACTGATGTTGAAGCTGAAACTCCAATACTTTGGCCACCTGATGTGAAGAGCTGACTAATTTGAAAAGACCCTGATGCTGGGAAAGATTGAAGGTGGAAGGAGAAGGGGATGACAGAGGATGAGATGGTTGGATGGCATCACCGACCCAATGGACATAGGTTTGGGTGGTCTCCAGGAGTTGGTGATGGACAGGGAGGCCTGGCATGCTGTGGTTCATGGAGTCGCAAAGAGTCAGACATGAATGAGCGGCTGAAATGAACTGATACCAGTTATCAGATTCACATATGGTTCTTATGATCTAAAAAGCTGGTTAAGAATGACTGTTCTATGAAAGTATTCTCTAGTGTGGTTGAACGAGTTTAAACAGAAGTCTTCCTAGTTTGTAGCCCACATCAAGGGGAGTAGGGCTGTTAGTTCATCCTCAGGGTGGTGACCCTGTCAATTATGTAAGTGTTAACAGCCACAGCCAAGAGGATCTTCTGCAGTTTTGTTTTCACCTGGAGGAGAGTGGAGACTGGTAGTTGATGGCTATGTTTGTTTTTTCCTCCCAGTTGTCCTGCAATTATTGGTTCTTCCCATGCCACTTCATTCTTCCTTCTTTTTCCATCTCTCTCCTCATTTTTTTCTCAGCCTCCTCTTTTTAACTCCTCCATGTAGACATTGCCTCTTCTAAAGATAATTTCTTCTTTATTGACTGCAGTAGAGGGGCCAGAAAATAACTGGAATAATAGAAACTAGCTTTAACCAATTGGCCTTTTTTTTACATATATATAACAAATTGTTTTCTTTCGTACACTCACTCTTTTAGGTTTCCTGAATGATTGATATTTTAGAAATAATATTTTAAAACAATTTTTATTGGAGTATAGTTGATTTACAATGTTGTGTTAGTTTCAGTTGTACAGCAGAGTGAATCAGTTATCCATATATATATACACACACACACTCAGTCTTTTTAAAATTTCCTTTCCCATGGAGGCCATTACAGAGTGTTGAGTAGCGCTCCTGTGCTGTGCGTGTAGCGCGGGTGCTTACCAGTCACCTGTTTCATATAGAGTAGGATGTGTGTGTCCATCCCAGTCGCCCAGTCCATCCTCCCCCGCCCCTTGGGAACCAGAAGTTTGTCTGTTTTCTACATCTGTGACTCTGCTTGTGTTTCTTGTTTGTTTTTTAAGATTCTTTTCCCATGTAGGCCATTAACAGAGTGTTGAGTAGAGTTCCCTGTGATATACAGCAGGTTACTGTTATATTTTATATATGGTGGTGTGTATGTGTCAGTCCCTGCCTCACAGTTTATCCCTCCTCCCCCTTTTCCTGGTCGCTGTGAGTTTGTTTTCCATATCTGCAACTCTACTACTGTTTTGAAATAAGTTCATTTGTGCCATTCTTTTTTTTTATATTCCATATATGAGTAATATTGTATGATACTTGTCTTAGTTCACTTTGCATGAGGCCATAGTTTTAATCTAGGAAATTCTGCCTTATTTTTAGTTACCAGGTGGGAGGTAGAAAAAAGCATGTGTTTCCTAATAAAGTTATTGACAACATTTCTGTCTTTGAAATGTATGCCTTTAATGAATAATAGATGATATTTCATTTTTTCTGTTAGTGTTGTTACTTAAGATTATAAAGATTTTAAATATTACTGAAATTGAATTTTATCTTTCTGAATTTAGTTGCATTTAAACATATTTTGGATTCATTAGTTTCATTTCTTAGTGCTTATTGTATGTTATTGTGTATTACCTGGCCAGGAAAAAGTTGTGTGTATCAACCTTTATGAAATGGAACGGTTGTAATTCCTTAAAGAAATCTTACGCTGAACCTCCTTTCAGTGTAAATAATCCTCGGTTAAAGTAAAGGGGTACTCTCATCTGTTCTGTGAAATCTAGACCATCAGGTATCAGGTTTACTTGAAGTGATATACATGTGTTTTGGTGCTGTTGTGAGTGGATACTTTTCAGGTGTCCTTTTTTCTCTTGAAATTTTCCATCTAATTACTTGCCAGTTTCAGTGCTGATTAGATTCTAAAGTGGGAAGTAAGATCTAATCAGAACAGTCCTATTTAAGTATTTATCCTCCTTGAACATTATTGTTACTGCTTAAAATGATTGTGTTAGTTAGCTTTCTTGCTGGCTAAGAAACATGGCAACTGGTAAAGAGTACATATTAGGATGAGTAATTTCTTTCTCTAGCTTCTTGCCTTAGTGATTCATTGCTACTCTTTGTTTTCTCAGAGAGCAAGGCACGTGCTGTTGAAAATATCTGACAAAGTACCTGAGGAAAGCATAGGATAAAATTATTCTTCTGTCATTCTCTACTGACTAAATTAGTTTAAACTGACCTTTGGCATACTAAGTATTATCCAAGATATTACAGTGTAGTAATTCTTGGAAGTACTTGAACCTGCTAAAAATATTAAATTCTCAATGTTGAGAAAAAATGATAGAAAAATGTCATACGTCCTGTACCAAGTGTAGTAGAAAGGGGACTGTCTAGTGTTTGTTGAAGTACATGGGTAAAATCTGAAACAAAGTTTCAGAGAACAGTTTTAAAATAATTCTTAAATAAACTTTAATGATGAAGACATTTAAAAAATCTTGTGCAGATTTAACTTTTGCACGTTTCAATTCAGAAGAGTTTTTATTTTTTGATTTTATTTGTTTATTTGGCCACACTGCATGGCTTATGGGATCTTAGTTCCTTGACCAGGGGTTCAACCTGTGCCCTCCGCATTGGAAGTGTGGAGTCCTAACCATTGGATTGCCAGGGAATTTCCAGGGGCTTTTATTTTCAGTGAAGTTTTTTAAATGGAGCACTAAAGGATCTAAAATTGAGATTTGATAATAGATTAGTTTTAAACAGACAGTGATTAGAAAGGCTTCTGAGAAAAATCTAAATAACCAAATCAACTCAGAAAATGACATGTTACAATTAAGAGAGGGTCATGGCCAGACCTGTGATATGAATTAAGTCATTTCTGTGTATCTGAGGTATAAAAATATTTTAAATAATTAACGGAGGCCTAAAAAATCAAGATCAGGCCTTCAATCATTTCATCTGTGATTTAATTTAATCTCATCTTCTGCCCGTTAGTTTCAGTGGTTCTGTTTTGGAGCTTTAAACTTTTTTTTCCTTTTAGTAAACTATTCCCATGTTTTCTTCACTTTAGAACATTTGCACCAGTATGGGATGTATTCAAAACATCTACAGAGAAATTAGCAAATTGTCACTTGGATCTTGTTAGAAAATTACAAGAATTAATAAAGGAAGTTCAAAAGTACGGAGAAGAACAAGTAAAATCGCATAAAAAGGTATCAGTTTTGTTAATCATTGAATTGGTTAGTCAGATATTGAATACTTTGTAGTTCTGTCATTTTGATGAATCGTTTCATACCTAACAGACTAAAGAAGAAGTTGCAGGAACTCTGGAAGCTGTTCAAGCCATTCAGAGCATAACTCAGGCCCTCCAGAAATCCAAGGAAAATTACAACGCCAAGTGTGTAGAACAGGAACGTTTGAAAAAGGAAGGAGCTACACAGAGAGAAATAGAAAAGGTAATTGTAATAAAAATAATGCCTCTGTGTTTCCAAAGCGTTTTCAAATACAAGACTGCATTTAATCTTTAAACACTCAAGAGTGATCTCATGTTAAAGATGAAAGTCACTGTGCCTGAGTGTTAATGATTTTCCTAAGTGAAACAGAAGTAGGTTTGCAAAATATATTGTGTATGGTAAGTCGTTTAGCAAATACATGAAAAGGGATGATTACTTTATATCAGTGACACATTTGTAGGATATTTGTATAAGATAATTGATGAGATAGTCCTTGGTATAAGATTTAGTAATAAGGTAAAAAAAAATTTTAAAGCAAGACTTTGGTATATTTAGCAAGGCAATAGATACTTGAGGGTAAGCTATAAATATATGTTGTGGGTGATTTATTGCTGATTTTGAGCCCATGTATCTAGCATTGTGGTAAACCACAGTGCTTTCCCTCACTCTCATCTTGATTGAAAGTAGATTTTTTTTTCCCCTTTCAAAACAGTTTAACCATCCAGTTGTTTGATGTGGTATATTATCATTTAGGAATCAGTCATAGGGAGTGATAATTTTGAAAACTTTGTAGAGTACTTGAAATATCCAGTAAAAAAAAAAAAGTAACTATCTTGCAATTACAATAATTATAAAATTGTATATACATGGGCAAAAACTGGAAATCTGGAAGAATCAAAACAGACAATGGAATTTGGGGTATTATGTTTCCTTTAGTGTAGTGCAATAAATAAAAATTGGAAGGGGATAAAAAAATGAGGCACAGCAAATTCATGATTTCAAACACTCTTCATTTCAGACACAGCAGTTAAGAATAAAATAGAAAAAGAGAAAGCAAAAATTTCAAACACTCTTCATTTCAGACACAGCAGTTAAGAATAAAATAGAAAAAGTAAAGCAAAAAACATGGTCCCAGAAGAAGAATGTTATTCTTAATGAACTAGAAATGGAATAGAAACTCAAAGGCATGTGTCAAGATTGATTATGCAGGCTTATTGGACCGAAAGTCCTAAGTTAGGCAGTGGAATTTAGCTCTTGTATGGTATAGGGGACTAAATATTCCCCACTTGAGGTGAAGCCACAAGGAACCCCACTCGGTAAAGCTACAAATAGCAAAAAATAAAAAAAAAAAAGACTTGTGCTACTGAAGGGCTAAAGCATTATTGGAAGTTGGGGCTTAATGGACACAGTTCTGAGTGGCAATCAGACCAAGGGTTTGGCCTGATAATGAGTATTTTGATCATATCCTCAATATTCTTCCAGGGAAGTAATTAAAAGCTGCCTTTGTAAGACTGATAGTAAATTGGAACCTTGGAGGGCTGGCAGGAGATAACCTGAAACTGCTAGATGGGGATGGGTGAGCATAAATGATTAAATACAATACAATTCTAGGAGGTGATGTTTACCTTGTATTCCGTAGAGTTGTCCAGTATCACTGATCACTACAACACAGTTCTAGGAGGTGATGTTTACCTTGTATTCTATAGAGTTGTCCAGTATCACTGATAGAGGGACAGGGAGAAGAGAGAGGAAAAAAAAAGAAACCTCACACTTGAAATGAGCAAACAACCACACTTTTAGAGTACATCTTAAGAAATCGCATATAGCTTTCCCCTGCTGTACAACAGTGGATTCTTTCTGTGAAAACTTATATGAACCAAAATGGCATAAGCAGAGAAGCAATTGCCTTAGGACACATCTTGCTAATGAACATATGAAGGAAATTGAGTTAAAGCACAGCTGCTTACAGAAACAGTTCAGAGCTGTGGAGACCAATGCTGAGATGCTAAGTGTAGATCCTGGAAAGGAGCTTGGACCGCTCTCACTGGTCTCAGGGTGTGTGCTCCCTTCATAATGGCTCCTGCAAAGCAAACACTGAGTACTATTTTTCTTTTCACCTCTTTTTTTTTTTTTTGTAAAAGTGAAAATCCTCTCTGGATTTTTTTCCAGTTTGTGAAGACAGGTACAAATGTAATTCATTAGTAAAAGCAAAGTGGCATAAGACAAACTTTGGAAAAGGAGGGGATATCTTTGTTCAGACAGGTGGCAATAAATTTAACAACTAGGAGAAGAATTCAGTTCAGATAAAATTTAGATTTATTAAACAGATGATCACAAACATTGATATATGTTGAGGATGTTCAGAGATGCAAATGAACATAAACTTATATTAAAGAAGTTAAGAGAGACATAATGAAACAAGAACTAGATGGGAAAACAGCTAACTAGAAAACTTGGCAATGAAATATATAGTTACTGAAATTTTAAAAAAGTATTAGAGAAGATAAACTTTAGAGTTGATACAGTGAAAGACTGAATTTGGGAACTTATCCATGACATATGCAGAGAGTAAATCCACATCGTCTGCTGTGGATTTTAGAAAAATTGGAGAGGATGATAAACAGGTAATATTTAAAGAGTTAACAGATCAGAATTTTTTCAGAATTAAAGAAATTAAAGAATTAGATCGTAAATACATCCTCGGTATTAAGCAGGTTAAATAAAGATAATTCAGACTGAGACACCAGAAAAAAAAGAGAACATTAAAAGTTGCCAGGTATATCTTTTTCCTCACATCTCTTGAAATTGGAATGCATCTTCAGATGGTGGTGTTATTACAGTCACCGTGGGAAGGTGGCATTTGTCTTGTAGGCTCACTGCCTCTGGGAGCTTGGTTGTTACGTACCTGCTAGCATGACTGGACAGTTGCAACACTTGTTTCAATTAACAGACCACTTTAAGACCATTGAGGAAGGAATAGTTCTGATTGTTGTTTGAAAACCTTTTGTTGAGACCTGGTGAAATCAGGAAAATGTGAACACCACTGTTTGGAAGAAAATCTGAAGATGGTAGTGCAGCACTTTTAAGATATTCTTTGTCAGTAATATTCTTGGTGACTTTGAAGATTATAATATGTGGGGGGAAAAACAGATCTTAGCAGTCCCTGATTTGGAAGTAATTGAGAAGAGTCAGAATCTGAATGTGAAAAAAGATTTAGGAGTATCTCAAACAGTTCATTTTGCTTTCTTTTTTATTTTTATCACACAAGAATAAAAATCTACCTCCAAGTAAGTCTAAAGGAACTTTTATAGTAAGTCTAAAATAAAAATTTTAAGTGATAAGAAAGCATTGTTTCATGGTTTAATTGACAGTGTTTTTCTGTTTGAGTGGTATACAAAATAATGGTGTGTTTTACAATTAATGGTATATTAGAATTAGTAGTAGTCAAGTATGAACATTAAGCATAACTACTGAAAAAAGAATGATTTAAATCTTCTAAATCAACAAAAAGAATAGAAAGCAGTGCTTTTTTCTAATTGTTCTGCTCAAGAGGCGATATCGTTGCTTGTCACAGTAGAAGTGTTAGTGGGTCTCTGATTTATATGTAGTTAAATCCAAGCCTAAGTAAATATTTTGGCCTGTAATAAGCTCTTTATTACCATGAATGTAGATTTTTTTAAAAACATAGATCTTTGAACTATTTTATGTGTGTGTGAACTTGAAAAGAAATACTATTATGACATCGTATGCGTCTCGTGTTCATTTACAAACCTTTTAATAAAGCGCCATTTAGAAGTTACTCGTATTTGTGGACTATGACAATGTACTTATTTTTTATGTATACTTTTGATTCATAAGATTTTACTGGGAAAATTATATAGACCCTGAAACAGAATTATGTCCAGTAGTATATCAGTAAATTTATTTATAATGCTAAGGAAATGATCAAATACAGGATTTCTTTCATTATCACTAGATAATCTATTGGAACCAGTCTTTTAATTATGAGAAGAAACATAGCTATTACTTTTAAAGCATAATGTCTTCTGTCCCAATTTCCCGTTGACTTATGTGTTGTAATTTGTTTGGCTTCACCGAGTCCTAGTTGTGGCATGTGGAATCCTCATTGCGTCACGCGGGGACTTCACTGCAGCGTGCGGGCTCCGCCATTGTGGTGCACGGGCTCTAGAGCATTGGACTTGGGTGTTCCCTGGCATGTGGGATCTTCGTTGCCAGGCCATGAATGGAAACCGCATTCAGTTTTGATACAAGATATAGTTTTGATACACTGCAAGATAAAGTGGCATTGTATATTCTTTGTTTATAAAGGCCAGCAAGGATAGAGCGTATGCGTTTAATATAATATATGCAGTAAAATTTTCAAGACAGTGCAGAGTTACTTTTTTAGGATCAAGAACTGTGCATCTCTTGCCATTCCCAACCTCCAGGTAAACCCAACTTTGTGTTTCTAATACTTATTAGATTAGTTTCTAATACTTATTTTTAGACTCCTGAACATAGCTGGAAATAGTTACCTATGGTTCTGATTATCTGTGCACAAATTCCAGGTTTTGCAGCTTAGCACTCAGTGGCTCTCTGTAATACTTACTCCTGTAATTATTACCAGTTGCATCCTCCATAACCATGGTTTGAAACTTTATTCTGAAGTTTCCAACTCAGCCTTCTCTTCTTCACTCATAGCAGACCACCTTTTATCACACCAAGAAAGTGGAGATCTTTTATCTTGAAATGCTATAGCTTCTCTCTTTTATTTTTTGATATTTAAACTCTTACTTACTCCAACACCCCTTGCCTTCAAACTTCCTGTATCCAAATTGAGCAGTCTTTTGAGAATAATCAAATTTCTTGCTAGCCACATGTCTGCCCCAATCTACTGGTTACTTTCTACCAATTTCTAGCCTTTTTTGTATAGGTTATACTTCTTTTATGAACTCTCTGAGGAAAAGATTCCTATATAATTTGTCTTCATATTCCTTAGTGTCTAATATTTAATATGTTATTAAGTTTTTGTTGAAAAAGTAACTTTGATAAAATTAAAACTATTATAATACAGTAGCAATTACAAAATAGAAATCTTGAAAAATAGGCAATGATTAAAACAAACTATTGACTTTTCAAAGTGTAAAAAAAATTGAGCAACATCAAGGAAAATTGATTTTTTTTTCAACTTTCGTGCTAGCTTTATAGTCACTGATCAGACCTTAAATGGAGTATCTGTTTGTTCTGGGAGGAAGGAAGAAGACTCAGCATATTCTGCTGGTATTGTCACATTCTTGATTGTTGAATTTTTAGTAACATTGTACTGTTATAATGTGGTTGTGTGATCTTCCTCTGGGTTATAAATGAAAGTATTTTAACTTTGAAAAGCACATTCCATTGGACAAGAGAATTAGGATTTAATTTCTACATCATTGTGTGACCATAACAAAAAATACTAATAAGACTTGAAAAAAGGTATTAAAGTTAGTTTATATCATCTTGAGCTCAACATAGGCCTCATCTCTTAAAATGCACTTTTTTTTTTTAAGGAAAGTAAAGCTATTTTGTGTAATTCTAAATGTTTTTGTTTTGTTACAGGCAGCTGTTAAATCTAAGAAAGCTACAGATACTTACAAACTCTATGTGGAAAAATATGCATTAGCAAAAGCAGATTTTGAACAGAAAATGACAGAAACAGCTCAGGTTGGTATTTTTAAGGCTTTAAATATAAAATAGGATATTTGTATTTATTGTTTATAAATTCCAGTAAGTTATATTAAATATATTTCTGATATAAATAATTTTTTCTGTCATAAAATTTTTTTATATTAGAAACTGTTAAAATGCACAGTCTCAATATTTTAATAATGCTGTTTTAAAAATACACTTCTTGTTTTGGAGATTGAAAATCATGGTCAGTCAGTAGTTATCATAAGGGATTATTCAGATCAACTAGAAGAGAATGTTTAAAGAGTATTGGAGAAAATGAGGACATTGGTAGATGATGAAAATTATGTATGGGTTTTAAAATTGACTTGTACTTAAGAAGAAAACTGGAAATCACTCAGTGCTGAGGATGTAGTAGTTAAGTAAAGCAATCAAGAATTCCTGCTCTCATAGAACTTCCATTTTAGTAAGGGAAAATAGACAATTTAAAAAAGTCTGCCTCCCATTAACTTGGGATAAATTGTATTCAATTTGATATTCTTAAGGCCTTAATTAAAGGCCTAGATTTAAGATGGGTGCCTTTTATGAATCATATCTAAAACTTCTACCCTCTGTCCTCGTGTTTTGTTTTTCTCCTTAGCACCTGTCATCATCTAACACCGTGAATTTTATTTACTATTTCAGACAGGGTAGGATGGGTATGCTGCGGTGACAGAGAATCCCCACAGATCTCAGTGGATTACAATAGCAGGTGCATGCTCCTTGTCCATCATGGGTCAGCTCTTGGCTCTGGCACTGAGGCTGGTAGAGAAACCTCTCCTTAGAGCATTCTTAGTCACCATGTCTGAGAGGACTAGAAATGTGGTGACGCACACTAGCTCTTCTACCCATGTTATTTTATTGTCTGTCTTCCACCATTAAGTAAGTTCTATGAGAGCAGAGATGGATTTGTTTGCTACTATCTTCCTCTGCATTTAAAACAGTTCCTAGCTCATGGTAGGCACTCTTTAAGTGTGAAGAAGGACTTATGAGTCTGACTTTTTGGATTCTAGGGTGTCATCTTGCTTGGAGTGCTGAATGAGTCACGTCCCAGAAACAGAGGGTTTGCATGCTTGTGTGTAGGCATAATGCATTCATCTTACCATGTTGTAGGAACTGTGCTGGATGCTAGATATATACAGTATATATGTAAATAAAACAAATTCTCTGTGCTTTACGTGGAGTATACAGTATAGAGGACTGTATACATTAAATATATGCTTAATTACAAAGTTACAGATTATTATAAAAGTTACAAAGGAAAAGAACAGGCTTCCATGAGATCATGAGATAGAATGATAGAGATGACCTAATTTGGACTAGAGGCCTCCCGGTGACTCAGCTGGTAAAGAAAACACCTGAAATGCAGGAGACCCTGGTTTGAGTCCTGCGTTGGGAAGATCCGCTGGAGAAGGGATAGGCTTCCCGTTCCAGTATTCTTGGGCTTCCTGTGTGGCTCAGTTGGTAAAGAATCCTCCTGCAAGGTGGGAGACCTGGGTTCAATCCCTGGGTTGGGAAGATCCCCTGGAGAAGGGAACAGCTTACCCATTCCAGTATTCTGGCCTGGAGAATTTCATGGACTGTATAGCCCATGAGGTCGCGAAGAGTCAGACATGGCTGAGTGGCTTTCACTAAATTTGGATTAGGGAGTTAGGAAAGGCCTTTTTGGAGAACTAACATTTAAAATTGAGCCTTGAAGAATCAGTACAAGACTTAGTCTAGGGCATGTGTATTCCAGGCATTGGGGACCATGGCTATGAAGACCGAGATGTATAAAAGAGCTTCACATTCTAGAAAGTAAAAATGCATACTAAAACAGGAGAGATGGTGGTTACAAATGAAGTTAAAGAAATAGTCAAGGGCCAGGCTCCAGTGAGGGCTTAGGTTTTCTTCTAAGAGCAGTTGAAAGACACTGAAGAGCTGTATGCAGGGATACGATGTGATATGATCTGCATTTCTAAAGCTAATTTTGACACTTTCATTAAGAATGAATTATAGTGAGGCCAAAGGAAAATCATGAGTCCAGTTTGGAAGGTAGTATCGTAGTCCAGTGGGAAGGATGAGAGTCAGTGTGGTGGCCTTGGAGAAGGAGAGAAAATATATTTGGAGGTGGCAGGGTTAGGGTGGATGGAAGAATTCTGAAGGGGTTCAAGGTCTCTTCCAGGTTTGACGGAGATGAATAGCAAAGTCTAGATGAAGAGCTGTTCGTTTGAGGGGTTGGAAGGGGGTCTCCTGCATTGTAGGCAGATTCTTCACCCACTGAACCATTGGGGATTAATCCCTATATACTTAAATGAAGAAAGCAAATGGCAGTTTTGGAGGCTCTAAGTAATCTGGACTGAACATAATGCCCCCAGCCCCTTATTGACAGTTCTGAATTCTCTGAACCATCCCCCCCTTTTTTTTTCTAGAATTCATTTGGCAGCAGAACTTGATTTGATCTGATGTGAGGCTATATCTAGTCTCTTTATCCTACTTAGGCTGAATATAAATGTTTTCCTTTAGTGTCTGATAAACAGATGCCACTGCAGATCCTACTGGTAGTATAATGACATATATGATAACATGTTACCTTTATTTCAAAAAAATCCAAAATATTTAAATTCCCAAACACTTGGTCCCAAAGATTTTGAATAAAGAATAGGGCTTTTATAATATAGGGGCTTGGCAGTATACAAAACTATAATGACATCATCTTTGGATAGAGAGTGGGGAATTAAGGCCAAACTCTGAGAGGTTCATCATTGTCAGTTTGGAAGAGGAAGAGATGCTAAAACCCAAGTAGGAGAAGCCAGAGAAGGAAGAAAACTGGGAAGTGTAATGTCCTGGCAGCTCAGAAGTGATAATGTTTCAGGAAGGATTTAGTTGTGTTAAATGAGGCTCCAACTCCAGTGAGATAGAAAGTTTCAATTTCTGTAGCAACTGTGGTCATTGTGGACTCCAGCAAGTTCTCTTTTATCTTTTAAATCATTAGGAATTCTCGTTTATAAGGCAGTTATTGATTTATTAATTTTCTATCAGAATGATTAGTTTCTGTCAGTGAAAATCTTGCCTTCAGTTATTTAATTTGAAAAAAGAGAAGTTAGAATTTGTTCAAGTCAGTGTTTTCATTTGTATGTATTACCTTATATAGAATTTTCAGCACTTATTTTTCCCTTCCCTCTTTCTGCTTCCTCATTACATTTTTTTTTCAGATTGGCATTTTAATTGTTTATCTTGCCAATCCCAAGATGGAATAATTAATTTGTTTGAGCAGATGTTTAGCCATGCTGCTTTTAAATAAAGGTGATGGTATGCTGCTAAGTCGCTTCAGTCGTGTCTGACTCTGTGCGACCCCATAGTCGGCAGCCCACCAGGCTCCGCCGTCCCTGGGATTCTCCAGGCAAGAACACTGGAGTGGGTTGCCATTTCCTTCTCCAATGCATGAGAGTGAAAAGTGAAAGTGAAGTTGCTCAGTCCTGCGACCCAATGGACTGCAGCCCACCAGGCTCCTCGGTCCATGGGATTTTCCAGGCAAGAGTACTGGAGTGGGTGCCATGACCTTCTCCAAAGGTGGTGGTATACTGGGCTAATATGTGCTCTCTTGTGTTCATTCTTTGTCTCTCTCTCTAGCATGTACACATAACCTTAGAACAGGTTAACTTTTGTTTCTTAATAGGTAGTAGGCTTTATTTTGGGTTACTTAGAAGGGAAAAGAATTCTTTTGCTTCTCTGCTTTTTATTCCAGG
This sequence comes from Cervus elaphus, assembly GCF_910594005.1. Lineage (NCBI taxonomy): Eukaryota > Metazoa > Chordata > Mammalia > Artiodactyla > Cervidae > Cervus > Cervus elaphus. The sequence goes on along the minus strand of NC_057839.1, from coordinate 12,004,398 downwards.
CCAAGCAGGTTGCTCTAACCCCAGTGGGAAAGGGGTCTGTCAGTCTAGCAGTAATGAAATTTGGGTGACAGGACCACCCCAGAGTGAGAAGAAATTGAGTCCTTGGGTGAGAGAAGTTAGACTTGACTTGGAGTACTTGTGATGTAGACTTTTTCACTTGAGAATGTGTGCTCAGTCAGTCATGTCTGACTCTTTTGCAACCCCTTGGACTGTAGTCAGCCAGGTTTCTCTGTCCATGGAATTTTCCAGGCAAGAATACTGGGGTGGGTTACCATTTCCTCCTTCAGGGGATCTTCCCCATCCAGGGATTGAACCTGCATCTTCTGTGGTTCCTGCACTAGCAGGTGGATTTTTTTTTTTTACCACTGAACCACCTGGGAAACCCTGAATTAAGAATAAGCATGACTAAAATTGTGACTTTGTGCTTAGGCTTTTCACCACTATCGGTTTAACTTGAAACAATAGGGAGATTTTGTTTACTTTGAACAGTAACATGAGTAGTACAAGGAAATTTGAGATTTGTTTAAGTAACACCCTCCGATTAAGTTTAGTACCAGAGTGCTTTTATATATATATATATATATATATATATATATCTGTGGTGGTGGTGTTCAGTCGCTAAGTCATGTCTGACTCTCTGTGACCCCATGGACTGCAGCACACCAGGCTTCCCTGTCCTTCACCATCTCCTGGAGCTTGCTCAAACTCATGTCCATGGAGTCAGTGATGCCATCCAACCATCTCATCCTGTTGTCCTCTTCTCCTGCTGCCTTCAGTATTCTCAGCATGAGGGTCTTTTCCATTGAGTTGGCTCTTCGCATCAGGTGGCCAAAATGTTGGAGCTTCAGCATCCGTCCTTCCAGTGAATGTTCAGGGTTGATCTCCTTTAGGATGGACGGATTTGATCTCCTTGCAGCCCAAGGGACTCTCTAGTCTTCTCCAACACCACAGTTCAAAAGCATCAATTCTTTGGCGCTCAGCCTTCTTTGTGATCCAACTCTCACATCCATATATGACAACTGGAGAAACCATAGCTTTGACTAGATAGACCTTTGTTGGCAAAGTAATGTCTCTACTTTTTAATATGCTCTCTAGATTTGTTACAGCTTTTCTTCCAAGGAGCAAGTGTCTTTAAATTTCATGGCTGCCCGTCACCGTCTGCAGTGATTTTGGAGCCCAAGAAAAGAAAATCTGTCTCTCTTTCCACTTTTTCCTCATGTATTTGCCATGAAGTGATGGGACTGGATGCCATGATCGTAGGTTTTTGAATGTTGAGTTCAAAGCCAGCTTTTTGACTCTCCTCTCTCTCCCACATCAGGGGCTCTTTAATTCTTCACTTTCTGGCATTAGAGTGGTATCATCTGCATATCTGAGGTTCTTGATGTTTCTTCTGGCTGTCTTGATTGCAGCTTGTAATTCGTCTAGCCCAGTATTTCACATGATGTACTGAGGCAGGGTGACAACATATAGCCTTGTCACACTCCTTTCCCAGTTTTGAACCAGCCCATTGTTCGTCTGTAGTGGCTGACAAAATTGTACTTTTTAAAAAAGCTAATGTAACAATAATATGAGCCCAATGAATTTGACTGCAAGGAAGAAAAATCTGTTTTGTTTAGGGAAGTTTATTCATTTGTATTCAAACACTTGATACTATATTCCTTTGCTAAATAACTGAATTTATTTAGTAGTCACTAATTTTGAGGAATTGTGATATTTAGCAATATCTTCCCACCGGAAATAAAGCATAATTTCAAAATTGCAGCTAAATCATGCTTTTAAGTTCTGTTTGGCTTCACGCTTCAAGACACTTCTCAATTATTAAGGATCTGACTTAGGTTTGGTGTTTCAAAAGAGAAAGAAGGTGCACAGTTTTCTTGGAATTAGGAATCATCCATATGAAATTAGTGGCTATGTGACCAGTCTTTCCTGGATTTGAGACTTCCTTTCTGTGAGAAAATATCTTGTTCATCAGGTTGCCAAAATTTAAACTGAGGGTGAATTCTTACAATAGAAACATAAAGTAGAATCATGTTCCGGCTAACTGTTCCTCAGTTCTTAAGAGTAACTTAGGATCTTGCAGTTTTGGTATTCTCATTGGACTTGGTCAGAATTAGCCAAAAGAGTTCTATATGTTAGCTCTATCATTTCTCACGAATAAAATTGGTAAGTTTTTGGACTCTTGTTGTGTTACTGCCAAAACTATAATTTCACCATTATTGATTTTTTTTTTGAAGTTCAGACCCTTTACACAGATATGGATATGATCATTTGGCTTAGGGATTTCTGATGTCTGCTGAAGGAAACTGAACATTTAATATGGGGGGAGGGGATTTAATTTGATAAACTAGGGAAAATAGCAAACATCTAGGCCTGCTCCTTAGGCCTGATATCATTTGGCAAGAAAGAGGGTAATCAGGTTTGGCAGTGGAAATGACAGATGTATTTTTTTCTTTTTTTGTTTGAAAATGACTAGTTCAGCATTTCCTATTGTTCTGTGAGATATTAATAGATACTCAGAGAGGAAAAGAAGGGTTGTGTGGTTAAGGAGATTTGGAAGACACAGGGTTAAGCAGAGTAAAACAAGCTTTGTTACTTTAGTATTTCTCAGTTACTTCAGTTTTGAATATGTTTCTTGTGAAGCAAAGTATAACACTGGTTTTCTTCCTGGGAAGTAAATACCACAATAACGTGGAATTTTTTTCCCAGCAATATTCTTACCTCTTTCTAGCCCATTTCCTGAGTAGTCCTGGAGGATCTGTGTTTTGGAGTTTGAAAACATTCCCCAGGTCATCTGAATCATCCTTGCCTTCAGTTGAGAACTGCTGAGATAGAGTATATACACACGTTTTCACAGATTTCTTAAACTATAGACTACCTTTTTTGAAGAGTATATATTAACATTTTAAGAATTAGACATTTTGAAAGTCACTGGGCTAGATTGTAAAGTCTTAAGTAAACTGTAGTTTTAGCTTTACCAGCTAGTTGTTTTTCAGTTTTTTTAAATACTTCTCCTTTGGTTTTTGACACTATTCTCTTCTGGGTCTCCTCCTAATTTTCTGACCATGATTATAGATTTTAATTTGTGGTATCTTCTAATACTGAAAAAATTCATATTTGCCTGTGAAATGGCACAAGAAAAAGTTAACTTTTTCTGACGTTATATTTCAGTATGTTAACTAGACTCATTTGTCTAGAAGCATTGTTCAGTTCAGTTCAGTTGCTGAGTTGTGTCCAACTCGTTGCGACACCATGGACTGCAGGACGCCAGGCTTCCCTGTCCAACACAGACTCCCAGAGCTTACTCAGGTTCATGTCCATTGAGTCAGTGATCCCATCCAACCATCTCATCCTCTGTCATCCCCTTCTACTCCTGCTTTCGTTCTTTCCCCGTATCAGGATCTTTTCAAATGAGTCTGTTCTTCACATCAGGTGGCCAAAGTATTGGTTTCAGCTTCAACATCAGTCCTTCCAATGAATATTCAGGACTGATCTCCTTTAGGATGGACTGGTTGGATCCTTGCAGTCCAAGGGACTCTCAAGAGTCTTCTCCAACGCCACAATTCAAAAGCATCAATTCTTTGGCACTCAGCTTTCTTTATAGTCCAACTCTCAAATCCATTCATGGCTACTGGAAAAACCAAAGCTTTGACTAGATGGACTTTGTTGGCAAAGCAATGTCTGCTTTTTAAAGCATTGTTAAATATTATATAATAATGGTAACTTGTTAAATTTGGCTAGCTGTATTGAGATGATTTCAAAAAAGTGTTTTAATATCAGAACATATCTGTGTGTGTGTAATTTTTTTTTTTATATTTGCTACCCAGAAATTTCAGGATATTGAACAAACTCATCTCATTCACATAAAAGAAATTATAGGATCCTTGTCAAATGCTATTAAGGAAATTCATTTGCAAATAGGCCAGGTAAGTTTTCACTTTTAGTGAACTGATTCATGAGAATTTTATGTTCTCTTATGACTTTAAAAATCCAAACTCACTACATGGTACTGAATTATTTCAGATAAAGACTATATATTTACATGTATTAAATATGAAATAACCTGGAGTTTGTCATACTATCAAGGATGATAATTTAATTTAAAATTAACTTTGCTCAGTCTCTTTACATTAAAATTCTGCTGTTAACTATTTTTGAATATTTCTTTTTTAAAATTTTATTATTTTAAAATTTAGAATAGCAACTTCAATAAATTATAGGATTTATACTTAGAAATTTTCCAAAAATATAAAAGTGGTTTAATGATGATTTTTAGGGTACATTGAAATATAGCAGAGAAAGATGAAATCTGTTGTTATCTTTATTACTAAAATTCTAATACTATTTTCATTGCTTTATGAGTTTTCTTTCTTGTAAGACTGATGTCTCTAAAACACTCACATATGAACATGACACTGCACTGACTTCTATTTTAATTGTTTTGTGGAAGTTTTTCTGAAATACAGTAAGAATATTTATGGAAAATGAAAAAACTTACCTTTATTTCATTTTAATAGGTCCATGAAGAATTTATAAATAACATGGCCAATACTACAGTTGAAAGCTTGATACAAAAATTTGCTGAGTCAAAAGGCACTGGGAAGGAAAGACCTGGTAAGATGACAGACTGTGAAAGGAGATATATTCGTATTTCCCATTCAGTAACAAATGTGTTTGCCTTTAAATTCCAAAATTGCAAAATGGAGCTTGGGAGATACCTAAAAATCTGTGTGAAACCTCAGATATCATTTACTTTGTGTCAGATGGAACATTAGGTGTTTGTTTTGACCTTCAGCGTTAATAGTTTAGTACTACCCAAGATGGTCATCACGGGCTTCCCTACTGGCTCACGCAGTGAAGAGTCTGCCTGCAGTGCAGCAGACGTGGGCTCGATCCCTGGGTCGGGAAGGTCCCCTGGAGAAGGGACTGGCAGCCCACTCCAGTATTCCTGCCTGGAGATTCCATGGACAGAAGAAGGCTACAATCCATGGGGTCGTGAAGAGTTAGACACGATTGAGCAGCTAACACTTACTAAAGTGGTTATCATACTTTTACTAAATGAATATATTAAAGTTTATATTTTCATAAGTATAGTTAGCAACAGAAGGCCATTTTATAATAAGACAAAGAGTGGGAGAGAATATTGAGCCCTCAGAGCATTGAAGACAGTGGAGAACCTTCTTAAAATTTAGTAAATTTTTAAATTTTCTTTCCTCATTCACATACGTATTCAATGTTTTTATCGAGTGCTCACAGGATTCTAGGTACTTTTTAGACACGGGGGACATACCAGTGAGTCTAGGAATCCTCTTTTCCTATTTTACGAAGAGATGATTATAGGTTTCCTTAATCTCACTTTTAATAAACATTTTATATCAGATATCATAAGCAGCATTCTCTTACCTACTCAGGATACTTACAGTCTTCTATTTAATAGATTTCTTGAATCTATTTATTATACTTACAGTCTTCTAGATTTTTAAAATCTATTTATTCCATATTCTTTCAAGATAATTGTTTTCACTCAACAGGTAAAAAGTATTCAGTCCTCAGTGGACAGAAGTTAAAATCTAGTTTAGAATTCAGGGAAATGAATAAGTGATTTGAGAAGTCTGTGAGCCATTTTTCTTTAGTGTAGTTCACAATACTAAGTTTAAAACCTAAATCCTCTTCACTTCCTTTTTCCCACATTTCATTAAGTTTTAAATTGTATTGATTCAATTTCTTTACTATTTTTCCCTTCAGGCTTTCCTTCTTACCTACATCATTGAATGCAGCAGGAGGTTTCTAAATATAGGCACAGTAAAGATTTATCTAATCTATTTTACATTGTATAGCATATTAATGCTTTGGCTATATAATTATGAACTTAATAACTGCATTACTCATAAATCGCTGACTTTTCATTATCAGTTCAGTTCAGTCACTCAGTCGTGTCCGTCTCTTTGTGGCCCCATGGACTGCAGCACGCCAGGCCTCCCTGTCCATCACCAACTCCCGGAGTTCACCCAAACTCATGTCCATTGAGTCGGTGATGCCATCCAACCATCTCATCCTCTGTCATCCCCTTCTCCCGCCTTCAATCTTTCCCAGTATCAGGGTCTTTTCAAGTGAGTCAGTTCTTTGCATCAGGTGGCCAAAGTATTGGAGTTTCAGCTCCAGCATCAGTCCTTCCGATGAACACCCAGGACTGATCTCCTTTAGGATGGACTGGTTGGATCTCCTTGCAGTCCAGGGGACTCTCAAGAGTCTTCTTCAACATCGCAGTTCAAAAGCATCAATTCTTCAGTGCTCAGCTTTCTTTATAGTCCAACTCTCACATCCATACATGACTACTGGAAAAACCATAGCCTTCACTAAATGGACCTTTGTTGGCAAAGTAATGTCTCTGCTTTTTAATATGCTGTCTAGGTTGGTCATAATTTTCCTTCCAAGGAGAAAGCGTCTTTTAATTTCATGGCTGCAGTCACCATCTGCAGTGATTCTGGAGCCCAAAAAAATAAAGTCTGCCACTGTTTCCCCATCTATTTGCCATGAAGTGATGGGACCAGATGCCATGATCTTAGTTTTCTGAATGTTGAGCCTTAAGCCAACTTTTTCACTCTCCTCTTTCACTTTCATCAAGAGGCTCTTTAGTTCTTCACTTTCTGCCATAAGGATGGTGTAATCTGCATATCTGAGGTTACTGATATTTTCTTCCAGCAGTCTTGATTCCAGCTTGTGCTTCATCCAGCCTAGCGTTTCTCATGGTGAACTCTGCATTTCTTCTTTATAGATAGAATGAAATTTAGATTCTGGGCTTAGATTCAAAGCCTTTCAGGATCTGCCCTTGCCCAATCTTTAGTGTTACTTTCCGCTATTTCTTTTCTGACATCCTCCATTGCAGCCAGTGTGAACTGCTTGCTGTTTCCTATTCATACCCCCTTTTTGCCCTTGGTACCTTAGTTATGCTTCTGTCTGCTCTAAAAAATGCTATATCCCACTCATTTGCCAAATGAATAAACTCTTAAAGAAGCCAGGTCATGTGTTACTTGCACCATCGTTGTTGTCTAACTTAGATTTTAGTAATTGTGCTTTTGTGAAGAAAGGTTCTGTATTTGATTCATCTGTTTATCTTCTTTATGTGTAAACAGTACATTTTTGCTCAATGAATGAACAGATGGACCTGTATGGTAAGGTTAGGATGTTAAAGAGGTTGGAATGGTTGTTGAAGATATTGGAATGGATGGAATGCTGTTAGAAAAGTCTTGGTAAAGAAATAGTAAATGATTATGGCTAAAGTTTAGTAAGTACTTATTTGTACCATGTACTGTGTCAACTGCTTTGTAGGCAAAGGTTGATCTTCAGGAACTCTTTGAAGTAGGTACTTTTATTCCCATTTTACAGATGATGGAAATATTGAGAGGTTAAATTATTTGCCTAAACTAAGTACATGGCAGAATACTGGGATTAAATTTCAGAATCCTTGACCTCAAGGCCCATGCTTTGGAGGAATGAGAATTGAACTGCATAAGTTTACATATGTAGAAAGAATGAGAATGCTGAGATTTAAAACTATAGAGTAGTGTGAAACCCTAATATTTATTGTAAAGATTGGATGGTATCACCGACTGGATGGACATGAGTTTGAGTAAGCTCCGGGAGTTGGTGATGGACAGGGAAGCCTGTCCTGCTGTGGTTCATGGGGTCTCAAAGAGTCGGACACGACTGAGTGACTGAACTGAAATGAACTGAGCTGAAGATGAGTTATGAGAGGTAAAAACAAAGAATTTTTATATAGAGCATTTAGAAATATTGATGGAATAAAAGTAAAGTATTGGCTGACTGAAAATGCCTTAGAACTGAGTGAGGTTGGTAGATTGTATCATTATCAGTATCCTTTTTGTGACATTATTTTGTAGTCTTGCAAAATGTTATTTCAGGAAACTGGGCCAAGTGTACAAGGACTCTTGTTGTGTTTCTTTCCTTTTTTAAAAAACTGTAAATCTACAGTTATCTCATTAAGTTCAGTTACTTTCTTTGTGGTATAGCACAGTACTTAACCCTGTAGTTTGTGATCTATACTTTACTACTAGTGAGGTGTGTAAGCCTCAAAGTCTTCATCTATAAAGTGAGGATAATAATAGTACCTACCTCATGGGGTTGTTGTGAGGTTTACCTGAGATAATGTAACGTTTATTGAGTACTTAGTGTTATTTTCCTCAAATTAATACATACTCTATTAATAGATAGGTACTATGGGTTATTGTTTGTTTATAAATTTAAGTGTATTTGCCTCAAGATATACAAAGACATGTAGAAAATTTCTGTGACTAACTGGTAAGCAGGAGGCCAAGATTTGGTGATGACATGGGCTTTCCTAGAATTACTTAACCCAGAATTAGGTGACAGTTTTAGGATGACTGTTGACATCGTGTATATGTGAAAGTAAAGTTGCTCAGTTATGTCCGACTCTTTGCAAACCCATGGACTGCAGCCTCCCAGGCTCCTCCATCCTTGGGATTTTCCAGGCAAGAATCCTGGAGTGGGTTGCCATTTCCTTCTCCAGGGGACCATCCCAACTCAGGGATTGAACCCGGGTCTCCCGCATTGCCGGTGGACACTTTACCCTCTAAGCCACGAGGGAAGCCCTATCATGTATATACATGACTGATTTTCAAGATAAATGATCCTAGAACTAACTTAGGGGGAGAAAAAGGTGTGAGTGGGGGTGGAATGGAAAGGTTAAATACTACTTCTCTAGTTGACTTGCTGTGGGCTACAAGTTACAGCTCTTTCATACATATTTCTTCTATCTATGGGCACTAGAGGGAGCTCGTTACAGTAATGGAAATTTTGTATTTCTCAGAAAATAATACATGTGATTGTAAGAAATTACTGGATTTAAAGAATTTTGTTTTGTAAGAAATACACTTCCTTCAATTGTATATACTAGGGCTTCCCTGGTAGCTCAGCAGTAAAGAATCTGCCTGCAATGAGGGTTTGATTCCTGGGTCGGGAAGATTCCCTGGAGTCGAAAATGGCAACCCATCCCAGTATTCTTGCCTGGGAAATCCCATGGACAGAGGAGCCTGGCAGATTGTAGTCCAGGGGGTTGCAGAGTCAAAACACACACACAAACACTCTGTCTCTCTCTCTTGCTCTCTGTCTCACACACACACACACACACACACACACACACATACTCTCTCTCTCTCTCACACACACACACACACACGTCTCACACACACACAGACACACAAATACTCATAGACGCACACTGCTGCTAACACTTTTTTCTCTTTTGTAAGAGCCCCCTCTGGTGGATGAGTTCCTCTGTAAACTGGTTTTAGTCCTATGGGACACAATTTTAAAAGAAAGCAAGAGGCCCACTTCTTTAGAAATTTTGTATAAACTGAAAGTTAACATATTTGTCTTACACTGAAAAATGAGTATTTTTTCTTTAGTCAGTTATCTGTTGAAAGATACAACCTCTAACTCTACGTCTCCAATTCTTCTGTGTAAATCACACTTTGAGAACGTTAAATTTTCTCACTATTCATTGAGACTATTTTATATATAACATAAATATACATATATAATAATAATGTATATTTAATAAATATACACATATATTCAATTCACTTCAGTTGCTCGGTCGTCTCCAACTCTTTGCTACCCCATGGACTGCAGCACACCAAGCCTCCCTGTCCATCACCAACTCCGGGAGTTTACCCAAACTCATGTCCATTGAGTCAGTGATGCCATCCAACCATCTCATCCTCTGTCGTACCCATCTCCTCCCACCTTCGATCTTTCCCAGCGTCAGGGTCTTTTCCAGTGAGTTAGTTCTTCGCATCAGGTGGCCAAAGTATTGGAGTTTCAGCTTCAACATCAGTCCTTCTAATGAATGTTCAGAACTGATTTCCTTTAGGATGAAAGGAAAGGAGAAAAGGAAAGATATACCCATTTAAATGCAGAGTTCCAAAAAAATAGCAAGTAGAGATAAAAAAAAAAGCCCTCCTCAGTGATCACTGCAAAGAAATAGAGGAAAACAACAGAATGGGAAAGACTAGAGATCTCTTCAAGAAAATTGGAGATACCAAGGGAACATTTCAGGCAAAGATGGGCTCAATAAAGGACAGAAATGGTAGGGACCTAACAGAAGCAGAATATATTAAGAAAAGATGGCAAGAATATACAAAAGAACTATACAAAAAAGATCTTCACAACCCAGATAATCACGATGGTGTGATCACTCACCTAGAGCCTGACATCTTGGAATGTGAAGTCAAGTGGGCCTTAGGAAGCATCACTACAAACAAAACTAGTGGAGGTGATGAAATTCCAGTTGAGCTATTTCAAATCCTGAAAGATGATGCTGTGAAAGTGCTGCACTCAATATACCAGCAAATTTGGAAAACTTAGCAGTGGTCACAGGACTGGAAAAGGTCATTTTAAATTCCAGTCCCAAAGAAAGGCAATGCCAAAGAATGTTCAAACTACTGCAGTTGCACTCATCTCACACGCTAGCAAAGTAATGCATGAAATTCTCTAAGCCAGGCTTCAACAGTACATGAACTGTGAACTTCAGGTGTTCAAGGTGGATTTAGAAAAGGCAGAGGAACCAGAGATCAAATTGCCAAGATTGGTTGGATCATCGAAAAAGCAAGAGAGTTTCAGAAAAACATCTACTTCTGCTTTATCGACTATGCCAAAGCCTTTGACTGTGGATCACAACAAACATATATATTAAGATTAAATATACATATACAACAGTAAATTATTTTATAATATGTGGTATCATTTTTGTCATTACTTTTTAATGAGTTATAATTGACAACATTGTATTAGCTTTAAGGTATGCAACATAATGATGTATGTATATATTGCAAATGATTGACAGAGTAAGTTTAGTTAACATCTATTCCCACACATAGTTAAATTGTTTTTCTTGTGATAAGAACTTTTAAGGACTGCAGTTGGCCCTCTCTATCTGAGGATTCCATATCCACGGACACGGAGGGCTGACTGCATTATGCCATACAAGGGACTTGAGCATCTTCAGAATTTGGTATCTGCAGGGACCCTAGAACCAGTCGCCTTTAGATACTAAGGGATGACTGTAGTCTCTTAGCGGCTTTCAAATACATAATATAATATTGTTCACTAAAGTCACCATGTTGTGCTTTATGCTGTGGACTTATTTTGTCCTATAACTGGAAGTTTGTATGTTTTGACCACCTTTACCCATTTTACCCAGTGGGTTTCCCCCTCACCCACTCTGTATCTGTCAGTTCAGTTTTTTATTTTAGGTTCCACATGTAAGTGAGATCATAGAGTATATGTCTTTCTCTGACATAATTAATTTAGCATAATGCCTTCAGGTTCCATCTGTGTTGTCACAAAGACAGGATTTTCTTCTTTTTATGGCTGACTATTTTGTGTGTGTAGATATATATATATATATTTTCTTGATCCATTCATCTATCAGTAGAGACTTGGGTTGTTTCCATGTCTTTGCTCTTATAAATAGTGCCACACTGAACATGGGGCTTCCCTGGTAGCTCAGATGGTAAAGAATCCGCCTGCAATGCAGAAGACCTGGGTTCAGTCCCTGGGTCGGGAAGATCCCTTGGAGGAGGGCATGGCAACCGACTCCAGTACTCTTGCCTGGAGAATCCCCATGGACAGAGGAGCCTGGCGGGCTGCAGTCCTTGGGGTCGCAAAGAGTCAGACACGACTGAGCGACTCAGCACATACATAAACTGAACATGGGAGTGCAGGTTTTTTTTTCGGTAGTGATTTAATTTTCTTCTGATATATATGGAGAAGTGGAATTGCTAGATCATATAGTAGTTCTGTTTTTAATTTTTTGAGGACCCTCCATACTGTGTTTGTCATTGCTTTTTAAATATTGCACTGCCTGGCTTTTCTGGAATTTGAGTTACTCTAAGTGGATGCTTTGGATATCAAAGCACTGTGGTCTGAAATAGTCATGAATAAACAGGTGTTTTCTAATTTTGAATGGCTTATTATGTTCTAATGACACTATCCTAGTATTTCTACTCATTCTCATATGTTTTAGTTGCAGCTGAAATTAAGATTAAAATCTGTATTTTAAAAATTTCTTGTTTTACAGTCATTCTGCTAATTTCACTCTGTTCTGTTTATAATTCATAAAAACTTAGCAAGTTTCCATGTATAAGAAACAGAAGGATAGATAACTTAAATAAAAAGTTGGTAAACCAGTGTCTAATATGTTTAAATAAAAGATTTTGTTGCACAGCTTACCTGTATTTTCATTATATGATAATATAGGTTTATGGCTTCCATTTGAGGACTTCCAGGGAGAAGGAAATGGCAACCCACTCCAGTATTCTTGCCCAGAGAATCCCAGGGACAGAGGAGCCTGGTGGGCTGCCCTCTATGGGGTCACACAGAGTTGGACACGACTGAAGCGACTTAGTAGCAGCAGCAGCAGCAGCAGATTCTATATACTGCATTTAAAGTTACAAATAGAAAAAGCCCCAGAAAGGTAGACATAAAATAAAACCAGCCACCAAGAAAAAAGGAAAACTGAGATTCTTGTAATGAGTTTCTTGTAGTCAAACCGCCTAAATGTGAAATTGATTAGTTTAGATTTTTAGAATTTTTCAGCTTCTAATTTTAGGTATATTATTTTAAATATAGGGTACAGATAATAGAGTATTATTTTAAATATAGTTGAAAAAAAATCTAGTGATCATCCTTCCTGGCTCATCAGTGATTTGGAGTAATGCCAAACCTATAAATTGAACCTTCTTCAACAAACTTTTTTTTTTTTTTAATTTGGAGAAGCATTGAAACCCTTTTGTAGAAAGCAAAATTAAAATTAGCTGATAAAACCAAAGACCCACAAACCACACTGGATTTGCTGTCATTACTTCATTTTTCTAATTGATAGCAAATGGGAATGATCAGAGAAAGAAAAGAATGGATGATGATTAGTGAAGAGGATAATAAGACTTGCACAAATAGAAGAGTGAAGGAGGAGAACTTCCAGAGCAGATAACACAGAAAGCTCTGCTCTGTGCAGGAGCGCGCCTCTCCCTATTGTGTCCTACCTCGGACAGAGGCGTGAAGTCCGCCCTGTGGGATGCGTGTGCCCCCTGATAATGATTTTCTACTGAGCCAGAGTTAGCTTTGCCTCTTATTTTGAGGCCTACAAAGAATGAATGTGAGGTGGGGAGAACATGTATTTTTGATACATAAAATTATAAAATTCAGGTGTTGGTGTCCATGAAAGTTTCTTGAAACCAGTCACACTTGTCTGCTGTGACCCATGTCTTGTCTGCTTTCACACTACAATAGCCACGGTCACTAGTTGTGACAGACTTTACGACCCACAATGTCTAAAATACTTATTGACTTTTTATAGAAAATCTTTGCCTAACTTTGTTATAGAATGTACTTTTTTATGTAGATAGTAGTAGGCTTGACAATACATTAGAATTGTGTAACTTATAACAATACTAATTTTTTTTTTCAAAAGTTGATTCTCCTGTTCTTGGATTCAGAAATCATTTAATCTGATACCCTGCACCAACTACATCTGTGGTCGTATCACAGCGCAGTAACTGATCATCATAATAATAATCCTAAATTGTGAAGTAAAGATTAAACTGTTTTGAGCAGACTTTAAGGAAAACTTAGCTCATTGATTTGAAGTAACCATTAAAAATATTCAGTGTATGCACGTGTTCAGTTGCTCAGTTGTGTCCAGCTCTTTGTGACCCCATGGACTGTCTGTAGCCTGCCACGCTCTTCTGTCCATGGAGTTCTTCAGGCAAGAATACTGGAATGGGTAGCCATTCCCTTTTCCAGGGGATCTTCCCAACCCAGGGATTGAACCCAAGTCTCCTGCATTGCAGGGAGGTTCTTTACTGTCTGAGCTACCAGGGAAGCCTGTTCAGTGTATAAACACTGATCAAAAAGAAGTAAAAAAAGAAAAACAAAGCTAAAGGAAGCTCATTACAGTTTTTACATGTGCATCAGAATAAAGACAGGGTTTTAGTTCCTTTTGCAGTATGTAAAAGAAGTTAAATCAACTTGACCTTAAAAGGAAGTTTATGGAAAAGAAACCTGAGGTACCACAAGGATTCAAAATCAGGAATATAGCCAGGCTATAGAAGGAAACACAAATCAGTAGAAATACTAGGTATTATTTTTCCTTTACTCAATCTCTGCACTTCTACTGCTTTTTTTTTTTCTTTACAGAATGGCTTTCTTTGTTTCTCCAGGTACATTATGTAAGGTGATCTCTTAGTAAATTCTAGATATTTTCGCTTGTCCCTTAATTGCATCCACAGCTCAGAATTAACCCAGGTTTTTGTCCCTTTTCTTGACCAGAAAGAACCTGGTCTAGGTAATCTTGGGTTGGGGCAATCTTTCTGGTTCAGTCACTTCTCACTAGGTCTTGCTAGTGGCTGCTGTTCTGCTTGTGAACAAGGGGAAATTCCCAGAGAAGAGAGATTACAGCAAGTGGAGTGTTAATTCCTAAAGGTTTTATTAGGATCCCAGAAAGTGAAAACATGACTCAGTCGGGGGAATGGAAGTAGTGTCAGATTTTGGATCTAGGAGGAGATTATATTTCAGTGCCAAGATGCTGTGTTGGAGAACTCAGTGAAAATTTAGGTTTTACAGTGACTGAAATTCTGTGGTTAAAACCTGTTCTTTTTATTTGAGTCCAACGTTCCTAAATTAGCTTCATCACTGCTTCTCAAGCCTTGGCTACCTGTGAGAATCATTTGTTGAACATATTTTCCTTTTCCTTTTTATTTCTTTCTCTCTTAAAAAAATGTACAGACATTGTACTATCCCAGAAATTTTGATGTCATTGGTGTAGGGTGGGTCCTTGGTATTACTATATTTTAAAACTTGTCTGATTCTAACATGCAGCCATTGTTAAGAAATTGTAGCATTTCATCACTGGATGCTTGTCATAAATGCAGAGGCTCAAGCCCTACCCCAGACCTACTGAATTAGAAACTGTAGTTTAGTAAGATCGGGGGGCAGTTTGTGGTGCTCCCCTGGTGACTCTGGTTCAGTGGTCAAGAATCCACCTGCCCATGCAGAAGCCACAGGGGAAGTGAGCTCAGTCCCTGGGTTGGGCATATCCCCTGGAGAAGGAAATGGCAACCCACTCTAGTATTCTTGCCAGGATAAGCACGTGGACCGAGGAGCCTGGTGGGCTACAGTCTGTGGAGTCCCAAAAGACTAAACGACAGAGCACGCACGCGGGCAGTGTGCATGTGCAGGAAAATGGGAGAAACACTGTCTAGACTTACTGAGTATCTGACAGTGGACCCAGGGAGTCCTTGGGACTGTCATTCTCAAAGTGTGATCCTAGGGCCAACCGCATCACCTGGGAATTTGTTTAAAATGCAAAGTCCTGAGCACCAACCTAGATCTTCTGTAGAGGACACTCTGCAGATAGGCCTCAACAATTTGTGGTTTAACAAGCCCTCCTGGTGCTTCTGATACAGGAAGCATTGCATTAGGAGAGTCAGAGGCAACTAGGACTTGGATTGAGCGAATTGTCTCTACAAACCTTTAGTAAAAGAAATACTCCTGAAATGAAGTAGTGTTGATGTTGCAACTTTATTTTCTAATGATTTAGTGGGTGAAAAAAAAAGTGTGTCTCTGAGTATGTGTAGAATAGTTCAGTTCAGTCACTCAGTCGTGTCCAACTCTGTGACCCCATGGACTGCAGCATGCTAGGTTTTCCTGTCCATCACCAACTCCCGGAGCTTGCTGAAACTCATGTCCATCCAGGCGGTGATGCCATCCAATGATCATCCTCTGTCTCCTCTTCTCCTCCTTTCCTATGAGTCAGTTCTTCATATCAGGTGCCCAAAGTATTGGAGTTTCAGCTTCACCATCAGTTCTTCCAATGAATATTCAGGGTTGATTTCTGTTAGGATTGACTGGTTTGATCTCCTTGCTATCCAAGGAACTCTCTAGAGTCTTCTCCAACACCACAAGTTCAAAAGCATCAATTCTTCGGCGCTCAGCTTTCTTGATAGTCCAGCTGTCACATCCATACATGACCACTGGAAAAACCACAGCTTTGACTAAACGGACTTTTGTCGGTAATGTCATGTCTCTGCTTTTTAATATCTGTCTTGGTTGGTCATAGCTTTACTTCCAAGGAGCAAGCGTCTTTTAATTTCATGGTTGCAGTCACCATCTGTGGTGATTTTGGAGCCCAAGAAAATAAAGTCTCACTGTTTCCATTGTTTCCCCATCTATTCGCCATGAAGTGATGGGATGATGGGTCTGGATACCATGATCTTGGTTTTCTGAATGTTGAACTTTAAGCCAACTTTTCACTCTCCTCTTTCACTTTCATCAAGAGGCTCTTTAGTTCCTCTTCGCTTTCTGCCATAAGGGTGGTGTCATCTGCGTATCTGAGGTTATTGATATTTCTCCCGGAAATCTTGATTCCAGCTTGTGCTTCATCCAGCCTGGCATTTCTCATGATGTACTCTGCATACAAGTTAAATAAGCAGGGTGACAATATATAGCCTTGACATACTCCTTTCCCAATTTTGAACCAGTCCATTGTTCCATGTCCAGTTCTAACTGTTGCTTCTTGACCTGCATACAGATTTCTAAGGAGGCAGGTAAAGTGGTCTGTTCTTCCCATCTCTCTAAGAATTTTCCACAGTTTGTTGTGATCCACATGGTCAAAGGCTTTGGCATGTGTCAATAAAGCAAAAGTAGATGTTGTTTTGGAACTCTCTTGCTTTTCCGATGATCCAGCAGATGTTGGCAATTTGATCTCTGGTTCCTCTGCCTTTTCTAAATCCACCTTGATCATCTAGAAGTTCATAGTTCATGTACTGTTGAAGCCTGGCTTGGAGAATTTTGAGCATTACTTTGCTAGCATGTGAGATGAGTGCAATTGTGTGGTAGTTTGAGCATTCTTTGTCATTGCCTTTCTTTGGGATTGGAATGAGAAGTGTCCTTTTCCAGCCCTGTAACCACTGCTGAGTTTTCCAAATTTGGTGGCATATCGAGTGCAGCACTTTCACAGCATCATCTTTCAGGATTTGAAATAGCTCAACTGGAATTCCATCACCTCCACTAGTTTTGTTTGTAGTGATGCTACCTAAGGCCCACTTGATTTCGCACTCCAGGATGTCTGGTTCTAGATGAGTGATCACACCATCATGATTATCTGGGTCATGAAGATCTTTTTTGTATAGTTCTGTGTATTTTTGCCACCTCGTCTTAATATCTTCTGCTTCTGTAGGCCCATACTATTTCTGTCCTTTATTGAGCCCATCTTTGCATGAAATGTTCCCTTGGTGTCTCTTGATTTTCTTGAAGAGATCTCTACTCTTTACTATTCTGTTGTTTTCCTCTATTTCTTTGCATTGATCACTGAGGAAGGCTTTCTTATCTCTCCTTGCTATTCATTGGAACTCTGCATTCAGATCGTATACCTTTCCTTTTCTCCTTTGCCTTTAGCTTCTCTTCTTTTCTCAGCTATTTGTAAGGCCTCTTCAGACAACCATTTTGGCTTTTTGCATTTCTTTTTCTTGGGGATGGTCTTGATCACTGCCTCCTGTACAGTGTCACAAATCTCCATCCATAGTTCGTCAGCACTATCAAATCCAGTACCTTTAATCTATTTGTCACTTTCACTGTATAATCATAAGGGATTTGATTTAGGTCATACCTGAGTAGTCTAGTGGTTTTCCCTACTTTCTTCAATTTAAGTCTGAATTTTGCAATAACAAGTTCATGAGTGGAGCCATAGTCACCTCCCAGTCTTGGTTTTACCGACCCTATAGAGCTCCATCTTTGGCTGCAAAGGATAGAATCAATTTGATTTGGGTGTTGACCATCTGGTAATGTCCATGTGTAGAGTCATCTCTGTGTTGTTGGAAGAGGGTGTTTTCTATGACCAGTATGTTCTCTTTGCAAAACTCTGTTAGCCTTTGCTGTGCTTGCTTCATTTTGTACTCCAAGGCCAAATTTGCTTGTTACTCCAGGTATCTCTTGACTTCCTATTTTTGCATTCCAGTCCCCTATGATAAGGCCACTTTTTTTTGGTGTTAGTTCTAGAAGGTCTTGTAGGTCTTCATAGAACCATTCTTCTTCAACATTAGTGGTTGCAGCATAGACTTGGATTATTGTGATATTGAATGGTTTGTCTCAGAAACGAACAGAGATCATTCTGTCATTTTTAAGATTGCACCCAAGTACTGCATTTTGGACTCTTGTTGAGATGAGGGCCACTCCATCTCTTCTAATGGATTGTTGCCTGTAGTAGTAGATATAATGGTTATCTGAATTAAATTCGCCTATTCTAATCCATTTTAGTTTGCTGATTCCTAAAATGTTGACGTTCACTCTTGCCATCTCCTGTTTGACCACTTCCAATTTACCTTGATTCATGGACCTAACATTCCAGGTTCCTATGCAGTATTGCCCTTTACAGCATCAGACGTTGCTTCCATCACCAGTCACATCCACAACTGGACATTGTTTTTGCTTTGGCTCTGTCTCTTCATTCTTTCTGGAGTTATTTCTCCACTGATCTGCAGTAGTATATTGGGCACCTACCAGCCTGGGGAGTTCCTCTTTCAGTGTCATATCTTTTTGCCTTTTCATGGGGTTCTCAAGGCAAGAATACTGAAGCTATTTCCTGTTCCCTTTTCTAGTGGACCACATTTTGTCAGAACTCTCCACTGTGACCCGTCCATCTTGGGTGGCCCTATACGGCATTGAGTTAGACAAGGCTGTGGTCCATGTGATCGGTTTGATTAGCTTTCTGTGATTGTGGTTTTCATTCTCTCTGCCCTCTGGTGGCTAAGGATAAGAGGCTTATGGAAGTTCCTGGTGGGAGAGACTAACTATGGGGGAAACTGGGTCTTGTTCTGATAGGCGAGGCCATGTTCAGTAAATCTTTAATCTAGTTTTCTGTTGACAGGTGGGGCTGTGTTCCCTCCCTGTTGTTTGAGCTAAGGCCAAAATGTGGTGTAGCTAATGAAGATAATGGTGCCCTCCTTGGAAAGGACTTGTGCACCACTGTTGTGTTCAGTGCCCCTGACCCTGCAGCAGACCCCTGTCGACCCACCTCCACCAGAGACTCCTGGACACTCCCAGGCAAGTCTGGGTCAGTCTCTTGTGGGGACACTTTTCCTTCCTCCTGGTTCCTGGTGTGCACAGGGTTTTGTTTGTGCCCCGCAAGAGTCCGTTTCCCCAGTCCTGTGTAAGTTCTGTAATCAAATCCACTGGCCTCCAAAGTCAACTTCCCTGAGGGTTCCAAGTCCCTTTGCCAGCTCCTCAGGTTGGGAAATCTGTTGTGCGTCCTAGTACTGTATAAGCAGTGTGAGAATTTCTCTGGTATAATTGTTCTGCGGTTTGTGGGTCATCTGCTCAGCAGCTCTATGTTGGGGCTATTGGTGGGCTCCTCCAAGAGGGCTTATGCCGCATTCTGGTCTGCAGCAGCCACAGGTCTGCTGCACCCAGAGCCCCTGCCCCCAGGGCAGGCCACTGCGGACCCGTGCCTCCTCAGGAGACACTCGGACATTCAGAGGCAGGTCTGTCTCCGTCTCTAGGTCCTGGTGCACACAAGGTTTTGTTTGAGCCCTCCAGGCGTCTCTGGCGGCGATGGGGTTTGATTCTAAATGCACTTTTCGCTCCTCCTCCCATCGTGCTGTGGCTTCTCATTTGCCCTTGGACATGGGGTATCTTTTTGGGGTGGGATCCAACATTCTCCTGTCAACAGTTGTTCAGCAGCAGCTTGCAATTTTGGAGTTCTCGTAGGAGAAGATGAGCACACATCCTTCTAGCCTGCCATATGTGTAGATAGAGAAAGAGGAAGGAAATATGGCAAAAGGTATTATCTCCCCTCCATATCGTTCATAAAAATGATAAAAGCTAGGTTTAAAAAAGATAAGTAACTAGTCCAGGGTAACCAGCCAACAAGCAAGTGGCAAAACCAGGACCTGAACCTCCATGCACTTTGCATACCACCGCAAGCTAGAGTTTGATCCTCTTTTTCCTGTTAACTTTCCTGGTTCAGCATCCGAGACACGTAGGAATGTGGCTATGTTGCAGTCTACAGGCCCAGGAGCAAGCCTGAAAATGTCATTGACTCCCATTGTTTTCGAGGCACCCTCCCCGCCTCTTTTCCCTTTGTCTCTTTCTCTCTGCCTCCTCTCTCCCCACCTCTCCCTCCTCTCTTCCTCACCCCTCCCTCATTATCATCACTTTTTGTTAAACTTTCAGGTCTGGGCATGTTTGTATGTTTTTCTTTGGCTTCTAATTAGAACCGGTGATCTGTGGTTTTAGTTGAGTATATGCAGTAAATACTTGATTTAGGTAGCCCAAACCTATTTGAGTTTTGGGGCCAGTTTATAACTAGACAGAATTGCTAATTTTGTTGATGGCTTGAGATTTAGAATTGATTCCACAACATTGGAAACTATTAATTAAACATTTCACATTTTTTAATACTCTACCTCATTCCACAAAATACATGTAGTGATTAAAGATTAGTGTTAAATAAAGTCTTTCCTCCTGTAACATTTCTTAAAAGTTTTGCTCCAGATTCGATTTGGATGAATTATTTAGGTTATTGACTTTTTCTCTTGCTAGCAGCAATTTATTCCTATCTGATGATTAAAGCATCATATATAAGAATTGTTTTGTTTTGGATCATTGGCCCTCTTTGAGGTCTGCCTTTAATTTCTTCTGCATTTAATTGAACTCTTGATGGCATTTTTAGATAATGTGTAAAAGAGCATCAGGAGGCAGAGCCAAAATGGTCTTATTTGCTTTTATACAAACTAAATTGCCCTTGTGGCCCAGCATAAAATCCAAGTACTAAGAGCAGTTATTTATGTTGACAACAGAATTAATTGAGCCTAAAACAATTGAAATTCCAGTTGTAGCAAACTTTTCTTTCTGACTCTCACTCTGGCTTTGGTACTGTCAAAAAAAGTAACTTGTCTTATGATTAAATAGCAGAATGATGGGCAGTGGACTGCACTTGGGGGAGATGCTGAATAAACTTTCTACTTGTGAAGCAGTTCAGAAGTGACATGCTACAAGGGGGGTCAGAATGTGCATTGATATCCAGCTGAGCTGTCAACTGGCACTGAGCCAGGCACGCAAAGCTTTGCCATGTGAAGCAGCATGTGGAGCGTATGCCATTTGAAAGAGAAAATCTTTTTCATGCATGATTTAATGGTTTTTTAAAGGGCATATATTTAGTTTTATTTTTCCAGACACTGTTAGTATTTCTATTTTAATAGAAAAGATTATGTGTGGATGGGAGTCAATTAATTTTTTTAAATATATAGTTTATAATTTAAAAGGATTTGGCATCTGACATTTCAGAAATGTCATTTTGAATACCTTCTTTTTATTGGATATTTTTCTGTTTTGAATGGATTTTAAGAAGATGTTTAAAAAAGATAAAGGGAAAAGTAATCAAGATACGTCTGGGGAAAAATGTGAGAAAAAAATGTAGAACTTTGTTTGAAAGGATTGATGTTAATAGGGATAAGAGATGTCTTTACTATTTTCACATATTTGAAGACATCCAAAGATCTTAAAAGAATATATACTGTATTTGCTCAGGTGATGTTTTAAAAGGTTTTCTAGACACTGCTTTTTAAAATTGTAAATAGTGCAATTTGGTATTGCTGTCTTGTTTTGTTCCCTAGAAAACACCCATAGCTTGAGTATTAGAGATTCTGTAAATAATTACTGGGCACAAATGATGTGCTTGTAATAGGAAAATTTTGGATTAACTTTCTGGTTGTCTTTTTTTTTAGACGGGTGGTTATAGTCTCTCAAGCTTTATTAGTAAGTGATAAAATTAATAATACATAATAAGCTGCTGGTGATTTAGGCAGAGATTTTTCATTCTTCATAATTCTTAAACAGCAAAAGATGGCTGTTTATCGGATGCACATCCTACTGAAATTCCTTATCTTTATTAATCTTTCAGTTCTCATCTCTTTGTAAACTATTAGTGTAGGCCTTTAAAGGATTCTAAGACTAAGCTCATTACCCTTTCATTTAATGAATTTTTAAGCTTCCAGATTTACAGAGTGGATCTGAAGTCCTTGAAATTTTAATTGGGCCATTTTCTGACTCTTAAGAATTTTTTGGATGGAAGTAGTGAATGTATGTTTTTCGTTTTAGCGGAATGATGTTTATCATAAGAATGCCCCAGTAGGGAGGGTATTGCTAATTAATTAATTAAGACCTTGTTTATCGCCACATTTATGACTTTTATTCTGCTTATTATTAAATGTTAATCTACTCTATTTGAATAGAAACTGGAACTGAGGAAGTAAATCTTTGACTTAGAGGTAAAAAGAAGGACATTTTAGCCAATGCTAAATGCTTCTACTTGTAGAGAAATTTGCCTTGTTCGTTAGTGGTTTTCTTTCATAATGGAATGACCTATAAGAACTCTGATCATGAATTTGGACATAGTTACAGTTAAGCTTAACATATCAGAAGGATCAGTAGTGAAATCTATTATATACTCTTTACTTCAAGCTCTATTTAAAAATCTCTTGATGTAGCAGATTGTACCAATTACCATTAGTAAATTAAAAATGGTTTCACAAAAAAACTGGACTTGCATAAATTTGTATATTACAGAACAGAGCTAAAGCGACAATTTAGTGGAACGTAAAATTTTAGTTTGATAATTCGTTTTATGTATATTTCAGTAGAAAAATAATTCCTGCTTTTCACTACTTTATTTACTGTCTAAATAACTTGGTATTTTACGTATATGAAAGATACCACATTTTATAGCATTTAAGGTTAGTCTCAGCAGACCTGTCATTTCAGGGCTATTTTAATTGTTTTTCAGCTGATTTCCATTTTATTTTTGACCCCTTCTCTGCAATCTATCTCTTGTACCAGTGCTGAATTAATTTTTCTATAAGACCACTTTCAGGAAGGTGTATGTGTATCACTTTCTCACATGAAAGCTCTTCCCATTGCCTGCAAACTCGAGTTTAGATTCCTTGACCTGCTATTTGGATAGATCTGAGTTTTGACTTTAGCATCACCTCTTAGCTAGTATGTAATTAATTCACTTATTTATTTAGCAGATATTCATGGAAGACATTATTTACTAAGGGCACAGTGGTTAACTGAACAAGCAAGATCCTGGACTTCCATTCTAGGAGTGTTTGCTGTCTTGGCCCCTTGGTCTTAACACCAGAGCAACCAAGAATTCAGCAACTGCCTCTTACTGTTGTTTTTTCCAACTATACTTACAACAGGCTCCTAACTACATGTTAGATCTCTGTGCTGCAAGTTGTGTGGCATCATAGATAAAGGGTTTGCAGTAAATTGTGGTCATAATAATGGGCCAAGAAAACCTGATTTTTTTTTCAGTAACACTGAACATGCTTGCTATTTGATTTTTAAATTATTGCTGTTATTTTAACTAACATCACGTAACCCTGAAACATTTCAGAATCATTAAAAAGATGTAATGGAATCCCATCTGATTGTTCTCTGTCACTTTTATTTTTTTAACCAGTACTTGTTCATGTAATAACATTTTTCTTTTTAGGCCTTATTGAATTTGA
The DNA here is from genome assembly GCF_910594005.1 of Cervus elaphus. NCBI lineage: Eukaryota > Metazoa > Chordata > Mammalia > Artiodactyla > Cervidae > Cervus > Cervus elaphus. Next base: position 11,980,792 of record NC_057839.1, on the reverse strand, counting down.
AGAATGTGACCCTGCTAGTGCAGTTGAAGGTAAGCTGACTAGTTGTAATGTGTGGCAACTAACTGATAGCTTCTGTTTACTGAATAGAGAGGTTGCTACCCATTGGTGTTAGCATGTGTATGTAGTGATGTAAAAAATCTGAGTGTGGTTTAAAGGCTTGCTATATTAATGTTTGCTTTATAAATAATAAGTTTGCCCAAAGGGATACTAATGTGTTAGAATATATATATTTTAAAAGATTAAATATAACATGTATTTGTTTTTAGATATACATTGAGAATGTTTTCTCCATTGATATCCTTCTTTAAACATTCTAATGTTACAAATATGAAACTTATCACTACATATTGATGTATACTGCTTATTTTACAGTGGGTAGCATTTCAGTAATTAATAAGGTTATGCATTAATGCTAATGTGGCTGTCATTCAAAATAGGTGATGATTTGAATTGGAGAAAGGGTCCACAACCCTTCCTATTTAAATTTATGTTTTTTATAGTATGAAACCCAAGAGATATCTGCAGTTTTTGTCGTGGGTTTTTTGTGTGTATTTGTGTTATGTTTTATATATCTCACTTTGTGAGCTGCTGGAAATAATTTGAAAGCAGTCTTTGATTTTTTTCCAAGACCTGTGTAAGAGTTTAGAGAAATGGTTTGCTATTGTGTGTAAGGTTATTACTTCAGCAGTCAAGGAACGCTAGGGCCTAGACTTTTTATAGTTACTAGCTGTTTGATTAAGACCAGTAATTATTTAAGTTCTCTGTAATCTTTAAAGATTCCTCAAAAGCTGAAAAGAATTTAAAGAGTTCTTTAAAAATGTTTATAATAAATAATACCTACTCTGAAGAAAAAAATGTATTTTAAAAATATTATAATACGCTATACAAATACATGGTTCAGGGCATTAGTTCTACATGAAGGCAAGTACGTTATTCTAAGACATTTGGATTCTTATCCTGATTGTAGTGATAGCCAGCTGTGTAACACTGAGTTAGAAAAACAAATAATACTTTTGAGTTTCCTCATCTACGAGGTGTGAAGTGAGCTTGGGTGACTGGTGTACTCAAACCAGTCAGGCCTAAAGGAGAGCAGCCATAAATATTCATTGGAAGGACTGATGCTGAAATTGAAGCTCAATACTTTGGCCACCTGACCCAAAGAGTTAACTCATTGGGAAAGACCCTGATGCTGAGAACGATTGAAAGTGAAAGGAGAAGAGCGCAGCAGAGGATGAGGTGGTTAGAGAGCGTCACTGCCTCAATGGGCATGAATTTGAGCAACTCCAGGAGACAGTGAAGGACAGGGAAGCTGGTGTGCTGCAGTCCATGGGGTCGCAAAGAGTCAGACACGACTTAGCAACTGAACAACAGCTAAGCTCTAAGTGCTGAATTCTATTAACAATTGATAGCATTACTGACCTTTTTTAAAAACAGTTTGTCATGCAAGAAGAGGAAGAACTGCCTTATTTGGCAAAACAGAAATGATATTTTTCCTCATTTATGATTGGATCCGTTTATAACATTGTTTTTATTAGCTATAACACATGTACAAAGGAATGCCATTTTATAAATATTTGTCACACTGTTAATGGACCTGTTGTCATCTATTTATTTAAAACAACACATTTATATTTTGGGACCTTTTATACAGAGAATGTGATCTGACCTGCATTTATAACCAAATTTCTTATAATGAATGATGTACTTTCTTTGAAGTCTTAAGATATCTGCAAATGCTTACTTTACCTGAGGTAATTAGAGGAAGAGAGAATGTCATCAATCAAGTGATTGTTCTATGTATAACCTTTTGGTGAATGACAGGCTATATTATATTAACATAAGAAAAATATAAACAGATTATGACCCTGATTTAAATTTTAGGGCTTAGTAATTGATGCTTGTATTTCTTTCATCCAAATTTAGTATCAACATTTATGAGCAAATCATGTGTCAGGATACAAGATGCATTCATTGATATGTTTATCAGAAATAGTCATGTTTCTATAATAATATATGTTTATTTTAAGGTATAAAACCAAGGAAAAGAAAGACTTTTGGTTTACCAGGAATAATTAAAAAGGAAAAGGATGCAGAGTCTGTGTAAGTATATTAAGTATTGTCAAAATTCTTTCCATTTTTAGAAATAATATTTTATGAATAGTTTTATAACAAAACTATTGTTGTTTCTTATTTTAATTGGAGGCTAATTACAATATTGTGATGGTTTTTGACATACATTGTTATGAATTTGAAAAGAAAAAATTATTTTGGAAATAACTCACAAGTAAATATGGCTAAGGTGTGAAAAATACAGACTTTTCTAAGAACATTTGCCAAGCCCTCTAGTTTTAATGAAAAATGTTAACCTTTTGTATTATTTTAAAATTTCAAGATGAAAGCTTTAGTATTTTCAAATTTAAACTTCAAAGTGCCTTTATTTTATAAAATGATAACATGTATATTAAAAAAATGAAAAGTACAGAGAAAACTAAAAGTTGTTCTAAGTCCTAATAACCTAAAAGCAGCACCATGGTCAACAATTTGATGAAAATCTTTCAAGACAACTCTAGGCATATAGGAACTTAGTGATATATGTATACATAAATGGAAAATGTTAAATGAAGGAGAAAAAAGCCCTAACACATTTTAAACATTTATACTAATTCATCAGTTTTAGATGGAAGATGGAGTATAAACTTTTTTTACCTTTTAAAAAAAATGAATTAGTATACAGAGAAATACAATTATCATATGAGAAATTAGTATTAACTAAGTCAAATTTTGTACCTTGGCTACACATTAGAACTACCTGAGAAATTAAATGTATCTATGCCAGCCTCTACTTCAGACCAATTAAATGAGATTCTTTGGGTGTGAGGCCCCAGAAGTTTTTGTGTTGTCTAAATATACACTGGGGTTTGAGAGTCATTAAACTATGATTAACCAGAGACAAATTGGAATTAAAGGAAGTTTTCTTTGCTTGATTATTCAACCGATTGAGACTGCAGAGACACTAATCAAAAATCTCAAGTGATTTGTTGACCCAGTAACACTGAATGAAAACTTGTTTAAAATCCCTACTACTTTAGCATAATCAGCAAAACTCTCCCAAGAGTTAATGTTTTGATGGACAGTTATGTTTTCTATTTAAGAGAACAATTTGTGCTTTGGGTATTCTTGTTTCCTCCCTGGTTATATGCTTATCTAAGTTTCTAACATTCCAAATGTCTGTTTCTTTCCTCCTCCCTAGTGGTATTTTGGTTTAACAAATTAAGACTGTTTGCAAAGTGACTTATGCCTGTAGCTACTGTCTCATCTGCAGATGTCTTTTGAACTTTGGGTATTTTGCTAAGCGATGGAATGTAATTTCTTTTATAACATTGGAATTGAAGTCTTAACAGTTGATTTGTAAATAAATTTTAAAAATATAGCCAGTTTATCTGTTAGTGACTGTATTATAATGAGTTAATATGTTTTTTATAATTGATGGCTTTCACAGCTGTTCATTTAGGGAGCTTCTAATATTTTTGTGTATTTCACGTTTTTAAAATAGTTTTTCACGATTAGTAATTTCCCAATATGGTCATTAGGCCACTTGGATATTGGAATATTTTAGCCAATAAGAATACTAGGTCAGAAAACTAATGCTTAGATCATTGCATCACTATCGCCATCTTTCAACACTGCTTGGCAGGAAAAATGTTAGAGTTCACTTTGCTTGAAATGCCCGAGGCTCTTGGCATGCTTCTTCTCATAGCCTGAAGGCTTTTGAAATGCCAGCAATTGTGTGCGAGGGGTCCTGCTCAGAGCTTGGTCTTCCTGGGGCTTCATCTTCAGGTCTCCTGCTGCATGCTGTGAAGCCAAACAGATAAGTGCTTTACCACAAAGACTAGAGAATTCTGGCTTAAAGCCAGGGAATAAATGGTTTGGAACTTTTACACTTACATTTATATTTCAACTTTATCTTTTAGAAAAAGAAGTAGAAATGTTTTAACATTTTAAGTGATTTGATTCTGTACAGGGATTGAATTGATCATGATAGTAGCTTTTCTGCTCATTTCCTCAGAGCATACATAGGTTTTTTTGATAACAATATTCCTTATAATCTACCAATAATAAGGAAGCCCTTTTTCAGGATTTGCGATTTTAAGTAAATATAAAGGCATGTGGGATTTGCATTTACCCTCCGTGCTCCCTTTTGATTAAGAGCAGCACGGTCATCTCCCTCTTTTTATCATTCTTTTAATCTACTATCTTATCTTTATTTAAGAAAGTTCTCTATGGATTTTTCTGGTTTGTGCTTGGTCTTTGAATTGGTACAGATTACCTGTTTATCTTATATTTTATTTTATTTTTTTTAATTTTGTTCATTTAGCTCTTAAGGTGTACCTAATATCTGCATTTTCAGACTGTTATTAAAGTAGCAGAATCTGATATGATATTCCATTAACTCTATCAAGCCAACTATACCTAATCCACTACCTTTTAAATAGACACTCTAATTTCTGTTTGTGAATTTGTTTTAGAATGTATATGTATAAATTCTTCTAACCTTATTCTAATGGCTTCAGTGCCTTTAATTTTATATATTTAGGGCTTTGTTTAGTTGAGAAGATTGGTGTTTTATGTTTTAGATTTAAAATAATAGTTTTCACTAGGTTATATACAAATTTATATTTGCTTATCAGTTAAATGATAAAATATCAGTGCTCAATTGCATATTACATTAGACTAGAAACTATTCCGACTGGAAGTCTAGCTGCTCATTTAACATATTTGGAGAAAAGTGGTTTCACTTCTGTATATCCTGCCTTATGGAAATACTTCAAAGGGAATAAGTTAAAAAAACTTTTTATTTAAAAATGTTACTATTATTTACCAATAAATGTAAATACAGGCTTTTTAAAAGCCAGACTTTCTTCTTTAAGGGAGTTTTTTGTTTGTTTGCTTTTGTTTTTTCTATCTTTTTCTACCTGAAGGATTAAAAGCCACTAGAAATCCTTGACAGCTTCCTTGATATGATTTATGTGCCAATTCATGGAAAAGAAGTAATTTTGAAAGTTTTAAAAATATTTGTAAGCTGTTTGTTTTATTTTGTCTTGTATAAGTAAAGGGGAATGTCTGAATTTTAAAATCATTTGGTATATTTTAATATTCATGATTTGATTTCTCTAAATACTTTTATGGGGTTTAAATGAAAGTTATGTTTAAATACCAAAGCAAACACTTTCAATACAGTATATTTACCAGATAGTTCTAATAGTTGCATATTTATAATGTTTTGTTTGTTTTAATAGGGAATGCCCTGATGCAGATTCACTTGTAAGTAGATTTTACTTTGGTACAAACAATTTAGCTATTTTCATTAGGAATACCAAGCATATTTGGGTTGAGTTTGCAGATCTTTACAAGAAAAATACTAACCATATTATTAGAGATTCACTATTGAAATTATTTTACAGATGTATTTTTGCTTTTACACTGCCAGATGCTTTCCTTTAATAAATAAAAGATATTTCTAACTACTTTTGAAAAGTGGACATTTACTTTTAAAATTGGAGTAGAGCCATAGTATATTGCTTTTTCTTGGGAAATATGTCAGATATCAAATCTGCCTGTTTTATTTTAGAATGGGCTGTTACTAATTGATTCTTACTATTAAAATACTGCTATATCTGTCGATGTATTTGAGGTTTGTTTAGAAGACTGTCATTTTAGAAAAAGTAGCAACAACCATGGTTAGTACTTTTCTGTGCTCTTTATTTTGTGTTTTAAAGAAAATTTGTATGTATTTCTTATTTAAATATATTTCTTCATGTATAATTAAAGAAGACATCAAATGGAGCTCCCTGTGGTTACAATGAGAGAATAGATTTACCAAATGATGTTAAGTAATGGGTAGACAGATATGGTCAGATCTGTCATTAGGATTGGTCATTAGACACTGGTCATGTTGCTAAGTGTAATAGAGTTAAACTGTCTCCTTTATTGTTCTTGCTTGCAGAACTTGTTTCTTTTGACTCTAAAACATTATGGTCTTTTGCAGCATATTGGTACCAACATAAAGAACTACATATTTTGTAAAACATTGTGATTTATTTTAATTAAGATAAAACTAGTATTTTTGTTGCATGTTTCAGCTTTAAGATAAGAAAACTATTGTTTGTTAGTAAAGTTATAGTGAAAATAAATTGACTTCTGATGAGCTCTAGGCCTAAAATTATCGGTGTGTGGGTGGAGTTGTAACATTTACTTTCCACTTGCCTGTTTTGATACCCTTAGTTTACTAATTAATGAAAAAGTTAGCAGATGTGTTTGGCATTTCCTTTAGTGCTCATCATGCATTTTATTTCTGAATGATTTATAGCATTTACTTGATGACTGCAACATTGAATAAGAATTTTAATACTTTGTTTTATTTTATGTACACACTCCTGTAAATAAAATATTTAAAATTTTCTTAGTTCATTGATACTTTTCTGTAATGATCAATATTTAACAGTTTTGAACTTTAGCCAGTACTTATCCGGAATTAGAAAGGGGCTTTTAAAGAGGACACGAAATTCTACTGCCATGAAAGAAATGATCGATAAATTTGATGATATAGAAATGAAAATCATAAAATTAGAAAAAATACAGCATAGAAGGATTTGAATCACTAAAGATATAGCTGGACAGAGTATATTTGCAAGATGTTTAACAAGGGGCTAATTATTTTCCTTTGCAAAATTTTTATACAAGTTTAATAAAAGATAAGCAAGTATCCCAGTAGGAAAAGGGCATTAGGATAAAAACAGGCAATTTTCATAAGAATAAATAAAAGATTGTGGTGAATAAAAGTAGTGTTATTCAAAATAGTAGTCTTCTTCTGATTCAAATTAAAATGAAATTTCTTTATTCACCAATCATACTGGCAAAAGTTTTGATACACTTGTACTGTTGTTAGGACTGTAAACTGGTATAATCTGTCTTGTGCATAGTTTGGCAGTATCTTTCCAAATAAGAAATGTATATTCCTTTTGACTTTCCAGTCCTGATGCTAGGGCTTTACTGTTACTGCTATATTCACAGGCATTGTGTGTATGTGCATGTGTGTATTGATATATATATATATATACACACACATATATATATATTCTTCATTAAGATATATGCTTATATAGATAGGGAGAAAAGGCAGATAGAGACATGTTTATTTCTACACTTGATATTAGCAAAAAATTGGAAGCACTAAAGAAAGCATCAATTAAAATGGGGATTGGTTAAATAAATTATTAAACATTCACTTGAAGAAATAGTCGTGTTACAGAGATAGGTGGCTCTGTGTCTGTTGATATGGGAAGAACTGTGTGGCTTTTAAAATAATTGCTTTTTAAAATATATACATGTGTATATGATATGTATTCTCTTTTTTAAAAAGAATGAGTTAGAAGACGTTGAATTGTGGTTACCTTTGAAGAGAAGGATTACAGTGGTGATCAGCAGAGAAAGGAGGCTTTCATTTTTTGTTGTTTCCTTTTATTTATGGCCTATGATTTATTTAGGGCATCCCTGGTGGCTCAGTCGGTAAAGAATCTGCCTGCAGTGCAGGAGACCCAGGTTTAATCCATGGCTCAGGAAGATCCCCTGGAGAAGGAAATGACAACCCACTCCAGGATTCTTGCCTGGAAAATTCCATGGACAGAGGAGCCTGGTGGGCTACAGTCCATGAGGTTGCAAGAGTTGAATATGACTTAGTGACTAAACCACCATGATTTATTTATGGCCTCATTTCAGTTCAGTTCAGTTGCTCGGTCGTGTCCGATTCTTTGTGACCCCATGGACTGCAGCACACCAGATCTCCCTGTTCATCACCAACTCCCAGAGTTTACCCAAACTCATGTCCATTGAGTCGGTGATGCCATCCAACCATCTCATCCTCTGTCTTCCCCTTCTCCCACCTTCAGTCTTTCCCAGCATCAGGATCTTTTCCAGTGAGTCAGCTCTTTGCAGCAGGTGGCCAAAGGATTGGGGTTTCAGCTTCAGCATCAGTCCTTCCAGTGAATATTCAGGACTGATTTCCTTTAGGGTGGACTGGTTGGATCTCCTTGCAGCCCAAGGGACTCTCAAGAGTCTTCTCCAACACCACAGTTCTAAAGCATCAGTTCTTCGGCACTCAGCTTTCTTTATAGTCCAACTCTCACATCCATACATGACTGCTGGAAACACCGTAGCCTTGACTAGACGGATCTTTGTTGGCAAGTTAATGTCTCTGCTTTTTAATATGATGTCTAGGTTGGTCATAACTTTTCTTCCAAGGAGTAAGCGTCTTTTAATTTCATGTCTGCAGTCACCATCTGCAGTGATTTTGGAGCCCAGAAAAATAAAGTCTGCACTGTTTCCACTGTTTCTCCATCTGTTTGCCATGAAGTGATGGGACCGGATGCCATGATCTTAGTTTTCTGAATGTTGAGCTTTAAGCCAACCTTTTCACTCTCCTCTTTCACCTTCATCAAGAGGTTCTTTAGTTCTTCTTCACTTTCTGCCATAAGGGTGGTGTCATCTGCATATCTGAGGTTATTGATATTTCTCCCGGCAATCTTGATTCCAGCTTGTGCTTCCTCTATCCCAGTGTTTCTCATGATGTACTCTGCATATAAGTTAAATAAGCAGGTTGACAGTATACAGCCTTGACGCACTCCCTTTCCTATTTGGAAGCAGTCTGTTGTTCCATGTCCAGTTCTAACTGTTGCTTCCTCACTCACAGATATCTCAAGAGGCAGTTATGGCCTATTTGTCACCTTTTTGTTTATGGCTAGTCTTACTATAGCTTAAATGTCAGTAGGCTACTTTGGTAGGGAAATACCCATGATTTTCTGTTCCTGTTTTAAAAGGTCTATGTATGTAATTTTAAAAAATTATTTTGAGATGTAGATCTTTTGAAAGTTGATGAATGAAGTGTAAATTGCTCTCTTCTTTTAGTTTTAGCCAATTTCCCTTCTCCAGAGAGATTGAGAAATATACCGTTGACTTGTGAGCTCTTATCCCAATATTTAAAAAAAACTACTACCACCACTATCCACCAAAACTGCCCTTAAGGTTGTTGACCAAAGTGACCCGCTCATTTCTTTTCTTGTACTGCTTTTGACTTAATACTTGGCTCTAGCCGTATGGGGTCCTAATACAGAAACCACGGATTGAGTGGACACAGGTGTAAACAGGTAATGTGTAAGCTTTTATTAGTATCATGAATAGTTCTAGTGTTGAAAACCCAGTACAGTAAAGATTACTGCTATATTTTTCTAAACACATACCAAGAAAGCATTTTATTTTTGAATAATTGTCAATTTACAGATCATTACAAAGATAATATAGAGCAGTCTCATGTACCTTTCATCTTGCTTCTCCTCATGGTAACATCTTGCAAAACTTTAGTACAGTAACATGTATAACTAGAATATTGATTCTAATACAGTCAAAACAGAACATTACCATTAAACAAAGATCTTTTTTTTCCCTCACTTATTTAACCCTGTCCCAATGCTCAGATCCCTGGAATTTACTGATCTGTTTATCACCTCTTATATTTTTACCTTTTCCAGAATGTCATATAAATGCTATCTTATATAACTTTTTCAGACTGGATTCTTTGCCCCAGGAATATTAAATATGCATTTAAGATTTATTCATATTGTTGCCATGACTCAGTAGTTCATTCCTTTTTTTGGCACTGAAGAGTGTATCATTGTATGGATGTACTACAGTTTACTTATTTACCTATTGAAGGATATTTTGCTTGCTGCTTCTTTTAGGTGATTATGAATAAAGCAGCTTAATAACATTTGTGTGCAAGTTTTTGTGGGAAAATAGTTTTAATATCAAGTGGGTAAATACCTAGGAGTGTGACTGCTGGATTTCTGGGAGGATCTTTCATTTTAATTGCCCTTTTTCTGTCACTTTTGTTCTGATACTACCCTCCCCTCCCAACCACCTCTGGCAACTATAATCTTTTCTCCATTTCTATAAACTTGTCATTTCAGTAATGTTATTTAAGTGGAATTGAATTGTATGTAACCTTTTCAGATTGACTTTTTTCTCATTCAGCACCCTTTTCTGGAGATTATTCCAGATTGTTGCTTGTATAAATAGTTCATTTCTTTTTATTGTTGAATAGTATTCCACGATGTAGGTGTACCAAAGTCTGTTCACTTATTGTGGGATATTTAGTTTCCAATTTTTGACTATTAGAAATGCTACTTCGAACAGTTGTGTACAGGTCTTTGTGTACATAATATTCTCTCTTGACACTGGTACTTTTCTTTCTGAAGTCTATTTTATTAGTATCTAATAGTGAAATAGTCACTGTCATTTTTATTTTTTAAATTAATATTTCCTGGTATATATATTTTTTCATTTTCCTTTCAACCTACCTATTTTTGTTTATTTGAAGTGAATTTCTTATGGGCAGCATATGGATCATGTTTTTTCCATTCATTCTGTTGATCTGTCTTTTGATATATATGTGTATAGTATATTAATATTTAATGTAATTGTTGACATGTTGGGGTTTGTCTGCCATTTAATTTTTTGTGTTTGTTCTTATCTGTTTTTGAATTTTGTTTTCTTTTTCCTACTTTTCTATGGGTTATTTGAACCTTTTTGTTTTAGAATTTCACTTGGATTTATAGTTTGGTATTTTTTTTTTTTGAAGCATATCACTTTGTATATCATTGTAGATGGTCATTGTGGGCCACTCTCCCGTGCCTTCAGATAGTTGTTTTTGTTTATTTTGACCAGAGTTGTTTTTTTTTCCCCCCTTTATTTTTATTAGTTGGAGGCTAATTACTTTACAGTATTGTAGTGGTTTTTGCCATACATTGACATGAATCAGCCATGGATTTACATGTGTTCCCTATCCTGATCCCCCCTCCTGCTTCCCTCTCCATCCCATCCCTCTGGGTCTTCCCAGTGCACCAGCCCTGAGCACTTGTCTCATGCATCCAACCTGGGCTGGTCATCTGTTTCACCCTTGATAATATACTTGTTTCAGTGCTATTCTGACCAGAGTTTACTGATATAATCTGCAGGAGGTTGATTCAAAGCAGTTTATTTGGTCTTATAGAAAATAGCTCTGTATTATTTTAAATTAGTACGTTGTATAGTATAGTGTATCATAAACAAATTTTAAAATAGTGTCAGTAGCAGTCCCACATAGAACCTCTAGGAGATTAAATATCTGCTATATTTCTAGGATACCGAGAATACAAATAAAGTATTTTGAAAAAAACTTTTTTATTCTGATTTTTAATGAAACATTTGGCAAGGTTTCTTTAAAGTATTTAAAGTATTATTTGCATATTATTTGCACTTTAAGTATTATTTGCACATTAGCAAGCAACATACAGAACTCAAAGAAAGTGCTCTACTTTTGGGGTCATAACTACATCACTTGTCATCTTTTTGTCTGTGGAATCTGCTCTTTACCTTATATTAGACGTTTCACTTCTAAACTTTAATCCAGTCTGTTAACTCACTGCTGCTGCGTTAGAGTCTAACAAGCACAACACAAGGTTTATACAGTTATAGCTTGGAAGCCGAAACTGTGCAGACCTTGAGCGGTGCCTCTTAGATTAGCAGTTCTTCATGTTTCTCTTGCTGAGCTTCAACAAGTGGCTGGAGGAAGATGGGAAACTTTACCAGTAGAAATGATATTGGCTGTCCTCTGCATGTGTGCTCAGTCGTATCTGACTGTGCAACCCCATGGACTGTAGCCCACCAGGCTCCTCTGTCCATGGACTTTTCCAAGTAAGAATACTCATGTGGGTTGCCATTTCCTACTCCAGGGGATCTTCGCGACCCAGGGATTGAACTTGTGTCTCCTGCATTAGCAGGCAGATTCTGTATCACTACAGCACCTGGGAAGTCCATTGGCTGTCCAGTTACATACAACTGGTAAACCCTGGTTTTTCTTGGCAGTTCTTTTTTCCTACCCATTTAAAAAAACTTTTTATTTGGAAATACAGTCTAACCTCAAAAAAAAAATACAAGAATAAATTAGTACAAAGAACACCTGTATACCTTTAGCTTTTTACTACATTTGCATACGTGCATGTGTTTATAATATTTTTTCAGATCTATTTGAGCATACATTTTATATTCTTTTGCCTAACTACAAAAGCATTTTTAGAGACGTGACCCTTCTATATCCCTTCTACTTCATTGCCCTTCGTTCTTAGGAACCAGCTTTATTTTATTAATCTTTTCAGTATTTTTTTAATAAAGATAAACAGATATCTATATGTTAAATTTTTAATATCCCCATCTTTCTTACTTAAAAGTATACTGTATATGTTCTCTTGTACTTGGTTTTTTTCAGTTAGCAGTATTTCCTGGAGGTCTCTACATATCAGTTCATAAAAACTTTTCTCATCTTTTTTGTTTTAAATACCTGCATAGTACTTCATTTTGTGTATACACCTATAATTTATTCACCTATACTTGGACATGTTGTGCTTTCCAGAATTTTGAGTTACAGATAATCTTATTGCATATGTATTTTTAAATTCTTGGGGGGCATATCTTCAGAATAAATTCCTAGAAAAGGAACTTGGGTAGAATAATAAGCATGTAAATATTTTTGTTAGATACTGCTATTTCTCTCTCTGTATGAATTGTACTCTTTTGTATTTATACCAGCACAGTGTAAGAGTACATTTTCTTCACAGCTTTGCCAACAGAGTATATTTTCAAACTTGACTTTTTATCCAGTCTCATGGGTCAAAGATGGTATTTTAGTATAGCTTAAATTTTCTTTTATTTGTTTTGTAATTTTGATATGTATTTCCATGTACTTAAGCTGTCAGTCCTCTGATTTTACCTCCTCTCTTCCATGATACACACAACCGCATGCTTTTATTTCTTCATTTGAAGACGTAGGTGAGAATTTGGTTATTCGCAGAACTGCTGGCACGCCTAGTGGAGCACCCGTTCTCTTCCTTTCAGTGTTTATCCTGTTTGTTCCGCAGTGCCTTTCTCTTTTAGACAGCTTAAGTATGGAGTATCATTTGAAGCTAACTAAAAAGACATAATTTCCCATAGTGTTAGTAATTTTGTTAATCTATTGATATTTGATAAATTATAGTAAAATCTCCCAGTAATAGTTAAATTAAGGCTGTTTTGTTAACCTTAAATGTTTTTGTTGTTGGAGCCATTCTTAAAGTTTTTTTTCTTTTCCCCATAGAACATTCCTGATGTGGATGAAGAAGGCTATAGTATAAAACCAGAAGCAAATCAGAATGATATCCTTTTAGTATCTGGGTATTCTTGTGGATTGTATTGGCATATATAAGTAGACAGTTATAACAAAATAACCCATTGTTTAATAAAGACCTTAATTTTTAATTAATTGTAATAAAATGTGCCTCTGTGTTATTTGATATGTTATGAATAAGTTAGTAGTTAGATTTCTGGTAAAATCCATCTTGCCTTTTAAAGTTTTTTGTTCCTTTTTATCAATGTGTGAAAAACTGGTTGTGCCCTAAGATAATCTAAAAAGTCGATTCTTTAACCAATACTCACATACCAAAGAGAACCATTTCTACTCATCTAGTGATTCTGATTCTGAAGATGAAGAACCAAAGAAGTATCGGATAGAAATCAAACCTGTGCATCCAAATAACTCACATCACACAATGGCTTCCTTGGATGAATTAAAAGTATCTATAGGAAATATAACACTCTCCCCAGCAGTATCTGTAAGTAAGAAAATAAACAAGTTTCCACTCACTATATAGAAGTCTTTGGTTTTTGTTTAGTAGCTCATCTACCTGCATCTGGATAGTTTTAGGACTAACAAAAATTAAAAATCACTTAATGAAAGAAAGTGAAGTCACTCAGTTGTGTCCGACTCTTTGAGACCCCATGGACTGTAGCCTACCAGGCTTCTCCTTCCATGGGATTTTCCAAGCAAGAGTACCAGAGTGGGTTGCCATTTCCTTCTCCAAGGGATCTTCCTGACCCAGGGATCAAACCCTGGTCTCCCGCATTGCAGGCAGCTGCTTTACCCTCAAAATCACTTAGTAATAGTTAATTTAAGCATGTTGGATAAGGAAATAATTTATGATTTTTTTCAGCTTTATTGAGTATACAGTTTATAATCTTTATACAGGCAAATGAGTTTGTGAGCTTGGCTTAGTTTTGCTTCCTTTTGAATGTGTTTTCAGTGAAAACATGGAAAATCCACTATTTTTGCCATTGATGTATTTTATAAATACTACTATATGTCTCTGGCAGAGTTTTGTAAACTACAGTGTTAACCTTTTCCTCATCTGATGTTAAAGTCTTTCATCCATTTTTTTGGTGGGGTTTTTTTTTTTTGATAAGCTTTATTATAAAAGGGAATTCCATTAAAATGAATCTCATGATTGTATCTTCTTTTTTTTTCCCTGTCACTGTAATTAACGGTTGTTTTCCATAATTTTCATACTGGAAATGGCAAAGATAAGAACTCTTAGTTGACAGTGATTAATTCCTCAATTCTGAGATACTAAACTTGATAGCTTTTGAGGCAGAAAAGCAATCAACATAATAGATCTTTCTAATGATGTCATACTTTTAAATTCAGAAATGTTAAACTGTGGGGAATAAAAGCATGTCTTAGAATGTCAAGTTAGTTTATCTGTTCATACTTATTGTAGTTGATATTAAACCTATTGTTCTTGATAATGGAGAATAAAAATTCTCACCATTTTGTATTATTATTTAATTGCAGATTTTAAGTAGTTTATATGTATTTGTTGGAAAAAGTGTTTTTCTCCCAATGTCATCAGTTCAGTTCAGTCATTCAGTCATGTCCGACTCTTTGCGACCCCATGGACTGCAGTCCATGCCATGCATGGGGCCATGCAGTCCCCATGCCAGGCTTCCCTATTCATCACCAACTCCTGGAGCTTGCTCTAACTCATATCCATTGAGTCAGTGAGGCCATCCAACCATTTCATCCTTTGTTGTCCCCTTCTCCTCCCACCTTCAGTCATTCCCAGCATCAGGATCTTTTCCAGCGAGTCAGTTCTTCACATCAGGTGGTCAAAATATTGGAGTTTCAGCTTCAGAAATCAGTTCTTCCAATGAATATTCAGGACTGATTTCCTTTACACTTTTAGAGTTTGAGAACTGTTTTTTCCACCAAAAAGATATTTCTGAAGTGAGGTTTTATTCTACCATTGTTATTAATGCCAAGGTTAAATCATGGTGCATATATATATAAAGTCAGAAGTTGTAAAGTCAGTAAAAAGTTTTATTGTGTAAGAGTATAACTAATTTAAAATATATATGTAAATAAATAAAAAGCCTAGAGGAAATAAAATATTAATCATCTTATCTTTGGGTAGGGAGATAATTGATGCTTTGTGCTCTTTTTTTTAAAAGAAATGTATTGATTTCATACTCAGAAAATAAGTAATAATCAGAAAAGTTAATTGTTAATATCAGGTTTGAAAAGAGGATCTTGAGAGTATATTTTGTTGCCTAGTTTGCTTATCTAGCTTAAGTTGTTTTTTCCTCCCAACAGTGTATGTCTTTTAAGGTATATATATATAGATTTTAGATATGATTAAGAAGGGAATAGACAGATTGTTAGAGCAGAGAAATATATTTCAGACTCTGAAATGAATACTGTGGTTTTCTTTTTCCTTTTTTTAACCTATTTTTCCTTTTTCTTTCCATGTACTACTAGAGACACAGCCCAGTAAGTGCAGAATTTTATATTTTTATTTATTGACTTAAAAAATCATTGTATATTTAAACATTGATTTTCAAAATATTTGCTTTTGATTAGCAAGTCATAGTATCTTGCTGTAGGTACTAGTATTTTAAAACATTTCATTTTATTGAATTATTTGAAGGTATACATGTTATATTTTGACAATAAAACAAAAGGTTTTTTCTGTAATCTTTTTAGCTAAATACAGTTTGTAATTGAGCAGGTATACAGAAAACTTGAAATTATGTTCCCAGTGTTAACATTTTATCAAGTAATTTTATTACCACATTAAATTGTTTGATGGCACTTAGATTTTGCATTTCTATTTTAGGTGCAGATGAATCGGAATTCATCTAGTAAGTTTGACTTTTAAATTGGTTATTTTAAGTCTATTAAAATTTATCAGAGAATTTGCTAAGCTTGTAGCCTAACATATGTAGTTGTAGAAATGGTCTATGCTCATCATTAACCATAACAACAGACTAGAAGTATACTTATTTTGCAACAGAAGACAATTTATGTGTATTATTTCTTTCAGTTTTAAGATGTGCTTTAGGCTTTAATACGTGGCTACCACATTTTTCATAACCAAAGAGCAGCTTCTGATTAAGCTTATAAAACAGTTAAACTATCATAACTCTTCATGAAGCAGAAGGTGCTTGTGAGTTTTAGCTTGATCTTTAAGTCATATCACATTTGTAGTTTTATTATAAAGTTTTTAGTATAGTAACAAATTATACTAAAAACGATTAGGGGATGGTAACATCATTTGCAGAATCATGTGTTAAACATAACAGGAATCGAACCAGGGTCTCCTGCATTGCAGGCTGATTCTTTACCAGCTGAGCTATCAGGGAAGCCCAAACGTAACACACGGTGTGGGAAGAACAGAGTTGAGCAGCCCACACCAAAGTTATGCAGTTCTGTGAACAGTGCCTGATAAAAACCAATGACATCAGTCATAATTAAAAATTCTAGCACAGTTGAAAAGACCTATTAAATTCATAGTAAATACCAAACTAAAAGTGAAATTTCATTAATACTTTTAAAAAATAAATGGTAAGTAGCTTGTTGATAGGGGATATGAGGGGAAAAGAGTATAAACCCATTTTCAGCAACTGAGTTATGAAGATGAGGGTAAAGAGCAGAAAGATAAAGAACACCACAGTAAACACTTTGAGGCAAAATAAATGGCTGAGAAAAGCCAAATGGGAGAATGTGATATGAATGGGCATTATGTGGAATTTGTTCCACATAATGTTATTGTTTTTCCACATTCATTATTGTTGTTTAGTCGCTAAGTAGTATCCAACTCTTTTGTAACCGCATGGGCCCACCAGATTCCTTTGTCCATGGGATTCTTGTCCAGGCAAGAATACTAGAGGGGTTTGCCGTGTCCTCCAGGGGATCTTCCCAACCCAGGGATTAAACCTGTGTCTCCTGCATTGACGAGTGGATTCTTTACCACTGAGTCACCAGGGTAGCCTGTTACTCCTCATAGTTTGCTGTAATTACCCATGCTGATGTATTTTGCATTCATCAGCTATTCTTAGTGATGCAAAACATTAAGGTGCAGTGAAAATTGCTTATGAACCAACAGAATTTTTGCATTACTGATGCTAACCCCCATGTACCAGTTGCTTATGAAATGATTCATGTTACAAATGCAGAAGGTAGCAAAATAGACTATCTCATGAAGAGACTGTTGCTCTAGGTTGTTAGAAAAATTTTATTTTTCAAAATAAAGTGTTCTTCAAGAGTTAGTGTCTACTTTTGGTCAATAAAATAATCACTATTAATATCTTAGAGCTTGAAAAATGCTTTCATGATTCATCAGTTAAAATTCTTGAGTAGTACATAAGCTTTTAAACATCTGTTCTGATTTTTAGAGTTGCATCCCATATTTTTTTATGAACAGCAGTTTAATGAATATGATAGTTTAGGTGACTCAAGTTATTTCTTATCAAAGATATTAGAGATAAAGGTTTAGCAGAAATTCAGCTCTTATTTTAATATTCTTAAGCATGGTAGAAAATTTGTTAAAAGCTTGTTTTCCTTTTCTTTGTGTGTGTGTGTGTGTGTGTGTTATTAATATCAGGATTTAAAAGTTGATCTATGTGTAGTAGTTCTCTTTACATTAAAATATTTTATTGGATTAATTTTTTCATTATATTTTGACTTTTTAACTAGGTGAAGAGTTAACAAAATCAAAGCCATCTGTTGCATCCAATGAGTAAGTTTTACATTCAAAATCTTCTGTAAATAGACTTTATTTTTTAGAGAAATTTTAGGTTCACAGCAAAATTGAGTGGAAGGTACAGAGGTTTTTGCATATACACTTTGCCTCCACATATGCCAAACCTCCCCCACTATCAGAATCCACCACCAGAGGAGCATAGTTACAGTTGATGAACCTCTATTGACAAATTGTTACCATCCAAAGTCCATGGTTTACATTAGGATTCACTCTTGGTGTTGTATATATCCTGTGAGTTTTGACAAATGAATAATGACATGTGTCCATCATTATAGTATCATACAGAATAATTTCACTGCCCTAAAAATCCTATGTCCTCTACCTATTAATCCTTTCCTCCCCACTACATTTAAATTTTAAGTATCCTTTTGTTCTTTCTAGAGAGTTTTACTTTCTCTGTAGTTTTAATTCGAGAAGACTGTTTATAGTCATCCCATTTCCTAAGCTGTGAAATGTCAGAGTTTTTAGATGTTTTAAATTATTTCTCATTTGACAGTATTTATTTCTATGATAATTAAAAAAACATCCATTCAACTGTATTTGGCTTTGGTGTCCTCACTGCTGGTTCTAAGTAAATGATAGTATCACAAACTCACACTCGTCTATTTTTTTTAACTCTGGTTTATATTGGAGTATAGCTGATTAACAGTGTTGTGACAGTTTCAGGGGGACAGCAAGGGGCTCAGCGATACGTACACATGTATCGTTTCTCCCCCAGACTCCCCTCCCACCCAGGCTGCCACATGGCCCTGAGCAGAGTCCCCTGCGCTGCGCAGTAGGACCCTGGTTACTCAGTTTAAATGCAGCAGCATGCATGTCTGTATCTCATCTAGTTATTCTCATGGAAATTCTCTCACTTTCCTTCAATTTTGTCTGTGACTTTGTAAAGTAGACTGTATACTTTATGAACCTCAGAATGAAGTGTTTCAGCTAAGTTGATAAAGGAGAGAGGACGTGTTGCCAGTTGTTCTTAGAAAGAAAAAATATTTTAAGCCAGTGTTGCATGGGTTTTCCCCCTCACTTCTATATTAGTAAGAATACTTTAAATATTTATTGCATGAGTAAAAGTAGACTTAATTAAATGGATAGTTTGAAATGGAAACTTTCCAAGCTAAGCAATAATTGAGCACACCAGTGGTATTCATTTGATTTTTCATTTTTAAAGATAAGTTGTTTAGTGTTTTAAGACTTTGTTTTCAGGAATCATTTATGCAGTTATGATTCTGTACTTTATCATAAGTGTGTTTCCATGTGGGTACATGTTGTGATATTGGATCTCTACTTATAAAGTGATTGTGATTTTATTATCGTGGACTTGTTTTCTCAGATTTCTAAAAAATACTTTAAATAATGGTAGTTTGATACATTAAATTATTTTCAAATGAGGATTAATTTTATTTTTATGCATAAATATATACAATTTTTATTTGTCAAAAATACTTCACTAGAGTTGGGAAAATTAGTTAAAGAAGGGGTACAAAGGTCAGGTGTTCAGAATAGAGATTAAGCATCTTAAAAGGGGTATGACTAGAATGAAAAAGAGAAACATTTATATAAAAGTTTGTATTAAAGTGAAGAGCAAAAAAAAAAAGTGAAGAGCCAGGATTGGAATCCTGAGAGTAACTAGTTTGGAGGATTCCAAGAGGTTAGTGGAGGAAAATCTTTGGTTATGCAGCACGTTGAGGTTTCTGAAATGAAAATGTTCATGCTCTTGATTTTGTAGTTAGTCTTGGTAACCTCTCATAAAAAGGCATCTATGACCCATACATCTGGTGGCCCAGGCATGGATTACGTAGGGAGAAATTCTGCCTGTGTGTGATCTACTGCAGTGGTCAGACCATTGAAGTTTGTAGAGTCATTTATATAGATAGGGCTTAAGCCACCACCCTGTACATAAAAGGTACTTTTTAAAAAGTCCTTTACCCCCTTTCTTCATCTTCGATAATAAATATGGCCTTATAAAATTTCTATCTGATTTCATGTCACTTAAGAAACTTCTGTCCAAGACTGGGTTCTAGGTGTGAATTCACAGATCTGACACTGCCATAGAGTTAGCTACGTGAGTTTAAGCAGCTCTTTTAGACTCCCCATGCTGCTTTTCATTTGTAAAACTGAAATTAATTTCCATTCTGGCAGCTCCTTTGATTATTAGAATATAACAAGATTTAATTAGTAGGGATTAAGCTATTCTCACTTAAGAACTTCACATAATGTTATTGTAGGTTCTGTTTATAGCAGTTGATAAATAGTTTATTAAACCTATTTACCTGCTAATTAAGTTCTTCATAAATTCAACTGGCAGAATATCCAGTTCTTTGATCATATATATTGCTGTTGTAATTCTTTCTATGTATTCCTAGATGTTATACTAATAAAATGCTCATTTGCTAAAATGCTTATTTTTAAAATGTTCTGATAGGAAAGGGACCAGTGATTTACTTGCTTGGGACCCCCTGTTTGGACCATCTCTTGATTCATCTTCTTCAGCTTCATTAACTTCATCATCATCATCAGGTAAATATATTTATTTTTTTAAACTGTAAAGGAATGCAGCAGTTATTTTTTCTAACTGATTTATCCATTACTTCTATGTTGTACTTAACTATCAACAATTTAGCTTGTCCTCTGATCATATTGCCATATAAAAGTAATTTTATACTGATTTGTTAACTTACGTTAAAGACCATATGGCTTTCAAGTAAAAATTCATCAAAAACCAACTTTTTTCCCTTTGTATATTACTGCACAAACAATAATTTTTAGTATTCAACTGCATAGATGTGTGTTAATATTAACTAGTCCATTCTTGATGTACATTCAAATTGCACCTAATTTTTAGTGTTATGGACATTCATAGATATAACAGATTTTGTCCACACGTCTCATATCCTTATAATAATTTATCAATACAAGATTTAGGAGTCCCAAGATATGCCCATTGATGCTTACTGTCAAACTGCTTTCCAGAAAGGCTTCAGCACTTCCCAAGAAGTGCATGAAAGAACTTAATGAATGCATTTTAGGTATTCTTCTGGAAAGAATATATTAAATTCCTCTTTTTTTCAAAATATAAAATCCCATTAGTCAACAATCAAAGCCTGTTTAATAAAACTGCTTGTTCAAAAATGGAAAATAAAATCACTTTAAGTTGATCTTCAAACTTCTTTGGGATTTCAGAAATGCTGTACAGTATTTAGAGTTAAAGTGTTGCATGAAGTCCTTTTTATTGTCAGTATTTTATATATGAAAAAATTAAAGTTCAGAGATGATTAGGAACTTCTCTAACACCATATAAGTAGGAAATGAAGCATAGATTCAAACCTGGATTTTACTAATTCCAAAATCTTCGTTCAATTCATCATACTCTGGCAGATTAACCAAACAGTAAGCCACATTGAAACACTTTGCTATAAATACTAAATAAACACTAGTATTTACATTTGGATTGTTTGGAAACTAATGTTTTTTAGTTTTAGAAATTATGTGGATTTTAGGCAACCTTAACTGAAACAATTGAGAATTTTGAAGAGCAAGAACCAGTCGTTAGGTAATTGAACATATTCTGAAGTGGCATTATAGCCTTTCTCATTTGGCTTTTGTTTACTGTTCACTTTTAGGAAACTGATCTTACCAGTGGATCTTATAAGTAAAATAATTGTATAGGAAAAACTGAAGTTGTATTAAGGTCTCTTTTTATTTAGTAAAAATGTCAGAATACTGTGTCATTTTGTTTTTAGAATGAAGAATGTCCTAATTTTAATTTAGTTAGTATTATGAATTGGTTTTTTATCTTTAATCAAAGTTTTCATATTGTCTGTTCTTACAGAGGTTTCCATCATACAGAAATTTCTTCATAACTCCACCATTGTTTCTCACTATTTTCTTTAGCACAGTCTCTTTCTTTTCAAAAAATTGCTCTTTTCCTCTTGCTACCATCTAAAGAATGTTTTCCCCGTATTACTTTCAGCTTCAGGTAAAACAAAAAAATGATACTTTAGCTGTCATTTGATGTTAGTAGGTCGGGAGTGATAAAACTTTTTTTTGCTTATTTTAAAACTTATTTTGATATGCCTTTTAAAACCTTCCTATTAAGTCTAAAAAATATTATTTTCCCTTCAAAGAATGTTAGTGATGTTGAAAAGAGTCATTCTGCTGTGCAATAATTATTATTAGGTCTTCACCTGGACAGGATATAATTATTGATAAAACTGATGAATACATTATGATGATTCTATTTCATAAGACTGGCTGTAAATGAACTTACTAAATAGGCATTTTTTCTTAAATTTCTTTCCCCTCTTTTTGCAGTACATGTCCCCTTTATTTTAGCATCATCTACACCAATAACCCATTTTCACTTTAGAATGGGCCAGGTTGTCAGATTATTCCCTCCTCACTTTTGTTCCCTCCAGAATGTTAGTTCATTAATGACTCCATCTCAGCTGAACTAGTCTAAGAAAACAATTCCTATCAGTAACTGACAACATTAAACCCTTCAGTGTTTTGTATTTAAAAAACATGCTTAGAGCTTGGTATAGAAGTATTTTCAGTTGCTTTTTCTACCATATAGATTATAAATGTCATATATGTATAACATACATACAAATTTATATATAATAAAAACATGTATATAAAATTTAATATAAATATCTCATACCTGCCTCCCCTTTGATGAGTGCTAGTATAGACCATCTCCTCTCCAACACTGATGTCGCCTGTCTTACTTCCTGTGACAGTTTTCAGTTTTACCACTTGTTGAGGAACACATGTACCTAGCACCATCGCTTTGACACCTTGCCAAATCTTTCAGACTTTTACTGACTCTCAGCACTACCTTTTGCTCCTCTGGGAAAACAAGAATAATTCTGGCTTTATATGTTTTGGGGCCTTAAATTTAGTTCCTTATTCTCATAATTATTTTCCCCAATTAGTATAAACTTTGAGCTCCTTGTCTTGTTCCATGTATTATTAAAATTTTCTGTTGTTGAGTAATTAAAATAATACTAACCTGAAGGAAGAACTATTTGGCTGTATAGATTTATATTTTAATTTTAGGATTTTCCTGTTGCTTCTAGTTCTCAGTTGCTTTCTTCTGTTGCTGCTGTTCTTAATGAACAAAATAGGAACTCCTCTTTTCTCTCCCAGATTGATTTGTCTGGGCTGTGTGATAATTGACAGTTTACTTGAAACCAGGTCAGATTTTGGGTCTAGAAAACCCATTACCAGATTATTCCACCAACCCTCTCTGCTCTCCTGCTGTGATGACACCACCAGCAAGCATAAAAAATTTTCTTCTGCTTCATGGTTGCAAAGTTGGTGGATTTCTTTTACTGATGAACTTGTTAAAATTACTAGTGGAGCCCAGAAGGTACTCCAGAGATTGCATTGTAAAGCTAAATGAAAATACTTTCAGGCTCTCTGGTGCTTTGGATAGATTTGTTTATAATTAATCTACTATAACTTATAATTAATAGATTAATTTATAAACAGTAAAGTCAATGAATATTGCTGTTAGTTTTTCTCAAAAAGCAAATTCTGATTATTTGAAGAAGTGGAACTTGACACTCCTACCAGGCTTGGATTGTTCCATAGTGAAGTTTCAAGTGTTAGTACCTCTGCTATGGTAAGCCCTCTCACAAGCGTGAGGTAGCTTAAGTGTTGGTCACTGCTGGTTTCGTTGATAATGAACACATCTTTGAAGTAAATGTGTCATCGCACAAGGAAGTATTCCGCCCTCAGGTTAGTTCACATTTCTTCCAGTGTTCAGCTTAAGGTAGGGGTGCAGCATGAAAGAACTGGTGCTGACTGGAAGACGGCAGCTGCTAAACTTGATTTTTTATCAGGGTTTTACTGTTTTCTTCCAGCAACCTGAACTGTGCTTGCATCTGTTATCTCTTCATATGATCTGCTTTCTAGATAACCCCGTACCCCCTGCATTTGCTTTCACTCCTGTGTAACTGCCTTTTTCTTTGGGTCTCTCCTGACCACCCCCACGCGCCTTCCTTATACTCCTCCATTGCTGACGGAGAGTTCTCAGCTCGACTGTTTGCTTTTCTGTGTACGTACTTAGGCACTTCCTTATATTTTTAACATGGCACATTGTAAACTTGCAGAACTTACCGAAATATGTTCTTCAATCTGAATTATAGGCCCATTTTTTAGAATGGACCAAAAGAATTTGAAGGTCATTTTAATTAAAGATTATTTAAATGTATTTGCTTCCATTCTACATTCTTGCTTTGATTATGCTAATACATGTGTAACTTTTGATAATATACACTTGAACTTTATTCATTAATTTCTGTCATGCTGAGAGTTATTTTTATTAGGACTACTAAGATTTGTATTTCTGGTTTTTAAAACTGCAACATTTGCAAATAGTCTTGAAAAACATTGAACACTAAATTTATGTAGGATTTAGGAAGTTAATATATAATTTTCTATGTTTGCCAAAAATTAATTATAGTGATTTGGGGAAGGTTTTTGTAAACTAATAAGATATTTTGATTGTCACCAAAAAATGGCACAGCGTGGTTCAACTTAAAAGTGAGATTACAAGTTTAATTAAGGTAGGTATTTTATTTAGAGTTCATGTTATTACTTTGAAGATGTTGCTTCAAAGACTTGGTCTTAAATAACTGTAAAGTACAAGTATTGGCAAGAAACTAAAGACCTTAGGCCTTAAATTGGTTTATTTTTACTTTATTAGATTTAATTTTTATATGTATAAATAATTGAAGCTAATATAATTTATAATTGTCAGTTTTATTGAAAACTTCATTTTTTTCAGGAATATTACTGGTAACTCTGAGAAAAAGAACTTCTAAAAAATGAGCTTTGAATCCTAACGATTCCTCTGTAAGGGAATGTTTTTATCTAAGGATTGCTATGTATTAATGATTTTCTTCAAATTCTCTTTTTCCACCCACCAGCCAGGCCCACAACTCCTCTTTCTGTAGGCACCATTGTTCCACCTCCAAGGCCTGCTTCCAGACCAAAGCTTACTTCAGGCAAACTCTGTGGGATTAATGAAATAGTAGGTACTCAGTTTTCTTTTTCATTATAACTGTTTTGATTTAGTATGCAAATGATATTTTTCTATATGTTCCTTTACTGCTAAATCCTTGGCATTTTCTACTCAAGTCTTCACAGTACAGAAAAATTTCCCCTGCTAATACTTCCTTCACTTTCTTATATTATCTCAGTGATCATACCTGTGGAGCAATACCATTGTTCCGGAGAAAGAGATTTCCTAAGAAAGTTACCACATTATGAAAATATAATTCAGACCCATTGTTTCATAATTAAGCAGTTTTCATATAATTCTGCTTAAAGTCAGATATTAAGGAAGAAATGGTGGCCTGTTCTTAGGCCTAGAAATATTCTGCTAAGGGAGTCCTGGTGGACATAGAGTCCAGCTTTCTTTATTTTATACATAAAGCATCTGGAGCTCATATCACTTAATTGACTTGTAAAAGTACATATTGCTTTAAAAAAAAGAAAGGTGTTGGTCTTCAAAAGTTGTCAGATCATGAGAGAAAACATATGGGTTCTATTCAGAGTCAGGCTCTCCCAAACTAGTCTTCTTTCCTTCAATCTGTTCTGCTTTACTTCATCTTTTACTTGCCAGTTTAATTGCCAGAATTAAATTTCTGAGTGTCAAGCTTAATCTTTTCCCCTGATACACATCTGCAGTATTACCCCATAATCCATGTATTGAATGTTTTAGCTGAATCTACGGGGCTTTTCATAAAATTGCCTTAGCAACCTGCATTACCAGACCAACTGTCCAGCTTTTTCCTCTTTGCATCCTACCAGTCACTCAGAAGTGAAGTGAAGTGAAAGTCACTTAGTTGTGTCTGACTCTTTGCGACCCCATGGACTGTACAGTCCGTGGAATTCTCCAGGCCGGAATACTGGAGTGCGTTGCCATTCCCTCCTCCAGGGGATCTTCCCAACCCAGGAATCAAACCCTGGTCTCCCACTTTGCAGGCGGATTCTTTACCAGCTGAGCCACCGGGGAAGCCCACCAGTCACGCAGAACTTCCCACTGTTCCCCAAATGCATCATGCTTTTCTGGGCATCAGTGTTTCCATTGTGCGCCCTCTGTTTGAAATGCCCCTTAGTTTTCTGTGTAGGAAACTGCACTCTCTCGTTAAGATCCTGCTAAATGTCAGCACCTAGGTCAAAGCCCTCTTTGTTCTTTACTCCCCACTCCATTATGAGGACAGTGGATTTAATTATTCTCTGTCATTCTCTTCCTTATACCCATATACTTTTTATATTTCATTTAGTGCATAGATCATATTGTATATACAGTTGACCCACAATTGATTCTCCATTTCTGTGGGTTCTGCACCCATGGATTAAAAATATTTGAGGTGGGGGGAACCTCCAGAAAATTTGCCATACACTAGCAGCTATTTATATAGCATTTACATTGTATTAGATGTTATAAGTAACCTAGAGATGATTTAAAGGGTATGTGCTCCCTTCACTGTACTATGTCTTAGCCAATTTCATATCTTTAATAGTCTACTAATGCCTTAATACATTATGTCGATGCCTTAACATAACACCTGACACCTCATGTTCTGTACCACCTCCATCTGTATATATCCACAGCCACATTTTTACACCACTGTATTTTTTTAACCCGCTGTCCATAATAATGAGTCATCAGAAAGCCATTCTCTGGAACTAATACCTTATTTGGTATTAGTTATTTGGGGACACAGAGTTTTACTAAGTATAAAGCATTTGAAGCAGTATAATCTAATTTTTATAAAAGTGTTTATAAATTGTTGGTTTTGTTGGTTTTCTGCCTTCTGTTTTTATGTTCTTCAAATAACTGGGGACAGAAACTGTGTCTGTCACTTCTTTGTATCTAGTACCCATGATTTGACAGGTAGTAGGCACTAGGTAAATACTTAATTCACATAACTTTATAAGCAGGAAAGGGTTGTTTTTAATTAAGTTCAGTATTCTATATTTTAAAAATGAAACACCTCAGGAAGTGTTGCTAATGTATTATTGGAACAGTTATGAATTTGGAAGGAAAAAATCCATCCACCAAGTAAAAGATAAATGAATTAGAATCATATTTTTTGTATTTTTGTTTAACCAGAAAACTGGGAAGACAATAGAATTAAGATTTACTCCTCTGAATGGGGTAAACTTTTCTCAGTGAGGAGGCATTAACAATGAATTATGTAGACAGATTTGCCAAAAGTGAAGCAATATTTAGAAAGAAAATGCTTGCTTCAAATAAAAAAAAGAGTGAAAGCTCAGATAATACTAAGACCTCCTCAGACTAAATCAGGCAAAGCTAATATAGACAGCTCATAAGACAGAAATGCCACTTTTGTTTTTATCTATAGAATTAGCTAAAGTTTTTTTAAGTATTATTTTTCCTTCTTCTAAGGTTCATCTATTCATTGTTGGCAAGAGTGCAGAAAAATATTCTCTTATATTATTATAGGCAGTAGGGTAAAGTGAGTTACCCAAATGGGAAGCAGTTTGGCACTATGTATGAAAAGCTTTCATACTGTTTAATAATTTAACTTCTGAGAATCTATCTTAAGTACACTTTTTAAAATACAGAAAAAGTTGTATATAAAAGATTCTTTTGACAGGATTATTTTAAAATAGTCTTTTCAGCTCTATGGAATCTAATTGTGAGTTTTAAGAAACACAATAAATCTGGTTTATTAATAGTATGTTAAAACTAATCTTACTTGATACCTAAAAATATTTTCTGATAACTGGGGGATTGTTTGAGCATTTTGGTAAATGACATTTTGTTTTTAAGCCCAGGCCATTCAGCCCACCTATAACTTCTAATACCAGCCCACCTCCTGCTGCTCCATTAGCGCGGGCAGAAAGTTCTTCCTCCATCTCATCTTCTGCTTCACTAAGTGCTGCCAATACCCCCACTGTAGGTAAGTAAGTATCGCAGATTGCATGCAAAAGTTAACATATGCATGACAGATATGATCAGGTTGATTGATGGTAGTAAAGTTTTAACATTTGACATTTTGGTTTTTTGAAACAACCTAGCATTATCAAACTAATAATGATAGTTTCTTTTCTTTTTCACATTTTATATTATCTGAGTAGAGAATTTTAATCATGATTAGCACTGTTAAGAATGCATCAAACTTAGAAACTTTTGCCCAATATGAATACAGTTGAAGGCAGAATATGATGAGGTACTTTCTACTGTGAGTTGATATTTGCATTCCTAAAAAAATTTGTTTTAAAAAGCAGTTGACTCTGTGAAAAGAAAGAGGTCTTTGTGCTTGCAGTGTGGTCCTTGGACCTGTAGCATCTGTCTGTATCACCTGGGAACTCAAGTTAGAGACTCTGGAGTGGGCTAGCAATCTTTGAAGAGGCCTTCCAGGCAATTCTGATGCATGTTAAGTTTCAGAATCCCAACTCTAATTAAGCTGATTTAATTATACTGAATTTGATTTGTCAAAATTCAGGAGAAATGCATCTTCTGTGTGTATCCATTATAAAAATGGCATGAGTGGTACAGGCTGAGAGAAATGATTTGATTTCTAAATGTCTGAACATGGTGTTACTATTTTATTTTATATACCTTTGTGAGCATACTGTTTTTTCCATTTTCCAACTTTATGTAAATAATATATTCAATAAGTATTTCTGTTTGCTGTAACAGGCATTTTCTTTTTATATCTTGTTTGCATATGTGGTTTTCTTACTTTTTATTTCCATAGAATCTGTATTTTAGTCGTAAAGAACATAGATGGGTCCTGTTAGAAATCAAGCAGGTCTGAGTTACCAAAATTGCTTTAGTCTTTTCCCATTACCTAGATAATTCATAAGGTTTTCTGTTTGTAAAGGAAACTTTAATTTCAATTAAGTTGGAAAATACTTGTTTGTAGTTTCAGCCAGTACTGGCAGTAGGAGAATCAACGCAGGCGGCATTGGTGGTGCAGGCATGCGGGATGTGATGTGGGCTTCGCGCAACAGTTTCTTTGAATCCACCTAAAATGTTCTCTTTCTATATTGTGATATTTATTCAGCTCTCTGTTCAGATTTAAGTCTTTGATGATTCTTGTTCTTGAGAGTATTTTCTTTTCCTGCAATATTTTGTTTTATTTAAATACGATAGAAGATGATAATTTGATTGGGACCCTCTCTGAAACTGAAAAGCACTGTGAAACTGCACAAGGTATTGTATTGAAAGCAGATGTGTGTGTTGACTAATGATCCTGAAGTACATCTAAAACACTGTTACCCAGTTTTTCCTTTTCCAGCAATGTATGGTGTTTCAGAAATCAAGAATAACTCTAAGGTTTAACTATCTCAATTTTGTACTAATTATGTCCAGTTTCTATACAGTATCTATTGATGATACTGGATAAATTATAAAAATATACAGTATTTTTGCATTATCTTCCATCCCCCCGCTCTTCTTTCCTATTGAGATATAACAATAAATATTACCTCTGGAGCTAATAGAAGCAGAGAAAAACTGATTAGGAAAGAACCAGAAAGAATATATGAGTGTAAAGAAAACTATATTATAAAGACATCCAAAGCAAAGGCTATCATACAAAAACCACTCATACAGTGAGCTGAAGTTAGAGGCATGGAGGCAAGAAGTAGTAGGGGGTAAGCACCTGTTTTTCACGCCTGAGCTGAAAGGAATTCCACAAAAATATATTCATTGATTGTTACAAAGGTAGGTACTCTTTATTTCAGCTTTCTCTGTGTGCATTTTCAAAACACATACAGTGTTTAAATATGCAACAGTTAAGTCAGAATGCATATTATCCTTAAAAAGAATATCCAAGGAATTATTTCTATACAATGAGTTATTCTGAATAATACAGTACACATTTAAACTTTTTAGGGACTTAAGTACATATTTCCTATGTCAAACGTTTTAAGTATGCATATGCAGTATGGTCTTGGAAACAAAAATGGAAAATGGAGGATATGCAAAAATGTTAAGTAGATTTTGAGTTTTTTCCCTAACTCTCCAATACTTTTTCCTTCTCACCAGTATTTCAATAACAGGCTTTACAATTTATGGGGAAACTATTTCAAGAATGTCATTTTATATGCCCAAATTGGATAATTGAAATGAATAACTTTGTAGGTTCTTTTGATTTTTAATGTCAGAGCAGTAGCAGACATTAATGTTACCCCTGACTGTGTGTAAATACTCACAGTATTTGTAGATTATTTAAGGGAAAAGATTAATTTCATATTTAGGAAAATATAATTTTCTCTAATAGAAGATTACTATTGCCTTCCTCTTTCTCTGAAAATATGCTTTCCTGAATTTCTAGTGACTCTCTAGTTTAGAAAAATATATTTTTTAAAAAATTGGACTAATTTAGATTTACAGTGAAATTTTCCCACTGCATGAATGTGTGTTTGCATAGTTGTAATCACATATCCTAGAAACCACTGCGTCTTGATCAAGCCCTTCATTTAATTATCTCTCGCCTCATCTTGAATCCCTGTCAAGGCATTTGTATCTTCAATCCAGGATTCACTGTGTTCAGTGATCTTGCAGAATGAAAAACATAATCATGTTTCTTTTAAACATTTTCAGTGGCTTTTAGTGCCAGAAGGATAAAATTAAAGGTCCTCCATGTCCTGTCTGGGTCATAAACACTTCTTCAGACACATTTTCATGTCTTTTCATCACTCAGCCTATCACCCACAAAGTATGTTTCTGATTTACAAAAAAAAACTACTGTGGTTCAAAAAGGCACCATTTCTTCCATGCCTCTTTGGCAAAGTGTCTGGCATATATTAGTGCTTAGTAAATAGTAGCTGTTGTGATTTTGTGAATACATTTTATTATTGAGTTTATTTTTGTATGAAATTTTAAGTTGTCTTGTTAGAGAGGATTTACTTTCCCAGTGACCTAGAAACAGCAGTTCCTGTTTCTGTGTATTTTTAATCACTGAGCCATTTTTTTTAAATTATGAAGAACCTTCTAAATCATAATTTGTCAAAATCTTTAACATTATAAAATCTTCCTGTCCTCTAAAGGTAACAAAAGCTCTTTCTCGTTGTTTGTAGGATACTAAGTTTAGTTGCAAGGCAAAGAAAACTGATTTTTGTCAGAAATAATATTTAGGTATCACGAAGTAACTAACATTGAAATAAAAATACCTGGTGGTTGTGAACATTGTATAGTGTTTACATATCAAAAACGTACATTTAGATTTCAGAAGTACATGTTGATCTAGGTAATTTTTTTCTTTAACAGTGAATAATTATTGATTTATTTCTATAAAATTGCATCATAAATTATGTGTTAAAAGAAACGTTCCACTTTCCAATCAGTAACAATAATGGTAAGGCATAAATGAGAAGAGTACATTTGTAAAGAAAAAAAAAAAAAGGCAATGCACTATTTGAAGGGATTTTTCTGTCATGAAGTAAAACCAGATACTTTGTATAGGTTTTTAAAATACACATGCATTGTTTACATTTTGTTATGCTTTTAAAACATGTATGATTTGTCTCTAAAGGTATCTTACTAAGTGAACTTTATGTCAGGAATGTTATACCCAAATGATGTTATTAGTCATATTTCAAGGAAGGATAATATGGGAATATAGTACAAGCATTAGACAAAGAAGAGGTAAAAGAGAATTACAGCAACCCACTCCAGTGTTCCTGCCTGGAAAATCCCATGGACAGAGGATCCTGTCAGGCTATAATTCATAAGGCTCGCAAAGTGTCAGACATGACTGAGCGTGTGCACACACACACACATACAGACACAATGATAAGTAAATGATCACATTACATTGCTCATTTAGAAGTACCTAATGGATAGAGATCCCTTAAGTAGAAAAATCCAGTTTAATTACCTTATATATGTGGGTAGAACCGGAGAGAATTTAATATCTGAATGGTTTTGAAGCCATATTTTAGTGACTTCAGCTCTTCATGTGAAGAGCTTTTTCCCCTCTGACATTCCTTAACCCAACCCTTCTGTGTCATTCCATTAAAAGTGTGACATGTTTTCCTGACTTTTTATTTGTCCAGTTTGTTTCATACTGTTTTTTAACCAGATTTATACTTGGGGCATCTTTGAAACCAGTAATAGAGTTAATTGTGACAAGCTAACATTTTGACTCCACTCTGTCTTGGTATTCAATAAATATCTTTCTATAGGCTTAACAGATGACTTGTGTTTATTCTAGGTGTGTCACGAGGTCCCAGCCCTGTCAGCCTTGGAAATCAAGACACCCTGCCTGTGGCAATTGCCCTCACAGAGTCTGTTAATGCCTACTTTAAAGGGGCAGATCCCACCAAGTTAGTTTTTAAAAGATGTGTGTGTGTGTGTGTGTGTGTGTGCAGGGGACTTGGTGGTAAATTTTGAGAGTTATCTTTTGATTCTCTGTAGGCTAGGGTTTTCTGTTACTTGTTTACTTGCTTTTTGCTACCAAATATAGTCATTTAGAGATTGTCTTTCAGATGTAAGAAGCCACTATAATCAATAATGTTGGCTTTTTTCTAGTTTATGTACCTTTTTGGCCAGGTTTTATGACCAGTGTGACACATCTGTTGTTTAACACATCTGTAGAACAGGATTGTCGGAGAAGACAGTGGCACCCCACTCCAGTACTCTTGCCTGGAAAACCCCACGGGTGGAGGAGCCTGGTAGGCTGCAGTCCATGGGGTCACGAAGAGTCGGACACGACTGAGTGACTTCACTTTCATGCATTGGAGAAGGAAATGACAACCCACTCCAGTGTTCTTGCCTAGAGAATCCCAGGGACAGGGGAGCCTGGTGGGCTGCCATCTATGGGGTCACACAGAGTTGGACACCACTGAAGCGACTTAGCAGCAGCAGAAGCAGAACAGGATTGTGGCAGCTGACCTAGATGGGGATAGAACTCTGAATCTTCACCTAATGTGTATCTTTGGTGAAAGTGTGATTTTTGCAAGAGAGACCTACAGTGTATATCTATTTACAGCAGACTCTTAAAGGATTAGTTTAACCTCTTTTAAGAAAATGATCTTCGGGTGAATGATCACTCTTATTTATTTTCATGTATAACATTCATTCATTAAATATTTTAGTGCTAAATATGTGTAAGACTATTATAAGTTTTCATTGTTGTGAAAGAAAGTTTATTAGTTTTCTCTTGAGATAATGTAAGCTCTGTAGAGAAGAATTTTTGTTTACTAAAGTATCCTCAGCACTTAAAACAGAGTCTTACGTATGGTAAGTGCTCAAATATTTTATGAATGAATGTTTTGAACGAATAATGTTATTTATGAAAAGTAGAGGTATTGATAATATGCTGTGAAGAAAAATACACCAGGTTAAGGGGATAAACAGTTAACAACAGTCAGCTACTATTTTAGATAAAATGATCAGAGAAAACCTTTTTGAGGTTGATTTAAGTAGATGTGTGAAAGACATTGAGGGAAGAGCAAGCCATGCACATAACTTGAGTGAAGAGCATTCTAGGAGGTGTAAGGGACTCGGGTAGAAGCACACTTGAAATATTCAGGAAACAGCAGAGAGAGAACCATGTCACTGAGTAGACGTAAACAGAGAGGAAGGTCGTCACGATAAGTCCACAGACGGGACAGACCAAGCTGGGTGTTGCAGACCCTGATAGCGAGGTTGCAATTCATTCTGGGTGAGGTGTGAAGCAAGTCGAGACTTTTGAGTAGAGAAGTAATAAGTTACTAACCTCTGTTTTCGAAGTAGCGCTCTGCCTGCTGTATGGAGAATAAACTAGGAGGAGTCAGAGTAGATGCAGAGAGAAAGGGTTAACCAGTGGAGTCCAGGTGAGAGATGATGGTTGTTTGTATAAGGGTATTAGCAGAGGAGATGGTGAGTGGTAATGGGAGTTCTGAGTATATTTTGAAAAGAAGAGTTGTCAAGATTGTTGAGGGTGTAGATTGCTAAATTTGAAGTACTTGTTAAGACAGCTTAGTGGAGATGTTGATGATAGTTGAATGCATGATTCTGGAGTTAGGGAGATAGGTTCAGATTAGAGAGAAAGTATTTGTAAGTTATTCGTTTGTACATGACACTTTAAACTGGGGCATTAGGATGTAAAGAAGAGATCTGATGAGAACTTAAGCCCTCCCCCCCTCCCCCCCCCCAGTGTTTAAATGATCAGCAGTGGAGTTTGGGACAGTAAGCAATATGAGAGGTGAGGAGAGAACCAATAGAGCAGTGTCCCAGAAACTGAATAAACTCTTTCATGAAAGCAGGTGTCAGGTCAAGAAAAATTGATCATTGACATTATAGAGGTCATTAATGACCTTCACAAGAGCAGCTCTAGTAGACTGGTGGAGATGAAAGCCTGCTTCAGGGGAACTCAGGAGCGTGAGATGATGCAAATACAGACAGCTGTATTCAGAGAGAGCAAATGTTAGGCAGTTCTTTTAGGATAGTTTGCTCTAAGTAGAAGCAGAGAAAGTGGGCGGTAGCAGGAGAGAAATCAGAGGAGGCTTTTATTAATTTTAGTTTTTGTGTTTTTAAAAGATAATAGGCATTTCAGTATGCATGTGGGAAAAATCTAATATTTATGGGAAAAATTGAACCTGCAGGAAAGGGGACAATTGCATGAGTGAAATTCTTCAGTATGAGATGTGCTACAGGACAGAAGTGACAGGATTAACCTTAGGTGCATAGACTTATTATCTGTTGAAATAGAAGGGAAGGCAGAAGGTTTAGATGGCTTCAGCCTAAGGGAGATTTAGGATTTTAGCAGTGAGACTATGAGGAAGTTCTTTTCTCATTTTATTTTCTTCATAAAATTTAAAGGAAAGTCATTGACTGCAGGTGGAGGGGGTGATATTTTACGTGTTAAAGGAGAAAGAAAATATGAATGTAGTCGAATATCCTATACCAATACTAAGGGGGTTCCAATTGAGAGTTCTGGCTATATAGTTGTATGTTTTTCTCTAGTCACGTTCAGCCATATAGAAGGGGGTGAGGAGCAGGATTCAGTTAAGACTTTTGCCAAGCGAGCATAGTCTAATGAGAGAGAACCAAGGGGTGGGTTATGCAAGGAGTATGCGTAATGATGGACCATGGAGTCTCAGTGAAGGGAAACTGAGGATGTGAACGGAAGGAAGAGTGAAGATTAGTGGAAAAGCTAGAAGGAACATGGATCATAGAGATTTTTTATGATGTTGGAGATGCAGTACTAGACGGAATGATTTAGAAACGTAGGAAGTGACTCCCCACTAACTGATCAGTGGGGAGTCAGACTGAGATGATAGAGGGGCTGAAGTGTGGCTGAGGTAGGCTGGAAGGCAGGATCATAGAGGGTAAGGGGCTGAAGAACTAGGTGACCAAAGTATTGAGGGGATTATCTGTGTGGATATTGAAATCACTAAAAATTTATGATAGGAGTAGTGGTACAGTGACAGATTGACAGTGGGTCAGGAGCTGAAATTTTTAGGAAATGAAATGTTGAAAATTATTTGAAGGGTTGTGATAGTAGTATAATCTGATGGTTTGAATTTTCAAAAGAAGGTGGTTCTTCTTTCAAAAGAATGTTTTTCAGAAGGAAGAAAGGATATATAGTTGTAAGAAGCAGTGAGAAGTAAGGCACCTACCACTGCCACCATCAGTCCCAGCACTTTGTAGGGTTTGGAGGGGAAAATAGCTACAGCTGGAGATAGTGTTACCAGGGAAGCAGTGGCCTTATGAGACCGCCAGGGGATGGTTTGAGCAAGCATTATCAGTGTGCTTCCATTTGTGTTTGGAATTTAATTCTAGGAAAGACTGGTGTTAGATGAATACATCATTTCACAATTAATCATTTTTTATTAAGAAATGATTCATCCATAATTATGATAAAATGCTATATATATAAATAAAGCCCCTTTTAAATTAAATATGCTTTAAATGGAGATTTAAATGCCTTATTTATAAACTGTTTAAATTTTTCACAATCTCCACTTTCAGGTGTATTGTGAAAATCACTGGTGACATGACAATATCATTTCCAAGTGGAGTTATTAAAGTCTTCACCAGTAATCCATCTCCAGCTGTGCTCTGCTTCAGGGTGAAAAATATCAGCAGACTAGAACAAATTCTTCCAAATGCACAACTTGTGTTCAGGTTTGTGTACTTCTGTTTTGAAGGTGAAATTCCTTTTTTAAGAGATTTTTTCTTTCTTCTTTGAAGCAATAATAGTTTGAAGACAGTACCAAAATTATGATTAATAAGGCTTTTGCTGTCTTTGTCTTATGTGTGCTGGTGGTGGTAATAGTTATTGTTAAATTCTTCTCTGCTGTACATCTTCACATCTTTTAGGCAGCCTCCTAACCATTCTTTATCCCCTAACTTTAATGTTTTCTATCCTATCTTTTGGTTCATTTTTACTAGTCTTTCCCAAGTCACCAAATTACTACAGAGAGGCAGAGAATAAAGATAAATAAAATAATGAAAATATTTCTTATACATACAGTGATCCATCACAGTGTGATTCTAATACAAAAGATTTCTGGATGAACATGCAAGCTGTTACTGTCTACCTCAAGAAGCTATCAGAGCAAAATCCAGCTGCTTCTTACTATAATGTAGATGTATTAAAGTATCAGGTAAGTATCATATCATTAACATTAAAATATTTTAATATCCAATTAAAATATTAGCAAATAGAATCTTGCATATCATTAAATAACATGTCACAGCCAAAATGAAGTTCATTTGAGCAATGCAAAGATATTTCAAAATTTTAAAGTCTTTTAATAAGCTTATTGAGATTTTGACCAATTTGATCAATTCACCACCTATTACCAATTATAATACTGAGTAAATATAAATATATGAATATGTCCTTCACCTGAAAAGACTAGCATATCTTAATAATGAAATACCTAAAGCATTGAAAGAAATGGCAAAGATACCTATTATTCCTATTAGTATGTAAGATTTTTCTAGATCTGTTAGTGTAGTTAGACAAGAGAATTAAGTAATTGGTGATAAATATGGGAGAGAACCAAAGTTATTAGTACAGGTGATATATTTCTGAATATATCAAGAGATATATTGATATCAATGTATCTCAAGAGAATTGACTTAAAAAGTGATGTAGGAGAATTTAGCAAAGTGGTTATTTAAGAAATTAATATTAAAAATTAATAGCTTTCAAACAACCATTTAGGGAAACTAATGGAGAAAAATATTCACATCAAAAAAAAAAAAACTAATTAGAGCTGGAAACAGTGTCCAAGGTGGTAACACAGGAAGATCCTGAACTTACTTTCTCCCAGGGACACACCACATCTATAACTGCATGTGGAACGTTCCCTCTTAAAGAGACTGAAAGATAGCTAAGTGGCTTCTTCACATGAGCACATAAGAAAAGGACCACATTGAGGCAAGTAGGAGAGGCTGAGATCCAGCTTCACAGGCCTCAACCCCAGCAAGGCAGCTTATTTATGACCTGGATGGAACTCAGAAACCTGGAGCTTCTTCCTGAGGAACAAACGGTTTGTAACCAGCACAGACACCCAGCCTCTGAGACCTGCACTTGATAGACAAGTCCCTGAAACATCTGGCTTTGAAAACCAGTGGAGCTCACATCCACAGGAACCAAGGGCTGCAGGGATCTGAGAACCAGCTTTAAAGGGCTTGCATGCAGACTTATGCACTCTAGGTTCTAGCATACAAGCGACCATGTGAAGGAGATTTATTTGCTGATCTTAAAGTGTCAGTTTGAAGGGCCAGGGCATGAGGTGAACACTCTCCAGGGAATGAGGTGCTGGCGGGCACCTCTTTTGTTCTCTCCCTCTACTTTGCTGAAGCAAACAGGTACCACTTTATGTTTATTTTTACTATAGATTTTTTCTCTTGGTGGGTGCCACTTTATCCTCCCAACCAGTGGACTCTCCCTCTCTCATGCTAAGGCTGGCAGGTGCTATCTTTTTTATTTAAGACTCCCCCCCACCCTTTCCTTGGTGGGTGGGTGTCATCTTTGTGCTGTCTTCTGCAACACTGGTATCTACTAGAGGGGAATTTTTATAGATGTCTGGTGCCCCAGGTTTTGCAGCTGCAGCCCAGGGGACACCCCTTGTTCTCCTGGCTCTGGAGGCCAGGGTAGCTTATAATTCTGAGTCCCACAGAACTATAACAGTTAGTGAGACAGTTCTTGGCAGGCTATTGCCACCAGGGTAATGCACAGAAAGTGGACTGAAAAACCCCTGTAGTCTTTCTCTAAAAGACTTCATTTGCTTAGCCTGGAACAGCACCCCAAGGGACAGGCTTCAGATTTGATGCACATCTAGGAGTCTGCAGGTATGTTCTCGGAGAACATAGGCTTGGGGATGCAGTTAGTTCACTCCCTCTGCCTCACCCCAGCTCTCCAGTTTCTCCCAGAAAGGAACTTACACACTCGTCCAGAGCCCTGATTTTTATGACTGTCAACCAGGGGACATCTCCAGATCACCTGATCAGGTGGCCAGCAGGGCTGACCCCTGTGTTCAGTCCCACAGGACTATATCTGTTTCCCTACTTTCAAAGCTGTTGCCTGAGGGTCTTAGCTTCCTAATCAGTCTGAATTTACATGCTGGCAGATTTCCTGCTTTGGAACACTAACAGGTCTGGGCACACCCTTGATCACCAGGAGCTAGTAAATATAAAATAGGCTGCTTGGACAGTCACCAAGGTTTGAGAGGCAACCAAGAGCTAAGGCAAGGTTGAACAATAAGGTTCATCTCCTACAAGAGGTTAGTCATTCAAGACTGGAAGGGATGGCTATTTCACCTAATGCAAAGAAGCACAGAAAATCAAGTAAAATGAGGAAACAGGAATATATTCCAAACAGAAGAATAAGATAAAAACTTAGGGAAAAAACCTTGATGAAACAGAGGTAAGTAATTTACCTGATAAAGAGTTCTAAGTAGTGGTAATAAAATGCTCACCTCACTTGGGAGAAGAATGGATAAGCACAGTGAGAATTTCAACAAAAAAAATAGAAAACAAAAGAAAGTAACAAATAGAAGTCACTGAACTGAGGAATACAGTAACTGATTTGAAATATGTACTGGAGGGACACTACATGAAGCAAAGACAAGACAAGTGAATGCAAAGACAGGGCAGTGAAACTCACCTTAATCAGAACAGCAGAAACAAACAAAGAGCTTTAAAAAGTGGACATAGCTTATTGGACAACATCAAGCAAACTAACATTCACATTTTGGGAGTTCCAGAAGGAGAATAAAGGGGCTGAAAACTTATTGAAGAAATAATAGCTGAGAACTTCCCTAACCTGGAGAAGGAAACAGACATTAGATCCAGAAAGCCCAGAGAGACTCACACTAAGACAAATTATTAAAATGTTGAAAGTTTAAAAAAAAGAATTTTAAAAGCAGTAATGGAAAAAACCAAGGGAACTCTCCTAAGACCATCAGCAGAAACTTAGCAGGCCAGAGGGATATGTTCAAAGTAAGTTTTTAACCAAGAGTTCTCTACGTGGCAGAGTCATTGCTCAGAATTGAAGGAAAGATAAAAGAGTTTCCTAGACAAGCAAAATTTAAAGGAGTTCATCACTAATAAACTGGCCTTACAAGAAATGTTAAAGGGACTTCTTAAGCTGGAAAGGGTGCTAATTAGTAACAAAAGTATGAAAGTACAAATCTTACTGGTAAAGATAAATGCAAAGTAAAGGTGGATTAATCATATATAGGTAATATGAAGGATAAAAGACAAAAAGTAGTAAAAAAAAAAAAAAAACTACAATAATTAGTGAAGGGATTCACAAGATAAAAAGATGTAAAATGTGACGTGAAAAACAAAATTGGGAGAAGTAAAAATGTAGAACTTTGGAAAGTATTCAAATGTAAGTTGTTTGCAACTTAAAACAGACTATTACATAGGTTGTTACATGTAAAGTGTTAATGTTGGTCAGTTAGTTGTGTCTGACTCTGCAACCGCATGGACTGTAGCCTGCCAGGCTCCTCTGGCACATTAGACTAGATAGACTTAACAGATAATTAGAAAACATTCCATCCAAAAGCAGCAGAATACATATTCTTCTCAACTGCATATGGAACCTTCTCCAGGATCATACATTAGGTTAAAAAACAAGTCATAATAAATCTAATATTGGAGTCATATCAGACATCTCTTTTTGGACCACAGCAGTATGAAACTAGAAATTGGTTACAAGAAGACTAAAAAATTCACATATATGTACAGATTAAACAGCATGCTACTGAGTAACCAATAGGTCAACAAAGAAATCACAGGAGAAGTAAAAAAATACCTTGAAACAAATGAAAATACAATATACCAAAATTAATGGGATGCAGCAGAAGCATTTCTTAGAGTGAAGTTCAAAGTGATACTTGCCTACCTTAAGAAGAAAGAATAATCTCAGACAGCTTAACTTTATACCTCAAGCAAATAGGAAAAAAAGCAAACAGAGCCCAAACTTGGTAGAAGGAAGGTAATAACAAAGTTCAGAGCAGAAATAGAGACTAAGAAAAAAGATCAGTGAAACTAAGAGCTGGTTCTTTGAAAAGATAGACAAAATTGACAAACTTTTATCCAAACTCACCAGGAAAAAAGGAGCGCTCAAATAAAATCAGAAACAAAGGAGGAGTTGTTACAACCAGTACCACTGAAATACAGAGAATCACAAGAGACTACTATGAACCAATTATATGTCAACAAATTGAACAACCTATAAAAAATAGATAAATTGATAGGAACATCCAACCAGCTTTTCAATACTGAATCATAAAGTAGAAATATGAATAGATCACTTCCTAGTAAGGAGATATGAATCCATAATCGGAACCCTCCCAACAAACAAAAGTCCAGAACCATATAGTTTCATTGCCAGATTCTGCCAAGCATTAAAAGAATTAATACCAGTTATTCTCAAACTGATTCCAAATAGATGCCAGGGATTAGATCTGATAGACAAAGTGCCTGAAGAACTATGGATGCAGGTTCATGACATTGTACAGGAGGCATGATCAAGACCATCCCCAAGAAAAAGAAATGCAAAATGGCAAAATGGTTGTCTGAGGAGGCTTTACAAGTAGCTGAGAAAAGAAGAGAAGCTAAAGACAAAGGAGAAAAGGAAAGATACACCCATTTGAATGCAGAGTTCCAAAGAATAGCAAGGAGAGAGAAGAAAGCCTTCCTCAGTGATCAATGCAAAGAAATAGAGGAAAACAATAGAATGGGAAAGACTAGAGATCTCTTCAAGAAAATTAGAGATACCAAGGGAACATTTCATTGCAAAGATGGGCTCAATAAAGGACAGAAATGGTAGGGACCTAACAAGCAGAAGATATTAAGAAGAGATGGCAAGAATACACAGAAAACTGTACAAAAAAGATCTGCAAGACCCAGATAATCATGATGGTGTGATCACTCACCTAGAACCAGACATCCTGGAATGTGAAGTCAAGTAGGCCTTAGGAAGCATCACACGAACAAAGCTGGTGGAGGTGATGGAATTCCACTTGAGCTATTTCAAATCCTAAAAGATGATGCTGTGAAAGTGCTGCACTCAATATGCCAGCAAATTTGGAGAACTCAGCAGCAGCCACAGGACTGGAAAAGGTCAGTTTTTCATTCCAGTCCCAAAGAAAGGCAATGCCAAAGAATGCTCAAACTACCACACAATTGCATTCATCTCACACGCTAGTAAAGTAATGGTCAAAATTGTCCAAGCCAAGCTTCAAAGTTCATGAACTGTGAACTTTCAGATATTCAAGCTGGATTTAAAAGGAGGCAGAGGAACTGGTAGGCTGCAGTCCATGGGGTTGTGAAGAGTCGGACATGACTGAGCGACTTCACTTTCACTTTTCACTTTTATGCATTGGAGAAGGAAATGGCAACCCACTCCAGTGTTCTTGCCTGGAGAATCCCAGGGATGGGGTCGCACAGAGTCAGACACGACTGAAGTGACTTAGCAGTAGCAGTAGCGGAACCAGATCAAATTGCCAACATTTGCTGGATCATCGAAAAAGCAAGACAGTTCCAAAAAACATGTACTTCTGCTTTATTGACACCACCAAAGCCTTTGACTGTGTGGATCACAAGAAACTGTGGAAAATTCTTCAAGAGATGGGAATACCAGGCCACCTTACCTGCCTCCTGAGAAATCTGTATGCAGGTCAAGAAGCAATGATTAGAACTGGACATGGAACAACAGACTGGTACCAAATAGGGAAAGGAGTATGTCAAGGCTGTATATTGTCATCCTGCTTATTTAATTTATATGCAGAGCACATCATGCAAAATGCCAAGCTGGATGAAGCACAAGCTGGAATCAAGATTGCCAGGAGAAATATCAATAACCTCAGATATGCAGATGATACCACCCTTATGGCAGAAAATGAAGAAGAACTAAAGAGCCTCTTGTTGAAAGTGAAAGAGGAGAGTGGAAAAGTTGGCTTAAAACTCAACATCCAGAAAACTAAGATCATGGCATCCGGTCACATCACTTCCTGGCAAATAGGTGGGAAACAGTGGAAACAGAGACTATTTTGGGGGGCTCCAAAATCACTGCAGATGGTGACTGCAGCCATGAAATTAAAAGACACTTACTCCTTGGAAGAAAAGTTATGACCAACCTAGACAGCATATTAAAAAACAGAGACATTACTTTGCCAACAAAGGTCCGTCTAGTCAAGGCTGTGGTTTTTCCAGTGGTCATGTATGGATAAGAGAGTTGGACTATAAAGAAAGCTGAGCATTGAAGAATTGATGCTTTAGAACTGTAGTGTTGGAGAAGACTCTTGAGAGTCTGTTGGACTGCAAGGAGATCAGTCCTGGGTGTTCATTGGAAGGACTGATGCTAAAGCTCCAATACTTTGGCCATCTGATGTGAAGAACTGATTCATTGGAAAAAAAAAAAAAAACCTTGATCCTGGGAAAGATTGAAGGCAGGAGGAGAACGGGACAACAGAAGATAAGATGGTTGGATGGCATTACTGACTTGATGGACATGAGTTTGAGCAAGCTCCGGGAGTTGGTGATGGACAGGGAAGCCTGGTGTGCTGCAGTCCATGTGTGTCCATGGTGTGCTGCAGTCTCAAAAGAGTCGGACATGACTGAGTGACCGAACTGAACTTCTCAAATTCTTCCAAAAAAAAAAAAAAATACAGAAAAAGAGGAAAGACTTCCAAACTCATTTTATGAGACCAGCATTACCCTGATACCAAAACGAGATAAGGACAGAACAAGAGAAAATTACAGGCTGATATCCCTGATGAATATAGATGCAAAATCCTCAACAAAATATTAGCATACCAACTCAGTAGTACATTTTTTTAGGCATTTCATGCATTATTTAATTCTTATGTCTACAACATTATTGTTGTCTCCGTTTCACAGATGACAACTACAATGTTAGTAACAGAGATAGAATTTTAACTTCAGTCTGTTTTTTTTTTAATCTTTATTTTGTTTGTTTGTTTTCATTTATTTTTATTAGGTGGAGGTTAATTACTTTATAATATTGTAGTGGTTTTTGCCATACATTGACATGAATCAGCCATGGATTTACATGTGTTCCCCATCCAGATCCCCCCTCCCACCTCCCTCCCCATCCCATCCCTCTGGGTCTTCCCAGTGCACCAGCCCTGAGCACTTGTCTCATGCATCCAACCTGGGCTGGTCATCTGTTTCACCCTTGATAGTATACTTGTTTCAATGCTGTTCTCTCTGAACATACCACCCTCGCCTTCTCCCACAGAGTCCCAAAGTCTGTTCTGTACATCTGTGTCTCTTTTTCTGTTCTGCATATAGGGTTATCGTTACCATCTTTTTAAATTCCATATATATGCGTTAGTATACTGTATTGGTCTTTATCTTTCTGGCTTA
This sequence comes from Cervus elaphus, assembly GCF_910594005.1. Taxonomy (NCBI): domain Eukaryota; kingdom Metazoa; phylum Chordata; class Mammalia; order Artiodactyla; family Cervidae; genus Cervus; species Cervus elaphus. The sequence continues at coordinate 11,936,959 of NC_057839.1, read as the reverse complement.
CTTCACTCTGTCTAATGGGCTCCAGTTTCATCCATCTCATTAGAACTGATTCAAATGAATTCTTTTTAATGGCTGAGTAATATTCCATTGTGTATATGTACTACAGCTTCCTTATCCATTTGTCTGCTGATGGGCACCTGGGTTGCTTCCATGTCCTGGCTATTATAAACAGTGCTGCGATGAACATTGGGGTGTACATGTCTCTTTCAGATCTGGTTTCCTCGGTGTGTATGCCCAGGAGTGGGATTGCTGGGTCATATGGCAGTTCTATTTCCAGTTTTTTAAGAAATCTCCACACTGTTCTCCATAGCGGCTGTACTAGTTTGCATTCCCACCAACAGTGTAAGAGGGTTCCCTTTCCTCCACACCCTCTCCAGCATTTATTGCTTGTAGACTTTTGGATAGCAGCCATCCTGACTGGCGTGTAATGGTACCTCATTGTGGTTTTGATTTGCATTTCTCTGATAATGAGTGATGTTGAGCATCTTTTCATGTGTTTCTTAGCCATCTGTATGTCTTCTTTGGAGAAATGTCTGTTTAGATATTTGGCCCATTTTTTGATTGGGTCATTTATTTTTCTGGAATTGAGCTGCAGGAGTTGCTTTTATATTTTTGAGATTAATCCTTTGTCTGTTGCTTCGTTTGCTATTATTTTCTCCCAATCTGAGGGCTGTCTTTTCACCTTGCTTATAGTTTCCTTTGTTGTGCAAAAGCTTTTAAGTTTCATTAGGTCCCATTTGTTTAGTTTTGCTTTTATTTCCAGTATTCTGGGAGGTGGGTCATAGAGGATCCTGCTGTGATTTATGTTGGAGAGTGTTTTGTCTATGTTCTCCTCTAGGAGTTTTATAGTTTCTGGTCTTATGTTTAGATCTTTAATCCATTTTGAGTTTATTTTTGTGTATGGTGTTAGAAAGTGTTCTAGTTTCATTCTTTTACAAGTGGTTGACCAGTTTTCCCAGCACCACTTGTTAAAGAGGCTGTCTTTTTTCCATTGTATATCCTTGCCTCCTTTGTCGAAGATAAGGTGTCCATAGGTACGTGGATTTATCTCTGGGCTTTCTATTCTGTTCCACTGATTTATATTTCTGTCTTTGTACCAGTACCATACTGTCTTGATGACTGTGGCTCTGTAGTAGAGCCTGAAGTCAGGCAGGTTGATTCCTCCAGTTCCATTCTTCTTTCTCAAGATTGCTTTGGCTGTTCGAGGTTTTTCCTCGAATTGTATTTCCATACAAATTGTGAAATTATTTGTTACTAGTTCTGTGAAAAATACCATTGGTAGCTTGATAGGGATTGCATTGAATCTATAGATTGCTTTGGATAGTATAGTCATTTTCACAACATTGATTCTTCCAATCCATGAACACGGTATATTTCTCCATCTATTTGTGTCCTCTTTGATTTCTTTCATCAGTGTTTTATAGTTTTCTATATATAGGTCTTTTATTTCTTTAGGTAGATATACTCCTAAGTATTTTATTCTTGTTGTTGCAATGGTGAATGGTATTGTTTCCTTAATTTCTCTATTTTCTCACTGTTAGTGTATAGGAATGCAAGGGATTTCTATGTGTTAATTTTATATCCTGCAACATTACTGTATGCATTGATTAGCTCTAGTAATTTTCTGGTAGAGTGTTTAGGGTTTTCTATGTAGATGATCATGTCGTCTGCAAACAGTGAGAGTTTTACTTCTTCTTTTCCTATCTGAATTCCTTTTATTTCTTTTTCTGCTCTGATTGCTGTGGCCAACACTTGCAAAACTATGTTGAATAGTAGTGATGAGAGTCGGCACCCTTGTCTTGTTCCTGACTTTAAGGGAAATGCTTTCAATTTTTCACCATTGAGGATAATGTTTGCTGTGGGTTTGTCATATATAGCTTTTATTATGTTGAGGTGTGTGCCTTCTATTCCTGCTTTCTGGGGAGTTTTTATCATAAATGGATGTTGAATTTTGTCAAAGGCTTTTTCTGCATCTATTGAGATAGTCATGGTTTTTATCTTTGAATTTGTTAATGTGGTGTATTACATTGATTGATTTTTGGATGTTAAAGAATCCTTGCATTCCTGGGATAAAGCCCACTTGGTCATGATGTATGATCTTTTAAATACGTTGTTGGATTCTGTTTGCTAGAATTTTGTTAAGGATTTTTGCATCTATGTTCATCAGTGATATTGGCCTGTAGTTTTCTTTTTTTGTGGCATCTTTGTCTGGTTTTGGTATTAGGGTGATGGTGGCCTTCAGTAGTACATTAAAAAGGTCATACACCATGATCAAGTGGGATATATTCTAGGGATACAAGGATGGTCTCACATCCAGAAATCAATCAACATAATATACAACATTAAGAAAAGGAAGATGAAAATCATATGATCATCTCAGTGGATTACAGAAAAAGAATTCGACAAAATTTAACATCTATTCATGATGGAAAACTCCCAATGCAGTGGGTATAGAGGCAACGTGCCTCAACATAATAAATGCTATATATGACAAGCCTACAGCTAGCATCAGGCTCAGTGGTGGAAATCTGAAAGCTTTTCCTCTAAGAGCAGGAATAAGACAAGGAGGCCCACTCTTAACTCTTTTATTTGGTAATAAAAGTTCTAGCCAAATCAATTAGGGAAGAAAAAGAGAAGGCATCCAATTTAGAAAGGAAGAAGCACAGTTATCACTCTTTGCCAATCACATAGTATATGTAGAAAACCTTTAGACTCCTTCAAAACAAAACTTAATAGTAAACACTGAATCATAAATGAATTCAGTGATGTTGCAGAATCCAAAATATATAAATACCTGTTGTGCTTCTGTACACTAATAATAAACTAGAAGAGGAAATTAAGAAAATAATCAAAAGAATCAAATACTTAGAGACAAATTTAACCAAGGAAATGAAATACCTGTACACTGAAAACTAGAAGACAGTGATAAAAGAAAGACAAAACTAAACGAAAAGTTAATCCATGCTCATTGATGGAAGAATTAAAATTGTTAAAATATCCATACTACCCAAACAGATGTAATGTACTACCTATTAACATTTCAACGGCATTTTTTCACAGAAATAGAATGTGCTTAGTCACTCAGTCATGTCTGACTCTTTGCGACTCCATGGACTGTAGCCCACCTGCCCTTGGGGGTTCTTCAGGCAAGAATACTGGAGTGGGTTGCCATGCCCTCCTCCAGGGGATCATCCCAACCCCGGTCTCCCACATCGCAGGCAGATTCTTTACCGACTGAGCCACCAGGAAAGTCCCAGAAATAGAATAAACTATCCTAAAATTTGTATGGATTCACAAAAGACCCCAAGTAGCCAAAGCAGTCTTGAGAAAGGACAGAATGCTACAGGCATTGCGCTCCATGATTTCAAACCATATGACATAGGTATAGTAATCGAACATGGTTTTGGCAAAAAACAGTGAAATGAGTCAAGCAAGGGAGGACAGAAATTGCAGGATCTTTCTTATGTGTGGAATCTATAAAACCAAACAAACCCAAGTTCACAGATACAGGGAACAGATTGGTGACTGCTGGGACACAGGGGGTTGGGGATAGGTGAAATGCATGAAGTCAGGGGGAGTCAAAAATTACAGACTTCTAGTTATAAATCATGGGGATGTAATGCACAGCATGGTGACCAAAGTTGTTAACACTGGGTTACATATTTCCAAGTTGCTAAGAGTGTATTTTAAAAGTTCTCAGGACAGGAAAAAAATCTGTAGTATGTATGGTGACACTCAGTAACTAGACTTACTGTGATAATCATTGTGGTGGTCACTGCACAATATATATAAATATCAAATCACCACATTGTACACCTGAAAGTAATATGTCAGTTATACTTAAAAATTGTTTTTAAAAGATCTATTACAGCATCCCTTTCCTGTGGCTACAGTGAACACACAAAAATTTTTTTTCAAACTAAGAAGAAACATAATATCATCTCTACTGCCTTGAATACTGTTAGAAAGGTATACTTTAAAAACGAAGACTCATGTTGTAAAAAGCTGTTGCTAAATTAGCTTATAAATTTAATGTGATCATGATCAGAAACTTAGTGAATTCTGGAGACCTTACAGTCATTTTTAAGTTCTCAGAAGCATAAAGCTTGGAAAATTAAGAAATGTTTTAAAAAGTAATCTAAAGTACTGTTTAGTTTTAATGGGAAAACATTATAAGCCAACAGTATTTAAAATAGTTTGGAACTGGCAGAACAATAGATGGCCAGATGAATGGAACAGATTAGAGTATCCAGAAATAGATCTAAGAATAAACGGGAAATTGCTTATATGACATAGTAGCATTTTAAGACAATGTGGAAATGATGAATTTTTCAATAAGTGAAATTGGGGCAACAGACTAGACATTTGAGGGGAAAATTTGGCTAAATCCCCAGCTCATACCTTAAACCAAAATAAAATCTGCATGTATCAAATGTTTAATAATAATAAATAAAGCTGTGAAGTGAAAGTTGCTCAGTCGTGCCTGACTCTTTGTGACCCTATGGACTATACAGTTCATGGAAATCTCCAGGCCAAAATACTGGAGTGGTTAGCCATTCCCTTCTCCGAGGGATCATCCCAACCCAGGGATCAAACCCAGGTCTCCCGCATTGCAGGCAGATTCTTTACCAGCTGAGCTACCAGGGAAGCCCAAATAAAGACATAAAAAACACTAAAATAAAGCATGGGTGAATATATGTATATCCATGGGTATATATGCATGTGTACTGTGTGTTTATTACATATTTTAATCTTGAAGTGTGGAAGACCTAAGTATACTACAAGCCCAGAAGACATGCAATAAGCGAATAAGATACTTGAGACAGAAATGAATCTGTGTGTGTTTATATTTGTTTAAACAGAATCAGTATTTAATCTGAGAGGAAAGTATTACATAAAATAGATCAAAAGGTTTACTTCAAAGAATCTTTATAAATTGGAAGTAAAAGATGAATAACTCAATAGATAACTTTTAGAAAGATGCTCCATGTCAGTAGTAATCAGAGCAATGACTGTTAAGACAACAATGAGATACCAGTTTTAGTTCTCATTAGATTGACCAAAATGAAAAAAAATTGCTGTATTAGGAAAGGTGTGTGTGTGCGTGCATGCTCATTCATGTCTGACTCTGTGCCCCTATGAACTACAGCCCGCCAGGCTCCTCTGTCCATGAAATTACCACTTATTAATAGAAGTACAAATTAATAGAGCCTATTAGAAGGTAACTATTAGATTGTTGAATAGATGTAACCTTTAATTCAACAGTTCCAGAAATCAGTTCTTGGAAATCACACAGATGGGGTTGGAAGGTACAAAGGATATTCACTTCAACATTGTTTGGAAACCATTTGAGTACATATCCACAGAGGAAGAGATTGATTAAATTAATTATTATGGCCATTTCAAAGAATGAGACAGATCTTGTTTGCATCCCTAGAAAGTCTGGAAGTGTATGTACCATGAGGTTAACAGTGGGGAGTAAGTGCCAAGGGATAAATTTCCTATTTTCATATACTTATGTCTTGTTTGAATTTTTAATAGGGTAGCTGTATTAAAAATGATTTATGTTTCTAGGAAATGGATACTTAATAAAAAAGTACTGCCACTTAAGTTGGCTTAAAGTTTATTACAAGTATTTTATCATTCATTCAGCAAGTATTTATTATTCAATGCTTGCTAATTACTATGACTAGCATAGGAAGATAGTAAACATAGTAAGTAAATAATGTATATTGTGCTATGGAGAAAGGAGTCTATGTAATAAGATATGAAAGAGTGAAGATGCAATTTTCATTGTAAATTTAAACAGGATGATAGAGTAGGTCTCATTGAAAAGGAGTAAGTCATTGTGATTAAAATTTCATTTGAAGCTTGGAGTATTCTAACTCCAGGCTTGTGTAACTGCATGGTGACCCAGTTTTTCTGTTTTAAATCTAAACTCTTATAAAGAATCTTAGAATTTTCTGTTGAATGCTGAGATTCTCAAACATTACCTGCATAAATAAGAATCATGTGGTAACACCCTGATTTCTGTACTCTCTACCTGTTGAATCAGATGTTCTGCATTTGGAGCCAGCAGAATATACATTGTTCACAAGCATCACAGAAATTTTGATGTAAACAGTCCCATGTCTACACTTTGAGAGTCATGCTTATACCTTTGAGATGAGCCTACTTCACTCTACCTAGCAACAGACAACTCCCTCATTGTTGTTTTTGAATGTGTGATCTCTTGTGTTCATGTATATGTCATTATGACTTGTTTACTTTGTAGGTCAAAGGCAGTTGTTTGTTTTCTTCTCTCTTTAAAGGTATCATCAAATGGTATTCAGTCCACTCCTCTGAATCTGGCAACATACTGGAAATGCAGTGCTGGCACCACAGATGTTAGAGTGGATTATAAGTACAACCCGGAAGCTATGGTGGCGCCAAGCGTGCTGTCCAACATACAGGTGGTGGTGCCGGTGGACGGAGGAGTCACACACATGCAGTCCCTCCCCCCTGCAATATGGTAAGGAAGTGGACTTCTGGATTCCGACTAAATTTCTGTCTGCAGTCCCCCAGTCATAGGACCCAATTTCTGAAAGTTGTCATAAGTTTGAAAATTTTTAGTGTATTTTCACATAGAAATCATGTTATATGATGTACGGTACATTTTACTAGTCAAGCTACAGTAGCTTCAAGCCAGAATAAACAAACTGGTTTGCTGTCCCCACCCAGACTTGAATGAATCAGTACTACTTTACCCTCAAAACATGTTACTTCTCTAAACTTTTTCATTTAAAAATAAAGATAATTATTTTACAGAGTTAAATATACTATCTAGCATATCTATAGGAAAACCTACCTGGTTAGTGTTTAGTATTAGTCCCATCTCTTAACTGCCTCTCTTGCTTCCTCCATTAATGTTAGTATATACTCTAACTACTCTTTGTTTATACTGCTTCACCATTTAATAATAAAACTATTTTCCTTGAGTAATGAAGGTAGTTGATCACCTATACATTGTTTTCCTTTCTCTGATCAATAGAAATTATATAATTTGGTAAATACCTACTTATTAAGAAAAATAATAGTATTTTGTTTATATTATTGATAAACACATTCTCACCAGTGATACTATTCTAAAGTAAATTTAGCACTAGTTCTAGTGAAATATTTAAAATGTATTATTGGAGTGCTCATCCATGTACAAGGCATTATACTAGACACATTAGCTGAAGATATTTGTTCTTACAGGAATGCAGAACAGATGAAAGCCTTTTGGAAACTGTCTGGTATTTCAGAAAAATCAGAAAATGGAGGTAAGTGTGTGCATGGTTTTTTTGTTTATAATGTAATGGCACTGAAAATGGATCTTTTAGGCATGTTTATGGGAAATTTTCTCCTGGAATTTCATGCCTTCAGTTCTAGAACTGACCACTAGGTGGAAGTTAATACCGTAAAGAAGAGTGGACCAACTGAGATGCAGAGAACACATTTTTTTCTTCTAGATTGAATGTGAGAAAATGTTTCTCTGTGAGAAAATGTTTTGCTATAACTTTATAAATATTAATGTAAATGTTCCTTATGTTCATGTGCTAACATTAAGAGAAGATACCTATTAATTTATAGACGTCTGGGAAACCTGATAATTGAAACTGATAACTAATTAATTAACATGCTCTTTAGTTCATTCTGTTAATAGGGTCTGCCTGGCCTCCCGGAAATAGTACAGAAGCTTTCAGGCTTTAAAAACTCCCCTTGCCTATCTTGCTTACTCTTTCGCAAGAGAACCTTTCCTTGGTCATTTACCCTTATTAAAACTATTAACAGCCTTTAATTCTGTGATCATTATTTCAAGGAGAAGCAAGTTAATTGCCTCCTCCCACCATGTCTGCATTTGTTTGTGTTCACAATGCAAAGGAGAAGTCTCTACTAGTTAATTGATCACTCCTAGTATATCCTCTTGGAGAAGGCAATGGCAGCCCACTCCAGTAGTCTTGCCTGGAAAATCCCATGGACGGAGGAGCCTGGTAGGCTGGAGTCCATGAGGTCGCTAAGAGTTGGACACGACTGAGCGACTTCACTTTCACTTTTCACTTTCATGCATTGGAGAAGGAAATGGCAACCCACTCCAGTGTTCTTGCCTGGAGAATCCCAGGGACGGGGGAGCCTGGTGGGCTGCTGTCTATGAGGTCGCACAGAGTCGGACACGACTGAGGCGACTTAGCAGCAGCAGCAGTATATCCTCTAACTCAATTTAGAATATAATTCCCAGGACAGTCTTTAACATTTTAATTGCAGTTTCTCTTAATCAAAGGAGACTTCTCCTACCTCTTTTGAATGCCTAATTGAATCTCCAATAACTTTTCCTGTTAAACGTAGGTTTTTTTGGCTTTTCAAGTTTTACTCACTTTTCCTTTTGAACATTTTAAGCATCATGTGATTAAAATGTAAAATATATCATCAGTAGTTTTCTTAAAGGTATTTCTGCATAGAAGACCAGGTACATACCTGTATTGTTCACCTCCTGTGCTGAACTAGGCTTTTACTACTAGAGAACCACACATTGGATGAAATAACCCAGCTAATCTCTGGTGCCTTTGTTCATATTTGGTCCTTAAATGTTGCCTATGTTCAAGTGGCAAATGTACTGATTTTTACTCTAGCTGTATGGCTAGGAGATAAAACTGAAATTCCTAGTTGACTGGAAGTACAACCAGTTAGCAAGGAAGAAAGGGTATATTTTCCCCATATTTAATGAGACAATATTATTGTAGATATTTGCCAAGAAGAGAATTTGTTCTCTGAAAAACAGGATACAAATTTTCTAACTGGGTATTGTAATTATAGTTTCCCTCTGCTGTTCAGGTATCAGAGTGACTATGTGAGGAAATGGAAACATCTTACAAATGTGGTTCTGATTTGGTTAGTCAACCTTTAAAAAGAGATCCCCACATTAGAATACTATAAAGTAGAAATCTGTTTCTATTTTGGCTTTATGCTCCAGAGAGGAGCAGGAAATACTTCTGAAGTTTAAGGGTTGCCCTGGTGACTGCTCTTGGCCTGTGGTTGCACTGTCACAGAACTGAGTTGCGTTATCACAAACTAAAAGTTTAAGGAGGACTTGGACACGGGCTAAGAGTTAGACAGCAATTCATTTTCCCAACTGGTCTGTGTGCCACCAGGTGCAGTAGTATAGGATGTGTCTTTGTTATATTTTCTTTCAGATTTCTCTCTCTGGTGTTCCGTTTCTGTACGGGGAATCGCAGAATGTCACTGTTTCTACCCAGCGATTCTGTCTACTTTCCTCAAAACCAGAAGCCTGGGAACCCTCCCTCCTAGGCTCCTCCTCCTGTTTACCGTTCGATTTTAACTCCTGACTGTTTTCCAAATTCATTCTCCTCTTTCCTTCCCCTCAATGTAGTTCAAATACACTTTTCCTGTCACCTAGAGTCCTAGACCATTTTATTGACTTTTGGGTGGTGTCCCTACTTGCATCTTGTAGCTTGCTGCCCTTCTAAGATTCTTACCTGAAATGTTTTCTCTTCGTTGTCTTTGGCGGCTCCCCGTGGTTATTTCTTATCGTGGTCTGTAAAGATACATAGAGCTTTTCCTAGCTCCCAGTCTAATATCATCTTCTGCCCCTTTGCTCCCCTACGTCTGTTCTCCGGATCTTCTGGTAGATGTAGTTACCTTCAATGCATCGTGCTGTCAGCTCTCCCATCTCTGCACCTGTAGTTACCTTTTCCTGAAATACACACCATCATCCCCACAGCATTTTATATGCTTTGTGTCCATAGCCTTTGATAGTTTTTTTTGCAGCATTTATAATATTCATAATTATATACTATTTCTGCCAGACTGAGGAATGTGGAATAAATGGTTACATTGAAAAGAAAGCCCCTCAGACATATTTGGCATGATTTTAAAAAGAAAGGTGAATACAGAGGTAATTACCGATACAGCTTTTCCCAATCTTAGCTATCTTAGCTTCTGAACCTCTCCCACCCCATGGTACGCAGCAGTCATTTCCCTTTGGCTTTCATTCCCATTCATCGCTTCCAGGGCTTACTTCCTTCCTGCCCTCAGCCTTACTTATCTTTTGACTCACTTCGACACACACAGAGCGTAGGAACATCAATAGTAAATCCCTCTGAAGACTGTTATTAAGTCAAAGAGAAGCATGGACTAAGATTACTTAATGAAAATTCAGATTCACTGACTAAAATCTGATTTGAAAACAGGACAATGATTCATTTACACGGGTTTAAAGAACTTGCGATAGGACTGACTTTGTAGCTTTTACTTACTCATTTGCCTTTTTTGGTGTGAAATATAGTATCCTGTATAAGTTCTTTGTTCTTTTCCTGTAGGTTCTGGGTCCCTCAGAGCAAAATTTGATCTCTCAGAAGGACCCAGTAAACCCACGACACTCGCAGTGCAGTTCCTCAGCGAGGGAAGTACCCTTTCAGGAGTGGATACTGAGCTTGTGGGCACTGGCTACAGGCTTTCCTTAGTAAAGAAGCGGTTTGCCACTGGTAAGTTGGGAGATTTTAAGCTTTTTCATGTACATGGGAAACATTTATATTCTACCAGTTACTAAATGACTTTCAAGTAGTTTATAGTCTAAAGGCATGGAAGTGTTTCCTTTGACCTTTGGTACAAAGTGCCAGATAGAGACACGCCTGGGAGAGAGAGTACTCATGGTCAGTATAGCTGAACACCTGTGATCTGGTTCTAATGTACTGTAAACAGCAGATGGGGACTGGGGTTTGTATCTGTAACCACAGTGAAAATGTCCTCCTTTGAGTTCATTTGAAATTATAATTGCAAAGGTCTACTTGGTGTTTTCCAGGACGATACCTGGCGGATTGTTGATGGGCCTGGGAAAGTGGTTGCCTCAAGGGAGCAGTACACACCTGCCGTTCTGCATTATTTTTCTTTCCAAACACTATTCTGACTTGTATTATATCTTTAAGAGCTGACTACAAACATTAAATTGCACTTTTGAAGTGAGTCACCGAAAGAAATAGCACTGAAATGATTTTCAACGCTGTAAATGATCAACTGCAATATTCAGGAAAGCACATTTATTCAGCTTCTCAGTAAAATGAAGTTTTTATAGGCTGGAAATTTTAAGTTATCTTCAGTGTCTATGTTGAAAAAGGGGCTTATAGTGTAATATAAGGCCTGAAATTTCAGGAGAGCAAGCACAAAATAATTTAGCTTTCTATAAGTTTTTAGTCAGAGATAGCTTTTAAACTTTTAAGTTTGATATTGAATGGATACAAACAGAACATGAATTCTAAGTTTGGGATAATGTTGATAACACTCAATCAAATTGAGTTATGTGCCATAAAGTAATCAGACCAGAGTCCAAGGTGTATGCAAAATTTATAATTTGATTCTCATATAAACATATTAATAAAGTGTAAATGGTGTTTTATATGAGTTTTTTAATCCTCAAGTGCAATGTGTTTTAAAATAAGCTTGCAAATGACAGCAGAGAAATTTGCTTCTGCAGTTAACTTTATAGAAGTTGTGATTGTTTTGATGAATTAATGCTGTAGATTTAATTTATTTTTATATGGATTGCATAATGTGTGCCTTTAAAACAATAACAAAACCCAGAAATGTGCCTATCCAGTTTGTGTTCATTCATGTGCCTCACTTTTTTCCTCACAGTCCAGATTTTGTATTCAGAACCTTAGTCAAGAATTTTTACAAGATAATTGCGATTTTTATAAAACTCTTTGGTTGCAATTGCAATGGGAATTCAGAATAACTAGAGGACAATTTATACTTAAGAACCCTGGCTCCCTTCTTTAGTGTTACACTGTAGCCACTAGAGAAATATAACTAATGGCATATGTTTACAGGGAAAAAGATTACCTTCAAATGTTCCATCTTAACCTTATCAAAAAATTCTGCAAAACCGTAATGGTAAATTGGTAACTGGCATTTTAACTCTCAATTTAACATTTCCCCTCACTCTTATTATTGGAAATTTATATATTTATTTACTGAATGTGATGTGAGCATGAGTTTGTAGTAGTTTGTGAGGAACATGCTTTAGAAAAGATCAGTTTTGGCATTTCTCAACACTTGGAAAAATTAGCAGTTTTTATGTTCTTTTTCTTATCTAATCACCACCTACTAAAAATGAGGAAACTATTTGAAATGATGGATTGGGTTAAGCATTTCTTAAAATAAACTACTAATATTAAATAGTAAAAAACCTAACTTTATAATAAATCCTGATTAATTGAAGGAAGTAAATATTTTGGACAGTTTCATAATTTACAAATGGGAATTTTATTTATAAGGATAAGTACCAGTGTCCTGCATTTTGCATAGAAGTAATAAATTGTGTTATATCTAGTAAATTTATATAGAATCACTAATTGTTCTCCTAAGCTCTACAGAAAGGAAAATCCCTCCCTCTATACATTTATGTAACATCTTGCTATATTAAATACAGCAGAAAATCTACTCATTAGCAATATATATATATAACACAATATGTGCTTTTTTAATATATTCAGTGTTAGCCCCATTCTAAATTTAGATTTGACTAAAGTAATACATAAGACAATTTGCTAAAATTTTCGTCTTTACTAGATACTGGACAGAATTAGAATTTCTAACATATTGTATCCTTTTAAATGCCAATTACAGTCCCTTACTGGAATCTTAACTAATTGCTTTGCAGTCAAACTGGTTTTATTGGGCAGTTAATATTTTATTATTGGATAGACACCATTATATTCACCAGGTTTGTTTTTAATCAAGTATTACCTTAAAATGTACAAACTAATGAAATGGTTATACTTCTGCACTTTCTTAATTACCAGTCTTCATACCAAGTGTTGGTACATAAATTTGTATCGGGTGCAGGTTACAATTTTGAAGCCATATGAGTTTATATTGATTTTTTCATTTAAGAATCCACTAATGGTGTAAAAAAAGACCAATAGATTTTCAATGGGAGATGTATTTTAGCAAGCTGGTTCTTGCTTATGTATAGTGATAAACTTTGTAGCTGCCTCTTTAACCAAGAATTTGTAAACACAGAACTCTTAACAAATGTGAGTTTTTAAGAATTGTTATTTACTACTTTGAGTTGTAATTACAACAATGCAAATCTTACAATATTTTGTAAATATTTTTGATTTTTCATAAAAATGTAAATTTTACATAAAAGTTGTACCCTTAATAAACATGTAATATATAATTTATCAGTTGGTTTGTGTGTTGTACTTTTGTTGATAGTAATAATAGCTATGTCATGGACATTAGGACAAGGCAAGCTTGGTAAGTAATGAATAATTGGTTTTGAACTTTGTATCACCATTTAGACAGGCATAGAGATTGGTCTGTTACTGAGTTTTAATTGGTTTATAGGAAAACTTCATTTAGCATATAACCCAAAAACGTAGAAGTTGTTTAACAAGGGATTATTTTTGTTTCTAAATATACTTACATTGATGTTAAGCTTTCACAAATACTTTCGCCATGACCAGGTTTTTAGGAACACAGTGTCACAGTTTCAAAATTATACTCTTCCAAGGAATATCAGGCTTTCAGAAACCAGTGGATTTAGAAAGGAGTTTAAAAAAAAAAAAGAAAAAGATTTCCTCATAAATACTGAAAATTTTGCTGAATCTGTGTCATAAAAAGGACAGGTTGTGTCAGGTTGGGGAACCTGTGTAACAAACAGGTAGCACTCTTACCATTCATGTCATAGACTTCACTTATTTCTTCATTAGTCTCCTTTTTCCCCTTCCCCTGCTCCCACCTGTTATAGTGAATGATGCTAGCTGCTATAATAAGTAAGGTCTCAGGAACTTAACACTGTAAAATAGTATTGCTCACATCACAGTTCTAAGGAGGTTGGAGGAAGAGCTCTGCTCCTCACAGTAATTCAGGGCAGGCTCCCTCTGTTTTTGTACCTCTGCTCAAAGTCTTCTCCATTTGGCCAGTGGATGGGGAAAGAGAGAACATGGGTATTTGTGGGCCAGGCCCAGAATTGGCATTATTTCTGTTCACATTCATTTAGCAACAACTTGATCTGTGCTCTCAACTAACTACAAGGAAAGATGGGAAATATATAGTGTGGCCATGTGCCTAGGAGGAAAAGAAAACATGTTTTGATAACACGGTAATCCTCTGACATGTATCCTACCCTTTTCTCTATTTAGTTAACTTACTTTATTCCTTTCTCCTAAATGTATTTAATGGTGTCTGTGGCTTTCACTACGAAGGGTCTGTTCCATCATCTCTTGCTATATACACATATTTTACCCCTATTTTAAATTATATCTGATTATTTCCATATTTCTAATTATGATATTTATGATTATTTATAACTCAGAAACCAATGCTTTAGTATGCAGCATTTCATCTGTCAGTAATTTTTTAACTGCAAGTAACACAAAATAAAACTAAAAATGTTCTAAACAAAGTGTTTTTCACATAACAAAGTCTGTGAGTTTGTCTGTTGCTGTTGTTGGACAGAACAAGTGATTCTCTTGACGTTTTTCTATGGTTGCAATATGGCTGCCACAGCTTCAGATCCCATGTTTACACCCAGAGGTAGGAGAGGGGCAGTTTCAGGCATGTCTGTCCTTCTTGTCAGGAGGGTTAAAGCTTTTCCAGCACATTTCTGCTTACTTCCTACTGGCCAGAGTTGTGTAAGGGGCAGAATTGTTTAAAGTAACCTTTATTTTTTTATTTTTTTTAAAGTGGCCTTTATTTTTAAATGATAAAGGAGAAGGGGCTGGGAATGGCTTGAAGATGAGCTGGCCAGCAGATCAACCACAGAATTTCTGACTAGTGGCACTCACTAGTAGTAAAGAACCTGCCTGCCAATGCAGAAGACAGAAGAGACACAAGTTCAGTCCCTGGTTCGGGAAGATCCCCTGGAGGAGGACACGGCAACCCACTCCAGAATTCTTGCCTGGAGAGTCCCATGGACAGAGGAGCCTGGAGGGCTACAGTCCACGGGGTCGAAGAGTTGGACACGACTGAAGTGACATCACACCAGTGCACGTGAGCATGTTTCCTTACAGCATATTTCCCATTAAATCTCTGCACTTAGCCCAATCAACTTACTTGACAATTTTAACTCAGCAAGGAGCAGGGTGAACTTGAAAGTGCTCTAAATCTTTTTTTATCTTCAGAAGAGTGAATCAGTATAATTTCCCTAAAGAGCAGTTTCCCAAAACCTTTAAAAACCTTATTTATCATTTAAACTAGTAATTCATCACTGTTGGGAATTTGTCCTAAGAAAATGAGACAAGTAAGCAAAGATAAGTTTATAATATGAAAAGCTTGGAAGGATTGGTTAAGTGAGTTGATAACTCCCATTTAGTGAAATACTATATAGGTATTTAAAATAATCATGACCAAGGTTCTACTGAATAGCACAGCAAATACCTATAATAAACCATAATGGAAAAAAATATAAAAAAGTATGTGTATATATGTATAACTGAATCATTTTGCCATACACCAGAAACACATTGTAAATCAACTTCAGTAAATTAAAACAATCATGAAGGTCTATAGTCATTGATAATGAAAAGGTCAGTTTTTATTCCGATCCCAAAGAAGGGGGATGCCAAAGAGTGTTCAAACTACTGCACAATTAGACTCATTTCACATGACAGCAAGGTAACGCTCAAAATCCTTCAAACTACGCTTCCAATAGGACATGAACTGAGAACTTCCAAATTACAAGCTGGATTTAGAAAAGGCGAGGAGTCAAGATGGCAAAATAGGACATGCACTCATCTCCTTAAAGAACACCAAAGTCACAGCTAGCTGATGAACAACCATCGACAGGAGGATACTGGAACCTACCAAAAAAAGAATCCCCACATCCAAAGACAAGACGCCACAGCAAGACTGTAGGAGGGGCACAACCACAATCAAATCGCATGCCTGCCAGGTGGGTGAGCCACAAACTGAAGAAAAATAATACCAAAGAAGTTCTGCCACTGTTGGGAAGGTTCTGAGCCCCACTTCAGGCTTCCCAGCTTGAGGATCTGACAGACTACAAATCCCCAGGGAATCTGACCTTGAAGGCCAGTGGGACTTGATTACAAGACTTCCACAGGACTGGAGAAAACAGAGACTCCAGTCTCGGAGGCCACAAACAAAACCTTGCCTGCACCAAGACTCAGAGGAAAGGAGCAGTGACCCCACAGGAGACTGAACCAAAACTACCTGCTAGTGGTGGAGGGCCTCCTTGGAGGCGTGGGTTGGCAGGGGCTCATCACAGGGATGGGAACGTACCCCTTGGCGTAAACCCTCTTGGAGGTTGCCATTAACCTGGCCATAGAGCCCACCATAGAACCCTTAGACCTGAGGGCTGGGTCACCTCAGGCCAAGAAACTACCACGGAGGGAGTGCAACCCCATCCATCAGCAGATAACTGAACTGAAGGACTTCACTGAGCAAGGCCCTGCCCAGCAGAGCAAGACCCAGTTTTTCCCACCACCAGTCCCTCACATCAGGAAGCTTACAAAAGCCTCCCATCCTCCTCTATCAGAGGGCAGACAGAAGCAAGAAGAACCACAGGCCCACAGTGACTTAAAAAAGCCACATTACGAAAGTTAATCAGCATGAAAAAGCAAAAAGTTATGTCCCAGATGAAGGGACAAGATAAAAACCCCAGAAAAACAACTAAATGAAGTGGAGACAGACAACCTCTCAGAAAAAGGGTTAATGATAGTGAAGAAGATTCAGGATCTCAGAAAAAGAATGGAGGCAAAGATTGAGAAGATGCAAGAAATGTTTGCCGAAGAATTAAAGAACAAACAGAGATGAATAATACACTAGAAGGAATCAATAGCAGCATAACTGAGGCAGAACAGATAAATGACCTGGAGGACTGAATGGTGGAAATCACTGCCACAAAACAGAACATGGAAAAAAGAATGAAAATCATGAAGACAGCCTAACAGACCTCTGGGACGACATTAAATGCACCAACATTCGCATTATAGGTGTCCCAGAAGGAGGAGAGAGAGAGAAAGGACCTGAGAAAATATTTGAAGAGATAATAGCTGAGAACTTCCCTAACATGGGAAAGGAAATAGTCAACCAAGTCCCAGAAGCACAGAGAGTCCCAGGCAGGATAAACCCAAGGAGGAACACACGGAGACACATCATCAAACTGGAAAAACTAAAGACCAAGATAAAACATTAAAAGCAACAAGGGAGAAACAACAAATAACATACAAGGGCACTTCCATCAGGCTATCAGCTGATTTCTTGACAAAAACTCTACAAGCCAGAAGGGAATGGCATTATATATTTAAAGGGGTGAAAGGGAAGAACCTTAGAACCAAGAAGACTTTACCCAGCAAGACTCTCCTTCAGATTTAATGGAGAAATCAAAAGCTTTCCAGACAAGCAAAAGTTAAAAAGAATTCAGCACCACCAAAGCAGCTTTACAGTAAATGCTGAAGGAACTTCTCTAGGCAGGAAACAAGGGAAGGAAAAGACTACCTACAGAAAATAAACCCCAAATAATTAAGAAAATGATGGCAGGATCATACATTATTGATCAGTTCAGTTCAGCCGCTCAGTCATGTTCAATTCTTTGTGACCCCATATATTGCAGCATGTCCCCATGGACTGCCTTCAACACATTACTGATAGGATCATAAATATCATTAATTACCTTAAATGGATTAAATGCACCAACCAAATGACATAGACTGAGCAGACGAAAACATATGCATGTATGCACTTTCACTTACTACATCACTCTGTTTGATCTCCCCAAATTGTATGTAACTGTTTTATACTGTTAGGTTAATCATGTTTTCATTATGGCTTGCAGTTGTAATTATCTTTTTTTTTTTTTGGTCTGGCTGTTGATTGTGAAAACTGGTAAACATCTTTTACTATTGTGGTTATGTGACCATTACTCACTTAATACCATTGTATCATGATTGGTCAACAGAAAAATAATAGAATTCTGTATCACCAAAACTACCACTTAATAGAAAAACCTGTAATTACTTTTTAAAATCCAGATACATATCAGAATTATCTTGGAATTTTTTGAAACATACAAAATGCACAGGTATTGCTTTTTTTTTCGCCAGAGTTCCAGATGTTTCTAATGAGCAGTCATGTCTAAAAACAACTGGACTATATGAAGATCTTTTATCTAGTTTGTTTCACTTTTTCTCTATTTCATATTCATTGTTCCCATTTAAGTTTACATTTTCCAATTTCTCCATCTTTTTTTTTTTGGGATGTTCTTCCTTAAACCTTTAAGTAGTAGAAAAAAGCTTATATATATATGTAATATGTATAGTATATATAGTTTAGAAAACCTATGAATTTTTCCAAACTAAAAAATTAGTGACATTTTGATTCCACTTATTTGACTTACTATGAATATAATGCTAGATTCCTAATTTTTAAAAATATATATGCAACAAATCTTCCTGTATAGCACAGGGAACTACAGTCAGTATCTTCTAATAACCTATCAATTCAGTTCAGCTCAGTCATGTCCGACTCTGCAACCCCATGGACTACAGCACACCAGGCTTTCCTGTCCATCACCAACTCCAGGAGCTTACTCAAACTCAGGTCCATCGAGTTGGGATGCCATCCATCTCATACTCAATCATAATAAACTATAAAGGAAAATAATTTCAAAAATATATGTGCGTATGTGTAACTCAATCACAAAAGAATTCTATTTTTTGAAATTTAAAGATGTTTCTCTTTTTGCCAGTTTTTCAAAATGTCCTATAGAAATCTAATAAGAACACATGAGATACAACATTCTAAATATATTTATGTAGGATATAAGATTAAATATAAATCTATTATATTTAAATTATTAATGACATCATTCAAGGTGCTCCTGTTCTTATTTTTTCTGCACTTGATAAAATATTCTCAGAGAAATGTTAATATGTCTCACTATGATTATATATTTTTCTTTTCCCTTATATTTCTTCTCATTTTTGCTTTATGTATCTTTGTTTCTTTGTTGTTAAGTGTCTAATGGTTTATAATGTCTATCTTCTTTGTGAATTGTACCTTTTATCATTAAATATATTCATTAAAATAAACTAATTTTTAAAAAAAAAGATGAGAGAATTTGAGGATACATACCAGTGGAAGGAGGAAGATAAGGTACTGGCAGTCAATTGCCACAGTAGTCCATAAAGAAAGTAGGGTGGGACAGTTGTTTTCTCAAAGGAAAATTTAACCTCTAAAAGCTAAGATGAGGTTTCAGTATGAAAGAAAATACTCTGTAGAGATGGATGCTGCTTATATTTAAATAAAAAAGAAAATATTTGAAAAAAAAAAGAAAAGGAGAGGAACCAGAGATCAAATTGCCAAAATCTGTTAAATCATAGACAAAGCAAGGGAATTCCAGAAAAACATCTGTTTCATGGACTCCACTAAAGGCTTTGTGGATCACAACAAACTGTGGAAAATTTTTAAAGAGATGGGAATACCAGACCACCTGACCTGCCTCCTGAGAAATCCTCATGAAGGTCAAGAAGTAATTGTTAGAACCGGACATGGAACAACGGTTCCAGATTGGGAAAGGAGTACATCAAGGCTGTATATTGTCATCCTGCTTATTTAACTTAGATGCAGAGTACATCATGTGAAATGCCAGGCTGGATGAATCACAAGCTGGAATCAAGATTGCCAGGAGAAATAGCGATAACCTCAGATATGCAGATGACACCACCCTTACGGCAGAAAGCAAAGAGGAACTAAAGAGCCTCTTGATGAAGGTGAAAGAGGAGAGTGAAAAAGCTAGCTTAAAACTCAACATTCAAAAAACTCGTCCCATCACTTCACGGCAAATAGATGGGGAAACAATGGAAACAGTGACAGACTTTTATTTTCTTGGGCTCCAAAATCACTGCAGATGGTGACTGCAGCCATGAAATTAAAAGACACTTGCTCCTTGGAAGAAAAGCTATGACAAACCTAGACAGCATATTAGAAAGCAGAGACATTACTTTGCCAACGAAGGTCCATCTAGTCAAAGCTATGGTTTTTCCAGTAGTCATGTATGGATGTGAGAGTTGGACCATAAGGAAAGCTGAACACCAAAGAATTCATGCTTTTGAACTGTGGTATTGGAGAAGCCTCTTGAGAGTCCCTTGGACTGCAAGGAAATCAAACCAGTCCATCCTAAAGGAAATCAGTCCTGGGTGTTCATGGGAAGGACTGATGTTGAAGCTGAAACTCCAATATTTTGGCCACTTGATGAGAAGAACTGACTCAGTGGAGACCCTAATGCTGGGAAAGATTGAGGGCAAAAGGAAAAGGGGAAGGTAGAGAATGAGATGTTTAAGTAGCATCATCAACTCAATGTACATGAGTTCAAGCAAACCCTGGGAGATAGTGAAGAACAGATAATCCTGGAGTGCTGCAGTCCATGGGGTTGCAAAGAGCTAGACACAACTGAGCGACTGAACAACAGCAATAACATGGAATATTGCCATGACATTATTAGATGGTAAAGGTAATTATTTTTTGTTTTAAAATGCATATACCTAAAGCAAAAAAAAAAAAAAAAAAAAATAAAAAAATAAAATAAAAAAATAAAAAAAAAAAAAACCTTTGTAAAATTATGTACCAAGTTGTATTATAATTTCTGGGTGATGGGATATTTTATTTTCCATAGAATGTTTAATGTCCAAATTGCACTTTTAAAAATAATGAGTAGGTATTACATTTACAACTAAAACTTTTTATTTTGAAAAACAGCTTTAGAAATAGAATACAAGCTGATATAAACAATTTACAGGATCTCTTTACATGATGGTCTTCCTATTTTGATCATTGCTTTAACCTTCCACTTGATTCTGTCATTCTGCAAAATAACTACTTTGTTTTGTATTGCTTATTAATGTATGGGAGTAGATTTCCGGCCCACTTGCTCCCCCCACCACACACACACTTTTTTTTTGTTTCAAAGCAAAATGCCCCGATTTATTTTGCCTAAGTGAATACAGGATCAATTCTTTTTTCTGCCCAAATCAACCTCTTTTAAAAAGATATGATCAAGAGAAGGGACAGAAGAAATATATAAGTATGATGTGGTTCAGGCTATCTTTATTTTTTTTTTAACATAACAGAATATTTAATTACATCAGTTTCCTATCAACACACAAGTCAGTTAATGATGTTGACACTGGCCATTTCCATGCATTGGCAGGAAGCTCTTCCACTAAAGGCTCCCATGGTTTCCACTGAATCATTTTTCTGTCTTAGGGTAGCTTTTGGCAAAATTAAGAGCCTTTTAAATTTCAGAAACTTGATGTTATCACCTCAATACCATTCCAATAATTTAGGTGGTTGGGCTTCCCTGATAGCTCAGTTGGTAAAGAATCCACCCGCAATGTAGGAGACCTGGGTTCAATACCTGGGTTGGGAAGATCCCCTGGAGAAGGAAAAGGCTACCCACTCCAGTAACCTGGCCTAGAGAATTTCAGGGACTGTATAGTCCATGGGGTCGCAAAGAGTCAGACACGACTGAGGGACTTTCACTTTCACAGGTGGCATATTAGCTCTATTATTTTCCATCCTAATTCTAGCAATTATCTCAATAGTTCATATATCAAAGCATAACATTCTGACCCCTCAACCAGTGCTCATTCTGACTTCTAGTAGCAGACCTACCAACGTAAAAGAGTTGGAGGATAACCAGTTAAACACCCATTTATCATCACTAGACAACTAGCATCAATCCTTTATTTTCTTATTCTCTACTTAGGCTACTTACAATCTTAATTGAAAGTAACCTAAAATGAAGAATCTCTGTAGTTCATTTATCATTCCAGTCTTGTAACCCAGAAAAGGAGAAAAACCTCCCCACAACATCAAGGAAGAAGGTCCAACTCCACCGTCAGCACCCAAAGCTGGAATTCTACCTAAACTACTCTCTGAAAGGTGCACATCAACAGTAAACTTACTATCAGGCGCTATGTCAGCATTAAGAAATTCTAGGGATCACATTGCTGTGCACTTCAGATAATAAATGACCTACCCTATTACAGTGCATTAGTACATCCATACTTGATTGTACATGATACAGTCTATGTATAATTATACATTGTTTACTCCATGCATGAGTACAAACTATGAATATAACTACACAGAACAAAATACTCACTGTACAAATTCCATTAAGTCAACTCTAGTCACCATACTTATCACAACCAACAACCTTCCTTAATCCCAAGCTTTGAGAAGTCTGCAACTCATTCACAAACATGCCCCTCTTCTTGCTTTGGCCCCATCTTAATACGTGGAGGTTTCTAGAAGTGAACTGTATCTGCCATCTGATTCTTTCTTCAGGACCATCTCACCTAAAATCTCCCAACCTTTCCTCTTAAATAAGACATCTTGGACTAATGACTAATCAGCCCATGTGCACACATAACTATGGTGTCATACTTTTGATATTTTTAAATGTGAGGGCAGCTATGGCCATCTGAGTCCTTGACACAGTCAGGCAACATATAGCCGAGCCTATATTGAATATTATTTTTCAATATCAAGAGCCATAGATATTAGTCAATGCTTAAAATACATAAGAAAATGAATACATGCATACATTCATGCTCCAAATAAAAATTAGCTAATTCCCCTTAGCTCCTGTACACCTCACAATATATATTTATTACTAATCTTGCCAAGTTTCCAGTAAGTACATAAAAGCTTACTTTCTATAAGAAATATCTAAATTACAAATTAAACTAAGACATACTTTAGCCAAGATTTTTAACAAAATGAAATTTTCAAGCACCAAAAACTCTAAATTTAAACCTACTCACCTGGACTCCCCCCTTGGTACAGAGGATAAGAATCCACCTGTCAACGCAGGGGACACGGGTTCCGTCCCTGGTCTGGAAAGATGCTGCATGCCGTGAGCACCTAAAGCCTGTGCACCACAACTACTGAAGCCTGTGCCCTTGGAGTCTGTGCTCTGCCACCAGAAAAGGCACTGCAATGAGAAGCCCGAACATCACAACTAGGGAGCGTCCTCGCACAGCAACAGAAACCCAGCACAACAACAAAAACCCACAGGCTAGAAAAACGCACTCCCTTCACAGGAACCTAAAGTACTTCCACTAACACTAGCATGCTACTTAAATCCACAAAATTTTGATGGACAGGGATCTCCATGAACCTAGTTTGTTACTCTAACAATAAATAAAGCAAGGCACTAAAAATACCTAGATGAGATTACTAACTCCATAAACACATAGGTTTGGCCCCAGCCTTTTCTACTAATTCTTAATAAAATTACACATGCAAGTATTCTCCATCCAAGTAAGAATGACCTTTGGATCACCAACAATTAAAAGCAGTAGGTATGAGGCACATTACCAAATAGCTCATGACACCTCTGTGGAGCCCTGCAGCAAAGTCACAGGCTGTACCAAAGCTACAGATGCAGAGCCCTGCATCAAGGTCATCTCTGGAACTGATGGAGCCTCATACCAACCGTTGCCATAAGCCCCACTAATCTAAACTGGCCAGCTCCCTAACCCCATATTAGGTAAAAATACCCAACCTAACCAATCACCTAATGCCATCCTTCCAGCGGAATTTTCTTTTGTCTTGAGGCTATAAAAATTGGGTACTAGCCCACAAAAGCATGAGCGCTCCCTTGAGCTGCCCCCAATGTTCTAACAGCATCCCCTGCTCTAGTAAACTCTTTTCTGAAACACTCTGTGTCTGGAAATTCTTTTACAACCCCTGCTCAGACCATGACATTTGGTGACCCATATGGGGCTTCTCTGGTGGCACAGAGGTAAAGAATCTGCCTGCAGTGCAGAAGACAGGAGTTTGATCCCTGGGTTGGGAAAATCCCCTGGAGAAGGAAATGGCAACCCACTCCAGTATTCTTGCCTGGGAAATCCCATAGACAGAGGAGCCTGGCGGGCTACAGTCAATGGGGTCACAGACAGTCAGACACGACTGAGTGACTAAACAACAGCAAGAGTTGTGAAATTTCGTGCCAGCCATCAAGGTCATATGAATAACTCAAATTAATAAAATTTTCAGTGTAAAGTATGTTAAAGATATAATAAACTTAAACTTTACTTAGGCTGAAAAGGTTGCAGTTAAAATGACTAATATTCCTGACTACACAATAAGACTCAAACTGGGATCCAATATTCCATTATGCTTAGCCCTAAGTGCAATAATTAATACAAAACTATATGCCAGAGTACTACTTACAATAGCCTAAAATTCAAAGGACTTGGTATTAATTCATCTCTCTCCTAAAAGATGATGCTGTGAAAGTGCTGCACTCAATATGCCAGCAAATTTGGAAAACTCAGCAGTGGCCACACGACTGGAAAAGGTCAGTTTTCATTCCAATCCCAAAGAAAGGCAATCCCAAAGAATGCTCAAACTACCTCACAATTGCACTCATCTCACACAACTAGTAAAGTAATGCTCAAAATTCTCCAAGTCAGGCTTCAACAGTATGTGAACTGTGAACTTCCAGATGTTCAAGCTGGATTTAGAAAAGGCAGAAGAACCAGAGATCAAATTGCCAACAACCATTGGATCATCAAAAAACCAAGAGAGTTCCAGAAAAATATCTACATCTGCTTTATTGACTATGCCAAAGCCTTTGATTTGTGTGGACCACAAGAAACTCTGGAAAGTTCTTAAAGAGACAGGAATACCAGACCACCTGACCTGCCTCTTGAGAAACCTGTATGCAGGTCAGGAAGCAACAGTTAGAACTGGACATGGAACAACAGACGGGTTCCAAATAGGGAAAGGAGTATGTCAAGGCTCTATACTGTTATCCTGTGTATAAGCAGAGAACATCATGTGAAATGCCAAACTGGATGAATCATAAGCTGGAATCAAGACTGCTGGGAGAAATATCAATAAACTCAGATATGCAGATAATACCACCTTTATGGCAGAAAGCGAAGAGGGACTAAATAGTCTCTTGATGAAGGTGAAAGAGGAAAGGGAAAAAGCTGGCTTAAAACTCAACATTCAGAAAACTAAGATCATGGTATCCAATCCCATCACTTCATGGCAAATAGATGGAGAAACAATGGAAACAGTGACAGACTTTATTTTCTTGGGTTCCAAAATCACTGCAAATGGCAACTGCAGCCATGAAATTAAAAGACACTTGTTCCTTGGAAGAAAAGCTATGACAAACCTAGACAGTGTATTAAAAAGCAGAGGTTATCATTTTGCCAACAAATGTCTTATTTAGTCAAAGCTATGGTTTTTCTAGCAGTCATATACAGATGACTCTCAAGTCCAACTCTCAACTTAGACCATAAAGAAGGCTGAGCACCGAAGAATTAATGCTTTCAAACTGGTGCTGTGAGACAAGTGCTCAGGGCTGGTGCACTGGGATGGGGAGGGAGGCGGGAGGGGGGATCGGGATGGGAACCCATGTAAATCCATGGCTGACTCATGTCAATGTATGGCAAAAACCACTACAATATTGTAAAGTAATTAGCCTCCAATTAATGAAAATAAATGGAAAAAAAAAAAACAACTGTGGTGCTGGAAAAGACTCTTGAGAGTCCCTTGGACCGTAAGGAGTTCAAACCAGTCAGTCCTAAATGAAATCAGTCCTGAATATTCAATGGAAGGACTGAGCTGAAGCTCCTATACTTTGGCCACCTGAGGTGAAGAGCCAACTTATTGGAAAAGACCCTGATGCTGGGAAAGGTCAAAGGCAGGAGAAGCGGGCAACAGAGGATGAGATGGTTGGATGGCATCACTGACTCAATAGAGATGAGTTCGGACAAACTCAGATACGGTGGAGGACAGGGAAGTTGGGCGTGATGCAGTCCAAGGGGTCACAAAGAGTCGGACATGACTTAGCAACTGAACAATAACCCTTTCGACATTAATCACTACTCAAGAATACTTATGTCTAATTTTTCTGTCTTGGCTGCTGGTCATAATATGATTTCTCTCAATCCCAGCAGAAACCAACCAAGCTCCTTTCTACTTAACAAAAGGAGAATCAGAACTTGTCTCTGGCTTCAATTCTGAGCATGCAGCAGGTCCATTTGCCCTATTCTTGCTAGCAGAATATGCCAACATTACTATTATATTTTTTACAATTCTATTCATAGGAGCATTTCACAACCCCCACAAACCAAAAATATACTCAATTTTATTACCTAAATCATCTTCCTAATCATTTTTCCTACAAATTTGAGCATCCTATCCATGATTCCAACTTATACATCTATGAAAAATTTCCTACTATTAACACTAGCTCTTTTAATATGAAATGTATTATTAACCATCATTATAACAAGCATCCCACCAAACATAATGTCTGACAAAACAGTTACTTTGATGGAATAACTTATAGGAGTTTAAATCCTCTTATTTCTAATATTATAGGGATTGAACCTACTAAGAATTCAAAAATTTCTGCACCACCAATTACATCATATCCTATAGTAAGATCAGCTAAATAAGCCATCAGGCCCACACCCTGAAAATGTTGATTTATATCCTTCCCATAGTAATAAATCCCTTATTTTTATTATCATTTCACTATCATTTCAGGAACTACAGTTGTTATGATAAGCTCACACTGATTAAGAATCTGAATTGACTTTGAAATAAACATATTAACTATTATTCTAGTTTTAATTAAAAATTCAACCCATGAGCCAAAGAAGCCTCCACTAAATACTTTTTGACACAAGCCATCACATCTGTTCTTACTAATCTAATATTCTAGCCAATGAACAAGTATAAACATGTTTAATCCAACAACATCCATTATCCAAGCAGCCCTTGTCATAAAACTTGGACTTGCCCCATTCTACTGGGTACCTAATTTTATTAACATAACAGAAACTTGTATCACTATCAAGTTTCTTTTTGATAGAAATATAAAAACTTTTATTTTATATTGAGTTTCATCATTCATTAATCTAAACATGTTACTAAGTAGAGCTATGTTATCAATCATAGTAGGAGGATGAAGAAGTCTCAACCAAACCCAACTACAAAAAGTCATAGGCTGCTCATCAATTGTAACATAAATTGAATAACAGCTATTATCATTTATAATCCAGCTACAATAATCCTATACTTAAAACACTAACTACATTTATATTATTTATATATAATTCATCCACCACAATGCCATCCCTCCCCTAATTTATGAAATAAACACCCTTAATTGCTATATTTATTCTCACTATTACATTATAATTAGGAGGCCTCCTACCACTTTGAGTTTTTACCTGAATAAATGATTACTCAAGAAATAACAAAAAATATTTCACCGATATTAATAGCTATCAGAACACTATTCAATCTATATTTCCATATACAATCTATTCAATATCATCAACCACATTCCCATCAATAACATGAAAACAAAATGACAATACAAAAATTATGAATTGAATAATGTTTTTACCACCACTAATCATAGTATCAACAGTACTTCTTCCCTTTTCATCAATATTAGCACTGGACTAGGATCTAGACGAACACAGACCAAGAGTCTTCAAAGCCCTAGTTAAGTATTATTTACTTAATTCCTGAAAACAAGGATTGCAAGACTTTTATCCTACACCAACTGAATGCAAATCAAACATTTTTTTAATTTGTTTTTAATTGGAAGATAATTACAAAATTGTGATGGTTTCTGCCATATATCAATATGTCCCATCCCTTTTGAACCTTCTTCCCACCTCCTTCCCCAAGCACTTTTATTAAACTAAATTCTTACTAGATTTGGTGGGCTTTGATCCCATTAAAAAAGCAAGAGACCCTGTAGAAAAAGCAAGAGAGTCCCAGAAAAGCATCTAATTCTGCTTTATTGACTACACCAAAGCCTTTGACTGTGTGGATCATAGCAAACTGGAAAATTCTTAAAGAGATGGGAATACCAGACCACCTTGCCTGCCTCCTGAGAAATCTGTGTGAAGGTCAAGAAGCAACAATTAGAACTGGACATGGAACAACAGACTGGTTTCTAATTGGGAAAGGAGTCAGTCAAGGCTGTATATTGTCACCCTGCTTATTTAACTTACATGCAGAGTACATCATGCAAAATGCCAGGCTGGATGAAGCACAAACTGGAATCAAGATTGCTGGGAGAAATATCAATAACCTCAGATATGCAGATGACACCACCCTTATGGCAGAAAGCAAAGGGGAACTAAAGAGCCTCTTGATGAAGGTGAAAGAGGAGAGTGAAAAAGCTGGCTTAAAACTCAACATTCAGAAAACTAAGATCATGGCATCTGGTCCCAACACTTCATGGCAAATAGATGGGAAAACAATGGAAATGGTGACAGACTTTATTTTCTTGGGCTCCAAAATCACTGCAGAAGGTGACTGCAGCCATGAAATTAAAAGATGCTTGCTCCTTGGAAGAAAATCTTTGACCAACCTAGACAGCATATTAAAAAGCAGAGACATTACTTTGCCAACAAAGGTTCGTTTAGTCAAAGCTATGGTTTTTCCGTAGTCAAATATGGATGTGAGAGTTGGACCATAAAGAAAGCTGAGTGCCAAAGAACTGATGCTTTTGAACTGTGGTGTTGGAGAAGACTCTTGAGAGTCCCTTGGACTGCAAGGAGATCCAACCAGTCCATCCTAGAGGAAATCAGTCCTGAATAATCATTGGAAGGGCTGATGCTGAAGCTGAAACGCCAATCCTTTGGCCACCTGATGCAAAGAGCTGACTCAGTGGAAAAGACCCCGAAGCTGGGAAAGATTGAAGGCAGGAGGAGAAGGGGACAACAGAAGATGTAATGGTTGGATGGCATCACCAACTCGATGGACATGAGTTTGAGCAAGCTCTGGGAGTTTGTGATGGACAGGGAGGCCTGGTGTGCTGCAGTCCATGTGGTTGCAAAGAGTCAGACACGACTGAGTGACTAAACTAATGTCATTCACCACAGGGCTTGGCAAAAAGACCTCAACCTGTCTTTACATTTACAGTCTAACGCTTTCTCAGTCTTTTTTTCTATGTTCATAAACTGCTGATTATTCTCAACAAACCATAATGTCACAGACACTGAACATTTGGTTTTTGGTCTGTTCCAGAGTGGAAGTCCTGCCTTAATTCTTTTAATTGTGCCAAATCAGGCCTGGAGCTTTACTAGAAGTTGATCATATCTACAATGTAGCTGTACCACCCATGCATTTGTAGTAATTTTTCCTGCCTACACCTATTATTAATATAATTGGAGGATCCAAAAACTGAATAGTTCCACTAATAATTGGAGCACATGATGGCATTCCCCCCAAAAAAAAGTTTTTACCTTTTCCACCACCATTTCTAGAACAGGCTGACAGGCTCAAAAGTGTATCTATGTTTAACAGGCAATCTGGCCTACATGGGAGCTTCTGTTGACCTAATCATTTTTTCCCCTACATTTAGCAGGTTTATACTCAATTCTAAGTGCTATTAATTTTATCACAATTATTAGCATAAAATCTCCAGCTACATCTCTTTACCAAACACCACTGTTTGATTTGTTATAATTCTGGCCATACTATTATTGCCACTCCCAGTTCTAGCAGCCAGAATCACTTTGTTAATGACCACAGTCTATTAATTTTTCTTTAATCCTGAAGGTGGAGGTGATCCAATTTTATATCAACATTTATTCTGATTCTTTGGTCACCCAGATTTTAACATCCTTCATTTACCTGGCTTTGGGGTAATTTCATATATTATCACATATTATTCAGGGAAACAAGAACCTTTGGAGTACACAGTAATAGTCTGAAGAGTTATGTCTTCCCAGGCTTTCACATATGAGCTCAACACGTGTTCACAATAGGAGCAGATGCTCATGTGAGAATGTATTACATCAGCCACTCCAATTACTGCTGTCCCCACAGGATCTGAAGTATTTAGTTGACTAGCAACCTTCCATGGAGGTGATATTAAATAACCATCAGCCACATTATGGACCTTAAGCTTTATTTTCTTATTTTCAATAGGAGGTTTAACTGGAATTGTCCTAGCTAATTCATCCTTGGTGCTTTTCACGATACATACTACGCAGCAAGACATTTTCACTGTGTCTTAAAAACAGGAACAGTATTCACCATTTTAAGAGGCTTGATCATTGATTTTCATTATTTTCAGACTACAGACTCAACTCAACCTAAGCAAAGTTTCATTTTACAATTCAGTTTGTAAGCATTAATATAAATCTCTTTCTACAGCATTCTTGGCCTTTCAGGAATACGACATTACTCTCACTGATATAGGTGTATACACAACACGAAACATCCCCTTATCCATAGGTTCATCATTAACAGAAGTAAAACCGGTGATTTTTATAATTTGTCAAGACTTTGCATCTAAACAAGAATTTAGATGCAGTAGTGGAATTAACAAATACCTTGAACATCTGTTTCCCACCATAACGTATTTGAATAACTTACATAAATTTAAGAAGGAAGGAATCAAACCTTCTCCAACTGGTCTCAAGCCAACTTCATAATCACTATGTCTTCTCAACAAGTGAGATATTAGTAAAAACTATGTAACTTTGTCAAAGTTAAATTACAGGTTCAAACCTTTTATATCTCTATGCCATATCCACTCCAACTAGGCTTGCAAGACACAACACTGCCTTTTATAGAAGAACTTCTGTATTTTCTTGTTTATATAGTCATAAGTGCTTTCCCAATTACTTCTGTGGCTCTTTACATCATTTCATCAATACTAACCATTAAACTAACTCACACAAGTACAATAGATGTACAAGAGGTAGAAACAGTGTGAACTATTCTAGCTGCTATCATTCTAATTTTAATTGCTCTACCATGGTTACAAACTCTTTACATAATAGATGAATTAATAATCCTTCCCTAGCTGTAAAAACTATAGGTGACCAATGATAGTGAAGCTTTGAACACACAGACTATGAAGTTGTAAAGTCTGATTACTGTATAATTCCTACAATGGATCTAAAGTGAGAACTACAACCACTACAGATCAACAATGGAGCAGTCTCACCTTTGGAAACAACAGTCTGGATACTAATTTCACCCAAAGATGTTCTACACCCATGAGCTATTCCCTCGTAGGTCTAAAGACAGATGCTATTCCAGGACACCTTAAATAATGCTAACGTTTACAGGCTTGGACGACATTCAGAAATTTAGGGGTCAAGTCACAGCCTCATGGCTATTGACTTCAAATTAGTTCCACTAAAACATTTTAAAAAGGATCAGCATCAAATTATAAAATCATTAAGAAGCTAAATTGTATAAACTTTTTAAGTTAAAAACTGAGAATTTCAACCTTTCTTTAAGGATAAGACACAATTAGATACATTAACATGATTCATCACTATTATAATTATAGTACTATTTACTATATTTCTATTAAAAACCTCAAAACATTCTTATCTTTCAACTCAGAACTGAAATTAAAACATCAAACTATACCCCTTGAGGAACAAAATGAACAAGGATTTATCCACCTCTTTTACTACCCAAACAATTACAGAATTACTATTGTTGTTTCAATAGTTTCTCAAACCCCGCCAAGTAATTAGTAACTGCGTCATTTCTATCCAACGATGATGAATTCAACACACACCAAAACAAATAATGGCCATCTGAAGCAGCTCGGCTTTTGCCACGGGCAGCTCTGCCCCTGGGGAGAAAGTGCTGGGACCCTTCAGTGAGGGCTGCTCTCAGTGGGCAGCGGCTGAGAGTCGCTGCGTGCCGCTCCTCAGGGATGTCTGACTCTCTGCGACCCCAGGGACTGCAGCCCGCCAGGCTCCTCCATCCACGGGATTTCCCAGCCAAGAATACTGGAGTGGGTTGCCATTTCCTCCTCCAGGGGAGCTTCCCGACCCAGGGATCGAACCTGCGTCTCCTGCACTGCAGGCAGATTCTTCACCAGCTGAGGCATCAGGCAAGCCTCCTCGCTATATGATAAGTATTCAAGTAAAGGCAATCCCTAACACTCACATCACTTATTTATTGGCTCAAAAAACCTGCTAGGCCTTCTATCACATACATTTACACCTGCTACACAGTGCTCAATAAATCTAGGAATTGCCATCCCCTTATGAGCAGAAACTATAATTACTGGATTCCCCCACCCCCAAAAAAGGAACATTTTGTTTCCTACTACTCCGAGGGACAACCATTCCACTTATTGCTATGTTACTAATAG
The DNA here is from genome assembly GCF_910594005.1 of Cervus elaphus. NCBI lineage: Eukaryota > Metazoa > Chordata > Mammalia > Artiodactyla > Cervidae > Cervus > Cervus elaphus. The sequence goes on along the minus strand of NC_057839.1, from coordinate 11,904,762 downwards.
TCAAAACCACTAGGCTATTTATTCGGCCAACAGCCTTAGCGATATGACGAACAGGCAGCACTACTGCTGGCCACCTGTTAATTTTTTTAATTGGAGGAGCAACCTTAGCCTTATTAAGTGTTAGCCCTACTATGACTTCTATCATATTTATTATTTTGATCTTGATGTTATTTACTAGTCTTGAATTCCCAACAGCTTTAACTCAAGCTTATGTCCTTAACAATTAGGAAGCCTTTATTTGCATGGTAACAATGACACAGACTCATGCATATCATATAGGAAATCCCAGTTCCAGCAACTTCTAGGGGCCCTGCACTTATAGGAACCCTCACTTGGAAGGGTACTGGTGCTTTTCCCCCACTGAGAGAGCTGTCTTGATGGCAAAAGTTGAGTTGCTTCCTGCCACCACCCCGCTTTTCAATAGACTTGACCGCATTCCCAGCACCCGTCTTTCCCTCTCTTTCCTCGGGACTCTGTCTTCCTGGACAAGGTTTCCTTCACTGCTTCTTACTCACCTCTGGTTGCCTCCTCCTCCATTCATCTTCCTGCTTCTACGGGCTCATCCTGAAATCCGTCTTCATCAAATGGGAGATCTCTGGATTGTTCCCCTTTCATCTTGACTCTGTCATGAGCCAGCTGTGTGATCTTAGGCAAACACTGCTTTCTCTGGGTCCACCTTCTCTGTGTGTGGGAAGAAGGGGCCAGTCAGATGGGAACAGGCTAACGTTCCCAGGGAGTCCAGCCCAAGATCTGTTCCACACACCGGGCCTTCCTGGTTGTCCACGCTCAAGACTGAGCTTGAGTAAAGGCTTTGGGGCTTTACTCTTGAAGTAAAAGAGTAACTCTCTACTCTTTGCAGAAGAAAGATCTCCACCAGGGCCATCCTGCCCCTCTGCCTTGCGAGGCAGCGGCAGTCAGGACTGGGATTGCCTCCAGGGCCACTGCTCCTTTCTGCTCATTGCCCGCATGACGGGTGCCCACTGCTTCTTTCCTGAAACGAGGTCAAACTGTCCCTGGACATGACTGAGGACCAAGCCTGGACCTGCCTGGCCCACCTTTCAAAGTCTTGGACCAGCAAGGGTTCCTCTGCTGAGCGGGCTCCTGCCGCTGCTCCCATGCCAGCAAGCGTTCCTCTCTTCCACGACCTCAGGACAGAGACCAACAAGGAGAGGGATCATCTCACCCCACTTTACAGATGAGGAAACTGAGGTACAGAAAAATTAAACGAATTCCCCGGCTCCTGTTCACAGCCAGGATGAGACGTGGGTCTTCCAGGTCCCATCCACGTTCCTTTAATTGGCTCCAGAGAGAAGCAAGTTTCGCAAGTTTGGTTGATGTTCCCCAGCTGGCGTCTCACCTAAGGGTTTTCACATGGGAAAATACAATGGCTCCTAACTTGAGAATGCCAGAAAGATCTAAGCAGATCCAAGTGCAGCTGAGGAGAGGTCCCGCGGGATTAGCATCCACCAGTGAGGGTGGGGAGGTAGTGTCTGAAATGAAGTTCACCTGTTTGTATAAATGACAAAGAGATGACTCCTTCTGTAGGGCACGGTCACCCCACCACCCTCCGTGTGTGCTCCTCCTGGCTGAGCAGGAGTTTCAGCATCCCTGAGCTCCAACTCCCCCTAACCTCAAACCACGGAGAGCAGCCTCCCCGCGTCTGAGAGACGTCCTCAGGGGATGGCACCTGGAGCTGTCGTGAGGCTCCATCCCCATCTTCAAGTCCCTCCCAGGCAAGGGTGTCCCCTGCCTCCCTCAGGGACGCCTTCTTTGGCCTACTAGGTGCGCAGGAGAGAGATGAGATGACAGGCAGCTTCCTGTCAGTCTACCTGCCCCTTTCCTCCGTTCTTTCTTATGTGTCTGCCTCCCAGAGGGGTGGAGAAAGACATTCGAGGCATGTAGGTCTGGTCTTCAAAGAACTCAAGTCAGGTGGAGCTGGTGGGCGGGCAGGATTCTATACTATAGCATGGCATTTGTTATTTCACTTTATGTAGTTGCATTATGTCATTTGTAAACCAGTTTGAATCTTTGTTGACCTATGTAATATGAATAAATCAATTTAAAGAGAGAGAGAGAAAGTGTGTGTGTGTGTGTGTGTGTGTGTTTGTATGTGTGGCAGGAGTTTGATTCCTCAGCATTTCTCTGCTGGGTGTCAGCAACATCTCGTCACTGGTTTGTCTGATGCTCCATCCGTTTTCAATCTGTTTTACAAGCTATGACCTGCTAAGGCTCTGTTTATAAACTTTCAATGGTTCTCCTTTGCCTATATATATGTGCTCAGTCATGGTCGACTCTTTGTGACCGCAGGGACTATACAGTCCGCCAGACTTCTCTGTCCATGGGATTTCCCAGCAAGGATACTGAAGTGGGTGCCGTGTCCCTCTCCAGGGGCTCTTCCCCAGCCAGGGGTCAAACCCACGTCTCCTGCGTCTCCTGCACTGGCAGGCGGATTCTTCACCACTGCGCCGCCTGGGAAGCCCCTCCTCTGCCTACAGAAATCAGTGAACACATCCCATCCGGCAGGGAAGGATTTCTGACTTTTCCCAAGTAAACTTGTCTCACATTTCCCCTGACCTCGTGCAGTGCTTTAGCTTAACCTAGTCTGGCTCATTAACTCCAAAGCGCTTTTTCAACCCCTGACCTTCGTCTATCACCGTCTCTCACTCCACATGGGATGCCTGCCTCTCTCCGTCTCCTCCATCACCAACATTCAAAACCCTCCCCAGCCCAGGGGATGGCTCCTTTACAACAAATGCTGCCCTCTTCTCCCCCTTCAAAACTGTCCCTAGACAGTGACGACAATGAGAAACAGAAATGCAAATTACCCCCTGGACAAAGCCAGAGGACATGTATAACTCAAAACCACAAGACTTAATATTAATAAAGAGCTATCAGTGCAATGCACCCCACTCCAGTGCTCTTGCCTGAAAAATCCCATGGACGGAGGAGCCTGGTGGGCTGCAGTCCATGGGGTCGCTAAGAGTCGGACACGCCTGAGCGACTTCACTTTCACTTTTCACTTTCATGCTCTGGAGACGGAAATGGCAACCCACTCCAGTGTTCTTGCCCGGAGAATCCCAGGGATGGGGGAGCCTGGTGGGCTGCCGTCTATGGGGTCGCACAGAGTCGGACACGACTGAAGTGACTCAGCAGCAGCAGCAGCAGCAGCGCAATCACACCCAGAGCACGAGAATCACCGGGGTGGCCCTGCTGGCTGACGGGAGGGAAGGCCCGCTCCCCACCATCACCTCGTCACCAGGTGAAAGCAAACACATCAAGCAGGAAGGGTGCCTTTGGAATTGTAGGTGCACGTCCCAAGCAAAATCGAACACACATGGTTCCCCAAAGGCAGGAGACAACCATTCCGCGGGCATAATTAAAGAACTATTCAGCAGCGAGAACGAGCAAGTGCCTAGGCAGCAGGAGTTTTTCTGACCTGATTTGTCTCCAAGAAAATGTGGGGAAGAAGGGTCAAATATGGAATCACATGTACAAGCCGTATTTGGAGGGAAGACTCCAGCAGAGGCACTCGAGAGTTTCGATCTTGGCTGGCTTGGGGGGAGTGACGTGAAAGAATCAACTCACACAAACCCGCAGCACATGATAGGAGAATACCTGTTACAGCCTTGAACACAGGCCTGTCCTCTCTCTGCACATAACTCCTAACAATATCCTGCCCACAAAACACTGACCTTATCCAAAAACAAGTCCTGATTTTAAATGTCTATGCATTGATTGTTTTTTAAAAAGGAGAGAACAAAACAGAAGCACGACAGGTAAAACAAATGGCAGGTGAAGTACAGTCACCAGAAATAGGCTTCCATCAAATGCATTTGAGAAACATGAATAACGAGACCAGATATAAAATTATGAGTTTGAAAACTTGATGAGGCAATGACCTCTGTAAAATAGGAGTTCTGGGTAAGGCTAAGAAAGCAGGAAATGAAAGCTGAGCCATCACAACTGACAAGAGCAGTGGAGGAACGTGGAAGCCTGGCGACCAGGAACCAGTAAGAAGGAATTATTATCTATGTCAGTTCATATCTAGACTCATTCCCAGAATTCTTGATTGGCTCTGCATGGATCCAGACCTGACTGACTTGTCTTCTGTCCCCAGAGGCTTTTATCCAGTTTCCTTAGAAACACCAGATCCACTTAGCTGACTGCTGGCCTAGTTCCTCCACCATCGTTAGCTTTGACACAGGGGATCTCCTGGTTCTGTTTCATTTCCATCTCATCCCATCTCAAGTCATCTCATCCTTCATTCAGCAAATATTCATTGAGCACCTACCATTATTCCCTGGTAGCTCAGACAGTAAAGAATCCACCCACAATGCAGGAGACCTGGGTTCAATCTCTGGGTCAGGAAGATTCCCTGGAGGAGGGAATGGCTACCCACTTCTGTATTCTTGCCTGGAGAATTCCATGGACAAAGGAGCCTGGTGGGCTACAGTCCATGGGGTCACAAAGAGTCGAACACAACTGAGTGACTAATTTTCTTTCATCATGGTTCCACAGGTATGTTGCCAGGCCCTGGGAATATGGTGGGTAGCAGTTCAGACACCTCCCTGCTCTCTTGGTGCTTCAGTTCAGTTCAGTTGCTTGCTCATGTCCGACTCTTTGTGACCCCATGGACCGCAGCACGCCAGGCCTCCCTGTCCATCACCAACTCCCAGAGTTTACTCAAACTCATGTCCATTGAGTCGGTGATGCCATCCAACCATCTCATCCTCTGTCCTCCCCTTCTCCTCCTGCCTTCAATCTTTCCCAGCCTCAGGGTCTTTTCCAATGAGTCAGTTCTTCACATCAGGTGGCCAAAGTATTGGAGTTACAGCTTCAGCATCAGTCCTTCCAATGAATATTAAGGACTGATTTCCTTCAGGATGGACTGGTTGGATCTCCTTGCAGCCCAAGGGACTCTCAAGAGTCTTCTCCAACACCACAGTTCAAAAGCATCAATTCTTTGGCGCTCAGCTTTAGTCTAATAAAGCACACAGATCTTTAAAACAAAACAAATCAAATATACGTAGAATTGTATTTTGAAGAGGGCACTGGTAAAGTAAAGCTTTTTTTCTTAGGAGAAAAGCTGCTATTTAAGCAATCACGGTCTCTCAGTTTAAGAAGAAGCAGCACACCACCTCAACAGATCTTCGTGAAATAGATCACCAGCCCAGGTTGGATGCATGAGACAGGGTGCTCAGGGCTGGTGCACTGGGATGACCCTGAGGGATGGGATGGGGAGGGAGGTGGGAGGGAGGGTCAAGATGGGGAACACATGTACACCCATGGCTGATTCATGTCAATGTATGGCAAAAACCACCACAATATTGTAAAGTAATTAGCCTCCAATTAAAATTAATCAATTAATTAAAAATAATAATAATCTCCAAAGGAGCATCTCAGCTATAAACTATAAGGCCAGACGGCCCCCTCTGCTGGGAGACAGTATCCCAGGAACTCAGCGATGTCGTAGAGGCTGCTCCACCTGACTTTTTGGAGTGCAGAGCTCTGAGGGTTCTAGGGAAAGGGCGAGGACAGGGCAGGACGGCCAAGGAGACATTCCGTACCACCACCAAAGAAAGCCCTGCTGAGGCTGACAGTGAACTCATGTTTAAAACTATATAGTCCCTTGTTCTTCCCTGGCAGCTCAGCTGGTAAGGAATCCACCTGCAGTGGCAGAGACCCCAGTTCAACTCCTGAGTTGGGAAGATCCCCTGGAGAAGGGTAGGCTACCCACTCCAGGATTCTTGGGCTTCCCTTGCGGCTCAGACAGTAAAGAATCTGCTGGCAATGCGGGAAACCCGGGTCGGGAAGATCCCCTGGAGGAGGGCATGGCAACCCACTCCAGTATTCTTGCCTGGAGAATCCCCAGGGACAGAGGAGCCCGGGGGCTACAGTCCACGGGGTCACAAAGAGTCGGACACAGCTGAGTAAGCACACACAGCACAGGCCCTTGCTCATTTAAAGTTGGCGTGTAAAATGTTCATCGTAAATTTAAGTGGACAAGATTTCTACCTATGTCACGTACTAAATACATTTAAAAATAAAACACATCTCATTTTAAAAGGTGGGATACACACTCACTGTTAAATGTCTGTGATTTATTTTAAAACTCTGTGGTTAAGTGTGACATTGTGTGCTACTTAGGTTAACTCGAACAGGTCAGTTAGGATATCCAGAAGTCAGCTAAGATCAGAAAGGCCACAGGTCAGGTGGCCCCCAAGGTGCTTCTGCATCCTCATCTCAACGCACACCTGGACTTGGCTAATCAGCGTAAGGGTCCAAAGTGTGGTTTTATTGGTGAAAGTAGTGGTCTGTTAAGCAGCACAACGAAGTCAGCGATGGGCTTTTTCCCTGGGGCATTAGAGGTATGCAAGCCCTGTGAGTGGCTATGATTTTAGAGGTATCCCTTACTCTAGAGTGAGCAAGGTCGACTTGCCCATTGGGAAGGCCCCAATGGCTCAACCCTTCCCAGGTCAGCCAACAGCTGATGGACAAGGATGTCTGATGACCTGATGCGCGTTGAGCATCTGGCTCCAGAACAGGTCAGTGGCCCCTCCTGTCAGGTCAGCGTCCTCACGCTCACGGGACGGGCAGCCATATACACCGCTTTGTGCATGTTAACACGTTTAATAAGCATCTGTATGTCTAGTAGAATTTGATCTGAGATGTTTGAGATCTTTGCTTTCACATGTTAGTGGGATCGTGAGGGAGTAGCGAGCCTTCAAGTACTTCAGATATCCTTGGTAGCTACTGAAACAAGACACGGGGTGTATATGATTAACTTGGTTTAGCCTTTTAATTCATGAAATAATCATAATCTTATTAAAAATTAGCCAACTTTTATGGTGGCTCAGATGGTAATGAATCTGCCTGCAGTGCAGGAGACCCAGGTTCAATCAATGGGTCAGAAAGATCACCTAGAGAAGGGACCGGCTACCCACTCCAGTATTCTTGCCTGGAGAATTCCATGGATAGAGGAGCCTGGTGGGCTACAGTCCACGGGGTTGCAAAGAGTTGGACATGACTGAGTGACTAACACTCAAGTTATTCAATATATCAAATATTACATGGTTTTTGTTACAGTAAACTTTTATTTCCATATACTTCCTCCCCATGAAATTTTATCCTAATGTAATAGTTTTAATATAAGAGCATTTCTTATTAATCACCTTACTATATTTCTTTGAAATAAATATATTATGCTTTGGAAAATATATACATTATATATATTTTCCACATCACAAAATATTCTCATTTCAAATTTTTTATTAACCATTTATAGTGTAAAAATCATTCTTACTGCTATAGGCACTTTAAAAGACAGCAAATGCAGAAAGAGTCTTTCTCTGAACTCCCCTTGTCTACCTGAAGACAGATCTTCCAAACAAAACTCAATTGTCATAAATCCCCTTCCCAGGAGTTTCATCAACCAGGGAAGACTAACCCTTATCACAGGAGAGAAGTTCCAGAAGTCAACACCACACCCCAGCAAACTCTGTCACCAACGATCACACCTCCCATCTATTTCTCTAGAGGCCCATTTACTCTCCCCTAAGAAGCCCGCATTTCCCCTCCCTTTTCCCTACTAAGGTGGTACTTAAGCCTGAATTCTAGGATGCCTTGGGGACTTACTCATTTTTCCCTGGGTATCTCCCATATATCCAGGAGGTAGCCATGATAGTAAACTTCTGTCGGTTTTTCTCATTAATATTCTTTTATCATGGGCTTTCAGCCAACAACTCGGAAGAGTAGAATGAAAATTACCTTCCCTCCCTTACATCTTGCTGATGGGTGGAGGTGGTTCTGACTTTGGCCTTGGCAGGAGATAATCTAGGGCCCTCAAGGAAGAACTCATCCCGAGGGAGCCTAGAAAGGTGACGTGGGTCCAGTGCAGGGCAGGGCCACTCTGAAGGAAGAACTGGCACTAGCTCAGCAGGAGTCCGGGGCTTGAAGCCCCTGGCTCGAGCTAGAAGCCATTCTGCTTTAGGAAGCAAGCATTTGAGAACAAATTCAGGAGGTGTAAACGGGGACCCCAGGCCAGGGGCATCTGAGGTGGAACAGGTTTCGTCAAGAGCTTGTCTTCTCTTGAAGAACCATGCTGGCCAGGCAGGGGTTTGGACCATCAGGGGTGTCACCAGAGTGGAGCAAAAGGCTCCCTGGGCCTCGGGCCACCTGCTGGAACGGTCGCTGGAAAGTGAGGCTAGGAGCAAAACCAGGCTGGGTTGCCAGGCACTGCCTGGGGCTCTTGGCTTTGGGAACACTGATTTACACAGAGAGCAATTGAGCCTAGAGCTGGTCTTTCCCCAGCAGCGCTCAGCTGCTCAGGTGCTGGCTCTGAGCAAAGTAGACAAGTGAGCAAAGGCTGTGCTGGCAGATGGTGTGACGAAAAGATGCAGGCCTGGAGACGCAGCGCATTAGAAAGAGTGCCACTGACCTGGTCGGCCGTGGACTGTTAAGTCCACAAGAAAGACGTGAAGAAGGGAGACGCGCCCTCTGGAGCAGGGGCAGCGTCCGGGTGAGTGTGCGGGATGGCTGTAGCTGGAATGACTGGATGAGCATGACAGACAGAGGGTGCAGCTGCTGCATTTGCAAGAGTAGCTGCTTCAGGTCAGCTGGTGCAGCGCGAGCTGGTGGGGGCAGCCCCTGAGGTGGACAGAGAGGAGGGGCTGGAGGGCAGAAGGCCAGATGTCCCCCATGCGAGGCTGAATGCATCCAGGAGTAGGTAGGACTTGAAATGGAAGAGATCTGAGCACCTGGTGCCGACACCCGAGCCACATGGCAGGAGATCTGGGAGGCCCGTGACGACAGCAACAGGAAAGGCAGAAGGTGGCACCGTGGTATAAACAGCAAGGGGATAATAAATAACTATGTTGGTGATAAGTGCCCTGAATGAAAACTACCAAGTACTCTGAAAACAGAGGGTGGTGTGGGGGAACCGGGGCCATTTCTGATGAGGGGGTCTCTTTGGGGAAGTGACATTTAAGTGGAGAATTAAAGAATGGATGGGAGTTTGTTAGCTTGCTCTTGACTGACTCTAAATTGATGTTAACAAAATAGCCATCGCTGCCTCCCGTGCTCACCCACGAGAGGGGAGAAGCATGGTGCGTCAAGGCCAGCTCGGCCACTTCCTGGCCAGGCAGGAGCTGCTCCTCTCTCTGTGCGTCTGTAAAATGGAGCACAGCCATAGCCACCTCATCAGCTTATTACAAAATGCAAGAGACTAAGAGGCGGACGTCACAAAACACAGAGCAGGTTTTATTCAGGGTTAGCTGTTATCACTGTTTAGGAGAAAATATTTCTCCCCAGTCTGCATCCAAGCACATATTACAGTAGGTCTTTCTGTATTCATTTAATCCTTTCAATAACCCTGTGAGGTAGGTTAACAAGAAAAAAAAAAAACCCAAAGTAGCTTTCTTTCCCTTCTTTTGGAATCGGCACTGCCTCAAGCCCTGGCTCTACCTGCATTCCGTGTCCGTGACAAGGGATCCTCTGTTAAAAACAGGGCACTCAGCAGGTGGCTTCCTGCCAAACCACCTTTATTTGTCAGACGCCCGGTTCTCAGGTGTCCAAGTTCTTGTTGCTTCACTTTCGAGGCCAGCAGTGGTGGCAGCAGAAGTCAGGGCTCAAGTGTGTGACGGTGAGGAGATAACCAATGCCACACAGGTGGGCCATGCCCCACCCTCTGGCCCCTCGGCTGGGTTTGGGGAACCCCACATCCAGCCCCTCAGTGGTCAGATAGGCCATTTGGAGAGCCATCTCTAACGTCTCAGACATGTTTCCGGATCTGATCCTAAAACGGGTAAATGACTCCAATGCACAACAGAAGGATTCCAGCCTACCCTGCAGGAACCAGGCAGGAAATAGTTAAGCTTCTCTTTCCCTCTTCTTTCTTTTTCTCATTTACTGTCATATTTAGTTTACCTGGCTTTATTTCCACAACACTGTAGACTGATTTGAGTCCTTTTTGGAATCATCAGTGGCAGCCAGGACGTGGGAAGCCAGAACGGAGGGCTCAGTGATGGGATGGATACAGTCAGGTGGACGTGGGCGAGGCTGGGCAGGTAGGACCCGAACCCCGGCCCTTGGCTGGCTGGGGGAGCGCCTGGCAGGGTCCCCTCATCCCTCCAGGGACACCCGCAGCAGAGGTGCCTTCCTGAAGCTTGGGTGGCTGCAGACAGTGGTGGAGCAGAGGCAGAGAACAACAGGGCAGAGAACACAGCGTGACCACCAGCATGGCTCATCTTTGAGGTCACGTGACAGCCCTGCGAGATGCCGAGAAATACTGGGAGACATGTTTCAGAAGAAGCGAGTTGACCTGGCATTCAAAGTCAACATGACTCACCTTGCTCTCAGCAAGCATCCTGACCCTGACCTTCTTTTTCCTCTGTCTCTACCTTCTCTATGGATTTATCAGATCAACCTTCCTGAAGATTGTGGGGAAGGAGCCGCAGATGGAAGACGAGGCAATTAGCTGGCATATATTCACTGATGGCCCTCCATGGGCCAGAAACTTCCTCCTCCAGGCATCTTTTGAAGTAGGTCTTCTTATTTCCTTATTATAGATGAGGCACAGAAAAGTTGTGTGCTTGCCCAAGGTCACACAGCTAATAAGTGGCAAAGCCAAGATCTAAACTGAGTTCTGATTCACCCCTTTTTTATATGCTGGGGAGGAATGACTCATTCTTTGGGACCCAGTGAGCTGTAGGTATTTGATGGAGCCAACAGCAGATGCCAGGAAACAGGAGACCACTGCATTTCTGTGACCTCTCTTTATCCACACCTCCTCCAGTCTCTGCCCAGGGGTGGCTACCTCTGTTGAAGGGTGTCTCTCTCTCCCTTAACAGTGAGAAGGCCTCCATCGATAAAACCAAGTGGCAAATCCTCACTGTCATTCTCTCTCAAACAACGCCTTGTGTTCCACACCCCCGGTTCCAGCTAGCCACACTCAAGCTGAGCTGTTATCAGCCATGAAAATCAACAGCACCCAGGCAATATTTATCACAGGCAATAAAATGACTCTGTAAAAAATTCACCTTTGCTTTGGGGGTCAGCTAAGGGGCCAAACTGAAACGATCAACTCAAGTTTGCCAAATCCCATCTTGGATATGGAGGGCTTCCCTGGTAGCTCAGACAGTAAAGAATCTGCCTGCAATGCAGGTGACCCAGGTCAATCCCCAGGTCGGGAAGATCCCCTGGAGGAGGAAATGGCAACCAACCTTTGTATTCTTGCCCCGGAAATCCCATGGACAGAGGAGCCTGACGGCTACAATCCATGGGCTTGCAAACAGTCAGATACAACGGAAGCAACTAACACACCTCAGATATAGCTCTCATGCCCCGGGGTCAACAGCTAACACCAGGGTGAGGAGGAGGAAAATGCCCCAGGAACCTTGGCCTCCCCTGCCTGGAGCACCCTCCGCGGGGTTAGGCTGCTGGAGGAGGCCCAGCCTGGTTCAGAGGCATAGCTGGGAGTCCTGGGAATATGAGTTGAAACATGGATCCAAGAAAGCACTCGAGAGCACATTCCTGTGCCCCAGGGGAGCCTCAAGAAATGTCAGGAACTGGAAGAGAGGAATGCATGCCTCTGTGTGCAGCAGAACCAGAGGGCAACCAAAAACGAAAAGAAAAACTAGAAGCTGGCAGACTCGACTGATGAACTGTCTTTCTACAATCTCGTGAATGCTGAAAAACGAGCATACTAAATTCTACAGTCTTGAGCCAATCACTAGTTCTGAGCTGCTTCTCCGGGTTGGCAGTGCCCTGGGGAGTGTCAGGCATCAGTCGGCCCCTTGCTTTCTGCCTGCCTGGAGCCCTCAGTAGCCACATATGCACGTGTCAACTCTTCTAGAGGATGGGCCCAACCCTGTTGATGTTCTAATGACCATCACTGACAGACATAGAAAGCTGCTTCTTTCAAAATTCCTGAACTTCAGGACAATACATTCCATTGCCTCCTCGCCTTCTCCACTCATAAGTCTAATGGACATCTCAAAGTTGTTGTTCAGTCACTGAGTCGTGTCTAACTCTTTGCAACCCTGTGAACTGCAGCATGCCAGGCTTCCCTGTCCTCCACTATCTCCCAGAGATTGCTCAAACTCATGTCCATTGAGTCGATGATGTTTCTGTCACCCCCTTCTCATCCTTTTCGCCCCCTTCTCCTCCTCCCTCAATCTTTCCCAGCATCAGGGTCTTTTCCAATGAGTCAGTTCTTTGGCTCTTTAGGTGGCCAAAGTATTGGAGCTTCAGCATCAGTCCTTCCAAGGAATATTCAGGGATGATTTTCTTCAGGATGACTGGTTTGATCTCCATGAAGTCCAAGGGACTCTCAAGAGTCTTCTCCAGCACCACAGTTTGAAAGCATCAATTTTTAAACCAATCTGTGAAGCCGCACCCTCAAATTGCCTACCTGCAGTCTCAGGTAATGCCACAGCCACGTTTCCAGTTCTTCAGGTCAAAGACCTTTGGGTCAACCCATATCCAGTCCATGGAAAACTCTGCTGACTCTATCTTTGAGATGTATGAGACACATTCAGAATTCAGTTGTGTTTATCAGCTCCAAACAGTAGCCACGGTCATCTCTCTCTTGGATTATTCATAATGGCCTCCTTAATGGTCTCTTCATCTCCACTTCCTCCTCCCATGGCTATTCACACCCGGAATCCTGTTTTCTCTTTTTTAAAATAAGTCAGATCAATCACACTCAGCTAAAAAACCCTGAAAAGGCTCTCATCATGCTCAAAATATTTACAATGGGGAATTCTCTAGTGGTCCAATGGTTAGAACGCTGTACTTTCACTGCTGGGGGCCTGGGTTCAATCCCAGGCTGGGGAACTAAGATCCTGCAAGCTGTACAGAGTGGGATGGGGGCGAAAAGTACTTACAATGGCCTACCAAGCCTGACAAACTCTAGAGATGTGACATACACACCCTTTCTCTCTGCCCTCCTCCTAGCCTCTCCCCCTTGCTTACCTGCTCAAACTACCCTGGCATTTTGTTCTTCCTTGACTATACTATGCCTGCTTCTGCCTCAGGGCCTTTGTCCTTGCTGTTTCCTCTGCCTGAAGTGCTCTTCCCTTCTCCCCCCAAATAGCTCCACATTTCTCTGTGACAGTTTTAAAATATAGTCACAAATTCTGTGATACTCTCCCCTTCAAGAGGTGGGGCCTAATCCCTCTTTCCTTGACCTAGTGACTCAATTCTAAGGAACCGAATAAAGCAGAAGCAATGATGTGGAACTTCAGAGGCTGTCATAAAAGGCACTAAAGCGTCCTCCTCATTCATTCTCTCTTGAATCACGCCCCCCAGAGGAAGCCATCTGCCATGTCCTGAGAACACTCAGTGCAGTGGACAGAGGTTTACAGAGTGAAAAACCGGGCCCTCCCGCCCACAGCCATGGGAGACAGGCACCCTGAAAACACATCCTCCAGCCCCAGTCAGGTCTTCAGATGAGGCAGCCCCAGCAAACTGCTTGGCCCCAGCCTCATGAGCGATACCAAGCCAGAACCACGCCCTGCCAAGCTGCTCCCAGATTCCCAACCCTCAGAAATTATGAGAGAGGATAAACCTTTGTTGTTTAAACTCTGCCTTTGCAGATCATTTTTTTATGCGATGATAGATATCAATATGCTTGCTTTCTCATTCCCCTTAAGTTTTTCCTGCCATATCACTTTCTCAGAGATGCCCTCCTTAACTATCCTATGAAACTGGAGTCTCCCCAGCACTCCCTAATCTCCACTTGTGATTTCTTTTTCTCCACAGCACTTATCACCTTCTGCATGCCTGCTCAATCACTCAGCAGTGTCCAACTCGATAGCGTCCCCATGGATTGTAGCCCATCAGGCTCCTCTGTCCATGGGATTTTCCCCAGAAAGAATACTGGAATGGGTTGCCATTTCCTACTCCAGGGAAATTTCCCAACCCAGGGGTGGAAGCCGCGTCTCCTGCACTGGCAGGCAGATTCTTTACCACCGTGCCACCTGGGACCCCCAGTCACCTTCTAGTACTCTGTGTAATTTCCACATTTCTTTCATTGCCTTCCTCCTCACTAAAAACACAAGTTCCATGAGGCAAAAGGACTTTGTGTTTCTTATTGGCACATAGTCAGCACTCAATAAATATTTGCTGAATGAATAAATGGATGCATTCCTCAGCTTTGCTCTCCATATTCACTTCCTGAATTAAAGATTCATCCATTTTTAAGGCTTGTTCTGATGCTATTTTTCTAAAGACTCAGACTGGACTGATCTTTTTTCATACCACATGGGCTGGAAAAGGCCACCAGGTTTTAGATAGTGACAAGGTCATCCAATCTCCTAAGAAACAGGTCTGCTACAAAGATAAGCACCTTGAAGGCTGGTGGGTACGTCTTTCATACTTGACCGGTGAGTGGTTTCCAAGGAGTTTAATTTAGTCAAACAGGCTCCAAAAGACACAAACAGTCCAAGCAGCAGACATCCCAAGTGGAGGCTAATCTGATTGTCCTTGGTGCCAGGACATTCAAATCTGTCATGTGTGGCCAGCCTGCAGTCATGTGGCACTGGAGGGGCAGCTGTATCAACAGGCCCCTCGCAGGCCCACACACGACGGGGCCGGAGATTGAGTTTCAAATAAGGAAGGAGGAAAAAATGTGTAGGGAAAGGAGAAGGAAAGCCCCTTGTACAGAAAGGAGTTGCTAGCAGGCCTGTGTAGAGAGGCAGATCCTGTGGTCAGGACTGTGTTCTTAGAAAGCTGCCTGCCCCTGCTGTTGTGCAATCACCGCTGCTGATTGTTTGTTCGTTAGCTGGGCGTGCTCGGAGGCCCTTCCAGCAGGTGGTAGAACCTGACACTTTGACCAGGACAGCTCCACCCGGACACAGATTGCCAGAGCGTCCTTGGGAACAGTGTCTGTTTTGTTGTAATGATCAAAAAGCCACATAATAAAAAAGCCATTTTCTGAGTTTGTGGCATTGTGTGTCCTTCTGGGTGACCGGCGTCCCCCGGGAGGAACAGTCAGCACATCTGGTTCAGGCCCATGCTCCCCGTTAACCAGTTGTGGGGGTCACTTTACATCTCTTAGGGCTGCGGTTCCTCAGCTGAAAAATGAACTTTTTAGCTCCCCTGTCGGCTGTAACCTCTCTGGAGTTGCTGGAGACGCATAGCGGAGAACCACACACAGGCTATATGCAGGTGAAGTGGGTAACACAGAACCTGGCCCAGAGCAAGGGGTGTGATACTCAGGATAGTAATAATGTTCGGGCACTGGGGTCAGAGGCTGGGCAAATCCCTCCCACCGGACCTGCCAGCCTTCTTCCCCGAGGCAGCCCTGTCTCACCCACCCAGCCTTGGGGCGCAGAGCCCAGGTGGCCACCCTTCCCTATTTGCCTCCCTCTGGCCCCTTCTTTGAGTCTCCCTCTCACTTCTGTAATTAGCTAAACCAACTCACTCTTCACTGCAGGGGAAGTGAAATGGCTGGGGACAACTTGCTGTATTAGGTATGCAAAGTGCTTACTCTTTCAAAAGGTTAAGGCAATGGGTGTGAACTCCCGACTGGGTTTCAGAAGTGGACAGGACCCCAGAGAGGAGAGGCAGGGATGGGGAAGGGCTCAGGGCGCTGCCCTGTTTGAGCCTGACTCACCTTTCACGGCGCCCTGACCTCTGGTGTGGAAACTGGCACAGTTAATTCCGTGTCACGTGTTATACGGGGCAGGTTACAAATAGCACGGGGATTAGCAAACCCATCCCGAAACCGCCTGGTTCAAGGGCAAAGTTACCAGTTTAATTCCGGCACATCACTAGCGACTGAGAACCGGGAAGGGAGTTCGATGGCAAAGAGGGACTGTGACCATACGTGAGTCTCGGAGCTAGGACGGAAGGTCTGAACGGCTCGGGCAGGGAGGACCCTTGTCTCACACGCTAATGGAGCGCACGTTTCTGTGACCTGGTGTCTTTATAACCTGTTCGTCCGGGCGCTCGCGGCAAGAGGCTCGCTCCACGGACCCCGGCCAAGATCTCCGGAGCGGCAGGAGGGCCACAGGCCACTGGGGGGACCGTCGCAGAGGGCGCAGCGGCGGGAACCCGGGGACCCCTGCCTAGGCGGCGGGCAAGCCGAAGAGAGGGGCAGGGGCTGTCCTTTTCCCCCACTCGCAGCCCAAATTCTGGGCTCTCGGCCCGGAAGGGAACCGGCTCCTACACGCCGCCTGGATCTCGACCGTCGCCTTGTGACTTGGGACAGCCAGGAGAACCCCAACTTGCCGCCCCCTGCCCGAGGGCCACAGGTCAAGGAGGTGGCCGCGGCGGGGCACTTTTCCCGGATTCCTTGCGCGCACGGGTACGGACGCGGAAGCCGCCCGGGCCCCGAAGCTGCCCCTCACTCTCCACCCCGGAGCCGGCGCGCCTCTGGTCCGCAAGGGCAGCACCAGGCGGCGGCCAGCTCCGGCCAGTCCGCCCGGCCCTGCCCGCGCCCCGCGCCTCCCCGCACCGCCTCCTCTGTAAACACCGCGCGGCCCGCCCTCGCGCCCCGACGCGCAGGTGGGAGAGCGCGGGCCCGCTGGGTGCTGGCCAGGCCGCGGGCGGGGGCGGGGGCGGGCGCCGCGCTCTGCCGGGTGCCCACGGCCCGTGCTGCCCGCCGACTGCCGGCGCCGGCAGCGCGCTCGCAGGACCGAGCCTCAGGTAAGCGCCCCGGGCCCCGCGCTCCTCCGCACCCCCGGGGACCGCGCGCTGCGGCTGTTCAGGCGGGGTGCGGAGAGCAGCGCCGCGCGGAGCAGACGCGCTAAACCTGCTCCCGCGGGAGCTCTGGCTCTCGACACCCGCAAAGCTCTTTCCCAGGGAGGGCTTTGCCTCTGTTTGCGTCAGCCCCCAAACACAGCGCTTTGGACGTGGTGACCTGCTGCTCATTTGGAAATGGCCGTTGGCAAACAGCATTGTGAGGCGGATTTGGCTTTGGGGAAATGAAGTGTAGGCTGGTATTTGGGAAAGGTTTACTTTCCTGTTACTGCAGATATCTGTGCCACTTTGTGAGTGCATTCGTGGTCGGGGGCTGGGGGGGCGGAGAGATGGATGAACATACTAATTTGAATGGGGAATTAACTACCTATGCCAAGTACTTAGTCCATTAGTCCATGGAAGGGAAGCTACACATCCAAATTTAGGCTTTACTAGTATTTGGGAATTTGCCTTAAGGCAATTGAAGCCTTGTGACTCACATCAGAGTCAAAACACCACCCTACAGTGAATTGATAGGGCTTTGTAGCACAGAGTCACCCTTCACCTCTATCTCCAGACCAGCAAAAGATATTACAGGATTCAGTCTCTTCTTTTTAATTAGTGCAATACTTTAAGTGTTGTTTCAGCTTAATTTCATCTTCATAAATATAGTTGGTCCAAGTTTAAAGCACAAGCTTGTTTCCCACTTCTATTTCCTTCTCTCTCCAACTTCCTTCTGATTTTATCTTACTTATTCCTGGAAAAGTACTTCCTAGAATAAGATCAGCTGGTTCCTTTCTTTACTGAAACTGACGCTCCTTGCACATGATTTGTGTTTGTCAAGATAGCCTTGGCTTTAGCGACTCAATTTCTAGCTCTTTCATGGGATCATGGATGCAAGTGGCATAAAATATTTTTCAAGTTTTCTTTCTTTGAGTAAGTGAATATGTTTTTCACCCTGGGGTTGTCTTTTTGAGTGCCCTGACTAGAAGGGTCCTGGAAAAATATTCCATTCATTAGCGTAAGACAAGGTAACTGGCTGATAAAGTCAGTCTGTATAAAGTAGACAGCTCTTTACCCACTGCTTGGGGGTACATTTAATATAGGAGACCCTTGAAGTACAGGGCTTGGGTGGTCTGGTGGAAGGTGCTTTTCCACTTGATTTCATGTATACTCTTTCAGAGTTCTGTCGCTGTTTAGTGTTTTGTAACTGGTGATTTTTATTGGCTACATATTTTTAATGCAGCCGAAACTTTTTGTGGAAGTGGGTGGCACCACAAAGGAAGGCAGGCAGGAAGCCGCCTGCCTACCTGGGGGACAAGGGGCTACGTGGGCCTTTGTGCTAGAATCCCCCAAGTCATCCAAGACCCAGTAACCAGACCACCAGATTTCAGGGCGGCCCCAGTGTGTGCCTGTTTGAGGTCTCAAAAGTCACATTTTCACAGAATTAACTTAAAAGCTCCCAAACTCACTGTCTTCCTGAACCGCCTTCACCTTCAGCTGAAACTGTTGAACTTGGGTCTTCTGTAGATGGAGCCTTAGAATAAAGCCAGGAATGGAAGAGTTGCTGCAGTCTAAAACAGGAAATGGAAAGTTAGTTACTGAAGAAGAAAATTTACCTACTTGAAAATGCTCAGAGCAGCTGTGATGAAATGTGGGATGTCAATAAATCAAAAATCCGTATGGTTCTTCCTTCACTTACCATTGTGTGTGTGTGTGTGGTTTTTTTTTTTCCTGGGGAAGTGAGTCCATAAGACTCATAACAGGAAAAGCCACACCCAGTTACTTTTGTTGTATGGGTTTGAGTTTTCAAGATACTCTTAGGTGAGTGGTAAATACATTTCCCCTTCTTACATATCTTTATAAAATTACATATTCAGGAGTTTCTGAATGCCAATTCCTCTGACTCAGGAACCAACTCATTGCTCTACAGTGTATCAGTTGCACAAAGTTGTTCCTTATGAGTTCATCCTAGTGTGATTTTGGAAAAAGAACAGGGCGGGTCAGGAACACCTGTGTCCGTTTTATAATTTGGTGTTTGGTGATGTCTGCAGAGCTGCTAAAACCATCGAAGGGAACACACACATCCCACCCACCTCGGGCAAGGGGCCTCTCCTGGCCATGTCTCCTGCAGCTGCTGCCGAGCCAGACGGGGTCCAGGAAGACAGGCATGTCAGCAAGCTCATTTTCTTCCTTTTTGTCCTCGGTGCCATCCTGCTGTGCGTGGGAGTCCTGCTCTCCATCTTTGGGTTCCAGGCGTGCCAATACGAAACCTTCCCAGACTGCAGCGTGGTGCTGAAGATCGCCGGACCGGCGTGTGCCGTGGTTGGGCTGGGGGCTGTGATCCTGGCCCGCTCGCGGGCACGACTTCAGCGAACTGAGGCGCGCCTGCGAGGCAACAACCAGGGGGACTCCGACCGACCCTTCCTCTGTGGGGAGAGCCGCCAGTTTGTCCAGTGCCTCATCTTTGGGTTTCTGTTCCTGACGAGCGGCATGCTCATCAGCGTACTGGGCATTTGGGTCCCTGGGTGTGGCTCAGACTGGATGCAGGAACCGCTGAACGAGACAGACACGGCTGACTCGGAGCCCCAGATCTGTGGCCTCCTGTCCCTGCAGGTCCTGGGGCCCTTGATTGTGCTTGTGGGGTTGTCTTTCTTCGTGGTCGCCCACGTTAAGAAGAGAAACGATTTGAATGGGACCCAGGATGCTTCTGAAAGTGAAGAGAGACAAACCCAGAGCCTGGAGCCTGTCCAGGTGACTGTAGGTGGGTCGCTGTCTTTCCTTTGCTTGTTCATATCAGCGTGGCTGCAGCATCAAGGCTGCTCTTGGGTCTGGGCTCAATTCTCTCTCTTCGCCTCTGTCCTCTCTGTCTGTCCTTCTCTCTCTCTCTCACACACACACACACAGATGCACACAGACACGGTTCCGCCTCTGTCATTATCCGCATAGGTATCCCTCAGCACATGCTTTCCTCCCAGCAATACCCTGTTATCTAACAAACGCATCAGGACATTGAGCTGTGACTGTTACTGAGGTTGCAGGGCAAGTGAAGAGGACAGTGAAGGGTCCTTGAGGCTACCCTGGGAGCCTTCTGTCACCTAAGGGACCTGCCACGTGACCCTGTGTCCCCTGTTATTCTCACACCAAACACTTACGGCACTTCTGGTTGCTGAAAACGTGGGTTCTCATCACTGGTTATCCTTGACTGGCTGCCCTTGGAAGCCCTTAACTTCTCTTGGCCTTACTTTGCGTGTCTGTAAAATGAACACTGCACTTCTGAGTTTCCTGGCAGCACTCATTCTGGGATTCTGAGTCTGTTGCAAGTCCACTGGTCTTCCATATTTTGAAGGAGTCTTCTGTACTGTTGTCCACCTTATTCTTCATCTTCTATAATTTTGTCCTTGACTTCAGGGTCAGGGCAAAATTTGGGAGCAGGGGCATAGATACAGATGAAATGTGACTGCCCCGGTCACTTCTTTCCCCTATGGGATGCCCAGAGATTCCCTTTGGGTCCCCCTGCAGAAGACCTGCATCACCATGTCCCAGAGGCAGGCCCCAACAAAACCACATCAGGAGCTCTGGCCTCACCTTCACACAGAAAGAAAAGCCGCCATCGCTGCTTATTTTTGCAAATCACTGTTTTATTTCAGTCTCCCACCCTGAAGGCACAGCCTTAACATCTAAGAGGCTGGGTGGGCAAAGGGGATTACAGAGCAGAAACTGTGGCGGGAACAGGGAAGAAGTGAACCGTTTCTCGTGGGTGAGGCAGTCTGTTGAGCCGGCAGTTCTCACTGGGGGGATTCCCGGGGCTGTGGGCCTTGCATGGTATTGGCCTCAGAGAGGAAGGGCAGATGGATTTACAGATGAGCATTGTGTTCGGTCAGGGTTGAAGCGTCCAGCTTACTTATTTGTGCGTTTATATACTTACAGTGACATCAACACTAGTTATTTGTTAATAATAGCTAACACACATATAGAGCTTATTCTTGGGCCAAATAACGATCTAAGTGTTTTAGTGTGTGCTCTTCAAGAACCTGTTACGTGAAATTCATCCATGCCCTCAACAGTCCACTGTGGCAGACACTTAAGTGTCTCCATGTAAAAGATGAAGAAACCAAGGCTCAAGGATCCCAATAATTGGCCTAAGGTCACAAACTAGCAGGTGGCAGAGCCAGGATCCTAACTGAGGCAGTGGGCACACATATGCTCACATAGGCCCTCCCGGGACACTTGCTGTAATTCTATTTCTGCAGTCTTCATCCTTCACCTGGTGTCCTGAGTCATTGTTAAATGATGAAAAGGCTCAGCCAATATTATAGGTGTTCTTAGTTCTTCTGGGGAACACAGTGCTGGCCAAGTAAATATCCTCATGGGACGCTCATGTTCTTCCACCTAGGTGGGGGCATATTGGGTGTGCCCTTTGGGTTTACCCTCAGGGAGTTTGGGGGTCCAGCCTTACTCCTGGTGACTGGAATTAGGGGGAGCTGGGAGCAGGGCTGGAGCAGGGGTACGGTGACTCCTGAGCATTTCTGTCCTGATGTTGGCACTGAAGAATTTAAAAGCTTTTCCATATAACCATTTAAGTCCTATCAAATTTGTGAAAATCTGGCACTGTAATTAACTGTCTTTCTCTCCTTTGATATTCTGGAATAGGATTTACATCTTTAGAAATCATGCCTTTTAGCACAATTGTTAAGACTCTGGACATTGTCTATCAATGGTCAGTTCTGCCTTATGAGGGAAATTGAGGGTGATATGAGGCAAATCTTATCTAAGTGCCAGAATTCAGCTCTTTGCAGACTAGAAGACAGATAAATCAAGATGCATGCATGTATGCACGTTGTGGGCACACCTAGTGTTGGACCCTGGACACACCAGCAGATGACTGGTCAACTCACAGAGGACATCAAGTCCTGCAGGACATAGTGAAAGGGAAACCCTAGGGACAGCAAGAGGGCTGGGCGCAGGCCTGGCAGAGGAATGGGCAAGCCTCGGAGATGGCTGGAGGCTGAGTACTTCCTTGTCTGTGTCTGATAGGCGACTGGTCTACTTTGGAGGCTTATTTCCAGCTCCTTTGTCCTGCAGTGTGTAATTAAAGTGAACACTCAGCCTTACCTTCCTCTCACCTACCGAGACCTTTTGAAAAAATTAAATAAGAACCCCAAGACAACCACTATTGTCTTTCGAGCTTCAGTTAGCCATGCATATTTGAAGCTCCAGTTGCCATCTCCTTGCAGAAAGAGAGATGGAATTTATGCATTTTCTGCAGGGGAGGCATTTGAGGCAACAAGGTGGAGAGTGGAACCACTGGCCAGATGGCCAACTGGGAGTGTTTCTTCAGACATGCAGACAGGTGCCGCTTGCTGCAGAAAAAGTCCCTCTGAGTGTGTGTGATCCCTGAGAGAGCTTGTTCCATGCTCAGCACCGTCTTAACCCCTCACATGAATCTGGTCCTCCTATCTGTCCTCTGAGGCAGTTTACAGATGTGGGCTGGGACCTAAAGAGGGCAAATGACTTGTTTGGGCCACGCCAGGTAGTAACTGGCAAGTGGAACCCAGGTAGCTTTAGAGAACCCTGCGAGCATCAGGACTGCCACCAATATAAACCAGTCTCCTCCCTGAAGGGAAGTAAAGTCCTCTTTGCTCCTTCCTTCTTCCTGAGCTGTCATTTGGAGTGGCCACCTTAGCAGAGGCTGCCCTCAGACCTCTTCATAGTGGTGCCACCACATGTCTAGAAGGTTCTGGGAAACTCATCTAGTACATTTTGAGTTGGAATCTGAGCTTGTATCTGGTCCCCTGTTCTCCTTCCCAAAACACAGGAATGTGTTCTGGAGTGAACAGTGGCAATAAAAAATGCAGGGGAGAAAAAAAACCCTAGCTTTTCTTTGAGTTTGACAGTCTTTGATAAAGCTTGGAAGAAACGTCGGTAGATAAAAAACTCAGCAAGAACGGAAACCACATTTGTGGAAATAGGGATGAGGGACTATATTGCGGTGGTATTGTCATTTGTTCAGAGGCTGAAACTGCATTTGAGGAGCAGAGCCACTTTACCCAACAGCTGACTTTTGAAGAATTAAAACTGTAAGTTGGAAATATGAAAAACTTTACAGCAGTAGACATCCCAGGGGAGGTAAGGAACATTGTTAGCAAACACTTGCGAGAAACGCTTTAGCTGAGACTTGCTATGAAATGTAGGCTCAGTTCTTTTTAACATGGTAAAAAAGCTATAACCTACAATTTGCCAATGTAATCATTTTTAAGTGTAGAGTGGCACTCGGTCCATTCACTGTGTTGTACAACCCGCCATCACCATTATCAGTTCCTGAAGGTTTCTCATTATCCTGAACAGAATCTCTGCCTCCATTAAACTCTAACTCTATCGCCCTTGCCTCCAGTTCCTTAGTAACCTCTATTCTCTGCCTCTGTAAACTTGAATTGCCCACTTTTCAGTTCTGGTGTTCTGACCTTTGCTATATATGGGCCAAAGGTATAATTAATGTCTTTAGCTCTCGCTCATTTGCTTACATCTTTTACTCATCCGTCTTCAACAAAATCTGGTGTTTCCTTAGGTGATGCCGTAATCATATTCCCACCCCCTCCACCACCTTACTTTCCTGAGTCTTCAGCTTCTGCAGCTACTCGGAGTCCTGGGGCTGACGGTTTGCTGCCAGATGAACGCCCACCTTCATATTACAGTATTTTTCACTCTGGGTAAGACTCTCCCTTTGAACCTGAACTGTAGAAACATTGAACCACTTCAGGCCTGTGCCTGTCTTCAGGCCAAGTCAGCTTTATGCTGTGATACAGGTGTAACCATCAAGGAGGAGTGTCTATTTTGCTGTCATGATGTCAGAATTATCGTCTTAATATTCACAGCACCTTCCAGGAAACTTTGGGTAGCACATAAATTAAAAATTATAAGAGTGGTTACGCCAGGTTCATGTGAAGCCTTCTCCAGGCATCTGTGTGTGCTTGTAGCAGAACTGGGCCTCAAAATGCTGAACCACCTGCCAGCCAGCCCAAGTTCTGGACCAGAACTCGGGAGGCCCCTGCGAAGTTGGGCTGCTGTGGACTGTGGGAGGTGTGGGGGTCCCAGGAGACCCCCAGAATGTACAGAGGTTCCAGTATCTAATGGGGATACTTGAGTGACTGACTGAAATCAGTCTGCACCCTGCCTTGAGCATGCCAGTCTTCTCCCCTCAATTTTAAGTTGCCCCCTGGGCCTCAGAGTCTTCTCAGATTGCTTGAAGAGAAACGTTAGATTCCCATTTACATCCCCCAGGCTTCCCAAATGTCACAAATTAGGAGGCCTGCCTGGGGTCACATTAAATAGTGTAAATGTGAGTGTTTTTTCTTGAGGCAGAGGGATGCCATTGAAGGTTGAGGAGTCACAGCAATGGAATATGAGCAGTGGTTAGCTCAGTTCTGATTGGGGAAAGGCTGAGGGCGGCCACCAGTTAGGAGGGTGACTCATGGTCATGGGCCGGCTGGAGTAACAGGAGCCTGGGACTGTGGTGATCGGAAAGGGAGGAGCAGGACTTCCTGGTGGTCCAGTGGTTAGGACTCTGTGCTTCCACTGCAGGGGTCGTGGGTTCAATCCCTAGTCAAGGAACTAAGATTCTCATGTGCTGTGTGGTGTGGCCAAATTAAATAAAATGATAGAGCATGTATTTAAAAAAAAAAAAAAAAAAAGGAAGGGGGAGGAGGAATATGGGAGGGAATCTGTGGTGGAGGATGATGGGAAAATCAGAGGTCGTGACGTCAAGGATGAGAGACAGTGACAGGGAAGGTCCCTGACTGAGGAGGATGAGAATGGGCTCATATAATCAGGAGAAGAGAATGGCTGGCTTGTGGTGGAAGGAGAGCAAAGCGTGGGCCTTGGAGGGAGACTGGACGGGCCAGAGCTTGGAGGGAACTGAGGTCCTGGAGATGGAATGGCAAAGAGGCAGCTGAAACCAAGAGGGCAGAGGCGTCAGAGACCTGTGGCGAATCCTCGGGCAGGGAAGGTACGAAAGGAAGGAGTTCTGGGAGACGCCAGACGAGCAGGGCTGGGGCAGGCACTGTACCTCCCCAGATGGGAACCCAGGGTGTAGGAAGTGAAGGCGGGATTGCTGGAAAATCTCCCAGGACAGAGCCGCACTCAGTGAAAACTGACTTTTGAGACACGCAGTTTTTAAAGGCAGTGAGAAGCGGGACCCAAGAGATTGCTAGGGACCTGAGCGTGCTCGGGATGAGTGCTGTCTTACCTGGTCATTCGTGTTTTAGGGTACACAGTCTAGTGCTCCAAACTGGGTGGTGAGCTGGAGATCCAACCAGGGACGAATGCAGGAGTTGCCCTCTGTGGATGAAAGGGAGGTTAGGTTCTGGAATTTGGAGAATTCTGTTTGTGAATTTTTGTATTCTTTTCTCCAGTAATGAATTTCACAGAGATAAATAGATAGCTGTCTATTACTTCTACTAAAAATGACTCCCCCTGCTGCCACTATGCCAGAGTCTGGCTTTTCTTCCATTACCTTGTATCATTCTCATAGTTACTTAGAAGGTACACACTGCCATCACACCCATTTTACAGATGAGAAAGCTGAGGCTTAGAGATCAAACAGCTCAAAAGCAGCAGGGTGGAAATTCAGATGCAGGTCTGCCCTTTGCTGGAGCCCACTCCATTAACCAGTATGCCTTCCCACCTCCCTTCAAGCTTTTGGCTTAATGATTTAATTTTTTATTTGCACAAGTTTGTCTCCCTTATGTTAGCTGTCTCCAGATGAAATAGCAGAGAGGAGTAGCTGTGTGTGTGTGTGCATGTACTTTTTTGGAAGGCATCTATATGTTTGTACTCTTTGTCTTTTCAATGACAAGGGGAATGACAACAGGAGTGAAACTGTCTTAATATTACAATCAGCTCTAAGGACAGTAAGGGGAAAGAAGTTAAAACATATCTATGCAAAATATATATGGGAAGAAATTACTCTGGAAGCCCTTGCAAATGCTTCCAAATGCATCTAATTAAACATGTGACCAGAACCTGGTATTTAAGCGTGGTGACTGATTCCCTGTTCTCCCGTTCATGTTCCCTCTTCTTCTTCATAGGTCCCCAACTCCTGAGGGCCAAGGCGCGGCCTCTGAGAGAGATTGTGAATCGATATATACGATTTCTGGGACCGCTTCATCCTCTGAGACCTCCCACACTCTCCACCTCTTGTCTGATCTGCCTCCCAGATACGAAGAAAAAGAAACTGCTGCTGCCACATCCTTGCCTCCATCTTCTGAGCCTTCCCTGCCATGAACCATGGACTCATGTTCAATTTTATATAGAATCAATCACTATTTTATTTAATTTGTTTTCTAATAAAAAATACAGTAGCATCAGCTGTGTCCTGACTTCTTAGTATAGCATCAAAATCAGGAACAAACCTTCCAGATTAAGCCATCAGATTAAGCTTCAGACCACGGGAGAGGCAGGGTGCTTCCAGATGGGAACTTAAGCAGGGTTCTCTCACTGAGACCTACTATTCCGGGAGATTGGTGGGATCATTTGTACTGGTGCATGAAGAGACAAAGGCTCAGAGAGGCTGATGAACTTATTCAAGGTCACATTGCTTCTCAACGGTGAGGTTAGATGTTGGACCCACCTAGCTGGTTTCTGAAAGCCAGGTGGATATCTCTCCCCTGTGCTGCCAAAGGCCAACCAAAAGCAGTGGTTAATGTTTAGCTTGGCCCATTGGGTTTCCAATGTTAATTGCTTCTGGGGCAGGGAAACCAGATTACTCTCCTCATTTATTATTTCTTCCTCTTCTTTCCTCTCTCCCTCCTCTTCCTATTCCTTTTTTCTTTTTTTTTTTTTCATTTTGAAAGAAGGTAGGTAGGGTAACTAGGTAATCTACACTGGGGCAGTTACTAACACACTGATGCCTGAAAGCCTTCTTACAATGATGTGATATTTTGGAGAAGAAATTTCTTGGGACATTTTGGTAACTAGATTCCCCCATAGAGGTTCAGGAAGGATGTGTCTTTCTGTATTATAAGGTGCCCAACTGCCTGCACCACCAGCTTTTATTCTTATAAGCCTATTGCTGAACAAAAACACTTGTATAGTTGGGTACTATAATAGATATTTATTCTAGATATAAACCTTAAACAATAATCACTATTCTCAAATTTACCTGGGAAAAACTTATTTTTAGAATCGAAAAGTTGTAGGAACTTAGCATTTTTGTTAACAAAATTTGATGTAGCAACAATGTAACTTTTTATGCCTTTTACCACAAGCCCTTTTTACCATAATCCCCATAAAAATCAGTATTATCCAATATTTAAGTGCCTGAAAGCTGAATTTAAGGCGTTAATGCTTCAATAGTTTAACTGAAGTAATGACTGATTTCATGGGAATTGCCACTGCAATAAATCAGGAGTAACAGTCTGTACCAGCAGGACCGACCTATTTCTAAACTGAACATTTATTGGATGGAATTGCTCTTAAAATTCTGCTTTTTTTCCCCCTGGAAGGTTAATTATTCACATTCTAAAATTAGGACAAAGGGTAGATTATCACCACTTGCTTCTGTTACTTGTTTAAAATGATTAAGCCAAAACTTCTAGGTAGAATTAAGTTTTAAACACTTACAAGTTCTCATATATAATCAAGAGCCTTTTTAATGACTCAACGTTAGGGTTTGTAACTGGGCATTTTACTTTTATATGCTAGTAAACTTAAATGGCAGTTAGAAATGCTTAGGTATAAGTTTGACCTTCTGGTGGGAGAGGTCTGTTTTACCTCCATCCATCTCCTCAGTATTCAGCCAAGTGAGAGCTGATGAAGCCATAGCATTGCAAGGGGACCCTAAGCAAGAGATGTCCATTGCAGGACTGAGGCTTGGGCAGTCAAGCTGGGACGAATCCTTTAGTCACAGGAAGATGCATCCTTCACCTATTAAGTTTCTAAAAAATATGACAGCTCTGAAAACCCATCTGGCGGGCTGTTACTGATTTTGTCTTTTTATCAGTTAACTTTTTTTTTTTTATGTGAAATCAGTCATATAAGATCAACCATTTTAAAGGGAAAAATTCAATGGTGTTTAGTACATTCACAATGTTGTATAATCACCATCTCTAATTCCAAAATATTTTCATCCCCAAATAAAAGCCCATACCCAGTAAGTAGGCTCTCCCCATTATTTCCTTCCCATCCCCTGGCAACTACCAACCTCTTCTCTCTCTCTAGATTTACCTTTTCTGGGTATTTCATATAGGTTATATCATACAACATCTGAACTTTTGTGTCTGTCTTCTTTCGTTTAGCATGCTGTTTTAGAGCTTCATCCACATTGTAACATGTATCAATACTTCATTCCTTTTTGGAGCTGAATAATATTCCTTTGTGTGTATATACCACAGTTTATTCATGATGGACATTTGGGTTGTGTCCGCCTTCTGGCAGTTGTGAATAGTGTAGCTATTAATATTTGTATCCAAGTATTTTTTGGAGTATCTATTTTCAGTTCTTTTGGGTACATACATAGATATGGAATTGCTGGGTCATACATGACCTTTGAGTTTTTGAGGAACTGAATACTGTTTTCTACAGAGGCTGCCCCTTTTTATATCCCCACCAACCATGTACAAAAGTTCCATTCTTCCCCACCCTCAGCACCACTTATTTTTGTTAATATTATCATCATGATTATTATTGTCATCTTTGTGTGAAGTGGTATTTCATTATGATTTTGGCTTCACTGATGAAGTCATTCCCTCATGACAAATAATGTTGAGCATCTTTTAATGTATTGTTTTGAACACTAAACATTATCATCAGGAGCATAAGAAATCTTACTCCAGATTTTCCTCCTGTGGTGTTGGGAGGCATGATGCTCTGCTTTACAGAAAATAGTGATGAGGTCTACATCGGGGGGACCACCACGCCAGGCACTGCCCTGCTCCCCCTACACTAGGAAAAGCCCCTCTTGTGACATCTTTGTCCTCCCCCAGGGATAAGTTAAGTGGACCCAATCAAGAAATTCTACTGATATTGAAGCATTCTTTGACAAGGTCAGGTTCCTTTAGTATTTCTACAAGCTATGGAGGAGTGGGGCAAGACAATAAAGCAGATTTCAGAGGATGAAAGCTGAAGGGGAGGTGAGTATGTGCTCATTGAAGTTCCATCTGAGAGGCTGGAGTGGAGTGCAGGGGCAGTTAAAGTTAAGGTGGCCTCTTCAATGTGATCCCTATCAAAGTACCCATGACATTTTTTATAGAACTAGAACCAATAATTCTAAAGTTCATATGGAACCACGAAAGACCCAGAATTGCCAAAGCAATCTTGAGTAAAAGGAACAAAGCAGGAGGCATAACCTTCCCAGACTTCAGACAATACTATAAAGCTACAGCAACCAAAAAGAGCATGGTATTGGCACAAAGAAAGATGTACGGATCAACAGAATAGAACAGAGAGCTGAGAAATAAATCCACATGCCTACGGTCAACTAACCTGCTACAAAGGAGGCAAGATTATACAGTGGGAAAAAGATAAGTCACTCCAGCAAGTGCTGTTGGGAAGTTTGACAGCTGACTATAAATCAATGAAATTAGAATATATATTCACACCACACACAAAAATAAACTTAGAATGGCTTAAAGACTTAAACATAAGACATGACATCATAAAACTCCTAGAAGAGAATATAGGCAAAACACTGACATAAATCTTACCAGTGTTTTCTTAGGCTAGTCTCCCAAGGAAACAGAAATAAAAACAAAAATTAAAAAATAGGACCTAATGAAACTACAAATTTTTGCACAGCAAAGGAAACCATAAATAAATGAAAAGACAATCTATAGAATTGGAGAAAATATTGTAAATGATATGATCAAGGGCTATAATATCCAGAATACGCAATCAGCTTATAAACTCAACAACAAAAAACAACCCAATCCAAAAATGAGCAGAAGACCTAAAATAGACATTTCTCCAAAGAAGAAATACAGATGGCTAATAGGCACATGAAAAGATGCTCAACATTACTAATTATTAGAGAAATGTAAATCATAACTACAGTGAGGTACCACCTCACACCAGTCAGGATGGCCATCATTAAAAAGTCTACAAATAACAAGTGCTGGAGAGGGTACAGAGAAAAGGGAACACTCCTACACTGTTGGTGGGAATGTAAGTTAGGGCAGCTGCTGTGGAAAACAGTATGGAGGTTCCTCAGAAAACTGAAAATAGAATCACCATATGATCCAGAAATCCCAGTCCTGGGCATATATCGAGACAAAACTGTAATTCAAAAAATACACGCACCCCTTTGTTCATAACATGTTGTTATTGTCGTTCAGTCGCTCAGTCATGTCTGACTCTTTGTGACCCCACGGACTGCAGCACGCCAGGCCTCCCTGTCCATCACCAACTCCTGGAGCTTGCTCAAACTCATGTCCATTGAGTCAATGATGCCATCCAACCATCTCATCCTCTGTCGTCCCCTTCTCCTCCTGCCTTCAATCTTTCCCAGCCTCAGGGTCTTTTTTAATGAGTCAGCTCTTCACATCAGGTGGCCAGTGTATTGGAGCTTCAGCTTCAGCATCAGTCCTTCCAATGAACACTCAGGACTGATCTCCTTTAGGATTGACTGGTTGGATCTCCTTGCAGTCCAAGGGACTCTCAAGAGTCCTCTCCAACACCACAGTTCAAAAGCATCAATTCTTTGGTGCTCAGCTTTCTTTATGGGCCAACTCTCACATCCATACATGATTACTGGAAAAACTACAGCTTTGACTAGACAGACTTTGTTGGCAAAGTAATGTCTCTGCTTTCTAATATGCTATCTAGGTTTGTCATAGCTTTTCTTCCAAGGAGCAAGCATCTTTTAATTTCATGGCTGCAGTCACCATCTGCAGTGATTTTGGATCCCAAGAAAATAAAGTCTGTCACTGTTTCCATTGTTTCCCCATCTGTTTTCCAGGAAGTGATGGGACTGGATACCATGATCTTTGTTTTTGAATGTTGAGTTTTAAGCCAGCATTTTCACTCTTCTTTTTCACCTTCATCAAGAGGCTCTTTAGTTCCTCTTTTCTTTCTGCCATGAGGGTGGTGTCATCTGCATATCTGAGGTTATTGATATTTCACCTGGCAATCTTGATTCCAGCTTGTGCTCCATCCAGCCCAGCATTTTGCATGATGCATATAAGGTAAATAAGCATATAAGCATTTTGCATAGAAGGTAAATAAGCAGGGTGACAATATATAGCCTTGACATACTCCTTTCCCAATTTGGAACCAGTCTGTTGTTCCATGTCTGGTTCTAACTATTGCTTCTTGACCTGCATATAGGTTTCTCAGGAGGCATGGGAACAACCTAGAAACACAGAAGTCCAAATAAATGAAGAGGAAGTAGGCAAACTACCTGAAAAAAGAATTCAGAATAATGATAGTAAAAATGATCAAAAACCTTGAAACAAAATGGAGAAAATGCAAGACTCAATTTAAAAAGACCTAGAAGAATTAAAGAATAAATATACAGAGATAAACAACACAATTACTGAAATTAAAAATACTCTGGAAGGAATCAATAGCAGAATATCTGAAGCAGAAGAACGAATCGGTGGGCTGAAAGATAAAATGGTGGAAATAACTTCTGAAGAGCAGAATAATTCAAAAAGAATGAAAAGAACTGAGGATAGTCTCAGAGACCTCTGGGACAATATCAAATGCACCAATACTCATATTATAGGGGTCCCAGAAGAAGAAGAGGAAAAGAAAATGAGAAAATTTTTGAAGAGATTATAGTTGAAAATTTCCCTAACATGGAAAAGGAAATAGTCAATCAAGTTCAAGAGGCACAAAGAATCCCATACAGGATAAACCCAAGGAGAAACACACCAAGACACATACTAATCAAACTAACAAAGACTAAACACAAGGAAAGACTATTAAAAGCAGCAAGGGAGAAGCAACAAGTAGCATACAAGGGAAACCCCATACGCTTAACAGCTGATCTTTCAGCAGAAACTCTGCAGGCCAGAAGGGAATGGCAGGATATATTTAAAGTACTGAAAGGGAAAAATCTACAACCAAGATTACTGTACCCAGCAAGGATCTCATTCAAAATTGATGGAGAAATAAAAAGCTTTTCAGACAAGCAAAAGTTAATAGAATTCAATAGTACCAAACCAGCTTTACAACAAATGTTAAAGGGACTTATATAGTCAAGAAATTCAAGAGAAGAAAAAAGATCTACAAAATCAACCCCAAACAATTAAGAAAATGGCAATAGGAACATATATATCAATAATTACTTTAAATGTCAGTGGATTAAATGCTCCAACCAAAAGACAGACTGGCTGAATGGATACAAAAACAACACCCATATATATGCTGTCTATGAGAAACCCACTTCAGACCTAAAGATACATATAGACTGAAAGTGAGAGGATGGAAAAATATATTCCTTGCAAATGGGAAGCAAAAGAAAGCTAGAGTAGCAATCCTCATATCAGACAAAATAGACCTTAAAATAAAGAAGATTACAAGAGATAAGGAAGGACACTACATAATGATCAAGAGATCAATCCAAGAGGAAGACATAACAATTGTAAATATCTATGCACCCAACATAGGAGCTCTTCAATACTTAAGACAAACACTAACAGACACAAAAGGAGAAATTAACAGTAACACAATAATAGTAGGAGACTTTAACACCCCACTCACACCAATGGACAGATCATCAAAACAGAAAATTAATAAGGAAACATAAGTCTTAAATGATACATTACATGAGATGGGTCTCATTGATATCTTCAGGACATTCCATCCAAATGCAGAAGAATACACCTTCTTCTCAAGTGCACATGGAACATTCTCCAGAATAGACCACACCTTGGGACACAAATCAGACCTCAGTAAATTTAAGAAAATTGAAATAATATCAAGCATCTTCTCCAACCACAATGCTATGAGACTAGATGTCAATTACAAGAAAAAAACTGTAAAAAACACAAACACATGGAGATTAAACAACACGTTTCTAAATAACCAACAGGTTACTGAAGAAATCAAAAGGGAAATCAAAACATTTCTAGAAACAAATGACAATGAAAACAACAATTTAAAACCCATGGGATGCAGCAAAAGCAGTCCTAAGAGGCAAGTTCATAGCAATACAATCCTACCTCAAGAAACAAGAAAAACATAGCATAGGCAACCTAACTTACACCTAAAACAACTGGAAAAAGAAGAAGAACAGCAACAACAAAAAAAACAAAATTAGTAGAGGGAAAGAAATCATAAATATCTGAGCAGAAATAAATGAAAAAGAAATGAAAAAAACACACAATAGTAAAGATCAATAAAACTAAAAGTTGGTTTTTTGAGAAGAAAAACAAAACTGACAAGCCTTTAGCTGGACTCATCAAGAAAAAAAGAGAGAAGAATCAAATCAACAAAATTAGAAATGAAAAAGGAGAGGTTACAACAGAGATGGCAGAAATACAAAGGATTATAAAAGACTATTATGAACAACTATATGGCAATAAAATGGATAACCTGGAAGAAATGGACAGATTCTTAGAAAAGTTCAATCTTCTAAGACTGAACCAGGAAGAAACAGAAATTATAAGCAACCCTATTATAAGCACTGAAATTGAAGCTGTGATCAAAAATATCCCAAAACACAAAAGCCTAGGACCAGGTGGCTTCATAGGAGAATTCTATCAAACATTTAGAGAAGATCTCATGCCTATCCTTCTAAAACTCTTTCAAAAAATTGCAGAGGAGGCCACCATCTACAAGGCCACCATCACCCTGATACCAAAACCAGACAAAGACAACACACAAAAAAGAAAACTACAGGCCAATATCACTGATGAACGTGGATGCAAAAATCCTCAACAAAATTTTAGCAAACAGAATTCAGCAACACATCAAAAAGCTCATACACCATGATTAAGTTGGGTTTATTCCAGGAATGCAAGAATTCTTCAATATATGTAAATCAATCAATGTGATACACCATACTAACAAATTAAAAGATAAAAACCATATGATCATCTCAATAGATGCAGAAAAAGCCTGACAAAATTCAGCACCCATTTATGATTAAAACTCTTCAATAAATGGGCACAGAAGGAACCTACCTCAACATAGTAAAGGCCATATATGATAAGCCTAGAGCAAACATTATTCTCAATGGTGAAAAACTGAAAGCATTCCCCCTAAGATCAGGAACAAGACAAGGGTGTCCACTTTCACCACTATTATTTAACATGGTTCTGGGAGTCCTAGCTACAGCAGCCAGAGAAGAAAAAGAAATAAAAGGAATCCAGATTGGAAAAGAAGTAAAGCTCTCACTGTTTGCAGATGACATGACACTGTACATAGAAAACCCTAAAGATAGTATCAGAAAATTACTAGAGCTAATCAGTGAATTTAGCAAAGTTGCAGGATGCAAAATCAATACACAGAAATCACTTGCATTTCTATATATTAACAATGAAAAATCAGAAAGAGAAATTAAGGAACCAATCCCATTCACCATTGCAGCAAAAAGAAATATCTAGGAATAAGCTTACCTAAGGAGACAAAAGAACTATACACAGAAAATTATAAGACACTAATGAAAGAAATCAAAGATGATATAAACAGATGGAGAGATACTCCATGTTCCTGGGTAGGAAGAATTAATATAGTGAAAATAACTATACTACCAAATGCAATCTACAGATTCAATGTGATCCATATCAAATTACCAATGGCATTTTTCACAGAACTAGAACAAAAAATTTCACAATTCATATGACAACACAAAAGACCCTGAATAGCCAAAGCAGTCTTGAGAAAGAAGACTGGAGCTGGAGGAATCAACCTTCCTGACTTCAAATTATACTACAAAGCTACAGCCATCATGACAGTATGGTATTGGAACAAAAATAGAAATATAGACCAATGGAACAAGATAGAAAGCCTGGAAATAAACCCATGCACCTATGGGTACCTTAGTTTTGACAAGGAGGTAAGAATACACAATGGGGCAAAGACAGCCTCTTCAATAAATGGTGCTGGGAAAACTGGACAGCTACATGTAAAAGAATGAAATTAGAACACTTCCTAACACCATACACTCAAAATCAATTAAAGACCTAAATGTAAGACCAGAAACTATAAAACTCTTAGAGGAAAACATAGGCAGAACACTTGATGACGTAAATCAAAACTAGATCCTCTACAACCCACCTCCTAGAGTAATGGAAATTAAAACAAAAGTAAACAACTGGGACCTGATTAAACTTAAAAACTTTTGCACAGCAAAGGAAACTATAAGCAAGGTGAAAAGACAACTCTCAGAATGGGAGAAAATAATAGCAAACGAAACAACTGACAAAGGATTAATTTCCAAAATATACAAGCAGTTCATACAACTCAATGCCAGAAAAACAAACAACCCAATCAAAAAGTGGGGGAAAGACCTAAACAGACATTTCTCCAAAGAAGACATACAGATGGCTAACAAACACATGAAAAGATGCTCAACATTGCTCATTATTAGAGAAATGCAAATCAAAACTACAATAAGGTATCACCTCACACCAGTCAGAATGGCCATCATCAAAAAGTCTACAAACAATAAATGCTGGAGAGGGTGTGGAGAAAAGGGAACCCTCTTGCACTTTTGGTGGGAATGTAAATTGATGCAGCCCCTATGGAAGATGGTATGGAGATTCCTTAAAAAAAACTAGGAATAAAACCACCATATGACCCAGCAATCCCACTCCTAGGCCTAAACCCTGAGGAAACCAAAGTTGAAAAAGACATGTGTATCCCATTGTTCATTGCAGCACTATTTACAATAGCTAGAACATGGAAGCAACTTAGATGTCCATCAACAGATGAATGAATAAAGAAATTGTGGTACATATACACAATGGAATATTGCTCAACCATAAAAAGGAATGCATTTGAGTCAGTTCTGATGAAGTGGATGAATCGGGAACCTATTACAGAGTGAAGTGAGTCAGAAAGAGAAAGATAAGTATCGTATTCTAACACATATATATGGAATCTAGAAAAATGGTACTGAAGAATTCATTTACAGGCCAGCAGTGGAGAAACAGACATAGAGGATAGACTTATGGACATGGGGAGAGGGGAGGAGGGGGTGAGATGTATGGAAAGAGTAACATGTAAACTTACATTACCATATGTAAAATAACTGGCCAACGGGAATTTGCTGTATGGCTCAGGAAACTCAAACAGGGGCTCTGTATCAATCTAGAAGGGTGGGATGGGGAGGAAGATGGGAGTGAGGTTCAAAAGGGAGGGGATATATATATACCTATGGCTGATTCATGTTGAGGTTTGACAGAAAACAACAAAATTCTGTAAAACACGTGTGTGTGTATGTGTGTGTATAACCAAATCACTGGCTATACAGCAGTAATTAACACAACATTGCAAGTCAACTATACTTCAATTTTAAAAAGTAAAAAAAAGTCAAGGTGGCTTCTGTGACAACCTTGTGTGATATGACTGTTGGCCTTCTGGTGTGGTTAACATGTAGAGGCCTGAGGCCATGGGAGTAGTGGGTCTCTCCTGAAGGGGGTCATTATTCCAGGGCAGGTCACAGGAAGGGCATGAATCCAGAAATACGAAGTCAACCTTAGAAGGGCAGCCTTAGATGGGCAAAAGAGATACGGTAGTCTGGTTGGATATGCAAGGATCCATGATGATAAGAACCAAGATAACTGCTGAACATGTTAAATTCCTGAGTCCCATTTCGACCTGGCCCAGATCATCTCAGAATCTAGGAAACACTGCTGAGAAGACAACAGAGGGAAACTGCAGAGGCAACATCTCGTGGGCTACATTATCTGGGATTATGAGCTCCTTGCTTGGACTTCAGCTCCTTCTGGAGGGTGCTATTTATACTTCCCAGCCTGCGCTAAGGATCTTTGAGGGGTAGCATGTGAGTTCCTGGTCAGTTCCCAGTGTTGATGGAGGCTTTGCAGTGTTGCCCAGTCCTAGCCTTCTACGCAACTCTGCATGTGATTCATGCTGCTTCTGCTGCTGCTAAGTCACTTCAGTCGTGTCCAACTCTGTGCGACCCCATGGACTGCAGCCTACCAGGCTCCTCTGTCCATGGGATTTTCCAGGCAAGAGGACTGGAGTGGGTTGCCATTGCCTTCTCCAATGTGATTCATGAAAAAGCCCCAAGGGAGTGGGGAAACAAAGTCAGGATGATGTCACCTACCCTTTCCTCCTGTATTTCCAGACTGAGAAAATTTGGACTCATTTATTAAGGAAGGCATGGTTTTGTGTTGGAAGAGGTCAAGATGGCTATGTGTCTACAGACTGGAAGCATCAGTGACATTTACCAAGATGAGACAGAGTGGAGGAAAATGCTAATTGGGTTGAAATGGAAAATGCTCAAGATTGTCCAAGTGGGCAGAAGTATGAAACTGCCTCAGCCAGGGCTCCATCTTCTCAGTTCCTCCCAGCCCATGATGGACCAATCAGTGTGGTGGGCTGGGCTCTGCTAGCTGCCACCCTGGACATAGGAAATACTGATTTGAGTCTCTGGTATATAAGTTTCTGCAAAGGAAAGGGAGGTCAGGAAGCACGCTGTGGGAGTGGTGTCAAATGAAAAACACACCCAAGCTAAAAGTTAAGAGTTGTTGTTTATTTGGTGGAAATTTCTAAGACTCAAGCCTGGGAGGCAGCATGTCAAGTAACCCTTAGAGAAATGTTCTGAGGAGGTGAGGTGGGAAGCCATGATGCATAGGAGCTTTCCAACAAAGGGCAAGTAATCTGAACATCAAAAGATTTTGGTAAATTAAAGAAAACCAGATATTCCAAGTTAAGGAATTTGGTACTTTTCTGTGTATAGGAAGATGCAAGAGTCTGGGCTCACTGAAATCATTCCTTTGATATGCACCTCAGCTATCTGGGGCCAGTATCCTGTGTTTTCACATCCTGAATTTCCTCAGGGCTCATCATAGGGAGTGGTTGCAGTCTGATGGCTGCTAGATGGCAGGTATTCTTTCCTTCCTGAGTTCCCTCGGAGCTCACCAGCTCACCGTAAGTGTGGCTGCAATTGCTGACATCCTTTGTTCACTGATACGGTAGGAAATATTCCATTCTCAGTGGTGAGTGGGTGGAGGGGTAAAATGTCCTCTAAATGTTGGTGGGCAACCATGCATGGTTGGGTGCTTCATGCCATAAGCCCTCCTGAATCTTGCATACCTGGGATTCCTGGAGTATCATGCATGCTGCCACCAATCCGAGTACCCCAACAGGAACAAAGTGGAGGACCTGGATGGAGCTTTTGCTAGTAAGGAATGCTTTGGGGGATGGGAGGAGATTCCTGCTGAGTGAAGCATGTGACTGCTTAGAAATGCTGTCTGCACCTTGCTTCATTCAGCGGGTGCCCGGCCCTCTGGCTGAATGGGACCAAGGCTAGGAGTACAGGGTGACTTAATGCTCTCCCTCCCTGAGGCGACAAAGTGACAGATGGCACCTTGATGAGGAAGAGAGCTGGGCGGTGATTTAACTGCTCTACAAGTGCTCCAGGAGCTTGCTCAGGCCTGAGGGGTGGAAGCTGGGCAGGACAGTTTGGTTGGGGCGGATGAGCCACCACTGTTGTCATGTGCCAAGCCAGTCCT
The DNA here is from genome assembly GCF_910594005.1 of Cervus elaphus. Lineage (NCBI taxonomy): Eukaryota > Metazoa > Chordata > Mammalia > Artiodactyla > Cervidae > Cervus > Cervus elaphus. The sequence goes on along the minus strand of NC_057839.1, from coordinate 11,866,435 downwards.
AGGAAATTTCCTTAAAGGCCTTTCAACGAGCCAGTGAATCCTACCAACAGGTGCCGTGTGGGTCAAATGGCTTATTCGGGGTTTTCACAAAGGAGGAGGACTCTCTCTTCCAGAAGGAGGGGACCAGGTTCTAGTATGACTGCAGAGGCTTGGTGAGGTGCCAGTCCCTAGAGGGGCTGTGGTTCTTCCTCAACCTCAAGGCCGTCCTGGTGGTTCCAGACCCCAAGTAGTGAGTAACCATTGCCCCGTCTGTCCAGTCTTCCAGGCCCCGCCAGACACTCTGGTGCTCCCACCTTCCTTCAAGTCTTTAGGTGCTATGTTGCCTTCAAGATTTCCTTTCTCCGGCTCCAAAGCTCTGCTCTCTCAGCCCTTTTTCCAGATGGAGTTTTCCACAGGAGCTGCAGGTTAGGGGCTAGAGTGCATTTCTGCAGGTGCCAGCTGGCTGATCTGTTCCCCACAGCCGCGCCGTGAACACTAACAGTTGTTATCAATCCCATGGGTCGAACCTGGCAGAGCCGATGTCCTTCAGGAGGGCCTGTGCCCTTCAGGGCTGTGTGCTGGGGCGGGGCCTTCACAGCTGGTTAGATGTGTGTGGCCTTGGGCGGGTCGCTGCTCTGTTCCTGTCCTGGCCCATGTCTGAGTGCCCTTTGGCTCTGGAAAAAAGCCAGAATCATAGTCCAGCTTTTATAAGGGTCTCCTCTTTCCATAGCAGGTTGCTGGCTTTGGAATTCTTTCTCTCTTTGGATTACAATTCAATATTACTACCATTAAAACTACTGAGTAAAGTAAAAGACTTTTTGAAGGTTTTAAATCCTTAAAATATATCTTACTGAGCACATATGTAAACTTAGAATAGTGTGTTGAAAGTTATTTCGATAATTGTTTTTCTTTGCTTTTATATTACTGACTTGATATACAATTACAGTCATTTATTCCTGTTAATATTCATTATTAAGATTAATTTTGATTTAATTTTTGAATACATAAAACATACACTATATGAAAAAATGTGCTACAAAAGTCTTGGTTCCACCCCTTTCTCATATACCCTGTTCCACCCATTCCCTTTAGGTCATCATTATTTTTATTAGTTTCAAGTATATACTTCTAGTGTTTCTTTTTTGGTATGTGTGTGTGTGTGTGTGTGTGTGTGTGTGAAGTCACTTCAGTCATGTCCGATTCTTTGAGACCCCATGGACTGTAGCCTGCCAGGCTCCTCTGTCCATGGGATTCTCCAGGCAAGAATACTGGAATGGGTTGCCATGCCCTCCTCCAGAGGATCTTCCTGACCCAGGAATCAAACCTGCATCTCTTATGTCTCCTGCCTTGGAAGTCAGGTTCTTTACCAATAATGCCACCTGGGAAACCACCCATATATTTATTTATTTATTTATATACTGGGCTTCTCCAGTGGTTCAGTGGTAAAGAATATGCCTGCCAATGTAGGAGACACGGGTTCGATCAGGAAGATCCCCTGGAGGAGGAAATCACAACCCACTCTAGTATTCTTGCCTGGAAAATCTCATGGACAGAGCTGTCTTGTGGGCTACAGTCCGTGAGATCACAGAGTCGGACACAATTGAGCACGCATACACGTACACACCATTATGTGAATATCTCATGGCTTGTGCAACTTTTATGGACATCTAGATTGTTCCTATTTTTTAAATTAGTTTTTGGTTGTGCTGAGTCTCTGCTGCTATGTGTGGGCTTTCTCTAGTTGCAATGAGCAGGGACAACTCTTGGTTGCGGGGCACGGGCCTTGTTGTGGTGACTTCTCTTGTTGCAGAGCACAGGCTCTAGGCACACAGGCTTTAGTAGTTGCACCATAAGGGCTCAGGAGTTCTGGTGCCTATGCTTTAGTTGCTAAGTGACATGTGGCAGCTTCCTGGACCAGAGATTGAACCTGTGTCCCCTTCATTAGCAGGTGGATCCTTAACCACTGGGCCTTCAGGCAAGTTCCCTAGTCTTTTAATATTAAAATAGTATCACAATGAGTAACCTCATACTTATGCTGTTTTTTATTTGAGTAGATACATCTTCACTGTACATTTCTAGACGTGGCATTGCTACTTTGAAATGTAAATGCATATTTAATTTTGTTCAGTTTAATTCAGTTCATTTCAGTCACTCTGTTGTGTCCAACTCTTCACAACCCTGTGGACTGCAACACACCAGGCTTCCCCGTCTGTCACCCATTCCCAGAACACCCATTCAAACTCATGGCCATTGAGTCGGTGATGCCATCCAACTACCTCATCCTCTGTCGTCCATTTTTCTTCCTGCCTTCAATCTTTCCCAGCATCAAGGTCTTTTCCAATGAGTCAGTTCTTCACATCAGGTGGCCAAATTATTGGAGCTTTAGCTTCAGCATCAGTCCTTCCAATGCATATTCAGGACTGGTTTACTTTAGGATTAACAGGTTTGATCTCCTTGCAGATTGATCAAATTGCCAACATCCGTTGGATCATTGAAAAAAGCAAGAGAGTTCCAGAAAAACATCTACTTCTGCTTTATTGACTACACCAAAGCCTTTGACTGTGTGGATCACAACAAAATGTGGAAAATTCTGAAAGAGGTGGGCATACCAGACCACCTTACCTGCCTCCTGAGAAATCTGTATACAGGTCAAGAAGCAACAGTTAGAGCCAGACATGGAGCAATGGACTGGTTCCAAATTGGGAGAGGAGTACATCAAGGCTGTACATCACCCTACTTATTTAACTTATATGCAGAGTATATCATGTGAAATGACGGGCTAGATGACACACAAACTGGAATCAAGATTGCCAGGAGAATTATCAATAACCTCAGATATGCAGATGACTCCACCTAATGGCAGAAGGCGAAGAGGAACTGAAGAGCCTTTTGATGGAAGTGAAAGAGGAAAGTGAAAAAGCTTGCTTAAAACTCAACTTTCAAAAAACAAAGAGTATGGCATCCAGTCCCATCACTTTCTGGCAATGGGGAAACAATGGAAGGAGTGAGAGACTTTATTTTCCTGGGCTCCAAAATCACTGCAGATGGTGACTACACCCATGAAATTAACAGATGCTTGTTCCTTGGAAGAAAAGCTATGACCAATCTAGACAGAATAGTAAAAAGCAGAGACATTATTTTGCCAACAAAGGTCTATCTAATCAAAGCTATGGTTTTTCCAGTGGTCATGTATGGAAGTGAGAGTTGGCCCATAAAGAAAGCTGAGCACCAAAGAATTGATGCTTTTGAACTGTGGTGTTGGAGAAGACTCTTGAGAGTCCCTTGGACTGCAAGCAGATCAAACCAGTCCATTTTGTTAGATATTGAAAAATTTTCCTCCATAAGGTGTACGCCATTTTGCCCTCTTATTAGCAAGATATAAAAGTGCCTATTTCCTTACAGCTTCATCAATAGAACATGCCATTCAAATCCAGCTTTTGGATTTTTGCCAATTTGTTAGGTGGAAGATTGTATTTCATGGCAGTTTTAATTTATACTTCTCTACCTATGGCATCACCAACATGGGTTTGAGCAAACTCTGGGAGATAGTGAAGGACAGGGAAGCCTGGCATGCTGCAGTCCATGGGGTCGCAAAGAGTTGGGCACGACTCAGCGACTGAACAACAATAACCTATGAGTCAGACTGAAAATCTTTTCAAATGTCAAGGGATTTTGACTCTTCTGTGAACTATCAGTTGGCATTCTTTGCTCATTATTTACTGGCTTGTAGTCTAATTTTTAAAAATTTAATTCAAATCATACTTGATACAAACAACCTCACTTTTCATTTGTACCTATCACAGTAATATAAAACAAAATCAAGCTGACAAGGAAATGTCACTACACTGTACTTTGCTCCCTCCCTCCCAAACTCACTGTAAACCAAAAAATACTGGCGATCCCTTAACATTTAGCCTTTCTTCACAGGTCTTATTAAATTGACTAGAGAATTCTGGTACCAAAGCAATGTTATAATCTTTTTCAAAATCACAGCCAGTTGGCTGGCTTTGTTAGAACATGGCGCTAGTGAAACAAAGGTGGCACTTTCGATACCCACATGTGCTGCTGGCTCTACATTGAGTAGAACTGTTCTCCAGCCAGGAGTGGGGCTGCCCAGCTGCCATCCATTCAGACAGAGGTCTCCAAAGAACACTCTGCAGGTAAGGAAGGGGCAATGGCGTCATCTCTAAACATAGTTCACTCAGGGGGTGGATGTCCTAGCTCCCGATTCTTTGGAGGCTGGACTCAGGTCTTTGGAGGCTGGACACAGGTTTCTACCTAGGAGCTTCACTGTGAGGTCAGCCACCAGTTGAGAAGACACATGTGTTCAACAGGAGAGCATGCAGAGCCCTGCATAATGATGTTCTCAAGCTGGAGAGACAGATGGGGCTCACTGGCACGGTCTCAGCAGCAGTTCTAAAATCATGTGTGATGTCTCTGTGTTATTAATTACGTATTGCTGCATAACCAATGATCCCCAAATGAATAAACTTATTATCTCATGTATTTCTGTGGGTCAGAAATTTAGGAGCAACTTAGCTGGGTTTTTCTGGCTTGCAGTCTCTTAGGAGGTGATGGTCAAAATGTTAGTCAAGGTCACAGTCCTCTGACTTGACTTGATGGGGGCTGGACAGCCCACTACCGAGATGGTCCCTCACAGGGCTGACAAGGTGATGCTGGCTCTCGGCAGGAGGTCTCAGTTGCTTCCGGTGGGGATAGCCATAGGGCTGCTGGAGTCCTTCCCAATATGATGCCTGGATTCCCTTCAGCAAGAGATCTAAGAGAAAGCAAGGGGAAGCTGCAGTGCTTTTCAGAATTTAATCTTGAAGTCAAAGATGATCATCTCCACCGTAACCTATTTGTTAGAAGCAAATCACTAAGTCTGGCTTACTCTCTAGGAAGAGAAATTAATTTCTACCTTTTGAAGGGAGGTGGCCCAAAGAATTCATAGCATATTTTTAAATAACCACAGTCACTAGGGCCAGGATGCTTTGTCTCCTGTAACTGAAGGACTGCCAGACCCTGCGGATGTTCATTATGTCTGCCCTTCTGGTAAATCAGAGGGAAATGGAGCCTCCTCCTAGGAGGATGGCTATTCCCTCAGGAATTAACTTTCATCGAAACCTGCTTTCCTTTGACCTCTTTTAACCATGAAATTGGTTAACACACAGGTTTCTGGACCTTGCCAAGGGATTCTGTTTCACTGGATCTGAGGGGTTGGTGAATCTATATTTTTACAACTATTTCAGATAAAGTGAGCCCTTTGGCTCTGACCCAGAAAGATAGAGTAAGGCACTGACTTTTCTAGCTCTGTGCTTTTCTGTCACCCAGCCATTAAGGAAAGACTTGGCTGCCTCACTGTATCCATCAGAGCACTCAACATCACACATGACAGAGGGTCAGCTCATTGTAGAACCTTGATGGATGGATGATGGATGGGTGAGTGAAAAAATGGGTGAATTAATGATTGAAATGCAGTTGCATCAACTTGGATGAGGTTTTTTCAAAAGTTAATATTCCCAACATTACCTATAACATCATTCTCACCCCTAAATATTTAACCTGACTCTCATAAAGCCTCTTGACCTAATTAACAGTTTATAGAGAATATAGAGGATGAAGGAGTGCATTGCATGATACCTTGAGAAACTAACTGGATCAATCTAGAATTGGGGGAATTCAATAAGATGATTGGCTTGGACTCTTCAAAAGGTTTACAGCATGGGGTAAAGGAAGGCAGAAGCACTGTTCTAGATCGAGAGTTGCCAGACTATGCCTAGCAGGTTAGTTGTCTATTTTTGTAAATATAATTTTATTGGAAACCAGTCATGCTTGTTAATCTCCAGATTGTCTACGGCTGTTTTTGTGCTACAGTGTCACAGCTGAGTGACTGTGACAGAAACAGTGTGGCCTGGAATGTTTTCTCTCTTGCTCTTCAGAATAAGTTTAGACCTAACTCATTAAAAACAACTCGCCTGCTTCCACTGATGACAGACTATGCAGTACTGGCTAGCCATTCTGGCATATACAACTAGAACACTGGATGAAACATATGAAATGATTGTTTTCAGACATGAAATGACTGGCAGCACAGGGCTGAGAGAAAGGAAACAAACAAGGTGAGCCCTGCAGTCATTTCAATTTTCTACCAGAGGCACTTGCTGGATTCCCAACTCAGGGAGGGGGATGCAAACAGAACACAGAGTTCTCACTGAGCTGACAAGACAGCACTGAAAGGCGGGGAGGGGAGGCTGAGGCAGCTGGAACTCTCAGGGCAGAACATTTTAGAGGAAGAAACTACACAGAGAAGGGGTTCTAGACCCTTCCTTTTGAGGCTTTGGCTAAATTCTGGGCTGTGCACACACAGAGGGAGACACCACAAGTTAGATTAAAAAGCAACACTCTGGGAAAGAAAGGTTACCAGGGAGCTGTAAACATAACCCCTGGAGCCCACAGAGTTGGGAGACACTTGAGTTCTGACCAACCGGAATGGAGAGGCCTCACGGAGCACGGAGGGCTTCAAGGGTGGACTACCGGAAAGGCCTCACGGAGCACAGAGGGCTTCGGGGTGGACTACCGGAAAGGCCTCACGGAGCACGGAGGGCTTCAAGGGTGGACTACCGGAAAGGCCACCCCTCAGGATTAGGGCTAACTGACTTCAGCTAAGCTGCCTCAGCAAAGCTTAAAATGAGTCCTGAAAGAATCAAGTCAATCCATGAATTAACTGCCTTTGAAAACAAAACAATCTCTGAAGGAAGACAACATAGATGCCTTTGACTTTTGATTCCAAGTTTACTGAGAAAATAATCACGAATGCGTTTTGCAATGTGTAAAATGCTTTTTCTGAACCTATTAACCTTTAGCTAGCACCATATATTTTGGTAAAAGACTATTTCCCTCCAAGATCAAAGACAGGAAGGGAGTTTTCTTTCACCATTTTTATTCAACATTTTATATGGTCCTTGCCAGTGCAAAAAGGCAAGAAAAGAAGGGGATAAATATTGGAAAAGAAGAAGAAACCATGGTTGTGACCATAGAAAATCCTAAGGATTCCACAAAAAAAGCTACTAAGACCAAAAAGTGAATCTAGCAAGAATATAGAACACCAGGTCAGTAGACAGAAATTAAATGTATGTCCTTATTCAGCAAAAACAACTGGAGAATGAAATACTGCTTATAATATAAAAGTTTGTTTTCAGATAAACCTACATATAAATATATGGACTGTGTACTGAAAACTACAATAGATTGTTGAACAAAACTCAACAATCTCTATGAAATTAATTTAAAAAATTAAATTAAATCTCTATGAAATGTCCAAATGAGTGGACAGATTTACCATGTTCATGGATCAGAAGAATCAGTATTAAAGTGTCAGTTCTCCCAAATGGATTAACAGATTCAGTACAATCCCAACCAAAATCTCAACATCTATTTTTAAAAAAGAAAATGGGAAGTTTACTATAAAACTTATATGACAAGAACCAGAAGACTCAAAATAATTTTGGAAAAGAAGAACAAATCTGAAACACACATTGAATTCAAGACCTACTATAAAGCTATAGTAGTCAAGACACTGTGATATTGGCATAGACTAGATAATGGACTAAAATAGAATTCAGAAGTAGACCCATATACACAATGTCAATTTTGTTTTTTTGCAAAGGTGTCAAGGCAATAGAATGGGAAAAAAACAGTCTTCTTAAATGGTGCTAGAACAACTGAACATATGTATGAAAAAAGCCTCAACCCCTATCTCATACTATATATAAAAATTAACTCAATGAATTCTAGACCTACATATAAAAGCTAAAACTAAAAATCTTCTAGAATAAAACAAAGAACAATCTGGGGATAGGCAAAATTTTCTTGGGATACAGAAAAGTGCCAATCTTAAAAATATTGATAAACTGGATTTCACCAAAATTAAAACTGTTTTTCAAAAGACACCATTAAAAAATGAAAAGTCAAGTCACTGAATAGAATATTTGTAATACATAATCCTGGCAGAGGACTCATATATACATGTCAATAATAAAAAGGCAACCCAGTTTTTAGAAGAGCAAATATTTGAACAGACACATCACAAAAGTATATATGTGTGTATATAAATACACATATATATGCAATAAGCACATGAAAAGATGTACAACATCTCTAGCTATGAGGGACATGCAAATTAAAACCACACTGAGATACACCCAGTAAAATGAAAAAAAGTAAAAAGATTGATAACATGAAGTATTGTTAAGAATGTGGAGAAACTATTCATATATTCCTGGTAAGAGTATAAAACATTATAAGCACTTTGGAAAGCAGTTTGGCAGTTTCTTATAAAGCTAAACATACACTTACTCTATGATCTAGCAATTTTAAATCTAGATTTTTACTCAAGAGAAATGAAAATATATGTCCACAAAAAGAGTTACATGGGAATGTTCCTAGTGGCTTGAATCACAACAGCGTAAAACTGGAAGCGATTCAGTTCATCAGTCGGTGAATGGATAAATGAACTGGTATATTCATACAATTGACTATCACCCATCAATAAAAATGAACAAGTTTCTCATATACACAATAAGACAGATGATTCTCAAAAATATGCTGAGCAAAAGAAGCCAGACACAAAAGAAGCAAATCCAAATTCTTGGATTTATGAAGTTCTTGATCAGGCAAAGCTATCTATAGTGATAAAAAAAAAGTCGGACCAGTGGTTGACTGGGGCAGGGTGGTGAAGTTGGTTGCAAAGTTGGCATGAGGGAACATTTTCTATATTTTGATGTGGTGATTGTTGTAAGAGTATACATATATGTGTGTGTGTGTGTATGTATATAAAACTAATCAAATGCACATTTAAAATGGATGCATTAAAATTGAATGCTAATTTTACTTCAGATGAAAAAAGTTCTAATAGACTAAAGACCAAATAAAGACTAATAACAAAATGCACTCTGTGAATTTCAATTGGATCCCAATTTGGTGAAAACAAAGCTATAAAAGATATTATTGAGATGACTGGAATTTTTGACTATGGTCTGGCTATTAGATAATATTCCAGAATGTTGATAGCCTCAGGTGTGCTAATGCTATTTTGGTTGGGTAGAAGCATGCCCTTATTCTTAGGAGATACATGTTGAAGTATTTATAATTGAAATGTCATAAAGCCTGCAACTTACCTTCAAATGGTTCTATAAGAACAAAATTCTGTACACAAATGCAGAGAGATGGAGCAAATCTGGTAGATGTCAATCCTTGTTGAAAAAGATGAAGGGCATTTAGAGTTTCTCTGTACTTTCAACTTTGATGACTTTTCTACATTTCCCACCAACTTGCAATAATAATGATGATGATGACAGTTATTATCACTACTAGTGAAGAAAAATTAATGTTGAGGTGTTATGGCTTGCCCCAAGTCTACAAATTCTTCTTTAGAGAAGAACACTTATGAAGACATGGCTAGAATCATAATTCTCTCCAAATTCTTCTAAGTGCTTGTTTTTGAACAGAATTCTAGAAACAAAGAGCATTACAAATACCTGCCTGCAGCTCTGCTGGACTTCTGGGTCTCTCGGCAGCTCCCTGGGGGGAGGAGGGTGGTCTCAAAACATGTCCGGGACACCTGGGCAGGGGCCATGTCTCTGCTGCCCTAGGTAGGAAGGAGGTGAATGGTTAGCTAGTTCCCCACTCCTGCACGGTTGAACTCTCTGAGCCTGCACAGGCGTTCCCCAGCTGAATCCTGCAGGCCAAACTGAGTCTCAGGGAAAAGAAGGCACAGGTGGCCCTGTTTGCTAAACAAGGAAAACCAGGTTTATGCGGGCACCTTGCAAAGGCACTCCTTACAAAAGGCTACACATCTCTTACAAAAGGGTACATTTTGGTATTAAAATGTCTCCCCTCAGACCTCTAACTCACCAGCAGCCTGAGACAGTGCCCAAGTGAGGTCTTGGAGCTGAGGGAAGGGTGGGATATCCCGAAGCTCTTCCTTAGGAAGGGCCACCAAGGAGGGGTGGAGCCAGAGAAGAATGTGACAGGGGAACGCGTGGTAAACATGTGAGACATTTCACAAGAGCGCGGCATCTCAGGTTAAGGGCCGAAATTACTTTACTGGATCCGGCTGCTGGGTGGGCTTGGGGATAAGGACCTTAGTAATTTCCCCCAGGTAGGGGGAAGGAGATAAATGGGGAGGCTTAGAGATTGCCCTAAGGCACAGATGACACCACTCTTATGGCAGAAAGCAACAGGAACTGAAGAGCTTCTTGATGGAAGTGAAACAGGAGAGTGAAAAAGCTGGCTTAAAACTCAGCACTCAATAAACTAAGATCATGGCATCCAATCCCATCACTTCAAGGCAAATAGATGGGAAAACAATGGAAACAGTGAGAGACTTTATTTTCTTGGGATCCAAAATCACTGCAGATGGTGACTACACCCATGAAATTAAAAGACCCCTTGGAAGAAAAGCTATGACCAACCTAGACATCATATTAAAAAGCAGGGACATTACTTTGCCGACAAAAGTCCATCTAGTCAAGGCTATGATTTTTCCAGTAGTCATGTATGGGTGTGAGAGTTGGACCATAAAGAAAGCTGAGCGCCAAAGAATTGATGTTTTTGAACTGTGGTGTTGGAGAAGACTCTTGAGAGTCCTTTGGACGGCAAGGAGATCAAACCAGTCAATCCTAAAGGAGATCAGTCCTGAATATTCATTGGAAGGACTGATGCTGAAACTGAAGCTCCAATCCTTTGGCCTCCTGATGCGAAGAACTGACTCATTGGAAAAGACCTGATGCTGGGAAAGATTGAAGGCAAGAGGAGAAGGGGATGACAGAGGATGAGATGGTTAGATGGTATCACCAACTCAATGGACATGAGTTTGAGTAAACTCCAGGAGTTGGTGATGGTCAGGGAAGCCTGGTGCGCTGCGGTCCATGGGGTCTCAGAGAGTTGGACATGACTGAGCGGCTGAACTGAGAGATTACCCCGGAGGGAGGGAAACAGGGGCATAGGATGCAAAGGATTTTTCAAGAAGTTGAGGGGTTGCAACACTGTTATGGGTCTAGGAGAGAAGGCTCCCATTACCGGGTGTGTGTGGGCGGTGGCAATTCTCTGAATTGGGAACAGTTGTGACCTATTCTTGGCCACAGTCACAGTAGCTAGAGGGTGGGTGTCCAGACTCTGCTGAGGAAATTTGGGCCAGGATTTTCAATCCATTTACAGTTAATGTCTGATGGTTTCCAGGAACTCCCCTCCTCTAGTCTTCCTTTCTCTTCCCTTCTCTCCATCTGAGCTAGCCAACCAACTGCTACTCTGACTGATGCCACTGAAAGGGCCACAGGGAACTAATGTTGCTGGTGGTCCCTTCTGGCTCCGGTCCAGTTCTGCAGAGACGCACAATACAGAGAAACAAACATTTCATTCACTAATACTGCTCACCTTTCACAGGGTGACCCTGAAACATCCCTGAGCTGGATGATCTCTTCCCACTCATGGTGAGGAGCAGGGGGCACAGAGCGGATCAGCGCCCTCTTACTACCACTCAGGTAGAGTGACCACCTTAGAATTTCTCCTACTTGGTGAAAGAGAGAATGTTCCTGCAGTTTTGCTTCACTAGTCAGGGTTCAGTCTAAGCTGTACCAACAAGCAGATCCCAAGGCTGCTCAGTCAGACAGTTGTGTATTATCCTCTCAGAAAACAGCCTGGAGGAAGCTGAGGGCTAGAGAGGTGGCTCTGCCCCAAGAGGCCGTCCAGGGACCTGAGATCAGGAAGGCGAGTCACTCCGGGTGGTCCCGTCGCCATCGATGCTCAGCTTCATCGCACAGTCTGTGACAGCTGCCCCAGCTCTTGTGCCGTGTCTGCGCTGTAGCCAGGGGAGGGGGAAGGGGCAAGAGGGGCCCCTTGCTTTTACTTGTTCATTCATTCATTCATCTTGGGGGGAAACACACACACAGTAGAACTTACCATTGGTTATTTTTAAGTGTGCAATTCAGGGGCATTAAGTACACTCACATTTGTGCAAACTTCAACACCATTCATTACCAGAGCTTCGCCCATTTCTTTCACAGGCACGATCCCCAAAGTGACACAGATCAATTCCACTCACCTCCTTTAGCCAGAAATTAGTCACATGGCTACTCCTGCTGGAAGGGAGATTGAATTGAATGTCTCCTCTACCCAGACAATTATGTGCTCAACTGAAACCTGAAACTTCCTTGTTAAAGAAAAAATGTGCAGTCCTAAAACCCTGACTCAATTTCATCCTCCAGGAGGCTCAGCTCTCGCCTGTTCTTACAGTCTTGTGTTTGGTCTCCTGTCTGTACGCTCTGTATGTGTCGGCCAGCATCAGGGCTAGTGCCTGGGGTCTGGTGCCTAGGAGACACAGCTGCTTTCAACTGCTGGTGGTGGGCCCTGCATTTAGAATTTAGCACATCCTGATATGTTCCCCAAAAGTTGAGTCTAGATCATTTTTCATAAAGAAAAATAATTTTCTTTAACTTATTTGAAATACTCGCATGCATCAAGGATGTTTTGTGAGTCATTTAGTAAAATGAGTAATTATTTCTAGAAGACTGGTCACTACCTGATTTGTCTTTCAAGCAAATGTGGACGTATATCCCTAGCTTGGAGTGTGGGATTCTCTGCTGCGTTTAGTTACGTTCTTCTGGTCCTGCTGTGGCAGGCACGGTTCTGAAAAGAGATCAGGCCACAGGTGTGATTATCTCTTCAAGGTCAGCTGATTCTTGTATCTATTGCTATATAAAAACCATCCCCAATCTTAGGGGATTAAAGTAATGATAGTCACTTTATTATCTCTTATCAACTTTGGGTCTCTGGGTCAGAAATTAAGGAATGGCTTGGCCCGTCACTTCCAGCTCAGGGTCTCTCATGAAGCTGTAATCACCTGCTGGCTGGAGCTGGGAGAGAGAATAGATGAAGCAGCTGGGGCTGGCCAGACACTGATCTCTCGCCTCACGTAGTCTCAGGACCTCTGTGTGTGGTTTCTCCACATGGAGCGGCCTGGGCTTCCTCACAGCTTGGCCGTCTCTGGGCAATCACACAGTCCACATGGCGACTGACGTCTTCCCGACTGAATACACTAGTGAGCAATGTGGAAGCTGTGTGTGATGACCTAGCCTCGGAGGTCACATGGTGTTGCTTCCACCACATTCTAGGAGACAGTCACAAAAGCCCATCAATGTCAAAAACAGAGAACAGAGACTCCATCTCTTAATGAGAGTAACGTCAAAGTAACAATGTAGGAAGAGAAGGAGAAATAGGAAATGCTATTATTGTCATTTTTGGGAAAAGCCATGTGTTACCCCCTAACTTTGGTTAATTAAGAGCTTTGTGGGCTCCAGAAGATGTGAGCTGGGAATCAGGAAGTCACTTTTGTGTTTCCCAACTTGAAATTTCTAAGTGTGCTGCACTTTGCTTATTTAGTTTCAATCTGGAAGATAGGCAGCACTGGTCCGGAGAGAATTGTTTTTAATACAGAGGAGTCATCTGCTATAGTCTTCTTCTTGGGAATGAAAGCAGAAACAGCAGCAGTAAACAGAAGCATCTGGAAAGAGTCTCTGCAAGGATCTGAAATTGGCTATGGTGGTTTTTAAGGAAAAAGCTACCGAAAGTCAATTTTCCTAAAATATAATCAGTGTCCTCTACTTATTCATAGTTCCTGCTCTTAAGTTTTGTTTACATATGGCCAGCATGGCAGCTCCTCAACGCTCCTTGCCCTCTCTCTGCATCATAGCACGTTTACTTCAGCCCCTGGCCTCAACCTTTTAGCTTCCCATTTTCTAACGGAGAAGCTGATTGCCCGTGTTATTGTTTTGAACTTGGCTACACAGGGCAGAAGTCCCTTTCTGCTAGGGCTGCCAACTTGTCCTCGTTGGCTTAGGAATTTTCTAGTTTTAGCACAGAAATTTTTGTGTTCTGGGTACCCCCTCAGACCAGGCAAATCATGGTGATTGGCCATCCTTCCCTCTATCTAGGGAAGGCCTGCCCTTGGATCAAATGCCCCCTCAAGAGGAGGGCTGCATCATCTGGTATCCAGCAAGGCTCCTGTCTTCCAGCTTCTCTGAGAAGGGGATGTGAGTTGGGCCAGCAATGATCAACATCTCTAGTTAAAACTGTAACTGCATGAATTACTCATTAGAAGAGGAGGCAAGGCGGTATCATAAGTACATGTGCAGCAGTTTGATGCAGTCGAGGGGGCAGTGAAGTGGGAGTCAAAATACCTAGTTTCTGCCATCGAGTGGAGCCAAGTAATTCATCTTTTTTTTTTTTTTTTTAGTGGAGTGCAGTTTATTACACCGGCGGGCCCAAGGCAGAGTCTCCTCTTAGCCAAGGGCCCCGACCAGCATTTGTGAAAATCTTTTATACCCCATGTGTCCAAACCCACTACCCCAATTCCCTTGAGACTTACATAAACAAAGGAAGGGTAAATACAACTACAATAACCCCATCATTCACGTGTTATGTGTTCAAACAGTCAATAATCAATAAGCCCGCAGTTACATTCCAAATAGTTAATAACTGATAAGCCTGTGCTTACATTCCAATAGATAGTGTCCGGAGGCAGGGGTGATTAGTGTCTGTTCTTCAAGATTCCCCTGCCCAGAGGGGGGTCTTATCCTTCCATTGTCATTCCCACAGGCGCTAAGCACAGAGTTCAGAGTCCACTGGAGAGGTGGCCGCGCACGATCAGCACAGACAGGCCTGAGATGGAGTCCAGGCCCTATGAATTCCTTCTTCATTCAAGTAATTCATCTTTTTGAGTCTCCATTTGTAAAATAAAAAGACTAGACCAAATAGGGCTTGCTTCCTTTCCTTTTTTTAACTTTTGTTCTAGAACTTCATTCTAAAGGGTAGAATTGCTCACACTCCTCAAGACATAGTCTGCTACCATTATCTTTACAGCAAGTTTCTCTCTTCCCCTCCCCTCCCCTCCTCTCCCCTTCCTCCTCCCTCCCCCTTTCTTCATTTTCTGCTCTTCCTGCTTTTTCCATTCCCAGCATTGATCCCTTTTCTCCCAATAGGCAACCACATTGATATGAAAGATATTTCTCTTTGAGTAGGTATGTGGTTTTATAACATGAGCATTGTTTCATGTATGGACTGTAAATTGTCATATATTGTACTATCACTTCATTTTATTCCTAAATTATTTAAAACTCAGCACCATTTGCTAGTCTCTACAGCTCCTTCCATAGTGACATTTTGCAAACCCTGTTTAGTATTACAGTATACTGTTATACAGACTTCTCACTAACTGAAATCGGCAGGTTTTCTAGAGTGGCAAAAGGGAGAATAAAGTTTCTTTAATCACCACCTCCCCAGTTGTACTATTTGGTCTGGATGAAGGGGACCAAAAGGACAAACGTGGAAAGCATGTGGCTGGGGAGTGAGTGAGGTGTTAGGTTGCGAGAGCAGTTATGGAGGTACTTCTGGGCCTCTGACTCTCTGAACTAGCAGGCCTTCCCCAAACATCCCAGATCCTCTGAACTCTCACTGGGGGAGCTCACCTCTCCCTCGAGGCTGGACGGCATTTTCCTGGAGGAGGTGAGAGGAGGAGTTGCCTGGCTCTGGCTCATATTTCATCAGACACAGAAAAGAAAGGCAGTTGCTTAAGACCTCAGCCAGAGATCCATCTCCAATAGCACAGATATCTGGGAGCTCTGATTCCTCCTTCCCGAATGGAGAACCAGGTTGGCGTCCTGCCCGGAGAGTTCCCGAGGTTAATAGTGACTATTAGCAGAGCAGTGTCTCTCGCAGGCCAAGCCGCTCTCCTGGTGGCAGTGAGGCTCGGGGGCCACATGGGGGCTGGGGAGAGGCTTCTGGCGGGGAGCAGCAGTGGGGAGCAGCAGCGGGGATCAGCCCCTCCGCCTGCTGACACCCGGAGACCGGATTCCACTTCAGGCCGCAGTGATTCATGCTGGTGGCCTCCGCCCTTTCCCCCACACCAGCACCACAGAGAACTATCCGGAAGGTTGAGAGGAACATAGCTACTCTTGGAGAAAAGATGGCCGCTTTTCTCTCCCCTGCTTGTGGTCCACAAGGCCTTCATCTCCCATTCCCGCCTCTCGGCAAGCCTGGCAAGATTTCTGTGAGGCTTGGCTGGTGAGGGGAGGGTGGGATGGGATGGAGGGACCTTCTGTTCCCCCAGGTGACACACTTCCTCCCCTGAGCTTCATACAGAGGCACATCTGGACTCTGTTCCAGGCTCAACCATTTCTACTCCTTTGAAGATACAGAAACAACAAAATACAAAACCAAAAATAAGCAAATCTGTAAACACACAGAGACACAGGCACACACAGAGACAGCAGAGACCTATTGTTTCCAGTTCCACTCCAAAGTTCAGCTGATTCTACGTTAAGATATGAATTTTCCACCTTGTGATTTTCAACTTCCCAGAGAAGATAAATACCATCCTAGAATTACATATGCACTTCACCCATATGTCTTCCTTTGCTGTAATAGGACTTTTGCTGATGCTAAGAATCGGAGAAGTTTCATCTTGGCCTTCAGGTCTAGTGGCAGCTAATCCTTAGTACCCAGGCAATGGTCTCAGGGCCTCCTGGCAAGGCCTGGGTGTTCACCCCTACCAGGGACCCAGCTACTCAAGTACCCAAAGGGGAAGTGTAAAGAAATGTAGCAAGATAAAAATAAATGTAGCTGAGGGACTTCCCTGGTGGTCCAATGCAGGGGGCCTGGGTTTGATCCCTGATCAGGGAACTGGAGCCCGCATGCCACAACTAAAGATTCCATGTGCAACCACTAAGACCCTCTGCACCCAAATAAATTAAAAAATAATAAGCTCTTTAAAAATTAATAAATAAATGTAACTGATAGTTGCTGAGCATACAACACACCATTCTTTCTCTGTCATCTCACTTGCTCCTCGTACCCTTATCACATAGATACTGTCTCTTTTATAAATGTGGAAACCGAGGCTCAGAGACTCTAAGCAGCTGATGGAGTTGATACCTAGTGATCAGTGGAGCCAGGCTTTGATCACAGAAAAGATTGCGAGCCTAAGCTCACCCTTAACCACTGTGTGTGTGTGAACTCACACACACACACACACAATGGTGTATACATGTACCCTTTTTTTACCTGTTTATACAGTGTAATCATTTTAATAATATTCACAGAATCATAGGTTATTGGACGCAAGCTTAGAGATGACCTATCTGGCCCGTCCCTGACTTTTGATTTCCACAAAAAAGGGAAGAGGAGACTTGCCTTGAAGAAATAGTTTCTAATTGACCAAGCATCAGAATCACTCAGTTGGACTCCAACCCCAGAGTGTCTACTTCAGTAGGTCTGGGTGGGGCCCCAGATTTGCATTTCTGTCAAAGTCCCGAGTGACGCTGATGCTGCTGGCCCTCGGACTGCACCCTGACAAACCTGCATGAGAGTAAAGTGGACTCCGTAAGAATCGTAAGACGCACTGCAGTGCTGTTACTTACAGCTTCTTAGCAATGTCAAAACCTATGCGTGCCCAGCCAGGTCATTCTTAGCTGAGTCACTTGTTTGTAAAACAACTCTCTTGCTCTCTGCAACAGAATCAGAATGTGGTAGGAAGAATTCTTAAAAAAAAAAAAGAGCCCTCCCCCTCCCAAAAAGGATTCCATACCCATTTCCCCCCAAGACTGTGGATATGCTAGCATTCCTGTGATGGTGCTATGTTCTATGGCACAGTCCACCTAGACGAGGACTATCTGAGTGGGTATCATTTAATCATACATGGGACTTGCCTGGCAGTCCAGTGGTTAAGACTCCACGCTTCTAGTTCAGGGGTGTGGGTTCAGTCCCTGCTCAGGGAAATAAGACCCCACATGCCTTGAGGCCAATAATAATTTGATCACACAGACCTTTCAGAGAAGCAGAGAACTTCCTGTGGTTGTCACAGCACAAGATTAAGGCAAGGAGGAGGCAGAAGAGAAGTCAGAGGGATCTGAAGTCTGAGAATGAGGGGAAGTGCTGCTGTAACGATGGAGAGAAGGAGCGGGGAAGCAGAACGCGACTTCCAGCAAGGAACCAGGCCTCCATTCCTACATCTGCACGGGGTGCAATTTGCAAACAACCTGAAGGAACCTGGGAGCAGATTCTTCCCAGAATCTCCAGATGAGATGATGCCTTACCTACTATAACATAAGCGGCTTTGTAAGCCTCTAAGTTTGTGGTTATGACCACAGTAGGAAGCGAATACACAAGTACACACATTCCTGAATTCAGAAAGGAGCTGCTGCCCAACGCAGACCCACCCCATCAGAAAATCCGAGGACCGCAAGCTGAGCCCCTGGGAGGTTTACCTTATTGTTTGCTAAAAGTGTTAGTGGCTGTGACCTAAATTCCAGCCCCAACAAGGTAACATTCAGTTCAGTTAGAAAAAAGGTCATCGGAGGAACACCCCAAGGACTGCCTGCCCCAGTGTCCCCTGTGGACAGCCTGACTCAAGAGCTCAGCAGATAGCTTGTACACACGTGCCTGCCCTTCATGGAGGAGCAGTTTAAAAACAGTTCAGGAAAACACACTGTCCTGTGCTGCTACTCGGTAAGATAACATACTTCCCTGTCTCTGAGATTCATCATCTTATAAAGATGTCCCTTGCCAGGATACGGAAGCTCAAGCAACAAGTTGGGATGAGTATATGGACCCTGTACAGCAATGATCCCCACACCCTACCCCAAACATTCTTGTTATTCTTACTACAAAGTGAAACACTTGGGACCATTTTGAATTTCAATGTGATTATAGTACAGCTCTGATAGTGCAGGGATTCCTTTGGTAGCTCAGATGGTAACGAGTCCACCTGCAATCCAGGAGACACAGGTTCCATCCCTAGGTCAGGAAAGGGAATGGCAATCCACTACAGTATTCTTGCCTGAGAATTCCATGGACAGAGGAGAGCCTGGCAGGCTATAGTCCATGGGGTCACAAAAAGCTGGACATGAATGACTCACACACACTCACATAGCTCTGATTCAACCACCATCATGACTTTTTATTGTAAACGGTCAATATAACTCTCTGCCACCAGTCAGATGCAATTCAAGTAAGTAAAACTGGTTAGTGGTGGACAATTCCTACTATTGAGATGTCCCCAGATACCTTCACCTGACTTACAGACCTGTGACATTCATATAGTGCAGATTCACCTCTCAGGGCTGAGGTTCCACATCTGTTCCATCCTTACTGTGCACTGATGCTCCTGCTACAAGTCCTTTTCTGGGTGTGGCCTGAGTACATGAGTGGCCTTGCTCATGTTCCCTGAAGTCTGCAACCTTGGCCCTCTGAAGGCACAGAGCTGGTTGGAGCATGGCTTTGAATCCTAACTGCCTCTCTCAATGACAGCTGCCTGCTTTCCCTGCTCTAGCCCTAAGGACAGGTACGTCTCGGAGGAAGTACCTGCCTTGTGTGGGACACCAGGACCAGTCTAGAGTCTGGACTTACGAGCAGGGTCGGAAGCTGTGAGTTCTGACTCTGTTTTCTTCTCATAGCAGCTAGATGCAGAGTTGAGCCCATGGACCAGTTTCCTTGAGAATCCAAACATGTCCTCCAAACCTTGCTTGATTTTGCTGATCTTCCCTCCACTGCAGGGTGACTGCATTGCAATCCACTGCATGGACCATTGCAGCGTCCGTTGACGCCGGTCTGCAGTGCAGAGCAGAGTGTCCAGCCCCCTCCTGCTGCTCTGTTCCCCCCCAACCCCTTTTATACCCCTCGCCCCACAATAGGCTAGGGGTAGGGGAAGCCATGGAGTGTCACTTCTACCCAAATGTGAAGAAATTCTTTCTGAATTTTAGAAACCGTGAAGGGTTTTGAGACGCGTATTTGAAAGCAAAACTAGTAGATAGCTCTTTTTGCATGTTGTCCAAGGTCATGGCTCTGTTTTATTTTCCCTTTTACGTGCTTTGAATGGTTGAAATATTTGATACTGTTGTGTTCTTTTTTTTTGCTATTAGAGAACTGGTGGTACTTCATCTGTAATCAAATCAAAGTCAATGTGGCCCGCAGCAAAACAGGTTAGACTACGGGAGCGTGGCCGGGCAGCTAGATTGCTGAGAGACGTATTTGTCACTATCAAGCATTTTTTAAAGGCGTTTTGCTCAAACACATAACACACCCACACGGCTTCCACAAAGTTTACTTCCCACCACAATGTGTTTACTCAAATGTTTCAATAACAAATGTGACTGCATCTAGTTTCACTTCCCACCAGACTTCTCTGATAAGTAAGCTCTGAAAGCTGTTTTTGCGGTTTTAGTGTCACTTTTCATTCAACTCTTTGAACTGTAGTCATTTCAAAATTATAATGTTTAACTAGGCGTGTGGATTAGTGCTTAAAAATTGAAATGATGTTTAAGTCTGAGAAACAGTGGAAATATGCAAGAAACTCAGAACAAATCAGAATTTAACATTATTGATGATGGCAACAGATTCGTCAGTGCAGGTCCCATTGAGAATTTGCCAGTAAAGAAAGAAGAGGCTACTAACCAACTGTAAGTGAATAGCAGACAAACATGCTTGATTTAAAATCTTGGGGCATGCTTGGATGTTCACATGGACAAAAATTCAAGCAGTAGCACAGACGAAGATTGTATTTTCCAGAGAGTGACAACAGTATCTCCTATTTCACATGTTCTTTTGCACTATGGCCTTGACGTTCTTCCCCTAGAGAGGAAGAATCTAATTCTCTTCCTTTTGTGTCTGGGTTGACTTAGTGACTTGCTCAAGCAATAGAATGCAATGGAAGTGATATTCTGGGACTTCCAAAGCTATTACAAGACGCCTTGCAGTTTCCACCTGGGACTCTGGAAACACTTGCTGTTAAGACATCACCTCTCAAAACCCAGTTGCCATGCTTAGAGAAATACCTGGAAAGGCTACAGGCAGGAGGTCTGGTAGACAACCCTCGCAGAACTCTGAGCAACAGCCAGAATAACTCAGCCATGTCAGTGAAATATCTTAGACATCCAACTCAGTTGGGCTTACAGATGACTGCAACCCTAGCCAACTGCCCAGCAAAACTCAGTCAACTTACAGAATTACGTTTAAGCCACAAAGCTTGGGGGTAGTTTATTCTACAACAGAAACATTCTCCCAGTTCTCTTTCCCGATTGATTATGCATCCTCTCAGTGATATTTTATGCATGTACCTTCAATGACAAGTATACCTTGCTCCCCTTGCAAAACGATAGCATAGTAAATACACTATTCTCTTTGCTTTTTTTTCTTCAGTCAACAGCACATCTTAGAGATTATTCCATACCTACTCACATAGACCTGCCTTGCTCTTGAACAATGACAGAAAAAAAAACCACACACACACAACCAATATTTGTTCCCAAGCAGAAACACAAATAGGGCAGAACTGAACACCCTGTCCTTCTCTCTTCCAAAGCACAAAAAATGATAGAAAAGGAAACACACAGCTTGAGAGTGTACCCTCTCTGGAACAGTGACAGGATCCCCCACTGTTTATCAGCATAACTTATTTATCCAGGCCACTACTGACGGCCATTTAGATTTTTTTTTCCCCAAAGGCAGTGCTTCATTGTCTATACTGCTAAAATATGCTTTTGTGCAGATATCTAAAGGATATACATAGGTTACATTCCTATAATTGAATTCAATTATAAGTGCATTTTAAATATTAATAGATATTGCCAAATTGCTCCCCTCCAGAAAATAAGTCGTGTCAAGTCATATTTTCACCAATTAGATTTAAAGATGACTATTTTCCTATACTCTTGCCCCAACAGTGCTTAACCTAAGTTTAAAAATTGTTTACCCTCTAACATGTTCTTTGATAGGTTATTCTTTTCCTTTGCTTGTTGATTGAATACGTGATAAAATAGAGAAGCAAGCTACCAAGATAACACTGTATTGTCTCCCCACCTCTCTTCCTCCCCTTGCTGAATTTTTGTTTTGGTTGAAAGAGAGGGTCCTTAAGACCACTGTCATCCTCATGAATTTGGTTTAAAAGCGTCATGGTGAAGACATACCTCAATGATGCCTATTTTAAAAACTGATCTTACAAGTTAACAAGCCAGCCTGGTGGGAGGTTTTTCCATCATCATTTACCCAGTAACGGTTCTAAAGGTTTTGTGCATTCACACGGGTATAGACTTCCTTCTTTGTTGTTGTTCAGTCGCTCAGTGGTGTCCAACTCTTTGCGACCCCATGGACTACAGCTCACCAGGCTTCCCTGTCCCTCACTGTCTCTCAGAGTTTGCTCAAATTCATGTCCGCTGAGTCGGTGATGCTATCTAACCATCTCATCCTCTGCCTTGCCCTTCTCCTTCTGCCTTCAATCTTTCCCAGCATCAGAGTCTTTTCCAATGAGTCAACTCTTCCCATCAGGTGGCTAAAGAATTGGAGCTTCAACATCAGTCCTTCCAATGAATATTCAGGGTTGATTTCCTTTAGGATTGACCTCCTTTTAATGATTGTACTAATTTACAAGCTCAGGTAGTATTTTTCTTAAGGCTCTATCTCAGAGCACACTGACTGAATATTAATGTTTGTAGCAAAGTGTTCACTTTCTTTAAATAACCAGCTCTGGAAGAGTTCTTTGTGTTTCTAGCAGTCTGTGTAGTTATCTTTTTCAGAGGAAGATTTTTCCTGTTTCTGCAGTGTTCTTATTTTTAGAGTGGTAAGATTCCTTTTTTTCCCCTTCTTTTCCCCTAAATTCAGCGCAGGTAAGAGGGCGGGTGGGATAAGGGAAGTCATTTTTAACTAGCTTATTAGGTATATTCTCTGTGCGACCCCGTCTATGGGGTCGCACAGAGTCGGACACGACTGAAGCGACTTAGCAGCAGCAGCAGCATTAGGTATATTCCAGTGGGTGGGAGGGTTTTAGGTTTTTTTAATGAATCTTGCTTAATATTGTCCATTCACTGTCATGGCCAGTCAGCAAAATGCTTTAATTTTCAAGTGTAGATCATGTGGCTTGGTTGAACGTTCTTTTGGTTTTCCTCTGGTTCTTTACCAACAGAAAAGTGTTAAAAAAAAACTCCTGTGTTAGCTCACAGGCTTCTGAATATTTTGCTGTGGTCCACAGAGGAGGCTGGGCAAGGTAGCCAGGAGATGCCATATCAGTTATTGCAGCCTTAGAACAAAGTTGGTGTCTCTTTGGACTTTAAAATTGTTCCTATGCAGCTTATTTTATTTTTGTCTAATCAAATAAACAAGGTTTTTCTATGGGGAGGTGGGGAATTGTTTACCCTGGATTCTCATACAGATTATGGATTTTATTATAGTTGCAAAAAAAAAAATGAACTTAACCCTTGATTTCTATTTGATATCTAGATACCTCTTGTTGAGAAACTCCCAGCTATAATTGTATGAAACAATTATCTATGTCAGAATATTAAAAAATAAATTGTATGGATTAGGAAAGATAGCATGAGCTATTAGGTAAAAAGAGAGTTGATGAATAACATAGTTTCATGCAATTCCATTTCTATAAAATGTATAAACTTCTTGTAAGGAAAAAAAATCTGGAAATATAAATACAAGGTGTCAATAAGAAGCAAAGCCTATCAAGATTATAAACCACAATCAAACCAACAATAAAACACTGCCTAAAATTTCCTGCAAGGAAAATGTCATGATTACTTCTGAAGGAGGTGACTCTAGAGAGGGCAGAAAAAATATTTGGGTTGAAAGAGGCAGCCAAACTGAAAAGGGTGCTCAAAAGAAAAGATATTCTAATGTACTATTTGAACAATTAGTTAAAGAATGATTTTAACATTTTTAAAAGCATGAACATCAGTGATTTAACAAGTCTTAGTTCTATACATGAGAATGGATCTAGGTTGATTTGCTGAATAATTTGCTAGTTGTTTAAGTATTTAGTTTTAATTGACTAGTTTTCACTTATTGTTGTAACTGCATCTTGAGTCATTTTGCCTCTGATTCAGTTAGTTGCGTATCTGATGCAGCTGGAGATGGAGCAAGGGGAGCCCAAGGGAGATAACTTTAATTTATAACGTCTATGAGGAACTTCCTGGTTGATCAGATAATATCTGGTATAGAAATTTTCAATAAGGGGGGGTCCTGAGGTATCTCCAGCCACTGCTTTCACTTAGAATCCCACCCCAAAGAATTTACCCCTGCATTTTTTTATTTAGAGGAATTAAATAAAAGAAAGTTTTGCTCTTTTTAAAAAGGAAAGTGTGTATTGAATGCAAATACTTTCAACACATTTAAAATTAACGATTATTAATCATTGTGAACATTTACCAGCCAGGCTTTCTGAATTCAAAATTGAATTCTTATTTGTATTCATTGGAGAAGAACTATTCCACCGGTACAAAGGGTTACATTCTGGATAAAATGAAGGAATTGATTGCTCACTTTAAGGACAAAAGGCTCACAATGTTGGTTTAGTTAACACGTATTTTCCAAGTTTCAATGCTAAATATTCTTGAACAACAACTGCAAGGGGAAACTGGATAGTTTTATTGTGCACGAAGTTATGATAGTAAAAATAAAAATTGAAAACTGAAGGAAGAGACTTGATCAGAGATACTATAAGTCATTTGAGATAGTTTATTTACACTGAAAAAAATTTTGAAGAGAGAATATAGAAAGACCTGGTTCTTTTGGACTGCCTGCGTGCCAAGTTGCTTCAGTCTGACACTTGCGACCCATGGACTATAGCCCGCCAGGCTCCTCTGTCCATGGGATTCTCCAGGCAAGAATACTCAAGCGGGTTGCCATGCCCTCCTTCTGGGGATCTTCCCGACCCAAAGATCAAATCCACATCTCTAATGTCTCCTGCATTGGCAGGTGCGTCCTTTACCACTAGCGCCACCTGGGAAGCCCTCTTATAAACTGATGCAGAAAAAAGTCTTTTTTTTTTTTTGATCAATCACTGTATATCAGGTGATTTTCTCTAGTTAAAATCTATATTTGGAATATCAACTACAATTGGAATCACCACTATCAAGTGGTGATTTATGATAATAAATTTATTATCATAAACAAATTTATGATAATAAACATCCATTCTTTAAGATTTACCTGCTTTCTTAAGAAGCCAAAGGGGTGAATGAAATAGGATGTGATCACCACCCCAGTATATTTCAAGTCTTCATGACGACACTGATCTCTGCAGTTTCCTCCAGGAAAGTATCACAGCTTTTATTTTTCTGTCCTGATAAGGAAAGACTTCTACTGGGCTTTTCCTACCATAGCAGCCCTTGCTGCACAGATTAGAAAGTCAATGTGGGGATTTGCCAATTGCCAAGTATTTCTATTCTGATTTTACATTCAGCAACTGGGGAAGTAAACACAGGGTAGTTTCACAGACCTACTGGCCCCATTGTCATTCAATAGGACAAAGTTCCATTTAGCACCTGACCACTGTAAACCCCCACTTTTATTTATGGACCACAGTGGCATTTTGGATCCCTAGAAAAAATGTCAGTTCAGACTCAGGGTACATCAGTCCCCAGAGTTTTGGGCAAATGGCTCTATGTCCTTTGAAAAATAGTTGGATGAAGATTTAAAGTATGTATATTGTAGCAGTGTGGCAGGGTTCTTTTTCAAGGGGAACCAGCCTCTTGTCCAATCAAGGTGCTCCAGGTCTATGAATGGATTAGATTCAAAAACTGAATAAGAAGGCTGACTCTCTGTTGTGATGACACGGGTCAGGTTTTGGTCACCAGATCTGGAGCTTTTCCTGTTATGCACACCAAGTAACATTTTAGTAGTGTACTCATCTATTTCATTCCTAGGGACACAATGATCAATTAACCATAGCCAGAGATTAAGGTAGGTCAAAATACCCATTATAATAAATGCAGTCATCTTGTCTCTGGCTATTAAGTACTTTCTCTTGGCTTCTACTAGTCTGAAATTTCCACATCATCACCACTAAAATCAGGGGACCCACCTCATTGGCGACATCTCTTGATATCATACCTGGCCTAGAGAAGATAGCCATCAGCAAGTTTATCAAGGATATTGATGCTCTCTGCACTAGGGTACTTCTCAGTCCTTGGAGAAGGGATCAAGGCGTGGAAAACAGGTATAAAGGTCAGTCATTAAAAAGTCCACTCCAATAGCTCTCTCTCTCAAAGGCTTTGAATTCCTATACATTATATCAGAGAAATTCTGGTGTCTCAACCTCACTGAATACAAGCCACAGTAGAGTCCACGTACCAATCAACCAACCAAGTATACTAGTAAGGTCACCTCCAGCTATACAAATTAGCATTAATATTAAATCTAGAATACATTAACTTTAAGTAATAATAAATTAATAGCACTAACATTAAATCTAGAATATCTGTTAAGTGCACCTACACAAAAATTTATCAATCCAATATTATTTTCTATTCTCCTCGGTCTAGCATCCTTAGGATTAATGTCTACAAATTGTCCACATTTATGCCAATACAAATTTTTTAAATCTTAAAAGTCTTTTGCAGAGTTCTCCGTTTTTTTCTGAGTCAGAAGAAAATGTACTATATACCCCTAGAATATGCTGAAATCTAATATGTTTAGAGCAGTAAAAGGTACTTGGCACAAATTTTGAGAATAGGCATCCTTTGCTGGTGAAGGCAAGGTTATTATAGCATATTCAGGTAAAATAAGTGGGGAGAGCTTCTGCCAACAAGGATGGCCCAGAATGACTCAGAGCTCAAGATTCTCAACTTCCTCTGAGCCTACACGGGTATCCTCATTCCAAGTCTCAAGTTCCCAATGCTTCACAATCAACCTCCTAACTTTCATATTAGAAACTTGATAAGGTTGTGAATTAAACTTCTGTTGTAATTATGTAAATGGCATATTTAAATTTTGTGTTTGATTTTCAGTGAGCCCTGTAGACACTAGAAAGAATAGATTCTTTTAAGGCCAGTAGTAACTCTTTGGCTTTCTCACCATTACTTGGGCTGAGATTTTAAAGACTTGAGGTGGTTGTTTTTCTAAGTATTTGAGGGCACTCCGAAGTGGCCATCTCCTTTCCACAGTTCTCGCAGCCCATCACTATCATTCTAGGTGGCAGCCCCTTGGTCCCTAAGGCTCTTTCTTCACTAGCCACTTTTCTGCAGCCTACCGCAGGTAATATTTTGATTAATTTTGATGTTACTGCATGCCATGGGTTGTTAATGTTCCATTTTTCAGTGAGCTTAGCATCGTATGCGGGGGCAAGAAAAAGACCAAACCAACTCCCGAATCCCATCTTTGTAGGTCTGTTTCCTAAACCCACTGTTGGGACCACGTATTAGTCAGGATACCGTTGCTGTGCCACGCTGCCACGTCAGTCCTGTCTGACTCTTTGTGGCCCCATGGACTGTACCTGCCAAGCTCCTCAGTCTATGGGATTTTTTAGACAAGCATACTGGAGTGGGTTGCCACGCTCTCCTCCAGGAGGTTTTCCCAACAAAGTGATGAAACCCACATCTCCTGTGTTGCAGTTGGATTCTTTACCCCTGAGCCACCAGGGAAGCCCCAGGATCCAGTCAGGGAAA
The DNA here is from genome assembly GCF_910594005.1 of Cervus elaphus. Taxonomy (NCBI): domain Eukaryota; kingdom Metazoa; phylum Chordata; class Mammalia; order Artiodactyla; family Cervidae; genus Cervus; species Cervus elaphus. Next base: position 11,838,962 of record NC_057839.1, on the reverse strand, counting down.
CACCAACCATATTAGTTATTTTAATAGAGAGGACTTAATTTAGGAAACTACTTAAACAGGTATTAGAGGACTGAAAAGGCAAAATGTGAACTCTGAGGTAACTCAGAGATAGTCAGAAAAGAAAAAGAAAAATAGGTTGGGGGAACAGAGGGAAAAGGCTGGAAATACATTAGAATGTAGAAGCTCAGAGATGGGACCCTATGGAGCTGGCACCTGGCTTTCTGAATAAAGGATGTCACTCAGATTGTGCTGGCATCTCAGGAGTTTCCAGAATCTCTGGGGAGCCTCCATTAAAGTCTGAAAGGGCAGGGGCCAGAGAGCTTCTGGGTTGGTGAGCCCGAGGAGATTTGGGGAGAGTGGTGCCCTCCGAGAGAGGATGGGAGCGCTGCACACCTTTCCCATACCTGCCCTGTGCACCTCTGCTGTCTGACTGTTCCTGAGTTATAGCCTTTTAAAATAAAGCAGCAATCTATTTACAAAGAGAAAGAGTGAATCTCTGAGGAGAGCGCATTGTTCCGCTGCTGGTGGTATTTTTGAAGGGGCACAGTGAGGCGGGGTCTGGGGGTGTGTGTGGAGGGAAACTGAAAATTGGAACTGTTGCTACTAGGATGAAGAACTGCTACAGGAGTGACACTGACAGTAGCCGAAAGCAAGACAGGAAACAGTGCTGCTGACCCTTGAACAATGCGGCGGGAGCGGTCAGGGACGCTGACCTTCCACACAGCTGAGGAACCCAGGCATCACTGATAGGCGGCCCTTGGTATCTGTGGCTTCCCTGTATCTCTAGTTCTGTATCTGCAGATCCAACCAATCACAGATCATATAGTACTGTATATTTACTATTGAAAAAAAAACCCAGTTTATGTGGACCCATGCAGTTGTTGTTCAAGAATCAATTGTAATTGCTTTCTCCTTCCTTCCACCTTGCAATCTCCCTCTAATGCCCCATGTTAACAGAACTGAATATGGAACCATTGGGCAAAAGAAAATGTCCTTGGCAGAGTCTCAGTCAAAGCAAAGTATCAAAGGGTGGGTTTGGAGCAGACTCACAACAGCTTAATAATCAGCATACTTCTCTTGATTGTAACCTGGTTGTCAAAAGGATGAAATGAAACTATGTATATTAAATATCTAGAATAGTGCCTGATTCATTGTAAGTATTTGATAAATGTTGACATATTTTTCCTGGCATATAGTGAAATGAGCACATGGAGTCTTTTCCTTTCCTTCTGTTAATGCAGTGGATTACACTGATTGGTTTTCATATGTTGAATCATCCTTGAATTCCAGGAATAAATCTCAATTGGTCATGATATATAATACTTGTTATATGCTATTGAATCCAGCTTGTTAAAAATTGGTATCTATCTATATATAGGAGATTCCAATTTTTATATATATGTATACACACACACACACACACACACACACACACAGGATTTGAGTTTTCAGTGAGAGAGGCTGAGTCAAGTTGACCTTAAAAGTGTAACTAGAGGGATTTGAACCAAGACGTTAGAGAAGAGGGTGGAGCAGAAAGAACCTCAGCTTATCTCCTCTTATGGCACACCAAAATGACAGCTATTTACAAAGCAAGTGTTGGTAAGAAAGACTGGAATCTACCAGAAAAGATCTTCTATAACTAAAGAGATAAAGGAGGAACCGCAGTGAGACAGGTAAGAGGGGTGGAGTCACAGCATAGTCAAGACCCAGGAGCCCAGGTGGGTGACCCACAAATGAGAGAATAATTACAATTGCAGAGGTCTTCCCCAAGGAGTGAGGGGTCTAAACCTCACTCAGGCTCCTCAGCCTGGGAGTCCTGCTGGAGGAAGACAAGCCCGCAGACCATTTGGTTTTGAAGACCAGTAGGGTTTACTACTGGGAGCCCCACAGGGCTGTGGGAAATAGAGACTCCGCTCTTAAAAGGCATACACAAGATGTCACACAGTCTGAGACCCAGGGCAGAAGCAGTCTTTTGAAAGGAGGCTGGGTCAAACTCATCTTCTGATCTTGGAGAGTCTCCTGAAAAGTAGGCAACTAGAGCTCGCCCTGGGGCATAGGCACTGACAGGAGCTATTTTGGGGAGCTTGTGGACACTGGGGGCTTCCCTGGTGGCTCAGAGGTTAAAGCGTCTGCCTCCAATGCGGGAGACCTGGGTTTGATCCCTGGGTTGGCAAGATCCCCTGGAGAAGGAAATGGTAACCCACTCCAGTATTCTTGCCTGGAGAATCCCATGGATGGAGGAGCCTGGTAGGCTACAGTCCACGGGGTCACAAAGAGTCGGACACGACTGAGCGCCTTCACTTTGTGGACACTAGTGCTGGCAAGTTCTATTTTGTAATCCTCCCTACAGCTTCTTAGCCTCAGGACCTAGTCCCACCTCCTGCCCATTAACCTATAGGCACCAGTACTGGGATGTCTCAGGCCAAGCAACAAGCCAGGTGGGGTCGTAGCCCCACCTGCCAGCAGGCAGGTATCCTTAGGGCTCCCTGAATCCACAGCCATCTCTGGACAAAGCCCTGTGCACCAAAGGGCCCAGAAATTAGCCACAAATACCAGGGCACAGGCATTAGACCCAAGACCCCAGGGTCTTCTAACCAGAGACCGGAAGACTCAGCGGGCAGACACCAGGATCCCTCAGGCCCCAGTCCTGCCCATTAGCAAGTGGGTTCTAATGCGGGACCAGCCTCACCCACCACTGGGCAGGCACCTACCCCAGGACAAACACAGCCCTGCAGCCGGCCATGGCAGGACCCAGCCCACTCACCAGCAGGGCAGAGCCATTCCCCCAGACCTGCTGGGCCCCAACCCTGCCCTCCAGCAGCCCTACCCAGCTCGAGACACCTTGAGCCCCTCAGCCAGCTGCCCCTAGGATCCACTCACTGGTGGGCTGACACAAGATTCAGGACAACCTCGATTCCACAGCCACTGGCGTCTGGAATCAGCCTTAACCACCAGCAGTCTGACAGCAGCTCTGAGCAGCGTGGGCTCTGCAACCAGAGATTCTAGGGCCTGACTCTGCCTGCCAGGGGGCTGCCGCTAGCCCTTTGGCTGTTTTTCAGTCACTCGGTCATGTCTGACTCTTTGCAACCCCATGGACTGTAGCACGCCAGTCTTCCACGCCTTTCACCATCTCCTGGAGCTTGCTCAAACTCATGTCCATGGAGTAGGTAATGACATCCAACCATCTCATTCTCTCTTATCCCTGCTCCCCTGGCCTTCAATCTTTCCCAGCATCAGGGTCTTTGCTAATGAGTCAGCTCTTCACATCAGGTGGCCAAAGTATTGGAGATTCAGCTTCAGTATCAGTCCTTCCAATGAATATTCAAGATTGATTTCCTTTAGGATCGAATGGTTTGATATCCTTGAAGTCCAAGGAACTCTCCAGAATTTTTTCCAACACCACAATTCAAAAGCATCAGTTCTCTGGTGCTCAGCCTTCTATATGGTCCAACTCTCACAGCCATACATGACTACTGGAAAAACGATAGCTTTGACTTGACGGACCTTTGCTTAATGGTGGGTAGGCACCAGTCCTAGGAACTCCTGGACCCCAACTCTGCCTACCAGCAAGGGGACACCAGCTTCAGGACCACTGCAGGACGCAGGTAACACGCCGGTGGGCCAGCACCAGCCCAGAACCTCTTCAGCCCTGGCTCTGCCCACCAGCAGGCCAATTCTAGCTCTAGGACAACTCAGGTCCCAGCCCCACCCACCAGCAGGGCAACACCAGCTTAGAGACACCTTGGACTCCTCAACCAGCCATCTTGGGATCCAGTCCCTCTCACAAGGGGGCCAACACCAGCTGTGGGACACCCTGGAACCAGCTGTGTCAGGAACTGGCCCCACCCACCAATCGGCTGTCACTAGATGTGGAAATCCTGGTCCCACAATTACCCACCCCAGAACCTGGCTCTGCCCACTACTGAATCAAAACTAGCCCTGGGATCCCCTAGAGTTCCATAGCCAATCGCCTTGCATTCCTTGCATTCTGGCCCCGCTAACCAGCAGCCAACCGCTTCCACAGAAACCAGGGCCTGGCAACCAAACAGACTGAACGCCAGCCACATCTACCAGACTGCCTACGGCAGTCAGCCTCCACCACAGGCAGACCCAGGCAGCCCACACACGGGGCACCCCTAGAGTATATGGCTTTGGGGACCAGAGAGGGGTGCAATCCTGGTATACCTAGTATATTTCTTACAAAAGATCACTTCTCCAATGTTGGGAAATGTATTCAATCTACCAGATATGTAGAAATTAAAAGCAGAAAGAATATTTTCCAAATCAAGGAACAAGCTAGAACCCCAGAAGAAGAACTAGATAAAGTGGATTTACTCAATAAAAGTTTGAAGTAATGATCATAAAGATGATCAAAGAACTTGGGAGAAGAATGGATGAACACAGTGAGAAGTTTTACAGAGCCTTAGAAGGGATAAAGAAGAATCAAATAGAGCCCAAGAATACAATAACTGAAATGAAAAATATATTAGAAGGAGTCAACATTAGATTAAATGATACAGAGGAATGGATTAGTGAGCTGGAAGAAGAGTAGTTAGTGGAAAACACAGAAAAAAGAATAAAAAGAAATAAGGACAGTTTAAGAGACTTCTGAGACAACATCAAACATACTAACATTTACATTATAGAGGTCCCAGAAGGAGAAACAAGAGAGAAAGGAGCAGAGAACTTATTTGAAAAACATCGTATCTTTAGGAGAAAACATAGACAGAACACTCTTTGACATAAATTATAGCAATAGCTTTTTTGAATCCCTCTCCTAAGGCAAAAGAAACAAAAGTAAACAAATGGGACTTATAAGCTTTTGCAAAGCAAAGGAAACCAATGACAAAATAAAAAGACAACCTACTGAATGGGAGGAAATATTTATAAATGATATAATCGATAAGGAGTTATAATCCAAAATATATAAATAGGTCATACAACTGAATATAAAAAACCCTGACCTAATAGAAAAATGAAGAGAATACCTAAGTAGACATTTTCCCAAATGGTCACCTGGCCAACAATCACATGAAAAGATGTTCAACTTTGCTAATCAGAGAAATGCAAATAAAAGCCACAACGAGATATCACCTCACACCTGTCAGAATTGCTACCGTGAAAAAGAACACAAATAACATATGTGAGAATGTGGAGAAAATGGAATCCTCCTACACTGTTGGAGGGAATGTAAATCGGTGCAGCCCCTATGGAAACAGTACAGAGGTTCCTCAAAAAACTAAAAGTAGAACCATAATATGATCCAGCAATTCTGCCGCTGGGTGTATATCCAAAGAAAACGAAAACAGCAATACAAAAAGATACATGCACAAAACAGAAAAAGACTCACAGATATGGGCACAGAAAACAAACAAACTTACCAAAGAGGAAAGGGGGGGAATAAATTAGTAATACGGAGTTAACAAATACAAACTTCTACATATAAAACAGATTTACTGTACAGCGTGGGGAACAATATTCAATATCTTATAATAACCTATAGAGGAAAATCATCTGAAAAATATGTATAACTAAATCCCTTTGCTATACACTGGAAATAATATTGCAAATCAACTATACTTCAATAAAAAAGATAAATGCACCTCAGCTTTCACAGCAGCATTATTTACAGTAGCCAAGACATGGAAGCAGCTTAAGTGTCCATGAACAGATCAATAGATAAAGAATATGAAGTGTATATATATATATACACATATATGCACACATATATATATAATGGAATATTACTTAGCCACAAAAAAGAATGAAAATTGCTATTTGCAACAACACAGATGGAATTGGAAGGTATTATGCTTAGTAAAATAAGTCAGCCAAGAAACAAAAATACTGTATGCTATCATTTATATGTGGAATTGAAAAAAAATGAAGCAAATGAATGAACATAGCAAAACAGAAACAGACTTGTGCATATAAAGGACAAACCAGTAGCTACCAGTGGGAGAGGGGATGGGGAGGGACAAGACAGGGGTAGGGGGTAAAGAGGTACAAGATACTATGTATTTAATAAAGAAGCCACCAGGATAAATTGTACAGCACAGGGAATAGAGCCAGTATTTTATAATAACTCTAGAGTATCATCTATAACATTTTTAATCACTTTGTTGTAACCTAAAACGAATACAATATTGTAAATCAACTACACCCCAATTAAAAATAAATGAAATAAAAAGAAAGTACAACTAGGATTTTCTTACCTGTGTGCTCTAGAACCCATTCTAGTTTTGGATTCAAGGGCTGTTTGGAGGAAGGTGATCTCTCTTGCCTCCTCTTTCCGTGTTTCCAGTTCTTATCTTGACTTCCCTTGTGGTTCAGCTTGTAAAGAATCTGCCTGCAATACAGAAGACCTGGGTTCAATCCCTGGGTTGGGAAGATCCCCGGGAATATTCTGGCCTAGAGAATTCCATGGACAGTCCACGGGTTACAAAGAGTCGGGCATGACTAAGTGACTTTCAGTTTTCAGTTCTTATCTTAATTGCAAGTGGCTGTAGTTAAAGAAAAATGGGAAACATGAACTGAACGATTTAGAAGAACAATGCTTTCAGAGCCCAACTGTTAACTCGGGGATTAAGTGCCTGAAAAGAATGTCAGGCTAGCTGATCAGAATTTTCATGATTAATGAGAAAAGTTGGTTTCCCTGGATCTCTGATCTAGCCACGTGGGGAAAAGGGCAGACCACACCTATTGCAACAATGCTCCATCCTTGCTGCTTTAGGACACTTGCAGGGAGATACCTGAGAGGGTCATTTGCTTGCTTTCCTGTCTGTTTGGCAGTGAAGCCGGCCACAAGCCTTGTCCTGTAGCAGGGAGAGGCATTTTGCAGGGGAGAAAAGCCCCCTGGTTTCCCAGGAGCACCTGGGATTAATGTGAGGTTTCCAGAGATCCCTGATGATAAGAGCCACCTGGGGCATTTTCCCTCTCTTGGAAATGTTAGTTCTGTTGAGCTGAGGTGGGAACTCAGATGTTGCCAGTTAAAATAGTGACCCAGGTGATTTTTATCATCAAGCAAGTTTGGGAAGCCCTACCATAGGGCAAGAGGACAACTCTTCCTGGACCTTGAGCTCATGCCTGCGAAAGGGAGCGGATATAATATTTAACCACTGAAGAGAGACATCTGTTTGGAGACAGGAACAGGGCTACAGTTACTGCTCCATGAAAGATGAAACTGGAGGGACTGGGCACTTCCCTGGCGGTCCAGGGCTTAAGACTCCATTCTTCCAGTGCAGGGGTGTTGGGTTCCATCCCTGGTCGGGGACTTAAGATCCCACAAGCCTTGTGGACAAAATAACCAAAACATGAAACAGAAGTTATATTGTAACAAATTCAATAAAGACTTTAAAAAGGGTCCACATCAAAAAAATCTTTTAAAATAATATCGATGGGGCTCTTCTGAAGTTCTGTAGTTATGAATGACAGATCACGTCACGGAAGGGCAAGTTTTCTTCCTGAAATCAGCTTGGGTGTGGTTGCAAAAATACAGTAGGCTTGAAAATGCAGCTATTTACTTCACCATGGAAACCTAGGACTGTGCTGCCACCAGTGAGCAGAGGGTCTGAAGTGCGTGTCCCTGAGACCCCAGGTCACACCCGATTCTCTGCCAATGATGCGGTGCATGGAAAAGCTCCCAGGGTGTCTCTTCTCTCCCACAGCAGCGACTGCTCCCCAGATGCTGACAGAAAAGGCACTTGGAGCTGATCAGGAAAGAGCAGGACCTCAGGACTCTGCGAGACTTGCTGTGAAGGTTTGTGTCATCACAACTAGAGGTTCCTGAGGTGGGGAGGAAAACAGACCGTCCTCAAACAGCTCTCTGCTTATTTCTAGTGAGCTGACCCAGCAGGAAAGTTGGGGTAGATTCCTGAGCATGTGGTGGACCCATTTAGGGCCCCTGCACAACCCAGGGCCCTGGAGGTCCTCTGCCATTTCTAGGGTATTGGTTTGGGTAGGGTGTGAAGAGAGCTTCCCTGGTGGCTTAGCAGGAAAGAATCCACCTCCCAATGCCTGTCAGTGCAGGAGATGAGGTTTCGATCCCTGGGTGGGGAAAAATCCCCTGGAGAAGGAAAGGGCTACCTACTGCAGTAATTTTGCCTGGGAAATCCCATGGACACAGGCGCCTGACAGTCCATGAGATCACAAAGAGTCGGACACAACTTAGCAATTAAACAACAACAAAACAGAGTCTTGGAGCAGCCCCTGACACATCTAAAAAAAGTACCTCCTGGCACATAAAATGTGCTCAGTAAAAACTTTCTGAATGAGTGAAGGAATGAATGTGGAAGAGAGAGCGCTTGTCATTGAATTGCAAATCAGAGGCCTCCAACCGTTGATGAAATTAATGAGAAAGCTTCAGGCTTCACTTCTCAGACCTTTGTTCTCCTAAACAAAGTTCGGGGCTTTGAATGTTCTACTCTGTTAACCACAGAAGCCCAAAGTTCTTCCATAACTAATCTGCACCAGGGGTTCCTGGGCTCTGCTTTCAGGGGCTCTCACAACCCCTCTGCCCTGGAGGCATGAGGACCATGGAGCAGGGCTGCAGCCGCATGGAGGACTTCCCTCTCAACGTGTTCTCGGTCACTCCGTACACACCCAGCACTGCCGACATCCAGGTGTCAGACGACGACAAGGCGGGGGCCACCTTGCTCTTCTCGGGCATCTTCCTGGGACTGGTGGGGGTCACGTTCACCATCATGGGCTGGATCAAATACCAAGGGGTCTCCCACTTCGAATGGACCCAGCTCCTCGGGCCCATCCTGCTGTCGGTGGGGGTGACATTCATCCTGATTGCCGTGTGCAAGTTCAAAATGCTGTCCTGCCAGTGGTGCAAAGAAAGTGAGGAGAGGCTCCCAGATCCGGAGCAGTCGGCGGGAGGACAATCCTTTGTGTTCACTGGTATCAACCAACCCATCACCTTCCATGGCGCCACTGTGGTGCAGTATATCCCTCCTCCATATGGCTCTCAAGAGCCTATGGGGATGAACCCCACCTACCTGCCGCCAGTGGTGAACCCATGTGGCCTCCTACCGACTGGAGCGGTGGCGGCCACCATGCCAAGCCCCCCTCAGTACTACACCATCTACCCTCCGGAGAATGCTGCCTTTGTTGACGACCAGGACTACCCTTCCTTTGTGGACGCTGGAGATGGCAGGTAGGGTGTGTGGAGTGCGGACGATCCCCTCCCAGCTGCGGCAGTCACAATCTATGGTGTGTTCCATTTGTAAGGGAGGTGGTGGGAGATTGCGGATCTCTATGTGGCCTGTTGCCGCGACGGTGGCATCGTTTTCGAGAGTCATGCTGGGGGCTGTAAGGCATCTTGTCCTTTCTGCTTCCATTTCAGGTCCAGCCCTGATGCTGAGCAGCTAGAAGAGACACCGCTGGGAGATGAGGACTCTGCCTGCTTCTCCCCTCCTCCATATGAGGAGATATGCTCCCCTTCTCGCTAGACTGTGAGGCTGAGGGCACAACATTTTAGTTTTGTTGCTGACAGCTGAAGTGTGCTGTGCTGTGACCTTCAGAAATTAGACAGCAGAGCTGTCTAACCAGGAAGTCTTGACAGATACCATTTGGGGAGGGTGGGAGAAGTGGGAGGTTGAATCTCTCTGGTTGGTAAAAATTAGGCAGGGGTGGGGATATGTCCTTCTGATAGAGCTAGAAATCCTCTGGATATGGTTCAGGATTAGGAATTTCACCAGTTTATCCACCACCCATCCCTTTCCCAGTGGGAGCACTGGTGTCTTCATTTGAGCTCTAGCAGCCAAGGGAACCTGAGGAGGGCATGGCAACCCACTCCAGTATACTTGCCTGGAGAATCCCAGGGAGAGAGGAGCCTAGCAGGCTACAGTCCACGGGATCGCAGAGTCAGACACGACTGAGCGACCAAGCACAGTACAGCACAGCCAAGGGAAAACTCACTACTGCTGTGACTTTGGGAGTTCCCACAGTAGTGAGAGTAGGGGTGGGAAGGAAGCAGGGGACAGAAAACAGGCTCACATGGAGATTTTCCAGTGCCTGTTCTCAGCCCCTAAAGGAGATCTGCATGTTTGTAAGAACTTGGTGGCCAGCTGATGCCCCTGGAGGACTCTGGATATCTTAAAGTCTGCAAAAACAAATGAATTAAGTGGGATAAAAGAACGTCTCCCGTTAGAATAGTATTAGATAGCTGGATTAAACATATGAAATAAATAATAATGGGACAATGAAGTCAATAAATCCTTAAGTTATCACTGGGTCACAGCAGTTCTTCAGCAAGGCTGAAGCCCATCAGCCCCAGGACAGGATCTGTGCTGGACCCAGGGGCCAACAGAACACGATCACTTCCCTTCACATAGATGAGATCTGTTAACTCAGAAGAGAGCTCCTGTGTCAACACCTGGAAAACCATGAGTCATAGAAACAATCTTTATGGTTAAGATAAGCTTACCTTCTTTATAAAAAAAAATTCTTTGGTACCCTTAACCTCCAAGAATCTGAACTGACAACTAGAACAGACTCACAGACTTCAGAAGAGACAGATAAAACCATCAGGGCTTAAAAGAAAGTATTTTCCACAGGTTACAGAGGCCAGGCCATGTGAGGAAAGGGAAGCTCATACCAAAGGAAGACGGGACACAGCAATCCTTTAGGGCCTGGGTACTGCGTTTGTATATGGAGTGATTTTTACTAATCTTGATCAGAAATATCTAGTTTTCCTAGGATATGATTAAAATAAGCTTGATATTATTATTGTGATTTGTACTCTTACAAATTTCATCTTAGGGATGAAATCTCTGTGTATGAGGATTCATTTTCATGTTCACTGATAGAAGGTAATTGAAAGATATAATTCATTTTATAGAAACTAGCTTTACACTCAATGCATTCATGAACTACTGGACTCCTGCCTGAGGACCATCAGGTCAGGGAGGAAGTTTGGGGACAGGGACACGGTGGAGCATCACCAGGGCCATCCCCACCGTCACTGCTTACACACCTTCCTCCTTCTCCCTCCTCATCCTCATCCACCGCACAACTTTTATTCCTGGATTTGGGTTCTGGCAAGTGGCAAGGGTAGCTCAAAGGGGGAAGAGGTCTTAGGAAAGGATATCTGAGTGTGGAAGGTGGGAGGATAGGATAGCCAGTTTGTCATGGTGATGCTTGGAGTCTGATATGCAGGGAGCTGGGTGAGGTTTAGTTCCAGGCAGCAGAGTCATTCAACACCATCTGTCCCAAGACAGAAAAAGTGCTAACACAGAGGTAATTTATGTTTTTAAAGATAGAGCATCAGAGCTGATGGCTCAAGGTGGGAGGTGGGGCTCCAAAAAAAGGAATTCAGCACCTATTTGCTGAGCATCTCCTCTGTTTTCCCTTGGACTTCCCTTATAGCTCAGTCAGTAAAGAATCTGCCTGCAATGCAGGAGACCTGCGTTCGATTCCTGGGTGGGGAAAATCACTCCAGTATTCTTGCCTGGAGAATCCCATGGACAGAGGAGCCTGGCAGGCCCCAGTCCATGGGGTCACCAAGAGTCAAACACGACTTAGCGGACGATCTCATCTCATCATCTCCTCTGTGTCAGGACTGAGGCCAGCAAGTGGGGATAAATCACTGAAAAGGCAAACCCACAGAACAGGAGCTGTGGGTTTGCTCTGGTGGAGCCTCTAGTCTAGAGAGGAAGACAGGTACTGATCACTTATCCCTGGTCCCAGAACCATAAGAGAGGGACTTGGACTAGTCAGAAGGGTCATCAGGGCTTCCTTGCAGATGTGAAGTTAGGACCACTGCCCTGTAGAACCCTGGGAGTAGTGTTACGCGGAGAGCCATGCCATCAGACTCCTTGGACTTCTGGGGACTATGCTGGGAGCTAAAGGAACAGTACCTGATCCTAGACAAAGAGGAGGAGGTGGAGCCTGGCAAGACCGTGGAGTGGGGGGATGGTACTGGAGGGCAACTTGCAGGCTGTGTATACCTTTATATTTCACTGCTGCTACAGTCCCCAAACAGAGCTGCCGTCCAACACCCAGGAAATCATATCCACCAACTCTCTGGCTTTGAAACAACCCCACCTTGCTCTCTTTCTGTCTTCATTTCGGGGTTGCAGAATCAACATGATGGCAAGTCCACTGAGTGGCCCCTGTACTCATCCCAGGTCTCTGGCCAGCAAGGACACACTCCTGGCAGAGTTTCAGGTTTATTGTCTGGATATCTGCCTTTACTCATTCTCTCTCAGCATCTTATCAGGGCTGAGTGGAGGATCACGGTTAGGGGTAGTGACTTAGGGTCTGCCTGGTCCGGCTGTGGTGTCCACCCTGAGATTCCTGGTGTGGGATGTGGCCCTGGCTGTAGGTACAGGCTGAAAGGTCTGGTGTCCCAATCAGAACCCATGGGGCCTTGTCAAACATCTTAGCCTATGTCTGCAGAACTACTGGGAAGTCGTTGAAGAGTTTTAATGAGGAGGGGGATGCGATCTGATTCTGAACACTTGCTGGTTAGAGCAAGACCCAGAGGTGTATACAGTGTGATACTGACCTTGCTGGTGAAGTCCAGAGCACCAGGAGACACCCTCTCCTCCACCCTCCGTCTTTGCTGGGGTGCCATGCCTGGGCAGGCTCTTCGATTTACATGTAATTCCAAACAAAGCTTGTCAGTCAAAGGAGACAGGTTTTTAAGAACTAAATATTAACGTCTCTCAGGAGTCAATTTGGGTTGGGGCTTTGGGCTTGACACCGCTGACAGCTGGCGACTTTGATGTGGCAGGAGAGGACCACTGAAGCTGGGAAGTGAGGCTCAGGCACCTAAGGGAAGAAGTTTTCGCAAAGCTCTTAGGCTTCTTTCTCCACTCGGGCTGAGGTCTCTGCTGCAGTCTCATCCACTTCCTCCTGCCGGGCCCTGGGAGGTGAGTGTCTTTTGGAGACTGCCATCAGTTATCCTTTTGTTCCACTGTATCAGGCATGGGTGTAAGTTTCAAATGTGGTTCTGCTCCAAAACAGCTTTGAAAATGCTCACCCCACATTTTAGGGGAGGGGTGGGGTGGGGGTACAGTATAAAAATAAGCTGCTTGTTTGTGATGAGCTGGCCTTGGGTATCTGTCTTCAGTTCCCACTTCTGGGGCTCCTCAGCAGCCGTGTTGAGTGTTAGGTCAGCGGAGTGATGCTAAGCAGAAGCCCCACACCCCGGAGGGGGGCTGGTGTGTCTCACCTCGGAAGCGGGTCACAGCCAGGCGCCTACTGCTCACACCCCTCGGCAGTTACTAAAGTCCTCCTGTCAAGGCCTCCACATAACTGACACTCAGTTCCTACTGAATAATCAATGTGAAATGAATAAATGAACTTTTCAAATAGACAACAAATAGATCAACTTAGCTCCGTTTATCATGAAAAATTTCAAAGAAGTAGAAGAGTAGAGAGACTAGTATGTGAAACCCTCTGTAGCCCTCACCTTCCCTCAACTCATGGCCAATCTTACTTCTTTTATCCCCCCGCCCCCCACCAACTGGATTTTTAAAAAGCAAAACCAAACCATCAAACCATTTCATCCTAAAAAATTTCACTGTGTAGCTTTAAAAGATAAAGGCTCCAAAAAAAATGCAACACTGTTGTTACACCCTCAAAATTTATAATTCCTTAATGTCTTCAAATATTTAGTCAGTATTCAACCTTCTTGATTTTCTCTATTTAATTTTTTTTACTGCTTTGTTTTGTTTGAATCAGTATCCAAATGAGATTGGCTTTTGGCTAAATGGATCCTAAATTTCTGTCTACATTATACTATATTTTGAGAGGCAGAGAGTTGGCATGACATGGTAGCAGAGTCATATTTATTAAATTTTGCTTTCCAAACAAAAATGTTTTTCAAGATTTTTTTCAATTCATATTTCCCTCTCTGTAAGTTCCCTGAAACTCTAGGACTCCACTAGAATTAGAAACTTATTTTTTTCTACTTTTAGCATATCATTAGAGAATTTTTTCCCAAACATCGTCCTAGAAAATAATTTTCATGAAAAGAAAAAGATATTCAAGTGTTGGAGAAGTATCTGTCGCATATAATTTCAAGAGTTTCAATATCAGAAAACTGATACTCATAAGCATCTTTGGCTTAGTTGGTGAAACTTTTTAGGAAAAAAAAAGTTTTTTCCTCCAGAGACCATAAAAACTCCTTTGAAGATTTCAAAAGTGAGAACCAGCATCTCCTCTTTAAGAAATTAAACCTCTCACCCTACACTAAAAAAGTTGTACCATCACCTGCTATAACCGAACTCTCTGAGGCTACTGACTGTGGGCCTCTTACCAATGAGTTCTCAGTTCTCAAATTAAAAACCAATGTATTTTCTGGTCTTACCTACAACTCTTCCTTTGAAGGTTGTGTGTGTGTGTGTGTGTGTGTGTGTGTGTGTGTGTGTGTGTGTGTGTGTGTGTGTGTGAGTGTCTGTTCACCTACACTCTTTTATTATACAATGTGATTTATGGATTTCTTGCCCACTCACTACCTGTAAATCATCAAGATTTTATGTTCCAAGCAGTCAGCAGTTGGTTATAAAATCAACAGAGAGCTGTACTAAATAAACCTTTACTGCATTGCTCTTAAGAATTGATGACAAATCAGAAAGTGAAGACAACTCCATGGGAATGATTCTCACCTGCCTCTGGGATACCACAAAGGTCTCAGATATGGGGATTTTATTTGTCTTGAGCTTTTAGGAAGATTAATAACCAGGTGAACTGGGAAGGAAGTCAGTTTTCTAGGTTCCAGAAGTTTTCTTGTAACAAAGAATTTGTCCTCCAGCACAAAACCTACACATGTGTAAATCATAAGACACAAATATGTATGATAGAGTCTGTGCTTACACACAGGGGGCTGGAAATGAAGCTTATGTGATTTTCCTGCTCTGACCTTTCATTAGTTTAAATGAACACATTTTTTTTTTTTTAAAGGGTATGTGTGTGTATACTCGTCTTTAAATATATAGAATATCTCTTAAAGGAGACATAAGAACTGGTAATAATTATGTCTGTGGCAGAGGATGGGAGACTTCTTTATCACTTTAATTCATGCTAGTTAATATTTTTTTTTACCATGTTCATGTATTTCCTGTTCCTAAAATTATTTTTAGCACACAAGAAGAAAACTAAATGATCTCCATGTACTTTTCTTTTTTGATTGGACGATAATCACTTTACAATATTGTGTTGGTTTCTGCCACACATCAACATGAATCTGCAACAGGTATACATGTCCTCTCCCTCCTGAACCCCCCCCAATCTCCCTCCCTACACCCACCCTTCTAGGTTGTCACAGAGCACTGGGTTGAGCTCCCTGCGTCACCTTGAGGAGGGACACAAATAGCAAATCCCCACTTGCTATTTATATGTGGTAACGTATATGTCTCCATGCTACTCTCTCAATTCATCCCACCCTCTCCTTCCCCTACTGTGTCAAGTCTATTCTCTGTGTCTGCATTTCCACTGCAGAATACACTTTTTTCCTCCACGTACTTTTTTTTTTTTTTTTTTATTAGTTGGAGGCTAATTACTTCACAACATTTCAGTGGGTTTTGTCATACATTGATATGAATCAGCCATAGACCTCCACGTACTTTTAATGTTTTTAATATTTCATGCAGGAGACCTGGGTTCGATCCCTGGGTTTGGAAGGTTCCCCTGGAGAAGGGAAAGGCTACCCACTCCAGTATTCTGGCCTGGAGAATTCCATGGACTGTACGGTCCATGGGGTCGCAGAGTCAGACACGACTGAGTGACTTTCACTTTTCATCTTCTTGAGTCCTTGAGTAAATGATTTTCATTGCCACTGTTGCTTATATATGTAACAAACACACAAGACACATAGAAATAAATGTGGTATATAGATGGACACAATGCAATATAATACAAATAAAACTTCTACACAGATACATACATACAAAGTCTCTGGGAGAAAGAACAGAGTTTTCACTATGTATGTGGAAGAATTTTCACACATATATGTTGTTGCTAAAGTCCTCTGTCCATGGGATAGAACACTGACCAACATCAATGTAACAGCAGCACACAAATAGAGTCAGAAATCTGATTCCATGCGGTACTTTCTTTGATGGTTTGTTTCAACCCCACCTTCTTCACACTGGGAAGAACTGTTCACAGCAGACAGCCATTCACTTACCAAAGAGCCACCACCACAGTCCCTTCAGAAATGAAACAAGGCCCCCTAAGTAAACCAGAAGGAGCCCCCGGGATTACCTTTGCACCCTCCCCCCCTCCCCAAGCGGGTGTGAGAGGGTCTGCAGCAGCTGCCCCTGCCCTCTTCCTTCCTGGAATCTGTCCGGGACTCCTCCTCCAGGGCCCGTGGGGCTGGTCTGATCCCACTTCAGCCAGGAAGGATGCCCTGATCCCTCAACAGACTGAACAGGAGCCCCACAAACACGCTTGGAATTTTTCAGGAGGCAAATAGATTGCACAGGGGAAACAGAAAGCTCTGTCTGCAGAGCACAGAGGACAGGATCAGGCTGGAGTGAGTCTGCGCCTCGTTAGAGTCCTTCAGAGGCCACGGGGCTCACCATCGGGGGTCACCTTTCTGGTCATCGCAGCTGACTTCCGAGCTGACCCTGTGGTCCTTGAAGGCCTGTGGCCGGAGGCATCAGCGTCATTCATTTGGGCGTTTGGCAGACATGTTTCGAAAGCTGAACAAAGTGAGCATGTCACTCCAAAGGAAATAACTGACAGTATTTGTTGCCAATGAGAACTTTCAACCTTTCAAATGAAAATTAGAGTTCCTGAAACCTTCTATTTATCATCATGAACTTGACAATTTCTCTAAAAGTGGATTTTCTTTACAGAACAGTATTGATATTTTAAAAGGTAATTTCTAAAAATTTATATAATGAAATGTTTCAACATTTGAAAGGTCTGTATAACTCAGCGAACTAATATTTTCCACATGACCACTACAGGATATTACAAAATCATTTGTGGGGAAAATGCATTCAGAGTGCAAGACAGACCAATGGATTTTAATGTAACAGTACAAAATGTTCATTGATTCAACTTCAGATTCCACACTGCAACTAGCCTTTCAGAAATTACCACCTAGGTTTTGGTCTAGTATCCAAGAAGAATATATAGAATTATCTGAAAAACTTTTAAAATACTTCTACATATTCCTACTATACATCTGTGTGAGGCCAAATTCTCTTCATAAAACTCAGTCAAAACAACATATGGCAACAGATTCAATGTAGAAGCAGATATAAGATCTGAGAGTCTGACTATTTTCTGTTAAGTAAGATAATAAAAACTTTGCAAAAATGGAAAACAATATCATTTCTCATTTTTTTTTGCTTTAGAAAAATACTCTATTTATACAGAAAAGGTTTATAATAATTGTAATTTTCATTTTTTAATATTTTTGAAGGTCCTGGAGTTGTTTTAATTTTTTTCCTAGCTCTACTGAGGTATAATTGACAAAAAATTGTAAGATATCTAAAGTGTACAATGTGATGATTTGACACATGCAGTATAATTTTTAAATGAATAAATGAATATTTTATCCTTTTTAAATTTTAATTTCTAATAAGGTAAATAGGAAATACTGATAGTCCATAAACAAAAATTCTTTGGGCTCCTGAGTAAATTTCACAGGTATAAAAGGTTTTTAAGGCCCAAAAGGTTGAGAACTGCTGGAATATATTATTGGGGGACCAGGGGGAGGTGGTCAAATGCCCTGTGAAAGACTACAGTTCCCAGCCTCCTTTGCAGCTACGTGTGGCCATATGTAAGTTCTGGCTAACTGGATGTAAGTAGGAGTTTTTGGAAGGGGGTTCCTTGAAGACTGACTAGAAAACAGATAGTTGGGGAATTCATTTCTTGACTTTTTGTTTTTCTTCCTTGAAGACTACAACTTATACATAATCACAGTATCTTCAGCAGTTGTCTTGAACAATGAGATGACCTTGAGGATGGAAGCTACTCCTTACAAAGATGGAATAGAAAGATAGAAGTAGTCTGGGTCCCCGATGACTATGAGGCTGCCTGGTAATTTACTGAAGAGTTCTTTTAAATTAGAGAGAAAGGGACTTCCCTGGAGGTCTAGTAGTTAAGACTTTACCTTCCAGTGCAGGGTGTGTGGGAGCTAAGAGCCACAGGCCTCAGGGCCAAAGAAACTAAGACATAAAACAGAAGCAACATGGTAACAACTTCAATAAAGATTTTTTTTAAAAATTAGAGAGTAATATGGGAATTCCCTGGTGGTCCTATGGTTAAGACTCTTGAACTTCCATTTTAGGGGGCATGAGTTCAATCCCCAGTCAGAGAACTAAGATCCCTCAAGACACATGGTAAATAAATAAATGAGAGAAATAAATTCTGCTGTGTTCTACACAGCAGAATCTAATTCTGCCTTCTTTAAGTGTGAAAAAATGCTAAGACCAGCTACAGAGGAGCCATCTTTATGTGGATGATATAACTATTTCAACGGTATTTCCGTGGGTTTTATTCCCATGTCAACCACTGTCTTAAGGCATGATGCTGAAAAAGCATTTTTCAGGGTTAGTATTGCAGGTACTCAGGGATTCATTCAACTCTTTGAGTGACAAACATTTCGGAAGCCCATCCTATTGGCAGCAGTGAACCAAGGCCTGCATACACGTGCCCCCAGAGCCCTTGTGGTCCATGGAGGAAACTGCTTCACTCCAGGACCTAGCACTGCCCTCAGAGCTCTGCTCCACGTTAGGAAAACAGACTCTTTGGGGTATGGAGAGAAAAGCCTACAGCTTGTCCCCTCATTGGTATTTCCTGGGCGTGACTTAAAGTTCTCTTGAATAAATTTCATCATCACCCACACTCATTGAACCAGAATGGCCCAAATAAACAAAAAGGCTTTCCTCTTCCTTCTCTTTCATTTTGATGGGTTGACATATCTCATGCTGCCGATTAGCCATGTCAGCTGTTGAAGGCTCTCTCACGCTACATTGTTAGCACACTAACTGGCTGGATTTCAAAGCCCAGTTGTAGGAGGGCAACCCACCTTGTGCATGGAACTACCTGTAACTGAAATCCTCTAAGCAAAGGCAACTTTCTGCAGAACTTCAACAGTCTCCTGTTATACTGAGTCTATTACCATTTACACGGGGGCATCATAGGTGGGGGCTGGATGAAAGGGAGACACACAGAAACCTTACTCACAGAGTCCAATAGATTCCAAGCAGGTTCAGCATCTTTGGGATAAACAAATGTCTCCCCAACTCACTGGGCTTGGGACGGATGCAGGCCAGACCTGACCTGCACAGCCTACTGAGGCTTAAACATAATATTGTTGATGAAAAACTGCAAACCCTACAGAGTTCTATTTACTGACTCATGCTCCCCCGACAGAGACAGCACATTTAAGTAAAAGCATAGTGCCTCTGCCACTTAATAAGTAAGCTGGGTAACCTTAGGCATGTGGCTTAACCTTGCTGAGCACAAGAAATAGTCATGTCCAAGCTCTTAAATCAAGTTATTCACTTTAGCAGATGGACTAACATGGGCAAAAATGTACTGACATAGTATAAGAAATGACTTTTCTATTAGTTTTACCCTATCCTTTGCTATCAATTTGGACTAGACTTGTTTTCATATAAATAAAAAACCCAAATAAACTTATTTTTCTCTCACATATAATAAATTCAGAGACAGATAGTAATAATACAAGGCTTATCCCTTGTATTACATCATCAGTGGCCTATTTTTCTGCCTTCTTCATTCAGCACCTGGCTTTCCTCTTCAAAGGCATCTCATGGCCCATGATGGCTACTGAAGCTCCAGTGTTATGTCTATAGTCGAGAATGAAGGAGAAAAAGAAAAGAAAAAAAGGATACACTTCCTATCTGACTTGATTCATTTCAAGAGTTTCTGGAAGTTCCACATCATACTCCTAACTCTTTGACCAGAATTTGGTCTGTGGCCTTACCAAGCTACAAGGACATCTGGGAAATGTAATTTTTAAAAATTACTGTTGTTCACCTGAAACTTTGGTGATTGTTTCAACAATTCAACATGGTTAATCGACTGTATACCAATACAAAATATTTTTGGTGTTAAAAAATTAAAATAAAAAAATACTGTTTTCCATTGCAAAGTGTAAAAAGTAGAACAGATATCGGGTAATCACTATCAGCCTCTTCCATACTTGGTTTTCTCTCTCTCTCTCTCACTCACTTCAGTCAGATTCAAATATCTGCTCAAGAATTTGGAACTTTTCAGAAACTGTTTCTTTTAGATCCCTCTGCTGAACCAAAAATATTAATTCTGAAATGCCAAGTATAAATATAAATGCCAGATGCAAGATTTCAGCCAAAGAAGTTCAACTTGTAAGTTTAGAAGGACAGATGCAGTCATCAGCGGGGAGCATCAATGAGTTACAGAGCATCCAGGATATAAAACAGGCGAGCTTTTTGACTGAACCTCAACTCCATGGATTTGCTTGTGTCACATATCTGTCTCATTCCTCTGGGTTTTTGTGGGATTTTTGGTCTCCCCCTTTGTCCCACTTGAAGGACATTATTTGTTGTGGAAACGATGACATTAAATTCAGATGGCAGGAGCTGGTGATATTGACATATGCAACACAAAGTGTGTTCATTCCAGGAGCTTGTGATTTAGTAAGTTCAAATTGTTCAGAGTTTAACCTGCTTCTTGAGTTTGGAGAGGACGTTGGTAAGGGGAGAGGGTGGGAAGCCAGACACCTTTGGGAGCTGCCATAACTTCTTTGGGGGCATTAGAGCTATATTTAGTGCAATTAAGTTGCTAATTCAGTAAAGACTGCATAGTTCCCTTGTGGACTGGGAGAGCGAAATGCAGCTGCTAACAGTGGTTGATTTATAATCAGGGAATGACCTAGGTACCAGGGGAAATAAGCCAGATTCTTCTGAGGACCTAAATCACTCTCTCAGCCAGGCGATCAAAACAGCATGCTCACCCTGGGCAGAGCACTAGAGTTGGGTAGCCTCCAAAACCAGGCTTGAAAAACTCCCAGTTTTCAGCAGCATTAGACCCCTGCCTCTCCCTTGTCCCTCAGAAGGATGCAGGAAGTGTAAGAGAGCCTTCAAAGGCTCAGAGATCAGCACCCACGCTTTCCTTAACCTCAATCCCAGCCCGAGAGAACACACGATTCAAAAGGCAGAAAAGTGTGTATTTATCCTGTGATCTCTCCCACTAGCGAGTTCAGGTCATTGAAGATCGTGTCTGGGGGCAAGCAGGGCTGAGTGGAAGGGCTAGCAGGTCGTATTGCACACATCTCAAGGGATGCCATTCTTAGCTAGTCTGACTCAGCGGTCCTCATACATGGCTGCATATTAGAGTCTCCTGAGCAGCCTAAAAGTCCCAGGGCCCAGACTGCACCTAGACCAGTTAAATCAGAGGAGGAGCGACCAAGACATCAATAATGTTTACAGTCCCCCAAGGGACTCCGGTGTGCAGCTGAGTTTAAGAATCAATGGTCTGACTCATGCAGACTTTGATGTGAATGCCTCCCCGCGTGGCCCGCAGCTGTGCTGGGGACAACCCGCACAGACATATGTCACAGCCCTGGGTGGGGGTGGAGAAGAAAAGTGCTGGCAGAGAACGGTAGGGAGATGGATATACCTTCTGGAAAGAAAGAACTCAAAAGGAAATCTAGAAACTGGACCTCAAACCAGCAACCTGTGAAACATTAAGGCGCTGTTTGATTTGGGGTCCCTGGATGGCTTCTTGTTGTTTAGTTGTTAAGTCATGTCCAACTCTTCTGCGACTCCATGGACTGTAGCCCGCCAGACTCCTCTGTCCGTGGGATTTTCCAGGCAAGAATACTGGAGCGGGTTGCCATTTCCTTCTTCTCCGGGGATCAAACCCATTTCTCCCGCATTGGCAGGTGAGTTCTTTACCACTAAGCCACCTGGGAAGCCCTCTGAATGGCTTACATAATTGTAAAGTTCACTTCTAATTTGCCCCAGCTCGTGAGCTTCATTTCTTGGATATTTTTCTAAGACATGTATTTTATGTCATTAAAACAAGCAACCCACATTCAAGTGTCACTTCAGAGTTTGCGAAGCACCGTTCCCACACACACCATCCTCGCCCGGCTACACACCTCATCCAGATACTGCCCTGGCTTGTGGGGTCCGAGTGCCTTTCCCTGTCACATCCAGATGCTGTTAGAACCGGCGGGAGGCTTTTTCACGTATCCTTTCTGCTGGGAATATTTCTTTTTGTCTTCTCTGAGTTTTCAATTCCTACAGGTAGACATAGAGGATACAGAGTAAGGGCAAAGTCAGCATTTATGATGTAGCCTCATCCTCACCAACCCTGACCCTCAAGCTGGGGCCTAGCTCACAGGGCCCTGCCAGCCCCTCCCCGAAAAGCTCCGAGTTTGGAACATGGGAATCACTCAGTGATGCCCGTGGAGCGTGTGCACAGGGGATGGAGCAGCAGCAAACCCCTCCTGGGAGGCCACAGGTCAGGACAAAGGCCCTGGGTGCCGAGAGGGAGGCGACGGTCCTGGAGAAGGATGAAGCACGTGCAGTCATTTATTTCTTTTATTGAAGTATAGCTGATACACAGTTGTGTTAGTTTCTGGTGGACAGCAAAATGATTTAGTTACTTACATATATGGGGCTTCCCTGGTGGCTCAGATAGTAAAGAATCTGCCTACAATGCAGGAGACCCGGGTTCGATCCCTGAATCAGGAAGAGTCCCTGGAGAAGGGATTGGCTACCCACGCCAGTGTTCTTGCCTGGAAAATTCCATGGACAGAAGAGCCTGGAGGGGTGCAGTCCATGGGGTCGCAAAAAGTTGGACACGACTGAGCAACTAACACTTTCACTTTTGCATATACACACATGTATATGTATGTATGTATGTATATACACACACATACATAGTCTTTTTCAGATTCTTTTCAATTATAACTTCCTGGGAAATACAGCAGGACCTTGCTGTTTCTCTATTTTATATATAGCAGTATGTATCTGTCAATTTCAAGCTTCTAATGTATCCCTCTCCTGCCCTTTCCCCTGGATAACCAGAGTTTGTTTTCTAGGTCTGTGAGTCTGTTTCTGTTTTGTAAATAAGTTCATTTGTATCATTTTTTTTTCAGATTCCATATATAAGTGATATCATATGATATTTGTCTTTCTCTAACTTCAGTCATTCAGTTCAGTCACTCAGTTGTGTCCGCCTCTTTGCAACCCCACGGACTGCAGCACGCCAGGCTTCCCTGTCCATCACCAACTCCCGGAGTGTGCTCAGACTCATGTCCATCGAGTCGGTGATGCCATCCAACCATCTCATCCTCTGTTGTCCCTTCTCCTCCTGTCTTCAACCTTTTCCGGCATCAGGGTCTTTTCCAAGGAGTCAGTTATTTGCATCAGGTGGCCAAAGTACTGGAGTTTCAGCTTCAGCATTAGTCCTTCCAATGAATATTCAGGACTGATTGATTTCCTTTAGGATTGACTGGTTTGATCTCCTTGTAGTCCAAGGGACTCTCAAGAGTCTTCTCCAACATCACAGTTCAAAAGGATCAAATTTTTGGCGCTCAGCTTTCTTTATAGTCCAACTCACATATCCATACATGACCATAACTTTAACTTACTTAATATGATAATCTCTAGGTCCATCCATGTTGCCACAAATGGCATTATTTCATTCTTTTTTATGTCTAAGTAATATTCCACTGCATATATATATATATATATATATATGTATATATATATATACAGACACACATATACCTCACCTTATTTATTATTCACCTGTTGATGGACATTTAGGTTGCTTCCATGTTTGTCTATTGTAAATAGTGCTTCAAAAAACCTTGGGGTGCATGTATCTTTTCAAATTAGAGTTATTGTCTTTTCTGGATATATGCCCAGAAGTGCAGTTGATGAATCATATGGTAACTCTTTTAGCTTATAAGGAAATTCCATACCGTTCTCCATAGTGGCTGTACCAACTTATATTCCCACCAACAGTGTAGGAAGGTTCCTTTTCTCCCACACCCTCTCCAGCATTTGTTATTTGTAGACTTTTTGATAATGGCCATTCTGATCACTGTGAGGTGATACCTCATTGTAGTTTTGATATACATTTCTCTCATAATTAGCAATGTTGAGCATCTTTTCATGTGCCTTTGGCCATCTGTCTGTATTCTTCGGAGAAATGTCTTTTTAAGTCTGCCCATTTTTTAAGTGGGTTGTTTGGAACATGTGTGGTTAAATCGTTGCAAATTTAGCTGAAGGTTCTTCTGGCCTTGGTTTGCCCTCAGCCTTGTCAAAGGCAATAGTCTACGGGGCCTCCAACCTTGCCCTGATCACATCCTGGTCCGTGGTGGTGCCTCCCACACAGCAGTTGCCAGGCCTCTGGCCTGCAGGCAGCAGAGCACAGTCAAGGGCCAACTTCTGTACCCAAAGGTCTGGCCCCTTCCTGGCTGAATGACTTTGAGTATACCTCCAAAGCTATCCCTGCTCTGTCTCCTCTTATCTGTCCAGGGGGTAGCCTGGGCCTCTCACTGTTGCTGTGAAGCTCAGTACGGGCTTGGAGCCCTGGAAGGAGCTCTGTGAGCGGTTCAGGGGTGTCTGAGCATAGCCCTGGGGCTACGATTTCACCACCTTCACCAGGTGAAAAGTGGCAGACAGAGCTTGGTCACCCTCCAGGTCTCCCTGGAGGGGCCCTGATCTGACGGATGCTCCGTCCAGGCCAAGGTATGAGTTGTGTGGGTCTAGTGAGAGGAAACTCTGCTGGCAGATTACATTCCCTCTAGGGCTGTGGTTCAGTGTTTAAGGACACAGAACAGGAAAGCAGATTCTGGAACCAGAATGGGCTCATCTCTCTCAGTTATTCCCTTGTGACTTTTGTCAAGCTCTTGGCCCTGCTAAGTCTCAGTCTCCACATCCGTGGGCTGGACACAACATTACTGTCCAGGCCATAAGGTCTATTGGGAGAATCAAAGCACATAACACTGGGAACATAACTGGGTCAGTGGCTCAGTCATATCTGACTCTTTGTGACCCCATGGCCTGTAGCCCACCAGGCTCCTCTGTCCATGGAATTTTCCAGGCAAGAATACTGGAACGGGTTGCCACTTCAGCACCTGATAAAAAAGAGTCGATATTGCTGGAAGTCCTGTTACATCCTCCTCCCTGTGGACCAGCACTGGAGAGTCTCTCTGGGCCCCAAGGCAGTTCCCAGCAGCTTCAGGTCTGCTCAATCCCAAGCACCCTCAGAGAGACCCGTTTCGGAGTTGCCATTTCAAAGTATTCCCACCTGATTCCTTATCTCCAAAAAAAAAAAAAAGCTCTTGCTTCCTGAGGCAACAACCACTCAAGAAAATATCCTAACATTTGATCACACTGTCAATGTGCCCCATGAGGTCCCCTCTCTCTTCCTCCCCGCGCGGTCTGTGGGCAGACCACCTCCTGTTGCAGCAGGGCTCTGTACTCCAAGACACTTATGCTATTCAAACACAGACACTTTCTTGGACCTAGAGAGAATCATACTGAGTGAAGTGAGGCAAACAGAGAAAGACAAATACCATATGATATCATTTATATGTGGAATCTAAAAAATAATACAAGTCAACTTATTTACAAAACAGAAACAGACTCACAGACATAGAAAACAAACTGATGGTTACGAAAGGGGAAAGGCTGGAAGGCTGGCGTAGGAGTCTGGGATTAGCAGATACGAACTAATGTATAAAACAGATAAACAAGTTTCCATAGTAGAGCACAGGGAATTATATTCAATACCTGGTAATAACTTACAATGGAAAAGAATATGAAAAAGAAAATAGATTTTGTATATATATATATAAATGAATCACTTTGCTACATACTAGAAACTAACACAGTGTTGTAAATTAACTATATGTCAATTAAAATAATAAAAACCAAAATGGACACTCTCTTCCAAGTGAGTCACCCACACCCTGCCCCCGCCTGGCAGACTGCTGCCTCCAAAACACGGGGCCTGTGAGGGGTGACCTGCACAAATGGGCAACTCCTAGGCCTAATAATATCTCGAGCCCCCTGTGATGAACTACTTTGTATTTATTCATGGCCCCCAGCCCCACCTGTACCAATTTGACATCACTGTTTCCATAGCAAATAATAATTTTCAAATGGAATAAAGCAGGAGCTGAAAGCCCCGCAGTATGCAGCTGCCTGAGACAAACATGCTCCTTAAACAATGGAGGCAGCGGTGTGGTATGGCCGCAAGCCCGTGTATTTATGTTCCTGATGACTTCCATATCTCCTCCCCTGGCTCCCCCACTAACGAGGAATGAGGAAGACTGGTAACTACGAAAACAATACACCACAACCTCATGAATCCTATGGGAGCATATATTTATATACAGAGACATGACTCTCACATTAAAACTTAAGACTTATTAATGCAAAACCCTGCATCCGGAGCATGTGTTACTCCTCAACGTTTCAAAGGAAGTATTTGGACTGAAGTTCTCTACAGAATTCAGAATAGACCCTGGAGTCTCCCTCTCATTCACCGTCTGCAGCCCTCCTTTAGCACTCAGAATAGGTCCTTTCACTGGCTGCCTACATTTTTATGTTTAGGTGTTGAGTATAAGCTCCTAAGGCAGGGGCGCTGCCTTACAACAGAGACTTTGATGTCCCAGAAAATCCAGCACAGAGTCTCACACACAGAAGTAGGTATTTATGTTTCCAGAGGAACAGGATGATGCAATACTGCCCAAGAGGAGTCCATGTTTGACACGTAATATCTGAATCCACTGGAGAGCATTTGTTCTAGGATGTCCAAAAAGCGCATGAACTTGTCCTCACCTTCACATCTCAAAGGGTGGTCCACAGATCAGCAGTGCGATATCATCTGGAGCTCATTAGAAATGTAGAGTCTCGGGCTCCAGCTCAGCCCTCCTGAGGCAGAACCTGCATTTTAACAAAATTTCCAGGTTTTTTATGTGCATATTGAAGGCTGGGAAGCCCTGGTTCATCTACACTACCTTCATGTGGATAATTGAGAGCAGTGTTTGAGTAAGAGAGAGTAGGTGTGTATGTAAGAGAGACAGAGAATTAGAGAGACAGAGAAGCCAATAGTAACATTTTTGGAGTGCTCAGACGGTGTCAGATGTAGGTCCCGCCATTATTCCACTTCACTAACCAGCAAGTTGAGGAGATGGCCTCAAGCAAGTCTTCAGAGAGTGTGCTCGTAAACCATTCTGTTCCATATCCTAGGAGTCTCGGAAATCCTGTGGAGTCCATTACCTCAGTAACACCTAGGAAGAATTCTAACTCACAGAATAGCAGGTAGCAACTTACAGAGTATCTACACGCCAACAGGACTTCAGGCAGCCCATATTCTTTACCCTTTAAGCCACGTTACACAGTAATACATGCTTACTGCTGAACAGTTAGAAAATACAGGTAAATACAAAGAAGAAAGTAATGCCCAATGATAACATAGCTAACATTTTCATAAATATTCTTCCTTATATCGTCCTGGGGCTTCCGTGGTGGCTCAGTTGGTAAAGAACCTGCCTGCAATGCAGGAGACCCAGGTTCGATCCCCAGGTCAGGAAGATCACCTGGAGAAGGAAATGGTAACCCACTCCAGTAGTCTTGCCTGGGAAATTCCATAGACAGAGAACAGAGGAGCCTGGCAGGTTACAATCCATGGGGTCACAAGAGTCAGACATGACTTAGTGACTAAACCACCATATATCATCCTTTGAATAGATACAAGTGTCTGCATGCATATGTGTATACTCATACAAGTTTTTAGCAAAAAGTGAATCATGGTGTCTACAGTGTTTTGTGACTTTTTGTTTTAAAATACCTACAGAATTGTAGATTTCTTCCGCTCTCACCTTCTTCTTTTCCCTACAACTGTTTCAATTACCACCCATCCTTGAAGGATTGGCTCAAGGTCCAGCACCTCTAAGAAGCCTCCCGTGGTCACCCAGCCCATGGGTGCCTGTGATGTTCAGCTGACACACCCTGCCTGTGTGTCGGCGTAATGCTCGTGCCCAGGTCACACCAGCTTAGCACAGGATTCGGACGACACAGGACACTGGTCTGGGCCTCAAGCGCCTGTGCAGAGAAATGCCTCAGCTACAGCAAATCCCCTCCTCTGGGCTGAAGGCTCTCTTGAACACCTCAGGCCCTATCTGACCCCCATCCTCCCTGAGCAGCTCGCTCAGTCGTGTCCGACTCTTTGCGACCTCATGGACTCCAGCACACCAGGCCTCCCCGTCCATCACCAACTCTCGGAGCTTGCTCAAACTCATGTCCATTGAGTCGGTGATGCCATCCAACTGTCTCATCCTCTGTCGTCCCCTTCTCCTCCTGCCTTCAATCTTTCCCAGCCTCAGGGTCTTTTCCAATGAGTCAGTTTGTCGCATCAGGTGGCCAAAGTATTGGAGTCTCAGCTTCAGCATCAGTCCTTCCAATGAATATTCAGGACCGATTTCCTTTAGGAAACATCTGGAGGTTCACGGTTCACTCTGCTGTTAGCTGAGTTAAATTAGAATTAACAAGTGCAATTACCAATATCCTTCTTCTTTGACCTAGCTCCAAGGCAATTTCAGGAGTTTCACTCTGAGGCTCCCTCTGTTCCCTGGATGAGACCACCCCTCTGTTTAGCTCTGACAGCTCTTTCTGTTACCTGGAGCAAAGACTCTTCCCGCGGCCTTCTACTCCATCGTTGGGGCGCAGAGCAGAACAAGCTCTCCTCCCAGCTTCCCTCAAGCTTCCGCTGGACCAGGTCTCTCATTAAACCTGCTCTCTTTAGAGGTGACAGCACCTTCTCCTGGAGAGGCTGCCCCAGTGCCTTGGGTGGGCTGGACCAGAAGACGAGCTGAGTGGCCGGCATCGGGCAGTGCTCAGAATGGCCCCTGGTCACTGACTACTCGCCCGGGTCTCTGGCTTGGCCTCCACAGGGAGCCCACCCTTACCTGGTCCCTGCCTGGGCTGTGAGAGGGCCAGGGCTCCTCCCGTGCTTGCTGCTACCATCTCTCCAATGAGGCTGCTGCCTCCCGGCCCCACTCATTCCCAAAGACCCCCAAATTCTCAGCGGGTGTCAGCTGACGCCCTTACTCTGGGGGGTTTGTTATAATTAACCTCCTCTTTGTACCTGCTTGCTGGGTAGCATGTGTGGGGTCTTACTGGTGGGTTCAGCTGGGTTTTGAATTCTGACTCCAACACTTGCTAGCTTGTGTCAATTTCGTTAGTGTCTCTGGGTCTCATTTTTCTCCTCTGCCTGCTGCATTAGGTAGTTTTGAGGGTTAAACAGAACCAACCATGAGAGATACTTAGAGCAGTGCCTGGCACACAGAAAGCACTTAATAAAATGTAGCCTGAAGGTACTGACAACATTTCCCTCCTCTGAGCACTTTGGTGTGGGTCTGAATACAGACTTGGTGAGTGATTAACGCTACCTGTAAGAACACAGAGGCAGCAGTGTCTGTGTTAATCAAGGAGCAAGGAGACTGTAGGGAAGAGGGGTGAATGAGAAGAGGTATAGAGATGTCTGTGTTAAAGGGACCCTGCGCCCCAGTCCCCCAGCTCCTGGTCACACCCGCTGACCCAAAGCTCTCATCCCAAACCTCTCTGCCCAGTATCTACATACACTCAGGTACTTGCAGAGGCTTCTGGAAGCCTTGAGTGGGAGCAGTGTGAATTTCAGAACCTTGGGAGAGAAAGTGTCCTCACTCCATAAAAAAGTCATATAAGCCCCAAGAACCTGGGAACCAACTGCAGGGACTTCATAAACATCAAGATCTGATAGCTTCAAAAGTGGATTGTTCAGTTCCAAATACACTGAAGACTCCACACTAATGTGTAACTTCTGAAGATCGGTGCAAATTAAAGGACAAAGAATGAGAGGGAACTCTGCAGGGAGAAACGCTCCAAACTGTCAGCATCAGGCCAGGCTCACACTGGGAGCAAGCTGGGACGCTTGGGATGGATGCACATGTTATCATCCAGGTCTCCCTGGCACTTTCAAGCTTGCTTCACTGAAATCCACCCCAAAATGCCCCCCACGCCCCCACACCACAGCAGATTCACTTTCATCTCAGCTTCCATTTCTATGCACTGCCATAGTTTTCACATTTAGTTTTATAATAATATTTACTATGTTTATATCTAGCTCTGTTTTAGATGTAGCCAACCCTTTGGTGAACAAGCACTGCTTATAGAAATAAAACAGTGCAGAAAGCACGAGGTGGGCATGGTGCATGTGGCATGCAGTGGGTCTGCATCCTCTTTAATTGCTCCAGCCCTCAGTGAGGATTTCTGCTAAAGATGTAAGACTTGGAAACTTCTGCTACGTGGGGATGCAGGGGCATGAATTTTTGCAGGACTGGTTACTAATTCATACATGAGTGCACAATGACAATGTGGGGCTTCTTGTTCGGAAATCAAGAGGCTCAAGATGCTGACAGCACAGCCGCAAACCATGTGCAGGGCTCTTCTAGGTGTGAGGACCTGGGTGAACGCACAGCTCACATGCCCGCATCATCAGCCCTGAATTTTAGGCCACAACATCAAATTCAAGGAATGCCCCATCCCTCTATTTCTCCAAAATAAAATTTAGCCTCCACCTACACTGTTGGTTGAAATGTACAGTAGTGAAGCTACTATGGAGAACAGTATGAAGGTTCCTTAAAAAACTAAAAATAGAGTTATCATCTGATCCAGCGATCCCACACTTGGGTATATATCAGGAAAAAATTTTTAAGAACTCTAATTAAAACTGATACATGCACCCCAATGTCATGCAGCACTGTTTACAACAGCCAAGACATGAAAACAACCCACATTCCTATGAACAGACATGGCATACATATGAAGATGTGGTCATCTACATACAATGGAATATTACTCAGCCATTAAAAAAAATACTGTCATCTGCTACAACATGGATGGTCCAGTAAGTCAGACAGAGGAAGACTGTGGAATCTGAAAAATAATACAAATGAATCCATACACAAAGCAGAAATAGACTCATAAACATAGGAAACAAATTTAGGATTACCAAAGGGGAGAGGAGGAGGGGCAATGGACAAATCAAGAATATGGGATTAACATATACAAATGACTAAACATAAAACAGATAAGCCACAATTTACCATGTAGCACAGGAACTATACTCAACATATTATAATAACTTATAATGAAAAATAATCTGGAAAAAAAATACAACAGAATCACTTTGTTGCAGACCTGAAACTAATACAGTATCAACTATACTTCCATAAAAATTTTCACTTCCAAAAGATTAGGGTGCTTCCTCTCCTAATGCTGAGACCCTACAGGAAACCTGGCTTATGAGGTGCTAGCCGGCAGGGGGTAGGGAGGAGGCCATGTCCTTGGACCCTAGTGGCTTCCTCCTTTACCAATGCTCCTGGGGCTACAGGAAGCCACAGCTGACCCTGGTCATCACAGTCCTTGGGGCACTGCTGGGGCTCAGAGGGGCACTCACAGCTCTTCTTCCCACTGGCCACAGACATGACATGTACAGCAATCAAATCTCTGCCTCCCCTTGTTCCCTGACCCTCCCCTTCCCTCTCCAAATCTGGGAGAAATTGGAACCCTCTTTAAGGATCTGGCTGCTTCCATCCCCTGCCCCCCAAGGCAGGCCTCTCCACCCTCCCTTCTAAGATGGTTCCAGATCAACTCCCTCTGAGTGCCTTCAGGAAGACAGAAAGTAGATACCTACCTCAGTGGGGCAGATTTTTATGTTTTTACCATGATTTACCAAGACTGTGGTGAGACCTGGGCATCACATCTTCTGGGTCCTCAAACCCCATCACTTGTTGCATCCTCAGAGGACTATGGAGAGCCCAGAGGGAAATGGGCAGAAGGTGAGTAGGCAGACCAAACCACACAGAATAAGCAGAGACCTTACCGGCTGCTGACTCCATCACCCTCTGCTGTTGCGACCTTCATTTCCCCATCTGTACAACGGGCAGTAGCACCTGCCTCTCAGGATGACTGGGGAAATCAGATGGAGCATATACTAAGGCCTTTGCTACCGTTGCTTCCCGGGCGGCTCAGCTGGTAAAGAATCTGCCTGCAGTGCGGGAGACCTAGGTTTGATCCCTGGGTTGGGAAGATCCCCTGGAGAAGGGAATGGTTACCCACTCCAGTATTCTGGCCTGGAGAACCCCATGGACTGTATAGTCCACGGGGTCGCAAAGAGTCGGACACGACTGAGCAACTTTCACTTCGCTACTGTTAGTTCTCTCTTCTCCCTTCCTTTCCTCTCATCTTTTGACCTCAAAGCAACCCCAGGGAAGGAAAGGAAGGGAAATCAGAGGAGATTTATAGCTATCTAAAGGTATTCAGAAAAGATCATTGAGTAAAAAGACAGGCAATAAACGAGCATAGTCTGGTTTCATTTATGTAACATCACACACAGATCCACTTCCATCAGAAATGTTTGGAAGGATAGTCACCAAAAGAAAAGTGGTGGTTTTCTTCAAATGGCAGGATTTCAGGTGATTATCACCTAGTTCTTCGTACTTTTATGATTGTTTTATATATATTTTTTACAATGCATGTATCTCTTTTTTAAAAAATTTAAATCCTAAAAAATGTTGTAAACACAAGGATCCAGAATAAGAGTGGTTGGTTTAGATATCTAAAGGTGAAATACATAACATTGTATTAGGACACAGGGCAAAGTTATGACCATCAAATGTAAGCTCAAAAAATAGCTGCCCCCAGTATAAACTGGTCCAGCCTCTTCAAGAATCATTTAGCAATATCAAGCAGAACTGAAAATCCACATTCCGAACAATTTTATTTTTTTGTTACACTGCTGAGAACTGAGAAACTCTCCAAACTCACATCTGAGCACAAAAGATGTCAACTGCAACATTGTAAATAATAGTGAAAAACTTGAAATAATGCCAGTGGCATTGTCTTAGTCTGTTTGGGCTGCTGTGATAAATATCCCTTAAGCAGGGTGGCTTCTAAACAACAAACATTTATTTCTCACAGTCTGAAGGCTTGGAAATTCAAGATCACGACAACTGCAGATCTGGTATCTGCTGAAAGCAGATGACTCATATTTTATTGGGCAGAACTAGTCACTTGTCCCATCCCACTGCAAGGACTTCTTTCAAATGAAAACAGGGCTAATTTATGTTGCTATTATTCTTTAAAAGCAGTCATATGTAGCTTTGTCTAAACATGGGAAATCAGATTCATGGTATGTTTTCAATCTTTTTTTTTTAATGGGTTAAAGGATCTTGCAATAAATTCTGAGTCTGTTTAGTAAGCTCATTGTTATGCAAAGAAATTACACTCAGAAGCAGGAAGCTGCTTTATTTGCTTAAGAAATCGGTTCACTAACCCAGACAGTGACAAAGTAGATTTCTGAAACTTCTAGGGCCCAGGACCACTGTGGAAAATAGGTATCTGACCTCACACTTCCTTCTACTTCCACATAAGTTTATTTCTGTGCGTATTCCTGCTATTCTAAAAGACCAAAGTCCAACCCAGCCAGTACATTTCCCTATTTCTGTCTCCACCTAATCTTACAGATTCACTCTTAGCTTTGTTTTCCAGTATTCATTTTCATATGTTTAATTGCTATTAAAACACTCTGCATTTATCTACACGGCATCTTGCCTTGGGACTGCCCTGAGGCTCAGTGGTAAAGAATCTGCCTGCAATGCAAGAGACATGGGTTTGATCCCTGAGTGAGGAAGATCCCCTGGAGAAGGAAATGACAACCCATCCCAGTATTCTTACCTGGGAAATCCCATGGACAGAAGAGCCTGGCGGGCTACAGTCCATGGGGTTGCAAAGAGTCAGACACGACTGAGCAACTAACACTTTCTTAGCATGACTTAGTGGCTAAACAACAATATCTTGCCTTGGAGTTGCTGAAATCCTTTGATTAATTAAAGTACCCAAGTCTCATATTATGGTGCCAGGTTGTGGGCAAAGCAAACAGCTGAAGAAAAAAGTGCTCCTCTGAATCTGAACACCCTTCAGTCAAAACAGCGCCAGGCGAGCAGAGGACCCTCTCTGCGGCAACTGTATTATAAGGAACTGTTAGGACACTGACTGGGAAGAAGCAGCTGAGATGCCTTATGTGGAGAGCCTCCCTGCCTCCCACCAGAGGACAAACTCATGCTGAGCTTGTCTTTGCCTTTCACACCCTGTGGATTCTGGTTCTGTCTGTGAGGCAGCCACTGCCAGCCCTCCAGTAAAGCCAGGGTTCCTCTCTCCATCATTTCCCCCAGGCCACAGGGCTGTATGACCCTCCCTTCTTGGAGCCCTTGACCAGCCTCTTTTTTCATCTGTCCCTCTTTGATTATTTCTTGGCCCCTCTTTCAGCCTCCAGTTTCTCCCACATCCAGAGTCCCCTGCCCTTCACTTTCCCGGGACTCTGGGTATTTCCCTCAAAACTGCAGCGGCTCCCCCTACAGGACAAAGGAGGAAACTCGGTGGGACTCCAGAGCCTTCTCCAAAAGCATTCAAACCCACACATCTATTTCCCCACTTTTCCCTGCTCGACCTCTAGCCACACTGTGACAGGGTCTATTTCCCGGTGGAGGGTAGGCGGGAGGGTCATTTGGCTCAAATCCACTTTCACAGGAGGGCTTCCCAGGTGGCACTAGTGGTAAAGAACCCGTCTGCCAATGCAGGAGATGTAAGAAATGAGGGTTTGACCCCTGGGCTGGGAGGATTCCCTGAAGGAGGGCATGGCAATCCACTCCAGTATTCTTGCCTGGAGAATCCTATGGACAGAGAAGCCTGGTGGGTTACAGTCCATGGGGTCGCAAAGAGTTGGCCACGACTGAAGCGACTTAGCATGCACCATTTTCACAGAGAGTCTCAGAGTTAGACTTATGACATAATCTGCACATGAGGTTCTGCATAGAGTCTCAGAGATAAACTGAGAGATGTACACATTCAATTTTACATTAGGTTCTGGTGTGTGTGTGCATGCGCTTGCACGCGCACACACGCTAAGTCATGCCCAACTCTTTGCGACCCCATGGACTGTAGCCCTACCAGCTGAGCCACCGGGGAAGCCCTAAGTCCTATTACTAGACTATCTAAATTAATATATTTTAAATAAATTCTGGTTTTTTCAGTAATTGTAGACATAATTGTTTCTTTAAAGCACAATTATCTAGCATTATATTAAAATAATTAATTGCTCAGTGAAGACATATTATAAAATGACTACAAAGGTTATCACTCTGTTAAGCATTTTTCCTTTTTCTGGGAAGGGTGGGGTTGGGATTCATTTCTTAGCATGCAGAATTTTTTTTCTTTTAATGTCCTGACTTTTCTTGTCTCTACTATGGATATGACTTTCTCTCCTCCTTCCCCAAATAATCACCAAGATGCCCCAGCCCAGAGTTCTCTTCTTTCTGCCAAGCTCAGGCCAGGTTCCTGCCAGGCTCAGCTGTCACCTCCCAGCTTTCTTGGCCTTCCCATGACGGCTTAGCTCACTGAACTGCAGTGCATGGGGCCAGCCCTTCTTTGGGCTTGGCATAATCACCTTGAACTTCATATTGCCTTTCTTGTTGTGCAGTCATGCCTTTCCAACTAAACTGAAAGCCAGGGCTGTACCCCACCCTCCCTTCTGGTATTCACAGCTCCCCTCAATGTGCCTGGACCCCATCAGTCCCATAGTAAATGCCTCAGAAGCCCTTCTCAGGCTGCACAGGGTCCAGCTCACTGTGCCTGATTGCGAACTCCCTTTAGGATGGGCATTCTTAACCAGAGGTCCTTGGGTGGGCTTCGGGGATGGGGGCTCCATGAACCCTGCAAAACTGTGCAAAACCTTCTGTGCATGTGCAGCTTTATAATGAGAGCATTATAACTTTCATCAGAATCTCAGGAGGACCTGTGACCTAAAAACATGAACTCCTGCCTGAGGTGCCCAGTCAGTGTCAGCCCAGAAACGAATGGGAGAACTCAGAGGTCTCATCCACAATCTAGGAGGAATGATGGGGGCCTGTATGGGAGGAGTCCTCAAGAAATAGCAATTGTTAGTATCCCGGACCTAGTCCCAGAAACGCCTCGCAGGGAGGAGTTCCCCCACACCTTAGTTCAGGGGTTCCCAAACTTGGGTAGTTAACAGAATCATCTGGGGGGCTTGAAACAGACCAATTCCTGTCCTCCATTCCAAGACCAAAGCACAGACAGCCTCCAGGGGAGAGAAGCAGCTCTGCATCTTTATCAACTCCTCCTGGTGCTTCTGAGGATCAACCAGGTCTGGGGGGCTGCCCCTCGGTGCTCCCCAGCCCTGCACCCCAGCCTCCAGGAGGCAGCCTCAACCCTGCCTTTCCTCATTCTGGGAAGTACACGTGTTTCAGGAAACTGCCCCAGCATCCAAGGGAACAGGCTGCAAAAGTCTTTCAGAACAAGGAATGAAGTATCTTTATAATTATATCCAGGCCTATATTTAGACCCTGGCTCATATGACCTCTTGAACTTCAAATAAATACCTATCTTGTGCCTTGTTTAAACAGGTGTAACAATATCAGGGGATCCCAGATTCATCCAGGCAGGAAGGCAGCTCCCACGGCTGTCAGAAAGCACACTGCCCTTCACTCCTCACAAGAGGAAAAGCTAATTACACTGTCACAGAGCAGAATAAATGCACAGCGTCTGCCCCCGAGCTCACTGACCCACTCAGGGCCGCTCTCCCCAGGATTCAGGGCCGCCCGGTTGGCACACGCTCAGATGTGTTAGAAGCCACTGCAGCAGGGTGATTTGGGGTTGGCGAGGTCTGCGGTCCCCAGAATGCCTACACTCTCCACAAACACACACCCTCACACGCACTCGTGCACACACACTCTCCTACGTGATTGTACAACTCCCATGCATACGCATGGAACACTTACATGCTCTCACACATGCACACCCATGCACACTCACATTCTCTCTCTCTCCTCACAAACACACACACACTTTTCTCTGATGCCACAGCGCTCCCACCCAAGCATGAGAATTTACTTCCCCGGACCCTAGACTTCTGTCTCCTCTCCAAATGTCAGGGACTTTGCTGATTACAGCACGTAATAGTCAAGCACTTACTCTTGATGAAGCATGTCTCCTGTCTGGGAACACCCTTCTCCCCCAGGGTCCTGGGCAGAGTGGGATGGCAGGCCACACAGTGCAGGCCGAGGCTGCACCTGCTCTTCCAAGGAGGGTGCTTGGAAGCCCATGAGGCTTTGTCTCAGCAGAGCTAACATATCCAGACCAGCACACGTCATGGCACCAGCAACCACACAGCTCAGGTCAAGGATACAACCTGCCTAGCTGGGGTCCTGCGGTGGTCCTGACTGACATTAGGAATCACCTAGGTGTGACCTGTACCTTGATACCCCTGGCCCCGCCATAAGGGGTGGGGCTCACGTGGCTGGGCTGGGGCCCCGATGTGGACAGGTTTTTCTCATTTTTTGAGTGGTTGAATGTGTGGGCAGGATGGAGAATCACTGAATCTGGGCAAAGGGTACAGCGGCCAGATCACTTCCTGGTGCCTTCCTCACCCCTCCCCAAGGCGTGGGGCGTGTGAACAGCTGACAGAGGGCGGGGGTCTGGTCAGGTGACAGCAGCTCTGAATTCCCAGCTCCTGCATGCATGCTGAGATGAACTCAGAGTGTGAACTCATTCTGTGAGCCCATAAACCAGCACACCAACCCAGGCAGTAAGTGAACCTAAAGCCAGTGTCAGGTTAAGACTTCCTGATTATGCTTCTAGCCAAAGACTCAACTCCAACCTTTTTTATTTTTGCAACTGAAAGCAGCTTTCCAAGCAGCAGCTTTGACTGTGATCTACCACCTACCATGTCAGCAAAAGGCATTCCTCTGGCTGGAGGAGAGTGAGTATTCCTGCGGATGGAACACCATGGCATTGAAGAACAGTAGCTTGTAAGCTACTCTCTGAGAAGGGGCCTACAGATAAGTTGCAGGAAACAGCAAGGGCTTTGGAGGTAGTTGATGTAGAATTGGCGTCCCTTCTTTCCACCTATCAGCCCCTGGTGTGTGATCCAGGGGCAGGTGCTGTACTATGCTGAGCCTCAGCTTCATCCTTGGTAAGAAGTTACATAACAATACTTACCACCCAGGGTTCTTGCTGGTTTATCAGTGACTAGTCCAGGCCTAGCCTTGGTGTAGGTGGCAGCAGAGAAAAGACAAATGATAACTATTGAAGAAAAATCAAAATGGGATACTATTTCATTCCTCCTGTTGTACCAGAGTGTTCCCATCACATCCAAAAGAAGGTCATTCTCTCCTCAAGTCACAGAAACAATTAAGTTAATGGACAGTATTGGTTTTCTGGTACTGTTGTAACAAATTACCACAAACTTAATGGCTTGTGTTTATGTGTGCTAAGTCGCTTCCGTTGTGTCTGACTCTTTGCAACCCTATGGACTGTAGTCCACCAGGCTTCTCTGTCTATGGGATTTTCCAGGCAAGAATACTGGAGTGGGTTGCCATTTCCTCCTCCAGGGGATCATCCCGACCCAGGGATTGAACCCACGTCTCTTACGTCTCCTGCACAGGCAGGCAGGTTCTTTAGCACTAGCACCACCTGGGAAGCCCAATGGCTTAAAACCATGCAAATGTTTTATCTGACAGTTCTGGAAGTCAGAAGTCTGCACTGGGGCTTGCTGGGCTAAAATCACGATGTTGGCAGGACCATGTTCCTTCTGGAGGTTTTGAGGGCGGTTCTGTCCCCGTGACTTCTCCATCTTCTAGAGGCTTCCAGCATTCTTTGGTTCTGGGGCTCTTCCTCCATCTTCAAAGCCGGCACTTTTCTATCGTCAAATCTCTCCCTGACTCTGACTCTTTCACTTTTGCGACCATCACTGCCATTCTATTTGGCTCATCCAGATGATCCAGAACAATCTCCCCATCTCAAGATCCTTGGCTTAACCACATCTGTAAAGTCCCATTTGCTCTGTACAGTAACACATTCACAGGTTCCAGGGATTAGGAAGTGGGCACTTTTGAAGGCAATTATTCTGCCTACTATACAGAAAGTGAAAAAGTGTTTGTCACTCAGTCATGTCCGACTCTTTGTGACCCCATGGACTGTAACCCATCAGGCTCCTCTGTCCATGGAATTCTCCAGGCAAGAATACTGGAGTGAGCCATTCCCTTCGCCAGAGGATCTTTCTGACCCAGGGATGGAACTCAAGTCTCCTGCATCGCAGGCAGATTCTTTACCGTCTGAGACACCAGGGAAGCTCATTATATAGGAAGAGCTTTGTCAGTTGTTAATTTTTTATGTTCTTCGGGTTTTTCTCCAACCTTTGATACATGCTCCCAGTTACCTGGTAGCAAATGCTGGCAGAAGGTTAAAAAAATTGCTGAGGGCTTCCCTGGTGGCTCAGTGGTAAAGAATCTATCTGCCTGCCAATGCG
The DNA here is from genome assembly GCF_910594005.1 of Cervus elaphus. Taxonomy (NCBI): domain Eukaryota; kingdom Metazoa; phylum Chordata; class Mammalia; order Artiodactyla; family Cervidae; genus Cervus; species Cervus elaphus. Next base: position 11,799,587 of record NC_057839.1, on the reverse strand, counting down.
GGAGACACGGGTTCGATCCCTGATCCGGGAAGATTGCCCATGCAGCGAAACAACTGAGGCCACGCGCCACTGAGCCTGTGCTCGAGAGCTGCAACCACTGAAACCCTTGCATCCTGGAGCCAACGACTGAAGTCCTCGCGCCCTGGAGCCCGCGCTCACAACGAGAAAAGCCACCGCAGTAAGAAGCCCTAGCACCGAAACTAGAGAGTAGCCCCTGGCTTGGCGCAACTAGAGAAAGCCTGCAATACAAGAAGACCCCACACAGCCAAAAACAAATAAACAAATAAATACATTTCTTTAAATTGCTGAAAAAATTAAATTAGCATCACCAGAATATTCAGAAACTGCTAATGAGAGACTTCTATAGTTTCTTTTGTGTACATGTGTGTGAACCTGTAACTCGTGGTTGTGATTTCAATGTATAGTACACAGCATAGTTGTTGCTTGTAAAATTACTCCTAGAACACTTGAGGCAACATGGTGTCCTGCAGAGACGACTCTGACTCGGCAGGCACTGTAACCTCTGACAAGTCTGAGGGTGGCCCCGGGGCCTGCCAAGCTTATGACTTAACAAGACCACTCCTCTCCTGAGTGGGGGACCATTGGCAAGCTCGGCCAGGAAGGCAAGACCAGAATTGAATATGCAGCGGAGCTCTTCTGTTCTTCAAGTGAGTTGAGAACTCAAATCTGGAGTTTGGATAGGAAACTGGGTCTCAGTGGGAGGTCTGTGAGGGTGGAGGATGGGGTGCTTCCAGGCTTTCAAAACACAAAACAGGTGGTTTTCGGTGGTGCTGGCTGGCTGGGGGAGAGGGGGGGAGGGTGAGTACAAAGTAGGCAGGCTTCTGGAAGGGTGGGGCCCCAGGCTGGAGCCTGGCCCGGCTGCCTGAGAGCTGAGAGTGACAGGTGAGGGCTCTGAACCTCCGTGCTGGGGGGTCTCCGGGAAATCCCAGGACTGTCAAGAAGTTCGGGGGGGGGGGGAACCTTGACCCCAGCCTGGGAAATGCTTTTCTTCAGGCTCAGAGGCCATCGGGTGGGGAGTGCACAAAAGTGGGAACCCAACCAAACCAGAGGCTCACCCCCCGCCCCGCACAAAGAGGAGGACCGAGGAGCAGAGCGGTGGGAACTGGAGCTCCTAACGAGGCAGCGGTGATGTGGGCCACAAGGAGGCGGGAGGCGTGGGCCCCAGCCAGAGGCAGGCTCAGCCAAGTCTGACAGGCTTTAATTATTTTAGGGTCAGAAATCTGGGCTGGGTAAACATGCCAGATGTTTATGCTTTTGTATATTTTGATTTCTTGTTTGTTTTACTTGTTGTTGATGATGATATTGTTGTTTTAGTAAAACTCTAAATAAGAAAAGGGTAACGGGGTCCTTGCTTTTGTCTGGGAAGGCCCAAGGGAAGAATCAAGGAAAATCCTTGTGTAGCTGAGGCCCCCGGTGAGGTGAAGCCCAGAAACGTGATAAATCTCAACCTCAGAAGTGGGTGCTCTTGAATCTCCTGGGGAGTTTTTAATTACCTCTTCCACACGTGGCTTGTGAGGGAAATGGTGATTTTCGTGACACAGTGGGCATGGGGACAGCAAGAGCAGGCACCAAAGTGAACAGCTAGCCATGTCCCATCCCACTGACACAGAAGATTGGACAACAGTGTTTTTTTTAAGTAGCTTGGCCAACAGTGCAAAATGCCTCCTGGCTCACCAAAGGGCCGAGGCTACCCATTTCCCCTTACCCTCTCTAGCTCTTATGCCAACAACAGAATGAATAGAAATCTATATTCTTCCCAACAGACCTGCCTGACATCAATTAACACTCACCTCTGAAAAGTGGCAATCCTCAAGGAAACTCTAAGATGTTTTCAACACAAAGATTGGGATGTGTTCTTTGAACGACTGTTCTCATGGCCATTTTCCCTGCAAGGCAACCAAGATGGTAAACAGCGACATTGGTTAAGCGATCCTGCGGGCAAGAGGTAAATCTGTGCACAGAACGTGGTCCAAGGGCCCCCACTCCCTTCCTACTCCATCAGACCATCAAAGCCTCTCAGTCAGGCACGTAGCAAATGGGTGTCCTAGGACTGGCCACTGAACAATAGTCCCAGAACACACATTCCAACCTCTTGTCCAAAGAATACCCCCACTGACCACATTAGAGGCAAGCGGGGGCAGCAGTGGGGAGAAGGGGTGGGTAATTTATTCAGGAGCTGGAAGCTGAGAAACAGATTTGGTAAGCAAATACTTCAAAGCCCACTAGAGAACTCCCATAAAACACAGGCCCTCTGAAGCAACCCAGGAGTGATTTAAATCCACTTGGAATTTCAAGGGGGAAGGAGTAAGACTTATCAACGCTGCTCAGAGCCTCATGAATAATTTCACCTGGCACGGGACACTGAACCAGCAGAAATCTAGGATGTACAAAGGAAAACAGGCTTCCCACTAACCTTTGTTACTCAAGTCTTATTCCTAAGTGGGAAACCAGGGTGAGTGAAGCCCAGACAGGAAGCTCACCGTGTTCAGACACATTCTATTTTGTCCTTGTGAGAGAAGTCTTAGATGGGAAACATTTTTTGGCAACCGAAACTGAGCCGGCTGGATCGGCTAAGGGAAAAACCGTGCACCCAACGTCCTTCGAGATGTGGAAGTCGTTTTGCAACCCTCTCTAGGCTAGCAGAGGCAGTGAGTGGGAAGGGGGCTTAACATGAAATAAATACCTAAGCCCTGATCCGCAACGGTGCCGGCTGTCTAGTTCCTCCTGTCGCGCTAAACCGCAGGTTGCACCCGCCCCCTATCTCCTACCTCCACGCTGCAGATCCACTGCGCTCCTGGGACAGATGATCAAGTTATTGTCAACTAGGTGGCCATCCGGGCTCTGGGAGAGGGTTCCCCTGCTTGTCCTCACTGTTCTGGACGGAAGGGGCATGCGGGACGGTTGCCGGAACCTTCTCGAAGATCCCAGGGGGCCTGGGTCCGGCGGGAATCCCTTCTGTCCCCTTCAGAGCGCAGCCTTTCCACCCGGTGCCCGCCGTCGAGGCAGCGGCGGCGGTGACTCGGGCTGGCCAGGGCCGAGGAGCGGCCGCGCTGCTCTGCCCGCGATGGCCGCAGGGGGGCAGGACAGAGAGACCGCGGACCCGGGCCGCCGCGGAGCCCGTGCGCGCGCCGAGTGCGGGACTCGCGCAGGTCGCGCGCGCGCTCGGGCCCTGCGCCCTGGGAGTGACCGCGCTCCGCCGCGACCGGCCCGGCCCTGGCAGACTCTAGGGAGTGAGGGGGCTGAGACGGCCGAGGGGTCCCGCCGCCCCGAGAGCCGGGGGACAGTCACCGCAGCCTCTGACGGGAAGGCCGCCCTGGGGAAGAACATGGCCAGCGTTGCTCTGCATTCCTCTCTGCTCAGAGCCGAACCGCCTTCCTGGCATCTGATGACCCGGTATGCCCCCCGCCTCCAGGCCCCGTTTTCCAGAAACAGGCCTGGAGGTGACATGAGTCTAAAGGACATAGTTCAGACCATAAATCAGTTCTGCTGATTCTGAGCTCTGTGGTCCAGAAAGTTTAAATTCAGGAGGCAGCTTTTCATATCTAGTTGCATGGACACCATTTCTTCTGTTTTCCCTGACCATGGCCCCTCCCCGTCAGCTCTCCTCTTTTTTTAGTACAAACTTCTGCACATTTCCGTCATTCACACCAAGAACTTCAGGTCAGCCCAGTTCTCTTCCCTTCATCAATTTGTCTCCATTTCCCTTCATCAAATCATCTCCATTTCTCTTTTTCTTCCTGCTTCCAAATGTATTCCTGACACGTTCGAGCCAGCACCAGCCAAAAGTACTAGTCCAGAGAGCTCCAACACAAATGGAAATGGCCCTGGAAAGGAAGGCAAAGGAACAGTAAGCCCATCAGAAATCAAATTGCATCTTTGTGGGTACTGAGTAGGCATTAAATTGTTCAATAAAATATTCTCATCTTAAAATAAAAACTTTATCTTAAAATGAGTTGCACTGGTTTGTTTCACCAATATTTATTTTGGAATGTCAGATACCTTTACAGACCGTGTAAACTTTTTATGTTCATTGAAAGTAGACCTGGATTTGAAAGGGTGGTGAAACACTGCAGTTCTGACATTAATGAACTGTCGAGTTAGAAATAATAAGCATGAAGAGGTGCTAGAAGGCTAAAGTGAAGGCCAATGGGATTTACAAAGGAGTCCTAGAAACAGAATCTTTGTCTTCTTCCTTCCTCATCCTGTGAGTAGTGAGGAGAGTCCTTGAGTCAGTCCACTGCCTTGGGGCTATGAATCCAGAGAGGAGCCTCCTGATTACAGCCTGGTCTTGTTCATCTTGGGTGAACACACAGCCGCTCAAACTGGGCAGAGAGCAGTGATTGGACGGTGGCCGCTTTACAGAGTAGAACTGCCTGGCTCTTTCTGGAAACTAGCCCAGGCCTCCCAAGGCAAGGCTCCGGGGCCGCTCCTTTCTTCTGCTAGGACTCTGGCACCTTCTAATTCCTCTGCGCCTGCTTTTCTAGCTTGGCAGTGGCCCAGGCCCCTGATTTTCCACTCTTCTTTCTGCTGACTTTTTTCCTGGCAGTTTGGCTGATTCATTAACATCTCCATCACAGTGTAGGCAGGAGAACGGGGAGCTTAGAACTCCAGGCAGTCTTACTCTTCTTAATGGTCCTCCTAGCACTGGGCTTGGTGGGAAAAGAGCCATGCTGTTGGCTAAAATGGGATTTTGGGATTATCTGCGGATTTAATCTGGACTTCTCACATCTACCGTTTCCACAAATAATTAGAGATTACTAGATACATTTAGAAGTTGCATTAGCCTTAAAGAATTTGGAGAAAATCTAAATAGGCTTAAAAACCATCTTGGAGTCCAGAATGTTAAGCTCTGTTCTCCAGATAATTAACATTTTTAAGTACCACCCCGCTCCCCTGAGCTAAAATCTCTCCTAGGTAACTTAATTTACTTAACACATTTTAAATTTGATGTATTTTACAGGAAGGGTGAGCTGAATAGGAAAGCAGTGAGTGCAGTACAGCTGTGTTGAGAGAGAAGACCGGCAGCACTGGCAACTGGCAACTTCTCTGTTTTCCAAGGATGTATGCTGATCCCAGAAGTTTGAGAAGAGGTTTTATTATTAACATGTGTGAGAGACCAGCAGGTGGAGGGCAATTCCTAGAGCCATGCCCTCTCTGTGAGCATGAGTGCACGAACTCTCCTGGTGAACACACTGGCCAGAGCGAGTCCATCGGGAGCCGTAGGTGACGGGTGACGCTTGCAGGGGGGGCAAGGCCCTTCCTCAGGCTCAGAGGGCTCCTTCCAGAGGGCTTGAGTGGAGGCAGCGGCATTCCTTTGATTATTCTCTTCCCAGTGGGAGTCCTACATTAGCACTGGCATGAAAACGGCATCCCCTTACTGCAGGATGGTTGAGAATATGATAATCTAATCTGTGCCTCTGTAGTATCTGACAGTTTTCAAGGCACTTTTATATGTTATCTTATTTTATCTTTGTAATAACTGTGAAGTAATAAAGACAAATATTATCATCTCCATTTCTTTCTGATGAGGCAACTCAGTCACAGTCAGAAAGCTAGTAAAAAAAAAAAAAATTGCAAAGCATAATTAGAACCCAGGCCTTCTGACACCTCCCTCCACATACTTAAAGTTTTGTAAAAAACTTTGCTGTGATGATAGCTTCTCATTTGACTATATTACCATGCCTGCTATATGTTCTTTAAATGTCCACTACATTCAAGCATGCTAATTTCATACCAGTTAAATTATGCAAATTACACTCATGAAAAAATTTTGTGTCATTTTTAACACTGCATCTCTTTTGGAATACTATTATTGTAATACTTCCCACTAATTGTATTTCCTCTCCCTAATAATCAGTAAGGTGTTAATCTAGCCATGTTGGATCATTTCCTGAAGTCACTTGAAGTCACTTGTAAAATATCACCTGGTATTCACTTTATCCCATGGATTTTCTTCTCCATCACTAGAATCGCGTGCACGCTGAGATAATCCTCAAAGACATGGGTCAAGATCACAAACTACTGAAAAATCTATGACACAAATAGAATGTTTAGTGTATATAACAACTATAAATTTTTATATTTTTAGAAAGATTGATAAAAAATTATGATATAACCCACATGGAGATAGTCCAATTCATGCTCAGAAAAGCATTTCAGCTTTTTTCCAGCAGTGCCATTCACAGTTTAGAAGACCAACTTTGCAGGGAACTCCCCAGAGTATTCTCTTAAACCTCTGCCAACCTAGGGAGAGAAGGAGTGAAGATATTACATAAATATCTCCATCAAGAACTTGGATAGAGTTGCACAATGGCCATATATGGTGAAAGGTAGATTTTCTCTTGTGACTATATTCTTGGGATATGTTAAAATGCATGTGTCTCCATTTCTGCTCCCAAGAAGCTGGTGCACAGATGTTTAGTACTGGGGTGGTGGAAGCACTGCTGTCTACAGTTTACATGATGTCTAATAAGCCTCTAGAATGTGCTTAAAAGGCAGTGTTCAAAATGAGGCCCCTAACCCTCTTTGACGTAATTGTCTTTCTTTGGAGTCACATCTTGAAGAAAAGCATGAGGATTTGGAAAGGGAATTAATTTTCTCAACTAGACTTACTATTTTCTCCCTACACTTCATAGTAATCCTTTAAACTCAAAAAATTCAGCTAATTATGGATTTCTACCTGAATAATGCTGCCATTTGAGTGGCTGCCTGTCACTGTTTCTGGTTTCTGACCCCCTGTCAGGCCGATTCTGCCTGATTTCACTCATGTGCTGCTGCTTTTTATAATCTGAACATTATTTCCACTCAGATGTCTTCAAGCTTGCAGAGAACCTAAGAATTTGAAAAGCGGGGTGGGGAGGGGGGGCTCATAACTGTTTTTTGGATAATGGTCATTTTGAATTATTCTAAATTTTTTGCTGCAAAAAGGATACTCTGAGAAAAACATTTGCAAAAATAAACAAAAGTCTTAGTTTAAAGCTAAATACTCTAACTTACATTTTAAAAATAGAGCTTAGGCAGTCTTTCTGGTAATTATGATTTCCCCTTTTTTCTATGCTCAATAAATTCTATTACAATATATTTTGAAATGTAGGACGTTGAATCTAGGGCATTAAAGAAGTTAAAAGGCTTTGAGGGGATTTTAAAAGATCCAGCTTCCTAATATGTAAAATGGAACCAGGAAAGACTTCACGGTGTTTAATATGTTTTTCCCTATCTTCTAAACACAGTAATCTCTAACCACCACTTGATCACTAGAGATTTATATTCACAATAATTTATGTCAACTTATATCTGGGACTCTTTTTTTTTTTTTTTTTACATTTGGCAGCCAACTTCTAGTGGAAACTAGAATGTTTCACATTAGTCAGCAGCCCTCTTAAATTATTTTGTGAAATAATTTATGGTGGATTACAAATTCTTATGTGGCATTTAAAGTTAATGATTAGGTAGAGAGATACATCAAAAATATGATTAGTCACATATGTACCTGACTTCCATGGTTTTAACTCTATGCATGTTTTATAAGAACTGCTTTTTAAAAGGATATTTGGGGACTTGTATATTTTATTTTTTTAAATTTTTAAAGGAAAAGAAAAATAGATGTGCATGCTCTTATAACCACTCTTCTCTAATTAAATGTCCATAACATTATTTTCTACTTCACCATGGCCATTTATGGCATAGGTACTGGTGTGTGGTCTGAAACTACAAGAACTGACATTGTTAAAGATCTCTTGCATCATCACTTGAAGTCAAGTTTTACAAATACTAATTAAATATGAGATTTTCCATGAAAATTGTAATGTTTCTTTTTCACTGCAAAGAATCAGTAATGAAGTGATGTACACCAACAGAACAAGAAATGAAATGAAACCCAGAGTTCCTCCTGCTAATCTGTGAATGTGCATTTATGAAAGTGTGTTAGTTGTTCAGTTGTGTCCAACTCTTTGTGACCCCACGACTGTAGCCCACCAGGCTCTTCTGTCTATGGGATTTCCCAAGCAAGAATACTGGAGTGGATTGCCATTCCCTTCTCCAGGGGATCTTCTTGACTTGGGGATCTTTTTGTGACTCAGAGAATAAACTGACATACCCCAACAGAGCAAGAAACGAAATGAAACCCAGAGTTCCTCTTGCTAATCTGAGAATGAACTAGTTTCAACTCATTTTCATTCTTCTATATAGTTATAGTTAAGGCTTTTAGAAATTCCTTTGTTCAGTTTTTTTTTTTTTTTAAATCACCTAGGAAAGTAAGATGTGGAAGAATGGCTGTGAAACGGGTTGAAATTTTATTTGCATGGAAGCAGCTCCCAGAGCATCTCTTTTGTATCTCAGATATTTCTTTTTCTCTTTCTCTCTCTTTCTATTTAAGAGTGGTTTTCTTAACTATTTATGATTCATTTCATGAAAGCCTAGGTTTTCTCTGAGGGTACTAAAAAGTCTTAAAGTGATTTTAGAGACTAGCAACAACAAGGAACTATTTTCCTTCATCCTTAAAGTCATTGTCAATAACCTACAACCCGCAATAAGCTATTAAAAAAGGAATTTATGGGGGCTGTATTATCCTCCTGAAATAATGTTGTTACAAGTCCGCCCTTGTCAGTCATATGCAGGATTCATGTGCTTGATCTCAAACAAAGGGAGGGTCTGGATGCACACAGAGGCTCATGGCAAATTACCCAGGGATGGCCTGACTTGATAGGCCTGATGCCCTTTGTCACCTTTTCAAAGCAACAGAGTAATAGCCACACGTGTGTTTTATCCTGATGGCACTAAAAGGTACCTGTTTGTAAGGCAGGGTTAGAATTACAGAATTAAAAAAATATTTGCATGCCTGATAACAGCAAATTATGTGGGAGTGTCTGGAGGGCACTGGGGGAGTCCAAGGCAGGACTTTACAGAAAACCACAAGCATCCTATGCATACTTAAAGTTGCACATCAACTCTTCTTTCTGCCTCTTTCTTCCTCCACGTCTCCTTGTCCCACAAGCACGTTCCTTTGCTGAAGCCGGGCCAGCCTGGCAAGCCCCTTGGGGAGAGAGGAGCAGAGAGCCTTCTGTGTGCGGCTGAGTGGGGAGTGGGCTGGGGACGTGCAGGCAGCGAGTGGGGACAGAACGAGTCACCAGTGGCTGGATTAGCCTGAAGGTGCAGGATCGCTGAAGGCAGAAGGTCCACCTTGGAGAGACAGCTATAGAGAATGAAGAATGAGACTGTGCGTGGCAAAGGATGCGAAATGGTCAAGGAGGTGGACAAAGAGGAGGAGGGAGGAAGGGGAGGAAAGAGGAGGCAAAGGCATGAAAATGGTTTGATTGGATTCCAAGAGCTGAAGATAGAAAGTTCCACGTTCTAAACCTTAATAATATAAATCATCATTCCCTGAAGACAGTAACAGAATTTCACTGGTAAAATAATGGCTTTCTTTATTTAAAAAAAAAAAATTATGTTGTCCCTTAAAATGTAAAAAAAAAGAAAGAAAGAAAGAAAAGAAAAAGGCTCTCCAAGGTTTGGGTGTATAGTGCTTAATAGTCAATGCTAAAGCAAAGGAAACTGGTTTGACAATGAGAATAAAAATGAGAAGCTAAGAACCATCACTCCTAGGACACTAATTTACATAAGCCTACTCTAACATGCTGTGCTGCTCATTACTTGTTTTAGAAAGTTATCAGAAGCATATGTCGAGTATGTTTTGAAAGCCAGCTTGCTTCGTTCTGTGAAGCGATGTCTGGAGTTAGTGCCTATGGAAAACAGACTAGCACACATATGACTTTAATCCCATTATTTTGGAAACTTAGGAAAGCCTTGGTATCATTTAAGATGGTTGGTTTTCTTATTTTGTGTACTTAGACAAACATTAATGACTTTATTTAGGAAAAACTTATATACATTTAGAAAACTGAAAATCAAAATCTAGAATTCAAATTGTCACTGAATACAAAACTCGAATTTGTAATAGTCTCCAGATAAGTGACATCATTTTACCATTTCCTCATAGGATTACCTCTAAGGTTTAGCAAGAGCTTCCTAAAACTCATCTCCAGAGGAAAATCTAAACTCTGCTAAAATATTGTTAGACAAATTTGTAAATGAAAGACCTAATAAAATAAATATTGGGAAAGAATAAATATTTGCCATCTGCCAAAATAATTCTAATTTATGTTAATAACCTGTTTAGTTTTTTTGGTACAAAATTACAGAGTAGCCACTAGTAACTAACATTTATAAAATAATAGCTTGTGTAAGAGTCCCTGCCCTTCACGTAATCACTCAATAAGTCCAAACTGGAGTATTTTCAGCAACATTTATCAGATATCACTTATATGTAATTGAAACTATCAATGACAGTCTTTTAGTAGACTATCTGCTTTTGGTCAAAATATTGCTCGAGAAATCATCCCCCTTTGAAGTGCCATGTATTACATCTGCAATCACGCTGTCAAAATAAAATGTATTTAAGACAAAAGGAAGATGATTTCTTAATTAAGTGTAACAAAAAAGCACAGAAGACTATGTTCATTCTAGTTCTAGAATTATCTGTAAATTACCAGAGTAGAGGAAACTCAAATCAGGGACCTTCTGGTCAAAAGACGGAAAAACCATTGAAAACTTATGAGAACTTGTCATTGTATGAGAAAAATAAAATGCAACCAAAATACAATTTTCTAAAATGTGTTCCTAATTAGCACCTTGGCTCTCTGTGGCTCTGTAAATATAAATAAATAGAAAGCTAAGACCTTCATTTCTTCTTGACTTCAAGCTTAGTTAAAACACTCCTAAATGAAAACACAGTTTTCTGGTATTGTCGATGTCAAAGGAGGTGAAGAAAAGAGATGCAAGAATTCTAGGAAAGGCTGTGGAGGGTGGCAAAGGATGGTGGGAGTAGTTATGGGTGTGCTGGGGAGTGTGACTTTGTCTCAGGCTGCCCCTCATCCTGACCCACTGACCACTCTCTGCTAAGAGACTATTTGGGACAAGCGGAGCTGCTAATGTGGGTTCATTATTACCCAAAACACCAGTGCTACCAGCAATGCTGCTATTACCCCTTGGTGGCAATAAAACGCTGAAATGAGCAGTTGTTGAACCATAAAATGTTATGGCTGGAAGAAATATTAAAATGGGTCTCTCTGGGCACAGGGTCCGACTGATTGGGGAGCTAAACTCAGAACAGAGTACTCTTAACCCTCAAGCCACAGGCACTTTAATATGTAAATATCAGAAATTGGCTTAGTCAAGGAGTTAGAGGTTATCACATATTTGGTAGGATTTATACAGCAGGAGAAGGGGGCGACAGAGGATGAGATGGTTGGGTGGCATCATTGACTCAGTGGACACGAGTTTGAGCAAACTCCGGGAGCTGGTGAAGGACAGGAAGCCTGGCGTGCTGCAGTCCGTGGGGTCGCAGTCGGACACGACTGCATGGCTGAACAACAGCAGCAGCAACGTCTAAGTATTTCATGTTGTCTGTATCATAAATCCGAGCCCAGCTCCCTAGAATCTCAAATTAAACCCGGAGCACCTTTGCCTCGTCTGAGCCCATAAAAATATAATATGAACCACACAAATGATTTAAAAGTTTCTAGTAGTCACATTTTCAAAATTGAAAAGAAAGCAGTGAAATTAATTTAAATAATAGTGTATTATTGGGCTTCCCAGCTGGTGCTAGTGGTAAAGAACCCACCTGCCAATGCAGGAGATTTAAGACACAAGGGTTTGATCCCTGGGTCAGGAAGATCCCCTAGAGGAGGAAATGGCAGCCCACTCCGCATGGCACCAAATAACCCCAAGCTTAAAACACACATGTAGACTTGGCAACAACAAAATCGCTGCTCACTTGCTCTGGGTCAGCTTGCGTAGCGGCTTAGCTGGATGGTGCTGGCTCTGGGCTTCCCCTGAGTGTGCAGTCAAGCTAGTGGTCTGGCTACATCATCTAAAGCACTGATCGGGACAGGAGGGTCCACTTCCCAGCAAGGCCGTGGCCAGCAGCTGGATTCTCCATGGCCTCTCTACTCCATCTGGCATCTTCAGCATAAGAGTCTGTTCTTCTCTGATAACTGGGCTCTGAGGTAGAGAGAGAGGGACAGGGAGGGAGCAAGCTCACGAGGGAGAGACGCAGAACCCAAGAAAGGTGTAGTCTTTCTTATTGTGATCTATTACTCCTATCACTCCTGCCTAATTCTATGCGTCAGAATTGAGCCAGTAAGTCCAGCCTACTTTCTAGGAGAGGGGATTACATATGGGTATGAAGAGCAGGGCTTCCCTGGTAGCTCAGATGGTAAAGAATCTGCCTGCAATGCAGGAGACCATGAGAGTGACCTGGGTTCCATCCCTGGTTCGGGAAGATCCTCTGGAGAAGGGAACAGCTACCCACTCCAGTATCCTGGCCTGGAGAATTCCATGGATAGATGAGCCTGGCAGGCTACAGTCCATTACAGTCCATGGGGTCGCAAAGAGTCGGATACAACTGAGCAGCTTTCACTTTCACTTTCATGATTAGTAGGAGGCTGGGGTCATTAGCAGTTGCCTTAAAAGCAGCTATCACAAATATGTTTTACCCCAATATGTCTAAAGTATTATTTCACATACACTTGGTGTAAAATGATGGAGATGTTGTACATTCTTTTCTTTCATACTAAGCTGTGAAAATCCAGTACATGTTTTATGCTTATGGTATGTATCAACTTGGATAAGCTACGCCCGAAGCTGCAGTATCCACATGAGGTGACTGTATGACAGCCCACATCTAGATGCTCTGAAGCCACCTGAAGACCCAAACACCCTAACTCAGGGATCTTCCTTAACGGGAACTTACATGATTTCAGTCATCCATCAGACCCGTATCAAGGGCCTACCATGGTGCAAAATGTGGGGAAGCCCAAATCAGTAATTGCCCTAAAGGAACTCAGCCAGTCAAGTAAGAATTTAAATTCTGAATCTACAGCAACCAGGCTGGACCTACCTCAGACAGCTCTAGCCTGTGAAGGGTTCTGGAATAGAGCAGAGGTCAGACTCTCCACAGTTCTGGGAAAGGTGAGTGACCCAGTGTCTATCTGGCCCAGTCAGAGCCTCCAACAATGACCACACACATCATTTAGTCCTAGGTCCAAGCTGAGGCCATGTCCCCAGGCCTGAGCTGGGGCCCATATGTTGGCCTGAAATCTGATTTGCCTTGGACATGGAACAAGTTAAATATTTGTTTAACTCAGTACATTGTACTTTCCACTATTCTCCACAAGCAGGGCCTGTAAGAGAAGAAAGATGTAGGGCGTACCTTAACTCTTTCAGACTTCTTGGGTGCTTTGGAGAGGGTTCTGTAGAAATGCTGGTACATCTCCTGATTGCACCAAGCTTCATACATATGTGACTAATCTATGTCAAGAAAAAAATGTCCATAATAATTTTAACAGCAATGAATCAGGGAGAATTATTTTCAGTGTATTCTCTGCCCTAATTCTGATAGTGCAAATTTCTTTGCTTTTGCAAGGTACATGTGTATTTGACTTGCATCTTTTCACATGAAGTATGTCCTGAAGTGTATTTGTGAAATGGCAACCCACTCCAGTGTTCTTGCCTGGAGAATCCCAGGGACGGCAGAGCCTGGTGGGCTGCCGTCTATGGGGTCGCACAGAGTTGGACACGACTGAGGCGACTTAGCAGCAGCAGCAGCATAAACATTTTGAGAGTATAATTCCATGTAGCCAGGGCCTAATAGAAGAACTTCCCATCCCCCCAAATAGCACTTAAATGTTATTTATTAATGGTGATACACCTGGCAGTCCAGTGTTAAAATTCCACATTTCATTTGGGGAAAATGCAGTATATTTTTCATTAGCAGTAGAGGAAAACAGCTTCTGGTTTTCTACCAATGTAAACAGTAGTAATTTATTTTATTTTATTCATTTTATTTTTCTTTGTTTTATTATAATATAATTGACATAAAGCACTGCACAAGTTTAACGTGTAGGACATAATGATTTGACTTAACACATATCATGAAATGATGTACCACAATAAATTGAGTGAACATTCATCTCAAATAGATACAAAATTAAAGACATAGAAAACAATTTTTTTCCTTGTGATGAGAATTCTTAGGATTTATTCTGTTAACAATTTTCATATATAACATGTGGCAGTATTATATTTATCATATCGTGTAACACATTACATCCCCCGTACTTATTTATTTTATAACTGGAAGTTTGTACCTTTTGACTCTCTTCATCAAGTTTCCTTTTCCTGCAACCCCGACCTCTGGTAACCTCAAATCTGATCTCTTTTTCTATGAGTTTGTTTTTGAAGTATAATTGATCTCAAAACTATGTTAGTTTCTGATACACAGTATAGTGAATTCCATATTTCTATATATTTCAAAAGGATCACCTTGGTATCTAGTTACCATCTGTCACTATACAAACATATTATGTAATTATTGACTATAATCCCCACACTGTATATGTCATACCAGTGACTCATTTACCTTGCAGTTGGAACTTTGTATTGCTTAATCTCCCTCATCTATTTCTCTTCTTCCTCCATACCCTTCCCCTCTGGCAACAACCTGCTTGTTCTCTGAATCTATGACACTGTTTCTGCTTTGGTGTATTCATTTGTTTTCTAGATTCCACATATAAGTGAAACCATACATTTGTCTTTCTCTTTGTGACTTGTTTCACTTAGCACATGTGTGTGCTAAGTCACTTCAGTTGTGTCTAACTCTTTGCGACTCTATGGACTATGGTCTCACTTAGCATAATACCCTCTAGATCTACTCTTATTGTTAAAAATTGCAAGATTCCATTCTTTTTGTGGCTGAGTAGTATTCCATTATGTGTATGTGTCTATCTATATATGGGGAGGGATAGATATAGAGATAGATCTCACATCTTCTTTATCCATTCATCTATTGATGCGCATTTAGGTTGTTTGCATATCTTGGCTTTTGTATTCAGTGCTGCGATGAAATAGGTGTACAACTATCTCTTCTAATTAGTGTTTTCATTTTCTTCATATAAATGTCCAGGAGTGGAATTGCTGAACTGTGGGGTAGCTACTTTTAGTTTTTTAAGGAATCTCCAAACTGTTTTTCATAGTGACTGCACCAATTTATATTCCCACCAACAGTGCATGAAGGGTTAGTAGTCATTTATTTTAAAGTTAGAGAAAAACCCATGCCTGTCTCAATGGGAAGAAATCAATTTCATTCAGCTGGTGTCTGGAAAAATGATCTTGAACAGCTTATTTTTTTGTCTTCATAAAATTATTGTTTAGAAAAAAATAAAACTGAAGACAGTTTCAAGTAAAGGACACAAATAAAACATTATACTTCTTACATATAAAGCCCTTCTTCAAATTTTTATCATATATGCATAAACTGTTTCATCAATGTTATAGTAGTTGCACCTTTAAAATAAGATGTCTTTGTTCCATGTGGACACAATTAAAAAAAAAAACATGATACATCTCCTTTCTGTGTTTAATAATGTCAAGATTTTGGTTGAGCTGCCATAGGCTAGGGCTCAACCATACAACCTGGAAAAACATTCAGGGCATCTGGAACATAGAAAAATCCCCAAAGCTGTTTGGCTGGAATTTGAATGGTGAAATTAAAGCTTCTGTTCTGTGTAAATCTGTCCAGATTTAGTGTTTTACAGCATCAGATACTGCTCTGGGAGCCAAGAACTGACTGTGTCTAAGGCTCCCTCCAAGAAAAGGAGCCCTTATGCCCTGAAGTCAGGTTATATTAGAGAAAAAAAGAATTGTAAGCATTCCATTGTAAATACGATTTGTATTAATAAATGATATCTTTTCATGTGTAGAATGACTATTCTAAAAGTACAGTTTGCTCCTGTTTTGGAGGTTCTAAATAAAAAGTAAAAGAAAATAGCATTTTAATTGGCCTTTGAGAAGACCAGCATTCTCAGGCATGGCATATGTGATGGGATACATGACTGTATTTTTGCAGTTTTAGAATGCAAATTTGAGTCCACAGTATATACTCAAATATAAACGTGTCTATATATGAGTGGATGCACATACTGCATGCATGTAATGTGTATAGGGACACTGGTTTTAAAAAATCTGTATTTTGTATTTAAAAATTACAGATTTTCTTATCATTAATTCTAACGTATCCCACAAAACACGTCTCATTGCTGTACTAGCGCAGGCAATGTGAGGCAATATGCAGTTCTTTGGAGAAAGAGGAAGACTCGGAACTGGGTAACACCTTTTAGCCTTTCCATTTGAACTTGGGTTTGCTTCTTAAAAGGAGAAGTGGGGTGGGTGAGTGCCAGCCATCGCCCAGGTCTCGGTTCCCTGGAGGGTTTCCCTGGCCTAGTTTGGCGGAAAAGGGGTCTTCCCAGACCTGAAAGTTCTTGTTCGCTGCCCTCTACCCTCACCACCCGGCCCGCCTTGCCGCACCAATGCGGAGACGCGCAGGCCCTCGCCTGGGTCGTGAGCCCGTGACTTCCGGTGCCTTCCCGGCGGGAGCTGACCGGACTCGCGGGCTCCCTGGACCTGCGTGGCGCCCCTCTCCTGGGGACTCGTGCGGCAGCCGCATCGGGCCGCGAGCCACGCTGGGAGAGCCGGGGTGCGCGGCGGCCTCCGGGGCGATCCGCCAGGCCCTGGTCGCCCTGCGCTCCCGGGTCGCGGGGTCAGAACAGGACGGGCGGGGTGTGGGAGGGGTGCTCGTCGAAGACCCGGGGGCGCTCCACGGGAGAGGCGCTCCACGGGTCTCCCCGCTCAGACCTTCCAAGGGGAGCTCCTTAAAGTCTCCCAAACTCCTAGGGATATTCGTAAATTACGCCGAAGCCCTCACCGCCCAAGCCGCGTCCACGAGCCTCGTAGAACCTGCCGGGCCCACGCTGGTCGGAGCGGTCTGGTGGCCTCCCCGGGGACTTACTTGTGGGGTAAATATATTTTTTAAACTCCAAAGCGAATTGATCATCAAACTTAGGAGGCTTAAACTTCACTTGCAGATTCCTTCCAAATCCCTGAGAAGGCCGCTAGCAACTCTGGATTCCGAATTGTGATCTGTATTTAACTCACCCTCCCAACCCCCGCCCCGTCCAGGCTCAGACCCGCACCTCCCCCGGGCGGCCCGCCTGCCTGGCCCCTGCGGCGGCCGCCGCCGCGGGCGAGAACCGGCCAGCCTCCTGCTTCTCGCCCTTTGGTTTCCAGGCTGTTTGCGGTGCGGCCCCGCAGGCGTGAAGTGTGGAGGAACTCACCATGGCCAACCCAACCAAACTGACGTTTGCGGGGCACCGCTTCAGATTCTGACGTCATTTTCACACTTTTTTTTTTTTTCGGTCTGTCTCGCCAGTTTTGAGCCCACCAAGGGAACAGGCCCACAAGGCAGCTTTAGCGGAAGTGTAATTTCGAGAAAGTATAGATTCGATGGAAGTTCTCATTTTCCTCAGAATCTCTTTTTCGTTTGTGTATTTTTTTTTTTTCTTTTTGTTCTTCTTGGTATCATAATTTCATCTCTTGGCCAAAGTTCTGAAATTGAATATTAAATTTCATGGGTTTTATATGTTGTTGAAACCAGTATGGCGTGATGAAATATATGCAGTATTAAATCTCAAAAACAAAGCAAAACAAAACCTCAAACCAAAGCCTTCTCTTTAGGGCAGCCTGATGAAGCAGCTGGAGAGAGAAGAGGAAGGATTTGGGAATCACAAGAAAGGAGCAGAAAGGTCTCCCCGGCTGTCATCAGAGTATTCTCCCCTTCCCCCAGAACAAATAAATAAAGCGTTGATTGCCTCTAAACCTGAAGACTAACCTGAAAAGTGTGCCCTTGTTGGAAAATTCAGATAGCATCACCTATTTCTACAGAAGGAAGCTTCGCAAATCAAGACTTTAAAAAAAATATTTCCTTTTATAATCAGGAGGGAGATGCGATAGCTCATTCTTTCATGTCAGAGAAACACACCACCTTCCCTCATTTAGAATCTTCCCAAGTATTCTTTGGTCAAGAGAATTATACAAAGTCTACAATTACAAAAATTTTTTAAATTTGCCTACAGTTATAAAGCTTATTTTGTATTTAATCCCCAACAAGCTGAGAGTATTTTAATAAACACTGGCAATTAGACTTAAAATGAGAATAGATATTCAGCAAATAGCATTTTCTGTTTCCTGGCAATCTTGCTGTCACCCGGTTTTCCCGGAAAAGAAAGGGGTGAGAGGAAAGGCAGAAAAATTTCAGCAAGTGTGTGTTTTTGTCTGGATATGAACATTTCCATCTTAAAGCTCTGTCTCCAGCATAGTCCTGTCTGGTGAAGGCAGACTGACTTTGCTTGGCCTGGTGAATGACTGTAGAAGCCTGCAGGGCCTGTATCTACCGCAGTGCTCTCCCAAAGGCTGTAGCGGGGGACCCAGGTGGCCGCAGCCAGCCAGGGGAGTCTCAGAGATCACCCGAGCCACCTCTCCGGGATCCAGGCCAACCCAGAAACTTTTAACCTTGAGCTTTATTTAAAGCACATGGTTTTTGCAAGCCAGGTGGGTCCCTTCTGCTGGGCCAGCAGGCCCCTGCGCCGTGTCCTCTGCTGGAGGGCCCAGTCACAGGCGGATCCGTCTGGGCCACAGCTGCAGGGTCAGAAGCTCCTCTCCGACTCGGCTCCTTTCACAAAACTCTTTTTTGTCGGATGTGGTTTCCCTTTAATTAATCGCTCATGCCCGCGTGTTGGCCGCGCCGCTTCCCTACCCTTCCCCGCATATGATCCGTATTTGGAAGTGGAGCCATCTAAGGGGGTGGCGCGGGTGTGGACTCCTCCGAATGCGGGGCTGCCAGCCGCTACGGAGAGTCCGAGTTGGTGATACCCCTCTGGAAGGTCGGCCTTCTGGAAGAAGGCAGTCGCCTCTCTGGCCTTTCAAGCCGGTTGGCCAAGCAGGCCTCAAGGCTTCGCAGTTCCAGGCCTCGCCCTGGGTGGTCCAGGTGTTGCGGGTGGTCTCCAAGAGCGTGTTTCCGTCAGGTTCTCTCCATTCTCCACCTTCCTCCCTCCCCTCGCCTAGCCTCGGGAGCTGGCATCCAGCTGGCAGGAGCCACTTTATGCCCACCCCACTCCTTCAAGGATCCTTCCGGGCCTGGCTTGGCCTTTCCGGGCACCGTGGTTTCCGGGCCTACGAAGGGCAAACCAGCCACGCTCCCAGAAAGCTCGGCCCCCGCAGACTGTTGGCCGAGGTCTGCTCAGTCTCCGGAAAGCCCTGGCCCCAAACCCCAACATCAGGCTAGTCTCCTCGGGACTATGGGCCCTATTGCCGAGCCCCGATGCAGCGGGTGCACGTTAAGCTCGTTTCCCCAGTTGCGTTTAATTCTCTCGTCACTTCCCAGCCACGAAGGGAGGCCTCCTACGCGCGTCTCGGCTTCAAGGGCGCAGCCGGATGTGGCTGGGACCACCCTGGGATCTGGGTGTCTCTAGTTGTGGCGCAGGCCGCCCCACGCCCGGGGAGGTGGGGGTCAGATGTTCGTTCCCATTTTACGAGCGTTAGTGGGTCTGAACCGACTTAGGGCTCAGGGTGCAAAGCTGCGTAGCGGAACCCCGGGAGCCCTGCCGCATCCAACGCCCCGGGCGGCTCGGGCGGCACGTCCCTGGGTCCCTGGCCACCTTCCGCCAAGCCGCCGCCGTGCGCGGGCCTCGGCTGCACAGCCCCGCGGCAGGCCCCTGGGCTGCGGCGGGCTTCCGAGGTCGCAGGCGCCAGGCGGGGAGACAACCCGCTTTTCCCTCCGAGCTCCGGGAGGGATGAGCGCGAACGCGGGCCCCACGCGTGGACCCGGCCGGCTCCCGGGGCGGCGGGCCCCCCGCCCACCCGTGGCCCGGCTCGGCCGCGTTCCCAGCAGCCGGGAGCGCTTCCTCCCTCGGTCACGGATCCAGGCCGCTGGCCCAGCTGTCAAAACAGGGGGTGTCTCTTTCATTCTGGCTCACAAAGTCCCAAAGGGGAACAGGGGGCCTTAATGCTTGTGTTTGGACACAAGCAATTATCCCTAATTATTCTTTTTCTTTTGAGCCTGCCCGTCCCGCCGGCGAGCTCGCCGCGCAACAGGCCCCGTAATCCTCCCCGGTCGGCGGATCGCAGTGGGTTCTGTGCGGCCCGAGGCTCGGGCGCTTTCATGTCACTGCGGGTTTAGAGCTGATTCAAACTCATTGCGATGGGGGAATTAACCCCGGGGCCCGGGCTTTCAGGGGCCTCTGATAAGAGATTATACGTGTTGATGGCAAGCTTTTCTTGGCAAAATGTTTTCAAAGGGCTTGGAGTTGTTAAATCAAAGCGCCATTGAATTGCTCGGGACCGTCCCCTCCCCCTCCTCCTGCCCTTCCCCCTCTCCATCTCTTTTCCCTTCATCTCCACCCCCCTCCCCCATCGTCTCCCAGGACTGTCCACCGTGAGCCGCCCAACCTTCCCGGAGTTGCAAACTCACTTTGCTTAGTAAGATTTTCCCTCCGCGCCTCACCAAGAGAGGACTGTTTTTGTAGGTGCTCGGGCTGCTGGGCGCTTTGGTACCCCCTTCCCCGCCCTCTCTCCCTCCGCCGCCCCTCCCACTTGCTCTGGTAAAGAAAACACAGCCCAGATGAAAGACAAGGTTTTGTTTTGTTTTTTTTATCCCAAACGTACATGTGTTTTGTAGAAAACGGAGGTGACAGGGTGGGATGGGATAACGAGGAGTCAAAGAAGGGTGGTTTTCTTGCCTCCTTCCCCACCCCCATCAAAGGTCAGCGCAGCCAGAGGGATAGCTGTAGGGTTAAACAGTGTTGTGGGCAGAGTTCAGATGTCCCGTGAATCTCACGGTCCCGCCCTGGAGGGCGATTTGAGGCCGCCCAAAGAAAGAAAGCAAATGTTGGGCAGACTGTGTGGGTGCAGGTTCTTTACTGTGGAAAGTCTCTTTATTTAGGGGTCGGAGGCGATTAATATATTTCAGAAGCTTACTGGGTGCTCTGCTTGGCCTGCTAGGGGCCCCGTTAGGGTGGAGTAAGGAATGTAACTTTTAGATGGGGGCTGGAAAGGCCCTACAGGGAATAGATAGATATCTCCCCCTTGAAAAAAACAAGGCATTAAAAAACAAGTGCCAAATATGTAAACCGTGTCTCCTGTCATCTTCTACCCTACCCCCAAATACATCACATACTCCACACTGAACTGGTCAATTTCCACAGCTAGTTTTCTTGGCCATCCAGAGCTTCATCCCTCCTCCCCTTCCACCCGCCCCTATCCCTGGAACCCTGGAGTCTTTCACCCATTTGGCTGGTCCCTGCCAGGAACCCCTGGGGTTCCACCTATTCCTTGCTCAGTGGTTGGGGGCTTGCTGGGAATGGGTGGTAATTGGGAGAGCTGACTGCCTGACTCAGTATCCACACAGCACACTGGATTGGACCGCAAGGCACACCAGCTGCCGCCTGTGCTCACTAGAATTCACACTGCATTGGGTCTCTAGGCAAATAGTACCCCCACCCTCTTCCTGTTTACTTTTTCCTTCCCACTCTAGCTTTGCTAAGACCCAGTGTGCCTGTGCAGAAGCCTACTCGAGAGCCTGACCAAGTTACAACAAAACTTGGTGCCAAGTTGGCACCCATTTGGTCTGCTGGCTTCCTGAGGGAAAACTGGTTCCTTGATTTGTTTTTCTGCTTCCTTCATGGTTAATGAGCTATGGGCCCTTTAGGAAGCAAAACTCAGTTCTGACTTTTTGTTTTACATTACCATAGAATCTTTGGCACTGGGTCTTCCAGTAGCTGGCTAATATGTAGCTAGCTTTGTCTTTTCTTAGCTTATATTGTCCGAGGTACATATGTTTTTTATAATCTTAATCTATTTCATTGGTAATGTTTTATTTAAATTTTTGATTCAGCATTGATAACTGAAATTCACTTAGTCTTCCTTTTATCAAGTTGTTGTCTGGTTTTGGTATCAGTTATACTAAATCAATTCCAATCCACCAATATTCACTGAGTGCTTCCTATGTTCTAAGCATTCTCAACAGTGAAGAAAACAGATGAAAAAGAGCAAAAGTCCCTGCCCTCATGGGGTTTACATTATAGTGGAGAGATAGACAATAAAAAAATTAAGAAATAAATAAATGATATAGCGTATTAGAAAATAAGTGTAAAAATAAAGCAAGTATTAAAGAGAGACAATAAAATGTGTTGGAGCGGATATGGAAGAATTGCAACTTTTATACCCTGTGGGTAGAAATATAAAATGATGTAGCCACTTTGGAAAACAGTCTGGCAGTTGCTCAAAAATTTAAACATGGAGTTTCCATATGGCCCAGCAATTCTACTCCTGATTATATATCCAAGAAAAATGAAAACTTATGTCCACACAGAAATTTGCACATAAATGTTTATAGCAGCATTATTCATAACAGCCTCAACTTGGGAAAACCCAAGTGTCCATCAATAGATGAATGAATAAATGAAATATGATATATTTTATTTGGCCATAAAAAGAAATGAAGTACTGATATGTTCTACAATATAAATGAAACTTAAAAAGTTAATGCTAAGTGACAGAAGTCAGTCACAAAGGACTGCGTATTGTATGACTTCCTTTATATAAAATGTCCGGAATAGGCGAATCCATAGACACAAAAAGTAGATTAGTGGTTGCCAGGGGCTGGAGGGGAGGGGAATTTGGGAGAAATGGGGAATGACTGTAATGGGTACAGGGCGTAGGGGGAGGTGATGAAAATGTTCTAAAACTGTGGTGATTCTGTGACTATAAAAAATATCAGTGAACTGTATACTTTAAATGAATAAATTTCATGGTATATGAATTATATCTCAAGAAAGTACGTGAAAAATAAAGGTAATAAGTGTGGAAGTTCTGATTGCTTCAGTTTTCTCAGTGAGATGGAAAACAAGGTTTTTAGTGGGTGGGAAGGTAAAGGATGAGATGTGGGAAATTTGAGAAAAAAAAGGTAAAGATATTAAATAATCAAGTGTGGGAGCAGGAGATAAATGCACTAGGAAAGATAGTATGTCTGCCAGGGAGCAGTAAGTCTCACTTGAGGTTTGTGATCCTGAATTTAATATAGGCCCTTCAGATTGGGTATGCATTTTTCTTCTGCAGGTTCAGAGTAGGCGGAAAGTTGGATTTAACTAGGATCATGATTTTGCCAAGAGAGAAGTGGCTGGAAAGATACAAGGAGGTGATTAGAGGTGGTGGGTAGAGAGGGGATGCATGAAATTGAGAGTGTGGTGGGTTCCAGTTACAGGGGTGAGCAGGTGGGGGACAAGATCGTCAAAGGAAAGGCAATAAAGAAACCAAGCGTTCAGACTATCAGAAGAGTCATCTAAGAGTACATCCTGTTCACCAAGAATGAAGATAGAAGAATGATTGATAGTGATGTAGGAGCCAAAATAGCTGAGAAATGAGAATAAGGACCCAGAAATCATAGGCAGAGTAACTTGGGACATTTCTACCTTTCTTTGAAACAGTTTGTATAATATTTGGATTACCAGTTCCTTAAATGATTATGTTTTTAAACTAATGATTCCATTTCTTAATAGCTGATACTCTATTCAGGATTTTTATTTCATCTGTAGCTTGGATAATTTATCTTTTTCTAGGATTACTGATCATTTTGTTGAAATTTTCAAATTTAGTGACTTGTTAAAAACTTATCCTATAATTTTAAAAATTAAAATTAAAATCTTTATATTTAGGTAAGACCCCTTTCTAGTCAACTTCTGTATTTGTGAATTTTTTTCTTTTTTGATCAATCTTGAAGGAAGTTTGTCTATTAATTTTTTTCAAAGAACCTATTATTGGCTTTGATGATTCTCTTTATTTGAACTTTGATTTATCTTTGATCTATTTCTGCTCCTGTCTTATTATTTTCTTCTTTCTACTTTGGGTTTATTCAGTGGAGGTGCATTAATGGTAAATTATCTCAGACTTTGAGAAAGTCTTTATTTCGCCCTCACTTTTGACCCAGTGGTTTAGCTGGTGTAGAATTCTAGTTGTCAGTACCTTGCAGATATTATTTCTTTGCCTTCTGGCTTCTGTTGAGAAGATTGCTAAGCTAATTGCCATTCTTGTATAGACTGTCTACCTTTCTTTTTTGTATTAAGAGTTTCTCTCTTTTCTTATGATCTGTCTGGGGATGTTTTCATTTTGATTTACACTGTAATTTCTGAAACAATTAGTGACTTCCATTATTTCTCAAAATGTTCAGCTATTATCTTTTATTAAAAGTATCTTCACTGATGTATAATTCACATAACATAAAATCCACCCATTTAAAGCATACACTTCAGTGGTTTTAATATATTCACAGAGTTGTGTCGCCATCACCATCCATTACATTTTTTTCTTCCTTTCATCTTATTCTGTCTTTCTGGAATTCCTTTTAAATATATATTGGACTGTTGGGGCTTTAGGGGGCCCTTTACCCACACCAAAAGTCAGAATTAATTGAGAGATAGGTAAGGAAATTAAACAGATGAAAATCAGAATAATTACTGCTAATAAATGCTGCATTGGAGGATGTAGCATAGATGTATGACAGTCATAAATTTTTCAGAACTAAACCTTAAAATCATCTACACCCTCTGCACGGGCAGCACTGAACTACCACATGCTCCCCATATGGAGCTTGTCTAGTAAAATGTGTGGCCAGGAGTTGTAGATCAGAAAGCATGTTCTGTGTAGGCAGGCTGGCTCCCAAGAAGAGGGCAGGAGGTGGGGGCCTGCTCTACCCCAAACTCACCAATAAGAGAAGTCGCTGCAGCAGAAGGAGGCCGTGTTGTCAGACTGATGGTTATTCCTCTACGTGAGCATGCCTGCAAAGGTACCAGATCATTTGGTGACGCAAACACAATTCTGTTACCAAATCCAACAAGTATAAACAAACCAAAACTATAGATATTTGGAAAATGCAAAACTGGGGGAAACAGAATTGAACATTTTATGTTGAATACAAAGCATGATACATAAAATATCATATTTATCTCAAAATTCAAGGCTATTATAATTGAGAGAAATTTATGAAATATAGTGATAACAAGTCACTAAGAGGGAATATGATCATTTTAATAGAGGTTCACATAAGAAAACATTACAGGGTAACAGAACAGAGAATGATTTCTTAAGCCAGTATCCAAAATTAGGCAGAGATAAATTTGATGTGGTCACTTGAAAATCCAAAACATGGTTGACCTTAACAACATTATTTTGGAAATTTTGCATGCTACAAGATAAATAAAAATGAAATGAATAAATATTTCAAATATCAGTCAAAATATCTTTTGGTAGATGACTGTATAAAAGGAAAAGACAAAGAAATTAACTGGAAACTGCCTTGAAGTGAAGAATAAAACAAAGGAAATATCAATTCTCCCAAATTAATGTGTTTTTTTGTTTTTTGTTTTTCCTGGGGAGGAGGCCAGGCCACAGAGGTCTGTGGGGAGAGGTAACCTCAGTGGTCCCCATACTGTAGTCACAACCCCTGCTTCTCCCCTGGAAGGAAGGGGATCACTCTGCATGTGTGCTCAGTCATGTCCAAGTCTTTGCAACCCCAGGGACTGCAACCCACAAGGCTCCTCTGTCCATGAGATTATCCAGGCAAGAATACTGGAGTGGATTGTCATTTCCTCCTCCATTAATGTGAGTTTTAACCCAATCTCAGTTTAAAAACAAAGAAAAAAGTCCAACACAATTTTTCTTGAAACTGTATAAAATTTTAATAAAATTGATAAAAAATATAAATGACTAGTAATGTCAAAGACTGTTTTGAGAAAGAGAGGCAATAGGGACTGTCAGCTCTGAAAATATATTTTAAAACAACAACAATAAAATAAGATTTAAATACTGAAGTAACACCAAACATATCAATTAAATAAGACACAAGGTCCAGAACTAAACCTTGTTATATTTAAGAGTATGTGATAAAGAACTTATAACCAAAGAAATGGAGAATTTAGTAAAGCCTGCTGGCACAACTGATAATTATATTACAGGGATTTATGTGTGTGCTCCCATCACTCCCCTCCCCCAAGTTTTAACTGTAACTAAAGAATTAAACTAAAAAGAAAGAAAAATCACAGAAAAAGTACAAGAAAATATGAAAGATACTTCTTCCTCTTTGGAGGGGTGAAAACACTGTCTACTTTGAGGCAATAGAAGCAATCACAGAGGAAACAATCAGCAGACTTAAGTATATAAAAAAAAGTTTATACTTCTGTAAAAATAGAAATTATTAAAACAAGACATGGGGAAATATATTTGTAAATAACTAACACACACACACACCACAAAAAAAATAGTGTTAATATATATTTGTATAAAGAATTATCTTACAGTACTTAAATAAATCATGTAAAGAGGTCTCTTATAGTACAGTAGATAGCTTATGGTATGTTCATACAGGGGAATCCAGTTCAGCCATTAGAAAGAATGAACTGGAGCTTATAGTTTGTCATAATGTATAAATCTCAGTAATATAATAATGTGTTTATAAAAAGTAAGAGCATGCATGCATGCTAAGTTGCTTCCGTCGTGTCCTACTCTTTATGACCCTATGGACTGTAGCCCATCAGGCCCCTCTGTCCATGAGATTCTCCAGGCAAGAATACTGAAGTGGGTTGCCATGAGCAACCAGGGGATCTTCTCAGCCCAGGGACTGAACCCTCATTTCATAGGTCTCCTGCACTGGCAGGCAGGTTCTTTACCACTAGCACCACATGGGAGGCCCAAAAAGTGGTAGAATGCTTAGTTTGGGATATTATCCCAAATTTTAAAAATTTAAAATTTACAAAAATCAACACTGTGTGTGTATGTGATGACCAAAGACTAAAAATATTAAAATATGTAATGGAAAGATATATAGCAACTCTAAGTGTTTACGTCTGGAAGAGGGAGTGCAAAGTCAGATCCAAGAAGTTTATAAAAGAAGCTCTAAATGTATCTGTTACTTTTCTGTAGGTCTGACATATTCTATAATTAATGAAAGAGGATTTATGAATTGCTAAGAAAAAACCCTTAAAATTCCAAAATGAATTTGTGAAAATAACATGAACAAACAATTCATAGGAAAGGAAATACACACATAGAAATATATATGGCCTCCTTAGTAATCAAAGAATTTAAGACTAAATGAGATACCAATCACACTTATTAAATTGTAAAACAAGAAATTTAACAGAAACATTTTCTCACATAGCCCGAAAGTTAATATGATGTTTTAAAATACTTATACAACATACAGAATCTTAAATTTTCAGAGTGGAAGGTATGGGCATCCAGATTAAGAACTTCAAGATGTTTGAGATTTTTCACTTGTCGTTTTGTTGTATTTACAGTTAAGACCACACTCATCATCACCCGTAAAAATCAGGAGCAAATTTCCCTTTTAAAGAACTTCAAACTTCCTGGAAACAAAGAAGGTTCATGAAAGTAGCTAAGGACAGAGGTCTGCCCTAAATGTTTCTCAAATAACCAACTCTTGATCCTTAAATGTCTCTCAAATAAAACTTCTAATTCTTAAATATCTACCAAATCCTCAAACTTTTCTGAAAACATTCAAGACAATTCATAATCCTGCAAATCAAACCCAGACTCTTGTGGAGCCCCCTCCAACCAACCCATGAGCTTGTGTGTGTGTGTGTGTGTGTGTGTGTGTGCAGTGCTGACTTGCGGTTTTTGTTTTTAAGGGCTTGTCAGTCAAGACAGAGCTGTCTTCTGTACCGGGACATACTCTAACTCCCCAGTGACTGCCATCAACGCTCTGGCTTTTTCCATTTGTTTTTAAAGCAAATGGTGTGGGAGGGGGCATCAGTGGAATAAAGATATTGAAGCCGCAGGAGGCATTTTTATTTTTGTTTTTGTGTTTTCACAAGGGAGCCCTAAATATACTGAATTTCTGGCTCCTCTCAGCTCCTAAAGCTGTTTCTTTGGGATTCCATTCTTCTGTAAGTTTCTTCATCACCCCCTACCCCAAACCCTCCAAGGTGGCTAAAAAAGAAAGACCGCAGAGAAAAAGTTACACTTCCTTTAGAATCTAAATATTTGAGTTCATGAGTAAGTGGAGATATGTTTGTGTGACAGCTCTCATCACCCATGCCTCCTGGTGATTTCAAACTCAAATAGAAGGAGACCTGGCAGTTTGTAGGTTCAGAGATGCCTAACAGAAAAAGCCCAGAGCCTGTGTTGATTGAACAGGGACAGAGTCAGGATCCTAGGGTCGATAACCACGGAGATGGCTGGAGAAAAGGCCCGCTGGGCTGAGAGCTCAGAGCGGGTGACTTACTTGGACGAGACCTTTTTAGCTCAGGTGAGGGCAAATGGCAGCAGTGGACCAGTAAGAGCCAGCTCCCCCAGAGGCTGCACCACGTGCCAGATGGGATTCCAAGCACTTGGCATGGTTTCACTCATGTAGTTCAGATATTAATACCAGTATCCCTCCCACTGGCTGTTCAGGACATCCTGCCATGGTTCATGCTCATGGGAATGCATCAGAGATGGGTCAGGAGCCTTACTCTGGAGGTTTCTTTGAGTCAGCTGAAATACACTGACATTCTACTATATCATCTTCTAGACCAAAGTCTTCCTTCTTAATAGTTTTCTTTTTTCTCCCCTGTGGATGTATGACTAAGGATGCAGAAATTATGACATCCTTCAGCTTTGTATCTCCCCTGAACTCTATGTTCACAGCGGCTCTCTGGTTTAGTCTGATGCAGGATTTCATTCTTATCAAAGATGGCTTTTAAGAAACATATGTATAAAAACTCAGCACTAGAATTAATCTTTCAGCTTTGCTTAACTTTACAGAACTGAATGATCTATATGCATACTGGACAAATATATATTAAAAGTGAAATATAATGCATTTAAAAATTCAAACATAAAAGTCACTCGAGTTTGTGTAATATTTAAGGAAAATAATATGTTGACCTATTTCCACTTGAGTCGTTCAGGGAATTTAAAATATTTTAGGATAAGTCATCTTAAAGAAGCTTTAGGAGGTCAGAATGGGACCTGCTTGAATCATAAAGAATATTGCATTGCTTTCGTATTTTAAAATAATATTTCATTGGATTTATTAAACCTGGGCAATATTTAGAAACTGTTCCTAAATGATGGTAATGTTATTTTTACTTTTTTTCTCACATCACTAAGACTATTTTAACAGTACTATTAGAGATGTGGTGGTACAAAAGTTACATTCAAAAGAACTTTGTTTTATTTGGTCCACCTCCCTTTCCTCCCTCCCTCAGCCTTACCCCTGACCCCAGCCCTAGCTGCCTCTTTTACTCAGAGATCAAGCCTGAGACGACTGGGCTAAGGACAGACACTTGACCCAATGGAGAGACAATTAATAGACCAGCTGAGCAACCGCCTTCCGGCTGTGGGGGCAGTGACTCGGGTTTGCTGCTATAAATCAGCATCTGGTGTCTGGCATCAGTAGGTGCCCAAAAGATATCTGCTAAATGAATTAATGAAATCTCCACCCCTATCTTCTCTCTGCCTGCTGGATCCCACAAGCTTTTGTCAGGCTTATTGCTCTGAAACAGAGAGACTCAGTTATGTCACTTCACTTACCAACCCTCTGGTGATTGGTCCCCATTGCTCAAAGTCCCAAACCCCCAACATACCCTCAGAAGTTGATCCTAATCTGCTTTGTAGGCTCTGCTCCCCAAAACTAAGCCCAACTGTGCTGAAACACCATCTGCTGAGATCCCACTCACTCCTTTTGCTCATGCTCTGCTCTTCCCACTGGGATTACTCACCTGCTACCTTCTCAGTCAGGCTAGAGATCGCCCGTCCTTCAAACCCCAGCTCCCCTGCGCCTCCCTGATACTGCCTCCTCCTGCTAGAGATGCTCACTGCCCCTTTGAGCTCACACGCTAGTCCACACTGCTTCAATGGCCCATCCCACAGATCACCCATTAGAGACAACAAACTCCCTGAGGGCCCGGGGAGGGGGGTAACGTCTTCATCTTTGTGTCCCAGTTCTTAACACGGAGGCACATGCAAGATGAATAATGAAAGCTGAAACCTATGGAGTGCCTGCAGTGTGTCAGGTATTTCTCACAATTAGCTCTTTAATCTTCAAAATAACTGTAGGAGGTTAGTCATATCATGGGGCTTCCCTGCTGGCTCAGGGGTAAAGAATCCGCCTGCAATGCAGGATAGGCAAGAGACGTGGGTTTGATCCCTGGGTTGGGAAAATCCCCTGGAGGAGGGCCTGGCAACCCACTCCAGTATTCTTGCCTAGAGAATCCCATGGACAAAGAGCCTGGCAGGCTATAGCCCATAACGCTGCAAAGAGTCGGACGTGACTAAAGCAACTTCGCGCACACACAGGTCATATCCTAGCTCCTGTTTAGAGTAGAGGAGGCTAAGACTTAGGTTAAACGAATTGCCTGGGGCTGCACAGACAGAGGCTGCAGCAGAGCCTATGGGTGAACTCAGGCAGCCTGACTCCACAAAGCAAGTAGAACTGCTGCACACATTGTATCCCAGAGTAACCCTGAGTGCTTATCACAGTCACCCTGGGAAATCCCATGCCAGGGCCCCATTTCACAACAGCTGAACCACTGGACTTGGGCGTAGGCATTTTTCAAAGCCCCTCAAGGCTAAGAGCCCTGATGACAAGTATCACCTGGAACAGTTGTTAAATATATAGCTTACCATGTCTCTTTTCCAGAAATTTCTGTTTCAGCAGATGAGGACTGGAGCCCAGCAATTTGTGGTTTAAGAAGCCCAGGTAATTCTCATCTTAAGGGAAGTTTGTAAAATACTGCTAGAGGTCAGGGTTTCAGAGACATTTCAGTAGGTCTTCAAAAAGTCCATCACTGATGGTGTGAAGGCTCTGTGGGAGATTTGTGGCTCTGTCTGCGTGTGGATGAGCCTGAAAACTTCATCGGCACTGCTTTCGAGGTGGAGAGGGCTGGAGCAGCTGACAGCACCGCACAACTGCCCGTCTCTGAAGCTGTCCCTCACAGAGCCTGACATGAAAACCCAGTACTTCGGCAGTGCTCACTGAGCAGTCTATATGCTGTAGCCAAAACTGGAAGCAAGGGCTCATGCCTCCTCGTGAGCATAGAAAGCGATCATGTAGTGACCAGGGAAGCAGAGCCTGAGTCTTTTCCACCTCTACCTCCTCTTCTGGGGCCTCCTGAAGTCCATTTGCCAACACACACATACACGTACATGCACACTCACGGTGACAAAGCAGATAACGCAGTGAAACTCTCATCATCACCTTGATTTCCTTAGATATAAATTTATAAAGTACCTGACTTTGCCTGTCCCCACCTCCCAAATAGCTTACACACATGTTCCCTTTAGATAGCCTCCAGTCTCACCAATGACTCTCTGGAGCCTTGGTCAGCTCATGTCTGAGCCATTGTGCGATCAGCATTTTGACCCACTCCGTTTTATGCTCCCTCACTGTTCATGTTTACTGACCTTTCCCCAGAGTCAGAAGGAAACGCCCGCTCTCTCACACGCAGTGCATATCATTTGAGTCCTGCAACTAAGCCAAGATTCTCCTCTGCTGCTTTATTCTCCTCCCCCCTCCTCACCCCAAGAAAAGTCCTGAATCTATTTATGGACCATATTCCAGTTCTAGAATGTACCCTGCCAGAATACTCTTCCTAATGGGACATCTAATGGGGCCTCCCACTGACAGAGGAGACCACCCCATCTGCAGCTAGGGACAGGAGACACTCCCAGCCCAGATGTAAAGAGGGCTTGATGTATATTCATTGTTATTTAATATTCGAGCATCTTTTTCTAAAGATATTTCTATTGAATTCACTTGTGGTGTCACCATCTGGAAAATATCAAGCCTCACCCCACCGAGGTAAACCCCTATTGCATATTTCTTCCTTTTTATGTGAGCCCAATGGGCATGGAGTGTGTATCTCTATGTTTAGCATAGTTCCTTGCCAAGGCAGTTCTCAGGCACAAGACACTCTCTAAATAAATCAGTGTTGTATAGACCCATTAACAGCCCCTTCTAATTGACACTAACAGGAAGTTTAAACCAGGTTGATAAGGAGCCTTCATGACTTCTTGATGTGAGGTCTTTTTTACATTTGAAAGTGGTGGATTAGTGTTTTAAGAGAGAGTCAGCTGTCCAAAAACTCATTTATTTCATTGCAGTCAGCTTTTAAATTGGGCCAAATCTTCTCCCAAAGCATAGAATCAGTCCTGTGTCTAACCCTACAAATAAAAGGTTTAGTTAACTCTGAAGGATACCGGCCATCAGAACAGCAGTGTTCAACCAATGGAAATTGAAAAACCATCCATGTTAGACAAGAGGAATTAAGATAAACATTTATATTTGAGTGGGGAGAGGAAATCGTGAAGTGATTATGGAGTAGCTTACTCTAACAAGAATCATCCCCTTGCAGAAACTCTCTTCCCTCTCCATCAGGGCGGCCTTGAATTTTAAAGGTAAACCCCAAGTGAGTATAACAGGTTTGCCTACTCAGAGCTCTGCCAGGATGGGGGTCCTGACACGGAGTTGTTACACAGTACACCCACACTTTCATTCTCCTGTATCATTTGTTCCCATGGACTTTGTTGCTATACCTTCTCATCCCCCCTTGCAAGTCTCCCTCTGCATCATCACATGTTCATTATTTCTGTCATTTGCATCAGAACTTCTTCAGGTCATTTGGCAACAACTTACCGTATAGCATAAAATCATATCAAAACCCACTTTGTTGACATAAGGACTGAGACAATGTCAGAATCCAGATGTGATAATGTCTCCTTTATTTGTCATATGCACGCCTGGGGACTGAATTCTTATCATTTACCAACTGGGTCTAGGATAGCTAGGGATATCAAATGAAAAAGTATTGTCCCAGGACAGTGGGTCCTAGCATTTTGACGTTTCTGAATATAAATATACATAAATATATAAAAATAAAAATGACATTTCTCAAAAGGGAAATGACCAAGTGAGATTATCATATGTTTTTCTCCTTTTCTTCAGCAAGAAGAGATTTTGTTGGAAAACAGCAGAGAAAGTGAAATTTTCACCAGGATGATTTTTGGAGGGGTAACTCACTCTCTGTTCAAGAGTACACAGCATTGGACAAGAAATCAGAAGTTTGTATGCATTGGGAAGGTATTGAGTATCTGGATAGATACTTGAGCCACATGTGCTGAAAATGACATTGGAGGGCTGAGGAGGAATTACTAAGACTGCTTGAGAGGGAAAAAGGGAGAATCAAAGATGGTACCTTTGTACATTAATCTGTGTCCTGCCACCTGGTTATACTCACTCACTATTTTTCAGGAGTTTTTAAACTCATACTTTGGAATTTTCTATATTATCTGAAACAAAGACAGTTTTATTTTTTCTTTCCAATTGTATACCTTTTATTTCTTTTTCTTGTATTATTGCATTAGCTAGGACTACCAATATGATATTAAAAATGGGATGGTGAAAGGGTACATCCTGGCCTTGTTCCTGATCTTAATGGCAAACCTCTTGAGTTTCTTCACATGATGTTAGGTATAGGATTTTTGTAGATTTTTAAAAATCAAGTTAGGAAGTTTCTATTCCTAGTTTGTTGAAAGGTTTTATCATGAATGAATGTTGAATTTTGCCAAATGCTTTTTCTGCATCTACTGATATGATCATTGATACTTGTCTTTAACCTGTGGATGTGGTAATTACATTGATTTTCATATACTGAACAAATCTTGCATACCTAGAATAAATTCCACTTGATCATAATATTATAATTCCTGTTAAACATTGTTGAATTTGATTTGCTAATATTTTGTTGAGAACTTTGCATCTATCTTTATGAGAGACATTAGTCTGTAGTTTCCCTTCCTTTGTCTGGTTTTGACATTAGGGTAATGCTGGCCTCAGACAATGTATTAGGAAATTTTCACTCTCCTTCTATACTCTGGAAGAGATTATGGAGAATTGGTATCATTTCTTCCTTAAATGTTTGAAAGAATTTACCAATGAAAACAACTGGGCCTCATTTCAGTTCAGTTCAGTTGCTCAGTCATGTCTGACTCTTTCTGACCCCATGGACTGCAGCATGCCAGGCTTCCCTGTCCACCACCAACTCCAGGAGCTTATTCAAACTCATGTCCATTGAGTCAGTGATGTCATCCAACCATCTTATCCTCTGTCATCCCCTTCTCCTCCCACCTTCAATCTTTCCCAGCATCAGGATCTTTTCAAATGAGTCAGTTCTTCACATCAGGTGGCCAAAGTATTGGAGTTTCAGCTTCAGCATCAGTCCTTCCAATGAATATTCAGGACTGATTTCCTTTAGGTTGGACTGGTTGTATCTCCTTGCAGTCCAAGGGACTCTCAAGAGTCTTCTCCAATACCACAGTTCAAAAACATCAGTTCTTCAGCACTCAGCTTTCTTTATAGTCCAACTCACTTATCCATACATGACTGCTGGAAAAACCGTAGCTTTGAAGAGACAGACTTTGTTGGCAAAGTAATGTCTCTGCTTTTTAGTATGCTGGCTAGGTTGATCATAGCTTTTCTTCTAAGGAGCAAGCATCTTTTAATTTCATGGCTGCAGTCACCATCTGCAGTGATTTTGGAGCCCCCAAAAATAAACTCTCTCACTGTTTCCATTGTTTCCCCTTCTATTTGCCATGAAGTGATGGGACCAGATGCCATGATCTTAGTTTTCTGATTGTTGAGTTTTAAGCCAACTTTTTCACTCTCCTCTTTCACCTTCATCAAGAGGCTCTTTAGTTCTTCATTTTCTGCCATAAGGGTGGTGTCATCTGCATATCTGAGGTTATTGATACTTCTCCTGGCAATCTTGATTCCAGCTTGTGCTTCTTCCAGCCCATCATTTCTCATGAGTACTCTGCATATAAGTTAAATAAGCAGGGTGACAATGTGCAGCCTTGATGTACTCCTTTCCAAAGTTGGAACCAGTCTGTTGTTCCATGTCCAGTTCTAACTGTTGCTTCTTGACCTGCATACAGATTTCTCAGGAGGCAGGTCAGGTGGTCTGGTATTCCCATCTCTTTCAGAATTTTCCACAGTTTGTCATGACCAACACAGTCAAAGGCTTTGGTGTACTCAATAAGGCAAAAATAGACATTTTTCTGGATCTCTCTTGCTTTTCTGATAATCCAACAGATGTTGCCAATTTGATCTCTGGTTCCTCTGCCTTTTCTAAATCCAGCTTGAACATCTGGAAGTTCATGGTTCATGTATTGTTGAAGCCTGGCTTAGAGAATTTTGAGCATTAGTTTGCTAGCATATGAAATGAGTGCAATTGTGCAGCGGTTGGAACATTCTTTGGCATTGCCTTTCTTTGGGATTGGAATGAAAACTGACCTTTTCCAGTCCTGTGGCCACTCCTGAGTTTTCCCAAATTTGCTGGCATATTGAGTCCAGCACTTTCACAGCATCATCTTTTATGATTTAAAATAGCTCAGCTGGAATTCCATCACCTCCCCTAGCTTTGTTCATAGTGATGCTTCCTAAGGCCCACCTGACTTTGCACTCCAAGATGTCTGGCTCTAGGTGAGTGATCACACCATTGTGGTTATCTAGGTCATGAAGATCTTTTCTGTATAGTTCTTTTGTGTATTCTGGTCACCTCTTCTTAATATCTTCTGCTTCTGTTAGGTCCATACCATTTCTGTCCTTTATTGTGCCCATCTTTGCATGAAATGTTCCCTTGGTATCTCTAATTTTCTTTAAGAGATCTCTAGTCTTTCCCATTCTGGTGTTTTCCTCTATTTCTTTGCATTGATCACTGAGGAAGGATTTCTTATCTCTCCTTGCTATTCTTTGGAACTCTGTATTCAAATGGGTATATCTTTCCTCTTCTCTTTTGCCTTTAGCTTCTCTTCTTTTCTCAGCTACTTGTAAGGTCTCCTCAGAGAACCATTTTGCCTTTTTGCATTTCTTTTTCTTGGGGATGGTCTTGATCCCTGCCTCCTGTACAATGTCATGAACCTCTCTGTCCATAGCTCTTCAGGCACTCTATCAGATCTAATTCCTTGAATCTATTTGTCACTTCCACTGTATAATTCTAAGGGATTTGATTTAGGTCATACTGGAATGGTCTCGTGGCTTTCCCTACTTTCTTCAATTTAAGTCTGAATTTGGCAATAAGGAGTTCATGATCTGAACCACAGTCAGCTCCCGGTCTTGTTTTTGCTGACTGTATAGAGTTCTCCATTTTGGCTGCAAAGAACATGATCAATCTGATTTTGGTGTTGTCCATGTGTAGAGTCCTCTCTTATGTTGTTGGAAGAGGGTGTTTGCCAGCTGCCTTCTCATTCTGTTAGCCTTTGCCCTGCTTCATTCTGTACTCCAAGGCCAAATTTGCCTGTTACTCCAGGTATCTCCTGACTTCCTACTTTTGCATTCCAGTATCCTATAATGAAAAGGACATCTTTTTTGGGTGTTAGTTCTAGAAGGTCTTGTAGGTCTTCATAGAACCATTAAACTTCAGCTTCTTCAGCATTACTTGTCAGGGCACAGACTTGGATTACTGTGATATAGAATGGTTTGCCTTGGAAATGAACAGAGATCATTCTGTGGTTTTTGAGATTGCATCCAAGTACTGCATTTTGGACTCTTTGTTGACTATGATGGCTAATTCATTTCTTCTAAGGGATTCTTGACCACAGTGGTAGATATAATGGTCATCTGAGTTAAATTCACCCACTCCAGTCCATTTTTGTTCACTGATTTCTAAAATGTTGATGTTCACTCTTGCCATCTCCTATTTGACCATTTCCAATTTACCTTGATTCATGGACCTAACATTCCAGGTTCCTATGCAATATTGCTCTTTACAGTGTCAGACTTTACTTCCATCACCAGTCACATCCACAACTGGGTGTTGTTTTTGCTTTGGCTCCATCTCTTCGTTCTTTCTGGAGTTATTTCTTCACTGATCGTCCAGTAGCATGTTGGGCCCCTACTGACCTGGGGAGTTCATCTCTCAATGTCCTATCTTTTTGCATGTTCATACTGTTCATCGGGTTCTCAGGGCAAGAATACTGAAGTGGTTTGCCATTCTCTTCTCCAGTGGACCACGTTTTGTTGGAACTCTCCACCATTACCCATCTGTCTTGGGTGGCCCTACATGGCATGGCTCATAGTTTCACCGAGTTAGATAAGTCTGTGGTCTATGTGATCAGTTTGGTTAGTTTTCTGTGATTGTGATTTTCGTTCTGTCTGCCCTCTGATGGAGAAGGATAAGAGGCTTATGGAAGCTTCCTGATGGGAGAGACTGACTGAGGGGGAAACTGGGTCTTGTTCTGATGGGCGGGACCATGCTCAGTAATCTTTAATACAATTTTCTGTTGACGGGTGGGGCTGTGTTCCCTCCCTGTTCTTTGACCCAAGCCCAAACTATAGTAGGGGTAATGAAGACAATGTCAACCTCCTTCAAAAGGTCCTCTGCACGCACTGCAGCACTTACTGCCCCCAACCCTGCAGCCAGCCACCACCAACCCACACCCCAGCTGGAGACGCCCATACACTCACGGGCAAGTCTGGATCAGTCCCTTGTGGCGGTCACTGCTCCCTTCTCCTGGGTCCTGGTGCATACCAGGTTCTGTTTGTGCCCTCCAGGAGTCTGTTTCCCCAGCCCTGTGTAAGTTCTGGCAGCTCTATGGTGGGGTTAATGGCGACCTCCCCCAGGAAGGCTTATGCCACACCCAGGTCTGCTGCACCCAGAGCCCCTACCCCTGTGGCAGGCCACTGCTAACCCGTACCTCCTCAGGAGACACTCAAACACAGTTCTGTCTCAGTCTCTGTGGGGTCTCTGGGACCTGGTGTGCACAAAGTTTGTTTGAGCCCTCCAAGCATCTCTGGCAGAGATAGGGTTTGATTCTAAATGCAATTTCACCCCTCCTACCTCCTCGACATGAGTTTGAAATAAATAATCCTGTTGGCTAGATATAGGACTAAGTGGTAAAAAGGACATGAGATTTGTGTGAGGTTGGCCTTAGAGGAAAGCTGGGGAACTCTTGGATTATATCCTAAAAGACAAAGAAGATCTATTGAGGGGTTTTACATACAAGAGTGACATGGTTAGATGAGATCAGTTATAAGCAGAGGATTCCAGCAGCAGCATAGAAGACTGAGTGAGGGGCAGAGAATGGAGGCTGGAAGACAAGTGAGGAGAGTGTGGCCCTGGCCCATTGAGAGATGATGAAGGCCTGAACTAGGCAAGAGGTGATGCAGAGGAACCAGGTCCGGGAGTTTTTTAGGAGGAAGGATTGAAGTGACTCAGGCACAGAAGGGGACAAGTATAAAATGAGACCCAGGTATTTGACTTGTGGGACTTGGGAACAGGAGAGAAACTTACAGAGAAAGGGAATTATCAGATGGGCAGCAGGTATGGAAGAGGAAATCAAAAGGTTGGTTAGTTTTGGACAAGTGGCTTCAGAGGTTCAACTGTCTAGCTGGTTGGGTCTAGGCTCAGAGTCATTGCCTAGATGAAAAGTAGAGGTTTAGGTGCATTTTGAGGCCATGAGTATGACTGAAATCACCCAGACATAGGACGTAAATTTGGGAGAAAAGAAGGTCAAACACTCAAGTTCAGAGAACTCACTGGTAGAGATGAATGGAAGAAGAGGAGCCAGCAGAGGAGACTGAGCTTGGTTATGTGGGTAGAAAAGTAAGAGTGGTCCTCTGAAATCGGGAAGGGGGAATTCTAAGTGGAGTGTGATCAACAGTGTCAAATGCTGCTGCAGGGGAGCCAGTGAGATGAGAACTAGGAAGGGTCGTCAGTTCTTCTGTGCACAGTGGCATAGGTTGAATTTTTGTCCTAAAAAGGTATGTTGAAGTTTTAAGCCCAGCAACCTCAAAATGTGAGGTTATTGGGAAACGGGGTTGTTGCAGGTACAATTAAGATACAAACTAAGATGAGGTCATCCTGGATAAGGTGGGCTCGTAATTCAATATGACTACTGTCCTCAGAAGAGCAGAAAAGACATCTGTAGAATGAAGAATGGAAGCAGAGATTAGAGTTGCATGGCACAAACCAGGGAACATCGAGGATTACTGGCAAACACTGAAGTTATGGAGAAAAGCATGCGACAGATCCTTCCCTGGGTCCTTCACAGAGAGAATAACCCTACTGATACTTTTATCTAAGATTTCTAGCTGCCAGAACTGTGAGAGAATAAAATTCTCTTGTTTTAAGCCACCCTAGTTTGTGGTACTTTGTTACAGGAGTCCCAGGAAATTAATACGGAAAATTAAAGAGTCATCATTTTGTTGCAAAATCAGACAGGTAAGTCTTCCTTTAAGGCGGAGGAAAGGTGAGTATGGGTTCAGAACTAATTCCTTTAGAAACAGGGAGTAGTGAAGTGGGAGATGTAAAGTGTCAAAGTGTCACAGCCTGTTGACATTTTTTTCTACCAAGTCAAGACCGGGGGTCATCTGCTGAAAGTAAAGGGGGCTGAAGGAGGTCAGAACTGAGTGGCTCAGGCTCTCTATTAAGGTTGTAACCAAGATGTCAGCCAGGGCTGCAGGCCTCTGAGGTGTTAATTGGGCTGGAGGACCTGCTTTCACAATGGCTCACCCATATCCATCTCTGTATGGTTACTTGAGCATCCTCACTACACGGCAGCCAGTTTCCCCTATAATAAGCCATCCAAGAGAGATACCAAAGCATAAACCACAATTTCCTTTATGACCTAAGCTTGGCACTCATATATTGTCACCTCTGTTGGTGATGGTATACGTATCATCTATTGATTATACAGACCAATTCTGATACAATGATTACACAAGAGAGCAAATACTAGGAGGCTAGGATCATTAAGGAGCCATCTTGAAGGCTGGCTACCACACTTACCCACATGCCGAAGCCTCCTAAGTCTCGAAACAGGTCCTTATATCTTCCCCTGAGTTTCAGACATTTATATTAAGGTATCCTTTGGTCATTCCCCACTTAGATGTCCCATGAGCACCTCAAAGGCAACAGGGATAAAACTAAACTCATCATTCTACTCCCAATCCAGGTTCCTTGTCTAACACTCTCAATAGGCAGAAGGTCTACTAATGACTCAAGCATCCAAATTAGAAGCTGGGATCATCTATAATCACTTTCCTTTACCAATTCTTCCAATGCAAACCATCACAGGTCATATCAATTTTACTTTCTAAATATTTCTGGGATCTATTGTTTCTTCTCTCTACTGCTTTCCACAGCCTTAGTTAAGGAATTTATCTTTCACCTGAATCACTGCATCAGCCTCCAAGCTATTGGACCAACATACAGCTGTCAAAAACCAGGAAAATTCTCAGATTTACCCTACTCAGCCTGGATGCTAGCAATTTCATGGATGTTGACAGAATACATGAGACTGCTGGGTCAGATACAAAGGACTTTATAACTTTCAGCATACCAAGCTACTGGGAAACTACCTTTTTGTCCTGGATTATTCTTCCAAAGATGTTTGTGTAGCAAGCATCTTTGGAAGATGGAGCTAGACACACAAAGAGCAGGCAGCTTTGCTTGCAGCCTACTATAAAATTATAAAAGATTCAGGTTCCTGGGCTTAGGGTTTCTCACAGAGACAGAACCCCCACTGCATTTACAGCCTCTGCCTGAGTCACTCTGGGTTGTCCTTGTGGTTCTCAAGAAGCAACAGGGAGCTGAGATGATTTAGTGCCTCATTCACATGACTTGTAGACAAGTGACAAACTCACGGGGAATTGTTTCCCAACAACAGCCAAAATCTACAGCAGGCCATTCAATGGCTCCCTGCACCTACAGAACAAGTCAAGTTTTTTAAACGACACTGTCCAGCTCTGCCCCTCACTTTCCTCCTACTTCTTACCTCATGACATGGGTCAGAAATAACATGAGCCCCTTCAACAATTTGTGTTAATTCTTGCCTCTAGGTCTTTGCTTGGGTCATCTTCTTTGCCTGAATTCCCCCCACCCTAACTCTTTCCCTAGAAATTGTTCATCCTATGCTCTGTGAAGTACCTTAGGAGGCTCACATGTGTTCTGAGTGTTGCTCAGGGTTAATGTTTTCCTATGGGTACATGGGGCCAACCATCCTTACTCTTTTTAAAAAAATATTTATTTGTTTGATTGGCTGTGGGTCTTAGCTTTGGCATGCGGAATCTTTTTTTAGCTGCAGCAGGAGGAATCTTTAGTTGCAGCATGCAAACTCTTAGTTGCAGCATATGGAATCTAGTTCCCTAACCAGGCAGTGAACCCAGGTCCCCTGCATTGGGAGGGGAGAATCTTAGCCACTGGACCACCAGGGAAGTCCCCATCCTTGCTCTTCAATGGACTAATATCTACCGCTCACAACTACTGTCTTCTTCCCCTAAACGGAACTGCCTTTCTTGTGATGAAGGTAGAGCCTGTTACAATAAAATGCGTCTCCACAATTTTCTTAGCTACTTCTGTGGTGGGGTCAGGTAAATACCTAATTTCTATTCCTACTTCTGGTTCTAGTTTGGCCTCTCAGCTGTGCTGTCTCCCCAGCTGGTCTGAAGCAGCTCCATTCAGGTTCTGTTTTTGTTTGTTTTCACTATCTCTAAGTCAAAATCAAAGGCATATTTTCATTTACAAAATAGCCATTCACAACACAGCTTTACAAATCTCCAACTGGAGACCCATTAAGAGTATGAAAAGACAAAAAGATGTGACACTAAAAGATGAACACCTACTACTCCCCAGTAGGTGCCCAATATGCTACTGGAAAAGAGTAGAGATATAGAAGAAATGAAGAGGGTGAGCCAAAGTAGAAACAATGCCCTGTTGTGTATGTGTCTAGTGATGGAAGTAAAGTCCAATGCCGCAAAGAACAATACTGCATAGGAACCTAGAATGCTAGGTCAGTGAACCAGGGTAAATTGGAAGTGGTCAAACAGGAGATGGCAAGAGAGAACATAGACATTTTAGGAATCAGTGGACTAAAATGGGCTGGAAAAGGTGAATTTAATTCAGATGACCATCATATCTACTACTGCAGGCAAGAATCCCTTAGAAGAAATGGAGTGGCCATCATACAAAAGAGTCCAAAATTGCACCCAAGTAGTACTTGGGTGCAATCTCAAAAATGACAGAATGATCTCTGTTCATTTCCAAGGCAAACATTCAATATCATGGTAATTCAAATCTATGCCCCAACCACTAATGCCAAAGAGACTGAAGTTCAAAGGTTCTATGAAGATGTACAAGACCTTCTAGAACTAACACCAAAGAAAAGATGTCCTTTTCATCATAGGGGACTGGAGTGCAAAAATAGGAAGTCAGGAGATACTGGAAAGTTTGGCCTTGGAGTACAAAACGAAGCAGGGCAAAGGCTCACAGAGTTTTGCCAAGAGAATGCCCTGGTCATAGCAAACACCTTCTTCTAACAGCACAAGAGACGACTACACATGGACATCACCAGATGGTCAACACCAAAATCAGATTGATTATATTCTTTGCAGTCAAAGATGGAGAAGCTCTATACAGCCAGCAAAAACAAGACCGGGAGCTGGTGGTGGCTCAGATCATGAACTGCTTATTGCCAAATTCAGACTTAAATTGAAGAAAGTAGGGAAGACAACTAGGCCATTCAGGTATGACCTAAATCAAATCCCTTGGGATTATACAGTGGAAGTGACAAATAGATTCAAGGAATTAGATCTGATAGACAGAGTGCCTGAAGAACTATGGGTGGAGGTTCATGACATTGCACAGGAGGCAGGGATCAAGACCATCCCCAAAAAAAGAAATGCAAAAAGGCAAAATGGTTCTCTGAGGAGACCTTACAAGTAGCTGAGAAAAGAAGAGAAGCTAAAGGCAAAGGAGAAAAGGAAAGATATACCCATTTGAATACAGAGTTCCAAAGAATAGCAAGAAGAGATAAGAAATCCTTCCTCAGTGATCAATGCAAAGAAATAGAGGAAAACAACAGAATGGGAAAGACTAGAGATCTCTTCAAGAAAATTAGAGATACCAAAGGAACATTTCATGCAAAGATGGGCACAAAGATGGGCACACAGAAATGCTATGGACCTAAC
Organism: Cervus elaphus; assembly: GCF_910594005.1. Classification (NCBI taxonomy): domain Eukaryota; kingdom Metazoa; phylum Chordata; class Mammalia; order Artiodactyla; family Cervidae; genus Cervus; species Cervus elaphus. The sequence goes on along the minus strand of NC_057839.1, from coordinate 11,756,602 downwards.
AGAAGCAGAAGATATTAAGAAGAGGTGACCAGAATACACAAAAGAACTATACAGAAAAGATCTTCATGGCCCAGATAATGATGATGGTGTGATCACTCACCTAGAGTCAGACATCTTGGAGTGCAAAGTCAAGTGGCCTTAGGAAGCATCACTACGAACAACGCTAGTGGAAGTGACGGAATTCCAGCTGAGCTATTTCAAATCCTAAAAGATGATGCTGTGAAAGTGCTGCACTCAATATGCCAGCAAATTTGGGAAAACTCAGGAGTGGCCACAGGACTGGAAAAGATCAGTTTTCATTCCAATCCCAAAGAAAGGCAATGTCAAAGAATGTTCCAACCACTGCACAATTGCACTCATTTCACACGTTAGCAAAGTAACGCTCAAAATCCATGAACCGTGAACTTCAACAATCCAGGAACCGTGAACTTCCAGATGTTCAAGCTGGATTTAGAAAAGGCAGAGGAACCAGAGATCAAACTGCCAACATCCGTTGGATCACTGAAAAAGCAAGAGAGTTCCAGAAAAACATCTGCTTCATTGACTATGCTAAAGCCTTTGACTGTGCGGATCACAACAAATTGTGGGAAATTTTTAGAGAGATGGCAATACTAGACCACCTTACTGCTTTCTGAAAAACCTGTATGCAGGTCAAGAAGCATCAATTAGAACCAGACATGAAACAACAGACTGATTCCAAATTGGGAAAGGAGTATGTCAAAGCTGTATATTGTCACCCTGTTTATTTAACTTATATGCAGAGTACTCATGAGAAATGATGGACTGGATGAAGCACAAGCTAGAATCAAGATTGCCAGGAGAAATATCAATAACCTCAGATATGCGGATGATACCACCCTTATGGCAGAAAGCAAGGAACTAAAGAGCCTCTTGATGAAGGTGAAAGAGGAGAGTGAAAAAGTTGGCTTAAAACTCAACATTCAAAAAAACTAAGATCATGGCATCTGGTCCCATCACTTCATGGCAAATAGAAGGGGAAACAATGGAAACAGTGAGAGACTTTATTCTTTGGGGCTCCAAAATCACTGCAGATGGTGACTGCAGCCATGAAATTAAAAAGCACTTGCTCCTTGAAGAAAAGCTATGATCAACCTATTGCATATTAAAAAGCAGAGACATTACTTTGCCAACAAAGGTCCATCTAGTCAAAGCTATGGTTTTTCTGGTAGTCATGTATGGATGTGAGAGTTGGACCATAAAGAAGGCTGAATGCCAAAGAATTGATGTTTTTGAGTTGTGGTGTTGAAGACCCTTGAGAGTCCCTCGGACTGCAAGGAGATCCAACCAGTCTATCCTAAAGGAAATCAGTCCTGAACATTCAATAGAAGGACTGATGCTGAAGCTCCAATACTTTGGCCACCTGATGCAAAGAGCCAACTCATTAGAAGAGATCCTGATGCTGGGAAAGATTGAAGGCAGGAGGAGAAGAGGATGACAGAGGATGAGATGGTTGGATGGCACCGCCGACTCAATGGACATGAGCTTGAGTAAGCTCTTGGATATGGTGATGGACGGGGAAGCCTGGAGTGCTGCAGTCCATGGGCTTGCAAAGAGTTGGACATGACTGAGCGACTGAACAACACCACCTGAAGACCTGTTGTGTGTCTAGATAGAGCAGAAGTAAGGTTAAAATGGTGGCCCGGGGCCTACTTGCACAAGACTATCTGTTTCCACTTCTCCCAAACAGAGATGAATAGACTGAATCACAAGGATGGTGTAACTTTCTCTGGTGGCTCAGACAGTAAACAATCTGCGCATAGTGCGGGAGACCCAGGTTCGACCCCTGGGTGGGGAAGATACCCTGGAGAAGGGAATGGCTACCACTCTAGTACTCCTGCCTAGAGAATTCCACAGAGAGAGGCGCCTGGTTGGCTACAGTTCACAGGATTGCAAAGAGTTGGGCCTTATTGAGCGACTAACACTTGAATAAAACAGTTTTGAGAAATGCTGTGAGAAAACTATTAACTCATTTCAGAAGAGAAACCTGGTGGCCATTTAAGAGTTATGTTTTGAAAGAATTCTTAGCGACACTGATTGCATTTAGCTCCTTTCTATAATTGCTCCCATTTTTGTTTCTTTGTGGTTTTTTTTTAGGAGGGAGAGGTTCCTAAGAAATGAAGTTAATAGCATGAGCCACAGGCCTGGCTCTGAGTAAAGAAAATGAGGAGTGATAGCATAAGGCTTATAAAGAACTGATGAAACTTAAATGAAAAATGCTATATAAGATCATGGCCATGTGGGTGGGCTAAAAAGGTACAATTTTCCTGCTTGGCACTTTGTTTTTGTTGCGCAAGTGTCACGTTCTCAGATATCTCCCCAGCTGACAAATGATCCTTCTTACTGAGGCCCCTGATGAGATTTATAGACTTGGACTTTTGGAAACCATATTTATGGAATATAATTCTGGCTCCCATCTCCCACCCCAAAGGGATCTTCTTCCTACCCCTATGCATTCCAAGTACCTACAATGGTACCTGGAACACAGAAAGTATTCAATAAAATATTTGTTGAATCAATGATCCTGAGGATTGAGACTAAAAAGAGTCCTTCTGGGTTTGAGGCTGGGAGTCTGGAGCTGTGGGCAACCTCACCCCACTTTCCTTGTCACTGAGGAACAGAGGAAGGAGGAGACCAAGACGACTTGGAGAGAGACCTGGAAAGTAAGAATCTGGGCTGAATCTCCCACTAAGCTGCAAACCATTATCATTGAATATATTTCTTTGTTCTTATACTACCTTCAGAGCATTAGCCCAAGGCAATGTAGAAAACCTGGAGGTTGACCTGGCAAAAGTCTAGATGTGAATAACAGAAAAATGGATCAGTAATGATCATAGGATCCAATAATCCCACTCCAGGGCATGTATCCAGACAAAACTGAACTCAAAAATATACATGCACTCCAATGTTCACGGCGGCACTATTCACAACAGCCAAGAAATGGAAGCAACCTAAATGTCCATCAATAGATGAGTGGATAAAGAAGATGTTGTGCATATCTACAATGGAATACCACTCAGCCAAAAAAAAAGAACAAAACGATGCCACTTGCAGCAACATCGATGCAAATAGATATCATCATACTATGTGAAGTAAGTCAGAAAGGGAAGGACAAATACAATGTGATATCACTTATATGTGGAATTTACAACACAACACAAATGAATATATCTGTGAAACGGAAGCGGACTCACAGACACAGAGAACAGATTTGGGGCTGCCAAGGGGGAAGAGGGTGGGGAGGGATGGACTGGAAATTTGGGGTCAGCAGATACAAACTATCATATATAGAATGGATAAATAACAAGGTCCTCCTATATGGCACAGGGAACTATATTCAGTATCATGCGATAAGCGATAATGGAAAAGTGTATTAAAAAGAATGTGTGTATATATAATTGAATCACTTTTCCTGTACAGCAGAAATTAATACAACACTATAAATCAACTACAAAACACTTTAATTTTTTTAAAAAGTAGGTCATCACCAACAGCAGCCCTGGAGCAAAGGTGGGTTATGACCTCTGGGAAACTCTCAGCAAGCTAGCAGACACTCATCCCTTTCTCTCCCAGCCATCTGTACTTACAAGTGTGCTCTGACAGGGACTAGCTTAACTCAGTGGGAACATGAAATGATCAAACAATAAAAGCCCAGTTTCCACAGAGATACTTGATAAAGTTGTACAGGAAATATTAGGGAGCCCATATTGGAGCTCTAAAAGCGTGGTCTCAAGTGGACATTGTTTTTATTCTCTCCACAAAATAGAGGCAAATAAGCACTGTATCTCACTGCCATAGCCATGGAGACACTAAGTCAGATCACAGCAGAAGGAACAGAAAGGTGGACAAGAAGCTGCAAAGCCACACCAATAGACTGCTGTCCTGTTCATCAGTAACTGGAGGAAGGCCGCTCTGCGAAGCATATCGGACATGGAGGGAGCTTCCTGGGTTGTATGCAATTAAGAATACCTTAGGGGAGTGATAAATCAGGAGTTTGGCATTAACATGTACACACTAATATATATATAATAGATAACCAACAAAGACCTACTGTATAGCACAGGGAACTACACTCAATAGTTTGTAATAATTTATAAGGGAAAAGAGTGTGAAAAAGAATATATGTGTGTGTGTAACTGAATCACTGTGCTATACACCTGAAACTAACACAACATTATAAATCAACTACACTTCAATTAAAAAAAAAACTTACGGAAAGACAGCTGATGAAGTTTTGATATTTCAATTCTGAACGCTGAACACTTATAACTCATAATTTTCTGCATATTAAGTATGTTAAGTATGCTATGAAAAGGAAACACACAATGGTGTGAAACACAAAGAATTCAGATGACCAAAGAAAATTCCAGAAAGAGTCAGGACCAAGACATTTCCTTTAGTCATGCCTGGCTTAGTATTCTGCTAATATGGTACTAACGAGGAGCTGTATTAGTGGCTGGTTTTGCTAGGTTAGGCTGCAGTAGCAAACAACCAGGCAGTCTCTGGGACTTAAGCAGTGAACAAGGTTTCTCCCTCACTCCTGGAAGTTGTCTGCTTCAGGCTCTGCTGTAGGTAGGCCCCGGTTCTTCCTCACTTAGGTCCGTATCAAAGGAGCAGTTTCTAGCTGGGACATGCTGCTCACACGGCAGAAGGCAGAGAGAGGCCAGAACCACACTTTGGCTTTTGAAGCTTCTGCTCCAAGAGGCACTACCATTTTTGACCCACATTTCACTGGCCAAACTGAGTCACGTGGCCAAGCCTGCCTGCAAAAATGACATTTAATCTCCCAGGGACAACTGTGGGGGTGGGGTAGAGTCAGGAGGGGAGGTGACTGTTTTGACAGTCCTACAATATAGCAGGATTAGGTGTATTTCCAGAACCACACACTCTAGTAACATCAGCATGATCTATACAATTATGCTCAGGTTAATTGTATAGTAAACAATTTACAGACTCAATCCATATGAGAGTTTGGTCATTTCTGATTTCTCCTTTTATGGCTCCCAAAGCCTAGTTATTAAAGACTCCCACCAGTGCTAATAAAAACCACTGGATAGATGAGATGACTCCTAACTGGCAACTATAGGATTCTGATTCTGGCAATGATTTCAGTGGGATCCCTCAGAGGTAGGTGCTTAGTCGTGTCCGACTCTTGCAACCCCATGGACTGTAGCCTGCCAGGCTCCTCTGTGCATGGAATTTTCCAGGCAAGAATACTGGAGTGGGTTGTCATTTTCTTCTCCAGGGGATCTTCCAAACCTAGGGATCGAACCCACATTTCCTGCATCTCCTGCATTGGCAGGCAGATTCTTTACCACTAGCGCCATCTGGGAAGTCCATCCCTCAGAGGAGTGTTTCTAAAGTATTGCCCGTGTGCCACCTGCAGCAGAACAACTTGGAAGGCTGGTTTCATATGCAGAGTCCTGGGCTCCATTCTAAATATACTGAATCTGAGTTTCTAGGAGCGGGGCCTGGGAATCTGCATTTCACTAGCACTGTAGGTGATTCTGACGTGGACCAACTAGTGAGAACTGCCATGCCAGAGAGCCCACCCTCGGCAGCTCCTGTCAGAGCACGTTACACGGGAATGTCCCGCGGGATGGCTGGCTGTCCTGATGCACACGGGGCCCCAGTGCTGCGGGTCCAGAAAGGACTCGGAACTTCCTGCGGAGGCAGGGAGAAAGAGGTGCTTTTTATAGAATGGGTTTTAATGAGGGGCTCTATCCTTCCTTCAAATACATTTCAGTTTATATAGCTCACTATTTTTCTCATAAATCAACATCTGTGAATCATTTTTGTTCTTTAGCTATTTTTAGAAATGAAATGTGACTACATTGAACAATGTTCTCATAAAAAATCCTCTTATAATAGGAACAATTGTTCTAAAACTTATACTTTAACTGCTTCCCCCCAACAATGTACATTTGGAACCAAATCTGTGATAAAAGCTTAACTGTAAGTTTCCAAATCTGATTTTTTAGTGATATTTGCACGTTTTTCAGTTCTTGATCTCAGAAATGAAAAATGAAATTTAAAAATGTGTATTCTTACTGGGTTCTACTTATGCTTTTCCAGGGCTGCTTTAAAGAGGACAGCAGTGTTCCACGTGGAACAATTTGGTTTCAGAATTCTGTTTCAGTGACCTCGGCTACTGCCGGGGCTATTAAATTCAGTACCCTTGTACAGCCAACTGAAAGTTTCCTGGCTTCATTCTCCCCTGGCTGGGCTGAGCTGGCACATGGATGGCATAAGCTACCCAGGCTGCCAACCCATTTGGGGCAGTTCAGCCTATAAGCAGTTTGGTTAGGCTACCCGGCTTCCCTAGGACTCGAAGGTCATCACTGTGTTCTGGAAGATGGGACATTTAGGTACAAACCTCTTCGAGTTCTATTCTGTTGTCCAACCCCCACCTCACATATGAATTCCTTTCTAAACTTGGCTGAGCAAGAGTTCATGACATTAGGATCTCAAAGGTTATTTTTGAGTTATTTCTCCCATTTCAAAGTCATGTCTACAGCCAAAGTGAGCAAAATTCAGTTGAGGGGAAGGAAGGAAGAGAAGGAAAGAAGGGAGAAGGAGGAGAGACTTTTTAAACACCAACTAAATACTTTACTGAATAAATGTAAAAGCAAACAAAAGGCATTCAAATGCTTTTTTAAAAAAAATCAATTTTATACGTCTTTCTACTCAGGCCAATGACAAGCACAAAGACAGATATGGGACTTCCCATGTGCCTCAGTAATCTGCCTACCAATGCAGGAGACTCAGATTTGATCCCTGGGTCGGGAAGAACTCCTGGAGAAGGGAATGGCAACCTACTCCAATATTCTTGCCTGGAAAATTCCATGGACAGAGGAGCCTGGTGGGCTACAGTCATGGGATTGCAAAGAGTTAGACACGAACTAGTGACTAAACATCAACAACCCTATAGCGTTTATCTCTTTCGGTCTACAAATACATTTTTAAGTGATAGAGAACATCTAATACAATCATGTCTATAGAAGTAAGAAAAAAGTTTCTAAGAAAGAAAGATTTCACAGACCCCATTTTTCTATACCCAACCTCAGCAAGGTCAGGAAAAAGGAAGGCAGGAAGGACAGAAAAGGAGGGAGCGAGGAAAGAGGAAAGAAGGAAGAGGGAATTTCTGCTTTGTCCACTTTGCCTCCCTTTTGCTTCCACTGTGCTGACCTGGCCTCATAGCACCTCTCAGCTCTATCCAAACATTCACATCTCTGTGTCCTTCCAACGATGGCTCTTTCTCCTGTGGCTCCTAAATTCTGCCAGTTGAGTATAGCCAGATCCATGTCATAAGATGAAAAGCCTCATGCCAGAGGAACTTCTGGATCTCCAGAGGGTTGGCACAGAGAAGGACTGAGGGCGGCGTGAAGTCTAAACTCAACCATCACTGTCATGACACCGTCATGCAGCTCCCCCACTGGAAGGATCCTCTCCCTTTTATACTGACCACAGAGCAACAGCTCATTCATGCGGCATCACAACAAGCCGTGTGAGTGGCAGACACGGAGCCAAATCGGGGTACTGTTTTATATTCAGCTAATGTAGACTCAATTTTGTTTCTTGGGATTAGAATGTTTCAACATTGCCTTATAAAAATATTCCATTCTGGTTCTCAGGCATAGCATCAGTTCAGAAAAGCTGCAAGATTTTAGCTGCCAGTTTCTCTTGCATTCCTGTTTTTGTCTGTAATTTCTAAAGACTAGTAAGTAGATGAGGCACTTTACAAATACACAAAGACAAGGGCCTGGCCCTCGGTCAGAAAAACACAACCCAAATGAAAATAATCCAAGCAGAAGCAGTAACAGTTTGAGGGGAGGGCATTAGCTTTGGAAAGCGAAGTTTAAAGTATTTCTGTTTGTGTTTTTGTTTTGAAACGGGAGTGATTTGAAGGGCAAGGGGGCGGCTTCATCCTGAGGTTTGCTCTGTGTTTAATCGACACAGGCTCGTGGTCTCGGGAGGTCATTCAGTTCAAAAGCAAAGTTGTTCAGACTGACCCCCCCCCCCCCAACAAAGAAACTGCTTTCTATGGCAGACAGTGCTTTTTTTTCCAACGACTTTGCGGCTGACCTCAGTTCCCCAGACAAGTGTAGGCTTAAATAAGATAATTGCTTTCTAAGGCATTTTGCCTCCCTTATAGAAAATCTTCTTGAACACGGAGCACACCTCTACCAGAGAGGAGACCACACCTGAAGTCACATACTTAATTGGTTGTTTTATTTGCTTTCATCAGAAAGTTCTACTGACGACGTCAAGCAAAAGTCAGGCATTTAACTTCCTAGAAGCAAGCCAGTTACCGGGCACTGTGGCATAGTCAGTTAATCCAAGACACATTTTTATGCAAACCTCAAGTTATAACCCACATATGGTGGCAGATCATTATCCTAAGACTCTAAATCGAACCAGTTATATACTTGGAGGTGGATCTATCATAATCTGGAAAACTTTTCTTTCACTGGTCTATTTTAACAAGTGTAGGGAGGAAATAAAACTCAAAAAGCATAAACTGTTTTACATTTTGAATTGAACTTTGATAAAAATGGAAATACTCCAAAATAAAGAAATACTGGTAAAAAAAAAAAAAAAAAAGAGGGAAAGATGCAGACAGAAATAAAGTAGAAAATGTGGAAATAAAAAGGTTCTGTTACTGCTTTTACATTTCCTGATTCAGTTAAGTGGAAAAGGCAGGATACACAATTATGCAGAGATATGATCCCTAATGAGAGAAAGAGACAAAGAGGGGTGGCAGGGGGAAACAGAGAGAGACAGACAGAGGTAAAGGACTGAAATGAAATGAATCAAAATAGATCCCAGGGATTGGGATCACAGGTAAATTTCATTTTGTTTTTGGGCTTTTTGTGTCTTCTAAAACACACAAAAAAAATCATTTTTTTTTAACAATGAAAAAGCATATTTTAACAATAAATCAATAAAATATTTGTAAAAATTGTTTGATTCAAAATGCAATATTCTTTAAACTTTGAGTCTGAGCACATGTACTGATAGACTTCAGGGTTGTTAAAAGTAGAGTTTCTATCTGTACTAGCATACCGCCCACCCAATGCCCCCTCCTCCCTGCCCGGCTGGCCCCGCCTGGGCCAGGCCCAAAAGAGCAGGGAGCACGCGCACACACACTCCCACACATTTTGTACACAGTTCACAAATAAAGACTTTTCCAGCTTAACCATATTTTAACAGGTCCAATGCCCTAAGATGCAACAAGAGATGACAAAATAAAGTGTTTAGTGCTGACCTCTTGCAAATTATCATCTCCATCAATGGACACAATCTGTAAGGTCAATTTTAACTGTCCACGACGAATTTGATTTATGGGGCTTTCCTGGTGGCTCAGACGGTAAAGAATCTGCCTGCAATGCAGGAGACCTGGGTTCAATCCCTGGGTCGGGAAGATCTCCTGCAGAAGGGAATGGCTACCCACTCCAGCGTTCTTGCCTGAAGAATCCCATGGACAGAAGAGCCTGCTGAACACGTGCCACATAACGTGAGCTTGACACAGTGGGAGCTGCTGCGCCATGCAGAAGCCAGGCTCACCTTGGTGTCGCTTTTTACTGCGTTGGTTGTTTCAGGAGCCCTGATCTCTGGATCCTCGACCATTTCAGAATCTGGAACAGCTAGAACTGGGAGAATGTGCAGAAACTTGCTCCAGGCATCTGTTCCATCTACATCATGAAGTTGGCCTGGTCTCCTCTACAGACCTTTCTGTTTCCTTGGCATCTGTCCTTTGGATTACTTTGTGGATAAAAGATACCCTCACAGACAGATTCCAGATTGTTACCCTGGCCTGCTGCCTAAAATTAGTAACTCCATTGTTCCTCTGCTTGAAAGCCCTTGAATTTGAGGTTTATTTAGAACAAAATCCTGTCCACAGAAATGCAAATTTCTCCAAAAGGGTTCTGAGGCCTTGATGATTCAGTCATGAGCATAAACCTGTTTGATCAGATTGCTGCCCCTCTAACACCTAGACAGCTAGATTGAGGAATGGAACTTCTGATGAAATATAAAAGGAGTTTGAGTGGCAGGTAGGGATATAAAAGGATATAAAAGTGGCAGGTAGGGATGGAGGGACGCAGTTTGAAGATAAAGGCACAAGTGGACACTTTGACCCTACGGGCCTGAGGGGAGAGGCACACAGGTATTCGGGGAGCAGAGGCAGCCCTCCAACTCACCGCAAGCCTCTGATCCTTCTTCCCCCTGACTCTCAGAGGATGACTCTGCCTTCCTCCGTACTTCCTCAGCTTCCTGCCACCAACCCCCTGCACCACACGCAGGCTCCTCTTCCCCCAGCTTGGGCTCTGTCCACCCTCGGCCTGCTGGATCCCCCCTCTGCTGCCTTCCCTGCTACCATCCTTAGCTCCTTCCCCTTGCTCCCCAGCACCTTCAATCTTTCTCTCTTCATCAGCTCCTTTAGCCTCTTTTCCCACCTCAACCAACACGAAATGCTGTCCATAAACTCGCCCTCTACCTCTGCCTTGCTGCCTCTCAGCTGGCATCTAGGAAGAGCTGCTTCCCATCCCTTGCTTTCCACATCTTCATCTCCCCTCCCTCCTGCTCACTTCCCCACCATGAAACTGCTCTTGCCCGTGACCATGACATGGCGATGAAAGCAATGGAAACTGCAATTCTTGGCTTATGACCTCTCCAAAGCCTTTGACCCCGGTGACCTCTCTGCTTGTTAACTCCTTTCCTTGGCTTCTTTGGTCCCACTCTATCTGGGTGACTCATCCCCTCTCACTATCTGCACGCTGATGACTCCTATGTCTGTACTCTCAGCCTAGACCACCCTTCAGAACTGCACCCTCCTGAGTTGCACCCCCTGCCCCGAACCCAGTTGTCAACAAGATAACCCACGTCTTGCAAACATGTCAACCAAAATTTCCAGGATGGACTCCATCGCATTCTCTCCCTCCCCCACCAGCCTGTCACCTCAAGTCCTAGGGATTTGTCCATGCAGTGTCCTCTGCTTATAGAGCACCTGCTCCACTTGACCCTCTGACTCCATATTCTTCAGGTCTCAGGTTGCTTGTCGCTTCTTCTGGGAAGCCTTCCTTGATACTCTAAATCTGACTCAGGTGCTCCTATGATTGCAGAAGCTTCCGTTTGTAATTCTTTAAAAATTCACCTGTCCTTCCCACTGAAATATTCGCTCCCTGACAGCAGGGATCTTTCAGTCTTGTTCATTATCTCTCTCAGCCTAGCCTGAAGTCTGGCATACAGGATACCCAACAAAAATACATTTATTTAGAAAAGATAAAAGTTCATTTCCAACATTCAGGCAGTCAGAAAAGTAGGGGAGGATGGTCCAGGCTCCACTACTCAGGTAGTGATCCTCACCCCACTCTTCAACCTAAACACCAGCCAGGCAGCCTGTGTGCACCCATTCTGCACCTTTTCCACCATGGATAACAATTTTTTCCTACAAGAAAATATATTCTTTCTCCTCAACACTGACTTTAAAGTGACTTTTGTCATTTTTTTTTAAAGTTGAGGACTGTCTCTACCATATGTAAAATATGGATCACTCAGCACAAATACATTCTAGGTTGGTTCTACCAAGTAAAATAAATAACCTTGCCACAGGATAATTCTTAAAAACAATTTGGTTGATGACTTAGTTTTTGTTTTCCTTTCTGGAGTCTAACTTCGCTAAAGAGAAATGTTCATTTTCAATATGGTCATTTCAAAAAATTGTTTGTACAGTTCCAAAACACTCAATAGTTTTTCCTTTTGCTTTGGCTAGGTCTGAAGATTTTATAAGCCCAAGTACATATTCTTTGATCCTTTAATTAATGTTGTGGCTAACTTATGAGAGAAAGAAATATTTTAATAAGTTTATACAAATTAGTCATATGATTTCCCCAGCTGAAGCCACAACACACAACACCCTGCACTGTCGGACATCTGTTTGCGTCTTTCCAAAGGTTTAGAGAGGAATTATAAGAGCAAATTTGCAATCGCAGAGCTGCACTCACCACCGTGTTGGCAGAAGGGCTGGGCCTTTGCTTCCTGAGCAACTGCATCTAAGGACAGCGGCCCACTGGGAGACCCAGCTGAGCTGTAGCATAACTTTTCAAACCAACAATGGGGACAGGGGACACCATGGCATCTTTTCACCAAAGAAACATGTTCACTGTCGGAATAACAAGAGAAGCATAAGGAAACTGGAGGAAGTAAGTGGTCTGTCAGTAGACCACATATTCTGGTTCTATTTGCTACTATCGGGTAAGATTTGTTCATGGTCTCACACGAACACTCTTCTTCCCAATAGAACTTTCAAGAAAGTGCCTCATCACACTGCTTAGCACAACCTGCCAGCCCCAACTTTGGAATGCCTTCTGAGCACTTTCTCCTTCACTGTCTGTTCTCATTTTGCAAGGGCTTGCTCTTGGCTGGACCTTGCTTTCCACCTTAATTTTGTTTTCTGGGATAGACAACAGCATGGAATACAGATTGGAGCCTGGTACCCCACCTTCTCTCTCCAAGTCCCCGGGGTTTCCCTCCTTCATCCTGTGGATCTCTGCTGGAGGTTTCTCTTTAATTCCCACCATCCACTGATCAGGAAGGGAGGCACTCTGCCCCCTTTACTCAAGGAAGGAGCAGATCTTCCTGTTTTCTGAGGTCCCCTATGCAGTGCAGAGGATGTCCTACCAATATCTAAGTCAGTGCTATTTGGTCTTATTTAGGGAGCAGCAGCATCGGTCTCCCCTGAGAGCTTGAGAGAAGTGAACATTCTCAGGCCTTGTGCTTACCCCACTAAAGCAGGATCTTTGAGAGTTCAGCTCAGTCCAGTCGCTCAGTCGTGTCTGACTCTGCAGTCCCCCTGCGGCACGCCAGGCTTGCCAGTCCATCCCAAATCCTGGAGCTTGCTCAAACTCACATCCATTGAACTGGTGATGCCATCCAGCCATCTCATCCTCTGTCGTCCCCTTCTCCTCCTGCCTTCAATCTTTCCCAGCCTCAGGGTCTTTTCCAATGAGTCAGTTCTTCACATCAGGTGGCCAAAATATTTGAGCTCTAGCTTCAGCATCAGTCCTCCAATGAATATTCAGGACTGACTTCCTTTAGGATAGACTGGTTTGATCTGCTTGCAGTCCATGGGACTCTCAAGAGTCTTCTCCAACACCACAGTAGCATCAGTTCTTTGGCACTCAGCTTTCTTTATGGTCCAACTCTCACATCCATACATGACTACTGGAAAAATCATAGCTTTGACTAGAAGGACCTTTGTTGGCAAAGTAATGTCTCTGCTTTTTAATATGCTCTCTAGGTTGGTCATAGCTTTTCTTCCAAGGAGCGAGTGTCTTTTAATTTCATGGCTGCAGTCACCATCTGCAGTGATTGTGGAGCCCAAGAAAATAAAGTCTCTCACTGTTTCCATTCTTTCCCCATCTATTTGCCAGGAAGTGAAGGGACCAGATGACATGATCTTCATTTCTTGGATGTTGAGTTTTAAGCCAACTTTTTCACTCTCCTCTTTCACTTTTATCAAGAGGCTCTTCAGTTCTTCTTCACTTTCTGCCATAATGGTGGTGTCATCTGCGTATCTGAGATTATTGATATTTCTCCCTCCTGACAATTTTGATTCTAGCTTGTGTTTCATCCTGCGCAGCATTTCACATGATGTACTCTGCACATAAGTTAAATAAGCAGGGTAACAATATACAGCCTTGACGTACTCCTTTCCCAATTTAGAACCAGTCCCTTGTTCCGTGTCTGGTTCTAACTGTTGCTTCTTGACTTGCATACAGATTTCTCAGGAGGCAGGTACAGTGGGGCCCAGGAATCTGTGTTAACAAGCTCTCCAGGTGATTCCTATACAGAATGAGAACCACTGAGCTGACAGAAGGGGCAGAGATGGGAGATTACTCATACTCCTTCCAGGAGAAGGTCACAGACACCCTGGCAGCAGGTTACAAGGCTCTTCCGAGGTCCTAAACAGATGATTTTCTGAAAGCAGCAGCAAAGATAAAGGACTAAGCTCTACCAGCTGGGAGGTTTCTCTTGAAAGTCCCAAAGTTTCTGCTCTTTCCTCCCACTGCACCCTCTGCCCTATAACTGCTCTGTGGCAACCAGTCTATATGCTCATGGTTTGGCAAAGCTACATCCTTTGCCTGTTTGTGGGTTCCTGAATCTTCAACAATCTAGAACTGACCACACTCAAGGTTCTCAAGGCTTGAGACTTATGCCAAGGCTTGGTTCTGCCAAACACACATTTATTGAGCACTTGATAGTAATAAATACAGGATTTCATTATCTGCCCTCTCTGCAAACTTCTGCCCACTGCTGCCCATTCCCTGTGGAACCCTTGCCTGGTGATCCCCTGACCCACAGCACGGCATTCAGACCCTGAAACTTAGAAAGCGAGAACAGGAGGCCCCTGAGCAGTCTCTCTCTCACGATTTTCAAACCGCTTAGTAAAATAGCCAGATTAGAACACCTACACAGAAAATGAGACAGGGCAGTATTTTATTAGTATGAATGTATTTCAAAGTTGAAATGAAGTTAAATTGTAGGTTAAGCAATGAGTATAATAAGGCTATTATGACCCCCAAATTGAAGTTAGATGGATAAGAGCAATTGAGCCTGCCTCTGCATCCAGTTTATTTCTGGAACAGTTGTTTGCACAATACTGAGGGGGGAAAAAATCCTCATTCAGATAAAGTAGTTGCATATGGTAACAGTTTTATATAAGAGATAACATTCCTTGCAACCTTGAGATACTCTTCCATTAGATAGAAGAACCGCTTTATTCTAAGGTTTACCCACAGAGAGGTATTTGGATGGCATTATAATGAACATGTTGGCAGTCTTCTGTTAAAAATTTTCTTGTGTCATATTTGATTGTGTCTTTTTTATATAGTTGGAAAATTTTTTCAATTCAATTTAAATCAAATGTCTGTGGAAACTTTAAAGACCTCTGCAGCCCTCAGGAATCTACAAAGCAGACATCTCTTCACAGATGAGAGACCGAAGTCACGTACCCAGGTGCCCTGGCCTTTTGGTGGCAGTGCTGGCTGTATCTCATGTCACCTGTGTCCTGTTTCTCTTCTACCTTTCACATGGGACCCCCCCTCCCCCCAGAGATTCCAAGTGCCTTTACTCAGGGCCAGACCTTACAGAGCAGGAGCTCTGTTTATCCTGCCTAAATGAATTACAGAATGGAAATTCCCCAGAGCCATCTCTCAGCTTGGGCCAGAGGGTGCCGGGCAGGAATGAAGATCCTGCTAAGGGACTCTGCCTCTTCCTGGTGTCTGCCCATGAGCTGGCACACACAGTGCTCTTAAAATAATATGGTTTTCCTTTCAGCGGCCAGGGTTTGGCGCACTGACTGAGCTCTGCTTGGCTTTTCTTTCATTAAGCCGAGTCCCAGAAAGCACTTGCTCATTTAGATGGACTGCATCTGGCATGTGCTCAATTTAGCTAACAAAGATATTATTCTAGCAACGGAGGGGTGCAGGGGAGGGGGTGGGCAGGGAGTGGGGCAGAGAAATGGCACGGGCTTGGAGGAGAAGCAAGTTGATCCTGGCCTCTGCAGATGGCCTCAGGTGTCATAGGCTGCTGCTCACAGACCCTTTCTCTTAGCAGCTCACTGTGTGGAAACCAGCACCCCGGGGAGGGGGCCGTAACAGGGGAAAGGCAGAGGGCTCCTGGAGAAAAGTGGAGCTGGCCTGGCAGGCTTACGGCCTCATGAAGAAAGGTGGAGAAGCCTTTTCTCTGCCTCCGCAGCTTACCTTCTCCTTTCACCTCAGAGCACGGGCAGCAGCTCTTCCTGCAGAACTCACCGAGGCCGGGTGATGGGGTGGCTCCCACTGCTCGGAGCTGAAACTGCCCACCTCCACGTGGCTCTGGAAATTAAACAGGTGTCAGGCATGTCTGTCATCAGGTGAGAGAAATTCCATCATCTAGGCCCCAAACAGCTCACCCAATAAAGGCCCTTAGGTCTCCTAGCAACTTGCTGTGTTTGGATTTTCCACCTACTTTTGCAAGGTGGAATTTAATTAAAAATATATATATATGAGTAAAACATATATATATATATATGAGTAAAACCTAAAGAGCTGGAACCCAGA
This sequence comes from Cervus elaphus, assembly GCF_910594005.1. Lineage (NCBI taxonomy): Eukaryota > Metazoa > Chordata > Mammalia > Artiodactyla > Cervidae > Cervus > Cervus elaphus. Next base: position 11,740,481 of record NC_057839.1, on the reverse strand, counting down.
GGTTTAGCTGACACTAATCCCTCTAACTCCCCACTTTATGAGGAAACCTGGCCCAAGACTGATGGTGATTTATTCTTTACTTCCTGGTAGAATTAGAATCAAATGGAATGCTTTAATATTTTTATGTCTCTCACAAAAAAGTAATAAATCTAAGAAGGCTGCATGCTGTTATGTTCAGGCTTAATATAATCACCCCACAGAAGATACTGCTGGTTGTTCCCCAGCATCCATTCTCCTTGCCAAGAAATGATTAGCAATGTGCTCAGGTGAAAATATTCCTATCCTCAGAGTCTTGTATATATGGGAGCAGCCACGCTACCCGGTACCACTAATGATCTATAAAGCAAGTTTATGGGATGGGGTTTTTGATGAAAATACTCAGATGATATGGGAATTTCGCACGCTCCTTTTTCTGTCTTCTTGGTGGGAATGAAGGCTGGAGGCAGAGCAGGTACTTTGCAACCATGAGGGTGAAACCCTCACGCTACGATTGGTGGAATAAGCAGCTATAAGGGGTATGGGTCCTTGGTGACTACCTTGAACATCCCTTGACTGCCCCCTCTCAAAACTTTTTCTCAGCTGAGCAAAATAAAACCCATTTGGCTAAGACTGTCTTCAAATTTGTCCTAAAGTCAGCCAAATGTGATTCTAACTAAAACCCTTTCAAAACACAAACTTCACACCACCACTTTAGGCTAAGGAATGTTCCTGTCCAATTGGTAGACAGAACAAAAATCTCTCTTCTCTTTTTATAACATTAGGAATTTGGGGGGAGTGGGAAAATACAAAGTGAGTAATTCTGGTCTTGCTGAATCAAACTCTCCCTCTCAGCCCTTGGCTCCCTGAACCTCTCAGCAGCATGGCAGGGACCACTGGCTTCCTCCTCCTCCCTGGACTTTTCTCCTTCCTTACTTCTGTGACACCACTTCACCATACTTTCCCTCATCTTGTCGACCCACTTTCTGGCCTTTCATGGGTCCCTCTGCTTCTCCCTGCCCATTAAATGCAAATGTCCCCCAGGTTTCCCTTCTCTTAGCATTTTACACTCATGTAGGTGGTGATTGCATGTATCCACTCTACCTTAGTTATGGGAACTAAAATGGTACTTGTTGCTGCTGTTGCTAAGTCGCTTCAGTCGTGTCCAACTCTGTGCGACCCCATAGACAGCAGCCCACTAGACTCCTCTGTCCCTGGGATTCTCCAGGCAAGAACACTGGAGTGGGCTGCCATTTCCTTCTCCAATGCATGAAAGTGAAAAGTGAAAGCGAAGTCGCTCAGTCGTGTCCGACTCTTTGCGACCCCATGGACTGCAGCCTACCAGGCTCCTCCGTCCGTGGGATTTTCCAGGCAAGAGTACTGGAGTGGGTTGCCGTTGCCTTCTCCGGTACTTGTTGACACTGGATCAAGTTGTCTACAATGTACTGCTAAGAGACAAACAACAGCTCCCAAGAGAAGATGTGCAGTTAGATTCCTTTTCTGTAAAGTAGAAGGAAGAAAAGAATATATTCATAGGAAAAAAATACCTGAAAGGCTATATAAACAAGATATTAACAGTGGATAGGTGGCGAAGTTAAGGATTTAAAATCCTTAACTCAAATATGAAATTAACCCTGTAATCCCTAAGGATTGAGAGGAAGTAGAGATTGCTTCAATAGATTTTCAGTCATTCCCAGTTTGTTTTTCTTTTTTACTACACAGGTATGTTCTCATTCTTTAGAGAGCCAAGTCCATTTATTCACTCACTGAGTACCAGATGTGTGAGAGAATTGTAAAAACAAATGAGGTGCTCTCATTTAAGACAAACAGGGTATATATTATTTTATAAGTTGATAGAGAAAGGGTATCATTTGAATAATCACATTTAAGGGATTTGGCAGGTTAAACATGGCATTAGCTCTCCAGCAGCTCCCCGTGGCCTCCTTACTGACTGAGCCCCAGGCTCCAGGCTGATGGCTGCTCCACGGTCCCTGGACATGTGTCTGGTCGGGGCTCTGCCCCTAGAATCTGCTGGGCCTGTCTTCTCTGGGTACTCTACAAAGTGCCTGCCCCGTGACATTTCCCAGCTTCTCTGATTAACTCTAAGCCCTCCAAAGTGAAGAGTTTAGAAAAATTAGTATACTCTAATTAGAGCTTGTCTAACTTTGCACTTGCAAAAACACGCAGGTGACATAAGACCACTCTTGCCTACACACCAAACTGGATGAGATGCTGACAGCCTCAGACTCCTTCCCTCCCACCAAACCTACAAACCCGATGACATCTGAACCCTGGCTTTCCACCTCTCCCAAGGGGACAGTGAAATGGCCTCTCTTCCCTGCTTATGATCAAACCCTGCTCTTGTCCTCTGGATTCCAGCTTCCAGCTTCCTGCCTCCTCACAAATCTCTTCCCATTGATCATCCTTGTTCTCGCCTGCGTCTTCAGCCTCTTTCTCTAACTGGTTCTTTCTCATCAGCATTTACACGCTCTAGAAGTCTCTTCCGATTGGGAAAGCACACTGAATGGATGGATTGTGTTATAAATGTTGGATGAGGAGGGAGCTCTGCTGTTCAAGCTCTATCTCCTGCATCGAAGAAGGCGCTGGGTCTTCTGGGGGTTGTAGGGCCATTAGTAGACTGCTTGACTGAACATTCTGAGATCCCCCTTCAGGCCCTGGCACCAGACCTCTTCCTTGGGGATAAGCACTTGGTTGCTCTGGAAAGGCCTCTGGTTCCTCCTGTGTGCAACGCAGCTCCCCTCCGCAGCTGAGCAGTTGCTGCTGGACAGAATGGATGGGAACAGAAGCTGCCAGCAGCCGGGTCCTCCACCCGGATGTTTCCTTAACCATGTCTTTAGGATGTGTTAGCTCCATAGCCACAAATCCTTCAATTTGTGGGTGAAGGTGTGTGTGTGTGTGTGTGCATGTGTGTGTGTGTGAAAATCTCTTTCATGAACCTGGAATGAGAATTACAGCCGGACTGGAATTATCAGCCACTGAAGAGTTGAGGAGGGCTTCATTCAGGTGACGCTCCTGGGGGCTCTCTGGTGCACAGGAGAAGAATTTTCGTTAGAAGTTGGCCAGGTTGCAGGGTTTTTAAAGAACCGATCACGACCTCAGTTTCCCAGGGGCCTGTTTCCAAGTGTCATTGGAAAGTTAAAAACTCATAAGTGTTGAACCTCCCCATCAACACGGGGTGCTCCCCAGTCGGCTTTCCTTGTGTCCGAGGCTAAGGAAACCACAGCACAATATGGCCAGCTTCCAAGGGACTTTTGTGAATTTGACTCCTGAGGTCAGCTCAGAGATTTTCAAGTGTGAGTGCTCATCCCTGCATCCTCCCTTGGGCACAGCATCCCCTGCCCTCGCCCCTGCCTGCACCAAGCCTCCTGAGCACCACTGCCTCTTCCCAAGGAAGGATGCCAACCCCACAGTTCTGGCAAATCCTGCCTGAGATGGTCTGCTGTTGTGCTCAGTTGTGTTGAATGTCAAGACAGAGGTCTGAGAGAATAATTAGGTTTGAAAGACACCAGTAGAGGCCTGAGAGAGGACCCCTGCAATCTGTTACAGAGAGGGGACGGCTTTGGACAGCGTGCTTATTTATCCATGTCTCAGATCAGTGTGTGCATGTGTGTCTGTGTGTGATCTTTTTGCTTTTGCCCAGAGGTGACTGTGGGCTTTGTTGATAACAAGTGATTCTGACTTTGAGGGTATCGTGTGTACATAACCTCTGGCGTCCGCTTGTCCAGGCTGGAAGGACACATATTGGTGTCTGGTCATGCACATCATTTTGACCCTTTCCTGTGGCAGCTCACTCCCTGATCTGTCTTCTACATCGTCCCACTCCCTTTGCAAGTTCTCCCTTCGGCATCAGACTGCCAAAGTCCACTTGTGTTTTGACTCTAGCAGTGGACTGACTGACTCTGAGGTTTTATGGTAAGAAACATCATTGGTTCTAGCGCTCCCTACTGCCTGCTTCTCAGATGAGACTTCCTGGGGGCAGAAGAGGAGTTAATCAGCCTTCCTTGGCTGCATAGAGCTGTGGCTTCAAACCCAGATCTAAATGGAATTTTTGAATATTTGCAGGCTTGTGCAATGACCTGCAAAGTCAGACTCGTTAACATTTTCTGATTAATCACATAATGTGCAATAACTTTAATACTTTAAAAACATGAAAGAAACAAAAAAGTGAAATCCTTAGCCATCATGGCTACCTATGGAGATTAACTAAGATTCTGATGAGGGTTACCTTCTTCTGATAACATAGATCGTTTCTTTACAAAGAACTGCAGGAGGGACTTTCCTGGTGGTCCAGTGGCTAAGACTCCGCGATCCCAATGCGGGGGGCCCAGGTTCAGTCCCTGGTCAGGGAACTAAATCCCACATACCGCAACGAAAAGATCCTGTGTGCTGGAACTAAGATTTGCTGCAGACAAATAAATAAAGAACTGCTGGCAACTGAGGATTTTTGCAAACAGAATTCAGAAGGAGGGAAATATTTTGTGATGGTGAGACTCTGAGGTCAGCATAGCAGTCACTGGACAGCTGGCCTGTCCGGTCCATGTGGAGAAAGAGGGGCAGCATTTATTGAATCTGAAAGCTGAGGGCAAGGGGGTTCCAGAGAAGAGGAGGTCAATGCCATAAGCCATGTGTCTACGTGAGTGACAGCCAGTCTACAAACATTAGATGATCAGTGGGATGTTCCAGAGTGAAGAAGGAAGAATATGAGTGAGCACAAGGGCAGCTGAGAGTGTAGGACATTCCAGAAGAGGGCTGGGGAGGGACGGATTTTTGTTAGTTTGGATGAGAAGTAGGTTTTCTATCTAAGGTGACCTTCCAGGGGTGGGAGACAAGAGAACAGAACCCTTAGCCAAAAAAGGGTTTCCAACCCAAGTGCAGCTCAATCCAGTGGGAGCTTCAGAGCAGGGGTGGGGTGGGGCTCGCTGAAATGAAAACCTGCCCGGGGGTCACAGCCCGTGTGGAACCCAAGAAGCCACTTGGCCCGAGAGAAACGGTTCCTCTTCCTGCCTGCCACCCTGAGGGGATTCTCTTCCTCTGTAATGTAGTAAATTCCCCTGTAATCTCCAAACACAGGTAACGGCTTGGCGCCGGTGAGAAATGGCTGGCTTCATGTTTCCCCCCCAAGTATGATTTCCTGTACATCCAGTGAGGGGCCCTGCCCACCCCCTGCAGGGCTCAGAGCCCAGCCAGAAGGAAAAGACAAGGCTGATTCATGTTTGTGATTAACTTCTCACCTAATGCTGTAATCCCATCCGCAGCCCTGGCCCAGCTGCCATTGCTGAGCTGGGAATGCCGCTCTCAGCGAAGGCACAGGAGGCTGCGGGTTCCACACCAACCTGGGTTTCGGCCACCCCACCAACACCACCCTCTGCAGGCTGGGGCCCAGACGTCACCTCCTGGGATCCCTTTTCTTGCCTCTGCCAGGGGATCTTTCCCTCCTGCTTACCCTGTGCCTTTTTTTTTTTTCCAATTTGCACCTTCTTTGTAGTGCTTGCCTTCTCTTTCAACCTTCCCAGGTGCCAAACTCAATGCCAAGCTCAGGTTTAGGACTCAGTGACTCACCATGAAGTGAACTGGATGGCCTGGGACGGCTGACCCTGGAAGACTGCACCCGACAGGAAAGAAGCCCGAAGCAGGGGCCCGCCTCTCTCCTCTGCAGTTCAGCTGGCCTGGCCGGCCTTGCAGATGCGACCTCCCTCTGCTCTTCTCAACAATAATCCCAGCCTCTTGTTATGATAAACTACTTGCTCCTTGCTCGGCAGTACATTCAGGAACTGGATGGCTGCCAAGGAAAACTCAGGAGCAGCGGTAGGACTATTGAAATAAATTCATGGCCTATGATAAATACAGGAAAAACAGTGCTGGTTAATAAGCTTATACACCAATAAAATCACATGGTTATTCAACAGGAGGAGTTTCTACATATATGTGTATGATTTTAAGTAATAAGGAAACTGACTTTTATATTTTCAAACAAGTAACTCACAACCTATTAAGTCAAGTAGATGCTAGCCCTTCAAAGTAGATTTCAATACTGTGGGAGACTGCAACTGCCTGAAACAGTTCTATTCTCTTTTTTTGCAGGTCTTTAGAACCAGTCCAGAAGGAATATTATATACATTACTTGATAACTGTGCTTTATGATTTTTTAAGTCCCAAATGGTCTCACTCAACTTGGTCACTGGCCTGATTCATCAGACTTGGCTCTGAATTATTTTTGAAAGTTTCCAAAAATTAAATCTACTTTCAAAAAAAGAAATCTATGCTACTCCTCAGGCATGCAAAAGAAGAGACTGTCAGTCCTGGAGTTCCAGAGACAGATTCCAAAACTGTTCTGGGCAAGAAAAATGTCACTGTTGACCTCACAAGTGACCACTGTACATACTCAAGTTCTGATGTCTTTCTTTGAAGATCCGTCATGTCCTTTTAGAACCAGAGTTCATACCTACTCATTCTGTGCAGACTGTCAGCAGGTTCGCCACGCAAAAACAGTTGATCCAAATCAAGGAATTTAAACTTCGAATTCCAGACCAGCCATGACATTTGCATCAGTGGGAGCCTTGGCAAATGCATATGAAAACCTGAGCAGCCCACACGGGTGTTCTACCAGCTGGCCACCCTGCAGGAGGCGCATGGAGTGAAATAACTAAAAGCAGCCTCTCTACTTCTAACCTGGCATAAATCACCCTGAGCTGATATCAAGGGGGTGGGATGGGTGTGGAGGAGTGATTGGGAAGCCCCAGCATCAGGTGGCCAGTGGAGAACCTAAGCGTCCTCTGTGTGGTATTTAGGGCTGGTTTTGGCCTCCGGGATGGCAGAATGCATGACTCTCTTCCAGATGAGAGTCCAAACCCTCCTGGCACTAACTGTGCTTAATGCAGAGCAAACCCCACAGCCTGGTTAGGAGGGAGACCCTCAGGATAGCTCTGCCAGGTGGCACACCTTGGGGATGAGCTGGGCAGGACTTAGTTTATGCTGTCCTAGGAGGTCCATCTCTTTTTTTCCTCTCCCTCTTAAGAATTCTAAGTGAATGAGCAGCGGATGGCAGGGAGTGGTGGGAGGTGGGGGCTGCAGGGGGTAGATAATTGACTGTGTAAATCCCCACTTGTTTGTGAAGCTAAACATCTGCTTTCTCCATCTAAGGCAGTGGACCAGCAAGGACAGGATACCCCCAGCCCGTGAAGCTCTGGTTCTGGCGTCCACTTTCTAGACTGAAGGTGATATGGGAAAGGCCTGGCTGCAGGGCTTTCGGGTTAGTAAGATGCCAGCTGGCACGGCTCTGGTGTGTCCTTACCGGAGAGCAGGCACGCACACTGGCACACCTGGGGAAAAGCCTGCCGGGTTCTTCCCTCGCTGCGGGGGACACATCAGTGTGGAACTGCAGAACAGGGAGGACTGGGAGGAAGAAGGAAGTTGTGGTGTACACCCCAAAACGGCCTTGGCTGTGAAACTCATAAAATGACATATTAAAAGTTTTTGGATGCCCCAGTGCCCCATGACCTACACTATGACAGCCAGGTCCATGGCAGGTGTGAGGCAGCAACTCCATCGCCCACTGCTCTTTAGGGGTGTTACTGAGATTCTTAATACTGCACAGGGTCCATGGGTTCATGGGGAGCAGATGGGACTGTGGCCCTTAAGGGGCTTGCATTCCGCTTAGGATGGTCAGAAGAGCATGGATTCTGAAACCAAACTGCCTGGGTTTGAATCTGGGCCCTATTATGTGGCTTGGGGCAACTTACTAACTTTTCTGTGTTTGTTTGTTTGTTTGTTTGTTTTTTCATTCGTCTTCTGCAGAAGGGTATAAAAACAGCACCCTATATATAGGGTCACCATGAGGATTCAGTGACATATCCTGGCTTAGAACAGAGTTGGACACATAGACTGTGCTTGCTGTTATTACTTGGAGGGAGAAGACCCGGGTCAGAAGTCAGAACCCATAAGGACAGGCCAACTGTGAGGCTGTGCAGAGAGAGTGCTTTGGAGTTGGAGAAAAATCAGAGCTCTGTGGGGTTGAAATAGGCAGGATGGGTTTATGTGGGGGACAGGGGAGTACTAAGACATGGTCTCCTCTAATCCTTTTCATCTAACCAAAGCTGTCCACCCATGACTATGGTTCTGCCACCCTGCAGAAAGGCCTCCAACATTTTTCCCAAGCCCTTGATGGAAGCCAGGGACCACCCCCCCCCCCCGCCAACTCTGCTGCCTACCTCCCCACCTGGTCTTCTGGCTTCATCTTTGATTCCTGCGTTTGTCCGCCTGCTGTTGAATCAGGTGAGAGATTTCAGTTCAGGTCAACAAACTTTCCAACAGGTCTATTCCAAGTAAGGATCTGGGGCAACAAAAGTGAGCATCAAATAGTGTTAAACATTGCCCTCAAGGAGCTCCCTCATCTGGTGACAAACAAGGGAACAGTTTTCTAAGTCAGCGTGTCAACAGTGGATGTTCTGGAAGGGAGAAGAGGAGGACTTGGCCCGTGAATAGAGTTAGCAACACTTTAAGGGTGATTTCAAAGGAGGAGGGGGCCAAGGGCTGCAGAGGGGCATGGGGGAATGGCGGTCCAGACAGGGCAGTGTGCAAGGTTTGGTTTGGACCCCTACACTCTCTGTGAATGCCAGGTGGGACCTTCTTTTTGTCTCCCTCTTCCTCCAGCTGCCCTGAAACTCCCCAGGATCTCCCAGGCCCTGAGGAAGAGTGTCTGGAGCTGGCCTGAGTCCACTAGCAGCTCTGCTGGGCGCATTCCAGGCCTCCGGACCCGTCTGCTCCAGATCAGGTGGGGCACTGTGGACGGGGGGGCACTGCAGAGGCAAAGACTACAGCTTTGTAGTAGGCTACAGGAAGGTGAGGGGGGCTGTGGGAGCAGCATCAACTTTAAAGCTAGACCCCTATTCATCAGCTCTGTTATCTGGAGCAGGTTGCTTTGCTTCTCTTGAAGTCTGATGACAAAATGGGCAGGATAACACCTGGTCGAGTAGCAATGAGGATTGATGGAGGAGTATATACCTCAGGAACACCTAGGAAGCCCCTGCTATATGCCTGGCCAGAAGGGATCGTCAAGGTCCTAGCCCCACTCTTTCATTCTGCTGTCTGGGTGGCACTTAGATCATTTGCAAAGAAATCAGAGAATTCAAAACATCTCTCTTTGAAATAGCTTTTAAAAAGAAGGCAGTGTTTGTCAAAGATCAAGCATGATGGTGTTGGTCTTTATCCCAGTAAGAACCCAATAGGGCTGTAGCTATAAACCCTCTGACTTTCCCAGAGGGTTCTACTGCTATGGGAGGCTGGCCCCTGGCCTGGAGGAAGGGCCTGTAAGCTGGGGAGTTATATTTCCTGCTTAGATTAAGGAGGTGGCCAATTAGGGCTAATTGTGGAGATTTGTGATATCGGAGAAGGCAATGACACCCCACTCCAGTACTCTTGCCTGGAAAATCCCATGGATGGAGGAGCCTGGTAGACTGCAGTCCATGGGGTCACTAAGAGTCAGACACGACTAAGCAACTTCACTTTCACTTTTCACTTTCATGCATTGGAGAAGGAAATGGCAACCCACTCCAGTGATCTTGCCTGGAGAATCCCAGGGACAGGGGAGCATTGGTGGACTGCCGTCTATGGGGTCACACAGAGTCAGACATGACTGAAGCAACTTAGCAGCAGCAGCAGTGATGTGGACAGCTGCTCAGAAGATGCTGCATGACACAGACCATTTCATGGAGGTCATGGGACAGCCACTAGACAAGAGTATTCACTCACCTTCAACCTGTCCCCTTCGATGACTCAAACAAAAATCTCCCTACCCCAGGACTAGCCCTCACCCATCCACACTCCCTATTATTGCAATTTGAATCAGTCTAGCCAGAGATGCAGAAATTGAGCCCAAAAATTGCCCGAGGAGAGGAGAAAGAGAAACAAATAACAATGCTATTTTTTGTGGGGCTCATGGCATAGTTTATAACATTTCTAGAGTTTGAACTACTTATATTTAATAAGTAATAAAAAGTGATTCAACATTTAAGAAAAGATGTGAAGAAACAAACTCTCACACATGGCTGTTGGGGGTAGAAATGGATGCAACCCCTATGAAAGGCAATTGGCAATGTATATCACAATTTCATCTTTTGACATTTGGTGAAATAATTCCACTTCTAAGAATTTACCCTCCCAATAGTCCCACTTGTGCAAAATGACAAATGTTACTTATTCATCGTCAAATTATTTGCAAAGATTTTAAACAACCTGAATATCCATCAATAGAGGACTTAACAAGTAAATTATGGTGTAGAATACTATGCAACCATGTATGTGTGTATGCATATGCACATGTGAGCATACTTCCTATGTATGTAAACACCTTCAAAGAACATTAAGTCAAAGGAGCAAGTTGCCAAAACAGCATGTATATTATGCTACCATTTGTACATATATGTATAAACTACTCTGGAAGGATCTTAAGTGAGCTTTATTGGTGGCTTTTGGAGAAAGGAACTATTAATAGGTGGCTGGGGGATATGACATCCTGGAATGTGAAGTCAAGTGGGCCTTAGAAAGCATCACTATGAACAAAGCTAGTGGAGGTGATGGGATTCCAGTTGAGCTATTTCAAATCCTGAAAGATGATGCTGTGAAAGTGCTGTACTCAATATGCCAGCAAATTTGGAAAACTCAGCAGTGACCACAGGACTGGAAAAGGTCAGTTTTCTTTCCAATCCCAAAGAAAGGCAATGCCAAAGAATGCTCAAACTACCGCACAATTACACTCATCTCACACGCTAGGAAAGTAATGCTCAAAATTCTCCAAGCCAGGCTTCAGCAATACGTGAACCATGAACTTCCAGATGTTCAAGCTGGTTTTATAAAAGGCAGAGGAACCAGAGATCAAATTGCCAACATCTGCTGGATCATCGAAAAAGCAAGAGAGTTCCAGAAAAACGTCTATGTCTGCTTTATTGACTATGCCAAAGCCTTTGACTGTGTGGATCACAATAAACTGTGGAAAATTCTGAAAGAGATGGGAATACCAGACCACCTGACCTGCCTCTTGAGAAACCTATATGCAGGTCAGGAGGCAACAGTTAGAACTGGACATGGAACAACGGACTGGTTCCAAATAGGAAAAGGAGTAGGTCAAGGCTGTATATTGTCACCCTGCTTATTTAACTTATATGCAGAGCACATCATGAGAAACGCTGGGCTGGAAGAAGCACAAGCTGGAATCAAGATTGCTGGGAGAAATATCAATAACCTCAGATATGCAGATGACACCACCCTTATGGCAGAAAGTGAAGAGGAACTAAAAAGCTTTTTGATGAAAGTGAAAGAAGAGAGTGAAAAAGTTGACTTAAAGCTCAACATTCAGAAAACTAAGATCATGGCATCTGGTCCCCTCACTTCATGGGAAAGAGATGGGGAAACAATGGAAACAGTGTCAGACTTATTTTGGGGGGCTCCAAAATCACTGCAGATGGTGACTGCAGCCATGGAATTAAAAGACGCTTACTCCTTGGAAGGAAAGTTATGACCAACCTAGACAGCATATTAAAAAGCAGAGACATTACTTTGACAACAAAGGTCCATCTGGTCAAGGCTATGGTTTTTCCAGTGGTCATATATGGATGTGAGAGTTGGACTGTGAAGAAAACTGAGCACCAAAGAATTGATGCTTTTGCACTGTGGTGTTGGAGAAGACTCTTGAGAGTCCCTTGGACTGCAAGGAGATCCAACCAGTCCATCCTAAAGGAGATCAGTCCTGGGTGTTCATTGGTAGGACTGATGCTGAATCTGAAACTCCAATACTTTGGCCACCTGATGCGAAGAGCTGACTCATTGGAAAAGACTCTGATGCTGGGAGGGACTGGGGGCAGGAAGAGAAGGGGACAACAGAGGATGAGATGGTTGGATGGCATCACCGACTCGATAGACATGAGTTTGAGTAAACTCCGAGAGTTGGTGATGGACAGGGAGGCCTGGCATGCTGCAATTCATGGGGTCACAAAGAGTCGGACACGACTGAGTGACTGAACTGAACTGAACTGAACTGAAACAGAATGAAATTCTGACACATGCTAAAACATGGATGAACCTGCAGGACATTATGCGAAGTGAAATAAGAAAGTCACAAAAAGATAAATACTGAATGAACCAACTTATATAAGACACCTAGAGTAGTGAAAATCATAGAGACAGAAAGTAGAATGATAGTGGCCAGGGACTGGCAGGGAGAGGGGAATAGGAAGTTGCTGTTCAGTGAGTATAGAGTTTTAGTTTTGTAAGATCAAAAGAACTATGGAGATTATACGCTGAACTCTACACATAAAAGTGATAAGATGGTAAATGTAATGCTATATGTATCTTACCACTACTTGATTAGAGAGACTTCATCATCCGCCTCAGACTGCAGCAGGTTGCGTGATTTGCTGGAGGATTTCAGGGATCTCCTTCTCTGTCGGGCCTTTTCCCTTGGCCAGATTTTCTGATTATCTGATTGCAAATCCAGATGATCTGATTGCTCTCTGCTTTCATTTTTTAATCTGAAAAGTAGGAACACGATTTCCTAACCCTGATACCTTAATTGGATTATTATATTCTGATGCTTTTCCACTCAGGTTCCCAACCATAATGTATGATAAAACCAACCCTCTGGGATTGTATAACCTCATTCTATGACCTTCCGCTGATCTGGGTTTTGAAGAAAGCTACAGAGTTGGTATTTGTGCAGTACTTCGTGTCTCCTGGATTTAAATAAGGCTGAGTGTAAAGGAACCTTTTTTAACAACTGGGCATGCCTGATTGTATGACTTCTGAACACTATGTGTGATGGTTATTCGTACACCAGGGGTGGAAGCAGGAAACAGAGATCACAGAATCCTTGGGCCAAACTGTGAAGCTGGCCTTGAAGTGGAGGAGCACTGTCAACGCCCCACACCCCATCAGCTCTGTGAGGAAGGTGGCAGAGAGGTGCGAAAGATGCACAAAAGGCTTGTGTTTGTTCTCTCGATGCCTCTGCCAAATGCTCTTATAACATCCTGCCCCAAACTGGCAAACCAAATAGTACATGCCATCCTCGTGGGCTAGAACTTGTAGGTTACAGTATACCCTGACATTAACATTCAAAACCAAGCTGCTTATTTAAGTGCTTTTTACAAGCCAGCTAACTTAATCCCTGACTAGTGTGGTGAGGAGTTGTCAAGAGAGTCTAATGTCTCCCCACACAACCGAATTAAGACCTGCCCCCACCCCCCCTCCCCTGCCCCCCACCACAATGACCCATGCATCAGCCTTCCAACATCTGGGCGAGGACTCAGCAAGGAAAAGAGGAATATGTTCCTCTCCTTCCTTGACCTAGATTGACCTGAGTGGGATTTTTAAGGCAGGTCGCTATTCTTTCTTTACATACTGAGTCTAAATTCCATGGCCGGCTTCTCCACGCCTGTCATGACTGGACGCTAGCTTTCCCTCTGGCTGACTTCTCATTCATTCCCATCTTGTCTCTGGGACCTGGAGGGACCCTCCAAATCCTCTCTATCACTCTCCTGCAGAGCCAGGCACCGGTCCAACCTCCACCGGCCCAAATCCATCCTTTCCTCCTCTGAATTCCTATGGCATTCATAGTTAACACCCTACAATTTACTGAACCACTTAATTACATCCTCTTGGACTGCTCAGTGATTATTTCTTGCCTTTTAGTCTGGCCTCCTGAGTAGATATTGAACCCCAGTGGGGCAGAAATCATACTTCATACATTTTTATTATGTTCATAGGGTACATACTAATGGTAATGGTGACCATGTATTAAGCACTTAGCATATACTAGACACAGTATTTTATATATGCTATCTATTTAATACTCACAATTCCTCTAATGAGGCATCATCATGTTTATTTTTCAGATGAGAAACCAATGTTCAGAGGATAAGAGCTGAGTCTAAAGTCATATCAGTGGTCTCCAAAGTCTTTAATCAAACTTCTTGACAGACATAAAAAAACCAAAGTAAAGAAAATACTTACCCAGGATCGTCCTCTTATGAACATTGGAACTACTCCCAATGTTTCTAAAAAACTAAGCTCTGCCATAAAAGGAGATCCCAAGAACAGGGACTTTTGTCTGTATTGTTTATCGGTGTATCCCCAACCCTAGAAGTGTGACTGGCTCACAGTAGGTGCTTAATAAAATATTTGTTGAATGAACAGAAGAAATTAATCAGCAATGCTGTCAAATGCCTATCAATAGAGAATGTCTAATACTATGAGAAAAATAATGTAAAAACACTCTAATTTGCTTGATTTAACTTCACTCGCTAAGGAATACTTGCATAGGACCATCTAGAAAGAGAAATGTGATATAAGCCCAGGTACCCAACTTGATGCCAAATTTCTCCTTTTCTATTTGAGAGGAGTTGGGGCCTTCTATTCCTTATGTGTTCCTTTCTTTCATGAAAATGGTTCATCATCAAACAAAACACAAGGTCTTAAAATGATTATTGGAAATAATTTCATTTCTCCCCCCCCCCCCACCCAGGTCATAACCATATAAAAGCAATAAAAATGAAACCAAGACTTTGGGGCTTTATTCTCCCTTGCAAGACAGAACAGGGGCTTCCCAGGTGGTTCAGCAGTAAAGAATCTGCCTGCAATGCAGGAGTCACAGGAGATATGGGTCCAATCCCTGGGTTGGGAAGATCCCCTGGAGAAGGTCATGGCAACCCACTCCAATATTCTTGCCTGGAGAATCCCGTGAATAGAGAAGCTTGGTGGGCTACAGTCTACAAGGTCTCAAAGAGTCAGACACGACTGAAGCAACTTAGCAGAAAGGCAGGTATTACACAACAGGTGAAAATTACCCAAGCCACACAAATTTCAGCAGGCCTGGGCTCTATTTAAGCACAGGAGAGCAGTTTCTCTCTGTCTTGTACGTGTGCAGTCCCTCTATTATGTTTAACAGGAAAAACTTAGAAAACAAAATAAGTGCCCATAATAGGAGTCTGGTTAAATAAATAAGTAAATGTGGTACATGAATAAAACAGCATTCCATGTAGTCTGGCAATTAAAAATGGCAATACATCTTAAAGTATTTTTCTAGATTCCACATATAAGCATTAATATATATTTGTTTTTCTCTTTCCGACTTACTTCACTTTATATGACAGTCTCTAGGTCCATCCATGTCTCTGCAAATGCACGGAACTTCACTCAAAGCTCTCTGGTCACCTAAATGAAAAGGAAATCCCAAAAAGAGGGGATATATGTATATGTATAGCTGATTCACCTTGCTATATAGTAGAAACTAACACAACACTGTAAAGTAACTATACTCAAATAAAAATTAATATACTAACGCATATATATGGAATTTACAAAGATGGTAACGGTGACCCTATATGCGAGACAGCGAAAGAGACACAGATGTGTAGAACAGACTTTTGGACTCTGTGGGAGAAGGCAAGGGTGGGATGATTTGAGAGAATAGCACTGAAACATGTATATTATCATATGTGAAACAGATCGCCAGTCCAGGTTCGATGCATGAGACAGGGTGCTCAGGGCTGGTGCACTGGGATGGCCCTGGGGGATGGGATGGGGAGGGAGGTGGGAGGGGGGGTTCAGTATGGGGAACACATGTACACCCATGGCTGATTCATGTCAGTGTATGGCAAAACCCACTACAATATTGTAAAGTAATTAGCCTCCAATTAAAATAAATAAAATAAATAAATTAATTAAAATAAATAAATAAAACATTAAAAATGATAATGCAGCTGGAAGTATCTACTGAATCTGAATATACACATACCCTACAACCCAGTAATCCCCCCCATGTCTATCCCCACCAGGGATAAGTGTATATACATCCACCAGAAAGAAAGAAAGTGAAAGAAAGTGAGGTCACTCAGTCATGTCCGACTCTTTGCAGCCCCATGGACTGTAGCCCACCAGGCTCCTCCATCCATGGAATTTTCCAGGCAAGAGGACTGGAGTGGGTTGCCATTTCCTTCTGTAGGGGATCTTCCTGACCCAGGGATCGAACCTGGGTCGCCCGCAATGCAGGCAGATGCTCAGATGCCCCAAATCGGGCCCAAAAGTCCATTAACAGCAGCTGACTGGGTCATGCATAAATGTGGAGGCAGAGAAAGCCAAACAGTTGTGAGGGCAAATCAATAATTACGTGGATAAATCTTGCAAACAGAATGTGGAGTGAACGAAGGGAAAAAAGAGTGGTTCTGTATGAGTCCATATGTAAATTTCAAAGGCAGGCACAGCCAATCCCAGGCTGGCGGAGCCCAGGACAGAGGTCAGGAGAGAAGCCTTGCAAGAGTGGCGACTGTGAATGGGCAGGAGAGATTTCCGGAGTGCTGGAAATGTTCTGTTTCTTCATCTGCCCTGGATACATAGGTGTGTGCGGTGCTGTGCACATATGATGTGTGCACTCTTCTGCGTGTATATTATGTACCCCAAAAAGGGAAACATGATGCAGATCCATATTTATTGATACAGAACACAGGAAGACATGCAGTCTCTGCCACAGAGAGGAAAGGTATACCTGTATGTACCTATATGTAAAGAGAGTCACTGCAGGAAATGGTTCTCACAAGTATTAACAACAGCTTACTTTTGAGTCAGATGTTGAGTGTGTGGTGTTTTGACTTTTTTACTACTTTTCTGCATTTGTTTGCATTTTTACACAGCACATGTATCATCTTATACTCAGAAAAATGGTTTGTATTTAAAAACAAAAACAAAAAAAAACCTCCTCCTTGTTTACAAAGAAAACTAAAAACTGCTTTTTATTTCTTCTAGAAGCAAACCAGTAAATACCAAAGCCCACTGACCAGAGATGGGACATACATGCCGTGCGCCTCTAACAGACTTCACAATTGCCCCCACTTTGTAAGCATTTCCAAGGCTGATTCTGAACAGGACAGCCACCATTTTCAATGTCAACGGACAATACACACCTGGGGTAAAGCCTGAGGGTAGACAAAGGGGAGAGGTCAGAGTCCCCGAGAGTTCAGGATAAATGCTGTAGAAATTGTAGGTGATCTGCTCTTCCTCTCTTTGAAGCAGAGAGCAGATAGTTCAGTTTATTAAAGGAAAGTTACCTCCGTTTATCTTTCTTCTGCCTCTAGTCCATATACCCTCCATGGTCTACCTTCTTGCTGGGGTTGAGGGGATTCCACCAGTATTTTGTTTTGTGGGTTTTTGTTTTTTTTTCCTCTGTCCTGCCCTATCTAACTTAGGAAAGTTTTCTATTTCTCCCTCAACTCTCTTACCCACCCAGAGCCTCCTCCACATGCTCACATACTTGAAATTCTTTTAATGGGGGATAAATTACTTTCTTTTACAATCAAAGCTGAAGCTTAACACATGGCCTTAATATTCACACTAAGGTGTAAATGTCTAATATAGTTTCTGAAAAGTAAAATTTGGTTGGGAGATGGGGATAGAGAGAGAAAGACTTCAAGTTTGCATTGAGCCGGCCAGGTTGCTGATGGTACCTTCATTTCCTTCACCTTCCCTCCACCCAGCCCCCTCCTAGGCCTGCCCAGAAGATTCCAAGCCACCCAGAAGCAGAAGGCAGCTGCCATCACCCTGACCAGATCTATATCCATTCCAGACTCAGGATTACAATAATTTGGGAGAGGGTCGACCAAGTCAGAGCCCCAGATGGCAGAAGAGCTGCTTCAGCTTAAGACTCTTAACTCTTTTTCCTCGGGGCAGGAAAGGTTCGAGACAATGAAGGATGAGGCTTTCCAGGCCTGGGACACAACCTTGATCCAAAGCCTACTCATGGCTTTAATTTTTGTAAATCAAAGCCTCAAGTTTTTCTTCACTCTCTTAGCCGAAGACATGTTTCCCAGGATTCAGGAAAAAAATAAATAAAAAGTACCAAATTGGAGATTGTGTGACATCCTGTGCCACTTAAACCCTTTGCAGGCAGGCAGAAATTACTGCTGTACTAAATTCCATTTCCTAAGCCTCCTCCCACCACCCACCCCAACCATTGTCTTCACAAGATCATCCCATACTTGGAAAACATTTGTCTAATTATCATCACACACGATGGGCCTATTGCCAGCTGCTTTTTATTTTAACTTCGGATTCTTTCCAGGGTGTTTGTTTTTTTTTTCCTTGGGGTAGGGAGAGGGAGACAGGAGTGTGTGTCTGTTTTTGCTATTACACAGAACTGATCAGATTTCCTTTTATAATCACAATTAAACTTCCAGATCCGATCATGTGAATACTTCACATGTTTAGAGGGTTTGAATGCTCATTGATTTGGTCATTCTCACAAAACTTTCCCAGTGTGGAGGTGAGAAATTGACCCATGGGGCTGAGCAAATCATTCTAGGGAGTGTTCTCCCCATCAACTGAGACAGGGTGCCATGAGGTTAAAGCCCCAAATACAAGAAGGTAAGCTCCCGCCAAGGCAGGGTCATTGTCTATCATGGTCACCCCAGTAGCCCCACCACCTGCTTGCTTGGCATAATGATGGGTGGGCAGCAAATACTTGTTGTATAATGTATTCCCCTGTGCCAGGCCCCCTGCTGCGGTGCAGCTGGGGGTGGAGGAGAGCACACCTCACTGAATCTCTATATGAAGCAGGACAGTCAAGCATTGTTGTTGTTCAATTGCTCAGTCGTGTCCGACTCTTTGCGACCCCATGGACTGCAGCACACCAGGCCTCCCTGTCCATCACCAACTCTTGGAGCTTGCTCAAACTCATGTCCATTGAGTCAGTGATGCCATCCAACCATCTTATCCTCTGTCTTTCCTCTCTCCTCCTGCCTTCTATCTTTCCAAGCATCAGGGTCTTTTCCAGTGAGTTGGCTCTTTGCATCAGGTAGCCAAAGTACTGAGGCTTCAACTTCAACATCAGTCCCACCAACGAATACTCAGGACTGATTTCCTTTAGGATTGGCTGGTTTGATATCCTTGCAGTCCAAGGGACTCTCAAGAGTCTTCTCCAACACCACAGTTCGAAAGTATAAATTCTTCAGCGCTCAAGCTTCTTTATGGTCCAACTCTCATATCCATACATGACCACTGGAAAAACCATAGCTTTGACTCAGTTCAGTTCAGTCACTCAGTTGTGTCCAACTCTTTGCAACCCCATGGACTTCTGCACGCCAGGTCTCCCTGTCCATCACCAACTCACGGAGATTACTCAAACTCATGTCCACTGAGTCGGTGATGCCATCCAACCATCTCATCCTCTGTCATGCCCTCCTTCTCCATTTTCAATCTTTCCCAGCATCAGGGTCTTTTCAAATGAGTCAGCTCTTCTCATCAGGTGGCCAAAGTACTGGAGTTTCAGCTTCAACATCAGTCCTGCCAATGAACATTCAGGACTGATTTCCTTTAGGATGGACTGGTTGGATCTCCTTGCAGTCCAAGGGACTCTCAAGTGTCTTCTCCAACACCACAGTTCAAAAGCATCAATTCTTCAGTGCTCAGCTTTCTTTATAGTCCAGCTCTCACATCCATACATGACTACTGGAAAAACCATAGCCTTGACTAGACAGACTTTTGTTGACAAAGTAATGTCTCTGCTTGTTAATATGCTGTCTAGGTTGGTCATAACTTTCCTTCCAAGGAGTAAGAGTCTTTTAATTTCATGGCTGCAGTAATCATCTGCAGTGATTTTGGAGCCCCCAAAAATAAAGTCTGCCACTGTTTCCCCATCTATTTGCCATAAAGGAGTGGGACCAGATGCCATGATCTTAGTTGTCTGAATGTTGAGTTTTAAGCCAGCTTTTTCACTCTCCTCTTTCACTTTCATCAAGAGGCTCTTTAGTTCCTCTTCACTTTGTGCCATAGGGGTGGTGTCATCTGCATATCTGAGGTTATTGATATTTCTCCCAGCAATCTTGATTCCAGTTTGTGCTTCATCCAGTCCAGCATTTCACATGATGTACTCTGAATATAAGTTAAATAAGCAGGGTGACAATATATAGCCTTGACATACTCCTTTCCCAATTTGGAACCAGTCTATTGTTCCATATCCAGTTCTAACTGTTGCTTCTTGACCTGCATACAGATTTCTCAGGAGGCAGGTCAGGTGGTCTGGTATTCCCATCTCTTTCAGAATTTTCCACCATTTGTTGCGATCCACACAGTCAAGGCTTTGGCATAGACAATAAAGCAGAAGTAGATGTTTTTCTGGAACTCTCTTGCTTTTTCAATGATCCAACGGATGTTGCCAATCTGACCTCTGGTTCCTCTGCCTTTTCTGAATCTAGCTTGAACATCTGGAAGTTCACGGTTCACATACTGTTGAAGCCTGACTTGGAGAAATTTGAGCATTACTTTGCTAGCGTGTGAGATGAGTGCAATTGTGCAGTAGTCTGAGCATTCTTTGGCATTGCCTTTCTTAGGGATTGGAATGAAGACTGACCTTTTCCAGCCCTGTGGCTACTGCTGAGTTTTCCAAATTTGTCAGCAAAGTAATGTCTCTGCTTTTCAATATGCTGTCTAGGTTGGTCATAGCTTTACTTCCAAGGAACAAGTGTCTTTTAATTTCATGGCTGCAGTCACCCTCTGCAGTGATTTTGGAGCCCAAGAAAATAAAGTCTCTCACTGTTTTCCTTGTTTCCCCATCTATTTGTCATGAAGTGATGGGACCAGATGCCATAATCTTCGTCTTTTGAATGTTGAGTTTTAAGCCAGCTTTTTCACTCTCCTCTTTCACCTTCATCAAGAGGCTCTTTAGTTCTTCTTCTCCTCTTTCTGCCATAAGGGTGGTGTCACCTGCATATCTGAGGCTATTGATATTTCTCCCAGCAATCTTGATTCCCATTTGTGTTTCATCCAGCCTGGGATTTTGTTTGATGTACTCTGCATATAAGTTAAATAAGCAGGGTGACAATATATAGTCTTGACGTACAGTCAAGCATTAAGAGTGGTCAGACTCATGACAACTCTGCAAGGAGCTTAAGGACAGCAATCTGGCTGCAGGAGAAGGTGTTGGAGCTTTGGGATAAATGGGAATGGCCAACAGTTTTACCTCTATTGTATTTTATTTCAGGGTTCCTGGTGGAGTCTATGGGGATGGGAGGAGTGGAGCTCTGACTTCTTTCCCCTCTCCCCAGCACCCCACTGGCTGGAGGTGTGAAGACTAGAGGTGTAAAGCTGTGCTAACAGAAATCTGGAGTCCAGTGACCAAAAAGACACAGGGGACTTCGGAGAGAATGTCCTTCTGCTCCCTGTAGCTGGCTTTCCTATCCCTACACTGCAGACAGCATAAGGAGGACCATCTGTGAAACTGAATCTGGCTAGTCATCTTAACCCAGATCTTCAGTAATGACACTTACACATTCTTAAGTGGGAGCATCTTATTCTAGAAGGCTTAATTCACCCACTGGTCATACCTCAGTGAGATTCATTTCAATAAGATAATCTAACAGCTAATATTAACTCATATTTAAGAAAGAGAAAGGTATTTTAATGTTTACTGGAATTTTCTTTCTTCTTTTTGGAGGGATGAGATGGGAGAGAAAAGAGGAATAGTAAGAGAAGTATTATTTTTATTTAGTTATTTTTTTACTGTATTGAGTCTTCTTTGCTGTGAGGACTTTCTCTAGCTGCAGTGATTAGGAGCTACTCCTTTTATGCAGTTCAGAGGTTACTCACTGAGGTGGCTTCTCTTATTGTGGAGCATGGGATATAGGGTATGTGGATTTCAGTAGCTGGGGCAGGTGGGCTCAGTAGTTGCAGCTCCTGGGCTCCAGAGCACAGGCTCTGTAGTTACAGCTCATTGGCTCAGTTGCTCCCGGCACGTGGGATCTTCCTGGACCAGGGATCAAACCAGTGTTCCCTGCATGTCAAGGAGGACTCTTAACCCCTGTACCACCAAGGAAGCCCATGAGAGAAGTATTATTCACTGAAAAAATTAGTGCTTGCTTTACATGTACTTTGTTGGCAGAGACATTACTTTGCCTGTCTAGTCAAGGCTATGGTTTTTCCAGTAGTCATGTATGGATGTGAGAGTTGGACTATAAAGAAAGCTGAGCGCCAAAGAATTGATGCTTTTGAACTGTGGTGTTGGAGAAGGCTCTTCAGAGTCCCTTGAACTGCAAGGAGATCCAACAAGTCCATCCTAAAGGAAATCAGTCCTGAATGTTCATTGGCAGGACTGATGTTGAAGCTGAAACTCCAATACTTTGGCCACCTGATGTGAAGAGCTGACTCACTGGAAAACACCCTGATGCTGGGAAAGACTGAAGGCGGGAGGAGAAGGGGAGGATAGAGGATGAGATGGTTGGATGGCATCACTGACTCAATGGACATGGGTTTGAGTAAACTCCGTGAGCTGGTGATGGACAGGGAGGCCTGGTGTGCTGCAGTCCATGGGGGTCTCAAAGTGTCGGACACGACTGAGCGACTGGACTTCCATGTACTGGTTAAAATCTAGGAGAAGAAATAGGACAGACACCCAAATGATTACTCCACATACCTATAGAAGTGGTTGTCAAAACAAATCATTCTGAGGGTCAGGGGAAGAAATGCTATCCAATGGTGGGAAGTGAGTAGTTTTTGATCAAGACCTTCAGGAATTTTGACCAGTGGAGATGGAATGAGGGTCTGCCAGGTATCAGAAGGTTCAAGGAAAGGTCTGGGTGGGAGCAGAAGAGTCTGAGGGATCGGGTGCTGGAGAAGAAGGCGAGACAATTGCTGACAGCAGAGGGCTGGCAGGAGGGCAGGGAGGGGCGCTGAGGTCATCCCAAGTAGATTGGGAGGCAGCCGAGCTGAGACGTGATCTGCAACGGGTCTGATGGGTTCTTGATCCAGCCGCAGTCTGCAGCCTGGTGACTTAGCGGCAGTGGAAAGCCGTGGAGGTTCTTGGTCAGATGAGGGTCATCAAAGTTGCCTTCAGACAATCTCTGTGGTGGTGAGAGCAAGGTGGGTTGAAAGAAAGAGAACAGAAGAATAGGAGGCTGACTGGCAGGCTGTTCCAATGATCCAAAGAGGACCTGGAGTAGTGGCAGAGGAAAGGGAACGGAAAGTCCAAAGTCATGCTGCAGAAGGGGAAAAGCATGGACTCAGAGAACCGTGAGGAGAGATAACTGGACTTCTCTGTGAAGGAAAAGTCACAAGCAAATCCCTTCCAACTCTGCTGAGTCTGACAGGCTAGCAGAACTCTAGGGGAAGTGTGGGAAAGGGGCGTGACAAGCAACAGGCTCTCAGGTGGGAAGGGCTGTCTTAGACACTGAATGGTCAGCACGTGTGCGGGGCGGGCAGAAGGCGGGCAAGGAGAGAAGTGGACAGGCCTTGAGCGAAAGTATGCAATCTTCTCCAGAGCGGTTCTCAAGGATCTAACAGTGGTGGTCGCCTCTAGGAAGGGGCATGGGGAGCCTGAGAGAGATGAGAGGTTTTCTCTGCTACACCCTTTTTGTATCTGTGAATTATGCACTTCTTGTGTGTACTACCTCTTATAACTAAATTTGAAAATGTTGGGGTTGTAGTAAGAAACCCCACTTTTCACCCATGTGAAGCTCATCAACCTGCTATACCAGTTAAGGAATCTTAAATTCCCTCCAGCCCCTCTTCCCTCCCCAGCTAGCTGAAGGGTTTTTTTTTTTTTTTTTTCCTGTGTTCCAGCTTCCACTTCATCCTTCACAACTTGGCTGTGAAGCCACACAGCAAAGTTCTCAGCTTCCTCTGAGAGGCCTAGGGGTCAAGGATGGTTTAGCCAGGCCACCTGCTACTGAGCATCTCTGCCAAAATCTGGTTGGAGGATGAGAGTGTGTGAGAAGTAGGGGAAGTGGCTGGCTAGGAAAAGACGCTGTGGAAACTAGTCCTTCTCACCGCTCCACTTGGAGCGACCAAAGAAGCAGGGTCAGGATGTCCCTCTTCACCATTTCTGCTCCCTTTGACCAAGCAGGCGGAGCGATGGTGCAGTTCGGTCGGGAACGAAGAGTAGATCTGTGCGGCCAGCTCCCCAGGGCCCCCCAGGTCTTCCTCGGGCTTAGAACAAAGACCTCCAGTCGCCGGAGGATGGAGCGGCTAGCCTGCTCGCTACCCACGGGAGTTTGCCCTCGGAAAGTCTCCAATCTTTCAGACCGAATCCACCACAATCCCCTTTCCCTAGATCATCCCACGATGGGGAGCGGGGGGTGGGCGGGGTGGAGCGGGTGGGGGGGGGCGCGGGGGTTGTTGGTGCAGAGCGCTCCCCCGCGGGGGGTGACGTGGGGGGGGGGGCGGTGTTGGTGCAGAGCGCTCCCCCGCCTCTGGCACCGAATAAACACGTGGCGGGTGACAGCCTGGGGAGAGCGCGGGAGTCGCGTAGCCCCGCCCCCTCTCCGGTCCCCCAGCTCCGCGCGGGCGGCTCGTTCCTGGGAGCCCGGCGATTGCACCGGAATTTGGCGCAGCAAGACTAGCTCGGGCGCGCGCCTCGGGGAGCTAGGCTCGCGGGCGGCAGAGGCCTGGGGCCTGGGGCCCCCGGTGCGCGCTTTGCTGTCTCTCCGAGCACGCCCTCGCCGTCCCCGCGCGCCGTTCGCGCCAGTGAAGCCTCCACCCCGAGGGTTCGCAAGCAGCTTCCGCTCAGTGGGTACGAGCCCGGACTGCCCTACATTCATATTTTTCCCTCCCTTATAGTCTGTTAAATTGACTAATAAACTCAACACAGCGTTCTCTGTGCGGCTTCAAAAAACTCGGTAATTTCGTTAGAAAACGTTGAAATTCAACCCCAAAGTATTCAGCCCAAATGTTTAGTTAAAGTAACCCCGTGGGTTAATAAACTAAACAAAGGCAACCCATGCAAAACTGGAGCAATGAAAACCAGGCTAAATAAACGAAGGGAAGTTTATAAGAACCCTTTCGGAGGAAAAAAAGAGAAAAGGCATCGGGCACGGAGGTTTAATGTGAAGCATGTGAGCCGGGCTCAGCTTACAGGTACGCGGGCCGACGGCGAAGCGCGCTGTCAAGTCGCCTGGCCCATTGCGGGTTGGTTTGCACCCCCGGGAAACCCTACCCGGGCGGGCAGCCTGCACGGCCTGGCGGCGCGGGCGCGAGTGGCTGCGAGCTCCCCGCTCCGCCGCCGGGCGCCCCAGTCGGCGCAGAGCCGTGCGCCCAGGGCGCGGCGAGCCACCCTGCGGCGGCGCTCTCCCTTCCCCGGAAGGGAGTATTAGCTTGGTTTAAAACAGTGAGGAGCACTCTGCAGTTTGGAGATGCAGAGATAGTGGGTCCCGCGCCCCCAGAAGTTCTGCTTTCCACCCTCTCGCCTCCCCCATCCTCCCGCAACTAGCCCCCCGCTGGCAGCGGAGTAACAAAGACATTGCCGCGCCATTGACCCCGAAGAAGCTCTGATGAAAAGAAGGGCAGGCTGCAGGGATGGAAATTTCTACAATTATTTTCTTTTGCCTTTACGTTCCCGAAAAGAAGCCGAGGAGGTAGAAGGAAGAGAGATCTGGTAAAGGCAAGGCGCAGAAATCAGGAGCCAATGTGTTTCTCCTTTGGGAGAAAAGCTGTAAAACCTGGGCCTCTGTCAACCTCGCCTTCAAAGAAGATCTATCCATGAAAAGAATAAGGCGGGGGAAGGAGGAATTTTTCACTATAATTTCCTTCTCCCAGGCTCCTTTCAGATTTCTAGGAGAGGCAGCCCCTTAACTTCGGAGCCAATGCTGGGCGCTCCGCTAAGACCCCAGAGGAGATACAGGTTCGATGCTAAAAGAACCTTCAGGGCGCGAGACAATGGTGCGGACCTCACACAGGGGCGCCGCGTCTATCCCCAAGCGTAGCTCGGCTCCCGCCGCTTCTTTATTCCGCGCGGTGCATCCACCAACTCTCCCACCTCCGCGGATCCAATGCGCCGAGCAGGGAGAGTGGGCTGCGCAGGGGAGGGTTTGAAAGGAGGTGTGGGTTTTAATTTTTAAAGAGCATATTGGGCTGAGGAGGGTTATTTTTTCCTTTGCAAGAGACAAAAAAAAAAAAAAAAGAAGAAGAAGAAGAAGAAAAAGAAGAAGGGGGGAAAAAGTCGGGAGAAATACAACACATTTATCTATCAACCGCTAGACAAGACAAAGAGGTTTTAACAACAGTTTGAAAAGAGCGGCCTGTGAATGGTTACTATTCAATTTGTATTTTATTCCCCGCTGGTCATGGAATTGAGATCAGAAGAAAAAGTGAAAACACATGGCTGAGGTCAGGGGATCAGAGAACCACCACATACAGCAAAGGGAAGGGAAAGCAATGGGAACTCGTGTGAAGAAATGGATTATATAAACAGAGCTTACCATCGCCTGCGCCCCATTACCCTATAATTTACCCTGCATGGGAGCATAGAAATATATTAAAGTAGTGATAGGCTTTACCATTTCTTTACAACACAGCCTCGTGCCAATCAAGCCTACTATATACTTTGAGACATGTTTAGAATTCTTGAACTAATGTGTTTATTTTAAATATCACAGGGAAATTATTACATCACCAGAAAATAATGCCAGAGCGGGGGTCTGCCGCCCTTTTGAAGTCCTGCTGCAACGAAACATGATTTTAATTACATAATCACTTTGAAACTATAATTATACAATAAACGATGAGGATTAAGCGGGAAGTATAGAGTACATTAAAAATTGCTTAGGTCTTGAGAAAACAAACTGAACATGCAGCGGGAAAAGAAAGAGATGAAACTCAAGGTCCTGGGAGGGGGTTGATAAGTTCTGCAATCGCCTCCCTCTGAGCTGCTGCGGGGACCCGGGGTCTGGGGTTCGATATGCCGGGTCCATGGGAGGGCAGGTGGACGGCCCGAGCCGGGTCGCCTAATAAAAACCGTAAATCTGAGACAGAGTCGAAGAGAAACTCGAAGGACTGCTCCAGTTCTTCTGCTAACCTTCCTGCACCAAAACAAACAGAACCGTCGCTTTGGAGTTTACGAAACGCATTTACATTGAAAATCGTCGTGAATCGCAATGCCATGGGGAGGCTGAGCGTTGCCAAAGATTGGTTTGTTTGCCCTTCCCTTCCAGAACGAAAGGCTTCCAACACCAACGGCGGCGTCGCTGCCCTGAAGCCCGAAACAAGTTTATAAACAACAGTGCGTCTAAGGCGAGGGCAAACGAGCGCTCCCGCGAACATCCCCGGGCAAGTTTGGTTCCCCCGGCGCACACACGGGCTCACAACCACTTCCTCGCCCCGACCCCCTTTCTTAAAATCTGTCCCGCCATAAAGTTTTCTTTTGCATTTGTCATTCTGGTGAAGCCGAGGGAAGGCGCTTGGTTCTTTCTTTAAAGATGTAAACTTGGATGCATCCAGAGCCCACACGCGCGCATCTCTCTCTCCTCGGTTGTCCCGCTTCCCCAGAGCTTCTCCAAGGCCTGGGGCGCGCCGACCCTCCAATGCTTCAAATTCTGTTGCAGGTGTGGGCGGGGGGTGGGGGTGGGTTGTCGTGCTCCGGAGAGTTCTGGGCCTGGGCAAGGAGTCTGAATTCATTTGGAAGGACCCTAGTGACTGAGATCCCCAAAGGAAGAGGCTGCTGGTTATTTTTTCCAGAGGCAGCCACCTTACCGCCAGTGCTTTGCCAGGCCAGCAGCACCCTGGGGAGGGAACAGGAGTACAACTCCTGATTTGTGTCTAGCAGCCACCCAGGCTGATTTTTAGGATACTGCCTCCACCAACATTCAGGCCACTGGCAGCCTCTGCTGTCCTCTAATATTTCACAGCAGGTGTCCTGGGTGAGCCTGTTTGCCTGGCCCAGCCAAGTTTTATATGTAAAGTTTAAATGCTCCCAGTCGCAGCAAAAGTGGTACCCGGTCGCAGGAGGGCACTTCCACTTTTGGTGAAGCAGAAAATTATAATAGCAGAAGCAGTGATGTTTAAGTTCGCTAGCAACCCGGAAGGTGTTTCCGCAGGAGCTCAGATGTGAAGTATTGGACAAAAGAGGGAGAAAGCCACAATACGAGTCCGTCTTTGCCCTAGCCTGGGCCTGCTGGTGGTTCAAACGCTGCCCAGGCAGTCTGTCTTCAGCTCCCAACCATTAACATTAAGACACATCAGCGTTGCATTAAGCTGCAGCGGACCATCAACGTCCAAGAACAAATACAAAAGGGAAATAGTCGATCCGAAGAGTCCTACTGTGAATGTGTTTATTTCTTGCTTTGCTAAGCCCAGGATATGATTTACTCACTGCCCTATTGCAAACAAAAGCTCGGCCCTAGCCTGACAACGCTGAACCTTCCCAAACGCCTTTCCAAACGCCCAGGGAAAT
Source organism: Cervus elaphus (assembly GCF_910594005.1). NCBI lineage: Eukaryota > Metazoa > Chordata > Mammalia > Artiodactyla > Cervidae > Cervus > Cervus elaphus. The sequence goes on along the minus strand of NC_057839.1, from coordinate 11,712,295 downwards.
TACAACTGGGTACAAATTAAGGGGCCATTTTATACTGAGCCTGAAGCCCCCAATCGCACCATTCTGTCCCGGTGAGCACGTGCAAGTGAGGAGGCCAAGATTTTAAAAAAGAAGAAAAGAAAGGCCAAAAAAAAAAAGACGGGATGGGGTAGAATGGATACATGTGTATATGTATGGCTCAGTCCCTTCACTATTCACCTGAAACTATCACAACATTGTTTGTTAATCAGCTACACTCCAATCAAAATTTTAAAAATTTAAAAAGAAAGCAAAGGAAAAAGAAAGAAATTCGATTTCCCAGGAGTAATAGTAATACTAATAAATAATATTTATCTGCCTCCCACCTAATACAAGCAATTTACCTACGTTATTTTATTTAATATAGCAACCCTGCAAAGTGAATATTATAATCTCTATTAACAATGTCAAATACTTATATAGTGTTTATCACGTGCTTCACACTGTGGTATTTTTACATTCATTGATTCCTCACAACACCCGACATGGGCGGGCATATTATCGTGCCCACTTTACAGATGAGGAATTGAGGCAGTGATCATGGAATCTGTTCTGGGTCACATGGCCATAAATGGCAAGGCAGGAATCGGAACCCAGACTTTTAAATCTTGGCCTTGACACTGTGCCACCTAAAAAGGAGTGACGGGCTGGGAGAAACTGAGGCTTCTCTGAGGTGCCGAGGTTAAAACGCAGGTGGTCGTGAGCCGGAACTGTAGTGCGTCGACCCAGAAGCCACGCACGGAGAGCCGCGACTCGCCCTCGCAGTCCCCGCGCGGCCGCGGCAAAGAACCGGGAGCCTGGACCTCCTGCTCCTTTTGCAGCCGGCGTCAGGCATGGTGTGTCCCGCCAAGCAGAGCCGCTTCCTCCGCCGCCGGGTCCTCTGCGGCCTGGGCAGCGGTTTGTTTTCTCAGACACATCGGAGAAACCTCCAGGAGGGGCCCTCTGTCTGGATCCCTGGCGCGACCGTCCGGAGCGCCAGACCCCTCGGGGCTCGGGGATCTGGCCTGCCAGATTGAGAGGCGGGGAGAGGGCCCGGCTGGCAACTGACCCGCGCGCGCGCCCTGCCCAGAGCGCTGGCTTTCTGCTGCCTTTGGAGAGCGGTCCGGCCCGCGACGCGCACGCCAGCGAGGCGCACGACTTCCCACGAGGGGCAGCGCCCGGCGCAACTGAATCTTTTGCTATACGCTTCCCCCGCGCCGCGAGCTGGAGCTTGTCAGGGAGCAGCTGAGAGGTGAACTTGGGTGGGGAAGGGCCCTAGAAATGCCCTGAAAGGGAGCGGTTTTCGGGATTGTGTCTGCGTGTTGGTAAAACCAGCTGGGAGACTACCGCTGCATTCCAGGGCGGAATTCCCCATCTCTGTAAGGTGGTATCAGCATTGACCTACAATCTGCACCGCTAAGATAACGTCCGAAACCAGTGATTACTGGGGCCGCTGGCAGGCCTGGCCAGTCTCGAAGCTCTTCGCGCATGGACTTTGCCTTATTTCTCTTGCAGCTAATGATTTTCAAGGCAGAAGTTATCATCCCACTTACAGAAGACACTGTCCTAACTGCTTAGCACAAAACCCAGCCCTTCCTTTTACATAAGGAAGGCACCAAAAGATTAATAGACATAATAGACACAGCCGGGAGGTACTTGGAATGGATCTGGGGACAGGCACCTACCATCTGGAAGCTTTTCACTTCCACTGACCTCAGAGCTGGAGTAAACCGTCCAATGTGTCTGAAAACTCAGCCAGCCCTGGGCAGAACTGAGGTTGGGGAAAGGGAAGAAGATTCTCCCCAGAACATCCAAAAGGAAGGTCCTTAAAGAGCCCGTGAGGTTCCAGTAGGGAAGGGAGCTTTGAGTCATCAACATTATCTAACTTGTATGAGAAGTTAATCAATCAGTTAACTGATCACTTGCCCAAGTGCTATGCTGAGCCCTCCACAGCCATGCTTTCCATCTTGGCTGCACAGTTAACACTGCTTGAGGGAATTAAAAATTCCAGATGCCTAGAGCAACTAAATCACAACTTCTAGGGTTATTAGCCAGCCATCAGTGTGTCTGTGTGTTTGTGTAGGTGGGTGTGTTTAAGCACCCAAGGTAGTCCCAATGTGCAGTCATGTATGAGGAATCACTGCTTTAGGGAAATTGTCTCATTTAATTCTCATAATAACCCCCACAAGGTAGATCTCATTGTTGTGTCCATTTCATAGGTGAGAGAGCTGAAGGCTTAAAGTGGATTCATACAGCCCAGTGTCAGACATAGGTTTCTCTGGTGCTAGAGAACAGGTATCCTCTCTGGGCCAAGCCTCTTCTAGTTTTAACAACTCCCTGTACCTCCAAATTTTACCCCACCAGGGAGATACCCCAAGGTGACAGCAGCAAGAGGCAGGAAGGCCGTGGGCATTTTGAAGCTCTAAGCAGAGAACCTCAGACCACTTACATTCAGAGTCTTCAGTAGAGGGAAGCAGGACGGGAAGAAGGAGATAAGAGCTTTGGTTCTCTTTGGAAAAGGTAGGTCACAAATGACCCCGGGCCCCCAACAGGGCACTCTGTTTGGAAAGGTGATGTGTGAAGGGTCCAGCCGGGCCACCTGGGTATGGCATGAATCTCTAGGGGAGTCTGGAATGAAGTGCACATTGAACTAGGAAACCCGATACCTGGCCAGCAATGTTTTACCTTGGGCAAGTCTCTTAAGTGATAGGGCTCATGTTCCTCCACTGTGAAATGAAGCGGTTGGATGGAATTCTCTCTAAAGTTGTTTCCTGAGCACACACCTGATAGTTTTTTAAGGCCCTGTGTGAGTAAACTCACTTCTGGATTAAATTAGACTATAATGATAATGTTTTAGCAACTTCATTTATCTCTTGCTTGCTTCTCACACCTTCTCTAAAAGTAGGAATTGCCTTCATTTTGATCATTAGAGAAACTGAGTGAGGCTCAGGATTATTCTGACTCCTCTAATGGCCTCTAATACTACTCCTAGAAATACATCTCCTGTCAGCCCCTCTGTTCTTGTTTTGCTGATCATTCTATGGTCAGAGAACTCAGGCACTGGGAGAAGTGGGAAGCACTTGACTGGCTGGGAAACTGAGCTTAAGGCCTTAAAACACCCTAAACCAACCCCAGAATTCCAACAGGGTTAGAGGACAACTATGTGAAGAAAGGAGAGGAGAACTAGTCCTCTGAATCAGTCTTATCTTTCAGCCTTAGGTTTTTTATGTCTAATCCAAGGGTCAATTTTGATTCCCAGTGGGGCCATGGATTCATCAGTTAATGCCTATTAGAGAGATCTGAAAAATCTAGAGCCAGAGTTGTGATTTATTTTCCTGGGGGAGAGCCTAGCGTAGGAACGCAAAGGAGTTTCTGTCCAAAGCATCCCAGCTGTTTACCTTTATGTATGTGTGCCTCAGTCTCCTAATTTCTGAGTGCTCATTTGAATTCCTGGTGGAGATTTAAAAATACTGATGTCCAGGTCCCATTCAAATCAACCGAATCAGTGACTCAGGTAGTGAAGCTCATACAAAGGATAAACTTTTTTTAAAGGTGCCATGATTCTAGTGGGCACCCAGAGCTGAAAGCAATTGCTATGGATGCATGTAGAGACCTCCATGAAGAGGTCATGATGAACCTGGACCTTTAAACATAGTAAATAAGTCTGGCTGGCAATCTAGATGTAAGGCTGAAGCCACGTGGGTGCATGTGATGGTCCAGCAGAAGAATGCAGAGCCGGACACTGAAGGATGGAACCGTGGGAAAGCACAAGCCCAAGAAGAGAAGTGGCAGAAGAAGAGACCATTAAATACTGACCTGGAGGAACCTGAGATGCCGGAGAAGACTCTGAAGGCCTGACATCCCTACAGCTGAGGGAGAAGAGAATGTCTTTGTAGACAGAGAGGTCAACAGCACCATCACTGTCATTGGGATGATTTAAGATCAGGCTAAAAAGCCGTCCTTGGACTTGAGGTCTGAGAAGTTCAGAGTGGCGTTAGCAAGAAGAGAAACCTGGTGAGGTCAGGGCCTTGAGAAGAATATTGAGGTAAACCCAGAGAGGCAAGAGAACTCCTTCCCCCAAGCCCTGGCTGAAGCCACAGATCTGTCCAATCAGATCTCCGGCCATAAGCCTGTACGCACCTCTCCCCAGGACACTGAAAATGCAAAGGGAATCTGCCCGCATGGAAACGGGCTCTCTATCCTGGATGCAAACATGTGCTCCAGGACTGAGGGCACGCTATGCCAGAGAGAAACCAAACCATCGCTCAGAGCAGAACGTGAGACTTGTTTCAGGCGGCTCACGTCTCCTCAGAAACAGCATCTAACTCAGAGCAAAACAGTCCACTGCACCCAAGTGGCAAGCCGAGCCAAACCAGCCATGACTCCAGGCCACAAGAATCGGGGCGGGCGCTGCCAAGCCGTGGAGGCCTGACTCTGCCGCCTGACAGGAAGCCGGCGGAGCGAGACCGCCTCTGCTCCTCCCTCAGAATGGTTGACCACTATAAAGCAATTCGGAGAGCCTACAAAGAGAGAAAACCCACAAAAACACCAAAAAAGAAACAGAAGAAGCCCTCTGTGAACAGCCAGATGCTGTCAAGTACGACTGAGCGCCTGGAGCCCGGAGTCCTACCTCCTCCGCCGCGGGGAAGGCGGCACCGGTGGCCCGAGGCGTGCCCTCCTCCGCGCCCTCAGGTCGGCCGGCCTCCTCTCCTCCAGGTGCTGCCCGCCGGCTCCTCTCCCGGCCCTCCCGTCCAGGCCCATGGGCGCTGCGAGCTGGCTAGGACCCAGCAGGCGGCCAGGCGGAGCCTGCAGCCGTGGGGTTGTGGGAAGACCCTGGGCTGTCTCCCCCTCAGGGGGCCACCACTGAAAAGATAGGGCTGGATCACCATAGCTGTTCCCCGTGGACTGGGGTGACTGGAGGGGGCCGCAGGCGATGTTCACTTTCTTGATGTGGGTGCACGTTACCCGTTAGGGTTATGAAAGTTCGTTGAACTTTATGACTGTGCACTTTTCTCTTTATATACTGTACTTCAAGAAAGTGTTGCTCTGTGTGTGTGTGTGTGTGCGCGCGCGCGCGCGCGCGCAATGATGACGACGGGCATGCCCAGTGGCCCAGTGTCGCCAGGCCCCAAAATACCACCCTGCTATTTCTCTCTCTCTCCAGGCAATGGCCTGCAATTTTCCTCTTGCCCTGCAGCCACCACCGTGCAATTTGCACCTCACTAATTTCCTGGCTAAGCCTTAATGCCGTCTGGTCACTGCTCCACCCTCCCTGAAAGGAGAGCTCTGATGTCGGCCCTGCCTGGCAGTTTGGGGCTTAGGGGCTGCATCTGATTGGCCACCTGTGACCCAGACGGTCCTATTTAGAAATGCAGCTTTAAGGAATCCTACGACGGGGTAGATGCTCTGGTAAAACAAAATTACTACTGCAGCTTCCTCAGAACCCGTGGTGTGGATGGAGCAGAGGCGGTTTTTGGAGTTGTTCTGAGCAAGCAGAATATTACGTTTCGCTTAGGTTTGAGGGGGTGTCGCTTGGCAGGACCGAGTGATTGACACTCTTACTCTCCAATTTTCTGCTCGCTGAAGCGTTAAAGCAGCAAGCAGTGAAGTCAGAAGAAAGCCAACAGTCTGGCACAGAGCACTTAATTCCAATCTACAAATAAAAAGCTTTTTATTAAACCTTCTTTCCTCCTCATTTTGCTTCAGATCTCAAATTGTCTCTCCCAGGGGCTTGCCAAAGAGCAACTGTAGCAGATTGTGAAGTCCTTTTGCAGGTGGCAATTAAAACAGTTACGTTCTTCTTTTCCATAATGAAGGGTTAGGGAAACTATATATAAGTGGTGAGTAAACACCTAAGACTCTGTATTTATGCTTCCTGATTCTTAAGGCAGGGCGAGTTAGTGGAAAAATTCACTTGGGTTAGATGGCAGAAGAGCTCGGTTCTGGTACAGATTAGCTAGGTGACCTCAGATAACTTATTTAGGCTCTTTGAGCCTCAATTTTCTAATCTATAAAATGAGAGGTTTGGACTAGATAATAGTCAATGGTCTTTGTCATCCAGTGTTGTACTAATCCATGATACTTTTACAAAGCTAAATATATAATCATCCACCTTAATTAAATATGTTATGGTTTTTAAGAAAAAAAAATTCTGTCCCCTTGGAGATGAGTAATCATTCATTAAGCAAATATTAATTTACCAGATTCTCTGCTGGCAGACGGCAGACACAAAGATGAGTACAAGTAAGTTCTTACTCGCACAATTCTGTGACTGTCCAAAGAGTGCATGTGCACACCTCCCTTGAAAGATAATAACAGTGACGAATGTGTAAACTTCCTCCTGTCCAAGGGACAGTCCTGACCCAGGTTTATGGCCTGATTCCTGCATCATATTCTCTTCAAAAGTCACCTCTGTAAAGAAAGTTTTCAAAGTCTAAATGTCTTACTGGAATCTTTTGAATGAGTTAAGAAAATCTGCTCAGTGCAAAGCACGTGCACATTTGAGTCACTATTGATCTTAAATTGCTCAAGGTCTCTCTAGCCATTTTAAGGTTTATCTGTGTGTGCGTATAAGCAAATATACATATATACATTTAAAGGAGTATATCTACCTTTTGTGCTTATCTACCTTGTTTGTGCTTATTGAAAAAAAAAAAAAAAAACCCTCCCTACTTAAAAGTTACAAGTATATTTTCCTTTCATGTGCTTGTGCACCTATATATTTAGCAATGTCCACATTCCCCATGGATCTCTTGCCTCTCAGTCTATGGAGCTGGCAACTATGGTAAGGGTGCCCTGCCTAGATCTGTCCCCACTAATTCCTGATCCAGGAAGCTGCCCATTGGCGAGGCTCCCTCCTGGGACAGTTCCATAATTTGTGGGACCTGGTACAAAATGTAAATGCGGGACCCCTTGTTAAAAAATTATTTTAAACTGTTAAGATGGTGACAACAGAGTATTAAACCAAGTGAGGGGCCCTTCCAAGATCACACAACCACGAAGCCATCCCTCCATCTTCTCTGGCTGTCTGTGCTGCTGAGAAAGAGCATGCGTCAGGGCAAAAGACTCCCCTCACGTGCTCCTAGGTGTCTCTACCAAGGGCACTGCTAAATGTCACTTCCAGGAGCTCACAATCCCACCAATTCTACCTCTACAGGCTGACAAGGATGGAAAAGTAGGAGACGATGGCAGAGAGGGTGCACCAAAGATGGCTTGTGCTCATTGCATCAGCAAACATCTGCAAGGACTGTCAGAGATATTGTGACCCAGCCTCTCGCTTTTTTTTTGTTTTTTAATAATTAGAGGCTGCAGGGTGGGATGGGGTGGAATGAGGGGACATAGGAAGTCATATTTTGGGAATGTGCCCTTTCTCTCTGTCCTCCTTGCCTGGATTCTGTGTTCCTCATCAGGCACTTCTTTGCTTGGACCTCCTTTGGCTGCAGGTAGAAGGAGCCACCCGTGGACCAATTATTCACTTTGAATAAATGTTTGTAGTTCTGGACCACCTCAGGGCTCAGCCTGGAGATGTTGACAGCCTGTTGCTTTCCATGAGGAAACTGAGTCCCAGAGAGGCATCCTGGTTCTACCAAGGTTACAGAACTAGTTAAAGCCAAACCTGAGGCTAAACCCCCAGGCTTGAGTGTAAACCCAGGAGCTTCAGAACCATACCTAGATGAATAACTCCTCTGGGAATGCAGCCCATTTATAATGAAGGCCATGTTTTGAGACTGTTCTTAAATTGTGGGGATAGCTTCCATTTTTTTTTTTTTTTCTCTTGAGTTGAAGATGAGGACGGAGGACCCAGGATGTAAAGTTACAGTTTCCTAAGCACAGCTTCATCACGCCCAGACTCCTCTTCCTGCTGGGCTCCTGTCACCACAGTGGCAGCATCTTCCCGGCCCAATGTCCAGGACCCAAATGGCCTCCAAGCTCCACTCACCCACCTTCATCCAGTTTGAGGGGTTGAGATTTCTGATGAGAACAGGTTTTAGTCAGAGAATGGGGCGATTTCCCAGCTGCAGGAGACCTCAGTGATTCCAGAGAGCAGTCCTGAGAATAGATGACAAGGGGAAAGAAGGGAGGGAAGGACAACCCCTCGTTTGGACCCACGAGGCACATACTCCTGGGTCTCAGCACACCAGGAGGAGAAAGGACGGCAGGAGCAGCGCCGACTGTGTCACTCTGACGTCCAGCCCAGAGCAGGCAGGCGACTTGCTGGGGTCACAGACTAGAATCCATGGCTCCTGACACCCATCTCATCTCTTCCCACTTGGCATTCTGTCAATGGTCTCGCCATTCTTTTAAATTTTTTATCTTGGGGATTTTTATCCTTCCAGTGTTAAGCAAATGAGCCCCAGATGTCCCTGTCTCCAAGAGTGAGCTGCTGCCTGAGTATGGGGCTGGCTCCCCATAGGATGACCACTGCAGCCTGCAAGGACTTGGACTCACCCTGGAGCACGACCTCCATCCCCTGCTCTGAGCTGGAACTGTTCCCCTTTCTCACCTCTGCTATTCTTAACCCACCCCTTGCTCTCCTCTCATGGACCCAATCCTCCCAAGTTCCTCAGCCCTGTTTTCTGGCCGGTTTGAGGTTGGCTCCATCAGTGCTTCATGATTTTCCATGACATAACTTCCCCCTCCCCGACACCCCTGTGCCTCCAGCGTGACTTCTCCTTTAGCTGCAGCTCCACGTGAAGGCTGCCCGCCTCTGGAATGCACTCTCTCGCTCTCTGGGGTACCAGAAGTGTCAGCGTGCAGAGCAAGCCAGGCGGGGTGGGAGCGTGCGCCTGGAGCTGGCCTCAGCTGGGACAATGGGACTTTTATTTCTGGCCTGGCTCAGCTGGCAGTCTCTCTCCTGCTCTCTTTCTCAGTTGGGCTTTGGTTTAAAGTTACCCTTTCAGGATTAGGCTGGTGTTTTCTTTCCCATGCCACCGGGGAAGTTTCTGTTTCCGAAGTGGACCATACACAGACAGGTCAGTTAGTCACTGGCCTTCGCAGGGCCACAAGCGTCGGTGTTCAAAGGCTTCTGTAAATCACCCCGGCAAATGGGGGCCAACCAAACCCGCTTCTTGCCATGTGGAAAGGCACATTGCAGTGTAGCTAATCTTTAAATAGTTGTTTTCTATTGGGTATATGTTATTACAACTGAGCACCCCTCTGCCCACCTCTCACCTCCAAATTTTCACAGAAAATCCTGGAAGAACTGCTGGGGGGTGGGGGGCGGTGGGCAGTAGGAATGTCTGTTTACGCAGCCTTGGTTCTTTATTCTCATTTTTATTCCTTCTGTCACCACCAAGTCTGGCCATCAGGGACACCCAGCTCTCCTTTTCTCTGAAACTCAGTGACAAAACATGAAACAATACAAGTTTTTCTTATCCCCTTAACCCAGCTGAGATGGACCAACTTTTTTTTTTTTTTTTTTTAAAGAAATTTTAAAAACCCCAGGGGATGGGAGGCAGGAACACCGAATCTGTGCAAAGTCAGGGAAGCTCTTTAGGAAGCCCCAAGAGCCTTATCCTTATTGTCCTATGGGGCTGGCATAACCCTCCCCCAGCCATCCCTGTGGCTATGTGACTGACCCATTATTTCCTGCTCGGGGAAGCTGTGCCCCCATGAACACACACCCCCATCCCAGATTATGGGCCTTCAGCCTCCACACGGGGGGTCTTATAGAGACTTGCCCCCTTGCAAGCCTGCAGCCTGATGTTGATTTAACCACACAATAACCACACACATAGTTATACCCATCCCAGAAAGGAAAGCACATTAGGAGCAAGGGGTGGTCTCACTCAGCCTACCATTATCTTATCCCGGACTTTATCCTTTCTTCTTTCTTCTTCTTCATAGTACAAAAGTAATAACCTACTTATGAGAAGGGCACAGAGTAAATAAAACAAAACAAAATACATTCCTCTCATTTCTCTTCCTAATTCTTACTTCCTGGGAGTAAACAAAACTAACAGTTTGGAGTGTCTCCTCTGAGATCACAGGCACTTTCCATGACCCAAATTAAATACTCCAGGGCCAAGTGTTTCTTGTGGATGCTGTTTTCAACTCTTGTTTTGAAACCAACGTTATTGAGATAAATTTACGTACAATAAAATGCTTCCATTTTAAGTGTACATTTGAATGAGTTTTGATAAATACATACACCCTCATAACCATCCCCACGGTCATGATACAGAACATTTCCATCACCCAGAGAGTTCCTCTGTGCGCCTTTGCTGGCAATTTCCCACCTCAGCCCCAGGCAACCACTGCTCTGTCCTCTGTCATTACAGATTCGTTTTGCTTTTTCTGGAATTTCATATAAATTGAATCATGCAGCATGTACTCTTTTGTATCTTTTTTTCTCCTCGGTATAACATTTTTGAGATCCCTTCACGTCACTGTGCACAGTAGTTTGTTCTTTTCTGTTGCTGAGTAGGATTCTACCATATGGATGTACCATGACTTGCTCATCCACTCATCTGGACATTGAGTTGTTTTTCCAGTTTGGGGCTGTTATAAATAACTCTGAAAGCTGTTATGTTATTTTGAATCATGAAGAGAAGGAGGGAGAGAGGGCAAGTCCAAATTTATCTCAGGTCTATATATGTCAGAACTTAGTAACTGACATATTCCCAAGGCAAATATCTCCATGTGAGCAGAAAGCACAGGTAGGCCATTTTAGTCTTGATTGCAGTGATGATCACTGCTCACGTGAGATGCTAAAATGACATTTTCCATTTGCGGACTCCGTTTTAGAAGTGCTCTCTGGCAGCGACTTGACACTGTTTGGTAATTCTACCAATGTGGGCTCTTATTATGTCCTTCCTCAAATCCTGAAAGATGTAGGGACATTTACACACCAAGGTTAAAGTATCACTGTTTCACAGAACCTTAGTACAATTGAATCCCTTTTCTAAGAGAACTGGCTGCCCCAACATTTTGTGTTATGTTCTGCAGTTAGACTGTGGTTACCTGTACCATGCTTCTGTCTGTCATCGGCAACTCAAGCTTCTCATAATGAGTTTTTGTAAAGACAATTGCAAACACACCTCCTTTCTTGATTTTGTGTGTGTAACTCTTTAGTAAGAGCCCTAAGGACTCTCTTATAGAAAGGAACACTCACATAATCGCAGTTCTCACGGGCCCCCTGCTGCATGCCTCCCACAGCAACAGTGTACTGGAAAGGGCTTGCCTCCCCCTCAAACCCCCATCACTTGAAAAAAAAAATACTAACACACAAAAAAATCCCACCAACAAAGTGTGTTTGCTGATGGTGGCTTTAATCACAGTAAGGGAGATTTATTTCTTATTACTCTCAACATTGGCCTTGACTGGCTAGAAATAAGAGGATCTATTCACTCCATAAGAGGACAACAGATTATAATGTATTGAAACTCAAAACTGGGTCATTTGTAGAGACATAGATGGGCCCACTGACTTCCCTGGTGGCTCAGATGGCCAAGAGTCTGCCTGCAATGAGGGAGACCCAGGGTCGATCCCTGAGTTGGGAAGATCCCCTGGAGAAGGAAATGGCAACCACTCCAAGTATTCTTGCCTGGTATACCCCATGGACAGAGGAGCCTGGTGAGCTACAGTCCATGGGGTCACAGAGTCAGACACAACTGAGTGTTTAACAGACAGATGGACTTAGAGACCGTCATAAAGAGTGAAGTAAGTCAGAAAGAAACAAATATCATATATTAATGCATATATGTAGAATCTAGAAAAATGGTATAGATGATCTTATTTGCAAAACAGAAATAGAGATACAGACTGGACATCAAGGGGGGAATGGGGACTGGGATGAACTGGGAGACTGGGATTGACATATATACACTACTGACAGTAGGTATAAAATAGGTAACTAATCAGAACCTACTGTAGAGCTCAAAGAACTCTACTCAGTGTTCTGTGGTAATCTGAATGGGAAGGAAATCCAAAAAGGGGGATATATGTACACATAAAGCTGATAATCCATCCTAAAGGGGATCAGTCCTGAGTGTGCATTGGAAGGACTGATGTTGAAGCTGAAACTCCAATACTTTGGCCACATGATGCAAAGAGCTGACTCATTTGAAAAGATCCTGATGCTGGGAAAGATTGAAGGCGGGAGGAGAATGGGACGACAGAGGATGAGATGGTTGGATGGCATCACCGACTCAATGGACATGAGTTTGGGTAACCTCCGTGAGTTGGTGATGGATAGGGAGGCCTGGCATGCTATAGTCCATGGGGTCGCAAAGAGTCGGATACAACTGAGCAACTGTACTGAACTGAACTAGCTGATTCACTTTGCTATACAGTAGAAGCTAACACAACATTGTAAAACAACCATACTCCAATGTGTGCTGTGTGCAAGCTCAGTCATGTCCAACTCTTTGTGACCCCATGGACTATAGCCCGTCAGGCTGCTCTCTCTGTGTAATTTTCCAGGCAAGAATACTGGAGTGGGTTGCCATTTCCTCCTTCAGGGGATCTTCCTGACCCAAGGATCGAAGTCACATCTCTTGCATCTCCTGCATTGGCAGGCAGATTCTTTATCACTGAGCCACCTGGGAAGTCACATACAACAATAAAAATAAATTTAAAAACTTTTTCTCATCTCCCTCCTTATTATAAGTAAAAAGAGAGAAAAAAAAAAAAAGCAAAAAGTTGTGCAAAGACCAGGATGTGGCAATTCTCAAGATAATGACAAGGGACACAGATCCTAAGGAACCGGCTCCCTGAGTGATTTTTATGCAAGTTGCCTGATCAAAGCCATGTTGGTCACAACATATAATAGAGGCACCCAGACGATGTTCTATTCACCCTGTAGCCAAAGAATCTCTACCCTCTGACCCTTTTCTCTATTTGGCTAGACCTGGCCTCCTTGGATGAGCCCTGTGCCACTCAGGCCAGCCCACAGGACATGAAGGAACTGCTTGAGTGACTTTCTGAAAATGGGTCCCCAACCTCACCACCTCCTCCACATTCTGCAAGGAGAGGCAAGGTTGGCTCTACTAGAGACATGAGGAATTCTACTAAGTTTCACCCATGAAACACTGATATGTGTGCCTACCCTCACAGATCATTTACTTACTGATTTGGATCAAATTTTAAGGACTTTAATAAGAACTATTCCCACAGACCCCTCAAAGACAAGTCTGCTGTAATACATTCATTCATTAAAAAGAACCCATTAAAAAGAACCATGAAAAAAAAAAATAGAAAGTAGATAGCACCAAAATGTGGTTTGACTTACTTTGCTGATTTCATGAGGTAATTTGGATGATGGAAGACATGCCACCCAAAAAGCAAAGTCATCCAGTAAAGTGGTGGAATAAACCTACACATTCAAGCCATGACGTCCATGCTTCTAGCCAGGAATGCAATTTTCCCCTCTTTCGAATTATTCATTTCCTTTTTAATAGGTCACGTCTCATTTACCTTGATTTAGCATCAGACCAAGTACAGTTATGTATTCGGCGAGGGGGAGGGAAGGGAAAGAAAAAGAACAAGAGGGAACTTTATGTGAAATATGGTGACCCTGTCCTTAAAACACAGTCCAAGCAGGTCAGGAATTGTACTGCATCTTTGATTCCTTTTATACTGCGGGAAGAGTACCGGGCTTCCTTATGTTTACGTACTTGAAAGAATAATGAGAAGTATGCTTGAAAATACCATTTGATGAATAACGCTTTTGCATGTGTCACTGTGAGGAAGTATCATAATGTACATTTCACCACAAGGCCAAGGAGGATATTTAAAAAGAAAACTCCAGTGTAATGTGAAAAATAGACCGACCCTTACATCTGTCTCCAGGATGAATAAATCACTAAACAAATATTTTAATGGCCTTAAAATACAATCAAAAAGAGCAATTCCCTAAGGTAGTTAGCTTGAGCCCTCATTAGAAGGTTTATTTTATTTGAGTGTATAGACTGCTATATATTTTAAATTGCAATTATGATAAATCTGTAGGAAAAACATCACATGACCACATCATGTTAAATGGGCATTCTACATGATAAGAAATAAAAATAAAGCATTGAGATGAAAAACAGGCTGTAATAACCAACCTTGACAAAGGAAATACCATGGTCTGCGGTTCTGATTCCAACAGGAACTTCAGGTGACTTAAAAAAAATCCATCTAGAACCCTGACTTCTTTCCACGATATTACCCTTTATGCCACAGTTCCTATTGTACTTAAAAACCTATCAGCTAACCACAGCATGCAATAAGTACTTATTGTATAAATAAGTATTGAACCTGATGTAGCTCTCAGTATTATACTAACTTTTAATAACTTTTTTCCTTTCCACTAGCCTGGTAGTTCAAATCATTTCATGCAAAGTTAGGAAATTTCTTGACCTTCAGAACTGATGAACTTTCTTAGACTTTGGTTTCTCTGTTGATAAAAAATTAACATGCTTCCCCATAGAATGTCATAGTAGAGTGCTCTGAACATTGTGAGGTTCTTCTAAAGATTCTTATTTTTTAACCAAAAAAAGTGATACAAACTTGCTTTACAAGGTTGAAAAATGCAGAAGGGCAGAAATTATGCAAAATGTAGTAGTCTTCTTACCTAAAGTCAGTCTCAGTCCTCAGAGGTAATCAGCATTAACAGTGCCAGGTGGTGACTTCCCTGAGGGTCCAGGGGCTATGACTCCACGCTCCCAATGTCTGGGTTCAATCCCTGGTCAGGGAACTAATGCCCATATGTCACAACTAAAGGTCCCACATGCCACAAATAAGATGTGGCAGTGAAATAAATAAATAAATAGATAGATAGATAGATAGATTTTAAAACAGTGCCAGGTGTAATCTTTCAGTCATTTTTCTCTGTGCTCTTCTAAGTATATAGTTGTTTTTTTTTTAATTTTAAGCTCCCCCAACAAAAGATAGAATACTATAATACAGCCTTTCAGTTTTTTTTTCTTAGTGAGATTTCTTTAAGTTTGCATGATAGAATACAGTCTAGGCTAGCCTTCAAAGGAAAGGATCTCTTTCACTCATTAATCCATCCAATGAACACTTACTGAGCCTTCACTGAGTTGGGTCTGGGAAATACATCAGGGAAGGGCTACTTAGCAAGTCACTGTGAATGCTAGTCACCAGCCTCTAGAACCTTTGGGAAATCACATTCTAGTTACTGGCCAAAGCATCTGTTGCAAAACTTTCTTGGGGTAATACACACTAAATTCTAAAATTTAAACCAAATATATTCACTAATAGGGCTTTATTACACACATTTTTGTATCATTTCATGGAAACCAAAAGGTATTTTTATCTTTGAGTTTAGACGAGAATATATTTTGTCTTCCTGTTGTTCCCTTTGAGGATCATTGACAGTGTAGCTGTAGTTCTTTAATGTGTAGTGAGGGGTTAGGAATCCCTCTCCTATGACCAAGTTATGCCTAAGTCAGACCACCAACCATAAGAAAAAACAGTCCTCGGCAGGAAGCAAGCCTGTTCTCACACACTGTAAAGAAACGTCTGCCTGGCTCAAATAGTGGTCTGGAATGGGAATATTCAAGCATAATGTTTCAGAGATGCCTTCTGAATTTCCTTGTTTCTTGTGTTTTCATGACATGAGGGGAAAAACACAGTTGTGCATGTGTGCACACACACATGTACACACTTAGAGCCTTGATTGTCTACAGTCTACACACCCGGAACCCTGGAGTCAGCATTAGCTAATTACTGCCGAGGCCCCAGTAGCTTCTTCTGGGGAGTAAATGCGAACCCTGTCATAAGGAGGATACCTGGGAGCTCATTTCTTGCTGTTATCTCCCTCCCGCACACTGACGGGGTAGGAGAAGAAACCCAGCCTCGGTCCCTCCCCGGAGGCTGCCGGCCCAGCCAGTCTGTCCTCCAGGTTCTCTCGTGGGCACCCAGCTGCGCTGCACAGTGGTCTGATTGAGGCTCGGCTCTGGCTGGCTTGCTGGCCCTTGTCAGGGAGGCATTTATAGCTGCCTGCTGACCTTGCTTGGCCCACTGAAGACTGTGTGGGCATTTATGCGGTCCCAAGTGGGAACGCTTCTGCCCAATTCTCCATCTTAGGCAAGAACTTTTTGAGCCCTGGCAGCTGAAACGAACTGCCTGGAAGACAAAGAGGCATTTGCTGGGGCCTGAAAATGAACAC
Source organism: Cervus elaphus (assembly GCF_910594005.1). NCBI lineage: Eukaryota > Metazoa > Chordata > Mammalia > Artiodactyla > Cervidae > Cervus > Cervus elaphus. Next base: position 11,696,181 of record NC_057839.1, on the reverse strand, counting down.
CTCCAAGGTGCACCACGGCCCTTCCCCAGCGCTGGTGGGGCTTGGCTGAGGGTGAGCATGCAGGTTATAAGCAGAGGGAGGGGACTCCGTGCTGGGGGGATGTGATGCAGCCTGGGCCCCGTGGCTCCCTGCACGTCCTGGCTGAGTTGGCCACGCTGCAAGGCTGACCGTCTCTGAGCCATTTCTGTAGCGATAGCTAGTCACATGGGCAATTACACAGGTCAAGGTGACCCGAGCACGGCCACAGTAGTGTACTCGCTCCCCAGACGAGCGGGAATGGCTTGTTTACTCCTGGTGGACCAGAAACTAAGCTCCTGGGCCCTGGGTGTCTTCTATCTCTAACTATAAGCAAAGGGTCTTTTAATTACAGATTTTATGGAGACAAAGCAAATTGGCTGATATCAGCCTTATGATGACAACAGAACTGTATTTGGTTAAGCAAACTGTGCAAATCATAGAGAAGTTTTCCCACTATCTGCTACTAATTTTCTCCTCTCCTCAAAAAAGGAACCCAGCTAGGGCGGTAAGTTAACTTTAGACGGCCTCCACTAATCCTTACCTCCTGGCCTCCGTGCTCTTTATCTTTCCCTTCCACACTGTAATAGTGTGAGTCTCTATGACCAACGGAACATGGCAGAAGTGACAGTACATCCCTTTTACAATTAGGTTCTAAAAGGGGCAGTGGCTTCCATTTAAATCTCTCTGTCTGATCATCCGCTCGCGGGGAGGCTGTCCCCCCACGGTGAGGACACTCTGTGACGATGCCCCTGTGTGAGGACTGAGGCCTCCGCCCACGGCCATGTGAATGAGCCACCTCGAGGGCAGCTCCCCCAGCCTGTCAATGCCTCGGCTGGAACTTCAGGAGAAACCCCAAAGCACCAGCTAAACCGCCCTCAAGTTTCTGACCCACAGAAACTGAGATAATAACCATTTGTTATTTTAAGCCATTCAATTCTGAGGGCAATCTGTCACACACAAACATAAACCCACATAACCAGGAATGGAAACCACCCCTGGCTTATTCCTCCTCTTGATATCCGGGCTCAATTAACCTTCTTTTTGGACCTCCCCGCTCTTGCCTTCAGAGGGTCTGCATTGAGATGGGAGCATCTTTGCACCGAGAATCTCACAATCATCCCTAGCTTCCATCTGCAGACTTGCACAGTGTCTACTCTAAGAAGAGGTAAAATGAAAATTACTAAGAAAGATTTTTTTTTTTAAATAACTATTTTAGTTGGTAACCAAAGCAGGGTAAATTAATGCAAATATGATACTCTACATTTTTAGTTGTCAAAACAGCAAACTTTTAAAAAAATACTTAGACTTAATGGTAAAAAGGTGATTCAATCTTTGTGAAATATATTAAGAATGTTCCAAAATTTACATACACTTTGATGCAAAGTTGATTACACGGCTAGGAATAGATGCTATGAAAGCAAACAGAAATGAAGATAGAAATGAATTGTTAAAGATGGTCACTGAAGCATTACACTAGTAAAACATTGCATATAATCTTTGTCCAATGGGGATTTTTAAAAATTACAGTACATCCATTTCATTTGAAGTACTGTTGCTAGTTAAAGATTACAAAGTTTTTTGTTATGTGGGCAAATATTTAAGTAGAAGTTCAGGATACAAGATTATCCATGTAATACAGTTTCAATTCTAGAAATATAAACAAAGGGAAATTGGAGGGAAATATTATCATCACTTACCATTCTAATAACCCCCCAAAGCAAGGATAAGGGATAATTATTTTTTGTTTATGCTTTTGAGAATTTTTACATTAATAAATACTTCTAATATGTCTATTTTTTATTGAAGTGCAGTTGATCTACAATGTTATACTAGTTTCAAGTGTACAACATAGTCATTCAATATTTTTACAGATTATATTCCATCTAAAGTTATTATAAAATATTGGCTATATTCCCTGTGCTGCACATTACATCCCTATATCTTATTTATTTTATATCTAGTAGTTTCTACCTTTTAACTCTCTTCGTCAATCTCACCCCTCCCTCCCCCCTTCTCCCCACTGGTTAAGAGCTAGTTTGTTTTCTATTATATATTTTTGTTATAGTCATTGGTTTGTTTTATTGATAGATTTTAATTTTTTAATTAGAAAAAATGTTTTAAAATTGCAAATGTGTGGAAAATATAGTTTCTTAAAGTCTGGAGTATTTGCCATTATCTAAAAACCACAATATATTTTGTGGGTGATTTGTGAATGATATCGCATCAAAAGCCAAGGTCAACTTAAGCTTCACAATTCTTTCAGGTAGGGAACTAAGGAGTATTCTCTAATAAGACTGTGGCTGGGGCAGCAACTGTGTGATGAGCTCGGGGGGATGTCTGGAGGGAGATGCGTCCTCTGTAGCATCCTGACAGTAAGGTGCCCAGGGTCAGGTGCTCTGAAGGAAATGCTGTGAACTCAGGATGCTGTTTCCTCTACTTAGGGATGGAAGTGGGAAGATAGAATGCAATTACAAAAAGCTGGTCATCCACTCTGAGAAAGACTCAAATCACTGACAGGTTACATTAATCAATGCTATGACAGCTATAATTATCCCAATACTGTAAAGTTTTGTGTTTAAAAAAAAAAAGTTCTTCCAATCTGTGTCTTTCTGTCTGGATCTCTCTGGTTACATAACTAGACGAGGGCCCCGCTCAGGAATGAATCACAGATGGCCCTGCTCAGTGTTTGCTTTGAAGTCAGTTCCACTTGATTTATCTGGTCCGTGGTTTGAGGATCCAGCGACACAACAGTGTCCGGGCCCCACACTGGGGACAGAGTAACTGGTTCCTGGGCACAGTGCATGAGGAGAGGATTTGCCCTTCTGGGGTGCTGATTCTGATCCTGGCTGCTTGGTGGGGAGGGGTAGGGTGTGTTGCCTGCTGGCCTATGGGCCCTGGAGCCTGGGGGCTGGCTGAGGCCGCTCTATGCCCTGCTCTGTGAAGGCTGGGGCTCCAAGTGTGAATTGGGCCTCTCCTGACAGATTCCTTCCAAGCATGGAAGCATCACACTGCTGCTAGCTGGATGAGGTCAAATAAGGCCCCAGGCTTCAGCCCCCATTGTGGGTCTCAGAAGTTAAAGTTTGTCGCTCTGTTCACTTTCTCTCAGGTAGTTAATTACATCATTCTCTCCAGTTTTCTGAAAGGAATAATTGACTCAAATAGCAGGAGTGTCAAATATTTGCAGAGGGTGGTGTGAGATGACTGTAGGAGGCAGCGAAAGTGAGAAGGTCCACTGAGAATGGTAGAACCACAGACAGGACAGGCCGCACCAGGAAGGCACTAGGGGTCAGCCAGGTCAGGGCGCACAGGGCTGACGGCTACAAGGACAGCAGGTTACCTGAAGGCAGGAACTTGGCAGGTGTAACACAGCAGAAAGCAGAGGAGCTGTAGGCTGGAGAAGGCACACCCTTCCTAATGGCATGAAAAGTAAAAATCTTAATAATAACTTCTGGGCCAAAGAAAACACAATCAGGTTGAATTTGGCCCAAGGGTCAGCAGTTTGACATTCTTGGGTGGTCCCGCCCTTCAATGCACAGATAAAAAACAGGTCTGGGGAAATGACTCATCCAGTTAGTGACCAGCTGGGCTGAGAAGCCAGCCAGGGGCCTTCTGTTCTGGATCTCTGCTGAGAAACTACCTTGATGGCAGCCTCCCTACTCCCCCATTGGGGCCATGATGACAGTTTGACAGCAAAAATCACCCCATCAACCGCCCACCACCCCCTTATTCCAGGAAATGGCCAGACTCAAAATATCTTCCATTCCAAACAAGAAATACTCTTTTGAAATGTCTCCAAATCGCTCACGTGCCACCTTGCAGCCAATGAAGGACTTCCACATGTACCCAAAGACCAATGAGAAAGTCTCCCACTCCCAAACTCCCACCTTGAACAGAACCTATCAGAAATGGTCTATTTCCTCTTTTTGCTCTATAAAGCTACTTTCAACCTCCCTAACATCTTCCAACCCCTGCTGAAACAAAAGTGACCTGCTAAAGTGTTCCCTGGCTGCAAGTTTGTGAACGAACAGCTTGTGTTCTTTGGGTCCTGAACACCACCCTATGTGAGAGGACTGCAGTCCTCAGGGGTTTTGTCTTGAGTCTTTCTGCTCCTGGAAGAGTAAATATAATTGGTCCCCCAACACCAGCAAACTTTTACTGTCTTTGAAAAGCAGTTTGCATTCCTGGGATTGTTAGGGGAAGCACACTGACTGAAACCACCCACCCTCGCCAGGCACCATAGTAACCATTTGCATGAGTTGTTTTACGACAGGAGGTCCTGGTAAGGAACATGGAACTAATAAGCCAGCACGAACTGGAAGAGTTCGGGAAAGGTCGAAAGGAGACACCACATGTCTGACCACCTCCCAGAACCCTTCTTGCTGGCATCCATCTTGGCTGAACAAGGCGTGCACCACCAGAAAGGACTCTGAGTCGGAATTATTGGCTAAAGACAACCCAGAAACTAATCCCAGCACCATAAAACCCGAGACTGCGAGCCATGTGGCAGAGCAGTTCTCCTGGGTTCCCCGACCCTGCTGCTCTCCGCCCGGGCGCCCCTTCCCAATAAAACCTCTTGCTTTGTCAGCACATGTGTCTCCTCGGACAATCCATTTCTGAGTGTCAGACAAGAGCCCCATTTCGGGCCCTGGAAGGGGTCCCCCTTCCTACAACAGGATGCCAGCTGGCAATTTCTGCCCCCGCTGCACTGGAGCTGCAGGAGAGATGCCCGAGGCCACAGGATCCTCGGAAACCAGCCAGCAGTCCCCAGGGCCTCGCGCAGTGGCTCCCGAGTAGAGGGTTCTGTAGCCCTGCCTGCCTGCTCCGCCAGGCTCCCCTCCCCAGGCTGGGGCCTACCTCCTCCCGGTCCTCACTAGGGGCCTGTGTTCCAGCAAGTCACATAACCTCTCTGCAAGGCTGATTTATCTCAACGGTGGGAATGTTGCAGGAAGAAAGACCCTTTCCAGAGCCCAAACGGGGCTCTTGTCTAACACTCGGAAATGAATTGTCCAAGGAGACACACGTGCTGACAAAGCAAGAGATTTTGTTGGGAAGGGGCCCCCAGGGGTGGAGAGCAGGAGGGTCAGGGATTCCAGAACTGCTCTGCCACGTGGTTTGCAGTCTTGGGTTTTATGGTGATGGGATTAGTTTCCAGGTCGTCTCTGACCAATCATTCTGACTCAGAGTCCTTCCTGGTGGCACATGCATTGCTCATCCAAGATGGATGTCAGCGAGGATTCTGGGAGGTGATCGGACATGTGGTGTCACATTTAGACCTTTCCCAAACTCTTCCGGCTGGTGGTGGCTTATTAGTTCCATGTTCCTTACCAGGACCTCCTGTCGTAAAACAACTCATGCAAATGGTTACTACGGTGCCTGGCCAGGGTGGGCAGTTTTGTTAGCGGAAGCACACTGATTGAAACCGCCCACCCTGGCCAGGCACCATAGTAACCATTTGCATGAGTTGTTTTATGGCAGGAGATCCTGATAAGGAATACGGAACTAATAGGCCACCACCAGCCGGAAGAGTTCAGGAAAGATCCAGAGGAGACACTACCTGTCCATCCACTTCCCAGAATCCCTCTTGCTAGCATCCATCTTGGCTGAGCGATGCGTGCGCCACCAGGAAAGACTCTGAATTAGAATGATTGGCCAAAGACCACCCGGAAACTAATCCCATCACCATAAAACCCAAGACTGCGAGCCACGCGGCAGAGCAGTTCTCCTGGGTTCCCTCACCCTCCTGCTCTCCACCCGGGTGCCCTTTCCCAATAAAATCTCTTGCTTTGTCAGCATGTGTCTCCTCGGACAATTCATTTCCGAGTGTTAGACAAGAGCCCAGTTTCGGGCCCTGGAAGGGGTCCCCCTTCCTGCAACAGTTTCAGTCAGCGTGCTTCCCCTAACAGGAACAACACCCAGTCAACAGCCACTTACTATTTTCTCTGTGGCTCAAGCTGAGCACAAGTCTTAGTGATCAACAGCAGCAGAAGTAAATTCTCTGCCTTCCTTCTGACTTCCAAATTTAGAGCACACTTAACTGATAGAGACTTTCTAGCCAACCCAGGGTGCAAAAGTCTAGAAAATATAGTTTTTACCTTCCCACTTTCTGTGGAGGAGGCTTTTCCAGTACAGGAGGTTGGGATGGATGGTCAGCTCTATCTAACCATGATATATATGGATAGTACCATAATGTAGATACTGAGCCTTAAAGATCAAACAGGAATGCGCCAGGAGGGGACCCTGGAAGAGACCTGAGGCAGAGGAAGCAATGTTTGCAACAGTGAAGAAAGAAAATCCAGTTCCGTTCAGTCGCTCAGTCGTGTCCAACTCTTTGCGACCCCAAGGACTGCAGCACGCCAGGCCTCCCTGTCCATCACCAACTCCCAGAGTTTACTCAAACTCATGTCCATCAAGTCAGCGATGCCATCCAACCATCTCATCCTCTGTCGTCCCCTTCTCCTCCTGCCTCCAATCTTTCCCAGCATCAGGGTCTTTTCCAATGAGTCGGTTCTCCGCATCAGGTGGCCAAAGAACTGAAGTTTCAGCTTTAGCATCAGTCCTTCCAAAATAGAAACAAATTGGAGTTGCTGTTTTTCAAAAAGCCTTAGTAATCAAGGCTCCTCCCACCCCCTCCCTTTGAGACTCTGCTTAAGGCAATTACAATGACAACAGCTACAATAGTGTTTGTTAAGTACTTACTATTCCTCAGGCCCACAGCTAAGCACCTCACATTCTTCCTCTCCCTTAATTCTCATGAAAATTTTATAAGGTAGGCATTCTTATCCCCTTTGCTCTGGTGATAACCTTAAGTTTCTATAGTGTTTAGGTTTAGGTTCTGTAGTATAGGTTTAAGTTACTCAGGATCAAAGCAGGGTTGGGGGGGATTCAGGTTTGAACCCTGGTTTAAGCTGAACTCCTGACCACCTTCCTATATGATGGCATGTCTTTCTTTCACTAGGAGCCTCAGCCTCTCCCTCACCCCCATCCCACATTGCAGACCCTGTCCCCCTGTTACTGTCATCTCCTAAACCCAGGCAAGCCTGGTCTGAGTTTGGAGGGCGTGGTTAGAGAGAAGGCAGAACCGGTTTAACTCTTTCACAGATGCAAAGGCATATTAACTTTTACTGGTACCGCTCCCAAGATACCAACTATATTAAAATGTTTCAACAGCTTAGTTTAAACATAAATGTGGTTGAAAACCTTTTGAAAGGCATTTTATAACTTTGTTTTCATTTTGTTTTTTATTTTAACTTGGCCATTTTATAAGAAATTATCTTGAAATCAGTTTAATTTTTCATTCCGAAACATTTTACAGATCCTTGAAAAGCCCGAGGCTCTGGGCTTATGTAGTGCTTAAATGATTTTTTTTTTTTTAATCATGGGATAAGGAAGAGAGCCTCTCCATAGAGTTCCACATTCTCAGCAATGTATAAATCTTTGACTCAATTTCCAGAAGCATTATTTCTCCTCTTGAGGTGGGCAGCACTAAATCCTTTCTGTTAGTGCATTCTGGGAATTTCTGAGCCCACACCTGCTATTTTGGTGTTCTTTTAACATGTCCAACCCATGGGTGCTGTGAGAGGTGAATGCATGAAAACAGAAGAATGATTTATGTTATGCATCACCAATTTTCAGTTCCTGAAGCCAATGGATACCCTTCCTGAGTGAGGTTCAAGGACTAACAATGATACACTTTAGAGACATTGGCAGTAGTTTATCTCTGAGATGGTGTCTTAGTCATCCAGGGCTGCTATAGCAAAATGCCACAGACTGGGTGGCTAAACAACAGAAATGTATTTTCTCCCAATTCTAGAGGCTGGAAGTCCAAGACCCAGATGCTGGAAGGGCTGGTTCCTCTGAGGGCCACAAGGGAATGATCTGTTCCAGGTCTCTCTCCTTGGCGTGCAGATGCCTACCCTCTTCTGCCACTTCCCTCTGTTCCTGCATGTCCCTGGTGTCTCCTTGCTCGTCCCAATCTCTTCTTATAAGGATATTATATAGGATGAGGGCCCAACCTCATGGCTTCATTTTAAGTTAATCACCTCCTTAAAGGCCCTCTCTTCAAACACAGTCCCATTCTGAAGTGCTGGAAGTTAGGACCTCAACAGGTGAATTCAGAGGTGAGGCACAATTTGGTCCATAATAGACGGGTTTTCTTTCAAAACACCCTGATGTTTAGAAGTACTTCCTCCATTTTTGCTTAGACTTCAGCAGAGGGCTCTGATGAGCTCGGCAGAGCTGGAACAAGGTGGGTCCTTCTGCTCTAAGGGTGCTTGTTAAGCACTGTGGTAAAGAAATGCTTTAGCAGCCATAACTCAACATCCTGTGATGTAAATAGTTATTACCCCAGCCTGCACGTCAGAAAACAGAGAGGTGATACCATTTGCCCAAGGTTAATCAGCTAACAAGTGGCAGAGCTGAGAAATGAATGGAAACAGTGATGCTCTTAGTCACTATAATATGCTGGTATGTAAAAACCTTTAATATTAATAAACACATGGGGAGAAGGGGAGTAGCTTATCATTTCCAAAGGACTTGGTTTGCTTACTCATCATATGTGTGTGCGCGCTGGTATGCGTGTATGTGTGTGTGTGTGTGTGTGTGTCTGTTTATGTGTAACGGAGGGAGGTGATAACATCTTCTCTGTGTTGTGTTTTGTTTTATGTAGAGTAGTTCAGAGAATTTGCCTGGGAGATCGCCCATAGGTAGGCCTTATTTAGGCCTTAGACTTCAAAGATGAAGGCCCAGGGAGGGAATCTGACGGTGAGCTTAGGCTGGTAGCCTAACAGGAGGAAGGGAATAGGGACTGTGAGCCTGAGTGTAAGAGCCCTCTACCCCAACCCCAGGATCGTCTCCCAAGATTTGGAAGGGCTCTGCCTAAACAGTGTACCAAGAGTAACAGAAGCCTGAGCCTGCCCACACACAGGGACCCCGAGGGGGCAGAATCAGGACACCCAGTGCCCGTGGAGAGGGACAGTGACCCCCGTGACTGAGGACTCTCCGTGAAGGCCCCTGAGGCCAGGTCTGGTATGGAGACGAGAGGATGCTAGGGGAGCCAGCATCCTTCCAACAGACTGAGGACAGACGCTGCTGCCCCACAAGCCCAAGGGTTCTTACGCGGGGAGGGTGCAGAATCCCGACAACCGGTCTCAGGATTCTCAACACCCGGAGGTGTGGATATGTATAACAGATTTATTTTGATTTAGGAAAATAAATTTCTTACCATTTGAATGTCATGGAGCAATCCATATTGTTCTGGTTCCTTTGCGATTTTTTCCTGTATTGTTCAAGTGATGGGCTCCTGAACTGGATGTTAAGTGTACGGACAGGGACTTCAAATCCACACCAGCCAACCCAGCTATTTCCCAGTGTCCGCATAAGAAGTAACTTGTATACCAGTGTCATATGGGTATTTAGCTGCCTCATCTGCATGTGGCCCATTTTTCCAAACCAGCCATCAGAGTCCTACTAAGCAGGGACCAGATCTTCCCTCGTTCTCTCACCCGCATCTTGTAACGGTCAGAACAAAGCTCAACACTTGGAGAAGCTCAGAGATGGGAAGGGGAAGTGCTTAACATTTGAATGACAGCTCTGCCCCTATGCAGAGCATTAACATCAGCCAGCTGGGATGTGAGCAGGGATTTTGGGTATCATAATCAGGAATGGTCTGGCACCTCTCAGCCGTGCTGGACAAGAAGTGCCCTGGAAGTTGCTGGCAGCTTCCTATGTATCCTTGACTTGCCAGACCCTCACCTGGCTCAGTGGAGGAGGACTGCTTTACAGTCCAAGAGACTTGGGCTTGAAATTATTTAACCTTGGATGAATTCCTTGGGCAAATTACTTAGCCTCTCTTAACCTCATTTCCTGGCTTTTAAAATGGGAAAAAGAGAAATCATTAAGGTATTTCTAAGAGGATTAAGTGATATAACTTTTGCAAATTCCCTTTCACAGAGAAAAGGCTCAGTCATCACTGACTGCCTTACCACCCCTAGACTCTCTCCGTCATTCCTCAAGGATACGACCAGTATCCAGAACCACTCCTGAGCAGAGGTAAGTACTAGAAAAGGTAATACTTGAGGGGAGAAAACAGCTTGGAGACTCTGATCCAGGATGACTGGCAGACTCATGAAAATCACACCAAGAAAACAGCAGAAAGACTTAGGACAAGGGGTGCAGCCCATTTGAGGATTATAATTTGTGCCCCCTTGGGCCTGCCAGTGAGAGCTCTGGACCCTGCTTACCTCCATCTGAGAGCTATCTAGTTTAAAAAGTGGCTAAACACAGCAGGTGCCAAGGGGGCAGTGTGGCAGGATGGTAAGTGCATGGGCCTGAGCTTAAATCCTCACTCTGCCACTTACTACTTGTGACGTTGGATTTGACACATTACCTATCTGAGATTATTTTATCACCTGCCCAATAAGTCGGATGAAGTGTTTATGGTACCTAGGGCCCAGTCAGCACTCAGAGTCATTAGGGCATTATAAAATGGTAGCTAAAACTTGAATTTGGAAGCCTGGCTCTGCCACTTACTTTCTATCCATATTCAAGTAACCAACCTCTCAATGCCTCAGTTTCCTCATTTCAAAAATGGGAACAGTAAGGTTACTCAGGGCTGTTAGTTTGGGTGCCTCCAGAATCCCTGCTCTAGGACAGGGATTTGAGAGGAAGGAGTTTACTTGGAAGGTGCTCCTGGGACACCCTGCTAGGGGTAGAGAAGTGAAACAGGGAAGGGGAGGCAGTGATAAACAGTTACCTGTGAGCAACTGGGGCTCGTCTGCATGAGGAGCGTGTACCTTTCACACAAGAGTGTGTACAATTTTACCAGATACCCCCACCTGCGGGGTGAGGAGGCTGGGTTACTACCACCAAGTCCCCTCTGTCATTGGTTGGGGGCTGTTTCTGAGCGTCTTAACATCCCAGGGCCCTGCACGTGGGGTGAATGTGCTCCAGCAGCCAGTGGGGGAAAGGCAGAGAATTTCAGGTGCTTGAAGTAAGAGTCTGTGGTGTAGAGGCGAGTGAGCGTGGATTCAGGCAGATCACCAACAGCCACACGACCTCATAGGGCTGTTATCATCACTGAATAAAATAAATACATAAAATTCTCAGAACAGTGCCTGGCACGGGGTAGTTGCTCTCTCCGATGACATTCACACTAAAGAAGTCCAAACAATTTTTCACTTAAAAACATTCAAAGGGCTTGTGACTATTCTTAATAATTTCTTAGTTAATGGAAAGGAAGAATTCAGTCACTTCAGTTCAGTTGCTCAGTCGTGTCTGACTCTGCAGCCCCATGAATCGCAGCACGCCAGGCCTCCCTCCCATCACCAATTCCCGGAGTCTACCCAAACCCACGTCCATTGAGTCGGTGATGCCATCCAACCATCTCATCCTCTGTTGTCCCCTTCTCCTCCTGCCCTCAATCTTTCCCAGTATCAGGCTCTTTTCAAATGAGTCAGCTCTTCGTATCAGGCGGCCAAAGTATTGGAGTTTCAGCTTCAACATCGGTCCTTCCGATGAACACCCAGGACTGATCTGCTTTAGGATGGACTGGTTGGATCTCCTTGCAGTCCAAGGGACTCTCAAGAGTCTTCTCCAACACCACAGTTCAAAAGCATCAATTCTTCAGCGCTCAGCTTTCTTTATAGTCCAACTCTCACATCCATACATAGCAGCAAGTAATTCAACTCAACAAATATTTATGAACAGCTCACCTGTGGCTGTGAAGCACTGTGTTCCCATAATAGTCAACAGAAATAAAGAAATGAGACAAGGTTCTATACCACTACCTCTTTCTAAGCATATCCTTTGCCTTGTTATCCTTTAAAAATACTCTTTATTTTTTGACATTTTACTTACTTCAATTTGCAATTTGCAGGTGGGGTTGCTGAAAATTCATGGATAATAAATGAATTGCCAAAATCATATCATAAGCAGGTCTCACTTTTCAATTCTGTTAACTATATACCAATGAAAATTCCAAAGAAATAATTGGTCACCAAGAGCTCTCAGCAAACCTACTCAACAACAACAACAACAACAAAAAAGACATATGAAAGTCACAAGCATCAGTTTCTGCAAAAATCCCTCGATCTATAATGTGCTGAGTTTTCTGTTTTGCCGGGCTGCACTCCTCCTAGTGCTTTGGCTAAAAAAAATGCAGACTTCTATTGGGGCATTTGATGTCTGCACCCATTGGCATTTCTGGGGTGAACTTCTTCAGCTCCAAGTCTAGAATATACGAGGCAACAAGAAAACCCAGGGAACTCACCCCTATGTTGTTCCTTGGGGCCTCCTGTCCCTGGCTGGTCTGCCTTCTTCCTTCCATCTTTCAGAGTCTCCCTACACTTGTTTCATATATAATGTCAGGGTTTTAGCTGTATTTAGTAGCATGAATAGGGAAAAACATGCCAATCCATCTATCCTGAGGTCAAAGTCTCTCATTCTTCATTTTAAAGTGAACTAGTATTACTAGGAATTTCATTGCAAGGCTTGGAAAATCCTACTGCTAAGAAATAGTCATGATTTTATAGGAATCCATAAAAGCCAATGTTTGGAAGCCAAAACAAACTTTTCGAATAGAGAGACTTTATATAAGTTTTCACTCAAAGTTATTGCTTTGTTTGGGAGACCCCTTTTGACCTGTGATAGACATGACATGTCATAAAAAGAATATTAAAAGTGCCAGGCTGTCATTGTGCTTTAAGTGATTTGATGATAAGCAAAGGAGATTTAATATATTCAGTAGCACTTTGAGGTTTTAGGAGGACTCTATGCCCAGTCACTTTGAGTCAGAAGGTAAGTTATTCTAAAGTCAGGTGCTACATCTGAGTGGTCTGCTTAGTATCCCTGATCGATTACATCATTCATTTGCGTGCATATGAGGAATATATACAGCAAGTCTCAAAAAGTGGGGAAAAAAGTTCCCTGGGTCACCTTCACATGAGTGTGCCGACATTTGGTTCAGATCAGAAATGAACGGGCTGACTAGATGACTTACTGAGCCCCCAAGACACAGCCTAAGCTCCATCAGGGGAAAATCACAATCAGGAGTGCCAGGTCACTTTCTGGGATTCCAAAAGGAAAAAAAAAAATTTCAGGCTGGATCCTATTACCTTCTGTAAGTTGGATATAAAACCATCACTTGTGGAAGGCCCCCTCCCCACCTTAAAAAAAAAAAGATCTCTCAGAGATGCTGGGCTGAGAGTCAGACTTGGGAGGCAAAGACAAATCATGCTGGAGCAGTCAGTAACTTGCTGATGCTGAAATACTTACTTGGTGTTGTTTCAGTCAAGAGCACTGCATACTTGAGCAACGGGTGAGTCTTGGGATGGGAGAGGGGTAAAGATAATGAAAAAGGAACCCAAAGTGTTCTAGGCTTAGTTGAAAGCACTCTCCTTGGCACATGTTAATTTTCTTTCCCAAATAGTCCTAATGGAGCATTTTAGTATCAACTAGATGTTCCCTGAGAGTGCCTATAACCCTTCAGACATCAATGTTCTCTTATGTCAATATGTACATAACTAGCAAAGATCTCATTATTCAGAAAGAAGAAATGGCAAAATGTTATTCAACTTCAGAGTAGGGGACTCTAATTTTAGTTCATGAGGCTCTATTTTCCAAATCTGAAGGAATGTTACATCATGGAAATACATGAAACATAGTATCCGGATTCTAAATTTCCAAAGACATTTGAACAATGACATATACATGGATTTAAAAATATGCCTGCTAGGCAGATAGTCTCGCTAACAAGTCTTTCCTTTAAGATCTATTAGCTCCCTGGCCAGGACCTAGCACTCAAACCAAAGAAGAATGCTGCCATCCCCAGAGGGAAAGTGCAGTTCCAGCAGTAGCTCTGCAAACCCGGCCCAGTGGGTCCCTAGAAATGGCACACGTCTGCATCTAGAGATAACATTTACAAAACTTGACTGTGTTTTGTTTTGTTTTGCTTTAACTTCTTCAGAGGGAGGCCAGTGTTAGTCACATCTCTGAAAAGAATGTAAAAACACTACAGGACTTAAAATAACACACTCTCTACTCTCAAGGAGTCATACTGCCATTGTAAATGATGATGTAAGGAAAGAGCATTCAGAAAGACTTAGAGGAAGGGGACAGTCAATCAGCAGACACAATGGCATGTGCTGTTTTCATAGCGAAGTTCTAGGAACTGTAGAAAGAGGCAAAAATGAACCAAACAGAGAGTCTGTGTGCAGTGCACCATACCCATGATGACTGAATGCCCCCAGGGCCTCAAGCACGCATACAGCTTACCTAGGGACGCAGAGAGGAGTGCTGGGAAAGCACATGTCTAGAGCCAGGAAGAATCCCTACAGAATCCCAAGTCCATCCCATACTAGCTATGTAACCTAGTACTAACTGCCTAACCTTTCAGAATTTCTATTTTCTTACCTAAGTATTCATTAATTCATTAATTCATTGGATATGTACTCAAGGCTTATTATGTGGCAAATATTGCACTAGATCCCAAGCAATACAGCAATGAATAAAACTTCTTGTGTGCTCTGATTTAAATAAAACAATTCATGTAAAGCATAGAGTACAGAAACTGGCAGAGACCTGGGAGATGCTCAAAAACTATTATTAACTCCTTCCTCCTTTTTATCCTTTGAGGAATGCAGAAGTAGTTTAATCCAAAACAACCATTGGTTTGTTGAAAGATAAATTATATTATGGCTACCTCCAACACAAAGAAAGCTTCAGTCCATGGACTCCTCTTAGGCAAATTCAGCATCTTGAGTGTTAGGACCTCATACGAGGGTTAGAGAGGAAGGGGTGGAGGAAATTCTACAGGCCTCCTATCAACCACTTGCCCTGACCAGTCCCTGGTTCTGAATCAACTCCTAACTAACTGATGTGGTATAAGGATAGAGTCCAGAAAGTGGAAGGCATGCTAGGTCACTTCTCGGAGCCATTAACTAGCCATGTGACAGAAGGTAGGTCATCTAAGCCAATAAAAACTATAGCCGTAACCTACTGAAGTTCTTCAAAGTGCTCACTAGACTAAAAATTCCTTGAAATAAAGACTTACTTATTTGCATCCCTCCTTCAGTGGCTACTAAAAGGCAAACAGTTGGCACTCAAGCAACATTCATTGAATATAAAATTCAGGTCATTCTGCCTTGCCCCTGTTGTAGGGGCATAAATGATCTTTATGAAGATCAAATGAGACCATTTCTATAAAAACTCTTTGAGGTTGTAAAATACCATGAAGGTGTAAGGAATTAATATATGCCTGTCTCAGGTCTGGAAAGAAAGTAGGAAACAAAGAGAAATGGGAAGGATAAAAGAGAGCTGAGGGCAGGACAGGCAGTTGGATTTGAGAGGTATCTGAAGCTACTCTGAAGTAGAGGAAAGATTTCAATTGCTGCAAGAATCTGGGGTTCATTTGCCACGTAGCCTGACAGTCTTTCAGTGACTCTTCTTTAAGACCTACCCCAAGATATTCTGTCCTATGACCAGAATCAAGGGTGTTGGAGAAAGGAATTATGACAGTCATTTAATATGATGGATACCACAGAGTCTTTTAAAGTCATGCTTCAGAGAGACTATAGCGATATGGGAAGAAGCTTAAGAATAAACTCAAATCATTTTTTTAAAAAAGCAGTGAAGATTTTAGTTTATTTAAAGATTAAGTAAATAAATTAAAAGCATATAGAAGCAAGGGCAAAAGCATTCTCCAAGAGGAGATATACCAATAAATAAACAGTAATACATTATTCAGTTCAGATAATCACAATGGTGTGATCACTCACCTAGAGCCAGACATCCTGGAATGTGAAGTCAAGTGGGCCTTAGAAAGCATCACTATGAACAAAGCTAGTGGAGGTGATGGAATTTCAGTTAAGCTATTTCAAATCCCAAAAGATAATGCTGTGAAACTGCTATATTCAATATGCCAGCAAATTTGGAAAACTCAGCAGTGGCCACAGGACTGGAAAAGGTCAGTTTTCATTCCAATCCCTAAGAAAGGTAATCCCAAAGAATGCTCAAACTACCGCACAATTGCACTCATCTCACACGCTAGTAAAGTAATGCTCAAAATTCTCCAAGCCAGGCTTCAGCAATACGTGAACCATGAACTTCCAGATGGTCAAGCTGGTTTTAGAAAAGGCAGAGGAACCAGAGATCAAATTGCCAACATCTGCTGGATCATCAAAAAAGCAAGAGAGTTCCAGAAAAACATCTATTTCTGCTTTATTGACTATGCCAAAGCCTTTGACTGTGTGGATCACAATAAACTGGAAAATTCTGAAAGAGATGGGAATACCAGACCATCTGACCTGCCTCTTGAGAAACCTATATGCAGGTCAGGAGGCAACAGTTAGAACTGGACATGGAACAACGGACTGGTTCCAAATAGGAAAAGGAGTAGGTCAAGGCTGTATATTGTCACCCTGCTTATTTAACTTATATGCAGAGCACATCATGAGAAACGCTGGGCTAGAAGAAGCACAAGTTGGAATCAAGATTGCTGGGAGAAATATCAATAACCTCAGATATGCAGATGACACCACCATTATGGCAGAAAGTGAAGAGGACCTAAAAAGCCTCTTGATGAAAGTGAAAGAGGAGAGTGAAAAAGTTGGCTTAAAGCTTAACACTCAGAAAACTAAGATCATGGCATCTGGTCCCATCACCTCATGGGAAATAGATGGGGAGACAGCGGAAACAGTGTCAGACTTAATTTTGGGGGGCTCCAAAATCACTGCAGATGGTGACTGCAGCCATGGAATTAAAAGACGCTTACTCCTTGGAAGGAAAGTTATGACCAACCTAGACAGCATATTAAAAAGCAGAGACATTACTTTGCCAACAAAGGTCCGTCTAGTCAAGGCTATGGTTTTTCCAGTGGTCATGTATGGATGTGAGAGTTGGACTGTGAAGAAAGCTGAGTGCCAAAAAATTGATGCTTTTGAGCTGTGGTGTTGGAGAAGACTCTTGAGAGTCCCTTGGACTGCAAGGAGATCCAACCAGTCCATTCTAAAGGAGATCAGTCCTGGGTGTTCATTGGAAGGACTGATGTTGAAGCTGAAACTCCAATACTTTGGCCACTTCATGCGAAGAGTTGACTCACTGGAAAAGACCCTGATGCTGGGAGGGATTGGGGGCAGGAGGAGAAGAGGACGACAGAGGATGAGATGGCTGGATGGCATCACCGACTCGATGGGCATGAGTTTGAGTAAACTCCAGGAGTTGGTGATGGACAGGGAGGCGTGGCGTGCTGTGATTCTTGGGGTCGGAAAGAGTCGGACACGATTGAGCAACTGAGCTGAACTGAACTTAGTCGCTCAGTCGTGTCCAACTGTTTGTGATCCCATGACTCGCAGCACGCCAGGCCTCCCTGTCCATCACCAACTCCCGGAGTTTACTCAAACGCATGTCCATCAAGTCGGTGATGCCATCCAACCATCTCATCCTCTGTCTTCCCCTTCTCCCACCTTCAATCTTTCCCAGCATCAGGGTCTTTTCAAATGAGTCAGCTCTTTGCATTAGGTGGCCAAAGTATTGGAGTTTCAGCTTCAACATCAGTCCTTCCAATGAACACCCAGGACTTATCTCCTTCAGGATGGACTGGTTGGATCTCCTTGCAGTCCAAGGGACTCTCAAGAATCTTCTCCAACACCACAGTGCAAAAGCATCAATTCTTCGGTGCTCAGCTTCCTTTATAGTCCAACTCTCACATCCATACATGACCACTGGAAAAACCATAGCCTTGACTAGACGGACCTTTGTTGGCAAAGTAATGTCTCTGCTTTTTAATATGCTGTCTAGGTTGGTCATAACTTTCCTTCCAAGGAGTTAGTGTCTTTTAATTTCATGGCTGCAGTCACCATCTGCAGTGATTTTGGAGCCCCAAAAAATAAAGTCTGACACTGTTTCCACTGTCTCCCCATCTATTTCCCATGAGGTGATGGGACCAGATGCCATGATCTTAGTTTTCTGAATGTTGAGCTTTAAGCCAACTTTTCCACTCTCCTCTTTCACTTTCATCAGGAGGCTCAATAATACATTATTACAGGTACTTAAAGTAATTGGTATTCCCAGGTGGCGTTAGTAGTAAAGAACCCGCCAGGAGTGGCAAAGAACCAATGCAGGAGGCATGAAAGACATGGGTTAGATCCCTGGGTCAGGAAGATACCCTGGAGGTGAGCATGGCAACCCACTTCAGTATTCTTGCCTGGAGAATCCCATGGACAGAGAAGCCTGATGGGCTATAGTGCACAGGGTCACAAAGAGTTGGACACAAATGAAGTAACTGAGCATGCAAAGTAATTAAGTAATCTTTGTTGTTTTGTTGATCCTTGTGTATATTCTACATAATCTTCAATGAGTAAGTATTACTTTTATAATTGGGAATATATCTCTGTGCATGAACAGATACTCTCTTCTATGCTGGTTCTTGCATCTCTTCTGGGAACTGATTCAGATCCAAATCAGTTATTCCAAGCACCAAATCACCAGGAACTGAATCCGATGCTTCGTCCAAGTCCCAACTGGCAAAAACGAGACCTGTCATTCAGTTTTTTGGTTTTGTTAGCGGTAAGGCTAGATTGGGCTCTTTCCCTGTTTATCCCAGAAGTTGGATGCCCGGGTTCCAGCCACAGCTCTAATTATCTGTGTGCCCTCAGACATATCGCAGGTCCTCTCTGGGCCTGCCTCCTCCCCTGTAAAATGAGGGAGCTGGACTCCAAAGATCTGGGACCACCTGCACAACTTTCATACCACTCACCGCCTTCCCTTGGCTCTTTTCCTCTGAGTATATTGGTTCCATTTTACTGCCCCTGACAATTCTTCCCGAAGAAAAGAAGTGAAGTGCAAACGAGCCTTTCTGAGTTTCTGTTGACACTTCTAATTGCAAGTTGGAAGACCCGGTTGGCTAGAGCGAAGGTTCTGCTTGTTGGTGGAGTCAATGAGCCTGAGCCCGCACAGTTCCCTCTCCCTCCTCCTAATCAGAGCCCTGGCTTCTGAACTCTGAGCTGGCATAAGCACAGCAACCAACATTTGGTTGACGTGGACATAATTTTTCATCAGGGAAAAGCAGGAATGAATACAAAAGGCTTCTCTCCTTTAAGCAACTTTGAGGATCTGCTTTGGGGCTTGTGTCTGTCTGTATCTGGCAGAGCTGGTCTTGGGGAAGACCTGGCGTTTGTGACCAAAGGGCCCATCTCTCTCCTCCTCCAGGATGGAAGCACAAAATGTCCCCGAGCCCACAGGCGGCCGGAGGGGGCCACCCTATCCTCCTTGACCCCCAGCCGCAGTAACCCGTGGCAGCTCGGCCCGAGAGCCACAGGCCTCGCATCTCCCCAGCTCCAGCCTCCTTTCAAAGGCCCTTTATTAAACCACCAACTATTTGCTGTCGAGACATTTAGGATGAAATCATTGTGTTAAACAAATAAACGCAGCTTCGTCCAGATTTCTGCTCTGGGAGCAGAGTAAGAAAATAATTTCTGTCTGCTCGCCACAAAAGCGGCTGGAAAGGCCCAAAGAAAAATATTATTTTTACTCCATTGTGTGAAATATTGTCCTGGAGGATCTGACGCACTGATCGTTTGAAGCGTTTGTGCTGGCAGGTTTCAAGGGCCCCCCGGGGTCGGCCCCCTGGGATTGTTTTCTGCATTAATAAACTTAGCATGATGTGTGTTAAAAGGAACACTCTGTTTGCTTTGTAAATAAGGGGTGTCAAACAAGAAGCAGAAGTCTTACAGACACGAGGTGATGTGTTCTCAGAGGAGGGAGAAGGAGGCAGGGCCAGAGAGGCACCCTGGAAAAATGGGCATTGCTGGGGCTCCCTGAACTGAGCTGAGGCCTTGTTGGGAAAACACAGCAGTCTGTTTGAGTCCAAACCAGGCCATTTCCTCACTGATCCTGGTGGGAAAGCTGCACACTTTGCCCCGAACCAGCAGGATACAGGCTTGGGAAGGAAAGTTCTCAAGTGTCTGTCAGCCGTGTGGTGGGGGGAGACCGTGGTGCCTGGCAGAGGCCCTCCCCCACCCGCAGCCCCACCCACCCCTTCTGCAGAAGTTTCCTGGCTTGTCAGGGTCTCCCAGAGCTGGCAGGCAGGAAGGGGCAGAGGTTAAAGCTGTATCTCTGGGAATGATGATCTGACTGTCCCTTCTCTCTCTCTCCTCTGCCTTTCTCAGATGTCTCCGCAGCCCCTGAGCTAGTTCCTCGGCACATTCCTGACGGGCCCTCAGGGACGCTGACATCGTGGGAGACACGTCACCCTGGCCCTGTGATCCCTGCCTCGGCGGGGAACCTGAAGGATCCAGGGCAGGATGTGTACCGGCTCTGGCTCAAGTATTTGCTATTTTCACAGGTGCCTCCCCCTGGCCCCACAGCCCCCTCCGTTGTCCAATCCAGTGTTATTGAAGGTTCCCCAGACCTCCCAGGCGCTTTCATTTCCACCCACTGCCCTGCTGGCTTCTTCCCTTTCTCCCGAAGCTCTCTGTTCCCCTCTGCGGTCCTGGAAAGACTTCCTTTGACATCCATTTCTATTCTGGCAAGCTCTGCTTCTCTCCTCAGAAATTCAGACCATTTCTTGAGACTCTGGAGGAAAGTGATGACAGGGAATGCTGAGTTCTCTGGCATAGAGACATAGATTCTCAGAGCCTTAAGGATGGAGATACAGAAACCAGGGATAGATCACCTTGGACCCCAGCAGAATGACCTGGAGGGCATTTATAGTTGCCGTTTTCTGAGCCCAGACCCAAGTGGTTCTGCTTCACTTTTTGGTGATGCTCAAACCCCCAAATGTGTTTAAGTTTTGGAGATACCTATAGTGGGTGATTCCAGTGCAGCAA
The DNA here is from genome assembly GCF_910594005.1 of Cervus elaphus. NCBI lineage: Eukaryota > Metazoa > Chordata > Mammalia > Artiodactyla > Cervidae > Cervus > Cervus elaphus. The sequence continues at coordinate 11,675,344 of NC_057839.1, read as the reverse complement.
CCAAGTAACCAAGCCAAACTGTGTTCTCACCCCACGTGCTAATTTCACGTCAAAGTTGCTCGCATGTCTGATGTGTCTGTATTTGTTTCCTGTGGCAGCTGTAATGAGTACCACAAACTGGGTAGCTTGAATAACAGAATATATTCTCATGGTTCTAAGGCCAGAAGTCCAAAACCAGGCTGTTGCCCGGACTGCTCTTCCCCTGGAGGTTCTGCAGAAGGACGCTTCTCTGCCTTTTCAGCTTCCGGGGCTGTCGGCCATCCTTGGCTTGTGGCTGCATCTCTCTGCTCTGTCTTCACACTGCCTTCTCCTCTGTGAGACTGTCCATGTTCTCATCTTCCACCTGTGCTATCTCCCTTTGTCTTTTTCTTATAAGGACATTTGTGATGGCATGTAAGTCCCATCTGGATAACCCGAGATGTGCATCTTCTCTCAAAATTACTAATCACATCTTTTGCTATACAAGGTAAATACTCGTTCTTTTACCATGTAAGGTAACATTCACAGGTTACAAGGATGAGGACATGACATACGTTGGGAAGTGGGGCCACCATTCATCCCACTACAGTCCTTGAGTCAGTGGCAGAGTCAGGACTAGAAGTGGGTGTGTTGACTTGCCACAGAATATGCCTGTGCTACATCAGGCCCACACACATCCCTGTGAAAGAGTCTAGTTTAGAACTTAAGTGCAGGGTTGTTGCATCAGCAGACCTGAGTTCAAACCCCAGCACTGATTCTAGATCTGCAAACTGGGGATAATCATTTGTTACTCAGTCGCTCAGCCATGTCCAACTCTTTGTGACCCCATGGACTGTAGCACACCAGGCTTCCCTGTCCTTCACAATCTCCCAGAGTTTGCTCAAACTGTCCATTGAGTCGGTAATGCCATCCAACCATCTAATCCTCTGTCGTCCCCTTCTCCTCCTGCCCTCAATCTTTCCCAGCATCAGGGTCTTTTCCATGAGTCAGTTCTTTGCATCAGGTGACCAAAGTATGGGAGCTTCAGCTTCAGCCTCAATCCTTCTAGTCACTATTCAGGATTGATTTCCTTCATTGACTGGTTTGATCCCCTAGATATCTAAGGGACTCTCAAGAGTCTTCTAAGGCACAACAATTTGAAAGCATCAATTCTTCAGTGCTCAGCCTTCTTTATGGTCCAACTCTGATATCCGTACATGACAATTGGAAAACGCATAACTTTGACTATACAGACCTTTGTCAGCAAAGTTATGTCTCTGCTTTTTAATATGCTGTTTAGCAGAATCATTTAGTTTTATTTTAAGGAACAGATGGTACAATGTATGTAAAGCACTTAGGACCAGACACATGGTAGAGGCTCAATGTTAGTTATCAGCAGTATCTCTGTTCTGGCAGGGATCAAATATTTTATCATAAAGAATTATAGGAGAGAGTAAACACTTCCAGCTATATAAGTGATATTGATAAGTGATATTGATTTGATAAGTGATTATTACTCAGAATATATGGACAACTCCTAAAAATCAACAATAACAGCAACAAAACTAACAACCTGATTTGAAAATAGGCAAAAAACTTGAATAGACATTTCTCCAAAGAAGACACACAAATTATCAGTAAACACATGCAAAGATGTCCAACATGAATAATCATTAAGGAAATGCAAATCAAAACTACAGTGAAATACCACCTCATACCTATTAGGATGGCTACTATCAAATCAACAGAAAATAACAAATATTGGCAAGGATATGGAGAAATGGAACCCTTGTACACTATTGGTAAGAATGGAAAATGAAGACACTCAAAAAATTTAAAACAGAACTACCATGTGATCGAATAATCCCACTCTAAGGTATATATCCCAAAATAATCAAAAGCAGAGTCTCAAATCAATATTTGTATACCCGTGTTCATAGAAACATCACTCATAATAACCAAAACATGGAAGCAGCGCAAGTGTCCATCAGTGGATGAATGGACAAGCAAAATGTGACAGATACATACAACAGAATGTTCAGTTCAGTTGCTCAGTCATGTCCGACTCTTTGCGACCCCATGAATCGCACCACGCCAGGCCTCCCTGTCCATCACCAACTCCCGGAGTTTACTCAATCTCATGTCCATCGAGTCGGTGATGCCATCCAACCATCTCATCCTCTGTCTTCCCCTTCTCCTCCTGCCCCCAATCCCTCCCAGCATCAGGGTCTTTTCCAATGAGTCAGCTCTTTCCATCAGGTGGCCAAAGTATTGGACTTTAGCTTCAGTATCAGTCCTTCCAATGAACACCCAGGACTGATCTCCTTTAGGATGGACTGGTTGGATCTCCTTGCAGTCCAAGGGACTCTCAAGAGTCTTCTCCAACACCACAGTTCAAAAGCATCAATTTTTCGGTGCTCAGCTTTCTTCACAGTCCAACTCTCACATCCATACATGACCACTGAAAAAACCATAGCCTTGACTAGACAGACCTTTGTTGGCAAAGTAATGTCTCTGCTTTTTAATATGCTGTCTAGGTTGGTCATAACTTTCCTTCCAAGGAGTAAGAGTCTTTTAATTTCATGGCTGCAGTCACCACCTGCAGTGATTTTGGAGCCCAAAAAAATAAAGTCTGACACTGTCACTATTGTGACACTATTCTGACATTGTCACTATTGTGACAGTTTCCCCGCTGTCACAATATCTCCCCACTGTCACTATTGTGACAATGGGGAGACTTTCCACTGTCTCCCCATCTATTTCCCATGAGGTAATGGGACCAGATGCCATGATCTTAATTTTCTGAATGTTAAGCTTTAAGCCAACTTTTTCAGTCTCCTCTTTCACTTTCATCAAGAGGCTTTTTAGGTCCTCTTCACTTTCTGCCATAACGGTGGTGTCATCTGCATATCTGAGGTTATTGATATTTCTCCCAGCAATCTTGATTCCAGCTTGTGATTCTTCCAGCCCAGTGTTTCCCATGATGTTCTCTGCATATAAGTTAAATAAGCAGGGTGACAATATACAGCCTTGACATACTCCTTTTCCTATTTGGAACCAGTCTGTTGTTCCATGTCCAGTTCTAACTGTTGCCTCCTGACCTGCATATAGGTTTCTCAAGAGGCAGGTCAGGTGGTCTGGTATTCTCATCTCTTTCAGAATTTTCCACAGTTTATTGTGATCCACACAGTCAAAGGCTTTGGCATAGTCAATAAAGCAGACATAGATGTTTTTCTGGAACTCTCTTGCTTTTTCAATGATCCAGCAGATGTTGGCAATTTGATCTCTGGTTCCTCTGCCTTTTCTAAAACCAGCTTGAACATCTGGGAAGTTCACGGTTCAAGTATTGCTGATTGGAGAACTGGAGAATTTTAAGCATTACTTTACTTGCGTGTGAGATGAGTGCAATTGTGCGGTAGTTTGAGCATTCTTTAGGGTTGCCTTTCTTTGGGATTAGAAGAAAAACTGACCTTTTCCAGTCCTGTGGCCACTGCTGAGTTTTCCAAATTTGCTGGCATATTGAATACAGCACTTTCACAGCATCATCTTTCAGGATTTGAAATAGCTCAACTGGAATTCCATCACCTTCTCTAGCTTTGTTCGTAGTGATGCTTTCTAAGGCCCACTTGACTTCACATTCCAGGAGGTCTGGCTCTAGGCGAGTGATCACACCATCGTGATTATCTGGGTCATGAAGATCTTTTTTGTACAGTTCTTCGGTGTATTCTTGCCACCTCTTTGTAATATCTTCTGCTTATGTTAGGTCCCTACCATTTCTGTCCTTTATCGAACCCATCTTTGCATGAAATGTTCCCTTGGTATCTCTAATTTTCTTGAAGAGATCTCTAGTCTTTCCCATTCTATTATTTTCCTCTATTTCTTTGCATTGATAGCTGAGGAAGGCTTTCTTATTTCTCCTTGCTATTCTTCGGAACTCTGCATTCAAATGGGAATATCTTTCCTTTTCTCCTTTGCTTTTCACTTCTCTTTTCACAGCTATTTGAAAGGCCACCTCAGACAGCCATTTTGCCTTTTTGCATTTCTTTTCCATGGGGATGGTCTTGATGCCTGTCTCCTGTACAATGTCATGAACCTCCATCCATAGTTCATAAGGCACTCTATCAGATCTAGTCCCTTAAATCTATTTCTCACTTCCACTGTATAATCATAAGGGATTTGATTTAGGTCATACCTGAATAGTCTAGTGGTTTTCCCTACTTTCTTCAATTTAAGTCTGAATTTGGCAATAAGGAGTTCATGATCTGAGCCACAGTCAGCTCCCGGTCTTGTTTTTGCTGACTGTATAGAGCTTCTCCATATTTGGCTGCAAAGAAGATAATCAGTCTGATTTTGGTGTTGACCATCTGGTGATGTTCATGTGCAGAGTCTTCCCTTATGTTATTGGAAGAGGGTGTTTCCTATGACCAGTGCGTTCTCTTAGCAAAACGCTATTAGCCTTTGCCCTGCTTCATTCCGTACTCCAAGGCCAAATTTGCCTGTTACTCCAGGTGTTTCTTGACTTCCTACTTTTGCATTCTAGTCCCCTATAATGAAAAAGACATCCTTTTTGGGTGTTAATGGAATGTTATTGAGCCTTAAAAAAGAAAGAAATTCTGACATACAGTATAGCATAAATGAACCATGGAGACATCATGCTAACTGAAATAAGCCAGTCACAAAAAGATATATACTGTATGATTCTACTTATATGAGGTACCTAGAGATGTCAAAATCATAGGGACAAAAAGTAGAATAGTGATTGCCAGAGGCTGGGGGAAGGGAGGTATTGGGAGTTAGGTATTGCGCAATGAGTATAGACTTTCAATTTTGCAAGATGAAAAGAGTTTTGCAGATGGATGGTAGTAATAGTTGCACAACAATATGAAAAAAAACTATAATATGCAACAGGTATATTGCTAGTGCAACATTAGCAACCTATGAGTTGGACTTAAATTGAACAAAGAAGATAAAGGTATTGGAAGCTCCCACTTGGGAGGCAGGAGGAAAGGGGGCCACACTGGAAAAGGGGCCTGGACTGTAGTGAGCGGCAGGTCAGGTGTGGAGCGATTTCAGGGACTTGTACAGAGCTCCTCTCCCTGGTCTCTTAGCTAAGTGGTCTCCAAAGAGCCAGGGCAGCCACCTGCACGGCCTCCTGGTGACCCTCAGCAGGAGCCACCCCCAGCCTACTGGTCACTGCTCATCTGTTGGAGTGTCATCTACCTGGCTAAGCAGGATGAGCCAAAGAAAGGCAGGGGAGACCGTAAAGGGAGCTAAAGAACTGTCTGAAATAAGAAGGCTGGGTGATCTAGAAGCCATTTAAAGACTTCCTGTTGCTTTTGTAAAAGCTCTCTTCCACCAGCCTGTATTAAGGAGAAAATTCCTCATGGCCAGAGTTCAGTGCAAATCTCCCAGCACCGCAGAGCTGCTGACTGTCCCCACTATGCTGCCATCTTCAGTAAGCAGCACAGTCATACTGAAAGTGAAAGTCACTCAGTCATGTCCGACTCTTTGCGACCCCATGGACTGTAGCCCACCAGGCTTCTCTGTCCATGGGATTCTCCAGGCAGGAATACTGGAGTGGGTAGCCATTCCCTTCTCCAGGGGATCTTCCTGACCCAGGGATTGAACCCAGGTCTTCCGTATTGCAGGTGGATCTTTACTGTCTGAGCCACCAGTCATACTGAAAGATCCACTTAAAGGGCCTTCCCTTTGGACTCTGTGGGAGAAGGCAAGGGTGGGACAATATGAGAGAATAGCGTTGAAACATGTATATTACCATATGTGAAATAGATGACCAGTCTAAGTTCAATGCATGAAACAGGGCACCCAAAGCCAGTGTACTGGGACAACCCAGAGGGATGGGGTGGAGACAGAGGTGGGAGGGGGTTCAGGATGGGGGACACATGTGCACCCATGGCTGATTCATGTCGATGTATGGCAAAAACCACCACAACATTACAAAATAATTAGCCTCCAATTAAAATAAATTAATTAATTTAAAAAATAAATAAAAGGCCTTCCTTCCATTCCCCCTCACAGCCTCCACCCCCAGTGCTCACACACTGCCTATAGGTTTCCCACCAAAGCCCCAGCTGAGAATACACGCAGCTGTCTGCCCCTGTTACGGTTTTCATTACAGACCCGCAGTCTCCTAGGCACCCAACAATAGCCCACAGGCTCAGATGCAGCTTCCCTGAGCTGGAGGGGTATGAACAGGCTCCTCAAATTCCTCACAAGAAGTGGCCACTGTCCCTTTATTGCTGACCCACACTCCTCACAAAATAAACCAAGCAAGGAGGAGAAAGCAGCTTTGGGAGACTCAGGACCCTACCCACAACTTCCCCATACCATGCTGTCTCCCAGGGATTTTTTTACTCATTTTGCTCCGTGAGCAGTGGGCCACCAGAAATTCTAATGTGGCTCTGCAGGAAAATTCAGGATGATAAGACACGGACAGTGCCTAAGTACTCAGATCACTGCACCCACCTTCACAGTGAGGGCAAGCCCAGGCTGGTCTGAGCTCCCTCCCAGAGCTCCACACTGGAAGGCAGCTCATGCCAAAACCCACGCCCGGAGAGAGCACGAGCGTGCACACAGTATGTAATCAGAAGAGGTGAAAACGTTCTCCCTCTGGTGTGTTTACACACCATGTCCACTGTCCTCTGCTGCTGAGTGCACTTGTTTTCCTTTTCCTGACCCCTCTTTAGCTAGTTGTCTTTTCGTACAAACTTCAAAGGTGTAGCCAAACAAGAATTAACATCATATCAGAAAAAAAACTCTTTAAGATAGTACAGAAGAAAAAGATGAAGACAATGGTTTCTTTGTTATATCCCACACATCTTCATGTGGCTACTTTAATGGCACCTCTGGCCCATCCTCTGCCTTATGGTCCCTGCCTATAGGCAAACCAAATCGTGGCCACCCTGGGAGTAATAACAGCTTAATGTAGCTCCAGCTATGGATATAATCAGAACCATGATGTGGTGACAAGGTTTCTGTGGAGGTTTAAAATATTGCTAGGGTATCATTCAACATCTTACAGCTGCTGCCGCCTCCCTTGGGGATCTTGCCCCCAGCACACGCTGGAGATGGGACTGGAAGTCATAAAATGTTCCTGGGACAGTGCAATTGCAGCACTAAGCCATGATTAAACTGCACCAGGTCTAACAACTCTTTCAACTCAGATATCTAGACATATACAGATCTTCAGGCTAAATGGAAGGGAGGCTCAGACCCAAGCAGCCTCCTGCAAAGAAGGAGGCACCCAAAAGATGACCAAACCTCCAGGGTTTAAGACTTCCTATTTGTCTGGTGTGCCCAACAAGAGATTAATACCTAAAATATACAAATAGCTTATATAATGCAGTATGAAAAAAAATAAGTAACCCAATCAAAAATTAGGCAGATGATCTAAATAGGCATTTCTCCAAAGAATAAATACAGATGGTCAAAAGGCACATAGAAAGATGCTCAACATTACTAATTATCAAAGAAATACAAATCTAAACGACAATGAGGTACCCACCTCACACTGGTCACTATGACTGTCATCAAAAAGTCGACAAATAATAAATGCTAGAGAGGATATGGAGAAAAGGGAATCCTCCTGCACTGTTGGTGGGGATGTAAATGGGTACAGCTGCTATGGAAAACAGTATGGAGCTTCCTTAAAAAATTAAAGATACAACTACCATATGATCCAGTAATTCCACTTCTGGATATTTATCTGAAGAAAACAAAAACATGCCATCTAGGACTTCCCTTGTGGTCCAGTGGTTAAGACTTCTCCTTCCAGTGCAGGGGTTGCAGGTTCGATCCCTGATCTGGGAGCTAAGATGCCACATGCCTCACAGCCAAAAATAACACATAAAACAGAAACAAGATTGCAACAATTCAATAAAGACTTTAAAAATGGTCCACATCAAAAAACAAATCTTTTTTAAAAATGGGCAAAGAATTTGAATAAGCATTTCTTCAAAGAAGGTATGTAAATATCTAGCAAGTACATGGAAAGATGTTCAACATTGTTAGTCATCAGAGAAATTCAAATCAAAACCATAAAGAGATATTACTTCACATCTACCAGGATGGCTATAATTAAAAAACAGAAAATAACAAGTGTTGGTGAGGATGCAGAGAAACCAGCCCTCATACACTGCTGGCAGGAATGTAAAATGGTACAATCACTTTGGAGGACAGTATGGAAGTTCCTCCAAATGTTAAACATAGAGTTATCACATGCCTCAACAATTCTCATTCCCAGGTATATATACCCAAGAGAATTGAAAATGTATCTTCACATGAAAACTTGTACACAAATGTTCATGGCAGCACTATTTAAAATAGTCAAAAAGTGGAAACGATGCAAATATCCAACAACTGATGAGTGGATACTCAAAATGTGGTATATCCACATACTAGAATACTGTTCTGCCATAAAGAGGAATGAAGTTCTGATACCTGCTACCACATGGATAAACCTTGAGAAAATCACGCAAAGTGAAATAAGCCAGACACAAAAGGCCATATATTGCATGATTCCATTCATATGAAACATTTATGTATATTCCATATTCCATATATATTCTATTCCAGTTATATGAACAGGAAAATCCACAGAGACAAAAAACAGATCTGTGGTTGCAAGAAGCAATGGAGAAGGGGAATGGAGAGTGACTGCTGATGGGTATGAGGCTTCTTTTGGGGATAATGAAAATGCGCTGGAATTATATAGAGGTGATTACTTGTGACTATTATTACTTGTGACAGCATATTAAAAAGCAGAGACACTACTTTGTCAACAAAGGTCTGTCTAGTCAAGGCTATGGTTTTTCCAGTGGTCGTGTATGGATGTGAGAGTTGGACTACAAAGAAAGCTGAGCGCCGAAAAATTGATGCTTTTGAACTGTGGTGTTGGAGAAGACCCTTGAGAGTCCCTTGGACTGCAAGGAGATCCAACCAGTCCATCCTAAAGGAGATCAGTCCTGGGTGTTCGTTGGAAGGGCTGATGCTGAAGTTGAAACTCCAACACTTTGGCCACTTCATGAGAAGAGCTGACTCATTGGAAAAGACCCTGATGCTGGGAAAGATTGAGGGCGGGAGGAGAAGGGGACGACAGAGGATGAGATGGTTGGATGGCATCACCAACTCAATGGACATGAGTTTGGGTAGGCTCCAGGAGTTGGTGATGGACAGGGAGGCCTGGTGTGCTGCAGCCCATGGGGTCACAAAGACTCAGACACGACTGAGCGACTGAACTGAACTGAACTGATACTGATACTAAAAACAACTGAATTACATCTTTCAAAACGTAAACTTTGTGATATGTAATTTTATCTCAATAAAGCTGTTATGAAAGAAAAAAATAGGTGTATATGTGTCAGTGTCCTGACTTGGGGAAAACTGTGGTATGGGGAGAGGAAGAAAAAACCCAAATGATGGGACAGAAACCAAACCTGGGGATGAAAGACCCAACTTTACCCTCACTGCTCTACAACTTTGTAAAAATCCACTTATCCTTCAGATTCTTGGTTTCTTCATTTGAAAAATGGGGGAAATATCCCCCTCAAAGTGTTTTTATATGAGTCAGAGAAGACCTTACAACCTATAAGCTGCAATTTAAATGTTAGCTATGGTCTTAAATTTTTCTCTGAAATGGTAATTCTCTTTCCATAAAATTTGAGATAAAAGAGTGGCCCAGTCACTTTTGTAGATTCTACTCCTTCCTGGCCCTCAGTACTTAATAGAGTGTTCAGCATAGTAAATACTTCATAAACTTACTCAACAACTGAGCAGCAGTGTAGGCCTAGGGCTGTAAACATAAACAAGATTTATTTGTGTCCTCAGGAAGATCAGTCAAGTGGGGTGGGGTCAGGGATATCTAGATTTGTAAGTATAATGCATGTGCATGTAATTACAGTGAGATGAGCACGTGACCATGTGTACACATCCACCCTTTTCAACATGTGTCTCCTGGAGATAAAAGACAAAGATTTGATGGGTGAAGAATTTGTGTCTTCCACCATTGGATCCTTCACGCTTCCAGTCGGAGGATAGGGTTGAACATGGTTCAAAAAGATTTCCAAAGACTTATGATGTTGGCTATTTAAGGAAATAAGAACATCACTAACATATGACTGTTAATAGTATGGAAACTTGAAAAATACCATATTTCTGCAGCAAGGGGCCATTCTTAACTCACCCTCTTTCTTGGTAACCTTGGATTATTTTGTCTCTAAAACCCTAATAAAAAACATCATGCAATTCCCTCCAACATAATGTTCAAAGTGAAGCAACAGAAAGTGGATCAGCCCATGAATTTTCTAAGTTATATACAGGGCTAAAGCCCCACAAGGGAAGCATTAGATGCACCCACTTCTATTAGGTCATATGTTGTTCATAATGGGTTCCTGAAAATCCAGTTGTCTTTTCCTAGGACCCCAGGATGTCATGACCAAAAATATACATTGCAAAACCTCTCCACCTCCAAAGTCCTGCTCAAAGGAAGTTTTGCTGCAGCTTTTCATTCTTAATATTGAAATATCTCTATTGATGATTATTTAGCATAGCAAGTTTCAAAACCTGGGTATTTGAAATAGCTAGCTAATATTTTCTTAAATTACATCCTCTTGTGGGCCCATAAAAATCCCAAAGTCATTACAAATAAATAAATGGGGTTTCTCTTCATGATGTAAACTAGCTTTCAATGAAGTCATTGAGGGGAAGTTTGGTTTGGATGGAAGCAGTACCTACCCGGGACAACTGCTGCTTTCTGCTCACTAGGGGCTGAAGACACAGTCAGCAGCTGCTCTCAGGCAACTGAACGGAGCAAACCCCTGCTGCTTCATTTCTTGTTTTAACTTCCAGTGGGAAACTCAATATGTTTAAATGTTCCTTTTTCTTCAAGTCCTCTGCACGTGGCGACCAGGGCCTTGGAGGTGGGTAAAGAAAGAGTCTGTGTTGGTGCTCACTGACCCCATCCCTACCCCATCACGGACCCAAATGGAGGTTGTGGGGTGATCCTACAGCATGCTGGAACCCCCAGTGCTGGCCAGCCTTACCCTAAGTCCCAAGGTGGCAGGCTTCTCTGGGCACAGTGGGGAATACATAATTCAGGGTGAAAGAAATGGGGGATGCAGAGGCTGGATCCTAGGAGAGCAGCAGGCCCTGCAGGCCTCGTTGTGCATGTACTTGTGGGACACATCCTGGGGGGGGAGCAGTTCTTGTGGACCTAACTCATGGGGCCACCTCCTGGTTACCTGCAGGCACCCTGCCCTTCACTGCAGCATGGCTCCAGAAGACGTACGAGGCGGAGTGTGGCCCATGACTGGTGTGACCCACTACTGGTGTGGAAGTAACTACTACTCACACACACTGTTTGGGTCTCACAGTTGGGGTCTTGACTGGACAACTTCCTTTTCTGCTTCTGCTTTCCCCTGCGCTCAGTCATACAGAAATATACTTTTAAAATAATAATGCAAGAGGGATTCCGCTTAAGATGATGACACAAGAAGATCTTGAACTCGCCTCTTCCCACAGAAAGACTGAATATACATACACACAGGTATGAAAAAATTTCCTCTGGGGAAAAAAAAAAAACCTAAAAACTGATGGAACCACCCCTTCACACTGGGCGAAGGAGAGGGAAAGCCCATCCAAGTGGGTGGAAAAGGCTAAGACACAATCTCTTCTAAACGCCACACTTGGCATGGCATCCCAAAATCAGGAGGGAACTCAAAACCCAAAGCTTCTCCCTGAGGAGCAAAGGGTTTTGACCCCACTTTGGGAACCCCAGGTTTTAAGACCAGCACCTGAGATAAGAGCCCCCAGAACACCTGGCTTTGAAAAGCAATGGGGTGCATGGCCTTGGGACCCATGGGGCTGTAGGGAACTGAGAAATGTCTCTTAAATGGCTTATATGCAGGCTCACCCTGCCCAGGGCCCAGTGCAGAAGCAGCCCTTTGAAAAGCACCCAGACTTCATGTGAGAGACTCCTTTCCTAATTTTAAAGCATTGGTCTGAGGGGAAGGGACTTGCTGGAATAATCAGCTGGGATAGAAGCTGGTGGGCGCCATCTTCCTGAGCTTTCTCTGCCTTGCTTAAGCCAGCAGATACTACCATTTTTTTTCTTTTTCTTCTTTTTCTTTTTGTTTTCCCCTCTTTCTTGTTTTCAGCTTGTGCCATCTTTACACTCCATTTCTGCCTTGCCTTTGCCCTCTCTCTGCCACACCCCATATCTCTTGAAGGGAGTGTCTACACATGGCCAGTGCCCTGGCTTCTGTATCTGGTGACCTGGTTTTTGTAGTGCCCCCCCGCCCCAAGAAGATGCCTCTTCATCACCTGACTCTGGAAGCCAGAAGGACTTGAGTTCCTGGGTCCCATGGGACTCTAAAAATTGGAGACAGCTCTTGAGTAGATTGCATAGACAGTACACTCAAACAAGCCAGGTTGCTTATCAGGTCCTGTGGGACTGCTAACAGTCAGAGAGACAGTCCTTGACAGGTAACTACCTCCAGGGCCACGCACAGACAGAAGACTGAAGCACACTCCCAGCATTTCCGTGACGGACACCGCGCTGCTGCGCCTGGAGCAGCTGCTGAGGGGTAGGCTTCAGGTTTGGCACACACCTAGGGGATATGGAGGTGCTCTCAGGGAATGTAGGTTGGGGAATGCCATCTTTACATTCTCCTTCTGCCTCACTTCGACTCATTGGTTATCTCCCAGAAAGTAGTGAACACACTCTTCTGAAGCCCTAGGGACACCTCCAGATCACCTGGCTCTTGGGGGACAACAGGGCTTAAGTTTGTAGTCCCACAGGCCTGTATATATCACATTCTTTACAAGCTGTTGGCTCAGGGTCTGGCTTCCAATCAGTCTGAATCTAGGTGCTAACTGTGCGTGCTAAGCCACTGCAGTTGTGTCCAACTTTTTGCAACCCTATGGACTGGAGCCCACCAGGCTCCTCTGTCCATGGCATTCTCCAGGCAAGTATACTAGAGTGGGTTGCCACACTCTCCTCCAGGGCATCTTCCTGACCCAGGGATGGAACCCACATCTTTTATGTCTCCTGCATTGTCAAAGGGGTTCTTTACCACTAGCGCCACCTGGGAAGCCCTTGGGACACTGACTGGTCTTGGTAGATGGGGAGAAGAGACTGTTTCATGTAATACAAAACATTTCATCCAAAAGCAACAGAACACATATGGAACATTTGTATTGTTCCAGTACGCATGGAACATTCTCTAGGATCAATCACATGTTAGGCCACAAAACAAGCCTTAATAAACTCAAGACTGACATCATATCAAAAATCTTTCTGACCACAATAAAACTAGAAATCAACTAAAAGGAAAAAAACTGGAAAATCCACAAATGTGTGGCGACTATTCAACACACTACTGAACAAACCAATGGATCAAAGATGAAACCAAATGTGAAATTAAAAAATATATTCAGACAAATGAAAATGGAAATAAATATACCACAATTTATGGAATGCCACAAAAGCAGTTCTAAGAGGGAAATTCATAGTGGTAAATGCCTACCTCAAGAAATTTTAAAAATCTCAAATGAACAGTTTTATACCTCAAGGATCTAGAAAAGAGCAAATGAAGTTCAAAGCTAAAAGATGGAAGGAAATAAAAAAGATCAGAGCAGAAATAAATGAAACAGAGACTAACAAGAGAACAGATTGATGAAATCAAGAGCTTGTTTGAAAAAAAAATCAACAAAATAGACAAAAAAGAGAAAATACTCAAATAAATAAAATCACAAATGAAAGAGACGACCTTACACCCAAAATCACAGAAATACAGTGGATCACAAGGGACTACTACAAATGATTATATACCAAGAAGCTGGACAACCTAACAGAAATAGGCAAATTCCTAGAAATAATCATGAAGAAATAGAAAATATGAACAGACTCCTTGCTAGTAAGGACACTGAATCAGTAATTTTAAACCCCCCCACAAATAAAAGTTTAGGACCAGATAGCTTCACTAGTGAACTCTACCAAACACTTACAGAAGAATTAATAGTAATCCTTCATAAACTCTTTCAAAAAGTACAAGATGAGGCAATACTTCCACACTCATTTTACAAGGCCAACATTACTCTGATACCAAAACTAGACAATGATACCACACAAAAAAGGAAAATTACAAGTCAGTGAACAAAGATGCAAAAATACTCAACAAGATATAAAAGAACCTTATTCAACAATACATTAAAAGCATCATATACAGTAATTCCCCTACATACGAACCTTCAAGTTGAAACTTGCAAAGATTCACATGTCCAGTCCACATAAATTAGTTTATGTGTCTGGCACACGTTGTCACATGCATGTGTCCTCTAAAAGTGGCTGTGCATTTGTGCACCTTACGGTGCTGTTTTTTGTGTTTGTTCTTTATGTATTATCTGTGTGAAAGGCATTATAAACCTGTTCCAATGCAGTACTACAATATATAGCCAATTGTGTTAGTTGAGTACCTAGGCTAACTTTGTTGGACTTAGGAACAAATTGGACCCAGAACATGCTCTGGGACCAGAATTTATTCATTTGTAGGAGACTTATTGCACCTTAATCAAACAGGATTTATTCCAGAGATGTTTGAATGCTTCAACAACCATAAATCAATCAACGTAACACACCATGTTAACAAAAGAAAGGATAAAAACCATATGATCATCTTGGTAGATGCAGAAAAAACAACTGACAAAACTCAACATCCATTTATGATATAAACTCTTAATAAAATATATATAGAAGGAACATATCCTAACACAATAAAGGCCATTTATGACAAATGCACAGCTAACATCACAATCAATGGTGAAAAACTAAGTTATCCCTTTAAAATCAGGAATAAGAAAAAGATGCCCACTCTTGACACTTATTCAACATAGTATTGGAAATCTAATTAGAGCAAATATAGAAGAGAAATAAAAGGCACCCAAACTGGAAAGGAAGAAGTAAAACTGGCATTATTTGTGGAAGACATGAATTCATAAAAAGAAAACTCTAAGTCTCCACTAAAAAACAATTAGATATAATAAACCAACACATTGGCAGGCTACAAAATCAATATATGGGAAATCTGCTGCATTTATATACACTAATATTTAACTAGCATAAAGACAAACTAAGAAAGCAATCTCATTTACAATCACACCAAAAAGAATAAAATATTAAGGAACAAACGTTAACCAGGAGGTAAAAGACCTATATACTAAAAACTGTAAGACAGTGACAAAAGCAACTAAACAAGATACAAGTAAATGAAAAATATTCTATATTCATGAACTGGAAGAATTAAAATTGTTAAAATGCCCATACTACCCAAAGCAATCTACAGATTCAATGCAATAGCTATTAAAATTCCAATGGTGTTTTTCACTGAAACAGAACAAGCAATTCTAAAATTTTTATGGAACCACAAAAGACCCCGAATAGCTAAAGTCATCTTGAGAAGAAAGGACATAGCTGGAGGCATCATGCTCCCTAATTTCAAACTATGTTACAAAGTTACAGTAATCAAAACAGTATGGTATTGGAGTAAAAAATGAACACATAGATCAATGGAACAGAATAGAGAGCCCAGAAATAAAGCCATATATATATATGGTCAATGAGTCTAGAACAAAGGAACCAGGAATATACAACGGAGAAGGATAGTCTCTTCAACAGACGGTGCTGGGAAAACTGGACTGTCATATTCCAAAGAATAAAACTGGATCACTATCTTATATCATACACAAAAATTAACTCAAATTGGATTAAAAATTTGAATGCAAGACCAGAAATCATAAAATTCCTAGTAGAAAAACATAAGTGGTAAGCTCCTTGGCATCACTCCTGGCAGTGACTTTTGGATTTGAGACCAAACACAAAGGCAACAAAACCAAAATTAAATTAATGAGACTACATCAAACTAAAAAGCTTCTACACAGCAAAGGAAGATATCAACAAAATGAAAAGGCAACCTACCAAGTGGGAGAAAAGATTTACAAATCATATATCTGATAAGGTGTTAATATAAAAAATCCATTAAAAAAAAATTCCTACCACTTAACAGAGAAAAATCCACTTGAAAAATAGGTAGAGGATCTGAACAGAAATTTACCAAAAAAGATATACAGATGGCTAACAGACACATGAAAAGGTGCTCAACATCACTAATCAATGAAGAAGTGCAAATTTAAAGCACAGTGGGATATCACCTCACACCTGTCAGGATAGCTATCTTTAAAAAGTCTACAAATAACAAATGTTGGCAAAGATGTGGAAGAAAGTGAACCCTCTTACACTATTAGTGGGAATGTAAGTTGGTGCAGCCACTAAGGAAAATAGTATGGAGTTTCCTCAAAAAAATAAAAATATAACTACCATATGATCTAGTAATTCCACTTCTGGGTAAACACTAACTCACCACAAGAAAAACACGTTTGTAACTACACATGGTGATGAATGCTAACTGGATTTGTTGTGATCCTTTCACTATATACGCAAGTATCAAATTGGTATGCTGTATACTTGAAATTAATATAATTCTTTATGTCAATCTTACCTCACTAGAAAATAATAACAATGAATCAGGAATGTTGTCCAGGATTCAGGGCATGACTTGGAACAGGGATTATGAGGGCATTACTGCTGATTTTTAGGTGATGTGGGTAGATTGTTGAGCTGAATCATTTTTTCCTTAGTCATATGGTAGGAACTGGCATTTTAACAAACTATGAAATGGCTCCCGGATTTAAGTTCCAGTAGCTTTTAAATTTGCTAAATGGAAATTAACCTGAGAGCTAGATAGCTAAAAGCTATCAAGTGCCTTTAGCATCAAAGGCTGGTTGCAAGAGAGGTGTCTGCTATTCAGTTAGTTTCCATCCAAGACAGAGAGAGAGAATGGAGGATTCCAGATTTACCAGTGAACCTACTCTCCCAACAGAAATGCACCTACTAGTGCTCAACAGAGATTGAGAAGTAGGGCAGCGTACTGGTGAGAAATCTGGGCCCTGCAGTCAGAGAGATCTGCACTCTAATTCCTGCTCTGCCGACTTAGCACCACTATATTGGGAGTCTCACCATTTTGAGCCCCAGTGTGCATATCTCTCAGATGGGGGATCAATACTACTTACTGTATACTGGTGGCATGTTAGACGACATTTTTTTTTCTCTTGGCCACACCATGAGGCATGTGGGATCTTAGTTCCCTGACTAGGGATCAAAACCATGCCCCCTGTAGTGGAAGGGCAGAGTCCTAACCACTGGACCATCAGAGAAGTTCCAGATGGCATGTTAAAACAACTGGCATGTGATAGGCACTCAGTAAGATTTCTTCAATTTGCAGTTCAGTTTTTGCCACCCTGTCCCCTCCTCATGTATTGTAAGAACATGCATTGCTTTCCTCCCTCTAAAAGGTCAGACCCATGAGGGTGAGGCAGAGATTTTTATTTCTTTTATTTATAAGCATTTCGTTAGTACCTAAAACAATGTCTGCAACCTATAAGGTGTTCAATAAATAAATAAGCTCATGCATTTTTTTTTATCCTCATGCAGCAGATAGTCATTAAATACCTACTTTATGCCAAGCAATGTGTGAGACTCAAAATAATAGATTCCTTGAAGGACCATGAGAAACCATCCGTGCAGAGATGTGAGACTCAGGCAAAACAACCAAAGGTTGCTTTCAGGGGTCACCTGAGTGGTGTGAGGGCTACCACTGGGTGGTGTGAAGGCTTCTGCAGAACTTCACAGAACAGGGAGCTGGGGTGAGTGGGTCAGAGAGAGCTTTGCCCAGAGATGGGCTTGGACCTGGGCCTCCTGCATCCTCCTGCACAGGTTCCAGCAAGGCATACCACAGAAGGCCCTGGTACACAGGCCTCTTTATAGATCCAATACAATTATTTTTGAGGTCCTAGTGATGTGTTCACAAGTTTTTGAGAAAGTACTGGAAAGCCACTGAGCATTATATCTTTCATTCTGATAACAGATAAAAGACAAAGCTCCATGTCTTCATAACTTCTAATCAGCACACCTACAAACTCATAAGGAAGAAAACTCCATTTCACATGACAAATTTTCTGCCCCTGGAAAGTCAACAGAATGACCAAAGGAGAGACTAAACTCCTGAACTTGAACTTAACGGCCTTGTGACCCACCAGTAAATTTACTGGCATTTTTGGTTTTTAGAACATTCTCATCTTGACCTTATCAGGTCTGGGAGCTGAAAGACGTCTCTAATTTTCCTCAGTATATTCTTGTGTGTGTTCTCAGTTGTGGCCGACTCTTTGCGACCCCATGGACTGTAGGCTGTCAGGCTCCTCTGTCCATAGGATTTCCCAGGCATGAATACCAGAGTGAGTTGCCATTTCCTCCTCCAGGGGATCTTCCCGACCCAGGGATCGAACCCAAGGCTCCTGCATCTCCTGCATTGGCAAGCGGATTCTTAACAGCTGCACCACCTGGGAAGCCCTCCTTAGTATGTGACTCTTGCTTTTCCCCTTTTTTCCCCCTCATCTTTCTGATAAGAACATCATTGGGTCCCAAACCCCACAGGCTGAGCCAAAGGTAGAGTTGGGACTTAGTCAGCTGGGGGCTGGGGCGGGGGAACAACCTGCAGAGTTTCCTGTGTTTCCTGATGGCCCACCCCTCTGCGCGCCTCCTCTCTCCCCATAACTCTCAGTCTCACCCTCACATTTGCCTGATGTGGCTAATCCCATGATACCCACACCCATGTTGACTTTCTGGATATTTACCCATCACGACCAGAATCCCAAGATCCCAAACCATCCCTCTCACTAGGACTCACCCCCACAGATCTCGGTATATCCCCCCAGTCTGACCAACTCCCCACCTTCCCAACCTCAGACACCTCCACTGGATGCCCTCTGGAATTTACAGCCAATCATCGTAGAATCCCTACTGACTGCAGACAAGCTCAGCACCACTGTCACGAAGACCAAGGCCTCCACCGTGCCCTGCCTCCCCATCCCCTCTCCCTCCTCAAGCAAGGACAGCACACATGCATTTGCCTTGCCTTGCCCGCCTCATCAGTGTCTCCACATCAGCGTCCAAACAAACCGCAACTTCCCCAGTCTTGAAAACAAAACAAAACACAGAGACCAGTCCAGGTACTGCTCCTTTCTTTACTCTCCCGTACAGTCCAGCTCCTCAAAAGGCTGTGTATTCCTGCTGCCTCTAATTCCTTTTCACCCATTCACTTTCTTCAAATTTTTAAAAACTTTTTATTATGAAAAATTTCAATCATATATAAACGTAGAGAATATTATAATGAACCCCATAATTATACCATCCAGACTTAATAATTATAGGTGAGGGACTTCCCTGGCCATCCAGTGGTTAAGACCCCATATTTTCAACACAGGGGGCATGGGTTCAATCCCTGGTCAGGGAACTAAGATTCTACATGCTGCATGGCATGGCCAAAATAATAATAATAATAACAATTATTATTATTATAGGTGAGATAACTTGTTTCCTTTGTCCTTGCTGAAGTGTTTTAAAGAAAGTCCTAGCTAGCATGACATTTCTCTCTTAAATACTTCAGAATTCATTTGTAAAAAATAAAAAAATTTTTGTATATAACATATTAATCTCATGTAAGAATAATGAGGTAACGATATTGTAATATCATTATGTAATATGTATATGTATGTATATGTAAATTGTAATATGTATGATGTAACACCTGGGCTTCCCAGGTGGCGCAGTGGTAAAGAATCCACCTGCCAATGCAGGAGAGACAAGAGACATGGGTTTGATCCCTGTGTTGGGAAGATCCCCTGGAGTAGGAAGTGGCAACCCACTCCAGTATTCTTGCCTGAAAATTCCATGGACAGAAGAGCCTGGAGGACTACAGTCCACGAGGTTGCAAAGAGTCAGACACAACTGAGCATGTGCACACACATACACACACTAACAATAATCCACTTTTTCTCTTTTAAAACCAACTTACTCCACTCAGTTCTGTCCACATTTGTTCCCACTATTCCACACAAACTTACCTTGCCTAAATCACTCCTGACCAAAATGTTGCTAAGGAATGGCTGTTTCTCACTGGTAGAGTGACCAACCATCCCAGCTGGCTGAGGCCCTGCAGTGCCCAAACTAGCAGAGTTCTGGACAAACTAGGGCAGTCTGGTTCTCAGTTCTTATTTTTCTCATCTTTTAAGGAGCAACTGACAAGGGTAATCACTCTTTCCTCCTTGAACAACATTTGTCTTGTCTTCTGGGACGCCACTCTCCCTGGGTTCTCCCTCCCTCTCTGGCCACTTCAGAGTTAACTCTCACTGATTCCGTGCATCTGCCTGATCGCTGAATCTTGGCACATCACAGGGTTCTCCATTCTTGGTCCTCATCCTTCTGCACTCTCAAGTCTTCCAACACACATACACACTGATGATGCGCAGATTTCTACCTCCAGCCCAGACCTCTCACCTGAATGTCAGACTTTTATTCCAGCAAATTCCTTGGCATCTTCCCTTAGAAGTCTTAAAATCATCTCAAACTTAGTAGTCCAAAATCAAACTCCTGATTTCTCCCCTAAAATCTACTCTTCTCAAAACTCTTCTTATGACAGTAAATGGCAACCTCATTCTTCTGTCTGCTCAGAGCAAAAACCCTGCAGCCATGTTTGAGTCCTCCTTCCACACTCACAAGGAATCCACCAGCAAATTCTGATGAGTCTTCTTTCGAAAACTATTAACAATCCAGCTACTTCTTACTAGCTCCACCGGCATTTTTTGCTCAAATTATTGCAATAACCTCCTGATTGGTGCTCACTCCAATCAATGATAGTTTCTGTCACTCTAAAATGCTGTGATTTTTACACCATTATATTCAGTTCAGTTCAGTCGCTCAGTCGTGTCCAACTCTTTGCGACCCCGTGAATCGCAGCACACCAGGCCTCGCTGTCCATCACCAACTCCCAGAGTTTACTCAAACTCATGTCCATCGAGTCAGTGATGCCATCCAGACACCATTATATTAAAGCTTGAGAAACGCGAAGAAATCATGTACTAACAGAGATTTGAAACCATATTCCCTATAAATCTGTACCAAAGGAATATATGAAGTCATAGGCATAATATTGATTCTATTTTAATGTTTGATTTTACAAAGAATCTATCCTAAGCTGGCTCTAGAGATTTATAATTAAAAAATCAAGTTGTCTAGGACTATGGAATACTCCTTCTACATTTATCCGTCTCTTAAGCTACACTATACATGAAAACAATTTAGTCACTGCTATTTAAATCCTTTTCAAACTGACACAGACTTTAAGTATCTCCAGAATGTTATATAAACTTATATTAAAATGCATGATTCTTATATTAAGAAGCCCAAAAATATGGGAGAAACCTGAATAGTTGGATTCTATTCTGTGTGCCCATTCCTGGAAGCCAAATTTTCTAGAGGTGGGGCTGCATAACGATAACAGCTAAGTTTATGTTTTAGTTCTTCATTATAAATAGTATTCTACTTCTCACAAACTTATTTCTAAGTTGCCCAAGCAAAACATTAATTTTTAGCATTACATCATGGTCTTTATTTTAGAAGCTGTCCTTAAAAAAGAAGTAATCCTAATTCTTTTAGAAGAATTCTTTTAAAAACTAATATGACAATTGTTTCATTGCTGTGACAAAAATATGTTTCTAATTATCTTTCCCCAGACGCTCTCCAGCAAACACAACCATTATTATTCCTAATTCTCAATAATCAATAAAATATTGGCCAAGCACTTTATTATTAAGATTTCATGCAAAGAGGCATGGATAATGTTATCTGTGGTTTATCCACCAAGAATCCTAATGGAATATCTACTGCAACCACAAAACCATGCTGAATACTATATAGACAAACAGACTTTCCTCTCTGAAAGCCTTGCTGACTTGCTCTGCACAAGTGAAAAGCTGAGTCAATTCTCTGAGAAACCAGTCTGTAAAGAGCAGCTACTCAAGGCAGGCACCTTCCTGGAGTGAGGAGGTGTTTCTGGGAGAAGGAGCACCGCCTGCTCCCTCCTTCCATGCTCTGAGAAAACTATGCTGTGGCAAGCACACACCCAATCCTCTCCAGTCCCCTGAAGTCATGACATGTCTCTGGGGGCAGTTCTTCCAGCTCTCATTCATATAATTGTTACTAAGTCTCCCAAGGCTGCTGTGATATTTCAGATCTCTTCCACAATGTCACAAGACTTGCAGTTCCTAATTGCCTGCTGAATTTTATCCCATGTTTGCTCAACCACATCCTTAGGGGAACATGGGTTGCTGTAAAGCTTACAATGTGGTCCAGCACGATCGTCGCCTTAGTTTCTTTGGAACAGGTCCGGCACCATCATAGTAGATCTTTATCAGCCATCAACGGTCCACACTTTTTTTTTTGCCAGAACGAAGTGTAAATGATAGGAGAGGCAAAGTAAACAGCCCACTTAACAATACTGCTTACCATGCCCTACCCAGGATTACCCAGAAGGGCCCTCATGGGCCAAGTACTTGTTCAGGATGGTGGGCTGCTGCTCCTCCGGTGCCATGCTGGCCCTGGCTAAGAGCATATGTAAATGGGAAATATACATATACTGTGAATGCTAATGGAGTCCACAGAGGTTCTAAGTGCATTGCGAGTCTCCTAGCGCCCTATGCCCTACCTCTCAGTACCGGAAGGGCTCATCACCTATTAAGTCTTTTGATGGAAAAAAATGGCTGAAGTCCCTCACAAAGGAGGTTTATTCAGCTCACCTTTACCTAAGTGGGTTGATTGCTATATACACGTGTCATTTGTCTGTGTATAAATACTAGCTCACATCATCTCCACTGACACAGCCAAGTTTGCAACAACCAGTTGAGCACTGACACAGCCAAGTTTGCAACAACCAGTTGAGCTGGGAGTGCTAGTAACAGTTTCAGATATTCCTTTAGCTCATACTCACACATCACCTTTGTCAGAATGCCCATAAAATTAAGGCCTCAGTGTAAACACTTCCTACAGATAACTGGAAACTCTTTCACAGAGAAGCTATCGTCATTTGTTTCAAGTGGCTTTCTGCTTCAAATGAAAGAAGCAATGATTGGTTTTGATGCAGTTAGCATCAAAATTCTCATTTCCTAATGAGCACCCTGATATCTTTGGGGGGAATTACCTCTTGCCCCTGTGTGCAGTTTTTTGTTTTTTGGTTTTTTTTTTTTTTAGTATTTATTTATTTGGCTGCATAGGGTCTTAGTTGCAGCAGGTAGGATCTTCACTGCTTCACGAAGGATCTTTGCTGCTCAGAGCGCACAGGCTTCACTAGCTGCAGCTTAGTTGCTTCAGGCATGTGGGATCTTAGTTCCCCAACCAGGGATCGAAGCTGCGTCCCCTGCATTGCAAGGCGGATTCTTGACCACTAGACCACCAGGGAAGTCCCTGTAGTTTTGATGGGATGATACCCGCTTCCTATACAAAAGCAGAGAGACTAGATGCTTTTCCCTTTCATTATGGTAGTAAAGTGACTGGCACACTTGCAATAAGGCCTCAACCAATCGGATGCTTCCTTTCAAGACTCTGAATCTTGAGTGACCCAAGGGTCATGCCTTATCCCAACTGTTCCAGCTATGGTATCATTCCCATAGTACAGGTTTCCTCACTCTGGAGCAGTCTTGGTTACTGTCCTCCCCAGGCCTGGTCCTCCAGGCTCCCTGTCAACCTGTGAACACCAAATAGATGACAGTAAAACCCCTTTTCCTTGGTTCATCCAGAATCTGTCTGTTACTTACACCACAGCATTCTGACTAACCCACGAACACAACTGAGAAAGACATGATGCTGACTCAAAAAATATCTTCTCTTTGGCTGGTAGGAGGTAGCTCAGTAAGCTGTTAATGATTATGGCTGTGTGTTTTCAATAAATCTGCAGATAATGACCTGGCTTGTTCTACTGGTGCTCCTTGTAGACTAACCAACGGCCAGCATTCTAATGTGAATCACTTGAATATTTTTCAACCCACTTGACTATTTTGAGCTTTATTTGTCAGCTAAAGAAATAAACCCCAAAGCTTTCATTTTTATTAACCAGCTTAAACTATTTTAATCTGGATAAGGCAGTACTACCTCATTTGCCTCACATCTCAGCATGCTGCTTAAAAGCCAGGGTGGGATATGACTTCCCTTTTCTTCCCAGAACTTGTACAATAAGAAGCTTCCCATTTTGTCTGTCCTTCAGATTCATCTATGGGAATAAAAGTGCTCCTGGATGTGCTTATCAGAAATGAGTGAAAGATAAGCAAGGACTAGGAATGCCTAGATTGAGGCATCTGTGACCAGGAAGAAAGAGAGTCATCCACCCAGAGAGCAAAGCAGGAAGTCCCATGTGTGAGGTGGGCAGAGAAGGGGTAGGACTGCAGCCAGGAGCCCTCAGAATGGGCACAATGAGTGCCCCAGCTGCTCCTTTTATGAGGTTTCACCCTGAAGAACTCTCGAGCTTTCAGTTACATAGATCTGTGGATTCCACACAAGCAGCCTGAGGGAGGGGCTTGTGCTGGCACCTGCTGGGGAGGGAACAGGTAAAGGAGCGACCTGAGGGGTCCTCAGGAGCCCCATAATAGTGGCAGCTCTTTACCCCAAGGCTTTGTTTCATGACAGCAGCAAAATACCAACAAAACCCAGACTGCCCAAACTGGCATTTTGCCAAGCCTTGTTTACCAGTCAGTCTCTTAAACCAGCCTCCCTGCTGCTTTCCAATGTTTGAGAAATCTGGCTTCTATAGAGAGCAGCTCAGAGGTGGAGTATTCCCAGAGACAGGGTGGTGATTTGAGATTTCTACCTAGATCAACCTAGTGCCAGGGCAGACTGCAGGCACCAAAAGGAATACTCAGAACTGAACACCCACTCGAGTCTCAAAGGATGGTCCCTAAAGGGCAGAGAAGTGGTTGGAAGGTTGAAGAAAAGATGGAAAAGCCAATAGAAGAGCTGAAAATACAGATCTAGGGTGTACAAGTGTTTGAACAAGGTTCCCAGCTGGCCGAGGAAGGGAAGAAAGAAGGAAAGGGGACTGCTGCTCACCAGCAACTTGATTTCATTACTTTTTTTTTAATTGCATTTTTTATTGAGATAAAATTCACCATTTTAAAGTGTATTATTCAGTGCATTTTAGTATATTCACAATGTTGAGTAACCATCACACCTATCTAATTTCAGAACATTTTGATCACCCAAAAAAGAAATCCCATACCCATTAGCAGTCACTCTCCATTATTCCGGGCTTCCCAGGTGGTGCTAGTAGTGAAGAACCCATTTGACACTGAAGGAAACACAAGAGACACAAGTTAGATCCCTGGGTGGGAAAGATGCCCTGGAGGAGAAAATGGCAACCCACTCCAGTATTCTTGCCTAGAGAATCCCATGGACAGAGAAGCCTGGCGGACTATGGTCCAGAGGGTCGCAAAGAGTCAGACATGACTGAAGCAACTTCATGTACACACACATGCCCCATTATTACATCCCCTAGCCTCCAGCAACCACAAATCTACTTCCATTCTCTATGGATTTGCTTCTTTTATATATTTCATCCGAATGGAATCACATTGTATATGGCCTTTTGCATCTGGCTTCTTTCACTTGCACAATGTTTCCAAGGTTCATCCATCTTATACCATGTATAATTGCTTTATTTCCTTTTGGGCTTAATAATATTCCAGTGTATGGACATACCACATTTGTTCATCCATTCATCAACTGATGAACATTTGGATTGCTTCCACTTTTTGGCTGTTATGAATAGCGCCGCTGTCAGCATTCATATATGTGTTTTCAGTTCTCTTCCGTGTGCACCTAGGAGTGGAATTGCTTCTTGGGATTCTTGTTCTCACTGCAGGAGTATGGAGCAAAATGGCAATGCAGTCCTTGCTGTCATGCTCCTGGATATAAAGCTCTCAGCACAGAGGGTTCAATGTGATGCTGATGTGAGCCCATGTCTCCTGCTGGAATGTGATGAAGACCACAGCCTTCCTGGAAAGAGGAAGAAGAAGGTGATGTGACCAAGGAAGCCAGGCCAGAGTCAGAGGGCCCTTGGAGGCAGTTCCCACTGCCTCCAGCTATGAACTCAGCTCTTCCCCTGAACCTATGGTCCCATCCACAGCCCAGTCAGCACTGCTTTTTCCAGAAACACCAAAACATGGGTCAGATGGCCAAGTGAATAGGTGCAAAGAGCTGATAAGATTTTTTAACCCACTACTATATTCCAATGTCTTAGTTCAGGTTGCTATAACAAAATACTATAGACTGAATGGTTTATAAATATTGGAAAATTATTTCTCACAGTTCTAGAGGCTGGAAGTTCAAGCTCAGGGTGTCAGTCAGGTTCTGATGAAAGCTCTCTTGATGACTACTGACAGTCATTTTCTCATTGTGTCTTCACTTGGTGGAAGGGGTGAGGGAGCTCTCTGGGGCCTCTTTTATAAAGGCACTAATACCACTCATGAGGGCTCCACCCTCATGACCTAATCATCTTCCAAAGGCCCACCTCCAAATGCCACTGCATTGAGGATTAGGTTTCAACAGACGAATTCTGGAGGAACACAGTCTATAGTGCCTGGAAACTTCAATGCTTTACTTTATAAAGTCTTTCTTCCCTTTATCATTGTGTTCTGCAACGAAAGCCAAAGAACTACAAGGCTGGACCCCCTGCTAACACTCTGCCTGGTCCATCTCCTGCCCATATTTTCCATCATTCCATGATGCTCTTCATTCCTTTCTCTGCCTTTGTCTTCATTTCTTTTGTCAGCTGTCAAACAGCTGGAAGAGAATACACACCTTTCTTCTAATCAAAGTTTGTCTTCCTCTGACCTCTCAGGATATTTTATGTTGTTCCTCTCATCCAAGACATCCTGTAGGTACTGTTGCAATAGTTCAGATAGATTCTCATCCTCAAAATGCAGATGCTCAGGAAACCCACAGGATGATGATGAGAGCTGCTTTTTTTGCTCTCATGGTGGGATTGTGATAGTGGTGGAAAAGGTTGAAATGTTTTTTCTAGAGTTAATTAAAATGAAAAAAGAAGACTCATCCAAATACTAGGTATTGGGCAACTATCTGGGGGGAAGTGTGTCTTACTACCTTGAACCTGTGCAGATCCTGCCTCACTTCAGTTCAGTCACTCAGTGGTGTCAGACTCTTTGCGACCCCATGGACTGCCACATGCCAGGCCTCCCTGTCCATCACCAACTCCCAGAGCTTACTCAAACTCATGTCCGTTGAGTCGGTGATGCCATCCAATCATCCCATCCTCTGTCATCCCCTTCTACTCCTGCCTTCAATTTTTCCCAGCATCAGGGTCTTTTCAAATGAGTCAGTTCTTCGCATCAAGTGGCCAAAGTATCGGAGTTTCAGCTTCAGCATCAGTCCTTCCAAAGAATATTCAGGATAGATCTCCTTTAGGATGGACTGGTTGGATCTCCTTGTTGTCCAAGGGTCTCTCAAGAGTCACAGTTCAAAAGCATCAATTCTTCGGTGCTCAGCTTTCTTTATAGTTCAACTCTCACATCCATACATGACCACTGAAAAAACCATAGTCTTGACTAGATGGACCTTTGTTGGCAAAGTAATGTCTCTGCTTTTTAATATGCTGTCTAGGTTGGTCATAACTTTTCTTCCAAGGAGCAAGCATCTTTTAATTTCATGGCTGCAGTGACCATCTGCAATGATTTTGGGGCCCAAGAAAATAAAATCTCTCACTGTTCCCATTGTTGCCCCATCTATTTGCCATGAAGTGATGGGACCAGATGCCATGATCTTAGTTTTCTGAATGTTGAGTTTTAAGCCAGCTTTTTCACTCTCCTCTTTCACTTTCATCAAGAGGCTCTTTAGTTCTTCGCTCTCTGCCGTAAGTGTGGTGTCATCTGTATATCTGAGGCTATTGATACTTCTCCCTGCAATCTTGATTCCAGGATGTGCTTCATCCAGTCTGGCATTTCACATGATGTACTCTGCATATAAGCTAAATAAGCAGGGTGACAAAAAAGAGCCTTGACCTACTCCTTTCCCAATTTGGAACCAGTCTGTTGTTCCATGTCCAGCTCTAACTGTTGCTTCTTGACCTGCATACAGATTTCTCAGGAGGCAGGTTAGGTGATCTGGTATTCCCATCTCTTTCAGAATTTTCCACAGTTTGCTGTGATCCACACAGTCAAAGGCTTTGGCATAGTCAATAAAGCATAAGTAGATGTTTTTCTGGAACTCTCTTGCTTTTTTGATAATCCAGTGGATGTTGGCAATTTGATCTCTGGTTCCTCTGCCTTTTCTAAATCCAGTTTAAACATCTGGAAGTTCACGGTTCACGTATTGCTGAAGTCTGGCTTGGAGAATTTTCAACATTACTTTATTAGCGTGTAAGATGAGTGCAATTGTGTGGTAGTTTGAGCATTCTTTGGCATTGCCTTTCTTTGGGATTGGAATGAAAAACTGACCTTTTCCAGTCCTGTGGTCACTGCTGAGTTTTCCAAATTTGCTGGCATATTGAGTACAGCATTTTCACAGCAACATCTTTTAGGATTTGAAACAGCTCAACTGGAATTCCAGATCCTGCCTAGGTGGCTCATGATGCTGGCAGGTGAGAAGGCCTTATATACTTGTGAGAAGAACATTTTGACCACTCTTTTTCAATGCCTAACTTTATGTGGTACGTGCTCTGCTAAGAAGACAATACAAAAACAAATAAGTTGTGTCCTCAAGGAATTTATAGTATTAATAGAAATACAAGAGGGAATATGATGTGTTGGGTGAAGGAGAACAGTTAAAGGTTATAAGGAAAAAGGCAAGAAGGCAACCACCAAGGGCAAAGAGCATGTTCCTTCCATAAGTACTCTGAGGCTCGAAGGTTAGCGAATCATTGTGTGAATTTTCCTTCTGCCTAGACCACTGCAGTGGGAAGAAGAGAGGAGTTGTTTGGATCTAATGAGTCCACTTGGGACTTTCTTTGTGGTCTTAAACTCACAGAGTCACCTTTTTAGATAGTATGAAGACTACAAATCCTGATAATCATGGTGGCAGAATGATTTGCTTGGACTGCAAAAAGATAATAGTGGCTTTTTTTCCAAAAATGTGCATATATTTATAATTAAGTTGATCCCTACAGTCTATGGTAGGTACAGCCCCTTTAAATTCTAAGGGCATTGACAACCCAAATAATTATACTAATACATTTAGTAAGGGGGTGTTGGAGTAGGGGACAGGGCAGCAGAAGCAGCCATAAAAGGCTGCTCCCTCGCAGCCCCATAGAAGGAAGAAGGCAGGGCAGGGCTGGAAGGGGCCACCACCACATATATTGCAACCTGAGGGGCTTTCTCCCACCTGGGGGTCGTGGGATTTCAGCAAACTTTTCAGATCCTTGTCAAGTGCTGGGAAGAATTTCGATTACAGAGCTGTGTCTGGAGCCAGCTTTGGTGAGGTCAGCTGTTGGTCTGGGAGACACTGTAATAATGACTGGCTACTGGGAAAATGGCAGTTTCTAAAGGACACAAGACTTCATCAGTCATTGTGTCTTTGATTAATGTCTTGTGTCCTTCGGGGTGTTTCATCTGAAACTATCTTGTAAACACGGACCCTCCTGCCCCCACCGTGAGGTAAGCATTCCTCTTTGAGGAAACTGACAGAATTCTCTCAGAGTCTGAGGGTGAACTTCACAAGCAGGACTGGAATTCATCCCTTGCCACGGGCTTAGGAAACAATGCTCATGGCTTTACCCCATTGCCTTCCACTTGGAAGGCAGGGAAGGCAAAGCGGCACAACAGGAGGCTGTCAATGCTTAAACTGTTAACTAGCGTTTTCCCAAAATGTGTTTCTGGTTAGTTTAAAGAAGGATAAACAAGATTTAATAGCTGGCAATGAATCACATTTTTTTCTTCCCTCCCTAAATGCTATTTGGATCCACTCAAACGCCTGTCATTCTACTTTTGTACAAATAAATAAATCTCCTTTTCTTTTGTGCATTTTTCTCTGTCCTGCATTTCCTAAAATACAATTTGTTTGACGGATGAGTTAAGCAGTTCTGAGATTTGTTTTTGGCTCTGTAGGCAGTTGGGATGTTTTCTCATCATAATTCAGTGGGACAAGGTTATCACCCCACAAACACTAACACCTCATTTAGAACCAGAAGCACTCCCCCACCAGAAGAAAGCCATTGCTAATGTTCTCCATGTAAGTTTCAGTTGTTACATATGAAGTTTCCCGGTATTAACATCTCTGCCCTGCCCCTTCTTTTCCCTCTTGTTTTAGTTATGCTGGATATACTTCATGCATACAGACGTTTAGAAGTGGAATTACAGACAGAAAGTGAACTTGAGATGAAGTACAGAGGTGGGCCCTGCTTAGGCTTACGACTCTAGAACCAAGAAACTGACAAATCAGAACAAACCTCACTATAATTTGAAAGCAAAATGAACCCAGAGTATTTTTTCCCCCACCACATAATCACGGATTTTTTTTTTTTTAAGACAAAGACCTATGAAACAGTTGAACTGAAATTAAACCTATTATTTTCCAAAGTAATTGTACTAACTGAAATGTTCAAGCAGACTCTGAATCAAGAGGACATTTCGTTTGATTTCAAGTCCGAGAAGTGCCTGTTCAGTAACTGCTCATTAT
Source organism: Cervus elaphus (assembly GCF_910594005.1). NCBI lineage: Eukaryota > Metazoa > Chordata > Mammalia > Artiodactyla > Cervidae > Cervus > Cervus elaphus. Next base: position 11,644,749 of record NC_057839.1, on the reverse strand, counting down.
AACAAAAGATGAGGCAAGTCTATAGAAATATGTTTCAGGTCTCCTTTTCAAGTTCTCCTTACTAACAGAGCCTTTGTGAGCCTGTTCCAAACACTCCCTCCATACTCCTCATAATCAGAAATGCTATAGCCCACGAAACAAAGGAAGTTCCCAGAAGAGGCAAACCCAGAACCCAGAGGTGGGCTCATGTTTCTGCCAGTTCTCAGCTGAGTGGTTAGGAATCAAGAGGGAGCTGTGTTGCCATCCCATCTCTCCCCTTCTCAACTGTCCAAGTTCAAGCACAAAGCCCTAAAGTAACAAAGTAACAGTAACATGGCCAGGTCTGAAGATTATTTCCCCCAAGTTCAGAAGACTTTTTTTTTCTATAACAGTACTGTTTAATGTGCCTTTTGGTACTTAGTATATTGTATTGCAATAATTTGTTTACAATTATTTTGTACTTTTGAGTTATCTCAAAAGTAGGGACCACAGTGTCTCCACATTTATATCTATGGGAATTTGAATAGAATTTGTATCCCACTGTTAATGTGAAAATTGTATAAATCTTAATTATGTTGAATTGGTTCATTATTTTTCAGGTCTACTATATCCTTCTACTTTTCTGTCTATTCATTCTATTAACTTTTGAGAGTTTGATATTGAAATTCCAAATAAAATATTTATCTACTTAAAAAAATTAATTGTAATATATAGTGGAACTATATGTAACTTTATTCTGTATTTTCCAAGTCTCCTGTAAATGTGTCATCATACTTTCATAATTTAAAAAAGAAAGGAAAAAAAAGAGTAGGGACCATACCATCTTTGAATCTCTCAGTATCTAGCACAGAGCATATTAGATAACCTATAAATGATCAAATGAATGACTGCATGAATGAAAGAATACCAAATGTCATTGATGAATAATCAATTTCTTTTCCCAACATTCATTTATCAGCCCTGTGTAGTAAAATAGACAGTTTTTTAAAAGTATGATTTTCATTAAGTTTCATGCAGTTTTGAAGACCACTTATGGGGTTTTATCATGATGTCCACTGAACTCTGGAGTCCAAGAAACCTGAGCTGGGAACTAGTGATACAAGCCAGTGGTTCTCAGTCTTGAGTGCACATTAGAATAACCTCAAAGACTTCTGTTAATACATTGCTAGGCCCACTTCTTGAGGTTCTGACCTAGTATGTTTGGGAGAATGCTGATGCTACTAGTCCAAGCACCACACTTTGAGAAGCACTGATTTAAGCAGGGTGGTGGGTCAGTTCTCATGCTGACTAAACTGCATGACCTTCAGTAGACTTTCATCCATCTCACAGGGCTCATGAAGATGGGGAGAGGCAAAAATACCTTATATCTACAGAGTATTTCAAAACACAAACCCTGGATCACTTACATGATTACACCTGTCTCAGCCTTCCTCACAGGGACTAAAGCTACAACTGAGAAAGGAGGTAAATACAACGATGCTTTGGAAAATTAGAAGTACCGTAGAAATATATTGCTTTTTTATCACAAAGATCCAAACTTTACCTTCGGCTTTCCCCACTAGGGCCTTCCTGGATTGGACTTCTTAGCATAGAAATATTGACGTTAATTTAAGGGAACAAATCTGCTAGGTTAGAAAACATGAAAAATGGCTGAAAAGTTTGATGTGTTGGAGTTTGCATGCTGGAGGAATCCATGATTCTCTGGGCATTCTACTGAGCTGCCACAGAAGGACTGGCGTGTGTTCAGTACATGCGCATACGTCTCTACCCACTGAATCCACAGCCACCAGGATCTGTGCACTCACGAGGCCTAGCTGCTGGCAGCCCTGACTCTAACATTAATCAGCTTGACATCTGGAACCAACCTGAGGCACCCCATCCGACTGCCACAGATGCCTTCACTTTTCGGCTGTCAGCAAGGAGATTATTCAGTTTAGGGTGCCAGGTCTACACCACACAGTCTGCATGGAGGGTTGAGTGGTGTGTTTTTTAAAAAAAAAAAAAAAGTGAGCTGAATAATCTGGGAGTGTGGGTGAGACAAAAATTTCCCTCAGTAATCTGTCAGCTCAAACTTACACCAGGAAGGCATTTTGCCTGAAGCAGCAGAATTACTGTGGTTGAGTAGAGCTGGCTAGATTATGTCCTACATATCCTTGGAGTACATATTTTGCCCATTTTTGCAAACTACAACATCCTTTAGCAAACTATATAGCAGTGGCAGCAGCTACTTTCAAAATCCTTTAGCACACACTGGCCTGCTAAAGTTAGGACTGCATTCTTTAGTGGCACTGGGGAAGATGTCAAAACCTCTCCTTAGGTGAGTTCCGAAGACTGGGTACTGCTTGGTGACTAGTTATCTACTCATTGTCATCATCATGGCAGTAGTGTGGGAAGGGGTTAGTGGGCACAATGTCAATTACATCCCTCTTCTATTTTAGCATTTCATGTACTCTAATATGGAAAAAGAGGACCAAGACATTTTCCAGAAGAACAGCTTTTTGGAAACTGCTCTGTGACACGTTAAGAAGACACAGGCAATAAGGAATCAGACTTCACTTCATCAAGAAAAAAACATCTATAGATAACACTGTAAATCAGTCAGGAATCAAATGTCTTCCTGGATTGTCACCCACCGTTTCACAGCATTGAGCATTGATTTCTCAAAGCCTAAAACCATAAAGAACCTAAACCAGAGCGGAAGGGCATCCTGGCCTCCCAGGTTCACTGATTTAATTTTCCCCTCTGAACACACGCAGCTCCATAATTAGAACATTTACCAACCATAAATACAATTTAAACTCTGTACATGTGTGCCTACATGTGTGGAGAAACTTAGGCTGAGATACGGTTTCAATAAAAACAATCCTTCTGCACTGATTAGAATGTGTAAAGAGGAAATCTGTTTATACCACAATCTACTCAAAACTTGTGTTGGCAGCAACACTCTCGGCTAATAACTGTCAATGGCAAAGCTACATGGAGGATATGAATTATACTACTCACAGTCTGGAGATCAGAGCTCAGTCTAAAATGGCATGTCCAACACTTTCTGCCATGTCCACCATGAAGGGATGCCATAAGCTCAAAGCCTATGAAGCTCAGACTGCTATGAAAGTGGGCATGCTTAATGACGCTCCATGGTCTGTCGAGTTCAAGTCCATCCACAAATGGAAAGGTTTCAGAGGAAACGGCAGAGCCCTGCAATGTTTTGGGAAGGTGTTAGTATTTATTCTCCATCTCTTCAAATAATGATGGTATCATTCTGGATCTATAGTAGCATGAAGAATGAGATTATAGGATTAACTAGAAACCAACAGGGCGTTTAATATTTAATGCTCCATTTTTCATTTCTTGTTAATTTCATAAAAACCAGAAATCAAGCATTGTCCACTGAGTCCATCGCCCATGGGTTCATCCCAACTAAGAATATCCCTGGTCTAATTAATGCATGATCACCTGAGGGTCTACAGAACTCAGAAGAACCCCTCGGTCACACTCAAGAAGCAGTAGGAAGAGGGGAAACACAAATAGAAGAGCCGAAGGTGTTGAAAAATCAGAAGTGAAAAATGAAGACCCCACACTGCTTCCCCACACGGCTGGCAAAAGTCAGCTGAACATCCTCTAGTCCCCTCCATCTTTCCTTCAGCTCCACTGCATTTTCTTCCACTCCAGGCTCTGCCAGAACCTGTGTTGCACTCCCAAGTGACTCAGTTTTTATTTGCATGCCTAGTGCTGCAGACACAGTGCAACATGGGGCCATTTTCTCGGACTGGCTACCCTTCCCTTCTGTGTGTTCTTCAGGCATTTGCTCAGATCCAGTTCACAACAGCAAAGGCTGGCTACACGTAAGTAAAGACAAATAAAGAGTCCAGATGACTGAGACTCAAGAAAAACTTTGGGTAGCAGTACAGTCTCATACAGAGCACTTTCAATATATGACTCTAGTGCTTTCACAGAGGTTATTTCATTTAATTCTCTTATCGACTCTGAGAAACCATCGTCACTGTTGTCTGTAACATTGAGACATACTTAAAATCCAAGAAAGACTTTGTGACTTACCCAAGATCAAACATCTAGTAAAAATCACAGCTGGTTGCTGCAAATGACATTATTTCTTTCTTTTTATGGCTGAGCTATATTCCATTGTATATATGTACCACATGTTCTTTCTCCATTCCTCTGTCAATGGATATTTAGGTTGCTTCCACGTCTTGGCTAGTGTAAACAGCGCTGCATGGAGGACCTAGATACTTTCCTACTGAGTGAAATAAGTCAGAGAGAGAAAGAGAAATAGTGTATGATATTGCTTATATGAAGAATCTTAAAAAAAATGATAAAAATGAACTTATTTACAAAACAGATTCACAGACTTAAAGAATGAACTTATGGTTACCAGAGGGGAAAGGAGGGAGGGATAGTTAGGGAGTTTGGGATTGACATGTGCACACTGCTGTATTTAAAATGGACACCAACAAGGACCTACTGTATGTCACTGGGAACTCTGCTCACTATTCTGTAACAACCTAACTGGGGAAAGAATTTGAAAAAGAATAGATACATCTGTATGTATAACTGAATCACTTTGTTGTACACCTGAAATTAACACAACAGTGTTAACTGTACTCTAATATAAAATTAAAAGTCAAAAAATCACAGCTGGGACTCAAAGTCCATCTCTGTATCATGATGCTGCAACACAAAGGAAGAATCCTCCCTTTAGCCCTTTATTAGCCCTAAATAACAATAACTAAAAAAAAAAAAAAAAAAACAGAGCTCAGACCTCAGCACCTGGAACAAGAGTGGGCATCAGCTCTAATGGACCACATGTGACTATTCACCCATGCAGCCCCAGATATCCACAGGAGGTAGGACAGGCTCTCTGCTGCTTCCTTCCTGAGCTTTTCGAATGAGCTCAGTCTCCATACCCCACCCTGCAGTGCATTTCTAGGGAGCTGGAAGCAGAGGGTCTTCCACGAGGGGCCCTCCTCTGTAAAATACCATTCCTCTGTTCTCCTGAGAGCCCTGGTTAGTTGACCTTTCAGGCATGATGAAAGATAGCTCTTTTTGGTTTATTTTCCCCAGATAGTTGGAGGAATGTTGTTCTGGGCTCATGTTCAGTGGGTTTGTGCTTTTTGTTGCTGTAATGGTGTTTTGCTATAGTGGTATTACCATATTTTGGAAGTTTTCTAAACCATTGCCTATGCACCCAGGGGTGACTATTAAAATGATGAGGACATTTTTATAAATCACAAAAATAAACAAATGCATAAAAGTGCGGTTAACAAAACAGGCAAAGCTAACTTGGCTAAAGAAACAACTTAAAGTGTTTTTCAGAATGTAAAGTGAGTTTTATGCCCCCAAAGAAGTCCATAGAATAAAAATTCTGTACATTTTAAGGAAAAATCAGTATACAGAACTGATATGACAAATGGTAAATGCTGACTTTGATTTTGTATTTTATTTGGGTATCTAGAGGGAAGAAATATAGATGGAAAAATAAACATATATGCATTAGGAATAACTGTATCTTATTTATGTATGATTGTTGCTTTATTAGAATCAAAACAAGCATGATAATTTTTTTCTTTTTGAGTTTTTTTAAGTGACCTTTTTGTTCTTTTTCACCCAATATCTATAATCTTTACCACATCTGAAGGGCTACCATCTTGGGATATCATAGTCAGAACCAGATGAGAAACATCAGAAACTAGACTTTCTAGATCACATACCAATCTTCCTCCTCCTCCCCGTCCACTGCCTCTACCTACCTAATCCACTGCTCTGCCAGAAGCCTGGCGTCTACTAGCAGGGGCATCACTGGCTGCATAGGAGCTTGCTCGGGTCTCCCTGCTCATCTCTGAAAACTTGCATAGGTGGTTTTCCAAAGGAGAAGAAACTGACTGCTAAATGCTCTGTGTGCTGGGCAAGATTTCCATGCACCCACGAATACCCATTCAAGTAGGAAATAAAAACTAAGTACTTGTTGATTTCATTCATGGGAAAAAATTTAACCATTTACAGGTGAACAAAAGTTTCTAAATGTGTATTTTGTTTCAGATATTTTAGGGGCAGATGGGGCTTTTAGCCCTCAGATGCAGAGGGCAAAATGGGGTGATTAGGGAAGTGCCAAAAGGTATGTCACCCAGAGGCTCCTCCAGGCTCTTCCAGGCCATGGGCTGACCACAACCTGGGCCCCAGCCTTCTGGCCCAGCACAGGTTGGTAGACCTGAAAGCATAGGCTCATTGCGGATGGTTATGGTTAAAGTTTTGGGCAAGATCTGAAGAAAGCAGGTTTCAGACCAACTGGACTTGAATTAGCTGTGTTTTAAAGGACAGAGCTATCTACCTAAAGAAACGAAAGACCTATACATAGAAAACTATAAAACACTAATGAAAGAAATCAAAGAGGACACAAATAGATGGAGAAATATACCGTGTTCATGGATTGGAAGAATCAATATTGTGAAAATGAGTATACTACCCAAAGCAATCTATAGATTCAATGCAATCCCTATCAAGCTACAAATAGTATTCTTCACAGAAATAGAACAAATAACTTCATAATTTGTATGGAAATACAAAAAACCTCGAATAGCCAAAACAATCTTGAGAAAGAAGAATGGAACTGGAGGAATCAACCTGCCTGACTTCAGGCTCTACTACAAAGCCACAGTCATCAAGACAGTATGGTACTGGCACAAAGACAGAAATATAGATCAATGGAACAAAATAGAAAGCCCAGAGATAAATCCACATACCTATGAACACCTTATCTTCAACAAAGGAGGCAAGAATATACAATGGAAAAAAGACAACCTCTTTAACAAGTGGTGCTGGGAAAACTGGTCAACCACTTGTAGAAGAATGAAACTAGAACACTTTCTAACACCATACACAAAAATAAACTCAAAATGGATTAAAGATCTAAACGTAAGACCAGAAACTATAAAACTCCTAGAGGAGAACATAGGCAAAACACTCTCCGACATAAATCACAGCAAGAGCCTCTATGACCCACCTCCCAGAATATTGGAAATAAAAACAAAACTAAACAAATGGGACCTAATGAAACTTAAAAGCTTTTGCACAACAAAGGAAACTATAAGCAAGGTGAAAAGACAGCCTTCAGAATGGGAGAAAATAATAGCAAACGAAGAAACAGACAAAGGATTAATCTCAAAAATATACAAGCAACTCCTGAAGCTCTATTCCAGAAAAATAAATGACCCAACCAAAAAATGGGCCAAAGATCTAAACAGACATTTCTCCAAAGAAGACATACAGATGGCTAACAAATACATGAAAAGATGCTCAACATCACTCATTATCAGAGAAATGCAAATCAAAACCACAATGAGGTACCACTACACGCCAGTCAGAATGGCTGCTATCCAAAAGTCTACAAGCAATAAATGCTAGAGAGGGTGTGGAGAAAAAGGAACCCTCTTACACTGTTGGTGGGAATGCAAACTAGTACAGCCACTGTGGAGAACAGTGTGGAGATTCCTTACAAAACTGGAAATAGAACTGCCATATGACCCAGCAATCCCACTCTTGGGCATACACACCGAGGAAACCAGAACTGAAAGAGACACGTCTACCCCAATGTTCATTGCAGCACTGTTTATAATAGCCAGGACATGGAAGCAACCTAGATGCCCATCAGCAGACGAATGGATAAGAAAGCTGTGGCATATATATACAATGGAATACTACTCAGCCATTAAAAAGAATATATTTGAATCAGTTCTAATGAGATGGCTGAAACTGGAGCCCATTATACAGAGTGAAGTAAGCTAGAAAGATAAACACCAATAGAGTATACTAACGCATATATATGGAATTTAGAAAGATGGTAACAATAACCCTACATGCAAGACAGAAAAAGAGACACAGATGTATAGAACAGACTTTTGGACTCTATGGGAGAAGGCAAGGGTGGGATAATCTGAGAGAACAGCATCGAAACATGTATATTATCAAGTGTGAAACAGATTGCCAGTCCAGGTTGGATGCATGAGACAAGTGCTCGGGGCTGGTGCACTGGGATGACCCAGAGGGATGGGATGGGGAGGGAGGTGGGAGGGGGGTTCAGGATGGGAAACACATGTAAATCCATGGCTGATTCATGTCAATGTACGGCAAAAACCAGTACAATACTGTAAAGTAATTAGCCTCCAACTAATAAAAATAAATGAAAAAAAATAAAAAATTAAAAAAAAAAAAAAAAGGACAGAGCTGAGGGGCCATGAGGGTCATCCTACTACATACCATATTATTAAGGGACGGGGTCACCTCTTCCCACAGAGCAATAACATGAAGAGGTAAGTGACCAAAGATCAAATCTGCCAACTATAGAAACGATAAGACTACAATCACTTATGGAACATTCGGTCCTCTGTGTGTGTGGTCTGAAAAATCAAACCAGACAAAGTGTAGGTTTTGATGGAGGGTGGCAGGGGAGGGGGATGGGGGAGCAGAATCAAAACAGCAACTCTATCCGGATGTATTTTTAACTCTCCCAAATAAATGCATGTGGAGGAACAGAATCAAACATATTTCTCAAGCAGAGAAAATTATTTTGCTTTCAAACACCAACCAGGTAAATATGGTCTCTAAAATGATTAGAAATGCAATTGATGTGCCACTGTGATTATTCTTTCTAATCACATACCAAATTTCAAGTACTTTCTGTAAATTACTCACAGGCAATTAAGTCCTTTAGATGCATCCTGTGATGGTGGCAGTCTTGTTGGGCCATGTTTGTCAACACAGCTGCTGAGATCCTGGCAGGAAAAAAAAAAAGCCACGTGACTTTTTTAGCTCATAATTCAGTTAGTTTCTTTTCCTGAGGTTGCATTTGGGCATCCTAGCTATGCAGGTAGCAAGGTAAGTGGCTCTGGGTCAACAGCTAGGAAATGAAGCACCCTAACATCCCCACAGATAAAGAATGATCAGATAATGTATTTGGCCTTTCCCTGTCCACCTCACCCCTACAAAGGCAGACACACACCATGAATTCTAGATTTGTCCTTCAGTTGTTTCCAGTGCCCACTGCAGGTGCAGAAGGGTCAGGGGGAAAAGTGCAAAGCTGAGCCAGGCCCCATCTGGATACTAGCTTCCCAATCTGCTCATCCAGTTTTGTCTACAACATGAAGACCACTTGGGTGACCCAGAAAAGATTCCTGTGAACTGTGCTGTTCTTCACATTTCTAACTGCTGCTCTCCTCACTTCATGCCCTCAGCAATACTGTGCAGCCCTTCCTATCTCTTTAAGGGACATGAATATCCTAAGTTTTCTAAGTCTTTTCTCCCTAAGCAAATCAGAGGTTCTAAAAGGACAGGGAACACATCTGTTCTTTTCATACCCTTCATTATTGCTAGTGCTAAGCAAATAGCAGTCTCTCAAAAGCAAATTGTGTGAGGACTCTCTTTGGGGTCAGTTTCCGTCAGCTGTGCTAGATGCCTGAGGCGGACAAAGGAAAGCAGATATGAAGAATGACAATAAGGCAGAGTCAGCCTCTACAAAGAAACCCTATTAAACTAACACCTTGTCTTTACTATACTCAGATAATTCTGTTGTCTTTCTTTCTTCATACTTTGTGGCTATGCTAACTATGAATAAAAAAGTATAATTTTAACCTTAAAATTATTACTTTTCAGGACAAACCTTCCAATTTGTCTTCACCAGTTGACTAAAACTAGCTTCTATACCTAGGATCCTTTCACATCCTCTGTAGATTTGTTTTCAGTAGAAAGTCCTTGAAAGGCCACAAAATAAAATGCTCAAAGATCTGAAAAGAGAGCCTGCCCCTTATAATTGAGACCAAAGCCAAGTTGTTACATAAATTTAAGTTCTCACTCCTTTGTTGGAGGGGGTGGGGAGAAGTACAGTCATGAGTTAACGGATTATTTGCCTTTTGAAATTTAAAGTATGAAGTAGGTTGGAATTTTCATTCCTTTTCTCCCAGAATATCTTGCAATTTTAAATTACTCATTGCCAGTATAATAGTAAGGCAAATGACACAAGGAATCGAGGGTAGTAGAGGGAACTGGAGGAGAAGGAAATGGCAACCCACTCTAGTATTATTGCCTGGAGAATCCCAGGGACAGAGGAGCCTGGTGGGCTGCTCTCTACGGGGTCGCACAGAGTCGGACACGATTGAAGTGACTTAGCAGCAGCAGCAGAGGGAACTGGAGGCTGGTTATCATGAGCATTGTGTAGGAGCTTTTTCTTTTCAACTTTGGAAAAGATGGACACTTTATCTGTAGAGACATGGGTTCTGGCCTTATCTGCATTTACCCACGAGAAGGCCTCCACCCTAATGGAATTAACAAAGGTCACTTTAACCCCTAGGACTAAAATTTGGGTCTTCCTTTGTAGAGGAGCCCTTCATTGACCTTATGGCCTTCCACAGACTCTGGTACGGAGGTTTAAATGATCAATGAATATTTCTCCTCTTGTACCTTCTTCAAGTCGACCTCAGTCACATTTTGTACTGTGTGTAAATCACTACCGTTTTTTCCTCTACCAACTAGTCCTCCCCTTGAAAGAGTAAGTTAGCATGGGATGCAGAGGAAATGGCTAATTTCTACCAGGACACTGGGACAATAGTCCAAATAAGGGCGGCAGACGTCTGTCAACAGCTTCGTTTTCACATTCTTTTTTCAGTCCTCAATCCATGGGCCAAAGAAGCCCCAACGTCGGACTCGCACCCTCAGCCGCTCACCCCACCCCACGTCCTGCTCCCCAGACCAGACCGTGAAGAAGCCTTGGCGCTGGGAGGTGAGCCTGCCACCAACCCGAGGCTTTTCACCGCCCGCGTGGATTAAGTAACACCCGCAAAATCAGCATTTGCACACATGCCAACGGCTGATTACGGGCCTCTCAGCCAAGGCAGCCGACACTACTTCACAGCAATTTCTCCAATTACTCAGCCCCAGGACAGCCGGGGCGCGACTCCAGCGCACTCACCCGGGCTGCGGAGCCTGTTACGAGGCCACCTCACGGCCGCTGGCGGGCCTAAACCACGAGCCCGCCCCCCACCCGCACCAGTGCCGGCCGGCGCTTCACGCTCCATTGACTGGGTCCTTTTTCTCACCCCGGCCCTGGGAAGAAACCGTGTTCCTCCTGGGAGCCCCGAACCATCTCCCTGCGACTCCCGAAAGGACTAGACGACTTGAGCAACCTACGCCTCCAACCCATCCTCAATCCGCTAAACACGCGGGGAGCTGGGCGGGAAGCTGCGGATCGCCGTCTGCAGAAAAGAGACGCAAACGAGTCTGCGGGGTGGAAGGAGGGAGCTGCTGCGGGGGTCGTTCAGTGTCAGCGTAGCCTAGCCCACCCCACAAAAGCCAGAACACGTCAGAGCTTTGCCCACCGCGACCCGATTGCTCCCGGGCTGCCCCGCCGCCTCCTTCGACCTGTGCGTCTGCGTCTCTGGCCACTGCCGGAGACCAATTGGTTTTCAAATAAGTAAGATAAACCTAGGATCTAAATTTCCTTTATGGGGGACCGACCGAGAGGCTGTGTAAATGTCTCCTGACAGACGTAATGGAGGGTTATTAGCAGTACAAAGCCTGTCCGACCCGTAGCGTTAGTTCAAGGGAATATTTCGGTGTCGCACTGAAATTGCTACGCATGTAAACCAATTTCCCCGACAGAAGGGTAAACACAGACTCGTTTGAACCGCGAGATGAAAACAGATGGGATATCGCAAACAGTTTCCCAAAATACAACAGACTTCTGGGCCAATTACACGTGGTTAGCTCTGAATGGCAGAGGAAATAGTTTTCTTTGCTGCTAAATGTCACAAAAGTCACCTAAAGGCACAGAAGGAAGCCGCTCTGTTTTTGAGAAACTTACTAGAATTAATCTGTGCTGGAGTCTCCTGTGAAAAACAGAGCCACCCTTCTGCCCCGCCCCCACTCCCCAGCCCCAACCCCCCCACCCCCGGGCCACCGGGTTCCAGGCCCTGGCGAAGGACAGAAGAGTTTGGGTTGGTAATCCGGGCTCTAGGGTTTCGAAGTCTGAACCCGCCCGTCGAGAAAACTGGAGGAGGGAAAGGAAATCTGGCGGGCCCTTGCCAGCCTGGTGGGTCCAAACAGCATGCGGGGGAATTAGACCGCGAGCCTCGAGCGGGGCCGTGGTCTCCTCCCCGCCGGGACCTGTGCGGCCCTCCTCCCGCACGCACGCCTCGGTCGCTCGAGCGAGAAAACAAAGGCTCACGAGGCTGCCTTCGATGCCAGCAGATTAAGTCAGGGCTGCACCGTGTGCGTGAAGAACACGGAGCCCGGCCTCGCGGGCGCCGGGCCGAAATCCCCAGGAAAACTCCGGAGAGGCCACAGGACCCGGCCCCAGGGCTTCACGGGTTAGAGGCCGGACCGGGCGGCCTCTCCCGGGAGTCCGCGGCAAGCTCTGAGTTCCGGGCCGGGCCGACGCCTCCGGGGTGGCGCGGGGCGCGGAGACTCCAGAGCAGGGGACTGAATCTCCGAGGCGGGAAGCCTGGGAGCCGGCGCGTCCAGCCCGCCCGAGACCCTCCCAGAGAACACCCGGACGGGGCTGGAGGAGAGAGGCCGGGCGGGGCGGGCCGCCTCCCAGCTCCGCCCGGCGCTGCGCTGGGCCCGGGTCACCGCGCTCCCGGGCTCCGGAAGCCGCGCTGGCTGGGCGGCCAGGCGGGAGGAAGCGGCTCGGCCCGCGCCGCCCCGCGCCCAGGAGCCGCGTGCAGGGTTCAGCCGTGTTTCGGTTGCCCTCTGACCTGACCCTGAGCGCACAAAGGCCTCCCGGGTGCGCCGCCCTGGCCCAGGCTTCCAGTCGCTGCCAAATTAATGAGCCCACGTCAGGTTGGGTTTACAGCTCGGCCGGGAAGCAGCCGAGTGGAAAATGAGCTGGGGGCCGCTCGGGGGGTCCCCACACGAGTGCAGAGGCTGCCTGGCGTCCCTGCGGCCGGGGCCGTCGAGGCCCGCGCGGCGCCGCGCTCCGTTCTCCACGCGCCCTCTCCCACCGGCCCTGAGGGCGCAGGCCGCGCCGAGTGACCTGCCGCTCTGTGAGAAACGTCTGTCCCGCTTTCTTCCCCAAACACACACCCCACAGTTAACATCCCAGCCGCACAGGCCAGGCGTGCTCAACACGGGTCGTTGGGTTGCGGCTTGGCGACCCTTCGGTGTCTTTGCGGCGCCTAGAGCGGCGGCCTCGAATCCGTGCCTCCTGAACACCGAGGCCCCGGGACTCCGATCGCCCGCCCAGAGAGACTCAGGAGCCACTCCCAGCAGCAAGGGTCTGGAAGGCCAGGTCAGAAGGCGTTTTCGATCTTCTTCGGCCGGTGTTCGGTTTTGAAAGGCAAAGATAAAAGTCGAAAAGGGATTTGTTTGTTTTGAATGAAGATCTGTCTGCTAGATCATCCCGAAGTCTTGAAAACCGACTGAAGGTCTGCTCTCTTACTGCTCTTTAAAACACTATGAGGAATTCGGTTCGAGAAACATGATTAAATTTGAAGCTGATAAAGCTTGAGACATTGATTTATCGTATTTCTTCCAGATTTTACAGGTAAATTAAAAGAAAGAGTGCGTGCATGCTCAGTCTTGTCGGACTCTTTGCGACCCTATGGACTGTAGCCTGCCAGACTCTTTCCAAGGGATTTTCCAGGCAAAAATACTGGAGTGGGTTGCCATTTTCTCCTCTAGGGGATCTTCCCCACCCAAGGATGGAACCCGCGTCTCCTGCATCTCCTGCATTGGCAGATGGATTCTTTACCCATTGAGCCACCTGGAAAGCCTGAAAGAAAGCATTTTAATCTTAAAAAACATTAAGAAGTTCAGAAGAGACATGATCTGAAGAAGCAGCCCTCCTTTTCTGCAGCTTTGTTGCTGTCGAGAACCAAAGTTGGGAGCAACTGGTGTGACATTTACCTTGAATCATCTGTCACTTCTGTATCTTCGTCATCCTTGCTTCAAAGAGCACGCTGCCACAGACCCCTTTTCTTCTGATGACCTGAGTAAGGATAGCCTTAGGTCACCTCTCACAACACCCCAGTTACTCAACATTGTCCCTTCTCTAGATTCCACACACATCCCTCTAGGCATTTTCTGGGCACCATCCCTTGCAGACCTTGCTGCCCTGAGTCCACACCTTCCTCTGAAACTTCAGTGTACTTGGATGGTCAAGTTGCCTTTATGATGTCAAGCAGTCACTATCTTTAAAGGTGTTGAATATCTCAGAGTAGCATACAATTACTTGATGTACTGTGACTATCTTTTTGGCAAACTGTCTTCTCAACTAAAAATTTAACACATTAGGAACAATGACCAAGACCAATTGTTTCTGTTGTCCTACAGTGCAGTGCTGGATCAAGAAATGTTCCCTATGTTGACTCCACAACTAATTGGAATTAATACAGTCCCCTCTAAAAGGCTAGTTACTGGAGTGGTAGTGGTGGGTGTTCATTCTGAGATATGTCAATATATTTGTTTTTCTTCTGAAGCCAGATTGAGCTAGTATCATTTAAGAAATTGACATTTTGATTGGAGGAGGAGAAAGGGAGGGGGGGGGGAAGAAATATAGGAAGGCAGAGGATCTTGAAAAATAATAGGAATGGGTATCAAGACAAAGTGAGGATACCTAAGGAGACCAGGAAGGCACCAAAGAATTAGGAAGCAAGAACACGCAATGGTGGGCCCGGGAGAGAGAGAGGGAAAGTGGGCCGTGCTAAGGACAAATTTCACCTACTGAGAGGCAGTGTGGTATTATGATTTAGAGCTCGTGTTCATCACTCCTTGGGCAGATTCTATAACCCTATGAGCATCAGTTTCTTCACCTGCAAAATGAGGATGGTAATGATACATAGATCACAGAGTTATGAGGATTAGATAAAATAACACTTAATAAACATTAGCAATGACTGCTCTCAGTTTCACCTGGGAGCACTACATCATAATGTCATTAGGCCTTTGGCATTCCTGTCTGCTCTATTACGCTGTATCTTATGAGCAGACAGTGAAGTGAGTAAAGTGCTTTTTTCTTTTGTATGTAAGAAAGTGAAGAAGAGTCACTAGATATTTTAAAGAAGATATTTAACAAGACAAAAACCAAATTGGAAAAATAAGTAGCTGAGAAGATTTAGAGAACTTTTTAAATGTTCACACACACAAATCTTCCAAGTAAAATCCTTATAGAGACGAGAAAAGCTATTGCATCCAGAAAATGTAAAAAGGATGCTCTAAAAATGAAACATTAAAAGAACAAGAAAGAAAATTTAAAAATTAAAAATAGGGTAGCAAAAAGAAATTCAGTAAAAGAGAGTTAAGATGAAGTTGAAGAATCTTTCAGAAAAGAACAAAAAGACAGATGGAAAATAGGCGGAGGAAAGATGAGAAAACTAGAAGATCAATACAGGAAATCCTACACTCAAATTAAATTCCAGGAAGAAAGTACAGAGATAATAGAGGGAGATTTTTTTCTTTTTTCAAAGAAACAGTACAAGAAAATTTCCCAGAACTTACTAAGTTCTTAGACTACGTAAGGGCCAGTTGAATGCATAGCACAAAGACTAACAAGACACTTATACCAAAAGGCATACTCACAGAATTTCAGAAACTTGTGAATAAATAGAAACTCCAAAACCCTTCCAGAAAGAAAAACAGGTCCCAGACCAAAAATCAGAATGGCATTGAACTCAAAAATAACACTAGAAGTGAAAAGATAATGAATAGAGCAATGTGTTTACAATTCTAAGGAAAAATAATTTCCAGTCCAGAATTCTACAGCCAGCTGAACTACTCATGTGTGCAAACAAAATTAAGACATTTTCAGCCATGCAAAATTCTAGAAGTTTTATCTCCCTGTACCCTGAAACAGATGCTGCTAACTCATCCAAAAACCATCTCCATCTTTCTTTCATTTTATTTTTTAAGGCATCATATAGCCATGTGCTTCTGAGAGGTCAAGCCTTTCCCCAGCTCCAAGGAGTACCCTTGATTAATCTAAGCCAACATGTTGTAATTCCTTACCCTTTGCCAATGATTGCCTTAGAAATAGGCATGTAACACAACTGAGATCAATTAACTATCAGGAAAATTCTACTAGGGGTGGGGGAAGATTTTCTTCACATCAAAAAGAAGTAAAAGAAAGGAACTTCTTCATTTGTTTGTATTTGTTTGAGGACATGATGCTCCAAGTTGAAGCAGTTACTGTATGCAGTTATCAAGGATGGAACACAAATATCAAGGATGGCAGAGAAGAAAGATAAAAAGAACCTACGTAGTTGATAATGTCACTGAGCCATTGTATTCCTCAAACCTGAACCTAGGCAATATCCAGACTTATTGTTTCAAGAATGCCAGAATGCAAACGCTGGGCACTTGAGCTCATCTCTCAAGCTGAATTGTATAGTGAAAGCAATAATAATTAATAAAAATGCCTACTATTGATTGAGTACTTAGGTACTGTTCTTTTGATAAATGTCTATGGTAAACCTGTGAAATTAGTACAGAATTGCTTCCATTTTGCAAATGAGGGCATATTGGCTCAACAAGTACATGAATTAGCCAGATTTGTAACCACTACTCTCTGACTCTAAGGTTTGAATATTTTATTCTGACTCTGTGCTCAGGACAGATATGAATGGAGCATGGGAAAATGTTTGAAGTATGCTGAGTTCAAACATGGCCTTAATAACAACTTTTAATTCACCTAGTTATTTGCCAATATAGTTCTGATTTTTGGTAACCAACCTTCAAGAAGGCTCCCAATGATCTTCACTTCCTAGTATTAACATTTTTGTGTAGCTCCCTTAGTAAATAGGGCTGACCTATGTAACCAACAGGATGTCCTGACAATGTGTGACTTCCCAGGCTATGTCATAAAAGCATCATGGCTTCTGCCTTGCTTTCTCTTGGATCACTCACTCTGGGAGAAGCCAGTTGGTATGTAACACACACTGAAGAAGCCCTATGGAGAGGTCCATATGTCAAGAAACTGAAATCTCCTGCCAACATGCATGTGTGTGAGCCATCTTGAAAGTAGATTCTCCAGCCCCAGACAAACATCTGATGATTGCAACCCTGGCCAACACTTGACTACAACCTTATGAAAGACCTTGAGCCAGAACCATCCAGCTAAGCTACTCCTGAGTTCTTGACCCATAGAAATTATGAGATACGTGTTTATTGTTTTACAACCTAAATGTCCATCAATAGATTGAAATGGAGAAGGACCCTGTGGTCCTGCCCTCCCCTCCATTGTCCTCTGCCTGTCTTTTGTCAGTGGAAAAACTTTAACCAAAGAAGAAATTTAATCAAAAAAGAGAGAAAATGCAGAAACAAAGGAAAACAGTGCAACAAGAATAAATAATAATAATTTAGTTCCTCTTCATGGGCTGTAGATCATATTCTGAGCCATATCCTGTGAGCTGTCTTATAGATACGGAAACCCCTACCAGGGAGAAGAAGTTAACCACACGACAAGTAGACTGTAGACTATAGCCATGATATAAGCTGCCACAGTTCCAAGAACTGACCACAGAGAAATGGGAACAAACCAACCCTAGAACTGAAGATGAACTGTACCTAAAACAATCAACTGAGGCTGGTCAGAGCACCACATAACCAATTTTAAGATGACTATCAAAGCTAACTGTACTGTCTTTACCTGTAATCCCCTCCTGTCTATGAATTCTCTTGCCCACTGATTGTCAGTTGTGGGGGAGTCAGCCCTTGGATAAGAGTTCACCCTCCCTGTGGTTGCCAGCATCCAAAATAAAGCAAACTTTCCTTTCCACCAACCTTGTCTCTTTAATAGCTTTCGAACAGTGAGTAGCCAGACCCCACTTTTGTTTATAAGACAAATGGATTTTAAAAAAGATGTTTTTTATACATATATATGTGTATATGTATATATAGTGGACTACTCCTCAGTCATAAAAAAGAATGAAATAATGCCATTTGCAGCAACATGGAAGGACCTAAAACTTTTCATACTAAGTGAAGTAAGTCAGGAAGAGAAAGACAAATATCATATGATATCGCATACATGTGGAATCTAAAATATGACACAAATGAACTTTTATACAAAAGGGAAACAGACTCACAGACATAGAGAACAGACTTGTGGTTGCCAAGGGAAAAAAGAAATGAGAGAGGGATGGATTGAGAGTTTGGGACTCAATGCAAGCTATTTTTATATAAAAGGAGTAAACAACAAGGTCCTACTGTATAGCACAGGGGATGATATTCACTATCCTGTGACAAACCGTAATGGAAAAGAATATTAAAAAGAATATATATACATATGTATATATATGAATGTATATATGTATATATATACACAGAGATAACTGAATGTATATATATATACATATACATGTATATATATACAGAGAGAGAGATATCTGAATCACTTTAGTATACAGTCGAAATTAACACAACATTGCAAATCAACTGTATTTCAATAAAACAAAAAAAAATTTACAGTGTTTATTGCTTTAAGCTGCTCAGTTTGGGGATAATTTGATATATAGCAATAGATAAATTAATACACTGGGTAATTTAATAAACTTCTTCACTTTAAAGGCAAAAGGAGCCTTAGATTTATCAATTTATATTTTTCAAAGAGACATATGTGGTCCTCACACAAGGGAGGAGGGCATGGCAACCCACTCCAGTATTCTTGCCTGGAGAATCCCATGGACAGAGGACCCTGGCAGGCTACAGTCCATGGGGTCGCAAAGAGTTGGACATGATGGAAGCCACTGAGCACACAGGCATGCACACAATACTGTAAAAGGAATAAAGTACCAGCTCAGAAAACTCATCATCAGACATGTGCTCAAGGTACTCAAGTTAGCCAGGGACAAAATTAATAGAAGAACGTTCTGGGTCTTTTTCGTCAAGCCTTTCCAGTATCCCTGTTTAGAAGTTGGCTCAGGCAGAAAAACCCAGAATGAATACAAAATAAAATAAAAATGAAAGAAATCCCCAAAGAGTCCCTAATTTTAAAATATCTCCTAAGAGGCAGTCAGCCACACATAACACTCCCGGTGCTCCCAGCCTCACTGCCCTTGTGGTTCTCATTGCACACAAGAGTTTATAGTCTTGGATCTTGCCCAAAATTGCAGATAGTCATCAGCTTTAAGAACATTCATATATTCTGAACAGTGAAGCTGTTAATGGTTACGGTGTTTATAGCTTGGGTTTAAATAGGAAACTAATAAAGATACAATCTCTGTTTGATAAGGTGCTCAAACCCCAGTCAATGGAAAGCTTCCGGCTACACAGTGCGTTCTTTGAGTCTATCATTGAGCCCTGGGTCCAGCCTCAGAAAACGCAATTAGGAGGGAGTTAAAACTCACAGAGCTAATGTGCTTTTCTTAGAACTAATATTGACATGGTAAGTGCTACTTTTGGACAATAATGAGTGAGTGAGTGACTGAGTGGGTCTGCTTTTTGTTAGGCACAAGCCCTATAGGGTTTGTTTGGGTTTCCTGTTTACTTTGAAAGAGCAAGCAGAATCTCTGGGGCCAAAACTGCCCTGACAGAAACCTCAGTTGATGACCTTGGCTTGAGTTGGGCAAACCCTCGCAAATAAAGTCTCCTCTTTGCTCCAGAGGTAGTAAAGTTGTAATGTATGCGGTCTTTCAGGAGTAATCATCTACAGCAGGGAACTTGGCAGAAAGAAAGCCTGAGTTTGTTTCTTAGAAGTCATTCGCATTAAAGTCTAAAATGGACTGCAAAGCACATACCCATCTTCAGTAGATGTTGCTACAGGTGTAGGATGTTGTGGTTTCTAACATCTTACATGTGTTCTCTAAACAATACCTCGAGTGTCTTTTTGTTTCTGGGCTGTGTGGTTTCCTGTATTTCCGGCAGATGATCCCCTATGTAGAAAGACAGCTGCCTGCAAAGTTTACTGAAAATCATGTGTAAAGACACACATGCAGAAAATGGTGTTGGCTCTGAAAGAAGCTTGGAGCAAGAGCAGGATGGAGCCTGCGGCACTTGTCCAAGTACTGAAATAAGCAGTATCATTAACATCCAAGCCTCAGCAGCTTCCCTGTACCTTCAGGAATTCCTCCAGTTCCCAAGCTCTTGAGCCCTGCAACAGACAGAGTAATAGAAATCTGAATTCAAAACACAGCAGCACACTGGAGGGAAAAGGGAAAGGAAGGCCCCATTAGATGAGAACTCTTGCCAACACTCCATACCCAAGCAGGAATGTCAAGAAGTTTTTGTGTAAATCATCCAAATCATAAATCAAGCAAGCCTCGGCTCTGGAGCCAGAGATATGTCTGGGACACAGTTATTAAATATCGAAAGTTAACAAATGCCCAGAGTGTGGAGCTTAAGATACTAGACAGCCAGGTGGTATTTTATTTTGTTGTTGTTGTTGTGTTTTTGGCCTTGCCGTGTGGCATGCAGGATCTTAGTTCCCCAACCAGGGATCAAACCTATGCCCCCTGCAGTGGAAGCACAGAGTTTTACCCACTGGACTGCCAGGGAAGTCCCTAGGTGGTACTTTAAAAAGCAAACACACAGGCAATCCTGAGGCCTGTCTACATAGTCAGTGCCCTCAGACTTTCATCCCATGCTTGCCAAGCCAGGGGTCCTCCCTTCCCCCATCCCACGAACACTGTCTCGAGATTACGGAATTCCCATTTTGTGGATTCTCTCCCATTACAGGCTTGCCTAGTACTCATTTAGGTCTCATTTGCCCTACATAAAAGCATTAAGGGGAGTGTGTGTGTTTGTGTCTGCATGTGTATGTAGGTATCAATAGTTGGAAGCTCCACATGTAAACTCACCTACAAAGAATCGACCCTATTG
This sequence comes from Cervus elaphus, assembly GCF_910594005.1. NCBI lineage: Eukaryota > Metazoa > Chordata > Mammalia > Artiodactyla > Cervidae > Cervus > Cervus elaphus. Next base: position 11,623,956 of record NC_057839.1, on the reverse strand, counting down.
AGAGCTCTTGGCTTTAAAAACTTTTAAATCTTCTTTTTCTTTTTCCCCTTCCAGAGAAGTAATGCAAATGGGAGGCAGATAAGCCGTTTCCTTGCAGCCATGTATTCATTCACTGGGTTTCTGAAAATAGTGACCTGGCAGAATCTAGTCCTTAGTTCCTGATGCCATTGATTGGGCAGTCCTTAGTGGATTACTGAAGTATGTACTTCTCCCTCTGTCCTGGAGTTGTGAAGGTGACCAGGGAAAAGACAGGTCAAGAAGGGCAGCTAGAGGGGCAAACTCATGGCTACGCCATAAGGGAGGGGAAGTAGTGCATTTCTCAGAGTTTCAGATCCTCCTCTCCCATCCCTGTTATTACCCAGTAATTGGCTGCAGGTGAAGAGAATGGAGTGCTAAAATGAAAGGTTGAAATCCTTTCTAAGATTCTTGTATTGTTAGTATAGGCCCGATGGTGTGGGACTGCCACAGGACCTCTGGCCAACATGGCAGGGATATGAATCAAGGATGCAACCTACAGATCAGATATTAGAGAGAACTGATAAAGATATTATTTTCTATTTCACTTAGCAATGTATGGTAAGCCCTAGATTCTACACATGTCAGGCACAAAAGGGAAGCTTTCTCTGTAGAGCATTACTTCTATTTTTCTTTAATAAATATATCAGATTACTGAGTGAACTTCCAGTTAAAGATAGTTGGTTAGATACACATTTGCCTCCACTTCCTCCATAAATTCCACTAAAGTGACAACTAAGGAATCAAAAAAAAAAAAAAGGTAAACAAAGAGAGGAGGTGAAACAATAACAAGTGCTTTTAGCAGCTGAAAAGCACTTGAAGGAATGGCAATGACTTAGCAGACCCAAGAAATTAGGGAAGCCCCAAAATACTGGAGTGGGTAGCCTATCCCTTCTCCAGGGCATTTCCTGACCCAGGAATTGAACTGGGGTCTCCTGCATTGCAAGCAGATTCTTTACCAACTGAGCTACTAGGGAAGCCCAAGGAAAAGCTGAGAGGCATGAAATCCCCAATAGCTCTAAGAATTGGCAGTACCAGTTACTTCTGGAAGTGGGGATAATGATGGGGCTAATATCCAGAGGACTGGTTGAGCAGTGAGACCAACCCCACACCATGTCTCCTCCAATACTCCAAAAGAAGATAGAAATGTATTCCCTAAAGAGGATAAGACAAAGGATCTGTTGGGCTGAGGGGCACCAAGAAATCAAGGTGGAAAATGTGTCCAAAAAAAAGGCTGAATAAGTGAAAGCTGACATACTGAATGTTGAAATTAACCCCACGGTATTTTGACATCCTAATTAGAAGAGACTTCTTTAATAAGTCTGGCCAGCTTAGGAGAAAAGGCCTAGAAACTGACATCAGGGATTCACCTATGAAATGGCCTACCCAGATCACCCTAGAGTGAGGTGAAGCTCAGAGTCTGACAACCCCTGCTTTGCATACAGGACTTCCTTTCAGCTTTGTAGCACTCTACTCTTACATACCAATAGATGGCAAGATTACCAACATTTGAGAAAGAATTCTAATAAGAAAAAAGAGGCCAACTCAACAAACAAGCAAATATACAACAACTTGGAAGAAAATAATGTAGGGAGATGAAACCTTTAACAAATGACTATTACATACATGAAATAAGAGCAAGATATTACATTAAAAAAAAAAAACAGGGAATTAAATATAGGAAGTAAAAATGAAAATCTCAATAAAAGTTTTGAAAATGAAATTGAAAAAATATCCCTGAGGGTAAAATAAAGAGATAGAAAAATAGGAGAAGAATAGTAAGAAATTTCAAGGACCAGTCCTAAACACTGATCATTGATGAGTAGGAGTTCCAGAAAGAGATAAAGAAAACAGATAAGGGGGTAGATCATCCAATTACTCATTAAAATTGGCAGAGTTAACTACCTACCACGTTCTGGCCAAAGTGGATACAAATAGATTCACACCTAGGCTTATCATTGTGAAATTTTAACACTTTATGACAAAGAGAAGATCCCCAAAATTAGGTACAAAGTACCAGGAATTGGAATAGCATTTGACCTCTCAACAGCAATGCTAGAAATATAAAAGCCAAGAAGAAATGTCTTCCATTCCTGAGGGAAAATTATTTCCAACCTAGAATTTTATACCCAGTCCCAGCACTAATCAAATGGAGTGGTAGAATAGAGATATTTTCAGAAATGCAATTCTCAAAACATTATCACCATTTACCCTTTCTCTGAAAACTCCTGGAGGATGTGTTCCATCAACACAATTGAATAAACCAAGAAAGAGGAAGACATGAGATCCGAGAAACAGGGAATTCAACATAAGACAGAGGCCAAGGTAACTTTCAAGATAGTAATGAAGGAAAACCCAGGACAACAGATATGTAACAAGCCTAAAGACAAAGTAATCAAGATTGGAGAGGTTTAGAAGGCTTTTGGAGTGACATCTAATGGACTATCCAAAGCATTTGCGCTTATTAAGAGGAGAGTTTCATAACTGGAAGAGAGTTTTGGTTCATTTGGTGATAAATACATAGAAAACCAAGCAAAAAAGCAGTAAGGCAATTATTGATGCCAGGGAAAAGGAAAAGCAATCATATTGTACTACATAACTCAGCTGACAATAACATTTTAAATGGTCATAAAATGGGAATATATATATATATATACATATATTATATATATATATATATATATATATATCTAAAAGCATGTAGAATTATTTGGGAGTGCAGGGTTGGGATTTGCCAGGCAAGAGGACCAGAGTGGGTTGCCATTGCATTTTCTGGAGGGCATGGCAACCCCCTCTAATATTCTTGCCTGAAGAATCCCCAGGGACAGAGGAGTCCGGTGGGCTACAGTCCATGGGGTTGCAAAGAGTTGGACACAACTGAACCATCAACACACACGCATGTCTTTTTCAAGCATTGTCAACTAATGTCAGCAGTCCAAAATAGTCCACTCAGAAGCGCAGCCTCTGTGAAATTTTCCAGCGTGAGTTGCACAGACAATACAAGTCAGACACTGTCCAGATGACACTGTAGTGAGGGCTCCAAGGATGGACATTCCAGACTTGTTTCTGGTTCTCTTGTGAGGAAGTAGTCACTGAAAAGCCTCCACAAGGAAACACGTCTTTCCAGGACGTGGGAGAAATAGAGTGAACCATGAGAGGATCCCAATTTAAGAGGAAGAACTTGGGACAAACTGAGGGAGCACGTCCCCCCCTTCTTTTAAAGAGGAAAGTTTAGAGAGAATACATAAAAACAGAACGAGAATAAAAATGTATATTTTCTTTAAGATGTTTTGAAGGGAAACATTATGCCATTTTCCAAACAAAGTTTGCAAATCCTATCTTCTTGACAAAACCTTCCTGACACTAATTTTGTGCAAGGCATTGTGCTAATTGCTATGGAAAATATAAAATGAATTTAAAAGGGACTTGCCTTAAGAATTTTTACCACCTCTGACACTCTTATGACTATCTACCTCTGATCATAGATTTTCTCTCTTGAGAAAAATCCTTTGTCTTTTTAGGTAATTAATTTAATTGTGTGTATTTTGCGTAGGAATCTGTGTCACTGCTATCTTCTTTAGGCTATAAATTCAGTCTGATACCAGCAATGCTTAAAATATAATAATTAAGTTTGAATGAACTTTGTTGGTTTGGGAGATGATGAAGATGATTATGACCATGAAAAACAATATTTTTTACAGTGTACTAAAGAAAAAGATTAAGTTATTATTCTTCAATTGCCCATGTTATAATTTACATCTGTATAAACTAGTAAAGAGTTTTGCAGGATCATTTCTATAAACTAGCCTTTTAAATTCTCCCATTGTCCTTCTCAAGGCTACCCTGTAATGCTATACAGTTGGAATGATTTCAGTTGATCACTTTTGTTCTAAATTTCAAGTCTACTGAACTACTCTCCCTCTCAGTTAAAATGAATTTTCACATTCACATCCTTATTTTTAATTAGGTGGTTAGATACAGATTATAACATACACAGTATAAGCCAGAGATGCATGAATAAACCTCAGACTTGCTGTTCTTTGTAAAGACGTGACGCAACACTGTGCTGTTTTGGGGTCTAATTTGCAAAGGCAGAGCCTTTGAATATGTGGGCCAGATTCTATTCTTCTGCAAGTTTATCTTTCCAAGATATCTCTAACTTTGTGACCTGATGAGCAGGCAGTGCAGAGTAAAAAACATCTAGGCTGATTCATCTACAAATGGCAAGTGAAAAAAAAAAAAACCCCAGAAACTCTGGCTGCGATATTTCCTGTGAAAACCAACAGCGTAGAGGAAAAAAGGGTTTCCTCCGTGTTCACAGAAATGTTCTCTTACAGCCTCCACCACCTACTCTCAGAGAGGACTGCTCTGCTCACCCCCCCGCTCTGTCAGCCCAGACTAGATGCCACCTGTGCCTCCAAATGATAAATGAAATGCTACTCCTCTAGAGGGGTCTGGAGCACAGACCGACCTTCGGTTTCCAGGCCACGGACACTATTGCCGTCTTCAGTTTAAAAGACCAGAAGAATTCTTTGGTTTTGCTTTGTTCTCTCTCTGTGTGGTAGGAACACAAGTTTTTCTCTTCAGGAATCCAAACAAGTATTAGTCTGGATTTGTTAAACAAAATTTGTCAAGTTATTTACATTTTTAACTCACCAGTTGAAGATGTGTACCACATATCATCAGAGCGAGGAAATTGTAAGAAAATAGCATACATGCTTAGGAGTAATTCAGCATTCACTCCTAATTTTAAATGATTTCTTTAAGTCTCAAGCCTCTAACTCCATCTTGTTCTTTTGCCTAAGAGACATTTTAATCTTCTAACTGCCAAGGCTGTTTCTGAAGGACCGGAAGTTTTTTACTAGAGTTTCTCCCCAGGTGCTATGAAAGTGAGCTGGGTTTTTGCTCTCCCCAAAGCTGATGAGTTTAGGGAACTCACTTCTACTTAGCAAGGAAGACCTGTGTGGAATTTTCTGCTGATGTGTATTATAATCTGATGTTAAAGTTTAAGAGCTATCAGAAAAAAATTTTTTATTAAGTGTTAACAGCAGTGCTGTGGGGTTGAACTCTCAGAAAGGAATTTTTCAAAACATGCAGTAGGAAGCTCACAGGAAGTTCTTCAAGTGGACCCAGCAGTCAGGCAGCACTGACTTAGTCAGGATACGGTCAGGATACAGGCAAGAAGCTCAGGCAGAGGCATCCAGGACACAGCAACACACCTGCACAAATGACCAGTTTTCTTAGGAAAGCTCGTGAGCAGTGCCAGTTAGTATTTAAACCAACCTATTTTATTTGATGTTGGATGCTTTTTTGCAGAGATATTATTTCTGTTAATCACACTCAACCTGAGACCTCCTGGACAAGCTTAGGAATGAGAGAAGACCAGAGGCCTTCCTACTCCATCATAGGCAAAACAAACATCCCAACTGGAGGGAGACATCTCCCAAGGTGGTCCCCCACCTCCCTTTCGACATGGGTCTGCTTCATTCTCATGCTTGCATTCACTCATTCATCAAACACTTCTAAAGCATCTGTCAGATTCCAGACACCATACTAGGACTGACATTCGGTGGTGACCAAAACAGGCTCAAACTCCTGCCCACAGGGCACTTAGACTCCAGTAGCATGAACTCAGAGAATATCAGAGCTGGGGTCTAGCATTTCAGAAGTTACGAACTCAAATGGCTCCAGGGGCCAGACTGGGAATAAAAATACACAAAGGGTAGGAATGGGTGGTGGCTTCAGAAAAGCAGAGAATGTGTGTCCCCAAAGGCATCCACATACAGTCTTTTGGAACACTGTGCTGTCTAAACAAATCAGAGTTGCTATTCAACTTTCCAATGTCCTCCGACCAAAAATAAGGTCCAAAAGGGATACGTGCCTTGCTCAAGGTCACACAGCCAGCAGTGGCAAAGTGAAGCCGGAACTCAGCTGCCCTGGCCTTGGCTCTTTTCTACTATTCTGTACTTCCTCTGGGGCTTCCCTGGTGGCTCAGATGGTAATCAATCTGCCTGCAATGCAGGAGACCAGGGTTCAATCCCTGGGTCAGGAAGATCTCCCGGAGAAGGGAACGGATACCCACTCCAGCATTCTTACCTGGAGAATTCCATGGACAGAGGAACCTGGCAGGCTACAGTCCTATGGGGTCCCAAAGAGTCAGAAACAACTGAGTGACTAATACCTTCACTTTTCTTTCACACTCCCTCTGGGCCCAGAGTTCAGCTCCTTGAGGTAGCTCAGAAAATTTCTGCCGTGAACTTGGTGAACAACTCATTCATTCTCTCAATGATTGTTTATAAAGTTCTGTCATGTGCCAAACACCAAAGAAAGCTTTAGAGTATTGAATAAGACCAATGTCAGGGGCTTCCCTAGTGGTCCAGCCGTTAAGAATCCCCCTTGCAAAGCAGGGGACGCTGGTTTGATCCCTGGTCTGGGAAGATCTCACAAGCCACAGGGCAACTGATCCCATGTGCCACAACTGCTGAGCCCATGCTCTGCAACAAGAGAAGCCACCGGGAGAAGCCCACACACTGCAGCTAGGGAGTAGCCCCTGCTCTTGGCAATTAGAGAAAGCCTGCACACAGCAATGAGGACCCAGCAGAGCCACAAATAAATAAATATAGAAGTAATCCCTTTATGTAAAAAAAAGACTAATGTCAGAAATGGGCTTTAACCTCCCAGAGCTTAATAGTGTATCACTTCAGCAATCTATATATTTAATTAGTAGGAAACAATAAATTCCTTTTTTCCCCTTTGAGCATTTATGAGGCAGTAGTTACGACTCCAGGCTTGGATATACACATGAGCTTAACCTGAACAAGAAATAAATGTAATATAATGTAATTAATGTCATGTGTCCTTAAAATTAGCTTAGCTCAACAATGGTATAAAAAGATTACTGTGGAATAGGAGCTGGGTACATAGTAGCTGATCCATACAGTCTTGCTGGAGACGTAAGTGGTCATGTGCTAAGCAATCTCAGCTGCTGTGCAGATGCGTGAACTTCTGCATCAGGACACTTTCTAACAGGCTCAGCAGTAGCATGGTCAAGGTTATCCTTCCATTGCACTACCATGTGTAAGACTGTTACAGTGCATATGTAAGTGTTATAGTATTTAAGAATCAGTGTTTATGAACCAAGGTAAGCTGGGAACCATTTTTTGCTAAGACTTTCCCAGGGGTGTGGTGGAATCCTTTGGAAATAGCCAAAGTTAGCTCTCCTAGGTTAACAGCTCCACGAGAACCACCGGCTATAGCTGAAAGGAGAGACAGACAGAGGTCTGACCACAGTGATTCATGGGTTATGGTTAATGGTGTGACTGAATGGTCAGGGACTTGGAAGGAACATGACTGAAAATTGGTGTCAAGGACAAGGAAACAGCATGTGGATAACTTCTCTGAATGGGCATGGAGTATGAGATATTTGTGTCTCATGGGAATGCTTACAGAAAGGTCACCTCAGGGGGAGAGGAAGACCCTTCTGTGGAAATCAATCAGCATCCTTCTCTATCTACTCTTGGCTTTGCCCAATGGGCTCATGAACAAAGTGGCCGTGATAGGGATAAAAGTCATGCTTGGACTCAGGAACATGGACTCCAGTCTAGGCTGATCTGGCTACAGCCACTGCTGAGTGCCCAAACTCCCAACATGCTTTGCATTCCTAATATGGCACATTCCCCAGGGGGATTAGCCAGCTGTTTGTTGACAAATTGATTATATTGGATTATTTTCAAAATAAAAGGGGCAGAACTTTTTTCTTACTTGTATGGATGCTTTCAATTCTTGCCTTCCTTGTCTGCCATGTTTCTACCTAAACAATTATCCATTTAGACTTACAGAATGCTTTATCCACCATCATGGTATCCTAAAAACAGTACTGTTTCTGTAAAGAATTCATTTTATAGCAAAGAAGTTGCAATAGTGGGCCCACGCCCGTAAAATTCATGCTCCCCATCATCTTAAAGCAGCTGACTTGATATAATAGTGGAACTGCCTTTTGAAAACTCATTTGGGTGCCAGGAAGGTGACATTGCCCTTGCACAGCTGGGGCAATGACCTCCAGTATATGCATCAAACTGATGTCCAATATATGGTGGTTTTTCTCCTATAGCCTGGACTTTCAGGTGTGAGAATCAAGGAGAGGAGATGGAGTGGACTCTTATCACTATTATCCACCTAGTGATTCAGTAGCAACATAGCAACATTTTTTATTCCTATCCCTGCAACTGACTCTGCTGGTTTAAGAATTTTAGCTTCAAAAGGAACTAAAGGTGGAAAATGCTTCCACCAAGGGACACAGCAATGATTCCACTGAACTGAAAGCTGAGATTGCCACCTGCACACTGTTCATGTCAATGAATCAATGAGCAGAGAAGAGGATCTGGTACTGGCTCTGGGGATTGACCCTGATAATCATGGGGAAATTGGAATTACTACACAGTAGGGCTAAGGAACAATAGATCTGGAGTGCAGAAGATACTCTGCGCGACTTCTTACTATCTCTATTTCCTAGAATTAAAGTCAATGGAAAACTACAACAACCCGGTTGAGGCACGATCACGAATAACCCACACCCTTGAGGAATGAATGTTTGAGTCCTCCCACCAGGAAGGGAACCATAAGCAATCGAAGTGCTTGCTTAGGGTAAAGGGAATGGGTGGTAGAAGAAAGGAATGCTGTATGCCAGCAATGATCATGTGACAATTGTGTAAATGAGGACTGTCAGAATTTCTTTCTCATTTTAATATTCATATGTTTATATATAATATATATATATTAACCAATAATTTTTGTTTTCTTCCCCTTCTAATCCCCATATCACCTAACTGAAAAGGTTTTATATAGTAACTAGCTTTATACAAATATTCAAAGCACAGAGATTGTGAATCAGTTAAAAGAAAAATTAACATCAAAAATCAAAAAAACTGACTGTGTATCCTCTTCTGGGGAAAGAGTCACTGTGTTTTTGGTTGTATGTGTGACGGTTGCATCCCACCTGGCTGAAGCACGACTGTATCGTGGATTTAGAGATAAAATATGGTTTAAGCAACCGTGTATAATGTAAGCCGACAAGGCTTGACTGTGGTGGCTCTGTCGTGTGTCAGCATAGCTGGGCTGAATTCAATTTCCCAGAATGTTACTCCCTGTATGTTTCCAGTTAGACTGCATCACAAGAGAGGTTCTCACGTGAGGTTTGGAAGGCCAAAGAGAAGCGGCAGCTGCTGTTGCTGATCTCCTGGTTCACCCTGATGGTGTGATGTGGGAGCCCCACGACTCCAGCCGGTGCTGATGGGTCCCGCTTTGTTCTTACTCTACCCTGTTTTGCACCCACCTTCCCTCCCCACTGCCTGCCCCGCAGACTTCGATTTCTAGCATCAGTCACAGAGCCAGTCTAACAGAAACTGTTCCACCAGCTCCCCCAATTGCTTAAGATAAAAATCTCTGTAACAGATCCCTTATCACATTATATTTCCTTGTGTTTTTGCTTCTCCGAATGAACCCTGACTGATGCAATGGCTTAAAGAATCAGGGAGTTTATTTCCCTCTCAGTTCAAAGGTGAGCAATCCAGATAGGCAGCATGGCTCCGCTCCATACAAACAGTCAGGGACCTGAGTTCCTTTCACTGTGTTTTACCACCATCCTAGGGCATTGTCTTTACCAGCTGGGCAAAGCGGAGTCTCCACATCCAAACTCCAGCAGAAGGGTATTGGGGGGGGGACTTACCTGGTGGTCCAGTGGTTAAGACTTCGCATTCCAGTGCAGGAGGTGGGGGTTCGATCTCTAGTCAGGCAGCTAAGATCCCACATGCCTCAAGGTCAAAAAAAAACCAAACAAACCCAAAGCAATGTTGTAACAAATTCAATAAAGACTTTTTAAATGGTCCACATTAAAAAAAAAAAAATCTAAAAAGAAGGGGAGGTGGGTATGGAGGAGGTATATTTCACATGGAAGGCATGGCCCTAGAAGAGGCAGCCAGTACTTCTGTTCACGTTCTGCAGATGAGAACATGACCTTACCCAACTCCAAGTATGATCATAAATCTGTTCTAGTGGGCAGCCATGTGCCCAAAGAGAAAAGGCATTTTAGTGAACAACTAGCTGCCTCACCCACACATATACAGACTAGTTTTAATAGTGTGAATATGCCTATGTATAATACATACTATTATATGTTACTATAAAATAATATATAATGTTATATATTACAGATGCTATATAATAAATATACAGACTATATTTCATGCTAGATATAACTATAGTGTAATATATAATAGGTAATATTATATACTATGATGCTGCTCCCAAAGTCCTAAAAATAGCAAACAGAACCACTAAAAATGAGCTGAGTTACCCTGCAAACCAAAGCCAGAAGCAGCCCGTGCAATGAAAAATTGAATTGAATGCTTCCAGATTTAAGAAAATTTTTGTGCCAATAAATAAATAAATAAACTACTACTGTAACAATAAACTCCAGGAACCTCCCCAACTAAAAATCATAATTGATTACAAGCTGTTGCCTACAGTATTGAGTTACATTTTGCCTTACCAACTAAATGCCTCAGTAGTTAAAATGATTTTGTTTGAGATTCACATGGATTAAATAGCCTAGAACATATCCACCCTAGACTTAATCTAAGAGAGAGGAGATTTGGTTCAAATGTTGCTTCTCAGCATGTCAGGAAATGTTTTCTTCAATTAAGTAATCTTATTTTAGAGTTAACTCTGTGCCAAGAAAATAAACAATATATCTTTCATGAACACATCCACTATGTTGTATAAAAACTTTTATTTTCTGGGAGGCTGCTCTTGGAATTTGTACATATAATGAGATCAGAGCTGGAAAAATCCTGTTTTCTTTAGCATTTAATGGCTTTGGAAACTATAACGGAGCCATGTGACACAGTATAATGACAGAGCTCTGTGAACAAGTGAATATCAAAGATCAACAGATAATCTCCCCACCCCCCTCCAAAACCCTGCAGTTTTACAGGAACCCTGCATTAAGTACAGTGGGATGTTTCCACTCAATCTTGAGCTGCGTAAAAATTAGTTGCAAGAGAGTCTGTTGCTGATCACAGACCAAATGCTGTTATGCTTTCAGCACATTTTAAGGGATTAGGCATTATGGCTATGTACTTCCAAGATGGAATTGCAATAATGGGAAGTCAGGCAAAAATCCCAAAGAGCCCAGTGCTTGGCTGTCTAGAGGACAGTATCATAGAAGGTAGAACGCCAGAGGGCTCTTTTTTGGAGGTCTCTGCCCACCCTCACCCCCAGAGGATGGCTCTGGATGGAGACTTGGAGCAGAAGCTGTGTTCCCGACACCCCCTGTTACGCTCCAGCGGTACCAAACGACCCCCGCTTCCCCCAGTGTGCAGGGCTGCTGCTCTCTACCATGATTTTGCATGTGCTGGTTTCCTCCCCTTACAGTCCTACAAGACCCAGTTCCAGCATCACCTCTTCTATGAAGTCCAGATAGTTAATTACTCTCTTTCCCACTAATTTTTCTTCCTACTCTTTTCCCTGGTGGTGAGCTTCTTGAAAGCAAGAAGACTTATTAATATTGTTTATCTTACATTTCTGTTGCCTAAAAAACCCAGATTCATGGTGAGTACCTGATACATCTTTGTGAAATAAAGAAGTAAATGTTAAATCTAAAAAAGGTGGGATAAGGAAACTTTCTATTAGCCAATTTTAGCTCCCTTTCTGACATATTAAGGGGCCAGGCCCACAGTACAGTGGGAAAGAGAGGAAGAGAAACTCCTCCGGTCTTTCGCATTGTCCCCTCAATCTGTACCTGAATCAACCAAGACCAACAGTTAACTTCCGGTGGCCAAGAGACCATTGTGCTCCTTTTGTTCCCCTGACCATTGACGGAAGGCATGGATGAACATTTGCCAGTAGGACTACACGGTAGATTCTCCACCCTTAGAACCTCGGAGGCACGTCCCCTTTCTGGATGGATACCGCGGCAAACACCAAATGAAGACGCACACAGAAGGGACTTCCTCAGATCTGCATGGAAGAGCTTTCACCTCTTCAAAAGGAAGAGCTGACTTTGCTCTGCTTTTGTGAGCAGAGTGTAGATGGACAATTGGGATTCAGCATGGGGGTTGGGGGGCTTCCCTGAGGGCTAGATGGTAAAGAATCTGCCTGCAGAGCAAGAGACCTGGTTCAGTTGCGGGTTGGGAAGATCCCCTGGAGAAGGGAATGGCTAGCCACTCTAGTAGTCTTGCCTGGAGAATGCCATGGACTGAGGAGCCTGGCAGTCTACAGTCCATGGGGTCACAAAAAATCTGAGCATCTAACACTTTCACTTTTACTTTCACATGGGGGTCCAGCCTTAATAGATCCGTCAGACTCAGATACTGTTTCATCTCTCCCAACAGTTAATCCAGGGGCCTTTCCAGGGAACAGAGACCAAGATGAAGAACAAAGAACCCTGGGGTGGGAATGAGATGGTGCCTAAGCCCTGCCTCTGCCACTGTTCGTGAAGCCTTCGGTGATGCTCTTAAATCTTGAGCCTCAGTTTTCTCACCTTTTAATGGGGGCTACAACATCCACCCAAGCACTTTACCACAAAGTCCTAAGCTTTGAAAAAGTTAGTTTCCACAAAATCTCTTAAAAATGGTTAGTGCAACGCTCACCTTATCTCCCTTTGCTCCCTTGCGAATACTCTACCCGTCAGCCCACCTGGACTGCTCACACACCTTGCTCACACAGACCCTTTTCACCGGTGGGTCAACTTCCCTCATTAAAATTCTCCTTCTTGGCTGTAATGTCTTGTGGATATCGGGTCCTCCCTGACATAAGTGTGATAACAAGGGCACTTCTCTATGATTCCCCCCAAACCCATAATCTAGTCTAACCATGAGAAAAACATCACACAAATCCAGATTGGGAGACATGCTTTGGGTTACGTGGCTACTACTCAAGACTGTCAAGGTCATGAAGACAACTAAAGACTGAGAAACTGTCATAGACCAGAGAAGTCTGAGGAGCCATGACAACCAAATGCAATATGGTTCCCTGAAAAGGATCCTGAAACAGCAAAAGAACATTCATGGGAAAACTGGTGACACCCCTAAAGGGTGGAGTATAGTTAATAGTAATGCATCAATGTTGGTTTTACTTTTAACAAGTGTTCTGTGGGAATGCAAGATGTTAAGAATGGGGGGAACCAAGTGCGAAATACATGGGAACACTCTAATATTTTTAAAACTGTGTATATATCTAAACTTATTTCTTGGCTATGATGTTCTGTGGATTTTGGGTACTCCCTGACATAGTGTGATAACAAGGGCATTTCTTTGTTGATCCCGCCCTCAAACCCATAAGTCTAATACTTAGGCCACCTGATACAAAGAACTGACTCATTGGAAAAGACCCTGATGCTGGGAAAGATTGAAGGCAGGAGGAGAAGGGGACAACAGAGAATGAGATGGTTGGATGGCATCACGACTCAATGGACATGAGTTTGAGCAATCTCCAGAAGATGGTGAAGGACAGGGAAGTCTGGTGTGCTGCAGTCCATGGGGTCGCAAAGAGTCAGACACAACTGAGTGACTGGACAACAACAAAACTTATTTCAAAATTTAAAAATATATTAAATAAGATTCTACTTTCCCTTCAAGCTTCATCCAAAGATCACCTCTTCTGTGACGCTTTTCTGAATCTTCCAGTTAGCGGTGAACTTCCCTTCTTCTAAACCTTCCTAGCACTTTGCTTCCTCCTTAAGATTTAAGTAATTAATTAATTAAGTAAGTAAGTAAGTAATTGTGTACTGTTCAACCCCATCAAATACATTCATATGCACATACTGGTATCTGAGCAACCTGGAGGTGATTGATGTCTTTAATCTGCAGGTGCTAGTGAGTTACTGACATATGATAAGAATCTAATGAGTGTCTTTGAATGGGTGAATGAATGGGTTGCCGAAGCCTGTGCTATCACAGTGTGGAGTTACTACAGCATGTTTACCCTCTCAAGACATTTTCCCCAACGAGAATTTATTCTGTGGGCTGAGGCAATGTCTGTTACTAGAGGCATTGTCGTACGTTTGCAAAAGACCTTGCATATCTAGATTTTTAAAGCGGTTTAGAAACCACGACTTCTTAATCTTCACACCCCCCTCACATGAAATGCTTTTGGCATAATTTAGTAATTCAAACTCTACATACCACAGGAGATTTGAAAAGTGCCTAATTAAAGACACAATGCTATCCTCACCTTATCCTGGGCTAAATCCACTGAAATTAGTGGGCATTTGAATTCAGAGGAGAATTGAGGCATTTTTATAGCTATGGATTTGAAAGGATTGGAGGCATCAGTACACTAGGCTTGAATAAGAAAACTAGGCTAAAAATCTGGACTAAATAAGATGGTTATAAGCCATACAGGATGTCAGAATTAAGAAAAACTGGAAAAGACTGAAATTGAACTGCTAAATGAAGGGCATGGGAGAGGCCAGTGGGGGTGGGGTGGGGCAGTTTGAAAGAAATGTAAGAAACTTCTTAGCCCTATTTTCTTCTTTCTAAAAAAGAGCTTTTGGAGACTTGTGTTTGCATGGAGGTAGTTTACTTTCCGAAGTGAACTCAAGCCGTAGGAATGGAGAACTGGGGAGTAAGCACTTGGCTGATTCAAGTTCTCATTGGGGAGAGAATTGAATTTTGAATACAAGTTATAGGAACTGGGAAAGCCCATGCTTCCCAGGTGGTGCGAGAGGTAAAGAATCCACCTGCCAATGCAGGAGACACAGGAGATTCAGGTTTGATCCCTGGGTGGGGAAGATCCCCTGGAGGAGGGCATGGCAACCCACTCCAGTATTCTTGCCTGGAGAATCCCATGGACAGAGGATCCTAGCGGGCTGCAGTCCATAGGGTCGCAAAGAGTCAGACACGACTGAAGCAACTTAGCACAAATAATTACGATAAGTTGCTATCATATTCATAGAAATAGTAACAGTTAATTATGGTTTAGCTAGATTTTGCATATTTCAAGGAAAATTCTCAAAAGCAAATTTTGTAAGTTTGAAAATCCTATGACAATGAGTAGATGGAAAGCCAGCCTTACTAATTCACTTTTCCAGGTTAATTAGTGCTGTTTTAAAAGTTTATGTATCTATGGACCTAAGGGCTTCCCAGGTGGCTCCTTGGTAAGGAATCTGCTTGCCAATGCAGGAGACGCAAGTGCTGCGAGTTTGATCCCTGGGTCAGGAAGATCCCCTAGAGAAGAAAATGGCAACTCACTCCAGTATCCTTGCCTGGGAAATCCCATGGTCAGAGGAGCCTGGCAAAGAGTCCATGAGGCCACAAAAGAATCTGACATGACTTAGCAGCTAAACAACAACAATCTGTAGACCAAACAGATCCAAAGGCTGTAAGTACTTTTATAAAAAGCAGCATTTTCTTTATTTCTAAAGCAACTAAATGAAAGCACAACCTTTGGTAAAACAGCAATTCCTACGACTATCATGTCAGTGAGAGGGGATTCATTTGTCCCCCCACATTCCCATGACAATGTTCTCCTCTGTGACAGCCACCTCGTAGAAGGTGATCCCACACATACATGACTATAATCATTGCTTGATTATGTGCTGCTTCAGCCGCCTTCTCTGAGCTGTTCATCCAAACGTGGTCAGACTAAGAGGCTCGAGTTTCCCGAGGTCAGAAAAGAACTCCAATTGTAGGAAATAGAACTCTTTGGGAGGTAGCAGGTCTGGACCTCAATTAGCATCACTGCTATTGTTTCTGTGGTTGGCAACCCAGACTCTCAAAGTAGCCCAGGGCCATCACCTCTCTTTCTTTGTTTCCCCTTTGCTGTCTGCCACTGTGGTCTTAGTGTGGAGTGATTTGAGAAAGGTGCTGTGAATAAGTTCTCTGTATTCAAAACCCCAAGCCAGTTCAGAAATACAGCCCCAAGATACACGCTTCAGGCCGCCAAGGCTACAGGAGTTAACACCACTGAGCCTCAGAGACCCACTTCCTCTCCCCAGAACCTTTCCAGACTTAGAGTTCCCCCAAGCTGCACACTTTGTAAAGAAGACTGCCCTTCCACCTCAGGTAATTCACAATTTCCCCAGACCTCAGTTTCCTCATCTTAAAATATGAGTGGGAGAATACAAGGTCTTTCAACTCCAAGATGTTATAATGTAAAAATCCTGCCAAGGCAAATCTTTTCTTGCATTTTCACATCTCCCTCCTCTATACTTGACCTGCACATGGAAAATATGTGCTGACACACCCTTCCACACCCTCACCAGACACTTGACAAAGTTGGGAACCTTTCTTTTTTTTTTTTAAATATTTATTTTTATTTGGCTGCACCAGGTCTTAGTTGCAGCATGTGGGATCTAGTTCCCTGACTAGGGATCGAATCTGGGCCCCCTGCATTGGGAGCTCAGAGTCTTAACCACTGGACCAGCAGGAAAGTCCCCGGAATGTTTCTTTTAAAAAGAGCTTGAGCTATACTTTCTATACTTTTGGCTCCTCTTTGCCAGTACAAATCCATGACACCACTTCAAAACACAGAAACTAAGCCTTACATTAGAAAGAGTGCATGTTCTCATACTAGTTCCTTCAGTCTGGTATCAAATTTGTCTGTTTCACATGTCTTTTTCTCTGTTGATCAGGTGGTGGGTGCCAGTCTAGATATTCATCCTGACTTATACCAAGAGGATTGAAGTAGGATGTCTCTCATGAGGGAAAAGATGGGTTTTGAGAATTCCTTTGCCTATTCCGATCCAACAGAATTCCAGTTGACAACCTCTGGGCAGAGTTGCAAACCTACATATTTTATTTTCATAAATGTTGTTCATCATCAGAAAGTTATAGAGAGTTGACTGGGAGGATGGTCCTTAAAGCGGCTGCTCTGGTGGTTCAGCAGTAAGGAATCCTCCTGCAGTGCAGGAGACATAAGAGATACCGGTTCAATCCCTGGGTCAGGAAGATCCCCTGGAGAAGGAAATGGCAACCCACTCCACCAAGCTTGCCTGGAGGATTCCATGGACAGAGAAGCCTGGCGGGCTACAGCCCATAGGGTTGCACAGAGTCAAATACAACTGAGCAACTAACACACGCATGGTGCTTTAAAGCAGCTCTTTTGTTCCCATCTTAAGAGAAAGTTTAAAGACCAACTCTTTAATATAGCCTGCTTCATCTAGAATCCCCTGAAAGCATGAATTCTGATAGCCATGTCAGCCTAAACATACAGAACATCACAATTACAGGACATTTCCCAGCAGAGTGAGAGCTCCCCAGGCTACTTCCCTCTGAGTTTGGTGCCGTTTTGGAAGACAGGTACTGGCCCAATAACACATGAACTCAGTTCTGATTTGCAGTGTTGTTTGTTGCTTGGCTCATGTCAGATGATTTTAATTCTCTTCCTGATCATGCAAGAAGAAAAGTGCCTCTTTATTAAAATCAGCCATCAGTTTTCAGTGGGACAGTAGCACCGATGAAGATGCAGAGAGAAGGCCTGTCAGCTCTCCGCAGCAGGAGCGTAGTCACCATTTGCTTAGATGTACTGACAACCTGGCTCTTTGGGTCAGAAGACAAGAAGTATGTGCCAGGATTCCCTGACTTCAGAGGATCTGAAAAGCTGATGCTGAAGGGAGGGATATTAATATGGCAGCCAATGTTTTCTCAAAGAGAGATGGGAAAAATCAATGTGAGGTCTTCCTAATTTGTGTTCCAATTGGGTCCAGAGCTTTCTTTCTTTTGGATTCTTTCAATGTTTTTCTTGGCTCATTTGTGGTGCGTGAAGAAGCTTCTTTTCAGTATGAGGGTGAAAAGCATTTCTCTCTGTTTAGACATTTAAGATATTAATTCTTTTTGCAATGCTGACCCAGAGAAACTGGTTCTATCCCTGGCTCTACCAGGCAAGTCATTTATTCTTTCTGGACCTCATTTTCTCATCTTAAAAAAAAGAAAAAGAGAGGTTTAGAACAGACCATCTTTTGTAAAAGTAGCTATGTAATTTGCAGGCCCCAGGGCAAAATTAAAATATAGGGTGTAAAATTTCTATATTCCTATATTTATACGTAAAAATATGGGGTGTAAAAATTATTAAGAATTTCAAGAGGACAACAGTGGAACATTAAACCAAGGGCAGAGCTCATATACACACAGGGCCTTGTGGGGCTGGACAGGTCACATACACAAGCTGAAAGCTGGCCTGCATCTCCTCTGTGCCTTGTTCAGCACAAAAATTCTCTGTCATCAAGGTTTTTTGGTCAACCCCACAAGTAAAATTCTCATGCAAAAATCAAACAAACAACAACAAACAAAAAAGCTAAACCAAAAAATTTGAATTGTATTTTTTGCCTGAAGTATATCTCACTTTTTTCAAGCTGCTTTGACCATAAGCCCTTCCTGACTTCATTTTATTCTCCAAGATGGATATTTCTTCTTTCCTGTCTAAAACATCCAAATGACCTCTGCTTTGGTCTTTTTCTAAATCACCATATGTTACATAATTGTGCCCAAAGGAATTACTTCCAGAGTGGCCTAAACACAAAAGAAAAACACACAGCCAACTTTTTCTCTAGAACAGTGCAAACATTTCCTTAAACCTAAGTGTCTCCGGAGGAAAACTGACAGAATAAACCTTTCACCCAGCAAGTCCACTCTGCATAGGGTTGTACCAAATCCATCTTTTTTGCATTTTTACATCTCTGATTTATCTACTGCTTTGCCAATAAAAGCAGTCATGTCCTTTGATTTAAGTTTTTTTACAACGGAAAAGTGGTTAGAGAAAGTGACTCAGTTGAGTGTTTTATTAATGGAAAGAACTGATATGCCAGTAACAGTCCAAGTTCTTTGCCCCTTCTCTATCATGTTACACCATAATATAGCACCTCCCTGAGAAGTCAGAGATTGCAAGTTAAATGTTAGCAAATCAATGGTATGTCAGATGTTAGGTTCACTAAAGTACCAACCACAAAACACAAGGAACTGTCAGCAATGAAAAGTAAAATCTACTCACATAATTTAATAATTACAAAGCAGCTACCAAAAAAGAGAGGATTTTCTTAACATGTCTTGAAAGGAAATAAGTTTGATTTCTTGCACGAGTTCTTCTGCTATGTTCAAGTTACTGAAGTTTCATTCAGGTAGTTAAACTCACTGAACAAATTTTTACTATCACTTCAAACAGACGGAAAATCAAATTTATTCTTGAAGTTAACTTCTGTAATTTTAAGAGGAGAAAGTGACTACTTCAAATCTACTCATGACTGACAACTGAACCTCAAAATGAATTGATTTTCTATTATGAAATTTTGGAGTGTTCCGTTTATTATAAGAAACAAGTACATTTATTCTTCTTTAATCTTATTTTAAAAAATCAAACACCTGTTTGTCTCAAATATTCAAGATCATGTATGTTCTGTTTTAGGGGACAATTTAAGGCAAAGATGTTACGAACTCTAAAAAACCACTATGAACATATTAGTTGATCAGTCATATCCAACTCTTTGTAATCTGATGGCTTGTACCCTGCCAGGCTTCTCTGTCCATGGAATTCTCCAGGCAAGAATACTGGAGTGGGTAGCCATTCCCTATTGCAGGCAGATTCTTTAACAGCTGAGCCACCAGGGCCCACGGTCTAGGTCATGACAATTCCAAGTATTTGAATACCAGTATCCTTCAAAATATAAGCAAACAAGCCCAGAAAACAATAAATGCCTATATTGAGAGCTCATCTACTTCTCTAGTGGCAGGATTATATCTGAAGCATTATATTATGGGATTCTCCAGGTAAGAATACTGGAGTGGGCTGCCATGCCCTCCCTCCTCCAGGGGATCTTCCCGACCCAGGGATCAAACCCGCATCTCTTCTATCCCCTGCAGACAGGTTCTTTACCAATAGCGCCACCTTGGTGGCCACTGGTAATCCTTGTATTACTTGGCTTGTAGTTGTATCACTCCAACCTCTGCCCCTGTTGTCACATGGCCTTCTCCCTGTGTCTCTTCTCCGGCTCTTACAAGGACCAGTTTTATTAATCTGCCCGGACTGCTATAACAAAATATGATAACTGTATGGCTTAAGCAACAGTCATTTTTTTTCTCACAGTTCTGTCTATAAGAGCTAGAAGGCCAAGATCAAGATGCTAGCTGATTTGGAAGGTCATGAATGTGAGAGGAACCCTATTCAATCCGGTACATTCCCCTAAGCAAAGAAGAATCTCTTATGTGTTTAAATGAAATAAAGCAAAATGTCTCTATAAGGCGTACCAGAAAAAGAAAGCTCAGTGAATCCCTTAAGAATCCATTCTATTCAGTCATCCATCCCATCAGTTCTCAACATTTCACTTAAGGACCATTTAACCCAATCCAACTTTGGGAGGGGCTGATTAAAAATGCAGGTCATGTGCTTGCTTCTGCAACAAATATACTAAAATTGGAATGATACAGGGAAGGCTAGCATGGCCCCTGCCCAAGGATGACATGCAGATTTATGAAGGGTTCCATATATATATATATATATTTTTTTTTAATGCAGATTATTAAACATAGTGTAAACTGAGAGATTTTTCTGGAAGGAGATTACTCCAGGTGAGAAAAATGACTGTCCAAGTGAATCTTATTTTCTATCTCTATCACCAAATCTCAGATATTTCCAGAGTTATATTCCTCCTGCCTTTGCCATACCTGGCCTCCTGGAACACCCAGTTCCTCCTCAGTTCAGCCTGGGCACAAGTAAACCCCCTTTCTTGTCTCTTCATGCAGCTAAGACAGGCTAGCATTAAAAAATGACTTAGCTGAATATGATGGGGAACCAAAAGAAAATATGGGCAACACAATAATAGTCACTAGGCTTTCAGGGTATAGAGAGAACTCTGAGTCAGTGTCGACAGAAATGGAAGGACTAGAGCCCTGTCAGAAACACCTTCCTTCCCTGCTCCCTGGAGATCTCTGCCAGGTGGCCTCAGGTCACAGCTTGATTTCTAACCTCCAGGAGCTGACCCTTCCCTACCAAACTGGAGTTTCCAAAGACTAACCAGGGGCCTCCCTGGTGGCTTAGTGGTAAAGAATCCGCCTGCCAATGCAAGAGACTCGGGTTCAATCCCCAGTCCAGGAAGATGCCACCTGCCACGGAGCAACTAAGTCCATGCGCCACTACTGAGCCTGTGCTCTAGAGCCAGGGACCCAGAGCTACTGAAGCCAGCTCACCCTAGAGCCTGTGCCCCGCAGCTGGAGAAGCTACTGCAATGAGAAATCTGCACAATGCAATGAAGAGGAGCCCCCGCTTGCTGCAGCCAGAGAAAAGCCCACGCAGCAGCAAAGACTCAGCACAGCCAAAAACAAATAAAGAGTACCCAGAAGCCACTCCTAAGTCAGGCACTTGAGGTGGGGGCTCGGGGTGTGGTGGTCCACAATCGTCCACTATGAGCAGAGGGTGGAGTCTGCTCTTCCTTGCTGCCCCCTTGCCCAACGCAGTACCTGGCACATCCTGGGGCTCAATGTAATGTCTCTTGGGTGAGAATTTAAACCTTTGCCTCACACAAATGATCAGATTTAATTCCGCTTTTGGATCTGAGGGCTGCATTTCCTTCAAGTTGTTGGGGTTGTCATGGCAGGTTTGGGGCTCTGGTTATCTGCCCCACCCACTTCGGAGGCACCTTAGGGCCTTTCTCTCAGGAGCGTGTAAGGTTTCTTCATGACTGCTGCTGCTGCTAAGTTGCTTTAGTCGTGTCCGACTCTGTGTGACCCCATAGACAGCAGCCCACCAGGCTCCCCTGTCCCTGGGATTCTCCAGGCAAGAACACTGGAGTGGATTGCCATTGCCTTCTCCAATGCATGAAAGTGAAAAGTGAAAGTGAAGTTGCTCACTCGTGTCCAACTCTTCGCAACCCCGTGGACTGCAGCCCACCAGGCTCCTCCGCCCGTGGGATTTTCCAGGCAAGAGTACTGGAGTGGGCTGCCATTGCCTTCTCCGTCTTCATGACTGGATAACTGCTCACTAAAGCTCTTCAGCCACATGTTGCAGAGTCCTCACGCGACGAGACCTGGGATCAGCAGACCGACCTCTCCATTTTGAAAGAAGGGAGCTGAGGCCCAGAGAATGTTCAGGAGCTTTCCCAGGCCCTCATAGCCATTTCATGGCAGAGATGTCCCTGGAACTCAAATTACTGAACGCCCAGGTCTGGACTTGTTGCCCTCAGCGCTCAGCATTCCTCTGCCCCTCCACCTGTTTTCTCTAGAATGGCAACCTCCAAGAAGCTGTGCGACGCTGCTCTCAACTGGGGCCCTCTGTCCCTCCCCTGCCCTCGGAGTCTGGCGAGCCTCCTGTTGGCTCCAAGATGCTGTACCACACCTGTGTTCACCCCGAACCTTCACAGTTCAAGATGTAAAAGCAGATGCTGACCTAGCCTGGGCTCCCCTGCACAAGTCCCTCGGCACTCGAAGAAGACAGAGTTGTTTTCCAGCGTGGGTCATAAATACCAGAAAGCACCTGTTGAAAGTAACTCCATCTTATTCATACGTGTGTGTGTGACTTTTTTTCCTCTGTCTCATTTGCTTTTTTCCTCCATCGGCCCACCTTCACCTCCCTGAATAAATGCAGGCAGACCCCCTGAATGCCTGAAGATTTTGAACAGATAAACCAGACAGTAACTTGGTACCTTTGCTGAGTGTGCTGAACTGAAATTAGTGTGTATCTCAAGAGGACCAACATTGCTTAAGAATAACCTTGTTAAATACTAATTTTATCTCTCTCTAAAAAGAGCTACACTTCTTAAACCAAACTTGGGGGAATGTGACAGGAGAAAAAGCAGAGAAATACAAATAAATTTTTTAAAATGTAATCTCACCACCACTGCTAATGTTTTAGGGCAGCAGTCCTCAGTCTTTTTGGCACCAGGGACCAGTTTCATGGAAGACACCTTTTCCATCGATTGGGGTGGGAGTGGTTTAATTTAAGCACATTACATTTACTGTGCATTTTATTTCTATTATTATTACATCAGCTCTACCTCAGATCATCAGGCATTACATCTCGGAGGTTGCGTGCTAAGTCACTTCAGTCATATCCAACTCCTGCAATCCTATGGACTGTAGCCGGCCAGGCTCCTCTGTCCATGGGATTCTCCACACAAGAATAGTAGAGTGGGTTGCCATGCCCTCCTCCAAGAGATCTTCCTGATCTAGGGATCAAACCCCATGTCTCAGCCTCCTGCACTGACAGGCAGGTTCTTTCTCAGAGGTTGGGGACCACTCTTTTAGGATATGTCTTTTCTATCTTTAAAAAAACACATAAAACTATTATATCATTTCAGGAAAAGTAATGGTTAAAAAAGAAAGTCTCCACTCACCAAAAGAGGCATAAGAAGAGGCCTGCCTGCACACCCCAGTAACTGCTGACACATGTCTAAAGATAGGAAACGAGTAAGCTACATTTTTCAACTTGGGAAAATAAAAGTTCATGTGGTATTCACAGTATCATTGTAACTGGTCCTTTTCTATTTAAAAAAATGATATTAATGAATTTGTGGGTGAGGATGAGAATAAGTATTCACCGTACCGTATTTCCCGAGAACAGTCAGTTTCTGTTCTGCTGATGCTGCATGATGTATCCATCTTCTGAATCCATGTGCCTGTTGGTTGGGGCTGTGGCAGAGGCGATGGCAGCGACAGCCTGAACACAGGAAATCACCTTCGAAGGGGAAGCTCTGGGCTGGCAGAAGTGTATTAACCTTTCATCCATGTCATTGGGTTTAATATGTTAACTTTGTAGTAAAAGCTTCTTCTTTGAGCTCATGGTTCATAAAAAGTGTTACTGGTCCTTGATGTTCCCAGTTGAGGATAGTAAGGAAAACAGAACCCTGAAAGCTCACATTGATTGAAGCAAAGACAGAGCTAGGGGGTCAGCCCAGTGCCCCAGCGCCTCCCCAGCCTGACAGAACTGAACGGCTATTCATAGCCGCTGGAGCACTTCCAAGCTGTGAGTGTAAATTTACTTGTATCATCTCTGCAGAGAGGAACTGTATAGTCCCCAGTGCCTCCCGGTTGATTCGGATCGACTGTTTATTTGTTTAGTCCTGTAATGATATTATCCACAGGGCTAGAGCCACACAGGGAGGATGAGGAATTCCTGGAGGAGGGAGGCTGCATGTGTTTATTGCCCTGTCAGCCCTTCACGACAAAAGACAAAAGTTGCTGTAATTTGTGTGTTCCCACACACGTGATCCATATGGACAATATCGAGTATAGGTGCTGATGAAGACAAAAAAAAAAAAAAAATGGGATTACCAGGAATCAAGATGCCAGCTGCCCTGTGAGGAATGCAGAGAAATGCTCTCTGATTAAACCCCACAGTTCCAAAGCTGGAAGGAATTCTGAGATGTTATCCATAACCAGAAGAAAAAAGAACCTCCAGCTCTTGACTGACTTATGCCTTGTGTTGCCTTGAACCTTAAGCCTAATTTCTTTTCAAGCTCAGTGGTTAGCAGGTTTCTCATGGTCATGCCTATTGTGGGGAGGAGGGACCATCATTTCCCTCATCCTCAGCACATTTATTTTTAGCTCAGTTTCAATAGAGTTCCTTGCTGTGGGCATATTATCGGCGCCAATTCTAGTTCATCTTCTCAGCGTCAGACTGAAACCCCTGAAATGTGTGGCCAGTAGGTTCCTGATTGTTTTTCTGGAAGCTTGCAGCTCTGAAAGTTTTTACCTCAGGAACGTGCCGTCTATCCAAGAAATACATGACTTGAAAGGACAGAATGAATCAGCAGAGTCTGCATGTCACTCAGTGGGCTGGCAAACACCCATCCGCTTAGGGGCAGCAGTGCCCAGCTTCTCACTGACTATGGGACCATTATGGCCCTGCCACGTGGATGGGACCATTGCACAGTTTGATCCCTGCCGCCTAAGGGTCTCGCATGGTTTACTGATGCCAAGATGGCGAAGGGCACTGCAGTAAGGGCTGACTGGAAAATAAATGCAAGTAGGATGGATAGCTGCCACAGGCCTTGAGAAACAACACTCAAAGACCTACCCAAACCACCCCAGCAACGTGATGCAACACTGCTAGATGTCAGCGAGGAACGCAGCAGGTCAAATCAGATGGCCAGGGCTGATTAACAGGACAAGGCAACATGTTTGAATCTCCAGTAGCAATGGTCCCAGAAAATAGCCACTTGCGATTCCCAAACAATGGAGACATTTCATGACCAACAAGATGGAAAGGAATATGACGATCCCTTTCCGCCATCCTGGCAGCAGTATTCACTATGGAGTCCCTGCCAACTGACACAGATACTTCCAATGTATATTTAATGAAAGCTAAACTGTGCGTATGTAATTATAAAATAGTAGGATTAAGGAGGGTAATGCTTACCAAGTAGACCAGAGGTCCATTAGTAGTTCTCAGCGAGGGCAAACTGGTGGAAGAGGCAGCAGTTTCAAGATAGATGCTGCTATGCTTTGCATTTGGGCTTCCCACGTGGTGCTAGCCGTAAAGAACCCGCCTGCCAATGCAGGAGACATAAGAACGCAGGTTCGACCCCTGGGTAGGGAAGATCCCCTGGAGGAGGGCATGGCAACCCACTCCAGTATTCTTGCCTGGAGAATCCCGTGAACAGAGGAGCCTGGCGGGCTACTGTCCATAGCGTTGCAGAGAGTCTGAGTGACTTAGCATGAACGCATGCTTTGGATTTAACTTCAGGAGGGTTGGTACCCATTAGCCTCGAGTTCGACTTCTCAGTTCCTCTAAGTAGGAAAAAAAGCCTAGAAGAATCGCCTCACTTTGCTTATTGGGTGTGAATGGGAGGCGGGGATGGGAGATGAGGGCATAAACTTGCCCTAGAACAAAGCAAACAACCATATTAAACAGAGGGGCTGTTATAAAAGCAAAATATAGACAGTGCGTGTATTTTTAATGACCAGGACTAGGGTGCCCTGTGCAAACATAAACACCTCCCTGCCTGCGGAGGGCCAGAAACCCTCCAGGCATGGAGTTTGGGTTCCCTGCCACCCCCTCCTAAGGGTGCCTGGCCCTGCCAAAAATCATTTACAAATAAAGAGCTCTCAGAAATGTGCCCGACCTTCGGCCAAAGAGAAGAACCTCTTTTCCAATAAATATTTGGCCGGGAGTGGGGGGAGGGGAGCCAAGAGTAACAAAGGGAGCCCGCGGCCGGGTTTGTTTGGATTGCCCGGGCGGCGCGGGAGCGGCCGGGCGCAGCTGACCACGGGTACAGATAGGTTAATTTCCACATGGAGCGGCAGAAACCCAATCCGCGGGTTGCGAAGCGTGGGTCAGCCAAGGCACGTTAATCTGTTTAGCATGTGCGCCGCGCGGAGGAGCCAGACCACCGGGGCGCAGGAGGCGCGGCCGCAGCCGCGCTGCTCCGGGGGAGTTAATAAAGAGCTTAAGGCAAGTAAGTGTAGCGAGGTGGCGGCAGCCCGGAGCCGGCCGCGCCCGCGGGCCCCGGGGAGGCCGAGGTCGCCTGCTGCCCGCCGCCCGCGCCCCGCGGGCCCGAGGCTCCGTGCGCCCCGGAGGCCGGGCGAGCGCCGGGCGGGCGAGGATGGGCGCGGGGCGGGGCGGGGGCCGAGGGAGCCTCTTCTCCGCGCTCGCGCCGTGGGGGAGAGCAAGGAGCGGGGGTGGGGGGTCGCCATTTCGAACATTTTTAACTAATCAAAATATTTGCTGATGAGTATTTATTTTTACAAGAACTCGGTTTGGCTGGAGACTTCCCGAGCAACAATACGGGCTGCCGTATTAGGTTTGTGACGCAGCCAAGTGCGGTTGGGCTTATTGAATCTGCGCGCCGGAGATCACTCGCTCCGGAGACGTTTCTCTTTTCTAGGGAGGAAGCTTTCCCAGGACATCTTTCTGCAGATGGCGCTTAGAACACAACCACATGTTCCCCCAAAGCACCGGAGGCTTCATGTATTATGTTTTGTTTTGTTTTGTTTCGTGTATTATGTTTGGGCTGAGTGAAAAGAGGAACGCACCCCCTTTCCTATCCGAGCAACAAAAGGGAAAATAGCGGGGAATATCGCAGTCTTGAGACAGGAAAGCCAAGCTCAGAGGTTCTGTCGTAAACACTAACAACACAAGTGCATTCATACAACACGTCTACCTCAGTACATCCTTCCAACGTGCTAAGTTTTCCTTCCTCCCTGTCGTTCTTCCTCCCAATACTCGAGACTCGCTTTTTAACTTCACTGAAGTACAGTTATTGAGTCTAATCGAAGGCATTTACTGAAGCAACGACATACTTGAATTCGAGTCATTGCAAAACCACTGATGACTATCGAGGAAACCCTATGAAAGATTAAGTTGAATCAAGTTTGAAAACGGACAAATAATGGTGCGTAGTAAACAACTAGGATGGTACAGATATCTGCAACAATACTAGATGATATTAATAATTTTTAAGTGATGTTGACTGAAAAAGAGATTTAAGTCTCCTAATTCAGAGCAGTAATGGTCATAAGAGGAAGGACTGCTGTAGCATGAATTAATCTTGAACAATTTAACAAGGGGTTAAAGAATGTTTCCTAGAGGACTTCTCCTTGGCTCCGCCTTGAGAAAGGAGGAAGTTGGGCAGGGGTTCTTCTGAAAGGAGGCCTGCAGAGCATCATAGTCAAGGAGTACCTGCAGAAAGTGTAAATGAGCAGATGTGTAAAATATGAAATTGCATCAGAGAAGCAGAAACTAAATGTACCTATCACAAAAAAAGAAAATTTATCAAGTGCAAGATGAGACAGGACTAGTTCAAATACATACAGAAATAAAATACCTAAAAAGCTCTAGAGATCCTAAGCCAAATATCACTCGGCAATGCAATCTGGTCACTTTCAAAAGCAAACATAATACTAGGATAAGGAAAATCAAATGAACCATTGGGAACCACGAACCCACTTTTCCCTTTTTTCAAGCTTTTCACTCAATTTGGGGAGCCACAACTGAAGAGATCTAGAGAATTAAAACAGCTTCCCTTCTTTCCTGTACCTCCTTCACTTTCTTGGTTTACATTGGTCATTGAGTGTCCAGATCTTAATGAGTTAGTGACATTTGCCACTTGTCTAGTTTTGGCCCAAACACTCCCCTAGATCAAAATTAAATTATCTGTGTCTCCATCAAGTGTGAAAAGACCTTGTGACTTCTTTTGATCAAAGAGAGCAATGGCCTCAATTTTAAAAAAGGAGAGGAAAGGCAGCATTAATAAAAATTGCCCACATTTCATATTATTTTGAAACCAGTTGGCAGAGATGAAGGAGCTAAGGAAAGCAAAAGTTTGAGAGAGCCAAAAAAATCATAGCTGAGGAACTTAAATTCTTTGGCATCAAAGAAGAGAACAGGTTTCAATATTTCAAACTCAAATTTCCTTTACTCAGTGACCCCAGCCAAGAGAGGACACTTTGCTCCTGCCAGTCAAGAGAAAGACATCAATAAAATGCCTGGATGTCCAATAAACCAAGGAGACTGCATATCTGGAAGGCGACACATTCCCATGCCCAAGCTGTTTTTTGATACTCCTTCACCTCCGTGTGAGAGTGTCTTCGCTCAGGCCTCTGTAAATAACAAAATACCAGAGACTGGATGACTTACAGACATTTGTATCTCAGGGTTCTGGAGGCCGAGAAGTCCAAGGTCAAAATGCTGACAGGTTCATTTCTTGGGAGGGCCCTTTTCTGGCTTGTAGACTTCTCCCTGTCTTCACGTGGACATGGGGAGGAAGCTCCAGTCTCTGTCCTCTTCTTATAAAGGACACTAATGCATCATGGGGGTTAGTGTCATCCTCATGATCGCATCCAAACCTAACTGTCTTCCAAAGGCCCCACCTCCAAATACCATCAGGAATTAGGGTTTGAACATATGAATTGGGGGCAGAGGGTCAAGGACACAAACTTTCAGCCTCCAACAGGGAGGCACTACCATGTTGGTTCAAGGCAGCTATAGATCTGGCAGGATAGGTGGCAAATCCCCTCCCACCTTCAAGGTGGAGACCAAGCCCCCACACAGGGCCTATCTCCCGCTTTGAAGCTTTGTCTCCCGTTTTCGAAACCCCTTATTCCTCTGTTTAAAAGCACTAACTTTTGCCCTCCTTGTTTAGTTCCTAGCATTCTTTGGATTAGTTATATCCCATGCCCCCAGCTGGAACGTTATGTCAATAACTGGTGATATGATGAGGACAGCAACTGACACTGATTCAGTCTGCCTCATGTGCCAGCGCTTTGCATGCATCACATATAATGGTTTCACGATAGACCTGTGAGGCAGGTATTATTAGTGCTCTTTTACAAATGACAAAATCGAGGCTCAGAGAGGTTAAGTAGCATTCACCAGGTTAATAAGTGGTAGAGCTGGGTCTCAATCCATTGGCTTTCCAAGCCTTAGCTCTTAACCTGCGCATTGTTATAGTAGCCCTCCTTTATGCACAGTGCCCACCCTCCCCTACCCCCGCCACAAATGTCTGTGGAAGATGGTAATATAAAATTTCATTTCAGTGCCCTTGGGATTCAAAGAAAGGCTAGAATTTTGCATATCAACTTTTTTTTTACCGAGTGGAAAAATTGTATTTCCAGCCTCTAGAATGTATTCATTCTTGGCCCCTTCCATTTTTAAAACTAAAGGCTTTCTCCATCACTTATAACTAGATTCAGTTGTGTACCTTCCCTGAGCCTGCGTCATTGTTTGCTGCAATGAGTGATTGATAGCTTTAATTTTTAATGTATTAAACACCAGACTAGTGGGAAATTTTACTTATCCCATTTGTTGTCCTTAAAAATCTAAGACTGATGAGATATATGGGAAAAATCAGGCTTCCATGAAACTGAGTTTCCCAGGGCCTCAGGAGGTAGCTGGACTCGGGGCAGGAAGTGAACCCAGAGCGTATGAAGAGCTCCAAGGGAAAAGAGTGCAGAATCCCAGTTAAAATGCTCAAGGGGTCTGGGAATGGCTCCTTCTGTAACAATCCCTGGGGTTAGGGTTGGACATTCATCAAATGGAGAAAGAGAACAGGGCCTGGGATCTTGAATAGCTCATGTGTCTCCTGCCTACACTAGTGGAGTTGGTAATAGTGGTGCTTCTCTTCTAAGTAAATATGCTGTCTAGTTGAGAGGCAAATCTGGTCAAGTACCTTGGGTGCCTCTGAGGAAAGTACTGCAGGAAAGTTCTTTTTGAAAATGACATTGCCTTACTCCATCACCAGAAAGTATTTTTTCTCTGATAATGTGATTGATGAACAGTTTAGTTCAGTTCAGACGCTCAGTCGTGACTGACTCTTTCCGACCGCATGGACTGCAGCTCTCCAGGCCTCCCTGTCCATCACCAACTCCCAGAGTTTACTCAGACTCTTGTCTATTGAGCCGGTGGTGCCACCCAACCGTCTCATCCTCTGTCTTGATGAACAGAATCGCTTTCAAATCATGATGGATCCATGTCATTTAGATAAGGCTCTGGGGCTCCAAATGGAAAAGAGGACCAGTCCCCCCAGAATTCCTCAAACACCAGGTGCCCAAATATGGGCTAGACTTGCCTGGAAAGGAGAACAGAGTGATGCTGCTGGGTGAATCCCCCAGGCTTCACATTCCAGACGTGTCCTGTTAAGTGAGTCCGAGCAGTTGCTTCTGAAATCATAAATTCCAAAGACAATGAGCATTGCAATCACAAGGGGTAACAGAAGCCAAACACATTAGGAACATGTTCCTTGAGCAAATAGCATAATTCCGGACACGCGGGAACACATGGTTTGCTTCAAACATGTTTCATTTTGTCATCGCACTGAGTCCACAGTATTTCTCTTTGGGTGCAAGAGTGATTGATTTTGCTGGAAGAATTGTTTGTAAGAACATGAAAGTTGCCAAAGCAAACACGTTGGAGGGAAGTGTGGAGAAGGGGAGTTAGAGTATTTGGAGTAGATCGGGGTTTGGGAAGTTCATGCAGAGGTGAGACAGTGCGATGTAGAACAAATAAAAACATTCTGCACACTTCATCTACATAAATTATGTTCAGAAATTCACTCTGTGTAGACATTAACTGTGCAGCTACAAGTCTCCCTAGTGTGCCTCTAGAATGTGGGCACAAAGCCAGTTTTTAAGTGAATGATTTGTAACTTTTCCTTCACATAAATTAATCTGTTAATATTTAGATCATCCTGATTTTAATCTACAGAAGTCATGTAGTCATTATAAAAAAAAGCCCTATAATCTATTTGTCTTTCACGATAAAATTCTATTACAACTTGCATTAATAAATTGTCTAAAGATATGTTGACAAAATGAATGAAAAACATTAAGAATATTTTCTTTGATCTGTTTCTCTACCATGGGGAAAAGAAAAGAAAAATCTAAGACTCTACCTAAATAATACACAGCCACATTTGTAACCATGTGAGTTGAAATGTTCCTTTTGGTCATTTGCTTTACATGTAAATTTTTTGTTAGAAATGAGAAATTTCTTAGCTCTTACCTGTCTATGGGTATTAGCTTCTAAAAGATATAAGTTTGTTATAAACTACTCATGATTCTTAGATGCTTAAGTGTGCAGTAACACCACAAATTAACGGAGTTTTGTTTACTCCATTAGCATTTTTTCATATAGCGGTCCTTAGAGTGCAAAGAGAAAGCTTCTAAAAATTTATAATAGACTCTCTGAATAAATAGTCTCATTTAAAGATGATACGCTAAGAACACAATAAATAAAACTGAGAGAATGGAGGCTTCTTAACTGGTTATGCAGTACCAGCATAGCTCTGTGTACAGGAGGGTTTCATCAGTCATGCTCAGGCACAGTCTCTACCTCCCACTCACGTCCTGCCGCCCATCTAGTACTTCATTGAAGGGCAGGAGGTCACTTGTATTAGTTATCTATTGCTATGTAACAGATTACCGCCCAAACTTAGAAGTTTAAGACAACAACATTTATTATCTCAGGGTTTCTGTGGGTCAGGAACTCTGAGCACACAACTTAACTGGATCTTCTGGCTCTGGGTCAATCACATGGCTGCAGGCAGATCTCATGACATGACTGGGAAGGATCTGCTCACTAGCTCGCTGACGTGATTCTTGGCAGGATTCAGTTCCTTGCTAATTGGTGAGCTGACACCTCAGTTCCTCCAGGGCTGTTAGCTGGCGGCCTCCCTAGGTTCCTTCCCACCTGGGCCTCTGTGTCGAGTGGCTCCCGTGTCAGCTGGCTGCATCAGAGTGAGCAAGTAGGTCAGAAAGAAGGCCAGCAAGATGGAAGACAAGGTCTCTCATACCTTGAGTATGGAAGGGACCTCTGATCACTTTTGCTGCATTCTCTTTGACGGAAGCAAATCACTATGACTGGTTCACACTCAAGGGGAGGGAGTTACTTCGTCGGGAACCATGTCAGAAGCTGCCAACAATTAGGAGTGTGTTTCCCTGGCATCCTAGGTCCCACTTTATATGCTGACTAATTTTCACAGTGTGATTCCTAAACCATCAGCATCACTTGGAAAGTTGTTACAATTGCTTATTCTCAGGCCCAATTCAGATTTACTGAATCAGAAACTCTGGCAACGGGGCCCAGCATGCCACCAAGCTCTCCAGGTGATTCGGAGCATTATGAGGTTTGAGAAGCATTGCCTTCAGAGCTGATTGGACCTTCCCAGTTTCTCTCTTACAAGACCAAGACCTCAGTCATGGGAAGATTTACCCACATCATCAGTGTACTCATGGTTACTGACGGTTTGTAATGATGATGATGACTTGCAACACAAATTAGGAGCCATCTCTCAGCAGTACCTCATATGGCATGTCTGGAAGAGAGCTTTGATTTTTTATTTATCTCGGATTTAAGGTTTTCAACATAATGGACCTCATGGACCTAACCCCACACAAGCTGGTGCTTTGTAGGTTTGGGACCAAAGGGAACTTTTATCACTTGAAGAAAGCTTCAAAACAGCTATTTTTTCAATAAGAAAAAATTCATCCAGTTATCTCCATGCCAGATTGTTTACATATCTTGATTCTCTAAGAGGTTTCTTTTTGGATTCTGTGACTGATCTTTTTTAAATTAAAAAAAAAAAAGTTTTTAATGATCACAAGTGTGTTTCTAAAGTGTGAAGTGGCTAAGAAAGCTAATTCTATGTATTAGGTCCTTCCAGAGGAATGCAAACTCTGGAGTTGCATCATAGCCACAGAATGCTGTGGAAAATTCTCTACTCCTTTCCAATTATGTCCCTTTGGTCTCTGTACTATCCTCTCAAACTCATCTTGGGAGACCTCCATGACGCTGTTAAAATACAGATTCTGGGGTTGAAAGATCTAGGTTCAAATCTAAACTCTGCCACCTTGTATTTGTGGCCTTAAGCATGTTTTAACCTCTCCAAGCCTTGAAGAATGTGGCCCTACTTTGGCAATTCTGTGGCCAAATGCTAAAGCAAGGGCCTGTGTTAGTCACTCAGTCACGTTCAACTCTCTGCACCCTCATGGATTGTAGCCCGCCAGGCTCTTCTTGTCCATGGGATTCTCCAGGCAAGAATACTGGAGTGGGTTGCCATTTCCTTCTCCAGGGGATCTTCCAGACCCAGGTCTCCTGCATTGGCAGGTGGATTTGTTACTGTGTGAGCCACAAGGCCTAAATGACTGCTATTCCAGTCATCCTATTAACTGACTTCAACGACCTCACTAAAAGGTGCATGTTAAAATGAACAATTCAGAAGGAAATGTAGCAAATATTCGAGTGCTGTTTTATAATATTCTTTCATTTAAAAAATATCTTTTTAGATCAACTCCTTGCCTTATAATTAAGAAGAACTTTTAAATACTATAATGCCCCAAAGACATATATTGAATGCTTGTTTTTCAGTTATTGATTTGTAGATGTGAAAGTATAACTTCTGTTCACTTAATACAAATCTAAATACAAATACAAATTTTTAGCAAGCAAGTAAATGAAAGTAGGAAGAAAAAATCTGCTCAACTTAAATGGGAAGAGCTTTAAAAATTCTCGTACCCAAAAATGATAAGAGGTCTTCTTTCCTGTCAGGTAAATGGAGAAACGGAAACATTCATACTGTCTATGACTTTTGGTCAAACCACTCAGTAGTGGTAAAAACGTCAGATACCCAGGAACAAGAATCATCATAACCCTACTGCTCTAGTTGGATAGTATAGATCCATTAGTCGAAATTTTATGGTTACATCAGTTTTTTCACTGTTTTGCCTCAGTGCATGTATTTGTGCCAAGTCGGTTCAGTTGTGTCTGACTCTTTGCACCCTATGGACTGTAGCCCACTAGGCTCCTCTTTTCCAGGGAATGCCCTTTTCCAGGGAATCTTCCCGACGCAGGGATCGAACCCACCTCTCTTATATCTCCTGCATTGGCAGGCAGGCTCTTTACCACTAGCACCACCTGAGAAGCCCTTTGAATCAGAGACAAAGCCAATCAACTCCAAATTATTGTACCCAGATTTTTCAATGGAATGGCAGATTCGTCAGTTTATTCATCAGTTGGAAAATATTTATCAAATGCTAATCATGTACAAGACATTATAGGAATACAGAAAATTACAAGGTATAGGCTTTCTTTTAAGCAGCTTAAAACACAGTGGATACTTACTTGAGGACAGTGCATATGAACACATCATAAAAGCTCTTAATAGATATCTCACCAGGGTGATTCTCCCAAAGAATCACCCTCCCTGATTATATAATGTATTAAATTTGTTAATCTAAATAGTTAATTCAACAGCCTTATGTGATTTATTGGTGATGGTGTCTTATAGAATTAATGCCAGTTAAGTAGTACATTTAATAAATTATTCAGGTTTGGAGAGACAAGTCCTTCTCTGGGAGCAATGAAGACTAATGGAGCCCAGGTTCTGAAATCAGAACCTCACCCTAGCTCATCTACTTAAGGATATATGACAGTGACAGGCGGCTCAATGTTATCATGCTTTAGGTCTCCCCTGTGAAAAACAGGGATGTACTTTATAGGATGGTTGTGAGAATTAAAATGAGATTATTTGCATAACGTAATTAGCAAAGCACTCAGCACGAAGTGCTCCATACATGTTAACTATGTAGTAACAGTATTTGTGTAGTTTTAGTTCTCATGTAGTAGTGGTATTCTTGGAGAGGGGAAATATCTCAGCTAGGTCTGGAGACCACAGAAGAAGAAAAGATAGTACAGGCGTGGAGAATAATGTCATCAATAGTGTGAAAAGCAGGAAGATTGTAGTGTCTGCTGGGACAGTAAGTTTGGCCCAGTTGTGAAAGATCTTGTTTATAAGGTAAACTTACCACTCCATCATGCAACCTATAAAGAATGACTTGATTCTTGAGCAAAGTGTGACATGATATACAGGTTTGGGGAAAGGTAACCGGCAGCATATACTAGACAGTGGGGAGACTGGAGATAAGAAGACCAGAGGGGAAAACTTATTTTAGCCAGAGGGGAAAAAGTTATTTTAGCGGTACAGGCACAGGGTGATAGGGGCTTGATATCTGACTGTGAGAGTGGGAAAAGGAGAAGTGAGTCTTTGCAGAGGAAGAATGGACCAAACTTGGTAGATGAGTGGATGTGAGAATTAATGTGAAATAAAGGAAGACTGTGACAATGTTAAGCCTGGGTCAATGTGAAAATGGAGGACTAGAGTTGGAAGTAAAGCAGTCAGAAAGGGAAGCCAATGATGGAAAGAGGCTGATCTTAGAAATGTTAAAGGTGAGGCTTACTAAATCCTGGGTATGTCTAGCAGTCATCAGAAAACTAGTACTAGAGCTTGGAGAAGTTGGGGATGACGTCTGGTTATCCCTCGAGTAAGAGAAGGCCTGATGCAATGGCTGTGAGCGGTACCACAGTGACTCATCAAAAGGATCCCCCCTGGGCCTGGCTCCCTCTCTTCACTCTTTCCAGCAGGCCCCAAGTAGCAGTCTCGCCCCTTAGCCTTGTATCCCTGTCCATCTTTTATCAAGGCAGACATTCAGAACAGGCTCTAGATGTCTGAGACTCATCTCTGGAAATACCCTTCTCCTTTCCTGATTCAGAAAACCATATGCCCCATAGAACTTTTCCATTTTGGAGTCAGGATAACAGAAATATGCTGGAAGTGTTAAGCGTACAAGAGTTAACCACACACTCAAGTTAAGAGATCCCCAGTCCACCGTTTCTCTGCTCTCCACCTCTGAAATGATTCTAGTCCCTGTCAAGGAAACCTCAGATTTTGGTGACCAGACTAGGAGTATCCATTGATTATAGGCCTTTGGTTGACTCCATGTGATGAGGTTTTAGTGTTCAATTATCTGCTCACTGAAAACATCCTGCTCTTTATCCTGCTCTCTCATGCTGCCATTTTTTATAATTCTCTTCCCCTGTATAATATTCTTTCTTCTTCAAGGCTCATCTCAACCATTCAGTTCTGTTCAGTCGCTCAGTTGTGTCTGACTTTTTGCGACCCCATGGACTGCCTGACGCCAGGCTTCCCTGTCCATCATGAACTCCTGGAGCTTACTCAAACTCATGTCCATTGAGTCAGTGATGGCATCCAACCATCTCATCCTCTGTTGTCCCCTTCTCCTCCCACCCCCAATCCTTCCCAGCATCAGGGTCTTTTCAAATGAGTCAGTTCTTCACATCAGGTGTCCAAAGTATTGGAGTTTCAGCTTCAGCATCAGTCCCTTCCAATGAATATTCAGGACTGACTTCCTTTAGGATGGACTGGTTGAATCTCCTTGTAATCCAAGGGACTCTCAAGAGTCTTCTCCAACACCACAGTGCAAAAGCATCAATTCTTCGGCGCTCAGCTTTCTTTGTAGTCCAACTCTCACATCCATACATGACTACTGGAAAAACGAAAGCTTTGACTAGATGGACCTTTGTTGGCAAAGTAATGTCTCCGCTTTTTAATATGCTGTCTAGGCTGGTCATAACTTTTCTTCCAAGGAGCAAGTGTCTTAATTTCATGGCTACAGTCACCATCTGTAGTGATTTTGGAGCCCCAAAAAATAAAGTCTGTCACTGTTTCCCTTGTTTCCCCATCTATTTGCCATGAAGTGATGGGACCAGATGCCATGATCTTAGTTTTCTGAATGTAATCTCAAACATTACCTCCCCTACAAAGCCTTTCTTGACCCCCTTAGCATAGTTACTTCTTTCACTGTGGTCTTACACGAATCAATTCATACTTCTACTGAAGCTTATCTTTGAATTAGTATACATGTCTTCTCCCCCAACCTCTCCAACCAGATGTCTTATTTTTTCTTTGTATCCACAGTACATCACACCATGGCTAAGACATACTGAGGTATCCACTCAATGCAAGATGGGTAAATGAATGAAAAATCAAATGTAGGTCTTTGGTTAGACGTGATCATTTGTTTTAGTTTTAATATCCATATTTTAATATTATCTTTATTTGTACTTTCTTCCATCTTTAATATATGTTATGCTTGTAACACTATATAGACCCAAGAATCTGGTAACAAATTCCCACGTTTTGACACTTTTATAGCATTTCATAAGCAGTGGTTTTAGTTTGTTATTACTTTTTTCATGTATTTTATTACAGTTTTTTTTTTATTACAGTTTTAAATGAAAATGTTTACAATCTTTTCAAGAAGTTTGGTTGAAATTACGCCAAGTAATATTTCTTAAGTTGCTTTATTTTTAAAATAATAAACTGTTTTCAAGTAAATCAATAAGTGAGAAAAAATTTTTTGATAAAGTACTAGAGATTTTTCTATAATAAAAGCAAATGTTTGTCAGATACTCATGACCAACTTCTTCTGCTCAAGTCTTAGATTCTGTGTGGTCCCTTCTCACTTCTTTAAACAGATGGGAGCCCATATATGTGAGCAGGTAGATGAATGGATGGAATAAAGAGGCCAATCTCTCTCTCCACATATAAATCTCCAAAAATAATAGGATACATGTGTGTAAAAGTGGTAAACCACTAATAATATTTAGAACTCCACAATTCCTAGAGGAAATAAAATAATAAAGCAATAAAACATTGAAGGAAAAGAACAAGTACCATAGTTAAAACACTGGCATCAGGACTCCAAACTGGTCTGAAATCCAGTCACTCATGATTTGGTCTGCTTACAGTGGGAATTTAAGATTGTTTCTATGTCATGGTCCACTTACCGATAGGCAGACCAGATCTCCTGGGCAGGCTCTGCATTGAGTGCGAGCCATAATCATGCCAACTCTTGATTATGAGGACTGAACACACTCTTCGTCGATAGAGATGTTTAACAACCTAACTAGTGGTAGTACTGGTTGAATCACCTTTAAACACTTTGGTAGAGGGAGTAAGAGAGTCAGAGCCGAGTTAATAAACATTAACATTTCATTGGCCATAGTTCAGTTACAAAATAGATAAGGTAATGAGTAGTGCTTTGCTTAAAAAGAGATTGGTAACTGCTACCCTTTGAACCCTCCATATTTTGTTTAACATACTATTTTTAAAATAAGACACACATTTCCAAGGACTTAATTTACAGCCACGCTCTAGAAATGAAACCAGATTTTTAAACCTTTGTCAGATCTTATGCATGAAAATGAGTGTTTCCTTTTAAGCAATCACCATAGGAGGTCACGTGATACCAGTGATGCTCTCACTCCCAAGGCCATTTTCAGGACTCTTTTTGTGACCAGTTTACACTAGATGATAAATCTTCAGGTACACTTTGGCTTTGCAAAAAAGCTGTTTCACCCCTTGTAGTCATCTGTCTTATTCATGGTATTTAACTCTCAGTGGCATTTGGAAAAATTTGCAGAAATCAAATCCACCTTCAAAGAATGAAGTTTTTCAAACAAATGGGCAGATTGTTTTAGTTTTCAAGAAATTTTCAGCATTAGGCCTATCAATAGAAAATACAGTGTTAAATGATGTCTTTTAAACATTGCTTATAAAATATCTGCAGCAAGGGCAGGGCTAAATTCATTGTTATTAATTATGAGAAACCAACCAATGAAAGCTCTTGTCATCAACAGAGCCTTCTACTAATAGGACATCGACTAAAGCATCTCTTGCTTATTTTTTACCTTTTTATTGTGAAATAATTATAGACTCAGAAGAAGTTGCCAAAATAGTACATAGAGTTCCACGTACCCTTCAGTTTCCTCCACTCAGCTTCCAACACTCAGTGGTGACACGTCATGTAACTAACTGCAGTACAATATAAAAGCCAAGAAACTGACATTGCCTAACACCATTAAGTAGCTTATAGGTTACAAGAGGACTTAATCTTCACCAGTTTTTACATGCATTCGTGTGTGTGTGTAGTTCTATACAATTTCATCCCATCTATGGATTCATGTAACTATAACATAACAAAGAAGGCACAGAATTCTCTCATCACTAGAACTCCCTCCTGCTTGTGTTGCGTGTATGCCTAGTTGGGTCTGACCCTTTGTGACCCCATAGACTGCAGCCCACCAGGCTCCTCTGTCCATGGGATTTCCCAGGCGAGAATACCAGAGTGGGTTGCCATTTCCTACTCCAGGGGATCTTCCCAACCCCGGGGTCAGATCTGTGTCTCCTACATTTCCTGCATTGCAGATCGTTTCTTTACCTCTTGAGCCACTGGGGCATCTATAGATTCATGTAACTACCACAGCAAACAAGTCACAGAACTCTTTCATCGCTAGAGCTCCCTCCTGCTACCCTTTTGTTTATGAACCCCTCCCACCCTTTCCCCTGTCCCATGACAACCAATTTGTTTCCATAGTTTTGTCATTTCAAGAACATTATATAAATAGAATCACCCAGTATATAACCTTTTGAAGTTCACTTTTTTCACTAAACATAATTTTTACCACTGTGTGTGTGTGTTTGTCACTCAGTTGTGTCTGACTCTTTGCACCCTGTGGACCGTAGCCCGCCAGGCTCCTCTGTCCATGGAATTCTCCCGGCAAGAAGACTGGAGTGGGCTGCCATTCCCTTTTCCAGGGGATCTTCCCAACCCTGAGATCGAACCCGGGTTTCCTACATTAAGGCAGGTTCTTTACTATCTGAGCCACCAGGGAAGCCCAATAGTTTACTCCTTTTTACTGCTGAGCAGTACTGCATTGTATGAATATCTCAGAATTTCACCCGCTGAAGGACATTTGGGTTGTCTTCTTTTCCCCTTTTGCTATTACAAATAAATCTGCTCTGGACATTTATGTAGATTTTTCTGTGAACATAAATTTTCATTTTCCTGGGTAAATGCCTGGAGTCTAGTTGCTGGGCTGTATGATAGGTGCATGTTTAGTTTTGTAAGTAAGTGACAAACTCTTCCAGAGTGACTAACATTTTACAGTCATACCAGTAATTGTATGAGAGATCCAGTCTCTCTGCATCCTCACTAGCAACGGGTGTCATTGTTCTTTTCAATTTTGGCTATTATAATGGGAATGTAGTGTTTTTCTTTTTTTGCCTATTTCTGGAAATTACTGATTCAATTTATATGACTGGTATGAGAATTCAGTAGAAATGATTTTTTGTCTTCACAGTGCCTTCCTGAATATGAAGCTCATGGCTTATTTTATATTTATGTTAACTTTTTAGATTTAACATTATAAAAAGATGTGTTCTCTACTTCAACTTTACCAATATCTACTAATAAGCAATCAAAACCTCACTTTAGTCTCTTCTATCCCATCTCATAATTTATCCCATGGCACAAATATGCCCATGCCTGAAAATGCTGTCCTTCCTGGGGAAAAAAATTAGTAGTGGCTGCATTCTCTTGTTTCTTTGGAGGGAAGCAGCACTGATGATGGGCTGCACTGGTTGTCTCTGGCTGGTCACCCTCATGAATTCATGAGAGAGCAGTCTTTGTGGCTGGATTGCTGAGGATCCTAGGGGACAGCAGGACCGTCATAATCCTATAGGTTTCTGTGCTGCTTTCATTCATAGGGTGCAGTTTTCTCTGTTCAAAGTTAACTGGCTTGTATGATGACCCATGGACAAGACCCAAGTATAGATGGCTAGATTAGTTGCAAAATGAACACTTTCAAACAAAATTCAAAGTGCACTTGACAGGCTGTTGCACTAAGTACTTGCATGTCTGAGATAAAAACAAGCTGGATGCATTTATGTTCCCCCCTCAAGTTCATGCCATTCTTTGTGAAGAGGCCTAAAGTACTTCCTACTGTTGAAATGGTGAGTAGGAAACAGAATCCAATGACAAAAGCAGCTTGTGGCTTCTGCTTCCTCTACATTCACCCACAATTACATCTTGATAATGATGTAACTAACAGTTGTTGCAGGTAAACCATTTCATCTTATTTGTTTACTTATGTACTTGTAATCATAAAATTACCTCTGCTGGTTGATAATGACATATTTTGGAGGAGGAGGGGTAGAGCTGAGAGGGATGTTTGTTTTTAATTTAATGTTGCTTGTTTTCAATTTTGGAGTAAGTTAAAGCTTTCCAGTGTCTGTCTGCCCTTCTTGATCTATATAAATTGACTTACCAATTAAATTGTCTTATAAATAAGAGTTTTAGCAGATGAACCTCAAAAACATTGATGAGTAAAAAAAAGCCAAACAAAAAACTATATACAAACTGTATAATTCCATTTATCTGAAGTTCAACATTTAAAAACAATCTGTGGTGATAGAAATGAGAATAGTGGTTGAGGGTGGGGTGGTATTGACTGAAAAGGAGCATGGAAGAATCTTCTGGGGTGTTTAAAATGTTCAATAACTTGATCTAAGTAGTGGTTACACGGTTTACCAATTTGTATGCTTAGGAGTTGAATACTTTAGTTGCTGTTATTTAATTAAAATTTAAATTAGCAACTGAAATGAAAAAGTAAGAGGTTTGATTATTTAAAATCACAGACAGAATCAGTTTTGGCTTCTCACTTCTATGTTTCCAGGAATTTAAAATTTTGCAAATTATAATTTTCCCCATTGTAAGTGTACCACTTTGTCTCTCTTCATTTTCTCTGCCCCTCCCAGCTTCTTAACAAGTTAGATTTTTGTTGCAATGTCATGCATATTGTAACTGTTAAATTAAAATATTATGAAGCAGGGTGTGGAAGCAATAAAAATGTATTAAGATCACTTTAGGCCTTTAAAAATTCCACAATTCCTTTCACTCACATGACATCCTTCATTCCTTTTTTTGAAGTTTGGATCCAAGGAATTTTGCATGCTGTGGGTTGACATTTAGTTAATAGCATCTTTTGCTGAGGTTCCACTTTTCTAAATTAACAAGATCAAGAACTGTGACCTGATGATATTTCTTTGTATACCTGGCACTTTTCCAAAGAGAAGGATTAGGATAACAAAAAGGGGGGGCGGGGCAGGGGAAGAGAGAAAAAGGAAGAAAAGGAGAAGAACTCAGCCCTTCTCAATCTACTTTATTCAAGGGCAAAATGTGTTTCAAATTTTTGTAAAAATATCAGATATCACCCTCTTACCAAGAAAATGAACAAATAACCCTACACACATACACAAAATCTGTGGTTGAAATGTGTCTGCTATTTCTCATTTCTATCACTTGTTCCTCTAATACCTTGTGTCTTGACACCTTCCTACTAAGCCGTGAAAAAGCTAAAATCTGCATATAAACCGGGGGGGGGGGGCGGTGTGGCTAGAATGTATAACTTGCTAGAGGAATTGAACCAAGTCAAGTTTAGCTTCCTAAGACGTATCTGAAGCGTTAGTCTCAAGAGTCCTGTCTGACTATTTGCGAGCCCACAGCTGGGGACACTCCCCTGGGCGTGGAATTCTCCAGGCCAGAATACTGGAGTGGGTATCCCTTCCCTTCTCCAGGGGATCTTCCCAACCCAGGGATTGAACCCGTGGTCTCCCGCATTGCCACTGCGGGCAGATTCTTTACCGTCTGAGCCAGGAGGGAAGTCCCAAGGTGTATCTGGGGATGGGCCAATACGGAAGGAAGAAGGCCGACGTGTACAGTAAGAATCTGGCTAGGCACATAATACACGTTTATTTAAAAGCCTGGTAAGGCAAAGAACTCCTATAACAGCGTGCCACTATGCTAGTACAGTAGATCGAGGGCGCCTGAGACTCCC
The DNA here is from genome assembly GCF_910594005.1 of Cervus elaphus. NCBI lineage: Eukaryota > Metazoa > Chordata > Mammalia > Artiodactyla > Cervidae > Cervus > Cervus elaphus. The sequence continues at coordinate 11,580,990 of NC_057839.1, read as the reverse complement.
ATTCCCAGAATCTTGACTTGGAAATTTCACGTTTTAAAAGTAAGGGAAAGAGTAACCTATACAGAGGCACTGTGAAAACTCCCGAGGATGGAGGGGAAAATCTGGAGCCTGCCAAATGCTAAAGGGTGCTTTTCCACTAGGCTGCCCCCAACTTCTCTGCCCCGCTGCACGTCCTACCGCAGTTGGCTGGCCCCCAGCCTGGGCAGAGTGAGGGGCGAGCGGTGCGCGGGAAAGGCAGGCCAGCAGCAGGTGGGGAGGTGGCGGACTTCTGTCTCCGGGAAGGAAATGGACTGAGATGAAAGGGCGGAAAGCAGTGGCGCTGGGGGCTTGTGTCTGCGGGATCCCGGCCTTCTCGAAATCGCCCCGGGCTCCTCTAATTAGAGAAGGGATGCAGGGTGGGCATTAGTTCCCAAACGTTTTAATCGAGCCTCTTTTCAATGGCCAAGGATAAATGTTGCCACTGTTACTCTGTGCTGAATGGGTCGCGAAGACCCCCGCCCGGCCCCCAGCGTGGCCATTCAGGACTCTTTTCACAACCTCTAAGCGTTTCAGTCCCTGGGCCTAGCGACACTCCAGAGCGCTCCTAATTAGTCTAATTAGAAAGGTGGATTGATAGATGGGAAGAAGACAGAGTTGGGTTAGGAAGATGCGCAATGCTGCCAATTTCGGCTGGATTGCCGCTTATTCTCTCCAGAAAGAAAAGGCCGAAAAGAAGGAGGCTGGAGCCGGAGCCAGTCAACCCGCCCTGCGGAGGCTCGGCTCCCGCGGGATCCGCGAGCTGGGCGGTCGCTGACCCCGCGCTTCCCTCGCTCTGCCGGAGCAGACAGCGGGCACCTCCGGCTTCTCCCAGAGCGACTCTCCGGGCCTCGCGACGAACAGCCTTTGCGGAGAGAGGCTGGAAGGAAGGGCCGAGGCCGAGAGCCACACGGCCTCGCGCCCCCGCCCTGAGCCTCTCCGCCTCGCTGCGCCCCGCCGCCGCCCCTTCCTCCCCCGGAAAGCGGTGCACAGGCGCGGCCTGGGCAGCACGGCCGGCGGGCCGGGCAGCGGGGACTTCGGGGGTCACGGCCGGAAGGTCGGTGCGGGGCCTCTGCGTCCCGCCGCGCCACGTGGCCACTCCCCGCGCCCTCCCGCCCCGGGCCTTGCGGGCTGTCCGAGCTGCGCTTCGTCTCAATAAAGCCGAAACCCCAAGAAGGAAAGAACTTTGCTTTGAGGAGGCTTAACTGCGTGCGGCCGTACGCTGAGTGCGTGCGAGGTTCCTTCGCCCTGCTCCGCGAGCAGGCCCCTCACCCGCGCCGCCCGGCGGCCGCGCGCTCCGGGTCGTCGCGCGCAGAGCGGCCGGGCCCCGCGCATTCCTGCGCCCGCCGTGGCCCGGAGCAGCGCGGGTGGCTTCAAGAACACTGAACCTTTAATTGGGCCATAAATCAGACAGGGGAGTGCGGTGGAGTTTGTGCAGGTGTAAAAACAGAGGGGAAAGCTTGGGCTGAGCAGCCAAAGCGCCCGGGCAGGTCAGAACCTCCAGCAAACTAACATCTTGATAAGTCCGCTGACAACAAAATAAACAGTGGAGAGGGCCGGGGGAGGCGGGGAGCGCGGTCGCCCGCGGCCCGCGCGCAGCAGCACAGCGGCTGTCTGCTGGGAGGAGGCAGGCCTCTCCTGGGTTTGTGTTTGGGGCTCTTTTTCGGGGCGGGGGGGGGGTACTTAGGGAGGAAGGAGAAGCAAAATGATCTCCCTTTTCGCCCTCTCGCTTTCAGCATCGCGTTCTGTTGGACAGAGAGCCCCAGGACTGTCAGACGGCGAAGGGTTAGGAAGTGCGCGCAGCCTCGCCGACCCCTGCCCAGTCCGAGAGCCGGAGCTGTTGGCGATCGAGGGCCCGGCGGTTGCGCCCCGGGCGCGCGGGCCTCGCTGAGTCGCGACGAGTCCCTGCGCCCCCTCCCAGACGCGGCGCCACCGAGAGACAGACCACCGGCTCCCGCTTCATTTCAGGGGCTGGCGAGGGGAAAACACTGCTGCGCCCCTGGCCGAAGGAGGTAAACCAAGTAGAAAGGGCGATCAAAAATTAATTTGGTGCACTGCTCGGGAGCAGCACCCTGTCAAAACCCTACGGAGACGTTGGCACAAGCGGCAAACGGATTCACAGACAAAGGAAAACAATACAAGTCTCGTTAGATCGTTTTTCTGGACATTGTTTAAGGTCTGAAAGGGACCAAATCGTTTCAAAATGTTGCCAGTAAAAATTATCCTATGTGGAATGCAACTAATCCTTTTAGGTTCCTGTCAACTGTTTCCACAAAAGGAATCCGATTTTTCAAATCAAAGATCCAAAAGTCTTTGGGGAGAGATTTATTACATGCCAGAGCTTTAGTTACAGAATAGAGTTACAATAACAACTCGCACCCACCAACTCCCCAAAATAAGGGATCCCATCCCACACAGTTCTAATGACGTGTGGGGGATGGTTTGCTGGAGTCCTGCTAAATATGCAGATGGGAGGAGAGTGGGAGAAGGGGGAGGAAGGCCAAGAAATATTAAATTCCTTAAATAGACCAACAGAACACAGCGCCTCAACATCTTATTTTTGTCCTCTGTACCCCTGGTTCCTTTTGAAGAAAACAAGACCCAAACTTGGTGACCTGCCCTGTTTCTTGAGAGAACTTTAAGGTGAGCTTAATGCTTGAGTCCTGAAAAACTCTTCCGAACCCTAACTTCTCTGAGTTTGCATATTAGTGTGTCTACAGTGTCTGCAAGTGGAAAATATTTAGAAGTGAGAAAAGAATACAAGAAAATATTTTTTCTTTAAAATTTTTAAAAATTTAAAGTTTTTCTTTGGTTTGGAATACTATGTTTAAGAACAGGAAAAAATGCCCCAAGGGCTTTTCACTGTGCCTCTGTATCTGAGTCTTTCCACAAACGCATGTGAACATAAACGCATTCCTTGTAGATCCCAGTCCCAGTTCACAGTGGTATGAGCATTTTGTGATAAGCCTGATCATGAAGATCCTCCCCCTCCTTTTCAGTTCTTCACTGATTGAACTGGTGGCTAGGGATAAGACTGATGGGTGAATGATTGGTAAAAATCCTTAAAAACTTGAGAAGAAACTCAAATTCCTAGTTCTCTGAGTGGAGGAGTTTAGTGCCTCCATACCACACAGGCACCTAGCTCTTTTAGGTGCTTTGTGAATGAACTGCCACACCAGAAAGATAGTTTTAAGAAGCAACTTCAGTTTAGTTTACAGACAATTGAGTTTTGGGGTTTTTTGTTTTTTGTTTTTTAATGGCTCTATTAAGTGGAGAAGTGAAAAAAGATCTTCCTAGCCTTCCCCCCACCCCATTGTTTGCTGCTGAAATGGCTTGTTTCTCTTGTTGAGTGAGTGTATGTTTCTGTTATTAGAGGCAACTTGGTGGTGGGAATTCTTGCATTTGTTCCCTATATTTAAATTGGGAATAAAGGGATTTGCAGTGTAGCAGGTGCTCAATAAATACTGCAGACTAATCCCACTTTTCAAAGCTTAGAGGTTAAAGAGATGATCAGTAGATAAATAATTAGAGAAAAGAAATAGAACAAGAGACTAGAAGAGGGATTTAAAACACCATTGGTTTGTTTATTTTAGAAGGGAGGAGAAAGTTATCTGTCCAAATATACATCTCACTGAGGTAAGAAAAAACACAATGCCACCTTTTTCCCTCATTATCTCTAGAAAGGGTTAAATAATGATTTATTTCATAGATAGGGTGGGAATGTTGAAGAAAGATGAGCTTTACATGAGGGCAAAAGTTTCACTTCACTACTTTAAGGATTTGGGTATACTCCAAAGTTTAGAGGTTTTTCTTTTTATTTTCTGGAAGAATATGAAAGTGGGAAAGAAGCCACAAAAGAACCATCAGTCTATACATGTGTGTAGGTTTTATGTTTTCCAAAATATTTTCATGTAAATTGGCCTATTGATTCTCAAAACCCATCACCACACTCCCCTCAAATATAAATGAGTGTGAAGAAAACTGATCTAGTATTTATTTTTAACTGAGTCTTATTTCTTCTGTTGCAGCCTTTGGAGGGTTTTGGTTTTTTGGTTTGTGATTTTCCCCCCTCATTTAACAGAATACAATCTTGTCACAGTCATTTTCATATATATGAAACTCTGCATAAAAAATAAAAATAGAAATGAAAAACCAAATTATTGTTCATTCATAATAATCCTTCATTACTGACTTGTCAGAAAATATGTCACACCTTTCATGGCTGAAAATATCAGCCTTTTAGTTATATTAAAGGAAATTCCTAACCTAGTGCTCAAAGAAGCTTCTGCTCTATGCCATAATTATTATCTGCTCCCCCTTTCTTTGCCAGTCTGTTATTGATCAGAGTTGCAATTAAGAGAGACTCCGTAGATTGTTTCTGTGTCCCTCTGGGACAGACAGACCCGGGCAGGGCCCATGGCCTCAGATCCATCCTTTCCTGGTGCTCCAGGGACTCGCTGGACCTATGGATGCATTACACAGAATTGCATTCTGCCTAATGGACCAGATATATTCTCCTTAACAGTAGCATCTTACATAAAGGGAAACATCCTATCTTGAAAAATAGAGACACTCTCACTTTAAGATTAGAAAATTATCTTTCCAGACCTCCTAATTTCAAATTCAGAATTAGGGTTTTCCATATTCTTGAGATAAAGAATCTGATTTCAATAGACTGCGTTTCTTCCTGAAATGGGGTTTTGTTGTCTTTTACAACTTAGAATTTAGAAGGGGAAGAAAGCATTTGCAAAAACACTTTCTCTGATGGACACATGTGTATGTTTGCCTGAGTCCTTTTTCTGTTCACCGGACACTACCATGACATTGTTAATCAGCTGTACCCCAATACAAAATAAGAAGCTTAAAGAAATTACATATGTACGTGTATATGTGTGTGTGTGTATTTCCATAGGAAAACACTCAGGCTAATCTAGTGAATCCAGACTTGGCATTTCCTTGATTACCCATTTAAAGATTAAATGGTTACCCATTTAAAGATGGAAGCATTAAATACAGTGTGCTTTAACACAAAAAAACAAAGACACTTTTTCTCTGCAAAATCAGTGTTACCTTGCATTAAGCCCTGTTTCTTGAAAAAATCGGCACAAACACTTTCCTTCCTGGTTGCAACTCACAATTCGATGAAATCCCCACACTGGCTCCAGCCTGGGTGGCCTCATAAGGGACAAATAGCGGCTCCAGAGCCTGCCTGGAGGAGGCCAGGTTTCAGTGAAGCTTCTGCTAGCGACTGGCAAGGATAAGCTCGTCACATCCAGGGAAAGATGTTCTTCCAGCAGGTGGTCTGGAATTCCCTCCCCCTCCCCCCCACCTCCAAGGCATTTCAGGGAGACTGGTGGCCAGTAAGTTTGGAGCTTCAGGTAGGATTGGCCCTCAAGAGACTCCAGTGCCTGGCGTTCACTGTGCAGGAGCTAAAGGAACCCACTCAACACCTGATATGCAGCTGTTCAAAGACAGTAAAATTGCCGAGAGGGTGTGGGGTGCACATATTCTCCAAAAAAAAAAAAAAAAGATTTGCTTTCTCACTAAATGTTGAGTCAGTTGATATGACTCTTAACACGTTCATTTCCACATGAAAAGGGTGAGACCCTAAGTCTGGTTTAAAAGACCTACTGAACAGTTTAGCAAAAAAAGTTCTGCCAGTTTGGTAGATTTTAAGCATTAACAATCAGTAAGAGAAGCTAAGGAAATGGACAAATAGGACAGCAGTGAAAAAGGTTAAGTTGTCTCTGTGTGTGTGTTGTGTGTGTGTATGTATAATGTTTTAAAGAAGACTGCTGATGCAAAGAAAAAAAGCAATGCTAGGAAAAAATATACAGAACTAGGTGGAGGAAGCTGATATTTCTGAATAATCAGCGTTCAATTCCAAATGCATCCAAAATGGGCTGGGTATCTCTGGGAAGCCCCGAGTACAGGTGGCAGGGAAGAGAACCTAGCAAAAACAAAAAATGTATAAGAAATAAATGACTCTTCTACACAGCGACCTCTAAGGCAATTGCCCTACCAGGGTGGACATTTAATCAATCACAATGATGGTAACACGGTAGTGTGATGTAATGTAAATAAAATGGGATTTAAATGCTGACATCTCAGTAGCTGTGACCTTGGGCAAGTCATATCATTTGAGCCTTTATACCTTTATTTGTAAAGTGGGGTCAATAATGATTATTGTCCTCACTATTTCACAGTGTAGTTGAGAGAAATATTAGTGAAAGTCCTTTGAAAAGTTAATGTGTGCTGTGGGTAGTGACTGGAATAGACAGGAAAGGGGTTCCGGGGTACTGGTAACATCTACTTCTTGGCTTGAAGCTGGTTACACAATGTGCTCACTTAAAAGTTAGACTAGCTTAAAGCAGTTTTTAAAATTACGATTTAATGCTAAGGACAAGGAAAATTAGAAATATGAAGCTTACATATTTTATCCTCACTTCTCTTCCTTATCACACCCAGAGACTGGGGACTCAAAATGGGGGTTCAATGATAAAAATCAGTTGTTTTCTATGTGTGTTTTTTTACTTGTTATTGAATAGAATTTTCCAGGTATAGAAGCAGGAGTGAACCACGAAGTTTCCTGCACACCAGAGGGGCCAACAGTAAAAAGAAAGGAGCCCAAAACTGTTCATATTAAGGGAAAGATGTGATTAGAGAGATGTGACATGCAAAGAAATTATCTGAAAAGTGAATTCAGTTGGGAAAGTTTAAGACCGAAAGAGCCCTGAGCAGCTGGTCATGATCAGATTCTCCATCTTTCTGTCAAATGTAATTGTATCTGAGTTGGCAGGGTATTTATTGCTAAAGTCGAAGGGCCAGATTTTACACTAAACATATTTACACATTTACATTCGTGGCCCTATAAACACTCCACGTTTCACTGGCTGTGACATCAAACACATTTACCAACAAAAAGCATATGCCTAATTACAAAATCATAGGGGGAAAGGGAGGCAAGTGGCAGCTGACGGGCAATAAGCATGCATGCCTGTGTGTGTATGTGTGTGACCCAACTGTAACACTAGGAAACCAGTAAAGACAAGAATGGAAACTGACAACGCCGGGCCCACTTCACTTGTCCTCTGCCCCCCAGGACTATCCTTGTCTGGTTCCTTTCTAAAGGGGGAAGGGGACCCCTGGCATTCCAATTAGTCCCATTGGAGGAGCCCAGAGAAACCAAGCTGCTTCCTGGGCAGATTTCTGACTTGGATGGAGTTTGATGCTGATATGGCCTTTAATTTGCCCCCAAATGACTCTTCTCAGTCCGTAATAAAAACAGGTGTGAGCAAAATGTGTAGCCAGCAGAGAATTTCTCAAGGAAAACTAGAGTTCTTAATTCCTGGCTTCAGATAGTAACATCAGATCCCTACCCATCAATAGCAGTTGCAATAACACTGTTAGTTGCTCCAAGCTTGGTCCTCAGTCAAGCACGGAAATCAGAACCACCAGAGCTAGAGAGAAAAACAAAACAGGCACAACCGCTGGCCTCAGACAGCCTTTAATAAATGACATGGGCTGGTATTCCATCAAAATAATCACCTTCCATCAGAATAACCACCTCCTCCAGTTCTCTCAGAGGACAGGCTAGAGGAAGAAATGGTGGATTTAAAAAAAAACAATAAAAAAAGACCTGTGAAGGGCGGAAACCTCCAGCCCCCCACAGATGGATTCTCACTCCATACACTGTAAGAAGTGTGATAACAAATATATCCCAAATTCCAATTCCATCAGCAGAAAGTTTGGGCAGGAATGGGCCACTGAGTAGGGGGCAGGAAGGAGAGATGTGCAAACAAGATGCCGTAGTAAAACATGCAGAAAATCCTAGTAATTTTTTTCCCCTTCCCCTCAGTTTCTTTTCGAAGAGGAAGGGAAGGGCCTCTTAAAATCACAGGATGGGGATGGAGAGGAAATACATTGTTGAGCAGAAGCGCTAGCTTCTTATTTTAAAGAAATAAAATAATTACCCAATAGAGAAAAAAAGAAATCAACCAAGAAATGATCTAAGGTCATGACACCATGTGTGGTACAAGGAACAATTCAATCCATAAGGGCTTCATTACCCCCGCAATAGATAACATTTGGCTAAATCTAGCTGCAGATTAAATCTCCGCCGCATAACAGAGTCCTGAATGGAGAGGCTCCTTTTTGTGTGGTCCTTCTCCGGGAGCTGCCTGAACCATTAGCCCCAATATATCCCTCTCCCCATTAACTGCAATTCCCTCCCGACTGCGCTTCGGTCGTTTGTCTCCAGGCTCTACGGGGGCGTTTGATGAGCAGAGAAACAAGGAGAAGGGGAGAAAAGCCTCGGGTTAATGAGTTGTAGCAAATCCACACTTTGTAGTCGGGAGGAGGAGAGCTGGTGTCCAATGTTTGTCCAACTGGTTTATTTTTCGAGACCCAGCCTATTGAGGAAGGCTTGTTCAAGCCGGTTTCGTCCTTACAAACACACAAACATCCTTCTGTTTGCCTTCAAAGAAAAGGGGACCAGAGCTGGATTTGCATGCGAATGAGGAGCCCGGGGAGGAGACGTCCTTGCCCATCAAAGGCCGCGGTAGCCGGGCGGCCTTTGTTCCAGCACCTGCTCGCCCCGCGGCCTGACGGGGCGCGCCCCGAGCTCCTGGCTCACCGGGCCCACTGCCCGAGGTTCGCTCCTCGCTTGCCCCGCGGCCCTCGCCTGGCGGCCCACCGCCCACCCCTCGCCTGCCCCGCGGCCTTCGCTTTCCCATAGGTCGGCCAGCCGTCGGCCAGGCCCGCGGAGCCAGCAGAGCCGACGGGGGAACCCCAAACCCGGCGGTAGTGGAGGAGCCGCACTCGCAGGGCGCACCAGTCGAGACTGAGGCAGGCGGGTCGGCTCCACCTTTTCTCAGGATTCACCACTCACGACGCACTTGCGGGGGAAGCGGGACCCCGGCTCCGGGTCCCGGACCGAGGGCAGCGCTGGATAGCCCAGGCTTTCTTGCCTTTCTCTTAAAAGCACTGACGGCCTGGGAGGTGGAGCGCGTCCCGGCACTTTTTTAAAGATGCGGAAATTTGGATAGAGAAAGGGATTAGCCGGGACTCCCAGGTTCAGGATACCCAAGCATCACGCAAATAGTGAGACACACGATTTTGTTCTTTCGCGCTCTCTCCCTAATTACTTTCAGATAAAAATTCAGATCTATGACTTACAGAAGGCTTCGAGGCCCGCCAGCAGTGCTTGTGCGGTTTGGATTCCGCCTGCTAAAGTCTGTCCACCCGGGGCGCCAGTGACATCCAGACCTTCCGGGTTCCAGTGTCTCCTCTTCCTTAGGTGGGCTAGGGTAAAAGTAACTTTTCAAAAAAAGACTTTGGTCTAACGAATTTCAACTTGTATCTAGGTATCAGTGATAAACTTGGGGATGATTGTGTTTACTTTAGCCTCTTATTTCCCCTCTTTCAAATATTTCATAGGGGAAAAAAGGCAGAACTTAATTTTGAGGCTGTGAGGGTCAGTTGTTTTACCTCCCCCCAAAGGGAGGGAAGGACAGGGCATCAAAGAATGAATGGCACTGCAAAATATTGGCCTATAATGTGGCCTTTGTTAATTTGCTAGGTTAAATCGCCAGCTCTTCAGATACCTGTCCAGATATTTGAAAAAATTAACAATTCACAGATATTAAGCATGCAAATTACTATGCCTTCGTTTTATCTGAAGCCCACATTACTGGTAGTAACCAAAACTAGTCTTATCTTTTTAAAGAACTATAAACTACCTTCAATAACTAGGTAAGGAAAATAAAATTTGAAAAAAGAGATCCTGTATCACCTAAATTTTTTAAATATAAGTAGTTCAAAAAACACCTGATGCATTTTCATTCTTTAAAGAGTATAGTACCTGGAAATTAAAAGATTTTCTTTACATACTCTAAGTTATTCATTTCAACTAGAATTTTGAAGTTAACACTGCCTTTTAGAATAAAAAGTTCTTTATGCAACTACTGGAATTCTGTCAAAGAAAATAGCTTTAAACACTAGAGCTTTCAAATACAATTTATTTTATCTATATATTTTGTTTGATGAAAGCTATTTAACTGATGATGACCTCTATCAAATTTTTTCTAATAAATTTTTAATTCAAAAGTCATAGATTTGTTACTTACTCCCATTAAAATATAACCTTATGTTGCAGAGTTTTTACAGATATATAGGATATTGTGCTCAGAAGTGAGTGGAAACTAAATGGAGTGGGAAGCTCCAAAATAAAATTTAAAGTTTTATAAAATTATCTTAGAGAACTGTGGCTTTTAAGTATCCTCAGTGCTCTTCAAAATGGAATCAAATAAGATTTGGAAATGTATACCAAAGTAACTTTTATTTGTAGTCATTTAAAAATAATTTCTGATCCCCTGCAATGGTTTTGACTTAGTATAAATGAAAAATCATGGCACGATGTTTTTGTTAAGTTGTCTCTGAAAATATAACTTTTTTCTTCTATAATGGGTTCCTACTTAACCCACAAGGAAACTTTTTTTAACAGAAAAGAAAATAAACTAAGAAGGGGATGACTAAAGTCGATTCTTTTGGAGAATTTTCTTTGAAAATTAAGCATTTATTTCTGAAAAAGTGTAAAAATCTTACATTAGAATAGTACAATAATTGCCAGTTAAAATTTACAATACTCCTTGTAAAGAATACGCAGTAAGTACAAAATAAAAATTCCGCATGTCTATTATGATACAAAACACAGGTTAAAATAAGAAATGATAATTTTGACTTTTTTCCTTGTGTAAACATGTTAATCATTTTTTCCTTTTCATGAAAAAGTACACCAGACAAATGTCCTCAAATAAAAACTATTGCTTCTCTGGCATTCTTCGGGACCTTTACTATTTTTGCATTACTCTTTTGTAGAACATTATTGATCTCTCTTTTTTCTTTTAACGCCTGGACCTGAGACTCTCTAGACCTCAAAAAGGCTTAGATTTTTTAAAAATGTTCCCAAAGTCAAGGAAGCCCCTTGTCCCTAGACAGGGCGGATCTCCACCAGCACCCTCTTCCTCCCCACCCCAGGTCGAGGGGCTGCAGCATAGGGCGACTTTGCATAAATAGGGGGACCTGCGGAGCCGAAAAGAGCGCCCGATAAGTTGCCAAACAGTTTCGTCTGAGAATCCCAAGCGACGAAATGGGGGCGCGAGGTCGGGAGGGGCCGCGCCGGGAGGAGGGAACAAAATACAAAACCACCCAGATGAAAATAGGAGCCATGATTCCTACCTTCTCTTTCTCAAGCGCGCTAACATAGCGTTATTAACAATTTGAGATCCTAGCAGTAAAGTTCTCCACACTGGACAGGGCAGTCCCTTGGTGCAGAGTCCCCAGGGCGGCCGAGGAGGAGACGGAGGAGGCAGCGGCGGCGGCGGCGGCCACGAGCGAGCGGGTGAGCGCGGCGGCCGGGCCCACGGCCGCCTGAGCCGCACAGCCGCCGCCGCCGCCGTCGCCGGCCCCGGGCGCGGAGGGCGTCCCGGGAGATGGGGAGGGCGAGGCCTGCACGGCCACGGCGGCCTGCGCGGCGGCGGCGGCGGCGGCGGCCGGGCCCAGGCTGCCCCCGATGATGCTCTCGATGGAGAAGGGCGAGCGCGCCAGCGTCGAGGCGCCCGGGCCGCCCGCCTTGGCCGCCGAGGCCTGCAGGGGGCCGGGCAGGGCGGCGCCGAGCGGGTGCGGCCGGTAGCCGAAGGCGGTCCGGGCCAGCTCGGCGGCCGCGCCGTGGGGCGGCGGCGGCGGCGGCGGCGGCGGGGGCGGTGGAGGCGAGTGCGGGTGGAAGGCGGCGGCGGCGGCGGCCGCGGCGGCGAAGAGGGCCGAGGGCGGCGCGTAGGGCGGCAGCTGCAGGCCGTAGCCGCAGCCGTAGGGGCCGTAGCCGTAGGCGTGCGGGGGCGGCGGGGGCGCGGGCGGGAAAAGCGCGGCGGCGGCGGCGGCGGCCGGGTCCCCTGCGCCCCCCGCGCCCCCCGCGCCGCGCAGCAGCAGCGACTCGGCGGCGGCGGCGTTGGGCGGGAGCAGCGGCTGCCGCTTGAAGCGCTTCCTCCGGCGCAGGAAGCTGCCGTTGTCGAACATGTCGGCGGACTCGGGGTCGAGCGTCCAGTAGTTGCCTTTGCCGGGGTTGCCGGGCTCGCGGGGGATCTTGACGAAGCAGTCGTTGAGCGAGAGGTTGTGGCGGATGCTGTTCTGCCAGTCGGGGAACTTCTCCCGGTAGTACGGGAAGCGGCCGCTGATGAACTCGCAGATCTCGCTCAGCGTCAGCCGCTTCTTGGGGCTCTGCAGGATGGCCATGGTGATGAGCGCGATGTACGAGTAGGGCGGCTTCACCAGCGGGTTCTTGGCGCCGCCGCCCGCGCCCGCGCCCACGCCGCCGCCGCCCGTGCCCGCGCCGCTGCCGCCCCCGGCCCCGGCCCCCGCCCCCGGGGCTGGACCCGGGGGCGCCGGGGAGCCCCGGGTCCGCGGAGCCAGCAGGACGTCATCGTCGTCGTCCTCCTCCTCCAGGTCCTCCAGCTCGTCTTCCCCGGCGTACGAGCGCCGCCGCCGCCGCCGCCGCGCGGGGACAGCCAGGCGGTGCCCGCCGCCGCCGCCGACGCCGCCCTCGTCGTCGTCCTCCTCTTCCTCGTCGTCCTCGTCCTCGCCCTCCCCCACCACGTCGATGTCTGTCTCCTCGGCGAGGCCGGAGGCATCGGACATCTCCGTGCTCAGGGTCATAGCTGTGGCGCGGCGGCGGCGGCGAGGCGGCCCATAGGGGCGCCGGGCTCCGGGTTCCCGCCGCACCCCAGCCCAGGTCCCGGGTGGCGGGCCTGGCCCGGGGGCGCCACGCTGGGCGGGGTGGGGGAGGCGGGGGTGGGGGGACGGTGCTCCGCGGCTGCGGGAGCTGCGGCGCTGGGGCTGCGCGCAGCGGCCGAGGCTCGCGCTGCGACTTTGTAACTCCTGCGCCGCCGCGGTGGTCCCGCGATCTCTGCGCTGGCTTGGCTCGGGGCGCACCCCGCCTGGGCGGGGGGACTTGACCTTCCTTTCTCCACCAGCAGCCCCTCGCCGCGTCCGTCGAGGAGGGGTTGGCGGGGTACCGAGCGAACAAGTCAAGAGTGGCGGGCGCCCGGGAGGGTGCGGGACGGTCGAGAGTCTAGGGACAGAGCTCGTTGGAGGAGAGGGCTGAGTCCAGGAGAGGGCGGACCTTCCCCCGGCTTATAGCTGAAGGAGGCCGGTCACATGGTGTGCACGTCAGAGCGCTGCCAAGGCTAGGGAAAGAAAGCCTAGGAAATCAGCCCTGCTCCGAGAGAAAGTTCACCGGAGGAGGGAGCAGCCACTGTGAAGAGGGGGGGAGGAGACGGGACCCCACCATGCCCTCCCAAAGGGGCTGAGACCTGAGTTTCGCGCAGGCTCGTGGTGGTCTGACCAAGGGCCGCGGCACGAGGTCGAGTTCCCAGTCTCCTATTCAATGGGCCCTCAAGTCGAACCCCAGAAACACTCCTGGGACGCCACAGGTTGACCACTCGATGGCCTATTGGAACCGTCTAGCCAGGGTACGACCACCCCTGAGGGTCGTCTGAGGTGGTTCCTGGGGAACGGCCCTGAGATTTGCTGGGTTGTTCCATATCCTCCAGATAGAACGAGCGGCTCCCCACGGAATTTGATGAGAACTACCCCCGCCCGCCCCCACCAGTTGAAGCGCAATAATAATTGTTTATTGACTTTTTAACCTGTCCCCTTCGGTTCTTCTTCAAAGACGTTTGTTTTCCACCATCTGTTAATAAAAATGCTGTTAGGGTGGCGTTTTAGTCACTATCTGAAATTGAATACCCTAGAAAGTTGACAACTAAACTAAGCCACTCTAATGAGAGGATCTGACAGATTTCATGGGAATAAAGAAAGTAACCATTGAATGCAGAGAAGAAACAAATTTTTAGTGGAAACCCAAATACACACACACACACATACACAAAACTGCTTCTAGGAGTGACTCAAAAGAGTTCTTTCATAATGGGGTAAGGGTTTCTATAGTTGTCAGTAAGTTGGGATGTTCTAATCAACACTCCACAGTAATCTAAAAGTGCTTAAATTACTAAACAAATACACGTATCTCTACACAGTCAGGCTTAATAATAGAAACTACAATGATAAATTTAAAACTTTCACGCCAGTTTTTTAAAATGTACTTTTTAATACACTATTTCCAATAGGTATTGTGAGAAGAAACGAAATAATTTTTAAAAAGAAGATTCAAGTTCTGTTCAACTCAGTTTTCCTTTTCGGGTTACAGAGTAGTGGAAGTAATCCAAATATGATTGTATTTTAAGTACACCTATCTATCACCAGCTCCTTTTTACTTTGGCAAGTGGAAAAATCCCAATAAATACTCACACAGCTATACATCTTGGATTTTTGCATTTCCTAAGACACTTTATTTCAAACTGGGGACTTGCCTCAAAATTGTATAAAATGACGGCTTGACAAGAACTGAGGATCAAAAATGAATGGCTTCATGGAGGAACAATCAGCTGCCCTTATATATTAATATATCACTTTATGGACCTAGCAATTTTCACGTTTCCAGACGTTTCATTGCTTCTCTTATCAATCACAGAGTCTCAACAACAAACTGTTAACCCATCTAAGACTTCTTTTTAAATCGAGTTTTTGTTGCTAAGGACAGCTATCAACCAGTTATAGTTACAAATGACCCATAAAGTCCATCACAGATCTTTGAAAGATCTATAAGAACGCCTCAAAGTCTTAAATAAGTTATTTTTCACTGACTCTCGTTTGATATATGGCTGAATCATTTAAGTATTGTAATGGGCATTAACCTGAGCCAACATTAATCAGTACTGCTAATCAGGCATTACATTGCTTTGTTGATGTAGCCAGGAGTCCTTACCAAGGAGTTCACTTTTACATTTGAAAGTTTAAGTTTTATCTAAATAAACACCGTGATTTTCTCTGCATTGAGGGCTGGTGTGTGGCGAAGCATTTAACATTGAAACGGGGAGGAAGAATTTGTTCGCAGACCATTAGTTATTTTAGATGGTCAGTTACAGCCGTCGTTCCTTCTGTTACCACCTCTGTGAACTTGTATGACCAAGAAGGGCTCGGGGATTGACTTTGCCTTCCATTTGTACTGTCCGAAGGTCCTTCCCGAAAGGGTTAAGAGCTTTTCCCTGGAAACCTTTGGGGAAAAAACGTGGCCAAGTTATCTTCTGGCCACTCAGGGGAAAGTGTTAGGATTTACTGAAGGTCAAAGCGGAAAATCAATCCGGGAGAATCGCTGCAGAGGCAGTTTTAACAAGAGATTTGGGTGAGCTTTACTAAAGCCTCGCATTCGGGCACCCCACTTGTTTTGCTTGCTTTAGTTAAGCTACATATTTGTGTACCACCTCTAGCTCCGCGCTCGTGAAACTCCCGGGAGTTTCGCGGAAACCCTAGCATTCCGTTGTCCGCGCTTCCCGCTTTCTCCTTGCTTGATCCCTATCCTCGGAACTGCCTCCCCAAAGGGCTCCCAGCTCTCGGCCTCGGTTGAAAATAAACTGCGTGACGCGGGCGGGGGCCGTCGCTGCGACCCCGGCTGCGGCACGCCCCGCTCGGACGGACGCGGAAAGCGGCGGGGCTCTTGCGGGCCGGGTGGTGCCCCAGTGGGCGAGGCCTGCCTCCTGGCGGCGGCGCGGCGCGGAGCCCGTCCCGAGCCAGAGCTCGGGAAGCGGCGGGAGTTTTGCGAGTGCGGCCGGTGGGCTCCGGAGCTTCCCTCCGCCTGGGCTTCGGGCGGCTAGGCTTTTTCTTCCCCGAGACCCCCACGTCGCCTTCTCTGGGGCAACTGGGCGTGCGCGGAGTCATTTCCCTGGACTGTACGTTTCGGATATTTTCCCTCGGCGATTTGGGTGCTCCACGAGCCCTCCCGGAGTTACGCGTGATGCCACGCCGCAATGCAGAGGAGGCGGCAGGACCCTCGGCAGGCACTGCCTCAGTTCTCTGCCCTTGGGCCCGAGACCTCGAGCTCATAACGTCCAGGGGCTTCCTTCGCGAGGACTGGCACTGACTTGGGGGCATAAACTCGCAGGCGGGAACCTGGACTACTCGCTTTAGGCCCTGGCGCATCCCAGGCGTTTACCCGTGAACGTGAATGGGAGCGCGGTTCCAAACTCCGGTACTTTCGGGGCCTTGTCCCTCCTCCAAGTCATTCGATTTACCTGCTTTGAGATACTAATTTGTGCCTGGCACTCTGGGTTTTGCAGAGAGTAACAAAAAACGGCGAGTTTCTGGGTGACTCACGGAAACCAGGTAAATAGGTAAGTATTCTGCCTACTGAGAAGCGTCTCCTTGGTGTTTTAGACTCCGTCCCGCCAATGCAAGGGGCACGGGTTCAATCCCTGGTGGGGGAAGTAGGATCCCCTGAGCCCCATGCCCCGGACCGCCCCCACCCACCCACCCAAAGTGCTTTCTGAGACTCCAGACGAATGTGAGCGATGCTTCTGGGTTTGTATCCTTTTGGGACTCTGTTCTTTGATTCTGCGCATCCCTTCTTGTTTTTGTAAATGCAAGCATTGGGAGGTCGTTGTTTTCTGTTTGTTTTTCTGTGTATGCATGTTAAAATATACATAGCATATAATTTGCCATATTAAGTGCAGGGTTCAGAGACATTAAGTACATTCAGTTTGGTGCAACCATCACCACTATCCATTTACAGAATTTTTCCATCATCCCAAACTGAAACTCTGTACTGGTTAAAGAATGACTCCCATTCTTCCCCACTCCACTGCCCTCAGCATCTTGGCAACCTCTATACTACTTCCTGTCTCTATGAAATTAACTCTTTTAGCTACCTACCTCATATGAATGGAAGCAGAAAATATTTGACTTATTTTACTTAATTAACATAATGTTTACAAGGTTCATCCATGTCGTAGTATGTGTTAGAATTTCATTCCTCAAGCTGAAGAATATTCCATGGTTTGTTATGTCTGCCACATTTTGTTTATTCATTCATCCATCAATGGACATTTGCTTTGTTTCCTCCTTTTCTGTTCATTTTTTAATTTCCACTTACCTAGCTCTTTGTAACACTCTGCATGCAATAGGCACGCATTAAAGATGTGCCTGTTCATTTTCCTACATATTTCTACCCCAGAAATCCTCAAAGGATCCTCATGGGTTTTTTTTGCTGTGCCCGGCTGGATTTGTAACCTTAACTTGCTCTCACAGTTTTGAGACTTTCAGACTCTGATGCTGCATATTATCTTCAGTTTAAAAAAAAAAAAAGGTAGGAGTTAATACTCTGCCAGAATTAGTTCCTCACACACACACACACACACTTTTTATATCCTTTTTGTGTCTTCTTACCTATCCTAAATCCTTGAGCGCCCAAGATGATTTTGAAACGTTTCTCTGGCTGTCTAGGCCCTTCACTGCAGCATCACCCTGTGGTGTAATACTACTTGCCATGAGTGTTGGGTCGCATGTGCCACTAAGCTAATGTCAAGGTCACAACAAGTAGGTACGTCCAGTATGATGGCTGAGGAAGCAAGCAGGCTTTGAGAGTTGCTGCAAGTCGTTGTGGAGGCAGTAATGGCAGAGCAGTAACTTCCATCAACCTGTCCCAGTTCTAGCAGCCTCTCAAAACACAGGACTCCATGGGCCAGGTTCTTTCTACCCCTACCACACCACAATCTACTGCTTCAGGACAAGTTAGGTAGTCTGAAAATAAGCTCAAGGCAGGGCATTATTGGCTGACAGTGGTTGGCGCCTCTCCCAATAATAGATGCATTTTACCAGAATGCATCTGGTAAACCCAGAAATTCTGTCGATAAACTGGCATAATCTGGTTTGAAATGGTGTTATCTTCAGGCATTGTAGTTGGGAGGTGAGATTCCTTTGTGAAAAAGATATTTTAGTGGTCTCCTGGGTCTTACTAGGCAGTCTATGCTTGCACAACAGCTCCTTAAACAAGCATTTCGTGGCCTGAGCAGGATTTAGAAATCCTCAAGAATTCAGAATGTCAGCAAAGGTCTAAATCTGTGTTTTAAAACAGTAAAGTTATTTACACTGACTCAGGAATTTTCATTACTGCAGTTCACCTGGACTAGCCCTCCCATCCCGACACACACCAACACAGACTGCTCAGCTCTGGGCCTCAGTGGTTTGCAGTAGCACACATTTAGATTTTTACCCCCAAATCAAAGCCATTTTTTATTGTAAATTTAAATGTGAAATATACACAACTCCATTACAGAAAGAATTCCTCTGTTTTGGAGGTTGTCTTCAATATGAGACCTCCAAGAGTTCGTGGCTCTGTACTCATCTAGTATTTATTTACATTGTTTAATAAATTAATTTCCTGGAGATATACTTAGTATTTTTAATTCTAATGTAAGAATTGAAAAAAAATAATATTACCACATTTAGAAAGAGTGCTTTTATTTATTCTTGTTGTTGTTGTTGCCTCAGGGGTTCTTTGTGAAGTCTCTCTGTTTGGGAAGAATGGGGCTTTCCAAAGTGACGCTAGGGATGCAGCTATCCATAGGACACATTGAAAATGAATTCTTATAAGACCAAGAGAAAGCCTTGTCTTGAAGTTGTTTGTGCCTCAAATTCAAATGTATACAGTAGAGTGACCAGCCCTCTCTCCTCTCTCTCTCTCTCTCTCTCACACACACACACACACACACACACACACACACACACACACACACACACACACACACACACACACACACACACACACACACACACACACACACACACACACACACACACACACACACACAGTCTTTTTAACCTGCTGTTCAGGCTTCAACTGAGGCTGAACTATCACCTTCAAGCTCTACTTATGCAAACAGAAGCTCACTGTCTGCCCTCAGGGGCAACCCCTGCACCTGATACAAAGCTCTGACCTCAAGCTGGGGGAGGTGAGTAGAGTGAAGGGGAGGTTTGTTGCCATTGAGTACAAATATAGTCCCCTGTGCAGAAAGCACTTTAAATGTCTTCCACTAGAGGCTCCTGTGAGTGAATCCGCTTTGCTAGAAGGCTTTGGTTGCTAGCCTTCCAGAGCAGCAAAAACTGAGAAAGGTCCTGAACTCAACATTTACAGACGAGAAAAAGCAAATAATGATCACTAGTTAAACAATTTTAAAAAGACATGTAAATTTTAAAAATGATGAAATGCAATTTTCCCCTATCAAATTAGCAAATTACATGAAGATGATAGGCATGATGGTAAGAACTCAATCACTTTACACGTTTGTAAAGTGTAAACTGGTGAAACCTTCTAGCAGACAATTTGGCAATGCAAGCTTGGATCTTAAGTGCCATTCTCTTAGATTCATTTAGTCCAGGACCTTACCAAAAGGAAAGAACCAGAAATATGAACAAAGTTTTATGTACAAAAATACTTGGAGTGATTTTTTTTTTAAAGGGCAAAAATGGGAAACCTTCTAAATGCCCAAGAGTTAAATATATTACTATATTTCCTTAAGATGGAATATTTTGCAACCATTAAAAATTATGAACAATTTTAATAACTTTGAAAAAACCTCAAGATTAATGGTAAATGAAGAGGCCAGAGCAAAAATTCTATGTAATACTTACTAATTATATTTAATATGCTATATGCTGTATACATGTAGATTGTATGACTGAAAGGAAATGTGCTAAAATGTCAACTGGTGATTCCCAGGAAGTGAAAGTATGGCTGGTTTTTATTTTGCTATTTATACTGTACTTTTCTATGTTTTCCCAAATTTCTCACGATGAGCAATGTCCAAACTGCTGAATTCAGACCCCTGAAGAGCACTATTAGTGTGAAAGAAAGACTAGAAACTGAACGGTTTATATTGGAACAGACACCAAGGATTTAAAGCAAGCATGATAAACATCTTAAGGAAGAAAGGGAATTTGTTAGTAACTTTAAGCAAGAAAAATAAACAACTTTTTAAAAACCTAGTGGAAACACTGAAGAATATAGTAGAAGAACAAATCAATGGAATAAACAGCAGAATGGATACAACTGAAGAATGGATTGAACTTGAAGATCATTTTAAAGAAGTCTCCCAAAAGCAGCCAGAAAGGACAAAATTCTGGCTCATAAAATTAAGTTAGTGAGTTGCGGTCAGCACTGAGAGAAAACAGAATTGGATGGAATGTGACGGGATGGGATGGGAGGCGATAGAATAGAGTAGAATAAAAAATAGCACCAGATGACACACCGTAATGCTAAGAATAGTTTGTGAAACTTTTACTTTAGTTATTTTTCTATTTTTTAATGCATATGTGTGCACTGAGTTGCCATGTAAAGTGAAATCTGTTAGTGTGGGCCACAGTAAAAAAAAAAGTTTGACAGCTACTATTTTAAAAATATATATGTTTACATCATGATCTTGCTATTCTTTTCTACCTTCTCTGGAACTTGGCTCATAAATTATCCTCTTTTTCTCTTAAAGCTCGTCTCAGCTTACAAACATGTTCCAACCTCTTGTATCTAAAAATAAAAGCGTGCAAAAATATTCTTCTCTCCTGAGTGTGCCAATGCAAGCTAGTTCGCTCCTCTCCCCTTCCTTTCATCACCTATGTTTTCAAAAGGCTAGTTTGTCCACATTGCTTCCAACGTCATCTCTTGCCCACTCCTTAGACCCTCATTCCAACTCTGAACACCATTGCTGTATTAATTAGCATGCCATGGAAAAGTCTGGCCATCCAGGAAACTGAGTTAAATGAAGAAAGCAGGTGCTTTACTGTGGCACTTGGAGTTTTCTTGGTGTATAAAGTGCATTGTGATACTTCCAGAGGGATACAGATAGAGTCTAACACTTTCCAAGTTTATTTTACCATGGAACGCCAATTTGGAAAATGGAGCTCACTGAAATAATATGATAAAGAGTTGACAATGACTTTCTAATTGCCCAGAGTAAGGATTTTTCTCATTTATTCAACTTAAGAAATTTTTATTATCTGCTATGGGGCAGGTACCATTCTAGGCATATGGGATATGTAAGTAAATAGGGAAAAAGATCTCTGCCCAGACTTCCCTGGTGGTCCAATGGATGAGAATCCGCCTGCCAGTGGAGGGGACATGGGTTTGATCCCTGTTCCGAGAAGATTCCACATCCCACGGGGCAACTAAGCCTGTGTACCCTAGAGCCTGCGCTCCACAGCAAGAGAAGCCACCACAGTAATCAGCCCGCTCACCAAAATGAAGAATAGCCCCTGCTCACTGCAACTAGAGAAAGCCTGCACGCAGCAATGAAGACCCAGCGCAGCCAAAAATCAATAAAATTTTTAAAAAGATCTCTGTCCTAGGGAGTTATATATCTTTAGCATAAGAGAGACAGACCACAAGAAATAAATAAAATGAATATATTAATTAATAGATGACTTCTGTGGTATGATAGAAGGTAGTAGATACTGTGAGGGAAAATAGTGGGGGTTACAGTGTTGGAAGTGGTGAGGGTACAGTATGGAAGAAACAAGTAGGTTACAGTTTTCAGTAATGACCAAAGGCTGGAATAATGACACAGCTGGATGTCTGAGGAGAAGAAATCGAGGCAGAAGGATGATTAGGATGGAGGCCCTGCGGTACCGAAATGGAGCAGGACCTTAAGGTCCTTCCCCACCTCCCCACCCCATGTCCTCAGCCTGCCTTTTGTCTGTGGAAACACTTCAGCCAAAGAATAAGTTTAATTGGAGAAACGAGAAAATGCAGAAACAAAGGAAAACAGTCAAAGGAGACCAAGTAATAACAGTTTAGTCAGTAAGCAAAGTCAAGCATCTTTAGTTCCTCCTCCGGGGCTCTAGGTAACATTCTGAGCCATGTCCTGTGAGCCCTTTTATAGATAATGAAACCTCCCCCAGGTGGAGGAAGACTTAACCGCGTGATGGCCAGACTGTAGCCATGTCATCAGCTGTCACGGCTCCTAGAATTTGCCTCAAAGAAATGGAAGCAAACTGAAGCTGGAATTGAAGAGTTACTGCACCGAAAACAATCAAGATGACACTGGTCAGTTCACCATGTGACCAGTCTCAAGATGCCTGTCAGGGCTAACTGTGCCGTTTCTGCATGTAGCCTCCTCCCTCTATCTATAAAAACTCCTGCCCCGTTTGTCGAGGTGTGGGGGGAGTCGGCCTTTGGGCAGGAGTCCACCCCACCTGCCCCAGGTGGCAGCATCCAAAATAAAGCAAATTTTTCTTTCCACCAGCTTGCCTCTTTATTGACTTTTGAGTGGCAGCAGCCAGACCCCACTTTCAATTATAGCAGAGCATGCTTGTTATATTCAGGGAGTGGCAAGCAGTTCAGGTGATCTAGTGGAGTGAATAAAGGGGGAGAATGATACAGAATGGAAGGACAGGAGAAGAGGTCAAAGGGTTGGGGGCTGGAAGGAGGCAACCATGCAAGGTCTTGTAGGCATTAGAAAGACAGGCTTTTACTCTAGGTAAGATGCGGAGTCATTGTAGGATGTCAGGCAGAGCAGTGACCTGCTCGAACTTAAATCCTTAAATCCTATACAGGGCCTCTCTGGTTGCTCTATTAAGAATATCCTGTATGGAACAAGGGAAGAAACAGGAAGATAGGTTAAGAAGTGATTGCTTTAATGAAGGTGAGACCTGCTGGTGGCTCGAATAAGGGGGATGGCAGTGGGGATGGTGAGAGTGGTTGAATTCTAGATGTATTTTGAAGGAGCTCATGAGACTTCCTCACATTGAATACAGGACAGAAGATCAAGACAGGAGTCAAAGATAATCATCTCATCTGGTCTTTCCATGGCAGTTTTGTCTGCTTTTTTATTCCTTCATCACCTGAATGTTGGTGTTCCCCCAAGATTGTGTCTTCAATTCTACCTCATTCCATATTCTGTCTTGGTAAGACAGAATGTAGCATTATGCACCCTCATGGCATTATCTGTTATTATCAGGCAAATAATAGCTAGTCCATGTGCTGCAGTGTGGTGCTTCCAGCTGTGTGCTGGATGTGTCTACCTTGACTTTGTGCTGGTGACTCAGATGCTGTCTTCTGACTTCTGAACCCACGACTCCTTCTTTATGCCTCATGCTTCTGTGTACGTCTCTTGCCATCGTGCCAGTAAGAACCAGTTGAGACTCAGACCAAGTCTGACTCCTCCCTCACTCTACAATGTCTAGTTTGCTACCGAATCCTTTCAGTTCTACTTTCTCCAAGGTGTGGCTCAAATGCCACATCCTCAGCAGAATCTTACCCAACCTCAGCATCTTTACAGTAGTTTCTCCTACAAGTTTTAGAGCTTTAGGCTTTACATTTAGGTCCGTGATCCATTTTGCATAACTTTTTGTATATGGTCTGAGGTATAGATAGAGGCTTATTTCGTTTTGTTTTTTGCACCTGTATATCGGATTGTTCCAGTGCTGTTTGTTGACAGGCTAGTCACTGAATTGCCTTGGCATCTCCTGATGGGAAAGCAAAATGGTACAACCACTTAGAAAAAAAAAATTCAGCAGTTTCTTTAAAGGTGTAAATACACTGACTACATGACCAGTCATTCCACTGCTAGCTCTTTATCCAAGAAAAACAAAAGCATGTAGTCATTCATATGCTTGTATGTGAATGTTCATAGCAGCTTCATCAGTAAAAGTAAAAAACTGGAAACAACCCAAATGTCCATTAATAGATGAATGAAGAAACAGACTGTAGCATATCTACAGAGTGGAATACTACCAAGCAACAAAAAGGAACTGTTGACACGTGCAATAAGATAAACGAACCTCAGAGTCATGGCGAGGGGAAAGTGTTAGTCTCTCGGTCGTGTCTGACTCTCTGCAATCCCATGGACTGTAGCCCGCCTGGCTCCTCTGTCAATG
The DNA here is from genome assembly GCF_910594005.1 of Cervus elaphus. NCBI lineage: Eukaryota > Metazoa > Chordata > Mammalia > Artiodactyla > Cervidae > Cervus > Cervus elaphus. The sequence goes on along the minus strand of NC_057839.1, from coordinate 11,557,164 downwards.
AAATTTTCCATGACAGAATGCTGGAGTGGGTAGCCATTCTCTTCTCCAGGGGATCTTCCCAACCCAGGGACTGAACCCAGGTCTCCTGTATTGCAACCAGATTCCTTACTGTCTGAGCCACAAGGGAAGCCTGGTGAGGGGAAAAAACAGACAAAAAAGTGAATATATTCTGTACAACTCCATATATATATAATTCTAAACAATGCAAACTAATCTAGAGTGACGGAAGGCAGATCAGCGGTTGCCTGGAGGTAGCAAATGGGAGAATGGATTACACAGGGGAGTGATGATTATGGTCATTATCTTGATTGTGTTAACAATTTCATAGGTGTATACCTGTCAAAATGTATCAAATTGTACCTTCAACTGCATATTCCATTGCACTCACAATGTTCTAATGTGGATTAATCATCAGTGAACTCTTTTAGAAGATATGTGTCAGCCATCTTTGCATACACATACTGTGTTTAGCAAGGCTTTGCTGGTGTGAAACAAATACAGATAAATCAATTGCTCTGCTGTATAACAATGTAATTGGATAGGTGGTCATAATGACTCTTTTTAAAACATTGATATTTGTGTTGTTGTTTTGTTGTTGTTTAGTTGTTAAATTGTGTCCAGCTGTTTGCAACCCCATAGACTGTTGCCCGCCAGGCTCCTCTGTCTGTGAAATTTCCCAAGCAAGAATCCTGGAGTGGGTTGCCATTTCCTTCTCCAGGGAATTTTACCAACCCAGGGATTGAACCCATGTTTCCTGCTTCACAGGTGGATTCTTTACCACTGAACCACCTGGGAAGCTCTGATATTTATGAGTTTAATGCAATTATAGTAAAAAAAAAAATTATGGTTTTTAAAAACTTCATTCAAAGATTGATATAATCTACACAGAACAAATGAGTGAAAATAACCAAGAAATTTCTTGAAAAGAAGAGTGATTGGGCGCTAGAGCTTGCCTTACATAGATATTATTATGTAGCTATAATAAAATAATGGGGACTTCACATAGAAATAGTGTGATGGTGCAAACTCTAGAGTCCAGAAACAGGCCATGAACTGTGAACATGGATTATTTAGTATACTACTTTAAATGTGGCATGAGAGATTAGAGGGGAAAGGAAGGAATTATTCAGTAAATTTTATAGGACAGTCAATTAACTTTTCTAGGGAGCCAAAAAAATAAAGTTAGACACTTAGCTCATGTATCAAAATAAATTCCAGGTGAATAAAACTGGTGGTTCTTTAGAATAGGGAGAGGATGATGACAAGGATTTCTCACCTGGGGAAAGTTTTTCAAAGTGCTTTATCTTCTTCTGTCCCCCAACTGTAATATTTTAGCTGAAAATAAAGGCAAAGGATGAAAACTTTTTTAGATGAAACGATTTTCAATGAAAAATATAGGAGTTTTTTTCATTGGATCTTAGAATGTGCAAGTACCTTAAGTATTAGAGATGGAATAAATCATGAAAAAAAAGATGGATACATTTTGCTACATAAAAATTGTGTAAAAAAAATATGTGTGTATATATATATATATATATATAGAGAGAGAGAGAGAGAGAGAGGCAAAGAGGAAAAGATCAGATGGGGGAAGTAATTACAACAAATCTGACCAGTGGACACAAATAGGGGACAGAGGACAAAAATAGTTAGGATGGTATATTTTATGTGTATTTTTTTATAATAATAAAAGAAGTGACAGTTCAGTTCAGTTGCTCAGTTGTGTTCAACTCTTTGTGACCACACGGACTGCAGCATGCCAGGCCTCCCTGTCCATCACCAACTCCCGGAGTTTACTCAAACTCATGTGCATTGAGTTGGTGATGCCATCCAACCATCTCATCCTCTGTCATCTCCTTCTCCTCCCACCTTCAATCTTTCCCAGCATCAGAGTCTTTTCAATGAGTTAGTTCTTCACATCAGGTGGCCAAAGTATTGGAGTTTCAGCTTCAGCATCAGTCCCTTCCAATGAATATTTAGGACTGATTTCCTTTAGGATGGACTGGTTGGATCTCCTTGCAGTTCAAGAACACCACAGTTCAAAAGCATCAGTTCTTCAGTGCTCAGTTTTCTTTATAGTCCAACTCTCACATCCATACAAGACTTCTGGAAAAACCATAGCTTTGACTACATGGACCTTTGTTGGCAAAGTAATGTCTCTGCTTTTTAATATGCTGTCTAGGTTGGTCATAACTTTTCTTCCAAAGAGTAAGCATCTTTTAATTTCAAGGCTGCAATCACCATCTGCAGTGATTTTGGAGCCCCCAAAAATAAAGTCAGTCACTGTTTCCATTGTTTCCCCATCTATTTGCCATGAAGTGATGGAACCAGATGCCATGATCTTAGTTTTCTGAATGTTGAGTTTTAAGCCAACTTTTTCACTCTCCTCTTTCACTTTCATCAAGAGGCTCTTTAATTCTTCTTCTCTTTCTGCCATAAGGGTGGTGTCATCTGCATATCTGAAGTTATTGATATTTCTCCTGGCAATCTTGACTCCAGCAAAAGAAGTGACAAAAAAGAAAAAATTATGTGTGGAATTTTGGGACTGATCAGAAGATTAAAGTGAACATGCTTAACAATTTGAGCTTGGAAAACTTCCTTTTTATCTGCCTTCCCAAAGTGGGAAAAGATAGCTAAGGATGGTAAGGTGTGAAGAAAGGGATACTCCTATGACTTGCTGATGGGACTGAAAGGCATTTGGCAAGACAGAGTAGGCACCTTAAAATGTTTATATTGTTTGGCTCAGTGATTCTACTTCTAGGAATCAATTCCAAGGAAATAATCATTTATATAAACAGTGCTTCATTGGAAAAAAAAATAAGTGCTGCATCCAAACCTTCCCCCCACAGGAATGTGGCTCCATGGAGGGAGGAATTATATCAGGTTTTTTTGTTTTTTGTTTTGCTTACTGCTGTAACCCCAGTAATAAAACAGGACCAGGCATAGACTAAGTGCCTCAAAAGTATTTGTTAAATAAACAGTTATACTTTCTGAATTTTATATTGTGATATATATTTTATATATGTAAAAAGATAATTTAAAAAAACTTACAAGACACTGAAGCATGACTGCTTGATAGAAGAAGGAAAGTGTCGTGAGTGTGGCTGAGGTTCCCTGTTAGACACACATGTAAGTTTAACACGGGGAAAAATTGTGAAGCATGTTCACCTTAACCTCTAATCAGGCCAAAAATTCCACACAGAATTTTCTATTTCCTCTAGCTTCCTTTATTATTACAGTGAAACACACACAAAATTTACCGTCCTAGCTGTTTCTAAGCGTGCTGTTCGGTGCACTAGATACACTCCCATTGTTGTGCCGCCATCCATCCACAGAAATCTATGCATCTCGCAAAACTCTGGGCCCATTGAAGAGTAGATCCCTTTTCTCCTTCTCCTCAACCTCTGGTAACCACGGTTATACTTTCTCCATGTACTTGACTGTTCTCAGGTACCTCATATAAATGGAATCATATAATAGTTATCCTTTATATTTGCCTTTTTTTTCCACTTAGCACGTCTTCAAGATTCATTCATGTTGTAACATGTATCAAGATTTCCTGATAGGCTGAAAAAAATACTCCATTGGATATACAGACCACATTTTGTTTATCCATTCATCCATGGATGGATACCGGGTTGCTTCCACTTATTGCGTATTATGAATAATGCTGCTATGAGCATAGGTATACAAATATATCTTTGAGCCTTTGCTTTCAATTCTTTGGGAAATATACTCAGAAGTGGAATTGCTGGATTATACAGGAACATTATTTTTAAGGCATTACCATACTGTATTCTATAGTGGCTGCATCCTATTATATATTCCCAAGTGTTTCAGTTTTTTCTGCAAGCTCACCAACACTTGTTTTCTGTTTTTTCATCTTTTGAAGTAGTCATTCTAATGAGTAGGAAGTGGTTCCTCTCACTTCTTAACACCACTGGTGAGCTTGGAAATCTTCCTTTTGTCTCCTGCACAATACCTATCAGTGAACTAGCATAGAGAAACTATACTCAAGAAGTCCTCAGATAACAAGGCAATTCATAAGGTCTTTCAGGGTAATCCAGAAAGGGCCGGTAAGAAACCCATACACACACACACACACACACACACACACACACACACACACACATTCCACTTGTTCAGAGTCTTAATTTTCACTTTTCTCCTTATCAGGGAGAGGTTTCCAGCAAGCATGGCGGTCATTACCCACACCCTGCCACTAGGGGCAATATGCCTCTCAAACAAGGCTGACATGTGGGGGTCAAAATTCCCTCATCCCCTGTAGTCTGGTTAGAAATGACAGAGAGGGGTTTAAAGGTCAAGGAAAGTTTTGGAACTGATGAATATGCTCACTATCCTGATTATGATGATGATTCCACCGCTATATACATATGTCAAGACTTATCATATTCTACACTTCAAATACATGTAGTGTATTGTACGATTATTCCTCAATGAAGCTTTTTTTTTTTTTAATTCCCCCATCCCTGGCAAAAATTGAAATTTTTCTAAATGAATTCTGTTAAAAAGCAAGGAAAGGCCAAGCAAAAACCAACAGGAAGAATGAACTAGGGAATAATTGGGGGCAGATTACAGATTACATTCTCCTTAAAGTATTAAACATACTTAAGAGCCTGATGAACACAGCTTCTCAGCACAGATGGGTCCATGTCTTCTTTCCTAACTCTGCTCATGAGGGATTCAGACACTGAACTTGTGGGGGAGTCAGATTGGCAGTGCTCTGGAGTTTGGTTGAGATTTAAGATCCTGCCACAATCTGCTTCCCAGTTCTTTCTTTCTAGCCAACACTTATTACACTCCTCCACGACACCCCCCTGACAAGTGGGCACTTTTGCTTTTTTTTTTTTTTTTCCTGGACTCTGTCCCAAATGAGGAAAGTACTGCTTTTATGGGCCTCCAAGTTTCCTCCCCTGCTTCAGGCAAAGTGCACTAACCTTGCTAATGAACTTGTAATCATCTCAGAAGTTGTTCTGAAATTCCTACCCTTGCCTCTGAGCCACTGTTCCCTATCCTGTTCAGTTTGTCTGAAATTCATTCATTAAGTCTATTAAATTGACTTGAGGCAGGGTATCCAATTGTTCCTGACTGAAGTCTGAGCCTAATGTCACAAAGGCCGAAGAGAGGTGAAGACCATTGTCTAGGAGCTAAGGTATCTGATGGTCTCAACAAAAACACCAGTCAGGTAAAGTAAAAATTTGAAACAAAGACATTGCCAACTACTAAGTAACAAAATATATTTCTAAATTTAGACTTGAAACAACTGATTATTATGCTGACAACTTCTATGAATCAGGAATTCCCAAGGAGCACAGAAGGGTTGATATATTTGCATTATATGGGGGCTCAGCTAGGAGGACTTGAAGGCTCGGGTGACTCAGGGCTGTGGACAGGAATTGTCTGGAAGTGTCTTTATTTATGCCTCCAGCAGTTGATGAGAGCTGTCACCTGGGACTGTCAGCTAGAATACCAACAAGTGACCTTTTCAGGAGGCCTGGGCCTCCTCACAGCGTAGGTGACCAGTCTCCCGAAAGAACAAGTGGAAGCTACATTGCCTTTTAGAAGCTAGCCTGAAAAGTCACATGTGATATTTCCATAGTAGTCATAACTCCCCCAGATTCAAGGGGAGGGAACTGCATTAGTTTACTGGGCTGCCATAACAAAGTTCCACAGACTGGGTGGCTTAAACAATTGTCTCACCATTCTGGAAGTTAGATGTCCAAAATCAAATTGTTGGCAGAACTAATTCCTTCTGAGGGTTGTGAGAGAGGTATCTGTTCCAGGCCACTCTCCTTGGCTTACAGATGACCATCTTCTCTCTCTGTCTCTTCACCTCACTACGCCTCTGTGCCCAAATTCCCCCCCTTTATATTGGATTAGGGAGACAAGAGTTTGAGCAAACTGTGGGAGACGGTAAAGGACAGGGAAGCCAGGCATGCTGCAGTCCATGGGGTCACAAAGAGTCGGACACGACTCAGTGACTGAACAACAAGGGTTACTCCTAATGACTTCATTTGAACTTGACAACCTCTAGGCCCTATCTCCAAATAAAGGCATGCTCTGAAATACTGCAGGTCAGGACCTCAACATATGAATTTTTGAAGAAACAATTTAACCCATAAAAGGAATGTAGACCCCAACTTTCAATGGGCAGTGTCAAAGTCATCATGTAAAAAGTGCATGTGGGAGGTATTGATGCTTGCCATCATTGGAAAATATAATCTACCACATCATGACATAAAAAAATTTAATAATGAGAACCTATCATTACTTGTATTATTCATTTCATACAGGTCAGCACACAACACATAGAACATTTACTTTGGAGGGGGGACTACTATCATATGTTTTATACTTTTATAGTGGATGGAGAGCTCAAATATCAACTGTTTGGATCCAAACAAGACACCTGGGAAACTCTGTGATTGACTCTTCCCCAAGGCAATGAAAGGCTGTGCTTCACCATCTAGTGCTTGCAAACAGAACTTCCAACAAATTATTATTTCTGGCCCAAGGATTCACTCTACTTTAAACTCCTTTGCTGATTTGCTTATTTGTAGTAGGCACTCTCTATTAGTGCTTGTAGTTCAGTCTTGACCAATCTTGTCTTCACTCAGAGGAACTCATCCCTGTTAGTTTTGTTTTACATGCAAAGTAAATTTAAACATGTATTTTTTTTATCAATTTTTGGAGAAACAATATTAATAAGTATGTACTATAACAATAAATCCTAACATGCCTCATTTGTTACCATTACTGTGACTACTTGAGATGACGCGTATAGAGCCAAATAAACTTTACACACAGATGGGGCTCCTGCCAAACCCAGATCGGTATTAGGAACACGCTTAATGCCCCAGTGCACATCAGATGTTCTGCAACAAGCAGTCATCGAGTAAAGACTGTACAAAAGCCAGTCCCAAAAGCCCAAACATTTCTTTTTAAAGTAGGGGAGAAAACGAGTGGGGTAGAAACCTAGTCACCACACAATCTACTGGACTAATTCTCCAGGTTGCTTTTCAGTATTGCTACTCCCGCTGTTTTGCTTTTCCAAGCTTCTTTTCTGCTGGTCAGCCTTTCTCTTCCTGATCACCTGGGAAGACACCCAGACCTACTCAGTATAATCCTCTGGAGGTGGGACCCAGGCATTATTTCGAAGTTGCCCAGGTAATTCTGGTGATCAGCAAGGTTTGCCAGCTACAGATCAGTGTGATCAAGTTCCTTAAGCATAGGCTAAAAAGGTCCTCAGCCCTGCTCAACCCTACAGTGGCATCCCTCACCACTTCCCATCTCATGATTTATCGATAACGACCCTGACTACCAGTAGCTCACAATACTCAGATTGCTGCTTCACCCTGCTGGGCCCTTGTTCCTGCTGAAAACCCTCTGCCCATCTTGACCGCCAAGCTATTCACCCTCCAAAATCCAGCTTCAGGGTCTGCTTCCATGAGGTCTTTCCCGATACCTCACCTCCACCGCCACCCAGAATTAGTCCTTCCCCTCTCTGAATTCTGACTGTACCTCATTCACACAGCAGTCAACACAAGGTGCGGAAATGTACTTCCTCACCTCTCCTCTCGAGTGTGATCCACTTGAAGGCAGGTTCTATGCCATATTCACCTCAGTATTCACAACGTCTAATCCCAGGACAAAATGAACTAGAGTAAACTGGTTTTACAGGGGCAAGCAAAGGAGTCCCTTTGTCAACCACATTAAGACACCTTTGTATAAGTTGCTTGCATGTTTTGTTACTCTGCCTGGCCGTGAAGTGATCAGGGAGATTTTCTTTCAGCTTTTAACACAGCACACACTAGCTCCTTCCCTCAGCAAGAAAGCAGGTCCCTATAAAGAGGAAAATAGATTTCATTTGCACTTATAACAAACTTGAAGGACATTAGCACCTAAGAAAGAATCTCCCAGACCAAGGCCCTCTGGTCTCACCTGGCACAGACCCTTGCCTTTCCTCCGTCCCCTCCAATTTCATGCTTCTGTTTCACAGCCCAGAGAGGAGGGGCCAATAATTGCATTAATTTGCCTTCCTTCTGTTACCTCTTCCCTGCTTGTAACTTTGACCAAGATTGCAGCTGCAGCCTGTAACTGACTCTCCAATTTAATGCTGCCAGTTTCCAGCCAGCAAAAGCTTCATAAGCTATATAAAAACTCAGTCACACTAAGAATTTTGGCATCACTCATCAGGAACCGAGGATTTGGTATTGCCCCAAATTCAAAAGACTGAAGTCCTTGCTTCCTGCTCTGGCTGGTCTCTAGGGGAATGGCAACAGGACCCTCAAGCTACAACAGTGATAATATACCAGTGTGTCTCTGACTTTAGGGTATATCCAAGTCACCTGGGGGGCTTGTTACAACACAGACTGCTGCTCCCCAATCCCACAATTGCTGATTCTGTGGGTCTGAGGTGTGGCCTGAAAATGACATTTCTGAAAAGTTCCAGGTGATGCTTATGCTAGTCCAAGGACCATACTTTGAGAACCACTGTGGTAGAAAGTAGCTGGAAAGGGGCAGATCAAGCTACCAACGCAACTTGTTAAACCTAGACTTGCTGTGTAGTCACTCAGCTGTGACCGACTCTTTGTGACCCCATGAACTGAAGGCCACCAGGCTTCTCTGTCCATGGGGGTTTCCCAGGCAAGAACACTGGAGTGGGTTGCCATTTCCTTCTCCAGGGCATCTTCCTGACCCAGGGATGGAAACTGCATCTCCTACATTGCAGATTCTTTACTACTGAGCCACCTGGGAAGCCCCAAACCTAGAATAGTGGTTCTCAAACTCGTCTGCATTATTAGACATATTAGAATCACCTGGGAAATGTAATGACTCTGGATGCCCAGGCTGCATCCCTATTATTTTTTAGATTTTATTTACTCATTTATTTTTGGCTCTGCTGAGTCTTTGTTGCTGCATGCAGGCTTTCTCTATTGCGACCACGTCTCATTGTGGCGGCTCCCCTTGCTGCCAAGCACAGGCTTCAGGGCCTGTGGGCCTTAGTGGCTGCAGCACCCTGGCTCAGTAGGGTGTGTGCTTAGCTGCCCCGCAGCATGCGGGATCTTCCCAGACCAGGGATCAAACCTGTGTCCCCTGCATTGGGAGGTACACACTTAACCACTGGACAACCAGAGAGGTCACTGATTCCTATCATAAATTAGAATCTTTGAAGGTAGGAGCAAGGTATGTATTTTTTTAATTTCCCAAGTACTTCCATTACGCAGGCAAACTTGAGAACCAGTGATCCAGACTAGCAGTTCTCAACCCTGTTTGCAAATTAGTCACATGGGGACCTTTTAAAACATTCCTGCCAGGCCCCCACCCTGAACCAATTAAACCAAAGTCTGGGTATGAGGGCTGCCTCCCTCCCTTCCTTATTTCCTAGGTTTTTCTAAAGTTTAACCAGTGTTGAGGATTATTACTAATCTGGACTTCAGTGACTCCCTGTTATAAACTGTCCTTTCTGTTTCTGCTGAGTAATCCCTTCTTGTTTTGAACAAAAGAGACTAGGGAAATTTTTTGTCTTGAACACTAGAGGGCACTGGTCTGAATAATCTGGGTGTGGGTGGGAGCACGAGAATAAAGCAGTCTTCAAGGAGGTGTTGATCACTCAGTTGTGTCTGACAGACTCCATTGTCCATGGAGTTCTTCAGCAAGAACACTGGAATGGGGTGCCGTTCATTTCTCTAGGGCATATTCCTGACCCAGGCATCGAACCTGGGTCTCCTGCATCGCAGGCAGATTCTTTAACATCTGAGCCACAAGGGAAAGCCCCTTCAAGGCGGGTGCCCTAGCAGTGAGGCCAGACCTTTCCTAAAAATTACCTAGAGCAGCCCTTCTCAGAGCCACCCCAGACCCGCAGCACCAGTGTCCCCCGGGAGCTTTTGGAATGCACGTTCTCAGGGCCCACGCCAGAAATTCAAGCTTGGGGCTCTTGATCTTGTTTCCGCAAGACTTCCAGGTGATTCTGATGAATGGGAAGACAGCAGTGGACAAATTAAGACCTTGATCTTCTGTTTCTTACAGAGACTCATCTCTATTTTTTTTTAAAACACACTCTCACCACACTACCTTTCACGCTACCAAAAGGAAGACTCTAGAAACAATCAAGCAGCAATGTAATTCCATGTATTTCAGAGTGAGGGAAAGCAGTCAGACCTTCACCACCGCTGTGCTGGGTATGGGCTTGCAACCTTGGCCTCTTTGTAGGGCCTTAATAGGTGGCTTTGTGTCCTTGATAGGATGGCCACAGGTAATTCCCACTTTCTGCCAGCCATTTGCACTCAGCAGACGCTCTGTGATGGCGCTGCCACCCCCAGTGTGACTAGAGTATACTTAGGAAGCTCTCTGGGGCTCCTGAGCCCATCTTCTCTTCATTTCCTCACCAGATGGGGTCACATCCTCTCTAATTTTTATGCAAGCCACAACACGTGAGCCTCTGCAGCTAGGCGGCTGGGTGAAGGCACTGCTGGATTGAACCCATCAGTATTTTGCCAGAAGCCAGAGCCTTCCTCTCGGCCTGGAGGCCAACAAAATAGGAAACAGCTCAATTTCCTTTTTTTGCCAAGAACCCTTTATCGAGGGGTAGCAAGGCCCTCAGGCAGTGTGAGTTTGGAAGGGAAGCAGACCACAGATGAAGTGTGGAGCGAGTCCTGTAAAATAAGTAATTCCTGTCCTGGTGCTCTCGGCCAGGAAGGGAACCAAACCTACTGAGCATATGCTAATTCTCAGGATTTTACGTACACGATTTTACTTAATCCCCACAGCAACACTGGGACATTAGGAGTATTATTCCTACTTACAAAACTACAAAGATATAGGAAACAAATTCGAAGAGCTTGAACCATGTGCCTGGAACCCCGCAGTTAATAAACTGAGATTCACACTCCCAGCTGAACCCACCCTGCACATCTGGGGGTGACTTTGTCATTCACGCCATGCATCGTGCAGAAAAGACAGGCCTAGTTTGTTTCTGCCACTGCATTGCACTTCCCGAATATAAACATTGAAAATGAACACAATTTTAAAAAGAAACCAGTATAAAGCTGTGCTGGGTTTTAAGAGTTGATTCTTGGGATGCTCTATAAAAATCAAAAGTGTGGCCAAGGAAGAATTTATGAAGGGAAACACAGATGTGATGACATCAGAAATCACCCTTATTTCTAGTACCCTCTTGAATCTGTTTCTCTCTTTTGATCCTGCTTCTATCCTATCCTAAGGCACCTGGTTCATACTAAGGGTATAAATCTTCTGTCGTACATATGCAAATGCTGTGTTCCAAGTTGTCTCTTGACTTTGGTTATTTCTAAAATAGGAGTTTTATTTGGTCAAATCTATGATTTCTTCCTTCAGAGTCATTCTTAGAAAGACATTCCCCATACTAGGATTTTAAAAATATTTACCTTATTGTGTATAATTTTTATATCTCACTTTTCACATTTAATCCATCTGAAATCTATTTTGTTGTAAGGTATGGGATAAGGCTCTTAAGTTAGCTCTCCCTCTCAGATGGATAGCCAGTTGTTCTAATACTTTTTATTTATTTAATGATACATACTTTTCTCACTGATTTAAAGTATCACCTTTATTATATACTAAACTTTTGCATCTACTTTAGTTTCCTCTAAGTTTTGGATTAGAGTTTTTCCATTGATCTACCCTTGTGATGGTAGCACACCAGTTTACTTTCTGTAATTTTATAATATATTTTAATACATGGTAGTGCTAGTTCAATCTTTTTTCATTAACACTTTTCAAGTATTTCCTGACCACTATTGAACATTTATTCTTCCAAATGAATTCTGTAAGTATTTTGTCAAAACTTGACTCTTCCACTAACTGTTCTAGAAATACCTGGGTCCATCTCTCTAGCGGTGGTGCTAGAGAAGACTCTTAAGAGCCCCTTGGACTGCAAGGAGATCCAACCAGTCAATCCTAAAGGAAATAAACCGTGAATATTAATTGGAAGGACTGACGCTGAAGCTGAAGCTCCAATACTTGGGCCACCTGATGCCAAACTCATTGGAAAAGACCCTGATGCTGAGAAAGATTGAAGGCAGGAGGAGAATGGATGACAGAGGATGAGATGGTTGGATGGCATCACCGACTCAACGGACATGAGTTTGAGCAAGCTCCGGGAGATGGTGGGAGACAGGGAGGCCTGGAGTGCTGCAGTCCGTGAGGTCGCAAAGAGTCAGACACGACTGAGCAACTGAACAACAACAATCTCTCTAGAAGATATTTTTTCCAATACCTGTACCTACAGTTAACCCGGCACTGTGCTAGGAACTGGTGCGATAAAAGATGAATTTGACTTAGTCCCTAACCTCAGGGGGCTTAAAATCACATGCAAGAAAAGGAAATTAATGCATAGGTGCATTCAATCATGATTTCTGCTGTAGGGAGTGCTGAAAAGGGTAGAGTTCTGTGAAGGCTCTGATATAGCTCCTGGAGGAGGGGTGGAATGAAAACAGCAAGACATCACCAGTGCTTCACCACTAGGCCTGGTAAGTGGACTCAGACCCTAACTCAGTTAGGGTTCATGCTCACTGTGCACCATTGGACCTTAAGATTCCAAAGCCGTGTGTGGGGGACTCCATTCCACCTTCACACTGGCCGGTGGGTCTGCATGCCCAGTTTCCCCTCCCACATTAATCCTCTCAGGTTGTCTCACATGCCGGCTAGAGTGCGGCTCCCTGCCCAACAGTATGGCTCTTCATGTCTTTCAAAGCATTATTTGCCTCTTCTATGAAATCTAAAACCCCTCACACTCCTGGGAGGTGGGCAGATATCATACTTTCTACGAGAAAGAGACATGAATGGATGTTGTGCAAAGCACACAAGTTGAGTGATTTGTTTAAAGCGCTGTTGACAGAAGCAAGCATAGAAGGAAAGTTCAGGTTCCTCGGCTAATTCTCCGTCTATCACACTCCATGGCTTACTGAGTAAGCCCAACCTTTCTGTGTAAGGCAGTTCCAACAGTACTGCTCAACCTATAGGGAGATAGGTCTAGAGTTTCATTCTCTCTCCCCCCTGCCCTTCTCCCACCGCCACTGTAATGAAATGGTGGGTCCCCCTTCTTTACACTTCTCCCTCCAAACCGTGGGGCTGGGAGAGGAGGCTAGAACAAACCACGGCGAGCACCTAGATGGACACACAAGTGGAGAAGAGGGGACGCGGGCCTCTGGGGAACTAGAGCGTGAGGCCTCGTGGCTGTTGGGTTTCGTGCTGATGCGCCTCCAAAGGCTGGATCCCGGGCACTCCAACCCCTCCACTGCCTTTGCTACTGCCACCGCCAGTAGCTTCTGAACAGAATCTTGACTCCTCTGGGCAACTGAAGACAGAACTCAGACTCAGCTTTTCACCTCCTCAGATGCAGCTTTTAAACACACACACACACACACATCTTTAATGATTTTTTAAAAGGGCTTGTATACTAACTAGCAGTGGAGAACAGTAGGGACTGAAAGAGGAGAAAGGGTCCACCCTGAGTGTCCCTCTAGTGCTATTTCATGTAGAGACTTCATAGAAGGGAAGACATTTCCCCTAACGCCAATTTTCTTTAGAAATATCTAGGACAGAAGATTAATCTGTAGCTCTTGCTCAACTGGGCATTTCATTAATGGAGTTGAGACTTCAAGAGAAGGGGAGTTTGGGGTTGATGTGGAGGAAATGGGCTGGATGTTGCCAAGACCAACATTGGGGGTAGGGGGTGCTGAGAATGGCTGTTGGGGGGTGTTCTTCCCTACCTCAGCCTCCAAACCGCACCCTGGACCAGCTGGAGGGGGCACAGATAGGGGCGGTGGGATCTGGGCCAAGGAATGGATGAAAAGAAGGGAAATCTTAAGCAATTGGGAGAGAATTCCTATAAGGACCCAGGGCAGGAGGTGTACATGGCAGGTGAAAATAAGTGACCTAAGTAACCAAGAAAAGTCAGGCTTGTGAGGCCAACTGCAAAGCTTGCTTCTGCAAGTAATGTGTATTCCATCTGTCTCCCCATGCCAGTGGAAGCACTAATAAGTGTTACATGTTGAAAGTTTTGCACTAGCTTGTACATAAAAATTCCATATGCCAAGTGACTGGACTACATGAACACATCTGTCAAAAACAGGTCTCTTAGGCACAATTTAGGACATTCCAAAGCAGCTTTATAACTATTTTAGCCTCCAAATGGTATGAATTAACTCTCATAAGCCAGGTCTATTCTGGCTGAGCCAAGGTTTGGACCAAATGTCCAAATAATTCAAGTCAGAAACACTCTTTTGCCTTCATTTTAGAGAGTATCAGTAGCAAGCTCTTTTTTCCTCTGGAATTATGCTGTTGATTCAGTGTTTGATGTCACATTGTAAACATATGTTAATATGACCAAAATGATAAAATAGTTCATGTATTATGAGCTTAAAGAGGACAATGTTCTGTATTTTTATAAGATTCTGCTACTCCAGTAACACTTAACATTTACAAAGTACATTGACACATACTAGATTATTAGATCTCAGGTGCTAAGTATATTTTACTTTGGAAAAGTCAGTGTGAGGGAACTCCTGAGGTGGATCTTTCATTCTTATAAACAATTTAAAAAACTTTAATATGTATTTATTTGACTGCACTGGGTCTTTAGTTATGGCATGAGGGATCTTTTAGCTGTGGCATGCAAACTCTTAGTTGCGGCATGTAGGATCTAGTTCCCTGACCAGGGATTAAACTCAGGCCCCCTGCACTGGGAGCATGGAGTCTCAGCTCCTGGACCACCAGGTAAGTCCCTAGATGGCCCTTTTAGATCCCTTCCCTTTGTGAAATGGGAGATGCGTGGAGGAGGAATGCAAACCTCCCGTGCAGTAAGAAGCCTAGATGCAAACTTCATGGACCCAGGCTCAGCACATACAGTAGCTCTAGGGATGGAAAATGTGCTTCTTTTTTTCCTCATACTGATGTTCCATTCTTATTAACTTTTATGAAAAAAAAAAACTGTTTAGGAAAGCAAGTATAACCAACGAATGACCAAATGAGTTGGATAACCAAATTGGAATCTTCAAATGTCTCAACATAAGGGAGTATTGGGAAGGGTCTAACATAAATGCACAAGTGTGCACACATAGATCTCAGAAAACTGTAACTAAATGGAGGAGGAAATCAGTTTGTCAGCAATGTCTGTGAAGAAAGGCTTTAGGATTTCAGTTCATGATTGAATAGGCATCAGCAAGCCATTCAGGCAGCCCTGGTGTCATCTTAGACTCTGCTAATAGAGGAGTACCATCCAAAACAAGGGAAGACAGCATTCTTTGACTCTGTGTCAGATACTGTATTCAGATATAGATACCTCATTTTAAGAACAAGTTAGAGTGGATCCCAACAGAGCAAGCAGCTTGGTAGGTAAGGCGTGGTGTCTGTCCCCAGAGGATGCCTAATGCAGCCAGTTCAAATGAGTGTCAGTTCAAGGAAACTGTGGTTAAGCCTTAAAAGGGAAATATTTAGAGGAGACTTCCAGTATGTTGGGAATATAATCTCTGTTTCCAAATATTTGAGAATCTCTCACGTGAAAGAGAGATTAATACTGTTGGTGTGAGAAAATTTGAATCAATAAGTGAACTTTACTAGAAGACAAGGGCTTCCCAGGTGGTGCAGTGGTAAAGAATCTGCCTACCAATTCAGGAGACCCAGGTTCAATCCCTGGGTTGGGAAGATCCCCTGGAGAAGGAAATGGCAACCCACTCCAGTATTCATACCTGGAAAATCCCATGGAGAGAGGAGCCTGGCGGGCTACAGTCCATGGGGTCGCATAAGAATCGGTCACAACTTAGCGACTAAGTAACAACAGCAAGTACATCCGTCCTCAAAGGGAGTGATAGTGCCATCAAGGGGGTGAAAATTGATTTGAGGCAGGGTGGGGGTGAGAAAAAAGTAACATTTCAGTGATTTCTGACCCTTCAAAATTCAGCCTTTCTCAGGGTTGGAATATTTATATTCCTTAGTATTTAATTTCTCTTGTTGACCTTTCTTAGTATCATATAAGCAGCATTGCCACAGTCATGAAAGGTACATAAATGGCTGCTAGATCACTATTGCAAAAATCTGTACTACATCTGTGGTCACTAGATGGCTGTGATTGGAGGACTTTTTCTTGACTGACAGAGACTGAGGACTCAATCTCAAAGTCACATCATAAGGGGTGGCCTGCATGTGCTACGGACAGCCTTGAGGATATTGACTATGTGTGATGCTCAGTGCTTTATATAGGATTTGAACTTTGAAAAGTAAGTAAAATGATTTATACTTATTATTTAATTCTATAAAAGTTAGCCAACAAACTAACTACATCAACTGTTGACAAGAAAAACTGTCAACAATAATTGAATAAATATCTAACATCTAGTTAGGTTAAAAGCCATTTTCTCATATCAAACAGAAGTTAAAAGCTAATGTTTAAGAAATTTAATTTTTTTTAATTGTTTTTCTATCACTGAAAAAAATAACCCTTTTTGAATGATTTGTTTTTAAATTGATTGCAGTTATTATTAACATATACTTCTAAAAATCTCCAGTATCTATCTATATATAATTTGATACATTACAAACAGTACAGAAACAAATAAAACTATATTAGAAGTTACACAGCAAATATAAAGGTTAATAGCTTTGATTTTCAATCTAAAATTTACCTTAAAATTTTGTCATTTATAACTCTGCATTAGATAAAAGGCAGAGATTTATACTTATTCTTCCTATGTATGGAGAAGGAAATGTCAACCCACTCCAGTATTCTTGCCTGGAGAGTTCCATGGATAGAGGAGTGTGGTGGGCTATGTACAGTCCATGGGGTTACGAAGAGTCAGATACAACTAAGTAACTAATGCTTTCCTATGTATAAAGCATGCTTGCAAGCTAAGTGGCTCAGTCCTGTCCAACTCTTTACGACCCTATGGATTGTAGCCCACCAGGCGCCTCTGTCCATGGGACTCTCCAGGCAAGAATAGTGGAGAGGGTTGCCGCGCCCTCCTCCAGGGGATCTTCCCCACCCAGGGATTGAACTCTCATCTCTAGGCCTCCTGTATTGGCAGGTGGGTTCTTTGCCACTAGCGCCACCTGGGAAGCCCAGATATACATATATTACATGAACTGTATATCTGTATATCTAATATAACACATATTAGAATTTCATAGGGAGCGACTAGGCAAAACTATGTCTTTAAAAGTCTTTAGCGATAATTTTTTAGAAGTTGAGAAACTCTGAATTAAAGCCTTCTAAGCATTTTGGCATGAAAACATTTCACTCTTGGTTTGCCAGGACGAATTGCAGCCAAAGTTGGAAAATAAGAATGGGTTTATTCACAGTCTTGTTCTCATATCCCCTCTTGTTTCTTTTCCCCATCCCAAGTTACTGTACGTTTTTTAAAAACAGAATCACTCTCTTCCTTTTGGAGCCATATATAAACCCATTCACTGGCTTCCATGCTGGGAGATGACCCACTTGAACCAAGCCAGCCAGTATTAATTCTGGGACTTTTGCTGGAACTGAGGAGCTGTTTTTCTGTAGGGGTTACATTTGTCAGGTTGTAAGCTCAGAGCTGCTGGGATCTCTCTTTGCCATGACCTCAGGAAAGCCTAGCTGAGAATAAAACCCACCCCATGGAAAGCAGAGCTGGAGAACCAAAGGAGACATACAGCATTCAGTGATATCACTGGGAGCCGAATCCAGTCATGCCTGAAGCTATCTGAGCCCCTGGACTTTCTGGTGACCTTTATGACTTAGACCAACTGGAGTCAAACCTTTGTCACTAGCAATCAGAAGGGTTATTTTTCACTTACTAACCCAGCTCTGCCCCATTCCCTCACTCCATGGCCATCCAGAACCTGCTGGGAAACCCTCTTCCTTTCCTCATCCAAATCTGCTCTCTCCACATGGAGCCTTGACCCATCACCTGTTTCTTCTCAAACTCCACTCTCAGAGAAACTGTTACAATTCTTGCTGGGTGCTGTTCTGAGCCTCAGACACTAATCCTGAAGCAGTATTGCTGGTGCCACTTGGTTAAATTGTGAATTACGATTTATCTCAAAGTATGTATTCCGTTTCCTTTTTACTGACACCTTCACAGTGTTTGCCATATACGTAAACATACATAAATTAATTAGGTGCATTCTATCATCAGCAGCTCACGGACAATTAAGTATGCATCATGAAGATACTGCACACTGAATCTATACTTATGAAATACTACTCTGCCCCTCCATGACAAGTGTCTACTGGTAATTTATGACAGATAAACAGAAAGTAAAGTGAAACTGATTTTGACACTTTTTAATGAAGTATGCAAATACAAATAATTTTAATTGAACTACAGTATATACTGGCTAATATATTTTGGAATTTGCTAGTAAGGTTCTAATCAGCGCATTCACTAGTGCTAAAGCTATTCAGTATTCCTCAGGAGTATTCCATTTAATAATTCTGTTCTCAATAATCTGCACTCCAGTGAATTCTTGATTTTCAACAACGTTACTCCTGAATGCTTTCCTCTCAAAAACAAATTTTAAATTTTAAAAATAATACACTGAAATTCATTAGCCAAAGATGCTAACAAAAGATGGTTTAGGGTTTCATAAACCTTCAGTAGTATAGGGTAGCTCAGTGGTAAAGAATCTGCCTGCAGATGCAGGAGACACGGTTCAATCAGGAAGATCGCACATGCCACAGAGCACCTAGGCCCATAGGCCACAAGCAGTGAGCCTGTGCTCTGAAGCCTGGGAGCTGCCACCACTGAGCCCACGTGCTGCAACTGCTGAAGCCCATGAACCCGAGAGCCTGTGCTCTGCCACAGGAGAAGCCACTGCAGTGAGAAGCTGGCCAAGTGCAATGAGAGAGTAGCCCCCACTCACCACAACGAGAGAAAGGGCCTGTGTAGCAACAAAGACCCAGCACAGCCAAAACTCAATAAATAATTTCTTTTAAAAAGATTTAAAATGCTCTGGGTGCATTCTCAGTTAACTGTCTATGACACAAATCATGCAACAGCGGACCAGCTAATGAGAGATGATGCAGCAGCTTATTGCTGTTGTTTAGTTGCTAAATTGTATCTGACTCTTTTGCGACCCCCTGGACTGTAGTCTGCCAGGCTCCTCTGTCCATGGAATGTCCCACACAAGAATACTGAAGTAGCTTGCTATTTCCTTCTCCAGGGGATCTTCCTGACCCAGGGACTGAACCTGTGTCTCCTGCATTGGCAGGCAGATTCTTTAGCACTGAACCAACACACAAGCCCACCACAGCCTGTAGTATATTATTTTATCAGCCTCAGTAACTGGTAGTAAAAACAGGATGGTTAAGGAGATTTAATTCACTAGAATGATTTAGGTTTAGATACACTGCCCTTGAGAACATCAAAATGGGTTCAGGAGACATTTGAAAATATAGACTTGGGAAAAAAGGGCCAGGGTTTGTGATACAAATTCAAAAGTCAGCAGAGACTCAATTGTGGAGGCTCAGGAATGACTGAGTTCTCTGGGGAAGAGAGAGAAAAAAGTGGAAGTCCTGTAGAAAATCTAAGTACCAGGTGAGAAGGAGAACCTAGAAAAGTATTTGAAAAAATGTCAGTACAGCATCAGAAAAAAAAAAAAAAAAAAAACACAAGGCCGTATGACCAGATTGCAAGTGCCCATATCTTCAACAGCTGTTGAGAAGGTGGGGGAAAAAAGTCTTATAATTGAGATTTTGCTAAACAGGCAACAGGGCAATTTTTGTTTAGGTTATATGTTATATGCTAAGTCATCTAGTGGTTAGGGCTCCATTTTGATTCTAGTTGATAGAAGACAGATGTCTGGCATCTGGCTCTATGACCAAGTTTGGTCACTGTTTTGGAGCAGTTGGCAGTCATGCCTGGCCCGATCTCTGTGGGGGGAATAATGACTTGACAGCAGTTGTGCATCCAGATTTGGGCAAAGTGGGGAGTGGTATGAAGTGTTTCACCCAAATTACATAGTACATGGGTTTGTTTGGTTTTGGTTTTAAGAATACATATTTTTTTGTACCTGTTATCATAGAAAAGCTATAATTTTGTTATATTCCAAGTTTCTTATGTTTAGCATGGAGTATTACCCCATATAGCTAGCAATCTGCAGAGCTGTCATGCTTTATATTACTAAACTAGCTATTTTGTTTCTATCTAAGCTATAGCTATCAGCTAAATGGGACTGATGGCTCTTAACGTGATTTACTCCACCCACTTCTGAAGTCTCCATTGATGTGATGAATAGACCAAGCCCACCAACAGCAGCTTTGGATAGTCTGAAGTCAAACCTCTTTGACAATCCTTTCCACCCACCTTACCTCACACCAGCTTCTCCACTTCATTCTGGCATTATTTTTTGTCACTCTTTTCAAAATTAACATTCTCTTGTTTGACACTTTTCAAGGAGTCCTCCATTCACCTTATAGCAAAACTTAAAAGTCTTTAACATTGCTTCCAGGGTCCCTCAAATTGGTCCTCTGTCTATGCAGGCTTAACTTCTGCCACTTATTTCCATGCAAGGCTTCAGAAATTCATTCATACACCATCTTCACAGTTTGTGGCACACCCCAATACCAAATGAACTAGTTACTCAGTATTTTAAAAATAGATCAATTACTTAATAGGTGATTTTAAAAGAGAAAACTTTGCATATCTCTACAAAAATAGCAAGTTAGTGTCAATTGCTAGAAAGTGAAGATGTGCTGTTTAATCTACCTAGATGCTGCTGCTGGCTGAAGCTCCAGAGTTCAAGCCTACACTTTAAAAGGAGATTAGCAAATGTTACAAAGGTGTTTCATACTAGAAACAAAAAGTGGGAAAAGAATTGGAGAGTATAATTGTACCACTAAGTAATGACTTACCTGACCTTGAACCTCCTAAAATCTGAATATTAAGTGTGATGTGTCTCAGTCTTTGAGAAGTACTAGCTTTTCAAACTGCTTATAGTTTCCAAGCCTCCTTATTCTTCTGTCCCTAAAGTGCTCTCTGATTCTCAACCAGTTGATTCCTCCAGCCCCTTCAAGATACAGGGAACTCTTTCAATTCAGTTCCGTTCTGTTCAGTCGCTCAGTCATATCCGACTCTTTGCGACCCCATGGACTGCAGCATACCAGGCCTCCCTGTTCATCACCAACTCCTGTCCATTGATTCGGTAATGCCATCCAACCATCTCATCTTCTGTCATCCCCTTCTCCTCCTGTCTTCAATCTTTCCCAGCATCAGGGTCTTTTCAAATGAGTCAGCTCTTCGCATCAGGTGGCCAAAGTATTGGAGTTTCAGCCTCAGCATCAGTCCTTCCAGTGAATATTCAGGACTGATCTCCTTTAGGATGGACTGGTTGGATCTCCTTGCAGTCCAAGGGACTCTCAAGAGTCTTCTCCAACACCACAGTGCAAAAGCATCAATTCTTCAGTGCTCAGCTTTCTTTACAGTCCAACTCTCACATCCATACATGACTACTGGAAAAACCATAGCCTTGACTAGACGGACCTTTGTTGGCAAGTAATGTCTCTGCTTTTTAATATGCTGTCTAGGTTGGTCATAACTTTCCTTCCAAGGAGTAAACATCTTTTAATTTCATGGCTGCGGTCACCATCTGCAGTGATTTTGGAGCCCCCAAAATTAAAGTCAGCCACTGTTTCCACTGTTTCCCCATCTATTTGCCATGAAGTGATGGGACCAGATGCATGATCTTAGTTTTCTGGAACTCTTTCCTGGTGAGCAATTCTAGGCAATCTGGGATGCGCTTCCTCAGCATCTTGTCTGCCCGTTTCAGAGCACATAATACGGCTGTAATTAGTTTTCTGTTTCCTCCACTACACTGAAAACTTCTTTAGAGCAAGGCTAGGTATTTCATTTCTGAGACCTCAGCACTGTGTAACTGACACAGTACATGTATATTTCCATACACCTGCATAAACAAACAAATGAATGCCTCAATCAATCAATCCATACAAGTATACTTAGACAACAGTTTTCAGATTTGGGTGTGTAATCATAATTACCGGGGGACACTTGGAAAAAACACAGAGAATTAGACCCCAGCCCCCTCCTGCTCGAGTAGGCTTGGGGCTCTACATGCTGTGTTAGCTCTCCAGGTGAATATTACACACACCGAAGACTGAGAAGCTTTTCAGATAAGAAAAAACAGATTCAGAGAGATCAATTTATTTGTCCAGGGACTGAAGAGGAAGTGAAAAATAGGATAACTCACCATTGTTTGTGAGGGGTTTTATTTTAGTCTTTAAAATGTAGATGAAAAAGACTGCTTATAAGGGAAATATGAAGCCATGGTTCTATGTTTGTCAGTAGAATAAACACTTATACCCACCTACTCCTCATTTGTTTGAATCAACAGTGAGGGATCAAGTCCAAAAATCAGCCATGATATTTAAAGGAACAGATCACAGTTGTAATTTAACTATGCTTTAATGTAAATGTCATTTTCCTTAAGTGTTCAGCAGATTTGAGTTCAAAACAGACTGTATGCTGAAAGAGAATAATAGGGAGTATAACATTTAAATTTTGAATTCTGTAAAACTACAGGAGACTGAAAACTATTACTCTCTACCACCTGAGCTACATTTTATAGAATAATATATATATATATTATTCTACAGGTGCTTTTTTCCCCTAAAGCAGTGCTTTAGGCAGGTATTGGCAGTATTTTAGATTTTGATTTAATGATGCTATTGGCATTATTTTAGATTTTGATTTAATGATGCTATTGGCAGTATTTTAGATTTTGATTTAATGATGCTATTTTTACAAATGAATCAGAATAAAATCCTGTGACAGTAGAGGGCATAGAAAAGCCCAAATAAGTATGAATGCCCCACCTACCATTTTAATATCATTGTGTCAGGTTTAGTAGAACTTCCCAAAATGTAATGGTCCACTTTATATCACTAATTCACATTATATTATCTCTATGCAGAGAGACCTCAACTACTTGTTTGTGCTGAGCTAGGCCCAGAGTCCAATTCAAAACTTTTCTTTCTGGTCTTTTACTAAAGATCTTTCTAGAATCCATGTGAGGAAAAACACACAGACCAAAAAATCCCCAACCCCAACCTTGATCTCTACTTTACATCATAACCAAATATTAGAGATGGTTCACAGAGCCAACTGTGAAAGCAAAAACCTCAAGAAAAAAGGAGTGTGGAGTAAATAAAATTCTTAGGGAAAAAAGAGTACTAACCATAAATTAAAAAATAATTTTCAAATATACAATTTACTATTTTAATAATATTATTTCTAATAATACAATCTAATATTTATTACTTTAACACTTTGTAGTAATAAAGTGGTAGGTAGGGCATACATGATTCTATTTCTCTTAAACCAAGATTCTCAGTCTCTATAAACATAAAGTATTTATTCATTGGGTTGAGTGGCAGTTTGGGATTAGCAGATGCAAACGATTAAATATAGAATGGTTAAACAACAAGATCCTGCTTATAGCAAAGGGAATTATATTCAATATCCTGTGATACATCATAATGGAAAAGAATAGGGAAAAGCTTGTTTATATGTATAACGGAATCACTTTGCTGTCCAGCAGAAATTAACACAACGTTGTAAATCAATGATACTTCAATAAAACTTTAGAAAATAAAAGATAATTTACTCATTGGCTTTATCTTATACAAAAAATATCTTCTAGCTAACAATTCCAATATTACAAATAATGATACTAGTGAGTGAGGTTTACATTTTTCCAATTCTTTTTTCCTTTAAACGTGTTCCAATAAAATTGGACAGTTTTCATATTGTGTTCAAAAGTCATTTGAAGTAACACTTTTCTCTGTATGGCAACTTATACAATTTGATTGGGGCCCTTTGTTTCCATTTGCTCAATTTTAGGGTTTGTGTTTTTCTTTTCACATTAATTACATTTTTCAATATACAAAAGGTTCAAGTCAAAACTAACCGAAGAAGTACATGTTGAGAAGTCTTGCTTCCATTCCGATCCCCTCCATCGCTCCATTTTGTTTCTGTGCACATCATGTATATAAATTCCACAAATATTTCATATATATGTTATATATGTGTTCTGGTTTCTTATTCTATTGTTTACTTTTTTTGTAAAAATAACATACATATTCCAATTTTCCTCTTACAAAAAGGATATACTATTCTTATTGTATATGCTATCCTTCATTGTTTAATACTCTAATGCTTTGCAGAACATGTACAATTTTAATTCAGCTCAGTTCAGTTCAGTTGCTCAGTCGTGTCTGACTCTTTGTGACCCCATGAACCGCAGCATGCCAGGCCTCCCTGTCCATCACCAACTCCTGAAGTCCACCCAAACCCACCGTCCATTGAGTTGGTGATGCCATCCAACCATCTCATCCTTTGTCATCCCCTTCTCCTCCTGCCCTCAATCTTTCCCAGCATCAGGGTCTTTTCAAATGAATCAGCTCTTCGCATCAGGTGGCCAAAGTATTGGAGTTTCAGCCTCAGCATCAGTCCTTCCGATGAATATTCAGGACTGATCTCCTTTAGGATGGACTGGTTGGATCTCCTTGCAGTCCAAGGGACTCTCAAGAGTCTCTCCAACATTACAGTTCAAAAGCATCAATTCTTCAGCACTCAGCTTTCTTTATAGTCCAACTTAAACATCCATACATGACCACTGGAAAACCATGGCCTTGACTAGATGGACCTTTGCTGGCAAAGTAATGTCTCTGCTTTTTAATATGCTGTCTAGGTTGGTCATAACTTTCCTTCCAAGGAGCAAATGTCTTTTAATTTCATGGCTGCAATCACCATCTGCAGTGATTTTGGAGCCCAAAAAAATAAAGTCTGACACCGTTTTCACTGTCTCCCCATCTATTTGCCATGAAGTGATGGGACCGGATGCCATGATCTTAGTTTTCTGAATGTTGAGCTTGAAGCCAACTTTTTCACTCTCCTCTTTCACTTTCATCAAGAAGCTCTTTAGTTCCTCTTCACTTTCTGCCATAAGGGTGGTGTCATCTGCATATCTGAGGTTATTGATATTTCTCACAGCAATCTTGATTCCAGCTTGTGCTTCCGCCAGCCCAGCATTTCTCATGATATACTCTGCATATAAGTTAAATAAGCAGGGTGACAATATACAGCCTTGATGTACTCCTTTTCCTATTTGGAACCAGTCTGTTGGTCCATGTCCAGTTCTAACTGTTGCTTCTTGACCTGCATACAGATTTCTCAAGAGACAGGTCAGGTGGTCTGGTATTCCCATCTCTTTCAGAATTTTCCACAGTTTGTGGTGATCCACACAGTCAAAGGCTTTGGCATAGTCAATAAAGCAGAAATAGATGTTTTTCTGGAACTCTCTTGCTTTTTTGATGATCCAGCGGATGTTGGCAATTTGATCTCTGGTTCCTCTGCCTTTTCTAAAACCAGCTTGAACATCTGGAAGTTCACAGTTCACATACTGCTGAAGCTTGGCTTGGAGAATTTTAAGCATTACTTTACTAGCGTGTGAGATGAGTGCAATTGTGCGGTAGTTTGGGCATTCTTTGGTATTGCCTTTCTTTGAGAACAATTTTAATTAAATAAACTATTTTGATTATGCTCAAAGAGAATAATTATAGGACCGTTGAGAGCTACTGGTAAGGGAATAAGACAGGCGACTCCAGTGCATGTTTCCCATCACCACCAAGCAATTTCTCAATTCTCAGTGGACACCAGGAATCCACACTGACCAGGTGTCCTACAATGGAATTCAATTCTGACACTATTGTCACATGCCAGAGGTTAAGAACTCAGTTAAGACTGCCCACCCCCTTTAGATGCCAATCACAAGGTCAGGTTGATACCTGCTCTTCTGAGCAACTGATTACTGTTTGGAGGCTACAGGGTTCGACTGATGTGCTAGAGTAACTCACAGAACTCAGTGAGTTTACTTACTGGATAATTTACTCACCAGATCATTGGTTTATTATAAAAGGACACATAAACAGAACAGCCAGGTGGAAGAGGTGTACAGGGCAAGGCATGTGGGAAGGGGCGTGGAGGATCCAAGTTGTCTGAGTGTGCCACTCTCCCCAACCTCCGTGTAGTCACCAACTGGGGGGCTCTCCAGAGTCTGTCGTTCTGCGTTTTTTATAGAGGCTTTATTACATGGGCATGTCTGGTTAAATGGTGATTGAACTGGTGATTGAACTCAAACTGCAGCTCCTCCCCTGCTCAGCAGGTGGGGCTAAATTACAACCCTCTAATCAAAGTTGGTTCCCCTGGCAATAACCATCCCAACCAACTTCTTCCAAAAGTTATGTCATTAAAATAAACTCAGGTATGGTTGAAAGGGATTTGTTATAAAAATCAAGATGCCCTAATTGCTCTTATCACTTAGGAAAATGCAAGGGTTTTAGGCACTGTGGGCTAGAATTGAGGACAGAGGCCAAATTTACATGTATTATAAACCACAATATCATAACAGCACATGGCACTAACTGTCACCATTGTATTTGTCAACTAGCACCACAACAATACTATATAACAAACTGCCTCAAACTTCGTGACTTATAACAACTTATTTCCATGCTCTTAAGTCTGTAAGTCAACTGTACGGGCTTGGCCAGATGGCCTTACTTCAAGTTGTACATAGGCTTCAAGACTGCCCCACTTGTGTTCATTCTGGGCCAAACTCAAGGGTCAGTGGCTCCCTAAGGCATGTTCCTTTCATGCTGATCTTCAAAGAAGAGAGCCAAAAGAAACCATACACACATATTTAAGGTCTCTGCTTATCTCATATCTGGCTAATATTTCACTGATGAAAGCAAGCCTTGACTAAAGTGAAAGTGAAAGTTGCTCAGTCGTGTCCGACTCTTTGCGACCCTATGGACACATGGACCCCATGGAATTCTCCAGGCCAGAATACTGGAGTGGGTAGCCTTTCCCTTCTCCAGGGGAGCTTCCCAACCCAGGGATCGAACCCAGGTTTCCCACATTGCAGGCGCATTCACCAGCTGAGCCACAGGGGAAGCCCAAGAATACTGGAGTGGGTAGCCCATCCCTTCTCCAGTGGATCTTCCCAACTCAGGAATCTAAGCAACTCCCCCAAATGGGCAAAGATGTATTTTCTGCCCATGGCTGAAGGAAGAGGGAATGGGTATTTGCTGAATAAATTCAAACTGTCCCTCAATGTGAAGCAGCTGGTGGCGTACCCTCTCCTTCCCACCTTTTCTTCCAACAGTCTTCCTTGTTTTGCTCCCTGTCATCTTTGCTCTCTGAAACTGAACAGCATTCTTCAGTTCTTCAATAAGTTTAATGGCTGCTCTCTAGGCCAATTTATGACCTAAGGAAGTTGATGAACAACTGAGATTGGGAAGTGATCAGTTCAGATGTTACTTTCCATGACTACTTCCCTGAGACTGAAATAAACTCACCATTCCTAATATTTTGAACCTAAATTTATTTTTCAAAATAAAAATGAAGATCAAGGAAATTTTTTCTCTTGTTGTGTATTCTGTGTAGCCCAAATGTGAAAGATGCTTAAGAACTAGAAGAGTGATAGGAGATAAAATCTGAGAAGTAGTTAATGCATCTTATGTGTGGTTTTGAAGGTCATAGTAAAGCATCATCTTATTCTAAATGCAATGGGCAGTCACTGGAATGCTTTAAACAGGAGAGTAATATATGCTTTGTAAAAAAAACAAACCGTCTACTGTGCGGAGCATGAATGCAGATACAAAGTGGGGACGGGGAGGTAAGTCAGGAGGCTGTCACAGTAGTAGCCCAGGTGAGTGATGGTGGTCTGGATTAGGGTGGAATCAGTAAACATGATCTGTGGCCAAAGCTGGGGTGTATTCTGAAGGTAGAATGGATAACATTTGCTGATGGATTTGATATGGGAGGTTATAGGGAAAAAGAACAGAGTTGACTCAGTGTTGATTTAATAGTGGATGGGAAATATTGTTCTGCCTTAGATGTGGTATATTTGGGATATCTGTTAGTCATCTAGATAGAGATAAAGAGTGAGCAGTTGAATAAATTTTTGTTGGGTACCAGGTACAGAGTTGAGAAAACCATATTCCCTAGCACTCAGTATCATGGTGTGATAGTTACAAGCCCAGACTGTGGAGCTACCTGCCTGCATTCATATTTCACCTTTTCTTCTTACTGGCACTGTGGCTTTAGATAAATCACTTACCTTTTTTGTGTCTCAATTTTTTGTTTCTATAAAATGAGAGTAGTAGTACCTACTTCATAGGCTCCAATGGGTTAATATTAACATATATAAAGCACTAAGAATGATGTCTAATGTAAAACCTATACAGACGTGAGCCATTTTTAGCACAGTCATCTTCAGTCCACGCCAGGCACTCTCATTTTTTCTTCTTTTCTGACCTTCACTCCTATTCTCCTCTCTCCAAACAATTTTCTGATTCTCTGGATACTAACTGGGAGTCCAATAATTGACTTCGATGAAGACACTATCTACTTGGAGTTAAGGGCTTCCCTGGTGGCTCAGTGGTAAAGAATGTGCCTGCAATACAGATGTGGGTTCGATCCCTGGGTCAGAAAGATGCCCTGGAGGGGGGCATGGCAACCCACTCCAGTATTCTTGCCTGGAGAATCCCATGGACAGAGGAGCCTGGTGGGCTACAGTCCACAGGGTTGCAAAGAGTTGGACACGACTGAAGTGACTGAGCATGCACCTGGAGTTAAAGGGTGTCAGTCCGGGCTTCCCTGATGTCCAGTGCTTAAGAACTGGCCTTGCAATACAAGGGACACTGGTTTAATCCGAGGTCCTGAAAGATCCTACTTTCCGCAGAGCAACTAAGCCGGGGTACCACAACTACTGAGCCAGCACTCTAGCCCCCACAAGCTGCAACTAGAGAAAGCCTGCATCAAGAGGCAACAAAGAACAATGCACCACAGTCAATAAATAGATAAATCTTATTTAAAAGGGGGGGGGGATCAGTCCCACAACACCGCCCCCACTTCAGATGCCAGTTCCAAGTCCTCAGCCACTCTTACTTCTGACCAACTGACTGTAAACCACAGTTCCCATGACCTCCTCCTCCTCAAGTTCAGACATTCGCTACAGCGGCTTACGCAGCTCAGGAAACTGTACCTGTGGCTGGTGGCTTATTATAAAGGATATTACGAAGGAACAGCCAAATATAAGACATAAATAGGGACTGGTGTGGGGGGCAGGGATTTCTGGAATCTCCATGCCCCCTCTGTTTTTTAAAGTGTCTATATCTGAAACTTTATTTATTTTTAGCTTTCCAAATTTTAAACTTTTTATTTTGTATTGGGGTATAGCCAATTAACAATGTTGTGGTAGTTTCAGATGAACAGTGAAGGGACTCAGCCATACATACACAGGTAGCCTTTCCCTCCCAAACCCCCCTCCCATCCAGGTTGGAACACAGCATTTAGCAGAGTGCCATGTGCTATACAATAGGTCCTTGTTGGCTATACATTTTAAATATAGCAGTGTGTATATTACCTAACTATCCCTTCCCCCTGGAGACTGTAAGTTAGTTTTCTAAGTCTGTGAGTCTCTTTCTGTTTTGTTAGTTCATTTGTAACATTTCTTTTTGGATTCCACATGTAAGGGATGTCATATGATACTTCTCCTCCTCTGTCTGACTTACTTCACTCAGCATGACGCTAAGTCCATCTATGTTGCTGTAAATGTCCATTGCCCTCTCTGGCCTCTGTTACCCTCCTAGCACCTTGACGTGATCACCACTAGCCTTGAAGCTCTCCAAACCCTCTTGTTTAGGGGTTTTTCACAGAGGTTTCATTTTATAGGCATGATTGATTAAAATATTGGCCATTGATGATTAAACTCAACCTCTATGCCATCTCTCCTCCCTGGAGGGCAGTGGGTGACGGATGGGCCTAGAAGTTATAAACCTCAACCCCCCAGTCCTGCCTTCATCTTTTGTGGCAACCTGACCCAACCGGAAGCTATGTAGGGGCTCCAACACACTTATCATCTTGTTAGTACACAAAAGACACTCTTAAAAAAAAAAAAAAAAAAGACACTCTTACCACTCCAAGGAGCTGTGGCCCAGAAACCTGGGACAAAGTCCAAATATATATTCCTCTTTATACCACACCATTCTAACATTGAAATATGACCTTAAATATGCACATAACTTTGTATTTTATGTATATTGCTTTTTATCCTTTAAAAAAACTTTTATGGTTAAGTATAGCAAATACAGAAAATTGCATACCACTAACAGGTCAATAGAGAAACACTTGCTCACCACCCCAGCAACCTTCCACATTGTCTCCTTCCAATTACAACCCTTCTTCTCTAAGAGCAGCTACCATCCTGATGTTTCTAACCATCTCTTTCTCATTTTTATCACCTAAGCATGCATCCCTAAACACTCTAGCTTTGCCTGGCCTTTTTTTCCTTTTCTTTTTTTTTTTGAGAGGGGGGCAGATATTTCTCTTAGGTGTCTTTTTAGCTAAGGAACCCCCTCTCTCCTCCTTTCCCACCTTTTTTTACTTTAAATTTTATTTCTTGAAATACCAGATTAGCTGTCCTGTCATTTCCTGTAACCTGAATTTTGTTGACTGCATTCTGTGGAATAATTTATTTTTTTCTGTTGCTCATATATTCTGTAAATTGATGCATCACCTTGAGGTAAAAAAGTAATGATTTTGTTCAACAAGGACACTACAAATGTAACAGACCACGAGAAGATATTTGCAATATCTAAAAAATAAAAAAATAGACTATTTTATATCTGGGAATCCAGCTAACAAAGAATACATAAGATCTTCAAAAAGTTATCTCTATTGAAGTGCATAAAATACTTGAAAAACAGATGCACTGTGGTGGTTGTGAATGTGAAGATTGAGCATTCATTCAAACTTCTTTCAAGTTTGCTTTCTTGTCCTATAAATCTTGAAAATTTAAATACTACAATTCTGTAGGCAATTAGAGTTCTAGAGGTAAGTGATTTCTGTCAATTGGATACATTTAAGTAAAATTTGGAAGGTGAAACTAAGGCAAAAGGCTTTTTTCTGCTACTTTGTTTTTTGGCTGGTGGGCATGGTTAACATCCTAGTATTTTCTGCAGCAGCTTTCCAAAGCACAGTCATTTGATTTGAGTATTTACTGTTACAATATCTTCTAAATTTTTGAATTGTAGCTACAGTAGTATATTTTTAACATCAAAAAGTTCAGTTGTGGAGTCCTGATTCTCCATCATCCTGGGGACAGTGGTAGTAGTTTCCTTGACAGCCCAGTTTGGCAGTATTATCCTGGGGCTCATTTCGGACAGCCTGCTCCTCCAACCCTTCAAACAATATTCTGAACACCAGTTCCCCGTGTTAAATCGGTATACATTTAAAATAGCCAGATCTATTTCCTGCAATTGAATGCAGACTCATACACTAATGAAGAAAGATTCAAAAAGCTTCCCAAATCTACACAATCAATCCCAAGGGAAAAAAAAGTTAAATAATTGAACAAAACCTAAAATATATATGGAACAGAGGTCTGCAAATATATCAACTTCAAAAATGAAAAATAAGTAATCACCCTACCATATTAAGAATAATGAGTCTAGAGTTTCCTGGTGGCCTAGTGGCTAGGATTCAGTGCTTTCACTACAGAGGTCGGGGTTTGATCCCTGGTTGGGGAAACATCCTGTCTGCTGCACGGCATGGCTAAAATACTAATGTGAGTGTGTGAGTGAGTGAAAAAAATCAGTTAAAAAAAGAACAATGAGTCTATGTGTGTCAGTTTAATAATTGTTGATGTTTGGGTGATGAACTTATGGAGGTTCATTATATTATTTTTAATTTCATGTGCCTGAAGTTTTCCATAATAATGCAAAAAGAATGTTCAGTCTGACATTCAAAAAATTGGAATTATAATTTTAGGACTTACCAAAATGAAGATAACCATGGGATGAAACCATTTAGGGAGAGTATAGACAGAAAAGAACATAGGACTAAGATGTGAGCATCTCTAATATTTAGAAGTCACAGGAAGAAAATAAAGCAGACTGATGAGATGCCAATAAAGTAAAAGGAAACCAGGTGAGATGTTCTGGAAGCTTAGAGAAGAAAACGTTTCAAAATGTGGAAGGGCCAAGTGAGTCAAATATTGCCTAAAACGAGAACTGAGAATTTGTTTCTGGATTTTTCAAGATGGAGGTTTAGACAATTTGGGGAGAAATTTTGCTATAAAAAGGAACACAAAAATTAAGCAGTGACTGCAGGGGAAGTGAAAGTCACTTAGTTGTGTCCAACTTTTGCGACCCCATGGACTATGCAGTCCATGGAATTCTCCAGGCCAGAATACTGGAGTGGGTAGCCTTTCCCATCTTCAGGAAGTCTTCCCAACCCAGGGATCAAACCAAGGTCTCCTGCATTGCAGGCAGATTCTTTACCAGCTGAGCCAGCAAAACTCTACTGGAGGTGAAGAGAAGTCAAAATTTTGTTTTGTTTTCTGTTAAGATACCTGATACTAAGGCATATTCTGTGTACTGGCAGAATGATCTAGTTGAAAGGGGGAAAACAGATATAAGAGGGAAGCAATAACAGAAGAATCAAGGTCCTGAGTGAAACAAGTAGAGGGACTATTTATTTCATGTGTAACAGGAGGAAGACAATAAACACGTTCAGATACATGTAGATGGACAGACTTGGTGGGGGTAAGATGAGGCTGTGTATGTCTATTTTCACACCTTTAACTCTCTAAGCCTCAGTTTCCACGCCATGAATACGTAGCGTACCTGTCTCATAAGCTTTCTGTGAGGATGCAACAGAGAGCCAACACAGTATTAACCCAGTGGAAAATTGTTATTAAGACCCTAGTTCAGTAATTCTCAATTCTCTATTTACTCAACAAAATTATCAAACTCTCATTTTGCATTTAATAAAATACCACAACTAAAAATGAGTATGATGGATGTAACTTAAAGAGGTTGAGGGTGTCAAAGAAAGCTTTCCTGAGACACTTAAACTGAGGGCTAGAAGAGGTAGAGCTGTTAACTTAATCAAGGTGGGGAGTGCTAGGAGAAGAATTTAAGGTTTAGAAACTTAAAAAAAAGTCCCTTGTGGCTATCAGAAAAGGGCCAGAAAATGAAGCAAGCAAAACCGTGGGAACATTTATCCTTAGTGATTCCTTATACTTCTTATGGGTCAGAACAGGGTTCTTAAGAAATAAACATAAAGTAAATGTTTTAGCTCTTACTGAAGCTGACTCAAGCACAGCTGAGAAATGAGAATAATTCGTGGACGTTGATTAAACTGTAAACCAAAAAGGACTGCAGGTTTCCCCTTTCTCAGCTACTCGCCTATTGACAACGGCCAGGTTGCTGCTGCTGCTGCTGC
Source organism: Cervus elaphus (assembly GCF_910594005.1). NCBI lineage: Eukaryota > Metazoa > Chordata > Mammalia > Artiodactyla > Cervidae > Cervus > Cervus elaphus. The sequence continues at coordinate 11,523,823 of NC_057839.1, read as the reverse complement.
TAAGTCGCTTCAGTCGTGTCTGACTCTGTGCGACCCCATAGACGGCAGCCCACCAGGCTCCGCCGTCCCTGGGATTCTCCAGGCAAGAACACTGGAGTGGGCACGGCCAGGTTGAGTGCTCGGTAAATGATTCTTAGACTTGTTCAAGCTCAGCAATAAAGTCGGAGAAGGCAACGGGAACCCACTGCAGTACTCTTGCCTGGAAAATCCCATGGACGGAGGAGCCTGGTGGGCTGCAGTCCATGGGGTCGCAAAGAGTCGGACACAACCGAGCGACTTCACTTTCACTTTTCACTTTCATGCATTGGAGAAGGAAATGGCAACCCACTCCAGTGTTCTTGCCTTGAGAATCCCAGGGAAGGTGGAGCCTGGTGGGCTGCCATCCATGGGGTCGCACAGAGTCGGACACGACTGAAGCGACTTAGCAGCAGCAGCAGCAGCAATAAAGTGTGAGAGCCAGTTACCCATATTTGCCATAGACATTGGGAGCTGGGAGGAAATGTGAGTTACTTATTTGGCGTCACTGAGCTAAGATGGCAACTTAGTAGCTATTTTCTGGGGAGGGAGTCAGGGAGGAATCTCATATCTTTTAAAGACTAGTATGTAAATATTAGCAGAGTCAGAATTTATTGTTAGGATAGTGACCCCCTAGAGCCTAACAGTACAAACTCCCTTTTCTTTAGTAAACTTGACTCATATTTAATAATAGAAGCAACATTGTTTTTTTTGAGAAAACATCAACTGTTACACTATCCTAAAAAACAACACTGCGGTCTTCATCAGTTCTTTTCTCAGAGATGCTACAATTTGACACATTCACATTAGATAACTATTCAAAAACAGAAATGTTAATCTTAATTGGAGAGAAATCTGCACCTAGACAAGTTTTCTTGCTTTACATAAATTATATTTTCTCTAGGTTTCCGACTCACTTTTTAATATGCAAAGACTTTTCCTAACTAAGACCACAAAAAGGCTGATCAGCTAGCATTATGATTTAAATCGCCATTTTCAATATCAGTTGTTTTAAGACTGTCTTAAAGCTTGTCCTAGTGTGTATTAATTTTTAACTTCCCCAAGCACACCGGGCACAAATTCTCCTTTGACTGAATTACTCAGTTCAGAAAGGTAAAATGTGTTCAACTGTGAATCGCTAACAGTCAAATCCATGCCAACTGGTATCAAGTAGTCAACTTTTTATCTAAGACTCATAAAAAATAGAGTAAGTTAGTTCACGGATCTAAAGTGGTTAGCCATCCGCTGAAATGCAGATTACCTGCTCCTATCCTCAGTCAGAATGAATCGCTGAGAGATGGGACTCAGGTCTGCTTTCTGAACACGCTTCCCAGAAATTCTGAACCACGGTCCGGCAACCAACCTAACTTTGGAAAGCTAAGTTAGCCTCATTTTTTGCAAAACCTCTCAGTAAAGGTTAAATCGGGCGGAAGGGGAAAGTCTAAAACATTCCGATGATCGCTCCAATCTACGCCTCCCAGCGAGTGGAGAGTGGCTAAACAGGTGAGCACACTCTAGGTGCCCCCCTTATTTCCGCAAACGTGAACAGGCGCTGTCTTCCGAGCCTGAAGGACTTGGGGGTGGGGCCCTGAGACAGGGCGACTTACTCAACCCTAACTGTGCAAAGAACCGCGTTCTCTGGACCCTCCACAGCCTTTCCCAGGGTCACTCGCGGTGCTGCCAGCCCAGTCTCTCGTGCGGTCTCAACCCTGCCATTGCTGAACGAGGAAAGGAGGGCACAGGAAACCGTCACAAACGAGGCCCCTTGGGGACGCGCGTGCGCAGCCAGGCACTGCGCGCTCGGAGAAGTCCGTTTCCTGACTTTTGGGGGAAGTGGCGTTGCGTCACTTCCGGCCTCCCTCTAGCTGCCATCTTGCGTCCCCGCGTGTGTGCGCCCAACCTCAGCTGGTCTGCCCGAGACCACCTGAGCGCCAACCCTAGTCCCCCGCGCGGCCCCATTTCCGCTCCAACAAGGTACAAAAAGGCTCTGGACGCCGGCGTGGGAGGCGGACGGGAACGGGGGCGGGACGTTCCCGGAAGGAGCGAGACAGGGAGGGACAGGGCTGAGGAGAGGAAGGCGATGCGACGGACGGGCGCACCCACTCAGGCTGACTCTCGGGGTCGAGGTCGGGCCAGGGGCGGCTGCCCTGGGGGCGAGGCGGCGGCATCTCTTCCTCCACCTCCCGGCGGAACCCGAGGACAGGAGCCTCAGGTACCGCGAGGCTTGCGGAGAGTGGCCGGGCAGGGCAGGCCCTGGCTAGGCCGAGGCCAGGCCGGGGCCGTGGGTGGGGGTGGGGATGGGGGAGGCGATCAGGCGTGGATTAAAGCTCTTTCTCTGGGCTTGTAAAGAGCTGGGGAGTTGTGGGAGTGGGATGGGAAAGCGGGTGCTCTTTGGGCTCCCTCGAAAATTGAAATTTCAGGAGCTTGGCGGGGTGGGTTTGGGATCCAGGCCTCTGCCTGTGTAGGACATTTATTCTGCTGGTGTCTTGGGAAATAACGAGCGTGGAATGCTGGAGTGAACTAGAGCTTTCCTCGCTGAGGGTTTCCTGTTTTTCTAGATGAAAGAAACTATCATGAACCAGGAGAAACTCGCCAAACTGCAGGCACAAGTGCGCATTGGTGGGAAAGTAAGTTTAAATAGTTGGGGTTTTTTGTTGTGAAGTTTTGTGGTTTAGGTTTCTTCTCCTTTGCATTTCTAATATAACTGATTTGTCACTTTGTTTCGAGAGGGCATTTCATCGAACTAGCAAATCGTGTGAAGGGAATGGCAGGAATTAAATTAGATATACAATGTAGCCTATGTATCATTTCAGTTAGGTCATCACGTGGCCCTTGAACCCTTGGCTTGTTTTGTCATTGACTTTATAACCTAAGTTGTGTAAAGTTGGTGCTTGATTTTTTTTTTTATAAACAACTAAAATTAACTGAATTTAAGTTTCACCTGTGTTTTCAAATGGCTCTGGATAATTGTACTTAATAGTTGGAAGTTCAGGTCACTTGTAAATTAAGATGTTTCTGTGATCTTTTCTTAGCTAAATGCAATCTAGAGTAGTTGTATGTTTTCTGGGGTATTTGAAGATGTCATTCTTTAGGTACATTGCATAGGAATGCGAGAGCAATGACTGTGGGTTTGGAAATACTACCTGTGTAGATATCTTTCGATTTTTTAATTACACTAAAAGTGAGAAAATGGGAGTGATGAGTGGCAGGTTTTTAAATGATCAGGTTTTGGTTAATTGATTTTTCCTGGTGGCTGCTGGTCCCCTTCAAGGGGATTCTTTTTTGAACTTGGTAAGATTTAGATTCTCTAATTTGCTTAAATAAGAAATCCACTCTACCAGAGGTCTGCCGAATTTTATTTTGCATTGTGTTAGCACATTCCTAGTGCTTAACAAGGTGTGGTAGCCTATTGGAACAGAACATGTCTTTACTTGGTAAAACTTGTGTCAAGCTTCCTTGCTACAAGTTTATTGTCTATTAGTTTTTCCCACTTTAAGCATTTGACTTCAAGTAGAGTCTATTAAGTACTGATTTTGCCAACAGTGAAAGTATCCTAATCCTCCCCTCCCCTCCCCCAAAGCTGGTTTTCAAGATCAGCACCTACCCATTAACAGTAGTAGGTGTTTCTTCTTTTTTAGCAATTGTTATAAGCTAGATGTGACCTTCAGGTGCCAAGAAGACTCATTCCTCCTGGGTCAGTGTTTGGGAGCTCTTATAGGTTGTTAATCATCATTCCTTTTAGTGCAGATTTCAGAGGAGTCATGTGAATAATGTGCTTGTGTGCCTTTTGTTGTTGTTGTTAATCTGATCATTAGTCTTTAACTCGTGAAAGAGATTCTAGGGTAAAGGAAAATTGAAGATTCTTAAGGCTGGTGTACGAGTAAATTTTAATTGTTAATATAGATAGTCTGTCATCATTGTAATGTAGAAAACATTTTCTTTACCTTTTAAGAAACCTACTTACTGTGGTATGTGAAAATAGATGAGTTAGCGTTGCAGAGAAATCTGCAAGCATTAGGTATTTTCAGGTAAATGCCGTGAAGGCCCTTTTTTTCAGTATCTGGTCAGAGCATTGATAATAAATGATTTCAGTAAAAATTGAATGTCAAGGGTCTGAAACATAAAGAATGCAGACTGGTTTTGTTTTTAGAATCTTAGGTAATTCTTTGGGATATATTTTAGAGAGAATTCTTTGGAAGCCAGGGTATCTGCATGACCACTTCAAGATAATGTTCTTAGAGGTTTTTGAGGGGTTTCATAACCCATATTTTTTTGTAGCTATTGATATTTTCTTCAGGTACACTGTGATTTGTTTAAGGCTTTACTATTGCTCAATCCTGAGAGTATAAAATTTAAAGTTGAAAGTCATTAGAGGGGGACTTTAGCCCTAGTGGGGGGATAGGCATCTTTTAAAAAAGTAAGAAATTTTTCATAGTGTAATATACATAGTGAAATAGAAGCATTTTCAAAATACAGAGATCATGATGATTTGGTTTGGGGAAGGCACAGAAGAGGTGATGGCTTGAGTTTTGAGAAGAGAGGGGGATTTGGAGATTTGACATAAATGTACAGGAGGCAAGTTTTCCTGAAGACCGTATTTTATTCATTCATCAAGCTGTATTCCTTCAGTGAGGTCAGATACTGTACTCTACTAGATTGAGGAAAAACCTGGATAGATAGAGAGTGGGAATTTCTATTTTTCACTAGTTGGTTGGGAAAGGCCACTCAGGTTTGGTGACATAAGAGCAGAGATCTGAAGTGAGGTAGGGAGTCCTGCAAATGTTAGAAGAGGGAGCAGTACATGCAGAGGCTCCTGTTTGCATATTTGGCCTATTTAAGGAACAGCAAGAAGGTTTACTTGGCTGAAGGTAAGTGTGTGTGTCGTAGTGTCAAGAGTGGCATCGTAGGGGCAGGGCAGATTGTGTAGGGGCCTGGTAAGTTAAGAACTTCAGATTTTACTCTTGGGTGCTGTAGAAGTCTGTATATAGACTTGTGTCTTTTAGGATCTTGCCTGTGAATATTAAGGAATGTTAGTTTTTCTTTAATATAAAAACAGAAGGTTAAATAATGGTTATCAACATGGAGTTTCTAAATGAGGCTTAATTAAGGTTGGCACATGCTACCTCAGATAATTTCTAGAGCAGATAATGTGAAAAAGTAAAACTTGGGAAAGATCACTCCTTTATATCTGACAAAACTAGAAGTGTAAAAATTATGAAGGTTTTGTACACAGTTTTCTTTATTCCCCTCTTTTAGCTTTCATCAGTGCTTTAATATGCCTACTCACTGCATAAAAGGTTGTGGTTATGGTAATTTTCTTAACACAAATTGAGAGGTCAGAAAGGAATTAGAAACTGTCCATTTGAAAATGCCTCTTCTGGCATAAACATGTGCTATATTCTTTATTTTTCTCCCTCCAATAGGGAACTGCTCGCAGAAAGAAGAAGGTGGTTCATAGAACAGCCACAGCAGATGACAAAAAACTTCAGTTCTCTTTAAAGAAGTTAGGGGTAAACAATATCTCTGGTATTGAAGAGGTAAGTGTCAAATTTTATTTCTTCACAAAATTAAGATTTGGCTAAAAACTGTTGTTCGTGCATTTATGATTTTTGACTCTACTTCCAGCAGAGAATTTCATCTCTAAAATATTTGTTTGTACTCGATTAATATCAGGGAGATTACTAAGTGTAAAGCGATTAGGTCGTACTTTTCATTTCAGGCAGAATTTTGCTTCTGCAGTACAGTGAAATACAGGTTACTTAGACTTCTGCTTCTGCTTAATAAAATGTTCAGTTTTAAAGAGATTTTGATGGGTGTTGCTAATTTAAATTAAATGGCACCCCACTCCAGTACTCTTGCCTGGTAAATCCCATGGACTGAGGAGCCTGGTAGGCTACAGTCCACGGGGTCGCAAAGAGTCGGACATGACTGAGCGACTTCACTTTTTTTTTCTTTTTAGGTGAATATGTTCACAAATCAAGGAACAGTGATCCACTTTAACAACCCTAAAGTTCAGGCATCTCTGGCAGCAAACACTTTCACCATTACAGGCCACGCTGAGACAAAGCAACTGACAGAAATGCTCCCCAGCATCTTAAACCAGCTTGGTGCCGACAGTCTGACCAGTTTAAGGAGACTGGCTGAAGCTCTGCCCAAACAATGTGAGTTTGCTAGTAGCAGTTTTGCCCAGGGTTACTGACTTACCAGTAGAGTTCTAAAATTGATGATGCAAATGGATATGAATATCTTTAAATTTGGAAATGTAAACTTTCCTCTAAAGAATATCAATTTTTATATTGATTTTAAGCCAGTGTTCTTAGTGTGTTCAGTAATTTATCTAGTATGCTACGATCATTATACTTGATTAAGTGAAATGTTTTTTCTACTAGCTTTCTCTTTTGGATCAGAGACTAAAATTACCTTTTTTAGCTGGAAATGAGGGCTTTTAAAAAATGAATGGCAGTTTAGATTGAAATATATTAAAATATATTCTTTAGTTTTACAAATTCAACTGGTATATTGCCAACAGTCTTTTAAGAATTGGCTTGCCACTATTCTGGATTATGGTGTAATGAGGATTCTGTTTAGAGCAGAACGTTGTGTGGTTGAATAGGTGTACGTAAGGGGGATAGCTACTTTATGCTGAAGGCCTCTGATTAAAATTTTGAGCAGTGGAAATAATGAATCAAGATAGATTTATTATATGACCTGCTATTTAGTCATCCATGTTTTTCTTGACATTTGCTCACTCTGCTTTAATCAGTTTGTATGTGTGTGTGTGTGTTTGTTTTGTCTTGCTGAAAAGCCTGCTTTCATAGCTGAGGTAGGCTTTTGAAGGACACCATGGAAAATTGTACCCGGCTAGTACTGTGAGGTCTCACCTCTCAAGTGTAGTTCACTCTCTTGTGTAGTAAAAGGAAAGTGGAGGCTTATCAGTCAAAGGCACTTTTTTTGGTTTTTTTATTTTCACTTCAGTAAAGGTTTTTTGGTATGTGGATTTACCTTTACCCTGTTGTAGGTCAGTGGGGTTGGAAGGATGGATTTGGAATTTGGCGTGTTGACTGGTACTAGTATTCTTGCTTGTTTGTGGACATTAGACTATCATGTTATTGCTAGTATTATAGATGAAGTCCCACGTCACCATAAACCTAAGTCATAACAGCATTTGAGCTTTCGTGTGTTGTTCTCTTGGTTAATGTTTATTGAACACTTACGTTTTCTTTCACAGCCGTGGATGGGAAAGCACCACTTGCCACTGGAGAGGAGGATGATGATGAAGTTCCAGGTAGGAACCTTCACTTGTGGTTAAACTAGAGAATCTTAGCAAGGGAGAATGAAGAATCTTTGCACCATAGGAAAGATTACCTGGGGAGGTGGGTCATAGGGTAAAGTGGGGCAAAGGGAAAATGAGAAAAATAACACAGTGTTGTTCAGTTGGAAGTTAGGTTTCTAGGCTTGGTTTTTCTGTTTGGAATCCCAGGAAGGTATCTAACCTTAAATATTGAGTTAATAGGTATGTATATTGTAACCTCAGTATAATAGCTACTTGTAGATCACAAATCACCTGTTTCCCACTGTGTATGAGATCCATAGATGTATGAAAAGGCATGAAGAAGTTGTAGAAATATCTTGGTATATAATCACTCTAAAATCAGCAGAAAAACTTGTTTGGCAACAGTGAGGCATTTTTCTGTCCTGGCTGTTACTGGATAATTTATTTTGTTGTGAAACAAATATTGGGCAGTAGACTCCCTAGACTCAGAAATACTACTTTGCATAGACAGGTGTCCTGAGGTATCCAGGAAAACTTCAAATTGAATAGTGGTATTCTTTGATTCTGCCCTAACATGACTAATATATTACACTGCTAAACTGTAATTCTTAAAGTGGGGTGGGAATGGGGAGGACATGTATATTCTTTAAGCGTAGTAGTTGTGTTATTGAAAATTAATATCTCCCTCTTTTATGTTAATTATATGTCAAATTATACACTTGAAAATATACTGAATGATTAGTGGTCTCATTGGAAATAAAAAATGTCTTAATATATATCCTAATTTAACTGTAGGATATATTTTGAGAGCATTTTCCTATCTCCTTTTTAACAACGGATGACTATTTTTTAGACTTGGCTTTTTTTCTGAGTTTCTCTTTTTTCTTTTTATTAGTTGGAGGCTAATTACTTCACAACATTTTAGTGGGTTTTGTCATACATTGATAAGAATCAGCCATGGATTTACACGTATTCCCCATCCCGATCCCCCCTTCCACCTCCCTCTCCACCCGATTCCTCTGGGTCTTCCCAGTGCACCAGGCCCGAGCACTTGTCTCATGCATCCCACCTGGGCTGGTGATCTGTTTCACCATAGATAGTATACATGCTGTTCTTTTGAAACATCCCACCCTCACCTTCTCCCACAGAGTTCAAAAGTCTGTTCTGTATTTCTGTGTCTCTTTTTCTGTTTTGCATATAGGGTTATCGTTACCATCTTTCTAGATTCCATATATATGTGTTAGTATGTTGTAATGTTCTTTATCTTTCTGGCTTACTTCACTCTGTATAATGGGCTCCAGTTTCATCCATCTCATTAGGACTGGTTCAAATGAATTCTTTTTAACGGCTGAGTAATATTCCATGGTGTATATGTACCACAGCTTCCTTATCCATTCATCTGCTGATGGGCATCTAGGTTGCTTCCATGTCCTGGCTATTATAAACAGTGCTGCGATGAACATTGGGGTGCATGTGTCTCTTTCAGATCTGGTTTCCTCAGTGTGTATGCCCAGAAGTGGGATTGCTGGGTCATATGGCAGTTCTATTTCCAGTTTTTTAAGATCTCTTTTTTCTTTTTCCTTTTCCTAGATCTTGTGGAGAATTTTGATGAGGCTTCCAAGAATGAAGCAAACTGAATTGAGTTAACTTCTGAAGAAGATAAATCTTGAAGAAGTTACTGGGAGCTGCTATTTTATATTATGACTGCTTTTTAAAATTTTGTTTATGGATCTGATAAAATCTAGATCTCTAATATTTTTAAGCCTAAGCCCCTGGACACTGCAGCTCTTTTCAGTTTTTGCTTATATACAATTCATTCTTTGCAGCTAATGAAGCTGAAGAAGCCTAAGAATAAAGTTTGAGACAAAGATAAATAAAATTCTTTGCCTAGTATATGGTTTTATTTTTTATTTCATTGATACCAATTTGTACACAGAAGGCAAAATTGTTTATAGAAAGCTAATCATGGCATGTAATATGACTGATAATGATGAATGGAATCTGATTAAAGATTTAAAATGACAGTATGAGTAACAGTGGTGGTATAAAGTTCTTATGTTTGAAAACTTTTTCTCCAGTGGGTCTTGGGCTTCCGTGGTTTGTGATGGGAGTAATTATAAGAAAATATTCTCTGGTGGGTGAGTGGAGTTTTTCCTCCTAATATTGTCTGTATTGTAAAGATACTAAGTGCCTTATATATATTATAATAGTTTTCTTTCATTTAATCCTCAATCTTTGAAGTAGGGACTAGTAGCTCCATTTTGTAGATAAAACTGTGAAAGTGAAGTCGCTCACTCGTATCCGACTCTTTGCGACCCCGTAGACTGTAGCCCACCAGGTTCCTCCATCCATGGGATTCTCCAGGCAAGAATACTGGAGTGGGTTGCCATTTCCTTCTCCAGATACAACTGAGGTTTACTTAAAAAAAAAAAAAAAAAACGGTTAATTTCTTCGCTCCCTTCTAGGTAGTTATTCTCTAAGATGCCTGAAAAAATAAGTTGTGTTAGGAGTGTCACCTTGTCTTCCTAAAGTGATAACACTTTAAACGAATGCTTTTTTCCTTAAACTTTTTTTACTTTTAAAATTAACAGTAAAATTGACAGTTGTAAGAATTTTAACATGTAATGCGACTGCCACCACAGCATACTGAATACAGTTCCATTACCCCAGAGAATTCTTGCAATATAGGGCTACTTTTTAAAAATTGTATTAGCAATCATACCTTTGTTTCTGCTTGCAACAGTAATTCATTTTAAATTTCCATACCAATTTGAAAGTACCTTTTGAAGTTATTATACAGGTATATCTTAAAGTCACTATTAACTCACAAAAATGAGATGCTATGAAAAAAGTGCATATCTTACTGTATTTCTATTAAGATGTGCTGCTACAGTAACTAGGACTAAAGTCTCAGTGGTTTACAAAATTACAAAACGTAAGTACATGTCTCCAGACTTGTGGGTCAGATTAGGCTATGCTACATACTCCTGGTCCCAGGCTGATGAAGCAGCCTCCATCTGGCAGAGTGAGAAGACAATGGGTCATGTGCTGGCTCTTAAAGCTGTTGCACATATCACTTCTTGTATGTAACTGGCTAATGCAAGTGCAGCAGCTTGCCTGGAGGGCAGAGGATTGAGAAAACTTGTAGGGCCCAAGGATTTGCATTTCTCATGAGCTCCCTGGTGATGCTTTCTTCACTAGCACATTTAGAGATGTTTTCAGCTCACTCCAAGAGATTGCAGCGACAGGCTGACTTGAGCATGTGAAAATGCCATTATCTGAACATCCTTTCAGTTATTTGCCTTTGATCTATACAGGAGAGGGTCGAAATAAAGGATCTGGTGGTATGTTGGTGGCTCTGGACTAGTAAGGTTTTTCTTGTAACATTTTCAGTATCACTTAATGTTTGTGGTTTGCCTGTGGCTGGGCTCCACTTTACTCCCAAAACAGCCTTTAATCAGCGTTACCAGTCTCAGGACAGGGAAAAGAGATTGCAAACAACCAGCTGGCTCTTCAAACTTAGGTTGGAAAGTGACATATGTCATTAACAAATTTTGGCAGCCAGACAAGGCACATACATAGTCAAGTCTGGTAGCTGTGAGGATTGAGGAAATCTAATCCTCCCCCACAAAAGGAGAGCAGAGGTTTTTTTTCTCAGCTAATACAGTCCACCATATCCTACAATTTTTCTTTAGTTGCCCACAATTCCTGTGGCTATTATTATCTTAAGCACTGTATAACTCATCATCTTGAGTCACTAAGTCATGTCCAACACTGCAAACCCATGGACTGCAGCATGCCAGGCTTCCCTGTCCATCTCCTGGCATTTGCTCAACCTCAGGTCTACTGAGTTGGTGATGTCATCCAACCTTTGTTGGCAAGTGATGTCTGCTTTTTAATATGCTGTCTAAGTTTGTCATAGCTTTTCTTCTAAGGACCAAGCATCTTCTAATTTCATGGCTGGAGTCACCATCCACAGTGATTCTGGAGCCCAAGAAAATAAAATCTGCCACTTTATCCCCATCTATTTGCTAGGAAGCGATGGGACTGGATGCCATGATCTTAGTTTTTTGAATGTTCAGTTTTAAGCCAGCTTTTCCACTTTCCCGTTTAACCCTCATTAAGAGGCTCTTTAGTTCCTCTTTGATTTCTGCCATTAGAGTATCATCTGCATATCTGAGGTTGTTGATATTCCTCCCAGCAATCTTGATTCTAGCTTGTGATTACCAACTGTCATAAAAGTCTCCCCTAAAGAGTCCCATTATTGATAAGGGAACCCTTAAAACATACCCCTTGAGTAGTAGTGTGTGTGTGTGTGCTTAGTCACTCAGTCGTGTCTGAATCTTTGCCACCCATGGACTATAGCCCTCCAGGGGATCTTCCCAACCCAGAGATTGAACCCAGATTTTCGGCGTTGCAGGCAGATTCTTAACCATCTGAGCCACCAGGGAAGCTCATAAGTAGTAGGGTGAGACTCAAACCCAGGTCTGCTCTTTTGACCTTAGTACCTGCCGTAAAGAATTTCAGGCCCTAGTAGGCTGGAGGGCAGATCATTCTGATCTGGTTGATCTTTTGGCTGTTATCCCTATTTGCTGGCTGCCATCCACTGCTTTTGAATCAAACTTACTTTCAGTCGGATCTAAACCAGGGTTACACTAATAAGGAAATAGACATTGATTCTGAACTGAGGATTCTTAGGATTAATATTCTTTTTTGTTTGTTTGTTTCATTTTTTTATTTGGCTGCATCAGGTTTTAGTTGCAGCATGTGAGATCTTTTTCTTTTTTAGTTATGGCATACACACTCTTGGTTGTGGCATATGGGATCTAGTTCCCTGACCAGGGATGGAACCTGGGTCCCCTGCATTGGAAGTGTGGCGTCTTAGCCACTGGACCACCAGGGAAGTCCCTGGATTAAAAATCTTGTTGAAATAACTGAACTAGAGTACACTTGTGTCATTATAACCCTGTGTGTAAGGACAGAAAGCTACATTCTAAAAATTGGAAACTTAAAGTTTAAAAACAGGCCAAAGGTCGCTAAAGGTTGGGTCTGATTTCTACCAGTCATTTTGTTCTCTATTACATAACACTCGATTTGTGCTTTAGTAACTCCCTCCATACCACCACCCCCACACACACCTTTAAGATACATATGTCATATTGTGGGGAGAGAAGTCTTAACAGAATTAGTAACAGTTTTTAGTCTTTCCAAAATAATAGTTTAGAAAAGCTTCTATTCACATAAATTTTCATCACTCCAGTCAGCACAGTCTTGAATGCTGTCTTTGCAGTGAGTTCTGGGAATGCAGTCACAGTCTGCAAAGAAAACAGTATCACATCTTCAGCCCGAACACTTTGGGCACTGTAAAACTAGACAATTTTATTATTTATAAAAGCCTAACTGTTAGGTCAAAGTGAACTGGGAAAGATACTGTTGGGAAAGAATACAGCCATTTGGATTTTTAAAATATTAAGAAAAACTGTCCAAGAGGAATACTGCAGTTGTTTGTTAAAGATTCTACATGTTTGGGTGAGAGAATTTGTACTTTGAAAAGCCATGAGGAGTACTGCTTCTCTCCATCAGCCTGAAAATAAACATACTGACACACTACATAAACAAGGAAGATCTGCATGAGTTTATACTTTTAATTCATAAGGAAGAGAGTCAATATTTGGTAATTTGGCAGCTAGCAACAAAGATCTGTTTATACTTTTAGTCTTCTGTTGTCAACACCTTGTTAGATAACATACAACTCCTAGGAAGCACTTCTATTTCTACCCATGAGGACTATACAAAAGGCAAGGTATGATCTGTTCAGTGTATTTTATTTCCGATATGTCTTTTACATTGCTGATTGGGGCCAGCAATGTATCTTATATCTACCACCATGGTTTTAGAGTAATCCACCTTACCAGATTGATTTACCAAAGTGATCAGGGTACTACACAGTGTTAAATCATCATAGGAAAACCCTGTGGAAGGCGTCTCGAGGGGAGAGTGGTGGACGACTGGCAAGGAAATGCCAAAGGTTAAATAAACAAACAAAAATCTTTGAAAGTCAAAGCATTCAGATTTTTCCTTGATTTTACCACATTTCCGAAGAAATGCAAGAATTGTTCATCAAGATTTTTTCCTTTGTTAGTTTTTGCAAATCTGGCTTTATTTGCTTCTTAGCTAGAGAACTCACCTAGTTTAAATATACAAACTACTGGAAATGATAGAATTGCTTAATTGTGAATGTGAACATCCTTAGGAAGATTTCTAAGCATGAGTCAATTTATATGACTGAAATGTAAGGTTAGCGACTCGTTAAAAGATTAATTACATGTTTTCATCTTTACCTGATTCGTCTGAACAATCCCCACAGTCGTTTCTCGTGTCACACACCTGGTCCACGTATGTCCAAGTCTACTCATTGGGGAACATGAATATTAAGTTTTGTGGGAGACCGCTGGGCTTTTGGCCTATGTAGACAATGATGTTATTTCTAATAGAAGCATTCATTCATTGATAATGTTTTAAGTGTAATTCTGTACTTTAGATATGAGTTGCTGGTGACTGCTTTTTAACTTGCCTTGTCTATGCACTGCAGTCCAGCCAGCCATTACGGAGCAGGGAGGGGGGCAAGCAAGTAGTGAGGTCCCCACATAAGAAGCCCAGCCCTGTGAAGCTGTTTGACACTGTCGATGTGACAAGTCTGGAGGATTTATGAGACAAGTACTGGATGTTAAGGTATGCATCTGTGACCATGAACATTCAGCTGTCTATATTTTGCTTCTTGAAAGTTCTACAGTTGGACTAGGTTACTCATTAAGAGGCAGGTAACACCACTGTGTGCATATCCCTTAATCCATGAGATTCTTGGCACTGTGATTGTGGCTAGTCTCACTTGGATTGCTAACAATATTTGTCACCCCACCCAACCTCATTTAACACTGAATAAAATGTTCACCACTGTATCCTCGTGTCCCTAAATGCGGCAGAAACCCCTGGAAGATAGAAACCACATCTGCGGAAGCTTTAGCGCTGGCCAGACCTGGCTTGTCGGTTTACCAAGCTGTATAATCTTGGGCCAGTCACCTAACTTCCCCCAGGTCTCTGTTCCTCATGGTTATAACAGCATCCACCTCACAAGATGGTTGACAGGAAAGAACAATTGTGTTGGGTGTCCAGAGCCATGGTTGGCACGCAGCACGTGGACTCACTCTTGATTAGCCGCATCAGGAGACTCCCTCATTCTGGAAGTACATGAGGGATAACTCTGGCTGGTTGTGACAGCTTCATCACCTAGCAGGGAGACCTACTCGCAGGTTTTACAGGTATCCTGAAGGTGATCCCAGGACTGATCGCATTAGCCAGAGCTCCAAGCACGAGGCATGCCAGGCAGGAAGTCCAGAGACACCGCTTGATGGGAGGCCAGCATCGCTCTGTCACAGCAAGGCGCACAAACACAAGGGAAACAGGTCTTCATCTCGGGGCAGAGTCTCGGCTGGGGGCACAGCATGAATCAGCCAGCTGCGGTCTGTGTCCACCGCAGTGTGAAAGGCGGGAGACAGCAGTTAGGGCCTTCCGTGTGTGCTCAGAGTTGTAGCCATGCTTTTCCTGTCTACAGCATCTAATTCAATCTCTGAGTAACAGGCTTTTGATGAATGGGTGTTGCTCCCTGGATTGTAAAAATGAAGCTTTAAGGTGAAGCAACGGGGCCAATGAGGTGGAGTGACTTCTGAGGCTTATGCTGAGGTCAGGGGAACTATCTCATTTGACACTCAGGTCTTCCGGTTCCCCTCCCAGGACTGTGCCAGTGTTTTTTCCCAAAACTGGCCTTCAGGCTACCTACCTGAGAATCACAGAAGGCAACGCAGATTCCTGGGCTCCCCACCTGAGACCTATACGATCTCCAGAGGGTGGGACAGGGGGTCTGTATATTTTTTGAGCACCTCAGGTCACTCTTAAACACACCAAAGTTTGGTACAACTCTGCCAAAGATGAAAGGTAAACCTTGATCTTGGTTTCAAGCATTCCAAAGGGCATTGCTTGCTGGCTTCTGGCCCGAGCAGTCCTGGGAGAGCAGGAGAGGCAAGCTGCCTGGCTGGTTTTACGGGTACACCATGAAGAGTAAAACAGTGCTCAGACGGCTCTTGGTCTTCTCTCCGAGCTCAGCAGTGCTGCCCTGTGCAAAAAGTGAGACACACCCTTGATATTTCTGAGGCGACGCATTGGCCAGAATTCCTAGCATCTCTGCACCTTCTTCGGGGGCCTGGGTCTGCGGTCACCCTGCCTTGTGGGTCAACAGTGTATTGGGAGAGACAGAATGACATCTTTTCATGGAAACCACTCCCAGACTCCAAGGCTTTTTCCGTCCCTCTGACAAGTGTAAACATTATTTTGTTTCTAACACCTAGTAGTGCTTCAGAGTCAACTGTCCTGTCGTGTGGCTGTGAAAAGTCACATTATTGGTAGAGAAACTTAGGCTTGAAGAATCTAAGGGTCACAGCCCAGGAGTCGTGGAAGCAGGGCCTCAGATGCCATGAGACACACCGCGGTTTCTTGCCGCCCCAGAGGGCTCCACTGAAGATCCTTCCTCTACTAGATCACAAACACCGGAGAGTTCTTGTTCCCGAAACCACAGCCTCCCACTCCTGGGGTCCGTGTTCCTTCGTCCTTCCCACAGCAGCTACAGCCTTTAAAATGTTCTCAGTCCTTGAAAATCCCACTCTGGGACTCTATCCTCTACCTATAATTAGGTATATAGAAGACAGTTCTATGTAAAAAGATTTTTTTACCTAGTGTGATTTGAAATAGGCGATGCCAAATGCTAAACAATGCTGAAATACTTCAGTCATTTTTAATATTGAACATCTGTTTACTAAAACTGATCAGATAAGCTACTCACTTTTATATGTAGTTGGTTCTCAACTGTGCAAAATAATCAGAGAGGAACACAAAACATAAAAACAAAGTCCAGGGAATTCCCTGTGGTCCAGTGGCTAAGACTCTATGCTCCTGATACAGGGGGGCTGGGTTCGATCCCTGGTTAGGGAACTAGATCCCACATGCCACAACTAAGACTCTATGCAGCCAAATAAATAAAAATAAAAAAACAAACAAACACACAAAAAAAGCAAAGTCCAGGGTGCTAGCAGTGGCCCTCTCCAGATGGTGATTCATTTGTTCATCATTCACTCTTTCAGCAAATATTTACAGAACGTCTGTGTCAGGCAGTGTGTTAGGCTACTCAGGTAAATGATGAACAAGACTGATGCCGTTTGCTCTCAGTGAGCTGGCAGTCTAAACTACGTGACTTTTAGCAGAGGGCTTTGTGTCAGAATCACCAGGGGGTGCTTTTTAAAAATTCATATATCACAAACTTCACTCCTGAAGATGGTGGATTACTGTCTGGGATGGGGTTAGAGCATAATACACTTTACTGAAGCTCCCTTTGTTACTCTGGCTTCCCTTGTGGCTCAGCTGGTAAAGAATCCACCGGCAATGCGGGAGACCTGGGTTTGATCCCTGGGTTGGGAAGATCCCCTGGAGAAGGGAAAGGCTACCCACTCCAGTATTCTGGCCTGGAGAATTCCATGGACTGTACAGTCCATGAGGTCGCAAAGAGTCGGACAGACTGAGAGACTTTCACTTTGACTTTGTTACTCTGAAACCCAGAAAAGGGGGATACTCTTCTAGAAAAGAGCTCTCTAATCTTTTATCATTGTATAATATATCCCTTCAGGAACAAAACAAATAAATCAAATGAAACTAGCATTCCTGTTAAATATATAAACATTTATGTATATACACAACAAGGTCCTACTGTATAGCACCGGGGACTATATTCAATATCCTGTGATAAACTGTAATGGAAAAGAATATATTAAAAAAGAATATGTGTATATATATATATATATATAAAATATATATACATAACTGAATCACTTTACAGCAGACATTAACACAACATTGTAAATCAACTATACTTCAATTAAAAAAAATTCTCAAACAAATTTATGTGTAAATTCTATGCCCGTACTGGTCTGCTAGTATATTATGTATGTTGTAAAATATTGTCCAAGACTGAAATTTTAGAAGACTAAAATTAAATATACTATATAAAAATAAAAGTCCTAATATTTTCTTCCCTGAACCTACTGGAGCCTCTTGTAAGTCCCATGTGGTTCATTTAGAAATTACTTTTCTATTCAAAAGAATAATGAGGCTGTGAATGGCAAACAAAAAATCCACTTTTAAGAAGTCCTTGTTCATTTAGTACCGCAGCCTCAAGGCTAATGCAAATGCTAGTCATTAAAATAGAATTAGGTATTCAAATAGACCTCAAACATTAAAATAGAATTAGAACAAAGCATGTCTCTATTACCTCAGTGGCTAACATGTAATTGGAAATGATTTCATTGCAGGTCAGCAGACATGAGGAAACTTTATGGGGTCTCTGGGCCCTAAAGTCATCTTAACTAAGCCCTAACAACCAAGAAAGTGGGAGAAGGAAGTGTGCAGACTGAAAAATGAACAGAGGAGCTTGCTCAAGGCTTGGGGGTCTGAAGCCTGCAGTGAATGGAGGCCAGGCTGTGGATCTGAGTAATGGCTGGGGCTGACTGAGGCGCCCAGAGGACAGTAAGGCCTGGGCCTGCACAGTACTTCCGATGGCTGTGAACCCATCTGATGCAATGCCAACCTCCGTACTGGAGAGGGCAGCAGAGAGCAAGGACTGGGCCCTCTTCGATGCTTCAGAAAGCTTAATCAACTGCATCACCCTTACTTCCTCAGGAGAGGCCTGGACAGGAAGGACTGGAATGGCCAAGAGATACATCTGGCCCCGGCTCCTCAAGGATAACTGGCCAGGACATTTCAAAGTGTTCGGAAGTCAACCTCTAGCCACTTGGCCCTGCCATGGTGATTGTTTTCCATTTGTAAGCAGGAAGTGGATAGTTTAAGCACCTTCACCTAAGCTGTCTCCTTCACCATCAGAGTGATCCTGTGAGGTAAGGGGGTTGTAGGACTGTTTCATAGATGAGGAAACAGAAGCCTAAAGATGTGAACACTTGCCCAACCTTCCAGAGCCAGTAAGTGACAGAGTCAGACTTGCACTTCAGCCTCCTAAAATCAAACAGAGTTTAACTTTTCCTGCTAAATTCTCCTTTCTCAGGGTTGGTCAATTTCTCAAAGACCTGTAGATTCTCTATGAGGAATTTAAATTTTTGTTTTAATAGTGATGATAATCTGTCACAGCTGTTATAAACAGATTCTGACTCCTCCAGATGACTACACTTGAGTAGTGATATGTACCATCAGAATGCTTGTGTTTCTGTTTTGATGTGTTTCTCTTTGAGTTTATATCAAGTGAAATCCAATTGACTTCTTGGTATACTCTGTCACTGAGATTTCTTGCCACAGGCTGAACATGGAAATGTGGGAGAACTGAATCATCTCAGGACACACAAAATACAGGCGTGTCAGACTAAAAAGGAATTTGCCTCATAATGTTCATGTTTACATTTCTAGTAGATGTGCACTGTGGTCTCCATCTTTGAAAATATCAATTTTCAACGATTCAATTAACAACAATTTTAGTAGTCAGTGTGCCTTGAAGAATGGCTCTGTTCTGGAGTACAGCAATAATTGGATTAGTTGTCCATTAAATGCAGATGAATATCTTCAAATCAAAGGGAAAACTTTTCAGAGTTATCAAGTGACATCTGCGTTGCTCACTTACAGAATGTTGGTTAAATGGTAGTTCTCCTGCTCCTGAATTACAAACAAAGGCTGGCGTGTATTAAAACCGCTGTTTTATGTGCAAACAGATGTTCTTGGAAGTTATATTTTCAAACTTACATTATAGGAAAAGACTAAATATATGACCGCATGTGCATGCTCATTCCCTTCAGCCGTGTCTGACTCTGCGACCCTATGGACAGGAGCCTGCCAGGCTTCTCTGTTCATGGGATTTTCCAGGCAAGAATACCGGAGTAGGTTGCCATTTCCTTCTCCAGGGATCTTCCCAACCCAGGGATTGAACCCATGTCTCTTACATCTCCTGCATTAGTAGGCAGGTTCTTTTACCACTAGTGCCACCGGGGAAGCCCAAATATATGGCCAGATCTGAGCTAACATTTTTCTATTACTAGCTGCAAATTGGCAATTTAGTTTATGTAAGACAATGTTATCTGCTTACCTATCACATTAAATTAATATGAATTTGAATTTCATTAGCTTTATGATATTTGATTTCAATTTTGCTCCGCAATGTGTATATTAACCTATAAACATGGAGTTTATACATTTTTAGGGTTGTACATGTAGAAAAAACATTATATTAAAAATTAAAATAATAGCTTGGGTCTGCAATAATTTCCCAAGAATGTGAAGGGTTCCATTCATCACCTGCTTTGAGGAATTTACACCTGAGAAAGCTCTCTTATTCCCTTCCCACTCCAAGATGGCTCACCTCTGAGCAGTGCCCACAGATTCCGTTTCTTCCTCTTTCTTCTTCCCTGACGTCAGCCCCAAGTCTTACTGTAATTCTATACGGAGCTCCTGGATCTAACAGGAGGACTCTCCTTCTTGGGAAAAATTTTGAATTCTTAATCTAGTTCAACTACCTCATTTTATACATGAAAAAACTGGGGCCTAGATGGATAAAATGGCTCTGGTTCAAGGTCGCTAGAGACTGTAGCTGGCTCTCCTGACCCTCGCTCGGCACAGGGGACAGATCCACAGACAGAGGGCAGGGTGCAGCAGTCATTGTCTGCACTGCCTGCTCGCTTCCTGTTTTAACTGAGAGGTAAACTCGACCGCAGGCAGGCCGCCGGGCAGTAGGAGAGGGGTTATCATGAGTGCAGTGGACTACTCCCCCACTGGCCAATGGGCTGCACACACTCCCAGCCTGAGACGCCTGCTTCTCTGAGCCAAAACTATAGGGCACAATGACTGCGCTAGGAATCAGCAGCCTGGCCCTGGACTTGGATTTGCCAAGGGAGCCATTGCCCCTGTGCAGGCCTCAGCTTCCACTTCTGTAAAAATATTCAGGGTTTTGATAGAATTTCAGGGTCTCCCAATATTCCCTGAAGAGAAGAATCCCTTGGAGTGTTTCTTAAAAACCTACATTCCTGGGCCCCAACCCAGGTTTGGAATATCCAGGGGGCGATGCCTATTAACTTGCATTTAACAAGGGCCTCAACTCATTGCTATCATCAGGAAAACACAGGGCTTGCTGAGCACTGGGGCCTCGGCTGGTCGTCAAAAAGCCCCAGATACACTGCGAGCGTGGCTCTGAGAGGAAGGGCCCGGAGTCAGCATCAGCAGTTCGCTCCTAATAGTCCTTCAGTGAGTCACTCTGCAAGCCTCCAAGGGACTGGGGAAACAGGATGCATGGCTTTCAAGCAGAGGAACTAGCCAAGAGAGGACAAGGGCAGGCCTTCAAGGAGAGACAGAGGCGGTTGTGGAGGGCAGCAGTGTGGTTGTCTGGGGTTCAACATGTTGGAGAGGTCTGGGCCTGGAGTGGAGCCATCTCACTTCTTTCATGGATCTGAGCGCAGCCAGCTCTGTGGTTCTGTTTCAGAAGATGAATGTCCAGTATGGCCCATGGATGAGAGGTGGTCCTGCTTCAGAGGAACCGACTGAGTTTCCCCCAGGGAGTCATCCTGACCCTACAGGAGGCTGAGTGCCATTTTCTGTCTTAATGGGCAGTGACACCATCTAGTCAGAAACAGACATGCAGAGGTGAAGGGTGTAAAAGAAGTTATTCTGACACTTGTTAGAACTGTGCATGCGTGTGCTCAGTCATGTCTGACTCTGTGGCCCCATGGACTGCAGCCCACCAGGCTACTCTGTCCATGGGATTCTCTGGGCAAGAATACTGGAGTGGGTTGCCATTTGCTATTCTAGGGGATCTCCCAATCCAGGGCCTGAAGTCATGTCTCTTGTGTCTCCTGCACTGGCAGGTGGACTTTTTAACTACTGAGCCAATTAGAACAACAGGGAATGCTTATTTTGAGAATATTTCAAGAGCAGAGAGTTTTAAACTCCAGATACAGCAATGGAAACTGGGGGTTTATGGCCAACAAGCAGAATGAGGGGGTCAGTGGATGAAAAGTTACTAGGAGGAATTTAATCAAGGGTAGAGGGACTCTTGATAAACTGGATTCTTGCTAAAGAATTGCCAAGTTGATTACCTATCAAGAGTGGGAGATTCTCACTAAACTGGCTTAGGAAGAACTGTGCCAAGACTGGGCCCAGCAGGCAAAGGTCAAGTCAAGAAGAGGGTTGAGAGTAAATCAGCGGGTAAAATACTGACCAGCTTAAACTGACTTTGCTCCTGAAATAGGTTGATTGATTCATCAAACCTTGAATTATTTTAGACAGCACTACATACATGCTAGATGAGAACCCAGGTCTCCAGGATGAACCCAGAACCAAGAATCTTCAGACTACGGAACTCAAAGAATAGAAATGCTTCTACCAGAGCCCTTTACAAAATGAGAAGTCCTCCAATAGAGAAAATCTGACTTCCAGAAGCACCGGTAGCATATAAGGACTGATATCAGACTAACCAATCAGCTTCCAAAGTTTGAAATTCCCCTAATCCTTACATTTTGCCTGAACCCTGGCTCAGAGACACAGATTTGAGCTGGGTTTCTTGCCTCCTTGTCAGCTGATCTTGAAATAAAACCTTTTCTCAAAAGCCATAGAGAAGGCAATGGCACCCCACTCCAGTACTCTTGCCTGGAAAATCCCATGGACGGAGGAGCCTGGTGGGCTGCAGTCCATGGGGTCGCTGGGAGTCGGACACGACTGAGTGACTTCTCTTTCACTCTTCACTTTCATGCATTGGAGAAGGAAATGGCAACCCACTCCAGTGTTCTTGCCTGGAGAATCCCAGGGACAGGGGAGCCTGGTGGGCTGCCGTCTCTGGGGTCGGACACGACTGAAGTGACTTAGCAGCAGCAGCAGCTCAAAAGCCAGTACCATGGCTTCTACATGCATCAGGCAGTGAGCTTGTGCTGTTACAGGAGGAGCTGATTAAGGTTTGTCAGGAAAGAAGTCTGCTAGAGGCTGAGAGTGGCCAGGCTGAGGTAAGTTAACAAAACCCAGTGGGAATCTGAATTTCTGTCGGGCTGAAGCAGCTGGCTGAGAGGAAGACTCATCCTCAGGTGAATACGAAGGACTGAACTGGGGTCTTGTACTGCTTGGCAGAAGTAGCGGTGATAATAATAAAATAGTACTAGCTATAGCTCCGATTTATTGTTTACTATGTGCCAGTAATGTTACACACATTTTTGGAAATCTTTAGAAAAACCCTCAAAGATAATGTGATTATTCTAAATTTACAGGTGATGGAACAGGCTCAGAAAAAATGTTGTTCAAATCAGGAGCTGAATCCAGGTCAGAATAATTCTAAAACTCCAATTATTTCCACTATGTTATGAATCTTATATATGTACTCATTTGAAGAGAGAATGGATTTGTAAAGTGAATGAATAAGTGAACCCATGAATTCTATTCAAGTCTAAAATAGGTTTCCTGATAAAAGGACTCATCTCTCTCAAATCTCGAGAATTGTATGAGCCTCTTATCCACACTAACTGCCCCTCTTCCTCTGTTACTGTTTCACTGCCTCACCTTCCATAATGTTAAAAAACAAGTGATTAAGATGCACAACAGGGAGGGTTAACTGGCTGCAAGCCTGGATTCTTGCTCGGCAGCCTCGCTCACGGAAACCCTGGGGATGGAGACCGGCCCATGGCCACCATGCGGACCTGGCCGTGTTGATATCCCGGGGTCACTGACTTGCCTTTGCCCAGTTTCCACTAAAGGCCACTGATTGAGGTGGTGAATGGACAGGAAGACTTGTGACTTAGGTGTGGAGAAGCGTCGTTCCACAGCCTGCCATCCGTGGTGATGTAGTCTGTTCCCAGAAATGCACTGTTGATGTGAATACTCAAATGGCTGGAAATATTAACAGCTAATCCAAACCATCAGAATGGTTGGCTCCAAGTCTAACAAAGAAGGATAAACAAAATCTTTCTAAACTAGGGAATAGCTTTGGATTATTTTTCTTTGCTTTTCCAACTCATCAGAGATAAGCTTTCATCACCAGAATGTTTTATTAATATTTTTCTACTTGGCTTTATTATTTTGTTATTTTGTTAATCAAGCTAATCACAAGCATAGCATCTTTATATCTGTATTACTGATTGGTTTCTTTCAAACCATGTTGACATTTCAGCTGTTTTTGAACCAACTTTTTTCTTTCTTTCTTTTGATGAAATGGGTCATGTCTTATTGGCTTCTTTGAAGGTTGGCTGCCTTTTTAGGAACATTTTAATCATACTGATTAGTGTGCTTATGAAATGTATAGTGAGGACAGATTCATAGGAGGCTGGAGTGGAGAAGAAGGAAATAATTATCTGCCTAGTGTAAAATGTGTACTTGAAATGTTCTGTGTAAGCTGCCAACTATAAAAGGTCACGAAATAATGGTGTGAGCTATTTAGGAGAACACAGTTGTTTTGCGTCTGGTCTCAGCCTATGGATAGTGATGTTCTCAGTGAAAAATGTCTGGGGGTGCTCACCCTGGCAGCTCCTACTTCTTGAGAGACCCCCCATAGTCATTTCCCCAACCAATGTTGTTGGTTGTGGAATGGACCTGCCCTCGGGTTCTTATTACAGTTGCAAATTGTACCTCAGCAACAACTGATTGCATTAGGGAACTTTGAAAAAATAAGTTTTATTATTCAAAAGTCCTGGAGGGTTGAGAGCATACCTGGGGTCACACAGCGGGGTTGGGTGTGGAGCAGTGAGACCCAGGGCTCTGCCTTTACTGGGGTGGAAGGCAGAGTGCCTAGGGTTTCACAGGTTAGGTTTATTGGTGAATTCTAAAGCTAGTGTGAGAATATAACCTAGTTCTTAGTATTATTTAGGGCTTCCCTGGTGGCACAGTGGTAAAGAATCCACCTGCCAATGAAGGAGATATCCCTGGGTTGGGAAGATCCTCTGGAGAATGAAATGGCAACCCACTCTAGTATTCTTGCCTGGAAAATCCCATGGACAGAGGAGCCTGGCGGGCTACAGTCCATGGGATTGAAGAACAGTCAGACACAATTTAGCGACTAAACAACAAGGGGTCTTATTTTAAATGAACACTTGTTGCAGCTGTATCTTGCTTCAAAGAAGCTGTTACCCATTTCATCAAATCTAACCCAAGGTGCTTTTGAGATTGATGGTTTCTCCATCCTGCTGGAATGCAGTCAACGGAAAATTTCTTGTAATTACATCATGACATCATGGATAAGGAAATGGCAACCCAATCCAGTACTCCTGCCTGGACAATCCCATGGACGGAGGAGCTTGGCAGGCTGCAGTCCATGGGGTCGCAGAGTCGGACACGACTGAGTGACTTCTCTTTCTTTCTTTACATCATGACTGCCACCTGGCGGACAGTTGTTGTATGACATATTGACTGCATCCCGTTTTCCCAGATGGATGCTAATTTTAGAGGTAAAAATGAGAAAAAAAAAGAGTGTACTTTAGAATTGTTGAAACAGGATATATTTGCATAAAACATATTAATGACATTATTTTTTACATAAAATTTTCATATTAGATCCTTAAATAATGTCTCTGGTTTTTAAAAATATGGCTTGATTTATTAAATCCCGGTAGATGCATGACGTCGATGAAATGTCACTATTGCACAAAGGAGGTGACAGCTGCCAGTACAGCCTCACAGAAGCTGTGCTTGTTGCCTGCTGCTGCTCAGTCACTTCAGTCGTGTCCGGCTCTCTGCAACCCCATGGACGGCAGCCCACCAGGCTCCCCTGTCCCTGGGATCCTCCAGGCAAGAACACTGGAGTGGGTGCCTTTCACCTGTCGAGAGAAAAGGCTCTTACATCAGTATATAATTTAGTCCTGATCACCTTCCTTTTTCTCTCTCTCTTTCCTTTCAGAAAATATAGATAGAGAGTTATTCACAGTCAACTCCTTCTCTTTCAAGTAAGAAAGTTAGTAGCAGACCTCATGAGATAGGTAGCGGGTGCTTTTTGTCCCTCGGTGTGCCAAGGGGCAGCCCTCGGTACGTTTGTACTGTGAACATGCACACACGCTGGCTCCTACGGGAGGTCTGGTTCCTTTACTGTTTACTAGTTGTGTGAGCCTTGCACTTCTCTGGGTGTCAGTCTCCTTGACTGATGGATACACTCACCCATCCTCCCAGCTCTGAGGGACTCCTACGTGAAGCCAGTGAGGCGATGTGCAGATGCATTTTGGTATCTATTAAAAGCTTTCTGCAAATGTTTAATGAAAATGACTGAAACAATTCTTGGAGAGTGTTTTGGCAAGTGTCTGAAGTGGTAGAAACAAAACTTCCCAATTTAAATTTTTTTAAAAGTAATTTTGGAACAGAATCCAAGGGTTGGATCTAAGTCTGTGTGTGGTTAAGAATTTGGCCAACTTTCAGGTTTAAAAATGATGACAAGCTGTTATCCTATGGGATGGCCATTGACCCCCTGGCAGTGATGGCATTCCATTGCCAGTGGGCAGGGACAGGTTGCTGGGAAGCCCACCCAAGAGCAGCCTCAACTTTCTCTTGGGTGTACGCTTACCTGGCAGGGGCATGGGGACTCCCTGGCATAAACCCCTTTCTTCAGGCAGCCAAACTTCAGAGCCCTCATAGTCTCCAAAATGAGCCCTTGAGGTTGTGGGAAGCTTGTGACTCAGGGACCCAGTGGGGAGCAGACTCAGGGCCCCTCGAAGCAGGTGAATGCTTCCGGGGCTTCCTCACTTGGGGATTCCTCTCTTCATCTCCTCTTGATGGCCCCAAATTGGAATAATCCTCCCCAGGTCCTGACTATTTGTCTGACAGAAGGATTGTAAGTGTGTGTGACCCTGGCACTGGGTGATAAAGAAAATCTGACCTCTGGGACCCGTGGGCTGCAAAAAATCTCCTTCGGTCATGATCATGGAAAGTTGTTTTTAGCGGCAATGAAAATCATGGCTGGTTTCTATTATTTGGTAACTAGGTTAGCCTGTTTACCAATTTTAGGGCAAAAACTTAATTGGAGACGATATGTGCTTATGCATATAGTTAACTTTATTAAAATGTCTCTATAATGAAACTATTATATAATGTGTGTATATATATGTGTGTGTGTCATGTTCATTCATCAGTATAAGCACATTGACATTTATGGGAAGTTTTGATTATTGGAAGTGACTGGCCATGGATGCACCTGAGCCATTCTGGTGCCGAATCTTAACCCCCTGGGAACCCCAAGGAACTAAGTATGACCCAGGCAGCTGATTTAACACCCACCAGCTTGGTTACTCAGGATTTACCTGCCGCTGCCCTCCAGGTAAAGTTGTCCAGGAGCCAGAGTTTGGAAAACCCCTGCTGATACTTTAGGTGCCTTGAAGCCATTGGCTAAAACACAGAGAAGGTATCATTGGGTGGCTCCGGGATGTGACCCAAATGTTCTTGTTTTGTAGAGTCATTTTATTTATTTTTCCAAAAATTAGAAATGTCACCTTTTTTTACGACTCAGATCTGAAGGCATTTCCTTTGCAGTGGAGAAAGGAGAGACTTCCGCCACCTGTAAGAGAAGGAACAGGCTTGACTGTTCTGATACACAGTGATTTACTTGGGGTTACAGAACATTCTGGAGTGAAGCGAGAGTTCTCTGAGGGACGGCTGAGCTGAGGCTCTGCCATCTTGCCTCATTTAAGCTGCTCTGTGAATGCTGGTGAAAGAGAGGGAGAGGGGAGGGAAGGAGGAAAGGAGGACACTGGCAGGGTCCAAGCTTTTAGCAAGCAGGTGTCAGGTTCAACAAGAATCATTTAGTCCTACTAAAGATAATCTAGAAGGATCTTTTTGCAGAAAGTATCCTGTTTCTCAATATGTAGGAGTTCTAAGCCAAGCACAAATTGTGTCCTCTCCAGGCAGTTAGACTTGTCTGGGCAGATGGATGCATTATAGGAGCCATGTTGTTTGGGGTGGAGGCTCTTCTGTGGGAAGGTTGGTGGAAGAGGTTCAGACAGCGAGGGATGGAGAGAGAGCAAGCTGAATGCGCCTGATCCTGGCTCCTGGGCTGGTCCTCTGAAATCTGAAATCGTACCTGAGCCTTAGAGAGAGGGAGGGGTGGGGGAGGGTGAGCAAATGCAACCAGGACTAAAGGAGCTGGGTTTGATTTTTTTAAATCGAAGTATAGTTGATTTACAATGTTGTTTTAGTTTCAGGCATACAGCAGAGAGATTCAGTTATACATCTATCTATATTCTTCTTCAGATTTTTTTATTGTAAGTTATTACAGGATGTTGAATATAGTTCCCCATGCTATATAGTGGGTCCTTGTTGTTTATTTTATATATAGAAGTGTATATCTGTTAATCCCAAACTTCTAATTTATCCCTACCCTGCTACCCTCTCTGGTAACCGTAAGTTTGTTTTCTGTGTCTGTGAGTCTATTTTAGTTTCGTATATAGATTAATTTGCATTACTTTTTAGATTCTGCGTTATAAGTGATATCATATGATATTTGTCACTTTTTGACTTACTTCACTTAATATGATAGTCTCTAGGCCCATCCATGTTGCCTCAAATGGCATTATTCCATTCTTTTTCATGACTGAGTAATATTATATCATGTATATATCAATCACGTCTTCTTGGTCCATTCATGTGTTGATGGACATTTAGGTTGCTTCCATGTCTTAGTCCCTGTAAATAGTGCTGTGTGAACATGGGGTGCATGTATCTTTTTGAGTTAGCGTTCTCATCTTATCTGGATAATATGCCCAGGGGTTGGATTGCGGGATCATATGGTAGCTCTATTTTTTACTTTTTTAAGGAACCTCCATACTGTTCTCCATAGGAGGCTGCACCAGTTTACATTCCCATCAACAGTATATGAGGGTTCTCTTTTCTCCATACCCTCTCCAGCATTGGTTATTTGTAAACTTTTTAATGATGGCTCTTCTGATTGTTATGAGGTTAGGGTTATCATGGTTTGGGTTTGCTTTTTTCTAATAATTGGACTTCTCTGGTAGCTCAGCTGGTAAAGAATATGCCTGCAATGCGGGATATCCTGGTTTGAATCCTGGGTCAGGAAGATCCACTGGAGTAGGGATAGGCTGCCCACTCCAGTATTCTTGGGCTTCCCTGGTGGCTCAGCTGGTAAAGAATCCTCCTGCATTGTGGGAGACCTGGGTTCGATCCCTGGGTTGGGAAGGTCCCCTGGAGAAGGGAAAGGCTACCCACTCCAGTATTCTGGCCTGAAGAATTTGTCCATGGGGCTGGCAAAGAGTCGATACAACTGAGTGACTTTCACTTTTCACTTTCTGCTAACTACTAGGTCACTTCAGTCATGTCCGACCCTTAGCGACCCCATGGACTGCAGCCTACCAGGCTCCCCCGTCCATGGGATTTTCCAGGCAAGAGTACTGGAGTGGGTGCCATTGCCTTCTCCAATGCATGAAAGTGAAAAATGAAAGTGAAGTCACTCAGTCATGTCCGACCCTTAGCGACCCCATGGACTGCAGCCTACCAGGCTCCCCCGTCCCTGGGATTCTCCAGGCAAGAGGACTGGAGTGGGGTGCCATTGCCTTCTCCGTTTCACTTTCTAATAATTAGCAGTTGTTTATTTCATGTGCCTATTGGCTGTCTGTATGTCTTCTTTGGAGAAATGTCTATTTAGGTCTTCTACCTATTTTCTAGATTGAGGTGTGTTTTTGTTTGTTTGTTTTTTAATTGAGCTATACAAACTGTTTGTATATTGTTGGTACATAAGGAGCTGTTTCTCTGAAAAGTTTTTAGCATTCAGATGGCAAAGTGGGACACAGAGTTTGGGAGAGGGATTTTCTCCTTGTTTCCTTACACCTGTTAAAAAGTTTAGCATCAAAAATCAACTGTGGTTGAACAGAAAAGGAATGGACTGAAAAGCCATCATTTCACAGAAATACCAGGAAGCTTGGAAGGCAGGCTGGCGGAAGGCTGGAATAAGGGAGACCAGGCATCTGCAGGCCCAGAGCGATGTCTTGCCAGTGAGGATGTGATTGTGACACTTTGTACAGCATCTGCCTCTCCCAGAAACTGGACATTGCTCTGCTCACTGCTGCCGCTGCTATGGACTCCACTGTTCTCAGTGCTTTGTTCAATAAACCAATAAAAAGTCTGGAGTGGGAGCGTCTGATTGGTTAAACCTTCATCACATAGTTGCATTTTAGCTGCAAGGTAGGCTGGGTAAAGGAGTAGCTGGCTTTCTGGCTTCTTTAAAGGGAAGTGATTGAGACATTGTTTTAGGAGCACACCTACTTCTGCTTTATTGATTACGCCAAGGCCTTTGACTGTGAGAGTGAGTGAGTGACTGTGTGGATCACAACAAACTGGAAAATTCTTCAAGAGATGGGAATACCAGGCCACTTTACCTGCTTCCTGAGAAATCTATATGCAGATCAAGAAGCAAGAGTTAGAACCAGACATGGAACAACAGACTGGTTCCAAATCGGGAAAGGAGTGTGTTGAGGCTGTATGTCGTCACCCTGCTCATTTAACTTATATGCAGAGTACATCATGAGAAATACCAGGCTGGATGGAGCACAAGCTGGAATCAAGACTGCAGGGAGAAATATCAATAACCTAAGATATGCAGGTGATACCACCCTTATGGCAGAAAGTGAAGAGGAACTGAAGAGCCTTTTAATGAAAGTGAAAGAGGAGAGTGAAAAAGCTGTCTTAAAACTCAACATTCAGAAAACTAAGATCATGGCATCCGGTCCCATCACCTCATGGAAAATAGATGGGGAAACAATGGAAACAGTGAGAGACTATATTTTTTTGAGCTCCAAAATTACTGCAGATGCTAACTGCAGCCATGAAATTAAAAGATGCTTGCTCCTTGGAAGAAAAGCTATGACCAACCTAGATAGCATATTAAAAACCAAAGACATTACTTTGCCGACAAAGGTCTGTCTAGTCAAAGCTGTGGTTTTTCCAGTAGTCATGTATGGATGTGAGAGTTGGACTATAAAGAAAGCTGAGTGCTGAAGAATTGGTGCTTTTGAACTGTGGTGTTGGAGAAGACTCTTGAGAGTCCCATGGACAGCAAGGAGATCCAACCAGTCAATCCTAAAGGAAATCAGTCTTGAATGTTCATTAGAAGGACTGATGCTGAAACTCCAATACTTTGACCACCTGATGTGAAGAACTGACTCCTTAGAAAAGACCCTGATGCTGGGAAAGGTTGAAGGCAGGAGGAGAAGGGGATGACAGAGGATGAGATGGTTGGATGGCATCACCAACTCAATGGACATGAGTTTGAGCAAGCTCCAGGAGTTGGTGATGGACAGGGAAGCCTGGCATGCTGCAGTCCGTGGGTTCACAAAGAGCTGGACACGGCTGAGTGACTGAACTGACTTTAGGAGCACCAGGGAATGGGTGAATTTACACAGGAAATAAAATATGCCTGGTCTGTAAAAGTTAGCATAAAACCAAAGATAATGACAAACTGATTGTCAGAATAAATTTGTTTTAAGATGAATCAGCCAGTTATCTTTATACTTACCTTTATGTAGAAAAGAAGAGGAAAGAAAGAAAAAGTTCTAAGACAATTTGTTTTTAACAAATATAATTTGTTTGAATGACATGGATACACACCATTACACAATTGTCCAAACCCATAGAGTGTATAACGCCAAAGGTGAACCCTAATGTAAACCACGGACTTTGAGGGGTTAAAATATACCTCATATTTTAATCATATTTTAATCATCATTTGTAACACGGGTTCCACGGGTATCCAGCACTGTGGCGGGGATATTGATAAGGGTGCATGTGAGGGAACAGTGATATATGGGAAATTTCTGTATCTTCACTTAATTTTGCTGTCAGCCTAAAATTGCCCTAAAAACTAAAGTTCTTAAAAATTAAAAAGTAGGGACTTCCCAGTGGCACAGTGGATAATAGTCTGCCTATCAGTGCAGGGGACACGATTTCAATTCCTGGTCCAGGACGATCCCCCATGCTGTGGAGCAGGTAAGCCCATGCCCACAACTACTAGCCCACGCTCTAGAGCCTGTGAGCCCCAGCTACTGAAGCCATGAGCCCTAGAGCCTGGGCCCTACAATGAGAGGCCTGGGCCCTGCAATGAAGAGCAGCCTCCGCCCTCTGCCCAAAGCCTGCACAAAGCAGAGAAGAGCCGGCACAACCAAAAATAATTTTTTTTTTAAAACATTAAGAAATATTCCTTGGTATATACATTTCCTTAGTATATAAAGAACTTTTTACACAAGAAAAAGGACAATAACCTAACGGAAAAGTGGGACAAGTGAACACTTAAATACCAATGGCTTAGCTTGTGAAAAGGTGTCCACTCTTGCTTGCAATTAAAGAATTGTAAATTAAAGTGGAAACAAGCTACCATTTTATAAACCCTGCAGGGATGATGAACAGTCTTCACCTACTCAAAGATCATGAAGGTATTCTCCTACATGTTCCTCCAAAGATTTGTTATAGGTCTAGATCTATAATCCATCTCTAGATAACTTTTTAGTAAGATGTGAGAGCTGAAATTTAATTTTTTCTGCACAGTGATATTTAACGACCCAGGGCTGTTTATTGAAAAAAAAAATATTTGCTCCACCGAGTCTCAGTGGTGTATTTGTGTAAATTAATTGACACGTGTGTACACGTCTGTTTCTAGAGTCTCTATTCTGTTCAGTGGGTTTATTTGCTTTGTCAACACTTGTCTTAATCACTGTTGCTTTATAGTAAGTCTTGAGATGGGTAATTTAATTCTTCTACATTGTTTTTCAAGTTTTGACCATCCATTTCCATATGCTGATATTAATCAAAGCGTATTTCTTCAAAATAGTCATAAGTAATTCTTGTTGGTTTCTTTAGTCCAGTCTCTCAACCAGAATGTTTAGAATTGTACATTTAAGATTGAATTTAAGTCTACCATTTTGCCATTTGTTTTCTATTTGTCCCACCTATTCTTAGAACTGGACATGGAACAACAGACTGGTTCCAAATAGGAAAAGGAGTATGTCAAGGCTGTATATTGTCACCGTGCTTATTTAATTTATATGCAGAGTACATCATGAGAAATGCTGGACTGGAAGAAGCACAAACTGGAATCAAGATTGCTGGGAGAAATATCAATAACCTCAGATATGCAGATGACACCACCCTTATGGCAAAAAGTGAAGAGGAACTAAAGAGCCTCTTGATGAAAGTGAAGGAGGAGAGTGAAAAAGTTGGCTTAAAG
Organism: Cervus elaphus; assembly: GCF_910594005.1. Lineage (NCBI taxonomy): Eukaryota > Metazoa > Chordata > Mammalia > Artiodactyla > Cervidae > Cervus > Cervus elaphus. The sequence goes on along the minus strand of NC_057839.1, from coordinate 11,491,268 downwards.
CTTAACATTCAGAAAACTAAGATCATGGCATCTGGTCCCATCACCTCATGGAAAATAGATGGGGAGACAGTGGAAACAGTGTCAGACTTTATTTTTTGGGGCTCCAAAATCACTGCAGATGGTGATTGCAGCCATGAAATTAAAAGACGCTTGCTCCTTGGAAGGAAAGTTATGACCAACCTAGATAGCATATTAAAAAGCAGAGACATTACTTTGCCAACAAATGTCTGTCTAGTCAAGGCTATGATTTTTCCAGTGGTCATGTATGGATGTGAGAGTTGAACTGTGAAGAAAGCTGAGTGCCAAAAAATTGATGCTTTTGAACTGCGGTGTTGGCGAAGACTCTTGAGAGTCCCTTGGACTGCAAGGAGATCCAACCAGTCCATCTTAAAGGAGATCAGTCCTGGGTGTTCTTTGGAAGGACTGATGCTGAAGCTGAAACTCCAATACTTTGGTCGCCTCATGCGAAGAGTTGACTCGTTGGAAAAGACCCTGATGCTGGGAGGGATTGGGGGCAGGAGGAGAAGGGGACGACAGAGGATGAGATGGCTGGATGGCATCAGCGACTCGATGGGCACGAGTTTGAGTAAACTCTGGGAGTTGGTGATGGACAGGGAGGCCTGGCGTGCTGCGATTCATGGGGTCGCAAAGAGTCGGACACGACTGAGTGACTGAACTGAACTGAACTGAACTGATTCTTTGTTCCCATATTTTTCATTTCCTGCCCTCTTTGAATCAATCAAGTGTATTTTTTAAATTATCATTCCACTTTATCTTCTCTGTTAGCTTTTTAGTTCTGTATTATTCTTTCGCTTATCTACTGGTCAGGCCTCGCCAAAGTGAATTTCATGTGTATTGTATTTGCTCCTCTCTCTCCTGTGTGGAATGCCAGTGCTTCTCCCCATTCAGCCCAGGTGCTCCACAAGATGCTGGCTCTCCGTTGCATGGGTCTGACTGGTGGGTACTAGGGTAATCTCAGTCTCTCTGACCAGTTCAGAAATAAGCCTGTGACCTGACTGCAGTGAATGAGGCTAGAGGAGAGGTTTCCTGGAAGCTTCTGGAGAAGTTCCTCCTCACTCTGCTGGAAGGGGTATGGGACACCGCTTTCTCCCCGTGGACTGGACAGAAACCAGGGGGCAAATAGTCCCTGTTATTGGAAGTCACACTATGAGACCTAGGGCAACCAGACAGGATAAAGCTGAACTGTAGCCAGCAGAGTGCAGTCTGAAGAAATCTGGATCTGACTTGACGCACTGCTGAGCTGCCCTAAGCCAGCCTTGCAGGGGGCCTGACTCTGGACTTCCTCCCGTGGGAGCAAACACATTCACTTGTTTGTTTAAGCCCTCATAGGTGGGTCTTTCTCTACTTCAGTTAACTTGTATTGGAGTATAGTTGCTTTATGACACTGTGTTCGTTTCTACTACGAGCAAAGCGAACCAGCCATGCTGCTAAGTTACTTCAGTCGTGTCCGACTCTGTGCGGCCCCATAGACGGCAGCCCCCACACACGCACGTGTCCTCTCCCTTTGGGATGGCCTTCCCACTGAGGTCGCCACAGGGCATTGAGAATTCATTCTCACTGTGAGAATAGATACTCTCTGTGCTCCAGCGTATATTCTCCCTGCGGTGTGCTCGGTTGCCTCAGCTGTGTCGGACTCTTGTGACCCCATGGACTGCAGCAGGCAGGCTCCTCTGTCCGTGGGATTCTCCAGGGAAGAATACTGGAGTGGACAGCCCTTTCTTTCCCCAGGGGATCTTCCCGACCCAGAGAGCAAACTCAAGTCTCTTGCATTGCAGGTGGATTCTTTACCCACTGAGCTACCTGGGAAGCCCAGAGTCTCATTAGTTACCAGTTTTATACATAGTATCAATAGTGTTGTCTTATTTTACAGCTAAAAGCATCCTAATAACAGATAGAAGAAGTATACATTACTTTTATATTCAAAAAAGTAATAAAGATCAATGTTTTAAAATGCATAAGTACTAGAGATCTGACATTTGCTTCCTAAGGCCATAGATAGACTTTTCTTCCCCCAGCTCATTCCTGCTAGACAATGGCTTTTGTTATCTACTATATCATAGTGCTCTGTGGTTGGTTAATCTGTGTAACATTGAGAGCCGTGAGGCACTGTAACCATGACCCCCGCAGCCAGCACAAAGCTTGACATTTGTGCTAAGCTGTAAGACAATAGTGGTTGATCTATCTGATCTGTCCCCAAGTAGGAGGCTACATGAAAGCTGACCAAGGACACTGTACTCTCTTGGAGAGGGCCCTATAACATCTCATCAGCGTAGGTAGGGCAGCATTATCTCTGAAAGAAGAACTATGCAACAGCACACAGTGGTTTATTTTCTAAAGAGTGTGGTCAAGCCAAACTCTGGCTCGGTTGGGTAAATGGGCTCTTCTTTAAATACTGATACTCTGGGGACTTTCCCGGTAGTCCAGTTGTTAAGATTCCACCTACCAATGCGGGGGATGTGGGTTTAATCCCAGGTCAGGGAGCTAATCCCACAAAAAAAAAATCCCAGGTCAGGGAGCTAATCCCACATCTTGTGGACAAAAAATCAAAACATAAAACAGAAGCAATAATGTAATAAATTCAACAAAGACTTTAAAAATGGTCTGCATCAAAAAAATGTTTTAAAAAAATACTGACACCCTATTCCTGACACAGATGAGGGGGCCTCTGAGAAAGGGACTCACTGAGACAGAGGTGCATGCAATTGACTTACTTCTTATCGACAGCCTCCCTGGACGAAAGGCAAACACCATGACAGCAAGTAGGAGAGAGTTTTCATACAGGCATGCATCAGGGAGGAGGGGTTACCTGGCCCTGTACATGAACCCTGTGAGTTGGCGTGGGTTCAGGAGGCCAAGGCTTACGTCAGTGCCTGTGTCTCCAAGGAAATCCTAGAACACAAAAATAACAGGATAAGCTCTTTGGTATTTCTGGGTGCCAACTTCTGTCCTGGGTGTTCAGGACTCCTTTTTATCCAAAAGGTAAGCAAGATAAGTACACAGTTACGAGGCATCAGATGTGGCCTCTGTCTTTCAGAAATGCAGGTTAACAAGTGATGTTGAATCATAACTAATAGCTTGCTGAATGACAAGGTGAATTACTCACAAAAGCTAAGATTAGGGTTTCAAAATTCTTTATTTTGTCACATAGGTTTGAAAAGGAACATGTTAATCTTTACCAAAAAATCAGAGCAGGTACCAACAGGCCAGAAAGGATAAGCTAGTTTCTTTATAGACAAAGATGGCAATGTGAGAGGCAAATGTTAGGATGTGGTTTGAAATATACTGGTTCCACCAGCCAGGAGCTAATCTCCCTTAGAGCAGTAGTTCTCAGCTTTGCCTGTACATTAGAATCACCCGGAAAGCGATATGTCCCCATAAGGCATCCTAGACGGAAAAATCAGACTCTCTGGGCTTTGGAGTGGGGCAGGCCTCAGAGTTTTCTAAACCTCTCCAGCTGGTTGATCATGGGAATTGAGAACCAGCTGCCCTTGGAATGGAAGTTTCTGCCACCACTCTCTCTGGGCCCTCTGCTTCCTCTCAGGATGTAGGAGTTTCTGTTGTGTCAGTAGGAGAACTGATGCTTTGACACAGTGGAACAAGTGGCATGTGGGAAACTCTGTAATACACATATTCAAGACTTGAGGGGCTTCCCTGGTGGGATGAGAGGACGAGATGGTTGGATAGCATCACCAACTCAATGGATATGAGTCTGAGCAAACTCCAGGAGATAGAGAAGGACAGGGAAGCCTGGCGTGCTGCAGTCTGTAGGGTCGCAAAGAGTTGGACACAACATAGCGACTCAAAAGCAACAACAAGCCTTGAACATACCTCAGTTATTACATGACACTTATTCATTGAGGCATAGTTGATTTACAATGTTGTGTTAATTTCTGCTATACATCAAGGTGATTCAGTTATACATATATACATTCTCTTTTATATTCTTCTCCAAGCGTCTCTTATATCCTCCTGCATTGGCAGGCAGGCTCTTTACCACTCACACCACCTGGGAAGCCCCTGTCATAGGATATTGAATATAATTTTCTGTGCTATGCAGTAGGACCTGTTGTTTATCCATCCTGCACATAATAGTTTGCATCTGCTAACCCCAACCTCCCAATCCTTCCCTCCCCCGACTCCCTCCCCCTTGGCAAGCACAAGTCTGTTCTCTAGTAGATAGGTTCATTTGGGTCATATTTCAGATTCCACATGTAAGTGATACAATACGGTATTTTGTTCTCTTCTGAGTTACTTCACTGTGATCATCTCTAGTTGCATCCATGTTGCTGCACATGGCATTATTTCATTATTTTTTTCTATCTGAGTGGTGTCCCATTGTCTATACGTACCACATCTTCTTTATCCATTCACCTGAGTACATGACATTTTGAGCTTGTATGGAATGAGGGGAGATGAGTTTCAGCAAAGCCAATCTTGCCTGGTATGCAGAGTCACTGTGTAAGATCTGCAGGGCAGGGCAGGGCCCTGGGTCCACGCTAGTCTCCACTGCGTCCTTGGGGCCCGGCCAGGCCAGCACAGAGCGTGGGCTTGATACATGTGTGTTGAGGTGGCTTGAATAGCTGTTAGGGGGAAATTTCTTGTTTCAAACATTTAACCTTTTGGAGGAGAGACGGTGAACATAAAATCACTGAGCACCAAGAAACTATTTAAGATACTTTTCATAAATTGATTCTGGGATATGAATACATCTGACTGTTCTCAGGGAACGTGAAGAAGGAAAATAACAGGAACATCTACAAGTTTAAGGCACTTCCCAGGTTCATAAAGTAACATGAACAAATCTGAGCGGAGAACAATGTCACTGAGTTAACGAAAAAACAATAAAACACAGGGCAAACGTACCATATAGTGGTCCGTACTCTGTTTCACAGAAAAGAAAACTCAGCAGGCAGTGAGTCTGGGAAGGTCTAGTGTCAGTGCAACAATTTCATATCCAATCATACTTTCAACCCCAGAGCATAAGCTCACCACTAACAGTTTCATGATTCCCGTCACTGACATGATAGTAATGCCGGTCGATCGTGATTGAGTGCACCAGCTCTTATTATATAGCTCAGAAAAAGCTTCACTGTCTGAACAGGAAAATCGACACAATAGACCATAAACCTCTGAAGTTTACTTTCATCAGAAAACGTTTCCATGAATATCTGTCGTTTGTACTCGTTCTCTTAAATGATTGCACTCCTGTCTGAAGGCATACCTAAAAAAGTTTCAGTCATGTTACAATCCCGTTCCATATCTTTATTGCTATTTTAAAACCAACCTATACATATTGTAAAAATTTCTAGGCAACAAAAAAATGTAAACAGTTGCTCTTGCCATCCTGAGTTTTGTCAGTAGTATCCACTACAAGGAGTGAGGAGGTAAACTCCTGAAGCTCTTGTTAGGTGTATAAACTTGAGAAGCACTGTCACAGAGAACGTTTGAATCTTAGAGAGAAAGGACACTTAAGGCTTTTAAAATAGCCAGAGTTTGGCCTACCTTTCATTCTATTTATTCTCTTTGCAACTATCAGATTTGGAAACTCTATTTATCACACAGAAAATCACCCAATGGATAGAAATGCATTCAATGCCACCTACTGGAAATATAAATAGTGATGTTGCATGAAGCATGTAAATACAGATAGCATATTCATATGCAACCAGTTTGTTCTACTAAAATATATTATTGATTTTAACTTTTGGTATGGAAAGAAAGATATGAAATGATAATGAAATTATAGCCTTTTAAAATATCAGTCGCTAATTGGCATTTTAGGAGAAAATTCTAAGCTACAGACTTTAAAAATCTTCAGAGTTTAGTGGTTAACACCCCCATTACATCTTCCATAAAAACAACCATTTTTCAAGCTATTGGCAATATTTTTTGAAAAGTTCAAGAATATTAAAATGACTAACCTTTTTCACTGAGTTCTCTGGTTCACAGCTTCTTTCATTGTGGAGTGAATTATGTGATAGAGTCAGGAGGAGGATATGAGAGAGGCATTGTCACCAACTGGAATACTTATGTTAGTTTACCTCTCAGCTGATGGCAGAAGAGCTGTTACAAGGGTGATGAGCTTAACCCCAGGCTGGCTTTCACTGAGGTACTAAGAAGGGTCATGGTCACATGGCCTTCCTCAGTGCCATATGAGATGAAGGCCACCTGAGGATTACCTAGAGAAATGTGATTTGATTCACCACATACTGTTTATTCAAGGTCCCAGACTTAGTGAAGTTACATGTTAATTTGGATATTTCTGTCTGATAGAGAAGAAATTTCTTCTGTCATTTGGGAAAAGATCCCCCAAATGACAGTTCCTGTCCCTGTTGAATAACTGTCAGACTTGTATATAACCCAGCAATCTTATCTTAGCATTGCTACAAATGCCCAGCTTCTCAAATGCTCTTGGAGTCAGTTTTCATATCTTACTGGTTTTCTCACTGAAACGGAGCAAGAACCTATGACCCTTGTCCCTCATGTCCTCTGCCTGCCTTTTGTCTGTGGAAAAACTTTAGCCAAAGAATAAGTTTAATCAGAGAAGTGAGAAAACGCAGAAACAAAGGAAAACAGTCCAAGAATACCAATAATACCAATACCAAGTAAATTGGTAAATACCAATACCAAGAAACCAAATAATAATTGTTTAGTCATTAAGCATATTCAAGGACCTTTAGTTCCTTATCAAGGGCTATAAACAATATTCTGAGCCATATCCGTGAGCTGTCTTAGATACTGGAACTCCCGCAAAGTGGAAGAAGTTAACTACAGGATGACCAGACCATAGCCATGACATAAGCTGCCACAATTCTGAGAATTTGCCTCAAGAAATGTGGAACACACTGGCCTTGGTGCTGAAGATTAACTGTACTTAAAACAATCAATATGATGCTGGTCAGACCACTCGGGACCAATTTCAAGATGACAGTCAGAGCTGACTGTACTGCTGATGTATATAGCTCCCTCCAACTGTCTATAAAAGCTCTTGCCCACTGGTTGTAGGAGGTGGAGATGGCCATTGGACAGGTGTTCCCCACCCCACCTGCCAGTTGCCAGCATCCAGAACGAAGCACATTCCTTTCCACCAACGTTACCTCTTTATTGGCTTTTAAACAGCAAGCAGCTGGACCCCTTACATCATCAGTTAATAAGCTGAATTAAGTCTTTGTCACACGTTCATTTTATTCACATTAGAGAGTCATGTAACCTTTTGGAAGTTGTATTTGATCAGTTTTGAAGGTCATCCACTGAGATGGCTGAGAGGATTAACCCGATGGAGACAAACTAAATCTATTTGCCTGCACATGTTTTCTTGGCTTTTGAAGCGAATCCCGGGTGATAACACAACTCTCTAGTTATTTTTTTCTTTTTCTACTGATATTATGTACTTGTTTTTCTGTCTGGCTTGTACACCTTCAATAAGTTAGTCTGAACTGAGAGCAGCAATGATGGGTTTGTGCTATTATGGTCTGACTACTTGGTGATCTCTAATGAAGACCTGTTCTCTGTTGGGTGAGAGATGACAGAGAATCCAGTCAGTAGTCTTCTTCTTTGTTTTTGCTTTTTAACAAATCTGTTTGTCTAATTGCAACCTTAAATCAACTAAGAAATACGTGCTCACTGTAAGAAAAGTAACCCTAAGTTTTTGTGTTTCTGGTTCACTTCTGATTTGTAGCTAACATGCAAAGATAGAAGTTTTCCCTCTGTGTGTCTGCGTGTCTTTAATTAAGAAAGGCCTTCACCTCTCATTGTGTAACAGAAATATTTTCCTAACACTAGAGGCTATTAAAAAGCGAGGTTATGATACCTCTTAAAGGAGCACTGTTATGATTAGTTTATAAACATAGTCACTTATATGAGCCAAATATTCCTTTAAATCCCAGAAGACAAAGAAACTGAACCTCCTCTAGTATTTTGTATGCTAGAATTTTAAGAAAAATATTTTTCTTACAGAAATTGCTAACTTGGAAACATTTTAAGGATTCAGGTTTACATAATGACAGTCCATTTCCAGCATTACCTGGAATCTTGTTAGAACTTAAAATTCTTGAGTCCCAACCCAGACTGACTGAATCAGAAACTCTGTGGGTGGGACCCAGAAATATGTATTTTAACAAGCCCTTAGGTGGTTCTTTTCATACTGTTCATGGGGTTCTCAAGGCAAGAATACTGAAGTGGTTTGCCATTCCCTTCTCCAAACTACCTCACGATTGCACTCATCTCACACACTAGCAAAGTAATGCTCAAAATTCTCCAAGCCAAGCTTCAACAGTATGTGAACCGTGAAATTCCAGATGTTCAAACTGGATTTAGAAGAGGCAGAGGAACCAGAGATCAAATTGCCAAAATCCATTGGATAATCAAAAAAGCAAGAGAATTCCAAAAAAAAAAATCTACTTCTGCTTTATTGACTATGCCAAAGCCTTTGACTGTGTGGATCACAACAAATTGTGGAAAATTCTTCAAGAAACGGGAATACCAGACCACTTGACCTGCCTGCTGAGAAATCTGTATGCAGGTCAGGAAGCAACAGTTAGAACTGGACATGGAACAACAGACTGGTTCCAAATAGGAAAAGGGGTATGTCAAGGCTGTATATTGTCATGCTGCTTATTTAACTTGTATGCAGAATACATTATGCAAAATGCCGGGCTAGATAAAGCACAAACTGGAATCAAGATTGCTGGGAGAAATATCAATAACTTCAGATAGGCAAATGACACCACCTTTACGGCAGAAAGTGAAGAAGAACTAAAGAGCCTCTTGTTGAAAGTGAAAGAGGAGAGTGAAAAAGTTGGCTTAAAACTCAACATTCAGAAAACTAAGATCATGGCATCCGGTCCCGTCACTTCATGGCAAATAGATGGGCAAACAGTGGAAACAGTGAGAGATTTTATTTTGGGGGGCTCCAAAATTACTGCAGATGGTGACTGCAGCCATGAAGTTAAAAGATGTTTACTCCTTGGAAGAAAAGCTATGACCAACCTAGACAGCATATTAAAAAGCAGAAACATTACTTTGCAGACAAAGGTCTGTCTAGTCAAAGCTATGGTTTTTCCAGTAGTCATGTATGGATGTGAGAGTTGGACTATAAAGAAAGTTGAGCACTGAAGAATTGATGCTTTTGAACTGTGGTGTTGGAGAAGACTCTTGAAAGTTCCTTGGACAGCAAGGAGATCCAACTAGTCCACCCTAAAGGAAATCAGTCCTGAATATTCATTGGAAGGACTGATGCTGAAGTTGAAACTCTAATACTTTGGCCACCTGATGCAAAGAACCGATTCATTGGAAAAGACCCTAATGCTGGTAAAGATTGAGGATAGGAGAAGGGAACGACAGAGGATGAGATGGTTGGATGTCATCACTGACTCATGATGGACATGAGTTTGAGCAAGCTCCGGGAGTTGGTAATGGACAGGGAAGCCTGGCGTGCTGTAGTCCATGGGGTCGCAAAGAGTAGGACACGACTCAGCAACTGAACTGAACTGAACAGATGGTTCTGATACACACTAAAATTTGAGAATTAATCAATTAATCCAGGGGAAACTGCTTAATCCAGCTCACTACTGTTGTTCAGCCTCTCAGACGTGTCTAACTCTTTGCTAGTCTTCCCTGTCCTTCACCATCTCCAAGAGCTTGCTCAAATTCATGTCCATTGAGTCAGTGATGCCATCCAACCATCTCATCCTCTGTCATCCCCTTTCCCTCCTGCCTTCAGTCTTTCCCAGCATCAGGGTCTTTTCCAAGGAGTCAGTTCATTGCATCAGGTGGCCAAAGTATTGGAGTTTCAGCATCAGTCCTTCTAATGAATATTCAGGACTGATTTCCTTTAGGTTGGATTTCCTTGCTGTCCAAGGGACTCTCAAGAGTCTTCTCCAACACCACAGTTCAAAAGCATCAATTTCTTGGGCGTTTAGCGTTCTTTATGGCCCAACTCTCACATCCATACATGACTGCTGGAAAAACCGTAGCCTTGACTAGATGGACCTTTGTCTGCAAAGTAATGTCTCTGCCTTTTAATACGCTGTCTAGGTTTGTCATAACTTTCCTTCCAAGGAACAAGCATCTTTTAATTTTGTGGCTGCAGTCACCATCTATAGTGATTTTGGAGCCCAAGAAAATAAAGTCTGTCACTGTTTCCATTGTTTCCCCATCTATTTGCCATGAAGTGATGGGACCAGATGCCATGATCTTCATTTTTTGAATGTTGAGTTTTAAGCCAGCTTTTTCATTCTTCTCTTTCACTTTCATCAAGAGGTAAAACTGTTTATTGTTGACTGAAAGTACCAGTTTTAGTGAAGTCACATGTTAGCTTGTAGATTTCTGTCCTTAGAGATGCCAGTAATTTCTGTCCTGTGGAAAAGATTATGGTTTATGATTAAAGGTTAGGGTTTATGACCTAGTTGGACATTAATCAGATTGTGTCTAACTCAGCAATCTTTTACTAATATTGCTTAAAATACCTAGCTCTTGGAATTAGTTTTAACGTCTTACTGGTTTCCTTACCAGTTAATTAGCTGAATAAAATCTTTGACAGGTGTTCAACTTAAACTTACATAAGCATAAAAGTTTTAAACCTTTTGAAAATTGGAGTTGTTTTTTTTTTTAAAAATTTTTGATCTTTCCATGCAGCATGTGGGATTTTAATTCTCCAACCAGGGAAAAACCCACACCCCTACAGTGGAAGCAAGGATTCTTTTTTTTTTCTATTCAAAATGTTTATTGTCAATATTTTCTTTGTAGAGATAACAGTTGTAGCTTGCTTTTCTACTTTAATACTTGATGATTACTTGATCTGCTATTTTTTAAAATTTATTTTTAATTGAAGGATAATTGCTTTATAGTATTTTGTTGGTTTCTGCCAAATACCAACATGAATCAGCCATAGGTATATGTCCCCCCTCTTGAGCCTCCCTCCCCACCCCACCCTTTTAGGTCATCGCAGTGCCCCGGTTTTAGTTTCGAGTCATACAACAAATTCCCATTGGGAAGCATGAATTCTTAACCACTGGATGGCCAGGCAAGTTCCTTGAAAAATTTTGCTAATGTATTTCACTCTGTGGCAGTAATGAGCCCTAGTCCTATACTAGGCAGTGAGCACCTTGACAGTGGGACTGTTTTTGTTCAGTATTTTTTTTTTTAACTTCATTCCTAAATGTTTTATTTTTGATGCAGTTAAAACTGGAATTATAAAAAAAAAACTGGAATTATTTTAATTTACTTTTTAATTATTCATTGCTAGATAACTAGAAATACAATTTTTCTTTTTTTTTTCATTTATTAGTTGGAGGCTAATTACTTTACAATATTGTAGTGGTTTTTGTCATACATTGACCTGAATCAGCCATGGATTTACATGTATTCCCCATCCCGATCCCCTCTCCCACCTCACTCTCTACCCGATCCCTCTGGGTCTTCCCAGTGCACCAGGCCCGAGCACTTGTCTCATGCATCCCACCTGGGCTGGTGATCTGTTTCACCCTAGATAATATACATGTTTCGATGCTGTTCTCTTGAAACATCCCACCCTCGCCTTCTCCCACAGAGTCCAAAAGTCTGTTCTATACATCTGTGTCTCTTTTTCTGTTTTGCATATAGGGTTATCATTACCATATTTCTAAAGTCCATATATATGTGTTAGTATACTGTAATGGTCTTTATCTTTCTGACTTACTTCACTCTGTATAATGGGCTCCAGTTTCATCCATCTCATTAGAACTGATTCAAATGAATACTTTTTAATGGCTGAGTAATATTCCATGGTGTATATGTACCACAGCTTCCTTATCCATTCGTCTGTTGATGGGCATCTAGGTTGCTTCCATGTCCTGGCTATTATAAACAGTATTTTTTGCTCAATATTTAACCCTCACATCAAGCAGTGTCTGGTACGTGAGCTCTAAATAAATTTTTATGCAATCAACAAACACTACCTAAAAGGTATTTAATTTTTAAAAGAGGAATTTTATAACTGGCCCTGTTGTTTATAGGGCCTACCATTTATAACCGGTCCTGTTGTTTTGATTAACTTTGTCTATTTCTTAAAGGAGTTTTCTGGGGCTTGTTATCAGGGACCCTGGGGCTAAAAGGCATAGCACTGGAAAGGGGAATTTTCTTCAATATATTCTCTGAGATCTGTTGGTTGTCAACCTGAGTCAGATCAGGAGAGAAGTGGTCATTTTAGAGTCAATCCTAGCATAGGTTTTTTGGTGCCTGTTCTGTTGTGGAGAGCACTTGCAGACAATACTCAAGAGTGATACACCCAAATGGATCACTGGATTTTGTTACTTTATGGTTCAGCAGTAACAAATTGGCCTGTAATGCAGGAGATACAAGAGATATTGGTTCTATCCTGGGGTTGGGAAGATCCCTTGGAAGAGGAAATGGCAACCCGCCCCAGTATTCATGCCTGGAAACTTCCATGGACAGAGTAGCCTGGCGAGCTACAGTCTATGGGATCACAGAGTTAGATGTGACTGAGCACATATACCCACACAGACACACACACACACAATATGAATAGGAACTAACACTTCGTGGATATGGGCCCTTAGTAAGAAAAAGAACCAAATGGAAGGGTAAATGGTTTTAGGTAAAATCAGTTTAAAGTATATGCCTGACATGGGGGAAACACTGGTACTATTTTCACATATGACTGAGCTTGCCTTTGGAGCGAACATCTATCATTTTTTTCTTCCCGTGGTTTTCCTTAGGAGACTGTGCCTCCTGCCTTCCAGGTGGTCTGGGGGCAAGCATGGGTTGTTAAACAGTCATCTCCGTTCTCCCCTCAACTCCATACAGTGGTGCATTTATATCCAGGGGAAATGGATTTCTGCCTCCTGGAAAACTTAATCCTGAGCCCAATGACCAATGAGGGGATTTAAGCATTACCAAAGAGGCACCCAACATGGCTGGCCATGACTTCCTGATTGAGATAGCTGGTCTAGTTTCAACCTTTGGGACTGCCTACTTCTTCAGCTTTTCCTTCCATTAATTCCCTTTTGCTTAAATTAGCTAGATCAAGTTTATGTGGCTTGCAACCCACTGTAGTAACTGATGTCACACCTGTTTTCCAGATGAAGTGATTTAACCCGAGTCCCACCCTCAGTGGTCACACCAACTGCAAGCTCATGCTCTCTCTTCCAGATGTTGGTGCAGCGTGAGTTTATAGTGCTCCTGGAGTGGAAGTGAAGAACATCTGACTTTTATTGAAGAAATGAGTTCTCTTTCCCAGACGACTTTTCCTACTGAAAAGCTTATTCACGGGAGAAAAATATTCTCAATATACTTCTAGAAATGGTAATAAGTCTATGTTGATTAACTTACATTGAATTTATTTTAACTGTATTGTTTGATCTAATGGAGTACCCTGGCAGGACAGAAGGGTTAAACTAAAAATCCTAAACAATTCCCTTAATAATCTTAAGTAATTATAAAGAAAAACCTGCAGGCAAACAGCAAAGAAGGACTTTATTCATTTATAACATCATTTTGTAAACAATCACACTGTGCATTTTGAAATTCAATAATAACAAATTTTTTTCTATGGATTTATAGCAAACCCTATATAAAGTCAATGAGTTAATACAAGAGTGAAGATGAATAGGGAGGAATAATTTCTGAAAACGTTAAATTACAGCACTTGATACAAAGACAGATAACCATCTGTACCATAAAAATTTACATGCCACAAAACACTCACTTTTATAATTTTAAATATGCAGTAAAACACATTTATAAAAAAAGCATCAACATTAACTTTTTTATAAACCAGTGACTCAGAGGAATACTTATTAAAACTTACTAAAAATCAGTAAATATTGCAACTGAGGTAAAAATTTATAAGTAAACAAAACTATCATTTGTAAGGGCCAAAAGTAAACCGAAGGGCAGACGACACTTTCTGATGACTCTGTCTACTCCTTGATGTTCTGAAGCAGTTTCAATAAATGGGACTCAATAACCTGTTGAACTAAAACAGACAGGTGATCAAGACTATAGCACGCTCATTACAAAATTTTTAAAACTATCAAATTCAACTTAACTTCACCAACTTTTTCCTAAAATAATTTGTAATTAGGATATACTTATAGTTTGAGGGAGATAAGATTATAATGCAATACGTAAAACTTAGTCTATCACTGACTTTAATAGTTGTTCAAGTTATTAGATTTTCCTGTTTTTGGTTTCTAAATTTTAGAACTGAAGAAGAGTCCAGAACACAAGGTTGTTCTAAGGAACAGAGAAAGGGCAACTACCAAGCATTGTATAAACAGTTTGCTATGAAACATTAAACACATCTGTAAATAGGTGTGCACTTATTCTCCAGCAACTAATTATTTGGGTGGGTGAAAAGTAACAGTAACAAACTCATTTTTAGACTTTCTAGGAATCTGTTGATTTTGCCCACAATTAAAAGTATATGTCAGGAGTTAGGATAACATACATGTTCCATAACTGCAAGTGGTGAGAACAGTTTAGACCACTGGCTTCTATTATTATAGAACTTTACTAAAATGGAACCTGAGAATTCTAAAACACTTACCACTTCTATAGCCCAGGGCTACAGCTAGATCCATAGAATTATACCCAGAGTCAGTTTCAATTGTTGGGTCCGCTCCATTTTCTATACCAAAATAGAAACATCTATATAAACAAAATGAAAACATGGATATGTTTGCCCATGGTGGCTCATGTGCAAATAGCAGGACAGATTGTTAGCAAATTTGGAAGGCATTTTCAGGATGGTCTGACAAAGTACAGAGTACAGGAAGGGTGCAGAATTCACTCTGGCGGGTCAGAGGGAAGACACTTTAAACATTCAGGCATCCTCTAGAGCCTAATACACAACTACAGACAGAACTTCGGCTTAAAGACAATGTAGATAGGGAAAAGAGAAAAAAGCCATGGGTTCACACGTGAGCTCTGAAAGCAAAGCAGCAAGGACAGATGCTGTGACTGCAGGCGTGCTGTGTGATGGAGCTGTGGCTTAACATGAGAACCTCAGGGAAGGGGCTGCTCCGGGGCTGCATAATGTCTCAGTGACAGCTTATGATTCCCGTGAGGCCAGCTTGTAAAAATATAATGTCTTCATGTGGCATTTTCTAAATATTTCCACTTTTATCTGCTTACCTAAGAGCATTTTTACACATTTCACATGATTTCCATGTACAGCGTAAAGCAAAGGTGTCCCTCCATTCTGGGGGAAAAAAAAGGTGATTTAGCTTTTCAAGAATAGGATTCAAATAATTTAGTGCTGCTGTGTGAAGCTTTACTAAGAACTGGGCATGTAAAAGTAGTTTAAGCTAATTTTAAAATTTTGTGAGCAATACTTAAATCAAAATTAGGACAGTAACTTTTTCTTCTAGGTGTTTCATTAACTAAAGGTAATTAATTATTCTTCTAAGTATTTAATAAAATATAGTTTTCCAAAACCTAAAAATCAGTATATCTCACCCAATCATACTCATTTACATCAACTCCACAATCCAGCAGCATTTTGACGATGTCTGTGTAGCCCTTACTACAGGCCAACGACAGAGCACTTTCCCGACCTTTTCCTAAAAGCTGGGGATCTGCGCCCTGGAGTGGGAATGGAGACAAAAGACTTCTCAGTTTTTTGAAAATAAGAACATTGTTACTTTTGTCAATAATAATTATAGGTCAGGTAACATTCTGGGGTTAACACAGTACTAACACAAACGTCTACCCCTGGATGCTCCGTTATCAAGGTTGTCTGAAGGTCTTCCTTCTTCCCTCTACCTGGATCCTAACTATCTTGCCACTTGGGGCCAAATTACAGCTTCTCCAAGAAGCTTCTCCTATAGACTTTTGTTCCCATTGCGCTTAGTAGGGGCTGGGCATTCACTTGTCTCTCACTGCTTCATGAATGATTAGACTTGCCTGTTTAACTAGATCCAAGTTCCACAAGAATAGAAGAGCATGTAAACTTTCTTTTTTTTTGATCCTCTACCATTACATCTAGCTGGCTGGAGATACAAAAACTACTATATACTTAACTGAACTTGAGTAACTGTACATATACATTGTCTGAGGCGTTTTCCTTACATTCTGAAGTAGAAACTCTACCACAGCTATTTGCCCGTGTGCTGCAGCCCACATCAGAGGGGTAAATCCTTCTTCGTCCGTGTGGTTGATAACATTTTCTATTTAAAAGAAAAGCAAGTTTTGTGATCTAATTTAACAACCACATATTAATACTGCTATGAAAATACTGGCATTCTAAAAAGGTGACTATTACTCAGTGAGGTTCACATTGTGCAGATTTGGGTTCACTGAACTCCTACTGTGTTTTTGCAATTTTCAGTCTGAATGTATTAAAATATGCCTCAATGTACATAGTTGAGTTCAAACAGTACATTATTAAAAGTATAAACTACTGTATACAATATAATGCTAGGTACAGGACAGTCCGTAGAACACCGGACTCAGAATCAGGAGACCAGAGTGTGAATGCTGACTGTCGCTTTCCAGCAGTGTGACTCTAGGCATATCATTTAACTTCTCTAACATCCAGAATAAAACCCTGCTCATCTCAATGTAAAAGTGGGAGGATAATGATAAAAATTAGGTTAATGATAGCCCTTAGCATTATATAAATATATATTACAGAAAGTCCAAAATCTTATTAAAGCTATTTTTACTCCATAGTTAACATTGCTGCCTTTGAATTTTCTCAAATTTTGGGTATTATAATGTGAATGAAAACTGAATGATTTGAAAAACAGTTTTATGCAATTTTACCTCAAAACCATTTTTGTTCCCTAGACTCAGTCTACTGGGTCCACAGTTTTGTCCCTAAATTTATTTAGTATATTGAGAATAAGACCTTCATATATTTATAAACAAACAAAAGATAAAATAAGTCTTTCTTATAAAAGAATGGCATGATTCTAAATGATGAAATGAGTCTTTCTTATCAAAGAATGACATGATTAAAAAAAACCACTATTTAATCATATGCCCTGCATTCAACTGATAATGTTGGGACAACTGGCTAGTTTTTCGAAAAATGAAAATAAGAGTAAAGCTCTATCTTTACCTCATTACACCAAAACATGTTCCACATAGGTTAAAGAAATGTAAAAAAGGAAACCACAGAAATTCTAGAATAAGGCATGAGTGAATTTATTTATAAACTTGGAGTATGAAATCATCTCTAGGCAAGATACAAAACTTAGATGTCACAAGGATAAAAGTTTACCACTTAAAAATGTTAAGCTTTGTTTGAAAATATCATAAAGTCAAAGGAAAAATGGGAAACTGGGAAAAAAAAAAGCAACATAAAGCATAAAAGTGAACTTCTTTAATTTAGGAAAGAGCTCATATAAATCAATATAAAACAGGCAGTTCACACAAAAAGAAATTCAAATAGACCATAATTTGAAAAAGGCAAACAAAACCAGTATGAAATACCCATGAGATCAGCAAAGATTAAAGTCTGATAGTATTCGTGTCAGTGAAGTTATGGGGAAGTAGAAACTCTTAACTCTGGTGTGAGAACAGGGCAAACATCTGGTTACATGTATACAAAAATAAAAATTCATATACCTTTTGACTCAGTAAATATACTTGTAGGAATTTACCCTATGGATATACTTCAAAACAATGCCAACAATATTGTTACTTAATAAAAACAAACTGGAATCAACTACTACCAGGGGGACTCACTAAAAAATAAAGAACATAGCATATATAATAAATGCAATATGATGCAAAACCACAGACCTATTAAAAAAGAATGAAACAGTCTTTGTGTGTTTACATGGAAATATCTCAGAATTTAAGTGAAAAAAAGTAAAGTGCAATGCAGTGTGTATATTTTTTTTCAAAAAAGCACACACTTAGTCTCACATGTAGCCCCAAGTATAAATAGAAATGTCCTCCAGAAAAGTCTTCTGAAAATATAAGAAACTTACAGTGTGTGCATTTGGAGAAAAATCTAGGGTGGTAAGTGAAGCTGTAACTTCTATACATGACATTACTATTTTTTAAAAAGTATCTATTGGGTTATCTGCCTGGTGAGATTATGCAACTATTTCTTTTTTTTTTTTTTGGCAACTATTTCTTTTTTATTTTTATACTCTCTTGTATAAAAATAAAATAATAACAAATCTGACAAATCCTATTAAATTTGTTTTAAATACATTCTTAAGAATAGGCTAGTACCTTGTTCGATTCGAGTAGCCAGGTAGAGCATCTCTCCCTGGGCAGCCAGCTGGTGAACAGATAAAGCTGAAACAGTACCATAAAAAAGTTTCACGTATCTGTAGGCTATATCATCATCATCTCATTGTTTATGTTTGTGTAGCAATTTTCTTCTCCAAAAAACAATCCATCATTTTATTGTTTAGGAGACGTGCGTTCAATCCCTGGGTTGGGAAGGCAATGGTTACCCACGCCACTATTCTTGCCTGGAGAAGAACATAGACAGAGGAGCCTGGCAGTCCACAGGGTCGCAAAGAGTCGGATACCACTGAGTGGGTAACACTTTCACTTTTCAACTTAAAATATAGCCTAACATTTGCAAATGTCAGCATTATCTTAAATATATGAGTCTGAGAATTGACTCATATATGTTTAAGGTAATTCTGACAGCTGCAAAGTGTTACTGTCAATGAATATGCAAATTGTTTGACCAATTATTAACAATTTGAATTGTTACTGATTTTATCAATTAAAGAAATGGTTTAGGTACTTAATTTTTAAAATCTCTCTTGGGACTTTCCTGGCGGTCCAGTGTCTAAGACTCTGTGCTCCCAATGCAGGGGGCCCGGGTTCAATCCCTAGTCAGGGAACTAGATCCTGCCCCAACTAAGACCTGGCACAGACAAAAATAATAAATAAATAAAAAGTTTAAAATCTCTCTTTATCCAAGCTGATAAGGAGGATGGGTTTAAAAGACTCTTGTGTTTTAACTGACTGAATTAATATAAGTCCCAAATATTATTTCTTGAAATAATGGGTATTTCTTAACTTTAGGAGAACTGAGGAAATAAATGAAAACCTAGCCTTGAGAGTAAATTCTTGGGTGCAGATCTAGCTCTGGCCAATTAGCTGTGTGAGCCTGGAGAGCTGATTAAACACTTTTGTCTGTATCATGAGGGATGTGAACCACATGATCTCCAGCTGTTTTTTTTTAAGGTCTATTTGGTTTTGGGGAACTCGCTGGTGGTCCAGTGGTTAGGACTCAGTGCTCTAACTGCAGGGGCCTGGGTTTGATCCCTGGTTGGGGAACTACGATCCCTTAAGCCTCTCAGTATGGTTAAAAAAAAAAAAAAATCTATGGCTGGAATATTTTAAAGTAATCTCTTTATTTTAAAACAAAGCCAAACAGGCACAGTTATATCACAGCTCACTTTAAAATTAGTATCACTCGATCCTTGACTTCAGGTGATATGACTGGGTGGCCTTAATACAGAAAGAAAAGCAATTGGGAGCCACATGCAAATTTATATAAATGTCAATAAAACAAAAATCAGCCTGAGGTGGAGTTAAGAGTCATGAATTCTTTCTGGCTTATCTGTCACAGCATATGATTCAAAATCTGGAAGGATTTAATGTTTCCAAAGTAAAGACATATATTTCACCAGGCTTTAGAATATAGATACATTTACCTTATATTCTCAAATACAGTTCCTAACATCAAACTGCTGACTGGTTTTCTCTCATTAAGAAATCTGAACTATATAGAGTATTTTCTAATTTATACAGAAAATCTTCCGTTTTATTTCTTTCAGAATAACTCTACATTTAAAAAATTGTAAATTCAAAGTTTTTAAAGAGGTGGTTTCATATTCATATTATATTCTGATTAAAAATTATATTAGAGATCACTCAGTTTTACTACAAATTATTTATTGATCAGTGATCTAGTTTACACGTAAAACCCACTCCAAGAACACAAAAACACAATGTCTTGCTTTGCCCAAGGTTCAGAACAACTCATTTTTTATGTTGCTATAATTCATTTTTTTACTATAGTTTTTATAGTAAAACTGTAAAGGTTTTAAGAATTAAAATTTCAATCCATTCTCAACAGAGAAACATAAAACATGATATACTCAAATATGCAATAATATGTTAAAGTTTTAAATTACTAAAACTATCAGGATATTACTTAGGCTTTCCAAAACAGGATATGCATTTAATGAAAATAATGTCTCAAAGCCAAACTCTTGAAACTATTACAATAGCAATAACAATATTTTCATACAGCAGTGGGAAATACTTACAATTTGCTAACAGAGGTGTGGTTGAGACCTCATTTCCTCTGTGTTTGTTGGTTAAAGTAGTTGACTGCTTTATGGGTGAGAAGTGCTTTGTTGTAGACGGAGTGTAGACATGCCTTACTTGAATTCCCGGAGAAGGAGATGTATGGATATTGCATTCAGCTAGGTAAAATTAATTTAAACACATTAAAACAATATTTTAACAACAAAGCATTTCAAAGTTCTATGTCAATGTTTACATTAAAAAAATACAAGATGTATAATATCTTCAACTGGTTCTCAAGTGACATTTTTTGACATAAAAAATTTGTACAAGTTCCAGAAAAAAAAAATCAATATTAATCTTGAGCAATATTATCCAAAGAGAAGTTTTTTTTTATTCAATAGATGGTTATAAAAGTAAATCTACAGTATGATGACAGATTTCACTGCATTAAAGCACAGAAAGCTAATGCCAATCACATATTCATGGAATTAATTCATTTATAAAAGGCACATATTTTTTTCTCCTGTAATTTTAAAAGGTACAATAAGAAACTTTAGTAGAGAATTTGTAAGTAAACATAGGTCAAGCAAGAAATAAAAAATCAACATGTACTTATGGACATGAAATTATTTAATTCTGCTTTCTGTGAGATTCTAGAAAACCATATTAAAAGGTGACTTCCAAACTCTCTTCCCAAACTAAAATTTCATGAACAGAAAAGAAAAAACAAACAAAAACAAAACAAATGCAGATATTTATACCATAACTTTCAACCTTTAAATAAGACAGATGCCACCTCCAGGTCAGAGTTAACCTGATCTTGAATATTTTTACTGTCCTCTTCATTTAAGGACTTCACAAACCGAGAGCAGACATTCATATCAAACCGGTTAGGCAGTATGAACTTCATCCCCACAGCAACGCCCTGAGCCGGTCCCTCTTCCGCACTTGAGTCCAGCTGACGTTCTATTTTAATGTCTGGCATGCCACTTAGACTGTAACTGCTAGGACACTCTTCCACTATCAGCTGCGCTCCAATATCCAGATTTGCTGATGTAGCCATGATTTCAACTGAGTTTCAACAGTTAAAACATTCCTTCATGATTTCCTCTTGGTTTGAGAATGGTATACTATGTATTCTTTCAATTTGCGTATTAAAACATCTGAAAGGAAAAAATTAAAAATATATCAACTTAACGTACAGAAAATAATCATTTTCAATCACATATGTAAACAGTGCCCTTACAAGCATCGATAGATAATAAAAAGCATACAATGTTCAGAGGTAGAAAAACCTGGGTCTGAGTCCAAGTTTCACCATTTATCAGCTGATGTGAATCTGTTTAAGTTCCTCAACCTCTCTAAGCCTCAGTCTCACTTGTAAAGTGGGGATATACCAATAATCTCACAGAATCCTGGCAAAGATCAGATGAAATACAGTTAACACTTTCACCTCCACTACTAGGTCCCAACCAACTGTACTTACCCTTACCGTCCCTTTCCTATTCCTGAATACCACCAACAGGATTTTTTAAAAATCAGGCTAACAACAAAAATAAACTTTTCATGTAAAAAATACTAACCTCTGAGTTCATTTTTTAACATGTTGTTTATAACTGGCTCTCAGTTTGAATTTAAGAAAAAGGTAGAACCCATTTGTACCCAAATGAATCAGCAACTACAGTATCCTTGATTCCTGAGTAGTGAAATGTTTTACAAAGTCTTGGTTATGATAACTGAAGACATATTTATTAATCAGTTTTTGTTCAGATCAAGTATTAGCAACTTAATCCAGGTTTTTATTAATATGAAAAATAAAAAATAGATTATGGTTTCCTTTGCTTTAGCATCTCTAGTATATTAAGATTTAAGTATAATTTTTGAAATAAGTATTAAGAAATAAGGGTTAATGATTTTTAACCAAATATTGATTGTCAAGACATAAACCCAATAAATGTGAATTCTCAAAATACAGGTTATAAGCACACCTGTTACTGAGTCATTCACCACTGTTTTAAATGAGTTTTCAGTAAGGTAATCACTAGCACTTTCCTATGGACCTTAATATATATAATCTGAAGAGAAATTTCATTTTTGTACCTAAATTTGCTTCTAAAAAAAGAACTCCAAGATATATAATTGTCCTAGATATATAGTCACCGAGACAGGAAGAAAATAAATAGCATTCAGTTAATTTTTTCATAACCTTCCCAGCGGCTCAGTGGTAAAAAAAATTCGCCTGCCAATGTAGGAGATGCGGGTTCAATCCCTGTGTCGGGAAGAAGGAAATGGCAACCCATTCCAGTATTCTCGCTTGAGAAATCCCATGGACAGAGGACTCCACGGAGTCGCAAAAAGAGTGGGACAGGACTTAGGGACTAAACAAAACAATTTTATCAGGTTAAGGCTTACTGCCTCAGAAATTTTGAGGGTGCAGGGTGTTTTAAAGTTGTAATTAAATGGAACTAAAAGAGGATCACAGTGGAGCAAAAGTTGGCAAATCATACATTTTACAGATAGCCCCTGTTTACAGTTTTAAAACACCTTCCAAGATTTTTATAACAATCCTTTTTATGTTTTTATTTAATTTTTATAACAATCCTTTGAGTAGTCAGGGCAGGTAATCATAATCAATGTCCACCGTAGAGAAGAGAAACAGGGAGCTCATGACTCCCATCACTCTGTTCATTAAAATAAAAAGCAGCACTGAAGCAAAAGAAACCAATTCTTTCTAAACCACGTGAAACTAGAACGCTTATCTTGGCACCAGTCTAGAGAGGAGGAGAGGCAAAACTGACCGGTTAAGCCGTAATTTTGAAGTATAAGACAAGAAGGGGCGGGCAGGGGGAGACGATCCAGAAGGAGGCGGTGAGAAAAAAAGAGGTAAAGCTAGATCACCTCAACCTGTCAGAGCCCAGGGAGAAGGGGAGAGCGGCCCTAACGAAATAAAATGGGCAACTGGGTTATTCCCCAGTGGGTGCTAATAACAGGAACCCCCGGCCCCCCGTTCTTCTTCATCCTGGAGTTGCCCTACGAGGAAAGGAAGGTGCTATGAGAATGAATGATGCCTCACAGGCGACAGGTGTCCCGGCGTCCCAGGACAGGAACCCGCTGGAGGGGAGACTGTGGCAGGGAGGGAAGTCTCGCTCTGTCGCCACCCGCCAGCTCTGCCCGAAAAAAATCCCAGCGCGGCTCCGGCACGGCGGGCGGAAACTGGCTCAACCGCGGCGGGCTGGTCCCGGGAACAGGGACTGGAGGCTGCCCGGGTGGGGGCGCAGGGCCTGGCGACCACTCTCGACAGCCCACAGAGAGTCGGGCCTCTCCATCTGCGGCCAGACTCACTGCAGGGCCCCAACCAAGCCCCGGCTTGTTTTGATAGCGACGTCACTTCCGATTTCTGCTTTCGGTTTCCGGCCAAAAACGTTCAGCGTTGTTGCAGCGGAGAGGACTTCCAGGTATTTTCCCGCCGCTGTGCTGAGCGATCTTTACGTTCCCAGTAACTACGGAGATAGCGTCATTTCAGCCACGGCTCTGGGTCTATCAGGCTTTACCTCGCCCTCTGGCCACGCCTCCTCCTCCACCATGGCCCCGCCCACCGGGCCCGCCCCTGCGTCACCCGGGCGGCGTGCGTCTCGGGAGCCTGCGCCCTGACGTCACCTTCGTGCGACCCGACGGGCTCTTCTGTTCGCGGCGTGTTTCAGGGGTTTCTTACAGTATCCACGTGATCTTCTGCTTGTTCTCTTGCACAGTCCAGGAAGGGGACTGGCGGAGTCCAAGAAATTCTCTTTGACGCTGGGGTGTCTCGGCGGACCGTCCGGGCCCACGGAGGTAGGTAAAGGGGGCTCCCAACGAGGGTACCCCAGACTCACATCAGGCCTTTCTTGGTATCTAGCATGTTTCCCTAGGGCTTCCCGGTCTCCGCGGAGTGGCTAAACTTCTTAAGCAACCTCTCAGGATCCTCGCAATTTAGTTTTGATCTAGATTTTCCTCCTCTGCGGTCACTGTCCACTCCTACTGTCCACCATTATGAGTCCCTGGAGTAATCCACACCCTTTCAAAGTAGTAGGCGGATTTCCATCTCTGTCTTTGATTATGTGATTGTCTCAGGTTGCAGTGCCCGCTCTTATTAAGTGGTTAATTAGTTTTAATATTATATTAAATGCCCAACTGAAGTGCACGCTTTGAATGTTTCTGGTAGCCTCCCAGTTAAAGTCTCGTCTGAACGTTGTGTTTTCTGTATATTACTTATAGCATACTTTTGGTATTCTGCCTTGTGATGTAGTAGTATCTAGTTTTCATTCAGTCCTGGTTTTTTCAGGCTGTTACCACTCTCTGATTATTTTCTTCCTGTTCATTTTCACGTCACTTCTTGCATCCGTGCTTTTGAAGCGTCTTGCTGCCCCTCTCCTGCCTGATGCTGTTCCTCACTTTAACCTGGCAAACCACTGTAAAGTACTTCTTTCAAGGCAGCGTTCTGTTTTCCATCGCTTATATAGTTGACCCTTGAACACTGCGGTGAGGCAGCTTTAGGGGCCCCGACCTTCCTGGGAGGGATAACTTACAGTGGACTCTCCATGTATGGGATTCCTTCACATCCTAGGCTCCACTTGTGCTTTCAACAAGGCAGAATTCTGTAGTACTGTGGTATTACTGTTGAAATAAATCTGCTTCTAAGCAGACCCGCACAATTCAAAACTGTGCTGTTCAAGGGTCAGCCCTGCTCTAGTGAGGGGCTAAGGCCCACAGACAGGCTAGATCTGGCCTACTGTCTGTTTTGGGATCCTCAGTGAGCCAAGTATGCTTTTTATAGATGAATGTTGGCGATTTGTATGATGATGAATATGTACTAAGTCGCTTCAGTTGTGTCTCGCTGTGACCCTATGGGCCTTAGCTCCCCAGGCTTCTCTGTCATGGACAGAGGGTTGCCATGCCCTCCTCTGGGGTATCTTCCCGAGCCAGGGATTGAACCTGAGTCTCCTGCATCTCCTGAATTGACAGGCGGGTTCTTTACCACTTTGCCACCAGGGAAGCCCTATTTGATGACAGGACCCATCATTCAAAGTGCATGAAACTTCCTCTCCCTTCTCCAAAGAGTCTCTTTCACTCATAAACAGAATATCATAGTTATTTGGGGGTAGCTTGTTAGTAAAGAATTTGGAATTTTCTCTTTCTTGGTGTATAAGTAACTACATAATATCCTCCATTTTGCCTGCTGGCCTACAGAGCCTAAAATATTTATTCTTTGGCCTTTTACAGAAAAACTCTGTGAACTTGTGCTTTATAGCAGTGTTTGCACCACTCATGGTTTTAATTTTGTTTCCCATATAACCTAGCACAATGCTTCCTTTTGTTCCTTTCACAAATATTTCTTTGAAACTGAAATGTTAGTTGCTCAGTCATGTCTGACCTTTTGCGATTCAATGGACTGTAGCCCACGAGGCTGCTCTGTCCGTGGGATTCTCCAGGCAAGAACACTGGAGTGGGTATAGCCATTCCCTTTTCCAGGGGATCTTCCTGACCCAGGAATCAAACCCACATCTTTTGCATTGCAGGCAGATTCTTTACTGTCTGAGCCAAGGAAGCCCCCATTGAGCAATTGTTTTTAGTCTTCCAAATATGAAATGTTCAGTTTCAGTTCGGCTGCTCAGTTGTGTCTGATTCTTTGCCACCCCACGGACTGCAGCATGCCAAGCTTCCTTGTCCATCACCAACTTCCGGAGCCTGCTCAAACACGTGTCCTTTGAGTCGGTGATGCCATCTGACCATTTCATCCTCTGTCATACCCTTCTCCTCCTGCCTTCAATCTTTTGCAGCATCAGGCTTTTTTCCAGTGAGTCAGTTCTTCCCATCAGGTGGCCATAGTATTGGAGTTTCAGCTTCAGCATCAGTCCTTTCAATGATCAGAACTGATTTCCTTTAGGACTGACTGGTTTGATCTCCTTGGAGTCCAAAGGACTCTCAAGAGTCTTTTCCAACACCACAGTTCAAAAACATCAATTCTTAGACACTGAGCTTTCTTTATGGTCCTGCTCTAATATCCATACATGACTACTGGAAAAGCCATTGCTTTGACTAATGAGGAAAAAAGATCATAATGATGCCATATGATTATGTGAATTGGTAGAAATACAGTCAAGTAGGTTTATAAAAGACAAGCCCCTAACCTAGTTAAGAAGGTCAGAGGTTTCCTGGAGGATGTGATTCTTGAATTTTAAATGATAAATAGGAGGTAGGTAGAAAGAGATCATTCTTGCCAGAGAGGACAGATGAAGACAGATACTGAGACAAAAAGGACCATGGTGTGTTAAGTGAGTAAAAAGAAGTGAAGCTGGAAAGATAAGCAAGGGCAAGATTATGGAGGGCCTTCCTTCTGTTTGAAGGAGCTTGCACCTTCTTTGGGCAGTTTTGGGTTTTGTAGCAAAAGCTGGATTTGCATGGTAGTTTAGTAACTTTGACGGCTATTTGGAAGACAGACAAGACAGTCAGGGAGACCTTATATTGCACTATTTCAGTAGTTGAGAAGATGTGAATTAGAGCAGTCTGACTAGGAGGTGTGGACATTATGAAGTTTAGAAAGATTTGAAAGGTAAAATCAGCAGCTCTTGCTAAATATTATATGTTAGAAGTGAGAAGGAACGACAAGTTAAGACTGATTCCAGATTCCTAGCTGGTGCTAATTACCAGCTGAATTGAAGAGTCTCAGTGTATGAAGGCACTGACCATGTCTGTTTCACTCAGCATTGCACCCCAGTGCCTAAAACAGTGTGTTACTTTGTAGGTACTTCAGTGAAAAGAAAAGTTTCCCTTTTTTAAATCATGGATTGCCATGCCTTTAAAATATGTTGCACCTGTGTATTTTGGTATTACTGATACAGTGTTTTCAGACTTTCCAGAATATATGAATTGCTCCACTGAGTCATTCCCTTGTTGCAATTAAATGGTTCTGGAAAGACATTTCAACTTAATTACATGTCAGTTAAAAGTTTTAATTAGTTGTTGTATGGCAGAAACTAGCACAACATTGTAAAACATTTAGGTAAAGGTATTGTAAAGATCTTATGGGATGTGAAGAAGTTTGTGCAAAGAAACACTCTTCATGTTGTGAAAAGTTATTTTTTTAAACCTTAGATTTATGCTGAAGCTGAAGCTGCAATACTTTGGCCACCTCATGCGAAGAGTTGACTCATTGGAAAAGACTCTGATGCTGGGAGGGATTGGGGGCAGGAGGAGAAGGGGACGACAGAGGATGAGATGGCTGGATGGCACCAGCGACTCGATGGACATGAGTTTGAGTAAACTCCGGGAGTTGGTGATGGACAGGGAGGCCTGGCGTGCTGCGATTCATGGGGTCACAAAGAGTCGGACACGACTGAGCAACTGAACTGAACTGAACTGAACTTAATAAAACAAATGTGGAATTATAAAAGCTTTAATTAATCTTTTTTCTGTCACTTTAATTTAGAATTTCATTTCAGAATTGTTTTATTCTTGTTTTCTTTCTTATGTTTAAGCCTTTTAAAATCAACTAACTTAATTTTAATCTTTTACATCAGAATATTAGATTCATATTTTAAGCTTTTAAATTTAATTTTATTCTTCTACGTTAAAATATCAGCTCTGCTTTCTTCTTGGCAGTTTTAGGCTTTCAGGAAGTCAGGTCCCTAGTGAAGTAAAGTTGCTCAGTCGTGTCCAACTCTTTGCGACCCCATGGACTGTGGCCTACCAGGCTTCTCTGTCCATGGAATTTTCCAGGCAAGAATACTGGAGTGGGTTGCCATTTCCTTCTCCATGGGATCTTCCTGACCCAGGGATTGAACCCGGGTCTCCCACATTGTAGGCAGACGCTTTACCCTCTGAGCCACCAGGGAAGCCCTAGGTCCCTAGACTATGTTCTTAGAGATTAAATGTTGTCTTAAGTTTAATTTTAGGAAGCATTTGTATTTGCAGTTCCATGTTAACATTTTCTGTTGTTAATAAATGAGCGTTCCAAGCCAGTGTGTTTCTCTCTGCTTTGGCAACTGGATGGCTGAGCCAGATTTATTCCCAGATGTTGTAAATTGGTCAGCTAGGTGTGGGAACATTTGTGTGTGGTCTCTGCGTATAACTGAGCAGATGGTACACTATGGTAGCCCTGTCTGTTTTCTTCTTGCTTTCTTTAGATTGTCTCTTCTGGATTAAGATTAAATGGTTACTGATCACTAATCTGTAAGCTACCACACAACCTTTAGAAAAGACACAGAGTGAGAATCATGACTCTATATAGGTTTATGAATAGTAGTAATGTGTATATAAAATATTTTCTTTTTCAGACGTAAGACAGTCACTTTAATTATTTCTAACACCAGTTTCAAACTAGTTACCCTTGGATAACTGCAACTATATGAAAGTATGGCTGGTTATAAGCCTGTAGCAATCCAGACATATCCTATACTTGGTGAAAAAATCACCCAAGATACACTGTACTGGAATAACTATAAGGTAAGTGGAGACAAAATTAAGGGGGGGCTGTTTTGCACTTAATGCCAATTTCTCCAGCATTTGTTATACTTTGGATATGCTAGTAAAGAATTAATAACTAAAAATAATCTGTCAGCAGCTTATAGTTTGGGTGGAAAATTTGATGTCTGGTTTTTTTTTTGGAGTTATATAAATATCCACATTCCTTAATCAGTTTAATAATACAGGTATCTAACACAGAATAGATGATTAATCAGTTCAAGTAAATTAAATTTTAGAACTTGAATCTCATATGAAAGAAGGTTTTAAAAAATTTTTTTTCTTAATCTCAGGAGGAAGAGATGTAAAATGAATTCTGTGTTATCTGCAAAAGCTAATTAAATGATCTTTCTTTATAAAAAAGATGATTGACTTAATAGAAAAATGGAAAAAGGTTGGGATTGGGAGGTTTATGGAAAAAGAAATTTAAGTGGCCAATAAATGTATTAAAAGAGCTCCAACTTCACTCATAATTGAATAAATGCAAATTAAAACAATAACTGGATAATTATTGGATAATAATTTAGATACCTTTTCATGTATTTGTTGGCACAAATGAAAAAATTTGATGATCATTGATACTTGAGGTAGGGAAAATTGACGCAAACTTTCCAGAGGGCAATTCTGGCATTATCTGTTAAAATAAAAATAACTTGTGGTCTTGTAAATTACATAGCTTGGAACTTAATCAGTGAATATACTCTCCAAAATTTGTGTATGTTATCCTTATGTGTAAAGATTCTCATTGAAATTTCTGTAATATTAGAAATCTCAGAAAAACCTGTTTGTTAGTAGTGGACTGGTAAAGTAAATTATGATATATCTTACAATGGATGGTAAAGCTATTGCTCATATGTTAGCTAAGATGTGTTAGTGGAAAAAAAGGCAAGGTACAAAGTAGCCTGCATGGTTGTAACTCTGTTAATACTCTGTTATTTTTCATTAAGACACCTGTTCAGATCAAGGAGTTTGGTGCAGTGTCAAAAGTAGACTTTTCTCCCCAGCCTCCATATAACTATGCAGTCACAGCTTCTTCAAGGGTAAATGTAATATTTTTCTTTTATATAGTTTATATTTACTGCTGTTCTTGAGCCATCTAGTAAAATACTATGTTTTTTATCTTGTTGTAGATTCACATTTATGGCCGATACTCCCAAGAACCTATAAAAACCTTTTCACGATTTAAAGACACAGCCTACTGTGCTACTTTTCGACAGGATGGAAGACTCCTTGTGGCTGGCAGTGAAGATGGTGGTGTTCAGCTTTTTGATATAAGCGGGAGGGCTCCCCTCAGACAGTTTGAAGGCCATACTAAGTAAGAGACAGATGTTGTTTTGTTTTGTTTTGTTTTAATTGAAGTATAATTAGCATACATTCTATTAGTTTCAGGTGTACAACATAATGATTCAGTATTTGTATATATTGTGTAATGATTGTCACAATAAACTGCTTGATATCTGTCACCATACAGTTACAGATAGTTGCTTTTCTGTTTTGTTGTAAGTTCTGTTGGTTTTACAGGCTTTGAAAGAAACAGTTCTGTGAAGATTATGTACCATTATGGACTTCCATTATTCCAGTACGGACTACCATTATTTTCTGGTTGTTCTAAGACAGCGTGCATAACTTGGTTCAGTCCTATGGTCCAGCTTGATGGGGCTCATGAATTCCCTAGAATTTTTTGCGACATTTTAGGAAATGTGTGTTTCTCTATGTAGACGTCCTGTAGCTTTCATTAACTTCTCAGTGAGTTTCGTGACCCCATTGAGGTTCTAAAGGCAACCTCACAACTGTTATGGAGAACTCAAGAGGCCTGGATTGTATTGGAGTTTTTTTTTTTGAAATCAAGTTGGAAGGTGGGATTTTTTTTTTTCCTACTTGTATTTGGTGTTTTGCTTCTTTATAAATTAAACAGCCAAAGGCAGTTTTATAACTTTGTTTCAGGATTACCAATGTCATTGCTGAAATTTACTGTTGATTTTAAATCTCAAAAGTGTTTTTTTTTATAGTATATTATCAGGATAGTCTTAGTTCATCAGTGAAATGTTTTAAATATAGCAAATTCATGGAACATGATCCTGCTTAGTGGCAAGTCTCCTTAGGATTTTTTAGGAACTACCCATTTAAAAATTTTTTAAATTAAAGTACCTTTGTGCCAACATTTAGAACATCCCACTGAGCAGCAAAGTAGAAATGTTAACGTGTTAGAAAATATAATTTTAGGGCCATTGTTCAGTATTTTTATCAACTTCATAGTACCAGGGATATATACATTTTAAATTGGCTTGAGGATAAACATCTGTTTTAAAGATTTTTAAGATTTTCTTTTTCTCTCATGATTTCGCTCTACAATTACTTACTGAAAATGAGCTGCTTTTCTTGTTATTTCAGATGTTAGAAGATACCAGAAATAATTTTTTCTTGCTTTTTGATATATTGATTCTTGATTTTTCAGAGCAGTTCATTCAGTAGATTTTACAGCTGACAAATACCATGTGGTTTCTGGGGCCGATGATTATACAGTTAAATTATGGGATATTCCAAACTCCAAAGAAATTCTGACATTCAAAGAACATTCTGATTATGTGAGGTGTGGATGTGCTAGCAAACTGAACCCAGATCTCTTTGTCACAGGTTAGTGAAATCTTTTTCTTTCTTGAAGTTGGTAATTTTATTGATAATACTTGCATGTTTCTTTGGGATTCTTTTTCAAAGAAATATGTATGTGTTTCTCCTGTTGTTTTATTTTCTTTTTCTTCTTTGGGGGATTGTTCTTAATTGTCCTCCACATGTGATTTGAAACATCGGGCTCTGGTGTTCAGAGGTTCCCCAGTGGTCAGGAAGCAGAGGTCATGCGGTTCAGTCTTCATGAGTGTCTGTTTAAGGCTCCCAGATGATTCAGTCGTCTGAAGCTAGGAATAGTTTAAGGTTCCATGTAGGTTAGTGTTTCAGAAACAGACAGTGGTAACAGAGGGTTTAGAAGTACTGTATCTTCTTGAGTATACATATGTCTTTTTAGAATTTCATCTAAGCCTTTTCTCCTTTTAAAAGTTTTGTTTGAATATGCACACAGAGACACGTTTTTGTTTTAGGGTCATATGATCACACTGTGAAGATGTTTGATGCACGGGCAAACCAGAATGTTATCTCTGCTGAGCATGGACAGCCAGTGGAGAGTGTCCTGCTTTTTCCCTCTGGAGGTCTTCTGGTGTCAGCAGGTATTTCTTTTAAAAATCGTTTCACCAGTATTGTTTGTCTCAAGTCAGGTGTGTCTTTGTCAGTGTGCCCTTGAATCGCACATTTAGTTTTTTGCTCAGACAGTTGATAAGTGGGATAGGCAAGCAGTTTTCATTTCCTGAGTATGTACTATGAGCCAGGCACTGTGCTTTTATAAACGTATTATCTCCAGTCCCCTAGATGTGCTTAAAAGATAGTTTTCTCTGTTTTACAAAATAAAGACAAAGTTTTAAGTAATTTGTCCAAGAGAAAGTGGTAAGTAGCAAATCAGCGATCTCAGAATTTGAGAGCCTGTGTTGTGTACTTACCCAGAAATCCAGGTCAGACTCCTGCTGTTCCTACATACAAGATCTGTAGCTGCTTTTGAAAACGCAGGTTCTTTCAGACCTAGAATTAGGCTTTGCTCTTTCTATGTGACTCTTGGTTGAAACAGCCTTGCCCAGCAAAGAACTGATGGTGCTGGAGGAGGAGGCAACATGGACTCAGGGTGGCCTCCGTGTAGTTTTCGTCAAGTTGAAACTGAGGTGTTTTTTTCATTTTTGTTCATAGTGCATTTTCATATTTATAATGAAAGTAGTAAACTGGCTTTTTTCATTTGTTAAGTCAAAACTCGTGTGTTGGCGTTAGAAGAATACGTAGGTAGTGTATAGCTTTGCTTTGTTTTTTTGCTTAATTCTAAAATCCAAATAGAAGTTATCCCGTTTTATACTCCTTTCCCCAGTACCTATTTGATTTCAAAATAAGTTGATAATATTGTCAGAGTTTCTATTTTTCTTTCTGTTATTTTGAGAAATTGAAGTATTTGCAAGTTGAACAGAAAGAACGGATGTCTGTATACTGACCTCCGTCTGTCACTAATTATTGTGTGACCTTTGGGCAATCCCTTAACCAGTATAGATAGACCTTGAAAATGAGAGGTCTGCCTTTGACCACTGGATGAAGTCAGTAGTTTCAAACTGTGGTCTGGGGAGACAGGGACTGAGAATTGGGTTCCAGCTCCTTTTTCACAGTCAGGATAGGTAAGAACTTTGTCCCCACCCACCCCTAGCTCCCCAGCCTCTTTTTCTGTTTTACCTGCTAGACCTTTGCATAATACTTCGCTGAAAGAAAAGATGCCGTATTAAAAAATTTCTTTTTAAACCGTTGGATTAAATTGCCTTTAAGAATGCTTCTAGCTCTTAGAGTAAAAGTTATAGAGAAGTTTTTCAGTTTTGTTGGGATTCACAGAATTTTTAGGAAACTATATCTTCATTATTCTTTTCCATTTTTGCACAAAATTCCTTTGAAGAATGATTTTATGGTGCTTTTCAGTTGTTTTCCAAATTAAACTAACGATTGTTTCTTTTCATAGGAGGTCGGTATGTTAAAGTCTGGGACATGCTGAAAGGAGGACAGTTGCTCGTGTCTTTGAAAAATCATCATAAAACTGTGACATGTTTATGTCTCAGCAGCTCTGGACAGAGGTTACTCTCTGGCTCACTGGATAGGTTAGCATTTTAATTTTCTTTCTTAATCATTCTTAGTGTGCATATATTTACTGCTTGAAGAAATGTTATTTCTGCACAACTTGTGATAGCATTAATCTGCTGCCAGATGATTTCCATGGAAAAATCTGTTGAGTTGAAAATAGTTTTGACCTTACATTTATATATAGCAAGCTTATTTTCTCCCTTGATATAATTTTTTGCTTTAATTAATATACTTCAGGAATTTATTGAATCATTTGAATATTCTTTTAAAATAATTTGTTATTCTGTAGTTTTCTTTTAAAATCATTATTGTATATTTTGAAATATTTATGAGTATGTATATATATATATTCTAGCTTATATTCTTTAAAATTTAAAACTTCATGTAAAAATTCCTATGTGTTAATGTATAGAAGTTACATATTTCTAAATATTACTATTTTCAGTAGGTATTAGTGTTTTATTAGTTTATGTTCCATAACAGCGCTGTACAACAGAAACACAGTGTGAGTTACTATGTAATTTTCAGTTTTGCCAGCCATGTTTAATAGGTAAAATTAATTTAATAATAATATTTACTCTAAAATATTATTTTAGTATGTA
The DNA here is from genome assembly GCF_910594005.1 of Cervus elaphus. Classification (NCBI taxonomy): domain Eukaryota; kingdom Metazoa; phylum Chordata; class Mammalia; order Artiodactyla; family Cervidae; genus Cervus; species Cervus elaphus. The sequence continues at coordinate 11,457,201 of NC_057839.1, read as the reverse complement.
ATCAGCATAAAATTATTAATGATAGACCAGAAACAAGTTCAGCCTCATATACATGCCCGATGATACAATAATAATACTTTATGATTAAAGTGAAATATAGTTGTATTTAATAGAAAAGTATTTTTATACTGCCTCGGTTTTAAAATTAAGTAAAATAAATTCACTTCTCTTTCACTGTCCACATTTTAAGTGCTCATTAGCCGCATGTGGCTAGAGTGATGACCCAGTTCTAGAATTTACTTTCATTTATCTGTTGTTGCTCCTTTTATTTCCATATTTCTTTTTCCATTGTTATGTAAAGCCTTGGTTTTTCAGCATATTTATTAAAAAGTATACATATTTTAAAAGCTAGAAAATACTTCTGATCCAGAGGAACTTGGTATGTAAATATAAAGCAAATTCCCTGCAGTGGTGTTACTAGGCAATTTGGGACTTGATTTTTAGATGTGTCCTTCAAAAGCTATTGGTAAGTTAGCTCTATTCATAGTAGTTCTCAACCCAGAGTGACCTTCTGCGGACACTTTTGGTTATTGTCACAACCTGGGGGTGGAGTGTTCTTGGGATGCAGGGAGGAGAGGTCGAGAATGCTCTTGAACACCCTGCAGAGTAGGGACAGCCACCGTGACGGAGAACTGTCCTGCCCACAGTGTCAGTGATGGTGATGCAGCTGGGGAACCCTACCCTTTGACTTCCATGGACTTTGATGCCGTTTCTTTAGTTTCGAGTTTCATCTTCAGGAGACAGTGGTCCATCCTTCTGGTGGCTGGTTGAAGTCTTTATGCAAACAATAAAAAAGAGTTCATTTTTAAAAGAGATTCAGTGATAGATTACTTTGTAACTAATATTACTAATCATTTTTCTTCATTGTTGTATGTTTTAATATTCATGTATTGAATTTTAAAAAATAGTAATTTTTTATACTCATTTCTAAAATGCTTTGTGACACAGCTCTTTTTTTCCTTTTTGGTTAGGAAGGTGAAAGTTTATAGCACAACTTCCTACAAAGTAGTCCACAGTTTTGATTATACAGCTTCAATTTTGAGTCTTGCACTTGCAGTAAGTACTTTTAGCTCTTTTTTTTTTTAACTTTGACTAACCTTGCCTGTTAAATGAAACTAACATGAAGTATTAGGGTTTATCTTTGTATTTGAATAAGTATTATTTTCTTCTTGTCACATTAGATAATTGGGTTAAGATAATTGCTGGAATATATGAGTTGTCTCAATAACTAAGCATGAATTCAGATTTAGGTCCCACTTATTGAACACCTCAAACTAACTGTAGTGTTGTGTAGGCATTGTCAACACTAAGGGCAGGACCTGGAAAGTAGATAAATCTCTCTTCAGCACATTTAACTCAAGGGTTAAACACTCCAAAAAGTCAGGTTGGCTCTCTAAGCCAAAAAGAAAGGCGGTGGGGGGAGACAAAGGGGCATCAAAATGAAATGTCTCCTTTTCTCTGTTAACTGCTCTTTCTGGGGTGTTTAGTGTCACGTTTCATGAGCTATTGAGGAGGAGGAATAGATTTGGACACCTTATATGGAAATCTGAACTGGGAGTGGAAAAGAGTCATAAAGTATTTTCTTGACAAGATTTTGGAAAGGCGTGCCACCGCTGGGGCTTCGCTGGTGGCACTCGTGGGAGAGAACACACCTGCTGGTGCAGGAGATGTAGGAGACGTGGGTTCAGTCCCTGGGTCGGGAAGATCCCCTGGAGGAGGGCGTGGCAACCCACTCCAGTGTTCTTGCCAGGAGAATCCTGGGGACAGAGGAGCCTGGCGGGCTACAGTCCATGGGGTCACAAAAGAGTTGGACACGACTGAAGCAGCTTAACATGGATGCACACACGCATGCCACCACGTCATTCTTTTCTGGGAGGAGGGTGTGGGGAAAAATTATTTTGGAAATATTTCCCAATATGTTATTAACTGCGTATTATTATACCAACTGGCAGTAATAATTTCCAAGTGTAATTAAAAAAGTGAACATTTCTCAGTGGTGTCTGACTCTTTGTGACCCCATGGACTATACAGTCCATGGAATTCTTCAGGCCAGAATACTGCAGTGGTAGCCTTTCCCTTCTCCAGGGGATCTTCCCAACTCAGGGATGGAACCCAGGTCTCCCTCATTGCAGGTGGATTCTTTACCAGCTGAGCCACAAAAGGGAAGCCTGAGAATACTGGAGTGGGTAGCCTATCCCTTCTCCAGCAGATCCTGTCAAACACTAGTATCTTGGAGGAATAAAAATGATTTTACTTTAACTTTTCACATAGGTCAGTCACTGTTAGGCAGAGAATCAGTATCTTAATGGAACTCTTGAAAGTACGGACAAGTGGCAAGCACATAATAAATGGTATTTGGAAGAAAAAGCAAGGTGAATTATGAGTTCCTAATACACTAACTTACTTTTCTAATTGCTGTTAGCATGAAGATGAGACAATAGTTGTAGGAATGACCAATGGAATACTGAGTGTTAAACATCGGAAATCTGAAGCAAAGAAGGAATCTGTGCCCAGGAGAAGAAGGCCTGCATATCGAACTTTTATTAAGGGGAAAAATTATATGAAACAACAGGTATTTGTATATTTCATATATATTTTTTAAAGATGAAAGTTGTTAGAGTAGCCAGCTTCATCCCTGCACATTACTGAAAAACTGTTAAGTTCACCTGGCAGTTAGCTTCATTTTTAGCTTCATTTTACTTTTCTCTACTTCGTATTTATCTCCAGATTGCTGGATTAGGAACTTTAAATTAATAAGTAATGGGAATGTAACTGTCTGGTTTTCCCAAAACCATTTGTTGAAGAAACTGTCTAATGATACTTCTTAATGCCCTGAATCATAGCAACGTTGTTGTGCTCAGAACCGTGTCTTTCACACACTGTCTGGTTTGATCTTCTAAATAACCCTGAGAAAGAGTAGAGCCAATAATATCTCCATTTGGCATCTGAGAAGATGGAGATACAGAGAAGTTGTGATTGATCCAGGATCTCTTTGTTGGGGCTAGGTGGCTGCTCTGATTGCTGTTTTCTCTCTCTGCTCAGTCACTGCCTGCTGTGTAAACAGAACTGCAGTGAGCAGTGTCTGCGAGGGTGGGGTGTTGTGTGTGCATCCTAAGTTAAAATCACAGGGCACCAAGAACATGGTGATGTGGCAGATTATTCTGTTTTTATTTGCTTGACTTCATGGGCTTATGACCCTTATTTATGATAGAGTTCAAGGACACTGTGGAGCTATGATTATTTCAAATAAAACTCTATTTGGATATTGATTTTTCTTTGTAAATTTACTTTTCAATGCAGGATGACATTTTGATCAACAGGCCATCAAAGAAACACCTAGAATTGTATGACAGGGATCTGAAAAACTTCCGGATCTCTAAGGCACTTGACAGAGTCCTTGAGGTGAGTGAGTAAAGTGTGTGTGATTTTTTTTTTTTTTATAAAGACTTTCTTTTAAGAGCAGTTTTAGGTTCACAGCTTAATTGAGGGGAGGTACAGAGCTTTCCCATCTGCCGTCTGCCCCACACATGCATAGCCTGTGGGGTTTATTTGTTGCAACTGATGAACCTGCAAGGACATTAGTTTTAATTTTTTAAGTTTATTTTTAGCTGCAGTGGGTCTTCATTGCTGTGTGGGCTTTCTCTAGTTGCGACAAGTGAGGTCTCTCTCTAGTTACGGTTCACGGGTGTCTCGTGGTGGCTCCTTTTGTTGTGGTGCATGGACGCTAGCCTTGACGTACTTCTTTCCCAACGTGGAACCAGTCGGTTCCAAATTGGATGGCATCCAGTCCAGTCACTTCATGGCAAATAGGTGGGGAAACAGTGACAGACTTTATTTTCTTGGGCTTCAAAATCACTGCAGATGGTGACTGCAACCATGAAATGAAAAGACACTTGCTTCTTAGAAGAAAAGCTATGACCAACCTAGACAGCATATTAAAAAGCAGAGACATTACTTTGTAGACAAAGGTCCGTCTAGTCAAAGTTATGGTTTTTCCAGTAGTTATGTATGGATGTGAGAGTTGGACCATAAAGAAAGCTGAGCACTGAAGAGTTAATGCTTTTGAACTGTGGTGTTAGAGAAGACTCGAGAGTCCCCTGGACTGCAAGGAGATCCAACCAGTCAATCCGAAAGGAAATCAGTCCTGAATATTCATTGGAAGGACTGATGCTGAAGCTGGAACTCCAATACTTTGGCCACCTAATGTGAAGAACTAACTCATTTAAAAAGACCCTGTTGCTGGGATAGATTGAGGGCAGGAGGAGAAGGGGACAACAGAGAATGAGATGGTTGGATGGCATCACTGACTTGATGGACATGAGTTTGAGCAAGCTCTGGGAGTTGGTGATGGACAGGAAACCTAATGTGCTACAGTCCTGGGGTTGGACACAACTGAGCTACTGAACTGAACTGATGAACTTGAAAGTGCCGGGCTTCAGTAGTTGCAGCGCATGGGCTTATAGTGCCCTGTGGCATGTGAAATCATCCCAGGCCAGGGATTGAATCTGAGTTCCCTGAACTGGCAGGCAAATTCTCAACCACCAGGCCACCAGGGAATTCCGGAGCTTAAAAAAATTATTTTTTATTTTAAACTTTTTATTTTGTATTGGGGTATAGCCAGTTAACAGTGTTGTGATAGTTTCAGGTAGACAGTGAAGGGACTCAACTGTTCATGTATCCATTCAGCTATAAATATATCCATTCTTTCCCAAGTTCCCCTCCCATCCAGGCTGCCATGTAACATTGAGGTTTTTTTTTTTTTTTTCATTGAGTTTATTTTTAAAAGAATTATTTTGTTTCTTGCCATGACTCTAAACTGGGAAGGAAAAAAAACCCATTTAAATTTGGTAATTATTAGTGAGTACTAAGACTGTGACTCTTTTCTTGTGCTGCTCATGTTGACTCTGAAAAATTTTCTAGCCCACTTGTACAATAAAGACGCCCGAGATTACAGTTTCCATCATAAAGGAGCTAAATCGAAGAGGAGTCCTTGCAAACGCCCTTGCAGGTCGAGATGAAAAGGAAATCAGTCGTGTTCTTAATTTTTTGATAAGGTATGTTTTATGTCTCTGAAATGCATGTATTTTGCATCTGAAATTTTATCTCCAAATTTACTTTTAGTTTGAGGTTTGTAGAGACCTGACAGAACAGTTTAGTAAATCTGTTTTAAGGATTTTTTTTAAAGTTTGCAGGTTTCAGTAAACAGAATTTTTGCTTTGTAGGAATCTGTCTCAGCCAAGATTTGCCCCTGTTTTGATTAATGCTGCTGAAATAATTATTGGTAAGTAGTTGCTAAAATTCTAGCATGCTTGAAGAAGTAGAGGTGTCAGATAATGAAATCAAATAGATTGAAATACCTTGTCATTATCAAGTCTCCAGCAAAGATTTCATGGAGAAAACAATAATAGTAAATCAGTGCATTTTAAAATAGAGTAAAATGTTTACATTGGATTGGCTTTCAATTGCTGGCACTAGGGTTATTATAATTTAAAAAGTTTTTTTCTTTAAATACCTACAATGACCATGACTAATTTTTAATGAGAAAATGAAAAATAAGTCAGAATTAATTATTTCTCTCTGAAATACATTTATTCAGATGGATTGTTTATGTAAAACATAAATTGTACAAGTACAGATTTTTCAGTGTCTTTAATAGTTTTGTACTTTTTCTAAATTCTGCTGTTCACATTTTGTTTAGAAAGATGTTTATAGTGAATGTTTCCTCTCTTTCTAGATATATATCTACCTGTGATTGGTCAGTCACCTGTAGTTGATAAAAAGTTTTTGGTACTTCAAGGACTAGTAGAAAAAGAGATTGATTACCAAAGAGAACTGCTGGAAACCTTGGGGATGATGGATATGCTTTTTGCTACCATGACAAGGAAAGAAAGCACTTCTGTATTGCAGCATGGTACATCTGATGGATTTCTAGAGAACAATAAGAGTGAATCATAGTGTCTGCTTAACAGGAGATGTAAGAACTCCTAACATGGAATAGATTTGATGCTATTAACTATTGGGAAGAGAATCTCTGATACATTACAAAAATCTATTTGCAGAAGCAATTTTATAGAAGAGACTGGAATGACTATGCTTGGAAAATAAGAAACTGTTTTTAAACATGGTTTTCCATGTTCTGCTTTGAATTATTTCGTGGCATCTTCAGCTGGAAGAGATCTCAGTTTTGGTCACAATGTATGTCCATCTTGGACAGGTCAACATTAATTTTAATATAGCTGAGTTCTGTTTCAGCATTTGAGTAGACATTCAGAACTCTGGAGAGGGTTTCAACTTAAAGAATCCTGCCAAAGGAACAGGGCTTTATTTTTCCTTCTATCGTGGAAATACAAGTGGCAACAACCAGTAAATTCTCCAGTCAGTGCACTTGGGGTCCCCAGGCTCCAGCCGAGTGTGCCCCATTTCCTTGCTGTCATCATTTATCCCAGGTCACAAGTTCCATCTCAGCTGGTAATTGGACTGTATCTGTTGCCAGTGTGGCAGATTAGTGGCCAACTCCGAATACTTGACACGAGTTTGACATGTATTCAGAGAATGTGATGAGGTAGATTTGATACCTAGAAATTGTGCTCACCAGCCTGTGTTTTCTTTTTCTTCCCGTAATCTTGACTGTGCTGCTCAGAACAGGGCCTGCAGGTAAGCCTTCGGGACCATATTTTTCCTCTTCCCCCTCAGTATGCAGCCTTTCTACCAGCTTTTCAGCTTGTTTCAGGTCAGGGGAATGATAAAATTTGCCATTTCTCTTGTGACCAATAGCATTTCAGCCTTTTTTAATGTGTATTTGGAGCTTATCTTGCAGCTACCTACCTCTGAAAACCATTTTCTTTGGCCTGTGTTTAGGTTATTTTTCCCTCCTCTATTCTTAACTTCATTTTGTGTTTCAGAACCCCTTGTATCTTTTTTTTTTAAGTTCAACATAAATCACATTTTTTTATAAAGAGACTCTTATTTTCTTCTTGACTTTCTGGGATGTATCAATTCCTGATGGATAGTCACTGACTATTGATTTCTAGCACACTGATTTTACACTTGGCACACTGATTTTACACTTGGTCCCTTTTTCACCTTTCCCCAGTTCCTGAAGTAGTTAACTATCTGTAAGGAAATAGGTCTTAGGCTAGAAGAATCCTTAATTAAAGGAAGATTTTGTAACTGCAGTCTCCTCTTAAATTCACATTCAGTTCTGTGAATTTATATGTGTATTTTTAAAGCAGAAAGAAATATTCCTATGTTCTGATAAGGATGTATGTTCAGAGAGTCTGGATTTCCCTTCATGAATTGATTTACGCCGTTGTGAAGCCCAGTGGCTTATAAGAACTCAAGAATTTGCTTCCTTGAGTAATTATGAGATTAGTCAAGGTCAGAAGCTGTGTCTTCATGTAAAGAAGGGTTAATTTATAAGTTTTTTTAAATTTCATAAATACACTGATAAATGGGATACTAGTAAAGCTGAAAGGTTGAGGTTCTTCTAAAAAACTAACTTTTTTGGAAGATAAGAGTTTTTTGAGAAGAGTTTTCTCATGCATTATTTGATCTGGGTCTTACCACAACCATCCAGGGTTGGTATTCTCATTTAGCATTGAATTCACCCTTGAATTCCCGAAGCTTGAGTTCCTCATCCCAGCACTGTAACCTGGCCTGCTTGCTGGGGCCAAAACCACTCATTCCCTTTACACAACTTCACCAGAGTGCTGCCGGTTTTTAGATGAGATATGTAATAACTATAAATTTTCAAAAAGGCTAGGAAACAATTCCCATAACAATCAGTAGTTCAGTGTTAAGTTCATGAATAGTTTTTAAAGTTTGGGACAAACTGTAGTATTTGCTATTTGAAGTAGTATTTGTAATTGGCATATTACAGTGTAACATTGGGCCTTCATTTCCAACTTAAAACGCCTAAAAATGCCTAACAGGTTTTTAGATTTGTGAATTTTAGTTGAAATGTATTTTAAGATGTTATTAAACTTGCAGAAATATTGAAGTATTTCAGAGAACTTACTCACTGTACATTTAATTTATTTTAATTAAGTTATGTACTATGGAAAGTTTGCTTGTTGGGTCAGATGCTTGTTTCTTCAAATGCTTGTTGCATTTGAAGTGCTATTTACAAGAAAATCAAATACCTTCAATGTATACATGCTATTAAGCTGTTTAAAGGACTCTGGAGTATAAGTAAGTTTGTTTAAAGAAATTTAGTCTGTTCAACTTAAATCAGCTCTATCAAACATTAATTAAAAGCCTCATTTAAAATGATTGTTAAAATATAGTAATTTTCTGAATGGAGTGACAGTGTATGCTCGTGGGGATAATCCCTTTGTAGAGAAGGGGAAACTGAGGATTATAGGAGAGGATGCCAATGGCTGGGTCAGTGTCCTTGGGAGGAGGCGCGGGTCTGAGTGCCCGAAGGGAAGGGTTGGCTTAGACAGTGTGTGAATAGTTGGGGCATTGTTCGGGAAGAAGGACAGAGATACGACACAGATGCAATTGTGTGTAGAGGTGATGATGGTGGTTTGTGGAAGTTCTTTAATGAGTTCCTTTATTGCAGAAAAAACCAACTGAAACTGGTTGGAGAAGATCAGAGGTGTTGAAAGTTTGAAAAGAACACAGAGTAGATATGAGAGAGGGCAATATGAGATATGAGACAGGCTCACACTTCGGAGCCTGTCTGCCTGAGTGTGAATCTTGGCTCGGCACTCGCTGACTGTGTGACTGTGACTTTGGACAAGTTATTTTACCACTTTGTATTTCATTTTCTTCATCTATTAATTAGACACAACCACAGAAAGTGGCTGTGAGAATTAAGTGAGTTAATGCCTATAAAAGTACCTAGAATATTTCTGTTTGCTTTTATTATTGTTGGGGGAATAAAAGTACTAGAAAGGGAAGTAGCATTACCAGCAGAGCTCAGGCCTATGTGCGGGAAGTGTTACAGACTTCAGGCAAGCCCAGTCAGCATGACTATTTTTCTCTAGTCACGTTTGGCTCTGAGGATGCAGATGTGGGGTAGGCTGAGGTATGGACTTAATCACCAGCGGAGGTTTCATCAGTGAGTGCAGAATAATTAAGAAAGGGACCAGGGCATTGCTGTGACGTGAAAGCAGTGCACAGTGCACCGCAGAGTCACAGCTGGGTAAGAAGGAAATGAGGTCACCAGGGAGTGAGAATGACCGGGTTGGTGGACTGTTGGTGTGTGTGGAGTTGAGGAGTTAGTTTGTGTGTTAAAGGTAGTAAGCTGGAGACATGAAATATGCTGGTGAACAAGCCAAGAATTATGACGGAATAAAGCCAAGTATAACGTCAGAGAGAGACAGCAAGCGAGAAGCTACAGTGTTGAAAAATCTATGGGGAAGACTTCCCTGGTGGTCCAGTGGTTGGAAATCCTGCCAATGCAGGGAACATAAGCCTGTGTGCCCCAACTGCTGAAGCCCGCACACCCTGGGGCTCAGCAACAAGAGAAGCCATTGCAACTAGAGAGGAGTCCCCGCTCGCCACAACTTGAAAAAGCCCATGTGTAGCAATGAAGACCCAGTGCAGCCAAAAAGTAAGTAATTTTTTAAAAAAAAAGAATCAATAGAGAGTGGCCCTTATTGATGAACAATAAAGTGGAGTATTACATACGAAGTCAAATGACAAAGTTTAAGAAGAGGTTTTCTTGGGAAGGAATGGGGGAGGGTGGTCCAGAAGCACTGAGGCTCACCTGCCCTACCTGTTAGGACAGCTGTGTGAGGGGTGTGGGGACAGCATCAGCAGCACTCAGGAGGACCACAGAGGAAGCTGGCCCCCTCTGCCTCCCGCCTTCCACATCTTGTGTGAGTGTATCTGATTAGTGGCGCCTAATCCTGCATCCTGCTTATGTAACATGTGCAGAGTGCATCATGAGAAACGCTGGGCTGGAAGAAGCACAAGCTGGAATCAAGATTGCCGGGAGAAATATCAATAACCTCAGATACGCAGATGACACCACCCTTATAGCAGAAAGTGAAGAGGAACTAAAAAGCCTCTTGATGAAAGTGAAGGAGGAGAGTGAAAAAGTTGGCTTAAAGCTCAACATTCAGAAAACTAAGATCATGGCATCTGGTCCCATCACTTCATGGGAAATAGCTGGGGAGACAGTGGAAACAGTGTCAGACTTTATTTTTTTGGGCTCCAAAATCGCTGCAGATGGTGATTGCAGCCATGAATTTAAAAGACGCTTACTCCTTGGAAGGAAAGTTATGACCAACCTAGACAGCATATTAAAAAGCAGAGAGATTACTTTGTCCACAAAGGTCTGTCTAGTCAAGGCTATGGTTTTTCCAGTGGTCATGTATGGATGTGAGAGTTGGACTGTGAGGAAAGCTGAGTGCCGAAGAATTGATGCTTTTAAACTGTGGTATTGGAGAAGACTCTTGACAGTCCTTTGGACTGCAAGAATATCCAACCAGTCCATCCTAAAGGAGATCAGCCCTGGGTGTTCATTAGAAGGACTGATGCTGAAGCTGAAACTCCAATACTTTGGCCACCTCATGCGACGAGTTGACTCATTGGAAAAGACCCTGATGCTGGGAGGGATTGGGGTTGGGAGGAGGAGGGGACGACAGAGGATGAGGTGGCTGGATGGCATCACCGACTTGATGGACATGGGTTTGAGTAGACTCTGGGAGTTGGTGATGGACAGGGAGGCCTGGTGTGCTGCGATTCATGGGGTCGCAAAGAGTTGGACATGATTGAGTGACTGAACTGAACTGAATCCTGCATCCAGAGCACTATCTGCAGTGGAGTCTGAGAGATGTGGTTTGTAGTCTTCCAGCTCTGCAGTTCTGAACACAACCTAGAAGGAGTCTGGAGCAGAGGATCAGGAAGGCGATCCACACAACATTCTTCCCCAAGTAGTCTACACGTCTTTAAATAAAAGAGCAAACATACCCTCAACTCTGGGCTTCCCTGGTGGCTCAGATGGTAAAGAATCTACCTTTGATGCAAGCGACCTAGGCTCGATCCCTGAGTCAGGAAGACCCCCTGGAGAAGGGAATGACAACTCCAGTATTCTTGCCTGGAGAATCCCATGGACAGGGGCCTGGTGGGCTACAGTCCATGGCTGGGAAAGAGTCGGACACAATTGAGCGACTAACACACACACATACACCCTCAACTCTAAACAAATGGGAGTACGTTATACTTGCTGCTCTGCATTTCACTTCCACTTACTGTGCGTCAGAGAATCTGCCAACTTAGTACACAGAGCTCTGCTTCATCCTTTTCTTTATCCTGCCCTATCTCGCTGAACAAGATGGGCCGTAATCAGTTTAGCCAGTCCTCCCTCGATGGGCATTTAGACTCTCCACTCTTACACAGTTACACGTTGAGTATGCTTTTTCGTAAGTTCTTGTGCATTTTGAGGTGTTTATACTGGGATAAATTGATGTGAATTACCCTAATTCTAGAGTGAAGACCTTCTCTCCTCCCAGGTACTTTGTATTCCATAGGTTGAGTGAGGGTGAGTAAAAGTTGCTCAGTGTGTCTGACTCCTGTCCACCCCATGGACAATAGCCCATCAGACTCCTCTTGTCCATGGAATTCTTCAGGCAAGGATACTGGAGCGGGTTGCCATTTCCTTCAGGGGATCTTCCCGACCCAGGGATCAAACCGGGGTCTCCTGCATTGTAGGCAGATTCTTACCTTCTGAGCCGCCAGGGAAGCCCCTTAGGGTAAATAAGATACTTAACCTTATTGGGGGCAAGGGCTACTCTTATTCCCATTCTACACATAGTGACCCTGAAGGGGCACAGTAAGTTTAGGTGACTTGTCTAAAATCACACAGCTGGTTTGTGCCAGATCTGGGATTTGAACTTAGACAGTCTGGTTGAAGAGTACCTAGTTTCATCCACTGCAGGAGTATTCTAGAAACACGGAATATGTCTTTATTCTTCTTTGTATTCTTGACTTTATCCACGATTCCTAGTTGGTGCTTAGTAAATGTGCTGAATAACTGAATGGAATGAAGGAATGCTTATTGGGTCCAGTTTGGGCGGTTCACATGAAAACAGCAGTGTGGTCACTGTGTACAAGATGAAGTGGTTGTATTTTCTGAGAGCTGCAATGTAAAATGTTTCTGGAAACTGGCCTTATTGCCCATTGGGAATTTTAATCAGGTGGAACTTAAACCATGCATTAGAACCACTAGCTCACTGGTAGTCCACGAGGTGGCAGTGTTACTTTGAAAATCATGAGAAACCTGCTTTTTCCATAGCCTTTTCTCTCCATCAAGTTTGTGGTGCTGAGTAGTAAGGTGAGTTCCCTCAGAAAACAATGAAGATATTTGGCTATTGTAATGTTGACACAGTGGGTTCAGAAGTCATCAATAATTATTAGATGCTAGCCAGAAATGTGGAAACAAAACCTAACCAACACCCATTTTTAATTAAAGATGAAACTTTTCAACAATGTTTGGAAGGAACACGAGCTACGTGATCTTGCCTAAGTCCCTGGGCCTCAGCTTCCATATCTGTCACATGGAGTTAATGTCACTTCCTTTGTAGGATTGTTGTGAAGATAAATGCAATGACATACCAAAGTGTGTTAGATGCTTTACTGTGTTACTCACATGTTTGTGGTTATGAAAAGTACGCTTGCCCTGAACCTCTTTGGAGCTTTTTCTTAATTTCTCTGATTATTAACATCATTTCTATCACTTAAAGGTTAGGCTGAAGCTTTCTAGTATAAAGGATGTTTTTAAAATAAATTAATTGTATACACTATAAAATAAGGGGTTTAACTGATTTGAGAGAGACTGCTTACAAGTCTTTGGTTTGGGAAGCAAATAGTATGATTTGCAGTATGTACAAATAAGACCCCTATTCATGAAAGTAAGAAGAGAGTTCCCATTGGATTATTAGTGCTATAGAAGAAATTTTAAGCAGGATTATGTCTTTAAACATATATATTAATGCAGACTTTTCTTTCTTCAAATTTACTGTACTAGCTGTGACTGTGTGATGGCTATATTGACCAAAAGGGTTTTAGTTTAGAATTCTGTTAATGAGGGTTGACAATTTTCAATAAACGCTACTCTAAAACTCTGCACTCACATAAAGTTTTTCTTAATTGAGATATAATTGAAGTTATATTAGTTTCAGGTGTACTAAGATAGATTCTTGACAAAGTGTTCCCAATTAAAAAAACAGAAGGCTCGAGTCAAAAACAGTTTCCTCATAGAAAACAAGTGGAAAGCAGTGGTCAGTTTTTTTTTTCTTTTACAGTTTTCCCCTTAGGAAAAAAGATTTTGAGGCTCACCTGTCTAACCCATTCTTATCTTTCAATGGGAAAAGATCCACGTGATGAGAAAGAACTGAAAATAGACAATTGCATGAAATTTGTTGATAGTAGCATATATGAACTTCATTTTTCTATAATTTCTAGGAGAATGCTCTGAGGTCATACACATGATTTTCTACACAACATTATTACCATAGACATCCACATAATGTGGTTTTATTTGCTTATGTTGTGAGTACAAGTTATTTAAGATAGTGCAAGATAGTGCATCATTAGTGGTAGGAAACTCTCTCAGTTCAGTTCAGTCGCTCAGTCGTTTCCAACTCTTTGCGACCCCATGGACTGCAGCACACCAGGCTCCCCTGCCCATCACCAACTCCTGGGGCTTGCTCAAACTCATGTCCATCGCATCGGTGATGCCATCCAACCATCTCATCCTCTGTCGTCCCCTTCTCCTCCCACCTTCAATCTCTTGAGTCAATTTGTAAAGAAGACCATGTTTGATTCTGCTTTAACAATAAGTATAAGAGTGATCAAAACTGGAAAATGATGGACAAGAAAGATAATAATGGTTAATACTAATAATATGCTTACTAAGGCATTGTTCTCACCAATGTACATATACTAATTAATTTTCACAACTTTGAAGTTGGTACTATTACTCTATCAAAGTTACTGTTTTTGCAGTAAGTGTGTTAAGTTAATGCAAATAAAACACAATTATAAACGAGGTCATAACTGTGAGGTGATGGATATGTTATGTAGTTTGGTTGTAGTAATCACTGTATATGTATATCAAGTCATCACACTGTAGAACTTAAACATATACACTCTTTATTTGTCAATTATACCTCAGTAAAGCTGAGGGGAACAAAAGAACAAGCTGCTTAAAAAAAAAAAATTAACCACAGATGTGGTGAATCTAAGTCATTAAAAGGTGAACACATCAAGCTCTTGCAAAGAACCTCAGGTAACTGGTTGTTCTTGTAAATAGAACATTGTCTCTGTTGTAGCTATAAGGAAGCTGTGTGATCAATGATAGATTTTCTTAGAAAACAGAACATGAGGGTCACTTGATAGTCAGAGGAACACTCATGATAATGTTAAGCTCAACCAATATAAACTGTTACATTAATAGTCCAAATAGTAACATGGATTAGTTCTCCTCTGGGTTTCTTTCTCAGCAGTATAGGAGATAAAAATATGAATCTCTTAGATCCATCCTGGAAAGACAGGGGTAAGTACAGTATTTAAAATCTGAGTGGTGACTCACTTAAATAGTAATTGACGAAATGTTGAATGGATAAGAGAAGAAGTAAGCTGTGAGAAGACAGAGCCATACCTGCCTTAAGTGTAGGGTCTGGCAGAAAGGAGATACAAATAAATATTTGCTGCTTGAACGCTGAATCCTCAGAGGCAAATGTCAGACTTGAGATGGAGGAGAGTAGGGCTACTAGAGTGGAAGGTGGCTTGTTCCCTCAGGGCTAAACAAAGGAATGACATCTCTAGCTCTCGCCTGAGAACTAAGTAAAAATGGAAGCTTCAAGGACATAAGGCTTCAAAACCCTAGGATTTTTATTTTATCATGTTTTTATTGTGAAGTCATTTTAGTTTTACAGAAAAGTTTTAGGAATAGTGCAGCTTCTAGCTTCCCCCAAAGTTAACAACAATCAAAACCAGGAAATGAACATTGGTGCAGGGCTGTTAATGAGAACATGCCAGGTCCTCCAGTTTTCTCCCTGATATTCCTTTTATGTTCTAGGGTCCAATTCAGGACCCCACATTGCATTTAATTGTTGTGTCTCCTCAATCTCCTCCAATCTGTGATGATTCCTTAGTCTTGCTTCCCTGGTTGCTCAGCTGGTAAAGAATCCACCTGTAAAACAGGAGAACCCAGTTTAATTCCTGGCTCGGGAAAAATCCGCTAGAGAAGGGATAGGCTACCCACTCCAGGATTCTTGGGTTTCCCTGGTGGCTCAGCTGGTAAAGAATCCACTTGCAATGAGGGAGACCTGGGTTTGATTCCTGGATTGGGAAGATAACCCAGAGAAGAGATAAGGCTACCTACTCCAGTATTCTGGCCTGGAGAATTCCATGAACTGTATAGTCCATGAGGTTGCAAAGAGTCAGACACAGCTGAGCGACTTTTACTTTCCTTGTTTTTCATGACCTTGAAACTTTAGACTGGTCAGTTATTTTGTAGAATGAGCCTCAATTTGAGATTGTCTGATGTTTTCTCATGATTAGATTCAGGTTACGAGTTTTGAGCAAGAATATCACACAAGTGACCTTGTGTCTTTCTCAGAGTGCCATGTCAGGTGTTCATGATGTCTATATGTCTTATTACTGGTGACTTTAGCTTTGCTCGCTTAGTTAATTAAAGCATTGCAGGCCAGGTTTCTCTACCATTAGGTTATTATTTTTCCCTTTGTAATTGAGAAATATTTTTTTTTTCTCTTTTTTTTTTAAAAAATATGGAACGCTTCACGAATTTGCGTGTCATCCTTGCGCAGGGGCCATGCTAATCTTCTCTGTATCGTTCCAACCTTAGTATATGTGCTGCCGAAGCGAGCACTGTAATTGAGAAATATTTAAGAGAGATGCTTTGCTGCTGCTGCCGCTGCTGCTAAGTCACTTCAGTCGTGTCTGACTCTGTGCGACCCCATAGACAGCAGCCCACCAGGCTCCGCCGTCCCTGGGATTCTCAAGGCAAGAACACTGGAGTGGGTTGCCATTTCCTTCTCCAACGCATGAGAGTGAAAAGTGAAAGTGAAGTCGCTCAGTCGTGTCTGACCCATGGACCGCAGTGTACCAGGCTCTTCTGTCCATGGGATTTTCCAGCAAGAGTACTGGAGTGGGTTGCCAGTGTCCTCTCCGAGATACTTTGAGATTATGCAGATATCCTATTTTCAGCTTTTGTTGTTGTTATTCAGTCACTCAGTCATGTCCAACTGTTTGTGACCCCATGAATGGAGGTGTGCCAGGCTTCCCTGACCTTCACTATCTCCTGGAGTTTGCTCGAACGTACGTTTATTGAGTCAGTGATGCCATTTAACCACCTCATTTTCTGTCTCCCCCTTCTCCCCCTTCTCTTGCTCTCAATTTTTCTCAACATCAGGGACTTTTCCAATGAGTCGGCTTTTCGCACCATGTGGCCAGAGTGTTGGAGCTCCTATGAATATTCAGAGTTGATTCAGCTTAAGCTTTCCCAGTTTCACCCTCTGACTGTGGTTTTTGTTTGCATTTCCCTGGTGATGAGTGATGCTGAGCACCTTTTCATGTACCTGTTGGCCATTTGGATGACGTCTTTGGGAAAATACTATCCAAATGTTATTTGGATCCATTTTTTAATTGGATTATTCTTTTTCTGCTGTTGAGTTGTATGAGTTCCTTATATATTTTTCTGTAATACCCCCTTATCAGATGGGTGCTTTGCTGATATTTATGGACAAGCTCTTTGTGAGGGGTCAAAAGGGGAAGGATCCTCAAAGCTCCTTTCTAAAAACTGGTTTATTACTAAATCCTACTTAAAATGTTGTCATATTTAATCTTAGGTAATAGGATTGCTACCAAGAAATGCAAATGATTTAATTTCTGTACCCTATGAAATTTTTGTTCAAATGTATGAGTTCTTAACCTGTGGACCATGAGTAGGGCTTTGGTAGGGCTAAGAACCTCCTGAAAAGTAAATTCACAATTGGGTGAATATGAGTGAATGTGTATTATTTTAGGATGAAAATCTGAGCTTTTTTCCAAATTCTCAAATATGTCTGTGACCTCGTTCCCTCTACCTCCGGATTAAAGAAGCCGTTTCTTTAATCTGCCCAGTGGACAAACATAGATCATTCTTTTGTACTTACTCAAACCTGAAGCACTGGGTTTGGCAACATAGATAGAGGAGGACAGAATAAACTTTAATGCAAGATGATCATTTTGGTTGGAGGAAAACACATTCATACAATGGATGAAAGACGATAAGCTTTCCTTTTATGTTGCCAGCTACACAGATTTGGCTCAGCATTGTACCACGAGGTATGTTCAACTATACAGAAACAATTACATTTTGATGCCAACAAAAAAAGCAAATACGTGTTTGGTGTGATTAATGGTACTTTCCCACTGAGGCTTTAATCTTGCAGTGTAATGTTTGCTTATTATGGTTTATACCATTCGTCATGTAGTCAGTATCAAAGGTGTAAGTCACCCAGCAGCATGTTAAAGGTTTTGTGGGACACCACATCCATCCTTCTCTCAAGTGCTCTTCACCTATTTCTTAAGACAGCTCATATTGTGTGAAGGAAGAATGCAGTGTTTTCTACTAAGGAATGTTTTAAGGATGGTATTCTGTATTTGTTTCAAAGCCATTTTGGGTGTTATAGTGTTAGTCGCTCAGTCGTGTCTGACTCTTTGCAACCCCACGGACTGTGGCTTGCCAGGCTCCTCTGTCCATGGAATTCTCCAGGCAAGAATACTGGAGTGGGTTGCTGTTCCCTTCTCCAGGGGATCTTCTCCACCCAAGGACTGAACCCAGGTCTCCGGCACTGCAGGCAGGTTCTTTACTGTCTGAGCCACCTGTGGCACGTTTTAACAGTGCTGAAGTGACTGGCAGAACGAATAGATCCTGAGCTACACGCATGATGGGGGCAGGGGAGCTGGGAGAAAGTGACGAACAATGAGATTTGTTGATAGTATGTTTAGTAATCTGGGTATATCATGAGCATTCTAGGGATCAATAGAAATTATAAAATTGTTAGTAGAAACCATAAAAAATGTTTGTCACCTATAAAACCAGATGCAAAGTTTTACAGAGAAGTTGTGAAAAGCACCTGCCATTCTTTGTTCCTTCTTCCTTGGCTTATTGAGCTCCTTGACCACCGGGTGGTTCCATTGGCTGTTCCTGCTCATCTCTCACTACCTCACAAACTGCAGTTCCAAAGACCTAGCATTTTAAAAGAGAAAGACAAGAGAGTTTGTATCTACAACCTTGAGGTTGCAGATGGCTATGAAATGTTTCCATTTGTCACACATCTACATTTTGGAGCCTCCATTCAGAAGTCCTGAGGCCCCATTTTCACCTGTTGCAGTAAGTCCCCTACCAACAAGTCTAGGTAGGGTGGGAAAGAGATTTAAGGATGATAAAGGTGACTTGTCTGTTAGAAAAGTTGGAGGTTGAATGGGAGCTTATCTTTTGCATATTAAGCAAGACTTTTGTGTCCCTGGCACTTTAGGCATAAAAAAATATATGTGTATTGGGGTGAGGGTTTGAAAGGGAAAATAGGAAAAGACGAAAATAATATGTCTGTAGTCTCTAGAGATGAAGGGGCTTTTGGACGATGTTCCTTCTTACCCAAGACTCCAGGGGAGAATGGACAAGCTCTTTCTGTAAGGTGAGGGGTGGAGGTAACACTGAAGCCAATGTTTATTTATTTATTTATTCTTTAAAAAAAAAAGATTTTTATTGCTGCAACTAAAATGCAAACCATCATTTATATGGCAAGTTGGAAAACTGTACAGTTTGACAGTTCTGTGAGGTCACAGAAGACCCTGAGATGCCCCCCACCCCCCAGAAGCCAATGTTTATTAAACAAATGGTGATCTGTTGCTTCTGCCAGATTTTGTACTGGGCGTCAGAGAATCAGAGATGATTGAAACATACTCCTGACCTTAGTGAACTGTCAGCCGAGGGAGATGGAAGCAGACACAGACCGTCGCGATGCTGCATAAAAAGTTTAGTGATCAAGAAATGCACAGAACAAGAGGGAAGTGTAGATAAGTTACCTAATCGAGCTTGGCATGGAAGAACATTTCTGGAAGCAGAGCCTGAGCTAAGACCGGAGATCAGTAGACTTAGGAGATCAGTAGAAAAACACCGAGATCTTTTTTTTTTTTTTCTTTCTTTCTTTTTTTTTTTTTTTTAACACTGAGATCTTAAATACTGTTTTTAGAAGCTATGTGGCTGAGCAGACCAAAGAGATGGGGAGACTGGGGCTGGTGAGGGAGCCAGATGGACCAAGGTAGGATCGGTCAGCATGGTGATGGGGGTTAGTTTGACCATAACGAAGTATATGACCTCTGAGGGCTTTTCAAACTCACTGCAAGAGGCCATGAAGAGTATCAGTTACGAGTATGGTCTGAGTTTAAAACTGGCCTTTACCACTTATTAGTTACTTTCTTGGTAAAACAAGTATTTCAGGGTGTTGTAAGGGTTAAATAAGTTAGTATAAGAGCCCTGGTATGTACTAAGCCTCAGTGGTAGTCTTGGTTCTGAGGCTGTGGTCCATAGTGAAATTCCTTACAGCACTGGTGAATGAGACCAGTGGCTGGTGAGGAAATGGCTTTTCAGGCAGCAATGCCAACAGTAGTTCTTCAGAAGGGAAGCGCGGGGAACACGTATTTCCCAAGGGCAGAACTGGAGAACAACCTAACAGAATTACCTGGGGAGCACTTTCAAACTACACATACTCAGGATGTTCCCAGCATCTGCTGACTCAGTACCTCCAGGTGTAGGGGCCAGGCATGAGTGATGGGGAAGAGGCTTTCAGGTGATTTGTCGAAAAGCATGGCTGGCTCTGCCTAACTGTGTGACCACAGCCCGACAAGGGAATACACTGAGCAAAGATGCGTGCCAGGCACACCCTGCTTCTGGGTAGTTTTCCTGAATACACAGAAGAAATCAGATCGTTTCCCTTCCCACCCTGCAATCTGATGCTCCCATGTGCAAATGTCAAGAGATGGGGTGAGGCAAAAGATAAAAGGACAAGAGGAACAGAGAGCTTTGCAACCAGAGGGATTAGGGCGTGGTGCCCTGTGCTTTAGAAATTTGACTTATATTAAACAAGGGTGGGTCTGGGGAGCTTATGCAGAGCCTTTGTGCTTCTTACATCACAACCATCCATGGAAGATGTTGATGTAGGTGGATTCTCAAAAGGAGGGAACACAGATGGGACTGGTCAGGCTTGAATGCATCACGGCATCCCGCAAGGGGCTGAGAGTGGGGTGTTTGTCAGGAAGCACTCTAAAATGAATACCTTGCCTCAGTGCACAGAAAGGAAACATCGTTAATGTAAAACATATTTATAAACTATGACGCATAAAAAAGGAAAAGAAGCAACAGTCGCTAGGTGTCTGGAATCTCAGCATTTCAAATGTCCCACAAGGAGAATTCTACAATGTCCCTTAACGCCCCTGGGGAGGTTCAGTCCCCACTGCTTCCCTCCTGACTCTGGGCACTGCCAGGCGCCAGTGACACTCACTGCCCTGGTGTGGGCTGGCCTGTGTGCTGCTGGCTTTAGAGCTTTCACGCATCTATCAGCTGACAATTCTGTCTGCTGAAATGGCTCTTGTCAAGGCATCCGCTACTGTGTTAGATACTAGGGGTTCACAAAAAGATAAGTGAGACATGCCCTGTCCTTCAGAAGACCTTTGAATCCAGAAAGGAAGACATAAACAATAATGAAGTCTACCATTTCACCAAGTCCTGGCTGAGTACTAGCTCCAGTCCTCACCAGAGTCTCAAAAATGCATGTAAGGTTCCTGTTATGTTCTTCACACTAAGGGTAACTGAAGCACATCTTGAAAGTTAACTTGCTAGAGGAAAATAGCAAGGGGAAAGTCAGGTTTGTCTGATGACGAAGGCTGCTCTTTCTACTCAGCATTGTCTCTTAACCAGCAACATGATTAGCAATTAAAGCACAATTGGTAGCTATTGTTATAGTGGTATGTTCGAGGCACCTTGAGTATATGGGTGGGAAGGGACAAAGGCTGACTTCTGTCGTCACAGGCAGACCAGAAATCTACTCTGTACTGGTAGTTTAAGGGGTACACGGTGAAGTGTTACTATATCTATTTAGAAAATTGGAGAAATTTCAAAGTTTCTGAATGGAGCTGGGCCACACATTTTTGTAAGTTCAGATATGTAACTACAGAATTAGAAATTAGCTACTTAAAATTAAAAAAAAATTTAATTGTAGTAAAATACATCTAACATATTTACTATCTTAACCATTTTAGGTGTATAGTTCAATAATATTAAGTATATTCATTTCATTGTGTAACTAATATATTATCTACTCTCAAAAAGAAGTATCTATTAGTGTGTTTCTCATTTATTTTTCAGTTTTATTTCTTCTATACTTTTAAAACTCTGTTTATTCAATTTTTTACCTATTTTTTATGAGTGATAGGTAACTTGCTAATTTCTTTCTCCCCTTTTCAAATGTAAATTCTTTTGTCTGCCTTTTTTTCAAAAACCTTTACAGTTTAACCTAATCACTTAGCAAGATGGTTAACAGTCTTTCTTCTTTTCTTCTAGAAATCTTGTATTAATAGGAACACCAGTGTGCCCAGCTTAAAAAGCCTACACATTTCCAGCCTTCTGTAATTGACAGTGGTAGCTAATGAGCTATAAGTAGAGGTTGTTGGGTATAGATACCAGGAAGCTTCAAAACAGGGTGGTTGATCTGGGAGGTATGCCTCTTTCCCTTGCTCCTTCCTTCTTCCTGCTATGTGGAACATAGATATGATGGATGGTGCTATAGTAGCCATATTGCAATTATGAGGCTACCTTGAGGACTGGAAGAAGTGTAAAGATTGTAAAGCAAGAAGGAAGGAGTCTGAGGCCAGGATGATGATGAAGCTGATGAGGACACTGTCTCTCTGGGCTCCCTTGACATGAAAGAAAATTAAACCTCTCTCTTATTTAAACCACTGTTGTTTGAGTTTTATGTTGTATGCAGCCAAACCTAATCTTAACTAATATGGTATCTCTAATCTAGATGGACTACTGTCCTCACCTTTGCCTGAATGCTGCATGCTCATTAGGATCCATGTCTTCTCTCTTACTGGCTGTTTGGCTTATAATGTTCTCCTTTCTGCCTTTATCATCCTTCAAGGCTTACTTCCTCCATGAAGCATCTTTGACTACTCCTGTCTTCATTGGTCTCTGTGCTCTAAGCTCCCAGGCTTTGACATTCTGCACCGTTCAACAGGAGGCTGTGCCCCTAAAGTCCTGGCCGCTGCTCCTGAAGGGCCTGGCAGTGCCTTCTGGTGCTTGTGTGCCTCATCTGAGTCATATATCTTTAGGATAAATTTTTAGAAGTAGACATATTTCTCTGAATTCAGAGCTTAAAAAAAAATGTATCTTTGATACTTTCTTTCACTCTCCTTTCTTTCTTCTCTTGTAGCTTTTTTTAGTAGTATGTTGAATATGTGAGCTTAATCCTTAAAAACTTTTATTTTTTACTTCATATTTTCTGTGCACTTGCCTTTATTAAAAAATCAAAGTATAGTTGATTAACAATGTTGTGTTAGTTTTGGGTTTACAGCAAAGTGATCCAGTTTTGTATGTATATTATATATGATTCATTTGTATCATTTTTTTAGATTCCATATTTAAGTGATGTCATATAATATCTATCTTTGTCTGACTTCTCTTAGTATGATATTCTTTAGGTCCATCCATATTGCTGCACATGGCAATAATTCATTCTTTTTTATTATTAAGTATTATCCATTGTACATATACACCACATCTTTATGCACTCATCTGGTGATGGACACCTAGGTTGCTTCTGTATTTTGACTATTGTAAATAGTGCTACTGTGGACATTGGGGTGTATGCATCTTTTTGAATTAGAGTCTTTGTCTTTTCCAGATACAAGTCCAGGTGTGGGACTGCTGTATCACACAGTAACTCTATTTTTAGTTTTTTAAGGAACCTCCACACTGTTTTCCTTAGCGGCTGTACCCATTTACATTCCCACCAGCAAGGTAGGAGGGTTCCCTTTTCTCCAGCATTTGCCTTTTCTTAAACTTTCTGGGATAGTTTCTCAACATTATCTTCAACCTTGTGTTGAAGTTTTAAACGCTACTACCTTATTTTTTCATGTCTAAATATACTTTCTTGTCCTCTGTCCCCTTTTCATAGCTTCCTGTTCTTATTTGATATACACATTATTTTCTTTTATACCTCTGGAATGTACTAATGAGAATTTATGGAAATTTATGGAACTAAAGAGCCTCTTGATGAAAGTAAGAGAGGAGAGTGAAAAAGCTGGCTTAAAACTCAACATTCAAAAAATGAAGGTCATGGCATCTGGTCCCATCACTTCATGGCAAATAGATGGGGAAACAATAGAAACATTGAGAGATTTTATTTTCTTGGGCTCCAAAATCACTGCAGATGGTGACTGCAACCATGAAATTAAAAGACGCTTGCTCCTTGGAAGAAAAGCTATGACCAACCTAGACAGCATATTAAAAAGCAGAGACGTTACTTTGCTGACAAAGGTCCGTCTAGTCAAAGCTATGGTTTTTCCTGTAGTCATGTATGGATGTGAGAGTTGGACTGTGAAGAAAGCTGAGTGCCAAAGAATTGATGCTTTTGAACTGTGTTGTTGGAAAAGACTCTTAAAAGTTCCTTAGACTGCAAGGAGATCAAACCAATCAATTCTAAAGGAAATCAATCCTGAATATTCATTGGAAGGATGGATCCTGAAGCGAAACTCCAATACTTTGGCCACCTGATGCAAAGAGCTGACTTGTTGGAAAAGACCCCGATGATGGGAAAGATTGAAGGCAGGAGAAGAAGGGGACAACAGAGAATGAGATGGTTGGATGGCATCACCAACTGGATGGACATGAGTTTGAGCAAGCTCTGGGAGTTGGTGATGGACAGGGAAGCCTGGCTTGCTGCAGTCCATGGGGTTGCAAAGAGTGGGACGTGACTGAGCAACTGAACTGAACTGATGGAAAGTTCTGTTTTCTTCCTTACACTATGTCTGTTTTATTTTTCTTCCCTATAGCTTAAATTTTAATTTCTATAGTTTAATGCTATAGTTAAATTTTGGACTCTTTGTCATAGTGTGGCTTTTCTTACAGAAATATAATTGTCCATATTTGAGACAATATCCAGACTTCAGTGGTTTTTAAAGCTCCCTATGATATTCCAGTGGTCTACGGCAGTGGGTAGGCAAACTACAGCCTGTGGGGCAAATGTGGCCCACTCTACTTTTGTAAACACAGATTTCTGCAACCCAGACAAGCTCATTTGTTTCCATATTGCGGCTCACTATTTTTGTACTACAGTAACAGAATTGAGTGGTTTTGACAGAGACCATCCAGTCCACAAAGCTTAAAGTATTTATTATTCAGCCCTTTACAGAGGAAGTTTGCTGGTCCCTGGTCTAGAAGAAGGCAGAGGCCATCTTGGAAGCCCTGAGCTTGTCCATCACGTCTGTCATGGTTGCTTCCCACGCTCATCTATGGCTGAAATGATTTTTCAAAATTAAAAATGAATTATTTACACTATGCAATAATGTCAGCAAGTGATCATTTAAGACATTTTCTTTGATAGAACAACTTCCTTTTATGGCAGGGCTCTGGATAGGACACTATATTATTGAAAAACAAGAAGAATTAAAGACATGTTATTTTTGGGCTCTGTTTTTTTCCCAAGTCTTTCAATTTTCCTTGGTACATTATGGATGATTCTTAAGTCTCTTTATCTGAGTTGGAGTCTCAGGACCTGCATAAGCTTACTTGCCCTACCTACCTCCTTAGAGTCCAAAGAAAAAGCTCTGCCAGAATATCCAGCTTCAGTGGTGAATGGGGATGGAGTCTTTGCAGAATCAAAAATAGCAACAATAAAACAGTTCTTGTGCACTACACTTAGCATTAACTATCTTGGTCTTTTGAGTTGGATTCAGAAATTCCAGGACATTTAATTCAGGCTATTAAATAATTCTTGGATTCTTCAGTGGCAAGATTCCAAACTTAGTTGTTGGGTTATATATTAGGAGCAATCAAATGGGTCTGAGTGAAAAAACTGAGTTAAAATATATTTATAAAACTTTTTTTTGGGGGGGGCACTGATTCATACTAATTTTATTTATAGATTTTCCTGTCTTTTCCCTTCCTCTGCCTGCCCTTTGTAAATGGAAAAACAGGATCTCAATCCTCTTTAATGAGTAATAGCTGCCCAAAGCTATACGTGCTTTTTAAGGCTTCCAAATGACATCATGTGCAGAACACTGAAGCTACGTTCTCACCATCTGTCATGTCACCAGAAGTCTTAGACATAATTACAGTCCATGTGACAGCTTCACACATTATTTCCCACCTGTATTATCTCCTCCCGACCTAATTAAAGTGGTGTTAGAGTCTCAGTTATCAACTCTGTTTTTTCAGGGCTTATGTTATATAACTGTGAAGACTTGGGATTTAATATTTTCATGTGAGTACTCAGCAGGTGTTAGGGGATTGGAGAAATACTAGATAGTGAGTTGTTCTGCCCTGCACCTCATACCTGAGCTCTCCAGCAGTGCTCTTGGAAGCAAGATTGCTGATGATGGGAGATTTACAGACACATGCATTTGGGGCACTATCCAGCTGGCCTGCCTTACACAGAACTGCCTGGGAGATCAAAAAGGGGCCTTGGAGTTAGCTTAAAATTTAAGAAGTCAACAACAACTTGAGGACAGCTAGAGTCATTTTACAAGGATAAAACCTAAACAAACCAGTGATGCAAATAAACAATCACTTTTTAGGATAAAAGCTGTTAGAGATCCTGGGAAAAACCTTTGCTGTTCCTTGGATGGATCAAGAATAGAATTTAATGCCCTTCACAAGTCAAAAAAGGCTAGCTTTCTTGAAGGGCAAGGGAATTTCAACAAAATGTTGGTTCTCTAGAAAGCCTGGGTTGGTTGGTTTAGAAAAGAGGAAAGAAACTGTTGATCTGGGCAGCTGGAAACCAGCTGACAAATAGGAATCAAAAATGTGCCTGAGCTAGAGTCTGCACACTTCCTCAACTGGCCTTGCATTTCAGAGGGTCCAGGAAGGGTGAGCCCCTCTTTACTTGAAATCCTTGAAACATCACTATCTAATGGAACTTTCTGCAATGATGGAAATGTTCTGTATCAGTGTTGTCCAATGGGTACATGTGGCTATTGAGCACTCAAAACATGGCTAGTGCAATGAGGAACTGACTTTTAGATTTTATTTCATTTTAATTAAGTAGTATCATGTGACTTATGGCTATAGTAGCAGACAGTAAAACAATCAGTAGTTTTTGTTGAGGTTAATGTATTGAATAATAGTGATGAAAGTGATATTGTTTAGCCATGAATGGCTACATTTACATTTTTAGGAACTGATTAGAAGTGGTGTTTCTTATAAAATGGAATCTCATTATTATGTTTTCTTCTTTTTGAAGAAAATCCCCTGATGAGTTCCTGAGATGGGGTCCTAGATCTGGAAGGCAAAAAGAACTGGAGCTGAAAGAAGGTCAGTGATACAAGGAAGGGCCTCTAGATAGTGTGAGCCTCTATAGACTGGCTCTGGAGGTGGAAAAAGTCTCCAATGGTAGAAACCAGATGATGAAGAACAGTGTTTGTCAGTGGAGCATCCCTGCTGTTCCTCAAATCACACACATGGGAAGTGATGAACACTATATGGTGTTAGGGCTGACTCCAGTCAAGGGGCAATTTATGTCTTCCCCATTTCCTGTTCATGTAAATATCGGTATGCAAATATCAACCACAACAGGCTTCATGAGCTTTCCTAAAACTACCTGGGACTGAAACAGCGCATACAGCCACATTATGGCTGTGGACTCTTGTGGGGCCTCGGCACTTTTGCCTTCACAGGTCACTCCCTCCATAAAAGATGAAGTAAAATAATTACATTTTAAGACCCCATTGTTACAAAGTCAAATGTACTAATATGTTAAAACATTTTCTTTGACCTGAAAGTTCATCTTTTTTTCTTCTCTTATAAAAGAAACTAAAACAGTTTGCTGGCTTCTGATGGTGTAGTGGGCTTTGGGCACTGGAACTGCTAGACCTGGTGGAGAAGTTGGCTCTGTTTGAGAGGTTGTACCTTCACTTTAGGGAAGTCTTCACACTCAAAACTGGCTGGGAATTATCTTTTCTTAAAAGATTGCAAAATATATTTTGTACATGTTGTTGTTCAGTCATTTTGTCTGACTCTTTGTGATCCCATGGACTGTAGCATGCCAGGTTTCTCTGTCCTTCACTGTCTCCCCGAGTTTGCTCAGACTCATGTCCATTGAGTCAGTGATACCATCCAACCATCTTATCCTCTGTTGCCCCCTTCTGCTCTTGCCCTCAATCTTTCCCAGCATCAGGATCTTTTCCAGTGATTTGGCTCTTTGCATCAGGTGGCCAAAGTATTGGAGCTTCAGCTTCCATTGGTGTACAATAAATATTAACTGATTAAAAATATTCAGAAATCTCAAGACTTCTACCAATATGAATATTTCTCTAATTTTTGTTCCTACTGTCCATTTTGGATCTATCATTTGGCTACTCAGAGTATGGTCCACAGACCAGCAGCAGTGGCACCACCTGGAGCTGGTCAGAAATGCCGAGTATTAGCCTCCATCTGATACTGAGTCAGAATCTGCATTCTGACAAGATCTCCAAGTGATTCACATCACATCACACTGAAGCACCACTGGCCTGCAATTTAAACAGGATGGTTCATCATTAGCAGAAATGAAAGAGTTGATTCTCTTAACCTCATATAATCGAGGGCTAGCTCTTACCCTTCTCCAGGGGGAATTAATTCAGTTTTTTTTAGTCCAGTTGTTTCCAACTTTGGCAGATCATTGGAATCACCTGGAGAGAGCTTTAAAAACACACACACACACAACCCAAACAAAAACCCCCAAAAATCTCAATGTGTGGGCCTCATCCCCTAGAGATTCTGAAATAATTGGTATAGGTAGGATTGTGGGAATCAGGGTCTTACTTTTAAAGCTTCTAAGGTGATGCTAATGTGTAGCCAGAATGAGAACTGTGAGACATTCCCCACAAGATTATCCCCCTGGTTTTGATCATTCTGGCCTCTTTTCTCTGTGCTTCCCAAAACCTTCTCAGTCTGAGCAACCAAGTGTATAATCCAGAACTAGTTTCTTACCTCAGAGTCTGACATGCTCTATTAATTCTCAAAGCTCTGAAGTGTTCTCCTAATATATCCATACCCTGAAATATTGCCACCATTTCCTGCATCCTTATTACATGTCCCATAATCACCTTCAGTCATTTAATCTTCACAATGATAATAAATACTATTCTTATGCTTATTTAACAGTTGAGGAAATGGAGACTTGGGGAGGTTGGCTCTTCCCAAGCTCATCGTATTTCTAGTTCCAAAACTTGTTCCCCCCCCAACCCCAAATCTATAGTCTTCTAGTATCATGCTTTTATTTAGGAAACATTGAAAATTTCCCAAATGCTATATCCAAACATTAGATTTACAATGTTATTCAATCTTTGAGAGTTACTGGCAAAGGAAATAGAATGAAGAGCAGGAAAGAATTAAGTAGCTAATAGAATTTGGAGTGGTTATATTCCATTAAAGAAAAGTTTGAAAATTATGATATACATTTTCATATCTGAATAACTGATATGATAGTTTACTTAAAAAAAATATTAAATACTCCAGAGGTGCCCTGTGTTAGGACTTTGGAGATTACTAGGGTAAGAGACAGTCCTTGCCCTTGAAAGGACAAGTGAAGAGGATAAGTAACTGTAATAGTCCAGCACATGACAGTGAATAGAATCAGGTGCTAAACTGCGTGGTAAGGTCATTAAGCTTTGCCAAAGTTCAGAGGCTGGCAGAAACCGGACGACGAAGAAAGGATTCATGGACGAGCTCTGACTGGTCTGTAAGGGTGAATGGAGACTGAATAACTGGAAAAGGCAGAGCTCAGCTGAGACACTGGCCTAATATTCCCTGTCCCAGTAAGAATTTTCCCAACTGAACTACCAACCTGTTTTCTTGTTGGCTGAATGTCCATTCTCTGGGGCCAGAGAATAGTCTTTGAATTCTAAATAAATGCCATCCCAGCCAAGCTTAGCACTATCTCAGTGTTCTGAGTGACCTATATCTGGAGCAACAAAATCAATCAGATGCGGGGACTATTTACACAATCGATAGTTTCCTGCTCCATACATTCACAGGCTCTTTTAAGGTTGCTAGAGTACACTTTGCTTAATATTTGAACCAAGAGAATTTGATATGGATCAAGCTCAGAGCTTGAGAGAAGACAAGAAAACTGCAGATAGCATGATTATATGTCCTCAGGTGCTGAGGGTTCCACAAACACTAGTTTTGCTTATTTCCTTTTAGTAGAGAAGGGGTTTGGGGGTAACTTCTAATAATAGTTGGTCCTCCTCCCACATTTTCTTATTTTCTTCTCTCTGACAGAGTACTGATAAAAGGAGAGGGGAGAAAGAAAGAAGAAAATGCACAGTACTAGTGATGTAGAAGAGGTGGCAAGAATACACAGAAGAACTGTGCAAAAAAGATCTTCATGACCCAGATAATCACGATGCTGTGATCACTCACCTAGAGCCAGACATCCTGGAATGTGAAGTCAAGTGGGCCTTAGGAAGCATCACTACGAACAAAGCTAGTGGAGGTGATGGAATTCCAGTTGAGCTAATTCAAATCCTAAAAGATGATGCTGTGAAAGTGCTGCACTCAATATGTCAGCAAATTTGGAAAACTCTGCGGTGGCCACAGGACTGGAAAAGGTCAGTTTTCATTCCAATCCCTAAGAAAGGCAATGCCAAAGAATGCTCAAACTACCACATAATTGCACTCATCTCACACGCTGGTAAAGTAATGCTCAAAATTCTCCAAGTCAGGCTTCAGCAATACGTGAACCGTGAACTTCCAGATGTTCAAGCTGGATTTAGAAAAGGCAGAGGAACAAGAGAGTTCCAGAAAAAGCATCTATTTCTGCTTTATTGACTATGCCAAAGCCTTTGACTGTGTGGATCACAATAAACTGTGGAAAATTCTGAAAGAGATGGGAATAGTAGACCACCTGACCTGCCTCTTGAGAAACCTGTATGCAGGTTAGGAAGCAACAGTTAGAACTGGACATGGAACAACAGACTGGTTCCAAATAGGAAAAGGAGTACATCAAGGCTGTATATTGTCACCCTGCATATTTAACTTATATGCAGAGTACATCATGAGAAATGCTGGGCTGGAAGAAGCACAAGCTGTAATCAAGATTGCTGGGAGAAATATCAATAACCTCAGATATGCAGATGACACCACCCTTATGGCAGAAAGTGAAGAGGAACTAAAAAGCCTCTTGATGAAAGTGAAAGAGGAGAGTGAAAAAGTTGGCTTCAACTCAACATTCAGAAAACTAAGATCATGGCATCTGGTCCCATCACTTCATGGGAAATAGATAGAGAAACAGTGGAAACAGTGTCAGACTTTATTTTTTTGGGCTCCAAAATCACTGCAGATGGTGACTGCAGCCACGAAATTAAAAGACACTTACTCCTTGGAAGGAAAGTTACAACCAACCTAGACAGCATATTAAAAAGCAGAGACATTACCTTGTCAACAAAGGTCCATCTAGTCAAGGCTATGGTTTTTCCAGTAGTCATGTATGGATGAGAGCTGGACTATACAGAAAGCTGAGCACCGAAAAATTGATGCTTTTGAACTGTGGTGTTGGAGAAGACTCTTGAGAGTCCCTTGGACTGCAAGGAGATCCAACCAGTCCATCTTAAATGAGATCAGTCCTGGGTGTTCATTGGAAGGACTGACGTTGAAGTTGAAACTCCAATACTTTGGCCACCTGATGCAAAGAGCTGACTCATTTGAAAAGACCCTAATACTGGGAAAGATTGAGGGCAGGAGGAGAAGGGGATGACAAAGGATGAGATGGTTGGATGGCATCACCAACTCAATGTACAGGAGTTTGGGTAAACTCCAGGAGTTGGTGATGGACAGGGAGGCCTGGCGTGCTGCAGTTCACAGAGCCGCAAAGAGTCAGACACGACTGAGCGACTGAACTGAACTGAAATGATATGGAAAGGAGCATAACAACTAAGGCCACTAATCCATCCAGGCTTTTGCTCACCATGGATTGGAAACCATTTTTGTCCAGTGTGTTGATTCATCTCAAGGCCAGTAGACATTTATGGTTGGAAGTATGATTTAGTTTTGAATAGAATATTATTGTTTTTATTTTTTGTCCAGTACTTTGAAGACCTGGCAATGGGCAGGAACTTATATGTCTTTAAAAGGCCATGCATGAGGCCAGGCCTTGGGGTCCCAGATCTGTGAAGTAGGAGCTGGGATTGTAGCATGGAGTCCGGTGCGCAATGACAGGGTGGGGCCCCTTTATCAAGGCAAAAGGCTGGACCTTTGCCTTGGAACAGGGCGAAGGACTTCAGACACAAGGCAGGGTTTTCTTGCTCTCCTCTTCAGCTCTGCCCTCTCGCTCTGGCTGCCCTATCCGCAAGGTGGCCTGGGCAAGGTGAGGACAGACACGGAGGTGAAATTGACCACCGCCTGGGAGAGGTGTCAGTGACAGTTGGTGAAGGGGTGTCTTGGTATACAGTTCCTTTGGCCTACTCCCTTGTCCTGGTTCTGTCTGGTTCTGACAGGTCTTTATAGGAAAACCAAAACAGAGACTCAAGGTAATCATGAGAAAAATCAAATGGGTTGCTGTTTAGTCGCTAAGTCGAGTTAGACTCTTTTCGACCCCATGGATTGCAGCATGCCAGGCTTCCCTGTCCTTCACTATCTACTTATGAGAAAGATCAAATGGGTACTTTTGTCTTTAAAGCTGCTATCATTATCTGAAATCTCTTTTAGGAAGGCCTGACTGACGGAGAGGCTTCTCTGCTTGGGGTTGTGATCAGTTCTAACTAGAAAACCGCCTTGGATGGTAAGGGATTCCCTCTCATATTGCTGTTCATGGTAAGCAACAGGGTTTTCATGTTTTTAAATTATGATGACTTTTTAAAAAATTCTGATTTTAACCTCCATGTGTTTGAAATTTTAATAGGTTTTTTTTTTTTTTTTTTTTTCCCTGCAATTGAGATCTAGTCTTACTGCATTGTGGTCAGAAAAGATGACTGGAACGATTTCAGTTTTTTTTTTTAAGTGTTACTCAGTCACTCAGTCCTGTCCAATTTCAATTTTTTTGAATTTACCAAGGCTAGATTTATGGCCCAGGATGTGATCTATTCTGGAGAAGGTTCTGTGTGCACTTGAGAAAAAGGTGAAATTGATTGTTTTGGGGTGAAATGTCCTATAGATATCAATTAGGTCTAGCTGGTCCATTGTGTCATTTAAAGTTTGTGTTTCCTTGTTAATTTTCTGCTTAGTTGATCTATCCATAGGTGCGAGTGGGGTATTAAAGTCTCCCACTATTATTGTGTTATTGTTAATCTCCCCTTTCATACTTGTTAGCATTTGCCTTACATATTGCAGTGCTCCTATGTTGGGTGCATATATATTTATAATTGTTATCTCTTCTTCTTGGATTGATCCTTTGATCATTATGTAGTGTCCTTCTTTGTGTCTTTTCACAGCCTTTATTTTAAAGTCTATTTTATCTGATATGAATATTGCGACTCCTGCTTTCTTTTGGTCTCCATTTGCGTGAAATATTTTTTTCCAGCCCTTCACTTTCAGTCTGTATGTGTCCCTTGTTTTGAGGTGGGTCTCTTGTAGACAGCATATATAGGGGTCTTGATTTTGTAGCCATTCAGCCAGTCTTTGTCTTTTGGTTGGGGCATTCAACCCATTTACATTTAAGGTAATTATTGATAGGTATGGTCCCGTTGCCATTTACTTTGTTGTTTTGGGTTCGCGTTTATACAACCTTTCTGTGTTTTCTGTCTAGAGAAGATCGTTTAGCATTTGTTGAAGAGCTGGTTTGGTGGTGCTGAATTCTCTCAGCTTTTGCTTGTCTGTAAAGCTTTTGAATTCTCCTTCATATCTGAATGAGATCCTTGCTGGGTACAGTAATCTGGGTTGTAGGTTATTCTCTTTCATTACTTCAAGTATGTTCTGCCATTCCCTTCTGGCCTGAAGAGTTTCTATTGATAGATCAGCTGTTATCCTTATGGGAATCCCTTTGTGTGTTATTTGTTGTTTTTCCCTTGCTGCTTTTAATATTCAGTTCTAATGAGATGGATGAAACTGGAGCCCATTATACAGAGTGAAGCAAGCCAGAAAGATAAAGACCAATACAGTATACTAATGCATATACATGGAATTTTTAAAAGATGGTAACGATAACCCTACATGCAAAACAGAAAAAGAGACACAGATGTACAGAATAGACTTTTAGACTCTGTGGGAGAAGGCGAGGGTGGGATGTTCAGAGAGAACAGCACTGAAACAAGTATACTATCAAGGGTGAAACAGATCACCAGCCCAGGTTGGATGCATGAGACAAGTGCTTGGGCCTGGTGCACTGGGAAGACCCAGAGGGATGGGATGGAGAGGGAGTCAGGAGGGGGGATCGGGATGGGCAACACATGTAAATCCATGGCTGATTCATGTCAATGTGTGGCAAAAATCACTATAATATTGTAAAGTAATTAGCCGCCAACGAATAAAAATAAATGGAAAAAACAAACAAAAAATTCTGATTTTATTTTTTGTTGTTCATTCTTTTTTAAAAAGTTAATTTTTATTTTAATTGGAGACTAATTACAATATTGTGGTGGTTTTTGCCATACATCGACATGAATCAGCCACAGGTGTACATGTGTTCCCCATCCTGAACCCCCCTCCCACCTCCCTCCCACCTCCCTCCCCACCCCATCCCTCTGGGTTGTCCCAGACCACCAGCTTTGGGTGCCTTGCTTCATGTATCGAATTTGCACTGGTCAGAATTATGATGACTTCTAATGAGCCCCTTGCGGGCGTGAACACGCAGAGAATCACAGAGCTGGTGAAACTCTGGGCTGGAGGATCGTGAGCCTCGAGAAACAAGAGGCGTCTCCTGATGCTTAGGTAAGAACTGGAGCACGTTCAGTCACAACCGTGGTGGCTTTTGGCCGAGGGCAGCCTGGGCCTTCCTCGGGCCCTGCACATCTCCTTTCAGGAGCGGGCAGCCGGCCCCTGACTCCTGTGGGATCCGGGGCGCGCGGGCGCCGCCATTCGGGAGCAACCTCGCGCCCCCGGTCCCGCAGCCGCTCCCGGTCCTGGTGCTGGGGGCCAGGGGAGGGAAGCCCAGGCGAGCGGCCGCCGGCGGCGGGAGGGGGCCGGCGGAGCCCGCGCGGTAGGGCAGCTTCAGGTTTCTTCCTGGAGCCGGTGTCGGGCGCGGCGGCGGGCAGGCCGGGCCATGTGATGCCGGATCCAGCGGCAGCCGACAGGCGCGGAGTAAGCGGGGCGTCCCCAGCGGCGGGCGCAGCCAGCCCGGCCCCGGAGCGCGGCTTCGGCTCCGCCCCCTCGCGCCGGCCGGGCCGCGCCGCAGCCGCCGGGCGTGGGCCGCTTGGGGAGAGCCTCCCGGGCTCCGGCGGCGCGTTCCGAGCGCCCGCGGGCTGGGCGCCGGGGCAGCGCCTCGCTCGGGCGCCGGAGGCTGCGGGGCCGCAGCTCCGGGTAAGTGCTCTTTGGGGGCTCCATCCTCGCGTCCCTCGGCGCCTCGGGGCGGAAAACTTTGTCCGCCTCACCTGAGTTCGCCGTCGCGGAGCTACTTTCTCGAGGGTCCAGGGTCTCCAGGCGGTGGGAAGGGGTGCTGCCGCGGGCTCAGCGGCGAGGAGGATGGCCGCCGCCTCCGGGCCCCTCGGGGACTGCAACAAGTGCAGAGGCGGCGCGGCGGCGGCGGAGCGCGGGGTCCCCTGGCCGCGCGGCCCCTCTCGCCCCCTGTCGGCCCCGCGCCGGGGACCGGGAATGGGTGGGTGGAAGCTGGGTCTCTGTCGTTCGGGTGCCGGGGAAATCAGCGGTCTTCCTGCGGTGGAGAAGGGAGAGCCTCGAAAGCTGGGCTCGCCCCTCGCCATCCGTGCCTGGCCCCGGGTGAGGGGTGCGCGCCGGGGCCGGGTCCCCGGAGAGCAGCGGAGCGAGCGGAATTCCGCTCAGGACACAAGCGCCAACGTTTCTTTCGCGTGGAAATATAAGTGTGCTTTAAAAGGTGTCTATATCTCCTGGTTAGGAGAGGCGGTCAGAATTCCGTTGGACTTCCATAGGATTATTTTGTGGGTCTCTTTTCCCCTGGGAACCTGGGGTGTGCGTGGTGGTCCCCTAACGTTCCTGTGCTGGGAGTTTTCCACCGTGGGGCATGATGACGTCCTGTGCTGGCGCCAAGGAGGCTTCCTCGCCTGTGAAGGGCCGTGTAGAAGCTGGGTGCTCAGGCTGCCTTGGAAACCCAGCTCTCGTTTCCCAGACACCAATTAGATTTCCAGGAGAGAATCCATCTGCCTCCCTAGGAACCCATAGCAGCCCCCGCCCCCCTCCTTGGTTTCAGCTGGCAGCAACATCTGTGTTTGCGCAGCATCTCCCTTCTTGACCCCTGCCTGGGTCGCGACAGACCTCTGCAGACCCAGAGTTAAAGAGGTTTTATCACCAGACCCCCACCAATTGGGTAAAAAATAAGAAAATGTGAGATGTTTAGAAAGAACTGATCATTTGGGGTCCTATGGGGCCCCAGGTTTTCTAAAGCTTTGCCATCTTGTGTTCTAGGCCCTGAAGACGTCAGGGGAATTGAAGTCCTTTTTTCACAACAAAAAATCAAAGACCTGTTCTCTTGGGTTCTGTGGGTTGATCTTTGAACATGATACTCCAAGCAGTGACAGCTTAACCTGGGAAGCTTTTTAGTTTATCTGTCTTGAGTTTTTATATGCACGTTCTTAAAGCACATAGGTATTTACCTTATCCTGATTTACGGCCAAGCTGACTCCTATGGAGTTATTTGGAGGAAAACAAATGACTACTGCAAAAACCTTTGGCTTTTTTCTTCCACAACATAGCATTTCAGTTTAATGTTATGATGTGGACTTTCTGTGTGATTGTTGTGCTCATTAACTTTGATCCAGTAGCAATTTGGATAGCATCAAACCTCATGGTTAGTGATTAGAGAAACTGAGGCACAGAGCTAGCTATTGGACATGTGACTCAGGTGAATGCCCTGGCTAATGTGAGAAGGCAGAACAGAGAATTAGTGTTTGTCCTGCTTTTGATTATATTTTCTTCCTTATCAAAGCCACATAACCTGGTCAACCAAGAACAGGTTATGTAACAGGTGTGTCATTAGACTTTCCTTTGAAGCACCTCTCCTGTCCTTTAAGCAGTTTAGAAACACTTAAAGGTAGAGAGGAAAATAGTAGTTGGTAACTAAGGCTCTATGAAATTTCATCAGGTTCCTCACTTGTGTTTCACACCTTTTTTTTTGTTTGTTTGCTTAATCATGTGAGTACTGCAGAAGAGTTTGGAATATTTTCTCATTGTGCTTTTATAAGAAACTACTGTTGTGGCTCAGACTTAAATTTCGCAGGAATTTCAGGTGAGGTCTGTTACGTGACCTCCTTTGGTATATGAGAAAAGGAAATGTGTTCTAAAGAGGTATTAAAACATAAAAGACTATAATATTACTTCTATATTAAGGATTCTGTACAGAATTGGTAGCCCCTATACTGGTACTTACGCTCTGACTTCACATTCAGCCAGAGTTTATGACCAAGTGTGACTCCCCAGAAAAAAGATTTATGGTATAAATGTCAGAAAACCCCTTGCAATTGAAATATGACTAGAATGGTACTGCATAGAGTCCAAATTACTCTCAAACTGCCAGGCCAACTGTAATTTTATTATGCTTTAATTTACTGATCAGATATGGCAGACCTGGTTTATGTAGTTTTTGTTTAATTGCATTTGTATTTATGTTGCTTTAGCAGGACCTTGAATTTGTTATGAAGAGATGGGTCAAGCCTGGCAACTCCTGTTGAGAGTTCTATATTAAAAACAGTGTTATATTGGAAGTGCACCAAATTCAGGGAATTTTGCCATGTTAGAGTTGTACTGCAAATATTATGCCACGCTGTAGGACTTGAGCCCAGATCCCTCCCTTAGGCCAGGCTGGGCCTAGAGTTCTTTTTCTTAAGAAGTACAGGTCAGGTACTAGACCCGTAACCTGAGCATTTTGCCCTGATTGAATGGTACTCTGCCATTTTTGTCCAGTCTATATAATCCTTAGTTCTTTTGCTATCATCTTGGTATTTAAAAATTCTTAAAACCTCTAAGCAGTGTCGCTTGCTATTTTGCATTCTGACAGTCTGTATCATGTTTCTCTCTTTTGGTGAACATTTTCTTATATGTGTTTGACAAATATTTGAGGACCTACCGTATGCCTGGCTCTGCTCTCTGCTTTGATTCTCTGTACTGTGGGGTTCGTATCTAAGGCAATACTTTTCTGATTTTAGGAATTGTAGGATCTGTTGCATTTTGAGTGGGCCTTTCCACACTCAACAGTAAGACTTTTGGCTGATAAAATGTCAGGTAACTTTTTCCTGTGATAGTGCATCTTCTTAGCTTGACTGCAATTTTTCCCTTGAAATTTGATCTTGGGCACAATCGTGATTTTCTTATTTCTACCATGATTGTTCCTGGACTTCTTCTCCTGGATAACCAAGGTAATGAGATTTGACATCATTTTTAGTATGAAGGAGAGTGAAAACATAATTGAATATTGGGCATTTGTCCCAGTGATCTTGATTTTGGACATTTTTATAAAAAATGTAAATTTCAGAGGTGCAGTCTCTTATTTTAATCCTCAGTGTGTTATTTTGAGGTTTGATTTCTGGAGGGGTTGATGTAAAAGGGGTGCCTCATAGCCAAGGATGAAGGCCAGCGTAGGAGAAGACGGGCGACAGCTTCACTTTACGTAATAGCACAAGTGGAACCAGCGCTCAGGTAACATTCTGCCTGTTTCAACTGGCAGACTGACTACTGTGCATGTGATCATTTTACCTTTAAAAATGCTTAAAATGTTAATATGCTTTCTATATTTCTCTCAGACACACAATCCCTTAAAAAATAATCATGAAATATATTGCATATGTTAACAAAACGTATGGTTTAGCTCTTAGATTCATTATCATACACTAGTGATCGTGCCCTTTTCAAGACTTGCATTTCTTCTTCCATTATTTTATAATTTAAAGCAATTATCCTTCATAAATGATCACAAGTGGTTAAGAGTGGGGACTCTGGAGCCAGTCTGTCTCATGAGATGGACCCGACTCTGTCGCCTCTACCTCAGGTTTTGCATCTGTGAAATGGGGATAATCATTGTAACCTGCCCTCTAGGGTTGCTGGGGAAAGTCAGTGAGTTAATTTGCAAAGAGCACTTCTAGTAGTGCCTGGCAGAGATTAAGTGTCAGAAAATGATGGTTGGATTTATAACAAATGGAAAATAGACATTGAAAAGAAAGGGATCTTGAGCAGGTTTTCCAGGTTTCAGAACGCAGGAGATGTCTGTGTGATCTCGGGGGGAAGTGCTCTAGGCTGGGAGCCCAGGG
The DNA here is from genome assembly GCF_910594005.1 of Cervus elaphus. Classification (NCBI taxonomy): domain Eukaryota; kingdom Metazoa; phylum Chordata; class Mammalia; order Artiodactyla; family Cervidae; genus Cervus; species Cervus elaphus. Next base: position 11,418,618 of record NC_057839.1, on the reverse strand, counting down.
CAAGAATGGAGACTGTTGCCTGTGACCTCTCAGCTGTGTAAGTATACTTGGGCAAGTATAACCCCTCTGTGGTTCTCAGCGTCCTCATCTGGTCAAAGAGGAAGGAGTAGACTTAATGGTCTCTAAGGACCTGCTGCTTCTAACATTCGATGCAGTCCTGAAATTTGAAGGTGAGGAGGGTGAATGTCAATTCGGCTTTTGCTGTCTTAGGCAACATGGCCAGGAATGTACTGTCGACAGGGCCAGTCCCGCACCTGCAGCGGGCGGTCAGGAAACATTTGAAGGGATTATGAAATAATACTATTTACTTACCTCACCTTGATCACCAGACAGTCATCAGGTTGAAATGACTGAGTTATCTTTCTGGACTTAGTCCAGAGGGATTTCAGACATGAAAGTCTGGAGCCCATGCCTATGGGTCATAAACCATCCTGCATCCTTTCTTCTGTGGAAAACCCCGCTCCTTGTGGAAGAGGGGGTGGGGTAGAGCTGAGAAGGTGAAAAACAAGTGGGCTGATTATTTCTGAATTTCATGGTTAAAATATTTTCACACCTGACACACAGGAAAACATCACCAGTGGCCTTTGCAGGGATGCTGTAAACTAGAAGGCTTTGGAGCAAAGGCAGTCTCTAAGGACTTCTAACTCTGAATGGTCCAGGCGAAGTCTTTCTGAAGCAAATTCGTCTCTTCCCCACTAGTGACTGTTGTTTATTGTCTGTGCATGGTCCTTTTTCTTGCTCCACCAGACTCCTGGTTTGCTATGTGGTCAGGTGTTAGTTTAAAAAAGTGTAGGGTGCTCAGTGATTAATGAGATTATGGGTTAGTTGAGTCTCTAACCCAGGATTCTAAGCCTGGCTATTTGTTGGATTCACCTGGGTTCAGGATCGTTTAACTTGGGCCCAGCATCATCTTTTAAAAGGTGACACTAGTTACTTATAAAAGGGTTTGCTAGCTACTTTCTTAACCTTTAGTGTTTCTGGCTTTCTGCAGCTGAAATAATCCAGGAAAGGGTGATTTTCATGGCGTTCCTTTAAACGGTTGGCAAGTCACATGTCTCCTACTGCCTGGTCTCGTGGACCCTCTGCTTCCATTAGCCAGGACTAGTAACTGCCTGTGGATCAAGCCCTGTATTTCCTAACTTCTTTGACTTTGTTCCTTTGTTCCCTTTTACTTTCTAGCTGAAGTCTTTTGCAGTCGTCAAAGCAAGCTTAAGCCACCATCTCTCTGAAACTGTTGACTGAATTCTCAATTTTCCAACTTGAGTGTAAGCCGATTTATGGCAAGAACTCTGATTTAGGCTACTTTGTAGGGTCTCCAAGCAGAATACACATATACTGGATGGTTGGTTAGTAATTCCACTGTTACATCAAGTCCTAGTTTACAGCATCCCCACAGATGCTAATAGTGATGTTTTCCTTTGTATCAGGTGTAGATTGCATTGGAAAATATTGAGATGCAGGGGAGGGAAGGAGAATGTTGCTCAAGACATTAGATGGCTAGTCCTTCTCAGATATAAATGATAGGCTACCCAGGCCTCTTTTAGGTAACTGTACATTCTGTCTGGGGAAATGCATGAAATTCTTGTTCAGAGTTATAGTCTTAAGACTGAAGGAAACCCGAAAGATTTTTCTTTAGTTTCTAGCAAGTGAACAATCTCCATGTATAGCATACCTCCAAATGGTTGACCATTTGATCGTTGTCCTTGATACTTTCAGTAATGGGGGACTAATAACCACAGATATCCCAGTCTGTCTTTGTTTTCTTCCCTAAACTTTAGATACACACAATTATTTGTCAAATTGTGCAACATGATTTGACATACATGTACATTCTGGAACAATTACCAAGATCAAGATGATCAACACATCCATCACCTCACATAGTTAACTTTTTCTATGATGGGAACACTCAAGATCTATTCTCAGCAACTTTCCAGTATACAATACCATATTTTTTAACTATAGTCATTGATGTTGTTTGTTGTCTTTGTTAAAATATGTAGGTTCTTTGCCCATTTTGTTTGTTTTGTTTTATTTAATCATTTGACTGCATGGTGTGTCATGTGGGGGCTTAATTCCCTGATCAGGGATTGAACATGTGCCCCCTGCTTTGAAATAGTAACCACTGGACCACCAGGGAAGTCCCTACCCATTTGAGAAATGAGATTTTGTTTTGCTGCTGAGTTGTATGAGGTCCCTTATATGTTTTGGATATTAACCCCTTGTTAGATATATGGTTTACATATATTTTCTCCCATTTTGTAGGTTGCCTTTTCATTTTGTTGATGGTTTCTTTTGCTTTGCAGAAGCTTTAGTTTGATATAGTCCCACTTGTTGATTTTTTGCGTTTGTTCCTTGTTCTTTTGGTGTCGTATCCAAAAATCATTGCCAAGACTGACGTTAAGGAGCTCCCCTGCCATACCTTCTTCTAGGAGTCTTATGGTTTCAGGTCTTACAAGTCTTTAATCCATTTCAAGTTAATTTTTGTGAGTGGTATAGAATAGTGGTCCAATTTTATTCTTTTGCATATGGATGTCTGGTTTTCCCAGCATCATTTATTGAAGAGACTATCTTTTTGCCATTGAGTATTTTTGGCTTCATTGTTAAATATTGACCATACAGGCATAGGTTTATTTCTGGGCTTTCAATTCTCTTTCATTGATCTCTGTGTCTGTTCTTATGTGAGTACCATGCTATATTGATTGTTATAGGCTTGTAATATAACCTGCAATCAGGAAGTGTGATGCCTCCAACCTTGTTCTTCTTAAGATTGCATTGTCCATTCAGTCTCTTATGTTCCATACACACTTTAGGACAATTGTTTTCTATTTTCCTGAAAAATAATTGGAATTTTGACAGGGGTTATATTGGATCTGTAGATGGCTTTGGGCAGTATGGGCATTTAAACAATATTAACTCCTCTGATTCATGCACACGAGTGTCGTTCCACTTTAGTACCTTCAGTGTCTTACAGTTTTTGATGTATAGATGTTTCACTTCTTTTGTTAAATTTATTCCTAAGGATCTTACTGTTTTTTGATGCTATTGTAAATGGCATTATTTTCTTTATTCTCCAGATGGTTAATTAGTGTACAGATTTTTGTGTGTTGATTTTGTGTTTTGTGACTTTACTGACTTCATTTATTAGATCTAACAGTTTTTTTCAATGGAGTACTGAGGATTTTCTATGTAAGATCATGTCGTCTTCAAAGAAACATTTTTATTTCTTCCGTTCCCACTTGAATGCCTTTTAATTCTCCTTGTCTAATTGCTGTGACTAGAACTTCTGTGTTGACTAGAAATGGTAAGAGAGGACATCCTGTCTTATTCCGGCTCTTAGAGGGAAAGCTTTCTATCTTTTCACTGTTGAGTATGGTATTATCTGTGAGCTTGTTATATATGGCTTTTATTATGTTGAGGTATGTTTCTTCTATACCCAATTTGTTGAATTCTTATTAAAGGATGTTGAACTTTAGTTAAATGCTTTTTCTGCATTTATTAACACATTTATTGATTATGTATGTTTCTGTTTTCATTAATTTAAGTGTTAATCACTATAAACTTCCCTCTTAGAACTGCCTTTGCTACATCCCATAAGTTTTGGTATGTTGTGTTTCTATTTTTAATCTCAAGATTTTTGGATTACTTGATTTCTTCTTTGACCAGTTGGTTTTTTAGAAGTGTAATTTAATTTCCACACATCTGATTTTTATTCTGACATTCTTCCTGTTATTGACTTCTAGCTTTAATCATTGTGATTGAAAAAGATATTTTATATGGCTTTCATCTTCTTAAAATTTGTTAAGACTAATTTTGTGACCCAAAATACTCTCCTGGAAGATATGTGTGTGTTTAAGAAGTATGTGTATTCTTCTGCTGTTGAATGGAACGTTTTGTATGTTTGTTAGGTACATTTGACCGAAAGTATTGTTTAAGTTCTTTATTTCCTTCTTGATTTTCTATCTGGATAATCTGTCTGTTGTGAAGTCCTCTACTCTTGAATTGCTGTTTCTGCCTTCAGATTTGTTGTGTGTGTTAAGTCACTTCAGTTGTGTCCGACCCTTTGTGACCACATGGACTGTAGCCCTCCAGGCTCCTCTGTCCATGGGATTCTCCAGGCAAGGATACTGGAGTGGGTTGCCATTCTCTTCTCCAGGGGATCTTCCCAATCCAGGGACTGAACCCGGTCTCCCGCATTGCGGGCAGATTCTTTACCATCTGAGCCACCAGCATGCATATAATTATGATTGTATATCCTCTTGATGAACTGACCTCATTATTATATAATGACCTTATTTGTCCCTTGTTACAACTTTTCTCTTAAAGTTTATTTTGTCTCATAAGTATAGGTATCCCTGTTCTTTTAGTTTCTATTTGCATGGAATGTCTTTTCCTATTCTTTCACTTTTAGCCTATGAGAGTCCTTAAAGTTTGAGTTTCTTGTAGAAAGCATATACTTGGGTCTTGAGCTTTTGTCCATTCAACTACTCTTTGTCTTTTAATTTAAACCACTTACATTTAGAGTAATTTAGGTATTGATAGCAAAGGACACACTATTGACATTTTGTTAATTGCTTTCTGATTGTTTTGTAGTTCTTTTGTTTTTCCTCTCTGTCTTCCTTTGTGAATTGATGAGGGGGCCTACCAGGGTTCTCCTACTGTCGTTTTATTTGTGGCGTGAAATCCCTCCAAGGGGATCCTTCTTGGCACCAAGCTGCCCTGGACTGAGGGATGGAGTGATGCCGGCAGATGCTTCCTAGGCTTGTCTGTGCTGTCATCCTCTGTTTTTGAGCTCCACAGGGTTTCTGCTGCTGCTGTGTAGTGTAGAGCTTTCCCAGGGCTGTTTTCATTGGTTTGTAGGTGGGCTATCTTTGGAAACCTTACATTTTTGAATGGTTTGTAGGTAGGCTATCTTTGGAAACCTTACATTTTTGAATGGTTTGTAGGTGGGCTGTCTTACATTTTTGAAAATTAATTATATACCTACCTCGAAGCCTGTTTAAGTTGGTAAATCTCTTTCAACTCTTGTTAAGTGACATGATTTTGAATTATCTCACTACCTTGAATACTGAACATATACCAATTTGCTATGTTCTTCTTAAATTATAATGCTTCTAGATGCTGACTGATGGTGAGTAGAACCATTCTAACCCTTGCTGAGATTCCCCCTTCCCTCTCCAGCATCCCTCCCCGCCCCAGTAAGCACTGAAGCCTCGTGGTTAAGATTGTCAGCTGCAGATTAGGAAAGCAGGGAGGCTCTTCAGCTCTTACTTTCTGCCTTGTGTTGGGCGAGTCATCTGAACTTTTAGTCTGTTTTTACCTATTTCTCTTAAATAGGGTTGTTAAAAATGCTTAGCACAGAACCTGGGATAGAATAATAATTTTTCTTAGCAATGGCTTTCCAGCCATAGTCCTTCTAAAACAAGATTGCTGACTCTTGATGGTCAGTCATCTCAAAATAAGCAAGTTTCTTTTACACATGTTGCTGCTGAGTCACATCTCTTCATTCATGGATGTGTACAATTGGCTTCTTAGTCCCATGAATAAAACTTAATATTTATCTAAATTTCCTGTATATGACCATCTGTTCTAGCCTTTTAAAGTCTTTTAGATTGTTTATCTATACATTAATCATTCACAACCCTTTTTTATTCCAAGTTATCCACTGATTGGATATGTGTTTCTTCAGTGTTTTAAGGAATAAAATTGTTGCCTAGGCTGAGGTCAAGGGCAGAACAATTTGATGTTTCCATACACAGGGCTTCACTGTGGCTCAGTGGTAAAGAATCTGCCTGCAATTCAGGAGACCTGGGTTCAATCCCTGGGTCGGGAAGATCCCCTGGAGGAGGAAATGGCAACCCATTCCAGTATTGCCTGGAGAATCCCATGGACAAGAGGAGCCTGCTGGGCTCCAGTCAATAGGGTCGCAAAGAGCTGGTCATGACTGAGCATACTCGCACATACAGACTTTACTTCAGATTAATGTTTATCAATTTTAGATAAAGTTGTTCAGAGACTTATTTCTGTTTGCACTAGCATCTGTTTCTTAATTCTCCATCCTGTCATAAGGATATATGCTATTTCAACCAAATCTACTGTACGTCTGCTATATGGAATTACCAATTTGGTGACCACATAGTGGACTGGGGTTAGTCTCACATGACTTGTTCTTGCAGAACTTACACTGGCTCCAGGTAGCTACTGCTTCCTCTGAGGTACTCAGACACCAGCTTTTTAATCTACTCTAGAATCTTGCTTGTGATGAGTTTGAAGCTTCTTCTGTCTCTAGTTTTTGTTTTTCTAAGAAATCTTATTGGAGTATAGTTGATTTACCATGTTGTGTTAGTTTCAGGGATACAGTAGAGTGAATCTGTTACACATATATCCACTGTTTTTTAGATTCTTTCCCCACATAGGTCATTAGGATTGGCTTTTTTGAAAACTGGCTGTCTCGTATGTTTGAATCCTGTCATTGTCCACAGTTCTTGGTAGATTATGATTGGAAAATCTCATTGGGTTCTTTCTCATCTTGACCCTGTCTAGAGGCAGCAACTTGTTCAGCACCTCTGGGTGTCCTCTTAGAATCGACTTTCCCACTTACAGAAATTCTTTCTGTCCTCTTCAAGTGGAAGGTTTTCTTCCTCCAAGAGTAGACAAAATCTCAGTCGCTATAGAGGAGTTCTCCTTATCATTCGTCTACACTACATCACCAGTCCTAAGAAGATCTGTCTATTCCTTCCATGATGTCCTGCCTTAAATAAATTGAAATAAAAATCTGATTATCTTTAGTTTTTTGGCAACCTCATGTTATTTGGGCCTTTAGTCTATCTGACACAGCTCTTAAGAGCATGCTGTCTTCATTATCTGTGCTGGAAAAGAGGCAGGGAGGAGGATAAAAGCAAAGCAATTATTTTTATCATCTGAATGGAAAACAGCACAATGCTGGGAATCGAGGCCTGGCTTTAGTCTTGAGCTCCTTGAACATAATGATCTCTCTATATTGCCACAGAATCCATATCCTCTCCAAATGGGAGGTTTTGGGTTACTTCTTTGAACCATGGTGATTTCTTTAGGTAGTGATTTCACTGATGATAATAACATTTGGATGGGCTTCCCTGGTAGCTCAGCTGTAAAGAATCTGCCTGCAATGCAGGAGATGCGTTGTGTAGGAGATGTGGATTTGATCCTACTGTGTATCCGTATATAAATTCATGTATAAGAAATGGCTCATTTAACTCTTCATTGTTACCTTTTATGAAATCACCAGCTTTGCAACTTGTCAGAATTTCTCAGGGATGAATTTCTGGAAGTTGTTTTTATACAACTTAAAGACTTAGCCAGTTTCCTGCTGGCCACTCAGTATTCTTGGCTATAAGGGGCAATACACAAAACCTATTGTCAGTGCTTTATTAAGTTTTAAATGGATGCATTCTTAGGGGGAATAAAATAGAAACATTTCTCTTAAATGGTATCATTCATGTCAAAGTTGTTATATAAAATACATATGTATTTTTCTTCTCCCATTTAATAATCAGAAATGTTGATAGCCTGTTAATTGAATATAAAACACAATGTCAAAAATCTTTAAAATCAGTCATGGGAATTTGAGTTGTTCTTTGTTCTTTACTTAGATTCTATGGGACAGAAATTATGAGGCAAAGGTCTCATGGCTTTGGATTTTGGGCCTTTTAATAAAAAGTTTTAAGTTGAGGTGAAATAGGTTTCACATATAGTTAAATTATGTTGTTTTGCAATAAAAATGAATACTGTAGATGACTTTCATATCTGTAGAAAGTCCCAAATTAGCTTTTCACTTGGTTTACTTACAAAAATGGGGCTGAGCTAGGGAAAATTCAGATTTACTATGGACAGGTTAAGGAAACTTTCATTTTGAAAGAAAGGCCAAGTAGAATTTAGATATTGGTTTGTTGGTTTTTCTTAAAAATAGAATAACCATTTCTTTTTTCTTTCACCTTCATAGTAGGAAACTTTATGTTTATTGGCTGTATGGCATCTTTATGTACAAGTAGCTGCAGAAATTAATAGATAAAGACAAGATGTCTGGATTTCAATTTAAGAATCTTTTCTAGTGGGAGTTGGACATGATTGCTGGTGTTTTGTGCCTTTTATTTAAAAATGATAGTAGATTCTGTATAAAAGGAACATTTAAAAAAGATGGTCTGGGGACAGCAAAGGCTGAAGCAGAAGCAGAATTTCTGTTGAAATCTTAGCACTGCCACCCACCTACGGGGAATCGTGTCACCTCAGCCCTAGTGACCTCATCTGCAGCCTGAGGAGTTGGGCCAGCCCCTTTCCTATGGCACATCCTATCTCTCCAGGTCTGTGCTTCTCTTGAGGTAAGGATGGTGTTTTGAGCCTCCCTTGGATTACTAACCAACTGCTTGGTTCCTAGAGCACTTTCAGACGTTCGCATGGCAACATCTGAATTGTTCAGGAAACTGGGTTTGAAGAAGCTACTTCAGGGTTGCATCTTTACAGGGAGAAATGGTTGTTCATAGCCTGAGGTTTCCCGGTGATGGCAGCTCATGTTATTGTTATCCGAATACTTCATGAGCAGTGAGGTGGAATCAGCCAGTAATAATGTAGTAATTATTTTTAATTGAATCCATACATGATTGAAAATGGGTATTAATTTCATTTTAGCAGAAGGAATTAATGTCCCTAACTCCATTTAGGATAGCTGGAGAATATGCACTGATGATCATGACATTTTTTTGATAAATGCCGATTTTTAGCTAAAATACCACTTATAACGGTTCTTTCTCTTTCTCCTCCCCCTCTTGCCCACTTCCCTGCACTTTGTTTTAAACTTGTAAAATCAAATAAATGAAATCCCTTCTTCTTTTTTTTTTTTTTTTAAAGGTATAGCAAATTTATAAAACCTCTGTTATTTAATGTAGCTTCTGATTAGTGATATTAAGGAAAGCAAAATTGTACTCATGAAAAGTTGCCATTTTAAGGCATCGCACCTCAAAAGATATCTTATTGTACTGGTGATTTGGACACTGGGCATTTTCCTGTTTGGGATTTTACTTACTGGATGTAGGGGCTCTAAACATTTATCTGGGAGTCCTTTCCAAAGTTTTTCTACCTCAGGGAGCTTAAGAGTTCTGTTAGAGTTGTTTTTTTTTTCGTATTAAATCCTAGTTTTGCTGTAGAGTTCTGTTATTTTTCTGTTGACCAATCATGAAACAATGGTATTAAGTGAGTAATAGTTACATAATCACAATAGTAAAAGATGTTTATCTGCTTTCACAATCAATAGCCAGATGAAAAATAAAAGATAATTACAATTGCAAGCCATAATGGGAACATGATTAACCTAACAATATAAGATAATAACATACAATTTAGGCGGTCAAGCAGAGTGATGTGGTGAGTGGACGTACATACATGCACATGTTTTCATCTGCCCAGCCAGTCTTTCTCTTTTGGTTGGTGCATTTAATGTATTTACATTTAAAGTAATTATTGATATGTATGATCCTATCACCGTTTTTAAAAATCATTTTGGGTTTATTTTCTGTAGGTCTTTTCCTTCTCTTATGTTTTCCACCTAGAGAATTTCCTTTAGCGTATGTGGTAAAGCTGGTTTGCTGGTACTGAATTCTCTTAACTCTTGCTTGTCTGGAAAACTTTCGATTTCTCCATCAAATCTGAAGGAGAGTCTTCCTGGGTAGAGTATTCTTGGTTGTAGGTTTTTCCCTTTCATCACTTTAAATATATCATGCCATTCCCTTCTGGCTTGTAGAGTTTCTATTGAGAAATCAGCTGATAGCCTGATGGGAGTCTTCTTGTACCTTATTGGTTGTTTTTCCCTTGTTGCTTTTAATAGTTTATCTTCCTCTTTAGTTTTTGTCAGTTTGATTACTATGTATCTTGATGTGTTCCTCCTTGGGTTTATCCTGCCTGGGATTATCTGTGTGTCCTGGATTTAGTTGACTATTTCCTTTCCCATGTTTTGGAAGTTTTCAGCTATTATTACTTCGGATGTTTTCTCAGGTCCTTTGTCTCTCTAGTCTCCTTCTGGGACCCCTGTAATGTGAATGTTGGTGTGTTTAATGTTGTTCCAGAGGTCTCTTAGACTGTCTTCATTCTTTTCTCTATATTCTGTTCTGCAGTAGTGATTTCCACCATTCTGTCCTCCAGGTCATTTATCCATTCTCCTGCCTTAGTTATTCAGCTATTGATTCCTTCTAGTGTTATAGCCATCTCTGCTTGTTTGTTCGTTAGTTCTTCTAGGTCTTTGGTACACAATTCTTGCATCTATTCCGTTGCTTTTCTGAGATCCTGCTTCATCTCCACTATCATTATTCTGAATTCTTTTTCTGGAAGGTTGCTTGTCTCCACTTCATTGAGTTGTTTTTCTGGGGTTTTATCTTGTCCCTTCATCTGGGACATAACTTTCTGCTTTTTCGTCCTGGATTAACTTTCTGTGATGTTTTTGTTTTAGCTGTTGTGGGGACTGTGGTTCTTCTTTCTTCTTCTGTCTGCCCTCTGATGGAGGAGGCTGAGAGGCTTGTGTAAGCTTCCTGATGGGAGGGACTGGTGGTGGGAAAAACTGGGTCTTGCTCTGGTGGGCAGGCCCCTGCTCAGTAAAGCTTTAATCCAGTGATCTGCTGATGGGTGCTGATGGGCTCCCTCCCTGGTAGTTTTTTGGCCTGAAGTAACCTAGCCTTGGACTCTACGGTAGGGTTAGTGGTGCCCTCTAAGAGGGTTTATGCCAAGGGGGGTGCCCCTGTCCCTGTGATGAGCCCCGGCCGACCCACGCCTCCACAGGAGGCCCTCCGACACTAGCAGGTAGTTTTGGTTCAGTCTCCTGTGGGGTCACTATTCCTTTTCTCTGGGTCTTAGTGTGTGAAAGATTTTGTTTGTGCCCTCCAAGAATGAAATCTGTTTCTCCCAGTCCTGTGGAAGTTCTATAATCAGACTTGCTGGCCTTCAAGGTCAGATTCCCTGGGGATACCCAGTCCCTTTGTTGGATCCCCAGCAGGGAAGCCTGGCGTGGGGTTCAGAACCTTCACAACAGAGGGGGAACTTCTTTGGTATTATTGTGCTCCAGTTTGTGGGTCCCTCACCTGGTGGGTGTGGGATTTGATTCTGTCGGGATTGTGCCCCTCCTGCCATCTCGCTGCAGCTCTTGTCTTTGCATGTGAGGTTTCTTTTCTGGTGTGTTCTAGCATTCTCCTGTTGGCAGTTATTCAACAGGTAGTTTCAGCTTTGGTATTCTTGCAGGAGGAGCTGAGCCCATGTCCTTCCACTCCACCATCTTGAACCAGAAGCTGAAATTCTCTGCTAGAGTTTTGAACCTTCACTGAGTTGAGCTTGGCTAGTAGTTACTATGAGGCAGGCTTGTATGGGTGCTGGAGGCTTAGAGAGAAGAGGCTTGGGAATATCCATAGCTTTTGAGGAGTTCTCAGTGCTGTCAGATCAGCAGCCGTGAAAGAAAGTGAGTGTGTTGTGATGTGGACATGGTGGGGGCAGGCGCGCTCAGCCGCCTGGGAGATGTGCCTGGGATAATGGGAATCAGGGTATTGCCCAGCCTTTGTTTTGTTGTTATAGTTTCCTAAACATCATCTGTATTGTAAATATGTATCTGCCTCAGTGACGTTATAAAAACAGAAGTGAACTTAAGAAATAGGTATTTTAATGCAAGTCTGTATACTTAGTTCATAAATATAATTGGAATATTCTTTCAGATGTCATAACTCAGCACTTACTTTGAAAACTCTTATTAAACTTATGTAATTGTTGCTAATTAAACTTTTTAAATTTCAAATTGTTTGTTATAAAACATTTACTGTAACTGTTTGGTAAGGGGCAGGGGAGAAATTGGTTATTATCAAACTGAAAGTCCTATTTTGTATTTATTTAAATTTGTTTTGGCAATATGTTTAAAATGACTTTATATTTTAAATTTGTATGGAAAAACCTAGCTCTATGCACAAACACATACACACAGACGCTTTTTTTTCCCCCCTAACTACAGACACTTGAGAATGGAAGCAATTTTATAGAATTCTGAATGTTGGATCAAGGGGGGAATTGATTCTAATGTTTCTGTTGTTGGGCGACAGCTCTGCACAACTTGAATTGCATCTGTGGCCACCAGTTTTAAACTAGGGGAGGCAAATGGCAGTTCTGTATCTTTCCTTAGTGACATTAAAGAATACTACTGTGGACACCCTGAGTACATGCTGGCTTTTATTTTGGAGCACAACATCGTTTGAACAGTTTAGTGCTTAAAATTAAAAAATAAATGTCTTCGTTGCCACAGTTGAATATCACTGAACGTATGGAGCATTTAAAGTCACATAGCGCTTAAAAGATACTGATCAAGTGAATCACCACCTCATGTGTTGTTTTGACAGGAAGTGTATCATGTCTCAATAATTTCCTTAACATTTCTTCCTGCCAGCTGCCTGTTTTCTTCTTGTTAACTTATTCCCATAGAATTCCAAATATGTAGTTGATTTTCCCTACTGATGCTTTCACAGTTCCTTTTTCCCCTTCTTTAGAGTAGCTGCTGCACTTTTGTTTGTATTGAATTCGAGGCTTATTACAGGGAAGAGAGAATGAGAAGCCCTTTTGGAGACTAGGATTCAGCCAGGATGCCTCTGTCTGGTGAGCGAATCTTGGCTCCAGCGTGTAAAATTTTGTCAAGGAGGTGTTAAGACGTGCCTGTTGACAGACCGGGTCTGAGGCTAGATGAGCGTGAAATATTGTTCAGTCATCTGTGCAGAGATTAGAGGGAATTCTTATTTCCTATGTATATATGCAATTGAATGCATTTTTTTTTAACATCAAGCCTGAGGTCCCTTGAGAGAAAACAAGTTAGGAAAATGAGACCCGGGGCTCTGTTTTAAGCAAGGCGCTATATAGCGAGGTGTGTCACGCTGGTCACGCTTACAGGGCTCCGTGTGCAGGGGCTCTGGGGGACCTGTGGGATCAGTACCCCGAGGTGCTTAGGGCCGGGGCCCGCCAAGGGAAGCAGACCTGCTTGGCCTGTAGCATCTTCCGGTGGAAGCAGGCGCAGAAATCTTCTTTTTCTAAATTAAGAAATTAGGCGAATATGGGCAAAGCAGAATGTTTGTTAGTAACTTGTGCAGCTGTTGAACATTCATGTGTTTGCCTCGGGATATTTGGGTCAGGTGATTTTTGACTAGTAAAAATGTATAGGTAACATTATAACTAAACTCATGTACACTTTATTACATAATAAAAACACTTGTAAATTGTATTTTTATCAGTGAGTTATCAGTCACAACATTCTATTTTACAACATGCCTTCTATTTTTGTGTGTGATTTTTGTGATGTACTGCTTGCTTTCTTTGGTAGGATAAGTTTATGGTTTAGATCCCTTATTTTTCTTTCTTGGATACAGAATTATTGCATTTTAAGTATACAGTAGGTAACTTCCTTTAAATAAAAAAACAGTGATTTCTTCCACCAGAAATCTTCCCTTTCTTGTGGTGTGGGATTACATGGTATAGATAGTGAGCCTTATGTCAGTAGACATTAAAAGCATGGAAATTCATAGTGTATCCCATGTAACACTGAAGACTGTGAGTAGATTTGAAGAAGGCATGCCTGTTGTGGTTATCACTTATGCAATTGCAGACGGTCCTTATGACACGTTAGTATAAGCTTTTAACTATGCTAGGGAGGTTAATTTTTCACATTTGTACCCTTTTATTTCAAAATAACAAATTTGTGTAGAAAAGGAAAAGCATTTATTGGCAGACCAGTCCATTTCAGAAATGTTAACAACGAATGTCCAATTTTTGTAACGCATTAATATAGGTGTCAAAACCACTATATGATTAAGGCAGATGCACATATGGTGAATAGCACTCTTGGAAATGTTGGACATTTTGCTTGGACACTAGCACTGCGTTATGCATAGTGACAGGAGTGAGGTGAGCTGGGCTGGGACTCCTCCTTGTATTCTTCTCTGCATTCCTCTTGCAGGGATCAGGCAGGAACCTCGCCGCAAACCCATAAGCAAGACTCACATCCCCGTCCTCAACTCTCTCGTCTGTTCCCTTCTGTGACTCTCTGAGCAACATATAAACAGTTGCGTGTACAATATGAAAACCCCTTAAGAAAGTTAAACAGCCTTATTAAGTATATTTTACATGGCTTGCGTCAGAGTGCCATTTACCTATCAGTTTGGCATTGCTTTGATATTTACTGTGCCAAAGAAAACTTCAGCCAGCAGAGGTCAAAGCGGAGCTTTCTTCTGCACTACTAGCATTAGAAAAAAGCTTAAAAGAATTATTCTGTCAGCTAGTTAAGAATTTATTAACAGGCCACTTTTGGGTAAAATGCAGGGGTTCTCAGTCTCAAACTTAAACTTGAGGTTGGGAGTGCAGACCTAGTTGAACTTCAGTAGAATGTTTTGCATTTCTATGTTCCCTCTCTGAATGGGGATGATGCCAGCTGTCTAGATAAAACTGAAAGAGTTAAGTGTTAGTTGCTTTTAATTTGTGTCCAGCTCTCTGCAACCCCATGGACTGTAGCCCACCAGTCTTCTCTGTCCATGAAATTCTCCAGGCAAGAATATTGGAGTGGTTGCTATTTCCTTCTCCAGGTGATCTTCCCAACCCAGGGACTGAACCTGGGTCTCCTGCATTGCAGGCAGATTCTTTACCATCTGAGCCACAAGTGAAGCCCCAGATAAAACTGAGTGGTCTGCCAATCAAGTGAAATTACAGATGGAAATACTTTGGAAAGTGTAAGTAATATATAAATATAAAATCCAAACCTCAAACATGATAGCTGTGTGAAAAGTTACTATGGCATAACTGTAAATATGCATGTGGAGAAGCAGTGAACATGATCTGCTAGGTAATACACCAGTCCTGTGTTTTTTTGTTAACGCAGTTCTGTGTTCAGTGACAAGAGAGGAAAATGTGGAGCCAGTTCAAATTAGGGGAGGAAAGCCTCAATGAGGCCTGTTGTGTAAGAAAAGAGGCTGTGAGGGACATGTTCTGGTAGGAATCCCTGCTTCTGTACTAGAGGTTGCCAAAAATAAAACACAACCCCCCCTCAAAAACCAGTGTTTTCCTTTTCTTCTGTTGTTTAGCCAGAGTGCAAAACCACTTGAGCAGAAGCATTAGTGAGGCATTTTATGAGACCACAATCTCCCATTCAGAAAAAATAAATTACCACCAGGAGAGGAACTGTGAGTACCTCTTTTATATATTGGGGGGCAGGAGAGGAACTGTGAGTACCTCTTTTGTATATCGGTGGGGCTATGTGCACTAAGTGATTTGTAAATGTCCGCCTCACTCTCGCGTTAAGAGCTTTTCAGGGGTCCCAAGCGTTAGTCTTTTCTAGTCCTTCAAAGCCAGTGACAGAAAAGCTCTTCTGTCTTCAGTTGGTGATTGTCATAAAAAGGCAACCACGGGGTGAAGACAGTTTTTTGCTTGTCTCATCTGGCTTTGGAGTCATGTTCAGCTGTAAAATTGTGTTGTTATTGTCAGTTGAGTCTCCGTCCTGGAGATGATTTGGGCTAAGTATACATTGGTTATCCTAGAGTTTTGAGATGGCGTGGGAGGAACTGGCTATTTAACACAATTGGGAAACCCC
Organism: Cervus elaphus; assembly: GCF_910594005.1. NCBI lineage: Eukaryota > Metazoa > Chordata > Mammalia > Artiodactyla > Cervidae > Cervus > Cervus elaphus. The sequence goes on along the minus strand of NC_057839.1, from coordinate 11,403,002 downwards.
CTCACTTCTGGATCTTGGGATGGGGAGTGAGGATAGGGTACATCACGTTCCTACTGCGAAAGATGAATTAATTAATAAAAATTTGCTTAACAATCAGTTAAGTATGTGATTGTCATAGGCCATAGGTAGGACCATTGTGTTTATGCCTTTGTACAGTGGGAGAAATGACGCTTCGGAAGCTTATCCAACCATCCAAGCAGTCCCTGTAGCATTTGAGGGCCCTGTTAAAGGGAGAATGGGCTGAGATTTTCACCAGCCATAGAAAGACCTCTTTGTGCCAATTGCTTTGAAGTTTGATAGTGAAGATGATGATAACCAGGTGGTAATTGCCTTCCCTTTGTTCAGCACTCTGCTTGGAGCCCTGTGCGTGTTATCTTTAGTTCCTTCAACAACCTCATCAGTTTTACAGATAAGGAAACTAAGGAGATGTGGGAGGTCAAACCACCTGCTCTCGGCCAGCAGTTTGGTTACTGATCCCTCCTAGCCTGTGGGACTCCTCTCTCTCTCCACTCTGTCCTGATGTCTCTCAGGAGGCTTAGGGGAGAAGGCAGCCTGTCCACGTGTGAAAGAGACCAGGAGAGCTTCTGCTCTATTCAGCTGATCCAGCAAGTTTTCACTGCCTCCGCGTTTTCAGGTTTGTCTTCGTAGCGAAACTGAGTATCTCATCTTTCTCACTTGTCACAATTCAGGTAAGACACTTGTCTGGGGTAGAGGATCTGATTTACATAGCTTGTCATCTTTCCAGGATGAAAAATAGAAGTTCATGAACTTTTTCTCATAGAATCCAGTATGCTATCTGGTGGGTCAATTATGACCTCTAAGTTCATGGCTGTTTCTTAGAGGGAAGGCTCTAGCCTAGGCACGTATTCTCAACCAGAGTCCTGACCTCTCAATGCCTGTGCTCTCTTCCCAAAATTTTTAAGCATTCCAGCAGCCTTTTGGCATTTTAAATGTGTTGTGTTTTGAACTTGAAGGTGACTTCTGATTTCGTCACTCCCAAGGATTTATCTGTTTGCTTTTGTTCGTCTCTGCATTTGTCCCCTGTGGCCTTGATTCTGTCCTCTTGGGTCTTTTTTGTTTCAGTGGCATCATAAGGGTGGGCAGTGGTCATGCCCAACTCCTCCCTGGCCACCTGGCCAGGGCACTGACAATAAAGATGTTGTTTTCCTTCAGAAATCGGCTTTAGTCAGTCTGGTTTTATTATCACCATGCACTGGCAATTATAAACAATATCTCTTAATGTTACTTCTTCTCCACAAAATCCTTCCCTTTGTCTAAAAAATTCTTGCAGTCACTGTGGCACTTTAATAATACCCATGAAAGCTTCAAATTAGTGCATTTTAATGACTTGTTTAATAAACATTGTATTCAACATGGAGTTTAATTCAGACAGCTCCCAGTTATATAGTTGGTCCTCAGCACATAGTACGTAAGTTGGTTCTGAGAGTAAAATCAAAGATTTGGCATTGTGCAAGCTAATCTTGGGTCCAGTTTGTGTGTCCAATCTCTGTAGTACTATTTAATAGCTCATTTAAACAGTTGATTTGGAATCAGCAATGATAGGAGAGTGGTGGTAAAAAAAAAACAACAACAACGAAACACCAAGAATCAAAACTTAGGTTACTTTAATTCTGTCACTCTGTGTGACTACTTGGAGTTCTTATGTTTAAAATGTAAAGGAGTGAAGCAGTGTGAGTGTTACGAATCTTAATATTGTTTCATAAGGGAAAATTTTATATTTGAGATAGTTTATTGCATTTGAATATCTTTCAAGTTGAAACTTGTCTCAGAACTAAAACACAAGTGAGGAAAAGTTATTACTGGCACAGTTTAGTAGCTGCCTTCATTGTATCTTTGGAAGATATTTAAAAATTTTATTGTGCCGTTTGCACTTTTTTTTCCCTGAAATGATTATATATTTGTAGTTCAATAAGGTAATATTTTCACTGCATTTCCTGCCATTATTATGCATTAAAAAAACTATTACTGAAAATTTTGTTGTGTAGAGGACGGCATTTTTTTTGTTGTGCCATCTGGCATGCAGGATCTTCGTTCCCCAACCAGGCACTGGACCTGGGCCCCCTGCAGTGGAAGGGCAAAGTCCCAACCACTGGACCAGCGGGGAGGTCCTGTGGAGGGGTATAGTAATGACCTGGCGTAGGAATCAAATTCACTAGGTATACCGCTGCTAGGATCACCCTAGACGTTGCTCTGATATCTTCCCATCTTACATTATTGGCTAAATTGAGAATCGAGGTTATAGAGAAGCTTTTAACTCGCAGACCCTGAGTTAACTTTTGTGGAACTCTCCGTGTGATCTCTACTCTTTGCCCTGTGGTTCCAGCACCTTTTCTCTAGATTATGATGATAGTTTTCTAACTGCAGTCCGTGTTTCTAGGTTCCCTTTACCTGTCTGCATCCTGCCAGCTCGCCCACCATCTCCCACTGCTCTCAAGGTGAAGTTGCTAAAATACAGACTTGAGCGTGTCATTTTCTGTTTAGAATCCTTCACTAGCGCCGCGTAATTTCTCCCACCTTTCCGGGTCTGGCTCCCATGTTCCTCTCTGGCCTTCCTTCTGCCCGACAGTCTCAGGCCGCTCCCTGCACACACCTTGGTTTTCTGCCTTTGCACGCCTTCATCCGCTCACCGTTTCCTTTTCTCTGCACTCCTCTGCTCCCTGCAAAACCCTGCATACCTCCTGTCCTTCTTGGCTTCTGGGTCAGTTACCCCTGTCCTGTGTGTGCTGTAAGGACCCGCATCCACCCTGTCACTGTACTTACTGCTCCATGTTGTCATCACTGGCGTATATGTATTGTCTTTAATTTCCCCTGCTAGACCATAGGCTCCAGGCACCTAGCTCTGTATCTGGTGCAAACTGGGTGCTCGCAATAAATACTGCATGAGTAGATAGACCTAATCTATCCAGCCACAGAATCCAACCAGCTGGGTTACAGTTTATACAAAAGGGTCTGTGATCTGAGCGTTTTCTAACTTTGTCTCCAACCTAGCTGGTCATTAGAACCACCTGGGGTGGGTTGAGGCTTGATACATAATTTCCTGGGCACTGAGGCCACTTGAATTAGAATCTCTGGCAGGTGGTACCTGGGAATCTGTATTAAACTCCATTGGTATAGATAACTTTTTTACCCCCCGCTGGAAAGCTTGTTATGAAAATCATGATTAATATTGCTATTGCTTTCTCTTTATCCATTAGCTTGCCACTGCATCCACAAAATAAATTTTAGTCGTCTCACAGAGTTTCTTGTGTATAAGAATATAAAATTTGTGCATCCTTCTGTAGTTTATAGAGGGCTCCTATTAACATCTCACTTAATCCTCAACAATTCTAGGAGGTAGGAAGGAGGGTCAGATTTTCATTTTAAAGATGAGGAAACTGGAGCTCAGAGATGTTAAGCAACTTGCTCAGGGTCATGTTTTTTTAAAGGTATTTATGTAACTGGATTTCTAGGGTTCCCAATCACAGGAGCATTTTCACAATTTAGAACTGATGGGGTTTCTTCTCAGGTTGTTTCCTAGAAAATAGGCAAAGTGAATTCGTAAGTTCTTGCAAAAAGAGCAGAGCCAGTGACTTAAAGTCTTGAAAAGAAATGACTCACTATGAAATTTTAATCTCATTTTGACTAATTTTATAAAACCTAGAATGGGATTATAGCATCTTTGTGTAATCTTTCCTTAGAAAGTATGGTAATGAATTCAAGAAAATAAAGTATTCAAAGTCATTTGGGATATGCTTTTATCACTGATAAGATTTAATGTACAGGTTAAGAGAGCCATTTTGGACAAAAGTTTTACTTTAAGTTTTTGTAATAGTTTCAACTCCTTTTTATTCACCATTTCCCCCTAAAAAGTCTGTGTACATTTGTTTCTCCACTTTTTTTTTTTCCTGAGAAGAGTCTGGAGAGTCTCAGTAGTGTTTACATTTCTGTGATTTTGATTAATTTCCCCCTCCCTTTCCCCTTCCTCTCCTAGCTCCTGGCATTTACTGTTCCCTGTTGTACGGTTGATGTCTATGGAAACTGGGTGTCTACAGAAATGCCCCCTCTCCCCAAATCTGCATCCTTGTTCCTGGTACCCTACTTAGGTTCTAGTCAAGGACAGCTGTTCATGATGAGCTTTGGCACAAATGGAGGCATCTCTCTCAGTGTGTCTGACGCTGAGCCTGTTACTTCCTTATTCCACCCCAGACGGCTCCTGCTCCTGCCTTAGTCATTTGTTCTTTAAACTTTTAGTTTTGTATTGAAGGATAACTGGGTAACAGTGTTGTGATGGTTTCCGGTAGACAGCCAAGGGGCTCAGCCATACATGGATCCATTCTCCTCCAAAGTCCCCTGCTCTCCACATGACATTGACCAGCGTGCCCTGCTCTCTACAGCAGGTCCTTGTGGGTTATTCTTTCTAAATATAGCAGTGTGTGCATGACCTTCTCAGAGTCCCTAACTCTCCCTTCCCCCGTCCTTCCTCTGGCAGCCCTAACTTCATTCTCCGTCTGTGAGTCTGTTTCTATTCTGTAAGCAAGTTTATTTGTGTCATTTGTTTTTAGATTCCTCATATAAGGGCTGTCATACGAGATTTCTCCTGCTCTGACTGACCAACTTCACTCAGGATGACAACCTCTAGGCCCATCCATGTTGCTGCACGTCTGCTTTAGTTGTCAGGCCCCTCCTTTAACCCAGAACTCTGAGAGTTTGTTTTACTTCTCCCTCTTCTGTGCCCCCTAGGGTGGCTGGACCTTTGCAACAGGCCTTCATTCTGTCCCATCTTCTCCACGTTGCCATCGCTGCTGGTCAGAGCTTGATCACACCTGATCTGGCTTACTCCCTCACTTCCTGCCTTTGATTTGGCCTCCTGAACACCCACTTCATGAGTGGGCACCGGAATGGTGGTTTCCTCCTTAGGTAGGATCTTCAGTAGTTCTGCATTCCTATGTGAAAAAAGTTCAAGGTTCTCAGTCCATGATACAAGGCTTTCAGGCACTTGAGCAGCCTCTGCAGCCTCATCCTTGGGTGCTGCCTCTCCATCTTCCAGAGCTCCTGATCTCCAAGCTTGTGATCCTGTCTGAAAGCTCGCTGAACACATCCCACCAACCCTTGCCTTTCTGCTTGGGCTCTGTCATCTCTGTGCCAACTTCTTTTTGCAACTGGCCCTCATGGCCAATGTCCCTCTGTCCTTTGCCTGGCTAACTAATGCTCTTGAAGATGTCTTTAAAGGTACGATCTCCTTTAGGAAACCTTTTATACCCTTCTCTATTAGCTAGAATATAGTTGAGGTGACTTTAGAGAGACTTAAATAAGACAGGAGTTTCTCTTACGTATGCAAAAGTCTCACTCGATGAAGTTATCCAGGGACTGTGTTCCTTCTTTCCTGTTGCTCCCCCAACCATAGGGCATTATCTTTATTGGACTGAACGTGGTTGGCTCACCTCCACACACCTGCATCCAGCTGGCAAGAACAGGGAAAGAGGGTGTGGAGGCTCCACTCCTTCCTTTGAAGAGCCTGACTCAGTCCCTGTATGCAGTGCTCCTGTTCATATCCTGCCAGTCAGAACTTCATCATATGCCCACACTGAACTTCAGGGGAGGCTGGGCAACAGAATTCTTGGCTCAATACTGAAAAGGATGATGGGAGCCACACATGTAACTTAAAATTTTCTAATAACCATGTTGAAAAATAGAAAGCAAGTGAAATTAACCCAGTTATTTAACCCAGTATATTTAAAGTATCATTTCAATGTGTAGAATTAGCCACATTTCAAGTATTTAATAACTGTGTGTAGTAGTGGCTACCATCTTGCACCATATAGTTTTAGCTTGTTAGCCATTTGCACAGCTAAAATGGAAGGATTCTCAGTTCAGTTCAGTCGCTCAGTCATGTCTGACTCTTTGTGACTGCGTGGACTATAGTACACCAGGCTTCCCTGTCCATCACCAATTCCCGGAGCTTGCTCAAACTCCTGTCCATCGAGTTGGTGATGCCACCCAACCATCTCATCCTCTGTCGTCTCCTCCTCCTCCTGCCTTCAATTTTTCCCAGCATCAGGGTCTTTTCCAATGAGTCAGTTCTTCCCATCAGGTGGCCAAAGTATTGGAGTTTCAGCTTCAATAAAGCTGCATTCATGTTTCAAAAAGTGGAAGGATTCCATCACTAAAATAAAGGGGAGAATGGATTTTTGGGGTCATCTGGCAGGCTGTCATCTCTCTTCTAACCAGTTTCTGCTCTGCTGTCCTAATTTAGTCCTACTACTTGGTATTGCCTGTGACATATTAGGCATGTAATCTCTTTTAGTTTATCATTCTCATTGGGTTGAGCATTTTAAGGGTAAAGATTGAATCATCTTTTCTCTAGATCTTAGTATTTGGCACATTTAAATTACCCAGTAAATGTTAGTTAAGTGAACCAATGAAGTGATTGGGAATTTCATTACATTTTTCAATTGTCTTTACTATTATCCTCATTCATATGGGTAGTTCTGTTTCTTGTGCATCAAAAGTTATATTGTGTCTGTTTCAGATCTGGTTTCCTCAGTGTGTATGCCCAGGGGGATCGGGATGGGGAATGCGTGTAAATCTATGGCTGATTCATATCAATGTATGACAAAACCCACTGGGAAAAAAAAATAAATAAATAAAGGAGAGAAAAAGAAAAAAAAAAAGTTATATTGTCCTCAGGGAGGTGGATTTACCTTGATTTTATCTGACAGATTTGCTGTGAATACACATCCAGCGATGCTTTAGGTTGAGGGCCACATGCTGATAATACGGCAGGTTCTCTGGTTCCATGAATTATGTTTTAGAAAATTGTGTCCGGAAAACTCTTGTTTTCCCTGAAATAGTGAGGTACCTCTGTACTGTTACCCAGATGGAACTGTTTGCATGGAAACCCGTACATTGAGAGTTCCTGTTCAGTCTTTGGGGAGAGAGACCATTTCCAGGAAATCCTATTAAAAATCTATTGCAGCTGGAAGACAGATATTTTACATATGAAACACAGTATTACCAGAAGTCAACAAGCCATCCAAATCTACCAGTGATTCCTAGAATTTTAAAGAAACATGAACGTAGCTTCTCATTAAATGAAGTAGGGGACTGAATGTTCCCTAAACTCTTTCAATTCTAGATGTAAACGGCTGTTCTCTTGCACAGGCCTGTCTTGCATCCCTCGGAGTCAGGGGGCTGCAGGAATGCCTTTCCTGGGCTAATCCTTGATGTCAGAGCCCTTCTCCTTGGAGAAGGGAGGATAATGGGGGCCAGAATAAATGGACAGGACCACATCTCCCCCTCTTATTTTTCATCAACAGCTTCCCTTGTCCCTCACCCTATCTTTCTATTCCCCCTGCAAACAGAAACTTCTCCTCCTCATCTCAGGAGTGGCTCTTGGGTGGAGTTTTATAAGTTAGTTATCCTTTGGGGGAAGAATCTCATTTCAATCAGGCTGTTAATCATCCTTCAGGAAAATAATATTTGTAGCAGCAATAATCACCACCACCACCACAATAGTGGCTTTATAGTGCATGCGTGTGCCAGGCTTCTAAGGGCTTTATGTGTGTTACTCACTTCTGTCTTATGAAACAGGCATTGTTATGGTCCCCATTTTATAGATGGGGAAACAGAAGCTTAGACTAAGTAACTTGCTTGGGGTTACAAGCTAATAAATTGCTAAACTGGATTGACACTCATCTCTGAATCTAAATTTTGGGCTTTTAGCCATTATATGGTCCTGCCTCCAAAATATCACTTCCATAGCTTTTTTCCTATTTGATAGATGATATGTTCTTGGTAGTGGCGGGGCTGGTTAGTGGGCTGGAGAGGGTGAGGGGCCCAGGAGTACCTGACCTGGAATTGAAGGGGTTGAGGAGGGTTTGGATGAGGCTTTTCAGAACAAGGATGATTTGGTTGGTAGAGCAAAGAAGAGCCAGAAATATCAGACTCACACTCTGTGTGCTGGAAGCTCTTTCGCTGCGACCCTCTTTATGATTGGGGAGCTATTGCTGTCAGACAGTTCAGTCCTCTTGTTTTATTGATCAGGAAACTGGAGCTCAGAGGCTTGAAACTGCTTGCCCGGGGGCGTGCTCCTAGTGAGTAAAATGAAGTGTGGACTGCATACTTGAACCTGCTCTTCTGAGTGAATTTCATTAATATTTTGTAACCAACTCTTTTTTTGTTGTTATACTTTTTTTATTGAGATATAAAGGACATATTGCATTAGTTTCAGATGTGCAGCATAATAATTCAGTATTTGTAGGTACTGTGAAATACTACCGTAAGTCTGGTTAACATTGATCACCACAGGTAGTTACAATTTTATTTGAGAACTCTTCAGATTTACTTTCCTAGCAACTTGTGGGTGATGAGGGAGTGGGAGGGAGGGAGGTTAGTGGGGGCAAATGGATGAAGGGGGTCAAAAGGTACAAACTCCAGTTATAAAATAAATAAATCCTGGGCATGTAATGTGCATCAGGGTGACTATAGTAACCAACTCTTGTTTGTTATTTCTATTGTATGTTTCAGTATCAGAAGAGAGTGTGTGCTTGCTTGGAGAATAATAGCAGGGTGATGAAGAAATTGGGGCGGAATTTGTTTCTGCTGGACGCCTTGGTGTCTAACACGTGGTGTGGGTGGTAGTAGGCAGGTGGACCGTGGGTCAGCCCCTTCCATCCCCCTGCAGTAAAGGAAAGGGACCCAGACACAGATGTGGGTCCCTGCTGTAGCCCCCACACAGGTTCTGTATCTCACAGGAGTTGGGAATGTTCTGGCTTCCATGGCTTCATGAATATGGGTGGGGATAAGGGTCCCTTCACCAGGATTATAGCAGGAGGAAGTACGTTTTTGGAATTGTAAATGGGAACTTTGATTGTCCCATGGAAACATGGGTGAACATGATGCTTAGGACAATACTCACAGATTAGTATTGGAGGTATTAATAAAAAGGTTCTTGTGGGCTGATCTGGATATTTAACCCCCTTGGCGTGTAGGAGCTGCAGATAACCCATTTACCAGTGTTGGAATCTGGCCCATTCATAACCTGAGAGATGTGTCCTAATTGAATTACCTGTGTATGAAGGTTTCTGATCTGTCCAAATGAAAAGCTTGTCTGTGTAAAGGTTACTTGATAATTAATGTGTGGAGGAGTTACTAGACACTCTGAACCTCTACCGCTCGGGGAGACCACAACAGTTTTGAAAGACAAACACTACAATTAGGCCTCCTATGTTTAGGAGAGTTAGAGGGGATTTAGCCGGGAGCTCAGCCCTGGCCTGACCACACATGTGGGGCGTGGTCAGTCTGCTGGGTTGGGTTGGCCCTAAGAGGAGGATGGACAGTGCTGTTATGGCCCAGATAACGAGAGCAGGATGAGATGTTCGTGGCTGTAATTCCCAGCTCTACCGTTTTTTAGCTGATGACTTTGAGCCCTCGGTCTGTTTTCTCATCCGTGAAATGAGAGTAACAACACTTTATGGCCAGTGGTGCAGAATAAGTGATGAACATATGTTAGGCGGCAACTCCAGCTTTCCTCTGTATAAGAATGAAGGGAAAGTAGTTGTACTACAAGAAGGGGGCTTGTCTTAAGACCACAGAGTTTTAATTAGGTTGTGTTATATGGGGAAAGCTGGTGGAGCTCATGGGGGATGTGGAAGGTCTCACCCGGGCTGGCCTTGTTGTGGGCATTGTGTGAAATGCTTGAAGTGGAGTTTGGTGGACAGCAACCTTGTGTTTAAGAACAGCTTGTTCCACTGTAACATGTACATGAACCGTTCTTCATTTTTTACTTTTGATATTGTTAATATGTTGGATATCCTTCACAATTTACCATTTTCAGTGACTGCATAAAATTCTCTATCGTATTATTCTCAATGTGGAACTTTTAGGTTATTCCCAATATTTTGCTCATAATGCATGAAGCACATCAGAATTGATGGCTCGATTCCTACAAGAGAAGAGGCAGTTTTATGTTTCAACCATGGCTATAGATTGAAAATCAGTATGAGAATCTTGTGTGATAACTCTTGTGGGCTGCGACTTTCCATGCTCCACTGTACTGAAGTCTGCCATTGGCATCTTGAGCCTCTGAGACCTGGAAACTTACCCTGCTCACCTTGGTTTCTTTACCATCAGCACAGAGTAGGTGTTTGTTAAAAATCTGTGGAAATGAATGGAGGATGGAAGTTTTTGTGCACAGAGAGAGGTGAGAACCTCTCATCCATGTTTTCTTTTATGCTGCTGCACTGTTTTGAACTTTTTTTAGGGAATGGGCATAAAAATGATATGATCTCTTCATAGGGACTCCCCTGGTGGTCTAGTGGTTGGGATTCACCTTTCAATGCAGTAGGTGAGAGTTCAATGCCTGGTGGAAGAGCTAAGATCCCACATGCCTTGTGGCCAAAAAAATACAAAATAGGAACAATATTGTAACAAATTCAATAAATAATTAAAAAAAAAAATGATATGATCTCTTCATGTAAGAAGCTTGTCGTTTAATTGAAGAGAACAGTAGCAGAGAAGAGAAATTAGGGAATTGAGTAAAACATCAACTGAGAGTCTGGCGAGGAGTTCAGAACTAGAAGAGAATCCTTATTGCTGGAGGAATCAGTGGTGTAATGGAGCAGGTAGAATTAGTTGGGTTAGATTTTATCCACCTAGGGCAGTCGAGAGGGTAGGGATGAGTGCTTTAGGCAGGAGGGGTCAGCTCAGGGGCGGGGCTGAGTGTGGACCATGAGCAGGACAGGGTGCAAATCTGGGGGTACAGGAGGATAGAGCATTTGATAGCCAGGTGGGGTGGGGCCACGTTAAGGAGAGTCGGAAGTCAAACAATTTGAGAGACCTAGTGAGCAATAAAGAGTCTTTGTAGGTTCATGAGTGACATGAGGAAAGTGGTTGAACTGGAAATTCCAAGGTGGTGTCAGGACTATGTCTCAGGGCAGGTCACTTAGAAGTACACAAATCCTCGGTGATGGCAGTTTATGTACCTGGAGTCCTTAGACGCGCCAGTGACTGTCCCTTCACCCTCGCATGGCCAGGAGTGGGCAGTGACTGGTGTCCTCATTCTGCAGATAGGGAGATGGAGCTCCCAGGTTGACCCTTCCCAGTCACACATTTGGAGATGACAATGGTTGGAACCCTCCTGGCCCACTGGTTTTCCAGTGATGCCTCAGAGTATGCAGGACATGCCTTCCAGAAACTGAGGTCTTTGAAGGGCAAACTGATCCTTGGAAAGAAAGATGGCATCAGTGCATGACTGATGTGAACCAAGTGCTCTAGGTATATTCGATTTCATCATACTCAGTCTGCTAACTGTTGGCATCATTAGCTACCTCTTACAGATAAGGCAGTCGAGGCTTGAATTAAGTAACCTGCCCCCAGTCACACGTCTAGGTAGAGACGGATTGGGAACTCTAATCCAGGTCTGTGTGCCTCTTTTCTGCCCTGGTTCTTTCCGCAACCTGACACTTGGACACACTGCAGTTGCTTCTATTTCCTGCTTTGTTCAGATTTTTTTTTTCTTCAGGTTCTATATATACAAAACTAAATTATTTTGGAATGAGTTTAACTGAAGCAGGTGTCTTGACTTGAAACTTGTATTTTATGGAGGTAAGTGTGTATAGTAAGAGTAAATGTTAGAAATTTAGGGAAGTTTATTGGGAGAAACAATTTTGGTCTCTTTTTGGCTTTTAGGGATTTATTCTAACACTTCTTGTAAGCCACCCCTTAGGTTTTGGAGTGGAGACTCCACGATCATCACGTACCGAGTGAGGAGAGCTCCGCTTGCGTCTCTGGTCTCAGCTCCTGTCCCCTTGACCTCCGTCAGCACACAGCTCCAAAGAAGGGACTTCAGGCCCTGCGCAGATCAGCTCGCTGCTGTCCTCAGCACACGGGCTGGAATGGGTCTGCTCCCCAGCCCCCTGTCCTTCCCTGCTGTCTCCTTCACTTGCATTCACCTCCGAGACTCAGCGTGCCCAGCTCCTGGGCTGGGTTTGATGCTCCTGCCCTGTCTTACCCTGGTCAGGCACCCCTGCCCGGATTTTCCAGAAAGATAGCATAGGGGCGGAAGTGTACCTGTGGTGTTTGGGTTGGGGGTTGGGAAGTGTACCTGTGGTGTTTGGATTGGGAGAGGTGGGGCCGCGCATTGGCCGCCCTCATAGAACGGCCAGCTGGTGATGGGAAGTTATAGGAAGTAGGCTGGAGAGTGCCTCAGCCACAGATCTTGGTGATAACAGAAACAGGTATTTTGCTGCCTGAACATGATCCTAACTGTCCCTCCGGCATTCCTTTGCATAAGCTCTCTAGCCACGTACCTGCCGTTGCGTGTGTGTGTGTGTGTGTGTGTGTGTGTGTGTGTGTGTGCGCACATGCGCACACGCGCTCAGTTGTGTCCAGCTCTTTGTGACCCCATGGACCGTAGCCCGCCAGGCTCTTCCGTCTGTGGGACTCTCCAGGCAAGAATAGGAGTGGGCTGCCATTTCCTTCGACAGGTGCAGAAGGGGGGCCTTCCTGTCTTGGCAGTGGGGAGCCACACGGAGGTTTAGAGGAGGTTAGGGGAGCTGAGCAGTGTTTGAATAAGCGGGCTCTTTTGCTCACCGGCCACACGGACTGGAGGGAGCTGGGGCTAAAAGCAGGGAAACCAGATGGGAGATTAGTGTCCGTGTGCAGTAAACACAGAACTGAAGTCCGGAATTTTCCGTGAGTCATGAGCAGCTCAGGGATCAGAACGCGCTGACCCTGGGCGCGTCAGCCCTTCCTGCCTCAGGTGTCCACGGCGGGGTGACTGTGCCAGCCGGCTCGGGGAAACCTGGTCAGGATGAACTCATCAACATTTCTGGTCCTGACTCAGGTTAATCATGGTGTCATTTTGAGCTTGTTGTTTTGGATACTTTTCTAGCCACCATTAGCACTTCTTTTTCTGAGATGAAAAGTTGAGGTGCGAGAAAACAGTGTTCACAGTAATCCAAGCACCTGCCTGCTTTCAGGGGAGAAGATTTCACCTCAGACTGCGTTCCTCTGCTCTCGGGCACAGTCTGGGCCAGGAATGAGGCAACGGGAAGGGTTGATTGAATGCTGGTGTAGAAGCAGTCTGCAGAGGAAACCACCTCTCTGGATTAGGGGCAGAGTCCACACAGCGGCCTATTCACTTCCATGTTAATCGTGACCGTTTAAGTGAACTTGGACAGCGTCTAGAAAATAAGGGAAAATGCTCTCAACAAAGCTCTTTTCATGGATGGCTCTTACGACGTGCTCAGTTCTACAGCTCTTAGACAAAAGTCCATATTTTTTTCCCGAGTCTTGTCATGCTTCCAGCAGCAACTCAGAATACGGCCTCTTAGGCCAACACATTTAACCCCCGTGGGGAGCTTTACTAAAACTACAACTTTTTGTTGATTGCTAATGATTCTTAACCTGTTTAATATTGCATTTCTATCTTAAGGGATCTTTGCTAGCAATCCTAACATTGGCGTTGAATGTCACAGAGGCTGTCAGACGTTATCTCATTTTGTCTCTACAGGTCCATGCAGGATAACTTCTGCTATCTTGGTGTGCTTTTCAGTGGGGTTTGTAAGAAAAGAGTTAAGATTGCTCTGTCTTGGCCTCAACAGCTTACAGAGTTCCATTGTCCTTGTATTTGAGTAGCTCATAGTGTTTTATACACATTAATTCATTAATCTTCACAGAAGTCCTATGTGTAGGTGGTGGAAAATATTTTCCCTGCTGCAGTATTTACACGCTGAGAAACTGAGTCATGAGCAGAGGCGAGGCGGGGCCCGTGGAGGGGCCCAGGGCTGCCCTGGGCTTAGTCTCCCCTTCTTCCCTGACCGTTAGAAAACCCGAACTCATTTTCCTTCGGAAAATAATTATGATTTCCAAGGAAAATAGCCCTGTCGACCACACTGTCTGAAGAACGGAACTGTGAAAGGGAAGGCTTGGGGGCGATTTATCACAAAATGGTGGATGTGGTTTCATTTTCTCCTATCGCTGGCAGGTATTTTGGTTGTAACTGCAACCCAGACGGTCAACACGGTGGTGTGTTTTTGTGTCTGAAACCACTCTTTGGATATACTCATCTCATTCCTTTGATGCCTTTCCAAGTGTTAGAAAAAGAAGGTGCTATTTGCCGTTCACAGCTTAGGCTGTGCCATAGGTGGCAGAAAAGGCCACCCCTTTTTAGGTTTCTACCTACTCAAGGGCAGGGAACTGTCCCTCCTCTTCCTCCTTTTAATCTTTTATCTTCTCACTACTGCTTTGATGAGAGTAAATCGGTAAAAGGACTCGGTGGGCAGAGTGAACTGCATTCTGTGTCTCAGTGTCTGTGTGACAGCTCTGTACGTGTGGGCATCTCAAACTCATGTACGAAACTGAAGTCCTGGTTTCCTTTCCCAAATCTGCGCTATTTACCACACTCCCCATCTCTGTTAATGGCAAGTGCATCCTTGGTTCATTCTTCCAACTTTTGAGTCACCCTCTTTATCTTATGTCTCGCTTTCAACTTGCCAGGAAATCTTATTGGCTTTATCTTCAGAATGTGTTCAGAATCCAGTGACTGCTCATCACCCCCCTTGCCACCACCCTTTTCTTGCGCCCCATCATCTCTTGCCTGGATTATTGCAATGGCCTCCAAAAAAGTCTCCTGCCCTGCTCTTGGTCCCTTTGTTGACGTGCACAATAGTAGTTGGAATGATACGTTTAGTGTATATGCCAGATCATGTCATTCCTTAGCATGGAATCCTCAAATGAATCCTTTCATACTCTGAGAAACCAAAGCCCACACGTGACTTTATGTGTAAAGTCTTACGTGATCAGGCCTTCCGTTTTTCTCTGCACCCCCCCCCCCTTTTTTAAGTGCATGTGTATGATTTTACTACATAGTTTTTTGTGCGATAAAAATACAGACTTGACTTGTTCACAGGCTCTTAAATGTAGTTATAAAGACCTTCTTAGGAAGCTCCAGCCTTCTGTCTGCAGAGCGATAACCTGCTCAAGGTAGTTTTGGGAGGAGGACTTGGGCTTCCCTGGTGGTGCAGCCGGTAAAGCATCTGCCCGCGATGCTGGAGACCTGGGTTTGATCCCTGGGTTGGGAAGATCCCCTGGAGAAGGAAATGGCAACCCACTCCAGTATTCTTGCCCGCCTGGAAAATCCCATGGATGGAGGAGCCTGGTAGGCTACAGTCCACGGGGACGCAAAGTCAGACACGACTGAGCGACTTCACTTTCCTTTTCCTGCAGAAGACTTAAGCAGTTTTCAGTATTTTTTTTTCTCATTGCCCCAGGGAGTATTGAAGGTTCAGAGGATATAGGAGTCTGTAAATATTTAGTTGTGGCTGATGCAGTGAGTCTAGGAAGGGGGCTAGCCCTTGTAGTTAGTGGTGTAGCTCTGGGTCTCCCATCTCTTCTGGGAGGTGGTGAGGCTTCTGTGATTGGTTCAGCAAATGTGATGGATGAGGCAGGTTTGGAAAATTTCTCAACATTTAATGGTAATTGGTACAACTCTACTGGTGGGTAGGTTTCTTGGAGATTCTTTTTTTTTTTTTTTTTATATTAGTTGGAGGCTAATTACTTCACAACATTTCAGTGGGTTTTGTCATACATTGAGGAGATTCTTTTTTTTAAAAAATTTTATTTATTTGTTTTGGTTGCATGAAATTTTTACCATATATCAGACTTCTACTAAATATCAGACAACATAGGTGGTAGAAACATTACAAATTAAGCCTCTCTTTCAGGAGTCATTCTTTATTGTATGACATAGAAACCACATGAGAGAAATCCTGTAAGTAAAATGAGTATCAGGAAATTTCTGTCAGGGTAACCATCATAAATCAGAAATTCCTCTTAGTATCCTGAGCATTCAGAAACTTTTTAAATACCAGTTTAGAGGACACTCTGAAAGGGGATGATCACGAAGATTGCAACATGTGTGGAAGGCTTTATCAAGAAGTGATGTTTTGGTGAATGTCAGATTAGTGATATAAAGTATAGAACCTTTAAAAAATATTTGAAATATGTGAAAGCTTTTTAATAAAAATTCTCAGTGAATCTGTACTGAGGGAAACATTTATATCAGAAGTCATGTTGCAGAAATCTGATTACAAGGTTGTTTTTCTTTTGAAGCAATGTACAAATGTCTAGGTATAATGAAGCTTTTTAAAAAGCACAAATAATAAAAAAATAAAAAAAAACACAAATAAATTGAATAATGTGACATCATTAAATACACAATGAAGAGTGCTTTCGTCTGTAGGACTTATGTGTGAATGTCAGTGTGTTACAGAACACAGACTGTGAATGTTTCATATGCCTGCGAACCCATCCATAATTGTATGTAATGAAATATGTAGCCTTATTTCGTTCAGTAACTTTTATGTATATGAAGATACTTCTCATTAAGTCTCAGTAGGGACTCCAGTCATTAATAGACCATGTATTAAAGTGTAATATTTTTAAAAAATTAAAATGTGTCTTTTCCTCCTGTTTCTGAAAAGATATGGATTTTTACTGAACTAATCCTTCAGAAAGAAGCTAAAAATAACTCTCTCACGGTCAGCCAAATTTTACATTAGTGAAAGTCACTCAGTCGTGTCCGCCTCTTTGCAACCCCGTTGACTATACAGTCCGTGGAATTCTCCAGACCAGAATACTGGGGTGGGTAGCCTTTCCTTTCTCCAGGGGATCTTCCCAACCCAGGGATAGAACCCAGGTCTCTTGCATTGAAGAGGATTCTTTACCGGCTAAGGCACAAGGGAAGTCCAAGAATACTGGAGTGGGTAGCCTTTCCCTTCTCCAGCCGATCTTCCCAACCCAGGAATCAAACAGGGGTCTCCTGCATTGCAGGTGGATTCTTCACCAACTGATCTATCAGGGAATTTTACATTAGGGATACCTTTATTTATAGGAAAAACGCTTCCCAGGTGGCTTAGTGGTAAAGAATCTACCTGCCAATGCAGGAGATGTGGGTCTGGTCCCTGGGTTGGAAAGATCCCCTGGAGTAGAAAATGGCAACCCACCCCAGTATTCTTGCCTGGAGAATCCCATGGACAGAGGAGCCTGGTGGGCTACAGTTCGGGGGCTCGCAAAAGAGCTGGACATGACGTAGTGACCAAAAACAATAACAACAAGGGAACACAGCAGAGGAGGCAAGAGAATAATTTAGCTGGGGAAATAAGCACTTGAAACAGTTAGCAACAAGTGCTGAGATATGATTGTTAGATTGTAGAATAAATAAAAGATCCATATATATACATATATATGGGGCGGTTATTGGGCATAGGAGGGGAGGGAGGACCCTGCAGTTTACTGAGTACCTAATGAGTGTCAGTACTACCCTAGTAATAAGAGTTCTTCAAAATCATCTCTTAAAATATTCTCTTTTATCTCAGTCTGAAATTCCTATAAAAAGTATGTTGAACCTTTTCATCATGTGTTTCATGTTTCTTAACATCTTTCGTATCTTTCTCCTCTAGCTTTTTGCTATACTATATTCTGTATAACCCCTTAAGATTCAAATTCTAGTTTACTGATTACGTTCAAAGGCCATTTAAACTCAGTCGTCAAAGCTGAGACCAGTCAAACTCTTCAGGGCAAAGATTCTTGCTATGTCATCTCTATATTTTTCAGTTCAGTTCAGTTGTCAGTTGTGTCTGATTCTTTGCAACCTCATGTACTGCAGCATGCCCGGCTTCCTTGTCCATCACCAACTCCTGGAGCTTGCTCAACTCATGTCCATCGAGTTGGTGATGCCATCCAACCGTCTCATCCTCTGTTGTCCCCTTCTCCTCCTGCCTTTAATCTTTCCCAGCATCAGGATCTTTTCCAATGAGTCAGTTCTTCCCATCAGGTGGCCAAAGTACTGGAGTTTCAGCTTTAGCATCAGCCCTTCCAATGAATATTCAGGACTGATTTCCTTTTGGATTGACTGATTTGATCTCCTTGAAGTCCAAGGGACTCTAAAGAGTCTTCTCCAACACCACAGTTCAAAAGCATCAATTCTTCGGCATGCAGCTTTTTTTATGGCCCAGCTCTCACATTCATACATGACTACTGGAAAAACCACAGCTTTGACTAGATGGACCTTTGTCAGCAAAGTAATGTCTCAGCTTTTTAATACACTCTCTAGGTTAGTCATAGCTTTTCTTCCAAGGAGCAAGCATCTTTTAATTTCATGGCTGCAGTCACCATCTGCAGTGATTTTGGAGCCCAGGAAAATAAAGTCTGTCACTGTTTCCATTGTTTCCTCATCTATTTGCCATGAGGTGATGCCATGATCTTCATTTTTTGACTGTTGAGTTTTAAGCCAGCTTTCTCACTCTTCTCTTTTACTTTCATCAAGAGGCTTTTCAGTTCCTCTTTGCTTCCTGCCTTAAGGGTGGTGTCATCTGCATAGCTGAGGTTATTGATATTTCTCCTGGCAATCTTGATTCCAGCTTGTGCTTCATCCAGCCTGGCATTTCGCATGATGTACTCTGCATGTAAGTTAAATAAGCAGGGTGACAATATACAGCCTTGACGTTATCTTTTGCCGATTTGGAACAAGTCTGTTATCCTATGTCTGGTTCTAACTGCTGCTTCTTGACCTGCATACAGATTTCTCAGGAGGCAGGTAATGTGGTCTGGTATTCCCATCTCTTTAAGAATTTTCCACAGTTTGTTGTGAAAACACATTTGTTGCTGTATTTTTCAGTGAGTCTTAATTTGGCGACTTTTGGAGAGCTTCCTTATTTTCATGGGAGAGTTCTCAAGAAATATGCATTTGCAGTGATTCTGAAATAGGCTTCCTTCCAAGATCGTGCTTCATGGCAAATAGATGAGGAAAAAATGGAAACAGTGACAGACTTTATTTTCTTGGGCTCCAAAATCACTGCAGACGATGACTGCAGTCATGAAATTAAAAGACTCTTGCTCCTTGGAAGAAAAGCTATGACAAACCTAGATAGCATATTAAAAAGCAGAGACATCACTTTGCTAACAAAGGTCCATTTAGTCAAAGCTATGGTTTCTCCAGTAGTCATGTATAGATGTGCGAGTTGTACCATAAAGAAGGCTGGGGCTGAATAACTGATGCTTTCAAGCTGTGATTCTGGAGAAGACTCTTGAGAGCCTCTTGGACTTCAAGGAGATCAAACCAGTCAATGCTAAAGGAAATTAACCCTTAATATTCATTGGAAGGACTGATGCTGAAGCTGAAGCTCCAGTACTTTGGCCACCTGATGGGAAGAACTGACTCATTGGAAAAGACCCTGATGCTGGGCAAGATTGAGAGCAGGAGGAGAAGGGGGTGACAGAGAATGAGATGTTCGGATGGCATCACCAACTCAATGGGCATGAGTCTGAGCAAACTGCAGGAGATGGTGAAGGACTGGGAAGCCTGGTGTGCTGCAGTCCATGGGGTTGCAAAGAGTCAGACATGACTGAGCAACTAAACAATAAACAACAAATGCTTTGAGCAGTAGAGTTCTTAGGTTATTTAACTCATCATATTGGCAGAAAGGAAGTCTGTTTTCTTAAACACTTAAATGAACAAGTGCTTGTCAGCTGATCTTACAAAGGTTCCCAGCCCGTTTCTGGCAGGATTGGTGCCTTTGTTTTGTTCTCTTTACTCTAATGTTAATTACATGACTTTGGCTGTTTCACTGTATGCTTCCTACAGCAGGGCAGGAGTTTCCAAGGGCAAGGACCCTGAACGCCTGTGGGTGAAAAGTCCCTCCGCTGTTGGGAACAAATGGAGCCCAGAATACAGGAGGAGAGATGGACAATGGAATTGGAGGCAGAACCAGAAAGAAAGAGCTCTGAAGGCCTGAAATGTGACCCGTTGATGTTATGAAATGTTGGTTTCAAAACAGGGAATGAAGTCTTTGTTCAGAATGAGGTGACATCTTAAGGATGGGGTAATAAAAGGAAAGAGCCATAGTCATTCTTTCCAATGGTTTAATGTAGTTAGAAAAGAGAAATGAGTTGGTAGAGCATGACTTGGCATGAGCTCATTTCAGAGGTGGGCAGTGGATGTGGTCTGGAACTGACATTATAGACTCTCCTCCAATAAATTACTCATTTGCTGTGATTAAGTTTACTGGGTACATTCCATACCTGGGACATTTTGTATGGTATCGGTGTTTTACTAAATGCTCTGTCAGCTCTCATCTAAAATGAGGTTTTCTCCACAAATATGTAACATAAATTTATAGGCCACACACCTAGACAGATCTGTAGTACATACGGGCACATACACATGCAGTGAGTCAGGGGACAGCGTATTTTCTGTAATTTGGCTAATAGACCTGCTTGCTCCAAACTGTGTGCCCTGCCTTTCTTCCTGTATTTGTGTCTTTGAGTCAGTGTTTCTGAATCAAGGCATGATTTGTTGGTAGGGAAGATCAAGGCTTTATACGCACGACTATCATGACCATATTAACCTGGATTATATCACTCCATTAGTTAGCTTTCACCTACTGGAAGATAGGAATGTAAAGAACTAGGAGATGAAAGGTAAATATGTTTGTTTATACGTTGGGAGTGGGGTTAAGATGAACTAAATTTAGTTGCCTTATGAGAAGTCCTAAGATGATGAGACATAGTGATTAAGCATGACCATGTATTTGGCCTTGCTATTATTAAACAGATTTATTTCTTACAGTTCTGAGGCTAGAGGCCCAAGTTCAGGTGCCAGCGTGGTTGGGTGAGGGCCCTCCTCTAGGTCACAGACTTCTCGTTGTATCCTCCCTTGGCAGGAGGGGCTAGGGAATGGGCACTCATTCCGTTCATGGGGCTTCCATGCTCACGGCCTAAGAACCTCTTAAAGGCCCCATCGTCTTTGGGGTAAAGTTTTCAGCATACGAGTTCGCAGGGGAGACACAAACACTCAGGCCTGCACTCACCACACCTGTGTATTCTGTTGATGCAAGTGTTTTCCAGACTGTGCTTCCACCCCTAGAAGAGGCAGAGAGTAGTTCAGTTCATGGCTTGTGAAGATCTGCCTGATGTGCTGTTTACTTCTTTACTTCAGATTCTGCAAAGTGTAGCCTTTAGTTCCTAGTTCCTTTGTAATAGTGCATTTTTCAGAATAATGGGCTCAGTGTTGCTTTAGGGAACACATTGTTATGTGAGAGCCATAGAAAACATGATCTGAAAAGGGGACTTCTAATTTTCCTGAGGACTTGAGTAAATAGAGGGAAAGGGCCAAGTTCCACCTGCCTCACGGCAGGCATTGCAGTTTTGGGAGCGCATCCAATCCCGAGAGCCACCCGCTTGTCCAAGTTCAGGCTGACAGAAAGACAGAGCCTTATTCTGTGGTCTCCCTTGGACTGTCAACAAGGAACTTAGATGCCGTGAAATAGACCCATTTACTCCAATGGAAGATATGCATATTTAGGTATTAAATTCTTTTCACCATCTTTTTGAAAAATTGAAGTAAAACTAGTATTCTGTTTTCATTTTTAACAAAATCAACATTAATATGTAATTTATAAGTTGGGTAAATGATAATTTAAATGAAAATATTAGGAATTTTAATGGTAGATCTGAAAAGAAATTATGTGCTAATTTCTGGGGGGATTGTATCAAGGACAGTATTATGTGGTTAACTGGTATGACTTTCTAGAACGTAGGAACTCTCCCATGAGGAAGGCCCTTTCTGGAGGAGACTTGAAGTTGGCTAGGCTCTCTTTTGAAGAAAAGGCGCACCTGAGCCATTAGAAGCAGAATGGAAATCTGTCCAGATTTCAAAGAAGAACATGGCGCAGTTCTTCAGGGTGCAGGACTGTTCCCGTTTGGGGACATTTAACACCCTTGGTCACTAGGTGCCAGCTGCCAAGGTCTGTTCTCGTCAGTACTTCGAACATTCTCCTCTCTCCCCTCTCCTTGTAAGTGTGCACAGGTCCCCACCGACATAAAAAGACCAAAATAAAACAAAAGGCCCTTCATTCTCTTCACTGCACTAGAAGTGATTCCCCATGACTTCCTAATTTCTGAAGACCATGGCCCCTTCTGAGTCCTCATTCTCCTTGACCTCACTGCAGTCCCTCATGGGCTCTACACACTTATGTACTATTATTATTTAAAATTATTTATTTTTGGCTCTGTGCTGATTCTCCATTGCTATGAGTGCTTTTCTCCAGTTGCAGGGAGCAGGGGCTACGCTCTAGTTGCCGAGCACGGGCTGCTCACTGTGGTGGCTTCTCTTGTTGACGAGTACGGGCGCTAGGGTGTGTGGGCTTCAGTAGTTGCGGTGTGTGGTCTCAGTAGTCGTGGCTCCCAAGCTCCAGAGGATGGGCTCAGTAGTTGTGGCCCATGGGCTTAGTTGCTCTATGGCATGTGGGATCTTCCTGGACCAGGGATCGAACCCGTGTCTCTGGTCCAATCGAATCTGCATTGGCAGGTGGATTTTATTTTTACCACTGAGCCCCCAGGGAAGCCCACAATTATGTATTATTATTGAATTGTTATTTAAGCTCTTAAATTGCTGCTGAACCCTTCATGTGTTTGAACTTGTGTCTCTCTATACATGTCTCGAGGGCAGGATCTTATATTTCTCTCTGCCTTTAGTAATATCCAGGACAATGTATTTAATATTTAATTTGTTAGTTGAAGATTTTTTTGGTAACTCATTGGACTGTTTTAATATTTACCCCGTAGGAAAGTTCTTTTCTCTTTTAATCTTGAATCCCCACTGCTGATTTTGCATCCTAATTGTATATGTGATAGAAATTTGTAGTTATTATTCTTATCATAGGTAGGTCACATTTGTTCCGATCACAGGAGCCCAGGGGCATAGATGGGATCTTAGTCACAGTAGCAAAACAGTTTTTGCCTTGGCTTTTGAAACAGTTCTCAGTCTGTTCCTCCTTCCTGAGACACAGCTTGAGAGACACAGCAGGCAGAGTCTTTTCCAACAACTTCAACTGCGAAGCTCTCTCATTTTGCTCAACCCTTAAAGCGTTTGCTGTTTAACGTTACTTCCTCCTCTCCTCGCCTCCTGGTTACCGCTGCACTGCCCATTAGATTAGGGTGCTCCTTCCACCAGGGTGAGGCCAAGCAGACCAGCGACCTCTCCAATCACGGCTTCAGTGATCCTTCTCAGTCCTTATCTTGCCTTGCTTCACAGCTTTTGCTCCCTTGTTCATTTCTCTTGGATTTTGTCACATTTGTCCCTGTCTAAATTTCTAACATGGTAATCGATGGTTGGGAGTGTGGAATCTGGAACAAGGCTGCTTGGTTTTGAATTTCCATTCTACCACTTAGTTGTTGTGTGCCTTTGAGCAAGGTGTTTAACCGCCTATGCCTTAACTTTCCCATCTGTAAAATGGGGACAGTAGCAGAAGGTGCTCTGTGTGTTTGTGAGGACTGGATGAAAATTGTCTAGTGCGATAAATAGTGCTCTGTAAATGTCAGCCCTATTTCTCTATTCCTCAATGCCTTTTGTGAGCTCTGCTTCCTCTGCCTTTCTCTTGGAGTTCTCCAAGTTTCTGCTCTAAGCCCTTTATGAGTTTGTGTGTATCCACTCCCTTACGCCATCTCATTTACTCCCAAATGACTTTAATTACTGATACTGTATTATCAAAATCTTTCTCTCCAGCCCAGACCTCTTTCTTGAACTCCAGGTCCCTGCTTTTGACCTATCTTGGACATCAGTCAGCACATCTCCAGCTCTTAATGGCCAGAACTCATTTTTATTTCTTTCTCAAGTCATCTATCTGCTTCCCCTTTCTCTTTCCCCTTCTTGGCCAGTGACGCTGTCTTCCCCATTGTCTAAGCCAGGAACCAAGGAGTCACTGTAGATTCATTCCTCCTGGTCCTTATGCCCTACATCTAGTTAAGCACCAAGGCCTTTTGATTTTGTCCTCTAATCTCTCGCATTTCTTTGTCCTCCCTAAAACATTGCTTGAAATCAGGCTCTCACTGTCTTTCACCTGAACAATAGCGATGGTCTCTTGATTGACTTCCCTGACTTTGGTCTCTCTTTTCAGTTCATCTTAGCCCTGCATCACAGTGATCTCTCTCATATGCAATTTGGGTCGCTTGCCTCTGTTGCCTAAAGCCACTAACTGGCTTTAAGTTCATATTACTTAGTGTGATGTAACACTGGGGCCTGGAACAATTTTCCATCTTTCTCTCCCACCACTACCCTATGCACACTTTCAGTAGTCCTGGAGGTGTTTGTAGCTCCATGAATAACCCTTTCTTGAATGCTTCCATGTAGTTGTTCCTATTTCTTCTGCTTGAAATGTCCTCCCATTTCACGGTCGACCTGGTGAACATCAGTGATTTTCAACAACGGTCGCTGTTGGCATTTGGGTGGGACAGTTCTTTGAGCAGAATCAATCCAGTATTATTGAATGCTGGGCATACGTGGTTCCTGATGCTGAAGGCCAGAAGCGGTTCCCTCCCCTCTTCTGCTCCTCCCCTGCCCCACCAACCCAGTCACGTAAGAACCAGACATGCTCTGCCCTTATTTCCAAAGGCTTTTCTAAGTAGGAATGCCCCTAGTATGTATTCTTTAAGACTTACCTTAGGCCTCATCTCCTTGGGGAACCATGCCTGATACCTCAGCTACTGACTGATTTGAGTGTTTCTATCTCCTTGGATTCGCAGAATCCCACACATATTTTATATTCTCATTGTTTTCTGTTTTCTCACTGGGCTGGCAGTTTCTCTAGGAAGAGCTCATCCCTGCATCCCCAGTATCTAGGATATAATAGACAATAAATATTTATAGAGAAAGTGAATGGTTGTGTTTTCCTTGGTATATAGTTACCTGTTTCTGTAGCTTATTTGTCTGTTTCTTTTCAAATAAATTGATAGATATTTGAAGGGAGACATTTATACTTTTTTTTTTTTTACAAGTACTAAGCATATATAGGAAGTTTGGAGCAGCAGCAAATGAAACATTTAGAAACTAGCTGTTTTTCTGGGGTTAAGCTTCATTTCTTTTAATCATTAAGGTCATATTTCTAAATGTGAAAGCATCATTTGAGAATTTCTCCGGGCTTTACTCGTTTGTCTACTAGTCTTATAGTCTAGAATTGGGTGCAGTAGTCTAGCTATTCTGGTTTAAGAACTTAATTTTTGTGGTTAGTAGGTGGAGAGTACCTTTTTGTTCCTGCAAAGACCGTATAAAGCCTAGTTGGGAGTGGGGAGGTGGATGGGGGTGGTGCAAAGCCACAGTTTGCTGTCTGAAATGCAGATGAAAGCCATGGGGGAGGTGGTGGCTTCCACCTCTGGTTGGATTTGTTAACGTCTCAGTAGACATGCTGCTTAGTTGTCAGGAGAATTTTCCATGCGCCTATTCCCCCAGCTACTTTCGTCTCTGTAGTCTATTTAGCAGTTTTTGGGTCAACCTTGGGACAAGACGACCTTAGGTAAGTTACTGCCTCACTTCAAATACTTCTTTGGCTTCACATTGCCTCTAGAAGGGATTTTCAATCAGAAGTATGTGGTTTTTTAATCTTGGATCTCACAACCTTAAACTAAGCCCACGACTCCACAAAAGAGAACCAGTGTCATGACTTAGTTACTTTGTTTCTTGCCCATAAATAGTATTTCCTACTTTGCTCACTTATGTTTCTTCTCTAACATAGTTCTGAATTTCTTCTGACATTTTAAAATCTGAAATTTATTCTCAAAGATAAAGCTGTCACACAGAATAATCAAAACATGTCACAGGCTGAGAAAGAATCCTGAAAATATTTGAGCAGCAGCAATATCATTGGAAAATGAGGGTGAGAGGTGAGGGGCAGTGGACCACCTATGGTAGCTACTGCAAGAAAGAAAATTGATTAGGATACATAAATTCTAACATGACTTCTCAAATGGACAGTTTTATTGAGATAATTGTACCATCGCATTCAGTTATAAGAAATACTGTTTGTTGTTTAGTTGCTAGGTTGGGTCTGACTCTTTTGCAACCCCATGGACTGTAGCCTGCCAGACTTCTCTGTCCATTGGATTTCCCAGGCAAGAATACTGGAGTGGGTTGTCATTTCCTTCTCGAGGGGATCTTCCTCACTCAGGAATTGAACCCATGTCTCCTGAACCTCATTCTTTACCACTGAGGGCCGGAGAAACACTATAGAGAAACTTTATACTCTCTGCCCAATGGTAATATTTTATAAAACTATAATAAGCTCAGTTGCCCTACAGCTCAAATGGTAATGAATCTGCCTGCAGTGCAAGAGACCTGGGTTCGATCCCTGACTCGGGAAGATCCTCTGGAGAAGGGAATGGTAATCCACTCCAGTATTCCTGCCTGGAGAATCCCATGGACAGAGGAGCCTGGTGAGCTACAGTCTGGGGTCGCAGAGTCGGACACGACTGAGCGTCTAGCTACTACTACTGCTAAGATCAGTTGATATTGACCATGATACAAGGTACTCATCTTATTCAGGTTTCCCAGTTTTACTTGTGTTTACTAGTCTCTGTGATCTTAAATTTCAGCATCTTTTTTTGTCACCTGTGTAAGTTCATGCGTTCACCACCACAGACAAGATACTGAATGGTTCTGAAACTGCTAGGATCCCTCATGTCACCCTTTTATAATCACGACCGCCTTCCCTCCTCACCCCTCCCGATACTATTTTTCACCTCTGGCCACCACTAATCTGTTGTCCATTAATTTTTCTCATTTAAAAATATTATTATATATGTGGGATTATGATCTGTGACCTTTTGGGATTGGCACCTATTGATCAGCATAATTTCCTAAAGATTGATCCATGTTGTGTAAATAGTTTGTTCCTTTTATTTCTGAGTAGTATATATTGCTGAGTTAGGCATGTATACATGTAAGTGTGCACACAGACAACAGAATTTAACCATTCAACTGTTGAAGAAATCCGGGCTGATTCTAGTTTTTGGCTGTTATAGGTAAGGCTATGGCCAATAATATACAGGTTTTTGTGTGAACATAAACTTCTATTTCTCTGGGGGTGGGGGAAATACCTGTTAGTGGAATTACTGGTAGCAACGTGTATTTAGTTTTCAAGAGACTGCCCAACTGTTTTCCAGAATGGCTATATTATTTTGCATTCTTACCAGCAATGTGTAAGTGATTAGTATCTCTACATCCTTTCCAAGATTTGGTTATGCCACTGTTTTTTGTTATAGCCATTTGAATGGTATATTGATATTTCATTATGTGTGTGTGGTATTTTTTTTCTCCACATTTATAGCCTTCTAATGTCTTTTGTATACATATTGTGTACATATATTATTTGCAAAAATGGGATTATACTGTATGTTTTAAATAACTTTCATTTTAAATTTAACTTGGAATGAACATCTTTCCAAAGCATTAAGTATTTCTTTCTATAGTAGATATAACAGCTATGTATCATTCCAATACATGAACCAAAGTTCTCTTTTTGAATTAATTGACCTAGAATATAGTATTTGTCTCAGGTATAAAACACAGTCATTCCTTGTATGTATATACAGTTATCTCTTGGTATTCATGGAGGAAAACACAGTCATTCCTTGTGTGTATATACAGTTATCCCTTGGTATTCATGGAGGACTGGTGCTAGGCCCACTGGTGGATACTCAGATCTGTGAATGTCCAAGTCCCTTGCATGAAATGGGGTAGTGTAGTCAGCCCTTTGTATCTTCAGGTTCCACATCTGCGGATATAGAAGACTGATTGTATTGTGAATTGATCACCACAGTAAATCCAGTTAATATCCATGGTGGTTTTAATTTGCATTTCTAAAGAGGTTAATGATGTTGAACATCTTCCCATGACCTTATTTGCCATGCAGATACCCTCTTCAGTGAAATGTCCATGTCTTTTGTCCCTTTTCTAACTGGATTGTTTGAGCGTTCTTAATATATTCTAGATACTAGTCCTTTGTTGGATATTTTCTCCCAGTCTGTAGCATGCCTTTTGATCTCCCTCACTTGGGCTTTCACAGAGGAACACTTTTTAATTTTGATGTCTAGCATGATAAAAAACAAAAGTCTTAGTCTTTAATGTCCAGTAGTCCCTTGAGAATCTGAAAACTGTAAACTCTTGTCATAAAAATGCACATCACACAAAATTTCATACCTAAATTTTTGGTGTTCACAGATTCTATAAAGTTCATCAATGAACTATAAGTCATATGAATCCACTTAATTTGCAGTAATCCTGCAAAAGACTCTGAGGAGAGTTACTTTTCTTTTGTTGAAGTAAAAAGTGGAGAAACTCTATAATTTACAAAATAAGAGAAAGCTATATTAGCCAGGCTTTATTCTGTTGAGGACCTAACTGAAATGCCTCTTTCTCAGCAATATTTTTCTTGACTACTCTGGGATACATTGCCAGATTGCTGCTTTAAACTTCTTAGGCTGAACAGCTCTGCCAAGAAAGCAGTCTTTCTTGTATTGAATTTGAGCTTTAAGGCATCAGCAAATGAGTGAACTTGTGGGCATTTCACACCTGCCAGTTCAGTTTTAGTAGCATGACTCTTTACATGTGACTTATTTTTCTTGCTCTATTTCCTTGTTTTATAAAGATGAGTGCAAAATAAGAAAATAGAAATGAGATTCTGGTGGTGAAGCAAGGGTTGATAAATTTGATATGATCATTATCTGTGCCCAAGCAGACAATTGTCAGCATCAGTTAGTTGTGTTTAAACTTGATCATGCATTCCATTAAGATGGACAAGTAAAAAGCTCATTATAGGAAAAACTGGAGGATATTTTGTTTACAGTCTGACTCAAAGCAAACATGAAATTAGGAATGTTGTTAGGTCTTTGGCAAAGGAGTCTCGCCCCCTGGAAGTCTGTTGTTCACTTTTGTCGCAGTTTTTATTTATTTATTTAAATTTTTGGCTGCACTGGGTCTTGGTTGCTGCACGGACTTTTTTCTACTTGTGGCTAGTGGGGCTACTCTCTAGTTGCAGTGCGCTGGCTTCTCATTACCGTAGCTTCTCTTGTTGCAGAGCTTGGGCTCTAGAGCATGTGGGCTCAGTTGCCCTGCAGCACGTTGAATCTTTCCAGACCAGGAATTGAACCCATGTCCCTTGCACTGGCAGGCAAATTCTTAACCACTGGACCACCAGGGAAGTCCTTGTTGCAGATTTAGTATGTGTTGTTTTAGGGATGAATTGTGTGTTAACATAAGAGGCCAGTGACCTTTACTCCCTCTGGTTTCCAGACCTGTTACGCTAACTTATCTAACTCCTCAGTGTTTCATAAAAATATCATGTATCCAGGTCTGTCTTCATGCTGAATCCTCCTTTCTCTTGTTCTATGTATGTAATTCATTTATCACTTCATGCTCGTCCTAGACTGTCGTGTTCTGCCAGCTCAGGGGTATTACTCCTTTACCCTTATCTTTTCATGGCTATAGATCTTATCCTGGCCAGGTTGTAAGCTCATCCATGCTAGGGACAGTATTGTATATATACTTTTTTTGTTTTATTATCCCTCCCATGACAGCCTGCATAGTGTTGTGCAGTGAATTGACTTTGACATGAGAGAGGAGCTTTAGAGCTGTGTTGTTAATAAGGACATTGATGCCCTGATAGGATGGAACTTGCCCACGATCCTTGAGTGATTGAGCTTTGCATTGACTATGAAGGATACACTAAACAGATTAATAGCAAAAGTGAGCCGGTAAAGGGAATGTTCCATTGATGTATAAAAAAGGTTTTTGAGGGCTTAATCACTCTGTGTGCAGATACATCCTGTGAAATACAAGCAAGTGTGACTGGTTTGGCGGAACATTTTGCTAGCAGCTAGCTCCTTCCTCTTTGTACTTTACAAACGTCCTCTAATTTAGGCTGTCCCATTTCAGACTGACTGGCTCCCCTTCTTCCTCCCCACCCCCAGTCATTGGAATTAATGAGATCCTTTTGAATGGTTATTGTGTTGCCTGCTTTCTAATCTTCAGACATTTCCCCACACTGAATTCACCAAGTAATTCTACTCTTTGACATAAAGCTGCTTAGACCTGCATAAATCAGGTAGATAACTCCAGTCTGAAGCAGGTCTGTAGACACTGCTGTGTATTCAGCAGTAGGTGTATTTCTAAAATGCTTTTTTCCTGCCCATCCATTGTGTTGGCATGGAAGGTTTTTACGTGGACTTACCTGCCGTTTAGCTGTTCTTTTCTCCTCCTGTTAGTATAATAGTTGTGAAATATTGTGAAATACAGTTAAAATTCTACACTCCAAGGTTCACTGAAGGAGTGGTGAATCAACATTTCCGTCTCCAGGGCTGCAGGTTTCAAACTAAGGTAGCAATAGAATTACCCCAATAGTAATTGGTCTCAGCTCTTTGAAGTTTCAAAGTGGAGGGGGAGTATTTGGTTCTGTAAAATCGAATAAAATTCTGTGGAGTTAGGACTTCCCTGGTGGTCCAGTAGTAAAGAATCTGCCTTGCACGCAGGGGGACATAGGTTCATTCCTGGTTGGGGAGCTAAGATCCCACATGGTGTGAGCAACGAAGCCCGTGTACCCTGGAGCCTGCCTGCCACAACTGCTGGGCCCACACGCCACAACTGGAGTGTCCGTGCAGCTCGATGAAGGATCCCACACGCCACAACTGGAGTGTCTGTGCACCTCGATGAAGGATCCCACATGCCGCAACTGAAGATCACATGTCCTGTAACCGAGACCCGATGCAGCCAAATAAATACATTAATGAAAAATTCTGTGGAGGTTGACGGTATTACAGTGATGTGGGACAGTGCTCTTCAGAATTCCTGATACCTGGGAATTCTTTGGGGCTGCCAGGATGAGGCTGAGCCGAATAGGCCTCATTCTTACCCTTTTCACCCCAATTGCTGCCAAATCATTTTGATCAGTCTAATATGTAGAGATTCTGAATGATTTTATTTGAAATAAAGATTCAAATGCTTAAAAAACCCTTTGTGTATGCTTCATATGCAATGATTGGGTTTCCCAGTGGCACTGGTGGTAAAGAATCCCCCTGCCTCTGCAGGAGATGGGAGAGACACCAGTTTGATCCCTGAGTCGGGAAGATCCCCTGGAGAAGGAAATGGCAACCCACTCCACTATTCTTGCCTGGGAAATCCCATGGACAGAGACAGCTGGTGGGCTACCATCCATGGGGTCACAAAGAGTTGGACATGACTGAGCACGCTTGCACTGTAATATGCGATGATAATAAATGGTAGTTACAGCTAGGATTTATTGTGTGCCCATTAAGTGTTTTCTCTTTTTACTCTATCAAATCACTTAGTCATCCCAACACTCTTAAGAGGTAGGTACTGTTACTGTTTCTACTTGACACATGGCCCAGGGAGGTAAATAACAGGCCCAGAGTCGCACAGAATAGGGTAGAACTGGTGTTCAAACACAGTCTGTTTCTGAGCCTGTACTCCTCGCTATGAGGTTCTTACAGCTTTTTAGCCAAATGAATTTCTGTCTTTCAGATTGTAGTGATGTTACAAAAGGACTGTGCTGAGGTCAAGGAGAGCATGGGCTCTGGGGTCAGACAGGCTGGATCCACATGCCTCGGCCACAACCAACCTCTTGGCTTCATTCTCAACCAAGTGGCGCAACTTTGCTGACCTTTTCTTTGCCCTTGTGAAGTGGAGACAGGGGTGCCAGAGGCCCTCCTAGCTGAAGAGGGCAGGTATCAGGAAGGACCTTTAAAGTGAAGCTCCTTAAAATGGGGACCACAATTCAGAGGTAACCGTGGTGGAGAAAAGATTTGCCTGGGGTTCTAGTTTTTGAAAATGAAATTAAAATTCTGACAATATTTATAATATTTATATTTTATTCCTTTGGCTGAAAGGCAGCAGAGCATTATGGCTAGAACTTATAGTTCTGGAGTGGCTGCTTAAATACCAGCCTAGCCTTGTTCAGGGTGACCTAATGCACGTTTAGTTTTCAGCCCTATTGACTCTTAGAATGAACATAAGGTGAATCATGTGTGTGTGAGAGATTAATTGAAGGAGGTTGTGACTTTTTTTGGGCACAACTTATACAGTGGGACATTGGTGTTGTCTTATTTGATTTTCAAAGCCTTATTATGAGGATCTTTTTTTTTTTTTTTGCCTTAACTTAGTACTGTTTTTGTTCTTTATCTTTTTAAAAATTTTATTGAAGTATAGTTGATTTATGCTTTTTTAAAAAATTTTAATTGGAGGCTAATTACTTTACAATGAGGGTCATTTTTATTAGAAATACCCAAGATTGTCTTCTATTTTCTCCTAGGTGGGAAGAAGGTACTCGTATTCCTTTAATGTTGAAATTACTGTCTTTAAGCTTTTATCTTATTATGATTATTTCTTTTTACTTGTTAATGGATCTCTGTCACATTCTCACTGATAGTTTTGTATGTGACTTGACTTTCTCCAGTACTCAAACTCTTTTCTCAATTTTATTTAACCTTATTTCGTGTTTAAAAAAAAGATTTCCAGCATTATTTTGAGTTTATTTGTTTTTTAGCTAAAATATCTGGTAACCACACCAGGCCAAAGCAAAAAACTATAGAAAAAATTTTGGTGTACAGGATAAAATTGCTAGAGGGTAGATGCTGGCATTGGGTTGGGGGAAGAATGAACACTGGAGGTTGTTGCTTGTAATTCTGTAAGTGGTCTGTTTATTTAAATTTTTTTGTTTAGGTAACTTGCTTTTTAGTTAACATTGGAACTGAAGGGACTTGTAAATGAAGGTTTGGTAACTAAGTAGCATTTTCTCAATGCTACTGAATCAGTGGACGTGAGTTTGAGCAAACTCCAGGAGTTAGCGAAGTACAGGGAAGCCTGGGATACTGCAGTCCATGGGGCCACAGAGTCCGACGTGACTTAGCGATTGAACAGCAGCAGCCGTGAGGATTCCCTGAGATGATGTTGGTAAAATACCTAATGCAGTACTTCACATACCATTATCCTTCTAAATGCAGTTGTTTATAGTATTGATAAATATTTGACCATTGTCTGTTAATAGGTTGTATGAGAGGCATACCCACTGATTTTTAGCATGTTGAAGACAGAATTAATCATGGTTTTATATTGAATCAGTCTTAGAATATTTCATTTAGATGCAAAAATTTGAGAAACTCAGGACTTCAAAAAATTGATTTTTTTCTGTATTTGTTAAATGTTATTTTTAAAAATTAAAATATTCTTTTCACCTGTTGAAAATTGTCTAATATTTTTCTTTAGAGTTAACTAGCAGGCAAAGGTACTGGAATAGTATGTATTTTTCAAAAAATATCTAAAATATTGAATGTTTTGTATCTTGATAACCTTTTTCACAAGATTGTTTCCTCTTTGGGGAGTAAAATTAAAAGTTGCAGCTCTCTACTGAGACCCCAAATTATTCCATGGTGTCTGCCAGCAAGACTAGAAATGTATTGGCTCTTCAGTTTCCCAAGAAATATTAAAAAAAAAAAATGCAGTACGATATAAAAGTCCTTGAGTCTCAATTTTTGAAATTGCAGGTGGAGAACTCAAGCATGAGAAAATGAAGTGCAGTACACGACGCTTCACTCACATGGTGAAAAGCCACAGCATGTGAGGAACTTAGGCCAGTGTGACTTGTTTAGCAAATACAAATTTTTTATCATTAAACTTGATGTAAAAGGAGGTGTGGCCACATTTCACCATGCAGCTCTGCAAGTGAACACAAAACTACTGCTTTTAGCTATAACACAGGAATTAGTTTCAGAAAAGTGAGGATATAGTTTTTAACAGCTGATTTGATTTGAAGTTTTATTTGAGGATATATTTGCTTTGAACTTTGTTCTTTACAGCTTAAGCAGGTGATCCTCATAGAGGTTTTATAAGTGTTGGAACTGAGGCTGAGAACTGGGGGGGGGGTTTGGTTTTAGTTTATTTTTTCAAGCAGTGAAACATAGTTTCTCTGAAAAACAAGAAAACTGCTGCTCAAAATGGTTCTTCACTGAAAACAGGCAAAAGGTAAACAGAAATAATAAAATATGAGTTGGTAAATATCAGGTGAAGTATAAATATGTTGTTTAGCCCTTGAGGTTTTGCCTTTCGTCTGAGATAATTACAGTCCAAAGTTGAGGCAGGCGTTTGATGAAGTGGGCCTTACACTGACTGAAAGGGGTGGAGGCCCTGGATCCTTCACAGAACACAGATCACAACTGCGCCAGGCTGGATTCTGTACTGCGCTCCAGCTCACGTGGGCCTTTTCACTGGATAAACACACAACTCCAGAGGCTCTGGTACGCGCCCTACACTCCTTAATCTGCTGAACCCGGAGGAAAACTTGGGAAAAGCAGCCTCACCATTGTGGGGAGGGCCTACTTACTTTATAGAGCAGAGCTTCAAAATGTTGTCCCGTACCCTTAAGTATGAAATGTTAGCATGTATTCCTTACTTAATGTATTTATTAATAAAACATGCTACTGTAGCATGGACATGAATTTGAACGAACTCCGGGAGATAGTGAAGGACAGGGGAGCCTGGTGTGCTGCAGTCCATGGGTTGCAAAGAGTCAGACATGACTTAGTGACTTAATGACAATAACTACTGTAACAGTGGATATTCTGAAACATACCTCATACCTGAAAAGCTATAAGGGTTAAACATTGTAGTAAATTTTTTTAATAGCCCCTTTTGTTCTCACTAAAAACATTGACATGTAATACATGGCAGAGTAATATAGTGAAAATGTGTCACTGTTCTGAAAAGCTATGCTTAGTAATTTTAATGCTGTGTAGTACTTTGGCTTGAATGTCTGGTTCCAAGTACTGTTTATTTTGAAATTGGTTTTGAAGTGTCATAGCTGGAAAAGATTCTAATGGTAAAAAAGATTCTATGGTAAAAAAGATTCTAATTGAAGTGAGTGCTGGGTGTACTTATAAATAAGGGGATTTATATTTTAATCCCATCCAACAATTATACAAGAGTTTGTTTAAATGTAGCTAGTAAATTCACATTTTTCCTGATGTTAATCATTCTTCCTGCAAATTAATCAGAAGTTGTTGCATTAAAAAGAAAAAAACCCATGAAACATTTGGCAAGGTTAAAAAAGTATATTAGAAAGCCTTTCCCCAAAATTTAAAGAATGTGTGTATGAGGGCTTTTGTAGGTGGCAAACTTTAAATAATTTTTGCATTAAGATCACAAAATGAAAACATACAAATACTTTTTCAGAATGTTTTACAGTGGTGTGTACTGTCTACAACCTGTTTCTTTTGAGGTGCCTTTTCTTTTTCACTTATTAAATATCACCCCTCTCTAGAAGGGATAGGGTATTTATTTGAAAAATATTTTAAGAAAAATTTGCTATAAACAGCCAGTTTTAATCTTGGAAAGCCCAGCAAAAATTTGGAACACTTCTATTTTTGTTAGAAGATTAGGTAGTACTGTTTGGCAACTTTTTAAAGTACTTTGCTTCGATAACCAACACCCTTTAATGTGGTAAAGATTTTTATGGTCATTTCCCGTCTTGTTGCAGCGATTGTAAAGATTTGACCATGTTTAAAGGTCTTATTTCTATAAAATTAACCACACTGACATCCTGTGAAACTGTGTGCTTTTGGCTTCAAGTTCTTTGTTACAATATCTCACCCATGAATGACACAGTGAATGGATTTTGCATTTGTGCTTTTTAAACTTCCTGTCTGAGAAGTTGCCCTATCAGGGTTGTATTTTGGCCATTATTTATTGAAACAGTAATTCACTGTTCAGAAAATCTTCATATTCTCACCCAAAGTGATTTTTTTTTCCATTTATTTTTATTAGTTGGAGGATAATTACTTTACAATATTGTAGTGGTTTTTGTCATACATTTTTAAATGTATTTTATCAGACAAAATCTAATACCATCTTTACTTTCCTCTAACTCTATGGCGGGTCTTCCACACAGCTTAATTTGTCCTAATAAGCTTCTTAAAATATTCAGTTTTTAAAGTTTTGCTCCTAAAGGAACGTGCTTTAGTTTGTATACTTTGTGTTTTTTATTCTATGTTTCAGCCATTTTTTTCTTAGCGCTGTGTTTACACAGTAGAATGCATTCATTTCTTTTACTATTAAATAGAAATCTTCAAAGAATCTTCTGATATTATCAAGTTCAGTGAAGTTTTATAAAAGATTGGAATTGTGTATGGCATGACTGTTAACAGGTGAAAAATGATTAGTATTTTGAGACACAGCATACATGTAGTGTGAGAATCATGGTACATGTGCTGTGGATATACATACATTTGAAAGTGAAAGTCGCTCAGTCGTGTCCGACTCTGCGATCCCATGGACTATAGTCCATGGAATTCTCTAGATCAGAATACTGCAGTGGTCCCTTCTTCAGGGGATCTTCCCAACCCAGGGACCGAACCCAGGTCTCCCACATTGCAGGCAGATTCTTTAGCAGCTGAGCCTCCCAGGGAAGCCCTACATGTTTTAAGTTTTAATTATTTATTTTTGGCTGCACTGGGTCTGTCTGTGTTGCTGCGCATGGGCTTCCTCCAGTTGCGTTGTGCGAGCTTCTTTCTCATTGTGTTGGTTTCTCTTGTGGAGCCCAGGCCCTAGTCACACGGGCTTCAGTGGTCGTGGCTCTGGGCCCACAGCCCAGGCTCAGCAGTTGTGGTGCAGGGTCTTAGGGTCTTAGTTGCTGCTCAGCATGCGGAATCTTCCTGGCCTTCCCTGCATTGTCAGGCGGACTCCCATCCACCGTCCCACCAGGGAGGTCCTACATTCATATTTTAAATGCCTTCTTGATCATTTTGAATCTTGGGGGCGTGTACTCCTCAGTGCTCTCAGGGTGGTCATTATTTTTATTCCATCGTGTAGCTGATGAACAGGTCCTTTTGGGATTCAGAACCTCAGTTTTGTCATTTTTGTGGTTAGTGTTATTTTTAATTTGAACTTTCTCACCTCCTTAAACCATTCATCCAGTTTAT
Source organism: Cervus elaphus (assembly GCF_910594005.1). NCBI lineage: Eukaryota > Metazoa > Chordata > Mammalia > Artiodactyla > Cervidae > Cervus > Cervus elaphus. Next base: position 11,366,189 of record NC_057839.1, on the reverse strand, counting down.
GAGGTTAGTTTCCTTAGAAATCGTTACTGATAGCCTGTAAGCCCATTTAGGTGTGTCCACGTGAACTGCCACAGGGCACAAAGTGTTGAAAACGAGGACCAAGGCGGGGGCCCCGGCTGTCACCCCCTCGGCCTTGTGATGCCCTCGGTCTTCTCAGGATGAGTCATGGAAGGTGTCTCGTGCCCAGAAGGGTGGCCAGCGCCAGCATGTTTGTGAACTATTAGTAAAACGTGAGCTAAATGATTTTATAAAAAAATAAAATAGAATTATTTGTATTTGTCCTCTGGGTCAAGTCTGTCCTCTAGGGATTACTGTACTCAAGTCACAATTCAGGTGCTACATGTCTGCCCTCTTAAGAGACAGCCCCAAAGTACTGCCGCTGGTGGTGGCCTGGTGAGCAGAACTGTGTCCCAGAGGACACAGATGGCTTGGGGGAGAGAGGGAAGGTGATGGGGGCTGTGAGTCTCCTTGTGGACCCTGCTCAGAGTTCACATGCAGCCCACTCTTCACTTTCTTCCCATCTTGAGGTGTCTGTTGTTCAGCTGTGAGCTCTTTGAGGCGTGGATCACTTCCTGGTCATCTTTGTGCAATGCGGAGCCCACTGAAGGTGTTCAGTGAACCTCTTTTAAATGATGCTCCTTTTGTCTAAGCTGCTGGCTGGCTTCTGGGTGCAGAAGGGGTGTGTACAGCTAGTGGAGAGGCTGTTTAGCCTGACAGCGGGCTGCCTCCCTCCAGAGAAAGCTTTCACGTCCTGGGTAACAGGTTCTAGATCTGTCTTGTCGCCATAGGCTCCTGCGTCGTCCAGCCAAGAGTGGATTCTGACCTCAGAGTAGCCTAAGTGATTATCTAAGGCAAAACCTGCAACATGCTTGTGTTGGCCTTTCTTGGTTTTCTGATATATATGGATATTTTATGTTTGGGAGCAGTCAGTGGGATAATGTTGGCGGTGGTAGGTTTTCCTTATTGTAGATATTCATGTGAAAGAAGAAAGGGGGGGAGTTATTCTATGCGGAGAGCATCTTATTCCTTTGTTCTTAGTTTTGTCTCTGCAGTTTTCCTATCTAGCGGGTATCTTCCCTCCATGATGTTAACTGAAAGGCAGGATACAGCCCTACGGGTTGGTCACACGGGGACTCCTCCAATAACTCTGCTGTTCGTTATTTTCATTGCAGATGCGGAAACCATGGAGCTGAACTGCAGCGAAGTACCTCTGTATGTAAGTGCCTAAGCCCTGGGCTGCAGGCCTAAGTGGCTCATTCTTGGACTTGAAACCCACGCGACCAAAGTGGGAAGAAGTGTTTTGCTTGCTATTGAGTTGGGACTTTTAAAAAAGCACACACAGCTTTACTGTCACGTTTTTGCATGGAGACTTTTAAAACTGGTTGACTCCTGGTTCCAAAGTCTAGGTTTTAATGGTATTTTCCCGAGGAACTTTTAACTACATAACTTCTGGAAGGCAGCTCTGCTCACCACTGTATCACCAACGCTTAATTAACCTCTGGACTCAAAAATGCTCAGTTTATCTCTGTGGATGATTTCTGAACACATTATTATATGATATGCTGATAATAACCAAGAATGTTTTCTGTGTGTATCTTTGGAGGAGGGGGGTTCAATGACAGTTGGTAAGATGATAGGTAAAATCATGAAATAGGAACTCAAAGGCAAAAGTAGTGTTGGGACATACATAAAATCGGTGGCGGGGGCGGGGGGGGGTGTGGTGTGTGGGCAGAGCAGCCTGATAAGATTCCTGATCAGATGTGCCTTCTGGGCTGACGGAGGATTCTGTTCCTGAAGGCAGTTACTAGGTGTAACAGAAGTGAACCAATTGTCTCCCCACATAGAAAATGGCAGATGATTTTCTCTACCTTCCTTATTTTAGGCATAACCTCTTTTCTTGGAAACCTATGTTGGTGGTGGGTGGGCATGGGTGTATGCATTGGAACTGGAGTTTCAGGTAGCCTTTGAATCATCCACTCATGAAATACACCAAGAATATTAAATTTAGAATAAGGGTATGATCTCAATTTAGATATATCTCCAATAGACAAAATATCAAGGAACTGGAACAAATTTGAATAGAATCTTAAGTCAATTAAAATATAGTCATTCGTTTCCCCTTAGCACACATCACTCTCCAGGTGGCCCTCCCTCTCTCCCTTCCTCCCCCCTTCCTGCCCCCCCACCCTCCCCCAGCTGCATCCTCCCCTCCCCCTTACATATTCCACTCTATTCTCTGGAGAAAAACAAAATGATAAAATAACTGAATCATGAAAAAGCTGCCTTCTGGGTTACCCAGTGGTCTAGAGTGTTCTCTCTAGGTTGTGATTTGTAGGTCATAAAATGAATTATAGTTAGTTAGACTTGGCCTAGCATAATTAAGATTAAAAGAAGAGATTGGTTCAAGGCTAAATTTAGACCACTTTAGTCCCCATTTGGTCCCAAGTTTTTAATTTTTTAAATTTTTTGGCAACTTAATCCTCCTTAGCTTTATTCTTTCTACTCTGCTCCCATACCTCAAACCAAACAGATCTAAAATCTAATTATGATATAAAACCTTGTAGTTTTTTAAAAAATTGAAGTATGTTTGATTTACAGTGTTGGATTAGTTTCTGCTCTATAGTAGTGATTCAGTTATACACACATACACACACACATATATATAACTATATATATAGTTTTTTCTTTTTTATATTCTTTTCCATTATGGTTTATTATACTGAATATAGTTCCCTGTGCTGTACAGTGGGACCTTGTTATTTATCTATTTTATGTATAGTAGTTTGTATCCCAGGTGGCTCCGTGGTAAAGAATTCACCTGCTAATGCAGGAGTCATGGGTTCAGTTCCTGGGTTGGGAAGATCCCCTGGAGGAGGAAATGGCAACCCACTTCAGTATGCTTGCCTGGGAAATCCCATGGCAAAGGAACCTGGTGGGCTGCAGTCCATGGGGTCGTGAAAGAGTTGGACTCGATTTAGTGACTAAGTAACAACAATAATCTGCTAATCCCAAACTCCTAATTTGTCCCTCTTCCACACCCTTTTCCCTTTGGTAGATGTAAGTTTGTTTTCTATGTCTGTGAGGCTATTTCTGTTTCATAAATAAGTTCATTTGTGTTGTATTTTAGATTCTATATGTAAGTGATATCATATGGCATTTTTTGTTTTCTTTCTGACTTTATGTAGTACAATAATTTGTAGGTCCATTCATGTTGCTGCAAATGGCATTATTTCATTCTTTTTTATGGCTGAGTAATATTCTGTTCCATATATACACACACCACATCTTCTTTATCCATTTATCTGTCAGTGGACATTTAGGGCACTTCCATGTCTTAGCTATTTGTAAATAGTACTACTATGAACATAGGGGTGCATTGTATCTACTTGAATTAGAGTTTCCTCCAGATAAATGCCCAGGAGTGGGATTACTGGATAACATGGCAATTGTATTTTTATTTTTTAAGGAGCCTCCATAGTGTTTTTCCTAGGGGCTGCATCAGTTTACATTCTCACCATCAGTGTAGGGGGGTTCCCTTTTCTCCACACCCGCCACCCGCCCAACCCCCACCCCAGCATTTGTTGTTTGTAGACTTTTTGATGATGGCCATTCTGACCGGTGTATGGTGGTACCTCACTGTATTTTGATTTCTTTTTCTCTAATAATTAATGATGTTGAGCATCTTTTCATGTGCCTATTGACCATCTGTATGTTGTCTTCAAAGAAATGTCTATTTTGGTCTTCTGCTCATTTTTCATTGGGCTTTGTTTTTTTGTTATTGAGTTGTATGAGCTGTTTATATATTTTGAAAATTAAGCCCTTGTCAGTTGCATCATTTGCAAATGTTTTCTCCCACTCAGTAGGTTGTCTTTTTGTTTTGTTTATGGTTTCTTTTTCTGTGAAAAAATTTATAAGTTTGATTAGGTCTCATTTGTTTATTTTTGCTTTTATTTCTATTGCCTTGGGTGACTGAGATAAGAGAACATTGCTGTGACTGATGTCAGAGAGTGTTTAGCCTATGTTCTCTTCTAGGAGTTTTACGGTGTCACATCTTGTATTTAAGTCTTTAAGCCATTTTGAGTTTATTTTTGTGTATAGTATGAGGGATTGTTCTAACTTCGTTGATTTATATGCAGCTATCCTGGATAGCTGCATTCCCAACACCACTAGCCGAGGAGACTGTCTTTTCTTTATTGTATGTTCTTGCCCCCTCTGTCGCAGGTTGACTGTAGGTGTGTAAGTTTGTTTCTCTGTTCTGTCCCGTTGATCCATCTGTCTTTTTTGGTATGTGCAGTACCTACTGCTTTATTTACTGTAGCTTTGTATTATTGTCTGAAGTCTGGGAGGATTATGCCTCCAGCTTTCAAAACCTTGTAATTGATCAACACTTTGGTATAACTATTTTGAACTGAGACTACCAGATTAAGACCAGCTTTGGCAAGAGTCAATACACATTGCTTAAGGAGAGAAGACAAGCAGACCAAAGGGAGCAAAAAAGTATTTTTTTTAAAATTATCAAATAATATAAACTAATTAGGAAAAACCAAAAAAAAATACAGAAAGTGTTAAGAAAATAAGTCACTCATAATCTCATCCTCTATAGATAGTTTAAAACAGGGATCCCCAGCCCCTGGGCCACAGACTGGTACTGGTCTGTGGCCTTTTAGAAACTGGGCCCTCAGCAGGAGGTGAGTGGCGAGTGAGCAAGCAAACTTAATCTGTGTTTACAGCTGCTCCCCATTGCTTGCATTATCACCCCAGCCCCACCTCATGTCAGATCATTGGTGATATTAGATTCTTATAGGGGTGCGAACGCTACTGTAAACTGCATGTATGAGAGATGTAGGTTGTGTGCTCCTGACGAGAAGCTAATGTCTGATGATCTGAGGTGGAGTTGAGGCAGTTGAATCATCCTGAAACCATTCTGCACCCCCCAGTCCATGGAAAATTTGTCTTTCGTGAAACCATTCCCTAGTGCCAAAATGGTTGGGGACAGATGGTTTAAAACATTATTATTATTTATCAGTGTAAACATGTGATTTTCTCATTTTACATCTCTGAAGTTGAGATAATCCCACTTCAGTGTTGATCCTGGCAGGTGTCATGAAGGAGCTGTCAGTACCTACGCATGTGTGACCTTGGTCACAATGGTCCATGCTGTTGTCATTTTAAATTGCATATGTGCCTTTCTGGTTCTGTATGAGTTAATTGCTTTCAGAATGATTTCACTGTGATTTGGCATTAAAAAGTCAAAGTTACTGTGTATATTGAAAGACATGGAAAGAGCAACATGATAATGTGGTAAAGTCTATAAATTTCGACAAGCTCTTTTAATAAGCATAAAATCTCACAAAACTTGGCAGCTTTTTCTCCTAGTGGAATATAAAATGCGTATTATAACTGGTATCCAGATGAAATGCACTATGTTTAGCATAACTGAAACGTGCTTTTTCACTTGCTGTTTTATGTCAGCATCTTTATGGATGACCTAAGCCAATCTGCCCATTTGACCGCATGCAGGAAGCAGTCAGTGGGGAGGTACTGTAATGAAAACAAGTTTTAAATCAAATTTCATCAGATGAGTAACACATAGGCAAAGCAGACACAAGCTAGGCTATTATTTGTTTTTGTATCTCGGGGCAGGCTTCCTCTGTGACCTTCTGTCTTCAGATGTTTCATAAATATTCACTTCTGTTTTCTCCTAGTTTACTGAGATCTGGTTATAAGCACATAATATTTTATTCATATTTATTATATTATATATATTTATTTAAAAATACATGCAATAATCAACACCATTTTTAATCCTGTTGTGCATAATGATGTTGACATTTTGGTGTATTTTTTTCCAGAGTTTTATCTATAAATTCGTGTTTAATTTTATTGAAGTTCTTTTGACATTTATTTACATGATGTGTTTTCTCATGTGACTGATACACTCAATCTCAGAATTTTGATACTTTCCAGTGTATTTCCAGTGATTCTATCTAGTTGTCATGACTAGTTCTTTTGGAAAAACAAGATTGACTCTAAGTGTGATTAAGAGAGAACCCAAACAAAACTAGAAGTTATGAAGAGTCCTGAACATATTGAGATGATTATCTGTTGTCGTTCAGTCCCTCAGTTGTGTCTGACTCTTTGAGACCGCACGGACCGCAGCACGCCATGCTTCCAGGTCCTTCACCATCTCCTGAAGTTGGCTCAAAATCATGTCCATTGAATCAGTGATGCCATCCAACCATCTCATCCTCTCTCATCCCCTTCTCATCCTGCCTTCAGTCTTTTCCCAGTTTCAGGGTCTTTTCCAGTGAGTCAGTTCTTCCCATCAGGTGGCCAAAGTACTGGAGTTTCAGCATCAGTCCTTCCAATAAATATTCAGGACTGATTTCCTTTAGAATTGACTGGTTTGAACTCCTTGCAGTCCAAGGGACTCTCAAGAGTCTTCTCCAACACCAAGTTCAAAAGCATCAATTCTTTGGTGCTCATCCTTCTTTATGGTCCAACTCTCACATCCATACATGACTACTGGAAAAACCATAGCTTTGACTAGACGGACTTTTTTTTTTTTTTGACTAGACGGACTTTTGTTGGCAAAGTAATGTCTCTGCTTTTTAATATGCTGTCTAGGTTGGTCATAGTTTTTCTTCCAAGAAGCAAGCATCTTTTAATTTCATGGCTGCAGTCACCATCTGCAATGATTTTGGAGCCTAAGAAAATAAAGCTGTCACTGTTTCCATTGTTTCCCCATCTATTTGCCACGAAGTGATGGGACCGGATGCCATGATCTTAGTTTTTTGACTGTTGAGTTTTAAGCCAGGTTTTTTACTCTTCTCTTTTACCTTCATCAAGAGGCTCTTTAGAACCTCTTTGCTTTCTGTCATTATAGTGATATTATCTGCATATCTGAGGTTATTGATATTTCTCCTGGCAATCTTGATTCCAGCTTGTGCTTCATTCAGCCTGGCATTTCACATGAGGTACTCTGCATATAAGTTAAATAAGCAGTGTGAAATATATAGCTTTGATGTACTCCTTTCCCAGTTTTGAACCAGTCCTTTGTTCTATCTCTGGTTTTAATTGTTGTTTCTTGATCTTGATTATAAAAAAATACTAAGCATAATTGTATGCTAATATACTGGAAAAATCTTTTAAGACAGGCTTTAAAAACATAAATTGTAAGATTTATCTCAAGAAGAATTAAATCACATAATGGGGCAATAATCATGGAGAAAAAAAATAGATAGCAATTATTCCCCAACTTCTGTCCATCTTTCACAAAAGGATACTTCATTCAAGTGGGTCCTATAAGTGGTTTCTTTTTGGTTCCTTTGATTATAACCTGTTTTGATTTATTTCTTACAAAACTTTTATAGTTAAAATGTTTTTCCATCTTTATTTTTGGGTCATCATAGAGAATCCGTCTTAAAGATGGTAGATTCTTTATACCTATAGAAGAGAAAAATCTATGGATGTAAGTCTTTCCCTGCCCCTGTCCCCTCCCCCCATACATTTTGTTTGAATCTGTAAAAACTTTCAACTTCCTTTTTAAGGTTTTATCCTTTGGCCTTTCATCATTGTTTTCGCCTTCTAGAATAGCTGATATTCTAAGGTTGGACTGTTCTAACTCTTCTTTCTTTTTTTTTTTTTCGGTCTTATTTCTGCAAGCATGTTTTCTTTTCTATTTTACTTTAGTTTTCTTTACTATGAAGTTTATTTCCTGCTTTCCAGAACAGTTTTGGACCATTACTTTGTTTTTAGTTTCTGTGTAGTATTTTCATATCTTGACATGGTATGTTTCTTCTTATACCCACCTAGTTTTATTGTGAGCACAAAGCAAGAACTTAATCTTTTTTTTTCTGTCTTCCAGGAATCTGTTTCAGAGGGAGGGAAGCATAGTCTCTGATTATGTGTTTATCTGATCACGTGTTTTAAATGTTTTCCTTTATTTTGGGGGGGCAAACTTTTTTCTCCATGGCAAACATTTCTGTTTGCTTATCTTTAGAAATGGGACAATCTCAGTACTGGGAATGCAGAAATATTCCTGAACTCAGTCTTAGATTTACCCTAATTTTTAAAATGAACTGTGGAGGTCTGTTGAGTTGTTATTGTAGGAACAGAGAAACACTGCACTATAATAAGATTATAGAAGAAAATGGAGTTGGCAGGACTGATAGCCAAGAGTTTATAATATTGATTTGCAAACCTTAGGGATATAAGCATTACAAATCCAATTTTCAGCCTCTAGCAGCTTCCTGCATCTGTATTTTGAGGGGAACTAAAGGAAGCAGTTCTGAAAGGCCAGGCTGTTTGTTCCCCATTGAAAAGCTAGCAGAGGCATGCCATCTGGTTTGAAGTCTAGGCTTAATTTTCAGATAGAATAGTAGCATGGTTTTAGGAGGAGATGTTTTAAGCTAGCAAAGAGCTGTAGTGAAGAAACTAATGAGAAATGGGAAAGCCTGGAAAAGTGTAAATTATAATGATTATAACTGATCTAAGATACTTATTTTCTAGCTTAATACTCTTTAATGGATACACCACTTGAGAACATACATTCTATATTTGAAGTAAAGTTATTTTTTATTTTTAGTTGGTTTTTGTCGTATTTTTATTTTCTAGTCTGTATGTAAAAAGAGGAACTGATGCAAGTACAGCTTAAAAAGAGATTTTGCTTGCTGAATATCAGATTGAATTTTGAAAGAGAAAATGTTTGTACATTCACAAGAAAGATTGTATGTTTTGGCTGAATTTTTAAAAAAGTATTGTTGATTTACAATGTGTTTCACGTGTGTAGCATAGTGACCCAGTTTTTGTTTTGTTTTACTTTACAGATTATATTCCATTGTAGGTTATTTGATTACTTTAAAAATTGAGTTTTCTCTAAATTTTTGTTGATTAAGGAAGGTTATAAAACACACATGTGGCTTCCCTGGTGGGTCAATGGTAAAGAATCCATCTGCCAATGCAGCAGTTGCAGGTTCGATCCCTGGGTCAGGAAGATCCCCTGGAGAAGGAAATGGCAAACGACGCCAGTATTCTTGCCTGGAAAATCCCATGGACAGAGGAGCCTGGTGGGCTACAGTCCATGGGGTTTCAAAAAGTCAGACACAACTTAGCAACTGAACAACAACATAAAATACATGTTGTTATGTACTTCATCCAAGAACTTCCTTTTCCACATTAATTATGTTTTTATTTTTATATAAAGTGTAATTAGCATTCATCTTTCCAAAAATATCAATTCAGTGCTGTAAACAAAGTAGAAGAGCTTTTCCTTGAGAAATTGTTGATTTCCAAAGGTTTTTTTCTCAATAAAATGGGTTTATTTGAAGGATTATTTAAATCATGTTTGCTTATTATAAAAAAGAATAAGAAATTACCAAGAAGAAAATAGAGATCACTTCAGATTCCACCTTTGGATGAATTTTCATTCATCCAAAATGTATTTTGATGTATTTTGATAACAGTCCTTTCAGAAATTTGTGTGCATGCACACACACACACACAGTGCATGAAAGAAATCATGTAAAAAGCTGTTCATGTTATCTTGCACAGATCCCCATTATTCTCTCCCCATTTCCATACCTCCACTTCTGTCTCACAGGTAACTCTTGTTGAAACCTATTGCAGTCATTCTCAACAGCATTAGCCTCCTTGGGAAACTCATTGGAAATACAAATTCTCAGACCTTACTGCAAACCTACTGAGTTAGACACTCTGGGTGTGGGGCCTAGATATCACCTTCAGGTGATTCTGATGTGGGCTAATATTTGAGAATCACTGACTTAGTGTGTATATTTCTACATCTTCCTGTGCTCATACAACCCTATACATCCATAAATATAGACACAAGTTTTAATAAAATCATTTTAACAAGTCTGAATCAGGGAATTCTCTGATGGTCCAGTGGTTAAGACCCTGCGCTTTCAATGCAGAAGATGCAGGTTCAATTCCTGGTTGGGGAGCTAAGATCCTACAAACTGAGTGATAAATGGCCCAAAAAAGAATCTGGATCACATTTATATAAACTTCTATATCTTTTCTAACCCAGCATTACTTTGTGGAAATCTTTGCAAGTCATCAGGTGTAGCTCTAATTCATTCTGTTTAGTAAATGTTTGTGTGGGTTAGGCCCCTTCTCTGTGGATCGGTATTTACTAGACATCCTTGTCCATATGTCCTTATTTATGCATACTTTCATTTTTATGGGATAGATTCCCAGAAGTGGAATTGTTGGATGAAGAATATTACATACCTCAATTCAGTTCAGTTCAGTCGCTCAGTCGTGTCCGACTCTGCGACCCCATGAATTGCAGCACGCCAGGCCTCCCTATCCATCACCAACTCCCGGGGTTTACTCAAACTCATGTCCATTGAGTTGGTGATGCCATCCAACCATCTCATCCTCTGTCGTCCCCTTCTCCTCCTGCCCCCGATCCCTCCCAGCATCAGGGTCTTTTCCAACGAGTCAACTCTTCGCATGAGGCGGCCAAAGTATTGGAGTTTGAGCTTCAGCATCAGTCCTTCCAATAAACACCCAGGACTGATCTCCTTTAGGATGGACTGGTTGGATCTCCTTGCAGTCCAAGGGATTTTCAAGAGTCTTCTTTAACACCACAGTTCAAAAGCATCAATTCTTCGGTGCTCAGCTTTCTTCACGGTCCAACTCTCTCATCCACACATGACCACTGGAAAAACCATAGCCTTGACTAGACGGACCTTTGTTGGCAAAGTAATGTCTCTGCTTTTTAATATGCTGTCTAGGTTGGTCATAACTTTCCTTCCAAGGAGTAAGCGTCTTTTAATTTCATGGCTGCAGTCACCATCTGCAGTGATTTTGGAGTGCAAATGTAGTGTAAGAGTTCACATTTTATTCAGCAACTTTCAGATATACTTAATATCTAGTTCTTTAGCCCTAACAACTGTGGTAATTATGAAGTTGGGGTTTATAAATTCATTTTCACTGTGCAAAGAAGGGTAGCATATTAAATTTTGTGTTAAATTTTATAAAAGTTCCAAGAAGTTCCCTTGTTTTAATCTTTGTTTTGGGGAGAGGGCATGGTGCCTCATTTCTGCTGTTTCTCAGATTCTGGCTAATATGAACATCTAATCCATGGAGAGTTTTATAACATCTGCAGAGGGTGTGTCTATAGAACTTTGTGTGTGGGCTCTTGCTCTCTTCCACCCTTTAGATGTGTTAATGGTAGCAATCGACTGAGGAGAGTAATCATTTCTTCTGCTGCTGCAGATTATATAACCATTTGGACAACAGAGTTTTAGCTTCAGGAGCTTGTTGCCAGTTGGATCTAAGTGGCTTCCCTCTTCCCGTAGCCTTTTATAGTCGTTATTTCGTTATTCTTTTATCCTAATTCAGTATCCTGCTGAATTAGGTCTCAAGTATATTGGTTGCTGTTAGGCCCACTGTGTGTAATTGAAGGTGTAATCTGATATTTGGTGATCTAATCAGTACTGTGAGTATTTGAGGTGAACCTCCTCCATTCACCTCTTCTATCTCCGGGGCTTGGTAAAGTGTCATTGAATTCCTTGGCTGAGCACACTCTCCCAGGCCCCAGCCTTCTGGAGTGGGACCCCAGGACAGGGCCCAGGGAGGCCGTTTCCTAAGGAGGCTGTAAGTGACTTGGTTGCTTTGTTCTGTGCTCACCTGGTGGACGCCTCCTTCCTGACTCCCACAGATTCCTTCTGGCTTCTGGTTCCTGTCGAAGGAAATCCTGTCCTCCAGATGCTGCCCCTTCTCTGCTTGTGGCTCCCCCGATGGGCCTCCTGTGATCAGTCCCTCTTGACCATCAACTTGGAATCTTGGTATGTGGAGTCACTTTTGAGATCTCTGCCTTAGCCACTTGTTCTTTGCAGAGGAGGACATCCAGGTTCTGAGAGGGAAAATCCCTTATTTGACTATGTTAACTCAGCTGGTTTGACACTCAGGATTTGTAAATGATGTATTGGAAGCCACAACTTTTTTTCTTTTTTTTGGCTCAGAAAGTTTGCTGGTGGCAGATCCACAGTAAACCTGGGATTTTTGCATCTTCACTAGCTAATCAAAATGACCTCTCCACGGCACTGTTACTACAGCTCATGTCCCCGTTGGCCAGGTCCTTATTCTGTCCTTTACCACCCTGCAGTCTCCCTTTGAGCTTTATGACATTGAAGAGTGGTATAACTTCTTGGGCTTTCAATTAAAGTAGCTCTTTTTTTTCCCCTCACATTTTTTTTTATCCTGCTAAAGGATGCTGCTTGTCACTAGGCAGCCCCTGACCCTCTAAAGCTCATTTGCTCACAAAAAGCTGGGCCTGGGAACTGATGATCCTTTGTGCCATCAAGCTCTGGAGCTCCACTTAGTAGTAATGTTGCTAGTTCAGGGGTCAGGGGTCAGGGCTCCTCCGGCGGGGGTGTCTCTTAGCACATGTCAGTACAGCTGGTTCTGGCTTTGAGAATGGGATCAGGAGGGGCATTTGCCTGAGATGAACTTATTGATCACACGTTTACTTTGTGCAAATGTGTTTTTAGGAAATTATACTAAGGTTACCTGTTTTGACTTAACCGCAACAGCATGAGCATCTCAACTAATTGCTACCTGTTGGGTGGCTTCCTCCACTGTTGCTTAAGCTGGGCTGGCTGAAGTCAGCTCTGCTTCGATGGTTCTTGCTTTCTACCAACTTAGCTTGACCTTTTTCTGCCTGCTGTTTCTCCACTTGATCCTGCTTTTACCTTTTGGCCTTCTCTCCTGCTTTCCCTAAGGAAGGGGCAAACCAACTCCAAAGCAGTGTGTTGTTCTCATTGCAGAGCAGGAGAACCGTGGTAACTACCCAGCCCCACCAGCAGTCACATGATGTCAGTTCCTGTGAAGTCCTGAGCTCCTTACCTGATGGTTCTGGCAGGTGTAGAGGGGAAAAAAAAAACACTTTTCAGACTCGAGCAAAATCTTCAGCCTAGAGATGCTACATAAATCCTCCCTTAGCTTCCTGCCTGTCCAGGTTCTTAAGGAGACACTACTCTTTGCCCTCAGCACACTGGCATTTGATGGTGCCCCCTTCTACTGTTATCTTGAGATGCAGGCTTCTGAGAAAAGACCTGAAGGTAAAATGTACACGTGTAGGAAACTTCTGGAAGAATTCATTCCAGCACACAGCATCTTTGAAGGAATGTCTTTGCTGGTGTGGGCTGGGGGTGGGTACATAAGACAAGTGTTCTTGTCTCATTTCCCATTTTTCAGTGGCAGCCTCCACAATTCTGGGTAACATGCAGGCTTGTGTCTTTTAATATAGAACTTGTAGTAATTGACATTTTTGTTCTATTTGATTTTTAAAATCAAACTTCCAGCTTAAGCAAGAATTTTAGGCGTGATGGGTGTGGGTCAGATTTTTCTTTGGGAGAACCTGCAGTAGAAGAAGTAAGATGTGAAGCAGTAAAAAATGTTTTATTTGATATATAGTGATTCTACATTCTCAACAGTTCTTGTCCTACACCCCTGAGGGCATGTGCTATATGGTTTGAATACTGTTATCTCAGACTCCTGACTCTTTTTCCTCTCTGTAACTTGATACAGTTTCACTTTAACCTTGTTTTTTTGTTTGCCTTTCTTTTCCAAACTAGATTCAGGAAGGGCACTGTTTGGCTCTTGCTCAGTCTAAGGTTGTTCTTAAGTCCCCATGAAGTGCAGGGTGCTTTTCCAGTCACTAAGGATGTAGTCGAGAGGGAAAGAGAAAAGGTCCTGGGACCTCACTCTGTCGGAGTCCTCTGTGAGTGGAGAGGCAGACGGTAAGCAGGTAAAGAAAGACATAACAACGTCCACTTGTGATGCGCGTTAGGACCAGACAGTGGTATGGTACGGTAGAGGGTAGTGTGTGTGTGTGTGTGTGTGTGTGTGTGTGTGGTTTGATAGGTTAGGAACCAGAGTCCCTCGAGAGCCTTCTGGTAGAAGCTCTGAGGCCCTGAAGGAGGGGTGAACCCCCTGTGTCCGAGGGATCGTCAAAGGCCCCTGTGGCTGGTGTGTGGTGAGGGAGAGGAGGTGGGCTGGAGGGGTGGGCGAGGCTGCGCACCGAGAGCTTTGTGGCCAGGGTGATGAAGTGAGAGGTCAGCGTGGGAGTCTTGCTGGGGAGATGGCCTGATCTGGTGTTCACTTTAGACACGTGTTCCCAGTGCTCTCAAACGCTGTTGATCCTCTTTCAACCTGTGCTCTTTGTTGCACTTTCTTCTCCCCTGCTTACGTGGGCGTTCCCCCAGCCCATTGCTTTCTCTGGCAGCTCATTTCTCCTTGGTTTTTCACCCGCAGCTCCTCCTGAGGACTCCCACACGCGGGCCCTCCTCCTGGCTTCTGCCCCTGCTACATCTTCTGTTTCCAGCTGGCGTGTTGGCTCTTTCCACCCAGTTTTTCAGCCCTGGCTTCAAATCCAGACTGTTATATTTTTAAAAACTTTTCAAGTTCCCTAACCAATCCCCTTTATAACCTCCTGATTTGTGTTACTCTACCACTATTCTCCCAGGCATCCTGGCTTTGAATCCGAGTTTTCCTTATTCTTCTCTTACTATCTTATGTATTTGATCAGCCGTCAAGACACGCTGATGGTCATGACTGTCTCTTTTCTCTTGTCTGCTGTGATTCTCATTCATGTTTGCATTGCTGCCTTTACCCTCTGCAGAGCTGCCTGTTCCTCAGACTTTGCCCACTTTTTTCTCCCCTTCAGATGTTGGTTATCTTCTTGTGTTAATCTCTTGTTTTGTACTCTGTCTGTTCTAATGAGACAAGTCCACTGTCTACCTTGGTGAGCTTTCTTCATTCTCTTATTTGCAGAACTTTGTTCAAACTGGTCCAGTTCCGTAACCAGGAGTAGCCTCAGGTAGGAGTGGGTTACAGTGTGGTATTTAGGTTACAATGCTGGAAAGCTGTTCAGTGGGTATTCTTTTTCTTTTCTTTTTTTTTTTTTTGTGAAGTCGCTCAGTCGTGTCCGACTCTTTGAGACCCCATGGACTGTAGCCTACCAGGATCCTCAGTCCATGGGACTTTCCAGGCAAGAGTACTGGAGTAGGTTGCCATTTCCTTCTCCATCAGTGGGTATTCTTTTTGGCAATTTGCTAAGGCTTGGTTTCACTTTATGGGTTAAGTTACTGTTTTGGAAGCTGTTTCTTATCTCCTGGGTATGTTGGCAATGATCAGGACGTATTGTTGCCCCAAAGTGCTTTGGGTATAGCCTGTGGCCTAAAGGGCTGGACTTTCCAAAGGTGAGGCTAAAATTCAAAGAGAACTACAGCTCTTTGATTAAAAAGAATGAATTAGTAAATTTAAATTGCCACCAAATAATACTAGATTCACACTACTAAGTAGGACAAAATCATTTGGGGCAAAGTAGACATTTGGCTCCAATGAAACAGCTTAAAAGCCAAGCATTTCTAATAAACTTGTTATGTGCTCAGCAGTGTACAGTTGTTCTTTAATGATGTCTCATTTAATTTTACAAAAACTCTGTGGGATAGGGATTATCTCCATCTACAGATAAGAGAATTTAGGTTCAGGGAAGCAAGGTGATGCTCTTTTATCAGCATGTATTTATCTGGGCCAGTATCTGGGATTCTCACTGGACTGAGTCAAATGTGGCCCCCCAGCTGAATTCTGCTGGACCTTGCATTTGAACCCAGGGTCTTCTGACTCTCACTCCAGGATGTTCTCGATTATAGCAAACTGTCCCTTGAACACAGACTTTTGCACTTTGTTTACATCAAAATACCAAGTGCAGTGTCCAGTGTATTGGAGAGTTTCCAGAAATGTTTGCTGATTGCATTTCTAGAGAGTCACTGAGGATGGAGATAAGCTTGATCTCTGACTCTTAACAGGAGCATTCTAGACAATGACTGTGGTCACTGGGGAGTGGGTCCAGTTGACAAATAGGCTGATAGTTAAAGATGGCGCTTGGTCCATCTGTGAGATTGTACAGATTCCCTGTACTGTGAGCTCCAGCCAAACTCTCCTCTTAGTTTCTCATGAGTATCATGCATCTTCCTACCCCTGGACGTTTGTATGTGCTATTCCCCCTATGTGGTACACTCCTGCTCCTTCCTGCTGTGTATAATTATTACTGTGCAGGTTTCAACTCAAATCATACCCTCAAAGTCCTCTAGATACTCTATATTTTACATTTTTGAGGAGATTTTACTTATTGTTTTGTTTAATGTATCTTCTTTTTAGCTTGTAAACACTAGGACAGCAGAGATTTTAAACTTTCTGCCCACTGACTTTCCAGTACCAGTTCAATGCCATGTTCAAAAAATATTTGTTGGATGCATACTTGATTTTAATTTAGTGGCCTTCAATAAACAATGTTCTACAAACTTACGGTTGCTTGGCCGGGGAAGGATGGGAGGCAGGAGTAGTTAGGGAGTTTGTGATGGACCTGTACGCACTGCTGTGTTTAAAGTGGGTAACCAGCAAGGACCCACTGGATAGCACAGGGTGCTCTGCTCAGTGTTATGTGGCAGCCTGGGTGGGAGGGGAGTCTGGGGGAGAATGGATACATTCCCTTCTTGCTGTTCCCCTGAAACTATCATGACATTGTTCATCTGCTGTACCACAATACAAAATAAGAAGTTTAAAAGAAAAAAAGAACAACATTCTATGTTCATCTTGGAGCATGCTTTAGTTTTGTTTGCTTGTATCTGTGTGGTTATGTACCTTTCCGCAGCAGGTATGTGACCATCCCTGTTTTGGGCTGGGGACAGTCATGCTAGCTTTCTGTTCTCCAGGTGCATGAAGAGTCAGAAAGATGGCCAAGCAGGAAGGGAGCTATCACCATGATGGTCAAGAAATTGGGAGGTTTGGGAGGAAATTGTCCCAGAGTTTGAATCCTGACTAAATTTGGAAGGTACTGTATGGACTGTATCAAAATTATGCGTTAAATTAAGGAAGTCTTTGTGAGGTAGAAAATTCCCAGCTGAGAATTAGAATTTAAGAGTGAGGAGGTTCTGATAAAGTAGGAGGGAGTGAAAAACTTGCCCTTTCTAACAGGAGATACTTGAAGAGTCCCCTAACTTGGGGAGGATGATCTATGAACCATGTCCCATGCACTGCACCTCTGTTTGGCATCTTTACTGATAACCACCCAATATTCAGTTATTATGTTCCATGTCTTTGGGGGAAAAAAATCATGGCACTACTACTGTACTTGTTGAGAGTGCCTTGTAGTACTCTACCAGATGTTTTCACATGTGATCCATTTCATTAGCACCACACGTGACTGTTTAGCAGAGGAGGTGAACCCAGAGATATTAAGTGCCTTTCCCTGAGTGCATTCCTACGTGCACTCATTCCCACGACAAATTTTTTGGGCCAAGGACTATATGAGGTACAGGCTGGGACAAATCCAGGTTTTATGGGGCCTGAAACTTCTGCAGTTTTTCTCTTTCAGAAAAGGAATATAAGGCTACAAGTATAAAATTAGATTGAAAGTAAGTATGATGAGAAATTACAAAATTTGAAAAAGTGGACAAATCCCATAAATATAAAAAGTAGTCCCAATATTCCTCTTAGCCAGATGCTCCAGTACCGCCTAGCAGGAAGGGGAGTGTGTCTGGGGGAACTCGAATGAAAAGAGAGGTCACGCTTCACTGATGGCAGTTAAAGTGTCTCCCCCACCCCCAACTCCAGCGTGAAATACAGAATAATTTTATTAATTATTTTTCCTGTAAAAATTACCCAGCATACTTTGGGTGAACACGAGATCTCAGCCAGATTTCCCAGGGGTCCCTGTTGTTGTCTTCCTCTGGTCATGGTGACCACCCCGGGCTTGTACAGGTCAGACTATCCCACTTTAAAGATTATCTTACTGTTGTGGATCAGACAAAACTGACTGTGTGAACGTGATGTTTAGGCTCTTCCAGGGCCTTGGAAGAGGGCTTGTGAACCGGGAGCCCTAAACGTAAGCTTCGCGTGGGCGTTTGTGTGCACACATGTGTACAAACCTGGGGGAAGCAGGCTGCCCCGCCCTCAGCTTGCTAGTGGGGAGGCGGCAGCACACTCACCGAAAGCGCTTAGTGATCTGTGATGAATGGCTTGATGAAGGCAAGCTGAGGATGCTCCTGAAAACCCAGAGGGGTGTGGGGGACACTTTTCAGAGAAGCGTCCTGGGTTGAGAAGGGTAAGTGTCAGGGTAAAGAGCAGCCTAGATAGAGGGTGCTGAGTGGGAGGGCACATGCCCTGGTGAGAGCCATCTGTTAGGAGGGGAGGGTTGAGGTCGGCCTGGGAGGGAAGATGATACAAGATCGATTCTCAGATGGGGGCAAAGCAGGCATCGAAACCCAGGTCTTCAGACTCTGCGCCACTACAGTATAAGATGATCCATGCATTCTCTGTGTTCTCATACTTAATTTTGCAAACTCTTTCCCTCCTAAATGTAGAGGAGACCATCATTCAGCCTTTTCTGACAGATAGCAAAACTGTTGAGGGCAGAATCAGCAGCCCGAGTCAGAGCGGGGTGGGGGGACAGTTTCTGGAGAGAGTTGTACTCCTGAAACAGTGACTGTAATAGCATCCACGTGGGAACCCTTTGTGGGTGCTTGGCTGTCGAGGTTCCATATTTCCCCAGCAACTTGTCTCAGTTAAGCCTTCCTCTGTTTGTGAAGATCAAGAGGATCCACCAGAGAGGGAAATTAAGGGGGAAAACTCAAGAAGCAGTTTAGAAACAGTTGCTGGTCTGGATCATGTCGAAGACTTTATCTTCTATGGAATTCCACACAGAAGTATGCACTTCTGTGCCAACTTGTAATTCTAAATGCCCAGGCTGTGGAGCAGCATGCAGATGAGGGCTGGTCTCTGCGATTATCTGGGTTGTGGGCAGTGGTGACCTTCGGGGGGAGTTTGAAAATCTAGGTCACTAAAACCAAATATATTTAATAATCTGACATAATAGTTTATTGTTTAGTATATGGTCATAGTTATTAAAAGTGACTTTCTAGAAATTGGAAATATAGCTTCTTTTATTTCCTTGAGAACAGATAATAAGAAAACCCACAGGAAAAATGAAATGGTTATTGAAATATTCATTTTCAGCAGAGATTTTCAGCGCATGGTTTAATAAGGTTGGATCATTAAGCATCAATCCACTTAAAGGTACTTGGCCACACATAAATTTATAGGTCAAATAGGAATCACACATCTTGCCATTTAAAATCATCATAAAATGTTGCAGTGCATATTTTGGTAAGAAATTGAAAACACTTTATGTAGAATGGAATGTAAAGGATTAGTGGTGCAAACAGGAGTTGAATGGCTATGTGTATAAAGTCCAAGGCTGACTTTTCTAATCACTTGGCTGCTTTTATTTTGAATTGTGACTATCTGATTCTTTATTACCTTCCTTGTACCCTTTTTAAATAAACGTATTTTGGAAAAGTTGCACACAAATAAAATAATATTTTAGCAGGAGAGTACCCTATTTGATAGGGTCGCACAGAGTTGGACACGACTGAAGCGACTTAGCATGCATAAATGCATTGGAGAAGGAAATGGCAACTCACTCCAGTATTCTTGCCTGGAGAATCCCAGGGATGGAGGAGCCTGGTGGGCTGCCATCTATGGGGTCGAACAGAGTCGGACACGACTTGAAGTGACTTAGCAGCAGCAGCAGCAGCAGCAGTGAATACTCTTGATAGTCCCACCAGTTGTATGTTTGAATTCAGATTTTTATAAGCTAGGTTTGTTTGAACTGGGTGCACCCTATACATCTTTGTGTGTTCTTGAATTTTAAAAAGACTTTTGTACATGAGTGGTAAAGCTTAAACATGAAAATAGATGATATTTGTCAAAACTGCTGACTGAATTCAATACTGAGCTCCCCCTTTCAGGCCAAACAGGAAAGAAAATAGGCCAAAATGTGGAGGGTATAAGTTAGAATGTGACAGTTTGTTGGTGGAATTTCTGTGGGTGGCTGCCATTGTGCTTTCAGTCGAACTTGAGATCACTGGGAGGGATACTGAGCCATTAAATTGTATGTAGCTCTGCTCTTGATAAACATTGAGAATTTTTGAAGCATTTTTTGATAGTGGAAAATAAAAGTACCTTCAACTTCCACAGATAGGTAGCTAAACTTACATTAATATACTCATCACCCTCCTTCTCCACCCTTGCTAACCCCTGGCAATCACTAATCCATTTTCCATCTCTAGAATTTTGTCATCTTGAAAATGTTATGCAAATGAAGTAATGCAACATGTAATCTTTTGAGGTTGGCTCACTCAGCATGTCTTTAAGGTCCATCCAAATTGTTGTATCAGTAATTTGTTCTTTTTCATTGTTGAGTAGAATTCCATGGTATGGGCAGACCACAGTTTAACTGTTCACCTATTGTATTAGGACATTTTGGTTGCTTCATATTACTTACTATAAGTAAAGCTGCTGTGAACAATTGTGTAGGTATAATTTTCATTTCTCTGGGATAGATGTACCAGAATGAAGTTGTAGGTTGCTGGGTTAGTGTATGTTTTGTTTTTAAAGGAAGTGCTAATTTCTTTTCTGGAGTGGCTGTAGCTTATTACATTCATGCCTATAATATATGAGAGATCTAACTTCTTATCTGCATTTAGCATTGTCAATATTTTTATTTTAGCTGTTCTCAAAGATGTGTAGTGATAGCTTTTTATAGTCTCTGCTACAGATTTTTTCCCTTTATTCTGGTAAAATATGTATAGCTCATTTTAACACTATAGCTATTAATAAGTATACAGTTCAGTGAAATTACGTACATTTATATTGTTGTATAACCATCACCATGGTCCCGCTCCAGAACTTTTTCATTTTCTCAAACTGAAACTCTGTACCCATGAAACAATAACTCCCCATTCCTCCTTTCCCCAGCCCCTGGCAATCTCCATTCTGAATCTGAATTTGACTACGTAGGTACCTCACAAGTGGAATCATACCATGTTTGTCCTTTTGTTTCTGACTTCTTTCATTTACTATAATGTTTTCAAGGTCTGCCTGTGTTGCATGTGTCAGAATTGTATTCTTTTTTAAGGCTACGTAACATTCCACTGTATATGTACACTAGACTTTGTTTATCCATTCATTTGCTAGACGTTGAGTGGTCTCCACCTTTTGCTGTTGTGAATAATGCTGCTATGAACTTTGGTGTACCAGTTTCTAAGTCTCTGGTTTCAGTTCTTTTGTGTGTATATCTAGAAGTAGAATTGCTGGATCACATGGTATGTGTGTGTTTTGTTTGCTCAGTTGTGTCTGACTCTTTTCAACCCCATGGACTGTAGCCCGCCAGATTCCTCTGTCCATGGGGTTCTCCAGGCAAGAATACTGGGGTGGGTTGCCATTTCCCCCTCTCGGGGATCGTCCCGACCCAGGGATTAAACCCGAGTCTCTTACTTCTACTGCACTGGCAGGCTAGTTCTTTACCACTAGTGCCGCCTGGGAAGCCTGGATCACGTGGTAATTCTATGTTTAATTTTTTGAGGAACCACAAAACTATTTTCCACAATGACTGTGCCATGTACATTCCTATCAGCAGTATATGCCACTGGGATTTCTAATTTCTCCATGTCCTTGCCAAAACTTTTTTATTTTTGATACTAACCATCCTTGTGTATGTAGAGTGGTCTGGTACAGATTTTGATAAAGAGATTTCAGATGTTTCTTCAGCTATGCCTATAGTAGAGATTACTGATTAGGATCCTTTAGACCTTTCAAATTGTGACAAGTTTTCATTCTGCTTTAGGATGAGATTAAAGTTAATTTACACATCACTATGAAATTTTAGATATTTCTCACTATCTGAATATATTTGGATCTTGAATTCAGATAACAAAAGTTAATGTGGTAAGTTCATATAGTGAAGAATACTCTAGCTAAATCCTTTTGAGTAGGAAAAGTTGAGAGTTCAGATAGCAATATTTTAATCTAAAAAGTTATGTAAATCTGACTAAAAAGCCAGAAGTGAGAGTGGGAGTTTAGAGAGTGGAGATTGTTTTAAAGTCATTTGTCATGGACAACATTGCAGGGAAAGCTTAACCAATTTATGTAACTACATGTTTTATGGTTAAATTGGTGACTTTAGGTCAAATTGCCTGAATGATGTTTAAAGAGAATAACTTTCTATAGTGCCTTGAAAATCCAAACCCAGAGTCTTTTTGGGCTTGGGGTTTTCTGAACCTCACTTTATTGATTCTTTGATTCCTAGAAGGCAATTCCTTAGGAGATAGGAAAAAATAGAGACTCTGGTCCCTTTTGGGAGCTTCCTGTGGAAACAGGACTCCTGAGGGATGGCACTTAGGATGGCTCTCAGGCCTTTGGCCTGGGTCAGCCCAGAAGCCCCAGGCAGGTCAGGGAGGGCAGGTGACTCACAGTGGTCATTGCTTGAACAAATGTCTATTGGGCTCACCTGCTACCTTCCATGGATTGGTGAAAGTTGGGTTATGGACCTTGTCTCTTTTCCTTTCACTGTTTAGGGTAGTAATTGGGAAATCTTAATTTTTTTACCTATCCTTTGCCAAAAGTGTGTGTGTGTGTATTGTGAATATTACCTGTGTATGTAAACTGCATATTCACTTTCCATGGTCATCTTTGTTTAAAAGAGAATTTTAAAAAATAAGTGACTTAACATGGGTGTGTGTATGGGTGGTGCAGAAGAATGGGGAGGTGTCGGGGTCTGAATGTTGTGTCCCTTAAAATTCATATGCTGAAATCCTAATGCCCAGTGAGGTGGCATTAGTGGGTGGGTCCTTTGGGATGTGCTTTAGGTCATGAGAGTGGAGCCCTCATAGATGAGATTAGTGTCTTTATATAAAAAAGACCCCACTGAGCTCTCTTGCCTCTTCTGCCATGTGGGGTTACAGCAAGAGGATGGACCTCATTGGAGAAGCATGCCTTCCCCAGGCCCTGATCCTGCTGGTGACTTGATCTTGGACTCTTCAGCCTCCAGAACTAAGAGAAATAAATGTCTGTTGTTTATAAGTCACCCAGTTTATGGTATTTCATTATAGTAGCCTGAATGGACTAAGACAGGAAGGAATGGGAGAAGGCATTTAGGGCATTTCCTGCCTTGACTAAGGTAGATTTCTGGGAGATCCGTACTTCTCCCCACTAGAGTGATGAGTGTTACTGTGTTGGCCACAGTGTTAAAGGCCCTGATTGGGGAGGTATCCATCCATTGACCCAGGATAGACAGTGAATCTTTTGAAAGTATCTAAAAACAAAATAAGAAAACAAAAAAGAAACAAAACATCCCACCATTTACCATTAGAA
The DNA here is from genome assembly GCF_910594005.1 of Cervus elaphus. NCBI lineage: Eukaryota > Metazoa > Chordata > Mammalia > Artiodactyla > Cervidae > Cervus > Cervus elaphus. Next base: position 11,342,942 of record NC_057839.1, on the reverse strand, counting down.
GGGAACTGGTTCAGCCTCTTTCTCTTTTATTGTTGTTTAGTTGCGCGGTTGTGTCCGACTCTTGAGACCCCATGAACTGTAGCCTGCCAGGCTCCTTTGTCCATGGGAATTTCCAGGCAAGGATACTAGAGTGGGATGCCGTTTCCTCCTCAGGGGATCTTCCTGACCCAGGGATTGAATCTGCCTCTCCTGCATTGGCAGGCAGATTCTTTACCACTGAGCCACCAGGGAAGCCTCTCTTTCTCTTTGGAGGTTGCCTTATGGAAAAACAAGATGGCCTTTCCAAATGCAAATCCAGTCAGCCTGGAGTTAGTAAGCCAGGCTGTGAACCAACTGAGAATTATTAGTATTTTTTTTTAAAGGCTTGTAAAATGAAAAATTGCATACAAAGGTAATTTAGAAACTATAGGAGGAAACTTGAAATATGATCATAGTATAACTAACTTCACGTGCTGACAGCCAGCAACCACACGGGATTACTAGAACTGTAGCCCCTTTAAGAGCTTCTGGTAGTTAGGAAGACAAATTCCAGGTCATTTTCAAGCAAGGATTTATGCAGGGTAAAGATGGCTCTGAGTTCTGAGAGGAGGGAGGATTCTGTTGAAGGACATTCTACACGTTGACCTTACCTTCTTCCAGAGTTGGCTTTGGCTCATGATCTTTCCTTAATTCTAAACAAAGTGATTTTTACTTTTTCATTTTTGCTTCAGCTCTGTTTTCCTGTAAGTAGGGTGTAGCCTTTTATCTTAGCCACGTGATCACCTTTATTTGCCAGATTTTTTTTTTTTTTTCAGCCTGATTTAGGCAGGAGGCATTTTGATTTCCTTTTTCCTCAGAGTATTTCTTTGTTCTTTTCTGACTTGCTCAATAAGTATGCCACTAGAGTTTGATACCCCAAAGTGAAGACTGCTTTGTGTCCCCAGGAAGGCCCATCAGTTCATCCTAAAGCTGTAACTCACTCGGGTTTGTATTTGTGATTGGCCTGCAGGCTCAGTGACTACCACGGTGTGATTGTCTGGCAGAAGAACTCCCAGATAAGCCAGGAGGCTCCAGCAGGGTGTTAGGACATCTGGTCACTGGGATGTCATCTCGTGCATCATGGCATCCTGGGGTTCCTGCTCTGCTGTTGGTTAATATTTGGTAGACGCAGGGGGAGAAGATAGGAGGTTCATATAGATAATTTGGGTAGGGTAGGTGGAACACCTTTGAGTATATTGAAGGATTTAATGTTTTGGTGTTTTGGGAACTGAGGTACTTAAGCATTTTAGAACTGTGATGTTTCTGTACTTGTGGCCTGTGACTTCTTAGGTGACATTTAAATCTATGAGTTACTTTGTCTTCATAAAACATTTTACACAAGCAGAAGATGTTTTATATGTTGAAAGCCATTGACATGTGTGGACAGAAGCAACTGTGTCCTTATTAAAAATAAGTTTAGAGATACACCCTTCCTTGCCACTCCTACTTTGAGCTATACCCCTTCCCCCTCTGTTCTAGCTGTTAACAACCTGCGTTACTCAGCCAATGCTCCCACCTTCTCTGCTGACCGTACTAGCTTCACACTTCCTACTCACCACCTCTCTCCTCCCAGATTTGGGTTAACTGTGTGATCTTTGAGTGAATGTTAAGCAGCATGTGGCACTTGCAGAAGGTTAAGCAGCTTGTGCATTTGCAGAGTAAGCCCTTGGTCAATATTTATGGCCTGGACTCATCATAAACACTGTGATCAGCCTAATCCTTCCCAATTTGTCTATACATAAAAGCCACCAGGTGCCCATTGCCCCAGCTAGGTTAGCCCCTTCTCTCCACATCTTGAGTGCGCATGCCTCTGGAAGAAGAGTTGGACATTTGACTTTAGGTATTGATTTTAGGGGATGAGAGAGGAAGCGGGGAGCAGAGAAGCCCACTGGAGGAGACCTCGTCTTAAATTCCCTGCTGTGCACCAGGGCAACTACAGTTTCTGGCCAGTGTTTCTGGGGATGGTGATTTCCAAAAGCATTTCTGAAGTTGGAAAGAGGAGTTTAGAGACCGTGTTGTCGTCTCAGACGCTGACCTCCAGTGACAGGAGTGGTGCTGGCAGTGAATAGAGTGGCTTTCTGCTAGGCATGTGAGTACATGCCAGTGAGTGCCTGTCTGCAGCCTTCTTGTAAACCATGTTTTCAGGAGAGCTGGGATGTGTGGTTGTGTTTGTGGTGGTGAATCCCACTCAGGTAGAATAGAATGTTTATCCCAGGATGCTTAGGTCTGTCCGGCAGCTGTCAGAGCCCTGAATGGGACTGAGGAAGCCAAGGGTCTGTGTGTTTGCACACCATCCGGCCTTGCTGCTTCAGAAGCGCTGTTTGGTGAGCGGGTCAGAAATAGCTCAGACAGGATGCAGATGAAATCCAGTGTGTTGTTTTAGCCTCTGAGGTAGACCATTCAAGTGAAGATCATTAAAAATCAACCAACCAACCAACAAAAGAACATTGAAAGTGATTTTGATTTCTGTGTGTCACAAGGTAAATGAACTGTGGGAAAATGAATTGTTATTGTTTAGTTGCTCAGTCGTGTCTGGCTCTTTGTGACCCCATGGACTGACTGTAGCCCACCAGGCTTCTCTGTCCATGGGATTTCCCAGGCAAGAATGCTGGAGTGGGTTGCCATTTCCTCCTCCAGGGGATCTTCTGGACCCAGGGATCGAACCCGAGTCTCCTGCATTGGCAGGCAGATTCTTGACCACTGAGTCCTGAGGGACGCCTCTGGGAAACAAACAACATCTTAAAATAGATTCTGTTCAAGTCCATATGGGCTTCCCTTGTGGCCCAACTGGTAAAGAATCCGCCTGCAATATGGAAGACCTGGTTCGATCCCTGAGTTGGGAAGATCCTCTGGAGAAGGGAAAGGCTACCCACTCCAGTGTTCTGGCCTAGAGAATTACATGTTCTCCATTTTGGGGGCTTCCCTGAAAGCTCAGTTGGTAAAGAATCTGTCTGCAATGCAGGAGACCCCAGTTTGATTCCTGGGTCAGGAAGATCCACTGGAGAAGGGATAGGCTATCCATTCCATTCTGGCCTGGAGTTCATGGGGTCACAAAGAGTCAGACATGACTGAGTGACTTTCACTTCACTTCACATCAAAATTCATGTATTATAATTTGTCTATTTTCTCACTGGATTCTTAGTTGTGAGAAGAAAGACTTGGCCCTTTATTGCTGAGTCCTGGATACAATGCAGGAGCATGAGAAGGTGCTCAGTAAACACTGACTGAACGAATGAAACATATAAAGGTAAATGGTGCTGACACTTAAATTTACAGATCCTGCCTTGTAAAGAAATTCTAGGTCAACTAAGAAGGTTGGAGAGAACAATCCCGGGGTGTGACTTACTCTCCTGAGGAGGAGGAGACATTTGGATAAAGGCCTCGGATAAGACAAGTTGTGGTTACTTATGGGAAGTCAAGGTGCTGCCAGGGGGGTCAACAACTTCCTGGATAGGAATTCTCTTCATTCTTCTCTTTTTCCTTCACCTTCCCTTCTTGCTCCTGCTTTAATATCAGCAAATACGATTATCTGAGGATATATATGAGTAATGTGTGACTTTAATCCTTAACTCAAAGGAGGAGGAATAAAGCCCAGCATTTATGGACATATGTTAAAATCACTACTATTTTATGGGAGAGAATTTCAGGTGATTACACAAGCAACTATTGGGTTGGCCAAAAAGTTCCTTTTGTTTTTAAGTAAAAATAAGAAACGCAGTTTTCATTTTCATCAAGAACTTTATTGAACAAAATATTCACTGTTTTGTTCCACTACTCTCTGCCATTTTCAGGCAACTTCATAATTCCATCTTCCCAAAACTTTTAATCTTTTTGAGTAAAGAACTGTTCAAGTGCCTTTTACAATCTTCCAGGGCTTGGAAATTTTTTCCTTAAGAGAATTTTCTAAATTTTTAGGGGCAATGTCTGGTGAATATGGCAGATGAATCAGAACTTCCCAGCCAAGCTGTATCAGTTTTTGCCTGATCATCAAAGAAACATTAGGTCTTGCACTTATCCTGTTGGAAGATAATGGATTTTATGTTGACTAATTCCAGACACTTGTCCTTGAGCTTTTAGTTGGTCTAATTGGGAGCATTACTTGTTGGAATTAATTGTTTGGTTTTCTGGAAGGAGATCATAGTAGAGGACTCCCTTCAAATCCCACCATATATATAATATCACCTCCTTTGGAAACTGGTTTTTGGTGTGGTTGGTGGTGGTTCATTTCTCTTGCTCCACAATCTCTTCCATGCCACATTATTGTACAGTATCTATTTTTTATCACTCATCACAATTTATTTTTAAAATGGAATGCTTTCTTTATGTTTCAGTGGAGAATCACAGGCAGAAATAGGGTCAAAAAGGTTTTTTTTGGCTTAACTTAGGTGGAACCCAGACATCAAAGTGATTAACATAACCAAACTGGGACAAATGATTTTCAAGGCTTGATTTGGTTAATTTGAGTTTGCCAGCTATCTCCTGCATGGTATGACATTGATTGTTGTCAGTTAATGTCTCAGTTTGGTTTCTGTCAACTTCAACTGCTCTACCTGACTGAGGAGCATCATCCAGCAAGAAACCTCCAGCAAGAAACTTCACAAGTCATTTTTGACGCATTCAATCAGTCACAGCACCTTCTCCATACACTGCGCAAATCTCTTTTTGTTTTTTTGCGTTTTAGTTGTGATTTTACCTTTCTTGAAATAATAAAGCCTAACATACCCAAATGTTGCTTTTTGCTTCCATCTTCAATGTTAAAATGTCTAAACAAAAATTCATCATTTTTTAAAAAATGCATGCTGGTATGACAGCTGTCACAGTCTAACAAAATTATTTCAAATGAAGTTAAAGACAACTACGCACTACTGGAGCCGCCTTATGGAAAAAATCAGACGAACTTTTTGGCCAGCTCAAACATAATTTCATTTTCTTCTGGGCACATAATTTGTAGGGCCCGGAACAAAATGAAAATGTAGGGACCTCGAGTTCAGGATTATTGAAAATCTCAAGATTGGAGCAGCAGACAGAAACCTTTCTGAGAGTGGGACCCTGGACAGTCACAGGCTGTGTACCCATAAAACCAGCCCTGAGGCTATTCAGAATCCTGTCTTTTCTTAAAAATTTGCCCACTGATTTTGGCATTCCTTTGTGTATCTTCCTATAGCAGTTATTATTGTGATGTTTTTATCGGCAACTTTTATTTCCCTCGTTATTCCTATAGTTATTAATTTGAAGTCTTCTGCAAGGAAATTCATATTAGTATAGACTCATGATATTTATTTTCTTCTTTGGGTTATAAGCAGATATTCTTGTTGTTATTTACTTGCTCAAGTTATTCCAGCTTTGGACATTAGGAGCTCTTTCAGATTGGCTCCTGTGCCTCTTTGAAATACTGTCACTTGTTTGTGTTGTTGTTGGGAATTCCTTACTTTTTGGCACCATAAATTGATGCTTTTGAACTGCGGTGTTGGAGAAAACTCTTTGGTGTCCCTTGGACCGCAAGGAGATCCAACCAGTCCATCCTAAAGGAAATCAGTCCTGAACATTCATTGGAAGGACTGATGTTGAAGCTGAAGCTCCAATACTTTGGCCACCTGATGTGAAGAACTGACTCGTTGGAAAGACCCTGATGCTGAGAAAGATTGAGGGCAGGAGGAGAAGGGGACAAAGGAGGATGAGATGGTTGGATGGCATCACCGACTCAATGGACTTGAGTTTGGGTAAACTCCGGGAGTTGGTGATGGATAGGGAGGCCTGGCGTGCTGTGGTGCCTGGAGTCACAAAGAGTCGGACACGACTGCGCAACTGAACTGAACTGAAGATGTTCCAGGCCGATCTTGTATTTTCCATGACTCAGCTGTTTCTCCAAGGAGCCTTGGTTCCCTTCTATGGAGAATGGTGTGTTGACACCAAGATCTGAGTACTAGGTATGCTCATGCCACTGGGGTGTCACTGCTTCTTGGCCCTCTCAGTGGACAGAGCCTAAAAATGTGTGTATGTACACTAACCCATGTGTGTACAACCTATACATTAAGATAAACATCAAGTTCATATCTCAGTCTTTGACTCTGGTCCAGCACCACAAGCTTACTCTAGTGTTCAGCCTTTGCTTATAATTCTTTTGACTGTGAGAAACTTGGCTTTTGTTAACTACATGTATTTACTTATCGGTTCAAACTTCATGCACTGGTTATTGGTAACCTGAACTCCTGTGAACTAGAGTATATTTACCAACTAGAGTATAGTGCTTATGTCCAACATAGTTTATTCTTTACCCTGGGTAGTTTTTGTTATCAGTGGATGTTGAATTTTGTTAAATACTTTTCCTGCATTTATTGAGATGATGTGGTTTTTCTTCTTTAGTCTCTTAACATGGTGAATTATATTGGTATTTGAATGTTGAGCCAGTCTTGGATTCTTGAGATGAACCCCACTTGGTTGTGATGTATTATTCTTTTTATGTATTGTTGATTTGAATTTCCAAATATTTTGTTGAGTTTATTCTATGTTCATGAAGAACACTGGTCTGTAGTTTTCTTCTCTTATACTGTCTTTGTCAGGTTGGGGTGCTAGTGTAATTCCACTTTCATTTGAAGATTCCCCATATACAAACTAAGGATTCTTTCTTTGTTCATATAAAATATGAGGGAATAAAATGGTTAGTAATATTAATACTATGATTCTGTAAGTAGTCTACTTTTTGAGAGTGAAAGTGTCAGATCTCTTGATTTCTGTTTACCTTTCTGTCCTTCCTGGTGAGATGGATGCTTCCTTTGGTATCTAAGTGCATTCCAGGGCCACTGCAGGTGTGTATCTTGTTACTAAAACTGGGCCAGGCTTCTCCAAAGGGCAGTGCCTGAAAGTTCTAGCCAGCCTGGGCTCAATTTGCATAGAATTTTGCATGCATGTTAAGCAGTGGGGAGAAATGGGAAATAAGTATTTGGAACAAACATAAAGTTCAGTGAACTTTCCCCTTGGAATTAATAGCATGCTCCCATCACAGACAGAACAATGGAAACGTCCTCATTAAACCAGCAGAACAGAGACGTATTCCGGGTACTTGCATTCCAGGCTCTTAACCTGTTCATGAATTGCCCTTCTTTCAATGCCTTTTGGAGGCGAAATGGAGGGAAATAAGTGAGTGGTGCAATGATATAAATTTTGTTTTGGGATTGGAGATCACGTCTTTGTTTATTGATCTACAGAGTATAATTATTTAAACATAATGAGCATTTGCTGAGAGTATTTTTTTAAAATCACTGTATCTTGTGGTTTCCGCACATGTAATTATATTTCCTTTCACTTTTACTTACAGTAAAAGTGTAACAGCCTTTTACACTTAGGGCAACAGCCCTAAGAAAATGACACTATATGAAAACCAACTTTTTATGGAAATGCACTATTTGATGAAGCAGTTATTACTGTGAGAAATTCTTAACCTCCCCGCATTGGCTTTATTTGTTAGTGTGGAACACCTGTTTCCCAGTTGCCAGACTCGTGAAACCTGTTGCCCAAGTGTATCCTGGGGACCAGTTCCACCATATATTCTCAAATGCCTCAACAGTTCTTCTAGGATCTCTCTTTTGCTTTCTTCATAATTGCTTTATAAAATCCTTTGTTTTCATTCACTGTGATTCCCCCTCTTTCCCCTCTCCCTTCTCTCTTTCTCCTCCCCACTTTCCCCCTTCTCTCCCCAGGTCCCCTTACCCCTCCCCATTTCATCTCCCCTTTCCCCTCTCCTCTCTCTCCTCTTTGTTGCTAACCTGGTTTTGAGGGTCCAGGGCTAGGTGTCAAATCCCAGATGCTGCAGTTTTCTAGCTAATACAACTTACTTTGCCTCTTGGGTGGGTGAGGACTGACCCAGGGGCAGGGAGTGGCAGCGTAAGGGCCCAGAAGGAAAACAAATGGGCCACCAGTACTTTCCAGGCCTTGTTGACTTCAATTCTGAATAAATAGAAGTTTCTGGCAGAACTATTTGAGGTGTGATCTTGACATGTTTGTGAACATTAACCACCACTCAGAAGTCTGGAGAAAGGGAAATATGATGGTATGTTTGGAGGAAGGGGCGGGTCAGCCATGAATCATTCTGAATATGTGTTATGTTTATAAGATGGGCTTTTGTAACTAGGGAAAAACATGAAAAGAAATTTTCATGATGAGTTAAATATTTTTGTTCTCATTTTGAAGGAAGGAATACTGAGTAATTATGTAACAGCTTCCAGGTTGAGCTATCTTATCCTCTTTCCTTGGGCGTTTTATCTTGCCTTTAGCACGTGTGTATTAATACATGTATGCAGAATTTGAAATGGCAAATGGATATCTTTAAAGAGAAATTATTAGTTCTTCACCAGAGCAAATGAAGGAAAGAAAGAGGCTGAGCATGTGCTGGATTTTGGGCCTAAGGAAGAGGTCGGAGATGCAGGTTGAGCTGGTCCTCTTACGTTAGCACTTTAACTTCAAGGAAGTTATTAACCTCCATGTGTCTTGGGTCCTCATATGAGGAGAATAACAGTACTTGACCATCTGAAGTACCGGCATCCGTGACTGGCTCAGAGTCGTCATCACCGTCATCTCTGGGAGCAGATAGTGATCAGGGTCACTTGATAAGAAGAGGAAGCATGAGGGCAGGACTTGTAGAAGAACACATCAGTCTCTAGCTTTGGTTACTGAGATGCAGTCAGATGTCAGTACAGTTGAGGTGCAGTGAAGTGGGAATGCAGGACTTCAGCTCTCAGCTAGAACCCTGAGAGCTTTGATGAAAAGGATTGAAGGTGTGATGAAGAATGAAACCAGAACTGGACCTGCCCAAACTTAGGAGGCACTGAAGAATACCATTGGGCATTAAAATATGTCCAGTGGTAATTCTGTCCGCAGAATGGAATGCCCAGGAAAGTCCAGGGTCAAAGGGGATGGTATGTACAAAGTTTATTTGAACACATTCTTTGTGTTTGCTTCATTATCAGTATGATGACATCAACATCAACACAGGTTCTAGGCATTCGTCTGTATGTCTGTGTGTGATTTAGGTAAACTTACATTTAATCATGTGCACAAATATTAAGAGTACATGTGGAAAATTTTTTAAAAATATATACTCATGTCATCATCACCCAGATAGAGACATAGAATCTTTTCAGCAACCCTGTGCTCCCTCCCAGTTATTATCCATTATCCTTTCCAAAGGTAAACACTGTACTTCTATAGTAAGAGATCTTAACTGAATGTTTTTCTTCCTAACATGTTAGTATTGAGGAAATACAGCTTCAGCAAGACATAAATATGTAGAGATAGAAAGAAAAGTGAAATCTTGGTTATAGTCTCTTTACCAGCAATTAATTCCACTTCTTATACAAGGTGAATACTAATTCATGAGATTAACTCAAGTCGTTTTTCCTTTTCTTTCTTCTGCCTGTGCTGCGTGGCGTGTGGGATCTTCATTCCTCAACCAGGGATTGAACCCTTGCCCCTGCAGGGAAAGTCCTCACCACTGAGCCACCGGGGAATTCCTGAGGTCAACTCATTGCCCATCATTCATAGAAAAAAAGCTCTCCCACTGTGTGCGTTAGAACTTTTAGTGGCAACCTACAGTACTGATTGAGGCTACATATAAAGTAGTTGGAAGATGCCTCAAAACCCATGCTTGGTAGAGAGATAGGGCCGGCGGCTGAAGTCTTGGCCTGCCCCTGGTGGAGGCCGGCTTCGGTGCTGCTGTCCCTGCTGGGCAGAGTGGCAGTCACCACTGCTGCTGCTCCGAATCACCTCTTCAGACTCTGGGTCTGTAGTGTCACTCTCTCCAATTTCAGAGCCTGAACGGGACTTGATGAGCTAAGTGTGGGTCATACGATGGCCAAGGAGCTGCAGAGGAAATATCCATTTCCGTGTTGTGAGGTAGGGTCTTGCCTGCCACCGAGACTCACACAATGGGTGACTCGCTAAAAATAGGAAGAGCTTTGGATGCTGTTCAGACAAAGAAGAAAATTAACAACATATCCAAAAGGTGAAATGTCACAACACCTTAAAGTTGCTGTTATTTCTCATGTTATTTTTAGGTCACTATTGGCCGTAAAAATAGATTTTATCTCTAGGGTCACAGAAAGACTTTGGAAGAGACCCTGATCCTGGGAAAGATTGCATGCAAAAGGAGAATAGGGGCAGCGGAGGATGAGATGGTTGGACGGCATCGCCGACTCAATGGACGTGAACTTGGGAAAGCTCCGGGAGATCGTGAGGGACAGGGAGGCCAGGCGTGCTGCAGTCCATGGGGTCTCAGAGAGTTGGACACTATGTAGCAACTGAACAACAATAACATAGGTCGCAGTAGAACACCCAGGTGTAATTATGTGTTGGGGTGCAGGTTCCATGGACCTTCTGACCAGAGCACTGCTATCTCAATATGCTAGTCACTTTCTTAGGGAGCCATTAACGGAGCGCCTAATGGTCACCTCCTAGGAGTTTGTGCCTTGAGTTTGCAAATAGAAGTGTCTAGGCATCATTTTATGAATCTGTTTCACAAACTATGCTGACAGTGCAGCAATGCCTCGCCCTGTGCCATACCTGACTGTTACAGGACGCGTGCTGATCAGAGTCCCGCTTCCCAGGCTTGTCCGGCGTCCGCTGCCACAGCCCGGGAATAAAGCTGAGCTGTTACCAGCTTCATTCATTACAAAGGAGGGAGATAGTCTCCTCTGATTTAAACTACATGCTTATTTTAGAATGAAAAGCAGTCTGAATTTGATTCACTTGCCCTTCGGTTCAGCGCAGTTTAGTCTCTCAGTCGTGCCTGACTCTTTGTGACCCCATGGACTGCAGCACGCTAGGCCTCCCTGTTCATCACCATGGTAGCCTGCTCAGTCTCATGTCCATCGAGTCAGTGATGCCATCCAACCATCTCATCCTCTGTCATCCCCTTTTCCTCCTGCCGACAATCTTTCCCAGCATCAAGGCCTTTACCAATGAGTCAGTTCTTCTCATCAGGTGGCCAAAGTACTGGTGTTTCAGCTTCAGCGTCAGTCCTTCCAATGCATGTTCAGGACTGTTTTCCTTTAGGATTGATTGATTATGTCTCCTTGCAGTCCAAGGGACTCTCTCCAACACCACAGTTCAAAAACATCAATTCTTTGGCATTCAGCTTTCTTTACAGTCCAACTCTCACATCCATATATGACTACTGGAAAAATCATAGATTTGACTAGATGGACCTTTGCTGGCAAAGTAATGTCTCTGCTTTTTAATATGCTGTCTAGGTTGGTCATAACTTTTCTTCCAAGGAGCAAGCGTCTTTTAATTTCATGGCTGCAGTCACCATCTGCAGTGATTTTAGAGCCCAAAAAATAAAGTCTGTCACTGTTTCCATTGTTTCCCCATCTATCTGCCTTGAAGTGATGGGACCGGAGCCATGATCTTAGTTTTCTGAATGTTGAGCTTTAAGCCAACTTTTTCACTCTCCTCTTTCACTTTCATCAAGAGGCTCTTTAGTTCTCCTTCGTTTTCTGCCATACGTGTGGTGTCATCTGCATATCTGAGGTTATTGATATTTCTCCCAGCAATCTTGATTCCAGCTTGTGCTTTATCCAGCCTGGAATTTCGCATAATATAAGTTAAATAAGCAGGGTGACAATATACAGCCTTGACGTACTCCTTTCCTGATTTGGAACCAGTCTGCTGTTCCATGTCTGGTTCTAGCTATTGCTTCTTGACCTACATACAGATTTCTCAGGAGGCAGGTAAGGTGGTCTAGTATTCCCATCTCTTTCAGAGTTTTCCATAGACTGTTGTGATCCACACAATCAAAGGCTTTGGTGTAGTCAATAAAGCAGAAGTAGATGTTTTTCTGGAACTCTCTTGCTTTTTCTGTGATCCAATGGATGTTGGCAATTGGATCTCAGGTTCTTCGGCCTTTTCTAAATCCAGCTTGAACATCTGGAAGTTCATGGTTCACGTACTGTTGAAGTCTGGCTTGGAGAATTTTGAGCATTACTTTGCTAGTGTGTGAGGTGAGTGCAGTTGTGCAGTAGTTTGAGCATTCTTTGGCATTGCCTTTCTTTGGGATTGGAATGAAAACTGACCTTTTCTGTGGGCACTGCTGTCTTTTCCAAATTTGTTGGCATATTGAGTGCAGCACTTTCACAGCATCATCTCTTAGGATTTGAAATAACTCAACTGGAATTCTATCACCTCCACTAGCTTTGTTCTTAGTGATGCTTCCTAAGGCCCAGTTGATTTCACATTCCAGGATGTCTGGTTCTAGGTGAGTGATCACACCATTGTGATTATCTGGGTCATGAAGATCAGTTTTGTATAGGTCTTCTGGTGTATTCTTTCCACCTCTTCTTAATATCTTCTGCTTCTGTTAGGTCCATACCATTTCTGTCCTTTATTGTGCCCATCTTTGCATGAAATGTTCCCTTGGTATCTCTAATTTTCTTGAAGAGATGTCTAGTCTTTCCCATTCTATTGTTTTCCTCTGTTTCTTTGCATTGATCACAGAGTAAGGCTTTTTTATCTCTCCTTGCTCTCCTTTGGAACTCTGCATTCAGATGGCTATTTCTTTCCTTTTCTTCTTTGCCTTTAGCTTCCCCTTAAGAAGTTAAAATGTATCCTCCAGGAGAGCTTTTTTTTTTATTTAATGGCTCATTGTGATGACACCTTTATTCCTTAAATTAATGGCATCACCTAAACTGTCCCAATTAACTGAGAATTATTGTGCAGTGTTTTGGTGGCAAGTCTTGAGATGAAAATTCTTGTCTGCGTACAGTGTCATCTGCCGAGGGCCTATTTTGACATCCAGTATTCTTCCCTTGTGGCTCAGCTGGTAACGAATCCACCTGCAATGCGGGAGACCTGGGTTTGATCCTTGGGTTGGGAAGATCCCCTGGAGAAGGGGACGTCTACCCACTCCAGTATTCTGGCCTGGAGAATTCCATGGACTGTATAGTCCATGGAGTTGCAAAGAGTTGGATATGACTGAGTGACTTTCACATTCTTTTGCTCATGTTGTTTGTGGTAGTTTTTTGCACATTGCTGAACATTTTGGGGCATGATTTTGTTTGTGTTGGTTTTGATTTAGTAAATTTGGGAGAAGATAATGTTTACTGTGAGTGTGTCCGTTTGTATAACCATCAGCAGTGCCCTGTCCGCCCGGTGTCTGCGGGACAGCTCTGTGGCCCCGGGGCCGTGCGGTGGCGCTGAGTCTGGTGTGGCCCTGCCCTTGTTTCAGTTTGCTTTGTTATGGAAACACCACTTCTCTCGTAACTGGCCAACCCTAGATGTCACAGGGTCTTAGGCACCTTCTTTAGACTTTCTCAGGGTGTATGTTTTTCCAGCATTGTCTATGGTCACATCTGTGCTCCATAGGCTTGGAGAAAATGTCTGTTTCATCTAAATGAATTTGGCTTAATATATAATAATTAATATTTATCATCTAGAGAAAATGTGAATTCTAAGGCTTTGTGAATATTACAGAGTTCATATGAAGGATATAAATCTCATTACAGAAAGGTGCTCTCTGCTTCCTGTGCTCAGAGCTTCCAAATATTTTTCACTATGAAATATACATGGCTGCTCTTACCAGTGACCTGTTTGTCGTTTAGTCACTCAGTCGTGTCTGACTCTTTGTGACTCCATGGACTGCAGCACGCCAGGCTTCCATGTCGTCCACTATCTCCCGGAGCTTGCTCAAACTCATGTCCATCGAGTCGGTGATACCATCCAACCATCTCATCCTCTGTCATCCCCTTCTCCTCCCACCTTCAATCTTTCCCAGCATAAAGATCTTTTCCAGTAATTGGACTCTTTGCATCAGGTGGCTAAACTATTGGAGTTTCAGCTTCAGCATCAGTCTTTCCAATGAATATTCAGGGTTGATTTCCTTTAGGATTGACTGGTTTGATCTCCTTGCAGTCCAAGGGACTCTCAAGAGTCTTCTTCAACATCACAGTTCAAAAGCATCAATTCTTTGATGCTCAGCTTTTTTTATGGTTCAATTCTCACATCCATATATGACTATTAGAAAAACCATAGCTTTGACTAGATGGACCTTTGTTGGCAAAGTAATGTCTCTTCTTAACATGCTGTATAGGTTGGTCACAGCTCTTCTTCCAAGGAGCAAGGGTCTTTTAACTGTCTGCAGTGATTTTGGAGCCGAAGAAAATACAGTCTGTCACTGTTTCCATTGTTTCCCTATCTATTTACTTATAATGTACTTTATTATAAGAATGACCTGTTTACATACTTATAATAAAGTGTATTTTTATTGGAATAGTTGGTGAACCTGTTTATTGAGACAGAGGATCCAGAATGAAGTTAAGAAGATCCTGAAGAATTCCCCCCAGCAGATGCTCACTCAGTGTCCGGTGATCACATCTGGGAGCTGGTCAGTTATGGTCTTTGGTTGCTGTTGACTGCTAATTGAAAAATAATTAAGCAGCGCACAAATATATCTGACATACAGGGATTCAGAGACAGAAAAGCTTGCTACTATGCCAAAACTATTTAGTAGACTAAATAGAAAGACTGTGAATATATGAACCATATGTGAACTAAAGCTTTTCAGAAGGAAGGGAAAGAGAAAAAGGGAGAATTATTATTTTTGAATATATTTTTGAATGGCAGACACTGTGCAGTTGTATAAACCTTTTTCTAATTCCCATGACTTACCCAGTGTGCTCAGTATGGTTTTCCTCTCTCTAAGGCTCAGAGATGATAAATAATGGATCTGGAGTTCCATAGTTATTTAATGGATACCCTGGGACTGTCAGACTGGAAGGACTCAATAAGAGTTTGTGGGATTGATGACTAGAACAGAATGACCCAGCTTCCTTGATATGTTACAAACATACACACACACAAACAACTTATTTTATATAATTTAATGTTTATGTTATATATGTACTTATTTATGTGCATGTGTGTATATGTGTGTGGGTGTATATATATTAAGAAACAAGGCTAATTGAGTTTTAAAGTAGCCTTTCTTTGGTGGTCTGGTTTAATGTACAGATTAGGATAATTCTTTATAAAGTGTACATAGTACTTTGAGTCTTTAAAAACAATTTAATCTCTTAATCAGCTAATGGACATTAGTTTGCTAGTCATCCTTTCTTATATGAAAATATGAAGATGTATTTCAGTCCACATTGTAATTTAAGGAAGTTTTACTTATTTTCAAAGTATCTAGGAAAGAGATCAAGGTTGCTGGGAGAAATATCAATAACCTCAGATTTGCAGATAACACCACACTTATGGCACAAAGTGAAGAAGAACTTTCATCAAAAAGCCTCTTGATGAAAATGAAAGAGGAGAGTGAAAACAGCTGGCTTAAAAGTTGGCTTAAAACTCAACATGCAGAAAACTAAGATCATGCATCTGGTCCCGTCACTTCATGGCAAATAGATGGGGAAACAATGGAAACAGTGATGGACTTTATTTTTTGGGCTCTAAAAGCACCACAGATGGTAACTGCAGCCATGAAATTAAAAGACTCTTGCTCCTTGGAAGAAAAGTTGTGACCAACCTAGACAGCATATTAAAAAGCAGAGACATTGCTTTGCCAACAAAGGTCCGTCTAGTCAAAGCTATGATTTTTCCAGTAGTCATGTATGGATGTGAGAGTTGGACTATAAAGAAACCTGAGGGCCGAAGAATTGATGCTTTTGAACTGTGGTGTTGGGGAAGACTCTTGAGAGTCCCTTGGACTGCAAGGAGATCCAACCAGTCCATCCTAAAGGAGATCAGTCCTGGGTGTTCATTGGAAGGACTGATGTTGATGTTGAAGCTGAACCTCCAACACTTTGGCCACCAGATGTGAAGAACTGACTCACTGGAAAAGACCCTGATGCTGGGAAAGATTGAAAACAGGAGGAAAAGGGGATGACAGAGGATGAGATGGTTGGATGGCATCACGGACTCAGTGGACATGAGTTTGAGTAAACTCTGGGAGTTGGTGATGGACAGGGAGGCCTGGCGTGCTGTAGTCCATGTGGTCGCAAAGAGTCAGACACAACTGAGCAACTGAACTGAACTGAGGAAAGAGATGAAAGAGATTATTGCTCAATAATTATTCCTGAACCTGTCCCAGGCCACTGTCCTCCCTTGTCTTTTCCATGGGCAAGAACAGTGGATGTTGCTCTTCCCCTTGGACAGAAAGAATATTTCTTAGGAAAAACAGTTTCCTACTTTATGAAAACCTGTTTGCACATTTAATTATACCCTTTGATACTTGTAACAAAGATCAGTTTAAGGCTGAGTTGTGTGCTCTTCCAAGACAAAAACTCAGTTCCCTCACTAGGCTCAGGAAAAAATTCCTGTTTTGAAATCTGTAGGAAGAGAAGTCTTTTTAAATCTCCTCTGACACCTCTCAGAATCACTTTTCTAATATCACTGAGGTGTGGCAGGCATTTTAAGCTGTAAATTGAATAAACCAAATTAATCTGGCGACTGCTTAGTCATGCCTTCATCAGTGTAGAAATGGTTCTGATGTGGGCATGAGGAGGATTAGAAGTGCTCAACTCCAGCCAAAGCCCTGGCTCTCTGGAGTGGGTTCCGGCGTTTGCATTTGGCCACCTTCTGAAAGCGGTATTATACCTTCTGCCCCCGGTACCTTTTAAATACCTTCTCTCAACTCTGGAATCCTCTGGTGGTTGTCAGGTGGCCTACAGGGGTGCCCATGCCAGGGTCTGTGGGGGCATCGCTGGCAGGCCTGAGTGTCCTGAATCTTATTTAATCTACTACTCTTAAAAAGGCTCTGTTCCTTTAGCATTCTGTGCTTACTATATGTAATCCTAAAAAAAAAAAAATTGCTTAAAAAAAGACACATTTTGGAGAAAGAATTACAAAGAGTACAACATAATCTGGAATTGAATAGGCTTTCGGTTGTTTTCTTTTTTTTAAGGCAAGTTTATTGAGGTATAATATGCATGTAGTAAAATTCAGTAAACAGTTTTAACAAATACATACAGTTCTGTAACCAGCACAGGAATCCAGGTAGAACATTCCCGTTACCCCCAGATTTCCTGTGCTGCCCCTTTGATGTTAAATCCTCCCTTAGCTCTGACAGCTGTTGATCCAGTCCCCTCCCTACAGTTTTACCTTTTTTGCAGAATGTCATGCAAAGTGGATTCATACATCAGGTAGCCATTTGGGTCTGGCTTTTGACATTCAGCATAATACATTTGAGATTCATCCATTTGTAACATGTCTCAATAGTTTGTTTCTTTGTGTTCCTGAGTGATATTCCATTATGTAAAGGTACTGCCATTCATCTGTTCATCCATGGAGGGATATATGAGGTGTTCCAAATTTCAGTGATTACGCTTAGAGCTGCTATAACATGCATACACAGGTTTTATATGAATGTTAAATTCACACAATACTTAGATAAATACCTAGAAATGGATTGCTGGCTGACATGGTTTAGTTTATATTTATCAGATGTGATTGTTAAATTTACTTTAAATTTTATAATTTTTCTTCTAATTATGAAAGTGATACATGTTTATTATAGAAATTTTGAAGAATATAGAAAAGTATGGGGCAAGGCTAAAAAAATCCTTATCCCATGTATCTTTCCTTTTCATCTGGGTATGTGCATAATTTACTTTAACAAAAATGGTTATTTGCCTATTGTTTTGTGACCTGTTTTTTACGTCAAAAATATTTTTATATCATTAAATATTATTTATCATAATTTTTAATGACTTAATACTATTCGACTGGAGTAGGATCCCTTCTCCAGGGAATCTTCTCAACCCGGGGATCAAACCCAGGTCTCCTGCATTGCAGGTGGATTCTTTACCAGCTGAACCACAAGGGAAGCCCAAGAATACTGGAGTGGGTAGCCTATCCCTTTTCCAGGGGATCTTCCTGACCTGGGAATAGAACTGGGGTCTCCTCATTGCAGCAGATTCTTTACCAACTGAGCTATTAGGGAAGCCCAGGAAATGGTAACTCACTCCGGCATTCTTGCCTGGAAAATTCCATGGACAGAGGAGCCTGGTGGTTTACGGTCCGTGCGGCTGCAGAGAGTTGGATACAACTGAACGACTAAGCACAATAATGTCCTAGAAGTAAATTTGAAGATAGGAGTATTATAAATCATGGCAGACTGATATAGGAGATATTTTGGTACAGAGGAACTTAGAATTCCTCAGTTGTAGCTATTTGCACAGGCCTCATAATATCTGCACAGCCGTATTTCATGTGGATTTATTTAAGAACAGTTATTAATAGAAACTAATACGGCCAATTGCCTCTGTAGATATACCCTTTAGGTTTGAGGCAAATGGCTATGAATAAAGTTTTGATTCACTCTGCTTTATTTTTCCCCTTGTGTAAACTCAATAGGTATTAATAATATTCTAATTAGTGACCATAATCATATTATCATTTTTCACTTTCATATAAGAATTTGCAATACTTTTCTTAAGTGAAATTAAGGCCAGAGATTATCATACAGTAAATAACCAGTTGATAACAAAGGAGCTTTTTTTTTTTTTTGAATACTGCCTGAATACTGCCGGCATTCGGGTGAGCTCTTTGAGATAGACCTCAGATAGACCTCTGAGTCCTGAACTGAGATAGATAATCAGTGAGTTTGCTGTTTGGGAAGGACAGGTGTGTTTTGTGGGGGAGAAGTACATTCATTCACATGCCTGGATTGCAAGGACCTAGGCATGTCAGGTGTATTTTTGTGGTTCTCTGAAGAGTAGGATAACAACGTTTGTCTGGGTAATGAAGAAAAAGGATATGAGAAGAATTTAAAGAATTGGCTTTCCAGTTTGGATATCTGGCAAGCCCTTCTTTTTGTCTGTTGGAGCACCGTGGCTTCATACTGCTATGTCAGTTTCTGTTGCACGGCATAGCAAGTCAGCCACGTGTTTACATATTCCCCTCTGTTTGGATTTCCTTCCCGTTTAGGTCACCACAGAGCACTGGATAGAGTTCCCTGTGCCGTAGAGTAGTTCCTCATTAGTTATCTCGTTTATGTATAGTATCTTTAATGGCTCCCCAGCTGGCACAGCGGTAAGGAATCTGCGGGCCAGTGCAGGAGACACAAGAGACACGGGTCTGATGCCTGGGTCAAGGCCCCCTGGAGCAGGAAATGGCAGCCCACTCCATATTTTTGCCTGAAAAATCCCATGGGCAGAGGAGCCTGGCGGGCTGCAGGCCATGGGGTTGCAAAGAGTCAGACATGACTGAGCACACGCTCACACATAGACACACAATCAGTGGTATACATGTCAATGCCAGTCTCCCAGCTCATTCCTCCACCTTCCCCCTTGGTATCCATATGTTTGTTCTCTATGAGTTTGTTTGTATTTCTGTTTTGCAAATAACATCCTCTATGCCATTTTTCTAGCTACCACATATATGCATTAATATTTATTTGTTTTTCTCTTTCTGACCTACTTCACTCTGTATGACAGTCTCTAGGTGCATCCACATCTCTGCAAATGACACAGTTCCTTCTTAAGGCTGAGTAATATTCCATTATATTTATGTACTGCGTCTTCTTTATTCATTTCTCTCTGGCAACCCTTTCTTAAGCATCCACCCTTTCTTCTGCCAAGCCTTGCTCAGTCATGTCCAACTCTTTGCAACCCCATGGACTGTAGCCCACCAGGTTCCTCTGGTCATGGGATTCTCCAGGCAAGAGTACTGGAGTGGGTTGCCATCTCTTTCTCTGGGGGATCTTCCTGACCCAGAGATTGAACGCAGGTCTCCTGCATTGCAGGTGGAATCTTTACCATCTGACCTACCAGGGAAGCTCCCAGCTTCAGGATACCTATTTCTTGATTAAGACAGTACTAAATTAGAGTCAGTTGTTAATCTGGTAATCAAGGTGACTGAATTGGATAATGTGAGTTATTCTTCCATTGGAATGAGCTTGATTGCAGAGACATTTTTAACCAGGGGAGAAGATGTGTGGTTGCCAGTGCCTCTCCCCATGGAGTAAGAGACTCACTGCCAGGCCTGAAGAGAGGCCCCCATGGCTGAACTCCTGGTCTGCTGGGTATGGCCAGCCAACCTCTAAACAAAATTCAAGCTATATAGATATTCATCTGTTATTTTGCTTGTGGATGTATTATCTGAAGCCCAGCTACAGTAGAAACAATAATTTTCCTTTATAAAGAGTTGGTCTAGAGCTTGGCTTTGGTTTTGTCTTTGTTAGAGAAGCAATTAAGGAGAGTTTAGAATATATGCCTTCTAGCTAATTGGGAAATAAAGCATTGGGAAATTGGTTGACTCGCTCGTAGGCAAATTAATTTGGTGGAGAAGTGTATCAACCCAGTGTGTGATCAATTTACTGAGCACAGTGTAAGTAGCTAGGAATAAGGCCAACCAGAATCCTATGCTAAGCAGTGTTGCAAGGTGGCTTTGTATTCGGGCAGCTTATCTAGTTCCTAAAGAGAGAAGAGAATGACACATTTCATTTAATTTGGAATTTTTAGTACCTTTTAAGTGAACTAGGCATTTATAAGGACTTAATGTTGTCACCTGCCTTTGAAGGTTGTCCTGTATTTCTGCTGCCCAACTGTAGTTTCTCCTTAGTTTTGAGTGATTTTAATCTGAACACATTAGGTTTCAGTCTTGTTCTCTCTGCTTAGAGATAGAGAGCTGGGTCTGAAAAGAATAGCAGAGCTCTTACACAAGGAGGTCAGTGTTTGCACTTAGAAATGAAAGTATGTCAACTGGTCTTGTAATGGTTTCTAGAAATGTTCTGAATGGCATTTGGCATTTAGAGATTAGAAAAATCCACTGCTTAATATTTTTCCTTTGCAAATTAAAAAAAAACCAATTTATATGTTCTTATGTCAAATGTTTTCTTGCCATGATCTTTACAGAGACCATTTTGCTATATATGTGAACTAGTATAATTGGAGCAGGAGAGATTCAAGTTAGACACCAGGAAGAACTTCCTGAAAAGCTAGAACTATGGGAATACTAAGAATATAGGGAAATCTCTTCTTGGTGACATATAAAGGGGGAAAAATTAAGTTCTATTTGTGCTGCAGTTTGACTTGTCTCTCTCCTCAGAATTAGGGGGGAGTGAATGAAATCTTTTGTGACCACTTCTACTCTGTGCTTTTGTGATTCTCTGAATGTCAGAAAAGGGAAAAGTCCAGTGCAAGTTTGAACCATTTTCACTATGGAATCTTAGGTGTAGGAATTCTTTGTGACAAGAGGAACAGATGGCCCATTACCCTCTTTAAACACTTCTGATGGTGGAGAGAAACTTCTTTACCCCACATGGAAGAAAGTCTACATTTGGACAGTTTTAAATTATTACAAATTATTTTAAACTATGGTTTAAAATCAGTCTCCGGTAGTTCTCTTCATTGGTTTTAGCTTTGCTCCTGAGCCACTGTATACGTGTATGTGAACTTTGTTCTTCCTTATTTTAGATTTTTTTTTTTTTTATGGCTTAGTATTCAGCCACTCTGTGTGTTTTTATTTGTTTATTTGTCTGGGCCAAGTCTTAGTTACGGCATGTAGGATCTCATTCCCCTACCAGGGATAAAACCCGAGCCCCCTGCATTGGGAGCTTGGAGTCTTACCCATTGGACTACCAGGAAACCCCCCCGAACTCTGTTCTTACACACTTTCCAAAGCTTAAGAGTGGCTTTCATGCCTCCCCACTAGGTGTTCTCTTTGCCAGAGTACACCCCCGACTTCAACAGCTGTTCTTGAGATGATGTGGGTTTGATACCTGTTATCACTTTGACAGCTCTCACCATTGAGTTAGGACGTGGTGCCTCGTGTTAGACGGACAACTCGGGCAGCTTCTGCTCATGCAGAGGACAGTGGCTCTGTTGCCTTCCTTGTTCGAGACAGCGTTCTGCAGTCTTTCTTGGTCTTAGCTTTCTTGGGAGTGTGTCACGCTGTTCGCCCTCCTGAGAGTGCTGCCGTCTGAAATTTCTAGACCCTGTACACCGCATGGCGTTTCTCTGGGCCTCTTCCCTGTGCCCTGAGTTTTCTCTAAGTATAATACTTTCATTGATGGTCAGTAAGCTCCTCTTGTGGGTGTTGGCCCTACTCCTTCTGAATCTTGACTTGTAGCAACTGACCCTCCCAACTTTGCTCCTGCCGTTTGTAAATTTGATAAGGACATGTATGCCTTCACTGAAGTCATCAGTAAACATGTAGCACAGGATAGAGCCTGGCTTGGTTTTGGGAAAGGCTTCTTGTTCTTAAAACAGTTATTTCCTTGTTTTGTCTCAATATAGTAAAGAAACGGTTGGGCCAGTTGCTATTGAATCATGGGTCACAATTGGTGGCTTCCCTTTGTGGTGTCTCTACAGATCTTGGATCAACTCCTTTCTTTGCAAGTCTGAAAATTCAATTTTTCTTTCAAGTCAGATGTGACATATAAATCTATTACTAAAAGCTATAAATAGTTTTAAATTATGAAAAATTGAAAAAAGTACAGTGCACAGTATACTACAAAACCTTCTTTTTACTTATCATGTAGAGTTAAGACAAGTGGACAGCTTAGTATTTCCCCTCCTTGAAAGGGAAAGTGAAAGTTGCTCAGTCGTGCCCAACTCTTTGCCTCCTGGTGGACTATACAGTCCATGGAATTCTCCAGGCCAGAATACTTGAGTGCATAGCTGTTCCCTTCCGCAGGGAATCTTCCCAACCCAGGGATCGAACCCAGGTCTCCCACATTGCAGGCAGATCTTTAACAGCTGAGTTACTTCAGTGAAGAAAGGGAAGGTGTTGGTCGCTCAATCATGTCTGACTCCACAATCCCACGGACTGTAGCCTGCCAGGCTCTTCTGCCCATGAGATTTCCCAGGCGAGAATACTAGAGTGGGTTGCCATGCTCTCCTCCAGGGGATCTTCTGACCCTGGGGTTGAACCCGGGTCTCCTGCATTGCAGGCAATCTCTTTACTGACTGAGCTACTAGGGAAGCGCATGCTAAGGAGTATTCTTAGCCACAGAGTCTAGTGCCATCCCTACACAGAATGCAGGGTCTTGAGAATTGTAGCCGGGGTCGGGGGGGAAGGTTCACACTGGGAAGTCCTGATACCAGTCAGGGAGGGAGCTGCCAAACGACTCTGGGTTAAGTGTGTTCTGCAAATCTTGTTTTCTATGGCTATTCTTTCCACCATTTTCCTTGTGTTTTAAAGGAATAGTTTGATACAGGATGGTTGACGAGAGGTGTGTCAACAGGAACAAAAGAAGCAAAGGAAGAGTATAGTGCTTTGTGTTAAAATGTGGGTTTTATAGCAGTTCAAGGTGTAGTCAGAGAACTGGAGAAGAAAAGATGAGCAGAAAATTAGGAAATAGCAGAAATTCCTGAACATCATATAGGGCTTCATAAGTATCACTGCAACCTGGTGGGACTGACCCTCAATTATGTGCCCCTAGAGGCATGTCTTGGCCTCAAGGGAGGAGCAGGTAGGGGTTGCCAGCGTGCAGAACAGCATCTGTTTGAGGACTTGGCCATGAGGTTAAGAGACTGCCTGGCTCAGCCTCCTCACTAGCTGTGTGACCTCAGGTAAATTATCTAAGGACTCCTGCTCAGTCTCCTCATTTGTCAAATTAGGATCCTGCTGGAACCCCTACCTCGAAGGCTTGTTGTGGGGTCACATGAGTTGACATGTTGAAAGAAGTTAGAACCAGGCTTGGCAGAAGAGTGGAGGGTGGCGGTACATGATGCTCTAATGATGAGGATGACCCTGCACAGTGCTGACCCCGGGGGTAAAGGAGGACCGTCTACAGATGCTGCTCTAAGGAACTTCCATGTTCACACTAGCGATCTACTAGCAAAGTGAGCTAAACATTCAGAGTAGCTGGCTGGATCTTCTTGTCTGAGTGACTATTGGAAAATTTTCATTCTCCAGGTTTCCTGTTTCTAAAAGTCATTTAGATTATCATCCTTTGATTAGCGTCCTTCATTACAGCCTCACGGTTTATTTCGGCACACGGTCAGGAGGTGTTCAGCTTCTCGTTTGCCTGGCCGCTGGTCACAGGTCAGTGAGCTGCTGTTCTCTGATACGGAGCCAGGTACTTTCCTGTCCTCAGTAAGGTGAGCACGTGGCGGTAAGCAGCCAGTTTCGCCCAAATTGTGTGGACTGATTTTTTTCTTTGTAGTTTCAAAGAGGAACTTCATAAGTTGGGGGCCTGTCTTTTTAAGGGTATGTGAATACCTGTGAACCATCCATGTAATAACAGCTGTTTTGATCTTGAAATAGCAAGCAGTAGGTAGACGTGAACTCAGATCCCAGCTGTGACCTTGTAACTTGTCCTCTCACTTCCTTCATTTATAAAATGGGGAGTTCCAAAACCTACCTTGTAATGTTATTGTAAGGATTAAATGTGTTTCCTAACAGTGGTGTACGGTGTACATCCTGCTCGCCTTGCTGGATTCCAAAGTTACCTGGCATCCATAAGTACCTTTTAGGCATAATAAAGGAAATGAAAATATTTTTTCTCAGAACACACATTCTAATGGATTTATATTCACACATTTATATATACATACATATAATTGTATGTATATAAATTAAACATATATATTTAATATATAAAAATTATATATAATGACTATATAAATATATGAATATATTTATATATATAAATTCTACATATAAATATTCACATATTTATATACACACATTCCAGTACTGACTTTTTAATGGATGCTACCCCAATTAGTACAGGTTAAAGTATCTGCCATGAAGAGGAATATCTTAAAAGATGGATGTTTTCAGTGGTTTAAAACTTTAGATATTATAAAGAGAAATTGATTCTTGAGGTTACCCTAAAAATTAATCACCTGTTTAGAATCTCTTGGTCTTTTAGTCTGTACTGAGTCTTTTTTAAAAATTTTATTTTAATTGGAGGCTAATTACTTTACAATATTGTGGTGGTTTTTGCCATACATTGACATGAATCAGCCATAGGTGCACATGTGTCCCCCATCCTGACCCTCCCTCCCACCTCCCTGCCCATCCCATCCCTCTGGGTCATCCCAGTGCACCAGCCCTGAGTACTCGTCTCATGCATCGAACCTGGACTGGTGGTCTGTTTCACATGTGATAATATACATGTTTCAATGCTATTCTCTCAGATCATCCCACCCTTGCCTTCTCCCTCAGAGTCCAAAAGTCTGTTCTTTACATCTGTGTCTCTTTTGCTGTCTCGGACATAGGGTCATCATTACCATCTTTCTAAATTCCATATATATGTGTTAGTATACTGTATTGGTGGTATTGAGTCTTTAATCAAACAGTTAAAGACCAACATCTTAGATGTCTTTGAAGCAGTCTGTGTGATTGGACTGGGCTGTTTTTATTGTAATAATGGGTTGAAACTCTTAATTTTTCCCTCTTCTTTGCCTTGACGCTTTAAAACAAAACATCTCTTATCCAGAAATGTAGAAAGCTCTTGATGTTCTCTGTGATGAGAATAATCCATTTTTAGCAACTGTGTGCTCCATAGGCTCAAAATTTAGCAAATTGAGTTTCAGTGGGAATGCTTTCATGTCTGTGGCCACTGGGAACATGTTTACTGAGGGAGCATTACGTGTGCCTTCTGTATATGGTCAAGAAGTAATTTGGAAGGAGGGTATAACCATTTAAAAACAGAGTCCGTCCATGTATAAAGAGAACAAACTTAAGTGTTTACCAGGGGAGGTGGGATGGGGAGGGGCATTAGGGCATGGGGGTTAAGAGCTACAAACTTTAAAGAAAACCAAAACTGCAGTCTGTCTATCCTGTTAGGAATGAGATAACTTCAGGGCTTACTGTAATTGAAGGGTTACTTCAGTTAGACAGGTGTCTTTAAAAACACAGATCATCATACGTCTTGGGGGGATGCTTTGCTTGGCTGTTGAAGAATTTTTCAGAGAGGATCTCACGGAATATTGCGGAAGCAGTGAGGACACCGGCACATCAGCAGAGTGGCCTGCGGGTTTCTGTGTGGTCATGCGTCAGTGCTCAGGGAGCCCCTGGTTACCACATGGCCAGCCAGCTCCTCTTTGAACTGTTGTTTATAAAGGGAGAGAATTAGTGTTGTACCTCTCTGACAGGTAAATTATGAAGCCGTGAACCTCTGGGAAACTCCGCATCTGTTAGTTGTGCATGCTGTACTTTGGGGATGATACCAAGTGGCATGATTTACTGTTCGGTGTCAGAAATCTCTTTTTATCATTTGGAACAACATTTAAAACAGTGCAGTTTTCCTTTATTATGTAAACAATTCTTTATTGATGAAGCTGTTTTCTCCCAACTTTTTTTTTTTTCCCTTGAATTAAGGACACTTGCAGAAGTATAACTTTTGGCGCTGCGTTTGGGGTAAAATTGTTGACAGAAAATATGTATGTGTGTGTGTGTGTGAGAGAGAAAGACACTCAGGCAGACAGTCTGGGCAGGCAGAATATGCTTTTGAAAGTAGCCACTCAAACTCCCTAGTTGTGGTATGTGGGCTCAGCAGTTGTGGCTCGTGAGCTCCAGAATGCCTGGGCTTCAGTAGTTTCGGCTCATGGGCTCAGTAGTTGTGGCTCATGGACTTAGTAACTCCAAGTCATGTGGGATCTTAGTTCTCTGACCAGGGATCGACCTTGCATCCTTTGCATTGCAAGGTGGATTCTTAACTGTTAGGGAAGTTCCCTAATTCTTAATTAGGGAAGTCCTAATCCCTAACTCTTGCCTCTCTCAGATTTTTTTTTTTGAAGGGTAGTATTATTCAATTTTCATTAAACTGAGTTTAGGATTTAGTGACACTCTTAGCTCTTAGATATTCTCTAGGAATCACTCATTATGCCAGAGCCTATGGCAGAGATTAAGCCAATAACCAAACCTTCTCTTGGACACACAGCTATACCACATTTTCTAGTTGCACTTAGTAGCTGAGGCCTTGCGAGTGCAACAGGGCAGGAGATGGGCTCCAGCCTCAGGCCTGGACAGCTATGGAGGCCCATATTCTTTTCTCCTTCCAGCTGGGATGGAGCAGGTCACTTGGCAGCCAAGTGTTGCAGATGGCAGAGCTGCAAGGTGGCAGGAGCCTGGGTCCCTGGAAAGCTGCCTGGAGGAAAGCCACCCAAGCAGCAGTCTCTGCGTGAGGCTGTTACGTGAGCAAGAAATGCACTTTCATTGTGTTACAGCAGTGAGCTTCCAGGGGCCAGGTTTACTTTCGACTTCCCTATCGCTAGAGTGAGGCTCTGGAGTAGCTCCCTGTCTTCTCAGACCTGTGTTTGGGCCTGGGGACAGAGCCCTCATTGATTGTTTCCAACAGATTGGCTTTTTTCACTGACCTTTTTTGTTTTCTTCCCTTTTCCTCCATTCTCACTGCTTTCTCCTCTTTCATGAAAAACACCCAGCAAATCTTGCGATTCAAATCTTAGCTTCCATGCCCTGCCTCTCAAAGGCCTTCTTGACTATCTGATCTAAAATAACTCTCTAGGTCCTTGCTATCATTCTGTTTTAAATTTTCTGAGTGGCACTCAGCATTATCTGATGATATTTTCATATTGATTGTGTCTTCCCTGCAGAAAACTCTAAACCATGAGATCAGGGAATTGCTCACTTCACTGCTGCCTCCCTTGTTCCTAGAACAGGGTGGAATGTGTACAAATAAGGGCTTAATACTTGGTGAATGAAGTATGAAGGTATCTTACTTTGGATTAGGAAGAAAGTGGTATATGAAAGATCAAAATGGAAACAACAAACAGTAAGAAATGACTCTTCTTCTTTACAGGTCTAGGCAGTATCCGTGCATTAAGATATTGCCTAGACTTGGATGAAAAATGATAGTCAGTGACAAGGGTAAATCTAGGTCCCACGGGACCCAGAGTTTGCCAGATATTCGGTTACAGTCCTTGGATATGAGTGCTCTGTTTGTTTACTTGTAGACAGACCGTCCTGCATTGCAGGGTTCTTTCCCACCGAGCCCCTGGGGAGGCTGGGCACAGACACACGGCAGTAACAACCAGGTCCTGAAGAGTGTGATCACTGATGCAACTTGGCCAAACTGTTGGAGTGAATTATCTTCTGGATTAAAATACCTCTAGTTTTCTCCCCCTGCAACAGTTTAGAGGGAAGGCTATTTTGAAGTAGAGAGAATTTTCAGTTTTAAAAATGTAAAATCTTTTTGATGGGTATATAGTGCTTATTTTACCTCTATACATTTATTTCTTTAGCTCCTGTTGCTGGCTCTAAGAGGAATTTGAGAGAGTCATACTAAGTTTTGTCGAATAATTTAGCCTTTTGGGCACAATATCCTAATCTGCAGAAATGAGGACACTGTACCCCTAGATGGGGGAAAGTGTTTGGCACACAGTAGGTGTTCAAGAAATGTTTCTTCAATAACAAAGAATACTAACAGATAATATTTTTGGTACTATTATATTAACAGCTAGTTTTTTAATTGGGCTTCCCAGGTGGCACAGTGGTAAAGAACCCACCTGCCAACGCAGGAGATGTAAGAGATACAAGTTCGATTCCTGGGTCAGGAAGATCCCCTGGAGGAAGGCATGGCAACCCACTCCAGTATTCTTGCCTAGAGAATCCCATGGACGGAGGAGCCTGGTGGGCTACAGTCCATGAGGTTGCAAAGAGTCAGACATGACTGAGTGACTAAGCACAGCATGAACAATTTATTTATTAAGCACTTAAGTGTAATAAATTAAGCATTTAAGTGTAAGCACTTAAGGCCACCTGGCCTTATCTTTGACAAAGGAGGCAAGGATATACAATGGAAAAAAGACAACCTCTTTAACAAGTGGTGCTGGGAAGACTGGTCAACCACTTGTAAAAGAATGAAACTAGAACACTTTCTAACACCATACACAAAAATAAACTCAAAATGGATTAAAGATCTAAATGTAAGACCAGAAACTATAGAACTCCTAGAGGAAAACATAGGCAAAACACTCTCGGACATAAATCGCAGCAGGATCCTCTATGACCCACCTCCCAGAGTAATGGAAATAAAAACAAAAATAAATAAATGGGACCTAATTAAACTTAAAAGCTTTTGCCCAACGAAGGAAACTATAAGCAAGGTGAAAAGACAGCCTTCAGAATGGGAGAAAATAACAGCAAACGAAGCAACTGACAAAGAATTAATCTCAAAAATATACAAGCAGCTCCTGCAGCTCAATTCCAGAAAAATAAATGATCCAATCAAAAAATGGGCCAAAGAACTAAACAGACATTTCTCCAAAGAAGACATATAGATGGCTAAAAAACACATGAAAAGATGCTCAACATCACTCATTATCAGAGAAATGCAAATCAAAGCCACAATGAGGTACCATCTCACGCCGGTTAGAATGGCTGCTATCAAAAAGTCTACAAGCAATAAATGTTGGAGAGGGTGTGGAGAAAAGGGAACCCTCTTACACTGTTGGTGGGAATGCAAACTAGTACAGCCACTATGGAGAACAGTGTGGAGATTTCTTAAAAAACTGGAATTAGAACTGCCATATGACCTAGCAATCCCACTGCTGGGCATACACACCGAGGAAACCAGAATTGAAAGAGACACGTGCACCCCAATGTTCATCGCAGCACTGTTTATAATAGCCAGGGCATGGAAGCAACCTAGATGCCCATCAGCAGACGAATGGGTAAGAAAACTGTGGTACATATACACAATGGAATATTACTCAGCCATTGAAAAGAATACATTTAAATCAGTTCTAATGACATGGATGAAACTGGAGCCTATTATACAGAGTGAAGTAAGTCAGAAAGAAAAACACCAATATGGTATACTAATGCATATATATGTAATTTAGAAAGATGGTAACGATGACCCTGTATGTGAGACAGCAAAAGAGACACAGATGTAAAGAACAGACTTTTGGACTCTGTGGGAGAAGGCGAGGGTGGGATGAGTTGAGAGAATAGCACTGAAACATGTATATTACCATATGTGAAACAGATCGCTGGTCCAGGTTCGATGCATGAGACAGGGTGCTCAGGGCTGGTGCACTGGGATGACCCTGGGGGATGGGATGGGGAGGGAGGTGGGAGGGAGGGTCAGGGTGGGGAACACATGTACACCCATGGCTGATTCATGTGAATGTATGGCAAAACCCACTATAATATTGTAATTAGCCTCCAATTGAAACAAATAAATTTAAAAAAAAGGAAAAAAAAGTGTTAGCTGGTGGACATGTATCAACATATGTGGCTTCACTTAGTCCTGACTGTCACATGTGATAGGTCGGTTCTGTATTTATCCCTATTTCATGGTTTAAGTAGCTGAGGCCGCTGAGATCGAAACCCAGGTCTGCTTTAACCATAGAGGCCTCACAGTCTTTCTTTACTTTGCTTTCTTTACTCTGGAGCAGGGGTCCCCAGCCTCCGGGATCTAATGCCTAATGATCTGAGGTGGAGCTGGTTTAATAATAATAGACATAAAGTGCACAGTAAATATAATGCACTTGAATCATCCTCAAACCATCCCCACCCCCGCTCGTCCAAGGAAAAATTGTCTTCCACAGAACCAGGCCCTGGTGCCACAAAGGTTGGGGACCGCTGGTCTAAAGCAGTGCGATGTGGACGGAGATCCAGACCAGCGTCTCTTGTCTACAAGGTCAGTCATGTTGATCCAAGCCCATGTTTTTTTAGCTTCTAGCGTTATCTTATGTACTCTGTAGAAATGACGGAGCAGTAGGGTACTCTGAAAGAGACTGTACTCCGAGAAAGGCCAGCCTCCACAGTGTCCTTTCTGGTGTGACTCTGCCCTCTAGGTCAAGCGGCAGATCTGCTTGCATCCCTCCCCTGCTCAGAATCCCTCCAGTGAGCCCCTGTGCCCCAAGTTGTCCATGAGCTGGCCTCTGCCTCCATGTCCAGCTTCCCCTCGGGCCCTCTTCCCCACCTCCGCTGTTACTGCCTGGCCACAGCAAGCCAAAATTCCCCAAGAACTGTTCCACACCCCGTCTTTACATTCAGAATTCCCTTCCTTTGACATGGTCCTTTCATCCTCTGGGAGGTCTTTCCCAGTGTTGCAGGTGGAACTGGCTCCTCCTGCCCCATTCTGCGTGGGGTCCTGCACTAATGTGTGTGCGTGGAAGCTTTTCTCTCCCTAGCAGGCTGTGAGCTTGCTGAAGGTCACGATCGGGTTTTGTCTTCTTCCTACCATCTGTGCCTGGCACACATCAGCTATTTGTTGAATGAGAGGAGAAGAGAGAATAAAATGATTCTGAAATGGTCACAATATTCATGTTCTTTGAACAAGAGTCTTTTCCTCTAAGTAGATACTCAGAGTGCATTCATATGTGGAGAAGGCAATGGCACCCCACTCCAGTACTCTTGCCTGGAATTTCCCGTGGACGGAGGAGCCTGGTGGACTGCAGTCCATGCGGTTGCGACGAGTCAGAGGCGACTGAGCGACTTTAGTTTCACTTTTCACTTTCATGCATTGGAGATGGAAATGGCAACCCAATCGAGTGTTCTTGCCTGGAGAGTCCCAGGGACGGAGGAGCCTGGTGGGCTGCCGTGTATGGGGTTCCATAGAGTCGGTCATGACTGCAGCGACTTAGCAGCAGCAGCAGCATTCACATGTAATGTGTTAAGACCGCGCTGAGTTGTCTGGGGAGACCATCAGTCCGTGCAGTGGGCCAGGCGCTGCTTCCAGGGCATGCAGTACTGAGCATGGTGGCGGGATGTGCCGGGACTTAGGAGGGAAGCAGAGTCCATGTAGCAGAGATGGGTTTGACTCCTGGTTCTGCCCCTGAACCTCCAGATCCCTGTGGTCAAAGTACTTTACCTCGGAAAGCCTCAGGCTCCTCATCTGTGAAATGGGGCTGATGGTTTCTGCCTCAGAGGATGGTGGTAAGGACTTCATGAAGTAATTCGCATAACATGGTGCCTGGTGCTACTATAAATTAAGACACAAAAGATCCTATGATGGCCATTTTTATCCTTATGGTTTCTTAAGAATCTCAGTGAATAAATTGATAAATACTCTTATTTTCACATTGAATTTTCATGTCCAGAAGTGAGAAATTTCATATTCACTGTGAGTTATAATGAAATCTCTTTTCCCTGAGATGACTTCAGTAACATCTTTATGGTGGGGAGTTTGACAGTGGTAAAGTATCTGAAAATAGGCATCTGTCACAATAAGGTTTGTAAAGCATATTAGATTATATTTGTCTATTGAATGTCTATGGTTGATGCTATGAAGAAACAGAAGTTTATATACCACAGAGGTTAGGGTTAGAATTAGAGGATGGTCAGAGCTGTTTCATGTTTAGGTTGAAAAGACATTTGACCATAAGTACTATTTGATCAGGCTTCCCTTGTGGCTCAGCTGGTCAAGAATCTGCCTGCAATGCAGGAAACCTGGGTTCGATCCCTGGGTTGGGAAGATCCCCTGGAGAAGAGAAAGGTTACCCACTCCAGTATTCTGGCCTGGAGAATTCCGTGGACTGCGTAGTCCATGGGGTTGCAAAGAGTCAGACACGACTGAGCAACTTTTACTTTCACTCTTTGATCATCTGAATTTGTAAATTGCTGACTGAGAAATGCCAGCAGAGGGGTAAATGGAAGCTCTTTTTTCCTTCCAGCCATCCATCATCCTTCCGTGTCCCTATAGAAATGGAAGGAAGGGCCGGGGTTTCCTCAAAGCATTTTCACAAGGGCCCTGGAACACCTGCCTACTTTCCCATGCTAGAAAGTGTCCGTTTGTACCCTGTGGCCCCGTCTTCCTCATGGCGCTGGCTGTGGGGGCTTCTGCAGTCAGTGAGAAGCAGAGCTGAATAAAGATGTAGTCTCCTGGGTGCGTGGACCTCCTCTTGGCAGAACCGCCATGGTAGGGCAAGAAATGCTAATCACTTCTTGCCTGGGTTCCTGCAGTGGGCCCCCCTGATTCCACCCTTGTCTCATCACGGTCTAGTTCCAACATAGCTGCCAGAGTGATCCTTTTAACATAAAATTCAGATCTTGTCACCTTTCTACCCAAAATAGTGCAATGGCTTCCCACTGCAGAGTTAAGACCCAAGTCCTTACAGTGGCCTTCCCTTACCCCTGACCTTGCCTCCCATTTCCCTTCTCTTCTGCTTCAACCGACAGGTTTCCTTGCTGTTTTCCAAACACTCTAGGCCACTTGCTGGTCTTTCAACCTCACATGGTCTTTCACATCCACAGGGCTCAGTCTCTTACTTTATTCAGCTATTAGAACATCACCTCAGCAGAGGGTTTGTCCTACTGACCTATGTAAAACATCTCTTTACCCCCACCTTATTTTTATCAGGTCTTTTGAATCACTCACATATATCAGAGGCTTAATTATTTGATCATTCTGTCTGTCTCCAGACTAGGATGATGGGATAGATGGTTTGTTTTAGCCACAACACTTAGCAGACACTCAGTACATACCTGGAATGAAGCATGGATATGTGGGGAGACATAGGGGCTGGTTTTGGCTACCTGGGGACCCATGGGCCAGTCTCTGACCTGTCTGTGTCTCTGGAGATTGTGAGGTTCAAGTGGGACAGCATACGCAAACACTTTGTGAATGGAGAAGCACTGAGGAGATGGAAAGTGTAATTCGTAACAAGGTTAATGCGTGCTCGGCCATTTAGGATTGGTTCTCCGTGTGCTGGCCCCAAATGTGGTACCATCTTACTACACTCTGTGCCAAGTTAGGAACAGGGAGCAGACTCCACTTGACTTTTGACTGAATGGTACCTCTTGTGAAGCCAGCATCTGGAAGTCCTGCATCTAGGTCCTATTTTTCACTGGTTAAGAACCCTGAGAAGTTGACCTGAAGATTCAAAGAGAATCTTAAGGGGCAAAAAAGGACAAGGCCAGAAAAAGGGGCTCCTGAATTCCAAAGCCATTGTCAATTCTAAAGGGAGAATGAGGAAGGACTCTCTCAGGGCATCCTCCCCTTCCTCCTGCACTGTTGCCCATGACGCAGGAAAGACAGAATTACTACAGTGGGGTTGTGGCAGGTAGCTGGATGTGAGGAGTTTGAAGACACACCCTCCTGCCTGTATGATGTGTCACAAAAGTGCACATTCTGTACTGTTTCTTTTGCCTCCAGTTCTTTTTTAAAAATAATATTCTTATTTAGTAGTCTCTTTCTTTTTTGTCTGCACTATGTGCCATGTGGGATGTGGGATCTTAGTTCCCGACCAAGGATTGAACCTGTGCCCCTGCAGTGGGAGTGCAGAGTCTTAACTATTGGGCCTTCAGGGAAGTCCCTGCCCTTAGTTCTTGATTTTGATCAGATGAAGTTTTCTTTGCAGGCATCGAAATTCAGGTCCTTCCCCCTACCTCCCTTCTTTTTACAAAAGTGTTTCCACATTGCAGTTCCTGGGAGGGTGGATATTTGTGTCTCTTCTGCTTATTTTGGTTTATCTATTATCCATCTTTCTTGCCCTGTTCCAGTTTCAGTTACATTCCATGGTGCTTTGTTTTTCTAGCTGTTTGTCCTCTTGCCATTGTTATCATGCCTCAGCCCTCTGCTGCTGCTGTTTTGGAGAAGGAAATGGCAACCCACTCCAGTGTTCTTGCCTGGAGAATCTCAGGGACAGAGGAGCCCGGTGGGCTGCCGTCTATGGGGTCGCACAGAGTCGGACACGACTGAAGCGACTTAGCAGCAGCAGCAGCTGTTTTATCCTTTCTCTCCCCACTGAGCCCTCATTTTCAGTCCTTTTCTTGCCTCCCATACATTCTTCAGAATGATCCTCAGAATGATCATTCTGAGGCTGACCTTGATCTCTGGACACTCTTTCCTCACTGTCCTGCTTCTCTGGTTTCTGTGGTGTCATGGTTCCCATCTTGTGACTGAGCTGACTTTTACCTGCATTGGTTCTGGTTTGAGAAGGAAAAGAGTCAGAAGAAGAGCCATGGGCCCTGAGAGCACTCCGAGGTTGAGCAGAGGTGATGGAGGTCTAGGAAGAGGAGAGACAAGAGGATGGAAGGATATGGATGTTTTGGGGACTGGGGAACTTTGGGGGAGTTTGCTCCTGATTCTAACTTGTTTCCATAAAGATTCTTCCCAGTCCTTTGGGGAAGGAATAGGATTGACTTAGGGCCTGGCAGTTGTAGCTTGGAGCAGTGAGAAGAGGATTGGAAGGAGAGGGAAGACATGGGCTCTAACCCCGGGTCTGCTATGTGATGGGACCCAGAACAGGTCGCCTATCATGGTGGGCCTTCAGTTTCCTCATGTCACTGGTAAAGGCAGGGTTTTGATCCCGGTAAGTTTCTTTCAGCTGTATATTTTGTAAGTTTCAGAATCTATGCTTCAGGGTTCTGATTCTTTTATTTTACATGGGGCATTACTTGGCAGGATCTTCTGTGTTCTTATTTAAGAAGGGCCTGTGTGTGTGTGTGTGTGAGTGTGTGCATGAGTGTGTGCCTGTGTGCACTGGGGAGAGGGGTCTTGGTGTAGCTGGCCAGATGAGAGGGCCTTTCCTTTGTGCCCTCCTGAGAGGGACTTCCTGTGGAGTGCAGGAGCTCCGTGGCTTACCCTGAACTAAGAATGCAGATGGTGTGTCGCAGTTCTTTGTCTAGGAGAAATCAATTTACAGAGACTTCTGTTTCCTTGTATTCCTGGTAGTCTTTGGAATGGTGTGTTCAGTGCTATCAGCAGACCTACGCTGACTTTCAGACACCACTTGTTTGACATAAATCTGTAGACTTCAAATGTTAGAAATAACCGTGTGAGCTTACTGTCTGCATAGGTTCAACCTGAGTCTGAATTGATGAGTCATAGTGTTTATTGCTGTGAATATATAGCTTGAGCTCTGAAATGCAAAATGAGCTAATAGGACTTTATTTTTCAACACAGACTGGATAATAGAGGGTGTCCTAGAGTCAGAGCAGCCTTAGAGACCCTAAATAGATGGTGTTGAACCTTTTTTTTTGAAGGAGGAATCTTTTTTTTTCCCCACACAAAGTATTTTGGAGAATGTATAAACTTGATACAAACTTTTATTATAAATGTATTCTTTGAATTTATTACATTTGTTAATTCAGTTAGAACAATGACTTAGCCTAGGAGTACAAATCTTCTCCAATGTATCAAAATTTGGTAAATAATACATTTAAGTGAATTAAATATTTTTAGATATAAATGTAACTGAAAACATAGTTTCCAAAATGAAATTTAAAAGGAATATTTGCAAAGTCTCAACCTTCCTCTGTTAAAATCTGTGGTTCCCCTGATGTCAGTTTGAAAACCACCAATTCAGAGAATGAAAAATATAAACTAAACATCAATCCAAGGAGCTAAGAAATAAACCAAAGTGAAAGAATATGGGAGAAATTAAATAAGCAAATTCCAATCACCACTTATCTAGACCTCCCATTTTTTTTCATATTGACGCTGGTAATGTAGAATTATATTCACGGTGTTATCAACTTTAGACTTTGAAGCCTAAATAGTTAGCCTCATTCTCTTAGAATAAACAAATAAGCAAAGGAAAAACAAAAATCAAAGTCTCCATCTTCCGCTAGTGCTTATTCCTCCTAAGATGAAGTCATTCATGTCATCTTTGGCCATCTCTGATCCTTAGAAGGCTCTCGCTGTAGAGCTGAACTCCATGCCCTGTCTTTCCCTCCATTGTTTTATGCTTCTCCCCTGGGGCCTACAGAACATGTCTAACTGCTTGTCTGCTGGCAGATCCTGGTATTTGTGACGGTGACCGTTTACTCATGAGTCTTTTCTCCTTTGGCAAAACAGTCCCAGTTCCTTTAATTGTTCTGCCATACGGCAGCATGGCTTCTGTGTCCCTGCAGCATCCTTGTCATTTTTCTCTGCACGTGGTGGCAGTTTGGTCTGTACGTTTTAAAACAGTATTCCATGGCCCAGGTATGTCTGATAGGTATAGAGAAGAGCTGGGCGATATCATTCTTAAGCAACTTACTGGATTTTCCTCAATGCGGAGTTGGGCAGAATTAGCATCGGGTGGCTGTCTCAGCGATAACTCATGCTTAGTTGATTATTGACTAAAACCCCCACTGATATCCAACTATTAAGCAGTATTTTGTTTCATTCTTAATTTTTTTCAGTTGATTATTTTGGAACCAAGGGCAGGACATTTAGTCCTCAAGAAATATTGATAATGGAAGGGTAGTGATTATACTCTAAGTATTCTTATATCCAGCCCAGTATATTTCCTGCTATGATCTACTTGAAATATCAGTTATTTGTTTTCAATTTCTAGGAGTTCTGTGTTTTTATGGAATCTGTGAATAAGTTAGTGATGTTAAAAGGAAGTAAGCTAAGCAACTTTTTAAAGCCTGCTTCTGGCCTTGTGAGAAATCTGGAGTCATTTTCTGACCGTCGTCATGAATTGTTTTTTACTCAAGTCAGCTGTGTTACAGAAACAAAGGCTATTTTAATTCTATAGTGGTGAATCATTTCATCAAGTGGGAAAATCTTCAAGAATTTTTTATGTTTGTGTTTAACTGAGTATAATGCAGAGGTTTGGATAATGGATGCCTTTTAAAATAAATATTGCTATATACATTTAATTTATGGCAGTTATTCCTTTTGATTAAGTAATCTGATGATTGTGTAATTCATGTTTATTTCCTTGTCAATTTTGTCTGTTCTGTCACTATTGAGAAAGGCATGTTAAAGTTTCCCATTGTGATTATGGATTTTTCAATTTCTCCTTTTTGGATTTGATATTTTTTCTTTTATATATTTTGAAGCTATTTATTAGATGCATACGGATTTAGTACTGTATCAGCTTGTTTAACTTACACTTTATGATGAAAAGTTCCTCTTTCTCTAGTAATATGTCTTGATTTAAAAACTACTCTGATATTGCTTTGGCTATATTAGCTTCCTTTTGGTTTGTGTTACATAGTGTTTCTTTTTACTTAAACTTTCTGCTTTATTTTTACAGTGTATCTCTTGTAAGCAGCATATAGTTATTGTTACTGTTCTTGAATTGTTCTTGTTTTTGAAAACCCATACTTAACTGCCTCAACATTGTATCGGGATCAGTTAGTCTGTTTTTACTAAAATTGCTGATACAATTGGATTTATATCTATCATATAACTCTATTTGACATGTTTTACATTCTTAATTTCTCCTATCTTATGTTTTTGATTATTTTTTATTTCATTTTTACCCTATAACTTGTTAACTATACATTCTTTCCCATTCTGTTAGTAGTAGATTTGACATATTATATAGTAAGTTGTTACTTTTAATGCTTTCCCAAAACTCTTAGATACTCTAATTCTACTTCCCTTTTGTGTTACTGTAGTCAGATATTGTAGTTGTACAAATATTTAAAACTCTGTGACATTATAATTATTATTTTGTACATTAGGTATTAATT
Organism: Cervus elaphus; assembly: GCF_910594005.1. NCBI lineage: Eukaryota > Metazoa > Chordata > Mammalia > Artiodactyla > Cervidae > Cervus > Cervus elaphus. The sequence continues at coordinate 11,304,653 of NC_057839.1, read as the reverse complement.
ACATTTACTCACATTATTGTGCCTCATTGCCTCTTGTATTTTCACGTTTCTGTTTGAGATCATTTTACTTTTACTTGAATATGTTGTTTTAGTAATTCTTTTAGTGCTGACAGGGAATTCCCTCAGTATTTGTCTTAAACAGTTAATTTCCACTTCATTTTTAAGAATGTTTTTGTTAGGTATGGAATTTTAGGTCATCAACTTCTTTTACTACTTTAAAGATGTCATTCCATTCTCTTCTAGCTTCTATAACTTCTCAGAATGGTTCTGCCCTTTCCAGAGTTTTAATTACATTTTATTCACATTTCCATAGTTTTCTGATGCTTTTAAGAATATTACTTTTAATTTTTCCATCTTTGTTTTCTTGTTATCAGTAAGAATGTTAGCCTATCCTGCTCTATTTCATCCTGTTGGGAGAAAAAAGCCATTTCTACCCCAAAAGCTAATTCTGAAGAAATGTCTTGTGAGTCTTTTAGCTCATATTGGTTTAGCCTGTCTTAAAAAAATGACATTGTGATATTTCCCCCTGGACTTAACCAATTCAATTCATATTTAACTGGATTTTATTGAATTAGATTTGGTTTGGATGATAAATTTTAGTGCTCTTGATATTTTTACGCTATGCAAAAGATGCTTTAATTATACAGAGTGAAGTCAGTCAGAAAGAAAAACAAATATATATTAATGCATGTATATGGAATGTAGAAAGATGGTACTGATGAAATTATTTGCAGGGCAGCAATGGAGACACAGACCTAGAGAACAGACTTATGGACACGGGGCAGGGGGTGGGGCGTGTAGAGAAAGGAAAGGATGTTCTGTACAGTAACAGAAACTTACATGACCACATGTGAAATAGATAGCCAGTGGGAATTAGCTATATGACTCAGGGAACTCAAATCAGGGCTCTGTAACAACCTAGAGGTGGGAGGGAGGGTCACGAGGGAGGGGACATATGTATATCTATGACTGATTCATGTTGATGTTTGGCAGAAATCAACACAATTCTTTAAAGCAATTATCCTTCACTTAAACAGTAAATTAGAAAAAGATGCTTTAAGCATGTTTTACTTATTTTTAAATTTAATTTAATTTTTAATTGGAGGATAATCTCTTTACAATACAGTCATAGTTTTTGCCATACGTCAACAAGACTCGGTCACAGGCATAAGAGGTCCCTCCCTGCCACCTCCCTCCCCATCCCACCCCTCTAGGCTGTCACAGAGCACCAGCTTTGGGTTCCCTGCATGCTTACTTTTTTGGCCATATCACAAGTCATGTGGGATTTAATTCCCCAACCAGGAATCGAACCCACACCTCCTGCATTGGGAAAACAGAGGTCTCAACCACTGGAGCACCAGGGAAGTCCTTCAAACATGCTTTAAATCAGTGGTCCTTAACCTTTTGGAATCATAAGCTCTTGTACCTTGCGAGGACTCTCTGGTTAAAAGACAGACTTCTACTGTCCCAGGTGAATGCTTAAAGCTGTATGAAGCATATTCTTCATGGGCATTAAGGAACATTTCTCCTACATCCCATTCTCTCTCCACACCATGTCTACCCATGGGTTTCAGGATGAGAATCCTTATATTCAGTATAAAATAAATGTTAAGTGAAAGGTGTAGATAGGTCAATTAATACCCGAGCACTTGCTGTTTGTTCAGGGACTCATTGGGGAGGAAAGTGTGTTGGGCCTGAAACAGGAAGATCTAGATTTGATTTGTGGCTTTGTCATATGCTGGGCCTGATAGTATCAGTGTTCTCATTTATAAAATAAAGATCATGGTAACACTTCCCAGGCATTACTGTGGGAATGAGATGAGAAAATACACAAGAAATCACTTAATAAATTGAGGAGTACTGTTCACATAAAAAATAATAAATGTATGTGTATCAGTTCAGTTCAGTCGCTCAGTCGTGTCTGACTCTTTGTGACCCCATGAGTCGCAGTACGCCAGGCCTCCCTGTCCATCACCAACTCCCGGAGTTTACTCAAACTCATGTCCATCGAGTCACTGATGCCATCCAGCCATCTCATCTTCTGTTGTCCCCTTCTCCTCCTGCCCCCAATCCCTCCCAGCATCAGTGTCTTTTCCAATGAGTCAGCTCTTCGTATGAGGTGGCCAAAAGTATTGGAGTTTCAGCTTCAGCATCAGTCCTTCCATTGAACACCCAGGACTGATCTCCTTTAGGATGGACTGGTTGGATCTCCTTGCAGTCCAAGGGACTCTCAAGAGTCTTCTCCAACACCGCAGTTCAAAAGCATCAATTTTTCAGCTCTCAGTTTTCTTCACAGTCCAACTTTCACATCCATACATGACCACTGGAAAAACCATAGCCATGACTAGATGGACCTTTGTTGGCAAAGTAATGTCTCTGCTTTTTAATATGCTATCTATGTATGTGTACAGATGTGCATTTATGTATAATATGTACACATAGTATATAGGAAATCAGTTTTCCCTTTTCAGATTTTGTTTAAAGAAGTACTTCAGCTGAATACAGTAATTAGAAATGAGACTTTTTGCCCATAGCACTTTCTTTGAAATTTTTCTTAAGGAATGTAAAGATAATATAACTTGGGGTGAGGCAGAACAGAAGAAATCCAATACTGTTAATCTGGCTCTGAAATCCTATTAGTGTTGATTCTAACTAGTATCTGTACTTTTATTTATTTACCTATGGCATGGGACAATGTATCTCTTTAAAATGTATTTTTTTTAAGGATCTTACAACATTTAACACTTTTCTCTGCAGAGAAGTCTCTGGGTAAAATTACTATTTTTGTTGTTACTGTAAAAAGGACAAGTTTCAAATATTAAAAACAGAATCAAATTTGATAGAATGTGTTATTTATATTATGATTATGGTTTTAATGGCATGTATTAGGAAACATTCATTGTAATATTTGACATATCAGTTAACACCTTCATTGTGCTTCTATTAAAAATTATCCCATATAAAGTCTGTGTAGAATACTAGAACACCTTAGAAAACCACAGTCTTACTGTCATATTAAAAGGTGACAATTATCAGTAAAAAGCATTTTTAAATTCCCATTTTTGTTTGTTACTATAAAAGCTAGCATTCTTAACCTTTTTGGAATCTTTGAATGCCTTTGAGACTGTGATGAAAACCGTAAACTGTTCCTTAGAAAACTGGACTCAGTGCTAAGTCGCTTTAGTCATGTCTGACTCTTTACAGCCTTATGGACAGCAGCCCACCAGACTCTTCTGTCTATGGGGATTCTCCAGGCAAGAATACTGGAATGGGTTGCCATGCCCTCCTCCAGGGGACCTTCTTGCCCCAGGGATCAAACTCACGCTCTTGACTCATGCATTGGCAGGCGGATTCTTTACCACTAGCGCCACCTGGGAACCCCTAGAAAACTGCACGCACATGCGGATAAACAGTTTTGCTAATAATTTTTAGTTTCTCAGACCACTTGAAACCCAGATGGACTCTTCCTGTAGACCCAGATTAAAGAAACCTCACTGTTAAAAGGTATATGCTTGCACACTTCGTTCTCTTTGTCATCATTTGAATCTATACATTTGTCTACTCTCTGTCGGGCCAGGTGTTCAGAAAGTGGATAGTTAAGGTTGTAGTCCAGCAGGTGACACTTGTTAACAAAGTGTATACAGGTGTGTTGTCTATAGAGGGTGAGAGAGGAAAGGGAAAGAGGGAGGGAGAACATTCATACAGGAATACCTAATGCTCAGATTAAGATAATATAGCCACCAAGTTATTCAGGGTATTAGAGAACTTGACTTAGAGCCCATTATAGATTAATGAAAAATATTTAGAAGATGCACATCAATCTCACTGTCCATTTTCTTCTTAAATGCCATTGGAAGATGAGTTAAGAGAGTTGGAAGAAATACTTTAAGACGGTAATAAATACATTTTCTACCTCTTTGGTTCCTTCAAGAAGAAATACTCAGATGTCATAGCATTTCAGCAAAAGACTTGATCGTGAGTATTATTGATGAGTTTTACAAGTAGAATTTCTCCAGGGGGATGCTTGATGGTAAAAAAAAAAAAAAAAAAAAAGTGTTGGTTTAATTAATTTTTTGGGTCTGTGCTTATACTGAGAGATATTTAGGGTGATTAGACTTAGTTAAGGTTTTCTGCCTTACTTTTATTACTCCTGTTTTCCATATTACCTGACCTTTAGTGGTTTTACGGGAGTACTCTAGTGCTTTTGGTTTGGGCATGAGAAGATAATAGGAGAAAGGGGATGGTTGTGATGTTGCTTTCAACTTTTTCATTTGCAAAAGTGAAGATTTTGACTGACTAAGGCAAAGGTAGGGGCTTCCCTGGTAGCTCAGCTGGTAAAGAATCTGCCTGCAATGCAGGAGATCCCAGTTTGATCCCTGGGTCAGGAAGGTCTCCTGGAGAAGGGATAGGCTACCCCCTTCAGTTTTCTTGAGCTTCCCTGGTGGCTCAGCGGGTAAAGAATCTGCCTTCAATGTGGGAGACCTGGGTTTGTTCATTGGGTTCGGAAGATCCCCTGGAGAATGGAATGGCTACCCACTCCAGTATTCTTGCCTGGAGAATTCCATGGACAGAGGAGCTCGGCAGGCTACATTCCATGGGGTCGCAGAGTTGGACATGACTGAGCAATATCACTTTCTTTCAAGGCAAAGGTGAACTTAGATAAATAGAAGAGAGAAAACTAAAATTCTTTAAATCAAGATTTAATCAGGCAACTATCAATATTGGCTTTGATAAAAGTGGCCAATAAATTGCAGCAGCAGTGGAAAAAATATGAATTAAATCATCGAGAAGCTGTTTATCTGGTAACTTAGGGAATAATAAAAAAGGAAGTTTTGGCAAAGTTGGAATAAAAATAATATTCTTGACTAGTACAGGTGATGAGGAGAACTGGTATTTTTTTAACTTTTATTTTGTATTGGGGTATAGCTGATTAATGTTGTGATAGCATCAGGTGAACAGGGAAGGCACTCAGCCCTGCACATACATGTATTGATTTAAAAGTTGATACATTTTTGGAAAGCGATCACACACATTGTGACAATTGTGTCCATTCTTGGCCTCATTTCTGGAATTTTACTCTAAAAAAGTAATTTAAAGAAATAAAAACAACAGGCATGAAAGTACTTAATGTAGTATTTTTTTATAATGTTAAAAAGCTGGGAATACCCTTAATGTACAATAGAGGAATGGTTAAGTAAATTAGGGAACATCAGACGACTTGATGGAATGCAATTAAAAATGGTGCCAAAATTGTAGCAACATAGAAAAATACTTTGGATAGGAGAAAAGTACAACCATATGTGTATTTATGCCATGAGTATAACTATGTAATAATTAGCTGTGCATTGAACAAAGATTGGATGGAAATAGGAAAAATTTTAAAAGTTTGATAAATTAGGGTGGTGTTAGTATAGATGAAATTTATATATCTTTGTTATTTTGTTCAAAAATGAAAAATTTAAGACAGTTTTCTAATTTTATGCACTTATGGATCATGTTGAACATTGAGTTAATTGAGAATTTAACTATTTGATGTGAAGGATGTTTTTGCCCCTAATAGATAGTTACTCTTCCAAAATGGTTTACTGAGTAGTGCATTCTTTCCCCACTGATTTGAAATGCCACCTTCCTTCATTGTTACATAATTACCATGGCAGGGGCAAGTTCTGATGCCCTCAACCCAGCTCAAACCTTATTCTCTTTCCCAAAACTTTTGTTTCCAGTCTTGTGTATTTATCCTTCCACATGAACTTTGGAGTAAGTTTGTTGATTTTCATTTGACAAATTTAGTTTTGGTTTTAATTGGAGTGTATTAAATCTATAGATTAATTTGGGAAAATAATTTTGCCTCTTAAGCCTCCTGGTGTTTCCAGAAGTTTCAGCAAAATAGCTGAGTTTTTAAAATTTTACTTGGGATAGAGTGAATTAACAGGTGATAACATTTGTCTTTTTTCTGTGTAGAAGCAGAATGATTCTGATATTGATGCCAGCATTCACTTACAAAAGTTTCTAGTTTTCAATTGCCTAAAACAAAGGATGCAATTGAGTCCAGACGGGGAAGTGATGGAGACACACTGGAAATCTGTACCTTGGAATTTATGTTTGCCGTTAATAAAATGGCCTTTTGGGAAAAGCAGATTTTGAATGGCCACAGTGGTTAGGAAGTCCTCACTGTCAGGCATAGACTGTCACCTGTGGCTGATTGGTTAGGCTTACTTGCTCCTCAGCACATTTTCAGAGTCTCTTTCTTCCTGCTGGTCTCCTTTGTAGCTTTATCTAAATCTCTTTTGAACTTTATTTAACTTTTCTGGGTGAAATGTTCTTGTCCTTTCCTATTTTCTTTCCCTGTCTTCCTCTCCTGCCACCCCCTTCTGTCTCACTGGGTCTCTTTGATGGTTTCTGTATCACTTCCTCCCTCCTCCTCCCCTAATGTTCTTCACGACATCTTTCTGATTTCTTTGTGATTAGCAAATAAGAGACTCTCTTTCTTGTTGAATGTTATTCTTAATGCTAGGACTTCTGGACATCTCCTTAATGGCTGCATCTTATTTCTCACCTGTTTCTTATCTTCTTTGACCAATGTAAAGCATGGTGTGGTCTTGAAAGGGAGGCATAATTGAACTGTAAAACTCTACTGTTTGGGGCTGTATTGCATTGAAAAGGGTTGCAGTTAAACTCTTTCGTTAGGCATAGTCCTGGTTCACCTAACCAAATAAAATGTAATCTGATCGTTGTTTTGAACAGATATAGATTAGACATGCTTTTGATCTGTGAAAACCTTTGATCTGTTGGTATAGTTTATTTTCCAACATTAAAAAAAAATATCACCAACGCGTCAGTTTAGATTTTGTCTGTGGGTTATTAGCAGTCTCTTTAGAAACCAGGAACATGACTAAAGCAAACTGGTCTTCCTTTTTTAGAAAATGAAATTTCATCTAAGTTTCCTCTGTCTGTCTTGTCAGACAGTTGTTATTGTTATTGTTTTTTGCTTTTCAGATCCTCTTCCTGAACTTTTTTTTTTTTTTTGAAACTATTGCATGGTAGATTTTCCTTGGCATGTTATTTTCTATTGATTGTGTGTACATATGTGTGTGTGCATGTGCGCATGTGCTTACATGCTGCTCGTGAGCCTGCTCACAGGCAGATTAAGGATAATTCAAAATAGGGAACTGGTGGTTTTTTCCCTGAATGCCGCAGTTTGTGTTTATTCTTATTTATGATTCAAGATGATGTTTTGTGTGTATGATACATTGCAAACCACTGGGAAGACATAGTCTGTTTATTTGAAAAATTTAGCCAGAATAACCATGTAGTTACTGGAAAGATGAAGTCCACACTGATTTTGTTTTTGGTCCTGACTGGTCTACCTCTTTATATCCTATGGAATATCATGCTGATTGATATCCATCAGAGGCTAACAGATGTGAGGGAGACTGTGGGGGCCTTTCGTCTTCACTTTTTCTCCTGTCACAGGATGAGGAACTCTGGAAGGGTTGTTTTGTTTTTGTTTGGCAGGTGCACAGAAGCCCACATCCTTCTCCACGCTGGACTGAGCCCTGGAGCCCTCTACCTCTTGGTTTCTATTTTCCAGCCACTCCCACAAGCGGGGTGGTGTGTGCCCGCTCCCTGGAGGCCCCCTTTGTACTGCCTTTTTGTATTTGAGGAGAGGGAGTGTCCTGAATCCTTGGCAATCCGGCAGGCTCATCCATCCCTGGTATTTGGGCTGTAGCACTAGTTGACCGCCCCACACCACCCCTGGATGCTAATATACTGGGGAGTGCTAGCCTGCTGCCTGCTTCTGACATGACTTCTATCCTTCCTTCCTTCCTTCTGCCCTTCCTTCCTTCCTTCCTCAGAGGGTGCCTCAGTGACCCAGGGTGGCAGCTCCTCTCCTTGGACCCTGGGTATTTAGCAGGGATTGGTGCCAGCCGGAAGCTTTTCTATAGAAGGTGTGAGGCCAGGCTGGGTGAGAAAGTGGACCTGGAAATCCCTCAGAGAAGACCAACAGTGGTGAGAAAGGGCATGCCAACTGTTGGATCGCATAGGGCTATTTATTTGGCAGTGCTTGAGGAAACTCAAAGTTCTCATAAGCTGCTTTGGTCTAGTATATAGGCCCCAGCTAAGAATAATTGTTTTGAAGTTTTATACTATGGTGGTATCCCAGGTGCAGGAAAACATAAATACAAGCAGTACGCTCCTCGGTAGGAATTCAAAGAAAGTAAAGAACAACAAAGTATCATCTAATCAATAAAAATATTCTTTTCTGTGCCCTAACTTCTTCACTTTTGAAAGCAGAACAAACCAGCTCTGACACGCATACGTAAATAGATCAGGAAGCATCTCCCTGAGGTCCAAAATGCTGTTGTTGGGAGGAAGGATTCATGATATTTGGGCTCGCCCCGGTGAAGTGAACATAACAAAGGACCCTGTTTTGGCCCGGGGCCCTTGTTATTGTGGTTTCTTAGAGCCAGGACAAGGAAATGTGATGATGCCGTGACTTGTTCATTTTTCAGGGGCAGATGACGGTCTGCGCGAAGTTTGGCAAAAATGTTTATCTTCCTAAAGATGCTGAGTTTTACTTTATTTATAATGGATCTCATCAGAGACACATCGTGATTGCAGAGCGCACAGAGGATAATGTTCTCCAGTCCAGCATTCCAGGTGAGGCGCGTGTGTGTGTGTGTGCCCGTGTGTGTGCCCGTGTGTGTGTGTGTATCTGTCTGTGTGTGTGTGTGTCTGTGTGTGTCTGTGTGTGTGTGTCTGTGTGTGTATCTCTGTGTGTGTCTTTGTCTGTGTGTGTCTGTGTCTTTGTGTGTGTCTGTGTGTGTGTCTGTGTCTTTGTGTGTGTCTGTCTCTGTGTGTGTGTGTGTGTCTGCGTGTGTGTGTGTCTGTGTCTGTGTGTCTGTGTGTATGTCTCTGTGTGTGTCTGTGTCTTTGTCTGTGTGTGTCTGTGTGTGTGTGTGTCTGTGTCTTTGTGTGTGTCTGTATCTGTGTGTCTGTGTGTCTGTGTGTCTGTGTCTGTCTGTGTGTGCCCGTGTGTGTCTCTGTGTGTGTGTGTGTCTCTGTGTGTGTGTGTGTATCTCTGTGTGTGTATCTGTGTGTGTGTGTGTCTGTGTGTGTGTCTGTGTGTGTGTCTCTGTGTGTGTCTCTGTGTGTGTGTGTCTGTGTGTGTGTCTTTGTGTGTGTCTGTATCTGTGTGTGTGTGTGTCTGTCTCTGTGTGTGTGTGTGTGTGTGTCTGTGTGTGTGTGTGTGTCTGTGTGTGTATCTGTGTGTGTGTGTGTGTGTGTGTGTGTCTCTGTGTGTGTGTATCTCTGTGTGTGTATCTGTGTGTGTGTGTGTGTGTGTCTGCATGTGTGTGTGTGTCTGTGTGTCTGTGTCTGTGTATGTGTCTGTGTGTGTGTCTCTGTGTGTGTCTCTCTGTGTGTCTGTCTTTGTGTGTGTCTGTATCTGTGTGTGTGTGTGTCTGTCTCTGTGTGTGTCTGTGTGTGTGTGTGTGTGCCCGTGTGTGTGTGTGTATCTGTGTGTGTGTCTCTGTGTGTGTGTATCTGTGTGTCTGCGTGTGTGTGTCTGTGTGTGTGTCTGTGTGTGTCTGTGTCTTTGTGTGTGTGTGTCTGTGTCTGTGTGTGTGTGTCTGTGTGTCTGTGTCTGTGTGTGTGTCTGTGTCTGTCTGTGTGTGTGTGTCTGTGTGTGTATCTCTGTGTCTGTGTGTCTGTGTCTGTGTGTGTGTGTCTGTGTGCCCGTGTGTGCGTGTGTGTGTGTGTGTCTGTGTGTGTGTATCTCTGTGTGTCTGTGTCTGTGTCTGTCTGTGTGTCTGTGTGTATCTCTGTGTGTGTGTGTGTCTGTGTGTGTCTGTGTGTATCTCTGTGTGTGTGTGTCTGTGTGTGTCTGTATCTTTGTGTGTGTCTGTATGTGTCTGTGTGTCTGTGTGTCTGTGTGTGTATCTGTGTGTGTGTCTTTGTGTGTCTGTGTGTGTGTGTCTGTGTGTGTGTGTATCTCTGTGTGTGTGTGTCTGTGTGTGTGTCTGTGTCTGTGTGTGTCTGTGTCTGTGTGTCTGTGTCTGTGTGTGTATCTGTGTGTCTGTGTATGTGTGTCTGTGTCTGTGTGTGTGTGTGTCTGTATCTGTGTGTGTGTCTGTGTGTATCTCTGTGTGTGTGTGTATGTGTCTGTGTGTGTCTATGTCTGTGTGTGTGTGTGTCTGTGTGTGTATCTGTGTGTGTGTATGTCTGTGTGTGTCTGTGTGTGTGTGTGTCTGTGTGTGTGTGTATCTCTGTGTGTGTGTCTGTGTCTGTGTGTATGTGTCTGTGTGTGTACTAACACTGGGTTATCTCATGTCTGAGGCTCTTCCAGCTGTGTCTGCAGCTCCCCAAGCAGCCACGTCTTAGACTTGCCCTCCAGACTGGGGAGGGGGCTCTGGATGCAGTCTGTTAATATTGCCTCCTGTCGTCCTGACACCCATGGCCAGGGACAGCTCAGGGAGACCTGAGACGCCTGACACCATCGTAGTTCCGTCTTCCTCGTTATCCTGTGGTCGGTCCAGCAGCCTCTCTCTGCTTCGCTCCCTGGGGTGGCTGGGGTTCCTTACTCGGCATCCTGTCCATTCAGATGTTTCCTTGTTGGATCGCAGGCTCCAGAACTTTCTCATCCCACCACCATTCACACTCTGAAACCTGTAGTTCTCTCAAATGTCTTCAGGTAGCACAGTGACAGATGACAGGTTACGAGCTAACAGCCCTCCTTAGGGACAGTTCTTTTGTATTTTCAGTAGGTGTGTGTTGTGCATCTGACAGCAAGCGCTAATCTAAAGGTGCAATTAAGGCATCATTTACCTGCAGGAAAGAGTTTTTGTTGGTTGTCTTGTTTGTTGATTGGTTGATTTCAACTGTGGGTCTTTAAGACCCCTTTAAATTATATCATCTAGGGACTCTTCAATTTTTTTAATAGGTAAGACTGGCTTCATTTTAAAAAAAAATTAAATGTTTTAAGTGCTTCTGTAGGATATCTGTTGCATGTGGGAAGAAGGAAGTAAACTTGCAAACACACATACAAACACGTTGCAGACCTCATTGGGTTTGATCACCGAATCAATCTACTGTGCAGCTTCTGGGACTTTGGGCAATTTTAAGCTCTCCTATCTTGAGCCTGGCAACTCCCATCCTCATAAGAAAAAAAAAAAAAGTCAAACCACATTAATGGCACAGAATTATACTGACTGTCAGTCTCTTTTGCCTCTCCCCTTTTGCCTAGACACTTGTGTTGATGTTTTTGCTGCATTTGGCGTGGCCCTCTTTTCTTGGTTTTTCTCCTTTTTAATCAAGCTTCTTATGTAGAGAAAGAATAAAAATAATAACAGAAGTGCTACTCCTAACATCAACATTTTAATTTTTTTCTTAAACTTGCATGTAGGGGTGAACATTCTCCCCATTCCTTGTGTGTTAAAGAACATTTTTTTGAGTATATTGTGGCCTGCTTAGAAGGGAGCATTCATACCTTGAGTTTAACAGATTGCTTGCAGGCAAAGGATAGTTTCTGTTTCTGAATCTTAAATTTTCCTGGATATAGCTTTGCAAGGGTACCTTTCTGAAGTATGTACAACAGATTTCTATAGTATATACTAGACACATTTAGTCTGGTGGCGGGAGCTGCATTCTGTGTTTGTACCACGGGACCACTTTAAAGAGACAATGGTGAGAAAATGGCAGTAGTTCCTGCCTGGTACACCCAGGATGCTCTTGTTCCTTGAAGCCTGGCAGCATAGCTCCTGGGGAAAGGCTTTGGAGAATAAGGCAGAACAAGGATGATCTGCACACATTCGTCGTTTGCTTGGGGGTCAGTGGTGGCTGAATGTTAACCCTTCTTCTGTCCAGCTGTGACTATCATAGTCACAGAAGTTAGATAGCAGTAATTCCTGGAAATTCTGCCAAGGACAACATAAAAACATATTGGGGAGAAGTTCATAACCTTGGTAAGATGAAGGAAGAGTGTAAGGAGGAAGGGGAAGTAGCAGGGTTAGGTGACCACCCAGTAGCAGAAGCATTAAGAACACCTGCAGAACAGAGAGGCTCTTCTCAGAGGTGGCCGTGGGGCAGTGAACATTATTTATAATGTTTCTGTGGATTAGTGTTTACCCACCCTACTCAACGTTCAAAAGGACACTGAGGAATTAGGGTAAACTTGTGTAACTTTATGGTGCTGCCTTATAAAATGATCACCTAAATAAATATATAAAAACATGTGACTCAGAAGGAAATGCCAGAACAGAAAAGGACAAAGGTCTTTAAGACAACAAACTTGAATTTGACGGTTGGGTAGAAGTACATGGTGAAGTTGTGCCAAATAGCAGTGATAGGAGTGTTAGTATTAGACGCTCAGTCATGCCTGACTCTTTGCAGCCCCATGAACTGCAGCTCACCAGGCTCCTTTGTCTATGGGATTTTCCAGGCAAGGATTCTGGAATGGTTTGCCATTTCTTTCTCCAGGGGATCTTCCCCACCCAGGGATCGAACCCGGGTCTCCTGCACTGCAAGCAGATTCTTTACTGACTGAACTACCAGGGAAGTAATGACAAGAGAACAGGCGTTAAAATGGTCAGAGCTCATAAAAGTTAGCTTGAAATTGGAGTCCCTGGAAGAAGATGAGGTCAGTGTTCATTTGGACCCACTGGCTTGGCAGTGTTTAAAGCTGTTTGGCTGTGTTTCCTGTCTGCCTTACGCTTCTGAGCGTGTGGTGTGTATGCTCGGCCTCTTGCTTTGGATACTGGGAGTGCATCTTCTGTGGCCTCTGGGTGAACTGTTCACTGTCTTGTCGTCCAGGCCACGGGCTTCAGGAGACGGTGACCGTGTCTGTGTGCCTCTGCTCGGAAGGTTACTCCCCGGTGACCATGGGCTCTGACTCCGTGACCTATGTGGACAATATGGCCTGCAGGCTGGCCCGCCTGCTGGTCACCCAGGCCGATCGCCTCACTGCCAGTAGCCACCAGACCTTGCTGACCCCGTTTGCCCTGACGGCGGGGGCATTGCCCGCTCTGGACGAGGAGCTTGTGCTGGCCCTGACTCATCTGGAGTTGCCGCTGGGGTGGACCGTCTTGGGGAATTCTTCACTGGAAGGTGAGCCCTCACCAGAAAATTCAGGTGTTTCCTCTCTATGTGAAGTTCAGAATGTGGTCTGCGATTTGTTATCTGTTTATCTGGACGGGTTTTCTTGCCTCCTTTTGACCCAAGCCTTTCCCTGGTCAAGCTGGGGTCTCTGATGTCCTGAGCCGCTCATCTCTGAGCTGGTTGAGGCCACTGTATTCCAGGAGGTGAAGAACTTTGCCTCAAGGAGGGAAAGACTGTTTCTTTGTGGCAGGTTTGGGCCATGCTTCCACTTCCCTTGGCATGTTTTCTTGCTGTAACAAGAGGATATTGGTGCCCTTTTTCAAACAGGGAGAATCACTGAGCAAGGAAGAACATGCAGCCTACTTGAGGAACACTGAGAAATGTAGCCATGCAGGAAATTAGCTAATGCATTGACATCTTCAAAAATGTCAGTGTCACTGAGAACATTCATATTTACTATATTTATATTAACTTTTGGAATTACTTCTGGACACCCCTTCTTTACTGAGAGGCTACATAGAGTCTTAATATCATTAAATAGACTCTTAAAACCGTTAGGAGCCTATGTGAACAGAGATACAGATGTATTATAAGCCTGTACCATGCATGAGACTACACTGTTCGGTAGTTGGTACTTATGGTGATTACAGATGACATTTTATTGGAAGTAGAAATATCACTCTGTATTTTATTCAACAAAACATATGCTGCTGATGTTTTTTCTGTGTTCTTCCCATGCCTTTAGCTTTGTGGTTGGATAATGCTGTTTTTAAGAAATTCTGCTTCCAGATGGTTACAGGTTATAGGTTGGTTTAAATTCAGTCATGGATAGATTAAATGCACTACTCTAGGTAAAGTGAAAGTGAAAGTCACTCAGCCATGTCCAACTCTTTGTGACTCCATGGACTATATAGGAATGGGGAGCAATTTCTTTCTCCAGGGAATACTCCCAACCTAGGGATTGAACCCAGGTCTCCCGCATTGCAGGCAATTCTTTACCAGCTGGGCCACCAGGGAAGCCCAGGAACACTGAAGTGGGTAGCCTATCCCTTCTCCAGTGGATCTTCCCGACCCAGGAATCAAATCGGGGGCTCCTGCATTGCAGTGGATTCTTTACCAGCTGAGCTATGGGAAGCCACTACTCTATTTAAAAGGGATATGATTTTTTAAAGATGAATCATAAGGCCATAAGCCACAATCAGAGAAAATCTCCATATCTTATCTTTATCAGGGTTGTACTTAAACTTTCCTGGGCCCTTAAGGGTGTTCCTTATTGCTTAAGACCTTGAATTAAAGAAGTCACAAGCCTAGTTCATCACTTAGCAACGCTGGACTCCTGTGCGCTTAGTGTGGTCGCTGACCGATATGAATGAAGGGTTGGCTTCCTGGTGGAGTTGGTGGTGTCTGTTCTGCTCACCAGGATCTAGCAAAGGGCTTGGCATATAGCAGGCACTCAAAAAATGCTTGAGTGAATGGTTTATCCTGCGACTTTAAGGGGTGACACATCCTAGATATCACTTTGTAACTCTCCTGTATATAAGGAAGGGAAAAATGTTTTCTGGCTAAGTAGCTTTATTCACATGTATATACACACATATTCATATATTCATTTATGCAAACATATGTAGATACATATTCATTCAAATGTGTATATATACATTTATACATATGTGTATATATGTTTTCTAGATAAGGAGCTTCATTTTCTTAAGCCTCTTGGCTTTAAAAACAAATTTTATCAATAACATTGGAGGGTATTTTACATTTTGCAAGGCAGACTCATTTTGCCAAAACATAAAGCTTTCATAACTTCTCACTATGCTCTTATGTCACCAGGATATGTAAGTACATATTATGTATATTGTTATATTTTTTTCATGAAAAAAATTGAAGCAGTTGCTTCACATGGCGAGACATTGTATTTTATTGGAAAACATTTCTAGTGTAATAGTCATTAAGACTAAATGCCAAGCCCTGGCCCAGTTGCTTCTGGGCAAGTTATTTTTGTTCTGATGCCACAGTTTTAATTTCTAAAATGACACATGGTAGTCCCCAAACTCATTGGCTTGTTGCCATGGCTGAATTAGATAGTGTATGATGAGGCTTCTACAACAGTGTCTGAACATACTAGATTCTCAGTAAAAGTTGACTTTCATGTGTGTTTGTGAATGGATTTCCATGTATAGAGAGTAGGTTGTATGTACATATGTGAAAAAGAAATTACAGTTGGTCTGGGCAAATGAAGCTATAGGCAAAAGATAACATCTTGGTGCTGTAAACAATTCCTTGAGGTTGCTAGTAAATTTCTAGACTTTCTCTAAGAACAGTTTATAGCAGTTGAGGTAACATTGCCTGCAGCCTAGAGACTTGTAATAGAACTTCGTTACAACAGCAGTGTTCGGGGACAGTCCTTTTTCATTTTGGTCCTCTGATTAGGTAAGTTCCACACTCCTGTTTTCTAGTTTGCAGATCCTTTCTTCCACTTGATCTAGTTTACTGTTGAACTCTTGAATTTTTAAATTTCAGTTGTATTCTTCAGCTCTGTTATTTCTGTTTGGTACTTTTAAACATTTTCTTTTTTTTTGGAATTCTAACTTTGTACATGCATTACTGTCCTGACCTCATTGAGCATCTTTGTTATTTTGAACTCTCTCTCAGACAAATCACTTATTTCCATTTCATTAAGATTAGTTTTTGGAGATTTATCTTTTTTTTTTTTTTTGGATGTCATTATTATGTTTCTTCATTTCCCTTGACTCTGTTTTGTTTTCTGTGCATCAGATAAAACAGCCACCTCTCCCAGTCTTGTCAGACTGCTCTTGTGTAGATGAGCCTAATCAATCATCCCAGCCTAAGCTCATGGTTGCCTGTTAACCCTTGTGATAGTCCAAGTTGCTGTTTTGTTCTTAATAGTTCCCAGTGGTTGAGCGTGTGCCAAGACCTGTCAATGCCCTAAAGGGGAGGATCTGTCATCACCTGGATGCAGGCTGACTAGAAGGCATGCGCTGGGAAAGTATGCAATCAAATCCCTTCCAGGGAAAGATTGGAAGATGAGTGTTTTTAGCTTGCTCTTCTGTAAAGAACCCTAGGGGGATTGTTGTAGCAAGTGGTTATGTGCACACCCATTAACAACTGCTGCTTTATCCACTACAATCCTGTGGGACTTGTGAATGCAAGCCCCATGGCCTGTCAATGCCTGGTGTCTGGGACCTGTTGCTTGAGTCATAGCCATAAAAGCAGCTCCTTTCAGAGAGATACTGGTGACCTGGCTTTACTGCAGGAGTGGGACTGGAGCGAAGGAGTGAAGGAGTTGCCAGCTGGCCTCCTTGGGGTGCAGGGAGAATCACAGTCAGCCCCTCAGTGCATGCTACGAGAAGCCAGACCACTGGGCAGCTGCTTATAAAATATACGGTCAGCTCTCCTCCTGGGAAGACTGGCTGTTCTTGCCTGCTCATTCTACAATGAGCCCTGGGGGGCAGCCGTGGAGCGTGCTCACGTGCCCATCTTAGAGCTGCGGCTTTCATTGCTGCGGTCCCGTGAGATTCATGAATATAAGTTGTATGAGCTTTCAGAGCTAGGTATTTTGGGGGCCCATCCCTCAGTGGGAGCCTTAGAAGTTGGAGTGTTATAGGTACAGTGAAAACCCTTGACTCCTCAGGGAAAAGTTGGGAGTTGGGTGTTCCCTTCTGACTGTATGGTGCTGTGTTGGGGGTGGGGTTAACGCCTTTCCTACCCATCTCAATGGATTTTCTCACTCACTGTGTATGTAGGAGGCACTGAGGGAGGTACTGGATTTCTCTCAGTGGGAATTGTTCTGTGTGTAGCTGTCCATTTCCATGGGTGGAGGGTGGTTCAGGAGTCTGCTGATCACATTGCTGATCCTTCTCCTTCAGTGTAGTAGAGTTATGATCCAAGATGTTTAGAATATCTTACGTGCTCAGCGCTTCTCTTTTTTTTTCTCTGTAAGCAGAGATTTGAATTTATTTTTTATCTTTCATTGATTTACTCACATTTAAGGCCATTAATTTCTCAAAAAGTGTTGAAAATAGCAATGACTTTATGTTACAGTTACAGAGAGTCTGCAGATCAAATGTGCTTTATTGTAAGAATTATTTTCTTTTAGTTATTATAGAAATTAAATGTTAGTAGTTGATACTGTCCAGTATTTTCAGCAAAGTCAATGCAGCTTTTTTAGCGTACATGTTTTGTTAGTGTTGCTTGTCTTTGAGACAGATAAATGGCATTAGCAGAGTAAGGGGTAAACGGTGGCATGTGGCACTCTGAAGTTTAATTGTGTGTTAATGGTGGGGGCCTCATGAATGGAAAACAGGCTTCTGCCTCTAGTAACTACTTCTCCTATGACCTATCCAAAAGCTATTTGATACTGTACTGGTAACATTTATTTAAAATTCTTTGTATGTATTTATGCTTTTTAGCGGGGTACAGAGGATGCTGGGCTTCCCAGGTGGTGCTAGTGGTGAAGAACCCATCTGCCAATGCAGGAGACATCAGAGACATGGTTTCAATCCCTGGGTCGGGGAGATCCCTGGAGGAGGGCATGGCAGCACACTTCAGTATTCTCGACTGGAGAATCCCGTGGACAGAGGAGCCTGGTGGGGTCTCAAAGAGTCAGGCATGACTGAAGTGACTTAGCACTCACTTACAGAGCATGTTAAGGAATGAGTAAAATTGATTTCTATAATGATTTTGCCATGGATGAGTCTGATGCAAGCCTTACTGTGAAGCAGGACTGTATTTTCTTGCATTTTATAATAAATCTCTCATTTTTCTCTTTTCAAGCACTAAATAAGAGTCACCAGAAAGACCCGAGAACCTATAGAAGGGCCAGAGTCTGAGTTGAGTATTGTGTCTTATAAAGCAAAGCAGAGCCTTTCCTTAGCCCTGCATGTTACCCATCATTACTCATAATGCAACTCAGTTATTCTCCTAGGGAAGGAAATAGCCTGTGTTTTATTGAATTTGGTGCCATAAATAAAATTGGATTTCTGTCTCAAAAAATTAAACCCATTCTTTCTGAGAAATAGCTTTTGTGATTAAAGCTTCTGCAGGGTCTCAGGACCTCACATTTATAGTAAAACTTTAGTAATATAATAACCAATAAAACTTCACATTTAATTTTTTTGTTCTGGATTTTTGAATTGTTTTTTGGACAGAAATCTTTTCTCAGAGATTGGCATAATTTTGACAATTAGGTTAACTGGCTTGAAGTACTCTTGTTTTTTTTTTAAATTCTGCTGGTGCTCAGATAACTTGAATTGCAGGCTTCCCTTTCTGCTCAAATTACTTCTTTTCACTTGTGTGTCCAGCAGCCTGACATGGCTGCGAATACCAAACTTGCCATCACCAAACTTGGCAGCAGTGATGAGGCTGCCATTTGAGTAAAGATCCCAAAGGGACTGCAGATGCCGTCTCAGAGGACTGACGGCCTTGCTCCTGGGAACATAGCTTCTCTCCTAATCTATGGAATTAGGTAGAGCTTGTCTTGGTTATGCATTTTTTTTTTCTTTTTATTTGGCTGCACCAGGACTTAGTTGCAGCACGTGGGATTTTTAGTTGTGGCATGTAGGATCTCATTCCCTGACCAGGGATTGAACCTGGGCCCCCTGCATGGGGAGCACTGAGTCTTAGCCATTCGACCACCAGGAAAGTCCCCTGTGCATTCTAATTTAAGGAAGAAAAAGCCCATTTGCTTTTAAAAAGTCATATAAAAGTCTCTCTCAAAGCATATATATATATATATACATTTACAAATCAATTTGTAGCAACAATTTGCAGATTCAAGACTTTTGTTGTCAAAGTAAATTATTGTTGTAAAAAATGAGTTTAGACTTTTCTTCAGGTCTCTAGGTAAAAGTACTTAATTTGTTCAAAGATCTCTTTATAGGCAGAAATTTTTTGCTGTGGATGAGAAGATCTCTTCATCAATTATACCAAAGGTGAAAACATAACAACCTGTATTTTCAGCTTCGTTGGGATATAATTGACATATATTGTTAGATATGTTTGATGTGTACACATGTTGATTTGATGCATTGATATATTGCAGGTGATTACCACTATAGCATTAACACCTCCTTCTTATCACATAATTACCATTTCTCTTTTTTTTTTTCCTGTGGTAAGAACATTTAAGAAGGGTGGCACCGCTGGGAAGACCCAGAGGGGTGGGATGGAAAGGGAGGTGGGAGGGGGGACCGAGATGGGGAACACATGTAAATCCATGGCTGATTCATGTCAATGTATGGCAAAAACCACTACAATATTGTAAAGTAATTAGCCTCCAACTGATAAAAATAAATGGAAAATGAAAAAAAAAAAAAAAAGAAGAAGAAGGGTCGCACCATGGATTGAATCTGTAGGACATATACATTAAAACTTTTAATGAAGCAAAGAAAATATGTCAGACTGCTTTATTAAATTTAAAGAGTTAAACTTTGTCCCTACCTTTACAGCTGATTCTATAAGTGGAAGAAGTTTTCAGAGTAAGCTGATTGAGCTTTTGCAGCTGTTTTTTGCATGGCTGTCTTGGGTATAAACATAGCCAATGTATTTTGAGAGCTGGTTTCTCATTCTGTAGTTTTATGGTTGGCTGGAGAGCTGTCTCCAAAGAGAAGCAATGGATGAAATTGCTTCCCTTTGCCTTAGGGAATTTTTTGTTGTTGTTGTTGTTTTAATGATAATTCCAAAGACTATTATTTTAATGATTAATTCCAAAGATCAGATCAACAGTATGTACCTTTCCTTGCAAGTGGAGTTACACCACCAGTAGAGTTATAGTAAGAAGAACAGACTTAAATCTAGAAATTAGAGAAATGGTACATTGGTTGCAGAATACATGTTCCAAGGGCTAGGCCAAGTATTGGGTTGGCCAAAAATTCGTTTGGGTATTTCCTGTAAGTTTACAAGTGAACTTTTTGGGCAACCTAATAGTATCTGTCTGTGTGAAAACAAGTCACAGTGTAATGAATGGTGACTTAAAGGAGAAATAGAAACCTCAATGTGGCCACAAGTTTAATGGTGAGGTACTGCTGTTACTAAGAAGAAGAGTGATTAGCATGATGCTCTGCCTTATTAATAGCGTCTTTATAAATCCCCTTTGTAGGAAACTGTTTGTTTTCCTCTATTTTACAACTTAATGGAGGATAAAAGGAAAAGAAACGCAGACAACCAAAAGGGCTTAGGAAGAAAGTTTATAATAGAGTAGGGGTTATTCAGCAACCATTGTTGTTTAGCTGCTCAGTCATGTCTGACTCTTTTGCAACCTCATGGACTGTAGCCCAGCAGGCTCCTTCTGTCCATGGAATTTCCCAGGCAAGAATACTGGAGTGGGTTGGAGAATACTTCTCCAG
Source organism: Cervus elaphus (assembly GCF_910594005.1). NCBI lineage: Eukaryota > Metazoa > Chordata > Mammalia > Artiodactyla > Cervidae > Cervus > Cervus elaphus. The sequence goes on along the minus strand of NC_057839.1, from coordinate 11,284,188 downwards.
AGGGATCTTCCTGACCCAGGGATAGAACCCCCATCTCCTGCATTGGCGGGAGGGTTCTTTATCACTGTTACACGTGTCTTAATTGTTTAGTGTTCTTCTAAGGCGTTTAAGGAGAAGGAAATGGCAACCCACTACAGTATTCTTGCCTGGAAAATCCCATGGACGGTGGAACCTGGTAGGCTACAGTCCATGGGGTCGCAGAGAGTCAGACACGACTGAGCAACAGCCACAGCCACTGCCAAGGAGTTTAAAGAGCCATCATGTAATATTGCTTATCTGCAGGAAATGCTGTTAAGTGAGAATTAGCAGTTCATTACGAAAGACTCAGTGGGAACTGCCAATTTTCTGTGACACCTACATCTTGCTTCAAGCCACATACCCGGAACATTCCCTCTTTCTAGACAACAAGGGAAGGGAATTTGAGGGTCAAATTTGAGTGGTGTTTGACAGAGGGAGATATCTGTTTATCTTTCCTTGAATAGAAGAAAGAGATCTGTAATCAGTAAGAAGCAAGGCTTGTTTAACACTTGAAACAGAGCTTGTCTAGTGCTTGAATACAGTCTGCCAGCTCTAGAAATTGAAAGAAAATAAAGTGAGGCTCAGGAGCAAGGCCCTGTTGGTGGGCTCCCACCTGGGTACCAGGTTTTATTAGTAAAGGGGATGAATTAGAAGACTTGCTTGCTGTCCCACAGACTTTGTGAAATGTCAGCTTTGTCTTTCTGCCCCAAAGCTTTGTCCTGGACAGAAAGTTTGAGATAACATCAGCTGATGTCCTGCCAGTGGGCAGGAAACCTATAAAGGGCAGAGTTATCACAAAATACAAGTTTTTAGGTTTTAAAAACATTTTTTGGAAGGGTTTTAAAAGTCATGCATTTTGGGTGTTGACTAATTCTGGGATATATGTTTTTACCGGAAATCTTGACATTTTTCAAGCAGTTGTGTATACACTCAGTATTACTTTCTAGCCTTCTGGCATTTCTGATAGTACCTGGTGGAACAGACATCTCCACACTTTCTCTTCTGACATTTAAAGCTGATATTATATTCCTTAAGTTGCTGAGGTAACACACTGGATAACCGCTAGTGGTGGAGAGAATGATCTTTAAGACAGGTCCTAGGGTAAATAGGTAAAATTGTTTCATAATACTTAGCCATGCACATACACACAAATGTGCACCATTTGTGAAGTTTTAAAACCCTTAACCTAAAACTGGTTTCTCTGCCTTTCATCTCTCTTTTTTTTTTAGCTTGTCATTTTTAAGGAATAAATTTTTTTGGCAGTAAAGAATTTAACACAGAATTGACCTCTTAAAGAAAGGCCCTTTTCCCCCTTTGAGTCATTTGGACTTTTCCTGCAGTTGAGTCAGTCAACTCTTATTAAGCACATTTTCTGTTTAAGGCACTACATTTTAAAGAAGAAAAAGCAGCTTAAATTAAACTTCTCCTTGAAAATTAAGCTTCGTACAGGACACCTGTGGCCCTGAGACTAGAGTAGAGAATGATATATTTATTCTCACTTCTGAGAAGTAGAGAATAGGGTTCTCTTCAGGTTATTTTCTGGTCATTGTCTCCTACTCTCAAAATTTTCAAGGAGAAAACAATGTAAGTGGAAGCTTTTATTTTCAAACACCCATCCCTACTGTGCTTCCCAGTGGATTCAAGGCAGTGGAAGGTTTTGAAATTTATCTCTGGGTGGCAGTGTTTCATTCCTAGCTTTTCTCTTTTGCTGCTGCTGCTGCTAAGTCGCGTCAGTCGTGTCTGACTCTTCGTGACCCCATGGACTGTAGCCCACCAGGCTCCTCCGTCCATGGGATTCTCCAGGCAAGAGGACAGGAGTGGGGTGCCATTGTTTTCTCCGTTTTCTCTTTTGGGAACCCTTCAAATGTATGGGGCAGTTTGGGGTTGCACATGGGAGACCAAAACTGAATTTGAAAATGACTGTAGCCAAGAATTCTCTTAGTACTTATCTTGAGTAAAAAAGTTAAACTTTTTACTGTTTTCATAGATTTCTTTAATAGAATTTGAATACTGGCAACTTTTTGGCCTAGGCATTAAAGAATCTGCCTGCAATACAGGAGACCCTGGTTTGATCCCTGGGTCAGGGAGATCCACTAGAGAAGGGAATGGCTACCCACTGCAGTATTCTTGTCTGGAGGATCCCATGGGGAGAAGAGCCTGGCGGGCTACAGTCCAAGGGGGTCACAAAGACTTGGACACGACTGAGCGACTCACAGTTTCACTTTCATCTTTCCTTGTACTACTTTATTTAAAAATTAAATCACATATTGGTTAAAAACTTCCAAATGCTTGGAGCTTAAAAAGGCTGGTAGTTGAAGATGGTTGGGCGAGGCCTGGCATAGAGGGGCAGGCAGCAAGCTGGAAGTGATGGGGTAATCTTAGGAAAGTGGTCAAACCTGTGTCCTGGAGCAGCGGCCCTTTTGCTGGGCCCCAGTGAACTTTGCAAGGCCTTGTCTTTTGATTCTTTCAAATATGGGTCATGATGTGGGCACAAGTCTGTAGAGCCCTCAGATCTTCTGTCTTTCTACCCCAGGTTTTATTTCATAGTGATTCTTACAGGCCAACTTTCTCTTCCCCATACCTGTAGCTGTAGCAGCTTTTGTCTTGCAGATTTGTCATGAGAGAGTGTGTGTGCGCACACACACATGTGTGTGGAGACAGACGACCTTCTGGAGAGTGGGGTGCATGCCTGAGCTCTTAGGGTTGGTGAGGCTTAGTTTCCAGCTGCTTGCTCTTCCCCACTTCAATCTGTTGATGTATTCAAGTTCTGTCTTTCTGCTCTTCTTTTCTTGGGTTTGTCTTCTTTAATTATCTTTGCCAAAGAGCCAGCTCATTGGCTCTGATTCGGGGAAAGACTGAGGGCAGGAGGAGAAGGGGGAGACAGAGGATGAGATGGTTGGATGGCATCACCAACTCAATGGACATGATTTTGAGTAAACTCTAGGAGATACTGAAGGACAGAGAAGCGTGGCATGCTGCAGTCCATGGGGTCGCAAAGAGTTGGGCAGGACTGAGTGAACAGCAACAGCAGTGGGAAGCATAATAGTTAGGAACTTGAGTTTTAGAAGTAGAAGAACCTGGGTTCAGATTCTTGATGCTCCGTTTACTACGTGAGTGAGTTTGGGCAATTGCATAATTGTGTCAAGCTTCCGTTTCTGCCCCTACCTTGTGCAGTGGTAGTCAGGAGTTGATGAGATGAAAGATAACACATGTGAATTGCACAATAAATGTTAGAGGGAAACAAGAAGTGTAAAGTCCTTGTAGTCGTTGGCACCTAGCAAGGATGAGGTAAAAGCAGATGTGGTGACTGATTTTCACTCATGCCTAACAGCTGCCATCAGGACTTCTAATTAACTTTTTCCGACCTTCCGTCCTCACTCTCATCCCAGGAAGACTTCATTTTATATATTGGTGTTTTGTTTGGGTTACCCCATTTATCTTCTCCTTCTCTCACCAGAATATCCCTTCCCAAGTATGCCCCTGTGCTGAAGGAGGGGATAAGATCTCCCAGTAAAGTTGCAGCTCATAGCCACGGAGTTGAATATTTCTCCATGCGGGCTTGGATCTGTGGCTTCCAGGGCAAGGCAGATGTGTGGCCAGTTTCCTGGTTGTGCTTAAATTCAGAATCTCAATGCAAACTTCAAAAGGTCATTTCCAAGATATGATGAGTCTATGCTTTTCCTTCTTGTCAATAATAGAATTAGATTGTGGTATATTTTCATTTGTCTTCCAAACAGAATAGGGTTCCTGGAGGGTCACTTGGAAGGGTGCCTGGGAATTCCATAGGCTCCCCTGTGGTGTGAGGGGAGAGCAGAAAAATGCCCAGTGCATCGTAGGCTGTCAACAAATATCAACTGAATGAATGAATGGTAGATGGAAATCAGAGCCTTGAAGAAATATGAACATGTACAAAGTCTGTTGCACAGGCTGGAAAAGCAAGTATGACATAATTACTGCTAATGGCACCTGATGACCGCCTGCTGCCCAAGCCGTGGGGTTGAAGCACATTTGTCTTAATGGCACATCTGGTGTCTTACACTGATGCAATTATAGTGCCTCTTAAGCAGATAACTAGTTCCTTTAAATTATGATGTTTAATTATAACCAGAGGGAAACTGCTTTTGAATATACATAGATCTACTTAGTGAGTGTTTATTATATTTTTGTATTAAAAAGACCAGACAAATATGTATGACTGGTAAGTCCCCCAATATAGGCTTTCTTAGTTCTAGAGAACCCTGTCTCATATATTATTTTCGTTACAGCCCCCTGACCATCTTGGATACTAGGCTGGGCAGATGAAGCAACTTAAAGTTTGAGAGTTCAGTGGTCTTTTCTGAGCTGCATCACTGTAGGTGTTCAGCTCTGGGTCTTCCAACTCTTTAATCAGATCCCTTTGCACTAGACAGTGTTGTGTCTGGAGTCTTCATATCTTGTGTCGATGCCCATATTGTACAACTCAGCCTGGGAATGTCCCCAGATTGTGAAAGCCAGAAATTGGATTGCCATTTTTTAGTTCTAAAAAGGATGTTTTAGTATTTCAGCTGATTTAGTTCTAGTTCCACAACGTAAATATAGTCAACCTCTATGAGATAGATACAAAGTCCATGAAGTGCATTCCAGGACTGTTTATCAAAATGTGAACTTTCTGGAATGATTGTGTGTGTGGTTGGTGCTTACCCAGATTTTCAGCCAGGGGTTGTTATGATCTGATTATCTCAAATGTGTCTGATGCAGAGCAGGTGTTTTAGGAAGCTAAAACCTGCCATTATGCTTTTTTAGTCCTTCTCTACCTTTTGGCTTTGTGATCCCACCATGCCTGCCATGTTGGTATTGTGCTCCATGGGACATCGTGTTTCCACACCTTTCCCATGAGTGTGTTTATGTTTGCAGTTCCTATCCTAGACTCACTAAGCTCCGGTCTTCTGTGTGGAAGGTGGATTTGTTTATACATACACCAAAGCCCTTATTAGACTAACCAAATGGAAGATGCCATAATATGCAATCTCTCCTCCCTTTCTCATTGAGAGTCCTGAAAAATATCAGAGATTGTGTGTGGTGCTCATGCCAAATACCCTTCCCCATTCTCCATATAATTTTTGCTAATAGTTTTTTAATCTTTTTCTGCTCATTTTACAAACATCTATAAATTTTCAAATCATGATACATGATGTCGATTGATTAACCTATAATTAACTTTGTAGGTCAAATAGTTTACTTATTTCTGTTCACACTTTCCTAGAGCTGTAGTTACCAGATAGGATTTCATGGGCGAGATATTTATTTTATTGCAAACTAAAATGGGCTGGCTGTATGCTTCTGCTTTGTGTCCATGGGTCCTGGTGTATGGTAGTCATTTGATTCAATGTTTGTCTGCTCAGTGACTTAGATGCACAAATTGAAACCTCTGTGAATATATATGTGGCTTTGGAAACCAGAGTAGAACTTATTTTAATTGATAGGATTTATGTGAATTAAAAAATATATTTTGTTCATAAGTTTATAGGATTGAATACATTTTAGTGACTCTACTCAGGAGTTATGAAACATTGGTAAACTCTAGAAAAGAGAGCCCAGATAGCTCAGTCGGTAGCACATCAGACTTTTAATCTGAGGGTCCAGTGTTCAAGTCCCTGTTCAGGCGCCTTCTGATTTTGGGCAGAAAATCAGAAAAGAGAAGGACTTCTGAACCCTACATAATAGAAGGACTTGTTCAAAAATATTATTTGCTCCTAGATTATTGTCCCCACCACAGGTTTAATATTTTGCTTAATGTTTAAGGCTGTATCTTGGTGTAGCAGCAAGTAATGTAGGTTAAAAATAGCTTGTAAAAGTCAGAAGTATATTTTGGTCTCATTCATTGGTGAAATTTTTTAGTTAATGAGCTCTTTAAAAATTTTTTTTAATTGGAGTATAGTTGCTTTACAATGTTATGTTATTTTCTGTTCTACAGCAAAGCGAATCAGCCGTATGTATACACATATCCCCTCTTTTTTGGATTTCCTTCCCAGAGATGATCGGGAAGACAGTGGTATAAACAGGAGGCATAGATCTGGGTTTTGTTTACCAGATATTTATTTAAAGTAACAGATCTCAACCCTGGCTTTGAATGGTTGTAGGATCCCTTTGGAATCTTTAGAAGAGATAGATGCTTGAGTCTCACCCCAGAACTTTGATTGTTCTGAGGAAGGCCTTGAACACAGCTCTGTGGGGTGAATGGGGAGAGAGAGGAGGAGACCTACAGACATCACTGAACCCCAGTAATACCAGTGCCCCTCATTCCTTCCTAGCCACATTCATCTCTTTACCCTCAGAGGTGTTATTAGAGTAACCGTTATCTTATTTTTTCTCATAGTTTTACCACCATGTATTCGTATATAATATGGTTTAGTTTTCACTTTTTTAAAAACTTCATATTAATTAAAACTTATTCTGTATATTCTTTTGTGACTTCCTCCCTCAGCATTATATTTCTTAGTTTCTTCTCTATTAGTGTGCAATTCATTTTTATTGTTAGAATATTAGTGTTTTATTATACTGTAACTTTCCTGGTGGCTCAGACGGTAAAGCACCTGCCTACAATGCGGGAGATCTGGGTTCAATCCCTAGGTTGGGAAGATCTCCTGGAGAAGGAAATGGCAACCCACTCCAGTGTTCTTGCCTGGAAAACCCCATGGACGGAGGAACCTGGTAGGCTGCATACACTCCATGGGGTCGCAAAGAGTCGGACATGACAGAGCGACTTCACTTTCACTTTCACACTGTAACTTACCCTATTATGGATAGACATTAAGATCACTTCTATTTTTGATCATTTACATTTTTATGCCTGCTTCCTGGTGCATACAAAGCACAGTCCTCAGTGGGGTTTAAATGTAGGAGTGGAATCGCTTAGCCATATGATAATTGGGTCTTCAAATTTATTAGATTATGCCACTGTGTTTTCCAAAGTGGGTGTGCCAATTCACATTTCCTCTAGCAGTGCATGTGAGTTCCTAAGGGCATGATAATTTATTTTTCATTCTTCCAACCTGAATTTCCTGCTGCTACCTTAGAAGCATAGTCAGACCTCATGTAGGTGTGATCATGGCCCCGAGTTTGGAGTGAACAGTTTACAAAAGCACCCCCCTTTAGTAACAAGCAAACTGGTCACTGCTCTTGTGCCTCAGGTGCTCTGGTGTATGATCTGTGTTGCAGATCTGTTATCTGTAATCTGTGCTATATTTCATGGATCCCTGATCCCCAAAAAGCCAGGGCAAGGATGACTCTTTCTAGGACCTTGGGTCTTTGCTGTGACAGGCTCATTTGCCAGGAAGAGAAACTGAGGTGTGGCAGAGAGGGAAGGGTGGGCCTTGTGCTTCTCGCCTTGTCTGGGGCAGAGGTGCCCCCCTTTATGCCGCGATGGGGCTGTTGATTGAATGTCTCAGCCTGATGTTCCTTTTTTGCCTGAGTGATCTTGCTTCCGGGATGTTACAGGTCACACCTTTTAATGTTTTCCATTAGAGCAATTATTAGTAATTCTGTTTTAGTTATATTAGTTCAGATAACTCTGGGCGCCAACTAAGCAGGAAAAGACAAATTTATCAGGTTTAAAAAAAAAAAACCTTCATTTTAATTAAATTCTTCGATGTCTACCAAATTGCAGAACCCTTTTCCACAGCTTGTTTTCCTGACTCCTGTTAAGTATCTGAAGCTCTGTAACAAGCAGAATTATTTATATATGTCATGATGTTTCCTATTTCAAGCTCTTTGCTTGATTCTGGGCTTTGAACACCTATATTGAGTGTGAAAGCGTGTTCTTAACACATTTTGGGCAGCTTTTTGTTTCCTTCAAACATCAGAAGCTCTTCTCTCCCCCTGCCTTCCCATTTTCCCGGGAAGCAGGTGGATTCAGAGAGAGAGAGTGGCTACAGTGAGCACTCAGCCCCCCAGGCCTGCTGCCCTTGCCCATGAGCACGGTGTGCGGGTGCGAGACATCCTGGGACCCTTTGCTGCAATGCTTACACCTGGACACACCTCTCCTTGAGCAACAACATGCAAAGAAGCTGTCTGGGACTAAAAGTAACTGGGTGGGTGCGTATTTGGGATGGTTTCTGGACAAAAGATACACAGAGACCGAAAAACCCAGCTGCCACGGTTGAAGAGCCTGGAGCAAAAGCAGAATACTGTGCCTGCCTCCTGCACGCAGCGCCACTTGAGCGGGGGCAGACCACCTAAGCCACCCATCAGCCATCCTCTGAACTCATCCCCACCCTCACCCCGTGTAAGGAACAAGCTCTACTCCGCTCAGGGAAGGAGCAGGCAAGGGAACCTGTTGTTTATTCTCGCTCCCTTCTGCTGCAGCAGGGGCGCCAGGAAAGCCTTGCCTGAATTTCTTGTCTGACTTTTAGTCAATTTCTATTGACTGGGGGAGGCCAGGAGCTCTGGTTGGTAACAGGTGGAGCTGGAAAGGAGAGAACAGGGGGCTGGTTTAGCGGACAGGCCTGGCAGATTGCGCTGGTGGAGGACGCAGGTTCTCTCCACACTCACATCTCAGTCAGGGTGGGTACAGTGAACCACAGTCGGGTTTGAGGGTATTTTAGGGCCTTGCTCCAGGCACCACAGGGAGTACCACTTAAATGGTTGACACCACACTGCCTTCATCAGTGCTATGGTTTTAAAAGGGAGCGTGAAAATTTTAAATGTTCCCTTTTGGTCATATTTTTCTTGGAAAAAAATTGCATCCTATATAAGCATGGGCATTTCTCACCAGGTTCAGACTGAGATCTGAGACGGAGCCACCCCATCCGAGGGTGGCTGGCTGTAGCTGCGTGCTGACTGGCGCGCCGGGCAGTGTACTTGTGTGTGTGTATTTATGTGCGTGTGTTGTCACCTGATCCTAACAAGTCTCTTGCTGATTATTATTTAAGAAGGGAAAAAAGTGTCAGTGTCACCAAATGTGCCCTGTTGGGAATCAGTTAAGAGTAAGAAAGCTTACTCTCTAATTAAGTGGGTTTAAAAGTCAAAAAGTTAAACGATAAAATAAAGATCAGTTCTTTGGTAGTCTTGGAAAGATAGCAGGTATATGAAGCTTGTCTGGCGGGGGCGCACTGCTTTGTCTGTTTTCGGATGTTTCAGATCTCATTTCACTTGGAGTGGGAGGGAGGCTCTGTGCTGTTACAGAGACGGAAGATGGAGCACACATACAGTGAAGTCTGTGACATTTGCAAATTTGAACTATAAGGCTTTATGCTCATTGATCTACATGTAGAAATAGTGTAAACCAAAGAAAAATGGAAGCTAAACCGTTTTCTTTTGGACCCAGGTGCAATGGAGTATTCCCTTCTGATTGTTTCAAATTAGAGTCTTGTTGGATGCTGGCTGCAACAGCACAGGCTGCTGGAAAGGCCAGGCTGGGTTTCCGGCCTGAGGAGGGAGAGCCCCATCTCCAGTGGGCCTTAGCATCGTCTTCAAGAGGGAAGACATGGTTGGAATTTATTGAGAACTGGAAGTTTGTTTTAATGAGGGTTTTCAAATGCAGAGGAGGCGTGATGGCGGGGGGGGGGGGGGGGGGGGGGGGGGCGGGGGTGGTGGCAGGGAAGGGAGTTTGATTAGGATTAGATCAAGATCATGGTTATAGTGGTTAAATATTGGTTTTAGGGCTTAAACTGTCAATGCTTTCTAATCAAGCATTGATTTGCCTTGAAGGAAGGTCTTATGATGAATATTCAATCTTTTCCTAGGCCGGAGTCTTCCAGGACTAGTGAAGTTATGCTAATGAAGACAATGGAGAAGCAAAATCAAGTCTGTGTAGACAGTAAGCTGGGTGGAGAAATCGGTATATTTTGTGTTCAGTGTCCCAGCTGTGTGGGAGTATGTAGTTTGGCTTCATAGATTTTAGTCAAGAGGTAGTGATATCAGAGGAAGAACTAAGAATGATAGATGCTTCAAAGAGCATGTGTAGCCGTGTATTAAAAGCTGACTGTCATGGGTACTCATCAGGGAAAGAGCCATTGGTCATTTATTCATTCAACAAGCAAATATTTATAGAGCATATAACTCGCCAGGACTGTGCTAGGATTAAAGACAGATAAGGTCCTATCCTCTGGCACTTTTCCACTCGAGGGTGAGGCAGCATCCTCTGGATCTCTTTCCGATTACAAACAGTCAGTAATATTACTTAACTGGAGGGTATGTGCAACTCAGATCCTTACTTCAAACTTATTCCGACAGATCTTAAATGTTAGCATTTTCGCGTTCAGTTGTTAAGACTGCGTATGTTTTAAGGTGTGTCTTGATGTCTATGGAGTTATAAGCTTAGCTTTTCTAAATATAAACAAGTATATTCTTTTACATGCTTCCAGTGTAATGTTTATCATGGGCCAGCTGTGTTCTAGGTACTGAGTCATATTAGAAATACGGTGTACAAACTCTAATACAAATTAGATGAATTAAACATACACAAATGATTGAGATTTTTAACAGTCACTTGTCATTCAACTCAATAAATACTGAATGACTTCAGCAGGCTCCTCTGTCCTTGAGATTTTTCAGGCAAGAATACTGGAATGGATTGCCATTTCCTTCTACAGGGGATCTTCCCACCCCAGGGATTGAACCCCGGTCTCCTGGATTGCAGGAGGATTTTTTTTTTTTCTACCACTGAGCCAACTTGGAGGCTCTTTAGTTCTTCTTCGCTTTCTGTCATAAGGGTGATATCATCTGCATATCTGAGGTTATTGATATTTCTCCCAGCAATCTTGATTCCAGCTTGTGCTTCATCCAGCCCAGCATTTCTCAGGATGTACTCTGCATATAAGTTAAATGAGGAGGGTGACAATATACAGCCTTGATGTACTCCTTTCCCTATTTGGAACCAGTCTGTTGTTCCATGTCCAGTTCTAACTGTTGCTTCCTGACCTGCATATAGATTTCTCAAGAGGCAGGGCAGGTGGTCTGGTATTCCCATTTCTTTCAGAATTTTCCACAGTTTGCGGTGATCCACATACTCAAAGGCTTTGGTATAGTCAATAAAGCAGAAATAGATGTTTTTCTGGAACTCATCTGCTTTTTTGATGATCCAACGGATTTTGGCAATTTGACCTCTGGTTCCTCTGCCTTTTCTAAAACCAGCTTGAACATCTGGAAGTTCACAGTTCATGTATTGCTGAAGCCTGGCTTGGAGAATTTTGAGCATTACTTAAAAGCATTACTGCCCTTATGGCAGAAAGCAAAGAAGAACTAAAGAGCCTCTTGATGAAAGTGAAAGAGGAGAGTGAAAAAGTTGGCTTAAAGCTCGACATTCAGGAAACTAAGATCATGGCATCCCATCCCATCACTTCATGGCAAATAGATGGGGAAACAGTGAGAAACTTTATTTTTTGGGGCTCCAAAATCAGTGCAGATGGTGACTGCAGCCATGAACTTAAAAGACGCTTACTCCTTGGAAGAAAAGTTATGACCAACCTAGACAGCATATTAAAAAGCAGAGGCATTACTTTGCCAACAAAAGTCTGTCTAGTCAAGGCTATGGTTTTTCCAGTAGTCATGTATGGATGAGAGAATTGGACTCTAAAGAAAGCTGAGTGCTGAAGAATTGATGCTTTTGAACTGTGGTATTGGAGAAGACTCTTGAGAGTCCCTTGGACTGCAAGGAGATCCAACCAGTCCATCCTAAAGGAGATCAGTCCTGGGTGTTCATTGGAAGGACTGATGCTGAAGCTGAAACTCCAATACTTTGGCCACCTGATGTGAAGAACTGACTCATTTGAAGAGACCCTGATGCTGGGAAAGATTGAAGGCGGGAGGAGAAGGGGATGACAGAGGATGAGATGGTTGGATGGCAGCACGGACTCAGTGGACATGAGTTTGAGTAAATTGCAGGAGTTGGTGATGGACAGGGAGGCCTGGCGTGCTGCAGTCCGTGGGGTCTCAAAGAGTCGGACACGACTGAGTGGCTGAACTGAACTGAACTGAACTGGCCACCTTGGAAGCCCATATACTATGCTAAGTGTTAGCAATAAAAACTTCCAGGGTCTCCTCAGCGTATAAGAGGACACAGTCAGGAAACAGCCATAAGACACAGTGGCAAACACCAGCAGTGAAAACCCAGACATAGACCAGGCAAGAGCCCCCATTTCAAGTGGCACGTGAAGAGGCACAGGTCAAGCTTTTTAAGGAAAGTTCTGGTGGACAGAGGAGCTGTGGGCTACAGTCCATGGTGTCACAAAGAGTTGGACACGACTGAGCACAACTGAGTACACACACACAGACACACACACACACAGAGGTATACATAGCTTTGGCAACATTGAAACAATCCCAAGAATCTAATAGATGGGTAAAAGTATCTCTGTGATGTCTGAGAGAGGCCATGGACTTAGATTCCATTTCTGCCTCAGCTGTTGAGTGGGGAGGAGCACCTCTGAGGACAAAAGGTGGAAATGAAGGCTCCCTGACACTCATGGCCCCACTAGCCTGTCCTGCCAGGGTCGGCATCTCCTTAGCAAACACCTTAGGAAGTTGATGATGTCTGTTTCCGAAAGATGGTGTTCTCCTAGCGCTTGTTTTCCCCAGATGGCTTCACTGAACATGAGTGGAAGGTGAACGTGCCCCGTGGGGGGTAAAACAGCATTGGACCAGTGATGAGCAAAGCTGGCTCCAATGCCTGCCTGGCCTGGCACAAGTCACTGACCTTTCCACGTCTGCAAAACGAGGTGTTTGGATCAGATGTTTTTGATCGTTCCTGCCAGCTCTTCCATGCTTACTGTTACTGTTCTTACTCTGACAATCTCTTGGAGAAAATATGTAAGATAAACTTTCTAAATGGAGGCACTATTAATAATGCCACATGTCTTTTCTTTTCAGTTTCCCTGCCTAGGGAGTCTCTTCTGCACCTGGCTGTGAGATGGGGCCTCACTAAGCTTTCCCAGCTCCTCCTGTGTCTCCCTGGGGGAGTCCAGGCCCTGACTTTGCCTAACGAGGAGGGTGCCACACCATTAGACTTAGCTTTACGTGGCGGACACTCCAAGCTGGTTGAAGACATCACAAAGTGAGTTTGGCTGCTTGATAGATCCTCTCTCAGTCTACTTCTATAAAATCTTCCAAGCATTATGGAAAAATTAAAGATAACCAAGCCACAAGCTAACATTTGGTTTATAGTTTACCATTAGTTTCCATGTATAAAGTATAGATATGCACATCATATATAAACAGATATAGAGTTATATTTGGTATTCATATTTCATGGGGGAGGGGAAGTCAGTAAAAGTCTCTTAAAAGGCTCCATGGTGGGGGAAGTGGCTACAGTAAGAAAAAATATGTTGGGAAACACTAGCCTAACCCTGACTTATCTTTCGTTAGTTTAAGTGTCGCTTCTTCAGAGAGGCCTTCTACATTCTGATCTTTTATGATTATGATTAAAGTGTTAATTGTGACTATAATTATCATTAATTTATAATATATATCATAATTTATGACTTTATATGTAATCATCATTTATTTCATATATGTCTCCATTCTAAATCATTTGGGAACTGTGAGAATTATTTCCGTTTTACCTGCTGTGTTCAGCATATACATTCATTGAAAGACAGTAAGTTTTTGTTGAATCAGTGAATAACAAACCCTGATACTATGTAGCCAATGGGCTGGTTAGTAGGATCTAGAAATAATGGAAGTGAAATAATTTGTCAAATGTAAAGTCCTCTGTTTTGAGGATGATACCAACATTTTCAATGTTTGTTACTTAGAATGGTTCAGATTGGTCATTATTATTAGTATTTACTTATGATTAGAGGAATCCTATACAATGATTTCCTTGACTTAGCATGTGGAAGCATGACTTAGCATGGGAAGCAGCAATGAATATTGCTAAGTATTACATAAATATTAAATATTATCAGTGTTATTACATGGTTTGTCTTCATGGACTGGTTCTTTTCATTTGGCCCATGGAACTCATTGTAATTAATTTATGGTTGTATGCTACCCAAGTAGATGTTGAAGTCACAACTTTCTATTTTTGTTCTCACTTGGTCAAATGAACACCAACTAAGGAAAGAGCCCATCCTCATGGAATTGCCCTTGTCTTTGCTCTACCACGACCACACTTTCTTTACCTGAAAAGGGCAAGGCAGGACCACTTCCTTGACCTTGTCATTGTGGATAGTTTAGGGTTACACTGAGGACCTGGTACATCACTTCTTTGTGTTTGGCAGCTTTGTATCTTTCTATTCCCAGACCAGAAGATGATATGTATTTTAAAAGTTTACACATCCTCTGTGTCAATAAAAGCAAACAACCTGATCAAAAAATAGATTTTATAATCTATTTATAAATCAGAAGATTTAAATAGACATTTCTCCAAAGAAAACATACAGCTGTCCAAAAAAGCACATGAAAAGATGCTCAACATCTGTAATTATCAGAGAAATGCAAATAAAAAGTACAATGAGGTATCACTTCATACTGGTCAGAATGGCCATTATCAAATGTCCACAAACAATGAATGCTGGATAGGGTGTCGAGAAAAATGAACCTTCCTACGCTGTTGGTGGGAATGTAAATTGGTACAACTTCTATGGAGAACAGTGTGGAGGTTCCTTAAAAAACTGAAAACAGAGTTACCGTATGATCTCGCAATTCTATTTCTGGGCACATATCCAGAGAAAAACATAAACTAAAAAGATATATGCACCTGAGTGTTCATAGCAGCACTGTTTACAGTAGTCAAGGTATGGAAGCAACATACATATCCACTGACGGAAGAATGGACAGAGAACATATGGGGTATATGTATACATATATATGTGTGTGTATATAAATGTGTGTGTACACACACACACACACACACACAATGGAATATTACTCTAACATAAAAAAGAATGAAATGATGCCTTTTGCCACAACATGGATGCATCTAGAGGTCATCATCCTAAGTGAAGTGAATCAGACAAATATCAATCATCCATATGTGGAATCTAATTTTAAATGATACAAATGAACTTACTTACAAAGCAGAAACAGATTTACAGATATTGAAAACAAATTTATGATTATCAAAGGGGAAGCGTTGTGGTGAGTGAGAGCTTGGAGTGAACATACGCATACTATTATATATAAGAGATGATCAAAGAGGACCTACTATATAGCACAGATATACTCTGTGATAACCTATAAGAGAAAATAATTAAAAAAGAATGAATATATGTATAACTGGATCACTTTGCTATATGCCTGAAACTAACACAACATTGTAAATCAGCTATATGTCAATAAAACTAAAATTAAATGTTTTCTCATCTAATAAATTCATTCATGAGGGGATTAGGAGTAGACTGTAAGCTAAATTCTGATTATGTGATGGAGCTTCCATTTTCTAAATTAATTACAAGACTCTTATTGCTTAGGCTGAATTATTCACTTCAGTGGCTTGCTGTTAGCAAGGGGAGTTGTTTTCTAGAAGATTCTAAAGTCCCTGCCAGTAATTATGTCAAGAGTGTGGAGAGATGCTCCAAATCTTAGAGTGTTCTTAATGGATCTGTCATGCCATGTGATGGAGACATTGATGTGGTTGGAACTATACTATAATTTTGCAAATATGCAAATATTCATTGGCAAAGTGATGTCATGGAAAGAGAGGAGAGAGGCATAGAGCTAGTTCTGTGAACGGAAGGACCTGGGAGCTGTGTGTGCTGTGGCAACACGCTGAGGTGGGCTGTTACCTGGGAGCACCAGCATCTCCCTCCTGACCCCTCTTTATTGACCTATAGACCATCCAGAATATTGTGACTCTAACTGAGAAGCCTACATAGAGCTAATAATAATGGACGTGCAGTTGTTTTCTGCCACAACAGAAAATAAGCTGATACTCAGAATTTAGTTTGAGGATATTGTTCCTTTGTCTATGAGTGATTTCAAGAAATCAACATGATCAAATTTACGCACGTTTTCATTTGCATGAAGAAATGATTTACAGCAGTGGACCAGTGTGTTATGAATATCTTGTTTGTAACATCCAAACCTCACCATTCTCCCTAGAGATCATATCTGTTTTCCACTGTAATCACCTAATAAACCCTCAGCTGCCAGCTGATTTGTTCTACTACATGTGGTGCCATGAAGGCCAGAGGCATCTTTTCAGATTAAAAGGAGAATGAAATATTGAGGTAAAGCCCTATGTTTACAAGTCAGTACTGTTGCATTAATTATGTAACTCTTTTAAGTATATAATATATGTGAGCAGCTTCTCAACTGATGACTTCTCTAGGTGGGAAAACAAAAATGGCTTTATTAGGATGTGTTTATATGGTCTTCTGTACCTATTTTCAGTAGGAAGCTTTTGTGGATTGTTCGGCCAGTGGGTTTGTGATAATATCAGGGCTGATGAGGGGCACTGTGATTGTGGGTTTTGACTTTTGATGTTTCAGCTTCCAGGGCAGACGTTCCCCAGGTTTCTCCCGCCTCCAGCTCAGCGAAGATGCCTCTCTGCTGTATATTCACTCATCAGAAACCCTGACCCTGACGCTTAACCACACAGCCGAACATTTGCTGGAGGCAGATATTAAACTCTTCAGAAAATACTTTTGGGATAGAGCCTTTCTCATCAAGGTTTGTGCCCTTTATTGTGGTATAAGATAATAACTCATGCTTTTTGAGAATTCAGACAGCAAACCAGTTATCTGGGGAATGGTATTTTTTTTTTGAGAGGTAGCACTTTGTTTTTTTCCAATGGGACTTGGAGGGACATGGAATTGGAAACTGTTACACCAGTAGAATGAAGATTATTATATAATATTTTGGCAGTAATCATTTGTATAATATTGTTCCCTTTACTTTTCATGAGCCAGCATCACTGATGTTGAATTTTAATATTCTAAAGTTGGATATTTGCTATTAATTTACCGATTATATTATCATTCTTATCTAAAGCAGTTGCCTTTAGGGTTATTTTACATGAATAATACCTTCTTCTGGGATTTCTTTTTTTTTTTTTTTTAAATTTTTTTATTAGTTGGAGGCTAATTACTTCACAACATTTCAGTGGGTTTTGTCATACATTGATATGAATCAGCCATAGATTTACACTTATTCCCCATCCCGATCCCCCCTCCCACCTCCCTGGGATTTCTTAAGACTCAGATATAGTTAAGCCTTTGTTTCAGTGTACAACTTCTTCTTGAACGGGGCCTGGCAACTTGAGACTAGTACTTTTTCAAAGATATTTTCCCCCCTCCCACCATCACCCAAACATCAGCTTTGAGTGTTATTATAGCATGCCCACCTTAGGTTTAAAATGTTTTGTCTTCATTATTATTATTTTTTGGGTTAAATTTCAAACATTAGAAAACAGATTTATATATTTTAATTATTATTAAGCAGAATGTTCTTTTTATAAGGGCTTCAGTCAGTCTAGTTTCTAGTGCTCGCAGGTATAAAGGATTTACTCACCAGAATGTGTGACGCCCTCTGGCAACCTCCCAACCCCCAGTCTTCTCAAGCACATCCATTAATAAGCACCACCAAAAAAAAAGCACCAGTTTCATGACAGTTTAGGCTTTACAAAGTAAACAGTCAGTTTAGAAAACTGTTATCAGTTTTGACTTTTGTAAAATGTTTGCTTTATATAACCAAATGAAAGATTTAACCATAAATATTATATACAGAGCTTATAACTTACTCCATATAGGGTTTTATTAAACAATTAAAATGAAACATGCTCTTCAGAGTATAAACTACCTCTGTTTGTTGAGTTTAGGGAGTTTCTTTTTTTTTTTAATTCATGTTCAGGTGCATCTGACTTGTCTGACCCCAGTCTGTAGCTTGCCAGGCTTCTCTGTCCATGGAATTCTCCAGGCAAGCATACTGGAGTGGGTTGCCATTTCCTCCTCCAGGCAATCTTCCCAATGCAGGGATCAAACCCACATCTCCTGTGGCTCTTGTGGCCCCTACATTGGCTGGCGGATTCTTTACCGCTGAGGTACTGGGAAAGCCCAAAAGATTTAACCGTAAATATTATATAGCAATGATTTTTGCTTTCTCCATATAGGGTTTTTTTTTTTTTTTAAACAATTAAAAATGAAACACGCTCTTCAGAGTATGAACTACCTTTGTTTGCTGCGTTTAGGGAGTTTCAGTTCAGTTCAGTTCAGTCGCTCAGTTGTATCTGACTCTTTGCAACCCCATGAATCGCAGCACGCCAGGCCTCCCTGTCCATCATCAACTCCCGGAGTTTACTCAAACTCATGTCCATTGAGTCCGTGATGTCCTCCAACCATCTCATCCTCTGTTGTTCCCTTCTCCTCCTGCCCTCAATCTTTCCCAGCATCAGGGTCTTTTCAAATGAGTCAGCTCTTCACATCAGGTGGCCAAAATATTGGAGTTTCAGCTTCAACATCAGACCTTCCAATGAACACCTAGGACTGATCTCCTTTAGGATGGACTGGCTGGATCTCCTTGCAGTCCAAGGGACTCTCAAGAGTCTTCTCCAACACCACAGCTCAAAAGCATCAATTCTTCGGTGCTCAGCTTTCTTTATAGTCCAACTCTCATAGCCATACATGACTACTGGAAAAACCATAGCCTTGACTAGATGGACCTTTGTTGACAAAGTAATGTCTCTGCTTTTTAATATGCTGTCTAGGTTGGTCATAACTTTCCTTCCAAGGAGTTTAGTGTATAATTTTCTGGCCTATGGTATTTCCTAATTGGGCTTAAGGGTACTTTTAAATATGCAGAAGCCCTCAGCTATTTCCATGGCTTCTCACCCAGGCCCCAGGGGTGGATTTTCTATATGGACTGAGGCTGGGCCTGGCCCAGCAGCCTTGCTTAGGGTGAGTGCCTCTCCCTGCAGCTTCACAGGGGCAGAGCTCAGCAATATGTGTGTCCTCAGAGGGGACACTCAGACCACAGCAGCACCACCAAGCTCCTACAAGGCGAGAGCGTGCTCCGCGGAGAGCCAGAATTCTGGACATTTCTTTCATTATAAAAACCTCCAACTTCTTAAGTCAGATTCGTAATTTCTCATAACCTATTTGAGATCATTTTTACTGATGACTTTGTGAGATTTAGGATGGGTAAATCTAGATGCTTTAATAACTGACTGTAGTGGATTATTGTGCTATAACAAAGACCAACTGAAGGTTACTTTCCAGTGCATCAGAGATATTCATTTTATGGAAAACACTTGGTAAAAGAAGAATCCATTGCAGTGGGATGGCCTTGTGTTCCAAGTATCAGCATCCCTTTTTTTAATCCTTCCTGCCCTGACCTGTTGGTTGGGTGGTGCATAGGGAGGCTGGGAAGGGAATGAGGCCAGGTTCTTCTGGAAATTGTGATGTCATAACTTACAGTAAGAAATATATTTGGTCTCAGTCCATGGTTCTTGGCTCATAGCTCTCCAGACCTTTGGGATTTCCTAAATGTTGAGCAGATACATGTGTGTTTTGTTGTTGTTGTTATGTTAATATGGCGACTTTAGGAAAGCACTTAGGGATGGATAGGGGCTAGTTACCATGGATAGGGGCTAGTTACCATGGATAGGGGCTAGTTACCATGAGACCCACCCGCTTTCAGTCCTACCTCCTTGACCTCCAGGGAGGGGAAAGGACCTGAAGATAGAGTTTCATCACCCAAGGACAAAGATTTAATCTAGCATGCCTACTTAATAAAGCAAGCCTTCATTAAAACCCCAGAGGACTGGATTCGGAGATCTTTCCAGTTGGGGAACTGGTTGGAAGTGCTGGGTGACTGGCCTGCCTTGAGTGGCACGGAAGCCCTGTGCCCTTTCCTCAGACCCTGCCCTGTACATCTCTTCCATCTGGTTATTCCTGAGTTATAGTCCCTTATATATATAGCTATATATTAGAGTTACCATGTATTCTCTTATATAATTATAAGTTATTTTCTCTTATAATAAACCTGGAAGCTAGTATGTAAAATGTTTCTATGTTCTGTGAGCTGCTCTAGTGAATCAATTGAACACAAGGAGGGGTTGTGGGAACATCTCATTTCTGGTCAGTTGGACAAGTCCAGGTAAATGTAAGCAGGTAGTGATCATCATATAGGTTGTCCCCACTAAAGTTTTACAATTTAGGTTAACATGTGAAATTATATGTAGTGTAATGAAATATTTATTTATTAAATCTTAGACGCCTAAAAGTCTGTTTTTATGTAATAGCTATAGACAGTGACTTTGCTTTGAGAGACTCATTTGTTCTCGAGGCAGCTTCCATGTCTGGGTTCAGGCATCACTCAGTTATCTGCAGCCTTCTAGCACGACGACAATAAAACCTGCTGCAGAAACCTGAGCTTGCTCTACGGGGTACAAGACCTGTGCAGGTGATGGCGATCCCATTCAGAAGCCATCCTTGTTCTGAGTTGTAGCAGATTCATGTTATTACGTGATATTATAGCTGACACTGGTAGACTGATCATTTGCAATAAATATTAAATACTGAAAATGACAGGTTTGTGTTAAATATCCAAAGTGTAAAGGTAGTTGTTAGGAAATTAAATAGTAGGCAGAATATTAGCTCTATCTTTAATCATGTTTTTGTTCTTTCCACATGACAAAGTTTTTAATGTTAATCGAATGCTGATTATTTAGTTTTAGAACTTGGCTAAAATGAATATATAAGATGGCTGGGAAATGTAAGTGTTCTGAAGTTGTAACCAAAATTACTTGCAAGAATAAAAATTAAGTTTTAATACACCCCATTTAAAAAAGTATTTCCTTATTTTGTAATAAGAAACCAGCATTGCCTGATGTCATTTTTGCATAGACTTGCCAGTTGCCTTTGAGACTAGGGTTTGGGGGTTAAGGCTGACCTCCAGGTAAACACATGGAGTCAGTGGCTGTCTTTGGCCTTGAACCCGTGCGGTCAGTCCTCTTTCCACCCAAGGTACTCATCTTGTCAGGCTTCCCCGGTGGCCCAGACGGTAAAGAATCTGACTGCAATGCAGGAGTCCTGGGTTCAGTTGGGAGGGTCCCCTGAAGAAGGGGATGGCTATTCACGCCAGTATTTTTGCCTGGATAATCCTATGGACAGAGGAGCCTGGCGGGCTACATTCCATGGGGTTGCGAACAGCAGGATACAATTTAGCAACTAACGCTTTCCCTCATCCTGTCATCTCCTTGGTACTTCCCCAGACATACCTGCTCTGGTCCATCCTTTCATTCCATCATGGGCCCTAAAAGGGTGAGTACTGTGTCCTGGGAGTCAGGCTAGGGACAGGTAATAGCCACAGAGGCTGGGTGACTGGGGACTGCTTGTTCCCTGCCTCTTTGTGATTTGGTCAATTATGTATGTTTTCCTGTTCTTTTTGCTCTGGCCGCTGGATGTTCTGACATAGTCATGAGTAAGCCCATGATGCACTGAGCTGAAAAACATGCCCGCGGCAGAGGGTGGGGAGGTGGTTTAGGGGTCTCTGTCAGCTGGAGGGTTGCCTGCCCCACTTCGCCCGTGTATTTGTTTTGGAACATGTGCTGATGCAGGCTTGGATAGTTTTTGACACATCAACGCATAATTCTGTCTCTTCACATTTTCATTGACTATGTGGAATCCATCTGAAAAGGAAGTACAGAGGGCTGTAAGGGTAACCTGATTCTATCCACGGCTCATGACCCCATCTCGGCCAGGAACAGCCTGCTGCTGCCTGTGCCCATCCTGGGTCCTCCTTGTATCAGTGGTCCTCTCTGTATGAGAGTTTCCCCCTGCTCTCCAGGCCCTGATCCCTCTGTCTTAGGATGTGGATGGGAGTCTTGGCAGGCAGATGTGTAAAACAGCAGCTCCTCTTACTGATTTCAAGCTTTGCTCTTCTCTGTCCCCCTTTCGGTTCATATCTCATGCTCCTGAGAACCTTCTGGTGTGATCCGGGGAAGCAGTGAGAACCACTGGCGGAGACAGTTTTGGCCCTCGTCTCGGGTTCCTTCCACCATCTCTAGCGTCATGCGGGCTGCTGTTTCATGTTCCCCGACACCCCATCTGCCCTCACCTCCCCTGGCTTTGCCTCTGGCTGTTTCACCTCTCAGATCCTGGATTGTGATCTGCATCTCTTGCTGCATATCTGAAGCCTCAAACGGTTTTCACTGATTTTTTTTTTTCCTGCCTTTCTTAGGCTCTTGAAGAGCTAGAAACCACGTCAGAGGAGAAACCAGATATGCCCTCCAGGGCTGCGGAAACTGAAGGAGGTATACATGCTCCTTCCCCACCTGGGGAGCTCAGAAAGTACTCAGGATTCGTTAGTCAACTGGGAGTTGAAGTGTGTGGAGGAGGAGAGCAGGAGCCGATGGACTCGGAGGCCAGAGTAGGGTGCTCTGGGGCAGCAGGGCCCAGAGTTCCTCCAGCAGCGCTGATCAAAGGTACTGTGTGTTTCCACTTTTTATTCAGTTAGCGTGTACTGGTTTCCTCCCCCAGTGCTTGGGGACCTCTCCTGACACGCAGAGGGCGTTCCCCTCGTTACCGAGGTCAGTCTGTTCCCTTCCGTCCTCCGTCACTCTCCTGTTCTCCAGCTCACTCCACCACTGTGGAGCCTCTGCTCCGCGCTGGGCGAGTGGGTCCTGTAGGATGGAGCTTGTGAGGGTGTCCTGATTGTCGTGGGGTCTGGGGAGCTCCGCTGATGTGTGCAGGTGAGTGGTGAGGGGTGCTGAGTGTCTTCAGGGTACAGGCGGCCCCGCCCAGCCCAGGTTGTTCTGCACAGTGGTTCACATCGCTGATGATGCTTCAGAGGCTGAATGTCCAAATCTGCTTGAGGTGGGTGTCCACAGCAAGAGGTGTGTGTTTAAAAACACATCCTCACTACCCTGTTCCACATCATAACGGGGAGTCATGTTGACGGCACAGTTGCATGTAACATCCAGCTTGTTTGTAGGAATATGATACTTTCTTGTTTTCACCAACTTGGCACCTTATTAGGGCATGTGATCTCTACTTCAATTTAGGTTCTTTCCCCTTTAACACATACAAGTAGATCTGATCTGTTGGCAAGTCCTAGTGACAAGTCCAGTTTAAAAAAAATCTCTTTTTTAAGTTATGAAAGTATGATAACCTGTTTACAGAAGACTTGGAACATACAGAATAAGGTTGCATATGGTTCCGTTATATATTACAATTGTTTTTTAAGTAGCTAAATTAAGATTTTTAGTTGGAGTTTCAATATCAAACTCTCAAAAATTAATAGAATGACTATACAGAGAAGTAGAAGTATATAGCAGACCTGAAAAGCACTATGAACCAATTCAACATAATTAAGATTTATACAATTTTCATGCAATAGTAGGATACAAGTTCTATTCAAATTCCCAGAGACTGTAAACTCAGAGACACTGGAACATATCCAGGGACATAAAACAAGGTGCAAAAATTTCATGGTCTAGAGGTATTGAAATAATATAGAGTCTCTTCTCTTATCACTGTGGAATTATGTTGGAAATCAACATCAAAAGATATCTGTAAATAATCCACATATTTTCAAGTGTAATGTGACATTTACGAAGAGAGATCTTTGACTTAGACATTGAAAGACTCAGTAAAGTTAGAATGAGAAAAACACAGAAAGTGATTGCAGAGAAAGCATTTAAATGAGACGTTAGTATCAAAAGAGAAATTAATATTAAAGATATTTTAAAGAAAATCCCATGTATTTGGAAATTAAATGTCCACTTTTAAATGATGGGTGTATCTAAGAAGCCGTAACAGGGAACATTAGAAAATATTTGTAATAGAATAAAAATGAAAAGAGTCTATCAGAATTTGTTGCATGCAGCTGAAGCTGCTTAATGCAGTTAAATAGAGTCTTGAATAATGTATGAAAACAAATAACAGGCACTAGCATAAAATTTTGTGAAATTTGAATAAAATCTGTACTTTACTTAATAAAATACAGATAACTTCCTGGGTTTTTTTTTTTTTTACAGTGTAGTACTTTTTTATATTCTCAGAATTGGATTAGAAGTTTCAAGCCTTATTCACACTTTTTAAAAATCACTAAGATAATAAATTTTCTAGACTTTTAGCAGTAATACTAGATGCCAAATACATGGAACTATATCAAAGTTTTGAGTGAATATAAATTAGAAATCTAGTATTCCTATTTATCAAATAAGAGGAATCAAAATGTCATAATTTTTCTAGCTAGTCAAAAATTTATAAATTTCCTAAAATATACATTATATTATACATACTGTATACACATATGTATACAAAAGCTTTTCTACTACTTTTGATAAGGGCTTAAGAAAGAACAACAACAACAACAAAAGGAGAAATTGGGAAACATGATGAAATGGGAGCACTGAATATGAAATAGAAAAAGTGAAGCAAACTAAATAAAAGTAAGCGATCATCATATAGTCTAGTTGTTTTTAAACATGGCTGCTCATTAGAAAGACATCTAGAGTTTTGGAGAAAAACGACAATATTTAGGCATTTGTATTTTTCAAGAAATTCCAAGGTAATTCTATTATGCGTCTGAATTTAAAAAGTGATTACAGGTTTCTGTATTAAATGATAGTTTTAGTGATATAGAATTCTATTATTTTCTGTTGACCAATCATGATACAATGATATCACGTAGTAGTTACATAATCACAATAGTAGAAGATGTTTTTGCTATTTTATATTTTTACTATTTAAAGAAGTTATACTTTTACTATTTAAAAAAGAATAGTAGAAGATGGGGTTGACAATTTGGAACTGGCATGGAAAAACAAGCTGTCCTGGCACATTATAAGTGCTTCAGGAGTCATAGGCAAATAATACTGAGAGAACTTTGTGATGGTGGAGTAGCCAGGGAAAGCTTCTTGGTGGAGGTGACCCCAATGCTGTGATCTAATAGAGGGAAGGGAATTCTAGACAATAGGAATATGCTCAGTACAGAGTCCTGAACCAGATAATGCATTGGGGAAAATGCAGGTCACGTTTTGGCCCTGGAGTATAGGGGTGTTTGTGTGTGTGTGTGTGTGTGTGTGTGTGTGTGTGTGAGAGAGAGAGAGAGAGAGAGAGAGATGCCAGGAACATAGGCCTGAAAGGGTAGCAGATCAGCAGGCTTGTACACAAGGCAAGGAATCAGAATTCCACCCTGACAGCTCTGGAAACTGTTTTAAGCAAATTAGTTCAGGTTGTTATTTAGGAAGCTCACTCTTCAAGACTGTGGAGAATGGGTGAGAGGGGCCCAGGGCTGCCACACAGAATGTGGAAGAGGGTCTGCACCAGAGCAATGTGAGGAGATTGGAGATGGAGGGATGGAGGAGGACTGTCCTGAAGGTGTAGGACGTCAGGTGGTTGTCAGTGGTGAGGGAGAAGGGTGATTCTTCCATTCTTGGTGTGTCGCCGAGTAGGATAGGCCTTAAGAAGCAGGACCATGACAAAATAAGTACTCAGTTTTAGACAAGTTGAATTTGGTGGCCCCAGGGTCAGCCATATTAATATACCTGGCTGCCAGTTGGACTGAAATCAATCAATAAGCAAAAGAATTTGGATAGAAACACAAGTTCTCTAATGCACAA
Organism: Cervus elaphus; assembly: GCF_910594005.1. Classification (NCBI taxonomy): domain Eukaryota; kingdom Metazoa; phylum Chordata; class Mammalia; order Artiodactyla; family Cervidae; genus Cervus; species Cervus elaphus. The sequence continues at coordinate 11,258,684 of NC_057839.1, read as the reverse complement.
TAATTAATGTATATTTTATAGACAATGCTTGGATATTTATACCCTTGGAAGACATGTTAGAAACTGTGTACACATTTCGGCAGAGGGCAGTATTTAGCTAAAATGAAAACATCCAATTTGTTTTTGTTCATTCAAAAGCCTGCAGGCAACTCAACTGGAAGAACAAAACCTTTTGAGTGTAAGAGCTTGATTCCCCCCCACCACTTTAAGCCCCCAAAATAAACTTTCCCTTTGAGATATCATAGAAGATTCTTAATAGATCATGTTTTTCTACTCCTCCTGGGGTATAGGGGGATGTTTTAAATGTATTTCTGTAGCTACCATTGATTAAAAGACAATAATAGCTTTAATTTGGAAATATACTTGTTCCCTATTACTGTGATAAATGTTTTTATTACTGTCTCTGAATCAACTATGTTTCCATAATTTCATGATTGTAATTGTTCTCCCAGAATAATGAGATGTTATTCCAAATGAAATAAATGGCCAAAAGGTCACCTCATTTTCACTATGCTTGGACGAATAAGCTAATTATTAGTGTGTATCGATCCACCAACTGACTCTCTTTTGTCTCTTGCCACCTTTGTCCTTATTTGATCTCCTATTCTAGTAGTTCCTAAGGAGAGTTGTACAGAACACCAACCTTGGAAAATGCTCTGAAGAATAAGAATTCTTTGCCCAAACAAGTAGAGATGCTATACATGAAACGCCTCTGGTGGAAATGTGTGTCAGTTGCTCAGTTGTGTCCAACTCTTTGCAACTTTGCAAATCAAGAATACATTTAATGTTTTGTGGGTTCTAGTAAGTCGCGCAGTCGAGAAACCTGTGTTTCTTATTTAACCCAGCAGTTCTCTAACTTGATAATGGGAGAATCCCCTTTTCTTCGTTCTCATCATCTTACGAAAATGATCTGTGGAAGGTGCTTTGGGAGTGTTGCTGCTCATCTCTTCCGATTCTGCCCTTTCTCAAGCTAATTATGTCCTCTCTTTTCACCGTCATGTGGATTCTCTCCATCTCTTAGTATGTAATTCTCACACCGAGAAGGGGCTTGGGAGGCATTTTTAGAACTACTCCTGGTCATCTTGAATGCTGAGTTCACACAGCCCGCTGTACTTTTTGATTTGGGAAGCTCTTACCTGCCTAGATTCTATGGGGCCAGAAAACACAGTCATCGCAATACCACTGACCACTATGTGAATCCATTTTCTTCTATTGTTTTGCCATTTTAAAAAGCCCTGTGTAATCGTGTGTCTCGAATTTTATGTGACTGGTCTTTTACATTGTTGTCTTGTTACCACAAATTATCTTGCACATTCTCTTTAACAAGGAAATAGGGAGTTGGGCTTGGAACCTGAATGCCAGACACCAAGGGAGAGGGAGAAATTGTCTCCTTCGGGGCCGAGGTGGCAGTTTCAGCCAGCTCAGAGGGGCTTCCCCCTCGCTGTCTCTTGCGGAAGGCAGAGGGGCTGGGGGTCCACATGCAAGACCCGATCTAGGCAGGCAGACATGAACCCTGCACGCCCATTGACTTACTGTTTAGTAAGTCTCTGCTGAGGGCTCCACTCTGCTGGGCACTCATTACGGGTGATGAAGCAGTTCCCCAACAAGACAAAGAGGGAAAAACCTTCATCTGAAGGAGCGCGCTTTCTCTGACTTCCTCTCGCGTCTCTCTGGAGGGACAGGCACTGCTCGAGGTGCGGGGTGTGCTGCTGGGAGCCGAGCCAAGTTTGCACACTGGCAGAGCACACCTCCCCGTGGCCCTGGAGAGGGCCATTTTTGGGAGTCAGGCATCACATTGTGTACACACGGAGGCGGTAGCTGAGAGAGGTCACGTAGCTCGTGTGAGGTGACGCGGCTTGCCCGGCAGTCAGAACTCAGGTGGGTACGTTCTTACCGCCGTGCCGTAGACACCCAGCACCCTTGTCAAGAACGTTTGTGTGCTTAGACTTTGGACTGCTGCTCCAGAGTCCTGTCCAGCTTTTGTATGGTGGAAAAGTGCAAAACTGGAATCCTTGCCGAGAAGTGAGCTGTCTTCCACATGACTGACCTGTCTGCTATGAGGAGAGGTTGCGACCCACACGCAGAGACATGTCTTGATGACACGCCAGCAACGAGCAGCCTCTGCACAAAACCTCAGCTCTGCCGTGAGCTGGCTGCTCTGCAGGATGCAAGCGACGCCGCTGTGTTTCCTTCTGTGGAAGATGGAGCGCGGGTGTCATTTCACACTTCCTTCAAAATAAGGTGCAAGTGAGAAAATCCAGGCGGGGCACCGTGACCGGTATCTAACCAGAGGCTTAGCCAACGCCATCTCGAGATGCGCGAGAGCTACAGTGTGCGGCTCAGCGCACTTGGGGGTGGTCACGTGTGTTGCGATATCACGATGTGGCTCTGTGTGTCACAGTGACCAGGTGAGCGGAGTTTTCGCCTGAACGTCCTATAGACGGGGGTGCAGCTCGTCTCTGTGTTCTGAGTGCAGTGGGACGAGGGTGTTGTGTGGTGGAGTCTCCTTGTTTCTAAAAAGGTTTTATCAAAGTACAGTTGGTTTACAATGTTGTGTTTGTTTCCGGTGGATAGTCAAGTGAGTTAGTTATGCATGTACATACGTCCACCCTGTCATAGTCTTTTCCCATATAGGCCATTACAGAGCATTGAGTAGGGTTCCCTGTGCTATGCAGTATGTTCTTATTAATGATCTATTTTATATACAGAAGTATGTATATGTCAGTCCCAGTCTTCCAGTTTATCCCTCCCCTTCTTCTCCCTGAGGCCAGAAGTCTGTTTTCTACATCTGTAACTATATTTCTATCTTGTAGATAGATTCATTTGTACCACCTTTTTTCTTTTATATTTCACATAGGAGCCAAATCATTTGATCGATTCTCCTTATTTGAACCTCTCCTGTGAAATATTATTGGAAAAACCAAGAGGTGTTTTATCCGTGCAGAATTTCCTTTCCAAGATTTTTTGTTTTAAATACTGTGGCTTTGTGTATCTTTTTAGAACTGTTGAATATGGTTCCAGTGTCTTGTCAGGATACAGATCCTTTAACCAGGATGGCTAGAGCCTGAGGCGCTGGGGCTTTAGGATAGACCTTATGAAGGCTGGTCTGCAGGGGTGATTCCTCAGCTGGGAACACAGCTCTTATCTTAACCCCATTGTGAAATGTCCATCCAAGGGCTTGATCAGCATTGTTTACCTTGAAGTCAGGCACTTGGGCATTTACAAGACAATTACCAATCATATCCAGAGAATGTACTTCGCAACCCCAGGAAGTCATCTGTGTTTCTTTCATTTGACAGAGAGCTCAGCCTTCTGTTTCTTTCAGTATCTGCCTTTGCCAGTCTGCTTTCTCCCCCTGCCCCCGGAAAATAATCTTTTTCATCATTAGAAGTGCAAGGATTAAAATAAGATACCAAGCTGATATAATGTCCATTTTGTGTATTATTACAATAGTATTAGTATTTTCTCAGACACATAAAAATTCTCTATCTTGCCTCTCCCAGTTCATCATAGAATTAAAGAATCCTAGTTTGAGCTGGAAAGAATCTTGGATTTCTCAGAACTCATCTGGGTACAGCCAGTTTTGCCCACTCTGCTCTAGCTAGGTCAGATTAGCAGGAGTGGGAGAGGATAAGCATTTACTAAGCATGTTAAGTGAGGAGTCCGATATGGTTGAAATAAGCTCAAGTTGAAGGTATAGTTATGGAGTTCTTTTTTTTTTTTCTTTTCTTTTTCTGAATTGAAATATAATCCAAGTGTGAAGTCTTAGGGACATAACAGTATTCCTCAGAGAAATTTGAATCCTGTTTATGTTGTTGAAAGATGACTTTGCCTCATTTTATTCCAGCAGTTGAGTAAGTCAGGAAAATTATGCCCTAACCTCAATTTGAAATACAGTGACTTAGAGCTTCTGCTTAGTTGATACTTGCAACCAAATTTGGGGGCTGAGGATATCTTTTTTTTTAGCCCCATGACTTAATTTTTGACTGATTGAGATTTTATGGGGCTGGGCGTGGGAGAGAATACTCACTGGAGATGTAAATATATATATATATATATATTATAAAAACATATTAAACATAGAACTATCATATGACCCAGCGATGACACTCCTAGATATATACTCAAGAGAAATGAAAACATAGATCTCCTTAAACTTGTACACAGATGTTCAAAGTGGCATTATTCATAACTGCCCAAAAAGTGGAAACAATCCAAAAAGTCCATCAGCTGAGAAATGGATACACAAAAATGTGATCTCTCTATACAATGGAGATAGATAGTATTTGGTAGTAAAAAGGGATGAGGTGCTGACACATTTTGACATGAACGGACCTTGACAACACGCTTTGTGAAAGAAGCCAGTTACAAAAGACCACATATTGTATAATTCCATTTATGTCAAATATCCAAAATGGCATCCATTAAGACAGAAAGTAGTTAGTGGTTACTGAGGGCTGGGGTGGAAGTGGTGGTGTCTGGGGAGAAATGAGTAGTGAGAGTTAATGGATATGGGGTTTCTTGTTGGGGTGATGAAAATGTTCTGAAACTGGTTGTGGTGAGGATTGCACAACTCTGAGTATATTAAAAATCATTGAACTGTATACTTTAAATGGATGAGTAGTGTGGTATTGAATTATACCTTAAAGCTGTTACATATATACACACACACACATATATACACACACACACACATATGCACACATATATACACACACAAATACAAATATACAATTACAAATATATATGTGTATGTGCGAAGAGACTAAGCCATTAATGGTGGTTTTATAGATTGTTTTTCTTAGTCTCTTTCAAGTTTTCTTAATTACTTTTGTGGCTCAAAAAAGTGTTACAAATAATTTAAATCAAAAAACCCAGTATGTGTTTTTGTTTTTTTTTTTTAAAAGATGTTTTAATTTGTTTCTGAAAGAATGCAGAGTAGAAATAGAAAAATTACATCGTAAAAGATGATGTTGCAGAGTTGTCTGAGGTCTTCTCTTGTCCTGACATCCTCTCCTTGACTGCTGATCCTGGGGCAGGGTGGGAACCTGGTTGAGCGTCGCGCTTGATGCATCGGCGGGAGTGTTGGAGCTCATGGACTAACAGGGCTCATGCTGATGTTTCTGTGAATAAGCGCCTCATTGTTTCTTCTAGTCTGTATTTATACTGGGAATGCCAAATGATAGTTCTTACTAGTATTCCTAATAAGTAAAAAAGTTATAATTCCTTCAGTGAAAAAGGTCTCATAGAGATACTGAAATAAAGGTCAGAGTGTCATGACAACCTCTGAGCTGAGAGTGGTAGATGTCACAGATATTTTAAAATGTTTTCCCTTTGCCATTGTAATTCTCTAGTAGTTGTGAATCAGACATGCACACTAGGATAAAACATTAAGGTGATTCGTGGAAGTGAAGTTACTAGTGAAACTCCGGTGTGTAACTGGAGAGGAAAGTGTGGCTTGGGCCTTGCGGAGCTGGAGGAGTGGGGGGAAGCCAGGGGAAAGGCATTATCTGTCTCATCAACCTGGCAGTTCAGAAGTTGTGATGAAATAATGCTAGTATTGAAAGTGTTTGGATTAGTAATTTTAAAAAGTGAACAACTTTCCCTTCCTTGTCCCTAATGATCTACTCTATCTCATCAGTTATTTTGGGCCATTGGATCCTAATCAAGGAGAGAAGCATTTGTTCAGCACCTGTAACATGGAAGGTACCCTGCTTAGTCCTGGAGATGCAAGTGTTGGACTTAAATTGATCGGACTCAACCTTCCCAGAGCTTATAGTCTTTTGGGAGAAGAGGATTCGTTCAGACTGTGAACTGCACCCTTTTTGGGCGTTGGTGGGGCAGGAGAGCAAGCTGAGAGCATGACTCGTTTTCCTTTGTGCTTTGACGCTGCCCTGCATGTCTAACCCAGCTGGGGACTTAATTGTAGAGAGTTGAACCTGAGGTAGGAGTGAATCTGCAGTAGTTGTCTGGCTGCCTCTGATCCAGATTCTTTTTGCCTTCTTCCTGGGGGAGGAGTCGGACAGCACAGCAAATTGTAGTTGAAGAATACTGAGCAGCCTGTACTTTTGATGTAAGCTTTCTCTTTGCTGAAGTCTAACCTCTGTGGTCCCATCTCTCAAAAGGTGACAGTATGGTTTGTGCACAGAATTGAGATCTAGTAGGCTAATCTGTTTCTTGACAAGACACTGGTATTAATCTTACAGCTACTCCAGCCTGTGTTGAAAACCTTGCTTGCTGGTGCAGTGTCCCTGGTGAACATGAATATTAGAAATTACTTCTTGTTCCATTATAGTTCGGCAATAAAGACCATGTTTATGATGTTTGGTAAGTCTGATTTAGGAGAGGGTGATCTTTACTTCTGGGTGGGCCTTGAAGGCAAGATTAATAGGCCTTTAAAACAGAATAGCTTGGGTTTACTGATACCATTATCTGCTGAAGGTTGCTATAGCAATGGTAGTTTGATTGCACTCTGCAATTGGTGGTGCAATGGCTGAGTGTAAAAGGATCCTAGGCATTTAGCAGAAACTCTGCTGGAGCAATTAAACTCCAGTGGAAGGAGTGCCAAATTCTTTAAAACCTCTAAGATATAGTTCTATATCATCCTAGATTAGTTAAAGATGCATTATTGTCACAAGTATTTTTTAATGATTTTGAGATAAAGGCTTTATAGCTTTGAAAGTTGTTTTTAAAATGATGAAGTACACATTTTATGAAGACATCTGCTTTAATATAGTTTGTACTATTTGCTTGAATATTGAGCAGAATTGATTTAGACTGTAAGGAAAATGTAGGCTTGTGAAGATCAGCCTTTTGAGAGGGGCAGGGAGATGGAATCCAAACATACCACCAGGGTGGACTCGGAACAGAATACCGGGTGAACACATCCTTTGTTGTTGCAGGTGGATTACCTGACATAGAGATTTCTTCATCAGCAACCCTGAATAAAATGTGTGTTATTCTTCTGAATCAGTGCTGTGGGTGCAGAATTCTTTCGAGATGCAGAATTCTTATCATTTAAGAGTATGTGGTCTAAAATGGCTCTGAAGTAATATCCAGCGATGGGCAATAAAAACGTCTGTGGTCCTCTTGCTGTCAATGCAGATGTGTCTGTTGAAACTTTAGTTCTAGTTACCCTTCTTTTTTTTTTTTTTTTTTTAAAACATCTTGGTGGGTATTCACTGAATTTGTAGAGTTTGGCCTATATATATTTCAAAACAGAAGACTTGCTGCTCTCATACGGTAAGCACTATATAGATGCTTCACATCAGTTTTCTGCATCTGTGCAGTAGGATGAAAACTTTCTCCTAACATAGTGTTTTGGACTTTGGTGAAGTCGTCTCATTTTGACATTCCCGGCAGGGGCCCTGTTGTTCTGCAGGTGGTACTCTGCTGCCACCTGGAGGCCTTGTTCGGGATGTGCATGTAAAGGTGGGCTGGGATGCTGGACGACAAAAGGCTGGGCATCAGTTACTATCTTGTCCTTCCTCCCTGTTGAGGTCAGTGGTCATGACTACATGAAATTGAAGCTATTGTCCTTTCATTTTTCTTCACAGGGGCTAATGTACAGTATGAATTCAAGAGCAATATATTCTGTGTGTGTGTGTGTGTTAGTCACTCAGTTGTGTCCGACTCTTTGCAATCCCATGGACTGTAGCCCGCCAGGCTAGTCTATCCATGGGGATTCTCTAGCCAAGAATACTGAAGTGGGTTTCCATGCCCTCCTCCTTCAGGGCATCTTCCCAACCCAGGGATCGAACCTAGGTCTCCCACATTCCAGGTGGATTCTTTACCATCTTAGCCACCAAGGAAGCCCAAGAATACTGGAGTGGGTAGCCTATCCCTTCTCCAGGGGATCTTCCTGACCCAGGAATTGAACCAGGGTCTCCTGCATTGCAGGCAGATTCTTTACCAGCTGAACTACCAGGGAAGCCCCAATATACTGTGAAAAGTGAAAGTTGCTCAGTTGTGTCCCACTCTTTGTGACCCCATGGACTGTACAGTCCATGGAATTCTCCAGGCCAGAATACTGCAGTGGGTAGCCTTTCCCTTCTCCAGGGGATCTTCCCAACCCAGGGATCAAACCCAGGTCTCCTGCATTGCAGACAGCTTCTTTACCAGCTGAGATACTGGGGAAACCCCAATATACTGTGGTAGAGTGCAAATATCTTATTAACTTGCTTAATGTAAAGCAAGTTCAAAGTTATCGTTACACAGATTTAAAAAACCACATCATGACTTTGTGTTTGTTGACTTCTCTGCTCCATCCTTGCCTTTTAAGATTCGTCCTGGAAAGCCACCTTAGACTTTTTCTAAGCAGAAACGTGGATGAGAATCAGCATTGTTGCCAGGCAGGAAGAAGAGCCTGAATGAATCTCCTCGGAGGTGTGAGACCTCTGTGCCTTACCGTAACAGGAGTGGCGTAGAGTAGGGAATGCCTAGTTAATGCACCTGTCGGGAAAACCAGGGGCTCCCCAGACCGGGCATCCTGCGGGGCCCGGGGGCAGAGAAGCTGAGGGTCCAGAGGAGGGCCTGGGCCCACAGCGTCACTGTACAGACACAGGTCCTGGTTAATCTCCACCCCATGCCCTAGTTAGCAGTGCCCGTCTCTTCTGTTTTCCTCAGGCCCAAGCCTGCTCTCATGCTTGTTTCAGCCACAGTGGCTCTTGTTTACGGGTAACTGAGCACCAATCAGTCAAGACAGAGAAAAATACGCCTTAAGTGGGCCTTCCTGCTCATCCCAGCACACCATGAGCACTGATGCTTCCCGGAAAGCCTTTACGCGGAGCCTGGGCCCCTGGGTGCCTGGGGCTGGTGAGATGGATCCGGGCACTGTCTGAGGTCCCAGCCCAAGGGCCGTGCCGACGTTTAGGGCTGTTCTTGACTTTAAACCATGGGCAAGGAAAGGCTGAACCTCGTCTAGAGCGAGCTAGGCTCTTTTGAAACGTGCAGTTGGTGTTAGTGGAGGAAAGAGAGGTGTGGGGCTTCCTCAGGCGGGTACGAGTCATATTGTCAGAACGGTGCTGTGTGGAGGAAGCTTCGGTCAGCGCGCGGCCTCCTTCTGGGTTGGGGGGTTTGTTTGTTTAACGGCCGTCTTCTTCCTCAGGATTTCCTGTGAGAGCTCCTGGGCTTGTTTACATCTTGGTCCATACAAACAATATCAGAGCGTGGGCTGTCGGGTCATACTCTGCTCTGCGGAGTTTTTTAAGAAGCCAAATCTAAAACCTAGTTCCACACAGACAGCTCTGAGCAAATCATTTATATTTGTCATCTAGTTTCTCTTCTCTCTGCCTTTCTTCTTCTTCTTCTTCTTTTTTTAAAGGAAGTTCCTATCAGTGGATCCTGATGAGAATTATTCTTTTGCAGAGATTAAGAATTCGGGGTGCAGCAGATCATCACCTAGGAAGGAGGATGTAAAGGTAATGGTTCTTTGCCTGTTTTCACCTTTGTGCTTCTCTCTGGAGTTGAAGTGGAAGTGAAGATATGGTGCTAAAAACCCAAAGCAAGAAAACTTCAGGGATATGTCCCGAGACATGCTGAGAATAACTTGAATTATTTCCTCTATCAAATTTTCGATCTCTACCCTTGATGACTAAACCTAGTGGTCTTTCTGTGTTGTATATGCATCTTGTCTATGCAAGATAATTGAATACATTTTCTAAAACTTTGTACCTGAAGATGGTATCTATAGCTGTTTCCCAACAATGTGTCTTCAGAAATGAACCTGGGAGCTATTTCCTGAATATAAAATAGTCTATGGATGACTTTTAGGCATGCTTCAGCTTGGTACAGATCCTTTGCTTACTTCTGGCTCTTAATATTAAGTACAGACTCGTTTTTCTGTTTACATATGGTGACATGTATAACATGTCTTTCCTAATGTTTTCTTAGGTTGCTTTTTCATTTACAAAAATAAACAGTGTTAGCAAGTAAGTAACTTGTAAAAAACCGACCTGACTTTGTCTTTTTCAGCGTGTGAAAAGCCCGGTGGTTCCACTGAATGAAGACGAGGACCAGGACAGGCTAGATTTGGGTATGTTCCAACAGATGGCTTCCTCTGGCATTCATATAGGGGTATCACAGACACGGGCATGCAGGCGACAAGAAGATCTATTTAGAAATAAAATCTTCCTTTCTGGGAGCCAGCCGGGTCTGTTTCTTGAAATGCATTTGAGTCTCCATTTACAATCTAAAAAACAAATCAAAACAAAGGAAGGAATCCAAGCTTTTCCTGGACAGTTTTACTCTGAGCACGTGCTGGCTTGGAGCTGGTCGTGTGTTACCCTGTCATCCCTATGAGGTAGGCACTCCTAGCTTCTGTGTGTAGCTGATTTGACGGAGGCCACTGTGAAGAGTAAATAGGGGAATTGAGACTCAGAGCTTCATCTGCCTGGCCTCAGAATCCCCAGGTTTACCTCTGTCCCACTTTGATCCCTGGTGAGGACCGCTTGGAACTGTCCGTGGGATCTTTCCCCTGGCCTCAGGAAAAGACCAGATGCTCACCCTGGGGCATGGATCTGACGTAGGTGTCGTTTCAAAGGAAGCAGACACTCTCTTGGCAAGAGGAAGCTATTTCTTCCTGTGGCCGTGGGAATTCCCATCCGCTCACAGGCATCATCACTCAACACTCTCCAAGGCGTATCTCCCCACATCTCTCCCTCGAGCCTTTGTTAATTGTTCAGGGCTCATCAGGGCTCCATTCTTACCTTTGAGTTAGAGCCTCATGAAGCTGTTGGGGGTTTGAGGATATACATAGGCGGGGCCATCCGCTGATGCCTCATTTGGGCCTCTGAGAAGTGGGAAGCAGAGAATCAAGAAATTTCTCAATCAGTTTCCTCAGGCTCAGCAAGGCTGAAGCAGCTCGGACGCCTGGAAAGTGCCAGGGCAGAATAGCCTTAGGAGCTGCAGGGGGCCGGTGGTCAGGGAAAAGCAGGCCACCTCCCTGGGTGAGAGCCAGGTTGGGTGGGCCTGCGGAGTGGAGCGGCGCGGGGGGCTCCCTGGGCGGTGTTTTCTCACCTGGAAGGCACAGAGCAGAGCAATTAGGAAATCAGGGAAATAAAGCCGGGCAGGGGGGAAGCACCCCGCGTGCCAGTTGGCTGTGCCGCAAGCAGAGGTGGTTTCTGGATCTCCTTGCATGAGGTGCCGCTGGAACTTGAATAGAAACTAGACCATCCCAGGCACTGCACACACCTTTGCTATTTATGCTCTGTGAGGTGTGTGTGTGCTAAGTTGTTTCAGCCGTGTCTGACTCTTTGTGACCCTGTGGATGGTAGCCCGCCTGGCTCCTCTGTCCGTGGGGTTCTCCAGGCAAGAATACTGGAGTGAGTTGCCATGCCCTCCTCCAGGGGATCTTCCCAACCCAGGGACTGCACCCGTGTCTCTTGTGTCTCCTGCGTTGGCATGCGGGTTCTTTACCCCTAGCGCCACCTGGGAAGCTATGTAAGGTAAGAGGATAAGAGGAGTACTTTGCTTCCAGAAGAGGGGGAGAGGAAGGAGAAGGGAAAGCAGGCATGTCCACGTGGATGACTGTCGTGGGCCACTGGAGCCCAGAGTCTGGCTGCTGCTCATGCGTGCCGGATGTCTCCTCTCCAGATTGCATCATGCTTCCAGGAATGTTCGCTCTGAAGAATGTTTACCAAGACAAACCGCTGGTGGGGGAGGAGTGTTGGCTGTTAAAAGGATTGAGTAGCAGGATTATTTTAATTTTAGGCTCTAAACATTCACACTCTTCTCAAACTGGTCTCCTTACTGGGTAGGAAGGTGCATGTTACGGAAACTGTGGTAACCTGACCTCATCGAAGTTTTCGTCAGTAACATCATTGTGTCTGAGGAGGGATGTGACGAAGAGTTTGAGGGAGCTGAGCCTGTGCGACTTTAATCTCGGTCATTTACGAGGAGGTCTCTGTGTGGTGGTCTTGTGCGGCTTGTCTCTTGCTTTGTTGTTCATCGAAACTTGGTGGGTTAAAAAAATTACCTTATGCGAAGAACGTAATACATTTTAAAAGAACCTTCTGAACAGACTCATAGACTTAGAGAATGAACTTACGGTTCCTGCGGGGGTGGGAAGGGGGAAGGCTGGGGGGAAGGGGTAGTTAGGGAGCTGGAGATCAACATGAACACACCGCTCTATTTAAACTGGGTAACAAACAAGGACCTAGTGTAGAGCACAAGAGAACTCTGCTCAATGTTCTGTGGCAGCCTGGATGGGAGGGGAGTTTGGGGAAGGATGGGTATGTGTATATGTTTGGCTGAGTCACTCTGCTGTTCACCAGAAACTATGACAACACTGTTAATCATCTATACGTCAATATAAAATAAAAAATTAAAAAAAAATAAAAGAACCTTTGAGACAGAAGAGGGCAGCAAGCAGTGAGCAAGAGTCAGGTGGTAAGCTGCTGTCTGGAACCAGAAACGGCTTTTTCCCCTGGTCGCTTCCAAACTGTTTTACTTTGTATGTAAAGCTGATATTGTGCTTAGCCTCTAAGGAAGGACTGATTGCTGTGGGGTTGAGGTGCATTTCTTTGCTGCCTTGTATTATTCAAAGCAGTGTGACGTGAGTTTAGTGTGATCTCGTCAATGATGTCAGTGCTGTTCCAGTGGAAATTTCTGTGACTATGGACTTGTTCTGTATTTGCACTGTTCTGATCCAGCCAGTGGCCACGTATGTCTGTATAGCATGTGATGTGTGAGCAGTGTGACTGAGGAACTGCCTTGGAACTATAACTCTTGCACTGGACGGGGAAGATCCAGAGTAAGTTTCCTTTGTATTGTTGTTGGTGCATCAGAGCATCGACAGCCACCTCGACATTAGTTTATACGCTGAAGATGACTACTCATGGGAGGAATAATGTCTCCGGTGGGTAGCAGGTGGTAACCCCATCCCAGCCAGTGCCCCTGAGCTGTGTCAGCAGTGAGTCAAGATACTGAGATGACATTTACGGTGAGTGCAGACGTGAGGGCCCCGCTGTCTGTGAATATTGTGCAGGCTTGGCCTTTTGCTCAGAGAGGAGAGTGTGAGTTGAGGCCGGGGTCTGATTGGTGTGCTGCGGTTGTGAAGAGTGGGACTCCTTGGCATATGGCGCCTTCACACTGTGCGCAGGTGGGATGCAGGAGAGGGCAAAGCATTTGGAGCAAAAGAAAGAAGAAGGTAGATGAAATGGGTCCATATGGAAATTAAAAAGAAAGAAAGGGTCCGTTTGGCTTGAGGATACAAGGCTAAATGTGATGAGGAAATCGAAGCTTAACAGTGGGCAGCTGTGAGTGTTGTGCCAAGGAGAAGGGATGTGAACGTCGAGCAGGAAGCGTGGACCTCCTTGGGAAGTACAGTGGGGAGGGTGAACTTCCGCTGCCTTGTTGGAAACCCAGCTACAAACAAAGATGCATTAGACCAGCTCTGGATTGGCAAAGCTGGAAACGGCTTGGTTAGTTGTTTGTTGTAGTTTAAAAGCAAATTTTACTTTTAAAAGGTTGAATCTGAAAAAATAAAAACATGTGCCTGGTAAGAAACTAAGATTTCCGGTTAAAAGTTAAGTTCATGACTGAGTACTGTGAAGCAAGAATGCCAGTGTCTCCGGTGAATTGTGGATCCCCGGGAGGTGAGACTCCTCTCTCAGCAAGTGATATTCCAGTGTGAGTGAGCTTGTATGTGACAGCCCAGATTTGAAACTGATTTTCCTGCAGTCATTTATCAGCTCAGATTGGTCACACAGTTCAGTTCAGTTTGGTCACTCAGTCGCGTCTGACCACTTGTGACCCCATGGACTGCAGCAGGCCAGGCTTCCCTGTCCATCACCAACTCCCAGAGCCTGCTCAAACTCATGTCCATCGAGTTGGTGATGCCATCCAACCATCTCATCCTCTGTCGTGCTCTTCTCCTCCTGCCTTCAATCTGTTTGCTTTGGACTAAAGATAATTTGTTGACGTTTACGAAAGCTGTAGTTATGTGAACATTTGGATGGAAAAAATGAAGGACTGGTAAAACTGACATGTTAAGACAAGAGCTCTGTGAGCATGCTTAACTTTCCCCATGGGGGCAGGTCGTAGGGAGGTGGGGTCACTAGGGGGCGTGGTAATGGAATTGACCCGGTGTCATCTTTCTGCCTGGGGAGTCCTGGTACCTGAAGCTCTGGGTGTGAAGCAACTCCTTATCTGCTGTTTGGCAAGTGGAGAGTGAGCCTGATGCAAATACTTGGGATTTTAAGCACGATATTGTGCTAAATGGGGCTTTCCTGATGGCTCAGACGGTAAAGAATCTGTCAGCAATGTGGGAGATCTAGGTGGTTTGATCCCTGGGTCGGAAAGATCCCCTAGAGAAGAGAATGGCTATCCACTCCAGTATCCTTGACTGGAGAATTCCATGACAGAGGAGCCTGACGGGCTACAGTCCATGGGGTTACAAAGAATCGGACACGACTGAGTGACTAATACACACACATTGTGCTAAATAAGCCTTTCAGAAGAAATAATTTTGTCTTTTGTAATTACAGAGGAATAACTGCTCACAGTAGAAAACTTTGAGGTTTTAGAAAGAATAGAAAACAAGAAAAACATTCCTATTGTTCTGCCACCCCCAAAGCAGCTACTGTAAAATTTTGGTATGTATACTACTAGTATTTCCCCTATGCATCTGTTTTTTTACATAGTTGTGATCATGTAAGCAATAGAATTGTGTGTTCTGCTTTATTCACGTTTGATTATATGACATATAGAAAGCCCCATGTTAGAAGGTAGCTGAAAATAATGCTGTACATTTTTTCTACTAAAAATGTGGATTACTTTTGTAAGAAGAAAGAGACGATGTCATAGATTCTCCCTGTAAGTGTTTGAAAGTGTTAGTTGCTCAGTCGTGTCTGACTCTTTTGCAAACCCATGGACCACGCCCGCCAGGTTCCTCTGTCCATGGAATTCTCCAGGCAGGAGTACTGGAGTGGGTAGCTATTCTCTTCTCCAGGGGAATCTTCCCGACCTAGGGACTGTTGCTGCGTCTTTTGCACTGAAAGCAGATTCTTTACTGTCTGAGCCACCATAAATGTTTATTGGCTAGGAAAAAAAAAAGAAAAACTCAAACTCTCCCTTTTATAATATAGTTGTTGATTTTACAGAGTGGTCCAATTGTCAGTACATGCTAGAGGCTCGAATCCCAGTTATCTGTTAATACCCTGGGTCACTTCTTTGCTGTTACTGTTTGCTGAAAGTGAAGTGAAAGTGTTAGTTGCTCAGTTGTGTCTGACTCTTTGTGACCCCATGGACTGTAGCCCACCAGGCTCCTCTGTCCATGGAATTTTCCAGGCAAGAATACTGGAGTGGGTTGTCATTTCCTTCTCCAGGGGATCTTCCCGACCCAGGGATTGAACCCAGGTCGCCTGTATTGCAAGCAGATTCTTTACTGTCTGAGCCACTGGGAATCTTCTGTGTAATATGAGAAAACCTCTCAGTGGGTATTGGGACTGGCAAGGTGGGCACTGGGAAGAAGCTGAGCCAGAGCTGGGTGTGGAAGGCAGCCTGACTTGATGCCAAAAGAACTTATCCAGATGAGTTGGGAAGAGGGGGCATAAACAGAAACCAACAATAGGAAATGAGGTGTTTCAGGGTGCACAGCCCAGCCAACAGACAGGACAGAGGAAGATGGAGCACCCGCACAAAAAGCTTAGGAAAACATCACCAAAGGGTAACTGGAAGAAAATGATTGGAAGATGCAAAGAATAGTCCCTCTCGAACGAAATGTCAGGGGCTGTACAAACTCTTTATCTGAGACCTGCATCTGTGCATATATCTGGGAGAGTCCAGGCCCATGGATTTAGGTGGTGAGCTGGGTGGAGACAGTGCAGTCAATAGCACTAGTCTGGCAAATTACTAATCAGTAGGACTAATTAGGTTAGTCTTTTCTCCTTATACTAAGTGAAAGTTTGTAAATGGAATTGAGGCTACTAAGCGATAAAAGCTTATAAAGAGCAATTTTAACTTGTGTGGAAACATTTCAAAACTTTATCTTCAGAAACAAGACCTAAAATGTGGACTCTTAAGATCTAGGACTCATGTCACTGGATGCTGACCCTCTCTTGTTGTTCAGTTGCTCAGTTGTGTCCAACTCTTTGTGACCTCAGGGACTGCAGCATGTCAGGTTTCCCTGTCCTTCACTATCTCCCTGAGTTTGCTCAAACTCATGTCAGTTGAGTCAGTGGACTTCAGCATCAGTCCTCCCAGTGAATATCCAGTCCTTTAGGATTGACTGGTTAGATCTCCTTGCTGTCCAAGGGACTCTCAAGAGCCTTCTCCAGCACCACAGTTTGAAAACATGAATTCTTAGTGCTCAGCCTTCTTTATGGTCCAATTCTCACATCCATACATGACTACTGGAAAACCATAGCTTTGCTTTGTTGGCAAAATGATGTCTCTGCTTTTTAATACACAGTCTAGCTTTGTCATAGCTTTTCTTCCAAGGAGCAGCATCTTTTTAATTTCATGGCTGCATTCACAGTGATTTTGGAGCCCAAGAAAATAAAATCTGTCACTGTCTTTTAGCTGTTGTTATTTAGTAACACATGTATCTATGTTGAGATCTCAAAACTGTTGCGTGAAATGTGGAAGAAAAGGAAAAAGAGAGAGGGTAACCTTAGCAAAACCATTAGCCTTCTGAAAAATAGTTTTAAGCCTAATTTCTGACAGGTTTCTATACCCCAGGCTATAAGGATTTTGGGTAGATTCCTTGTTTTCTCCATTTAATTCTTTTCATTTCTTTTTGCATGGGGGGGTGTATCATCTTTCTACCACAAACCAAAGCTTACCAGTGTTTTGGTTTGAAATAAAGGAGCTGGGACTGGAGAAATATCCCGAGATGACCACTGGAATGCAAAGTTATTTGTAAAAATTCGGATTTGAATTTTATTCCTTTTGTTCACTTCAATGAAAATTTCTTCTTGCAGTTGTTGAGGTTTTAAAAATTGGTTTTGGTAGAAGAAATTGCCGACTTATTGGAATTGTGCTGAGTGTTAGAAGCTGAGGTTGGCTCTCTTATCACGAGTGTTCTGCCTTCTCTACTTGTGGTTTCATTGTTTGAATAAAATTCTCCTTGTGGAATGCAAATAAAGCACTTTTCTTTAAATTAGACAATGGGAATATGTATTGACAGACTTTTATCCCATAAGTTAAAAGAGAACTTTGGGATTATCAGGTCAATTAATACTACAGAGTAGGAAGAGTGAAGGAACTAAAGCCTAACTGTAGGTGTAATGTCTTCATGTGATGGTCTTATAATTTAACATAGTTGCATAGTTGCTTTTTTTTTTTTTTTTTTTTTAATAAGTGCAGAGTCTAGGAAACTGTCTGGTCCAATGATAGGTCTAATAATGTTCTGCCTATTTTTTGCTCACAACTATGTGTTTAAAAACATAAAGCAAAATGAAAGTGAGTTAAGATTAGGCGTTGCTAGTTAATCTAAGCACTGTCTTATCTGAACTCTCTCTGCCCACTGGAATTACCTTGGGGCTTTAACAAACAGTCCTGGAGCCTTGGTCCCGCCCACAGAGAGGTCTGACTTAATTGGCCTGAAGTGCAACCTGTGTTTCAGGAGTTCTAAAAGCTCCCCTAGCTGATTCTCAGATACAGCCAAGATTAAGAACCATGACAAAGCTCCTTGAGTGAGCCTTGCTCTGCTGAAATCGCTCCTGACTTACTGGATTTTCTGTATTTTTGAAATTGGAGATGTGTGGTTCTACTTTGATTTCAATTGTTTACAAAAGCAGTTAATGGGAGCCCATTTCTATTAGGTTTGCAGGCTTTGAATGATTATCACCATCAATATCATTGTAGATCTAAGGGAAAGGTAAAAAATAAAAAATACATTGAAAAAGTTACCTAACTGGTTGAACCGAAGTGAAATGATTAAGCCTTTAAAGATCCTTTTTAAACATTAAGAAGGAATCAAGTGGTTGTATCTGCTGTCCTGTTCCTTTATTGGACTTAGGACAGATTGGAATGGAGGGAGTGGTGGGCTGTTCATGATGTCATGAGGGCATTGCAAGGAGGCCTGATGTTTGACAGTGGTACCAACCTAGCTGTTGTTGTTTAGTTGTTAAGTCATGTCCGACTCTTTACGACCCCATGGACTGAAGCCTGCCAGGCTCCTCTATCCATGGGGTTTTCCAGGCAAAAATACTGGAGTGGGTTGCCATTTCCTTCTCCAGGTAATCTTCCTGACCCAGGGATTGAACCCACATCTCCTGTATTGGTAGGCATTGGCAGGTGGATTCTTCACCACTGAGCCACCAGGGAAACCTAGTTGTAGTGTATTCTAAATGGCCTTTTTCTTTCATCTCACAAGCTAACTTAATTTCTGAAATGTAATCAAGGAGAGGAAAAAATGGCAGTTCTTTCTCTGAAACCTAAACTTTTTCATTCTCCAGAATGAGATCCTCAACTCTAAGTAAACCAGCTTAGTGAATAATTCCATAGCTTCTATCCCTAAAGATGCTATTTTGATTAAATCAAACAATTATAAATTTCAAATAAGCATAAAATCTTAAGGGAACTATAACTACCTTATAAAACATGAACCAAATGAAAGATACGAAATATATCCTGGAAGTGGTATTTGTAAATGCTTCATATGGAAAGTTAAATTTCTACTTAGAGATTTTGTCTCCTTTTCTTTGGCTGAGACACTAGAATACCTGTGTGTACAGACACTTTATGAAAGAATTGCCCATACAGAGGAACCCTTGAGTTTTGGGCTTGATGGCAGTGTCAGTGTGTTTACATGAGTGTAGGCTTGCTGAGTGTGTGTGTACATGCTGAGTCGTTTCAGTTGTGTCCAACTCTATGCGACCCTATAGTCTACAGCCCGCCAGACTCCTCTATCCATGGGATTCTCCAGGCGAGAATACTGGAATGGGTTGCCATGCCCTTCTCCAGGGGACCTTCCTGCCCAGGGATTGAACCTCCATCTCCTGCATCAGCAGATGAGTTCTTTACCACTACTGCCGCCAGGGAAGCCCCCAGGCTTGCTGAAGACCCAGTGGTTAATGCCTTGGAAGGGACTTAAGGGCAGTTAGGATTCTAGTTAACTTTCATTGCCAGTGGTACAAACTCTAACAATTTATGGGACAATTTGCTGTAACTCTCAGTGTGCCTAATTTGGAAGACATTTTCATGAAACATGGTCTCTTCAGCATGAGTAAGAAATCCAACTGAACTTATTCTTCCCCATACGAGATCCTGCTGAAGAACATGTGTAGCAGGAAGAAGTGATGCAACCAGCTGTCGAATGGGAGATCCAGTGGAAAATAGTCTGTTGTTCCTTCATGATATTTAAAATAACAAGCAGAAAAACAGAGTAAAGAATGAAATTAAAGGTGTCTAGAATTTTAAGGCAAATTTTGAGTAAGCAAGCTGGGCTTCATCCAGGTTCTTGAGATTTATGTGCCATTAGGTTTCTGCTGATCTCAGTGAGGTGGACTTACCCGCCCCACCAGTGCCCAGTGATGGCTTCTTACTGGGGCTAACTCTTGGGAGCATATTAACCCCCCAAATCACACTGTTTCTGAGAAGTTAACATTACTTTCCGCAGATAATCTTTTCATGTCTAACTGGTTTCCTCAGGGTTGCACGGTAATGTCACGTAAGAACTTAAGTAAAGGGGAATAGAGTTTTATTCTATGTATCTGAGTAAGCAGTGCAGACTTTCTTTTAGTATAAATTCCACAAATATTTAATGAACATAGATTCTGTACTCTTTGCCCCCATTGTTTAAAACATTTTAAAATTTTATTCTGTGGAACAGTTTTAGATTTATAGTAAAGCTGCAAAGGTGGTTCGGAGAGTTCCCATATCCCCACCTCGCTAGATCCTCCTTGCTGTTGTTCAGTCATTCAGTCGTGGCTGACTCTTTGTGACCCCATGGACTGCAGCACGCCAGGCTACCCTGTCCTCCACTGTTTCCCAGAGTTTGCTCAGGTTCGTGTCCATTGAGTCGATGATGCTATCTGACCGTCTCATCCCCTGCTGCCCTCTTCTCCTTTTGCCTGCAGTCCTTCCCAGCATCAAGGTCCAGGTCTTTCCCAATGAAACCCCCCTACTTGCCCTTATTATTTAACATCATATATTATTATCATGGTACATTTTTTAGAATCAATGAGCCAACTTTGATACATAATTACTGACCAAAGTCCATCCTTTATTTAGATCTTCTTAGTTTTTATCTTAGTTTCCATTTTGCTGCCCCAGGATATCATATTACATTTAGTTGTTGTGTTTCCTTAGGTTCCCTTTGGCTGTGAGAGTTTCTCAGACTTGTTTTTGATGATCTTGACAGTTTTGAGGTATACTGGTCAGGTATTCTATAAAATGTCCTTCAATTGGTAATCCCTATCATTTAACTGGGGTCATGGGTTTGGGGAGGAAAACCACCGCGGTAAAGTGCCATTTCCATCACATTGTGTCAGTGGTATAGAATATCAGCACAGACCTATCACTGCTGATGGTGACCTTGATTACCTGGTGGGGCTGGTATTTGCCTGGTTTCTCCACTGTAAAGCTCCTCTTCCCTCCTCCTCTTCCCGTGGTGTGTTCTTTGGAAGGAAGTCACGATGTCCAGGATTGAGTAGTTCTCTGTATGCTTCCCTGTGGGCAGAGTACCACCTATACTATTCACAGTTCTTCTCCACGGGAGATGTGAATCCTTCTGCTTATTTATTCAAGCATTTATGTCAGGATGAATTCATGGATATTTATTGTAAACGTGGGGTGGTGACCTAGTGCTACATTGTTCAGAGTGTTTTAGCTTTGGCAATGGGGGGCTCTTTCAGTTGATGTCTGTATGCTTTCTACATATTTCTGTCATTGTGGGGGTTTTTTTGGTTTGTTTTTATGGTGTTGAACATATCCTTTATGATACTGTAATGGTGGATACATAACACGATATTTGTCAAAGCCCATAGAAATTTATGGCACCCAGAGTAAGCTTCAGTGTATACAAATTTAAAAATTAGGAGCTTGGAGGATCCTGTGATGGAATATAGAATGTAGGAAAGCAGTCTAATTTTATTAAAAATTTTTGGAATGACCTTATTATAGAGGATGGGAGTGGGATGCAGACCTCAGTCACTGTGGGAATGAGTAGTCTGTAAGAACAAAGGCAAAAGGAACTGTACATAAGCTCTCTCTTCTTGGTTATAAAGTTATTTCCCGTAGGGATATAGGTTAACATTTCTGATACTGGAAATAACTAAGTCAGTGGATTATGGAGAGTAGGTGTTGGGTTTTTCACAACTGAAGTGGGAGTTTACAAACAAGCATGGGGAGGAGGCCAGAATGACCCACGTGGTAATGAATTAAGGATGTTGACATCAGTATGTCCTCATGATTAGTTAAAATAAATACACATGGTTCTCTACGGAAATGTTTGTGGGTGTATACCTAGGTTAAGTGTTTGTCTCTCAGTTGTGTCCAACTTCTTGCGACCCCATGGACTGTAGCCCACCAGGTTCCTCTGTCCATGGAATTCTTGAGGCAAGAATACTGGAGTGAGTTGCCATTTCCTACTTCAGGGGAGTTTCCCGACCCAGGGATCAAACCCAGGTCTTCTGCATTCCAGGCGGATTCTTTATTGACTGAGCCTCCAGGGGAGCTCACAGCTGGGTTAGGACACACATGTTTCCTTGCTCTGTCAGTTGAGAGGGCCCAAAAGGATCAATATTCAAGTAGCATATACCAGATGAGCCCACCATATTAAATATTTAAAAACAAACAAACAAACTGGATTAACCATCGCATTTTATGTGAATTTCAGCTTCAAAACTTTATTGATAATGTTTATGTTAAAACTGTTTACATTCTTTGCTCTTTAAATTTATTTACATATGGATGACCATATAAAAGTCTATAGAACAATTGATGTTAAAATTGATTCTAAAAAAAGTTTCTGAACAAGTCTATGTCATGCAAGAAGCTTCTTCAAAAAATTTGGGGAAATTGAAAATTAAAATTGGAACATTATGAGAAAATGAACGTGGTCCACTGGAGAAGGGAATGGCAAACCATTTCAGTATTCTTGCCTTGAGAATCCCATGAACAGTATGCAAAGGCAAAAAGATATGACACTGAAAGATAAACTCTCCAGGTCAAGAGGTGCCCAGTATGCTCCTGGAGAAGAGTGGAGAAATAACTCCAGAAAGAATGACAAGATGGAGCCAAAGTGAAAAGAATGTCAGCTGTGGATGTGACTGGTGATGGAAGTAAAGTCTGATGCTGTAAAGAGCAATATTCTTAGGAACTTGGAATGTTAGGTCCATGAATAAAGTGGTAAATTAGAAGTGGTCAAGCAGCAGAAGGCAAGAGTGAACACTGACATTTTAGGAATCAGTGAACTAAAATGGACTGGAATGGGTAAATTTAATTCAGGTGACCATTATATCTACTACTCTGGGCAAGAATCCCTTAGAAGAACTGGAGTAGCCCTCATAGTCAACAAAAGATTCCAAAATGCAGTACTTGGGTACAATCTCAAAAATGACAGAATGATCTCTGTTTGTTTACAAGGCAAACCATTCAGTATCACAGTTATCCAGGTCTATGCCCCAACCAGAAATGCTGAAGAAGCCAAAGTTGATCAGTTCTATGAAGGCCTACAAGACGTTCTAGAACTAACACCCAAAAAATATGTCCTTTTCATCATGGGGGACTGGAATGCAAAAGTAGGAAGTCAAGAGATACCTGAAGTAACAGGCAAATTTGGTCTCAGAGTACAAAATGAAGCAGGGAAAAGGCTAACAGAGTTTTGCCAAGAGAACACGCTGGTCATGACAAATACCCTCTTCCAACAACACGAGAGAAGACTCTACACATGGACACCACCAGATGGTCAATACCGAAATCAGATGGATTTTATTCTTTGCAGCCAAAGATAGAGAAACAGTATACAATCAGCAAAAACAAGACCAGGAGCTGACTGTGGCTCAGATCATGAACTCCTTATTGCCAAATTCAGACTTAAATTGAAGAAAGTAGGAAAAACTAATAGGCCATTCAGGTATGACCTAAATCAAATCCCTTACGATTATACAATGGAAGTGACAAATAGATTCAAGGGATTAGATCTGATAGACAGAGTCCCTGAAGAACTATGGATGGAGGTTCATAACATTGTATAGGAGGCAGTGATCAAGACCATCCCCAAGAAAAAGAAATGCAAAAAGGCAAAATGGTTGTCTGAGGAGGCCTTCCAAATAGCTGAGAAAAGAGAAGCTAAAGACAAAGGAGAAAAGGAAAAATATAACTATTTGAATGCAGAGTTCCAAGGAATAGCAAGAAGAGATAAGAAAGCCTTCTTCTGTGATCAGTGCAAAGAAATAGAAGAAAACAATGGAATGGGAAAGAGTAGAGATCTCTTAAGAAAATTAGAGATACCAAGGGAACATTTCATGCAAAGATGGGCACAATAAAAGACGGAAATGGTATGGACCTAACAGAAGCAGAAGATATTAAGAAGAGGTGGAAAGAATACACAGAAGAACTATACAAAAAATCTTCATGACCCAGATAATCACAATAGTATGATCACTCACCTAGAATCAGATATCCTGGAATGCGAAGTCAAGCAGGCCTTAGGAAGCATCACTATGAACAAAGCTAGTGGAGGTGATGGAATTCCAGTTGTGCTATTTCAAATCCTAAAAGATGATGCTGTGGAAGTGTTGCACTCAATATACCAGATAATCTGAAAACTCAGTGGTGGCCACAGGACTGGAAAAGGTCATTTTTCTTTTTTACGTTACCATTTCCTTTTATTCTTCCCATTTTCTGAAAAGAAAACAGACTTAGATTAAAATGGAAAAGGTCGTTTTTCATTCCAGCCCCAGAGAGGGAAATGCCAAAGAATGCTTAAGCTGCTACATAGTTGCACTCATCTCATACGCTAGTGAAGTAATGCTCAAAATTCTCCAAGCCAGGCTTCAACAGTACGTGAACCATGAACTTCCAGATGTTCAAGGTGGATTTAGAAAAGGCAGAGGAACCAGAGATCAAATTGCCAACATCCATTAAATCATAGAAAAAGTAAGAGAGTTTCAAAAAAACATCTACTTCTGTTTTATTGTCTGCACCAAAGCCTTTGACTCTGGATCACAGTAATCTGTGGAAAATTCTTCAAGAGATGGGAATACTATACCACCTTACCCGCCTCTTGAGAAATCTGTATGCAGGTCAAGAAGCAACAGTTAGAACCAGACATGAAACAATGGACTGGTTCCAAATTGGAAAAGGAATACATTAAGGTTGTATATTGTCACTGTGTTTATTTAACTTATATGCAGAGTACATCATGTGAAATGTTGGACTGGATGAAGCACAAGGTGGAATCAAGATTGCCAGGAGAAATATCAATAACCTCAGATATGCAGATGACACCACCCTTATGGCAGAAAGCAAAGGAGAACTAAAGAGCCTCTTGATGAAAGTGAAAGAGGAAAGTGAAAAAGTTGGCTTAAAGCTCAACATTCAAAAAACTAAGATCATGGCAGCTGGCCCCATTACTTCATGGCAAATAGATGGGGAAACAATGGAAACAGTGACAGTCTTTATTTTTGGGGCTCCAGAATCACTGCAGATGGTGACTGCAGCCATGAAATTAAGACGCTTGCTCCTTGGAAGAAAAGTTATGACCAACTTAGCTTAATAAAAAGCGGAGGCATTACTTGCCTACAAAGGTTTATCTAGTCAAAGCTATGGTTTTTCCAGTAGTCATGTATGAATGTGAGAGTTGGACTCTAAAGAAAGCTGAGTGCCAAAGAACTGATGCTTTTGAATTGTGGTGTTGGAGAAGACTCTTGAGAGTCCCTTGGACAGCAAGGAGATCCAACCAGTCCATCCTAAAGGAAATCAGTCCTGAATATTCATTGGAAGGACTGATGCTGAAGCTGAAACTATAACACTTTGACCACCTGATGTGAAGAACTGACTCATTAGAAAAGACCTTGATGCTAGGCAAGATTGGAGGCAGGGGGAGAAGGGGACAAGGGAGGATGAGATGTTGGATGGTATTACTGACTCAATGGACATGAGTTTGAACAAGCTCCTGGAGTTGGTGATGGCCAGGGAAGTCTGGCATGTTGCAGTCTATGGGGACTGCAAAGGGTTGGACATGACTGAGTAACTGGACTGATGAGAATAAATTCAGGTGTAATCATAAATGCTGCTTCCCTAACTTGGCTCTTCCTACTATGTAGAATTTTTTTTTTCTCCTTAGGTTGTAACAAGATGTTAATACTTTTCTCCCTGCCCTCCTTCCTCTGTGCAGACTCATGGCCCATATCCTTGCTGCTTCTGCCCCAGGAGGCCCTCACATCTACTATCCACAGCTGCCTTTTTGGGATAAATTAAAAATTCTTCATGATGTATCATTCAGGAATATTTAATGAATTTATCCTAATTTTTTCAAGTTATGCCTGAGAACAAAAGAGGTCACTAAGGATCTCTCTTTTCATAGAGAATCATCTAAGTAGAACCTCCATCTGTTAGCAATACTAAATGCTGGTGGAAGCTTTGACAACATAATTCATTAATATGTTACTTTGGTCAGAAAATCCATTATTTTCCTATCTTAAAGTGTTTTTGAGTATTTTCTTCTCTTATATTACATGTGCATTTATCATAATACAACTAATTTCATTTGTTGGCTTTCTAGGGTGTGTCCATTTTTTCCCCCTTAGATAGTAGGATGATGTAAGGGGGGTATGCAGAACTTGTGATGGGGCATGCAGAGTTTTTGTTCAGATAAATTAAGGTAATTATGGTAGGTAAGAAATTTTTAAAAAGTTCTTATTTTTATTTTTTATTTTTTTAATTTTTTCATTTATTTTTATTAGTTGGAATCTAATTACTTTACAATATTGTAGTGGTTTTTGTCATACATTGACATGAATCAGCCATGGATTTACATGTATTCCCCATCCCGATCCCCCCTCCCACCTCCCTCTCCACCCGATTTCTCTGGGTCTTCCCAGTGCACCAGGCCCGAGCACTTGTCTCATGCATCCAGCCTGGGCTGGTGATCTGTTTCACTATAGATAATATACATGTTTCGATGCTGTTCTCTCTAAACATCCCACCCTCGCCTTCTCCCACAGAGTCCAAAATTCTGTTTTGTACTTCTGTGTCTCTTTTTCTGTTTTTCATATAGGCTTATCATTACCATCTTTCTAAATTCCATATAAATGTGTTAGTATACCGTATTGGTCTTTATCTTTCTGGCTTACTTCACTCTGTATAATGGGCTCCAGTTTCAACCATATCATTAGAACTGATTCAAATGAATTCTTTTTAATGGCTGAGTAGTATTCCATGGTGTATATGTACCACAGCTTCCTTATCCATTTGTCTGCTGATGGGCATCTAGGTTGCTTCCATGTCCTGGCTATTATAAAGAGTGCTGCGATGAACATTGGGGTGCATGTGTCTCTTTCAGATCTGGTTTCCTCAGTGTGTATGCCCAGAAGTGGGATTGCTGGGTCATATGGCAGTTCTAATTCCAGTTTTTTAAGAAATCTCCACACTGTTCTCCATAGTGGCTGTACTAGTTTGCATTCCCATCAACAGTGTAAGAGGGTTCCCTTTTCTCCACACCCTCTCCAGCATTTATTGCTTGTAGACTTTTGGATAGCAGCCATCCTGACTGGCGTGTAATGGTACCTCATTGTGGTTTTGATTTGCATTTCTCTGATAATGAGTGATGCTGAGCATCTTTTCATGTGTTTGTTAGCCATCTGTATGTCTTCTTTGGAGAAATGTCTGTTTAGATCTTTGGCCCATTTTTTGATTGGGTCATTTATTTTTCTGGAATTGAGCTGCAGGAGTTGCTTGTATATTTTTGAGATTAATCCTTTGTCTGTTTCTTCATTTGCTATTATTTTCTCCCAATCTGAGGGCTGTCTTTTCACCTTGCTTATAGTTTCCTTTGTTGTGCAAAAGCTTTTATGTCTCATTAGGTCCTATTTGTTTATTTTTGCTTGTATTTCCAATATTCTGGGAGGTGGGTCATAGAGGATCTTGCTGTGATTTATGTCGGAGAGTGTTTTGCCTATGTTCTTCTTTAGGAGTTTTATAGTTTCTGGTCTTACATTTAGATCTTTAATCCATTTTGAGTTTATTTTTGTGTATGGTGTTAGAAAGTGTTCTAGTTTCATTCTTTTACAAGTGGTTGACCAGTTTTCCCAGCACCACTTGTTAAAGAGGTTGTCCTTTTTTCCATTGTACATTCTTGCCTCCTTTGTCGAAGATAAGGTGTCCATAGGTATGTGGATTTATCTCTGGGCTTTCTATTTTGTTCCATTAATCTATATTTCTGTCTTTGTGCCAGTACCATACTGTCTTGATGACTGTGGCTTTGTAGTAGAGCCTGAAGTCAGGCAGGTTGATTCCTCCAGTTCCATTCTTCTTTCTCAAGATTACTTTAGCTGTTCGAGGTTTTTTTTATTTCCATACAAATTGTGAAATTATTTGTTCTAGTTCTGTGAAAAATACCATTGGTAGCTTGATAGGGATTGCATTGAATCTATAGATTGCTTTGGGTGGTATAGCCATTTTGACAGTATTGATTCTTCCAATCCATGAACATGATATATTTCCCCATCTGTTTGTGTCCTCTTTGATTTCTTTCATCAGTGTTTTATAGTTTTCTATGTATAGGTCTTTTGTTTCTTTAGGTAGATATACTCCTAAGTATTTTATTCTTTTTGTTGCAATGGTAAATGGTATTGTTTCCTTAATTTCTCTTTCTGTTTTTTCATTGTTAGTGTATAGGAATGCAAGGGATTTCTGTGTGTTAATTTTATATCCTGCAACTTTACTATATTCGTTGGTTAGCTCTAGTAATTTTCTGGTAGAGTCTTTAAGGTTTTCTATGTAGAGGATCATGTCATCTGCAAACAGCGAGAGTTTCACTTCTTCTTTTCCTCTCTGGATTCCTGTTACTTCTTTTTCTACTCTGATTGCTGTGGCCAAAACTTCCAAAACTATGTTGAATAGTAGTGGTGAGAGTGGGCACCCTTGTCTTGTTCCTGATTTCAGGGGAAATGCTTTCAATTTTTCACCATTGAGGTTCATGCTTGCTGTGGGTTTGTCATATATAGCTTTTATTATGTTGAGGTATGTTCCTTCTATTCCTGCTTTCTGGAGAGTTTTTTTTTTTTATCATAAATGGATGTTGAATTTTGTCAAAGGCTTTTTCTGCATCTATTGAGATAATCATATGGTTTTTATATTCCAATTTGTTAATGTGGTGTATTACATTGATTGATTTGTGGATATTAAAGAATCCTTGCATTCCTGGGATAAAGCCCACTTGGTCATGATGTATGATCTTTTTAATATGTTGTTGGATTCTGTTTGCTAGAATTTTGTTAAGGATTTTTGCATTATGTTCATCAGTGATATTGGCCTGTAGTTTTCTTTTTTTGTGGCATCTTTGTCTGGTTTTGGAATTAGGGTGATGGTGGCCTCATAGAATGAGTTTGGAAGTTTACCTTCTTCTGCAATTTTCTGGAAGAGTTTGAGTAAGATAGGTGTTAGCTCTTCTCTAAATTTTTGGTAGAATTCAGCTGTGAAGCCATCTGGTCCTGGGCTTTTGTTTCCTGGAAGATTTCTGATTACAGTTTCAATTCCCTTGCTTGTGATGGGTCTGTTAAGATCTTCTATTTCTTTCTGGTTCAGTTTTGGAAAGTTATACTTTCCTAAGAATTTGTCCATTTCTTCCAAGTTGTCCATTTTATTGGCATAGAGCTGCTGGTAGTAGTCTCTTATGATCCTTTGTATTTCAGTGTTGTCTGTTGTGATCTCTCCATTTTCATTTCTAATTTTGTTAATTTGGTTCTTCTCCCTTTGTTTCTTAATGAGTCTTGCTAACAGTTTGTCAATTTTGTTTATTTTTTTCAAAAAACCAGCTTTTAGCTTTGTTGATTTTTGCTATGGTCTCTTTAGTTTCTTTTGCATTTATTTCTGCCCTAATTTTTAAGATTTCTTTCCTTCTACTAACCCTGGGGTTCTTCATTTCTTCCTTCTCTAATTGCTTTAGGTGTAGAGTTAGGTTATTTATTTGACTTTTTTCTTGTTTCTTGAGGTAAGCCTGTAATGCTATGAACCTTCCCCTTGGCACTGCTTTTACAGTGTCCCATAGGTTTTGGGTTGTTGTGTGTTCATTTTCATTTGTTTCTATGCATATTTTGATTTCTTTTTTGATTTCTTCTATGATTTGTTGGTTATTCAGAAGCGTGTTATTTAGCCTCCATATGTTTGAATTTTTAATAATTTTTTTCCTGTAATTGAGATCTAATCTTACTGCACTGTGGTCAGAAAAGATGGCTGGAATGATTTCAAAGTTCTTATTTTTAAAGTAAGTTGGTATTACAAATGGCATCATCCAATTTATGACCGCCATTGTATCATGCTCCTTTGTGTGTGTGTGTGTGTATGTGTGTGTGTGCTCAGTTGTGTCCAATTCTTTCTGACCCCTGGACAGTCATCCCCACCAGGCTTCTTTGTCCATGAAATTTTCCCAAGCAAGAATACTGGAATGGATTGTCATTTCCTTTTCCAGGGGATCTTCCTGACCCAGGGATCAAACTTGCATCTCTACCATGCTCCTACTTCATGTCTGCTTTATGTGAATTTAACTTTCTAGGCTCTATTTTAAAAAATTAAATAGGGAGAGGAGATAGGGAGAAAATAATTTGAACCTCAGGTGGTTTTGGACTCGAGTGAGTTGAACGGCCCTGAGAGGGCGTGACCCTGGGGATATGTGTGCTTCCCACCCTGGCTCACAGTGAGCACATCTTACATGTGGAGTGAGCCGTGCTTTTTGAAAAAGATTTTTTGGATGTGGATTATTTTTAAAGTCTTTTTAACTTTGTTACAGTATTGCTTCTGCTTTATATTTTGGTGTTTTGGCCCCGAGGTATGTGGATCTTATCTCCCCAACTAGGGTTCAAACCTGTACCACCGCCCCCTGCCCCCACATTGGAAGGCAAAGTTCTAACCTCTGGATCAGCAGGGAAGTCCCAAGCTGTGGTTTTAAAAATCCTTGTTTTCTGTAAAACATGGCCTCTCAGTGAAAGCCAGCCATTGCAGCTGGTACCCAAGCAAGGTAACAGTGTTCTCCAGCAAAGAACTGCTTCTGTTGAACTTGGAGTGATGCCGTGGTGCCTTCTAGAGGTTTTGGAGGAAGACTTTGATCATCTCTGAAACTTTCACCTAATGCTGGAACTTGAGACTTGAAATTACCACTTTGTGTGGCTGAAGTTATCCAAGATAGGCTTGTCCTTGCATCTTGGATCCTGTTGCCTCTTGTCTGTATTTTTGTTTTTTTTACTTTTTCCCCTGTGTTTAACTGTGTTAAAAACTGTAGTCTCTGGTGATCAAACAATGGAGCTGAGAAGTGAAACAAATCCTCCTCCTTTTTCTGTTTGGGTATGACGTCCTTGGAAGTTCTTTGTACATTGCCATGTCTCTGTTCAAGCTATTACTCTTGAGGTGAAGGTAAGCATCCTTCAGTGTCTATAATTTAGGAGAGAAATATAATCAAAGAGAAACTTTACTAACATTTGACATGTAAGCTGAAATTTAGCAAAAACTTATGTTCTCTACTGTCATAGTCTCATTTGATCCTCACAACTCTTTGAAGTATAGATGTGATCTCATTTTATAGGAGACAACTGAGGATCAGAAAGTGTGAGTGACTTGGTTAGGGCCACTAAGTAAATAAGTGGCAGAGCCCAGATATACAGATCTTCCTTGATTCTCATGAGGTCATGCCCCAATAAAATCATTGTAAGCTGAAAATATCATCAGTCAAAATGCACTTAATAAATCTAACCTGCTGAATGTCCTAGCTTGGCCTAGCCTGTCTTCATTGTGCTCAGAACGTGTGCATTAGCCTAGAGTTGGGCAGTGTCATCTAACACAAAGCCTATTTTAAAGTGTTGAATATCATGTAATTTATTGAATGTGTGCTAAGTCACTTCAGTCATGTCCAACTCTTTGCAACTCATGGACTGTAGCCATCAGGCTCCTCTGTCGTGGCATTCTTCAGGCAAGAATACTGGAATGGGTTGCCTACAGGGGATCTTCTGGATCCATGATCGAACCTGTGTCTCCTGCATTGCAGGTGGATAGTGAAAAAGCAATGTTTGTACAGGTGCAGAATGGCTATAAGCGTATAGGTTGTTTAACTTCATGATCACGTGGCTGATGGGGGGCTGCACTCACTTGCCACTGCCCAGCATCATGACAGACTATCATAGGGCATATCACTAGTCTGGAAGAAGGTCAAAATTCGAATTTTCAAATCTGGTTTCTACTGAATGCTTCTGCTCCTTTGGTAAACTTGAACCATCATAAGCTGGGGACCATCTGTATTTGTCTGCAAAACCCCATGCTTTTTCTTTTCAGTGTGTGGTTCTTTAAAAATGTGAATATAAAACACAGTTCTTGCCCTCGCGGAATTTTGGTTCCCATTGGAGGATAAGAAAACCATACAAATGCTGTAATTTAAATCAAAATATGAATACTTTTCCAGGGAGGTTCAGTTTTATCAAGATTGAAAAGTAGGTGACAGTATGTGTCCTGGATAATTGTGATTTTATTTTTTAAGTAAAGGATTTTTAATTAAAGGAGACACAGTAAAGCTGATGAAATCATTTACATTCTTATGTTGTCATGGTTGTATGATAACTGGTGAGAAAGTGGCCTTGGGGATATATCGTTGAATTCTGCCAACTGCAATTGTAATCAGCCAGTCAGAGAAAGCAAAGAAATTAAGCTGTTGAATATGAATGAGATGTAAATAACATCTTGAATTAATTTAAATGCAATCACATTGACCCAGTGGTGGGGGGGTGGAACTCAATTACCATAGATAGTAAGGAGGATAAATGACCCATATTTAGGAGAAATTCTTTGGTAGGAAAATGAGCTGGCCTAAAAAAAGGACTGTGTCAACACAATACTCCACTTTTTATGTTAACTATGCACTGCCAGTCAGCACACTTAATTCATTCTTTAAACAAGCTTGATAAATAATAAGGCAAATGAGGTTGGAAAGTCTCTTATTGGGCTTCTCACATGTACCAGTTGGGTAGTACTAGTAGTTTTATTGCTGGAATAATTTTGATATCAACAATCAGTTGATATGGAATTGGTCAACCAGGACTGTACTTTGGGGAAAATTAGATTGAGATGGATCTACCTGACATCTCAGCTCACAGATCTGCATTTTGCAAAGTTCCTTTATGTCTTTGCATTGTCCTGAAGGTCTTCCGACCTGTCTCTGATGGTCAGTAGAGGAGCAGACTGTTCCAGTAGTTTGTTGACCTGGGATTTATCCTGGTTCAGTTCAGTTCAGTTCAATCACTCAGTTGTGTCCGACTCTTTGCGACCCCATGAACCGCAGCACGCCAGGCTTCCCTGTCCATCACCAGCTCCTGGAGTCCACTCAAACTCATGTCCATCGAGTTGGTGATGCCATCCAGCTGTCTCATCCTCTGTCGTCCCCTTCTTTTCCTGCCCCCAATCCCTCCCAGCATCAGGGTCTTTTCCAGTGAGTCAACTCTTCGCATCAGGTGCCCAAAGTATTGGAGTTTCAGCTTCAGCATCACTCCTTCCAATGAACACCCAGGACTGATCTCCTTTAGGATGGACTGGTTGGATCTCCTTGCAGTCCAAGGGACTCTCAAGAGTCTTCTCCAACACCGCAGTTCAAAAGCATCAATTTTTCCGCACTCAGCTTTCTTTATAGTCCGACTCTCACATCCATACACGACTACTGGAAAAACCATAGACTTGACTAGACAGACCTTTGTTGGCAAAGTAATGTCTGTGCTTTTTAATATGCTATCTAGGTTGGTCATAACTTTCCTTCCAAGGAGTAAGCATCTTTTAATTTTATGGCTGCAGTCACCATCTGCAGTGATTTTGGAGCCCCCCAAAATAAAGTCTGACACTGTTTCCACTGTTTCCCCATCTATTTCCCATGAAGTGATGGGACCAGATGCCATGATCTTAGTTTTCTGAATGTTGAGCTTTAAGCCAACTTTTTCACTCTCCTCTTTCACTTTGATCAAGAGGCTTTTTAGTTCCTCTTCACTTTCTGCCTGGTTAAGTGGTTCTAAAACTGTGATAATGAGAAAGATAACAATATCTCCTGACCCAGGACTTTCATTTTCGAATGGTGATTATTTCCATTGGAGGAGGTTTGCTTTCCTGGGTCTCTGGACATCTCTCAGGCAGCCAAGGGTCCTGTGCACACCCCAAGTATTGTCTGGAGCCTTAGAGAACAAAGGGTCTTCTCTACCCAATAATATTGTTCTTTGCAAATTTATTGTTCTTGCCATGATGAATAAAATGCAAATATATGTTTAAACATTTTGCTGGAGTTCACATAGCTTTTTTGGTCAAGATGCACACTTTTAGTCACCCATCAGATACTAAAAATATTGCAGCTCTCATATAAAGATTCTTCATCTACAGGTTAGGACTTAACTGTGTACATCATTTATTCATTTCGCAGCTGCCTATAATGTTCTCAGTTCTAAAACAGAATAAATGGAAACCCATTCACAAAATTTTGTCTATCTTCTTATAGAAAGATGCATGTGTACTAAAACCTTATCTAGTATTAGAGTTGAGAGTACTTTTTCCTTATAAGTGCACCCAGCTGAGTAAGAAAAATATATACTTTTCAATAAAAGGTCACAAAATAGAGAATATATTGTGTGTTTTTACTTAATTGTAATGCTAGCAACTACTTTCTAGTTGTATTTTTATCTACTTGTATGCTATGTTTACAAAGCAAACAATATGAAAACACAGAGGTGACTTATGTAATTCTGATTTGAATTTGAAAGTAAGGGATTTCTCCCCTTTTTTCACATCTAGCTGTACCCCTCACCCAAATCCTACCCAATCAGACAGGATTAACTATTAGAGAGCAGGTTTTGCGTCTTATTTTCTCACACTGCATGGCATGAGAGTGCCAACAGTTTAGGAACTAATTGAAGTAAAGAGATGGATGTTCATTAAGACACATAGTGTCATTTCCAGATCTGCAAAGCTGAAAAGATCCTCATCTTGTTTCCACTTGCCTTTAAAGTTTATTTGGCCGTTAGATGACCTCAAAACAGAGTACACTGAGGAAACCAGATCTGAAAGAGACACGTGCACCCCAATGTTCATCGCAGCACTGTTTATAATAGCCAGGACATGGAAGCAACCTAGATGCCCATCAGCAGATGAATGGATAAGGAAGCTGTGGTACATATACACCATGGAATATTACTCAGCCATTAAAAAGAATTCATTTGAACCAGTCCTAATGAGATGGATGAAGCTGGAGCCCATTATACAGAGTGAAGTAAGCCAGAAAGATAAAGAACATTACAGCATACTAACACATATATATGGAATTTAGAAAGGTGATAACGATAACCCTATATGCAAAACAGAAAAAGAGACACAGAAATACAGAACAGACTTTTGAACTTTGTGGGAGAATGTGAGGGTGGGATATTCCAAAAGAACAGCATGTATACTATCTATGGTGAAACAGATCACCAGCCCAGGTGGGATGCATGAGACAAGTGCTCCGGCCTGGTGCACTGGGAAGACCCAGAGGAATCAGGTGGAGAGGGAGGTGGGAGGGGGAATCGGGATTGGGAATACATGTAAATCCATGGCTGATTCATATCAATGTATGACAAAACCCACTGGAAAAAAAAATAATAATAAAAAAAAATAAATAAATAAAATAGAAAAAAAAAAAAAAAAAACAGAGTACAATCCTTCTATGAAAAGAAATGCTTAAAAGAGACTCCTGGATGAGACTTGGGGTGCACTTTTTTTTTCTGCCTCTGATCTTGGTTGCTGTACTTGATCTTATTTGAGGCCAGTGTATCTGTGTGCCTGCTGGTCGGGATTTAGAGAAGTAAGTTTGAGCAGTGTCACGATTTATGGGGAGGCAGTAACGGGCTTCTACTGAATGCTAATTACCAAAGAGTTGTTCAGGGAGGCTGTGTAAATTAGTCACTAGCTCTATTGAGATGGAATGAGAGTGTGCATCCGAGTCCCAAAGGCACCCAACGCCTTATGACTGACGACCAAACCTGGTGACAATTTGAGGGGAAAAAAATGCCCCAGTTGCGCTAAAGCGTAAAGTAGATGACTCTGCATGAATTTAATGAGATAACTACAATTCTGGGTGAAAGTTAAAGCTTCCAACCCCTTGAGGATTAAAAGGATGGGGAGACTGGATTGTTAAATGAATTATCAGAGCTGTTTTGGCTCTTAGATCTGAAAAGCTGCCAAACCTGCCAATCGTATGAAAGAATAGACCGCTCTGGAAAAATCCCTGCCCTGTGTATGACGGCCTTTATTTGCCTAGGTACCGGAGCTTTCTGGCTGTCCACACACATAAACCTCAACCTTTATCTCACGCTGCACAGGGTGGCCTTTCTGAGAAACCATCCCCTAGCTCCCGACCAAAACAGGCGCCTGCCTTGGGAAGCTTTTCTTGAGTTCCAGGCGGCTTTCTTTCAGTTCGCAGTCACCGTTCTTCTTCGCTTCCATTTCCAGCAAGGAGAAGAGTTAATGATTCATTTGCTCCCAGTGACCTTTTGAATAACTGGACTGTGGTGTACCCGTGCCACTCTGAGGGGCCGCCTTCACCTCCTTGTACTTTCTCAGTTTGGCTTGAATATTTACAGCCTCCTTCTTGGTCTACATGCCTGAACGCCTGAAGGAAGCAAAACATTTATTGCCTCTCCCGCCCCGGTGTTTGCAGCTTTCACCCAGCCCCATCCCTTCCTTTTACATCACACGGGAGACTTGCCTCCTGGCTGGGGACGCCCCAGTTCTTCCCGAGTCTCTGCTGTCGAGTCTGTTTGACTTCATCAAGACAAAAAGATGGATTCTGACTCGGACTCCCCTTTTAACTACTCGTGGCCTTCCTTCCCCAAAATGAAGATTCGACGGAGGGCGTCCAAACAAGGTAGCTCGTGGGATCGTTTGCTTCTCCTGGAGCCAGGGCAGGCATCTTCCTCCTCTTACCTTTCTTTTCCTCATTACTTTGCAGAACTCTTTCTGATGAAGTGCATGTTTGTACATGTCTTTGTAAAACTCTCACAATATAAGTGTTTTACAGTAGACCTCTGAGGTAAACCTGCTCACCCTTCTTGTGTTGCTTTCACTTTAAATTTACCTTTGTGCTGTATTGTGCATGTGCTATTCCCTTAAAAAAAAAAACAACAACAAAGAAACAGGGAGCTTAGTACAAGATAAATGTTTTGGAATTATTTGGTCAGAGTTACTTTGGCGTTACCTTGACAGTAAGGAGTCTTGTTGATTTAAAAGTGTCTGGTCTTTGTGGGATTTGCAGAGAACTATGTGTGCATTCAGTACCCGGTTTCTTCTGTGTTTATGTTTTAATTTTCAAGTGTGTGCTAATTAAAAAAAGTTTTTTTTATTTTCTTAATACCTGAGAAAGTTCTTTCTTTTCTATACTACTTTCTTGATTTTGTAGACGCTCTAAGGAAGGGATTTTAAGAAATTAATTTCAGCTAAAAAGCCTGTATTTCTCCAGGGGATGCAGTCATATATTAAAAAGTTTATTAACAATAATTACCAGTATGCAAAGAGCTTTACTGCCTAAGGAAGAAGAGCTATTATTTGCAGTATGATTAATGATGGCGTGGCTTCACACTGCTTATTCCCCCTCACCTGTGACCCACTCTCGTGGTGCAGGTCTTGGAAACCAGGAGATAAGATAGTCTTAGGGAAGAGTGGAGGTGGCCTGAGTATCTGGTACACCACCCCCAGCAGGTGGGCATTGTTGCCTTCTGGGGCCGATCAAAGCTACAAAGGTAGTGAGCAACCCTTTCTTGTCTTGTGGAGGAACTTTGTGTGGTTATGTTTTTAATTCAAAGAGAAAGAAACACTTTTGTGAGCTTGCAAGCAGAAGAGGTGTTTCTGAAAGTGGGCTGTTGTGGTGGTGTTATCCTGGGTGGCGGGGGCGGGGTGGGGAGGGCAGAATCATCTGAGAACAGAATGACCCGCCACATTGCCCTCTGCTTCTCCTGGAGAAAAATGGAGGCTGGCAGTTGTCCATGTACCTGATTTACTTCAAGGATTTTTCCTTCTAAAATAAAAAGAGGCGCGTGTGTGTGTGTGTGTGTGTGTGTGTGTGTGTGTGCGCGCGCGCGCGCGTGTGTGTGTGTGTGTGTGTGTGTGTGTGTGTGTGTGTTTGCTCTTGGGCAGAAATCAAGGCTCCCAACCCCAGGAATAAGATGAGCTGACTCTATAAGAGTCTTAGAAAGCCTCACCCTGAACAAACCTCCCACACTGTTCATTGCCATCCTTGAAATTCTGTCACTGGGGACTTAAACCATTTGTACATCATTCTGTTCTCCTGTTTTAAAATTTAATTGCTGCTTCTTTTGGGGTAAAGAGCCATGGTTCAAATGTGACTTACTATTAAAGAGTTCGGGAGTGGGGGGAAGAATCTATGAAGAACAAAAGCGTGTGCATGTGAAGCCAGCTCAGACGCCAGTGGAAAATGGAGTAAAGTGTTAAGGATAGGTCAGTCTGGGGAAAGGGCACATATTAGTGTTCTTTGTGTTATTTTTATTCATTCAGCTTTTCTGTAAGTTTGAAATTATTTCCAAATAATTTTTTAAAAACTTTTAAATGACTCTGGGACAGGAGCTACACCAAGTCCTTAATTCTTTAGAATGAATATTACCAGTTCTGGTGCATGGAGAACTTCTTGAGGGCAGGTAGCAGTTCTGTAAGACTCCTTAATCTTTGTGCTAATTCTCACTCACATTTGGGGAATAATCTGTTTTATATAGTTTTGGATTTAAATGTATTGCCTGGCTGGCGGGCAGGATGCCAATGTTGTAGGGGGGCCTGGGTAGTCTAACAACCTGGAGAGATGTGAGATTAATGATTAGGAGGCCGATGGAGAACCCTGAGTCCAGTGGAGTTGTAGGGAATGCATTAATCACGTTCTCCTTTGAAATCCAAAGTTGGAGCACAGCCAGTTTGAACTCCAGCAGAAAGTCATAACATAGTTATGTATAAATTAAACTCGATTCAAGTGAAAGCAGGTACCTGAGATATGAAAATGATTAACTATTTGCTGTTAGTAAACAAAGGACAAGTGAAACTAAGGTGGGTAGCAGAGAGCTGGGGATTGTCAGCATCCCAGGCTTCCTTCTTCATTAAACGTTGATGAGCTGGTTGTGAAGGATGGGTTTGGTCACACTGTTTCTAATGTCAGCTGAGTGGAATCCCAGAACCAAAAGGGCCTTAGAGATCACCGGGCCCAACCACCTCATTTTACAGATGAGAATGATGGGATCCAAAGAAGTGAAGTGATAGGGAATTATTTGAGTGCTCAACAAGCACTCCAGAGTGCCAGACACTTCCTAGAGGGTGGATGAAGTAGTGAACCAGATAGATCCTGTCTCTACTTACAAGGATCTTAGCATTGGGAATGGATTCCATGTCTCCTGGCAGTAGAAGAAACACCGAGAAACCTGATTTTTTCAGCCCCATGGCTAGATTGTGATTATCTATGATCTCTTGTCCCTTAGAAAATGATCTAATTATTTCTCCAGGCTTTAAGATGTCTTGAGTTTCTTCCTTATTCTTTCCTTCCTTCTAATCATCGCCAACATCATTCTCAGGATGTAGGTTCTGGTCTCCTGGGAAATCATGAAGAAGGTATTGAGAGCTTGGAATTTCTGGCTTATGAGCAAACGTTTCATATTTGGTTAGAAATATTTTTTATTCTCTCTTCTTTTTCTGTGCTGATCCTCCTTGTTAGTATTCTCTGTCTTTTAATATCCCCCGCTGTCCTTATCACTGTTCTTTGATAGACACATGCACATATTACTGGCTTGTTTAGAGAGATGTGAAAATTTAGAGGGTGTGGTAATAAGAGGAAAATTGGATTACCAGAAATCCATCAATACTTGTATATTAACTAAAAACTGCAACTAGTACTTATCTACATGCCCTCATAAGGAAAGAGAAGAGGATCTAACTTAGAAGTAGGGCCTTTGGAAGGGACTGATGGCTTGAGGGTAATGTGATGTAAGCAGGGGGTGAAAGCAGTTGAAACCAAACTGCCCAACAGCTATTCCTGGGGTTCTCAAAGTTGCCTTTGGCATATCATGGGCAGCCCAGGACAGGCCGTCCTGGGAACCTAGTGGTTAATAATTGGAGTGGGTCAGAATCCATGATTGTTTGCTTCAAGGACTTCAGGAATGCCTGGATTTTTATTTTGTTGATTTCAGTAGGAGATTCAACCAAGAAACAATATTTATTCATGAAAAATTTAAAAATGTAAGGATTGGATTTTACCTGTTCCCGGTAACTATTCAGTCTTTCCCATGCGTCTTTAGTGTAAATCATCAGCCCCAGGAAGTGCTGAGCGGCTCCTTCTGTGCCTTTCGTTCGCTTATGCCCTGCGGCTCACTCTCCCCTTCTCCAGCTCGTGTCCATCATGGACTGCCTGCAGTGCAGGAGGCCCGGGGTGGATTCCTGGGTCGGGAAGAGCCCCTGGAGCAGGAAATGGCAACCCACTCCAGTATCCTTGCCTGGAGAATCCCATGGATGGAGGAGCCTGGCGGGCCACAGTCTGTAGGGTCCCAAGAGTTGGACACGACTGAACGACTAGGCATGCACACAGTGACACCAAGTATGAAAGACTGCTCTTTTTTTCTTTTTTCGCTGGTGCACGAGGCAATGCCTGTGTGAAAACTCAATGGCCTTGGAGAGCTTAGATAGCACCGAACTTTCTGTAGTCATAGTCAAAA
Source organism: Cervus elaphus (assembly GCF_910594005.1). Classification (NCBI taxonomy): domain Eukaryota; kingdom Metazoa; phylum Chordata; class Mammalia; order Artiodactyla; family Cervidae; genus Cervus; species Cervus elaphus. Next base: position 11,218,830 of record NC_057839.1, on the reverse strand, counting down.
TAACTAGTGTGTGTGTACTACTATATCAATCATAATAACCATTGTTTACTAAGCTGTGGTGGGTACTTGACACTTATAACATCTGATTCTCAAAATAATTCTCTGAGAGATATTGTATCTGTTTAACAGTTGAGAAAACTGAGGCTTAAAGAGTTTTAAAGTTATTTCCAAGTCCATACCAAGCAATGCAGATTAGAATTACATGGTAAAAATAAGGAAAGAAAAGAATGGCATTTATTCATTGTGTTTATAAGGTGGTTTGCACATGTGTTATCTTGTAAAAGACCTGTACGTCAGATATGGTCATCATCTTCATTTATTAGTTGGTGGCTCTGAGGCTCAGGGGCTTCCCCAGTGGCTCAGACAGTGAAGAATCTGCCTGCAATGCAGGAGACCTAGGTTCAGTCCCTGGGTCGGGAAGATCCCCTGGAGAAGGGAATGGCTATCCACTCCAGTGTTCTTGCCTGGGGAATCCCATGGACGGAGGAGCCTGGCGGGCTACAGTCCATGGGGATGCAAAGAGTCAGACACAACTGAAGCAACTTAGTACACATGCCTGCTGAGGCTCAGAGAGATGAAATGAGTTGCCCAAGATTAGACTAATAAATGCAGGACCAGACCTACGGCAGAACCTAGTCCTTGACTTCAGAGGTTTCATTCTTCTAGTGTATTTTACCACCTCTCAGTAGAAATAAAAGATGGTGAATTCAGTGAGTAGCTGTCTTATATTCAGTGGGTGCTGCTGTGTCTCACCATCCTAACTTCTCCCTGTCTTGTGTATTGTGGACAAGGGATAGAGGCGGCAGTGGAAACTCTGGGGAAAACTCGGGGAGCACTATTTCCACGTCTTGATGCATCTTCGCACATGTGTATCTAGTACTGACACATATCCCTCGTTTGAGAGAAGACTTGGTAGATGACTGCGGCATTGGATAGTCAGGTGAGGAACAGAAGAGGCAGGAGGAACTGAGAAAAGCATGGGAGAGCTTCCAGTGCATCTTGGAAGATTCCTAGGTTTGTCTCAGAGAAAGCTGAAGTTAGAGAGAGTGAATGTGCTGGGAATGGAGATAAGAATCAGGAGACCACTGTCTTGGCCTGTCTCATGAGCTCATTTAGTGTTTGGAGAGCAGGTACTCAGTGTGAAAATTAATCCCTGGCCCAGTGCGTATGAAAGGTATGATGATATTTCAGAAGATTTAATGATAATTTTGAGATGTGAGGTACTCTTGTCTCATGGGCTTACTTGCCTTCTTCCTCTTTCCTGCCCTCCCTTCCTTCCTTTCTTTCAAGAAGTTTTATTGAATACACACACTTTCATGGGCATGTGTGTATTTCATCTAGAAATTCCCCAAAGAATGCCTGAATACCATAGGAGGAAAAAGTCACTACAGAGACCCTTATTAAGGAAGAGAAACATTTTCCTAAAGGTGACATAACCTGCTAAGATTTCGTTGGCTCACAAAGAAGATAGTGTTTAACCTCACGCAGAGCAGTTTCAATTTCAGACTCTGCCCGGAGGCCTACCTTTGTCAGCCTGAGAGAATAAGCCTATTGCAAGGCCGTTGCCAAACCACATAGCTTTATACCCCTCATGGCTCCCTTTAGTTAAACAAATACTTTGCCAAATATTTGAAACTGATTTGTTTCCTTTATTTTGAGTTAGTTCAAATTCTTAGGCAAGGTACATGTCTGCATTAATCCCCGTCAGTGGAAAGGAGACATTATTCTAATTTATTATCCCATGTTCAAGAGCTTCGTCCCTACCATTCCAGTTTTGGGGAAGGACCAATGGGTTGTTTATTCAGATGCATTAATTAAGGGAGAACTAAGGGAAAATGTGATAAGTCCTATAGGAGAGTTCCGGACAAATTACTGTTGAAGTTCAAGGTGAAGAGACTAGTTCAAGTTGAGGGTATCATGAAATGGATGCCATTTCAATAGCCTGTGGTGAAGTGGTGGGATTGTTTTCTTTTTGTTTGTTTTTTATGACTGCGATGGGTCTTCACTGTGGTGCACGGGCTTCTCATTGCAGTTGCTTCTCTTGTTGTGGAGCATAGACTCTAGGCATGTGGGCTTGGTTGTGGAATTCCCCTGGACTAGGGATCAAACCCATGTCCCCTGGATTGGTAGGTGGGTTCTAGCCAGTGGACTACCAGAGAAGTCTGAAATGAAATTTTAACATACTGTCCTTCCAAGCATGTGGACAGTCAGATATACACAGAGTGTATCAAAGTGACGGACAATAGCCCATCTTTGTGTGATGTTCGTTCATGGAGCACGAAACATAGAGCGATGCCAAGTGTTAAACTGGCCTGGACAGTTGGTTCTAGTATTCTCCCGCCCTTTGCTGCACAGCACTCTCGTTCTTTAACGGGTGGCCCCTCCGCTGCTCTGGGCATGGGTCCAAATGATGCTGTCACTTTCTCTTGCTGCTTGTCTTCTGGGACGTAGTAGGATGGGCATCCCATTCAAATGGGCCAGTCACAACCCTCCTCCTGCCTGATCACAACTGTTGGCCCAGGGTGGGCACATGACCCCAGGTTGACCAGTCAGAGTGTTTCCTTGGTGTTCCTCAAACTGGAATTTGGAAGGAGTGTCTTCCTTCTTGGGTAGCAGTGCTGGAAGGGTGGAAATGAAAGCTGTTAGCTGGGAGAAACCAGTCTGTAGTAGGAGGAAATACTGCACACACATAAGGATAAGCGGTCTCGTGGTGGGTCCTGCTGAAGTCCAGACACTCATTCTAGTCTCTGGGGGTCTATTGCTGCCATGATTCTCACCCCCCACCCCCCGACCAAAGCGTGGATGTTAGATTCCCTCATTTCTGGAGCTTCCCTCACAGGCCTTCAGTACATCTCTCCTGTCCCCGTTTTACTTTTTGTTTAGCAAATTCATATCACTGTTTATCCCACTTCCAACTTGAAGTTTCTAACTTGTCCTTCAAGATGCTGCTTGAGGGTCCTTTATTCTGGAAGCCTCCCCTGAATTCCCTCAATTTCATTGTTCTACCCTTTGTTTCATTGTGACTTGTGTATAGTTTGTAACAGGCATCACATTGCTCTATTACAGCTATCACGTACTGTCCCTTAACCCGTAAGACACTGAATTCCTTGAAGGTGGAGCTTGGCTGACGTATTTTCACATTTCCAGTGGCTGGATCACAGAAAGTCAGCAGTAAATATGAAAGCGTATTGTGCATGATTTTACTACGCTACACTCAGTTTTAATTTTGCCTTTTTTTTAAAAACTTTTTATTTTATAGTGATGTATAGCTGATTAACAATTTTGTGCTAGAACCAACTCAGGCATACATATACATATATCCGTTCTCCCCCAGGTAGGGCTTTCCCTGGTGGCTCAGACAGTAAAGAATCTGCCTGCAATGTGGGAGACCTGGGTTCGATCCCGGGGTTGGGAAGATCCCCTGGAGAAGGGCATGGCTACCCACTCCTTTATTCTTGCCTGGAGAATCCCATTAACAGAGGAGCCTTGGTGGGCTACAGCCCATGGGGTCGCAAAGAGTCAGACACGACTGAGCGACTAAGACAAAGCACATTCTCCCCCAGACTCCCCTCCCATGCAGGCTGCCACACAACACTGAGCAGTGTCCCTGAGCACACAGCAGGTCCTTGCTGGTTATCCGTTTTCAATATAGCAGTGTGTAAATGTCCGTACCAGACTCCCTAACTATCCCTCCCTACCATGCTTCCCCTCTTGCCTTTATTTCTTTATTTTGTCCACAAGAGATCTGATCTTACGAAGTCCTAGCCTAGGCAGTGGGGAGGCGAAAGGGTATATTTTAGTCTAACAGAAAACTTGGTCTGATGCAATAATGAAAATAGTCATTTTTGATAACTGTTCGGTCTCTTTAAGTAAAATATCTAGTCTCTCAGGATTCTTCCTTCTCTTCTCCCTTTCTTGCCAAGCTGGTAATTGACTGTGATTTCCTGGTGAGGGTGTGGGGAGTATGGTAATATGAGGGAGGAAGAGGCTCCATCTGTGACTGCCCTCTGGGTCCTCCTGGGCTCTGCTACGAATTTCCTGTCTTAGGCTCTTCTCTGAGGCACACTTGTTTTATTGGGTGTTCTGGCATCTGTGACCACAGTTCTTCAGCTGGATCTTCTCCATGGTGTGGATCAGGACCCTACGGCTCTCCTTCCTGACTTGGCCTTGCCCTGGCTCTTATACTACAGAGACTTGGGAATCTCTGCCCCTGGCTGCTGGCTCACATGTATCCCTGAAAATATCTGGCACAGAAGCCCTTCCTTTGCCCTATGATGGGCCTGTGGCAGCTAAGAGAACTCACTGCAGCCACTTCCTGCTCCTCTCAGATGCCTGTAGGATCTTGAGGAGCCTTTCTCAGCCTCAGGCACCTGGGAACAGCCCAGAAAAGCTGGCCCTGACCCTCCTGCTTGACCCTCGAGGGTGCTTGGTGGTGGTTGTCCTTGTGATGGGGTGGGGCAGCCTGCAAGGCGATTGCACTCAGAACCCCAGCTGGAGCAGAGAAAAGCCCACCCACCCTCAGAGCAGCCCCCAGCCCAGTTCACACTGTTCTCTGCAGGCAGAGAACCGGTGGGTCTTCTGCCTTTGATCTCTGTTGCCCATGCCAATGGAAAGCCCTCGTTATGAATTGCAACAAATCTCCTATCCAGTGGTCATTCAGGCTAACCTGCCCGAAGTTGCTCAGGATAGTGGAACAGGATTCAGGAAGCAAGTAGAGTTTCCCAACCAGGGGAGACCTAGAACAAGTTGGAGGCATGCCAGGGAGTGCTTGGCTTCCATTATTTATGTGTTCACTGATTCAAAAGGTGCTTGCTAAAGACCCCAGATAAGCAAAAGGTGTTTGAAAGTTGCTGAGAGAGTAGATTTTAGAAATTCTCATCGTAAGAAAATTTTTGTAACTGCATGTGGCAATGGATGTTAGCCAGGCTTACTGTGATCACTTTGCAATATATACAAATAAGAAATCATTATGTTGAACACCTGAAACTAATGTTATATGTAAATCATACCTCAAAAAATAAAAACAGAAATAATTTACATTTCAGTGGAAAAGCCTTTATTTTGCTAGTGCTTGTCTGTAGTAGAACTCAGTTACCTTGGGGAATAAGGGGAGCAAAATCACATGGTTCTCGGGCTAGGTACTGGAGAATTGGAGCTCCTGGGGACTTTTGAAGTAGGCACAGTCATATTTATGTGCCTGTATCTTGCCATAAGATTATGCAAGATTTGAACCACTCATCGGGTTTCTTGTGATGATGGCATACAGGAGCATCTGCCTTATCAGTTTGTCCATATGTTTTAATCGACAGTCACCTGAAGTGGTCTTGTCCATGTTCTGCCACTCTCTGTGAGGTCTTTCACTTCCGTCCTGGAGTTTGTATAACCTGTTAGTTTCTTTCCTCTCAGCTTGCCTGTTTTTTTCTGTCTTTTGACAAATTGGCTGCAGGCTTTGGAGAAGTGCATCAAGAAGGACAGGAATTGCTGATTAAATCTCATCACACCAAAGCCTGCACACCACACATGACTGAACATCCCCTTGATAGCTTGGGGGAAGCAGCGGCAGAGAAAAGTTATTTTCATCGTTGAGTCCTCCTTTTTCAAACATAAACATGTGTTCTCTTGAGGGCTACTTTGCAGTACTGTAATTAGGAACGAGGACTTGGAAACGGTGGGGAGAAAACTGTAGCGTCTCTGAGCCTCTATTTTCTTTTCCTCTCTTCCTTTTTTTCCCCTACCTCCCTTAGTGCCTCCAGTGTATTATGAGGGAAAAGGTTAGTTTTATTCCTCAATAATTTTGATAATTAGGCCTCTCAAAACAGCAGAAAGGGCTGCTTTTAGAATCTGATTTTGGAGTGCCAAGTTGTAACTTGTTGTTTTGAAGGAGTTTTCAGCAGTGGTTCCAAGGCCGAGTGCCGGAGAAACAGGGTTCACTCCCAGCACCTCTAGATCTGTCCACTTGCGTTCTCAGCTGTTTCAGCTGCAGGTAGGGCTGGTTGAGAGGCGATCTCATCTCAGGGCTCATGTTTCTTTTTTCAAAGGATCCCAGGAGTATGAGGTGAGCTCTAGGGTGAATTGGACATTTGGAACTATGTCTGAGCCACTGTAGTTTGGTAGACAAACGTTCCCTGGGTTCTCCTAGGCTCACCTTGGTGTGAACTAGTCTTTTGAGTAATGTTAGCTTATCTGTGACCCGCAGGAAATTCCTGGGCTGAGACTCATCTTGGAGTTTGGATGGTTTCCCTTTGTAGCCTGAAGTCCTACTCAGAAGAGTGAGGCCAAGAGGTGTCCCGGGTCAGGACTAAAGTTGGATTAGCCAACAGGTTCATTTGGATTTTTCCATAAAAACATACAGAAAAACTTGAATGAACTTTTCAGCCAACCCAATATCAGGAAAATCCTAAGAGGGATTAGAGGAAGAATAGGCAAGAAGAGAACGGTTGAGTGTACCTCAACCATGTTCACGATCATTTGTGAGGGCAGGTTTGTTCTTTCCTCTGCAGCACACTAGGACCACGGGTAGAAAAGACTATCTGTATGCTTTAGAATTTGGCAAAGTTCCCTTTGAACCTGGGAGGTAGTGAACTGCAGTGAGAAAGGATGTTTCTGTCAGCACTGTGTCTGCACTTCTATCATTTAATAATGTCTCAGGGTGACCGCTGTCCTTTGTAGACTTCCTTGTCTCCAAAGTGAACGTGGTAATACCTCCTGTGGTTATGGAAAGTGGGGTTAGTGGGTAGGCAAAACCAATACTATGGATGCTTGGGTAAAACATTCCCAGTGAACACATTTGCATGCCTGTTATCTGATATGGTTGATTTACTGATAACCTATTCTGCGTGAGATCCCACAGCTGTTCTTTCATAATAGGAGGCAAGTTTTTAAACCATGACTTAGTTTTTTCCCCTTATTTTAGTTGTAAAAATGCTTATCAGAAATCTAGAAGTTACAGACAGGAAAGTGTAAGTGAAAAACCACCTGTGCGTCATCCGGCACCTTGAAATAGAAGTTAGCATCTTAGTGTATCTTCTCAGTTTTTCCTCCTGGTTATCTTGCATGTGGTTGTGTGGGTAAACCAAATGAAATCATGTATTTACTACTGCATGAATGTTTTCTCAGCACAGATCACACTGTATTCTGGCAGTAGGTCTCCAGGGGCAGGACGTGAAGAAATACATTGGGGTACAAGTCATACTGTAACCTATTAATGAAACTTCCTAATGGGAAAATACCAGACATTGCTCAAATACCATTTTCTTTGGTTTTATAAAGTAGGATACTGAGTAACTCTAATTATTAAATAAAGTACTTTGAACTAACTAGGAGAATACCTGCCTCTCTAGAGTTGCTGTTTCCTAGTTGTGTGACCTTGGTAAGTTAATTAAATAGCACCACAGTTTCTTAATCTGCAAAAATAACAAATAGCATGGCTTTTAATGGATTGCTTTGGGAATCAAACAAGTTAATATATAAAAATCATATGGTGCTGGTTCAGAGCTCTATCTGTGATAGCTAAAACAGTGACATTAACCCATGTAAGTATCCAATATGGCACAGGTGTCCAATAGATGCTTACTCCTCAAGTATCTAAATGTTGCCTTCTACTTGTTTCCTTTTATTGTTCCCCCCTCCCCCAGCCCCAATCATCTTCTTCAAGTACCTTTACTTTGCAAACCTACCTGTGTATGCATGCTCAGTCACTTCAGTCAAGTTCAATTCTTTGCAACCCCATGGACTGTAGCCCACCAGGCTCCTCTGTCCATGGGATTCTCCAGGCAAGAATACTGGAGTGGGTTGCCATGCCCTTCTCCAGGGGATCTTCCTGACCCAGGGATCGAACTCAACATCTCTTACATCACTTGCATTGGCAGGTGGGGTTTTTTTTTTGTTTTTTTTTTTTAACCACTAGTGCCACCTGGGAAGCCCACCAACTGGGAAGTCCCATTATTCCTTTAAAAATAACCTACCTGATATTTTAATAAGAGATTAAAGAGTAATACTTCTGGGCCACTGCTAGAGAGGGCATGTCGATAGGGTCACACAGGAAGCCCTTAGCATCTGTGATGGTCTGCACAATGGGGTGTCTGTTTTCAGCTCAGACACCAACCAGAGCAGTTACTTATCCTAACGGGGGGGCAAAATGAGACTCTCATCACTGCAGTGTGGTAGACAACACGGAACAAAACACGGAGGTAGCGGGCAGGAAGAGCCCAGAGGAGGAGCACAGCCTCGTGACTCTTGAGTCTTGTGCGGAGACCTCCTGGAGGTCGTCCATAGTGACTGTGCTTTGAGGACGTCAGAGATGGAGGCCGAAAGCCAGGGAGCATGGGGACCGGTAGTCAGTAGACACTCAGTAAGTGCTGAAAAAGAGAATGAGTGAGTAAATGGGTGGATGAATGAGAGGAACAAGGAAGTGACACTCCCATCACCACCTGGAGTCATACAAGAATAGCTAGGCAACAGGAAAACCCCTCAGAATCAGAGAAAACCTTACCAGACCATAAGGGTACAGGGTTTCTGTCCTTTTCTTGATGAGAAAGTATTCACTCCTTTGGGGAATATTTTACCAAGTATCTGCTATGTATCTGATGTAGTTCTAGGCACTGGGGGAGTGAACAAAACATTCAAAGTCGCCCTTCTAGAGCTTACATTCTAGTAGAAGGAAACAGACAATACATGATAAATACATGATATGCTGGGTGATGTTAGATGGCGCAGGAGGAAATAAGGCAGAGTGTAGGGGGTTGCTATTTGATACATGTAACGGTCAGCTTCTGTGATGACATTTGAGTAGAGAGTGGAAGAAGGTAAGGGAAGGAGCAAGTCTTCTGTGTATCCAGGAGGAAGGTACTCCTGAGAGAACAGCAGATGGGAATGGCCTGAGGCACAGGAGAGCCGGGCCGGCGTGGACAGTAGACCGAGTGGCAGACTTTAGAGAGGTTGGCTCGGGGTGGAGGAGGGGAGATTATGTAATTGTGATTTTTTTTTTTTATAATAAGAAATAATATTTGGTCTTTAGCTACTTTTTGGGGGGGTGGGGGTCACAGAGCAGCTAAAATCCTCGGAAGGTTCCAAGTGCTGAGAATGATACGGGTGCTTTTGTTGTGTTGATGAGATGACTTTGGATCTAAGGATGGGGGCTGAAGATTGAGTTCAGTCAACAATGGCCAGAGATTTCATCAGTCATGTCTGTTTAGTGAAGCCTCCACCAAACCCCAGCAGGACTGCATTTGGGACACTTCCAGTTGGTGAACATGTGGCAGTACTGGGTGACTGGCCTGATGGGAGCGGGCACAGAAGCTCCGTACTCCTTCCCTATATCTCACCCTGTATATCCCTTCCCTCTGGCTATTCATGGGTTATATCCTTTTATGATAAACTGGCGATCTGGTAAGTAAAATGTGTGTTTGAGGGCCATGAGTCACTTTAGCAAATTGGTCAAGCCCCGGGAAGAAATTGTGGGAACCTTGGATTTACAGCCAGTTGATCAGAAGTATAGGTTACAACCTGAACTTGGAATTGGCATCTGAAATTTGTAGGGGTGGCTGTTTGTAGGATTGAACCCTCAGCCTTTGGAATCCGATGCTGTCTTTGGGTAGGCAGTGTCAGAGTTGAGTTGAGCTGTAGGACACTCAGCTTGTGTCCAAGAATCGCTTGAGTGTGTGGGAGCCTCCCCACCCTCAGGATGGGAATGGGGCCCCAGGCCAGTGTGGTGAGACTCTGTAGGTTGTGGTAAAGTTTGGCTCTAACTCAGAATGAGGTGGGAAGCCACTGGAAAATGTTGCGGAGGCAGAGCATGATTTGATTTACCCTGTGAAAGAAGTGCATGGCCTCTGCTGTGAAGACTAGGCCGTGGAGGACAGAGAAGCAAATGGAAGGTGACCAGTGAGGCAATGATACCTTGTAACAGTCTTGCCCAGAAGATGGTGGTGGTGCCCTGGGTAGTAGTGGAGTGAAGAGGAAAGGTCAGGCTCTGGGTCTGTAGGTTGTGAGAGAGAGCAGTGCAAGAGTTGTTATCTCCTGGGAGGAGCTGATGTAGGAGGGAAAATGGTGAGTTGTGTTTCACACCTGTTGTGTTTGACAAGGCTGTTGTACAACTCGGTGGCGATACCGAGGAGACAGTTGTGTCCAGGGAAGAGAGCTGGGCTAGAGGTGGGAATTTGGGAGTGGTCGTCTTATCATGGCACGTGATGCTGTGCTGTCAGATGACCTGGAGAAGGAGTGCAGACAGAGAGAAAAGAGGTTCGAGGATTGGTCGTGGAGCCCTGCAGCTAGCCAAATCTAGACTATGGGGGAGACTGAGGAGGAAAGGCAGGAAGAAAGAGAGAGGGCAGAGGGGCTGTCCTCTGTACCAGAGGCTGCTGTAGGTCCCACAGGAGAGCTGACCTCCAGATTCTGTAACGGGAAGGGCACGGGTTACGTGCAGTGCTGGGAATTGACCTTTAAATTGACCTTAAAAGCTTTACCTGCTCTTTTTGTGAGGGTTAGTCATTCTCAGTAAACTCTTTTGCTGTGTTCATAAGCTTCCAGGTTTAAAACAAAGCTGAATGAATGAATGAGTGAGAGAGAAAGACACACACAGGTGATGTGAACTGAGAGGCCCTGCTCTGCCCGGAGTGAGTCAGGCCAGGTCAGCAGCAGGTTTGTAGAAGCTGCCATGGTCGGGTTTGTTTATGTCTGGGTGTGGGTCTCTTACGTAACCAGGCAAATAGGCCGTGCTTTCCCTTACTTCCTGCTAGGCCCTTCGCCTCTTGAGGGAGAGCTGGATTTCATTAGAAGTCAGGTTGCAGAGGCTGTAGACGGGTCAATGCCCTTAACTGTTTCCTGCCAGAGCGGGGACAGCTTCAGTGTCAGAGAGCAGGAATGCATCCGCCTTTCCTGCCGCACCGGTTCTCCTTCTTGCTCCAGGTGAATTTATTTCCAGTCTCTCTCATGTGTCACCTCAATAGAGCGCCTAGTATAGCGAGGAAGTGCTGATGAAAACTTCTGCTTCAGGGAGCCATCCCACAGATCACATTACAGAGCAGTGAGAATTCAGGGCAGCGGGGTGCGGGGCAGAGAAAGCTGGAGATCCCCTTGGAGTTACTGTTTATCCTCCAGGCATTCTGCAGGGAGAACCTGGCCCGAGTCCACTTCATCATGTTAGAACATCGTAGTTTCTGAAGTCTTCCCTTTGTTCTTCAGAAATGCTGTCTCTGATTGTCTGACTTGATGCTTTGTTCGTCCTGCTCTTATAATCTCTCCCATTTCGTAAGATCTCATCCTTAAATTGTTGGAGGTAAATTTTATGGGCAGGTTGGGTTTGTTTTTTGGTTACTGTGTTCAGGATGAACTTGGCAAAGTTTTTTAACGTGAGCTGAATCTGGAAATAAGAGTTAAAACATTTTAGGAGCTCTTCATGTAGTAAGCAGAATGTTTTGTGCATTCCAGTTGCCTTGGATTGGTTTTATATGTGTCAAGTTATAACCAAAGTTGAAATTGTTTTTTTTAAGAAGCAAAACTACAGGAGAGAATCAAAACTATATAACCCTTGTTTACTTTTCTAATAATAGCAAGCATTACTTTGTGTCAGGTTAAAATCCTTTGTTTCAGATTGTGTTCTAATCACTTAAATATTAAACCATTTAATACATACAGCAATTTGATGAGAGAGAGGTATCATCATCCCTATTTTATAGATCAGGTGATGGAGGTAGGAAGAGGTTAAGCAGCTTGCCCAGCATCACAGAGCTAATACATGGTGGAGTCGGACTGTGAATCCAAGCATTCCAAGGCCCTTGTTCTTAATGACTGCAGTGCACTGCTCTTGACTCATTTAAAATTGGCAGCTATTGGATGGGAATTGAGTTTTTGTTACTTTTAAACCATCTCTGAAATATGAGTTTACCAAATATTAAAAATTGATACTATCAGCAAAACTCTACAATTAGTTTTTTGCTAAGAAAAACTGTTTACAGAACAGCATTCATTTAGGACAAAGAGCTGATTTTTTTCTTGTAAATTATTTCTGTATGTTCATTGAAGAAATACCTGAAGGACTTTTTTTTTTTTTTTTGGCAGGGGGAGCAATAATTTTTCCCTTAATTCACTATTGAAGTGGTTACATATGGAAGTAATGAAATCATATATCTTGAAAATCTTGATAAGTTTTTTTTTTTAATGAAACCATTGTAGGTTTTTCTTTGAACTGAAACTAGCAATAGAGCATTAATCACTTTAATATGAATATATGTAATGGATGTTTATTTGAAGATACTGTATAAGACTCTTTTCTTTCCACAATAAATCTTATTCTGCTGGTCTGCAGCTCCTTATTTGTAGTGACTGGTGTTGAAGTTAATAAAAGAGTGGAAGTCTAGTAAGTCTGTGTCCTCTTTTGGGTTATTAGTCTGTATTCATTTCTAGGTCCTGTTATCATTAGATATATCTTGGCAAGTGGAGGCTATGGATGCTTCAGGGAGTTATACTGCAAAGGATTTGGGGGCCAGTTTTATAAATAGTTGCAGTGTGTGACCCAGAAAATCTGCATGGCAGGTTGTGGATGACAGATGGAGAGAGGAGACAGATTTTCCCTTCTTGCTACTATTTTAAGGTTTTGTATAGTCATGCCCTCCCTCAACAAGGCTCACTGTCATTACCTGAGTGACAGGATGAGGACGCGGTCTAGGCCTGTTGTCCCAAGTGCAGGGTAAATCCTCTGGCCACTGTTGATCTTTGATATGGTGTCCCAACCCAACACTAGATGACTCTGAGTCACATAGTAAGGCAGGTATTTCCTTTTCCGTTTTCTTTTAACTGTCTGATTCAAGGAGGAGGTCAGTTGACACCATTGCCCCTTTAACATCTCCCAAATCTTTCAGGATCTCCCTTTATGACAGAGAGCAGGCTCTGAAGATCCCCAACTTTGATAGGCAACTGTGTTTGGTCAGAATGTAGTTTCATTGTTCTGTGTTCCCTTGTTTTAGTATGTGTAATTTGCTTCTACTTTTGACAAGAAATACTGGCTTTCTGTTTACAGTGAGGATAAGGTTTTTCTATGAAAATTAGTTTTATTCAAAGGAAAATGATGAGTTAATCTAAAAACAAGAACTAGAGTATATAATAATATAGGTGTTATGTAGACATGGCAAAATGGTGAATTTCATAGAGGAGTGGCAAAATTATGGGAAATATTGGTCTGATACCTGCTAAGGGCTTCCCTGGTGGCTCAGTGGTAAAGAATCTGCCTGCCAATGCAGGAGTTGTGGGTTTGATTCCTGGGTTGGGAAGATACCCTGGAAAAGGAAATGGCAACCCACTCTAGCATTCACCTGGGAAATCCCATGGACAAAGGAGCCTGGCGGGCTACAGTCCACGGGGTCGCAAAAGAGACAGACAGGACTTGGCGACTAAAGAACAATAACCTAAAAAAAAAAAAAAAAAAAAAAGGAACAATAACCTCTGCTATGGTTAATTATATAGAGATCTACATTCTCTTCTGTGTTTGTTTTGGAATTCAAAATGTTCAGGTCTTATTGGCAGAGAGCTATTATATATGATATGACTTGCATAGGAGACACCGAGGCAGTGTCATCATCAAGTACGACAATATTTCTGCAAGAAAATATATGAATGTACAGTGGGATAAATAGAGATAAATACATGGCCCCATGTGGTTCAGCTCAGATCATGAAATATGTTTTTGAACCAAACTTAAGAAAAAATGTTTTGATTTTCAGAGATTTCTAGATTTCAGAATCACAGATAAGAGATTTTAGATCTGTCTTTGTAAACAAATTGCCTCATTTTCTAAAATACTGAATTATTATCGTTTTCTAAAATACCAAACTAATCATGTAAATAACAAATAATACATCAACTTGGTCCAAGTAGCTCTGCTATCTTTAAGTTTATTTTACTGCTGTGTATCACCTCTGTATACATTCTAATCTGCTGTATTGGGCCAGGTAGATTTGTTTGTGGAAGAAACGGTGAATCCAAGTGACTTTATACCTGTGTATATGAAAACGGAAGTAGTTCTTGGTCCTGCTCAGCCTTGAGATGTGAGGGTCAGTTTTGAACATAGGACTTGCTCTCTTGGATATCGGCTAAATGGCAATGCATTCACTGGCCCCAGACAATTTGGGGTAATATTTCATTTGGTTCTAAGTTTTTAATATAGAAAATCCATCAATTGTTTGCAACTGTTTAGTTGAGTGTAATGTTAGTTCTTAGTCTAGTTATCAATGAAGTCTTAATTTACCATGATCAAAATATTTAAAATTGGTCATGACCAGCCTTCCCAGCCAACTATTTTCTAGTCTGTGAACTTAAGACACTGTAGAGCAGTTAAGCTGGATTAATTACAGCTCAGAGGGTCATGTTATTTATGATTGGTTTTCAAACATTCTGGAAAATGATAAATGAGCAAGTATTTTCTTCAGAACGCACTGAGATTTGTCAGATTCTCGATTTATACCCTTTAGAACATGCTTTTATTTTTTTGTAATTAGCATGAAAATGTATAGTAATTGATCATAAAAATTATACTTAAGAAGTATTTATGGGTTTGTATGTTATATTGCAGCTATTTAAATAAATTGATAAAACAAGACACTGCAGACATGAAGTTTTGCTTTTACATTGTGTATTTCCTCAAGAAGCTTAATTAAATCTCACTTTACTGTTCTGTAGGGAAGAGGTATACTTAGATGTAGAATTTGAGGCCAGGGCCATTTGGCTCATACATATTTATATGTGAATTTTATATTGTTGTCCAGGATTATCCATGAAGAATAGAGTTGTTTTTTTTTTCACTTATGGTACATTAGTGCAACAGTTATTAATGCTTTTTCATTTCTCAAGTCACTCCCATGGGCTTACCTGGATTTTAAGTCATGACATAAATAAGACAGGTGGTAGGATTAGGGCCACTTCTGATGCAGCAGAGGCAACACTATCCCTTTTGTACCTATTAAAGAGACCTTACTGGAATGTCAGTGAGGATGACATTTGCTATGGCTGTAACTTTCAATCTACCTTATTAAAGTCATTTACAGGTATTAACAATCTACTGTTAGTATAATACACTATGATTAGTATTATTAACCTTGTACCTCACACTGAACATGGTAAAATCACCATTAATAATAACAAAACATCAAATATAACAGTGACAGTATTTATTGAGCAATTGCTAAGTACCAGGCATGTGTTAAGTGCTTTTCATGTCTGAACTCATTTAGTCCTTATAACCGCACTATGAAGAAAGCATAGTAATTATCTGCTTTTTTATGGACGAGGACACTTTGTAAATGTATTTGGAGATCAAGTAAGTTAGCCAGAGTCACAAGAAATGAGGTATTCTGACTTGACAATGTTTTATTATCTTCAACTTTATCTTCCTCATATAGGGCTTCCCTCATAGCTCGGTTGGTAAAGAATCCGCCTGAAATGCAGAAGACCCCAGTTCGATCCCTGGGTCTCCTTCCCTGGAGAACGGAAAGGCTACCCACTCCAGTATTCTGGCCTGGAGAATTCCATGGACTGTATAGTCCATGGGGTCGCAAAGAGTAGGACACGACTGAGCGACTTTCACTCTTTTTATCTTCCTCACAAATACAGTAACATCTCAACTCTCTGGGACTCAACTTTTTTGACTGCCTGGAACAAACCTGAGAACATGGGAAGCAAGCAAAAACATTTCTTTAGTAAACATAGAAATAAAACTCTCTCTGTATGAGATTATACATATTCAGCAGGGAATGAACGGCTAGACTGTGTCCTATCCAGGGTCCTTTCGGAAAGGGTCTGGAGCCTGACTATTTCAGTGGAATCTGAAGCTTCCAGTATGATCACTAATGCTTCCATGCTATAAAGTGAAATGAGTTTTAGTTTAATGTTAAGAATTGAAGACCAAAACCCCAATTGATTCTTACGAAAATCTTTCTTGGTTGGAAAAATAGTGTTTGAAATGGGCACATATTTCTTTATCTGAAATGACTCATTCTTTACAAAACTTTTAGGTAACAGAGAGTTTGGGTGTAAAGAGAAAATGCTTGCAATGTTGATTTTTGTTATGTGAAGACAGCAAAATGCCATCTTGATTTTTTTCTTGTGGTTTGGTTAAGACGGTAAAGCTCGACTGTAAAATAAATTCCTTCTATTTATTTGCCCTGTTTTCATTTTTCCTCTAGATCGTTCCTTTGATGCCCTCAAAAAATCCAAGCACCCGCCAACATTTCTTGCAGCTGGTCAGCTCTCTGACATGCTGAATGGTGGTGATGAAGTCTATGCTAACTGCATGGTGATAGATCAGGTGAGGTATGAGTGCTGTCGCTAGGGGGATCTGTCGTCTTTTAAAAACGTGCGCGTGTCAGAATAACCTTGTGCATTGTAATCTCAGAAAATTCCAGCCTAAGAGCAGCCCAGGGTGATGTTGCCGTGGAGTCTCGTCATACGATCACTTAACGTAGGTCCTTCCTTGAGAACCCAGCACACCTTACCCTCCACCGAGAAGCACCGTGGGTGGGGTCTTAGGACACTGGCAAGGAGGAGAATGTGGGAACTTATCCGTGGGGCCAAAACAGGAAATGACATTTGGGAGGCCAGCTTCTTCTCTGACCTGATTATGTAATATTTGTATTCAAATCCAGCAGACACTAATGAGTGAGAGCATGAAGCCAGCCCTATGTGAGACTGTCACATAAATTACTTGCTTGATCCTCACAACACACCTATTAGTGTGTGATTAGGATACAGAGCTTTAATATTAAAACAGAATGGTGTCATGTTGCAGGGAGGCTGGAACCCTTTAGAATTCTCCACCCATTCCCTGATAGAGATTTGTGAGTTAAAACTCATAGAGACAGATGGCTTGGATGTATATCTACTTAGGGATTTATTCTTTGTCCTTTCCTGTAGCTTGGTGATCCTCACATTGTAATATTTTAAAAATTAAAGTATAGTTATAGATCTGAAAATTTCTGCATGCCCTAATTTATGGGAAATTTAAGGGATTCTCAAGAGTAATTTTGATAGCACATAATTTCTGCCTTATTTCCTGGTTTTAAAACCTGATCTCCACATAAGAGGCTTTATGTATATGCTCATTGAACAGTGATCTATTTTGTCCTTTTTGGGTGGTTGTTGTTAGTATACATATATTGTATACTATATTGTTAGTATATATATATTGTATACTATATTGTTAGTATTCATATATTGTATACTATATTGTTAGTATTCATATATTGTACCCTATTGTATCTATTACTTATAGATATTTTCTCTGATGTAAACTTTTTTATTTTCTGTCTAGTGGATGCTAATTTCTGCCCATTGGTTGAATGTCTCTTTCCTTTGGTTATGAGAAATTGTTACATTAAGTGCATAGTATAAATGGCATAGATTAGAATGATATTCAAAATGACAGAACAACCAAAAAATCAGAATGGACGTCAGCTCTCAATAACGAGTGTATTTCTTTTGGTGTAAAGCAGCTGAATGTCAGCCCCAGTTCTAGAAATCTAGACACAGAGGTTAGGACAAAGTGGGAGGTCTGGGGACGTTCTTTTAAGCTGCAAGGTGACTGGACTTCCTGGGCTATAGCAACATTCCGATTTTCACGGTTTTATTCTGTTGCCACACTTTCTCAGTGTTTAAATACATGTGTCATTGCTTTTTCATTCTGTTCCTCGGTGAACATTGCAGTACTTCCATTGACCTCCAGGAGCTAAAATTGTACTCGACTCAACATTTGTGGGGGCAAACTGTGTCTTTGTATGTTGTAAGATACACTAAAAATGGAAAACTTTCCAAACCAAAAATGAGGTTAGGATATAACTTCTGTTTGGAAGCACTTTGAGTGAGAGAAGTTTTGCTTTAATAATGTGAAGCATACATCTAAAGAGAATTCAAACAGCCTGATTGATACACTGAAATGAAGTAGAAGATTGCTGAATTTGTGCAGTGAAACAAAAATCAAAATCTGGCTACAAGTCACAAAGTTTCTTATATCGGTGTAGCGTAGTTTGTAGTATAATTACATCATTTGTTTTACTGTTCCTATGTAGATTTGAATAGTAAGGACAACATAAGGAGTCCAAATTCTGCATACTGAAAATAATTTCTAGCAATATCTGGAAAGAATCTTACTTAATTTTCTTCATCTCCCTCAATCTGGCATGGAAACCTAAAAAGACTGCTAGCTTATTTACGTACTGTTTCCCATGAATTTTCAAGGTTATCAACCTGCCTGATGAGGAAACTCACGTGATATAAACTACTTTGAAAATTATCATATTAATTACTTTGAAAAAAATTTATTTGGACATTATTTCAAGTCTGCATAGTTCAGTACAAGGAATTCTTATATACTCTTAATCAAAAAATTTCCAAACTTTACCATATTTTACTTCATTATTCTGAGTATGTATTTGTATATGTATATGTGTACTTGTAAGTGATTAAGACATGTATACAAATATTAACTTGTTTGAGAGTAAATATGATGCCCTTTTACTCAGTCTTTCATGGTGTATTTTCCTAAAAGTATGGATATTCTCTTACTTAAGCCACATAGTTACCAAAATCAGGAAATCATCATTGACACACTACTATTAGCTGTTTACAGACATTATTCAATTTTAGCCAATTGTTCCAGTAATGTTCTTTGTAGCAAAAGAAAATTCCATAGCATGTCTTGCATTTAGGTGTTGTGTCTTCTTTAATCTGGGACAGTTACTTAGTCTTTGTCTTTTATGATAATTTTGAAGAATACATTCCAGATTGTTTTTGGTGCTGCTCCCTTTGTTTTTACTGTTTTCTCGCTCAGAAGTGATGCCTTTTGATGACCACCACTTCAGATCACCAGTACTTCCTTAGGGCAAGTGTTTTTATCCACTGGTACTTAAAAAAAAAAAAAGGTTATTTATTTGGCTACCTTGGGCCTTAGCTGGATCATGTGAGATCCCCTTGTGGCGCACAGTCTCTAGTGACATGGGCTCTGGTAGTTGCAGGGCCTGGGCTTAGTTGCTCAGCAGCTTGTGGGATCTTAGCTTCCTAACTGGGGATTGAACCTGTGTTCCCCTGCACTGGAGTCATAACCGCTGAACCACCAGGGAGGTCCCCAACTGGGACTGTTTGTTCACACCGTCCAGTGGAGGTGGTACTTTCTCTTCCTGGTGAAAATTTTAGATCAGTCTTTGGCCCTCTGCTGACTCCCTCCCATGCAGACTTTTCCAGACTGCCCTTACCCTAACGCAAAGGCTCATGGCAAGAGTATGACAGGTTGCTGGCTGAGATTTGATGTTAGTATTTACAGGTAATTTAAAGTTTGGGGTATTTTCTGTCTTCCATTTATACTAAACCCATAGATCTTAGTAGCTTTATTTGGTCTTTTTGTTTGAGAGACTCAGATTTATGTGACTGCCAATAACTTGGTTTCCCAGGTTCCTACAAACTATTTTGTAAGCTAAAATGCCTACTGTTTAGTTTTTGTCTCAAGTATTTAAAACATTTCCCCTCATTTTGGGTGAGTGGTTCATAAAATGTTAAAATCACAGTCAGTTTCTGGTTTTGTAACACAGTTCATAAAACACTTGGTTGTCTTCCTTTTGTGAATTATGGGAGAGCAGGAAGTACACAAAAGTATATCATGTAAGAATTCTTTTGCTTATATAAAGAAACACAAGAACAAACAAACCAAAAAAGATAAATAAGTTGGAGGGTCTTTACATTGTGAAAACTGTATTCTTTGCTCAGCCAATCTTTCCTGCTTTTGCTCACAAAATATTTTTCTTTCAACTACCAGGTTGGTGATTTGGACATTAACTATATTAATATAGAGGGACTCCCTGCAAATACCTGTCTTGAATCTATGGGTTCTTCTTTGGGGCCTGCGAGCAGCAAACGCATCCTTCCTACTGAAGCCAGCGCTGGCACATACCCTCCAAATAAGAACACAGAAGTGACGTCACACACGGAAACCCCAGCGTCTTTCATATCATCATCTAGTTCATATGCTTCCAATTTGAATCTTTCTTTTGGTCTTCGTGGATTTGAAAAGGAGCAAAGTCATCTAAAGAAAAGAAGGTAAAGTGCCACATTTTAGAGAGAAAATGTAGAAAATCAAAGAACTTTGTAGCTGGACATGGAAAATTCTATTTTCTTATTGTTATTGCCCCCACCATTTTTATTTCTACATCAAAATTTGCCTCCTTTTAGGTTCTTCTATTTCATGACTTGAAAGTAAGATACATAAGAAAACTGACAAAAAATAGAGGAAAACCACAATGAGATACCATTTAATACTTACTAGATAAGCAAAAATTTTATAAAGTGTAATAATACCATATTTTGGTGAAAATGCGTAGGATAGAAACTCCTGTATACAGTTGATATGAGTGAAAATTGTATAATAACTTTGGAAAATATTTTGGCATTTTCTTGTAAGGTTGGATGTTCATATATATTATGACCTAGCAGTGTTACTTCTGTGTCCTAAGAGACATGTATAAGACTATTTATTGCAGTAGGAAATAACCCAAATGGTAGGGGATGAAAAGATAAATTGCACTCTAGTTACATAATGGGATACTGTACGGTAGTAACCATGAATTAACTGTGACTACATCTGCTTGCACAATCATGTGCAACTTAGAAACATGAAGTAGAACAAAAAAGGGAGCCACAGAATATTTCAGTCAGATTTCACGTTTATAAAATGCAAAAACAATCTGTTACTGTAGGGCATGTGTAATGTGCTTAAGCAATAAGGAAAAACAAATGAGAATGAAGAGGATAAAAATCCTCAAATTTAAGATACTTGTTTCATTGAGTGGGCATTGTAGGGAAAGGATAAAACCACAGTGTGGCCAATGTTTGTTTCAAGTTGAGTGGGCTGATGGGTGTTTATTTTTAATTTTTTATTGGAGTATAATTGTTTTTGCAGTGTTGTTAGTTTCTGCTGTACAGCAATGTGAATCAGTTATGTGTACACACATCCCCTCCCTCTTGGACCTCCCTCCACTTCCCCACCATCCTACCCATCTAGGTCATCAAAAAGCAGCAAATTGAGGTGTTTGTTTTATTTTTATGCTCTGTAACTTATAGTTACCTTACATATAATTTCTTGTATATGTAAAAATGTCCCAAGAACAATAGTTTTATTGTATATGATATGATTGTACATATTTATATATGTGTGTGTGTGCATGTGTGTGAGACCCTGTATCTTTGTATTTGCTTCTTATCCATTCATCCTTTAGTCTATTTTCTTTAGGGAATAGGCCCATTTTTACTGATTTCATTTTATCCTAGGGCTTCCCTGGTGGCTCAGATGGTAAAGAATCTGCCTGCAATGTGGGAGACCTGGGTTCGAGCCCTGGGTTGGAAAGATCCCCTGGAGAGGAGCCTGATGGGCTATAATCCATAGGGTTGCAGAGTTGGACACAACTGAGCGACTAAGCATGTATTACTTTCTTTAGGTAGTGAGAATGAAGAGGATTCTTCATGAGAGTGACAAACGAGAGTGAAGAAGATAAAAATTCCCAAATTTAAGATAACTGTTAAATTGAGTGGGCATTGTAGGGAAGGACTAAAACAATGGTGTGGGCACTGTTTGTTTCAAGTTGAGCCTTATATATCCAGTTTTACACATAAGATTATGAATCAAAATGACAATAAAGTGAACACACATATGAGTACATGTAAATATGTACCTGAATGAATATTCGGCAGAGACGTAGTTGATCAGAAAGGGGTGAAAGGAAGGGTAAGCAGCAGTCACTGGGTGCTGATCACTGGGTTGTACTGATAAACAACAGCTCGAGGTTAGAAACCTTTAACAGGTATTGGTACCAAGAATGATGTCTACTGCATAGATAATAAAAGATCTTCTCTAGATTTTTATTGTGTGAATTATAGTTTTAAAGATACTTCTGTGGTCGTGGCTGCAAATTAAACTGATGGGACATTTTGGGCTCTGCTTTGACACAAGAGACAAGGAAAATGACCAAATTTGAAGTCTGTTTCTGGTTCTGTTTCAAAATCAAGATGATGTGCGGTTATTAAAATTTTAGCTCCAGAAGTATAACAGCCAAAGAAAAACTACATTTTAAAAATGCATTATGCATTAACATGCCTATGGGAGTTCTCAGCCTCAAAGCTTGAGTGGTTTAAAATGGAGATGGAATGGAAGGAACTGGGAAGGTGCAAGGTCAAATTCTTGCCTTTTAATTTTATGGTTATCAAAGTTAAATGAGGAAAGGAAAGCAGTAGGTTCGCAGCATCACCACCTGCTTCTGAAATGGAATTTTCATAGGAATCATTTTTTTAAGTCTCTAAAAGTGATAATTGAACAGGAGATGTTTGGAACCTCGCTTTACTCGTGCCTGACCCATTTCTTGACACCAGCTCCAGAATGAGATCGTCACATCTTTCCTTGTCTTAGCGTCCTTCCACCCTCCTGACTTGTCCAGGGGTGAAGGAAAGAAAGCCATGCTGCATTTTTCACGTGTAAATTGCCCCAGAGCCTGCCCGCTCTCCACTAAACAGCTCAGTGGCTCTGTTTTGTATGTGTTTTTAATATTTGAAGGGTAACAATTTGGGCCTTGTAATATTCAAACCCAGGTCTCCTGCAATGCAGGCAGATTCTTTACCATCTGAGCCACCGGGGAAGCCCAGTAATTATATTTACAAAACAGAAACAATGAAGATAGTACTAATTTGAAATGACTCTTGTTAGGTTGAAATGTTCATTTGGGGAAACATAAAATCTTATTCAGGATGAGGGGAGAGGAAAAAATGACAAAAATCACTTAAGTATGAATTTTGTTAGGTATTGAATGAGAGCCCCTTGTAGCTGACACCAAGAGAGAATCTGAATTCAGGGAGATGGAGAGTCATGGCTGTCTTACTTGATGGCTTAGTTGTTTATTTGCTTTTTGCCGCAGTTCCAGCCTTGATGCCCTGGATGCTGACAGTGAAGGAGAGGGCCATTCGGAGCAGTTGCACAATTGCTACACTCCAGCGTGTCAGAGTTCCTCGAGAGCTGGCATTACTAGTGGGGATGAATTGGACTCTTTTGAGACCAACACTGAACCAGATTTTAATATCTCCAGGACGGAATCATTTTCTTTATCAAGTAACCTGCAGCTGAAGGTATTCTTATTACTATTCATTTGGTTTATTAAAAGCCTGGAAAGTATCTTGTCTAAATCTGCTCATCTCTGAAAGACAAATTATGTTTATGGTGACACGTGTGAATGTTTTTTTTAATTGAAGACCCATGAACTTCATGTCTGTCTTTTTACTCTCTCACATTCTAATGTGCATAGTCCTTACGTACAATGGCTGATTTGTTTTCATGAATCCCCACCAATGCAGATCATCTTTCATGTTTTTGGAAAATTTTACCATTTTATACAGTGTTTTCTGCCATCATCCCTTAAGCAATGGGAGAAAGGCTGGTAGTATGAAGTGAGTTTAAATGATCAAGCTTGGTGCTGGTGATGAGGTAAGTAATATTGCCAAGGCAGAGGTAACATTTGTTGAGCTGCATGAATACCATAGTCTGGAATACCATAGACTCTTAGTTTTTCCACAGGAGACAGCTTTTGTGTCTTTTTTCACATTGGAATTTCATTTCATTGTGGTTTCTTGAAATGACTAAACTCTTCCAGTCTTACAGGGAAGCCCTTTTCTGTTTGGACCTATGTTTCTTTTTTATTTTTATTGTCCACTTGTTTTCTTTTTAAACGGAGTTTACTCTGTAAATGCAATGTGTTTGAGTAAAACTCTATTGAGTAAAACAATGTGTTTATAGCAAAACTATAAAACGATGTGTGCTGTGCCTTAACATCTCTTATCTCAAACATATGATGGTTATGATTATGTTTTATTTTTATACTATTCTCTACAATATGTAAAACATGCTTCATGTATGTACAAAATACATAATCTCATAACTCACCTAGGATATAAAGTGCTATTTTTATTTTAACTTTTGATCTGTTAAAGTTCTGCAGAGGTTAGATGTCCACATTGCCCAAAGCTTGGTGACAGAGTCAGAACTCAAATCTAGGCCTTCTGACCCCAGAATCTGAATCCTTTACCCTTAGCTCTGAGGTCTGTGGAGCTGTCGTCATCTTCTGAAACTAAAGATCATGTGATATTTCTGGATAATAAAAATTAGATATGGTTGTTCATGTTGCTGTTTCTCAAACTTGTAATTTGAATGGAACTGTGAAAAACTCATCATTATTTAGAAGAAAAAGTAGTTCTCTGTGAAACAGTTCTATACTGTTCACTTTTAAGAAGAATCTGTCCTATAAATTATGGCTTGCCTTGCCTTTGTAATTACCCTGTATAACTTTTTGCCAAGGAATTCTGGATAATTTTCAAATTCCTATTGTTAGGAAAAATGATTACCATGCATGACTTCAATGCAGAGGATGGCACTTGGCTAAGGCCCTTTGTGGCCAACTCACTGTTAGGGGAAAACTTAGGTTGGCATTTTGGACCTCCAGGCCCACTGGGTCTTTCCTAATAAGAAAGTCATGGAGCCATGGCTCAAGGCCATTCAAAGCAAGGTCAGGCTTCTATTTTCAACTTTCCTCCAGGCTCTTTAACTAAACCACGAGCCTAAGGCAACTATATGCTTTTACTTATGGAGAACAAAAGGAAATAGTGCTTCTCAAGGGCTGTTGCTGATGCCTTAATTTTAGTAACACATTTTGCAGCACTTTCTTTTACCTCTAACCAATAGGAAGTGGGCATCAGTCCTAAGTCCACATGGCCTCTGTTGGATGGGTTTGGGTACCATAAATGGCTTTAGTGACATTCTGTTGCACATTCATGTAAGATCTCTAGAACATGTAAGAAAAACATGTTTTTATTATCTTGCCTTCTTGCACTTTCACATATGTTGGCAATATAATGATAGAAATAATAGGTTGTTGGGCAAGCAGGAAGAAAACAGCAGGTCATTTTAAAGGGATAAAGTTAAACTATATAAACCAGTGGTAATTCAAACAAAATCCCAGGAAGTGCTGGATGGAAGATCTGTTGAAAGATGAGCAAAGACTAGAAGGATTTGTATAATGCTCCGATGTATTCTTTTTTGGAGGCTGCAGCTAGTATTACAAATAGCCTTTGTGTGTTAGTCACTCAGTCACGTCTGACTCTGCGATCTCATGGACTGTAGCCTGCCAGGCTCCTCTGTCTGTGGAATTCTTCAGGCAAGAATACTGGAGTGGGTAGTCATTCTCTTCTCCAGGGGATCTTCCCAACCCAGGGATCAAACCTTGGTTGCCTGCATTGCAGGCAGATTCTTTGCCATATGAGCTTACCAGGGAAGTCCTCAGGAAATAGCCATTAGGAATTTTTAAAAACATAATTTTAGGTGACTGTTTCTCTACCTTCTAATAATTGTTATGTTTATAGATATCAGTTCATCTGGAATTTTGCTTAAATGCTACAGTTTAAAATTATAAAAATAAATGACAACTCAGGCCAAAAAAAGTCAGACTTATTGAATATGCAGAGAAAACCATGTGACTTAATCTTTCATTTTTAACCAACATGGTTAGAATATTATACTTGTATCCTAAGTATATACTTAAGTATATCCTATATACTTGTCTAAGGTGTATAGGAACTATTCCCGCAGCTCAAGTTTACTAAAGCATTCAAAAGAAAATAGCATTTTTTAAAGTTGTGAGTGAGAGACAAACAGAAACAAATCATTAATAAGATTACATCAGAAATATTCAAGTTGAATCTTTTTGTAAAGATCCTGATTTAGTAACGTTGATGATGAGTGCATACTTTCAAGTCTTCTATAGAATTTTTTAAAAAGCTTTGTTATGATTTCTTTCAGGAATCATTGTTTTCTGGAATCCGTTCACGTTCGTATTCCTGCTCATCACCCAAAATTTCTTTAGGAAAAACTCGATTGATCCGTGATTTTACAGTGTGTAATTCAGTTGAAGGTAAGCATTATTTACCATTTGGCTGTGAAAGCATTCTTTTCCAGAGTGGATTTTCAGTTAGTAAAAGTACATAAAATATATAAGAGGAGCAGGAAAGTATTCTAAATTTCATTTTCCCTATTGAGTTTTCTAAACTTAGCAAAACCCTCAGCTCACTGGATATCACATAAAGCATAAATTTTATTTTGATGAAATCACAAATATGTACACATCTCTCTGCTGCCTTATTTTTTTAATAAAATGTTTTCCTCAAGGGCAGTGTAAACTAGAATTTATTCTAGGTTCCTTATTGTGAGGGCTTTAGAGAATTTTATTTAAGTAAATTAGTGCTGAAATAACCCAACTCCCCAGAGGCAAAGCATTGCAAAATTGATTATCTTCATTTCTTTATTTAATAAGGAACTTTAGCAAGTCAAAATAATAGAACATACTTGAAACACCAATAGGTGTATCTCAAACAGTATTTTTTGTGGCCCATGTAAACAATTGTAGATAAACTTTTATACAATCAAATTTTAACTAAAATACAGTATACCTACAGAGAATTGATGCTTTTGAACTGTGGTGTTGGAGAAGACTCTTGAGAGTCCCTTGGACTGCAAGGAGATCCAACCAGTCTATCCTAAAGGAAATCAGTCCTTAATATTCATTGGAAGGACTGATCCTGAAGCTGAAATTCCAATATTTTGGCCACCTGATGCAAAGAACTGAGTCATTGGAAAAGACCCTGATGCTGGGAAAGATCGAAGGTTGGAGAAGAGGACGACAGGATGAGATGGTTTGATGGCATCACTGACTCGGTGGACATGAGTTTGAGCAAGCTCTGGGAGTTGGTGATGAACAGGGAGGCCTGGCGTGCTGCAAAAAGTCAGCCATGACTGAGCAACTGAACTGACCTGAACTGATACCTACAGAAAAGAGTGCATATTATAAGCATATAGCTTGATGAATTTTCAAAAGTGAATTCAGATCAATAAGTAGAATAGTTGTGGCAACTCAGAGCTGCCCTTGTAGTCCCTTTTAGCTACTACCCCAATTGTTAGCTTAATTCTGGAGTGTGATTATTTAATACTTTCTGTTCGTAGTGTATTATGTAATAATTACATTTAAAAGTATTATTTGGAAGTATTAATGTCAGTCTGTAGTATATAGTATTATTACACATTTTTTGTCATTATATATCAGATAATGCCTTTTTTGGTCTGTTATCCTTAAGAGTCTTAGAGGACTCAGAAAGCAAGAGATGTGCTTAAGTATTCTCAATATTTAGAATATTTAAAATAGGACTTATTTTACTCCTTCTTTTTTCTTTCCTTTTTTCTTATTCTTGCTTTGTTACATTGCCGTTATTTTGCATTTTTATGCTATGTGGAGCAATATTGAAAGTGTAATCTTTGTGCTTGGACCTGCCATTCTAAAACAATGACTCATGAATGGAGACGTTCAGTCAATATTTGCTGAGTGAATATACCAGACAAAATGCATAAAATACAAAACAAGTGCTGCAAGGCATTTTTTTTTCCCTTTTTCTTCCTGGGATGTCTTTTTGGAAGAAGAGAAAACAACGCTGATACAAATGTCAGTTTTGGTTTTTAGAATGGAAAGATGGAGAGAAAGGACTAAGAAAAAGCAAGGATACAACTACCTTGAGGGGACAGGAGTAGAAGATGGATTGAATTTGCCCTGGATTTTTTTTTTTTTTTAATACCATAAGTCTTTCTAGGATCTCCAGGTCCCCCTGACCTTAGCTTAGGTTGGGATTCCTTTTAATGGCAGCGTTGATACCTTTTCACTGTGTATGATCACAGCACATGTGTGAAAGCTTGACTGCTTTGAAGATGTGTTCTAATGTTTCATTGTTCAGTCTGCTTAATCAGAGGTAAATTGATATTTGTGTTCTTATAAATCCTCAATCAATGAGTTTTGAGTAGCTCTAAATTTTTTTCTATTTGAGCAGAGTACAAGTTTTCTTTTCGTCAGTGGAAAACTCTAGTACATGAGCTATAATATAGATATACAAAGATAGTCTTTCAGTCTTTTTTATACGTATTTGTAATGTTCTGTTTTCCTTATCATTTCCAAAGGGTTACTTATGATAATTTCTCATGCTTTTTTTTTTTTTTGGTTCTGTTTTTTTTGAGCCCAGAGTACAGTGGTGGCAACTTTATTATTTAATGTTTTATGCATGAAACAAAATTCACTATAATTCCCTTTGGTAGTTCATGGGTTTAGATAAAAAGGAATATTCTCAATGTTGAAATGACAATTACAGCATCACTAAGACAGACGAAAGTGCTCTACATTTAAGAATTTGAGAAGTGCAGTGAATATACTTTTGAACATTATTGTGCTCTGAGGGATGGAATCCTGTTAGATTTTGTCCAGTTTCCTGAGCCTGATTCTATTACTTTATTCGCTTGATTATTTTGGCTATATGGCTTATTCTCCTGACACCTCAGTCTGTGTACCATGAGAATAAAGCTTTCTGCTGATGACTTAATTTGCAGGATATTTAATGGGAGGAAAATAAAAGTCTTCAGATTCTTCACAGTGGGTTTTCTACTACCTACAAGATAGTCTTGGGTTCAGCAGTGAAATTCCACATTTCCGAGGATGTGTATTTCTTAGTTTTCCTCCGTGTCCCTCTGGCCCGTTTCCCGCTGCAGCCCAGCCTTGCCTCTTCACTGTCCTGGACTGTGACAGTGTCCCTGCCGCATGGATGCTGGGCTCCACAGGGGCCGTCCCCCTTCAGTGCCTCTCACTGTGTACACATCAGTGCCTCTGCTCCATCCCTGGGGACGCAAGGTGGTGCTGAGCTGCATGCACGAGTCTCCCCTTCCTACTCTCCCACCCCCGAGTCCGGCGGGGGAGGGACTCCCCCATCCCATAAGCCCCAAAGCCGATCTCCAAACTGACTGCTCTGTGAAGGCACTGCAGATATATTAAAATGGACTCTCCCTTAGGCTGGCTTTCAAGACTTTTAAGTTTTGCGAAAAAGCCTCTAAGATATTTATTGATTCTGTATTATGTGGGAAAACGAGTGTTAAGAATAAGGAATGAAGGGATAGGAGGGAAATCTGGGGGAGAATGGATATGTATATGTATGGCTGAGTCCCTTTGCCATCTGCCTGAACTATCACAGCATTGTTAATTGGCTATGTTCCAAAATAAAATAAAAAGTTAAAAAAAAACAACAACAACAACAGGGGATGAAGCCCTAGTGAGAGATACTGAGAAAGATAGAACTGGGTTTCCACCCTTCTGAAAATGTTTGCTGCCCCTTGCTGATGCTAACTTAGTTCATAAAATCATTGAATGTTGCCATATTTTGGCCTCCTCTCCATTTTCTCTGAATTAGGGAAAGTGTTAAAGATATCTGGAGCAGTGCCCTAGTTATACAAAATAACTTGTTTTCTTGTTATTTGCTAACTGGTGCTATGTATCATGATAAGGTAGAGCTGAATACATTGTGTGCACTTCAGACTAACACATGACTGCTAGTTCGTCTGCCTTGGTTTTCATTCTGTTGTTCTGTGTCTTGTAGAGCAAAGAGCCTACAGCTTGCCGGAGCCACCAAGAGAAAAAAGGTATTTTGACTCTTTCAGATTTCCTGAGGCACTGTTTGATCCGTCTTTGGAAATGTTTAGCCGTCGTTTCCGATGCCCGTTCAGTAGCTTGTGGGAGGCTGTGCTTGACGAGCCGGCCCGAGGCTCCGCTCCCTTTGTGACCCGTACGGGCGGCCGTGTGCCGGCTGCTCCTCAGCGCCTGGATGAGCGGGGCTCAGGACGGGAAGCGTAGGCTGGGGTGGTTTTCAAAGCCGAACACGTCCTTGCCCAGGACAGTGGGGAGCGGTGTGAGACCGCCTGCTTTAGGAAGGTCTGTCCACCACGACAGGAAGACTGCTGCGTGACAACAGGCCCCTGGCGCCAGTTACAGAGAGTGCCTAACATCCCTGCTGTCCGATGTCACGGAGTCTTGTTTAGAAGGGTGAAGTCTGAAACAAAGAATAAATGATACAGAAAATGCTTTGAACGTTATCAACTTTCTGATTACTATGCAGATTTGGAAGCTGTACGCCCTACGCTGCTCTTTCCTCTAGAAGGAAAAACTGTCCTTGGAGTTAACCTTGGGCAGCCGATGAGCCAGCAGAGTGGACCGCTGTGTTCTGTGGGTCTTGAGAAACTAACTGTTCATGAGTCACACTGTGAAATAGCCCTGGGGTTATGTCAGAAATGGCACAGATGTTTTGACTTTGAGAGACCATCTGAGAAGGAAGAAAATAGTTTTAATTTGGGTGCTATTAATGCTCAAACTCTGAGATCTTTTACTATACAGATCAGAATGGACTATTTTGCTTTAAATTTTGGACTAGAAGTATGAATAAGAAAAAGAAATCTCCTTTTGTTCCTTTCTATTTTTTGGAAACCAGAATAGAAGTTTTGAAGCAGAGACAGACTAAGAATGCCCTTTAAGAATAGACTGATGAGGATGGCATCAGGACAATGACGATGATGACAGTAGAGAGCAATAACTGTTGTTGGGTGTTTTTATGTGCCTGGCACCATTTTAGATGATTTACGTTTATTACTTATTTAAATGCTTTACTGACTGCTTCTGGAATTTGTTCATCATCCTGGTCATCATTTTGATTAGCAGTCTTCTCCTTGCCATCCTTTTAACAATTGAAGTAATGGACTGATTGTAAAGATTTTTTTTAAATCAAAAATATTTTCCATCAGGAGAGGAATTTAAGACTGAAAGAGCCAATGTCAGAATAGGTTAAGTACTGACTTATGAAATGTGTTAGCTTGAATGGAGACACAGACAGAACAGCCTGATGGACATGGGGCAGCAGGGAGGAAAGAGGAGGTGGGTTGTGTGGAGAGAGTAACATGGAAACCTACATAATCATATGTAAAACACATAGCCAGTGGGAATTTGCTGAATGACCCGGGGAACTCAAATCAGAGTTCCGTTAACAACCTAGAGGGGTGGGATGGGGAGAGAGATGGGAGTGAGGTTCAAGAGGGAAGGGACACATGTATACTGTGGCCGATTCATGTTGATGTTTGGCAGAGACCAACCCAATTCTGTAAAGCAATTATCCTTCAATTAAAAAACAAATGAATTTAGAATTAAAAAAACAAAAAGTAAAAGAGCTTGAACAACAACAAAAAAAGTGTTAACTTGGACAGGATGTATAAGGAGCATCTCTTTCTCTCATATTCCTCATTCCTGTTTTTTTCCCCATTCTTTGGTCTGTCTCTGGTCTACATCTTGAAAGCATTCACCTTTCTTAGTCACATCCCCTGGTGTAGCCAGTAGAGTCGATCTTTCACTTCACCTACTGTATTCCTGATAGCTTATTGGTTACGCCAGTATGATACCTGCCTAGACCCTAATGCTTTGCTTTGGTCATGTTATAGATATTTACTTGAGGGTTTGCCTTCTGCAGAACTCCCTTATTTATGTTGATCACTTAGTTTCTGGAAAAGAGTTCAGCCAGGTAAAAGGGGTGGGGGGGCTCATTTTGAACCTTGCAGGCTCATTCCTGTAGGAGCAGACACTTCATCTATCCCAAGTTCTTAGGATTATATGGTATGACTCAGTTGTTTTATTGCCACCATCCATCTTAAATCTGATGGATCTACTGCCTTTTATTTAAAAAAAAAAAAAAAAGAAAAACCCTGAGCTTCTGAGTATTCAAAGTTGAAGTCTCAATTCTGTCAATTTTCAATTTGGATAACTGGAGCTTTTTAGTTAGATGCCCAGTTCTTTAAAAAAAAAAAAAAAAGTTAGGAATTAAGATATTGAGGCTATATCCATATTATTAAGATACTTTAAATATCTGTTTATCTATTAAAAAGGTAATATCAAGATTCTCTGAAGAATGGGGCTTGTAAAACTGTATTGTGAGTAATCTTATTGGTCATCAAATCAATAATAGAGTTAGGCATTCTTGTTCTGGGATGTGGAAAGAGTTTAAGTAAATTTTTTTTACAGATTTTGATAAATTGAAGACTGTTTACATTCTGTTATGAAATCAGTTGAGGATTTTTCCCTCTGAGTTCTTCTCTAAAGTAACTAATTGCTATGTAAGTGAATACCACATAGCTAAATTAGATTTGAAACATGGAATCAACCAACCTTCTACATCTGCCCAGAAGTTACACTGTGATTTTCATTCTTACAATCTGAAAGTGGCTCATGTCTATGATCCTCACTGTCTACCAGGTTAGATGATTCAGAGTTTCTAATATTTAGTGTTTCAGTATTTTTTGGTTTACTTTGTCACATCTTGGTTCTTCTCAGCCTTTGAATTTAAAGATTAAAAGGTATAATTTTATGTCATTTTTAGAAGAAGTATATGTTATTGTTGTTCAGTCATTAAATCGTGTCCAACTCTTTCTGACCCCATAGACTGTAGCACACCAGGCTTCCCTGTCCTTCATTATCTCCCATATAGGATATTTGCCAAATTAGGTGCACATATAGGTTTTAAATCAAAGCTGTAATGTTGTTCTTGATACAGTTTTCTGTAGCATGGGAAGGAGTTGGAGTAGAGTCAGATAAACAAGAAAACGTTTTCTTTTATTTGAGAGAGTGTTGTGTTCCTGCTGTGAAGTAGGAGAGAGGACTTCTTGACTTCAGAATTCATATTGATCTTATCATTCTTTAGTTCCAAGAGTTAGGTCTCCTCCCATATTGTTCTTCTCTTAGATATTGGAGTGCTCTTGATGGGGTCCCAAAAGGTGTTCCAGAGAGGATTTTTTTCAGCTTTTAAATGTACTTTTTTCTCCATTCCATATTATTCCAAGAGTTTTGCAAAGTAGGATGCTTAAAACACAAGAGGTATAGAACTTTATGGATATATTAACCAGTGAGTTATCTGAGAAGGTGGCTGTGAAAGTAGAAGGAAAATAAGAGGGCCTGGGTTCCTCGTGTTATTCTGAGTAGTTGTAAGACACTTTCATTTCTGTTTACCTTTGAAACTACTTTTTGTAAGTAGAAAACCCAGTTTCACTAACTGCAGGGTTTTAGTGGCAGGACACACACTGTCCTGCAGGACCAAGAAGTAGCTCTGAAGTATTCCTTATTTATTTTAAATGCATTCATAGATTGGAATTCCCAAGTCTAATAGAAAGGTCAAATAACTTAGTTTTGTTTAATGTGTACCAGGTAGTTACATGTTATCTTTAAGTGTGAGAAAGAACCTTAGAAATAATTTAGTCTTTGATTAGATAGGAAAAATTGAAGTCCTAGAAAGTTGTCATTTTACATTTCATGCATATCTATAGTATGCTTGCTTTTGAAAAATATTTCCCAGGGATGAAGCTATTAGCCACTAACACTGACAAATGAGAAGTCTGAGGGGGTTGGAGAGACATTGGTTATGAAATGTTTACTATGGAAATAGTCTGCAGAAATGTTATCTGCTTGGTCTTTAATATATTCACGCTTTCTGTGATAAGATTAGAAGTATCAGAAGATCAGAGACAGTTCTGGGAAAATAAGAAAGTTCCAGGGAAATTTTATTTTCATAGCTGGGACCCTTTTTTTCCTCCTAAAGAGTGATTCTGTGGGCTAGTGGAAAATAAATGATATTCAGTGTGTTCAAAGATTGGGTACAGTTACCTTCAGCTTGCCTCTTATTTTGAGGGGGTTTCTGTAGTCTTCTGTCCCTTCCAACAGAGAGAATCTCAGGTTGCAGAAACACTGACTGAGTGGGAGAGATGGAACCCTGAGGCAGATGATCTGTTTCTCAGGCTATATGGACAAAGAAATGTGTGTCCTCTGAGTATTGTCTCTGTTCCAAAAGTAAATAAAGTCCCAGTTTCATGTCATTAGTTATTTGGCTTCTGGGTACTAGAAAAATTCTATTAGCATGGTAAACAGGGAAATGAACGTTTTTAGAATAAAGCTGTGATTCTAAGGTTTCCTTTATTTCTCCAACATTTTAATATAAAATTTTTTAAGTATTCAGAAAGGCTGAAAGAATTATATACTAGAACACCTGTTTCCACCACCTAGATTCTGTAATCGTTAACATTGTGAGATAGTTCCTTTATCACATACCTGTTCACCTATTCATCTATAAGATGTATTTTTGATAGTGTCTATTCTTATCTTTAGAATTACCATTAAAGGCTGAAAAGATATATATGTTTAAATATATGTATAATATATGTACACAGAAATATATGTGTAAAATACATCTGTGTATTTGTCTATGCACACATGTATGTATGTGTGACTCCTGGTTTTTTTGCTCCCTCTGATAAGTTTTATAAGCTGTGATAACAGGTTCTTTTTTGTAGAATTCAGGAAGAAGAATGGGATAAATACATCATACCTGCCAAATCAGAATCTGAAAAATACAAAGTGAGCCGAACTTTTAGCTTCCTCATGAACAGGATGACCAGTCCTCGGAATAAATCGAAGGTAATTCAGGTTTTATGCCTACCATCTATAAAGCATGAATGGCTCAGTTTTTGAGCAATTAGTATAGTTTGCACTTTCCCTTTAAATTCACTTACCATAGATTTTATACACGCATGTTTAAACACCTCTGTATTTCTTGTGGGGTATTTTCCAACGCATTGGAAATACAGGGACCACTTCATCCTGGTAGATGTTACATTTTGGCATTATCATATCTCTCAATGTGTGGCCCTTCTATCCTGATAGAACACGTAAAGACTTTGTATGACTTCTCTAAATTGGCTGGCTCTGAGCATTTTTCTTTTCTTGTTTTTTGCCCACTTTGCTGCTGCTGCCATACCTGAAGACAAAAGGCAAGGATGCCAAAGACAAAGAGAAACTGACTCGACATCAGTTTGTCCCTGGAACTTTCTCTGGGGTTCTGCAGTGCTTGGTTTGCGATAAAACGCTCCTGGGGAAAGAGTCATTCCAGTGTTCCAGTAAGTTCCTGGGCCCCACATGTGCTGTCTTCGTACTCGGCCTCCCCCGAGAACAAACATCCTGGGAGTAGTGCCGTCGCTCAGGGTGTTCACGTGGACTTCTGTTTTGGGGTCTACGTGTGGTTTCATTAGCAAGCAATGACCCGTGATGGCTGACTCCATACTTTTTGTCCACATGTGATGTGAAATGTGAAGTCGCTCAGTGGTGTCTGACTCTTTGTGACCCCGTGAACTGTAGCCCACCAGGCTCCTCCGTCCATGGGATTCTCCAGGCAAGAATACTGGAGTGGGTTGCCATTTCCTTCTCCAGGGGATCTTCCCGACTCAGGGATCAAACCTGGGTCTCCCACATTGCAGGCAGACACTTCACCCTCTGAGCCACCAGGGAAGCCATAGTCTGTCCCAAAACAGGCTTGCATGCCTCACTGCCTACTGACGTCTCCACTTGGAAGTCTAAACAGTGTCACACATGTTACGTGTCCCTGATGGAGCTCCTCTCACTCCCCTCTGTGCCCACCTACAAGCTGACCCTCTCAGTTAATGGCAGTCCCATCCTTCCAGCCAAATGCTTGTGCCAGAATTATTCCCACATCCAAGCCTTCAACGTTACTCTTGGCTCTAGCTTCAAAATATGTTAATATTTAGAGCCAGCCACTTCTCACACCTGCCACTGTTAGCAGCTTGGTCTAAAGATGCCATCTCAATGGCTTTGCAACTGGTTCCCTTGGGCATTTACTGCAAAAAGTATGATTCCCAAAACCTTAGTCTGAGCGCGTTTGTCAAGGCATTTATCCCTGTGTTCCAGCTCCTCTTGAAGGCTTCCTGTCATCCCCTAGGCCAGCCAGAGCCCTGACAGTGGCTCCAAGGCCCCCGTGGTCTCCGCACTCCTCTGGTTCGTTCCCTCTGGCATCTTCGCTGTTCTTCCGGCAGGCCAGGCTCCAGGCGCACTCGTGCCTGTGGGCTCTCCTGCATGGCCCCCTGCCTGCAGCCGTCTTGCCACAGTCAGCCGAGTGGTTCGCCCGCTCACCTCCTTCAGGTCTGCTCGGATGGCTCCCCCTAGTTAGGCCTTTCCTGACCACCCTTTGCTTGGCTTGCTTCCTGTCTCCCTTTCTTCTTTCTCATCCCACTATAGCATTTAACGTCATCTAACTTGCTCTCTGTTCTCTCTATCAATTTTATTATCCGTCTCCTTCACCAGATTATAAATTCTACGAGGGGTGGGTTTTTGTCTGTTGATTTTGTCCTCTGCTATGTCTGTAGTGCCTGGAATAATGCTTGTGCATAGTAGGGGCTTAGTAAATATTTGTGGAATGAAAGAATAACTCAGTGCAAGAGAATTCAGGCCCAGGCAGATGAAATGCATTTTGTGGTATTTGTTGGTGACCAGAATTCAGGGAACATTTTGGAAGTGGCATGGGAGTACAAAGGGAGGTGACGAGCCGGGGAAGATGATATGTAAAGTTCTTCATTAAATTCCCAGAAAATGATTAAAAATGTGACTATATGCATTCCCACATTGTCTTTAAGATGCCAGTTTCATTGCATGTTTGAATGTTGCTTTCCCTGGGGACTTGATTTCTTTCTTTTATGGGACCTGACGTAGCATCAAGCAAAAAGAATAAAACTACTCTAAAAAATAAAATCTGCCAAAAAGCAGGAATAGAAGGAACATACCTCAACATAATAAAAGCTATATATGACAAACCCACAGCAAGCATCACCCTCAATGGTGAAAAATTGAAAGCATTTCCCCTGAAATCAGGAACAAGACAAGGGTGCCCACTCTCACCACTACTATTCAACATAGTGTTGGAAGTTCTGGCCACAGCAATCAGAGCAGAAAAAGAAGTAAAGGGAATCCAGATAGGAAAAGAAGAAGTGAAACTCTCACTGTTTGCAGATGACATGATCCTCTACATAGAAAACCCTAAAGACTCTACCAGAAAATTACTAGAGCTAATCAATGAATATAGTAAAGTTGCAGGATATAAAATTAACACACAGAAATCCCTTGCATTCCTATACACTAACAATAAAAAAACAGAAAGAGAAATTAAGGAAACAATACCATTCACCATTGCAACAAAAAGAATAAAATACTTAGGAGTATATCTACCTAAAGAAACAAAAGACCTATACATAGAAAACTATAAAACACTGATGAAAGAAATCAAAGAGGACACAAACAGATGGAGAAACATACCGTGTTCATGGATTGGAAGAATCAATATTGTCAAAATGGCTATTCTACCCAAAGCAGTCTATAGATTCAATGCAATCCCTATCAAGCTACCAACGGTATTTTTCACAGAACTAGACCAAAGAATTTCACAATTTGTATGGAAATACAAAAAACCTCGAATAGCCAAAGTAATCTTGAGAAAGAAGAATGGAACTGGAGGAATCAACCTGCCTGACTTCAGGCTCTACTACAAAGCCACAGTCATCAAGACAGTATGGTACTGGCACAAAGACAGAAATATAGATCAATGGAACAGAATAGAAAGCCCAGAGATAAATCCACGAACCTATGGACACCTTATCTTTGACAAAGGAGGCAAGGATATACAATGGAAAAAAGACAACCTCTTTAACAAGTGATGCTGGGAAAACTGGTCAACCACTTGTAAAAGAATGAAACTAGAACACTTTCTAACACCATACACAAAAATAAACTCAAAATGGATTAAAGATCTAAATGTAAGACCAGAAATTATAAAACTCCTAGAGGAGAACACAGGCAAAACACTCTCCGACATAAATCACAGCAAGATCCTCTATGACCCACCTCCCAGAATATTGGAAATACAAGCAAAACTAAACAAATGGGACCTAATGAAACTTAAAACTTTTGCACTACAAAGGAAACTATAAGCAAGGTGAAAAGACAGCCCTCAGATTGGGAGAAAATAATAGCAAATGAAGCAACAGACAAAGGATTAATCTCAAAAATATACAAGCAACTCCTGCAGCTCAATTCCAGAAAAATAAATGACCCAATCAAAAAATGGGCCAAAGAACTAAACAGACATTTCTCCAAAGAAGACATACAGATGGCTAACAAACACATGAAAAGATGCTCAACATCACTCATTATTAGAGAAATGCAAATCAAAACCACAATGAGGTACCATTACACGCCAGTCAGGATGGCTGCTATCCAAAAGTCTACAAGCAATAAATGCTGGAGAGGCTGTGGAGAAAAGGGAACCCTCTTACACTGTTGATGGGAATGCAAACTAGTACAGCCGCTATGGAAAACAGTGTGGAGATTTCTTAAAAAACTGGAAATAGAACTGCCATATGACCCAGCAATCCCACTTCTGGGCATACACACTGAGGAAACCAGATCTGAAAGAGACACGTGCACCCCAATGTTCATCGAAACACTGTTTATAATAGCCAGGACATGGAAGCAACCTAGATGCCCATCAGCAGATGAATGGATAAGGAAGCTGTGGTACATATACACCATGGAATATTACTCAGCCATTAAAAAGAGTTCATTTGAACCAGTCCTAATGAGGTGGATGAAGCTGGAGCCCCTTATACAGAGTGAAGTAAGCCAGAAAGATAAAGAACATTACAGCATACTAACACATATATATGGAATTTAGAAAGGTGGTAACAGTAACCCTATACGCAAAACAGAAAAAGAGACACAGAAATACAGAACAGACTTTTGAACTCTTTGGGAGAATGTGAGGGTGGGATATTTCAAAAGAACAGCATGTATATTATCTATGGTGAAACAGATCACCAGCCCAGGTGGGATGCATGAGACAAGTGCTCGGGCCTGGTGCACTGGGAGGACCCGGGGGAATCGGGTGGAGAGGGAGGTGGGAGCGGGGATCGGGATGGGGAATACGTGTAAATCCATGGCTGATTCATATCAATGTATGACTAAACCCACTGAAATGTTGTGAAGTGATTGGCCTCCAACTAATAAAAAAAAAAATAATAAAAAAAAAATAAAAAAAAAGTAAAATCTGTTCATTTAAAAAATAGCATCAAGCAGTCTAGCTGTGATTTACTTTGCTAAATTTTTAGAAGGTTGTGAAAAGGATTGTTTGTGGATTGTTAATGGCTTGCCTCCATGACTTCCCTGGTGGCTTAGACGGTAAAGCGTCTGCCTACAATGTGGGAGACCTGGGTTCAATCCCTGGGTTGGGAAGATCTCCTGGAGAAGGAGATGGCAACCCACTCCAGTAGTCTTGCCTGGAAAAGCCTGTGGATGGAGGAACCTGGTAGGCTACAGTTCATGGGGTCGCAAAGAGTCGGACATGACTGAGCGACTTCACTTCCCTGTGCTTGCATGTCAGCAGCCAGTTGACTGGCATGATGGCACATGCTTCATAGGTTGTGACTCCTTTCCTGTTCACAGGGTCAGATCCCTTCATCTGACCCCCAGCCATGTCTCTGACCTATTTGTCCTTGCACTTTTTTTTTAATTAATTAAAAAAATTGAGATTTATTGATCTACATATTTTTGGCTGCAGTGGCTCTTCATTGCTGGGTGTGGGCTTTCCCTAGTTGCGATGAGTGGGAAGCTACCCTTCACTGCAGTGCACAGGCTGCTTTTTGTGGTGACTTCTCTTGTTGCTGAGCATGGGCTCTAGGGTGAGCAGGCTTCAGTAGTTGTGCCTTGCGGGCTCCAGAGCGCTGGTTCAGTAGTTGTGACTCACAGACTTAGCTGCTCCTTAGCATGTGGGATCTTCCCGAACCAGGAATCGAACCCGTGTCCCCTGCACTGGCAGGGGTGGCTGGACCCTTCCCTGGTGGCTGGATCACCAGGGAAGCCTTCCCCTGGTTTTTAGATGAACTCCTCAAGTTGGGTGGCCTCCACCCACTGCTCCGGTCCATTCCTGCCACTTCTTCCTTGATGATCTGATTTTGACCTCTGTCCCTACTGCTTAACAGAAGTCGTCTTCTGGGTGGAAGCATGGAGTCACTTTCTAGTCAGGCCTGAGCATCTTGCCTCATTACTGTTCTCAGACTCACTGCCCTCTCTCCTGTTTCCATGTCTGTTGTCCCTTCATGCAGAAAGATGTCCTCTTTTCCAGAGCACACTGTTCTTCTGTTTATCCCCTGGATGGTCTCCTTTGCCCTAACTTTGAGTGCCCTCCAAACTTGGTTCTCAGGCACTCGTTCTTTTCTCTTTATTGTTTCTAAGTATAGTCACCCAGTCTTTTGTTCTAAAGTATGGTATTTAGACCTGCTCTTCCCAGATGAGCATCTTTATACCTCACTTGCTACTTCCGGTTGCCTAGGGAGGCTGAGCCCCCATGTAACTTGTGGCCCTGTTTGAGCGTTATGGCAGGGCCACCGTATAAAACAATACTGTCCCCATCACACCCCGTCTGTGGGCATCAGCGTACAGAGATTGTCTCCCAGACCACGGTGTCTGAAACCGACCTGAGCGCCCACCTGCAGGAGGCAGTTCTTCCTGCTGGGTTTGTGATGCCGGCGGGGAACGTGGGCGTGTTCGTCCCAGCTCCTCTTCTTCCTGGCTTCCTGGTCTGCGCGGTCCCTCGTTCATCTGCTTTCTCCCGGTTCCTGCTCTGGTAGCTTCTCATCAGCGCTTCTGGACTGTTGCGAGCAAACTGTGCTAGCTTCCCCTCTTTCCAGTTACTTTCTCACCGTCTTCATCTTCATGAAGTGCTGCTTTCATCCACACGTGTACACCTGAAGACTTTTGTTTTTTTTTTTGGTTTACTGGACTAAGCCGAGGTTCTTCAGATGTGTATTCGGTTCTGCCTGTGATTATTACTATGTCTAATCTTAAAAACACAATATGATATAAAACAAATAATGTAAATATTCAAAATCTTGTGGTGTCTGTATTCTTTACTAAAGCCTGAGTTGCTAGTTTTCCACAAATATTTCTATAAAATTCTCCTTGTTTAT
Organism: Cervus elaphus; assembly: GCF_910594005.1. Classification (NCBI taxonomy): domain Eukaryota; kingdom Metazoa; phylum Chordata; class Mammalia; order Artiodactyla; family Cervidae; genus Cervus; species Cervus elaphus. The sequence goes on along the minus strand of NC_057839.1, from coordinate 11,178,032 downwards.
AAATAGACTTGACTACTTACATTCTGATGTTACATGATTTGATGCACAGAAGTTTTACTAATCACAGCTTCACTGCAAATTTAGCTTTCATAAACTTAAAATTACCCTAATGCACTTAAATGCCTTTTATAAGAATTTTACATTGTCTAAAATTGATATTCTCATTGACTTCTTTTTTGTTTGTATTCCTCTTAACTATTTCTGTGTTTTTAATTTGAGGTGTGTGTTTTTAATTTAGCTATAGGTAATTGTAATGTAACTGAGAGAACTTGTTTTATATTAAGCGTTTTTTCCTTATTTACATTTAATTTTACAACCATCCACTCTTTCATAGTTCTTTGCTGTTTTCCTTGATGTCTGGTTTAGACCATATATTATTGGCTTTTATCTTCTCCAACGATTTGGCAAGGTAGACTCTTTTAATATTTACTGATGATAAGTAATAATAAGGAGATGTGGAAGGTTTATAATTTAATACTCATTTCTCTTATAGTTACTCTTCCCCACCCCAGCCTCTATGAGTATACTGAATTAATTATTATTATTTTTATAATGTATGTTTCATCTCTCAGGAATAATTTGATATTCCAATAATAATTTGCTATTTGTACTCAGTTCTGTATCTCTACTTACAGTAACTTTTAAGATGCAGTACTTTAGTTTGGTTTCAGTGCTCATTTTTGCTGTATTTTTCCTTCAATAAAGCTGATCCATTCTTGACTCTTAATTTTGATTCTATTTTTAATAGGCAATAGGATTTCAGGTAATTTTTTCCCCAAGAAGTTTACTGTAATAACCTGTTTTCTGAAATCTTGTGTATCTTTGTTTCACACAGTAGCCAGTTTTATCTGACTGAATAAATTCGTCAACCAAACCTTTTCCGCTGAAGATTCTACCAATACTGGTCCCTTATATCTAGGCAGTTAGTATTATACTGAGAACTTTTAATTTTTTTAAGAGGACTTTTAATTTTTTAATCATACAGATATTGTCAGAATGTGTCTATTAGAATAGGTGCCATTTAATGTTTTTTTTTTTTTCCTAGAAAACAGTAAGACTTTTTAATTTGCCTTTTTTTGGTTCTTTTTAGGCCTTATAAAAGTTTTTGTCAGTTGTAGCTGTCAGTTGTCACTTTTGGTCTCACCTTTTTGATTTCTTCCTTGGAGAAATGTGATCTGTTATCTGTCATCTTTGTATGGCATCTTTTGTTTGATAATTATATGCTGTATTTTCTCCACGTTCTGGAGAGAATCTTTCAAGTTTAATTTTGTAGTACTGCTTTGATACTCTGTCACGTCGATTCTTCTCAATTTAGCTTCAGTTCCACTCTTGCTCTTTTTCTTCCTTGAAGTGCTTTCTTGTCCCTCCAAGCTCCGTTTGCCTGTCGTCCTGTGGGCCTGTGGTCACATCCTGTACTCCCCACATGGCCTTTGGTCTGTTCTGTGTTTCTCACGCAGGGCACATTTCACGTATCTAAATTTTTCTTCTTTTTTCTGGATTTTGGCCTATTCGGTGGCTCCCTCTCGCTGTGAATTTCCAGCGTAACCTGGCTTGGTGGTCTCTCCAAGCCTCTACCTTTTCCTCATTGTCTTGTCCTGGGGTGAGGAGGAAGCTGTCCCACTTCAGCGTTTGCCTGCAGGACCAGGACGTGGACAGCCTGGCTTCTGCTCCTTGGCCACTGAGGCGTTGACTGGATGCCTCTGAAGACCTGCGGGGAGGAGGACTGTGGGCTAGTGCCCTGCTCAATTCCCACGGGCCACAGCTGCTGTCCAGTGCGGCTTGGACGAAATTCAGTGAGAACTTCCCCCCTCACAGAAGGATCTTTCTCGTGAAGTTTCTGATAAACCACAGGCTCCTCCGTCTACACACAGCGTGTAGGGGTGGGGGTGGATAGGATGAGGGCGTCTTGGTGGGGCAGGTGGAGTGGGAGGGGGAAGAGGGCAGAAAGACATCAGTCTGGCAGGAAGCTGTCCCCAAGCAGGGAGGTCTGAGCCTTGCCTGCGGGCAGGAGGTATTCCCGTCCTTCTTTCAGGGAGATGAGGCCACATTGTCTCATGAAATAAAACTTAGGCAAGCTGCTAACTGTTCTCTTTTAATTTGGTTTCCTCTAATTAGTAGGAATTCTCTCAGAGCCTGACAGTACATTTTTTTTCTAGCATTGTTGTACGTTTTCCTTTCTTTCCATCCTCAAAGGCATTTTCCCCAGTGTGTGAGCAGGCTGTTGCCAGATGTAAGAAGTCCCTGATGAATAAGGGGTGCAGAGTACTACATGAGTTCTCAGGCAGAAACAAAAGTGTGTGTCATGTGTAATTTCAGCTGTCGTAATCAATAAGACCCTATGCAGAAGGGGGAAAATATCTCCAAGGAAATTAAAATATCAACAGTGTGTTCTGCTCCAGTGGTGGGACAATAATGTGATTTAAACATTTTTTTCTTTCCTTTTTAAGTTTTCTAAATAGTTTTAATCTTTATATGTAATTTTTATTGTTGTTGTTCAGTCGCTAAGTCATGTCCGACTCTTTGTGATCCCATGGACTACAGCACACCAGGCTTCCCTGTCCTTTTTTATCTCCTGGAGCTTGCTCAAACCCATGTCCATCGAGTCTGTGATACCATCCAACCTTCTCATCCTCTGTCGCCCCCTTCTCCTCCTGCCCTCAGTCTTTCCCAGCATCAGGGTCTTTTCCAATGAATTGGCTCTTTATATCAGGTGGCCAGAGTATTGGAGTTTCAGCTTCAGTATCAGTCCTTCCAGTGAATATTCAGGGTTGATTTTCTTTAGGATTGACTGGTTTGATCTCCTTGATGTCCAAGGATTGTTATTTTTATAATGATCCTTAAAGGCATGATGTAGTCTTATGCATTTCACTTTGCAGATTAATTTAAGTAAGATGGAAACTTTTCTCTCTTTTCCTGTTGTTCCAGACTGTAATGGAAATGTACATAAAGTCTGTAAAGATGCTGCCCCTCCGTGTACCAAGGTAACGTCTCAGTCATGTATGGATATCACATGCTTGTATGTAGCTCGCTGCTTCAATGTTACCTGTTTATGTTTTTAGATCTACTATTACTGTCTCAATTTATTTTTAAAGTGGTCATTGTAGTGATAAAATAACACATGCTCAAAGTGTATACTTATTCACTTAACTATGCACTTGTAGAAACAGAGGGAACGTTCTGTTTTTATTACATGATACGGGTGGGTTAGACTTTCTATCAGGACCTACTTGGTTTACCATTGCAAACCTTGCAAGTATGGAAATGAAGTTTAGAGCAGTAATTCTCAAATGCCAGCCAACGTCAGTCACCTGGAGGGCCTGTTAAAACACAGATTTCTGGGCCCCTCTCCCAGAATTCCTGATGCAGGAGGTCTGGGTGGGGGTTCTGAGAATTTGCATTTTGGACGTGTTCCCAGGTGATGGTACTGGTCCCCAAACCACGCTGTGAGGTGTGCTGGACCAAACATTGAGGAACGTTCTCAGTGTCTGGGGGTGGGCTTGAGTAGATAGAGGGGTTTCTCATCATGTTCCTTTGTCTCCCACTGGAAACCCAGGCAGAAATGCTCGCATGAGTGAGCACAAGGACCCTTCAGAGGGAAACGCGCGGTCTCCACCTCTGTGTTATTTGAAACACACATTGTATCAGGTCACAAAGTTGAGGGTAACGTTTCAGTGCTCAAGGTCCTTGTGTCCTGTAGGTGGGAAGAATAGCCAGGAACAGAAAGAACACCTAGGAGAGAGCGCGCTGCTCTGAGCTCCTCTCTGAGCCTAGGCTGGAACACAGGAGCTGGAGACTTTTGGTTCCCTCAGGCTTTTACTGAAGCTGGGCTCTTGCTGAGACCTGTTCTTGAGGCGCACCTCCCTTACCATGTGCGCATCTCATTGTCATAACACTTTTCTCTTTGTTGCGTTTTATGTCCTCTGCTTTGAATTCCTCTTTGTTTGAAATAAAATAACATGAAAATGGCAAAGATAAGAAGCCTGTTCTGTTTAACAGTGGATGTTCTTGTAATCGAGTGGTGCTTTGATCTTTCTTTTTGTGTTTCTAATGTTCTTTACAGAAATTCCAAGAGAAATATAATAAGAACAAACCACAGACCATCCTTGGAAGTAAGTGATATGAAAAATAGCAAGAACTTTTTTCCATTTCATACATAACACACATTTTCCCCCTCTTTCAGTTCTCTCATTTGCCCAATTATTCCTTCTTTCATAGCATATGCTGGGCATGTTGTGGTTTAGTCACTAAGTTGTGTCCAATTCTCTTGTGACCCCGTGGAAGGTAGCCTGCTAGGCTCCTCTGTCCATGGGATTTCCCAGGCAAGAATACTGGAGTAGGTTGCCATTTCCTTCTCCAGGGGATCTTCCCAACACAGGGCTTGAACTTGAGTCTCCTGCATTGGCAGGTAGGTTCTTTATTCTGAGCCACCAGGGAAGCCTCATGCTGGCCATAATTTTTCTTGACAAAGAAGGCAAGAATGGCAGAAGCTCTGGAAACTTAGTAGCCTTTGTGCTACATATACTATATGATCTTTTATATTAGGGAAGGCTGAAAGGAGGTGGTCTTATGATGTTGCCTCAATTTTAAGATGCAAATTAGTGTTATAGGCACTATTGATAACAGCCTCTTGGGGGAAAAGATAAACACCATATTGAAGTGAAGTGAAGTGAAAGTTGCTCAGTTGCGTCTGACTCTTTGCAACCCCATGTCCATGGAATTCTCCAAGCCAGAATACTGGAGTGGGTAGCCGTTCCCTTCTCCAGGCGATATTCCCAACCCAGGGATCGAACCCAGGTCTCCTACATTGCGGGCAGATTCTCTATCAGCTGAGCCGCCAGGGAAACCCAAGAATACTGGAGTGGGTAGCCTCTCTTTTCCAGTGGATCTTCCCCACCCAGAAATCGAACCAGGGCCTCCTGCCTTGCAGGTGGATTCTTTACCAGCTGAGCTACCAGGGAATCCCGAACACTACATTAAATGTACATAATTTTATGTTTTCCTAGCAATAGCACATATTTATCTTGACCAATACCTAATACATGCTTCTTAAGAATCACAAGAATAGGATAAAGTCTTCAAGTTGAGAATTTATAGATTCTTATCAGTCTCTGTTATTCATTATCAGAGCAACCTGGTACTTTTTAGTAGCCAGCCTGAGGCTGTGATTGCATCAGCTCCATTAGAATGACAGTTGAAATTTCAGGGTATACCTGTGTTTTGTTTGCATGTGGTTAAACTCAGTGATTCTGTTTTTTCTTGAATTATACATGGTTGAAATGGGAGTAATTGTCAGCCTTTGACAGTCTTTACATTGTATGCAAGAACTAGACAGACCATCATCCTAAGTTTGAAAATCCTTTGATTTGATGTGAGAGATCTCACAGTTTCTTCACGTATTACATAGCTTGCCCTGTGGCAGGCACTTTATGTTTGTGGTCACTTTTCACTTCAGTGCTACAACAGTGTGATCCATGTTTTAAAAGCCATTTGAATCAGGGTTGTTAGGGAAGTATGCAAATTGATGGCAATGTGTGATTGTATGTGATGTTACACGAGAGAAAACTAGTGCAGGCAAGTGTGACATTGGCCACAGCCCTGCTTCTTCACCAGAAGTCCCTTTGACCTCAGCTGGAAGACTCTCCTCAAATTCATAAGGTTAAGCATGAAGATAATTAAAAAGCATTTTAGAATTGATAGAATACCATCTGTTCCTTCTCTTAACTTAGGAGTCGTGAGAATAAAATTAAATCATACATGTGTAGAATCCTTTGTAATGTCTTAGGTTTCCATAGAAGTCTTTTTCCCCCTTTACTTGAGAAAGGTGTGTGCTAAGTGATCATACAGGATTGAAATATTTTCAGAGAGTCACTTTTAATACACATCAAATGCACATATGTAGATGCCCATAACATTTTAAACTGACCAGAAATGTACTGAAGCATCATTTCATTTTTTCGGTGTGAGAGAGAAGAGCCCAGCTTGGCTTGCAGGCTTCATCTGCCTGACATTCTTACGGCATAAAGAACAGAGTCCCCCGCATCATCCCAAGCCATTGCCATGCTGTATGCGTGTGTGTGTCTGCCTGTTTACATACACGATGTGCATTCTAGTAATAGCTAATAGCACCCTGTGTCTGTTTACAGCTGGCCCTGAGGAGTACAAGCAGCATTTTATGGGCAAGCCGTCCCAGTGTTTCCCCATTCCATCTTCTTGTTTGTTTGTGTAATCCCAGCCGCCCCCAGTTTCTCCACGTGGATATGCTGAAGCAGGCCTGCAGCCTGGTTCCAGGAGGGTGTGAGCTGGAAGGGACGTTTGAAGCAGGTGTTGGGATGTGGCCAGGAAACTGGTTTCAAGGCTGGGCTTGTAACGCGTTAGAAGCCGCCATTGGAGTGTTCAGCTTTCTGGCTTTTAAGTGACTACCTTTACTCGTTGCCCTCTTTGGAAACATCATGAAGCGTCCATTCTGATTTCCAGATTCTTCGTTTCGAGACGTCCCATCGCCTGGGCTCTCCTTGCACCCTTCCTCCTCCATGCCTATCGGCTTGCCGACGGGGAGGAAGGAAATGGCCGGGCAAGTGCATCCCTTGTCCAGAAGCGTCCCGGGCGCCACCGTGGAAAGGTAAGGCTCGCTGTGGTGTGACGCCTCGCTGTCCCAGTGTGGCAGCCCCTGCTGACTGTCCTCCCTGCCCCTCCAGCTTCAGGAGGCCGGGGGCACCCTTGGACTCCGAGAATGACGGCAGCGCCTGGAGAAGCAGGTCTCACTCTGACGAGCTGTTCCAGCCCATGGGCTCATCCCCCTCCACGGACTCCTTCTTAACGGAAGGTGAGGAGAAGACAGCCTTGCACTGACATGGGTTTCTGTGAGCACTGGCTGAAAGGGACGTTTTCTGAAGGACGTAAGATGGAAGCAGTTTTCTTTTATTCTGTTTAAGAGGATTCTGTTCCATGGTGTCTCTTTGGTGCAGGTTCTTCTGATAAAAACAACACTGAGCCCCAGAGGACACTCCCAGATAGTGACCAAGGGGACATGATGTATTTTTTAAGGGGACATACTCCCCAAAGAATGTGTCATAAACATGAAGAGAAGGAAATGTGTTGTGTGCTTGCTGGTTTTTAAAAATTTTTTTTACAGCTGTTGATGAATTGGAATAGGATCATACTTAAAAAAAAAAATATATATATATGTATATATATATATTTCAGTTACTTAAGACTGGACTTGTCTGGATCTCTAAGATATTTATCCCCTTGTGTTGCCTCCTACTTCTGGGGGAATAAAAGCATTTTTAAAAAACATGTTTTTGGAGAGGACAGTCTGGGGAATTGCTTGCTGTATCCAAGCTGTATTAATAGGCAGAGGAAAACCAAATGAGGGGAGAGGAGTGATGAGAGAAAGGAGTAGACTCTTCCCCATATATCTGCTTATTTTAAATCCATTGTCATCACGTCTATACTTCTCTGAGCTGGATTCTTTCTGAGGGGTGCTGTTTGGACAAATGTTTCCCTGAAGGGGCTATGTGTGTGTTGTCAGATTCTGTCAGAAAAATCTGCACTCACATGTGACTCAAGGCCCCGTACCCTGCTTCGTGTTTGCATTGAGGATAGCAAGGCAAGTAAAGAGCAAAACCAAGTGGACAAGCACAAGATTCAGTGCAGAGTAACGTGGGGCAGAGAAATCAGTGACTTCCAGATTGTGTGAGCACGTTGTGGACTCTGCAGGTTACCAAAAATAAAACTAAAATAGAACAAGCCAAACAAAACGAAAGAATCTTCGTGTGTGTGTGTGTGTGTATGTGCACAGTCACTGTTAATACCTGATTCTGCTCTGCTTTTCATGAGCAATCTGAACCATTTCACTAGCTTGTTGGTTTCTGTTGTTTCAGTTCTGTGTCACAGTATTTTGGCTTCGTTGTTTCTATGCTCATAACAGGTTTCTTCAGGGCGGTGAGTCCATAAGCACAGGCCCTTGTGAGGGTCTGTTTGTGTTATGCGTGCTTACCCACTTTAGCTTTTCTCTTCTTAACGGATGTTAGATGTCGTGGATTCGTCTCTGTGGAGTGACCTCAGCAGTGACGCCCAGGAGTTTGAAGCAGAATCTTGGAGTCTGGTGGTGGACCCTTCATTTTGCAGTCGGCAGGAGAAGGATGTCATCCAAAGACAGGATGTCATTTTTGGTAAGCATTGCAAACGTGGTCTCTGGGCTGCGGCAGTGTGGTGCAGAGAAAAGAGCATGGATTCAAGCTGGAGTTCAGATTCTGGTTCTACCATTTCCTAGTCACTTAGTCTCAGATATAACATTAACTCACCTGAAACTCAAAATCCTTTTGTAAAATGGGGATAATGAGGCTCAGGATCAAAATGTTGTGAGGCTTAAAGGAGGCATTGTACATGCTTGGTACAAAGCAGATTTGATTTCTTCTATCCTTTCAAGTTGACTTAGGCCTGGTCTCTGCTCATTTACCTCTTCTGTTATAAGAATCACAGTGAATGCTAACATATTTTAGGGTGGGGTAGTCAAGGCCGCTGCACATACGGCCTTGTAGTTTGCCTGCACACAGCAGGGACTCACTCACGGAGACGCAGTGGGCCTGGCAGCACTTGGACTAGTATCACGTGTGACCGTGAGTGGCAGTGCTGAGTATGGGGTTCAGTTGTGGGAGGTTTTATGACTTCATGCTGTTTGGGGTGAAGGCAGTCTGAATTAGGGAAGGTTAGATGATAGAGTAGTTAGGAAAAAATGAAGTTTAAAAAATTTTCAAGTACGAAGTAGATGCTGACAAGTGGTCCCAGGAAGGCACCTTAACTTTAAATATGAGCCTAGCCCTTAGTTTTCACTAATCCTGTGTGTGCAAAGCACCTCGAAGTCCAGTGGTGACCAGGCCCCTTCTCCCCTGTGTGAGGCGGTTATGCAGGTCAGATGAGCTGCTGTGTGTACATGCTGTGAAATCAGTCTCGAGCTGTGTAGGAGGGAATTTCTTTGGAAAGGGTGGTGCTGTCCCCTTTAGTACTTCCCATGCAATTTGTTATATTGTAATTTTCTTATTTTATTTCTTGATTTCATATATTATCAAAAATAGCCTAACCCATTTGGGGTGAATTATCATATAGTATGGTTCAGAGCATGGGCCTTTGGGCCAGAAAGTCTTATGTTCCAGGGAAAATCGTTTACCCTCTTTTCTTCATTGGCTTTTAAAGATAAGAAAATCATTCTTATATTTGGGGTCATAATGGATTAATGGATTAAATGAAGTGACATGGTATATACTTAGTACAGAGTAGGTGTTACAAATGTGGTAGGATACAATAATAATAATAATAAATTAGTGGGTTCCCAATTAAAGAGAGTTTTGTTTATTATAATAAACAAAGCCCACATTTCGATTTGTCTTCCCTCCATGGCTGATATTTTGTATTCTTTTTTAAAACCTGTATGTAGGTTTGGAAATACTCATTAATCTAGAACCAGGACTTCTGATGCTCTTAGTAATGGTGAATTATTGTTTTCTCTCATGGTGTATTTTTAAAATTGATATATCACAAAAATTGAGATCTAAAACTCACCCTTTACAGTGTACAAACCTATATTATAGTATATTTGTAACATTTTAGTATATTTATAAAGTTGTGCAACCACCCACCACTGTCTAATTCCAGAGCAGTTCTGTACTCCAGAAAGAAACCCCGCGCCCAGGAGCAGCCATTCCCCTTTGCCCCTCCCACCAGCACCTGGAAACCACTCATCTATTTTCTGTCCCTATGAATTTGTCTATTCTGGACATATGGTGTAAATTGTACAATATTTAGGTTTTGGTGCCTGGCTACTTTCACTTATACTGTTTTCAAGGTTCATCCATGCTATAATATAATTCAGTACTCTATTCCTTTTTGTGGTTGAGTGATAGTTAATTGTACAGATATACCACACTTTATACCACACTTTGTTCTTCTGATCATGACTTGATGGTCGTTTTGGGTTGTTGCCAATTTGTGGGTCACATGGTAACTTTATGTTTAGCCTTTTGAAGAACTGTTTTCCAAAGCAGCTATAACATTTTACATTCACACCAGTGATGTATGAGGGTTTTGATTTCTCCATACCCTTACCAAGGCTTCTTTATTGTTCATCCTTTAAATCACAATTATTGTAGTATATGTAATGTGGTGTCTCATGGTAGTTTTGATTTATGTTTCCCGGATGGCTAATGATGTTGCTCGTGTTTTCGTTTGCTCATTGGCTATTAGTATATCTCTTTAGACAAACTTCTATTCAAATCTTTTGCCTATTTTGAACTGTTGTGTTTTTTTTTATTGTTGAGTTAAAAGAGTTCTTTATATGTTCTGGACTCGGGTCCCTTATCAAATACATGATTTGCAATTATTTTCTCCTGTTACATGGATTGTTGTTTTCACTTTCTTGATAATGTCCCTTGATCATAACACATTGGTTTCTCTTGGAGAAAGTAGAACTTTGGAGACAGATCCAGTAATGGAAAGGACCTACTGTTGTATGCATTGAAGAACTTTATTGTGTTTAATTCAATGTAATTCACCAAGCTAATTGTGCTCCTCAGTTCAGTTCAGTCACTCAGTCGTATCCGACTCTTTGCTACCCCATGGACTGCAGCATGCCAGGCCTCCCTGTCCATCACCAGCTCCTGGAGTTTACTCAAACTCAGGTCCATTGAGTCAGTGACGCCATCCAACCATCTCATTCTCTGTCGTCTCCTTCTCCTCTTGCCTTCAATCTTTCCCAGCATCAGGGTCTTTTCAAATTGTGCTCCTACTCAATGCAAAAAAAAAAAAAAAAAGAGGTAAACTAAGTTATGTTTTATGGAGTATTCAGGACAAAATAAAACTTGGTTCCCAACTGAAGTACCTGAAGATGTTAGCTGGTTATATTATGAAAGTTTGATACATTGGATTCTGTATATATTGGACTTAAAACTTTTACATATCCTCTTATAATATCAGGGAAGAAGAGAATAATTTTGAGCTTACATTAAAGATTTAGTCAATGCTGATTTAATAGTAGAAGAGTATTGTTATTCCTAAACCTTCCCTCTTTTTTTATTTGTGTAATATACAGTGTTAAGCTACAAATTTAGGTCAATAGGGATGCTTTTGAAAAAAGTTGAGGTCTGACGGACATATGACATTATGTTAGTTTCATGACAACTTAATGATATTTGTATATATATTGCAAAATGATCACCACAGTAAATCTAATTAACCTCTAGGGATACATGTTTTAAACCTTGTTTCTGCTCACCTGTTCCAGAGCTAATGCAGACAGAAATGCATCACATCCAGACCCTGTTCATCATGTCTGAGATCTTCAGGAAAGGGATGAAAGAGGAGCTGCAGCTGGACCACAGCACTGTGGACAAAATCTTCCCCTGTTTAGATGAGTTACTTGAAATCCACAAGCATTTCTTCTATAGTATGAAGGAGCGAAGGCAGGAATCCTGTGTTGGCAATGACAGGAATTTCATCATCAACCGAATTGGAGATATTCTAGTACAACAGGTGAGAAAGGTTTGAAAGTCTCAAAATCTCAAAGCCTAAAGGTACAGACTCTCTAGTGTTCAAAGCCTGCAGGGAACTGAAATCGATTTCATTACTATTATTGACAGTTGGTTTTCTTTTATTTGATGCTGGAGTGTGTGACTGATGTCTGAGAGCTTTTAACAGCCAGTGGATGGCTCTTCTGTGTTGCAGGGTGCCTGGATCATCCATCTGTCTATCACTGTCTCCAGCTAGAGGAGCAGCCACAAATGATTTCCTTATGAAAATTCACTTCTTGATGTGATGGGCTGTCTAATAACATGCCTCTCCCATTGGCCGTTGATAGTCTCATCAGTATTTGCAAAATAAGCATTGCCTAATTTTAGTAGTGAGGCAGATCTATTATCATGAGAGCCCTGGAGTTCATGCCTGATAGATAAGCAAATTTCACTAGAAGGAGGCACTTTTTAGGTGCTTGGGATGATTGAGGTATCAATGAGAATAGGCTGTGCCACTCATCTGTAAAAAAACAATGTATTGCTGGCAATTTGTATTGGCCCCCGATCTCTCTGAAAGAAGCTCTCCATTTAAAACATGCTAATGTGTGCATGCATTCTCAGTCGTATCTAACTCTTTGTGACCCTATGGACAGTAGCCCACCAGGCTCCTCTGTCCATGGAATTTTCAAGGCAAGAATACTGGGTGGGTTGCCATTTCCTCCTCCAGGGAACCTTCTCCAACCAGGGATCAAACCGCATCTCCTATGCCTCCTGCATTGTAGGTAGATTCTTTACCGCAGAGCCACTGGGGGAAGCCCCAGAACATGCTAATACAAAAGTTAAATAACATGCATCCAGAAGCCTTAAAATGGCAGGGACTTTTAAGGTACTTCCACTATATTACCTCACCTAATCTCCACTATATAGTGAGGTAAATATTATTTTCCCTAAAACTGAAGTATGGAGAAGTAATGACTTTCCCAAGTTCACACATCTTGTTAAATGGCATAGCTGGGGTTTAAGTTAAGAATATGTTATTTTGAGATACCATGGGAACATGCTGGGGAAGCTTGCTACCATCACTAGTCTTTAAGTCCCAGTAAGGTAGGGAGTCTCATCTATTTGGTTACTACTCTATTTCAATACCTAGAACAGTGCTGGGTACTATAAATATTTATTGAATGAGTGGGCCTGCAATGCAGGAGACCCGGGTTCGATTCCTGGCTCGGGAAGATCCCCTGGAGAAGGAAATGGCAGCCCACTCCAGTATTCTTGCCTGGACAATCCCATGGACAGAGGAGCCTGGCAGGCTTCGGCCCATGGGGTTCCAAGAGTCGGGTACGATTTAGCAACTAAACCACCACCATGGATTGCTTGGGAAAAACACACCAGGTATTCACTCCAGGGCTATGTTTTGTAGTCGCTTAAAGCATTTGAGGAGAGGCATGGAGATCTCTCACTAGTTACTTTAGTTTGGCTTTCTCTAAGTAGATGCCAAAATGTCATGTTCAGAATATTAATTTTATATCAGTTTCACCCTGTCACAGACACCAAAGGAATTTAGTTGTTGGTCTATAGACTAAATATTTAAATATACTAAATACAAATATTTGTAATACACAAAAAGAAAAAAAAAATCCTGATAATTGCCCCAGATCTTTTCCCTCATGTCTCACTGTGTAAAAATCCACACTAGTGTTAAGTTTCTAATCAAAGTGCTGAATGTTTTGCATCTAATCTTTAAAGTCCTCGACCTGTACTATCTTCATAATTCACCCCAAACATTTACAGTGCAAGGTTAAGAGACAGTAAAGTACTTTGCAAGACAGTTTGAATTAAAATGTCTAATTGTGTCTTTGTGAACTCGAATCTGAGTGTTTTCAAAAATGAAGTGCAAGATTATTTTATCATTTGAAAGTATTTCCATCTATCTTTCTGCCCTTGATACAATCATGACTTAAAATATTTTTTTGTTCTTTCATCACTTTCATAGTTGACAGAAGTTTCACATTTCTACCAGTTTTTTATTTAATTTGGGTGGAAATTGAGGACAAGGTTTGGGAAGCTGGCTGTTAGCACAGGGTAAAGCCTGGCGGTCTTTTGTATAAAGCACACACTTTTCCAACCGGGGGAAAATCCTTGGTATTCAGAGAAAGGATTAAGTCTGCTTTTGTGTTCCTGTTCGTGGACACGCTTAGTCGGTGTGGCGGGCTTCCTTCCAATACCGTGTAAATAAAATTGTCTCCTGAACAATATAGTAGCAAAGTCCTCAGACCGTGGCTGTGGGAGTGGCGCTCTGCGGGCACAGAGGGCGTGCAAGCTGCTGAGGGGTGTGTGAGCAGGCCTGGGGAAATCCCACATTCCAGTCTTGGACGCCAGGTCTCAGGAGGCCGACTGGAATGTGATGGTAATTTAGTCAGTGGGAACTTGTGTTGGTGAGGAATTCTGAACATGTGGAGCATGGTGGGTATATAGCAGTGGTTTTCCAATTTCAGGTACATAGACGTCTCTTAGAGCTTGTAAAGAATGAGGTATCCTATGTACCCACCACCTACCTAGTGTGTTGTTTGATAGCACTGGGTCTGGGATTTGGCATTTTAAAATTATTTTCCGCCAATACTAATCTCATTATGTATCAGCCGAGGTGCTGATAGAGATACAAAAAAATTACAGAATGTTGCTGTCATCATGAAGATTCCTCATCTGGCCGTTTTATAGCCACACCTCCTTCTCTCCTGTCTCCAACTGCTGGCCATCACTAATCTGTTCTCTGTCATTTCAGTCATGACATATAAGTTATATACATGTTATATAGGTTATATACAGGGTACGTCCCTTTGGATGGACTGTTTTTCACTCAGCACAGCTCTCCCCATCACTCAGATGGCCGTGTGTGACCTGTATGCTGCGGTGTGGACGTGCCGCAGTTTGTTGAATCACTCACTCAGGAGCACCTGGTTATTGCTCGTGTGCTCAGCTGCTCAGTCGTGTCCGACTCCTTGTGGCCCCGTGGACTGCAGCCCACCAGGCTCCTCCGTCCATGGGATTGCCAGGCAAGAATACTGGAGTGGGTTGCCATTTCCTCCTCCAGAGGACCTTCTTGATCCAGGGACTGAACCCACGTCTCCTGCATTGGCAACAGATTCTTTATCACTGAACCTTCTGGGAATCCATGCACACATGGGCACATGAACAGTCACATGCAGATTTGTGTGCATATTTTAAGTTATCATTTCTCTGGGGTCAGTGCCTGGGAGTACAGTTTCTGGGTTGTATGGTTGGTAGTTGCATGTTTAATTTTATAAGAAACTGCCAACTGGTTTTCAGAGAGGATGTAACATTTTACGTTCCTATCAACAATGTCCTGGTAATGCAGTTTCTCCACGCCCTCACCAGCATTAAGAATTGTCACTATTTTTCATTTAACTATTCTAAGAGGTGTGTAGTAGTGTCTTGTTGTGGTTTAAATTACATTTCCCCAGTGGCTTATGATGTTGGCCAGGTTTCATATGCTTACTTGCATATATGTGTATGTCCTCTCTGGTGAGATGTCTGTCCTTGTCTTTTGCCCATTTTCTGTTTGGATTGTTTTCTTACTGTTGAACAGTTATTTCTTTATCTATTCCAGATACTAACCTCCAGGCAGATAGGTAGTTTGTGAATATTTTCTCTAAATCTGTAACTTCTGTAATTTGGGTAAACTCCAATATGTCAAGTTTTCACTTTAAGGTTCAGGCTCTTGGTTTCAAGTCTAAGAACTCTTTATCTAGCATGAGATTCCAAAGATTTTTCTCCTGTTTTTTTTGTAGTTTTACGTTTTTAAGTTTTATGCTTTACATTTAAGTCTGTGATCCATTTGGAGTTAATTTTTCTATAAAATACGAGACTTCGGTCACGATTCTTTTTTGTTTTCACCTGTGAATGTTCAGCTGCTCTAATATTGTCTGTTGAAGGGGCTATCCATCTTCCAATAAATTGCTTTGCTCTCTGTCAAAATCTGTTGGGCATTTTGGGTTCCTATTTTGTTCCATTGATGTTTGTGTATCATCCCATAGTGATAGTTAAGACTATATATAATAAATCTTGTTATGTAATAATATATCTAATAATAAGTTATATAATAAACCTTGAAATTGAGTAGACAGTTCTTTTACTTTATTATTTTTCAACATTATTTTTAGCTATTCTGGTTCCTTTACCTTTGGTATAAATTCTAGAACAATCATCTAGATCTCTAAAAACTTGCTAGGTTTATTAAGAATTGCATTAAACCTGTACACTCATTTGAGGAGAAGTGACATTTTTAGTGTGTTGACTCTTCCAATCTATGAACGTGGTGTATTTCTTTAAATATTTGATTTCTTTCATCAGCATTGTGTAGTTCTTAGCACACAAGGTCTCTGTATGTTTTGTTAGATTTGTAGCAATGTATTCTTGTTGGGGGTTTAAGAATCATCTCCTGAGATGTATTTGCCTCAAACAGATAAAACTATGAGCAACGCTGAAAAGTCCAGAAATAGTGATGAACTTCCTGAGGGGGTGTAGGTATATTTTGGTTTCTGTTGCAGTGACCTTCAACATGGATGTGTATATGTGGGGTGATCAGAGTCTGAAAGACTGGCATTCACATTATTCAGCGGATTCTCTCCATACCAGCTTACGATTCTAAGTCGGTTCCTTTGTAGATTTTTCAGCAGAGATTTTTCGACAGGTTAAGGTTTTTGAAATACCCAGTCCCTGTTTCTACTTGTGACTATCAGTTAATAAATTGGCCTTCTGGTTACTTCTCTTTCTCTGTCATCTTGGTTAATAATAGCCTGCCTCTTGACCCATTTGTGATGACAAAAATCAAGTTCCTAACTGAGCTCTGAGTTCGTGGACATGATCAGTTGGCCAATGTAAACGTCAGTTTTCCTGAGGATCGCTGAATATGCCCTATACCCTTCCTTCAATCTATAAAAGTATTAAAACTGCAAATTGAAATTATAAAGTTGTGTAAACACACAGAACATAGAAGATAGCAAATGTTTTTCATTTGGCTATTGATAATTTAGTTCAATATCATATAACCACATATAATCACATATAATCCTCTTACCTATTGATTACTTCCTCTTTCTTTAAAAGGTATGTATGGAAGAGAACTGATTGTGGTCAGAAATTCCAGGAATTTATTCTTTATTTGCAAAGAATGCATTGAAATATATGAAAATCGCATGTTCTTTTTAGTGTTTAAAAGGTGAAAGTGAAGTCGCTTAGTTATGGCCGACTCTTTGTGACACCATGGACTGTAGCCTACCAGATTCCTCTGTCCATGGGATTCTCCAGGCAAGAATACTGGAGTGTGGAGTGAGTTGCCATTTCCTTCTTCAGGGGATCTTCCTGACCCAGGGATCAAACCCGGGTCTCCTACATTGCAGACAGACGCTTTACCCTCTGAGCCACGTAGAACTGACTAAAATTTCAAACCATCATTGAAATGTTATTCTTCTCAGTTTTCAGAAGAAAATGCAAATAAAATGAAGAAAATATATGGGGAATTCTGTAGCCATCACAAAGAGGCTGTTAGCCTCTTTAAAGAACTCCAGCAGAATAAAAAGTTTCAGAATTTTATTAAGGCAAGTATTTTAAAACTTACAAAATGGTAAGCCAACATAAAGTTCATGCTTGTTTTTTACATGATCTAAGCAAGTTTCACATCTAGGTACTGTTTTTCAAGGAAGAAGAAAGTGATATGTTTGTGGCAAAGATAGAAGACTGCTTTTTCTGTTTTAGTAAAATATTTTTCCCAAATCATTTACTTTTGTATTTATATTTGTGAAGACATGTTTTCCATACTTTTGAGCACCTTTGTAGTATCTTATGAAGCTATTTCATGCTGTGACAAGTAATAAGTCAGAAGAGTCACAGTAAAAATAAAGAATCCACTCCAGTGCCTCTGGATTAATTGCAAGCAAATCTGTGATGCACCTCATTTCACATATAACTTGTATATCTGAACAATATATATTTAAAAAAATTACAGTGGCATTATTATACTTACATAAACAATAATTCTTTAATACCTTCAAAGAATTGGCCAGTATTCAAAATTCCCTGCTTATCTCATAAAATTGGATTGCTTAAATTAGGATCTGACCAAGGTTTAGATATTGTATGCAGGGCTTATGTCTTTTAAATCACCTTTAAAATTGAATGTGCCCTATCCCATTTTTTGGTGTCCAACTTATTGAAGGAATTTGTCCCTTAGAGTTTCACAGACTCTAATTTTTTTATCTACCATTTTAGGAATGCTACCAGATTCTCCTTTTAAAAAAAATACATGTATATTAAGAACTTGAAATGAAGACTGAGGTTTTTAGAAAAAAGTTGCCCTGATTAGAGGAAACTTTAAGTACTATGATAAAGAACAACAAATGTAGAGGAAAACCTGTTGGGAAAACAAATAGTTAATTGCAAACTCCAAAATATAACTGATTTCTGAGTGTTTTTCAAAATTTTTGCTATTCACGAATCTTAGCACTTTTATGTATTAAAACTTGCTCATTTTGGAATTAGCTATATCAGAGTAACTTGAAACTTATTAATTTTGGAGATTTGGGTTGTTGATATTAATTTCAAAGTATACAATTTAATGAAGATAATGTTTTAATTAATGATCATGTTATGTCTGAATAGAATGATACCATTGCAGATTCTTTGTATTGTTAAATTCCTACCTAAAGAGAAAATACAGATAATGTTTGTATATATTAAAATATATATGCATATATATTTTAAGCTCCGAAATAGTAATCTTTTGGCTCGACGCCGAGGAATTCCAGAATGCATTCTGCTGGTCACTCAGCGCATCACAAAATACCCTGTTTTGGTGGAAAGGATATTGCAGTACACAAAGGGTGAGTGATGACTTCTGGGATCAACATTTGTCTCTTTCATTAGGTTTAAACATCGCTGAGGTGTTGTAAACATTTATAAATGTTTGTGGCATCTGATTCATAAAAATTGTTCATTATAGAAAAACTGTAAAGCCTTAGGATTTGGATCCATTGTGAAAAGTTCTCTTTCATAATGTGACTTGCCCAATAGTCTGAATGCCTCCAAGCAGCCCAAAGCAAGTAGGCTTCCTCATACTCTGACCCTGTCTTTCCCATCTCTATTTCCCCCACATCCAAACCTTAATACCTCTTCTTCATCTTCCCATTACCCTCCCAGCAGTGATTTGTTAGATTGAGGATGATTTATGAAGCAGCTATTTTTGACCCTGTCAACTCATCAAAGACTGACATCTGGGAATCCTCTGAGACACTGTTAATCCACATGACTGTTCTGT
Source organism: Cervus elaphus (assembly GCF_910594005.1). NCBI lineage: Eukaryota > Metazoa > Chordata > Mammalia > Artiodactyla > Cervidae > Cervus > Cervus elaphus. Next base: position 11,159,195 of record NC_057839.1, on the reverse strand, counting down.
AAGCTCTGTGAGGGGTTATTAGTTCAATAGGTAGTCCTGTGGTTGGTACAAATAGGTTATCAATAATAGAACAGTGCAGTGAATGGATAGGTAAAAGTGCCTGTTCCTCAAGGATCAGGCTTATTGATCATGAGTGAATTATTAGGATGGTAGTGTCTTACGTTAACAAGGGCTTTGGTTTAACTTTGTGTAAATTTGTGTGGCCATTGCAGATACTTGGCTCGGCCACTCATTAGTTGGGCAACTTAATGAAATGAGCCTCAGTGCTCTCCACCAAATGAGAATACTAGTCCTTATCTTATAGATTTGGTGAGAGGGTTAAATAAGATGGTCTCAGAAAGTGCTCAGTATACAACCTAATATAAATAAGGTGCTTGATAAGTGGGAGCTGTTTTTATTATCTTTATTATGATCAATTGACTTGAAGACCATGAAAATGTTCTTGCCCACTCTAAAAAGTCAACTTCTAACATCCTTTCATTGGTAGGGGTCTTGGTGAGTAGAAATGCATGATTTAGTCTTTCCGTTTTTTTAGTCACATTAGAATGTGAGTTTAGTCAGGAATGGTAGCACCCATTCCTTATGTCCCATTTTTATTGCTTTCTATAATTAATATACAAGAAAATATAAGCACAATGTAAAGAGACACGCTTCATAATTTGTTCTTGGTGAAAGAATGAAAAAGAAATTAAGACTTTCAGTTTGTATCATGGTTATATTTTCTTTCTTAATTTTAATGTTGTCTAAGAACTGTCAGATTGTGTGAGGTCAGCTACTGCTGCTCCAAGAATCGTCCATGTCAAATTCCAGGTAGAATGTGAGACAGTGATTACAGCTTGGTATGTCGGAAGTGAGAATTGAGTTCTGGCTCCTCAGGTAGAGCTGTCATAGTGGCTGAGTGAACACTGCCTCCTTGATTAAGGCAGACCTCTCCCCCAGTTCTTTCTCTGGCTTCTGGGCACACGAGGTCCTGTGACTGTACTAGGGCAGTGCTTTTGGAACGTGATTAGAATACCCTTCACCTGGAGATCTTGTTTACAAGCAGAGTCTGCTTCAGTAGGACTGAGATAGAACCCAAGGCAAGCATTCCTGACAAGACTTCTGGGTGGTGTGCACATTCCTGCACTTTTGAGTTATAGGCTGTTAAAAGACAGTAATTTATCCCTGAAGATCAGAAACCTTTTCTTGCCTTATTTTAAGTCACTTTGCAATTCAACTTTGATTTTCTCTACTCAGCTTTCCTATATTTGAAATACACTCTTTATAAAGAAGAATCTTTATTTTTGGTGGTGGGGACTGCTGCTTAGGTGAGTGACAGGGCAGTAAAGTCTCGAAGTAAAGGCAGTAGGTTCTATCGTGGGCAACGAGAAAATCTTCCTTGTTAACCACAGTGTCACAAGCTGTTCCTTGGTTGTCTGACTAAGCTTTCACGTACCTGCTTAAGGCATTTAGAGCCTGGAACGTTTAGATCCTTCAGAGGACAAGTCCTTATTCCATTTCACTGCTCTTTCCGTGTATTTACTTCTGCTGTTCTAGGCTCTAGAGAATCTTTTATTTTCTCTGTCAACTTTCTTTTCTTCTCTCCTAGCAGTTTCTGACTTCCTGAAACTTTCTCTTTCAGTTCCATTCACCTCAATAAACATCAGTTAGTTTTTTAAACATCAAATTTAGAAAATAGTTAAATTGACTTCATCGGAAGCTCCAGGAAGCTGTTGCAGAAACTCCTCTAGAAGTTTTTCTTCAGATAGTCTAGAGATAAGAGATTTGGCCTGGATTTCAAAGAATCGTAGTTGGGCTGATGATTATCTACTCTGTTGGCATAGCTGACTTAGCCACTCAGCACAGTGCCTTGGTCCCAATTTTTGAGGCTGAAAAGATGTTTTAATACATATTATTAGTATATTTATCTTTATGCTAATGCAGTTGTAAACTATAATTTTGAATGTTACTTTTTATGGAGCAAGGGATCCAGGAAGGCAAATGAGTCCGGGGTCCATTCAAGTCACACGGCAGCCTCCTTTTGGGAAAGGATTCCAGGTTGGGCTTGTAGCTTAGTGAAGTTCTGAGAAGCTTGGTATGGGGATTGCTTGATTACTCATGTCTGGGCAGGTGGAAGGAAGGCTGAACTTGGGATATGACAGTCGCTGCTCTAGGGAAGAAGGTCAGACCAGTCTCTAGAACAAAGACATCATGTTGTCACAGAGTTCCTGCTGACGTATCTGATAAATAAATCTTCTTAAGGACACATTTTAACCATCATTTTGGGCAGGAGGGATGCAGAGTGATGGTAGAATATTTGAAGTTTTTTCCCTCTTTTTTTTATATTGACATATAGTTGATTAACAATGTTGTGATAGTTTCAGGTGTACAATAAAGTGATTCAGTTATACATGTTCCTATTTAGATTGTTACAAATATTCAGCAGAGTTGCATGTACTATACAGTAGGTTCTTGTTGGTTGTCCATTTTAAATATACCAGTGTGTACATGTTAGTCCCAAACTCCCTAATATTTGAAGTTAGTCCAACATTTTTGCTATGGGATTTCTGCTACTTAGATGATGTATTTCACTTTTTTTTTTAACATTAAAGGAAAAGTGTCTCCCTGAGCACTCTGGCTTATTGCTCGCTGTCTGTTCTTTCTTTTTCCCATGCAGAGAGCACTGAAGAACAGAAAGACTTATGCAAAGCTCTTTGCTTAATTAAAGACATGATTGCAGCTGTGGATTTAAAAGTCAGCGAATACGAGAAAAAACAGAAATGGCTTGAGATCCTAAATAAGATTGAAAACAAAACGTACACTAAGCTCAAAAATGGCCATGTGTTTAGGAAACAGGCGCTGATGAGTAAAGAGAGGACCCTGTTATACGATGGCCTTGTCTACTGGAAAACTGCTACAGGTCGTTTCAAAGGTACCGTGGCTCCAACAGACCAGTTTCTCTGTCTACCGCGTGCTATTCCTTTAATAGAGGACAGATTTTCCAAAGAAAAATGGTTCAGCAATGCAGGCACACACACAAACTGTGGGTCAGTAGAAAGATTCCTGTAGGATCACGTTGGAAACTTCAGTAGATGGAGGTGGCCCACCCTACACACCTTTGGGGAGAGTTTGCTGCCCCCAAGCAAAAGGCTTCCCAAGTGTTGCATGGATTTTCAAGTTTGCAATGTCTGAATCAAAGGCACTGAGAGTCCTAACTGGTGGCATGTAAATATTATTCTGGAAAATATGCCTACACACCCAGAGTCTATTGTGTGCCAAGTCAGCCCAGGGCTCAGACCACTGAGGAGAGAAATAAACTCTAAACATCTTCGGTGGTGAATGACATAATGCATAAATATACGTGTTGACATTGGTGGTGTTTGCTATCGAGCAGTCATCTGTTATCTGATTAGCGTCTAAAACAGTTTATTCTGATCCTTAAGGAATGATTCTGTAGCTAGCACCTTGCCTGAGGCTTTGTCAACACTGGCCACTGGACTTAACAGGATCTTGTTTTTCACTGAATATTTTTCTTCCATTTTTGAAAGCTACAACATTAAATTTTGCTGGAGATTTAGCTGTACGGACAGTGACACACACAAGCATGCACTTAAATACCACTTACTTACTATGTTATCTCTAAAGTAAGTCTTTAGCTATCATAATATAGGCATTTTGATAAAAGTTTTATAATTAGACTAAATCTTAGCTTTTTAATTTTTAGTTTGTTTAAATTAAACATGAAATGGGAATTTTAATAAGGGCATTTGAATTGTGGTTTGCTTCATTAATACTAGTAATTTTTTTCCTTTGAAGATATCCTAGCTCTACTTCTAACTGATGTGCTGCTCTTTTTACAAGAAAAAGACCAGAAATACATCTTTGCAGCTGTTGTAAGTATTTGGCTATGTGATGAATATTTCAATTACTTTAATCCCACATCTTCTTGGAAAATGCCTGAAATGCCTAGTGAAATTAAATGGTCATTGACAAGATCATGCCTGTGGTATATTCCCATTATCAGTGATTACAGTGTTCAGTAACAAGCATCCAGTTGGTTTACCAAGCATGGTAGGAGTTGGTTTATCATAACCAGGACTGGTATTCAGTTGATGCAGCAATTTGATCAACTGTGAAAATATTGAAGTATTTTGATACTAGTTGGTGAATGTGTGCTTAGTCGCTCAGTTGTGTCCAGCTCTTTGCAACCCCATGGACTGCAGCCCGCCAGGCTCCTCTGTCCACGGGGATTCTCCAGGCAAGATACTGGAGTGGGTTGCCATGTCCTCCTCCAGGGGATCCTCCCAACCCAGGCATTGAACCCAGGTCTGCTGTCTTGCAGGCAGATTCTTTACTGACTGAGCCACCAGGGGAGACTCTGCTGCTTGACTATCTTGGTCTTCCCCTCAGAAACTCCCTCCCCTCCCACCCCTGACTTCCCAGCACCTGAGATATGGATGCTGGGAATAACAAATCCCTTCTGGCACCGCACTCTCTTTACCCCTGTTGGGCAGCGCCTGCTGTACCAGCTGCTAACTCCATCCATGCTGTTCCATCTCCTGCCAAACATGAGGATACCATCCTGGTATCTGAAGTGTAAAGAGGGTTCTTTCTTCATTCTCCCATAGTGGCTGTTAGATAATAAGGCTGATCAGATAACACTTATCTTTGTACTGTTATTTAATCTCATTGCCAGCACAGAGTGAGGCATAGAATAGCAGTAAAACCAATATTTTATAGCATGTTTTATGCAGCATCTTGGGGTCCACAGTGACTCACGTAAAGATGGAAGATGCCATCAGTTAACCCCTCATCAGCATTGTGGGGCCTCAGGCCCTGTTACAGGGAAGAGTCTAAGATGCAGCACCAATGTGAGCAGCATAACGGAAGCTCTCCACCACGTTAGTGCGTATCATCCATTGATTGATACGGAATGAATCACTGAACAGAATCGGCCACTTTATGAATCAGCAGTGGATGTGATGTAACAATGAGGCTGAACGTAGAAGTTCCTTTACCTCTTTTCCTTGGGCAGAGGTTGTCAACTCCAGTGTCTTCAGGGATTGGGCAGGCAATATATTAATAAATGAGTAAACTGGCCCAGTCTCTTGCTGTTAAGGAGCTGATAGTGGTAGAGACTGCAGTGAACTGGTGAATTCATGCCCTTTCCTGAAGAGGGCAGGATGACTCAGCCATTGCCTGTGTTTTATTTTTTATTTTATTTTTTTCCATTTATTTTTATTAGTTGGAGGCTAATTACTTTACAATATTGTAGTGGTTTCTGCCACACATTGACATGAATCAGCCATGGATTTACATGTGTTCCCCATCCCGATCCCCCCTCCCACCTCCCTCCCCATCCCATCCCTCTGGGTCTTCCCAGTGCACCAGCCCTGAGCACTTGTCTCATGCATCCAACCTAGGCTGGTGATGTGTTTCACCCTTGATAGTATACTTGTTTCAATGCTGTTCTTTCTGAACATCCCACCCTCGCCTTCTCCCACAGAGTCCCAAAGTCTGTTCTGTACATCTGTGTCTCTTTTTCTGTTTTGCATATAGGGTTATCGTTACCATCTTTTTATTTTTCATATATATGCGTTAGTATACTGTATTGGTCTTTATCTTTCTGGCTTACTTCACTCTGTATAATGGGCTCCAGTTTCATCCATCTCATTAGAACTGATTCAAATGAATTCTTTTTAATGGCTGAGTAATAGTCCATTGTGTATATGTAACATAGCTTCCTTATCCATTCATCTGCTGATGGGCATCTAGGTTGCTTCCATGTCCTGGCTATTATAAACAGTGTTTCGATGAACATTGGGGTGCACATGTCTCTTTCAGATCTGGTTTCCAAGATGTGTATGCCCAGGAGTGGGATTGCTGGGTCATATGGCAGTTCTATTTCCAGTTTTGTAAGGAATCTCCACACTGTTCTCCATGGTGGCTGTACTAGTTTGCATTCCCACCAACAGTGTAAGAGGGTTCCCTTTTCTCCACACCCTCTCCAGCATTTATTGCTTGTAGACTCTTGGATAGCAGCCATCCTGACTGGCGTGTAATGGTACCTCATTGAGGTTTTGATTTGCATTTCTCTGATAATGAGTGATGTTGAGCATCTTTTCATGTGTTTGTTAGCCATCTGTATGTCTTCTTTGGAGAAATGTCTGTTTAGATTTTTGGCCCATTTTTTGATTGGGTCATTTATTTTTCTGGAATTGAGCTGCAGGAGTTGCTTGTATATTTTTGAGATGAATCCTTTGTCTGTTGCTTCGTTTGCTATTATTTTCTCCCATTCTGAAGGCTGTCTTTTCACCTTGCTTATAGTTTCCTTCGTTGTGCAAAAGCTTTTAAGTTTAATTAGGTCCCATTTTTGGGCCCAGGGTTGCTAATCTTCTGCTTTCCCCCAAAACTCAGAAATCTGGTGTTTTTATTTTAAAACAGTGAAATGCTCGGTTTTTAAAGACTGGAAAATTATGTTTAAAAAGCTCTCTTCAACCTGGCCTAGGCCTTTGCATCACTAGTTTTTGACATCTATCTCCAAAGTAGCCAGGTTACCTCCATTCCTAGAGATTTAATTTGAATTCTTGACCATCCCTAGAGTCCCTGTGTGGTTCACATGAGTAATCTTGGTCCTGCCCCTGATGCCTCCTGGTCTGTGGTGGTTAAATGGAAGCTACTTTCTATCCACTGACCTGTTTTTCATTTTAAAAATATCTGACTCCACCACCTCCTCTCCTGCAACACTAAACTACTAGTTCAAATTATGTGTCTGTGTATGTGTGTGTGTGTGTGTGTGTGTGTGTGTGTATTCAAACCTACTCTGCCTCTGCCTCTTTATGTACAGAGGCTGCTGACCTTGTAAGCTGAGGAAGCTGAAACAGCATTGCAAGAAGGAAAGTAGATAAGGTCTTATATAGTAAACCCATTATCGAGTAAGGGATATTAAACATGCTCACAGGTGCTCCCTAATTAGCGGGGGCAGCATTCCAAAAGCTTTGGCACCAAGCAGCTTTGACTGCCATGAGCAGAGGCAGCACCCGAGACTGAGCAGACCAATGGTTTGTCCCATGGTGGGTTGGTTTTCGGTGTTTGCTGCCCTTAAGAATAGGATGAAGACTGAGTGAAGTGATCCTTTGGTCATACCCTTGCACACACCTTCAGATGTGGTGAAGCTGGGTGCTGCTGGGAAAATAGCCAAGCACTAAGGAGTCAACGGGGAGGGCTGGGGCGGCATGTTCTGGATAAAGGCGTCTCAGTTCCTGAGGCAGAAGCAAAGCTACGTGCTGCAGCCAGCTCTGTAAACGGTGGTAGAAGCCACAAACCAAAGAAGTCTTCATATTTAGCCCCCAAACTGTTCATTGTGCAGGCATTCTTTTGGCCATTTGTTCAACTTTAACTACCTACCAAAATTAGCATTATCCATGTTTTTATTCATCTTTGAATGCCCAGTGCTTAGAAGGAGGCCCTGAAGGATCACAGTAAATGTCGATAGGAAAAGTGATTTAATCAGTCAAATTTTAGACTTTGTGCCTATTTCCGTCTGATGGAATTATGCCAAATAGAGTTCTACAGACATGTACTGAGTTGCCTACTTTATTCAAAACAATGTGTTAGGTAAATGAAGATGAATTAGACCCACTTCTGCTCACCAAGAGCTCACCTGTCTGGTTGGTGAGAACAAGAGGCATTTGCAGATGGAGTGAGCCTCGGTACTGTGATAGCAGGAGACATTGGTCCTGGAGAATCTGAGGTCTTGCACTCCCTGCTTACCTTTCATTTTAATAGATTTCTCTTCTGTGCTTGGGGTTCTGTACGTATCACCTTGTGAAAACAGTGTTGCTGTTAAGTGCCAAATCCAAGGGTCACTTTAGGTCTTCCAACCCTCTTAATCTATTCATAATATTTGATACACTGTTTCCATGCCCTTCTAGAAAAGTCTCTCTATCCCTCACTACAGCCTTTTTTGATATTTTTTCTTATTGCTCTGATTGTTCTTTTTAAATGATATCTTCTAAAATCACCAATTCCTAAGGACATTCTCCTGCATCCTCTTTTTCCATCCACTCTTCACCATACCTTTTCATTGGAGATCTTACCCACTTCCACAGCTCTTCCGGAAAGGTTGCAGTGAGGTATTTGCCTGATACTGTTGCCTTCCTTAGCTGTTGTGTTTTGTGAGACCCTTCCTTTAAGTAGGATACTGTTTCATCTGCACCTCATCCTGTTTTCTGTAGGATCAGAAGCCATCAGTTATTTCCCTTCAGAAGCTCATTGCTAGGGAAGTTGCAAATGAGGAGAGAGGGATGTTTTTGATCAGCGCTTCATCTGCTGGTCCTGAGATGTATGAAATCCATACCAACTCCAAGGAGGAAAGAAATACCTGGATGAGACGGATCCAACAGGCAGTAGAAAGGTAGCATTTCCTTCTGTCCACTGTTGCGGGAATGGACTTGTTCTGTTGGGGAAAAGAATCTAACCATGTCTCCCCTGCATGAAAGCTCAGCCTCAGCTGGAAGGGTCTGCTCCCTGCCCTCTGCTCCCGCCTGCCATAGCCCCTCATCTGCATCTTTGTCCTCCACGCTTCCCTGCATGTAACGCCCCGTCTCCCTCTGCCTGTGGGACTCCTGCCCATCTTGGTACAGCTGTGACCCAGCATCTTCATGAAGACCTCCTCAGTTCCACTGGTCTCTTCTTAACCTGAAATTCCTTAATACCTGCTCCCAAAGCATTTATTTGATGCTTGATATCTGCTACTGCCTTGTAGCTATTATCTTATTTATGTATATATGTTTGGTTATTAGACTGGAAGCTCCTTGAGGGCAGGGACCATGTCTTCTGTTTTTCTGTGTCCATAATTCAGAAGAATCATTCAATAAACATTTTTAGATCAATGGATCTGTATCAACTTACCCCTCATTGCTGGTGCTATGACAGTTTTTATAAATGGGGGTGTGAGGGTGCTCATTCTTAATGGTAATTTGATTAGATCTTGAAAGATGTTGTATAAAATTCCTCCACATCCCCTGCACTCCACCCAACCTGCTACCCTACCTCCCTCCCCCTCTGGTCTCTCTGCTCTTACCCTCATTGAGAATGGAAGTACCTAAATGCAGTAGAAAGCAAAAAGTATTCTTTTAATTGTACCTACTCCTGGCATTGGTATTGTGTGTGTATAAGTATATGTTTGTGTATGTGTGTGTTTGTTGGAATGTTTGAGTCATCCTAAACTGCTCACTTTGAAAGCTCTCTTACATAATGCAAGCTCCATTATATACTCAAGAAAACCAAATCTCTTGGCCAGGGGGCATGATGAATTCTCTTTATGCTGAATTTTTTCTTTTCTGAATAATTCTTCTGCCAAGTTCCCATGTCTTTCTAATGAACCTAAAGATACTTGGGTATGGTTTCAGTTGTCTCTCTTGACTGTTGTCTTTTAAAGTTGCCCAGAAGAAGAAGGGGGAAGGACAAGTGAGTCTGATGAAGAGAGGAAGAAAGCTGAAGCCAGAGCAGCGAAGATTCAGCAATGTCAAGGTACGGTGCAGGCGCCTCTGCGTCCCTGGTCACGGGGTTCTCCTTGGAGACTGAATAGTTCATTTAGTTCAGGACTAAATAATTAATTTTGTGCACCCAAGGCCTACCCTGATTGCTCTCAAAAAAGTATATATATTAATATACATTGGCACTGGAAGTGCTCAAATAAAATGACTCCCTACCTCTTCCTCCTTATGATTAAAATATATATGTTTAAAATTCTGCATATAACATGACAGTAGTTGTGGGCAGTATGGTGCAGATGGGCATGGGAGCTGTTGTCTAGTGTTTTTAAAATTTAACTAATTTATTTTCGGCTGTGCTGGGTCTTTGTTGCTGCCCAGGCTTTTCTCTAGTTGTGGTGAGTGGGGTCCACTCTCTAGTTGTGGTGTTCGGGTTTTATTTCATGTACAGATCCTGGGTGCAGAGAGGCATTGCCGTGGCTCCTCTGGGTGCAGAGCTTGGACTCTGGAGCGCAGGCTCCGTGGTTGTGCGGGGCATTTAGTCGCTGCAGGGCATGTGGGCTGTCCCCGCACCAGGGATCGAACCCGTGTCCCCTGCATCGGTAGGTGGATTCTTCACCACTGAGCCACCAGGGAAACCCCGTTGTCTAGTGTTTCGATTTTAGATCCCAGCACTGTTAGGCCATGGTTGACTGACCTTGGACAAGGACCACAGTAGCTCTGGCCCTTGTTTTCCAAATCTGTGAAGTAAGGAAATTAAATGAGCTCAGTGATTCTCACCTCTCACTGGGCGTTAGAATCACTTGTGGAGGTCTTTAAAAATTCTGATGCCTGGACTTCACCCTCAGCCAACTCACCCCGAATTTGAGGGCAATGGGCTGTACACGCCAGTATTTTAGGCTCCCCTCTGATGATTCTGAGGCAGACCAAGAAGCCTTGGATCCGCTGCTGGTTGTGGTCCCTTTAAGCTCTAAGAATTCTGTGACACGCTGAAATGAGAGGAAGTCGATGCATGTGAAGGTGGTTAGAGAAACTGGATGTTGACAAACCAAAAACGTAAACCGGTATGTTTGGTTTTGACCAGGACTGGCTGAAGGCCGAGCGTTCCAGCCCTTGCATTGTTTTCCCTTGTGGGAAGCGCTCATCATGGACAGTGCCGCCTCAATTTTCATTCCTGAGCTTCATGTTTAGTCTTAATAGAAAACAGCCTGAATAAACAATGATTGGCTTTGCAAGGTTTTCTGGAATTAGGGGAATTGGAAGGGAAACGAACATTTATTGAGTACAACAAATTTACAGAAGAGACAGTGGAAGATGTTTAATCATCTGCTGGAAGCTATAGTCACCAAATAGAAAGTTAGGATTTGAATCTGTGTTTGTCCCACCCAGTGACTTGTACTTGACCTGTTCAACCGTCCTGCTTGCTAATTAGCAACATTTTTGTTTTAGAGCCTGGGTTTTCATTTGTTGTATTCATGTGATAATTTTCAATGATAAATACTATTTCTTAGAAATACTCAGTAACCAAGATCAACAAATTTGCACATATTTGGAAGAGAAGCTGCATATCTATGCGAAACTTGGAGAACTGAGTGGATATGAGGATGTCCATCTAGAGCCCCACCTCCTCATTAAACCAGACCCTGGAGAGCCTCCCCAGGCAGCCTCATTACTGGCCGCAGCACTGAAAGAGGGTAAGTTGCTTCCTAAAGGATTTTTCTCAACAGACTCCCAAAATGTTTATTAAGCAGCTACTATGTGCCATGTGCTGTGGTCTTGGAGCTGAAGATATAGCAGAATAAATCCTTATTATTCAGAAACAGAGTCCTTACTGATTCCAGAAACAGCAAAATGTATTTTTTAAAAAAATGTCAGTTTGGTTCAAGTGCTATGAAGGAACATAAGGATAAGGGGAATAGAGAGTGTTGGGCTTGGGGAGGTCCTATTTTTGATAGGATGACCAGGGAAGAGGTCTTTGATATGGTGATATGTGAGCAGATAAGAGAGAAGTGAGAAAGCAGAGTAGATGGCTGGGGAAAGAGTGTTTCAGATTGGAGAAGTGCAGGTGCAAAGGCCCCGAGGCCGGCGCGCACCCAGCTTGTTTGAGGAACAGCAAAGGGGACAGTGCAGGTGGAGTGAAATAGGGGTGGAGAGTGGCAGGAGATGAGTTAGAGCACCTAGGACTTGGGTTACATAGATGAGATCAAGGTGAAGTACTTTTAATTTCATTGTGAGTGACAAGGGAAGCAGCACAGAGTTTTGAGTAGAGGAATGTCTTGATTTGTGTTTTTAAAGGAGCCCTCTGGTGCAGTGTGGAGATAACAGAGTCTAGGGCACAACCGTGGGAGTTGCTGGCTGAGGTAGAGTGGAGGACGAGGTCAATGAAGGGGGAAAAGTTAGGGAGATGAGAGGCCAGGGTGTTGGAGGACCATGTTCATAGGGTTGCAATGACAGAGAATTTTGACAAGAGTTGCATTGGGGTAGATGAGAGGATTCATACCAGGTGCCATGTTGCTTAAGGAATCTGTAGGTGAATAACAACCAGGAGGGCCAGTAAGTGGTGTAATCTGGTGGCATAAAATTCAAAGGAAAACAGGTTTAGGGAGGAAATAGGGCTAATAGACTGGAAGTGATGACAGATGGAGGGCTTGGGAGATAAAAAGCCACCACCTGAGAGTGGCGGGGGATGCTGTCATCCAGCACACGGGTTGGTGAGTTACAGACCGAGGACTAAATGTGTCCCACCTCCCACCACGTGTTTTTATAGCAGTAGTTCTGTTGGAACACGGGCACACCCATGCGTCTCCTTTGTCTATGGCGGCTTTCTTGCTACAATGGCAAAGATGAATAGTTGCAACAGGCAACTGAATAGGTGCAGTAGGCCCACAAAGCCTAAAATATTTACTCTCTGGTTGTTTGTAGAAAACATTTGGTAAGCTCTGTCTTAGAAATCTCAGAACACTACCTCTGGAAGAGGATTTAGAAATCATGGAATCTGTTGCATCTGTTTCACAGTTGAGGAAACTGAGCTCTTAAGGAGGGCATGTGTGCTTAGTCACTCAGTCATATCTGACTCTTTGTGACCCCATGGACTGTAGCCCACCAGGCTCCTCTGTCTGTGGGGATTCTCTAGGCAAGAATACTGGAGTGGAAAAAAAAAAGAACACTAGAGCGGGTTGCCATGCCCTTTTTCAGGGTATCTTCCCAACCCAGGGATCAAACCCAGGTCTCCTGCATTGCAGGTGGATTCTGTAGTGTCTGAGTCACCAGGGAAGCCCAAGAATATTGCAGTGGGTAGCCTATCCATTCTCCAGGGCATCTTCCCAACCCAGGAGTCAAACCAGGATCTCCTGCGTTGCAGACAGATTCTTTACCAGCAGAGCTACCTGGAAAGCCTGAGAAGGGCATAGAGATGATCTAAAGTGGAGTCCACTGATGGAGAATCTCTCACTCATTTATTCATCAGATGTTCATTAAGCATCTACCTACCATGTGCATACCAGACCACCTTACCTGCCTCCTGAGAAATCTATATGCAGGTGAAGAAGCAACAGTTAGAACTGGACATGGAACAACAGACTGGTTCCCAATTGGGAAAGGAGTACATCAAGGCTGTATATTGTCACCCTGCTTATTTAACTTATATACAGAATACATCATGCGATATGCCAGGCTGGATGAAGCACAAGCTGGAATCAAGATTGCCGGGAGGAATATCAATAACCTCAGATATGCAGATGACACCACCCTTAGGGCAGAAAATGAAGAGGAGCTAAAGAGCCTCTTGATGAAAGTGAAACAGGAGAGTGAAAAGCTGGCTTAAAACTCAACATTCGGAAAACTAAGATCGTGGCATCTGATCCCATCACTTCATGGCAAACAGATGGGGAAACAATGGAAACAGTGACAGACTATTTTTTTTTGGTTTCAAAATCACTGCAGATGGTGACTGGAGCCATGAAATTAAAAGGCACTTGCTCCTTGGGAGAAAAGCTATGACCAACCTAGACAGCATATTAAAAAGCAGAGACTACTTTGCTAACAAAGGTCTGTCTAGTCAAAGCTATGGTTTTTCCAGTAGTCATGTATGGATGTTAGGGTTGGACTATAAAGAAAGCTGAGCACCCAAGAATTGATACTTTTGAACTGTGGTGTTGGAGAAGACTCTTGAGAGTCCCTTGGACTGCAAGAAGATCAAACCAGTCAGTCCTAAAGGAAATCAGTCTTGAATATTCACTGGAAGGACTGATGTTGAAGCTGAAACTCCAATACGTTGGCCCCCTGATGCGAAGAGCTGACTCGTTGGAAAAGACCCTGATGTTGGGAAGGATTGAAGGCAGGAGGAGAAGGGGACGACAGAGGATGAGATGGTTGGATGGCATCACTGGCTTGATGGACATAGTTTGAGCAAGCTGTTGGAGTTGGTGATGGACAGGGAGGTCTGGCGTGCTGCAGGCCATGGGGTCACAGAGTCGGACTCGACTGAGGAACTGAACTGAACCAAGTGCACTATTGTTGGTGCCAACTAAGGAAAGGGTAATGCTTTCATAAAAATCTCTAGTAAACAATACACAAAGAAACAAGGTAATTTCAGAAAGCCACAAGAAAATAAGATAATGGGATTGGATGGAGGGGAAGGCTTTACTGTAGAGAGGTCAGGGAAGACTACTCTGAGGTTACGTTTTGAGGTAAGAATTGACTGATGAGAAGCCAACTGTCTGGAGACCTAGGGGAAGACAATTCCTGAGAATGGGCTGAGAGAATGTGAGTTTGTAGCCCCTACTTTGGGAATGAGCTTGGCATGTTCAATGAAAGAAGGAAGGCCAGGTGGCAGGAGGCAGAGCAGACTGTACTATGGGTGGGCAGGGACCAGATATTTGTAGACTGTGGTTAAAGAGAGAGGGAGAGGGAGATTTTATTCCAAAACCAATGGAAAGTTAGTTTTTGGAAGCTTTTAATCATGGGTGTAGCATGATCTTATTTATGTCTTGAAAAGAATGAGGGTTGATGAATGGAAAACAAGATCAGAAGGAGAATAGTTTGCCTGGAGACTGTTAAGAAGTGGTTACAATGAGAGAGGCTGGGGCCTTGGTCTGGACCAGGACTATTTGCAAAGCAAGTAGGGAGAAGTGGGTAGAGACAAGAGAGGTTTTAGAAATAAAGCCAAAAGGCTGGCTTGACATGAGCCAGGGGCCCTCTCATTATCCTTGATGATATCACATAAGTTCAGTTCAATCGCTCAGTTGTGTCTGACTCTGCGACCCCATGAACCGTAGCACGCCAGGCCTCCCTGTCCATCACCAAGTCCCAGAGTCCACCCAAACCCATGTCCATTGAGTCGGTGATGCCATCCAACCATCTCATCCTCTGTTGTCACCTTCTCCTCCTCCCTCAATCTTTCCCAGCGTCAGGGTCTTTCAAATGAGTCAGCTCTTTGTATCAGGTGGCCAAAGTATTGGAGTTTCAGCCTCAACATCAGTCCTTCCAATGAACACCCAGGACAGATCTCCTTTAGGATGGACTGGTTGGATCTCCTTGCAGTCCAAGGGACTCTCAAGAGTCTTCTCCAACACCACAGTTCAAAAGCATCAATTCTTCGGTCAGTGCTCAGCTTTCTTTATAGTCCAACTCTCACATCCATACATGACCACTGGAAAAACCATAGCCGTGACTAGATGGACCTTTATTACCTGCTCACAATTTTAGCCTGTGCTGCTGGGCATTCTGTGGCGCTCTGACACCTGGATGGTAGAACTTGGCACTGATGTGCATCGCCCTGCAGTAGACTTAGCTGTATGTGTCTCCTCTGCAAACTCACCTTATTAGTTAGCAGATGCCCAGTGGCCCCCAAACAGAGTAGGTGCTCAATGAGTAGTTGCTAAATTGAATCACTGGACAGTGTTTTAGAAATACTTGTAGAGTCCTCAGAATTATACTGTTCTACATGCTAATTGCAAACTTTTCATTGTCATTAAAAACTTGACTTTCTCGGTGTGGTGTTTCCCAGTCTTACCAGATCTCAAGAGTAGCCTTTGGTGCTCTTTAAAATTCAACTCCTCTGTTTTCTCCTCTGGATAATCTGATCTAGTAGGTCGAGGGTAAGGATTGGGAACCTGTATTTTATTTAAGGCATGTTTAGGGAAATTCTCGTTTGAAGAATAACTAATATTTCTGAGTAGCAAGTTTGAAAATCCTAATGCCTGACATTATATTTAAATTAACTGAATTTCAGGAAGTTTTTTTTTAAAGCATACTATTTTACTGAAAGTTGCATTTGAATTATTTTATACTGTGAGTTTTTTTCAAATTGAATTAGTCCTGTATCATAAAATGATACTGAAAGTACTGGTCTAGAATTCAGGTTGGTAAACTTTTTCTGTAAAGGGCCAGATAGTAAATATTTTAGGCTCTGCAGGCCATGTACAGTTTTTTGGGAACACAGTCTTCTTTGTGCATGAATGTGTATTTTAATACAACTGTAAAAAAGGTAAAAGTCATTTTTAGCTCCTGGGTCATATAAAAACAGACACAGGTAAAATACAGTTTGCTAACCCCTGAACTAAATAAAAAATGTGTGTGTGTGTGTGTGTGTATTTTAAATTGACTTTTGTTTTCTTCCTCCTCCTTAGCTGAGAGTCTGCAAGTGGCAGTGAAGGCTTCCCAGATGAGCGATGCGTGTCAGTCTGCTGAGGAAGGTTGTGGAGAACCTGCTCTGCCGGACGTGCTCACCTCTCAGGACGCACCAGGACCGGCTACTGCTTGTAAGTGAGCGTGTGGCCTTGGCAGTGAGCCTGGGCACAGGTCCCTGGAGCATAGAGTGGGCACATAAAATGAAGGCAACAACTGTGCCCTGATTTGGAGGGTACTGAGTATATTCTTTAGGAAAAAATCTGAGAATAAATGCACTAGCCTACTTTACCTAAAATAACGACACTGGTGTTCCAAGGGCCAGGACTTAAAGAACAGTGGTAGGTGACGCTGCCTAGCTGTAGGTTACCCAGGCAAGCAGTGACCTTCCCCAAACCCTACCCTGCCTTGTGATGGCTGTGACTTAACTGAATGCAGTCTTGCAAGAGCTTTGGCAGTTTTGGGGTTTTTTGGAAAAGGGTCCCTGCAGTTCATTAAAGAGTAAGTCCTTTACTTTCATCTCATAGGTCAACTGAGAAAACCACACTCAGAAAACTAAAATCTAATGCGTGCATGCACACATGCAAGACACACGTACACACACGCCCACATATACACACACGTGAAATCTAGTGTTTTGGTTAAAGGCAGAAGTACCAAAAGATTCTTGATCAATGTTGTTATACCTCAAAGTTGAGGTCGTAATTCATTTATTAAACAGTGTTTCAGAATACTTTAAATACAGAAAAATAGAATGTAGTAAGTTGATTTCAGTAATTTCTCAAAACCTAATCATATGTGTAGTTGTAAGCTAAATATTTAGTTCTCTAGAGGTTTTTGAGATACAAGCACATAGTTTTCATTATATCCTGGTGATTAAAAACCTTACTTCCACCAGGTCTTCTATGCGTAAGATAAGATGTCTTTTAGTAGTGGAGATTGGTGGATTAAATTGCCTTAGAATTTCTTTAACAGCATCCCTTGGTTAATTAAGAGATGAATGGAAGCAGTCCAGTTTTAAAATTTTATACATTTTTTAAAACTAGCACCAATAATTATTTTCCTCTCTTGGGTTCTACTTTATCTAATCCTGGGTTTCTATTTTCAGAATGTGCACATATGTTTTTCATTTCGACACAGCCCAGATTCGTCAGGGGAGTTGTACTGCCCTGGGTGATTTCCTTTTTAAAGAAGAACCTCAGTATGCCATTGAGGAAGTTCTAGCTAAAAATACGAGTAGGGATCTGCCGCTCTCAGCCTCAGCCCAGGGACAGCTGGAGAGGCTCCGCTCAGCTCCAGCAGCTGCTCCGGGCACAGGCCGCACCCACCTCCCATCAGACCGGGCCGTCATCTCCCCTGACATCTGCTAGAACCATCCAGAGCCTGTTCCCAGCGGCCTGATGTCAGGGTTCCTGTAGAGGAGGGGCAGGTCGGTGTTCAGTGCTGGGGCTGGACTGGAACACGGTGCTCCTGGAGTTTGATGTGCTTTATAGAGTTGATGAGGGTGAAAAACACTTCCCTAAACAAGAAGTCTGTAACTGGATGGGTTAGTCCTATGACAGGCTTCAAGGACTGGGTCCTTCTAAGTCAGGCCCATGTCAGTCTGAGACTACAGACCAAGCAAGGCCCTCTGTTTTCAGTCCTCAATATACCTAATCAGGTAGACAGGTAAATCTACTTCCTGTGAAATTATGAAGACCCTCTTGTCTGTTCTGAAAGAGAATACAGGAGCAGAGGGACCTGATCCATTCCACTCTCCTTGCCTTCATCTGGCTCACCGTCAGCTTCTTTCTCTATCTGGTGGTCCTCATGTCTATGATAGGGACAAGAGAGAGAATGGCTAATTCTTTTGGCATCTCTCTGAGAGTTAGGAATAATATCCAAAGGTTGAACCATTTTTGAGTGCCAGAAAAATCTCTATAAAGTGTCCCTTCACTATGGAGGAAGCACTGACCAGCTTGGGCAAGATGAACTTAAATTTTAGCTGATATAATTTGAAGCAGGTTCTGCTTAAACAAAAGCTTTTTCATAATAAAAGAGGCCTTTGGAATCATAGAAGACTCTCATTTTCCAGAGATCTAAGTATTTTTTAATTAATTTAAATAAAGAAAAAAGTATTTCCTTCATCAGAAATAAAGTTCCAAGATAGTACCGAGGAAAAAAATTATAAACAGTGTCACAAATGAATATTTATTTCACCAGGTCCTGACTGGGCAGGGTTCCAGTGAAATTTGGTGTGGGAAGGGGTTTTGGAAAGTCCAGTTTTAATCTGTGCAAGATGAACATGGTATAAATTTTAACTGAGTTCACATGGGTGGATACATAAATAAATAAAATCCCACCGTTGGAGATTTAATGGATGGAGTGAAATCTATTTGGTACTTAAACATATTTCTGGGCTAAAAATATTTCTGTGTTTGCATACATTAAGTATAGAGTAATTACAGTGTTTGTGAATTTAGAGCATAAGCAAGAATTGTAAGGGAAAAAACACACTTGGAAAGTATTGAAAATATTACTAGTAAGTTATTTGGAGATAAGGACAGCTTCTCAGTTTCATGACTCTAAGCTCATACAGTTTTCGCCTTCTTCACCTGCTTAGAGAGATGTTTCATTCCTACTATTGGATGCCTCCCTCCCTCGTTGATGGTCTGCTACTCTTGTACCAGCCCCGAGGGAGGCTTCCCAGACCTGTCTCCTTAGAGCTGGTCTGCCAGCCCTTGCTTTTCTTGCGCAGCGCCTGTTTTTATTTGACCTTCCCCAGGCCTCTTTCCCCATTAAGTGAATGTGAGATGCAGAATCCTACTGTCTTAGCACCACAGACATCACCCAGACATCTCTCTGCCAGAAAGAAAGAAAAGTAAAAAGCTGGCTGCCACGGGTCAGCTTGGCACCTACTAGTGTGTAAGCTCCCTGGGGGCAGGGACTCTGCACTTTACTCTGTTCTGTTTTAGCACCTCCTAGAAGAATGTTCGATACATGTGACGTTGTGATGTTTCTTACCTTGGAATATGTGTCAGCTGTGTACCAGGGACCCCGTCCGCTGGCTGATGTTTGATGATGTCCTTTTTGTCTCTGTCTCAACGATGTGCTTCCAGCACTAGTCACAGAAGGGACAGGAGGAAGAGGCTGTTGGGATGTGGATGCCGGGACCCAGGGTGTGGGAACCGACCTGGCGGTTTCTGATGCGGGGGAGAAGGTATTGTGAACTGACTTGTTAGTAAATGGCACCGGTTACTTTGTGTAATAAAACAACCTCAGCTCCTGGTCTGTCCTCGGCAGTGAATAGTCCGCAAGTGTTTTCCTGCATTGTTCTCCATTTCAGTATTCGTACTTAAACTTTCTACCTTTTCTCTTAAAATGTTCTTGCTTTTCTAATATCGTGTAGGTGTAAACCAAGAAACGAACGAAACATTATTAAAAAGATTGAAAACTCAATTGTTTATTTGTGTGTCTGCGCTCTTGCTCCTGGTCTCACTTGCCGCCCTGCAAACCTCCAGCTTTTCACCCGTGACATTTCGCACCCCTTGGCTGAGAGGTGGTCCTGGGCTGGCAGGCCCTTACGCAACCAGGTGACGCCAAAGTGGCAGGAATAATTTTGACTTTGGAGCACCCTGGCTGCTTCACTTTCTCTTCCCTCCCTCTCGTTTCTGATTGTTTTCCTGTTACCTCTCTCACTGTTGCCTGCCTTTTGGATGGTCTTGTAGTTAACCTAATCAGTTTTTGCTTCCTGGCATCACCTTTCCTTTGTGCGTACTATACACATAGGTTACAACACACTCTTTTAAAGTGAAATTTCCTGTTAGCGTCAGATGAAACTGAGATGTCAGAGGGAGATGGGGAACAAGAACATGATTCTGGGAGGTGGCTAGTGGGCCTTCCCAGGGTTATCTGGGCTCAAGAGTTACTTTGTCTAAAATTGAATTAGATATATTAAGGATACCACAGTGGGGACATGACATCTGTCAGATCTTATTTATGTAACATTTTGTATTTCATAGATATTTTTGTGTATATTACATATGACTGAGAAATCAAAGGTATTTTAAGAGCCATAGAAAAGATGGCTGTGATTTACTGTTTTTTCAAACTTCATACGCCAAAATGAATATAGTCATTAGATTTTACTCCACTTATTCTGACTGTAAGCTTTCTAAGTTCTTTCATCTTAAAACATTCCTGCTTTTCCGCTCTTTTCAGGGCAAACTTCACTTTCAAGTCTGTAGTTTCCAGCTGCTTTTTTGTTATTAGAGGAGGGAAGTGGGGGAAGGGCTGATTAGTTTTGAATGGAAACCTGAGGTGGCTTCCACCCCTGAAGTCCTCCCCTTCCATGATTCCGTCCCAGGTAAGAGATGAGGTGTCCAGGTTCCTCTTTGGATGGACCTACCTGGAAAATTTTGCCATTAATGAGGCATTTTGAGAAATGAATTGACCTATAGAGCAGAATCATTTGAAATCACGCTTTAAAGAAGTATATGATGGCTGTTTTTGTAATTATCTTTCTTAATATGGTAAGGTTTAAAAAGAAGCATTTCTGAAAAAATTTTTCAAAATTTCAGATTTGTAACCCAAATGTCAAAATATCCTGTGTGCAAAGCACCCAATGCAGCTCTGCACATTCCCCACAAGGTGGCGGACCAACTCCATTAAAAAGATGACATTTCACAATTCTGTCTCCATCAAACTTAGTGGATCTTGGGAACAAGTGACTTCATATGGCATAATCCAACTCATTTCTGTGCATCTGATTTTTATAGAGTATAAAAATTATGTCCTGTACAATCTTCTTCTTACAAACACAGTGGAGTGTAGAGCAGGGACAAAATCAGAAGAGTGGAGAGAACTCCAGAATTCACTATGGAACAGGGAGTTCTCAGCTCTTGTTATCTTCCCCAGGGTGGGCCACAGCTCTAATAAGCTTCATCTCCTTTCCCATCATTTGTCCTTCCCCTGTTTGAGATGCTGCTTGTGAAAGCTTTCATGGGCAGTTGTAGGGTGAAGAGCGAGCGGGTAGGGAGAAAAGGCCGGGCTAGCTCATCACAGCGGCCTCATCAGCCTGAACTAATTGAATGTACAAGTTTCAGGTTACCTGAGAACTGTTCCTTGAGGTTTGATTTCAAGCTGCTCAGACAAGACCACAAGCGGTGTGCGGGAGGCTGCAGGCCCTTGGAAGGCAGCAACTCTGAGGATCCCCATAGTGTGATGTGTGGAGGACACAGTGGCTGCTCACTCTTTATCTATAGTATGGCGTGTGCGTGTCCCTTACACGCCAGGCAGCCCTCTTAGGTTTGCAGACACAGCACTGAATACACAGATGAAATCTTGCTACTCATTGGCTTGCATCCTAACAAGAGAAAAGAGACGGTAAACAAATAGACAAATGTTGCATGCTGAAAACTGGAAAGCCTCACTATGCACATGTGCGCTCAATGTGTGCAATGGAGATGCACCCCCCACCCCACCGCCCACAAGGAGCACATGGTCTCCTGTGGCCTCCTTCAAGGCCTGTGCTGCCAGGGCTTCTCCTAGGTGCCCACGCGTGGGCCCCGGGAGCTCTCAGCGGGAGGAGGCCGGCCAGCTGAGTGCTGTCTTTTTAGCTGCCTCTGGGTCTGGTTTCTCCTCCCAGCCAGCGGCAATTATGACTTCCCAAATCTCAAAGTGAGTTAGAGACTGGGCATGATGACCTGTAGTTTCTGAATCTGGCCTCCAGGATACAAGCCTGGCCCGAGAGACTAGCCTGGGTGCAGAGAGCACTGTTTACAACCCGGCTTGCATGAGGTACATGTGGTCACTTTGAGCCTGCATCTTCCCTGGGTGTCCTAAGGGAGGGCCGAGTGGGTCTGGGAGGAAGTGGCCCTGCAGCTCAGATACAAGGCTGCCCAGAGAGGGCTCTCTCTCGTCAGGTGGTGGTTTAATTCTATAGACTTGGCTTTCTGGGAAGAAAAGTCACTATGGAAGAGTTTTCGAGCAAGAGCAGTGATTTCCCTGAGGTCATAGGCTGTGGAACACTGCAGTGCAGCCTTTTAAGAGTGGAGTGAGTGTTCATTTTCTTTATGTTTTTATGTATTTTAGGTGGAATATAGAAGTTTCCCAGGTTCTTGGCAGTCAGAGGTGAGCTCTGCATACCTTAAATATGTCACCATCCTTTCTTTCTTTGTGCATAATGAATGCTTTTTCAAAAATTTGACACTCACAATCTTATTTTTCAGATTATACAAGCGATACAGAATTTAACTCGTCTCTTATATAGCCTTCAGGTAACTATGCTCTGACCCTGTGAATGTTTTCCCTCATGCAATTCACTTTATGTGATGAGTCCCAGACTTTAAAATTTAGAACATTTGAGAGGTAATGAATAATCTTAAAAGAACACCAACCCTCCACCTCCACCCCAAGTGTAACTCTGCTGATTCTTTGAGCTTCACCTGGTTTTGTAATCACGAGGCATCGCCATTACTGTAGTTTATATACCATTCTTCTCTGAAACCATAAAACAGTTCATATCTTTAAAAAATATTGATGAATATGATCTGGCTGGAAGTTTGCAATGAAACTCTTAAGTGAGTGTAGCATGACTTCACATTTTCTGGTGAAAACTTAAATTCACACCTAAACTCTTTTCACTTCCACATGTGGCCTTAGGCCTTTGGGGCAGTCAGATAATTCACATGCTTTTCCGTTGTTTCCTTGGTTCATCCTCCCAACATTTACTGAGTACCCTCCCTGGGCCAGGCACTGTGATGAAGGCTGACCACGCAAGGGCAAGTGGCCCACAGAGTCTCCCATCAGATGCTCCCTGTCTGTCCAGGAAGGACAGGCATCCAAAAAATGAGGGCTCTGGGGCTGGATGATCCCCTAAGTCCTGCACAAGAAAGGCTGAATACATCCAATTGCTTAATTTGTGAGTTAAAAAATATTTTTAAATGATGTGAAAGCAGTGTTTATAGACAAATTTATAGAAAAATCTTGATACATGTAAGTAAAATAAAATGACTTATGAGAATTCTGTGGAGAGAATTACTGTTGTCTGGGGGTGTGTATCCCTCCAGTTTTTAAAAATCATTTTATGTGTACCCTTGGAGCCTGTACCTCTCTGTCATCTGTTGTCTCTACAGCACAATTGTTAATGGTGGTATAATATTCAGGTCTATGGAATTAATCCATCCCTCATAGTTTATGGCTTCCCTGGTGGCTCAGATGGCAAAGAATCGGCCTGCAATGCAGGAGATCCATGTTCGATCCCTGGGTCAGGAAGATCCCCTGGAGAGGGGAATGGCAACCCACTCTAGTATTCTTGCCTGAAGAATCGCATGGACAGAGGAGCCTGGTGGGCTACAGTTCAAGGGGTCACAAAGAGAGAGACACCACTAAGTGACTAACACACATACACACACAGTTTATACTTTTCTGTTAATACTACTATAGCACACATCTTCGTGCACTGACCTCTTTGAACATATCTGAGTGTGTCCGTAGGATAAATTACTGAAATCAGTTTTTGAGGTTTTTGAAAGACATTGTCAAAATACTTAGCACCCCTCTCTACTTCTCCTCTTTTTGAAAATAAGGCAAGGTAGCTCACGACCTTAATTTGCATTTTTTGGTTACTACTGAAATTAAACTCCCTCCCCCCACCGGTTTATTGTCATTCAGATTTCATATCTTAAATCTGTTGAATATTAAAAGAAAATAAAGTCTGATACTAAGTTTTCATCAGAAAAGATAGTCATGCTACATTTGCTGTTTTGTTATTGAGTCAATACTTTGACTGCATCAAGATGTCTTTGATGTTCTATTGATCATCTGCCTATTCTTGATCTAGTAGTATTATTGTATCTATTAAGATTATTAAGATAAGTACCACTCTCTTAAATATCTGAATGTTCTTTCATAAAAGCTTTTAAATCACTCTGACAAATTTCTTAAACTTATACTGAGAGAGTTTAATTAAAATACTACTATATTTATGAATTAAGTTGGAGAAAATTGGCACTTTGGCAATAATTGGTTCTCTTGACTGAGAATATGTTATTTTATGTTCTGTTGGAAATCTCTGTAATTGTCTTCATGTGGGGACTTTTTTTCTGCTAAGTTTATTCCTGGATATTTGTCTCTGTTCCTATTGTGAACAGAATATTCTTTTTTTTCATTATGTTTCCCCAATATTGGTTGCTGGCATAGATACAGGATTGATTTATTTTTTTAAATAGGCAAACTCATCGAATTTTTGTTTTAGCACTTTTTTTTTTTTTTTTTTGACTCTGGCGTATTCAAAGTAGTAAAAAATTGAAAGTATGGTATTATGGCTACTCTTCAATGATTAAATTAATTTTATTTTCTTGACTTACTCCTTTGATTAGAAATTCTGAAATGTCTCAATAGTGGCCATAATAATATTAAATAATAGTGGCCACCCTTGTCTTATTCTAGATTTAGTGGGAATACCTTTAGTATCTTACATTAGATGTGCTGGACTGGGGTAGATGTTCTTATAGATTAATTTCTCATGTAGAACAAATACTGTTTCTTCTACATTTTAACTGAGAAGGAATATGGCATGAGTGCAGTTCATTAACTTTTGGGAGATGAAAACATTGAGTGTCCCATTGTTTGCTGGGTGAATACACTCACAAGCTTCTATCTGTTCTTTTCAACCTTAAATGCAGCCCTCTGTGGATTCAAGGTTCAGAAAAGCTGGGTGACCTAAATGACCTCGTTTTTGCAACATTAGGTTGAAGCAAATACCAAATTCTCGAGTGTGTTCTCTTAACCAATGCTTTTGAGCTGGCTTAAGGCTATGTGCTCTGAAAGATTTCTGTTCATGGCACAGTCATCTCCTTTGAAGCTGAATCTCTTATGCATGATTAAAGTGTTTTACATAGCATTTTTGAATCAGATGAAAATGAAATTTGATCCCTATGTTAGAAGAATAGAGTTAGAGATGAGGTATAGGCAAGACAGAAAGGAAAGGACACACTTCAGCAGAGAAAAGTTGAGAGACTGAGGATATGTGTACAACTAAATCACTTTGCTGTACATCAGAAACTAGCACAACACTGTAAACCAACTATACTTCAGTATAATTTAAAAAAGAGAAAGAAAGTCAATTGGGAATTTTCCTAAGCTTGAAAAGTAAGTGCTGTTCTCAGTCTTACATGTAAACGTAAACTTTAAATGCGAAGATGTATATCCAATCTTCAAATTTCACCCCTATGCTACAGAAGAGAGTTGTTTTATCCCAAATGTTAAGTAGATGAAAAATACTTCATGTTAGTGTTTAATTAGTCTAATTGTAATCCTTACCTGAGAGTTATCATTGCCTATGGAAGTTTTGGCGTATAGAATATTGGATTTTTTTGTTTTACTCTGCTGATGTTCTTAGGAATTGTTAGAATTAACTGGTGATGTACAGTCTACAGTTTGCTTTAGCCAGGTCAGCAGAGTCCTGAATGGCTTATTATTTCATATTTAAAGATCTAAGTTATTAGTACCTATTTTCAATGGTATCACTGTTTTCTTTATAATAACCACTGAAAGACAATAATCAAATATTCATGTGAATTTCAAAATTTTTAATTGATTTTCACAGTTAGAAACATTTCATTTCGAAAGCCCTCACTGAATACATTTTTGAGTCTTGTTCCAAAACAAATACTAATTTAAAGTATACTTTAATTCTTAAATCTTCAAAAGTATCGGAAACTGCTGACTTAAAGAACTAATCGTCAAATCCTCATCTTCTCAGCATCTGTTACATGGATAGCTTTTTAAATTTTTAGGAAAGAAAAATGAGAATCTATCCCTTGAAGAGTAATAATTTCTCATAACAAGTCACAGTACACACACATACCCAGTATGTGGCTATTTTCAATTTGTCTCTTCTCTGTTTCTTTGTGCTTTCAATGGGAACTTTTGAAAATAAAAGCTTCCAAGGGCATTCACATTTTTTGTTTTATTTTGTGGAATCCTTCCAAAAGTTGGCAGTTATTTCCTGTGATACTGCCAAACTTTTAATAGGTAGATACCGTAACTAAAAAAAAAAAAAAAAAAATTATTTTAATTTGGTTGGTAATTTCCAAATCTATATCTATATCCCCCTAATCATTCCAGCCTCCTTTTAGCATTCTATCAAACAGGTGAATTCCAGCTTAGTGTTTTGTGCATGACCTTCCTGCTATAATACAAAGAAATAACAGTAATGAGACTAGCTTTACCATTTATATATCTCCTAAATATGATGTTAACTGCTATTATAAAAAAGATTACTTAGCAAAGCTTCCAAATGGTTGACTTTTATGTCTTCACGTATGTCATATAGCTTAAGTAATTTCTGGTTGGAGACTCAAAAGGTACTACCAGATTTATATAAATTCTTAAATTCTCTTGAATTATTGACTGTCAAGACCTCAGAAAGATAATGTGGAATGGCACAGAAAGGCAGTCTTGTGAATTTATGGACTGAATTCTTACTCAGAACACTTGCTTAAATATTGTCCAACAGCAGCAGCAAACCACATTTCCAAAGGAGAGAGAGAATATTCCTTTTGGGCTTTATTTCTTTTGTGTATACATCTCAAACTGTACCACTAAGGAAATGCAGACAAGCCTGTCTGAAGTGCCAAGGCCAGACTCGGGAGGTAACTTAGAACAAGGAGAGAAGTGTTCAGAGAATCATTCGGTCATACTTTGGTGTGTAGAGGTGCTGCCAGCTCACGGTGCGGACGATATGGACGCCTTTGCTTTCTCGCTCTCTGCTCTGACAGGCCGCCTTGACCATTCAGGATAGCCACATTGAGATCCACAGGCTGGTTCTCCGGCAGCGGGAGAGCCTGGCCCCGGGCCCCGCGTTCCGAGGCAGCCCCTTTCAGGACCAGGAGAAGTCCCGCAGCCTGGAGAAGCAGCGGGAGGAGCTGGCCGACACCCACAAGCTGCAGCTCCAGTTCCAGCAAGACCAGCAGCGCTGGCTCCGCAGGTGCGACCTGCAGCAGCGCGAGCAGGAGGCCCGGGCCAGCCGGCTGCGGGAGCGCGAGAGGGAGTGCCGGGCGCAGGAGGAGCTGCTGCTCGGGAGCCGCGGCGAGCTGGCCCAGCAGCTCCAGGACTACCAGCAGAGCCTGGAGCGGCTGCGCGAGGGCCAGCGCCTGGTGGAGAGGGAGCGCGAGAGGATGCGGGCCCAGCAGAGCCTGCTGCGCCGCTGGAAGCACGGCCGGCAGAGCAGCCTTCCCGCCGCGTTTTCTCCAGGAACCCTGGAGGTACGGGGCTCCTGGGCTCGCAGAGGCAGAGTAAGACGGCTTCAGTCGTGGTGGTTTTGGAGCCGTTGAACACACGTCTGTCTTTGTGCTGCTCATGTAAGAGCTCGCAAGAGTGACTCAATATGTAGGGAGCAGGAGCTGGGAACTTCCAGAGACAAAGCGCATGCATCTTGACATACACACATTTGAAAAGTCTGGGTGCTTCTGGATCATGGGTTCATGGTACTCATGATAGATGCCCTTGATACCAAGGGAAGACATACAGAATCGAGTTGTCCCAGTGAGGCGAGTTTTGTCCTGGAGTCTCCCTCCGCACGAGTGTTTCATGTTTGAAGAGGTCTGTGCTCTGGTCTTCAGAGTTCTGTAGAGATTAACCCTTCAGTGGATCGTTGGCTAGTACCATGCACAGGTGCTGAATTTAACAAGTATACTACTATTCTGTTATTCCAAGTTATTCTCTTTTTTGTAAATTTGATCTAAAGTGAAACTGAAAGTCGCTCAGTTTCCGACTTTGCGACCCCATGGACTATAGTCCTTGGAATTCTCCAGGCCAGGGTACTGGAGAGGGTAGCTTTTCCCTTCTCTAGGGGATCTTCCCAACCCAGAGATCGAACCCAGGTCTCCCGCACTGCAGGCAGATTCTTTACCAGTTGAGCCACAAGGACCTAGTAAATTCAAAATCCATTTTTCACCAGTGGCAGTTAACGTGAGTAGCTTAACGTTTAGTCAGAATAAAACCTTTCGAAAAGTTCCATGTTTCCTTTTGCACCCTCTTGAACCACTCTTGACAATTTCATTTGTCCCAGGAGTTTACTTTTCTGTACTGTTTGCACAGAGATACTTTTTTAATGATAGCATATAAAGTTGTAAAAGTTGATAAGCTTATAAGAATGATCTGTGTTATATCTTATTTTCCTTTCTAGTTGGCTAAATTATATTTGTTGCAAATACCTTACATGTACATGAATGTTTTCAACTTTTATTTAGCAAAAGTGAAAATGCTATTCCCTTAAAGTAGAAGCACTTTAATGACAGTGAACACTACTGCACATATTTTTTCATTTGATTTGTATTTCTTTTAAGATACGCTATGTTTTGTAAATTGAAGTTTTTGGTACTGGCTTATTAAAAGAGGGTAGGAGGAGGGAGTCAAGGGTAATATCCTCTACCATACTCATTAAAGTCTTGATTGCTAAATTCTATTAGGAATAAATACTTTATAAAACTGGTGCAAATTGCTGAAGAACTTATTCTGTTTTTTCTTGCACAGGTAATGGAACTTAATCGATCTGAGACTTTATGTCACGAAAATTCATTCTTCATCAATGAAGCCTTAGTGCAAATGTCACTTAACCCTTTGAACAAAGCGACACCACCAGATTTCCATCAGGATGCCGCTTACCCCCCAGGCATATCTCATTCTGATTTGGTAAGGACTAGTGAAAATCAAGTAGACCTCAAGATGGACGTTTCTCAACCCTCAGATGTCAACCATGAACTGTGGATAGCGGCTGGGGCCTGTCATCAGATACCCCCTCTCCACCAAAGCAGCAAGGATTCTTGTAAAAATGGTAATTAATACTTCACATGTCATCTCTGTGGTTTCCACAAGAAGCTGTTTCTCTGAGTGGTTGGCTGTTCTTTAGAGCAGATCGAAGTGGGCCCTAGAATGGGAATAAACTGGTGCTGCTGAGCTGGAGTTCGTGGCATCCACTTTTCTTTGGGGAAGTCTGGGGTCCATCGCTTGTGAGCATCGAGACAAACTAGAGCAGGGTGGAGGGCTTGGAGGATGTCACCGGAGTGTGAGAAGCAGACAGGGTTATCATATCTGTGGGTTAAATGATAACTTTCCCCTGAAAAGTAAAGCAGCTTGATGTTTATTCTTCACTGTAGACCTGACCACGTCCTGATGCACATCCTTGCAGACTCTCAGAAAGGAAAGACAGGGACAGGGTTTGTGGTAGGGCTTTATTGTCTCTTGAGGCAATTTCCTACAACTTTAGTGAAGTCTTCTGTACTGCTGTTAAACACCCCAAATGAAATCGTTAACATCATCTGTCATTTTTTTTTTAAAAAGGTGTTGTGTCTCCTTAAGTACCTCATAATAACACAATTTGCTAATCCCATTGAAACATTTGTCACATATAAATGAAAGGCAGCTCGAGTTACCGGCTCCACGTGAATCCAAATGATTTAAATCTATGTCTATTATAAATTGTTTTCCATGGGATATGAGGTAGGGAATGAGAAGAACTTGAAACCTCTCTACCGAAAAACAGATGGCATGCAATAGAATAAACAAATGGCCGGCCACATGGATGGGAAATAAATCACCAACAGCAAAATGTTTCAGAAACCTGAAACAAGCAGTGGTACAGGGGCCTTCAAAACTGGACAGAGATTGGTTCCCTTGCTTCATAGATGTGCTTAGCTTGTCTGGAGGACAATTTGTCAGCAACAAAAAGGTTTGAATGTGTCCAGCTTCTCTGAATTAGGGAGTAATAATTCTGACACTGTCTGAAAGTAGGTCTATTACTAACCCAAATTATGTTAATTCTTTGCAGTGGGTAATTCTTTATATTATTCGGTCACTGCTGTAACATTTCTTGTCAACATCTAAGAGAATGAAGTAGTTCTTTATCATTGCAAATATTCTTTAAATAAAAAAGGGGAAAAAATGGAATAGTGAATTGAGATCTAAAATACAGGCCGAATGTAGAAAATGTAACCCCTTGGATATACTATCTTGCAGCTCTAACACTGTAGAGACCACACTGCAGAATGCCTTCTCCTGGTACATGTTGCTTTGCTGTGTGCGTTCATTAAGTTGCTATTTGCAATGCTTTCTGTGTTGGCAGTGTGGTTTTGCATGCCAGCTTTGGGATAATTCAGAAACTCAGTTTGAGTTAAACCACATTCTGCTTTTGTTTGAAATAAGTATTCCTACTTTTTCTGTATCTCCCATCTTTTTCTGTTGAGTTGTGCTTTAAAGTAGAAAGCTTTTAAACATTTGGCTGCCTGCTTGCAGGAGATAGAACATGTACTAAGGAAATAAACAGTGATTATATACAAAACCCAGTGTCTCCACATGTAAGGAATTAAATATAGCCAAGGAAAATGCTGAGAAAATGTGCTTCTGCTTCAGATACTGTGTCCGGTATAAGCCAAGGACACTAAGGACATTGATAGAAGAGAGCAAAATCAACTCTGGCCTTCCTCTCTCGGGAGCATCCTGGTGTGTGCAGGAAGGATTAGACCAGAAATGCAGTGTGGGCCGTTAAGCATTGGAGTTTTGCAACTAGTCAAAAAAACTGTATTTATGTTGGTTTACTTAAGCATGATAAACAGTTTCTGGAGGAGAGAGAATAAAGTAAGAGATTAGGAGGAGGTGATAGGCAAGTGGAATGAAAATTGGATAGATACTCCTAAGAGGGTTGTCAGGGCCAGATAAAATTGTCCGAGCCATTCCAGAGCTTTCACGGTTCTCAGAATCGAAAGTAGCTCAAAATAAGCCGCTGATGGTGGTCTTCACTAGACTTTTTCTGGGCTTTCCTTGTATGCCTTTGGAGGGGGGCAGGAAGGGGGAAGTGGGGCAGCGGGGGCTGGGGGGTGGCGGGGGGAAGCTGGAAGAAATCAGCCCGGGCTGTGCTGGTGGAGAGGAGTCGGTCCATGTGCTAGGATCCAGGACAGAGCTGTGTCGGCGTGCCCTGCTTTCACATTTTGCTGCTCTAGCCTGGGGGGAGTAGCCATCAGGGACCACTGCTCTCACTAACAGAATCTGCCTCTCATGTTCTTGGCTGGTGTTTTTGTTAAATGTGCATTTAACTATGGTTTGATTTCATCAGTGGGCTATTTTCAGGCAGCTCTCTAAAGAATCATTTGCTCTTTGGTCTGGTCTTGTGTTGGGTGCCTAAGAGAGCAGCTCAGATCAATGGAAATGTGAATTTGGGGACCAGTAAACCTAGTGGGAAAAAATTGGGTGTAAATAGAATTCCTGAACGTGTTTAGCTGTCGCCCAGATTGGAATTTTCATTTTGGCTGCTCAAGCCAACCTCATCAGACATTTCACTGTGCTCTTTGTGTCCTGGCTGTCACTGATTTTTCAGTATCCCACCACCACTGACAGTTCCAGGACACTTAACCAAATCTCAAGCACTGTGCTAAGGTTTTATGTGGAGAAATCAATTTAGTACTAGCAACCATCCACTGAGATGATTCTGTTATTGTCTCCATTTGAGGGGGGAAACGGAGGCACAGAGAGTTCAGTGACTTGCCCAAGGCCAATAGCTAGTAAATAGCAGAGCCGGAGATGAACTGGGAAGACTGGCTCCGGAGCCCATGCACTGAGCTGTTACATTGTATGTTGCTAATTTCTGGAGTGCTGTTTTAAATTCTCCTTTTAAAAGAAGTTGGAGTAGAACTAGAATAAATCCTGTTGTAATGTCTTGGCAGGATATTGATGTTGAAGGCCTAGTTCTTTGTGGTTGTCGTTGCTTTCGTTCCTTCCTTCTTTTTTTTTAATATTACCATTTGGAAAATATTTCTAAATCATTTGGATTGTGGTGGTCAATGCTTGCATGAGTTCTGAGGATTTTCAGATTTCATAAATACCCTTTAGCTTCACATTTTTCCCTATTAGACACATTTTCCCCTATCAGACACATTTTCTTAAGGATTATTTGTGTCTCCAGTGTTCCCTAACAATAGCCCTGTGTTACTTGTAAACATTTTTTAAGGTAATACTTTATAAAGAACATTACTTTCCAGTTTTGGGAGTTGTCTCATGAACAAGATTCTTGATGTTTGAACATTAAATTCAAATTGGTATTTGATTTTATTTATAGTGGAAGAGATGCTTGGTTTATGAACTTAATCCGCACTGTTCTGAGGGACACTAGCCAAGACTCCAGAAAATTTGAATTTCTTTAAACAATGTAGTCCCCGTAGGACAACTGCTATATAAATGGCCCCATGAAATGCTCAACTGTATTACTCTTCTTAAAGGCAAAAATCAGCAGAACCCACCTTCTTTCTGTGCCTTTTTTCTCACTCAGTTTTAGAATTCCAAAACTATTTACTCAGTGTCTCTGTTAGTTTATATTTGTTGTTGGTTGTTGTTTAGTCACTAAGTTGTTCCCACTCTTTGCAACCCAATGGACTGTAGCCCACCAGGCTCCTCTCTCCAGGAGATTTCCCAAGCAAGAATCCTGGAGTGGGTTGCCGTTTCCTCCTCCAGGGGCTCTTCCTGACCAGGGATCAAACCCACGTCTCCTGCAGCGCCTGCATTGGCAGGCAGATTCTTTACCACTGAGCCACCTGGGAAGCCCGTAGTTTATATTTGACTTTTCCATTAATCAGCAGAGAAAATATGGTATGATAATTAATCTGAAATATTCTTAGTCTCTCCTTTCAGTTATATTTTTATCTGTACCTCAATATTTGCAGGTTACCTAAAAATTCCTTTTCAGCAAATCATAATTTTTCCATAATGTATATGATAAAATTTAAATTGAGAACCAGATTTCATGCATTAGTCACATAGTTGACATTGGAAAAAGAATAACTTTATTAAGTTTGAATTCCAGAAGAGAGTTCCCCTTACTACATGTTAGAATTTAGTGCCCATCAAAATATTTTCAGATTCAAAGCATTGTATTTAGAATATTTCGTCTTGGCAGTGTTGTCATATTTTTTTTTAAACACAGCTGTGTTAAACTTTCAGTGACTTTTTTTTTGACATATGGAAATATAATAGAAAATTTCCAAATAAAAGCTACACTCTAGTTAGTATTTAATAGTCTTTAAGAAGTGAGTAGGTGATAATTTCTAACATTTAATAAATATTCTATAACTCAGAAATGGGTACCTTATTTGTGTATCCTGTGTGAAAAGAAGCTTTTGCCAAGGACCTACAGGCAATTTCCCGTAAGCCTGAACCTGGCATTAGATAGTATAAACTTCAATGACAAAGAGGTATTTGAAAAGGTGGATGTATTAGTTTCTAGAGCTGACATAATAATGTACCACAGATTGGGTAGCTCAGAGAGAAGTTTCTTTCCTTGCACTTCTGGAGGCTGGAAGTCCAAGATCAAGGTGTTGGCAGGATTTGTTTTTCCAAGCCCTCTCTTGGCTTATAGAGGGCTGTCTTCTCCCTGCCTTCACACAGTCTTCCCTCTGTGCAAATCTGTGTTCAAATTTCATCTCAAAGGATGTCAGCCATGTTGGATCAGGGCACACATTAGTGACCTCACTCATTTACTTCTTTGAAGGCTCTATCTTCAAATGTATTTTGAGGCATTGGGGGTTAGGACTTCAATATCTGAATTTGTGGAGGGGGACACAATTCTGCCTTTAACACAGGATAAATTATTATTTTCTCTTTGCTGTTTTTAGGTGCCATGAAAGCTTTAATTAAAAAAAAAAATACCAAAGTTGAATTGTAATTTAACTACAGTTTGAAACTTAAAAAAAAAAAAAAACTTGGTTAGAGAAATTTTTAAAAATGCAAAACAATAAAATTGTGATAAATATCTATATTCTTTATATCTATAGATATAGGTCACTCTGTCAACACAGTGAATGTGAAAGTGTTGCTCATTCGTGTCTGACTCTTTGCGACCCTGTGGACTGTAGCCCACCAGACTCCTCTGCCCCTGGGATTCACCAGGCAAGAATACTGGAGTGGGTTGCTATTTCCTTCAACACAGAAATTAGGGCAAAAGATGTCTATAGATTCATTAGGATATTTTTCCAAACCTAGACCTTAATTAAATAGCTTTGGGAATTTTGAACTCTATGTTTGGGAGAGAATATCAGATGCCTTTATTTTGAATTGCTTAAATAAAACCAAATCTGAAGGGTTGAGAATTTTCATATGGCATGAAATTATTATCCAGCTATATCTATGGGAGTTCGTAGAGGTCACAACTGGGAAATTATTGATCAACTCTTTATCTATTTTTCTAGAGTCTTGGCTATCACTTTGGTTAACATTTTAAGGGAAACCATAATACTGCTTGCTCTCGGTCATCCATGTCATGACAAGAGTATAAACAACTGGGCTCAAAGGCTTAATTTTAATCTTTCTCACTGATGGGTGGAGGTGGTTGACTTTCACCTTCTGCGGATTTTGTACCAGGAAAGGGAAACATGCCATTTGCTTGTAGAGCCTGGTGAGCCGTGGGTGCTGGCTGCCAACTTCCTGATTGCATGGTTCTCTGGGGGCAGGTTGGCTGCGTGAGCCATCTGGGCCAGAGCCATCCCACCCTAGTGAGCAGAGCCCAGCAGGCGGCAGGCGGGCAAGTTCCCAGGCAGCCAGCCAGCCAGCCAGGGGGCTGTGTGTTCTTCCCTACCGAGGCTCCAGGGTGGTTTGAACCAGCTGCTGAAGTGGGAGCCTACTCTGTGTGAAGGATTCCAGGGGTTAGGCCTGAACTTGGGTCATCCTTTAGCTGAAATAAAAGCACACCCCACATACATCTACATACACACATATATGTGCAGACACAAGTTTGTGGTCTATGGCTTGCATATTTGACCTCTGTAGTCCAGTGTGGCTTTATTCTCAAAGTGATTAAGGGTTGGGTTTGGAAGGAAAGTTTGTAACCAATTTTGTGCCAAACCGGCCTGCAGGATAAGGCGTGCGCCTGTCTGTCTGTGACTCCTGGGACAGTGATCCAAACTGGGTGGAGACAGCATCACACTTTTCACAAATCCCGATCTGGGGACTGTCTACTCCCTCATCCCTATCCATCCAACCATGAAAATTCCATTTTTAGGGCTTACTTAAAACGTTGGGTGTTCCACTAAGGACTGATGTTTTGTATTTACCTAAGAAAAATGTGACCATCTGGTTCAGTGTGGGTGGCAGACGTTGCCTTACAGGACCACATAGTGAATGCTTGGGTCTTTTCAGGTCGTTGGTCTTTGTTGCATATAGTCAACTCTGCTTCTGTAGCTCAAAATCAGTCATAGAAAATACATTAAGAATGAGATAAACTGTGTTCTAGTAAAACTTTATTTGTAAAAATAGATGGTCTAACATGTTTTTTTGTTTTCACTTAAATTCAGGAGGTTATATTCCTCCTGGATTGAAATTAGTAATGTAATCTTATATGGCACTTCATGGCATTCAAAAACACAGTTGAATTCATGATCTCATGTGTCCTTTACAAAACCATTGTGTGTTGGTGGCTGCTGTCCCTGGTTTTTCAAAGAAGACAACTTTTCTTTTTCACTTTCTATTCATTCAGTAACTGTGAGCAGATGAATTTAGGAAAATGGGGTTGAGTGTACTGGATGGAATTAAGGCCAATGGATTGAAACCCAGAGAGACTTTCCCCCAACTCCAACTCCTTAAATCCTGTGATGGTGTTGAGGAGGGCCCCGCTCTAACTATGAGGCTCATGAGAAGTGAGATGCCGCAGGTGGGATTGGCTAATAGAACCATGGTTACTGTGATTGGCTGGGCACCTCAGTTTCTGTGAGAGAGCAATAAACCGGAGGAGTGCATTCCCCTGCTCAGACATTCTGATTTGGTGGGACTTGGATGGGCCTGCAGATCTGTGTTTCTAATGTTCTTAGGTGGTTCTGAAGCAGCCATCCTGTTAGCTTTCCCTGCACTGCCAACCTCAGTGCTGGGCTTGATGTTGAAGAACCCCAGTTCAAATGCTAACTCAGGCTTCTATGCCTGCTGGGTGATTCCTAAGCCTTAATTCCTCATCTGTACAAAAGAGAGGAAGTGTTAGCAGAACTTAAAAAAAAGTGCCAAGCATGTTCTGGGTCCAGTGAACTTCAGCTTTATCCCACCAGGCAGAAAGAATTTGCTGTAATTGTGGTTCAGAGGTAGCTGCTGATAGAAATCAAAGTGTCTCATGGGGGCTCAGACGTAAAGGATCTGCTTGCAATACAGGAGACCTGGGTTCGGTCCCCGGATCAGGAAGATATCCTTGAAGAAGGGAACGGCTACCAACTCCAGTATTCTTGCCTGGAGAATTCCATGGACAGAGGAGCCTGGCAGGGTACAGTCCATGGGGTCACAAAGAGTCGGATATGGATACAGCTGAGCAACTAACACTTTTACTTTCTGGAATGACATTAGGAAGCCAGTAGTTTCAAATGCAATTTTTAAAAAATGTAAATTGGGGACTTTTTTACTCAGAATGGAAATATAATAGGCTAGAAAGGGTTAGCTGCTCTTCCATATTGGCCTAAGAAGAAGTGTTTGTTAGTTTATTACCAGAACTGTCTTAGGGAAAAGTCACAGCATTTTGTTTTCCTTTGTTCCTCTCTGTAGAGAAAGAAGTTACATCAGTCAACTATGTTTTCAAAACCAAATGTAAGAGAGGTTTTGGCAACAAGACTGAACATCTCAATTTGGGATGTAGAGCTTCCATATCTACAGAACACACAACCCTCATTGGCTGCATTATATAAATGGTTGCATTACATCAATATATGCCCAGGAGAACTTCTAGTAATAATTGAGTTCCCTGAATAGGCTTTCCTCCCAGAAAGAAAATGTTAAGAATGCCCAATAGGAATATTATGGTTTAAATCATTTTCCCCTTTAAATTTAAAAATTGTGCTCTGGTTTATGACCTTAATTTCTTTTTGAGTTCAGCTATCCTGAATTGATTTGTTGTTGTCAGTCCTGGATAAACTGAGAAAAAGTCAAGGCTCAGAATCACCAGGAAGCACCTCTTGTTAGTACTTCTCATAATTTGAATTAATGACATGTGTAATCATTTATGTAAGGACTGCCTGCCCCGCTATAGAATAAGTTTCAAGGGAGTGGGGAACTCCATGTATCTCCTTGTTAGTTGCTCCATCACATGCACCAAGCACAGTCTTTGGCATATAATGAACATTTGATAAATATATACAACATGAATGAAGGAGTCAAGATCCACACTCTTTAGCAGAAATGAAAGCAACGTTTGGCTTGACTGAGGCATTGAGAGATGTTGAGGGAAGACAGCTGATGTGTGAGGTGTGATGGTAGTTAATACAGATGGACCAGACAAGTGCTTCAGGATAGCTACCTGGATTGAGTTTGAAAACTTTTGTCAGATGGGTGTATGTGAGATGGCATTCTTAAAATGTCAGGATAACTATACAATTGCTTGCCTTAAATACTTTGCTGGATGTTAGGTAGCAGACTTTAACTAATACCAACTCCGGGACATGGTGAAGGAAAGCGAAGCCTGGCTAGGGGTTTGCAAAGATTTGGACACAACTGAGCTACTGAACAACAACTTTTTTTCTTCATTAATGTTGAAATAAATTTGTCTTCGAATGTATAGTCTCACTTTTGAGTTTGATATAGGTACTCTTTGTTCAACTCTGGAGAACATCTTTTTATGAGTTATTTTTCCTTTTAGAATATTGTACATATAGCCCCAGATGAACATGTGTAGCAAATGAAAGCTCAAAAAGTTAAAACGTCTTCTCCATAAATGCCTTAATTTATTCTAAACAAGTGGAACTGAATTCATCCCTGTCATTTTAGAAAGACAGCATGTAAACAATTTAGCATTGAATTGTTACAT
This sequence comes from Cervus elaphus, assembly GCF_910594005.1. Lineage (NCBI taxonomy): Eukaryota > Metazoa > Chordata > Mammalia > Artiodactyla > Cervidae > Cervus > Cervus elaphus. Next base: position 11,121,296 of record NC_057839.1, on the reverse strand, counting down.
CAGTAACAATTAGTCAGCCTGTCTGTTCACTGTTCAGTTCAGTTTGGTTGCTCAGTTGTGTCCCACTCTTTGTGCTGGGGTATTTATTTTTAACCATAAAGTAGCTCAAATACCAGTAAATTAAACATGGGCAGCTAGCTCAGCATCAATGAAACACTTTCTTAAACCCTTTTTTTCTTCTGCTAAATCCTGTTTAACAGTCCAGTGTATCTCCCTAGGCAAAACTATTAGTGTTTGTTTCGTTAAGTACACTCCTAGAATGTGAACCAGTTTCCCTAGCGCCACCTTCTGCTCGTCAGCCTTAAAATATTGCCTGAAAGATCACATATTTATTATAGCAATCTTAAAATTAAATGTGGTCGCATCTTAAGAAGTGTATCCATTTGCTCTGCCCCAGACTGATGGAAAGGCACCTATGTGTTCTCAGCTAGTCGGTTTCTAGAAACAGCTGACTGAGGGGGCGAAGTCTTGTCCTGTTGTTCTGCTCAGACTTTGAGCCAGATGATAAATAAGCCAAGGGCTGGGTTTTAATCTGTGGAGATGTTGATTTGCCATGGTAAATCACTGTAGAGTTTATTTACAGAAGGGGCCGGGGTACCCGTTCTCATTCTAAGCGAGATATTAATTCAATTTACTTTGAAATGTTAATGCTTGGTTTGAAGGCTTTCCTAAGGAAAACTGTGGTCTTGCAGAGGTTCCCAGTTCTGCAGGATAGGACTCTGAGCCTTTTTGCTAAATAATTTCACAGTGAGACTGTGCAAATTTAATTATTTTCATGGTGACTCTTCCATAGCTCTCTTTTCCATAGTTCTCTCTGTGCAAATTCCATTATACACTACAGCCTTTTCTTCCTAAAACATAACATGCTGAATGTTTGGATTAAGTATAGAATATTTGAGTCATCTGCCAAAAAATACAGGAGACTCTACTGCTCAGGTGAATTGAGGTCCTTTTGTAAGGACTGGTGCTATTGCTGTAAGGCATTGGAAGAAGCATTTACAAGCAAAACATTGGCAGAGCTTTAATTTTATTTAATGACCTGCTTCCTACCAGTGATCTTGGCACCCTGTGCAGTGATTTGCAATCAATTAATCACACAGAATGTCGTAACACTGCAATAAGGGCCTTGCGCTCTAAGAGTCTCATAAATCCGCCAGCAACAAAAAAGAGGAACTGCGTGCTCCGAGTCCTCTCCCTGCGGAACTCCAAATCAGGAGGTGATTTTAATGCTCTGTTTTCTAACACATCCTCAGAAGCCTCGGTACTCCCTTGTAGGTTCTGAATTTTGATTGCTATTTCTCAAAGACGGTTTGCAAAGGCTGTCAGTTTAGGAGTCTGTAAGGGTTCAGTTTAGACACCAGTCATTTAGATGGGTGGGATTCTTTTTTTCTTTTTTTTTAATAGAACAAAACACAATTATTGCAGGACAATTGCTCTACAGTACTGGTTCTTCTGGATTGCTTGGAGAAAACTGGCTTTGGTTATTTTCCCTGAATGCTGGGCAATCATGCTCAATTGCAGTAGGTCCTATTTTTCAGAGTATTTTAGGGGATGATTCAGAAAGGAAGCATGTTTCCATCCTGGGGATACACTGACATTTGCTAGAGGCAGATGGCAGAAGATGGGATGGTGAGATATTAGAAGTCAAGGAGAAAGAGACTTCACATGCTTGGCTTTGCCAAAAACTTCTGGAATCTGGGTGTTTAGGATCTTAGGCTTGTATTCTTGTCATTTCAGACGCACCCTTGCAGTTGGGCTATGCTGAATCTTTTTTCTTATTTTAGCATAGTAAATATGGAGCCATTAAATATTCTTAAAATTATATAAGCCTAAACTCTTGGGTAGATGTAGGTTGTGTTTTCTTGACTTGTTTCCATATGGCTTTGTTTTGGGGATGTTCTTATAACAAGAATATGGAATGTGTAATTCTTAATGTATATTCCATCTGATTAAAATGGGACTTTCTTTTAAGAAGCTAAAGCCTTTTAGAGCTATATCACTTCCAGTGAGTACATTCAACTTCTGACTCTTGATGAATTTATTCCTACCAAAAAAAGTCATCCTATTTTTGATTACTTGTAAATGTATCCAGATTGGCATGATAGATTATACACAAAACAGAGCTCATATTGTATTTTTAGGTGCTTGATGCTTCTGTTTAGCATGAGCTCTAAAATATACCCACAAAGTTTTACATGTGCAGACTGCTTTTCACTGGCACGTGAATTGGAAGGAAAAAGCATAAGGACCATTTGGGCCAAAATGTGATGGTCTGTTGGTCAGTGTGTAGTCATGAGGCCCTGTCCTGCATCTGGGCTCCAGGGTGAGGAAGTACAGTCACACACTGATGTGTCCCCAAGGATTGTGAACTGAATCCCATCCCTCTTGAAAGGAGAATGCAGCAGGACTGCACGGGAGAAGGCGTGTTTGGCTGCCTTTTAGGGTGTTCCACTCAACTACCTGCAAAGATTAAAAAAAAAAAATGTAGTTATTTTATGCTGAACAAGCAGCCCAAGGTAAAGCATTGTGAAAGATCAGGTACTGCATTTGTCTTTAATGAGCTTCCTGTGCTCTGAGCTGGGTATGGACATGAGAGAAAAGCTTAAATCTTAACTGTGTAAGTGAAGTACTGGGAAAAATCATGTTAAAGTCATCCTACTCAAAGAAGTTAGTGTTGCTCCTAATGAGACTATGGAAGAGTTTTCGCACATACTACTGCCAGTGAGATAAACTATTTCATCTTCAAATTAAAATATTTCCTCTTCAGATAAGAGATATAGATATTAAGACATAGAAATGGTGGATAGTTTTTAGAGATGATTGTTTTTGTTTTTTTTAGATTATTGGCTAACTTTGAGAATGTGTTCAAGAAAATTTCAGAAAATGTATTTCATGAAGGGCTTAATTAAATGACTGATGTAACCTGAACCCAGAAAAAAAATGCTAGGGTGGAAACCTGTCTAGCAATATCATTTTTGACCAGACTGTTCAAGACGAGACATACGTTCATGTCAGGAGAGTAGGTGACGTGTAGTTGTCTGTCATTCAGAGATGAAAAGATAAAGAATCTTCCTTCTCCCACTTCCTAAACCAATTTCAGCAAAAACTAGACTAAAATGATACTCTTCCAATGTAAGTGAACGTAAGGTTTTCTGGTACTTCACTGTTAAATGAGGGGTTTGAATGAATGAATAAATGAATGATTAAGAAGTGAATACATGAAGGAATAAACTTGATTAATACGGAACAATGGGGATGACTGAGTGGCAGAGTGGTGAAGATAGCAGGCCTGGGTCAGATTCCAGCTCTGTCATTTACCACCTGTGAAAACCTAAGTAAGTGTTTAAACTTGGTCTGTCTCAGTGTCCTCATCTATTAAATTGGACTTCTGATACTATCTGCTTTGTAGGAGGATTTTATAAGACCAAACATATAGAATTCGGAGCACTTTGGAAGTTCTCAGTAAAGTTATTTTCAGTAGACACAGTTATTGTCACTGTTAACTCTTTTATCTTGTGTTAAAAGAAGAATAAATCTTTCGGAAGAACGATCAGTCATTTCAGCCACTAGGTTGCTTCCAAAACAGCTGCTCTGGGGACCTGAAGGACATATTATGTCTCATTTGAGTCTTATCTAAACAGACACTTCTCAAAAAATGTTCCATAGAAAGTTCCCATAATCAGATGATACTGGGAAGTGGTGGTTTGGAGACTAAACAACTTCTTCAAAACTTTCATTGTGCTCATGTGTACTGTGAATCTCCAAAAGTGGCACTTCCCAAACCTATTTAACCACAACATCCTCTTCTCCAGTCCAGAATCTTGCAGGGCTACTATTTCTTAAAATATACTAGGGAAAAAAAACAAAACCAAACAAAAAACAGTGATGTAAGTGGGTGTTGAAATAAACTCAATGTACTTATCACACCCTTCATTTTTTTCCCGTAGGAACAATTGAAATCCAAACAACATATCCCGACATGATTTACCACGTGGGCTGTCTTTTGAATTCCAAATTCAGCACAATGAATATAAGATGTAGCTTTGTTTAGCCCCGAGGCAAGCATTTGGGCCTGTGGATAAGGGCTCGTGTCCAGCACTTAGGTCTTTTTTGGGTCACCTTTCTTGGACTTATTCAAACACACCACGTGCTGAAATTAGTCATCGCCGATGAAGCACAGGAGGTTATGTGTTTGGGCCTGAAGGCCTGATCTGATTCTGACGTCCCAGTCTCATCGCATGCTGCTGTGTCCTTCCTCTCTGTGGTCCAGCCGTAGGAAGTTCCTCCATTTGCGTGAAAGGCCCCCCTGCTTTTGTATATCTGTTTCCTCTGTCAGGAATATCCTCTCCTCCACCCTTCATTCCCAACCTGGTAAACTCTTGTTCATCTTTCAACACCCAGCTCCAGGATCACTTTTTCCCGAATGTCTATCCAGACCTTCCCAGTCTGGGTTAGGAGCGCTCCTGGCGATTCTGTAGTGTCCAGTAGATCTTTGTATTGCTTTCCACCATACTGTGTCACTCGTTTTCCCTCTGGACTCTTAAGTTGCTGTATATTGTTTGTTTGAGACATTTACTTATATCAAATGCTCTGATATTAACTCTATTATTCATTTTTGTGGAAAGAATGTCAAGGCACAGAATACCGCCATCATCCTAGAAAGCTCCCTTATTCTTACCAACCAACCCTCCCTCCCAGAAGCAGCTACTCATCTGCTTTCCATCAAACGCAGGTTAACTTTGCTTATTCTAGAATGAAATGGAATCAAATACTATGTGCCTTTATGTGTCTAGGTTTTTCTTTTTTTCTCAACATACTGTTTTTGAGATGCATCCATGCTGTTGCATGAGTCTATAGTTGGTTCCTTTCTATTACTGAGGAATCTTGCTTAGATGATTTTATCACAATTACTTATCCAGTCTTCTGTGGATGGATACCTGGCTTATTTCTAGTTTTTGGCACTTTTGAATAAAGCTGCTGTAAATAGTCTTGTACAAGGCTTTTTGTGAATTATGTTTTCATTTCTCTTGGGTAAATAAATCAGAGTAGAATTCCTCCTAGAATAGGTGCCTATTTAGCTCTTAAGAAACTGAAACAGTTTTCAAAGTGGTTGAATGGACTATAAACGTCTTGGATGCTTAGACAAAGTCTTGTTCAACTTGGGTTTCCCTGGTGTTGGACCCAGTGCAGGGAGGGCACAGATTAGGCGCTCAGTGTTGACTGAAGAGTGAATGGACAAGAAGCTCAGAACAGTTTTCTGCCTGGCACACCCTCTACTAACAGAAAAAGAAAATTAACGCTTTGTCCATCAGAGGGATGGACACTGGCTAACTGTGGGCTTATGCCAAGCAGACAAAAATTGGGGAATGACAGCTCCCTTTTGACCCTGCCGTAGACCTAACATGTGCAGGTGAAGCCACGTGTATCTATGGACACGGGACCATGGAAGGATCCTGATCACCAGCAGCTGCCAAAATTACCTCCCAAAGTTAAGACCTCTCAGCACTCCCATTCAAAACCTTTCACAACCTACTCTTCTAGCCCACCCCACCCCTTTGATTTACCTGCACAAACTCATAATTCCACCAGACCAAACAGCCCTCTCTCTCTCTTTTTTTTAATAGCATCCAGCATTTCCTTTGCAATAGGGGAGAGCTCTACCTGAATACCTCCACCCGAGTCCACCCCTTCCTCTCGACATTCTTGGCAGCGAGGCCCAGTTCAGTTCTGTCTTTGCTCTGAAGCTGTCCTGGCCACGCACCTGAAAGTGCTCTCTTTGGAAGGTCTCTGAAGTGGCGTTTGCCTGTGGAGAGTGTTCATTCACCTCTTTGGTAGTTCTCTGTGAGGTTTCAGGCTTTCCGAGGGCAGTGTGCCCTGGCCCTTACTAGGTCTGGATGGAGCTGGGGCCATCGGCCACTGCATCGCTGAGGCTACTTGCTCTTTGCTGTTGGTGACTGATTCCACTGAAGAGAAGTTAAATTATGTGTTAATTCTGTGGCTCCTTCTTTGAAAGAGTTGTTTAAGAAGAAAGAGCTCTGGCTAAAAGGAGAGGATCGAGTGCAAACTTGGGAATTTGTGTCACCTGGTAGATAATTAGGACTTCCCGGGTGACTAGTGGTATAGAATCTGCCTGCTAATGCAGGAGACACGGGTTCTATCCCTGGGTCCAGAAGATGCCTTGGAGTAGGAAATGGCAAGCCACTTCAGTATAAAAGGAAATTAGTTTCTTAGGCCCCAGTGTGAGTCACAGGTCACATGTCAGGAAGCACAAATATTAACACCTAGAATAACTCCACATGATATTTGTATGCATAAGGTAATGTATAAAATCATCTCCTCTAGGAAGAGATGGCTCCAAGGAGTAAAGTGGTTTTATCTAGTGATGTATCTTCTCATCTGATTCCTGTTTTAGTAAAGTCCTGATTTTGCCTCTTTTTTTGCCTGCCTTTGCCTGCAGACTATCTACTTCTCTAACGGTACAATTTCTAAAAGTATTTAATTTCCAGAAATGTAATATAGTGGTCTTTGCTCAGATTGCAAACATTAAATATGAAAAGAATGCTAAGTGTGAAAATTTACATTGAACAAAACATTTCCTATATATTATGTAGTACTTTTAAAATTATAATCATTTTGAGTGACATAAATTCAAGGCTGCAGTTGGAAAAGATATTTCAGGGTTTGGTTTCTCAGCAAATGTTTCAAACAGATAGGAATTATGAAGTCTTTTTCAATTTTAAAAAGAAAAAATATTTTATGTTGCTCTGAAAACTGTAAATACCAATTTCTTAGAACACAAAAAGGCATGTAAGTTCTTTGACATCACATAATTTTGTAGTTGATCAAGAGAAAAATACACTCATTTGCATATCTTTAAAGAATTGGGTGCCATTTTTTAAAAGTCTGGTAATAACATAATTATTAAGAACTAAATAGAACTAATTAGCTTGGGTGTGTTTGCTCTGACTGCCTGCCTTCTGGTTTAAAGAAGAACACTGGATCTTGTTTGCTTAAGAATTTTAACAGCTGCTTTTCCCTCTACTGAACCAGTAAGAAGTAAATGCAGCTTTAAAATTCCTAGGTTGATTTCCTGCGTTATTCACCTGGCAGAGAAATGAATTCAGTCTTCTTTCAGCAAAATGAGAGGCATAAGTCTTTCAATGTGAGTAGGGTCCTGAAGCAGTTTCCGGTTTTATTGCCATGGTACTTAAGAGTCCCTGGTCTCTACATCCTTAAGAGGAATTCGGTGCCATGAAAATACTGCCCGTCTGTGCAGCTGGAGACCTACATGTTGTTGAATTCAGCACAGTTAAAAAGCTGTCCCTGCTTTTTAACATGGACTCTGAGGCTGGGACGTCTTAATTTGTTTTGATTTAAAATTTGAGCTTAACATATTTGTCGTCTACCTGAATGTATGGATGATTTCAAACACGTACAAAATTAAGCAGAGGAGTATAACAACCACTCATGTACCATCACCTGACTTCAAAAAATTAGAAACATATGGCCAGTCGTGTTTTATCTAGATTCCTACCCACCAACTTCACCCTCCAACCACACACACCTTGTCCTATTTTGAAGCAAATTCTAAGTCATCTGTAAACATTTACTGATACATAACATTTCAGTATATATCTCTAAAAGATAAGGCTCTCTTTTTTTTAAACTGTTATCACACCTGGGAAAAATTTTCCAAAATTCCATAACATCAACATACAGTCTGTTTAAATTTCCAATTGTTTTATAAATGTAGTGCATATGTCCTTTTTCCCGCTTGTTTTTTGGACTCAGTATGCAAATAAAGAGCACGTGTTGCAATTGGTTGCTGTGTATTTTAATGCACTTTTTAACCTAAAAGTTTTAAATTATGAAAACTTCAAACTTAAAGTATAGAAAATATATATCAGGCATGCATTTAACAAATGTTAACCTTACACTATATTTGCTTCAGACATGTCTTTGCCCTACCCCCATTTTTGAAAGAAATGTTAGATATGAAATCCCTTCCCCTTATCTTTTTTTTTCTCTTCAGCATTGACCAATATCCTGCAATTGGTGTGTATCATTTACACAGTATGTTTTTATGCCAGAAACATATATATGTATCCATAAATATATATCTTTTGTTTTAACAAAAAATATATTGTTTATTGTGTATGTAGGTATCCATAAGCATGTTATATTTTTGTTAAAACAAAAAATGATGTTATTTATTGTATACATATATATTCATAAACATGTATTTTATTTTGTTTTAACAAAGCAAAAATAAGATATATTGTTTATTGTCTATGGATACATATATATGTAATAGAAAACAAAAATATATGTATTGTTTATGGATACATATATATGTAGTGATGGTATAAAAAGAGCCCCTCCTCCATCCTCACCCTTTCCCTATGTGTATCTATGTCTATTTACAACTAACTTTTTTTCACTCACTGCATATTCATACAGGAAGCACAAAGAGTTAATTTTAAAATGTTGTATGCTATTCCATTATGTGGATAAACACCCACATGTTCATTACCCTTTGCTTTTGTGTTCAGTTGCTCAGTTGTATCTGACTCTGCTACCCCATGGACTGCAGCCCACCAGGCTCCTCTGTCCATGGAATTTTCCAGGCTAGAATACTGGAGTGGGTTGCCATTTCCTACTCCAGAGCATCTTCTGGGAAGCCCTATTCATTACCCACCTAATGAGCAATTAAGATAGTTCCAGTTTTTCTAAATTACAAACGATTCTTAGTAAACATCCTTATATGCATGTTTCCTTGTGCACATGAGTGAGAGTTTATTTAGGTTATGAACACCTATAAGTGGCAGGGATATCTTTGATTTTGCTGGGTGTTACTGATTTCTCTCTAAAATTGTATGTAGTGTAACTCTCAGCAGCAATATATGAGAGGTCCAGTTTCTCCAGATTTTCCCCAACACTTAGTATTGTTAGGCTTCTAAATATTGGCTGATGTCATGGATGTAGAATGGGTATCCCCTTTCTTGGGTTTCCCAGGTAGCGCTGGTGGTAAATGATAACCCACCTGCCAATGCAGGGGACCCAGGAGAAGCAGGTTGAAAGAATACTAGAAGGTTGTCATGTCCTCCTCCAGGAGCTCTCCCTGACCCAAGGGTCAAACCTGCATCTCCTGCAGTTCCTGAGTTGCAGGGGGATTCTTTACCGCTGAGCCACGCAGGAAGCTGGTAATTTTGATCAGTGGTTCTCAAAGTGTGATTTGGGGTGTCTTAGTATTTTCTAGGTCTGCTGAAATGGATTATCATAAACTTCAGTTCAGTCACTCAATCCTGTCTGACTCTTTGCGACCCCATGGACTGCTGCACGCCAGGCCTCCCTGTCCATCACCAACTCCCAGCGTTTACTCAAACTCATGTCCATTGAGTTGGTGATGCCATTCAACCATCTCATCCTCTATCATCCCTTCTGCCACCTTCAATCTTTCCCAGCATCAGGGTCTATTCTAATGAGTCAGTTCTTCACATCAGGTGGCCAAAGTATTGGAGTTTCAGCTTCAACATCAGTCCTTCCAATGAGTATTCAGGACTGATTTCTTTTAGGATGGACTGGCTGGATCTCCTTGCAGTCCAAGGGTCTCTCCAGAGTCGTCTTCAACACCACAGTTCAAAAGCATCAATTCTTCGGCACTCAGCTTTCTTTATAGTCCAACTCTCACATCCATACACAACTACTGGAGAAACCATAGCCTTGACTAGACGGACCTTTGTTGGCAAAGTAATGTCCTGCTTTTTAATATGCTGTCTAGGTTGGTTGTAACTTTTCTTCCAAGGAGTGAGTGTCTTTTAATTTCATGGTTGCAGTCACCATCTGCAGTGATTTTTGAGCCCAAAAAAATAAAGTCAGCCACTGTTTCCCCATCTATTTGCCATGAAGTGATGGGACCAGATGCCATGATCTTAGTTTTCTGAATGTTGAGCTTTAAGCCAACTTTTTTCCTTTCCTCTTCAAGAGGCTCTTTAGTTTTTCTTTGCTTTCTGGCATAAGGGTGGTGTCATCTGCATATCTGAGGTTATTGATATTTCTCCTGGCAATCTTGATTCCAGCTTGTGCTTCTTCCAGCCCAGCGTTTCTCATGATGTACCTGCATATAAGTTAAATAAGCAGAGTGACAATATACAGCCTTGACGTACTCCTTTTCCTGTTTGGAACCAGTCTGTTGTTCCATGTCCAGTTCTAACTGTTGCTTCCTGACCTGCATACAGGTTTCTCAAGAGGCAGGTCAGGTGGTCTGATATTCCCATCTCTTTCAGAATTTTCCACAGTTTATTGTGATCTACACAGTCAAAGGCTTTGGCGTAGTCAATAAAGCAGAAATAGATGTTTTTCTGGAACCCTCTTGCTTTTTCAATGATCCAATTTTGGATCATTTAATTGGCAGTTTGATCTCTGGTTCCTCTGCCTTTTATAAAACCAGCTTGAACATCTGGAAGTTCATGGTTCACATACTGTTGAAGCCTGGCTTGGAGAATTTTGCGCATTACTGTACTAGCGTGTGAGATGAGTGCAATTGTGTGGTAGTTTGAGCATTCTTTGGCATTGCCTTTCTTAGGGATTGGAATGAAAACTGACCTTTTCCAGTCCTGTGGCCACTGCTGAGTTTTCCAAATTTGCTGGCATATTGAGTGCAGCACTTTCACAGCATCATCTTTTAGGATTTGAAATAGCTCAACTGGAATTTTATCACCTCCACTACCTTTGTTCGTAGTGATGCTTCCTAAGGCCCACTTGACTTCGCATTCCAGGATGTCTGCCTCTAGGTGAGTAATCAAACCATCATGATTATCTGGGTTGTGAAGATCTTTTTTGTACAGTTCTTCTGTATATTCTTGCTACCTCTTCTTAATATCTTCTGCTTCTGTTAGGTCCATACCATTTCTGTCCTTTATTGAGCCCATCTTTGCATTAAATATTCCTTTGGTATCTCTAATTTTCTTGAAGAGATCTCTAGTCTTTCCCATTCTATTGTTCTCCTCTATTTCTTTGCACTGATCACTGAGGAATGCTTTCTTATCTCTCCTTGCTATTCTTTGGAACTCTGCATTCAAATGGGAATATCTTTCCTTTTCTCCTTTGCCTTTCACTTTTCTCTTCTTTTCACAGCTATTTGTAAGGCCTCCTCAGGCAGCCATTTTGCTTTTTTGCATTTCTTTTTCTTGGGGATGTTCTTGGTCCCTGTCTCCTGTACAATGTCATGAACCTTTGTCCGTAGTTCTTCATGCACTCTATCAGATCTAATCCCTTGAATCTATTTCTCACTTCCACTGTATAATCATAAGGTATTTGATCTAGGTCATACCGGAATGGTCTAGTGGTTTTCGCTACTTTCTTCAGTTTAAGTCTGAATTTGGCAGTAAGGAGTTTATGATCTGAGCCAGGTCTTGTTTTTGCTGACTGTATAGAGCTTTTCCATGTGTATAAACTGGTGACTTAAAACAACAGAAATTCCTTATCTCACCGTTCCAGAGGCTAGAGGATAATAAGATCAATGTGTAGGTAGGACCATGCTCTTTCTGAAGGCCCTGGGAAAGATCTGTCCCACACTCTCTAAGTCTGTGGTGTTGCTCCCAGTCACTGGCCGTCCTTGGCTTGCAGACACATCACTCCAGTCCCTGCCTCTCTTGTCACATGGCCTTCTCCCCTGTGTCTCTGTCTCTCTTCTCCTTTTCTTATAAGGACACCAGTCACATTGGGCTCATGATCCACCCCATTCCAGTACAACCTCATTTTAACTACTTACATTTGAAATGACCCCATTTCCAAATAAGGTCCTATTGAGAGGTTCTGGAAAGGGCATGGATTCTGGGGAAGGGGGGAGTTGGTGGGGAACACTATCTCATTATTCCTAGAAATCAGTTCAGTTATAGATGGAACCTGCTGGGCCCCACCCAAGACCTCTTCAATAAGAAGTTCCAGGGGAGGGCCCCACTGAGCTATTTTAACAAGGCCTACAGCTGAATCTGATGCTTGAATGTTTTTAGAGGTGCTGATTTTGACACAACTTGAGGCATTTTCTCGGCTTCCCCATTGGCTCAGCGGTAAGGAATCTGTTTGCAATACAGGAGACGGGGGTTTGATCCCTGGGTCAGGAAGATCCCCTGGAGAAGGGCATGGCAACCCACTCCAGTATTCTTGCCTGGAGAATCCCATGGACAAGAGGAGCCTGGTGGGCTACAGTCCATAGGGTTGCAAAGAGCTGGCCATGACTCAAGTGACTTGGGCATGCCCGCAACCCCTTTCTTTCAATTTCTACTTCCCTAATTACCAGTGAAACTTAGCACCTTTTATATATTTACTAGTCTTTTATGTTTCTGCCTCTCTGAAGTGGCTGATCATAAAGTTTTTTTCCAACAGCAGGTATTGGAATTTCAAAAGACCCCAATCTTAATTATACAGACACATTAATTCTTTTTGAATAGACTCAATGTATTTTGTTCTTTAAGAAGTAGTTTTCAGAGGAATCATAAATATATTTACATGTGGACACTTAAGACTGGAAAAGGACATTTGTGAGATGTGAGCTTTTTCAGGTGGTGAAAAATCACCTGAATGAGCAGAAGCTACCAAAAATAATATTATTGACTGTTCTTCCCTACTGAGACTTTCACCATCTGCCTTATTTTTGCATTTGCTTACTTTTTTTTCTACCTCCAGGGTTCCTATACTTCTCTCAATAACCCATCAATATTATTTTACACATATTCAACACATTCCAAAATCTGTCAGCTTCATCTTCTCTCCTGGAAATTCCCCTTCCGGAATCCTCTGTCCTCTTGTTCTAATAAACCCTGTTGCCTTCCCAGCCAGCAATGTATTGATCGCTGTCACTTGGGACATCTCTTTACATCTCTCCTCTGTTGGATTCTATTGCTCTCATTCCCGTCCTTTCTCTTTTATGGCATATTAAGACACACCTTTATTTGATGGAGCATATTTCTAAGTCTTTCTTAGAAAAGATTTAATAATGAAAACAAATTGTTTCCAAATTAGTTGAAATGTCTTTTTTCCATTGTAGTTTCGGTTTCACTCTTGTTTTAATGGTAAATTCCTATTCTTTTGCTGATATCTGTTGCTACTACTGCTGCTGCTAAGTCACTTCAGTCGTGTCCGACTCTGTGCAATCCCATAGATGGCAGCCCACCAGGCTCCCCTATCCCTGAGATTCTCCAGGCAAGAACACTGGAGTGGGTTGTCATTTCCTTCTCCAATGCTTGACAGTGAAAAGTGAAAGTGAAGTCGCTCGGTTGTGTCCAACTCTTAGTGACCCCATGGACTGTAGCCCACCAGGCTCCTCTGTCCATGGGATTTTCCAGGCAAGAGTACTGGAAAATCACTTACCATCACATGAAATGAACCAACTAAATAAAAGCATAAAATGTATCTTTCATTTCATTTATTTATTTTTGCTAATTTTACACTTGGTTTTCATAATATATCTGGGCTTAGAATTCTAGATCAAAATCATTTTCCTTTAGAATTCTGAAGGATTTGATTCTTCTACTTCTCAGCATTGCTGTTGAAAAGTCTAATGCCTTTCTGATTCCTAGTCCTTTATTTGTAACCCACTTGTGCTTTGGGAGTCTCTAGAATGATCACTTCATTCATTCCTGGATGAATTTTATAATATTCCTTAGTGTAGTCTTTTATTAAAATCATTTTTACTAGTTACTCATTAGGTTCTTTCAGTCGAGAAATATACTGTCATTTCCTTTGAATCTGTGATGTTTTCTTCTTTAAAAAACTGGGCTAGTCTTCAGCTTTATCTTACTGGAACTCTTTCTGGTTATAAATTAAATCTCTTAGAGCCTCTGATTCTTCTGTTTTGTTTTTTTCCATTCATTTCCATTTCTTCATGTTCTTGTTCTACTTCCTGGGAGATTTTGTTGCCATTAACCTCCTACTATTTCATTGATTTTTAAAAAAAAAATTCAGCTAGCAAATTTTTAATTTCTAGGAGTTTTTTCTTGTTCTGTTATAGTTCCTATTTTATGGAAACTTCCTTGGTGGCTGAAATATTTTTAAGATACATTTTTAAAGATTGTTTATTATGATGTTTGGGTGCTTTCTTGTGCTCAGCTGCTTGTGTTCCTGAGTTGTGTTTTGTTTTCAAGTTCGGTTTGCCTCTGTTTTAGGCTCTTTTCCATATTCCATAGCATACCTGCCATTTTGGATTGGTGTGAATGTTTGACTCAAAGTCAAATAATGTTAGTGGCTTAAAGAGAGAAGTTCTATTATGCAGTTCTATCTTGATTACATTTTCAACTTGATTCTTACTGAGAAGACGAGGATTAGAATAAATGAAATTGTAAGGTATTTTCTAAATATAAGAATTCCAAATTGGTGGTTCCTACAAATCTAATTAGAGTAGACATAATTTTTGAATAATGTATTCACTAATTCATTAATTCATTTGACAATATATATTGACATCTACTATCATTAGGAACTGAAATTAACTTTGATATTGTTGGACTAGATGTACAACTTTTAGTTCCTGTTTCTTAAAAAATATTGCTTTTTAATTTTTAACTCTTAAAATTTTTTTAAAATTTTAATTAAGCTGTTTAATTTTTAGAAGGCTAAAGAATAGGAATCCAAATTCCAAATGAACCCTATCAACTATTACCATGGACAAATGGACCAAGGATATAAAATGAAATCTTTTCTGAATTATATTTCACTAGGAGATGTCAGATTTTCTAGACAGAAGTGAAGACCACACACGAATCTGTATTATTTTTTATAAGGAGCTGTTAAACTCAAATGAACCTCATCTGTTTTATGGAACACGTAGATAGAAATTGTTTATCTTTCTAAATAGATATAAACCCCTACACAGCACTTGCCAGTGACTTGTCATACAGTTGAAATAAAATTGATCTATACATATTTCACATCCAAAAGAGGCATCTGATTTATTGCCATAGTATTCTGTTTATGTCAGATATATGAAGCTATGCTATTGGAATAGCAGAGACCTCTTTATAATCCAAGTATCTGGGCTTCCCTGGTGGCTTAGCCAGTAAAGAATCTGCCTGCAATACAGGAGACCTGGGTTTGATTGCTGAGTTGGGAAGATCCCCTGGAGAAGGGAATGGCTACCCACTCCAATATTCTTGCCTAGAGAATTCCATGGACAGAGGAGCTTGCTGGGCTACAGTCCATGGGCTGGCAAAGAATCAAACGTGACTGAGCAACTGACATTTGCATGAAAGACTATGGACTTAGAAAAAATTGATCATGAAACAAATACAAAAGTAGAATCATTTAATGAATTAATAATTACTGAAAGTCAGTCTGGTTCATTGATGACCTTTTCTCTGTTCTCTCATATTATTAAGATTATCTTAAGCAAATCCAGGACTTCCTATCATTTCATCTAAAAATACTTCAGTATCTTTCTCCAGAAGATATTTACTCTTTCTCTCTCTCTTTAAATGTCACTGGAGTATCATTATTGCACTTTAAAAATTTTTAAATTTTTTACTTAAAATCATACTCTGAGTACTTTAATTTCTCTGATTGTCTCAATTTTTTCCCTTTGTTTGAATTGGTATCCAAATAATTGCATATATTACATCTGGTTTCTATATCTTGCAAGTCTCGTTTAATCTAAAGTTCCCTCACCTTTAAAAACAAAATCTTACAATTTATTGAAAAGACTGGGTTGTTTATTTGCTGAAAAGACGTTTTCTCTGAAAAAATTGTATTTTCTGAAGAACTTTCTATGTTCTGGATTTTGCTGACTGCATCCCTGTGGTGTCACTTAACATAGTCTTCTGTCCCTATATTTCCTGTATGTAAACTGGTAGTTGGGAATAGATACTTGATATTTAACTAGATACAATCTTTATGTTTTGACATGAAAAAAATCTTCATAGATGGAGTTGTCTACTTCCTATATAGTATATGTTGAATATTTCCTCTTGCATCCTATTAGGAGGCTTGCTATATCTATTTTTCTGATTAAGATTGATGCATGGGTTCAGGTGCTGCCAGCTTGATCCATCCATTAAAACATTCCCCATCAGCTCTTTTCCAAATGCTTTTAGGAACTGTTGATGATTGAATCCTCAAACAGACAGTATATACAGTATATTCAGGGTTTCTGAATTTGGAAAATCTTACCTATTTCCAGCTTCCCACCCCTGATTTATCTTGGCATGTTGGCCATTTATTGTCTTTTCCTTTCTTAGTCTAAAATAGACTTATTACTCTCTAGTACACTGTTCCCCCAAGTGTACCACGCAGAACACAGCACTGCGAAGCACACTGGGAGAAAAATCCCCCTGAGTTTGGGGCCTGCCACAGACAGTTTTTCCCTCTCAGAAATTTATAATACAGTTGAGCCTATTGAAGTTCTGAGGAGTCTGTCAGTAAAGAAACTTGATTAACCCAGAGTTTCATCAACTTGTTTGATCACTATATTCTTTCATCAGTAATACCTATTAGTATCCTGATTAGAGAAACACACCTTGAAATGCATCTCAAAGAAGAGGGCCGGGTGGAGGCGCTTGTGCCATCCTGCTGTGAGGCTTTCTGATGTCAAGGTTCAGACTCGGTAACATGGGCACCCTTCTAGGCTAAGAGCAAACCAAAGTTCACCCAGAGAACTGACATACCATAATGCATCCTGTGTTAATACAGTCGTATCTTCATTACATTGATTGCTTCAGTTGCTGTGCTTGTTAGTGTTATCTACGTAACCACCTTAGATAATTCCCAATACGTTAATTACCGGTAAGAAAATAAAGCCCAACTCTGAGAGTCACAACTTAAATTGTTTTCAGTTTGCTTTCTTACATTACAGATTTACACATGTATACCACACACATTCATGTGCACACACTCCCCTCCCAGAGCACACTTCAGTTATTTTATTTCAGGTGCAGTATTGGTGTATGAGGAGTAACATATAGTTACTCACTGGGTCTTATCGGCTCCAGATTGGTTTTTATGCCAGATGTGCCTACATGTTGTTTGTGGCTCGCTATGGGAAATGCAATTGAGCAAAATTAGTGAGAGAGACTGATTTTCTTCCACTCTGAGGACACCTTGAGTTTTGTACAATAAGTGTTTTCCATTAGAAGGAAAATGCTGTGCATTAGTGCTCATGAGAAAAAAATAGTGATTGCCAGTAATGCCATCAGGAAACAATTTTTTAAATGTTTTGCAGTACAAGCATGAATCGATCATTAAATGGGGAATACGGCTTATTCACAGACTTGGAACATGAATCACAATTCTTTTTGAAGTGGTGTTATTCTAGGAAAGTGTGAATTTTGATTTTAGGAACACACACAAGGGATACAGTAATAAGGAGTATAAGTCAGAACACTTCATTAAAATAAAATAAGAACAGAGCCAAGACCCAGAGGACATGACACTCTGTTTTGTGAGTCTTGTTGGAGAATGGAATGGGATAAGACACGAGAAAGCTGACATGGCATGACCAGTGATCCCAGTATTGATTCAATGTGCTCTTGTAGCACTGGGCTACTGGCTGCCTGGCCGTCGGGTAATGGGGAGCTAAACTCAGACCTGGAGAGTTAATGTTTATGACAGAAGTTGTACTGGTGCTTTTAAATTGAAACAAAGCTTGTCTTTAAAAATTATCAGGATTTAAAATGCTCTTCTGTTCAGAAGATCCAGAAAAAGGCAAAGACTACTTGAATTAAATACTTTAAAACAATAGACAGCTCTGTTTTTTATGACGAATCACTCTTAGGTTTGCTGTTCATAGAAGGGAAGGTCAAGTGTAGATTCTGACCGTGGACCTTATCTTCCACTTACTCGGTAGCTTTCCAAATACTGTACTGTGAGGGCTATTTGTGCTCAGTTCAAATACATGTTATTAGGAAGATTAAAAGTAGAAGG
This sequence comes from Cervus elaphus, assembly GCF_910594005.1. Classification (NCBI taxonomy): domain Eukaryota; kingdom Metazoa; phylum Chordata; class Mammalia; order Artiodactyla; family Cervidae; genus Cervus; species Cervus elaphus. Next base: position 11,103,386 of record NC_057839.1, on the reverse strand, counting down.
ATGGGACATAGGTCTGGAAATCACCCTAAAAACATTATTTTAAATGCAACTTAAGGTAATAAATTTGTATTCCTTGAGCAAAAAGCAGTTGAGAAATGCATCCATTTGTTGCAATTCTAGAATAGTATTTGGTGCATTATTGAGCCAAAACACAGATGAAAAAATTCTCCCACAATATGAGAAGTTTAAGAGGCCTGAATGATTTTGGTTCCGCCCTTCATGAACTGAAGTCCAGAGAGCAGAAGTGACTTGCCCAAGGTTACATTTTACCTTGTGCTTTAAAAGATCATGTCTCAGCTTGGGAAGCACTTCATTCATTTCCAGTATGAAACATGGTTGCATTTTACATCTTGACATTACTGTCTGGTCTTGAAAATAACTGATTATCCTGTGGACTCTAAAGAATAAAGATAATGAGGGACTGTTGGAGGGAAGGCTGATTTTCCTTCCGGCTTGTGTCAACTTTTCAGGAGCTGATCCCTAAGGTTGTATGTCATCCCAGATCCCATGTTCTCTTCCTTAATAGTTTGAAATTCCAATAGCAGGTGAGCAGAGTGAAAATGATTACTTCAAATGTCAAGCAACAGGTTGCAACAAAGGGCTAAAAATGAGGGGTTTGAAGAACTGTGTCTGAGTAACTGCATCTTGCAGCCCATGGCCTGGGCATTTTCTGCCTCCCACCCATAAGACAAAGGGGATAGCTCCTGCCAAAATATGGGCATTTATAATTTTTAGAAATTTCATGAGAAGACTGACATAGACCCTACAAGAAGTCTAAGGAAATTTTTTGTGAAGGATTAAGTTTTAGGCTATGAAGAAAATTTCAGCTAAATAGGAAAAAGCCATATGTGTGCTTAGTCACTGAGTCGTGTCTGACTTTTTTAACCCCATGGACTGTAGCCCACCAGGCTCCTCTGTCCATGGGGATTCTCCAGGCAAGAATACTGGAGTGGATTGCCATGCCCTCCTCCAGGCGATCTTCCCAACTCAGGGATTGAACCCAGGTATCCTTCATTGCAGGCAGATTCTTTACCAGCTGATCTACCAGGGACGCCCATACACCAAGATTGTACTCCTTCACTTGGTTTAGCTAGGCTTTGATGTGTTTCAGCTTATTTGTTCTTATTTTAAGGTTAATAATGTTCACTCATTGTTTGGAAAAAACTCAGCAGAGGCCACAGGACTGGAAAAGGTCAGTTTTCATTCCAATCACAAAGAAAGGCAATGCCAAAGAATGTTCAAAGTACTGCACAATTACACTCATCTCACGCGCTAGCAAAGTAATGCTCAAAATTCTCCAAGCCAGGCTTCAGCAATACATGAACTGTGAACTTCCAGATGTTCAAGCTGGATTTAGAAAAGGCAGAGGAACCAGAGATCAAACTGCCAACATCAGGTGGATCATCAAGAAAGCAAGAGAGTTCCAGAAAAAATCTACCTCTGCTTTATTGATTATGCCAAAGCCTTTGTGTAGATCACCACAAGCTGTGGAAAATTCTTAAAGAGATGGGAATACCAGACCACCTTGCCTGCCTCTTGAGAAATCTGTAGGCAGGTCAAGAAGCAACAGTTAGAACTGGTTCCAAATTGGGAAAGGAGTACTTCAAGGCTGTATTTTGTCACTCTGCTTATTTAACTTATATGCAGAATACATCATGCAAAATGCTGGGCTGGATGAAGCACAAGCTGGAATCAAGAGTGCTGGGAGAAATATCAGTAAGCTCAGATACACAGATGACACCACCCTTATGGCAGAAAGCGAAGAACTGAAGAACCTCTTGTTGAAAGTGAAAAAGGAGAGTGAAAAAGTTGTCTTAAAACTCAGCATTCAGAAAACTAAGATCATGGCATCTGGTCCCATCACTTCATGGCAAGTAGATGGGGAAACAGTGGAAACAGACTTTATTTTTTTGTGCTCCAGAATCACTGTAGATGGTGACTGCAGCCATGAAATTAAAAGACACTTGCTCCTTGGAAGAAAAGCTATGACCAACTTAGCATATTAAAAAGCAGAGTTATTACTTTGCCAACAAAGGTCCGTCTAGTCAAAGCTGTGGTTTCTCCAGTAGTCATGTATAGATGTGAGAGTTGGACTATAAAGAAAGTTGAGCACTGAAGAATTGATGCTTTTGAATTGTGGTGTTGGAGAAGACCCTTGAGAGACCCTTGAACTGCAAGGAGATCCAACCAGTCTGTCCTAAAGAAAATCGGTCCTGAATACTCATTGGAAGGACTGATGTTGAAGCTGAAACTCCAATACTTTGGCCACCTGATGTGAAGAACTGACTCATTTGAAGAGACCCTGATGCTGGGAAAGATTGAAGGTGGGAGGAGAAGGGGATGAGAGAGGATGAGATGGTTGGATGGCATCACCGACTCAATGGACATGGGTTTGAGCAAACTCTGGGAGTTGGTGATGGACAGGGAAGCCTGGCATGCTGCAACCCATGGGGTTGCAAAGAGTCAGATATGACTGAGTGACTGAACTGAACTGACTGAATGTTCACTCTGTTGAATTTCCAGAGGTATGATAAGGATCAAATTATTTCTTCTATGTCATCGAAGAGGGACAGTTGTATAGATTAAAATGTTCTTTAGAGTTTGATGTTTTATTTCATCATAATAGCATTTGTTTTTTTTTTGTTTTTTTTTTTTTTTAGCATTTGGTTTTTAGTTGACCAAATTATGATGTTTTATTTCATCATAATAGCATTTGGTTTTTAGTTGACCAAATTATGATTTAGTCAACCAAATAGTTGACCAAATATTTCTCTGCTTATTTAAAAAAAGAAGTATTTTATTTATATTTACAGTAATTTACAGGCATTTTGATCACAAATAAAACTGGATGATTAATTCTACTCCCCAAGAATCCTGCTTTCTGAAGCAGTGTGGTTTTATTTTAACAAATGTTTTTTCAGTTTAGGGTTCTGTATGGTGATCATACTCTCTAGGGTGAAACGTGTGGAAAAAGGTGGCTGACCTTGAGAAATATACAATTGCTGGGCTAGGATTCTTTCAGGGTTGAAATGGAGTAATAAAATCAGAAATCATGGCGCGGTTTCTAATTTCAAAGACAGACTGTCTGACCTTGCCTAAATAGTTCAGGTAGAAACCAAGAAGGAACATGGAGAAGGAAATTGAGTTCCCCTCCGGGTGATACACAGCATAACCTTAGTACATCTGGGATTTCAACGTGGGCCATTCATTCACTTTAGGGTCCAGAAGATGTTTTTCTCCTGTATTTTTATTCTTACTTGAAACAATTCTGATGAAAAATACCTCTATACCCCCTTTACTCACACACAAATGAAAAAATCTCCCTCCCGCCACCCATATTTATTCTTTGTTCTCTGTCTTCCTGAATGGAGCCTACAATTTAAGATAAAAGAATTCTTTTTGATATGTATTTGGTTCTTTGGCTCTTTTTGAACAAGTCTTCTCTTGAAACCATGACGGGGACTTCCCAGATACCTAGACTCACCAGTATTTTGGATTCTTTGCTGCATGTTTCATACCCGAGAGGAAGGAAACGTGTATGGATTAAGGGCTTCCGCTGTGCCCAGCTTTGTCACATTTGTCAGCCATCACTTCCCAGCTGCCTCGTTCAATGGATGATTGTTCACCCTCCATGTGGTGCTTCTTGTGCCCTGGCTGCACCTTCTTTGGGCCAGAAGACAGTACTGTGGTTTGTGGCCTAAGTGAACTGTTCTCCAATCTGTCAGCATCTGCTAGGTGGAAGTTTTGAGGTGTGTTTTTGTTTTTTAGGTTGTATATAATGTACAACATCAGTAGTTTAACTGGAATATTTATTTTTAGAGGTGAAATGGTTTTATTTTAATGGCTGGGAAGAGGAGCTGAAATTGTGAAAATGTGTGATGACCTCAGACAGGCATAGGATGAAGAACATTCTAGGTTGGTTTATATTGCCCTCATAGTGAAATCATTGTTTGGGGATTACCTGATCAAATGAGAGAGGTATCTAATTTTATAATAATTACTATGTCAGTTTTGAGGCACTCAGAATGTGTTTTTATTTATTTATTTTTTTTGGTAAGTGACTCTTCAAAATGTGGTCCTTAGGGAGATTATACATTAAACATCCAGGGTGTCTTAATTCAGCAAAGATTGTCAGGTCATTTCCAGCACAGTGAGGAATGGGGACCATGAGAGTCTTGAGCAGATGAACATGTGGCAAAGACCTCTGAGTTCCAGTCTGGATTACTTCTTTCAGCTGCATGATGGGCAAGAAGTTAACTAGTCTGAGCCTCAGCTTCCCAATCTGTGAATTGTGGGTGACGACATTTGGAGGCTTAAGGGGATGGTGACTGTAAACAGCCTGGAACAGCCCCCCTACCTGGAGAAGGCCTGTATACAGGGTGGATTTAGACGTATCGTCAGTAGCTGTGTTTTTAGTAGTGAGTGAATACCCTGTATTTGAGGTACAGGATTTGGAATCAAGGAATCCAGGTCAGTAGAATCGAGTCACCTCAATGTAAGTGGATCGTTTTCTCTGTGTCCCGTTGGTATAACTGGAGTCAGGAATGGCCTGGACCTGTGAGCAGAGCTGTGGACTGTGGTCTCCCCTCCTTGCTCCAACCCCTCCCTGCCCCCCTTCCCTCCTACCCGCTTCCCCTCTTCTCCTTCCCCTCCCCCCAGGATCCTCCTCAGCTGGCCTGGAGGCAAAGGTCAGCTCCTCCAGGTGACCTGTGTCTACTTCCTGTGGCCCTGGCTTCCCCTCTCCCGTTGGCTCTGCCTCCTGTTAGAAGAAGTGATAAAAGGAGGTGTAGCAAAGGAAGCCACCTCCCTGAAGATGGAGCCTTGGGAGGACATTTAGCTCTTCATTCCAGCTAGGCCTTGATTCCTGCCTTCTCTAATAACCAAAGATCCTTGTCAGGAGGGTAAAAATTACAAGCATTTTTGTCATCAGAATAGTGGCAGTTATGTGTATCCATGTCAATAATAGAGGCTTTCAATAACATGTGGCAAGGATTATAATGACCTCTTGTTAGTGGCCGAAAAAAGAACAGGTGGGCCTCAGGGCTCTGAATTTTCCCGACCTGGGTTCCATATATACTCTGCTTTTTGCTCCTCTTGAAACTGGTTATTTGTAATTTTGCCACATAGTCAAACTTCAGGGAGGGTGGTCAGTGGAGCAATCCACAGAACATGGTTTGTAGCAAGAGCTGTGGTTTTATTTTTTTAAACCACCCTCCCCCCTTTGCCTTCCCTTTAAACCATTATGAGTGAGTTTAATCAGAAAAGGGGAAAATAGACTATGCCCTGCTGTTGCTAGGTAACCAGAAAAATAACAAACCCAGTCAGAGTTGATATTGAAATGATTTTCCCCAGGAACCTGGCCACTCTTGCTAAGTGATTCGTGGGTTGTTAACAGATTTGCGTACTGGTGAGGCTGCAGGGTCTCCGTTCTTCCTGTCCTTTCTCCCTGCCTCTCACCGCACATCAGGAAAATCCCAGGTACATTATTTGAGTTTTCCAGTCAGTTCTTGACTTTGAGATACTCTGAGGGAAGATCCTTGCAGAGGCAAATATGGCTTATTGCACATAACCAGAGTAGATACTGTATTTCTAGGACATTGAACCCATTTTCAAAAATACCTGGGACCCCTTTCTTAGCAGGTGTGGTCTTTGATCAGCTTACAAATGCTGCCAAGTCTTTATTTGTTTGACATTTTACTGGGAGTATTTTGTAAAGGTTGTTTTTTAGCCTCAACAGACGTTTGTACACCCAACCAAAGATTTTAATGATTTTGATTAAATCACTAGATATCTGTTTTGTTCCTTTCTCATGGGACTCTGCCATCCTCTCCGTGGCTGGCGCTGTGGGCGTGGCACTGCCCAGCCTTTGAGGGCTCTGTCTCTGATTCATAGTGCCACCTGCCTGTGGGTCTTAATCTGACTCTCCTGTGACCTGTACTGTCTGTCTGTTGCAGATTTGAACGTCTCTCAGACTGCATACCCACCCCTCCACGACACAAATCCACATGGCCCTCGGCTGCAGACGTTTATAGCAGAAGAAAAGCTAAGTCTACAGACAGTGACCAGACAAGACGGGGAAACTGGAAATGGAGCAGAAGAAAACATTGTTTACCTCTAATTGTGTTGTTATTTTTCCAAGTGAGACAACATACTCGCATTTGGGGGAGATTTTTTTTTTTCCTTTCTTGATGTGTGTGACTGTCCAAATTACTTTAGGAGTAATGTTTGATATTTTGGGCAGGTTTATTTGAGGGGCATGAGTCTAATAATTAAATTATTGAAAACAACTGTGTATCATCATTAACTTATCACACCTAATTTCAGATTTCTGGAGGAGAAATTGACTTTAGATAAGCAGGAACAATTTCAAAGTTATTGGAACCCTAGAGTAGAATCCCACATAATGTTTTCTACTCGGTCATCTGTGTTTTGGAATGCCTCTTAAGATCTAGATGAAGCACTTTGGATGGAAAGAGTAATATAATGGGCAAACTTTCACAATCATGGCAGCTGATTAGGGAGAGTGACCTCAGGGCTCTCAAAGGCAGAGAAAGATGTAGGGAAAACCTTTTCTTGGCTAATCTTGGGACGTCAAAGGGGTCACTCATGGTGGTGAGATGTCACGGTCACCATGCAACCAAGGAGTCCCTGTCTGGGCACCTGCCCTAACCAGCTGGCCACTCTGCCATGGACACAATCTGGACACTTAGGACCTGGCCCGGAGCCTTTTCATTTGCACTTTCTAGGTTATAATGCCTGTGGGCTTTCAAGTCACAGTTCAGCATCCTCTTTCAACACAGCCCAGAGGCAGAGCCCCAGAAGTCAGTGTGACGTAAAACTTCAGTAACGAAATTTTATTACTGAAGCGAGGCTTTAGTAATGACCTTGCTTCCATCACCTGGCCCTGTCTCCACCAGCTCCGGAAGCACCAAGGACAACCACTCTCCGGAAGGACCTCTGCCCTGCAGTTATTCAAGGACAAAAGCTGCCCTCTTGGTGAAACTTGCTGTCTGAATGTGCTTTTCCACAAAGGAACATTGGCACATATTGCCTTCAGGGTAATAGGAGTCTTTTGTGAGAAACCAAGAAATGTTTTCAGTTTGTTCTTCAGAAGCATTTGTATATATTTTGGTCAGTGTCAATAAATATCTTTTACCTCAGCCTTTCACTTTGAAATTTTTAAATTGTGTAGAGCCATTGTGAAATATACACATCACACTCAAATACAATCTCCCCTTATTAAAAATGAAAATAAAGGAGAAATACTAAATTCACCCAGACTTTCAATACTGCTTCTGGCCATTTTAGTCACAATCATATTACATTCAGAGACTAATTTTCACAGATGGATATGTCTTATTAAAATTTTAATCAGTCACTTCATCTCCAAGATGACCTTCTAAATGATAAGGTGCATCTTCTATTCCTCAGACATCTAGAGAGAAAAATATCTATCTTCTCTCTCTCTCCAATAATGTCTATTCCAGAATTTCCTATCCTTTGAATAAAAATCTTATAGATATTTCAGTCTAAATCCTTGCTCCAATAACTATAAATATCTTTCCTTTTTTCCTGACAGAGGATATGGAAATAACCATATGTGAAAATAGGTAAAGATGTTCAAAATCCCCATGGAGTTCTTTAAAAATACATGTGCTCAGTTGATTTCCAAGCCCTGCAAACTATGGGACTTTGTGTAGTCACACAAGGAAAGCTTTGGCATTATTTGATATACATTCATTGGTTCATCTTGGTAATTTTTAAATTTAATATTATGACTTGTCAACTGAATCTAACTCTCAATTCTTTCTTGATAAGTTTTTCCTTTCCACTTTATCCTCACTATGTAATGAGCTCAGTTCACAGTGGAATTCACTCTGTAACTCCAATAGTTTCACTCATCTTAGGAGAAGACCACCCTATTTCTCAGCATCATAAATAAGTTGCCCTCAAAGAACATTTCCCACCAACTGAAGATCTTAAATGAAACCTGCATCCCTTTAAAGATTTGTTGTAGAAAGAAAGCAGCATTTCTGCCCTGTCCCTTCCAAGCTTCATAAATTCTCCAAGCTTCATAAATTCATGTGCATCTCATTTGCAGTCCAAGTTTCTCTGCACTTCATCAGGACTGCATAATTGTTGGAGTCCTATAACATTTTCTAGCCCACTCACAATTCAGAAAAGACTAAAATACTCGCTGCAGAGGTGGTGGTGTATATAGGAAAATATAAAATGAAGAAGGTGAACAAGGTGAAATCATGGGATTACAGAAAAATGAAAAGAAGTATTCCTTTCTGTGACCTAGGTAGGGCTCACTGTTCAAACTTGGAATCAAAATGAAATTATTAAGGTTCAACCATCTCTCTCTTTCTTAATGAGAGAGGAATATCAATTCTGGAGTCGGATGATCCATTTCCTGGCTGTGTCCTTGGCCTATCTCTTCAACTCTCTAGGTCTTAAGCTTCCTCATTTAAAAAACTGGGATGATTACCTTACGGAATTGTGAGAATTAAATGATTATGCAATGTGCTTATAACAGAGCCTGGGGCATAATAATCACTCAACATATTCTGGCTATTATTATCATATCACAAGCTCCTTCAATAATTGGTCAGTCCTTAGGCAGATTGTACCTGCATAGCCAGAAACAGTGAAGGGTCAGGAGTCTGAAGATTTCCAGTAGTAAGAGTGGACTAGGGCTTCTCAAGGTTAGCTTTTAACTTATTTGCATCTCTAAACTTCCATTCAACTTGCTCAATAAACATTTATTGATTGTCTGCTAAAGGCTAAACAATCTGTTAGGAAGCAGAAAAGATGAACAAGCCTGCAAACTGTTGAAGACAAGCACATGAAAAGAGATATACAGGTTGCTATGGTAGCTCAGAGAAAGGGGGTGTTGGGGGCCAGTAATATTTAGAAAGGGGCTTCCTAGTGGTGCAGTGGTAAAGAATTTGCCTGCAGAGCAGGAGCTGCAGGAGGCACAGGTTTGATCCCTGGGTCGGGAAGATCCCCTGGAGGAGGGAATGGCAACCCGCTCCAGTATTCTTGCTTAGGGAATCCCCATGGACGGAGGAACCTGAGGGCTACAGCCCATAGGATCACAAAGAGTCCTGATATGACTGAAGTGACTTAGCATGGACCATGTAGAATGGAAGAAGTTGTCCTAACTTCTAACGTAGAAGATGCCTTAGGCTTGAAGGATAAGTAGAGTTAGAGGGTGAGGAAAAGACATTCTAGGCAAGGAGGGAAACCCAAGCAAGAGTCCAGAGACACAAAAGAAAAGACAAATCTAACATATATTTGGAGGCACTACAGAAGGAATTTCTCCCCTCTGGATCAAAGTAGCCAGGGAAAAATCCATCTATTTTGACCTCTTTCAAGCACTTTAGTACAAGTTGTGGGGAAACATGGACATGTCTTTCTCAACTTGGTACTTGATCAGATGCCATAGAAAGCCACCTGATGGAGGGCTGCTGAAACACTGGGGAAATCATTATTCAAATCCATTTCACCTGCCTTCACTAATCCAGGTCATCTATAAAAAACCTGCCTGTCCTCCAAGAGGCACAAAGCCTAAACAAGAAGAGATTTGCCTAAACAAGTTGTTGTCCAGAACTGGAGTCAGCTCTGTCTAGTTGAAGCTGAGCTAGTTAAGACTGGCTAGGACCACGACCCTCCAACTGGGCATGCGTGAGTGTCTGCTCTGTGACGTTTCGTTGGCCAGGGGCTGGCAACTCCACCCTCAGTTTGTGTTAAGGGCCTCCATTTCAGAACGTGCAGAGCCCTGCAGCTCAGTTACACCTGAGCAAAACCAGGATTACCGCACCTTATTCCTATCTTTCCCCACGCTCCGCATGTTTATTTGCTACCCCTTAAATACCGCAACTCCCCAGCACTTCGCTCTTCTGGGAGGCGCGTTTCAGATGCACTCCTCAGTCTTCTCTCTTGGCTGCCTTGAGAATCAGTTCTGTCTTTGCTGCACATCTTGGGAGTCTCAGCGATTTTGCTTGCTAAGTGCTAGATGAAAGGAAGACACTGTCACCTCGCCCTTCCACACCCACCTCCACCATAAAGCAACTGGGTGCTGGTCAAAAGGCTACTTGGGTGTCTACCTACAGATCCTAAACCACAAGAAGCCGAAAGTAAAGGGGTTACTGGGGGCTACCTGAAGATGCTTACAGGAATAGAGGGATCCAGGAAAATGCCTGTTTCTTCTGTGGGATGAACTGAAGACTTAGATTGCTCAAAGAAGAGTTTTAAGTGGAGGAAACAAAGGAGCAGGGGGTGGGGGGTAGGGGGGTAGGGGGGTGGGGAGAAAGACTCACTTTGCCCGTCTGCTTTATTTTCTTCATTTCAGTAAGGTTTTCTTAAGGTTTATATCTTTTTCTTTCCTTTGGAACACATTCCTGTTTTTTTTTTTTCCTTTTACCTGAGTCTGTGGGGTTTCTGCATAATATATGAAACAGCCATCTCTCCTGATCTTGAAAAATTGGTCTTGCGTAGGAGATGAACCTTCTTGTTCAAACCTGCCCTAGCTTTTGGTTGTCTCCCAAGCCTTTGGGATTGTCCAAGCAGCCTCGCTTGTTTTTAGTGGTTCCCAGTGGTGGCGATTGTGCCGAAAGCTCTCGGTGTCTTAAAGGGTGGCAGGGAGCCTTAGTCGGCACCTAGATTTCAGCTGGTAGGAACCCAGGCCCTCAGCCAGCAGCTTTAAAGCGTGTCAGTACTTCACAGTAAAATGTATACAGTGCTGTGGGATGCAAGCACAAGCCCAGCTGGCCAAGAGAGCCAGGCAATCTGGAGGTGTGTCTGCTGGATGACAGTGTAAAAACCAGGACAGCAGACGAAGGTATAAACTCCTTTCTGGGGGATACTGGCAAGCTGGAGCCAGGCAGAGGAAGGACACGAAGATGGCATTCCTGCCTCTGCTCCCCTGGGCTGCAGCTGCAAAGACCAGGGGCAACCCAGTGGGGAATATCGGTGCAGGGGAGAGGCTTTAGGGGGGCCTAGGGTGGGAGGAGGGAAAAAAGCAATTGCACCCCACCGACTTTAGCGAGGGAGAGGAAGAGCAAGTAAGAGGCGCCTGTCAGCACCTTCATCCCCGTCCAGAAAGAGAATGGGACTCATCTCTGTAGGCTGAGGCTTTAAGATCAGCAAGTGAATCTCTTTCACAGAATGTCTGTGGGCTTTTCAAAGGGCTGCCTCTGCACCAGGCCCTGGGGAGAGGGAGTCTGTGGGCAAGGCTTTTAAAAGCCAGTCTTCTGGGGCTTCCTTGCTGGTTGAGACGGGAAAGAATCTGCCTGCAATGCAGGTAAACTGGAGTTTGTAATCCCTGGGCTGGGAAGATCCCCTGCAGAAGGGAATGGCTACCCACTCCAGTATTATTGCCTGGAGAATTTCATGGACAGAAGACCCTGGTTCGTTCTGTGGATCCTGGGGATCTAAGTCCCATTGGTTTTCAAGTCAGGTGTTTCAGGGACTCATCTAAAGAGCTGATATCAAAACTTGGAATGCCTAATGTGAGAGATAAACCCTTTGTTCCTAAGGGAGACGCTTGTGAGTTCTATCTAGATAGTGGGTCGCCACGCTGGGGGCTTAGGGCAAGACCACATCTTAGCCTCTGCATCTCGCTTCCAAGTGGCCCTTAATTTTGTTTTCCAATGTAATGGAACTGTTTAGCTAGTTTTTAGGTCTTTTTCAGAGACAATTGTTCCACACGCAGGTATAGATTTAGTGTGTTCAGAGGAGGAGGTGGGATTTCCCTACATCACTGTCTTAACCACCTCATGCTTTTTTTTATCAACTCTGATGCTGCCCCTCACTCCATCTTCATTTCCACTTAGGGCTTTGTGGAGAATGGAAAAGAAAAAGGAGAAGAGGGGACACATGAAAGAAAGATTCCACAGTGACCTTGTGATTCCCACCAAGAGCCCATCATGTTCTTTCCCGACTGCCTCTGAGGCACAGATCTCCCACTACTGTGAGAGAAGCAGTGAAAAGACAGGGCAAAGTCAGACCTGGGCTCCGCTTACTGCAGTTCCCTTGGGCCACAGGGTTGAACAATGCCACTTAGATTGTATGACTTTGCTCATGGAAATCCAAGGTGAATGGAATCTCTTGGAGTTGCACAATCCCGCAACCTTGCTTCTGAGCTAAGTTTGCTTACAGATGAAATGGGGATAATAATAGCCATACCTTGCAGGACTGTTGTGAAAACTGAGTTAAGCCAAGCACAGTAAATGTTGCATAGTAACCACTCTAAAAATGATAGCAAGGGTTCCATGGCTGCTGATAGGGATGGAGAGAAGGCAAGCTTGGGCTTGTGCAAGGTCTGATGTAGTTGGGACTTCATTGCTTCAGTTTTTCATAGCCCATTCTCCTTTGCCCTGGGAGGTGTCCACGATCAAAGCCTGCCACGATGCTGCGCCCAGACTTGAGAGCATTATGAGACCTACTGAATGACCAAATGGAAAATCTTTGGAAATCTGAGAGCAAAGAGGAACTAGAACTAGAACCCTGATCCTGTTTTCATTCCGTTTCTTTGCCTCTGGCTCATGAGTTCAAAGCAGTTCCTTCAAGGTGGTGATTGAATATTGTTTTGGGTGAAGTAACTTGAAGGGGGACCATGGTTCAGTAGTTTTGTAGAAGCTTCATGGCTCAGAAACTTCAACATGCCATTAGTTGACTCCTAGTTGTCTCCCTACCAACAAAACTCTTTGAAGAGAGGAAAGTCAGAAGTTTTAGTTACAACAACCAAAATACTCATAGAGACAATTGTCTGCTGGCAAAGAATGAATTTAGTGAGAAGATAAGATTACACTTTTATTCGCTAATTTCATTAGATACCACAGTTCCATTAGAGAACTGGCCCTTTTGCCTGCGGGAGTCCCCAACCCCACTTCCCCAGTGACTGGAGATACATCATCCCCAGGGCCAATGTCTCCAGGCTTATAGCGTCCCAGTCATTTGGAAAGGTTGGGAAGTTCCCCTCCTTACTCAGAGGCTCATTTGGGGATCCTAATGTATATCATAAAAGGGGTCTGATTTGTCTACTGAAATGCGTTTTTACTTACCCAAGAGTATGTCTAAATTCTTTTCTTCTCCCTCCATAGTGGGTTTTGTGTTGTTTGCCTATTCGAAGAAGGAAGCCGTGAAGGGAAAAGGAGTTAGAACTCCGATGAATGGTTTACCTCTTGTGAGCATCTAAGTTACTCAAGTTAAATATTTATTGACAGAAGCTAGTATGGACAGAAATGCCACTTAGGGGCAAATGCCTGTCTTCCTTTGTCCCATGCTCTCTTTACCACCACGCCCCTATCCCACCCCCAACAGCATACGCTATCTGAGCAGGTTTTCTGGGTAGTTGTCAGTGTTTCTTTTTCCTGTCTCTAACATAATAGCTGCAAATAGAAACACAAACACAACCAGCATCAAGGAGAGCATCTGAAGAGGCCATGGAGCTGAAACAGACTCTTTAGAAACGTGCTTGACGTTTCCCTTGGCTGGGTTCATAGCCTCCTTGGAAAGGCTTAAGGCACCTCTCTGCTTCTGGCAAGCTCTAACTGGGGGAGAAATTTGGCAGGTGCTCGCAAAGAACAATAGGCTTTTAATTATGGTCCAGAAGCTCAGGAAGCTCCACACCATGAATTTCTTTTTAACACTTGTGTTTCTTCTAACTGCCCAACAAACAATAACTGTAAGCTCCATCAACTGTGGTCATTAATCTTCTGTAGCACAAGAATTTCTTGTAACATAAAGATAGTAATGGGATTTTTTTTGTTTGTTTGCAATTTCTTGAAAAATTAGTATTAACTTGTGTTCCCTATTTGAGACAGTTGATTTTAGTAAGGTGATGCTGAATACAATTTCATAACTTGGTCTTTCCATGCAAACAGCCTCCGTGAAAAATTCTTGTTATATCTGACACTTGAATTAATGTAAGCACGTTTCAGTAATGGTCGCATTTTGTGTTACTCAGAGGAAGATTTCTGCATGCGGGGACCGAGCCTGGGAAGCACCGTTGCTATGGAGACCATGAGGGTTGGATTAATTAAGGCCTGAACAGATGTTGTGGAGTGTACAGAATGCACTGTTTTCTGCTAGTAATTAAAGAGGGTACGTGTGTATGTGAGCGAGGAGAAAAAATACAATCAGAGACAAAGCAGTCAGACAGATAGATGTGCTTGGCATTGGACACGTAACATTTCCTCTGGTAAAACTAACCACTGATCACTCCGCTGACTCTATTATCTCCTCCACCCATGCCAGACAGAATAATTGCTTGAAATGGACAAGTGGCCCATTCATCCTTCCTTTCTTTGGTCTGATTTATAAGAGGCATAGAAATATACAAAAATGTGTTCTTGGATCAGTGGGTTCAAACAGCCCATCTGTCTGAACCCTCAAAAATCAAACTGGACCATGTAAATGGTTTTTAAACTACCTAGCAGGGAGGCCAAGCATGTGGATTGGAGCTATATTAATTGTCCAACCTGCCGGGGGTGCTGTCATCAGTGACTTGGCAGCCAAGAAAGAGATTGGCTGCCCAACGCCATGGAGAAATTGTCCTGGGAATGCCTTCAAGATGAGAAAGTAAATGAAACGTCAATCTAGTTCAGGTTTAATTTGGAGGATATTTGATTTTTTTTAGTTTGAACTAAATGTTGATTAAAAAAAAACAAACAAACAACCCTGTATTTGTATTTTCACTTGAATGATATGTATGTTAGATTGAGATCCAAGTTCAGCAAATTAGGCTTCATGAGAATCCTGCTTACTGGCCCCAGGAGTGTCGCCAAGTTGCCGCCTCCTGGTCAGCAGGAAGCAGTTAATGGGATGAAATTCATTCTAAGATTTTTCTGCTGGACTGGCATCAGTTTGATGAGAATTGGTAGCTTTTGAAGCAAGATAATTTTTCTTTCAAAGCTGTGGGAGCAGTGTTGTCTGAAAATGGGAGATTGGAGCATCACACACAGAGGTACTTTGGTTCCTGGGGACAGTGTCCTAGCGTCTGAGTGGCCAGACTCAACTTCTGCCCATTCCTTGACCATGGGGTTGAGTCAGAATGGGGTGATGTTCTAGGGAATTGCACCGCAAGGATGAGGGGAGGGGAGGGAGAGAGAATGACAAAGCTGCTTCCCAACGTGAGGTAGGTGTCTGATCACAGATGTATGCCCCCCAGAGGCAGGCACCCATGCCCCCTCCCGCTGTACCCTTTGCCCAGTTTTGCTATGCCACTGACGACTGCCTGGTTCAACCTACAAATGGGGAGATTCTTTCTCTTTCTTTTGTTTTCTTTTTAATGAGGTGAAGGCTGCTGGCGGCACTCAATCTAAGTGAAGGTCAGACACCTTACGATTGTGCGCTGTTGGGAGCTATGGAGACAGGAAAACAGGGACAAATTGGATCAGTGTGAATTTATCACCATCTGAGGGGAAATGCAAGTGCCCGTCTTCCTCTCTGTATTGTCCTCTCCAGATGCGACCTACAGTTCATTCACCCTTAAACTTGATGGTTGAATCTGTTGTGTGATTTTCCATTTTTCCTCTTATTTGAGGATTATCTCCATTTATGTCATGGGAGAGAGCACGACGGAGGCTACAGAAATAGAATGGATTAGGATTTGCCTTTTGAATCAACTGTGGTTTGTTTCCATCTCTGGTCATTAATGAGAAAAAAGACCTTTAAAAATATAATTGTCTTTTTCTTCTCCTTAATACATATAAAGGGAAAAATATATTCTGGGTAATTTTATACTTAGAGATAAGAAGAAAAAAGCAATAGTGTTTTGATGCCTTTGGAGGGACATCCGTTAAGTGCTTTAGTACAAGAGCAACAATAAAACCCTTGAAACAAAAGAAAATAGAGCCAGTATAGGGAGTGAATTTGAGGAAAATCTCCCTTTCCTCTAACTTGTCAAATTTTGAGAATGTTTTTGATTCTTGTTACATGTTAATATGTATTCTTTCTATATGTGTGCAAGTGTGTGTATGCACTCACATTATTTGTGTCACTTCAATATGCCTGCTGCTCCAGGAGCAAACTATTTTCCTTCTATCATTTCCTGTCCTATGTTATTAATGCATGCTCAGTCACTTAGTCGTGTATGACTCTTTGTGATGCTATGGACTGTAGCCTGCCAGGCTCCTCTGTCCATGGAGATTCTCCAGGCAAGAATACTAGAGTGGGTTGACATGCCCTCCTCCCGGGGAACTTCCTGACCCAGGGATCAAACTGGAGTCTCTTATATTGGCAGGTGGGTTCTTGACCCCAAGCACCTCCTGGGAAGCCTAACATTATAAAAAGTATAAGGGCAAAAGAACCCAGTTGCCACCATGCTGCAGACACAATCCCAACCCTGGCAAGCTCAGAAGATAGGAAGCATACAGAGTATAACTCTATTTGTTGCTAGGCCAGTGGCCAGCGGTCCAGGATTTCGAACCTCTCTGTCATCCATCCACCAACTATTCATCTAACAAAGTCAGTGAACATCTGCCATGCCCAGGACTCTGCTTGATATAGGGGCACAACCAGATGCCTATTCTAAGGTATGTGCCCACTAGCAAGCACCATTTATGAAGCCAGAAGAGACCTCTATCTACAGCAAAAGAACAATACAGTTCAAGCAGCAGCACAGAGCAATAAACCCCAGGAGTGAAATAACAGCCCAAGCAGCCAGTTCTAGGAGTTAAGTGGGGAGAGTTCTGAGATGGGAGGTGGGAGGAGAGACTTGGTGGGCTGGTGAGTATTTTGGTTGGTTTTTGTCTGATGTCAGAGGTTTGAAATTTTCCATGTAGTCTCATCTCGACCAGAGCAAACCACAGCTTGGGAGGTGTTTGGAAATGAGTAGAAGGTTTTTTGATTGTCACCATAACTGGGAAGAGTTATTAGCATTTAGCAAAGAGGAGGATCAGGGACACTCAGATGCTGCAGTAGGTGGGACAGGTCTGTAAGGATAGCAGCTGCCTCCAAAATTCCGCTAAGAAGCACCAATTGAATGCCAGCTTTTGAGAATATATTCTAATTCACAATGTGAATTTAAAGTGGGGAAGCATTTAGAAATCTTTCATACACAGTAAGAAAGTGACTATTTATAGATACTGGTTTCTGAGCACCTTGATTATTTCAACCAGAGTTCAGATTTTCAAGGCACACATCATGCAGATTCAAAGAGGGACCATAGGACAAGCCTCCTTAGAGAAGTCCTCTCCTTAATCTTGTCAACCCCGAAGTGAGAGACGAGACCAACCCAGAAGCGGAGTTAACGGGGCTCTGACATTTTCATAAAACACATTCTAACTTTAGCTGACATTTAAATGAAAAAGCCCAGCAGTGTAGCAGGGAGCTGATGGATTCGGAAAGCACTGGATATGAGATAATGAGAGCTCTGCCATGCGTCTCATGGCGAGGGGTAATACATGATCTATTCCTGGCCAAAAGCAAAGGACAGGAGGCACTTTCTGCATTTGCACTGCAGGAATTTGCATCGCGCTGAGACTAAAAGTCATACAAATACTGCTTTTCTTCTGCTCAGTAGAGCATATTCTCTTATTAATCTTGATAACGAACAGGAAAAAGACCCTGGGTAGGCATTTCTTGTGTCAAAGACACTAGTGGTTTCTGTCTTAAGTTTCCCAAAGTGCTCTGGACACACCAGCCCTGCAGGTAGACAGGTGAAAATTAATACTGTATGTGGGTTGGTCCTGCTTTGACCGGCTGCCACATGTGGGAGGTTTGAAAAGCTCAGATCAGAAAGCTAAACCCAACCCACCCGTGTTTGGAAACTTGTCTTCTGTTTTGGCCAGAGGGCTGCCTCACGCTGCTCCGAGGTGTAGTGTGACCAGAGGGCCGAGGGGGAAGAGACAGGGGTAGAGGCCAGGCTTCGGGCACTTCTAGGTTGCCTCCAGACTCCATGCGTCAGTTTTCTCCATCCATAAAATGGTCTAATAAAGCTCTCTCTCTCTCTGAAGATGAACGGAGTGGGACTCATAAAGGACTTTAACTCAGGATCAATCCAAGATACTTTTAAATCCTTTTGAAAAGAAACCACGCTGGGGACATTTATCAGGAAGACAGGTTGACAAAGGCCTACAGGAAGCCCAATAAAAGTTAACACGAGAAGAAGGTTTCCTTGCTGGCTCAGGGGTAAAAATCTGCTTGCCAGTGTAGGAGACATGAGTTTGATCCCTGGTCTGGGAAGATCCCGCAAACCACAGAGCAGCAAAGCCCTCGGGCCGCAGTTACTGAAGCCCGTGTGCCTGGAGCCTGTGCCCCGCGGCAAGAGGGGCTGCTGCAGTGAGGAGCTCGCACCCCACAGCTAGAGTGGCCCCCACTCGCCACTGGAGAAAAGCCCAGGCAGCGAGGAAGACCTGGCACAGCCAAAAAGAAATTAAAATTATTTAAAAACCACTTATTCACATTAATAGGAGAAGAGAACCCATAGTTTCCATTCAGAAAAAGTTGGTGCTCATTTTATTTTGCTAAAGAGATAAAAACACACAACTCATGTCAACAGACACAGAACTTGATTGACAATGAGGTTTGTCCTTTTACTCAGATCCTATTCACAGCTCTAAATCATCTTTAGTTCTGACTCTTAAGGAGCCATTGGCTCCCCAAATCGGGGTGATATTGTGCCACCAAATACGGCTCCTAGTCCTTCCTTAGGATATTCTGCTCCTGAACATGAATATATATATATGCACACACACACACACACACACACACACACACACAATTCCCTTAGAAACCTAGAGTATCAACAATGACAAAAAAGTGAAGCAAAACAGTCCCTCTGGTCCTTGAAATGTGGTCTATATTACCCTAATTGGGCATTTTCTAAACAGATCTATGTGGAATAACTCTTGGGGTATTTATCTTAATTAAATATTTCTCCAAGGAGCAAATTATTTTTTATGTGTTTTGTAAGTTGGTTGCCATTAAACTGTACCTGAAAACAAGCTCTTTCCCTCTTGATTTTTCCTTTTGGGATCCATCAAGAGATTGACTTTCAGGACGTTTAATGAAAGACAAGAGCCCATCAATGTTACTTAAGGAACTGTAGGAACTGTGTGCTAATTTTGAGGCTCTGTGTGCTGGCTGGTAGCCTTGTGCAACACACAGCGGCACAAGTCTTCCACTCTTTGCTCCAACCTTCCCTGCAGAGAAAGAAAGTCTTAGGGGGACTATGGAATTCTAACAACTTCCACTGAAAAGCCTGTTGATGGACTCATCTGTGCAACCTCAGGTTACAGATGGGCATATAGGAATGGCTGGCATAAATCCAGTTTCATTGCAGTTCCTGTTCATTTGTCGGGGTTGCATTGCTGGTGTAAGACATTTTGCCTCTAATACATCCATTCAACTGTTACATTGAAATTCCAAAGTACACCTCTAGGGGGAGCAGTCTGAAAGAACCACAGAAACACTTTGGGGTGGGGGTGGGGGGGCAGAGGCAAAGTAATTTAAGATTAATTCATCCCAAACTAGGGGCTTCCCAGGTGACACCAGTGGTAAAGAACAGTCTGCCAATGCAGGAGATGCAAGAGGCATGGGTTTGATCCCCGAGTCAGGAAGATCCTCTGGAGGAGGAAATGGCAACGCACTCCAGTGTTCTTGCCTGGAAAATTCCATGGACAGAGGAGCCTGGCGCGTGGGCTACTAAGAGCCTGTCACCCTGAGCAAGTGGGCATAGCACAGCGTCCCAAACGAATGAGAGGAGAATTCATTAGCTGGAACGCGGCAGAGAATCCTAGACTTGTAGAAAGAAATTTAGCCCCATCATTTTCTCCATTTCAGAGAGAAAGTTTGAATAGAATTCAGTAGAACCGGTAGGACTTAACAAATCTAAGGTGAATACAAAACACAGTGGGAAGTAGCAGGGTAAGCCTGGGTTCTAGAGTCAGACCACCTCAATTCAAAGCCTGGGGCTACTGCTGAGTGCTTGCATAACTTTAAGTGAGTTATTGCTTAACCTTTCTGTGGCTCAGTTTTTCATTTGTCTGTTTGGGTAACCATGCCTACCTCATAACATTATTATTATTGTTTTTTAATGTGTGGCCACACTCTGCAACAACTAGGAGCTAAGTTCCCTGACCGGAGATCAAACCCATGCCCCCTACATTGGAAGATGGAATCTTAACCACTGGACCACCAGGGAAGTTTCTCATCAGGTTATTTTGAAGTATATATACAGTTATTTAAACAGTTCTTAGAACAGTGCCTTGTACATAGGAAACCCCCAGTAGAGTCCCATGAGTATATTTATAGCCTTTATTGGAGCTTGCTTTCAGATACTTCATTTGCATCACGGTATTCACCATCTCCATTACTCCCTTGAAATGACTTTATTCATAGAGGTTCTTTATCTGAGAAGTTAAAAGTGGATGGCAGTCCTCATTAATTCTCACAACATCATCAAGAAGAGAACAAGTATAAGGCATGTTCCCACAGTGGAAAAGAGAAGAGTTTCCTCTAATAGCATCTTTGTTAAAGATGGGGAACTGATGCTGTATGTACCTAAGTGGTCATGAACTGGCTGGTTCTCTGGATTTTCACAATCCCTCTCTTTTCACCCTGGCATCAGGCTCATGAACAAGCTCATGGTTTCCGCTGTAAAGTGCTGACGGTCATTTACCACTCCCAAGAAGCGAGGATAAAAAGGAAGAGGGACGGCAAGACCTCAAGCTACTGTCACTTGAGATACTTAAATCTGGTACTTTTTTCGGCTTTCCACCCAGAAACTCCTGCCAGAGTTGCCACAAAAACCCACAGAGCGAAAGGGAATGGCATGTGCCATGGCTTTGGTAAAAACTACCTCTCAGGCAAGATACTAATTTCAATAGGAATATGACCTTCTTGTCTCAGCATATTACATGTAATCAACAGGGAAGGGACTCTGGTGGTTAAACACACTTGCCCAAGACTAATTTGTTTTCAATTCATTTCTCTTAATTGAGATTAATATACCCCAGAATAGACATGGAGAGAAATGAGCCATTTTCCAGAGATAGAGGTTTCTGGAAGTCTCACATTTAGGTATCATAGAAATTCCTATGACCCACTTGATGCTCAGGTACAATTTGTTGGGCCCAATATGACGTGTTGCTGAATAAGACATAAAATCCCCTGAGCCTCTTCAGCTGCATTAGAGGCCAACTGGGTCTAGTATCAGTGTTCATCTTGGACTTGAATTTGTTCCCACACACTCTATAAAGAGGGCTTCCCAGGTAGTAAAGAACCTGCCTGCCAATGCAGGAGACCTAGGAGACATGGGTTTGATGCCTGGGTCAGGAAGATCCCCTGGAGGAGGGCATGGCAACCCACTCCAGTATTCTTGCCAGGAGCATCCCCATGGGCAGAGGAGCGTGGTGGGCCACAGTCCAGGGGGTCACAACGAGTCAGACATGACTGAAGAACTCAGCATGCACACACTCTGTAAAGGGGACAGCCTTGAATCTGTAAGTTATATACTATAAAAAAAAAAACAGAAATTTTATTGATTCGTTAACTGAGCCAAATACTTTTTCTTAAGTAATTCCAACAGAACCATTCCCTGATGTTATAGGGTCCGCCAGTTTCCTTCTCTTGAACCAAAATGAAACTGTCCCACCGTCCCTGTCACCTCTGCCACCACGCCCACGTCACAGTAGAGTGCTCTGAGCTCCCTTAGCTGCCTCCGTTTCACCGCCATGGTCTGTCTGCGCAGCGTGGGTTGCCCTGCACAAGTTGAGTAAACTCTGCTGATCAAATGCAAAGAGTAAGCAGCAGGTGGCAACGTGGGAGCCTGCGTAAGATGAAAGAGAGGAGTGGGCCTTTGATTTTTACCAAAGAAACTTGGCTTGTTTGTGCAGATTTTTGTGCAAGATGACCTAACATGACTCCCAGTAGCAACACGTAATCTGGCTGCAGTGAGGTTGGTATCGCTCAGCTTTCCACTGGGAAAAACAGCAGATGGACCAGGCTCAGCCCAGTGCCTGCAGACATTTTGGCCTCAGCTGTACATCAATGGATCCTTGCTGGCTCTTTGCACTGAGTTTTGAAATCCATCTGCATGTAGAAGGAAACGTTCTCTCGTTGCCTGGTCACACAAGTGTGACCATTTTGCTGAAGCCAATTAATATTGTCCTTCATAAGAGCCATTTGATGTCCAAGAAACCTAACAGATCTTTTAAATTAAAATAAGCTGTTTTATTTTGAATGGGAAATTCTCCACCTGCCAAAAATTCTCCTTCAACCTCTGAAACCCCAAAACCACAGACGAAGTAAGAGTTCCTAGACCAAGCCAGATCGCCTCCCAGCTTAACCTGCCGTGAACAAACAGCTGATGACTGGCAGCACAGTAAGTCCAGGACCTCCAGGCAAGACAAGTCCTAGAATCTAGGTGGGAGATGGGGCAATGGATGGAAGATAGGCAGGTGTGCTTGTCTATTGTTTTCCTCCTCTGCAAGAGTTGCTGTGGCTTCGTGCTGGGAGCTGGAATATGTGAGCAGACCTGAGTCAGAGTTGAGATCTGATCAGCATGTGAGGACCACTATCTATCGATCCTTCACAATTTGTCATGTGTTGTGCTAACATGTCACGGGCAGTATTTCTGCAGGTACTATTGCTATCCTCAGAGAACCAGTAAGTAGGCTGACTTTCAGAAAGGTGGAGTGATTTGCTCAAGGTCATCCAGTTAAAGATAGATTCATTCAACCACTATCCAGCTGACTTCAAAGCCTGCTATGGTTTTAAACATATCCCCACTCCTTGGCTTCCCTGGTGGCTCAGACGGTAAAGGATCTGCCTGTCATGCAGGAGACCTGGCTTCAACCCCTGGGTTGGGAAGATCCCCTGGAGGGGAGGGCATGGCAACCCACTCCAGTATTCTTGTCTGGAGCATCCCCATAGGCAGAGGAGCCTGGCAGGCTGCAGTACATGGGGTCACAACGAGTCAGACACGACTGAGCAATTAACACTGCATTGCCCCACTCCTGCTTGAGTTAGATGAGATAAAACAGCTCCCTCAGGGCTGCAAACTACTTGGTATCAAAAGTGTTGTATGTATGTCCAGGACTATCTGCCCAGTGTATGTTCTTAGTGTTTTAATATCAAATTAAATTCCAAATGTTTATTCCTAAAATCTAGGGATAATAAGTGTTCATTAAGCGTTTACCAGGTGTGAGACATTATACCAAACACCTTAAAATCTGTGACTTCATCTAATCACTATAGCATGGGAAGTGTTCTCCCCATTTTACAGAAAAGACAACTAAGGCTTGGAAAAGTAAGCTGTCTCAGCTCTTGTGATACTAGGTTGAACTATACAGCATTGTCATTTTGTGGGCCAAAACCAGCCAAACGGTAGGGCAACTTTAACCAGCAAAACTGGGACTTGAGTCGAGGTCTGCACCCAACTAATGAGCAGAGGAATAGTCTGTTGGGGGGGGGGGGGCGGTGGCGAAGCCAGACTTAACTGTCCTGGCATCTCTTAGAAACGATGCCTCAGATCAGGGAGTAAGAGAAACCATTAGAAGCCCCTTGTGGCTTATATAGTGCATGAACCTATGTATGCTTTTAGCATGAACAGACACAAACATGGTCGGGGTGTTGTTTAGGTGGTAGAATTTAAACTCAGCCCTTGGAAAGCATACCACACTCCTTACCCCCTGTCTTCTTGTTTGACACTTGATTTCTTCTGCATCCCTTCAACTCTGATCTGTTTTTGCCTCTCGAGTCCTGTCCTTGGATTCACCTCTATCCGCTGCTTCTCGTCGTGACTTGCATTGACCTGGCCTGCTTCTGGATTGGCCCCGGGCGCTGGGCTGCTCTGTGTGACTCATCCCCTTGCCTGGTTCCCACCCCTCATCACTCCGGGGCCGTGTGCTGCAGCTCTCAGCCGAGCCCTCCGGGGCTTCTGGCTCTGGCTCTTGGGCCCAGCCTTGCCCGAGCAGCTCTTCACCCTGGGGCTGACCTTGATGTTCCCTTAATTCCCAGTTTTCCATACCAGCCACTTTTCTCTTCCAGCTGATCTAACTTCTCTCCCTTTCCCCCCAATCCAACACATGGGCTGGGGCAAGCCAGGCTTTGAAGGTGTTGGTGATAAGTGTGGAGTAGGTGGGGAAGCCAGCTGGCTCTGTTTGGTTCTCATGAGTAGGAAGGAGCTCTTCAGAGAGGGAGTAACTCTAGAGAAGACCATGAGATGCTGGTGGCTACAGTTCCAGGGAAAAGAAAACAATGGTAAGTGGTATGATGGTGAAAGGAGGGTGGGGAATACAACAATTAGGTTCTCTTGGCTACCCAAGCTTGCAAATTACTTCAAAACAGTTCTCAGAGAAAGCCACCATTCAGGCAAAAACAAGCAGGTGATGCCCCTAAGAAGAGAGGTGGCAGGAGAAGGAAGTTGATTCCTGCAGTTTTAACTAAGAAGGAAGATGTATTAGATCTTCCCTTTCCTCTAAGCCAAAGCAGTGACTGTGGGTGGGACAGAATGTTGTACAGAAGGGTGAGGTCAACAGTTTCCCCGCTTCCATATGGCACATTTCCTCCTCCTGGACAGCCCAGGCATTTGGCGTCATCTCTATGGGCCAATTAATTAAAGGGATGAAAAATGTTAAAAATTTGGGAACAAGTATCCAAAGGAAAATGATGCTGAAAGATTTTAGCAGAGAGAAAGCAATCAGCATTATGGGAACGTAAAAAGGATCTTAGTAGATATACTTGAGGTGACTGGGAGGTGGCTAATAGGAAACCCACAGAGTGTTGAGTCAACTTACCTTGGGGTTTTCAATACCTGGAAGCTATAGAACTAGGCAATTGATCTTCTACATGTTTAAAGACAAATTCAACAAGGGAAGCCCTTTCCCTACAGTTTGATCATTTTTGCCTTCTGTGACACGTAGCTACATGGGTGGATTGTAATCGTAGAGCTTGGGCAGGACAGTGAAAGGAGATGTTAGGGGTTAACACGAGCTAGGATAGTAATTGGGAAGTACAGGAGGCCAGAGAGAAACAAAGACCAAAATCTGAGCACAAAAGATTGGAACACCACCATTCCTATCCTGATGCTGCCACTTCCTCCAATCAGAACTGAGTCAGTTTCCTTGAGCCTGACTCTGTGGAAGAGGTTGGAAGGTGACGTGGTTACTTTAGTGAGCATAAGAACATTGATCAGAATATAAGGTGTGAGCTTTGGAGTCAGATGCCTGGGTTCAAACCCCAATGCTACCATTTTCTACCACTTAAATCTTTCTTTACTCTTTCACATCCTTAGCAATAAAAATGGGAAAGCAACAGCTACCTCATAGGATTAAATAAGAGTTTGTATATATAAAATGTTAGGCATAGAGCTTTATTCATACTGATATAATAAGCATGATGATGAGGATAACAGTGGTGCTGATTCCTAGCCTGAGAATCAAGGTTGATAGCAAAAATTGATGCTTTAGTTTTTAACCTTAGAAACCTTCTTTACTTATCTCTATTTAACCTGGATGCTCTCTAAATCCTTGGTTTTCCTGCAGATGCTGGGCCTTGTATTAGACTCACTGATGCAGGCAAGATGCTCATTACTTCTTCACATGGCCTTCAGAGTAATGTTCTTGCCCTTGCTCTCTACCCCACTCCTAGGGCAAACGATGCTGCCAAACTGGATTAGGAATACCTGAAAGGAGGTGCTTGATAAAGTCCAACTCTTCTTCCATTTGAGTAGGAAGAGAAAGCACACCCTATCAAAGAGACATGAAAAGAGCCAATTTCTATATTGCTTCCTGTTGAAGTGTTCAAACACTATATAACATATACCCGTTTAGTCAGTGGGGTTATTGAACAGAAGAGTCATTGAGAAAGACCTGTTTTGAGACTGTTACTCGATACCTCTTTAATGGAAAATATTTAGTGTCTGTTTACTGGAAGTGATGTGTCTCAGTATTGTGGTTCAGTTGGAACATAGTCATTAAAACATGTTTGAAAAAAAAAAAAACAAAAACATGTTTGAGTGTTCCATATGCTTGTGGTTAATAAGCATTAGACTTTGGTTGTTCTGTTTTCTGTCTTGTAATGTCCAGTCCTGCCTGTGTTGTATGTGAGAGGCAGGGGGTTAGAATGCTTTGGAAGCAATTTGTATCAGAGTCACATTGACTTAAGGAGTTAGTATGGGTCAGTAAATATCCTGGAGCATGTTTATTTCATTCTGTGTTCAAGTATGGCAATATTTACAGCTTGACTCAAAATGGATTCTAATTAGAAAAGGATGGTCATCTCTTGAACATGGATTGTTTTCTCATGTTTTTACAAATTGAACATATACACATAACTTCACTCTATAGATATAACACATATAGTCACATCTCTCCAGCATTATTAGGGAATTAAGTCCTCCCCAATAGGCATTTTCTAGATAACTGAAACTTATTCCCTTTTAAGATCGAAAACCTGTTTATTGTAGTCATTTAAATGAAAATTTTTTTTGAAATAGAAAACACAGTTCTCTAAATGGTGACTGTCAATATAAATTAACCATTTTGATAGCTCAGAATGAGGGTTAAAAACCACCTTTCTTGTAGTGATTGAAAACTGGCCTTCAGTAGACAGTTTCCTTTAGGTGATTCTGGGCAGCAATGTCTTTGGATTTCTGATTTTTGGAACAGTTCTTGTATCTTTCCGCTGGTATAACTTCTTGCCTCTGTCAGTAAGTTCACTTCTATGATGTCTCCCTTTTAAGAATTTATTTTTAATTGGGAGACAATTGCTTTCCACGCGGTGCTGATTTCTGCCGTACAGCAATGTGAAGCAGCCACGGGTACACGTGGACCCCCTCCGTCCTGAGCCTCGGCCCCCCCTTCCCCTCTAAGTCGTCTCAGCACCGGCTGAGTTGCCTGCAGCAACTCCCCACCAGCCATCTGTCCTAACGCGGCGGTGCGTATGTTCCAGTGCTGCTCTCTGTCCACCCCGCCCTCTCCTCCCCGTCCCGCCGTGTCCGCGGGTCTGGGTCTCTAGTCCTGCCTTGCGTGGTGTCTCTTTAGATCAGCCAGTCCTACTTAACTTTAGACTGAAGCCAGATACACTGGTCTTAGTGAACTCCTATGTAAACCAAAGGCTTCATAGTCTGAGTGAGGTTTCCTTAGAAATAAAGCATTTACACTTCAGTATATGGACTTAGTGAGTTCTCTTTTGGCTATTCTAGGAAACTTTTGTGCTTCTTTTAGTGTTTTTCTGAAGTGTTCCAGAGAGGAGAAGTTATAGGATGTCTGCATTCTAGGTAATTGAGATGCTGCTATAATCTTGGAGAAAAGGAATCCATTACTTGAATTTAGTTTGTGTGTCCATTTGCTCCAACCATGAATGATGCAAGTCTTCCTGATCAGTCCAACCCTTGCTAATCCCTCTCCTGATTCCCTGAGGGCTTTGCTTTGATCTCTACCACACAGCTAGTAATTTATTACACACAATAGACCCCTGGAATTCACAGGAGATACAGTCTAAAGCTTTTGCAAATCTCTAGAATTGCAAATATTATTATAACATAATAATATCCCTCACACAATGCAATAAAATATGGTAGAAAATTTAAGTGTTTCTTTAGACCCTTAATGACTCTAAATACAGGACTTAAGTTACTTATAAAGCTGGTTGACTTTCATTACAGGGCCATTTCTTACCAAGAAATAAAATTTTATTATTTCACCAACATTACTGCTTGGGCCCTGACAGAGGGAAGCAGAGCCCAGATCTGAGGGGCGCAGAGGGCAGATGCTGTGGGTTATACTGGGCTCTGACATCCTGCAAAACGATTCCCTGGATATACCATGCTCTTACCTTGAATGATTCAAGTTTGCGTGTGCAACAATGACAATAGATCGGAACCAAGGACTGCAACCTGATGCCTCCAGGACCAGGCACAGCGATGAAGAGGGCCGGGTTCACCAACGCACTCTGAGGGTGGTTCCATTTCTGTCTGTTCCAAACTCAGCTTTTCACATGCTGATGGTGGTGATAGATTTGAAGGGCTCACTCAGCCCCCTTCTCTTTTCTTTCTCACTTCTAGGGGCTGAAACTTGATTACCCAGCTTCCTTGCTATTAGGAATAGACATGTGACAGAATCCTGGCGAGAGGGCGCGGGCAGAGGGCCTGGGGAAGGTTGCCTCATATCTCTCTTCCTTCTCATTTCCTGAAATATGCAAAGTGCTTTTCAACCATGGACATGAAAACTGCACAAAAGATGGGAAACAAAAACAGGAGCCTGTGTCTCTGACAGCTTTGTGGAGTTGCTAGCCCTCATACTTCAGCCAATGTGTTTGAGTATTCTGTTACTTGAAGCTGGATATATTCTTGACCTGATCATAGTTCTCATCATTATGGAACATTAAACTGTGTTATTTCACTCAGACACACTTTTTCCTGTTAAACACATTGTCATAGTTTTCCTCTCCATTAGAAATATACCTCTAACACACTTTTTGGAAAAAAATAAATAAAAAATGCAGCCCTCTCAGTCTACTTCTCTTGCCTTTTGAAAGGAAAAATACTAAAATTTTTAAAAAAGTGAAAAGATGATAACTGTTGGATGAACTCTGACTTATTGCTGGAAGAAAAAGTAGGAAATGATGAGTACTGTAGAAAAATAAAGGACTCACACCCCATCCAAAGAGATCTTGGAATGGGAATATGGATTCAGCATTGCCTGTTTTCCAAAAAGAGAAACTTGTTTGACTTTTTAAAGAGAAGCTGGAAATATATTTGTGATATGTTCTATTTTTATAAATTTCTTGGCAGCTAATTTCTAAATTTTTAAACACTCTCTGAGCCAACAATATGTAGGATAAGCTCTACGTGTCTGCCTGGACAATTTGTCTGATTCCTCTTCTATCAGGAGGAAGCTCATTAAAATTGCACATTGGAGAACACCAAGGATCTATCACACTAACTTAACGTGGTTTATTGTGCCATCTGCAAAATCTTATCTCTCCAACTCAATTGCCGGCCATCTGCAAAGAAAGGAACAGGCTATATATTTTTTTCTTGTTTAAGGATACCTGATCTGTGGCTTCTGGTGGATCTTTGCGATATTTTCAAAGAAACATGATATCCTGTTGCCCTACATTGTCTTACACCTGTAGAGCGTTCACAGAGGGCACAGCACTATGAGAGACAGAAGAGTGTGTGGGAGACACACAAAGGGAATAGGAACTGCAAATCCCTGGAATCTAAAGGCAGGGCCCAGGCTCGTGTGACCTAGTAACCCAGCAGAAATAGCAACCACACACGATCATCTCTGGGAAGGGAGTGTTACACAACCGCATAGGAGATGTGTTGTTACTCGGGGAAACCTTCATGCAGGGTTTGGATCTTAAACCAGATCTTGAATAGAAGGAGGACCTGTCACCCTGGGTGAATAGCTACTCAGAGTCAAAACACAGAGGTTATTGAAGAATGAGAAGCCTCTCTCCTAAAAGAATCTGAAACCGAATGTCTTTTCTCAGACAAAGTGAAAAACCATCTCTGCAAGAATTGTTGATATATATACATTTAGCACATTTCATGACAGGTTAGGTGAAAATGGGAACCATGAATGCTGAGAATACGCCAGATATGTTTGTTAAACATTCAAGTGATTTCTATGATAATGAAGGCATGCTCGCCCAGCTGTGAACATTTCAAGTAAGATGAATTACCAAGTACACTTGTCCATTTAACAGCGTTGGGTTGTTATCAGGGCTGGGAAGTTAAATCTAATGCTAGACATTGAATGTCCAGCCAAGCACCCAAAGAATGTGGAACGAAAGCTAAAGGAGCCTTGCAACTCTAGGAAAATCCCCAAACTTGAACAACATATGCTTGCTTGATGCCTCAAGTTTCAGCAGGCTGGCAGCCAAATATTCTGAATTCATTTCATACCTGTGATGGCTTCCAAAACTAATAGTTCTTGCTTTTGTTTGGTATACAGTAGTCATGGATGATATGATGACAAGAACAGAAAGATGGGGTGGAGTCAGAGGTGGACAGGGCAGGTGTTGAAAGATCAGTGAACCTCAGCAGGGGGAAAGATGAATCAGAAGAGGTTTGTGAGGTTCTGGTAGGTGCGGAGTTCTGAGCTGGAAGCTGAGATGGAGGCCCAAAGTGATCTGTATCTGTCTGTGAGGAGGCTGCAACACAGGCACTTTAAAAAGAAAGGAGATTGACGATGGAAGCAGACACCTACTTCAAGTTCTACCTTTTTCATGTCATATATCAGTGGGATGACCGTGGGCATGTTACTTTATGTCTTTTGAACCTGACCTCTGTGTCCTCATAAGTGGTATGGGGCTAGTACATCGTACCTTAGAGGGGTTGTTTGCCAGGGTTCAAGTAGACAAAGCAGGCAGAGGGCTTAGTTGCCTGATACAGAAACTCCATGCATTAAAAGCTGGCTAGTGTCTTTGTGACTATTACAATTAATTTGTATTATACAAAAAAAATGAATTAAAGCTGGTTCCGATACAATGGCCTTATTATTTAAGCAGATAGAGAGAAATCGTATTTGGCCCAGATGGTTCCCTAGATTGTGTCGTGAAGGCATTTCTGATGAAAACTCCACCTGGTGTTTATGAAGCCGGCAGTGATGTGGTTGGGTATTTTTGGAGCCCAGCACAGGGTCTGCCCTGCAGTAAACTGTGTGAATGGATGGTGTTGCTGGGAATTTAGAATGGAACTGATCAGGAGGGATGTCACTAGGTGCCCCAAACCCCTGAGTCCTAGAAGCTTATAGCTGAGTGTGATTATAAAGCTTGTGCAGCCTAAACACCTTACTTTACAGAGGATATCTGCTCCCGTTCACCTACACTTCAACACCCACAGCAGAGATTGCTGGCAGGGGCGGCGACCTGGGGAGTGGTCAGCTTGTGTTGTCAACTTTCAGAACAGTTCTTCCTCTGCTAGAACTCCACCCCGACCTTCACCATCAACATTCGCCCTGCCGCTACCTTCTTCATTGCAGCCCAGGTTCCCTCTGAGGATAGAGCAGAGGACATGGGAGAGGGTGGGCTTCTTGCAGAGGCTGGGTGGTCCCCTCAGTGTAATGTGGCAGCCCACTTAGTCTGGGATGGTTTTAATAAAATTCTGGTGAGAGGTACAGGGATGAACCATGGTGATTTTCCTAGGATGCTGCTGATAATACTGAGACCCAGGATTTACAAACAACAAAGTAGACCTCCTTTAAGAGGGTCAGGAGAACAGGAATCCTGACCTTTCCCTTGGAATTGTGTGTACGTCTATGGAGCCACTCTGTGCTTTTTGGAAAATGATTTGGGCAGAAGATTTAACTAACTTTAGGTCATCTGGGTAACTCACTGACTCAACTGGCTTTGAAAGTGTAGAGATCCCAGAGCTGCTGTGGATAGAGCAGAAATGAAAGCAAACTTTTCTCAGTGTGATGAAATGTGATTGAATGATCACTCTAATTTTTAGTAAACTCCAGAATATTAATGGTCTGGGAGTGCAGCTACTGTTTCAAGATAGCACATCACCCAAGTAGGAAGCAACAAGCACCATAGTGATGGCAAATGAAGGCCGCTGCATTTGTCCAGAAATGACAAAAACAACAGTGATAATATAAACACACCTAACATGGTTCAAAATGGAGCAATTCCTGTCATGACCACTATCAAGTCTCCTTTAGATAACCAACTGGAAAATTACTGATGACAGAAAATCTATTCTCAAAAACCCCACACCCTGCAGAAGCGCAGTCAGCCCAGATACGACTGTGGATCAAAGTAGGAACCCACGCCTTCTTTCTTGTGCCTTGCCCTTGGAAAGCAGAAGTTGGTCAGTCCTGCCCAACTCTTTGTGACCTCATGGACTATACAGTCCATAGAATTCTCCAGGCCAGAATACTGAGTGGGTAGGCATTCCCTTCTCCAGGGAATCTTCTGAACCCAGGTCTCCCTCATTGCAAGCAGATTCTTTACCAGCTGAGCTATCAGGAAAGCCCAAGAATACTGCAGTGAGTAGCCAATCCCTTCTCCAGTGGATCTTCTTGACTTAGGAATTGAACTGGGGTTTCCTGAATTGCAGGCAGATTCTTTACCAGCTGAGTTAGCAGGAAAGCCCTACCTTGCCCTTTAAAACTCAGTAAAAGACTCAAACCCTTATGCTTCGGGGTCAACACCACTCTATGCATCTGGCCCCTTCCCTCTCTTGGAAAGTGAATAAAAACTCTCATTTCTTCGCTTGTTCATACTTCTGTGAATTCTTTCACAACACATGTGGGTTCACCTAGCATATAATAATGGCTTATAATCTCTGAGTTGGTCACTTGATGTGAAGAGCTGACTCACTGGAAAATATCTCGATGCTTGGAAAGATTGAGGGCAGGAGGAGAAGTGGGTGACAGAGGATGAGATGGTTGGATGGTATCACCAACTCAATGGACATGAGTTTGAGCAAGATCTAGGAGATGGTGAAGGACAGGGAAACCTGGTATGCTGCAGTCCATGGGGTTGCAAACAGTCAGACATGACTGAGTGACTAAACAAAAATCTCTGAAAGCTAGGTACTATTCTAAAATTTCTGTGTATTAACTCACTGAATCCTTATACAGCCTTCAAGGTATGGTTCTGTTGTGCTTTCCATTTTGTGAATGTGGAGACTGAGGCTCAGAGAAATGGAAAAACTGACTTAACGTAGCTAACACCCAGTGAAGCTAGTCAGAGATGTTGCCAGCACCCCTGCAATGGTCACACCTGGGGTTTGTCAGTTTCCTACCCACTTTCTAAACCATGTGGGTTTTCGTTTGGCTTTCATCCTGCTCCACATACATCCCATTTGTTAGGTTGACCCATAGGAAATCAGTTTCTGCATGTCAAAATGATGAATTGATGATTAGCAATTAGTTTCAGATTATTCAACCTAATAGTCCATGGTCCAGGGGTCATTTTTAGTTAAATTAATTAAGACAATAAGCACATCCCATTTTCTGCTCATTGTCATCTATTCAGAATGAAGGCATGTGACCAAAGTGACCCAGTCAAGATGAATCCTAAGACTCTTGCCTGGAAAGTTAGGATGGAGGTGGTCATGTACAAACATAAGGTCCAGAACTTCTGTAGCTCTATTGATAAGAGTTTAAAAATTAAAAAATTCATGTGGTACCTGTGCCTATCCGTAGCCAAGAGAACCCAATGTGTAAAGCCAAGATGTTATAAAAACCACACCTGATCCCTGACCTCCATACATTTTCACTTAGATCAGCAAATCAAGCTTTTTTTTAGGGTAAGGCAACTTATTTGAGTTCTTATTCCCAATCACAGTTCAGTCATTCTTAAGTGGAGAGAGATAAGACAGGATAACCACTTTGCAACTGGCATGAGTGGCCGAGAAGTCAGAAATGTTTATGACCCTTTATACCTGAGTCCTCTGGCTCTTCAGCCAATAAGCCTTGTAATGCTGAGACAAGACTGTTTCCATTTCACAACTTGCTTTTCCTTTTCACCTGCAATCTTTTGAACTCCATCTCTAAAGCTGTTCTCTAAGGAACAATCGCATGACAAAGACACAGTGAGATGAAATCCCTTCTAAAGTGAGGTAGAGGTGGCCTAGGTAGAAGAACTGGAAGGTTATGGAAGACAGTGGGCAGTGTGAAGTTTTATATACACTGGGAGCTTTATTCAGGAAAAGTAGGAAGTGAGGAGTTGAAGGCAGTGTCCTGGGTCCTATGTGATGAATTTACCCTGAGATTTATAGTAAGTCATTTCCATGTAATATTTTTCCATTTGGAATGAGCAGCCATCCATATTTTCTTCCATTCCATGGGGGTGTAATGAAGATTAAGGACAGCATCAGTGCTCTGGTGCCCCATGAAAAGTTGGCACTGTTGGTGGCCTACCCAATATCCATCCCATGACCTATTTCTTCCTAATAGAAGCCTAGTGTTGTACAGAAATCCATGGGTTTAGAATGTTTCACAGTACAAAGTGCAGCCTGGGTAGGGATTTTATTTGAGCTAAAGGAAGCCAGGTCCAATTTCTGAGATGGAAACAATTGTCCCAACTTCTTAGGAGTGTTACTTTTCTGATAGTTGATGATTGCTCTCTCTAGAAACATAGATATTGTATATTTCAGTGATGATGTGAGTATGTTCTCTGATCAGAAGTGATTTCATTACAGGCCCAAGAAGCTTTGAATAGAAAGGAGAGCCTTCCAGTGTTATTCCATTGAAAGAGTGTTAGAAACCACATGCCATTCAAAATGGGACCGAGTCCTAGAGAGAGATTTATTTCTGGTCCTGGGTGGTGATGGCAAACTGAGGAAAAAACAACAACAACACAAAACTCTTGGAATTTATTGACTTAAATTTATTTACAAAAAGCAAGGGTCCTGCAGGCTGAGGGTTTAAGTTGAAGAACTAAAGGACTGAGCTGCTAGTTTTCATTCTCCTTTCCCTATGGGACCCCTACCGTACCCAAGACACTTTCGTTCCTTGTGCGGCAGGCAGAGCAGTATTTCAGTTACTGAACTAATGACTTTCCTGTCTGTTCACTCGCTAGGATAGCAGTGAGGCTGAGGACACTGTCACCACTGTGGAGGGAGCAAAGACGTGATCAGGGGAATGAGTGAAGTCAGACAGGTCAAGGCTGCTCTGCAGAGCATGTTGCAAATACTGGCCATGGTGCCTGGTGGTCAAGGCACTTGGCACTGGAGAATGCTCTAGATCCCTGAGTGGCATGGGAAAAAGTGAGGCATGGGTCTTTCTGGTGAGGTAGGATGGCCTGGGTGATTACAAAGGGAAGGAGAATATGTATGTTCAGGATCCTCCTTGGGGAAAGCAGGCCCCTTCTGGCAGCACATGTGAAAGCTTTTTTTTTTAAAAAATATTTCTACTTTTTTTGAATTGGAGGACAATTGCTTTACAATGTTTTGGTGGTCTCTGCCATACATAAACGTAGCTCAGTCATAATTAAATATATATATACACACGCACACATATCTCCCCTCTGTTGAGCCTCCCTTCTTCCTATTTCATGGAAGCTTTTGTAGGCAGTCATTCAGAAATGAACTTGAAGCCTTTAAAGGTAAAGAAGAAATTCTGCTTGCTATCTAAGATGTGTGGAATTGAACCTGGGAATCCACATCAAATTGGTTTTGGAGATAGTGGGGAGTGATTATAAGTCTCAGAAATCTGAAAGCATTGACTTTCGTCATCTCTTGAAATTTCTCCAGAGTCAGGAGCGCCATCACCACAAACACTGAGGCAATGTGCTGGAGAACTAGGAAAAGGAGAGGAGAAGTGAAAGCCGCAGCTTGTATGGTGTACAAGGCAGGCCAAGTGCAGCCACGTGTGCGAGCCGCTCATCCCTTTGGCTGCGTGAGGAGGCCACACGGTGAGGGCACACACAGCAGTTGATCCTGGGACACTAACCAAGTGTTACTTGATTCCAGTCAAAAGGCTTATTTACGTACTCAGTGTGTGTTACTTGTGCGTCAGGGATGTTTTTCTGTGATGTCAATACTTCTGAGAGAGCACTGGTAGGGAGACCTTAGTGCTTCACATACTGGGTTGGTCTGAATTTCTTTCGACCCATCCTTGGGGCTGGACAGGCACCGGAAGAGGCTGTGCAGCAAGCAAGGACCCTCGGCCACGAAAAGACTGAGGATGCCGCCAGCCCAGAGTCCCTGGGAAGCCATCACAATGTCACCATCACATCAATGGCAGTGACAACTGGCTTCCCATTAGGGCTCACTTGGGGCTTGATATCACGCAAGAGGTGATAGACCTTGTCGTGTTTCATTCTCATGATTACCTTCTGAAGTTGATAGAAATATTTCTAGTTTATAGAGGAAGTAAAGGGAACCAAAATCACGTAAATGATGTGATGCAGAGCCAGAGGACAAAGGCGGGTGTGTGTGGCCCCTCAGCCAACCCTGCACACTTCATCAAGCACCCTCAGACCTCGATGCCTCTCTGATGGTAAGTCCTGTCTGAGTGCCACCCCTGTATCTTGGCCCCACGTGACGGTTCACCCAGCTTAATACCCCAGCATGGGTCAGAAGGGAGGCGGTCTCCTGAAACTCATAAAAGGACGTCTCACCACTGAATCCCAACCAAGTCCCTGTGGGCCTGTTTAGCTTCACACATTCACTTCTTGCCCCAGAAATGAGGAGAGGGCAACCCCGCCTTTCCGGCCAGACTAGCACGCCGGCGGCCCACACATTGAGGTGTCAACCTCTCCAAAACGGGCCGAGTCCCTTTGAACCACCTCCAGCTCCAGCTTGGAAACCCCCTCCAGGAATTCTTTCTTCTCAGCCAGTGGGTCAGTCACCTGGCCAAGCAAGTGGCTCATGCAGACTCAGAGTTGCCGGGAAGATAAGGAAATATCACATTTCGGTTCTTCCTCCCTTTTTTCATTCTAGGATTGATTTCTCTTGAGTTTCAAGATAGGGGGGAACACGTGGAGGTGGAGGTCACAAGGAAATTTATAGGACGACTTCCCAGGGCAATTTGTGATGTTCAGCCCTAAATATTTTCAAGGGGGTGAGAGCGGCTATCCCATCCCTGCCCGCCTGCACACACAGGAGCCTGGGGAGGGAGCAGAGCTGCCAGCAGGGAGGGTGGGAGGCAGCCTAACTCTTATCTTTCCTGTTGGCCCGGGGCAGGGTGGATGGATGCTGTTGCAAGTGTGGGCACCTCCCCCCCCCCCACCAGTTTGTACTTAATCTCTGGAGACTCACCTGTGCCTTCTGTGCCAGGCCCGGATCCATGGCAAGAGTTTCCATTTTCCCCCATTTCCTAAGCAGCTAGCAACAAAGGAGAGACATTCTGAGAGCTCCTGAAGTGTTTTTATTGAAACCCTGTTCTCCAGAGAGAGATTGAGGAAGTGATTTAAGCAACCTTATTACAAAATAAAAATGTAAGCTCCTACTCCATGACAGGAAATGCGAGAGAGACAAAGCCATTAAAAAAAAAAAAAGTTTGCAAAAGTACTGGAATGAAAAAGATGTTAAATAATTGTGTGCCAAAGCAACAAAAAACAGCAGTAGATTCAAAAAGAACTTTAAAAAGTCTACATATAATATTTGCCCCAGGAGGGACCTTCTTTGGGATGTTATGCATTACTTTTCACATTTTCTAATT
Source organism: Cervus elaphus (assembly GCF_910594005.1). Classification (NCBI taxonomy): domain Eukaryota; kingdom Metazoa; phylum Chordata; class Mammalia; order Artiodactyla; family Cervidae; genus Cervus; species Cervus elaphus. The sequence continues at coordinate 11,066,301 of NC_057839.1, read as the reverse complement.
AAAACGATTCATCAGGCTGTGTATAATAGCTGGGGGGAGTCCCTTATCTTTACTTTTATACCTTACTAGACCTATTGGAGAAGGAAATGGCAACCCACTCCAGTGTTCTTGCCTGGAGAATCCCAGGGACGGGGGAGCCTGGTGGGCTGCAGCCTATGGGGTCGCACAGAGTCGGACACGACTGAAGTGACTTAGCAGCAGCAGCAGCAGACCTATCTGATGCTGTATGCTATAATTAGCATAATTTAGCAGTATCTAAATAAATCTGCTCATTATTGAGGCTGATTAAAAAACAGGCACAACATAACACAGCTACATTTCCAGACTCACTATCCACTGCCCCCCTACCCCAGCTCCTCCAGCTGAATATTCCCATGACTGATGTTGAAATGATGAAAGGAACAGGAAGTGTGTCCCCTGCTGAGCTCTATTTGGGGAAACTTCTTCATCTTTCTTTCTTTTTATTTTTTATTTTTTTGCTTGGTTTTGATATTGGTTTTTTGTTTCTCTCAAAAAAATTATTTTAATTGGAGTATAGTTGATTTACAATGCTGTGTTAGCTTCAGTTATACAGATATCTACTCTTTTTTAGATTCTCCTTCCCATATAGGTCATTGCAGAGTATTGAGTGGAGTTCTCTGTGCTATACACTAGGTCCTCATTCATTCTCTATTTGTATATATACCAGTGTGTATATGTCAATCCCAATCTCCCAATTTATCCCTCCTCCTGCCTCCCCCTTGGTAACAGTTTTCTACATCTGTGACTTTATTTCCATTTTGTAAATAAGTCCATGTGTACTGTTTTTTTAGATTCCACACATAAGTGATATGTTTGTCTTTCTCTGTTTGATTTCACTCAGTATAACAGTCCCTATGTCCATCCATGTTGTTGCAAATGGCATTGTTTTATTCTTTTTTTTTATTGATGGCTAGATCCTCCAGGCATTTCAGAACCCAAGGATAGAGTGCATTTCTCACAGGATAAGCTCCTCCTGTATCTTAACCCACCACTGCTTGGGGAGTGGACTGGGCTGGGTGTAAACACCTGGAATGTGTAGATGCCGTAAAGCCAGACTTTTGTCGAAAGGGCTTATTGCTTCTTAAGAAACATTTCCCTTGAGCTTGGTTTCCTTCTGGATTCCAGGGACGCTAAGTGCCTTTTCCCTCCTGTGAAGAGTGAGGGTTAAGGGTGGGTTGGGGAGACAGGCCTCTCCTTCTGCCCCTCTGGGTGCCCACCTGCTGGAGATGAGACTAGGGACTCTGCTGGCATCGCCCGGTGATGCCTGTGAGCGGTGGCGACAGGGCAGGAGGGGTGTAAAGGCCTTGGTGGCCCCTGGCTGACTCCTTCGCTGGAGACTGGTGGGGGGTGGGGGAAGGGAGGTTGGTTAAGTGTTCAAGGGTAGGGGAAGCGGTGGATGAGTGGGGTGGGGTGGAGTGGGATGGGGGGTGGAAGGAGGCCAGCAAGGTAAATGACACTCTCAGAGGGTGATGGGTCTTGTCCACATAAGGTCTTGTCTCCTTTCTCATCTCCTTCTATCCATCCTCTTGGGGTGGATACCATTCAAGCCCCATCTCACCCCAAACATGCTTGCTGATGTGGTAGCTAACCAGTGGCATCCAGACTATTTAGAGACAGCACTCTCCAAATCTCAAAGCACCTACAGAAGAGATGCAAGGTCTGAGCAAAACCTGGTGTTCTAAATAGCCTGATTTCTCTCTTAAGCTTTTAAGAGGACAAAGTCTGCATAAAATTGAGGTAGCAAGCAGTATTATTCCTCCAGGCACGTTTGAGTGAAAAAGAGCTTGAATTTTAAAAAATAAAAACTGCTGCCTCACTTATTATATTCACTCTTCTAACAAGCCACCAAGCAGCCATTGCCCTCTCCCACGCCGATGGACATATATCTTGCCGAGACACATGCGTCCAGTCAGGATATTGTCTGGGAAACCTGAGCCCGGCCGCCTGTGCAGGAGCCGACATCACCACGTAATTCCTTCCAGAAGAACAGAAACCCAGGCACAAAGCGGCAGCACAGAGTCCCCAAAGGCTGCCTCACCATTTCTTCTTGCTGGGATTATTCTCCGTTACACACAGCAGGCAGGGCGTTTCCCTGATGCTTTCTCACTTTCTTTTCATGTCCCGTCATTTACTTCATCCCGAGAGGCAGTCAAAGTCTCCAGGCCACACTCAGCAATAGAAACTCGGCAAGTTGGAAGGATAAGGCATGAAGCTTTGCAGCCTGCAGGGGAGTTCTGCTGACAGTACTAAAATTCAGGACCTTCATCTAGTGTCCCAGGCAGGTGTGTTTATTCAGCAAAGAGGGAGCTGGAAATGCTTCCTTTGGGGATGCTCCCCTCTTCCTGTTGTGCTTTCCTCTGGTGCTGCCTTGAGCCTGGACTTTGCCACTTGGGGTCTCAGATTGGTTCCTGGAGCTTTGTTTGGATCCTGGAGGTTACTTCCCTCGGAATCTTTTGTACTATTACGAGTGAGGCTGAGTCCTTTCAGCAGGGGCCGAGAGTTCTTTATGAACTGTGATCTAAGATCAGTGTCTTTTTCCACTCAGGGCTTTTCTTGGGGCTTTTCTTGGGCTGTCTTTGAGTGCATGATGACAGAAACCAGTCACACATTGGTTCCTGGTATGTCCATGCAAGGCATCCTCTAAAGGTGCTCATAGAAAAATAATATTTCCCCACCAAATAGACAAACTCAGACACAATCACAGATGAAATGAACTGCTTTGCATGTGACTGAGGTTCCTCTCCTATGTCTGTAAATTCTGAACTCTGAGTCAAGCAAGGCCACTTTGGTGTGTATTTTGAAAAATGCCTCAGCCTGCTGCCTGATAAGTTGCTTCAGTCGTGTCCAACTCCTTGTGACCTCATGGACTGTAGCCCACCAGGCCCCTCTGTCCATGGATTCTCCAGGCAAAAATACTAGAGTGGGTTGCCTTGCCCTCCTCCAGGGGATCTTCCTGACGGAGGGATTGAACCCCTGTCTCCCGCGTTGCAGGCAGATTCTTTACGGCTGAGCCACCAGGGAAGCTGGGAAAATGCCTCTAGTTGTATCAAAACCAGCTTTTCTCAAAAGGTCCAAGCATCAGATTCACCTGGAAGCCTTGTTAAAATAGTTCAGTGGAGCCCTCCCCTGGAACTTCTTATTGAAGAGGTCTTGGGTAGGGCCCAGCAGGTTCCATGTATAACTGATTTCTAGGACTAATGAGTTAGGGTTCCCCACCAACTCCCCCCTTCCCCAGAATCCATGCCCTTTCCAGAACCTCTCAATAGGACCTTATTTGGAAATGGGGTCATTTCAAATGTAAGTAGTTAAAATGAGGTTGTACTGGAACAGGGTGGATCACGAGCCCAATGTGACTGGTGTCCTTATAAGAAAAGGAGAAGAGAGACAGAGACACAGGGGAGAAGGCCATGTGACAAGAGAGGCAGGGACTGGAGTGATGTGTCTGCAAGCCAAGGATGGCCAGTGACTGGGAGCAACACCACAGACTTAGAGAGTGTGGGACAGATCTTTCCCCAGGGCCTTCAGAAAGAGCATGGTCCTGCCTACACATTGTTCTTATTATTCTCTAGCCTCTGGAACTGTGAGATAAGGAATTTCTGTTGTTTTAAGTCACCAGTTCATGATAATCCCCTTCAGCAGACCTAGAAAATACTAAGACACCCCAAACCACACTTTGAGGACCACTGATCAAAATTATTGACTTCCCTGGTCGCTCAGTGGTAAAGAAATTGCCTGCAATGTAGGAGCCACAGGAGATGTGGGTTTGAACCCTAGTTTAGGAAGATCCCCAGGAGGAGGGCATGGCAATCCACTTCAGTACTCTTGCCTGGAGAATCCCATGGACAAGAGGAGCCTGGTGGGCTACAGTCCACAGGGTCAGAAAGAGTCAGACACAGCTGAAGCAACTAAGCACGCACGCATGCACGATCAAAATTAAACCATCTCCTTCTCCAGCTTCTGTTTCTCCTTATAACATCAATGATGAATTTTTTTCTGGACTAATTCCTACTTGCATCTGCCAACACCTGCTTAATTCCCTAAGAAGTTTCACAAGCCTCCTATTTCCTTAATACTTCCCTGTTTCTAGTTCCTAATCTTTTTACCTCCAAATAACCTGCGGGGCTCTCTTCAGTTACACTGTGGTCAAAGAGAATCTCTGATTCCCCCCAAGCTGATAGAATTGTGACTTCACATGGCTGAGTCTCCACACACTCTAGTAAGAGAAGCAGGTAGCAGGAAGCCAATGCAGGAGACGCCGGGGAGCTACGGAGATGCAGGGGGAGTGAGGGGATTTCAGCCTCAGGAAGACAGGCATTAAGAGGGATTTATTTGCCTTCAAATATATGAAGTGTAACTGTTCGTACGATGCAGACAGCCCACCTTCCACCCCTCTGAGAAGGGGCCAAAGGAAAGCAGGCTTAGGAAGGAGAGCTTCCAGTGGACAGAAAGAACTTTCTGAGGTTGGAGGTTGTAAGTCACTGGAATGTCAAGGGAGACATTGAAGTAAAGAGTAGACACCCTTTCATTAGATGGGATTTAGATGGGCCCTTCCTGGAGCCAGGAGGATGAACGGGATAGACTCCCAAGGAGCTCTGCTCTTCAAGTCTACAGCCTTGCAGAACAAGAAAAATTCCCAGTTGGGGAAAAATGAACTCAGAAGGAAGAAACATCTCTCTGTTGGTTTATTGATGATCCTAGGTAGAGAATCTGTCTGAATTTCTTCTCATTTTTAACTTGATGCCTGAAAGACACGCTTTGGAGCTAAGTTAAGGAGTTAGATTAGTTGGAGGTTTGTTTTCTAATCCCTCTGGTACTACCTAGTTGAGTCCAACTTCTCCACCTGCCTGATGACAAAAGCAGGGCATCTTCATTTTCTATTGCCACGTAACAAATGATCACACACTTAGAGGCTTTGGCCAATGTGTATTTGTTATCCCATGGTTTCCGTGGGTCAGGGTTCAGGGTGCAATTTGACTGGGTCCTTTTCTCAGGGCCTCACCAGGCTGAGGTGTCGGTGGGATGTGGTACTTTCAGGACCCCTTCCAAGCTCACTGGGCTACTGGCACAATTCAGCTCCTAGTAGCTGTAGAACCCACTTTCTTGCTGGCCATCGCTGGGGTCCTAGTATGTGGTGGTCCCCTCTCAAAACCTGGCAGCTTCTCTCCCCCCGTACTATCTCCACGGTGACATCCATCCATCACCTTCGCCATTCTCTACTGGCTTGAAGCCGGTCACAGGTACTGCCTGGACTCAAGGAGCAGGGGTTGTATGAATGTGTGACTCACTGGAGGTCATCTTAGACTGACCCATCACAGGGGGTTTGGGAAGAAGCTCTTCTGCTCTGGCTCCTCCCCAAGGCCCAGATGCCAGGGGGCTGAAACCCAAAGGCTTCCATCTTATTTGAAATGTATCTGATTAAATAAATATACAAGTGGAATTCCAAATGGAATGCAGAAAGTGTGACTGAGTCCTATTTTACAGAGAAGTTGTGCTTAAAAGCTCAATTAGGCAATCAACGGTTGGAATTTTAAGTTCTTTAATCAAGAACATGATATTAAAATTAGTACATTTGTTTGTTTGACAGTATAGCTTACAGGGTAAGCTTTGGAGCCGGACTACCTGGGTTCAAGTTCTAACTCGAATGCTAACTATGTAGCCTTAGGCAAATCATTTAGCCCTTCTGCCCAGTTTTCTTCATTTACGAAATGGTGACAGTAATAGTGGTTTATGGAATGCTGGTGAGGAGGAGAAGAATTAATAAGTATAAAGCACCTAGAAGAATGCCTGGCATATCATAAACACTATACATGTGTTATTATTTGAGTTTGGATGCCAGATGTCACATGCCACTCACATGCTTGACACTCTGTGGGCATTCTTAGGACTCTGAGCATTTCTTGGCTATAGCTATGGCCCTGCCCCTTTCTCTTCCACTCAGAATGTGAGAGACAGTGACATCATAGTGGTAAATTTGAATCAGAACTGATTTTTTAAAAATGAAATGATTCCTAAATTTCAGCCTTTGTAACTAGTTTTAATAAAGACGATTATGATGCTGAAGTGTGTTGTGCATTTACTATATGCCAGGAAATCTACCAAGTATGATGACAGCATCACCCTCTGAGGAAGGTACTATCACCCCCTTTTACAGAGAAAGAACCTGAGGCTTAGGAGTTAGGAGCAAAGCTCGCCATAGGAAGCAGCTCAAGCAGCTGGGCTCCAGAGCCCTCAGTCTTAGTATGTTTCTTGTACTCTTTTCCCCTTTTATTGCTGGCAGCTTAGCTCTCAACCTACATGCGGTGACATGACAGCCAAGAAATACCAACGTAAGTGACACAGAAGGAGGCAGGCATCGTGGGTTCCTGTCTATCTAGACGGGCATTGTGTAGAAGGAGACAGAGGACTTGGACGATAGACATTTTGGGTGAGCACCTCGAGTCACACATGGGCAACATTCCCCACTCACCATTCTCTCACTGACGGCTCAGAACACACTGCAGAGGCGAGTGTTGTCTTCCTGTGGCAGCTAAAGAAATTGAGGCTTAAAAGTTGCCAGTGAGAAGCTGGACCAAGACTCAAACCCCAAATCCTTCAGTCCCCAAGTCTGCAGTGTTCCCACCACACACTGTTGACTTACGGCTGAAGCCGGAAGAGGGGAGGAGAGGAAGAGGCCCCTGGCAGGTGGCAGGAGCCCACTGGCTTTGACCAGCTTGGCTGCTGTTCTGATGGATTTGCCATCAAAGGACTTTGCCGACTCCTAATTCTGCCAGGTGGGCTTCCCGCGTGGCTCAGTGGTAAAGAATCCTCCTGATAATGCAGGAGATGTGGGTTCAATCCCTGGGTCAGAAAGATCCCCTGAGAAGGAAGTGGCAACCCACACCAGTATTCTTGCCTGGAAAAGTCAATGGACAGAGGAGCCTGGTGGGCTGCAGACTGTGAGGTCGCAAAGAGAGGGACGTGACTGAGCAACTCACACACACACCGAATTCTGCCCGGGACCACTTCTGTAACTCAGGGCGAATCACTCAGATGGCTTCTGTAGCAGTTCCACACTTTTTCAAATCAAACTGGCCTTGTTTGAAAGACAAAGTGAGATAATTTATGCTCACAGGGGTAGATGCTATAACACTTTTTTCATAGAAACAGACTCTCAAAGTGTGGAGGCAGAGAGTAGGAGAAAGAGATTAAAAAAGAGATGAGCTGCAGGCAGAGTGAAACGGTGTTGACGAGTAGTGAACCTTGTTTGTGATTTATCATTATGACCCTTTGGATAAAAATAAAATTTAATCCTGGAGCCCAGAGGTCACTCCAGAATGCTATTTCAACTACTTTTCAGGTTGCCTTTAGAAGATAGGCATTAAGTGAACAAATAGAAAGCAGACGCCTATTAAATACATAGTGGGGGAAACAGACATCTTGACATCACAAGTTTCAAAGGGCAGAAACTGACAGAATGGATTCGGAAAATCACATGCACCTGGTTCCATTCCCAGCTCCGTCGCTTAGTTATTAAACGGGGTAATTTAATTCTGTGTTCTCACTTTTAAGATGTAGATAGGAACGGCAACCTTGCAAGGTATTGGCAATAATTAAATGAGGTAATGATTCCATTAGCTCGGTGCAGGACTCATATGAAGTGCTCACTAGTGCTGCCTGGTGCTCCGGCTGTATCATAACTATGAAAATAAGGGTAAAACCTGGGGAAAACACGGTGGCTTCGGTGTAAGCACTTTTTATGGAAAGTTCTGACTTGAGTCCCCCCTTTGGATTCCGACAATGGGAGAGGAGGAGCAGTGGAACAGACGGAGATCCCGGCTGTCAGGTCCACCTGTATGTCTGGTGCTGGGAACAGGGTAGTGTGGAAAGACAGTGATGAGCTTCAGGAATAACTGGGTGCTGACCTTAGAGCCCATGTGCCATCGCTCAGATGTGGTGGAGGTGACAACAACACCTGCAAATGGGTTAGCGATAGAAGGTGGTCCTTTCCCATAACATCAACAGGCCTAAGGAGGCTGTTGACAGTGTCGCTTAGGGGTAAAGGACGTGGACTCTGGAGGCAGTCTTGGTACCTATGGCCTCAGACAATTCGTTTTGCTTCTCTTGGCCCCAACTTTCTCATCTGTAACAGGGGGAAGAAGGGGTATAATAGTGCTGACTACACAGGCTGTGTAGTGATGAAACGAGAAGCCCTAGCAGTGCCAAGTACTCGACAAGCTCCTATTTTCACCTACAGTTATTACCCCTCTAGTTCCAAGGAAACTGAGATTCAGCAAAACCAAAACAATCAGACAAATAAAAAATTAGAAGCCAGTAAATGCGGATTCTGTGCCCGCCTCTGGGATTCCACCTCAAGGGTGTTCCTGCCCCTCCTGCCCATCTCAGAACTAAGAATCCCCTTCATGTTTTGTTCCTTGTACCTCTGTCCACGTTGTTATTAAAACACATGTTGTTGTAGAAGCGTGTCCAGAAAAGGGACTCGTAAGGTGTGCACATCTTCTACCTTTAGGTGGCAGAAGGGACTCTGAATGACTTTGGGGGAAATTTAGTCAGTTGTCCTTCAAGACCAGGCTATCATTAGGAAAAATATACCCCACATGATCAACTGAGATGCATAGGATGTTAAGTACTTCCACCAGAGCTGAAAATTGTTAGTTTCAGATTCCTGCAGCCTCTCAAAAGTTCTAAATGCTACATAGAGCTGGAAGCAAAGTTCAAAAGGCAATTTCAAAAGAAACTGTTAGGTGTATGCTGAGAGAAATCAGTTGATTTCATCTGCTTGGAAAAAGCATTTGGGCACCAGGTGGCCTAAATCTGAAGAGTTAGTGCTTTGCAAAAGACTGGGTTTTGCAGGGGTCAGAAGGACAAGCAGAAAGGCAGGTGCTCTAATGGCTAGACCTAAGTCTGAGGGAGACAATGCTAAACATGTAGCAATGTCTTCATGTTAAGAGCATATCATTGGGGCAGAAAAACAGAAATAGTCATCCCAGGCTTTCAACTGAGAGCAACTGTAGAAACGCACATCTCCTGTGTGTCTCTCCCTATGACCCACATGGAAAACCTCATCTCTGACTCTCCTGGTCACCAAATATATGGTTTTCTTCCCCCCACACCAAGCAATTCCCCGAGATACCAGCTGGGTATCCTAAAACTCAATTCAGCTCTGACCCGCCCTATCTGGAAGTTCCTCTCCCTCATATTCCAGTGATTCAGAGTTGTTAGATCTGCATAAAGCCAAGATATCTGGATTTTTGGACTCTTTTTGGTTGATTCTGATCATCATCCAGATTAGGGGGCCTCTAGTCTATAATAAAATCCCTGTTTCTCCCAGGAACTAAATAAATGAAGATTAATCCTGTAAACAGTGAACCGCCGCACACCACCTTCATGCAGAACATCTGACCCCTGCAAGGTTCCCTGGGATGAAGGAGAAAAACATAAAAGGAACCAGTAGTATGTACACACCATCCGGCAAGGTGACAACACTCGGAGGCTGGAGAAAACCCATTTTCCTTTTATAGGAGGATGCCAGCCAATCGTGCCCCGTTTGTTTCCTGGGGCAAAGAACCTTACCTACTGTAAAACCAAGAATCGTGAGCAGGAAGGATTCACTGAGCACTGGAGAGGGGGTGAGGGAGGGCTTGGGGGTGAAAGGGCTGGACCAGAGGCTCCGCCTCGAAGCAGGTGGAGAAGCCCCCGCCCAGGCTGCTCTGGTACCCAGGACAGGCAGTCCTCTCACCGGTTAGGAGCTTTCATTTGCAACGGATGCTCTTCGCCCTCCCCCTCTGTCTCTCTGAGCAGACTGAGCTCAGTTCTGAGCACACACTCCTTTCCTTCTTGCCTCTGCTCATGAAAGGGGCGTGATTCCCGGGGACCTAAGCCCACATCAAAAGCAGCAGCTCGGGGAGGCACTGACCAAAGCCTGTGGCTCAAATGTCAACCCCGTGTCTTCCAGAGAGCTGGGAGGAATGCTGTGTAAATAGGCTGGGGAGAAATTCATCTGCCTGTTGTTCTGGATGAAGGATTCTGTTGGCTCAGGAGGGGAACCTGCAGCTTCAAAGCTGCAAATAGTGATTTTCCCACACACCCAGCAACCATCTCTCAGGTCGATGCACACTTTCTTGATTATCCCTGTAGAAGGTGAAGACATTCCGAAGTGTTGAGTGACTGTCAGGTGATAGGCCCTGGGTAAAACTCAACACATTCATTCCCTTATTTTACCTTCCAGCAACTTTTTGAAAAAGTCATCTTTATACCATTATCATCCCCATTTCATGGATCAGCACACTGAGGTTCAGGGAGGCAAAATGACTTGACCTTCCATAGGGAGTAAGCGGCAGAAGAAAGATCCAACCCTGGTCAGTCTGTCTTCAGTGCCATTATTTTCTTGGTCCTTCAGGTCTTAAAGCACAAGTCAGGGGTCAGGTTAAGATAACTATCGTATGAGCTGTGAAGATTGCTAGCATGCTCAGTGATGAGAGCCTTTTAGTAATATTCAAGTCCAATTAATTATGTTATTTCTCGAGCATATTTGGTTGTAGAAACTATCAATGTCAATTATTTTCCAAAAGACTTAGAGATAAGTCATTGCACATAAACATCTCCTGGTGGGTTCGGTTTTTAGAAGATGTTGAGTTGCTGCTGTTTAGTCCTTCAGTCATGTTCTACTCCTTTGCAACCCCATAAATGGTAGCCCACTAGGCCTTCTGTCCATAGGATTTTCTGGGCAAGATTACTAGAGTGGGTTGCTGTGTCTTCCTCCAGGGTATTTTTCCGGGCCCAGAGATTGAACCCGAGCCTCCTGCATTGCAGGGGATTCTTCACCACTGAGTCAATGCACATAAGCATCTCCTGGTGGGCTTTGTTTTTAGAAGACGCTGAGAGAGAAATACAAATTCATCAACCCAATTAACACGAACTTATTCTTCCCACTAGGAGTCCTGATTTGCAGAAGGATTTGCTTTAAGTGGGAGTGGCCATTAGCCCCATCTTTCCCCCACCAGCTGTTCACTTGGTGCCCACTTAGAGCAATGAATCTAAACCGTGATGCTTGAAGCCTGGATCCGACTGCCCGAGCTTGTGATGTGATGGATGGGAGGTGTGGCCCAGGCACTGAGAATCTCCAAAGCTCCCAGATGACTCTGATGTGCAGCCAAACTGAAACTACCGAGCTGTCCTGGGGGAGAAGGAGAGGAGTTGGGGAAGGGAGGACCAGAATCTAAAGGGTTAGGAAGCATGGAGCAGGGATCCACTCTTCCCCGATTACCATGGACTATCCTGGTTTTAAAACAAAGTCCTATGTCCTGAAAATGCCTCCATCTCAGGCAAACTGAGATTGCCAGTCACCCTACATACCACAAGCATTAAGCAATGACAAAGGTTCTCAAATGACAATCTCTGCCCATGGGAAAGGGATCTGTTTGCAAAACTTCTCTTTACACAACCCTTTAAAACCACATGGCTCTTACATGGAAACACACAACCCCATTCCATTTGAATTCTAGCAAAACGAATATATGTCCCTGGTTTCACGCTCTGTGGTCCTTTTGCTTTGCACTGTGGTACAAGGCAAAACTACTGTCTCTAAAGCTTCCGGCACCAATCCGGCTCTGTGGATTTATTCTATGGCCCTATTGTATGAGAAAAGACAGGCTGATGGCCCTGTATTTTTTTCTGTTGCCTTTTACTAAAAAATTCCCAACACCTGAAAATTAGCAGGGTTCTTTGAAGCATCCTATAATTCTGATTCCCATCAAGTTGCGAGTGATGGGAGATAAATCTGAATTTACCTAAATTAATGTATAACTCTCAGCAGCACTCCACCCCCTGCAAGCATCCTGACTGGGCTTCATGGAATCTTGTGTGCTGCTGACTTCCCACGGGCTCCAGGGATCCTGCCGTGGGGAGAGGGAGGCTGTCATTCCTGCTCACTGAGCGTGTTTGGCAGCTTTCGCAGTAAACACCACGGAGACTAGTCTCTGCTCTGACATGTCTCAAGCGGTGAATCAATCAAACCACGGGTTTCTGGTGGGCCCTGCCTGCCCAGCTTGGGCTGGTCTCATGAAGGCCCAGGCATGGGCAAGTGACCTGTAGTTACAGACTGGAATATTCACCTTCATTGTCAACATGATGCTCTGAAAAATGCCACATCCGGAAACAGCGGACGCAGGAGTTGCGGAGTTGCCTTGTGATGCAGCCCATGTGCTGAGAGCCCCATCTGTGCTAGTCACCATGCTAGGGGCCGCACAGACGTGTCCAGTCTTCAGCCTCGTAAGAAACCTGAGAGGGAGGTATCAGTGCCTCTGGTTTGTAGATGAGAGAGCAGGCTTGGTGAGATGGAGTAGGTCTCCCAGCTGGTAGTGACAGAGAGGAGAGGTGGATCAAGGAGGGCTTGATCTGCTGACACCAGACCTACTGCTATCACTCCAAAGCACACACTCCCAAAGGGTGGAGAGAAAGTTCTGGAAGCGCAACACATAAAATAGATGACATTTAGATAAAGAAAAGTTCTTAAATGCCAGGAGTGTCGCATAAAGGTTACATGCCTGGACATGGATCCACACTGTCTACTGCCAAATCTTGGCTCCGCTTATCTGTAAAATGGGATTAAATGAGTTATTCTAGTTCAGAAGGAATTCAGACCTCAGTGGCAGTCCTTGTGTTGCTATTATTATCTTTGCTGTTCTTATTGCTGTATTATTATTATTATTGTCTCCTTAAGTCTTTGATCTCGTACCTTGAGCTCCTTGGGTCATGATAACACCAGGATTAACGAACTCCTGGGAGAAAAAGCCATCCAGAGCAGGGGACACTATGTTTTTTAACTCAGATCATGGTATATTTATTTTCTTAAAATTTTTTTTAAAAAAGAAGAAAAGGTCCCCAGACCCTAGACTCTGCTACTCCTCATTCAAGAAATACTGAAGCCAGGGCTGAGTCCAGCACTCACAGGTGACGCTGAACTATTGGCAGCTGGAGAACACTTTGCACCAGGGGCTCTCAGTCGGCCCCCACTCCATTCCTGGGCTCAGGTTCATTTTACGCCCAGAGCCACCTGGGATTGTGAGGAAACACGCTGGTCATCGGCTTAACTAGGCAGCTGGAAATCCTCTGGTTCAATTTCCCCTGTTTTAGGGACCCCTTCTCCAGTGTCTCTGTCTTGGCATTTGAATACGTCCATGGTTGGATTGCTCACCACCTCAAGCTGAAGTCAGTGTCACTCATTCTTCACGAGCTCCAAATGTTACAAGCCCTTTCTGGGTGAGTCTGCAACCTGCCTGCCTCCAACCACACTGACAAACTGATGGCCGTTCCACCGTCTTGGCAACATGGAGCGCCCCACATCCTCTTCCGCAAGACGGAGGTATCCCCTGAACCTATAGTTTATGTAGTTGCCAGTCCTGTCCTTTTTCAAAGTTTGTTTTTCTGGGGGAACATGCTCCTATCTTGGAAGTCAGATCTCAGAATTATGCTGGGAACAATACACTTACTGTGGACTGTTTTTTTGGACACAACCAACCAGCATTGCTTAACAGTTTTGTGGGAACATGTTCTAATGGGCTTAAGTATGAGATTCGGTCATTTCAGCCCAGGGCTAGACTGGCCACGTTTCAGGCTTCCGATGGAATCCCTAGTTCAAAATCCCCTTTATCACTTGGCCTTTTCCAAATGTTCCCTGGATATAAAATCTTTGACCCAGTCAGATATCAGTGGGGCCTGATCATTTTTGACTATTTCCATTTTCTAGGTGGAATTGCTTTTCAATTGCTTTGTCTGAAACCTAGAGATAGAGAAATTTCTCAGTGCAGGAATCTGTAATGCCACTGCTTTCTAGGACCGAAATTAATTATAAAAGGGGAATTGCTCTGGCTTTTACAGACGGGTTATCCTACAATCATACTAATAATAACTTTCCTTTTTATAGTCACTTCCCTTCTGTAAGAGAGTTCAAAGTGCTTTATGGGCATGGTCTTAATTAGATCATTTTTATTATTTTTTTAAGTACAAGTGATGTACTATATCATTACCCATACTTTGTAGAGAGGGAAATGGAGGAGCAGGGAAGCTCAGGGCATGAGAAAGGAGGAGGAGGAGTTGAACATCTGGACCCACGACTTCATTCTGACTGTTCCTCACCTTGGCAATGTCCTCCCACCCACCTCATTCCACCCATTTCTCAAAGGCCAGTTCAAGTGACCTCAACCCTGATGGAGATTTTTCTCTTCCCAGAGGCTTGCTGCAACGCCAATGACTCTTGATTTAACTCAGGATGTTTTTTTTTTCCCTAGGTAGGTGTTTTGGGACATTTTGATTCCTAATAATTTGTTCCAATTGTTCACATCTTATCCTTCCAAGATGGAGTAGAATTTCCTTAAGCCAAAGGACTGTGTAATCTATTTCTTATGTAGCCCAGACAGCTCTTGCATAAGGCCTGGGTGTGTAGCGTGTACTTAACATAATCCTAACTCTTTGCCTAGGACTTCTGTGACGGGATATGCCACAGTAGGAATGAGTGATTGCTCATGCCTGGAATGTGGCCCGGAAGAGGAGAAACTTCAGCCCATCAACCCGATTTATGAGTAGTGCAGGGCATTGTGTTATGTTGTGAAGACAGTGCAAAGAAAGGCAGGATTCTGCCCCTGCCTTCAGGAATGAAGGGGTAAGGACCATCTTACAGTGGTTGATGGCAGGATTTGCAGCCTGCAGATGTGGCTTTGAATCTCAGCTCCACCACTTATGGGTGGCCTTGAGTAAGTCTTGAGTAAGTAAACTTGAGTAAGTTTAAACACTTGGAGCCTCTGGAATGCCTTTTGTAAGATGAGAATAATAATAGCATAGTGATGCTAAATGAAATAACATCTACAAAAGCATTTGGCACAATGGTTCATACAGAGTTAAGAATCAATAAATAGCATCCATTGTAACATCGTTATGAAGTGGCTGGTAATTTGAAGAAAAGGAAAACTAAGTGGCACAGCAAGGACATGTGTGTTGTTCAGTGGCCATAAACCACGTGACCAAGGAGGGTCCTGCAATTTACCTTGAAAGACAGCAAGAATTTGGGTTTTGAAAGGCATGAAGGATGGGGAGGCTTAGGGGAAATGAAATGTGTGAATGCAGGAAAGAGAGTGGGCTGGGCTGATGAAGTCAAGGTCTACATGGAGAAAGGCTAGCAGGCGACAGTACTGTGAGCCCAATGCTAGTGTCCACAGTGGTAAGTTCTCTCCTACAACAATTCTCTTTAATAATGAACAGGGAAGAATTATGACCATTTGAAAGCTTAGGAAGTGGAGATTCTGATGCCAGCTGCACAGTTAGTTGGACATAAGTACCGACGTCTTGGTTGCTGTTGGGGCTCACGGGTCCTCTGGCACACTCTTGTTGGAAGGTGAATTAGGCAGCCTTTTGAAGAGCACTTTGGCAGGGACTCTTCAAACTGTGAATTCCCCTCAAGGTACTGATTCTGGAGAAACACTTGTGTATGTACTCAAAGAGTCAGGAAGAGAGATGTTCACTGAACAGTCCAAAAACTTGGATATAACTCACATGTCTACTAATGACGGGGTACGTCAGTAAATTGTAGCATGTCCTTATTGAGGTACGTTATTCAGCAATTAAGGAGACTTCCAGATGGCTCAGCAGGTGAAGAGTCTGCCTGTAAAGCATTAGACATGAATTTGATCCCTGGGTTAGGACGGTCCTGGAGGAGGAAATGGCAACCCACTCTAGTATTCTTGCCTGGAGAATCCCATGGACAGAGGAGCCTGGCAGGATATGTACGGTCCATGGGTCGCAAAGAGTTGGACACAACTGAGCACACATGCACTTTGCACAATTAAACATCATGAGGTAAACTTATATGACTTGATATGCAACAGTCTCTAAAGGAAACTGTCTAGTAAAAAAGAAAATCTGCAGATGGTAAAAGCACTATAATGTCATTCACTTTTAAAATTCAGTATGTGTATGGGTATATTGGTACAGGCACTAAATGTATGGACAAAAGATCTAAAGGGGAGTGAAGGAATATGTTTTGGGGAGTGTATGTGTTAAAGGCAGTTTTACATTTGAGTCTACATATTATTGTTTTGTTTACAAAGAAAACATATCCAGCTACTACCCAAATTCAGGAACTAAAATTTGAAAATATATATGCTACATCAGTATTGCAGAACACTATAGGATCATTAAAATATGCTAAAATATGTTACAAAGTATATATAATATATTTACTGATTTGGAAAAATTTTCCAATTAAGTGGGAGGTAAAGTTTCAAACAGTATATCTTATATATATATAGCTTTATAAAAGTTAGCACACACATAGCACAAACACGCATATACATGAATAAACACTACGGGCAAGTACCAAATTATCTCTACTTAGTGGAATTAATGGTACTTTAAAAAATTTCCTTTTTATACTTGCAGCACTTAGCCACAGTATTGCTGTGTAACAAATCACCCCAGATTTCAGTGCCTAGGATAACAATCACTCTTTCCTCACTCACTGCCACCTGGAACTCATCTCGACTGGATGTTGCTTCCAGCTGCAGCCTGGGTCCAGGTCTACTCCACGTGTTTCATCTTCCTTGGACTGCAGGCCAACCAGAGCAGAAGGGCAAGGGAGCGAGTGGAAACATGTACTCTCTCCTCACCTTTGGTCTGGAGTTGGTACTCTGTCTGTTTTACCTGCAGGGCCAAGCCTAAGCCAGTAGGGGAAGGAAATAGACTGTTTCTAGTGGAAGGATCTGCAAAGTCTTTGCAAAGAACATGGATACAGGCGATGGTGAAATGTGGTAGCTATAATGCTATTACAACTGAAATGGGTTTTCTAATTTCCCCCGCTGAATGTATATTACTTGTAACATAAACACCTTATTTTTTAACGGGCGGCACTGCAGACAGATAAGCGGCAAAACAGAGTTGGGCATCTCAGGGCTTTGCCTAGTGCTTCCCTGAATCAGCTCCAACCTGTCGGCTTTGCAGGTCATCTCTGGTTTCATCCTGCCGGCAAAGGGTTCTGACAAAGTCTTTGGTATATCTGAGAATAACACGTCTTCCGTTTGGACAACCTTACAGGCCTCATGTCTCTGTGTTTAGAGAGTTCATGTACCTTGGGAGAATAACTTGGAATGCTACATGATTTTATGAGGAACATAAAACTATGAGAGAAAATGGCAGCCAGTCACTGTATTTTAAGGCAGTTCAGTTCAGTTCAGTTGCTCAGTCGTGTCAGACTCTTTGCGACCCCATGAACCACAGCACGCCAGACTTCCCTGTCCATCACCAACTCCCAGAGCTTACTCAGACTCGTGTCCATCGAGTTGGTGATGCCATCCAACCATCTCATCCTCTGTCGTCCTCTTCTCCTCTTGCCCTCAATTTTTCCCAGCATCAGGGTCTTTTCCAATGAGTCAGTTCTTCACACCAGGTGGTCAAAATATTGGACTTTCAGCTTCAGCATCAGTCCTTCCAATGAACACCCAGGACAGATCTCCTTTAGGATGGACTGGTTGGATCTCCTTGCAGTCCAAGGGACTCTCAAGAGTCTTCTCCAACACCACAGTTCAAAAGCATCAATTCTTCTGTGCTCCGCTTTCTTTATAGTCCAACTCTCACATCCATACATGACCCTGGAAAAACCATAGCCTTGACTAGACAGACCTTTGTTGACAAAGTAATGTCTCTGCTTTTTAATATGCTATCTAGATTGGTCATAACTTTCCTTCCAAGGAGTAAATGTCTTTTAATTTCATGACTGCAGTCACCATCTGCAGTGATTTTGGAGCCCCCCAAAATAAAGTCAGCCACATTCTTTCCACTGTTTCCCCATCTATTTGCCATGAAATGATGGGACCGGATGCCATGATCTTAGTTTTCTGAATGTTGAGCTTTAAGCCAACTTTTTCACTCTCCTCTTTCACTTTCATCAAGAGGCTTTTTAGTTTCTCGTCACTTTCTGCCATAAGGGTGGTGTCATCTGCATATCTGAGGTTATTGATATTTCTCCTGGCAATCTTGATTCCAGCTTGTGCTTCCTCCAGCCCAGCGTTTCTCATGATGTACTTGCATATAAGTTAAATAAGCAGAGTGACAATATACAGCCTTGAAGGACTCCTTTCCCTATTTGGAACCAGTCTGTTGTTCCATGTCCAGTTCTAACTCTTGCTTCCTGACCTGCATATAGGTTTCTCAAGAGGCAGGTCAGGTGGTCTGGTATTCCCATCTCTTTGAGAATTTTCCAGTTTATTGTGATCCACACAGTCAAAGGCTTTGGCATAATTAATAAAGCAGAAATAGATGTTTTTCAGGAACTCTCTTGCTTTTTCAATGATCCAGCGGATGTTGGCAATTTGATCTCTAGTTCCTCTGCCTTTTCTAAAACCAGCTTGAACATCTGGATGTTCATGGTTCATGTATTGCAAGCACACAACAAAGTTATCAGAAGCCCTTTTGTACTTTTAGGCAAGTCTCAAATGAAACAACGAAGTGCAAATCAAGTCTTCCAGCTTCATCTTGGCTGGGAAAAATGGTAGCCAGTCATTGCTCACAGCAATGACAACAATTTATTATCTCAAGTTTTCTTCTGTCATGAATTATTGCACCAAAAGCATCCAATTACAGGAATGAGGGACAGTATAAAGTTCACCTATATTGCCCTCCTAGCCATTATGTGTGTGCGTGCATGTTCAGTCACATGAGTCATGTCCAACTCTTTGTGACCCCATGAACTGTAGCCCACCAGGCTCCTCTGTTCATGGGATTCTCCAGGCAAGAATCCTGGAGTGAGTTGCTTGTCTTCTTCCAGGGGATCTTCCTGACCCAAGGATCGAACCCACATCTCTTACGTCTCCTGCATTCGCAGGCAGATTCTTTACCATTAGTACTACTTGGGAAGCCCCTTAGCCATTACACCTGCCCACAAAAGAGAAAACCGCTTTCAGAGAACGTGCCTGGACAGAAATCACTCCCCAACTCCCCTCTGCTTCCCCCAAGCTAAACTTCTGGTTCCGTTTCCCTGAGAGAAACCACTAGACCCTTTCAGGTGTTCAATAAATCTTACACCAGCCTATTTTAACACTCTAAAAGAAAAGACATTTAACTCCATCTGTGGGGGGTTGGTGTGTGTGTGTGTGTGTGTACCTGTGTGTCAGAAAATTTTTTATGATATGAATGTTCATGGACTTTTTAACCTTGCTCTCTAATCTTGGACGTGTCTTGGCCAAATTATCTTTTCTAACTGCTTTACTCTTTCATAAATCACTCGCTGTCTCTTCCTTTTCATTCTAATCTGTCATCTTTTCCTTGTTTCTCAGGTGCCCAGAATGGAGACAGAACTGTCTAGATCCACTCCCAGATTATGTCGGGGTCCCACAGAGTTTAGTCCGTATCAGAAACAGGCCTGAAAGCTTCAGGAGTTTTAAGCCTTTCTTCTACTAGTGGGACTGGAGTGCCCATTGAACTCAAAAGAGACATTTCCAGCCCAAGGGCTCCAGCAAAAATTGTAAAAACACTTCAGGCTTTTCCACATGAGGGCTTCTCTGGTTTTACCATCAGAGGACGCTGCCTGAGGCGGCAGGGGTCTGTGGGGCTTTGTGCCTGTGGTCGATGGGGGAGAGAACACTTGACGAGGGACCAACATTTTCCGTTTCTCTGTCCCCAAACCTCTCCACGGGCAATTTAATCATATACTTCACAAAGGTTCACATCTTATGAACTGCGTGTCTTTACCTTACCTTAAAATATGGTGCAGAGGGAACCACTTTTGGAAAATGTGCTTGGAACAGAAGCCACCCACTCCTCTGCCCCTGCCTCCCCTACCCCTCCCTAAGCTAAGCTTCAGCTCACACGTCTTGCTCAGCCTCCCCGAGAAGCCACACTGGGCCCTTTCAGACATGCAAGCTGTGCCCGCCCCCAGCTGCCATCCCATCTCTCTTTGCAGGTGTTTCAGCCCTACCCTGGTTGTGCTTCTCTGAGGCAGGAAGAAGATTCTTAAAGAAATGCAACTGCTTAGTTTATGGTCATGCTTAGCTCTGAATAAGTATCCTTTTCATAATTGTTCAAGGTGGTCAAATAGCAGAGGCAGTAACAGGCTGCAAGAACCTCCAAGCTAGCTTGAGAAAGACCCATCAGGTGATTTCCCAGAGTGGGAAGTGATTATGCCAAAAAGAATGAATGAACCTTACCTGGTCTGGTGCTTCTTCACAAAACAGAGAGCTAAACACTTCCTAGAATCTCAACCATGAATTGAGAGAGAAGGTCTAGGAGAGGCCAATACTTCAGAGAGGTCATTTGGAACTCTGCAATGGGTCACCTAAAGCAAATTCTCTGATTCTCTGCTTTTGGAAGACAACGTTATGGGAGTTTAAACTTTTTCTCCCACAATAGTTAATGCCGATAATGTGATCTCAGAAAGTTATTTCATTATTCCTATCATAGTTCCCAGGTCGTGGTAGTGGTAAAGAACCGGACCACAATTGCAGGAGACGTAAGAGACATGGGTTCGATCCCTGGGATGGGAAGATCCCCTGGAGGAAGGCAAGGCAACCCACTCCAGTATTCTTGCCTGGAGAATCCCACGGACAGAGGAGCCTGGTGGGCTACAGTCCATGGGGTCGCAAAGAGTGGGACGTGACTTAAGCGGCTTAACAAGCAAGAGATTAAGAGTTAAACCTAAGGACAAGTTCCATAAAGCGAAAAATGTGGTCTTGCTCTATTTGCGGAGGATGCATTGGTTACAACAAAAACAAAACCAAGTTGTATTTGACTAAGAGGGTCTACTGGACTGGACTTGTGGAGTAAACTCTCTACCCAGGCTGGGTGCAAGGCATATCAGGCGCTTTAGAGATGGCATAACTACAGTGCTGGTAAAGTTCAGATTTCATATGGCCAAGAATGGGCCAGTTCACAGCATTGCTATAGGAATAGGGTTTAGGAATGAAGATAGAGGGGGAAATCTGTTAGTCTCTTCCAGTATTTTAGGCCAGGTTTACTGGGTAAGCAACAGATATTTATTTCTGAGTCTTGTCTTTGGCCCAGTAGTCATTTTCATCACCTCTTTGAGGCCAGCTTCAGGTAAGGCAAGACTCATGGGAGTTAGAGTGGAACATTTCTGAAAGTCTGCTCTGAGGAATACACGTTCTATAGAATTGTCATTGAGTGATGTATATTATCTATGGTGAAACAGGTCACCAGCCCAGGTGGAATGCATGAGACAAGTGCTCGGGCCTGGTGCACTGGGAAGACCCAGAGGAGTCGGGTGGAGAGGGGGGTGGGAGGGGGGATCGGGATGGGGAATACGTGTAAATCTATTGCTGGTTCGTGTCAATGTATGACAAAACCCACTGAAAAAATAAATAAATTAATTAATTTAAAAAAAAAAAGAATTGTCATTGAGTGTAACAGAGATGCTGTGGTCATATGAACTTGTAAACACTGATTTAAACAATCTTAAAAGTTTTCCTTGCCAGAGTGTCATTGAATGTAATGGCAATTCTGTGGTCATACAAACTTGGAAAATATGATTTAAATAACTTTAAAAGCTTTCCTTGCTGCATGGCTTCTCGAAAACTTTTAAATTCTGAGGTGTACTGTAAATTTCCAGGCAACAGTGGGGATGGAAGCAGTGCAGTGCATATACTGTTCTTCAAAAACTTATCTCATCATAAAACCTCCTTCCGCCTTTCTCGCCTAGAAAATTTTTTAGAACTGGAGCTCCATGGGAGATTCTGTGACACACACTGTTCAAGTGGAAAAAGCCCAAGATTGGGAATTAGTTTCTTGGGGTTCTAGTTGTGGCTGTTTAACTTTGGGCATTTATTTCACCTCGCTGAGCCTATTTTCTCATTTGCAATAAAAACAAGTTAAGTCCTAATGGTTCTAGAATCCTGTGCTTCCTTTATCTCTTTCTGACCCAAATGTATTCTGGGGATTCTGTTAAAAGAGAGTTAGTTCATCACCAGTTGAAGACCTCCCAAGATGAACAAACTGTGGTAGCCCACTACCACTTCTGTGGCTCACCTAGGCTTTGATAAAACTAAGAAGGTTTGCATTAAGCCAACATACACCACTAGCCAAGCCTTCTTGGAAAGAACAGTTTATTCTGTTGAAGGCCCTCTTGACAAATTGCTTGCAAAGAGCATGAATCACACTTGAGTCCATTGCAAAACTCATCACATTTTCCACCAGGGCCCAGGAGAATTTTCAGAGTGGAGGGAAGATATGGTCATTTACCCCTGGGGCTGTTTGTCAGAATGATAAAGAAACTATTCTAGGGCAGAAAGGACCTCATAAAATAGCTGTCTGCTGGAGGCTTTGCAGTGACTTTGATGTTCTGCAGGCGAAAACCGTCACAAGTGTGGGTGGGCCAGGCCTAGCCCAAGGTGAACTGGAAGGCATAATTTCTTGAACTTCTCATTCATTCAACAACTCTCTATTCAGCACCAACAAGCTACCAGGCTTGACCATTAGCAGGATCATCAGCAGCAGCAGAGGCTTCTTTTTATTATACTCCTGCTGAAATTGGGTATTACCATTTAAAACTCTTCGCTAATTTTAGAAGTGAAAAAGGTTTCCACTGTGGTTTTTAATTCGAATTTCTGAATCTTGACATTTTACAGTTTTTAAAATTTAATTGTGCTTTCTCTTTTACAAATTTTCAGCTTATACATTAGGATCAGTATGTGTGGAAGGAACAGATGCCAGGAGAATACCTAATGATCCATGAGCATGGGAGCGATGTTACAACTGTGGGGCTGATGATACGGGATGTGATGTGTATGAATGACACTAAGGACCCACCAGACTCCAGGCACACGCCTGGGTCTTCTCTCTGCCTGGTTGTGAGCTAGTTGTGACCACTTGATGCTGGTTGCCTCTCTGACCCTCTCATGACCTCTCAGAGTGACTGCTTTTCTGGGCTAGATGGGGGCACTGGACTCTTGCAGGGAAAAATATTTTGTTTCTGCAGAGGTGGGATAACCCTAATAGCCAACAACTTTATTTAGGTATTACAATTGTTTCCGCCTTATTTGTTTTCTCTTCCTTGTGTCTTAACATGAATTTAGAATCCTTATGAGAGAGGAGCAATGTAAACAGTCCATCTGTTTGACAGACCAGCATGCATGCTTGAATGACTTCCCCAAGGAAACCCAAATCCTCAGCAAACTTGGAAGCCAGTCTCTTTGCCTCATTTTATTCTTTCCATAACCTCTATGTCCCCCATGAGACAGACCCCAGGGTGGGGTCACAAGGCTTACGCAGCAACAGGCTCAGGTGGCGGTCTCTGAGGTTCGGCCAGGGCATTTGGATGGACAGTCAGCTCCCTAATGGTGATGTTCTTCTCATGTACTTGGACCTCCTGCCATCAATCTAATTTTCTCCTTCTTAAAAAAAAAAAAAAAAGAGTTGAGGTTGCAGTGAGCCCTTTTCTTGGCTTGAAGACAAAGGGGCCTCCCAATTTCTTTCTCTCCCTACTCCCAGCATGAACCAGTGAATTCATCATTCGGTTGAGGACTTGTTCCAAGGTAAATCTTTAACTTACAGATTTCATTTTTGCAAGTTAGAACGTGATGCTTTCTACCTCAAGAGGTTTAAGGGAGCCCTTCTCAGAGGGGCCTTATTTCACAAATGCATGCCAGGCTGTGGGGTTTGATGATGACTCATGATTTTAATCACTCCAGCCTGTGACTATCAATGAAGTAGAGCCAGTGTCTCTCCTGGCTTTCACCTTGGCGTGGATTTGTTGAAGGCTGACTTTGGAGGAGGGCATAGCAACCCACTCTAGTATTCTTGCCTGTAGCCCTGGTGGGCTACAGTCCACAGGGAGGCAATGAGTCGGGCATGACTGAGCCACCGATCATGCACTCATGCACGACCTCCTCTTAGGTCATAGACCTGCACAACCTCCTCTTAGTGACGGCACGGTCATAGACTTAAGGTGATTTCTGTGCATCTGTAAGACACCCAACACATCTGTTTCATGACTGAGGACATTCTAAGGCTGGAAAAGTTAGGAGAGTCCAGCTTGTTAGGAATGGTGTTCAACGTGCCGTTTGTTTGGGGTTGAATAGACAGTCACCAGAGATTGTTTTCTTCATTATTCAGGCTAACCATAGCGTTATTCATGCTGCTGCTGTTTCTTATCACCCACGACTGAGGAAAAGAAACGGTAGAAGCTCAAAAAAAGGAAACTGAGGTTTGGGCCAATGCCTCAAACTTTCCTTTCTTTATATGTCTCATTTAAGAAAGTCTCAACTCATGGACCCAGAGTTGGCTGTCTTTGGAAGAGTGCCATGCTCATATTTCACATTGTGGAGAGAAACATGGGTGGAAAAATGGATGTGTGAAAAGAGAAGCAACTGGTCCAGAGAGCTGCTCATCAAGGTTAACTCCACCAATCCCAGGCGCTTGACTACAGTGCTTAACTACGTACCAGTTGTGTGGCTTCTGACAAGTACCACATTTTTCTCATGATAGGACGGGAGTAATTATTGTCCCTATCCCATAGAGCTGTTGAAGGATTGAATGCGTTAATACATATAAAAAACTCAACACCATCTGTTTATGTAATAAGGACTCAATAATATTGGCCATCATTGCTATTATAATTGTTGCTGTGATGTTGCGTGGCTCTAGTAAACTGCAAGTGAAGCTGCTGGTCTCCCCAAAGGAGAGGGGAATATTAAATGAGAAGGTGACTCATGATGCCATGAACTACTGCTTTCGAAATTACTGACCAGCTGTAGCAGAAAGCATATGGCTCAACCTTCTTTTTGCCTTAATCTCCTAGTTGATAAAACAAGTTTAAAGTACTGTATCTCTGCCCATCTCCTTGGTTTTCCGCAAAAATAAAATACATTTTGCAAAGCACTTTGGCAAGAAAAAAAGGCAAGCAATCATCATTGTGGTTTTCTTTTTAGCCATGAAGGTGCTCACATTTTTTTTCCCCGACACAAGTGAAATGGGTTATTTTTCTTTCTTTCTTTTACTGTCCTTTTTAAAAAATCGTCTTACAATATTTGGAAGTGAGAGAGTTGCCTTTAGGGTTTATTGCGTTAAGCTAGATGGTTGAGTCATTCACTCCCCACCACAGCCTGTGTCCTGGAAGGTCCCAACACAGAGAAGCACCAAGAAGGCATTAAGAATACAACACAAAGGAACACGTGAGATTTTTGTCCGAACAATAGCAGAAAACGCAGTGCCTGGGGAAAAAAGAATCTAAATAGGCACAAAATACTGGAGTGGCTGCCTGGGAAAGTCAGATTGCCTCTCTGGAAGAGATAAAAGAAAATTGCAATTCAATGTAAAACTATGTAGCAGCCATGGTCTTCATCTTTTAATCATATCTGCTAAAATTCATTGGCTATTATCTGTGCCCTGTGTACTCCCCTCAGTGGTCTATGGTGTCTTATCTCTTTTAATCCTCATTACTAACCCAATGGGGTAGGTATTATTATTCCTTCCATTTTATGGTTGAGCAAAGAGAAGCCCTGAGAGTTTAAGTAAGTCTCTGCTGATGATAGCTAACAAGTGACAGAGAAAGGATTTAATCCAGGTCTATGTGACTCTAAAGCTCACATTTAGAACTATGGTGCTGCCCACACCAGTGACTGGTACATGCCACTAGTCTCTAGGGCACAAGTATTGGAAAGGTAATAAAAATATGTCCCTCCAAAGGAGGTCACCAGCGGTAAGAGGAATGGGGACACATCAGATCTTACGCTATAGTTGCTCTAGATTTTCACTTCAGTCTTGAGTTTGTGAAGAAATGCCTTTAAGGAAGAGACACTAATAAAGGAAAGATATACTCTGGGCCCGGTGTTAACATGGTAAGTGACCTAAGACATGAGCCCACAACAGGCGATGCCTCCCTGCTCCTCTGCTGCTGCTGCTGCTAAGTCGCTTCAGTCGTGTCCGACTCTGTGCGACCACATAGACGGCAGCCTACCAGGCGCCCCCGTCCCTGGGATTCTCCAGGCAAGAACACTGGAGTGGGTTGCCATTTCCTTCTCCTCACTGCTCCTCAGCACACCATAAACAATAATGGCAACTAATAAAATCAAATTCATGTGTACCAATGTGATTCCTTGTGTGTTAGCCTTTCCAGGGAGAGCCCAGCGCATCTGCTGCTGTAACTCAATAGAAATCAGACTCCTGATATTTCTACTGGGCAGTGTTGGATAGCTACTTTTTAAGAAGTCTGGAATAATCTTACATACTTTAGTGACTATGCAATTGACAGATAATTTACTTCCCGTTCATCAACATCCTCAATGAAGGAAAATGTTGGAGTGATTAATAAGATGATTTAATGGGGGAGGGAAGGAAAAAAGTCAGTCTGGGAACTTGGTATTTGGATAATTTATGGGGAGTATGGCATGGAAAAGGCTACATTAGTTTTGAGCAAGTACGAGTTATGTGCCTCAATAAGGAGCTTATAAATAAACATGAAGACTTCGCAATCTTGAACTTCAACTCTTCAGATGAGAATTAATCTCATCTGAAGCAATAAGGGACTCTGTTTCAAAGAAAGAAATCTAGGGCAGAATGCCCAGCTCAGGAGACCATCTGAAGAGTGGAAAGCTTTTGGAGAAACTAAAAACCCCTCCTATTAGTTATGTTTATTTTTAAGATTTAACATGTGTACCAAAGTTCTTCACATGCAATCTCTAAAAATTTAAAATAGATTAATTCTTACAGTAAAAAGGGCTTTAAAGTCCATCTAGTCTAACCTCTCCTCATTTTATAAGATGAAAGAGAGAGAGCCCAGGGAGCTGAATAGACTTGTATACAGTTGCATGTCCAGTTAGCTTTCATTTCTATTCACTAAATTAAACAAAAAATCATCATTTTATAATCTTTCTGATCCTTCAAGTGACAAACACTCACTGGAACAAAGTGAGAAAAAAAACTCACAATTCCACCGCTCAAGTTATTGTTCCATTAATATTTTGGTATATTGCCATCCATCTTTCTTTATGTTTCTATTGAGTTTTCATTTTAGTAAAATTGGGTCATCCTATCCTTTTTTAAGTAGGATTTTTCTTTGGAAATTTTTAATTAATAGCTTTATTGCTTTTTTTTTTTTTTTACTTCCCTGGTGACTCAGAGGGTAAAGCGTCTGCCTGCAATCCTGGAGACCTGGGTTTGATCCCTGGGTCGGGAAGATCCCCTGGAGAAGGAAATGGCAACCCCACTCCAGTACTCTTGCCTGGAGAATCCCATGGATGGAGGATCCTGTTAGGCTACAGTCCATGGGGTCGCAGAGTTGGACATGACTGAGTGATTTCACTTCACTTTATCGCTTTTTTTATAATTATAAAAGTAATACATGTTTACTGTAAAACTTTCAGGCAACTTTATATAGAAATTATAAAGAAGAAAATAAAAATCACCAGGAACTCTAGAATCCAAAGATAATAACTGATAATATTAGCTTGTTTTCTCCTAGAGTCTTTTCTACGGTACCATTTTCACCTAAATATCTCTGTGTCTCACCAACTCAGGGGTTCACATGAAGACTCTGAAAAGTTAGCAGATTTACTGCTCTTCCTTACCAGCTGAAGCCTGTGGGATCTCCAGTGTTGTCCCAATCTCTCTCCTACTCATTTCTGGGGTACCTGGGGTAACTCAGTGTCCCCACATACTCACCCTCTCCTATTGTGCTCCGTGATGTCCCCTCATCACAGAGCCTTGAGGGAGACACGTGGTCACCCTGCGGGAGCCTCTGTGAGAGGAGCCTTGCTTCCTTGTCCAGCGTGCTGCCTCCTGGGACCTGAAAAATGTTCATGGTGTCCAGAGAAGCTGTAGCCTCCGTGGGGCTCCATATGACCTGTTCAAAAGGGAGTGCAAACCCTCCCTGTCAGCATGGGCTTTTTAGGTTCTGCATTCCTATCTCTTTGGGAAAGGCCAGTGTGCTTAAAACTCGCCTCCCCCAGCAATTCTGGTGCTAGTGCAAATCAGCTCTGGCAAACGAATGACTAAAGACCTGCTGGCTTTAACCACCTTTAGCTCCCCTTGTGATCTACTTTGGTTTGAATTTTGAATATTTTGAACAAATTTATTGATGTGGTATGAGGGATGAAAGTTTTTTTTTTTTGCATGTGGGTATCTTATTGTTCCATCATACTTATTGAAAATACTATCCTTTCTCTACTGAGCTGCCTCTGCACCTTTGTCCTGTATCCCTGGTCTGCCTTGCGGGTGTTGTTCTCAGCTCTGTTCTGCCCCCTTGATCACATGTCCTCCAGACCCCACGCTGCTGTGATCAGTGTAACCTTATAGTCTTGAAATGGGTAGTAGTAGTCCTCTAACTTTGTGATTCTTTTTCAAGGTTGTTTAAACTATTCTAGGTCCTTTATGTTTCTTTGTGAATGTAAGGATCAATTTGTTAATTTTTTCTAAAATAGTGTCGGGATTTTGACTGGGATGGTGTTGAATCTAAAGATCAATTTGGGGAGTATCGACAGGCTAATATTAAATGAGTCTTACGACTCATGAACATGATGTCTTTCTCCGTTTATTTAGATCTTTAATTTACCTCAGCAATATTTTGTATTTGTCTCATCTATTCTAAGTTTCCCTTTTCCTCTTTTTTGTTTCCCTTTTCCTCTTATTTTGGATGAATCAAAATCAAAAATCAAATATTTTTAATGATTGTATTTCATCTCCTCTAGCTTAACAAAATAGCAAAATGTTTTATTATTTAATAATAATCTTTATTAGATTTATAATATAATTTTATTATATCTATTGTCAAAATTTTTTATTATTAAATGGTTGCTTAACCAAATAGCAAAATCTTTTGTTATTTAAATGGTTGCTTTAAGGCATATAGGATATATCTTAAAAAAATTTTTTTTTGAAGTATCATTTCTCTACATGCTGTATTAGCCTCTGCTGCTACATGCCAAAGTGAATCAGCCCATGCACACATACTTTCCCTCCCTCAAGAGCCTCCCTCCTACCCCCTATCCTAGCATTCTAGGTCATCACAGAGCACCAAGCTGAGCTCCCTGTGCTACACGGCTGCCTCCCACCAGCCATCCGTTCTACACACAGTATTGGGCATATATCAGGGCCACTCCCTCAGTTCATCCCATGCGCCCCCTCCCTGCCTGCATCCACATGTCTGCTCTCCATGTCTGTGTCTCCACTCCTGCCCCACGAATAGGTTCATCTGTACCATTTTTCTAGATTCCACATATATGCATTAATATATGATATTTGTTTTCCTCTTTCTGACTGGCTTCACTCTGTAGAACAGATGCACAGTCCATCCACAGCACTACACATAACCCAATTTCATTCTTTTTCATGGCTGAGTAATATTCCATTGTATATATGTACCACGTCTTCTTTAACTAACCACACTCTAGGTGGTAGTATATATAGTAAACCTAACAGAAGCAGAAGAGATTAAGAAAAAGTGGCAAGAATACAGAGAAAAACTGTACAAAAAATATCTAATGACCCAGATAACCATGATGGTGTGGTCACTCACCTAAAGCCAGACATCCTGAAGAGTGAAGTCAAGTGGGCCTTAGGAAGCATTACTATGAACAAAGCTAGTGGAGGTGGTGAAATTCCAGCTGAACTATTTCAAATCCTAAAAGATGATGCTGTGAAAGTGTAGCACGCATTATGCCAGCAAATTTGGAAAACTCAGCAATGGCCACAGGACTGGAAAAGGTCAGTTTTCATTCCAACCCCCAAAAAAGGCAATGCCAAAAGATGTTCAAATTATCGTACAATTGCACTCATTTTGCATGCCAGCAAGGTAATACTCAAAATCCTTCAAGTTAGGCTTAAGTAGGGTGTGACCTGAGAACTTCCAGATGTACAAGGTGGATTCAGAAAAGGCAGAGGAACCAGAGCTCAAATTGCCAACATACATTGGATCATAGAAAAAGCAAGGAAATTCTGAAAAAAAATCTGCTTCATTGACTGTGCTAAAGCCTTTGTGTGGATCACAACAAACTGTGGACTATATTCTTAATGAGATGGGAATACCAGACTATATTACCTGCCTCCTGAGAAACCTGTATGCAGGACAAGAAGCAACAGAATTGGACATGGAACAATGGACTGGTTCAAAATTGGGAAAGGAGTACATCAAGGCTGTACTGTACCCAGCTTATTTAGTTTATATGCAGAGTACATCATGCAAAACGCTGGGCTGGATGAAGCAACAAGCTGGACTCAAGATTGCCAGAAGAAACATCAACAATCTCATATATGCAGATGACACAACTTTAATAGCAGAGAGTGAAGCGGAACTAAAGAGCCTCTTGATGAAGTTGAAAGAAGAGAGTGAAAAAGCTGGATTAAAACTCCAACATTCAAAGAACTAAGATCATGGCATCCAGTCCTATCACTTCATGGCAAATAGATGGGGAAAATGTGGGAATAGTGTCAGATTTCATTTTCTTGGGTTCCAAAATCACTGCGATCAGTGACTACAGCCATGAAATTAAAAGATGCTTGCTCCTTTTAATATACACTGTATATTAATACAGATATACACTGTATATCTATGACAAAGATATACAGTGTATTATAAAGTAGAGATATCACTTTGCTGACAAAGGACCATATAGTTAAAGCTGTGGTTTTTCCAGTAGTCATGTAAGGATGTGAGACTTGGACTATAAAGAAAGCTGAGCACCAAAGAATAGAAGGTTGAGCGCTTTTGAACTGTGGTGCTAGAGGAGACTCTTGAGAGTCCCTTGGACAGCAAGGAGATCAAACCAGTCAATCCCTAAAGGAAATCAACCCTAAACATTCACTGGAAGGACAGGTGCTGAAGCTGAAGCTCCATTCCTTTGGCCACCCGATGTGAAGAGCTGACTCATTGGAAAAGACTCTGATGCTGGGAAAAATTGAGGACGAGAGGAGAAGGGGGCAACAGAGGGTTGTGATAGTTGGGTGGCATCATTGACTTAATGGACATGAATTTGAGCAAATTCTGGGAGACAGTGAAGGACAGGGAAGCTTGTCATGCTGCAATTCATGGGGTCGCAAAGAGTTGTACATGACTTAACAACAATGTAGTGGTATTATGTGCCTTCACATGTACTATAAGTCATTATGTGACTTCAGGTAATATGTGACTTCACATGTAGTACAAGAATCATACAACAAAATACTTTCATTTCTTTTCTCATAACTTTTTGGTGTTACTGTCACACAACTTACTTGTACATCTTCCTTAACCCCACACTTCATTATTTTGTTATTATTTCGTTATTATTTCTGTGATGGACAGGGAGGCCTGGCATGCTGCAAAGAGTCGGACACGACTGAGTGACTGAACTGAACTGACTGAAACTGTGAGTTATTATTTAAAGATACTTTATCAATAAGAAAACCATCTTGTATTTTTACCCATGCATTTACCACTTCTGGTTCTCTTGTTTCCTTTGTGTAGAACCATATCTTTTATCATTTATCTTTTCTCTGGTTGATATCCTTTAATATTTGTTTCAATGGGGATTTGATGGTGTTGAATTCTTTCAGTTTTTATTTGTCTGAAAAAGCATGTATCTTGATTTGCCTTTTCAAAGTTATTTTCCCTGTTATTTTCAAAGTTATATTTCCATCCTTAAATGTAAAATTTAAGGATGACAGTTTTATTTCTTTTAGTATTTAAGAGATGTTGCCCTACTGTTCTGTTTCGCTATGAGAAATCTGACATCATCCTTATTTTTCCTGTCCTTTTTCTCTTGCTGCTTTGAAGATATTTCTCTTTATCACTAGTTTTGATTAATTGTGCTTCTTTAACTCTTGTGTTTGAGGTTTGTCAAGCTTCTTGGAATTTAGGGTTTATAGTATTCTTTGGTAACATTTTGGCCATTATTTCTTCAAATGTTTTTTTTCCACTCCCCACTCTCTGCACCTTTGAGGGACTCTGATTATACCTCTAACAGGTTACTTGAAGTCCTAGAGCTCACTGATGCTTTGTTCATTTTTTAAAGTCATTTTAATATTAATAGTTTCTATTACTATATCTTCAGATTCACTTATTTTTTCTTTTGTGATGTCTAATCTGTCATTAATACCATTAAGTGTATTTTTTGCTTCACATATTGCAGGTTTTTGGAAGTTTAAGTCTTTAAAAAATCTTTCAGTATCTGAATAAAGCTGAAAAAAAAATATCTAGTGTCTTAACTTTTGAACACATGAAATATAGTTATGATAACTTTCTTGTCTTTGCCTGATAATGCTAACATCTCTGTCAATTCTCATTGCGTTTTAATGTATTGGTGGTGGTAGTTTTGTCACTAAGTCGTGTCCAACTCTTGTGACCTGATGGACTGTATCCTGCCAGACTCTTCTGTCCATGGGATTTTCCAGGCAAGAATACTGGAATGGGCAGCCATTTCCTTCTCCAGGGGATCTTCCCAACCCAGGGATTGAACCTGGGGCTCCTGCATTGCAGGTGGATTCTTTTACTGACTGAGCCATCAGGGAAGCCCTTTGATTGATTATTCACCTCATTATGGGTCATGATTTCCTGCTTATTTGCATGACAGCTAATTTTTTATTGTATCTCAGACATTGTGAATCTTACCTAGTTGTATTTTTTTTAATCCTTACACTTGTGAGCTTTGTACTTGGTTGCAGTTAAGCTGATCAGAAATAATTTTGTCCTTTTTAGTATCAATTTTAGTCTTGTTTTTAAGATTTTTAGGCAAGACTGGAATCATGCTTAGTCTAGAGCTCATTCCCCACCACTGAGGCAAGATCCCCCTGTGTATCTGTGTTTAGTCAATTGTGAAGCTTCCCAGTCAGCCTGTAGGAACATGCCTTGCATCCAGCCCTGTGTGAAAGCTGGGCACTGTTGCCTCTAATCCTGTTCACTGGCCTTTGCCCATCCATGGGGAATTTCCTCATGTGCATGAGCAGGGTTCTGCAAGGGAGACTTGGCAGAACTCTCTGTGCAGCCCTTTCCTCCTCAGTCCTTTGTTCTGAGAACTCTAGTTGGCTTGGTCCCCCCAGATTTTCAGCCTGCTCTCATCAACTCAGGGAACATTCTGAGATCTATTAGGGAATGTTCTCCCTGCTCCATGGGCTTAGAACTCATCAGGGGGTAAGATGAAGCAGTTTTATAGGGCTCATCACATTTGTTTTCTGTCTTTCAGGGAGTAGCTTGAAAACCATTGTTTAAAGTATTTTGTCTGGATTTTTCTAGTTCTCTTTGGTAATTTCACTCAGGAGAGTAAATCTGGTATCTTTTATTTCATCTTGGTGGAAACGGTAGGTGGATTAACATTTACAGATTAGTTTTGGTCATTTTTAGATTGTTTTTCATACATATTGCCAAATTGATTTCCAGTGAAGTGAAGTCACTCAGTCGTGTTCGACTCTTTGCGAACCCATGGACTAATGTAGCCCACCAGGCTCCTCCGTCCATGGGATTCTCCAGGCAAGAATACTGGAGTGGGTTGCCATTTCCTTCTCCATGCTTTCCAGTAACATCAGACAATAAGTGGCAAAGCAGTTGAACCAAGTTTATTTATCTTCGATGGCCATCCTTTTATTCAAACAGTGTTAGCTGGTAAGTGGCAGATATTATGCTGCCACATGCTCTTCTTTTAATCACCATTGAAATATAATGTTCTTTCTTTATTAGTCATTTGCATTTCCTCTCCAGTGGGTTTGAATATGCATGTGAGTGAGTATGTGTACTCAGTTACTGTGTCCTACTCTTTGTGACTCCATGGACTATAGCCTGCCAGGCTCCTCTCTCCATGGGACTCTCCAGGCAAGAATACTGGAGTGAGTTGCCATTTCCTCCTACAGGGGATCTTCCTGACCCAGGGATCAAACCCACGTCTCTGTGTCTTCTGCATTGGCAGGCGGATCCTTTGCCACTTGAGCCACCCAGGAAGCTCTGACTATGCATGGTCTTTAGTCTTTATATTATTTTTGTTAGTTTCAAGGACCACTCACAGGATTTGAGTCAACACCAAGGGCAGAGAGACAAAACATTTGAGATTCCTGTTCCAGGAAGTTGCCCTGTGTGCAGAGACTGTGGAACAAGAGGAGGGGAGGAGTGGATGGAGAAGCTGAGCCAGGGTGCTTTGAAAGCTAGAGAGAGCCCATTACCTAACCCAGAACATTAATTAGACCTTCATTAGCAGCAGAGGTGTAATTAAACTCCAAGAACCATCGTCTGTTCACAGTTCCTTAAACAGTGAGCTGCCTTCCATGTTTGCAGGTGATAGCTAGAGATCTGGGTTTGTTGGCAACCCTCTAGAAATGACTGGGGGCTGGGGCAGGGGTGGGGGGCTTTGAGAGTTGGCAAATACAGCTCTGTTGGTCATGGGCTGTGATTAGTTAGCCCCTGGTTTGTAATGTCTATGTAAGCTAAATAAAA
This sequence comes from Cervus elaphus, assembly GCF_910594005.1. Taxonomy (NCBI): domain Eukaryota; kingdom Metazoa; phylum Chordata; class Mammalia; order Artiodactyla; family Cervidae; genus Cervus; species Cervus elaphus. Next base: position 11,031,899 of record NC_057839.1, on the reverse strand, counting down.
CTCTCTATTTACAATAAAGATTTGCTTCTCTTTGGCCCATTTCATGAAAAAAAACAGTGCATAGTTGGGTTGATTTCGCTATCATCTTTCTTTGGCAGCGGGTAGAACAAAGTTAAGGGAGAAAGGATTTTCTGAAACTCCAGGTTTAGTTCAGCAAACTTTGAAAGTTCTTTTTAATAGCCTATGTGTCTTTGATTCCACTGGTCTAAAGCAAGTATATGCAAGAACGTTTTATTTTAATTACAGTAATTCCCCAAGTGAGTGAATTTTTTGGAATCAAATAGTTACATGTCATCAGGCAGATCAAGTTGAAATTATCTACAGACTGTCCAATATCAACCTTCTCAACCATCTATAAATGACAGTAAACTGTGTACCAAATTAAAAAGCAATACATAAATTAATGCATACAAACATGTTTGCACATATCCCAGGGTCATATGCATTTACTATGAAAAACTAGATGATGTTCAAGGTCATTCTAATGATTCATTTGTGTATTAGACTGCTAGGGCTGCAGTAACAAAATACCACATATTGGGTGGCTTAAACAAATGACATTTATTTTCTAACTATTCTGGAGTCTAACAGTCAAGCAAGATGAAGGTGCTGGCAGGATGGGTTTCTGGAGAGACCTCTCATCCTAGCTTGCAGATGGCTGCCTTCTTGCTGTGTCCTTGCATAGCCTCTTCTCTGTGTGTGTGCCTCTCTGGTGTCACTTCCTCTTCTGAAGACAACATCAGTCACGTTGGATTAAGACCCCAAACTTACAACCTCACTTAACCAAAATTACCTCTTTAAAAGCCCTATCTCAAAACAAAGTCCCATGGCGTAAAGGGACTTCAACATATGAATTGGATTGGGTAGGGTAGAGGTACAAAAATCCAGTTCCTGTGCTTTGGGGGAGGTAAAAGAAACACAGAGGAATTTAGGCCTCATTTCAAGTCTCATTGTATTTCTGGAGAATATTGCTAAAGAGGTGTGAGGGGCTGCTATTTAATCCCATGTAGGAATGGTGGTGGGTTTAGTGGAGTATTGTTTTTGGGAAAAAGAGAACTCACCAAGATACAGGGAAAGTGAAAGTCACTCAGTTGTGTCTGACACTTTGCGACTCCATGGACTTTACAGTCCATGGAATTCTCCAGGCCAGAATACTGGAGTGGGTAGCCTTTCCCTTCTCCGGGGGATCTTCCCAACCCAGAGATTGAACTGGGTTCTCCTGCATAACAGTCAGATTCTTTGTGAGCTGAGTCACCGGGGAAGCCCAAGAATACGGGAGTGGGCAGCCTATCTGTTCTCCAGTGAATCTTCCCGACCCAGGAATTGAACGGGGTCTCCTGCATTGCAGGATTCTTTACCAGCTGGGCTACCAGGGAATCCCCTGAGAGTAAATCAGGGTCTGCTCTAGAGATAATATGAAATATTGCTAAAATTTTTAATTTACTTTCTTAGGGTAGCCCTAGGGAACTTAATATGATATACATGAGAATCTTAATTATTGAATCCTATAGGAAGACAAGTCATTATAAGATGGAAATACCCACTGGAAACTAACCAGTTGAAACCTTAATGAACACTCAAGGCTCACTTTCTACTTAATTATTGTTGTTCAGTCGTCAAGTCATGTCCGACTCTTTGCAACCCCATGGACTGCAGCACACCAGGCTTCCTTCTTTCACTATCTCTGGGAGTTTGCTCCTGGAGCTGGCTCATACAGGCTATCAGAAATGGTGTACATGTGCCTTCCCAACTCCACATTCAGTGACATCACATTTGGTCACTTGGAATAGACCATAGTGGAGAATCTATACTAGGCAATTGGGAAACACTATAAACCAGATTACTTTTTCTGAAAACTTGTTGTTCAAGATTTACCAGCAAATCATTGAATTGATTCATGGCCTTTGAATTGATATCATTGCTGAGTCATTTGTTGCCTATTGTTCAAAATAAAAATTCAGTGTAAATAAAAGGCAGCATGAAACTCAATATCCTGCAAAAGATGTTAGATTCTATGACATTGTTGAAAGTGGGGCTGTGCTAATAATGGCATACACATTTGTTGTTGTTTAGTCACTAAGTTGTGTCTGACTCTTAAGCAACGCTATGGACTGTAGCCTGCCAGACTCCTCCAACCATGAGATTTCCTAGGCAAAATACTAGAGTGGGTTGCCATTTCCTTCTCCAAGTTATCTTCCCAACCCAGGGGATGAACCCACATCTCCTGCATTGGCAGGTGGATTCTTTACCACTGAGTCACTCGGGAAGGCCCAACATACATATGAGTTCAGTTCAGTTCAGTTGCTCAGTCGTGTCCGACTCTTTGCGACCCCATCAATCACAGCACGCCAGGCCTCCTTGTCCATCACATAGCCATTGGCAAATGAAGATGGTAGAGAGTAATTATCAACTAAAGAAGGAAAATGAACAAAGAGTTACATATTAAAGTGTAAGAGAGACCTTAACGAAAAATGATAAAATATTAGTTATTTTTCTCAAAAAAAAATATTTTTACTTAAGGTACAGCCGTCCAACCTGAGATTACAATGTCCTCATAGATGTTGTCAGTTTTTTGAGAAATTTCATCACCAATACTATTTTTAAAAAACAATGCCTACTTAAATATATTCTAAAGTTTTTAATAAAAGGATTTATTTCAATAATTTAAATTTTATTTTTAACATGAAATTCAAGTTAAGTTTTTCTTTGTCATTTATATTTCAAGTGAATTTACCTAAAGGATTCTATCTCCAACTCAAGGAATACAAACACTGAATATTTAAAACTGGTCATTGAGCATTCATCCATGCATCCATTCATCTATCCACCCATCCATTTATTCCTCACACAGTAATTGAGTACCTTTTCTGAAAAGAAGAGAAGCGAAAAGCAAAGGAGAAAAGGAAAGATATTCCCATTTGATGCAGAGTTCCAAAGAATAGCCAGGAGAGATAAGAAAGCCTTCCTCAGCGATCAATGCAAAGAAATAGAGGAAAACAACAGAATGAGAAAGACTAGAGATCTCTTCAAGAAAATTAGAGATACCAAGGGAACATTTCATGCAAAGATGGGTTCAATAAAGGACAGAAATGGTATGGACCTAACAGAAGCAGAAGATATTAAGAAGAGGTGGCAAGAATACACAGAAGAACTGTACAAAAAAGATCTTCACAACCCAGATAATCATGATGGTGTGATCACTCACCTAAAGCCAGACATCCTGGGATGTGAAGTCAAGTGGGCCTTAGAAACCGTCACTACGAACAAAGCTAGTGGAGGTGATGGAATTCCAGTTGAACTATTCCAAATCCTGAAAGATGATGCTGTGAAAGTGCTGCACTCAATATGCCAGCAAATTTGGAAAACTCAGCAGTGGCCACAGGACTGGAAAAGGTCAGTTTTCATTCCAATCCCAAAGAATGCTCAAACTACCGCACAATTACAGTCATCTCGCACGCTAGTAAAGTAACGCTCAAAATTCTCCAAGCCAGGCTTTAGCAATACGTGAACCGTGAACTCCCAGATGTTCAAGCTGGTTTTAGAAAAGGCAGAGGAACCAGAGATCAAATTGCCAACATCTGCTGGATTATTGAAAAAGCAAGAGAGTTCCAGAGAAACATCTATTTCTGCTTTATTGACTACGCCAAAGCCTTTGACTGTGTAGATCACAATAAACTGTGGAAAATTCTGAAAGAGATGGGAATACCAGACCACCTGACCTGCCTCTTGAGAAACCTGTATGCAGGTCAGGAAGCAAGAGTTAGAACTGGACATGGAACAACAGACTGGTTCCAAATAGGGAAAGGAGTCCTTCAAGGCTGTATATTGTCACCCTGCTCATTTAACTTATATGCAGAGTACATCATGAGAAACTGGACTGGAAAAAGCACAAGCTGGAATCAAGATTGCCAGGAGAAATATCAATAACCTCAGATATGCAGATGACACCACCCTTATGGCAGAAAGTGAAGAGGAACTAAACAGCCTCTTAATGAAAGTGAAAGGGGAGAGTGAAAAAGTTGGCTTAAAGCTCAACATTCAGAAAACTAAGATCATGGCATCTGGTCCCATCACTTCATGGGAAATAGATGGGGAAACAGTGGAAACAGTGTCAGACTTTATTTTTTTGGGCTCCAAAATCACTGCAGATGGTGATTGCAGCCATAAAATTAAAAGACACTTTCTCCTTGGAAGGAAAGTTATGACCAATCTAGATAGCATATTAAAAAGCAGAGACATTACTTTGCCAACAAAGGTCTGTCTAGTCAAAGCTATGGTTTTTCCAGTGGTCATGTATGGATGTGAGAATTGGACTGTGAAGAAAGCTGAGTGCCGAAAAATTGATGCTTTTGAACTGTGGTGTTGGAGAAGACTCTCGAGAGTCCCTTGGACTGCAAGGAGATCCAACCAATCCATCCTAAAGGAGATCAGTCCTGGGTGTTCATTGGAAGGACTGATGCTGAAGCTGAAACTCCAATACTTTGGCCACCTGATGCGAAGAGTTGACTCATTGGCAAAGACTCTGATGCTGGGAGGGATTGGGGGCAGGAGGAGAAGGGGACGACAGAGGATGAGATGGCTGGATTGCATCACCGACTCGATGGGCATGAGTTTGAGTAAACTCCGGGAGTTGGTGATGGACAGGGAGGCCTGGTGTGCTGTGATTCATGGGGTCACAAAGAGTCGGACACGACTGAGTGACTGAACTATGTATTAGACACTTAAATTACTTGGGAATACTGTCATTAATTTTTTATTCTAAGAGGAAGACATATATAATTAAATTATAGTGCAATCAGAGAGAAATTGTCAATAAGATCATGTACAAGGTCATATACGTCTTTCAGTGAGTAGATGCAGTGAGAGAATTCAAGCGTCACTCCAATGAAGAGCCTTCTCTAACACCTAGTCCGGGCCCTCGTCTGTGCGGTGACAGCACGATGCAGCTATGTTGGGATTTTCAGCTCTCTTGTCTCTCACCATCTAGACTAAACATATCTTGATGGTAGAAATGGTTTTGTGTCCTTAGGATGTAGCAAAACTCTGCTGCTTGTTACTCAGTGAAAGTATAATGAATGAAGGAAGGAAGAATGAAGGGCACTGAGAAGATGTTTGTTGAAGGAGTATCTTAGTTCAAGTTGCTGTAACAAAATATCATAGACAGGATGGTTTAAACCACAAACATTTATTTTTCTCAGTTCTGGAGGTTGGAAGTCTGAGATCAAGGTGCCAGCAGATTTGGTTTCTGGTAAGGACCCTCTTTCTGGTTTGCAGATTGCAGTCTTCTTGCTGTATCCTCATGTGACTTAGAGATAAAAATTTCCCTCTGTCTTCTCTTGTGAGGGCACTAATCCCCTCAGGGGAATCAATGCTTATGACCTCATCGAAACCTAATTACCTCCCAAAGGCCTCACCTTCAAATACTATTACATTGAAGATTAGGCCCTCAGCACATACATTTTGGAGAGGCACAAACATTCAGCCTATTAAAAATTTTTAAATAATAAATAGGATTTCCCCAGGAGGTCTGAGAATGCAGGGTAAGAAGTGAAGTCAGAGGGACTACTATTAAAAGACAAGGAACCCTAAAACAGCAGCTTCAGCATGGCCAGTTTAAGAAGCTACAAGTTGTTTTGTTGTTGATGAATCTTAATAGTCAGAGGGAAGGCAGGGGCTGTGTTCAGTAGCTCACATATTTTGCATATTTTTCTGCACGGAAAATGGAAATTATTCAAGGATTTCAAGCAGATCATTATCAACACTTTAGAAACATCTCTACGGGCAAAGTGGAGAATGGATTGGAAACGGAGAATAGTGTAAGAGGCGGGAAACCAATTTGGAAGCTATTGCAACAGTTCAAGGGAATGACAGTGAAAGTTTGAACTAAGGGTTGTTCTTTTATTGTTTTGTTTCTTCCTGTGAGGGGTAAAGTTGGATTATCCCTTGTAGATCAGTAGAGAGTGAGAAGGAGAAGTTGGGAGTAGAGATTGTCTCAATGTGAGAGGAAGGAATTGTTTCTTAGTGCATGTTTGGCCTGGACTATAAGTCTTGGAAACTTGGGATGGGCATCAGCAGTGGCTGCCCCCCCTCCTTTTTTTTTTTGCCGAGCACCACAGCATATGGGATCTTAGCTGACCAGGGATTGAACCCTTGCCCCCTGCATTGGAAGCATAGAATCTTAACCACTGGACCACCAGGGAAATCCCATTAGCTGCCATTTATTGAAGGCACTATGTTAAGGTCTTCATGTACATCATCACACTTGGCACTCATAGCCAAGGAGACGGCTGTGATTTCAAGGCAAGTTTAACCCTCAAATTAATGCTCTTAACCATTAACCTCCACTGCCTCCCCTAAGCAGCCAGAGAAATTGAGCCCAAAGCTTCAAATCTCAGGAGAAATTTGTGAGGGAGCTGTGACCTGAGAAGCAGGACATCATGTATGCCTGTGGAGTGTGTGTATATTTGTTCACACACGGAAGTCTCAGGAGGGAATGGCATTGCCCCAGGGTGGGCTCTTCAGGAGCAAACATTACCCTGGTGTTTGCCAGATATTTTTAGGGATCAACACCTGTGGGGGGAAAGAATTGGAGGGTGCAGGATGGGAAAGAGGGAAAGGGCACTCTGGGTTGGGACTGACAAATTCTTGGTCAGTTTGGGGTAAGGAGTGACCATCAGGGTCATCCAGTATTGGCTCAGAATGGTGGTCTATACGCCTTCCCGGGAAGGACATGACCTCAGGGGAGAGGGGGAGGGCCAGGGCAACTGAGGCAGCCCCTCCACTTGCTACAGTTGGACTACACTCTCCCAGCTGGGCAATATGTTTCTCCTTGAATAGAGATTCTCTGTAAGTACCGTGGGCTTAAAAGTTCATCTTACCACCTTTGCGAACTGGGAGCCTTGGTTCAAAATCAGGCTCTGACAGTAATAGTTTTCTAAACCTCGCTGAGTCAGTTTCCTCATCTGTAAAATACGTGTGTCTGTGGTAAAGGCTACTAATAGTACCTAGCTAGCAGAGTTATCAGAGAAGGCAATGGCACCCCACTCCAGTACTCTTGCCTGGAAAATTCCATGGACAGAGGAGCCTGATAGGCTGCGGTCCATGGGGTCGCTAAGAGTCGGACACGACTGAGTGACTTCACTTTCACTTTTCTCTTTCATGCATTGGAGAAGGAAATGGCAACCCACTCCATTGTTCTTGCCTGGAGAATCCCAGGAACGGGGGAGCCTGGTGGGCTGACGTCTGTGGGGTCGCACAGAGTCGGACACGACTGAAGTGACTTAGCAGCAGCAGCAGCAGCAGAGTTATGGGCTTCCTTGGTGATTCAGACAGTAAAGAATTTGTCCTCAGTGCAAGAGACCCAGGTTTGATCCCTGGGTCTGGAAGATCCCCTGGAGAAGGGACTGGCAACCCACTCCAATATTCTTGCCTGGAAAATTCCATGAGGAATTTTCCCTTGGAGGGCCAAATATTTTTAGGGATCAACAGCCCTAAAAATATTTATTTTTATATTTCCCCCAGCCCACGGAGCCTGGCAGGCTGCATACAGTTCATGCGGTTGCAAAGAGTTGGACATGGCTGAGTGACTAAACAACAATAGCAAAGTGGAGTTATGCTGAAGCTTAGAAGAGATAATACTCATTAAAGTGCCTGGCACATAATAAGTTTTTAATAGACATTACTCATTATTCAAGACATCATATGCTTTGAAGATCTGAATGTTCTACATTGAGTGGCTGAGACTGTACCCAAAACATGTTATGACACACTGCGTTTTCTTCTTATGGAATAAAAAACATAAATATTAATTCCACTTGACACAGTGTACATTGATTGACTTATGTTACAACAGCAGGAAGAGAACTAAAACAAGACTTGATTAATTTTGGAAATATGCTAGAAGTTAATGCATGCATTTGTAAATGCCTTTCTTAAATAGAAAGTCAGAATGACAAATTTTAAAGTGAAAAGGTAATCCCAAGCTTTCCCTAAATTCATCTCATTCTCTTCCTGAAAAGAAGAGCACCAATCTCCTCTTCTCTGAACTCATCTGCTTCCTGGAGGTTTGTTCAGGGGTACGCTGCCTGCATGGTTCTCTTGGTGTGAAGTTATTCCCCATGAAGCTCTCTCTCCCTGCCTACATCAGATGTTTCTCATGGCCTGAAACTCGTCATCTTATAGAAGTGCACACGGACATTTTTTCAGTTAAGATACAGCAATAGATTCAGTGGAAATGTGACTTAGATATATCAGGGACTGACTTATTCCTATACCAAAGGAGCACAGATGACCATAATTTTCTGACGCTAAGGTACTCAATATTTCTCCTCAAATTCATCCAATTTAAATTCCAATGTTCAGCGCACTAGCAAATTCTGTAAACACATACCACCAAATCAGCCCCCTGCAGTGGAAGGCCAGCTAGCACTCCAAGATCCTTTCTTCTTAAAAATTTAAATCGACTTTTCACTGGATAGCATGCGTGCTTGCCAAGTCGCTTCAATCATGTCCGACTCTTTGAGACACCAAGGACTGTAGACCGCCAGGCTCCTCTGTCCATGGGATTCGCCAGGCAGGAATACTGGAGTGGGTTGCCATTTCCTTCTCCAGGGCATCTTTCTGACCCAGGGATCGAACCTGCATCTCTTATATCTCCTGCATTGGCAGGCAGGTCTTTACCACTAGCGCCACCTGGGAAGGGATCACTGGATAGCAGATCCCTCTAAATGTCTCTTCATGGAAGCAACTTCTCTTCTCTATCCCCATGTACACAAGCAAGCATCTCTCCCCCTGACTATGGGTCTGAAGCTGTGGGAACTGACAGATCAGGGTTGGAGCCCTTACCAGCTGACCAGGCCTGGACCCAGGCATCTGGGCACTACATACATCAGCTATGGGTAGGAAGGGGGGCCCACAGAAGTGGTGGGTAGGACGAAGCAGAAGCCCCAGGAACTACAAACGTAATTACTAGACATTCATGTCTCATTATCATAGTAATAATACCCACTAAATCTTGTAAAGAGTAAATGAACATCCAAGAGACACGGTCCGACACCCTGCAGTTTTCCGGCTGTCGGTTGGATGGTGAGAAAGGTTTTTCATCGTGTGCGTATTGGTGTGTGTGTTTCTTCTCCTCATTTCTCCTGATGAGATTATGCCTCTTTTGTAACAACTCAAAACTTCACCTCCTGCCTCAATAGACAGGCTTTTGTAATGCAGCCTCCTTGCGAAGGTCAAAGCCTCTTGCCACCTGCTCCACCACATCGACCTAGAGTTCCATCTCACCTTTTGTCCCCAAGTTGAAGATGCCCTGGGGGGCCTCACATACTTCCCAGCAAAACGAAATTGTCCTAGTTTCCCCAAATTGTTTCCTCTTTTCCATTTCCCTGGCCATTTTTGAATATACAAGTGTACTTTGAAGACACGTTTTGAAATCTTCGGTTCGGTTCAGTCACTCAGGCACATCCGACTCTTTGAGACCTCATGGACTGCAGCACACCAGGCTTCCCTGTTCTTCACCAACTCCTGGAGCTTGCTCAAACTCATGTCCATCAAGTCGGCGATGCCTTGAAGTCTTACTTAAAGACCAAGTGTGGATACCTGGGGACTTGCACTGGGGAGGAAATGAATAGTCTTAGAGATCCGAGGGGGAACCTTCTACCTGACTCAGTGGGGCCCCTGGGCAACATGTCAGTGGGTTTCCTGGGCTTTTCACAATACAGAATTGTTTGAGAAGGGGAGGCTCTGCAGGGGATCATTGCATAGGCTGGGAATGTGATAAAAACTGGCTCCAGAAAACCCTCTTGCAAGATATTCTGACTCGAACAGCTACAGTTTAAGCCTCCTCTCTCTGACTTTGAACCAGATTTGAACAAAGATGTTTCCTGTGGATCCCAGCCTTTGAGGGATTTCCCTCCCCCAGGCCTGCTCCCCCCACCCCTCTGCTTCCACTACTGCAGCGGTGCTGGGCCTCCTTGAATCAGCAGGCGCCATGAGATGCCAATCAACCCAGAGCCTGGGATCCAGATTTTGAAGGAAGGGAGGACCAGCTCATGTGTTTTGGTACCTGGGGCTTGTTTGCAGCAATAACCAGATATCTGAGCAGGAGAGCATGGGTCTGGGGCTCAGGAATTAGGTTTGAACCTGCTCTTCAGTGATGAGCAGCTGTGGGACTTTCAATCTCTCCTGGATTAGGATTACTTCAGCCTTAAAGTAAAGGAATTTTTACCAAGAATTCTAAGATCTCTTCCAGTTCTGAAAATATACAATGCTTTCAATTCTAACCCAACGTTATATTCACTAGGGGAGCTTTAAAGCATGCAGGTGCCCAGGTCACATCGCCAGAGATTCTGATTGAACTGGGTTGGGTGGAGCTTCGGTACAGGGTGGATCCAGATTGGTGGGTCCAGAAGAGCACATAGTTTGAGGGTGCCCATCAAGAGGAAGAACAAAACAGTATCTTACTTTTGCACATTTTACAAAAATGTGACCTTGTGAACATGTTGCAGGGTCCCTTTCCTCCCGGGACCTCCAGAGAGGTCTGTGCAAGTGAGTGTCCTTGAAGGTTAACTCTACTGCTTCTGAGTAAATCCAGGGGTTCCCAGGCATCAGTAAATCGTAAATGTGTCCCAAGTGATTCCAACATGCACAATTCCAGCACAAGAGTCCGAACCCTAAGGTGAGGATGAGTGTGGAAGCACGTGGTAATCTGGCCAGCTCCGCCTGGTACATCCTTGTTTAGAAGCTTCCCCTCTATGCCCACCTCTCCTGACTCACTCCTAATCACTAGAAAGGCTCAGAGCCAAGGCCACCTCCTCTGGGACCCTTCCCTAATCCTCTGGTTAGGTGCTCTGTTCTGTATTTGTCTCAGACCTGTGCACGGTTCTGATGTAGGCCTCACACATGCCATTGTAATTATTTCTTTATGTTTCTTTCTCTCTCATTAAACCGTGAGCAACTTGAGGGCAGAGATTGTCTTGGCATCTTTGCATCCCAGGACATAGCACAGTGCCAAGAACATGAAGCCTTCATAGGAAAAAAGGAAGCCTTCTTCCCTTCATAGAAAACATATGAAGGGAAGCCTGCATATTACTTTTACATGGAAGACCTTTTGGTCCCTCCCCATTATATTTTCTAGCCTCTTTTCTAATTAGCCAATAAAGATACTGCACTAGAGATCTAGTCAGATTTTCCTTGTTTACAAATGTAAGCTCTTCCAACCCCTAGCCAACACTTAATAAAACAACAGATTAACCATTGGATGGCACTGGTGTTGGAGCAGAAGGGCCTTTGCACTGAATATGGGAATTCTGTGCAAGGACCGTGGCAAGAACCAGGAGGCACACCCAGCTGAGATTTTCAAATTTAGATAACTGAGGTAAGCACTGTTAATAGAGGCATGTGCAGAATGTAGGGAGCTGATACTGGAAATTGAGGCCCCTAGGAACCCCATTCTTCAAGTCTTGGGAACCTTGTCCTTCAACCATGTGGAGGGTTGGAGCCCGGAAGAGGGGCTGCCCAACAGGAGCACTAGTCCGAGAATTGTTGAAGCACCACCAGAAAGATGATGCTGAGGAAAACAGGAACACGGGAAGGAAGATTTTGCTCTTTCTCCTGCCCTTCAGTTTCCCACTGACCCTCCTACCGGAAGCCAGAGGCAATGGGGCCCTAGGGATGCAGTACACAATGATCACTCCCCTGAACCCAGCTCAAAGTCGGGGGATAAAGGTGGAGATGCATCTGGGGAGGGAAGGTTAAACAGAAAAATCCACACAACAGATTGGATGATGTCATATTCCCGGGTTGGAGGTTGGGTGGGGGGGGGGGGGCGGATAACTGGATGTTGTCTTTATCTGTAATAACTCGATGTAGTTTAAAGTAGTTATGCTGTACCTATTTAAAGTGAAAAACTTACCAAACTCTAGGCTATTTATAACTAGCTTAAAGAAAGGGCAGGTAGCAAAATGGACTCTGCATAGCCAGCTGCTCTATTCGAGGAAAGAGAAGCAGCAGCGTGCAGGAATTTCCACTCCGCCTGCCAGGGACCGGCCCCTGTCGCTGAGAGGTCATCACTCTTGTTTCTACTGAAGCCTTATTTGCTTCTCTGGCCCCACAGCTGTTGACACCCCATTCTTTCCCTTACCACCTCCGGTGTCACCTCAGGTATTTCTAAGAGAGTCTCCTTTTCAGTGTGAAGACGTGGAAGAGCTTCCCGCTTAGCTCTCTGCGGCCACGCACCGCTAATGACCTCGGGGTCTATAACATTTGGCACCTACTGGTCCCTGCCTTGGCCTGAAACCTCACAGCCATCTTGAAAAGGCACAGGTTGTGTGTGCCCAGGCAGAGGGGCTGGCCGGGGTGTTCCCTCTGGGTCCCCCCGGGCCTGCAGTACTGGAGGCGGCCAGCGGGGGCGCCTCACCGTTGGCTTCCCTTTGCCCCGGCTGACGGCCCGTCCCTCCGGCGTTCACCTCACTGACGCCTCCCTCCTCAGGGAGCCGCCGGAAGCAGGAGAGGAGCATATTCTCGGAGGATGTGCCAGAGGCCTTCTTCGGCCTGAGGCCCCTGCTCCCCCAACCCTGGCTGCCCACCCACCGTTTCTTCTTTGTGTCTCTCACCCGGGTTTTTCCACGGTTGGGAGATGACAAGGTAAGGGAGAAGTGGATGGGATTTCCTCGTCTCTCTGGTTCTTGAAGTACTCCAGCAGAGAGTTTCAGGGTCAGAGTGGCTGACCCCTATCACTTTTGAACTCTCTAGTTCCTAACTTCTGGGTGAGGCTGGAAGCTGGAGTGGGCAACTGTATTTGTTGAGACATCTTTCCCTACAGTAATCTAGAAGAACAAGGGGAGTTCTGATGCAGTTAGAGCAGGCGGCTCAGGAGGGCAGGGAAAAACACAGAATTCCCTTGGCTGAGGCTGAGGGGTCTTCAGGAGGAGCTGAGCAGCTGAGTGACGTTGTGGCTGCTGGAAGAGGACGCCTGAAGGGCTCACGGGAAGGAGCAAGAGGGGCCAGGTGGTGAGTCTGAGACTTAGCCCCCTTCTTTGGGAGAGGGAAGGAGGGGTGGAGGATAGGGGAGATGAGAAGTGGAGAGAGGGGTGGAGTTTGAGGCTAAGAAGAGTTTTCCTTCCTTCTTCTTCCAGGATTTATCAGTGAAGGGGTTGCCTGCAGGAGATGACCCCAAGAGACTAGGGAGTCACTAGAAACAACACAGGTAGCCTGTTAGGTTGGGACTTGCCTGAGGGAAGGGGCTGTGGTGTCTTCTTCCAGCGCCAGCTGACTTACGAGACCTGATGTAAATGTAGGTGTTAAAGGGATAGTTTTTGAGTGAATGAATGAATAAAGAATGAAGGCAGTGGTGTTTTTGGTCAACTTTCTCTTCAAACTCTGTGGTAAAAGTGCCCACAAGCTGGCTTGCCAAGCAGGTAGATAAGCCTTTTTTTTTTTAGATGTTGAATGGGAGTATGTATGGAAGTCAAGTCAATCCCCCTGCCCACCCTTCCCCTGCAATAAAAGGTAACCCAGGAACTCAGGGTCCATGGCAGCAGGCTGAGCTCCAAGCTCCAAACACGTCTTTTCCCTGGCCCATTCTTAAACCTGTGCCTGAGAAAACCCCGGGGGAGGGGGGTGGAGGTCTGTGAGTCTGACCTTTCTTTTTACTCAGCTCTCAAGTCCAAGTCTATAAAACCAGACCCAGAGATGTAGACAGGGGTGTGTCCTGGGTGTTTGGGGCATATCCTGCCGCAGGCAGAGCCTTCCAGACCGAAGCATTTGTCTGAAATCAGTCTTCCTCCATCCGGGGGATAATTGTGAATAACCATCCCCATGCCAAAACTGGAGATTTCCAGGGCCTTAAAAGCTAATTACAAATACCCTGGGAGTACCGAGTCCATTGCCATAAAAGCCAACGGCCCTGCTGCCTCCTCCAACTCAGATTTCGTGACTCACAGGGCTGGTGACTCAGAGTGCTCCTGGGCAGGTTTTAATGGGTTTCAGGAGCATCTCTTCTCACTGCTATATGCAGATGGAAGGGAGGTTCTGCCCAGGTGATAATTGCCTTGACCTTGAGTCTAGTAAAACCTGGCAAGAAAAATGCTGTGGTAGCCTTGGGGTTTTCAGTGCTTGAGGAGAGTGGAAGCAAAGCCAGGACACAGGGAGACGGAGTCAAACCTGGCTTCACAACTGGGTTGAGAAATCAAATGATCTCAGGAGACCCAGTAGAGAATCCTGTGGCTTCCATGAAAAGCCCAGGCCTAGTTAGCAGGCACGAAGCCAAGGCAGGGATTCACTGTGATGGCTCAGAGTGGAACTCACAGCCTCAGACCTCCTAGCTGTGTGATCATGACCTGCCTAAGCCTTCATTTGTTATCATCCTAATAGAGATAATTGTAGTATGTATTACATAGATTGTTGTGAAGATTAAAAAAACTAGCATAGTGCCTGGTAGAAAATAAATGTCTGATAGCACTCTCTTCTTCAACATTCAGCAGGAAGCCAGGGTGAAGTCGATGGCTGGGCAAGAAACCCTTTTGGAACATTTATATTAAATGACACATTTTCATCTTTTCCCACCACCAATACCAAATCCAGCAAACAAAGACAAATACAATATACACAGTACAACTTGACAGTTGATTCTTCTACTGAAGTGCAGTAAAATTCTTCACAAAATCACTGTACTTAAGCAGTACTCCAGGCCACACACAACCAGTGGTTACTCAACAAGCTTGCATTATTAAACTCCTATGCTTATAAGATGGGCCAAGCGTTATGACAAGCTCTGTCCTCAGGAAGGTCGTAGTTGATATGGGGACATGTGCAAACACATAATTTTGGCCCCAGGGCACAGGTTCTAACACAGCTATGCTTGAACTAGCCTGTCTCACAATTGTCTGGCAAGCTTGTTAAAACAAGTCCTGGATTCTGCCCCACTGATTCTAATTCAGTAGATTGGGGATCAAGCCAATGAATTTACATTTCTAACAAAGTCCCCGATGACACTGATACTTTGTGGAGACTGTGATAGTAGAAGTCAAAAGCTACAGGGTAGTTTATAGTGAAGAAAGAGTAATAAAGTATTTTTTTTTTTTGGGGGGGGGAGTACTATCTGGGATGACTTCATGGAGGAAGTAGTATTTAGGCAAAAGCTAGAGGTATGGATAGACCTTCAGTAAGCTGCAACTAGAAGAGGGAGTGTTTTCGTGGAGGAAAAATACTAGAAAACCAGAGGAAAGGCAGAGTACCTTCAACAAACTAAAAAAACAGCAGGGTTTATGTGCTGAGGAGGGAAGGGTGATAGGAGAAAATGTTGGACATTGATTTTGAAGACTTGGATGCTCAGGCTGAGGAGGTTGGACTTATTCTGTGAATAACAGAGGGGCTGCCAAATGTTTTTGAGGATGGGAATGATGTCATCAACTCAATGACCTGATGCTTTCCATCTGTGTGAGAGGAAATGATGAGAAATGGGAAAAGTCAGTTGGCTGACTGATTTTTTGAAATAATTGTATTTATTTATTTTTGGCTATGCTAGATCTTTATTGCTGGGCAGGCTTTCTCTAGTTCCCTGCAAAGTGTGGGTTTCTCATTGCAGTGGGCTTAGTAGTTGTGGCACTTGGGCTCTAGTTGTGATGCACAAGGCTCAATAGTTGTGATGCACAAGCTTCATTGCTCCAAAGCATGTGGGATCTTCTCTGATCAGGGATCCAACCCGTGGCTCCTGCATTGGCAGGTGGACTTGTCACCACTGAGCCACCAGGGAAGACCTTGGCTGACTTGTTAAAATTCTCTAAGTGATAGGAGGTCATCTAGAAGCCTAAACTAGAACTAGAAAGAAAGATTTGACCATGAAAGGCAAATTGGAGGAGATATCATCAGGACTATCAAATTAAATTGCATGTGGCTGATGAGGGAGAGAAACAAGTCAAAGATGCTCCTAAGGAATGGAGCCTGAATACCAAAGCCAGCAGAAGACAGGGGTTTAAGGAAGAAGAAACATTTAACAAGGAAGATAATGACTTTTGAATGTGAAGTGCCTGCAAGCTGTCCAGGAGTTTGCAATGCAAGCCTGGGTTCAGTAGAAAGACTGGGTTTGAGCATTTATATCTGAGGGTGTCACATATAGAAGAATGTGGAAACTGGGAGAGTAGATCTTCATCAGGGGAGAACACATGAAGAGAAGGGTGTAAGCAGCAGAATCTTGGTGCATGTCTAAAGTGGTTGGCAAAGAAGAGCTAGCAAAGACTCAGAAATTCTGGTCTGGGAGGCACTGGGGAGGTAGTTGAATGCTGTCAATGAAAGCACTGAAAAACAATGAAGAAGATTTAAGAAGGACATGGCTCACGGTGTAACCACTAGTGAAGCCAAGAGGAAGAGTTTGGATGAGTTGGTTGGTCATGAGTGCGCTGTCCAAGGTGGGGCAGGATATTGGGCTGCAGAGAGTCGAGGAATAAACAGAAGGTGAGGAAGTGGGAGTGGAGTGGTGACAGGATGAAAATGGGACAGTAACTTTGAGGGAAACAGGTTCACGGGCAGGTTTTTCTGTTGTTTTAGGATCTGGACAACCAGAGCAATTGTGTCGGCCATGTGGAAGGAGACAGTGTAAAGGAAAAGATTAAAGAGGTAAGAAAAGAGGAGATGATTGATGCCGCAGGGTCTGGGAGGAGATGAGAAGGTGGGAGGGAAAGGCCTGGGACAGAGGACCACTTTATAACAAGGTCCTCTGGGTTTTCCGGCAATGACACCGCCTTGGATGGGCTCCAGGCAAGAGTCTCCTTTTACTAAAACAAACAGCATGGCGGCACCATCGCAGCCCTGGGAATCTCAAACCCAGAGGTGTCTGCTTTTTCCCAAGACTAACCTCTCCTCTTTCAAGCATTCAGAAAGGACCAAAGGTTAAATGAGAGTTTCAGTATTCTAATTTTCCAACAAATTTATTTCCTCCCTGCGTTAGCCAAATCATGGAGTCCTTTTCCTCACCTGGGCTTCTAAATTTAATTAGCCAACTTCCTCCTTCCCCTCTGAGAGTCAGAACAGAGGCCTCATTTCTCTTCTCCCCTTCCTAGCTTTTGCTTATCTAAACTAAGGGCCCCCGGGGAGCTTTCAGCTGATTTATTTCAGCTGGTCCCTCAGCCACGTTGACTCTAGGTTAACCTCTTTGGCCCCTTGGGGGCCATTTTTAGGCAGGCTTGCTAGGTATTCTGACCTACTAATAGATCCCCAGAGGGGAAGTCCACACTGTCACGGTAGATCTTACTACCTAACACCTAGTGAAATCCTAGGCTTTGCTGAGCTCAGCCAAGACACTGCAGGAAACACATGGGCCGGAGTTCCCAGAGAGATTGTCTAGATCTTGAAGAATAATGCTAAACAGACAGCATACAAAGCTGCCTGCACTAGGAGGCTTTAAGGTTTTATTTTAAAAAGCTCTCTTTTTTTCCTAAAAAATTTTATGGGAGAGAAAAACTTCTAACTACTAGTGGAAGAAAATAGATGAAATGTGTCTGTTTCTCAGAGTTTGTATACTTTTCAGTTAATATCATGGCTTTATTAATTATTATATGAGACAAGCCAGGAGCTGTTGTGTAAAATGATATTATCAAAAGTGTGTTCTGCTTTTGTTTGTCTGGAGGGTGTGGCATCCTCACCTTGGCCTTGTTCCACATGCTAATTTTTTAAGGGGTGTGTCATTAGTTTGAGTGACAGAGCCTGGTTCTGCACCCTTTCAGGGAAATACATTAATCTCTGTTCTTCAAACCCTTTCTTGAACATCCAGTTCTGTTTCATACCATTTACACAGCCCTAGCACTGGAAATTGTAACTCAGTCTCATCTTTCATGTTAAAGATGTCAGGAGAAGGAAAATAGCTGAATATGACTATAAACAGTGCAAGTGGGATATGAACTTTTGCTTGAAGCCATATTTTTAAAACTTTGTTATAACTCGTGTATGAGTTTCCTACTGTCTATAGTTTTTGTTTAGGCCTTTAAAAATAAGATATTGATGAAAATTATGAGAAATGAAGGTATTAAAGTATAATGAGTTGTGTTTTAAAGTTAGAAATGGAGTAAGAAACATATATCATTGCATGGGAGATGTGTGTTTTTGGTGCAATAGCCTTGCTAACAACTCTTTCTTCTTTTATCTTTCCAAGTGTTGGTCTTAGTCAATCTTTATGTGTTGCAGTAATGAAAAATATTTATTACCTCTTTGTGAAATGTTGTGGCCATTTTTGCCTGAGTGGGTGATACTGCTAACCTAAGTGACTTAGTGACTGTGTAAGGACAAGGATTTACCCATTTACATCCTCCATGTAAGGAGTAGATCTGTATGGAGGCTGGGCACGGGGGCTCAAGGCAGACCACCTTGGTTGAAATCATGATTCAGTGTGAAAGTGAAAGTTGCTCAGTCATGTCCGACTTTTTGTGACCCCATGGGCTATACAGTCCATGGAATTCTCCAGGCCAGAATACTGGAGTGGGTAGCCTTTCCCTTCTTCCTGTTGGGCCCAGGAATCCCCATCTCAGGCTCCACTAGGGAACTTGACCTGAGACCAGTACTTCATAGAGTGCTTCACACTTAATACACAGTCAATAAATTTTTAGCAAAGATTGAGGATTAAGAATAAGCAAGTATTTGCTCTATGTCAGGTGTATGAACTAGAGAAGACTATTGTTAAGAATTGAGTAGGGTGCAACTTTGTCATCAGAGCTGAAAAATAGGTTCTTCCACAATCATTTGTTTTAAACTATATTTCTTTTAGTGGCTGCACTTGAGTGCCTAGAAAAGGCAATGCTAGAGTTCTCAGGGGTGTCACTTCAGACTTGAAGGTGAACAAGCGCAATCGAGGAGTTCCATACGTGATGAGCGGTGGAGACATGGGTGTCCCAGGCCTCAGGGTCAGAGGAGGGATGTAACAGCAGAGGAGGGAAACACAGAAGTCATAGAAGAGGCAAAGCAGTGGTGTCTGGAAAGGAGAAATGATCCAGTTCACACTCATTTCTTGAGAGACAGGGGATAGGTTTGAATCTGTTTTATTTGGAGGACAGTGGGGTGGGGACCAGGCCTGATGTATAGTTTTGTTCAAATCATCAGGGCAGAGGAAACTCCCCTCAGCATTGGTAGAAAGAGGGAAAGGGCAAGGAAAAAGGGGAGGAAAGAAGGGAGCTTTAGTTGCCAGGAGGTGGTAGCTGTTCTTGCACTGCAGGAGAGGGAAAGGAATTCTCTAGATTTAGAACAGTGGGCAGAGAATTTTGAGTCTGCATAACTGCTAAGTCTGCGTTGAAAGGCAGGCAGTAGTGCCTCCTGGAATGTGTGGAGAAAAGCTGCTGTGAAGGGCTCGGGGGCCGTGCTGCAGGAATGGAGGCCCCTATGGATGCTGTGGCACAGTGGGCCGGAAGTGACTGCCAAAATGGGCCACTGAGCCTGGGAATTTCAGCTTCCTAGATCAAATGCAATCTTGAAGAAATTCTTTTCCATTTACCATCTCAGGGTTAGGAAAGCCAAGAACTGCATCTGTTACATTAATTGCCAGCCACTGGCTGTTTGTCCTGGAAGATGTGCCGTTGTCACCAACATCTTTACAGAAGATAAGTTCAAGAACCCATGTTAGGTAAAAACGTGGCTTCCTAGGACTTTCTATCAGATATGGATTTGCTTTACTACCAGCATTGCTCATCAACCAAGGAACAATGGATTCACCTGGTGGTAAGATGATAAGGCTGGCTGCACCATTAGCATAAGAGGTACAGAAGAAGGACTGCTGAATATCTCAAGTCCATTCTAGTGAAACTTCTTTGTTGTTGTTCAGTTGCTCAGTCGTGTCCGACTTATGTATGACCCTATGGACTGTAGCCCATCAGACTTCTCTGTCCATGGGATTCTCCAGGCAAGAATGCTGGAGTGGGTTGCCATTTCCTTCTCCAGCGGATCTTCCCCACCCCGGGTTTGGACCTATATCTCCTCCATTGGCAGGTGGATTCTTTACAACTGAGCCTCCAGGGAAACCCCAGTGAAACTTAGAGAAGGTGGAATTCAAAGCCAAAAGAGGAGAGAAGGGAGCACTCTGGAGCTTGGGTTCATGACACTCAGCGATGCCCAGGCCTCAGGCCCTCAGGATTCGCTGAGTTAGAATGGTTAACAACTACTCTTGGGTTGGCCAAGAATGGTTAATAACTACTATATGCTGAGACCATTTTAGGGTGAACTTTGCACTTTTACACATTATCTTGGTCAGCTCTCAACACAGTGATATTATTTCCCCCTTTTTTAATTTTAAGAGAGAAAATGGAGGTTCAGAAAACTGGGTTGCTAGGAAGTAAGAAAGTCAGCATTTGGACCCTGGCCATCTGCCTGGTCTGAGTCTGGTATTTCTCTTTATTAGAGAAAAGAGCATAGCTCTGCCATTTATATGTTCTGAGAGAGAGTGCATCTTATAGCATAGGCCATGCCATTTTTTTCTTTTGATTTATTTCTTTATTACTATTAACATTTTCATGTGTATGAAAGTCCAAAAGGGATAAACCTCTCCCTACCATCCTGGTTGCTCATCTGTCAAGTTCTTCCCTCCCAGCTCTGTTTGTGTTAGTTTCTTAGACATTCTGCCAGGGTCTCCTTAAGTCCTAAGAGAAATATGATATTATTTTCTTTCTTTCTTTTTTTTTTGCTTTAACACAAAAGTTAGCATATTAAAAACACAGTTTAATCCTTTTTTCAGTAACTCTCCATCCTAGAGATCTTTCTGTATCGTTTTACAGGGAGCTCCCTCAACCTCTTTTACAGTTGTATTGTTTTCCATTATACAGACGTCCTATAATTTATGGTACCAGTGCCCTACTGATGAAAATTTGTTGTTGTTTAGTCACAAAGTCATACCTGACTCCTGGACTGCAGTGGACTGAAACACACCAGGCTCCCCTGTCCTTCACCATCTTCTCGTGTTTGCTTGAACTCATGTCCATTGAGTCGGTGATGCCATCAACCATCTCATCGACTGTTGTCCCCTTCTCCTTCTGCCCTCAATCTTTCCCAGCCTCAGTGTCTTTTCCAATGAGTTAGCTCTTTGCATCAGGTGGCCAAAGTATTGGAGCTTCAACTTCAGCCTCAGTCCTTCCAATGAATATTCAGGGTATTTCCTTTAGGATTGACTGGTTTGATCTCCTTCCTGTCCAGGGACTCTTAAGAGTCTTCTCCAGCACCATAGTTTGAAAAACATCAATTCTTCCGTGCTCAGCCTTCTTTATGGTCCAACTCTTACATCTGTACATGACTCCTAGAAAGACCATAGCTTTGACTATTTAGGTTGTTCCTTATTTTTCAATATTAGAAAATGCTGCAAGAATAATTTGTACATTCATCCTTTAGCATGCATATAACTGCATCTGTTGGTTAAATTGCTAAAAGTAGAATTGCTGAGGAAAAATGGATGTATTTGTAATTTTTTTGTGGATACTCAGCAGAAACTTTGAGGCCAAAGTGAGACACTAAGTACTTGATGCCAGGGTTTCGACAAGGACACACCCAGGTAACTCAGACCCCAGCTGAGTTCCTTCCAAGAGTTAAGTATTGGGTGGGCACCCAGGCCACTCACTGCAGCCAAAGATGCCCGGACTGTGGCCTTGTGTTGCCTTTCCTTTCTGTACCATTTGTAAAGTAAGAATGCTCATGTACCCTTGACGTTCTTCCTCTCGTCCTTAAAGGTATCATACTAGGAAGCAAAACTGAGCCAGGCAGCCATCTGAGGTCTGCCTTAGGTGAACAGAAAAAGCACAGCCGATGGGGCCAGAAAGACCAGAGTCCTAATCTTGACTCCATCACATTTTATTTGTGTCATCCTGAGTGAGGTTCTTATTCTATCTAGGCCCAGATTACGTCATCTGAGAAAAAGGGGGAAATGATGGGACCCATCAAAAGTGGTCATGCTGAGGATTACAGATAATGCGGGGAAAGCATGCCCCAAGCTCAATAAATGGTTGCTATGATTTTGTGGAAATATCCCCAGATCCATGCTGAGAAACATCCGCTTTGTATCTCTGTCATTGAGGCCCAGCACTGGCCTCTACCTGGCACCCACATCAATGACTCATAACCTCAGCTACAAAACCATCTCATTACGGGTGGTTCGACTCTTTGTAAGCAGTTCCCGAGTGGGTTGGCCACATCTGTTGATGATGCAGCATTCCTCACAGAACAACCATGCTAAGTTCCAACTACACTCTTATAACATCAAAGGAAGGGCCCTGGCTCATTAATTAGTCAGAAAACAATTTTTCACTATTCAGTCCAGCACCTGAACTAGCCCTTCCTTGAAAAGTACCAGGGTTTGTCTAGAGTCAGATGAGACTGGAAACCCTACAAATAGGGCCGCCCACAGCCTCCCAGTCCTGACAGGTGTCTCTGCCCACAAGACCCGGAGCAGACATTGTTCAATGCTGATCTGAGAGTTGTTGTTTCCAATTCTTTTTTTTTTTTTGTCTTTGTTTTTGGTAGTTCTTGACACCCAAATCAGTGCACAGAAGTCTATGTCCTCTTGGTGAAGGAAATGAAGGCTCTCTGAAATACAGACAACTCTGGTGATAGCAGTAATGTGGTGATGGATTACCCTTATGCTTCCTCATGCTCCGAATCCATTAAAAGGGGCGAATTGAATTCTGTCTAGTCAGGACCCTCGTTCCTTTCCTTAATTGCTTTTTAAACTACTGAAATGAAAAGTTGCAACAAGACACATTATAGCTATCCCTCCCGTTTTCAGCCCATTCTTGACACAGTCTCATCTTCCGCCTTCAAAGTAGTTCAGCAGCAAAATGTTCCAAACTGTGAGTCACTCACAGATTATTCGGGCGACTGAAGGAAAATCTGTTAATGGGATTCACAACACTTATAGCCTAAAAGAGGGAGATACAGGATGGCCAATGTGTAAAGGACTCTTCCGTGTCATTCAGAGTAATGAGATTCTGCTGCAGCTTCATACGGAATTGAAATCACTGACAGTGTATTTGCATATTCATTTTCAGACACTTTGATCTAAAAACCAGTCATTGGAAGAAGTCAGTCTAACTGAGCATTGTAGGCACTTGAAAATAAAGGAAAAATTCTCTAAGCTTATCTCTTTCCCCAATATTTTTGTGGTCTTGAAGAGGCTGAAGGCTGAATATCTTGGGTGATAAGCTCACTGCCTATTTTAGAAACTTGATAAAGATTTGCAGCAGGAATATTGTAATTACTTGCAATTTTTGACTTTTAGATCATCAAGGATTAGTTGCAGGCTTTAATGCCACTTTGGAGAGCTGAGTGGAAATGTTCTTATATCTGCACTGCGCAATATGGTAGCCACTAGCCACATGTGATATTTGAATTTAAACTTATTAAGGTTAAATCAAATTAAAATTTCCAGGTTTTGGTAGCACCAGTTCCACTTCTACACTCAATACCCACATGCATCTGTGGAACAGTGCAGCTTGAAGGCACAGACAGTGTGATGCACATGGATCTCCCAGACTAAATGGTAGAAAGCTCTACAGTGGCTAACTAACAAATTAGTAGCTTCTTGTAAAAGCCTTTCCTCCTCATTAGTGTGGGGCCCTGGGACTTTACTCAGACCTCGTAACATCCCTCAACATGATTAACTATGGAGGGAGAGACTACCAAGTCCAAGTTC
Organism: Cervus elaphus; assembly: GCF_910594005.1. NCBI lineage: Eukaryota > Metazoa > Chordata > Mammalia > Artiodactyla > Cervidae > Cervus > Cervus elaphus. Next base: position 11,008,252 of record NC_057839.1, on the reverse strand, counting down.
AGGCATTCTGGTTCAAGAACTAGTTAAGCATAACTGGGTCATGTGTAGTAGTCAACCTTCCAAACCGCCGAGTTTATCCAAATTTCTTGATTTAAAAAAAAAAAAAATTTGAGTCAGGTCCATAAATGAACCACTTTGGGAGATAATGTTCCCTCTAGAAAAAAATCCATCATTTTTGCACTTTGATGTTATTCAACATACAAGCATGTGGAAGTTTCCTACCATTTGAAATACCATAAGAATTGGGTCAGCTATATGCAAAACTGAGCAAGCAACCTTCCGCTCCAAACTTAAGAGTCTATTTTCTGGTAATGAGTTCGCTCTCAAGCCTGATGACTTGTCTACCTTGCCTTTATGCAAAAAGGATATGAGGCACTCTTAATGTGCGCTTTATGAGTAAAATCTAGTTGTTGTTCAGTATTCATATGTTCTTTTAGGGATATCGCTAAGGGAGTTAATGGCTGTTACCTCTCCCCGTCTCACTACCTGCCCTCCCAACTCCACCTAGTATCAGCTTTATAGCCTAGTAGCAAGCATCAAAATGAACACCATCAAAGGAAGTCTTGGAAGGAGAATAAAAATTCACAGGGTTATACATGAACATCAGTGTGAATTAGTCCATGAGCTTCATCTAGGGAGACCAAGGGTGATAGAGGCTTATTTGATGTCTGTAAAGTAACTAACTTTTGGAGGTTTTATTCTGTACCAGGCACTGTATTTTATACTCTGTATTTATTTATTTAATTGTCATAGAGCAGTTGTGTTTTTCTAATGAGGAAACTGGGAGAGATGAAGCAATTTACCCAAGTTTATATAACCAGGCTACAAAACCAGGCAGTCTACGACTGCGGCCTGTACTTTTTTTTTTTTTTTTTTTAATTAATTAATTAATTAATTAATTTTTTTTCGGCCTGTACTTTTAATGATGAGGCTCACTGCTTCCCCGTTGGTGTCTGGGTCTGCTTGGTCACCAGTTGGGGCCCAACCTTTGTCCCGAGCACAGTCTGCTAGGACAGGCTGGTCCCTGGAGATCTGTGAAAGTCTCAGGGTGTAGGATGTGAGCCCCATGCCGCGTGTCCTGACTCATCTGGAAGCCGGAAGGCCAGCTGAGCCCTCACTGGGATGCTCACACCCATTCTCCCCTTGTCTGGGCTTCTTCACGTGTGTGGAGGGGATAGAGGCTGCTCCACTCACTCCCCCAGCCTGCCCCCCTCGTGACAGCCTCTCCTTGTCGGGGAAGCCAGGAGAGGTCGTCCCAATCCTGCCAGCTCACTGCATTTTGGCTCTTGGGTGGACTCGGGGGAACCAGAAACCAGTGAAGACTGGAGGGTATGCAGTGTCCCTTAGGAATAGAAAGTTATCTTTGGTAGGGTCCAGCCTGGCTCCTGCATAAGGGTAAACAGACTCCCAGCTCCAGAACAATTCTGCTTCAAAGCGCCACATTTGACAATTAAAACCCAAGGTACAGTTTGAAAAGAAAAGGAAAGGGTAAAGGGGCTTCCTTTGTAGAAGCACCAAACTATCCCCTTGCCAGTAGCCTCTAAGGCATGTAAATGAAAGCGCAGTGCGTTTAAAAAGCAGCCCAGTGCAGCATCTATCCAGTCACTTCGTGGGCTCAGTCTGGCTACTTTGTTGGGGGAAGCTGTGCAGTTGACACAACCAGGTGCCCTCAGAAATCCTGGTGTGTTTGTGTGGCTGGGTTGGGAATTTACTCCCCTACCTCTTATCTGTAGCGGGGTGAAGGGTTACAGGGCCGGACAGAAGGCGAGAGGGCTCCCTCTTCTCTGCCTGGGTGGTCTCTTTGTCCCTGTCTCCCTAGGGAAGATGATTAGATACAGCTCAGGGTTAGGAAAGAAACTTGAGATCATATAGACCCACCCACATTGCTGCTTGGCAGATAAGAAAACTGAAACTTGCAGCGGTAAAATGACATGCCCAAGGTCAGTTTGATGTCAGAGATTATGGTCATGAATACTATCCGAAGAAAATTCCAGTTCTTGTCCCAAGCTACAAAATGGAACCAATTTGTAAGATTGCTTTCTTAAAGGTCTTCAATACTCTTTCTTGGTTAAACAAAAAAAGCTTCCGTTTTTGTGGTTCATAGGGCCTCACTGGTGGCTCAGATGGTGAAGAATCTGCCTGCAATGCAGGACACCCAGGTTCATCATACATGGAGCCCTCTGCAGAGGAAATTGAGGAAGAGGGAACGGTTTTTATTATTATTTATAATGGGGACTCTAACTATCTAAAGGGATTTGTGATGGCTTGTAATGAAGGGGAGACATCTAATAAAGTTGTTAAAATTAAAAATCATTGTATATAGAAGGACCGTGAGTAAGCATATTAAACTTCTAAGTTAAAGGCAGCCAAGGGGAACAGAATATGTCACTCTATTCTCATCATCTGTTGAAACACATTAATTCTTCACGTACAGCATTCTTAAAGGATAGTTAGATGGTTACCTTACCATTCTTTTGTTTGTTTGTTTGTTTTGAACCCACCTAGAGAAGTGCTCTGGAGCTGGCAATAATGCTCTGACCCTCACTGGCATGAAAAGATAGTGCCCAAGAGGGGGTGCCCAAAGACATTACTACCATACTTCACCGTTATTTCAAGGCACTATTTTCATGGTGTAGCATTTTGGCCCCCTTTAACTTTTATCTGGGAGCATATGTTGTCACCTAATAACTTAGCCATCTTTTTATACTGTCAGGGTCTTTACTTCTAAATATAAGAACACATCTGGGCAGACGGAAGGCAGAACTCCCCGCAGGGGACTCTCATCAGGAGCCATTTATCTGAATCCCAACAGCATATACAGAGTACCTATTGCTTGTCCCACTTGTGCTGAGGAGCAAAGATAAGATGTGAGTTGGGTCTAATGGATAGATAAATGTGGGTCTCATGACTTATAATATAATGACAATATGATATGATAGAATGGAATAGTGATCAGAATGGAAAGTTTTAGGAAGACAATAGAAGAACAGATTCCACCCAGGGACATGGGAAAAGGCTTCACAGGGAAGGTAACATTTTATTCATTCTTTCAACCAGTAGTTAATGAATGTCTGTTTTCTTTCTGACATATGTTGGGTGCCGGGATGATCAAAACGATCTTGGTCCCCTATCCACAGAGGGAAAAGGGGACTCCTCAAGTGTATTATAGAAAAAAGGAACCCTATGAACAAATATGAAAAGGGCATAGAAGTTAAAGGGTGGCCAAGTAATGTGAAGGGCATGAAGAAACTTGAAATTAATCTAATAGGCAATGGGGAAGATTTCAGCAGAGGAGTGGAATGATCAGTTTTGTGCTTTCAAAGTTAATTAGCCACAAAAATTTAATTATTTACAAAACAAAACCATGAAAGTATTAGAAAAAGACACAGGTAAATATTTCCATAATTTTATCTTCAGGGAAAACTTTGTCAGTATGTCACATCAGTATGACATGAAAAAGTTAAAATCATACAGAAAAAAAAATTGAATATATAAAGGTTTAAAAATTCTATGCCACCAAATCACTATTAAAAGGGTAAAAATTTAAAAATTTAAATTTAAGGTTAAAAAGAAAAATCGGGAGAATTTAATAGCCTTAATATACAAATGGCTCTTACACAAAAATAAGACAAAAAACATCTTCTAGAAAATGGGCAAAAGAAGAAATTAAAATGTCCAATAAAACAGATAAAAAAATGTTCAAGTGCATGAGCAGGATAAACATATTCTATGCCAGTTTTCATTTACCAGATTGAAAAAAAGCTGTTTTAAGGAGGTAATGCCCAGTGTTAGTTGAGGGACTAGAGAAACAGACACTTTAAAATACGAGTGGTTTTCAGGTGATTTGGAAGAGCAGTTTGTTAAAGGTATTACAGTGAATAGATACACTGATTCAGCAAGTTTACTTTTAGGAATACACCTTAGGTATTACATCTTAGGAAATTACATCTTAGGAAATACATCTTACCTTTATGTAAAATATATATTTACAAAAATGAGATCTTGCTACAATGGTTCTCCATAATCTTCTATCCTTCTTCAGTGATATATCGTGGGCAAATTCCTGTGTCTAAATAAAGAGCCATATCTTTTCTCTTGGTCATGTGGCACAAGGCTGGGCCACTGCATTTTTAAGTAATTTTTTATTTGGGTGGTTTACATTTACATTGTAATTGTCTCCAATGTGGGGTTTTTTTGGTCAATGTTTGTGTTAGGTTTTGTTTGACTTTTAATATTATAAACAACAATGGAATGAATCATTTGGAACAAAGATTTTTGTTTATGGAGAACCATTGTAGCAGGATCTCATTTTTGTAAATATATATTTTACATAAATGTGAACAAGAAAAATCTGGGGGAAAAGATGACAAAATATGGAATGTTATTTCTGATGTAGTTGTTATTTTTTCCATCATGCCCATCTTTATTTTCTCATAGAGCTTCAAGGAAGAAGAATTAATAAAAGAAGTTAGCCAGTTACTGGAGTATAGTAAGACAATTAACTCAGGTGCAAAAGCCTTTGAGGAGGCCGTTGCCATAATCCAGGTATGACATGAGGAAGGTCTGTGCTGGGCTCCAGGGGTTTACAGCCCCGACTATACTTCAGAATCACCTCGGGAGGTATTAAAAAGCACTAATTCCAGGACACAACACAGACTAATTAATTTAGAGTCTCTGGTGTGGGCTATGTTTTAACCTCTGCCCCTCGACTCCTTCCAAGTGACTAAAATGTGCAGCCAGAAATAAGACCGCTACTCTCTAGAGCAGTGGCAGTTGGAAAGAAGGATTTGATGTTTCGTGGGTGGGATCTCTGAAAAGGATATTAATGGAAAGACACCCACGAAGCTAGCTTTAGTGGGTTTCCTTTCATTCTCTATAGCTTTCAAGGTCAAGTGTATTGCTGAGGAATGCAGAAGCACTGAAAAATGGCCTGTGTTGATCCCTCTGGGCTAAGCTGCTGCTGACGTTGCAGATTGGAGGCTACATCCGTTTGTGCACACGTAGAATGCAACGCTGATTCAGGGACAAATCACCCATCTTCCTAGTGCCTGTGCCCGAGCCGCCAGAGTGCTGCAGTCCTGGCGGTGCAGAGGGCTGAACAGCTCAGCAAAGGGGGACATTTCAAATACGTAGTTGAATGGGACTGTTACGTACATGATGATTTTGTTAGAGAAGCTTTTGTTTTAAAGCTCGCTGGAGATGGTGTTTCATGACTAATTGCAGTATATGTAGGTGTTAGCTAACATTCCAATAACTGTTTCCAGCAACACTGCATGCAATAACTTCCCTTAAGGTTTAAAAATTATGATATGCATTTAATTACTACCCTTCTGAATAGGCGTTACTCAAACAGGAAGGAAAACTCCAGATATTCTCACCAGTCTTTGATGTGAGAGGTTACTGAGGCAATTTGGAGCGATATCTTAAAAGGTGTCAGGTCAATACAGGTGAATTTTAATACATGATATGCATTGACATTTATATTCTAGGTAGCAACAGAGAGACTTTTGTATGGCTCATGAAGAATTATATCAGATTTTGGCTATGGATACAGAATTTCTCACTTCTTATTGGCTAAAAAAATAAATAAGTAAATGAAGCCATTATGAACAGCATTGAAATATTAATCATGCCTTCCATAATTAAACTCCCCCTTTAAAAATAAAAGTTACACAATCTGTCTTTTCACCTCGTTTTGACTTTCATTCCAATACTGGTGGGAGGAAATGAGCTCTGGCTGGAGTAAAACTTGAAAGCAATTTTGACTTTGCAGGGAGCGTCAGTGAGGCAGAAAACTTGACTATATCTTCTCTCCCGCTTGGGGTCAGTGTTTTGGTAGATGTCAGAGAGGTGGAGGAAATAGGACCGGAAGTATCTGTGCTTCCACCTAAGGTCATGGGAGGATTAAAATAATGGGCTGCATATCAGACCTAATGCTGACAGCCCTCTTCAAAGTTCAGTGGTGTAAATACAGACTCAGAACCATTCCCAAAGGCATGGTGAGGTCAGGGGCATTAGGGAGAGAGACCATGTGGGGAGTAAGGATGGGGTCTCAGCAAGTAGCTCTGAAGTACCCCCATCCCACTCCTGCAGTTTTTGACATCAAAGGCATCTGTCTGCCTTAATTGGCAGGTGAAAGTGCTATGCAGGTGACAGCAAGGCTCTGGGAAGATAAGAGCAGAAGTCACTGAGCTTCGAATCGTTGATTTTTCTGCCTCATTAAATCTGGTCCTGGGGTCTCCGTCCCAGTTGGGACTGACCGCAGAACCCTGAGGGCAGAGGCTCAGGTCCTAATATGCCCGCAGAGCAGCTTCACAGACCGCTCAGCATCACCTCTATTTTAATTCTTCAGGATAAAAAAGAGTCAACCAATGCTGAAAGGTATGCGATAAGGAGTGTCTCCCTCCGTTCCCCTCCCTGTCCCCTAGACCACCTTTCCCATGCCTCTTCGCTGCAGACAACCAGGGAGTCATTTTTAGACGTCCCATCTCCTATTTCATCCTAGGAGGTATTTTCCTCCTCTGCCACCTTCTTTGTCTTTTCCCTCCCTCCTCCATTCCCTCCGTACGTGTGTGTGTGTGTATACATTTATATATATATATATATACATACATACATAGACATATAAATATATATGCACACACTTTTTTTTTTTTTTTACTTTTTAAAGGTGAAAGTCAGCTTACATACTGTTCTCTGTCTTGCTGTGTTCCCTTGCTATGTTCACTTACCAGTAGATTCTGCAGATCATTCCACACCTTTCCATATAGGACCCACTTATTCTGTGGCTGTCTGCACATCACTCTACTGTAGAATTGGATTGTAATGTATTCAGCTAGGTTCCTAACTGATAGACTTTAGATTTTTTTCCCCCTAACCTTTTGTTAATGCTTCAACCCATGTTTTTGCACAACTATCTTCATGTAGAACGTTTCTGAGGGATTATTTCTTGAACATAAAATTTATGAATCAGAGTATATGCATTTAAGACAATTTCCAAGTCACCTTATCAAGAATGTATGAGATCTTGAAAATATTATGTTAAGTAAAAGAAGTAGGTCATTAAAAGTCCGCATATTCTATAAGTCCATTTATAGTGAAATGTCCAGAATAGGCAAATCCATCAAGATAGACAGTAGATTGCTGGTTGCCAGGGGCTGGGAGTAGGAGAGAACATGGAGTAACTAGTGGGAACAACTTTTCTTTTGGGGCTGATGAAAATGTTCTGAGCTTAGCAGTGATAGTTGTGCAATCTACAAAAATCCACTGAATTTTGTGCCCTATAAAGTAATGAATCTTATGTGAATTATATCTCAATAAGTGACGTGAAGTCGCTCAGTCATGTCCAACTCTGCGACCCCATGGACTGTAGCCCACCAGGCTCCTCCATCTATGGGATTTTCCAGGCAAGAGTACTGGAGTGGGTTGCCATTTCCTTCTCCAGGGGATCTTCCCGGCCCAGGGATTGAACCTGGGTCTCCTGCATTGCAGGCAGATGCTTTACCATTTGAGCCACCAGGGAAGTCATATATCTCAATAAAGCTATCATTTTAAAAAAATGAATGAGAGCATCTGTTTTCCCCTTACCCTTGACAGTGTATGTTCACACTTTTCCACCATCCTTCATCCTAATTATAACAGTCTTTCTCTGTTCTTTCAAGGAGGAGTAACAAGCAGCAAATAAGTAGAAAGACCTAAAGGGCCAGCCAGGTATCTAAGGATCTGGGCTGTCAGTGGATTACAGTCTAACAATAGGGGAAATGACCAAGATGGCAACTGTGAAAATAACCAAGTTGTCAATAATCATCTGTGAATTCAACAGTCCTTTAGAAATGAGACTTTAAAAACGTTGAGAAAAGATGAAAGACCCATTTCTCTCAGCCTAAGGAGTTTTGAGATCTCCTTTTATTTACTTAACTAAGGATGTTTGCCACGTCTCCTGAATGCAGAACTGCATCCAACAACCTGTCTCCAATAGAAAATATTCTTGAAGCCCTATGCAGACAAAAAGCTTGGGAAGCCAAATAAAAACTATTATTTTTGAACCCAATTCCAGAACTAACAGAAAGTTAGGCTGAAAAATTAACCATTGCCCATCTCTAACTGGTGTTTTCCTCAAGATACGGTTCCTTGGGTTTCCATTTCACCCCTTTTCACCTCTCACCTCGAGCTTAACCCTGCTAAATTCTTCTTTTTCTATGATGTCTTATATTTCAACTTGCTTGTGCCCTGTGGGATTAAGAGCTAAACACTCTTTAATGGAAGTAATCCCCTAAGTGGACAAGTTTCTGAAATTGTTAGGCATTTGATCACAAAGGAAAGAAAAAAGAGGTATGAAAGCAAAGAAAATAGAGAGGACAGAGATTTTCACCTTAGTGATACTTGATTGCAAAGGGTCTCTCCAAACCAATATTTGCATGAAAATAGGCCTGTTCCTGGGGTTTCCCTTGTGGCTCAGATGGTAAAGAATCTTGCCAGTGCAGGAAACTTAAGAGACACAGGTTCAATCCCTGGATCAGAAAGATCCCCTGGAGAAGGGCATGGCAACCCTCTCCAGTATTCTTTACTAGAGAATCTCATGGACAGAGGAGCCTGGGGACTACAGTCCATGGGGTGGCAAAGAGTTGGACATGACTGAGTGACTAACACTTTCACTCTGGCCTGTTTCTAATTCCCAAGAATAAGCTCATCTCTCTTCCTTTGAGAGACAATGTGCGCAAAGGAATTTAGCTTCAGTGAGGAAGATCTTGATGCATTTGACATTGCTCAGTTTTTTATTTAGCTTCTGTGACTCTAACAATAAAAAGAGCAAGCACCTGCAAACAGAACTTAACATGAGGCAGTCACTAGTCTAGGCACCCAATACACACTGGCTCATTTCATCTTCACCACAACCCTATGAGGAAAGCAGTACATGTACCACTGCTATGGACTGAATTTCATGCCTCCTAAATTCATATGCTGAGGTCCTAACCCCACAATGTCTTGTTATTTGGAGATGGAGCCTTCAGGAGGCACTTGGGTTTCAGGAGGTCAGGAAGGTGGGGCCCTTCTGATGGGATTAGTGCCCTTATAAAGAGACACCAGGGGAGCTTGCTTCCTCTGTCTGTTTCATGTAAAGGGCACGGTGGGTAAGGCCATCTGCAAACTAGGAGAAATGCTCTTGCCAGGGAACCAGATCAGCCAGCACCCTGATCTTGGTCTTCTCAGCCCCAAGAGCTGTAAGAAATAAACTCCCAATCTGTGGTATTTTGTTATGGCAATCTGAGCTAATTCAACCACCTTTTTACAGAAGGGGAAATTGATATCAAGGGAGGTTAAGTAATTTACCTGCTAAGAACTGGAATGTGACAAAGACAGGATTCAGAACCACATGGTCTGGCTCCAAGGTCTGCGTCCCCCGCTATACCTGGTCGCCAGTGATAACAGCTACAGTTTTCATGCTGTAGTCTGTTCTCTTTCCACCATCTTGAGACTCCAATCACACCCTCTTTTGGACTGGAAAAAGACTGCATTTGTGCCTCAACTGTAGCCCTCTTCGTGTTGTTTCAGATGCCTTGTCCACCTGGGAGCCCTGGACGGCCTGAGTCTTTTCTTCACTTTTGCACTTCCTAGTACAGTGCCTGGCTAGGTGCTTTAACAAGTCTTTCTTTGAGTGAATACCTGGAGAGTAAAGATGAAACTGCGTAACCTCACAAAGTTTTACAAATAAGAGTAAATCACTGTGAGTTCTTTGAAAATAAGAGTATTGTAGCATGGATGGCTATTTTAGTAATAAGGCAGTCAATCAACTGGTCTGTTTAAGCAGCTGCCCAAGCCCCGAGATTTTGAGAGATTTTGTGCTGTTTCATGATAGTGATAGTCCGAATGGACTTGGGATCAGGCAAAAAGTATCCCAGTTTCTGATTTGCTCTTGGCTCCTTGCTCATAAAAGAGCCTTGATGCATTTGACATTCTGTTGCACGTTGGATTGCTGAAGCAGCAGCTCCGAGGTTGTATATAGAGGGCAGGATATTTATTAAGCGGTGTCCTTGACATCCACACCTGTGGGAGGAGGACATGCCTCAGGGCCAGTGAGAGCCTTGACCATCCCCACCGGGAGCTCTCGAGCCACGGTGACTTTCCAGGTTGTCCTGAGTTGGCCAGATGGTCAGGTCTTCCTGCTCTGTAAAGACTAAGCTACTAGGCAGGGGCTGCCAGGGAAGGGGCATGACCTTGATGGAGGTGGCTGCTCACAGTGAGGCTTTCCCTTGAAGGGACTACCAGCTGATGGCTGTCTACTGACCGATGCCCAGAAGCTGAGACAACAGGCTTCTATTGCAAGGAGATCCGAGTGGTGTATCCCGGGGCCCACACACAGGAACATACTTGAGAATGAGTGTTTTGGTGGCACAAGAACTGAATTTTCTCATTGTTACACAATGTTACTTTCATCTCTTGAGCCAGATTTCCTTTTATGACTCTTGGCAGATGCCCAAAGATCAATGTCTGTAGAGGATCTTTTAAAAAATGTTTCCACATAGATTATCTCTGGTCTGAGATTCCCTTTTAAGAATGCTCCACCTCTGAGGCAGCTTGGGATTTGTTGCTCATCTTTCCTTGTATCTCAGAGGAAGGGCATTCCCTTCTTCCTTGTCAGGTGAATTCCCCTCCTGTACCTTTGACCTGGCCCTTCTTGATCTCCCGCAGAGCTCCATCTGATTCTCTCTCAAGACTTGTCTCTTTCCTCTCCTACTCAAAAGAAGGTTCTAGAATATTATCATGGAGGTGATAGGGTCTTAGTAGGGGAGTAACACAATGACAATGGCATTTTGGGAGGAATGCTCTGGCAGCTGTGTTCCAGATGATTTGTGACTCTAGGCCTGGAAGCAGAAGTGAGCTGCAGCTCAGCTAGTAAAATGCAATTTAACACAGGAGCGGGTTTTTGAGGAAGCCCTAACTAATGCTTCTTAATTTCTTTTTACTCTGTGCAGAGTAGAAAGGATAGTTATTAGTAGGGCATCTCATGGTGAACTGGGGTACTGTGTTTTGGGGAGTTTTTCAGGACTGGGTTTGACTTCTAGCTAGGTCACCTCTAGCTGTGTTCCCTCTCCCCCACCCCCAAGCAGTTCATTTACCTTCTCAGCCTTTGTGTCCTCTTCAGGAACACGTGGCTTAATAAGGCTTCCCTCGAAGTGTTGCTGTGAGGGGGACATTTGCTGAGATGATGCAAAGACCCTTGCCTGGTATCCAGCACAGAGTAAGCCTGAGTACCCACTCCCCACTTTCAGGTGGTTGCATCAAAGCTTTTGATTAGAGAAAACCCAGCTGATCAGAAGTTCCCTCTGCTTTGACTCTTTCTAACAAATGGGTCCAGTCACTTTCTGATTTTACATTGAAACCCAGTGTCTGAATTCCCAGCCTGCCTTTTCTACTTTTTTTTTTTTTTGATGTGGGCCATTTTTAAAGTCTTTCTTGAATTTGTTACAATATTGCTTCTGTGGCTTATGTTCTGGTTTTTTAGCTGCAAGATATGTGGGATCTTAATTCCCTGATCAGGGATCGAACCGGTACCCACTGCTTTGGAAGGCAAAGACAACCACTGGACCACCAGGGAAGTCACCCCATCCTGCCTTTGTTGGTCCTTTATTGATGAGACATCTCCTTAATGGCAGTTGAGCAGTTGAGTTGGGTGAATGCAACACTGAGCAAATAAAAAACCCAGCATGCAAGAAAAACTTAAGAAATGCTTTGGGTACCCTAAGATCAAATGGTCTGGCCTCTTCCATTCATGGGTGACCTGTTAACCTCTGGAGTCACTACTGGACCAACTCTGACAAGATGGTTTCTTGGTGCTGAGAAGGGTCTAACAGGATCTACCTGTCATTCGTCAACTGACCACAACATACCAGTGTTAACCAATCAACTTTCTAAAGACTTGTCCCTGCATTTGGAGTTTGCCTTCGAAAAGTTAAAATTCTTATTCTGTGAGCTCCTGGAAGATAATTTTAAGTCAGTAACCAAAAATTAGCTATGAGGAAGGGCAGAGCAAAAACACCAACTTGATCGTGCGGTTGTATATCAGGTGAAGAACTGGCCAGGGCTTTTCCTTGTTTCAGTCGAAACTTCAACAACTGCAACAGAGGGTTAGAGGACAGCTAGATTAATGCTTGTACAGCCAAAAGGAGTAGAGATGTTTCATCAGATGAATCAGTGTGCTTCATCAGATGAATCAAACACATATCTATAAGTGAATTTTTGAACAATGACTTTGTTTGAAGGAAGTTGATCCTTGTTTTGGTTTCTTACATGATTGACTGATTTGCTCTCTACCGTGTCTGTCACCTGGTTTGCTTTGACACTAACCTGGCAGAGGGACCAGAGAAGATGCCACAGGCCCAGGTGTCAGGCCTGGGATGGGACTCTGGCTTTGCTCCCTCATAGTGGTGCGACCTGGGGCGAGTTACTCCATCCTCTGAACTTCCATTTCTCCAAAAGTAACATGGGATTTTAATACTTAATTCTTTGGATTATAGTGTGTGTAAAATATCACAATGTATATAAAGTGACTGAAATGCAGCAGGGTGTTAAAAATGCTATAGCTCCTCTCTCTTTGCCTCCTAATTCCCAAAATAGCCGGTGGGTTTTAGTTTAGTGATAAATATCAGTTGCTACCATTCCCCCGTAAGTTACTACTTCCTGGTACAGAACAGTCCACACGTAGCGCCGCAAGCAAGTCCAGATACAAACAGTGAAAGTTGCAGAGGCAGTTTAGTTCAAAGAGTTTGAAGCCAGGCCCTGACCTTGGGTAATTTCCTTCAGTGCCTTGTGCCTCAGTTTCCTCATCTGTAAAATGTGGATATCAACATCCACCTCCTAGCATTGCACTGAGGATTAAGTGAGTTCTTGTATTTGAAACAAGTAGCAGGGTGCTTGGCAATTGTAAGAACTCTGTGTTAGTTATTACTGCTGACTCTGGTAGACTGGTTTGTGGCTTCCTGCTTCTTCATAGTCCCCATCCTCGGGAACTGCTACCACCCCCTACCCCTTCTCCCCGCAGTGATGTTTGTATTCCAAGCCCTAGTTGTAGGGATCAGAACTGGACATCTTACATGAATTGGTCCTCTCCTTGGTTTGAGACCTGTGAGCAACTAACCCATTGAGCCATGGGTTGCTGAGCTGAAAGTTTGCATAGACTCAGGTCTGAAGCCATTATCTGAGCTCTGAGAGATAGAGAAAGCTTTTCTGCTAGGATAATCAGGAAAGTGGGGCAGACATGAGAGAAAATCAGAGAGGAGAAACTATATGGCCCATAAGAAACGGTGCAAAGCCTGGGAAAATGGTTTTTCCAGTTCCTGAGCCCAGCCTGAGAACTCCAGACTCTTACACTCCCTATCCAGTGCCAACCCCTTCCTTGACTAGCTTAAACAATCCACTCTGTTCTGTGATTAAAACAGAGTTTCAGCAGGGAATGGTCTGCATCATGAGGTCCACAAATGCTTTTTGCTCACATTGTTGCAGAATTTTGAAAAAACTATGTACCCCCACCCATTGTTGAGTTGACATCTAAATTTGCCATTTCAGTTTAAATATCATATATCATGGAATCTAAGAGTATGTAAATTGATCACAAGATACTACGCACCATAATTTGCGCACCATATTATGTGCAACTAAGAAAGAAAAACTACTTTCAAGCTGTGACCACTCATCATTGCAAAATGTACCCTCACTTCCGAGAGATTAAAATGTGAAAATGGAACTTCCCTGGTGGCACAGTGGACAGGGATCTGCCTGCCAGTGCTGGGGACACAGGTTCAATCCCTGGTCTGGGAAGATTCCACATGTTGCAGAGCAACTAAGCCTGTACACCATAGCTCCTGAAGCCTGCGAGCCCAGAGCCTGTGCTCTGCAAAGAGAAGCCACCGCTCACTGCAACTCGAGAAAGCCCTCAAAAGAAATGAAGACCCAGCACAGCCCTCGCAACCAAAAAAATGAAAATAAATTGTGTCTCTTAGAATCATTGAAATTTGGTTGTTCCCAAGGATATCACTGCCTTTCTTCTTCAAAAACCAGAGAAGGGCTTTTGGGAACATAGACATGTTATTCTCAGACCAGGTTAATTTTAGGAAAAAATATAGGCAGAGATTGAGGATCTGGAGGAAAAAAATTTCAGAACTGTATGTGATCACATAGCCCTTGAAAAACATATATGTGTATGAAAAAAATAATTGGTTTACATGTTTGTTTATAAAAATGAGTTCTTTTCTTTAAAAAATATTATTAAATATTATTAAAGCTATTAGAACAGCAGTAAAGGGACTTTTGAAGAAGAAAAACTCACATTTTACTTAACAAAAAACTGTCCACATTCCTTCCTAGATGGTAGTCATAGTAAACCTGGAGATTCTCCCTTGCCAGGTAACTTATTTATTGTTTCCAGGGTAGGGCACAGATATTGTGTATTCAGTTGCTCAGTTGTGTCCAACTCTATGCGACCCCATGAACTATAGCCTGCCAGGTTCCTCTGTCCAAGAGATTTTTCAGGCAAGAATACTGGATTGGGTTGCCATTTTCTACTCTTACAGACATTGGAAGGACCATTATTCTGCCTGCTATATTCTCAGGTGGCACTAGTGATAAAGAAGCCTCCTGGGAGAGAGTTAAGAGACACAGGTTCAGTCCCTGGTTTGGGAAGATCCCCTGGAGGAGAGGGCATGGCAACCCACTTCAGTATTCTTGCCTGGAGAATCCTATGGACAGAGGAGCCTGGCACGCTATAGTCCATGGGGTCATAGAGGCAGACTCAACTGAAATGACTTAGCACCCATGCAGTCACATGGACTTTAAAATCAGTTCAAGTGCCATTAAATTTCCCATTTTTTTTCCCTGGAAAAAACAAGAGGACCATTTGGTGTTATTATCATTCCATGTTGTTTGCCTGCCAACAACACACTAGGCTCTCCCCTGAAACATATTTCTGAACAGTCCTGCTCAAAGTGCTTACAAATATAATTATTGTTAACATTTTCAATTATTGAACCCTTACTGAGCACCAGCCATGCGCTAAGCCCTCTTCAAAACATACAATTAGTCATGGTTGATGCCCAAAGGGCTTACAATTTAAAATTAAACAAGTCTAAAATTAGACAGATGCAAACATATTTACGTAATGACACTAGAAAAGAATTGACCCTCCCAGCCAAGTCAGATGTAGTGATTTGTGTTTGGTATTCTCCAAACTTACCTCTACTCCCATGAGACCTACAAATGTACACTCCTCAGAAAATGCACATTGACACGTTACGTAGACGGGAAAAAATTATTGTGTAAATGCCACTTACAAGCACATTTTCAAAAGTTCAGGACATCTGCCTTGCATTCTTATTCCAGATCTTATGACAAATAAGATATTTTTGTGAGTTTCACAATTAGTAGGATTCATCTATGAAAAGAAAATATCTCACAAAAGATGCACAGTATAGAATTTAATAGCTAACTTTTCAAAAGCTGATGTTGAGAATGACAAGCCAAGTTTTTGAATGCCCAGAATCATTTAGGAGACCATTTCACACTGTAGCTTAAGAACAGGCAGGAAACCATTTCTCCAGTCTAGATGGAACCAACCACTGTATTAAGGTCTTCTTAAGGCAGGTGGTTGATGTTTAAATGTGTGTACACTACTTGATCTAAACCGCCAATGAGTTTTCCAGGCAATAACTTGCTCCATGTACATGTTGGGGGTGGGGCAGTTAGAAGAGGTCAATTCAATGTATTCACCTGCCCCCTTTTTTTTTTTTTTTAATGCAAATATATTCACATCATTTGATATACTGGCGTATTGTGTTTGATAAACTGTAGGGACAAAACCACCTCATTCATTTAATGATGAACCAATGAACTGAGGTCCTGAGGTAAGATGAATTGTTTAAGGTCATACAACAGTTAATGCTCTCTTGTTTCCACAGTCAGTAGTATATCTGCCAGGTGTCTTTTTCATTTCCCCTCGATGCTCTTTACCTGACTCATCCTGGCTCTCCATCAATCTCTATCCTTCACCACTACCTGCCTTTTGCCTAAAACTCTCTAAAATAAGAAAAAGGTGAATGTTTCTGTAATTCCACGTGTCTGTGGTCATTGGCTTTTCCCAGACTTTCCTCCGAGGTGTCAGGTACTGTGGAAGCATCAGCCTGTGGCTGCAAGGAGAAGATAGTTGCAACGCTCCCTAAAAGACAAAGGCAGGGTGCTCCCCGTCAGGGTGGCTGATGAGGGTCTGAGCTCCCGTGGCTGGCCTGACCAACTGGGCACGTTGGGCACGACTCTGGGTGGAGACTCCCCCTGTTCTCTCTACAGAGCACGGGGCTGCCATGTTCAGGGGTCCCACCAGAGTGCGCCAGCAACATCTGGATGCACGGGACAGATTGCCACCTACCTTAAAATAACGTAGTGTGCCTCTGATTGTTCTGCCAGAGCTAGAGTGGGAGATGGAGTGGCTAGAACGTGGCCTTTGGTTTCCAGGGACCAGTGCTCTTGTGGGAAGGAGACACCACAGCCAGTTTTACCCTTTCTGCGCTTCCACTGCAGGCTGAGCGCAGTATCTCCACCCTTACCAAGTCAAGTTTTAAATTGCTGGAGGCCGCCTGCCTCGGACTGTGCAATGACACTGCCTGGGCTTAAATCTAGCTCCATCAGACTAGACTACTTTCTCACACCATATACAAAAATAAACTCCAAATGGATTAAAGACTTAAATGTAAGACCTGAAACCATAAAACTCCCAGAAGAAAACATAGGCAGTACACTCTTTGACGTCTGTCTTAGCAATATTTTTTTGGATCTGTCTCCGCAGGCAAGGGAAACAAAAGCAAAAATAAACAAATGTGATTACATCAAGTGGAAAAGCTTTTGCACAGTGAAGGAAACCATCAACAAAACAAAAAGGCAGCCTACTGAAGGAGAGAAAATATTTGCAAATAATATACCCAGGAAGAGTTAATATCCAAACTATATAAAGAACTCTTACAACTCAACCCCAGTGGGGGGAAAAAACCCAAGTAACTGGATTTTAAAAGTGGACAGAGTTACTGAATAGACAGTTTTCCAGAGAAGACATATAGATGGCCAAGAGACACAAAGATTCTCAATATCACTAATCATCTGGGAAACACAAATCAAACCAAAATGAGATACCACCTCACAGCTGTCAGGATGACTCTCACCAAGAAGACAACAAATAACAAGTGTTATCAAGGATGTGGAGAAAAGGGAACCCTCATGTACTGTTGGTGAGAATGTTACTTAGTATAGTCACTAGACAAGTTACCTCCCAAATTAAAAATAGAATTACCATATCATCCAACAGTTTCACTTCTGATGCTGAAAGCTCATCTTTTCTGTACAATGGGGCTGAATTGAATCTCGGAGACAGAATTTTCAGTGAAGTTGAAAAGGCTAGCTTTGTTACTTTGCTAGGCAAAGGGGGCCACAGTGGGCTAATGCTATCAAAACCGCATGTCCCAACTTGGAGAAGATAATGAGAAGTTTTATAGTAATTGTTGAAAGAGGGAGTGATCAGCTCATGGACATTCTTTTGCTTGGTTGGTGGGGAGGTAAGTAGGAGTCAGCATCATCAACCTTTACGTCCAGGGGTCTACATGCTTGTGGGCAGCAAACCATTGCTAATCATTAACTTCTTCCACCTGGAGGGGGTTTCAGTATCTGCAAAATAGCTCAAAGATATTGTTATGTGTATCTGTTGTTGGGGAAACAGGATCTTGCCTCAAGGCTGTTCTTGACTCTGTTTCTCCCTGATCTCATATCCCCTCCCTTCCCTAGTTAACAGCTGCTTGAATCTGCCCATTGGAACTCAGGGAAGGTAATGGAGACCAGATGAAGGCAGTCTCCTATAATCAAAGAAATGGGGGACACAGAAAGACTCTGTGCCTAGGTGTCCCACAGGACCCTGCTCGGCATCACTTCTGGGTACTGAAGTGGAATATGTTTTTTGAAAACAAAGACAGTAATTAGAATATATATATATATATAATCCCTGTGTTCATTGCAGCATTATTTGCAATACCCAAGACATGGAAGCAACCTTAGTGTCCATAAATAGGTGAATGGATAAAGAAGATGGTTATATATAATGGGTTACTACTCAGCCAAAAGAAAAAGAAAGAAAAAAGAAAAAGAAACCTTGCAGTTTGAGACCATATGGATGGATCTAGAGAGTAATATGTTAAGTGAAGTAAGTCAGAGAAAGACAGTCACTGTTTGATTCCACTTATATGTGGAATCTAAAAAACAAAACAAAACAGACTTATAGATATATAGAACAAATGGGTGGTTACCAGAGGGATGGGGGTGTAGGCTGGGCAAATTAGGTGAAGCGGATTAAAAGATACAAACTTCTGGTTATAAAATAACTAAGCCATGGGGATATAATTATTAGAATAAGTAATATAGTAAATAATGTAATAAGTTTGTGTGGGGACAGATGGTCACTAGACTTATCATGATCATTTTGTAATGTATGCAAATGTGAAATCATTATGTAGTATACCTAAATTATATAATATTGTACAACTATATTTTAATTAAAAAAAAATATATATTATTTGTTGAGGAGAAGGTAGGCTCGGGCATTCACTGAACATGATTTTTGATCCTCTAAGGCAGTCCTATCTCATAGGAATGTAATTTGAGCTGCATATGCAATTTTAAATATTTTGCTGGCCACATGAAAGAGAAAGAAAAATGTGAAATAGAATTTAATAAAGCATATTATTTAATCCAAAATTACAAATTAAAATAAAAGTAAAAATAAAATATCACCAAAGAAGACATACAGATGGCAAATAATCAAATGAAAAGTTGCTCAACATTTTATGTCATCAGGGCATTACAAATTACAACAGTGAGACTGCTACATACATGAAAATGGCTAAAAATCCCACCATTGATTCTGTCAGTCCTGAGGAGGATGTAAAACTCTCATTCATTGCTGACTGGTGGGAATGCAGAATAGTACAGCCCCTTTGGAAGGCAGTTAGGCATTTTCTTACAAAATAAACATTTTCATACCACACCATCCATTGTGCTCCAGTATTAAACCAAATGAAATGAAAATTTATGTCTACAAAAAAACCCGCTTATGAATGTTTACAGCAGCTTTGTTTATAACTGCTAAAACTTGGAAGCAACTAAGATACTCTTAATATAGGTATGGGTAATCTGTGGTACATTCATACAATGGAATATTATTTAGTAATAAAAAGAAATGAGCTATCAGGCCAAAAAAAAGACCAAGAAAAAAAAAATCACAACACAAACAAAACATGGAGGAAACTTAAATGCATATCGCCAAGTCAAAGAAGCCAATCTGAAAAGGCTATGTCCTATTTGATTCCAGCTATATGACATTCTGGAAAAGGCAAAACTAGACATAGTAAAAAGATGACGGATTCTGGAGGAGGGAGGGATGAATAGATGGAGAACAGGGGATTTTTAGAATAGCTTGACTTGTCTCTATGACTAGTGGATACATGTCATTACATGTTTGTCAAAACCCATAGAATGTCGAACTCAAGGCCTGGATCCTAATGTAAACTGTGGACTTTAGTTAATAAGCATATATCAATATTGGTTCATCAATTGTAATAAATGTACTCACAAATGCAAGAAGTTAAAAATAGGGAAACTGGATGGGGGTGGGAAATGAGGAGATTAACGGGAACTTTGTATTTTCCTCACAAATTCCCTGTAAACCTAAAACTGCTTCCAAAAAGTACATTAATTAAAAAAAATCATCGTTTCAACATGTCATTAATATAAAATTTTTCGATGAAGTATTTAACATTTTTTGCATAGAGTTTTTGAAATCTTGTGTGTCCAGTTTACACTTGCAGCCCATCTAAACTCATCCCAGCCACATGGTGTGTGATCAATAGCATGTGATTTGTGATTACTATATTGGGCACTGGAAATCTCAAAGTTTTACCAAGATTAGAGGTCAAAGGAAAAATATATACTTGAAAATATTTTATCTCTGAGAATAAACTCACATAATTTGGGAAATGTTGTCACACACAGTTCTCTAACAGCAAAATGTACCAAGATTGTTTTCAATAATCCCCTTGCCAACAGTTTTTAAGGAAGAAAAACAAACACAAATCCAGTCTGACGACTTGCTCGATGGGGTGATTAATTAAGACATATGGGTGAACATAAAGCAAGATTTCCTCCTACAATCAGTCTTCCAGTGACCTTCATTAAGGACAAAGAGCATTTTAATGGATGAAGCCTTCACCTTTAATAAGCCTTTACTCTGTTATTTCCTATGGAACCATTCATTAGCTTAGCAGAACAATGGTAGCTGGCTAATGACGAAGTCGTGGTCAGAACCCCAGGGATAGCGGCTGTCAACATTAGCGCCTCAAGGCAAAGTGTCACCTGGTCCACCTCATCCAATCCGGTCAAGAAAGCTTTGACTTATAGTAGCTTGCAGAGAGATGGAGAGCTCAAGCGGTTATAGATGGGGGTGACTGGGTCCGTGCTTTACATCTTTGTGTCAGCTTGAGAAGGGGACATGGGAGAGCATAAATAGACATGGATATGGGCAAGGGGGAGACATTTTTTCTGCCTCCAAATGACATTCCTGTTTATTAGTGACTGCTTGTTTGTTACTGTGTTGACAAAAAAAAAAAAAAAAAAATCTGCCTTATCTAAGAAAGAAATGGAAAATTTTGTTTGAGTCAAATAGAGGATTATAACTGGGAACAGCCTCTCAGTTCCAAGAACTATTCTGCCTGTGAGAGGTCAAACCACAGTTATTTAAGGTTTTGAGACAAAGGGCTTTACATTAAGTGACATATTATTGACAGTTTGCACAATTGAGATTTACATGTACAAAGCGTGGATCATCATGATTCTGTATCAGATTAAGCAGGAAGGTTATCTCCCAAGGAGTTGTCTTATTGATGCTAGGAGAATACTGCTCTTTATGGTTGAGCAGGGATGTCTGCTGATGGGGGAAGACTGGTCGATGTACGTTACAGATACACAATGCACCGTACAGGGAAGAGAGGAGGCCATAGGGCAGAGAAAAATTATTATGCTCAAACTTTTCTTGACTTGCCTTAGAATAGGGATTTTATCTCATCAATATGATTTTAAATATATTTTTTATTTTGGAACAATTTTAGATTTACCAAAGAGTTGCAAAGATAATATAGAGAATTTCTATATACTCTCACCCAATTTCCCCTTATATAACCGTGATACACTTCCCAAAACTAAGAAATCAACACTGGTACTTTACTAAAAGTTTAACCCCAGATTTTGCACTGAACTTTTAAAAAACTCTTAGCAGGAAGAATTGTGTAGAAAATGAAATGTCAAAGCACCTTTGATCTTAAAAAAAAAAAAGAAAAAACAGCAGCAACTAAAAATAATCCTCCTATTTAGGAGAGGGACGGATGGGGAGAAAGGATGTCTCGGCTTCAGTAGGGACATATACATGAAACTGCACCATTCAAATCAGATCAAAAGACTTTCTTCACCCGATTTTATGCCACTAGTTACTGTTCACATTGGAGGACAAAACTCTATAACACTTTTCCCATTGCATCACCTGGCACTAATAAACTCTCACTGCCCGCTGAAAGAGGGAGAGGATCCAAGAGTTCAAGGAGAAAATATTACAGCTTCCCCTCCTTCCTTGCCATCCTTCCCAGCCCAATCTATGCTAGCTCATAGGATTTCAGAAAGCATTTCTAAAGGCTTTATGCATGAAGAAAATTGAGTCCTTTCCCTTTTGAATTACTAAAAGGGAATTATGTATCTCTAAAGATGTCTAGTTTAGGAATTGTCATAAATAACACATCTAGAGCACATTTAGGTAAAGCTATCCTTACTCTAAAATGAATTCGGGGGAAGCTGGACTTAGTTTACTACTGACTATAAATTCAACCAATATAAAAAGATGAAAATTCTCATTAGAAAAAATAGATGCACCCAATGTTCGTAATAGCCCTATTTGTAACAGTCAAGACTTGGAAGCAACCTAAGTGTCCAAAAACAGATGAATGGATAAAGAAGATATGGTACATATATAAAATGGAATATTACTCAGCTATAAAAATGAATGAAATATTGTTATTAGCAACAATGTGGATGGACCTAGAGATTATCATACTAACCGAAGTCAGAAAGAGAAAGACAAATGGCATATGATATCACTTATATGTGGAATCTTAAAAAAAGTGATACAAATTTTTGTATTATTTGTAGAATAGGAACAGACTCACAGACATAGACAATAAATTTATGGTTACCAAAGAGGAAGGGGGTAGGGATAAATTAGGAATTTGGGATTAATAGATACACAGTACTAAATATAAAATAGATAAACAACCAGGACCTACTGTATAGCACAGGGAACTATGTTTAAGATCTTATAATAATTTACAGGGGAAAAAATCTGAAAAAGAACATATACGTACATATGTCATATATTACTGAACCACTTTGCTGTATACCTGAAACTAACACATTATAAATCAACTACACATCAATAAAAAATTCAACCAATATAATTTGAGCAAATGCCATGTATTTGACTTTGTTCAGGTGTGCTTTGAGGGCCACTCCTGTGGGAACACTGATACACAGGGTGTTTCCCTTTTAGACTCAAAATTCCCTGATGATAGAGAGAACACAGTGTCTTAGTTAATCTCTCATCCTCAGATCCTCCATACTTGAAACAGTCCTCAGTGTCTGATAGATGCTCAATAGTGTTACTGAATCTATAACAGAACAATAACTGTTCAGTGGATAGATGGTTGAATAAATGAGTTCATCCGTGAGTGTTTCTGATCACTGCCCTTAAGGATATTGCATTCTGGTGAAGAGGCAGAGAATGACCTCAGTGCCTATGGAACGTGGTAAGGACCATCAGAGAGGAGCCTGCTAAAAGAAAGCTCTGTTTAGGTTTAGGTGTAAATGGCAAGTCCTGGGAATGTAAGCAGAAGTAAGAAGTACTTGAGATGGTCCAGGAGGATGGATAGGGTGTCATAAGCAGGGATGGGATAGGAAATAAGTGAGGACTTTCCAGCCCGAGAGAACAGAGTGAACAGACACAGCCAGTTGGAAAATCACGAACATTTTGAAGAGGTAAGTTTAGGTAGCTTATGTGGTTTGTTGTTGTTCAGTCGCTAAGTCAAGCCTGACTCGGTGACCCCATGGACTGCAGCACGCCAGGCTTCCCTGTCCATCACCATCTCCTGGAGCCTGCTCAAACTCATGTCCATTGAGTCGGTGAGGCCATCCAACCATCTCACCTTCTGTCGACCCCTTCTCCTCCTGCCTTCAATCGTTCCCAGCATCAGGGTCTTCTCTAATGAGTCAGTTCTTCACATCAGGTAGCCAAAGTTTTGGAGCCTCAGCTTCAGCATCAGTCCTTCCAATGAATATTCAAGACTGATTTCCCTTAGGATGGACTGGTTTGATCTCCTTGCAGTGCAAGGGACTCTCAAGAGTCTTCTCTAACACCACAGTTCAAAAGCATCAATTCTTCGGCGTTCAGCTTTCTTTACAGTCCAACTCTCACATCCATACATGACCACTGGAAAAACCATAGCCTTGACTATATGGACCTTTGTTGGCAAAGTAGGCTTATGTGGTAGGAAGGGAAAATAAGCAAGACTCACATGCTGGGACCACATTATATGGGTCCGTCAATGCCTGAGTTTGCTAACTTGGAAGTGACCAGACAAATTGTAAGGAGAAGCTGATAGGGCATGGGGGCTGTGAGACAGGTGTTTAAACACATTTCCCGAAAACATGATAGTTGTAAGGAGACAGTTGGAAGTACAGGAAAGAAAAAAAAATCCATGATAATATAATTCGCCTTTAAGTCCTGTGTTGACAAATCAGAACTCTCCTATGTTTTTAAAGTGGAGTCCATGCCCTGATTAAATTCACTATCTGCTCTGCCAATAGCACAGTTTTGTTAAATAAGCAATTAAAATGGTAGCAGATTTTGACTTAATGTCTTTTCTTTATATGTTATATTAAAAGCTGTGTGATTAAGCTGACCTGGGGTTTCCAAACAGAAGGTATACAGTCGACTTCACATGTTTAAGAAGTGAAAAGTCCATGCTGAATTGCGTCATGGACTCATGGAGTCTCAAGGATAAAGTATGGGCATCTCGTGGGGGCAAAGCATTCTTAGTGACAGCAAAGAAGGCTCACAAGCATCACAGTAGTGTTCTGTATTTTAAGACTGGGCATTGCAGTGGAGTACCTCTTCAGGCGTCTCTGAAAATCTTCTTTGGAAAGGACACATCGAACCACATTACTGGGTAGTTCTGTTTGTCTCCCTTTAACCTGCTGCTGCCCTTGCTGGATGCCTGACTGGCTACTCTGTGACTGGCTAAGCCCCGCGGTCCCCAGCATCAGGCTCGCGGGGTGTAGAGATAGATGCTATCGTGGCAGTAATGGCTGCATGTGTTGTGTTTGCACATCTGCGGTGGCCTTCTGAATTGAGTTTCGGGCCTAAGCCAGGCAGCCCCTCCTTTATTTTCCCTGTCACACCATTAAAGGAAATGAGATTATGGCACAAATCATCATTCACGTGACTCCGGCATAGAAGGTTAGGGAGATATTGCTGAGATAATTCCACAGCCGCCATCGCCCCTGACAATAATTACAATGTGACCACAGGGGATCACCCTCTAATAGGCTTTTGTTCAGTCAATTCAGAGTCTGTTGTGTGCTCTGAGTTTGGATAATTAAAGTTGTGTCTCAGAAGCTGCATGTGGTAGCTCATAATTATGTAGTCGAGTCGGAGAGGAAGCAGAGGTGACTGACACCCGGGTTGGAGTGAGGAACAGGGGCCCTGGTGATGAGGAAGAAGGAAGCCAGTCCCCTCACTGGGGAGCTGGGGGATGGCGCTCGCTCCATGGCGTCCATGGCTTTATTTATTTTAAAACAAAAATGAGTAATTGTAGCCCTTTCCAGTCCAATCCCTCACCCTCCAGAGGGACTTTGCTAACCCTTTCCTGTCGCCTCCAACAAAAGAATGGAAACTGACCTGGACAGGGAAGAAAAGACAAATGGCTTACTGAAACACCAGAATGGTTTAATTATTTAATCATTTGCATGTTGAGAGATTTGCATAAAGGCAGGGAAAGGCCCATGTTGGAATTTGGCCCGTATCTCCCCCTGTTTCTCACTGGAGCAAAGATCTTAAAGCATGGCCTTGTTTCAGTTTTGGAATTTTAGAGAAATGTGAACTTTGGAAAGTGTAGATTTGTTATTTCAAGGACACGATATTTGAAAGGAAAATAAACCTAGAGATTGTATCCCGTTGGGCCGTGTTTCCCAAGTCAGTCTATGGCTGTCAGAGAAGCTAAGTAGTTGCTCCACATAAGACACCCTTGAACACCCTTAAAGATACCCATAAGAAGTCAATTTCCTGAGCAGGATGGGCAGACTGCTAGGGTAAGCGGGTGCCTTCTCAACACTTTCAGACTGGGTCCCAGATTTTCTAGATTAATCACATAAAATATGTTGAAATGTTAGTACAGGACATCTTTCATCTGAAAGCTTTAGACTGTTTAGCGGAGCCTTGGAATATATTGTAAAACGCTTTTAGTTTCTGAGCCTTGAAAGTCAAGTTTTACTGTGTTCTAACATGAGACATCTTTTCCTCCAGGTTTTGCCAGGTAGAGAACCAGCCTCTCCTTCTTCCAAACTCTGTCTCCCCTTTTGAAGCACAGCAGGTCAATTCTTCAGCCCATGTGGGAAAAACAATTGCTATTCAAAATACTGCCCTTTCCTCAGGCTTTGCCTTCATGAAAATGAACATATTTCATACTGAGCACCATATGGTGTTTGGGAAGAGTGGACACGCAGATGCTTCCTAATTAAAGCATTCAAGTTGTCATGAGAAATGGCAGCCACAGATGACTTTGGGCGCGTGTCTGGGAGGGGGTCAGTGGGAAGGGATCCCCGAGCGTGGGTGAAGTGGGAGGCTGACTCCCAGCTTTTTGAAACACACTCTCTGATTGGTCCTCAGGGAACAGATAATGGCAAGAGGCAGTTAATTTGAAGATAATTGAGAGATCTCTTTCCTTTCTTCACACAATAAACCAAGGTGTCAGGCCTCAGCTGGCACTTGCATTCTGGCAGGAAGAAAAGCACCCAGAATGGGTCTGCTAAAGCTGCCACCTCATTTTCACGTCTCACACAAAGCTGGGAAACCCCTCTCGTGCCTCCCCCAGCCCCAGCTCCAGACACTGGCGCCCATGTTTATTGTTTCAACACATCAGACCATAAATAAGAGTTTCCAAGAGAGAGGAGTCCATTAGAGGACTGGGGATGGTCTATTCTTCTGGAAAACAAGGGCTGTGCCTCTAAAAACACCAGCTCACCAACCGGTCAGAAGAGAAGTCCCCTCTCAGAGGGTGGGTTCCCTTGGAGAAGATGAACTAGCTTTCTGAACTTATTAATCTTTTCTTCTTTCTCAGCATCTCTGTGTAAAAGTGTTTCCAAACTGCTGAAGTCCAGGTATCCTGAGGGGCTTCCTCAGTTCACTTAGATGCCCGTGTGCACACCTGCGTGTGGACAGAAAGCATAGGGATATCCGTGCAAGGAACGGTCATAAAGGAGGCTGCCCCGCTGCCTGAGCAAGCCATGCTGAGAAGGGGAAGAGAGGCTGAGGACAAGGACAAGGCTTTTGTTTTTTCTTTTCGAGGAATTCTTCCCTCTGTCCTGCCTACCTTCCCAGCTGCTTTTTATTCTCTTTCAGGGCAGCTTGATTTTACGTTCTAGAAAAACCCTTAAGCCAAATAGGCGGGAGAATAATCTGATTCCCTCTTTTAACACATACATAACACACATAAAGACTGGATAAAAGGGTTACCTGAGTGTGAACAAGAAGGCTGCTCTTTTTCTCAGGACTTCATAGTGACGCTTACCGGTATATGATAAAGATACTTAATGATACAATACAATGATAAAGAACTTAAAAAAAGTGAAAGAGCCACATCACCAAATCGATTCCTCATCAGTATAGCCCAAAGAAACAGATGAGGGGGTGGGCACACAGGCAAAGAGGAGGCAGGGCAAAGTCTGGAAGAGAAAGCCAGCTGGGAAGGCTGAAGTAGCGGGTTGTTAAAGATAGTAGACAGCAGGCCTTGCTAACCTGATTTGAAGTTATTTTTTGAGGTAAAATATATTTTTCTGTTGTTCTGGTAAGTTGGGGCCAAGTAAGTTTTTTTCTCCTCTGAGCATGGAGATTGTGATGGCTTTGACACAGAGGGCTGTCTTCCCGTTTGTTCATGAACACTTTCCAGACATAACCCAGTCTCCTTATATATACAGGTGCGTGTGTGTATGTGTGTGTGTTTGAGCAAAAATATAAACATTGGCTATTACAGAGTGCAGTGATGTGTCTCAGTCTTATTTAGACTTATAAGTTTATTTAACTTAAAAATTTTTCCTCTATAGTCTCCACGACATAGTACATTTAAGATGGGAAAAAGATATTAACTATAATGATCTTTATACTCTCAGAGGAAAGGATAAAGCCCCACATATATGAACTTTTCCTCTCTTTACTAGGAAAAGACAGCAAGTTAATAATTTTTATTTGCTTCTGAGAGAAAATTTTAAAACCAATATCTCCCTAATCACTAGAATTGAGAGGAGAGGAGGGTAGAGCCATGAATATCTAGCGTGTCTACAAACATTGATAGACTTTTCTGTAGATCAGTGAAAATGTTACAAAATAAAATGGAAAAATACCCTACCCACCATAGCAGTAAAAGACATAACACAATTAGAAAACCTTAAGAAGAAATGTGTGAGAGCTATATGAATAAAGTAATGAAACTTTGAGAGACATAAAATAATGCTTGAATATCCCGAGTCACACACTAGACTGCCAAATGGTAATATCGCCTGTTATAAACATGTTAGTTCTTCACAAATTCACTTGAAATTGTGAGATGATCGTGATTTAAGTCCCAGAGAGGTATTGAGGAAAAAAAACCAAACAAGTATTTTTAAAGTAATCTGTAGGTGTAACAAGTAACGAATAGCTAAGAAAATGTTGAAAATGAAGACTGTATCTGTATGCTGTGTAGATACAGTGGATCACCATGAGCTGTGGCTGCACCTTCTAGTATCAACCCTAGAGAAGTCACTGGAGTAAGAAGAAAACAGGGATTTCTGGCTAGTTCCAGGGGAAAAAGTTAGAAACTTTTGAGGAGAGTGAAACCTGTGTGTGTGTGTGTGTGAGTGTGCATGTGTGTGCGTGTGTGTGTGCATGTGAGCGTGTATGTGTGCATGTGAGTGTGTGTGTGTGTGAGCGTGCGTGTGTGAGAGTGTGTGTGAGTGTGCGTGCGTGTGTGTGTGCATGCGTGTGTGTGCAATGTGAGTGTGTGCGCGTGTGTGCTGGGAGTGGAGGCCCAGATGTGGTGGAGGCTGCAGGCAGGCCACAGGGCCACCAGCCGAGCTGGGAGAGGACTGGCTGGAGAGGTGAAGCTCTGCTCTCCTGGATGGTTTCAGGGTCATCCTCTCGTGTCCCTGTAGACACACTGTGTAGACAGAGGCCTTGTGGCTCAGGCCACTGACATCCCAGTTGCATCAGGGCAGCGAAATCCTACCGGAAAGTGCAGTTAATGAAAGGACATCTATTCTTCTCTCCCTCTTTTTCCAAATCCTGCAATTTGGTGAATTTCCATATCTAAAAAACTGCCTTCTAACAATGTTGCTTGTCTTTATGAGTTTAAAGAAAGTCATACAGCAGGTCTTAGGTGTTCTTTAGCTTTGAGTATATTTACCAGGAAACAAGAATATTTAAAAGCAAAAATTAGCCAAGGGTTTAACTCACAAGTTGGTAAAAGAGTAACAGAACAATCAAAGAAACAAGAGGGAAGGAACTATAAAGATAAATACAGAAATTAATAAACTAACACATGTGTATATACTTATACACTCACAAATGAGGAATAGAGATTAATCAAGCTCAAAGTTGTTTCTTTAAAAGTTTTCCCAACGTTGACTGACTTCTAGAATAATGATCAAGAAAAAAGTATGCAAGTATACCAAATACAGAATGAAAAGGGAAAAAATTACTACCGATAACAGTAATATTGTTTAGAGATAATGTGAAGGAAATGAACAGGAAAGGCACAGTCTGGGAGAAAGCATTTGTAAAACATGTATCAGACAAAGGACTTGAATCCAAGCCATATAAAGAACTCATAATTTAAGAATAAAAAGCTAAACAGCTCCAACAAGAGCTCAACAGAAACTTCATAAAGAAAGATATATGTATATATAGGACCAACAAGTACATGAAAAGGTTTTTAATATCGTGAGTCACAGGGAAATGCAGATTAAAACCACAATGAGATACTATACACCCACTAGAATGTGTAAAACTTTATCAATAAAAGTGAAAGTGTTCATCGCTCAGTGATGTCCACCTCTTTGTGACCCCATGGACTGTAGCCCACCAGGCTCCTTTGTCCAAGGGATTCTCCAGGCAAGAATGTTGGAGTGGGTTGCCATTTTCTTCTCCAGGGGAAGAACCAGGGAGAATCAAGAATCAAGAATCTTCCTGACCCAGGGATTGAACCAGGGTCTCCTATATTGCAGGCAGATTCTTTACCATCTGAGCCACTGGGGATGCCCTTGCATTGGAAAGTGTGGCGCCTTAACCAGTGAACCACCAGGGAAGTCCCATCCATAAAAGACATGATGCTAAAGCATAAAGCTCCACAAGGAAGTGGAGCTACTGGAAATTCCTAAATGGTTGGTGGCAGTGGTGAGCCCAGGGTGGAAGGTGGGAGTGGCTGTCCTGGGTGCAGGCAATAAGGGAGTAAGTGCATTGTCTGCAGGTCATTTAAAAACAATAATAAAACTGACTCTAAGTCAGTCTGCCTTTTATTACCAACATATGCCAGCAATTTTAAACAACATTAGTGATAAAACACTTCTCCCTGAAAAATATTTTTTGCTGGTCTAACTGCTAACAATTGTTGAGGGTTATTCTTGAATTTTAATAATGTACATGTAAGCTTCAGATTAGCACCTTTTTCTTATTTATCCTTTAATAGCCACTGCACTTTGCATGGAAGTAAAGTCCAATTCTTCCAGCTGTGTCAGTCCCCTAGGCACCCGCACTTGGATACACGTGTTTTGAGAACAAGCCTGAAGTTCAAGATCTTTTCAGCTGCTTTCAAAGCACAACCAACTTCTGTTCACTGCACATGAGTGAAGTTAAACAGAAGATTTGAAACAAACATTGAAAACATAGTGATTGTAAGTCAAAGAAACACCCTTATGATAGTTACTTGAATTTTGTGATTCTGTGTGACCACTTGGAGTTTTTACTTGTGTTTAAAATTAAAACAGGAAGAGAGGCCAGACTGTAAAGTATAATGTTTTTATTTAGAGAAATGTAATTTTAAGTTCATGAGAGAAATATTTTACTGAATTTGAATTACATTTTAAAATTGTACATTGGTTTATTTTTAATTTATTATTTATTCATTTATTTTAAATAGAAATATAATTGACATACAATGTTATCTTAGTTTCAGGTATACAATGAAATGACCCAACACAAATACGTGGTAGGATGTTCACCACCATCAGTCACTATTTGAAATTCCTATAGTATTACTGAGTACATTCCTTATTGTGTATATCACCATGACTTCTTTGTTTTATAAGTTTGTGCTTCTTTTATCTCCTTTACCTACCTCACCTCCTCCCCACCCCCTTCTCTCTGATGACCACCAGTTTGTTCTCTGTGACTATGAATCTGCTTCTGTTTTGGACTTTTTGTTCATTTGTTCTATTTTTTAGACTCCACATATAAAAGTGGAATTTTACATTTGTCTTTTGCTTATTACATTGCCTTTCTTTTGCTTAGCTTTCCATGTGCTTATTTATATTAAAAAAAAAAAAACTCCAATATATCTTGCAAATATCCTTTTATTTTCCAAACACTCCAAACATTTGGGGTCATTTCCCCCTGAAACACCTCCTCATTTAGTCCCTTGTCCTTCATCCATCTGTTCTTGATCTCAGAGAGACAGCTGGGAGCAGTGTGTAAAGAGAACCTAGTTCCCTGCCCAGGAATTGAGCCTATATAGCCTGGGTGGAGACCAGGAATCCTAGTTACTAGTCCACTGTGAGCTAGAGGTTAGAAGCAGCATTTCCCTGCTCTTGCCCCATTTGAAAAACAAATTTCTCAGAGGCGAAAACTGTAGAACAGGTACAAAGTTTATTATTAGAGACATGGCCCAACAAGTGGGAGAACACACAGAGACACCATTTATTTAAGATAGAGCCAAGGCGGAAATACACAATGGGAGAGGGAGGTTTTGGGCGTCCTCCCTAATAGGAAGGGCAGCATTTAAACAGGGCAGTTCTTCCCCGTCTTTGTTTACCTTTGGCCAATTATCTCACTTCTGTCCCCACACCTGACTTGCCCTAGGATCCTTTCCAATATGTGTGTACAACTTTTTTCCCCAGATGCATTTCCAGCACAGAGGCTGTGGGAGGTTTGACGGCACCTATTTTGGCATGGGGCTGCTCCCTTTTCGACCCCCAGGAGTCTTCCTGCACATGTGCAGTTGGGGAGGTTTCCCTGACCTCAGGATTGATAGATGTGGTCGTCTAATCAATTTACTCTGGCAGAGCTCAGCTCCTGCCATTAACTTGGTCCGTGGAGTGTCTAGAGAAAACAAAGCCCCAATTTCCTCCCCTTGACAAGCTCCAGCTGCTCAGCCAGGGGCCAGGCTACCTCCTGCCTCATTCTGACCTGGACCCAGTGCCCTCCCCACCTGATCGGCAGGATCAACTGGGCACTTCAACTTGGTGGGTTCTTGTACTGGGTCTCTGAGACCCCTGGGTACCACGTTCTCTTTCTCTTGATGTGCACCCTCATTTTGGTGGAGAGCAACCTCTAGTAGTGTCTTAAGAAATGGAGCAAGGCAGATAAATGTGTTGAAACTTTGCATGTCTGAAAATGTCCATTTTATTCTCACACAATTATAGAATTAATTCTAGATAAGAAATAATTTTCTCTCAGAGATTTGAAGTCCTTCTTCAATATATTCTATCTTCTGATATTGATCTAATGATATTGACCATGTAAATATGATTCCTACATTTTCTGCCCTCCATAGAAACTTTCAATATTTCCTTTTTATCTCTAGTGTTCTCAGTGTCGGTAAGGATGTTCTTTGGTGTGAGTATTTTTGCTTTTGTTATATTGGAATTTTGGTGATCCCCTTAAATCTGGAGTCTTTTTTTATTATTATTACTTCTTTAAACATTTTATCACCTCTGTACAACTAATTAATCATTGAACCTCTTGGACTGGTGCTCTAATTTTCTTTTCTTTCTCTTCTATTTATTTGCCTTTTACTTAGACTTTCTGGGAGATTCTTGTCTTAGTCAGCTGGAATAACCATAATGAAATGTCATATACTGGTGGCTTAAACAATAGGAATTCTCATAGTTCTAGAGGCTGGTAATCCGAGATCAAGGGTGCTGACTGATTTGATTCCCTGGCAAAGTCCATTCCCTGATTGCCTCCTCTCTGTATCCTCACATGGCAGAGAAAGGAAATCTGGTGTCCTTTCCTCCTTCTTGTAAGGGCACTAATCCCATTGAAGAGCCACCTCACTGGAAAGGACCCTGATGCTGGGAAGATTGAGGGCTGGAGGAGAAGGGGGTGACAGAGAATGAGATGGTTGGATGGCATGGCATCACTGACTCAATGGACATGAGTTTGAGAAAACTCTGGGAGATAGTGAAGGACAGGGAAGCCTGGCATGCTCTAATCCATGGTGTTGCAAAGAGTTGGACATGACTGAGCAACTGAATAATAGCAACAACCCCATTGTGGGGCCTTTATCTGAATATAACTGACCTCTCAAAGGCCCTACCTCTTGATGTCATCACATTGGGGTTTAGAGCTTCAGTATATAAATTTGAGACAGAAACCTTGGTCCATAATAATTCCTCAACTTCATTGTATAACCCTTCTATTGAATTTCTAATATTTCTAATTTCAGCTCTCATATTTCTATTCTAATCCCCCTGTTCTCTGATTGTTCCTTTCCCTTACTTCCTGTTTGTGTTTGCAGTTACCATACCTTCTTGCTCTGGAGAAAGCACATCTGTTTTTAAACTCCTAGGCCTAGAGGTGACATCAACCTCTCTGCAAATGGGGAAGAAACTTTATATGGCCCCAGAAGTCACAAGGGCTGGACACTGTGGTCCAGGGGATGTCGAGGAAAAGAGAATGCGAACAGCCTCTTCCACTGAGGATTTCCTCGTTGGGCGATGATCTTTCGTTTTCTGTTTACTTGTAAGAGTGAGACACCAGAAAACTTGTTGGAAGCTCTGTGTGTGTAGGCAAAGCGTGTCCTTCCTTAACTGAGGGTCATGAAGTTGCAAACTGGCTTTTGTGTTTCAGTTCAGTTCAATTCAATCGCTCAGTCGTGTCCGACTCCTTCCGACCCCATGAATCGCAGCAAGCCAGGCCTCCCTGTCCATCACAAACTCCCAGAGTTTACTCAAACTCATGCCCATCGAGTCGGTGATGCCATCCAGCCATCTCATCCTCTGTCGTCCCCTTCTCCTCCTGCCCCAATCCCTCCCAGCATCAGGGTCTTTTCCAATGAGTCAACTCTTCGCATCAGGTGCCCAAAGTATTGGAGTTTCAGCTTCAGCATCAGTCCTTCCAATGAACACCCAGGACTTATCTCCTTCAGGATGGACTGGTTCGATCTCCTTGCAGTCCAAGGGACTCTCAAGAGTCTTCTCCAACACCACAGTTCAAAAGCATCAATTTTTCGGTGCTCAGCTTTCTTCACAGTCCAACTCTCACATCCTTTTCCAGTCCTGTGGCCCCTGCTGAGTTTTCCAAATTTGCTGGCATATTGAGTGCAGCACTTTCACAGCATCATCTTTCAGTATTTGAAATAGTTCAACTGGAATTCTATCACATCCTCTAGCTTTGTTCATAGTGATGCTTTCTAAGGCCCACTTGACTTCACATTCTAGGATGTCTGGCTCTAGGTGAGTGATCACACCATTGTGATTATCTGCGTCATGAAGATCTTTTTTGTACAGTTCTTCTGTGTATTCTTGCCACCTCTTCTTAATATCTTCTGCTTCTGTTAGGTCCATACAATTTCTGTCCTTTATTGAGCCCATTTTGGCATGAAATGTTCCCTTGGTATCTCTAATTTTCTTGAAGAGATCTCTAGTCTTTCCCGTTCTGTTGTTTTCCTCTATTTCTTTGCATTGATCACTGAGGAAGGCTTTCTTATCTCTCTTGCTATTCTTTGGAACTCTGCATTCAAATGGGAATATCTTTCCTTTTCTCCTTTGCTTTTCGCTTCTCTTCATTTCACAGCTATTTGTAAGGCCTCCTCAGACAACCATTTTGCCTTTTTGCATTTCTTTTCCATGGGGATGGTGTTAATCCCTGTCTCCTGTACAATGTCACAAACCTCCACCCATAGTTCATTAGGCTCTCTGTCTATCAGATCTAGTCCCTTAAATCTATTTCTCACTTCCACTGTATAGTCATAAGGGATTTGATTTAGGTCATACCTGAATGGTCTAGTGGTTATCCTTACTCTCTTCAGTTTAAGTCTGAATTTGGCAATAAGGAGTTCATGATCTGAGCCACAGTCAGCTCCCGGTCTTGTTTTTGCTGACTGTATAGAGCTTCTCCATCTTTGGCTGCAAAGAATATAATCAATCTGATTTCGGTGTTGACCATCTGGTGATGTCCATGTGTAGAGTCGTCTTTTGTGTTGTTGGAAGAGGGTGTTTGCTATGACCAGTGTGTTCTCTTGGCAAAACTCTAATAGCCTTTGCCCTGCTTCATTCCATACTCCCAAGGCCAAGTTTGCCTGTTACTCCAGGTGTTTCTTGACTTCCTACTTTTGCATTCCAGTCCCCTATAATGAAAAGGACATCTTTTTTTGGGTGTTAGTTCTAAAAGGTCTTGTAGGTCTTCATAGAACCGTTCAACTTTGGCTTCTTCAGCATTACTGGTTGGGGCATAGGCTTGGATTACCGTAATATTGAATGGTTTGCCTTGGAAACGAACAGAGATCATTCTGTCATTTTTGAGATTGCATCCAAGTACTGCATTTTGGACTCTTTTGTTTATGTTTAGGGACCCTCAAATACCCTTGTCTGAAGTTCTTTCTTCACAAGGAATGTGTTGTTTATTTTTCTGGAAAGAATCCTCCATTCTTCTGTCTTGGGGTACACGCCTGGTTGTTAAATTTTCTGAAGCAAAAAGAAAAGAGAGCTAGGAAGTTCTCACAATTCAGACACAGAATGGTACCAATTCTCCTGAAATGATGTGCATGCTTCTTTTCCACCTCTGCTCTGTCTAGGGTCCCTGGGTCCAGATTCTTTCTGGCTGAATTTATCCAGATACCAAATGTCAGATTATCTTCAGGAGTGGAGAGAAGGGAAGGAGAAGCAGGGCAGAGGACCCAACAGCTCCATGTTAAGACTTCAATCAGCCCTCCTGTTTTCAGCTCTGCAGGTCTGCATCTCACCCATTCCTTCTGAGTTCTGTAGATTGAAGTGTCCTTCGGGGCTATTCACTCCTGCAGGCCTTGGGACTGAAGCCCCCTCTGTTCTAAAGATATATTACATTGCTTCTCTATGTCTGCTGTCCTCCAAAAATGTGTCAGTCATAGTCTTTTATTTGCTCTTGCCTGTCTTTCATGCTCTTTGTCCCTATGATTACATATTAATAATTTTCTTTTTTATTTTCGAAGTGGGTTTTAGAAGGGAAAGGATAAAAATACATGTGGTCAGTATGCCACATTTAATGAAAAGTCTAGAAATAATTTTGATAACATAGATAAGTTTATAATACTTACTATGAAAGAAACAAAAAAGTGGTATAAAGTGTGATCTCAGCAGGTTAAAAAGTAAAGAAAAAGAAATGGAGGAAGAGATCAAAAGGTAAATATTTATTGCTAGCATAAAATAATTGCTGATTTTTAGCTCCTCTTTAGTCCTTTTTAGTTCTTTTAGCCCCTTTTGGGGCTTCCCTGGTGGCTTAGACAGTAAGGCATCTGCCTACAATGCGGGAGACCCAGGTTTGATCCCTGGGTTGGGAAGATACTCTGGAGAAGAAAACGGCAACCCACTCCAGTACTCTTGTCTGGAAAATCCCCTGGATGGAGGAGCCTGGTGGGCTACAGTCCATGAGGTTGCAAAGAGTCGTACACGACTGAGCAACTTCATTTTCTTTGTTTCTTAGTCCTTTTATTTCCAAAATGTCCTTACCGAAGATGAAAGACTTTTGTAAACAGAATAAGTACTCTTTTATAGGATGCAAATAAGAGTAAGATCACAAAGTAGAGAAAATACTCGAAGGAAATTAAAAATCATCTCAGTTGGAAGTGTTTTTCTTTGGATATAGTGTACACATTCAAGATTGGATATGATTCTATTACCGATGAATAACAAGAAGAGATATGTAATGACATAATGCCATATGTACCCTGCATGCCAAACTCTATACATTATCTCATTTAGTTGTTATAGTGATCACAGAGGTAGATATGTTCTTCCCCATTTATAGATGAAGAAATTGAAGCACAGATGTAGAACACTCATGGACCTCTGCTGGTACATGACTGAACCAGACTTGAGACCCACTAAGTCTCACTCTGGGCTTCCCAGATGGTTCAGTGATTAAAAAACAAAACAAAACAAACAAACAAAAAAATCCACCTGCCAATGCAGGATATGAAGGACACATGGGTTCAATCCCTGGGTCAGGAAGATGCCCTAAAGCAGGAAATGGCAACCTGCTCCAGTATCTTGCCTGGGAAATCCCCATGGACAGAGGAGCATGATGGACTGCAGTCCAGCGGGTCACAAAGAGTTGGACATGACTGAGCACATGTCTCAATCTAGAGAGGCATCTGTACCCATTACATTCCATTTCAGTCTCTCACGTGTATAGACATACATGTATGTGCCTATGCCCTCATCTAACTCCTTGTACATTTCTGTGCTTATGTCTACACGTATTCAAACAGTCAAGAGCATGCCTTGGCTCTTGAACAAATTACATAGTGAGGACAAGAAAGGAGGTCAGTGGGGCATCTCTCTGGGAACTGTGATAGTAAACACTTGGGGTGACTATATAACTGTTTGGGTCTGAATTCTCATCTGCTTCTCTCTCTCTCGCTCTTTTCCGTTCCAATAAATCATGCCCCGCACACGGGGAAGGTACCCTCGGGCTTCCAAGTGCATTCAGGAAACAAGCAGCTCCCACACCTGTTTAGGCTTATGCTTTCTGACAGCTTTAGAGGCACAATATGGCCCCAGATCTTTGTTTTGAGTACAGTGGAGGGGGCTTCTTATGAGCCAGGATGCATTAAAAGTTCATGGCAGCTGCCTAGAAGCCACTGCAGTGTTTCTCATTAAACACAAACTAGTATAAACTCCCTAGTATTTCCAGGAATGTAAGAGTTTTTGATGCTTTCTTTGCATCCTATTGTTTCTGAGCTCCAATTAAACAATGCCATATGTAATACTCCCTAAGTCCCTAAGAAAGAGGTCATTTGAATGATTCGGGATGGTCTAATTTTTTGTAAAAACTACCCACAAGTTTCTAAGAGCTTTTTATTTGCAGGCAGTAATTCCTATTGTGACACCCTGGGGCCGCATGCTGGATTCTAGTTGGCAAAGGATTTATTGTACAGTTTTTGTCTATAGTGTCCTTTTTTGCTTGTGAAAGAGTACTTCTCCAAACTAATTTTCTCTTTTTCCTTCTTTTTTAAAATAAGGGCTTTATTGAGATTTGTATGCCATAACAATTTACTCATTTAAAGTGTACAAATCAGTGCCTTTTAGTGCATTCACAAAGTTCTATAACCATCATCACAGTCAATTTTAGAGCATCTTTTCTCTGAAAAGAAATGTTAACACCCGGAATGTGGTTTCCAATGACATTCTCCAATAAAAGATACTAGAGTTCCTTGGGAAAATGACTGATTCTAGGGCTGGGCAGGAAATATATTATATATATAATAATATATAATATATGTGATGAACCTGGAGCATCGTATAGTGCCTGGAAGTAAAGAAAGACTAAAACAAACAAAAGCAAAACAAAAAAAACAAAACTCACCATTCATAGGGGCATGTCAACTGAAAGAGTTTCCAGTGGACAAAGCTAGAAAATTTTGAGCAGGAAAATGTAGGTGTGTTGGATTATAACCCGAAACATAGAATATCTGTGTGC
Organism: Cervus elaphus; assembly: GCF_910594005.1. Taxonomy (NCBI): domain Eukaryota; kingdom Metazoa; phylum Chordata; class Mammalia; order Artiodactyla; family Cervidae; genus Cervus; species Cervus elaphus. The sequence goes on along the minus strand of NC_057839.1, from coordinate 10,969,935 downwards.
TCATACCGATATAGAGAATGATAAAATAAATAATTGGGAGGAAAGACAACGCTCCATGGCAAAAGAATTCCAATAATTAATGTTCTCTATTGATGAGACATTGTCACCACCTTCCTTTCTAGCCTGGTTTTCCTTTCTTATTTTGAAGTCTCTGTTAAATCCAGTATCTGTGCCCCCTCATAGGCAGTTCTGTTTCTTTCTTTGTTCCCTGGGTATGGTGTTGGTCCTACTTTCTTGTTTCCTTCCATACCTCGTAATACTTTGTTGAAAACTGGACGTTTTTAGGAATATTGACTTCCTGCCCCTCTCTGCAGCTTGTTTTTGATGTTGCTTTCTTGTTTGTTTGGCTGACCCCTTTCAGCCATCCTGTATTCCTTGAGAAGGAGATAAGGGGAGAGGATCTCCCTTCTTGGCCATGCCTGCCTAGAGTGGACTCCATCTCTCTGACTGTTGGATTGTAGAAGGAGCGACAGATGGCTTGTGGCTCAAGTGCTGCAGATTCTTATTATTGTTACCAAGATTTAGTAGAGCTTCTGAAAGAAATATTTCTTAGTTTGCTGTATACCCTGAGGACAATTTCTGGAGACTTTATGATTGCTTTTTAAAATAGTTTTTACTAGTTACGGTTGTTTTGCTGGAGAATGAGTCTATGGAGCTTTTTTCACCACCTTTTGGAAAGTGGAACTCCTCTCCTCTTGCCCTGAATCCAAACCATTTGATCATCCCAGGATGCACAGTGGATTGTTTCTAGGAACCCCTGGAATACAAAATCACTGGATGCTCAAGTCTCTTGTGTAAAATGCTGTAGTATTCAAAATTATCTACACACATCCTCCTAAATGTTAATACTTTAACCATCTCTAGATTACTTATAATATCTAATAAAGTAAATGCTATGTAAATAGTTGTCAGTTAATGGCTAATGCAGGTTTTGCTTTGGGGAACTTTCTGAAATTTTTTAAAAATATGTTTGATTCATGGTTTGTTGAATCCACAAATGTGGAATCTGTGGATATAAAGAGCTGACTCTATTTTCATGAACTCTCTGGTGTTTAAGAAGCTGTCTTCCCACCTGATATGAATCCAGATTTTCTGTATGACAGTCTCTCAAGAGTTGGATGGGGCTAACTTTCCTACAAAGAGAAATGGACCAAGATCTGAGGCCAGGTGTGCTCTGTCTACCCAGATTGATGCGATTAATCTGCACAATATTTCCAATGCACCATGTTTGTGATTGAATCTTCAGCAAGGAGCAGTAAGGTTGGGAATTCAGTAAGGTTGGCAACCTGTTTGACTGAAGTCAGACCTCAAAACACTTTCCCACGTTAGCCAACTAAATTCATGAGCCCTTTTTTTGTGCAAACTATATAACACAGGATGATTTTGTATATTACATGAGTAACTTTTTTGGGGGGGTTGATTATTTATAGGTTTACTAGGAAAAACACAGATAAAAAGATGAATAAATGTTAATATAGATATGGATTTATAGTGTTTCTGAGAAGATAGGTGAAAGATTCAGGGCAGGTGGCAAATACTGCAATGTTTCCCTTTCAAAAACAAATAAATCCATTTAGACTCCTGTGCCTTTCCAAGAAGGTGGAAGGTCTCTGGTACTGCTTTTCTTTCCATTTTATTGTTTCAGGGCTCAAATTAAGGAGTGCCATGTCCGTATATTATTCTTCTCCAAGGCCCTACAAAATTTGCATGAGAGTATACATTGTAAAAATGATATATGAACATACACAAAGCATATCAAAATTGTAACTTCACAGTGTTGCTGCTTAGACAAGTCTAAAATAGCTATTTATTATACTTGCATCAGAGTAAGCCAATTTAACAGTAATCTAAGAACATAGCCAAAATTGTAAAGGCAGTATGAAAATGACTGAATTTTGAAAAGTAAAATACAAACATTATGTAAAAGTTTTACACGATAGCAACTCTGTTAGACACAGAAATAAATTGGTCATTTCATTAAAAGCATGACAAGAAGATGCGTTCAGGAATTCTCTCTGCTGGTAGATACACTGGACAGCTTGAAAAAGAGGGGCCTCAGTTTGATCCTGGGTTGGAAAGATCCCCTGGAGAAGGGATTGACTACCCACTCCAGTATTCTGGCTTGGAGAATTCTGTGGACTATACAGTCCATGGGGTCACATAGAGTCAGACACGACTGAGTGACTTTCACTCCAGACAGACCAAAGGGAAAGATAATGGCTTCTCTTCCTCCACCCACACTGCCTTCTCATTTGAAACTTCAGGTATGGCTCACTTTTCCTTTTCATGCTTTGCAGAACACCACAAGGATTAGCTTGAATTAGCCGATAGCTGATTTAACTTAAAAATGAAGCATCCGTAGGCTTCTGGGGAATGATACAGTCAGCAAGAAACAGGTGAGTGAAGAGGGAACTGGCAGAGCTCCAGTTCAGAAGGACCCAAAGCTTCTGGTCAGTTGCTGATAATATCATTCCCAAATTGAAGAGCAACCTTCCTGTGAGCATCCTTATGGGCTGGTGGACACCTAGACCACTTCTGTATGTATTAACTCAAAGCATTATTTTCTGGTTGTCATCTCTTTTGTTGTCAACAGTTGGTCCTAAAGTCATTTTCAAGTTTATGAATATGTCAGAACAGGTAATGAAGGAAATAGGTAATATTCCAGTTCTACACGTCTCCTGGCATCCTTCCTGGTGGCTTCCCGATGACAGAGAATATAAACATTGTGTCTCTCCAGTGCCTAGGTGCCTGGTCAGTATCACCTCCTCTTCCTGCTCCTCTCCTGAGAGGAGCATCAGGTTCAAGTAAACGGACACACTGGATCCCAAAGCCCCCCACTAAAGGAAATCAAAGGTGCTGCTGAAAACCAAGTCTAAACAAACATCATTGGGAAACTACCTCTCCCCCACCTCTCCTTCCATCTGTCCTGATGCGTCTGTGTCTCGCTTAACCAGGGTTGTCAGTGAGCTTCTACGTGGCAGCACTAGCTGACATGACTTTTGCTGCCTCGTGGTGCCCTTGTAGAAGATCTAAGGGAGTGGGCAGAGTAAGGATGCAATGGAGAAATCGAAGAAATTTCTTGGGTCTGGAAAGTTCTTGGCATAGGGAAGGACTGGCCACAATTATTATGATTAATTATAATCATATATCATAATAATTATGACATATCTGTGTGGTAATAATATTTCTGATACAGCACACATCCTTTGGGCCTCCTCGAAGTCTCCTGGCCTCACCTGTCCCCTGGTCCCTCAGCTCCTGGACTGAAGGCAGGGTGTGGGGAGTGGGGGGGCGTATCGGTGCAGGACTCACGCTTCCCCCTGTGTTGTGTTTAGCCCTTCCCCCACTTCTGATCCCATAAATGGCACTCCTTATGTTACAAGATCTGCTTCTCCAAAAGAGGTCTGCTGCTGGAAGTGGCCAGGGGACCCAGCCCAGAAATAAAGGGATGTTAACTCCCAGGCAGCACAGAGTGGTAAAGAACCCACCTGCCAATGCAGGAGACCTAAGAGACACAGGTTCAGAACCCTGGGTCGGGAAGATTCCCTGGAGGAGGGCATGGCAACCCACTCCAGTATTCTTTCCTGGAGAATTCCATGGACAGAGAAGCCTGGCAGGCTATCGTCCATAGGGTTGGAGCTGCAGATGACTGAAGCGACTTAGCATGCACCCACGTAACTCCCGTGGCCATCACTTTGATAAATGGGAAGGGAAAGGCAGAAAGGAGTCAGCAGCAGGACTTCCTTCCTCTCTAAGACGTTGTTCTGAGTCTCGCACAGTTTACCAGAGACGTTCTGCGCCTGCCTAGGAACTGGCTGTGTCTCGTCTTGGCTCATGTGATGCAGCGGACAGTGCCGCAATGCAGGCCCCAGCCTGGCCTCCTAGCCTTCCCTCCCTGCCTTTCCATCACTCTTGCTCCCCATGATTGTCCTGCCCAGTAAAGTATGAGCACTTAAACCTAGCCCCCCCCCCAAGTGTTCTGCCTCTTGATCTTTACAAATGTTTGGTGTTTGCCAAAGCATGAGATCACTTCTCTCTTTTTTTCCCTTCAAACATATCCCAGAGATGGGATGTATAAGATTAAAGAAGTGAAAATGAAAGTGAAGTCGTTCAGTCGTGTCCGACTCTGCTACCCCGTGGACTGTAGCCTACCAGGCTCCTCCATTCATGGGATTCTCCAGGCAAGAATACTGGAGTGGGTTGCCATTTCCTTCTCCATAAGATTAAAGAAGATGGTGGCAACTCTTAAATTCATTTTTTAAATTCCTGTCTTTAATTTGCTGGCCTAATGTTCCAATTAATTTTGATCTCTTGATTTTGTGTTTTTTTTTTTTTTTCTGTGCCTGGCAAAATTTGACTTATCCTTCCAAGCCCAGCGAAATGCCACCTTCTGAGTGACACCTTTCTTTGCCAGTGGCGCCCATGCCTGCCTTGTCGGTCTGTGCTGTTGCAAGCCAGATGGAATAAAGCCTGCACCCCTGCTTCCTAAAGGATGGAAGCCCTGTTCTTGGTTCTTGAATACACTGTAACCATAAGTTTCCTCTACCCCCTCGAAGTCTTACTGACTTTATCTCTAGGACTGGCCTGTTAAAGGTATTCAGTAATGTTTGCTGAGTGAAGGTGGTTTGAGTTCTTTTTGCATCCAGCACTGTTGCCTCCATCTTAGCTCAGATAGGCCTGCCCATCCTGGATAGGAGAGGGGCTTCCTAGTCTCCACACTGCCAGTCTCCTCTGACAATGCAATCTGCTTCAACCACCAGCCTGCTCTTCTAAAAACTGTGTTCTCTCACCCCTAGATCTCCAGTTGTTGTTGTTCAGTTGTGTCTGACTCTCAGCAGCCCCATGGACTGTAGCCCTCCAGGCTCCTTTTTTCATGGAATTTCCACGCTAGAATACTGGATCCCCAGAGCCTACAGAAAAAAAAAAAAAAAAGATAATATAGCATAGAAATAATGTAAGTGCACAAAGCCCAGACAGACAGTAATAGCCCTTAATAAATGTTAGATACATTATCTCTGATGTAAAGAGATACTGGTGTTCGAGGTCTACGCCAACATAATTCTTGAATTCCCAAAACCTCAAAACAAACTCTCCATTCTGCTCAGGCTTGGCTCCTCTCCCTGCCCCAGGCTGCTCAGCAACTCTGTAACTCAGTAACCCAGTACTCTGTTAATTCAGGACACCCCTGCCTCTATCCCAATCCTGTCTGTTTTCCAATCTCCCACCTTCATAGATGCTAATGGAGTTGCTATAATCAGACAGATCCCTCCTTATCTCAACTTTTATAAATATCAATTTCTCAGCTTGAGATCTGATTGTCTAAGGCTTTTCCCATTTCTTTTCTCAGTAAGATCACAAACTTTCCAAAGGCAGGAATCACATTCAAAACTTCCGTAGGAATACTCCTGGCTCAGGAAAGAGTCAACAAATATTAGCCAGTTGATTCATTGCTATACAAATTAATCTGACCAAGCCAGGCAGAAGTTAACAATCAGCTGATGGTTAAAAGGTATCATTGGATTTTTAAAAAGAAATTTTCTGTTATTTTCCCCTATGTCAGCAGAGAAGGAAAACAAACAAACCACAACACACATTTTTCTATATGTCTACAGAAGAAAATGCCACTATATGTCATAATAGTTCATTAAAGCATTCTGCTCCCTTTCCTAACATACACTATGAATCTTCATAGCAGTCAGGGTACATTTTTTTCCAATTAATTTTTTTCTTTTGCTTTCCTGGCAGTCAGTTTTTCTCATAGCCATTTTTCTAAGTCAAACACTTTAATTAAAGTTGGAATGAGAAGTCTGATTAAAATCTAAATTGGCTCAAGGAGCTGTGATCTTCTGGTCTGTTCTTTGCACTTACATAATTTATGTCCCAAATTGCTACATTAGGATTTACAGTCCACTTTCCTTACTTAGAAGGTTTAAAAGGCCTGGAGCTTTGAACCAAATAATCCTAATTTGGGAGCCATTGTATACCCAAAGTCAAGAATTTCAAGACTAGCAATAGGTTATGGAGTGAGTTTCCAAAATGACTTAATTTTTGATTAATTCCAAGAAATAGACATACAACTTCTTTCATATTGGTTGCCTTTCACATACTAACCTGTTACTTAAATGTGTCCAGTGAAAAAAGTGAAAGTGTTAAGTCAGTTGTATCTGACTCTTTGTGACCCCATGGATGATAGCCCACCAGGTTTCTCTGTCCACGGAATTCTCCAGGCAAGAATACTGGAGTGGATAGCTATTCCCTTTTCCAGGGGATCTTCCCAACTTAGGGATCGAACTTGGGTCTCCCGCATTGCAGGTAGATTCTTTATATGTCTAATACTCATTCTAAAACTCATTCTTGGTAATAGATTCTCTGCTACAATCCGGAAGAAACCAACTAACTTTGAATATCTAAATGAATAGTTTAAAAGATAATGATGTGGCTTATCTGGGCTTAACTTTTTCTATTTTTCAAAAATCTCTTTGATGATACATTTTAGAGGTAGGATCTGAAAACCCAGAAAAATTAAGGTGTCCAAAAGAAAAAACACAAACCAAGGAAACACCAAAACATGAACCACTGAGTAAGTTGATAAATCTGATCCCCAGTTAGTGGCTCAGGTGGGTGAATTAACAATTTCATAAAAAATGTATAAGACCATCAGGGAAATCTGAATGAGAACAAAGGCTGGGAGAACAAAGCTGACGAAGATGCTGCGGAGCATTTATGAGGAAGAAATCGAAACTACTCGGGAGGCTTGTTTTTCAAGCTCGGTTCCTGGGGGTCAAACAGGGTAGCCGGCTCTAATGCGGTCTCTGCAGATTGAAATTGGCTGCCGCGGGCAGAGGTTACCCCACAGTATCAATTACTTGCTACTACCTGGAAAATTTAATTTCATGCCCAGCAATAGATCTCCTTTCCTCTCCCACATGAATGACAACTGTCCCCAGTTGATAAGAAGAATAACTCATTTCCTCAGAGTCATTAGACTCTAGAAGCTTCTCCATTCAGAAAGGCCTCTGCAGATTGTTGAGTGAAAAGAATAAAAGCTACATGTTTGCCCTTTTCTTAACCTTTTGAGATACTGTTTGGTTACTGATTTGTAGTGGGGTTATTCCGAACTCCTATGTACAACTGATACTTAGATGAACATTGGTTTCTCCATGCAATTCCTCAAAGATGTCCAGGGATGTTAGCAAACAGAAAAACAAAAAACAAAACACAGAAATTGTATTTTCAAACAGCGGGGTTTCTGAAGTGAAATTTGTACTGGGCTTATTTTTGCCTGGAAATATTGGAAAGGTCTAAAAATAATCTCCCCCTTTTTCCCTTTGGAAAGATGAGGTAAGAACAGTTTTGCTAATGAGATTAATATTACTCTAGGAAGTTGATAGGCATATTTAAAACACACAAACAAAGAACAGACCCTTTCTATGTGGTCTGCTCCACCACTGACCTGAATCTGGATATAAGCTAGAAGAGTGAGAATGCAAAACTGCCAGAAATCCTTAAACGTCAATGACCAAAGGAACCCTTTTTAAAAGGATCATATAAATGTTCTTCATTTTTGATACCTTTGTTCCCCTGGCCATAATTCTAATTAAAAAAACTTTCCTAGTGGTTTCATCAGCATTGCAAAGAAAGAATAAAATTGTAACTCAATTAAATAGCCATGTATATTCTACAAATTAAATTTCTTTTAAGGCAGAAATGAAAAAATTAACATTATTAATTGGTGTTTCTTGTAGAGTATGTGTAAGGGCATGCTTGCACACACACATACACACACACAAAACCCAACACTAACCACACAGCAATGCATGTGAACAGAAACCTTAGCCCAGCTTGTCTGTAATAGAGTCACTGGAGAACACAAAATGGACCTCACATGCAATTCTTCCTCTCCAAATCACCCTGCCAATTCTCGTTAATAAAACCAAATCTACCCAGGCCATAAAATGATGAAAGGGAAAGAGAGCCACCAGGGTTTTAGGTGTTAGGCATCTCAGTGGGTGGGGAGATGATAGGGGAAGTGAGGGTAGATAAAGAGGTAGGTGAGAATTGCTTCTTCTCTGGCCATTAGTTCCCAGAACAATGCCCCTTCTGAGAAGAGGTGCCATTGTCAGAGGAAGCGGCAAATACTTCCTGCTGAGGGTCAGAGGTCTTCAATTTATTCCATCCCTTTTAATACAAAGGCCATACTCTGCTCCACCTTCTCCCCATGCTAAGAAATAAATGAACTCACTATCCGTGTGTTGCTTTTGATTGCTATTGTAGCTATTTAAATGGTTTTTAAGTGTAAGTTGAGTAAAAAAATTCTCAAAACAAAAACTAACATAAAAAAATAACTTTTAATAAAGGAAGAGAAGGGAAATTACATATCTTGCTTCTTTAGATCTACACAAAGAAAAAGAAATTAAAGATTTTTTAGTGTAGCTCCCCTGTTATTCAAAATGAGAAATTGGACTTAAAAAGCAAAGTGACTTGCCCCAGTTCATATAGCTTCTTAGAGTCAAAAGTGTTATTAAAATCCAAGTGTGTTTTATCTGGGACAGTTTGAACATCAAAATAAGTGATTGTAGTACATTATAGCCCACTGAATAAACATGAGTTTGAGTAAACTCCAGGAGTTGGTAATGGACAGGGAAGCCTGGCAAGTTGCAGTCCATGGGGTCACAAAGAGTCAGACACGACTAAGTGACTGAACTGAACAATCAAATGAAAATCTTGATTCTGTATTGATATGAAAAAATAAATGGGAAAGAAGGAGAAGTTCTCTTTAACTAGAATGGCAACTTGTAAATACAGAAGAAATGATTGATTTGTAAAGTTATCAATGGATGCTAAAATTAGAGAGTGGAAGTCTTGATGAGAAACAAGTTATCCACATAGTCTAAAAGGATTTTACCACAAATTACATATTAATTACAAAGGGGAGAAAGTAACCTTATAGTGGAGAAACCTGGTGAGCAGTAACCAATAACCAAGTGACAAAAGTAACATCACAACACTGGGATAAACTGACATGTCCCTTCTGAGATGATGCTCTGAGAGACATCACTTCTGGGGCACTCCTGCCAAGGTAGCGTCCCCAGAATCTAATCATCAGGAAACCTTCAGACAAATCCAACGTGATTAAGGTGAAGGAGGACCGTGTTGATGCAGTTGACAAAACTTACATTTCTTAGATGATTGTATTCTATCAGCGTTATTTTTTAAAAGATTTTGATCATCACACTATGAAAAAAGAATGTTTTTCTTAGAAAATATACACTAAAATATTTTTTAATGTAATAAATAAATTCATGCATGCATGCTGAGTCTCTTCAGTTGTGTCCAACTCCTTGCAACCTCATGGACTGTAGCCCGCCAGGCTCCTCTGTCCATGGGATTTCCCAGGCAAGAATACTGGATAAAAAAAAAAAAAAAAAATTAAAAAAAAAAAAAGAATACTGGAGTGGGTTGCCATTTCATTCTCCAAAATAAATAAATATTTACTCTCAAATAGTTTAGGGAGAAATGCATGTGTGTATAGATACAAAAAGTATGTGTGTGTGTGTGTATATATATATATATATATATAATATATAATTATATATTAGACAGATGGATGATAGGTAGAATAGTAAAACAAATGAGGCAAAATGCAAAACTGGTGAATATGTGTAAAGAATGTATATAATTCTATCACTGTTTTTTTGACTTTTCTCTAAATTTGACATGATATCAAAATAAGGAGTAACATTAAAAAAACAACAGCAGATCTCTTGACTCCAGGACAGACTACCTTGATACATTTAAGAACCAAAATCTTTTAAGATCCTTAAGGTTTGCATTTGTGTAACATAACTGTCTTAGTCAGTCAGGCTGCAATAACAAACTACCATAGATGATGTAGCTTAAGCAACAGAGATTTATTTCTCACAGTTCTGGAAGGTAGGAGTCCCAAGATCAAGATGTCAGCAGATCTGGACACTCTTCCTGGCTTGCAGATGGTTGTCTTCTTGTGTCCTCAGGTGGGAGAGAGGACAGAGTGAGAGCAAGCGCTTGTTTCTCTTCTTATAAAGGCACTAACCCCATTTGTGAGAGCTCCACCCTCATGACCTAATCTGCTGCTAAAGGCTCACCTTCCAGTATCATCACATGGGGGCTTAAGATATCAACATATGAATTTGGGGACACAAATTCATATTTAATACATAGCTGAGTAACTAACACTTACCAGGCTGGCCTGGTGAGCACATTCCTCTCTCTAGTCAGCATGCTATTCGTTTCATGGCATCAGGCCTCCAGGACAGTCCTGACACCCTGACTCTGAGCAGCTGTAATTCGTATTTGGCACAGGCGGGATTCAGAGCTGTGGGCTGCCAAGGTCTACCATCAATCCTTGACCTGTAGCCTCATGTTGGCCCAGGCTTCTGCTCGCACCCGTGTAACCATGGTGCTGCTTCTGGGCGGCAACACTCAAAGGTGCGGGGGTGGCAGCAGGAGCCCTCCTGGCACACAGGGCAGTCACCCCTCTGCCCACTGAATGCCACTGATCATATAGTTCCCTAGGATGCTCACAGCTCTGTCTACAACGGCTGTCAAGACCTTTCTCCATGATGCCAACAGACCTTTCCAATGACGACCTCATGTTCTCCCGGATGAGTCTTAATCCCTGTCAGATAGATGGTGGACATTCTTCTAGCTGCCCAGGACCCCCGCCCATTGTCCCTACTGATGGAGCCGTGTGGAAGTCAGGAGTGCAGTCAGCATTGAAAGGTCACAATCTATAAAAAGACTGCTCATGGCCTAAAGAGTTCAGAAGAAGGTATGCTAGGAAGCTGTGCTGCTCTTTGTTACTGCTCTAAAATTCTAGAGAGTAAATTTATCATGATCAGAAATTAAATCGTTATTCATATATTCTTGTATACCCTGGGCAAAGCGTGCATCTGTGGTCATCATGAATGAAGCCCAGTAACACATTTTGAGAGTGTCACTGGAAGCCAACATTCACAAACAGCCAGAATAAGAGTGACATTGTCATGAAGGAAGATATCAGAAGTGTTAAGTCAACAGTACCGGGAATGGCGGAGGCAGGCAAATCTAAATTTCTTCAATACAAACAGGTTCTGAAGAGCCATGGCTTCTTCTGTAGTAACAGCATTAACACCATTCTCTTTGGCGACATATATGAAATTAGTCATAATTAGAGCATTTGAGAATAAAGATCACAAAGAGTTCCTGGGCTTGAATAGGAAGAGCTGGTGCATGAACACTGTGAAGAATCTCTATGTGCATGTATTGAACAATCAGCAAATGCAAAAGGACTTTCTTATATCTGTTGTTCCAAATCTTCATTGATAAATCACTGTACCTCACATGAGCCTGTGAATTTTGTAATATACGTGTATTTTAAATTGAAGTACAGTTGATTTACAATGTTGTATTAGTTTCAGGTGTATAGCACAGTGATTCATATATATGTGTATATATATTCTTTTTAAAATATATATATATTTGTAACATAGCATTTTATAATATATTTTTATATTGAGTTGTTTACACAGATAAGGGCTCCATACAATATGGGGGTGCCCTGCCTGTAGTGATATCCTTCTTTGATGGTGATAATTTAAGAAGGGTTACTATGAGAGTTCTCAAGAATTTGTAGAGCCTCTCTGGGACTCAGTTTTTTCACCTAGTAAATGTCGAAGGTTAATTTATTATTTACACTGAGGCTAGAAGCTTATTTATTATTTTACACTGAGAAATACTATTGTCAAGCCCAAGTAGGTAGATGAATTGGCTGGCCAAAGCACTCTCTCTTTATAGACAAGATTCTGGGGAAGCAAAGTTATGGGATCAGAAAAAGGAGAGTTTGTTTATCATGGAAAGTTGAGCCTGGTCATCAGGAATGGACAGCCAAATGTAGGAGGGCACACTGGTATAAACGAGGGGTGGCACCAGTCTTAAATTCTGAGTCTCTGTCTAAAATCATCAAACACGAATGATGTCTAGTGTGTCCCTTATTTATCTATGTTAACAGTTTTGGGTAGGTTTGTTCTGAAAGGGAGTTAGAGCTACAGGGACCTCATATATTTGTATTGTTTAGACTGATTTGTGTTCCCACCAAAATTGTATGTTGAAATCCCAACCCGCAACTTTTGCTATTAGGAGGTGAGGCCTTTGGTGAAGGATTGTGTCATGAGGGCAGAGGTTGAAAGTGATTAGTGGTCTCATGTAAGAGACCTCAGGAAGCACCTTCCATTGTATGAGGTTGTAGCAAAAAGAGGGCCTTCTCTAAACCAAGAAGTAGGCCTTTAGCAGACACCCTGATCTTGACTTTCCAGCCTCTGGAACTGTGAGAAATAAATTTCTGTTGTTTATAAGTCACTCCACCTGTGACATTTTGTTATAGCGGCCAGAACAGACTGAGATTCTGCTCCTTGACTCTGATACTGTAACTCTCTGCAAGCAAGGTTCCCCTTATTCTTATGTTCCTGGGCTGCAGCTTTATAGCTGTCTTGTCAGTGAGGGTTGACCTGTTGTCCCGCAGATATGAGCCTGTTAACAATGACTTCAGCTTTATTTTCCAGTTACAGAAATGTTGAGGATAATTGAAGTTTGTATCCAGCTTGGATGCTTTTTTCCTTTGACTCACTAGAGATATCTCTGATGCCTATACTCTTAACGAGGAGGGCTGAAACGCTTCTTCCTCCCATACTATTTTCATAGCACATACCTTTAGGAAAACATTTCTTTTCCATTGTTCATATTTTACAGTTCTGCTTCCTCTTCTAAACTATGAGCTCATGAAGGTATGAACCTGGCTTGACTCACCTTTGGATTTCCTGGAGACGGTGTAGTGTCAAGGTCAAGGTCTTGGTTGCTGGAGTCAGACTACCTAGCATGGGGTACCTGCTCCTCCTAATTTCCCTCAGTCTCCATCTTCTCACCTATAAAAAAGGATACTAGTAGTAATTGCCTCTTAGGTTGTTGGGGGGAGTATGGGATGACATAGGTAAAATGCTCAGCATAGTAGCTGCCAGTTAACAATACATACTAAATACTAGTATCTAGTTGGTGCATGGAACAGGGTTACTCAAAGGAATGTGTTCTGAGTGAATGAATGCAACTGAATCAGTGAACTGAAGTCACAAATAGAGCTCCCCAACTACAAAATGGGTCCTCATGATACACAAAGACATTTACTAAATATGACTGCAACAGAAGGGCAAATTCTGAGACTACATGGATGGGTAGATGAATCATTGGGCTTCTTGAAATTTCCAGCATCTCTTTCATTGCCCAAAGGGAATGTTCCTCAGAAATCCCCTGGGGAAGATCCAGCTCCACTGGATGATAGAATCAATCTGTGAGGAAGAGACATTAGCCATCCCCATTTAATTCAAAAGTGGGAGATTTAGACCCAGGGGGCTCCTGAGTCTTCTGAAGTTTAAAGAATAATATTCTTTCTGGTTTTCTGCCACTCCGATGAAAAAGTCAGGGCTCCTCTGCTTGGTGGGGGAGTGGGGGTGGGCAGGAGAACACAGTGGTAAATGCCTTCATCTTTAAGGTCCCAGGTTCATTACAAAGTTTCCAGGCCCTTTTTTTTGGGGGGGGGGGGAGGGGAGTGTTCTTAAAAGGGCTATTTCATTGCATATGCACTGGCATGTTTCACTGTGACAGGTAGACACATCTTAAAGCAAATACAATTCAAAACAAACAGTTGGTAAGAACTGGTTTCTTACATGAACTCGTCAAGTCCATCCCCTTGTGAAGGAGAATCGAATCTCCAGGTAGAAGACCAAATACTTGATCTTTTCCAGAAGGCCATGTGGATTTTACTTCTTTTCCTTCCATCACCAATATGATCTCAAAAAACCACATCAGCCTGGCTCATAGGAGGAGCTAGACCTTGCTTTGCTAAGAAATTGCTTGTTGCTAGTGAGGGCCTGAGCCTCATGAACAAAGGGATTTTCAACCATGTGGCTGCACTTGCGTCTGGTTTTCTGTCAAGCTTGCTCTCTCAGCGCCTATGTCACCAGACTCTTATGTTGACCAAATGAGACATATGTAACAGGGGGTTGAAAACCACTGCAAGTTCTATGTAGATGTGATCTGAGCCCATTTTTCAGGGCATTGCCAACTCACTATCCTTAACCTCAAAGAGCTCTAAAGTTTAAATAAGTTTATGATCTGTACACAGGTTTTGCCTGTGTGTGTGATTCTGGAAATTTAAGTTGGCTTGGGTGACAGTTCGTGGTCATGGAGAGAGAAGATGAGGAGAGAAGGTCCTGGACAAGAGAGCCTGGAGTTCAGAGGAGCAGGTGTCTGTGTCACCCAAGTCTTCTAAGCCCCATGAACAAATCTATGCTGAGGGTTTTCCCTAGTGGTCCAGTGGTTGAGAATCTTCCTGCCAGTGCAAGGGACACAGGCTGATTCCTGATCTAGGAAGATTCCACATGCCTCAGGGGCAATTAGACCCATGGGATGCAGTGACTGCAGCCTGCAACAACTGCAATGACTAGAGCCTGCACTCTGCAGCAAGAGAAGTCACTGAGATGAGAAGCCTGCACACTGCTACAAAGACTAGCCCCCCACTCACTGCAACTAGCGAGAACCCAAGGGCAACAATGAAGACCCAGTGTAGCCAAAAATAAACACATAAATAAAATGTATTAAAAAAAAAACAAAACACCTATGCCAAGATCAGCCCCTTTTGATCCCTCTTGTCCACAAAGGGCCTTGGCCCTGTTAAATGCCCTTACAGAATTTTCATCTGTCAATGGCTGTTGCTTCTATGGTGCCATCTCCTACTGGGTACCACCTTGTCATGCCCTGAGCACTGCATGCATGGCCCCACTGCCCACCACGTTTCCTCTTGATGTCCCCTCTGAATAACACTCAGTCCAGTGTTATCACACCAAGACTGCCTGAGCCTCTCCACTTCTCAGCTTTTCAGAGAAAGATGTCTTTCTTATTTGCTGCCCACGCTATTCCCCACCGAGCCCCACACTGAGTTCAATGGTGCTGCCCCAGGAACAAAACTAAGTGACAGGCTCAGCGTGCACAAAATCACTCTTCCCTGCCCCAGGCCGATGCTGTGCTTCAGGGCTCCCTGGCATACACATCCTGCTCTTTCCTCAAGGCCTCTTTCTCAGGAGACTCAGTCACCTATGGGGTGGACTGTGGACTGAATGCTTGTGTCCCCTCTAAATCCCTGTGTTGAAAGCCTACCCCCTCAATGTGATGGTGTTAGGACATGAGGTCTATGGGAAGTGATTCAGGTCATGAGGGTGGAGCCCCTGTGAATAGGATTAGTGCCCTTAGAAAAAGAGACTCTAAATCTTGTTCATTCTCTCTTCTCCTGACCAAGTGAGGATATCAGGAGAAGATGGGCCATCTGCAAACCAGGATCAGGGCCCTGACCAGGCACTGGATCTGCCACACCTTGATCTTGGACTTCCCAGCCTCCAGAGCTGTGAGAAATTGGTGTCTGTTGCTTAAGCCTCCTCATCTATGGTGTTCTGCTATAGCAGCCAGAGCTAGCAAAAACTATCCCACTCATTCGTCTCGTTTTTCAGATATCTCCAGAAATGTCTGCATCTTATTTAGACTTAACCTCCTTCTTCCCCTGCTTCACCTCACTTGCTTTATAAAACTCTCCTTGTTTTTCTTATGTTCATTTATTCCATAGATTTATTTGAAGAGTATTTATTCTATGAAATGTTTCTCAAGCTATAAAATGAAATTGTATTCCAACTCCAAGCTGTACTAAAAATGTCCTGTAACTTAAAACCCTTAACTAGAGGCACTAGGCTTATGGAAAAATGAGGGACTTGTGACTATAATTCATCATGTATATTCTGTTTTAAGAGATGATTTAAATCCAAACACTGAAATAGATTTAAAGGGTTTTATTAAAATTATTTACTCAAAAATTACACCTTAATGAAATTGCGTTATATATCATTTTAAGCTCCAAATTGCAAAGTAAACAACTAGAATGTGTGGGTGCTTACCTAGTTCTCCTGGAGGTAAGTTCTGGGAGGATCTGGAAGTCGGTAGAAGCTGGAATAATAGTGGTTCTGGGGTTTGCTGGAGGTGGCTGGGTTAGGTGGGGAAAAGAAGGGGCCCCTACTCCTCTTAACTCCTCCCATCCCCCACGCCCAGGCTCTAGGAATGGCCCTAACTGATCTCTATTATCCACAGAATAACTCCGTATGTATATGGTGGGTGAGATGGGGTGCTGGGAGACAGGAGAGGCAAGAAAGAAAGTGAGCAACACAAATCCCATTTATTTTGAAAGCTTTCAACGTCCTCTTCTTGTAGGAGAGCAGATTCCCAAGCTAAGTCCCCAGCTCCTTTTGCTGCCTGGAGAGTCTAATGTGAGAACAAGAGAAGGAAGGGGAGAAGAGCATAGTTGTGCGTCCACACCCACATCCAGTCCTGCCCCCTCGAAGTTCTCTTCTCCCCCAACTCCAGTCCACCCTTTCAGCTTTTAGAAAGCCTGGCAGCAATTCATTCCTGCTCAGGCCAACACCCTCCAGGAGACTCACTGGTCTTTGTGATTTGCTGAAATCAGAACAATGAATTCCTGTGCCTGGGTTAAAATCAGTGAGGGTGGGATGGTGTTCGGGGAGTGGAGAGAGCAGTTTGGGGCTGTGGTGTTTTGGGGGAGAGAGATGAAAGAGTGGCTGTGGCTGAAGGTCTGCAGAGAGCTCTGGGTCTTGGGAAGACTGTTCTGGTTCTCCCAGTGTGGGTTAGATGTCTCTCCTACATGCCTGTAGAGGGCCTCCTCATGAGTGCCAGTGCTTGTCCAGCTGCCTGCTTTTCATATGACCCTCCTCTGATGCTATAAACTCCTCAATGGTGTAGACTGCTTCCAGACGGGCACAGCATTCCCAGCCCCTAGCCCTAGCTCCCAGGTCAGTAATGTCACTTGTTTATGAATGGAGTGGGCTGCCATATTGATAAAGTCCCTGGACTGAGAATTAAGAGAGATGAAGAATTCCTGCTCTTCATTTATTAACATGGCTGGAACAATCCCTCTAAATCATTTTTTTTTTCCCAATAGCAAAATATCAATTCATCCCATCCTACGATGGAAATAATGGGGCAAAGTGGAATAATAGATGTAAAGGGGATTTATAGACCATGTAGATTTAGTCACAGGGAAGGTATGCTGATGAAGCTTGAGCAAAGAAAAGCACAAATCTGGCCATTGTATGAGAGCAAGTCCATGTACTCATGTGAAGAGTTTTATAAAACCAGCTCTTTAGCCTCAGAGTAAAAGTAAAAAGAAAGAAGAAGAGGAAGAAAATTATGACAAACAATTATGAGATAATAATACTTTAACATTTTGTGAATATTGTATTTACTATGTGTCAGGAAATGATGTGAAATGCTCGGCATGCATTGTCTTATTTAAAATCCCTAATGATCATAGAAAGTAGATGCTCTCATTTCTCTGAAGTTTAGAGGGTCATGTGACCTGTGGTGGGCCAGAATTCAAATGAGATCTACCTGATTTGGGAGCCCAGCTCTAAACAAGATCACTAAACCATGTCAAGTAATCACTAGAACTAGTTGGAAGTAGTTGACCTAGTTTGAACCTCCTTAGAAATGAAGTCTTAAATAAAGACAAGCAGTCTTGTGTTTAAATCTTGCCACCTCTGAAACAGTAGTAAGTTGGTTTTTACAAAGGACTATAGAAAATGCTGGGCTTCCCCAGTGGCTCAGCAGTTAAGAATCCACCTGCAAGGCAGGAGACCTGGGTTCAATCCCTGGGTTGGGAAGAGCCCCTGGAGGAGGGCTGTCAACCCACTCCAGTATTCTTGCCTGGAGAATCTCATAGACAATAGAGCCTGGTGGGCTACAATCCTTGGGGTTGGAAAGAGTCAGTGACTGAAGTGACTGAGCATGTAGGCATGCGAAGGAACGCTTGTTTGTCAAACACCAAGGGTACCAAGGGTCCGTGCTGCATGGGAGGGCAGGGGTGGCTCACAGGCCAGGCCAGTTGACCTTCTATGTTCCTTGATTAATTCTGCTTTTTTCTGTTGCGAGAGTTGTTTAAGGCCTAGAGGAGATTTCGTTGTCTGAAGAGAATTTGCATTGGTTCCACCCAAAGGTCCCTGAGAGCTTCTCATTTGGAAAACATCTACTTTGGATGTTCTCAACTATGTAGGGGGTGTAAATTCAAACCCCAAATCCCCAGAATGGCAAGCACAGGCTATGGATTTTCCAGGAAATCTTGTGTGTCACCACTAAGAACCCAAATCCAGCAATGCACGTTTCCTTGTCCTCTCCCTTTGCCAATACACTATTTTCCCAGGTTTTGACAGGAGTCTTAGCTGTACCTACCTACCTTGCTCAGACCCTGTCCCCTGCATGGTTGACAAGACCCAAGGGCATCAAAATTCTCCAACACTCTCAGCACAACCTGACCTGGAACCCACCTCCTACTTTGAATTCTGGCCCCCCTCTTCATTTTGAGCCCCTTAGGGTTTGCTTAACGTTCCTTTTGTGATATTTTCCCAGCATTTCTAGGCAGTTGTAGTAGGACAGGGTTTCAGAATACACAGTTGGCTACATTGGCAGAAACAGAACCCCCACCAGTATTTTTATGCAAGTAAAATCTGGTTAAGAACTGACATGAGAAGAGGAAAAGAGACCAGTTGAGTTGTCAGTGGTCCTCCCTTTCAAATCAGAAGTCAGGGAGAACAACCTTGGAGTTGTTTCTTTGGAGTTCAAGGGATGGAATGTTAAAAATAAGAACTAGCTCAAGAGATCCTTGCCTAGAGGGGAGACAGGCATCGCTACCAGCAGGGCTCAACATGGTCCCTGGGTAAGGAGAATGTCTCCAGAGACCAGCACCCATGTGAAACTATACCTGCCTCCCAGCCCTGCCTCTCACGAGGGGAGCGCAGGGGGTGGGCAAGAATCCCCACCTCCTGACCTGGGAAGAGTCTCTGCCCTAGCCTTGAGCACCTCTAAGGACAGGCTCTGCAAAACACAATGTGTGTACAAACGTTAAGTCTTTCTTCCTCTCTCTTTTCTTATGACTGGCTGGGAAAGAGCTCAGCAATTGGCTCTTGCTGTAGGACCCCAAAATTAAAACACTTGAGTCCAACATCTAGTTCTTTGGTCACATTAATGGCTTGGCATAAGGTGGCAGGGAATGTTCTTGATTGAATCACATCCATTCAGTCATCCTCAAATGTCTTCCTAAACAAGCAGATGGCTAACCTTGGGAGGCTTGGTGGTTGGTGGGAAGTGTGTGAGGAGGAGGGAACGCCTTTGTCCACTGTTCACTGCCCATTTGACTGACATCTGAGCTGGGTTGACTTCACCTTCACCTTGTAAATAGTCACCCACGAAGCCCATTTGCCTCACTGAGCTCTTCGTAGACTTCCTCTAGTGAATTTTCATCTTTGTTAAGGAATCAGGGCCACAACTGGCAAGCTTAATGTGTAGGAACCATCTTTCCTCATGGAGTTCTTCAGCTGGGGGAGAAGAAATGCCCCCACAAAATTAATTAGCCTCAGGTGAGTGGCACAGGCGGTGCTTGCCATGTCGGACATGCTTCAGCAATTGAGAACAAACCCACATTTATCCTGGAGATGGGAAACTTTGGGCCTCAAAGGGCAATGCTCTTAGAGTTCATGTTTTCTTCTCATTCCCCTTAAGGCTACTAAAGTGTCTTAGCCATTGCAGAATCTACTCTGTATTTTAAATTCACAGTCCTTTTGGTTAATTTTAAGAATGGAAGGGTTTCTCTCTCCTCCCACCTCTTAAACCAAGGCCCAGAAAGATCTGGGGATAGACTCAGGATCACACTAGTCCCCAAGGTGGACCAGTTCTTAGGGCAGTTTTCCTTCCTCCGTATTCTCAGGGCTTCGCATAAAATGGTAACAGAGGAAGCAGGCAAACAGCTGGAAAATATTCCTCCCCACCCACCCCAAGCCATGGAAGGAGTGGCCACGGGGCCTGTCTTGCCTGTGGTGGAATTTTGCTGAATAAAGACACCAAACAGACCAAACCATGGGCTCTGTCTTTAAATCTTCAGCTTAACACTTTCAGTGTCCAGTGAGGGGCCTAATGAAACAAACACTTGCTTTTGATTTTCATCATAGGCTACTTGTAAAGAGGGACCGGCATTTAATAGGTACATAACATCTCCAACTCTGTTACCTCCTCTCCTTCAGAGGAAGCCAAGGCAACAGGGTCCACACCTGCATGTTCCAAATGGCCTTCTTGTGAACTTTCCTGGACAAACAACCTCAGAACCGAGTTTCCTTTAAACCCAGGTCAGAGAAATCTAAGCCTCCTGGAAAGCACAGAATGCTGACCATTATACCAATCTTTGACTCGTTATGATATTGGGCACTCCTCATTCTTTATGCCTCTCTGGGAAGAGGAGATTGTAGAGGAAGCTCTATTGTAAACATCTGGCAAGTTTGCCTTCAACAGCACTGGAATCCTCAAGGTTATGTTGCAGGCAGGGCTCTCCTCTCACCTCTCATCTCTCTTCTCTCTCATCTCTCATCTCAAAGCAGAAGCAGGTTAGATAGTTCCTCTCTCAGCAACATGGCGTGTGGCGTTGGGTGCAACTGGCCTTGGAATCTGAAATGGATGACACAAAGAAATGTGGGGGTACTTAAAGATGAATCCTGGCAGGACCAGCAACAATCAGGCTGCAGTGACATCCAAACCCTTCCATGGCATTACTATGGCTGTGTATCTAGCATCTGGTCTCCCTTGGCACCCGTGTATCACCCAGACCTGGTTCTCATGTGGCCTTCTCATCAATTCTGCAGGTTATCCAGTCTCTTCCCAATAAATTCCCTTTCTGCTTAAGTTAGCCAGAAATGGTTTCTGTTGTTTGCAAACACAGATCCTGGCTCGTCCCACTTCCTTGAAGTTGTTTCAATGAATGGATGAGTATTTGAGGACTGAGCTATGCTCATAGCATCTATATTAAAACGGAATGAGGATGTAAGAGCTTCATGATTGAGGCTTGAAGGACTTTTACGTCTCCAGCTGCTGGCAGTGGGGACAGGAAAGGGGGCCATTTAATGTCAGCAGGAGGTGGTGGTCTATGTTCAATCACCCACATGACTTTGCTACAGCTCCCAACCCCCAACTTAAAAAAAGGTACTGACAGGCATCTTGTGGATTTATTTTTCCAGCTCTGGTCTCCCTCTCTCTCTGGCCCTCCTTTCTAGCCAAAAGTCAGGCCCCACAGCTGGATGAAATAAAACAGTTATATTGGGAGGCCTTAAAATTAGCATGGCTCAGTATGTTTTAAACTTGGGGCCATTCCCTGAGTACAGAATGGAAGCTTTTCTCACTTTCTCTGCTGCAGCTGCTGGGAATGAAGTCAGGAGCAGTCTGCTCCAAGGGCTCCCCCAACCCAGACCTAACACCCACCCCCAGGCCCCCCTCCGAATCCAGCCACCACCACACCCACCATGGACCTCAGTGAAAGACAACCCCACTCCATCAACGGCACATTATCATGTGGCTTTCCATTTTTCTTAATCACCTTATTCTTCTGCTCTTCCAAAGTTGAGGATAAATTATTTAACAAGTCTCCAGGGGTTAGCTTTATGAGAACTTAAAGCCAGTGCCCATATGCTATAGGTTAGGGTAAGCCAAACGCTGAAAGTTAATCCTTCTTGTTCCACTCTGGAAAGCACCCAGCCATGCACACACACGTGTGCACACGTGAGCAATCGCAAACCCACACACCCCACAACAGCACCTCCCAAACCACACGGCCTGAGCACTAAAACATCAAGGCTTGAATCACCTACTTAGGCCAATAAAAACTTAACTTTGGGCCCTAATGTAGTTGAGCCTGTGCTTGCAAAGTATCCCCCACACGCCTGGCTCTGTGAGAAAACCATTGTCATGCCTTTCAGAAAAGGGAATAGGTTCTGTTTAAAAGCTTATGCATTCATTTGCACCTATATCTTTCTGACACGTGCAGTGAAGTATGGAATATCAGAATTGAAAGGGTACATATGCGACATATATAACGTTGTACATACACTGTATTTTATCATTTGATAATGTATTAATTCCACCACATTTTATTTAGTTTTAATTTAAGGGGCAGAGAGCAGCTAATGCAGTAGTTTTCAATCTTTGGCAGAAGAAATGGATTTGAATGTTGGCTCTGCCACTTTCTTACCAGATAACCTCGTTAAGCCAGAGCTGCTTCTTTATCTGTAAAAAGGGGATTGAAAATAGTACCTACCTTGTATTATTGTGACAACTAAATGAAATAGCAAATGAAGTCTTAGCACAGAGTTTGGCAAACAGAAAAGGCTATATTATTAGCTAGAAAAATGATAGCTATTATTATTATTCACCCCCAAATGGATTCTATTTTGAAGGAGATAGACAACAAAACTATGTTTATGAATTAGTAATGAATTTACTCTCCGTATCTTTTAGTTTTCACACACATTAATATCACCCCATCAGAACTTCTCTTCTGAGAAATCAGTTGCTATAACTCTGGTAAAGACCATTCTAATTAAGTTTAACCCAATCAGTCTTATTGTCAATGATGATAGACATTATAATTAAAAAATTTTGAAAATTAAAATTTAAAATATTTTAAAATGTTTCATAACTACCTAGAACCAGCCTAATGCAGATTCTGTATTTTTCAGAAGAAGAAACTGATATCTAGAGAACGGGAACTTGCCTTAGACCACAGAGCAGAGACTAGAACCCGAGTCCCCTAAGACTCTGAGACCAGCGTCAGTCTCCTTCATTCTGCATCCAACTAGGAACCTACAGCCCACTTTCAAACCACTGGTTGGTACCTTTACAGGCCACATCCTGAGCCAGGAACTGTGGCGACCCTACAGGGAACCCCACTGGGTTACGTGTCCAGCAAGTCACCCCTGTTCCACCCACAGTCCTTCTGGGGAACTGCTTCACCCCTCCCACGACTCCCCACCCATCCCCCTCCATGGCTCCTGGCTGCCGTGTTTGTATCAATTTCGAATCAGCTCCTGGCATGGGAGTAAGCACCAGGACTAGGCCTGTATTGGGCCACTCGGAATAGCTCTTCTCCTGAATATGGAATGAAGTGAGGGAAGATCTTTTTCAAGTGAGGAAAGAGTCTTTTTCAGATCAGTGGACACCATTATTGGTTGTGTTTTCAGTGGTGCTGTCCACAGAAGCAGAACAGGCCAGGGTATAAAAAGAGAAAAGAAAATTGACCCATCAGGAGGAGATGAAAGAGTCAGATTTCTTATGGCTTTTGTCCTGCAGGTTCTAGATTATTTTGAGGTCTGCTGCCTGCTAACCCAAAGATTTTTTGAAATATTGTTGAATGAACTCTTTCCTGATTTAAACTAGCTTGAGTCAGTTCTCACCTCCTTGTACCCTCATAGTGGTTACATTCCAGGAGGTGAGAGCATTGGGGAACCTACACTACATTGCCCATTTGAACCTCATCCCAATGGGGAGATATTTTCTCATCATTAGAAATGACATTTCCAGAGTCTTCCTGTGCTTTCTCAAGAGTGGCATGAACTGCCCTATAGCCCCAGTGATGAGAATCAGAACAAAAGCAGTTAAATAGATTTTCTCCGTAGTCAAGAAGGTCTGACTCTGGAAGGTCCCTTTCTTACACAGGCCCCCGTGGATGCTGGGAGTTGCTGGGATTGCAAAGGTCTAGGTGAGAAGGAGAGGTTAAGCTGCAATCATAAAGTATTTCTATGTAAGCACATAAAAAGGCCTGAGAAGAAAGGGACCTGATTTGTTTCAATCTGCTCTCTCATCATAAATTAAATTCTCATTACCCCCCAAAAAGAAATGGCACTTCCATGCCTCATGTCTCATTAATGCACGGCATGCCTCTGGCTGTGGTCTCTGAAGCCCCCAGGTCTACCATGGCCTGTCAGGCCTCCCAGCTCCTGTGCTGTTTCTCTAGCAGATGTCTAAGGAAGCACTACTACAGACCCCCACATACTTCCACTCTTTTTTTCTGCTTTTACCGCCATTGTCCTGAAGGCCTTTGGGCTTCCATGAAACTTGCATTTTACCATCTAATAGAAAGCCCTGATCCCTCATAGCTCAGTTGGTAAAGAATCCGCCTGCAATGCAGGAGACCCTGGTTTGATTCCTGGGTTGGGAAGATCCACTGGAGAAGGGATAGGTTACCCACTCCAGTATTCTGGCCTGGAGAATTCCATGGACTGTATATGGGGTCCATGGGGTCGCAAAAAGTCAGACATGACTGAGCGACTTTCACTTTCACTTTCAGAAAGCCCCATGCTTCCCCTGGGCAGCTATAGCTCCAGCACTTGTCAGCCATCTGAGGTCAAAAAACTCCCGTCATCTATCTGGGGCCCAAAATGTCCCCCTAGAACACAAGATGAGTGGCTGGAAGAGAGATCACAGTGGAGAAGACAACATGCATTACAGGAGAAGGACACTATAGCCAACTGTTATGTGGCCTGGACATGAAACAGCCCTCACACGTCCTAAGTCTCACAAAGTCCCTACTCTATGTCCAGCCAAACACCATCTTTGAGCCTACATCCAGGAGGAGGAAGCCTGGAGTCAGAGGCCCTTGCATACATTCAGGTGGCAGAGTACCAGGAAGACATGCATTCTTTGTGGAAACTTGTGCATCATTGAGTACTTAGAGTAACCAAGTACTATGACTTTGCTAAATGATGTACCATCTTGCATTTGTATCCCAAAAAGTATTAGCAGGTGCTAGAATGTAAGCCCAAACCCACAAGTACACACACACACAAAGGCCTTACAACAGAGGAGATGCAACTCATTAATGTACGTGTGTGTGTGTGTATGTACACAAGAGAGAAAGAGGGAGACTGAGGTTGGAAAGATGACCATGTATGGACACATCCACGTGTGGCAGGCATAGCCCATGGATCACCAGTGTTTTGAAGGAACTGGCCTGGAAAGCCTTGGAAAATGGCTGAGCCTTTGGGGGTCATTTGGGAGACCTGGTGAGTGTGCACTGGGGCTCAGAATCCACGTAGTGTCATTCCTGGGAATCTCAGCTCCTTCTCTGTGGACACGAAGTGGTTAGACTTGAAGCTCTACTGGTGCTTCTCTAGTTTCAACCTTCTGAGATTCCTCCTGAAGTTGGTAGGCCAAGAGAAGGTTTAGGGTAAAAGAAAACGTTTTAGGGAGGGAAATGCCAAGAGAGGTGGTTTATTAGGTGGGAAGACGTTTATAATATGGCTTAGGACCTCACAGTGGTCTGTTATCTACAAGGGTGGCACTGTAATTACAAGGTATTTTAAAGGGGAACATTCTCAGCCAGGAATAATATAATTCCAGCCTTTGCTCCAAGCTGCTCAGGGCCTATGCACAGGAACTTATTAAGCCCTACAGACCCCTAGAATGGGCTATAAGTATCATTGTATCTTTCAGGCTATAAAAGGCGCTGTGGCCGCAAAGAGGGCTGCCTTTGTGCTCCCAGAGTTACCCACTGGCCCAGTGGTCTTCTGGGGTGGTCCAGGCCTTCCTGGTGTGGTCTGCAGTAGACTTTCAGAGGTCTGTGGGTTGGTCTATGCTTTGTCTCTACTTACACTCCAGAGGGATTTATAATTTACTCCTGCTCCCCCTTCTGAGAGTTTGCCAGATTTTAATGCCATTCTTCTTGCTTCCCCTTGTGACACTGTTCATGCAGACCCTGTGCCTCATTTTTACAATGCCAAGGCGGCCTGAGTGTTCTCTGGTTCTGACAAAGTAGCCCTTTAGTCTAAAGTGTCAGCTTCTCTGGTTCATTCTGGCTTTTAGCTAACATATCTTATAATGCTGAATTTCAGCGCCATAACTGGGCACAACATCCCTCAGAAGTCATCTCCGCTTCTACTAACAGCCGTTTTTCTCGTCCAAAGGCGGGTGTTGTCAAGACATCATCCAGACTGTGCCTAGTAAAAGGCCAAGAAAGGAAACCAGGAAAAACAGAGAAATTATTTGTGGGTCAAGGTTTGTTATTCAAATATAAGTTTCATTTTAGTGGAGAGACAGGAAAAGAACATATGCATGCCCACCCAGACAGTTTATTAATAAGCACAATTGTTTTCCTTTGTTATTGGCTGTTATTTCAAAGGCTCTTGAAAGTATACACAGAGTCATTATTTTTTAAAGTAGTAACTCTTTGCAAAAGTTTACAGAAGCATCTATCTATTGGCCTAATTTTTCAATGAAAGAACATTTAAACCACAACAACCTGAGAGTCCCAGAACCTTTTCAGCTTTTTTTAGTCTGTTTGTTTGACAATGAAATTTTACATCTGGGTTGACAAGCTTGGTGCCAAGTTTTAACATAACGCGATTTCAAATGGATTAGCTATTATGTCCAAGCAGGAAGACTCAGACTTCTAACGGACCTCCTTGACAGCCCTTCACCCATAACTTGCTGCTGGAACAAAGGGTTCATCACTTTGCTTAGTGGCCAGTGAACACAGGCTCTTGCCCTAGACTATTTTCCTCAGTTCAGTTCAGTTCAGTCGCTCAGTCGTGTCCGACTCTTTGCGACCCTATGAATCGCAGCATGCCAGGCCTCTCTGTCCATCACCAACTCCCGGAGTTTACTCAAACTCATGCCCATTGAGTTGGTGATGCCATCCAGCCATCTCATCCTCTGTCGTCCCCTTCTCCTCCTGCCCCCAATCCCTCCCAGCATCAGGGTCTTTTCCAATGAGTCAACTCTTCGCATGAGACTATTTTCCTAGAGGGGACCAAGTGTGAGACTCAAGTCAACACAATCCAGTTTATTCAAACTTGTCCTCATTGAGAGGGCCACTGCTCCCCTATTAACTATGCACACCAACAGTACCTCACCCAAAACCTACTGTAAAGATTCTGGAAAAAATTACCCCCCACATGCTAATAGCTCAAATGTGATCAAGGTTTATTATTTTTTGCTTCTATCAAGTGTAAAATATGTTCTCCATCAGCAGCCTGCTCTGCTTCAGTATGGGACACGGGGCCTAGGGTGACTCAGCCGTCAGTCTCACATGGGCCATCTGTAATAACCCAGCACAAGGAGAAAGAACAGGGCAAAGCACATCTGGAGGTGTTGGAGGGCCAGGCCTACAGTGTCACATGTCACTTCTGCTCACATTTCTTCAGTCACAAGGCCAGGCTGAATCACCAAGAGCCACGGAGGAGGAAGAAGAAATGGGATTGGTGAATCATGAACCGGTGTCTGCCCCTCTTTGTTCTAGCCCCAAAGCTTAGCTTTATAGCACCTCCCAGCTCCACCCCCTAGAGATGATAGGGGTCTCTGGCACAGGAACTGGAATAGAATCATGTCTACCCTTCATCCTCATCCTGGTCTCTGGGGGAATGAATGGATGAATTTCAGCCAAAAGAGTGAAAGTGTAGACACATTTTATGAATCTTGGACCTTTTGATGGTAAGGACAGATGGTGAGGCTCAACAGATGTACCTGTTAAGGTCATCTTTTGCAAATTGAAAAAGGATTCTTGTCTTTTCTAATTGTATAAAACTAATATGCGCTTATCATACAAATTCAGAAAAATGCTGAAAATAAGTTAAGGAAGGAGATTAAAAACCACTCATAATCCCTTTTCCCAAGAGACGCTAACATTTTTCTTTCTTATATATTCTGATAGAATCTTTAT
This sequence comes from Cervus elaphus, assembly GCF_910594005.1. Classification (NCBI taxonomy): domain Eukaryota; kingdom Metazoa; phylum Chordata; class Mammalia; order Artiodactyla; family Cervidae; genus Cervus; species Cervus elaphus. Next base: position 10,942,289 of record NC_057839.1, on the reverse strand, counting down.
GTGCATGTCATTTAAATTAATTTGTGTCTACAAAACTGAGATCATACTGTATAGTATATGCTATTTTGCAACTTGCTTTTTTACTTAACAGGATACATTATGAAAGTCTATACATGTACAGAAAAATAGGTCTGCATCATAATTTTTGGTTATGTATTATTTGATTGTGTAGACAGGGATGAGAATGATTGTATAATACACTGAGCTGAAAAGTTATAAACTAGGTGGTCAGTGAGACCTGGGATTATGTCTGTTTTATTTATCAGTTTATTCCTGGGCAAGATATGATGTCTTGCTCATAGGGGGTGCTCAATCGTATTCTAATTAAGCTGGCCTCAGCAAGATGAACAGAGCCTCTCAGACCTTCAGTGAGGGATAGTCTCTCATTTGTGGCCAATTCTTTGCAATCCCATGGACTGTAGCATGCCAGGCTCCTTTGTCCATGGAATTCTCCAGGCAAGAATACTGGAGTGGGTTGCCATTTCCTTCTCCATTTCAGACCTTTGTGTGCATACAAATTAAGTGGCTTGCTTATTTGCTTGCTTTGCTTCAGTCATGTCTGACTCTTTGCGACCCTATGGGCTGTAGCCCACCAGGTTCCTCTGTTCATGGGATTCTCCTGGCAAGAATACTGGAGCGGGTTGCCATTTCCAACTCCAGGGAATCTTTCCAACCCAGAATCTTCTGAACCCATGTCTCTTGTGTCTCCTTCTTTGGCAGAGGTGGGGCGGGGGGGTTCTTTACCACTGGCACCATCTGGGATGTGGGAAATCTTGTTAAAACACAGAGTGTCATTCAGAATGTCTAGGTGGGCCCTGAGATTCTGCAGTCTCACCAAACTTCCATGTGATGCCCCTGTTGCTATACATTCAGTAGTAAGGATTTAAACTAATGGTTCTCAGCTGGGGGTGATTTTGTCACCTGGGCTCACTTGGCAAGATCTATAGACTTCTTGAGTGTGTGTGTGTGTGGTGCTAGTGTTAAAGCCATGAAATTAAAAGATGCTTACTCCTTGGAAGGGAAGTTATGACCAGCCTAGACAGCATATTAAAAAGCAGAGACATTACTTTGTCAACAAAGGTCCGTCTAGTCAAGGCTTTGGTTTTTCCAGTAGTCATGTATGGATGTGAGAGTTGGACTGTGAAGAAAGCTGAGCACTGAAGAATTAATGCTTTTGAACTGTGGTGTTAGAGAAGACTCTCGAGAGTCCCTTGGACAGTAAGGAGTTCCAACCAGTCCATCCTAAAGGAGATCAGTCCTGAATGTTCATTGGAAGTACTGATGTTGAAGCTGAAACTCCAATACTTTGGCCACCTGATGCGAAGAACTGACTTATTGGAAAAGACCCTGATGCTGGGAAATATTGAAGGCAGGAGGAGAAGGGGACAACAGAGGATGAGATGGTTGGATGGCATCACTGACTCAATGGACATGAGTTTGAGTAAATTCTGGGAGTTGGTGATGGACAGGGAGGCCTGGCGTGCTGCAGTCCATGGGGTCACAAAGAGTCGGACACGACTGAGCGACTGAACTGAACTGAGTGTTTAAGAACATGCCTGCCAATGCAGCAGACAGACATAAGAGATGTGGGTTCAATCCCTGGGTCTGGAAGATCCCCTGGAGGAGGGCATGGCCACCCACTCCAGTATTCTTGCCTGGATAATCCCACGGACAGAGGAGCCTGGAGGGCTACAGTCCAGAGGGTCACAAAGAGTTGGACATGACTGAAGCGACTTAGCATGCACACATGCATAGACATTTTCTGGTTGTTATGACTGGGGTGTGTGTGATGGGGGTGGGGGATGCTCCTGGCACCTAATTAGTGGACAGAGACCGGGGATGCTGGAATACATCCTCCAATGCACAGAACAGCCCCCACATAAAAAATTATTCAGCCCAAGTTTTTAACAGTGCCACTGCCAGAAACTCTGATCTAGCCTTTCTCAACCAGTATTTTTCATCTGCACACAGACAATGATTTGTGTGACCATTTTCTCAATTTTCCCAAGGATAGTACATAACTAGTACTAAACTATATACGTAGGGTAAGTTGATTGATTACACATAATGGATGCTTTAGGTAGTTCCAGCTTAGTTCTTTCCCAGAACTTAGATTTACAGCTGGCCATACAGCTATCCTGTTTCAGGGATTAAGGGAAGACAAAAACCTCACAGTTTCATTTCTCTCTCTCTCCCTTTCTCCCTCCCTCCTTCTTTCTTTTTGTGGAAAGAGGGATTGAAAATTACTGCTTGCACTTAAGCTTTTCTTGAGAGTTGAAGAAATAACTTATCAGAAAAATATAGACTGCATTGATTATTCAGTTGGGGAATATTCATAGGAGTTTTTTTTATAAAGCCATGATCCTAATGTATTACTCTTCACACAGAGTTGCAGCCAGTAAAACACAGTTCAGTCACCAAAAATTACCCAAGTTCCAAAAAGGAACTCTTTTAACACCATGAAAGAAATAACAGAATACAACAATATTTAAAAACAAAGAAAACAAGCAAAACTTATGTACTTGTTTCCTCCTATTCTTAATGCAAATACCCCTCAACTTTTCAACCAGATTTAACTCAGGTCTTTTCTACTTCTCCCCAGTTGCTCTTAGTTTGCTGTCATAAAAGGCCAAAAGAACTAGCTTTGATGAGGATAATTTTCCTTGATGGGCACAATAGATAAGAATTTTTATGAACAAAGTCAGAATTTTCTTTAGAAAACAGGGGAGAGGATATAGACAAAGATATAGCTACAGATACAGTATTAGTACTCTTCAGAGAAATACAACCAATAGATGTATAAAACAAGGAACTTGTTCACATGATTATGGAGGCCAAGGAATCCCAAGATCTGTAGTCTGCAAGTGGGAGATTTGGGAGAGCCAATGGCATATGTCTCAAGGCCCAAGAACCAGAACTGAGGGGGTAAGTTCCCATCTTAAAGCTGACAGGCTTCAGACTTAAGAAGAGTCAGTTTTCATTTCAGTCCGAAGGTAGGAAAAGACCAATATTCCATCTCAGCAGTCAGATAAGAGGAGTTTGTTCTACTCAAGTCTTCAGTTGACTGGGTGAGGCCCACCCACATTAGGGGCTTCCCTGGTGGCTCAGATGGTAAAGAATCTGCCTGCAATGCAGGAGATGTGGGTTTGTTCCTTGGGTCAGGAAGATTCCCTGGAGAAGGGAATGGCAACCCACTCCAGTATTCTTGCCTGGGAAATTCCATGGAGAGAGGAGCCTGGTGGGCTACAGTCCATGTAGTGGCAAAGAGTCAGACACAACTGAGCAACTAATACTTACTTACTTACTTTGTTCAGGTTACCATCTCAAATGTAAATCTCATCTAGAAATACCCTTACAGACACACCCAGAATAATGTTTGGCCCAACATCTGGGTACCGTGTGACCCGGTCAAGCTGACACAGAAAAATAAGCATTACAGATACAGCTATTAAACATACATGTGTGTGTGTGAAAGTCCCTCAGTCATGTCTGGACTCTTTGCGACTCCATGGACTGTAGTCCGCCAGGCCCCACTATCCATGGGGACTCTCCAGGCAAGAATACTGGAGTGAGTTGCTATGCCCTCCTCTAGGGGATCTTCCCATGCCCTCCTCTAGGGGAATCCCTAATCTTTGATCTAGGGATCAAACTCAGGTCTCCCGCATTACAGGTAAATTCTTTACTGACTGATCCACCAGGGAAGCAAGCCCTGGTGTGGGTAGCCTATCTCTTCTCCAGGGGAACTTCCTGACCCAGGAATCAAACCAGGGTCTCTTGCATTGCAGGTGGATAATATTGCTAACATAGATACTATTGGTCTGATCCCTCGGTATGCACTTATGACAGTGTTCTGGGGCTCCCCTCCCATGAGTGTCTCCAGATAAGGTTACTTCTGTTGATCTAAATTCTTCTGAAGATTTCCTTCAAAGTTACAATATTATGGCACAATGGTATAATATTGCTTTCCTACAGTGACCCACAGAGAAGGGGGGAAGAAAGCAAATTTTTAAAAATTTGGGACTATCTGAACTGTGATGAGAGGCTCAGAGGACAGTGACCTTTCTCAGGGCCTCTACCTAGAGTGGTACACTGTGTGCTTGGTCCAAAGGAAACCAAGCCCCTATTGATCTCACCAAGCCCAGTGTTAGCCTCACAAGGAGCGGCTGTTTTCTGATTGGTGCACCCAGAAGGATGCCTTTTTCTGATTGGTTTCTGGAGACCAATGGTTTTGTGTAGTCTTGGGCAATCACTTGCTGTTCCTAGGGAGAGAGGGCTGGGGGGACCCTTCACCCTCACTGAGAATTCCTCTAAGAATGAAAAGGGCAAGTATTTTTAGAATGCCCAGCACTAAGTTTGAAACATAGCAGTCATCACTCAGTACATAGCAGGGGCAAGAGGAGGAGGGCAGACTGGGGAGAGGATGCCAGGCAGGGAGGGGGTTAAGGTGGTTACAGCTTGGCCTCAGGAGGGGCACCGTCTCTAGATCTGACTTCTCACCAAATGCCTTCAGGTTGTGTGACCTTGAATAGGTTGAAAACTACTCTACTTCTCAATTTTTGAGCTGGTGATGGGGTTGTTTGGGGATTAAACCAGATATCAGGGGACAGACTAACATAGCATTTAACATGAAGTGCTTCAGACACTTTCAGATCTAAAGCACAGCATGTTGATGGTTAACAGTTCTTGCGCATCTTAGGGTAACATGTATTCTAGACTTAACGAATAAGAGTGGGACCTTGTTTTAAAAGAACCCCTGGCCAAAAATCAGGAACATACCCTTCTCCTTGCCAGACCCCAAATTACTTATTAGGTAGCAAGTGAAAAGATTCAGAATTCGAAGAAACGGGGAGCAAGCTGAAGGGATTTTTCAACAAACTCAAATCCTATTTCTACTTGAGACATTGTCTTGAATAATTTCAAAGTTCCCAGTATATCTAGAGAATGCTCCCTTCTGAGGAGGTTCTCAGAGAAATACGTCATTTAAGGTCATGTTCTCTTTCTGCAATGCAGGAGACCCCGCCTGCAATGCAGAGAGTCCACCTGCAATGCAGGAGACCCCGGTTCGACTCCTGGATCGGAAAGATCCTCTGGAGAAGGGATAGGCTACCCACTCCACTATTCTTGGGCTTCCCTTGTGGCTCAGCTGGTAAAGAATCCGCCTGCAATGCAGGAAGCGTGGGTTCAGTCCCTCGGTTGAGAAGATCCCCTGGAGAAGGGAAAGGCTACCCACTCCAGTATTCTGGCCCGGAGAATTCCATGGACTGTATAGTCCATGGGGTCGCAAAGAGTCAGACACGACTGAGCGACTTTCACTTCACTTCACTTCTTCACTTTCTGCAAGGTGACCAGCTTCCATTACTGATAATAAGGATGACTGACAGAGATGACATCTAATTATAGCCTTTCTCTTTCCATTTGGCACAAAGAGACACTTCCTCTCCTTATAAACAGAAATATTAAGATGTAACCAGCATGCCAGTAACCCCGTCATGAGGTCCAGTCAGACATTAAGAGTGATGTTTTCTTTCCCTCCCCTTCTGCATTCTGTAAGTGATCTAGTGGGCATAGAATGGTCCCAGCTCAAAGTTCCATGTGCTCCTGATGCCAGGTTACCAAGGCTGTGTGTTCACAGAGAAAGGAAGTATTGTAACTTTGCAGCTGACCTAGTGGGATTGTCATGGCATTGTCTCGGGGCCAGGTATATTAGCACTCCATGGTGCTTTTGACGTGCGGTCTGGGTTGAGACCAACAGGTTAAAGGCTCTTGGATGTTCAGGATGGTCCATTCCTTCCCAACATAGGCCATGTCCTCATTTAACCGAGTTTCTTGCTAGTATCTGTTGCATAGACTCCTTTCCCGTTTAAGAAACTGACCTCTATGGGGCCAGATGGCCTTGTACCTCGGGGCTCCAGGTGCCTGGTGTTTATCCTGTAGCCGAGCTGGAGTCCCCATGGTTACATAAGCCAGGGGCACTTCCAAACATGACATTAGCTGGAGTATATTTGCTTAGCAAATTAACAGCGTAAATAAGATTAAAAGGAGGCAAGGAGTGGGTTTAAATGTTAAAATGCCTGAGGACAGACTGTGTTTGAGCATCTTAAAAGCCTCTATTAATATTTAAGTAATTTAAAATTACTTGTACACGCATCATACCTATGACACCAGGCCAGGCTTGATTGAGCTGTGTATATTTGTATACGTAGGTGGAATAAGGAAGAAGCTGCTTTCCCACTGTTCAGTGATCTACACGTTCCACTTACATCTCAAACATCCTTTGTGTAGCAACCTATGGATTCAAACAAAAAGATATGACTGCTACTGCCCAGGTCTTGGAACCACCAAACTCCCATTGTTCATGCAGGACCTCCCATGGTCTCCCCACGTATGTATGGAATCCATGGAGAGTGACTTACGTCCATCTGTGAATCAGCTTAGGAACATTGATCTCACTGCCTCTTCTCCCCTTGTTCAGGCTCCAAGGGCCCCTGCTGCCCTCTGCTCTGACCTCTGCCATCCCGTACTGTTTGCAGCTGCAGTCCCCTGCCTCCCAAAGCCACATTCCTGCCTTTGACCTGGGCCCTTTCCAAAGACCTCTGCCTGGCCAAGGTTCGGCTAATGCGCCTGACCACCACAGGGCTATCAGTCAGCCCAGGACTATGACAGCTTCAGTCTCCTGTAAATTAGGAAGGAAAACATTCATTCCCTCTATGTCCCCTTCTGACAGACGGGGGTGGGGGGCAGGGTGTTCCCACAGCATGGTTCCTTGGCTCTTGGATTGTTCTGAGGTTTATTGCAACACCTGTCAGTTTACACACCCAGCTCCTATTCTTCAAGGAAAGGACAAAGGTCACCTGGGGGCCGTGGATGGGAGGATTTCATAGCCAGACCCCATGCTGCCTGTTCCAGAAACATCTACTGTTTCTGGAGGGAGAAACAACAGGACTCTAACAATAGGACCCTGCTCTTGGATCTGGCTTGCTGGACCATATTTATCCTTTTATTCCAAATAATAAATTATTCCTTGAGGAGGCTGCTTTTATCTCTGCTCCCCACCCATCTCCCACCTCCTAATCACCACCCTCCCACCCCAAAATACATCCACACACATTTGAATCCCATGGGAGACACAGGGACTCAGGCAGCAACTCACCCCCAAGTTTATCAGTTGGTGCAAATAGATTTGGAGGGTGGAGTTTTGGAGATTTGGGTAGGCTGGGGGCAATAAAAGGTGGGGCAATATCTACCACATTCCACAAATGAATACTAGCCAAGCCCTTTGTTTTTTATTAATTCATTTTTGCATTTCTCCAATTAGTCTGCATCAGGGAGGTCATGCACCAGAAGTTCATCTTCTTATAAGCTGCTGACCAGAGAATACTGATAGAAAGATCCAAGGACGGGGATGGCATTTTGAAAAGTTAAGGTATATAGTTTCCATTGAGATAATTTTTAAAGTTGAAAATGATGAAAAATGACAAGCACTTGTGTGTGAGGTTATTTATTTAGTACAAAAAAATCCCAAGGCTCAGACAGTGAGTGATACAATATGTAACATAATAATATAATTCTTCTCTATGTATTTTTCTAAGGGCTCTTAATTCCAAGTTTACTCTGATTTCCCAACTCTTTATTTAGAAGGCAGTTCCAAGAGAACTGTGGAAAAATAAATAGTGGGAGACTAGAACATCTTAGGTTGAAGTCTTTGAACACCACCTCCACCCCATCTCTTCCCCTAAGGAAAGTTTTTCTAGAATGCTTAAGAAGCCAGGAAAAGAGCTGCCCACACTTTGTCTTTGATTCTTTGGTTTTGCCAGCTACAGCCTTGTCCTTCAGATTTTATCTTTGCCTTTGGGGTTTCAACTATCACCCAAATGAAAATGCCTTGATTTCCATCTCCAGCTCTGATCTCTACTGGACCTTGGATATGAAACCCTCCAGAGCCACACCTTGTCCTTTCTCCCTTCATCTAAAACACAAGATCTAGAAGCAAATCTATTCATTTCTTTTTTCCCAAACTAGGTCTGTATCTGGACTTGTTCATTTCAGTTAATCACTGTTTTGTAAGTTCAGTTACAGTTAAATATATGAAAACTTTTCAAAGGATTGGGAGGCTTTATTTTTCCAAAAACTGAAAGCTTTTTAAAAAAACAAAAAAAAAAAGTTAGTTTTTTCCCCTAGCATTGAGTTGGAAGTTTATCCATTTCTCTTATTTCTTTTCTAAGGGAAGGAACAAAGCTGAACAGCAAGCAGACATGGATGGTGGCTGCAGGAGAAAGCCTGAAGGAAAGTAGTTACCGTGTCTGTTGGCTGAGCTGATGAATGGACAAGGAGTCCAGCCCCAGATGCCATTTCAGGATAAGATCAGTGGTCTAAAGCCATTGCTCCCACCTTCCCAGCATCCCTGGGGAGCAGGAGCTGGGTGTGGTACCCCTCTTGGATGTGATGCCGAGTTTCCAGCCAGCAAGGCCACGTGTGGATGGGCATCAACTAAAAATGCAAATGATGTCACAAGCACAGCTGCTGCTGTGTCCACCCTCGGGTTTTGCTCACAGCCTGGCTTCAGCCTGGTACTGAGCACATTCTCTGCTTCCCGGTCTTCTCCAGGCCATGCCTTGCTTCTCCCACCCATCTACTCCCAAGCGGGAGGCTGCAGCTGCCGCTGCTTACAGCCTGTTTCCATGGTCTCTTTCCAGGCCAGTGTCAAGAGTGGGAATGTGGACTCACAGCTGACACTGGCTGGCTCTTTGTCTTCTTGTCAAATGGAACAAATTGGGGGCAGCTGAACTATCTTTTCTTTTTATATTACTCCTCCAACTTCCAAATTTTTCTTAGTGGCTGAAAGCTCAGTCTCTGTCACCAGGCTTTCTGGGTTCAAGCCCAGGCTCCACCATTTTACAAGCTGTGTGAAAATTGGGCAAGTCACTTAACCTCTCTGTGTCTCAGTTCCCCATCTGTTAAACAGAGATAATAACAGGACTTATAAAATGAATAAAGGGATTAAAGGAATTAATATGTGTAAAGAATTTAGGATAGTGCTTGACTTATAATAAATACTGTGCTGTGCTTAGTCGCTCAGTCATGTCCAACCCTTTGTGACCCCATGGACTGTAGCCCACCAGGCTCCTCTGTCCATGGGGATTCTCCAGGTAAGAACACTGGAGTGGGTTGCCACGCCCTCCTCCAGGGGATCTTCCCAATCCAGGGATCGAACCCAGATCTCTTGCATTGCAGGCAGATTCATTACCATCTGAGCCACCAGGGAAGACCATGAATACTGGAGTGGGCAGCCTATCCCTTCTCCAGGGGACCTTCCTGACCCAGGAATCAAATCGAGGTCTCCTGCACTGCAGGCAGATTCTTTACCAGCTGAGTTACTAGGGAAGCCCATAATAAATGCTACCTATTACAATTTTTATTACTGAAAAGATGTTCACTCTACAGCAGCAGGTCATATCATGATTGAAATTGTCATTTCTAAGAGAGGTGTTTATTACCAGTAGCGAACTTTTGTTAAACATTTTACAATTTTAAGACAGGATATTCACTATTTCACTAAATCCTATAATACAGACAAGGAGAGGTTTTTATTATACCCAGAGAGGAAGCTCAGAGAATTTTAATAGCTTTCTAAGATCATTGAGTTTGTAAGTACAGAGTAGAAACAAACTTACAGCCATGTGGCATTGAAGAAGACTCTTGAGAGTTCCTTGGACTGCAAGGAGATCAAACCAGTCAATCCTAATGGAAATCAATCCTGAGTATTCATTGGAAGGACTGATGCTAAAGCTGAAGTTCCAATCCTTTGGCCACCTGATGTGAAGGAGTGACTCATTGGAAAAGACCTTGATGCTGGAAAAGATTGAAGGCAGAAGGAGAAGGGGATGACAGAGGATATGATGGTTGGATGGCATCACCAACTCAATGGGCATGAGTTTGAGCAAGCTCTTGGAGTTGGTGATGGAGAGGGAGGCCTGGTGATGGACAGGGTGATGACCCCTGCAGTCCATGGGGTCACAGAGAGTCAGACACAACTGAGTGACTGAACAACGACGACTCCACATTTCCTACTCTTTCTAACTCTATTAAGCTGCCTCAATTTTTATTGACTTGTTCAATCAATTTTTGCTGAGGAAGAACATGGTACTAGGGTGAGATGAAATCAGGTATGATGAAGAAACAGACACCAACAAAAAGACAAGTAGACAAACGGAGGTACAGCCTTTCACCCAAAGACAGTACCCCTCAAATGTATAAAATTTAATTGCTATAATTGAATGATGGATTGGATCCAGTTAACTATTTAAAGAAACTCTTCTAAACAGATGACCTCCTAAATCAAATTTTAATCAGAAAATCATCTAAATATTTTAGCAGGAAGGGATTCAATAGTAGGAACTATGTGCCTCTGAAACTCAGAAGAGTTGAAGGCATAAAAGCCACAGAGATGCTCTGATTTTTTTAGGAGATCACAGAGAGCCTCTATCAGGCCCTTAAGAAAATAGACAAATCACAAGATCTCAGTGGGAAGCCATTGCAAACTTCACTTACTACTTTCCATAGTCTGCCCCCAGCTTCTAGCAAGAAGTAATGGCTGATTCTCTTCTGCCATGGAAATCTCCTATCAGTGCCTTTCATTGGCTGCATCTGAAGAACTCTCCTGGCAAAGGAGTCTGAGAAATGTAGTTTCTAGGCTTCCAGCTCTGTGATAATTGAACACACTTAGAAGGGCAAGGACACTGTTGTTCAGTTGCTCAGTTATGCCCAACCCTTTTCAACCCCATGGACTGCAGCACACCAGACTTCCCTGTCCTTTACCATCTCCCCTAGCTTGCTCAAACTCATGTCCATTGAGTCGGTGATGCCATCTAACCATCTTATACTTTGTTGCCCTCTTCCCCTCCTGCCCTCAGTCTTTCCCAGCCTCAAGGTCTTTTCCAACGAGTTGATTCTTTGCATTAGGTGGCCAAAGTACTGGAGTTTCAGCTTCAGCATCAGTTCTTCCAATGAATATTTGGGACTGATTTCCTTTAGGATTGATTGGTTTGATCTCCTTGCAGTCCAAGGGACTCTCAAGCATCTTCTCAAATACCACAGTTCAAAAGTATCAGTTTAGGTGCTCAGCTTTCTTTATGGTCCAACTCTCACATCCATACATGACTACTGGAAAAACCATAGCTTTGACTATATGAACCTTTGTCGACAAAGTAATGTCTCTGCTTTTTAATATGCTGTCTAGGTTGGTCATAGCTTTTCTTCCAAGGAACAAGCATCTTTTAATTTCATGACTGCAGCCACCATCCACAGTAATTTTGAATCCCAAGAAAACTAAGTCTGTCACTGTTTCCATTGTTTCCCCATCTATTTGCCATGAAGTGATGGGACCAGATGCCATAACACTAGTTTTTCAAATATTGAGCTTTAAGCCAGCTTTTTCAATTTCCTCTCTCACTTTCATCAAGAGGCTATTTAGTACCTCTTCACTTTCTACCATAAGGGTGGTATCATCTGCATATCTGAGATTATTGATATTTCTCCTGGCAATCTTGATTCCAGCTTGTGCTTCATCCAGCCCAGCATTTCACATGATGTACTCTACATAGAAGTTAAGTAAGTAGGGCCTTGATGACAATATACAGCCTTGATGTACTCCTTTCCCAATTTGGAACCAGTCTGTTGTTCCACGTCCAGTTCTAACTGTTGTTTCTTGACCTGCATACAGATTTCTCAGGAGGGAGGCAAGGTGGTCTGGTATTTCCATCTCTTTAAGTATTTTCAATAGTTTGTTGTGATCCACACAGTCAAGGCTTTAGTGTAGTCAATAAAGCAGAAGTAGTTGTTTTTCTGGAATTCTCTTGCCTTTTTTATGATCCAACGAATGTTGGTAATTTGATCTCTGGATTCTCTGCTTTTTCTAAATCCAGTTTTTATATCTGGAAATTTTTTGTTCACAAATGTTGATGACTAACTTGAAGCATTTTGAGCATTACCTTGCTAGCCTGTGAAATGAGTGCAATTGTGTGGTAGTTTGAACATTCTTTGTCATTGCCCTTCTTTGGGATTGGAATGAAAACTGACCTTTTCCAGTCCTGTGGCCACTACTGAGTTTTCCAAATTTGTTGGCATATTGAGTGCAGCACTTTCACAGCATCATCTTTTAGGACTTGAAATAGCTCAGCTGGAATTCCATCACCTCCACCAGCTTTGTTCATAGTGATGCTTCCTAAGACCCACTTGATTTTGCACTCCAGGATGTCTGACTCTAGGTGAGTGATATTGTTGGGTATCTATAAATATGATATATAGTACTCTCCCATTGACTTGAAAAGTACCTGCAGATGGGGATGATTCTCTTCTTCAGGTCTGGAAACCAAAGTTTCATGGAGATAGGTGTCACATTGTCTACTTCCGTGAGCATAAAGGGCTTCCCTTGTGGTTCAGTCAATAAAGAATCCTCCTGCAATGCAGGGGACCCAAGTTCCACCCCTGGGTCAGGAAGATCCCCTGGAGAAGGAAATGGCAACCCACTCCAGTATTCTTGCTGAGAAAATCCTATGGACAGAGGAGCCTGATAGGTTACAGTTCAGGGGATCACAAGAGTTCGACATGACTTAGTGACTAAACCATCACCACCCACATTAAAAAGCTGAAAGTTTTTCCTTGTCCTATCTTATTGGAATTAAAGTCCCCAGAGATGCTGTTTGAGGGTACTGCTTTGAGACAAGTGGGTCCATATAAAGGAAGATGTCCTTCTGAGTCTCAGAAGATCTTGGGATTTGGGATACTGTCCCTTGTGTTAGATGATAAATACATGGGTGATTTGCACTCAGCAGTCAGGGAAAAACCCTCACACTGTGCATCGCTTATGGGGCTTCGCGGCCTTGGTGGTAGGTCCTGTTCCTGAATCGGTGATCTAGAAACAAGCACCCGATCGCCACACCATTGTGTTGATCTCTTTTCATGCTGATTCTTTCCTCCCGACAAAGTGCTTGGTCCACTCTCCAGGCTTCAGGTGCGCATGCCCCATCCCACTCTCTTCCTCCTCCCAGCCCTGGTCCAGAGTGATCCTCAGGGATGGGAGTCTTTAGCCAGCATCTCTCTTCTCTCCAAGTCCAAGTTGTCACAATGCTGATTTCCTTTCAGTTCCCAAGGGCTTCTCCTCTCTGGGCCAAATCTATTCCAACAAATGAAAAATGTTGGCCTTCAAAACAATCATTTCTGGTTTAAGATACAAGAGCTTACTCTGGAAGTGAAATCTGCACATCAAATACTGCTCTCTAAAAATATTTCCCAAAACAGATACATACATATACAGTTGCTTGGTTTATGACAGAACCACATTTAAATGAGAGGGAGATCTTTCTCGTAAGTCATGTTGGAACAGTTAGATATCTGTATGGAAATGTTAATCCCAATAGCTTTTATTTATTAATAAACTAATAAATATCTTAAAAAACAGAGTATTCTCATGACCTTGGCACAGGCCATAATTTTTAAAAGTCAAGACATAAAATGGACTAAGCACAAAAGAAAAAACTAAAAAATTGGACTTCATTAAAATTAGGGACTTTTGTTCTTCAAAGGTTCAAAAATGGCACCAGTGAGAGATAAGGCACAGATTGGAAGAAGATACATGCAATATATATGTCTAATATGAGACTGACACCCACAGTAGCCTATGAATCAATAATGAGAAGAAAGATAAATAACTGTAAATATACAATGAGAGGGAGAGTTGAGCTGCTGCTGCTACACTAGGTAAAAGAGAATGTATAAAGGACCAATAACCATGTGGAAAAGCCCTCAATATTATTAGTTATCAGGATAGTACAAGTTAAAACCACAATGAAATGCCATTACACACTTACAAGAATATTAAAATTTTAAAAAGATGGACAAAACCAAGTGTTGGCAAGGTTGTAAGCAACTGGAACTCTGATATCAATACATTGATGCTGGGAGTATGAAGTGATGCAATCACTTTGGAAACTCCCTGTCAACATCTAATTAAGCTAACGATTAATTGTTTTTCTAGATATAGGCCCAAGGGAAATAAGTATTTGCATCCAACTAAAACAAAATCCTTAGAAGCCTTATTCATAATAGTCAGAAACTGGAAATAACTCAAATATCATCAACAATAGAATGGATAAATATATATGAGATATATATATATATCACAAGACATCAAATAGGTATATAAAACAGTATTTTAATGATTTAATGTAAGTAAACTAGAAATGGATTATATATATGTATATACATATATATATATATATATAACTCAGCAATAAAAAAGAATGAGCTAATGCTCAAACAGCATAGATAAATCTCAAAAACATTATATTGAGTGAAAGAAGCCAACAAAAAAAGATACTCTCAGATTTTAATCAATATTGTATTGTAATCAATACTCTCAGATTACATTTATATAAAATTCAAGGACAGGCAAACGGGTCTATGATGATAGAAGTTAGAATGGCTACCTCTTGAGGTGTCAGGATGGCCGAGTGGTCTAAGAATGGCTACCTCTTGAGAATGAATGGGTGCTGACCGAGAAGGAGCCAAGGGATCCTTCTAGGGTGTGTGGGAATGTTTACGCCTTGATCTGGGTGGTGTTTACATGCATGTATACATTTGTAAAAATCTAGTGAATTGTGTTCTTGATACCAGTGCACTTACTGTACGCATCTCATGCTTCAACTTAATCAGAAAGGGAAAAAGAACTCATTTGAGAAATTAAAAAGATAAATATTAAATATTCCTGTCTCTTTCTCTTCTTAGAGCAATTTAAATTCTTCCCCCAAGAAATGTATATACCTGTGACTGACTTGGGGAAGGACTCCAAGCAAGAGAGTCTGGAAAAGAAAAGAGCACATGTTTGTTTAGTTGCTGTTTCATATCTCTTTAGCCTTTTGCTAGCCATGGAGAGACATATATGCTTCAGGATCGGGGACGGAAAGAAGAAAGAAGAGAGCACCCCCAATCAGGCTGCCCTCTAGAGCGCTGGTACACAGCATCATGCTGCAGACACACAATAGTAGATAAACATTTGCCACTTTTCTGACTGAGTCTTTCTAGGCAGACTGGGCCCCATTAAAGACCAAAGAGACAAGTCTGATTGCATGAAGGTGCAGGCTAATTTCACAAGACGCCCTTGAGTGGGCTCCCCGCTTTCAATGCAGAGCTGGGTGCTGTGCTCAGAGTGGCCCCTCTCTCTTAGGGGAGCACTCAGCTTCAAGTGGGTCAGGATAGCTCTCCTGATGAAGATTCTGGGCTCACCTGATTCTTGCCTCTGAAGCCTGGGAAAGTCCCTTTTCTTTTAAAACTTTCTGGCAGGCCTCCCACTCCCCCTCCTGCTCTGCTTGGTGGCCTCTGGGTAAATTAGACATGCTACATTTGAACAACCCCAGCATCCGCAGACAAGCTTATCTCAGTCTGGCCACAGACTTAAAAGTACCTGCACTTCACATTTTGGGTAATCCATCCTTTGTCTACAGAAATGAACATCCCCGCCCATGAACTCCTAATAAATATCTGGAAGATCTCAAGGAATGAACCTTGGCTGACCCGCACGTGCACATCTTTGAAATCCCTCCCTTCCGCACTTTCTGTGGAGCTGGGCGAGTGGTCTGAAAACCCTTGAACACTTTTGTGAATCATAAATTCAGAGAACTGTGAGTTTGGGGATTTGAGGAACAGATTTCAGGAAGTAGCAAGGAATAATCATGTTTTGGGTCATTTCATCATTGTCCATTCCCAAGAGATTACATATGTTCTCTGCCTGTATCCCTACAGATCCATACTTCCTGTTGGAAGGAAAGAAACCAAGTCAGTACTCGATTTGCAAATGATATTAATCAAAATTTTATTTTAAGTGACAGCTCTTGGTAATGTGGGGATAGCTCCATCTCTCACAGAAGATCAATTCTGTCTGTTTGAATGTGCATGAAAAGCAATGTATGTCCTCTCTGCATAAAGAATCATCTCATAAAAACATATTCCTTTCCCATATGGCACGTTTTCAGCCCTTGTTATGTGTGTAGTCAGAGGAACAGCAAGCAGTAGCTTTGAGCTGCATGACCAAATTCATGTTATTTTAAGAATCTAAGAGTTTGACCTCGGTTCAGAGCCATACTTAAAATGGATAGGTTTTATGAGTTGCAACTGTAAAATGGGAATTCTTTGTTTGATGAGTTTATTTCATCATTGCTATGGGATGGAATAAGTGACAATAGTGATCATTAGGGAGAGAAGCATTCATTTTTCCCTGTGTAGAATTTACCAGATCCACAGGGTTTGGGTTCTAGCCTAGAAGTAGAACCCTCTGGTGCTTGAACTTGTTTACTGTGGTCAAAAATATGACTACAGGGGAAAAGGATTAGAACATTTTTTAACGACTTCCAAAAGCATCTAAGACATCAAAAGGGTTACATGAAGCAACATTTTAATGGTTTGATGTAAATGAACCAGAAATGGATATATTGCATTTCGTTTAGAGGTACATGGGGATTAAAATTAAAGGGAAAATGCTTACAGAGAGGGTTTCTGACTTTAATAAATCACAAATGTTTCTAAGACCAATTCTGTGCTGCATAGGATTAAGAAAGGATCGCTTGATTTTCCTAAAAAAATGTTAATCTGTCGTATTTTTAACTCATAAGATTCTGTGTTAGCTAACAGTGTTTAAATACAAATCATCTCTACCCATCATTGAAAATGCTGAGGCTACCATGGAAACAATAGATTTCATTTTTTTTTTCAGTCTAAATAGCGACATTATCACAGCTCTGAAAAACGAAGCCTGGAACATGGTATCAGCAGAAATTTCAAGGATGTGTCAAGGTGGAGATTGCAAGCTTGTGGCCCATGACTGGATCTGTTTGGCACTCATGTTTTATCTGGCCCAGAGCATTCAAACTGTTTTTGAATTATTTGCCAGCATTTAAACAATCTGTTGATGGGATCAAAAAGTTAAGATTTCTGGTTTCTCTGGACAAATAGAGAATCTGGCCCCAGTGACCTTGATTGCCTGATGGCCACGTTGGCAGGAGCTGAAGCCAGACTGACTCTTCAGAAAGCAAGTTCTCCAGTTTGCTACAGTCCCCCTCCTGAGCTACTTCAAGCAGCCACATCACCTTGTCCCTCTAGGCTTTAAATGTGAGCCAAACCAAAGAACAGAGGAAGAATGCAACACCTGCTGAAAACTGCATCCATCTTAAAAAGCCATGGAGCATTTCTGCTCTGTGTCCTTCAAACGGAATATCAACTTTGTGTCTTCAAGTACAGTTTCTCTCCTTTACCAACACTCAATCCCAGATCTCTCAGTTTACTGCTCAGAGCCCCTTCATTGAAGAGGCAAGGAGAAACACAGGGAGCGGTGTCTCTGCTCAATACTTTAACTCTTCATTCAGTCAATGACATAGATGGTCCTTGAAACTAAAATCAAATTATCGAATTAACTATGACAATTATTTCTCAAAGTTCTATCTTCAGCCATTGAGATTTGGGGGCTACACATTCCACTGGCTATTTAATTATTACCAGGAATCTTTGGTAAGCACAAGATAACGGTTCTGCTGGCCCAAGCTTTTAACTAATTTAGACATTATCCTTAGGAGGGAAAGAGAATGGGATCAAGTGTGGCATGGGCCAGTTACAAACTATGATCACAGAAAACACCCTTAAATCAAGCCAACCACCTCACCCAAGTAAACTGCTTATTATAAGGAAAAAGAGGTTAAAGTGTACCTGAATCACTGCAAACCTATCATCATCATGGATAAGTAACTAAAAACACACTTGTAAGCAGAGAGGTACCATTTATATTTGCTTCATAATCTTGATTTGAGTAAAATGGCTAAAACTAGGCAATGTGTCCAGTTATAACTCATAAGGCAGCCACTAATTACACCCTAGAATAAGTCCACTTTATAAAAGAATGACATAACCCCTGGGTTGTGACGTACAGCACTGAGGTCAAGGTGACTCATGATTTCAGCAGAATTCGGAGCTAAAAACAATGCCCAGAAGATTCACCTTCATGGAATGACAAGAGTTAGCATTCAGTCCTGGACCCTCTTCTCTCCAACTGAAACCAATGCAGACAAGACTTACCACAACCCTTCCGTGAGTTATCTTCTCTGCTTGTGCTTCTTCTCAATCTTTTTTTGTGTTTGAATATTACCACTAAAAGATGATGCTGTGCAAGTGCTGAACTCAATATGCCAACAAACTTGGAAAACTCAGCAGTGGCCACAGGACTGGAAAAGGTCCGTTTTCATTCCAATCCCAAAGAAAGGCAATGCCAAAGAATGCTCAAACTACTGCACAATTGCACTCATCTCACAGGCTAGTAAAGTAATGCTCAAAATTCTCCAAGCCAGGCTTCAACAAACAATACATGAACTGTGAACTTCCAGATGTCCAGGTGGTTTTAGAAAAGGCAGAGGAACCAGAGATCAAATTGCCAATATCTGCTGGATCATCAAAAAAGCAAGAGAGTTCCAGAAAAACATCTATTTCTGCTTTATTGACTATGCCAAAGCCTTTGACTGTGTGGACCACAACAAACTCTGGAAAATTCTTAAAGAGATGGGAATACCAGACCACCTGACCTGCCTCTTGAGAAATCTGTGTGCAGGTCAGGAAGCACCAGTTAGAACTGTACATGTAACAACAGACTGGTTCCAAATAGGAAAAGGAGTATGTCAAGGCTGTATATTGTCACCCTGCCTATTTAACTTAAATGCAAGTACATCATGAGAATCGCTGGGGTGGATGAAGCACAAGCTGGAATCAAGATTGCCAGGAGAAATATCAATAACCTCAGATATGCAGATGACACCACCCTTATGGCAGAGAGCGAAGAACTAAAGAGCCTCTTAATGAAAGTGAAAGAGGAGAGTGAAGAAGTTGGCTTAAAACTCAACATTCAGAAAACTGAGGTCATGGCATCTGGTCGCATCACTTCATGGCAAATAGATGGGGAAACAATGGAAACAGTGAGAAACTTTATTTTTTGGGGCTCCAAAATCACTGCAGATGGTGACTGCAGCCATGAAATTAAAAGATGCTTGCTCCTTGGAAGAAAAGTCATGACCAACCTAGACAGCATATTAAAAAACAGAGACATTACTTTGCCAACAAAGGTCTGTCTAGTCAAAGCTATGGTTTTTCCAGTGGTCATGTATGAATGTGAGAGTTGGACTATAAAGAAAGCTGAGCGCTGAAGAATTGATGCTTTTGAACTATGGTGTTGGAGAAGACTCTTGAGAGTCCCATGGACTGCAAGGAGATCCAACCAGTCCATCCTGAAGGAGATCAGTCCTGAGTGTTCATTGGAAGGGCTGATGTTGAAACTCCAATTCTTTGGCCACCTGATGTGAAGAACTGACTCATTGGAAAAGACCCTGATGCTGGGAGGGATTGGGGGCAGGTGGAGAAGAGGATGACAGAGGATGAGATGGTTGGATGGCATCACCGACACAATGGACAGGAATTTGAGTAAACTCTGTGAGCTGGCGATGGCCAGGGAAGCCTGGCGTGCTGCAGTCTATGGGGTTGCAAAGAGTCGGACACGACTGAGTGACTGAACTGATTACCACTATTGCCCCTCAAAAAATTCTTTGAAATTGCCTCTTCTCTCTGTTGCACAAAACTCAACTGAGGCCCAGACCTTGCTGTCCTTTCTAGATGAAAACCCCAGGGCAGGGCAAAGATTTTGGTGTGCAAGTGAGTCCCTGTGGAGATCAGTAATTGTGATTTGCTTTCATAATTGATGACATCTGTTTACTTTCCCATTTTAGATTTATTCAACAAATATTTATTGGCTGTGTATTCCAGGCCAGATATAATCCCTGAGTTATGGCATTTAAATTAGTTCACTGGCTATTTCTCAATATCTCCAGGGATGGAAAATGAAACCCTCACTCTGCAACGCTTGTTAGTATATGATCTTCCACTTAGTGACACACTTTCTCAGGACTAGTCAAAGATTTTCTGACTTATTCACAACATATCTGTTGACTTAACAATACTCATTGACCTTTTTTATTGTTGTTGTTCATGAAAATACTTTTCAAGAACATATCATGCGTAGCAATCTTAGTCATCATTTGAATATCCTTTTTCTTTCAAATGAGTTGAATCCATTTAGTAGGAATGTTTTTGGTAGGTATCTTGTCTCCTACTGGAGAAATAAGGCAATTCCTTTGTTATTTTAAACAATTTGTTCCACTCAGGTATGCAAACTTGTTCCTTTGTTGCTACCAGTTTGTGATGTGTGAACTGGGCATATCTCAGGGATGGTATTTTCATTGTCAGCTCTCAGTAACTACCAAGTCTTTCTCAGTACTTACTATACTTGTCCAGAGTTGAAGAAGAATCTATATAATAAGACAAGAGTTTCCAACCAGTTAAAACTACCAGCTGAGGAGTCAGATAACAAAGCACAGTGCCACTGTAATGGTGTCCCTGCATGACAGGGACATCTAGCATCATGCTGGTGCACGTGCATACTCTGCCTCCTTGTAACTCTGATTGCAGAACCTGACCTTAATGATGCTCTTTGGATGTCCATAGGACTTCCCAACAAAGACACCTTGCAGGGCTCTCTCAGAACTCAAGTGTGCATGAAGAGAAAAAGGAAATTGCAGGAGATGTTGGATACCAGAAACCTGGACACAAAAAATACTAAGAGAAGCATGAGAGAAGAGAAGTCTTCCACTCTTCTCTCACGATGGATGCTTGGTTATTTTGAGATGCAGTGTGTTGACAAGGAAACTGATGTGAGGGTACAGTGAAAGCTAATAACTATCAATTTTGGTTAAATATAGAACTTATAGATAAATGAGATGCACAGAATATTGATATTGATACATGTGACCCAATGGAGAAAAAAAAAAATCTATCAATTTGGACCATAAACTCAACAATCACTTATCCTTATTTTTATGAATGTGTGCTGTGCCATGCTAGGCTGCTTGTCATGTCCGGCTCCTTGTGACCCCATGGACTGTAGCCTGCCAGGCTCCTCTGTCCATGGGAATCTCTAGTCAAAAATACTGGAGTGGGTTGCCATGTCCTCCTCCAGGGGATCATCCCAATCTGGGGATTGAATCCACATCTCCTGCATTGTCTGGTATGTTCTTTACCACTAGTGTCACCGTGGAAGCCCTTTCATGAATGTACCTTTTGCAAAAAAAAAGCCACGTGATAAGTGCAATGGAGACCAGTAGGCAGGTAAGAGGCTCCACAGCACGGTGTGAAGAGGAAGAATGCATTCAGCTTATTTCACCTCTGCAGTCTGCATCTTATAGTGAAATGAGCTTTCACTCTGTGCAATAGTCTGGCCAGCCACCAAGAACTAGACTTAATTTTTACCCATGAGTATAAATTAGTCCAGCACGCTGACTGCAAGACCCCAGAGCTCAGCTCAGACGGAGCGTGCTTGAGCCCCCCCATGGGTGCAGCCAGGTCTCTTAGGCCCATCAGCTAATTAAGCTCACTTCCTGAAGGGCGAATTCCAAATGAGTGGGGGTCATGAAATAGATATAAGTGAGATGCTACTGAGATGGTCGGTAAGAGGAAAGGTCATACCTTCACTAGAAGTCTGATATGACTTATAATTTTGTAAATATATATTTCTTGAACACATACAGGGTGTAATTCATGTCTAAAACACAGCAATTACATTAAGTTTTTATCTTTTATTGGAAAAGACTGTTAAAGGAAGTGAGTGAGTGAAAATTGCTCAGTTGTCTCTGACTGTTTGAGACCCCATGACCTATACAGTCCATGGAATTCTCTAGGCCAGAATACTGGAGTGGGTAGCCTTTCCCTTCTCCAGGGGATCTTTCCAACCCGGGAATCAAACCCAGATCTCTCCCACATTGCGGGCGAATTCTTTACCAGCTGAGCCACACGGGAAGCCCAAGGAAAGTTAAAGGAAAGAACTGTGTTTATCTGACTTGGCTAAAGGAAATGTTCAACCCCAAACTGTTTCAGAAGCATTAGGTCAGTTCATGTGAAATATTATTAATGACTCAGTTTTATTGAGGGGAAACTAAGTTGCTATCCTGATAGTTATCTTTCTTGCATGGTGGAAAATTCAAGAGTAGAGTTATATTAAGAACAGAAAAAAATATACAGAAAAGAACTTCAAAAAGCCAGGAAGACACCTTAAAAACAATCCGAAACATTGCTGTTCAGAAATAATGTAGGAAGAAAAGGGTCATCAACAAAATAAGAGTCAGGGATTGATTTGGGCAAAATATCAACTACTTTATATTGGGACAATTTCACACTAGCTGTCAGGTGAAATGTGATGATGGCTTTTTATTCTTATGACAGCCCCATAGGAAATACCAACATATGACTGAATGTTAAAATTGATCAGGAAGACACCAGTGAAATGAGGTCAACTGAAGGGGGGAACTGAGTGGAAGCCTACAAAAGCCCAATAAAAGTGAAAGTCTCTCAGTCATGTCTGACTCTTTGCCACCCCGTGGACTGTAGCTTGCCAGGCTCCTCTGTCCATGGGATTCTCCAGGCAAGAATACTGGAGTGAGTTGCCTTTCCCGTCTCCAGGGGATCTTCTCGACCCAAGGATCGGACCCAGGTCTTCTGCGTTACAGGCAGATTCTTTACCATCTGAGCCACCAGGGAAGCAAATGTCATTCCAAATGACAAGAAGTCTCAGTGGGAAAAGGACCCCATGAGCCTTTCTGCAGAGAGCTGAAAAGGGGGAGCTTGCACAGGAAAGGAAAAGTTAAATATAGCCTGATAAATCAGAGGAGGAGACTGAAATCAGTAAATGTCAGCCAGGTGAAAGGGGGAAAGGGAAGGTGGAGAATGGTAGCTTGGCTCTGCAGGCATCACCTGGGGGTAATGTGATGAAAGCAAATGATGCTACAAACCTTTTAAGGAATTGATGCAAAGAGAAAATTTTAGATGCATGGGTATACTTAGGCCACAGGGGAGAAGGCTGTTAAGTGGTGTTTCTGCAACTCCACAGATACTGTCTATAGATTAATAGATGCACCCTCAGGCGTATTATTTTTCAAATGTATGCACATGGAAGCATGAGGATGTCAATAACTGTGAGGAGTCTGAGACTGTGCCGTATCTACAAATTATGAAGTTAGCCTGCAGGTTTCATGGCTGCTGCCGAGGACACAGAGACTCTTGGATCAGAGACGAAGGACATCTTATTACTTACATCTTGGGCCAGTTCCCTGAGCCCCAAGTCCTATGGGGGTGACAAGAGGAGGGCCAGGCTACACCTGCACATGCACTGAACTGTCCTGTAGGGAAGAGATCTTGAACTTAGGAAACCTGGATCATTGTAGTGGGCTGCAAACAAAGCTTCCTCTTGCTTCAAAGGGAGACATTATTTCTATCCTCCAAGAATGATCTCTATACCAGTATTGTGTTTGTGAGATTCATCCACATTGCTGTGTGTAGTTTGGGATTATTTATTCTCATTGCTGTATGCTATTCCATTTGTAAACATTTCACAACTTATTTTTATGCATTCTACTGTTGATGGCCATTTGGATGATCTTCAGTCTGGGGTTATTATGAATAGTGTTGCTTTGAACATGCTAGTTCATGTCTTCTGATAAACAAATGAATTTCGGTTGGGTACATCGCTATGGGTAGAATTGGGTTGGTCATATGGTATGCATGTATTTAACTTTAATAGGTGTTGCCAAACATTCTACCAAAGTAGTTACAGCAGTTTACGCTCCTCAATAGCATATGAGGGTTCTGGTGGCTCCACATCCTTGCCAACACTTGATATTTTCCATCTTTTTTCTATTCGCTACCCTAGTGGCTATAAGTGACTGTCCGTGTGCGTTAAGCTCCGTGTGCTTTGAACATGACACAGTTTTATTTTTCTAGTCCACACTTTCAACTCTACTGTCAAACCCTACTTTCTCATCACTTAATGGTATCTTAAGAAAATCTCACAACTTTTAGGTCCTTTTCATTAACTAAAATTTAGTTTGATTCAGTGTGAAGTTTCAGTCTCTGATTCAGAGCTCTTTCCTTTCTCCAGTCCAGACAGACAGGTTTTGCAGCTTAAGAGGTGTGTGGAGTAGAGAGGTGTGTGGTCTCCTCTTTTTAACAAAGCAAATTCTCCTTCCTTTAATAGGTTCCGTTTCTGGTTTGGAGGCAAGGAAGATGGTGGAGTTTTTTTTTAATGTCTTGCTAATTAGCTTATATGAGCTCACAAGTAGTCTTCTTTTGATTGTGGCTCCTTCTCTGGCTATCACTGGTTCAGTTCAGTTCAGTTCAGTCGCTCAGTCATGTCCAACGCTTTGTGACCCCATGGACTGTAGCACACCAGGCTTCCCTGTCCGTCACCATCTCCCGGAGTTCACTCAAATTCATGTCCATTGAGTTGGTGATGTCATCCAACCATCTCGTCTTCTGTCATCCCCTTCTCCTCCTGCCATCAGTCTTTCCCAGCTTCAGGGTCTTTTCCAATGAGTCAGTTCTTTGCATCAGGTGGCCAAAGTATTGGAATTTCAGCTTCAGCATCAGTCCTTCCAATGAATATTCAGGACTGATTTCCTTTAGGATGGACTGGTTTGATCTCCTTGCAGTCCAAGGGACTCTCAAGAGTCTTCTCCAACACCAATATTCGGGAATATATCCAGTGTCCCTAGTTCCAGGCACAGGGCTTTAAAATCCCTTGGAATTTCCCCTAGTGTAAGGACTGTCTTTGTTGTGCTAATGAGATGACTCTGGTGGGTTCCTAGATTGCTTCAGGGTGGAGGCTGGTCCCCAGAAAGACCAGGAAGCCTGTGATTAGAGTTGGAACTCTCAGCTGGCTTAGGAGGGGAGAAGATCTGGAGAGGAGCTGGAGATTCAGTTAAATCTCATGGAGCGGGATTTAATCAATCCTGTCTATGCAATGAAGCCCCAACAGAAATTCTGGATGCCAGTGCTCAGCAGAGCTTCCTGCTTGGTGTACACACTGATGTAGGCTGATGTAGGCTGGTGTGTCCTGATCCTGTGAGGATAGGGCCAACAAATTCTTCATTCCCTCCCAGACCTCACGCTATGTGTACCCTTTATAATCAAACTAGAGTGGTAAGTATAGTTCTTTCCTGAGTTCCGTGAGTCATTCTAGTGAATTTTTGAACGGAGGGGGTTGTGGGAACCCCCAAATTGCCAGCCAGTCAGTCAAAATAATAGGTGGCCTGAGGACCCCATGTGCAGCTGGTGTCTGTGAAAGTGAAAGTCTCTCAGTCATGTCCCACACTTTGCGACCCCATGGACAATACAGTCCATGGAATTCTCCAGGCCAGAATACTGGAGTGGGTAGCCGTTCCCTTCTCCAGGGGATCTTCCCGACCCAGGGATCGAACCCAGGTCTCCTGCACTGCAGGTGGTTTCTTTACCAGCTTGAGCCACCAGGTGCCAGGCCCCTAAACCTGAGGTGTCTGATACTGTATCTGGCAGGTACTGTCATCACTGGATTGTAACACACCCCTGCTGAAGTGGGAACGAAACACCTGAGTAATCCCCAGGCTCCCTCTCCATGGCTGTTGCCCAGGACTGGTTCAATGGTGGAGCTGCACGTGGAGTTCAGCAGAAGCCCATGAGGCCTCTTATAACTCAAAACCTCTAGCTCCAGCTTGACCATTTCCAGCTCCTCCTGCTCTCAACACAGTGGCCGGTCCATCAGCCTGTTGCCATTGGAACACCCTGGGCAGCAAGCAGCCATTTTAGGGGAAAAGCTGGCAATGCAGGTCCAGTCCAGGTCCCTCCCTCCATGCCCATGAGATCCTCGGGAACTATGCTTGTGGGAGTGCAGAGAGCTCCACCAACGCCCTTCCTCCCGCTTTGCCATCCCTCTCACAATGGCACAGGGGCAGGGCCTTCAGCCCGCTGCCTAAGCCCAGCTCCAGTCTGGAACACGATATGTCAGTCACCCCTTCTCATAGGCACTCCACAATCTTTATGTTGTTGTTGTTCAGTCACTAAGTTGTGTTCGACTCTTTGTGACCCCATGGACTGCAGCACGCCAGGCTTCCCTGTCCTTCATTGTCTCCTGGAGTTTGCTCAAACTCATGTCCATTGAGTCAGTGAGGCCATCTCACCCTCTGTCACCCCCTTCTCCTCTTGCCCCTTACCCTCAATCTTTTCCAGCATCAGGGTCTTTGCCAATGAGTCGACTCTTTGCATTGGCAATCTTTATAAATAATTCCTTTGGGAGTTTCCCTACTCCCCATTTGGATTAAGGAAAGGAAATATACCCTTCCTTAAATACCCTCACTGTCATTCCCCTCTGCCCCTAAATTTAGATTTCCAACAACTCTCTTCCCAATCTCTTTCTATGGGCTATAGAGGGACTGGTGCTATGGAATGAAAATGGAAAAAGAATCACATGATTAGGTGTGAGAGGCCTTAGTAGGGAGGATAAATATCTATAATAAGAGATGGGATTTGGAAACTGCAGATAAGAGAGAGAACTGGTCCTGCTGGGGACTAGATGTAATTCTCTGTTGCCAGTTTATCTCGTTTTCTTTCTCTGCTTCCTCCATTGTAGCAGCACTAATTACAGGCGGGGGAAGGTGAACCCTGCATGACTAAATTGGATTATTTTTATTGTTTCCACAGGAACCACACCATGTGGGGAATGTTTGTTCAGGAACTATGCTGTGTTTGTATTCATTTCATTCAATTGTCCACAAGAGTGATTGAGTTTTATGTCCTATAACTTTAATACCATGAAATATGCTTAAAGTACATTGATTTTAAACAGGATATGAATTTTAAAACTCCTGAGCTTCCCACTTCCTCATGTTCTGTCATTATTTTATTTAGTTGATCTCCCCTCTTGATCTCCATTGAGCTTTTAAAAAGTATAAAAGCCTGAAGGCCGTTTACAAACCCCTGGTCTCAGCCTTTCCCCCTGGTGACCACTCCCCTGCTGAGGAGTTTAATGCAGTGGTGCTTCTGTGCAGATCCTAGGAGGGAACAGGACAAGAACACCAGAGTGGGTAGCCATTCCCTTCTCCGGGGGACCTTCTCAACCCAAGGATGGAACCTGGATCTCCTGCATTGCACGCAGATTCTCTACTGTCTGAGCCACCAAGGAAGTCCCGAACAGGCAGCAGGCAGTGGAAAATCCTGGTTGGACTTGGGATGTATGACCCTGTCCTCTGCAGCTGAAGTCAACAGTGCCACCATCTCCGAGAAGGCTGGCTGCACCTAGCTGCCGAGTATGTTATGACCACGTGGCCTAATGGATAAGGCGTCTGACTTCGGATCAGAAGATTGAGGGTTCGAGTCCCTTCGTGGTTGGTTCCATTTTGTTTAAAAAAAAAAAAAGGAAAGTCATGCCTTAACCTGAGTTCACATTCAGGCACCACCACTTTGGGAAGTTGCTTCCCCCTTTCTGCCCCTCCATTGTGTGACTTGTACGATGGCAATAAAAATACAACATCCCTAACAGGGCTGATGGATTAGATGAGATAATGCCTGTAAATCCCTGAGGGAACTGCCTGAAATATAATAGTGCTTAATAAATATGACATGCTCTTCTGAATAAGGGGGTAGGGTGGAGTGGGAGTGGAGAAGGAATGTTCTTAGTGAATGTGGACAGAATCACTACAAATTCTCTAAGTACTGTAGCATTTTTGTGGACTGTGCTGTCTCCAGGAGGGATATACAGCTTTTCATTAGGTCGGAGGGCCTTCTTGGTGAAGAAGGAAATTATCTCATCCGGGTTCGTGTTCCGCGGTTGCAGCGCCTGCTGATGTTGATTTAGTTCACTTAGCAAGCCACACACCACGCTGCCGCGCTCATCGCCCTCCGCATTAGCTTATTAATCCTCGAGTTATTCCTCTACGGTTCAAGGGCATATTGGCTTTCCAGCGGAGGCAGGAGAGGGGCTCCAGCCTCTCCATTTCCACAGAAATAATGGGCTCCAGCCAGGCCGAGAGGGAGTAGCCGAGCCAGCTCTGTCCCTCCTGTGCCCAAGGCGCTGGGAGGTTTCATTTACACTGAAGACTTTTTCTCCCGAGAGCTGAGGTTTCCCTTGGAGGCATTTTATTTGTTAAGCGAGAAGGAAGCCGTGGGAATCAGAGAGCAGAAACTGGACTGGTCATCGGCTTGGTGTTTAGTCCCTCCTGCTGTCCCGGCTCTGTGCGTGCTTAGTCGCTCAGCGGTGTCCAACTCTTTGCGACCCATGGACTACTTAGCCTGCCAGCCTCCTCTGTTCATGGGATTCTCTGGGCAAAAATACTGGAGTGGGTTGCCATTCCCTTCTCCAGGGGATCTTCCTGACCCAGGGATGGAACCTGGGTACAAAAATCGTAAATTTCTAGCCCTCATTTCCACCTCTATACTAGAGCATACAGGATCGGATCAGAAAGATCTCCATGTTTCCTTTCAATGGGAACACTCCAGGGTTCAAGCTTTTGCAGACAGGAGATGGCCTCTTGCGATGACCCTAAAATCTTGTTAAATTAGAGGAAAATTTAACTTTAGAATTTTCTTTGTAATTAAGTAGTATTATGCAAGATTTGACAATGGGTCAAATTCGTCACTATATGTCAGCAAGTAACAGTGGAAAACTGCCCTGGGCATCTTTAGACCCAAACGAAGAGCAGAGCAAGCCATCAAAGAGGGTGTCTCTGCTGCACTGAGGCTGAGCATCCCACCCTGGGCTCACCCTGACCCTTTTGGCTTTCTCCAGATGCAGTGGGTGGGGCTGCTTCCCGCAAAGCTTCCAGGCAGCTGCTGCCCTTGGAGCTGTGTGTCTGATGGATGCCAAAGACAGTGAGCTCGTGGCACGGCTGCCTGGTCCAGCGTTCCTCTCCAAGGGCTCTTCTCAGCAAAGGCGCCTCTCTCGGCAAATGTACAGATGGTTTAGGGAGCATCTAGCTGAATCACCCAACTGTTCTCTGGAGTGTTGGTGGCTCGGTTCTACCCACCCCGGCACAGCACCCCGCAATGCCCAGGGTTATCTCTGGGAGCCACTCGTGGAAACCTGTTGCTGTTTCTCACGAACATCTCCAGAAGGCAGAAGCTCTGGAACGTGATTTGTGAGTCTGGGGTCATTGTCTCAAACGCTGCTTTCACTGCACTCTGAGTTTCTGAAGGAGCAGTCTCTGAGTAATTCTGCAGAGATTTAAGGCTGAGTCTTTATCCCTCATGGCCCCCCGTGAAGTGGGGTGGACTCCAGTTTCTCTGGCCTCCCGACAGCCCGCTGTCCTGTGAGGCCAAGTTACTTGGCTATTCAGACTGGAAAAATCTGTTTCTGAAGGAAAAAGTGAATGAGGATGGTAACAGGAGGAGGAACCTACCTCTTGAGCTTCTTGTGTGTTGAGTACCTTGTGTGTCCAGCACTCCTACTCTTATCACCATCTTAGAGAAGAGAAAACTAGAAAACGGGAGAAACACCTTTCTTGAGACCACAAAGTCTGTAGGTGGCAGAGCTGGCTCTAAACCAGGAGGGAAGTTTCTGCAAGGGTCGCCCGCTTGCAGCCCCGGAGAGACCACAGTCTTACTCTGTGGACGGTGACTACCCTCATGCAAGGCCTGTGGGTGTCCGTTCATTTGTGTGGGTGCTCAGCTCTGGAAGCATCCTCAAGCTCCTCTTTGAGTCCCTTGAGGGATGGTAAACCCTGCCTCAGTGCTGGAGAAGAAAAGGAGCCTGCAGGTGAAGCTGCTGCTCTTCTTACAAAGGGGCTCCCCCATCACTCACTATGCCCCCCCAACAAACTTCAGAAAACCCCGCAGAGTTGGGGCCAAGTGCACCAACTCCTCTGAAAAAATTCATTGGCATCTGTTGTACCTCCCCCAGTCCAGTCCCTGTTTTCTCAATTTCAGATTTTTCCATAGGTCTTGATATTTTTTCCAAGTGGTTTTTTTTTTTTTTTTATAATGCAAATCATTTTTTAAAAATTAGTTCTTTTACCCTCGTGGTTTGTCATTTTGACCAGTCTTTTGGCAAAGGGGGAGGGCACACCATACAGCTTGTGAGATCTTAGTTCCCCAACCAGGGCCCTCAGCAGGGACAGAGTGAAATCCTAACCACTGGACCACCAGGAATCCCCCCAAGTAGCTTTGTATTAAAGTATTATGCTGTGATGGCCAAGCACTCAACTCATGCTCAGTCATGTCTGACTGTGTGACCCCAGGGACTATAGCCCGCCAGGCTCCTCTGTCCATGGGGATTTCCCAGGCAAGAATACTGGAGTGGGTTGCCACTTCCTCTTGTAGGCGGTGTTCCTGACCCAGAGATTGAACTCATGTCTCCGGAGTCTCCTGCATTGGCAGGGGTCACCTGGGAAGCCCTAAAAAAATATATACATATGCAAAAGTGCCCTGGGCTTCCCCAGTGGCTCAGACAGTAAAGAATCTGCCTGCAATGCAGCCTGGGTTCAATCCTTGGATTGGGACGATCCCCTGGAGAAGGAAATGGCAGCCCACTCCAGGATTCTTGCCTGGAGAATCCCACGGACAGAGGCGCCTGGAGGGCTACAGTCCGTGGGGTCGCAAAGAGTTGGACTCGACTGAGCGACGAAGCTCGCACAGCACAGCAGAAGTGCCCGCATCCTAAGTGTGCGACCTGAGGACTTTGTGTGTTAGCACATTGAACACTCTTGTATTAAACAGCACCCAGCCTGAAAAACAGAACATTACCAACATCCCAGAAACCCCTGTCTGCTCCCCATCCACAAAGATGACACCTATCGTGACGTCATCCACCATGGATCAGTTTTGGTTGTTTCTGCGCTTGGGAAGGACACTGCAAGTCTATACATAGCAGACTAACACACATATGCTTCTCTGTGTTTGGTTTCTCCTGCTCGGCGTTATGTTTGTGAGATTTGCCCACAGCACTAAATGAAGTTGTAGGTCGTTCATCCTCATTGCTGTCAAGTATTCCATTGTGTGAATACAGCAGTTAATCCCTCCGTTCTTCAGTTGATGCACAATGAGTTGCCATTTGGGGGCTATTATGGTTGGTTATAAGCCTCAATTTTGAAAAAGTATTTGGTAAAGCATCACAATAGGTGCTGAGTAATTAGGATTCCAGAATTATCACCCCATCATCAGTTTGGCTCCCCCAGATGCTTGGGGTTGGCAGGTGAAGTCAGGGAAGACTGGGACGCCCTACAGTGCCAAGTTTATTTCAGAGAAGAACTGCATTAACAAGCCTAGGTGGGAAGGAATACGGGGTCAACTCACGCCCTGAAATGTTACCAGAAAGGAGCCCGACTCCTTCTGGTGGTCAAGAATCCTGCTGGTCTCAGTCCCGCAGGGAAGACCATGTTACAACCAAAACTCTTTGAGACAATGAGGAACCTTATAATTAATGGTCCAGATAACTCAAGTGTCATGACACAGTTGGAGGATGGGGATCTTGAGACCTGTAGATTACATTTTGAGGTAGAACTCTGTGACCACAAATTCAGTGCTGTTCTCCTCAGTAAATATTTCGGGGAAAGCTTGGCTGTAGGTGACCTGGAATGGCCAGCATTTTAAACTACATATTTTAAGTTATGGGCATAGCTCCTAAGTAAGAACGACATAAACAAAGGATGTTCTAAAGGTCGTTAGTCTTCGGAAGATATCCAATTGCATACCCGACCATGTTTGGAAAAGCCGAATGAAGTCAGAGAAACTTCAGTCAGAGAATCACCAGGAGTCAGAGAATCTGATGATAGCACAGTGTGGGGACAGGTACTGTAAACCAAGGCTCAGAGATGCCAGATAACTCTCTGAATCATGTACACAACTACTGGAAACAGAAATGCATCTTTTATTTTATAAGACTTTTAAATTTTTCTTATTTAAAAAATTTTTATAAAATGTGTGAAGGTTACACTCCATTTATAGTTATTACAAAATATTGGCTGTAGTCCATGTGTTGTACAATACATCCTTGTAGACCGTCTCACACTTGTAGCCTGTATCACGCCCCTCCCCTCCCCCTCCTCAGTGAGGAGTAAAAGACTAGCAATCACTAGGTTTTTTAGTTTTTTGAGAAACCTCCATACTGTTTCCCGCAGTCGCTATGGGTGTGGAGCAAAGGGAACCCTGGTACACTGTTGGTGGGAACGTAAATTGGTGCCGTCACTGCAGAAATACAGATTTTAAATTATTGTAGTTTTATAAATAAGCTCTTCCTTTCTTCCCTGGTTTCCACACAATTTCACAAAACTAGTAATAGGTATAAAATTTCTTTGACCTAATAGTGTTAAAATTTTGTTTTCTGATGCTTGTTAACACATGATCATTTTGGCAAAATTGAACATTGAGAAATATATAAAGGGGAAAACAAAAAACACCCATCCCCCATCCAGTTGGCCTCTGTTCACATTTTGATAGACTCTTAAAGCCATCATGGTTTTCACTTCTCTCTCTCATGTAGTCTATAATACAGGGTCATACTGTATAATAGCAATTTAAATCCTCTTTATAACTTACTGTCATATTGTGACTATCTTCAAATATTATAAAGAGACTTGAAAAGCAGCATTTTTGTCTATCATATGGATGTGTCAAATTTCTTTAACTTCTTCTTCCATCACAGTGGAGTACAGTACACTTCCAATTGATTTAACCAAGACACGGCTCCAGATTCAAGGCCAGAAGAATGATGCAAACTATAAAGAAATCGGGTATTGTGGGATGTTGCATGTGTTAGTGACAACGGGCAGAGAAGAGGACCTGAAAGCGCTGTATTCAGGTAAGTAGACCTTTGTGTATTTATACTTCTCTGCTGATCTTTCAAATGAACAGGCTTCATACTAAGACTTTATATAGAAAAAGTGTAAGTTTGGGGGGTTTTGAAAAGAGCAAGTAATAATGGTTGATTTTTTTCATTGTTCATTTCAATTTTGTTTTCTGTATACACATTTTATGTAGTGAATATTGTGAAACTTTGTTTTAATTATTTTCAAATACAGATAATAATACAAAAATTATGTTTGTTTTAAAACATTCTGTAGTTTCCTTTTTCACTCTGAAAATAGCCTACCCCTAGGTTCTTCTGAATTACTGAAGTTTTTTTCTATAAGGAACCAAACTATTTAGCATATTAAAAAGCAGAGGCATTACTTTGCTGACAAAGGTCCATCTAGTCAAAGCTATGGTTTTTCCAGTAGTCATGTATGGTTGTGAGAGTTGGACGATAAAGAAGGCTGAGTGCCAAAGAACTGATGCTTTTGATCTGTGGTGTTGGAGAAGATTCTTGAGAGTCCCTTGGACTGCAAGGAGATCCAACCAATCCATCCTAAAGGAAATCAGTCCTGAATATTCATTGGAAAGACTGATGTTAAAGCTGAAGCTCCAGTACTTTGACCACCTGATGCGAAGAACTGACTCATTGAAAAAGACCCTGGTGCTGGGAAAGATTGAAGGCAGGAAGAGAAGGGGATGACAGAGGATGAGATGGTTGAATGGCATCACTGACTCGATGGACTTGAGTTTGAACAAGCTCCAGGAGTTGGTGATAGACAGGGTAGCCTGGTGTGCTGCAGTTCATGGGGTTGCTAAGAGTTGGACAGGACTGAGCGACTGAACTGAACTGAACTTGCTATAAGGAAAATGTTACGGTATTTTCTGTGGATAAGAGTTGCAGTGGGCTTCCCGGGTGACTCAGTGGTAAAGAATCTGCCTGTTCAATCCCTGGGTGGAGAAGAACCTTTGGAGAAGCAAATGGCAACCAACTCCAGGATTCTTGACTGGGAAATCGCATGGACAGAGGAGCTTGGCGGGTCTGGCAGGCCTCAGTCCCTGGAGTCACAAAAGAGTCGGACTCAGCGGCTAAACAACAGCTCCCACATTACAGCTAATAATATTACCCACCTTGCTGCATTCTGGGTTTCACTTTTATCAGTTATAATGGATTCTCCCCAAATTATAATTTATACATATGAAAATTACTTCTGTTCAGTATAGTGTGGCTGTCTGTCTTCTTTCCTGTTTTCTCTAAGGGAGGAAAAACTGACTTGTGGCTTTTCCTTTAGCAAACATGTCTGTACACAGTGGTGGTGAGAATCCATTTACTAGAGTTCTCAGTTTAGAAAAGCCCATGAATTTGCTACCCAGAATCCCATGCCGGCCAGGGGGGAGCTCAGGGGGTGGGTACCCTGTGGGGCTGGATGCAGTGTCTTGGGTCTCCTCCCCACTCCCCACCTGAGCGTCTCTCGCAGGAGAAACCAAATCCTGTGTGCCGTTGACAGCATGTACCACATAAAGTGCATGAATGCATTACCTGCCACGATGCTATCATACTGTATTATCATCTGAGCTCGTCTTCTCCAACAGCCAGCCCGCAGCCCAAACAAGTGAAACCGATACCCAGAGGAGGGCTAGTTCCAGGGAGTCACGGCAGGTTAGAGGCCTAGCAGCTGCCCCTGAAAGAGGAGGAGGACTGGCTTCGCAGGAAGGTGGAGGGGGTCTCCTTGTTGGATGAGCAGGGGACACAACTTAGCTCAGGCAGCCTTGGGCTAATCCACCGTCCACAACCCGATTGCTCAGAGGATGCAGGAGAGTCCTAGTGAGGTCTGAATGACCCCCATGAATTGTCCAGATTGTTAAATGCTTTCAGAGCAAAAAATGTTTCTGTGTGTGTGTTTTCCTTTAAAAATTTTTTTGACATACAATACTGTATTAGTTTCAAGTATACAGCTTCAGATTCTTTTCCATTATAGGTTATTTTAAGACACTGAATATAGTTCCCTGTGCTGTATAGTAAATCCTTGTTGTTTATATGCTTTGTATATAGTGGTATGTATCTGTTAACCTCATGCTGCTAATTTGTCCCTCCCTCTCTCCCCTTTCCCCATTGGTAACCTTAAGTTTCTTTTCCATGTCTGTGAAAATATTTTGTAACTAAATCCATTTGTACTATTTTTTAGATTCCACATATAAGTGATTTCATATAATATTTGTCTTTCTCAGTTTACTTCACTTAGTATGATAATCTCTAGGTCCATCCATGTTGCTGCAAATGGCAGTATTTCATTCTGTTTTAAGATTGCGTTTTATTCCATTGTATATATGTATGTGCCATATCTTCTTTATCCATTCATCTGTTGATGGACAGTAAGATTACTTCGATATCTTGGCTATTGTAAATTGTGCTGCTATGAACACTGGGATACATATATCTTCAAATTAGAGTTTTTGTCTTCTTCAGATACATGCTCAAGAGTGGGATTGCTGGGTCATGTAGTGACTCTATTTTCAGTTTTTTAAGGAACCTCCAGACTGTTCTCCAGAATGGTTGCACCAATTTACATTCCCACCAACAGTGGGCTCCCTTTTCTCCACACCCTCTCTAACATCATTTGTAGACTATTTGATGGTGGCAGGGCAGGAATTAGAAGTCCCACACACACCTGCACACATCCTAGGCTCTAACTTCATGCTGGTGAAGACATGTAACCTTGACATGTGGACAAGCAGAATGCAGGGAGAGTTAAATAATTCTTTTCAGAAGAAGCTGTGATCTCTCAGCGTCTGTGTCCTTTTGTGATGTGTTGAATCATATCACTTCAGCCCCGGGCTGCGCCCCTCTGCTTCCTACCACTTTCTCTGCTCCACCAGTATGCTAGCCTCTTCTTGGTCTCCCAATAGGATTGCTAATATTTGTTCAGGAACGTTCCTGCCACCTGGAGTCCTCTCTCTGTATCTCTCTTTGTTTCATTTCGGTTCACAGCAGGGCGCCAGTTTTCTCCCTTTCTGTTAATAAAAATTAAGCAATCAGTTTCCTTCCCCTCCATTACACTTAATTCCCTCTGTAACTCAATTATTATTGTAACTCTGGCAAGTGCTTTGCAAGGCAGATGGCAGGAAAGACACGTTGCCAAAATAAAGGGCATTGTTTGCAGAGGAACATTGTTTACATGAAGGTGATGATGCTCTCCTTCCAAGGATAGATTATTTTTTCTGAAATCAAGTTCATCTTTAACTCTATTAATGTAATAAGCTTATGCACGTGCTGCCAAGGTTAATATAAGCACATGTGATGAATGATAGTAACCACTGAAGATGCTGGATATATACTATATTCCTTATTCAGGGGTCATAGGAAGTTAGGATAAACCTATTATATGATTTTTTTTTATTCCAAGAATAATAAATACAATGAATGCACTGCCTTTTGCAAGTGCTGGAATATCTGATTTGTAAAAGTGTCCTAGATTGCATGCAATGTATTTGTCACAATGGACAGCAAGGCTGGCAAGTTTAAAATATGGTTGTTTGTAACCAGACTCAAGAAGATGCAGTGTGGCCAGGAATGGCCGAAGGGTTCTAGCTCTAGTGCAAACTCCAGTTGTTTGATTGATTGATTGATTGCCAATGATGGGGTGGGAGAGAGATGCAGGAAGAGGACAGGGATCCTTTGTAACTTTCCTGACTCCTGGTGACGCCCAGAAAGAGGGGAAGGGAGACATCCTCAGGTGGTCCTCCTGCCCAGGTCAGGCCCTACTGGGTATCAGCAGACTCTTTCTGTATTGTATTATGAACCAAAGTGAAAATGTTAGCCGCTCCTTCCTGTCTGACTTTTTGCAACCGCATTGACTGTAGCCCACCAGGCTCCTTGATCCATGGGATTTTCCAGGCAAGAATACTGGAGTAGGTTGCCATTCTCTTTCCAGAGGACCTTCCTGACCCGGGGATCAAACCTGGGTCTCCTGCATCGCAGGCGGGTTCTTTACCACCTGGGCCACCAGGGAAGCCCCTATTGTATTAGATTTGTCTATTAAAGTAAGAGGCTCTTTTCTATGATTCAGCTACAAAATTGACCTTCCTATGTTATAATCACACAACATTTGTAATGCTTTCTGCCCTGTTTGTAGAAACACTTTCATTTCTTCCTGCCCCTGCCTTTCGGGCCTGTATCTAGCAATTTGTTTCTCGCAGAAAGCATGGGAGTTCCTGAACTAAGATCTCAGAACCAAGTCTTACTGGTGGAGAGGTCTGCTACCACATCTCCTGGCTTTAAAGAGAAGTTGGACACCTGTGTCCCATTAATTCACATAGTGGATGTGAGCTTATCAGGGCACATGAAGCTGGAGTGTCTGGCCAGAATTTCCCTCTCCTAAAATCACACGGATAAAAATGACAGAAGTAATTAATAGACAGAAATGTAACAAGATACATTTTCTTTGTTTTAGAACAGCAAGAAAACATATTCATTGCTGAAAAGCCAGAAAATATGAGTAAGCCTAAAAAAGAAAACAATTAAATCACCTATAATTCTACCCCATGGAATTAATAGCCATCAACATTTTATTATATCTCAACTGTTTTTTTATGCATTATATGATCTTAAAAGTGGAATTTGCCACACATATTCCATTGTAACCCATTTTCCTTCAATAGCATGTTATCAGTGCTGTTTCCATTTTTTCTTTCTTCAGTAGCTTATTGTCAAAAATTCTGCGTCAGGGCTTCCCTGGTGGCCCAGTAGTTGAGAATCCACCTTGCAATACAAGAGACATCCTTGGTCCGGGAAGATCCCACGTGCCTTGGGGCAACTAAGGCCATGTGCCATAACTACTGATCCTGAGCTCTAGAGCCTTCAAGCTGCAGCTACTGGGCCCACGTGCTGCAGTTACTGAAGTCCACTCGCCTAGAACCTCTGCTCCACAACAGGAGAAGCTGCTGCAACGAGAAGACCATTCACACAAGAAAGAGTAGCCCCAGGTCGCCAAAAGTAAAGAAAGCTTGATCGCAGCAACGAAGATGCGCCACATTCAAAAAATAAAGTAAATAAATAAATCTTTTTAAAAAATGCTGCTTCAGAATCATTTTTAATGGCAAAAAGGTTCTCTGCTACATGGATATACCATAATTTAACCAGTTCCCTGTGGTTGCACATTCAGAAAGGTGTGTAGCTATATACACTGCAACTGACTTTTCCATTGTTAAGACTTTGTACACTATGTATCTGTGACCCTAGGACAAAGTTGTAGAGGTGGAACTGCTGAGTCAAAACTTATTGGAAATTTTAAGGATTTTGATATCTATTGCTAAGTGACTTCCTGAAAGGCTCTATGATACTTTGGAAATTATAATTTTTCAAGGCTGCATTCTTTTATGTTCAGTATGTGAAGAGGCACTGCTTGGATACATGTTTCTCGTATGTTCCATTCAGCTCTGTGGCCTGACATCCTTGGCCCTGGGGTTCTTTATGAGCAATTGTAATTAGGACTCCTCTTAGTGCAACCAGTTTTTCAAGGTCACCAGTTATTTTGAAACGTATCCCTCATTTATCCCACTATTACCGTGTTTAGCATTACAAATCAGTGGCCCTAGGCTTGCAATGGGATTCAGATGTCTGTTCCCTTAGTCATTTTCATAATTTATTTGAAGAATTTTGCTCAATATTCATAGAGCCAAATGTTCAAGCAGTTGATTTGCCAGACTGTGATGGCCCTGTTACTGCACGTGAGGCCCCTGTGTCTGGGCAGGACAGGGTGTGGGGGGCGGGGGGCTCTGAGAGGCACAATACAGGTAACGTTCTTTTGGCTCCATCCCAAGACCACAGCACGCAGATGGTGCAGGACAAAAGGCGTGCATGGCCCACCTCATTCAGCTGTTCCTCCAGCCTTCCCCTCAGCCCTCCTGGGTCTGTCCCCTCTCCCCCCATCTCTACTCCACATCATATTGACAAAAGGCCATGCTCAAAATACCCCAAATGTGGGTCCAGGGTGGTGAAGTCGAAAGGGGAGTGGTTTTCTGTCACTCAGTGCTCTCATTAGACTTTGTCTTCCCTCCCCTCTCCCAATGTCAAAGAAATAAAGTCCATCTAGGTGCCAACAAATCCTTCTGATAGAACGGTTGCTATAGCAACTTTATAGCAATGAATTAAGCAGCAAACCATTCAGTCGGAAGGTGTTGGCTCAGAAACTGCTCTGCGTGGGGCCCCACCTTCTTTTGAGACGAGATAGTCCTCCATGACCCAGAGTCTTGGTTTTGTTACTGTGTTTCAGTCACAATCCTTTGTTAAGGTATTTGATTTAAGTGGAAATAAGACTCCCAGGGTGCGGTGGTAGGGGGGGAGGGTGGAGAAGTGGGGTGGAGAATAGCTGAAAGACTGGAAAAATACGACAAATACAAGAGAATGATTTTTTAAAGGGGAAAGGGAGGAGGGAAAGCTTAAATAGCATCAATTCATTCAAAACCAGGTGCAGAAGAATAACATAAATCCTGTGCTCTGTGAGACGGTCAAACAAAATCAGCTCTATCTAATGTATGGGCTGGTTTAAAACAAACCTCATGTTATTATTAATATAATCCCTGCTTTGTAAGCCATGACATTTAGCTGGGTAATTAAATAATAATTGAATGAGTCTGCAAGGCAGAAAGGCATAAAACCAGGCAGAAAGGCATATTCCCCGGAGGTGATTTTGATCAAATATTGACTTACTCTTCAATATTAATGATGGGAATTTAACATTATATTTTATATTTACATATTAACTTGGTTTGAAAGACCTTTTGTAATTTATAAATTCTCGAGTTACACATGTGACGTGAATTAAAAGCACAAAGGAAGAATGTAGGGGATGGGAGACGTGCAAACACAAGGTGTATGTGCGGGTGGGGGGGTGGGGAGGTGGGCACACCTTCACTGCAGTTAGTCCTGCATCTGCTGAGGTCTTCACCTATTGTGGTCTTCATGTCTGTGTTGTAAATACTCTGAATGTTCTTATTCTACAAAGATGCTCACTTCACGCTGGGCAGAAGTGGAGCTCCCTTTTCAAGCAAACTCCTTTCCTCTCCTAGCCTTTCCAGCAAGCCAGATAGAGAAGGGTAAGATGTCCCAGACCCAGTGGGGTGTTGTAAAGGGTTAACAGTGGCTCTCCAGAAAGAATGTGCGTGTGTTCATATACACATGTGCTGTTCTGTGCTTAGCCGCACAGTCACGTCTGACTCTGTGACCCCATCAGGCTCCTCTGTCCCTGGGATTCTCCAGGCAAGAATACTGGAGTGGGTTGCCATGCCCTCTTCCAGGGGATCTTCCTGACCCAGGGATCGAACCCAGGTCTCCCATATTGCAGGCAGATTCCTTACTGTCTGAGCCACCAGGGAAGCTCAAGAATACTGGAGTGGGTAACTGATCCTTTCTGCAGGGGAACTTCTTGACCCAGGAATTGAACCCGGGTCTCTTGCATTGCAGGCAGATTCTTTACCAGCTGAGCTACCCAGGAAGCCTGCATACACACATAAGTTTATTTTAAATTTTACTGATATAAAGGATATATGGCAGACAATTTAAGAAGAAAAATAAAATGCAACATTATAGCTTCCTAAATTCATAGTCAATTTATTTTCACAGAAGGCTTTTTTGTTTTTTGCTGAAATTTTGTATCTGTAGTCAATCTACAGTTATCACTAATTTGTTCAGTGCTTGTAATGAACAAACAAGAATAGTCCTTAACACGAATGCTAACTGATATCTTTGTTTCTGTCGAGTATGATAAAAGCAAACCAACATGTCTGGTTGATGCATGTGAGTGATTTCTTTGCTGAATCAGGTTGTAGGTTTCCAATGCTGGAAGAATATTCCCTCAATGTTTCACAACGTGATGCCTCTGCACATGACATATATTTAAGCTTCGTTTGCCTTATTAGCATTTTTCATCACATTCTTAAGTCTGAACATGGATAAAACAGTAAGTTAAGCCTTGATTTGTAGCATTTGCAATTTCCATTCTTATCCCAGCAGATTTTCAGCTCCCAATGTGATGTCACCAAACACAGGGTTAAGAAGAGATGAGCAGAGGAACACTGTTAGACAGTATCGCCCTGTGTAGGCACAAAAATTTCAATAACCTCAAGAGCATAGCTAATAATAAAATGCAGTAAAATAATTAGGAAATGACAAGTTTTGAGTATTTATTGCTTTTAGTAAGCTCTTTAATTAATGAGTGATTGAATCTTAATAATTGCCATATTTAATGACTGTCTCACAGAATTCCTGAAAATTTTGCACTTGACTCTTGGGAGCTGGGAAAGACTGGCTCCCTGACCCCTAGCGTGCTCACCTCTCCTGGCAGCCTCTGTCTAGGGTCATGCCCAGGCTGCTCATACCCTCGGTATCCCCTGCCACTGTTTGCACTCTGCTGTCCTCCACCAGGAAGCACGGTACTAGCTCCCAGGGAACCAGCACCTGCTCCATGCTATGCCCCTTGAGTGCCTGGCCAGACCCTGGGGCTGTGCCCTGGGTGGCTTCTTAGCTGTCGTATCCTGTGGCTGTTTCCCTCTGCCCTGAAACGCCACTGTCTGCAAATGTGCTTACTACACGTAAGCACATTCGTGTCCCAGCCCTGCTCTGCCCTCTGCCTGACTCAAGACCCCCACCTACTTTGCCTCCAACTGGCTGCATAGGCTCTGTTCTCTCCACAGCTAGGGAATTGGAATTATTTTTTTTTCTGCTTGGCGGCTCTCAAGCGTGTACTCTGTAAAAAAGGATGGAATGAAAGCTTGTATTTTCTGGATTCCCTTCCAGGGCATGCTTTTCCTTGCTTGGGACACTTTTTGTCACAGTGGCAACCCTTCCCACCACTTTCAATTTGGGCTACACTGCTTCTTTACTCTCAGATGGCATCAGAGGCAACAAGCTCAGCTTTCTAGCAGGTATATGTTTCAGGGATAAATCCAACCCCCTTGTGTGTATATGTATTAAACAGGAAGGAAATGGCATAGAAAGCCGTTCTTATATTAGGCTAAACCCTTTTGCTTACAAATAAAAACTGGCTAAAGCAAGAGAACAAAAGGAATGTATTAGTTCATATTTAAGATGTCCAGAAATGAAGCTGGCTTCAGGTCAAGCTGGGTCCAAGGGTTCAAATGAAAATATTGTGACTTTTCTCTCTCTTATTTTCCATCTCTTTCTCCTGTCTATTGGCCTCATTCTTTCCTTCTACAAATAAGGTTTCCTAGGCGCCAGGAAAGGGGCCTTAATGGCTACTCTAGGCTGCCCCGACCTCACTCAGCAACCACAGTGGAAAGAGAGCATGTGTCTTTCCATGAACAGAAAAAAGGGAAGGACTTGCATTGGCCCTGCACTGGTCATGCACCCAAGCCAGACTGGCCATGTGAGCTCTGCTGGAACTGGCTTCTAGCAGGCGAAGAGGGAGGGTACAGCAGATGCTGTCAGTTACCCCCACCCTGCCCCCTTGGCCCTGTCCCTTTCAGGGCTCACCTGCTACGCATCTAAGTGTCAGGCCCTGCTTCTCTTTGCCTGAGGGCTTTGGCATTCAGGCAAGGTAGGCCAGAAGTGCCTGCCATCTGCCCCCAACCAGGGAGTTGGTGGATCAAGACCGCCGTCCTCTGGCCCTGCATGTGGGCCAAGCCTGGGTTCCCCAGGTGGTGTCAGCTCCATGCCCACAGAGCTCACTAGCTTAAAGACACAGCCTTGGCTGAATTCCTTCCCTCTCTTGTCTCAGGTCCTCACTCTCTTACCAGTGTTAGCTGGCCTTGCCTCATGAACAAACTGTGTTGCTAAGTCACTTCAGTCCTGTCTGCCTCTTTGTGACCCCCTGGACTGTAGCCCACCAGGCTCCTCTGTCCTCGGGATTCTCCAGGCAAGAATACTGGAGTTGGTTGCCATGCACTCCTCCAGAGGATCTTTCCAACCCAGGGATCCAAGTCTGTTATATCTCCTGCATTGGCAGGCGAGTTCTTTACCACCAGCGCCACCTGGGAAGCCTGGGAAGTAGTTTGTTAACTACTTGCCCTTGAAACCTTGTATCAGGATCTGCTTCTGGGAACCTCAAGCTAAGACAGAGAGGACCTACAATTAACCCCTCTACTATCATGTGGCGTGTGAGGGACATCCCTGCATGCCTCCCCCCGCTTGCCCCAAGGAAAGAAGGTGCTGGCAGACCAAAGCAACAGAGACCTACAGCATCTCCAACTGTTCTAATCACTTTCTTGGCACCAAGGGTCTGCTCTTTCCCTCCCAACTTTCAGAGTTAGGTGATAGGATCTCACTCTAAGATCCCTCCCATCCTTTTTGACCTTCCAACCTAGCACCCCAATGTGGATTTGATTCCCGGGTGGGGAAGATCCCCTGGAGGAGGGCATGGCAACCTACTCCAGTGTTCTTGCCTGGAGAATCCCGCAGGCAGAGGAGCCTGGTGGGCTACAGTACATAGCCTGGCAAAGAGTCAGACACGACTTAGCATGCATGCCTGCACTGCCCCTCACCATCATAGAAATGCTGATGCCGAGAGTGGCTGGACCACACATCCACAGGAGTCCTCCAGCTCACCCATTCTTTTATTCCAGTTTCAGACAATTAAATAAACACTTTATTTCTAAGATTTCCCAAAGGATATTTTTAGGTTGTAAGTAAATATACATAGGGACAATTCATATAAACTTGCTATTCATGAACTTTCTTTTTAATACAGGTTTTTTTCCCTTCATTTTACCCCATGATTGTGAAACACCAAGCTGTTGGTTGACCTTCCCAAAGAGCGTTAACAGAGAGGCTTATTATAGGCCAAGGATACACAGATAGGGTGCTCGCCTCTCTGTGTTCTGTGAAGGATCTTGGATTTTTCTTAGGTTCTGATTTCTGGTTACTTTTTCCAGAGGTTGGAAAATCATTCATGGGTTGGCTTTTTTTTTTTTAACCTTAAACTTTTCCTTTCAAAATTCCTTTAAAAAATCTTAGCATTTCTTAGAGAAAGCCAAGCTGAGAGCAAACATAAAACCAGCCAAACCTGTGGCTTAATTCTGGGTAGATTTCCCTACTTTTGGTGCTTGGCTTTCGAAGCGGCATGATTTCCCACATTGCTTAAAAAAGAATCACTGCTCTATACAAGTGAAGTTCAGAGAAAGCTTCAGTCCCATGGGGTCGCCCCCTCTCTCAGGAACGGCCACATTACCTTGAGCTGCATCTGCAAAATCCCAGGGGAATGTGGGAGTCAGAGGATGCGATCCTTCTAGCTGTAAGAAGGGGATGGAGCAGAGGCACACGTGTGCTGTGTGCCTTTGCTAATATAGCAACTTATCTATCAACTTTGCGAATCTGTTGTCATTAGGCTAAGTTGTATTCTATATATGTGGAAATGTAAAATTTAGAAAACCTGAGTTTTAACAATTTAAAACAATTGCAATCATTTTTTTGAAAAATATTTTTCAGGTATTTTGTGTTTTTCCTCTGCCTTGAAAGGAGGATATGGATGTGTTTTAATTTCTATTTATTCTGATGTCTTGATGATTTAAGTTTATCGTGATAAACAGCCATCCTATCATCATCATTATTTAACGGGTAAAACAATGATGTTCTCAAGAGCTCTCAAAGTATGTCGAATTTTTTGATGCTACTTAAACTGTTCTTGGACAAATGTGCTCTAGGAGATCTCTTCTGTCTTTGCCCTCTCTTCTCTTCTTCTTTTTCCTACTATTCCTTAGCAGATGGTCTGTAAAAGCCAATGCTTTCCATTGCTCGCATTAATTAGCAAGTATTTACTTGGCACCTTCTCCAAGCCTAGGACTATTCTAGATCCTAGGATTTCAGCAGTGAACAAAACAGGCCAAGTCTTTGCCTTCATGAAGCTTATATCCTGGCAGATAATGCCTACCTGTCTTCTTCAATCTGCTCTTTTCCTCGTCCTTGTCTCGTCTTCCAAACGAATGAAACATAAAAGTAAAGAGAATTATGTTTACAACACAAGTAAATCAGCTCATGTTGCACAAGGGGGCAAGGGTGTAGCCCATGACTCATCTCGTGAAGTTCAGTACAAATACTACATGATAGGAATTTTTAGGTAGTGAAAACTCTACTTCTGGTGTTTCAGCATTGTGCCAGATGGTTCAGCTTATGAGACAATGGCCTCTGGATAAAGGCCATTTTATTTGATTCAGATGAATATACTTTCAGAGAGAACCATTTCTCTCTTTAGCCCAATGGAAAAGGACAGTGATACGTTACAAAATAAGTCA
The DNA here is from genome assembly GCF_910594005.1 of Cervus elaphus. Lineage (NCBI taxonomy): Eukaryota > Metazoa > Chordata > Mammalia > Artiodactyla > Cervidae > Cervus > Cervus elaphus. The sequence continues at coordinate 10,897,334 of NC_057839.1, read as the reverse complement.
TATGAACTTTTGGTCAACATCCAAAAGGACTTGTTGGTTGTATGAAAAGAGGTGCACCTTGGGGCCGACTCTGCTGGTACATTCTACACTGGTTCAGTATGGAACACTGATTCCAAAGTGGGATCGTAATAGGCACATAGTAAAGAACAAAAAGCTACCTTCCAGCCCTACTCCAACTCCGACTCCACTGTAGCTTAAAGAAAGTCAGACCCCAAGACCCAAACCTCACTCTTTAGATCATTCCATGTTTAGGAACAGCCTGGTGGAGGCCACCTGGTTGGTCCCTCCATCTGGCATCTGGAGTGGAGCAGCCTGCTAACATGTCACCTGAAGGTTGTTTTTCTTTGCTAACTTGGTCACTGATTTTTTTTTCTTTTTCATTTGTTTGATTTTCTCACATGTTCAAGTTTGGCCAAATGGAAAAAAAATTAGTCTTCAGTTAATCCCAGTAATCATGCTATGTGCATGGGAGAGAGAAAACCTAAATCTTTTCCTGGCTGCCTTACTGACTGCTATAAATTGTCCTCCAACACATGTAGAGAGAATGGAGCCAGAATTTCCATAGAAGGACTCCAACCAGCAAACTCTGGACCTGCTTCATTTTTTAGAGAACTACTCTGGCTTTCAGTCCCCCCTGCCAACTCAACAACCATGGAAGACACTTGACTTGTTTTTAAGGAGACGTTGTTGACTTCAGACAGAAGTTAAAATGCAATCCAAGGACTAAGAAGAGAGCAGAACTTCTAGAAAGTGAGTCAAAAGTAAAGGAGCTCACACATTCTCTGTTACAAAGGCAAAAAAAGTAAAAGCCTCTTGAAAATATTTTTGAAACCAGGCATGACATTCTATTCCTCTAAACTACATATTTATAAGTAATTTAAAATGATCAATTCCCTTCCTCCAGAAAAGTATGAGAATTTGAGGTTTTAATTATGGAAAGGCAGGGGGAAGGGAGGGGTTTCCCAGGTGGGTAAAGAATCCACCTGCAATGCAGGAGATGCAGGAGACCGGGTTTGATCCCCGGGTTGGGAAGATTCCCCGGAGAAGGAAATGGCAACCCATCCCAGGATTATTGCCTGGGAAATCTCATGGACAGAGGAGCCTGGTGGGCTAAAGTCCATGGGGTCTCCAAGAGTTGGACATGACTGAAGTGACTTAGCATGCTTGCATTCATTCATCATGCTCACAAGAACAGCTAACAATACATTCACAATACCATACTGCAGTTGTTGTTTATATTTCCCTGATTAGTGATGTTGACAGTGTTCCATGTGCTTATTGGTCATCTGATTATCTTCTTTAGTGAGGTGTTTGTTAAAGTCATTTACCCATTTTATATTGAATTTTTGTTGTTTTGTTATTGATTCATAGTTCTTTATACGTTTGGGATACAAGGCCTTTGTTAGCTATATATATTACAAACACCTTCTCCCAGTCTCTGGCTTATCTTTTTATTTTATAAATGTGTTTTCAGTGAGTAGGAGTGTTAATTTATCAATTTTTTATTTTATATCTAGTAATTTTTCAGTCTCTCTAGTAAATCTTTTCTCAGCACTTAAAATCATGAAGATATTCTCCAACATTTTCTTATAAAAGCTTTATAGCTTCACCTTTTTATAAAGTCTATGACTCAGTTTAAAATAATTTTGGGAAGTGGTATGATTTAGGGGTAAAAGTTCATTTTCCCCCATACATTTATCCAGTTTTCCCAGCATTATTCATTTTTAAAAATTTAACTTTTCTCATAGACTTGCTTTGACAGTTTTATAAAAATCAGTTGATCATATACATGCAGGCCTAACTCTAAACTCTTCATTTTGTTTTATAAATCTGTTGGACAGTTCTTCCACCAGTATCAGAATTTTGAAGACCTTATAGTAAGTCTGGAAATCAGACGATGAGAGTTCTTCAGTTTTGCTCTTTTTTTTTTTTAACTTCAATTGTTTTGGCTATGCTAGGTCTTTTGCTCAGATTTTAGAAAGAACATTTAAATTTTCACAAAAAGCCTTATAGAATTTTTATATGAATTGCATCTAATCTATAGAATAAGATAAAAATCGATCTTAAATTATTGGGTCCTTCAGTCTATGAAAACATTAAATCTCTCATTGGAGAAGGTCATTAAGAAAACGTGACTGTGGGTTGATCCTTGAGATGAACCTTGGCAATCAGAATCTCTTTGCCTCCTCCTCTGTCCTTGGAATATCCACTCTGCCCACCATTTCTATCTTGGGAGCCATTTTCAAGGATGCAGTCTTGAGAGTGTAAAATGTTATTAAGACTGTCTGATGGTACACATGGGACTTTCTTGGTGGCTCAGTGGTAATGAATCTGCCTGCTAATACAGCAGATGTAGGAGATGAGGGTTTGATCCCTGGGTCAGTAAGATCCCTGGGGAAGGCAATGGCAGCCCCACTCCAGTAGTCCTGCCTGGGAAACTCCATGGAGAGAGGAGCCTGGCAGGCTCTACAGTCCATGCAGTCACAAAGAGTCAGACATGCCCGAGTGACTGACCATGCAAGCACAATGGTACACATGACTGAAGCCCGGTAAGGCCTCCATACGAACTTTTAAGATTCTGCTGGGTGGTGGGGAGATCGACTCATCTAATGGCTGTGTAAGTGAAGTTCCCTTGCTTATTAAACTTGCCACCTACCAGTCTGGAGTGATGTGCCCCTTCCTTCATTCTCTCCTTGCCATGTGTGTAGGGAGGCCTATTTGTGAATCAATATCTCTTTATCTATTTAGCTCTTCTTTAATTTCTGTAGCAATATTTTATAAATATTTATTGACATAAATGTATAAAATGTCTTTTGTTAAAGTTTTACATAAGTAATTTTTGGGATATTATTGTAAAGGGAATTTTTTTCTATTTCACGTTCCATTTATTTGCTACATTATATAGACAAACAAAGGATTATTTTATTTTTTTAAAATTCTGTCCTAATTGCTTTACAATGCTGCATTAGTTCCTACTGTACAAGAAAGTGAATGAGCTATATGTATTCATATATCCAGAGGTGGCTCTTGAGCCACCCTCTCACCCTCCTACCGCCTTCCCGTCCGTCTCGGTCATCACAGCACTGAGCCAGGCTCCTTGAGCCATGCAGCAGGTTCCCACTAGCCGTCTATGTTACACATGGTAGTGTATTTGTATTTTGGTTTTACATCCTGCAACCTGCTAAATTCACCTATTGATTATAGTAGGTGTTTCATAGATACTTTAGGATTTTCTATGTAAACATCGATGTCATCTGAAAAATAAAGATTTTTTTAATAAAAAATAAAAATCTTCCTTTCTGATACACATGCCTATTATTTTTTTAGAAATTGACTAAGCTCTCTAGTCCAGTTTTGAACAGAAATAATAACGATAGGCATTCCTGCCTTGATCTGCATCTCAGAAGGAAGCTTTCAGTTTATCATGCTCAAGTACTATGTTACTTCTAGATTAATTTGTAGATCCTTTCATCAGATTGAGTAAGTTTTCTTCTATTTTCAGTTTGCCGAGATTTGATTATAAACAGGTGAATTTTGTTAAGCACTTGTTAAACAGAAGCCCACAGCATGCTTAATTGATTCTTTCCAACTAAGCAGTGCTACCCATCTGCTTAGTTTTCTCTGACCTCACAAAATCTTCCCCAAAGCAACCTCTTCCTCTTGCCATGAGAAAGTTCTTCTTCCTGTCTCATGTCCTTCCTTCTATCCCAAGCTTCAACAATGAAGGATGCAGAAAGCCAAGTACCCAGAATTAAGAGGATCCCTGCCTCCAACAGCAGTTCTCCAAAGTGAGGACTGCCATCTTCATGAATCCACATTTAAAGCTTAATGTTTTATATGTTGTGTATGGCTTCCACAGAGTTGAAAGACGGAACACAGCTAAAGCATAAATGAAGCAAGAGGTGGGCAAGAAAAGCTGGTCATCCATTGCTGCACCTCTCGATCTTGCTCTCAATATCTTAAAATTACCTCTGCTTCATCATCCACCTCCTGCCTCCTCACACATTTCCAACAACATACACATGCACTCCCTTTTCACCATCTGTTCAGAAATGTAAAATCTAAACACTTTGAATAGATTAGAAAATCTCTAAAATGCTTAATAAAAGTGCTCAGCCATTTAACAGATGACTAGGACACCTTGAGAGAGAAATGTGGCTGGCAGAGAGCTGTCCTGATGTCCCTCACCATCACGGTTCTGCACCTGCCCATCTGCTCAGGCAGCGCTGCTGACAGTTGGCAAGGCACTCGGGTGCAATTGGAAAGACCCACAACTTCCAAGAAGCTTTCGCTCTTGCTTTCTGTGCATGATGGTGCCTTTTTGATTATTCTCCCTTCTATTCTTACGGCTTCAATGCGGTCTTATTTCTTTTCCCACCTTGCCAATGCTCACTTCTATCACTTCTATTTTCCAGGGATATGTGAACAGATTTTATGGTTCATACAGAGGAGAAAACGTTTTCAGCTGTGCAAAGAGTCAGGGTTAAGACAACAGAGGGGACCATTGTACAACCCACCGGCCCATAACTTGACAGTGATATAGCAAGAGTTGTTAACAGGTTCCAAGGAGATCTACATGGGTTTCAATATCACCTCCATTGCTGGTGGCTTTGTGACCACAAGTCACATTAAAAGGAACAGGGTTGGCTACACAATTTACAGGGCTCAATGCAAAATGAAAATGCAGGACTCCTTGTTCAAAAAGCAGGAAAAAATGTGTCACTAAAGACACTAAAATATAAACATTTTTTCTTTCTCCTGTGGTTTTGAGCATTAGCTTGGGCAAATTACTCTCTGTGAACTTCCTTAGTAGCTCAGCTGGTAAAGAATCCACCTGCAATGCGGGAGACCTGGCTTAGATCCCTGGTTTGAGAAGATCCCCTGGAGAAGGGTACAGCTAACCACTCCAGTATTCTGGCCTGGAGAATTCCATGGACAGTATAGTCCATGGGGTTGCAAAGAGTTGTACATGACTGAGAGACTTTCACTTTCACTTTCCTCACTGGTTGTAAGGTGGTGAGTTAATTCACATGAAGGACTTAGAGCAGCACATGTACATGACTGGCCTCACTCAGTGATAGTTGTGTGGTTATAGATGCATGCTGGGTAACCACAGGCTCTCACAGATGCCTGAGGACCCCTTTCTGTAACTTGGCACCCATGCACAGCCCAGCAACTGCCAGCTGTCAGCTGGAAGGGAGGAAATTGGACCAGGAACCGTCCCTTCTCATGGGTCTTCTGGTCAACCCACAGCAAACAGGTGATTCTCCAAGGGAATGAAACCTCTTCAAAGAGCTCAACTAGTACTTGGGTCAGGGGTGGGCAAGAAACTTGCCCCAGCAGAGTCACCTGATGAGTGCCCATGGGGCTTCATGAGGCAGTGGGGATGGTTGCTGCCCTGGCTGAAGACACAAAGTACATGCACTTGTATCTCCTTGTGATGGGGTGGGGGGGTGGTGGAGGGCCTCAGTGGTTACTGTGTAGGGGTGGGGTGGTGGGACAGTGTTCTGGCACCAGGGAGCAAGAGAGTAGGTGGGTGAGAACCTGCTGATGGGGAGGAAGCGAGAACGTGGGAGGCAGAAAGATTCTCTAAGACCCTGGTGCAAACTATTTTGTCTCATTGGATGTCACTTACAAAATGCAAATTCAAAGATAAAATTATAAAGAATCTTGTCGGAACACAGACTATTAAACCCCAAGTACAGGGCTCTTCTGAACATGGGACCATTTACAGCTCTACTAATGACATACGCATGAACCAGCCCTTGAGGTAACGCCTGAGGCAGAGTCAGGAGCCAAGAAATATGAGCTATTAGTATTATCATGACTAACTCGGTGGTCCATATGGAATAGAATATATAATACATATTTCAAGCATGTTTATAGATGTGGATATGTTGGTGTCTAGGAGAGCAACACTAAAAAGACTGCTCAGTCCTGGGAGGGCTGTGATTCTTGGCCTCTCAGAAAGTTGTGACCAATCCCAGCACTGGGTGTACGGCCTCACAGTGACCCAGCAGCCGGTCAGTGAGGTGCCTGCGATGATTTTAGTGTGATTTGGAAATGTTGGGGAAGCTATCTACATACAATAGACATTTAGGGTAGATAAAAATGAGTTTTCCAAAGTGGACTGCTCAAGGCAGTTCAGCCTCAGCTCTCTCTTGAAAACTAGCGATAGGATGAAGGTCTAGTCACCATGGGATTGAGCAAAGCCTTTTCTGTGTCCACTTGTTCATATCTGCAGCTTCATTTGGCATTGCCAGGTGAGGTGACTCTGGACTGCTAATCTAGAAAACAAACGTATGCATCTTGGCAGTAAGTGTCAATCAAACTTTTGCTGAAAGCAAATTGAGTCCAGGTGACCAGCCATGCACCCTCAAAACCTTCACACTTGAGGGCCTGCCTTACAGAAGTTAGGCTTTCCATAAGCTGGCGCAAGTGAGTTTACATGCTTTCCAAGGACATCTTCTTAGATGAGCTTGAACAATGTGCATTATCCAAGCAGCAGTGCTCTCTGGTAGACCTGGGCCCTCCTTGCTGTGCATACAAATCCCCGCACACTGTTGTGACTATACTGGGCATGTTTGTTTTCACAGGCTTCTTGAATGTTTGGCCTGGATATAAAATGACTGCTGTCATTCAGACAGAAGGGTGGTCTTCCATATCCAGAAATCAGGCAGGCATAAAAGAAGCTGTCAAAGAAGAAAATATGTGAAACACCAAGAATTTCCCTTAAAAAATACATGAGAAAGAGTACCAAATGGGAGGGAAGGCCTGTTGTTTCCCACCTAATAATTCATTTAAAAATAATTTTCTGTCCTTGTGCATGCTAAGTTGCTTCAGTCATGTCTGACTCTTTGCGACCCTATGGACTGTAGCCCACCAGGCTCCTCTGTCCATGGGATTCTCCAGGCAAGAATACTGGAGTGAGTTGCCATTTCCTTCTCCAGGGGATCTTCTTCCCAACCCAGGGATTGAACCCACGACTCTTATGTCTCCTGCATCGACAGGCAGGTTCTCCCTAGCGCCACCTGAGACAGTTGACATTTTCATGGTTAAGTTCAATGACAAATCCCCCTGATGACCAAGGGAAACAGCGAGTGGAACAATATGCACAATTTATTCTGTAATATTCTGAACTGAGCAAGAGTTAGCCGTCCTAACTCTAATTGAGCAAGGCCAGTTATGTGCCAGGTGCTGCTCTAAGCCCTGTGTATGAATTAACCTTAAAATCAGATTAGGAAACTATCTGAGAGCAAGTTGCTCAAGGTAATGGCAGCGCAAAGATTCAAACCCTCCAGTCTGTCTCTAGAGCACACACTTTTAGCTACTAGACCCAAGTTCAAATTCTAGGACAGTGAAGAAGTTTCATTTAACATGAACTGTATGACACTAGAAATGCTCTAAAGCTCGTAACAATATAGCAGAAACGTAAAGATGTGAGAAGGGTGACTTTCCTCAGCCTTCCTGGACCTCTCTGTGTTTCACATCCATTTCAAGCCCTCATTCCAGGGGGTGGCAACATACAAATCCTAGGCAATTCAGGTTTCCTGTGCCCTGTCCAGGCTTGTGTCTCCGTCCCCGGTGATCACAGTTCTAAGGCCTTGGGGAAATGGAGAAGTGAATTTGAGTCCTCTTTTCAGGATGACATTTCCTGAGATGCATGTTGTGCCATCCAAACATCTGACATCCATCTAGACTGTGCGCTTCCCAGCCACTTCCTCCTCTTGAACATATTTAACTGTACTCCCACAGTACTGGGGGGCCTCAGAGGTGGTGGGGCTGCTCAAGATCCTTCACTATTTCCTTTCTTTTCCCTGTGCTTTCCCAGGGACTGGGACACAGGCTCCTCATCCACTGAGATTCTCAAGCTCAGTTGGGACTTGGCCAGTGCTGGGGAAGGGAATCATGCAGTGATCCACTGGACTGGCATCTTCCTTCCCTTGGTCTGGACTATTCTCCCTAGTCCCGGGAAGAAGGGCTGGTACTGGAAGGAATGGAAAATAGCTTTAGCTAATTACGTATCTATCCAAACTTTTATTTGTATCCTATGCCTGGGCTTCTACGAGGGAGGAGTCAGGAGTTTGGTGCCTTTGTCATCCTTGCTTGGGTAACAGCATCCCTTCCTAGAGGCATGGGAGAGAGGATGTTTAGGTGCTCAAGCACTAGAGAGATGGGTGAATGTGGGAGGGGAAGCCAGGAGCAGCAACTCTTACCTCGAAAGTATCCCATCACATGGGCATGGATGCCTCACTCTAAAAATGGTCTGTAAGGTAATTTCGCCCTAGTGATAAAAATCGGCACACAGTCCCATGTGCAGTGGTGCTTGCCCTGGGGTGACCACACGAGGTAAGGAGCCCTCAGGCCCTGGAGGCTGCAGGATGGTCCTGACGGCAGAGCCAGAGGCAGAAGACCCAAGCACAGCGTGCAGCGGGCTCTCGTATGAATCCTGGAGTCTTGCTCAGAGCACATTTTCTATTCCTGGGGAAACTGACTTGTATGTTTCCTTGTGAAGGGGGCTACCTGAGAGGCCCCATTCCACTTGGCACTGTCCCACTTCAAAGAAGGCCTGCTTGGAAAACCTCATTTTTCTTCCAACAGATGCTGAGTTTCAGTCCAGATACATTAGACATGTCTGCAGTGTCTGTGTGGTGCTCTGGCTGGGATGGAAACAGAGCACAGAGTGGGGAGAGAGTGTGCGAAAGGCCCCACTCCATGCCTGGCTCTTTGAACATGTTTGTTTTATCCCAGGAACTTGGCTGGTAGCAGTGAGGTTACCCAGGTGGGGCCTGGAAGACTTTTCTAGATCTCCCTTAGCTTTCCAGGGGAAGCACTCCTGAGTCTATGAGCAGGATTATTCCATCTCTGGGGTGGCTTTAATGGTGATAGCAACTTGAACTTTCATCAGCATAAGAATAAGCTGAGGGGCTGATCACTCATGCAGATTCCCAAGCAACCAGTAGATCTGGGGTGCAACCCAGAATCAGCATTTTTAGTAACCCGCACAGGCTTCCCAGGTGGCGCTAGTGGTAAAGAATCCACCTGCCAATGCAGGAGATGCAAGGGTCATGGTTTCAATCCCTGGGTCGGGAAGATCTTCTGGAGGAGGCTATGACAGTCCACTCCAGTATTCGTGCCTGTAAAATCCCACGGACAGAGGAAACTGGCGGGCTACAGTCCATGGGGTCACAAAGTGCAGGACACGGCTGAGCGACTAAGCACGCATATACAAAGTAAGCCCTCCACGGGATTCTGACACAGATGCTCCTAGATCGCACCCTGAGAAACACCGAGGTGGGGTCTCTGGGTAGCCCTTCATGAGGACAGTGGTAAGGATTCCTGGGTTGAATATAAATTAATAAGCAGAAACCCCCAATTAACACGTTATTGGCCAGAGATATATGAATACCACAGGCACTGATTTGGTGGTTTAGTCGCTCAGTCCTGTCCAACTCTTTGCGACACTATGGGCTGTAGCCTGCCAGGCTCCTCTGTCCATGGGGATTCTCCAGGCAAGAATACTGGAGTGGGTTGCCATTTCCTTCTCCAGGGGATCTTCCCAACCCAGGGATCAAACTCTGGTCTCCTATACTGCAGGAAGTCTCCTGCACTGCAGGCAGATTCTTTACTGACTGAGCCACCAGAGGCATTAGTTTCTGCAAAAATCCCCCAGTCAGTAATGTATTAAAAAAAGAGTTGGGCACTCAGAAGGGGGAGCTGTCATGCCCTGTAACTATAGCAGAACCTCACAGGAAGAAGAAAGACTTCCCCTTCGTGCCTGGTATGAGTTCAGCCAGCGAGAGACTGTCACAACCCGGCCAATGAAAAGCCACTATTCTCTGAACTCTCTGTTCCTCCAAGGGATCTGCTTACTGGAGCCCTCCCAGTTTCAGTTACCCATTATACATGAGCCCTCTGCATGTCGGGGAGGGGACTTGTGGAGCTTGCCATGGTTATGGACCCAGATTGCCACGCTTTGCTAATCCTGAATAAAACCATCTCTGCTGTAGAAATTACTGGCCATCTATTTGTCAATAGTTTGCATCAAGCCACCTGACTGTTGCTCTCCTACAGTGAGTTCCTAAGCCCCAGGACCCATCTATTCCCGTTACTAAACATCTAGGTGAAAACAGATGCTCCCTATACTGCCCACTCCTTTCCTGTTAACAGAAAACAGCTCCTGGGTAATTGTGAACAACATGTGTCCACTAGACTTCTGCAAACAGGTGTCTGGAAGCTGTTGTAAATAAACAATGAAGAAGAACTTCCAGGCTTGCTTTTATAACTGAGGCACTTGCTGATCAATCTCACACAAGTTTAGATTCGCTTATAGATGGCCTTGCCTGTCTATTGTCTCGTATGTGTTTTTGTCTCTCTCCCAAACAAAGTATAACTTCTTTGGAAGAGGCCACACTCATATTTTTCTTCTCCTACTTACCCCACAGCATCTGCTATATAATTGGTATTCAACATAGGATAAGAGTTTCTAATTTATAACCCATTTGCTTCCAAAAGTTCATTCTTAAGTCAGATATTTGGATCTTGTTTCCCATTAGGACAATGTTATAAAAGGTAATTATGTTCCCAGAGCAGCCCCTAAATGTTTATTTAACTAGCAATGTAGCTGAACTCTAGTTCCAATAGTACGGCAGAACCTAAAATCATCTATAATACTGCTTTTATGGAAAAATGTGTTCCAGATTCCAGTGGGAGATGCCAGAACTCATTTTTCTGGCTACAGTTCCTGAACAAGACTTGACCTATTTGCAGTTAAGACTCCCTGTGTTGTGTGTGTGTGTGTCCATACACAGTGGGCTGGCTTTCATGGTGGGGTCCAAAGATGGGGAAAGGGTGGCACAAATTCCTGTTGGGAAACTGGAAAGGGCAGGGGTGCTCATGTGAGAAACGCTTCCGGTTGGCTTGTCTGAGTCAGGAGGAATATCTGGAAGAAGGTGGAATTCAGGGCTGTGAGGTCATGGAGTGACCCAGAGGGCACCGAATCTCTCAGCTACAGTAGCAGAGTCCAGCCGGGGCTGTCTCAACAGCCACCGCAGTAACAGCACAAGATATAGTAGCCACGTTGGCCAGGGTCCCAACTCAAGCCTGTAGATATGTTTGGGGAGCTAGTGGTGTCTTGGTTATTTATTGCTAAGTATAAACCACCTCAAAACATAGTGACATAAAACAACAGCCACTCATGATTCAATCTGGGCTTGCCTGTGGTCCTCGTGTGGATGCACTCAGCTGGCAGGGATGCTGGGATCTGGTCTTTGCTGGATGCTGAGATTACTAGACTGCCAGTCTTCTTGGAGTCTCAGGGCTTTTCCTTCTCGACGTGGCCTCTCCGCTGAATCTCTGCACATGGTTTCTCTAGCAGAGTAGCCAGACTTTTTTTCGTGGCAGCTTGAAATATTCAAGAAGCAAAAATAGAAACTTCCAGGCCTTCTTAAAACTAGTCTGGCCACTGGCACAGCTTTGCTCTGGTTAAAGTGGTCACAGGGCAGCCCTGATCCCAGGGGGGGACTACACAGAGGCATGAGATCCAGGAGGCATGGTCTGCTGTGGGTTGTGAAAGAAGCAGATGGCCACAGTGGGTGCCATGTGAGAATCTCCAAAACCAAGAGCATTTAGCTAGGGCGTCTCCATTACAACCACCCCAACCACATTGCTGACATTCCTAGAAGGAGCTACTAAACTACTCTTTTTTTCACTTACCATATCTCTTCATGTCTAAAAGATAGATATTTGGCTGCAAAATTTCATCCTATCACTTTCTCCTTCACATCTTCTTGGCTCCGTTTCTCCTCCATAGACACAGCTACCTACTTTATATAGGCAGTGCTCTCTCAGACTTCACGGCAACACACCTTGGTCAATTACAGTGGACGTTGATGTGGATCTAGACAATAGAACATAAAATCCCAAAGTTTGTAAATGGTAATTTTGAAATAGTCAACTGAAGCAGTTTCAAGGTTGGCCCTATAATAATGTTCCTCTCAGAGTCAAGCACATACCTGAGGGAGAGAGAAAGAAGTGAAGTTGGAGTTAGTGCTTTGGGAATTATGTATAACCCTGGCAGAAACAGACCTAGCTGCTTCCCCCAAGTCTGTCTTCTTCAGGTAAAACTTCTGTTTTATTTATGGTGTCAATAAGCCCAGCCTCTCTTCCAGCAAAATATGGCAATAGGGCTAAGTTCTGGCTAATGAAATAGAAGGGCAAATCGTGCCTGGGACTTCCAGAAAGCTTGCTTAAAGGGAGCTGACTTAGCTGAGAAGGAACTCTTGGGTCCTACTTTGGATTCCTTCTTCCTGTTGGCTTGCATTGTGGATGCAATGATTGGATCTCCAGCAGCTATTTAGGGTCATGAGTAGACTAGAAGCCACACTTCAGGGTGGTAAAGTGTAAAGACAGATGAATTCTAGGTTAGTGATTACCATGGAGCTGTATTCCAGCCCAGAACTCTATTAATAGACAGAGATCTATATCACGAAAGAGATAGAGAGGTTCTTCTTTAAGCCATTGTTATTTGGCATTTCTTGTTATAATTCATATTATGTACCTGGTCATAGCCCATTATGAATGTCATCTGTTATATGTAATTGCACCAGAAAAATGATTAAGAACCACTTGTTAAGACCACAGGGAATTCTCACCTGGACCATTTCCCAATCTTTCTCTGTGTTTGTTAGCTCTCTTCTCTAATTAATCCTTAGTGGACTGAGGAAGTGTTGCCTCTTTGGATTTTAATGGTCCCTGGAAACCATTGATCTTTTTTCTCTCTCCATAGGTTGCCTTTTCCACAATGTCATAAAGTTGGAATCATACAGTATGAAGTCTTTTCAGACTGGAGTATTTCACTTAGTAACATATTTATGATGCATTTAATTAACATTTAGTATGTATGTCTTTTCACAGATTGATAGCTTATTTCCTTTTAGCACTAAATAGTATTCCATTGTCCATGCAGTAAGGTTATATACCACAACTTACTTATCCATTTACCTACTGAAGGACATCTTGGTTTCTTTTAAGCTTTAGTAATTAAGAATGAAGCTGCTTTAAACATCAATATGCAGAGGTTTTGTGTGGGCAAAAGTTTTCAACTCCTTTGGGCAAATACTAAATAACTCAATTGCTGGATCATATGGTAAATGTATATTTAATTTTGTAAGGATGTGCCAAACTGTCTTCCAAAGTGCTGTACCATTTTGCAATCCCAACAGTAATGAATGAGTGTTTCTGTTGCTCTGTGTCCTCTCCAGCATTTAATGTGGTTGGGGGTCAAGGTTCTGGGCATTCTAATAGATATATAGTTGTATCCCATTGTTGCATTTCCCTGCTGACATATGTGGAGCATCTTTTCCTATGCTTATTTGTCATCTGCATATCTTCTTTGGTGAGATGTCTATTAAGGTCTTTGATCCATTTTTTAATTGGGTGTTGTTTTCTTATTGTTAGTTTTGAAAGTTCTTTGTGTATTTTGGATATGTATGCTTATTCGCTCAGTCATGTCCAACTCTTTGTGACCCCATGGACTGTAGTCTGCCAGGCTCCTCTGTCCATGGGATTTTCCAGGCAAGAATACTGGATTGTGTTGCCATTTCCTCATCCAAGGAATTGAACCCATGTCTCCTGTGTCTCCTGCATTGAAGTGGATTCTTTATCACTGAGCCACCTGGAAGGCCAATTTTTTGGTAACAGTCCTTTATCAGTTACATCTTTTGCAAATATTTCTCCTAGTCTGTAGCTTGTCTTTTCTATCTCTTAATATTGTCTTTCACAGAGCGGAAGTCCTTAATCTAGTGATATCCAGCTTATCAATTATTTCTTTCATGGATCATGCTTTGGTGATGTATCTAAAAAGTCATCACCATATCCAAGATCATCTAGATTTTCTCCTGTGTTACCTTTTAGGAGTTTTATAGTTTTGCATTGCATACTTAGGTTCTATGATTCATTTTGAGCTAATTTTAGAGAAGGCAGTGAGGTCTGGGTCTAGATTCTCGTTTTTGTACGTGACTGTCCAGTTGCTACAGCATTATTTGTTGAAGAGACACTGTTTTGTTTTATCTGTGTTTTCCCATGTCTATCCCCATTGATTAGCACAGTGTCTGATCAAAAGTATATGTTTAATATTTGTTGAATGAATGAATGAAACACCAAACTCTCCCTGAGGCTCTGTGCTGAGTGCGAAATGCCCCTTTCCTTTTCTGTTGGCAGTTCCATCTCTCGGCTGTACAGTTTGAGTTCACCATTCCCAGAAGAGAGCCAGATAATCTTGGTGGCCAAATTCCTGTTAAAACATATGAATGATGCTTGCCAAATGAGTGATGTGGTTGTCTAAGGCATTGTTTCATGCAGGCTCTATAAGAGAAGGGGCAGAGTCTCACAGGAAGAGGCGCGGCCATTCACTGCTAACCCATCATTCTCCTCGGGAACACAGAGGTGGGCACACACCTGGAATCGGGGCAGGGGGAGGCTGAGGTGGAGGTGACTAGAAGAGATGGTTACCAAAGCAGCCGAGGAAGAGGGATCTCAGCCTCAACCTCTCAACCATGGAGGAGACAGGGGAGGCAGTTCCCAGAAAGCAAGAAATCGAATAGCAGCCTCTCTATGAATGTATGAGCCAAGAAGCAAGAAAACCACTTAGGTAGTGATTAACTCTATGGCCCGGCCAGGTAGGCCTCTGTGATTGGGCTGTTCATCTGGCTTCTCCAGTCTAACTTCGCTGTAGTAGTTAAGTGACTGCTTAACCTTGATATCTCTTTATATTTCTTCCTATAGGGTTTTCACTTCTTTTGTTTATGACTAAGACGTTTTATTTCAGGTTTTTGAATTATGAAGATAGATACCTTCTGTAACAATTCAAGTGGTAAAAGTGATAATCCCTCACCCTTGTTTTATTTTATTTTTTAGCTTGGGACTTGATGAGGAATGATAAAAAGACCTGAGGGTGACTGGACTCACATTCCAAAGTACAAGCCAATGTAATTTAGATATTAATTGTCTTCAATTAATGAAGAGGTGGAGCCCGAGTCCTATATCAACCCCAAATCTCTTTTTACTGAGGCCAGAGCCAACCTTTACAAGTGGCTGAGGGAGCTGTTTTTGTGTGGTCTAGTCTGGAGCCTCTGAGATCTTCCGTGTTGACCTCTCCTTGAGCAGCCTTGTCTGTGTAGAACATCTGCTTCTTGTTTGAGTACCCTCAAGATTAAATTTTACTTTTGGCCTCCAATTTGCCCAAATGCAGATTTTAAAGACTATGTCTTTTTGAATTGATGTGTACAGAAGACGCCACTTCTTTCTAATATGTTCTACAAAATACCGACTGACACTCAGGGATGCGGCGGCTCTCTTCCTCTAACTCAAGGGCTCAAGGTTATTTTACAAAAATCAGCAGCGTCTGCCCTGGTAACATTTTGAAGCTCTGCCCATGAGAGGGGTCTTTAAATTCTCATTGGTTGGAAAGAGTTTCTCCCTAATGGAATTTTGAACGGAAGAGAGCAATATATCCCCGAGGGCTGCGTTGTAGGGGAAGAAAGTAGAACATTTGGACCACCTTCCTCCCCATAAAGAGGGTCTCCATGAAGTGTTAAGACCAGGAATCTCTGTGTGTGTGTGTTAGTTCTAAAGAGGTTGTACTTTTGGAAGCTTGTAATACCTACCACTGCTCCTTATACCACATCATGGATGAATTTTGCTTCTTCATAGTGTTTCTTATAGAAACATGTTTATGTTTGTGTCCAAACAGGGTTTGGCTGATAGTATATATTTCTCTAATCCCCATCCTTATGAGTGCTATCTCAAGTTTTAAGCTGTTAGAAATATAACTGTGTCTGCTAATTTAATTGTCTGTTATATAGCAGAGTTTCCTATAATCATGGTGTGTAGAAGTGAATTTCAATGATGATGATAACTTGTCAGCAGCTTCAGTGACAGACACAGAGATGGCTTTTATACAGAGTAGAAGTTTCAGTATGGCTTCATGGCTGGAGTTTCTTCCTTCAGGAGGTGTAGGCATTTTGGAAACAGACAAAGGCACAGTGTTTAAAAAACAAAAAACAGCAACCACTTTGTCACACTTTCCAAAGGATCAACTGAACCAGAAGAGAGCATAAACATCTCACACTGCTTGGTGATGCTGCTGCTGAAGACAGTGATCTCAATCTTTTCCTTGGAGGAACCTGAACATTTCTTCGAAATAAACACATCTGGATAGGCTGCAAGTGAATCATGTAAATAAGAACTAGCCCCATACTTCTGTCCAACAAGAAATCTAAAGGGGCTGGTTGAGATTTGCTGGGCAGGTCTCAAAGAAGTTGAACATCATCTGTCTTTCCTTTTGCTTACCTATATTGTTTATTTGATTTCTTTTCGTAGGAATCTGTATCATCATTCCAACATATACAAAAAAACCAGCCCTTGAGTCTAAACATATTTACTTCTCAACTCTTGCCATGCAGTTAGAGCTGGGAAAGGAACGCCCAACATGTTGTAATTCCCTAACTGTTGTGCCGTCAACAGAGGCATAGCAACATCTGGGACTCAGGATGCTGGGCTTGTCTGAGGATGTAACCTTCATAGAGAGGCCCTGGCTACACTCTGAACCTCGACTGCAACCCACACAGTGATTTGTGGGGTAACATTGGCTTTGTGCCTTGTTGCAGGTTCGAAGTTATAGTCAAACATTAAGACACAATTGAAGAAATTCCCTGATGGTCCAGTGGTTGAGAATCTGCCTGCAGGGTACATGGGTTCCATCCCTGGTCTGGAAAGAGTCCACACGCTGAGGGGCTACTAAGCCCATGCACCACAACGACTGAAGCCCTTGTGCTCTAGAGCCCCTTCTCCACAAGAGAAGCGCTTGTGATGAGAAGTCTGCACAACACAACTAGAGAAAGCCCGCACCAGCAATGAAGACCCAGTGCAGCCAAAAATAGATACAATAAATAAATGTTCTTTCAAAAGTCAACATCATCGTTCCAAAAACTTCTTTTTAAAAAAGACACCACTGAAAACTAAACTCTTGCCATGTGTGTGAGAATGTGGACTAATTTTCTCCATTTCGATTCTGTCAACTTTTTCATGTGTTTAAAAATACATTTATTTTTAGTTTCTTCACAGCTTGCTTCCAGAGATTAGCTAGCTTTGAGATATCGTTTTCTCCAGGTGGCTTCTAATCTTGCAAACTCTCAGAATAAATGCATTCTGTAGCAATTAAGGCTTTGAGAGATGTTAGCAGCCCATCTTCACCAAGTTGTCAGCTTCTCTAGTAAGAAAATCAGTCTCAAAGGCAGCCCACTCTATACTACATTGACCTTTTTGAAGGAACCAAGATATTCATCATTAAATTATTTTTTCTTGGGACTACTGTTTGACAAAAACTTTGTAAAAAGGAAAATTGGTATTTTCAGGGTCAGTTCTCCAACCTTAAACATCATTTTTTGGGGCAGTATCAAATCCCCTTTAGAGATGGAAGGTGACCTCATCAGCAACCCACTGAGATTTGAATTCAGCATATTCTTCCAGAAAATATGAATCTTGCTCTTGGCTTTCTAACACTGATCTATTTCTGATGGCTGTATTAAAACATACATACGTGCACGTGCACACACACACACACGCACACACCAGGATTTGAAGAACCTTGTTTCATGTTGGGAAAGCACTTCAATGTAGGGCTATGTACTTAATCAAAATGCTCTGTCTTGGTACAAGAGATTATAGGTTTAATTTCAACGCACTATCTGAGAGCCCCACTGAATGAAAAGGACAGGATTATCTGGAAAACTTCCAGACATGTGTTGCTGCTGGAAAAAAAATATATGACCATCCACATCCCGCTTTTTCTTTAAACTTTATGTATTCATTTTTGGCTGCACTGAGTCTTCACTGCTGGGCACAGGCTTTCTGTAACTGTGGCGAGCAGGGCTATGCTCTGATGGCCGGCGCGCTTTTCACTGTGGTGGCTCCTCTTGTTGCAAAGCCCAAGGTCTAGGGTGTGCAGGCTTCAGCGGTTGCAGCATGTGGGCTCAGTGGTTGAAGCTCTTGGGCTTAGTTGTCCCACAGCATGTGGGATCTCCCTGGAGCAGGGATCGAACCTGTGTCCCCTGCGTTGGCAGCCAGATTCTCTGCTGGGCCACCAAGGAAGTCTGACTATGCAGCCTCTTGATAAGGCTGTTCCTGGGGGACAAGACTAAGGTCCATGCTTCAGTCTCAGATTCTAGTTTCGTCACTCTCACTTGAACACAGATCTGAACCACCTGGAAACCTTATTAAAATACAGACTATGGGCTCACCCTTGGAGTTTCTTGGAGTAGGTTTGAGGTGGAGCCTGAGAATCTGAATTTCTCCCAAGACCCAAGGTGAGGCTGACGCTGACCACACTTTGAGAACCTCTGACCGAGAGCTCAGGGCAGGTGCCGCCCACCAGAGGTCAAAGGAAGCTGACTGGGTGATGTCAAAGCCTGGAATTAGATGCACCAAGGGAGCAAAAAGACACAACTTGATGGCTGAGGTCAGGTTTACAGGTAGCAAGATGGAGTGGGGAATCTGAAAAGAGGATGAAGAAGCATTGAGATATCGTGTGTGCCAAAACAGCTGAGTCCAGTGATGAGAAAATCCGAAGGAAGAGGCTTTTGGCACACCAATTGGGGGTTTAGCAGAGAGACAGGAGATATAGAAATAGAAATAGATATAGAAATAGAGATAGGCTAGGAAAAGACCCTGATGCTGGGAGGGATTGGGGGCAGGAGGAGAAGGGGCAGACAGAGGATGAGATGGCTGGATGGCATCACCGACTCGATGGGCATGAGTTTGAGTAAACTCCGGGAGTTTGTGATGGACAGGGAGGCCTGGCGTGCTGTGATTCATGGGGTTGCAAAGAGTCAGACGTGACTGAGTGACTGAACTGAATGACTGACTGAGGTCACCGAGCTTGAGGTCAGGAAAGGGCTCAACAGTCCAAGGGAAGGGCAGAACAGTCCAAGTCCAAGGGAACAGCAGGAACAGCAGTGCAGGGGCCCAATCTCAGGGACCTGGAAACACACAACAGATTCCCAGAAAAGAACGCGACATAATGTTCAGCATAGCTCTTACTGCCGAATAAACCTCCAAGTCATAGTGATGCAACTTGTAAGTGTTTATCTATTGCTCTTGTACCTCTCAAACCAAATATTAACATTCTTGGTTGTTAGGCAGGTCTCCTCCGAGTAGTGACTCAGTGACTCAGGTGCCATCCAACTGGTGGCTTTGGTGCCACCAAACATGACTTTCAGGTCACTGATGACAGGGAGAAGCGTAGGGAGTCACCCATGGGCAAGACCTGGAAAGGATTTGTTACTTCTGCTTACAATCCACTGATCAGGACTTGATTGCATGGCCTCATTAACTCAGCAAATCTAGCTGTGGATCCAGCTAGCTATGTGCCCAGGAGGAAGAATAAACAGATTTAGGGGCCAGGTGGCCAGTATCTGCCACATTCAGGTACAGGGGAGCAAGGCAGAATTTCAGTTAATATAGTTCAGTGCTGAAGAGAATGTTCTCCTGCCAACCAATGTAACGCCACTGAATGTTCTAACTGGGGCTTTAGCTCATTCAGTCTGTCTCATCTCTGAACAGGTCCTGCAAGTGGGGGACATAGAGGGGCGCCAAGGCTGCCAGCCAGGCAGGGCCTAGAGACTAGTCACAGAGAACCAGCTTTTATTGAATATACTTGAAGGAGGTTGTGGTCTTTGAACTCAAACCTCTGTCATTGTATCAAGGAACATAGTCATGTTCTGCAGCTACTGAAGGACATGAATGTTGTATCCACCTTATGTCTTTTGAAAAAGCCCATCCAAAATTTCCCAAAGAGACCAATTTGTATTCCTAATGTGAGTACACATTTCTTTAAAGTGGAAGTGTCAGTTGCTCAGTCGTGTCCGACTCTCTGCAACCCCATGGACTGTAGCCCTCCAGGATCCTCTGTCCATGGAATTCTCCAGGCAAGAACACTGGAGTGAGTTGCCATTCCCTTCTCCAGGGGATCTTCCCTACCTAGGGATCAAACCTGGGTCTCTTGCACTGAAGGCAGATTCTTTACCATCTGAGCCAGCAGGGAAGCCCACATATTTCTTTAGATATATTCTTAGAATTTGGTTGTACTATTTGGAAATAGGCAGGAGGAGAACAGGGCAGCAGAGAATGAGATAGTTAGCATCACCAACTGAATGGACCTGAACTTGAGCAAAGTTTGGGAGATGGTGGAGGACAAAGGAGCCTGACGTGCTCCTGGGGTCATAAAGAGTCAGACACAACTTGGCAACTGAACATCATTAATTGAGTAAGCTACCACTGACCTTCCCCACTTTAACACATTTAGGGAAAATGGTCAAGGATGACATAACTGCAGATGAGAGGTTTTTAATGGCCTAAAAAATGGAGAGCTGTTCATTTTGGGAAAGTGAAGAGAGAGTGGGAACGAAAAATCTGAAAGTGACTGATCTGGGGAAAAGACTAGGAAGTGTCCCAATTCCTCTTCTCATCAGAGCCCACCCCTACTTTAATTTGCCATACCCCCAAAGCATGTAAACCCCAGAATTATTCTATAAGAAATTTTAAATGTTCAGCCATTTAAAAAAAATCACCCATTGAAATAATGGAGGGATGATTTGATTTGACTAACACAGACAGCATATTAAAAAGCAAAGACATTACTTTGTCAACCAAGGTCCATCTAGTCAAAGCTATGGTTTTTCCAGTAGTCATGTATGGATGTGAGAGTTGGACTATAAAGAAAGCTGAGCACCGAAGAATTGATGCTTTTAAACTGTGGTGTTGGAGAAGACTTGAGAGTCCCTTGGACAGCAAGGAGATCCAACCAGTCCATCCAAAAAGAAATCAGTCCCGAATATTCATTGGAAGGACTGATGCTGAACCTGAAACTCCAATACTTTGACCACCTGATGTGAAGAACTAACTCATTTGAAAAGCCCCTGATGCTGGGAAAGATTGAAGGCAGGAGGAGAAGGGGACGACAGAGGATGAGATGGTTGGATGGCATCACTGACTCAATGGACATGAATTTGAGTGAACTCCATGAGTTGGTGACGGACAGGGAGGCCTGGCGTGCTGCAGTCCATGGGGTCACAAAGAGTCGGACACGACTGAATGACTGAACTGATTTGATGCTAGGTATGATGCAAGATGGAGGTACGATCTGTGGGCTGGAGTGGTGGGTGGGAGCTGAATCCATGTGAAACTACAGCAGTCTCACTGATAACTTGTGAGTTTTTGTTGTTTTTGGTTTTGGTTTTACTTTTAAGTATTATTTATTGTTTGTGTTTGGGGTAAGAGTATTAACTAGCTTAAGGCATTTGTTTATAATTGTGTAACAATGTTACATGAATACAACTTGAAAACTCACAGTGTTCTTTGAAGTTATGCTATCTTAACACTGGAAACGTCCTTTGTAGCAGCTAAATCAGCCAGCAGACATCCTGTATATAGTATTGCAATCTTTCGCAATCCTTCTGAGTGAAGAGGGTAAGTGACAACTGAACCTTTCCACCGTCTCAGGGGAGGGAGAGGAGATGGCACGCGTGCACCTAACCTCCTCATGTGAAGAAGTCAGGATGTGCTGGAGGCAAATGAGGGTTTAATATTTGACCAGGATGGTTCTCAACCTAAGGTGCACCATAACATAACCTGGGGAGCTTTTAAAAAGAAATGCCAATGACTGGGGTCCCCCGGACCAATTAAATATGAACCTCTGGGGTGGGATCTGGGCAGTGGTACTTTTTTTAAAAAAATAGTCTTTATTGAATTTGTTAGAATATTGCTTTTGCTTTGGTTTTTCGCCATGAGACATGTGGGAGGTTAGCTTCACAACCAGGGATTGAACCCTCACCCCCTGGATTAGAAGGCAAAGTCTTAACCACTGGACCACCAGGGAAGTTCCAGTGGTATTTTCTTAAAGCTATGAGAACCACTGGGCTGAGGGGGGCCTCTCAGGCCCTCCCTCTGTTCACCTGACTTACAGATGAAAGTAGAAGGGAGAAAATGCTCCAAAATGGGACAAGTAGGTCACCCTGGTGAGCCTTGATGAGAGGAGACAGTGGAATGGGTGAAGGGCCATTGGCCTATGACCAGGAGCACCTCCACCTAACTGGTCTGTACACAGGTCCCACCCACTAGTTTGGTTATCTCTTCTTGTCATGAGGATCTCAAGGTTCTCATGATCCAGAACCCAATTTTCTTCCATCTTGCCCTGTCTTCTGGAGCCATGGGTCACATCCTACCCCCTTTCAGTGTGATTGTCAAGCTGGGATCACTGGCTCCAGCCCCAGAGTTTCTGCTGGTTTTATCCTCACTAGCATTCATTTGTTTATTTATCAGCTCCACAAATCTGCATCTTCACTAGCAAATTATCTGGTACCTGGCCTATGCAGGTAGAGAAGTAACCAGATTTGAGGTTCCATGCTGGATCCCTGAGGTTATGGTGCTACCTCTGTCCTGAACCTTAGTGATCATTTCTGTTGTCAAAGACTGGCTCACAGGATGCAGCCTGCTGATGGGCTGTAACAAGCTCCCCCAAACCATCTGTGCTCAAGAAATGGAGGCTGCGATCAACCAACATGATACATAGCCTGATAAAGGCTGATGCCAACCAGGGCTACCCAGGGTTTGGAATCATCATGAGCTAAGATAATAGCTAGAAATGTCCTCTTTGATGCTAACACTTTTTTCTGGACCATGATTTCAAAGGAAAGGCATTATTTGATATAATTTTTTTTCACTGATCCTTTTCTTTGGGTCATGCAGACTGACTTTTTGTTATCATTTCTGTCGCTGAAGAGGTCTCCATCCAAAAAACATAAATAAATGAGGGTACGTTTTGTAGCATATCAGAGAAAGAACAGATCAAAATGCTCCCTTTGAGTGTGCCACAGGTTGATTATTTTATAATTGCAATAGATACATGCCTTTAAAAGTTTTCAGGCCAGGGACTTCTCTGGTAGTCCAATAGGTAGGACTTTGCCTTCCAATGCAGGGGCTGTGGGTTTGACCCCTGGTAAGGGAACTAAGATCCCACATGTCTTGTGGATGAAAAACTAAAGCATAAAACAGAAGCAATATTGTAACAAAGTCAATGAAGACTTTAAAAATGGTCCACATTAAAAAAAAAAAAAAAGGTTCCCAGACCAAAGTTGCCTCAACCTTATTTTATGTGGGAAATTTCAAACTTCAGTGGGATAACTGTTCAGATAATCATTTACCCATGATAAATTCTAGCTCTAACTGTATAAACAGTTGGGACTTTTAGCCTAAAACCAGGGAAAGGTAGGAGAGTCCTACCTTCATGGTGAAGAGATGTTTATCTCATAGTAACATTTCAGACTTGACGTCTGCACATCAGAGCATATAGCTCACTTTGCTTTCTAACACATGGACCAGTCTCCAGATTCTACCCAAGGATTAGCAGAAAAAATGAGTTCTCTAGAGCGAGTGTTTCTGAGTCATGCTAAACACCCATTCCTCTAGGCTGTCTGAGCTCTATCTGTATGTCAAGATAAATCACCTGAAAGTTATGGATCTGGACCACATTAGCTAAACTCCCCAAAGAAATATCTTCACTGAGTTATGATTTAATAAACAGCTTGCCCTCGGTATTCATTGAAGTTTGGTGGAAGAAACGGCCGGAAGAAAATCATTTCTACATCTTCTGTAAGCCCCTTTCATTCTATCTTGTCATTTATATAAAAATCAATTCAACAAAAACCTCTAAGAATTTATTGCCAGGAGAAAACAAGTTCTACCAAAGAACTCACACACTTCCTGGGTCAGACACAAAAGTGTAAAACTCAGCATCTCTCTGCTTTCCTCTGATTGCTGTGAGTCTTAAGCACAAGTCCCCTCAGGGCTTGCTCACGGTAAATCTTGGGTCTCTGATGTGTTTCTCTCGTCTCCCTTCTAATTTCTAGCCTTTGACTGGTTTTGATCCTTATTTTCGTGGTTCTGTTGCGTGTGTCTTCTTTTGTAAGTGGGTAACTGCGGAAGTGGGCTGAAGCATCGAGGCCTCACTGCTTCACCTTCCTGACTCGTGGGCTCAGGTAGCTCTTGTCTCCCCAGAGGCAGGTCCCGAGGGAGCACGATGAGAATAGTGTGTATATTGATAGGGTTTGGGACTGCCCACAGGAGGCTACAGTGGGGAGTTCTAAGCACCATGGGGAAATTGTTCTCTGAATTAGGGAGACTGAGAGTGCTAAGTGTGCTAAGCGATGTGCTAAGCGATGGGACTCCTGAAGACAAACTTGTGGTCTGGAGTCAAAACCATCAGCTCTAAGACTATATCAACTATGTGTACTTTTGTCTGTTAAAAATGACATGTGCTGCATTGTCCTTATAGTTCAAGGTCATCAAAGCAGTACTTATTATAGGTACATTCATTTTATTTCCTTCCCATGAATAAATCAAGAGTAAGAGATCAGATTATCATGTACTACTAGGTCAATGGGTCCAGGGTTCAGGCTCATGTCTATTCCTAGTTACCTGTAGCCCTTTATGCAAGGGGGCTGATGGTTGCAGGTGTGGAATATCTGGGTCAGAATATAGGTCCTCTGTAGATTTCCCACCCCTTGTGGATCGAATGGAGGGGGAAGAAAAGGAAGAACAACCTGAAGGACATGTGCAAAACCTTGGGCAACAAAACAAGGTGAAAGGAAAGTTACCCTGGGGAAGAGGCAGAAATTTACCAACGGGAATTGAACTTGAAGTGAAGGCTGAATGTGATGAGAAGCAGGTAGAGCAGAGGGGTAGAGAATGGTTAGAGCTTTGGAAACAGAGCAGAAGTTAGGGGTTGAGGGCTTGCAGACTACAGTTTCAAACAGGGAAGTTTGAAACTTCCCTGCCGAAGAAAAAAGATGATAAATAGAGACAGTAAAAAAAAAAAAAAAAAAAAAAAAAAAAAATCAACAAAGGTCAATATGCATGGCTCAGGCAGGTAAGATCAAGAAAATGATCCTCAAAGAATGAGCAGGTATGTATAGGTTCTGTGGTATCGTTTTAAAACTGAATCAGTAAAATTCATCTTGCCAAGTTGTAAGACTATTTGAATTGAGTGAGCTCTAACTTTAGACCTGAATTTAGGTTTCTGTATAGATACAACGGACCTTAAGTTTGAAAGAAAACAGGATTATTAATGGAGATCAAGAGTAGTTTTGGACATCAAATGGTTCTTACAAAAGAACATTTTGATTTGTTATGTATAAATGAATCAGAAACACATGATAAAATTTGTCTTGAAGCATATAGATGTTTTTAAAGAATTAAGACTGGAAAGTGCTGACACAATGCATTTGGTGATCTGACGAATAGAAGAAATGGAAAATAGGGTTTGAGACATTCTGCTCAACCCAAACCGCTAACAGGATCTCATAATCCTCCTTTGTCATTTGGGGAGTAAGGTTCCTGTTCTCTCTCAGTGACTGTATTTTGTTAACTTCAGTGAATGACTCTAACATCAGCCTGAAAAGTTTTTAAAACTTCTGAAAGTTTTTGATACTTATGAAAATGCTATTAATATTTCTAAATCTGAGACTAGATCAGGGACATTGCCTTACCCTGAGCCTACTTTAATACCTAGCAGAATTTGTAGCTTTCCTTGCATCTCTCGGAAATGGAACCTACAATGAACTGCAGTTCCATTCTTCTTGATATACTGATTATATGAGTGGCTTTGGTCATGCCTCTGGTGGCAGAGGCAGACATGACTAGGACCTGAGGACCCCAGACCTCAGCCTGCCACCTCCTGCTGTCTTTCTAGGGAGGGATGCTAAGGCAAGAACGGTATTGGCTGTGTCTCCACTGTGAAATCCCTGGTCCTGGTAATCTGGGCAGAGGGAGCCCAGAGGTGGAACTAGTGGTAAAGAATCCACCCACAAATATAGGAGATACCTGAGATGTGAGTTCAGTCCCAGGGTTGGGAAGATCCCCTGGAGAAGGAAATGGCAACCCACTCCAGTATTCTTGCCTGGAGAATTCCATGGACTGAGGAGCCTGGCAGGCTACAGTCCAAGGGCTCACAAAGAGTTGGACATGATTGAGCAAACACGCACCCATGCATGTATGAACACTAAGCTTTCTTCTGCCTCCATGCACTTGGGCTGGAATGCTAGTCCTCTTCACCCCAGTTGCCTAAACCTGCACCATCCAATAGAAATACAACGTGAGTCATACATGTGAGTCCCATGTGTGACTTCAATTTCCTAATAGCAACCAATTAATTTTAATATATTCTGCTTAATCCAATATATCTAAAATATTACCATCTAAACATTTAATCAGTGTTAAACATTTATGCATAAAATGCTTTACATTTAAAATTTGTATTAAGTCTTTGAAGTCCAATGTATAAATTTTCCACTTAGAGCCTACATTTCAAGTGCTCATTGGTCTCTTGTAGCTAGTGGTTGTTACCATCTTAGAGAGCACATTTCTGGGACTACATTTTAATACTGTTCTTGAAACTGTACCACTGATGATGAGAGAAGAAATAAGAAAATTAAAACAGTGAAGAAGCTAAGAAAAAGGAATTTTGTTCCTTTAAGAAACATTTCTCAGAGTGCAACCAACACACCTCCTGTGTCAAAAATCACCTGGGATACATTTTGTTTTTAATACTAATGCAGAGTCCTGGGTGTGACCCTGAAACTACCTAATCAAAACCTCTAAGGAGGCACCCAGGAATCTGCATTTGTAAAGCCCCTTTCTCTTGTGCACTTAATCCTCTGGTGCCCAGAAGAAGTCACATCCATGGGCCATTTTCTTCACAGAGCAGCTCTATTTGCTTTGTCCCTAAAAAGGGTTTTAAATTTCCACCATAAATTAAAATCATGAACACGTACATGCACACACGACTTTTTAAATTCTTTTGAAAACTCAGAGAATCTAAAAACTGGGGCCTGCTTTGCCACCTGGGAACAACTAGCTGGAGGTGACCAGTGGGCATTCCTAGAGGCAAGAGTTGACTAGTTTGTGACTGCCCCCAACGTGGCCCATTTCATTCCTCCGAGTTACATGCTAGCCCCAAAGACTTTTCATATTTAGTTTTCTAGTAGTTTTACATTTACAGAAAAAGTGCAATGCTATTTGTGGTCAGATAGCCACTTCACTCAGCTCCCTCAGTGTTAACATCTTCCATACCCACTTCACTCAGCTCCCTCGGTGTTAACATCTTCCATAACCATGGCACATTTGTCAAAACTAAGACCTTAACATTGGTGTAAGATTATTAACTAGACTGCAGGCTTGATTCAGAGTTCACCATTCCTTCCACTCCTGCCCTTCTGTCCCAGGACCCAGTTGGAGGCTCCTCATTGCACTGAGCCACGTAGAGCCTTCTGAGTTGACCCTCCCGGGTCGAGTGCAGTGGTCCTTAGCTGTCCGCTGCATGCCTCCTCTCTTCTGGACCTGTCCCAGGTCCCCTCAGGCCCACCAGGGCTGGGTGACTTGTCCCAAATGTTTAGTAGCCCCAGACACACTTCATTGCCACCAGCTGCCCTGGCTGTGTATAACAGCCACGGCTGTAAAACGGAAGAAAATCTCCTCACGTTCAGTGTGGGGAAAAACTCGTGCCGGCAGTCCTGCAGGCACGCCTGCGCCCACAAACGGCACGGCCAGGAGCACCAGCCTCTAGCAGGTCGGGCGGCGTGTGATATACCTGGGCAGATGATCATGTGTCTGCTGGGTTCAGGTGGGACCAGAAGCTGGTGGATTGGTGGCCACACAACTTTGTATGCAGGCCCTTTTCCCAAAGAACTCCAGAACCCAGTGTCTTTTCAGTGTGTGGAAATGTAAGTACATCCCTCAACCTGAGTCTCCCACCCTGAGCAGTGAAATTTAGACACTCTCTTTTTCTGGCTCTGCTGAACCTGTAAATGTTCTTTCAGTCCAGTAGGACTAAACCTCTTGAGAAGGTGCTTTTTGTTTCTTGGCCAACCTTTCCTGGAGCAAAATTCCAATTTTGCAATGCCTGAAACCACTAGCTAGCATACATACTGATTTGTTTTAAATGCAAGAGCAAATCCAATTAACAAATCCCTAAGGAGCGGGCTGGAACCAAGCCATTCTCCCAGGTGGAAACAGCTTTCCGTCAGACCTGCCTCTTGTACTCTTCAACCCTGTCCTCTACATACAATCCATGGCCTGACTGTGGGAATTTGGAGTCTCATACATCCATCTTCACGAGGTCTGGGGGCCAATGGCTAACATGTTCAAAGACTTTTTTTCCCCTTATCTTTATCATTTCCAGGGCTGTATCCCGCTAATTCTGACACCTGAAATAGTTCAATAAACAACTGAAAGCAAAGGCTTTTTGCACACAGTGAAGTTCTGGAAAGGAAGCCAGTTAAGATCACATGAAAGCCAAGGTCCAAACAAACTGCAATAACTTAAGGCTCTCAGTGGTTTGGTTTGGGCTACTGGATTGTTGCCATAAAATGTCTTCTATCTTAAGCAGCTGTTCGCGCAAACCTGGAGTCACTCAGTTTCCTGAATGACTGTCTGGGAGTTTAACCACTGGGTGTTGTTGTATCTTAAAGGTGATAAGACCTCCCAAGAATGCATGCACTGTTTATAGACAACACTCTGTTTTAAAAGCATCAGTTCACTTCCAGTTTACTGCTTGGTGCTTGTTCATCTTCAAAAGGTCAGCTCTGCCTTGCACACAACAAGAGAATGACCTTAGAAAATAATAGCTCATATTCCCAAGAGTCTCATGTTTTCAAAATATTTTCAAACATATGGTTTCACTCTGTTCTCTCATTGGCCTTGTTTGGTGGTAGATAACATGTAGAATGAGTACTATCATAATCTGTCAGAGGAGAGGCTTCATTCCTAAAAGGCATTAAGTAACTTTCCTAAAGTTATAAAGCTTCCAGCAACCACAGGTCTGGAAAGAGAAAAGCTAGGTTTGTCTCAAGATGTCAGAGCCCTATTCTTCTGTCATGGTGCCCCATGGGCCCCTTGGGCCCTTGTGATTTCTCCCTTCTTCCTAGCAAGATGCCTCACTTGAGACACTTAAAGTTGTTACCTATTCTAGAGCTATTTGTATTTTAATGGAATTCAGAGCTTTAAAGTGAAGCTACAGCGGTAGACATTCACAACGAACTGTGGAAAATTCTTAAAGAGATGGGAATACCAGACCACCTTACCTGCCTCCTGAGAAATCTGTATGCAAGTCAAGAAGCAACAGTTAGAACTGGACATGAAACAACAGACTAGACTGGCTCCAAATTGTGAAAGGAGTATGACAAGTCTGTATACTGTCACCCTGCTTATTTAATTTATATGCAGAGTACATCATGCGAAATGCAGGGCTGGATGAAGCACAAGCTAGAATCTAGATTGCCAGGAGAAATATCAATAACCTCAGATATGCAGATGACACCACACTTATGGCAGAAAGTGAAGAGGAACTGAACATCCTCTTGATGAAAGTGAAAGAGGAGAGTGAAAAGGCTGGCTTAAAACTCAACATTCAAAAAACTTAAGATCATGGCATCTGGTCCCATCACTTCATGGCAAATAGATGGGGAAACAATGGAAACAGTGACAGACTTTATTTTCTTGGGCTCCAAAATCACTGCAGATGGTGACTGCAGCCATGAAATTAAAAGACGCTTGCTACTTGGAAGAAAAGCTATGACAAACCTAGGCAGCATATTAAAAAGCAGAGACATTGTTTTGCCAACAAAGGTTCATATAGTTAAAGCTATGGTTTTTCCAGTATTCATGTATGGATGTGAGAGTTGGACCATAAACAAAGCTGAATACCAAAGAACTGATGTTTTTGAACTGTGGTGTTGGAGAAGACTCTTGAGAGTTCCTTGGACTGCAAGGAGATCAAACCAGTCCATCCTAAAGGAGATCAACCCTGAATATTCATTGGAAGGACGGATGCTAAAGCTGAAGTTCCAATACTTTGGCTACCTGATGCAAAGAACTGACTCACTGGAAAAGATCCTGATGCTGGGAAAGACCGAAGGGAGGAGGAGAATGGGACGACAGAGGATTAGATGGTTGGATGGCATCACTGACTTGATGGACATGAGTTTGAGCAAGCTCCGGGAGTTGGTGATGGACAGGTAAGCCTAGAATACTGCAGTCCATGGGATTGCAAAGAGTTGGACACGACTGAGGGACTGTACTGAACAACAGTGGAATTTACAGCAAGTCAGTGAGTGGAAGGGGGTGTCAGGTGACAGCCTCTCCTGACTCTTTTTTGTTTGTTTGTTTATTAGGAGATCAAACCAGTCAATTCTAAAGGAAATCAACCCTGAATATTCATTGGAAGGAGTGATGCTAAAGCTGAAGCTCCAATAATTTGGCCACCTGATGCAAAGAAACGACTCATTGAAAGAGACCCTGATGCTGGGAAGGATTGAAGGCAGGAGAAGAAGGGGGTGACAGAGAATGAGATGATTGGATGGCATCATCAACTCAATGGACATGAGTTTGAGCAGATTCCAGGAGATAGTGAAGGACAGGGAAGACTGGCATGCTGCAGATCAGGGGGTCACAGAGAGTTAGACATGACTGAGTGATCAACAAATTTGTGTTTAGAGTCTGGAGACAGTGGAAAGGGCCTCTATTCATTCAAGAACTCAGGATAATTCTGGCTAGATATAGACATGCTTGTTGTTAACCTTCCAGAACTGTATTTCAGCTCCAAAGTCAAGCTCAGTTTCCAAAGTCAGGGTCAGTGATGAGGCCTGATTAACTTCTTAGATTTGTGAAATCAATCAGATTGAAGAAAACTAATTGTCCGAGGAGTCTGTCAATTCCAAGTCAGTCTTTGTTTTATTTTTACTAGCTGAACAAACTCATTATACCATTGCTAAATAATTAATTCTCTGCTAAAATGAAAAGTTAATGTGTCTACTCTAATTCCAAAAACAATGCTTCCAACGAAACAGTCAAACAGTGTTGAAACTGGGAGAAAAAGAGAAAATTCCAGAACTGGAATACATTTAACTCTCATGTTAATTTTTTGTTAGAGGCAGTTCCCATTATGTCTGCCTATCTCGCTCCCTCTAGGGGTTTTCCATGGGTCTTTGTTTTCCCAAGACCTACCAGTACCTGAGATCCCACTGATGTCTCTTCCTCCCAGAAGTGTTTTGAAGACCTTGGGGTTGGGGGTGGGCCCTGAATCTCTCCTGCAGAAGCTAGTGGCCCTCATGTGGTTTGCATGTGTTCATAATGACATGCTTGGAGTGTGTCAGCCGGTACCAGCTGGGGCACCCAGAGCAGTGTCTGGGAGCCTGTGACAACTCAATCCCAGGCCAGAGGACAGGGGAATATATTGGATGATTGCAATTCCCTTTCAGGCAGAGAGACTCTCTGGCATTAGAGTGTCCACATCTGCTCAACTCATTATAGTCCCTGGTCCTCATGAGTATTATAATAAGAAGAGCCATCAATCTGGCTAAATCACAGCTCCTTTCCGGCCACTATGCTCCGGTCTGATCTAGTCTGTGCTGCCTAACCAAGTGTTAGTGTGCGTCAGGCTCTAGTGGGGGCTCCTGGCCAGCCTTGCCCCTGCCTATGTCAGAGAAGTCAAATCAGGCTACTTGGTACTGAATTGACAGTCCCTGAAAATTCAGAGGCCTCATATCACCCTGGTGTTAATTGCTGGGGAAAGGACCTGTATTCTGAGTTTAGCAGATCTGGCCCCTAAAACGTCATGTCTCTACCAGGGCATCTCAATCCTTAGAATGCATAAAAATTACCTGGAGAATTTATTCAAACATCATTCTTGAGCCCCATTCCCCATGAATTCAGATTCAGTGGGTCTGGGGAAGCACCTGGGAATCTGGTGATCACACTTTGAGTAATATTGTTATATCTCCTTGCAACAAAAAGTGTGGACCCCGTACCACCAGCATTGTTGTAACCTGGGAACCTATGAGAACTACAAGTACTGGTTACCACTCAAATCCACTGAATCTGAATTTATTTTTTAATAAGGGCATTCTTTACACCTTAAAGTTTGACATTCACTGGTCCATACCATTCATTTTGTGCTGAACACAGTGGCATATCATGGACTAGGAAAATCATTACTTCAGATGCTCTAGGTCCTTGCCTTCCAAAATGCAAGGACTTTTATTATGTGCTGTGCTTAGTCGCTCAGTCGTGTCCGACTATTTGCAACCCTATGGACTGTAGCCCACCAGGCTCCATGGGGATTCTCCAGGCAAGACTGGAGTGGGTTGCCATGCCCTTCTCTAGGAGATCTTCCCAACCTGGGAATTGAACCCCAGGCCTCCTGCATTGCAGGTGAATTCTTTACTGTCTGAGCCACTGGGGAAGGCCATTTATTAGGCTGGTGCAAAAGTAATAGTGGTTTCAGACCCTGAATTTGAAATCATTATAACTAGGTTTGAACACATCTTTATTAATCAACATAGGAACCATTATGATCAACACATTTTTGCCAATGAGAAATAGGTTTGTTTATTCCTGTAGCAAAAATAATCCATGCTTCAAGATTCAGTGAACTCTTGGAAAATATTTCATGTGTCCTACTGGTTGTGGAAGCATTTTCCCCTGCAAAAAGTTGTTGAGATGCTTGAAGAAGTAGTAGTCTTGGGCAAGAATTGGGGCCATTCTGTTGACTCATGCTGGTTGCAGGTGTTGCAGTTTTCAGTGCATCTCACTGATGTGCTGAGTGTACTTCTCAGATGTAATGGTTTCACTGGGATTCAGAAAACTGTAGTGGACCAGACCAGCAGCAGACCACCAAACAATGACCATGAGCCTTCTTTGGGTGCAAGTTTGGCTTTCGGAAGTGCTTTGGAGTTTCTTCTTGGTCCAAGCACTGAGCTTGTCATCACCGGTTGTTGTATAAAATCTACTTTTCGTCACACATCATAATCCGATGGAGAAATGGTTCCTTGTTGTTGCATATGATAAGAGAACACTTCTAGATGATTTTTTTGATTTGTGGTCAGCTCACAAGACACCCATTTATCAGCTCTTTCACCTTTCCAATTTGCTTCAAGTGCCAAAAGACTATAGAAAGGTTGATGGTGAGTTCTTGGGTGACTTCTCATGTAGTTGTAAGAGGATCAGTTGGTTGTTGTCAGCTTCCAATGGTGGGCTACTACGCACGTCATCTTCAAGGCTCTTGTCTTCTTTGCAAAACTTCTTGAACCAGCACTGCACTGTATGCTCATTAGCAGTTCATATTATCGTTATTCATGTTGCCAGTTGTCTCTGCTGCTCAGTGATCCATTTTGAACTTGAATAAGAAAATTGCTCAAATTTACTTTTAATCTAACATAATTTCCCTAGTCTAAAATACATATAAACAACAAGGCACAAGTCATTAGCAAAAAGCATAAAGCAAGAAACATACTTTAAATTAATCTATATAACATAGCCACATTTATTTAAGAACATATTCCAACATCAAATGACAAAGTTCAACAATGCAAAACTGCAATTACTTTTGTACCAACCTAATATATTGCTTCTAGAGGAGGAAATGGCTATCCACTCCAGTATTCTTGCCTGGAAAATCCCATGGATGGAGGAGCCTGGTAGGCTATAGTCCATGGGGTCGCAAAGAGTCGGACACGACTGAGCGACTTCACTAATATATTGCTTTGGTTTATCAGCTTTCTATGGAGACCTGTGTCTTTCCCCTAAATTGTAATAACCTCAAAAGGCAGAGGTCATGTCTTAAAATCCTTGCACAAAATATCCTGCTTATAGTAGACATGTGTCAAGCATTCATCTGTCAACTGGTTGATTGTGACAACATTGCGTAGACATCACATAAAAGGAAGGTATGGTCTCTGTTCTATTCATAAAGAAAGCTGTATCACCGGCTGTCATTTGTATTTAGTTTTTCATGTAAATTTACAAAACAGAAAGCTGAATAACAATGTCAGATTTAGTGTCTAAACTCTCACTGGCATAACCCGCATGTTCTGAGGCTGTGTTTATGGAGAAGGTAGCTACAGTAAATAAAGAGTTGGCTGGGAAGCCCTTGTTCCTCTCAACTGCATCCAGTGCTGTATTTGAAAAGTTTTACTTCAAGGAATGATGTAAACTCTAAATCAGGAGGACTTTAAACACAAACAAACAAAACTCCAGTCAAACACAGTAACTGATTTTGTCATCGGTCATTCCAAATAGACTAGTTTATCATTCTTTTGGCATTTTAATAAAGGGTAAAGGCCTCATCAAACCTTCATGCTTGAATGAGAAATATCTTTCAATACTAGCTGGCTTGCTCTCACCTAAAGCTGGAGACTTGGCTCTTTCATGCCCCTGGGGGCTGGGAGGAACAAAAACATAACAACAAATGTTTTGTCAGTGGCCTACTAGGATCCAGTGTGGTCCACAGACCAGCAGCAGTGTCACCTGGGAGCTCCTTGGAGATGTAGAATTTAAGGTCCAAGCCCAGATCTACTGAATCAGAATCTGCATCCCAGAGATTTGTGTGGGCACCGAAAGATGAGAGTAACTGGCATAGAAGGGCTCTATAAGGACAAGATACAACATTAAAGTCAAGATCTCAGTGATAAAAAGAAGGAGCCTGCTATCTGGCTGGTCAGGAGCAGAGTAGTCAAGCACAGGAAATAAAGTTTATTGGCCCAAGACCTGAACTGGGGAGAAAAGGAAGAAGGCCAGTGTGGTTGGAGCAAGCACGAGAGAGGCAGATGGTAAGAGAAGTAAAAATCAGAAATAGGAGACTGATCTATTATTCAAGGAGTCTGTCCTTCCTTGAAGACACTGTTGGGGAGATGGGTTTTTTTCTGAGAGCAAAGCAAGGCACCGATAGATTTCAGGCAGGGAAGAATCATGATCTGATTCAGATTTGGGATATGCTTTTGAGATAAAAATCCTCAGGCTTACTTGATGAATTGGATGTGGGGTGGGAGTCAAGTCTGTGAGTCGAGTATGATAAGACAGAACTTGAGAAGAATTCCTTGATTTTTGGAAGATTATGAAATAGCGGGTAACAATTAGTCAACGCCATTTCACCTGCCTTCACTAATCAAGGTCATTTTAAGACCTACCTGCCCTTAAGCTAGGTTGGGAAGATCCCCTGGAGAAGGAAATGGCAACCCACTCCAGTACTCTTGCCTGGAAAATCCCATGGACAGAGGAGCCTGGTAGGCTACAGTCCATGGGGTCACAAAGAGTCGGACACGACTGAGTGACTTTACCTTGCCCTTAAGCACATGTGGCCTAAACAAGAAGAGGTTTGCCCAAGTTGTTTTCCAGGAATTGGAGTCGGCTGTGTCTAACTGAAGCTGAGCTGGTTAAGACTGGATAGGACCATGACCCTCCACCTGGGCATGCATGAGTGTCTTTCTGTGACTTTTTGACATCAGGGGGCTGAAACTCCACCCTCCGATCGTGCTAAGCGCCTCCATTTTAGAAAATGCTGATCCCTGGAGCTTAGTTACACCTGAGCAGAGTGATGACTATTGCAGCTTTTCCCAATCCTTTCCCCATCTTCCCCATGCCTGAGACCACTCTACGTCGTCACTCACTATTCTATAAATACCCTGAGTCCTTGCCTTTGCAGAGGAAGGTGTCAGTCTTGTTCTACTGCCTTCTCGGTTGCTGCTGAAGCTCAGTGTCTTAACATTTTAGTTTGCTGTCCACCAGGCCAAACATTCCTGGTTACAGCACTACTTGTTAAGATGGGGATACCAGAGGAAGAGAGTGTGGAGTGGAGGCAAGGGAGGGGAATGGAAAGTTAAACTTCAGGTGCTATGAGACGTCCACATCAGGGGGGACTTGGCAGCTGGATAGCAGATCTGAAGATGAAGGCAGAGCAGACCCAGAGATATGAGCCTGGAATCTCTAGACTCTCAGCTGCCATGTTGTCCTCAATTTTTAAGTTGCAGGCAAAGGGCCCTTCAGCAGACTGTCAAAAACCTAGTTCCAGTGACGTTATGTCATTCTCAGTGTTATCCTCGGTATTCTGTGGGAATACAGAAGCTCCACCTTTCTACAAGGCCATGAAGCCAACAGTTGCAGTGCTTGAGACTTGCTCAGAAGTAAACAGAGATAGGCTCTGAGCATGCAACATTTTGAAATCCTGTTTATCCTTAATTTATCCATAACTCCCCTAAGTGTGATTATTCACATTCCCAGACCACAGCAAATTAGACTTGTCTGTGGCCTTGTTTATTGTTTTTCTCTCCTGCCAGCAGGACCACCCCGTGGGGACTGAGTCGTGGCCACTGCGGGCACATAGTGAACACTCAAACACAGGCCTCGAGCAAGCGTGCGGTGAGCGGGGAAGGTTTCTAGAGACAAGTACAGCAAGACAGTGACAAGCAAAGTCTGGTGTCCAGGGAATCGTTAGAAAAACTGTAGAGCTCAATAAATCTAAGACCCCAAGACATTTACCTAGGAATTTTCCCAGTGCAGCTTATAACTCACCAGACTCTGACGTCATTGCTTCTCTGTCGGCCAGTAAAATTATCCACGTTGACGGTGATGATGCTGAGTCATCAAGAAGAGATTGAAATATGTTCAGTCACTAGATTTAAAACGACAAGAAATATGAACTCTTCAAAGTCTCTTTTTCAAAATAATGGTTGAGATGAATACTTTGGGCCTGGAAGTCTTAGGATAACCTCACAACAGGTATAAATGGAAAACGTTATCACCCTCTGATACTACCTTATAAAAGTATAAATGGAAAATGTTATCACCCTCTGATACTATCTTATAAAAGAGACAAACCACCCTGTTCTTCATAAACAATTACCTTCTGCAAACTGTAGTCAATTTACGTTTGTGATGAGTACAAGTTTCTTATTACCTACAATGTCACTGAAGATGATCAAAACTTTTTTGGAAAAATTATAGACACTTATTCTGTGCTAACGAGGGCATTCTCCTTCTGAACATGGTTACCACACAAACAGAAGAAGGCTGGAGGTGTCTGCCAGAGAGTAAACAAAAGCAACACAGCTCCTGAGGACAGATAAGCAAAGGGAAGGGAACCATGAGCTTTCCCCCTGGAAAGCCTGGCTGAGGCACCTGGGAGCACAAGCTGTATTCTTGCAATTCCCGGGCTGGGAGCAAGCCTGCATGTGCCTACACCGTGGCTGCTCAAGGAGAGCCCCAACAGGAGAGGACAGATAAAGACACGTTTCTTTCCTACTTTGGAAGGGTGAGGATGAGAGCTAGGGTGCGGGCAGTTTCAGTCCTGTGAGCTTTTTCACCTGTAAGAGGTCAGAATGGGTGTGTTAAGATGGCCATCTCTGAAGAAACCACCTGAAACTTTGTCATCATGGAAATATTGAGTTTGGGATGATGGTCTAAAGCCAGGTTGTGTGTGCATGTGCATCACTTCAATCGTGTCTGACTCTTTGTGACCCCTGTAGGGACTGTAGGCCTGCCAGGCCCCTCTGTCCATGGGATGTTCTGGGCGAGAATATTGGAGCAGGTTGCCATTTCCCCCTCCAGGCGATCTTCCTGACCCGGGGATCAAACACATGTCTCCTGCATTGGCAGATGGATGGATTCTTTACCACTGAGCCACCTGAGTGAGTGAGTGAGTGAAAGTCACTGAGTCGTGTCCGACTCTTTGCGACCACGTGGACTGTCCGTGGAACTCTCCAGGCCAGAATACTGGAGTGGGTAGCCTTATCCCCTCTCCAGGGCATCTTCCAGAGCCAGGAGTCGAACCAGGGTCTCCTGCATTGCAGGCAGATTCTTTACCAACTGAGCTGTCAGGGAAGCCCCTGAGCCACCTGGGAAGCCCCCTAATGCCAGGTTTTAAAACCAAAGTGAAAGTCACTCAGTTGTGTCCACCTCTTTGCGACCCCATTGATAATAGAGTCCATGGAATTCTCCAGGCCAGAATACTGGAGTGGGTAGCCGTTCCCTTCTCCAGGGGATCTTCCCAACCCAGGGATTGAACCCAGGTCCCCCACACTGCAGGCAGATTCTTTTTTTTTTTTTAAGTAATTTATTTTTTAATTGAAGGGTAATTGCTTTACAGAATTTTGTTGTTTTCTGTCAAAGCTCAACATGAATCAGCCGTAGGTATACATATATCCCCTCCCTCTTGAACCTCCCTCCTCATCCCACACCTTTAGGTTGATACAGAGCCCCAGTTTGAGTTTCCTGAGACATACAGCAAATTCCCGTTATCTGGCTGTTTTACATATGGTAATATAAGTTTCCATGTTACTTTCTCGATACATCTCACCCCCCGCCCCTCTCTCCATGTCCATACGTCTATTCCCTATGTCTGTTTCTCCATTTAGTTGGGTTGCTCAGTCGTGTCTGACTCTTTGCAACCCCATGGACTGCAGCCCACCAAGCTTCCCTGTCCATCGCCAAGTCCTGGAGCTTACTCAAACTCATGTCCATTGAGTCGGTTATGCAGGCAGATTCTCTACCAGCTAATGCCAGGTTAGCACAGATGCAAGAAGGCTCCCCTTGAAAGATGCTTACTAAGCTCTCCTCAGTAGCATTAGTCACAACACACACACACACACACACACACACTCCTGAGGGCTGAGACTGTGTTCTACTGCAGGAAATCTAGGCTTCGTTTGGGGGCTGTAGGTGAGATAGGGGTTTGAGAAGCAGTTGTTTATTTCTGTCTCACCTTTTGACAGTATTTGTTAGCAATTTGGAAGTTCAAATGTTTGAGGTCCAGGCCCATTGGACAGCACAGGGATGTGTGCTTCCCAACATCCCTGCCAGGTTGGCATTAGGTACAAGTGTGCATGTAATATGCAGTTCAGAATGACTACACCTCTAGCCACAGTGACTCACTGAAATAAAAAATAGAATCTCCTGAAGAACTACATCTAGGGGGAAAAGATCTGTCAACTCCCAATAAAAGAGGCCCACTGGAGCATGAGCTATAATCATAATAAAAGCTAATGATAATCCCCAGTAAAACTTTATAGAGAACTTCTGTGCTAGCACAACGTTAAAGCATCTTAATGGACCATCTCGTCTAAACTCCATGGCCCCGCACAGAAGGCACTATTAGCTCTGCACTGGCAGCTGGGAAGATGGGATAGCCAGGGAGAAGGCTCCGGCAGTAGCTCAGGTGAGAGAGGAGGGTAGCAGTGTGGGCGGTGAGGCGTGGAGAGGAGGAGGCTTTCCTGAGGTCTCGGGACAGCAGCTGGTTGGGGAGCAGCGCTCCCACGGCCTCCCTCTGGGGGGCCCAGGCTGGGCTCTTGGTGGGCTCCAGGGTTGTATACTGAATGCGTCAGGCCCCCAGGCCGATCCCTAAGCTCATGGAGCTAAATAAAGTGAAATATGGAAGACAGGCAATTAATAGGGCAAAGAGAGCCTT
Source organism: Cervus elaphus (assembly GCF_910594005.1). NCBI lineage: Eukaryota > Metazoa > Chordata > Mammalia > Artiodactyla > Cervidae > Cervus > Cervus elaphus. The sequence continues at coordinate 10,857,991 of NC_057839.1, read as the reverse complement.
TTCAATTCTTCTCATAACAGCTGGGCCAAAATGTCAAGTTTTATACATATCAGAATATGGTGCTTTGAGTATTAAAATACCTCCAGATACACAGACATGTCTTTATGGTTACTCGGGGAAAAGAAGTTTGATAAGAGAGAGCTACCACGCCCAGGAGTGAAAAAAAAGGTCTGAAACTCTAAACTTTTGTGAAGCTGGCTAAGAGCCAAATGTCAGCATTTTTCACCTCTTTTCCCATATGGCAGGAGGCATTTCACACTGCTTTCCATAATTTCAATAAATCTGGTAAGTGATATGAGTACTCTGCATGCCAAGAGACATTTAATATGTGTATCAAAATAGATGTCTAGGTTGGCTTGTGACAAGAACCAGATTTCAGCAGCTGAAGTGAACAAATGTGGCCTGGCTCTGGCTCAGCGAATGGGCGCACAAGATTCAGGATCACTTTCTGCTTATTTTCTTTTTCCTTCAGTTTTTAGTTATGTTTCTTTTAGGTTTGCTTATTCTCTAAAAAACCTCTGACCATCTTGATTTCTTCATATTAGCATTCCCTTCATTACTTAGAGCCTTACCGGGCACTGTTGCCAGCTGATGATAAGGGCAGGAAGACCCAGGAATTCATTCCTCCAACCAGTCAATATTTAGTGAGCTCCAGCCCTGTGCCAGAAATTGTTTTGGGTACTGGGGACAATGTAGTGAGCAAAAGAAAGCTCCTTGCTCACACAGAAAGACTGACAGTAAACAAGTGAACAAGCTCATGCAATATGTCAAGTGATGATGAATAAAGAAAATAGGGTAGGATGGATAGGGAGTGATTGGGCCAAAGTCCTCCATGACAAAAACACCATTTTAGCAGAGACTATTAAAAAAAGGGGGTGGGGGGGGGGAGCCCTGCTAGTGAGGGAGCATAACAAGTGCAAAGACCCTGGGGTACAGACTTGTCGGGAAGCCAGTGAGGCCACCAGACCAGCAAGAGAGAAGGTCAGAGTTTGCTAGGCTCAATGGGCCCAACTAAGGACTTTCGATTTTATTGAGTGAGATGGAAAGCTATTGCTGGGTTTTGAACGGAAAAGGGATGTGGACTGACTTACATTTTCACAGTTTCTTTGGCTCCTGTTGGAGAATCTATTGATTGTGGGGTGGGAGGAAGCAAGTAGGGAAGAGGGAGGCTTCTTGCAGAAGTCAGCCTAATGATGACAATGACTGGAGCTTTCTTGAAAGCAAGGACTACAGAAATTGCTGATAAGATGTTCAGTGTGAAGTTAAGATAATTTCATGTTTTTGTTTTTTTTTTTTAATTTTGGTTACAACTACAAACTTGGCAATCGAAATATATTGCCTACAACAAAAAAGATGGTTATATCCCAGCTGACAGCCCATTTTGTGTGGTATTTTGTGCACATTTCAATCCGTCAGCAGGGTGATTGGAGCCCAGAGTTTGAGGCAATGGGGCCATGCTGGCACTGAGCTCTCATCACAGGTTGTTCTGGAGGGTCCCGAGGAGACCTGTTCCTTTTAAATTTCCATGAAGTAATTATTAAAGATGAAAATGGATGGCTCTTCTCTGGAGCTCTTTTAAACGGGTGACTCTAATTTGAACTGTCCTGTTGTAACATGATCCTTATAGAAAAGTCAGGAAAGAGCAAGCCAATTTTCACACGAATTTACAAAATTGTCCATTTAGGTGTCAAACGGGCAAGCTAAACTCTGTGGATAAGCTGCCTTTGTTTCTCCAGGGAATGACACTAGTTTTCCATGTGTTAAACAATACAGAGGCGGATGGAAGAAGAGGTGAAGACCTTTGCCAGTGCTTGTCTACACCTTAAGCCCACTTAGAGGCTTGTTGTCCATTTTAACCCGAGCAAGTAGCCTGGAGCTCCTTCGAGGTGGGTTCTATATGCTAATCATTTAGACACAAGCAAGGTCGGTTGTTCCAGCTGACTTTGATTTTCCCTCTGGGTGATTGAACACACTCCTCCTCTCTGGGCAATTACCCATATGCTCAGGAGCAGATCTAAGCCAGGGGAATACGGAGAGAAGCCAGCAGCTTCTGGGGACCACCTCCCCTTCCCACCTCTGCTGAACTCTGCTACTGAGGACCAGAGCACCAGCTGCAGAAGGCCCATTGCCTGGTGGTTTCTGGCCTTTCTGATCCCCCAAGGAGGACTGTGAGTAGAACCGGAGGTCCCAGTCACTGGAGTTTTCTTCCCTCCCCCAGGGAGGAGGGCAGAACCACACAGGGAGGGTACAGAGATGAGCTCTTCTGAGGGAGCTTATTATTTTGGCCTCACAAACTCCTCCTTTGATCCACTTCATGCTTGTTTCAGGAAGTGCATACACAGGAGCTTCAAAAGGCCGTGGGGCAACCCAGGGAACTGGCCTAGGGAGTGGGAATGGGGCTCTCTGGGATACACCACATGCTGCTGGCATTGACTCAGGGCTGCTTCCACTACATGTGTTCTTCTAGAACCAGGTATGGTGGCTTGAGGAAGAGATGACGGTGGTTGAGTAGTTGGGGCAGGGAGAGGCCTGGGAGGAGTTGGTTGGGGAGAGCTCACAATGAACTCAGTGTCTCTGCCCCTGTGGATCTTAGTGGGACTACATGGATCCCAGAGACCTTTGCCCTTACCTGGGCAGACATGAAAAAGATGCAAGGGACTTCCATAACCTTTTGCTAAGCATCCCAGGGGGAAGCTCTAAGAACACCTAATCACCAGGTCACATACTAATACTGCAACCCAAGTGTCTGCCTTCCTGATAACTTGCAGGTCTTCTCATTTTCTGAGGTCCTTAATGTTCAAATACAGCGGCCTGATCTTTCCCCTTCTAACATACTATGGCAGTCCAGATCCACCCACTACCCTTTTCCTTCTTTTCTCCAGCATCCTTTCTGGAGGTGGGTAGTGTTCCTTTCGGTCCTGAGATGGTTCACACTGACCTGGTTCCCTGCTGTCTCCTGGCTCCTAGGCATCATTCTTGGCTCCTGTAGCTCCTGTCCTCACTTGGTACCACTTCTGCCAACTCTAGCCCCAGCTGCTCTTCCTTCATCCCTCAAGACACCACTCTCTAAGGTATCCTGAAAGGCAGACACTGCTACAAAGTTCTGATGGTGAAGAAGAGAATTACATTGCAGGGAAAACAAAGGTCCAAAACACAAGAGGCCTCGAGTGAACCAGCCTTTTTTCAGCTCAGCCTCCCTGTCCTGAAGCTTCTCTCTCTTGAGAACCTTCTCCATTCCACTTTTGCCACTTGTCCTGGACTGTCTGGAAAAGCCAAAGTTCTGTTAGTGTGGTGAAAAAGGCAATTAAGTTCTCTGGTTCAACTTGGCCTAGGCTCTAGCCCAGGGAGGCCAGGAGTGCTCATTGCCCATGCCCACGGGAGCTCATTAAGGTCATGGTGGACGTGGAATAAAGGGCCTGTCTTGCCAGACTCGCAGCGTGTGCTCTGAACCACTACCCCACACTGCCTACTTTCCCTCCCTCTCCAGGCTCAGCAGGGAAATGCAGAGACAACAAAGGAAAGCTGAGGAGGAAAGCCTCTCCCCCCAGCTCTCTTTGTAAGGCAGAAGTTGCCGAGAAGAAGCAAACATTTCATCCAAAGGAACACACCCCATGTCTGCACACCCTCATTAGCTCTCTGCCTGGACCTTTATTTGCCACAACTCCAGCCGTGGTCAAACCGAGAGATCAGACCAAGTCTGGCTCCAGTGTTTTGTGTAGGAACTGCTTGGAGCCCAGACAGCTCCAGCTGAGCTGCTGAAGTCCTAGCATTGGTCACACCCGCTCCGTGGTAACTGGTGGCTGCCAGCAGTGTCCTGCTGAATTGTTCCCTGGTCTTTCTCTGCTCAGTTCCTGTGCTCCAGCTCTGAGTTTATAAATGTTTACCATACACAGACCAAGCAAATGTGTATAGTGAACCTTCACACAGAACCCAGGAAAGCTCCCTTTTAATCCAGAAAAGTGTCCTGGCAAAAGGGGAAAAAAAGCCCACGGTGTTCACCGTGTGCTCAGCGGGCTGCCTGCTGCCTGCACCCCGACTGGCTCTTTGTAAAGGCAGTGGAGGCCCGGCTGCAGCAAAGTGTCCATGTCTGTGGTCTTTGTGGAGTTTTCACAGTGAGGACCTTTATTCAGAGAGAGTCCTGTAATCTTTCACTAGTCCCATAAATCTGAAAACTGCAGACGTCAAAGAGGATTAGGTCACTTCGGGGGCTCCTGACTGAAGTTTAAGAAAGGGAGAGAGAGAAAAAAAAAAAAAAAAGCATGTTATATACAGTGATAGAAGCAGGGAGGTGGGGGAAATGTTATGAATTGTGTTCTGAAAAATTCAGCTCAACAGTTCTAATAGGGCCAATATTTAGGCTACAATATTTGGCTGGATCTGTTATGCAATTCATCTTCAGCAGGCAGACAACACATAATCTGACCCAGAGCCAATTTTTTTTAAATAGAGTTAAATTAGTCACTATTTATAAGCCTAAGAGATTTCAAAAAGGCTATTTAAGGAGGGGGCCATTAGTTTTTCCTACTGATATGTTTGCCTTTCCATCATGCTGGATTGCTTTTGTTTGACTGTGGTTTCTGAGTCAAATAGTGGGCAGTATTGGGCAGGGTAATTTCAGCTGTCTGAGTACTCGGATCATTCATCCTTAAAATGGGGGTGACAGATTGGGAAACTCTAGGCTGAGCAAACATTTGTGGGTTGGCATAACAATGGAAGAGAACTTCATTCCCCAGTATGGCTTGAATCCCTTTCCCACATTTCTTTCCACAGTAGATCTAGATCTAAAGGAAGAGATGCCCCCCAAGTTACCTGATCCAACACCTGCTGTGACACAGATGCTAAAGCTTCCTAGAGACCCACTCCTTAACCTCCTACCCAGCTTTTCCCAAACCACCCATCCTTTCTTATTCCTTTCTATCCAAGTTCACCTTCAGCAAACAAATATTGGTGACCCTAGGGAAGATGAGAGCAGTGGTAAAGAACCCGCCTGCCAATGAAGATGCGAGTTAGATGCCTGGGCCAGGAAGATACCTTGGAGGAGGGCATGGCAACCCACTCCAGTATTCTTGCCTGGGGAATCCTGTGGGCAGAGGATCCTGGCGGGCTACAGTCTGTGGGGTCGCAAAGAGTTGGACATGACTGAAGCCGCTTAGTACTCACGCAGACGGGGATGAACATCACAGAGTCAGTGTTCAGCTGAATGATCTGAGCAATCATTTGTTAAGAAACCACCTTTTACAAAGCAGACAGCAAGAGAAGTGGAGAATTCACAGCCATAAAAAGGATACCTGATTTAGGGATAGAACTCAGCTCCCCTTATGTCTACCAAGAAGAGACAGCCGGAAGGGAGACACTGGTCTGTGAGGGTGGAAGCCAGGTATGGCGGGCTGAACCCGCCACCCTGTGGTGCCAACAAGATCACTCACCTGCCCCTCACTGGCCAAAGACCAGATCCCAGAGCTGCGCTCTCAGGCCAAAGGTGCTCCAGGAGCCAGCGTTTCTGACCGTTTCTCCCCACTCACCTCCCCTCGTGGCTCCTGACTGAAGAGCTTTGTGCGCTCCTAGTGCAACGGCACCCACTCCAGTGCTCTTGCCTGGAGAATGCCAGGGACGGGGGTGCCTGGTGGGCTGCAGTCCATGGGGTCGCTACGAGTCGGACACGACTGAGCGACTTCAGTTTCACTTTTCACTTTCATGCATTGGAGAAGGAAATGGCAACCCACTCCAGTGTTCTTGCCTGGAGAATCCCGGGACGGGGGAGCCTGGTGGGCTGCCGTCTATGGGGTCGCACAGAGTCGGACACGATTGAAGTGACTTAGCAGCAGCAGCAGCAGTGCTCAGTGACCATAAATCACTCTACCAAAATGCCTGATTTGCACCCAGATTTTTTCCCATCTTCTAGAGGGCTTCATCCAAACACATGTAAGTTACAGGACTCAGGAAAGAAGTAATTGGCAACTTTCTTGACCACAGAAAAAATAACAATGCCTCCCTGCCCCCTCCTCCCAGGTACTTTCTCTCATTGCCATTACTGTGCCCTCCCTGCACCGGCTCTGGTCCAGGACCCTTCCTCTTTTTTTTTTTTTTTTACTACAAAAAAATTAGTGAATTTTGTTGAATGTAAATTTTGCCTCAGAAATTGGTTTTAAAGGAAAGAATGATAGGTCCCAATCGTTGATTTCACATTAAAATCGCTGGGGAGATTTTATTTTATTTTATTTTTTTTGCTTATCTATTTTTTTTCCCTTTATTTATTTATTTATTTATTTTTCAGTGGGTTTTGTCATACATTGATATGAATCAGCCATAGATTTACACGTATTCCCCATCCCGATTCCCCCTCCCACCTCCCTCTCCACCCGATTCCTCTAGGTCTTCCCAGTGCACCAGGCCTGAGCACTTGTCTCATGCATCCCACCTGGGCTGGTGATCTGTTTCACCATAGATAATATACATGCTGTTCTTTTGAAACATCCCACCCTCACCTTCTCTCACAGAGTTCAAAATCTGTTCTGTACTTCTGTGTCTCTTTTTCTGTTTTGCATATAGGGTTGTCATTACCATCTTTCTAAATTCCATATATATGTGTTAGTATGCTGTAATGTTCTTTATCTTTCTGGCTTACTTCACTCTGTATAATGGGCTCCAGTTTCATCCATCTCATTAGAACTGGTTCAAATGAATTCTTTTTAACGGCTGAGTAATATTCCATGGTGCATATGTACCACAGCTCAGGACCCTTCCTCTTGCTCTGTTCTCAGGATCCCCTCATCTTCCTGTCTCCATCACACAAGAGCCCAGAAAGCTTCCCCGTTTGCCCCCTCAGAGTTAGGTGATAAATTTACGAAGTGCAAAATAAAGAGCCACGTCATGTAGATACAGTGTCTTATCTCCCATTCTACATTCCAGAATGCTATCACTAACAATAAAAGCTGTGAGCACTGATTCAAACCAACTTTGTCATGCATTGTCTCAAATCTGCCACAAATTATCTGTGCGACCTTTAGCAAATTACAACCTTCAATTATCACTTTCTCACCTATTTCTTATCTATTAATACAAAAATGGGGATGATAATAGGAACCTATATGGTGACATTTGTTGGGCGCTTCCTGAGTCTCTGGACAAAGGGGAACCCCAGATGAACAGGGAGAGCCCCAAATGAGGAAGGTGAGATGCCTGCCTTTAGGAAGCTAGTCAAGAGGACTCTGTACAGAGGATGGCCATCCCCCATCAGAAAAGTTGCCCACTCTTGCACTAAACGAAAAGTCAGTACCTAAGAACTTGAGAATATTATTAATATCTTTTTGGTTGGAAAGCTACTTGCAGAGTAAAAATCCATCTTATATTTTAACAATAGAGATAATTGAGAATTATTTGAAAAAACTTGCACTGTTTTCCAATTATAACTGTAAAATAGGGCAAATGTAGCAAGCTTTGAAACTCTGTAATATTGGAATTTGGGGGTGAAACATTTCTTGTGTTAGACCGGTGTATTTAAAATAAGAACACTGATCAGTAGATAAGATGAAGCAATTCCTAAAACAGCATTCTCTGAGTCAGACAAAAGACAAAAGAGCTAATAACATTCTTGAAGCTCTGAATGTAGAATCAGAGTTTCTATGTCACAGGTATTTTCCTTGTACTTGCCAAGGTAGACACTTGCTAAGACTGAACCAACTCCAGCAGGAAATAAAGGAAAAAGCTACCCATGGTTTTACTATAACTGAGTGAGAATCTGGATGGGAGGAGAAGACAGACACAGGAAAAGATGCAGTCCAATATGGTGGCACCAGAAGACTGAGGAGGGCCCTGGATATCAGGAAGGGCTTTTGGCAATGGATTACAAGAGGAGCTGGGCCTGTAGGATGGTGGATTGTGGATGTTTGTGCCACAGGAAGCAGAATTAGGAAGAGGAAGTAGGCTTCCCTCATAGCTCAGTTGGTAAAGAATCTGCCTGCAATGCAGGAGACCCCCAGTTCAACTCTTGGGTCGGGAAGCTCCCCTTGTGAAGGAATAGGCTACCCTCTCCAGTATTCTTGGGCTTCCCTTGTGGCTCAGCTGGTAAAGAATCCACCAGCAATGCAGGAGACCTGGGTTCAATCCCTGGGTTGGGAAGATCCCCTGGAGAAGGCTACCCACTCCAGTATTCTGGCCTGGAGAATTCTATGGACTGAGTGACTTTGACTTTGACTCTGAAGCAGTTGGCACCTGGCCCTAGGAGGCCTGTACAACCTGGTGTCTGGCTGCCTCTGACCTCTTCCCACAACTCTCCCCTTGCTCACCACAGTCCAGCCCCTCCAGCCAATACACTTTCTCCACCTGCTGGGAAGTTTATCTTAGGACCTCTGCACTTGCTGCCATCTCTTCCCAGATTATTCATCCCCAGTATCTACATGGATACACGCACCCTTCCTTCAGGTCCATGTCTGAATTCATCTCCAGAGAAGCCTCCCCTGTCCTTTCTCACCTCCCCTCAATGCTCCTTCTCCCTCTTCCCTGGTTCAGTTTTCCCCATAGCATTTGTCACCGTTTGACATAGTCTATGGTTTGTTGACTTTTGGTCATTGCCCATCTCTCCCTCATGAATGGGAGAGCGGAGAACTGTGTCCTCTGCGCACTGCTCCTAGAACACTGTGGGGCACATGGTGGCCTCTCCCTGAGTATCTGGGGACTGGATGAATGCTGCTGTATTAACTGGAACTAACCATCAGCCTTCTCCCCAAATATTTTCCACTCAGTAGCCCAGTGGATTTTTTCTATGGCAACAGAGCTCTGAATATCGTAAACATCAACTGGAAAATGTCATGTGTTTTACCAGCATGTGCTCTATTTCCAAGCCTGCTAAACAACATCTACTCCATCAATCAAGCAATATCATTATTTATAACATTTCTGCAGAATAACCACTAAGAACATCACCAGCTACATAAAAGCCCCTTATTCTCCAACATTTCTGTAAAGAATATGTTTTGTCATTGTACAAGTGGCCTACATTCCTAGGCAATTTGGTAAATAAGGCACTTCTTTGGAGGCAATGTAGAGTCTACTACCCCTTTGAAGAAAATCCAACAACTTGTAATATCATGGTCAAGTAGTCCAGCTTTCACCAAGTTCCTTGCAGACTGTGTCATCCATTCTGTGGTGAATGCCTTTCATCAAGGAACCAAAGTTTCTTTGGAGCTTTCCCAGCAAGCACACATGGGGCTGTACGGGGTTCTTCTGCTCCCTAGAGGGTCAAAGAGTGGGGGCTGCAGGCACAGAGGAGGTGCCAGAGAAGCTGGGGGGTTGTCGGCTGACCCTGGTGGCATGTGTCACGGGGACCAGGCTGTGTTGGGGGGAGAACACTGGTTAGTATCTTTACTTGGAAACATGAGGATTCCCTGGGTCCTTGGCTTAAACACATCCAAGAAATTAAAGGGAAAGAAAAGGTGCATTCTGTTAAAGAACGTAGGGTGTGTTTTATAGTTCTGGGAAGTAACATGAAGCTTCCTCTTCTCCTCCCCAGGTGCTGCTTCTGTCCCTTCCTAGGCCGTTCAAAATCAGGAGAGACTCACTGAGTTAGAAGAGCTTCAGTCTCCCCCCATGCGTGCATGTGTACTTAGCCGCTTAGTCGTGTCCGCCTCTTTGCGACACTGTGGAATGTAGGCCGCTAGGCTCCTCTGTCCATGGGATTTCCCAGGCAATAATACTGGAGTGGGTTGCCATTTTCTTCTCCAATGGATCTTCCAGACCCAGGGATCGAACCTGAATTTCCTGCATTGGCAGGCAGATTCTTTACCACTGGGCCATGAAGCAAGGCCCAATCTACCCCCATGGGGTGAGGCAATTCTAGTACAGAGGACTATTTCCCCAGGAAGTAATTCTTTCCTAGCTCTGTGAGAAATCTCCATGCCAGGGAGGAGTGTCAAGGCAGAGTAAACCTTTCTCAGGGATTTGTGTAAACCAGCTAGTGACCCAAGCTTTCTTGACAAAAACTCCCATCCCCAGGAGGTAAAATGGCTCAGCTGGGCTCACAGAACTCTGCAGTCTCATCTGCTCAGCAACTACGAAGTCAAGGAACCTAAAGGGGCTTTTTCAGCCGAGGGGAGCTGTTGGCCTCTTGTTGCTCTTTCTGGGCCTTGCCAAGAATGACATCATCTCTCTGGATTATTAGCAGGCCCTATCGGCAAACACTATCCCATCACTCACATCAAAGCTGCCCCACATATGTTCACGCTGGTCAGGGAGCCAGTTTCTGTCAGCTTCGTGCCCTGCTTTTAAAATTTCTGAGATGCTCTCATGAATAGAAAAAAACCACTGCTAGTATAACTTTTTAAACAGAGGGAAAAAATTTAGTGGGACACCCTGATAACAATATACTAATATGGAGATTCAGATCTACCTCTGGTCAAGCTATCCCTTCTGAAATTTAAAGCAAAACAACAGTATTTATGATAAATACCTGGATTAGTGCAACCAACAGTAAGGTGAGATCTACCACAAAGCTCAGAAAGAAATGGATATTACCTCTTCTCTCTTGGTCAAATATCCCCCCACCTGTGGTGGGAATGGGGTCACTGTGTGGTTTTTCTGGGGTAGAAAATAGCAGAAATGATGTACTGTTGGAAGACATGCTGTATCCTATGAACTCCCTGCAGATTTATCTGGGCTGCTCAGTATTCATGCCAAGATGTGCACTTCAGGGCCTATTAGCCCAGAGAAGGACCTAGAGTTCACTCATTCCAACCCCCTCACCTGGAATTCAGTTCAGTTTAACTGTAAATGGGGCAGTCTAAGCCCTCAAGAAATTCAATGCCTACTAGACAGCTAACTAGCTAACCCAAGGTCCTGACCTAGCATGAGGGAATTAGCAAGGTGAGTGGTTTGACAGGTATAGGAAAAGAGGAAAGGGATGTGATTCTTTGTTTAATGATATAAGTACCCAGGCTAAAAGGTTACCAGGGACCAGTATTCCTGCCTCTAAGACATAACTGCTCTGCTTTGGAGTCCATGAGAACCTCTATCATCTCCAAGGACAGCACAAGCAGACACGTGGGTTAGTGCTCTGTTTTCACGAAGGGGCAGGTATGCAGGTAACACTCACAACCAGGACCTCACCATAAACAATCCGGTCTGCCTTCTCTTCCCACTTCCCACTTTGGGCACTCTGCCTCCAGCAGCCGAGTTCATTGTGGAGAACATCAGGGGACAGAAGGGCCTTCTGAAGTCTGTCTGTCTGTCCGCCTGTTGCTGAGGCTCTACTCCATGCTGGGCTCTGCGTTCTGCTGCATTTGAGGAAGGACAAAATGGAATCGCATTAAAACTGGCATAAATTATATCAATTTCCTGAATCTTAAACAAAAATGTATCTGACAGCATCACTAACCATACCCAGTGAAAAACACACTGCATGTGGTTTCTTTTTCAATGTTACCATTTAAAAAATACAGACAAGCTAACTGAATTTGAATCAGAACTGGACCTCTACACTTTCTGAAGCCTTTGAATTAGAGATATTGTGCTCACCCAGGACCTCCAGGACATGACTACACATGCCAGGATTTATGAGGAGAAATGCAAGAAAATGAGGAGGAGCTGGCGACTGCTGGGAACCCCGCAGTCAGACTGGGATGCGGGCCTGACCCTGAGGCAGGGGAGGGGGCTTCTGGGGAGATGGGTGCAAGCATTCCAGCTGCCCTGTGGTGCCAGGAGGCCCCGGCAGGGTGGCCAGGGAGTCCACAGCCCAGCACCCCCTGCCACAGGAGTCAGGACACCAGGGAACAGGCACCCAGGGGGCGCCTGCAAGAAACGTGACCTCAGTGCCCATGTGGGGCGGGATCCCAGAGGGCAGCAGCCGGGCCCCGGCTTACGTTCCCTCCAGCAGGGAGTCCATGAGGCATGTACTCCTGGCATAGAAGAGCAGCTGCCAGGACTTCCCTGGTGGTGCAGTGGACAAGGATCCGCCCGCCAGTGCAGGGGGAACAGGCTCAGTCCCCAGTCGAAGAAGATCCCACGTGCCGGAGAGCAACGAGGCCCATGCGCCACGACTACCTAGCCTGAGCTCTCCAGCTGGGAGCCACCACCACGGAGCCCACGTGCTGCAACTACCAAAGCCCGTGCACCCAGCGCCTGTGCTCTGCAACAAGAGGAGCCACTGCAATGAGCAGCTGTTGCACTGCAAGGAAGAGTAGCCCCTGCTCATCACAACTGGAGGAAGCCCAAGCAGAGCAACGGAGACCCAGCACAGCCATAAATAAATGCGTAAAATAAATAAGAGCAGTTAGCAGAATCCAGTCTGAAGCCAGGCTACCTGTTTTTGACTCTGGCTCTGGTCTTACCAGCAGCGTGACCTTGGGCTCGCTACTTAACTTTGTCATGACTCTATTTCTTCAGTTCTAAATCTGGGTTCTAAGTGGTGCTGAACTGAATTCTCACAGCCCTGTAAAGTATTGACAATGGATCGATGTAAAGCAATGAGAGCAAAGCATTCAGAGCAGAAATGCTCAATGAATGTTAGCTTTTCTTATTAGACTCCAGCTGAGTTGTTGTCTGTGATGGGTTGAATTGTGTCCCCCGCCCACCACCATCAAAAGGATGGGTTGTAGTCTTAGTCCCAGCACTTCAGGATGTGACCCTATTTGGAAATAGTCCTTACAAGGTCATCAAATTAAAATGAGGTTATGAGGGTGGGCCCTCCTTTGGACCCAGTCAATATGACTGGTGTCCTTATAAAAAGGGGAAATCTGGACACAGGGACAGATACTTATAGAGGAAAGGTGATGTGAAGAGACGCAGGGAAGAGACGACTGTTTACAGGCCACAGAGAATGACCTGGAGCAGACCCCCTCACAGCCATCAGGAAGAAAGAAGCCTGTTGGTGCCAAGATCCTGGACTTCTGGTCTCCAGAACTGCAAGACAGTGTTTCTGTTGTTTAAGCTATACAATCTGTGGTACTTAATTATGGATTGTGTTTAGTAGCTCAGTTGTGTCTTGACTCTTTGCGACCCCATGGACTGCAGCACACCAGGCTTCCCTGTCCTTCACTATCTCCCAGAGTTTGCTCAAACTCATGTCCACTGAGTCAGTGATGCCATCCAACCATCTCATCCTCTGTCATCCCCTTCTCCTCCCGCCTTCAATCTTTCCCAGCATCAGGGTCTTTTCTAATGAGTCAGCTCTTCATATCAGGTGGCCAAAGTATTGGAGTTTCAGCTTCAGCATCAGTCCTTCCAATGAATATTCAGGACTGATTTCCTTTAGGTTGAACTGGTTTGATCTCCTTGCAGTCCAAGGGATTCTCAAGAGTCTTCTCCAACAAGATTGATGTTCAAAAGCATCAATTATTTGGCGCTCAGCCTCTTTCATGGTGCAACTGTCACATCCATACATGACTACGGGAAAAACCATAGCTTTGACTATTGTGCAATAAAAAGTAATGTCTCTGCTTTTTAATATGCTCTCTAGGTTTGTCATAGCTTTTCTTCCAAGGAGAATGCATCTTTTAATTATGACGGCCCTAGTAAAATAACCCATCGTCCATTTTTAAATTCTGAAACTGATCCTTTCTGATAGTTTTGAGTGACAACACCTGCCAGAAGTGGGTGCCTCAAGCCCTGGTTTAAAGGGATTGCTGCCCTTCTAGCATCTTGAGCTGAGGGACATTCCCGCTGTCAGAGCCCATTAGGAAGCAACCCCTTCTCTGCAGCTGCACATGCCCCTGCATGTGGGTTCCCACCCTGAGGGACAGAGCAGGCGCCTTGCTGTTATTTTGACCGTGCACAATTTAACCCACACTGGCAGACTTGGAAATTGACATTTTCCCATAATTGCTGTGACCTGGCACCAGCATTGCTAGCGAATGACAGTGCTGAGCTTTATCAGAATCGGATGCTCCACAGAATGAGATTACAGAACTCAATATGCTGTTTGCTGTGATTTCATGAAACTCAGCCCAGACACATGTGGCCAAATCAATTGGATTCATTCAAGAGATTTGGGGGCCCTTTTAAAACCCAGCCAGAATCTAATTTCTCCATCTGAAATTCAATAAGATCTTAATTCTTGTGAACAGTTCTCTCAGCAAAGAGACTTGGAGCTGGGGAGGAAAAAGAGTAAAAGAGAAAACGTAACATTTCTCTGATGTTCTCTGTGGTTGTCTGAGAGTGGGAGCAAGTTTAATGAGCTTTGATCTGAGTTTCCACCAGTTGGATTCCTTCCATTATCTAAATGGAATCGGCTTCTCACTGTGCCTCTGATACTGTTTAAATAAGGATGTGTTACTCCCCTCTGGTAGCTAGGTTGGAGACACTCCTGGAGACGTCACAGCAGAGGTGAAGGCGAGAACCACCTCCGGGGACTGCGGCCCACCCCTCGTGTGTCTGGACTGGACATCTCCTGGGAGAATCTATTCAACTGCAGCAACTTCTGAGCGCAGGAGTAGGTGGCCCTGATATCACTTTACCTGCCCAGTCTCTTGGACTGATGAAGGTCTGTCACCCTGGACGTGTCATGGGGTAAGAAGCTAGTCTAGGCGAGGAGGCTTTTTGTTTTTGTAAATAACTTGTTTGTTTTTATTTTTGGTTGCACTGGGTCTTCAGTGCTGTGTGGGGGCCTTTCTCTAGTCTGTGGCAAGAGAGGGCTACTCTCTGGTGAGGGACACAAGCTTCTCCTTGCCGTGGTTTCCTCTGTTGTGGAGCACAGGCTCTACGCACGTGGGCTCAGTAGCTGTGGCTTACAGGCTCTAGAGCAGAGGCTTAGTAGTTACGGCGCGTGGACTTAGTTGCCCTGAGGCATGTGGAATCTTTCTGGTTGTTGTTGTTATTTTGTTGTTAAGTCAAGTCGGACTCATTTTGACTCCATAGACTGTAGCCCACCAGGCTCCTCTGTCCATGGGATTTCCCAGGCAAGAATATTGGAGTGGGATGCTATTTCCTCCTCCAGGGGATCTTCCTAACCCAGGGATCAAACCTACATCTTCTGCATTTGCAGGTAAATTCTTACCCACTGTACCACCAGGGAAGTCTGGCTTTTTTCTTTTTAAGATTGACTTTCAATGGGTGTGCAGGAAGAACTGAATGTATGAGATTGGAAGGTATTCTGCACACGGTGGATATTTCCAGGATAAAAGAAAATGCCTACAGAAGCAGATGCTCTCGGTTAAGTATGTCTGGCCTTGGGAGTGTGAAACTTGGGAAGCATAACTCTTCCTCCATTCCCACCTTTCTCTGTCCCTCGGCTGGTCTCCACATTGGTAAATTTATTACTTATTTTATCGTCTGAAGCTGGAGCGTGGATGAGTAAGATCAACCCCTGTGTCCTAACAGATTTAGAACAGAGGGTGTGGATGA
The DNA here is from genome assembly GCF_910594005.1 of Cervus elaphus. Taxonomy (NCBI): domain Eukaryota; kingdom Metazoa; phylum Chordata; class Mammalia; order Artiodactyla; family Cervidae; genus Cervus; species Cervus elaphus. The sequence continues at coordinate 10,842,661 of NC_057839.1, read as the reverse complement.
GGAGAGAGTAAATCACTGGTTCTCAACACTGTCTGTGCTTTTGAATCACCTGGAGAGCATTTAAAACCACCTTTCCCAGCTGGAGCTCCAGATATTTTGATTGAAAAGGGCCGGCTGGGACTCAGGCACTGGTAGCTTTGAAAAGCTCCCCAGGCTACTCCAGTGTGCAGCCTGAGTTGCAGAACCATGAAGGAGTTCCTCACCTCAAGCAATGAAGTAACAACCCAGAGAAAGACTGGCTCTCGTCCCCTAGGTACAGCCCCAGCCAGTCGGCCTCAGTGATGGAGAAGCTTCGAGAAAGTGAAGGGACCCAGCCCAGCTGAGGGAGACCCTAAGGCTGCCAAGGGAGCGTCCCTTAGTCCATTCCTGGTACCACTGGAATCAAGAAGTCTGGAGAGACTGCCTCCAAGGGCAGGGGTTGGGGTGTACAGGGAAGTGTGAAACTGGTTATGCCAGAAAAGAGAGGCCCAAGGGTTTCTGCCAAAAAACAAACAGGAAGCTGGAGGTGGGTGTTACAGACTTTGAACCTGAAGCCAGAAATCTGTGCAGCAGCAAGAAGGTGCCATGCTGTGGACCTTCCCTCACGTCCTAGCATCACTGCTACATGAAGGGCAAGTCATAGTCACAAAGGTACAGTGAGGGTGGTTGTCTTTTTATCCAGAGAAGAAATACTGGGTTGGCCAAAAAGTTCATTTGGGTTTTCCATATGCTGGAATACGGGAAAACCCAAATGAACACTTTGGCCAACCCTATGCATGTGTGCGTGCTAAGTTGCTTTAGTCATATCTGACTCTTTGCGACTCTATGGACCGTAGCCCACCAGGCTCCTCTGTCCTTGGGATTTTCCAGGAAAGAATACTGGAGTGGGTTGCCATGCCCTCCTCTAGGAGATCTTCCCAATCCAGGGATCGAACCCAGATCTCCAGGCAACAGGCAGGTTCCTTACCATGAGTGCCACCTGGGAAGCCTGGCCAACCCAATAGAAGGATTTATTTCTCCTCTGAGGTTGATGTTTTTGCCTATGGTTCTACTAGGATATCAGTAGCAAACTGTGCTATTTTTCTCTTCTGGGAGTTGAGGAGAGTGGCATCTTTGTCATTGGCAGTGCCCTTCCTAGGGGCTGCTCCACCCAGCTGGGTTTAGGCTCCCCACCCTCCGGTATCTGCAAAGCGGGCTCTGCTCAAAATGTGGTCACCCAGGCCGAGGAAAATAAGGGGACGATAATGGGCGTTGGGAGATGCAGTCATTCAGTGGAGGGGCTGGGTCTTGCCTCAGACATTTCTCCTGCCAATGTGAGATTAAGGTGAACGAACAAGCAACGAATGCCTCAGGTGTGAGGAGCCATTGGTGGAGGTCTGTGGACTGCACCCTTGCCTTGTATATTGCACTGAAGCCCTGTCAATGGAAAATAAAACCAGACTGGCTGTTAAGTGCTCAAAGAAGGATTCCAGAACAAGTACCTAACCCTGCTGCTTTTGTCAGCCAGGACTTTAGTCCTTGTGACCTTGAAGCCTCGTGAACACAGGGCAAGAGTGTCCCCTACCCCCTGGCAACCCAAGAGAAGCAGCAACCCACCTGGGGTAGATCGGGAGAAGGAACTGCATCTTCTCACCTGTTTACATTTTGCTTCTGGGCTTCGTTCCTTCTACCTTATCTGGATTAAAAATTTCTTGAAGTAAGAAATGCTTTTGGCACTTGCCCTGTTGAGGCATTCTATCTCAGATGGAACGACCCCGGAGAATCGTGTTGGTGCCTCCTGGTAGCCCCCTGTATCACCTCGCCAGAGCCCTCCAGTTCTCCCGGAGGGCACCCTTGGCCTCTGTCCTAACTGAAATGGGGTTGAAGGCCAGAACAAGCAGGCAAGGGAACCCTGGGGCCCCGCAGCTGCAGCTTCCCCCTCCAGACCATGACTGGAGAGGCATCTGTCCTGTAGCTGGTTGGAAGAGACACCCGGGAGAAAAATCAAAGTCTATAAGAGCTGGGGTGCAGCTTTGAAACTGCCAGCAGCTAATTTTCTGAAGGAGACAGAAGTGTGTGTATGTGCACGCACGTACTCACTCAGTCATGTCTGACTCTTTGTGACCCCATGGACTATAGACTGCAGGGCTCCTCTGCCCATGGAATTCTCCAGGCAAGATCACTGGAGTGGGTTGCCATTTCCTTCTCCAGGGGATCTTTCTGACCAGGGACTGAACCCACATCTCTTGCACTGTCAGGCGGGTTCTTTACCAGATGAGCCACCAGTGAAACCCTGGAGACAGAATTGGTTTGGCTAAACTAGATTTTTGGGCTCATGTTGGCTGCTCTTAACTACTTGTCAGAGTGATCACACCTATCAGAGTGATCATAACTCCAGAGGGGAGAGAAAAGCCGTGGAAATGACCACTCTGGGGAGGGTGTGGACCGGGAGGGTGGGGCCGGAGGGAGGAAGCCTCTCTCCCCTCTACTCCTCCTTGCCATGGTCAGAGCAGTTCAGGCCACACTCTGTCTAGCCACGTGGCCCTGACGGGTGTCAGAATCTGGCCTGGGAAGACTCGCTTTGCCTTGGTCTAGTTCGTATCTTCTCTTCCCTCACGTCTCAGCTCAAGCCTTGAGTTCTCGAGAAACCTGCCCTGACTTCCCTGACAAGGTTCAGTGTCCCTACTCACACTCAACACACCAGGCACCTCTCCTTTGGGGTCACAGCGACCACTCTCCTCTACTGCTTAGCCTCCTCAGTAGAGCAGAAACCCCAGGAGCCAAGATCTATGTCTGTTTCTGCTTTCCATTCTACCCCCATCACCTTACATGGTGTCTGATGCACGGCAGGTATTCAATACTTAACCGATTTACTGCTTACAGTAAGGTTTGTGTGCATGCCTACACTTCGTGAGGTTTTGTCCCTTAGAAAGGACTGTAGGTTTGACAACTATGATGTACATTGCTACCCCCACCTTCCCAAACACACACACAACAAGCACACACACTATAAGCTTACAAGAACTGATCTCTCCCCTGTGGCTGAATATGGGTCATAAATAAAGCCGTGGCCAGTGGGACACTGGGCCAGGAGGCCGGCCCACCCCCACCCACTTGGCCTTCCACTACTATTCTGAATCCCTGAGTCAGGCCGTAGCCCGATTGGGCCACAAACAGAGTAGAAAAGGAATAACATTTGGGGAAGTGGAAAGGAATATGAAACCACAGGACTGTGCTTTGGGAATGCGAAGTATTAGAATAAAGCCTTAAGGATCTAATCTCACCCTCAGATACGCTATTCCCAAACCATACAGGCTTCTGACCAGAGCTGGCTCCGCCCCCACTTATTAAAGCCGTCTGCCAGCCATTTAAGGAAGAATGACCTGGTTCTGTGCCTTTACCTTCAGTATTATAAGGTTAAAGGCACAGGCAAACAGATGCACTTGGAGATGGGCCACTGACAATTTCCTGACCATGGAACCTCACAGAATTGACTCCATCCAGACCCTCCTGGGAGAGAGGGGGCTGCCAAAGTGCCATTAAGTAGCTCAATGCAATTATCTTGGATGACAGGGAGGACAGTAGGTCCAATGGGGCTTGCTGGGACTTGAGCATCCGTTATACAGATCAGAGTATGGACTGGCCCCACATATTATAAAGTAAACCACCTTGGGCAATTATTTAACCTTCTGCTCCCCATTTTTCTCATGCAAAATAGGAATTATAATGTCTCTCTCATTGAGCTGCCATAGGAATTAGTCAAGTAATCCATGTAAAGCACTTTGCCTAGACATAGAAGAAAGTATGTTAATGGCTCAGTTGTGCCCAACTCTTTGCAGCCCCATGGACTGTAGCCCACCACGCTCCTCTGGCCATGAAATTCTCCAGGCAAGAATACTGGAGTGGGTTGCTTTTCCCTTCTTCAGGGGACCTTCCAACCTAGGGTTTAAAGTGCTGAATAAATATTAGATATTAATATAGAAAAATCTATATATTTCTAAACATTAAAATTAGCCCCTTTCCAAGTGATTACATAAATGAAATGCTATACTATTATGCATCTCCTTCTATTATTAAACCCTGGAGAAGGGAATGGTTACCCACTCCAGTATTCTTGCCTGGAGAATTCCATAGACAGAGAAGTCTAGCGGGCTACAGTCCATGGGGTCTCAAAGAGTCGGACACGACTGAGAGGCAAACACACTTTGCTGTTAAAATGTCTTAAAATGTGCTTCCCGTGCCTGACCACTGGTCCTCGCATGCTTTCGTTTAGGCTGCCTGGTATATGAGGTCTGGTTGCATGTTTTCAAAGTCAATTTTTGCTTTGACATTATGTATTTAAGAGATTTATTGGTAAGGGACATTTTGGGTAGTTTGGGTACCATGAGTCAGGAGAAATTTGAGTTCATAGGATTATTGTCTTTTATGTTGTTGAAAATTCCAGCAGTTCATGAAAAATTCTCTTTAAAGGTATATTCAGGTCTGGAGGGGCTAAAGCATAGTTTGTCTAAATGATATGTCTTTTAGGACATTCCTTAAATTATTTGCTTTGTTTGAGGCTCTTTCAAGAAACCACATGTAATTATGTTCAAGTATTCAGAAGGTTAAGCCTCAAACTAGCAAATGCCAAGAAATTCGAAGTTCTGATTGCCACCCCATCTCTAATTGCAGCAAGCGGGCCTTTGTTCCTCCCCTAAAGCATGATGCCTTCAGAAAAGAATGCAAGCTGAAGTGTCTATGGCTTCTGGCTTCTTTCTATAGCATTCTTTTCCATTATTTGGGCAGGTCTTCTGATATTAATCAATTCTAGTATTTATAAACAGTTCTGTCTAGGGAAAAAGAAACATATTTTAAGACAATCGCTGTGTGCTAATAATGAAGTGTCATGAGATTTTTTTCAAAGTGTAAGGAAGAGTCAGAAATGAAAAAGATTCTAAAACCCAGTTCTCAACGATTTATTATTCCTTATTTTGACTAACTTGCTTCTAACATGTATATTCATGCCTCCTGCATGCAGAAATATTACTCTTAATAATCCTGGACTAGATCTTCATTGAATTCAATATTCTAGTTTTTCAGACCATTGTGACCCCAGATGTTTTTTCCCCCTTATTGTTGTTTAAATTATCACTAGCTTATAAGGCAGAAGCTGAGAGAAATAAAGCCATGCCTATAGGAAATCAGACTTCACACAAGTGTTATTTGTAATTAATGATGAAATGTATAACTGTTCTCTCCATAACCAGTCTCTATGCTGGATTCTCTTGAGCTTTTAGTGTTCAGAGCATACCAGATGAATACCTATAGTGTGAATGAAGAAGCAATGAGTGGCTGGGGAGAAAAGAGCTTCATCCATCCATCCAGAGAACAGTTAGTGATGTCTAGTCTGAACCAAGTACTCTTCTAGGTGCTGAGGATACAGATAATGCTTGCCCATATGGAGCTCAGTCTGTAGTGTTGGGAGACAGTCAGTAATGTAGGGGTGTATGGCATTTCAAGGTAAAGGGTTTGTTATGGCAGGTGGAAGTGATATGGAAAAAAATACAACGAGGAAGAGGGATTGATGTTTGTGGGAGCACAGGACAGGTGACTATAGTTTGTAAAAAGTGGTCAAGGTAGTCCTATTGGTATTTGAACAAAGTCCTGGAAGAACTGAAAGAATGATCCCTGTGGATATCTGAAGAAAAAAGCTCTTGCAGCAGCCATGGACACCCACAAAGAAGAGACTAGCATGACCGCAGTGATGGAGGGGGCAGAGCGGCAGCAGTTAAGGCCTGAGAGAAAGGAGGGACGGTTTAATTTAGGCACCATGGACCATTTGTCAGGACTTGGGCTTTTACTCCAAGTGGGACACAGCCATCAACATGTTGTGAGCCTGAGTGATAGAACCCAGCTTCTGTTTTAATAAAGATCCCTTTGGATTTGGTGTTAAGAGTGGGCTGTACAGGGGCAAAGGCAGAAGCAGAGACACCACCTTGGATGGCTCTTATAGACTTGGACCAGAGATCTAAGAAGTAGCTGGATCCTGGATTATTTTAAAGGAAGAACTAATGGAACTTGCTAAAAGGATAAGAGGTAGGTTGTGAGAAAGACAAGAGACTAGAATAAATCTAAGATATTTTGGTATAAGAACCAAAGGACAGAACTGTCATTTTTTGAGAGGAGAGAAAGTGGGAAGGGGGTGAGAATTTGAAGATGGATGTGTTAAGTGTGAGATGCCTATTAGACATCCAAGTAGAGATGTTGAGTAGGCAGTTGGAGAGACAGATCTGGGATTCAACAGAAAAGTCCAAGCTTGAGACATATTTTTAGGATTTTATGAGCATTTGGATGATATTTAGACCCATGAGACTGGCTGAGATCACTCAGGTAGTGAATGTAGGTGGAAAAGAGATGAAGGCCTGAGCCCTGACGCACTTTTTAACATTTGGAAGTATGTACATGACTCAACTCTGGACAACTGTGCTATTCACAAATGTCTAGTCCTTCACAGTTTAGAAAACCCTGTTTTGTCAAATCAAGTAATTTAACATGGTCTTTCTCCAAATGTTCTCAACTGAAGTGCTTCTATAATAAAATAGTGCTTAACATTAAATGACAATAACTCTAAAGTTTTCTGTCTTGGTGCTGAAGGAGTATTTAGTCACTGGCTTTCAGAAGCAAGTTGCAAAAGCTTCTTTGTCAATGACTAGGTTAGTACTGCCTATCGAAGACAGAGATCGAAGTATCTTTTTCACTGTGTACGTGAAGGCAAGAGGACACTGTCTCAAAACAAGGAGGGTGAACTCCAACCTTGTGTTTCACTGAGATAGTGTATTAGTTATCTTTGTCTGCCTAAAAAATTGCCCCCACCCAATTTAGTTGCTTATAACAATGATCCATTATTTCACAGTTCCTGTAGGCCAGGAATTCAGGTACTTTTAGCTAGGTCTCACACAAGACTATAATCAAGGGGTGGGTTGGGACTGTGGTCTCATCTAAAGGCTCAACTGGGGCGTGATCTGCAATTGATCAGAAGCCACCTCAGTCCCATGCTACATGGGCTTCTCCAGCCTAATTGGTTAGGAAAAGCCTGTGAGAAGAGCCAGAGAGAGAGAAATAGTGAGAGAATAAGTGAGCAAGAAGGCAGTCACAATCTTTTGTAAGCCAACCACAAAAAAGGCATCCTGTCACTTTTACTGTATTCTATTAATCAGTCTCAAGTCAGTGGGCCCAGTCTGTATTCAGGTGAGGATGTGAACACCAGGAGGCAGGAATCCCTGTGGGTCTGTCTCCCACAGATAGTATGGATAATTTTTAACACCAATGAATTTAGATTTACACCATTACTTTCAGTACAATAGAAGCACTTTCAAAAGTACTGTTTGTCCTCTGAAATTAGTTATAGATGACTAATAAGGATCTATTGTGTAGCATAGGGAACTCTACACAGTACTCTGTAGTGACCTATATGGGAAAGGAATTTTAAAAAGAATGGATATATGTATAAATATATATATAACTGACTCACTTTGCAGTACACCTGAAACTAACACAACATCCTAATTCAACTATATAAAATAATATAAAATATAACAATACAAAATAAAAGTAAGTTAATAAATGAAACTGCAAGTTGCAACTCCTTAGTGAATCATGAAATAAGTTTAGTAGTCATGGCCAGCGTTTAAAAAAATAAAATGGAATCAAGCCAGTACTATCAGAGTACATTGCATGTATAAAGATTTAGAAGAGGTACTAGGTTGTGATATAAATCATATCTCTTTTTAAGGGTCATGTTCAAAATTAGTGATTTTCATAATACTACTAAATGTGAATGAGCCACCAAAACATAATTTGGTAAAAACAGCCACCTCCAAACTGTACAAAGGAAAGAATGTCAGAACCAAACAAAAAAAGCCCCAATGCACTCAGGGGAGCTAAAGAAGCATGCACTTGCCGGTTCATGCTTACAGACCTCAGCCCCCTCATGGGGTCTGTAAAGAGTAATCAATAAGAGACCACAAAACCCTGAACAGACATGACAGATATGACATCTTGCCTCGGCAGAGGTAAAGCAGACACACCACAAACTCATGAAAATACCCTGCACAATTCTACACATCTTGAAAGGTCAAACGCGAGAATCTTTTTGACAAGAAGCCAGCTGTGAGTGGCTAAAACCAGTAGGCTTCCTAAAGACAGATGAGGCCAGTTTTTAGCTGAAGCACTCTCTTCCTTCTCAAGGGAGGCAGCCACCACCAACAGGCACGTTTTCCTGCCATAGACAGAATGCAGTCAGTACTTTGCTAAAGCCTTGACGGGTTTGGAGCCCGGAGTCCGGCCACTCTACACCTACCACCTCTCCATCTCCAGCCCCTGCCCATCTAAACCTCCAGGCAGCTCCAGCATTAGCAGTGATTCCCAGCAGGGTAGAAAACTAAAGGCTGTCCAGCTTAATTACCTCTTTCATCTGAAATGTCCCTTTTAAGATCAATGCTCAGATTCTGCCATTAGAGACAGCAAAGCAAAGTCTTCATCTCTCATTCATCCTTATCAGCCAGACGGCAAACAAGCCAAGTTTCGATTAGAGTCCAGATTTGAAAAATCCATCATATGCCTGATGTTTCACATTTTCCACAGTACTGCCCTACAGATCCTCCTGGTTTCATGTGAGAGTGCTTCAGAGCAGAGAGCCTGAAAGCAAAGCCAGGAACTGGGGAGACACGCTGAAAGTCAGGGCGCCTTGGCGCTGTTGACTGCGTAGGAACAGAGGTTCAGTTAACAACATGTGCAACCTATTAACGTTCGGCTCTGAGGGAAAAGGCAAGGAGAAAGGAGAGCCTGAGGCAGAAGGGCTTGCTCTGTGGTTTGAGTCTTAGCTTTAGGCTCCCCTAATTCCTAGAGATGAAAAGAGCTAAGCGTCTTGGAGGCTTTGCATAATGTGAATTTGGAAGTATTTTTGCATTTTCATATAGTATTTAATAACCATAGTCTAAACAATTTCATTCAAAGTTGGATGATGGGCCAAAAGATTTGTTGTTCTACTCATCTCATGTGTTAAAGACATATAATCACACAGCCTAGGAGCCTGAACGTTAACTATTGTTTGCTGATATAGTATGTTATTAATTAGTTAATTCCAAAATAACTTTGACATTAGAGTGGGGGTAGTGTCTAGGTTTTAGACCAACTAGAGGTTGGGAAAAGAGATATTTCTCCTTTTCTGAAAAATGAGTTACATTCCTGAAAGCTTTTTATGTGATAAAATCTGAGAGACACAGCAGGAGGCTTATTTTTTTGCCATGAAGTAAGATGAAAGGGCCAAGTCATCCTTAGATTTATATATATCTTGAAGAGGTCTTTGTAAATGACTGTTTGTGATCTCATCAGAAAAATAAGATGTGCGAACAGGATAGACTGTTACCCATTAAGTTTGGGCCCCTTCTTAAAGCACTTACATTTATATTAAGTTTAGATTTAGACTAAGATTAAGTTTAGATTAAGGGTACAGTTAGATTTAGATTAAGCAGCAGACTAAAAATAGCTTTATTTTTAATTTTTTATAAATATTTAACTCTATCAGCAAGGAATGCTTTGGGCTGCAATTATAGCAAGTCCAAATAACGCAGGCTTAAACACACAGGGATTTGCTTTGCCTACCTTAGGATTTCTTACTATGTGAGTAATGTCCAGAGCTGGTCACTATGTTAAGAACCCAGGCTCTTTTTACCATTTACTCAATAGCATCAGCTGTTGACCCACAATAGCAAGTTGATTGCTGCATCTCTACCCATCATGTCCGTATTCAAGGCAAAAAGAGAAAAAAAGAGATGCTGACATTAGAAACATTGGTCCCTTTTATCAAGAAGGCTAACAATGAACAAAAGGTTTTCTTTTTTAAAAATATTTATTTATGCATTTATTTTGGCTGTACTGGGTCTTTGTTGCTTCCTGGGCTTTTCTCTAGTTGTGGCAAAGGCGAGAAGGGGTTACTCTCTAGTCGTGGTGCATGGATGGGCCTCTCATTGTGGTCTGTCTTGTGTTACAAAGCACAGGCTGTAGGCACATGGGCTTCAGTAGCTGTAGTCGGAGGGCTCAATAGTTGCAGCTCCTGGGCTCTAAAGAGCAGTCTCAGTAGTTGTGGCACATGGGCTTAGTTGAGCAGCAGCATGCGGGATCTTCCCCAATCAGTGATCGAACCCATGTCTTAGGCATTGGTATGCGGATTCTTTACCACTGAGCCACCAGGGAAGCCCAACAAAAGGTTTTCTTGTATCTCATTCTCCCCAATTCAGCTTCAAGGCAAAGCCTACCTTTGAGGGAGGTGGAGGAAGCAAGTATATAGCTTTTCCAGGTGGTAAAGAATCTGCCTGCGATGTGGGAGACCCTGGTTCAATCCCAGGGTCCGGAAGATCCCCTGGAGAAGGGAATGGCAATCCATTCCAGTATTCTGGTCTGGAGGATCCCACGGACAGAGGAGCCTGGTGGGCTACAGTCCACGGGGTCACAAAGAGTTGGACGCAACTGAGTGACTTGCACCCATTGTTTGGCATGGAGGTGAATGGGAGAGAAGGGTCTTGGCAATGAGGTTGGGTCATTGCCAACCACAGGGAATCCATTAACAGAAATGCCATCGACCCAAGGAAGAGCAGCTCTAGGCAAGAAGGCCTGGAAGCTCACCTAGGACTTCAGCCACTCCCCCATGGGAGACAGACATTTACACCCACATAGGTAGAAATATAAGTAGAATCTGGACTTTTAAAGGCCAATGGGGAAGTTCAGTACTATTTCTGTGTTATTGTATGGGATGCTGTTATTGAAGACCCAATTTCATGGTCACGAATCAAAGTTATATAAGTATAAACCAAATATCTTATTTCAAAACATCAAGTCATGTTCATTATAATGATTATGTGCCGCAAATGAGAGATGCATGTTTTCAATAAGAATTGGTTTAAGTCATGACATTTCTTATCATTTCTTACACAGTTCCCATCTATGGAGTCATTCATTCAAATAACTTGATCGTTTAATCATTCATCTAAATCATTCAATATAAACTTATTTGTGCCTTTTGCCAAGTGCTGGTCTAACACTGGGCATGGGGGGGTGAGCAGCAGCAGTGGGCACAGCCCTTGCCCTCGTGTTAAATCACAACCGTAATCATTGCTATACAGTACAAGGTGTTATGAAATCAAGCCTTAGGAGAGGGGCAAGGGTAAGTCAGGAAAGCCTGCTTGGGAACTCAGGTGTCTTGAGTCCCAGGAGATCAACAGGAGTTAGTCGGCAAAGAGAAAGAGAAGGAGCAATCTCCAGAGGGAAGCAGACTCTCCCGGAAGCTGGAAAGCAAGCAGGAGAGCGGCATGATTCAGATTTCAGAAGAGAGATTCTGAAGAATGCTTCTTCAAGCTCATTTTGGGGATGTTTGTTTGCTTTTTTTTACTACCCCTAAACTATGTTATAAAAATGATTGAGAGTGTTATGTCAAAAAATACACACATATGATTATCACATTTTACATTCACATGGAAGTCTATCCCCTTTACTGAAGATGAAAGCTATTTCATTTCCAACAAAAACTCTAACTATAAAAATGTGGTTCTCTAAGACTGACATTATTTATGTTTTAAGCATGAAATGAAAATAAGTTAATGAGTAAATTAATCTCAGGAGGTTTACCTTGAACATATTGTAATATATTCAATTCATTACAAAGATTCATTACAAAGTTTGTGCAGTGCTTACAACCTAACAACTTAGGACATCTTGCTTGGGCCATAATGGGAAATTCAGTAACTGTACAGTTACTTCAGTTACTTTTGACCATTTAAGCTCATACTGGTTCAATAGCCAACTAGAAACTTCAAAGTCTGATAAATGAATGACAACACCGATTATGTGCTAAAAACATACTAAAAGCCAGAGGACGTGTGACTCTGAAGACTTGGATGGAACGAGAGGAGCTTGTAACATTGGAAAGGAACTCAAGTCTTGGCTTAAGTACTGGAAGAAGAGAATTGAAGCAAACAGTGAATACAGAAGTTATGTCTTAGAAAGTGGAAAGGGAAGAAACAAATGGAAGTCAGAACTGAACTGACAAGAGCATGTGGGAGGTGACGTGGAAGGGCATGGGAACGGAGAGGTGGACACCCAGCTGCTTTGGCCAGAGACTGTCTCCAGGAGGACAGACAGAAGTGAAACCACAGAGACAGGAGAGGAGAGGACTGCTCCCTGGGGAGGCTGGGGTCTGCTGTGCCCAAGAAGAGAAAAGAGCAGGGTTAGGAGGACCTGTGCTACTCTCCTAAACACTGGTCTCTGGAGGGCTGGGCTCCTGGTTTGGTGACATATAAAGTCAATATTTCTGGAAGAATAGCACTGTTGAATCTATTCATGGATGGCCTTCTTGCCTAGAATAGAACTGACTTTTCAGCAGGTCAGGCTATGAACCTGGGCAGAAATCTATTGCCACCAACTGGCTTCCTGCTGCAGAGCTGAGCCACCAGGCCTCTGGCACTGCTGCCAACTCACTCTTTCAACAGAAGGAATGAAGCTGCCCCTGCCTCGAACCTACAGCCCTCTTTGCTCCCTAACAGAGACTGATCAAGAAGCTGCCCTTCTCTAAGGGTTTAACTGAGACCTTAAAAGCATAATTTCAAAGTTTCAGGCAGGTCCTGTGTATAAAACTGTACATGGTCAGCAACAGGTCAATTTCTAATTTCCTGCAGGCTCAAAAACACAGTTTGGAAAGGAGAGTGAGAAAAGGATAGGAAATGAAATCTAATGCCTATACTCAGGTCATGCAAATTCTGGGACAATTAGGACAATATATCCTTTTCTTGTACTTTTAGCCTTGAATGCCTTCAAGAACAAATATTTATTCTTGAAAGGGCTATGTGTGTGTTCAGACAGTTACCAGCAAGACAATAAGAAAAATAAGACGATGTATCTCTAACTCACGTTGATGGGCATACCTCCATGTGGACTGGATGAATGACCCCTGGATGAATATCTGAGAGAACGCCATTGGGAGATCAGGAGAGCCCCAGTTCACTCTGATAGTGTTAGACCGTCCCTCTGAAGTCCTCTTGGGTTTCACCAGGGCCAAATAACTCCAGCTTAAGGAAATATACTATTAGAGAAAAAGAACTCAATCTTGGGGCCAAAAACAACTTCATTGATAGAGTTGGAATTTCTCAAAAAGCAAGAGAAGACTATCATGCAGACTTTATAAAGGAGGTTCTCAAAGAGATGGGGACAGACATAAGGACAGATATGTGTGATCCATTCCCTGTGGAGACTTTGGAGACCTTCCCCCTGTAATATGGGCTGAGTCATGCCCATATGCAGTTTTAAATTACTTTCTTCACATGATGTTGTTCCTTTCGATACTCTCAGTCTTTCACAAAGTATGATGAATCCACACAAGTATGGATATGCTTTTGCCAAAGGGTGTGAGAAACACGACCTGTCTTCTCCATGCAGGCCCTTGTGGAGATAGCAGAAATACAACACTGAAACCACAATCCATTACTGGATGCCAAGAGCCTTGGCAAGGGGAGCATGACCTTCGGAGGAGCTGGAAAAGACACACTTTATGGAGGAGCAGCTGGCTGTTTTGGAGCTGACTTGAGAGAACCTCCCTTTCTCAAGAATACCAGAGGGAGGTCATCCTTTAGGGAAAGAAAAAATTGATCCTTGGTGTGGCCATTTTAAGACAAGACCACCAATTCCTTGACATTCTTCCCATTGAGAAGTGGGGTTTATGTCCTCTCACCATGAATCTGAGTGGGCTTGTGCCGTGCTGACCAATGAAATATGGTGGAAGGGATGTTACATGACTTCCAAGGTTAGGTCATGCAAAGTTGTGGGATTCTGCCCTGCTTGCTGGTTTACTCTTGGAATCCTGAGCCACGTAGAGAGGCTATTGTAAGTGTGCTAGTTGACAGTTCCAGCTGAGCCCACCCTTCCAGTCCTCCCAGCCCAGATACCAGTCATTTGCATGAAATTTCGATGATTCCTGTCCCCAGCTGTTCTAATCAATCTCAGATGAGGCCCTAGATATTACCGAGTAGATAAGCCATGCCCACTGTCTCCTATCCAAATTCCTGACCCAAAGAATCTGTATCATAAAATCTGCTGTATCAGATGGACATGAGTTTGAGTAAGCTACAGGAGTTGGTGATGGACAGGGAAGCCTGACATGCTGCAGTCCACGGGGTCGCAAAGAGTCAGACACAACTGAGCAACTGAACTGACTGAAAACTTAAGTATCATAAAATTTGCTGATGACACTGACTTTTGGGATGATTTATGTAATAGCCATAGATAACCAGAACAGTTGGGTTACATACATGATTTAACTACCTGCCAACGTCTAGTCTCCCAAGTTTTACATTCTCTGCCCCATTAACTCATTCCAGTCAGAGTCAGCTGTGCCTGTCTTGGCCATTGTCTTATGTAACAATCTTTCTGAAGGGCAATTTAATTGCATCAATGTCCAGTGAATTGTGTATTGTGCTAAGAGCAAGTTAATAAGGTTTTGAGTCAGCATGTTGAAAGCAGGAATTGGTACATTGGTCACATCAAACCTCAGAAAGCCTGGCATGCCCACCATACCCTTCTAATGGGCTACCTCAGCAAAAATCACCCTAAATGAGCCCTGCTATTTTAACCAATAAAAATTAAATCAGGAACCTGACCAAAGAAGAGCTAATAGCAAATTTTAAATTGGCTGACGGTCTCTAAGCTAGACATGCCAAGAAGAAAGACGATGGTTAACTGGTCCATTGAGCTTCTCTGGGAACATGTAGATTCAAGAGACAGAAAGAGAACATTTGGGAGTTGCCAGTAGAAGGTCAATATGTAAAGACACACAGAGAAAATGATACGTAGAAGTTTGAGATGGTATGAATCATCTGAAAGGGACACCAGAGTGGACGAAAGTCATGAGTCAGCAGAATCTGTAAGAAAATAAAGGGGAGCCAGGTCAGGTGCCAGTGTCAGAAACAGGGGAGCAAAGGTGGAAAATGGTGCTAGGAATCAGTGAGTGCTGATTTCATAGTGGGGTGCAAGATGCAGAGGTCACTAGAGCGGCATTTTATCCAAGTCTTTATTCAGGAACATGAACATACCCCTCGAATATAACACTGTTCTCATGGGAAGTGAATTTTCATTCCGTCAGTTGGTGCCAGGGTGTCTTATGATACCATGTCTAAGAGACTGTCTAGATATAAAGCACACACCATATATCTTTCCCATCCATTTTTTTCCCACTTCCTAAAGGGACATGATAGAATCTTGTATGGGTTTGATACGGGCTGAGCCCCCCTCTTGTTGACACTCTTGCCAGAGCAGAATTCCCACAGAGCCGCAAGCTCCGAGGAAGCATCAGTCACCACAAAGTCCTGGTCTGAGAGATGCTCACACAGCAGATTCCTCCATCCTTCCTGTCAGGTTGCTGTAAACCCAGCAGAGGACTATCACAAAGCGGCCAAGAAGGGCCATGGCGGCCCCTGGACAACTCCCCAAGCCCGTCTCTCAGGCAGGGCGGCAGCCACAACAGATTGAGGAAAATGCCACAGTTAGTCAACCCAACACAGCACCACTGGGGGAGTCCACCATGGAGAGGTTTTAGAAGGGACACCGAGTCATTTTGAGACTATCTAGGCCCTGAACTGAATTCATGCTGATACCTCAGAATACAGAGCGGCTCATCTCCAAAGATTCTGACTGAGCAGCTTCCCAGGAAACCAATACTATAGCCTTGGTCTCCAGCAGCAGCTGTAAGACGAGAGCTCAAGGATTGGAGGCTGCAACAGGGCTGTCCACTTCCTGTCCTGAGGACCACATGCAGGTGTGCTTGGAGAGGGCCCAGACCTCTTCCTGAGGACACCACAGGAAGAAACTCCATGCATTAGCAGCCTCCACTCCAGAGTAATGTTGAAAGTGTAAGTCATTCAGTCATGTCCGACTCTTTGCAACCCCATGGACTGTAACCTGCCAGGTTCCCCTGTCCGTGGAATTCTTCAGACAAGAATACTGGAGTGGGTTGCCATTTCCTTCTCCAGAGGATCTTCCTGACACAGGGACAGAACACGGGTCTCCTGCATTGCAGGCAGATTCTTTACCATCTGAGCCACCAGGGAAGCCCGAGTAACTAACGGAGACACTGATTTCACAGAACTGTACTGTGCCAACTTCTTGCTCACTGTGGATCTGGACTTAAAACAATAGGGCCTCTTTATACCAACCTTGTTGTTCAGCAGCATCCCTCCTAAAAGCAACCAGTCTCTCAGTCTGAGGACAACACAGAGTGTGTCTGAAAATGCTCAGTTAATGGATGAGAATGGTTTGCCCAGACATGGGCAAACCAATATGGCAATATGGTTTATTAACCATATTGGTTAATATGGTAATTGGTCTATTAACCAATATGGTGGCTTCATGTGAATGAGAAAAAAAACAGGCACAAGAGCGGTACCAGCACTGCTGGGTGGATGCATGGAAGTCCAGGAAACAGGAAGTAATCCGAGCCTGCCCATGTTTTCATGAAAAACATGATTTAGTAACAACAAACAGGTGCCCCTAGAGATAAAGCAGAGTGGGGCTGACCCTACAGGTGCAATGCCTAGGATTAGGGATGAGGAGGAGAAATCAAGGAAGAGCCAGTTGGTGTTTCGAGCAAACAGGGCGACCGGACAGGTGAGGCGCATGTTGTGTACACACAGCAGTGGACGGGGCCTGCGATGGCCTCCATCAGCATCAGGCTTAGTAACTTTAGATGTGCTTCCAGGACTGACTAACCTTCGTTATTATATCCTTTGGCAACAGCACTCACTTTACTAACAGAAGAAATAGGAACCCTCACCCGGTTTTGACTGCTTTTGTTGACCCTTGGCCCCTGGGTCGGTCAAGGCACTGGGACGTGTATCCCGGGTGCACTTTCACGGTTGTGACCTGAAACTGAACGGTTAATCTTCATACAGCAGAGGAAGGAGCCTCATGCTGTGGGCTGTAACCTATCTCAAGAGGCTGAACCTCAAATGTCAGATGTCAAGGGCTGGGGGATGGAGGCACCGCGGCAATGCTCTAAACAAAGGGCTCCAGCATTGGTCTTCAGCATGCCCTACTTTAGACTTGGGAATAACTTCATCCCTACACCGCTCTGCCGGTTCCCTTTGACACAAGGTATCACTCAGCACACCCTTTCTCTGAGGACAAACCTAACTTACTCGGGTGAGAGGAATACAGACATTACAGATTTCTCAAAGAGCACTTCCTGAAAGGAAAATTCTCCAAGCGAGGAGTTCGCTGAACCAATCCACCCAGACTCCTGTTTAGCTGGAAGCCTTGTGGCTCAGCTGGTCAAGAATCCGGCTGCAATGCGGGAGACCTGGCTTCAATCCCTGGGTTGGGAGGATCCCTGAAGGGAGAGGCTACCCACTCCAGTATTCTGGCCTGGAGAATTCCATGGACTGTATAGTCCATGGGGTCGCCAAGAGTCGGACACGACTGAGCGACTTTCACTTTCTTTCTTTCTCCTCCCGGGAGACTTCTGCTGTGAAAACATGGAGCTTTGTTCCCAAGAGGAAGTCGTGCTTGCAGAGGAGGCCTCGTTCACGTGACGGTCTTAGAGTCACTCCGTCCACCGCTGCTTCTCCCCGTTCACCATCTCTTAAGCTTTGCACTGAAGGCCACAAAGTGCGCATGCGCTCTCCAGACTCCCCACCCCCGACCCCCACCCCAATCCAGCCTGGACTGTCGTGGAGGCATAGTTCTACGCTGGGGCCCCATGCCCTGGCGTCCTCACCTCTCCGGCCCAGGGAACCCTCTCCACCGCCTGCTCAGCAAGCCTCCTTTCTGAACATCTCCTTGGCCCAGAACATGTAATTTTATCAGGCCATCTCTGACTAACTTCATTTTTTGACCGCCCCACGCTGCATTCAGGATTTCAGTTCCCCAACCAGGGGTGGAAACGGCGCCCCCTGCAGTGGGAGCTTGGAGTCTTAACCACTGGACCGCCAGGGAAGTCCCAAACTCTGACTCATTTTAAATTGTTATTTACATCATCTGCATTTACCAATAACAACTAAGGGGAATTCCTTGGGAGTGGAGGCGACAACTTAAACCAGATAAGTAAAACCACCAGGAATAGACGCTTCGGGCTGTTTGAGAGAACTATGGTCCGTGTTTGGGAAGAATGAAGTGTGGGAAATGAAGTAGAGAAAGTGAGACGGATGTGGAAAGGAAGCAGGAGAGTGACTCCTGCAGCATTAGGTCCCTACAACGCTCTGGCTTGGGAAAGGAAATGACTCGGTTGGATTTGCCTGCCTGGTAGTGCACATCACATGAGAGACACTGCTAACTTGCTGTGTATGGGACCATCTGATTCTCATTCTGGCCTAGCCTCCCCCCGGGAGCCCTGCCCCAACAGCCTGTCACCACCCCCCGCCCCCCTTCCCCAATCAGGCTCCAAAACCCAGCAATAGACTTAAATGAGGCACAGTCTCTCTTATTAGGACTTCCCTGGTGGCTCAGATGGTAAAGAATCCACCTGCAATGCAGGAGACCTGGGCTCAATCCCCGGGATGGGAAGATCCCCTGGAGGAGGGCATGGCAACCCACTCCAGTATTCTTGTCCAGAGAATCCCCACGGACAAAGGAGCCTGGTGGGTTACAGTCCATGGGGTCACAAAGAGTCAGACATGACTAAACGACTAAGCACAGCACAGCACAGCTCTCTTATCAGAATAAACTTGGTATCAGAAAAACCTCAAGATTTCCATGGTCAGGATACAACCCTGAGATGGACTAAGATCAAATCCTGATTCCCCTCCTAGCACCCACACCCCGAATCAGGTTCTTATGTCCTAATCTTGCTCTAAGGGTTTTCAAAGCACACAGCTAAATTGCTCAGATCCGTTTAAGTTGAAAGGGACATGGGCTCAGCCCTAGGACAACAAATAACTGGACTTGCTTCTTAAAGTCCCAGCTTGCTCCAGCCACAGAGAATATTGTCAGTGGCAGGGGTGAGTGAGCCCAATGGACTTGAGGAAATAGCTAATAATGATGGCGTCTACTGCAACCGACTCTGTGCCAGGTACTTCATATATGTGGTCTCTGATGCTTCCAATGGTCCTGTAAAAATGATGTGTCTATCTCAATTTTGCAGATAGAAAACAGATTCAAATAAGACAAACAACTTGTTCAAAGTCACACAGTAAGTAACAAGGTAACCTGTCATAGGGTGAGTTCTCCAGAAGCAGAGAGTAAGAAGAAGATGGATGTGAAAGTACTTTATCAGAAGAAATTCCTAGGAAAACTGGTAGTGGAGTAGAGAAACGGGACCAGAAAGGAAACTAGGGCAGGAAAGTCTCAAAAGTAAGCTCTAAAGACAAAATTGGTCACAGAGTTGATTCAATCAGGGAAAGAGATCTGGGGTATTTAAACCCCTGAACCAGTCGGTTCTAGGCTAAGGACTGCCCCCTCATGAATTATAAATTCTCAGATACTTCCCTGCTCTGCTGGCATATTGCTCGAGTGTGAGGGAAAGTGCAAAGAATCAGGAGTTGGCTTCTGGGAAGAAAGCAGGCTGAGAGCCAGGTGCTTGCAAATGGTGGGGACCTTGGCTTTTCTACTGGGACATACCCCTGTCCCAGACACTGTTTTGGAGCCATAGACCTTCTGCATCCAGGGACTGCCTTGTCAGGCCTTGACTGCCGCACTGTTGGGGTCCAGGCTGGGTGCTGGCAGAGGGAAGGATAGAAGAGGTAGTTTATCAATGCTACACAGTCATAAAAAGCCTCAGTTTTAAACCTTGGCTTCTAGCAAAGATAAAGTGAGAGAATGGAAAGATGTCTTCATTTAACTTTAATTTCTCAGACCCAGCTTGTCTCTAATGCACTATTCTTTATTTCCTATGATTATCTTGTAATTAGCAAATTTATATTGTGTGACACTTTCTTCTGTGATGGGACTTTTTGTCTATTTTTAGAATGTCATCAATAGATTATGAACAGAGTGTAACAATGATTTAAATCATCAGTCGTGACATTCTCATAAGTCATGACATTCTCATAAGTCATGACATCCTCATACTAGTCATGATTATCAATGTTTAAAGTTACATTATTTGCTATAAAATTTTTGATATTTCACATTGGTCCCATGTTTTTAAGTCATATTTTGTCATGTATAAAAATTAACAAAGTGTGACATTTCATAGTAAAAGCATCATTTTCTTAAATATAACTATAAAAACAATGTGTCACAATTCTTGTTAATTTGTTTTGGCATCTTTATTTAACATATTGGAAACCATGACGTGGCTTCCCAAGTGGCACAGTGGTAAAGAATCTGCCTGCCAATGCAGGAGATGCGGGTTCAGTCCCTGGGTGAGGAAGATCCCCTGGAGGAGGAAATGGCAACCCACTCCAGTATTCTTGCCTGGAAATTTCCATGGATAGAGGAGCCCAGTGGGCTACAAGTCCATGGGGATCGCAAAGAGTCAGACACAACTGAGCAACAGAGCACTGGAAACCTTGCTATGAGAGGGAGGCTGAGCCTCTCGAATCCTGAGAAAACTGCTGAGGAAGCAGTGGTGAAGCTGGGGTGACACACGGCGATGGGGCAGCCACCCTGCTGGGCAGAGGAAAAGAGCAACCAAGATGTCAGGCTCAGGACGCCCCGCATGTGTGCAAACAGCCACCAACCATTCACTCTTCAGGAGCCAGACCAGCAGTGCAGGAAGGTACCGCATGCTCAGTAAGTGAAATGAGAAAGTATCCTAAAGACTCACGGGCTGTGGGGAATGGTTCCAGGTGAGGTAAAAGGTCTTTGAATCTGCAGGGGCTGAGCCAGCGGTCTGAGCTGCCAGAGGTTGGAAGCCAGCTCGGAGCCTGTTTTGCTCCAGCTGAGGAGCCTCCAGCCCAGGACACCCCACCACTCCTCAGCAGCCTGGCCGGGGCTGACTCACTCTTCACACCCACTTCAGGGGTAGCTGCCTCAGAGCAAAAGGCAAGGGTGCGTTTGACATTACTTATGGAAATGATCTGCAGGCTTTTGCTCAATATCCATATTGTCGAGAAAATAATTTTTTTAAACACATCCTTAATATCTGCAGAACAAAATTTTGACCTAGATCTTTCTGTCATTGGCTGACAAGGTGATGTACGTGTTATGGGACTCATAGCACATTATCAGATTAACTTAATTTCAATTTTATCTGGTGTGAGCCACTGGGCCCTGACTGAATGCCAAGCAGCATGCTGAGTGCTGGTATCTAAAGATGAAAAAACCCTATTCCCTGCCTTCCAGAAGCGTATGGTCCAGTGGGGTAAATAGTCCATACACATGAGTTAGAAGTGAGGGGGCAGAGGGATAAACCTAGAGATTAACAATGGGTCACAGAGGCCCATCAGGCTAGAGGGAAGCTCCATTTGGCCAGTTTTAAAGAGATGTAGAATTATCATCCCAACCAACTCAGCCATATATTGATACCAACCTCCAGGCCACAGACCGGTACCTCCTGTTGAGAGAGTCAATTCCTAGGCAGGTTGATAGGAACTCTGGGGTCCCCAAGGGGGAGAGAAGGGTCTGGGACTCTTGAAGTGGAGATAGGGGTCTGGCATTCTCAAGGAGGAGGAAAAGACAAAATTTTTATTTTTTTAATCTACATTCCTTAGTCTTATAAAAGTCTTAGTCTTAGTCATATAAAACTTTTTTTTCTTTAAGACCAGAACTGATGATTACATGACAAACAACTCAGTTTAAACTGTATACTAAAGATTATATACTTCCCTGGTGACTCAGATGGTAAAAGAGTTTGCCAACAATGCGGGAGACCCAGGTTCGATCCCTGGGTCGGGAAGATCCTCTGGGGAAGGAAATGGCAACCCACTCCAGTACTCTTGCCGGGAAATTCCATGGACGGAGGAAACTGGTAGCCTAGGTAGGCTACAGTCCATGGGGTCACAAAGAGTCGGACATGACTGAGTGACTTCATTTTCACTTTCACGGATTACATAACAACAACGTATCCTGCTTTAGGACAGTTTCTCCTTCCTGAAAACTTTCTGGCTAATTCTGTTATCTGAAAAATGTAAATTATGGGAGTGGGTCTAGTAAGATCTTTACACCTTGAGACATTCTTTCGATTTACTGTAGCAGCTAATTAAAAAGTGTATAACTCCCTGGCTTAGACTAGCAAGGGGCGCACACTCCGTCCCCCTTCTGATGTCTATGTCACAAATTTCTCTGTCCCTTTTCATTTTAATAAAACTCCGCTACACAATAGCTCTTGGGTGATCAAGCCTGGACCCTGGTCCCAAAGTTAAATCTTCTTCTTCGGAGATCATGAATCCGACACCATTCATCGTAAGCTATCACTGTCAGATGAGCAGTGGCATTAGATTACAAATAAAGTGCACCGTGAATGAAATGCACTTGACTCATCCCCAAACCACTCTCCACACTCTGGGCTGTGGAAAAACTGTCCTCCACAAAACTGGACCCTGGTGCCGGAAAGGTTGGGGACTGCTGTATTGAGAAAAACGGAAGTTTCTAAGTCTAAAATATAGACATTCTTCTAAGGAACAATAGGACTGTGCATTTAGATCCAAGGCGAGGAGCTCTGGGTGGGAACTCAAAGGTGAGAGACCTTTTTGGAAGAAACAGACCCCGTGGAGGCCAACTCTGAACCTCAGTCTCCATTGGCTGAAATCTGATGTTAAAGCTCAAAAGGCTGGGAGGCAGGAAGGGGGGCCCGTGTGCACCCCACCCCTCGTGAGTGAGTTCTACCTTCAGGACAGAGTAAGGACAAGCTATCTCCCCTTCTCAGTGAACTCATCTCCTGTAGGGCTTCTTTGTCCTTCTACCTCCCTCCTGCCACTCTCTCCATTCGCCTCACCCAAAGCGTGGAGTCCTCTGCCCGCACCCATCTCAGCCTCCTCCCCGCTCCCTGCCCGACAAGGAAGCAGAGAAACAGAAGCAGCAGCAGAGGCAAAGATGGCAGAAGCCTCGCCAGATGAGGGGAGAATGCTTCCGATGTCTCCTAGGGGCCACCTTTGTCAGTCCCATCACTTCTCCCTTGGGAACATAGGACCTCGGATGTTAGTGACTCACCTGGGCAGACTTAGCATTGCTCAGCGATGAAGAGCTGACAAGTAGCTCCGGGTTAAAATGGCTAAACAAAGGAAGCAGTTCCTTGACTCATTTTCAAAATCCTCTCTCATGCAGATTGTCCTCTCAGTTCAACTGAAATACTGACCTCTGTGTTCCTGTTAAGATGTTTGCCCCACAGAAAGCGAACTGTGGACAGAGCTGTGTTTCTGCGTTTCAAGGTCACCCTGTAGACAAATGGTCTTATAGTGGAGTTTTGTCAGTCATCTCATCAGAATGACTAGGGGTTGTGAGCTATTCGGATTCCTGTTCTCCCAGCCTCTCCTGGGGGAGAGTAGGGGAAGAAGGGTGATTCTGACTCAGTAAGTCTGCTGGTACTTAGGAATTTGTGTTTCTCCAAGTGTTCCTGGTGATTCTGATATGTAGTCAATCTGGGGACTCATTGCTCCAGGGAGAAATAGCTTTTCTTCCCAATTCAGAAATGAGCTGGTTTTCTTAAAACTTGTGGACACTTAGACTCCCTGAAAGCCTTGTTCTCCCTCCAAAGGGAGTAACATATTGAGATGTCTCCCCCGCTTGGCTGCACACATTCTGCCTCCCCAGTCCTGTTCACAGCCAAGCATGGGGCTCATTGCCCAGCTGGTGGGCAAGTTCTGGCTGCCCGACAGCTCTGAAGTCATCATAAAATGTGCGGAAATGACCGTTTGGCGTCGCTGTCCTAGTTGTCTGCAACGTGACACTCGTCCACAGGGATCGTGTGTGGAGGAAACGTGCCCCTTTGACAGAGATATTATTTCAGTGGGTCTCCACTTTCAAAGGGTTCCCCGTTTATCTGCACTATCAAATTGTTCCTGGTTCCATAAAAGCAGGGCAGCTATTGTGATGGAAATGTATATATACTAGGTAAGTGCTGAGCTTGTTTGTTGTTTGAAAGAAGCTGCTGGAAGCTGATGAGATCAGGTGTGTCCTGGGCCTTCAGCCAGCGGCCAGTTCAAAGGCTGGACCTGCAGAGAATTCCTCCTCCCTCTTCCTTATTCAGGTTACCGAGGAGGAAGCTGGAGCCTGGAACCAGCTGAGCACAGAGTGAGCCGTCTCCTCACCCTCTCAGAGTCCTACTTGGTGGTGAGGGCCTGAACTTCAGGGCAATAATCTCCCTCTCCATCTCCTGGGAGAACTCACTGATCCTTTTTCAAGTACAGTTAGTCAGTTCAGTCACTCAGTCGTGTCCAACTCTTTGCGACCCCATGGACTATGGCACACCAGGCTTCCCTGTCCATCACCAACTCCTGGAGCTTGATCAAACTCATGTCCATTGAGTCAGTGATGCCATCCAGCCATCTCATCCTCTGTCATCCCCTTTTCCTGCCTTCAGTCTTTCCCAGCATCAGTGTCTTTTCCAATGAATCAGTTCTTTGCATAGGTGGCCAAAGTATTGGAGCTTCAGCTTTAGCATCAGTCCTTCCAATGAATATTCAGGACCTTTAGGATGGACTGGTTTGACCTCCTTGCAGTCCAAGGGACTCTCAAATGTCTTGTCCAACACCACAGTTCAAAAGCATCAATTCTTTGGCGTTCAGCTTTCTTTATGGTCCAACTCTCACATCAGTTTTTCAAGTACAGAAACACTTTTTTGGTATTTACTTTTCCCACCCCATTGGTGGACTTCTGCTCCTGCGTACTGCCTTCACAGGAGACGAAGAACTACCCTGACACACTCCAGAGTGAGTACCTAAGGTCTGCTTTGTGGGCAGCAACCCACGAGTCATTCGTGGTGGAGAAAGTTTCTGAGTGGCCACCACAGGAGATCAAATAGAGTATTTCTAAATTTGGCAAGGACCTAAAGTCACATTATTAGTGTGTTCATGCCTGAAGCACAAGAATTTACAAATATCTAAAAGATAATCAAAAACACAGTCATAGCTTCAAGGGATTTTTAACTTCTGTGTCCCTGTTGACAAAACTTAAAGTTAGATGTATTGGCCCAAGGATAGGCCACACTGCCCAATATCTGTGAGCAAGGTGAAGGCATCCATTTTTCTCATAAAATATGAGTGGGGGAAAAAAAGAGTGAGAAGACATAGGGTACAATAGACTAGAAATTGGGAGATGAGTTAATATCCCAATTCTATCATCTGTTGTGTTTCTTAATGAAGGCTAACAATGAAAGAAGGCAGATCAGAAGGGAGCTTGGGGATAACTTCGCCAAGTCCACATTTGATGGATGAAGAAGCTGAGCACTCCAGAAGGTGACTGACAGGGCCCTTAGGGAGCCCAGCAGTACTTCACACAGCCAGGGCCAAGTACCATGCTCTTTGGCTTCTAACCTGCGCTCTTCTTCATGGGGGCCTCGGTTATTCAGTACATGGGGACATTAATGCTTATCCTACCTACCTCATAAAAGTCTTGGGAAAGTCAACTGAGATAATGTGTGGGTTGGATTAAATTATCTCTAAAGGAAAGTGGTATTTAAAGACCATATAAAGTTTCTTTTCCTGTTTTCCTTATCATCATGAATAGCCACACCACCTATTCTGTTACACAGGATAAAAGCCTTGATACTTCCCTTTCTCACGCCCCCAAATCCAATCCATCACTAAATCCTATTGAGTTTCCTTTAAAGGCATCTTGAGTCTGTCTACTTTTTACCATGTCTGATTCATCATCCTGTCTAGCCACTACCATCTCTCACTTGGACCAGTGCAGCAGCTTCTTAATTGGTCTTCCTTCAGCTACTCTTACCCCCTTAAATGAACTCTCAACACAGACACCAGAAAGATCTTTAAAAATTCAATCATGGTCATGCCCATTCCTGCCAAAACTCTTCAATGACTTCTATGGCTTTTAAATAAAATTCTTAACCCAGTTATATAGCATCAAAAAGAAAATAAAACACTTAGCAATACATTTAACAAAGGTCCAAAACTTATACTCTGAAAACTATGAAACATTATTGAAAGATATTAAAGAAGAATTAAACAAATGAAAAGACACATCATGTTCAGGGACCTGAAGACTTAATATCATTAAAATGACAATACTCCCCGAATTGACCTATAAATTCAATTCAGTCTCTATCAAAATCTCAGTTGGCTTCTGTGTGGAAATTGACAAGATAGTCTTAAAAATCATGTGGAAATTCAACAGACCCAGAATAGCCAAAGCAGTCTTGAAAAAGAAGAACAAATTAGGAAGACTCATACTTTCTGATTTTGAAGCTTGCTGGAAAGTTACAATAGTCAAAGCAGTGTGGTTATACTCACTGACATACTCATCAATGGAACAGAATTGAGAGACAAGAAATAATACACACACTTGCAGTCAGTTACTTTTTGATGGTAGTGCCAGAATAACTCAACAGGCAAAGAATAGTCTTTTCAACCAAACAGTGCTGGAAAAACTGGAAAGTCATATGCAAAAGAATGGTGTTAACTCCCTTTCCTCATACCATACACAAAAAATTAACTCAAAATGAATTGCAGACCTACATTTAAAAACTAAAACTATAAAACTCTTAAAAATATTGAAGAAAATTTTTGTGACCTTGGGTTAGGAAAAGTGTTCTTAGATATGACATCAAAAGCACCAGTTACAAAAGAAAAAATTAGATAAATTGTACCAATATCAAAATTTAAGACTTTTATGCTTCAAATGATACCATTCATGAAAATTAAGAGAGCTCCACTGAATGGGAGAAAATACTTGCAAATCATACATTCAATAATGGGCTTGCGTCTGTGGGTGCATGTGTGTGCTGAGTCACTTCAGGTTTGTCTGATTCTGTGTGACCCTATGGACTGCAGCCTGCCAGGCTGTGTCTAGAATATATTTAAAAACCCTTATAATTCAATAATAAAAATACAATTGACCAATTTTGAAATTGGTTATGAGTAAAGATCAGTCCAGGAAAAGTATAAATAAGTCATCAAAATATTAAATTCCTGGAATAAAAATGCTCTAGAAATTCCCAGAAAGGAGCAGTGCATGCAGGCTGGAGGAGCGAAATTTGAGCTCTGTCCTTTGGGAGATTATTAAAATCATGATCTTCAAGTTTTAGAGCCTTTGTGTCCAGTAAAAATAAAAACCACTGAGTAAGGTTTGAAGAGAAAATGATCTGGAATTCTGGGCACAGGCATCTGTTGGGGGAATAATGAGAAAGCAGTTGGGGCAGGGCAGAGAGAGGAACCGAGGGAGATTAGGAGACAGAGAGAGAACTTTATAGACTGATTAGGGCTTTTAGACCAATATAATGTCTTTTTTTTTTTCCCACTCTGAGTGAGATAGAGAGTCACCAGATGATTCCAAACAGAGAGACCTGCTCTGGCTTCAGTGGACATCAAGAGCAGAAGGAAGGATGTCAATCAGACTGTATACAATACCTCAGTTGGGAGATGAGACTTGGATCAGAGATTGAAGGTGGAAGTGGGAAGAAGTGATGAGATTTCAGAACAGTTTTGAAGGTAAAACCCAATGCATTGTAGAAACCCCCGAAGATGGAGAAAGTAGATCGTTTTTTCAAGGAATGCCTCTAGGGAAGAATCTTTCAGAACTTGGGAGGTGGGAGTTTGAGAAGCCTTGGCTCCCAGTGACTCCTGCCAGCGTCCTATGTCATTCCCAGAGGACACCGGGAGAGGCCATCTTTACCCCCAGGCTGTTCATCATGGACCTTTCGGGTTTCTCTTTCTCTGATCTGTCCAAGCTACGCAGAGACAAGCACCTGTCCTAAGTTTACCCTATCCTTTACATGGTCATCGTATCTGCAACAGTAAAGAGATTATTATACATAGTAATTTTCTTCATGATGTAAGATGCTGGACTCCTCCTAAATTGAATAGCAAACTGTCTAACTGTGGGAAAGCTGTCAAAGTCCAGATCCAGAAAGCCCCATACCAACTCAGGTGGGTTTTAAAAAACACATATTATTTTATAAAAAGTACTTCTGGAATTTTAAAATCACACAGCATTTTCACTTTTTATAGTTCATAAGCCATGTCTCAAGCACCAACTCAGATTCAAAGGTTGGCCTGATAAACCCAGATGCTAATTTCTTTTCCAAGAGAAAGGAACAAACATTTACAGATTGCCTACCCTGTGCCATACTCTTTTATGATATTTTATTAACCTTTCTTTTAAGAAGAAAGCTCAGGCTTGGAGAGGTTAACTCACATGCCAAAGGTCACACAACAAAGAGTCAGCAGAATCAGGAGCGATAAAATCAGCAGCTCGGCCCCACCATGCAGCTCAGATCTGTACAACATTCCTCTGCTCCTCAGAAGCCATCAGCCCTTAGCTCTCCTGATGTAGTCAAAGGAGGTCCCTCTGGAACAATCATATGTGGATTCAGAAAAGTCAAGTCTCCCCCGAAGCCTTTAGGATATGAGAGATATGATCCCAAAGAATGAATCATGACTTACCTTTATTACTATTATTTTTTTGGTCCTTCTTGGATTTTAAATATTTGAGATGTTTTGGTCTACAAATGAGGTCCGTGCCCCTTCAAAGTTCCTAGAGCAGGGCACGTGGGGGCTGGCACAATCTTCAGCAGCAAAGACGTGATCAACTAAGGATTTCCATTTCCGTCAAACAGAGTTGTGCTTATTAATAAGGCACAGTCTGCAGGGGGAGGGGGCAGTTCTGATTTCATCCCCATTTTATGAGTGGGGTTCAGAGAGGTTAATTCACCCTAGACTCACAAACTAGTAATAATAGCAGGGCTTTTGCTTTGTGCAAGCAATACGATTATTCCCATTGTTTCTATGAGTAACAAACAGCCAGCGTGCTTATCTAGAGCTTTCTGTGTGTGCTAAATTGCTTCAGTCATGTCCGACTCTTTGCAACATGACAGTAGCCCACCAGACCCCTCTGTCCATGGAATCCTCCAGGCAAGAACACTGGAGTGGGTAGCCGTTCCCTTCTCCAGGGGATCTTCCCGACCCAGGGATCTAACCCAGGTCTCCTGTATTGCAGGCAGATTCTTTACCATCTGAGGCACCAGGAAAACCCTCACAGCAGCCCCATAAGCAAGGTGTTAGTATTATCATCCCCATTTTACACACGAGGAGACCGAGGCACAGTGATATGAAGTAACTCATTCTAGATCACGTTGCTGGTAGGAGACAGGTTAAGGATGAACATCCAGACAGAAAACCAGGATCCACCAACCATTTGCTATTAGCCATTCAGTCATGATCCTCTCTCTGCCTCTCCCACCAGTGCCAGATTTGAACGAGATCGTCTGATTCTGAGTCCTGGGCTCCCTTGTGTCTCTTTTGGTCAATGCAAAGCCCAGGTTCCAGCCCAGGGAGACAAGTGCACAAAGGGAGGAGAAAGTATGTTGGCTGAATGCAACCCGCAGCGGGGTGCGTGGCTCTCCAAGGAGGCGGAACTAGTTCCCCAGCCTGGTGACTCTTCAGGCCACTCATGAGTTACACAAACACAGTCCCTGCTGACTGATGCCTGGGAGGCTGGTGTGTGCCCTCTCTCTCATTTTCTCTCTCTCACAACACATACTCACGCCCACCTGATGCGTGTTACAATTTCCGCCATCACCCAGTTTTACAAGTGGCCCTGCCAGTGAAGAGGAGGGGGGAAAAAGCAAAGATCTGTAGATCTGGTTGGTTTGCAGCTATCAAAGGGACGGGTTTGTTGGCAAGCAGTGAATAGAGGGCACGCTCTGTGGGATCCTGGCATTGTCCAAAACCAGGCAACATGTTTTCTCCAGAGGGGTGTGAGGGTGGATTTGTGTGTGCGGGGGTCACAACAGGGACTATGGCACCAGCGAAGTGAATGTTAATAACACATAAGGAAATGGACCACACATATCAAAGGTGAGAAATAAAGGCATCATGATTAGGAACACACAGTAATTCTGACGTGGGGACAGAGATCGCGTTTCTCTTTCATGTGGCGCCAAAAGGAACTTAAGCCTGTATTGATTGTGTCTGAGAAAGCCCCAGTCACAGGGACACAGCTGAGTGTGACTGCAGACGGAGGTGCTATAGTGTGTCTATACACAGGTGGTAACTGAAGGACCTCACCTGAGGCCCGCCCCGCAGACTCCCTCAAGTGTCCCTCTGTCCACAGGAAGCCTGATGAAGCCTATTGGGCACCTCACTTGGAAAGATCCCAGGGCTTCCTTAAAGATCCAGGGACACCTTCCATCCTGGACCATCTTTCCAGCCCAGAAATGCTGGGGCAGTAGGAAGTGGTCCCAGGAATGGCTAGTGGTGAGGAAAAAAGAACAAAAGAGACACACAAGGAAGAAGAAATGAGCATAAAAACACCCCCCACCCCGGCCAACATGCACACACAAAATACAAATCTTGCGGAGTGATTCTGACCCAGGTGTGCCAGTCACACACTGTTTTTAGTGATTTGAGTTTAAGCAGGAGGCTGGGTGGGAGTTCTAGGACCTGAGCAGTAAGATCACTAGAGAGGAGAGGTGTGGTAAAGAATATACTTAGCTATAAACAATTTTGATCTCCTTCCACCCACTCCCCCTCCCCACTCTAAAGGAAAGAAGTTCTTGAATCTTGCACTTGGCTGCTGCTACATGCCTGAGGCTGTTAACAGAGTTAATGGAGTTTTAAGGGAACAGAATGAGATAAAACCAGAATGAGAAGCTGAGTTTCCCCTTGGTCAGGACTGAAGGAGAAACGGACAAGTCTGATAAGGAGGTGCTGTAGTGGTCAGGAGGGGAGAGGAGGAGCGGGAGGATCACACCCAGGAGCTGAGTTAAGGAGTCTGCACGTAGGGAGTGGATGGGAGGAAGGGGAGGGCTCTGGAAGCACCGGGGGGAGGTGGGAGGAGGGGAGGGGGGTGAGAGAGGGCTCAAGGGGGCAGAGACCCAGAGAGAAATTATGCTCTGGTGATGAACTGAATATCCTTCTCATAGTTTTTGTTTGTTTGAATGATTTGTTTCATTTAAAAAAACAACAACAACAAAAACCCCAGAAAACCTCAGTAAACATTTAAGCCGTTTTTCAATTAATTTTCACATTGGGTTGATGACTTCAAATGAGGGAGTGAGTTCAGATGAGTCACAAGGGAATTTTTTTAGGGTTTCATTCCATTTCAAACTCCCTGGGCTTCCTTGGGTGTCCAGATAGAGAGGGAGCAGGGCAAGGCTGGCAGACAGAGCCGGGGTCCTCCTCTATCTCGGCCAGAATTACTACGCTCCATTAAAAAAAAGAAAATTATTTCATCGGTAACAATTAATTTAGTCCATGTCCCTTATCCTATCGAGAGATAAACTGAGCCCTAGAGTTTGTGACTTGCCCAAGTCCAGTCGCTTTGTTCTTGAGCTAGCACCAACCCCAAGGTACATCTGCCTTTCCATATAGGTTTCTGCCTCTGGACACACAAATATTTCCAATCCATCCTGTGCTCTGCTCCCTATCTAGGAGTGGGCAATTTAAGCTTTCAGTGGAAATGTGACAGAAAAAATGTAAAGCCTAGGGAGAAACTATTCCACAACTGCTGCATGTAGCATATACAAACGCCACCACACCAAATAGAACACCGGCTACACCAGCTAAGAAAAAGGGCACTGATGATACCCAGCACCTTGCTTGTACTCCCAGAACAATAAAGTTTATGTATTTGTTTACTTAATTCTAAACTCCCCCAAGATCTTCTTCAAACAATTCCATGCCTAGTCCAGAGACACCCTGAAAGGAAATGGCATCTTTCTTTGACTCCCTGGCTGAGAGCTCAGCATTACCACCAGCCCCCAAAGCTCCTTAAAGATACCTTTGCTCTACTTCCTAATGTCTCAGATCAACTGCTATCAACCAGACTTCATGGAGGTGCCTTTCCTTAAATTCAACATTAAAAAAAAAACTAAGATCATGGCATCTGGTCCCATTACTTCATGGTAAATAGAAGGGGAAAAAGTGGAAGCAGTGACAGATTTTCTCTTCTTGGGCTCCAAAAATCACTGCAGATGGTGACTGCAACCATGAAATTAGAAGATTCTTGCTTTTTGGAAGGAAGGTTATGATGAACCTAGACAGCATAGTAAAAAGCCAAGATAACACTGCTGACAAAGATCCATATAATCAAAGCTATGACTTTTCCAGTAGTCATGTACAAATTAAGAGTTGGACCATAAAGAAGGCTGAACACTGAAGAATTGGTGCTTTCAAATTGTGGTGCTGGAGATGACTCTTGAGAGTCCCTTGGACAGCAAGGAGATCAAGCCCATCAATCCTAAAGGAAATCAACCCTGAATACTCATTGGAAGGACTGATACTGAAGTTGAAGCTCCAATACTTTGGCCACCTGGTGCAAACAGCTGACTCATTGGAAAAGACCCTGATGCTGGAAAAGACTGAAGGCAAAAGGAGGAGCGGGTGACAGAGTATGAAATGGTGGATAGTATCACCGACTTCATGGACACGAACTAGGGCAAGCTCTGGGAGAGGGTGAGGGACAGGGAGGCCTGGCATGCTGCAGTCCATGGGGTCACAGAGACTCAGATATGACTTAGCAACTGAACAGCAGCAACAATCTTTCCTTATTAAATAAAAATAGACAGCTGGGACTCTGAGAGGCTACCTGACCAGCCCCAGGTTTATGCTTCTCTGGCTCCTATATCTCACCCGTTCTCTGCTTTTTCTGGAAAGGCTTGTGCTGAAGTGGCTCTGCTCCCCAACTATTTCTAATTATCTTCAAAGACTCATTCAGAGCTGATGATTCAGCACGACTCAGGAATCTGATTTTGCAAAAAGGTGAGACTGTTTGGAAACACAACCAGCCTATGCTAAACGAAACTGTGGCATTTAACACACTAATTAAAGTTAAGGAACCGCAACCACAAATCAGCTTTCTTCACACTAAAAAGGTCCAAAACAAGCAGGCAACTCAAACCAAGTCAGAAGTGTATTGATTTAGTTTCAACCAACATCAATCAGTAGGTTGAAAGAATTATGTTCCCATTTTAAAATGCCCATTTGGGACTTCCCTGGTGGTCCAGTGGTTGAGGATCCACCTGCCAATGTGGGAAATGGTTCAATCCCTGGTTCAGGCACTAAGATCCCTCATGCCTTGAGGCAACTAAGCTGGCTCGTCCAGGAGCCCATGCTCTGCAACAAGAGAAGCCACCACAATGAGAAGCTCACGCACCGCAACTAGAGAGGAGCCCCTTCTCACAACTAGAGAAAGCCGGTGTGCGGCAACAAGACCCAGCACAGCCGAAAAGAAACAAAAATAAATTTTAAAAAATGCCCATTTGACTAATCCAAAAAGATCAGGTTTAGGCTCTCATCTTTGGGCTCCTAGTTGTAGGCTTGGATTAGCCTTTTTCTCTTTAAATTCGACATGGACCAATCTAATCCTCTATCCTCTATGCTGGGAGATGAAGGTTCTCATGTGATTCTGACTTGCCTGCATTAAGCTCACAATCCGGGGGGAAAACAGAACCATGACATCTAAACGGAATAGAAATCCAGTCCCAGCGTGTTGAAGTGTGCTGAGCTGTGATAGCAAAGACGAGCAAGTAGTTTATTCTCCCTGGAGGCATGGTGAAGATTCTCTGCCCTCCTTAGTTGACTGGGTTTTCTATGAGTGGTAGGATTCTCTGGGGATTATAAAGACATAGGCTTATGAGAACAGGATGCAGCTCAGAAGGTTGAAATGCTGTGAGCTAGGGCAGGTAATGAGAATTCAAGATGGGTGAAAATGGAAAGGCAGATGAAGATAGGCAGTATTTGCCACATTTAGAAAACGTGGCTTTATTCTGTCTGGATAATTTTAAAACATATACATTTATCTTTTCTTTATAAAAGTAATACATACTCATTGTAAAAATTGAAGAATTTTTAAGCAGTGGGGAGAAATTACCCATAGTCCTACCACCAATGAGGACAACTGTTAACATTTTCACTCAGTGTTTCAGATACACACACAATCAAGGGACCGGATGTACAGATGGTCTACTAACTTTTGTTCTTTATTTAACCACATATTGTAAACATTTTTCACTTTCTACTGTGGGATATTAGACCATTTGCAATTTCACTATGTTTTAATGAAGCTATAAAGAGCATGCATGTACAATTCTGCTTCTGTGGTTGCTCATTTATTGCCATAATTTAAAATCATAATTTCTGACTCAAAGCAAATATACATTTTAAAAGCCTTATGTATTTATTGCAAAATATTCTTGAGAAAGTCTGCACCAATAAATACTTGATGTTTACTGAGGAATTATGTAAGGAAAATTTCCTTATTTTCTTGCTATTATGTGTTCTTGCAATTTTTATAATTTTTGCCAATTTGTTGGCCCAAACACATCATCAGTATTTAACTTGCTTTTGATTACTACAAGTGTACACTTTTTTGTGTTCATTGATCTTTTGACTTTTCTTCTTTTGTAAAATGCCTATTCCTGTTCTTGGACTTTTTTTCTATTAGGAAATTTCTTTCCTGATTTATAAAAGGCTCACATGTACATTAATGATAAAAACTTTTTGTCTGTTGCAAATGCTTTTTCTAATTTGTCTATTTTTTGTAATTTTGTTTATGGTAATTTTACACCTAAACAATCTTTTACATTTCTACATTAAGCAGAATCACTGATTTTTTCTTTTATGCTTAAAAGGGCCATTCCTTTTCTAAGATCAGATGACTATTTGTCTTCATATTCTTTTATTTAAGAGTTTAACACATTATCAATTTATTTAATGTATGAGATGGGAATGTAATTCAGGCTGAATAATGGCCACCCAAAGATATGAGATCCTAATCCCTGGAATCTGCATTACCTGATAAATGGATCTTGATGACTGAGATTAATTTAAGGATCTTAATTGGCTTCCCTGGTGGCTCAGAGAGTAAAGAATCTTCTGGCAATGCAGGAGACTCGGGTTCAACCCTGGGTTGGGAAGATCCCTTGAAAAAGGGAATGGCTACCCACTCCAGTATTTTCTTGCCTGGAGAATTCCCTGGACAGAGTAGCCTGGTGGGCTGCAGAAGAGTCAGACAAGACTGAGCGACTAACACTTTCACTTTCACTTTAAGGATCTTGACATGGGGAGATTGTTCTAGATTATCTGCATGGTCCCTAAGTTCAACCACAAGTGTCCTTGTGAGAGAGAAACAGAGGGAGATTTGACACACACAGAATTGAATAAGATAATGGCACATGAAGGCAGGGTTCG
Organism: Cervus elaphus; assembly: GCF_910594005.1. NCBI lineage: Eukaryota > Metazoa > Chordata > Mammalia > Artiodactyla > Cervidae > Cervus > Cervus elaphus. The sequence goes on along the minus strand of NC_057839.1, from coordinate 10,807,445 downwards.
GAGTGAAGCAGCTGCAAGCCAAGGAACGCCTACAGCTACCAAAACCTTGAAGAGGCAGGGAGCAGGTTCTCCTCCATCACCTCCAGAGAAAATGAGGCCTGCCAACACTTTGGTCTTTTTAAAATATAATTTTATTCATTGATTTGTTTTTGGCTGTGCTGGGTCTTCGTTGCTGCTTGGGCTTTTCTCTGTTTGCAGCAAGATGGGGGCTGCTCTCTAGTTGCAGTGCGTGGGTTTCTCATTGCACTGACTTCTCTTGTTGTGGAGCACAGGCTCTCGGATGTGCAGGCTTCAGGAGTTGCAGCTTCTGGGCTCTAGAGCAAAGGCTCAATAGTTGTGGCATATGGGCATAGGTGTTCCAAGGCAGGCAGGATCTTCCCGGATCAAGGATCAAACCTGTGTCCCCTGCACTGACAGGCAGATTCTTTACCACTGAGCCACCAGGGAAACCCAACATCTTGGTTCTGACTCAACAAAACTGATTTCCAACTTCTGGTCTCCAAATCCGAGAGAATAAATTTCTGTCATTTTAAGTCACCAACTTTGCGGTTAATTCATTACCGCAGTCACAGGAAACCAACACAACACTCCACCAAACTGTTTTCCTAAAACAACAAATATCCGTTATTTTCTTACTTGTCTGAAATGTCATCTCTATCACATACAAAATATTTGTATCTATATATATGTTTCTGAGTTTCTTCTTATTCATTAGTCTATTGTTTTATTAGTAAACACTGTTTTCACTATCACATCTTTTAAATTTCATATCAGGCAATACAAAAACCCCTTTATTAATTTTTTTTAAAGAATACATTTATTATTCTTAACAAATTAGTCTTCTAGATATAGAATTAATAATAGATTTTCAAGTTTTGTAAAAAAATATCATCTAAAATTAAATGATTATAAATTAATTTGGAAGTTGCCTTTTTAAAATATTACTTGTTCCCATCCTCATTCTCTTGTTATTAAAATTCTTGTTGTATGTTCTACAGTAACTCCTGAAATTTCCTTCCTATAGTTCTTGCACATTTCTAAAGTTTCTACTTAGTTTTTCTGCCTTTCCTTCCTCCCTTCCTTCCCATCCTCCTCCCCTTCACACCCCCTCTCTATCCCTCCTTGCCTTCTTCATTCCTTTTTTTTCTTTCTTCTGTTGCTGCTTATATAATGTTCTGAAACAGAGAGGTGACATATGATTTCTTCTTTGGCAGTTAATTTAAACGTCTAACTTTGTTTTGTTATTTTCTTAGGCTAATACTGAAACTCATTTTTAGGTTCTAACAGATGCTGCGTGGGTGGTGGCAAGAGGCAGTGCAAGTGATGATGTGTGTGTATGTTGGGGCGGGGATGGGGGGCAGTGTGCAGGGGACAACACATGGTAACTTTTAATTAGCTCCCGATAGTCAAGGAATCATTATTCACACATTTCACAATCAGGTACAACAGGGCCATCTGACATTTTTAAAAAGAAAAACATGCTTCCGAGTGCCATAGTTTGAAGCTCTCCTATAAAGATTCTCAGTTCCAATTGATTGTTGTCAGTCTTTTGTTTTAGATGTGCAACATATGAGTTCTGAGCCTTAATCCAGCCTCAGTTATGTTTGTGTTTGTATAACACTTTGGCTTCCCCAAACCCTGGGTATGAGGATGAGGAAGGCTTTTGAAAGAGAAGAGTTAACCTACTATTCAGATCTGAGAAATAACCTCCAATCACCTCTTCCAGACCAAGACAGTTGTAAGACAGAATTTGGTGAAGACTTGCTCTGCAAAAAGAGAGAGAGGGGAAGATAGGATTCCATTTTTATCAGTGAGAGAAATGAAAAGAAAAAAAAAAAAAATCTTCATTTCCAGCATCCTAAAGGAAGACAGTGCTAGGCAGACATGCTGAGGCAGTGGTTTCCAGCCTTGGGAATAAAATGAAGCAGATGTTTTAAGATACTGTATATGGAGCACAACATTAATAATCACTGAAAATTAATTAATGACGGTGATAATGACTAGAATATTATTTTTTTAAGTACAAGAGGAATCTGTTATATTAAAAAAGATATTATCTTCTTAGCTAGGTAGACTTTTTTATTTTCTTTAACTAATCAACACTCTGCCAAGGAAAATGGAACGTTCTGCCAGAATTTAAACTGAAAAAAATAAAGTCCTCGGGCAAGTTTATATAAAACTCTGGAAAAGTGATATGTAATAAATTAAATATACTGAAATAAGCAAAGCTTGAATATTTAACCACTTGACTATTTTAATTTAAAAGGGAGCTGTGAGACCAAGACTCGCTCACACAGGATGGAAAGTTTAAGGCCTGACTGGCAGTTCCAGAAGCTGTCCTGCAGCTTTCTTTATTCAGGACACTGGCAAACAAAAGACGGCAGCGGTGTGGCATCAAGCTGTGGGCCAAGCCAAACATTTGCCAAGGGTTGTCCGTGTCCCAGAATGTACACGTCTGGGGAACTTGGACACAGAACATGTTGCACATCTGACTGCTTGTGCCATTAGTTAGCATCACCTAAGAAGTCTTCAGGCACCAAATGACCAGCCAGAATCATTTTGTTGGAGTCCTGGAATAGGAGGGGGTCCCTTCCTATGGACACCAGTTCCCTGGAGTCAAATCCCAAAGCAAGGGTGAGTGCAAATACATGGACGTACTAACCAGCAAGTGGACTGGGTGAGTGAGGAAGAGCTTTGGGGTCAGAGAAGGCAGCTGAGGAAAGGCCAAGAGAGGCAAAGTGAGATCCCGCTGCCCCACGGAGGAACACGTGTTCCAGCCTCAGCAAAAGGAGGATAACCTATGCCTGCAAGGAAGGTTATCCTTCTCTGGCCCTGGTTTCCATCAGCAAAACTGAAGAGGGGAGATGGACTCAAATGGTCATGTTCTGAAGGAATATTCCATAGAGTGGCCAGAAGCTGGGATGAATGGGAAGCAGCATTGCAGACCTGTGGGAGGGACGTCACTGTCGTACGGTCTAGAAAAGAGGTTTCAGGACCTAACATTTATAGAATGTTGTCCACTTACCTGGCCCCAGACTGAGAACTTTACATGCAGGCTTTTATTTAATCATCACACAGTTCTATGAGATGTGTTATTATCATCACCCCATTTTATGTAGGGCTTCCCTGGTGGCTCAGTGGTAAAGAATCTGCCTGCCAATGCAGGAGACACGGGTTCAATCCTGGGTCAGGAAGATCCCATGGGAGAGGAAATGGCAACCCACTCTAACATTCTTGCCTGGAGAATTTCATGGACAGAGAAGCCTGGGGGGCTACAGTCCATGGAGTCACAAAAGTGTCGTACATGACTTAGCGACTAAACAACATTTTATATCTGAGAACACAGAAAGGCTAGGGAGTCTTCAGAAAGAAAACAGCTCACAAGCATCAGAGCTGGCACTCAAATACCAGCCTGCGCCAAAGCCCATGCTCTCTGTATTCACCCCAAGCTGCGTTCCGACGCAGAGGAGAGGCCAGATGTCAGGCCAGCATTTGAAAATGTTCTGTGTTCCATGTAGACACAGACCAGTGTGCAGGTCTGGAGGACTGCGGGAAAGCTGACATGTATCTATTGTAGACATGCTTAAAATGCCAAAAGGTAATTGATTCTCGAAAGCCAATATTACAGTCTGGCAGATAGGGTCAGAAGATATAAACTAATTGCATCAGCAAAAAAAGACTTTTCTCTTGGGACTGCATGTGTGAGTACTAAGTTGCTTTAGTCATGTCCAACCTTTTATGACCCTATGAGCTGCAGCCTGCCAGGCTCCCTGTCCATGATAATACTGGAGGGGGTTACCATGCCCTCCTCCAGGGGATCTTCCCGACCCAGAGATCAAACCTATGTTTCTTATGTCTCTTGCGTTGGCAGGCAGGTTCTTTATCATTAGGCAACACCTGGGAAGCCCTTTCTCTTAGGAGCAGCAGAACACAATAAAAATCCTCATTGGTTCCATTGGTTTTACAGCCCTTTCTGTCCAATTGCTACTATTTCCTAAAACACTTTTAACCCCTTGTATGTCTTTGTTCTTTTGAACTGCCCTGAAGTTTCTCAGTAGCTTGTAACAAAAACATCAAGAAAATTGTTCTTTTCCCCCCCAGTATTATTATTAGAGTCTTCCATCCTTCTGTATTCACTTTATATTCAAGGAGAATGAAGCATAGAGAAATTGAGTGTGTCCTGAATGTGCACTAAGGGACTAGGAGACAGAAGCAGGCGAGGATTCTGATGGTCAAAATTGTGTCTTCTTAGATCTAAACAGACATTTCTCCAAAGAAGACATACAAATGGCTAATAAACACATGAAAAGAGGCTCACCTTTGCTCATTATTAGAAAAATGCAAATCAAAACTACAATGAGATATCACCTTACACTGATCAGAATGACCATCATCAAGATATCTACAAACAATAAATGCTGGAGAGGGTGTGGAGAAAAGGGACCCCTTTTGGGAATGTAAATTGATACAGCCACTGTGGAGAACAGTATGGAGATTTCTTTAAAAACTAGGAATAAATCTAACATATGACCCAGCAATCAGGAAACCATAACTGAAAAAGAAACATGTACCCCAGTGTTCTTTGTAGCTGAACACTGTTTACAATAGCTAGGACATGGAAGCAACCTAGAATGTCCATCAACAGATGAATGGATAAAGAACCTATGGTACATATATACAATGGAATACTACACAGCCATAAAAAGGAAGGCATTTGAGTCAGTTCTAATCAGGGGGATGAGCCTATTACACAGAGTGAATTAAGTCAGAAAGAGGAAAAATATATATATTAACTCATATATATGGACTCTAGAAAGATGGTACTGATGAACCTATTTGCAGGGCAGCATGGAGACACAGACATAGAGAACAGACTTAGGGCCACAGGGGCCAGGAGGAGAAGGTGGAATGAATGGAGAGAGTGCATGGAAACATATACACCACCATATGTAAAATGGATAGTGGGAATTTGCTGTGTTGCTCAGGAAGCTCTGTGAGTGCTCTGTGACGATGCAGAGGGGTGGGATGCGGTGGGAGGTGCGTGGGAGTTTCAAGAGGAAGGGGTATATATACATCTATGACAGATTCATGTTGATGCATGGCAGAAACCAGCACAATATTGTAAAGCAATTAGCCCTCAATTAAAAATTAAAAAAAAACCAAGATCCCACATGCCGCTTGAAGTAGCCAAAAAAAAAAAAAAATCTTTTGTCCTCTTTGAGAGTCAAGTCATCCCTTTGTATGAGGAGGCAAAAAAACCTCCAGGTTTCGTAGGAAGAGATTATATACACAAATAGATCCTTATCAGCAGAACTAAAATAATATTGGTTTTCACACAATAATCAAAACCCTCGGAGACATTTGTATGCAAGCAGACGTTTTTTTGCTGGTGAGCTCTATAAATGCAAAGGCAGGGAGATGAGTGAGAGACAAGAAAAGCTTTCTTACAGCTTCACTCACTGTCGGAAAAGTGCTGATTTTGTTAGAGCTCTATAGAAACAGCTCGGGTTGAATGTGATGTGAAATTTGACTTGAATCCTGCACCTGTCAGCCTTCTGGGAGCAGATTTTCAGTGCTAAGTCTTCCATCTAAGTAGTATCTCTTGGTGGGGCCTTCAGAAGCAGGGCCGGCCTTTCAATTCCAGGATTGAGTCTTATGTTCAAACTCTCTCTACCTCACACTATCTTCCTTCCAATCTGTCAACAAATGTGCTTTTCTGGGTGGAACTACAAGGTTCCAGGTTCACATGTGACCAGCTATGCTTGTAGGCAGAAACTCTGATCAGAGTGAACCAGGCCTGCCACTTCTGCTATGACAGGCCCAATCAACTAAGATAATGAGCAATTTTTACATTGTGTTCAGGTACTAAATCCATTGGTGTGTGTTTAACATATCTGGATTGAATTTTTGAAAGGTGAGGAAACCTTGCCTTACTTTTTTTGTCTTTGGAAAATAATTTAGTGGTGAAGGAGGATTTTACTTTAGATATTTATATTCATATTATATAATATATGTAGTTATATATACTATATATTTGTGTTTATCCTATTTATAATTACTGCATCACTAGAAATTTCACAATTAGAATATATCCCTGTAGTCTTTTGTCATTTAAAATGCATTTTTAGGGACTTCCCTGGTGGTCCAGTGGCTAAGACTCCACACTCTCAATGCAGGGGGCCCAGGTTCAATCTCTGGTCAGGGAACTAGAATCTACATGCTGCAACTAAAGATCCTATTGCCACAACAAAGACTGAAGATCCTGCGTGCTGCAACTAAGACCCAATGCAGACAAATAAATAAAATATCATTTTTTAAAATAAAATTTTAAATAATGCATTTTTAAAAGCTTGAATGTCACATTTACCTTCAGAATTTAAAAAAAACAGTATGATACATTCATTAAAGAAACTTTAGCATACACTGATGAAAAGAGTCTCATTCAGAAAATCCATAATCATATTTTTTGAGGTAACATCTGATAATACTTGAATGTATAGCATTTCATCTTTTTTTTTTCCCTCCCTGGACTATATATACTACATGGAAATACAGTAGTCTTGCTTTATCCATGGTCATGCTTCCCAAGGTTCCAGTTACTTGTGGTCAGCTGGGATCTGAACATACTAATGGAAAATTTCAGAAATAAATGATAAGTTTTCAATTGTGCACCATTCTGGAAGGATGATGAGATCTTGTGTGGTCCCACTCTGTCCCTCCCAGGGTTGTGAATCGTCCCTTTGTCCAGCATACTCTGCCCCCAGTCACTCGGCAGCCTCCTGGGTTATCAGATTGACTATTATGAGATTGCAATTCATGTGTTCAAATCACCCTTGTTTTACTAACTAATGGCCCCAATGCACAAAAGTAGTGATGCTGTTAATTCAAATATGCCAAAGAGAAAACACTTCCTTTAAGTGAAAACATGAAAGTTCCTAGCTTGATAAAGAAAGACAAACAATCAGTCATATGCTGAGATTGCTAAGATAAATAGTGAAAATGAATCTTCTATCAGTCACATTGTGAAGAAAGAAAAAGAAAATTGTGCTAGATTTGCTGGTGCTCCTCAAATTGCAAAAGTTATTAACACAATGAGTGATAAACGGAAAATGCATTAAATTTGTACTATAAGGTATTTTCAGAGAGAGGGAGAGACCACATTGATGTAATTTTTATTACAGTATATTGTTATAGTGGTTCTATTTTATTATTAGTTACTGTTGTTAATCTCTTACAGTGCTTAACTTATAGATTACACTTTATCACAGGTATATATATAAGAAGAAACAGTACATGTGGAGCTCAGTACTATCTGCAGTATAGGCATCCATTGAGTGTCTTTGGACTTATCCCCCATGAATAAGAGGAGATTACTAAATGTTCATATAAAATCACATTACATTTGCTGTTTTGAACTGCCATATGCCTTTTTACTGAAAAATATACTATGAGCCTCTTTCTACTTATGGAGTTATATAAAAAATAATTTTTGAGATGACATAGTATTATATTGTTAACCACCACTGTCAATTCCAAGGTTTTCTAATATAAATGATACTTGAGATAAATGCCCATGCATTTTCATAGTAAAATTCCCCAGATAAGGAACTGTTAAATCAAAAGTCATTCTTTCAAAGGCTTTCCATGCCTGTTGCCAAACTGCACCCCAGAAAAATTGTCCCATCTATCTTCCGTCCAGCAGGGTGAGAGCATGTTTCCCCCATGTTCTGACCAGTGTGGTGTCATAAGTCTTTGTATATGTGCATGTTAGTTGCTCAGTTGTGTCTGATTCTTTGTGACTGTGTGGACTGTAGCCTGCCAGGCTCCTCTGTCCAAGGAATTCTCCAGGCAAGAATACTGGAGTGGGTAGCCATGCCCTTCTCCAGGGGATCTTCCCAACCCAGGGATAAAACCTGGGTTTCCTGCATTGCAAGCGGGTTGTTTACTATCTGAGCCACCAGCGAAGCTTCACCATAATTCTTTTTAGACTTCACCAATTCGATAGGCAAAATAAATGATGTCTCATTGCTCCTATTTAATAGGCAAATATAGAATGGTAAGTCATTATATATTATTAGAGAAACTAAACATTTTTCTTTTATTTTTGATAGCTTGTTTTTCTCCTTTGGGGATTAACTATTTATAATCCCAGTTCCCCCCAACCCTTCTAATTTAGTTGTAATTTCTTTATGTATTAATACCAATTATTTTTCTCTCATAACACTGTAAAATTTCTCAGTTTTAACTTTTCCTAATTTAGCTTATAGTATTTTTGTTGTGCTGAAGTTTTAATTGCTTGCCTTAGTCAGAAATGCTAGTCTTTTTCTTTATGGTGTCTACCATCAGGGACCTTTGCTACCTATTGACTGAGAATGCTTATTTTATGATATATCTTAGAGATGGAATATGGGGCTTCCCAGGTGGTGCTAGTGGTAAAGAAGCCGCCTGACAATGCAGGAGCTGCAGGAGATGCAGTTTGATCCCTGGGTTGGGAAGATCCCCTGGAGGAGGAAATGGCAACCCACTCCAGGATTCTTGCCTGCAGAATCCCATGGACAGAGGAGCCTGGCAGGCTACAGTCTATAGCATTGCAAAGAGTCAGATACAGCTGAAGTAACTTAATACAGCACATACAAAATCATACCCCAAATAAACTACACTTCTTTGTCCCAGAGTCTGCTTCTGAGGGCCCCGGACTAATTCTTTTTTAAGTGATGGGAAATTATCATGCAGTATGGTAGGGAAAATATCTGATATTGAAATAACATAGATGGGAACATGACCTAGAACTGGGGTTCTGAGATCATGCAGAGATGGAGTGAAGGTCTGCAGAGCAAGTAGGAATTCCTTTGAAATAGGAGGAAGAGACTCAACCTGGAGGGAATTCTAGTCAGAAGGATCAGCATGGCCAAGACCTAGAGCCAAGAGCAGGTGTGTTGTATTAAAAAAAAATAAAGAAAGAAAGAAAAAGGAAAGTTTCAGTGTGACTGAGACATGGACCAGGAATGGTACAGAGATGAGAGAGAAAGCTGAAGAAGTAAGAAATAAATAGATCACAAAGGATCTTGTTTACTAGACTGAGAAGTATGGAAAATGTGCCTATTTTCAGCAGAAATTTTTAACATTAACATTCCCAACCTTGTTAGGATTTAGGTATAAAATGTAGGACTTGGATAGTCTAAGCATTTTCCTATATATTTTTCTCAAAAACTAATTCCATCCGTCTTGCTCTTCTCTTCCTTATGGTACATTTTTCTCATTCTACCTGAAGCTATGTCCTTGTCCTTAAACTCTGGTTTAAAGTTAAGCTTCTCGGTGTGGGAAACACATCCTTTTGTTCTCTGTAGACCCAGAGGGCCTAGCACAAAGCCCAGATAAATGCTTAGGCATCTTGGTGTCTTAACTTGCCCATCCCTTTCCGTCCTCCCTCTCTCTTTCTCCCTCTGAACCCTCTTCCCCCTCTTTGCAGTCAACCCACACATGTGTGAATCATCAGTAGCATCTCCCAAAGGGGAAACCCCCTCTGCCAACCAGCTGGTCCAGCCTCATTCCATGAACGTTGCTGAGTGGGAACGTCCCCATTACACAACCGTAATGCAGGCCAATGTGTTCTGAACACTCCTCTCCCATCTCACCAAACCCAGTTTTCCCACCATTTTCCATCTTACCTTCTTTATCCATGAGGGTCTGATTCTTTGCTTTCAAGTCCTACTTACTGGCATGTGGTTATGTCTTGGCCTTCAGAGGGAACAGAAGTACTTATCCAATCCACAAGATACAGAGAAATACTCAGAAAAAAAAAAAAAAGATTAGTTCCAGATATAGAGGAATTATAGGGTTTAAAGTTTGATATAGAAATCTTTTAGGCCTGATTAATAAATTTTTCCAGTAAGGGATGAGATGGTAAACATCTTGAGCTTTGCAGGCCATAAGGTCTATTTTGTAGCTACTCACCTCTGCCTTTGTAGTGGGAAGTAGATACAGACAATACCTATAAAAGTGGCTGTGGCTGTGTGCCAATACAACTGGACTTACTGGACTGTAAGGAGATCAAACTAGTCCATTCTAAAGGAAAGCAACCCTGAATATTCACTGGAAGGACTGATGCTGAAGCTGAAATTCCAATACTCTGGCCACCTGATGCGAAGAGCCACCTCATTGGAAAAGACCCTGATGCTAGGAGAGATTGAGGGCATGAGGAGAAGGGGGTGACAGAGGATGAGATGGTTGGATGGCATCACTGACTCAATGGACAAGAGTTTGAGCAAACTCAGGGCGATAGTGAAGGACAGGGAAGCCTGGCGCACTGTAGTCCATGCGGTCACAAAGAGCTGGACACGACTGAGTGACTGAACAGCAACCATAGGTGGTAGGCTGAGTGGGTCACAGACCCTAGTGGGTCAGCATCCAGTCTAGACCAACTCTCATACAGAGGAGAACAATGAACCCCAGAGATGATGCATCACTGTACCCTGCTAATTCATGGCACACCTGGGCTGAGGGCCTGGGCCTCCTGGCCAGCTAGTCCTTAAGGTGCAAGTCCTGCTTTTTCCATTTTGACTTCTATTCCTCAGTGTCACTCATGTCCAATGGGTTTGTCCCATCCTAGCAGTTTGGTAGATCTTAATACTCAGGCACCAAAGACAGATATCAAACTTTAAAAGTGTATATATGTCAATTCCAATCTCCCAATTTATTGCACCCCTCTTTGTCCCCTTGTATAAAATAGATAACTAATGAGAACCTACTGTGTAGCACAGTGGGGAGAAAGAAGGGCACAATCTGTTTGTAGGACATGTTTTAAGTAAACCTTAAAAACGCATTCTAATACCTAGTAGGTGCAGACAAATACTGTTTGATTCCACTTATATGAGGTACCTAGAATAGTCAAATTCACAGGGGCCCAATGGGAGGGGGGTGCTGGTGAGGAGGGAAGGAAGGGGGAATGGGGGCTGAGTGTTTAACGGGGACAAAGCTTCAGCTTAGAAAGTGAAAAATTCAGGAGATGGATGATGGTGAAAGTTGTACAACAATGTGAATGTACTTAGCGACATTGAATTGTATAGTTAAATACGGTTAAAATAGTATGTTCTATACGGTGTGACTTTTACCACAATAAAAATATTTTTTAAAAAGGATATGAAAGTGCCTACTAAAACATACTATAAAAAATAAACTTGAAAAGTTGTAGACACGTTTCCAGATCTCCTATCATTTCTAATACAGTGTAGGTCTGCTTCGGGAGTGATCGACCTCCAGGTTCAGTGGAGTGTGTGTGTGTGTGTGTGTGTGTGTGTGTGTGTGACTCAATGCACAGGAAAATGCCCACCTACGACAGGCAAGTATACTGACAAACAGTCAGATGGACCTTGCCCAAATTAAGGAAAATTTTTCTAGGTTGTTTTTTTTTTTTTTCCCAAACTGAAGTGTGTAAGTTTTTAGGAAGAAGCATTTTAAATAATACGATTTGAAGAGGCTAAAGTTGAAAAGCCAAGTAAACAAAACAATAAAAGCTAGCTGAGTCACTGGCAGGACATTCCAAATTGCTTAGTGTGCTATTAATGACTCTAAAAGGCAAGAAGGACGACATAACTGGTTCCCACAGAGGGGACTGTTTTGTCTCACATCTCAGCCAGAACAGGCCCTGTGACTTGAATGGTCCTAAACATGTTCTTAGTTGTGGAAGAACTGATGTGTCCTCTAAACATGGATGCCTTGAAGCTGTTCCTTCAGAGTACAAAAGAGGGAGGGCGTAAAGGCAAGGCACTGCTGCCCCTTCTATGACCTAGAAACTTGAAAAACAAGGGCTTGGTTTGAGAGGACGGCAGACAGCAATAAACAATGAATAAAGTCCTCCTACTCCCTTCTATTCTTGAGGATTTGTTCTAACTATGAGATCATTTCCAAAACTCAGGAACAGTAGCTGAGGACAAGTTTTATCTGTGCACAGTGATGACTTTCATTTTCCATTGGCCCTTTCAGCCATTCTCCAAAAACAAACCTTGATCAGTTTCAGCAGGGTCATCTGCAAAATGGCTCAACAGCACTCCAAAGTACTAATGAGTAAGTTAAATGACATGACTCTGTATCCGGAGGGATCCTGTTTATTCCAACAACGACATAGGAATTATATGAAGTTACTGTCCTGATAATTAACATTAGCAGCTGCTTCATTGAAAATAACAGACTCTGCATCCCTACTCTTTGCTCTAACCACTTTTAAAAATTTGACACTCAGCACCAAAAATCTACTGACCAGGAAGTCAAAGCACACTGATAGCTGACTAAAGATAACAAAACTCATTCTTGAAAGTGGAGGATTTAAACTAATGCACCAACCACCACCCCACCCTGCCACCCAATCCCAGGTCACCTGCCTGGATTTGTGCCAAGTGTCATTTAAAATTTACATTTACTATAATATTTATTTAATAAAAGGAAAAGCTAAATTTCCTGATGTTATTATATCATTGAGAGATACTCCCATCTCTACACACCTCCCTACATTAGTTTTTCTCAACTATTCCTAAAACTTAATGGGCAATCAATTTATGTCCAGTGAAGAAATGAGCAAAAGAGTGAATAGAAGAAGCATAGGAAAAACAAGAAGAATCGCTTTATTCACTATGCCTGAACAAAGAAAGCAGTAATATTTCATACGCTGTTTCATGGAAATATTTCAAGGAGAGATTTTTTTTCTCCAGCCCATTTGAAACTGTTGATAAAAACATTTTACCTAATATAAATAGGTGAGTAAAATTATTTCCTTTTATGTCAGGCATATTGCTAGATTATTTTATTCCTGTCTTATCACTTGTTATCTCTAATTTATAGATGAGAAAATTGAAGCTCACAGAGATTTTGTTTTGACCAAAGTCACAAACTAGTAAATGTTGGACCCCAGATTTAAAGCCTGCTCTATCTGACCCTAAAGTCTTTGTTCTCTGTAGCATCTCTTACTCTGGTGAAGTAAGGGAAGAAATATCTCCTGCACAATGACATTAGTGTAATAGTTGCATTATGAGGGAAGAAAAATAAATTATTTAGAAAACAAGTTTTAGTCCCATTTCAAATCTATAGACTCCCAAAGGGCAGAAGATTAAGGTTCCATTAGAAATCTCAGGTAACATCAATAACAACTCAAAACTCTAAGTTCCCAACTTTCTTTTCGTCCAGTAAATCACACTGATGTAGATACTTTACAGAGGTCTGATGTGAACAATAGACTTGGAAATTTTAAAAATAAGGTGAGTGTAATGCTTGATGAAAGTACTCATAACTCAAGTCTCAAGTGGAGAACATCATTAGTGCCATTTTACTGGGTTGCCCAAAAAGTTCATTTGAGTTTTCCTGTAAAATCTTGTAGCTAAACCAAAGTGAACTTTTTGGTCAACCCAATGAACATTAATGAAATGTAAAGTATTTACTAGAACACAGTGATCAATGATGCAGCTTTGAATGGGCAATCATAAATAATATTTTTATTAGTAGTGAGAAACTCCTTTTATTACTTAAATTGATTAAAGAATGACTTGGGCACTTTGGAACTCGGGTCTTAAAGATCTGTCTGTGTTACACTGTGTAGGGGAACAAATGGCCACACTATTACTATTTTTATACAACTCATTGGAACTTTGATTTTTACATATAACTAGCCACAAACTCCTTCTCTTCTTTAGTTGCTTTTATGGGACACTGATCATGCCTGTAGTTTAATGGACTAAATGTTATATATTGCTTTGAATTAACTGGTAGGGTACCTCCTCCACAAGCCTGTAGTAAAGCCTATTATTTTGTGCAGAGATAGGAAGATGATAATTTGTAAATAATGATAGTGGAAAATAATCACTGGAGTATTTAAGCAAAGACATTCTAACACAAATCAAAACTAGTTTTACAAACAACTTTGCATATATAAGATTCCCAAATTGCCTTGATTTAACTAGCTATTGGGCATTGTATAGATACAACCTAAGTTGCCTTGTTAGGATGCAAGAACAAGGATAATCAAATAATTTAAGCTTTCGTTTATGTAATAAGATGATGCCATATGCAGAGTTTTGTAGAGAGGATTAAATAATGTAATGGATAGAAGACGCTAGGGAATTCTTATAAGTAGCCACTGATGACTGTGATGGCTATTGTTATTACTATTTCTCCATCTGTTTTAATTACCTCACAGCTTTTATTCAGTCACCTAATCCACCCATCAGTACGGTGCACGCAGTGATTCAGGTTCTTTGGGAGGATGTCACAGGGCAAGACAGTAGTGTCACTCTAAAAGGGACCATGGTCCAGAAAGCCAGTCAGGAAAACACAAACGCTGTTAACACTTTCTTTCTTATACGTTGTGTGGTCAAAAGTCCTCAATTCCTTTCTCCTGTTACTAGTCCCTAAAAACTAAGAGATTAATTGTTAAACCTCAAGAGACATGCTTTGAAAGTGAGGATGCTCAGAAATGCAAAATGTTTGCTTAAGTCTAAATTCAATAAGAAACTGTAATTCAAAACATTCCCAAGTGGAGGATCTGTGATCTCTCACAAGAATAAATTGCTTTCTTGCAAGGCAAAGACCCTCGATGTAGTGACCATCCTTAAGAGGAAGCTGATAGGGTCATTTCAAAGATGCCCTCCTTCTCAGCCTGTTTCCAGTGGCTCATCACTCAACAAAGAAACTGAACTGAAAAGTGGACTCCTTGGCCAGTCAGGATCATTGAAAGGCTGGCCATACTGGGTTTGAATGGAGGCATGACTTTGATTCATATTCAGACTGGTCCAGAGTGCTTTCTGGCCTTATATCTTTCCACCTATACTCAAAATTTTCTCCCATCTACATCTTTTTAATGAGATTGTCCAACACATATATCTCTCAGAAATTTCTCCTCCCCCCTCACATCTTCCCAGCTGCCAACTGTGGCCACATTGTTAGACTGGGATTGCACCTGATCCAAGTAAGGAGATCAGATCTACTCTTCCAGGGACTTGGAGTTGGGACCCAGAGACTGGGACAATTAACTAGGAACAGGAAGTAGAAGATCATATCGATTCAGAGAATGGAATGGCTATTGCAGGTGACCATGTTAGCCACCTTTATAAGTTGATGGATGAATCAGAAAAAGAGTCTGCAGACAAAGAAAGATGAAATGAACATGAGAAGACAAGGAAAATAAGATGCAATCTTCCAGTGATTTTTCCAATTCATAGAAGGCCCACTGTCCTTCTTATATGTGTTTCTGTAGGATTCCTTTGCATCCTGTAGTTCAGTTCAGTCCCTTAGTCATGTCTGACTCTTTGCAACCCCATGGACAGCAGCACTCCAGGCCTCCCTGTCCATCACCAACTCCCAGAGCTTACTCAAACTCATGTCCATCGAGTTGGTGATGCAATCCAACCATCTCATCCTCTGTCATCCCCTTCTCCTCCCATCTTCAATCTTTCCCAGCATCAGGGTCTTTTCAAATGAGTAGTTCTTCGCATCAGGTGGCCAAAGTATTGGAGCTTCAGCTTCAGCATCAGTCCTTCCAATGAATATTCGGGACTGATTTCCTTTAGGATGGACTGATTGGATCTCCTTGCAGTCCAAGGGACTCTCAAGAGTCTTCTCCAACACCACAGTAAGATACCTCATATTCACTTGAGCTTTCTTGAAAAGATTTCAATTCCCAAAAACCAAAAGCACCCTAGCTAAAATATTCTCTAGCCACTCTGGAAGGTTATTTTGAACTAAGCATCTCCCTGCCCTAGTCTCCCAGAGCCATCAATCACTTCGACCTTAGGGAGTGCACAAGTGGTAGAAGATGTGCTGGTTGTTGACGAGAAACGGGAAAGAGGCAGACACAGAAACTCAGGAGAAGTAAACAGTAAGTAGCACTGAAGAGAAGATCAAAGTTCTGTCCGGCCCTAAACGAGAAGGTAAGGTGCTGCAGCTGCCTTTGAAATGCAAGTTGTCTTTTCACAGCTGCCTTGGGTAGTTATTTGGCTGTTTCCTTAACATTTGGAATAAGAACTAAAGGAGTCCCTGTGACCTGGCTCCATTCCTAGATTCTAAGAGGAAGACTGACAGAAATTTCCACAGTCTGCATTAACATAAGCATTCAGGCCCCAGGGCTCATCATGTGCCATATAATTGGGGTTTGACTCTCTCTCAGTTAATGGTTTCCACTCATGGTCCAGGGCAAGGAGCCCATGTCTGTGCCGCCCTAGGGATGAGGGGGAGACTTTCTTGTCCCTATTCAAGAGAAAATCTTTGGTTCTCAGCTTTGTCCTGAGAAGCCAGTCCTGTCTCCCTCTGACTCATGGTATCAGTCAATGGCCCTTCCCATGTCAGTTATAAACCTTTTCCTCTAAGCCACACATCTGCTGTGTGTCGCCACAGGCCATGTGGCCTCGGCTCTTTCTCCACTATGACTCTCTATTTATCAGTGCTTCTTGAAATTTCCTTCTCTTGCTTTTGAATTCAACCAGGTATTTTAAGCCCTTTAATTTTAATAGCACTTGTGTGCATTCAGACTGGGGTGGAGGGCATAAACAGTGTACCAACTTGGTTGAAAGCACTTCTCATCTAATAAGCGACAGAGCTGGGTTTCAAACCTAGGTGTTCTGCATCTGAAACCAGGAAAATTTTTCATTTTAACACAATTCTTCCAGGGCATCTCAACAAGGTTGAAAGACTTAGCTGAAGTGAATTTTAACAAAAGAAGACTAGAGTTACCTCTAGCTCACGGAATTATTCTGCCCATAAACGATTACAGGTTAAAAGCATACATGTGAGAAGATTTTAGGAAACTGCACAGAATGAAACTCTCCAGTCGATAAGATATTCTTGAGGCTGATTCTGACCTTATGAACTTGGTGTTGGAGACAGCTGTGTTAACAGGGGTCTAGTCCAGCCTCGTAATCCACATGTCCTTTTTGGCCAGAGCAAGAAGGAGTCATCACTTGCAGGTGCTGATTCTCATATATGGGTCATCTCCTTCCATCTGCCAGTGACCATAAACACACACACTCCTGGGGATAAGCCAACAAGACAATGTTAAGAGCATGAGATTTGCTTGGGGAAGAAGTGAAGCTTGTTGTGCAACCTGGAATGCTGGCAGAGACAGGTTTGCAGAAAAAAATTAGGAGCTGCAAGCACTCCAAGAAAAAGGAGAGCTTGATTTTAACTGCTATGACCCTCGGGTCAGCCACCATGTTCGTTACACCAATATTTCCATGTATCTGGCAGCAAAATCTCATCACAGACACAGCCGGGTTATCCATAGTTTCCATTTCCACTCATTCTACCTCCTTTTATGAAAGTAACTGAGTAGTGACTGAATATTGACTGTACCATAAGAATTCAGTTAATTGATCTGGCTAGGAAATGGAGCTCTTGATTAAGTGAGTTTCTTCTTTGCATATGTAGATATGCACAAGAGTGTGAAGTCATTTCAGTTGCGTTCAACTCTACGACCCGATGACTGTAGCCTGGCAGACTCCTCTGCACATAGGCTTCTCCAGGTAAGAATACTGGAATGGGTTGCCATTTCCTCCTCTAGGGTATCTTCCCAACCCAGGGATTGAACCCACATCTCTTACGTCTCCTGCGTTGGCAGGTGGGTTCTTTCCCACTAGTGCCATCTGGGAAGCCCATGTAGACACATAGACTGACTTAAACATTTATCAAATACAAAATATAAAAGCTTGGGCACTGGCACAAGTTTGGGCTTCCATCTGGATTGTATTGAAACATCTTGTTGACCATATGGTCTTCAGGAAGTCACTTAACTCCTGAGCCTCAGTTTCCCCACCTGTAGATTGGGACAGCCATTCCCTTCTCCGGGTGGGGTGGCGGAGGGGTGTGGATCGTCTCTACCTGGGGATCAAACCTTGGTCTCCTGCATTGTAGGCAGATCCTTTACCTTCTGAACCACCAGGGAAGCCCTATAGACTGGGATGGTAAGCCCCATTTCCTAGGATCATTGTGGGGATTATGTGAGGTTCTGGATACAAAATGTTTGGCAGGGATCCTGATATAGAACTGATGCTCACTAAGTACCACCTATTATTACTGTTGTTATTATGAAACTGAAACTGTGTCACTGCCTAGGAGGCTCTCCCAGCATGACGATCAGGGATAGACTCGGAGCAACCCATAACAATAGTCACTTGGAGAAGGTCGAGTTGGCAAACCAAGGCAAGGATTGGTTTGTGCAAGAGAAAGTGGGCAAGTAACGACTAGACCTGGGCGCCCCAGCTGGTAACTGAGCAGCTTGAGTCAGTGCCCTGACGCCCACGTGGTTTGGTATTGACGGAGAAGAGAATTCCTTGTCCCTACAAGCTGCAAATCCCCAAGAGTTGCCCTTTAAGGGCCCTCTTTGGACTGGCTGCTCAAACACAGCATTTAGAGCCAAGATTGCTTTTCTGTGTGATGAGAGCCTAGGAAGAAGCAACACGGCCTGGAGTCTCACTGGGGAGATGGAGACTGCTGTCATTCATGGAATTCCAGAGCTAACGAACTCTCACCCAGCAGGACACAGTTTAGACAGATGGGGAGACATTTGCTCTTAAGAAAAGCCACCCTGTCTCTGGCCTCTTCCGTCCCCTCCTCCAGAGCCCCTCTCTGGTTTCCCACGCACAGTGTTTGTTCCTCTGGGCCTTGCTTCTCAGGAGGCTGGGAAAAAAAGAGATTGGGTTTTCCAAGGTTACCAGACTTATCTCTTTTCCGTGGCTGTACAAACAACTCGTGTGAAGGCCACCCAGATTTCTGCAATTAAAGAGGAGCTTGCAGAGAAAGGGATGGCCAAGGCTGTTTCATATTCTGCCAAGTTGAGGCTCAAGTTGCCTCTGTGGGAGGACTCCACTTCCATTGCTAACCAAGCAGCGGTCTGTCCGCAGGGCAGGGGGTGTGCGTTAGGGAGCTGGTGCCCCAAGTCACTTTCCAGGCCTCTGTGCAAGGGTCTGAGCTCAGCTACAGTCTGCTCATGAACCCCAAGTTGGAAGTGATTTCACATTAGCAACAGAGATCCAAAGAGGGAAAATCTGATAAAACTTGATGACCTGTAGCAGAGGTACTCAGAGGCCAACCTGGTCAGGTAGCACCTGCATTACCTGGGAAAATGTTAGCCAGACAGTTCTTGGGCCACGTCGTTAGCCCACCCCATTCCTGCCTACTGATTCAGAAACCCTGAGGATTGGGCCCCAGACATGGTTTAGAAAGCCCTCCAGGTGATTTTAATTCATGTTAAAGTTAAGAACCACCAACTTCTGGAAACCCTGGCAGTGGGAATAAAGAAAAGCATTCTAGAGTCTTGTGAACATCAAAGTGTGGCCAGAAAGGTAAGCCTGTGCCAATTCCCACCTACATTTCCCCCATGATGATATAAGAAAGGAGCGGCCCGTGGAGGTCGGCAATGGTTGGAACAGAGCAAACAGATGAGGGGGCAACCCTGAGCTTATGTGAGTGGTGTTTAGGGTCTTCAGGTGCTCACTTATTAATTAATGTTGTTAGTGGCATCGAGAGGTTTCTGTTAATCCTTCAGAAATAGCTATCATTATGCACAGGATTCTCAAACTAGTAAGGTGGGGAAATGATCCAGGGCAGGCAAGAGTGCAGACAGAACCACAGCACCACCAGCTCTGAGGTGGGTACCAGAAGTCAGCAAGTCCCAGGGACATGGCTCAGAGAAGCAAAGGGGAGGTGATGGGCTGAAAAGAGAAGAGAGGCAGAGAAAGAAAATAAAAGGAGGATGGATGCGAACAGTCACACCCCAACATTGCAGGGCCAGGAACCAAAGGGCAAATAGAGATACATAAACTGTATGTCTGGATTTTTTATAGTTGTAAGTTAATTGCATATCAAGTGAACAGACTGTTAAGTGAAACATGCAATATCCTCCTACCTCAGTAGATAGGTCTTCATAGCAAACTGAAAGTTTAGGGTTGGTAAAATTCAGTATTCTTGGATTCCTCAGAGTTCCAGAAGGCAACCATGCAAGGAGAATCAGTACCCATCCTGGCCTCTGGTTCACAACCCCACTCCCTTTCTCCTCCTATCCTGGCTCAGTCCCCACACCACCAGGGGCTTCATTCACACCCACAAATAAGCTGCCAGTGAGTCCTGGCTGCATCCACACCCCTTGTAAGCAGTCCTGCACGACCACCACTCAGACCCAAGAGGAGCACCATCGCACAGACGGGACCCAGACAAGAAGTCCATAGAGGCTCTGAAAATGGCCCTGGAGTCTTCAGGGAAGAGACTTCTGCCTGATTTCCTGGAACACGGTCTTGAAAAGGGGCAGGCTCTAGGTGTGTGCACCCTCTTGGCTTATGAATTCTTCATCCCATGGGGAGAGAGTAGGAAAACAAGAGCAGGTCCCTAGAAGCATGGGTCCAGGACAGGGGCCCTCTTGCTCCAAGCTAAGGATGTGACAGAGAGAAAAGAGGAGGGAGAAAGGAAGAAATAGCAGTAGTAAAGACCTTGAAGAGGTCCTTTAAAAAGTGACTTTTACTATTACCCATACATCAGGGACCAGATATTCTTCTGGGTATCAAGCTGTGATTCTTCCTCTAGATTGGATGAATTACCCACACCATGGAGACAAGTAAGTGCCCATGCCTGATTCATGTTTTATTCCTCCACCGACATTACTTCTCAGAGTCCAGGGATACCTAATTTTCCTGTGATAACAACTGTAGGTCCATAATAAATTCCTATACTGCACACTGGCAGGAAGGAAGTGAAGGAGGAAGGAAGGGAGGGAGGGAGGGAGGAAGTTATGATTGAGACCATAAGTTTCTCTGGGTGAAACAAAGAAGTATTTCATTAGATAAACAACTGAAAAGCAAGATTACACAGAAAATTGGTAACTTGATATGGCATTTTGGGCTTTGTGATGTGGGTTGGTTGTTACTTGGCTTAACTTCTGATGTTACAAAACTTTCATTTGTGAAGGTTTCTATGGCCAACTATTTTGATGTAGATTACTTGAGTTCTGTTGTTTAGCAGACATGAAATATGATTCGTTTCTCTGGGAAGGTCTCATTTCCTGGGACTGGAAATGTAGTGGGGTTAGAGTAACTGCTCCATTTTTGAGCCATGTATTCACAGTACTGAGGACCAGGGCAACCTTGATCACAATATTCTCATCTTTCCAAACCATTCCGAAACTAAAATATTGGTTTTGGGGAAGAAATAAAAACACTTTTTAAGGATAAAATCAACAGAAAGATTCACAAAAGAAAAATGGATACAAAAGTATCATGCAAAATATTTAAAAGGCAAAGAGCAAGCTGGGAAATAATAGGTATGTGGCAAATATGGCAAAAGGAATAGTTATTAATATATTAACACACGTATTTTAAAAATCATCAGTGTTCCAGTTTTAAAAGAGAGGTAGAACATTTGCAAAAGAAACATAGAGAATGATCTGGTGGACACAGCAAGAGAAGGAGAGGGTAGGACAAATTGAGAAAACAGCATTGACATATATATACCATCATGAATGAAACAGGCCATTAGCGGGAAGCTGCCGTGTAACACAGGGAGCCCAGCCTGGCACTCTATGACAACCTAGAGGGGCGGAATGAGGGGAGAGAGAGGGAGGGATGCTCACGAGGGAGGGGGTATATGTATATAAATATATATACATATAATTATGACTGATATGCGTGATGTATGGCAGACACCACCACATTATAAAGCAATTATCCTCCAATTTAAAAATAAGAAAGAAAAATTATAATAACTAAAAAATATTTTTAAATATTCAAAGGAATGCAAGATAAAAATGACATATGTTAACTGATATAACTTTTCTGGATACAGCTTTACAAATGTGTCAAGAGCCTTAAAAAAGGTCCATGGTCTTGACCTTAGCAATTTTTTTCTAAGAATATAGTAGAGATGTGGGAAAATACTGATATAAATAGGTGATCTGTGCAATAGTATCTGCAGTAGAATTAAAAAAACAAAAAAACAAGACCCTGTCTCTTCTCTCATCAGTATTCCTATGCTCTAGAATTTACTCTGGCCCAACACCCTGGGGCTTTCAGTCCTTCCATCTCTCTCATTTATCATCAATCTCTCTCTCTAGTGGATACCTCTCATCAGCATACAAATAAGCTCATTGTCTCCCAAATTTTTAAATCCTTTTTTGATCCCACATCTTCACCTGCTACAACCCCATTTCTTTACTTCCCTTCAGAGGGAAGCTCAAAAGAATTATCCCACCCATTCCCTTCATTTCCTTACCTTCCATACACTCGCGGGCTTGTTCTCTGTTGTCAACATGACCACCATCTTGTCAAGTCCAACGAGCTCTTTACAGTCCTGCTTTTAAACTCTCAACAGCATTGCACATGGTTCAGTTCAGTTCAATTCAGTCGCTCAGTTGTGTCTGACTCTTTGAGGCCCCATGAATCGCAGCACGCCAGGCCTCCCTGTCCATCACCAACTCCCAGAGTTTACTCAAACTCATGTCCATGAGTCAGTGATGCCGTCCAGCCATCTCACCCTCTGTCGTCCCCTTCTCCTCCTGCCCCCAATCCTTCCAAGGAGTAAGCATCTTTTAATTTCATGGCTGCAATCACCATCTGCAGTGATTTTGGAGCCCCCAAAAATAAAGTCTGACACTGTTTCCACTGTTTCTCCATCTATTTGCCGTGAAGTGATGGGAACAGATGCCATGATCTTAGTTTTCTGAATGTTGAGCTTTAAGCCAACTTTTTCACTCTCCTCTTTCACTTTCATCAAGAGGATTTTTAGTTCCTCTTCACTTTCTGCCATAAGGGTAGTGTCATCTGCATATCTGAGGTTATTGATATTTCTCCCAGCAATCTTGATTCCAGCTTGTGCTTCTTCCAGTCCAGCATTTCTCATGATGTACTCTGCATATAAGTTAAATGAGCAGGGTGACAATATATAGCCTTGATGTAATCCTTTTCCTATTTGGAACCAGTCTGTTGTTCCATGTCCAGTTCTAACTGTTGCTTCCTGACCTGCATACAGGTTTCTCAAGAGGCAGGTCAGGTGGTCTGGTATTCCCATCTCTTTCAGAATTTTCCACAGTTTGTTGTGATCCACACAGTCAAAGGCTTTGGTATAGTCAATAAAGCAAAAATAGATGTTTTTCTGGAACTCTCTTGCTTTTTCAATGATCCAGCAGATGTTGGCAATTTGATCTCTGGTTCCTCTGCCTTTTATAAACCCAGCTTGAACATCTGGAAGTTCACAGTTCACGTATTGCTGAAGCCTGGCTTGGAGAATTTTGAGCATTACTTTGCTAGCATGTGAGACGAGTGCAATTGTACAGTAGTTTGAGCATTCTTTGGGATTGCCTTTCTTAGGGATTGGAATGAAAACTGACCTTTTCCAGTCCTGTGGCCACTGCTGAGTTTTCCAAATTGGCTGGCATATTGAGTGCAGCACTTTCACAGCATCATCTTTCAGGATTTGAAACACCTCAACTGGAATTCCATCACCTCCACTAGCTTTGTTCGTAGTGATGCTTTCTAAGGCCCACTTGACTTCACATTCCAGGATGTCTTGCTCTAGGTGAGTGATCACACCATCGTGATTATCTGGGTTGTGAAGATCTTTTTTGTACAGTTCTTCTGTGTATTCTTGCTACCTCTTCCTAATATCTTCTGCTTCTGTTAGGTCCATACCATTTCTATCCTTTATTGAACTCATCTTTGCATGAAATGTTTCCTTGGTATTTCTAATTTTCTTGAAGAGATCTCTAGTCTTTCCCATTCTGTTGTTTTCCTCTATTTCTTTGCATTGATCACTGAGGAAGGCTTTCTTATCTCTCTTGCTATTCTTTGGAACTCTGCATTCAAATGGGAATATCTTTCCCTTTCTCCTTTGTTTTTCACTTCTCTTCTTTTCACAGCTATTTGTAAGGCCTCCTCAGACAACCATTTTGCCTTTTTGCATTTCTTATCCATGGGGATGGTCTTGATCCCTGTCTCCTGTACAATGTCACGAACCTCTGTCCTTAGTTCATCAGGCACTCTATCAGATCTAGTCCCTTAAATCTATTTCTCACTTCCACTGTATAGTCATAAGGGATTTGATTTAGGTCATACCTGAATGGTCTAGTGGTTTTCCCTACTTTCTTCAATTTAAGTACATGGTTAGCCACTCTCTGTTGTGTCTTTCCTTGGCTTTCTGGATGCCACTTTCCTCTTTATCCTCTTATCTCACTGGCCACTCCTTACCAGGCTGTTTTCCCGAATTCCACCTGCCTTTTAAACAATAGAGCTCCTCGGTGCTCAGTTCAGAACATCTCCTTCATCCATATTTATTTCCTTAGGTGTTCTCATGTAAACTCATGGCTTCAGATGCTGTTTTACAGTAATGACTCCAAAATTTATGTTTCTGGCTTGAATTTTTCCCCTGAAGTCTAGATTCAGATAGTCAACCTCTTAATTGATATTAACACTTATGTATCTCAGCCATCTCAGACTTGACATATCAAAAACAAGCCTCTTAATCCCATGTCCCCTCTTTAAAATATCCAGATCTCTCTCTGCCATCCCCATCTCTTTAATTACCACCACTCATCTGCTCAGTTATTAAAACCAGATGGTAGCATGTTGCCCCTCACCCCTCCTACCCCTCAACCTGCCAGATGATAGCATGCTGCCCCTGACTCTTTCCACCCCTCAACCTGTACATCTAAACAAGCAACTGCTTTGGTTGGTGCTACCTCCAAAATATGTCTTTCTTGCCTCTGCACCAACCACTGCCACTGTCTTTGTCTCAAACACTCCTTCCTTTACTGTATCAGTAGTCTCCTAAATGGTCTCTCTTTCTCTCTACTTGCTGCCACCCCTTCAATCCTTAAGCAACACCAGGGTTTTAAAAATGCAAATAAGATCATGGCTCTCTATTTCACTCAGAATTATTTCCAATTCTTACAGTGAATTGCTAAACTGAGTAAGACCCAGCTCCCCACCCCAGTCATCTGACTGTCATAGCACCTGCCTCCCTGCTCACTCCAGTCCTGTCCACTCCCCCCTTCCTACTTCCTGGAGCAGATTTATGCGCGTGTGCTCACACAGCAGTGTTTTCAACTGTGTTCAAAGGTAAGACATGAAACACAAGCTTTGAAAGACATGAAGCCAATTTATTTTGAAACGCATTCGTTTATTAACATGCACATTAAATTTTGCAGCTGAGCCCAAATTCCACACCAGTTAGGAATTATTTTGGGCTGAAATGACAGTAGCATAAATAATACAGGGTTTTTTCCCTCTCATGTAATATGAAGTCTTAAGGTAGGCAGTCCAAAGCTGATGGGCGTCTACCCAGTGGCATCCACAGCCTGGGCAGCATCTGTTTCTCATGCCTTTACCTTACATGGGGTTTCTAACATCAAGGTCAGCTCTTAGTCTCAGGGCGTCTGTTGCCCTTCTGGTCATCATGCTGACATTCCAGAAGAGAGGAAGAAAATTGTTGGAATTCCTTTTGAGACTAACGAAGTAGTATCTTTGAAAAAGAAAAATATTAAGATAGTTCATCTTTGCATGATTTCTCACAAATAATTTCTTGGGAAGAAAAAGAGGAAAAGTTAAATTGAGAGTAAAGGAACTACATTCCTTTTTTATGACCGAGGATATTGACAGTATCTCCAAACACCTTTTTAGCTTAGGCATGTGTCATAGGCTGAACCGTGTCTTAGCTTCACATGGTGAAGCTCTAACCTATAGTACCTCAGAGTGTGATGGCATTTGGAAATGGGGGTCTTTAAAGACGTGGTTAACTTAAAATGAAATCATAACCCAATATGACTGGCATCCTTGTAAGGAGATTAGGACACAGACATGGGGAAGATGACGAAGACACAGGGAGGAGACAGCCATCTACAAGCCAAGGTGGGAGGCCTCAGAAGAAATCAATCCTGATGACACCTTAATCTTGGACTTCTAACCTCCAGCTCTGTGAGAAAATAAATTTCAGTTGTTGAATCCACCAAGTCTATGGTACTTTGTTATGACAACTGGAGAAACTAATGCATGTGATTATGCCTACTTCAGATAGGGCAGATAAAGAAACTGCGCTTCCAAGAAGCTGGCTTGCCCAAGTTCTCAAGCCAGGATGTGGCAGTGCTAAGATCCAGTCCCGTGTCCAGCCTCTGTGGCTGTGCTTTTTCCATTCTGCCAGGTGATTCTTTTCCTCATCCACCCTCACCCAAAAGCTTATTTCCCCCAAAGACTCTTGTGATGTTCTTATTAAAAGAAGGCATGCAAGAAAGCAGTGCCGATCAGGATGAAGAAACGAATGTTTCAGGGCTCAACATCTGGAAGCCAACCAGGAGAAGAGGACAAAGAAAATCCTCTGTAATACGGCATGCTCAGGAATATTTTAAACACATAAAATCATCTGTCAACCCAGATGGAAGATGATCAACTCTTTATTCCCCACTTAACAAAACTGTAATATTTTAGGAATTTTAAGCTTTTGGTTTTGACATTCCACTTACAGATTCTGGTTGGAATTGTTGGTTTCACATGAAATTAGGAGGGCATGATTATTTTTATACATCCTTAGCTAACAGTCTGCTCTGGGTATTTTGTGTCGAGCTGCCTTGATGGATTGACAACATTTATAAGTAATTTATCCTACTGATCGAGCAGATGAACATATATAAATTCCACTAAATTATAAATTAATGTCATGTATATACACAGGCTAGGCCAAAGAGTGTGGCAGAGCTGGCCTAATGACAAGAGCTAGTCTGATAAACTCATTCACACTGCCATGTGAACAAAGGATGGGGATTTAAGCATATAACACAGTATCTGCATTGAAAACTAAACCACTATTTTCTGTTTGAGGTGGCAAATTGAGGCCACCTTTTTATCTTCCCTTCACCTCCAATTCTAATGAAATGACCAATGAGAATAAATTTTTTAATTTGTTAATTCTTTTTATATAAATAAAAGATAAAGTAAGTAAAATAATGTCTTTATCAATATGAAATAGGGAAGGGTAACATGAAGGGTCATACATTTTGGAAAACGTTTGCTATATAAGGAAATGGAGTGGGGTTGAAGAAGTCCTAACCTGTCAATTAACATGAGTTCCACTCATCTGCTGCTGTGTGACTAGGCACCCTGAGATTCAGGACTTAAAACAATAGCATTCATTTTGTTCCTGGATTTGCATTTGGGGCAAGGCTTGGCAGGATCAGCTGGTCTCTGCTTCAGAAGTGTCAGCTGGAGACTCTAAAGGCTGAGGCGCGGAGGCCTCTGGGGGCTCAGTCACGGGTCTCGAGGTGCATGCCGGGAAGATGGCGGCGGGGCGGGGCGGGGCGGGGCGGGGCGGGGCGGGGCGGGGCGGGGCGGGGCAGGGGCCGCCGGTCCTGGGACGCCTCTGCCCCTGTGCGCTCTCTCCACATCCTCTCCCTCTCCGGCACTATGGCTTTAGGACAGCAAACTTACCAGGTGCTCCAGGCGCCCAAGATGGAGAGACAGAAAACCAGGCTCCACTGCCTTTTATGTTCTAGCATCGGAAGCCGCACCAGGACACTTCAAACTGCTTTCTATTCATAAAGGCCACTTTGCTTCCAAGGGGAAGGGAGCTATTCGTCCTTTTGTGATAGAAAGGGCTGTAAAATTCTAGAGGAGGATGGCACGTGACCATTTTGAAAATACAATCTCTCAAATATGTGACAGAAAAATACAGCTGGTAGAAGAGACTGTGATCACTAACAAAGTAAGGCTATACCTTCAAGGTCAAGGGGACAGGGCAAAAAGAGGGGTGAGCTCAGGGGCAGAGAGGTCTGGGAAAATTCAAACCCACACCCGAAGCAGCTCAGCCTGGGGACCACACCAGAATGTCGCCTGAGGTGAACAGGAGGATCAGGTAAAACGGGGCATTGTAAGAGGGCATCCGCCTCAGTTAGAAATAAGAGCCACTTTCCTCATAGTTCAGTTATGAAGAATCTGCCTGCAATGCAGGAGACCCTGGTTCGACTTCTGGGTCAGGAAGGTCCTCTGGAGAAGGAAATGGCAACCCACTCCAGTATTCTTGCCTGGAGAACCCCATGGACAGAGGAGCCTGGCAGGTTACGGTCCATGGGGTTTCAAGAGTTGGACACGACTTAGCAACTAAACCGCCACCAAGGGGCTTCCCTGGTGGCTGTAGTGATAAACCTCCTGCAAATGCAGGAGAGGTAAGAGATACAGATTTGATCCCTGGCTGGGGAAGACCCCCTGGAAGGGGTCATGGCAACCCACTCAGTATTCTTGCTTGGAGAATCCCATGGACAGAGGAGCCTGGCAGGCTGCAGTTGATAGGGTCACACAGAGTCAGACACGACTGAAGTGACTTAGCACACACTAAAGCCTCAGCATGTCACAGCAGGTATGCTCAGGAAATGTCTCTCAGAGTTGTGATGCACCTGCCCATGGCTTCCTCGGATCATGTTTTCTTCCTGTACTTCTTACACAATTAGACTAGAGAAAATGTAAACTTTCAATGTTCCTGTTTAGTCTGGGACTAGACTATTTGGAGATCCAACCAGTCCATCCTAAAGGAAATCAGTCCTGGGTGTTCATTGGCAGGACTGATGTTGAAGCTGAAACTCCAATACTTTGGCCACTTGATGCGAAGAGCTGACTCTTTTGAAAAGACCCTGATATTGGGAAAGATTGAAGGCAGGAGGAGAAGGGGATGACAGAGGATGAGATGGTTGGATGGCATCACTGACTCAATGGACATGGGTTTGGGTAAACTCCAGGAGTTGGTCATGGACAAGGAGGCCTGGCGTGTTGCGGTTCATGGGGTCGCAAAGAGTCAGACACGACTGAGCGACTGAACTGAACTGAGGCTATTTGGACAAGTGCCTTCTAAAACTCAGATAAATCTGTCTCAACATCTAATATTAGATATACAGACTTCCCCGTGAGGCTGAAAAGAAAGTAAGAAAGGGAGGGAAGAAGAAAGCTCACTGGACATAGCAAAAGATAAAGCTCTTCAAAACTAACAGCTGTTCTTAGATTCAGAGCAAAGATAACCCCAACCCCCAAGAAACAGAGAAGCACTTAGAAAAAATTCTGTGGAGACATAATCTGAGATTATTAAGAACTACTTTTAGATTATCAAAAATTGGCAAATTCAGGGCACAATGGAGGCAATAGAGGTTAATAAATGAGAATTAAGAGAAATGTGTCCACTATTCACAGGTAAAGGACAAAGTAAATGACACCCTGAGCCAACCTATAAGAGACAGAGGACAAATGTAGGAAGACAGTCTTTCCCAGGAGAGGACAGTAGTAATGTCCCTGCAGAAAGACTTGAGATTTCTAATCAAAAGGATACAAACTATTTGGAAGAAAGATCCACACACAGGCATACCCTGGTGGTGTTGTAAACACTCAAACCTTGAATTTAAAGACCATCGACATCTACAAGTGCATATATGTAGGTATATAAAATACATTCAAAATGACATAAATTAGACTATCAAGGTTTCCTGTAGTACTAAATCACAAAGGTGAGAGAGTTATAGAATGGCTCTGAATCCTGACAAATAATTAGAACAAATACGGTAACTTGATAGTGTGGCTGGTTACAAAATGAATAATCAAAAGTAAACATCTTTTCCTGTTTTGGACAACGCGGCAAAGTAAACTCAGTTCTAAAAAATGCTGGGAAATGAGAGGAAAATCGAAGATTGTGGAGCCCTATATGAAGGACATCTCCAGCACTGAGCCTCATAGCAACCGTTGCCATGAGCCCCCCTCATCTAAACTGGCCAGCTCCCTGACCCAATCCTAACACTCACCCTACAGCACCCTAACCAATCACCTAATGCCACCCTTTCAGCAGGAACTTTCCTTGTCTTGAGACCATAAAAATTGGCTACTAACCCTCGAAAGGGTTCAGCTCTTGGTTGAGCCGGCCTGCTGTTCTGACGCTCTTCCTGGTCTGTCAGGAGGTCGGCCTCAAGAATCTATGCCATCTAGCTTATTCTCTCCTCAGCTTAGGATGGCTGTTCAGTTCCATCTGTGGTGAGGAGTGTGAGCCAGGAGTCATGCTCGCCTGCTTGCTGTTCACCGACAAGGAGCCAGAAGTCTGCCCTCCATGGAGCTCACAGTACCTACCATCACACCGCGTGCACACACGTACCACACACACGTGCACCCCCATCACCACCACCCCTTCCCTACACACATACCACACCATACACACCGCCCTACACATGCTGTGCACACACACATGTGCTTCTCATTTGAAGATTCTATTTGTCTCCATCACGAGCCCAATGATGCTCCCAACATTTTTAAGCTAGTGTGTAGCCCTGGGACCAATTAACATTCACTCACAGTTATTAACTGGAATGGAGAAAGGGTTTTAGGCGAATATAAGAGGAAAAGTGTGTTGCCAGGGAGTCACTGTTGCTTCAGCTTGTGTTATGTTGCTTAGGGAGCAAAAGGCCGCCCCTGACGCCTACGAAAATGGTCCGGCGCCTTCCTGAATCTCTCCTCCCCCACATTGCACACACACGTTTGGATTCACTCCCTCTCACATCCTGCTGTAAAATATTTCTGAAGGCTGAACCATCCCTCCCTTACAAGGTGTCTGTCAAGTCAGCTTGCTTAAGAGCAGTGGTTTCTGCAGGGTGTCTCCCTCCCACCGGCTTGGAGGAGACTGAAGAAGATGGATGGGTTGGAAGGAGCAAGGCGTACAGTCTTCTCACTGTGGCCCTTGCCTGTGAACTTTCCTCAGGTCTACAAGAATCGTGTAAGTTGTTCCTGTGTCCCTATTGAAAGGGCCCCAAGGCAATGGTGCTGGCTGGACCCATCACCTCCACGAGGATTTGGGTCCCCACTGGAAGCATCTAAAAGGCCAGTGGGAGGGAACTCAGCCCCCAAGTTGGCTGAATCATCCAGGAAACTGACAGGGCTGCCAGAGGACAGACTCCCTTCAACCTCTGTCCTACCACACCCATTTCTTAGCCAGGACCAATCCCACCTCTGAGTCGCTCCCAGAATTATCTCAAGGATGAGACTTCCCTGGTGGGTCACTGGTTTACACATTGCCTTCTGATGCAGAGGGATGAGGGTTCAATTCCTGGTTGGGGAGCTAGGATCCCACAGGCCTCCAGGCCAAGAAAACAAAGCATAAAACAGAAGCAATATTGTAACAAATTCAATAAAGATTTTTTTTTAAAGAAAAGAATTATCTCAAGGAGAGAAAAGGGGGGCAGGTGGGGAGGGATGGAGGGCAGATGTTCTAAGAATGAGCACAGTATTTAATCAAAGATTTTTTTTTTTTTTTTTGCTTTATTTCTTGGGATTATCATCCAAGACCATAACATTTAGGAATACGGAGAACCCCAAATTGTGCTCTGCCCTTCTTCCATTTGGCCAGGCTCCAGTTGGATTTCCCTAAGCCTCTTGTTTGGAATGATGAGGACATTTTCCCTTAGGGATGCTGTCATATGTCAGGGTCAGGCTCTGAGGACACACAAAAGCATGTATAATTTGTGATGCTTTCTAGCTTGGAGGCTGACTCTTAGAACAAAACCTGCTGGCCACATTGGCCAGGACAGAGTGAAAGCAGGATCTAGGTTCTGACCCCAGCTCTCCTCCTGTTAGCAGTGAGACCCTGGTCCCAATAACTGGTCTCACCCTGCCTTGATTTCATGCCTAAAATGAGGGATAATAATAGCATCTATCACCTAAGGTCATTGTGCAGACTGAATGAGATAACACAAGTAAAATGGTTAGCACGGTTCTACGTCACTGTAAATACTTCATGCTTTTTATTTTACTATTCAACAAGTACCGATTGAACATGGCCAGGCCTTGTGCTGGGTACTGGGACACGGCGCTAGTGAAGATGAAAAACCCAGACCCTGTTGCCGTGCTGCTGTTCAGGCCTTGGGTGCCATGATGTCTGTGGGCACAGGTCCAGCCTCGTGGATGAGAACATTTAAGGACTTCCTGCCAGGCCAGCTCCTGGACACCAGCGCATCCCAGACTGACTCCCCATTACTTTGTCTCCTGCTCAGGGCTTTGGGGTACATCTGCTCATCTCCCGTGTGGCTTCGTCCAGGCCCACCTCTCCCTTCCCAGGTGGTTGCCAAATTAAACAGAGCTTCCTGTTTCTCCTCCATGCCCTTGTCTCTGGCAAGCAATTTTCGAGGGGTATTTTCCTTCTTGGTAACAGTGGAAGGGCACACTCCCAGGCTCAGAAAGTCTTCTCCTTATTGCCCTCAACTGCGCCAAACTGCCGTGGGTCTGCAATGAGGCCCAGGCAAAGGGATTTTTCAGAAGATCCCTGGTGATTCTGATGACCAGACAGATTCTAGTTGGGTCAGCGGGACACCAGCTCCCAGGGCTGCTGGTATCTGCAGCCCAAGGTACAGCTGCGGGTGTGGACAGAGAATGAAGCTCAACGGCCAGGTGGGGCAGGTAGACCCCAGCCGCCACGGCGCTCTCCCATCCATTCGTTGCCTTGGTCATGGCCACCAGGAGGAGGGGACAGCAGGGAAGGTGGCAGGACCCCTTTAAGCAGGAGGTGAGGGTGGGTGGGGAGGATGAAAGTGGAGGAAATGCCACAGCTGAGGGGGGATGTGGTGGTGGAGAATGCCTTGGTTCCAGGGCTGCCCCAGCCGTTCTCAAGATCCCCATTGACCTCTGGCCTCTCAGAACTGGCCTGTAAATCACCTCCCAGGAGCCAGACATCGCCTGTGTATGGGAAACTGCCCTAAAATATGTTTCAGTCAAAAGTTCTGCCCCACACCCCGCCCCGCCTGTGTTTTTAAGTCTCAGGACCCCTACCCTCCTGGCCAATCCCGAGGGAGACCAGTTACTGCCGAAGGTGAGCTCTGTGCCCTGGCCTCTCCGCTTGCAGCTGGCCCTCTGTGCCTGGGCTGTTACTGTTGCTCTGGGGGTGTCCCAGGGGCCTGCCTGTCCCTCCAGGTGTGCCAGAAAGGCAGCAGAAGTCTGGAAAAGACAGAGCTCTGAGCCTCGAAGCTGATCCAAGCTACATTATTATGAAAAGTTATTAACTGATATTCAGTTACAGGATCATGGGCTGAACAAAGCATGGGGCCCAGTGCAGCCGAAAACCATATGGTCTTGAAGGCTGCACACACCTGCGAGGGAACAGGCAGGCCTGCTCAGAAACCATCATCAATTCTAGGAGAGTCATAAAACTCTGACTTGCTTCACGGCACTTTCTAATTAGTTGCGCCCTGAGTTTTCTCCACTTCCTTATAAAGGCCTGTGCCCCCTCCCCCACCCTATCCGTCTCCCATGACCCAGGACATCTGGGGAGGAGGTTCCCACCCAGACGCCCAGGCCACGGAAGACCTTGCAAACAGGAAGATAGCATTTACCTCTGGATCCAAAGCAAAAATAGAAAGGAAACTCAGGAAGTTATCACAAGGAAATAATCCCAAAGGGAAAAAGCACAGTGCTTTCTTAAAGCAGCAAGAAGCTGGAAGCCATTCCTATTGATTAAGTGTAGGAAAATGGTTACATCAATTATGTACATATATTCACCCAGTGGGATGAGCAAGCAAAGAGTAGAAAGATAAAGGCAAATGCTATGCGATGACATGGAAAAAGTCTTACCATAGAGTGTTCAGTTTTTTAAAAATGGATGTGATGCAAAAGGTCTCTCTGCTATAATTATGCCGGTAAAGTTACATATTCGTGTGGCTCTGAGGAGAAGGGGGTGATGAAAAACTGAAGACAGCTTGGCTGTTGGTGGTGGTGGGACCGGGGGTGGTTTTTCTTGCCTTTAACTTAGAATTCCTTTAATGCTTGTGTAATGTTTGTGTAATGCATCCTCAAAAATTAAAGGAAATGGAGAAGGAAAGTAATGAATATTGGTTTAAAAAGCAGGGGAAGGGCAGAAGAGAAAAACAGATGATATGGTGTCTGAGCCAAACATCCTCCAAAGGTCCCCAGGATGCAGCCACGTGAAGCGACACTTGTGGAGAGAAGTTCATTTTCACCGCTTCTCATCCCTCAAGAAAGAAGAACAATGATTGGCGTCTTGGAAAGGAGCAGAGCTTGCCACCGGCTTCTTGTTGGCCGGTAGAGACACTGAAATCATGGGCTGGCAGTCCCCAGGGTGAGGCTCTGCCTGAGTTTACTCCACTGGACCTGGGTGACGTGAGCTTGTCACAGAGATGAATGTCAACCAAACCCAGAATGAAGCCCGCAGTGTCTGCGTGTATGAGGACGCTCCGGCAGCTGCTAGGAGGATGCCAGGGAGCTCTGTGAAGAATTCCCAGAAAGCAGTGCCGGACCCCTCCCAGGCTGGGCCCCCTGCTCTGGGCCGGCTCCCCGGAGCTTTAGCGGAAGGCTTGGCCACCAGCCACCTGGCTACTGGAACCGCCAAGCTGGCTGTGCCCGGGCTCTCGCCCACACTGTGCTCTGCTGAAGGAGTTACCTTGTAGCAACTCAGAACTTGACTCTTGGTCAGTTGAAATATACTTTTCTACTGCCTTTGGATTCAGATGCTTGCAGAGGCAGGGGCCAGTCCCTGCTCCTAAGCTTGAATACTGAATAAATATGTCCTGTATTTAATATTCAACAGACTCATCTCAGTGGGGAAACTCATCTGTAGCTAGGTTTCCATTCTTTATCACTCTGGGGGTGAGCATAGCACTGGGAGGAAGCGTTTATGCATTCAGAGGAGGAGGACAGAGTGTGTGGGAAGGGTCAGGGGAAAGCGGCCCCCTGTGTGTTTCAGAGGCTGAGAAGCGCTTACAAAATATCTCCTTTCCAGTCCCAGAAGGGAGGCGGCTGCACCAAGTAATATTTCCAGTTAGGGGAAACACATGAATGTTCAAGAAACAGCCTGGAACAATCAGGGTCATAATTCCTGGCTGCAGCAAATGGAAGGGAGAGAATAGGAGGAGCCATACAAGAGTAATTAGGCAATCGGTGAGCCCAGCGCAGGACCTGATAACATAATAAAGAGATGCTTTAGGGCCAGGCTGCACGGACACGGCTTCTGTATTTGAGAAGCACTCAGACTTTGCCTTTCTTAGGAGCCAGCCCAATGCTTGTGTGTTACACCTGTGATCCTCACACAGCTCTTTGCAGGCGAATGTGTTTGCTGTCTTTTCCCTGCCCTGCACTTCATAACCGCCCTTTGCGTGTCTTCTTTTGAGGAATTGGCCTCTCAGTGCTTCTGGGATGCTTCATAGACTGAACGTGGTTTTACCAGTTGCTACATCCTGGTCCCTCAAAGATGTTCTGAAGTCTGGAGGCAGTTAACAGTCCCTGGAGAAATGAATCTGAGAGGAAAAAAAGCCTTTCTTAAGCCCTACGAAATTCTCTGCTTTCAAGAACCTTGGGTGTTTTAAAAACCTCTCCCTATCTCTCTTGTCGTGGCATTTATCTTCGTGTTTCAGCAGACAGATGGGAGACATGACGTACACGGGGATTTCCACTGGAAGCGGGTCCAAAGGAAGAAATCCTACATTCCCAGAATACATTCCTCTCTCTTGCCCTGCAATCAAAGCTTCCCAAACTCTTACATCTTGCAGCTGAGCCTCATGAAGAAAAGGGAAAAAGGAAAAAAATTAAGAACCTCAAATGTAAAACATAATAAATTGACCCTTTCGCAAGTGGGGATTGAATCCTTCACTTGGCAACATTAAGCCTTACAAAAGAAACAGACCACCTGGTCCCAGACCTTAGGACTGTTGTGGATGTGCTGGCATTCAGAAAACGCTCCTACTCTTCAGCTGAAGTGTCTGCCCTGCTGTTTCCAACTCCTGCCTGTTGTTTCACGGTCAATGCCCCATCCTCCATGGAGCTTTTCCTGCGCTTCCACTCCTACAGGCGTGAGAGATCTCACAGTGTCGTGAGTAAAAGCACAGTTTGGAGTCAGATGCCCTGTGTTCACATCTCAAATGCCACCTGGCATCTGTGCAGCCCTGGGCAAGTTGTTCAACCTCTCTGTGCCTCAGTCTGCTCACCTACAAAATAGGGATACAAATGGCATCTGCTTCATCAGTTCAGTTCAGTTGCTCAGTCATGACTGATTCTTTGTGACCCCATGGACTGCAGCACGCCAGGCTTCCCTGTCCATCACCAACTCCCGGAGTTTACTCAAACTCATGTCCATCGAATCGGTGATGCCATCCAACCATCTCATCCTCTGCCATCCCCTTCTCCTCCCACCTTCAAGTTTTCCCAGCCTCAGGGTCTTTTCAAATGAATCAGCTCTTCACATCAGGTGCCCAAAAATGTTGGAGTTTCAGCTTCAGCATCAGTCCTTCCAATGAACACCCAGGACTGATCTCCTTTAGGATGGACTGGTTGGATCTCCTTGCAGTCCAAGGGACTCTCAAGAGCCTTCTCCAACACCACAGTTCAAAGGCATCAATTCTTCAGCACTCAGCTTTCTATATAGTCCAACTCTCACATCCATACATGACTACTGGAAAAATTAAAGCTTTGACTAGACGGAGCTTTGTTGGCAAAGTAATGTCTCTGCTGTCTAGCTATGCTGTCTAGCTAGGTTGGTCATCACTTTTCTTCCAAGGAGCAAGCATTGTTTAATTTCATGGCTGCAGTCACCATCTGCAGTGATTTTGAAGCCCCCCCCCAAAAAAATAAAGTCTCTCACTGTTTGCAGTTTCCCCATCAATTGGCCATGAAGTGATGGGACCGGATGCCATGGCCTTAGTTTTCTGAATGTTGAGCTTTAAGCCAACTTTTCACTCTCCTCTTTCACTTTCAACAAGAGGCTCTTTAGTTCTTCACTTTCTGCCAGAAGTGTGGTGTCATCTGCATATCTTAGGTTAGCAATATTTCTCCCGGCAATCTTGATTCCAACTTGTGCTTCATCCAGCCCAGCATTTTGCATGATGTACTCTGCATATAAGTTAAATAAGCAGGGTGACAATATACAGCCTTGATACACTCCTTTCCCGATTTGGAACCGGTCTGTTCCATGTCCAGTTCTAACTGTAGCTTCCTGACTTGCACACATATTTCTCAGGGGGCAGGTCAGGTGGTCTGGTATTCCCATCTCTTTAAGAATTTCACACAGTTTGTTGTGATCCACACAGTCAAAAGCTTTGGCATAGTCGATAAAGCAGAAGTAGATGTTTTTCTGGAACTCTCGTGCTTTTTTGATGATCTACTTCATAGCTTTAATTAAATGTATCAATACATGTGAAGTTCTTACAAGAATGCCTCGTGTACAGTGGTCACTTAATGAGTGTTAAATTCTTCACCCTCCTGACCATACTTGATTTCTCACAGAATCATCCTGATGCTCTCCAGTGGCACACTCATTTTTGTGGGATTTTTTTTCTTTCTTCTCTTTTTGCCTTGGGTTCTTCTTCTTTGAATTATATCATCTGATCGATAAGGAAGGATTTGGGGCCCTGTTCTTTTTTTTCATTCCTTAAAATCACCTAGCAGCAAAGAATGATTGGCTGTTAAGCGCATGAATAATGAAAGGCAGATCCATGAGTGTGAATCCCTACAGTACTGTGCCAA
This sequence comes from Cervus elaphus, assembly GCF_910594005.1. Classification (NCBI taxonomy): domain Eukaryota; kingdom Metazoa; phylum Chordata; class Mammalia; order Artiodactyla; family Cervidae; genus Cervus; species Cervus elaphus. The sequence goes on along the minus strand of NC_057839.1, from coordinate 10,769,967 downwards.
GTTATGTAGCCTTCCTGCCTGCTGGGCCTGGTGCAGAGATGGGAAAGTGAAGGAAACATCATAGAAGTTGAGTACTGAGCAGAGTCGGTAAGAAGAGAAGGACATGAAATAGAGAGGAGGAAAGATCCCAGGGTAGCCCAGGCTGGCAGGTGACATGTGGGAAGGAGGGAGCCACACAGAGAGGTGCATGTGTGTTTGTAGTATGTATTCTTTCCAATATTCATAAAACATGTATGTGCTGAGCTTAATGTGTGCTAAACCCTGGGCTGGAAACAGAGTGTGGGTTTGGGGCAATGGTGGAAAAATGTTGGACCAAACTCTAAGCTCAGAGAGCACTATGACTCAGCTCACGGGGTGGGGGGATCTCCTTTGGCGTCCAAGCAACCACGTGGTCTGTGTTCCTCCAGGTACTGTCCTCCACCCTGCCCAGTTCCTTCCAAGGCAGCTCTCTTTTTATCAAGGGGAGTGGAGGACAGCCCCGAGGCCCTGCACTGCCCATCAGCCCCCTCTCGGTGACACCCGCTGCTCCCCTGAACCTCCCCGCCCTCCCACCCATGCCCTCCAGGCGCCGCTCCCTAGCTGAGCCCCCTGCCCCGTTCTGCCCTGCAGCCTCGCTGTGACCCTGCTCATCTGCGGTTGTGTTCCCTCCCCTCCGGCAGCAGGATGAGCACTCCCGAGAGGGGCCTCTTGCCTGCTCTCCCTCCATGCCCCCGGGGGAGGGCCCCTGCCCTCTGACCCAGCCGTGAAGCTGCGGCTGGGGACAGCCGCCCAGGTGGGTTTGCATAGGAATGGCCTGGACACCCAGAGTTTCAGAACTAATGAGAACTGCACAGATTGCGTGGCTGAGCCTGAAGGGGTATGGACCATTCCCCCCAAAATATGCCACTCTGGCATACGGAGTAATTTGAGCTGAAGGAAATTGAAAGACACAGACACAAGTAAAATTCTCAGCCCACCCCTCTCTACCAGGAAGGGCGGGACAGTTCTTAATCACCACAATTTCAGAATCCTGTCACCCCAGAGGACACCGCAGGCAGCTAGACAACTAACCTTGTGAAAAGCAACCCTTTTCTTCCATTAGTTTCCCCTGTACATTTACCTTCCCAGAGGCTGCGGCTCCCAGAGGCCTAACGCCCTTTCTCTTTGTCATTTCTCTGTAAACTTACTGTTCTGTTAAGAAGCTACATAAGCCCAAGTTCTAACCAGCCCTTTACTCACTTCGAGGTCTCCCATGAGTTCACCCCGATGCACACATTAATAAACTTCTGATTGTTCTTCTCCTGTTAGTCTGTCCTTCAACAGTCTAATTTGCAAAGCCCCAGACAATAAACCCAAGATGGGGAGAGAAAAAGAAAAAAAGAAGCATCTTTCCTCCCCTAGAAGCCCCTCAATTTAGAAATGCGGGAAAGGAAGTGTGGGGATTACAGGACCTGCCACATAGCACACAGCACATTTGCCGCAGAGCTAAGGCCTGCAGCCAGGCTTTTTGCGTGTCTTCATCCCATGGGAAATGCCACTTCCAAATTCAGATGCTGTCATTTTCGTCTTCTCTCTGATCTCACTTCCGTTATTGAAATTATGTTGGCTTTTCACAAGTAGAATGTCAAAAGCACTTAGAAACTCTCTTGACCACCACCCACAGGAAGAGATAAATTCTTATCATAACCAAGTATACATTCATATATGGAACTGAACCAAAGTGTCCATGATACAGTTCTTACAAACTGGGACACACGATGGAATTTCCTATTGTTTGAAATGCTGGTTGTGTCCAACCTGGAACTCCAGTTCAGTGAGTGAGTGAAAGTTGCTCAGTCATATCCGAGTCTTTGCATCCCATGGACTATACAGTCCATGAAATTCTCCAGGCCAGAATACCAGAGTGGGTAGCCTTTCCCTTCTCCAGGGGATCTTCCCAACCCAGGGATCGAACCCAGGTCTCCCACACTGCAGGTGGATTCTTTACCAGCTGAGCCACAAGGAAAGCCCAAATTCAGTTCAGTACTGACAGACAAGTTGAAGAACATTGACTTAGGAAGGGTCTCTGTGTGAGAACCACGCAAAAGCAGAGACTGAAATGAGGACTTGTGTGAAGGTAATGACTTGGGAGATAAGTCCAGGAAGCGCCCTGTGTGGGTGGGGAGGTGAACGGAAGGGATAAGAGCTGGAGGTCTCTTCCTTTGGCAAATGGGGACTGATCCCACCAGGATGCTCTGAGGAGCATTTAGAATGCATCCCAGAACTATCTCAGCAGAGAGCGGGAGCCAAGGTCACTTATCCATGATTGAAGATTTCCCCAGGAGTGTTCACCCTGTAAAACTTCACATGGCTCTGGGAGCGCCAAGATGTATCCTTGGTGCCACAGAGAGCACTCGGGCAGGAGGAAGCCAAGGAAAGCAGAGGGTTAGGTGCTTGACGTGGGTTGCAGTGAACTCAGAGGGGAGCAGAGGGAGGGGACATGGAGTAGAACAAGGTCCCCAACCTCCAGGTCTAATGCCTGCTGCTGGGAGGTGGAGCTGATGTAATGATAATAGAAATGAAGTCACAATAAATGCAATGCACGTGAATCATCCTGAAGCCATCCCCTGTACCCCATCCATGGAAAAATATCTCCCACAGAACTGGTCCCTGGTTCCAAAAAGGTTGGGGACTGCTGGGCAGAGCATCACAGCACCTGCTACAGAAAGTGCCATGGTGTCTGGGGCTGCTGTACCTTCTCCATAAATCATCCCCACTAGATTTCAAATGAAAAAAAAAGCCACGTTAGTAGGAAAGAAAAGGTTAACACAGAAAGATGCTGTGAAATTCAAAACCCAGAGAAAGTACAAAACAGGCCCTTCTCATTTTTCACTTAATTGTCATATCACTGACATAAAGAAAAGGCAAGGAGAAAATTAACTGCAATCTGTAATCAAACTGTGCGGCGCACTGTTGCTTGAAATGTTATGATCCAAACGTCTGTGACAATAAACCCAGACATGCATGGCATAAAGATTTCGCCTACAGACTTTTGTCTCTCCTTTGGAGTTTCTACCCATGCTCCAACAGTGGAGGTCCCACAGCTAGCCCATCTCCATGAGGCCGGAGCTTGCAGTGTGACTCACGGAGCCAAACAGAAGGCACTCATCTGAAAGGAGTTTGAGGGCTTTGAGGTTGAAAGACTCCGTGTAATTACTAATTGTCATCATAATGCAAGTATGTCTGGAGAGACAAGTCAAAGGGAAAAGTGGGTTTTCACCAAGGACCGAGTCCTTGCCTTCGTTGATCAAACACACATTTCAGATTTCCCGACTGGCACGTTCACCCCGCAGCATATGCAGTCCATCTGGAACACATGGTCAGTGCAGGCAGATGGGTTAGGAGCTGCTGGGGAAAGAGAACTGGATACTTGGCACTCTTCTGTCCATAGCTGTGTGACCTTGGACAGGTTGCTTAAGTTCTCTGAACATGTTTTGTCTGAATTGTGAAAAGTACTTTGAAGACTAAGAAAGGGTGATATCATAGTCTGAAAAGGGATCAGAGCAGAGAATTACATCTCCTAATTGCGTAACTTGGGGTGGCCCATGTGGTCACTGCCCTGACCCCTTCATCCCATTTATCAGATGAAAGCACTACAGAAATAAAAACAAATGTCAGTCTATCTGAAGGGAATTCTCTTTATTTCACTTTAAGCTTCATATCAGGTCCTAACAAATCAATGTACTCCCTTTTTGCTCTTCTTACACCATAGCCATCATCTATTACCACAGCACACTTACTGAGCACCTACAGCATACAAAGCATTGTGCTAAGTAATCAGTGGGGATATCAGGCCTCATAGTCGTGGTACGCAACAGGATTTCACTGAAAGATAAAAATCGTATGTGTAAATAGAGACACCGCAACATGGGGTGTCACACGCACAGATCAGATGAGTGGCCCGAACAGTTGGTGGGACCGGAGGTCAGAAGTGCCCTCCTCAAATATAAAGCCAATACCCTGTGTCTGAACTCCATTTCCTGTCACATTCTTAGGCACCACACCCTATCAACCAGTTATATAAAACCAGGTATCTTCCCATTATATAAAATCAGTTCCTCTCCCTGGATGCTTCCCGTTAGATCTTCAAGAGGCTCGAGTGTTTTCCATTTAAAACAAAATCTTTTCTGGGCTCCTTCTTGCCCCTCCAATGAGCACAATTTTCAGGCTAGTGTCTCAAAAGAATGACCCACACTCATTCTCCATTCCTTCCTCTTTCCCCCACTTACCTTCTTCCAACTGGCTGCTGCCAGGTAACAGCTATCAGTAGGGTTACTGGTACCTCCGTTCTGGGGAGCTCAGGGAACACATCACTCTCCTCATGCTTCTGACTTGTTCTGACTTTGATGCTCTGGCTCACTGCCCCCTTTCATTCTTAAATAAGCTTTTTTACTGACATAGAACATAATAAAGTACGAAAAACACGACTATAATGTTTACAAGTGAAAACTCCCTCATAATGGCCATCTAAAGAGAATACCGCCAGTGTCCTAGAAGCCGCCCCCTTCCCCCTTCCTGGTTCCTGAGAGGCTAGCACCAACAGTGGATGCTGTGTGTGTGTGGGGGGGGTGTCGCCCAGAGCCCCTCAAGATGGAAAGCAGTCATTCCCCCAGGTGCTGGCTTTAGGTGGGCAAATTTCAGTTCACTCTGGGCAGCAGACAGAACCCTGAGAATGGAGGCTCAGAAAGGCCCAGGGAGGTACCAGAGACATAAGTGCATGTAGACACAGATGTGTGCTCATGGAGAAAACAACTTGATTCCACAGGACCAGATGAGAATGCTGGAAGTTCCCCGATATAAATATAAAAACACACATTATGGTCAAGACCTCAAGCTCTGGTTGAATCTCTTCCCTGTCTCTTTTAGTAGCTATGAGACCTTTGGTGGGTTACACAATATCTCCATTCCTTTGTTTTCCCATCTGTAAAATAGGTGTAACCATAGTACTTACTACATGGAGCACTTTAAAGATTAAAAAAAGTAAATGTGGGGCCCAAACAGAATCTACCAGAAAATGAGCTTTCAATGAAGTGTTAGCCTTTATTATTAGGACCACATTTATTGAAAACTATAGAACAAGGAAGCACCAGGAAAGGAAGATCCAAAGGCTCAAAGGAATTCACCCAGGGAGCTAGTCCTTGCTAGTCCTTTCTCTGTCCCTACTCTATTGCACCGCATCTGGATGAAGAAGAATGATTTTATGAGAACTTGTTCAACTCCTTTAAGAACAATGGCAAAACCTCAAATTTTCCGTCTAAGTGTAGTTGACCTAAATCCGCTGAAAGGCAACATCTTTAGGAACAGCCCCTGGTGCTCTCCAAGTGGCTGACTGGGCTGTCTAGAAAAACGTCTGCTTACATAAATCTCCTTAGTGAAGCTTCCAGAAAACCCCCAAGCTGCTCCTTTCCAGTTCTGACTTAGGGGCTGCTCATTATTTCAGAGGCAGCATGGGCCCTGCCTCCAGCTCTCACATCCAGCCTTGTATCACATCAATCAGGCTCTTACACTACCAAGCTGCTCATCCACTAATCCACAGTGACTGAGGGTTGTTTCTTTTTAAGCTTCTTAATTTGCTGCTTAGAACATTACTCTGGGTGGAGGCAATTAGTGTTGCATACTTTTGAGGAGAAAATTGCAGCCCAGCCCGCTCTGACTGCATGGATCAGGGATTTCCTTAGCTCCCTGTTTGATCCTTCTCTTTCCTTTTTTTTTCTTAACCCCTGTTCAAATAATCTGATCCCTTCAAAGTTCTGAGATGCTATCCTAATGCATATTTAAAATGTATCAAGCAACTCTTGGGCTTTCCTAGTGGCTCAGATGGTAAAGAATCTGCCTATAATGCAGCAGACCCAGGTTCAATCCCTGGGTCAGGAAGTTCCCCTGGAGAAGGAAATGGCTCCCCACCCCAGTATTCTTGCCTGGAGAATCCCCATGGACAGAGGAGCCTGGTGGGCTACAGTCCATGGGGTCGCAAAGAGTTGGACATGACTGAGAGACTTTTACTTCATTTCAAGCAACTTTTGGCAAAGGAAAAAACTTGGATATAAGGAATATAGGTGACAATCTCCCCAAATAGGTTCAGCCTCAGGAAGGTTTTCCCCGCCTTTATTAACTGGTAAATTCTGTGAATGGGTTGTTGGGGGGTGTGTGTGTGTGTGTGTTGGAGTGGGTAGGGGTGGGGGTGTCTGGGCAGGGAGTGGAGATTGACTTCAAAAACCTTCTTTTAAAGTTCTCTTAGTAATCACAGCCTCTCTAAGGTCTGCTTGGCTATCTCTGGAAAAGTCATAGTGGAAATCTCTACGAGGCAAGGAAGGAAAACTCACCCGGCGGGAAAGCCACAGGGATTGCAGTCAGTCTTAGCTGGAGGCCATCAGGAAGGGACTGTGGGGTCAGTAGCTTTTCTTTCTAAGCCGGGGTGGAGTGGCCAGTACTAGCCAGAAGCTGTCTCTGCCTTTGCTATCTGACCATGACCTCCATAGACACTCCATGAAAATATGGTTGCCTGTCCACCTACTCATTGACAGACTGCTTGGCCAAAGGCCTGTGTTCCAGATGTTTAGCGGTGAGGACAGAATAGCAGCTAGTGGGTCCAGGGCACTTCTCTGCTCTTTTCTGCCCCAGATCCCAGGATTCCCAGATCTCAGAGTTCACAGGAGACAGTTCTCCACCCCAGATACTCTAGGGACACTGCAGTGGCCTCTTTACCATCATACAACACAGGATATGGGTCTTATGGTACAGAAACCACCTCGACCTTTTCTGAGATGGAAGGCCTGGGACCCACTGGGCTAGTAGAGGAAGTATGCTGGGTCCAGAAGGCGCCATGGCAGCGTGAGTTAAGACAGCCCTGGGTGGAGCTCAGCAGGCCTGTCCTCCGAGTGACGCTGACCTGTGATGTCAGCGAGGCACATCCCCTCCTCTTACTGCCCACAGCCTTCCCTGGTCCCTGTGGCTTGTTTCTGAGACTAGTTTTTTTGTATCTGGCTCTTGGGGCTGTGAAAGATCATACCTCTTGCAGCCCTAGCATCTACTGGAATAGAAAGATGATCTGGGCTAAAAGTGGCTGCCTGAGGTTCCATCCCTGGACGTTTACTCTCTTAACAGCATAGCGTTTATTAAAGGAGAGAGAATGAATGTACTGTCTATTTCCAGATATGTGGGAATGTTATTGAACTGGAGTCAACACAAAGTAGAGCCTTTAGTGAATAGAACAAACTTCTCTCGCCTGATGGGTTATTATGTTTCTGGAAATTGGTGGGACCATTATGCTAACAGGGCTGGGTCTGGATTCTATAATGCTTGGAGTGGTTTACTCAGTGGATTCTTTCAGTCCTACAATTAAGTCTTCCCCATAGACCCACCCCCCTCATCAACTTTCTCACTCATAAATCTAATGCTCTTTTGTATGAAATACAGCAGATTTGCTTTCGTTTTCATTTGAATTTGAAGTGGGAGGTTGCAAGCGTGAGGTCTGGACTCTAAGAGTAAGTATAAGTTATAATTATATTTCCTCCTATTATGCCTTTGATTATGCTTTGGTTTGATGGATTGCATACCCCCTCACTGCACACAGCAGAATCCTTTTGGACACATACTTTCATTAACCTTCCCAGGCACAACCCTGAAATACCTTTTGAGAAGTCTCCCAGTGTTCCATGACAGCCTCTCCTGCTAAAAAAATCTTAACTGGAAACCATAAAATTACTAGTAAGAAATACTGTCTGGAAACCTTGTGGTGTTTCTCCTCTAATGCAGTCTATGGAGGGCCACCAGTATTACAATTCAGATGAAGTTTATTATTTGCTTTTTTCAAATACTAGAATGGACTGATGATTACCTCCCTCAACTGAATGAACACTGAATCAGCAGTTTATGGGAGCTTGTATCGTGATGACCTCAAGAGCTTGGTATCTGAGCCAGCCTCCTCTTAGCTGTTACATGACCACAGATAAAATCACTTCCTGTCTTGGTTTTCACTACTGTAAGATGATAAGCACAGGATTCCATTTGTGCTCCAAAATGGCCAATCAATATTCAGAACTGAAAGGCTGGGCTATCTATTATTAAAAGTAAAAAAAGTGAAAATGTTATTCTCTAAGTTGTTTCCAACTCTTTGCAATCCCATGAACTATAGCCCACCAAGCTCCTCTGTCCATGGGATTCTCCAGGCAAGAATACTGGAGTGGGTTGCCATTTCCTTCTCCAGGGAATCTTCCCAACCCAGGGATTGAATCTGAGTCTCCTGCATTGCAGGCAGATTCTTTATCATCTGAGCCAACAGGGAAGTCCCATCTATTATTAACATTCAATAATATTAATATTAATATATATTATAATATATAATGATTATTGTTATTTCTAGCATATATATATGTCTTGAGTTGATAGGCATGGAAAATTTTGTTTTAGGGGCTAAATGCAGAAAAGAAAGTTGAGAGGTTGTACATTGGTGTTTGTTTTCCAAAGCTCCCATTCCTGACAAAGCACAAGAGACCCCTCGCTAGGAGGAGAGCCTGTCCTGTATTTCCAGCCCTCCTCTTAGGCTGGTGTTAACTAAGCTCCCAGAGGAGTGGGTTAGAACAGCGACTGAAGGACTTTGTGAGACTCTGGGCAGCAACCTTGCTGTTTTAGGCCATGAGTCCTCAAGTGGAGAGGAAAATTAGTCTCTTCATGGCAACATGGAACCTGACTCCCTCTGACACCTCGAAAACTGGTAGCAACAGTAAAGATAGGAAGGTAGCATACCAAAAGACCCTGGGCATGGATATGTGGCCCCAGCAGGGCAAATGGTACTATTGCTAGGTAGCACATACTACACCCAGGACCCTGAGAAGGTTCTTGGTTTTTAAAGTTTGTATGTGTGTTATCATCTCTGGAACCCCTGAAAACCTTAATGGGACAATTATGAGTCTCACTCCTTTGATTTTCCTTAGAGATTACTTTTACATGCGAGCTGTCTTTATGTGTCTAAATGTTTAACCGCACGAATGGAGCCTTCATTAAGACTTCCTTGAGAATTAGATTCTCTGTAGCCACAGATCTTGACCCCTGCCATCTTTGGTTGCAGAGAACAATGGTCAGATCAGCAGTCATTACTCTTCAGTTTAAGAGGAGGTCAGACAGGACAATGAGCTAAAAGTCAAGGTAACAAAAGAACTGAAGGCTGTAATGGGTCCTCTTCACAGGCCAGTGAACTTGATTCTGGTTTACTGGGATGTGAGGAATCTGGGGCTCTTTCAGGAATGTCAGCAATTTTGCCCTAAAGAAACTTTGATCTTGTTGCCCCTCCTTGTGCCTGGTCATTAACTAGAAACATAGGGACCCAACTCTATGGCTGCCTCTTATCAGAGAGCCACTACTGACTGCTTGAATAAATCTCCTCCCATTGTTCTCTTTTCCTGGAAGGAAGAACACAATCCTTCCAACTTCCCTGAGAGGAGCTTCAGCTGCTCATTTTAAGACTATTTACTTCAGCCGATACCTTCTTTAAGGGCTTCCCAGGTGGCTCAGTGGTAAAGAATCCCCCCCAGTGCAAGAGACACAAGAGACACAGGTTTGATCCCTGAGTTGAGAAGATCTCCTGGAGGAGGAAATGGCAACCCACTTCAATATTCTTGCCTGGAGAATCCCCATGGACAGAGGAGCTTGGTGGGCTACAGTCCACTGGGTCACAAAGAGTTGGACACGACTGACCACACACACGCCCATTGAGAGGCATGCCTTTGAAACCAGTAAACAAAGGGCAGGAAGATGAGGGTCTCTGGCCACAACTTCCTAAAGTAGTAATTCCATCCTGGCATCACCCATCCATGCTTAAATCCCAACAGATGCAGGGCAGAGATTTCTGGGACTTCAGAAAATTACCTAAAGGCCAGGAGGAGGAAATTGTGTATAATTCGTATTGTATTTTGTCATGAAAAAAGTAATTGTGTTTCTACCCTGTCTTTCCCTTAAGTTTTTAGCTATTAAAAGTGACAATTAGGGTTTCCCTGGTGGCTCAAAGTTTGGAAAAAAAAAAAATTCACCTGGAAATGCAGGAGACATGGGTTCAGTCCCTGATCTGGGAAGACCCATAGGCTGCAGGGCAACTAAGCCCATGTGCCTCAACTACTCAGCCTGTGCTCTAGGGCCCAGGAGCTGCAACTACTGAGCCTGAGTGCTGCAACTACCAAAGCCCAAGCACCCTGGAGGCAGAGCTCTGCAACGAGAAGCCACCGCAACGAGAAGCCTGCGTGCACAGCTAGAGAGGAGCCCCCACTCACCGCAACCAGAGAGAAGGTCGCACGGCCACAAGGAGGGAGCAGCGCCCAAACTCAAACAAAAGTAGTGTTTTTAAAACACGCAAGTAACATGAATTCCTCTCAACCAGGATGTTTGATGCCTCGCTTCTGTGGAAACAACTAGTTTATGAATGGTTAGGTCTACTGACTGTCTAGAGAAGCAGCAGGGGTTCTTTGGATGAAGAAACCCTCCAAAACACTCATCTTCCGATATAACCAAGGATCAAATCGAGAATCCCATTATCTCCTATTTAGTTCTGTTTCTCACACCGTAGCCTGAGCAGAGCCATCTTTCATCCAAAACTCTCTCCCCGTTTGTCTGAGGTTTAGGGTCTCTCATCTACAGGGTTTAGAGATTTGCTTTGATTTTATTGTGTTTTCAAAAATTAAGAGGCCAAATTCCCACAGAGCAATTACTAAGACTTGTTTAAGAGTCTCTCACGTTAGGAAAAGGAATGACCGGCACACTTGTTCAAACAAAACCTGTGCCAGTTTTCTTTATTTTATAATCTTATAAAAATGTTTTACTAACACCATGGGATCCTGAACATGTTTATGAACATTTTCCAAATGCTTTGAAGTCCAGAACTGGAAGCCCCAGTGATTGTCAGTTGCTGAGTTTGGGGAGGTGGGCATTGGAGGGCACAATAGCACACCCTGGCTTTCCTCTTCTCTCCCCACTCACCAGGACCATCTAGAAGCTTCTCCAAGACCTGGGCCTGCTTGGCCAACGTGCGCTGCTTGCCTGGCCATCAGTCCAGTGGTTTCCAGAACTCTCTCCTACGCACTGTCCTGATTCCCTCAGTTCCATAAGAGGGTGGGCCAGCGGCACGAAGTTTTCGAGACTGGGATGTTCTATTAAGTCCGAGTTTCTAGTTCAGAGAGATTTTCCCCCATTGTCCAACCACCCAATTGAAGCTTATTGAGGGCTTCCTAACTGTTCAAAAATTTAATGCTCAGTAAAGCATCTTTATGAACATTTTTAAAATTTACCTGGGCAAGGTTTACCTGTCTTCCATGGTGCAAAAAGCCTATCAGAGTTCGGCAGCATTTCAGGCTCATTTTGTGGAAGCTTCCTTATCTCTGTTCTTAGTTTAAACTGTGGAGACACTTGATGCTGCATGATTCTAGCTGTGAATTCATGCACACATTTATGAAGCTCAGCATGGCATTCAGCACTGCAGCAAGCCCCCAACAAGTGATAATGCGTGCTTACAAGACAGATACATGTGGCACTAATTATTCAGTTTACAAAGCATTCACCTTTAGAATTCCTTTGCATGGCAATTAAAGACTAAAGTCATTTATATAATTTCAAATTACACCTATAGTCTTATGAACATTCTTAGAGCTGACTCATTGGAAAAGACTCTGATGACAGGAAAGATTGAGGGCAGGAGGAGAAGGGGGCGACAGAGGGTGGGATGGTTGGATGGCATCACCAACTCAATGGACATGAATTTGAGTGAGCTCTGGGGGACAGTAAAGGACAGGGAAGCCTGGCATGCTGCAGTCCACGGGGTTGCAAAGAGTAGGACAAGACTTAGTGACTGACCAACAACAATGGTACATGTAGAGTCCCCTTACCCTCCCTCCAACACACGTACACACACATGCACACATCCCTACACACATATACTCAAACTTTCCTCCTGAGCAGTAGAGTCATAAGAAAAAAATAAGAAGGACCTCATTGCTCCCCTAGGGTTATTCTGCTTTCCATTTTAAATCAAAATACACTGCATGAGTTCTTTTCAATCACCTTGTCCAATCTTGTTGTATAGATGAGAAACTGGGGCCCGAACAAGTGATTTGGCCAAAGTCACAGAGCTCATTAGCAGCAGAGCTGAGACTACATCCCAAGCTCTGAGCCACACATCACAGCCTCTGCTCTTCCCACTAACTTCTGTTTTCACATCTGGGAGGATAAGTTTTTCTTTACTCAGAGACCTGCAGAGAAGACAACACTACAACCTGTCTGAGAAAATCAATTTCCAAATTCAATAATGCACATTCTCCCAGAAACCTCCCTCTGACTTACTCTAATCAGAATGGTCCATTTTGGAGAAAAAAAGTTCATGTCTAGATGGAGATGAGTCAAGATGAGTCACCGTTTAATGCAACCTAATGCTTCTTCTCCCTAATATGGTTAATAATCTAACTCTCAAGGATAACCTAATGCTCTTGTTCAATTGCTAAGTGGTCTCCAACTCTTTTTGAGCCCATGGACTGCAGCATGCCAGGCTTCTCTATCCATCACTGTCTCTCGGAGCTTGCTCAAATTCATATCCATCGAGTCGGTAATGCCATCCAACCATCTCATTCTCTGTCACCCCCTTCTCCACTTGCCCTCAATCTTTCCCAGCATCAGGGTCCTTCCCAATGAGTCAGCTTAAACCCTCTTAAGTTGTTGTTTTTTTTCCCCAACATGTCTGAATATTCTAAATTCTTTCAACTTTGTCTCCAGACCCTATGTTTCATTCTGTAATTATCTTTATAGATTCCTCAGAATCCACCCTACATTCTTAGCATCCCTCTTGAATGGTGCCTCAGACTGAAATGTAGGTTTATATTCAGGCCCTGCTTAGGGCTGACCTTTTAAGAAAGGTAACACAGACTTTCTAACAATTTCAGCTCTTTCATTTTACAAAATTTTCCTACTGACCTTTGATGAGAAGAAAATTCCCACATGATTACATCATTTCTTTGAGGCATGTGTACTGAAGCGGCCCCTTTTTCAGGGACTTTGAGCAGATGCATACAATTTTCATCATTCCAACTCCTGGTGCAACAAACTTGATTTTTCAGCTACTTCCTAGGCTGCTCAGTCCATACTTAGTAGACTGCTCAGAGGCCTGATTCCTCTTTTCTTTGAGGTGGAAATATTTGTTGCAATCTTGCTCTGCAGCCCAATAAATCAAAACATTGAGCCTCTTGTAATAAAAATAGTTGCTTTGAAGTATAACCTTACATGTCTAATTTCCTACCAGCAATAATGAGGCTTTCTCCAGCCATTTGGAGGGCACTGGGTTTTCTTTTTTTTTTTTTTATTTCTGTCCTTTTGTTTTTCTAACATGTGGGCTGTCTAATGACAGGATTTGGTATTCCAGATGTTTGGGTGAGAGAAAGCAGTAAGTGACGGGTACACATCTCAGAGTTCCATACCACCCAAGTGGCCGTTACATCACTGGCCAGAGTGAGCCTGTTCAGACAGACTCCACCAAGGCTCCCTCCCAACCCTTGTATTTAATGTTGCTAACCCTTACTCGTCAACACAAAATAACAGAAATTCTTTCATGCGGCTATTATTCTGCAGACACCCAAAGAAGGGGGAAAGAATCTACAAACACACAGAAGTTAAAACCCATGTGGTTTTAATAATAAGAAAAGAAAGAGATGGCTTAATTCAGTAATAAGACAAGACTCCCTGGTGGTTAATAAGGTAATTTGCCATGTGATTAAAGGTAGATGAAAGTGGAATTTCTATGGTAACATTCTCACTCCGATGGATGCTTTGGGAAACTGAGATTGTTAGTCACTTGAATACCACGATTCCTTTGAAGCAAGAGGAGAGTGACTACCAAGAGTGGCCTTTGAAATTCTCTCATCATTATCTCAACCTTTTCCAAACAACCGAGGAACAGAGGACTGCACTGGAAAATACAGTCCAGCAAGGGGGCAGGCAGGTTTCGGAGCACACGGCACCCAGAGAGACCACAGAGGCCCAAAGACTCTCCAGGAAGCAGGGGCCAGGCCCTGCCTGGTCGCTCTCTGGAGTGGAACATGATGGAGTTTGACAAACTGACACCTCCAGGATGCCAACTCTGTTAAAAGACGCTTCCATTTATTCACTCTCGATCTACATTCCTGCCTCTGTTTCTCTTCCGTTGCCTTGAATTGTCCTGTCTGCATTGCTTCTTTTGTTTTATTTTAATAGTGATCTTTTAAACATCATTTATTTATTTGGCAGCACTGGGTCTTATTCGCAGCACGCCGATACGTCACTGGTGGAACGGGAAATCTTAATTGCGGCACGTGGGATCTAGTTCTGTGACCAAGGATCAACCCTGGGCCCCTGCATGGGGAATGCAGAGTATAAGCTGCTGGACCACCAGGGAAGTCCCTCCTTTGCTTCTTGAAGTTCAGGTGGCAGAGCCGGTACAGAATGGCAGCAGCCCCTGCCTCTGGCTGAATGGTGAGAGCTACCCAGCTGCAGGCGAAGATGGTGACACCTGCTCCAAAGCGCTCTGCCAGAGGCTGGTGTGCTGAGAGGCTGAACTATCCCGTCTGGATTGCAAGCTCCTGGATCTGACATCCAGAGCCTGCCTGCTGCCAGCAGGGTGACCCTGAAGGAGCATGTTGCTTCTCATCTCTTACAGGAGGCACACAATTCAAAAGGCTCTGTAAACTCCAAGGATGTAGAAAATTTCTAGTTTGTTTCATGTTGCTGCAAATGGCATTATTTCGTTCTTTTTATGCCTGAGTAATATTCTACTGTGTGTATTCACACATAAACACCACATCTTCTTTATCTGTCAATGGACATCTAGGCTGTTTCTGTATTTTGTTATTGTGAATAGTGCTGCCACGAATGCTGGGATGCATGTATGTTTTCAAATTGCAGTTTCCTCCAGATGCATGCCCAGGAGTGGGATTGCAAGATCATACAGTAACTCTAGTTTTCCGAGGAAACTCTACACTCTTCTCCATAGTGACTGCACCAATTTACATTCTCACAATAGTGTAGGAGGTCAACGGATATTTATTGAGTTGAGGCTGCCACAGTGAATAGGAATGCTAAGTTCCTGCCCTCATACAGCTTAATTTCTAGCAGCATGACCAACAATAACCAAGAAAGCAGCTAGAATCATTAGAAAGTATATACACTATGGAGAAAATCAAGTCTGATGTAATGGGGAGTCAGTCAATGACACGTGAGCTGCTGAGGTGGGAGTTAAAGAAGGCCGCTCGGATGTGGGGCATTGCAGTCATAACACAAGGATAAGCAAGAACCAGATGCACAAGGAGCAGCGAGAGGCTTGTTCCAAGAAGTGGGGTGAAGCCTCAGGGTGGAAACAGTTTGGCTGGGGAAGCAACAGAAAAGCAGCCAATGTCCCTAAGACCAAAAGAATCACTGAGTTGAGGTTAGAGAAATCGGCAGGGGCCAGGTCATGCAGGATCTTGAAGGCCCTGGTAACAAGTGCAGATTTTATTCCAAATACAAGGGGAGCTGTCAGAGGTGCTGGGTGAGGATGTCATGTGAGCTGTGGTACACTGTTAGAATGTCACTCGGACTGATGGGTGGAGAATGCATTTGAAGGGTGCAAGGCAGGAGAAGGAGATCAGGAAGAGAATATTGAAGCAACTCACATGGGCCTTGAGGGTGCTTAGACAAGGAAAATGGCAATAGACAAAGAGAAGAGCTGGAAATTTTGAAAGAGAATTTGGAGGTAGAGCTGAGAGGACTCACAGAGGGCCTGATGCCCATGGTGTGTACATTATCAGGACAAACCAAACCACGTAAACAGAAGGTGAAGGTCAGAAGGAAGAGAAGGTAATTCCAAAGAAAGAGACATTCTATTTTGTGACCTGTTCTTCCCTAGGAAAACTGGATTTGTGACCTCTCAATTAGCCCCCTCAATGCAATGTCTTTTGATGTATAGAGACTAGATAAGCTGTCCTGACCACATATGGCTAGGTAAATGAAAGTCAATATATTGATTTCCTTGAAAGGCACA
Source organism: Cervus elaphus (assembly GCF_910594005.1). Classification (NCBI taxonomy): domain Eukaryota; kingdom Metazoa; phylum Chordata; class Mammalia; order Artiodactyla; family Cervidae; genus Cervus; species Cervus elaphus. Next base: position 10,753,931 of record NC_057839.1, on the reverse strand, counting down.
GGAAACCAGCACGTGTTTCAGACACAGAATCATCTTGTTGCAGGCTGACCCACAGACGCCTCAGTTCAATCAGTGGAGTCTTTATCCAGCCAGAACTTAATTCAGGCATCTTATAACCACTTGGGATTTTTCTACACATCCTAAAGTCAAACTACACCAGGAAAAAACCAAGAGTCATAATCTTCTGCTCATTCTCTATCTCTAAACTTTTTATTTTGAAATAATTACAGATTTACAGGAAATTGCAATGATGTGACAGAGTTCCCATGTACCCTTCACCTAATTCCCCCAGTGGTTGCATCTTGCATAACTATAACACAATATTAAAACCAGGAAATTGACATCAGTACAATGTATGTGTATAACTCTATTACATTATATCACATGCTTAGACTTCTGTAACCACCATCACAAAGTACAGATCAGCTCAAGGATCTACTTGTGCCAACATTTTACCAGTTTGAGTGAAGTGTAGAAACCTTATCTCCCTTTAAGTCTCTTTGTTATCCTCACCCCAGCCATTATTTATAATGTTTTCAGTTATTTCCTCTACAAACATTGAAATCCACATCAGACAATGTTACGCTTTTTGCTTGGATTGACAAATGTAATTCAGAAAACTTAAGAAAAAGAAAGTCTATTATATTCACTCATGTTTTACTCCTTTCATTGTTCTTTTTTCCCTCCAAATGTTCCAAGATTCCTTCTTTTATCATTTCCTTTCTGTTTCAAGAACTTCTGAGAGCCATTCTTGTGGGGGTAGGTCTGCTGGTGATAAATCTCTTAGTTTTCCTTTATCTAAGAATGTCTTAATTTCCCTTCCTGAAAGATAACTTCACAGGATGGAGAATGCACAGTTATTTTCTTTCAGCTCCTGAAAAATGTGCTACTTCATTCTGGCCTCCATGATTTCTGAGAAGGATCCACTGTCTTTGAAACTGTTTTTCCTCTTTGGAAAAGTGGCATTTCTCTCTCATTGCTTTCAAAATTATTTATCGTTAGTTTTCTGATGCTAGATCATAATGAGTCATGGTGTAGATTTCTTTTGATATAGCCTATTTGAAATTCTCTCAGCTTCTTGAATCTGTGTGTTTCCCAATTTTTGCCAAATTTGGGAAGTTTTCAGCTATCATTTTTTTGAGTACTTTTTCAGAGCCTTCTATCTTCTCCTCTCTGAGATTCTGATGACAAGAATGTCAGATCCTTGTTATAATCTCATGGGTCCCTGAAAAGTTCTGCTCATTTTTTCTTTTATGGTCTCTCTTTTCTCCATTGCTCAGATTCATCATTTCTATTATTTTCTCCTCAAGTTCATGGATCCCTTTCTTTGACCTCTTCATTCTGCTGTTGGGCCCCATTAAGTTTTTTATTTTATTACTGTATTTTTGGCTGCTCAAATTTTCACTTGTTTCTTCTTTGTAGCTTCTTTTTTCTGAGATTTTTGATTTTTTTTTCATTCTTTCAAACATGTGCATAATTGCTTGTCATAGCACTTATATAATGGCTGCTTTAAAATCCTTGTCAGATATTGCAACAGATGTGACATCTCAGGGATGGTCTCTGTTGATTCCTTCTAGTCTTTTCTAGAAAACTTTTTACTCATTACCTCACTGTCAGACTGACTTGACTATCCCTCACAAGTTTCCTATGAGCCCCAGGAGATTTTGACCTACATTGTTTTTTGTTGCATAACACAGGCATTTTACAGACTTCGGGGTCTGACAAATTCAGGTACTACTCACCAGCTATGAGCATCCTTACAGAAAAATTCATTATGAAAAATAACATACACAAGAACATATAAAACATATGTACATTTCACAGTAAAAAAATAGAATAGCCATGGTCAAGAAACAGAACATCAGATTTGCCAAATAAAAATACAAGAATTAAATTTTAGATAAAAAATAAGTGACTTTTAAATCATAAGTTTGTCCCATGCAATATTTGGAAATACTTTCACTAAGATATCTTTTATTGTTTCTCTGAAATTGAAATGCAACTGAGTGTCGTGTATTTTATCTTGCAATTCTACTTAGACACCTACTCCCCATCACATTACCCTACCTCCCCCCATATGAATTTCATTATTATCCCTTTGTTTTTCTCTATAATGTTACCACATGTGTGTTGATTCCAATATGTAGTTTGTTTTTGCCTGTTTTGGACTGCCATGGTAGTCATGGTGGTTGGTGGTTTTCCTTTTTTCCTAAATCACGTCAAATCCAAGCTCTGCTCTCCACTCACCCATGTCATGAGCAGTCTGGTATCTGTCATGGTATGGCTTCCGACCCCTTGACCTGGTAATCCAGGAACCCAATCAAGGAGATCAGGGAAGGGGAGGGGGAGGTCTCAGCTTGCCAGCCTACTGGGATGATCTCTGAAGATGCGTCTGGCCACACTCACACAGCTTTGTCAAAGGCAGATGGTCCCGCCAGTGGCTGCACTACCTCTGGGCCTAGCTGACCTTGGGGGACCCATTGCTTTTGAATTCCAGCACTCACATAAAGCCCTGAGCCATCTCCCTCCAAACTCCAGCACCTTCTAGAGTGCTGGGTACATATGGGCTCAGATTTTGTCACCATCAGAATGCACTAACCACCCCCTCCTTCCTTATCCTGACTCCTGGAGCACTCCATTCTTCTCTGCCTTCAGCCTTTGTTTCTCAACCCTTAAAAAGAAAAAAGCATATCTTACTATGCTTTGGTTTCACAAAGAGGCTTAGTGGCTCTAGGGGAGAAGCTCTGGATGCTTTATGAAGCCAATAGCCCATCAAAGAGCTGGTTTATCTTTCCTCAGGGATGGAAGGCTCCGCCATCAGAAGAGCCATAGTGGCTTTCTTTCCCCCAGAAATGAAGAGCTTGATTCTTCTAAGCAGTGGAAATAAATAATGTAGTCATATTTGCATACCCTGCTACACTAGATTCTCAAATATTTACATATAGAGCACCCATATCAATCCTTAGAAAGTAATAAGTCACTAAAATATAGCCAGGAATATTTTTGTGTGTGACCTTTTCTTTTGCACCAGAATTTCCTCCCCAAGTTGTAGAAGGCTAGAGTTTAGCCTTCAAGCCCTGTCCATGGCAAAATACACTGTGTCCCCTTGACCATGAACCTACTACCTTTTTTTTTAACCAAGCACAAACTAGTAAAACACATCCTGGAAGGAGAGAGTCAGCGGTGACAGGGCAGCACGCAGCCTGATGGGCAAGGACATGGGAAGGCAGGAAGGGCTGGCTTGCCCTCCTCGCTTTGACAGGCAGGGAGTTATAGTCTGTCTGTGTGCCAGCAAGGGTCTCTGGTTTCTCTCCCACCAACCAGCAGACCCCTCCTCCCCAGCTGCCTCTCTGAGTCTCTGCCCAGCTGAGCCCCATGAACAGTCATGGAGACAGGGAAGAGGACCGCCTGGCCAGACCCCAGGGACAGCTGGCCCAGCCGTTGTTTGTTGGCCACCACATTGACTACTGTCTGTCAAAACCAAAGACACAAACAAGGGCAGAGAAGCCAACCAATGGCCTGGCTTGTATTTGATAAAGGTCAAGGCTATTAGAAAATAAATCAGAGATCTAGGCTTTAGTCCTAGCTCAACAGAAGGCCTGACATTCTGTATCCACAAAATGAGATATTTTCCTAAAACTGGAAGATCTGATCCTGCCCTAGAGTCTCTCGCTCTCCAATTTTTTTTCCCCCACAAAATGTAAAAGTGGGATTTTGATCTCACAAGGTTGCTTGCATTGTCATCATGTCATCAGACATTAGATCTCCAGATGAGGGATCAATGTGCAAAGTCCCATCTCAGCCAGCACCCTTCAGGTTTCCACCTCACATCTGCCCTGGTAGTAGGAGAAGCCAGGGACTCTGATCAGCCCACTGACTGTCTTGAATCACGGCACCCCAGTCTGCAAGTCAAAACGTGGCTTGCCACACCCCAGTCTGTGGCTCCTGGTCACAGCCACCTTATGCACCAAGCTTGCAGGACCAAGGGGCTTCATACATGAAGCTCTCCAGCAAAACATTTCAGTCAGTGTGAAAAGAAGGGTCTCCCATCTATTGACCTTCTAGACCACCTGATTTATTCATTAGTCAGACCTACTCCAGATCTCGGAAATCTATCCTTTCGAGTTTTATTGTTGTCTGAAACCTCAGATCATCATTATTCATATAGGAACGTAAAGAACTTGTCTCAAGGATGCCACTGTCATTCTGGGAGATGAGGACTCAGTAGAAAACCGCATGGCCTGAGTCTAGTTGCATAAATGAGAGATGCTGCTCTTGCCTGACAGACTGCCTCTGTTAAGAGAAGTTCAGGAATTCTCTCTGTCACATTGGCCAAAGGGGAAGAAGAACTAGGCCCGTACAGCCTCTCGTTTGTGGAGAGGAAAGTCCTGTTCAGAGACTTGAAGCTTTCCCTGGAAGGAGCCTGAGGCAGACACTCTCCAGGGACCACCTCCTGGACAGGCCAAGGGGAGCAACGGGATGAGCTCCGGGGAAGGACTCTGCCTGGCCCTGTGAGGTCACCTCAGCTCCCCCACTCATGTGCCAAGTAGGTCCCAGGTCCTCCACACCCTCTCCCCGAACCCCGGGATGGCTGACACCATCACCCTTCACATAGGAGTGAGATAAGGGCAGGTCACTATGGCAGGCACAGCTAGGACAGGCAGGGGTCCTTCTGGAACACAGCTCTTCTGATGCCGCATCCCCTGCATCTTCTTATTTCCCTCCTGATACCAGTAAATATCTGGTTTACAGAGAAATTTTAGAAAATACAGGAGAATGTGAAGGAGACAGGCATAATTTCCATCTCACTGCATTTTTCTACTTATATTTACCTACAATCCCTGCAGAAAACTTGCAGAGTACAAAAATATATGAAAGTAAAATCCAAAATTACATAGAGATAAACTGAGGTCCATTTCTTTCTAATCTATTTTCCTAAGTGTATTAGAAAAAATGTTATTGACTATGCATGTGTGCTGAGTTGCTTCGGTCATGTCCACCTCTGCAACTCTATGGACTGTAGCACACCAGGCTACCCTATCCATGGGATTCTCCAGGCAAGAATATTGGAGTGGGTCGCCATGCCCTCGTCCAGGGATGGCATGCCCTCTTCCAAACCCAGGAATAAAATCCACACCTCTTGTGTCTCCTCCATTGACTGGCAGGTTCTTTACCACTAGCACCACCTGGGAAGCCCAGCTATACACTATGCCCTTCTTGATATATTTGCTTCTAGTAAAGATCCTGCTGGCTGCCCACACCATCAAGCCTTCCCAAGGCCTTTCCAGCCTCTGGCTACAAAAAGGTCCTGTTGATAGTACTAACCCAAAGATGGTTTGTGGGTAACACAAGACTCCTTTCCCCTTGCTTCAAACCTGTATTAGTTTTGAAACCTCCAAATATAACTTATGCTTGTTCTCCAAATAATCCCAGCACATCTTTCTCTCTCAGTCCTTTTCACTGGTCCCCACCATCTGAAAAAAAATCACTTGAGGATCATGCTCTAACTGCCACTTCTTCCATGAGAATTCAAAGCCCTACTCGATTCCCTTCTGTATGCTGTGTCCCTACCCTGGGCAGCTCTCTAGGCAGAGGTGGGCAGATGCTGCTCACCTCACTCTCTGAGATGTACTTGGATGTGCTGGCTCTCCCAGGGTGGCACTTCCCACGCTTCTGTGTGCACATAAACATGCACATCCGGGACCTTGTTACGATGCAGAGCTCGATTCATGAGGTCCTGGAGAGGGTGGGAGGTCTAAATGCTGATGCTGCTGGTCCTAGTTCAGTTCAGTTGCTCAGTCATGTCTGACTCTTTGTGACCCCATGGACTGCTGCACGCCAGGCCTCCCTGCCCATCACCAAATCCCAGAGTTTACCCAAACTCATGTCCATTGAGCTGATGATGCCATCCAACCATCTCATCCTCTTTCATCCCCTTCTCCTCCTGCCTTCAACCTTTCCCAGCATCAGGGTCTTTTCTAATGTGTTAGGTCTTCATATCAGGTGGCCAAAGTATTGGAGTTTCAGCTTCAACATCAGTCCTTCCAATGAACACCCAGGCTGATCTCCTTTAGGATGGACTGGTTGGATCTCCTTGCAGTCCAAGGGACTCTCAAGAGTCTTCTCCAACACCACAGTTCAAAAGCATCAATTCTTCAGCGCTCAATTTTCTTTATAGTCCAACTCTCATCCACACATGACTACTGGAAAAACCATAGTCTTGACTAGATGGACTTTGTTGGCAAAGTAATATCTCTGCTTTTTAATATGCTATCTAGGTTGGTCATAACTTTCCTTCCAACGAGTAAGCGTCTTTTAATTTCATGGCTGCAATCACCATCTGCAGCCAGTGATTTTGGAGCCCCAAAAAAATAAAGTCAGCCCTTGTTTCCACTGTTTCCCTGTCTATTTGCCATGAAGTGATGGTTCCGGATGCCATGATCTTAGTTTTCTGAATGTTGAGCTTTAAGCCAACTTTTTCACTCTCCTCTTTCACTTTCATCAAGAGGCTTTTTAGTTCCTCTTCACTTTCTGCCAGAAGTGTGATGTCATCTGCATATCTGAGGTATGATATGCAGATATTTCTCCCGGCAGTTTTGATTCCAGCCTGTGCTTCCTCCAGCCCAGCGTTTCTCACAATGTACTCTGCATATAAGTTAAATAATCAGGGTGACAATATACAGCCTTGACGTACTCCTTTTCCTATTTGGAACCATTCTGTTGTTCCATGTCCAATTCTAACTGTTGCTTCCTGACCTGCATACAGATTTCTCAAGAGGCAGGTCAGGTGGTCTAGCATCTTTTTCAGAATTTTCCACAATCTGTTGTGATCCACACAAAGACTTTGGCATAGTCAATAAAGCAGAAATAGCTGTTTTTCTGGAACTCTCTTGCTTTTTTGATGATTCAGTGGATGTTGGCAATTTGGTATCTGGTTCCTCTGCCTTTTCTAAAGCCAGCGTGGACATCTGGAAGTTCGTGGTTCACATAATGTTGAAGCCTGATTTGGAGAATTTTGAACATTACTAGTGTGTGAGATGAGTGCAATTGTGCGGCAGTTTGAACATTCTTTGGCATTGCCTTTCTTTGGGATTGGAATGAAAACTGACCTTTTCCAGTCCTGTGGCCACTACTGAGTTTTCCAAATTTGATGGCATATTGAGTGCAGCACTTTCACAGCTTCATCTTTTAGGATTTGAAATAGCTCAATTGGAATTCCATCACCTCCACTATTGACTTCACATTCCAGGATGTCTGGCTCTAGGTGAGTGATCACACCATTGTGATTATCTGGATCATGAAGATCTTTTTTGTTTGTTCTTCTGTGTATTCTTGCCACCTCTTCTTAATATCTTCTGCTTCTGTTAGGTCCATACCATTTCTGTCCTTTATTGAGCCCATCTTTGCATGAAATGTTCCCTTGGTACTGGTCCTAGCACCCAGTTTTTAGTATTGATGTGAAGAGCTAACACATTGGAAAAGACCCTGATACTGGGAAAGATTGAGGGCAGGAGGAGAAGAGGGTGGCAGAGGATGAGATGGTTAGATAGCATCACCGACTCATTGGACATGAGTTTGAGCAAACTCCAGGAGATGGTGAACGACAGGGAAGGCTGGCGTGCTGCAGTCCATGGGGTCTTGAAGAGTCAAACACAACTTAGTGACTGAACGACAACAGAGCTCCTCTGTGAAAATAATGTCTCTGCTTGGGCATCAGAACTCTGCCCATGGACCAGGGGGTGCCACTCTGTCTCCCTTATCCAGCTTGCCTCCTTTCCTTTTCTCTTTCCCCCATTCAAATAAACTGAAACAGATGGATTCCTGCAGACTACCCACTCCTTCAACTCACCAGTAAGACCAGACATTTCTATACAACTCCTCTGCTCCCCCTCCCACATGCTCTGTTCGTTCTCCCACTGTTCTGTCGTCAGCTCTTCCTAACCCTCGTGTTCCCAGAAGCATCACAGGCAGAGCAGTTTGCTTATCTCCTTATTCAGCTCCCATTCCTCACTAGAGAGCCTTGTTCATCTTCTTGACCGTAACTACCTCCATAAATTGTGACTGTAACCCAAGATAGCTTTCTTTCTTAAACGAATTATTTGCCAGTTCTTGGATTATTCCCTCAGCTAGGGAAACACTAGTACAATCAATATTTTTGCACATAAAGCTTCGTCTGCATTTCTGAGTATGTCCTCATTAGGATAGATGTCTAGGGTTGCATGCAGCTACTACATCCAAGGGCATGAAAACTTTGGGACTCTCGGTACATATCGGCTCCCCTTATTCTTCTTCGGGGCCTCACTGCCTATCCTTGAGACTTCCTTTGAGAGGCTCTGAAAAATAAAAAGACACTCCCTGCTCCCAGGTAGTTTCAAAACAAGCTTTTTCATGATAACTGAAATCCACTGCACCCTGCTTTGCTTATATGCGCTGAAGATTTGGGGAAAGTAGTGGCTCAGTAGTAAAGAATCCATCTGCAATGCAGGAGATACGAGTTTGATCCCGGGGCAGGGAAGATCCCCTGGAGGAGGGCATGGCAACTCACTCCAGTACTCTTGTCTGAGAAATCCCATGGACCAAGGAGCCTGGTGGGCTATCGTCCATGGAGTTAGACATGACTGAAGCGACTGAGCACATGCATACAGATTTGGGGGAACTAGCAAACACATTATTTATTTAGCAAGAAAATGGGCCACAACCTTGGGAGGCATTAACGCTGTGACTCAGAGCTTCCCTCCAACAGAGCGAGGCTTCTCTGAGCCCAGAGTGCCCTTAAGTTTGGATTTTATTGTTGTTGAGGTGTGTGTATATAAAGATGAAAAAGTGGAAGTGTTAGTCACTCAGTCGTGTCCGACTCTTTGCGACCCCATGGACTGTAGCTCGCCAGGCTCCTCTGTCCATGGAGTTCTCCAGGCAGGAATACTAGAGTGGGTTGCCATGCCCTTCTCCAGGGAAACGTCCCTACCCAGGGATCAAACCCAGGTCTCATGCATTTCAGGCAGGTTCTTTACATCTGAGCCACCAGGGAGAAAAGATGAGAAATGGTGTGAAAGGCAGGACATCTGAAACCTGGGTCTTGTTCCCCAGCCTCCAACTCCCCCCACCCCACCTTGCATGAAGCAGGTGGCTGCTGCGGGTGTCATGCCGTGATGGGGGAGGGGAGGGGAGATCGGACACCGCTGGAGGGGTCAGAAAGCCACTGCCCCTTGGCCCTCTTATCCACCCCCTCAATCCTGCCTTTTCCAGTCAGGAGACAGTGTCTCCTGCTGTTTTTATCTATGAGCTCTAACTCTGCTCCCCACTCTCCACCCCATTCCACCTCACCCTGGTTCTAAAAGGTCCCTACACCCGAGGGGCTGGGCCGAGGAGGGTACACAGGCTCTGTGGAAACATCCCACCCCGATCCACATCTTCCCACGCAGCTTCACACAGAGCCCACGTCTCAAGAGGCAACCCTGTCTGGTCACAAGGAACGCTCGGGGTTCATCAAAAGCAAATTGTGCAAAGGGGAGCACACAAAAGGATAATTAATAAACTTAAGGGAATCAAAGTGGCATGGGGCGCTGGGCGTCTGCTCATTAAAGGAAGGGAACAATGAGCCTCTGACCGGGAGTCTGTCCCTCGGGGCTGGCCAAGGCAGATCCCGCTGTCTATCATCTGGGGACCTCATTTCCAATTTGAATGGATGCCACCTGTTCTGCCATGGCCTGCAGTAGATGGTGTTTTCTGGTTTAAAAAGCAGAAAGAAAAAGACTCACGTTATGCTTTTTCTGTAGCCAGGGTAGCATCTGTTCCCATCCCCAACAGGACAGCTAGCTAAAGGACAGACAGCAGGATTCTTTTTCCAATAATGATTCTTGAAATTCCCAGGATAGTTCCTATTTGAGTCATATCTTTCCTTTATATCCTCAGCTTCTTGGCTGAAAGAACTGACGTTTGCAGGCTCAGGACCTATCCAGTTCCAGGCTGTGAGTCGGTATCATCACCTGATGGATCTATAGTTCACATGCATGCTGTCTGGGGCCCTAGAATTTTTCAGGAGTGATTTCAGTTCCCGCATGTGCAAAGATGGCTACTAGCAAAATTTGTTCTGAAACAGTACTTATTTTTATACTTAATCTTTTTGGCCTCATTTTTAAAGAAAAACTAATGAAGTATTGGTAACTTAGTTGATGTCCCACTGGCTCAAAAATCAGTCTTGAATGTGATAGCTTGAATTCAACAAAGATGAGGTAAGGAGAGACTGCGTACAAAACACCTCTTAGCTTGTAGACTGGGTAAGATGGAGTAGTATTGGAGAAATGGAAGATTCTGGAACCCCATGACCTTCAAGAATCACTGGGGGTAAAAATACCCATCTCGCCCCTCTTCTAACCGAGCACCTTAAAAAGATGATAGATATTCCAAAACTGATAACCAAGGAGAGTGGGAGACACCCTTTCCCTTCTGACCTCCTAGGTCACATGGCTCTGGTGTCTGCTTGATGGAAAGCCTTGTGACTTCCTTTCTGAAGCACTCCAAGGAGACACATGGTAGGATTGTTAATTCAGTTGGCAAGATGAGTCTTTTCAACCTTATCTCAAGAAAGTGGTAATAGTATGGTGTTCAAGGATATGTTCCTTAGGAAAATGGGAATAAAGTCTATGCCATTTTTTAAGACACACTAGAACAACACTAGGGTATCCCGAAGCCCTGATGGAGTCAGGCAAGATGGGGAAGGAAATTAATGCCAACAATAACAACCCCAACAGGAACAAAAAGGCAATGATTATAAACCCCATTAAACAACACCTGCTATGTGCCAGGCAGGGAGACATGATTTCCATGTTACAGATGAGAAGACTGAGGTTTTAACTCAAAAAGGTTAAGTAATTCATTCAAGGTCACAAAACCAGTTAATGTGGTAATTAAAAGCATGAGTTTGAGTGGAAGTTTGGGATTAGCAGAAGCAAATTATTATAAGTAGGATGGATAAACAACAAGGTCATACTGTATAGCACTGGGAACGAATATTCAGTTTTCTGTGACCAACCATAGTGCTTCCCAGATGACTCAGTGATAAAGAACCTGCCATTGCAGGAAGTGCAGGTTCAATCCCTGGATCAGGAAGATCTCCTGGAGGAAGAAATGGCAACCCACTCCAGTATTCTTGCCTGGAAAAATCCCATGAACAGAAGAGCCTGGCAGGCTACAGTCCAAAGGGTCACAAAGAGTTGAACACAACTGAGCAAACACATGCATGCATGAACAACCAACCATAATGGTAAAGAATATATAGATATATACATATGCATGTATAAAACTAAGTCACTTTGCTGTACAAAGGAAACTAACGCAACATTGTAAATCAACTAACTGTATTGCAATTAAAATGCTTTTTTAAAAAGCATGAGCTTGGGTTGAAAACCCAGTCCATCACTTAATAGTTAAGTGATTTAGAGCAAAACACTGAACCCTCTCTGCTGGCGCATCTCTATTTGACATCTTATTATAAATGATCTGAACTTTTAAGACTTGCCCCTCCCTCTTCTCTTTCTGCCCCTCAACTAGGCAAGCTAATTGGAAAACCAGGGCACTCTCTCCTTTGGTGCTGGCCAGAAGTTTAAACCTTCACTCTGATCCCAGCCCCTAACCTCCATAAACATACCAAGCCAGTCTCTTTGCTCTCTCAAGCTGCTTTTGGACCTGCTTGGGGGCCACCATGCTCTCACTGAAATCCTCATTATGTGAGCTCAGCCTCTTCATACACTTTTGGTATATGTAGGGCATCACCAGTCTCAACACCCAGATGGAATTCTGGGTGGAATCCAATGTGGTTTTTCAGAGTGTTCAACTCTTTAGCGAGAGGCATAAACAGGAGATCTAAGAGGAGAAGAGAAAGAGGTTGAGGTGATCTTCCCACTTCCTCCCTGATCTGATGGCACATTTCTGGCTGTTGCAGCGTCCCCCAACCTGACCCCACACCACTCCATGACACTGGTTCCCACCAGGCAAGCAGTCCTCCACAGGCTAGCATCTGCTTCCTTCTCTTGTTCCTTCAGCACTAAGGCTGGTAGCAAATCTTTAAGACTGCAGTCTTCAGTGCCTCAGCATCCTTTGTTGGGTCCCTTATCCTTGCCCCACCTCTGTTAGGAAAGGCTGCACATTGGAACCATCTGCGTTCAATTCTATTTGTTGCCAGGACCCTAGATGATTCATTCTCTAAGCCTCAACCTTCTCACTTATAAAATAAAGATGACTAGTAATACCTCATGATAAAACTTCAGAGGATTTTTTGTAGTGATTAAATAAGATAATCCAGGCAAGCAACTAAGATACTGCCTATATGTACAAAGTCAAGTAGACTCCTTTTGTTGTTATTACTTACAATAGCAATAATAATAACAAACAGTGACAGTGGAATTAAAAATCCAGGTCTTTCTACTTATAAAGTTCATGGTTTTCCCACCAAGCTACAATTTTCCCTTCTTTAGAGGAAAAAAAGGTCAGACATCTCTCTCCTAGCCCATCTTGGAAATATCATATTTAGACTGTCACATGAATTAAATCATTCCTTATTCCTTACTTAAACAAAGCTTCTCCAGCTCAACAGATTTGTCAGCTAAATGGGAGCTTGCCAAAAGAACAAAGTGTACTGTTTTCCTTTTAGTGTCTCAATGCCAGACATGATTCCATGTCTTTCACCCAGCAGGGACTTTCTGGAATATCAACTTCTAAGGCAGCCAATGAGAATTCAGAATAAATCATAGTAATTAGTATTCAAATGATAGGTGTTTGTCACAAGTCCATTATCAGAAATCAAATATCCATTAGGCAAGAGACATGACCTTTAGAGCTTCTAAACATTTGTGACCACTGCTTGAGAAGCTCTCCATCTGCCAATGCTCAGAGAGGCGATCTTGTATGCAGGATTATCCAGTCAGTCCTCAAAAATAGCCAGGAAATGGGATTCTCAGTTAGAAAGACTCCCAGGTCATGAAGACACAAATAATTTATTTTGTGTGTGTGTATAAGATAAGGAAGAACTAAGGAAGTAGGCAGAGAAGCTGTGGAAAATTAAGAGACTTGGGTGATTATAGAAACAACTTGAGTTGAAGAGGTCATCCGGCTCTAAGGGACCTCCACCCACTTTCCCAGATGGTTTTCCTATAATTGTCTTCTGCCCTCTCTAGGGTTCAGCACACAGTGAATTAAAAAGGCGGTGCTTTTTGTGACCAATCTACTTGGGGGGAAGTGTTCCATCATTGAAATAATTCTGTAGGATTGCCTCTCCAGGGCAGAATCTCACAAAGGATGAGTCATGTGTAAGAACCCAGCGCTGGGTGTAGTGGCAGCGGGGGGCAACAAGAACCTGGGCTTTGAGGCAGAAAACCTGGTTCACATCCTGACTCTGCCCCGACTAGCGGTGAGCTCTTGAGTGAGTTACTAACCTCTCCCTGCACTTTTTCTTTCCTAACCTGAGAGTAATGGTACTTGGTATAAAGGCTATTTGGAGCCATAGAAAATTTAGGAAAACCACTCTAAAATTTTTCCAAAAATTTAAGAAAACCATAAACCAAACAGATGTTGTTTATGTTTAATGAATAGTAGCTATTGTTACTCTTGGCCTCTCAGTAAATAATCGGAGCAGAGCTAACATGTGACTTGACGCCATGGGAAATTGTTTGTTTGTACATGACTTGGAGATAAACAGAGCACCTACAGTACACGGGAGTCATGACACCAATAATGTCGCCAACAACTTGCTATGATCTTGGATGAGTCATAGTATTCTAGATGCTAGTGGGGGCCCTTGAGCTATTTTCAAAAATTCAGAGTCCAACGGAGATCATCTAATTGTTGGAGCTAAGCTTGCACAAGTGCTGCCTTTGCTTCTAGAAAGAATTATCTCAGAGTCACACAATGACCCTTGGTTACTTTCATTTTGATCTAATGCTCTAATGGATATTACGTATCTCTTTAGTTAATATAACTGAGAAAATCAATGGGTCGTTATTGAAAACATGCAAGGTTTTGGTGGTGGGAACATCCAACAAAATACATGAAAAATTTTTTTATTTATTTGTTATTCATTTATTTTTGCCTCACTGCATAGCAAGTGGGATCTTAGTTCCCCCCAACCAGGAATTCAACTCACATCCCCTGCATTAGAAGCACAGAGTCTTAACCACTGGACTGCCAGGGAAGTCCTGAAATAAATTTAAAGAGAGATCTTTGTTAATGAAAAGTCCAGAAAATTTTTCCTAAGGAAATTTTAATGCTACCACCTAACATTTCTATTGTTCTCCTTCCTGATTCTCCAGAATTTTCTCCCATAGGAGGAAAGTAAAGCATTCTCCTTTGCCTCTCCTCACCACACAAGTTTCCTAGTCACATAACATTAGCCATTGACAACCCATCTTTATATAATGACCTCTTTGGGGCCTTTTATCATCCACAGATGAACAAAGATATGAAGTATTTTTTTTTTTTTTTTAGAAATGAAGTATTGACTTACTGTTTCCAAAACAATTATTGAGCACATACAGTTCTAAATGGTGGGAACATAACAGTGAACAGAACAAAAAAAAATCCCTGAGTTTACATTCAAGTGGGGAAAGAGACAACAAACCAAGCCATCCAACAGATGATATGTTAGTGGTAAGTGCCTTGAAGAAGGAAAAAGGCTTGGTGAGTTTGGAGAGATAAGACAGTCAGCCCAAGGCACAGTGAAGAGGAATAATTGAGTACATCCTAGAGGGTGAGGAGCTGAGACGAGCTGATGGATGGGGAGGAGAGCCCCAGGAGAGGGGAGCCAGAGGGGGCAGTGTGCTTGGCACACAGAGGGCTCCCTGGCCACCGCGCCTGGAGGGACGCCATCTAGAAGTGGGTGGCAGAGGCAGCGGGGAGGTGGCTGCCAGCCAGACACCGTGGGGCCCTGCGAAACGAGGTCAAGACTGGATTTAGTCCAAGCGTGTGAGGGGAAGCCATTGGAGAGCTGTGAATACGGAAGGGACACTTTCCAAATGTCATCTCTCCAACAGTAAGCCTCGGGCAGGCACGCTAGTGAGATTCTGGACCACGTAGTACTGTGGGACGGCCGCAGGCATACAGCAGAGCCTGCTTTCCTCACATCCCTGGATGTGAATGAAGGTTTCCCCCAATTTAACAGAGGGAGTCTCTGCCCTGCTTGACACCCCGTGCTACTCTTCCACCTCGGCAACAGCTCAGAGGGATTAAATGGAAAGACTCTGTTTTTTTAGTTATCCTTAAGTTCATATATATATATATATATATATACACATACATATGTATATATATACATATGGCTTCCTAGGTGGTGCTAGTGGTAAAGAATCTGCCAATGCAGGAGACACAAGAGATGCAGGTTCAATCCCTGGGTCAGGAAGATCTCCTGAAATAGGAAGTGGCAACCCACTCCAGTATTCCTGCCTGGAAAATTCCATGGACAGAGTAGCCTGGTGGGCTACAGTCCACAGGACTGCAAAGATTCAGACATGACTGAGCGACTGAGCACTATATATATATATATATAGTGTGTGTGTGTGCGTGTGTGTACATACATACATATTTTTGATTGAAGTTTGTTGCTATTTAGTCACTAAGCTGTGTCCAACTATGCAACCTCATGGACTGCAGCACACCAGGCTTCCATGTCCTCCACTATCTCCCGAAATTTGCTCAAGTTCACGTCCATTGAGTCAGTGATGTTATCTAACCATCTCATCTTCTGCCACCCACTTCTCCTTTTGCCTTCAATCCTTCCCAGCATCAGGGTCTTTTCCAACAAATCGACTCTTCAACATCAGATACACAAAATATATTGGAGCCTCAGCTTTAGCATCCATCCCTCCAATGAATATTCAGGGTTGATTTCCTTTAGGATTGACTGGTTTGATCTCCTTGCTGTCCAAGGAAATCTGAAGAGTCTTCTCTACCTCTGCAATTTGAAAGCATCAATTCTTGGCTCTCAGTCTTCTTTATGGTCCGACACTCACACCTGTACGTGAGTATTAGAAAAACCATATCTTTGACAATACAGGCCTTTGTCGGCAAAGTGATGTCATTTTTTTTTTAATAGATTGATTGAAGTACAGTTGATTTATAATACCATGTTAATTTGAAGTGTAGAGCACAGTGATTCAGTTGTACACATATTCTTCAGATTCTCTTCCATTATAGATTATTATAAAATATAGTTCCCTGTCCTATCAGTAGGGCCTTGTTGGGTAACTTTATTTCTTTTAGGTATAGCTGATTTACAGTGTTTCAGGTATACAGCAAAATGATTCAGTTATTTATAGATATATGCTATATATATATTACATTCCCTATACATTACATTCTATATATATTATATTCTATATATAATTCCTTTTCAAATTCTTTCCCATTATAGGTTATTACAAGATATTGAATATATTTCCCTGTGCTATACAGTCAGATCCTATTTTTCATCTATTTTATATATATTTTCATATATTTTGTATCTGGTAATCCTGAATTCCCAATTTATCCCTCCCCCTTTTTCCCCTTTATTTTCTTTGTGAGTCTATTTCTCTTTTGTAAGTAAGTTCATTTGTACCATATTTTAGATTCCCCATATAAATGATATTATATGATATTTGTAAAGGCTCAGTTTTAATGTGAAGATTAAGTTGACAGCAAAGAGTTTTGTAGGCAAAGGCGGAACTCTTCACCAAATCTCATCAATTTTAAACTCTCACTAGACTAATCTAACTCACAGCTTAAGTATTTCTCAGTCAAGGCATGTCTAGGTGTGCCAGCATTTGGCTGGAAAAGCTTCTTTGCTCAGAAGCAGTGATGGCACAACTACTTAACAATGAGATCTCATTTTCCCTGCCTGTCTGCTTGGGACAAGGGCACAGACATTCTACCTCAATCCACAATATCTGTCCTCAAATACTTATTGGGGACCCCAATTTAGAATTATCAACCACATAGCTCCTATTAAAAGCTCAGGTGAAATAACATATTCGAGAGGGTTTTCAGATTTTTCTATCAAATCATTCCCAGTGTCAGCACTGAGAAAGGATGTAGTTATCTCAAGGTTTGGGGGTACAGATTGAAGTGACCTGCTAGGAAAAGAAACTTCTTCAAAGAGACTTCATCATAAAAACCTTGCTATGACTTTTCAGTTATATACCATAACAGGTCCATGTTTGCTTTAATATGGAGGATTTTAAGATACCAGTTGAACTACTCAACCATCTGCCCCATCCTGCCCCCACATGAAATGAAATGAACATCCTTGATTGTGCTCTGTTTATCACAAGGCTTCGGGTTCTCCCTGCATCCTGGGAAGGAAGGAAGAAATGCCAACAAAAGGCAGCCAGTCATCCCTTCAAGTCAGTCCCCCAAAGACTCCTAGAGCCAGGCCGTCCCACCAAGTACCCTGCAGAATTCCTTCACCTCATTGTGACTTCAGATCAGGTTCAGCATTTTTATTAAGAATCAGCATGGAAAAAACTTACCACTCACCATCTTGGAGCTCTCAGATTGATTGGGGTTTCCTTATTATTGGAAATTAAAAACTTTAGGAAAAGAAAGAATCAATGTAAGAAACAGCAATATTTATAGCTGGCGGTTATATAATAACCCATACAACAAATTCCTCTCTGCACTTGAGAAATTTCTCTTTGTTATTTTGCATGCTTTTTAAAAATAAGAGCTCATGAATCTGTCTTCTTTCTTTTTTTGCTTTGACTGAAGGGAAACTCAGAGATGTGTTTGGCATTCAGTTATTACTGCTGTGCTGTGCTTAGTCATTCAGTAGTGTCTGACTCTTTGCAACCCCATGGACTGTAGCCCACTAGACTCTGTCTATGGGGATTCTCCAGGCAAGAATACTGGAGTGGGTTGCCATGCCCTCCTCCAGGGTATCTTCCCAGCCCAGGAATTGAATCCAGGTCTCCCGCATTGCAGGCGACTCTTTATCATCTGAGCCACCAGGGAAACCTTTAGTCTAAGTTTCTGGTATAATCATTCCTCTGATGCCACCACCCCATTCCACACTTTATTTATTTATTTATTATTTATGTATTTATTTATGTCAGGGCTTTATTTTTCATTTAAATGTCTTTAGAGTATATCGAAACTGTTTCTTAAGGTAAGCCATTTCAAGGATGTTTGCCAAGGAGTCAAAACAAGCAACTCCATGAGAGATTTTTTCATTCATTCATTCAGCAAACCCAGACAGAGCCCAGCCCTGGGCTGGGCTAGAAAGAAGGGTAGCAGAAGTGTGCAATGGATTTCTTCTTCTTTTTCACTGGGGAGAGACTAAATAGTCTCAAAATAGCTCCTCTGTTTATATGGTTTTTCCATTAAAAAAAAATCCCCAAACTATGGAGGCTTTATTCCATAACCAGTGTTGCAGGGTCTGATTTTGGAGCCTATTTATCCAGACACCTGCACTCCCCACCCTGCCTCCCAGAGGATCCATGCTGAATTTTGTTGAAATTCCTGCTGTGTCATTTGCCATCTTTAAGGAAACTCCTACTTTAAAATGCCCAAGATGTGTGGAACTGAAGGGGAGGGGAGGGTATCTGCTGCCTCCGAAGCTTGAGTTTTGGCTGTGAAGGCTTCCCTATGTAACTCATGGCCCAGGCTAGGACTCCAGCCCCGGAAATCTGTAGCCAAGTTCTACAGCACTAATTTGCACGTGAATACCCAAGAAGCCAAGTCTCAGATGTCTGCAAGGAGGCACACACCGGTGTGAACTACTGTCAGCCCATGGGGAAGACGGTGCCAAGCTTGGCCATGCTCTCTTTGGGTTTGATGTGGTCCATGTGGCTTTGCAACATCTGCAGAAACCTCCTTCTGCTTCCACCTCCTCAATGGCCACTTCATGTCGGGTCTGAGCACGTAATCTGGGTTCCTTGTCCACAACAGGAGACTCCCTGGAAGAAACCAGCCATTCCACTGCCCACAGTGCAAGCATCCCCAAGTGACTGACCACAGTGACCACTCTCATGAGAACTTGGGGGAGGTTTACATGACAGCTGAGTTCTGCATCCTTCTCACACCCACACTGTGAACTATACTCATATCTGCATTATCACAAACAATACCCATCACTTCAAAAGCCCTGAATGCTCTGCTACAGCATGTGGATGACTTAAAAGCAGTGTTATTAAATTACCTTCTAATTAATCGGCTCTCCTGTTGCCAAGTCAGATTGCTAGAAGCTGAGTCTCTTTATTGGATGATTTGCTTGTTACTCAGGCCAAGTTGAACAAATCATAAACAGCTATAGACAATGTTGAGAAGGCCAGGGACCAGCATAGAGCCACTCCCTACCCAGTTTCTACATTGGTTCCTCCTCATGTCAGGGGCTAAAGATGAAATTCATTTACCTGTGAAGATGAGTTGGGAAACCTTTGTAAAATCTGTCTCCCAAGAATTTACCATGCTTTTCACCTCAAGATCCTTCCATAAGTATTAGGTGATTGGGGATGTTTCTCACTGTGTACAAATATTTATTGACCCTAGACAGCCCAGTAATTTCTTCAATTGAACCCATCTGGGTCCATTCTCAGATTCTGCTTTGCCTTCCCATTTCAGGACAAGCCCAAGCTTTAGCCCAAGAAAAATGGACCATGTCTAAATTGACATAGCTTGTGGGCCAGGAACTCAACACTCTGGCTGGTAACTTTTCTTCAGACACTTCTATTCTTGTTGGAAGCCGACTCTCCTCTGTTCCAAGCCGGCCAACCTCCTGACTCGTCCATGACATCACCCATCCTTCATTGCTCCCTCTCGTGTCAAAAGAAGAGTTCCTGTTCCTTTCTAAAGCCATCTTCCAGCTGAAGACCCATCCTGCCACCCCCACTTCTCTTTAGATGACTTCCCCTTTCCTGTCTTCAGAAGTTGTGTCACCCCTATCTGCCTACCAACATTTTTCAATCTTTCTGGCTCATTCTAAAAATAAGTTTCCCTGGATTCTGCTTCCCCTTCCACCAGAGCTCTCTCCCTCCTGCTTCTTCCGGTGATGACGAGGCTCGCCACCTCCTCTTCCCACTTCCCATCCTCTGCCCAACACACACCATCTGTCATCTGCCTCCAACCCTCCAGAAAACCAGCTCTCCCAAAGGGTGCCAGCAGCCTCCCTTTCCCCCAGCCCACTAGTGTATTTTTATTTCTCATCTTGCTGTCGTGTTTGACCTTCTCAGCTATGCCCTGGCAATGCCTTTGGCTCCCAGCTCACCATTTCTGCTTGGTTCTTCTGTCATCTGACCATCTTTTCACTGTCCCTCTGCCCTGCTCTTCCTCCTCATCTTCCCCCCTCCTCTTTTGATTCTGCCCCTGCCCCTCTTCTCTTTTTTCTTCTACTTGCTGTTCCCAGAGACAGTGCAGTGCAGTGCCAAGTCACTTCAGCTGTGTCCGGCTCTTTGCAACCTGATGGACTGTAGCCCTCCAGGCTTCTCTGTCCACGGGATTCTCCAGGCAAGAATACTGGAGTGAGTCAGTGCAATGCTGGGCAGAGGCACAAATCTTTCAGTTCAGACAGACTTAAGTTTTACATTCTGGCTCAGGTACTTGGGAGCTATCAGACCTTAGACTCAGACCTTAGAAAATTGCTTAACCTTTCCAGACTTCAGCTTTCTCTTCTATAAAACAAAAGCAAATGATAACAACAGTAATAAAAATAATAATCATTCTTTCCAAGTTGTTTCAAGCATACCAGTGCAAATACCATAGAAACATTCTCAATACATGGAAGCTCTTATGATTTTATGATTATCTTTATCATCACAACCTCTAGAGTGAGCTCATCCTTTTATCTTCTTTCCTGACTTCAGCTCATGCACTTGATTCCAGCCACTCAGTTCCCCATGCCCAGCCCTGACCTGTCCCCTGAGCTCCACCTTATACTGCAAACCACCTACTAGACCTTCTCTGGGATGTCCACAGGCATCTCAAATTCTGTGTCCTGTTAAAAGCTATTTCTTTCTCACCCACCCCCAAATTTATACGTTGAAGCCCTACCTCAGAACGTGACTGTATTTGGAGAGAGGCCTTTTAGAGGTGATTAAGTTAAATGAGGCAGTTAGGGTGAGCCCCCATCCAACCTGACCAGTGTCCTTATAAGGTGAGGAAATTGGGACACACAGAGAAATACCAGGAATGCTTGCACAGGGCCAAGACCATGTGAGGACCAGGGAGCAGGCAGGCAGCCCGTGGGGAAAGGTCTCAGGAGAAACCCAACCTACCCAACACCCTGATCTTTGACTTCTAGCCTCCAGAACTGTTAGCAAATACATCTCTGTTGTTTAAGCCGTCCAGTCGGTGGTATTTTACAGCCTAGCAAACTAATACATGTCCCAGGCTCTAATTGCTGTGTCTTTCCTGAAACATATACCTCCTCCTATTTTATCCCCTTCCCATTGACCCTCTGCCTCATCACCCACCCAGTCTGTCTCCAAGGCTGCTGATTCTAATTTCTGAATAGCTCACAACCTAGGCATCACCTTGCTTAGGCCAGGCCCACGTGATATTTCATCCAGTCTAAGGCAATAGCCTCCCACTCAATTGGTCTCTCCCATCATAGCAAAGCAAAGTCGCTCAGTCGTGTCCGACTCTTTGCGACTCCATGGGCTGTGGCGTACCAGGCGCCTCCGTCCATGGGATTTTCCAGGCAAGAGTACTGGAGTGGGTTGCCATTTCCTTCTCCAGGGGATCTTCCCAACCCAGGAATCAAACCTAGGTCTCCTGCATTGCAGGCAGACGCTTTACCCTCTGAGCCACCAGGGAAGCCCCAAATCTCCCATCATGGCATTTCTCTATTTTCATCCATCAAGTGCACCAGTTAGATGTATCACTCTAACATGCAGGCTTGTCTGCCTCTGACTTCAGCAAAAAGTCCTTCATCAACTCCCCACTGTCTGGTGAAAGTTCCTCAGCCTGACACCTGAAACCATCAATAATTTGGCTCCAGCTTACCAATCTGTGTCCTGCTTTTTCTTTCCTTAGACCTTTGCTCTATTCAAGCAGGAAAACTTACTGCTCCTGGAAAAGGGCCCCACCCCTCTGACCACTCCCTGAAATAAAATGCCTCCCCATTCCTCAGACTGTTCTGTATTTTCCAGTCCCTAAATTTCAGTTCAAGGGCCACACGGCCAAGCTTTCTTGCCTCCTTCGCTGTAGGGGGAGCCTTGGCACTGGGCTCAGCCCCGACCCATCGCGACGGGCTACGTCACGTGTGTGTTCTCTCGTCTCTCCTGCTCAGCGTGGACACACCGAGGGCCACCCAGCTGGCTCTCCTTCTCCTTTTACCCACCTGGTGCCCAGCACAACACCTGGCACGTACCTCTCCCACAGTGTAGGTCGGTGAGCAAATGCAGAACACTGCAAGTGAAGTCATGAAGACAAGCAGGCCTTGATACCCCAAATAAACCATTCTCACAGAAGAGCTGCTTCTCCTGATTTCACTCTAGAAAATCTGGGTTGGTCTTTCAACTGGCCATGGTCAATCACTAGTCTAGACTATGTTTAAGCTCTAGAGAGGAGGAAAATGGCAAAAAAATAAAAGTAAAAAAATTTAAGAAAATAGCAGTCGAGAGGGGAAGAATGCAGGGAAGAGAGAGGGAGTTTGGGATCAACATGTACACTCTGCTGTATTTAAAACGATAACCGTGAGGACCTGTTGTAGCGCTCAGGGGCCTCTCCCCATTGTTGTGTGTTATGCGAGGGGAGTCTGGGGGAGAAAGGATACATGTAGGGTATGGCTGTGTCCCTTGGCTGTCCGCCTGAAAGTAACACATCATTGCTAACTGGCTGAACCCCAAAGTTAAAAAAAAAATAGTAGCAGGAGGCAGAGGTTCCAGTTGTGATGTCATTAACTCCCAGCCATCATATCTTGACGTTAACACTTTTCCAGGAACAATATCCATCTTTATTAACAACCCCCAGCGAGCTATTCTCATACTCACCCAGACGGCTCAGAGTCTGAGAAGCACTTCCACCTGGTGCCATCAGCTCTGAGCTTTCTAGCTCCCAAATGATGTCCTCACTTGGCTTTCCCCCTCCACTGTGACATCCAGTACAGAACATGAGTACCGTGGAGTCAGGTCAGTGACATGGAACCTGTTCTGACAGGTCGCTTCTGGCAGCCACTGCTCGGGCTTGAAGGATGACGGCACCCTGATACTTTCCCAAAGGCGTTCTCAGAAAGGGTGGGTGCATCTGGGTTCTCTTTCTACTCAGGAGCAGAGCATGCATTTGCACAGATCAGATTGGACACGGTTCCTTAGGTTGCTTTATGCAGCGTTTAAATTAAGAAAATGCATTCCATGTGCTGTGCCAATGTCTGCCTCTCCCCCAGCAGTGCTGACCGGGGCAATCACAAGATAGCCGTCTTGTTGTGGCCCCTCGACTACCGTGTGTTACAGCTTGCTACGTGTAGTCTGGCAGGGGGGATTCTGCCAAGCTAGTTATTAATCTGGCTGTGTGTTTTGGCAAACAGATATAGTCCCACCTCTCTTAAATTAAGCAACTGAGCTTGTCCCAACAAAGCATTAAAATAAATTTCAGGAACACCTAAGACTTACAGAAAATGTAAGATCATATACTTACTAGTTAGAGATGGTCTTTGGCCCACTGAGCCTCACTTTCCTTCTCTGGAAAATGGGATAACACCTGTTTCTCTCATCCTAGGTATTTTTGTAGATCCAATGAGATAAATAAATTATTTGAAAATTATAAAGCATCACATACATTACTTTTTTACATATATTTTTATATGAATAACTTTAAGCTTTTTCATCTACATGTGAAAGTTTCTTGTCATCAAATAACTCAATATTTGTTTATGCCAAATAGTTTCCCACAACCAAATTTCTGTGTTGTATTAGTGTAAATGATAATGTCATATATTTTACCACATGCCTGCTACATAGTATGTATGCAATAAATATTCATTAAGTTAGTTAATTGATTAGTACTTTAAATTTTGTCTAGCATGCCCTTAAATACACAGTGGCCAGAATCACTTCCCTTAGTTCAGTGGTCTTCCTACACCTTTCATAAAGAAAAATGGACAAACCACAGTGGATTGAAATGTTTCAGTTACATGGTGCTGGTCAGCACACAGTTTCTCCTCTATTCCTTAAGAGCCTTCTTGACTGTTTTTTTGGAGTGGGGCTGCAGTAGGAGGTGAGGAATGCCTGGGGCTGGGGGCTATCAGAAAGGAAGAGGAGGAGGAGGAAACTGTGTGCACAAGTCTTTAAACAGAAGATCTGGGATGAATCCAGACTCTGATACATTCTACCCCTGTATCAATTTCCTCACATGAAAAAAAACAAGAGTAGTAAAGTTTGTTATGTGGTAAACAAGACAATGCTAAGGATTCTAATATTTCCACATTATAAAAGATGTAAGCCAGGCCCCCTGAAGTTAGAAACATCTTTTCTTTGATCAGTTTCCCTGGTGGCTCAGATGGTAAAGAATCTGCCTGCAGTGCAGGAGATGCAGGTTTGATTCCTGGGTCAGAAAGATCCCCTGGAGAAGGGAATCTTCGGGCAACCCACTCCAGTATTCTTGCCTGCAGAATGACATGGTCAGAGGTGCCTGGCAGGTTACAGTTCGGGGGTAGAAAAGCGTCAGACAGGACTGAGCAACTAACATTTTCTTTGATCATCTGAATATGAAATGACCCTGGTTCTTAAATGAGCAGCCATGTTCTTCTCAACCCATTTTCTCCACAGGCATTATCTGGGGGTCTGCTGGGACCAGGGCACTGGGCCGGGGGCTACAGATCCTTGCCTTCCTGGAACATTCCAGTCTAACTCTGTCCTGGATTTAGTAACAGTTCCGAGAGCCACCTCTGAAAAGCAGAGCAATGAGGTGCATGTAATGTAGCTGGAGGCAGAATATATTCTGGGAAAATAAAACTTTTAAAAGTAGATTCGTGGCTCATCACACCATATGGCTGCATGAGAGATCAGAGGCATCTATCTGCACTATTGATGGAAAAATAGAGCAGATTACATAGACTTATAATTGTGAGGAATTACATCATTAAAGAATTTAGAAACAGAAATTATCTCTTATTTGGGTTAGAAGGAGCATGGTAGAAAATTAGATGCATCACCATATGGAAAACTTTAATTTTAATTTGCATTTTAATGGAAATGAAGATTCAAATGCCTCATTCTCTTCAGTAAGTCTTTTGTGGGTCTCTCTAGCTTGAGCATACCAGATTTCTGCTGGAATCTGATTCTCCAGAAAGTTCACACCACTAAGAACGTTTAAGGTGAGAATATTACATAGTGTTATATTAAGCCACATATATATAAGGAATCCTTAAACACTGATGCTGAGTACCTGTCTCTTTTTAGTAAAGAAATGTTTTTCCTTGGTGTTAAAGGTAATCCACATTCTTTGGAAGAGAAATATAAAAACTAATTGTCTGGAATCTCAGCATCCAAAAATAAACACTATACGATTTTATATCCTTCTTTTCTCTGTATGCATGTATGTTCGTCACTCAGTTGTGTCCAACTCTTTGTGACGCTAGGGACCGTAGCCCAGCAGGCTCCTCTATCCATAGAATTCTCCAGGCAAGAATACTGGAGTGGATTGCCATTCCCTTCTCCAGGGGATCTTCCTGACACAAGAATCAGACCCGTGTCTCTTGCGTTGCAGGCAAATTCTTTACTGTCTGAGCCACTAGGGAAGTCCATCTCTATATGCATAAGTGATTATAATTTTTATTGCTGCTTTTGTTTCTGCAAAAATGTATCGTCAGACATTCTATTTGTGATCTTTGTGTGTTCCCTTAATGCTTACAATGAATATCTTCCCCTGTCCGTGTTTGTAGATCAACATTAAGACTCTTAGGGACTGCAATATTATACTACATGAATGTGCTATAATTTATTTCACTTGCTTCCTATTGCTATATATTTAGATTGTTTCCTATTATTGTAAATAATTTTGTATAATCTTCCTTGTATCTTTGGGTACCTTTTCAATAATTTTCTAATTTTAAAAAATGGTACACAGAACTTTGTCACATCTTTTTGAAAGAGACATTTTGGCATAACTGAAAAAAAGAAAAAAGAAAACTTTCAACCCTTAAAAGTATCAAGTATGTCAAGGTAATTCAAGGATAGTCTTCAGCCAGTGGCACTGGAAAAAAACTGGATATCCATGTGCAAATAAATGCAACCTCAACCTTGACCTTATACTATAAAATCTTTATCTCAAAATAAATCCTAGATGTAAGAGCTAAAACAACATAAAATTCTTTAAGAAAGCATGATGGAAAATATGACTTTGGCATAAGCAAATTCTTAGAACACAAAAACTTCAAACCATTAAAAAAAAAACTGATAAACTGAACTTCATGAAAATTTTAAATTTCTGCTCTTTGAAAGACTGTTAAGAAAATGAAAATATGAGTCACAGACTGGAAAAAATAACTGCAGAACATATGTCTGCTAAAACACATCAATAACATGAAAAGAACTCTTACTATATAATAAGACAAACACTGATAAAAATAAACAGGCAAAAGATTTAAGAGACACTTCACCAACAGAAGTTGTGCAAATGGCCTAAGAGCACCTGAAATGATGCTCAACATCACACTCATCAAGGAAATGAAAATAACACAACAATAGACTACTCAAACCCATTGGGTGTCTGAAATAAGGAAGAGTAACCACATAAAGTATTGGTGAGATGGGGAGCTAGAACCCTCATCCTTTGCTGTTGAGAGTGTAAAATGATTCAGCCACTTTGGAAAACAGATGGACAGTTTCATCAACAGTTAAACATACACTTATTATACAAATGACATTCTTATGCCTAGGTATTTATTCTCATGAAAGGAACATACAGATCTATGCAAAACCTTTTACATGAATGTTCTTAGCAGCATTATTCATAATAGTCAAAAAGTGGAAACGATTCAACTGGGGAATGGATAAACAAATTGGGTTACGATGGAACACCACTCAAGAATAAAAAAGAATGAACCACTGATCCATGCAACAACATGGGTGAATCTCAAAAGAATTATGCTAAAAGAAAAAAAGTTAGACATAAAGTCTATGTGTCAGATGATGTCATTCATGTGGAATTCTAGAAAAGGTAGAAGTATAGAAAGTTGGATAATCATTGGAAGGGATGAGGGTACTTGGTGACTTCCTGTGAACAGATCTCTCCCTTTATGATTCTGGATACCTCAGATTAAGAAAGGGGAAGGAAGGAAGAGCAGGGGTCAATTAACACTGCCTCCTACCTCTCATGAGACCAAAGCTGTGTGTTTCTACTCATTTTCCACAGTGGGTTCTGATCTGAGTGACTATGGGCTCAAAGACACCTGCCATAGCTTTGTGCCTGGGCTAATGGAGAGAGCTGGATGACTCTCTGAACTCAGCAGAGGGATTCTCAAGAAGCACTTATAACAAATGCATATACTGCCTTAAGGCCCAATAATAGGATCTATTGGCCAATTAATTTTGTTGTAGTCATAAACAAGTGGTCTGAAAATTCCAAAGAGAAACATTGCTTCTTATTTCCTCAAACCTCACTCCATCAGTTTTATCACAAATAAGATGCTCTTTGCTAGGTGGACAAGTGCTGACTCTCAGTGAGACACAGGAAAAGTCAGCCTGTTCACTTCCCGATCCAAGACGATGTGTGCTGGAGAGGACAGAAGTGATGCGGCAATTGAAATGAGGTGGGTCAGGTGTTGATCACTATTGAGCTGGGTGGTAAGTATTAATTCAAACATCTCTTCCACATGGAGGATGCCTGAACTTTGAGCTGAAACTTCTCCGGCCATCAACACAGGGAGGAACTGGATGTTGTACTAGTCACTGGGCCTTCACCTAAACCTCAACATCCAGGCTTAAATTTCCCATCTGAGCCGAATACTGTCTCCTCTCGTTTCCTCCAGTATTCTAATCTCCTGGAATTAACATCTCAAATTGAGGTCTCCTTCCTCCTCTCTGAAAAATATCTCATTAGTGATTACCCCTTGTTTCTATTTCTCTGTAAAGATTATAGTTCTACTGCCAAAAAGCTAAACTGAACCCTTTAACCTTTCATAGTATTATTGGAAAAGGCCCCCTAATGGTTTCCTTAGCTCCAATATCTGTTGCTTCCATTGTATCCTCACCTCTATGTCAAATTAGTCATTCCCAAGACAGTTCACCCATGCCACCCTGCCACTCAGAAACCTTCCATAATTCCCCATTGCTTACTGGATTACATCTAAAACTTTCAGCCTGGCAGCCATCACTGACCTCAATATATTAGGTTGGCTAAAATGTTCACTCAGGTTTTTCTATAATGTCTTACACCAACTCAATATTTTTAAAACCTCCACTACCCTCCACTTCTCTACACAAAATGCCAACTCTAGACAAATTTATTTACTCATTCTGGTTCAAATATAGTTTGCTCCTTCCACTCATCTTGCTTTTTTTGTAGGCTGCTTTCCCCACCAAAACTGGCTTCCAAAACCAATCCTGGAAAGTCAGTCTCCCCTTCCTTAGTGATGAGGTTCTTCATCCTCCAGTCTGAATTGATTGCACCTTCCTAAAAAATCTCCCATATTATTCTTCATATACTCCAATTGGCAATAAACCACTTACTGACTACTCATCTCTCAATAATTATTAGTTTCTATTGTTAAGTGCTTTGTTACTTAAGTTTTCATTTGTGTAAATCTTGTATCTTCAATTTGGTTGCTTACCTCTTCTTTGAAAGGGGGCAAGTTTATCCTTTTTATATCTCACAAAACATTTAAGAAGATTTTACACATGATAGAAGCTCAGTAAATGTTTGTTGATTGAATTTGTTAACTAGATGAGTAAGAAGTGGTTATTTCTAACATTTAAGACCATTTTAGTTCGTCCCATCATATTCTTTCAGTTAACATGTCTTCAGGGTTGGCCCCAGAGTTTTGAGAAAAGGTCTCCAAAATATTTGTGCATCTTGTCATGATTTTGTACCCTATGTCCTCCTTCCTGGCCTCGTGTGCTACTGTATGTGGCAGATTGGGCATTTTACTCTACCAGTAATGAACTGAGTATGATTTCTAAACATTGAGAGTAGAGAGCTAGATGACTTCTGCTTCAGTTGTGTAAAAATAAGAATTTTCCGTGACCCATCCCACATAGATATCCATGGACAAAGGAGCCTGGCTGGCTACAGTCCACAGGGTCACAAAGAGTTGGGCACAATTGAAACGACTTGGCATATATATGCACAAAGAGATTACCCAACAAAACTTCAAAAACACAAAAGTAAACCTAGTTACCCACTGTTATTCTCATCTAGTATTATTTTAGATCCTTTGAAAAGAGATTATTGTCACGTGCTCCTTGACCTACTTGGTAGAAGCTAGATGTCTGTAAGCTGTGAAGTACACCAACTAGTTACTGTCTCCCAGCTTCAGGGGTTTCCAGACTAATGGCTGGTGGTCAACTGCTGATCAGTCATCTCAGCCTCCAACTTACATCCAGCCCATTTACCTAAACCCACTTGAAAGAGGTTGTTTATTTGGTCCAATTCACCAAATACCGATCAATCTCATATAGTGGTCACTGTTCATTTGTAGCAGCTGCCCGGAGTACAGTGAGGGGAAGAATTCTGACTCTATCTCCAGGCTCAACAAGAAGGACCCATTAATAACATCTTGACATCTGCCATGGACACAGACGTGTCAGCCTAAGCAAAACGTCAGACATCGAGTTCCTCAGTGGCAAAGACTCTGCTGTGCGCACCTCCGTGCCTCCCTTCCTCTCCCCTCCTCTCCCCTCCCCTCCCCTCCCCTCCCCTCTCCTCTCCCTACACCCAGACTCAGTCCGGTGTCTGCCCCGACTCAGCACCATTTGAGAAGGCGTGGTTGCTTAGAGGTATCTGTGCCTCTGATGGATGCGCGTGCCCTTTGTCACACTCAGTTTCCACTTTCCCTGCCTGTGGAAACAGTCCCAGTTTTCATTTGGAAATTCATTCACCTCCTATTTTCAGTCCCCGTGGTTTCAGGAGAGATGATTCTACCCCAGGCTCGTTGTGACATGTGACCCAGGCCACCCAAAGAAATCACTGCATTCCTCACTAACTGGCTTAGGATGAGCATGTGACCCTATCAGGGCCAATGAGATACTTGGAGATTTTTTCTGAGGTGTCTGTCAGGGGGATAGTCACTCTTCTTGCTTATCAGATTCGAAGCTAACTCCAAGCAATTACACGAATGAGTGTTTTAAATTAACAGAAAGACGAAGTCAAAATGTGATGACGACAGTAGTAGTCATGATTACATCATCAGAGCCTCAAAGTCCGTCATTCCTGAAGGCCTGACTACCTCTCATCGAGAGATTCCATCTCCTGCTTAAGTCTTTTCGAGTTTTCTGTTACTTGTAACTGACACAGCACTCCTGAGATAAATGTTTCCAAGGGCCTTCTTTGACTCTTAACAACTGCAAAAATGAAAATGATATCCAGTGGAAAGTCTGAGAAAGGACAGGTTGGGTTGTATGTATGCACACTGATGTTAGAAAGGATCTTACTCTGCCAATAAAAAAACAGCTATTCAAAAGCAAAAGCTTTGAGGACTGATTGCTAGTTGGTTGGCTGCTAGTTTTGTTCTATGCCCTTGCTTCCTTGTGTAAGCCCTGATGACTGAGAATGGGCTATTTGTGTCTGAGGAATGGAAAAACCTGAACAAACTGTTTGGCCAACTCAATACCTTGTAAGTGCTTTACCAGCAGTTTCATCAGGTCAGTCAGGGAAGATTGGTATCTGAATCACTGTCCGAGCAGTGTTGGAGCTGATCTCCAAAGCCGGAGGAGAGGCCATCTCTGGAAGCAGTAGGAATGGGGCAGGCATTGAGGGGGAAAGTTGCCAGCTGGAGGCAGTCCCAAGGCTCAGAGCAGAGTCCCCCTGCCTCACACACCTTGAATGCTTTCCATGGGGGATGAGGGGCTAGGAGGAGGGACTGTAGTCTACTGACTCAAGAAGGTAGCTCTCAGGAGGAAGGTTCTTCATAAAAGCATCTACCCTGGCTGGGCTTTGGAAGCATCCTTGCATCACTTGAGTACTGGATGGTGTCAGAACATTGCCCAGAGAGCTGTTCCTGTTGCTTAGTGAGTATCTTTGACATTACCGATCTTGAATATCTGAAAGAAAAAGTAGAGTCTTAGCCACAATCTGAGTCTCTTCATCTTATGTTGATATTTTTCATAACTAAAAATAGTAGCTTCCTCCCTCCCTGAGATTGGTCTCAGAGGACGTCTTGAACATCAATGCTGAAATAATTATTTCATCTCCAGGAAAATGAGTCTGTTGTGTCTCAACAAAATTGCTGTCTGAGGTGAAAGTCTGCAGGAACGGGTCACATGAGCATCCACAAAGGGAAGAGTCAGAAAAGATTTCTTTACTTCTCTTTTTTCCCTCCCTTTTAGCTCTGAGATATGAATGGAACGTGCTTAAAAGTCTAAGTGATGAGGCCTGTTCTGCTTGGTCCTTGTTCTTCAGGACAAATTCAAAGATAGCAAAAGCCAGCCTCTGAGGCTAGGAGAAAATGTGGCTTCCTATTAGTTGCCAAAAGGCTTTAAAGTCAGAGGGCCTCCACGAAATTCAATGGTGAGAACTAAGAGGAAAGTTTGATTGTTCCCTGACATTGGAAGATATGGCTTTTTGTTTTTTTCTGCAGGCAAGTCAAATTCACACAGCTGGGCCTTGAGAACAATTAGACACACCTAGAAGATCAGACTGGGATGCCAAGAAAATGTCCCCAGGAGAGAGAAACAGTAAACATTCTGACATCATATGCACTGATTGGCTTTTTATATTCTGAGGTCTTTTCAGAGAGATTTTACTCAGATAAAAATGCGAGCCTCTGAACCAGATGCCTCTGTGTTTTCTCTGTGCTGCTGGCCTGAGCAACTGGCAAAACATGATCTAAGACTGATAAACTGTCCTGACAAAAGCACTTCAGAGGGCTATGCAGGCCAGGGTCTGAAAGATGTCTGAATTTTTAAAAGGTACTAACTGCTCAGAGGATGAAACAATTCTTCTGAAATCTAAGCCAGTACCTTAACAGAGCCCAGAAGCACACTGAGAGGATCCCTGAGAGAAAACCTGCTTGCTTTCCTGACTCAAAGGAGAAGTCTGCCCCATAACGATAGGGTGACGTGGGCAAATACACTGCCCTGGACTTCTCAGGCTCTGATGAGACCTTCAAGAACTGGAAGAAAGACTTGACTTTAGCAACTGAGCAAGAGACAAAAGAGCAAAAATCTATCACTGAGGAATGACTGGCAAGGAGGTTGGTGGTCTTTGTGGCATCTTTGATGTCTGTGGCTCGATCCTCCAAACAGCTGTTGCAGAGGTCCATCGGGAAGACCTCCAAGCCCAGGGGCTGGGGGTGAATGAATGACCCATCCTCACCTCTGACTTTCCAGAGAGAATGGGAATGCCCAGCTGTGCCTGGTCTGCCTCTCCGGCACCTGCAGAATGGATTTCATATCAGCAATCAACAGCTTAGGTTTGATAAGACTTTATCAAACCTACAGAAGCCTACATTACTGAGCAGTGAAACCAAGAAAGGACATCAATGCCCCGATGCCATCTGAACCAGTCAAGGCCGAGGTCTTGGGTTCCCACCACCGTGTTTTATCTGCCATAGTGACACCACGTCGGGGGTCTCAACAAGTTTGTCTTCTCCAGTGATCACTTCTCATCCCTATGTTTTATATAAAGTACTGGAAGCCAGAAGATGAGTGAACCTCTCCAAACTCAATGCAGAAAAATATGTTGGAGTGGGATCCTCAGCTCTTGATCCTCATTGCCAATGGCATTTGTGATAGGATGAACCAAATCGGAAAAGGATAGTTTCAGGATAGCTTTTCTATGTCCCAAATGAACAATTAACATATTACTGCTGTCTGAAAAAATGTTATCTAGACAAATAACAACATAAAAAAAAAAAAAATCCCAAGCTTATTCAGTATGCACACATCAATTTCTGGTGATGTCTCCAGGAATTAATTGAGTAGAAAATATTATGCAGAAATGGGGGTAATAGACAGTAATGGTTTTTACAAAACACAGCAGTGAGCCCAGAGTCCTATTACCCTCCCCTCCAACCCCTTATTCTCTGCCGCTGCTCTTCTCTGAGAGAGCAATGAACAACCAAGGGAGCCACTGAGATAACTAAATGGAGGATGAATCACGGCTGTGTGGCCTGCAGCTCCACGTGCGATCAGGAGGGAGCCACTCTCAGAACGGTAAAGGCCTCGTTGCTGATGCTATGGAGGTGGCAGCATGCCTTCTCTAAAAGATAAACTGGTGCAATCCACACTTCACAGGGTAAATTAAATTCCTTTGAGCTTATTTACCAACTTAAAGATGGCTATACTTTTGCTGAGCAGAAGTTTTAGAATGAGATTACTCTAATGCCTCATCCCTGGGTCTCACTGGTAAAGCACAAGAGCGGTGACCAGGCCCAGGGTGTCTGTAGATGACATGCTCTCTCCTGCCTTGAGAATATGCAGGAATTCAGTCTGCTAGTTGACTGGAGTTTTAGTTAGAGGATTTCGGCTTACCTATTGTTTGAAGTGAAGTGAAGTGAAGTGAAAGCCACTCAGTCATGTCCAATTCTTTGCCACCCCATGGACTATACAGTCTATGGAATTCTCCAGGCCAGAATACTGGAGTGGGTAGCCTTTCCCTTCTCCAGGGGATCTTCCCAACCCAGGGATCAAACCCAGGTCTCCTGAATTGCAGGCAGATTCTTTACCAGCTGAGCCACATATGCACAAGGCTCTGTGCTCAGGTGATACATATGCATTATCTCATTTAAAGACAATCCCAGGTGGTGGGGCAGAGGCTCAAGAGGGAGGGGATATATGTGTACTCAGAGCCAATTCACTTCATTGTACAGCAGAAACTAACACTGTAAAGCAACTATACCCCAATCAAAAAAAAAAAAAAAAAACTAAAAGAAAATCATTGTCTGTTAAGATAGATACCATATCCCCCCAGTAAACAAAATAATATTCCAAAAAATTAAATTTCTTCCCCAGATCAAGTTAAATAGTAAATGACTGAAAAGTCGGAAGCTCAATATGTATCCTTTCACTCTCCAAGAGCCACGTCCCCAAGACTAGAGCTTTGCCGGGGAGGGGGGTGGGGCAAGAACCAGGAAGGAGAACCCTCTGTGCACACGGTCCGTAGCAGCAGCAGCCTGTCTGCAGAATCCCCAGGTCTTCAGAAGGCGAAGGAGCCAGTGTTTGTGCAGCTCATCAGTGGAGTGCCTGCCAATCCTCCCGGTCACTGAGAACTGAGGGACAGCAGGTGTCCTCCTCTTCAGTGAAAGTCTGCAACCGAACCTCAAGGCATAACTGGCTAGTTGCTCTTGCTGTTGTTTAGTTATGAAGTCGTGTCCAACTCTTTGCCATCCCGTGGACTGTAGTCCACCAGGCTCCTCTATCCATGGGATTTCCCAGGCAAGAATACTGGAGCAGGTTGCCGTTTCCTTCTCTAGATGAGCTTCCTGACACGGGGATCGAAACCACGTTTCCTGCACTGGGAGGCGTGTTCTTTACCACTGAGCCACCCGGGGAGCCCATAACTGCCTAGTCGGCATGGCCAAAAGAAGTATCTAGAGCTTGCTAAAACAAAAAACATTCCAGTGGTATGTGAACCGCCCAGAGTTACCAGCTCCCTGGTACCCTGTGCCAACCCTCCTACTTGCCCTCTTGGTAATTTTCCCACATGTTAGAAAGTTCCTGGTACAGTATAGCTACATTCAGACAGAATATAATCATAAATGGACACACATTTTTGAAATATAAATCCACACACTTGTGAGTTTATATGCTCTGAAAGTGCAGAAGATTAAAATTATGTGATTCAATAGAACCATACTGAAGATTACTGGTTCTCAAAGTAAAGACAAGCTGATGTCACCACTGCCTCTGTGCCATCTGTATTTCTTTCATTATATCAAATCAACACTGACCACAGTGGTGAGAATAATATGATGACATAATTACATATCCAAAGTTGTATCAGGCTGGGATCTGTTCAGCTTTTCTCCAAATCCTCGTCTCTCAATTTTGTTGGGCATGTGGTCCACAAGAAATCCCTGCTCTTTGAAGAACAGGTGTAGAGACAGCCGAGATCAGGGATCACCAAATCACAAGGGGCACCTCTCAGATTTTCTCACCAAAATCTCCCAAAGACAGGATGAGTCCCACATCACCCAGAGGTCCAGCCCAAAGGCCTTCAGCAAGTGAATAGCTTCCTCAGTCTAAAGTTTCACCTGAAAGCTTGTGGAACTCTCCCACGTTGCTGTAATAAGTCCACATATTTTAACATAGAGATAATATTTTATCACTATGTACTTAGAACTGATAGCATTATTGACTCAACAGACATGAGTCTGAGCAAACTCCGGGAGATGGTGAAGGACAGGCAAGCCTGGTGTGCTGCAGTCCATGGGCTCGCAAAGAGTCAGACACAGCAACAGGAAGCTTCAGGAAGATGTACCTTATCTATCCAGTATTTCAGGTGCCACCTTGCATTCTCAGGGTGCAAACAAGGAATCCAGTCTCCTTGATTCTTAAATGCAGGGCAAAGGGGAGGGGCGAGGAGTAATGGAAAAAGAGAAGCTGCCTGGCCAAATGGAGGGCAGAGTTAAATTTATTAGAGACCAAGAAGGAGAACAAACCCCAGCCAGCCCTCCTTCAAACAAGACTGTGCAAGTGAGCGTGAGCTTTGTGTCCCAGCTGTGCTGGCAACACAGCCACCACCTTGCAGAAAGGCGCGATTGTCGTAGGGTTGCTCAAGGGCTGATTTCCCCAGCAGCGCTCCTGGTTTGCAACAAGAAGTCTGAGTCATCGAGATGCTTCTGCACTGACCCAGCCTGGAAAGCCCCAGAGAGCTTTGCCGTCCTCCTCTGCTTCCCAGCACTGTGGTTCCCTGGGGCTGCGTCTCAGCTGACCCAGCTCAACAGCCCAGGTCTTCCCCCGACTGGGCCCCCCGGATGGAGTGGGCACCAGGGTATGCAAGCCTGGCTGGCTGAGGGCTGTTGTCACCGCCTTACCTGGCCACCTGTGTCCGCTTGCGAGGACAGTTGCCATGGCACCCTGCCCGTGGGCTGTGCACGTTGAGTGAGGTTGTGCTGGCCCAACAGGGCCCCTCACAGGCCCGAGGGCGTGTAGAGTGGAGAAAAGTGAAAAAAGGGACAGTGAAGTCACTCAGACGCGTCCGACTCTTTGTGACCCCGTGGACTGTAGCCTACCACACTCCTCCGTCCGTGGGATTTTTCCAGGCAACAGTACTGGAGTGGGTTGCCATTGCCTTCTCCAGAGTATCTTCCTGACCCAGGGATCGAACCTGGGTCTCCCGCATTGTAGGCAGACACTTTACCATCTGAGCCACCAGGGAAGTAGAGTGATGATCTGAAGTGGATCCAATGTAATAATACTAGAAATAAAGTGCACAATAAATGTAACGTTCTTGAATCATTCTGAAACCATCACCCTCCCCTGAGTCCATGGAGAAATTGTCTTTCAAGAAACCACTCTCTGGTTCAAAAAAGGTTGGGGACCACTGCGCTGGAGTATTCTTGATATTTTTGACATCATCTTACTGCAAACCTTGTCCTCTTCCCCTTGGTCTCGAAGAGAAATTGCTGAGAGAAAGTTGTCCCCAGATGCCCTGGCCAAAAACCTGTCTTTCTGCTACTCTGCCGTAGTCAAGGAGTCCAGCATTTGTCATCCATCCCCAGCTTTCCGTGGTCCTTGGGGGGCCTGAAGACCCACTGAGTACTTGGAATACTATTTAAGTCGTCTACAGTAGTTCTTCAGACATCAATTCCTTGCTGGAAAATACACACACATTTTCTTTAAAATAAGCAAACCTATTTATGTAAATGAAACCTCAGAAAAAATTAAAATTTTTCATGGCTATAACTTTTCTTCTCTGTGTGACCAACTTGGACAAGTCGGAATCACTCTCAAGATATAATCACTAAAGACCTACATAAGAGAGGAATGATAGGTGCTCTGGCCTGGTTTCCAAACCTTGGGCTGCAGAATTTCTGTAGATGAAGAGGGACATTGTTTCTAATAAGTGTCACTGATTGAACCACTTGGGACAATATAAAATATTGTTCCGTGATGGGCTTTCTGTTGTCTTTTTGCTTTTTTCTTTCCTTTTTTGCAATGCCAATTCAAGGGACAGTGTGTTTGTGTTGGGTATGTAAGACGAATCCATTATGAATTGAAAACTCAATTCAAACTGCTATGTTGCAATAACTTACGAGGGTCACAAATAAGCTGATGCTTGTAAGTGGATACCAAAGTGTGGGAATGAGTTCCTTTACAAATTAGAGCCTACTCAACACTCTCCATGGGGTCACAATGAGTCAGACGTGACTAAGTGAGTAACACTTTCACTTTCTTTTTCCAATGCTCTCACCCTTTCAAGAGTCACTCGTAAGCCCATATAGTCCAAAATGCTTTCCTAAACGGCAGAGAGAATTATAGCTAGTGAAAGAAATAGCACATCCTTAATATCCAACCATGGGCCAATCCCTGCCAATTGAGATGGCTACTATTAAAAATAAATAAAAACAAAGAATTAAAGAAATAAGTGTTGGCAAGGATGTGGAGAAATTGGAATCCTTTGTGCTGTTGTAGGAAATGTAAATGGTGCAGCTGCTATGGAAAATAGTATGGAAATGCCTCAAAAGTTGAATATAGAATTACCATATGATGCAATAATTCCACTCCTTGGTATATTCAAAAGAATAGAAAGCAGGGTCTTGAAGAGATATTTTGCACACTAAGTTAGTAGCAGCATTATTTACCATAGTCAAAGGGTAGAAGGTTACCCCTACTGTCTGTTGGTAGACAGATGAATGGGTAAAGAAAATGTGGTATATACATACAATAGAATGTTATATTCAGCCTTAAAAAGGAAGGGAATTCTGACACCTACTACAACATGAATGAACCTTGGGGACGTTATGCTAAATGAAATAAGCCGATCACAAAAACAAATACTGTATGAGAATAGTTAAACTCAGAGAGATGGAAAATAGAAGTGTGGTTGACAGGAGCTGGTGAGAGAGAGACGGGGAGTTGTTTAATGGGTTTCAGATTTGCGAGATGAAAAGAATTCTGGAGATTACTTGCACACCAATGTGAATGTACTCAACACTACTGAACTGTACACTCAAGAGATAGTTAAGATGGTAAGTTGAATGTTATGAGCATTTCACCACAATTTTTTAAAATTTTTTTATGAGATCATGGAGTATGTTGCCCATGAAACATCACCCAGCACATGTGAAGGTGGAAAGCCATTTTTCAGTAATGGGAAGCTGAAGTGTCCTACTCAAACCATCACCCTCTCTCCTCCTCCTTCGTTTTCATCATCTTCTTCAGTCTTGGTCCTTTTGCCACCAAGCCTATTATCTGCAAAATCTTGCTGATTTGCCCGTTCTTTTCTGTCTCCGTTGCCTCTGTCCTCTCATACAACCTGCATCTTAACTCATCTGTTGACTTGCGTTTTCTCCTCCCTCCAATTCTTGCGGTGTGCCACTTCCGTTCAAGTATTTCTACAAGACCTCTGTGTGCATGTCACTAGCCTGCCCAGTAAAAATAATTTTGTTGTTGTTGAGTTGCTTAGTTGTAACTGACTCTTTTGCAACTCCATGGATTGTAGCCCTCCAGGCTCCTCTGTCCATGGGATTTCCCAGGCAAGAATACTGGAGTGGGTTGCCATTTCTTTCTCTAGGGGATCTTCCCGACCTGGGGATTGAACCTGTGTCTCCTGCATTGAGGGCAGACTCTTTATCACTGAGCCACCTGGGAAGCCCTAATAATTACCCCTGAATTATTGCATCGTGCCTGACCTCAATGCTCTTTAGCACTAAACTACCACCCTTCTGGCAAACCTGGTTCTCTGTAGCTTTCTTACACAAGCTTTCACCTTTAGTCCAGCCAGTCTCTCCATCAGTCACCCTTCTGTGCCTCACACTAAATCTCCCCATCTTTAAATACAGTAGAACCCTGATTCTGAGAGCAGCCTGGAAGGCCCATGGCCTATGCATTTCTGTCATCCATCTGAACCCTGCACCCAGGGGAAGACATGTGAGCCACTCAGTTAGAAGGGAGCCTGCTTTCATCTGCATCTCAACACTGTGGTTCTCTGCTTGTCACTGCAGAGGAAAAAATCCTTGTATTTGGATGTAGCTTATGAAAGAAATGAAATATCATCATGGAATTGGTGAAACTGGGAGCTCACAAAAATCAAGGATCTATTAGATCTTCCTTCTCTTCTCAATAGGTTCATTCTTTCCTCCTTTAAGAAGCCTCCCCTGGTTACTCTGAGGCTTGGGGTTCTCTGCCCTTTCTCTGTTCTGGTGACAAGAGAAGAAACTCTGATCCCTAGACACTTGGCACAGGTTTATATTCTATCTGATATTATTCCTTAATTTACCCATTTGTATGATCCTTACTTGTCCAATGAGATGGATGGAAAGATTAGGTACCATGACTTCTATGTCTCTTGATTTCATAACATCACTAAGTCCAAAACTAGAGAGATTACAGAACCCTAATATATCTAAAGAGTGTATCTGATGACTATGGAAAATGACGCCCTAGGCTGACCCTCCTAGAGCACAGGGGTCTCCCATGAGGCAGAGAGTTCTCCTTTATTGGCATGTACCACTCTAGGATTTTTCTTCTCAGTGTTGAGACATTCCTGACATGCACTGGAATAGTGCATCATTCTGGAATTCTATGTCAACATGGAATCTTGGATGGGACAATTCCAAGAAATTTACTTTCCTTTTTCATATCCTATTTTTCTCATTTCAAAGTGGAATTGATGGAGGTTCCCTGGCAGCCCAGGGATTAACTACCCTGTAAAATCCCATCAACTTGCAAATATAAAGTGTTGCATTGTTGCCCCATTATTCTGACATATAAAGTGAAAGTCAAATCTCCTGGTGGCTCTCACACTCCATGGAGTTTTTGGCAACATTGAGGTACCTCTGCCCAGGAAAGGACCTCTGAGAAATAGACAACAGATTGTCTAGCAGCCTAAGAGAATTTTAATATGCATTGTCCTAAAGTCCTGACAGAGCCATGACTAGTCAGAAACCTGTCGGATAAGCATATACCCTGGCAGGGCTACCCTCGATGGCTCCCAATTCCTTGGAGGCCTTCCCGAACAGTCAGGGTTGGCTTCTATTGAAAACACAGAGGGGAACGAGAAACAATCAGAAACACTCCTTTCAGCCCTGGCACAATAACCCTTTGTTTTGCATACTCTTTATGCAAGAACATGGCAATTATTTTCTGAGCCAACTTGTTTGAGCAATAGTGCAGTGGGGTGAAATGCAGAGATATAATTAGAATATCAAGGCTAATGAAACTAATAGTTTCAAATTAAGCCCATATATGACTGCAGCACCACATAACTGCCTTCCCTTTTTTGCTCTCTCAGGGAAACTCTCTAGATGTATTGGGGGGAAAAATTAGCTGTCTTTTCTAAGAATTAAAAAGGGAACAGGCCCAATGCACAGAACACCCTTCAAGATTTTGAAGTGAGCCAAAGGAAGCTGTTATGGCCCCAGGGCACCCTCTCACAGGTGGAAGATAGCCCAGATGCAAAGCAGTAGAGTCTAGCTGGCCCTCTAGGGATGGAGAGGACCCAGACCCCTTCTTCTTTGCCTGTTGCAACCACCCTCTCCCGTATGTAATAGATGCATCACTAAGGAAAACATGGTAGCATTCGTGCTTCTGTGGAGCTGAGTAATGATGCAAAAGAAAAAGGAATGGGTTCAGCTTACAGTTTGAAATCAGAAGTATGATTTGGGGAAATATTCCTAAAGAGCCCATGACTTGAAGAAATCATTAGATGGCTAGAATAGTATGCAAGATGGTTGTTACAAGTCCCTTAACTGCAGTCTTGGTTTGATAAAATTCTCATAAGTTCTCTTAAGTTGACGGGGTCTGGTCAGTGGGTAAAGTTTCCAGGTGAGAAGAATTTGGCATTTTAGACTTGACCACAACTTGGAGTTTGCCCTGTAATCTGAGGATCTGGCTCCAGGAGCAGAGCCGAGAGAAGTCCCAGATGTCTTTCGTGACAACTTTTATTGAACACCGCTTTGTCCTCGCCCATGCTGAACCACCACGCATGGGCTGTTGACTTCAGCTGTCTGTGGAGAAATTATACCAACCACATGCTTCAGCAGAAGGACTGCAACATACTGCTTATTTTGTATTTGAAAAGCCAAGCAATGTGGAAGACACCAAGCCTGTTCAGTCACCTCCCATGAGGACACACGCAGCTGCTTCCAAGCGACCTTACACCAATCACTTCTCAACCTAGAGTCAGATGATATTCCAAATAATAAGACATTAACTTGAATCTTAGAGTTGAATGCTACCAAGAGGGTCACCTCAGGATTCGAGAAGAAGGGGACTGTTTATCGAAATGGCTTAGGTTTGCCAATCTGAAGTCTTGATAGATTTTTTTTTTTTTTCCTGCAATGTGGTTACTTTATTTGTAAAAGTGGGCTTCCCTGGTAGGTCATCTGGTAAAGAATCTGCCTGCATTGTGGGAGACCTGGGTTCGATCCCTGGGTTGGGAAGATCCCCTGGAGAAGGGAACAGCTGCCCACTCCAGTATTCTGGCTTGGAGGATTCCATGGGGTTGCAAAGAATCGGACAAGACTGAGAGACTTTCACTTCACTTCTATTTGTAAAAGTGGAGTCCTTAGTAGAGATAAACTTATTCTCAGCAGCGATGTTTCTTTTGCTTCACAGTATTCCCTCCCCCGGGCTTTCTAGGTGGCACTAGTGGTAAAGAATATGCCTGCCAATGCAAGAGATCTAAGAGATGTGGGTTCGTTCC
This sequence comes from Cervus elaphus, assembly GCF_910594005.1. Classification (NCBI taxonomy): domain Eukaryota; kingdom Metazoa; phylum Chordata; class Mammalia; order Artiodactyla; family Cervidae; genus Cervus; species Cervus elaphus. Next base: position 10,712,006 of record NC_057839.1, on the reverse strand, counting down.
CTGGTCAGCAAGAGTCCCTGTAGAAGGGTATAACAACACATTCAAGTAGTCTTGCCTGGAGAATCCCATGGATAGAGGAGCTTGGTGGGCTACAGTGCATGGGGTCGCAGAGTCAGACATGACTTAAGTGACTGGGCATGCATGCACATTCCCTCCACAATATGTTTTACAAACTCTTGTCCACGGTTGAAGTGAAGCATTAGTCACTCAGTCGTGTCTGACTCTTGCATCCCCATGGACTGTAGCCCACGAGGCTCCTCCTTGTCCATCAGATTCTCCAAGCAAGAATACTGAAACGGGTTGCCATTTCCTTCTCTGGGGGATCTTCCAGACCCAGGGATAGAAGCTGGGTCTCCTGCATTGCAGGAGGATTCTCTCACCAGGGAGGCTTTGTCCATGGCTGGTGCCCAATAAGTATTTCCTGAAAAAAGCCAATGGATGAAGAAGGCCAGCTGAGAAGGTGTCACAGGTCTGCCACAAGAAGGAGGTAAAGGATGGAAAATCATCTCTAACTGTTGGCCCTCTTCAGGAATTGCCTTGGCTGAAGAAAACTGCCTCACCCGAGGTCACACCTCTTCACCTAGTGATGGACTGAGAGGGGCATACAGAGGGTTAGCCCCATGTCCCAGCCATGAAGGGCCATCCCAGATCCAGTGCATCCCATGGAGTGAGTTAGCAGAGACCTTCGCTGGGACGCCATCGGCTCTCCATAACCCCCTCTTCCCTGGGCTGGTTCTTTCTCTTCTCTTCCACAGGCGCCTACCCCAAGAGTGCTCCCTTACAGACTTCCTTCATGTTCATCTCTGCCCAAGGTCCCTGTATTAGTTTTCTAGAGCTACTGTAATAAAAGACCAGAGCCTGAGCACCTTAAAAAACAGAAATTTATTTTCTCGATTCTAGAGGCTAGACATCCAGAATCAAGGTGATGGCAAGGTTGGTTCCTTCTGAAGGTTGTGAGGGAAGGATCTGTTCCATGCTTCCCTCTATGACTTGCAGATGCCCATTTCACATTCATATGACATTCTTCCTGTGTGTGGGTCTGTCTCCAAATTGTCCGTTTTCACAAGGACAGTCATCTTGGTTTAGGGCCCACCCTAGTGGCCCCATTTTCTCTTGATAACTTCTGCAAAGACCCCATCTGCAGATAAGGTTGCATTCTAGGGGCCTGAGCGTTAAGACTTGAACATATAAATGGAGGAGGAGACACAATTCAGTACCTAACAGCACACAACCTGCAACCGTATTCAACTATGTTTTCCACCAAGAGGTCAGTGAACATGGGCCTGACAGCTTCCTGAGCCTTCTCGAAGATTCAAGTTCAGTCATATCAAGTTGCCTTTTTTTAAAGGGTCTGCCCACTCAGAAAGCTGAAAGAAAGAGAGATGCTCAGCCAGGTTACATCCAGATTCTCCAACACAGGTTGGTAAGATTTAAATCAGGAAGGGCAGAGTCTGGTTCCCAGGCTGGAGGGAAACCTGAAATGGGGAGTGGATTGGGAAATCTACATTTACGAGGGAGCTCTTTCTGACACATAGCTGGGTGATGAGAAGTGTGGCTGATAGACTAACCTCTGGAAGAGTGTCTGGGAACTTAACACAATTAGCTTTTTATGTCCTTTGTTCTCAAAATTAATAACTGTTATGACATGAGAGGAGGGAGATGCAGGCAAATTGATGATGGATTTTTCACTAGAGAGAGATAGATGTATTTTTTTATTTGTTTATTGGTAGAGTTATAATGGTGAGGTTTTTCTCCACACACGTATTGATAGTTTCAAGCTGGAAAGGAAAGACGCATTGTTGTGGAAGGCACTGCTGCGATGAAAAGCCTTGAGCATCAACATTATGCGAGTGGAGACAGGGCAGCAGGAAATGCAGGTTAGAGAAATTCATACATAAACACTTAAAAGCCACTCGAAGCCAGCCTGCATGCTGGAACTCCAGGATATGCCTACTCAAGTTGGTGTCCCCAGCCATATCTGGAGCCATCAAAACCGTGTTTGGATGGGGCGTGTGAAGGGGCACACACCGGCAGGGTTACAATCTGGCCCTGGGCCCTGGTTCCCAAGAACGCTCACCTCAGAAACATCAGAAAGCCGTGGAGGTCTGAGAATCAAGTGCACATGTGCTCGTGTGCCAAGAAAACCTAAGACGGCGATTTTCACAGCATATTGGGGTTTGGCCAAGTTCCAGAAACCATCAGCAAAGTAGCCTGCCCTGATACTTCAAAGGAAGAACTCTCCCTGATAAATCCTGCCCCACACTTCCCACAGCACACACTTAATCTTGAGGCATATAATACCACAACAATGAGTCACCAGCCTGGAGCTTTAGGCCTGTCCGCAGGACAGGGAGGAAGAAAAAAAGTCTCTCACATCTGTTGTCTGGGGCAATTCCCTCCACTCCTCAGAACAGCACGAAAACAGACTAATAAAAACTGTCACAGGCAGTGAGTTATGGCCTGGTTTACCTGTACAGACCCCAGCACAGAACCATAACAAACTCAGCCTACCATTTTTCATGACCCTGTTTTATCACATTTTGATAAAAACCCATCAGATGGGGGCTAATCTACTCAATTCCTCAGATTAAGCTCAGAGGTTTCTAGAGAACTTTCCGCCATGAGACAAGCCAAGAGCTTTACTTTAACACACACTTACCCACACCTCAGGAGGTCTGAAACTTGCAAAGCCTGGGTCTCCTGAGTTGTACTTCATACAAATTAAAATCCAACTAATATTCACTGGAAGACCCAAGATAAATAATATCAAGCCTAGGTGCGGCGGAAGAGGAGCACGTAACAAGGGAATGCCAAGGTCAAGAAGGGTAAAGGTCTTTGCTTCTCTGTTGGGGGCGGGGGGTGGGGTGCGGTGGTGGGGGCGAATAATGCTAACTCCTTTGCTACAAATCCTGCTCTGTCTGGAAGGTTCATGGGCTGCTTGGCAGTTAGTTCAGGCAGTAGACTGTATCCCGTGTGGTCATTTAGCCGTGGTCTATGGAAGGATGGTGGAAACCATCTAAATCTTTTCTTGAGTAAGACCAGCAAGCCAACAAATTGAGTGATTGAATAATAAACTCATGGGGGCCTCTAAGGAGACGTTTGTGGTAGGTGTTTGCATCTGGCCATGTATGCATTGGGGTGGATTTCTGGGCCCACAGACCCTTCCCTGCCCCACCCCACCTCACTCTCTTCTTGAGGCCATTGCTCTGCACACTTCCTAAGGCAACACACATTCCAGATGAACCTACACCAATGTCCTTTTTCCCACAGCTCTTCCTAGCTTCAGTGAATTCTATTTCTTTCCCCCAGGTTTTGACGCCTCTCTCCTGGGGTACCCACTGCGGTCAGATGGGTCTCTGACAGGCATCTGAGCACAGGCTCCACCATCACGTCCGTGAGTGAAGGGGAGAACGAGGCGCCGCCAAGCTGCTTATTTCTAGGCCAATAAAATCCTGCCCGCGCCATCCCTTGGGCCCTCCAGAACTCAAGTCCGTGAGACTGGTTCAGGAATGGTGGCCTTTCACTGGGAAGGGCCACCTTTCTCATCACCTATGAAATAAAACCTGTCAGGTTTCATGCAGGGCCTTCCATAAATCTTAGTGAGTAATTGTGTGCACATTAGCCACCCTCGCATGAAGAAAGTGAGAGTTGATGAGCGTGAGGTTGCCTGCCAAGGTAAGGAGCCTAGAGTCTGAGCTTGAGGCCCTGTAGGCATTGGCAAATGTCCAAACCCCAGGCAGGGGCGGAGGAGGGGCATGTTCCTCAAACACCTCCAGAGTCTAGGATCCCGCTGACCCTCACGAGACCCCCCAGAAGGAAAGGACCCTGGAGACAGGGGCTTCAGGGAGTTCCTGAATCTGGGGTGAGGAGACTCGGATCCAGAATATACACTGGGGTTCCCTCTTCCCAGCCCCCTTTGGGAAGGAAAGAGAATCAGGAAGAAAGTTTCTATCACTGAGACCTTCTCCAAAACATCCTCCTGGCTATAAGAGCTGTCGTCGGTAGGTCTGTTGGAGCACAAAGACCACCTCACTCAAGTCAGAAGATTGACTCCCTATTCAAACTCCATCACTTACTGCTTCCTGGAACTTGAGCAAATTACTTGATTTCTCTGAGCTTCATAAAGTTCTTGTGATGACTAAATAAAATGGTATGTAATATTATAATAATAGGTAATGCTTATTAAAACACTTCCTGAAAGCCAGGCACAGGGCTAAGAAAAGTAAATAGCGGAGGAGAAGCAAAGTGAAGCCCAGAGACAGAGTAATTTGCCCCAGATCACACAGCAGATATTCAACTCATATTTGGTTATGTTATTTGTCAATTTAGAACCAGGAGAATCTCAGGTGCCTCCACAATACATGCAATTTTTTTTTTTTTTTAAAGAAAAAAACTTCAGTGGCTATATTTTTGGTTGTTTGTTGGCAGAATACAAAACTTGTACAAAGGTTTGCCCAGGACAGCCACTGTTGCATGATCAGTTTGGGAGGTTGGTTAAGCTGATGGGAAACCTTGGTAAAGAACCTGCCTCCCAATGCAGGAGAATTAAGAGATGTGAGTTTGATCCCTGAGTCAGGAAGGTCACCTGGAGGAGGGAATGGCAATCCACTCCAACATTCTTGCCTGGAGAATCCCATAAACAGAAGAGCCTGGTGGGCTACAGTCCATGGGGTTGCAAAGTGTAGGACACGACTGAATCCACCTTGATGCATGGGGCCTTTTGATGTTGTTGTTTGGTTTTTGCAGTTTGAGACCTTTGGGCCACAAGCCTGTGGCTGAGCCAAGCAGAGGTGTGAATGGGACACAGAGAGATAAAGTGTAAAAACTTAGAGGGCTGAAGACAAATCTTAGAAAATACACCACTCCCTATAGAAAAGGCATATAAAGGTAAGACTGACAAGAATTCCAGCTGACCCAAATGGAAGGGGCAGCTCTTCAAGCCAATCATGTTTCCATCTGCACACATGCCCAAGCGGATGCCAACTGACCAGAACGAGCAGCTCCGTGGCAGGGTGTCTGCTCTGTCAAGATCACTCCTGACCCCACATCACAGGGCAGAGGACTCACTGCCTGTGAGAGCCCTGCTCCCACCTCTCTGAGAACAAAGGGCTGGACCATGCAAAGTGAAGAGGGGGTGACTTCAAGGTGTCTTTCTATGCCAAAATTCAGAGATTCTTAACCGTGTCGAAGAAGCTACTTTGAACTTTTGTTGTTGTTCAGTCACTCCGCTGTATCTGACTCTTTGCAACCCCATGGACTGCCCAAATTCATGTCCATTGAGTCAGTGATGCTATCTAACCATCTCCTCCTCTGTCGTCCCCTTCTTCTCCTGCCCTCAATCTTTCCCAGCATCAGGGCCTTTTCCGATGAGTCAGTTTTTCCGATGAGTCAGGTGGCCAAAGTATTGGAGCTTCAGCTTCAGCATCAGTCATTCCAATGAATATTCAGGGATAATTTCCTTTAGGATTGACTGGCTTGATCTCCCTGCAGTTCAAGGGAAAATTTCTCAAGGGAAGACTCTTAGGAGTCTTCTCCAACAACACAGTTTAAAAGCATGAATTCTTCGGCACTCAGCCTTTCTTATGGTCCAACTCTCACATCTGTATGTGACCACTGGAAAAACCATAGCTTTGACTAGACAGACCTTTGTCAGCAAAGTGATGTCTCTGCTTTTTCAGATGCTGTCTAGGTTTGTCATAGCTTTTCTTCCAAGGAGCAAGCGTCTTTTAATTTCATGGCTGCAGCTGAGCTTAGAAGTAGTGTTAGTCGCTCAGTCGTGTCCAACTCTTTGTGACTGTCGTCCTCCAGGCTCCTCTGTCCATGGGATTCTTCAGGCAAAAATACTTGAGTAGGCTGCCATTCTCTTCTCCAACTTACTTTAATAACCAGAACCCAAAACAGGGCTCATTTTGGGCCAAGCATTACATTCCTGTCCATTTGTACTGTCTAATTTTTTAAATTAATTTTTCAATTTTTGGCCATGTGGCATGTGGGATCTTAGTTTAGCAACCAGGGATCAAACCCAACCCCTGGAATTGAAAATACAGAATCTTAACCACTGGACCACCAGGGAAGTCCCTGTTCCTGACCCTTTAAGGCTTGCATTTTATGTCTCTTTTCATGGTGGCTTGAGAAATTTCAAAATCCCTACATGGTTCTTTCTCTCCTTCTCCTCCTCTTCCTTCTTCATCTCCTTTACCATCATCCTCTGCAGAGGGTGCTTTACTCAAGCCACTGCTCCTCCTCACTGAGGAACAGGAACTAAGCCACGAAACTCCCAGTCCTCACACAGTACCAAAGCTGAAGAACACACACCCACAGACCCCTTCCTCCCCATGCTGCTCCCAGAGGGTCCCCCCGCAGCCTCAACTAAGGGGTCTTGATGCATAAACTGCTGGGTCCATATCATGTGACCCTACCTCCCAGGTATCTGGTCTGGGTATAGAAGCCTGACCTATGAGCAGCCAGTCTCTGAGTTGGCCTGACACAAATGTCAAATCTGGCAAAGACAACGAGGATAAATGGAACCACTTGGATCCTCTCTCCTGAAGAGTCTGAATGGAAAATCAGACAGAAAGAGAAAGAGAGATTGGAAACCTAGAGGGGCAGGAGCTGAGGGCAAGGGGAAGCATGGGTAACAGGAGCATGGGTCCCAGGAGATAAGCCTGGGATGCTAGAGACCGCGTGATGCACAGGAGAGAGGCTGAGCTAATTGGTTGTGGAACGGCTTGAACAGTAGGAAATTAGACACCCTTGTTGCTCTAGAGCAACAAGATAGTCGAGTTCCTAAAGTTGCTTTTGATTTTGTATAACCCTCCAGTTTCTGCTGGTTCTTCCATTCTCCATAAGACTTGCTGCTTCTGCTGCTGCTAAGTCACTTCAATCGTGTCCGACTCTGTGCGACCCCAGAGACGGCAGCCCACCAGGCTCCCCCATCCCTGGGATTCTTCAGGCAAGAACACTGGAGTGGGTTGCCATTTCCTTCTCCAATGCATGAAAGTGAAGAGTGAAAGTGAAGTCGCTCAGTCGTGTCCAACTCTTAGCAACCCCATGGACTGTAGCCTACCAGGCTCCTCAGTCCATGGGATTTTCCAGGCAAGAGCACTGGAGTGGGGTGCCATTGCCTTCTACATAAGACTTAGGTCTTTGTAATTTCCCATAAGGGATGGTACAGATTTCTGCCTACATCTACCCATCAATGAATCTCCATTTCCTCATTGTAACATGAGTCAGTCTCTCTTTCTTATCACCAAAAATGCCTATTAAATGTAAAAGGCCTCATGGACTTGTCTGAACAATAATTTCCTGTTCACAGCTCCACTGACATCGATGCTTCTGTTCCAGAAAATTCCAGGGTTCATCTTCCATTTTTATTGAATTGACCTCTTGCCTGTTTTTAAAATGCTCTAAACCTTGCTTTTCCATAAATGCTCTTATACCCTCTTTAATATACTTCTTATACTCTCTCTGGCCACCCAAAGCTAAAAGCTCTGGCACTATTACTTCAATTGCCACCTTATATATGTACTTTTCCAGATCGATTTTTCCAAGCACTTTTCCAAGTGATTTCACACACATGATCTCTTTTGAACCTTGCAATAGCCTTATGAGGGAATAATAATAAAAACACCTAATCTTTGTAGAGTGCTACGCAATTTAAAGACCACTTTCACATACGTAATCTCCCTTGATGAGATCCCATTAAACAATGCTGTGAGGTTCTTTTCTCATTTTACAGATAAGAAAACTGAGACTTAAGGACAGTGAAGAACCCATCCGAGTTCACACACACACACAAAAAAAATGTTGTCTATAGGGATTTAAGGCCTCCATGTCGGTGTTAAAGTGCTTTGTGGTCTTTTTTCCACCACAAACAGGCACTAATCTTGCATGTACTCTTATGGCATTAGAAATGTCTAGTTTCTTGTCTCTATTAAGTCAAAGGTCCTGGAGGTTTACTGTGTACGTTGCACGTGACTATAGTCTGTCCACATGGTCTGGCTGCCTCTGCTTCGCAAGACACAAAGGATGGCCGTTTAGCAAGGTAACTCACCTTTGTTCTGCCATAGGTACACAAATCATCCATTGATAATATTAACACACAGACCTGTTTCTTCCTGGCCACATGATTTGATATATATGTGTCCCATAACCTAGGCTACCTGAGGCAAAGCCTTGCTTGTATTAAAGCAAGGGCTTTTTTTAATACCAGGGAAATTGATACTTCCAGAATAGTGACTCATACCAGCTTGCGGCAGATACACTGTGCCATTTCAGCTTGTGAGACAGAATCTTGAAATCGCTTTGGTTTAAAAGAGAGACTCAAAGTAAAAACTGTTCGATTTCCTCTACAGGAAATGTGGTTGGTCTCATGGTAGCACACAAAGCTCGTTTTTATGTACCCTGTTCCCTCTGCCTGGAATGTCCTTTGTCTTGCAGGAGACTTATAAACTCCTCCTGATCCTTCAAGATTAAATATTATATTATCATTAAGCCATAACTCACCTCTAGATAAAAACCCTAGAGAAACTTATACACCAGGAAACAAACAAACCCGAACATTTACAGCACTGGGTAAATAGCCAGGAGTAATAGGTAAATTGTGGTGTGTTCATACAACAGGATACTGCCACAAAGTAGTGATGTACTGAACATTAATGACGCTTGTAAGCAATGCAGCATGAAAGAAGCAAAGATGAAAAATTATATCTATTCTATGATTTCCTTCATATAAATTTCCAAAGCTGGCACAACTAAACCATAATGTCTAGGGATATATAGGTGGTCAAGCTATAAAGAAAAATGACAGCTGTGATCACCATAAAAGTCAAAGAAGAGGAGAGGTTGTCAGGGTTGGGGGAGCATGTAAGGGCTTTTAGGGTACAGATGATGCTCCGTTCCTTGAAATCGATCCTGGTGACTTGGTGTTTATTCTTTGATTCACTGCACATTTGTATTTTGTGCACTTTTCTGTGTGTATGCTACAGTTAGTGATTTTTAAAATGGTAAATAAAAAAAAAAGTCTATGGTCATCCCACCCTGAATGTGTCCAATCTCGTCTGATCTCAGAAACTAAGCAGAGTCAGGCCTGGTTGGTACTTTGGGGCTTCCCAGGTGGCGCTAACGGTCAAGAACCCACCTGCCAATGCAGGAGACATGAAAGACATGGATTCTATCCCTGGATCGGGAAGATCCCCTGGAGGAGGGCATGACAGCCCACTCCAGTATTCTTGCCTGGAGAATCCCCACAGAGGAGCCTGGTGGGCTACAGTCCATGGGGCCGCTAAGAGTCAGATAGACGTGACTGAATCGACTTAGCACACAAAGGGGAAAAAATGAAATTGTCCAACTGGCAATTCATGGTTAAGAAATGTCATAAAAATGCAGACATGATCTTCTTGATTAGAGCCCCTGTGAATGGACAGAAGCCCTCTGTGGTCCTTTGTTGATAAGGGAGCTTCCTACACCAATGTCAAACATACTGCTTCAGTAGATGGGTGAAAGAAATACATATCCTTCCTCTGGTATACCATGACTGCTGTAGCATGGAATATATGTTTATAGAAAATAAATCGATCCAGTATGTTTTGAATATGCTAAATTCTTGCTTTGTCTTGTCTGCCCAGAGCAGGGCCTTCAGAATGTGACTCACCGCATTGGTATTCTCCCTCCTGGGGTCACCTCTTCCATGGAGGCAAATTTTAAAGCTGTTTCTGGAAGCCAGCCTTGGCTGGCATTACAACATACACAATTTTGTAATTTAAAAAAAAATAAATAAATAAGGAAGAATCACAAACTCCCCTGAAGCTGGGCGGCAGAGAGGTGCATCAGAGGTTATCACATCCTGCCTCCTCCAATGCCCCCTGTGGCTGCAATTGGCTACGGTCTCCTTCTTCATTCCTGGTCCTGAACTGGTGGGCATGGTCGCTCTGGGTATTAAACAGCTGCCGGGCCTTCTGCAGGCAGCTGCTTCTCAAGGCTGTGTGTAATGAGCCTGGTACCCCAGCCCTTGGACCTCTTGGCTCTCAGGCCCATGATACGCTCCAGTGTGCAGGTAGAAATTACATGCTCAGAACATAAGATTCTTTTTTGGCAGCTTTTTTTTTTAAGCACAAGAGATCAGCATCTTATGCTGAAGCTCAGGTTCTCAGAAGGGGGTGGGAGGCTAATATGATCAGCTGAGTGTCTTGACATTTTGCCCGTGAACCGCGGGAGCTGAACCACGGCAGGTAGCAGCAGGGATAGGAGGCGACACTCATACTACGCTGAAATCACAATGAAAAATCTAACCACCTAGCCATCACTCTGGCTGCAGCGGGCAGGGGGCCAAAAATAAAGGGTAGGATGCTAAAAGTAAGGGTAATGGGGTATCGGCTGTTGTTTTGTTTTTATCTCTGGAAGAATTTACTTAAGTTGTTAGACTTTGTAACGTTACATTGAAGAAGGATTTTAGGATTTTATAAAAAGAGGCATCTGCTGGAAAAAGAGGCACAGAATGCAGAGAAAAACAGAGATGGAGAGAGAAGTTGGAAGCAGAGACAGATGAAGAGAGCTACAGAGAAAGTGAATGGGAACTCTCCTTGGCTGGGTTCACTTTTCTTGTTAGGATGTCAGAACTCTTTACACCTCTCCAGATTAGTGCTGCCCTTAAACCCATTTAATTACTGTGATGGATTGCATACTTGCCACCAATAGCCTTGTTCTCACTTGCCCTAACTACTAATGTGCTGTAAATATGGCCTTTCAGAAAGGAATCAGGTTTGATGTGAATTTGTGCTCACCTATGCTGATGACACGCGGGGTGATAGAGTAGTTGCCGTCTGCCAGTGACTCACTGCACTGGCTTGGCCTGGCCCAGTGCAGCCGGACAGAGGGCACTGCTCTGCCTGCATGCAAGTCCAGGCTCAGTTCACCCATAGAAATGTCTCCAGCAAAGGACGGCCTTTCCCGCAGGAGCAGAAAGAGCTCTGGTGATTGTTTGGTGAACAGCTGAGTCCTAGAGGACTCTTCCAAGCGATGAGCAGCTTCAGCTTGAAATAACTAAACAGCTTTTCACAAAAAGGGGTGGAGGAGCAGGGGAGACTGAGGAGCTCCAAGCAGCAAAAGGGTTACAGCATAATTAACTCCTAGATGGTCTCACGGATGGTATTGCAGGGCTGTCCAACCCAACCCAGAGCTTCCTCCCCGGCTAGAATTAAGTTTAATTCAGTGTCAAAAGGGCATTAGAAAAAAAATAGCCTGCACAGCATAAGAGGGAGAAATCAATGAACTTCACGGAGATAGGGTCACAGAGTGGATGATCTTTCCTGCACACTTGGCCGAGGGGGCGGATTTTAAGGGGCTGACTGTGAGATCGTCTGACCCAGACTGAAGGAAGTCTGAGTCTGGGCCATCTGGGAGAGAAACTGATGGAAATATCTGCCTGATGCCTGGAGAAGCTATTTGTTTTGACTACTGCTGCTGCTATTTTCCTTAAGGTTAGAGCCCACAGGACTGTGAAAAGCCAGTGCCCCGAACCTGACAACGTTTTCTCTTCAAGCAACTGGGGAGCCCCATGCTCTGGCTCCCGCCTGCAACAGTAGGCACGGGGCATTCAGAAAAGCAGACCACAGTCCATGGCCATCGCTTGTATCTATGTCAAGAGCAGATCATTTTTCATATCCCCTCCTCTTTTCAACAAAATTATTTTCATCAAAATCTAGGAATGGAATAAGAAATAGCTTGGCCAAAAAAGGCAGGAAAATTTTCATGGGCAGTGAAAATTTTCCTTTATTATAATTTGTGTTTATAATCTTGCAGTAAAAAAGAAAGGTTTATTTTACATATATGTAGAAAGAAAAAAAGTACCATTTATTCAGTTTTATATCCACCTTACAGTTGAGACTTTGGTCCTTTCTTCATAATACGCTGTCATGTTTGTTATTTTACGTAAAGCACTGCCCAGTAACATCTAAATAAATTTTATTAAAATCCAAATGTCTACAAAAAGTATAACTGTTTAGTGATACAACTGTGTGTGGTAATGTTTTATTTATTGGATTTTTTTTAGTTTTAAAATAAATAATTATAATTTTTAAAGCAGAATACATTTCCATTTTAAAGACATTGTTCACAATCAGTAAAATATTTCATGTGTGAACTAAAACTTGCACTTCACAAAAATATTATGCAGCACACATTTACAGTGTTTCATTATTTCAAGTTTTAGACACAAATACACACTCAAAATGTCCACAGGGTATGACAGAAATTAAGAAATTCAAATTCTGTTTCTTTATCTTTTGCAATTGTTGTTTACTTCAAATCCAGTGTTTAAAGGCAGGAATATGAAGTATGGGAGCTGGAGAAACAAACTCTCATGACACAACTTCAAAACAGAATATACAGTCCATGGAATTCTCCAGGCCAGAATACTGAAGTGGGTAGCCATTCCCTTCTCCAGGGGATCTTCCCAGCCCAGGGATCGAACCCAGGTCTCTGGCACTTCAAGCAGAGTCTTGTGATTTGAGGTTTACATGTAGCTTTAGAACTCAATATAACCACAGAGATTATTCAAAATTTTGATCACTAACCTTTTTTTCCCCAGGGAAGATATTTTATTACATTATTTACAATCCAGGGCACATGGTGATAATGAAAAGCAAATTCCATTTTAGTCAGTTTTACAATTGGTTTTAAACTCTTCACACATTTGCACCCTTTGTTGCTGGAATCAGACTGATCGTCTCCCACTTCTCTGCCCTTCCTATGCCTCTGCCTGTTATTCTCTGCCCATGACACCAGACTGAGGAATCACGTCTGCAGGGAGAGCCCGGAGCACCTCCAGTAGGACTCATCAGGAGGAAGAAAGAAGAAGGGTACTTGACACAGTAACATTTATTGGAGACCCCTTTACCAAGCATTTTCACTCAAAATGACTCATTCTTCCCAATGATTCTTCACAAGAGGGGTTAAAATCCCAATGTTTAGGAATGAGGAAAAGCAGACTATAAGATGTTGAGTGGCTTACCCATGGCCCACTTCTCATAAGTAGAAGAATCCAGATTAAAACCCAGATAAGGCTGAGAACGAGGTTCCAGTTACCTCCTGAAGGCACTGCAGATTCTGCAACATCCTTAGGAGATGGCACAGAACTCCCCGGCTGGGTACAAATGCACAGAAGACAGGCTGAGTGCATTAGAACACAGCCCAATCAAAACACTGCTGGAATTAGAACAAACTCACCTCTCCTGGACTCTCTCCTGAATTCAAGTATCACCCCTCGAATGTCATTGGACCACTGGTCCTATGCCAACAAAGGGCTTCCACCTGACTCAGGGAGGTAGAGAAAGTCTCATCGGAGGGTCTCTGAGCCAAGCCTCCTTCCTTCCTTCAATTCCTTCTTGTTTCTCTTTCTCTCTCTCTCCCTCTGCCCACCTCCATCTCTCTTTCCTTCCTTTTAATGACTTTTTAAACCTACTTCCCTATCAATATCTGCATCTTGGGTGACATTGCTACAGCCCTCACATTCTTTCAGAAAATTTCTCATTTGGGACCTTGCATATTACACACAGTTCCAAAGGACTGATAAATCTTTTTTATGTACTCTTTATGACTAAAGCTCAAGGGAAACATCTTGTGTCTCTCTCTCTCTCCTCCTGCTGCATTAAAAAATGATAATCTAGCTTTCCATATGTCCACAGTTAAGATGAGGTCTTGCTTATTGGTTAGTATTGATCAGTATTCATTTATAACTGGTATAATATTTTCTCTACAGGGTGCATATTGCAATTTTCAGAATCAGGCTGCAGAAAGCTTTCAATCACATAACTGCATGATTGGGTAAAACCTGTAATCATAGTCTCTCTAATTCCCAGCAGAGCTATTTTGTCTCCATCTGTCTTCTTGCCTTTGAGTATGACTGGGGGCAACAAATACAATGCTGGCCATCTGAGACTAGTGGAGGAAGACTGACCAAGAGAGCAAGATGACCAGCATAGTGGGAATTAAGGTGCACAGTTAAGGGACATGGGCTGGGTCCACTGCCGAGCCTTCCTTGAACCTCCTCACCTCTATAGGCATACCCTTGAGAGCCTTCATAGCAACCAGACAGGTGAGTGAAAAAGGCAGAGCAACTCAGTACTTCCTCTCCTTCCATGGCCAACAGAGGGACAGGCATCATACCACTGTTTTCTCTTTACTAGTTGATCTATTCAAATCACATTGGAGGATAATAAGCATCTTCAGAATAACAAAAAATTCCAGTTAGGAGAAAGGCCAGTGCATATAAGAGTAGCCCAAATAAATGACTTAATAACACATAAGTCTTTCTCCCACATAAAAGAAGTGGCTGAAGTGGGCAACCTAAGACTGAAATAGAATTCCCCGGTCATCAGGGACCCATGGCACTTTTTTTTCTTTCTTCTCCATCAGACTTGGCACATGGCTTGACTCTTTGAGGTCACCTCATGATCCAAGATGGCTGTTGGAAGGCAGCCATCATCTGTTTTCTGAGAAAGAAAAGGTTGGGTGAAAAAGGAACCTCTTCCAGCTGAGGCAGAGTTCTTGAATATTTTGAGAAACTCAATCAAGTCTTCCTAGAAGAGTAGGAAAGACATCTCTTTATCTAGGCACATCACCACCCAGAATAAAATCATAGCTCTGCTGATGAGGAAGAGAGGAAACAGCGCTGAATGGCAGCCACAGTCTCTGCTACAAGCCAGTCCCCCAAAGCTGAGGAGGTTATCCACTCACTATAAGCCCACAGAGCAAGAGAAGTCTTAGACATCGACCTAACAACCCAGGTTTATCTTAACATTTGAAAAGAGTTTTAGCATTATAGAACTTCCTCCAAACCTCATTTAATTCTCAAAAACGTGCCCCTAAGGTAAATGATATTCTTACCTTAATTTTCCAGGTGAGAAAACAAATCTAGAAAGGTTTAAGTGATTGTTTAAGGTTACATATAATAGCTAATTAGAGGGAGAACCAGGATTTCCAGGAGGCTCAGAAAGTAAAGAATCTGCCTGCAATGCAGGAGACCCTGGCTCAACCCCTGGGTCAGGAAGATCCCCTGGAGAAGAAAATGGGAACACCCTCCAGGATTCTTGCTGGAGAATTCCACAGACAGAGGAGCCTGGCAGGCTATAGTCCACGGGCTGGCAAAGAGTCAGACACGATTCAGTGACTTAACACAACACACAGAGGCAGAACCAATACGAGCAACTCAGATCTCCTGACACCTGGCACAACATTCTTTTCTTTTTAAAAAGAAATTAAAGATACAGAAAAGTACAAATATCTAGCTATTTTAAGGTTTTGCTTTAAATTTTTTAATATTAAAAAAATTGCTGAGAAAGTTGAAATCTATTTTGTACCTCTCTCTGATCACATTCCCCTTGCTCCCCAGAGATGAGTTCGGTTCAGTTCAGTCACTCAGTCGTGTCCAGCTCTTTGTGACCCCCATGGACTGCAGCACACCAGGCTTCCCTGTCCATCACCAGCTCCCAGAGCTTGCTCAAACTCGTGTCCATCAAGTTGGTGATGCCATCCAACCATCTCATCCTCTGTTGTCCCCTTCTCCTCCTGCCTTCAATCTTTCCCAGGATCAGGGTCTTTTCCAATGAGTCTGTTCTTCACATCAGGTGGCTAAAGTACTGGAGTGTGAGCTTCAGCATCAGTCCTTCCAGTATATATTCAGGACTGATCTCCTTTAGGATGGACTGGTTGGATCTCCTTGCAGTCCAAGGGACTCTCAAGAGTCTTCTCCAACACCACAGTTCAAAAGCATTAATTCTTCAGTGCTCAGGTTTCTTTATAGTCCAACTTTCACATCCATACATGACTACTGGAAAAACCATAGCTTTGACTAGCACAACTAGACAGACCTTTGTCGGCAAAGTAATGTCTCTGCTTTTTAATATGCTGTCTAGGTTGGTCATAGCTTTTCTTCCAAGGAGCAAGTGTCTTTTAATTTCATGGCTGCAGTCACCATTTGCAGTGATTTTGGAGCCCAAGAAAATAAAGTCTCTCACTGTTTCCATTGTTTCCCCATCCATTTGCCATGAAGTGATGGGACCAGATGCCATGATCTAAGTTTTTTGATTGTTAACTTTTAAGCCAGCTTTTTCAATTTCCTCTTTCACTTTCATCAAGAAGCTCTTTAGTTCCTCTTCACTTTCTGCCATAAGTGTGGTGTCATCTGCATATCTGAGGTTATTGATATTTCTCCTGGCAATCTTGATTTCAGCTTGTGCTTCATCCAGCCCAGCATCTCGTATGATGTACTCTGCATATAAATTAAATAAGAGATAATAAGTTAAATAAGAGATAATGAGATTTTTTTTCTCTCACTGGAAATCCCCAGAGATATTATCATTAATTTGGTGGTTATTCTCCTGGCCCATACTTCTCTATTTTAATCTCTCATATGCATCCACAGATAAGTTATTTTTATAGCTTTTTTCATTCAACAATTTTTTTGAATTCTATTTAGGTTAATGAATATGATGAACTACAGTTCAATCATTTTGATTTCTATGATATTCTATTATATAAATACATGTTTTATTTATTCATTTCAATTTTCCTACTAGAAATATTGAGTGGTTACTCAATAAACAGATGAGGAAGTATTCCAATAGTTTATCTTCACTATAACTCTATGAGAAAGGACTGGTGATAATCCCTGCTGTACATGGCGAGCAAACTAGAGCAAGCAAGAAACAGGAATCCGCCCAAGGTTTCATAGCTGATAAGCAACTGAGCCAGAATTGAACCCCAGAGGATCTGAATCCAGAGCCCCTACCCTTGATTTCTACTCTGTATAACTCAAGCCTAGTATTCAGGATCCTTACCAAGACAGTCCTACCTTTTGTGAAAATAGTGCCCCCAACACTTTGTTCCTACCAGACAGGGTTCTGTCCAGGCCCATGGCCAACATCTGCTTTGATTGGTTGATGCCTGTACCCTAGTTTATGGCTAAATATTTTGAAGATCACTCCTATTCTATATTGACTAGACAGACACTTATAAAATGTAAATGTGTTAGTCACTTAGTCATGTCCAGCTCTTTGTGACACCATGGACTGCAATTGGCTAGGCTCCTCCATCCATGGAAGTCTCCTGGCAAGAATACTGGAGTGGGTTGCCATTTCCTTCTCCAGAGGATCTTCCCAACCCAGGGACTGAACCCGGGTCTCCCACACTGCAGGCAGAGTCTTTACTATCTGAGCCACCAGGGAAGCCCAACAAACACTTGAGTTGATTCCAGTTCTTCCCTCCTACAAACATGGGAACCGAGAAGTAGAAACACTGACTCACAAATTATACCCAAATATACCTTTGATAAAACTATGTATCAAAGGTTTTACTGAAAACTACTGACTACTCTGGAAAGTTGGCTATACAAATGAACTAATAAATTATACTAATAAGCTACTGTAAACTCCCATTCTTCCCTAACATTTTATGTCATCAAACTTTCTCATTTTGCCAGTTTATTGGGTATAAAATGGTATCTCCTTACCTTTACTTGCATTTTGCTCATTACTAATAAGGTGGATAGGGTTTTTAATATGTTTATTGGCCATTTTGGTTTACTCTTCTTTGAATTTCCTTTCTCTCTCCTTGATCATTTTAAAAATAGCTTTCTTCTTTTGTTTATTTTTTTCTGTATAACTTGGACATTAATCTTTTGCTATTATATCCAGTATAAATTCTCCCCACTACCTCTTACCTCTGGCCCCCCTTTCTCATGTCTTATGCCATATAGAAGCTTTATATTCAATACTATCAAATCTATAAATCTTTTCCTTAATACACTACACTTTTTTGGTTACTTTTCATTCTTGAAGTAGTGAAGAAAATCTATATTGTCTTCTAGTTATCTTATAATTTGGTTTCTTCTGTTTATTTCTGTGTGTGGTATAGGAGGGAATTCAAATGAATATTATTCTACTTTGAAGTCACTCCAACATCATTAATTTAATAACATGTCTTTTCCCCAGTGATTTTTTTAGTACCACTTCTAATATAAATGACCAAGTTCAATAAATACACTGGTTTGTTTCTTGATCATCTATGCTATTTCACTAATCTGCTTTTTATTCTTTTTTTTTTTTTTTCAGTTTAATTCTCTGGCTAAAAAATAATGCATGTCTGAGACTTACACCCTCCATCTGCTCATATAATTCTTATTGTCCTAATGCTGAACATAAGCCTAAAAGTTTGGTAACTGCCTGACAGTTCTTCAAGATAGTAGGCTAGAAGGCAGGTGGTCTCTTTGGTTTCCCTATTGGAGATTCCACTTGCACTGCTGAGGGATCTAGGTGTTTGGAATGCTTTCCTCTGCAGTAGAGGGAAGAACAAATTCTAGATGTCAAGAGCAAGAAGGAATGAGTCTCAGGCTCTGCATCCACAGAGGTACTCACTACTGATATCCACTCTTCAACATCTTATGAATAAATCGCAGGGAGAGCACATCATTCATAATTATCATTCTTATTAATTTAGGTTGGCCAAATATCCCAGTTTCTGATTACACAAGTATAGAAAGAAACTTGGGGGGGGGGGGAATCAGTTTCAGAACTCAAAGAACAAAGAAATATTTTATATTACATTGCTTTCTATAAAGGACGATATTCACACTACATAATGATCTGTGGTTTTTAGTCCTTTACAGGGTTCATCTGTCCATATGTACTCATGATCTAAAATCTGGCTAGGGAAAAACTCCCTTCTAGCACAAGTTACACGCACTATAGGCTGAGAATGCAAACATGATGGACTGAAGTTCTGCACATAACTCCCTGAAGTAAAGAAGGGTAGGAAAGAAATAGACCCCTCACAGCAATCCTGAGTGTGACTGCAGCAGTGTCTGTCTGCATGAGCAACAGGACTCAGGGCAGGGATGGGGGCGTGAGGAAGAGGGGGGTAGTCCAGGAATGAGCATCTCATGGAGTCTAGCTTCTGACCATCACCCATCCCAACCACAATGATTAGAAACATGAGCCACATTCTTAGTTAGCATTAAGAAGAAGAGCATAGGCAGGCCTGACAAAAAAATGTTTTTTAACTCAAACCACCAACTAAATGAAGCCACCAGCTTTATTTTTCATATTCTAGAAATCATAAAATACCTGGTCTGCAGAATTTTTAAGCTCCTGCTAAAGATTCCTGCATGGCAGCTTTGAGAATATGCCACAGTCCAGTCAGAAGATTGTTTTCAATATTAGAATGCATTTTCCCACAGGCGATTTGACTATCCCTAGGCCGGTGAAAGGTAGAGGGTGGGAGAGTGGAGAAGAGCTATTTCTGAAGACATGAGAACTTTCTGGTTCTGCTGATGAAACTGCGTAAAAAATGGCACAATGTGGGTTGCATGGAACCAACATTAGAGATTCACAGATTCTATACGTTCTGGTCACATTCCCTCCCCCTACCCCGGCCTTACTCTCACCTCCATCTTCTCCTAAAACAATTTTACAAAAGTGAAGTGAGATCACTTTTAATCATTCAAGGACATTTGAGGATATTTCTGATTTGATTTTTCCAGTAGTCATGTATAGATGTGAGAATTGGACTATAAAGAAAAAGCTGAGCGCCAAAGAATTGATGCTTTTGAACTGTGGTGTTGGAGAAGACTCTTGAGAGTCCCTTGGACGGCAAGGAGATCCAACCAATCCATCCTAAAGGAGATCAGTCCTGGGTGTTCATTGGAAGGACTGATGCTGAAACTGAAAATCCAATACTTTGGCCACCTGATGCGAAGAACTGACTGGGGCCCTGATGCTGGGAAAGATTGAAGGCAGGAGGAGAAGGGGATGACAGAGGATGAGATGGTTGGATGGCATCACCGATGGGATGGACATGGGTTTGTGTAGGCTCTCGGAGTTGGTGATGGACAGGGAGGCCTGGTGTGCTGCAGTCCATGGGGCTGCAAAGAGTCGGACATGACTGAGTGACAGAACTGAACTGAACTGATCTGTAGCCACTAATTTCTATAACGAAAATGATATGCAGCTCAGATTAAATTTGAATAAGTAGGCAATTGACTATATATCCAAGGATATTTTCATTAAAAGTTTTTTTGTCTCCTGCATTAGAGCTGACATGTCTCTTCTCATCTTCACCAAACAAAAATGTTGTTCTAAAAAAGGAGAACAACCCAGGCCATCCATTTGCTCAAAGCAAGTTGAGCAGAGAAGGACGTGAGTACTCCACCGCCTTCTTAACAAACCGAATTGTACCTCCCCTGTAGTACTGCTCTCTGAGTCCATGTCTAAGACCATGGTTTAGGTAAGCCTTGTTTTAGCAAGAATCTCTTGCTTCAGCCAGTAATAAACTACCTTGAACAGGATTCAAGACTCAAATGCCATGCAGTGTAGTATATGCCACATGTCACATTTGTCCAAGTCCCCAGTGCAACTGGTGGCACATTTTTATTTCTTTTTACTCTATTTCTTAACATGCAGGCTTGATTGGAAGGCTTATGTCAATTACTCTAATATTCTAACTTTGTTGTGGTTGTACATTTTAATGAAAACTCTTCCTCCTGAAAGACAGGATCTATGGAACCTTTAGATTTTCTTCCTGTATAATAAAACAAGAGCTTGGATTCAATTGGCCAAAACATACATTTGCTAAATAAGGTTTTCCTTAAATGTCACTCATTCATTCAACAAGCATGTACCGAGCACTTCTTAGACTCTAGGTATTGTGCTTATCTGCGAGAACAATAGTGAATGAAACAGATGTGCAGGGTCCCCGCCTGGGTGGTGGGTACCGTCCACTGGCGGATGAAGAAGAGCAAATATTTAGTTCCCGGGCAGAAAGGGAAAAACTGGATGCTGATTGAAAATAGTGCTGTTACTAGGCGGAAGAGCAGAGGAAGACCTCTTGGAAATGTGACATTTAAGCCAAGTCCTAAAAGATGAGGCCAACCCACCATCCAAATGGAAGCGGGAAGAGCGTGGGCTGATCAGCAGCTGTGAGGGCCAGCGGAGCGCTTGGACTGCCTCCGCTCATCGCGCTGCCCATCTGCCCCGAGCAGCGTGCGGGGGGCAAGTCCAGTCCTTCCGCCCCCCAGGCCGGCTTCCGGGCCACCCCTCAACCTCGTCCTCTCTCCTCTGCGGCCTCCTCCAGCCCTCACTGGTTTCCCCCACAACGTCCCACCTAGTCATGTACGAGGTTGTAGTATCTTCAGATGGTCCCGGTGGTTAAACCTGCCCCGCTCCGAGCTGTGTGACCCCACTGAGCCCAGAGGGTGGGAGCCCCTTGGCACCGCCGCCCACAACACCCGCGGCGGCGCTGAAGCAGAACCTACGCGGGCTGCATGGAAATGACCTGGCGGAGCAGGTGAGCAGCCGTGACTAAGCCGCTTTTCTATCTGCATCTGCTCCTATTAGACAAAATGCAAATAGATAGGCCCCATCTCTCTCTGTTCTATTTAGCATTTATATGACACCTTTCAGCACAGAGAAATGAGTAAGTGGAACCAGAAGTGGCTGTTCGGTGCGCTCATTCCCCCCAGCTCCGCTGCAGCCAGGCATCTGGTCCCCACCTGCCCCACCCCCTACCCCCCACCCCTCCTTCCCGAGGGGCGCAGGCCCCGCACTTTGCTTTCAGCAGCGCCCTTCCCTCCGAGACGCACGCTGTTGAAAGCATGCATTGTCTGCGCTACAGGGAGAGTGCGGGTAGCACATTACAGATCTGAGCTGTTAAGTGATAAATGAGCAATGAAAAGCGTCCTGACATCATTAAGGTGTTCAGGAACACTTGCCCCGCTCCGCATCGCCCCCATGCAAGCGCGAAGACAGACTGGCTTGCAGGGTGACCGAAGCCGGCCTAGGAGTCACAGAGTGGATCATTCCTACCCTATAGGGTTTTCCTAGATTCTGCCAGTTGGGCACAGGCACTTTATAAAGACTGTTAGTCTCGGACCTTTGCAGACTTTCTTAGAGGATAGGCGGCTTCCCTTGTGGCTCAGCTGGTGAAAAATCTGCCTGCAATGCAGGAGACCTGGGTTTGATCCCTGGGTTGGGAAGATCCCCTGGAGAAGGAAAAAGCTACCCACTCCAGTATCCTAGCCTGGAGAATTCCATGGACTGTATAGTCCATGTGGTCTCAAAGAGTAGGACAGGACTGAGCGACTTTCACTTTCACTTTAGAGGATAGGACTTTCCAACTGTATGAAAAAGAACTGCCTGGAGTATTCCCAGATATGAAGCAGCCCCTCTGCACTAGCCCCTCCCCTGCCAGCCCCAGGTTCTGGAAGCCCTCCTGCAAACCCACAGGACAAACCTCTGGACTGGCCCGTCTTGCAGAATCCACACCACATTCTCCAGATCCTCCTGACTCCACCAGGACCCAACACTGATGGGGAATCCAGGACGGACTGCCTGGTTTGTGAAAGAGCAGCTTATGTGATATGAGAGATAACATTTGCCAGGGCATCTCTTTAAGATCCTTTCAAGAGCATCTTCACCTCTGGAATGCTGTGGGGCAGGGGTGGGGGTGAGGTAGAGCAACCCCTGTACTTCCACCTACTAGTGTTGTAAAATTCTAAGTTTCTAGAGAAGAGTTCAGGTATTGGTCAGCAAAAGCAGTGGAGGTGCTGGATTAATGTCCTCACGGCTCCGTAACTACTAATTTGCTTTTAGGGATCTGAAGGCCATTGGTGTTGAGGAAGGAACATAGTTCCACGATAACATATTGTAACAATATGAGTATAAATCCCGACTCTGAAAAAAATAAAATAAAATCCTGATTCTGTCTCTTAGCAGCTGAGTTACTTTGGACAAGTCACTTAGCATCTTGGTTTCCTTACCTGTAAACTAGGGGCAAATGGTGACAGGTATCACATAAAATATTGTAAGGATCACAGGAAGGCAAAAGTTCCATAGTCAGGGCAGTGTCTGGCACATAGAAGGAATGTTGTAAATATTTACTGTTTATCGCAGACCTATTTAATATGACAGGCACTGAATTGCATGTTTCATTTGGTTCTCTAATTTAACCTACAACAACTCTCAAATGTAAGGCCTGTATTTATAATCACTATGCTATTCTCACTGAGTTTCCCTACGAGAAATATTTTCATGTCAGTGGCTATTCCTGCCTGCAATTTTCCCTTGAAAAATTGCTCCAGGATGGGTACTTCCTAAGGGGAAGCTTTCTCCATTAGCTAGACAGGAGGGGAAAGGCAAGGGCAAGCCTTGACCCCCCATTACCAAGAAATCAACCGTGGAAGTGAGTCATCTTTCTCTCGCCACTGGGCTGGATGTGGTGATTAATGAGAGACGTTTAAGATTAATACACTTTCTTGTTCAAGTTCTGAAAATTAAAGCCCTTGGAAATGTGAGCCCAGAGAACAAACGAAAAAGAAGTAAAACAGGATTCTCTGTCTAGTTAGTTGCCTGCTTTCAAAAACTCAACCCCCTCCTGGCAAAATGCAGAAGATCGCCTAGCCTTGTCTATGTCACGTTGCTTTCCTGTTCTCCCTCCTCGCCTCCCAAAGAACCTTGGTTCCAGCCAAAAGGGTTATCACAGATCCTCGGCACAGTTTCCAAGTTACCAAATGAGACAGTGGAACAATTGATTGCGCTGGCACAGGCCAGCGGTAGGAGATAAGGGGCCCAAGCAGCTGTTGTCACTGCGTTTTTTTTCAAAGCATGGGTGCACAGGCTGTACTGGCCTGAGCCCTTGAGATTCTTGGGAAAGAGAAGATAGCTCAGCTCAAGTCTTACCAAGGCCAGGCTCCTCAGGGCTCCGTGCTGTGCTGGCCACCTAGCCAAGCTCACACCACCCCATCCTGAGAGGGGCGCCGAGACCCAGCCACCAGGAGCAGCCTTTGGCTCCGTATGTCACCATCAGAGTTAGGCTACCTGAGCACTTTCCGCTGTGATGAAAGTGCTTCTCGGCTTTCCCTTTAAATATCAAAACAGGGTCACTGAAGAAGGAACTTTCATTTTTATTCATAAGGCTAAGGAAAACAAAGCTGAGAGACGTTGAGAAGCCCACCTACCATTGGACAGCTGTTTGTGGCAGGGCCGGCATCGGAGCCCAGACCTTGGACCCTAAACACACTGCTTGAGGAAGAGGCAAGACAAAAGAGAAGCATAGGGAGTGAGGAGAAGGAAGGAGATAAAAGCAGAAGATGTGATGCAAGACTTAACATGAAGATTCAAAGCGTTCTGTGCAGCCTTGACGGCTGACAGCGTGGAGGCCCTCACACGGCAGGCACGGTTCTTCTCCTGCGTTCCCCGGGACGAGGTCCCCCAGCCTAACTATCCTCTGGTTCTAAGCCCTCCCAAACTGCCTGGCCTTTAGGAGAGAGGGATGATGGGGAAAGCTATTCTCAGTCCTTCAAGCAAACAGGAATCTGCAAGCAGACAGTAAAGCCGGAGCATCTACTGGGGAGAACGTTTGAACATTTATTCACCAAAGGAAGCTCACAGTTATTCAGTGTTTTTTCTGGGGCAGGCACCAAGAGAAAAACATTTACACGTAAGAACTCATCTCATGCATTCTCACCACGGCCCTTTCACATCCATCCAAGTCTCCCCCTAACTTTGCAGATGAGGACACGGAAGGACAGACAGACGCATCACTTCACTTGAGGTTCTTAAATTCTGTGTCGCTGCTCTGGGGACAGGGCCCAGGCAGTAGACTATTTTCAAAGCACCCCCTGAGGGTCTCATGTGCTGCTGGGGTCAAGAACCACTTGACTGAGCCAGTGCAAAGATGCTATAATCACATAATGCCTTGCACTGTGAACTGTTGCCTACAAATGTTTTATGTCTCCACTTAGACGGTAAACTCCCAGGCGTGATAAGGTTGAACAGGAAGAAGGTCTTATAAGAACCTGAAGTCTGTTCTTTCAGTACTGGCACTGCGGAGTGAAGTTGGGGTGTGAACCGCAGCATCCTTGGAGCCTGCAGACTCAGATCAGGCACAAGAACGGCACCCTTCTCACGGTCAAGGCCGGCTGTACACCAGTCCTTTCATGTATTCGATGAGGTCAGTATTTCTCTTATTATTCCCATTTTACAGATGAGGAAACACAGGCATCAATGGTTAGGGACGCACAACTAGTAAATAACAGAGCTTTGAGTCGAACACCGTCTGGCTCCAGGGCCAGGTCTAACCCAGTGTGACCAGAAAGGGCGGAGGGAGAAGGAGGGAGAAAAGGAGGAACTATCACAACAAAGATGGAGGAAAATAGAGAATTGAGAGTTCCAGGTTCTGTTGGTTTAGTTTGCTAGGCCTGCCAAAACAAAGTACCATAGACTGAGTGGCTTAAACAACACAAATTTATTGTTGCATCCTCTCTGAGGTCAGGAGCCCATGATCAAAGTGTCAACAGGGTGGTTTCTTCTGAGGTTTTAAGGAAGAATCTGTTCCAGGCCTCTCACCCAGCTGCTGGTGGTTTGCTGGTGATCTTTGGTGTTTCTTGGTTTGTAGAAGCATCACATTGATCTCTGCCTTCATCTTTCATGTGACACCCTTCTGGTGTGGGGGTCTGACTCCAAATTTCTCCTGTTATAAAGACATTGGTCATGTTGGGTTAAGGCCCACCCTAATACCTCATTTTAACTTGATGATCTCGGTAAAGACCCTATCTCCAAATAAAGTCACATTCTGGGCTGCTATGGGTTAGGACTTGAATGTATTAATGAGGAGGTGGTGTATGTTAGTCATTTAGTTGTGTCTGACTCTTTGTGACCCCATGGACTGTAGCCCACCAGGCTCCTCTGTCAATGGGATTCTCTAGACAAGAATACTAGAGTGGGTAGCCATTCTCTTCTCCAGAGGATTTTCTCAACCCAGGGACTGAACCTGGGTTTCCTGCATTGTAGGCAGATTATTTACCATCTGAGCCAGAGTTCAACCTGTAAAACATGTTAAGGGCCATGTGTGTTAATAAGCCAGAGCTCCATGAGAATGGGAAGGAAGCTACTGAAGACCTGAGACTCAGAGCCACCTGGAGAAGGGCTCCAGTTTTCCAGGGGAGGTGGGGCCACGTGCAGCGGAGGCCAGCCTGGAAGGGCCAAGCGCACGCTTTCTCCGGCACTGAGAATGGATGCTCTCTGACTGGTTGCCGGCTTTTCCTGACAATGCCTCAGCCTCTGTGTTGCACAACTGGCTTATCAATGAAAACCAATAAGCTTAAATCAAAAAGAAAACCCTCAACAATAACAACAAAGAGAAACACACCCAAAAAAGCATAACCTTATGTTGTCTGTAAAAAGCTTCAAAAAATACCAACTAGTGCTGAGTCAGGAAATTCTCCCCTAATAGCTTCTGTTGGAATCGTTTAACATTTCAACATTATCTCTTCTTTTCTTGCAGACAGCTCCTCAGAGGTATTCAAGTGCAACAATGCCATCATTCAGGCCTTCTGGCTCCCAGAGCCCTGGCCAACACACACAGGCGCACTCACATACACACACACACTCACACACACTCACACTCTTATGGAATCAGAGCAGCATACACATCCTAGGGAGCTGACTTCCTCCAGCCCTATCCAGCTGGGGGAGAGGGGAATATACCTGCCTTGTTGCCATTTCCCCACCCACGAGAGCATCCCCGAGGTAGGGGCTGAGAAGCAGACACACCCCAAGGTCTGAGGCTTCATCTCTGGCGGGGGCCAAGAAATCCCAGGGAACCCTGTCCTGGGCCCTTCAGCGCCAGCCAGAGACTCCTGGTCACCGTCACATCACAGGACAAGAGTCTGGCTAAGGTGGGACCACAGAGCTCCTGCAGCTTTCCTCACCCTTCAGTCTTCTGAGGGATCCCAGGCCGCTCTGCCATCACCACGCCCTGCCAGCCTCTCCCCTCTGACGGCTGTCGGGCCTCTGAGCGCCTCCACTGTGTCTCCACTGCAGTCTCCCCTGAGTGGGACACCGCCTTCTTCAGAACCAAACAAGCAAACACGAGGACAGAGGGGAGGTGTTTGAGTGGGTCAGGGTGGAGAGAGTACCCGAGGGGAGCGGAAGCAGCCGATCTGGTATGGCCTAAGCCAGTTGCTGGCCTTCCTCAGTGAGACACCATCTCTCTGGCCAGAGGCATGAAGAGGCGTCTTTTAATGGAGAACAATAAGTAGCAAGGAAAAGAGAGACATATTCCCTTTGTCCCCACACTCAGCCCCAAAGGCACAACCTACTCCCCAGAGGGGATACACAAGCGTCCAGGCTGGCGCCCATGACCCTTACTCGGCAAAGCACATTTTTCTCCCAAACTTGGATGGAATCAGTGAACCCACTGTGCTCAAGACTGAGCTGAGAAATTGTACGTACAGAACAAAAGAGCCAGTGCTAGAGATAATCTTTGGCCACCTGATCATCATGCTAGAATAAATAATGCATCAATAAGCATTGATTAGAAAAGGAAGTGGCAGCCCATTCCAGTATTCTTGCCTGGAAAATTCTATGGATAGAGGAGCCTGGCAAGCACAGTCCCTAAGGTTGCAAAGAGTTAGACACGACTGAGCACGCACGTGTGCCGAAGAGGACATATTAATTGTCCAGATATCATGAGGATCTCATGCCCAGATGTGAGAGCTAAAGAAAGAGGCTGAGCCAGCAGATTTTGCCCTTTTCAACATGAGCATGAAATTTCACTGAAGACACGACAGACAGGGCCAGGCTCGACAGCGGGACATAGCCCTGAGAAGACAGCCCAGCAGCCATTTCAGAAAAGGCCGGGGAGACTGAGTCACAGGTGTCACTCATGCCAAACTGATGACATTTCTCACCTTGAGTGGTGTTGATACACATCACCTGGAAGAGAAAGGCGAGGGAAATAAGGGGTCTGTTGGGCCCTTGCTCACCCCATGAGCAGATGCACCATCCTCAGGACAACACGAAGAGAGCATAAGTGACTCCTACTCAAGGACCTGCTATCGGGTCAGCATCCCTTTTCCTTGCAAAAGGACGTTCAAGTCAGATTCAAGGCCAAGGAAAGGGGCCCGCCTCTCCATACAGTCCCAGCTTGTGGTCGAAGAACATTCTGGCAGATCTTGTGTGGATGCCCTCAGTGTCCCACCTTTGCCCCTGACCTTCGCAGGAAGCCCCTGACCTTCGCAGGAAGCCCCTGACCCTCACAGGAAGTCCTCATGCTCAGGGTCCCCTGAAGGCACCAAGGCACCTATTTGGCCCACAGGAAGCTCACACGTGCCTGCCACACCAAACAGAGGGGACGCAGGCTGCCCACGACCACCTTGCCCCCTCACCCTGCCCTGCTGGACTCTCAGCTAGCCCCCTGCCCCCCATCTGCAGTGTGCTCCAGGCAGCCTCCGGGCTCTGGTTCACATCTGCCCCCAGCCTCTCAGGGGGAGGTGCCACCCTCTCCCAAGGCACTGGGGGAGCCTCTGCTGCTCTGTAGCTCCCAGCCAGCCACCCGGAGAGTAAGAGCGCAGCCCCCTCCCGTCGGCATGCCAGTCTCCCTGGGTAGCAGCCCCCCAGGACTGCAGGGCAAGAGTCCACGTGGAGCCCCCTGTGCCGAGTGTCTACACACTTAAGTCACAAATCCAGCTAACGATACTGTTGAATAAAATACCTTCTTACCGCCTTCCTTTACAAATATACCTCCGTGTTGGCCTGGTAGGTCCGTTTGAATTTAGAATTCCCCATCTCCTTGGAATATGAGGCTGAGAGAGGCATTCCTCTCAAACCCAGACCCCGCACCTGGCAGACAGCCCGCTCTGCGATTCTTCCTATCCTCATCCCATCCTGCACACACAGGAGGTGTGTGTGTGTGTGTGTGTGTGTGTGTGGAGCATGGCTCAAGCAAACACGTGGCCACCCAGGCTGCATCCCCAGGTTCCGCCCAGAGCCCCCCAGAGCCGCCCCCTGTGTCACCGTCAGGTCCAGGGCTGAGTCCAGCCCACCTCAGGTCAGAGGACCGTGGGTCAGGTCTGAGCAGAAGGGAATCTGGGAAACCTGCATGTCTGGAATATGGGGGCGCGGGGGTTCCAGGAGGATGTGTCCCCTCCAGGCCGCAGATTAGCAGCTCTGTGACGAGGAGACTGCTGGAGGGATTCCTGAGAAGTTCTTTCTAGAATGTAGAGGTCAGAGCAGGGATGCCGCTAGAGGGGGTTTTCTGAGGAGCATTCTTTTGGACTCGCCTCCCCTGGCCCCAGTATTCTGGCCTAGACAATTCCACGGGCAGAGGAGCCTGGCGGGCTGCAGTCCGTGGAGCTGCAGAGTCAGACACGACTGCGCGCACACACCGCTTGACTTGAGGGCTCAGCATGGGGTGGAGGTGGGGATGGGGGGAGGGCCATGCCTCAGCCCCGTGCTCCGAAGCCCTCAGTCACACTCAGCAAGCCGCCTCCCTGTGAGCCTGTTCCTCCGGCTTCTACAGGCCGTGTAGATGGTCCGGGAAGGGCCGCCTGCTGCTGGACTCCAGGGGCGCGCTCCAGCCGCCCCCCGTCTGCTCTCACTGGACCGCGGAGGCTTGTTCTAACCTGGCGTCCGCAGCTGGGAGCCTTGGGCCATAACTCCGAGACCTCCGGTTCCGTCAGGCCATGAGGCGGACACGCGTGGTCAGTTAAGCAGGAATGTTTTACACGCCCGTGTTTTAACACCACACGAGGGAGGGAAAGATGGAGAGGGTGGTTCTCCCTGGGGCCGCTTTCCAGCCAGGTCTGACCTGTGCGGTGACACCGGGAGGGACACACGGTCCTTGCTGAGGAGAAAGCCCACCAAGACTTCGGGAGAGAAACGTGCTCAGAGAGCCCGGTGCCTCCGGGATCAGTCCTGCTTTCTGTAGGCGGTCCCATGCGCCGAGGTGCTAGACTCGGTTCCGTCACTGCCTCCTGGTGACAGACCGGAGCAGGCTTGAGCGTGTGAATGGCGGCAGGCCCGGGGTGATGAGGAGAGGCCAGGGAGGCCGGAGTGCGCGGGGTGCAGGCCTCCTCACACTTCCCTCCCCTGAAAGGAGGCGAGGACCCTGCAGGCGGGGCAGGGGCGGCTGGCCCGGAGTCGGTGCTGGGGTGTGAGGGCAGCAGTGTCTTGATGGGGGGCTCCCAGAGAGCAGTGGGCTCCCTGAGTTCAGGCAAACAGAGAATTTCTTTCTCACTGCACGCTTGGTGGAGTTTAGTAGATTGCCAGACTCTTAGATGTCAGTGGATTTTCCAGGTTTCATCTGGAAATAGAAAGACGCCCACAGTTCACTTTCCTGCCTCCCAGCTCCACGGGTTGGGGAACACCACGCTGCCCCCACTCGTGCTTAGGGAGGCAGGGGCAGCCCCAGCTCTTGGCAACACTGCTCTGGTGCCAACCGAAGATGGATGATGTAAGGGTGGCCCCTGGAGACCGGCCCCACGTGCGCAGACGGGCCAGGCTGTGCTACCTGTGAGCTGGCAGGGCCCTGCCAAGCGTCCCACCAGCCGGGCAGCGGCCTCCTCCCCATCGCGTCCACCTGCGTCCGGCCTCCTGGTGCAGGTGGGAGGTGAGCCGGTGAGGACAGGCCCAGGCTGCAAAGTGCCTCTGTGTGGTCGGGGGAGCAGAGCCCTGGGTAAACCCTGCATGCCTCCCACCGCCCCCCACCGGCTCACTGCAAGGTTCCACAGGCCACTCGGGGGACAAATTCCCAGGGAGCTGGTTTTCCGCCTCTGTGGACAACGCCTGGCAGGAAGGTAACCTTTCGATGGCTCCAGCCTGATGATCTGGGCCTCAGGCTTTTTTCCTTATCCTTATTTTTCCCACACAGGAAAAGGGATGCTGGCCTAGCGCTGCAGATCCAGCCCAGCTGTGATGCACAGCGACTAATTCCTAACTGCACGAGTGCCAAGGGCGCTGGAGGGGCGGCGGGAAAAGAAGATAGCACCGCTTATCTTTCAAGGAAACCCAGAGGGCAGAACGGTCCCAGGATTAGACTGGGTGACTGTGGCCAGAAGAGGATGGCAGGAAGGGAACCCGCCTCCCAGGCCACCGGGAGTCAAGGTTTTAAAACATTTGCAGGCGTTTATCTTGACGCCTCAGAGTAGCTTCGGGGGAGGAAGAGTGAGTGACAATTTAATCTTTCCACCCTCACCAATCTTCATTTCCTTCTCTCTCTCCCACCCTCCCCTCCTAGCAGAGCCATCTGGTGTCAACCTGGGCTAAGCCGTGGTTCACAAAGAGCAGCTGGAGCCCCAGGACTTAGCAACGTTCCGTTAACAGAGTTTTTTAAACTGGAACCGTTTGGCTGATGTTTGGGTGATGGTGGGTGTGCAGAGGGAGAGAGGGGAAAATAGACAGGGGTCCCAGACAAGTGGATAAGCCTAGACTGGAGGGAAGGGAAGGCACCAGAGAAATGGCCAAAGGACTCGAGAAGACAGAAAGTGAAGAGCCTGCCCACAGGGGCGGGGACGGAGGCAACCGAGAAGAAGAAAATGCTAGAAATGAGGGAAGAGATAAAACAAGAAGGAGTCTTGGGAGAGTTTACAAGAGAGTTGTAAAGAGATATGACATCAGACATAGAGCATGGGCTTGTGGACACACGGAGGGGAAGGAGAGGGTGGGCAAGTTGAGAATAGCACTGAAACCTATAAACTGCATGCATGCGCGCTCAGCTGCTTCAGTTGTGTCTAACTGTTCAACCCCATGGACTGCAGCCCACCAGGCTCCTCTGTCCTTGGGATTCTCCAGGCAAGAACACTGGAGTGGGCTGCCATGCCCTCCTCCAGGAGATCTTCCCAGCTCAGGGATCAAACCCAGGGAGTCTCCTGTGTCTTCTGCATCACAGGTGGATTCTCTACCGCTGAGCCACCGGGGAGGCCCCCAAACGTATCCATTACCATATATAAAATAGAC
The DNA here is from genome assembly GCF_910594005.1 of Cervus elaphus. Lineage (NCBI taxonomy): Eukaryota > Metazoa > Chordata > Mammalia > Artiodactyla > Cervidae > Cervus > Cervus elaphus. Next base: position 10,680,222 of record NC_057839.1, on the reverse strand, counting down.
AACCAGTGGAAATTTGCTCTATGACCCAGGGAGCTCAAATCGGGTGCTCTGTGACAACCTAGAGGGGTGGGATGGAGTGGGACACGGGAGGGAGATTCAAGAGGGAGGGAACATATGTATACCTATGGCTGATTCATGTCTATATATGGCAGAAACCAACACAGTATTATCAAGGAATTACTCGCCAATTAAAAATAAATAAATGAAAAAAAAATAAATAAAATCACATTTAAATTTTTAAAAAAGAAACAGAAGGAGAGGAAAGGAGAAATTCCGAGCTTGTAAATAGGTCGTGCCCTGGAAATGTATTTACAATACGCAAGTTTGCAACTAAAAAATAAACCCATCTCTATCCAAACAATGAATGTTGCCTGAGTTCCTACTGTCACCCCCAAAACAGGGCTGATTCACACCCACTAAGAGTGAACAGATCCTTGAATTTTGCCCCTAGTCTCTCCTCGAGCCTCACCCCAGCCTGGCCCTGCTACAAATCCCAGGGCTCTCGATCCTGTGCCCACAGTTCGATTCCCCCCCAGGACAGACTTGTTAGGAGCACCGCTGCCCGGCCCCCACTTAGACAGGTTAATCTGACTCTCTGCTTGAGGGACCCGGGCAGGGTTTAGAAGCATCCCCAGGGGATTCTAATGGGTGGTCAGAATTTAAAATCACTGATACAACTTACATGGTAACGTTGAACTCCATGAGGGGAGAGTGGGCCTTCTGATCTCCATGAAGAATATTGTTTCTAAGTGAAAATGCGTTTGGACTCTAACTCCAGATGTCAGGCACAAACCAGCCTTCCCAGCTGTGTGCGCCGCCCCCAACATCCTGCAAGTCTTGCTCAGCGGTGCAGGTGGGGGACGGAGAGTCTGGTGGAGGTCCCCAGAAAGGACGTCCACCCTGCTCCCAACGTGGGGGTTGTCACCCAGTACCGTGTGGGAAACCTTTCATCATTTGGGTGTTTGACCAGTCAAGGGGCTCTTATTCAAGTTCAGTGGGAGCTGAAAGGAAAGGGGAGGGGGAAACGTGTCAACGATAAACAACAGAGGGAGGGGAGTCCCGTAAGAAAGACATAGGCTTTGAGTTAATAAAGAAGACACATGCTTGGAAATGGAGATCAAGTGTGGCTTGACAACTCTTCCTAGAAAATCAGCCGAGCCAAGACGTCAGGGAAGCAGGTTTCTGGGTTCCTTTGTGTCAGAGCCACCAGACAGAGTAAGTTTGCTCCACTCAAACAAATGCAGCGTTTTCTCCCGGGAGGGGAGAGGGCCGACCATCAGCATTAATTAAGTTCTCTGACTCTTGCGGGGGGCGGGGGCGGGACATCCAACCCCCTTGTCAGCAGCTGAAGGGTTAGGTCCCCACCCCTCTTCCTTCAGAGGACACACTCCTGGGGAGCAGGAGGCTGCTTGCAAAAAAACACCCGGGGAGACTGCTGGCAGCCACACAAAACTTTATGAAATCCTTAAAGCCAACAAGACAGAACAGGCCAGGCCAGAGGGTACAGCCAAAAACCTGTTGTCTCTTCACCTCTTCCAGCACTGCACAATGTAAAGTCAATCAAATAATCGAATTACACATGCAACGGCCTAGGGAGGATTATGTAAATACAGCCGGTGTCTGATGGCCAAGTGGTCTCCCCTGAATCCTTTTCCAAAGAGACTCCCTGTCAGCCAACAGGGGGCCTTGGGGCCCTGGTGCCCAGGATAATAAGCCACTGTGCCAGCACACGACTGAACCATGACCAGTCCTAACGGCTATTCCTAATGAGCAACTGTAGGAGGTCTGGGAGAAGGATGCCCAGGCCAGCACACCAGTCACCCTCTTACGCCATGAGGGGCAGAGTAGCACACTGGCATGCCTAAGTTATCTGAATTCCTTTGGAGTCAGGCTCTGCGGCTCCCAGGATGGGACATCATTACAAGTTAGCCCAAAATGGGACACATGGGGAGCAAAGGAGGCAACAGCCCAGGCAGAGGACAACTGGGACATGCTCCCGGGTTCAGGGGCGCCCCAGCAACCTCAGGCAAAGCCGTAGCTTCAGAAGCTGGGCTTCCTGCCCCTCAGAGTGCAGGCTCCCGCTCCCATCATGGTAACTCGACACTCTGTTCAGCTTCTGTAGCTTCTGCCACAACCTCATCCACACACTTCACGGCTTCCACCTACTCAGCGTCTGTTTGGCATCTGCTTCCTCATCCCCTCTCTGTGTGCCCTTGGCTTCTGGACATTTCTAGAATCTGGAATCAAAGAGTGACTCTAAGATGGAGAGGTGATTGGGTCAGTTAATTACCACTGAGCTTTCTTACGGGGCAGAAATCAAACTGCAGCCTCCTGCTGGCTTCCTCCGAGTCAGGTACCACCCACTGGTCCAAACTGCTGAAGCCAGAGTAGAAGGGCATGGGCAGAAAGTGGCAACCCACACCTGAGGAACTACCTGTGGCTTTGTCAGAGTCAGAGGGGGTCATGGGCTAGACTAACACTTCATCCAACACAATCTCAGCCTACCCGGCCACACGGTTTTCCTCTCACAGAGGCGCGATGTGACAGCTCCTGAACAAACTGGAGCTGCTGTGAGCGGAGAGAGCATGCACGGGAAAGCAATGCATTTCTCTAAAGAAAAGAAGTCCAATAACTTTCCACTACTGAATATCAATGGTTCAGGTTCAGGTACCACATGGTTGAAAACCACTGGAGTTCAATCAGTGCCAAGGGAAGAAGAATAGGTTCTGGGAGAATAATAATTAATAATGATCAAATTCAGGCTCTGGGTCAGTCTCTGTGCATTAACGTTCAGTCGCTAGTGACATCCCGACCTCACTGGGGGCCGGTGTGGTACACCTGTCTGCTGGCCGACCCCAAAGCATCCCAACCTGTTCTCCTTTAACCACTGCTACAAAAGCTGGGAAAGACTCTGCCAACTTCCCTCACAGATGAGGGGGCCTTGGAGCGCTGTTCTGGCCAATGAAGTACAAGAAGAAACCATCTGGGAGCTTGGGGGAAAGTTTTTCCTTTTTGGAGAAGAGAGGACCAGTCCTGAAACATGGGCCTTTGCCCTATTCACCTTTTCCGAGGGGTTGTGGGGGGAGGAGGGAGGGTATAATTGCTTCAAAATGCTATGTTAGTTTCTGCTGTAGAACAAGGTGAATCAGCGCCATTGCACATATACCCCTGCACGCTTGGACCTCCCTCCCGCTGCCCCCCCGCCCCATCCATCTAGGTCATCACAGAGCACAGAGCTGAGCAGCCTGGGCTCTACGGGAGGTTACCACCCGCTAATTGTTTTACACGTGGCACCACGCATATGTCACTCCCAATCTCCCAATTCATCCCAGCCACCCCTCCCCCATGCCCGCACGTCTGTTCTCTGCATCTGTACCTCTAGTCCTGCTCTACAAATAGGTTCATCAAAACTTTCCTTTTTTAAATCCTGCTATCACCTCTCGTTTCTACTCCCTGCTTCCTGTGACGAATGAAGACAATATGTGAAAAAACCACAGTCATCTTCTAAGATGAGGCAACAAATAGAAAGGTGAAAAAATGACGATGCTGAAGTTGTCAAAAGAGACTTTGTCCCTGGAAGTCAGCTGAGCAGCTGCATATGCAAACTGATGCAAGTAGTAGTATCACTAGCCCCATCTTACAAGTCAGGAAACTGAGGCTCAGAGTGAGTACGCAGTGGTCTGGGATCTTAGTTACAAAGGGGCTTCATCAAGATTTAGCACCAAACCTGTTGATTCCAGAGGCCTAACCATCATGACATAACTCCTCTCCTACCAAGAGAAATCTTAGAATTGGAAAGTCCATATATGGAAGGTTGCTTAAGGACCCTGGGATTTCCCAGGTGGCACAGTGGTTAAGAATCCTCCTGCTAATGCAGGAGACTCCAGTTGGATCCCTGACTCAGGAAGATCCCCTTAGTAGGAAATGGCTAGCCACTGCAGTATTCTTTGTCTGGAGAATCCCATGGACAGAGGAGCCTGACGGGCTACAGTCCATGGGGTTGCCGAGGGTGCGACAGACCCAAGCTCTCGCACTTAAGGACACTGTGGCTCAATTAATGGAAAGGCCCGCTGTGGTTAAATGCTGGGCCTGAGTCCCATTGGCTTTGCCGTCCTGAGTTTTTAGGACTGAATCCTGACTCTTCATCCAGGGTTTTTACATTGCTTTATGGTTTACATTGGGCTTCCCAGGAAGCATTAGTGGTAAAAACATACTCGCCAGTGCAGGAGACATAAGAGACACAGGTTCAATCCTTGAGTCAGGAAGATCCCCTGGAGGAGGGCATGGCAACCCACTCCAGTATTCTTGCCTGGGGAATCCCATGGACAGAGGAGCCTGGCAGGCTATAGTCCGTAGGGTTGCACAGAATCGGATACGACTGAAGCAACTTAGCAGACATGCACACACATGCTTGACATTACGCATGGCTTCTCTCCTGAGAATGGCAAGAGACTCTAAATCCTGCAAGGTACCATGATGGCTTCTCCACTGCCTTAGCCAAGGATTTATCATCTTGACTCATTTTGGACCTCTGACACCACAGGAACCAAGACAGAAGTAAAGACAATAGTATTGTATGTCAGAAGGCTGTCACGTTAACCACAGTACACTTCAATGTATTTAGACGATATTAAGCCAAGATATTTTATACCAGAAAATGTTACCTGAGAAGTACCATTATTAGTGGCTTTTGCAATATTCACGCTGGGAGGCTGCTGCATGGTCCCTTAGGGGGAACAGTATTGAAAGGGGAAAGCAACGGCAGGCCCAATCCCTGAGGCAATTTCTATTATTAAGCTGCTTAAAAAAAAAAAGAAAAAACTCTCCAATTTCCTGAGGATCATAATAAAACAAAGAGGTCTGTTTACACTTAAATTTGTCCTCTCTCCAAAGGGTATTGGGCATGATGGAGACTGGTTTTGAAAACCCAACTCTAAGGATCAGTTTATTCTGCACTCTGGCTTCTTTTCAAGCATCTCTGAACTTTCCCAAAAAACCGCCACCGTCCTGTGATTGGTGCATTTCCGGGATTCAGCGGAGCTCGTCTCTTCACATCATCCGGCTGTTCAGTGCCTGTGGTTTTCAATAGCGGTCGTTCCGTTTGATCATTCCCTCCTTGCCCCTAACCTCTGGCCATGCGCAAGAAACATGGAGCATGCAGCTGGGACTGAAAACCTTGCAAATTGAGCAGAGTTTAGAATAGTAAAGGGGGTTTCCCTGCTGGTTCAGAAAGTAAAGAATTTGCCTACAATGCAGGAGACCGGGGTTCAATCCCTAGGTCAGGAAGATCCCCTGGAGAAGGGAAATAACAACCCACTCCAGTATTCTTGCCTGGAGAATCCTATGGACAGAGGAGCCTGGTGGGCTACAGTCCATAGGGTCGCAAAGAGTCGGACATCACTGAACGACTAACGCTTTCACTTAGGACAGTAAAAGGTCTTACATTTTTGAAACAATATGGAATTAAGGTGGGAAATCAGAAGAATCATTTGTTCATTGACTACACCAGTGTTTATTGAGCATTTACTGTGCAGTAAGTTCTGTGTTTAGCCCTCTAGATGCACTCTGCTATTTAACAAGACCACAGATGTGTCAGTTCAGCACTGCAATTATCCTTATTCTATTCATCAGGAAACCACGGCTTACCAAGATAGAATAACGTACAGTCTAGAAAGGGAGACAGCACGTAGTACACACACATAAGCACATGTGAACTCCAACACACAGCAGAATATTAGTTAGATGATCTAAACGTCAAGGCTCAGATAAAGAGGAGACTGCATTCCAGCCTCATACAGAAGATCATGTTTTATTAACAATAAAGTTCTACAAGACAGATAAGACTACAGCAAAATAGTAATAATAGGGATCTCAGGAGAAGAAATGGCGTAAGTAAGGCGAAGAGGCAAGCAACACAGACCACATTTGAAAATGGTAGACCACATAATTTAGTAAGAGAAAAGTGATATGGTAAATAGTTTGTTGTTGGTGGTGATTTAGTTGTTAAGTCATGTCTGACTATTGTGACCCCATGTACTGTGGCCCGCCAGGCTCCTCTTGTCCACAAGATTTCTTTAAGACTTCAAAAAGTCTTTAAAAAAAAAAGAGAGAGACCTGTTGATGGTTAAGACTTTGCCTTTCAATGCAGGGGGTGCATGTTCAGTATCTGGTCAGGGAGCTAAGATTCCACATGCCTTGAAGCCAAAAAACCAAAACATAAAACAGAATCAATATTGCAACAAATTCAATGAAAATGTTTAAAATGGTTCATATAAAAAAAAATCTTTAAAAGAAACAAAAGAATTTAGAATTGTGCACAGATCATGGAGGACCTAGAATATCAATCTTAGTGTGGGATTTATCAGTATCACAAAGAGAAGCCACTGCTGAACGTTGGGGAACCAGGAAACTCTCCCAAGTTCTCCTTAAGTAAATTCTACTTAACAATAAGAAGAAGATGGACAAGGAAAGAGGCAGATGGCTGGGAGCCTAGGCATCCATGACCACAGAGGCCTATGACAAACAGTGAAGATCTGCACCATGGTAGGAGCGGTGGGGATGGAAGGATGTCCACACAGATGAAAGGACCAGGCAATTGACAAAGGAGTCAGTGAGGTATCAGGGATGATTCTGACACTGAGGGCCATCAACACACATGCAGGCAGGACATGTTGAGCAAAAAACTAACTGCACTGTAAAGACCTTCCAGTTAAAAATGATACCTGGCAAGCAGTCCCTGCCTCCACTAACTTCCTGCTAGACATACACATGACAACACATTTTTCAAAAATTAAACTCAGAAATAGCACAAAAACAAAAACTGAGTTGCCAAAATGTGGAAAGAATTTCCACCCACTCCAGGATGGCTGAAGGCGAATCCAGAGAAACAGTGAGCGGCTGACTATCCTTGCTCTCCTGAGCAGAAAAGCCCACATATGGCAAAGAAAGCAATTTGGCCCCCGGCCCTTCTCCACTGTCTGCCCTTCCTCAAAGACCCAGCGTCAGTGCCCAAAGGAAAGTTGGATAACCCTCCCTCAATTACGCAAGTGGTTCTCTTCAGGTGCCAGAATAACAGGTCAATCATTTCTTCCCATTGGGAGAAAATAATAACAAATGAAACAACTGACAAAGGATTAATCTCCAAAATATACAAGTAGCTCATACAAGTCAACACCAGAAAAATAACCAACCCAATCAAAAAGTGGGAAAGAAACCTAAACAGACATTTCTCCAAAGAAGACATACAGATGGTTAACAGACACATGAAAGGATGCTCAACATTGCTCATTATTAGAAAAATGCAAAGCAAAGCTATAATGAGATATCACCTCACATGAGTCAGAATAGCCATCATCAAAAACTCTACAAACAATAAATGCTGGAGAGGGTGTGGAGAAAAGGGAACCCTCTTGCACTGTTGGTGGGAATGTAAATTGATGCAGCCCCTATGGAAGATGGTATGGAGATTGCTTAAAAAACAAGAAATAAAAGCATCATGTGACCCAGAAATCCCACTACTAGGAATATACCCTGCAGAAACCAAAACTGAAAAAGTCACATGTACCCCCATGTTCACTGCAGCACTAATTTACAATAACTAGAACATGGAAGCAACCTAGATGTCCATCAACAGATGAATGGATAAAGAAGCTGCAGTATATATATATATATATACAATAAAATATTACTCAGCCATAAAAAGGAATCCATTTGAGTTAGTTCTAATGAGGTGGGTGAACCTACAGCCTATTATACAGAGTGAAGTGAGTCAGAAAGAGAAAGATCTGACATTAACGCATATATATGGAATCTAGAAAAATGGTACTGATGAAGTTTTCTGCAGGGCAGCAGTGGAGACACAGACATAGAGAACAGACTTATGGACACGGAGGAGCAGGGAAGAAGGAGAGGGTGAGACGTATGGAGAGAGTAACATGGAAACTTACATCGTCATATGTGAAATAGACAGCCAATGGGAATTTGCTCTATGACTCAGGGAACTCAGACAGGGACTCTGTATCAGCCTGGGGGGATGGGATGGGGAGGGAGGTCCAAGAGGGAGGGGACACATGTATATCTATGGCTGATTCATGTTGCTGTTTGGCAGAAACCAACACAATTCTATAAAGCAGTTATCCTTCAACTAAAAACTAAATAATTAAAAAAAAATCATTTGTTCCCCATCCTGTCCTTCCTCACTAATTTCATCCCACCCAAATTTTCTATCACATCAGTGGACTGAAAACTAAGCAGTAAGTGGAAGGGGTCTCTCATGAGGCTTTGCATCCTCTAGGGTGTAGTCCACACACTGAAGTTTTTAAGAAAAAAACTATAGGAAACTAACAGCAGGGCATGAGGGAGTTGTACATTTCCACAAACATCCTCACTTTCGAAGTGTCAAAGAATCAGGCAGTGGGAGGAGAGGATTCCATTTCTATGCAGCAGAACCACAAAATCTGTCATCTGTGGGAAAACCCCCAATCCAGGGGGAGCCTGCCTAATCTGAAGATTAATAAACAATAATCTGAATAGGAGGTCTATGGAAAAAGTGCCAAAGCTCCAGAGAAAGGGAACAATATCCTAAAGATCAAGGAGATAAACATATCTTGAAAATAATTTACTACAAAAAAAAGTGAGAAAATACTTTGAAATGTTTTTGTATCTTCAATAGGATCTAAGAACATGTGGCTTCTCTGAAAAAAGAGCAGAAAGTAGAAACCTGAACTGAAAGAGGATGGTAAGATGAAAAGACATGACAATGGAATCCAGAAACAATGAGCCAGATGGGTGGGGAGCTGGGTGAGGCTGGGAGGCTGACAGCACAATAAGAGAACTAAGTCATCACTGAAGACAGTAAACCAGACGGTCGGAAATCAAACCTGTGACATGTAGAATTTGAAAAAGCTCTCCTTAAATTTGGGGAAAACAGGAAGGAGGTCAAAAAATTTGTTCTGGGTGGACTCTAACACGTGGAAATGGATTATCCAAGGAGACACATGTGCTGACAAAGCATGAGACTTTATTGGGATGGGGCATCTGGGCAGAGAGCAGGAGGGTAAGGGAACCCAGGAGGACTGCTCTGGAATGTGGTCACAGTCTCAGGTTTTAGGTGATGGGGTTAGTTTCTGGGCTGTCTCTGGCCAGTCATTCTCACTCAGGGTCCTTGCTGGTGATGTGCGCATCACTCAGCCAAGATGGATTCCAGGGAGAAGGATTCTGGGAGGACATATGGCTGTGTCTCCTGTCTCCTTTTGACCTTCCCCAAATTCTTCCAGTTAGTGGTGGCTTGTTAGTTATGTGTTCCTTACCAGGATCTCCTGTCGTAAAACAACTCATGCAAATGGTTTCTGTGGTGCCTGGGCTGGGCGTGCAGTTTTAGTCAGTGTTTCCCCTAACAGGACCAAAGCAATGAGCCTGGGGATGGTTTACAGGCTCATACAGGAAACATCTCATATAGGAAATCTGCTTAATTTCTCCATGTCTTGGAGTTATTGTCTCTAAAATGGGGTTCTAAAACAATAAGCAGAGCATTTTGAGGACCATAAAAGAGATATAATGTTGTAATGTGCTTGTTTTCAATAATGACATGTAGTGACACTAGGTAGCATCGGTTGTCATTTATTATTTCTCATTAAATAGTCCAGACAAATTGAAAAGCAAACTTAAATCAGTAACTGCAAGCTTGAAGAGTTGACTCATGAAGTAAGAACTAGAAATAACACAGAAGCATATGAAAAATACATTATTGGGAATCAAAGAAACTCAAATGCAAACAATGAACAACTTTTCTAAAAACAGGTTAGCTACAGATTTTTCTTTCTTTAATGATAAAGCTCTCTGTTGAGAGTATGCTTAAAAGGAGCTCTATACACCTTGCCTATGGAGCTCTAAACTGATATTTATAGATCAAGAGGATGAAAAATATTTGTATTCTTGCTGTGGACTGAATATTTGTGTCCCTCTCTAAATCCATATGTTGAAGTCCTAACTACCCAACATGACTGTGTTTGGAGATGTTTTGTTGTTCAGTCACTAAGTCATGTCCAACTCTTTATGACTCCATGGAATATAACATGCCAGGCTCCTCTGTCTGCCACTATCTCCTGGAGTTTGCTCAAATTTATGTCCCTTGAGTCAGTGAAGCTACCTAACATCTCATCCTCTGCTGCCCCCTTCTCCTTTTGCCTTCAGTTCCTGGTATTTGGAGATGGGGAGGTGACAAAGGTTAAATGAGGTCATAAGGGTGAGGCCCTAATCCCACAGGGCTGGTACCCTGATAGGTACTCTCCCATGCAGGGACAGAGTGAGAAGTTGTCCATGCACACGGCAGGAAGAAGGCTTTCACCAAGCATGGAATCAGCCGGCACCTTGATCTGGGACTTGTAGCCTTCAGAACTCTGAGAAAATTAATTTCTATTGTGTGTGTCACCCCATCTATGGTATTTTGTTATGGCAGCCCAAACAGACAAAAAATTCTTAAGCAGAATCTCCTTATATAGGAGTCTATTCTAAGGGAACCAGTCCATCCTAAAGGAAATCAGTCCTGAATATTCATCGGAAGAACTGATGCTGAAGCCAAAGCTCCAGTATTTTGGCCACCTGATGCGAAGAGCTGACTCATTAGAAAAGACCCTGATGCTGGGAAAGATTGATGGCAGGAGGAGAAGGGGACGACAGAGGATGAGATGGTTGGATGGCATCACCAACTCAATGGACATGAGTTTGAGCAAGCTCCGGGAGATGGCAAAGGACAGGGAAACCTGGCGTGCTGCAGTCCGTGGGGCCACAAAGAGTCAGACATGACTGAGTGACTGAACAACAACTTCTAAGGGAATAATCGGTGAGGTTGACAAGGATTTGTGGATGTGTCCTACAGCATTCCTGGAACAGTTAAAAATAATCTAAATATCTAATAATAGAAGACTCTAGAAAAGTGCAAAATGCACCAGGTTCTAAAGCTCATTTATGATGTGGGAGAATGATTATTATATGATATTAATACAAAAGCAGTAGAGAAAACTATATAAATATTATCCTCATTTCATTAAACTATGTATTTACCAAGTACATGCACAGAAAAAGGAATGAAATATACACCAAAAATAATAACAGGAGTTTTATCTCTGATAGTGGGCACAAGTGGAACTTTCTTATTTTTTGAGATGTTCTAAATCTCCAACAATCATCTTATATATTATTTTATGATCATAAAAAATAAAATAATTTAAAAAACAAGACGTGAATTCTACTTCTGCCATTAGCTTGAAATAGTCTTTAAAGGGAGCCTCATTTTTTCATGATATGCTTGTTTCCTGCCTATATAGTTCTAGAGATATTATCAGTCATTTAATTGCATAAAAGAAATTTATATTAAAAAAAAAAAAAACTGCCACCACAGGATGGTGGCATTGTTATTTTGTTACTAATCCCTACTTTCTCTTTTATGCACTATCCCCAAATAAAAGTGCATGGTTTCTGCTTAAGGGTTTAGTGACAGAGCCTAGGGAAATTCTTGCTTTTTTCTTTAAAACGTAGTGACTCCAAATTACAACAGGCTCCTTGGAATTTTAAATGTTGAAAAAGGTAACCTAAGTAAACATGAGTATGTTCTTGAAAAATATACCACAAATAAACCAACATGGAAAATATTTTGTGGGAGAGCTTGTCCTATATTGTTCCTTTTAGAAGAAGGAACTAGAATCAAGAGGTAAAGGCTATGGGAAGGCAGGTTTTGGTGCAGAACCAAGAATTCCATAACAATGACAGATTCCTTGCAATGTAATGAGTGCCTCATCACCAATAATGTGGAGAGTGAACACATGATCACTTGTTTGGAAGGAGGAGAAAAAGTAATTGCTGCGTTAAATTTGAACCAAACTGAAAAATGAACTGCATAATCCTTAAGGCAGAAGTAACGATAAAATTTGTCCAAACTGGCACTTTTGGGAGAAAAGAGGCAATGTTATTAATAATTACCCTGGGACAAAGGGCATCCTAGTTAAACTGGAATGAGTGGCCATCCCTCTCTAGGGTTTTCTCTAACTCTTGGCACTAACTAAAATTCTACATTCATAGACTGTAAGTCTTTAATCCACATTTCAAGGGTTAAATTCTTCCAACACCCACATTTGAATGACTTAATGGCTTATTGTAATGGTCAGACGTTCTTGCGTATAACAACCTTTCTCTGAATGGCTGGGGATGGAGGTGAGGGTAGACATGTGTGTTTTCCCCAATAATTGGCCCTTGGAGAAAAAGAAAGAAGTGAGCACAGTTAATTGGAAGCCTACAAGGCAAATGGCACTGGCAACCCCAGAATTATTTTGAGCTGCAGTTAGCATACCTAGATGATTAGTACTTGGATATTTCAGTGCTTCCTAAGCGTAGCTGGAATGTGTAGCTCTGATCTGTTTTCCAGCTGGAAATGTTACAGACATGGGAAGATTTCTGCGTTTGAGTGTCTTGTCGTATCCTGTCTCTGCTTGGCAAGAGCTCTGCTCCGATAGTCCATGCGTCACTTCCGTCACTTCTGCTGTCCTCCGGGCTCAAAGTAAGTAATTTAGAATGAGCTACAGAAACGCCAACAGGACCGCCCCAGCAGCAGACAAGCCCATCCCCAAGCTGATCCTCTGCCATTTTATTCTCTGTGATGAGTACAGGGTCATCAATCGGAAAAGGGTGAAAAAGAAGAGGTAAAAGTGGAAGCGATATGATTTTAATGTTCCTGCCTCTTCTGACTGCTTCCCCATTGGCCTATCAAAAGTACCATTGGACTAAGGCCTCATATTCCCATCATTTCCCTACGAGAACCATAAGTGTTTCATTCTAGAAGTGAGATAGCAATGCTTTCCTGAAATCAGACTACAAATTCTCCCAAGACAGAGGTTCTTTTTATGTTGTGTGTCCTCAGGACTTAGCAGAAGGTAGGTGCTCAGCACACGTTAGGAGGAAATGGTGGTGACGTGAGAGTGATGAGAGTGATAAGTACTTTAAAGAGAACAACTTTTCAAAGGGATAATTTTTAGAGGAAAAGTATTCCTGATCATAAACAGAAAGGGCAAGGCTGCCAAGAGAAGGAGTCAGGTAAATTTTGAGAGGAAATGAGTCCAGGAATGACCCAGAGATGCTCTTAAAGGCAGATCAAGCTGGGGCTGCATGGCAGAGAGCAGTGAGTGGCTGGGAGGGACTGGGCCTAGGAGGGATGCAGGGAGGTGAAGGGAAAAAGCCTCTGTAATGGGGACTGAATGGAGCCAAAGATAAACCATCCCAGATTAGACATTCTGCTGGAAGCTTGGGAAATACACAGAGGGGACAAAGGGGATCCTCTGCCTAAGCTCACATTTCTAAAACCCAAGAGGATGAACTCTTTCTAGAGACGCTTGTATGTCAACTCATGAGCAATTGACTTAAATTGCAAGCATACAGTCTTAGGCATTCTTGTCAAGCTCTGGCAATTGGGAAGGAGAGAAGAAAAAAGCAGAGAAATAATACCTTCAATGCTTTGCACCTTCAAGAAAGCCAGCACACTCTTAGGGTGGTTATAGCAGTAATCTAGCATCAAGCTCCTTAAGACATTCAAGAGCACAGAAACTACTTTTACAGGTTAGCAAAACTGAGATGTTCATGGTCGCCCTTGACCAGTTAACCCAGCCTCATCGCTAAAGCTTTCAGAATGTCAGCCAACAAGACAGCAACACCAAATTTCCTGGAATGAAGCCGAACTACCATTTGAGGGGTGATGGTCCACTCTGAACACAAATCCCTGGTTTCTGAGCTGAGCTGAGGGGGAAGAAAGGCTACTAGTAACTGCAGGTTTGTATGGAGGGTTAGTCAAGGCAGATGCTCACTGCGAAGCCAGAGATGTACTTGTCAGATGCTCAGAAACACAGCTTTAAGCAATTCAAAGCAGCCAGGCACCTCTGGAAGCTGAATGCCCCTGGCAGACCAGTGAGACTTCAGAAAGAGGACTGTGCGGGTTCCTTTCTAGCAAAGGCTGTGGATTATCCAGAAAATCCAACAAGCAAGATAGGAATAACCTGCTGGGACAAATGCTATTTCAGCTACAAACTGAAGAACACCCTACAGGGGTCTACTGAGGCAAACTCGGTGCACAGCCCACTTGGGCCACAGATGGAACCATCTTCATGAAGGATGCCAATAGATCATGAAAAAAGTTTTGAAAGTGTTAGTCACTCAGTGGTGTCCAGCCCGTGGACTGTAGGCCAGCAGGCTCCTCTGTCCATGGAATTCTCTAGACAAGAATACTGGAGTGGATAGCCATTCCCTTCTCTGGGGGATCTTCCTAACCCAGGGATCAAACCTGGGTCTCCCACATTACAGACGGATTCTTTACCACCATCTGAGCCACCAGGGAAGCCCAAGCCAATGAGTTATGAGCAGGATTAAATGCTGCCTTCTCAGGAAGGATGAACCTAATACCAGGAGGCAGGAGACTGATTCTGGGTCCCACTTTGCCACCAATGTGTCTTATGACCCTGGACTTTTATCTTAATTTACTGTGCTCTATAGTAGGTCCTCGTGGGTTATCCATTTTAAATATATCAGTGTGTACATGTCCATCCCAAACTCCCTAAATATCCCTTCCCCACATTGGACTGAAAAGTCTTAAACACTGTACAGCCAGGGAAGTTCCTTGCCTGAGTTTTCAAGTGACAGTCAATAACATAAACATCACTTCCCTTCTGGCTCCAATTCAGTCTTGCTTATAGGAATATTCAAGTTATTCAAGTAGGGAATGAGATAACAGCTAAGAAAATTATGTGGAAACAACAAAGTTGAATTCAAATGTAAGGTATTGTTATCATTTAATGGAAGGCAGTTAGGCTAAAAACTAAACAAAATAACAAGGTGACATGCTCAAAGAGGAACAAAGAAAACCTTTGCTAATGTTCCCAAAGAAAACAGCTTCAAATCATTTGTCTTCCAAACAATGCCTATTGCCAAGAAAAGAGTCCGTAATTTTTTGTCTTCAAAACTATCCTCCTTATCACTTGAAAACTCAGGCAAGGGACTTCCCCGGCTGTACAGTGGTTAAGACTTTGCAGGCCAATGTGGGGAAGGGGTAGTTAGGGAGTTTGGGATGGACATGCACACACTGCTATATTTAAAATGGATAACCCACGAGGACCTACTGTGGAGCACAGAGAACTCTGTTCAACGTTATGCGGCTGCCTGGATGGGAAGGGAGTTTGGGGGAGAATAGATACACGTATGTGTATGGCTGAGTCCCTTCCCTATTCACCTGACACTATCACAACATTGTTTGTTAATCGACTATCAGTTCAGTTCAGTTCAGTTGCTCAGTCGTGTCCGACTCTTTGCGACCCCATGAATTGCAGCACGCCAGGCCTCCCTGTCCATCACCAACTCCCGGAGTTGACTCAAACTCATGCCCATCGAGACAGTGATGCCATCCAGCCATCTCATCCTCTGTCGCCCCCTTCTCCTCTTGCCCCCAATCCCTCCCAGCATCAGGGTCTTTTCCAATGAGTCAACTCATCGCATGAGGTGGCCAAAGTACTGGATTTTCAGTTTCAGCATCAGTCCTTCCAATGAACACCCAGGACTGATCTCCTTTAGGATGAACTGGTTGGATCTCCTTGCAGTCCAAGGGACTCTCAAGAGTCTTCTCCAACACCACAGTTCAAAAGCATCAATTAATCAACTATAACCCAATGCAAAATAAAAAGTTTAAAAAAATAAAATTTAATTTAAAAAAAAAAAAAAAAGGACTTTACCTTCCAATGCCAGGGATGCAGGTTTAATCCTGGAGCTAATCTTGCAGCTATCCTGGTCAGGTAGCAAGGATCCTACATGCCTCTCAGCCAAAAATCAAAACGTAAAATGGAAACAATATTGCAACAAATTCAATAAAGACTTTAAAAATGGTCCACATCAAAAATAAATAAATAAATAACCCTCAGTTAATATGATTGGAACTGATGAGTCTTTTCACTCTGAGGTTTCCATCACCACCTTTCTTCCCCAATCCTGTGACCAGAAGTGGGTACCAGTAACTGCTGGCAAATGAGTCTGCTCGCTAGGAGACATGCCAGATCCCGGTGGGCAGCCACCACCCCCTCACCCCCCACCTCCAGCCTGGAGTCATACAGACTCCACAACTTCACAGTGAGGCCATGTGAAGTACTGTTTCCCAGTTATATTCAACATTTTCACTCATCTCTACTCTCCTCATAATTGAGCAGTGAAGAAAAAATTTCTAAACATTCATGCCTCCCTGGCTCCGTAAAAGATAAGCAGTTAGTTCCATGAAGGCATGTAGGCAGCATGCATTTTAGCATAACCAGAGAGTGGTGGTAGGAAGTTAGAGGCCTCAGAAAAGCTTGCTTACAAATACGTAAGCTGTGTCTCCACAAAGACCAGCTGCCCCGAGCTACCATTTGTTGGCACAACTTGCACTGAGTCCTTGGCACACGCATTGTAGCTCTAAAAGCCCCCCCAGGTTATCTTTTTAAGCTTCATCATCCATTTGTAAGATCAGCAATCATATCACATAAAACTGGGATCTGTACACTGGACACTAACCAATATCACTTTTCAAGGACTCTCTGAAAAATAAAATGGATCATGCAGGAAAATTTTGTAAATGGAAAATATTGCATACACGGAGTCTGAGGTAATCCAGGACAGTTTAAACCAGAAAGCAGATGGAATAAGAGCAATATAAATTACTGGAACTGTATTTTGCCAACTGCAAAGTGACTCTAACTCCAAACAGAACTTCTCCCCAACTTGTTGATTGCATATATATTTGTTTTTAATTACCACCGGGTGGAGTTTAGTCAGACGTTTAGTGTTAGAATCACAGAGTCTATGAAACTAAGGAAACAAGCACATAAAATACTTGCGAGGTATTTACATTGGATGATAATATCCGTGCATCTGTTATACAAGCCAATTAACGAAAATGATACATGTGGCAGTTTTAAGAAACACCCTACAAAAAGAAAGTATATTAAACATTGAACAGAAGGGCAAGACTTCATGAGCAGTCCTTCCTGGCCTGGCCCTCTCGCCGTGACCTCCATCCTTTCTCTTGGATGCTTTGGCAGCTTCCCAGTGGAAGAGTCTTGGCCCCTGGTTGTCAGAGTTGAGCAGGTCTTAATCAACCCAGTCCTCTCTAGGCCATCAAATCAGACTTAGGAAGATTTTGTCCAAATTACTCTGCCCATAGTGAATCAACTCAACGACACTAGAGCAAAGCAACCCACTAATTTACAAAGGAGAGAGAGAGGGATTGGCACAGATTTTTCCCTGCATTGCAAACTGCAGTAAAGAGAGACGCCGATGACTTTGTGAATTTGTCCCTTCTCCATATTCCTGCCAAGGTGCTCAAGCCACCTTGAGCCACTTCCTTGCACTCGGTGAACAAGGCTATGGCTTGACCACAGACCATGGTGAACCAGGGTGACTCTCCAATCCACTGCCCAGTAAGGCTTCGGTCTAGACAAGGAATCTTACTTGATATCCTAAGTCATGACTGGCTCAGGTCTTCAAAGCCCAAGTTTACAGTGACAAGCCACTCTGGAGTATGGATGAGGGTAGAAGGAAGATGCCTCCTATGTCTGCTGTCTCTCTTGCCAACCACATAAACACTGGGGAGTACAGAACTGCAGGTCCACCCTGCAAGGGACAGGCATCACAAGGAGCTTGAGGCAGTCTTACCTTTTCTCTGACATGCACCTGTACCCTTTCATTCCTGACACAAAGACACATTCATACCCCCTGTCCAGTTTCAGATCTCACACCAGCTGTTACTACTAAGTAGAAAGACTCAGGAAGGACTGGCATCTGGAAATTCATTAGTTTTGCATGAAATTAGAGGCTGATGGCACAAATGACAGAGACTGCAAACTAGAGACATCTATGCATTATAGCATTCTGCCTGCCAGACAGCGACAACGTGAGGAGGAACAGCAGGAAGGGGCAGGCAGGCACAGAGCTCTGCCAGGGAAGGCACTCTCTGCCCCGGAGCTCAGCGGGCACCCTCAGAGGGGAGGAAGAGACCAACCAGGGAAGTGGAACTGGCTAAACTAACTGAAATGCGGAAGAGCCTGTGCCCTGATATACAGGGCAGGTAAGAGGGCCCAGGAATCCCAGTCCCTGTCGAGCACAGCGTCAGCCCTCATTCATCCCTACAGAGCTCTGTCTTTGGGAATCACAGGGATGAGAAGTTGAAAGTACACCTCCAACACATTATCCATGTGCAAGCACTTAGTTCTGGGCCAAATGAAGACAGATACGTGGATTCATTTCCACTCAAAATCAAAATAAATAGTAAACTAGGCCCTTTTCTTAATCCCTTAAGTCATATCAACTCAGTGGCCGTAGTTTGCTCTGCCCTTCACAGGTCAACCAGCCTCTCTGCAGTGGCTTCTGGAATCAGGGGTCTGGTCCACCACAGGAGCTACCAGGAAGCTGGGCAGCTTCAGGCCCCTCAGAGGGCTTCTCTTCCTAATAGTATTCCCACCATGACAGACCTGCTCACCCAGTCAAAGAAGCAGCATTTAATTCTTAATTCTCTCCTATAATTAAGCAGTAGCACAATGCAGGGACTAAACTCAGTGCAGATTTGTAAACTGCCTTTCCTGCAAAGTGTCTGGGGGAGAAAAGCGAGTGGGATTATACAGAGCAAACATAACCACATTCACTTACCTCAGAGGACAACTGAGAGCAATGGCTAATAAAAGTTATTACAAATCACCACATACGCATAAAGTGCTTTATAATCAACACGAAGACTTTAATCCCATGTTGACTGTTTTTTTAAGGCTTGAAGCTTAAGTAAAAGTTGGGCTGAAAAGAGTGAGAGAAACAAACTTCACATTCTGTCATTTTCTAGTTTCAAGCAAATACCAAAAAAAAAAAAAAAAGTAGAAGAAAACCCCAAGAAGTCCATTTTTAACTTACTGCTTATGTAACAAGAGACTGTGAACTGCACCAGAATTTAATTGAAGGAAAAGTAACTGTAGGGGAATTGCTTGGAGAGCTGCCAGAAGGGTTTTAACAGCTGGAAGTTGAAAAGTGATTAATTTTGACAGCAATAAAAGCCTCATGTTCATACATAATTATGCTTAGATTTGTGGGCTGCTGGAATTTTTTCTATACACTATTAACCTTTTGCTGTCCAAATTGGAATTCAGATACTTTAAGTGAGTGCCTATTTTTAAATTGAATAATAATTGGCTTTCCATGGCATTGACTCATCTCAAGACAAGGAAGACTCCAGGGGAGAGAGTGTGGTGAAACAAAAATAGGTATCCTCTTCTGAGTATTTTTAGAACCTAATGCAAATGAAGTCATCTCCTTTTATCATATGCAGAATCACAATGATATCCAAAAATAAAAAGGGTTCAGGAAAAAAGCATTCAGAGCAAATAAAAAAATGATGTTGAAGTGGTCATCCATTGTCAACCAAATAATTCAGCTAAATTCCCAACACTGGGAAATGGAGACAAATCTGTCTGCTGCTGCTGCTAAGTCGCTTCAGTTCTGTCCGACTCTGTGTGACCCCATAGACGGCAGCCCACCAGGCTCCCCTGTCCCTGGGATTCTCCAGGCAAGAACACTGGAGTGGGTTGCCATTTCCTTCTCCAATGCATGAAAGGAACAAGTGAAAATGAAGTCATTCAGTCGTGTCCGACTCTTAGCGACCCATGGACTGCAGCCTACCAGGCTCCTCCGTCCATGGGATTTTCCAGGCAAGAGTACCGGAGTGGGGTGCCATCACCTTCTCCCAAATCTGTGGACACTATAATGCTAGTTTCACAAATACTGTATTGGCAGAGAAAGCTATTGATTAACCTGAGTTCTAGGACAGGCAGTGTTGCTAATTAGCTATAAAAGCATGACAAGTCACCTCATCTTTCTGTGACTTCACTGTTCCTCACGTAAGAAGAGAGGGATGGAGCAGATAAGTGAGAAGATCTAAACTCTAATTATTCTACGTCATCTGCTCTAGGAGTAGCCACATCCTGAAATTTTTCTCTTATTCACTTTACTATCCTCATGCCAGCCAGTTTGACCAGATAGAAAGTTTAGTAATAGAAAATATTTTCAATTAATTGAAAATAATATTTAATGATAGTAATTCCAACAGTTTCCAAGACACAATTCTAAGAACTTTATATAATATCAATATTATATTTTAATGCTCACAAACCCTCTGTGAGATGGGTCCTATAGGGCTATTACTACTATCATCCCATTTTACAGACACTGAGACAATAAGAGGTTACATGAGTCCCCATTCAGCAGTCACCTAGTAGGAAAGCAAAGAGGCTTTAATGGAGTCTTTAATGTCCGGTTGTCTCCAAACAAATACTATTATTGTGAATACTACCCTTAATTTATGGCTTTAAAGGTGAAATGGAAAGATCTGTGAACCTAAACTCCAAAGAACTGAAATCAGTTTGAGTTCTTCCATTTTCTGGGTCAGTCCAATCACCTCGGACAATCCACTAACTTCTCCACTCCAACCTCCTTAATTGTAAAGCACAGCAGTTGTCTAAATGGGTGGTTCTCAAGGTGTGGTATCCAAACCAGAAGCATCATCCTCACCTGGGAACTTGTTAGCAACGCAAATTCTCAGGCCTCACCCCAG
This sequence comes from Cervus elaphus, assembly GCF_910594005.1. Lineage (NCBI taxonomy): Eukaryota > Metazoa > Chordata > Mammalia > Artiodactyla > Cervidae > Cervus > Cervus elaphus. The sequence continues at coordinate 10,659,578 of NC_057839.1, read as the reverse complement.
ATGCTTGGAATCAGAAACTTTGAGCATTCATCTGCATTTTGGCAAACCCTCAAAGGGATCCTAAAGTTTGAAAATAGCTGGCCAAAGTGATCACCAAGTTGCTTTCTGATTCCCACATGCCACAATTCTATTTATAAACATCTGGTTTGGGGTCGCTGGATTTCAAACTGAGGTGATTGTACTAGATTTGAATTCTTCTTCCCTGATTCAGCAGACACTCTGGCCTCTGTTGCCAGAGGACAGGGCACTTTCGCTGGCTCTGAGCATGACTGTTTCCTTACTCATCACCAGGTCATTATGGAATTAGAAGGTAGAAAGGAGTTAGGAATCTAAATAGAAAGATGATACTGTTCATTTTTTTTTTTTTTACCTCCAGCCAAAGCCTAAAATGGAAGCCCACAGTCAGAACCTCAGCATAATCTGAGTTCTTAATCCACCACCATGTCCCGAAGGGGAGGGTTCGGGGGGTGCGTAACATGTCCTTGTTGCTGCCTGAGGCAAACGGCACGCAAGCTCTGAGGACCAGCCTGCAGGGTTTGGCCTGTGGTTGCTCCCATGTTCTCAACAGTGCCAAAATCCAGACCTACCTTCCTCCTGTGAGTCAAGAGGGAGGCAACCAACCCCAGAGAGACTGTTGGATTTACCTCTTAACTCGACGCCCGCTTGCCATGGGGTAACGTGGCAGATAAACACAACTACTCTGAGCCAGGAGCCTGGATGGCCCACAAGAGACAATTCCAAGTATCCTCAGGAGCCCAAATGTAAATAGGCCTTCACCTTATTGTCTTCAAGGAACCACATGCTCATCAGAAACAATGGAGGAAGACCTTTAAGTTTTTGGATCATACATCATATGAATGTCCAGTGCCACCTGCTTATTAAACCTGCTTATAAAAGCAGAACACTGGATGACTTCATGCCTGATGGACAAGACTGTGAACAGCAGAGCAGCAAAGACCGGTGTCTCTACTTCCTCTGTATTTCGCATGACACTTCCTTTACATAAATTAATGTTTGCTGACTCTTTTTTTTTTTTAAAGATACAACTAGAAGAAACAAAGGAGCAGAAATACAAACACTATCAAAGTTACAAAACTTTCTGGAAAAAGTTATGAATTTAGGCAGGCATAACATATTGAGAGAAAAGGTAGCCACATAAAGCATTAGAAACTTCTTTGGAACTGTAGTTATGAAGTAGGCAGGCTCTACTCAGAGCCGATTAAGCCTAAGCTTTACAAGTGGGATAACTCTGTTCTTTTGTTTCATGAGAGTGGAAACTCCCAAACCTTTATTCTAGATCATCCTGAAGACAATTTTACATTTGAACATCGTAAATACAAGAAGGGCTGAAAAAATTTTACAAACTATTTCCTTATCGAAGTTTATTTAAAATGATGTATTAGCAGAAATTTTGCATTCTTTTATTAAAAATTTTACATCCATACCAGTATGGATGTAAGAGCTGGACCATAAAGAAAGCTGAACACCAAAGAACTGATGCTTTTGAACTGTGGTGTTGGAGAAGACTCTGGAGAGTCCCTTGGACTGCAAGGAGGTCAAACCAGTCAATTGTAAAGGAAATCAGTACTGAATATTCATTGGAAGGACTGATGCTAAAGATGAAGCTCCAAAACTTTGGCCACCTGATGTGAAGAACTGACTCATTAGAAAAGACCCTGATGCTGGGAAAGATTGAAGGCAAAAGGAGAAGGGCACAAGAGAGGATGAGATGGTTGGATGGCATCACCGACTAGATGGACATGAGTTTGAGCAAGCTCAGGAGTTGGTGATGGACAGGGAAGCCTGGTGTGCTGCAGTCCATGGGGTCACAAAGAGTCAGACAAGACTGAGCAACTGAACTGAACTGATTAAAAATCTAGACCCAGTTTTCCAGCTCTGGACACCTGTGTCCTGCTGTGACCCCATAAAGAAGTGGTATGTCTTCTGAACTACACTGCACAATCTATGTAGTAGTGCCATCTTACAGATAAAGAAACTGAGGCACAGAGATTCCTAGTCCAGCCCAAGTTACAAAACAAGTAAATAGCAGAACTTAGATTCCAACCCAGGCAGTCTGGCTCCAGAGTTCATGCTTCTGGATGGTCAAGTCATTTTTATTTTATTTACTCCATGTGTCAGTTAGGAATACTTCTGGGGACATGACAGAAAACCCAACTGACAGTGGCCTTTAAAAATAGGAATTTTCTCATTTGGCAATGAGTCTGGACATAAGCCATGACTAAGGAGTTCAGCTGCTCATGATATTCCCAAGGACGTAGGGGCTCCCCATTTTGCCAACCCTTCACCCTAGCATCTTCATCCTGCTTCTCTAGTGGTCACTGCTCTTCCATGCTTCACCTCCCACAATACGGAGGCAGAATGGGTTGGAAAAAAAATTATGGAGAGATGTTGTCTTTTCTTCGGAAACTATGTTTATTTCAAAAGCCATTCCTTATGTCTCACTAGCCAATACAAGATCACGTGCCACCCTTCAACCAACCAGGGGCCAAGCAAAATGAGTGTGCCACAACTGGCTCTGATTAATCATGATTTATATTTGGGAACTGGAAAAGGAGCTAAATCATGGGTCTCTACCTATCTCCCAGATTAACTGGACTCTTTTTATTGGCAAAGAAGAGTGAGCAGGATGGGGGATGAGCATGGGGTAACAGTGAACAGGGCCTGCCACGCTCCCCGACGCTGGCGTCTATGCTGCTCCGCACTATTCAATGTCTCACTTATTTGAACTGCAGTGGGAAGGCACTGTGCTGAGAAGTGCAAATAAAAATAAAAGATGTGATCTCTACATAGCAATCTGTCATTCAAAGGCTTCATTTAAGAGAACCAATCTCATAACCACTTTTAAACAAAGAGGTGAAAGAATTTAAACCACGTTGGTTGAATTGGCAAAAGCCTGTCCAAAGAACCCTGGAGGCCTTCCCTGGGCTCCAAGCACACAGCAGGGAGAAAAGAATAAGCCTCAAGATTCCGTTCCTAGACTGTAAAATGACAGACAGGCTTGGGAGGGGAGTTTGGGAGAGACTGAATACACTTATATGTATGGCTGAGTCCCTTCAGTGTCCGCCTGAAACCATCACAACATTGTTAATCGGCTCTATCCCAATACACAATTAAAAATTAAAAAAAAACACAACATGACGGACAGGGCAAGGCTTCAGTCTGTGCTTAAAAATAGAGTGTACGTTCAGGACGCTTGAGGCACCGGGCAACCAGACGTAATTATAGAATCACCTGAGTCTCTCCAAGTCTCACCTCCACTGGATGTAGATAGTATCTCGAAAGAGTAATGACTCAAACCTCACTGGCACCTGCCCCCCCCCTCGCCCCCAGCCCCTGAAAACACCCTCCTCTCGCTTCACGAGGTCCCACGGGGTTCTCATACATCCTCACAGACCAGGCCAATTCGTTTGGGACTGCCCCTCCTCAGATGCCAGAGGACCACACAATGCCCTGGAGCAGACCAGAGGAAAGCAGTTCTCTCCTCTCCCCTCGGTCCTTGCCCTCCCGCCCGCAACTGTTAGAAGGTTCTGGAAGCAATCCTACCTGTAGTCTCCCTCTCGCAGGAACACACACATGTGTCCATAGTGCTGGGCTGGGCACAAATTCAAGTCCTAGTGATGTGATAAACTCACTATCTCTTCCCAAATATTACATCTTGTTATTGCCTCAGATCATCCTCTTTCTTCCCTTGGGACAACTGACTGATTATCTCCATTCTAGGAACTTGTTCTTAGGAAATAACCAGACGCAAGGCCAAGAATATGTGTAAGGAATCAATTATGGAGCTCTTCATTCTGGTTTTTAAAAACTCCTAAATTTTATCAGCTATGTGTGTGTGTGTATGTGTGTGTGAACATGCTCAGTTGTGTCTGACTCTGCAACCTCATGGACAGAAACCCCACGGACTATAGCCTGCCAGGCTCTTCTGTCCATGGAATTTTCCATGTAAGAATACTGGAGCGGGTTGCCATTTCTTTCTCCAGTGGATCTTCCTGACACAGGGAGTCTCTTGTACCTCCTACATTAACAGGTGGATTCTTTACCACTGCGCCACCTGGGAACAATTTATCAGCTGTAGACTGGTTAAATTAATTATAGCACAGTTATTTTGAAGATTATGCATCCACTTAAAATGAAACAGATCTACATTTATTAACATAGAACGATATTCATGATACATTGTCGAACTCGAGAAAAGTATAGTCTCATTTTTGTGAAAATTTAAACATATACTCGTGTGAATGTATGTGGATTGCTATGTGCATACACCCACACAGAGAAAATAGGGTTATCTTTGGAAGGCAAGATAAGGGTATTTTTACTTTCTTTTTTACATCTTTCTGGACAGCAAATGTTTTTACAAAAAGCATGAATTACTTTCCCAATCACCATCATAAAAAGATAAAGCCATAACCATTTTGAAAAATAATTCTTTTAATAAAATGGGCTTTAGTCACCAATGCATTCTTTGGAGTAAAAATATGGATCAGAATGAAGTCTTCATTTAGTGAGATTATTTTAATAAAAGGAAGGCTCAATCATTTATTGGATATTCCTGGGTAATGTGGAAGAATACGACCCTTCATAGAATGACTAAAACCATATATCACCCTCAAAATATCATGACGCTGGCCAGCAGTGTCATACCCTCAACATTACTATTCCTGAAAGTCAGGGAAAAAAGAGATCATGATTTCTGAAAGGAAAATAAAAGTACATAGACCCAAGCAAACACATAGGGTAGTGTACTTTGTGGTTGCCTCATTTTATTCTTACCTCAGTTTTTCTTTTCAATTGGTTGTTTATCTTTTTCCAATAGATTAGTAAAAGTTCAAAGTTTAACAGCACCTGGCATTTATGTTGCATATTTGTTCTCGATTTGTTTGCGTTTCAATCTTTTTTATGTGTGGGATTTGATACCATACGGAAGTTCTCGTTGTTTATGCAATCAACTTTAACAATCCTTTCTTTTATGACTTTTGGCTTTGGCATCATGTTTAGAAATGCCTTTTCTACCCCCAAAGACATCTCACCCCTATTTTGTTTAATCTATAAATGTTCCTCTTTTACAATTAAGTGTAAAACTAATCAGAATTTATTTTTGTGTGAGGCATGCAAAAGGCAGTGAAATAAACAGTTTGCCTCAATTGGTTGGTCATTTTCCCAACACCATTTATAAACTATCCAGCCTTTCCCCAATGATTAGAAATGAAATTTCCATCATATATCAAAACAGAACAAGTGCACAAGTATACACACATCCCTTAGGTCTGTTCTGGACTTCTATTCCCCTATCATTTGCCTGTTCCTGAACTAATACAAAACAATTACAATTATTATAGTTTTAAGCTGTATTTTATTTTCTGATAAGACAGAGTTTCCCTCATTACTGTACTTTTTCCAAAAACATATTAGCTATTCTGAAGTAATCATTCTTCTAAATAATTTAGATTTCATCAAATTCCGAATAACACTCCATGTATTTTTACTGGAATTACATTAAATTTATAGATGAATCTATAGCAAACATTTAATACTTTCATTGGGAAGATGTCTTTTCAATCTCCCTTTAAGATTTTGTAACTTGCTCTACATTGTTCCTGGATATTTCCTGGTAAGCTTGTGAAAAGCTGATTTTCTGTCTGTCCCCACAAGTGGCGTCACGTGCACTGTGGTGGAATCTCCTTATCAGATTTACAGTTGTAGGACAGGTTTGCGTATCTCAGCTCCCAGGCAAATTTCCTCTTCCCACAGACTTTGCTTCCGTCTTCTTGGTGTGGCACCTCGCTCTGACCCCACTCTCTGGCTTCTGGTTTCAGAGAACCCGCTTAGTCACCCTGATTCCCAGCATGGCCTGCTCCCGGGGCTCTCATCTACTCCCCACACAAGGCTTACTTCATAGAGACCGAAACACACTCCATTATTTTTCTTTCGCTGCCCAACAGACAACCGCAGGCTCCGCAATATAAAACAACACACATTTGGCATCTCAGTTTCCGTGGGTCGGGAGTCGGGGCCTGGCCCACCTGAGTCTCCTGCTCAAGGCTGCCATTACGCTGTCAGTGGCATGCAGGGGTCCTCTTCCAGCCTCACGGGCTGCCCGCAGAATTCAGCTCCTTGCAGCTGGAGGGCTGAGGGCCCCACTTTCTTGCTGGCTGTCGCTGGGGTCCTTGCATGTGGTTCTCTCTTGAGCCTTCTCACAAATGACGGTCTTCACCTTCCAGGTCAGTGGAGAGTCTCTCCTTCTCTAACATAAGCCTGGGGTGACACCATCCATCACCTTCAGTATTCCCTGTTGGCTAGCAGCCCAGCCACGGGTCCCTGCCCTCAAGAGGAGGGGATTATTCAAGGCAGTGAGTTATCTTCAGAGGTCACTTTCAGGTGCATCTTCCATATTCACAGGTCTTAGGCCATTTCCAGCACCCCCACAACTTCCAGTCACTTCTCAGATTTGGAGTACTGACTGAAATAGAACAAGATGGACATGAGAAAAAGGGGAAAGAGGGACAGGTGGTATTGGGAGGAAGGAGAAAAGAAAGCAGAAATCCAGGCACTCTGCTTCCCTCACAGCACTACAAAGTCTCTGACATAGGCACTGGCTCTCCAAATCACAGAGGCACAGTAAGGGGATGACAGAGCTGTAAGCCACACTGGCTATTCTTAGTCCTCCCCATCTGCCTCATATTTATTGTCAGTTCCTTCATAATTCTGGAATTTTGTGCTTATTTTTCAGTGTTATTCTAAGTTTTGTCTTTTTTTCCCCCCTAAGTCTTTGTATGTATGTTAGTAAGAGGTTAGGGAAAACTGCCAGGCTCGTGATGCTTTGAACCAGTCTCAACCAAGCCAGTCTCTAGCAAGCTTCCACTTCTGCCTGGTTTCTGGTTCTTTGGATCTAGTTCAAGGATGAATGTACACAGACTAGCTCTCTGTGCCTCTGGATGCTGTGGATATCAGAAGCATATCTGCAATGCTGGCAGCCATTTCATTCTCATGATAACTTACTGAAGTAAATATTATTAAACCCCTTTATGGAAGAGGAAGCAGAGGTTCTGTCTAGACAAATAACTTCCCCAATGTCACACAATCAGTAAATGACAGAGCTTAGATTCAAATCACCCTTTGCCCAACTCCAAAGCCCTTCTGTCATATCATGCTCTCAGGGTAGGGCAACACCTCCTGAAATAGTGAAAGGCATTTAGTAAAAATCAACACTTTTTCCTATTCTTAATTCAGTCTATAATCTCAGAACCCTAAAGTAGTAATCAACTACAGCTTTCTGCTGTTAGGAGTTTTTCGTAGTGAAAATGGACAACATTCTCATATCTATGTAGACCTCATCACCTTTGTCCCACAAATTTTATACCTTAAACAAAGCAAGTAAAGTCAATGTTTGAGGGATTTGATAGTCATCCTGGGGCTTTCTATTCAGCCATCACTTGAACCCCTTGTCTCACACCTCCCTGAAATCAGCCACACTAAACAAGAACATCAGCAAGTCACAGGTGGACTCCCCACTTGGTTCCTTCAAGAAACTCTTTGGGAGGCAGTGCTTCCTGAAGGGAATAGACCTGGATAGTGGAGTCAGAGTGTCTGGGTCCAAACCCTGGGGCTGTGTGCCCACCAGCTGCCTTTGCAGGAAGGTCATGTGCAGGATGATGGGATTATAATAGAAATACACTAAATATAAGTTCTTTTTCTTTCTTTCTTTCTTTCTTTCTCTTTTAGTCCCTAAGTCATGTCCAAGTCTTTTGTGACCCCATGGACTATAACCAGCAAGCTCCTCTGTCCATGGGATTTCCCAGGCAAGAATACCATAGTGGGCTGCCATTTCCTTCTCCAGGGGATCTTCCCCATCCAGGGATCAAACGTTTGTCTCCTGCATTGGCAGGTGGATTCTTTACCACTGAGCCACCTGGGAAGCCTTTTCTTTTTTTTTTTTTAATCGGGGCATAGTTACTTTATAAGGTGTGAGTTTCTGCTATACAAGGGAATGAGTCATCTCTTCACATACATATATCCCCCCTCTGGGGTCTCCCTTCCACCCCCTCTCATCCCACCCATCTAGGTCATCACAGAACACCGAGCCGAGCTCCCTGTGTGCTACAGGAGGTTCCCGCTGGCTGGGGTTCACACATGGCAATGCACAGACACCAATAGCTAAGGTACCAACATTTACAAAGGTGTCTCAGAAAACAGGAGACCACACAGTGTACCCCCAGGTGCAGGCAGAGACTCCCCAAGTCCCCACAATGTATTTCTGCTGACCATAAGCCCATCCCCACTGACTGACTGAGCTACATGCCTGCCTGCTAACTAGGTACAAGTAATTGCTGAAACCAAGTCCAACACATTCCTAAGTGTTTATAGATCATCAAAGGTCAACTTCTCTGGCATACTAGACTCATTAGGCTTAAGATTTAGGCCCACCTAGGGTCCATTCCTGCAGCAATCTGGGCAAGTCACAAAATCTGGCCAATTATCCATTGCCTTCTGTACAGTAGTTCTCACATGTGGTCCTGGCCAGCATCAGTATCATCTGGAAACGTCTTAGAATGCAAATTCTTGGGCTCCACCCCAGAAATGCTGAATCAGAAACCCTAAGGATGAAACCCAGCGATGTTTTAACAAGCCCTGCAGGCATGCTAATGTGAGAACCACTGCTCCAGCACCTTGGGTTGTGAGAATAAAATAAGATTGTGCATCTGTTCCGTTATGTACATTTCTTTTTTCTTTGCTTGGCTGCACAGTGCAGTATGCAGGATCTTAGTTCCCCGACCAGGGATCGAACCCCTGCCCCCTGCAGTGGAAGCCCAGAGTCTTATGTGCAGTGGGACCACTGGACTGCCAGGGAAGTCCCTACCACCTGCATTTCTGTAGCACGAATCACCCCATCAGTGACTGGTTATAGAGGAAGGATATCAGAAGAATGTGAAAACTGCATGTTATAATGCACATAATTGCACTCTCATGTGTCACACTACAGGGTTTCCAGATGGTGCTAATGGTAAAGAACCCACCTGCCAATGCAGGAGACATGAAAGATGCAGGTTCAATCCCTGGGTCTGGAAGATCCCCTGGAGAAGGGAATTGCAACTCACTCCAGCATTCTTGCCTGGAAAATCTCACGGACAGAGAAGCCTGGCGGGCTACAGTCCATAGGGTTACAAAGAGTTGGACACTGAAGTGACTTAGCATGCACGCACATGTCACATTGCACTGTGAAAACCGCATATTGTTTTCCACCATACCGTAGGTGAGTTTTCCTAAGAAAAAGGAGCTGAACAGCAGAAGTGGAACAATGATCTTCAATCAAAAGGGAAAATGTCAGGAACTTGGCTGCTACATCATTAGCAGGAACCTTTTGCTGTTTTCTAGGAAATATAAAACTCGCACCTGCTCCAGGGCTGCCTCCTCTGATAGCACATCCCAGCCTCTGAGCTTTCAGCTTCTGTGAGGTTGTCCTGCCTCCTGCGTTCTTCTTGACAGTAGCTCCACTCACCCAGAGTTCATTTCCTCTGCCCTACCGCTGCTCCTGCCAGTGCTGATCTAAGAAAAAATTACCAGCTTCTCATCTCCATTGTTTTGGGGGATTTTCATACCCCTGTGGCAGCTTCTAGCCTCCCAGCTGCTGCCAAGGTGGTCCAAGTGACCTCTCCAGGTAGTAATGATTGTTTGGGCTCATCAAAGTTGCACAGAATTTGAATGGTCTATCTTGGTGCTATATTTTCCATAAGTCCTATTATTTTTTTATGCAGAGTTTTGCAGATGGCAAAATTTTCTGAGAAGTATAATTTTGTGTTTCAAGCAGAAATGCTTGTGTATGTAAAGTCCCTGGCACATAGTACAGACTTAATAATTTTTATTATTAGTCCATGTCTACTGTAACTTTGTCCTTGAAATGCTGACCAAAAAAAAAAAAAAAAGACAAGCCAAGAAAACCCCGTAGTGACAGCTCCAATGCAGAGCCAAGGAGCACCATGATAATTCGGATAATGAAAGGATGAGATTTTTTTATCCTCTTTGGCCAATATTTTGAATGACATTCATTTGGAGCAATTCCTCCTGCTTTCTTTTCACTTTTCTTTTTCCAGTTGGAGCTGCTGTTTCTAAAGCATGGGGATATTTTATCCACTTCTGTGAATTTAAATCCTTAATTCCACTGTCTCTTTCTGTGTGACTCCAGAAGATCAGGCACTTATTCTTAGAGAGAAACAACCAGGTGGAGAGTAATTATCCTGGCCTCATTCCTGATGTTTACAGAGTATGGCACTCAGACTTGAAATCTCCAGTCACCTTTGCCGGCAGGGACTAGTTCAGTCCCCTCACCTGACAAGAATGGGAACTGAGGTCTGGCTCAAGGTCTAAAAGCAGAACAGTCTGGCCAGGAGAGGCAGCCAGGTGTCCTGGCTCCTAATTCAGTGTTTTGTCTCTGAATGTTTACTCTCTAACCAGACCCTGCCTTATGAGGTCATTGCTAAATTGTTACCTTAAACATGAGGTCGATGGTCAAAACTGCTGATCCACAGGTCAAATTCAGTCCACAGACATGTTTTATTTGCCCTTGCATTGTCATAAAGCTGGATGTTTCGCATTCAGAATGTCTGGCAACCCCTAGCTAATAGCCCCACACGGCAACAATCAGCTGGAGCTGATGAGCATCTTTCCCTTTCAGCCAGGACGGGCTCGCTCAACCTTGCCACAGTCCCTAGCACTGCCTGTTGTTGTACACTACCCTCACACCTGCACACACATTCTGTATTCGCCTATTAGAGCTGCCATAAAAACATGCCACAGGCTGGGCACCAATTTTTTTTTTTTTATTACACCAATTATTTTTTTTCACAATCCCAGAGAAGTCCAAGATTAAGGTGTCAGCAGGGTTGGTTTCTTCCAAGGCCTCTATCTTTGGCTTAGAGGGGGCTGTCTTCTCCCTGTGTCTTGACATGGTCATCCCTCTATATTTGTCTGTGTCCAAATTCCCTCTTCTTATAAGGACACAAATCTTATAGGATTAGATCCCTCACTAATGCCCTCATATTAACTCAATTTCTTCTTTGAAGACTATTTCCAAAAACAGTCACATTTTGAGGCTCTGGGGTTTAGCAATTCAACATAGAAATTGGGGGAGGGGGCCACAGGACCTAATCCAACCCATAACATATTCCTTCCTCCTTCCATATTACCTGCTTAACCCCAAAGGCATATGAATCTGCAGTTCTGACAAGCAAGGGCATACTTTCATTTATTTAACTTTCACCACTTTTTGTCTATTTCATAGACAGCCCCTATATGAAGCACCTTAATTATGAAGTGCATAAAGCACACTTCAAAGAGATGTCAAGTTTTAAAGACAGGAAGACTCTCAAGAGACCATCTCTTGCAGGGGTTTTCAAACTAAGTGAAGTCACTCAGTCATGTCCAACTCTTTGTGACCCCATGGACTGTAGCCTACCAGGTTCCTCCATCTATGGGATTTTCCAGGCAAGAGTACTGGAGTGGGTTGCCATTTCCTTCTCCAGAGGATCTTCCTGACCCAGGGATTGAACCTGGGTCTCCCACATTGTAGGCAGACACTTTATCATCTGAGCCACCAGGGAAATCCATTCCCCTTTTTCAAACTAAGTCACAAAACAAAAGTGAAAAAGAAATGGATACATAAAATAGCTAAGCTTCATTCCTATTCTCCAAAATCGCTCCTAAGAAAGCTCCAAAAGATACTGGGCCTCCAAACATGAAACATGATTTCAAAACCACCAATGTAATCCAAATCATTCAGTTTTTGTATGAGAAACCTGAGCTCATCCACATGCCCAAGGCCACCAAGCACAGGGCAGTATCAGATCCCATATCTCCTTCCCATGTAGGTTCCAAAGAAGTCATGGTGTCAGTGGACACAAACAGGACAGTTTGAATGACGTCATCAGAACAGGGAAGTCCTGATATTGTATTGGTGGGAAGGGCAGCCTGGAGCCTAGATCTAGGAGCCAGCAGACCCAGATGCTAACTGTGCTTTGCCAGTACTGGCTGGGCAACCCTGAGGACAGAGGGCTTGACCCCTCTGTTCCTCTCCACACACAGCCCAGGAAGACTAGACTTCACGGGCTCTTTGTTGCTGTTGTTCAGTCGCTAAGTCATGTCTGACGCTCATGTTCATGAATTGCAGCGTGCCAGGCTTCCCTGTCCTTCACTATCTCCCTGAATGTGCTCAAACTCATGTCCTTTGAGTCAGTGATGCCCATGGGATCTAAGGTCCCTTCTAGTGGCAAAATGCTAAGGATTCCAGACTGTTACACTTAGAATAATTCTGCTCATCTTTACTTTTGCTCTGTTGGTACAAAACGTCATGATAACTTCTTGCCCCGCAAGCTTGCACTCCAGTAAAGGTAAGGCTCATGCTTTTCACACCCAGAGAACTCTCCACCCTGGAGAAGGGATCCTCAGACCTAGTCTGCTGATCACCAGGGTGACCACCAGGGTGGAGTAAATCCATATCACCTGCCTTCACTAATCAAGGCCTTTTAAGACTTGCATGTCCTCCAAGACAAATGGGGACTAGACATGATGTTTGCTGGGGTTGTTTTCTAGGAACTTAGAGTCGGGTGCGTCTCATTCAAGCTAAAGCCTGTTAAGACTGGATAGGACCACCCACCCTCCAACTGGGCATGTGCAAATGTCCTCTCCATGACCTTTTGAATGTGCATAGGCCCGTGGCCTAGTTACACCTTCACAGAAGGACAATTATCACACTTTTCCCATCACTTTCCCCATGGCCCCACCTTCTTCCAATCACCACTCCCCATCCTCCTCACACCTCTGACCATCTTGCTGCTTTATTGACCATTCCATAAATACCTCCAGCTCCTGGCGTTGGAGGGGAGGTGCATTTCAGGTTTGTTCTCCTTGCCTCGCTCAGTTGTGCTGGGAATAAGCACACTCTTTGCTGCAAATCTTAGTGTTTTTGATGCACACCAGGCAAAACCTGGTTTGGTAACAAAGACAACATCTAGAGTCCAGCTTGCTCTCATACAAAAGGAAAATCAAAAATGGAAAATGTATTCCACAGACGAAGCTGTACTATCTGACCCTCTCTTTTCTCAGTAACATGAACTAGGAACTTTGCCCCGCAAGAAAATTGGAAGAAAGGAGGGTGGAATTTCTTCTCCAACTAACATTCCAGTGATAATCTTATTTCATGAGTTTACCCACTGTGAACCATGCTAATTCCCCCAAGTAATTAGTATATTATTTCAAGCCAAAACAGCTCCGAACATCCAAACTTCAGTTACCCCCAACACCCAAGTTCTCTTCTTCCTCTTTTCCAACATTTCCAGCCTCCATGCAGGTACCTGTAGCAGGAGAACTAAATTCTGGCCAGTGGAATATGAGCCAGGTGACCTCTGTCTCTTCCAGGGCCTGGCCCATAAGAGCTTCTCACATGTCGTCCTTGCTCTCTCTTCTGCCAGTGGAACGGAAAGCCAGGAGGGCAAGGCCTAGGGCCCTGGATGACTTCATGGAGAAGAGACATACCCCCACTCATATCCCCCCTGGGGTGGGTTAGAGGCAAGAAGTAACTCTTCATTCTGCTTGGTCACCAGGATTTTGGAGTTACCTGTTTCAGTAGCTAGCACTATTTAATACATGCATCCTGTGAAGTACAAGGCAAATCTACTCCTTTTCACTTGCCAGACCTTGAAATATTTAAGGTTAGTGCTCATCTAAAGGTGACAGAGTAACAATCTCTCTTCTCCTTTAGTATCTTCTTCCTTTTGATTTTTTCTAATTCATATGATTCCCCATTATGCTATCCTGAACACATTGCCTCAGGACAGAGTTGGCAGGGAAGAACTCACTGATCGTCTTTTTCTGGCTGAAGTTTCCCCAAACCAAAGCTTTTGGTAGGTCGGAAAGGAGTCCTAACACAATTAAAATAGTTAGGAGAAATATCATCAGTGACAGAAAAATGATGGAACCAGAGTTTCTCCACTCTTAAGATGGAAAAACTTTCCACGAGCCCACAACCAGAACTTTCAACCAGAGTTCCACGGCAGATTTAAGCATTAATGTCCTAAGAGATCCACTGCATCTAAAGCAGTAACATTTCTCCTACACATCTGCAGTGATACTAGTTATTTATCATCCTTGGGGGAATTTTAAAAACTGTTTCTGAGAACTGTGGTTTAGATAAGGAGCTCATACTTAGAAAAAATACTTGGAGGGAAGAAGAGGAAGGGAGAGAGTGCAGGGATTGAAGGATCATACAGAGCAGAGGGGAAAGTGCCAGGGGGCCGGCAGAGTACCAGATCCACGTGGCAGAAGAGCCTGCCTTTGCTGAGCGGTAAAAACAGCAAGGTCCTTAGGAGGAGGAGCGGTGTGGCAGATCGCAGGCAGCGTCACAGAGATCCTGGCCCTCGGGGGCTCCAAGGCAATGGGAGTGCGCTGATTTGAAGTAGGAAGGCTGGCTGAGGGAGAGCCCTCCCAGACTATAACCTGCAAGGCCAGTTATTAAGGATTCTATGGGGCAATGAACACCTCCATGAATACCTTTGAAGATTCACAATTCAAGAACTTGCTAAAATTCCCACATCTTCTCATTCATCGGATCAGATATTCAGAAGGCCTAAGATGATGAAGCCAGGTACTATTCAGTGAAGGCTTCCTACTGCAAAGTCTTGAGATAAACAGCCTCTTCCTCATGCTGTTTTCTTGTTGTTATTGCTGTTTGGGGGGGCTTTTCCCCCTCTGTTGACAAAAAGCTTCTCCAAGACATTAGCAAAGCCCATCTTCAAATGCAAAAGCAGTCTTCAGCCCTCCCAGAAGACCTCGCCAGACCCCCAGTGCACTTCTGACAGGATGTGGTTGTTCCCTCATTTTATGTTTTCCACAGGAATCTCCTTCCTTAATGTAATCAGAATCCAGAACTATACCCAAACAGCAATTCTGTAATAAAAGTCAAGTCTTCCTCTAGAAACTCCTGAGGAGGAACAGATAACTGTGCACAGGGCTGGCAAACACATTGCCGAGAGTTAATATTTAGTGGCAAGATTTTTTAAATGAAGTTAAAAAAAAAAAGAAGTTTTTCAGCCAAAGTAGGTATTAACTAAAGTGCTAAATGTGGGAATCACAGTTATCTTTAATGAAGTGTGCACAGCACACATGAAATATATAATTATCTCCCTGAGTTTGCTCAAACTCATGTACATGTATAACTTGAGCAAGATTCCTGTGTTGTCTGTAGCCTGGGGCTCTGCATTTTAATTGGGATGTGGGAAAATGGGAGAGTACAGCTCAACCTAAGTTATTTAAAGCCTTGAGAGAAGATTAAAGGAGTTGCGATGGTTTTGTTCTACCGCTGAGAAAGCTATGAGAGAGCTACGTAGCTGTTTTCAAATGCCATAAAGTTTAGTCCCAGGACACAGTTCTTCAATTCAGCCCTGGGTCCTTCCCACCTCGGAGCTCTTGAACTCATTCCAGCTGAGAAGTGCTATCCTGAGTGGAAAGTTGAGCCCTACGTGTTCCCATTTCCCTGGAAGCTTCCTCCTAAGAGCTCATGTTGCTCCCACATCACTGTCTCCCCACCCCGTCCATTCCATTAGCATCACACTGATTCCCTGAACTCCTACCCACCCAGTCCCAGGGCCATGCCCATCTAATGTCCCACTAACCTGCTCTTCATCACCCCGGCCCCACACCCGCTTTGGCCACCTGATGCGAAGAGTTGACTCATTGGAAAAGGCCCTGATGCTGGGAAAGATTGAAGGAGGGAGAGAAGGGGATGACAGGAGATAGATGAGGCTGGATGGCATTACCGACTTGATGGACCTGAGTTTGCGTAAACCCCGGGAGTTGGTGATGGACGGGGAAGCCTGGCGTGCTGTGGTCCATGGGGTCACAGAGGGTCAGACAATACTGAGCAACTGAACTGAACTGGCTTCTTACTTGTGGCTTTGCCACAGCAGCCTCCCTGCCTTCTGGCACTCCCCCATCCCCACCATGTGGTCATTTTCATGCAGCCCCAGAGCTCCCACCCCAAATCAGAAATGTAATGGTATCACTCCCCCACATAAACATCTGCAGTGGACTTTCTGCAGGTTGAGAGTTTTTCAGAAAAATATTTTTAAAATATCTGCCTTGTCTCCTTTTAGCATCCAAATCTCCTTCACATTGTTCTCAAGCCCCTTTACATCCTGACTCAGGGCCACCTCCCCCTCACCAGCCCCACTGGATACTCTGCTCCAGGCTCATTGCATTTACGTGCTCAGTCCTGTTCAACAGACCCCATGGACTGTAGCCTGCCAGGAGCCTCGGTCCATGGAATTCTCCAGAAAAAAATACCACAGTGGGTGGTCATTCCTTTCTCCAGGGGGTCTTCCCAACCCAGGGGCCAAACCTGGATCTCCCGCTTTGCAGTTAGATTCTTGACCATCTGATCCATCAGGAAAGCCCACTCTAGGCTTATCAATCCCTCACAATTCCTTGAACGTCCTCCCACGTCCTTGCCTTTCTGTTTCTAATCTCTATGCTGGAATATCATTCCTGTCTCCTCAGAGTGATAGAATCTGAATCATTTTTCACAGCGAGTGTCAAAAATCATCTTCCTTCTTAGGCCTTCCTGAACCTGATAGCGCTCTGTCCTCAAACAGCACTTGTTGCGTTAAGATTGTGTGCTCAGTCGTTCAGTCGGGTCTGACTCTTTGCGACCCCGTGGACTGTAGCCCAGTAGGCTCCTCTGTCCATGGGATTCTCCAGGCAAGAATCCTGGAGTGAGTTGCCACGCCCTCCTCCAGGGGATCTTCCCACCCAGGGATCGAACCCACATCTCCTCAGTTCCTGCAATGCAAGAGCATTCTTTACCAATGAGCCACCCGGGACGACCCACATGATGATTACGTGCATACATTTTTGTCTTACTAGACTGTCAACTTCTTAAAAATAGGAACCATATCTTATTTATTTAGGTTTTCCCCTAATATACTGTGCACAATATCTGATTATATAGTAAATGTTTAATAACTTGAGGGAAAGACTAAGCTCCCAGTTCAAAGAGTCTACAGTTTACCTCACACGTCCAGTCTGGCTGGGACCTGGGAGTGTTCAGCTTGGAGTAACAGGCAGGATTCCAGGAACGGGTTAATAGGAAGTAAGCTACAATTGCCCGTAACAGCTCCCACTGGGCAGAGTTTACATCCCAGTGTCTGGATCAAAGCAGGCAGTTCCTGCTCTGCCTCTTCCTAAGTGTCATAACTGGAGCAAAAGTCCTTCATCAGCCAGTCTGGCCACACCACCGACACGTGGGTTGGAAAGCAGGGGCTGCCTGGTTCTTTCCAGGTTTCCATGGATACCGAGCCACCACAGATCCCCTGGGATTCGTCTGCAAGGGCAGCTGCCTCTGCTGGGCCACAAATACACAGAGAACAGGCAGGAGAGTAGGAAGGGAAAGGAGGAGGGCAAAAAATGGGAGGGCAGAAAGAATTAAGACAGAGTGTATGGGCTAAGGTGCAGAGGGAGGAGGGTTGGTGTTTGTTCCTATAGAAGAGAAAAAATATTTTAAAATCAAGCATATTTTTTTAAGTTCCTTTTGCTAAATATTAAAGGTGAAAATCGCCAGTGGAAGACTGCTTTCCTTTCTGCAGCCAGGACAGAGCTCCTGGATATGTTTTGATCAGAAACCTCTAGGTACATACTTCACAAACATAATTAGCCAGGCAAGCATTCTGACATGTGCTTATTTAACTAAAAGCAAATTAGGCAGCCAATCTGTAAAAGTGTAATATAGTGTCTTTTTCTCCCTTTTGATCATTTTGTTGATGGCATACGTACATTTATGCAGGCAATAACAGTAATTTATATAGTTTTGGCTCTTTATAAAGGAATGTTGCCCAGAGCTTCACAAAAACCCACTGAGATAGGCAAGCTGGATATATGTAACTATAATATCTTGTTTCCTGATGAAGTATCAGAGAGTCCACTAAGACCCAGCTGCTCTGTGGAGGGAGAGTCAGACTCCCACTCAGAACTCCAGCTTCTAAGACTGGTGTGCCCATGCCTACATCCTCCCCGTCCTGCGTGGCCAGGCTGCCCACTGAGCCCCAGGCCATTTCTCAACTGGATCACAAAAGATAACAAAAGAGGGAATGGATGGTCTGTGTTGGGATGGGCACATTGACAAAATTTTTATAGTTTCCTGGGCTTCTAAAACTCCACATTAAATACATGCATGTCCAATCATCCAACCACTGGCTTACACCTTTTAACGTATTTTCTCTGAATTTACAAAGTTGGCTCTCCTGCCAAGTAGCACATTGCATTGAATGTGGTTCATTGAGTGGATCAGTCTCCAAAATCAAGGTCATGGCTTCTGTCCCCATGGAGGTCTGTAAGTTTAGCTCTGTGTGGCAACCCATTGTCATGAGCCACAGGAAACCCCTGGATGCAAATGCTATCTCCCTTTTAACCAATTTTATTCGTTTCTCAAATATCTGTGTTTGTGGGTGCAGAGATGATCGTGCATTACATTTGTACAACATGACAGTTTCAGAAGAACTTCACTGTTTCACACACCCAGCTCCATACTCCCCATCACCAACATCGCCCTCCTGGCCACGAGGCTGACAGGGCAGATAACACTAACTTTACAGACTAAGATGTGGAACTTGAAGAGGTTAAGTAATACGTCCATTTAACACAATAGGAATGCGGTGAATCAGGAACTACTAAATGCTAAACTTCTAATCCCAAATTCAGAACTCTTGCCAGGAGGCTTGTTGATTTCTTTGCCCTCTCACACCCAACATGAAAACCCTGATAAGATGGGGCAATCCTTCACCATTGATGAACATAACTCAGAGCACAGGCTGGACTGTTGGTGAGGAGGAGGGTCCACCTCCTGGGTGGAAAGCGGGGCCTTCCTTGTCTGCAGTCACATAGCACCCTGGACTCCGAGACTGAACCAACCACTCTGCTGTGACTGCACATCCACTAATCTGTGCCTCTGATGAGGGAGTAAAAGCTCTTAAACCTACATCCATGGATAATTAATGAATCCCCTGCCATTGAACTTTTTGGCTAAGATAGAAGGTCCATACTTTTCATCAGATTCTCAAAGAGTGTGCGTGCATGTGTGCTAAGTTACTTCAGTCATGTCTGACTCTTTGTGTGACCCTGTGGATGGTAGCCTGCCAGGCTGCTCTGTCCATGGGATTCTCCAGGCAAGAAAACCAGAATGGATTTCCATGCCCTCCTCCAGGGGATCTTCCCAACCCAGGATTGAACCCCCATCATTTTTGTCTCCTGCATTGGTAGGTGGGTTCTTTACCACTAGTGCCACCTGGGAAGCCCCCAAAAGAGTATGTGAAAGTCACTCAGTCGTGTCCGACTCTTTGCAACCCCATGGACTGTCCATGAAATTCTCTAGGCCAGAATACTGGAGTGGGTAGCCTTTCCCTTCTCCAGGGGATCTTTCCAACCCAGGGATCAAACCCAGGTCTCCCACACTGCAGGCGGATTCTTTACCAGCTGAGCCACAAGGGAAGCCAAGGAGTATCAGTTCAGTTCAGTCGCTCAGTCGTGTCTGACTCTTTGCGACCCATGAATCACAGCATGCCAGGCCTCCCTGTCCATCATCAACTCCCGGAGTTTACTCAAACTCATGTCCATCGAGTCAGTTATGCCATCCAGTCATCTCATCCTCTGTCATCCCCTTCTCCTCCTGCCCCCAATCCCTCCCAGCATCAGGGTCTTTTCCAATGAGTCAACTCTTCGCATCAAGTGCCCAAAGTATTGGAGTTTCAGCTTCAGCATCAGTCCTTCCAATGAACACCCAGGACTGATCTCCTTTAGGATGGACTGGTTGAATCTCCTTGCAGTCCAAGGGACTCTCAAGAGTCTTCTCCAACACCACAGTTCAAAAGCATCAATTTTTTGGTGCTCAGCTTTCTTCACAGTCCAACTCTCACATCCATACATGACCACTGGAAAAACCATAGCCTTGACCAGACGGACCTTTGTTGGCAAAGTAGTGTCTCTGCTTTTTAATATGCTGTCTAGGTTGGTCATAACTTTCCTTCCAAGGAGTATAAGAAAGGTTAAAAACCACCGCTCTGCTCTGTCAGTACACCAAGCTTGGTAGGTTTCTCCAATGCCTACCACAGTGCCTTGTATATAAACAGTGCTGGCTGGAGGCATGCATGCATGCCTGGCTCTGTTTCTCTGTCAAGTCCTAATCCCACAATTGACTGAACTACTGTGAAAACTGAATGATGCACTAGACAGAATCCAAGTGATGAAACAGAATCTTAGGCCGAAATATTTGAAACTGAAAAATACTATCTCTCAAGGCTATAGATGTGATGTGACAATGTACACAACATTGCTCTTCCCGTCTTGCTGTCCGTTTACGACCCCCAGAAAGAAGAGGACCCAGTATCACCAAACTCAGCAAAGCATGTAGAGAAATGACGTGGCACATGAGCTTAGTCCTGACTTGCTATTACATGTTACATTTTATAGCTATTTCCCCATCAGAATTGTAAATCTACACACACACAAAATCATTAATTTTAAATGGAGCAAATCAGAAAATCACAGCTCAGTGAAAAAAGGGCTTTTTTCTTGACAAACACTGAATAAGTTGTACATGCACTTTGTGGTTTGAGAGACTGTGCAAATGGCAGGGTGATTTGAGACCTCAGTCCCTCCTGAGGGCTGGACTGATCTCAAGAAGATAATTCAAAGTCAATGGTACCTGGCAAATGAAATCAAACACCCATCTTCTACTCTCTGGGTTTGGTAGATAAAAGATAATAAACCTGTCATAAACCAAGACAAAGGGCCACCAGGGAGTGACCAAGCCTTCTCAGGTTGAAATGTTGGCAGAATGAGCAGTGTAGATAGCGGACTGGTAAACACGCCAACCCTCCCACTAATCTCCACTGAACAGCCTGAAGGAACACTGGCCAGCCCCTTCAGCATGCTGGCAAGAGCCAAGCCCCGCCAGCCTGAAAGAGAGCAGAGAATGGGAGAAATGTGCGGGAGAACAGAGCTCCTCTGTCCTGCCAGCCTCCCCACATCTTCGTGGCCACCATCTATCACTGGATATTTTCATGCTGCTCTCAATAAGCTGTACACAAAAACTACCTGGAGGCGGGCTCTGACTCTGGCGTTAAATACCAGCGGGTATAAAGTGTCCCGCCAAGGACACACTTTTACAGCCCTGCATTCCTCCGCCAGCAATCTGTGTTCTCTTCCTGGTGAGATCAGAAAGAGGCGGCAGGGTACAATGGGTGGATTGAAGAGCAAGTCAAAAGTCCTAAGGTCTGGTATCTGTTTTGCAACCGCTGGACAAAAGACATCCTAGGATTCAGGAGGTCAATTCAGCTTATTTCCTACACCATTTTGATAAGAAGAAGGAGGAGAACTCTGTAGTTTATTACCTCGTTTCTACATTATCTTATTTATCTTCACAGCACTGCAAAGTAAGCAGGCCTGGTAGCATGGTTCTGAGTGTGCAGATAAGAAATGGAAGATCGGAGACTCTGAGGAGCTTGCCTGGGTTCACACAGCAGTTTCAAAAGCTAGATCCCAAGTTTTCTGACTCCAAGTTCAGGATTCTCTGCAACATAGTCTTTTCCTAGCAGATTGGAAGAGCTCTGCTCCCGCTTTTGACAGCTGCTCAAATAACCGTTATACTTGCAAGTCATCTTATAGAGAAACTCTTTTATAAAGGGGACTTTTTAGCAATTTGATAGATGAACCCTTTGAGTGAACCCAAAAGGTACTCATTTGGCACTCTATGAGTACCTCTCCATAATGGTCTAAAGTAAGCTTTATTTTTAGCCATTTAATTATAAAATATAGCCACATTTGTCAACGTGGCTTTATGCCTTTAGTACAATTATCCAACCTAGCCTTTGAAAATTTTTTTAAATATTTGAAAGGTATTACTTAAGGAAAACTTGCATTATTCATTCAGTTCAAGAAATATTTATTGAACATCTATTAAGCACTATCCACGGTGTTAAGATAAAAGTAGTCAAGACAAGGTCCCTTCTGTAGAGCTTTAAACAGAGAGGAATTCAAATGAGAATAGGAACAAGCCTATGTTCTTTGAAGAAATACACTGGGACAAGGACAGAGGGGTCTGAAAAGAGAAAAGGCACCATAATTCCATGTCAGTGGTGAGAGAACAGGAGGAATAACATCAATGCCGATTACTTAGGAGTAGGATATTACAGAATTTTTCTGGCCACGACTATCTCTAGGGCCGCTCTGAGACACTGGCCAGCACTAAAATAAAGCATACCATGACTTCTCTCACGCTTTACTCTATCCACACTGTCCCCTCAACCAGAATAGCTTCTCTTGAATTTGATTCCCAAATCCTCTTTTTCATCCTTCAAGGTTCAGCTTTAACATTGCTTTTGTCGGGAAGTTTTCTTTGATCTTTCAGAAACAAAAAGATTCTAAACCCAAGATTCAAGTTCTATTACATTTCCCTTGATCTTTCAGCCCCTCAGTTATATTCAGTCATTAATAGATCTCAGTGTCCATTCCTTCACATTACAAGGATGTCACGCTGTACACTACTTGAGTGTTTACTGGAAAAGCCTAAAGGGGGAAGATTATGGTCAGTTCTAAATTCTTTCAAGGCTTGTGATATTATAGTATCTTGGACTTTAGTCAAACCAGAGGAATAAGAGTCCTTCTCTCAGTCCCGTTGGATCCCAGTCAGGATATCTAAGGTAGCCTGAAGGGTAACCACCATCTGAATTCTTGGCCAACTGGTGGCAAATTGGGGTGAAAACATGTCAATGTTGCATTGCAGAAGACTTCAATTTTTTCACTCTAAATTTATATACTGGTTCTATTGGCCATCATGAAATCTTTACAAATGGGACCAAAGGAATTTTCTTCAGAGATACTTTGGGGACTAAAGAGAGAAACAGTGTTCATATTTTACAAACTCTCTGGATGTCCTCATGATAATTTACAGATGTTTAATCCTCAATTAAGAAACTAAACATAATGTGGACTCTACAAGTGGCAATTTTCTATAATTTGAGGAAAATATTTGATAGTTCAGTCACCACTAGGAATGGCTGGCAACGGTTCTGCTCTGTTGAACATCTTTATCAGCTTTTCATAAGGACCAGTTCATCCAGGGAAGAACATTAGTTTGGGTTGTTTTTTTTAATAAAATTAATCAAGAAACTGTAATTTGAATTTTCCTCTGGACATGCAGGTATTATCACAAGAAAAGTAATAGGAAATCAAGGGACCTGTATTCATATTTGTATCCATTCCATTGAACCATTTCCTGGCTTTTCATTATTTTGTATTATTGCCTTGTTCCTCTTTGTTTTGAAAAGAAACTTCATCAGTTTTCCTATGGCATGCCATTTTATCTCCTTATTCTGCTTGCAATAAGATATCAGCCTCATGTTGGCACAGCAACTTATAACAATGATTCTTTGTTCCAAAAAACTTGCATGAATAGTACATTATTCAAATAGAGAAGGAAGTATGGTTTCATTTGTTATTTGCTTAGTGAATACTGTCATGAGAGCAGGTGCTTTACAAAAGACAAAGTGAAGCAATAATACAGTGCACTTGGAACTTGCATTTGACATGAGGATCTCTGAGTATTTACCAAACGGTGATTCATAAATCAACTCACTTCAGGTAGGATGCAAATATGGCTTTAAATTTATAGTCAACTTTATGGAAGCTTCATGTCACCAAGCGCTGTATAGATGACTTCGTTGGATCTTCGAGGGCTTCTGAGGAAATGTGAACCCCAAATAGGGATGGGTTTAGGAAAGATGATAGGTGAGTTTTGAAGAAGAACAGCCAAAAAAGGTAATAGAAGAGAAACTGGGAAACTGAAAGCTAAAGAAACGAATTTCATAGACAACTGACAGTTAACTCCAGATTCTAAATCAAATGCGTACTTTACAGCTGTCAGAGTAAATGTTTTACTTGTCTCAAACGGGCTCTTATCTCTGTCTAACACAATCGAGACATCTGAAGCTGTTTTTCCCTCATAGGAGAAAATTCCACTAAATTTTTTAAAGATCTTAATAGCCTAGATAGCATTTTTATATTCACAAAGTTGAAATCTGCTTCATCCTAAATATAATCACACATAATTTGCCACACACCATCTTGATGTGAAAGTTGAAATCATGAAAAGCTCATTAACTCAGATCCCACTAAATTCTGAACCTGTGGGAACATAAGCAGAAATCAGTAGGAGATGAGGCTTGTGCGATTTGTCATGGCCCGAAGGGGCAGTTTCGCCTGCGAGGGGCAGGGACCAAAGGCCACGGGCTGCAGCCCTTCAGGGGACCCCAGCACTGCGTCGCACAAGTGCCTCTGCAGGCCTTCATGGACAGAGTTCTCACACCTCTTTTCTCGGGGAGATTTTGCTGAGCCCTATGCTCAGAAATGAAATGGGAGGCGGAGAGTCTATAGGCAAATGTTCCAACCAATATTTCAGCACCAGGTGTCAGAGACCAAGCCTGCACAGGGGGAATTCAGCTTCAGCCTGAGACCCACTGCCTTCCACTGCTCAGCTCCGAGCTCTCCGAGTCTAGGCTGGTGGCTGGCTGCCCAGGGTATCCAACCTGGTGAAACACCAGGCACCATTCCACTCCCAGGGAGAACAGAGAAGCTCAGGGGGGTGGAGGCGGGTGGAGGAGGGGTAGTTGTTTTTCTAAGAGAGGAAGGAGCATGAAATAGGGCTGAGTAAAGTAACAGAGCCTCTGCATTCACAGAGGGTGGTGGGAGGCAACGTGGGCTTCAACGTTCTGGTTGCTACACCAGCCCTGGCCCAATCCTTAGGCCACATGATCAGGGCCCAGGTGAGAGAGAGAGACCATGACCAGATTCTAAATCAGCTGTTTCAACAACCGCTTTAGCTCTGAGTCCCTGCCTCACACGGAGCGCGGCGGAGCACTAAGGGAAGGGGGCCTTCTCCCCATCCCACAGACAGCACTGCACCCTCTGAGCCACAGCTGAGCCCACGGCGGGCATCAAGAAGGAGCCCAGGGCCAGGAGCAGAGAGGCAGAAGGGAGAGAGTCAGCCTCTCCCTGTGGACCCTCAGAATCACTTCAGGGAGGAAAGAGGACATTAAAGCTCCTTGAGAAAATCAGGCATTTGGGGTTATGTTTCAAACAGCTTTATGTTTCTGAACATTTACAATTTCCTTCCATCTGCAATTTCCATTGTCTGTTTCAAAACAAATAAATGACAAGGGATTGTATATTTGTCTTCAGAGAACAAAAGGAACAGGTAAGACCAGGACTCACTCCACAAACCGTATTGGCAGAAGCAGAAGAAATGGATGCAGTGAACTCTTGGTGGAGAAAAAAGATAACAGATTCAGGTTTTAGGTCCTGCATGAAGAAAGAAAGCAGAGTGTGCAGACCCTGAAAATCCCAATAGGACTTGCCAAAAAAAAAAAAAAAATAATAATAATAGAAATGTTTTAAACATTGGGGTGGGAGAGGAAATTTTCAAATGTCATATTTATTCTCCCATTCAAACCAACATGATTATTAACAAATAAATAATTTTTATACATAATGCAGTCATGTAGTTAGATTTTTTTTATTTTAATCTCCTACATACAAACACCTATTAATGGTTTTTGACAAAATGATAATTTTATATCCCTATAGACTCTCCATTACCAACCTTTTTTGAGCCATTAGTTGAGTTACTATGAGGCTTTGAAGTACTAGAATCACATTTCTTCCAGTATTCAGATCCTTGTGGGGATTCAGACAGCTCTTTCCAATCCTCAAGACCAATTAGGGAGGTGATACTGTGTTCTGAATTCAGACTGCAAGAGATTCTCTGTCAAGTCAGGAAACCAATACTGTCCAAACACAATGGAAGCCCTAAAAGAAAAAGGGGGCATGCATTTGTGTCTGGACGCAGCAGAGGACTCAGAAAACTTGCAGCTGCCTTCCACACTGCTTGGTTTTCCTGCAAGAACAACACTGTTCATGATGAGAGTATAGTTATGCATGAGGCAGGGGTACTCTGCTCTTCCTTCTTGCCTCCATCTCGAATCTCCAATTCTCACTCTCCTGCTTGAGTCCTTTGTAGCAACCTATGTTGGCTGCTGTTCCCTCCTTGGGAGTGGGGACCCTATGAGGAAGGAACCACAGTATGATGACCTCAATTAAATGCACCAACTTCAGTGTTAAAGAAATATATCAACTCTTTTACAAATGATCTACCAAACATAGACTTCCCTTTTTCTACTCTATGCTCCCTTCTACTTCTTCCTTCACTCTCATATGTTTGGGCCTCTCTCATCTTTTCACACCGTCCCTCCTTTCAGCTGGGCTCCCCAGGCCCCACAGCAGGCTGCCTCCACACTGACACGAACCCTCAACTTGCCTCTTTACTCCTTTGCCTGTAGCTCTCATCCTCCCTGTTTTATGTCTCTTGACTTGTTCCCAGGGAAATTTTATGCTTTCAAAATGCTCCCACATTCCCTATCTGTATTCAGTGAGGTAGCTTTCAGAGCCGTGAGTTCAGGGTTAAAAATCAGTGTGTTCCGTGTGGCAGTTTCCATGCTTATGATGCTGCCTATTCCTAAACAGGGGATAAGATGGATTTGGAAATACACGAGGATACTATGGGAAGCACAGCATCTCCTTCAATTTTTTTTCAAATCCAGTTCTTCCCCAGTTGTGGGAAAGAACCTCTCTTGGCTTCTGTCTCTCCAAATGATTTTTCTGGCTCTCATATAGGATTCGAGCAAGAAGCAGAACATGAGAGAGTGCCTCTGTCCAAAAAGGAATTGGTCAGAATCCAACAGTCCTCTAAGGATGGGGTCTATGAAAAATTGACTGATTGATTCCAACTGTCCGTGATCCAGCTCTCTATCAGGGTAGCTCTCTATCTTTTTTACACACATAAGGAGCATCATGCTGCTAAGAATTAAATTTTTCTGCTCAGTAGACAGAGTTTAATCTTCTTGCCCTCCCCCTGGGCTGTGTTATTTTCCTCTTCTCTACCCTACTGTGGTAACCTCTGTGGATCAGAACGACCCCTATCACTTTGTACTGGAATTGTAAGTAGTCATCTGCGTCCCTATAGACCTTAGAAGCAGACTATTGCTCTCTCCCCCGCACCCCTACACTTCCAACTTTCCCCGCACCACCGCCTTTGTAGCCAGGAAGGTCATAATGAATATCTGCCAAGGGGTCCCCCACTGCTAAAGGGGAGAGACAGAGAAGGCAGGCAAGTGTGAGGATGTCAAATGAAAGATGGAGAAGAATAAGGACTTCAGGGGAGCAGGCTCAATCCAGTACACTTGTTTTGTAATTAACAAAAAGATGACTTCCAGAAAAGTCTTACCATCTACTTTAGCCACCTAGTTTTGTTTAAAATTAAGATATACTAATGTAAATACTCAGTGAACAAGAATCCTGGTTAAAAAAACCGGATGCTTGACAATTTTGTCCCCATTTCTTCATGCCTCTTCTCCAGTCTACTTCTCTTCTGTTAATGTCAAGGATTAACCTACAGAGGACCACTAGGCTGGCTGACTTGTAACACAGACTTGAAGTCTCAAGCACATCTTAATCTCTCTTATATGAAATACAATCTCCTAGAAACAAAGGCAACTCGATTGTACCAGCCATCTCAGAGACATGCTCATCAGATTCATTCCTGTTTAATATGTGCTTCTAAATTATTCATCAGCAAGACATAAAATAGTTCATTATGAGGTCTCATTTGGATGTTAATTTGCAAGTAAAAGTCAGGAAGACATTTATATAAATAATTTTTGTAAGTTTAGGTACATAAAAACATCTAAAATTTCAGAGAAAGGGTGAATAAAATCTTCTTGGGAAGAAAAATCCAAAGGCAATCACCCTGACTTGAAATAATTTTTATCACAGTCCATCTTCTGTGAGCTTCTTTAGTCATCTAAAGGGTGAGATTAGACCTCATTATGAACTACTTACATACATCATTTGAGATGATGGGAAAGTAATTTGAAGAATTTGGAGCCTGGTAATGAGTTTCCTTTGAAGTTGGGGAGGGGTGGCAGTGGGAACCGAATTTTAAATAATTGCTGGTTGTCTCCAAGGAGTCCAAATGTTGATGAAGCTTCTATGTTGAATAATTAAAGATGCTAACCTCAGAGAAAGATGGAGGGACATTGTCAGGAACCCCTGGACAATTACAAAGCCTACTTCGAGGTCAAACAATCCACTACTTAACTCCATTCCCCACTCCCCCTCTTTGCTCCCACCTCTGTACTGGCTGTGTCTCTCATGGCAGGCTGAGAAGGACAACAGAAAGCCTGGAGAATGTAAGAGAACCTGCTTAGGGAACTTGACTCTGGCAGCATCCCACATGGAGGTTGTAAAACCTCCGCCTTCCTGCCTGAGGCACCCTTCTAGAGAGCGAGGGAGAGGGAGAAGATCCCTCTCCCAAGCTTGTTCAGGAAATCGACAAATGTTCGCCCAGCTCTTTGAAGTTTATAAGCTCTGCATCTGGGTAAAGTCCAATTAATGCCTCCCTAGGAAGCCCTTTCCTAGGAGAAAAATGCAACACTGGGCCTGGCTTTTTCTTTCCATTCATTCCAATCTCTGTTGTTCAGCTCATGAGAACTTTACTCCAGCTAATCATGCCTGGCCTGGAATATACTCCCAGGATCTACTACCAAGAGACATCGAAGTCCATTTCCAGTGTTCCACATTTGGCCTAAGGTAATGCTTACGCCAATCTAAAGCGCCTCTTGGCACAGCTGTGTGGGTCAGGGGACTTGTAATGGAAAGAGAGGGACATGTGCTCATTTCTCATGCCATCCCCCAGAGGACCCTGTTGTCCTCAAGGCATTCTGTAGCCAGGCCAGCAGATCACCTAGAGGTAATAGAGAATGAAAAGTGTGGCCCCTATAGCCCAGGGAGCAAGGTCAAAGGCATGACCTCATCTTAACTAATTACATCTGCAATGACCCTGTTTCCAAATAAGGTCACATTCTGAGGTACTAGGGGTTAGGAACTTTAACATACGAAGTTGGAAGGGGACACATTCAACCTGTGTATGTGTGCACGCACGCTAAGTCACTTCAGTTGTGTCTGACTCTTTGTGAGCATATGGACTGTAGCCCACCAGGCTCCTCTGTCCAGTGGGATTCTCCAGGGAAGAATACTGGGATGGGTTGCTACTTCCTCCTCCAGGGGATCTTCCCGACCCAGGGATGGAACCCGAGTGTCCTGCACCGCAGGTGAATTTTTTTTTTACCACTGAGCTTTCAGGGAAGCCCCAATTCAACCCATAACAACAACAAAGTCAGTGATTCCCAAATCCTGGTCCAGAGCTGAGGCAGATGACAACTGCAACTCCATGGCAGATAAATCTCTCCCAAATAAAGTCTTGTCTGCTGTGTTATAGGCTTCACTAGGTGACTCTGGCTCTTATAGAGAGAGCTTGCTGCATCCCTTCCTGCATCTCTTCCCGCATCCCTTCACATCCTTTCCACAGGCCAGACACTGGTCTGCCACTGTCTGCTCTTCCCAAGAGAGGGAGCAGAAGAAGCAGCGAGAGGTGGGGAGTGGGGGTGCATGGCTCTAGTTTTTTGACCTCCCTTGGCCCACTCAGAATCTGGACCCTTTTAAGGAATGGGCCAGCAGAACATCTTTCCTGGGTGCCAACCTATTACATCACATGAGCTCTTCAAATTACCAAAAATGAAATAATACAAAGACAACTGTATTTACCAGGATAAGTGGGATTGTGCAGTCCTCAGAGAGGATGTTCAAATAACAACAGATGTCTCCCTGATTGTCTTTGGAGAGAACAGATCCACTAACTAAAGGATTTTGGTATTGCCAAATAGGGCTTTTGAGGCTGCGGCACCATTTAATAGCTCAGATCATTGAAGTCAGACTGAGTTCTCCCACCAATTTTCCTCCTCTGACCTTCTTTACTCAATAATGACCATCCCTCCTCCAACAACAAAGGGCTTCCCTGGTAGTTCAGATAGTAAAGAATCTGCCTACTATGCAGGAGAAGCAGGTTCGATCCATGGGTTGGGAAGATCCTCTGGAAAAGGGAAGGACAACCCACTCCAGTATTCTTGCCTGGAGAATTCCATGGACAGAGTAGCCTGGTAGGCTACAGTTCATGGGATCACAGAGTTGGACACAACTGAGCAATAACACTTTCTCCTCCAACACAGGCTGAATGGACACTATTATCAGTGTGAATGTAGTTACAACTTATAGCCTCAAGCACCCCTAGTACCACCTCACACAGGATATCCCAAGTTCAGTAAAGTAACACCAGGTACAGTGTTCCCATTTGTACGGAAATCACGATGAGATACTGGATGTTTCACACTGAATCTGATTTTTAAGATCCCAGAAGCTGGGCATTTGGGCTCCACTTCATATCACAGAACAGAAATCTTCAAGTCAAACTTGCAATAAGAAAACAAGTATCTTAAAGGTGACATTAACTAAAATTGTACTTAATCATTCTAACATTCAACAATTTAAAATCTATCTTTATAAACACACATAGGTTTACAGTTGCTGACTATGTGTCTTAGGAAGGATGATCCTGCTTCCTACCTTTAGAGTTAAATTGTCGTTTCATAAGTGAAACAATGATGAGAAGAAATAATAATTTATTTTTAATGTTCTTACTTGGCAAAAACAAACATTGGCAATCCTAATGATTTGTCGCCTCTGTCTACACACACATGTATATCTACCTTTTTTTTCTTTACTGGGCTATGACATTCAGAAATTTGTAAGCACTGGCCAAAATAAACAAAAACCCAGAGATGGTTCAGAAGACACAGCCTGCTGTAAAAAGAAAAAAAGAAGTTTAGTAAACATCTGAGAACGTAAGTAAAATAATAGACCTGATCAAGATATTCCTGCTGATTGCACAGCCCTGCCTAACTACAAAGAACATTGTTTCGTAATCCCATCTAAAACAGAATCCATCTTTATTCTTCCCCTTTGTTGCTTGCTGCTACCATGAGCTATATGTGCACTACAATATTTATTCCTCGCTGCGACTGCTGGCCAGTGAGTAGACTGTCTCGGACTGTCTAGGGAGCAGGAAGCAGATGGAAAATAAATTCAGTTGAGGAGCTCTGGGGGCAAAGCTACAGACAGGACAAGAAAGCCAAGGAATAAACAAACAGGAAGGAGACTGGTTTCTGCCTTTCACCCCCAGCTCTGATAGATAAGACTGAAACAGCGAGATGCTGACCGGGCTTAGTTTCAAATTCTACCCTGCTTTTACTCCAGTGTAGCTTTTCCCTTTGAAAAATCTATCTCTGCATTTTTTTAAAAGGGTGATCAAAATAAGTTCTTAATAAGCGATTACAATCCATTTCAGATGCTATAGTCAGTCAGTATTACCTCAGAGATGAAGAGTATGCTTGCAAGCTTCTGAAATCAGCTTCAGCATAAACATTCCACATTAAAGGTAGGAACACTGACTCAGACAGATCTTGCATGTATTGAAGCAGAACCTCAGGCCCAGGTCTTGGAGTGATTCTGAAGTGATTGGAACCCTAACTATATGTCTTCATCATTCTTCATGTGTCTACTGTTCCTCATTCTTTCCTTTCCCCTTGTCAAGCTCAGCTCCAATGACAGAATCTAAAACCAGTCATCAGGACTGGTGGTCCAGCGGTTAAGACTCCGTGTTTCCACTGCACTGGGGACAGCTTCAGTCCCTGGTTGGGGAACTAAGAGCCCACATGCGGTGTGGGGGCAGTCATAAATAAATAAATAAATAAACTGAGTGGCTTTAAAAGTTAAAAGAATAAAACCAATCAGGTATACCTCATATTAAACTGACACCAAAGCAATTATCTCTGACTGTACAGCATTATTCTTATAAATACTGCAGACTCAAAGCCAATTCCATTTGATTCTCCTCACTAAAAATTTCTCCCTTAAAACCTCCTATGACCATGTGACATGTCTTCAATACTCCCCACCTCACCCCTGGACTAAGCTCCGCCTCCACCTAAGGATTTGCTAGGTGATTGGTACGAACAATGATGGAGTGGAGTTACCCAGATTCAAATCCTGACTTCTGACATCCTAGCTGTTTGACCTTGCCCATGCTCTTTAGTCTGAGCCTCTGTTTCCTCGTCTGCAAAATGAAGATAATACCAGCTCTACCTTCTGCAGAGGATTATTGTGGAGCTTGACTGTGGTAAAGGAAAAGCTCGGGAAACAATGGCCAACACCGGCTAGCCTCAGTACTTTCCTTTTGTGCTCAGAAATTGTTAATGTGGACACCTGTTCCTTGATTCTAAATCAATGCAATCCTAAAAGCAACTGGTTCAGCAGAAAATAATAAATAATTTAGGAAGCCTCTTATTTCTTAAGGTCAGCATCTTTTTTACAGAACTCTTTCTCCATGATCATTTCATGCACCATAAGACTATCTTGGTGACATTTTTTTTTTAATACAGTGTTTCAAAGAATCTCCAGGTAGAAATATATGTAGGACAAGAAAGTCTCAAATTTTAACCCTTTTTCCAATATAGGCAATTATCATCTGTTGTTACTAATCTAAAACCTTAATATATTTAGTATATTCTGATTTGATGCATGCCTTATTTTTTACAAAATCTGTTTCAGTCTCCAGGCAGTTTTCTGTGAACGTGCCCCTGTATGTCAGTTGTTGTACTATATACTATATTTTCAAAGCGCTGTAAGATTTTAAATGTTTTTTTAAAACCTCATCTATTTTAAATTGTTATTGAATAGGAAGATTTTTGAAGGGAAGAAATGGCATTTGATGAGTTAGGAAAGGATGAAAATAGTTGACTTCATCTTGAAATAATGTTTACAACACTTCACAGCTCAAATACGGAACAGTAGTCAGCAAGGAGACTCATGCCTATAAGACAATGTTCTCTCGCTTTTTTGGCAAGTTGTGTGTCTTACTGTTACTCTAGACAACTCAATAAGATGTGCTTTGATATTACCTCAACCCAGTGCATTTAAATGTCAAAAGAATCATAAGAATGGTAAAGCCAAAAGCGAAAGGTGAGAAACTCTTGTACTCCTACAGTAGCCCAGTATAAGCAACATCTTGCTTGGTCTTCACAAACAAGGCTAGCAGAAGGCAAGGATTAATTCTAACTTTAACTGCATTTTTATTTTGCATCAAATATAAACTGGTAAAAATAAATGTTCTTATGTTTTAATTTGTAACTGTGAAAGAGCAAATTCTGAGCAACGGAGCAATGAATATTCCCTGCCTGAGAAAATGGGCTTTTACTAAACACCCAGGTCACCCATGGTTTCCCATCTTGTCCGTCAGGTCAAATCATAAAGCCTGCTGGTACAGCTCTTCTGCAAAGTTCAGCTCAGAATATTTAACAACAAAGGATGGTCTATGGATTAACTGTCAAGGATTCTGAGATGGTTGACTGTTTGATAAATGCCAATGAGACAGGTTGAGGAAGCTGCTATTGTTGAATCACCAAACATAGATTATTCCATCCGCTCTGTGCAACCACCTTAGGTCTCTTAATTACAGAGACCAGTTTTTCCCTGTATTGCTACTCTCCATTGTCCTCCAAATAACCATCATGTTTAATTATAAAGTCTTGAGTTTTCAAATGGATTAAAGACCTAAATGTAAGACCAGAAACTATAAAACTCTTAGAGGAAGACAGAGGCAGAACACTCTTTGACGTAAATCACAGTAAGATCTTCTATGACCCACTTCCTGCTGTAATGAAATAAAAACAAAAATAAGCAAATGGGACTTAGTTAAACTTAAAAGCTTTTGCACAACAAAGGAAACTATAAGCAAGGTGAAAACAGAACCCTCAGAATGGGAGAAAATAATAGCAACTGAAACAACTAACAAAGGATTAATCTCCAAATTATACAAGCAGCTCACACAGCTCAATACCAAAAAAGACAAACAAACCAGTGAAAAAGTGGGCAGAACAGCTAAAAAGACATTTCTCCGAAGAAGACATAGATGGCTAATAAACACATGAAAAGATGTTCAACATCATTCATATCATTCAATATTAGAGAAATGCAAATCAAAATTACAACGAAGTATCATCTCACACCAGTCAGAATAGCCATTTGTCTAAAAGTCTACAAACAATGAATGCTGGAGAGGATGTGGAGAAAAGAGAACTCTCTTGCATTATTGGTGGGAATGCAAATTGATACAGCTACTATAGAGAACCGTTTGGAGATTCCTTAAAAAAAAAAAAAAAAAAAGCTAGGAATAAAACTATCATATGACCCAGCAATCCCACTACTGGAAACCCCCAAGAAGCCATAATTTTAAAAAGACACATATATCTCATTGTTCACTGCAACAGTATTTACAACAGCTAGAACACGGAGGCATTGACTGATGAATGGATAAAAGAAGAGTGGATAAAGAAGTGGTACATATACACAATGGAATATTGCTCAGCTATAAAAAGGAACATGTTTGAGTCAGTTCTAATGAGGTGGATGAAGCTAGAGTCTATTATACAGAGTGAAGTAAGTCAGAACGAGAAAGACAAATAACATACATTAAAGCATAAATTATATATGGATTCTAGAAAGCTGGTACTCATGATCCTGTTTGCAGGGCAGTAAAGGAGGCACAGGCATAAAGAACAGACTTTTGACCCCAGTGGGGGAGGGAGAGGGTGAGATGACTTGAGAGAGTAGTATTAAAACATATACTTTACCATATGTAAAATAGATAGCTAATGGGAATTTGCTATGTAATGCAGAGAACCCAAAGCTGGTGCTCTGTGACAACCTAAAGGGATGGAGTAGAGAGGGAGGTGGGAAGGGGTTCAAGAGGGAGGGGACATGTGTATCCCTATGGCTGTTTCATGTCGAAGTATGGCAGAAACCATCACAATATTGTAAAGTAATTATCCTCCAATAAAAAAATTAAAAAAAATAAAGTCTTGAGCTTTTCAACCATCCCTTCTGAGTCAATCTTTAGGGTCTGTGTTATGATCAGAGGGAAGGTAATCTGCCTAAAGCCTTGGATTTGGCTGGGAATCACCAGTCATCACAAGCCTGTGAGTTGTAACAGAGACATTTTAATAGTTACTTTAAGGAAAGATCAATTGGGAAGCTGGGAAGAAAAACCAGGCTAAGGGGGAAGAGTAGAGATGATGACTATCTTCTAAGCCTCAAATTAAATCCAGCAGTTGGGCCAAAGACCTTATAAGTACATTAGAAGAGATTTTAGAAAATATAGACTTTACAATTTCTTTGATTCCCATCTCTCTGACTCTAAACATATTTGAAACATAATAGGAAAAAAAGCATTGCAAACATCCCTGTCTTAAGGCAATGTTTAAAAAGCATGCTGCATTTCCCCAACTTTTCACTTGGAGAAAGAAAAAAGACTACTTTAATATGGGGCTACAAAATGTCCAGCTCCATTCCCACCACGGTCTTGACTCTTTGGGAGTTTCTGAGAAGGTCCTTGAACCTATATCTCCAACACATTCCCCCTCTACCTGAAAAGAAGATAATTAAAACAGCTCTCTCATACCTCACAAGTAAGTCGTAAAGATTAGAGCATTGAATTTCAAAGATGAAAGGCTCAATATAAATTCCAGCTTTATTGTCAAGACATCAGTGTGAACTCCCAGCAATGTGCTGCTTAAGCAATTCCTACCCGTCAGCAGATCTAAACTGGGATGACCTTGATCTGCAGAGTGAAGGATGGCAGTGCCTTGGACTAGGAAGCATAAGATCTCAGAGGCATTCCTTCCTCTGAGGATGGCTTCACTGTCCATCCCAGGTAGCTCACCATAAAGATGAAATGCCACGATTTAATGCATACCTGCTACTCTCCCTACCACCACCACCCGCTACCCCCACAAAAGAAAAAAGTATTTATCCTGCCCCTAAAATGTGCAAGACTGTGCCTAGGACTTGAAATATAGAAATTAAATAATATACTATTCTTACCTCTTCAGAGTTCGTGTTAAAATAAGAGACCTACGTATTCTCTGCGTAGTCAACCAAGAGGTGAGTCTGCCAGAGGCTTAAAGTATCCCCCCAAAAGATCCTCCACAAATGAAAACAACCCAATCATTTTGTAGTTTTGCAGCTGACATCCATTAGCAATGACTGAACTTGCCATGTACCATGACAAACTCAAATTTTGGCATTTTTTTCCTGTTCTCAAATTAAAAAGATATCAGTGAAATTTGAATCTACAACTGCTCCAAATGATCACTGAAGACATTTTCTTAAGGGACTAGGATGAAACCTCCACCACTCTGATCTCAGAATCAGCAAGCTCAAGCAGCTCCTACAACCCAGATGACAAATGCTGCATCAACGCTTGACAGCTGACTAGCCTCAAGATAATTTTCAGCATGGCCAAGGGTACGGAGAATAGAATACTGTGTGTGTGTGTGTGTGTGAGCACACACCAGGGACAGACAGTATGCCATATTGCCCTCCCTGCCTTGGGTCCCTGCCTTCCTGCTAACCATTTGGTGGTGAGTGAATGAAGAACAAGTTCGGGTACTGCCTCAGAGAACACGTCAACCTCTGCCTAAGTCACTTGAAGCAGCTGTCCCAACCCTGTTTAAAAGGTCACCAGGCCCCAAACTCCTTTAGAAACCCAATTCCAGCATCTGACCAATTTACATTTGGGAAAAGTTTTTTTATGTGGAAATAGAAAATTACAGTTCAGCTCATTTTCTCGTAATCCACAGCTAATTGCTCTCACACTTTTAATTTTCCAACCTGTATCATGAGAGTTTGACTTCCTCAAAGGACATTTAAAAACTGGTGATTTTATTCTCCAAATTCCCTCTAGTTTTTCTCCATGTGTCTTTTTTAAAATACAGATTTAAGCTAACCAGGAGAATGTGGGTATTCATTTCCTCATCTATAAAATGAGACAAGATGATTCCTAAGATTCCTTTTGCTAACTAAGGATCTTAATTCTTGAGAAAGTCTGCACAATAGTCTAAAGCAGCAATCAGCAGACTTTTTTTGTAAATGGTCAGAGAGTAAACATTTTAGGCTTTGTGGCCTTAGGGTCTCTGTTGTAACAATTCAGTAGGGCCCACTTTACCGGGAAAAACAACCATAGACAATACCTAGGCAAGTGAGTGGAGCTGTGTTTCAATAACGCTTTATTGATAAACACAGGTGGCAACTGGATTTGGTCTATAGGCCCTAGTTTGCCTAAATTAAAAAACAAGTTCTTATTCTACACAGTCATGCCTGTCCTTCTATCCAGGCTCAGATTTTCTGAAATGACCCACAACTATTTAGCTAGCAATCAATGGACTTAGGAATTCCTCAATTGCTTCTGTATATCACACAGACACACACACACACACTTTCTCCTTTTTGCTCTGACACTGACCCCCCTGCCCATGCCCCGCCCCTCCCCCCCGGCCCCAAACATAGCCCTTCCAATTAGCACTGTAACAAATTCCCTTCATTAAATCCTTCTGTTCTTAAA
The DNA here is from genome assembly GCF_910594005.1 of Cervus elaphus. Lineage (NCBI taxonomy): Eukaryota > Metazoa > Chordata > Mammalia > Artiodactyla > Cervidae > Cervus > Cervus elaphus. The sequence continues at coordinate 10,622,059 of NC_057839.1, read as the reverse complement.
ACATCCAGTGCTTTTTGCTTTCCTGATTGAACATTACTGATAACACCTACCACAGTCCCCAGGGCTGAGGGGACATGAAGGAGAATGAATGAGACATGAACCCAGTTTGCCCCGGAATCATTAAGGGGAGGCGGCCTGCTAGAGTTGTCTCCAAAGAGGAAATAGCAACTTCTAGAGACACATCACCAAAGCAGGAAGAAAATAAAGAATACCCCAGCCTCTCTTTTCTCCTGCCCCCTCATCTTCTTGCTGGTACCTCCCGTGGGCCAAACCCAAGCAGAAGACAGAGTGCAAGGAAGCCTATGAGGGGCAATCTTCAGGGACCAGGCTCCCAGGGCACAGAACAGGGAACGAAAGCGGCGAAGAGCCAGCGCTCAGCCCGAGAGCGCTTCCGGTCGGGGTTCACTTCCCCCCAGGGCTCTAAGCTGGGGTCCCTCCAGTTGGTGGCTCCCATCTGCCACTGTCTCCCTCGAGGGTAGTTCCGTATCACTGGCTGATGCTGTAGTGTTGGCTTTTCTTTTTATTCAGAATTCAAAATTGCTCAACTTCTCTTACTGCCCAAACTGAAACATTAAAAAAAACTTCATCTCCATGCCACCTCAAGAAAACCACACCTCAAAGCTGTTTCTTTTTCTCACTGTCATTCCCACGTTCCAATAAAACTGAAACACTCCTGTTTTATGCCATCAGAGCACGCAGACTGTGGGAAGGACTGCCTGGCTTCACTGGCAGCTTGGCTCAGAGAAGCCAGTTTCCCTCCCTCTTCTACTTGCAGCAAGTCCCTGGCAATGAATTCCAAATAAGACTTCCTTTCCTTTCCCGACACACACAGTGGATCAAATTATTTCTTAGCAAAATATAAGAATCAACAGTGTTGAAAAGAGTAAAAGAAGGTAGAAATAAATAGACATATAATGAAGAGTTTGCTCTGAGTTTGTCCTCAGGCAAACAGATTGAGTTTCAATATGTAAAACCGAGATACTTCATAGATAGATAGATAGATGTGTATATGTATATCCTACATATATATATGTATATATGTTGCAGATAATAGTAGTGCCTATACTACACATTTAAAAAGAAGAAAGCAGCAGTGCAATATAATGATGAAATGCGATGATGCAAAAAAAAAAGCACTTAGCCAAACTATTAACTGCAATTACTATTACTACTGTTACCATTGAGCAACATTTCAAATGCTACTGGAAGAGTCTTTTCATCACCCAAACACAACCTCCACTTCTGGATTATAGGGAAAGGGCCCATCAAATATATAATCTTTATTCGGGGAATAGTGTGTCTGACCCTTTTTCTGTCATGCCAACCTGAGTCATGTAGACAAGCTAGAAAGGAACCAGAGGACCCTCCTCCTCCTCCTCCTGAGTCTGACAGCAACAACCTCGGAGAGGGCCCCCTTCATCCTAGCTTCCAGCCTCATCCAATGGGCTGGCTCTAGAGGCCAGTAGACCCAAAACTCCTCTATCCCCACCAGGTCACCCAGCCATCTAAAGGAACATCATTTCCTGTTCTCTTTGGGGCTCCCATTCATTTTCTGCTGGGAGAGGCTTCCATATGTGGTAGTTGAGGAAGGCTGTTGACAGAGAGGAAAATGCTAAGATTAGACATTACCTCCACACCTTCCCTGTCTTTTTCTGTTTTCAAATAGCTCTTACCAGTCATTGTCAATCCTTATACCTCCCTCAACAACTCTTACTAAGTATATAATCTTATAGTCACCTATATTCCTTGCCTAAAGACATGGTAGCAAGGTAGGACAAATAAGTTTTATCTGACATTTTGTTTTGGAAGCACTGGATTTCACAGAAAGTGGACAAAGCAGTACTCTGGATGCACGCATAGCAAAACCAAGCAAATGAAGAAAAAAAAAAAAAAAATGAAGACGAAAGGGAAGGAAGTAAGGAGGGGAGGGAAAAAGAAGGAAGGAGGAAAAGATGAAGAGAAGATGAATACAATGAAATAGTTGCACTTTGATATTTCAAAACAGTTTTGAATTAATAATCAGGGCAAAACAAAGAATCTTATTGGAGTTCCTTATACATATTTTGTGGTTTAATATTATCTTTGTTTTAAATTACATTACAGGAGGTACTTCCTTTCTCACAACACCTGCACCCAAAATTATTTTTACAAAATACAACCTGGCTTGTCCTGAAGTCTGGGGCAGGTGTGATGTAGATGTCCAGAAGCCCCAACGGCCCCACTGGACGCAGGTAGAGAATGGCGAGATGACTCGCTAGAAATCACCTGAGAAGTCTGCCAAGTACTCAGGGCACCTGGCCATCACATCTATGTTTATTCCACCCAAACAACAAATCTCCATTCACAGGGTAAGCAGGTGGTATTTCTTTTTGAAAAGTTCAACACAACTTTCAGCCACAAAGATCACTTGAACCAAGAGGAATCAAACTGCTTGTTTTGTTTTGATCCAAGCCTCCCCTTCAGCATGCCCACTACTTGGAGGCCACATACTTCCCAGGACAAAAGTGTTATTTGGTATGTATACATAAATTGCAAAATCCAAGCACCCAGCACAACTCCAAGGTGTTGCCCACATCACCAAGTTTATTTGGTCACTTTTGCAAATACATACTTGACTCATTATACGTGTTTTCTTTTCTAGATTAGTGTGCAAGAGTCACAGAAAAAATTACTTAGCAGGCAGGTGTACTTGAGTACTGTTTAAAGAAGACTTTTCTCAACATTACTTGGAAAGAGAAAGGTACACAGATTGGGAACCACATTGATAAGTAATCTTCAACAATATTTGTGCGTCGTTTGACTTTTTTATAAGTGTACCCTTAAACAAAAAAAAATGAATGTAACTTGTGGGAAAATCAAATACCTTGATTCCATGTTATTTTTTAAAAATATTTTTGATTGTGATAAAATATACATGAGCTTCCCTGATGCTCAGATGGTACAGAATCTGTCTGTAATATGGGAAACCTGGGTTTGAATCCTGGGTTGGGAAGATCCCTAGGAGGAGGGCATGGCAACCCACTCCAGTATTCTTGCCTGGAGAATCCCCAAGGACAGAGGAGCCTGGTGGGCTACAGTCCATGGGGTCACAAAGAGGCAGACATGACTAAGTGACTAAGCGCAGCATACAAAGGTAAATTTTATCTTTTTTTTTTTTAATGTGGATCATTTTCTAAAGTCTTTATTGAATTTGTTATGTCACTTCTGTTTCACGTTTCAGTGTTTTGGCCATGAGGCATGCGAAATCTCAGCTCCTTGACCAGGGGTTGAACACGCACCCCCTGCATTTGAAGGCGAAATCTTAACCAGTGGACCACCAGGGAAGTCCCACATGGTAACCATTTTGAAGAGTACGATTCAGTGGCATTAAGTTCAGTCACCCTGTCATGTAGCCATCACCACCTTCCATTTCTAGAAACTGCTCATTTCCCCAGCCTGAAACTCTGAACCCATGAAACAACTCTTCGTTTCCTTCTCTCCCAAGCCCTGGTAGCCACCACTATACCATCTGTGTATGAGTTTGACGATCCTGAATGGACTCACACAAAACTTACCCTTTTGTTTCTGCCTTACTTCCCTTAGCATAACGTCTTCAAGGCTGAACCACATGGTAGGATGTACCCAAATTTCCTTTCCTTTCAAGGCTGAATAATATTCCATTGTGTGTATAGACTACATTTTGCTTATTCATCTGTCTAAAGACATTTAGTTTGTTTTCACACTTTGGCTGTTGGGGATAATGTTGCCATGGATGTGGGTGTACAAACATCTGTTCAAGTTTCCCTACTTTCAATCCTTTGAGGTATATGCCCTCCATGTAACTTTAATTAGCTTCACCAAAACACCTTCCTCTTTCAGAGAAGACTGTTCTTTGAAGCTAGCGTGTATTCTTGAGAGAGCTGTCATCAGCCTGGTGAGAGAGGAAGTAGGAAGGGCCTCATCAGCATCAGTTAATTCAACGCTGGCAGCCAGCAGAGGGACAGGAGCGGCGGCCAGAACACCCCGTGTTCTTTAGCGCTTTTTAATGTTATGAGTTGTTAAATCCCTAGGGACTTCTTTAACAAATGTATGATGTGACCTTCCAAAGCAATTTGGCAGCTGGTGAAAAGATGGCCAGGTTGGATAGAGGAGGACATTTCAGGTGGACCCCTGGGTGTCCTTCCTTTCAGAGGAAGCTGAACGGATTTTCTCTGATAAGGTCATCCAGGATGGAGAGGAAAATATGCAAGAGAAGGACTTCCCTGGAGGCCCGGGGGTTAAGAATCCGCCTGCCAGTACAGGAGACATGGGTTTGATCCTGATCCGGGGGAAGGATCCCACGTGTCACAGAGCAACTGAGCCTGTGTGCCAGAACTACTCAGCCTGCGCTCCAGAGCCCACACACCACCACAATAGAGCCCGAACGCGACAGCTACTGAAGCCCATGCACCAGAGCCTGTGCTCTGCAGCAAGAGAAGCCTGCACACTGCAACTAGAGGAAGGCCAGGCACAGCCACAAAGACCCAGTGCAGCCAAAAATCAATTAATAAAGTGTTTTGTTTTGCTTTTTAATGGAAGAGGAGAAAAGACAGTGACTTCTAGATGAAGGAGAAACAGGAGAGAGGGATAGGACTTCTGTGGCATCCTGGGGCAAGGGAATCCAGGAGTTGCAGGTACAGAGTAACCTGAAGTATGGGATTCACAGCTCAGCCTCTAGGGAAGCCCTGTCTAGGTCCACAGAGAGGACAGGAAGCAGCAAGAGAAATAACAGTTCTCACAGGAGCTCAGTCGAAGGCTCCAGGGGGTGCAACTGCTGTCAGAAAAGAAAAGACTCCTCTTCTTGTTCCGCTGGTCAAGCAGAGCCCGAGGGCCGCATCAAGGTCCAGACCTCAAGAGCAGAAGTTACATGGAAGTCTCCAGAAGGCCTGTGGCCCCAGGAGAGCCAGCACTGAGGATGGGAGAGGAATAAGCACATGAAGGATCCTACACTGCTTCCCACCATCATCAGGCCATGTGAGGAACAGCGCCTGGCAGAGCTCTTTCTCAGATGAATCACCAGCCCACTCAGATCCAGTCACCCACAAGCCAACTGTTCACACCAGACTTCAGGAGCCCATGGTGGAAGGGAAGGAACAGGGGAGGAAAGTGGCCAGAACCAAGGAGCTCACAGATAAAAGAGCACTTCCCACATCCCCTCCCATCTTCACCTTCAGCTGGTATCATCAAAGGGTGCCGCTCAGATCTCACCAAGTCAGAAATGGCAGGCACGATTCCTTATGACCTATTCTTTTGACCCATTTGAAAATTCCTCCTTTGGCACTGAGTACACTCAATCACCCTCCCCACTAGGCCCTGCACCCACAGCTGAGACACAGAAGTGAATAAGACAGTTCGCTGCACTCAGGAAGCATACATCCAATGAGAAGACAATCACAAGGGCAGTTACAAAAGAAAGTGACCAGGACTGTAAGAGAAAGAGATGTGGGATAGACAAGGGCAGCAAGAAGTAGACTGTAACCAGGAGAAGTCTACAACCCAGAGGATCAGGACCATTCAGCAAGTCTGTATTCGCTTCCTATTGCTGCTGTAACAAATCACCATAAATTCACTGGCTTAGAACAACACAACTTGATTATCTGGAAGTACCTGAGATCAGAAGTCCAAAAATGGGCCTTAGGGGGCTAAAATCAAGGTGTCAACAGGGCTGCAATCCTTCTAGAGGCTCTTCTGGGCAATCCATCCTCTGCCTTCTTCAGTTTCTGGATGCCGTGCGCGTCCCTGGTTCACGGTCCCTGTCAACAATGGCATCGCTCCAGCCTCTGCCTGTGTTGTCACATCTGCTTCTCTCTTAGCCTCAGCCTCATGCTTTCCTCCTTGTAATTACACTAGACCCACCTGGATAATCCAGGATAATTTCTGAATGCAAGATCCTTGAATTTAATCATGTCTGCAGAATCCCTTTTCTTATTAGAAAAGACCCTGATGCTGGGAAAGATTGAAGGCAGGAGGAGAAGGGGATGACAGAGGAGGAGATGGTTGGATAGCATCACCAACCCAATGGACATGAGTTTGAGCAAGCTCCAGGAGATGGTGATGGACAGGGAGACCTGGTGTGCTGCAGTCCATGGGGTTGCAGAGTCGGACACAACTGAGTGACTGAACAACAACAACAAAGGAGATAGTATCATTATTATCCTCCTGAAAAGACTATCCTCTTTTTTTCTTGACCTTTTTTTATGGAATTCACACAAATTTTCTCCTATTTGAAAATGTGCCACAAATCATCTAAATTATATGTAAAAGTCATCATGGATAGCATTAGCAAACAACAGACATCTTCTGCATAGCCTATTCCACTTTGCGTGTGTGCATGTCAAGTTGCTTCAGTTAGGTCCAGCTCTTTGCAATCCTGTGGACTGCAGCCCACCAGCCTCCTCTGGCCACGGGTTTCTCCTGGCAAGAATGCTGGAATGAGTTGCCATGCCCTCCTCCAAGGGATCTTCCCAACACAGGGATCGAACCTGAGTCTCTTACTCTCCTGCATTGGCAGGTGGGTTCTTTACCACTAGCACCACCTAGGAACCCCTATGCTGCTTTAACTGTTTAGTTTCTCCAAAATGTTTCCATGATAAGTAAGTCTGATTTTCTCTGATCCTCCAATGCTGAATTTTTTTCATATTCTGGACTTATCATTCCTTTTCCCTTAAGGTAGAAACTAGTGAATCCCCTGAGCAGACTTGACTTTTCATGAGTTGATAAAACATACACTCGTTAGTTTCATTTTCTAAATTAGGTATAGGAATAGAATTCAGAACTATTACCTGAAACTATTTACTTGTATGTCTAAAATCGTGTTGAAAGTCTTAAGTCTTCTAATATTTTATTATTGTTTTTCTACAATTGTTGTGGGTGGAGTAGAGAAAAACTGTAATTCAATCTAGAACCAAGAATAAACTTTGTTCAAAGTCACACAGTTTATTAATGGTATAACATGGACGAAAACTTCAGGCTCTCAACTCCAGAGCCAGTGCTCTTCACATGAACCACATGGTCTTTTTTAATGTCATCCTTCTCTTCAAGATCAAAAATTTGGGGGAAATACAGTTGAGCCTAAATACTCATCCAGATTTTCCTCTTCCTTGAAAACCTACCACCAATAGCAATAATTGGTGTTCCAAGAACAATCCTTCCTGTTGCTGGATGTTTGACTCTGTGAAATATAAACAAGCTTCAACAAGACGACAGAGAATATGTAATCAATATACTTTGGCTCCTGTTCAGAACAGCCATGCGTCTGGCACTTGATATCTTTGCAGAAAATGGATATCAGAAAGGAAGATCACACTTCATGAAAAGCAGACCCACAGATGTAGGGGTGATGGTGTCAGTGAGAATCAGTTACATATCTAATGATAGTCTTTGTGAAGCTCAAATAATGGCAATATGGCCATCCTTAGATTCCTCTCTAGAATTCCCCAGAGTGGCTCCTCCAGCCACCCTCCCCCTCCCAGTCTCCCCTTCGTGGTCCCCGCATCCCGGCCATATAGTCAGAGCACCCAGCCTTAGTCTTCCATGAGCGCTGTCGTAACCCATCCTGGACCAGCTCCGTCCAAACCAGCCACCATGCTCCCATCTCCCTGCCCTTCAATTCATGCTGGTGCTTCTGCTATCGTAACATTTCTAAGGCGCAGTGAACTCCCAGTTTAAAGGCCCTCGGTGCGCTGCTTCACACACGGTTATAAAGAGGAGGGGTTCCCACACGCCCCTCACAGCAAAATGAGGAAGAGAAAGGTGCAAGGGCCGCTGGGCTTCCACACATGACATTTCTTCAATTTACAGTGCTGCGCTTCTTCGGAGGTGATGTGCTTCCCGCCTTCTGTGTTAAAATGCCCTTTTTGTAATGAACCCATTGTCATTTTGCTTCATTTCTTTAAGTCCGTCTCCTTACTTGGGAGATTACAGAGTTCATAATGGTAAATGGCCTAAATTTTGTTTTTTGAAAATTAGCTAGTCTGTTATTCCAGATTTCTACAAGGGGCTAAGTGGCCTCTGCACGCTTACCACATTGGATGAAGACCTTACTATCACTGACACCTTTTTTAAAAGTAAAAAACTAGGACGTCCTTGGTGGTCCCTTGGGTAAGAATCTGCCTGCCAATGCATGGGTCATGGGTTTGATCCCTGGTCTGGGAAGATTCCACACGCCAGGAGCAACCGAGCCCACGTGTCACCACTGCTGAAGCCCGAACACCCAGCGCCTGTGCCCCTCAAGAGGAGCCACCGCAAGGAGTCCGCGCTCCACAGCTAGAGAGGAGCCCCACTCACTTCCACTAGAAAGAGCCTGCATGCAGCAACAAAGACCTAGCCCAGCAAAAAATTAACAGCTTTTCAAAAAAAATTTTTTAAAGCAAAAGCCAGGCAGAGATAAAAAAAACGTTTATTCATAATACAGACTACTTGAGATGTTTGCAGCCCCCAGTATCTTTTCAAGAAGGTACATGTCCCCATATGGACTACTCAAGAGACAGACATGTTTTTCTGCCTTGAATCATCTCCTGTTTTGTATTGGGAAATAATGCGTCCAACAAGAAATGAGATTCCCTTCACTCCCAAGTCCACCAGGAAGGCACAAATGTTCAGACAACCCAAACAGCCTTTTTGTTTATGCACACCTTTCCATTTTTTAGTTATTTTATGTCTTTGCCTTTAAGTCTTGTAAACACGCATACTAATAGTGAGTGTCAGCAAAGACACCACACACACACACACGCACACTAACACACTTTAAAGCAGACAATTCATCATTTCCTGCCCCAAGACCATATTTCACAGTCAGAAGCCAACTGTCAACACACATGCTCCTAGATAAACGGACACGCATACCAGCTAATAGATGAATTTGCATGGAAACAGCGTTGTGGGAAGGAAACCTGTGTTCCCAGATTTCCGGGCCAGGTGCTCAGCCTGTTATAAAGATCAGTCCTCCTGGGCCCAACCCGTTGGGAACACTGCCCAAAATTACTTACAATTGCAAACACAGTTGATGCTAAGATAATTCTGCAAAATGAGACCCTGGTTTCCGAAAGGTAACATAAGAACAGCTCAGTTCAGGAGGGGCCTGTATGAGGGGTATTTTGGTGGGGGGCTGCAGGTAGTGGTGGCTTTGTTTTCTAGTAGAAGATAATCATGCAGCAAGGCTTCGTGCCTTCAAGTTCCGCTGCTGCCACCACCATCCATTGTCCCTGCTCTCCCCTAAGTGGGAAAGGTTATGGGGTCCCAGAGAAACTGAGTTGAATTAATGTGTTCAGAGACAAGGCTTCCCATATGCGCACATGCACCCTCGCGGCCTCTCCTTTAGCACTTAGAACTCCTGTGAGCCCCTCCTAACTCCGCCCTACCCCCACCCCCCCACGCCCCCCATCTCTTCTAAGCTGGTGTCTGAGCCCAGGCAATCACCCTTCCAAATGGCATATTCCACTCCCCTATACATCTCATCACTGAGGGAAAGACCATGATGGCTTGCATGGAGCTCCAGAAAAGGGAAATGTATGGTCTGTTTTTTGTTTTTTTAATTCTGCTCCACAAATGTGTCGTCTTTAGAGCAATGATAGGCTTAGCATGGTAGGGGGAGAGATTTACATAACAAAATATTGGACCTCCAAAATTCAGAAAAAGACTCTCCCAACAGTATTTTATGTTTAATTTTAGTTTCCATAAATAAGGGTCAATCATACTCTTTTCCAGGGCATCCCCCCTGGCTCAGTGGTAAAGAATCCACCTGTATTGCAGGAGACAGAGACATAGGTTTGATATCTGGTAATATCCCCTAGAGGAGGGCATGGCAACCCACTCCAGTATTCTTGCCTGGAGAATCCTATGGACAGAGGGGCCTGGTGGGCTACAGTCCATGGGGTCATAGAGTCAGACATGACTGAAATGGCTGAGCACAGCCCATATACTCTTTTTCAAACAGGATTCACAAAAATATCAAAGGCGGCGGCTGCAAGCCAGCCCTGAGTGTCCCCTGCTGAGTCCTCAGTGAAGAAAGGATGAAGAGTCCTATCAGGCTGCTCCTGGGAAATGGGTTGGAGGAGGCGGGCACTCCCCGGGGAATTAGTGCCCCCAGCCCAGCCTGCAGGCCCAGCAGCATGGCTGCATCCCAGCAGGACGGTGACCCTTTGTTTTACCTACCCCTCTACTGTAATCCTTCAGTAATCCCACCTGTTTTCAAAGACGCCAACCTCATTGTTCTTAACTCCCACTCCACCCCTCAAAAAAGGATTAGACTCCCGCTAACCCAGCGACCCTCTTGTTCCGGCACCTTCAGAAGTAAAGGATTTCCCTTCCCTTCCGTAACTGGAGCAAGGCCTTCCCTCCCTGCAGGGGACGTGGACCCATTCTGCAGCGCTTCCTCCCGAGAGTCAGTTTTTCTGAACAAAGACCCAACTGTCTGTACAGTCTGGGAAAGCTTCCCTCCCTGGAGTCGGGAGCACACCCTCCTACAAACCCAGACATGCACAGAAGTTCCGCACTTCACCACAGGAAGCACGGCCGGTGGCTTCAGGCATCATTAATCATTTTGAAGTGATTTTTATTAAAAAAAGAAAAACAAAACAAAGATGCAGTTGGTCAAGCCCAATAAAAATGAGCACTTCTTCTCCCCAAAACTGCATTTCCCTGATTCCATGTGGGACGGTAAGAGCTCACTGCATGGATAGGAGCCGGGGGAGAAGAGAGACTATTTCCTCCTTAATGAGAACTCTGACAGATATTTGGGAGCTGGTATGGACAGAGGGTGCTAGGGCTTCCCAGGTGGTGCTAGGGGTAAAGAACATGCCTGCCAATGCAGAGGACATAAGAGATGTGGGTTCAATCAATCCCTGGGTGGGGAAGATCCCCTGGAGGAGGGCATGGCAACCCACTCCAGTATTCTTGCCTGGAGAACCCCATGGACAGAAAAGCCTGGTGGGCTACAGTCCACGGGGTCACAAGAGTCCGACACGATGGAAAGAACTCAGCACAGCACACACACACGTGGACAGAGGGAACACCTTAGAGGGAGGTTCAGATTGAGGAGGAGGGTTTCTACTTCCTTTGCTGTCCCACCCAGAGCGACGTATTTGGGAGGAGGATAAAACAAGAACCATTTGGGGGTTTTGCTTCTTCTAGGAATCTTCATTTTCCATTGAAATGCTATTAAACACAGCTCAGGACAATCCTATCTTGTGCTGCAGTTCCACCAGGGGAGCGGTGGAGTGGTCCCCACGCCTGCCCCATCACCAGCCCCACTCCCTCTGCCTGGAAGGGCTGCCCACTGTGGGTGTCCCTTGGAAGGGAGTAGAGCACCAGTCAGTCAAACCCACTCATCCCCCCTGGTCTACACCTTTGAGGTAAAATTGTCTCTCCAGCACAGAAAAAAAGCGATAACTAGAAAATGAAATCTCCAATCTTTCCTGGGAGATTACATTTCCTGCCTTACTGGGTTCAGAGGAAATTCACTTACATAAAATTGGATTAATTTTTTTTTTTTTCCCCTGAAGTCTCCTGGTCTACCAGAAGCATCTTCTGTCAGCTGCCTCTTTCGGAACTCTTGGCTATTTCCTAATCTTCATTTATTCCTTAATCAGGACATCTGGCTCTGGAGTGAAGCTCAGAAGCAGGGATGGAGGCAGGAAAGGGTCTGCCACTTTTGCCCTAGTTCCCTGTTGCCTCCTCACCCCCTAGGCAGGCCTGTACTCTGCCAGGATACGAACCTAGACATTCCTTCATCTCCTCCTCCATCAATCAACTGCTGAAGTCTCACAGCCAAGCCCTATTGTTTATTTAAATTTAAAGGAGGAGAATTGACGAATATTGTCTTAGTAGTTTAAGCTACAGGTTTTAAATATAATAACATGATTAAATCGGGTGGTGGCTGTTACTGTCTCTCAGAGCTTGGTTTCTTAAACTAGTTTTGTATGTATCCAAGAAGAGTCTTTTCAAATCCGCTTTGAGTCACGTTGCAATGACCGGCAGTGCGCCTGAGCTGGGTGAGGACAGTGGCCTGGCATGAGGGACCTGGAGCTCAGGCCACTTAACGATGGCATGCCCACGGAGGCCTGGAGGGAGCGCCAGCATGGGAGGGAGGTCATCCCCAAGTGGGAGTGAGCAGGATGTGTGTCAGAGGATAGACTTCATGTGACAGGAGGGAATCGTGGCCCAGAATGCAAGTCAGGGCCAGAGCCTCTAGAGGAGAGAGTCTGACAAGGGGAGATGGGAGGTCGGTTATGTGCAGGAGGACTGAGCAGGCAAGGAAACATTTTAAGGGCAGCAGAAAGGGAGAAAAGTGAAATGAACTGTATGTGTTGTTAGATTGTAATTGGATATATTGATGTGAATAAATAGTTTTCAATGCACATAGGTAAATACAGAAATAAACATAGCTCTGTCCATTGCTAGGGCTTGCGAGTAAGGACAACCACAATGACCATAAGCATATAGAGTGTGCCTAGATAGTCCCTTCTGAATGTCCTCCTCCCCTAAAAGAAATCAGGGCTCCTTGAAGAAACAGCTGATACCAAAGCTGGAACTTGGCAAGTCCAAGATACAGGAAATATCCTGCTGTGGCAGAAAGCAAGGAAGAGTTTAAACAGTGAGGTAGAAAAATCAAATACAGAGGCAGCTTCAATGGACACAATCCCCTTGGAGATGGCAATGACAACCCACTCCAGTATTCTTGCCTGGAGAATCACATGGACAGAGGAGGCTGGTGGGCTACAGTCCATGGGGTTGCAAAGAGTCAGACATGACTGAGCAACTAACATTTCAATTCATACCAGGAGGCAAACCAGGGACAATTTGAGCATCAATACTATAACTAAGTAAAATTGGAAACAATAAGTCATTCTGAAAGAAACAAATTGAAAGCTTGATAAGAACAGAATATTTACATAGTTTCAATGTACCTCCCACAAAATGCTCATGAATTACAAAGGAACAAGGGATCACTTGACCATGGAAAAGCCTGGTGGACATCACCTTGATGGAGCACTCACAGTGGACTCATTGGTATGGAACCGATAAGGTGCAATGAAAAGAACACAGAATCATCTCTATGTGATTGCTCCCCAAAAGCCACTGCCTAAATCTAATCATGAATGATCATCAGTCAAATCCAAACTGAACGTCATTCTACAAAATTACTGACCAGTAATCTTCAAGTCACCCTGCTTATTTAACTTATATGCAGAGTACATCATGAGAAACGCTAGGCTGGAAGAAGCACAAGCTGGAATCAAAATTGCCGGGAGAAATATCAATAACCTCAGATATGCAGATGACACCACCCTTATGGCAGAAAGTGAAGAGGAACTAAAAAGCCTCTTGATCACAGTGAAGGAGGAGAGTGCAAAAGTTAGCCTTAAGCTCAACATTCAGAAAACTAAGATCATGGCATCTGATCCCATCACCTCATGGGAAATAGATGGGGAGACAATGGAAACAGTGTCAGACTTTATTTTTGGGGGCTCCAAAATCACTGCAGATGGTGATTGCAGCCATGAAATTAAAAGACGCTTACTCCTTGGAAGGAAAGTTATGACCAACCTAGACAGCATATTAAAAAGCAGAGACATTACTTTGCCAACAAAGGTCCGTCTGGTCAAGGCTATGGTTTTTCCAGTGGTCATGTATGGATGTGAGAGTTGAACTGTGAAGAAAGCTGAGTGCCGAAGAATTGATGCTTTTGAACTGTGGTGTTGGAGAAGACTCTTGAGAGTCCCTTGGACTGCAAGGAGATCCAACCAGTCCATCCTAAAGGAGATCAGTCCTGGGTGTTCTTTGGAAGGACTGATGCTGAAGCTGAAACTCCAATACTTTGGCCACCTCACATGAAGAGTTGACTCATTGGAAAAGACCCTGATGCTGGGAGGGATTGGGGGCAAGAGGAGAAGGGGCCAACAGAGGATGAGATGGCTGGATGGCATCACTGACCTGATGGACATGAGTTTGAGTAAACTCCGGGAATTGGTGATGGACAGGGAGGCCTGGTGTGCTACGATTCATGGGGTCGCAAAGAGTCGGACATGACTGAGCAACTGAACTGAACTGAACTGAACTGAATCTTCAAACCTGCCAAAGGTCCTGAAAGATGAGGGGAGATGGGGGCCATGTTCTAGGCTGAAGGAGACTGAAGAGATGTGACCAAATTCAGCATGTGATTTCAGCCTGGAACCTCGTGCTATAGAGAATATCACTAGGACAAGCGGCAACCCTTGAATGGAGTCTGAGGGTCAAATGACAGTAGTGGTAGTGTCCCCGCTACTTTCCTGGTTTGGGGGGTTGTATCCCTATGGTTATGGAGGAGAATGTCTTTATTTATAGGAAAGACACTCTATAAAGTCATCAGGGGTGGTGGCATTCTGTGACAGCTGACTCCCACACTGGCCAGGGGGAAAATTATTTTGCACTCACAACTTTTATCATTGCTTCAAAGTACTTCAGGACTTCATTTTAAAAAGACTGTTAGCTCATGAGCACCTGGAAGGGCAGAGACCATGGAAATTCATTCTTATTCAGTACCTGGCACATGCCCAGCCAAGGTGAGTGCTCAAAAAATGATTGTAGACTTTAAATGTTTGGAAAACTCTCCAAGATACAGAAAGAATGCAATGAAAGGACTTCCTCTAAGGTTTATGCATTTATTTTTTAAAACATCTACAGGGTTTATCATATGCCAGACATTATCATAAATATTTGACAAATAGCTCTATGAGACAGGTGCTATGAGTATCCCCATTTTAAAGAGAAGGGAACTGGAGGACTGAGAGGTCATGTGGCTTGCCCAAAGTCACACAGTCAATGAGTAGTAAAAACGAAAAGGAATGCCCAAGCAGTGGGGCTGCAGAGTCCATGCTCTTAGCCATTTCGCTATAAGGCTTCTCCAAGATCTCATACCTGCAGAAAATTTAAGATGATCCCCATTCCGGGGCTTCCCTGGTGTTCCAGTGGTTAAGACTCCACACTCCCAATGCGGGCAGCACAGGTTCAAACCCTGGTCAGGGAGCGAAGATCCTACATGCTGCATGGGATGGCCAAAAAGAAAAAGAAACCAACTT
Organism: Cervus elaphus; assembly: GCF_910594005.1. Classification (NCBI taxonomy): domain Eukaryota; kingdom Metazoa; phylum Chordata; class Mammalia; order Artiodactyla; family Cervidae; genus Cervus; species Cervus elaphus. Next base: position 10,606,985 of record NC_057839.1, on the reverse strand, counting down.
CCCTATTCAAAACATCAGTTCTCAACTATTCATCTGTACTTGCTGTACATTCTAAGATGGCAGAACAATGTCACATTCCTTATTTTATAATGCCCAAGAGAAGCCCATTCCAGAGCTGGGTACTCAAAATTTGTGAGCAGTGCTTGTCCATCAGCTTTGATGTTCACACAAATAGTGATCCCCCAAAGAGACCTTGGGTTCTTAATTCTATTAGCCGCAGTTTTCATAATGTTTTCAACTTCTTTCTGCTATGCACGTCCCTTTCTCCTTCTTATATCGAGATTATAACATGGCCTAGACAAACCCTGGGCATATCCTGGTTACAGTTCCCTTCCATTCATCAAGGCAAGCCCCATCAGCCACTGGCCAAGGTCCTACACCTGATACCTCTCAGTCAGGTTCCCCTCTCTCACAAGCATCTGAATTTCCTGAGGCTTTGACTCCCATGTGCCTCCTGCCGGAATGGATATTTCTACAACCCCTGTGAAGAAAAAAGCTGAAGCTAGTCCACAACAGAGCCTGCTCTGCTTCCCTTCCGCCCTCCTGTGAAATGTGCAAATAGGTTGTGTCGTGGTCGTTTATGTTCTTCTAGGGAAAGGAGCTCTGTCAACACCAAGGTGCAACATCCATTAGACTCCCCTTTAGAGCAAATGGCTCATAAAGTAACTCCAATAAACAAATACTTTTCTTTATAATTCAGTGTAGCACATTACCTAATAAAACTGTAATAGGCATGACACAATGATTTCTATTTCACAAGTGTTGTTTGACTATTTGTGTAGTCTATGATGTTATCGCAAAAATATATCGCAAGTTTTAGGTAGGATTCAAGCAAGTTCCACATCGCCAAACAGCTCTTAGTATCTTTACCTTCAAATCATACTTAGTCACAGGAAAAAGATTGTCTATGTGCTGTGCCCCATTTCCACAGGGGTGAAAACACCAGGGATAAAACAGGAAGAAGGAAAGCTTGTATTCAATCTTCAGGTGCAATTTCTTTGTCAAAAATAGAACTATAACCTTGTCTTACACATCTTCTCTGTGCCAATTTCCAACCATCACCAGGCATTCTCTCCTGAATAGAGTTTATATGTATGAATTTACATATGTGGAACTATGTGTGTGTGTGTGTCCTCTGCGCCCCTGTTTCCGCTGTCCATTTTTCTCCCTTGCAAAAGCACAGCTGCGTTGCTTTCAATGCACAGCCTACACCCCCTGACCCTTACCCCTTCAGTGCACACCTGCCCGGATTCCAGCGGCAGCATCAGCCTCTCTCTGTCTAAGAGCCCTTCCTCATTGCTGGAGCCCACTTTGCTGCTTTGGAGACAGGCAAAGTGTTGTGGAACGTTATTATCCGCAGGAGCAGTCCTCAACCCGTGACTCAAAAACGGTTGGTGCACAACACAACACAGCATGAAAAACACATTACTGATAATACCTTGGAGACTCTGGATCAACTTTTGCCTAAAGCTGCCCTGACTTGGGATTTTCTGATACATAAATAAGTTCCTTCAGTAGTTTAAGTTATCTTCATGGACTTTGTACTTCTGCAACCAAAATATCCCGCCTCATTCTAATCCAGCAGTATTTCTTCTATTGCCACTTTGAAAGATGTAAAATTATGTTCTGTAGAAAGAAAAAAAAAAAGTTGGTGCATATATAGCCCAACTCCCCTGCCCCTTGAGGGGCATGAATCCGAGGGAGTGTTCTGGACCCCCAGAGGGGCTGAGTTCCAGTGGCAGCTGGCTTGATAACATACTACTTATTGGTTGCCTTCTGGCATTGCTGTCTCACTTTCCCAATCCCCTATTGGCATTCCCTAAATTAACTACTTGCCCTTTCATCTTTGCCTTAGCATCTTCTAAAGAAACCCAACAAAGGCAATCCACTCTCCAAAGAATATGGAAATTGACCAACGCCTCTGGACAAATAGCTACCCTGCTGTCCTGATTATTGACAAGTCCCCCACAGAAGAACCTCAAAGCACAATTTGTGTCCAGACGTTAATTTTTCCCTATCTCCTCTTATCCCCACCTTTCACAGTGTTCAGCATACCAATGGTAGGTTTCTTCTTCCGAGTTCTCAACAGCCCTTGCCCCAGAGTTTTCCTTTCCTGACAATCTGTTGTCAGAAATGTCCACTGTATGTGGCACTGACTCTTTTGTTCAATTGGCTCTTAGAGCACCGTGTTTATTCTTCTGTGCACGACAGATATAACCTACCATATGTTTATTTCCACTGGGTCACCCTGCCATCTGGATGATGGAAGCTTATGCCCTAGGGAAGACACAGCCATAAGCCAATTTACATTAAGACACAGATTCGAGACACACAGTCGAAGTGTGGGCACAGAGCTGACTCCAGCTGACAATGCCACCAGACTCTGATTGATTTCACCCACAATACGTGGAGGTTCCCTTGTCTCACAGACAGAGGCCAAGACATTATTTAGGCTGCATGACTAATCCAGTTGTCTATCCCCTTGCTGTACTCATCTTTATTTGATCTGAGAGCCCAAGTCCAAGATAATAATTTCAGGCACCCCCTTCCCCGCCCCAACCCCTATCCACTTCCCTCGGGCTTTCTTTGAAAGGAACCCAAAGACACTATGCCTATTGGTCAGCAATTTTTTAATGGCTATTCTTGGCATTTCTTTGACCATTAAAAATTGTTTAAAGATTATAGGGCTGGCCACCATCATAAAAATTAAAATTATTTAGCACCAGTTTTTCACAATCTCTCTTGCCCCCTCAAAACACAGTGGGAGAGGAAGGGTGTAGACTAGCTTTTAGCGATCTACTTTCTGTCTCTTGTCCAAAGCAAAACTGCTGCTGTCTCTATTTTTTTTTTTTTGAATGGTATTAGGTATGGAAAGAATGGGCTTCCCAGGTGGCACTATGGTAAAGAAACTGACTGCCAGTGAGGGAGACATGAGATGAGGGTTCGATCCCTGGGTTGGGAAGATCCCCTGGAGGAGGGCATGGCAGCCCACTCCAGTATTCTTGCCTGAAGAATTCCACAGACAGAGGAGCCTGGTGGGCTACAGTCCACAGGGTGGAAGAAAGTCTGACATGACTGAAGAGACAGCATGCAGGCACTCCTGGAAAGGTGTCAATATTTTCAGCAATCAAAATACTATCCAAAATATTCCTCTGGAGCCCAGAAGCAGGGAGGAGTCAACGACCCTATCAGCCGTCATTGTTTGCTAGCCGCTCTTGGAGAGACCTCTCTGCTCACTGCGGATTCGGAGTCCTGTTGGTCAGAGTGCTGGCATTCCCTATGCTGCTAAGACACACACCTTCAATAGAGGTTTTCTCATAGCCCCACGGCCCTCTGCAGGAGATGATGCCCATGCATCAAAAGCAGATTTGATAGGGTACACACACACACTCACATTTCGTTTCTTTTAATCAGCTTTGAAATATTTCACAAGCTTTTTCCAAATCTAATCTTAATAAGAACCCTCCGGGGGGCATCTTCTGTAAGCTCAAGGACATTCCTAATATCTAGCACAGGACATGACACATAGTAACTCTCAGTAAATATCTGTCTTTATTTGCCTATTTAAATAAGACAAATAGTTGTTTTTGCATCCCCAGTGCCTGGCATGTTTCTCATGCATGGTAGGCATTCAATGAAAGTCTGATGAATGAATGAATGAGTGTATCATAGGAAACAACCCAGGTTGTGTCTGTTAACACTGTTTTAATGTCAGACACACCCAAGACAAGCTGACTCCAGGGCTCCTTTCAGAATCAGGCCAAAGCTGCCACCGAGGAACTTTTCCAGAAGTCACACCCACCCCCGTTTGCCTCTTCTCTATCATGCTGCTCCCACTCCCATACCAGTTTATTAATAAATTAGCAACATATGGAGGGAGGCGGGAAGCATCAATAGTTAGGATCAAGGGATGGATGGTGCGTCAGGAGATCGGTACAAAGACTAACCCAGCCCCTAGAAGGCCCCCTCACCTCTTCCCCTTCCCTCCTCAGTGGACATCAGTCCCACCCAGTCACTCTCTTCCAAATTTGATTTCCACCCAGTGTCCATTGCTTCCCTGGTGGCTCAGGGAAGCCTGAGCCTGCAATGCAAAAGACCCAGGTTTGATCCCTGGGTTGGGAAGATCCCCGGAGAAGGAAATGGCAACCCACTCCACTACTCTTGCCTGGAAAATCCCATGGACTGAGGAGCCTGGGAGGCTTCAGATGGGGTCGCAAAGAGTCAGACACGACTGAGCAACTTCACTTTCCTTCTTTCACTCTCCCTTGCTACTTAGTCTCCCCCAATCGCCACCACTAGATGCTTCCTAAACACATTATCACCCTTGAGCCCTGACTTCCCCTCCTGCCTATAACATTCTTTCCTATCACCATCAAACCTGTGACTCATCTGATGGACCCAGCCTCTCGGGTTGGGCTGAGTCTTTAACTTGTTCTGTCTCTAGAGAAAGGTGAGAGAATAGACATAACCCCTGCCCACATGAGCAGACATCAGACAAATAGAGTACCTGTTAGGAAAAAGCAGAGGAGCCCCTTCTCCCTGTCCAGATGGGGGAAAGGTACAAATGGAAAAGAAAGGGTACAAATGGAAGAGGCCAATGCTGGAATGAGAAGTGATGAGGCTGCTTCAACTCTTTTTAAGCACTTATTTTTAAAATTTTTGTTTATTTACTTAAGGCTGCGCTGGGACTTCATTGCTGCATGCAGGCTTTCTCTAGCTGCAGCAAAGGGGGGTTACTCTTCACTGCTGTGCACCAGTTTCTCGTTGCAGTGGCTTCTGTTGTTGCTGAACACGCCCTAGGGTACTCAGGCTTCAGTAGCGGCAGCATGAGGGCTCAGTAGTTCTGGCTCTCAGGCTTAGTTGCTCTGAGCAACTAAGAATCTTTCCGGACCAGGGATCAAACCTGTGTCTCCTGCATTGGCAGGAGGATTCTCAGCCACTGGACCACCGGGGAAGTCCTCAACTCTCTTTTTAATTTAGAGAAGCAAATCCACTCAGACAGATTCTAAGTTATAAAATGAATTCTTAGTCTTCCCCCATCTTCTGTCTCTACAAGGAACCTGTCCTGGCTACTTTGCAGAAGGTCCATACTATCTTGAAGGCAGCACCTCACTGCCATTCAGTTACCTGAACTTGGGTAATAGTCATTTCCCATGAGCAATCTGGATCCTGATCTCCAGGAATATGGTGGCTTCACCAAACTGGATTAGGATGTTATATGATGAATTCTGCTTTGTAAGCCACTACAAAGTCAACGTGGAGAAGGAAATGGCAACCTACTCCAATATGCTTGCCTGGGAAATCCCACGGAAAGAGGGGTCTGGCAGGCTACAGTCCGTGGGTCACAAAGAGCTGGACTAAACAACAACAGCAAAGTCAGTATGGCTAGAGACAGATCAGTTCAGTCAATTCAGTCACTCAGTCAATCTGTTACCCAACGAACTGCAGCACACCAGGCCTCCCTGTCCATCACCAATTCCCGGAGCTTACTCAAACTCATGTCCATCGAGTTGGTGATGCCATCCAGCCATCTCATCCTCTATTGTCCCCTTCCCCTTCTGTCTTCAATCTCTCCCAGTATCAGGGTCTTTTCCAAAGAGTGAGGTCTTCACATCAGGTGGCCAATACTTCAGCTTCAGCATCAGTCCTTCCAATGAATATTCAGGACTGATCTCCTTCAGGATGGACTGGTTGGATCTCCTTGCAGTCCAAGGGACTCTCAAGAGTCTTTTCCAACACCACAGTTCAAAAGCATCAATTCTTTAGCACTCAGCCTTCTTTATAGTCCAACTCTCATATCCATCCATATATGACTACTGGAAAAACCATAGCTTTGACTAGATGGACCTTTGTCAGCAAAGTAATGTCTCTGCTTTTTAATACGCTGTCTAGGTTGGTCATAGCTTTTCTTCCAAGGAGCAAGTGTCTTTTAATTTCATGGCTGCAGTCACCACCTGCAGTGATTTGGGAGCCCAAGAAAATAAAGTCTCTCACTGTTTCCATTGTTTCCCCATCTATTTGCCATGAAGTGATGAGACCAGATGTCATGATCTTAGTTTTTTGAATGTTGAGTTTTAAGCCAGCTTTTTCACTCTCCTCTTTCACTTTCATCAAGAGGCTTTTTAGTTCCTCTTCACTTTTCTGGCATAAGGGTGGTGTCATCTGTATATCTGAGGTTATTAATATTTCTCCTGGAAATCTTGATTCCAGACTGTGCTTCATCCAGCCCGGCATTTTGCATAATGTACTCTGCATATAAGGTAAATAAGCAGGATAGCAATATACAGCCTTGATGTACTCCTTTCCCAATTTGGAACCAGTCCATTGTTCCATGTCCGGTTCTAACTGTTGCTTCTTGACCTGCATACAGATTTCTCAGGAAGTGGGTAAGACGGTCTGGTATTCCCATCTCTTGAAGAATTTTCCAGTATGTTGTGATCCAAACACTCAAAGGCTTTGTCATAGTCAATAAAGCAGAAGTAGATGTTTTCCTGGAAATTCCTTGCTTTTTGAATGATCTAGTAGATGTTGGCAATTTGATCTCTGGTTCTTCTGCCTTTTCTCAATCCAGCTTGAACATCTGGAAGTTCACAGTTCACATACTATTGAAGCCTGGCTTGGAGACTAGTGAGCATTACTTTGCTAGTGTGTGAGACGAGTGCAATTTTGTGGTAGTTTGAACATTCTTTGGTATTGCCCTTCTTTGGGATTGGAATGAAAACTGACCTTTTCCAATCCTGTGGCCACTGCCGAGTTTTCCAATTTAGGTTCACCTGATGCAGTCATGCAAATTCTCCCTGATCCTCTCTGTTTTGACTCCAAGAGTTGAGAGTAAAGCTGTATTGGAATCTGTTTCTTTCTGAAGAGTGTTCAATGGTCTGATCATGTAGCACCCCCCTCACATATCTGTAACAGGAACACAGGAAGTGGAGCCAGTTGGCCTGTTGGTTAGTTTGCCTGCCCTGCCATATCTCTTTAGAGAGTGTGATCCCCTTCTAATGGGGACTCTGGACCCAGGTCATGTCAATCAAATCAGAAGTGAGCACCCAAGTGAAGACAGGCCTGGGCTGAGAAAAAATATTTGGAAATACAGGGGGCCTCGTGGGGTCTTGGGCCTTCTTGGGGTCTAGTCCAGTTAGTCTCTGTTGTGTTATTGAACTGAGAAATGATGCAAAGCTGAGGCTGGGGCAACCACATTAGTTCAAAAGCAAATGAAGGGGAGTGTGCTGGTGAGAAAGAGTGAAGACATGCAGAGGGAGGCAGAGATGCAAAAGTGTGGCCCCAGCAAGACGGAAGAGTTATCCAGCTGTCCTTGTCCCCTGAGTGTCCTGGTGAAAATCCCCACCCTCGGGGTCCATGACACACTCCATGTCCTTCTAACAAATCCCCCTCTTTGTTTAAGTGAGTTTTGGTAGGCTTAATTCCAGAAAAGAAAAAAGAAAAAAATTCCTAAGATAGGAACATGAAGGTATTGGGCTTTGGTTTTTAAGTTTGTTTGAATATCACCTCAAAGACAGGGGAGCATTCATTAACCAGTGATTTCTGACTTCTCTACATTACACAATTATCCTTTCTTGGTAGATAAGGGAAAAGTGATCCTTGTTTAAAATAGATTGTGTAGTCTTTGGTCATTTTAGGAAATACTCTCAGATTAGATAACAGAATTCCTGATTTTCCAGACAACTCAACAGTGTCCCATAGACTCTAAAATCAACAGATCTACTAATCATGACTGTACCATGTCATGAGCCGATAAATTCATAGAACATAAAACCGTGCAGATGAGAGAGGGAGTGGAGAAATATGCTTATCTCCCTTTTGAGTGAGCCTCAATTTCAGAACAAACTTAGAAGAGTGCCAAGAATAACTTGATTATTCTCCCAGTGATGAAATGCACTTTCCAGCAAAAGTGAGCCCTTCCCACCAGTACTGGGTTACGATGTCAACATGGCTTAGTTATTCTCACGCCAACTTGAGGTCTGGCCTAATTATTTAAGTGCCAACGTGAGAGCTCAGTCCTCAGTTTCTCTTTCAGAAGCGAGGGCATGACCACCCTGACAAACGAACTACCACCTACTGCCAAACATCTCTCCACAGGAGACTTAACCAATGCCATCTGAGCTGTAATGCTTTCTCTTCCGGAATTTGACGTAGCATTTCACACATACATTTGAGTTGTTTGCCAGTCTCTGGCAATTTCCAAGTTTCCCACAGATTAATGAAAAATCCAGCTGTTTTCAACTATTTGGAAGAGAGTGATATGTGATAAAATTAGGATAGAAGGGAATCTTTATCCAATTTCTCCAGCAGCCAGATTTTGGAACATGTTGGTAAGAAAAATTGCAAGCTCAATTGTCTAAAGATTTTTTAAAAAGAAGGAAAAGAAAGAAAGCTTTGTATTAAATTTCTGAGAATGCCTTTTCCAAACAGAGAGAGCTAAAAAGCTATTCTTTGATTAAACAGGTATGATCTCATTCTGCCTTCCTAATCCAGCCTGGGAGTCCTTTTAGTGAAAGGTGAGCAGCTAAGGCTCACATGTAGGACTTTTAGACATCTTGATGATCTCAGAGCTGAGGCTAAACAAAATTGCTGTGAAGGGGACGGCCCTCAAACTATCTTTGCTGAAGGACCACTGCTTGTTTGTTGGCTAAAAATCTTTCACAGAATCTTTTCAACAGTCCTCAAACAATTGGATGGTCATATATGGAGGGAGGGAGGGATGGAAGGAAACATCTACACTCCCCACCCTTCACAAAATTTAACTCAAAACCATATACCTAAATGCAACATCTAGAACTAAAAAACTTCTAGAAAATGAAATATGACACCAAAAAAATATGATGAAGAGAAAAACTGATGAATTAGGGTTCATCAAAAGTCAGAACTGCTCTTCAAAAGGCGCTGTTGTGAGAATGAAAAGACAAGAAAGTCTGGGGAAAAAAATATTTGCAAAGCACGTGGGATAAAGGACTTGTATTCAGAATACATAAAGGAGTCTCTCAACTCAGTAACAGGAACTACGTAATTTTTTTAATCGGCAGAAGATTTGAACAGACACTTTACTCCTACGTATAGCACAGGGAACTCTGCTCAGTATTATGTAATAACTGGGAGAAGAATGTGAACGAGAACAGATGTGTGTATACCTGAATCACTCCACTGCACACCTGGAACTAACACAACGATTTTCATCAACGATGCTCCAATATAAAAAAGAAGATACTCAGATAACAAATAATCACACAAGAAGATGTTCAATATCATTAACAAAATACAAATCAAAACTGTAATCAGAGTCTTTGATTCAACCAATCAAAGGCTGAAATTTTAAAAAGCCAACAGTAACCAGTGCTCACAAGGATATAGAACACTGGAAATCTGATATCTTCCAGGCTGCAATGTAAGATGGTATAGCCGTCTTGAAAAAGTTCTGCAGTGTCTGATAAAATTAAACATAGATTTCTCCTATGACCCAGCAATCCCCTCCGAGATATTCACTCAAGTGCCATGTTCACCTATGTTCATACAAAAACCTAGACACAAATGTTTAGAGTGGCTTTTTTCAAAATTGCCAAAAACTAGAAACACCTGAAATGTATCTCTATGGGGGAACTGATAAACAAACTGAGAGGACCATGGGATACTACTCTGCAAGTGGAAAGAAACAAAGCAATGACAGGCACGGCAACATGGAGGAATCACAAATAAACCATGCTTTGCGAAGTCAGATTCAAAAGGCTACATGCTGCATGTCAATCAGCCATGTGTGAAGCGGACAGCGAGCGGGAAGCTGCTGCATGGCACGTGGAGCTCAGCTCAGAGCTCTCGGGAACCTGGTCTGGGTCGGGTGGGGGGTGGGAGAAGGGGGATAGGGCAGTCCAAGAGGGAGGGGATATCAGTTCAGTTCAGTTCAGTCGCTCAGTCGTGTCTGACTCTTTGCAACCCCATGAATTGCAGCACGCCAGGCCTCCCTGTCCATCACAAACTCCTGGAGTTTACTCAAACTCATGCCCATCGAGTTGGTGATGCCATCCAGCCATCTCATCCTCTGTCGTCCCCTTCTCCTCCTGCCCCCAATCCCTCCCAGCATCAGGGTCTTTTCCAATGAGTCAACTCTTCATATGACGTGGCCAAAGTATTGGAGTTTCAGCTTCAGCATCAGTCCTTCCAATGAGCACCCAGGACTGATCTCCTTTAGGATGGACTGGTTGGATCTCTTTGCAGTCCAAGGAACTCTCAAGAGTCTTCTCCAACACCACAGTTCAAAAGCATCAATTTTTCGGTGCTCAGCTTTCTTCACAATTCTCACATCCATATATGACCACTGGAAAGACCATAGCCTTGACCAGACAGACCTTTGTTCGCAAAGTAATGTCTCTGCTTTTTAATACGCTATCTAGGTTGGTCATAACTTTCCTTCCAAGGAGTAAGCGTCTTTTAATTTCATGGCTGCAATCACCATCTGCAGTGATTTTGGAGCCCCAAAAAATAAAGTCTGACACTGTTTCCACTGTCTCCCCATCTATTTCCCATGAAGTGATGGGACCAGATGCCATGATCTTAGTTTTCTGAATGTTGAGCTTTAAGCCAACTTTTTCACTCTCCTCTTTCACTTTCACCAAGAGGCTTTTTAGTTCCTCTTCACTTTCTGCCATAAGGGTGGTGTTACCTACTTATCTGAGGTTATTGATATTTCTCCCGGCAATCTTGATTCCAGCTTGTGCTTCTTCCAGCCCAGCGTTTCTCATGATGTACTCTGCATATAAGGGAAATAAGCAGGGTGACAATATACTGCCTTGACGTACTCCTTTTCCTATTTGGAACCAGTCTGTTGTTCCATGTCCAGTTCTAACTGTTGCTTCCTGACCTGCATATAGGTTTCTCAAGAGGCAGGTCAGGTGGTCTGGTATTCCCATCTCTTTCAGAATTTTCCACAGTTTATTGTGATCCACACAGTCGAAGGCTTTGGCATAGTCAATAAAGCAGAAATAGATGTTTTTCTGGAAATCTCTTGCTTTTCTGATGATCCAGTGAATGTTGGCAATTTGATCTCTGGTTCCTCTGCCTTTTCTAAAACCAGCTTGAACAGCTGGAAGTTCTCAGTTCATGTATTGCTGAAGCCTGGCTTGGAGAATTTTGAGCATTACTTTACTAGCATGTGAGATGAGTGCAATTGTATGGTAGTTTGAGCATTCTTTGGCATTGCCTTTCTTAGGGATTGGAATGAAAACTGACCTTTTCCAGTCCTGTGGCCACTGCTGAGTTTTCCAAATTGGCTGGCATATTGAGTGCAGCACTTTCACAGCATCATCTTTTAGGATTTGAAATAGCTCAACTGGAACTCCATTACCTCCACTAGCTTTGTTCGTAGTGATGCTTTCTAAGGCCCACTTGACTTCACATTCCAGGATGTCTGGCTCTAGGTGAGTGATCACACCATTGTGATTATCTGGGTCATGAAGATCTTTTTTGTACAGTTCTTCTGTGTATTCTTGCCACCTCTTCTTAGTATCTTCTGCTTCTGTTAGGTCCATACCATTTCTGTCCTTTATTGAGCCCATTTTGGCATGAAATGTTCCCTTGGTATCTCTAATTTTCTTGAAGAGATCTCTAGTCTTTCTCATTCTGTTGTTTTCCTCTATTTCTTTGCATTGATTGCTGAGGAAGTCTTTCTTATCTCTCCTGGCTATTCTTTGGAACTCTGCATTCAAATGGGAATATCTTTCCTTTTCTCCTTTGCTTTTTGCTTCTCTTCATTTCACAGCCATTTGTAAGGCCTCCTCAGACAACCATTTTGCCTTTTTGCATTTCTTTTCCATGGGGATGGTCTTGATCCCTGTCTCCTGTACAATGTCACGAACCTCCATCCATAGTTCATCAGGCTCTCTGTCTATCAGATCTAGTCCCTTAAATCTATTTCTCACTTCCACTGTATAGTCATAAGGAATTTGATTTAGGTCATACCTGAATGGTCTGGTGGTTTTCCCTACTCTCTTCAGTTTAAGTCTGAATTTGGCAATAAGGAGTTCATGATCTGAGCCATAGTCAGCTCTCGGTCTTGTTTTTGCTGACTGTATAGAGCTTCTCCATCTTTGGATGAAAAGAATATAATCAATCTGATTTTGGTGTTGACCATTTGGTGATGTCCATGTGTGGAGTCTTCTCTTGTGTTGTTGGAAGAGGGTGTTTGCTATGATCAGTGTGTTCTCTTGGCAAAACTCTATTAGCCTTTGCCCTGCTTCATTCCGTATTCCAAGGCCAAATTTGCCTGTTACTCCAGGTGTTTCTTGACTTTCTACTTTTGCATTCCAGTCCCCTATAATGAAAAGGACATATTTTTGGGGTGTTAGTTTTAAAAGGTCTTGTAGGTCTTCATAGAACCATTCAACTTCAGCTTCTTCAGCATTACTGGTTGAGGCATAGGCTTGGATTACCGTGATACATATAGCCAATTTACTTCATTGTACAGCAGAAAATAACAATATTATACAGCAATTATACTCCAACAAAAACTTTAATAAAATCAAATCTTTATGCTGTACACCTGAAGTCAGTGTAATATATGTCAGTATATATATATATGTCAGTATATATATATGTCAACTATATCTCCATTTAAAATGTATTTTTTAAAAATAACTTATATTAAAGCTACATAATGGGTGACTTCATTTATACGGCATTTTGCGAAAGCAAACTATATAGAGAGAAAACAGATCAGTGGTTGCTAAGGGCTGGAGATGGTGGAAGAGCTTGATTATAAAGGGGAAGCAAGACATTTTAAGGCATGATGGAACTCTTCTCTACCTTCACTGTGGCTGCAAAACTGTATACATTTGCCAAAACTCACACTAAAAAGGGTGGTTTTACTGTGGTAGATCATAGCTTAATTCTTGAACTGGTAGAAAAATCCTTCACAGACGGACACTATTGTACAATACAATAAAAATTAGTATCTAGAAAAATAAAGCAAAAAAGACCTGAAGCTCCAGGACTTTGGCCACCTGATGAAAGAGCTGACTCATCCGAGAAGACCCTGATTCTGGGAAAGACTGAAGGCAAAAGGAGAAGGGGATGACAGAGGATGAAATGGTTAGATAGCATCACAGACTTGACGGACATGAATTTGAGCAAACTCTGGGAGATAGTGGAGGACAGAAGAGCCTGGCGGGTTGCCGTCCATGGGGGGTCACAAAGAGTTGGACACAATTTAGCCACTGAACAACAACGACAACAAAATACAAGTCCAATCTCTTTTATTATTAGATTTGACGGACATAAAGTTTCTTTTGTCAAAATGTAAATTTCTGAATACCCATTCTCACGTTCTGAACTTAGTGCATCACAGACTGAGAAACAGGTTTGCAGACCTGTCGCAGTCTGCAGGCTGTACTCAGTAGCATAGTTGTTGAGGACATTTATTGATAGTTTTCTTGGAATCCACTGCCACTCCCCAACAGCACCGAGTCTCCTTGTGGGTAGTTTCCTCCCCACTTTATACAGTCTGGCAGGACAATTGTGGAGGCATGGTTAATCTAAGATGTGATGGAGGAGACCCACAGCCTGAAGTCCCAGGGAAGAGTCTCAGTTCTGGTCTCAATGCAGTCTGCTGGAAGAACTGCCTCTTGTTCAGGGAAGATCAGCCTTTCATTCTCTGTAAGCCTTCAGCTGACTGAATGGGACTCACCCACATTAGGGAGCATGATCTGCCGTGTTCAAAGTCCACCAAATTAAATGCAAATCTCCTCCAGAAAACACTCTCACAGAAACACATAGAATAATGTTTGACCAAAGGTCTGGGTATCATGGTCCAGCCAAGATGACACATAAAATTAACCATCACAGGTGAGTTTTAATCTTAGTTTATAGAGGAAGCAATTGAGGCTCAGAGAGGTGAGGCAGCATCCCCAAGCAGGTGGCACAGCTGAGGTGGAATCCACAGTCCATGTCTTCTCATGATGTTTTATGCTGAGTCTATAGGGCCTAGCTGGGTGAATAGGATATTGTGAGCCAGAAAGAGGGCTTGTGCCTCTACATCCCCCACGGTAATCGAAGTGTTCTTACCATAGGATTGCTTAACATACAATTCAGGGGTGAGTGGGTGGAGGAATGGGTGGGTGGGTAGATGGACGGAAGAATGAATGAATGAAATAAAAAAGAAAATCATCACTCTGGTGATTATGGATACCAAATGGAGCCAATTCCTGGTATTTCTTCACATCTGGCTTGGCTGTTAAAGTGGGCTGCTCAAAACAGTAACCAATAGGCGTGGGTCTATTAAAATGAACATATTTAATTAATTTATATTAAATCAAGGACTTCCCTGGTGGTCCAGTGGTTAAAAGTCCACCTGCGGATGAAGGGGACAGATTCAGTCCCTGGTCCGGGAAGATGCCACACGCCACGGAGCAACTGAGCCCAAGAGCCGCAACTACTAAAGCCCAAGTGCCTGGAGACCGTGATCTGCAACAAAAGGAGCCTGTGCCCTGCAACTAGAGTAGCTCCTACTCACAACTATAGAAAGCCCAGCACAGCCAAAAATAAAACAAATAAATGACATCTTTTCAAATATTACATAAAAATCCAGTTTCTCCATTGCACCAGCCACATGTCGCCCACTCCACAGCCACATGTGGTGAGCAGCACATGTTGGGCAGCACAGAGACAGAACATCCACCATCACAGGAGACTCCGCTGGACAGGGCTTCTCTGCAGAGAGGCTGGTCCTCCCATCGCGGGGCTGCCTAGGCCTGTCTCGGTGGACGTAGTCCTCGTACTTCGCAGATGAATTAGGAGAAACCATGTAACTCTAAGCCCAGCCAACATGTCCCTGGCCAAGGCCCTTCTTACACAACCCAGACCTGTGGGGACCTGGCCCTCTGGCGACAGTTCCTGCCTGAGGGAGGCTGGGGAGTTGCTGCCATTGACATCTGGCTCCTTCAAACTCTAAACATCTAACAAGCTCCAGATGCATAAGTTGTAGATTTAAAGTCCTGTCAATATGGACACCAGGGCCCGAAATGAAACACTTGGCATTCAATTTGACTAAAATGTTCAACTTACAATTTATTGGTTCAATAAAATGTGAATGCTAACAGCCAGTTTTTAGGTTGGAGCCTCCGTTCGTGTGTATGTGTGTGTATGAAGAGATAAATACAGGTTTTCAAGACAAAACTATTAATAATAGCAGAGCTAAAAACTGGCCTTCCAGAGAGAGCTTTCGTGATTATCGTCATTTTTAATGGGCCCAAAACGTGATTCATGCAGAATGTATTGTCACACAAAACCCTTTTCTGAGTTGAGTGATAGAATAAACTTGTCGATAAACCACAATGCCTGTGAAGAGTGAAGACATGCTGGCAGAAGCGATTGGAACCATCAGCAAATAGGAGCCTTCCCAAAGCTGTGACCTCATCCCTGAGAACTTTCCTCTGGAAGGGCCAGTGGGAATGTGCCAAGATGCAAAGGACGGGCCTTCATGAAAAGTGAACATGGCAAGCCCTGGAGCTGCGGAGGGGGCTTAGAGAGCAGTAACAGTTATAGTAAATGCCTGACTCAAGCTCAACAGCTGAAAACAAAACAAAACGTGCCTCTCCCACTCGACAGGAATCATGAAATACTTTAGCTCTCTGACACCAACGTCACCTCTCCCTCTCCGGTGTAAAATGTAAACATGGCAAGGTGAATAGATTTATTTTTCCCTCTTCCTTTCACTATCTACCACTAGAAAAGCCCGAACTTGATACACAAAACAGACTCTGAAAGGTAGAAAGAAAGCAAAAATGTTAGGGAGCTCAGGACCCCAGGAACAAAACAGGGGGCAAGTTTCCTGGGTTGTCTTTGGTCTCATGTGTCTCAGACTGGGAGCTGAAGAAGCTAGCAACCCAGAAACACCAGCAGATGAGAGCCAAAGACCAGGATCAGGGCAGCCCAGTAAGACAAGATAACTTGGGAAGTAACTGCCCTAACCCAACCAAACGCCACCCATGCCAACAAAGACTGAGGAAAGCCTAGACATTCACCCTCCGGAGGTTGTAATGGAACTCACAAGCAAGTGATCTCCCTGAGAACTTCCCCAAGCAAGGAAACAGGACTTTCCTCCCTGCTGAAGGATTACAAGTCCTACCCTTACTCCTAGACGCAGAGACCACATGTGGAGCCTGGCCCTCCACCCACAGCCCGCAGTAACCCCCGCAAGAGTGATGGTGCAGGAGACCTAGTGCAGAGTGAGGATGGGCATCGTGGCCGTTGTCATGAGCAGTGACAAGGCCACTCCTGCAGTCAGTGAAGACCATGTGGGGAGCAGTGACAAGACATCCCTGCATCCCCTCCCAGCCAGAGAGGCATCAGGTGGGGTGTCGAAGCCCCACTGCCCACCTGCAGTTACAAGGAGAGACCCTGGGCATCAACAGAGGCATGGTGGTGAAAGCCGGACTTCCACTGGCTAAGAATGAGGCATGTGTTCTCCTTCACCTGCTGGAGTGGCAACAGAGGAAGTCAGCTAAAACAGAAAGTCTGAATAAGAGTCAGTCTCAAAGCACAGAACCTAAAATATCCAGGCTTCCATCAAAAATCACTCATCATACCAAGAAGCAGGAAGACCACCAACTGGAAAAGACAATCAACAGATGCCAACAACACTAAGTTGACAGAAATGCTTGAACTGTTTGACAAAGATGTTAATGAAGCCATCATCAAATGCTTCAATAAGCAATTATGGACATACTTGAAAGTAATGAAAAAAGTAGAGTCTCAGCAAAGAAATAGAAATACTCATTAAAGAAACAGAAAATATTAAGAAAAACCAATGGAAATTTTAGAATCCCAGATGCCTTTCCAACTGTGTTATACCCATGATGTGGAATATTATTAGGTGGCGCTAGTGGTAAAGAACCTGCCTGCCAGTGCAGGAGATGTAAGAGAGACGCAGGTTCGATCCCTGGGTTGGGAAGATCCCCCAGAGGAGGGCATGGCAACCCACTCCAGTATTCTTGCCCAGAGAATCCCATGGACAGAGGAGCCTGGCAGGCCATGGGGTCTCACAGAGTCAGACAAGCCTGAAGCAACTTAGCATGCACATAAAAAGGAATGTACTATTGATACATGCAGCAACATGGATGAATCTCCAAAGAATTATACTGAATGGCAAAAGCCAGTCCTAAAAGGTTACACACTATTTGATTCCATTTATATAAAGTTCTTGAAATGAAAAAAAAAATGTAAATGAAGGACAGATTCATGGTTGCCAAAGGTTAAGGAAGGGGTGAGGGTGGGAGGGAAGTGGGTGTGGCTATGAAAGGACAACCTGGGGACATCCAGGTGGCGATAGAAGTGTTGTATACAACTGTCCCCCTTACCTGAGCAGAATAGGTCCCAGCACCCCTCAGGAGATGCCTGAAACCATGGACAGTACCTAACTATGCTTTTTCATATACATCCAGTTTAATTTATAAATTAGGCACAGTAAGAGACTAATGACAATAATGAATAATAAAATGACAATTACAATCATATACTGTGATGAAAGTTATTTGAATGAGGTCTCTGTCTCTCTCAAAATACCTTATTGTACAAATGTGATGCCTTTCCCATCTGTAAGGGCTTACCATGTACTGTGGTCATAATTTTGCAGTTTGAGATAGGACAGCAAAACAAGCACAAATTTCATTTTTTCTCCACAATTTCACAGATAGAGATTTGCTTGCTTGCACAAATTTCAAGATTTGCTTGGACCGAAGATCTCAGCAACCTCAGTATATGATTGTTTTTCTATCCTTATTGAGAACTTTCATCTTTTCACTTCCAGGCTTTCACTTTAAGGCTATTCTTTGGCATATCCAAATTGCCAGCATCACTACTCTTGTGCTTTGGAGCCACTGGTAAGTAAATAAGGGTGACCCGAACACAAGCATCTGTGATACCAGAGAGTTGATCTGATAATCGAAATGGTCTCTAAGTGACTAAGGGGCAGAATATGCCGGACAAAGGAGTGATTCACACCCCACACAGGACTGACCAGGCTGTGAGATTTCACCATATGACTCAGAAAGTGAAAGTGAAAGTCTTAGTCCCTCAGTTGTGTGGGACTGTTTGCAACCCCATGGATTGTAGCCCGCCAGGCTTCTCTGCCCATGGGATTCTCCAGGCAAGAATACGGGAGAATCTCCTTCTCCAGGAGATCTTCCGGACTCAGGGATCAAACCCAGGTCTCCTGCATTGCAGGCAGACTCTTTACTGTCTGAACCTCCAGGGAAACCCATATGACTCAGAACAGCACACAATTTAAAACTGACGAACTGATTATTTCTGGAATTTCCCATTTAAGATTTTCAGACTGAGGAGGACCATGGGTAACTGAAACCCAGAAAGCAAAATCTCGGATAAGCGGGGAGCACAGTATCATGAAACTAGACCACTTTCTTAAACCATTCACAAAAATTAACTCCACATGAATTAAAGACTTGAACGTATGACCTGAAGCCATGAAACTCCTAGAAGAAAACACAAGCGGTAAGCCCATGACATCTGCCTTAGTGATGAGTTTTTGGATGTGACTCCAAAAGCAAAGGCAACAAAACCAAAAATAAACCAGTGGGACTACATCAGACTAAAAAGCCTCTGCACAACAAAGGAAACCAGAAATAAAATGAAAAGGCAACCTCCTGAATGAGAGATGATATTTGTAAATCATATATTTGATAAGGAGTCAATATCTAAAATATACAAAGAACTCATACAACATGACAGCAAAAAAGAATCCAATTTAAAAATGAGCAGAGGATCTGAACAGATAAGATCTACAAATGGCTAACAGGTATCCGAAAAGACGCACATCACTAATCACTGCTGCTGCTGCTAAGCCACTTCAGTCGTGTCTGACCCTGTGCGACCCCATAGACGGCAGCCCATCAGGCTCCCCCATCCCTGGGATTCTCAAGGCAAGAACACTGGAGTGGGTTGCCATTTCCTTCTCCAATGTGTGAAAGTGAAAAGTGAAAGTGAAGTCGCTCAGTCGTGTCCGACTCATAGCGACCTGATGGACTGCAGCCTACCAGGCTCCTCCATCCACAGGATTTTCCAGGCAAGAGTACTGGAGTGGGGTCACTAGAGAAATTCAAATCCCAAGCCACAGTGAAATATCACCTCACGCCTATTAGGCTGGATGTATTACTATCGAAAAGACAAATAATAATAAGTGTTGGTAAGAATGTGGAAGAGAACACTTCTGCATTGTTGGTGGGAATTTAAATTGGTACCGCCACTATGGAAAATAATATAGAGGTTCCTCAAAAAATTAAAAATAGAACTACTATACAATCTAGCAATCCCACTTCTGTGTGTTTATCCAGAGAAAAGGAAAACACTAACTCAAAAAGATGTATGCACCCCCATGTCCACTGTAGCACTATTCACAATAGCTAAGATACGAAAGAACTTGTGTCCATCGATGAACAAATGGGTGAAAATGTGGCTGCCATTGTTGTCATTTACTTACTAAGCCGAGTCTGGAGGAAGTCATATGGGGTTATCGCTGTTGCTATTGTTGCTAAATTGTGTCCGACTCTTCTGCGATCCCGTGAACTGTATATTCTTGCCTGGAGAATCCCAGGGACAGGGGAGCCTGGTGGGCTGCCGTCTATGGGGTCACACAGAGTCGGACACGACTGAAGCGACTTAGCAGCAGCAGCAGCAGAACTGTATATAGCCCTTCAGGTTCCTCTGTCCATGGGATTCTCAGGTAAGAATACTGGAGTGGGTTATCATTTCCTTCTCTAGGGGATCTTCCTAACCCAGGGATCAAACCTGCATCTCCTGCTTTGGGAGGCAGATTCTTTACCTCTGAGCCATCAGGGAAGCCCCAAAATGTGATACATACATACAATAGAATATTATTAAGCCACTTCAAAAAATGAAATCTTGCCATTTGTCACAACACTATTGGAGCTTGAAGACATTAAGAGATGTGAGATAAATCAGATAAACAAAGACAAAAACTATATGATCTCATTTATACGTAGAATGAAAAAACAAAAATAAATAAAATGATCATAGACAGAGAGAGCAGACTGCTGGTTGCCAGAGATGGAGGATGGACTGTGGGTGAAATAGGTGAAAGGTGTCAAAAGGTACAAATTTCCAGTTTTAAAATACATAAGTCTTAGGGACATAATAATGTACAGCATGGTGATGATGCTTAGTAATACCATGTTGCATATTTGAAAGTTGCTAAGAGAGTAAACATTGAAAGTCCTCATCACAAGAAAAAACTTTATAACTCTATATGGTGGTGATGAATGTTCACTAGACATGTTGTGATCCTTTCATAATGTATATGAATATTGTCATGTTGTATACCTGAAACTTATATAGTGTTAAATGTCAACGATACCTCAAAAAGAAAAGTTCTGTATCTTGGCTTTATCAGTGCCAATATACTAGTTCCAAATTGTCGTCCTGACGATAGTTATACGAGATGCTGCCGTCAGGAGCTGTCTCTGTATTATTGTGGCTCTCGTCACTCAGTTATAAGAAACTCTTTGCAGCCCCATGGACTGCAGCACGCCGAGTTTTCCTGTCCTTCACCATCTCCTGGAGCTTGCTCAAACTCATGTCCATCGAGTCGGTGATGCCATCCAACCATCTCATCCTCTGTCGTCCCCTTCTCCTCCTGCTTTCAATCTCTCTCAGCATGAGAGTCTTTTCTAATGAGTCAGCTCTTCGCATCAGGTGGCCAAAGTATTAGAGCTTCAGCTTCAGCATCAGTCCTTCCAATGAACACTCAGGACTGATCTCCTTTAGGATTGACTGGTTTGATCTCCTTGCAGCCCAAGGGACTCTCAAGAGTCTTCTCCAACACCACAGTTCAAAAGCATCAATTCTTTGGCGCTCAGCCTTCTTTATGATCCAACTCTCACAACTCTAGGTAAATCTGTAATTAACTCAAAATTAAAATTTTTAGTTTAAAAACTGTAATTAGTGCAAATTCTAAGATAAACAATTTCATAAATTGTGACCAAGTATCTAGTGATTTTGTACTCACTGCTCTGCAGTCAAATACACGCGTTCATTAAAGTACAATGTTTACTGTTACAGAACTGTACTTACTGACGATGAGTACAAGAGTCACTCTCAGCTCAAGGAAACAGCTCTGGTGTGTAGACAAAGGACAGAAGAGGAAGGTCTAAGAAAACACAGCTGCACTTCTTTTCTAGATATTCACTTCAACGTAATGCTTACACTTCTTAATCATAAGGAGAGCTTGATCTTTAATTAATGCATTCATCCAGAAGTTTTCTATGCTTACCATGTGTCTAAGTGTATATTTATTTCATTTGCTATTTCAAACCCTTTGAGAACAGGGGGTTGACTGGTCAGTCACTAAGTCTCTCTCCACCCCCACCCTCAGCTCCAGCATTTGTAAGCCCAGGTCCCCCTCCCACTGTCATCTGACCGCAGCCTGTTGTGAATAGAATAGTACCTTGTGATCAGAGCAAAATAACACCATTATCTTGTCATTAACAGATAATGCCCGTTCCTTTAAATCAATATTACTGAGGTAGTCAGTACCACAAAAAGCCTACAAGAGACACAGATAGATTACTGGGCAATGAGTACCTAAGAATTATTTGGAAATTATCATTTCTCTTTTTACTCATCTTCTGCTGCCCGGAACCAATCTGTGTGTCCTATTTGGGGAATAAAAAAAAAATGATAGGCCACAGAAATTGTTTTTCCATGCTCTGGCAACTGCACATAAGACCTAGAGAGGGAGAATAATGTTTCTAAGACAGCATGTGCTTTCTTGAAAATCCACTTGGGAATTTTACCAAAACAACTGCCTCAGAGTCAACGGCAATTAAGAAGACTAGGAATTCACTGCATGTTGCTCAAACCCTGCTGTAAGCATCATGGCTTCGGAACTGGGATCCCATCCTAACTATTCCCAAATCCAAGTTTCTCTGGGGGGAAAGAAGGGGTGAAATTGATGTTACATCTTATGAAGAGAAATCATTCATAAACTATCTTCAAAGACTCCTTACAAGATAGAACAGCCCTTACTCAACACTCCTTTTGATGAATTAAGTGTAAACAAATACTTAAATAGCTATTAAGTTTCCATTCAAATTCCTACACATGGGTTTAATGCTAATAATTAAAGAAAAAGAGCTGGCAAATCACATGTAGAATATAGCCAAACTCAAAATGCTTGAAAAATAAGTTCAGACTTTCTAAAAACATAGAGTACTACTGGGTTTGCTCATCCCTTATGACAAGAAAATGAGAAATTGAAACTAACTGCATTTAAGTATACTTTGCTTTCAACAGATGCTAGAGTTCATTGCTGCCAAGGAGCCAGGCTGGCTGGTTCTGCAGTGCCAAGAACAAAACGTGGGTCTGCACGCGCCTCCCATTCTGTCTGGGCTCTGCACTTGATGCCACTAGGGCAGAGTGTTCTCCCCTCTACCTCCAACCAGGTGACATGTACAAGCAGAAGTCTTACTTGCTTTTAACTCTTATTTCCTCACCTCTAGTTCTTGAAGGGTATATCAGTCCACACTTTGAGGTCAAAACAGTTACCATCAAGCCTCCAGAACCCTAGGTTTGCACCAAAGGGGTCCCTTTGGTGACATTGTTGTTGTCCAATTGCCCAGTCGTGTCCGGCTCTTCACAGCCCAATGGCCTGCAGCATGCCAGGCCTCCCTGTCCCTCACCATCTCCCAGAGTTTGCCCAAGTTCATGTCCATTGCATCAGCGATGCCATCCAGCCATCTTATCCTCTGACACCCTCTTCTTCTGCCCTCAATCTTTCCCATCATCAGGGTCTTTTCCAATGAGTCATCTGTTCACATCAGGTGACCAAAATGTTGGAGCTTCAGCAGCAGCATCAGTCCTTCTCATGACTATTCAGGGTTGATTTCCTTTATGATTGACTGGTTTGATCTCCTGGTTGTCCAAGGGACTCTGAGGAGTCTTCTCCAGCACCTCATTTTGAAAGCATCAGTTCTTCGGCTTGGTGACATTATAAGACCAAATAGAATTATGTGATGAGACTGTCACTCCATCTGTTATGCTGTGCTAAAGTCACTTCAGTTGTGCCTACCTCTTTGTGACCCTGTGGACTAGGCTTGCCAGACTCCTCCGTCTATGGAATTCTCCAGGCAAGAATACTGGAATGGGTTGCCATGCCCTCCATCAAGATATCTTCCCGACCCAGGCATCATACCCGAAGTTCCTGTGGCTCCTGCACTGCAGGAAGATTCTTTACTGCTGAGCCACTGGGGAAGCCTCTGTTGCCCCATAACTGCTATCAAATCAACCTAGCAGGACAGACAAGGAGGGATGCTGCAGACACGCCTTAGCTTGCTAGGTGAAAATGTAGCAGGCAGGCTGGATGAGGTTGACCCCTTATCAACCCTTAACCAGACTCGTTTCCCACAGTATTAACACAACTCTGTATCTGCATCAGTCAGTTCAGTCACTCAGTCATGACTGACTCTTTGCGACCCCATGAATCACAGCACGCCAGGCCTCCCTGCCCATCACCAACTCCCGGAGTCCACCCAAATCTAGGTGCGTCGAGTCGGTGATGCCATCCAGCCATCTCATCCCCTGCCATCCCCTTCTCCTCCTGCCCCCAATCCCTTCCAGCATCAGGGTCTTTTCCAATGAGTCAACTCTTCGCATCAGGTGCCCAAAGTATTGGAGTTTCAGCTTCAGCATCAGTCCTTCCAAAGAACACCCAGGACTGATCTCCTTTAGGATGGACTGGTTGGATCTCCTTGCAGTCCAAGGGACTCTCAAGAGTCTTCTCCAATACCACGGTTCAAAAGCATCAATTTTTTGGCGCTCAGCTTTCTTCACAGTTCAACTCTCACATCCATACATGACCACTGGAAAAACCATAGCCTTGACCAGACGGACCTTTGTTGGCCATGTAATGTCTCTGCTTTCTAATACGCTATCTAGTTGGTCATAACTTTCCTTCCAAGGAGTAAGCATCTTTTAATTTCATGGCTGCAATCACCATCTGCAGTGATTTTGGAGCCCCCAAAAATAAAGTCTGACACTGTTTCCACTCTTTCCCCATCTATTTGCCATGAAGTGATGGGACTGTATGCCATGATCTTAGTTTTCTGAATGTTGAGCTTTAAGCCAACCTTTTCACTCTCCTCTTTCATTTTCATCAGGAGGCTTTTTAGTTCCTCTTCACTTTCTGCCATAAGGGTGGTGTCATCTGCATATCTGAGGTTATTGATATTTCTCCTGGCAATCTTGATTCCCGCTTGTACTTCTTCCAGCCCAGTATTTCTCATGATGTACTCTGCATATAAGTGAAATAAGCAGGGTGACAATATACAGCCTTGATGTACTCCTTTTCCTATTTGGAACCAGTCTGTTGTTCCATGTCCAGGTCTAACTGTTGCTTCCTGACCTGCATACAGGTTTCTCAAGAGGCAGGTCAGGTGGTCTGGTATTCCCATCTCTTTCAGAATTTTCCACAGTTTATTGTGATCCACACAGTCGAAGGCTTTGGCGTAGTCAATAAAGCAGATATAGATGTTTTTCTGGAAATCTCTTGCTTTTCTGATGATCCAGTGAATGTTGGCAATTTGATCTCTGGTTCCTCTGCCTTTTCTAAAACCAGCTTGAACAGCTGGAAGTTCTCAGTTTATGTATTGCTGAAGCCTGGCTTGGAGAATTTTGAGCATTACTTTACTAGCATGTGAGATGAGTGCAATTGTGCGGTAGTTTGAGCATTCTTTGGGATTGCCTTTCTTAGGGATTGGAATGAAAACTGACCTTTTCCAGTCCTGTGGCCACTGCTGAGTTTTCCAAATTGGCTGGCATATTGAGTGCAGCACTTTCACAGCATCATCTTTTAGGATTTGAAATAGCTCAACTGGAATTCCATCACCTCCACTAGCTTTGTTTGTAGTAATGCTTTCTAAGGCCCACTTGACTTCACATTCCAGGATGTCTGGCTCTAGGTGAGTGATCACACCATTGTGATTATCTGGGTCATGAAGATCTTTTTTGTACAGTTCTTCTGTGAATTCTTGCCACCTCTTCTTAGTATCTTCTGCTTCTGTTAGGTCCATACCATTTCTGTCCTTTATTGAGCCCATTTTGGCATGAAATGTTCCCTTGGTATCTCTAATTTTCTTGAAGAGATCTCTAGTCTTTCTCATTCTGTTGTTTTCCTCTATTTCTTTGCATTGATTGCTGAGGAAGTCTTTCTTATCTCTCCTGGCTATTCTTTGGAACTCTGCATTCAAATGGGAATATCTTTCCTTTTCTCCTTTGCTTTTTGCTTCTCTTCATTTCACAGCCATTTGTAAGGCCTCCTCAGACAACCATTTTGCCTTTTTGCATTTCTTTTCCATGGGGATGGTCTTGATCCCTGTCCCCTGTACAATGTCACGAACCTCCGTCCATAGTTCATCAGGCTCTCTGTCTATCAGATCTAGTCCCTTAAATCTATTTCTCACTTCCACTGTATAGTCATAAGGAATTTGATTTAGGTCATACCTGAATGGTCTGGTGGTTTTCCCTACTCTCTTCAGTTTAAGTCTGAATTTGGCAATAAGGAGTTCATGATCTGAGCCATAGTCAGCTCTCGGTCTTGTTTTTGCTGACTGTATAGAGCTTCTCCATCTTTGGCTACAAAGAATATAATCAATCTGATTTCGGTGTTGACCATCTGGTGATGTCCGTGTGTAGAGTCTTCTCTTGTGTTGTTGGAAGAAGGTGTTTGCTATGACCAGTGTGTTCTCTTGGCAAAACTCTATTAGCCTTTGCCCTGCTTCATTCCGTATTCCAAGGCCAAATTTGCCTGTTACTACAGGTGTTTCTTGACTTCCTACTTTTGCATTCCAGTCCCCTGTAATGAAAAGGACATATTTTTGGGGTGTTAGTTTTAAAAGGTCTTGTAGGTCTTCATAGAACCATTGAACTTCAGCTTCTTCAGTGTTACTGGTTGGGGCATAGGCTTAGATTACCATGATATTGAATGGTTTGGTTTGGAAAAGAACAGAGATCATTCTGTCATTTTTTAGATTGCATCCAAGTACTGCATTTCAGACTCTTTTGTTGACCATGATGGCTCCATTTCTTCTAAGGGATTCCTGCCCACAGTAGTAGACATAATGGTCATCTGAGTTAAATTCACACATTCCAGTCCTTTTTAGTTCACTGATTCCTAGAATGTTGACATTCACTCTTACCATCTCCTGTTTGACCACTTCCAATTTGCCTTGATTCATAGACCTAACATTCCAGGTTCCAATGCAATATTGCTCTTTACAGCATCAGACCTTGCTTCTATCACCAGTCACATCCACAACTGGGTATTGTTTTTGCTTTGGCTCCATCCCTTCATTCTTTCTGGAGTTATTTCTCCACTGATCTCCAGTAGCATATTGTATCTGCACAGAGCTCCACAATTCATAAAATATTTCCCTCCACATGATGTCTTCTAATCTTCTCAATCACCCTCTGGGTGATGTCTTGCCATCCCCGCAAGAGGAGACAATGACTCAGACAGAGACCCTCTCAGGCCAGTGGCTAGCAAGGTGCTCTCAGGATTCTCTATCTAGTATTCTTGGAAAGAGACCTGGGGATTCTATCCAAGTACAATGTTCTGTCCAAGATACCGCTGCTGAAATGGGCCAGATTCAGGAGATGCCAGAGCTCGTAGGTTACCCTCATGCAAAGCCAACACTTTAAACATAGAACTTATATAGGTTTATGAGACTTCATGCTCTCCTGGAACTCTTCTGCTCAGATTCAAATTGCTAAGCCCACATCTCAGCATTAGTGTGAATTTGTTAGTCTTTTAACTCTTGGACTATATGGACCACAATGTTTCATCTGAAGAACTTAGAATCTCCTGGATGTTTAACTCTTTTCCACCACAGAAGATCCTAAACACCCCATAGATTTCAAAGCCATCTCTGACAAAACATCTGCCAAAATGTTTGAAAGAATTATGGTACCCAATGAGTGAGACTTTACTGCATTTTTTACAGAGAAAACAAAAAGAAATAACTACTTGAAGTTTTAAGGAATTTATACAGTATTCTCTTTCATTAGACAAAATATATTACCTAGTCTTTGAAATCACCTGAGCAAATAAATTGAGGTGACACTATCCATCTGTTGTACTTAATGTACTTTATGTTTCATGATGATTTGAATATGACTATAATTCATGAAAGAAGGTGTTTCGTTTCATGTTAACCAATAAAATAGTTCCCAGTAAGTCATTTGAATGAGGAACCCTCAAATGCAATCTTTATCAAAAAGCCAACCCATCTGATTTTATGGGTATCAAAGCCAGACTTATTTGTATTATTTACAAAAATATATTTATTTTTAAGAGTAAAGAGCCCTTCACTCTTGCATACATTGGAAATGTTTTACTGAAACTAAAAAGCCAAGCACTGAAAAAGCAAGCAAACCTAAGTTACTGTAAATTCTGGCCCAAACAAAAGCAGTCAAATCAGCAAAAGTCATGAGAAAACAAGCCCTGGTGAAATTTTCAGGCCATTAATCTATTTTTATGACAGAGTAATAGACCCAGTAGATGGAAGAGAAGGCAGCAGCGTAATATATCTTGATTAAAGAAAACTTTTTTGATTTTGTCTTGTACAGCAGAGATTAACTAATTAGAAAAATATTCAGAACACAAAACTAGGGGGAGGAGCCAAGATGGCCGAGGAGTAGGACGAGGAGACCACTTTCTCTCCTACAAATTCATCAAAAGAATAACTGAACGCAGAGCAAACTTCACAAAACAACTTCTGACCGCTAGCTAAGGTCATCAGGCGCCCAGAAAAGCAACCCATTGTCTTCAAAAGGAGGTAGGACAAAATATAAAGGATAAAAAGTGTGACAAAAGAGCTAAGGACGGAGATCCGTCCCGGGAAGGGAGTCTCAATAGAGGACGTTTCCAGACACCGGGAAACCCTCGCACTGGCGGCCCTGGGGGAAGTGTTTGAATCTCGGAGGGCAACCTGACTGGGAGGGAAACAATAAATAAAACCCACAGATTAGGAGCCTAAAAGCAACTCCCAGCAGGAAAGTACCCCAGACACCCGCATCCGCCACCAGCAAGTGGGGGCGGAATGGAGAGGAGCCAGCGGCATTGCTTGGGGTAGGGTCGGGCCTGAGTGCCCTGAGGACAATCGGAGGGAGCTTTTGTGAGTTGCCAACTTGAACTGTGGGAGAGCAAAAGAGAGAGAGAAAATTAACCGGCCCAAACACACTGCCGGCCATTCGCAGAACAAAGGGACCGAGAAAGTCCAGAGAAGAGCTCGCAGGCTGCCGACCGGCCCAGCCCCGCCGGAGGCACGAGGCAGGGGGGAGGGGAAAGGGGCAGGCTCAGCCCCAAGGACCGCATCCCCCTGCCGCACTGCAAACAGGCCTCCAGTTTCTAATCAAAGACCTCCTGAGATTCTGGATGGTCGACATCCGCCGGGAGGGTCGTGGGGAGACACAGGGTGCAGGCACCTGACCTGCGCGGGCGGGGACTGGGACTGGGGTCTCGGAGGGCAGAAGGCGCACGCACCCGACTGGCGCCAGCGGAGACTGAGACTGGGACCGCGGAAGGGAGTGGGCGCGCCGCACCCGGGGAGAGTGCGCCCGTCAAGCCCCTGGCTGCCTGGACCGCTCTGACGCGGAAGGCACAGAGAGCAGGCGCAGCTTTTCCTTCCGCGCTTTTGTGGAACACCCGAGGGCTGGAACCGCGCGCAGCGCGGGCCGCGCTCCATATAGAGCAGCCGGGAGCCTGAGCAGCGCAGACGGAGAAAGCGGCGTCAGCCCCTCCCGGCAGCGCCAGCCCCTCGCTGCAGCACGACGGAATTATCTACCTGAGTAAGAGTCCACCTCCGCCCGCCTGTGTCAGGGCGGAAATGAGGCTCTGAAGAGACCTGCAAACATAAGCCAAATAAACAAAGGGAGCCTCTTCAGAAGGGACCGGTGCAACATTAAAATCCCTGTAGAAAACACCGACTACACCGGAAAGGGCCTGTAGATATCGAGAAGTGTAAGCGTGAACGAGGAGCTATCTGAAACTGAGCCGAGCCCACACTGACCGCAACAGCTCCAGAGGAATTCCTAGATATATTTTTACTTTTTCTTTTTTTTTAAGTAAGAAAAAAAATTTTTATTTTTATTTTTCTCTTTTATTTTCCTTTAAAATTCCCTATTACTCCCCCATTACTCCTTAACTTTCATTTTCATAGATTTTTATGATTTTTTTAATTAGGGAAAATTTTTTTTCTTTCTTTTTTTTTCCCTTTTTCTCTTCTATTTTCTATTTTTCTTTTTTCTCTTATTTCTTTTAAAGTCCTCTAGTACTCCTCTACTACTCCTTAATTTTCATTTTCAATACACTATAACCTTACAAAAAAAAAAGAGAAGCCCTATTTTTAAACCAAACTTCATATATATTTCTAAAAATTTTTTTGTGTTTTGTTTTTTGTTTTTAATATAGTATTTTTAAGAGTCTAACCTCTACTCTAGAGTTTTAATTTTTGTTTTTCAGTATATGACATAAATTGTGAACATTTAAGAATCCAATATTCAGTTCCCATTTTTATTCAGGAGTGTGTTGATTATTCTCTCCCAATCTTGACACTCTATTTTCTACCTCAGAACACCTCTATTTCCTCCTTTCCCCTTCTCTTCCCAATCCAATTCTGTGAATCTTTGTGGGTGTCTGGGCTACGGAGAACATTCTGGGAACAGACAACTGCGTAGATCTGTCTCTCTCCTCTTGAGTCCCCCTTTTTCTCCTCCTGCTCATCTCTAGCTCCCTCCTCCCTCTCCTCTTCTTCATGTAACTCTGTGACCCTCTCTGGGTGTCCCTAACGGGGGAGAATCTTTTCACCATTAACCTAAAAGTTTTATTATCAGTGCTGTATAGTTGGAGAAGTCCTGAGACTACAGGAAGAATAAAACTGAAATCCAGAGGCAGGAGACTTAAGCCCAAAACCTGAGAACACCAGAAAACTCCTGACTACATGGAACTTTAAGTAATAAGTGACCGTCCAAAACCCTCCATACCTACACTGAAACCAACCACCACCCAAGAGCCAATAAGTTTTAGAGCGAGACATACCATGCAAATTCTCCAGCAACACAGGAACATAGCCCTGAGCGTCAACATACAGGCTGCCCAAGGTCACACCTAACACATAGACCCATCTCATAACTCATCACTGGGCACTCCATTGCTCTCCAAAGAGAAGAAATCAAGTTCCACGCACCAGAACACCGACGCAAGCTTCCCTAACCAGGAAACCTTGACAAGCCAATCGTCTAACCCCACCCACTGGGTAAAACCTCCACAATAAAAAGGAACCACAGACCTCCAGAATACAGAAAGCCCACTCCAGACACAGCAATCTAAACAAGATGGAAAGGCAAAGAAATACCCAACAGGTAAAGGAACATGAAAAATGCCCACCAAGTCAAACAAAAGAGGAGGAGATAGGGAATCTACCTGAAAAAGAATTTAGAATAATGATAATAAAAATGATCCAAAATCTTGAAAACAAAATGGAGTTACAGATAAATAGCCTGGAGACAAAGATTGAAAAGATGCAAGAAATGTTTAATAAAGACCTAGAAGAAATAAAAAAGAGTCAATTAAAAATGAATAATGCAATGAATGAGATCAAAAACACTCTGGAGGGAACCAAGAGTAGAATAACGGAGACAGAAGATAGGATAAGTGAGGTAGAAGATAAAATGGTGGAAATAAATGAAGCAGAGAGGAAAAACAGAACACAAAACTACTTGGTAGATGTTCTGCTAATTGAAGGATTACAGCCAAGAACTGTCTACAAAAAGGTGATGTCAGCAAAACAAAGATGTTTTACAGAATCTCCACTGTAAGGACTGTATAAGCAGTGTTCTAGCCAGACTGGAGAACAGCACCCTTGGACAGGGGCCCCCAGGGTGGTGACACACAGCCTTTCTGCCCTTGAGAGAGTACCTGGAAAACAGTCAGAAGAGGAGAAGGAGGGAGTGGGAGCAAGCAGGAGAGATAGAATAAGGAAAGAGAGAAAATGCACGAAAGGGAAGAGTTACCTAGAAGGAAAAAAATGAAAAGAATAAAGGCTCTTTAGGTCATAGTGAAGAATAAGTTAAATTCAAGCCAGCGTTATATCTATAAAGTGTTAGTAGCTCAGTCGTGTCCAACTCTTTGTGACCCCAGACTCGTCTGTGCATGGAATTCTCCAGGCAAGAATACTGGAGTGGGTAGCCATTCCCTTCTCCAGGGGATCTTCCTGATTTAGAGATTGAACCCAGGTCTCCTACATTACAGGCAGATTCTTTACTGTCTGAGCCACCAGGAAAGCCCATGATATTTAGAAAAGACTCTTAAAAGGTCACCTGGCTCAGTTGTTAAATGCCAGTTTTTACCAGTCTTTGGTGACATGAAAAACAATTAGGACACCATAGTTAAGTTTTTCATAGAGTCTTTTATTTGAATGTAATGGCTGTCATTTGTTGTTAAACTCCTCCCCCCGACATACACACACACGGTAGTCATGGTAGGTGATTCCTTGATTCTTTCATAATGCCCTTACTTGGCAAAAAGAAATATTGATAATTCTATGTCAGTCTTCAAAACCATTTTACATATTTTAATGGTCAGTGAAATCCCAGAGTCTGGAAGTCACTGACTTAGTCCACCTTTCTGTCCTTTTCACTAAGTAAATGAGTCTCGGTATCCAGGTCCATTCACTTTGAAAGCTCCCTGGCAACCCATATAAAATGCAGTCAGTCTCCAAATGTTCCAGCCAGTCCGAGGTTTACTTCATGCCAAGCCCCCCACTCACCTGGTGCTTTTCACTGAATTGACCAAAAAAGTGGTGTCAGGCAGGCACATTCTGGGTGTGCCACGACCTCGGGTTCTCACACACAACTCAGAAGGGAGGACGTTAACTCACATCCCTGTACCAGAAACCAACACAAGGTTAAAACAAGGAGCCGCCTGGCCCAAAGAGGAAACAGCAGGAAATGATTATTTAGGATTAAGATGCTCGTTTCTAGACATGTGCAGTAAAATACTGCCTGGATCAATTTTATTTACCTCCTTTGATGATACCCAATTAACTTAAACCAACTGTTAGAGGAACTGCCGGTTAGGGACACTAATGTCACGTAGGCCTAAAATACTCACCCTGGAGTCTCCTTGATTAAAACATGTAAAAATCCTTTTGATAATGAAGAATTCCTACAATAATTAAATTCATGAGAAATTACACTTTGGTGGGTCCTAAACTAATTATTACAGAAACTTCAAACAGAAAATTCCTGCCCAGTTCTCCCCCTCCACACTCCCCAAGGAAGCTGCCTCCACTTCCAGATCCTTGGGTCAAACCAAACAGTGAAGAAAAGTGCTAACCAGAGGCCATGCCTTCCAAGGAGTCCAGAACACTTAGCATCAGATGACTGCACTTCTCCAGCACAACAGGAGCGAAAAGTCTGCCCTAACAGGAAAAAGGAGGAAAAAACTCTTTAATCCAAGTTGTCTTAGGTCACATTCGGGCAGAATCACTCTGCTAGAACCCTTAACATGTATATGTGTGTAGACACATATGCACATTCTTTTAATTCCATTCCTTTCATCTACTCATTTGCCTTATAAAAACCTCTGCCCCCAAAACAACGCATTGAACTACATGTATGCATATATAGCTGCCAGTCACCCACATGGATGGTATGGTTAGCAGGTGTGCACAATATGTTGCTACACTGGGTCATCTGGTAACAAGGGACCGCTAAGAATTAAAGCGCACATAGCCAATGTCTTGTAATAGCCCACAATAGAATGTAACCTGCAAAAAATCTGAATCCCTACACTGTACACCTCAAACAAACACAGTATTGTAAATCAACTACACTTCAATTTAAAAAAGTAGATTCATGCTGACGTATGGCAAAGGCCAACACCATATCATGAAGCAATTATCCTCCAATGAAAAATAAATAACTTTTTTAAAAAGAAAAAAAATAAATCCTGTGCAAACTAAAATAAATAATTTTTTAAAAAATCAGCAAATTATCCTCTTGCTCACACAAAAGATGGCAAAAGGAAAAAAATAAACAAGAACTCTGTCCAGGAAAGAGGGATTCTCCCTCTGCTCTACCACTCATCTGTGTCATCTCAAGCCAGTCATCCACCCTCTAAGCTTCTGTTTTCTTGTCTATAAAAAGACAGAAGCAGAATACTGGCGCTGGTCATTTCCTTACAGCCTTAACACTCAAGATTCTGTGCAGTAACAAATGACTTAACAACTACCACCATTTTCACAGCACACAAGTATCGCAGCCAGAGGGCTAGCAGAATCTGCGGCTGACCAGAGCCAAACTTAGACTCTAATGTGGGGTTCTTTTTACAGTTAGTTTTGGAATACATGCAAAAACCAAAAGGAAGTAGGACTTGA
Source organism: Cervus elaphus (assembly GCF_910594005.1). NCBI lineage: Eukaryota > Metazoa > Chordata > Mammalia > Artiodactyla > Cervidae > Cervus > Cervus elaphus. The sequence continues at coordinate 10,573,521 of NC_057839.1, read as the reverse complement.
ATCCCCATGTCCATTCAGCAATCATTTTCCCAGGGCAAAAGACAAACATGTAAGCCTCAGGGAGAGCAAAGAGAGGTAGGGCTGCTGGGTAACAGCAACAGACGCCCTCTGAGTTCTGTGGATGGGGAGCCTGGCTCCAGATTCAAGGTTCTGGGCTTGTTGGGTGCCCTGCTCAGACCTTGCAAGCAGACCAGACCAGGCATCCAGCTTCCCTCTGGGCACCAGAGGCTCTCATGTTAACCACCACTCAGAATAAATGCACACAAGTCTTAAGCTACCCACCAACACCCACAGGCTACAAAAATAAAATTAGCCCCTGCCCACACCGTCCCCAACCAAGTAAAAACATCATCATTTCTTAGAATGCTGATGGGTGTTCAGAAACAGGAAACAGAATGGAAGAGAATATGAAAAAGAATGTGTACATACACATGCACACATATATATCTGAATCACTTTGCCGTACAGCAGAAATTAATAAAACATTGTAAATCAACTATACTTGAATAAAATAATTTTTTTTTTTAAAAAAAGAGCTGCTCACTGAATGGAAGAAAGCAGTTCTTTGAATAATATCGCACAGCTTGAGGGCCTGCCTGGGGTGAAGGGAAATTAAAATAATCAAAATCAATGGCAATAATGTGCTCAAGAAGCCGTTGTGAAATGCAGATTACCCACTCAGTAGTCAGCTCGCTAATGACATTAGATAATATGAAATACAAACAGGAGAAAAAACAATCTAAGCCAATTATACTGATTATGCTCCTGACATCAAAAAGTATAGCAAACGAAGCTAAATTTCCATATATTAATATTTAAGCCAATGTGGAATGGAAAGTAATGCACATAATGAAGACCCACTAGATTTGAGTACACATAGTTAAAATCCCTAATCAAGCAAAAAATAATTTTCTAAATGATAATTAGCTGTAATCATGTTCTTTAAGTGCAGGATATTATGAAGTATAAACTGCAATATTTTTAAAAATGCAAAAACCCAATTTCTTAGTTATAGTACATCAAATGTAATAAACACAGCAACCTCAGAGTATCTCTCTCCAGATCTTCTCAATAAATATACCTGCATGGAAACAATTACATGTGTGATAGGTGCAATCAAAAAGTAGACTGATCTTTAGCAAAGAAAGAGAGTGTTGACTAAATTGTATGTTCTACACCAGAGGAAGAAAGGAGGAAAGAAGGAAGAGGGGGATAGAAAACATAAAAGGAAAGGAAGAATAAACTAGAAATCTATACCCCCTTAATGATTTGTTGAAACCTACAATTTGCAAAGGTGGCTCAGATGGTAAAGAATCTGCCTGCAATGTGAGAGACCCAGGTTCGATCTCTGGGTCAGGAAGATCCCTTGAAGGAGGGTATGGCAACCCACTCCAGTATTCTTGCCTGGAGAATCCCATGGACAGAGGAGTCTGATGGGGTACAATCCATGGGGTCTCAAAGAGTCTGGCACAACTGAGTGGCTAACACTTTCACTTTTCTTTCATTGACGTGGAGCAAAGCAGAATGCCTGCCAAGTGAGCAGCAAAAATGCAAGTGTCATTTAGTTTATTAATACTACGTGGGTTTGTTTTAGTTGTTGAGTAAATAGGGGGAAATGGCTAATCAAAACAGTAACATACATTCATAATGCCTTCCCCCCCCCACACACACACACACACAGCATCCAGAAAGTATTGATGATTCCTAGGCAAGATGCTTTTTAAGAACAAAACAAGGTTGGGACTTCCCTAGTGGTCCAGTGGTTAAGAATTCACCTTCCAACGCAAGGGACGTGGGTCCAAACCCTGGTTGGGGAACTAAGATCCCACGTGCTGTAGGGCAACTAAGTTCTTGCCCCACAACTAGAGAACCCGCGCACCACAACAAAGATTCAGCGCCACCAAAATTTTTTTAAAAAGAAGAACAAATGAGGGTTAGCCCATCTGACAGTCCCAATGAAGACAGCACGAGTCAGTGGTGCTACTTATACAGATCAGATGACTCCTTCCACTCCTCCGTGATGCCCAAAGTGCTGCCATTATCTGCAGGATGAACCACGGCACAGAACAGAAAAGAGGCCTTCCTGGAAGCCCACAGCTGGTCCCTAGCACAACCACAGAAGACATACAGGGCAAGGTGGTTGCCTGCTCTGCCTTTAGGAGATGCCTCAGAAGAGCTGAAACGTGAACCCAGCACAGGAATGGGCATCAACATAGGAAACCAGTTTAAGTGCAGGATGAATGTTCCACTCCAGAAGTTCCAAAGACTTTTATATCTGAATTCTCACACCAGCAAAGTTCTCTGAGCGTCACACTTGACAACAAAGCCAGGTTTTCCTTCTAGCCTCACATTTAAATCACCACCACCACAATCCAAATGAAGTCAGTGTGAATTTGTACAACATAATTTTTTTAATTTCCAGACTAATTCATACAATGCCAGGTGCCAGTCCATTTGCCCTGGTGGCCTCATGGGCCTGAGGCAGGAAATCTTGAAAATTCTGGTGTTGAAAATCCAGCAAAACCGTGAATGTACTTGGCTCAGATGGTAAAGAATCTGCCTGCAGTGTGGGAGACCTGGGTTCAATCCCCGGGTTGGGAAGATCCCCTGGAGAAGGATATGACAACCCACTCCGGTATTCTTGCCTGGGAAATTGCATGGACAGAGGAGCCTGGTGGCCTACAATCCATGGGGTCGCAAAGAGCTGGATACGACTGAGCAACTAACACTATGAATGTACTTAATACCATGAAACAGCACACTTTAAAACAGTTAATACAGTAAATTTTATATTATGGCTATTTTAACACAATTTTTTTAAAAATTGGGGAAAAAATTCTAGCAAAACCATGAGAAGAGATACCTAAGGCTGAAACTAGAAAGGTCAAAAAACAACAATGGTTAGAAGTACATAGCTATATGGGTATGAAGGGGTAACATCGGGAGGTCTCCATAGGGACCTCACCTTCTAAGATGCTACTTTCTGCCTTTCTTTTTTCATCATGTAAGCATCCAACATAGACAGTGGTTGATTTCCCAGTAGAACTTGCTTTCAAACAACTCCTTTGTGCTGCCTAGAACTTCTGATTCTTGTAGCTCTGACCTCTTAATGGTGACAACTCAACACTCTCAAATACCAGAGTGTTATTTCAATTTGACTCTTCTTCACCAAATTGCTCCACTAATGCTGGGTCATCTAGTTTTTCTTTCCTAGTCTTTCCTGGAAGCTCCACTCTCTGCCTCCAATCTGGAGCAGATAAAGAGAGTGAGATGCCTCATCTAACAAGCTACTCCACAGATTTAAGGGAGAAACAGGGCTGCAGTTAGATGAGAGAAGAACCTTCTGGACAACTCCTATCTGGCTATGACATAAAATAACAAGGGAACCGCGAGCTGAAATAAGAATCCAAATTGAGGCTTTGAAAAAAATAGCCTATGTATTCAATTGGGATTTAACATTACATTTAGAATATTTATTCTTAGCCTGGAATATAAAAAAAAAAAAACACATTTGGTTAAAAATGAAAATCCTGGAAGACTAAAAAAGTAAAGTCCTCCTGTTGTATATAAAAGTGCTAAGAATAGCAATCTGCAAAGGAAAAGGAAATTAGAACCCCTTGGAACTCACTGAGCATCTAATAGATGTTCAGCAATTTTCTGGACACTGTAGGAAATAAGGCACAAATAACACAGACAGGTCTTTTAAGAAGCTGGCTTCTTTTTAGAAGACAAGACTAACTCCAAAGCTTTTATTAACACAAAATATTATGTCATGCTGTATAGTTCAGCTCTACCATTAAGTGCTGTTGGTGATGGGAGGATCCAGTGTGGTATGTCTCTTCCGTACTCTTCATCTCTCTAATATCATTGATGAAGGTGCATGTGGTGTTTAAACATCCTGGGAGGGACTTTCCTCATGGTTCAGTGGCTAAGATTCCACATTCCCAATGCAGAGGTCCTGGATTCAATCCCTGGACGGGAAACTGGATCCCACACAGCAGCTAAAGATTCTGTATGCCATAACAGAAGATCCCACATGCCGCTGTGAACGCTCAGCACAGCCAAATAAATAAATAAATAAATATTTTTTAAAAAATCCTGGGAGAGGGCTATATGTGGAGGAAGGCTGACATGAATTCATGATGGATCTCAAATATTCCGACTGATTCAGCATGTCCACAGCATGAAATCTGTGTGAAGTCATTTCTGCCAAGAGCTTCCTATTTTGAAGATCTGTCATTCCCACAGCCTCAGGATAAGAAGGCGGTGTCACCACTTGGACTGCATATCTTTCTCATAGCCCTTCCTCCTCCAGAGGCTGTCCTTCCCTTTATTCAGTAAGCATTTAATGAGACCAACCAGACATTGAACAGTCAGACGTACAAGGCTCTAGTTCACCATCTAGTAGGAAAATAGACAAGTTAACAATGGCAGCACTATGTGAAACAAACCAAAGGGAAAGAAACGAATTCTTCATGAAACAGAGCTAGGAAAAATGTAAGGGTTTTCTAAGTTGAAATAAAATGAAAGAAATCTTTAATGAGCAGGTACGACTTTAAATTTGTTTTGTCTAAGAATCGTCTTAAGATAGAAAAATATATATATTAAATGCACACATACCCACTACCCATATTTAATAAATAGATATTTATATTTGTCCACATAAAACAATGTAAGCCTCTGTTTACCAGAAAATGGTGAAATCAAATGATAGGAAATGTATTTGCAAATAATATAATAAAAATTTAATATTTTTCATATGTAAATGATGGGAAATGTATTTGCAAACAATCTAATAAAGGTTGACTATTTTTCACATGTAAGCTATTGCTATAAATTAAGACAAATAGTTAACATCTACCATAAAGATGCGTGTGTGCTAAGTCACTTCGGTTGTGTCTGACTCTTTGTGACCCTATGGACTGTAGCCTGCCAGGCTCCTCTGTCCATGGGATTCTCCAGGAACACTGGAGTGGATTTCCATGCTCTCCTCAAGGGATCTTCCCGACCCAGAGATCGAACCAGGGCCTCTTATGTCTCCTGCATTGGCAGGCATAGGCATATGCAATTAGACAATTCTCAGAAAATTGGAACTGGTAATAAATCATTAGAAAATATGTTTAGCCTTACTAATTACTAATAACCGTAGATATGCAATGAAAACGACAATGAGATGCTACTGTTAGGAACTGATAAGTGTGTGGAGAGATGGCTGTTCTCACGAACTCCTAGTTAGGAAGATAAATTGGGTTATCTTTTAGGAAAGCAGAATTTATGAAATATATGCATTAAACACTTAAGTCCACACTCTTTGACCCAGTAATTTTTACTTCCAAGAATCTTCTCTAGTGAAATAATCACAGATTTTGGAGGATTTATGTATTTAAAAAGTTACTGTAACATTATTTATAATTAGAACAACTGAGAACAATTTAAAAATCCAAAACAAAGGAATGGTTAAATAAAGTGCAGAATAGCCCTGAGATATGAATATCTGAGTGTGAACGTACATGCGCACACATGCTTGCTTGGGTTATATTAGTGTTCAAAATTTTTAATCAGTCAGTCAATTAATGACCAATTGATATTATATTTTTAGAAAAATCTCCCCTTTTTTCCAGCTCCCTTGATCCTTACAACCACATGAATTCTGCTCCCCACCCCCTAAAAGTTCTCATATTACAGATTTAAAAATTAGATTCTCTAGGGCTGAACAGATAATAAGTAGCTTCTATTAACTCCAGAGGCAACAATTCCCCAGCACTGTTGTGCTTTTGAGAGAATGTTCCTAAATACCACCACCAAATAACAATGAAGCTTCACATTTGGTATGTAATGAAGATTAACACAGAGGAGAAAATTATATGCTTTAATGTTTTGTAGCAAGGCATCACAGTATTTATTAATAATAATTCCTTAATAATGGGGAATTACAGCAATTTGCCTTTTAACGCTGCATCAGACAGGTAACATAATAAACTTCTTCTAAATGAACTCGTGCAAAAAAACGTCAAGGTGGTATTTATGAGTAAAGAAAAGTCAAAGGGAAATCATAAATAAAATCTGAGGGTTTTATTTTTGCATTAAAAAGAAGAGGAAATAAGCAGCTACAGAAGGTTCAAATGAGACAGTGGTAGATGGCTTTTCCAGCTATTTAACTAGAAAAATCTGCAGACTAGGATACTTGTTTTGAAGCTTTCCATGAATACAAATGAGCCCATCACACTACAGCAATGTCAATCCAAGAGCATAATATTTTAGTATTACCATTTTTGCAGGGAGAGAACAGCTTTCTAAATACAATGACATACCACTTATTAATATTTAGATGCCATACACCCTCAGTTTTCCAGGGAAACTGTGAAAGGGTACCTGAGCATTGGTAGCAACCAAAATAGCTGATGTGACAGAAGGTATGCTGTAATCAAGCTCACTGTGGCAAAGAAAGGGGCCATCTCACTGGAATGGTTGAGGGTGGTTTTAAAGATGTGCATTAAAACCAGTAAGAAAAGCTAAGAAGAAACTAGAGTATTTAATATAAAAACCGACAGCCTTATCCACCTCTACTTTCTCTTACTACACACCAATGCACACACAAGACCAGCACAAGGGTTTGTGTGGTTTTTCCAAATTCACTCACAGGCATGCTGAGTCGCTCAGTCTGAGTCTCTGACTCTTTGCCATCCCGTGGACTGTAGCCCACCAGGCTCCTCTGTCCATGCGGATTCTCCAGGCAAGAATACTGGAGTGGGCTGCCATGCCCTCCTCCAGGGGATCTTCCCAACCCAGTGTTCGAACCCAGGTCTCCAGCATTGCAGGTGGATTCATTACCCTCTAAGCCACAAGGGAAGCCCAAGAATACTGGAGTGGGTAGCCTATCCCTTCTCCAGGGGATCTTCTCAACCCAGGAATCGAACTGGGGTCTCCTGCAAAGAAACTAGCAGCAGAGTCAGCTAGACCCCTGACCGGACAGGATGTAGAGTGCTCTGTGAAGCATGTGGTCCCGCCCAATAGAGCTCTAGGCCTGACTACTGGTCTTGACAGATTCTTGTATCTCATTCTTGCAAAGCTGATGGGGACTTAATCTTTTGAGCCAGCCATGCATCTTGAATACAATCCATTACACCAATGTTTTTAAATGTATTTCAAACCTTCTTTATGTTAATTAACAAACTTCTTGCAGTAGATTTCTATAATGATATATGAAGACACCACAGCCATCTCTGAAGTAAAGATTCTTCATCTGAGTGCTTCAAATGCTAACAACTACTTACATCGTCAGAGTTGTTTAGACAAACAGAACTAACAGATGTGTGTAGAGAGAGGTTTATTTTAAGGAATTGACTCGCGTGATTATGGAGGCTTGGCGAGACCAAATTCTGATGGGGTAGGCTAGAGACTCAAGAAAGAGGGGAGTTCAAGTCCAAAGGCAGTCTGCTAGGGAACCGGGAAGAGCAGAAGTTGCAGTGGAAGCTGGAAGGCAGACTGCTGGCTGAATTCCTTCTTACTCGGGGGAGTTCAATCTCTGTTCTTATATTAAGGCTTTCGACTGACCAGATGAGGTCTGGCCACATCACAGAGGGGAATCTGCTTTACTCAGGCTCCACCAAGTTAAGTGTCAATCTCATTCAAAAAAAAGAAATTACCTTCACAGAAACATCTAGACTAACAGTTGACCAAATATCTGTGCACTGTGTCACAGCCAAGTTGGCACATGAAACTAACCATCATTCCACCCCAGTAATAACTACCCATAGACTATGCTGTTTATCCTAAGCATTTTAAATAAATTTCTACACTGTACTCGTGAGAGTAAAATAAGCTCCAATAACAAACATCCACCCCCTAAAACTCCAGAGCTTAAAGAATAAGCTTCTTGGACAAACCCTGGGAGATGGTGAGGGGGGGCAGGGAAGCCTGGCGTACTGCATGCCACGGGGTCGCCAAGAGTCGGACATGGCTTGGCGAGTGAACTACAGCAACAAAGAAGGTGTTTCTTTTTCACTCATGTCACTAACAACCCAGGATGAGGGCTCCAGGGCAGCTGATCTCTGACCCACTGGAACCCTGACAGTCCCAGGCCTGTGGCAGCTCCGCTGTCTTAAACAACAACTTCCAAGGCTGCCCCAGACACTGCAGCCCCCAGGTCAGGGGAAGAAGCATGCTATCTAGAGAATCTATTGGTCAGGTTGGGAAGTGGCCCACATCACCAAAAGGGAAACCAGATAATGCCAACTGGCTGTGTGCCAGAAAGAAGAATGGTTGGCTAGCAGTCACCGCCCTGCCCAGGGTGAAACAGCTGATGATGTCAGAATAGAGCACGCACGCTCAGTCGCTCGGGCGTGTCCTCCTCTTTGCCACCCCATGGCTCCTCTGTCCTTGAGATTTTCTGGGCAAGAATACTGGAATGGGTTACCATTTCCTTCTCCAGGGGATCTACCCAACCAAGGGATCGAACCTGTGTCTCCAGCATCTCTTGCATTGGCAGGCAGATTCTTTATCACTAAGGCCCCTGGGCTTCTCAGGGAGTAGACGCGCCATCAGTGTATTAACTTCGTATCAGTATATGCCCCCTTTTATTTTCTTCAGAGCTTCAAGTACTTCTCTTCGAAAGCATCTTATTCACTTACTAGTTTACGTATCTGATTTCAAGGAGAAGCCAAGTGGTAATTCAGAGTGTGGGTCCTGGACCAGACTGTGCAGGGTTCATCCTGGCCCTCCACACTGCTGTGTGACCTTGGGCAAATCATTAAATTCTTGAAGCCTCTGCTTTCTTCTATAAAAAGGGGACAATATCTGTACTGACTGCTGTGGTGGGGTACCCAGATGGCCCCATTCAGTACTCATGCAGTCCATCCCCAACTGCTAGGGATATTGACAGCATCAAAATGGATTTCAGCTGTTGAGAGATGGCCTTGCCCAGGGTTACACCCCTTCCTGGGGGCATCGGACATCCACTGACCATGGGGAGGTGGGAAAGGGGAGAATAGCAGGGTGAGGGGTGTAAAAGTCTAGTCCCCTTGCCTCAAGATGGAACGGAGCTGAAAGGCCTTCCTGGCTCCCAGTGGGATCTGCAGAGTCCTCTGCTGCAGCTTCACGGCAGGGCGGCTCTTCCCTCTCCTCCAGTCCACCACTTCCGCCCACAGGGATCAATCTCAAGAGCATTCCCCATAAACTTCCTCCTCACACCTGCTTTCTGCCTCAAGAGCCGGTCCAAAGCACTATCTCATAGGCTCCTGGGAGATAAACCTAGTCAAGCACTCAGAACGGATCAAGGCACACAGTAAGCAGGAATAAACAATGCCATGTCCTTTTATAATTAGAAATAGAAACTAAGAGAAAAGAACATCCCTAACCACATACCTCGCCTTTGCCTTAATTATACTGAGAACAAAATCAAAAAGAAAGTAGGCAAAGTTATTTGGAGTATTTTGATGCCATTTCTTTGTATAACCAGAAAACTCATCGTGTGTGATTCTGGCTGCAACCTGTACACAAGGAAAAACTATGAAACCAGGAACTACTCTCTTCAATAAAAGGATTGAAGACTTTCTTTCACCCTCATTTTAAATCAATGATGTTATACTTCAGATCAACATGGCAAATATTGGGAGGAGAGAGACAGGCAATTCTGTCCCCCTCTATCTTCCTAGAAAATCTAAAAGTGTGTTTGATTTCTCACATTTCCTCCTAAATTCTGATTTTTGCTGCAGACTTAACTGCTACAAATCTCTCACATCTCTGCAAACTTACTAGCAAACACACAAATATCCAGGATTGTACTTTGCATTTTTCTGCCTTGAGGGCTCTTTGCATCACCATTCATCCCAGCTGGCTTCTTCCTCAGAGCCCTACCTTTGCTTTCAACCCTATTCACCTTGGGGGTTATTTCTAACAATAGTGTGCCATATTCAGAATGTGAAGGGGACATTAAATTCAGTGTCTAAACTCCACCAATAATTTTAAGTCATTTTCTCCTCAGACCATTCAAAGCAACTTTAAAAAGCCATCGCTAAAAAAGGTCACCTGCTCACCTATGTGCTGAGGGCCCTCTCCCCTGCACCTTTGCATTCACTTCCCTCCCATGCAAATACACTTACAGCCCACAGGGAAAGAGGCACATTTACCCTCAACCAGATCCGTCTCTTTCAACTGAATGTCAAAGAAACAACCCAGGAAGTCATAATTTACATGTAGCCCATTCATTGCCCCTTTTCAGATGGACTCCATTAATTCACAGGGGAGAGTAACCTTCTCAGAGACACACATTTACATTAATATACAGCAGGCTGGGAAATAATTGTGTTTCTCTAGGAGGAAAATGACAGCTCTGTCAAGGAGAGTCTTCTACGTTTCTGTATATCACTCATAACACGGCTTTAAAATTACCTCTGTGGAGAAGATGTTGGGAAAGGCGAGGTTATTTGCAATAAGCACTGTTCAAACCATTCTCAAGTGCCCTTACCACTTTCCTTCTTACTAGTACACCTTGCTTGATTTTAGCATATGTTACCCCTTACAAAATGCATCATATAGAAGACTTTCAAAGAGGTTTCTCAGAACATTTCCCCTCTGAGAGTCTTAAGACTGTACATTAAGTAGTTACAAAAGACCCTGAATAAAGGCTATTATCTACATGTAACATTCACTTATACTTTATCCCTGATCTATTGACATAAAGCAGTTTATTGGTCAATATCACTGGCCAAAGGCAGAGACAGAGGTCCAATTCCAGCCATCTGGAAATCTATTATCCCAGGGCTAATGCATAAATAAGCCTTTCACCTCTACAGATCTGGTTTCAGCTTCATCAGTTAAAAGTGAGTTGGGTGGTCTTGTCTTACCCACATTAAAGACCCATTATGCAGCTCAGCCTAATGAAACACCATTGGTCATGGACATCCATTTACTATAAGTCAACCTTGGGGGAAAGTTCAATCTCCTAGATATGCCTCCTATTCTGATTACTTATCCCCTACTTGGCTGACCCTGGGCAGAATTATGAAGTAGGCAGAGTCAGTCTGGGGTTACTCTCTGTCTAGTAGTCAATAGCGTGGAACCAGGAGAAATAGAAGAGCCAAACAAGAGACAAAAGACCTGTGTACTGGTCCCAGCTAGCCTTGAGCAAGTCACTTCCTCTCTGTGACTTAGTATCTCAGTGTGTAAACTGAGGATAAGACCAACCCCTACCTACATATTGAGTGTTCTCAGAAGGATCAAAAGAGTTTAGGAGTATGAAAGCTATAAATCATTTACAAATGACTATTACTAACTTCTCATCTCATTTTTACTTCTCACATTTTCCACATGTCCTTCCCCATTTCCCCAGGCACCAGGCTCTCCGATTGCTCATGGGTCTATTAGGTAGTTAGAATAGGAAACGGGAGTCCAGAATGGCAGTGGCTAAAAGACAAGGAAGGGAAAGGCCTGCAAAAATAGAACAAAGGAAGGTCCAAGGACTGGAGTGAGGACCTCATGTAGGACAAACGGCACTCCTGGCTAGCCCAGTTTACATAGAGCAGGCCCAGAGGGAGGGAAAAAGATAAAAAGAGGAGCCGAACGGCCGGGGGCTCTCTCTGCTCATTCTCTCTCTCTCCTGAGCCCACGCTTGCTCTCTCTCTCTCTCTCTCTCTCTCTCTCTCCGTGTCTTTTGGGTCGGCATGCCCTCATGCCTCGAGGATGTATTTTCCTTTATTTTCTAAATAAAACTGACTTGTTGGAGAACTATAACATGGACTGTCTAAGAGCTGTGACACGCCGAGGGCTTCAGTGACCGTTGCTTCAAATCTTTGTTGTGACGAGACAGAACCGAGGACATTACACTCCCCTGACAGGTCTACCCAGAGGCGGCTGTAATCAGTCCTCCTCCCTGGGCCTATCCAACCCCTGTATCCCAGTCATAGTTCCCTGTTGATGTCCCCCTCCTGCAAGATGTGACCTCTGAGCGGTGTCAAGTATTCCAGGCCAGAAGCTGCTACTGCCAGGGCTGTCAGGGCTGGTGCTGCCCTGCATTTCCCAGAGCAATTTCAGTATTGGCACAGGGTGATGGGGAATACACGGAAGGGAGGGGACAAGCTTTCAAACCTAGGAGAGAGCCTGTGATTTACTCAGTTCCACTCCAGGCACCAGGGTTAGGAGTCCAGGGCCAGCCCCATCCTGGGGAACATAGAGATGGTGACCGTACAGCCGGATCCCAGCCTCAGGTGACATCTCCACACTGGCCGCTCTGCAGACAGCATGCCTCACCTGTGATTCTACCAATAAGAGGTGGGCCTCGGTTTAGACCTCCCTTCCAGTTCCAGATGGATTGTTCTTCCCTCTACTCCTCTCTTACTACCTCAGATACATCCATTAGTTAAATTGGAATCAAAGCCTCTTTCAAGCGAGCTCAAAATTATCCACTTGTGAATTGTCAATGAATATATATGTTTAAAAACCCAAATGAGGAAGGAGGGGCAATACAGGAGTAGGGTTCTAAGAGGTATAAGCTATTAGGTATAAGATAAGCTACAAGGATATATTGTACAACACAGGGAATATAGCAAATATTTTGTAATAACTATAAATGTAATATAACCTTCAAAAATTGTGAATCACTATATTACATACCTGTAACTTACATAGTGTTATATATCAAGTTTACTTCAATTGAAAAACAACAACAGTGATTCTAGGTCATTTTATCCACAATTTAGTTTATTAGCTCAGTTGGTAAAGAATCCCGCTACAATGCAAGAGGTCTGGGTTTGATCCCTGGGTTGGGAAGACTCCTTGGAGAAGGGAAAAGCTACCTACTCCAGTATTCTGGCCTGGAAAATTCCATGGACTGTATAGTCCATGGAGTCGCAAAGAGTTGGACACAACTGAGTGACTTTCACTTTCAGGAAGAATAAGCTAAGATTCTTATGGTCCTGAACCAAACTATTGGAGAAAGAACTGTAAGGCTCCCAAATCATATCAATGTGGGTGTCCATCTCACTCAGTGGAGATGTTTTTCTACGAGGCCCTGCACTGAGTATCTCCCACCCCTACTCCCATCCCCCACCCCAGGAAGAACTAATGTGATCAAGTTCATCCTATGAGGGCAGAGTTCTTAGGACAAAGGGACAAAACTCTTCAACTCCCTCACCTCACCCCTACCTACTCAGCATTTACACCCACTCCTAAATCCATGCTTTACAAATGAGATCATTTCTCAAAAGACTTTAAGGAAAAATTACAACCCAAAAGGGTTTAAGGCCTGGTGGGAGTCAGGCTCAGGGGCCTGGAGGTGCTGAAGTGATCAAGAAAAGAGAAGAACAGGTATTAGGGTGGCTGATGCCTACGGGGACCTGGAGGCTTTTTAGCACCAGGGACAGCCCCCATCCTCAACCTTCTCTAGCTGCAAAAGAGCCTACATGAAATTCAGATTATACATCTCACCTCCAGAAATGAATCAGTGGTTCTGGATTTGGGTCTCTGCATTTTTAACAGGCACTCCAGGTTATTCTGAAGCAGTTGGCCAGAGGACTTCATCTTGAGACCTGACCATTGATCTCACTAAATATAGCAGCTCTGAAGCAAAGACTCTGGGCTTTATGAATGGAACTCCCACATGCAGGCATGATCCCAGGAGAAGGTGTATGTGAAGATACTCAAAGACAGTGTGTGACTTGAGAGAATTCAGCTGACATGTGATAATTGCACTATATGTTGCATAAAAGGAGGTGTTACGGTGCTTAATTATTACCATTCAGGGGTTTTGAAAATATACTCTCTGATCGCAGATTGCTTGAAAATTTGAACCTAGGGAAAAACTATCTCAGAGCAGGGCCTGTGAATAATAGCAATGAAGAGCAGTGAAGAATGACATTATTTGGCCTCAGTGTGATACAAGCATTTTCCCCAACTTTACAAGAACACCATTTCTGTATTTTTATTTATTTCCATAAGATATGGCTCAGACAGTGAAGAGTCTGCCTGCAATTCAGGAGAACTAAGTTCTATCCCTGGGTTGGGAAGAGCCCCTGGAGTAGGAAATGGCAACCCACTCCAGCATTCATTCCTGGAAAATCCCATGGACAGAGGACCCTGGCAGGCTAGAGTCCATGGGGTCACAAAGAGTCAGACATGACTGAGCGACTAATACACACAAGATATAAGCAGTGTTTACACTACGCTTTGTGTTGTATGAGGAAGGAATATTTAAACAGCCCTATAGTTCATTTTTGTTTTTGGGTTTTTTTCACATAAAATATCTATGTTGCTCACTCTATTCTGCTGACCATCTCAACATAGCAACAATTTCCTTTCAGGGGAACTCTATTTTTAAAGCTATTTTCAATATGCCAAAAAGAGATTTCTTGTATTTCAAAAAGGAAATTTACATTTCTCTTAGTTAAAATCATGCAGGTGAGTATAGAAACTTCCAAATTATACGAATATGTTAAAAATCTTTTCAAAAGATGTAAGGAAAAATAGTAAGAAGTTCTTGAGAGCAAAACAGTTGGGGAAATATCGCTCACAGAGGAATATCTCACTCTTCAGCCACATCTCATTCTTCAGCTACATTTGAAAAGACCCTGGTGCTGGGAAAGATTGAAGGCAGGAGGAGAAGGGGATGACAGAGGGTGAGATGGTTGGATGGCATCACTGATGTGATGGACATGATTTTGTATAGGCTCTGGGAGTTGGCAATGGACAGGGAAGCCTGGCGTGCTGCAGTCCATGGGGTCGCGAAGAGTCAGACACAACTGAGCAACCGAACTGAGCTAACAGCTACATCCTGACAACAAAAAGTAGCTCAATCAAGAGTCACATTCATTTCCCAATTAAAAGTCTTTTTAAGTGTTCTGCTCAGGAGCTATCTCTGGAAGCACAAACCGCTACATCTGCCATTGAGTCACATGCAATGTCAGGTTGAATTTTTTTGTCTTTTAATGATTTTATTTTGGTCTCAAAAAAAAGGAAGGCAAGAAAGATAACAAGAAAAAGAAGCTGTCAGAAAAATGAGCACATTTCAAAAACCGAATAAGTTGTCTTCCCCCAAAAAAGTATCACTTTCTTTGTTGTTTATCATACTCTAAAGTGATTTGCATGCTGTTATTTCAGGTGGAACTTTCCATTGCATTTCCATTCTCTCAAGAGCCAGTTGCTACCCACCTCCTCATTCTGTCTTGTTGCCATGGAAACAATGAGGTACAGTAGAGCAAGGAGCAAAGGTAACAAGGCTTTAAACAGAAATAGTAACAAAGGAATCATCTGGAGAGAGCATGGAAAATGCTCTCCATCAAGCAAAATACATTCAGAGGAAAAACGCCTACATTTATAATATGCCCTGAAAGAATAATTATTTAGCAATAAAAACATTTTCACCATCTCTGTTCAACTGATTTTATTTTTAAAACCTGAGCAACAGTTATAGAGTATATGTTACACAGTTTGAATTTTATTTACTTGCCTTCTCCACGTGTTAAAACCTTTAGTCAGTCTTATATAAAAGGAGATTAAAACCCACCACGCTAAACTGATAAAATTGATTTCAGAGTCCTCACACTCATAAAGAAATCTCTATGGCTCAAGTTACCAAAAGAGGCAGTTAACCTAGAAGTCACTGTACATTTGAATCTTGTGTCTGACCTTAGACAAGATTCCTGAACTCTTAATCTTTGTTTCCTCTTCTGGGAAATAAGATGATACCATTCATGTCATCAAGTTTTATATAAAGATTTGAGCTAATAAAAAGTTTGGTACAAGATAGGCATTTAATAAATGCGAGCATGGTGGCACCACAGCTGAATTCCGCAACACATGTCAGCTGAGTGGAGGAGACAGTTTACAGGCTCATAGTGGGGGGCAAGACAGGGGAAAAGGATCCAGGCTTGACCTAGAAATTCCTGTGAATAATCCACAAAGTGGGTTATCCACACAAGCAGATAATCAAGTTTGGCTATATATGGAAAAAAGCTTCCACACCCAACCAAGATCAAGGTCTTGATGGGCATGGTAATTCCAGGCTGTGGTCTGACACTGGGCGCAGTGTCGGGCTTTCCCCACAAACTCAACTAGTCAAGAGCACAGAAATATCACATTATAATACCCACCCTGTGGCAAAGGCGATCTGAGAGCAGTGCAGACTCCCCCTTCTTTCCACCAGCATCCAGACTACTAAATATTTGGTGCCACTGGTTACAGTTGATTCCATTTTCAGAAATCAGCGCAGCTGGAAAATATTTTTTACTTACAGTGGAAAAAGGCACTATGATACACTGTTATGTATCAATTCAGGAAACTGTTATGATACATGTAGAAGTTGACTTTAAAGCAATAGAAAGCACACAGGTCACCAAACCCCAAACAGGAAATAAAGTCCATATTGGTACTATGATATAAATTTATCTACAGTTCACATTATCATTTGTGATTACTAGCTATAGTGAAAAAAACTTGTTCCTTTTTTTTTACAAGTTTAGCTAAGTGAATTTAGAAATGTTTTGAAAATGTATATTTAAGTTTGTTGGTTTAAGTCCTTTCCCCTTGATTCTTTTAATGATTTTAATGAAATCTAAGAAAATAAGCTGACTCTAACCCTTACACTTTTGCTGCCATGTATTTTTACCAAACGAAATGAGTTGAAGACCCTAACACTAGGAATTCATTCAAAGTGAGAGTGAAAGTGCTAGTCACTCAGTCCTGTCTGACTCTTTGAGACCCCTGGACTGAAGCATGACAGGCTCCTCTGTCCATGGAATTCTCCAGGTCAGAATACTGGAGTGGGTTGCCATTCCCTTCTCCAGGGGATCTTCCCACCCAGGGATCAAACCTGGGTCTCCCACATTGCAGGCAGATTCAAAAGATTTCAATAAACCACACTTAGCTCCATTTTTTCCTCCCAGACTCAATAAATCTTTCACTGTAAATTAGCAGTGTTTGCAAGAAAATCTCCATTTAAAGGTACCTACAATGTTGGTGATGGACAGGGAGGCCTGGTGTGTGGGGACTCATGGGGTCGCAAAGAGTCAGACACGACTGAGCGACTGAACTAACAATGTGTTCTAAAATGCAACAGGCATTTTATTACATATTTTGTTTAATGTTCACAGTGACCCAGTGAAGTGGATATGCTGCTGTTTTACAAATGAAACCAAGGCTGGGAGAGGCTAAATCACCTGCCTAAGGGCCGTAACTCCAGAAGTTAGAGCTAGGACAGACCCATTGACTCCAAGCCAAGTGTTCTTTTCCTTGCCCTAGGTACCTCACTGAACTCTACAATTTGAATGCTAGGTCTTCCAGTAACTTTATTAAGAGTCACTCTTACTTGGTTTTTTATTTCTACAATGACACATGATTTTTCTTTCCACTGAAGGCTATGACAGTGGTTCCAACTCTTAGGAGATTTTAATACAGATCCATAACCCCCTACCCCAATCAACTTAATAGAATCTCTGGGGTGAGAACCAGGCATCTTATATATGCTTTTTAAGTGCTCCAGATGATCCTAATGGACAGCCTGGATTTAAAACTATAGCTTTAAAATACTGTATCTTATTGAACTTAGGGAGTCATTCACTGTAAGTCATATCCTGATTTCAGACACTAAAATGGAAATGATGGTTAAAAGTGATAATAAGACACCAGGAATTGTGAGACCCATCCCAGGTTCATCCCAATTTCAAAATTTTTAGGAGAGAGTTTACCGTAGAAGATAAAGAAAAGTTAGACGTGTGATTTTAGATTGCTGTTGTTCAGTCACTAGGTTGTGTCTGGCTCTTTATGACCCCATGGACTGCAGCACGCCAGGCTCCTCTGTCCCCCCACTGCCTCCTGCTCAATTCATGTCCCTTGAGCCGGTGATGCTACCTAACCATTTCATCCTCTGCCCTCCCATTCTCCTTTTGCCTTCAGTCCTTCCTGGGTCTTTTCCAAAGAGCTGGCTCTTCATATCAGGTGACCAAAGTATTAGAGCTTCAGCATCAGTCCTTCCAATGAATGTTCAGGGTTGATCTCCTTTAGGGTTGACTGGTTTGATTGCCTTGCTCTCCTAGTGACTCTCGAGACTTCTCGAGTACCACAGTTCAAAAGCATCAATTCTTCAGGGCTTACCCTTCTTTACGGTTCAATTCTCACATCCATACATCACTACGGGAAAAACCATAGCTTTGACTGTATGTACCTTTGTCAGCAAAGTGATGTCTCTGCTTTTAAATATGCTATCTACTTTTGTCATAGCTTTCCTTTCAAGGAACAAGCTTCTTTGAATTTCATGGCTGCAGTCACCATCCACAGTGATTTTGGAGCCCCCAAAAAATAAAATCTGTTACTGCTTCCACATTTTCCCCTTCTATCTGCCATGAAGTGATGGGACCGGTTGCCATGATCTTAGTTTTTTGAATGTTGAGTTCAAGCCAGCCTTTTGACTCTCCTCTTTCACCTTTACCCAGAGGCTCTTTAGTTTCTCTTCACTTTCTGCCATTTAAGTGGTATCTTCATATTTAAGGTTATTGATATTTCTCCCAGCAATCTTGATTCCAGCTTGTAAGTCATCCAACACAGCATTTCTCATGATGTACTCTGCATATAAGTTAAATAAGAAGGGTGACAATATACAGAATTGGCGTGCTTTTTTACCAATTTTGAACCAGTCAGTTTTTCCATGTCTGGTTCTAACTGTAGCTTCTTGATCCACATACAGATCTTGGGCTACTCCATTACATAAAACAAATTAGAGTAAAATAGCCTCTAAAGTACCTTTTGTATATAAGGCTTTGTGGTTTAACTTTTTATTTGTTACCCAACAGTTATCATTTGTCTTCTTAATATAAAGGTGAGACCCATAGAGCACTTCCCAAAAAAATTTTGCCCAGTAAGTCAGCCAGTCACATGCCTGCAGTCCAGAAGAAAGTAGAGATGAAAGAAGATAAACAGCTTTTTTCAACTCCTATAGAGCCCCACCTACTCCTCAGAGATCGTCCCTTCAACATCCCTCAGCAACTGGTCCTCCCTCCCTTGCCACACAGAGATCAGCACCAGATAATTCAGAGATTTTTAGCTCACGCTAATAAAAATATCAGAGGGTAGACGAGGAAGATAGGTTACATGAACATTTGTGTTTCTTAATCCATGTATGATAGAATAATATATTTAAAATCAGGTTTTAGAACATGAATAGGGTGGAGAAATTCTCACGATACATCATTAAGTAAAAAAATTAAAGATGCAAAATGATAATCAAGACTGGAGAGAAATACATAAATATTATAGCATCAAAGTGCTATGGTGACAGATGGTCTTTATTTTCTTCATAGTTTATTTACTTTCCAAATTTGTATAGCAAACATACAGTGTGTTGAAAACCAGAAAAAAGTGTTATGCATATATGGAGTAAATGTGGTTATTATAAAAATTGGAGTAACTATATGGAAAATTCCTAGGAATCAATGTTAAATAAAAAGAAAAAGAATGCAAAGTTATAAATATCATGCAACTAAAACTACTTTATTACTAGGCATAGGCAAAAAAGGACTGGAAGGAATAAAAATACCAAAATATCAAGTAAATATATTCAGGTGGTGGGACTACCGATCACTTTTAATATTTAAATATGTAATTATTTAATATTTATATTCTTAAAAAATTATAAGGAGAAAGTAGGGCTTTAAATTTCCTTTTAATTGTGAGTTTTTAAAGCATATAAAAACTGTCACACTCAACATACTCTCTACTTACATTTAACAGAGATTAGCATTTCATCATATTTAATTCAGATATGTGTATTTTTAAAGAATAAATATACAGTTAAAATTCAGTACCTTCTCCCTCCTCCTTTCCTTTTTTAGAAGTAACCACTATTCTTTAATTAGTATTATATTCACATGCATGTTTTAGAACTTACACTGCTTATATGTGTATCTATAAACCACATAGACTATTTTTTAATTGTACAGAATGATATCAAACTATACAAATGCTTTTGCAATATTTTTCACTTTAGGGACGGTCTTGCCATGTTAATATGTATAGATCTAATTCACTGATTTTAACTACTGTATGAACCCACCACAATCCATCCATCCCTCTATCCACTCTTCATCAAACTTAGTGTGTGTCAGAATCACCTGGGGGTCCCCCAAGCACCACACTTAAATGAGTGAGCATAGCTGTGTTCCAGTAAACCTTTCAGTCAGTTCAGTTGCTCAGTCGTGTCCGACTCTTTGCGACCCCATGAATCTCAGCACGCCAGGCCTCTCTGTCCATCACTAACTCCCAGAGTTTACTCAAACTCATGTCCATCGAGTTGGTGAAGCCATCCAGCCATCTCATCCTCTGTTGTCCCCCTCTCCTCCTGCCCCCAATCCCTCGCAACATCAGGGTCTTTTCCAATGAGTCAACTCTTCACATCAGGTGGCCAAAGTACTGCAGTTTCAGCTTCAGCATCAGTCCTTCCAAAGAACATCCAGGACTGATCTCCTTTAGGATGGACTGGTTGGATCTCCTTGCAGTCCAAGGGACTCTCAAGAGTCTTCTCCAACACCACAGTTCAAAAGCATCAATTCTTCGGCACTCAGCTTTCTTCACAGTCCAACTCTCACATCCATACATGACCACTGGAAAAACCATAGCCTTGGCTAGACAGACCTTTGTTGACAAAGTAATGTCTCAGCTTTTTAATATGCTATCTAGGTTGGTCATAACTTTTCTTCCAAGGAGTAAGCATCTTTTAATTTCATGGTTACTTTACTATGCTGTAAATCAACTGTACCTCAATTAAAAAAATTTTTTTTTTTTTACTATGGGCACTAGTACTTGAATTTCATGTAAGTTTTACAATGATATAACATATTACTTGTCTTTGGTATTTTTAAATACTAAAAAAAAATGTACAAAAACTGTTTGCAAGCTGTGCAGAAACAGTGAGCTGGACTTGACCCAGGGGATTAGAATTGGCCAAACCCCTGCTGTAGTTAATGAAGTTGAGTCATTTCCCCATTTTTACTATTACAAACAGTGCTTCTCGAGCATTCGTGAGGTGGTCTTAGAAAATACTCAGAAGTGAAATAATTAAGTTATAATTGTACAGGGAATTACATCTCCAATTGTGTTGGGAATTACCGCTTTGCCTTACAAAGTAATAATACAAAATCTGCCCTCAGTGATGTGAGGTTCTGTTTTCTTAAAGCCTAGCCTTTTGTTTGCCCATCTGGGGGATGTGAAGCGGTACTTCCCTGCTGTTTTACTTCGCATTTCCCTAGTCACTCCTGAGACTGAGCATCTTTTCAGATGTCAACCATTGCCTTTCCTCTTCCTTGAACTGCCTCTTCATATCTTGGCCATTTTTAAATTTATTGGTGTGAAGTCACTTTTATATATTCTGGATACTGTCACTGAATTTTAGAAATTGAAAAACTGAAACCAATTTGAGGGTTTTTTTTTTTTTTTAACTCTGTCTATAGTGCTTTGTCACACAGATATTTACTAATTTCAATGTAGTTAAATGTATAAATCCTTTTCTTTATAATATGTTCCTTATACTTTTTTAATTTAAGAAATCTTCTCCTATTCCACTGTCTTAAAAATTTAACTTCCGCCATTTCCCCCCTAAAAGTCTGTAAGTTTTTAGTTTTCATATTCAGCTCTGTAATCCACTTGGAGTTTTCTTTATACTGATGAAAGGTATACATCTTTTTTTGTGTGTCAATATGGTTAGACAATTTTCTATGTTGGTTTGTAATACTGCCTTTATTAGATACAAAGTTTAATACATATGTAGGGCTTTTTTATATGAGAGGGAAAAAAAAAAAGTCTACTTAAAGTTTATCCCAGAGTCCAGCATGCAGAAACAAAGTCAATGGGTTTTGTTTGTGGGTAAGTAGTACCCACAATGGGTAAGCAGTACCCAGTGAGTCACCATGATAGGGTGTCCAAGGCATGTATGAGCCATACCAGAAATTATCTGTTGGAAAGCAAAAGTTTCAGCCACATTATTTTTAGGGTGGGGGGGCATGGGGGTAGGTTCTGTTTTGTTTTGTTTTGCCACACCATTCAGCATGTGGAATTTCAGGTTTCCCACCAGGGACTGAACCTGCATCCCCTGTAGTAGAAATGCGGCATATTAACCACTGGACTAGAGAAGCCCCCACGTTAGTTTTTTAAATGTGATTTTTGATGATTCTGAGACAAAATATGAGCAAACACTTTGTAAAAGAAAATTTCTCCGCCCCACCAAAAAAAAAAACCAAGAGATAAAAACAGTGGTCACTTCAAAAACATGGGCTAATGACTTGACACTTCTCCATGTCAGTACCAGTAGACCTGTTACACACCCAAACTCTCTGAACGAGGTTGGCTACCACGTGAGCATATGAGCATCCAATGAGGCCGACCTGAGCTAGGGCAGTCACTGGAGGGCTGGCAATGCTGCCTGAGAGAAGCCAAGAGGGAACACAAGGCTTCTCCACTGGTTTATTTCAGCAACAGGAGTGAAATTAATATGCAATGTACAGCTTCACAGAGAATAAAACACACAGGGACTTCACAGGATGACTGGGTTTTGCTGAAATACTAGGTTGAACTATCTGAAATTGCCAGTTCTGTAGTTTAAAGAAGAAAAAAGGTTGACTATCTTCTCTTCAATGTGCCTCAACATAACAAGAGAAGGAGAACGCCAAGTGAATAATTATTTGGGAGTCTGTTGCACCAAAACTAGTCAATATAATGGAATTTCCTACTCAGATCCAAAGAAGAAACTCACTGGTGATGGAATTGCTGACTCTTCCCCTTCTCATGTCATTAGCTCACTGGCCAAACTGGAAATTAAGTTTCTGTCAGACTAAACAAGAGGAGTCCCTAACTGAGATTTGATAACTTTTTTCTCCAACTGATTGGGATTAAGGTCTCAAGAAAGTGGTTTCAGGCGTTCCTTTCCCTAAAGCTCACCTCCTCAACAACATGAATAATGCTCTTAGAAATGGCATCCCGATATGCTTACTCACACCCTGCTGTTAGGTCACCCAGGAAATGAGATAATAAAACTGCTGAAATTAATCAAAAGCATCTGTTATACTAAACAAATAAAGCATCGTGGGTCTTTCAGAGAGAAGAGCAGAGCAAACTTTCCTCCAGGACATCCAGTGAGGCCACTTTCTACAACTATTTCCTTCCAAACTTGTGGCTCAAAGAGTCACATTAGCGAGGTAAAGAGTGGACTTGTGGACACAGTGGGGAAGGGAGAGGGTGGGAGGAATTGAGAGAGGAGCCCTGACGTATAGACCCTACCGTGTGTGAAAGGGCTGGTGGGGAGCCACTGTCTAACGTGGGGAGCTCAGCCCAGTGCTCTGTGATGACCTAGAGGGGTGGGATCGGGGCGGGGGGGGGTGCAAGAGGGAGGGGATATATTCATACATACAGCTGATTCACTTTGTTATATAGCAGGAACTTAACACAGCATTGTAAAGCAACCATCCTCCAGTTTAAAACAATTAAAAAATCACATCCGTTCATCTTTCCAGCTGTCAGCCAGGCAGCTCACTTACACTCAGCCTTATTCCAGCTTTTCTAAACATATATGCATCCCGTATTTCACCAGACTTCCCATTCTGAAACTAGGACGTCAGATTATGTCACTGTACCAAAAGAAACGTGTTGTGATCCAATGACTTGTGAATTTCTTTGATTCGCATCCCAAAGTGTATGTATTGGAATTCCCTGATAGCTTAGCTGGTAAAGAATCTGCCTGCAATGCAGGAGACCCTGGTTCAATTCCTGGGTCAGGAAGTTCCCCTGGAGAAGGGATTGGCTACCCACTCCAGGATTCTTGGGCTTCCCTGGGGGCTCAGACAGTAAACAGTCCCTGCAATTCTGGAGACCTGGGTTCGATCCCTAGGTTAGGAAGATCCCCTGGAGGAGGACATGGCAACCCACTCCAGTATTCTTGCCTGGAGAATCCCCATGGACAGAGGAGCCTGGTGGGCTGCAGTCCATGGGATCACAAAGAGTTGGACATGACTGAGTGTCTAAGCACAGCACAGCACATTTATTAGGCTAACTATTACCAATCTCCGCTTTTCTTGTTTCCTTTTGTTCTCCCGTACTGTCAACACTGTTTCAGGTTGCTCCCTTAGGGTCATGGTTAATTAAATGAGACTATCCTAAATAAAAGAAATTGAGTTGGAAGCTTTTAGAATTCTCTTCTCATCATCTAATTACAGGAAGAGCATTTATGGGCAGTTTAACTCTGGCTAATTCGCTCTCTGAATATTTCACTATCATACAATTTGAACATCAAACCCTAAAACCACTGGGTGGGTGTTTTCCACTGCTCTGGTGGCATACTCTTTTCAAGTTTCCCTAAACTGGATTCTGCCAGAAGACTGCTTTCAGGCTACAGTAGCCAGAAAGTCTTCAGAAACCACATCCAAATGACTGCTCTTGTCCCCACTGCTTTGAGCATTCCAAGATTTTCATCACTTAATGGTTCCAGATAGAACCACTCACATTAAACATGGTTGAAAAAACAAAGCTTAATCAGGAAATTATAGGCCTTCTTTAGTTCCCCCCAAACACTGGCCTCCTCACATCCCGTCACACTGGACAATACCACCTCACCCACAATTGTATAACTGAGTGCCTTACAGTGATGTGAGATTCATCCTTCAATCCATCCAACCAGCTTTTCATTGAATTCTCCTGCTTTCAGCATCTGGCCAACTACCCTTTCCCATTTCCTCACCTACAGTCTTGCAGGAGTCCTGCTAACTCCCCACAATGTCTTTCCAGTAAGCCCATGGAAAAGACCTGTCACAGCCAATGTCGAAGCAGCTGTATGTGCTTAATCGCGTAGGGGAAGATACTTGGGTGGCAAGTCAGAGCTCAAGCTGGAGGAAGCAAAAGGTTATGGATAGAACTGGCTTCGGAAGTCAAATGAGGTCGTCAGCACTACATCTCTCAACTCTCCACTGCGTGAGCTTCCTTCTCAATTTAGGGATCCCTAGGATACAGGTCTTTTGCATAATCAGCCAAGTGACCGTCTCCAGGTTTTTCATCAGGAAACTCCAGACCAGCTCCCTTCCTGCTCCCTGGCTCACTCACCAAAGTGATTCCTCCTTTTCCTCAGGTACACAAACAGGTATCAGCAAAACTGCCTGAAGGAGTCATAACTTCAGGGCTTGGGTTGCATTCTCAGCTCTGTATTCTGTATTGTGTGTTCTTGGACAATAAATTTCACCTCCCTA
Source organism: Cervus elaphus (assembly GCF_910594005.1). Taxonomy (NCBI): domain Eukaryota; kingdom Metazoa; phylum Chordata; class Mammalia; order Artiodactyla; family Cervidae; genus Cervus; species Cervus elaphus. The sequence goes on along the minus strand of NC_057839.1, from coordinate 10,548,316 downwards.
GACCTCCGTTGTCCCCATCTGTAGAATGCCACTTCTACATAAGAAAAGAAAGAAAGAAGGAAAGAAAGATAGTGCTAAGTCATGTCCAAATCTTGCAGCCCTATGGACTGTAGCCTGCCAGCCTCCTCCGTCCTTGGGATTTTCCAAGCAAGAATACTGGAATGGGTTGCCATTTCCTTCTCCAGGGGATCTTCCCAACCCAGGAATCGAACCCAGGTCTCCAGCATCGCAGGCAGATTCTTTACTGACTGAGCTATCCGGGAGAGCTCGGGAAAGTTTCCCCCAAGTGCTTGCCATCCCCAACCCAGCTAGTCACTTCCTCCAGACTATTTACTGCACACGGTGCAGCATTCGCCCTGACACATCAGATATGGAACGGGAGTGCTCCTGGAGGGCAGAAACTGTTGTATTTCTCTTCGTAGCTGTGGGTCAGGATACATTAGCTGCAGCCTTTTTCATTCAGAGATCTTCATTCAGAAGATCTAGATCTCCACGCCTCCCTTAATCTTTGAAATCACAGGATCTGTCTGATTCAGCCCACTGTTATCCAGATTTAGTCCTAACTAGATGGACCCACACTCTCTGTGTCCTCTTCTCTGAAGTAGCTCCTAGAATCCAGTCTCCACTTTAGAGATTTTCCAGACTAACTTCTACCTTTCTCCACACCCAATTCTCCTTCCTCTGTATTATTCACTATATTTCACATAATCCCACGTATTCCTTCCCTTTGTTTCTGAGCCTTGAAAATGCCTTAACTGCCACCCAAAATGGCCAGTTTCTTTTAGCTTTTAAGTCTTCACGCCTGACTATTGCAGAATCACCCCAGCTTGAGAGGTGCCGGAGATCAAGGGCTGTGGGTCGATCAAAACAGTGCCCCAAGCATGTAGCCATCTCCTAAATGCTTTTAAGGGTAATGAATGGTAATGAATTCAGATTGATTATGTTACTATGTTCTGCAGTATATGCTACCACTCCAGATGAGGACAAAGGTCAATTTTAAAAGTCTAATTCAGTGACTCTCAATGGGAGGGGGCAACTCACAAATGTCAGAAGGGGTGGCAGTGCTTGTAGTTTGAAAAAAAAAAAACATATTCAATGTGATCATATAATCTTATACCTTTGAAAAGTGTTTTTAAAAGGATTGTTTATTATTTAAAACACAAGCTATAGATTTGATTCGTGGCTATTTGATCTGTTCATCTTTTCTTATGTTCACAACATCCCTACAATTTCAGACACAGCTACTAAAATTCAAAGAGATTGAGTTAATTCTCCAGGATCAAACAGCTAGGAAACAGCAGGGTAGCATTTGAACTTGAGATTGCTCTTCATGCCTCTATACTGTTCCTCCACAACAGAGGCAGCAAGCGTGGCCGGGCCCCACTTAGCTGGATTTGCACCCTGTCATTCTCCATCCAAGCTTGATGGAGCTGGTAAAGGGCCCCATAGTATCCTCTGAGATGGCAGAAAAACTTTGTCCCACATGATGAGGTGAGTAAGACTTTCTAATACTCAACCAAGCAATTCTCGAGGCACCAGGGTTCAACCAACACGCAGGGTCACAGAACAAGACCCACTGCCTGACCTCCTTCCTTACACTGAAGAGTCAATGTGTGTCCCAGTCCTTCCCAGATAAGTGAGGTGGCTGCAGCGTCCAGTAACTCTGCTGATCACACAGGCTCTGCTGACTGGCTTGGGAGAAACCAAACCGTCAATACAGACTTCTGAATGCCCTCTTATGTGACACGCATATTCCAGATCAGTCTTGCTGTTGAGATTTTCTTTACAATGAAGTTATTAGAGAGCCAAGAGGCTCTGGGAGCTTTCAATACAGTGGGAGAGAACAGGTTATTTGAGCCCCCTGCCCTGGATAATCAGAGTCAGGCTTTCCTGGTGGCTCAATGGTAAAGAATCTGTCTGCCAAGCAGGAGATCAGGTTCGATTCCCTGGGTCAGAAAGATCCCTTGGAGAAAGAAATGGCAACCCACTCCAGTATTATTTCCTAGAGAATCCCATGGACAGAGGAGTCTGCCGGGCTGCAGTCCATGGACCACAAGTAGTTGGACACAGCTTAGCAACTAAACAGCATCAGATAATCAGTTCAGTTTCAGTTCAGTTCAGTCACTCAGTCATATCCAACTCTTTGCGACCCCATGAATCGCAGCACGCCAGGCCTCCCTGTTCATCACAAACTCCCGGAGTTTACTCAAACTCATGTTCATCAAGTTGGTGATGCCATCCAGCATTTCATCCCCTGCCATCCCCTTCTCCTCCTGCCCCCAATCCCTCCCAGCATCAGGGTCTTTTCCAATGAGTCAACTCTTCTCATGAGGTGGCCAAAGTACTGGAGTTTCAGCTTCAGCATCAGTCCTTCCAATGAACACCCAGGATTGATCTTTAGGATGGGCTGGTTGGATCTCCTTGCAGTCCAAGGGACTCTCAAGAGTCTTCTCCAACACCACAGTTCAAAAGCATCAATTCTTTGGCACTCAGCTTTCTTTATAGTCCAACATCCATACATGACTACTGGGAAAACCATAGCTTTGACTAGATGGACCTTTGTTGGCAAAGGTCTCTGCTTTTTAATATGCTGTCTAGGTTGGTCATAACTTTCCTTCCAAGGAGCAAGCACCTTTTAATTACATGGCTGCAATCACCATCTGCAGTGATTTTGGAGACCAAGAAAATAAAGTCTCTCACTGTTTCCATTGTTTCCCCATTTATTTGCCATGAAGTGATGGGACTGGATGCCATGATCTTAGTTTTCTGAACGTTGAGTTTTAAGCCAACTTTTTCATTCTCCTCTTTCATTTTCATCAAGAGGCTCTTTAGTTATTCTTCACTTCCTGCCATAAGCGTGGTGTCATCTGCATATCTGAGGGTATTGATATTTCTCCTGGCAATCTTGATTCCAGCTTGTGCTTCCTCCAGCCCAGCGTTTCTCATGATGTACTCTGCATATAAGTTAAATAAGCAGGGTGACAATATACAGCCTTGACATACTCCTTTTCCTATTTGGAACCAGTCTGTTGTTCCATGTCCAGTTCTAACTGTTGTTTCCTGACCTGCATATAGCTTTCTCAAGAGGCAGGTCAGGTGGTCTGGTATTCCCATGTCTGGAAGAATTTTTCACAGTTTATTGTGATCCACACAGTCAAAGGCTTTGGCGTAGTCAATAAAGCAGAAATAGATGTTTTTCTGGAAATCTCTTGCTTTTTTGATGATCCAGTGGATATTGGCAATTTGATCTCCGGTTACTCTGCCTTTCCTAAAACCAGTTTGAACATCTGGAAGTTCACAGTTCACATATTGCTGAAGCCTGGCTTGGAGAATTTTGAACATTACTTCACTAGCTTGTGAGATGAGTGCAATTGTGCAGTAGTTTGAGCATTCTTTAGCATTTCCTTTCTTTGGGATTGGAATGAAAACTGACCTTTGCCAGTCCTGTGGCCACTGCTGAGTTTTCCAAATTGGCTGATATATTGAGTACAGCACTTTCACAGCATCATCTTTCAGGATTTGAAATAGCTCAACTGGAATTCCATCACCTCCACTAGCTTTGTTTGTAGTGATGCTTTCTAAGGCCCACTTGACTTCACATTCCAGGATGTCTGGCTCTAGGTGAGTGATCACACCATCGTGATTATCTGGGTTGTGAAGATCTTTTTTGTACAGTTCTTCTTGCCACCTCTTCTTAATATCGTCTGCTTCTGTTAGGTCCATACCATTTCTGTCCTTTATCAAATCCATCTTTGCATGAAAATCAGATATCAGCAAAATTTTGTTTGAATCAACACAATCTCATTCTCATAAGCCCATCCCGATGTTGCATTCTCCTCTTCCTAATCTGCAGTTCAGGTCTCACATCATACTACCTTCTGTGTGATGACTTTATTTGAGTGGCTGAAATCATCCACTCCTTCATGTTTAGAATCACTTTCAAGAAAAGGTTTTGCAGGTGAGATTTCACACTTGGCAAATTTAAACACCACTGTGGAGGCATAGAAAGCAGAAACAAAAATAGTTTTTAGGGCAAATTAGGTCATAAATGTCAGTCTGATATAGAACTGACCTCAATAAAGACCTTGCTGAGAAAGTTGTAAACAGAGTGGTACATCACAGAGCTTTGAACAGGATGTATGCCCTGAATAAAGAAAATCTGAGCTTCTGTCAGAAAGCTGAGATTCTAAGTATGGCAGGGATAGCATTTTTGAAACAACTTGTGAGGGGGTTTGCTCTTTCTAATCATTACCCCTTTCTCTTTTTTAATTTTATTTTTATTTATTTTTGGCTGCACTGAGTCTTTATTGCTGCAATAGTGCTTTCTTTAGTTTCGACGGCTTCTCTTGTTGCAGAGCATGGGCTCCAGGCATGTGGGCTCAGTAACTGCAGCTCCGGGGGCTTCCTAGAGGGCTTCTCTGATAGCTCAGTTGGTAAAGAATCCACCTGCAATGCAGGAGACCTCGGTTCAATTCCTGGGTGAGGAAGATCTGCCACAGAAGGAATAGGCTACCTACCCCAGTATTCTTGGGTTTCCCCTGTGGCTCAGCCAGTAAAGCGTGGGTGCAGTGGGTGTGGTGCATAGGCTTAGTTGCCCCACAGCATGTAACATCTTCCCAGACCTGGCATCGAACCCGTGTCCCCTGCATTGGCAAGTGAATACTTAACCACTGGCCCACCAGGGAAATCCTCACTATCCCCTTTTACTTTCTATACAAACTTCCCACCTGCCCCGCCCTACCCCAATAGTTCCTCTGTGAAAACTAAATTTCTGACTGAAGTCTACGGGCTCAGTTCAGTTCAGTCACTCAGTCATGTCCAACTCTTTGCATCCCTGTCCATCATTAATTCCCGGAGCTTGCTCAAACTCATGTCCATTGAGTCAGTGACGACATCCAACTATCTCATCCTCTGTTGTCTCCTTCTCCTCCGGCCTTCAATCTTTCCCAGCATCAGGGAAAGAGTCCAATGAGTCCGTTCTTCACATCAGTGGGCCAAAGTATTGAAGTTTCAGCTTCAGCATCAGTCCTTCCAATGAATATTCAGGACCGATATCCTTTAGGACTGACTGGTTGGATCTCCTTGCAGTCCAAGGGACTCTCAAGAGTCTTTTCCAACACCACAGTTCAAAAGCATCAATTCTTTGGCACTCAGCTTTCTTTATAGTCCAACATCCATACATGACTACTGGGAAAACCATAGCTTTGACTAGATGGACCTTTGTTGGCAAAGGTCTCTGCTTTTTAATATGCTGTCTAGGTTGGTCATAACTTTCCTTCCAAGGAGCAAGCACCTTTTAATTACATGGCTGCAATCACCATCTGCAGTGATTTTGGAGACCAAGAAAATAAAGTCTCTCACTGTTTCCATTGTTTCCCCATTTATTTGCCATGAAGTGATGGGACTGGATGCCATGATCTTAGTTTTCTGAACGTTGAGTTTTAAGCCAACTTTTTCATTCTCCTCTTTCATTTTCATCAAGAGGCTCTTTAGTTATTCTTCACTTCCTGCCATAAGGGTGGTGTCATCTGCATATCTGAGGGTATTGATATTTCTCCTGGCAATCTTGATTCCAGCTAGTGCTTCCTCCAGCCCAGGGTTTCTCATGATGTACTCTGCATATAAGTTAAATAAGCAGGGTGACAATATACAGCCTTGACATACTCCTTTCCCAATTTGGAACCAGTCTGTTGTTCCATGTCCAGTTCTAACTGTTGGTTCTTGACCTGCATACAGATGTCTCAGGAGACAGGTATGGTAGTCTGGTATTCACATGTCTGGAAGAATTTTCCACAGTTTATTGTGATCCACACAGTCAAACATTTTGGTGTAGTCAACAAAGCAGAAGTAGATGTTTTTCGGGAACTCTCTTGCTTTTTGGATGATCCAGCAGATGTTGGCGATTTGATCTCTGGTGCCTCTGCCTTTTTTAAATCCAGCTTGAACATCTGGAAGTTCACAGTTCATGTAAGCCTGGCCTGGAGAATTTTGAACATTACTTTGCTAGTGTGTGAGATGCGTGCAATTGTGCGGTAGTTTGAACATTCTTTGGCATTGCCTTTCTTTGGGATTGGAATGAAAACAGGCCTTTGCCAGTCCTGTGGCCACTGCTGAGTTTTCCAAATTTGCTGGCATATTGAATGTAGCACTTTCACAGCATCATCTTTCAGGATTTGAAATAGCTCAACTAGAATTCCATCACCTTCACTAGTTTTGTTGGTAGTGATGCTTCTTAAGACCCACTTGACTTCGCATTCCAGGATGTCTGGCTCTAGGTAAGTGATCACATCATCATGGTAATCTATATGTAAATCTTATCCATAAACAATGGTTTGAGGAGGGAAAAACATTTTCTCTCCACTGGGAAGAAAGGAGATTAAAAATACTTCTGGATAAGAGTAGAGTGGTGAGAAATCAGAGAAGAGGTGAATAGCATTCCTTGGTCTATTCCACCCTGCTCCAGACCCCTCCCATGTCCAGGCTCCGCCCCAAGGCCCTGCTCCAGTTAATTTCCCAGAGGGAAGAGCCTGTGTTTGAAATCTCAGTGAAGCAAGTTTTCCTAGAGCTCCTTCACCCACAGTTGCTCAAACAGACAAAGCTAAAGGAGGTGTCTGTGAAGAGACCCCCTTTCACATCCACAGCCAGGTGTGGAAGGGCAGAGCAAAATCACAGACCTGAAGGGTCTCCTGCTTGGAACATGGAGGGTGCAGTGCGGAGCCCAGGTGGAAAGGCTGCTAGGGAGAGGCCACGGTGGACACAGCAGCAGAATCTGGGAGCGATTGGGGCTAATAGCCCTTGAGGACTAGAGGGCTCAAGGACACCTCATAGAGTGCCAGCTCTCAGGCCAGGGGCCAAAGGATTCCCCCACACCATTCTCCAAGTGCTGCCAGCCCTTCCCTGTGAACTTAGATGCCACCCTGGGGAGGAAGGGAGGGGGCAGAAACCTACAAATGACTGGATCAAGGCAGGAAATGACTGGGTGGTCCCTAACTGAATAGCTGGACTATTTCCTTTGAATCTGCAAAATTCAGTGTTCAGTTCCCAAGGAGATTAGGATGTCGAGGTAGAGATTGAGTTCAACTGCTTGTGAAATCATATCCCTATATGTAACTGTTGGTTATACCAGCAAAAATTTTAGCCTTCATCAGAGCAATAAATAAATCCAGAAAAAGAGGACAAGAGGAATCTGTGGAATTGTTCTTTTTTAAAAAAATTTCTACAACACAATATATAAACTACTGTGGTATTAGAAAGTTTCTTGGAAATTTAAGCCATAGCCCCATCACTGAATACATGTCAATTTTTTAATTTTCCTGGTATTAAGAGTTTCTGTTTCAGAAGTTGGTTCGATCTCTGGGTCGGGAAGATCCCCTGGAGAAGGAAACAACAACACACTTCACTATTCTTGCCTGGGAAACCCCATGGGCATGGGAGCCTGATGGGCTACAGTCCATAGCATTGCAAAGAGTAGGACATGATTGAGCACGCATACACACAGGCAAATGTTATAATTTCACTAAAACTTTAAAATAAATGAGGATGAGCATTTCAAAAGGCAAATCCCATCAGGTCAAGGTGAACAAACAATCAGGGGGTAAAAACTGAAGACCTGAGCTTTACTTCTTAATCTTTCTAGGGAAAAGGTTTTGTCGTGGACATAAATGAATTCCTCTACAGACCCATCTGGGAGAAAGAAAATGTATTCATTTGCATTATCCTATTTTAGCTGAATGTAATTCCCATATATACCTTTTTCTTAAGGAACAAAACATGACCAACTCTATGTATTAATTTTAATTGCAACATGAAAGCTTTATACCTGTTCTTACTCTAACATTTACCTCAGTTCTAACTTCAAACTTTCAAATTGTTAAATAACTTAATGCTTGTGTTAATCAGATTTCAGGGATCAAGAACTGGATTAAATAAGGTCAATTAACCTATAGTGTATGTATAAATGTACTTGTGATACTAGAATGGCAATTAATAGGGTGGAAACACATTAAACTATTTCTCAGTAATGCTAAGATTCATTAGCTTAAGTTTCATGAGGTCTTATCATCCTTTGTCTGGGAAATGTGGCTCAGGTAGCTGCAGAATTTCAAAACCAGAAGGAGACTTGGAGTTCTCCAGTCTCATCACATTGACTCATTTGTTTTTGTATTCATTCAATGAATGAGGCCCTACTACAGGCTAGTCTTCCTGCTGGGTGCAGGGATCACAATGGTAGGCAAAAGCAGATGAGTTCCCACTCTCATGGGGTGGATGCTGGGGAGACACAGGCATTAAGTTATTTAACAATCTGAAAGTTTGAACTTAGAACTGAGGTAAATGTTAGAGTAAGAACAGGTATAAAGCTTTCATGTTGCAATTAAAATTAATACATAGAGTTGGTCATGTTTTGCTCCTTAAGAAAAAGGTATATATGGGAATTACATTCAGCTAAAATAGGATAATGCAAATGAATACATTTTCTTTCTCCCAGATGGGTCTGTAGAGGAATTCATTTATGTCCACGACAAAACCTTTTCCCTAGAAAGAGTAAGAAGTAAAGCTCAGGTCTTCAGTTTTTACCCTCTGATTGTTTGTTCATCTTGTACACATAAGCATTTTTAAAGGTTTATGTCTATCTATATAAACACTTTTTACTGCAGCAGTCCTAACATTTTCAGCAACTGAAAGAATTTAAAATTTTCAATTCTCTACAAAATGTGAATAAAATACTGCAAATTCTTGTTTTTCATCCACCAAAATCTCTCACACAGTAATTAAAGTCTTTATCAGCATCACCCTGCACTAAATAACAATATAGTCTCCCTAAAAATAAATGCACAGGGGGAAATTCCTCTCAATGATGAGCAAACAGCAATTATTATTCCCTGTTATTAAAATGCTCTCAGTTAATTGGCACAGATAGCAGAAGAGAGATTACCTTAAAAGGCGGGATTCCAAAGGGGAGTTAGTCAGAGTTTTGAACCTTCTGGTCTAATTTAGAGGACAGTTTACAGAGAGATTCAGTAAATATTTGCAAGGAACCATTAACACGGAGTCAACAATTCAATTCCGTCAAAGAAAAGTGTATTTAAATAATTGTAAGAGAACCTCCTTTGATAAATGCTGAAAATGAATTATTTCGACATGAAAACAGCCCAAATGCATTCACAGAAGAAGTCTACCAGCCACGTTTTCTAAGCATTCTTTGTTGTATACACAGTTTATCATCCTGGACTGTATTTATAAGAAGCACATGTTTCACCCTGCACCACCACCCCACCCCACCTCCCCCCCAAAAAAGTGCTGCTATTTTCACTTGGGATTATTTTACAGGGATTTCAGTGAGCCGGTCCTTTCTTCGCATTTTTCCTGTTTTTGTCCCAAGAGAAATGGGATTTTACTGTGTGTCCTGTGAGCTGATAACACAGAGCTTGGCAAGGTTTGACATTGTTACTTTCATTGACAGGTTGGAGGAGGAAGGAGCAAAGTAAATGAGAAAGTTATGAGATTTCTCTTCACCTGCAAATGACAGATAAAGCTGGCCAGTGAACATGAAATAGCTTGGAAGGCTTCCTGGCTCAATTAAGACCCAACTTTGATGAAATATTTTGTTTAAAGAGAAAAATGGTGTCTCTCTAGTGAAAACTGTTTAGGACAGCTGCTGGGGGGTGGTGGCGTGGAGAAGCAGGTGGTTGCGACTACCCCGAGAGCTTCAGAAATATTAATATGGAAACGTCTCACATTTCACTCCAGTTCAGGGCAGCTTCCTAATGCCTGGAGGAAGACAGAGCAGGAAATTTACAAGCCACAAAGCAGGGAATGCCTCCTCATTTGGCTAGAGTGGGGTCTGTTTGTCTGGGTCCCCATCTCAGCCTCTGTATTTTCTGTTAGCTCACAAAGGCACGAAGTTCGAGTTTCAAAGCCGGCTCCTTCCTCCCCGCATTGCTAAGACATAACATGTCATCAGAACCAGGGTTTGCCAGAAGCCGTGATTTGTTTGTCTAGACTGGTCATTGAACTCTGTTTATTACTAAACATCATGTGGAATGGGCCGCAAATCAAAGGGGTTTCTGGGAACCTGGAAGGCCTGTCTGTCTGAGCACACCCAGGGCTGTGCAGGGACACTCTTTCATCTCAGTTTCCAGTCTGGGGAGATCTACCTTTCCCAGGACCTAGGGACTGACCACTGGTCTAACCTTTCATCTTTTTTTGACCCAGGACATGACCCTAGGTCACTGGTTACCCCTAGAGCCCCACCCCACCATTGTTGGAGCAGCAGCCCTTGAGAACTATATTCTGGGAGAGGTCATGAGGAAGGATTAATGATTACCATTTGAAAATGGAACATTAGAAGAAAACGCACACAAAAATCACAGCAAAATAGTCTGCCCAGGGAGCAGAGGACCAAAACAACAACCAAAAAATGATTGTAAATAGTATCCTCTTTTCAAGATGCAAATGTGGCATATATAAGAACTCTTTGGGGGCTTCCCTGAAGGCTCACTGGTAAAGAATCCTCCTGCCAATGCAGAAGGGACAGGTTCGATCCTGATCCGGGAAGATCCCACGTGCCAAGGGACAACTAAGCCTGTATGCTACAATTATTGAGCCTGTTCTCTAGAGCCCAGGAGCCACAGTTACTGCAACCCAAGCTCCCTAGAGCCTGTGCTCTGCAACAAGAGCAGCCACCGCAATGAGAAGCCCCCACACTGCAACTAGAGAGTAGTCCCTGCTCACCAAAACTAGAGAAAAACCCCAGCAGCAACGAAGACCCAGCAGAGAAAGAAAAAAAAAACTCTTTGGGTTTGTTTTTAGAAAGACACATAATTAGCAGATACATGGCTTCCTCAGTGGCTCAAGGGGTGAAGAATCCACTTGCAATGCAGAAGACCCAGTAGACACAGGTTCAATCCCTGGGTCGGGAAGATCCCCTGGAGGAGGAAATGCAACCCACTCCAGTATTCTTGCCTGAAAACTCCAATGGACAGAGGAGCCTGGCGGGCTACAGTCCAAAGGGTCTCAAAGAGTCTGACACAACTGAACAACTAAGCAGCACCAGTTAATTTTTTATGGATAACTGTTGCCTAAATTTTAAATAAAATAAATGGAGGCTTATGCTTTCTTTAGAAAATATGTACAACCTAGTCTTTTTTTTAAAAAAGCATCCTCTTGGGAATATAAATTGGTGTAGCCACTATGGAAAATATGGAGGCTCCTTAAAAAACTAAAAAGAGAGTTACTATAAGATCCAGCAATCCCGCTCCTGGGCATACATCCAGAGAAAACTCTAATTTGAAAAGATACATGCACTCCAACATTCAAAGCACTATTTACAATAGCCAAGCAACCTAAGCGTCCATCAACAGATGAGTGGATAAAGAAGATGTGATATACATATAAAATGGAATACTACTCAGCCATAAAAAAGAATGAAATAATGCCATTTACAGCATCATGGATGGACTTAGAGATTATCATACCAGGTGCATTAAGTCAGACAGACAAGTATCATATGAAATCACTTACCTGTGGAATCTAAAAAAGGATACAAATGAACTTATTTACAAAACAGAAACAGACTTATAGACATAGAAAACAAACATGGTTACCAAAGGGGCAAAAGGGTAGGGCGATAAATTATGAGTTTGGGATTAGCAGTATATATATCAAATAAACAGGGTCCTACTGTATAGCACAGAAACTATACTCAGTATCTTATAATAACCTATAATGAAAAAGAATGTGTAAAACAGAATCACTTTGCTTTATACCAGAAATGAAAACAACATTGTAAATCAACTATACCTCAATTAAAAAAAGAAAAGAAAAGCACCTCTCTTGCCTATAAAAATAGAATTGCTTGGACAAAAATCAGTTCTCCTGTGCTGATTTCCAATATTTGGGAACACATTGATTTTGTTAAGGAAGACGAGTGACCTGAGAGAGCTACTGGAAGATACAGGGTCTAAGGATGCCGGGCTCTAGCTGGAAAGGCCTAAGGGACTAACCCACATGGACTTCACACATTATCTAAACAGGGTAAGTTCTCTAGTCTGTATTTCACGTCTGCCTAGAATTAAAAATGATCACACAAAGGGATGTTACGCAACACAAAACAGCACTTCCAAAGGAGGTCTACCTTCTGCACTGCGATAATTTCATGGTCATTCATTCATCAGACAAAGAAATCAAAACAGTCAACAGTACCAGAACCCTAGAGCCATGGCCAGAGCCTCCTGGCTCATCAAGGAGCAGCAGCAGACTTGGTCTCCGCCAGTCCACTGGGCTCTCTATCTGCATCCACAGGCTAGAACTAGACACCAGTATCCAGAGGGGTCAACCATACACATGGGCCTGCAAGTACTCTGATAGTTCTAGGGAAATCCCAGGGGAAGTAGTGGGTGGAGAAAACCAATCTAGATGCTCCGGGGCCCATTTTGACTGACCAAGGTCCTTGGGATGTGGCTTCCAGAACCCCAAAATGAGTAGGAAGACCTCAGGATGTTGCTCCAGGGTATCTGGGGTGATGGCACATTATACCCAACCTGATGACCAGGAGGAGTCTCTGGCCCAGCTTCGGAGAAAACAGCTAGTGAAGTCACATGCCTTATTTTTATCATCATCTGTGTCACAGAAAGGAAAAAGCAGTTTTGTGATTAGAAGGAATAATAAATAATGAATGTATCATTTATGTCTAGGAATAAGATTCCATTTTGCCAGCCAGTTAGAGTACATACCAGTGCCGCCTTCTTGGTTTCTTACCCTTCCTCTCCTCTCCTCAAGCTCACCAGGTAGCTGCCTCTAATGCTGAAATACTGGTTGAATTAAATTGAATAAATTCAGTTGAACTTTTGAAAGCTCTAAAACAAAACAAAAAAAGCAAATAGTCATTTTCACTTGAGTTCATACAACAAGTCATTTTCATTAAAGTTTGAAGGGGATTTCAGATGAAAGTAGAAAGAGCAGATAAATGAGAAAGAATCTCACCCCCTCAGTTTTGGCATTGACATTTTTTTTAAGAAGTCTTCACATAGATGGTACTAAGTTATAATTTAACTCTCAAGTTAACTATAGGGCCCCTTGTCTTTCAAGTCATACAAACACACAAGGCTTTAATGATTTTTAACTGAAAAAAAAAAACAACATGCCATATGAAAATCACTTCTCCCTCTAACACCAGTCCTCTGGCCACTCAAAGACTGGCCTGTGAGATCTTTATCCATGCATGAGAGAAACACAGGAAACTCTCAACAACCCAGACACCTTTAAGTTTGACAAGCACAGGAAGGTTACAAGCTTAAGAGGTTCTGGTTGTGCAGTTAAAACTTTATTTGAACACTTGAATAATAATTTCCCTCCTAAAAAAAGGATGGTGGATTTTTAGCTAAGTCAGTTCTCAGTTTCAATTAGACCAAACCTAACACATAAACAGCTTCTTCCATCACAATAAAGAAAAGAAAAAAGAAATCCAGTCGGAGGAAACTCAAAATAGTTTTTACAAGGAATTCCTGAGAAAGACAGTCCCTCTTAAGGACAGTTAACATACACAGACTAGTGAGCCTATGACATTTGCACATAAAATCATCCTTTCAACGCAACAAAAGACTTATACCTTTACAAAGAAAAAAAAAACTTTGGGAATAAAAGAGGACCCTGATCATCCCTGAATTATGGGATTTTAAATAACTTTCTCATTCTTTCTCATTTTCCAAGATTTTACACAAAGACCAATTTTTACCTTTAAAATTAGGGGGAAAAATTATTTTTCTAATCAGAGAAATCCTAGGGTAGAACCCAAGGTAAAGAATCAGTCTGAGGACGGTGAGCCAGCCCACCCCTTACCTTTGTGCTTTAGAGAAAGGCCAGGCTTGGGGCAGGCCCAGCCAGAGGGTACCGGCAGAATCCCACCCCACTCGCCCCTTCCAACAGGCTCCACAAACTGAGCACACACAGCACTGTTCGCTCCATTTCACTGTGGCCCAGACTCCCATTGCATCAAGTTCTGTTTATGTGTTCATTTGCACCTTGCGTGATCAGGGTCCTTGACCTTCACACACTGACCAGGAATTTGATTCCTAGTGCTGTGGAATCTAAACTGGCCTTGACATTCCACTCAAACCCCTGCCCCTAAAGAAAACACCCCAGATGGTTGTAGCTTGAGAAACAGAGCAATTTTCCTTCTGTTTCGGCAGGAAGGAATATCAGGCTTCACTAAATAAAGGCTAAGCTGCTGCAGTCCAGGGGGTGTCCGAGCTGGACATGACTCAGCAACTGAACAACAACAATGCCAACATGGGCAAATAAGGAGCAGATGCCTGCATCCGTGTCTCCTTTCTGCTCAGACAACTTAAAGACAGATTTCTTTCTTTTTTTTAAATTTTTTGGCTGCTCCTCATGGCAGGTGGGCTCTTAGTTCCCAGACCAGGGATTGAACCCATGCCCCATGCATTAGAAGCATAAAGTCTTAACCACTGGACCACCAGGGAAGTCCCTTAAAGACAGACCTTTACTCACCACAATATTGAGTCCTCCTCAGCCTTACTATCCAGACCAATTTCTTTTAACTTTCAAAACGATGCCCTAACTGTCCCATCTCAGGACAATGCTCACACCTTGCTAAGTGGCCACACAAATCCCTGCGGCCGTGGGCGACACTGCCACCTTTAACGTTCACTCTGACAGGCACACGGGCCATCCTCGAGGTTCCAGGTTTTCCTGGAGTCTGAGTTTGAGAACACTCTGCCTCTTGGTCAAGTCTAGATGGTATACTCACAGCCCTTGGTTGTTCCCATGTTGGCAAAATCTCCTAGGAATCTACATCATCCATCTACATCATCTGAGGGGTACAAAAGTGACCTGATGGAGAAGGAGGGAAGGAAGAAAGGGCCTATTACCTAGCCAGGCAAATAAATAGGGTTAAATCTGGCCATCAGGACTAGAGACACAATTTGCAAAGCTTGGTAGAAAATGAAAACATTCTGCACACTTTTTGTTTCTAAGGTATTAAGAATTTCAGGACAGCCACCCAGAGCAGAAATGAAGTGTGGGGCCCTTCTGCACGCAGGGCCCTGTGTGACACACACACCCAGGAAGCTGGCCCTGCTGGCTACCAGTGGGCAAGTCACTGGCTTCCACGTCCAAATAAGCAGAGAGAAGAAAGCAGTGAAATAAATACATAAATTCAGAAACAAGCCATCAAGAGGTAAAAACAAAAAGCTTCAAGCCCTAGGTCAGCCTTGAATTTGCAGATAGCTCAAGGCATTTTTCAGAATACCTTTCTATTTTGCCATCTGGAAAATGGGGCGTTATTAATGACAAACATCAGGTGATATGACTCGAACTTGGCAGCTCCTGATTCTGCAAGCGATGAGCACGTTAAATATACCCTCGATCCAATTATCGAGAGCAGTTTTCATTATAACAGAACTGGATGGAATTCTAATCACTTTTCAAAAAAAAAAAATCAAGCCATAATTTTCTCCCTCCAGTGTATTCATCATGTTCAGATAGACATTAGTTGTGAAATGAATGAAATTTAACTTTCTCTGGGCAGCCAAAAGCAGCATTAAGAGCCTCCACTTCTGGAACCCCCTGAGACAACCGAGACCCAAGCTCCCACCTGGAGCAGACCTCCCTCAAGAGCCCCAGAGATTCCTCATGCCAGTTTTCCTGGGGTTCACCAGGTTCCTATATTCCCAAAGCTCCCCCCCAGGTCTCAACAGCGTATGCGTGTATTAGTCACTCAGTAGTGTCCAACTCTTTGCAACCCTGTGGACTGTAGCCCACAAGGCTCCTCTGTCCATGGAATTCTCCAGGCAAGAATACTGGGGTGGGTTGCCATTCCCTTCTCCAGGGGATCTTCCTAACCCAGGGATCGAAACTGTTTCTCACGTTGCAGGCAGACTCTTTACTGTCTGAACCATCAGGTAAGCCCAAGTCTCTGCAGGGATCCTAACAAATAAATTTATGTACATATTTTTTTAACCAGTTATTTCATTTTTATGCTCAAAAAAGTGGTTGGAGCCAAATTTTTTAAGAAAATTCATAGAATTCAGGCTCTCTCCAAGCTGGATCCCCTATCCTTAATAAATGGTTAAAGAAAAGAAGTCCAGGCACCAACTGCAAAGCCTGGCAAAGCCAGAAACTGCTTTGCAATGTAAATCACTATTTTAGGAGAAAAGAGAAAGCATCAAAAATCTAAAACTGGCACTGAAAGAGTCCTGCCGAGGTGGATGAATGGTTTGTGGAGCTGTAAAAACATACTCAGGCCTTGTATGAACACATCCTTGGCTTTCAAACATATGAGCCACGTCATTATAAGTGGTCTGGTGTATACACTGCACAGTCTTACCCACTCACACATCTAACCCACATACACCCAGAGTTCCTCCTCTGGGGGTCTAAGCAAACGCACAAAATTCCTAGGGCCTCTGACTGAAATAGGCCCTTCTTTATTCTCAGTAGCTATATTTCATAGAGGAAAGGACCAGAGATCAACTGATGGCCTACTGTGTGCTAAGTTCTATGCTAAGTGTTTTCCCAGTGGTTAGTCGATCTTCTCTTCCCACGGTAAGCTCCAGTGTAAAGACGAGAGACTCTCTCACGGTGATGAGCTGATCTGTAGTGGAGAAGGGATTCACACCCCCTTCCCAATGCCTTCTTCCCTCTCCTCCGCAGTGTGGTTCTGATACTCTGCGAGCCAGAGGCAGGATTCCCAGCTGAGCTGCAGACACAACTAACATGTCAGGGGAGCGCCAACTGCAGACTCTGGAGCTCACGATTTGTCCTCCCACCCCGCTGGGAGGAGTCCAGCCTGAAAACAACAGGATGGAGGCTGTGGCGGTCAGAAGGCGCCTGTAAGGCAGTGGAACAGAGCAGCGGGGTGTCTGGCCGTAGGAGGTCAGGAGCAGGCACTGGAAGAAACCTGCCCACAGCTGGGCCGTCTGCACAGAGAAGAGGGTCCCTGTCACCAGAAGTCCGTCTGTTGGTAACCAGCCCACGGGTGAAGAGCTCACAGCCTGGCTGAAAAGCTGGTTCTGAACTCATGGTTGCTGGGGGGGAGAATTGGGAGAAGAGAGAATTAGGGAGTTTGGGATGGACATATATGCACACTGCTATGTTTAACATGGATAACCAACAAGGACCTACGGCATAGCACACGGCACTCTGCTTAATGATATGTAGCAGTCTGGGTGGGAGGGGAGTTCCAGGGAGGACGGATACATATATATGTGGCTGAGTCCCTTTGCTGTCCACCCGAAATTATCACAACGCTGTTAATCGGCTATCTCCCAAAACAAGACAAAAAGTTTATATGTGTTTTAAAAAGACTGTTTCTAGTCTTTACCAGCTGGGTGATCTTGATCGAGTTACCTAAGCTCTCTGCCTCAATGTCCAATACCAAACTGAGAGGTTTGGAAGATGTGAATGACTGAATACATGCAAAGCCCTTGGAACAAGTTTCTAGGACACAGAGAATGAGTGGTCATTGCTAGATGTTACTACACACCAAGCATGTTCTGAAACAGACCTGGGACCCCAGAAAGCTCTCTCAACCACAAGAGGCAGAGCCATGAAGCTCCCGACAATAGCCCAGGATTCAGCAGCCCCTCACACCGAGCACTGGGTGGTCTCAGCGCCATAGGGAAGAGCCCCTGCTTGCACAGCCCAGGCAGATCATGATCCATCCCATGTTCCCATGACACCCGTGGCACACTCATGGCGGAAGTGGGTCCCTTCTGCTCAGCTGGTGCCTCTGAGAAAAAACCATCAAATCGCTGAGGCTGAAACCATTGGCAAATTCCTGGGGAGTGTTGCAAAGCAGGCACCGTCATTTCCTTTTATGATTATAATAAAATGCTTGGATGCAGCCAAGGGACTTGCCATCCCCCAAACCAATCTCTGCAGCTCCCCGCCATGGGAGGCCACCCTTCCAGCCTTGCCCAGCGTGGAGCCCATCAGCTGGAGAACTGATTTTCCTCCAAGACTATCAGGAGATTAATGGTTCAATTTGCAGCTGCTTAATGGTGTTCTAGGGAGCCTCCCCCTGTCGGCTGCCCCTCAGCTGCCTGAGAACTCGTGGTTAATGGGGCAGGTGGAGAAGCCATTTGTTTCCCCTTGACTGGGCATGTTAACACTGATCTGTTTCTCTATCAGGTCTCTATGTCTTAATCTCGGTCTGGCTGTGATGGAATGTTCCTCTCCCACATCCTTCTATCAAGGCCAGGTATTGAATACCCAGAAACTGATAGCTTCAGCCAGTGCCCAGCTTGTGTTCTACAAGGATCCAGTCCTTAAGGAGGTAGACATCTAAAGCCAGCTTAAAACAATAAGAACGTGTAACACCCCTCTACCAATATGATTGCTGTCTTCTGCAGCACTGATAGTTCTGTCTGCACCTTTGCTAAGGACAAGAGAATTCATAAGATTAGACAAGAAAGGATTTTGTTTTGCTTGTTAGTTTCTCCACAACCTCCTTTCACCACCCATCTTTTTACACCCCTGTTCACTGTGTGTGCTACAGTTACTGAGACCCCTTTGATACATTTTGTCCCTTTCAATAAAACACTGTTTCAGTGCCAGTAACATGATCCTATGTATACTTTTTATCTGAGTCTACTAAACAGAACCCAGAAAATTCTACACACCGAGATAGACATCTACTCCTAGTAGCTGGCCATAAGAGCCCATAGAACCATGAAACTCCAGGCAGCTATGGCCCTGTAGCTTCCTTGGATGGAGAAAAGCTGAGAGGGGTTTCTCAACTGGGTAGGAGGAAAAACCGAGGGTTCCCAGCCAAGTAGTCACACCACTTCTACCTGGAGACTCCCACTGACTTGGCTCAGGGCTCACGGAGGCACTGGGTCAGTTTGGCTGGCCACAGTCGTCACGCTCTGTTTTGTAAACATCGGTTGCCTCCAGTAACTTGAGATGAAGGCAACGGGACTGCTCCCCACACTTATTCCAGGTGCACATGTGTTGGGAGACAATTCCCCACGGCTCTCTCGCATTCTGCATGCCCTGTCAGCAAGCTCTTGACTGCCCTTGGTTCTGGATGACCTGCCAATGGAGGAGACATAAGAGACGCAGGCTTGATCCCTGGGTCGGGAAGATCCCTGGAGGAGGGCATGGCAACGCACTCCAGTATTCTTACCTGGAGAATCCACATAGACAGAGAAGCCTGGTGGGCTATAGTCTATAGGGTCTCAAAGAGTAGGACACAACTGAAGCGACTTAACACACACGCGCCCTTCCAAGGATGTCTGTAGAGTGAATAGCCTTGGGAGACAGACAGCATCTCTCCCCAGAGGCTACTTCAAAAGTAAAAGATCTGGTTTCCCTAAACTCAGGTGTCACCTCCTGTGCTGTGATCCACTCCACACATAGGTAACATCTGGTCCTCTTATCGCCCTCTGGGGATTGAAGGTCAAGGAACTGGTGCAAAACTGCTGATACTGTGGCCACTGCTATTGCTGTGAGTGATGAACTGTTCTGTTTCTGACTCAAGAGTCTCATGTCTTCCACCAACATCTGTTAGCTTGTTAGCTTGCAAGTAGGGTAACATCTCAGACCCTTCACAGTTCTTGGCACTATGTGATAATGACAGCAAAAATCAGGCCACATTTTAGTGCACAGGCAAACACTTATGAATAAGCAAGCACCCCAAAGTCACATAATCTGTTCTTTTAATGAGATGAGGTTCTGCCTCTCTGCCCCTCAGGCACGTCCAAAAGTTCCTGGGTTACCTGAGGTTGATGTGGCAACATTCCATTGGCAAGATTCAGCTGATATTCTCCCTGGATCAAGTGACAGAACCCCGCCCCTATCAACTAAACAGACACAGGCCTGGATTGCAGGTCTCAGCCAAGAGCACCACCCTGAAGGGTATTACGTTTCTGGGCCCATCAGAGTCTTATATTCTGGTCACACAAATGTATCTTTCTACCCAATGCACATAAATCAAATGGCAATCATCTCTCCAGTAAAAAGTTATTTCTGACATTCTTTATAATAACTGACAAATCATTCTCAGCAGATTAGATAGGTCTAGTGGAAGTGGGCTTGTGGTAATAGACTTGGGGTGTGAATTCCCCATTAGGACCTTCCTAATGCGAACTTACTACCCCTGGAATATGAATTCCATCTGGGACAGACTTCAAGTGTTTAATCCAGTCCAGGGTTTGATTAAAACCAGCAAATCACACACTTGATTCAAACTGTCTGCTCTGCAGTATATTACAGTAAATTGCAACACTTTCAAGGAGGCATTTGGTTTTTGAAGACCCAGCTTCTGGGACACACAGATCTTTTCTCTTTCCTTCTCTGTGTTCCCTCTAATGCAGGACAATATTTGGTCAGCTCTTCTTTGCTTATAGAGCCAGGGGTCTTTGACCCAATTGACCTAAAGATGACTAGCAGGTATAGCCCCGTATCACTCAGTTAACTTACACCCTTTAAACTCACATTAAAACCCTTATAATTCTCCCTGTTTCTCCTCTCTAAAAGCTACCTATCTTTTTTGCCAGCCCCAACTCTTGACACACATTCATTCATTCAACAGCTATGTATTTCAACCCCTGCAGACGCTATGTGGGTATAAGACCCTGCTTGCTATACACAAGGTAAATACAGTCAGCTATATAGAGTCTATATACAGGCAGCTTCTGTCTTCTGGCCCACACAGATTCTTTCATCATTGATTGGACAGAGAGGAGTCATCGTTCTTTCCTTTTGAAGATGAGATAACAAAATCTTTATGATCCGGTCACATGGTCACCTTCAAGTGCACTACCCAGTCTCGTGAAATAGCAAGACTCCCAAACCAATGAACATGCTCCCACTGTACAGTTTATTAAATTCATTTAAATGCATGGCAAGGTACGAGGGAACCAGATGAGTTAGGTCAACATCCTTGGAACAGTATAGAAGCAGGGTGGAAGGACCCACTACCTGATTGCTGGTCACACAAGGCTCCTCCATGAGCTTTCTCTGGTACTGCTGTGGTGAGAAGGACCCAAACTGATGTGGGCCAAAGATGTGCCCTTGCTCTATCAAAGACAGGCGCAAGTACACCTGGCCAAGAGCTGTAACCTACCAAATAGCCTCTGAACAACTATAGATTTTTTTTTCTTGGCCTGAACACATGTGGGTCCACTGCAGAGGCCTGTTTTATGATGGCATAGCTGTGTGTGTGTGCATGTTCAGTCGCTCAGCCATGTATGACTCTTTGCAATCCCGAGGACTGTAACTCACCAGGCTCCTCTGTCCATGGAATTTTCCAGGCAAGAATATTGGAGTGGGTTGCCATTTCCTTCTCCAGAAGATCTTGCCGACCCAGGGATCAAACTTGAGTCTCCTGCCTTCCCCACCCTGGCAGGCTTATTCTTTATCACTACATCGCATGGGAAGTGATCAAACCATAGGGCTTTATCTTTCTATTCCTTCCTTTTCTAAAAGTACCACTCTTATGTGTTCCATTATATTCTAATTTTTAACATATTTTACAGATTACTAATTTGCTTACTACCTATATGCAACATAGCTTCTGAATTCTGCCTAAGCCTCACAAGCCCCTTGCTTCCTCATTCTCTGCATGCCTAACAAATCCACTGAGTTTTGCCTGTCTCATAAGCTATAAGCTTACCTACATTGTAATATATGCTTAACACATAAGTTTCAAAAATCCCATTTGTTTTTCTTACATGATTTGAAAATTCTCAAATAATTTAGCCACATCCATTACAGGTATCCTAAATGAAATTGTAGATTACAAAGTGGTACATACAAAACACCTGTAGGACAGAGGCACCTGGTGGGCTACAGTACATGGGGTTGCAAAGAGTCAGACACGACTGAGCGACAAAGCAAGAAAAAGCATGCACATGGTTAATAATTGGAAGATAACACATAAAAATGGAAATAAATTTACTGGGATAGTGATATCATGAGTAACTTTTGTTTCAAAACTTTAATATAATTTGTATAATATTTGCCACGACCTTGTTTTTAAATAAGCTGACATTCCACATATGTGATAAAATACCCCTTCCTGACAAAGAATTCAGATGGGGAGCAAAATAGCAAAACCTATCCTGAGTTTAAGGAATTTCTTGAAGTAAATTGAACTATTAGAAAACTGTATGGACCCTAAACCATTTATTGCCCTGGGGGAAAAAAAAAAAGGTTTTAACCAGACAGGTTCTTTACAGGCTTTGTAACACAATTTTTAGGCAACACATTTAGCCATGCTGTTTGCTCTTATTTTAAAGTAACTACTGTGTATCACCAGAGGGGCTTCCCCAGTGGCTCAGTGATAAAGAATCTGCCTGCAATGCAGGAGACCTGGGGTTCAATCCCTGGATCGGGACGATTCCCTGGAGCAGGAGATGGCAACCCACTCCAGGATTCTTGCCTGGAGAATCCCACGGACAGAGGAGCCTGGCGGGCTGCATTCCCCGGGGTCACACAGAGCCGACCACGGCTGAGTGACTAAAGGGCAGCAGGAACGTGGAGTACCATCGACCAGTAACACTTGTCTGTCCTTCTAATAACATTCCATCTGAGACCTCAAGGAAACAAAGAAAATTGAAATTACGTGTGTGCTTTTGAGTAGAATTTTCCCCTTTATATGGTTGACTAAAGCAAAATCTAATACTTTGTCTGTCTGCCTGTCTGTCTGTCTCTCTCCCCGCTCGCTTTTTCCTACTGAGCAATTTTCCTGTATGCCAATAGCTCTCTGTTATTATGATCCAGGTTAATCTCTCATATTCATTTTTATAATACTGTAAATCAGTCTCTCCAAAAAGAGATATAAAGGGGAACTTGGAACTTCCAAACTCTTCAAATTTTTTAAAATATATCTGCATTGTAAATTGAAGAAACGATTAATTGGTGTTCAAGATGTAGTATTCAGAAATAAGAGGACCTTGGTAGTTTCCAGCTAAGCATCTGCCAAACCCATTTGCAGTTTAGTGAGAAGTGAGCTCTCCTCTCATCAAACAGCCCAGCAATTTAGCTTCTCTGTGTGATGACATGAACAGAGAGACTAGTTCAAATCTTATCTTTTGGATTTTGCTAAACCGCCCAACTGGAAGAGTGTGTAACTTGAGCAAGGACAGATAGCCTTTGCTTGACATTTTCAAATGCCAAAGAAAAAATTCAGAATGTTCTCAGATGCTTGGGCAACCAAAAGTTCCATTAAGCACAGAAAAAAGTTTTCAAGTTACATTAGGGCTTGTTCGAATAAAGCCTCTCTTCTAGAATTGTCGCTAATACAGTTAGTGTCCCAACCAACATAGATTGTTTGCTTTACATCTTCTCACTATATCTGTGTGTAGGAAAGAAGGGCTGTTAGTCCTTCAAACTTGTGCTGACAAAATCATTAATGCTGGTACAAATCGTAACACAGTTTTGTTTGTTCAAAGCCAGTCTTTTTAAATGAGGGGAAAAGGTTTTAGACAAATAGGAATTCTCATAGGAACTCTAAATTTAGTGTTAGTGGGTAAGTGATAGTAGATAGGTGAATTTCATATGTGACATTAATAGTGTTGAAACTATATTTTTTTAAATCAATGGTCCTTATATGTTGACTACAGCATTGCCATTGAAGTATTCACCTTAGAGGATATTTGTAACTGGTCTGCCATAGCTTGCTACCATATTGAAATTCCTGTTGTAAATTTCTTTTAAGACATTTTACACAAAGAACAGAATACCAAGATATTATAATGGAGCCTTGCTGGATCACCTACTTTATTCACTAAACTGGACTCGTAAGGACTTTGGGTGATTTATGAGAATCAATTTACCTTCCAAGTAAAGAGATTTGTCACAAGTGAGTATATCCAGAGAAAATGCCAGAGGGGCAAGAGGACTGTTAGCATGATTTGAAGCTACTTTGAAAAGGCTAGCACTCATTTACTTGGATGACTATGTCCTAGAGTGTTGTACTTCTCGAAAAATAAATGAGGCCCCTTATCTCCTAGCCAAATGGAGACTCCCTTGGAGTGCCATCTCCCAGGACAGCTGAACTGAGGTGTTACAAAGACCAGCGGGCGTCCTGCAGGAGATCCTGTGGCTGTGGAGCTAAGGTAGAGCTTTCTGGGGTCGCAGGTCTGCTTCTAAAGAGCTCACGGGATGTTCTCTGCAAACAGGCTCTTCACGTCCTCTGCCTGTATACTCACCCTGCATAGCTGAGATCCCGACACGATGCAGCCCACGTTCCCTCACCACACGCCAGGTGCCAAAAAGAAACCCAGAACCAATGAGGCCATGAGGTGACCCAGTGCCCAGTGGCAGGTGGATGAAGAATTACCATGTGAGGCAGAGCCATGCTTCTCCATCTTCAATTAGTTATATCATGGCAACAAAAAAGGAAAGCCTGTGCCAGAAAAAAAGATCAGCTTGTTCCAGCTTGAGCCAAAGTGTCCAGTCAGCAAAGTGGCAAAGTTGGTTTCTTTTGTTTTCTAGCCACTGTGGCACTTGATTCACAACTGTCCCTGGACTGGGTAAGCAGGGTCAGCTCGAGGGATAAACCGCGCCTCTGGGAGACTCTGTGCTCCATCTCAGGGAAAAAGGCAGAACCCCAAAGGCAGGCCCTGAACAAAAGTGCCCCCTCCCAGGAGCTTGGGTTAATTCCTCAGCCCCTAACTCATCACTACCTAGAGAATCCAGGAAAAGTTTGTCCAGAGGTTTCCACAGCAATGTACTGCTCCCCCATTTTGGGATTTTATTTCTCCTTCATCCCATCACTTGTCATGTACGATAACTATGACTTTTCTAGTGCAGTGAAAAAATGTCTTAGGGTCAAGGTCATTAGCTGAGCTAAAAGGCACTGTCCTCTGCAATTCAGTTAACTGCACTGAGGCTGCCAGCGTTAGCCAGCTTCCCTCCAGGTGTTCTCTCTGTCACCCCCACCCAGAGGACCACACTCCTTTCTGGTGAGTAATGCTACTGCTACTTCAGGTCTAAGCTGAGCATCCTCTGTGCTTCCTGCTCACAGAAAGCAAGGCCCTTTCTTTTGGGTTTCACCTGTTTACAGCTCCTGCTCAGGCTCTGGAGCCCAGGCTGAACAACACACCCTGGGCTCCATCACAGAAATTTCCCCAGGAACACTGCAGGTGACTGGGACAACTGCTGGGCTTCCCTGAACAGCCTCCTCCTCCTAACACACTGGCCCCTCTTTCTTCCTGCTGGTTCTCCTTCTATAAGCTCTCCTTTCCAAATTTCAGACCTTTTCATCTTCTTCCTCCAGGGTAAGCCTTCAACATTGCAACCAAGAGCACCCCCAAACCAACCAGGAGTCACTACCTATTCTATCCAATAGATATCAATCTACCCAAAGCCTCCACACAGACAGACACGTGTAAATTAAGTCTGTGTAAATGAAACCTATTTCCTGGTATGTGTTAATTTCCACAACATCCATTGAAAAAATTTATGGAGAAGCAAAGCTGTGGATTTCCCTCCTGACCTGCCAGAGTGCTAAAAAGCCTAAGGACTAAGCCCTGATGATGGATAAATCAGTAATTCAACCAGGCATTCCATAAACATTGGGATTACATTCATTGATTCCTCTGATTGCCACAACCGTCATGCTCCCCCTAGCCTCTCAGTGCTGATTCCTCCACTTTTTAAACACACCTGCCACACATTTCTCATCTTGAGGCCTCCAGGCTGCGTGCTTCTTTCAGCATCTCTTGACACTTCCCTCCAAGTGACTGTACACACA
This sequence comes from Cervus elaphus, assembly GCF_910594005.1. Taxonomy (NCBI): domain Eukaryota; kingdom Metazoa; phylum Chordata; class Mammalia; order Artiodactyla; family Cervidae; genus Cervus; species Cervus elaphus. The sequence continues at coordinate 10,522,593 of NC_057839.1, read as the reverse complement.
CAGAAAGGAAGGCTTTATACCTCTGTTTAGAGCCAACTTTTACTCCAGACTGATGCTACTTAAAATGCCTATCAGAGTTATCCAGGGATGGATTGTTTTAAATTCAGATTCCTGGTTGGGTCCCATCTGCTTTGGATCCTGAGGACCTTCTTTGTAACAGGTCTGTGATTCTGAGGATGGCTCTTTTAGAAACACTCCTGGTTCTTTTAGAGTATGTGGTGCTGAAGCAAGCCACTCCTGGTTCTTATTAGGTGTTTTGCTGTTGTTGTTTAGTCGCTAAGTCACATCCAACTACTTGCCACCCCATCATCTGTAGCCAGTCCAGTTCCTCTGTCCATGGGATTTCCCAGGCAAGCATACTGGAGTGGGTTGCCATTTCCTTCTTCAAGGGGTCTTCCCAAGCCAGCAACTGAACCTGAATCACCTGCATTGGCAGATGGGTTCTTTACCGCTGCACCACCTGGGAAGCCTGTTAGGTGCTTTACTATATGGTAAATGCCCTAAGGCTGGGATGTCACTCCTGGTTCTTTTTTGCGTCACCTGTAGGCTTATACAGTTCTGTCACACAACAGGCTGAATGACTTTTAGTGCTTGTTCTTACAAAGAAGATGCTGCACTGATCTGTAATATCACCCTGCCTGTTGTAAGAATGACAGGCAAGGAACTGTTTATAAAAATGACTGGGGTGAACAGGGGAACTTCTAGTGCAGTGATGATAAATTCTCTTCCCCAGTTGCCACTGTCTTTTCTCCTAAGTAAAACTGTATGTATAGCCTGGTCATCAGCCTCTCTGCTGGAGTTAGTGAAATGTTAACCTTTGGTCATTAGTTGAGAGGGAGCAGATCACTTATCTACTTTCCCACTCTTTAATCTCTGTCCCCAAAGATACACTTCTCACATTCCTTTAGAATGACCTGGCTCCTAAAAGCAGAACCACCCAGCCCTAAACCCAGTTATCCAGCTGAGGAATTCATAAACACCACCCAAGGCCCTACAAGAGTGAAAAAGCTCTTGTGAATACTCACTCCAGGGTTTCCTGGCTACTCCTGGCCATAGAATGTGGGGTGAGTGCCAGTGGGTTACCCCAGGAACCCTACTGTCCATCCCAGATTCCAGATGATAAGGGTGGGCAGACAACCTAATCCCCGAGACATCACTGAAGCCTGGAGAAATGTTAACAGCTGTATATGTTTTAGATCTGATTGGTTTTAACTCTTCAACTTCTACTAGAATTCTTATTCTCTAGTACCAGATGGATATTTTAAGGGTATCAAAACGTTTTTCTTTGTTTCTACTTTAAATTTAGTTGGACAATTAGACCCTGGGGAGTTTCAAAGTTTCAGTATATAGTTGAACATTTCACAAAAGAGTCCTAATGCTTCTGTGTAATGAATTACACTATATTCAGGGTTGAAGTTGACACTCATTGAATTAATTGTGCCAGACACTGTTATAAGCACTCTACATATACTATGACTTATTAAAACAATATCCCTATAAGGTAGATGCTATAATTATGCCCATTTTACAAACAAGGAGAAAGAAGCTTTAAGAAGGTAATAAAAGGATTTATTTATTTAGAGCCAGACTTCTACATGGACTGCGCAGTCATCTCCTCAGTTCAGTTCAGTTCAGTCGCTCAGTCGTGTCCGACTCTTTGCAACCCCATGCACTGCAGCACGCCAGGCCTCCCTGTCCATCACCAACTCCCAGAGCTTACTCAAACTCACATCCATTGAGTCAGTGATGCCATCAAACCATCTCATCCTCTGTCATCCCCTTCTCCTCCCACCTTCAATCTTTCCCAGCATCAGGGTCTTTTCCAATGAATCTGTTCTTCGCATGAGTGGGGCAAAGTATTGGAGTTTCAGCTTCAGCATCCAACCTTCCAATGAATGCTCAGGACTGATTTCCTTTAGGATTGACTGGTTGGATCTCCTTGCAGTCCAAGGGACTCTCAAGAGTCTTCTCCAACACCACAGTTCAAAAGCATCAATTCTTTGGTGCTCAGCTTTCTTTATAGTCCAACTCTCACATTCATACATGATTACTGGAAAAACCATAGCTTTGACTAGACGGACCTTTGTTGGCAAAGTAATGTCTCAGCTTTTTAATATGCTGTCTAGGTTGGTCATAGCTTATCTTCCAAGGAGCAAGTGTCTTTTAATTTCATGGCTGCAGTCACCATCTGCATTTATTTTGGAGCCCAAGAACATAAAGTCTCTCACTGTTTCCATTGTCTCTCCATCTATTTGTCATAAAGTGATGGGACTGGATGCCATGATCTTAGTTTTCTGAATGTTGAGTTTTAAGCCAACTTTTTCATTCTCCTCGTTCATTTTCATCAACAGACTCTTTAGTTTTTCTTCACTTTCTGCCATAAGGGTGTGTCATCTGCGTATCTGAGGTTATTGATATTTTTCCCAGCAATCTTGACTCCAGCTGTGCTTCATCCAGTCCAGCATTTCACATGATGTACTCTGCATATAAGTTAAATAAGCAGGGTGATAATATACAGTTTTGACATACTCCTTGCCCAATTTGGAATCAGTCTGTTGTTCCATGTCCAGTTCTAAGTGTTGGTTCTTCACCTGCATACAGATTTCTCAGGAGGCAGGTAAGGTGGTCTGGTATTCCCATCTCCTGAAGAATTTTCCAGTTTGTTGTGATCCACACACTCAAAGGCTTTGGCATAGTCAATAAAGCAGAAGTAGATGTTTTCCTGGAAATCTCTTGCTTTTTCGATGATCCAATGGATGTAATTTGTTCTCTGGTTCCTCTGCCTTTTCTAAAACCAGCTTGAATATCTGGAAGTTCACAGTTCATACACTGTTGAAGCCTGGCTTGGAGAATTTTGAGCATTACTTTGCTAGCATGTGAGATGAGTGCAATTGTGCAGTAGTTGAACATTCTTTGGCATTGCCTTTCTTTGGGATTGAAATGAAAACTGACCTTGTCCAGTCCTGTGGCCGCTGCTGAGTTTTTCAAATTTGCTGGCATATTGAGTGTAGCACTTTCACAGCATCATCGTTTAGGATTTGAAATAGCTCAACTAAAATTCCATCACCTCCACTAGCTTTGTTCATAGTGATGCTTCCTAAGGCCCACTTAACTTCGCATTCAGGATGTAAACCACATAGTTTAGTTAAAAATCATGACACCCCCCATTCTGAGAATGGCAAAAGAATTTTTGCCAGCTATATTTTGGCAAGAGAGGATTCAGAGAAAGCCTTAATGTTGGTTTGACTCATGAAAAATGGTGATACTTGACATTTGTATTGTTAGATATAAAGGACATGAATGTGAAGGTCCAAAAGACTTGCTTTAAAAATTGTCTAATAAAGTTCACAATTTGTCAGCACAAATTAATTTACCTCCCCAAAGTTTTAACTTCTCATCTGTGAAGCAAGGTGGTGGTATCTACCCCACAGAATAAAAGCAAAAGAAATAGCCAGCATCTTAGTGACTAGAGCACCGTGCTGAGCACAGAGAAGATCCAAATGAACTTGAATCCCTTCCTCCTTCTCTCCCTTTGGCACTGGACTAGAGCTCCAAGATGTGAGTTTTAGTCCTTGCTTTGTTGTGCATCTTGGACATCTCTCTTCACATCTCTGGACCTCAGGATTCCTTGCCTGTAGAAAGAAAAGAAATCAAACTGCCTCTCGGGAAACTTACAACCCAACACTATGATTTGAGCATCGTAGGGTGGGCAGGTGGAGAGACCCTTGAGCAAGAGGAGGAAAGCAGAAATATGAAAGGGCAAGGAAGGCCATGAGGAAATAAATCCACGTCAGGCCGCCTGATCTCCAAGGATAAGCCTGGCTCCCCTACTTCCTGAAAACTGGCCTGGCCATGAGCATTTATTGGTGAGGCCCAAGTGGCTCAGTGGTAAAGAACTGCCTGCCAAGCAGGAAACGCAGGTTCGATTCCTGAGTTGGCAAGATCCCCTGGAGAAGGAAATGGCAACCCACCCCAGTATTCTTGCCTGGAAAATCCCATGGATAGAAGAGCCTGGCGGGCTACAGTGTATGCGATCACAAAAGAGTCAGACAGAACTTAGTGACTAAACAACAACAACGACAACATGGGCATTTATTACTCCAGGGTGAAAACAGATGCCTTCTGGAATGTCTACTCCCCTTGCCTCTGAATCAACTCCTTGCTAGTCTTCTACCCTCTCCTCCGCTGGAACAACTGCCCTCATGGTCTTCAAGCTCCAAAAATATCCCTTCCTCCTCTCCTGCGCCCAAGCCCTGGATTCTGCTTAAAGAACTGAGTCCAGTGAACCACTTCACTCCAGGATGGGAATAACTGATAACACCCATGACCCACCCTCTTGGGAGCTGCCCCAGAACCACAGGGGTCTATCGTGAGCTCTCTTAGTGTCTGCAGCGCCTGAAGCCCAATAGAAGGGATGATGAGAGCCAACTCCATGGGGCTCCCTGCCATCACCCAGCCCCCATCACAATAAAATCATTCACATGGTGAAAGGGGAGCTACCGAATCTCCTCCTTTAGCAATGCCCTCCACAACCACCCCTGCTGCCAAAACAGAGGGGACCCCCTCTCAATCCCTCAGGGCTTTGCAGCCTTGCCCTCTGTAGGACAGCATCAGGTACCCAAAGAGTAGGGGTGGGGAAGGGGGAGAGGGGTATCCCACAGTCCCTGGGTCCCTGGTGGTGATGATGGCACAGCCCTGGGGCAGACAAATCTCTCATCTGCAACACAGGCATTGATGCTGCTGAAATATACCAATGGCCAGGATCTTGACACTGGGCAGGCACTGCCTGCCCTGAACCCAGAGGAATTTTCCTGGCAGGAGTTATTCAATTATGCAAGCAGTTCCCAGGTTCTTGAGTAGAGTTTGAATTCCCAGGCTGTGCAGGCTGCAAGGAGGCCTAAAGATCAATTAACGCAAATCTCTCCCTGACAGTAAAGAACACAGAGGTCCAGCAGGTGGACTGACCTGCCCAGCTCTGCAGAGCTCAGACAGAGTAAGACCCAGGGCCCCGCGCATGCTCCCCCTCCATCTGTTGCCTCCCTGGACCAGACTAAGCTCATCAGCAGAAGCAGGAAAAGATAGAGCTAGGTTCACGAGGTTGTGCAGACGGCCTGAAGAAAAGCAGGCAGAGAGCCCAAAGAGAAAGTTTCCATGTTAAGTTCCTTCTCAGTCTTCTTTTGGTTATTCCATTTTCAAGGGAATTTTTTCCCCCTTTGGAAAATTACGAGAATATATGAGGCTGGCAGATGTGTTCCTGATGGTCTGGTGACAAGAACTGCCTAGAAATGGGAAAGGTGCTTAGTCATCCAGTCATGTCTGACTCTTTGCGACCCCATGGATTGCAGTCTGCCAGCCTCCTTTGTCCATGGGATTTTCCAGGCAAGAATACTAGAGTGGGTTGCCATTTTCTTCTACAGGGGATCTTCCCAACCCAAGGATTGAACCCAGGTCTCGTGAATTGTAGGCAGATTCTTTACCGTCTGAGCCACCAGGGACGTCAGCAATGGGACAATAAATGAGGAGGAGGAGGAGGGAGGAAGGCTAACACACAGTGTCCACCTTTCCAGGTGCCACACATTTTGTAGCCATTATCTCATTTAATCCTCACAACTCCATGAAACCTTATGAGTTCATGGGCTATGAGTATGTCCAGGTCAGCACACTGAAGCCCAGGGAAATAAAAGTAACTAGGCCATGTCATCCAGCCATGTAGGTTTGATTATAAGTGAAGATTTGGTGCATGACTCAGCTCAACAGAGGGCCTTTATAATTACTGATTTAAAACCATTTCAGAGAGCCTCAAGGTTTCTGTACCTTCTATACTTTCTAGAATTATTTTTAACCTGGAAGAGTAAGACATTCATATCAGTTTTGCAACCTATTCAGAGACCTTTAATTGTCCGACTCCCCTAAAACTTAGCCCAGTTGCAGCTGCTTGTAAGGCACTTGCAAAACGTGACATCCTCCCCACCGCACCCCCATCTCCAGCAACAGGGACGAACCTTGCTCTTTAGCCATTATTTTAGAAGAGACAAGGTCTGTTTTTGAACCTGGGAATTTCACTTTAGTGTTTCCTCAATTGTTTCTTGAATATTGATGAAGGATATTAAATTTAAGATAAAAGAGGATAAGCTCAGAAAGCCATGGAAAGAAATGTTGTGTTCCTTCTGCTATTTTTTTTTCTTTCTTTTCTTTTTTTTTGGCCATGCCATGCAGGATCTTAGTCTTAGCTCCCCTAGTTCTCCAACCCATTGAACTTGTGCCCTCTGCAGTGGAAGTGCAGAATCTTAACCACTGGACTCCCAGGGAAGTCCCTCTTTCTGCCATTTCTAAAAGGTCCCTCCTTCTTCTCTTTCACCTACAAAGCAAGTGAAGGGTGCTTAGTCTCTTCTAAAGGATTGGCAAGCTCACCCTTTAAAAACTCCAGACCTCAGAGAGGTAGCCATGCTTACACTGGATAGCAAATTAAAGTATTAAGTGAAATTGTTTCTCAATAATTATTCCAATAAATATGCTAGTTTCTGAATGGTGTTTAAGGCAGAGCCCTCTCCAGCCCCACCTCCCTGCCCGTCAGTGCCAGGCACAGCAGTTCCTTTGCCCTCCCATCACAGGGAAACCAGCACAATGAGAGCCCTGTTTCTGATAAGAGTATCTATCACTGACAAAGAAGAGGCAATGTGTTCTTTATCGAGTGGACCCCTTAATAAGCAATATATAAAACATCGTTAATTATAAGCCACCCAAGGTCCGAAAGCCATACCCACATTTGCATTTCCAAAAGTTCCTCTAGGCCCCTTTGAAAAGCTTTGCCCTGGTTGTTGACGGGCTGGTGGGGAAATAGCTCCCAAAGGCCCCGCCAGCACTCAGCTCACAGATGCAGGACGAGTCTTTAAACTTCAATGGTACAGTCTCCAAACCCGGGCTGCAGGAGGAAGCTGAGGCGGCATGGGCACCGCCCTGGATGCTCACCGCTGGAAAGACTCACGTTAACCGAGGAAAGAGAAGGCAGTGTCCATGTTAACCGTGACTCTCCTGCCTTCTGTGCATTTGTGTCACAGCTCCAACACCACCTAAACGGAGTTTGGTTTTGGGGCTGTGCATAAAGGAAAAGGAAAAGGATATATCCTGTTTAGAAAAGCTCTGTTCTCTCTGGGAAATAAGGATTAACCTGTCAAACTAAAACCACTTACTGAAGTCACTACTTCAGATATGCTTTGTGGGCTCAACATACTGGGACAAACCTCATGTTCATATTTTATGTGACGTAAAGCCTTATAAGATTGCTTATTTTAAAAGAACAATGTGGGCATGTTCTTCCCACCATGCAAGGGATGTTCAGCATGTTCTAAAAGGATAGAAGACGTGCTCTACAGAATTCCTAATCATGGTTATGATTTGGAAAACAGCTAGGAGGGAGAATTTAGCAGGGGAATGGGGAAGAGATCCCACCTGGTGAGCACCTTCCTGGCCTAAAAATGTAAATGAATACATCAGACACCCTCAGGGAAATGCGAATTAAAAAGACAATGAGACAGCACTACACCCCCATTAGAAGGGCAAAAATCCTGAACACTGACACCACCAAATGCTGACAAGAATGTGAAGCAGCAGGAACTCTCATTCACCGCTGGCGGGAATGCCAGCTGGTACAGACACTTCTGAAGACAGTTCGGCAGTTTCTTGCAAATTCAAACATGCTCCTACCATATGATCCAGGAACTGTGCCTCAGAGTATTTACGCAAAGGATATGAAACCTTATGTCCACACAAAAGCCTGCGCCTGGATGTTTACATCAGTCTTATTCATAACGGCTACAATGCAGAAGCGACTCAGACGTCCTTCAGTAGGTGAGTGGGTAAATAAACTGATCATCCAGATAATGCAATATTATTCAATCTAAAGAAATGAGCTATCAAGCCATGAAAAGATGTGGGAGAAACATACATGCATATTACTAAGTGAAAGAAGCCAATCTGAATTGTTTGCAGTTCTGTCCTTTTATTTAGAGTCTGAGAACATTTAGGATGATATTGTAAGAGCACACACCAAGGGTATAAAAGTCACAGTGATAACTTTAGAAATGGAGAAGACAAGAGAGGATTTAGCTGTTGAGAAGATGGTAGGATAACAGGACAGAAGCAGTGAGATGGAGAAACTAGTGAGGCTTCTAAGTGTGGGTGGGTATAGCCTGAGACACTAGTTTCTGTTTTCCTACCCTCTTTCTTTCTCCCCCTTGTACCCCAGAGATTTTCCTGTTCTCTAGCCTATATCACAGAAGGAAAAAAATAACTATTCAAAGGAACTATTTCATTTTCAAAACATCTAATACACCATTCAAATCTGTCAGAGGTTCTCAACTAATGAGGACAAAGCATTGACTTTTCTTCTACATGTACACGAAAACATGGAACCAAAAAGAGGTGGCATATATATACTTCCATGTGTAAAACAAGTGGGAAGCTGTTGTATATAGTGCAGAGAACTCAGCTTGGGGCTCTGTGATGACCTAGGGGGGTGGGGTGAGGGATGTGAGAGGGAGGTCCAACAGAAAAGGGATATATGTATACACATAGCTGATTCAGGCTTCCCAGGTGGATCAGCGGTAAAGAATCTTCCTGCAATGCAGGAGCCCCGGGTTGGATCCCTGGGTCAGGAAGATCCTCTGGTGAAGGAAATGGCAACCCACTCCAATATTTTTGCCTGGGAAATCCCTTGAACAGAGGAGTCTGGTGGGCTACAGTCCATGCAAAAGAGTCGGACAGGACTTAGCGACTAAACAACAAGACAGCTGATTCACTTCAACGGATAGCAGAAACTAACACAACACTGTCCAGCAATCATACTCCAGTTGTTTTAAGAAAGAGGTGAAATTGATTTAGAACAGCCATTTCATCTAACTGAAAAATAATGCTTCACAGAATGACATGCCATTGAAACTTCTGCAACTGCTTGTAAACTTGTACATAGTGATGATTTGGGGAGGCTGGGAGAATGAATAGAGCTCTCAAATAATAACTCACTCTTAGTATCACCATATTGTCCCCTGACTTTTAAAAGTTCTATGTTATGTACTACAGGTATCAATGAAAGGACATGACTGCAGTTATTAATGGCCCTCGCCATAAAACCCATGTCCTCCTGTCCTCTACAGTCATTCCACAGTGAATGGCCTTCCCAGTTAAATGGTGAATCCACGTCACAGCATGGCCAGAAATCCAAGCCCACGCCCCTCTGCAGTATACTTTTCCCTGTCCTTTAATGAGAATTATACCCCAATACAGAGATAAATGTTACCCACATCAAGTTTTGATCGCTCCATTCACACTACTTAGGAGGAAAACTCCAAGTCTCTAAAAACTCAAAAATCCCAAGGCTTTTAGTCCACAGCTGCTTAAAAGAGCATGTGTTTCCTCACTAGGATATGAGCGATAAACACACAGATCTGCTGAGACACCAGCGCAGTGCCTGGCATACCGTAGGTGCTCAAATAATGGTGCCTGAAATGAAGACGATCAGGTGTCCTTTAAAAAGAACATATTCTTTGCATCTGATATGATCACTTAGCTTTGGGGACTTCCTTGTCGGACCAGTAGTTAAGCTATTTTGCCTTCCAATGCAGGGGTATGGGCTCAGTCCCTGGGCAGAGTGCTAATATCCCACATGCATCCTGGCCAAAAAGCAAAACCTGAAACTGAAGCAATATTGTAACAAATCAATAAAGACTTTTTTTAAAAAAATGGCCCATATTTTTTTTTAAAATCACTTAACTTTTCACATTATTATCAAGAAAATATACTCTGCTGAGACAGGCTTGCCCAGAACATAAAAAAGAATGACAGTTGGAGGTTCAAAAAGAACCTTGCCCCCAAAGAGCATGAGACTCATGGAAATGGATGCAGCTGTACTTGACTGCAATCACCACAGTAAACCGGGGGGCCACCTTGGCATTCCAGATAACAGATGTGTAAATAACTCTCATCTTCAAAGTCAGAAGAGCACAAAACATGTGGAGGTACTTAGCAGAGGGATTTAGAGCATGGGTTGCATTTGGATCACTGACTTTGGGCAAATTGCTGAGGGTGAGTCTCAGATTCCTCATCTACAGAATGAAAATCATATAGTTACCTCCTAAGGTTCTTGGCAGGATTAAGTGAGATCATGTGCTAAGAAATATCTAATAAATGTAAGAGTCGGACACGACTAAGCACACACACATACACACTCAAGCAGGGAATCTACAGCACCTCAGACTCCCTGGGCTGGGCTGTGCTTAGTCATTCAGTCGTGTTGACTCTTGCGGCCCCAGGGACTGTAGGCCAGCAGGCTCCTTGTCCATGGGGATTCTCCAGGCAAGAAGACTGGAGTGGGTTGCCATGCCCTCCTCTGGGGGATCTTCCCAACCCAAGAATCAAACCCAGGTCTCCTGCATTGCAGGTGCATTCTTTACTATCTGAACCACCAGGGAAGCCCCAAAAGACTCCCTAAAGCTGAACAAAAAATGTTTTTGAAAATGTACATTCTTCTAAGAAAGGAGTCTGCAGTGTTCAGAATATTCACAAAGGAGTTTGGCACCTCCCCAGAATTAGGAATCACTGCCCTGGGGCATGGCAAACTCTTAATCTACGTCTCATTTTCAAATCTAAGTGTAGACAAAACTCCTTTTCTTCTTCCTCTTTTGCTTTAGCCAACACAAGCTGGGCTTTTCAAAAGAATTTTACTTGGAATCTAAGGAGAAATTAGAAAGGGAAATAGAGCATACACCCAAAAAAGGTGAGCATTAAAGTGGTTACAGAAGCGCAGTCACCCTGGCTGGGCCTGCTCGCAGGCTGTGGGCCCAGAGCCCTTCATTCCTTCCCAGCTCCTCTCTTTTGTCTCTTGGCAGAGTCACTGTTTTCTCTTATATAGAAGTAGAACTCTTTTTGCGAATTTGCCATCTGCCTGGATTTGCTCATATACATACAGACCACGGCTTCTTAACTCCTAAGAAGAGTTTGTGCTATGCTTAGTCACACAATTGTGTCTGACTCTTTGCAACTCCATGGACTGTAGCCCGCCAGGTTCCTCTCTCTGTGGGGATTCTCCAGGCAAGAATACTGGAGTGGGTTGCCATGCCCTCCTCCAGGGGATCTTCACAACCCAGGGATGGAACCCAGGTCTCCCACACTGCAGGCAGATTCTTTACCGTCTGAGCCACCAGGAAAGCCCAAGAATACTGGAGTTTACTCAGAATCAAAAGGGACTGGGAATTATTCAGTCTCTTGATACCTGGATGACTGGGAAGAAATGCAGAAGAGATTATAAAGAAAGAGAATGGGGGTAAGAACCAGAAAAGGAAAAGAAAAGTCACATTAGAGCCCTGAACTATAAACAAAAGAATTTTTTAATAAGCAAGTCTACCATCATCAGTTGTTAAGAACTTAATGTTCATGAGTTTCAGAGGCGCTCCTCAATAACAAATTCTTTTTCTGGGGGAAGGATCATGCATGCATGCATGTGAGCTAAGTCATTTCAGTCATGTCCAGCTATTCGCAACCCCATGGACTGTAGCCCACCAGGTTCTTTTGTCTGTGGGATTCTCCAGACAAGAATACTGAAGTGGGCTGCCATGCCTTCCTCCAGGGGATCTTCTAGACCCAGGTACGGAACCCACATCTCTTACGGGCCAGATGGAGGGATCAGAGGGGTGACTAAATAATATAAAGGTATCAGATCCATTAGCCCTGGATACGTTCTCCTCCCCTTTCCTTGTCATTGTCTGATCAAAATGAGAGCCTTCCTAAACAGAGAAGGAAGCTTGACTAATAGGGGAGTTTCTGAAAAATTCACATCCAATCCTCAAAAACTGACTGAGCCCTTGTCGAATGCCAGTCTCTGGAATAGGCTCTAGAAAGTAGGAAAATGAATAAAATAGAGGTCATGTCTTCAAGAAGTTCTTACTCTAAGGAAAGATACAAGTGATAAACAAGTATCACTCAAAAGTGATAATATGTTATTAACTGTGTAATGGAGAGCCAGAAGAGGAGTAAGGTTGGGGGAAATGCATCTCACACTGAAGCTATGACTACCCTAATTTTCACAAAACTGTTTCTGGGATCCGCCTTTTCCTGACTACAACCTCTTATATCTCATGCTTCTCTTAGACCCATAAGCCAAAGTGGACTTGACAAAATTTCGTGGGATCAAAGCATTTCAAGGTAAAGACCAGAGATGAGTCCCCTTAGCATTTTGCTTCTGGGGAAAGTAATTTCTTCCCACTTCCAAGGGAGAAGAAAAAGAGAATTGTTCTTTTTTTCCACAGACTGAGCCTTTGCACTGTAATCTGTCCCTTTGCTTCTGGAATAGCTTTTTCAGCAAAGCTCAGATATTTGTGATACAGAAGCTTCTTTGCCAGAGAGTAAGGAAACCTCAGCGGGTGAGCGCCTTAAAGGTGGAAAACCACTGGTGCACAGGCTGCTTGCTTGGACCAACTGGACCCCAGGCAGCCCTCTACTAACAGGATGTTGGAAGTTCTCCTTCCCAGCCCCACTGCTGTCACCAAGAGGGACACACCCTTTGTGCGCAGGCCCCAGTCTAATCTGTCCTCCCCACCATCACGGGAACCTCTCAGGGAGTCACCGAGAGACTGTAACCTCGGGTGACAGCAAGTGTGAGAAAGAGAGCACAACAGCCCAACTCTGGAGGCCCCAGAGGGGAAAGGAAAGGGATCCCAGAAAACTCCCTTGTTATGGGCAGAAGGCACAGCTTTTCACACCTGAACTTCCTGGAACTCCCACCAACCCACACATCACCCACTGGGCTCCATGCCCACCTTTCAGACCTGCATGAGGGCTCCCCAGCTTCAACCCCCACCTGACCAGGTTTGTAGACATCACAGCCAGGAGATGGGTGTCTTCTCACTGCTGTTGCAGCAGGAGAGTTTCTGATTCAGTTAACACTCGACCACAACTGAGCTCTACAATACCACACCCACACACATGCTCCCACACACACACACCACACACACAAACACACCACATACACAAACACCACACACACACACACACCACACACACACACACACATACCACACACACCACACACACACACACCACACATACACACCACACACACACACACCACATACCACACACACACCCCACACACACACACCACACCCACCCACACACCACACACACACCCACACACACACACCACATACCACACACACACACCACACACACACACACCACACACACACACACACACACACACCACACACCCACACACCCACACACCACACACACCACACACACACACACCACACACACACACAAACACACCACATACACACACACCACACACACACACACACCACACACACACACACCACACATACACACCACACACACACACACACCACACACACACACAAACACACCACATATACACCACACATACACACACACCACACACATACCACACACACACACACCACACACACACACACCACACACCCACACACCACACACACCCACACACCACACACACACACACACCCACACACACACACACACCACACACACCACACACACACCCCCACACACACACCACACACACACACACACACACCACACACCACACACCACACACACACACACACCACACACACACACCACACACCACACACATGCACACACCACACACCACACACACACACAACACACACACACACACACACCACACACACCACACACATGCACACACCACACACCACACACACACACACAACACACACACACACACACACACACCACACACACCACACACACACACCCCCCACACACACACAAACCACACACACATGACACACACACACCAAACATACACACACACACCACACACCACACACACACACCACACACACACCACACACACACACACCACACACACACACACACACATCACACACACACCAACACCACACACACACACCACACACACCACACACACACACACACCACACACACACAAACCACACACACATGACACACACACACCAAACATACACACACACACACCACACACACCACACACACACACACCACACACACACACCCCCACACACACCACACACACACAAACCACACACACATGACACACACACACCAAACATACACACACACACCACACACACACCACACACACACCACACACACACACACCACACACACACACCACACACACACATACCACACACACACACACCACACAACCCACACAGCACACACACACACACACCACACACACACACTACACATACCACACACACACACACCACACACACCACACACACACACACCCCACACACACACACACCATACACACACACCACACACCACACACACCCACACACACACACACACCTCTCTTCTTTTACTCCTTATCTTTAGGATAGCTCCACTGAGATGGTTCATTTTGTGTCAACTTGACTGACCAGAGGATGCCCAGATTAAATGTTATTTCTGGTGTGTTATTTCCAGATGAGATTAATATTTGACTCAGTGGACTCTATAAAGGTGATTGCTGTAGGTGGGTGCCATAGTCTAAATATTTGTATCCCCCAAAATTTATATGTTAAAATTCTAACATCAAGGTAGTATTAGGAGGTGGGGTTTGGGGAGATGATAAGGTCACGAGGGTGGAGTCCTCATGAAGAGGATTAGTGGCCTTACAGAAGAGACCCCACAGAGCTCTTTAGCACCCTTACACCACTTGAGGTCACAGCCAGAAGCTGGTGGTCTAAGCCCCAAAAAAGGGCTCTCACCAGAACCACAGCATACTGGCACCTTATCTTCAACTTCCAGCCTCCTGAACTGTGAGAAGTAAATTTCTGTTGTTGTAAGTCACCCACTCTATAGTACAGGATCCCAAATGGACTAAGACGTTAGACATCGTCCAGTCGCCTGAGAGCCTAAATAGAACAAAGATAGAGGAAGGAGGGATTTGTCCCCTTTTTCTCTTGTCTCGCTGATTGAGCTAGGACATCTCATCCTCTCCAACCCTCAGACTGGGACTGACACCATCGACTCCCCTAGTTCTCAGGACTTTGGAATCAGACCAAATTATATCCCCAACAGTCCTGGGTCTCCAGGATGGCAGACTGTGGCACCTCTCAGCCTACATAATTATGTGAGCCAGTTCCTCCTACTGATTTTTTTTTCCTCTAGGAAACCCTGACGAATATACTCCAACATCCTCTAAGTCCCCACACCTGAGAGTAAGAACCCACATCTCTCCCTTACCTCCTTCATCTGAATCATCCAAGTCCTAGAGACTCAAGCCTCTGGACTTCTTGCCTAGAGGACTGTTATCATCCTAAGTTCCCTGTCTCTGCTTCTAGTCTGCTCCCATCACCTTTTCCAGATAATTCGCCACAGAGCAGCCACAAAAACAACATGAAGTTGCTCATGCTTAAAATCGCTCAGAGAACCCTAATGCCTAGGGAATAAAGCTGAAAGGACTCTGTGTATCATCTAAGACACTTTCGATCTACCCTGTCAATGACTACCCAGCATCTGCTGTGCCCCACCCATGATAAACTCCTTGCTACTTCCCAAAATGGACTCATTTACTCTAAACAAAAGAGACTTTATTGAAAGGATGGGGGGTTGACACTTGAGAAGTGGTAGGAACCATGGAGACTCAGGAGGAAATAGAAAGCACTGCAATAGTGTTATAATGGGAACCATCTAGAAGGCAAGCCACAACTACAACGAATTATCCCCAAGCCTTCTATCCAGCCCTGGACCAAGAGAACTTTGGTTCTAGGAGAAAGCACCCAAATGGCTCAGCTTCACTTGGTGCCATGGTTGTGCTGAAGTCAGGTAAGGGAGGATGACGCTCATTCAGCTCTCCAGCAGGATGGGAGACCTGTGCATTTCCTCCTGCCAGTAATACCCCAGTAGGGAAGAGGAAAAGGAAGAGGTTCGGTTCCAAAGGAAATCAACCTGATATTAGGGAGAAGGTGCAGATGCTGGTCTTTGAAAAGTAACAATTGTATCTATCATAATCCTGCTTTTCTTCACACTGGAAAAACTGCATTGCATACTATCCACCCACTTCTACCACCCCCACGCTGCCTGATGCCTTCTTTCTTTTCCTGCTAGGCTTAGCCCTGCCATTATCTCCTCCAGGAAGTCTTTGACTCTCAGAGTCAATGTTAAGGGCTCCTCATCTCCACATTGTATCACAGTTCTTATGCCAAACTAAAATCGTTTCTTTGTCTTCTTCCACAATTATGGGTTAACTGGACCCTTGTGAACTGACAAGGGATCTGAACCACTCAGGGTTATGATGAAAAAAAAAATGTAGATGAGTTTCAAATTTAAAAATAGTGATCTGCCAAAAATGACTTTTTGAACTGCTTTGCTAAGCCATCCTTAATGAAGGAAATGGAGGTTTCTCTGGGAATCCCTAAGACACACTTGCATAGTTCCTGTGTCTTGAAGCTCTTCCGTGATTTGCATACTGCAGTGCTAAGGGGATTCTAGAACCAAATCCCATCTCACCTCTGATTCCTCGCTGATAGAATTCAGCACCCTCTCATGACTATTCTTTCCAAGATAAAGCAAATAAACTCATTGAAAGCTTGCCTGGGATTCTTAATCTGTAGGAATTTTCTGTTTCTTTCATTATCTGCAAAGATCTCAGGTTCATCTGTGGAAAGAAACATACTAACACATTTCTATAGCCATCTTGTGTGCTTTTGAGAATGATTCCTCCTTCTTAAACCATGTTCCTCCTAAATTAGTCTGGCTCTCCTCCAGATCCACTTCTTTAGAGGATATTGCAAATTTATTACAAAAGTGCTTGCTAAGTGAATCACTGATGGGCTTAATAAAGTCATTTAAGAGAGAATTCATCTATATTGAGAGAGCTTTGTCAGGCACTGAGCCATATTAGGAGAATAACTCATGTTCTAGGGGAAACAAAGAGCAACATCAATCTAACAGTAGCAGGAATGGAAGATGTTCCAAAGAAAGCATCGGGAGAAATGTTGCTATTCTCATCTCAGAGCCACAGTCTTAGTCTCAGGACAGAGTTTTAAGTTTATGTGTTGAAGTCATTCCTTCTACTCTAAACTCTTAGAAATTATAGGTAACATATTTTAAAAGACTAAATTTTAAAAAGAGTAAGGGAGGGAGTAAAGCTTGAACATATACATTTGTTGTTGTTGTTTAGTCGCTAAGTCACATCTGACTATTTGCAATCCCATGGACTATAGCCCGCTAGGCTCCTCTGTCCATGGAATTGTCCAGGCAAGAATACTGCAGTGGGTAGCCATTCCCTTCTCCAGGGGATCTTCCTGATCCAAGGATTGAACCTGCGTCTCCAGCGTCTCCAGCATTGGCAGGTGGATTCCTTACTACTGAACCACCAGGGAAGGACGAGTATATACATACACACATAAAAAATATCTGTGCACTAGGAATCAGAAAAAATGCAGTAATTCACTAAAGCTGTGAGCTTGGCAGGCTCGAAAGGCAAGATAACTCCTCCACGCTACTGGAAAGTAAATATGCCTTAGAGGGTTGGAGATTGGATTGAGGCATTTTGTTTAAAGGGTTATTGAACGTTAAGTCTTTAACTCCTCCACGCATTTCTTAATTTGTGTTTTTTTTTAATGAATTGAGTTTTTATATATTTTGGATACTAACCTCTTATCCAACATGTGGTTTGCAAAATGTTTCTCCTATTCTGTAATTTGCCTTTTTTATTTTGTTAATTTTTTTCCTGTACAGAAGCTTCCAAGTTTGATGTAGTTTCATGATTTTTCCTTTAAGTAAGCATTTTATGACAATAAAATACATGAACTTGACTTTGGGTCAGGTAAAGTAGTTCACAGGTACATAAGACTCTTTCAGCAAAGATTATTAAAATCCAGATTCTGCATATACTCTCTTCAAGAGATTCTGATTCTGAACATTGGGAGAGTCTGGGGTAGGGGTGGGGTGTCTGCATTTTTAACAGACAATTCTGATACAGGTGTTAGAAAGACCCTAATTTCTAAAATGTTGGCTGAGTAAAATTAATTTAGCCAGACAGCTCTGAGGAAATCAACACCAAAAATAAAAATTGAGTGGCCCAGCCTAGGAGAGATCTAGGTTGGAGCTATGACAATTCTAACTAATGAGTTAAATCTAGTCTAAAAAGCAAAAACCTGGTTTCTATCCCAGTCTGCCGGTAACTAGCTTTGAGACTAGCAGTAGGGGGACGAGGGGTAAGAGAGGTGGTTGAGAGGGGATGGAAATTACACTTCCTCTCTGGACCTCAATTTCTCATCTATAAAATAAGATCAGATTAATCCCTGCCAATTCGACTGTTCTTTGGCTCTATGAGTTCAAGAAATGAGAGTGTGGGCCTATAATTAATTTCATTTTTATGCATTCTCTGAAAGTAGAGCCCCCCCCCCCCACTTATTTCTGAAGAGATGACTATGGGAATGTGCAGAATAGTGAAACACCCAGGATGGTTTCTGTTTGGGGACTGTTTCATTAGCATGAGGGCTGTGAGCGTATTTTGAAAGCTACAGCAAATTGGTCCCCAGAATCAGGTCTCCACCCTCCCAGTTGCAAAACTTATTCCCTAGGAAGCAACTTGCCGAACTAATACAGCAAAGGGTGGGTAAAGAAAATGCAGAAGAGCTTCTCTCATTGTAAATAACCTTGGCAATTGCACAAGGCAATTTAAAACACAAGCGGGCGGCAACCAAGAACAAAAGATTTGGTTCCGAAGCTAAAATCTCTCTGAAGCAGCCCAAAGCCAACTGGCGTACACAAGCTGCAAGGCCCGGGAGATGGAGGCCCCTGGGAGAACTGTATGGTTGGCGACAACCAGGACTCGAACGAAACAACCTTCGGAGAGCAAACAGACTGTTGACTAGTTCTTCTACGAAAAGAGCTTTTCCTTTAAAAGCTGTCTTTTGTTAGTCTTAGATTGCTCTAGCCATGAATGCAGTGCCAAGCTGTTAACCCAAAGACCGAAGCCCCACATGCCACCTCCTGCATTGACATTAGGATTCTTGATTTGTTCTGGAAGCCCTTTTATCAACACTTCGCTTACTCCTACAGTGTGGACTCCAAACACTACTGTTTAAGAAACTATCTGCAGGTACCAGAATGGCTAATCCCCCAAACAAGGAGTTAACTGACCCCTTGGTGATTCCAGGCCCCCACACAGCCTGTAGTGTTTCCTTTCAACTGTGGAGGTTTGGCTCTTACTGTTCATCCGAAGTGCTGGGCCCTTCTAACCTGGATTTCTTTTTCTTTCTTTCTGCTTATGTTTTAGGTAGGGATAAAGAGAAAAGAAAGAAGTAAGAAATATAGTGGTCTTTCTCTCTTCATCTGACAGTCATGACAGGGTGTTCAACCCAGAGGAAACCAGGCCATACAACGTGAACGGATCGGGCGGGCAGGTGGCCTTTCCTGAGGTCTTCAACAAGAGAACAGGAAGCCTCCACTAAGCAGCAGATAGCTCTCGGTGCCTCTGGCCCAGACACCCGGTTCACTGTGGCCCGCTTTCCCTGGCCTTGACTTGTGTGTTGACCTGAGGCAGAGCGTCAATCAGCAAATTGCTGACAGTAATCCTTTTCATTATCTGTATTTTCATCTCCCACCTCTGACCTGCAACAACTTCACACTGTCACTTCAGATTCTGGAGTTTTTGAACCCTTCTCTTGCCACTAAAAAACGAATGTCTTTCAAAGGAGTAAAGGAATGTGACTGTGGAGGGGGTCATACTGCAGGAAGGACCTTCCCAGGCCCCTCTGGCTCTAGCTCTGGGCTCTCCTCCCAGCCCTCTTGATCTTCTCTACCATCCCACTACCATCATTCAGCAGAAGTTCCTCACTTCGGCAGAAATAGGAACCTGCCCTGAGACTTATATTGGTTTCCAGGTGGGTACATGCCTTAGAACAATAGACTTTGGAATTCCTTGTGCCATTCTGGTCTTTTGCTTGTGAGAAGGGCCGGAGCAGAGTTAGAGGGAAGGCTTGCACTGATAAAGAGTGTCTTTTCCCCCAGATTTTCCAGGGCAGATGCAGTGTTGACCTCCACTTGTGAGAACCTCATGGGGCTGCATGAACTTCCTGATGGGTCTGTCCGTCCAGCTGCCTCCAGTGGGACTGGCCTGCAGCCTGGAGAGTGAGGGTCAGGAGACAGGATGCTGGGTCTGTGTCACTGTCTGACCTGGGACAGAGACAGAGCCCTCCCAGCGCTGGGAACAGAATGCTCAGACATGACTTCACATCCCAGCTGAGTGATGCAACGATGTTCTGCTGTGGGTTCTACTAAACAGCTCCGGGTTTGGTTCTCTGTCCTCACTGATATTCTTGTCACTAAGCCAATGGCTTCATCACAGGAATTAAACAATCAACGATCCTAGGATAGTCATTTTTTGTGATTGGTAGTAACAATAATAACTATGGGCTTCCTATACCAACCACTGGGCAAAAACCAAAAAGAAAAAAGAAGGAGCATTGCTTTTCTAACAGCTCTTCTCCCTAAAGTTTCTCTTTAAGTCCTTCTATAAGATTCATTCAACAAATATTCATTAAGCAATTCTAATGAGCTAGCAATAGGCTGGGGGTTGGGTTTGCTGGAGGATGATGAATTCAACACCGTCTTAGCCTCAAGGAACAAATATCCTTACAAGACATTACAGAGGGCAGGTGTTACATACAACTAAAGAGTCCTAAGTTCTATCACAGAGACCTGGAGCTCAGTGGAAGGAAGGGCTCTCTCTAGCTGAGGAGGAGCAATGAAGCTTGGGCTGTGTTGAGTTATCTTTGTGCGTACTTCATTGTCAGGAGTGAGCAGTGGATAAACTCTGCCATTATAACTCCGTGAGCCTGTTGCTATGCCCACTGCATCCCTTCTCCATACCAGGATGCAGTGGAATATGTGTTTTACATAAAAATTTCACCTGCTTTAG
Organism: Cervus elaphus; assembly: GCF_910594005.1. Lineage (NCBI taxonomy): Eukaryota > Metazoa > Chordata > Mammalia > Artiodactyla > Cervidae > Cervus > Cervus elaphus. Next base: position 10,501,622 of record NC_057839.1, on the reverse strand, counting down.
TCTTTCGCCTCCATGATAGCAGATGAAAAAAGAGAAGCCAGGGATCTCTGAAACAGTTTAGAGTAATATCTAATAATAAACCAACTGGTCACTAAAGATCTACCAATACAACACTGATACTCCACTGATACCCACATGGACGCTGAAGAGGACGCCTGCCTGAGAACCAGGCGTGGGCTGCCGCTGTCTTCCCTTCTGTACCTTACTTCCCTCTATCAACAATACACCTGCAGCACACCCCAGCTCCCCTCCGCGGCACCTGAGACATCCCCTCCCTTCACTTTCCTTGAAGACAGACCCCTAACCCATTCATTAAATTCATGCAAAACATCACCATTTGTAAGGTTTATTTTCTTATCATCTTCCCATCCTGACTGCAAACTTCTTACGGACGAGGTCCTTTCTGTCTTATTCTTAATGGAATATACAGTGCCCAGCACGATGTCTAACACAGCAGATGTTTGAAAATTACTTGATACGTGAATAAATGAGTAAATGAACAGAAGCACTGGTACTTTAGACAAGTTCTCCCACCTCTCTGGACTGTGGCTGCCCCACCAATAAAATGAAAGAATTCAAATCAGGATTCAGGTTGAATAATCTATGATTCTATGATTTTGCAAACTCAAAACTAGCTCCGCACCAGAGAATGTTGGGCATCCCTGATTTAAGAGTTTTCCTAGTAGAGAGATAAAATAGGCAATTGATGGGAGAATGCTGGGCATTCTGAGCTTTTTTTTTTTTTTTAACATGAAAATGTTTAAATACATTGTGTCTGGTGAAAAGCCAGGAAACTGAAGAGAGGCCCTTCCCACAAGCAGGTGTGGGTACCAGCAGTCCCAGGCTAAGCCTCATGCACTGGAGGACACTCACAAGAAGATATTTGCAAAATACTTTCGGATGGAGCCAAGGTCACCTCTGCTCAAACCCAGGAGCTTGGACTAAGTGCTACAGTTCAAGGTTACTCCACCACTGTCTTGTAGATCCTCAAAGTGGGTGGTCTGAACCTCTGCTTCTCAGCCTGCCTCAGACTCAAACAAATGCCACATTAGTTCAAAACGTAGAGGCCAGAGGGATTGGCTGGATCACCAATGTTGGTAAATACAGTGGTTTTTGTTGTTGTTGTTTTCTTCAATCAGCTTCAAGTAGCAGAAGCTCCTGTTCAGGACAAGGGGGGCAGTGAATGAGGAGCACTGAAAGTAATTTATATCTGAAACTGTTTAGTAGCCCATGTGAAATGCATCAGTGGGGTCATTCTAACTCACAGCAGACCTAGTTCCAATTTTTTTTTTAAATCACTCTTTCTGTTTCCTGTTAGCAATGAACATGGGGTTATTAAAAAAAAAAAAAAAAAAACACCACTCCACTGGGTTTTCCAAGTGTTGATAAGGCTTGGAATATCCTGCATATCTCATGAGAAGAAATCAAAAGCCCCAATTAAAAGTTTTGTTCTCACAACCAAATCTTGAACCTGTGCTCTGTGGCTCCACTTCTCATATTGATCTTCTCATTTCGATCTTCCTCCAAAAGATAAGGCAACAGAGTGTGGAAAGAACCATTATCAAAAGTTTATTATTATTCTTTCTGGTTTTGAAAGAAAAAGTATTTCACTGTAACATAATACTTCAGAGATTGTGTTATGCCGGGGACCAGGGGCATACCCAGCAGGCAGTGAGAACTTGTTAAATTGAATTTCCCCTGAATTAATCACAGGTGTTTATCTAGGGCTGGCCAGGTAGGCAGAGGTGGTTTATTAAATAAAGTTTAGACTCAGGTTGAATCCAGTGACGAGAAACTGGAAATAGACCTAAGATGGAATGACTCAACATATTTCATAATCTTAAACACGTAATTGTGATACTGGTGATCTGGAGGACGGCCCAAGGTCTATGCTACATACAAGCAAACTAGAAAATGCAAACCAGGGCTATAATGAACCACCTGCTTATATCTCCGAGCCGGCTTCAATTTCTCAACCAAAACACTTAGTCTGACCGCAGGTCTGAATATTCAGAATTAGGACTGTCCCCAACATCTAGAACATATGCTCAGGACATCAAGCCTATAGTCAGGTTGGAGTTTTCTTAGCTATAATTGAACCTCCATCCCTCTCAGCCAACAAACACAACACACACACACACACATACACACACACATACATACACACATACATACATACACACACATACACACACACACACACACACCATCCCAGATCTCATATTAATGGGAAAGTCCAATATTTTATAGAACTTAAGTACTAGAAAGAGCCAGTATACAATTTTTAAGGTAATTAGCATTTAAAAGCTTCAAGACAGAAAAAGATGATGCTATTAAAGTGCTGCACTCAATATGCCAGCAAGTTTGGAAAACTCAGCAGTGGCCACAGGACTGGAAAAGGTTAGTTTTCATTCCAATCTCAAAGAAAAGCAATTCCAAAGAATGTTCAAAGTACCATAAAATTGTGCTCCTTTCACATGCTAGCAAGGTAATGCTCAAAATTCTCCAAGCAAGGCTTTAACAGTATGTGAACTGAGAACTTCCAGATGTACAAGCTGGATTTAGAAAAGGCAGAGGAACCAGATCAAATTGCCAACATCCACTGGATCATAGCAAAAGCAAGGGAATTCCAAAAATCATCTACTTCTGCTTCATTGACTATTCTACAGCCTTTGACTGTGTGGATCACAACAAACTATGGAAAATTCTTAAAGAGATGGGAGTACCAGACCACTGTCTCCTCAGAAAACTATATGCAGGTCAAGAAGCACCAATTAGAATAGATATGGAATAACAGACTGGTTCAAAATTGGGAAAGGAGTATGTCAAGGCTGTATATTGTCACCCTACTTATTTAATTTTTGTGCAGAGTACATCATGCGAAATTCTGGGCTGAATGACTCACAAGCTGGAATCAAGATTGCCGGGAGAAATAACAACAACCTCTGATATGTACATACAATTCTAATGGCAGAAAGCAAAGAAGAACTAAAAAACCTTTTGATGAGGGTGAAAAAGGGGAGTGAAAATGGTGGCTTGAAACTCAACACTCAAAAAACCAAAATCATAGCATCCAGTCCCATCACTTCATGGCAAATAGAAGGAGGTAAGACAGAAACAGTGACAGACTTTATTTTCTTGGGCTACAAAATCAATGCAGATGGTGACTGCAGCCACAAAATTAAAAGATGATTGCTCCTTGGAAGAAAAGCTATGGCAAACCTAGACAGTATATTAAAAAACAGAGACATCATTTCACCGACAAAGGTCTGTGTAGTCAAAGGATGGTTTTCCCAGTAGTCTATGTACGGATGTGAGAGTTGGACCGTAAAGAAGGCTGAGCGCCAAAGAATTGATGTTTTCAAACTGTGGTGTGAGAAGACTCTTGAGAGTCCTTTGGACAGCAAGATCAAATCAGTCAATCCTAAAGGAAATTAACCCTGAATTTTCATGGAAAAGACTGATGCTGAAGCTGAAGGTCCAGTACTCTGGCCACCTGATGTGAAGAGCCAACTCATTGGAAAAGACCCTGATCCTGGGAAAGATTGAAAGCAAAAGAAGGGGGCAGAAGAGGATGTGATGGTTAGATAGCATCACTGATTCAATGGGCATGAGTTTGAGCAAACTCCAGGAGATAGTGAAGGGCAGGGAAGCCTGGTGTGCTGCAGTTCATGGGGTCACACAGTTGGCCACGACTGAGTGACTGAACAAGAAGACAGAAAAAAGACATCAAGGACATACTGAAAATACAAATGTTAATGCTATGGTGGACTCATCCAGGCAATCTCCTTTAATGAGCAAAAGTAAAAGTCTGACTTCTGAGACCTTTGGAGACCACTTAGAAATTTCTGGAACAGAAATGGTGTGAACACCCTTTCTGTTAGCAAGGCTGTCAGTGGTTACAGCAAGTTATAAAAAATTCAGTTTTACTAGCGAAACAGTACTCCTGTGTTTGGAAAGCTGTGGGTGGAGGTAGCATGAGCAGAGAAGACAACCCCTGAGCCCAGCAGGCTGCAGTCAGACTGAAAGTTAGCCCCTGCCCACTCCCCCGGCTTGTAGGAGGCCTCTCCACGCTGGCTGGCTGGTGCCTGAAACAAGGAGGAAAGTGGTGCTGAGTGGAGGCCTTGTAGATCAAGGCCCTGCCCTGTGGCTTGTCCGTCTCTTGGTTACCCACCGTTGGGCTCCACGCTGCCCGATGCCTCCCCCAGTGCTGGCTATTTCTAGCTGGGGAAAGACCTAAGAAGGGAAATTCTAATGGCCTAGTTGTCTTTACAACCAAAAGGTTTCTTGAAGAAGAAACCTGAAAGCTGTGGCAAGCTTCAGGCCTTTTGAATAATCTATCAAAAACTAAAGCACGCCTGGTCTGTTTCCCCAGCCTTCCCTGGCTGAAACAAAACCAAAGTGATGCAATCTTGTTATTCTATTTTGCCATTTTGTATTTTAAGAAATCCACAGAGAGCATGTAAGAAGTTTTGTTGCCAAAGAGCCACATCCTCTTACCAGTGTTTTCCCAGGGACTGAACTCCCATCCCCTCCGTTTTCTCTCGAGGAGCCTTGAGTTCTAAGAAGGACCAGACAGCTCGCCAGCCCACAAGGTAACAGAGAGGTAGACCGTCTCACTCCAAGAAGAGGCAGCAACCTGCAGGGAGTGGAAAGGGGGTTTCCCTAGGTGACAAGAGGCACTGCAGGGCTCAAGCGGGATGCCCCCTCCTCCTTCTTGCTCCCTCCCTCCCCCGCCTCCTCCTTGTTCGGTGTGGGAACAGAGAAGCTAATTTATCAGACTCCTTCCAGCAAAGCTGGAGTGGGCTTCCCTTCCCTCAGGGCCCCTAGTCCCCCCACCTCCTTCCCTCCCCAAATTCATCTCTGAGGCTCTGTGGGCCTCAGTCAGGCACATTCCGAAAGGATCCTGTGTATTTCATTGTCAGGGAGTCCTCATTAGCTGGCTGCTGGAGTCCCTCTTTCCTCCTATTCTCCCTTAAAGGCGGGAGTCCTGGCTTTGTCCCCTTCTAATTTGCCCTCTCCGCCCCTCACACCCCAAACCCACCACCCCTGGCATCCCTGCTGAGAACAATGGATGGGCAAGAAAAAGCGTTTCCGGGATTAATCTCATAAATCTTTCACTGGCTTCCCAGAAGATTCTCTCCCCTGGAGCAAGCGGGGTGTGGGGGAGCCTGAGAGGATCATTCCTGACTCATTAGCACGTTTCCGCAACGTGCCAGCTGGATCATCTAAAAATTATTCAGCTACCCAGGAGGGAAGGCTTTTTGCCAAGCTGCAGGCTGACTTGAAGAATTTAATGCAATCCTCAGGCCTGCCTTCCCAGGCGAGGCTGAGAAGGGCATTCAGAGAGCCATTTCCTGACCCCCGGGGTGGTCAGTGCCCCCCTGGAGTGGATGGATTCCTGAAGATTCTGCCTTTGCCTGCAGAGTTTCCTAAAAAACAGTCTACCGTGTTGCCTTTGTGTATCTCTGGGAAGAAAGAATTTATATACCTCTTGTTCTGTTCCCAGAGCCCTGGGAAATATTCTTACCTTTCTGTTATCAGATCCCCCAGTTTCAATCAGGCTGATAACACAAGCCTGGAGAGTTTCCAATCACTATTTATTCTCTAAACAGCTTTTCTCTGTTCTGCTTTCGCCCTGCCCATATCTAAAAGGGCTTCCCTGGTGGCTCAGATGGTAAAGAACCCGCCTGCAATGTAGGAGACCCAGGTTCAATCCCTGGGTCCAGAAGATCCCCTGAGGCAGGCACTGCTACCCAGCCCAGCATGCTTGCCTGGAGAATTCCATGGACAGAGGAGCCTGGTGGGAGCCGGGGGGTTGCAGAGTCAGACACAGCTGAGCAACTAACAATTTCAGTCCTTGCTGAGGGCTTTACGTATATACATGTTCTCAGCTACAGTTAGTACAGTCTGACAGTGTCACAAAGTACGTGCTTAATAGCCTATTTATAAAGGAGGAAACTAAGTTTGAGGAAAATTAGTGTTGTAGCCACGCATTCCAGGAAACAAACTCACTCAGAAGGACAATGCAAATAGTGGAGTGCATTGGGCGGGCCCAAGGCAGAGTCTCCTCTTAGCCAAGGACCCCGACCAGTTTTTGTGAAAACCTTATATACCCTAAGTGTACGTGCTCAAACCCACCTCCCAAATTCTCTGAAACTAGTCTGAACAAAGGAAAAGAAAAATACAATCCAAGTTAACCCATGATTCATGTGCCTTAAACCCAATTCATATGCTTTTAAGCCTAGGTAGTTAACAGTGGGCAATTATTAATAGGAGTATGGTCATACCCCAATAAGCATAATAGAATTTATGATTCTACTCAGTTACGCAGATAATTAGGGTATTCTTTTAGGTGACAAAGAGTCTAGGTACGAGCCCTGGGGCTCTTCCATGGGGGGAGGGGGGGGGTGTGCCTGGCTTTCCAGTTGGTATGTCTTTTCCATAGATACTGGGCATAGAGCTCAAAGTCCACAGTCCAGCCCAAGATGGAGTCCTGCTTTCAAAAGGGAGCCTGTTCTATCTGTTTCCTCCTTCATTAGGCCTGTCACTCAAATCACACACCTACAAAGTGGATGCAAGGCATTGGAACCCCGCTCCATCTGGTTCACAGGCATTGCTCATGGCCGCTTCACTAGGACACAACTTTTGGAAGGATGACGTAGCCCAACATAAACCCAACACAACATAAACCCATAAAGCCCAACACAACATAAACCAACTAGAATCAAATGAGACCAAGATGGCAGACAAGACTAGACTTTGATCCTCAATCAGCAAGTGAAATGACACACCCAGAGGCACCATGACAGTTCCAAGTCACTGTCAAAAGACCAAGGAGTGGGCAGTGACCCAGACCCTGGAAATCTCCATCCCGTCCCCAAAATAGTTGGAATCACCCTCCTACTCCACATTTCAAGGCAACACTCACCCACTGAGATGGCCCACACCCTGTCTGTGGACTGTGCTTCTCTCTGAATTTGAATAAATCCACTTTTTACCAATCACTTTGTCTCTCTCTGAATTCCTTCCCTAGACTCCTGTGATGTGTTTAGGTTTTGGGGAGGAGGGTTGGTTTATGGATATTCTTCAGTCTGTGGCTGCATTTTGAAATATTCTAACATTTGAAATACTTCTATGTGAAGTACTTCTTCAAATACTGAATCTGTCTTATTCTTCTCCCTCTCCTCTGGCACAACAATTACAAATATGTTGGAATTTTTAACTATGTACTATATGTCTCACACATTTTCCACCTTTTAGGGGCATGTTGGAGCTTCTCAGATGGTGTTAGTGGTAAAGAATCTTCCTGCCAATGAGGAGATGCTGGTTCAATCCTTGTGTCAGAAAGTTCCCCTGCAGTAGGAAATGGCAACCCACCCCAGTATTCTTGCTTGGAAAATTCCATGGGTAGAGGAGCCTGGCAGGCTATAGGCCAGGGGGTTGCAAAGAGTCAGACATGACTGAGCACACAGGACTTCCACTGGGACACAGAAAGCCCAGGAAATGGACATTTTCTCTAACACTCGTATCTGAGAACATGCTATGGAGCCTGAGCAATGTCCACGGTCACCTGACCAGCTCTTTGAAGATGATGATGGCAGCCAGGATAGCCATGGCAATTTCTGCAACAAAGGCACAATTACAAAAGGAACTGAAGCACTGTCAGAAACCTCCAGGCCAGGGACATACCTGCTCCTAACATAGAGCAAGGTGCTACATAGGTGCCTGATTTCAATGCTTTTGATGGTGAGAGAGAATTCCTCAGGCAATAAAGACAGCAGATCAGTGAAGTAGGAGTATGGGAGCAGAAACAGGGGTGCCATCAAAGAAGGAGACAAGTCAGATGAACATAATACCAATAGTTACGGATAGAAGAGGTGTAACTTTGGAAGTCTGAGGGGTGGGAGGTCAGAGAAGTCCCTCTGCTGTTGGATTCTGGTCTTCAGATTTCTAAAGTTCTCTCCTCCCCAATACTAACCCTCCAGTCATATGAACAGGTAGAGTGCCAGAGGTGAAGGAAGTTGAGTGTAGAAAATCATGAGCGCTAAGTAGGAAAGACTTGATTTTGACACCTTCAGTTCCTCTGTCCTTAGTTTTCTCATCAAATATATCCTTTCATCCTAAAATATTGAGAGCCTACAGCAGATAGGGCTTTGTCTTAGCACTGGGAGAGAAACACGCCCTGAACCTAAGTGGCTGGCTCCCTAGGTTGCAAAACAAGAAGCGCACACATCAAAAGGTGAATGAAACCGTTCAGACCTATATCCATCTGCCTGACACCATCCCCATTTTGAGGTCTAATAACCACCTTGAACATCAGTTCACTCACTCAGTCCTGTCCAACTCTTTTTGACCCCGTGGATTGCAGCACACCAGGCTTCCTTGTCCATCACCAACACCCAGAGCCTGCCCAAACTCATGTCCCTTGAGTCAGTGATGCCAAAAAAACATCTTATCCTCTGTTGTTCCCCTCTCTCCATGCCTTCAATCTTTCCCAGCATCAGGGTCTTTGTGTTTAAAAAACAGACCTTGGGTTTTCCCCAGGATCTTGACCCAATCTTTTTCACTGCTTTTCCAACCATCCTGCAAGGCTCAGCTGATCCTCCCCTCCGTGGAGACAACCTACCCATCCAGCCCATACTGACTTCTCTCTCCTCTAAGACACTTTAACCACCGCCCTTACAGAGGTGACCAGTCACCCCTACCTCAGCAAACAGCAACTCATACCACCCAACTTCCCAAGCCAAGACTCAGGACATCATCCTTGGTCTCTCCCTTCCCCTCTGTACATCAGTCTGCGAACAAGTCCTGCCAGCTACATCTCCAACATAGCCCAGCCCTTCCTCTTCCAGCACCAGTCTTGTCAGCATCATCCTCTGGGAGTCCTGCAATGGCCTGGTGACCAGCCCCTCAGCTTCGATGCAGTGGTTCCCTCACTACTGCACACAGCAGCCAGAGTGATGCTTTTTAAATAAATTGGAGCAGATCATTCTCTGCTTAAAATCCTCAAATGTCTTCTCATCATGTGTTGTGTGTGCTAAGTCACTTTAGTCGTGTCCGACTTTTTGCAACCCTATGGACTGTAGCCCACCAGGTTCCTCTGTTCGCGAGATCTCCCAGGCAAGAATACTGGAGTGAGCTGTCATACCCTCCTCCAGGGGATCTTCCCAACCGAGGGATCAAACTGCATCCCCTGTGGCTCCTGTGTTGCAGGCAGATTCTTCACTATTGAGCCACCAGGAAGCCCATCTTTTCATCGCATCTAAACTTAAATCTAAAACTTCCTACCTGAGGCTACAAGGCTGTGCCTGCCTTGGTACCTACGTATGCCTCTGTGCCTCCCTTACTTATCTCCTCCAGCTGTGCCCAGTAGGCAAACGGACCTTCTTTCTGTTCCTCCCACCACTGAGCTTCTTGTGTTCTGGGGATGCTGAGCCTGATATTCTTTTCACCTAGAAAGTCTTGCCCCAGGTCATACCAGGGTTGCCTCTTCTTATGATTCAGACCTCAGACACAGAAAACAAATTTACAGTTACCAAAGAGGAAAGGGGGTAAGGATAAATCAGGAATTTGGAATTAACATATTCACACTACTATATGTAAAATAGATAACCCACAAGGACCTACTGTATAACACAGGGAACTATACTCAATGCTTTGTAATAACCTATAAGGGAAAAGAATCTGAAAAAGAATAAATATACACACACATATATACATATACATGTATCACTTTGCTGTATACCTGAAACACAATATGGTATATCAACTACAATTCAATTTTTTAAAAAATAGCCCGTCAAGCACATGCAAAACCACCACTGTTTAATTTCATCACAGCTCTTATGACTAGATTTTTCTTGGTTGCTGATTTATTTACTAACTACCTCTTCTACACATGTCCAGTTATGGTGTAAGCGTCATTATATGCCCTGTTTCATACTATTTTCCCAGTGCCTGGGAAAGCGCTCAGTAAATAATTTCTGAATGAATTAATGTAGTACAATATAAGTTCTCCTAACTAGAAAATCGCTAATACAGGAGAGCTAGTAAGAGTTGAGCCATGAATGAGGACTAGGATTTGAGCTGAGAAAGGAAGCAGGCTGTGCATTTCTGGCCAGGGATTTTGCCCAAATACACACTCTGTGACATGCAGTGAGAAGAATTAAAGCCTTGACACAAACCCAGGCAGCCCACCTTCAAATATAAAACCAAACTTCACCCTCTACTAATAAGCTGAGAGTACTGTATTCATTCAAACGTAAGATGATGACCTAAACCAGAGTGGAATTGGAATGGACATGGATGGGGCATGGGAAGAAGAGGAGATGTGAGGGCATTTAGAGAGAAGAGACAAATAGACAACAATTAACCTAGTATAATCAAACTGAGCAGATATAAATTAGAAGTAATAGGAGGAATCAGAGGTTAATTTGAAGACTAGAAATCAAAGATGAACTTTAAAACTTTGGGGAAATGGACTTCTGTGGTGCTCAAGTAGTCAAGAATCCACCTTGCAATGCAGGGCACACAGCTTCAGTCCCCAGTCTGGGAAGATTCCAAATGCCTCAGGATAGCTAAGTTCTTGAGCTACAACTACTGAAGCCCGTGAGCCCTACTGCTCATGCTCCACAACCAGAGAAGCCCCTGCAATGAGAAGCCCCCACACCACAACACGGAAAGCCTGCACACAGCAACAAAGACCAGCACAGCCAAAAATAAAGCAATCTTTTTTAAACGGGGGAAAATGGTGGTGCCATGGACTGTAAAAAGGGTGACCCAGATTGTGTGGGAAAGTAGATCATGTTTTAGGAGAGTTGGGTCCGAGGCAGTGGCAGGGCGTTCTAATGGACACGTCTAGGAAACCTTGAGAAATGTGGGCTGGTGTCTGAGACTGAGATCAAAGCCAGAGAAATGGGTCTTTGAGTCATCTGAATAGAAATCTTCGAGGATTGTGATATTTTCCAAAAGAGGAGAAGCCTGGGGGGACAGTCCGAATGTCTCTCCCCTCAGAGGCTGCCCTCCAGCTTCAGGAAAGAGAAACCTGCCCAGGCTAGATGTGGAAGTGCAGCCCAAGCACCAGGAAGACAGAATGTCCTCCCTGAAGAACTGAACAACGAGCTGGAACCTCAGGGAGGAAGAGTCTGTAGGTAGGAAGACAATCCAGACACTGCTCAAATCAGGCAGGGCATGAGTGCTGGACAGAAAGAAAAGCGAGAGACCAGTCAATGCTAGATGAAGAAGGAATGAGAATCAGGTCCACACGTGGGGACAGATAGAAGATGGGAAAGAAGCCAATGAGGATATTCAGCTGTATGATCAGAAGACCCAGGGTGGCAGAATCAAGAAGCCAAGGGATGAAACTTCAAGAGTCCAGATGTGGCCAGAGTGCCTTGTGTTGAAAGGATGTCAAGGAGAATAAAGTCTACAAACAGATGATTGTATTTTCCAATCAGTGAATTCTCATTGACAATTGGGAGCCATTTCAACTGAGTGGTGGGACAAAAACCAGATTGCTTGAGTTTATAGGGAGGAAACAGAAACCCAACTGAAAAGAATTGCCTCAAGAGGAAGAGCTGCAGTGATAATTTTACACCAATATTTTTTAGTGTTCTGTGAGACAATGAATGAAGTCATTGGCTAAAAAAGCAAAAAAAAAAAAAAAGGAAGAGGGGAGGGTCAGAAGAACAGAGAAGCATTTGCATACATGCTATGGAGACAGCACAGAGACTAAATCTTCAGATGTGATGGTTATTTGAAAAGTGAAAGATGCTGAGTATAGTTATTTGTTCATTCAATAAACACTTTTGGAGCACCAGCTTAGGCAAAGAGGTATGGTCGTGAATGAGACGGCTAGCCCTTGGGAAGCCAGCTGGGGTGGGTGGCTACGGTAGCCAACATAAGGCTTGTCACTACTTTTCTGTAACACATTACAAGTTGGAAAAGCATCTTCACATGCCATTATTTCATTCAAACTTAATGACGTAGTTTGAGGTCAATGTTGGGAAATTCATTTTTCAAAAGAAAAGAAAACAGGCTTGGAGATGAGAGGACATGTTAAAGGCTCCACAGCTAGTTGCTGTGAGAGTGAAAAAGAGAACTCCTGTCTGCAGTTAGTGCAGATGCTTCTCACAAGAAGCAAAGGGCTGCATGGGCAGAAAGTATCTATTTGGGGACATCTCTTTTCTTTATTCTCTCTTCCTTCCCCTCTCCTCCTCATCCCCCTCCCCTCTTTGTTGTTGTTCAGTCCCTCAGTCCCTCTTTGTGACCCCAAAGACTGAAGCACACCAGGCTTACCTGTCCATCACCAACTCCTGGAGCTTGCTCAAACTCGTGTCCATTGATTCAGTGATGCCATCCATCCATCTCGTCCTCTGTTGTCCCCTTCTCCTACTGTCCTCAACCTTTCCCAGCATCAGGGTCTTTTCCAATGAGTCAGCTCTTTGCATCAGGTGTCCAAAGTATTGGAGCTTCAGCAGCAGTCCTTCCATGGCTGACTTCCTTTAGGATTGGCTGGTTTGATCTTCTTGCAATCCAAGGGACTCTCAAGAGTCCTCTCTAGCACTACAATTTGAAAGCATCAATTCTTTGGCACCCAGCCTTCCTTATGGTCTAACTCTCACATCCATACATGACTACTAGAAAAACCTTAGCTTTGATTCTACAGACCTTTGTTGGCAAGTGATGTCTCTGCTTTTTAATCTGCTCTCCAGGTTTGTCATAGCTTTTCTTTTCCCTGGTTTAAGTTAAATGAAGCTCTCTTCCTATTTCTAATTTCTTAATCTGAGCTCGTGTTCAGCACTGAAATGCCAATTTAAACCGAATACTTTACTCATCTTTGGATTCAGATGTAGCCAAAGATGGTAGCCATTAATTTTCAGATGTGTTCTAAGTGAGGATAGTTTTTAGAACATTAACTAAAATTCTCATGAACCTAGCTATCCTGTGGGATTTCCCTGTCCCTTGAGTTCTAGTAAACTTGGCTTAAGCCTACAAATCCTAAAAACTGTAAAAGTTCAAAGCCTTTCCCTCAATTTCTATGAATTCCCAAGGCTTTAGTATCTAATCTCCTTGTATCTGGTTTTCACATTCACACATGCTGTCTTCTCTTTGGCTCCAAACTTAAGTTTAGTCCCCTTTATTTGTTTCCACACTGATCCAGAGAGTTTGATCAAATGTATAGATTTCCCGGGGGGTTGAGGAAAGGGATTTGAGGAGATGCCTAATTAAGCAATGCAGAGCCCTCTGCCAACCCGCTATCCTTCACTTTGTCCTTCTTCTTTCCCCTCCCAGTCCCCAACCTGCTTCTGAGCTAAAGAGTCCTCCTATTTCAAGCAATCTAATGTATCAATCATATTAAATGTCTTGAGGTTGCCCTTGAGGGAGGTCCTATCCTCCATCCACAGTGATTTATCCATGTATTTCTTCCAAATAAGTATCAGTCAGTTCAGTTCAGTCTCTCAGCTGTGTCCAACTCTTTGTAACCCCATGGACTGCAGCACGCCAGGCTTCCCTGTTCATCACCAACACCCAGAGCTTGCTCAAACTCATGTCCAAGTCGGTGATGTCATCCAACCATCTCATCCTCTGTTGTCCCCTTCTCCTCCTGCCTTCAATCTTTCCCAGCATCAGGGTCTTAGTATTCTCTGTAAGACACATTAAGGCAAATAAAATGTGTTACATTTTGTGACAGTGATAGTAACCCTCTGAAGGAGACATTGTTATTATTCCCATTTTGCAGATCAATCATGAGGCACAATCAAGCTAAGCCACTTGTCCACATTTTTATAGTTGATAAGTAGCACGCCCCGATTGCAACTATGTTCTGTTTGACTCTGAAGTCCATTGGTTTTTGTAAGATGCAATGATTTTGAGGTTGTCCCAGGAAAGTTTAGATGAAGGACCATTACTGGAGGAAGAAAAATGGGAACAGGCCACTTTCTTCCATATTCAAGAAGGGACTGGCAAGCAGAAAAATATGTCTATAGAAGATATTTCCCTGTGCAAATCCTAGTGAGAATAAAGCTAGAACACCCAAATTGTTATTTTGAAGTGACCTGATAGAGATAGGTTCATAGCTTTCAAACCCGACAGAGAAATGTGTCTTGAAGTGGTATTTATCCCAAGAACCAGAAGTACTTAGACTTAAACATTATCCACTTCAGAAAATTGCAGGGCTACAAACAGCTAGACCTTGAGGACATTATGCTAAGTGAGATAAATCAGATGGAGAAAGGCAAATACTTTGTATCACTTAAATGTAGAGGGTATAAAAGCCAAACTCAGAAGCAGAAAGTAAAATGGGTGTTACCAGGGAATGGAAGGTTGGTGCCCACTTTGGACACCAACGTTTGTAGGACAGAGATTATATAAAAGTACAAACTTGCAACAGGTAGTAAATAAGTTCTGGAGATCTAATACACAGCATAATAAATATAGAGAACAACATTGCTTCATAATTGTCAAGACTAGATCTTAATTATTTCAACCACTGAAAAGAAATGATAATTGTCTGACATCATAGAGGTGTTATTGCTACAATGGCAATCATATTGCAACATATAAATGGATCAAATAAACATGCCATACACCTTAAATTTATGCAACATTATGTCAAGTATATTTCAATTAAAAAAGAAAGAAAAAAGTGACTGAAGAAACTGACCTCAAGGAAAATGAAATCATGATTGAGGGAGCATCATTCAAAAGGTCCAGAGGGAAAAAAAAAAAAAAAGGTCCAGAGGCTAACTATAAGGATGAAAACGGATGGCTGAATTTAAATTGGTAAATGAACCAGCTAGCCTGAGGACTCTCTTCCTGCTGATGCTAGGCACGTATTAAGTCACTGAGAATCTGCCTAAACCTTACATAGCAGAATAGAGCCCAGAAATGAAGTCTATACAAATAGGTGAGCAATTGCACCTGAAATCTGTGTTTAGCAAAAATTGTAGAGGGAAATCCTAAAGGGATGCCCCTCATCATCACCCTTTATGTTTTACAAGAAATCACCGTCAGGAATTCCCTGGCAGTTCAGTGGTTAGGACCTGGTGCTTTCACTGCAGGGGCCCAGGTTCCCTTCCTGGTTGGGGAACTAAGATCTGCAAGCACAGCAAGACCAAAAAAAGAAAGAAAGAAAGAAATCACCAGGCATTGTGCTGCTGCTGCTGCTAAGTCGCTTCAGTTGTGTCCGACTCTGTGCGACCCCATAGACGGCAGCCCACCAGTCTCCGCCGGCCCTGGGATTCTCCAGGCAAGAACACTGGAGTGGGTTGCCATTTCCTTCTCCAATGCATGAAAGTGAAAAGTGAAAGTGAGGTCGCTCAGTTGTGTCCAACTCTTTGCGACTCCAGGGACTGCAGCCTACCAGGCTCCTCCATCCATGGGATTTTCCAGGCAAAAGTACTGGAGTGGGCTGCCATTGCCTTCTCCAGGCACTGTGCTAGGCACTCTAGATATAAGGGCAAGAGAAAGCAGAGTTGCTCCCCTCAGAGAGCATCTAGTCTAGTGGGTAAGGAGTTGTGGGTTCAATCCCTGGGTTGAGAAGATACCCTGAAGAAGGAAACCCACTCCAGTATTCTTGCCTGGGAAATCCCAAGGACAGAAGAGTCTGGCGGGCTACAGTCCATGGGGTTGCAAAGAGTCAGATTGACTTAGTGACTAAACAACAACAAAATTGGGATTCAGAGCAGTGAAGCCTAAGATGACATGGGGTTGGGATTTTTATCTAAGGTCAAAGTCATCCGTCTGCCCTCTTGCACTACTGAAAAGAAGGACCTAAGTTGAGCATTTTGACATTGAATTAGGACACGTTAAGCTATGCTACTCTGTAGCAGGAGTGATCATCTGTGAACCTCACAAAACTGTCCCTTACACTTTCTGCTGTCACCCTCCACCAGGTTGTGAATATGAGTGATTCCTTGGAATTTTCCTATTCTGAGTCCTCCTTGAATGGGGGATGCTTTTAGAACCTGCTTTTGATTATTCCCTTGTCCATTTGCTTAATTTGCTTATTATCCAGTTTATTTAATTATTCCTGTAATTATTCTGAACCAGAGAATGACCAAAATTCTTAACATGACAGATTCCTTATGACCTGACCCCTTTCATCCCCTCTCTAGTTCCCAACTTGGAACACACTTTTCTTTTTTCAAGACCGTATCTTCCCATTTAATTGCCTCAGGAAAGTTTTCCTCTTCTACTGAGGCACTGCCTCCTTTATATTCTCACCTTTATTGACGCTCTTATCCTCTCACAGGCCTCACCAGGTAAACCCTGAGTTTCTCCAAGTAAGAACTGTGTCATCTTCTTCTAGACAATTCTAGCACCTAAGAGCAGGCACACAGTGAGGAGGTAGGCCCTTAATATCTACTCAGTGGATGGGGCTTCCCTGGGGGTCTAGTAGTTAAGAATCCACCTGCCAATGCAGGGGTCACAGGCTCGATCCCTGGTCCAAGTCTTGGCAACTAAGCCCGAGAGCTACAACAACTGAGCCCACACACCTCAAAGAGTAGCCCCCGATCACAGCAATTAAAGAAAGACAGTGCAGCAATTCAGACCCAGCACATCCAAAAATAAAAATCAATAAATCTTTAAAAAATATACTCAGTGGATGAAAGCATGAGTGAGTAAATGAATGATTGAATACCTCCTGATTCAGGCCTCTAGCATTCCAGGGAGGTTCGACTTCAAAAGTCCTGGTAAGTTATTTCCCTTAAGCAGCTCAGAAAGTAGCATCTGGAATCTCAGCTCTTGAAGGTTCTCAAAATAACCTCCTCCAACAATTTTATTTTACAGATGAGAACTAGAGATTTGCAGAAAAGAGACTTGTCCAAGGTCACGTCTGCATTACTCTCCACTTACGCCTCTAGTCACTCGTGGTTACAGGTGCTTCAGTCTTCTACCTTTGAGCTCAGATGCAATCTATACAGTCCATGGAATTCTCCAGGTCAGAATACTGGTGTGGGTAGCCTTTCCCTTCTCCAGGGGATCTTCCCAACCCAGGGATCAAACCCAGGTCTCCCGCATCGCAGTCGGACTCTTTACCAGCTGAGCCACAAAGGAAGCCCAAGAGATTTTTTTTTTTTAATTAAAATTAATGACTGATCTACAAAGAAGCCTGTTGGTGTCACAATTACCCAGGGACCTGGAGAGACACTCTGGCGGGTGGAGAGTGACAGAGGTGATGAGGTCATCTGGTATCTGTATTTATCAATAGGAATCTTAGTTCCTTCCCTCCAGGAAAACCCTCAGCATTTCATGGGGAATTTTAAAAGCTTGTTGTTTACAGTAAGATCCATCCCTGTGGCTTCAGCTGGGCCTATTGTTCCTTGCTGCTCAGTGAAAATACAAAGTGGGATTCAAGTAAAGGTGGGCTGATATTGAACAAATATACATATGGCATTGGTAACATAGAATTCTCCCAGTCATTGGGAAGGCAACTAATTGTCAACTGTGTATTGTAGCCAGGAACTGAAAGTTATTACGGTGTTGAATTCTTCACAAAGAGGTTTTGTCTAAAGAGAATTATATAAAGTGTAATTCTCCTGCCGATCAAACAAGAAGCAGCCAGACTTCACCAGCCTCCCCAGGGTTCCCGGGCTATTGCTCTCCCCTTTGGGTTTACAGAAACCAAATCTTCTCCTTCCATATTGTATCCCCAGTGTCTCAGACAGAGTTCAGTTCAGTTCAGTTGCTCAGTCGTGTCCTACTCTTTGCGACCCCATGGACTGCAGCACACCAGGCCTCCCTGTCCATCACCAACTCCCAGAGCTTACTCAAACTCAAGCCCATTGAGTCAGTGATATCATCCAACTATCTCATCCTCTGTTGTCCCCTTCTCCTCCTGCCTTCAATCTTTCCCAGCATCAGGGGCTTTTCCAATGAGTTCATTCTTTGCATCAGGTGGCCAAAGGATTGGAGTTTCAGCTTCAACATCAGTCCTTCCAATGAATATTCAGGACTGATTTCCTTTAGCATGGACTGGTTGGGTCTCCTTGCTGTCCAAGGGACTCTCAAAAGTCTTTTCCAACACCACAGTTCAAAAGCATCAATTTTTCAGCTCTCAGTTTTCTTTATAGTCCAACTTTCACATCCATACATGACTACTGGAAAAACCATAACCTTGACTAGACAGACCTTTGGTGGCAAAGTAACGTCTCTGCTTTTTAATATGCTGTCTAGGTTGGTCATAGCTTTTCTTCCAAGGAGCAAGTGTCTTTTAATTTCATGGCTGCAGTCACCATCTGCAGTGATTTTGGAGCCCAAAAAAATAAAGTCTGCCATCGTTTCCACGGACACAGCTGGGGCTCACTAAATGTTGGTGAAATAATAAATCAACAAATGGAAGAATGAGTGTTTGTCCGCTGCTGCTGCTGCTAAGTCGCATCAGTCGTGTCCGACTGTTAGCGACCCCATGGACTGCAGCCTACCAGGTTCCTCTACCCATGGGATTTTTCCAGGCAAAAGTACTGGAGTGGGTCACCAGTGCCTTCTCCAGAGTGTTTGCCTACTACAGTCATTAAGGTTAGGTTTAGCTATGTAGAACTTAAACCAAGATAAGAGGTTTGAACAACACAGAGGTTTCTTTCTCTTTTATACAAAGAGAGGTAAGAAAACCAAGTGGATATGAGGGTTCCCCAGTTACCAGGGATCCAGTTCATTTTATCTTTGTGCCACCTCCTTCTATACTCAAGGTTGTCTCAAGATCAAAGTTGGCTGCCCTGACACCAACCATCAAGACTACGATGAAGGCACAAGGAAGGGGGGGAAAATGCACCACAACTAGTCAGGTAGAACTTTCATTTTTGCAGGGCTTGCCCTGCAGCTTCCAGGATCTTAGCTCCCCAACCAGGAATCAAGCTCAGAGTCCTGGCAGTGAGAGCAGTGAGTCCTAACTACTGGCATCATCAGGGAATTCCTTAGAGCTCCAGCTATCACCTACCATCTCCAGAACTCTTTTGATCTTGTCAAACGTAAACCGTGAATCTGTGCATGTTTTAGAAACCCTGGCTCTTCATTCTCCCCTCCTCCTAGCCCCTAGCAGTCACCATTCTACTTTCTTTATGAATTTGGCTACTCTAGGTCCCTTATGTAAGTGGAATCATACAATATCCACCCTTCGGTAGCTGGAATATTTCAC
This sequence comes from Cervus elaphus, assembly GCF_910594005.1. Lineage (NCBI taxonomy): Eukaryota > Metazoa > Chordata > Mammalia > Artiodactyla > Cervidae > Cervus > Cervus elaphus. The sequence goes on along the minus strand of NC_057839.1, from coordinate 10,482,481 downwards.
TTAGCTTAATGTCCTCAAGTTCCATCCACTCATGTTATAGCGTGTGTCAGAATTTTCATCCTTTTTAAGGTTGAATAATATTTCACTGTATGTACAATATATACCACATTTTGCTTATCTATTTGTGTCAATGAACATTCGGGTTCTTTCCACTTTTTGGTTATTGTAAACAGTATTGCTATGAACACTACTAATCAAGTAGATCACTTTTAAAGAGCTTGCCAAAAAGTCCCAGCCAACTTCCACTTATTTTTTAGTGGCCAACCTTGACAGCAAGGGAGTAGCCTTTTGACCCAGGCACATTGATCATCCCAAATAATACATTTCCCAAATAAAAAGAGAAAGAGAGAATATTGGGTAGACAACTAGCAGACCATGCCCCTCTGCCAGTCTGAGTCTCATCAAAATACCCACTTATATTGTATTAGTGATAAAATGTACAACATAGCACTGCTGTATGTTATATACAAAAGCTATTAAGAAGATAAATCCTAAGAGTTCTCATCACAAGGAAACATTTTTTTTCTATTTCTTTAATGTGGTATCTCTATGAGATGACAGATAGTCACTAAACTTTTTGTCATTTCATGATGTATATAAGTCAAATCAAGAGGCTGTACACCTTAGACCTGTACAGTACTCTATGTCAATTATATCTCAATAAAATTGGAAGAAAATAGTGCCCACTGATCCCAAAATAATCCTGTCTACTTCCATGTGTGAACTTTCAACCAAGACAGTTTGTCTGTGCCTTAAAGGACTGTGTTTCCAGAAAGTTCCTTCTTATAAGAGATAGACATGTTCAGGCCTGAATAATAATTCTTCGTATGGCCTTCAGAGCCTTTTCACATATCTACTCTCTCATCTCCACACCCACATTTGCACGCGTTTAACATCCCCCCACTTGGAAATTTCCTGGCATTTTAGTTCAACACATCAGAAAGGGCAATTATCCTCCCATTGCTTCCCACCCACTGAGCAGCTCTTCCTTCTGACTTCCTAATTTCAAATGCAATAGGTTTGCTTTATGTAACCTCAGAGTCTTCAGTATGATCGTTTGTACTGTTAAGCCCCCCAAAAAAGGAATAGCTTAGAACACTTTTCAAATGTATTTGTCCACAGAAGCCTTTTCTTCTTTCACGAAACAATTTGAGGGATAAGAGAGCTAGCCAGCCTATTATGGGAGAATAAAGAAAGTGAAAGTCGCTCAGTCGTGTCCAACTCTTTGCGACCCCATGCGCTATACAGTCCATGGAATTCTCCAGGCCAGAATGCTGGAGTGGGTAGACTTTCCCTTCTCCAGGGGATTTTCCCAACCCAGGGATTGAACCCAGGCCTCCCACATTGCAGGCAGGTTCTTTACCAGCTGAGCCACCAGGGAAACCCGAGAATACTAGAGTGGGTAGCCTATCCTGTCTCCAGGGGATCCTCCTGACCCAGGAATCAAACAGGGGTCTTTTATTATGGGAGAACAGGCACCAAACCTGGAAACTGAGACTTCATCAAGTCCTCTTACCTTTGGCACTTTCCAAAGCACCTGCATTTTACCTCCACAAAGTCCTCCTCTTTCCTGTCCTTCCCTTATTTCTTGTTAAATTAATTCAACAAGGAAGTCCTGAGACTAAGGTGGTTCTGCTTCCCTATGGCTCAGCTGGTAAAGAACCCGCCTACAATGAGGGAGACCTGGGTTTATCCCTGGGTTGGGAAGATCCCCTGGAGAAAGGAAAGGCTACCCACTCCAGTATTCTTCCCAGGAGAATCCCATGGACAGAGAGGCCTGGCGGGCTACAGTCTATGGGGTCGCAAAGAGTCCAATGACTGAGCGACTAAACACAGCACAATATCTTAATGGCCTCTGGAAGCAAACTAGAATCCAAGCCTTAAGTACCTGGAGGTTAGGAAATCCAAACCTAAGGACTATCGATCAGAAACAGGTAGGCTTTATCTTGCAGCAATCAATAATGTCCTTACTTGGCTCTGCCTTTCCTGTATAAGTCTCTCCTCCAGCCCCTGCTGGGGCCGACTGCTCCTAGCCACTTCCAGTTTGTGGCTGTCCACTTTAATCAGTTTTCACTCAAATCCACTCTTAAAATTTTTCCTATACCTCAGTTTATCTTTTAAACCTCTCTTGCATTTTTTTCTCTCTCTTTTTTAAATCATTTATTTGACTGTGTCAGGCCTCAGTTTTCAGGTGAGATCTTCCTTGCAGTCTGCAGGGTCTTTTTAGTTGCAGACTGCAGGATTCAGTTCCCCAACCAGGGATTGAATGCCAGGTCCCCAGCCCTGGGAGTCAAGGGAGGCGGGTGGCTCAGAGGTAACGAATCTGCCTACAATGCAGGAGACCTGGGTCGAATCCCTGGGTCAGGAAGATCCCTTGGAGAAGGGAATGGCAACCCACTCCAGTATTCTTGCCTGGAAAATTCCATGGGCAGAGGAGCCTGGTGAGCTAGAGTCCATGGTGTGGCAGAGTCAGACCAGACTGAGTGACCAACACTTACTTTCACTTTTCTGCACTGGGAGCATGGAGTCCAACCAGTGGACCACCAAGAAAGTGCCCCATCCTTTCCTAAGGCTACCATTCCACATTATCTAGGGTGACTTCTCCTGTCACCCCCCCCACCCCACCCCCACTCATATTCTTTCCCTCCTCAAACTGTGTACCAGTACCCGTGGGGGGCTCTAGGCAACAAAGGAAGTGTGGTCCTCCGTCCTATGCTTGGCGTTGCATAAGACACTGCTTGGGCAGTAATCACAGAGGCAGAGTGAAATGGCAAGTGTGTTGGGCACTGCTGAGGAGAGGAGCATGATGCAATGTGGTTCTCTGGGAAGGTCCCTGGGTGGAACAGAGAGCTAAAGGCTACATAAGAATTAATCAGGCAGATGGGAAGGAAGAGTTCTCAAGGACACTCAGAACCTCTTGTGCGAGGCAGAGCTGTAGCAGGAGACAGTCTGGCGAGGAAGGCTGAAATTTGGCCCAGCATCTGCAGGACATCGTGATGGCTGTGGTCAAGGCAGACGAAGGGCGGCCAAAGAGATAGGTGGGGCCTTGAAGGGCTTGTTAAGAATTTTTATCTTTTACCTTGAAACCTGGGGGTTATTTATCTCTGCTTCCATCTTGAAAAATTAACTTTGTCTGCTGTGTGGAGGACATGGGACTATAGAGTGGCAGGATGGATACACAGAGACCAGACAGATTACTGCAAGTGTCCTCATGAATGATGATGGTGGTGACTTAGGCCAGAGGAGATATGATGGCCATGGAGAAATGAGGATGGATTCAAGTGATACTTAAAACAGTAGAATCAGTAGGACATTGCACTGGTTTATACTAAGTTGTTTGTGGATGGGTTTCTTTCCTTGAAGACAAAAGTCTGTGTCTTATTTATTTCTTGGTTCCTCATACCTAACTACAGATGTTGCATTTGGTAGGAGATGATCATTAAATTTGCAGAATTGATTTGCATACAGAGAATAAAGTTTTGAGGAAATCCAAACCAAAGGGTGCATTTTGATGCAAAAAGAAGGGGCAGGTCCCACCCTGCTGTACAGTTCCTGAAGAAGGCAGATTGAGTTGGGTACCCCAGGGGTGCCTGTCAGGGCCCAGCATGGAGACACAAAAGGCAACTCTATCTCTCCCATACCTCTACCTGATGGCACAGGCATGGAACCACTTTGCCAAAAAATGGAATCATATGATCACTTTCCTAATGGATTAGGAAGTTAGATGGACCCCTATCAAGACATGTAGTTCCAACTACTGAAGGAAGAGAGATTTGAGGACTTCTTTCAAATTAACATTTTGCAACAAAGAGCAGTTGCTGGACCACTTCAGTTCCTATGACAATTATTATTTTTAGATGTCAGAATCTGTGCCTAAACTTAGAGGAAATAAACAAATGAACCGAGACTTCCCTGGTGGTCCAATCGCTTGCACTCAGTGCTCCCATGCAGTGGGCCCAGGGTTTGATCCCTGGTCAGGGAGTTAGATCCTGCACGCTACAACTGGGAGTGCTGTGGCTAAGATCCAGCACAGCCAAATAAATAAATAATTTTTTAATCTAAAAAAACACAAAAACCAAAAACCCACAATGGCCCAAGAGTTGGCTTTTTGTTTGTTTTTGTTTTTATGAATTACTGCAGCTCAGAGTACTCAATGTGAACCACCGAACAGTCGTCATTGTGATCAACATTGCTTGTGAAGACCGGAAGTCAAAAACTATTTCACTCCAGCCATAAACAGAGTGAACTTCTGTCAGAGATGCTGAAGAAAGTTCTAGACTCAGAGGTCAATCCTTGCCTTTTCTGTTTCACTCCTGACGCGACTCCATGCCAGAAACAAAGGCCTCCTTGTCCTCCCTCGTCTCCCTCCTGACTCTAAGAAATGCTAGTGCTCTCCCTAAACCTTTCTCACTGACCCCACGCCATAATTACAGTCCAAACTGAAACTTTCCCAGCGTTCAATGGCTCTCACCTAAGGGACAGACTTAGAAATGGAAAAATATTTTCTTTGAAACACAGCAGCACTGTCAACATCTGTGATGGTTTGTAAGTGATTAGACTGAACAGGAACAGGGGTGGTTTAAGGGAATTGCAAAACAGCCACTGGTCACGGGATAACGGGAGGGAAAGAGGATGCCTAAGGGCAATTGCTCAGCCAGTCCTGCCCTTAGTCGCTGTCTGAGGCTGAAAAGGTCATAGGCCTAATTATACCTGTGGACACCACATAATAGGAGCATTGACATGGGGCCCACTGACCCGCCAGAGAGCTCCTCCCGCCCCCCGCCTGAGCATTCCCAAACCAGTCACATCAAAAAGCCCATGAAATGGGAATGACATTAAGGAATTACTAAGGGATTTTTTTAGATGTGATCATGATATCATGGGTATGTTCAAGAAAGAGAAAGAGAGAGGTGAATGTGGAAATATTAACAGATGAAAAAATAGAATGTCTGGGATCTTCCACAAGATGATCCCATTGCGGGTAGGGGAGGGGTGGAGAATAAAGGAAGCACAGTGGGCCTTGTCTTGATCCATGCTGCCGCTGGGTGGTGGGACCGTGAGTGTTGGCCTGTGTGTGTGTTGGAGATTTTCTGTGATAAAAAGGTTTTAAAATACCGCAAGCAGTTTCTTCTTTCTCAGAGACACTTAGCAAGCCAGTCTTTTGACACCCAGAAACCTCTACCTTGGCCAGGACACCAATCTAAATGTGCTGGTTTTTTTTTTTTTTTTTTTAAATGTGCTGGTTTTATTGCATGCTCTTTGCGTTTCTAAAACGTTATATGCTGAACTCTTTGCCTCCAGAGACAAGCAAACCTACAAAGGAGGTAAAGACTCTCCCTCTCTCACTCCACCAAAATATGCATCACATCAACATTTTTTGGCCACTTCTAATCATGTGTGCCCCACGCCTGCCAGATTTTAGCAAACCAATTCATTTCAGAAAAGTTTTTTAAATTCTACGACTGTTGCCATCAGGCACAAGGTCCTTGGGTAATGCACTCCAAACAGGAGCAAACCTGAGAAGTGGTTAGAAAGTCTACGTTCAAAATAGCATCTCTTCAGAAGCCATATCCACAGCCTCACTAGTAAACTTCCCCTACTGGGGGTTTAAGAATTTCTCTGCTCAGGGCCTGGAGGTTTCCCTTAGATGGCTCAGTTCTCAGCCCCTTTGTCTGCTTTCCCAGCAAGAGGCTGAAATTGCTCTTCCGGAATGTTCTTCCCCCTTCTGGTTTCTCCCCTCTTTGGAGAGCACTGTTCAAGTAGGATACCTGTCCCCTGTTGACTCAGGTGGTCTCACCAAGCAAATCAAGCAAGGTTGACAATTATCAACGCAGCAACTCCGGTGTGCCCAGAACTATCCAATGTCCTAAAATAAAGAGGAGAGAGAAAAAGGAAGGGAGAGATGGAGGGAGGAGAGGAGGGAGGGAGGGAAGCAGTGGGGGGGGGGGGGAGGGAAAGCGGGGGGGAGGAGACAGGGAAAGGACAGGGGGAGAGAAACAGAGGAAGGGCAAGGAGGAAAGAGAAGAAGAAAGAGGGAAAAGATAATTTCTTAACTAGCTACCTTCTGTGACTTTCAGACACGAATACAAAACTTCAAGAGGGAAAGAACTAAGCCTGATGTTCAAAATATTGCCTTTACTTTTTCTCTTTCCACCTTCCATCACTTGGGTTCAAAAGGCTAGTTCTGCAGCTGCGTCATCTGGACCCAGATCATTTGATGGAGGCAGCATCCAACTTGATGATTCAATTGACTCAACGCGTGACTAGATAGTTTTAAAAGCCCTTTGTGTCAGCACAGCTCATTTGTCTGTCTCAGAGGCAAAGGCAGCTCTACAGATGCTTCAAATAACCCTCGAAGGCTCTCCCAAATGGATTGGACACCATGATTTGTCACACACATACACACAAAAATAGAACACTACCTGGTAAACTTCTTCCCTAACAATGGGTCCAGATGTGAGCTTGAAAAATGTCCCTTGTGCTTGTTTCATTTTAAAGCATGTGGTTATGACTTTGGCATGATTTATTTGTTGGTTGGACATGTGGTGGAGCAGAGGGAAGGGGGCAGAAATTATACAACGATTTAAAACGTAACAGATTTTGTTTGGCACTCCTTGGTGGGAACTTGAAATCAAATATAGTAGCAAAGTCATCCGTCAAGGGCAACTTGCTCTGATGTCCGAGAGAACCTCCTTAAAAACCTATAAGTCATCCATGTAAGAAATGCGTGACACTGTCATTCCTTCCATTCTTCATGTCTTGGGGATATAAGATGCAAAGAATGAGATCTTGGATTGTAAATCATAGTGACTGGTTGTTAAATCTGAGACAAGGCCCATAGGTTAGTCTTTGGGTTCAACATTATTCGTTTCCATCTCTCTCTCTTCCCACCCCTGTCACCTCCTGGATGCCTCAGACCCAGTTGGCTTGTTATCCAACTTCATTTATCTTGGTATGAATGACATAATGGGAAATTGTTAAGGCTTGAAGGAATTGCAAAGAAATGGTCAGCTGAAAGATTAAACGTAGTCCCACCCCCATTTGGGGGGAATTGTGATAAAACTTAATGATAGATGAGGGAAAGGGCGGGAAATTGAGTTAAACCAGCAAGTTGCTTTCTCATCCTGAAACCATACAATCGACTCTAATCCAATTCTTTGTGACTGTGACTTCACACGAGCAGCTGCTTGGAAGATCTTTCATAATCTGATGACTCATCCGAGGACGTAAACGCCAGCTTATGTCCTCTCCTGCACCTAAAAGAAGTCACAATTGTAAAGGGTCTAGTTCATAGAAAGAAAATAAAGAAATTACTTTAGGGGACTTCCCTGGTCCAAAGGGTAAGAGTCCATGCTTTCAAGGCAGGGGACCCAGATTCCATCCCTGGTCAGGGAACTAGACCCCACACGCCACAACTAAGACCCAGCAAAGCAAAGTAAATAAATAAATACTTAAAAAAAAAAAAAAAAGAAGTTGCTTTAGAGGTGGGGGAAGGACGGACTGGGAGGTTGGGATTAGCAGATGCAAAATATTACATATAGAGTAGATAGACAACAAGGTCCTCCTGTATAGCACAGGGAACTATATTCAATATCCTGATACAAACCATAATGGAAAAGAATGTATGTGTATGTATAACTGAATCACTTTGCTGTATAGCAGAAATTAACACAACATTGTAAATCAACATACTTCATATTTCTTAAGTTAAAAAAAGTTGCTTTGCTTTATGTAACACCAGCTTAAATGTGGCCTTGAGTCCCATTTAGAGAAGTGTGTGTGTGTGCGTGCTCACATGCGCAAATGCACACATTACGGAAATACAGAAAAGGAGTAAGAAGTTGGATCACTCTGGCCATTTCCGATATCTGCACCTGGAACCTTTCTGTCATTCAGTCATTAAGTCACGACTGACTCTTTGTGACCCCAAGGATTATAGCATGCCAGGCTTCCCTGTCCTTCACCATCTCTCAGAGTTTGCTCAAAATCATGTCCATCAAGTCGGTGATGCCATCCAACCATCTCATCCTCTGCCACCCCCTTCTCCTCCTGCCCTCAATCTTTCCCAGCATCAGGGTCTTTTCCAATGAGTCGGCTCTTTGCATCAGGGAGACCTATTTCCTGAGCTCAAAGCTTCCACGCAGTTCTGGAGAGGGTGCTCCCGGAGGCTGCCAGTCTCTCTGCTCCAGTAGAGAGACTGCATGCAGAGACTTTCTAGAGACTTTCTGCATGCAGGAGAGCCCGGAACCCAGGAGGGGATGTGGCAGGGTGACAGAGTAATTATCTCCTTCTGCAATGTCGGAGGGCACAGTGTTCTTACACCTCCCCAGGGACGCAAGGAGGGCCAGGCTAACCCCATCTGAAAAGCTCTTTTTGCAGAAGGAAAAAAAAAAGTTATTTCAGTTGAGAAACTGACACATTGATTTACATTGGTTCTGGCAGGGAGCTGGCAGGAGAGGAAGTTTTTACAAATGGACAGTGGGCGCCGTGGCCCTCGAAATGGCCCACAGCCATCCGTCATTTACAGCCTCCATGTCCCAGTGTGGCATCCTCCTGAGCAGAAGCCTTGTAGAAACTGTCTTTTCACATGTGATTATCTAGGTCCTCTGAGAACAGTAAGAGGGCAAAGGGGATCAAAATAGTGGGTGGAAAGAAATGGAAATAAATTAAAATACACTGCTACTATAGCAGAAGCTGGTAGGTGAACGTGGAGTCGCTCTTCTAGTCCAGCCTATATCACCAGAGTGGTCAACAGCCCCACGAGAGCCCCCCATTGACACCCGATTCTTCTCTTCAAGACCAGGGAGAAGACTCAGGCTATAGGGCTTCCTATGTTCCAGGTCAAGGAGAAAAGCCTGGTCATCTACAATCCATTCGTCCTTCTCCCCTCATCCCGGACACTCTCCATGGCCTGTTTCCCAAGGTTACAAGAGATTGGCCAGCAGTCTCAAATTCAGGTTTATTACTTTAGGGACAAACATAATGGTCAAAAGGACTGGACTTCTCATGTCTGTACGCCACACCTACTGAGCTTGGGGTCTAGAGCCCAGGAGCCACAACTACTGAAGTCGGGGCGCCCTAGAGCCCATCTCCACAGCAAGAGAAGCCACTGCAATGAAAAGCCCACACACCACAACTAGAGAGGAACCCCCGCTTGTCGAAACTAGGAAACAGCCTGAGCAGCAAAGAAGACCCAGCTCAGCCAAAAATAAGCAAAAAAATTTTTAAGTGTCATGGGGATGTAATGTACAGCATGGTAACATAGTTAATAATATTATATTGTATTTTTACACACTGCTAAGAGTCAATATTAAAAGCTGTCATCACAAGAATAAAAAGATTGGTAACTATGTATGGTGTTGAATGTTAACTAGACTAGACTTATGTGGTAATCATTTCAAAATGTGTACAAATAGTCAAATCATTGTGTTGTACGCTTGAAACTAATATATTGTTGTATGTCAATTATACCGCAATAAAAAAATTTTTTTAACTGACTCTGCGTAGGGTCTCCATGCCTCCCAGGAGCCAGGGGGCACAACCCTGCCTGCCATCACCTGGACTGTTGACTCCTGAGAAGAATATGCTACCTGCCGTGGTCCCACCCTTCCCGCATCCTCAGCCATCTCTGCCAAAGAAGATGGGGAGAGCAAAACACTTTCTGTCCATCTCCAAATCCAGGGTAGTTTTATTCGACAGAGCTTTGTTTCCAGAGAAACTATTCATTTGGGCATATCTGTAGATTGTTTGGCATCTTTTCTGTTAAGTATTCATAAACTCCTGGGATAAAATTATTTAGAGTACTGATGTATTCTTCAGGTGCAGATGAACACAAGTATAGTCCCAAAGGGGGCTCAGGAGGAAATGATTATGAAAACAGAAACCAGAATCTCTTTTATCACAAACAAAGTAAATAGTCATCACCATGCCAAACATGTGGTTTCATAAAATAAAATTCTTTATACCCATCTATCTAACAATTCCACTTACAGATTTCACATGTGTAAAGATATTCATTGTAGAATTCTTTTTAATAATTAAAAAATTTGAAGAAGTCTGAGTAAATGATAATAAACTATTATAGAGCCACATTTTATAATACCCTCTAAAAGTTTAAAAGAATGATATAAATCTTCATGGAGTGACTTGGAAAGATGCCTAAAACATACTAAGAGAAAAAAAAACAAGTTACTTAAAAAAATATAACCCCATTTGTGTTAAAATATGTACACACATATACCAAACAAAAACAAAATATATTTTTCTACAATATATAAATGTAAATGAGTAGAGAAAAAGGGAAATGGAAGCCTGATTCATGGAGAGTTTTGATTTTCCTGTATTATGTGAGTATTTTAAAATACGAATGTATTTTTGCATTAGGAACATATTTACATATGAATTTTTAAAGGAAATATTAGGAAATATAATGAAATACTTTATCTCAGTTGGATGAAAAGAAGTTGTAGAGCCAGAATGCCATTTACAGCAGGCGAATTCTCTTGACATTTACCAGCCCTTTCAACAATGAAGAGACCATTTTGTTTGGCATAAAAGAAAAACCTGTGGCAAAGATCCAAGCGAACAGGAGAATCATATATTTTAATAAAATTAGATTTAACCATCTGGTCAAATTAAAGATTACCCATCACCTGTTGAGAGCCACAAATCATGTACTAAATTTGAATCTACCCACCATGCAGACAAAGATTAATTTGCCAAGCCCAGCAGAGATCCAACCCAATCACTGCTCTCCCACCAACAATATCTTTACTGAATAGTTTTCCAGCTCTCTTCTGTTTATGAAATGGAAGCAGAGAGCATAAGTCACATCTCACACAGCAGGGTGGCCAACATGCAGTAGGGAAGATGAGCAATTCACATCAGGTTTTCATAAATTCTCAACTGTTCATTCAATATCCTGTTGTGGAATACAATAAAAGGATGATTGGAGCTGTAAACACAGAGCTAACCGTTGTTGGATTACAACGTTTATGTTAATCAGCCTGTTTTTCAGCTATTCAGCTGCAAAATTTCATCTACTTTCAAAGATAACTCTTCCTGATAAGTAAAATGTTGAAGAGACATTCTACATCAAGATCACACACAATTTGAAAGGCATTAATTCAAGCCTTACCACCCTCTCCCCCAAAAAATAAAGAAAGCAGGGAGTGAAGAAACATTACTTCCATAGTGAGTAGTGTAATTTTGAAACTCATTCTCCCAGGATACTGTCAAGAAAAGTTTGAATAAATTCTAGAGACACAATGGGCATAATTGCTTTCATTGTTTCCAAGGCATTTTAACAACTACTGTTGGTGATACCACAACCCTATGGAATAGGCAAGCAGAAATAAGAGTTCCCATGTCACAGATGCTGAAATCGTGATAGATTTGAGTCCAAGATCAGACAGCTAGTTAGCAACAGTGCCAGGGTTAGAATCTAGGTGTGTTGACTCCCAAACAAGGTCTTGGAAAATTGCTTAAGTAAATTATCAATTTCCTAGTTGGCAAAGACTACTTAGTCTCTGGAAATGGCAAGATGAGTCATTTAGTCACGTCTTAGAGAAATGACCTTCAACATAGGGCAGGCCTTGAGCTGCCCTTAAAGAGGAACAGAAATGGCCCCCATCTGGGCCACACGCTTGCTGTTTTGCAGATCAGTCCTGAGCAGCTTCTAGTTGTTTTAAATGTTTACACCAAACACTCGTCACAGCCCATGATGTTTCCAACCCAATCATTCTAAGGTCAGGACACACGGCATCAGAAGCACATTAGAAGGTGGCTACCCCATGCTTTCTGATCTTAAGACTCTTGTACTGCCCATGGGCTCCCCAACAAGGCTCAGAGTAAGCAGCAAGGGACTTTATCAATCAGTCTTTCAAACTTCTCCACCAAGATGACAGCCCACACCCCCATTAGTGAAGCTCCCAGACCTTAGAAATGACAGCTTCCTGGCTTCGGAGATGACTGGAGTTATCTGGGGATGTCTCCCTTCACACTGCTCAGCAGACTCTCTCCTTGCCTGGAGAAAGACTCATGCAGAGGACTCGGGGCTGTTTTTGCAGGATCGATGACCCGAATATATGGGAGTAAAACTCCCCTAGAGAATTAGATTCATGAGACTTGAAGCTTCCCAGGAATCTGAAAGAAATGGTATTGCAGTTTTCATGGCCCGCTAGAGCTGGTTGAAAGGTCAGAAATAAAAGGTTATTGACCTGGGGGATTTTCTTGTGAGCAGAAAGGCACAGAGACTGTAGTGTCTGGGTCCCTTCAACTCAGGGATCATAAAGGACCTTGCAGAGGTCACTGACTCTGGAGCAAATCAAAGCAAGGAAATGATTGGAAAATCTACTCTGCATTTTACTGGACTTTTATTGAAGGGTGTTACTAGGGGATGCTCTGCTTCCAAAAAGAAGTTATATGGGCTTGTCTTGAGTTTCGCACTCAAATTCTTATTCCTTTAATAATTTCTGCACTGGAGGAATTCCCTGGTGGTCGAGCAGTTAGAACTCTGTTCTCTCACAGCCAAGGGCCCAGATTCCATCCCTGGTCAGGAAACTAAAATCCCACAAGCTTTGCAGCCCCCCACCCCACCCCCACACCCCAAGCCAAAAAAAAACATACATAATAATTTCTGCATTGGGACTTCCTGAGGTCCACACAGCTCAGTTCCTGGTCTCCAAATCAGTAAAGAATTGGCTCTCTGGGGACTTCTCTTGTTATCTCCTAAAAATTGCCCCCTTGCCTTGCAACCAGGAAACAGAGCAAACATAAAATTCTCCTTAGCTTTGATCAAGACAAAACGCCAGTCATCTGAAACTGCATTTGACAGAGGGGATGGCCACTAGGAAGTGAACCAGTAAACTGTCTTGTGAAATTGGAGAAAAGGACAAAAGAAAAAGTTCACTGATCAAAAAGCCATCATAGCCACTAAGATTAAACGTCTCCAGACACGACACTGAACACGCTTTTGGAAAGATTAGCCTTGTGGAAAGTGCTGGCGTAGACTTCCTCAGCGTGTCCGAAACATTCTCCAGCTCAGGACAATCGAGAGGCCATGAAAATGCCACTTTCCCTCAGAACCAACAACAACCTGGAAAAGCCCTGTTCCTGGCCACTGGCCTGAGCCGTCAACATGCAGCTTCACACGCTGCTTGGAGTCTGACACAGGTTGAGCTTGTTTTTCTGGTCCCCTGGGGCAAAAACGAAGCACTGGCAAACAGTAATTTCACATTTTAAAATGTCCTTTTTTTCTCCCGAACTTCTCCCCTGTGCAACACCTGAGCTCATTATCAGGAGAAAACACGGAGCAGAGCACACACATCAGCAGCCGGTGCCTCCCAGGCAGACGCTGGGGCCGTTGGTCACGGACAGTTGGCCACCAATGACTGGGCCGAGACCAGTGAACAACTTTACACAGGCCTCTGAGCAACCATTAAGTGGGGAGAACTAGGGGCTGAGTTAGGCTTGAGTCAAATGACTTGCTAAGGCCCCTCAGTTCACCATCCATCTCCAGGCTTAAGGTTCCCTGTGCCTTTTGATGGTTTCTGATCAGTGTGACATGTCCAAATTCCAGCTTTTCCCTTGGGTGCATTACAAAGCAAAAAGGGACAAAAAGTAAATACACCGTTTGCATAGCAGTATATCCAGGATAACAGTCAAAGGGGTGTCAGTCCTACAGTGGCACAGCTAGGGAACTGTAGGAGATAAAGCCACCAGCGTCTGTGTTTACGGCATTCCTTTCTTTCCTTGGAGTCTAAAAAGAAGTGGGGTTTTGCTCCTCCAGCTCTGGTCTCTGTACTTTGGTGCAGAATGAGAGAAACTGCAAGAATAGAGATGCAGACGTAGAGAATGAACTTGTGGACACAGCAGGGGAAGAGAGGGTGGGACAAACTGGGATGGACATTGACGTATACACACTGCCATGTGTAACAGAGACAGCTAGTGGGAAGCCACTGTACCGCACAGGAAACTCAGCTTGGTGCTCTGTGGTGACCTCGAGGGGCAGGATGGGGCTGGGGCAGGAGGGAGGTCAAGAGAGAGGGGAGATATGTATACATATAGCTGATTCTGTTGATGGGGGTGGGGGGTAAGCTGTGTTCCCTCCTTGTTATTTGACCTGAGGCCAAACTACAGTGGAGTTAATGAAGATAATGTTGACCTCCATCAAAAGGTCCCAGGCACACACTGCTACACTCAGGGCCCCAAACCCTGCAGCAGGCCCCCACTGATCCACGCCTCCGCCGGAGACTCCTGGACACTCACCAGCAAGTCTGGGTCAGTCTCCTGTGGGGTCACTGCTCCCTTCTCCTGGGTCCTGGTGCATACCAGGTTCTGTTTGTGCCCTCCGGGAGTCTGTTTCCCCAGCCCTGTGTAAGTTCTGCCAGCTCTATGGTGGGGTTGATGATGAAGCCCCTCCTCCAAGAGGGCTTATGCCACACCCAGGTCTGCTGCACCCAGAGCCCCTGCCCCTGTGACAGTCCACTGCTGACCCGTACCTCCTCAGGAGACACCCAAACACAGTTCTGTCTCAGTCTCTGGGGAGTCTCTGGGTCCTGGTGAGCACAGGTAAGTTTGAGCCCTCTGAGTGGTGGGTATGGGGTTTGATTCTAAATGCAATTCCACCACTCCTACCATCTTGCTGGGGCTTCTCCTTCACCCTTGGATGTGGGGTATCTCCTCAAAGTCGCTCCAGCACCGCTGTTTAGTTTTACTGAGCATGGCCCCGCTCATCAAAACAAGACCTGGTTTCCCCCTGTCAGCTCTCCCATCAGGAAGTTTCCATAAACCTCTTATCCTTATCCATCAGAGGGCAGACAGAATGAAAACCACAATCACAGAAAACTAACCATTCTGATCACATGGACTACAGCCTTGTCTAACTCAATGAAACTATGAGGCATGCCATGTAGGGTCACCCAAGACAGATGGGTCATGGTGGATAGTTCTAACAAAAGGTGGTCCACTGGAGGAGGGAATGGCAAACCACTTCAGTATTATTGCCCTGAGAACCCCATGAACAGTATGAAAAGCCCAAAAGATACGACACTGAAAGGTGAACTCCCCAAGCCAGTGGGTGCCCAATATGCTACTGGAGATCAGTGGAGATATAAATCCAGAAAGAATGAAGAGATGGAGCCAAAGAAAAAAAAACAAACAAACACCCAGCTATGGATGTGACTGGTGATGGTAGTAAAGTCCAATGATGTAAAGAGCAATATTGCATAGGTACCTGGAATGTTACGTCCATGAATCAAGGCAAATTGGAAGTGGTCAAACAGGCGATGGCAAGAGTGAACATTGACATTTTAGGAATCAACAAACTAAAATGGACTGGAATGGGTAAATTTAACTCAGATGACCATTATATCTACTACTGTGGGCAAGAATCCCTTAGGAGAAATGAAGTAGCCACCATAGTCAACAAATGAGTCTGAAATGCAGTAGTTGGGTGCAATCTCAAAAATGACAGCATGACCTCTGTTCATTTCCAAGGCAAGGAAAGGAAAACAATACAATGGGAAAGACTAGAGATCTCTTCAAGAAAATTAGAGATACCAAGGGAACATTTCATGCAAAGATGGGCACAATAAAGGACAGAAATGGTGTGGACCTAACAGAAGCAGAAGATATTAAGAGGTGGCAAGAATACACAAAAAAATATACAAAAAAGATGTTCATGACCCAGATAATCACAATGATGTGATCATTCACCTAGGGCCAGACATCCTGGAATGTGAAGTCAAGTGGGCCTTAGGAAGCATCACTATGAACAAAGCTAGTTGAGGTGATGGAATTCCAGCTGACATATTTCAAATCCTAGAAGATGATGCTGTGAAAGTGCTACACTCAATATGCCAGCCAATTTGGAAAACTCAGCAGTGGCCACAGGACTGGAAAAGCTCTGTTTTCATTCCAGTCCCAAAGAAAGGCAATGCCAAAGAATGCTCAAACTACCACACAATTGCACTCATCTCACACGCTAGCAATGTGATGCTCAAAATTCTCCAAGCCAGGCTTCAATGGTACATGAACCGTGAACATCCAGATATTCAAGCTGCATTTAGAAAAGGCAGAGGGACCAGAGATCAAATTGCCAACATCTGTTGGATCATCGGAAAAGCAAGAGAGTTCCAGAAAAACATCTACTTCTGCTTTATTGACTATGCCAAAGCCTTTGACTGTGTGGATCACAACAGACTGTAGAAAATTCTTAAAGAGATGGGAATACCAGACCACCATACCTGCCTCCTGAGAAATCTGTATGCAGGTCAAGAAGCAACAGTTAGAACTGGATGTGGAACAACAGACTGGTTCCAAATCAGGAAAGGAGTATGTCAAGGCTGTATGTTGTCACCCTGCTTATTTAACTTATATGCAGAATACATCATGAGAAATGCTGGACTAGATGAAGCACAGCTGGAATCAAGATTACTGGGAGAAATATCAATAACCTCAGAAATGCAGATGACACCACCCTTATGGCAGAAAGCAAAGAAGAACTAAAGAGCCTCTTGATGAAAGTGAAAGAGGAGAGTGAAAAAGTTGGCTTAAAACTCAACATTCAGAAAACGAAGGTCATGGCATCTGGTCCCATCACTTCATGGCAGAGAGATGGGGAAACAATGGAAACAGTGAGAAACCTTATTTTTTGGGGCTCCAAAATCACTGTAGATGGTGACTGCAGCCATGAAATGAAAAGACACTTGCTTCTTGGAAGAAAAGTTGTGACCAACCTAGATACCATATTAAAAAGCAGAGACATTACTTTGCCAACAAAGGTCCATCTAGTCAAAGCTATGGTTTTTCCAGTAGTCATGTATGGATATGAGAGTTGGGCCATAAAGAAAGCTGAGCACCGAAGAATTGATGCTTTTGTACTGTGGTGTTGGAGAAGACTCTTGAGAGTCCCTTGGACTGCAAGGAGATCCAACCAGTCCATCCTAAAGGAAATCAGTCCTGGGTGTTCTTTGGAAGGACTGATGTTGATGCCAAAACTCCAATCCTTTGGCCATCTGATGGGAAGAACAGATTCATTGGAAAAGACCCTGATGCTGGGAAAGATTAAAGGCGGGAGTAAAAGGGGACAACAGAGGATGAGGTGGTTGGATGACATCACAGGCTCAATGGACATGAGTTTGAGTAAACTCCAGGAGTTGGTGATGGACAAGAAGGCCTGGCATGCTGCAGTCCTTGGGGTCGCAGAGAGTCAGCGGCTGAAGTGAACTGAACTGAACTGAACTGAAAGCTGATTCACTTTGTTGAACAGCAGAAACTAACACAACATTGTAAAGCAATTACCCTCCAATTAAAAATAAATTAATAAAATAAAGAATGAGGGAATCATATGGAGAGCCAGAGAGGAGACAGAAAGGGAGGATACAGGAAACAAAGCGGGGAAGGGAGGGGCTGGACCCACTGAGTATAGGGGAGATTTTGCTTGTTGGTGTTTGGGGTTATTTGGGGGGTTAAGAATCAAGACTGCAAAGGAGAGAAGGAGGAGGCCACTCCTTTCTCCAAAGTCCTCTTGGAATGGGAAGACAAGATGTTGAAGATAATTTGGCATAAATTAAGGGTGTATTTTCCTCTGTCTTTTTGTGGTTTCTCTAGACACAAGTTAGAAATAAAGTCACTATTAGTTACATTTTTTTTCTTTTCAGTTACACAATTATTTCTTTAAACCACCCAGAGGCAAGGGCACATGAGGCCCCACTTGTAATCAAGTTATCACTGAAACCAGCAGTGTAAAAACAGAACTCAAATAGAATTTTATAATCATGGCTGCTCAGCGCCCCTTTCAGTACTGAAACCCATTTTTGCCAACATAGCCCTTCCTTATCTATTGATAAGGATGACACCTGCGTGACTGCTAGCCCTTGATGTACTTGAAAGATAAAAGGATCCCGGGGTGACACTGACCACAGCACTACACTGATAAAAGCATTCAATCAACCAGATGTCTGCCCTTGAGTAAACAGAAGATCTAGATGATGAACTGGAATTTTCTTTTCATCTGGGTGTTTGCTATGAGGGAGACGTGGTCATTGACATCTAAGCGTTCAAACCTTGGTAGGTTTGATGCGAGGCATGCTGCTATCTCAGCAGAGAATAAGCCGAAAATAAAAGGACTAACAAAGACGGATGATGGAATGGTTCCCTTTGGAGAAAAGATGGTCCATAGTCCAAATCTTGCATTCAGCAAGCACTGTGAACTCAGGCTCAGGCCATACCTGGAGTACTTGGCATACAGAGTGAATCATTTCTAACACCTTCCCTCTCTTCAAAGGGCTTCCCTTGTGGCTCAGCTGGTAAAGAAGCCACCTGCAGTGCAGGAGACCTGGGTTTGACCCCTGGGTTGGGAAAATCCCTTGGAGAAGGGAAAGGCTCCAGTATTTCGGCCTGGAGAATTTCATGGACTGCACAGTCCATGGGGTCGCAAAGAGTCGGACATGACTGAGTGATTTTCGGTCCCTCTCTTCAAGACAACAAAATTATTCTTAGTGAAATTTCCCTGGTTGTCCAGTGGTTAAGACTCTGAGCTTCCAATGCAAGGGGCACCGGTTTGACCCCTGGTCAGGGAACTAAGATCCCACATGCTACACAGCCAAAAATAAATAAATAAATCAACCCTGATGCCTTTGATAATAGTTGCACAACTCTGGGCTTCCCCGGTGGCTCAGCAGTAAAGAATCTGCCTGCAATACAGGAGGCCCAGAAGACACACATTCAATCCCTCGGTTGGGAAGAGGAGGGTGTGGCAACCCTCTCCAGTATCCTTGCCTGGAGAATCCATAGACAGAGGTACAGGCCATGGGGTTGCAAAGAGTCAGACACATCTGAAGTGACTTAGCACTCATACACACACAACTCTGTAAATATACCAAAATCGTTGAATTGTGAGAGTAAAGCAAATGAATTGTGTGGTATGTAAACTATAACAATAAAAAGTTTTAAGTTATCACAATAAGATTTAAAAAGACAAAATCATTCTTAGTAAGTCATGAAGTAAGCCTGAGAAGAATCATGGCCAGAAAGGAAACAAAGACAGTGAAAGTGTTTTTTTACTGAACTGCCTGTGTAAAATTGTGCCTGTAAAAAATAATAATAATAGTAAATAATGCAACACTGCAAGTATATAAAAGGGAAAAGCTAACGTGATAATACTTTTCAATTTACATTACTGTTTTTTTTGAAAAAAAAGAAAAAGCTTATACATACATAGTGATCTGTTCTAGTAATGAATCTTGCCATTCACAGTCTGTTCCACTGTTTCAAATTTTAGACACAAGGCAAAGCTCCAAGTGATCGTGTTTCTTCATGCTGATAATCACTGTGCCATCATTTTTATTTTGAATCTCTTCTTTAAATGAAGGAATATCTGGTCCCAAAAGGGCTGGAGACACTAACTGGTGCCCTGAGCTAGCTCCAATGATTCTAAGTTGTTACAAACTTAGGAAACACACCAACCTCTGCCGACCTTGCAGACTACTATATAGCAGTCCTCAGAATTAATTTCCATGTTTTCATGAAATGTAAAGGATGATAATAAAATATGTAAGATTTTATGGGGGGTGTGGGGGAATGGAGAAGGATGGCAACCCACTCCAATATTCTTCCTGGGGAAAACCCATGGACAGAAGAGCTTGGCAGGCTATAGTCCAGGGGGGTTGCCAAGAGTCAGAAACAACTTAGCAGACTAAGCAGGCATGGAAAATAAAACAAACTTTTTGGGCAACCCAATACTACAATTGCATTCAAATATGTATTATAACTGTATTAAATTACAACATGTTCAGTTCAGTTCAGCCGCTCAGTCATGTCCAACTCTTTGCAACCCCATGGACTGCAGCACACGCCAGGTCTCCCCGTCCATCACCAACTCCTAGAGTTTACTCAAACTCATGTCCGTTGAGTCTGTAATGCCATCCAACCATCTCATCCTCTGTTGTCCCCTTCTCCTCCCGCCTTCAATCTTTCCTAGCATCGAGGTCTTTTCAAATGAGTCGGTTCTTTGCATCAGGTAGCCAAAGGATTAGAGTTTCAGCATCAGCATCAGTCCTTCCAATGAGTATTCAGGACTGATCTCCTTTAGGATGGGCTGGTTGGATCTCCTTGCAGTCCAAGGGACTCTCAAGAGTTTTCTCCAACACCACAGTACAAAAGCATCAATTCTTCAGTGCTCAGCTTTGTTTACAGTCCAACTCTCACATTCATGCATGACCACTGGAAAAACCATAGCTTTGACTAGATGGACCTTTGTTGGAAAAGTAATGTCTCTGCTTTTTAATATGCTGTCTAGGTTGGTCACAACTTTTCTTCCAAGAAGCAAGTGTCTTTTCATTTCATGGCTGCAGTCACCATCTACAGTGATTTTGGAGCCCCAAAAAATAAGGTTTCTCACTGTTTCCATTGTTTCCCCATCTCTCTGCCATGAAGTGCTGGGACCAGATGCCATGATCTTTGTTTTCTGATGTTGAGTTTTAAGCCAACTTTTTCACTCTCCTCTTTCACTTTCATCAAGAGGCTCTTTAGTTCTTCTTTGCTTTCTGCCATAAGGGTGGTGTCATCTGCATTTCTGAGGTTATTGATATTTCTCCCAGTAATCTTGATTCCAGCTGTGCTTCATCTAGTCCAGCATTTCTCATGATGTACTCTGCATATAAGTTAAATAAGCAGGGTGACAACATACAGCCTTGACATACTCCTTTCCTGATTTGGAACCAGTCTGTTGTTCCACATCCAGTTCTAACTGTTGCTTCTTGACCTGCATACAGATTTCTCAGGAGGCAGGTATGGTGTTCAGGTATTCCCATCTCTTTAAGAACTTTCTACAGTCTGTTGTGATCCACACAGTCAAAGGCTTTGGCGTAGTCAATAAAGCAGAAGTAGATGTTTTTCTGGAACTCTCTTGCTTTTCCGATGATCCAACAGATGTTGGCAATTTGATCTCTGGTCCCTCTGCCTTTTCTAAATGCAGCTTGAATATCTGGATGTTCACGGTTCATGTACCATTGAAGCCTGGCTTGGAGAATTTTGAGCATCACATTGCTAGCGTGTGAGATGAGTGCAATTGTGTGGTAGTTTGAGCATTCTTTGGCATTGCCTTTCTTTGGGACTGGAATGAAAACAGAGCTTTTCCAGTCCTGTGGCCACTGCTGAGTTTCCCAAGTTGGCTAGCATACTGAGTGTAGCACTTTCACAGCATCATCTTTTAGGATTTGAAATATGTCAGCTGGAATTCCATCACCTCAACTAGCTTTGTTCATAGTGATGCTTCCTAAGACCCACTTGACTTCACATTCCAGGATGTCTAGCTCTAGGTAAGTGATCAAACCATTGTGGTTATCTGGATCATGAAGATCTTTTTTGTATATTTTGTCTGTCTATTCTTGCCACCTCTTCTTAATATCTTCTGTTCTGTTAGGGCCATACCATTTCTGTCCTTTATTGTGCCTATCTTTGCATGAAATGTTCCCTTGGTTTCTCTAATTTTCTTGATGAGATCTCTAGTCTTTCCCATTCTATTGTTTTCCTCCATTTCTTTGCATAGATCACTAAGGAAGGCTTTCTTATCTCTCCTTGCTATTCTTTGGAACTCTGCATTCAAATGGGTATATATTTCCTTTTCTCCTTTGCCTTTGGCTTCTCTTCTTTTCTCAACTGTTTGTAAGGCTTCGTCAGACAACCATTTTGCCTTTTTGCATTTCTTTTCTTGGGGGTGGTCTTGATCCCTGTCTCCTGTACATTGTCATGAACCTCTGTCCACAGTTCTTCAGGCACTCTGTCTATCAGATCTAATCGCTTGAATCTATTTGTCCCTTCCACTGTATAATCATAAGGGATTTGATTTAGGTCATACCTGAATGGTCTAGTGGTTTTCCCTACTTTCTTCAATTTTTCTGAATTTGGCAATAAGGAGTTCATGATCTGAGCCACAGTCAGCTCCCGGTCTTATTTTTGCCAACTGTATAGAGCTTCTCCATCTTTCGCTACAAAGAATATAATCAATCTGACTTTGGTATTAGCTATCTGGTGATGTCCATGTGTAGAGTCTTTTCTTGTGTTACTGGAAGAGGGTGTTTTCTATGACCAGCACGTTCTCTTGGCAAAACTCAGCCTTTGACCTGCTTCATTCTGTACTCCAAGGCCAAACTTTCCTGTTACTTCAGGTGGCTCTTGACTTTCTACTTTACATTCCAGTCCCCTATAATGAAAAGGACATGTTTTTTGAGTGTTAGTTCTAGAAGGTCTTGTAGGTCATCATAGAACCATTCAACTTCAGCTTCTTCAGCATTACTGGTTGGGGCATAGGCTTGGATTACTGTGATATTGAATGGTTTGCCTTGGAAACGAACAGAGATCATTCTGTTGTTTTTGAGACTGCATTCAGGTACTGCATTTCAGACTCTTTTGTTGACTATGATGGCTACTTCATTCCTTCTAAGGGATTCTTGCCCACAGTCGTAGGTATATGGTCAGCTGAATTAAATTCACTCATTCCAGTCCATTTTAGTTCGCTGATTCCTCAAATGTCGATTCACTCCCACCATCCCCTGTTTGACCACTTCCTATTTGCCTTGATTCATGGATCTAACTTTCCAGGTTCCTATGCTAAATTGTTCTTTACATCATCAGACTTTAATTCCATCACCCCTCACATCAGCAGCTGGGTGTTGTTTTTCCTTTGGCTCCATCTCTTCATTCTTTCTAGAGTTATTTCTCCACTCATCTCCAGTAGCATATTGGGCACATACCAACCTGGGGAGCTCATCCATTGTCATACCTTTTTGCCTTTTCATACTGTTCATGGGGTTCTCAAGGCAAGAATACAGAAGTGGTTTGCCATTCCCTTCTCCAGTGGACCACGTTTTGTCCAAACTCTCTGCCGTGACCCATCCATCTCAGGTGGCCCTACACGGTATGGCTCATAGTTTCATTGAGCTGTACAAGACTATGGTCCATGTGATCAGAATGATTCGTTTTCTGTGACTGTGGTTTTCATTCTGTCTGCCCTCTGATGGATAAGGAGAAGAGGCTTATGGAAGCTTCCTGATCAGAGAGACTGAAGGGGGAACTATATTAAAGGACAATAATAAAAGTATGCTCATTTCACTCACACATTATTAGAAGTCAATTTCTTAGAACTTGGAAGTTGTACCCTCTTATTTTTTGCTCACTGGGGGGAATTGTTTCCACTGCCCTGCCCTTAAAATGCAACTGTTCAGACTTGTTCTGGCCTGATGTTATCTGTTTGGACAGAAGGAGCCCGGCTGAAGGAACCTTGAGGTAGTTTCAAGATGAGGGAGATGAAGCCTAAACCAGAAGCTGGACAAACATAATCCGAGTCAGGGTGTATCACTGAGTGCTCATTAGCCACTCAAGACTGACTCTACTCCCCCACTGCTCATAAGAACTGGATGTTTAATTTCCTAAGTTTGGTCCTGAAGACTTAGGACCAAGTGGGTGGGGTGGGTGTCTGGGGAAAGGTCTTTAAATCTGAAGTCGAGAGGAGTTGGACAAGGCCGGGCCAGCTTAGAATGGTCCTCCAGGGGATGTTTTATCAATATCAGACAATGAGAGGAAGACAGTCACAGCTTCTCCTTATCAAGCAAGTTGTTATTTTTCAGTTGCTAAGTCACATCTGACTCTTTGTGATCCCATGGACTGCAGAATGCCAGGCTTCCCTGCCCTTCACCATCTTCTAGAGTTTGCTAAAATTCATGTCCTTTGAGTATGTTCATATTATTATTCCAAAGTGTGAAGGAAATGGCAACCCACTCCAGTATTCTTGCCTGAAAAATCCGATGAACAGAAGAACCTGGCAGGCTACAGTACAACGGGTCGCAAACAGTCGGACACAACTGAGTGACTAAGCACTCACGTGGTTATTTTCAAAGTGCATGTTAATTTAGGGAAGTCTTCATCTGTCTTTTTCATGGAAGAATTAAAGAAATGAAAGGGATAAATAAAACAATGCTACACTAAACCATTTCTCTGACTGCTTTCCCTTGGGTTTCTGATGTGATCACTCCTGAAAAGCTTCCCAGATTTCCCAAGTTATTATGTGACTGGAGGGCTTCAAAAATCACCTGCCCAGCAGTTCCCAAGCAAACCTAGATTCTTAATGATTATACCCACCATTTATTTATTGGGCATAACTTTGTCCCACGTACAGTGTTAAGCTACATCTATAAAAGTAATACTAATAACTGATTTTTTAGGTGCAGATTTACAAAGAGATAGTTCTCCATCACAAATAAGAACAGACAGAAAATAGCTCAGAGGAATTAGTCATCATCCCAGCTGATAGATATAATCACACCAAAGTATGTCAGAGTCAGGAAATACCACGAGGTTAAGAAGATTACAAAGAATGAAGATGACTGTAATTACTTACGTTTAACTGAATAGTATAATTGAATCACATAATTCTTTTCCACTATTTAAGTTCCTGGCTTACAAGTCAGGAATGACCTATAGGCCACTTCACTCTTGGCTAGTCGAAGACTATTGAGGAGGGAGGGGGGTGGCATTCACTGTGGCAAATAAGGCTCTCCTGCCCATCCCTGTCCCGCCATTCCACCCTCCCCCCCGTGGAAATTCAGTGACAAGTGAAGGCTCTGCCATTGGCAACTACAAGAGGACAAGGCTTTGACTTTTCTAGGGTGTGAAGAGTTCTAGGAAACAGCCAGAAAAGCAAGCAGGAGACTTCCCTGGTGGTCCAGTAAAGACTCCATGCTTCCAATGTAGGGCACACGGGTTTGAACTCTGGTCATGGAACCCACATGCCACATGGCTCAACCAAAGCAAAAAAAATGAACAAATGAATTAAAACTATAAAAAAAGAAAAGCAACCATCTGTATGAGCATGCACTGAAGCAGGATTGTGTGTTAGGAAGAAAGCAAGATGCAACAGCACATCTGATAGTGAGTCTCCATTCATAGCTAACAGGTTTGGGACCGCTGCAGGGTACAGTCTCTCAGATTCCTGTCTGTGAAATAACGACAATGACTCTGTTCCGCTTCCCTTGCCACTCACCTGTGAGGATGACGTGCATGATGACCTGAGCACACTGGGGTGGGTCACAGAGTTTACAAAGGGAAAAAAAAGACCACGTATTCCACACACGTGTATTCTACCTTCTATCACATGCTAATGACCTCTGTTTTTCTAAGCAGTGGATCATGCGCAATTCAAAATATACTTCATCATAATAATTATTTCAAGCGATGCCTAAAATGAATTTTTTAAATTGTCTTTTGTGAGAAATGGCTTAGTCATTTTGCTGTCATCCAGTCTGCTTTTTTAAAAAATACTCTTTTGACCTCACCCCACGAGCATGTGGGATCTTAGTTCCCCAGTCAGGGATGGAACGCTTGCCACCTGCCTTGGAAGCGCAGAGCCTTAACCACTGGACCACCAGGGAAGTCCCCAGTCTGCTTTTAACCTTGTTATTCCATGGGGCCAAATGTAGAAGCTAGAAGTTAGGCAAGCAATAGGAGATTGAACCAAATTCTTGCATGCTTTCAGATCCACAGAGGACTCTGTGAGAATGATGCAGTTTTTAGGATTTGGGGGGGTGGTGGGGAGAGGGAAGTGAAAAAAATCCAGGGAGAGTGGGAAAGTATTTCCAGTTCTGTGACAACATCCCTGGCCAGGACACAAAGCCTTGGGGTCTTGGACTCCAGAACGGCATCAGCTCAGCGTCAGCTTGAGCCCCCCACCAACTCAACCCTCAGCCCTACTGCTCTGACTGGAGTCCAGGCGGAAAGCCCACCCTTTGCGTCTGTAGGACTTGATGCATTCCGCTGCTGTCCGTGGCAGTAGTTGGAGGGCAGTGTTGACACCAGGGAGTGTTTACTTCAGCTGGAGCCAGACTGTCTTCACCAGAGCAGATATTTGCCTAAGCCCCAAAGCATATTAGACAGATTAGGAGGCTCTTTGCTTACTCTGCCAAGGCCTCAGGTTGTCTCCCTGTTGTGATGTCCGGGTGTCCTGGAGTTCTGGGTTCCTTTGTTTGTGTGGCTGGAAGAGTGTAGGTTGCAGAACGTGTGTGTAGGAGGGACTCTCAACTCAGTATCTCAAATAAGAGTTCATTTCAAATAATCTTTTCTTTTTATTTCAGCCTCACCACACATCTTGGGGGATCTTAATCCTCCAACCACGGATCGAACCCATGCCCCCTGCAGTGGAAGGACAGAGTCCTAACCACTGGGCCACCAGGGAATTCCCTCAAATAGTCTATCTTTAATGAAAAAGGAAGCTTTCATTTGGAAGGACTAGGCCACTAGCTAAATTGTATTTCTGGTTCTACCACACTTTCTTTTGTTTGTTTGTTTGGCTGCACCACACGGCATGCAGAGCTTCCTCAACCAGGGATCAAACGCAGGCCCCCACTTTGGGAGTGCAAAGTCTTAACCACTGGACCACCAGGGAAGCCCTTTTTCTGTGTGTGGGAAGTTTAAATTTTTTTTTCTTGTGAAAGTTTTGACCATGTTCACATTTTCTGATTTCCAATTTGCTTTGATACCAAAAATATTATCTTGCTTGGGAAGATTACACAATAAGGGGGAAATACGTCAGGAGGTCACTAGACGTTGATTCTCTGTCATTATTCATTTCACACTATGTGCCTGACAGAGGTGCCCCAGGACTCAACAGAAGTGTGCATGTCTGCAGGTTTTCCTTCAGCCTCCTCACCGTACTTACCAGGGGGCAAGAGAAAGCCTGCTCACCCAGAAGTGACATGAAAGGGCTCAATGTCCAAAGACCACTAAGATCAAAGTTACCATTACAACCCTTTCGGAGTTTCTTATCGGAAGCCTGGACACTTGGAAGAAAAACACAGCATCACTGAGAACCAGACTGCCTGTTTGAATCTTAGAACCTCAGTTTCTCTATCTGTAAATTGGGGGTAATCGTGGTAGTTTATGATGTGGTTGTAAGGAGTCCCTGATAAAATGTGTATAAAGCAATTAAAACAGTACTTCAGTCAGTTCAGTTCAGTTCAGTCACTCAGTCGTTTCCGACTCTTTGCAACCCCATGAATCGCAGCACGCCAGGCCTCCCTGTCCATCACAAACTCCCGGAGTTTACTCAAACTCATGTCCATCGAGTCAGTGATGCCCTCCAGCCGTTTCATTCTCTGTCGTCCCCTTCTCCTCCTGCTCCCAATCCCTCCCTGCATCAGGGTCTTTTCCAATGAGTCAACTCTTCGCATCAGGTGGCCAAAGTATTGGAGTTTCAGCTTCAGCATCAGTCTTTCCAATGAATACCCAGGACTGATCTCCTTTAGGATGGACTGGTTGGATCTCCTTGCAGTCCAAGGGACTCTCAAGAGTCTTCTCCAACACCATAGTTCAAAAGCATCAATGTTTCGGCGCTCAGCTTTCTTCACAGTCCAACTCTCACATCCATACACGACCACTGGAAAAAACCATAGCCTTGACCAGTACCTAGGTTGTATTAAATGCTCAATAAGCATTAGTGTCAGGACCTCAACTGCACGCATGAACAAGTTTGCTGCTAAAAAGTCAAGATTGTAAAGACAATAAAATGGAGAAGAGATAGTCTTTCCACAAATGGTGCTGAACCAACTAGACATCCACACACAAAACAATGAATCAGACCCAGACCTCACACTCTTAACAAAAGTTAACTCAAAGTGAATCATAGACCTAAATATAAAACACAAATTTGTAAAACTCCTAGAAAGATAACATAGGAGAAAACTTTGATGAGTTTGGTACAGTGGTAACTTTTTGATATGAAATCAAAAGCATAATCTAAGAGAAAGTTCTTAATCTGGATTTCATTAAAATGAAAGGTTCTGCTCTGAAAAAGACATTGTCAAGAAAAAGAAAAGACGAACCACAGGCTGGAAGGAAATATTTCCAAAAGACATATCTGATAAAGGATTGTTATCCAAAATACACAAAGAACTCTTAAAAACTCAACAATAAGAAGTCAAGCAACCTGGTTAAAAAATGGGCCAAATACCTTAGCAGATACATCACCAACAAATACATGGCAAGTAAGCACATGAAAAGATGTTCCACCTCATACACCAACAGGAAAATGCAAATTAGAATGACAGTGAGCTATCACCATACTATTTGACTATGAGAATGGTCAAAATCCAGAACACTGACGGCCCCAAATGCTGCAAGGATGTAGACCAACAAGAACTCTCATTCATTGCTGGTGAGAATGCAAAATGGGACAGCTGCTTTGGAAGACAACTTGGCAATTTCTTACAAAACTAATCACTCTTTTATCCTATGATCCAGCAATCTTTCTCCTTGGTATTTATGCAAGGAATTTGAAATTCTGTGACACAGAAAACATGCATGTGGCTGTGTATAGCAGCTTTGTTCATAACTGCCACAACTTGGAAGCAACAAAGATGTCCTTCTAAGGTAAATGGATTAACTGTGGAGCAAACGGAGTGTTAGTCAGTGGTAAAGAGAAATGAGCTAACAAGCCAGGAAAAGCTATGGAGGAAACTTTAATGCATATTATTAAGAGAAGCCAATCTGAAAAGCCTGCATATTTTATGATCCCAACTGTATGTCACTGTGGAAAATGTAAAACAAAGCAACCTATGGAGAGGGAAATGGCAAACCACTCCAGTAATCCTGCCTGCAGAATCCCATGGACAGAGGAGCCTGGTGGGCTACAATCCATGGGGTCGCAAGTCGGACACAACTTAGCAACTAAACCAACCAACCACAGAGACAGTAAAAAGATCAGTGGTTACCAGAGGTTGGCTGGGAGGGAGGAACGAATAGGCAGAGCACAGAAATTTTAGGGCAGTGAAAATACTGTATGATACTTTAAGGTGGATATATAGACATTTGTCTAAACCCATAGGATGTACAATGCTAAGGGTGAACACTAATGTAAACTGTGGACTTTGTGTCTTAATGATGTGCCGATGTATGCTCATCATAATAAATGTACTATTCTGATGGGGGATCTTGATAATGGAGTAGGCTATGCATGCATGCAGGGCCAGGGAAATTTCTGTACCTTCCTCTCAATTTTGCTGTGAACCAAAAACAAGTTTAAAAGATGAAGTCTTTAAAAAAAAAAAATTGAGCTTCACCTTTGAGCTTGAAACCCTAAGCCCAAAGGCTTACTCATCCCTACCCTCTCTTGTAGTATTCTATGCATATTCCTATATAAATCATTCTCAGAAAAGTCTCTACAACAGAAATGTGGATGGAGTAGTGTTATCTTTACATTTTGAGGAACTTAAAGGTGTCTGAAGCAATGGGATCATTCTCCAGAAAAAGTATACACCATAAATTTGCATGAAGTTTTGGAAAACTATGCATCTACCACTCCCACAGCCGTTATCAACCTGCAAGAAGACTGTGGGACCTGAACTCAAAGAGGGAATCAGAGTTGGGGACATAAAATATTTGCTGCCCCAGAGGAAGGGGAAACTGGCCTCTCTCCTGCACCACAAAGAAAGATTGTCACCCCACCTTTTGTACTTGCCTGATTCTTCCTGGAAACCAACCATGAAAGTATTTGGCTCACCTCAGCAATGAATTTCGTGGCTCCCACGTTTGGAGCAAAGCCACACTATGATCACCAAACTCTAGCCCAGGTCATCTCTGAGGTCCTTCTCAGGGACTTGGACCGAGGAGAGAGAAACTCCAGTATGCCCTGCCTGCCCAGCACAGAAGACTTCCTACAGTCCTTGGACACTTTTGCTTTTGTGCTATCAATCAAGTTCTTATGAAACACATACTCTGTCTCCAGATTAAAACCAGGTACTATGGGAAATGGGGCATTTCCCAAAAATGTTTCCTAATCTCCTTGGGGGCTACAAAGCAAACACACATTTTAAGAGGCGAGAGAAACCATGTAGGTCAGAGGTTCATCATGGTCTAAGTCCAGAATATTTTCTAAAGGCCAGTGTGCTGTATGAGCTGAGGGCCCACAGAGCAAAAAAGACTTTCAGGAAAAGGTGGGACTTGTGCCAGGCTTGTTTTATATGGCCCTGCAACAACTGTTGTCTTTAAAGTACACTTTCTTCCACCCACCTCCACCTTAATCTACTAGAATCCACCTCTCAAATATTGTCTTAGCAACCCGTTTACTGATTAACCCTAATGAGCCAGGCAGGTCAGCATGAATGCTGCCGCTGAAACTCAGACCTTTGTTTCTGGGCCACTTTTATCCCATCACAGTTTCAAGGTCAGGAGGGACTCCAGAGGTCACCAAGTCTAAACTCTCTTCTGTTGCTTAGGAAAGAGACTGCTGGGCTTACGTTCTCCAAGCTTCCTAGGAGAGCAAACCCAGGAGGGGTGTCTGGTCAATGATAGAAGCCTCATGCCCAGGAAGAAGCAGGGGCTGCCAGGCAGGACACAAAGTGAACCTGGAAACCTTACAGGTGCCCAAAGAGCAGAGTCAGCTTCAGGATTCAGGCCGTCACAGCACTGATTGGTGTGACTATGTCCATCCCCTGAACCACCCATTCAACCCACCGATGTTCACCAGCCCAGCCACACTGTCGTCATCAAGCATACATCTCAAAGTCGGTGTGGAGGTATAGTGGTTCGTACCCAAGCTCATTCTCGCCCAACTTAGAGCTCCTCAGGGGAAAGGACTGAGTCTGCCTCTCTTGTGCATCTCCGGGGCTAGTACAACACCTGATACACCATATGTAGCTGTGTGTGGCTTTGGTGAACGGGACTGAAATGCACAAACTAAATATACTGAATGACACACAATTTGTCACCATGAGTGCAAGCAACATCAGGGACAGGAGACGCGACAGCGGTTGGGAAGGAATTAACAGATGAGTAACTCCTCACCTCCCCAACCACCTCAGGATCTCTTAATCCAGACAGAGACAGTCATTCATAAATCCCAGTGAGATGGAGATGCTGATTCCATCTGGAAACAGTACTTCTAATAACCAACATGCATGAAGACCTCCACACATGGCAGGCACTGTGCTAAGTTCCTTATGTTGAATCCTCACGTGGTCCTCCGAAGTAAGTTCTCATAGGATCGCCATCTCACAGATGGAGAAACTGAGTCTTAGAAAAACTGTGACCTTCAGTAAGTACAGACATGGGATTTGGGTTTTTGGAAGAAGTAGAATGGAGTTGAGTTTTGAAGAATGGGGAAGACTTTGTTATCAATATGTGGGTAGAAAAGGAGGGCAGAAATATGAGAAGACATCATTAGATGGATAGGAGAGGCCAGCACGGAGCAGTGTCCCAACAGCCCAGAGGAGGCGGGGCTTCAGAGAGAGAACTGGAGGAGTTTCGATGTCAGCAAATTAGATAAGGACTGAACTTTCCATTCAAGGTGGCAATCAGGAGGCAGTTAGGAGATCAGAGTTGACATTAGCAGGAGCAGTAAATGAAAGAGCTGAAATGGAAGCCAGGTTGCAGTGGCCAGAACAGCAATGGGAGTCAGAGGTCCAAGAGGAGTCCTGTTTGGGGGTCACTCGATGGAAGAAGCCCGACTGGATGTGGAGAGGAATTAAGAAGGGTCCTTGGGACTTCCCTAGTGGTCCAGGGGTTAAGACTCCTCACTTCCATTGCAGGAGACACAGGTTCAATCCCTGGTTGGGCAACGAAGATCCCACATGCTGTGCAATGTGGCCCAAAAAAAGAAGAAGAAGAAGGGATCTTTATGGTAGGAAAGTCTTGACCTTCTTCACAGGTAAAGCGGCAGGAGTCAGTCAAGTGGAAGAGGCTGAGGATGTAAGAGAAAGAGGGAGGGTGCAGATGGAGGGGGATTTGCATTAGAACCACGAATGTGTAACAGCCAAAACATCATGTACCTTAGTAACCATTCTCTTCCCATATACCAGGCACAGATTTTCATGAAAAAAAAAAAAGTTTTGTATGTTTTTTCCTCTTAAAAAATGGCAAAACAAGAAAACTCCCTCTTAGCAAGTGAGTATTCTCTGTCAGGCTTGGTACTAGGTAATTTGACACTTACGGGATCATTTAAAAGTCTCAGCAGCTCAGCTGGCTACAGGAGGTGGAAGTGACATCTGGTCCCAGTTCTGTGAGACTGGAGTTTAGGCCATCAAAAATGCCTGTGCAGAAGGGCCCTGACGGAGCAGCTAGCCCACTGCCATCTGCCCACTGAATGGTCCAGAATGGCAAAGACAGAATGGCTAGTCCCTGGCAGGCCTCCAGTGACCCTCTTCCCCATTGCTGTTGTTTAGTTGCTCAGTTGTGTCCAACTCTTTGCGATCCCGTGGGTTTCCCTGTCCTTCACTATCTCCCAGAGTTTTCTCAAACCCATGTCCATCGAGTCGGTGATGCCATCCAACCATCTCATCCTTCGTTGCCCCTGTCTCCTCCTGCCCTCAATCTTTCTGAGCATCAGGGTCTTTTCCATCAGTCAACTTCTAAGTCAGGCAACTTAATCACAAAACATCATCTTCTTTTTTCATCTTGTAGAGGAAAATAAAATACCCTCAAGCATTTACAACTTGCTGATTCTGAATGCATCTTAAGCACCTATTAGATGTCAGGTTGCACCCATTTGCTTTTTCTGCGTGACAATTCACCCCAGAACAATAAGCATGTATTATTTCTCACGGTTCTGCATGCCCAAGTAAAAACTAAGGTTTCTGATGAAGGGACAGCGGCAGCACTGAGATGGATATGGCTATTTCTTCCTGTGGAACTCAGGGAAGCCTCTGAAAAGAGAAGCACCTAATCGAGGTCTCAGCCCTCAGACAGAGGTAGAAGCTCATTAGGCAAAGACGGTGGGGGAAAGGAGGTTATTTGGGAGAAAGAGAAATAGTAGGTCAAGTCAGAGCAATGTGAAACAACAGAATGAGTTTGGAGAACTGTGCAGAAATCGGCATGTGCAGGGTGAGGCAGGGGTGGTAGCCAGTGACAGGAGAGGCTGGAAGAGTCAGGTCTGGAAGGATGTTAAGCAATGCCAAGGTTCACTTTGCTGAACTGAGGGGAAGACAATGAAGAAGAGCATTTTCTAAAGCTGTTGGAGCAGCTTGACAATTGGAGGCAAAAATTCACCCTAGAGAGAATGACTCTCAAGAGAAAGAAAGAAGGCTGAGCCCCAGGTTCTGGCCTGTGTTCGTGGATGGACAGCAGTACCCTTGGTCAGGGTGGATGCAGGGAACAGAGAGCAGGAGTGAGGATGCTGGGTCTGCAGGGCCTTGCCCTGTCCTGGAATGGCTGGGCAGTGGGTGGTGGTAAACACTGGTTTGGACTCAGAAGCAGAGTTGGGTCTGGGGAATTCAATTTACAAGCTGTCATCATATGTAGTGCTTTGGGGATATGATAAAGAATAGTGATCTTAAACCCGTATTTCATTCCAACTATTTAAAAAAAATAAAAGGGAAGAAGAAAAGTAATTTCTTTTTTAAAAAAGAACAATCATTTTCAAATTCTTTTCTCTCCCAACAAAAGAATTAGCCAAGGGTTTGTTTCAATACTAAACAAAAACGGGGAAGAGATCAGCTTGCTACACGAATGCAATGGGTAATTCATGAAGCTCTGAAAAATACAGCTGCTGTTTCGCCAATAATTTCCTGTGCCCATGTAAACAGTACCATATTCTCTGAAGCTTTCTCCCCCTCTGAAAAGGTAAAGTGAGCCTTGCCACCAAGCAGGGGCAGAATAAGTCTCCACGTTCTTTCTGCTGCGACCATGTTCTTTCAGAAAAGTCTTCAGATGGTAGCCCACTTTGGTTACCGCTAAGCTGCAGAACTGGGATAGCACACATGGCCAAGTGATCAAGTAGTGACGTGAAAGTTGCTCAGTCGTGTCTGACTCTTTGTGACCTCATGGACTGGGGACTGCCAGGCTCCTCTAACCATGGAATTCTCCAGGCCAGAATACTGGAGTGGGTGGCCTAGCCCTTCTCCGGTGGATCTTTCCAACCCAGGAATCGAACCAGGGTCTTCTGCATTGAAAGCAGATTCTTCACCAGCTGAGCTACCAGGGAAGCCCTGTAGAGTCAGCTGTTATTACTCACAGAGCTGAGGAAGACTGGGGAGCAAAGGAAGACGGATCCTAGTAACAGATTTATCACCTCAGCCTTTCCCCACACGGTAGGAACTGTGTGCTCCTGTTTGAGGAGTATTTTTGCTACTCCAGCAAAAAGATAAACAGTCTGTTTACAATCATATAAACTTGGGGAGTACTGGACACTGGATTTAGTGTCCAGTAGAGAACCACAGTAGTGAAGAGTCCTCTTTAACTTTATTTTGCCAGTGTTTCCCAAGATTCATTTGGTCAAGGAAACGTGGGTTCTGCAGAGTTACCAAAAATTCCGACTTGGCCTTTCTACCAAGGCTGACAGGGATTGGCAATGAGAAGCGGCACCTTCTCCCATCCTTGTAAACTTGGGGACTGGATCTCAGAGGTCTCTCCCAGTTTAAATTCTGGATTTGAGTGGTCCAAACAGTTGTCCCCCCTCCCACCAAACCTGCCCAGCTCTGGGAGGGATCCCTACTGAAGAGGAAATCCACCACTTCCTGTCCAAGCAGCCCCTCTGATGAAGTGGGCCTTTGACCTGCTGAATTAGAGATCTGTTTGGGGCATTTTTTTTCCAGGACAGAGGAAAAACTCCTCTTAGAAAAGCCCCTTTGTCCTTCAGCACTGCACCCTGAGGGAAAAATCAAAGAACGAACACAGTCAGATTTTTGTAACCTTCTTTCCTATTTTTTTCTGTATCTTAGGTCAATAAGAAGCACTGTTTTGGGGAAGAAAAAAAAATCCAGTCAGGAAAAGTAAAAATGTTTACGACAGCGTTTTTTCTTTTAGGTATTATATCCCATTTTAAATCAGGAAATACAGCATCTGCATATGCTCTTAAGGATTCTCTTTTTATTTCCTCATCACCAGAGTTTTGTGGGGGTTTTTGGCTAAACTGTCAGACCCTATAAATTTGAATGCACCTTTGAACTAACTTTGTGTAAGATGAGACCAAGGGAGCTGAGGGAAAGTACTTAAGTAAACGGGAAGATGGAGGGAATTGAGAAGGGGCTATAATAGCCATCAGATTGAGCTATGACAAACAAAGAAATAAACTGACTTCATTACGAGGTTCCGGGCCCTGGAGAAGAAGGAAGAGAGAAGTAGAGGGAAAAGGGGGTGAATCAGAGAATGGGTCTGTGATGGGGCACTGCTGCTTCTAAGTCACTTCAGCCGTGTCCGACTCTGTGCGACCCCAGAGACGGCAGCCCACCAGGCTCCCCTGTCCCTGGGATTCTCGAGACAAGAACACCGGAGTGGGTTGCCATTTCCATCTCCAATGCATGAAAGTGAAAAGTGAAAGTGAAGTCGCTCAGTCGTGTCCGACTCGTAGCGACCCCATGGGCTGCAGCCCACCAGGCTCCTCCGTCCATGGGATTTTCCAGGCAAGAGTACTGGAGTGGGGTGCCATTGCCTTCAGGGCACAGGGTGCTGCAAATACTCTATGAAGAGCTGACTTCTCATTTTCACTCAAAACATGTAACAGAGACTGTAACGTTCTTATTGCATCACTTCTCCCTGTGTGTAATGGAAGCTGGGAAATCACCTTTAATCTTTCTTCTTTAGCCTTTGACTTAATCCTTCAACCTACACTGTTTTCATCCATTCCATGCTTAGACCCAAAAGCTACATCCCAGGCCCTCATGAATGTTTCGACCTATTGGAGATCCCAGGCGCCATTGAGGAGGAAGGAAGGTTGACTGAGTTATTCAATTCAGGAAGACTGTCTCAAAGCAGATACAAATATATAGACTTTATCTCCATCAGTTAGTATTGCTGTTACTAAACCAAACTTGAGTCCACTCGCCCTCAAATAGTAAAGTCCATCTTCTGACATGGGGATGTGGTGAAGGAAATTTCTGTGTTTATTGCAGGGCACTATACCGACTCGATGGACAAGAGTTTGAGTAAGCTCCAGGAGGCGGTGAAGGACAGGGAAGCCTGGTGTGCTGCAGTCCATAGGGTCCAAGAATCAGACACAACTGAGGGATTGAACAACAACAAAGCAAAGCAATGGCTCAAGACACCCGAACTCCTGGAAGGATTACAGCGAAGTATTTTTAGAGGCCAGGTGAGGGAGAAGGGTTGCAGGGTGTGTGGTCAACTCAAGCACAATTCTTTAATTGGTTGGTAGTGAGGGAACAGAGCAGAGCAGCTTTTCTGCTGGCTCAGTGGTAAAGAATTCCCCTGCAATGCAGGAAACGTGGAGGCACAGGTTCAATCCCTGCATCAGGAAGATCCCCTGGAGGAGGAAATGCAACCCACTCCAGTATTCTTGCCTGGGAAATCCCATGGACAGAGGAGCCTGGCGGGCTACAGTTCATGGAGTCTCAAAGAGTCAGACAGGACTGAGCACGTATGCATGTAACAGAGCAGTATCACAGGGGTTAATATTCAGTTCTTAGGCTTCAGAAGGCCTGGGGACTATATGCTCATGGTCATCAAGTAGTTAACATCTTCCATTTGGTGGGAGTTTTAGAATCTATAGGAAAACTCAGGAAATGTGCATGAGATGCTCTTATCTAATAGGTACTTCAGAGAGAAGCCACAGCAGAGGACTCAGGGGAGGGGTCTGTCCTGGGAAGGTCCCATAGGGTCCTGCTTGGTTACATTGCTCTCGGCTGCAAGTAACCATCAAGGTGGCTTAAATAGGAAGAAACCTAGAGGGAGGCAGTTGTTGGTTTGGGTCCAGCCCCTGACCGATTTCAGGTTGCTGTCTGCAATTTTTATAGGTTTTCCTTTATGGTCATAAGCTGATTGCTATGCTCTGGACATCACATCTACATTCAATCATTCTCTTAGCATCTAAGAAGAAGGAAGGAAGTATGGTGATAGCTTTCCCTTTTCCCAGGAAAGAGAAATGTTTCCCAGAAGCCCCTAGCAAGCTTTGACATATAACTAACTCATTGAGCAAAATATGTGATATACCTTCTAGGGAGGCTGGAAAGGGTGGGGTGAGTTTCCCAGCCTCTACAATGGAGTCTAAGTTAATTATACTCCAATAAAAATTAAAATAAATAACAAATTAAGTCAATAAAATGGAAATAATAAGAAAATTGAGTAGATCTTTTGGCTCAACCAATAATAAACATCTGCCACCAAATTATTTTCCATTAATTTTATTATTACTACATGCTTGTTGCTGAAATTTGATCAAGGACCTTATCATGAAGCTAGTAAGGCCAAGGTCTGCTCATCACCTGACCACTTCAAGTTGAGCTATGGTGTGAGTGAGCTGATAGTATGCAATAACTTTGTTCCTACTTAAAATAAAAGCTTTTAAGTTGGTTGAATTTTTTTTAGGACCACTCATATCTTCCAAAAACTCTCAAGTTTCTTTGGTTTACATCAAAGTCCTATCTAATTTGCTCCCAAGAGGAAATCTACCACAATAGTAAAGTTGTATATTTCCACAGGGATTTTCCCTAAACTGTTAATGAGTTGTGACTTCCTTATATGTACATGCAGACGAGACTCGTGCACTCTGAGCAGGTAGACAGAATTCGAACCAGATGGTTCAAGGAAAGGAAACTGGATTAGCCGATCATTTCAAACACCTCCATGTGTTGACTGAAATCCATAAGGGGAATGACAAAACATGTACCTTATTTTCTCAACAAACTGTGCACCATATTGAATGTTAAGCATTAAATTGAGGGAGGGGTAAAGCAAGCTCTGGTTTTTCTTTCCTTGTCAACTAGAACCGTAAGCCTAGTTTTGCCTGATTAATGTATCCAGAAGGGGAAAAAAACAAAAAGAAATGCATGGTGGATCATAAACTCATACCACCGAGGGTCCCCGTGGTAATCCTATAGCACGGGTATTTGAATAAATCAGAGGTGGCAAGGGTGTGTCTAATTTCTATGAGTTCCTGTATGGAAAGCAAATCCCATTTTGCTTGATTTTCCAGTTTAAACAATAAACCATAAGAGTCTCTCATCCCCACCCTTAAGCCAATTTCATTGAAACAGGGACCAATGCAAATTAAGGCACTTTCCAGTATTCAGGCCCCCAACCTCCCACCCCCAGTTTAATTAAAGCCCAATTTGGTAGAGGAGTAAACTCGTATTTACACATCAGGAGAAAATCTGGTTCCAGTAATTAAAGGGATTTTCTAAATCTTGCCCCCATGTTAGAACACCCGTTTTAATAGTTAATTAAAGACTCCTGAACCATCCTTTGAAGGAAGTTTGAAAAAGAAAAGATTAGGGACCTGCCACAAAGACATTACTGACAACAAGGAATGAAATTCCTTGTTAGTCCCTTTAAGGAAAACTAAGGTTTTCATTTCCCTAAAATACTTTGGGTATGCAGACTTTTTTTTTTTTTTTTTTTAAACAAAAGGAGATACTTATTTGCCTTTGTAAATAAGTACAGTCTAAGGGTAACCCTGCAAATTTCACAGCTGTTCCACAAATATAAGCCAGCTTGCAAGTCACCTGCATACCACCCCCATCGCAGTGAGGGTAGGTTGGGAGCACAGATGCTTTCCTCCTTTGTATCCTAAGGGCTAGTGCCAAAATGGCAAATTCCATAGACAGGGGCCCCCCACGTACAAGGGGAGCAATACTCTCCCTTGGCAGCTCCATGTACTATCTATATTCAAAATGGGTTGAAACTTAGTTAGATGCATCTTTCAATCAACATCTAATCCTGCCCTGTGATAGGTACTGTTAGGTACACAGATAAGTACAGTATAAGTCTCCTTGCTGCTCAGAGATTTGATCTTGATTAGGAAGACAAACCCTGGGACTTCCCTGGTGGTCCAGGGTTTAAGACTCCGCATTCCCAATGCAGGGGGCCTGAATTCAATCCCTGGTCAGGGAACTAGAGCCCACATGCCATAACTAAAGAGGCTGCATGCCACAGTGAAGATTGAAGATCCCGGCATCACAACTAAGATCCAGCACAGTCAGATAAACAAATTAAAAAGAAGACAAACATTTGTCCAGGTAACACTAATACAAGGCACACAGACATGGAAGATGTACTGGAGATACAAGCAAAGGACACGGTGACAGTGGGGCAAAGGAAGAGATACAAGGATGGGCAAACCCTCCTGGAAGGCGTTAAGCTCTTCCTTAACAGGTAGATCGAATTGCCAACATCAAAGAGATCAAATAGCCAGCATCCATTGGATCAGAGGAAAAGCAAGAGAACTCCAGGAAAACATCTACTTCTACTTTATTGACTATGATAAACCCTTTGACTGTGTAGATCACAACAAACTGCGGAGAATTCTTAAAGAGATGGGAATACCAGACCACCTTACCTGCCTCCTGAGAAATCTGTATGAAGGTCAAGAAGCAACAGTTAGAACCGGTCATGGAAAAACAGACTGGTTTCAAATTGAGAAAGGAGTACGTCAAGGATGTATAGTCACCCTGCTTATTTAACTTATATGCAGGGTATATCATGCAAAATCATGGGCTGGAGGAAGCACAAGCTGGAATCAAGATTGCCAGGAGAAATATCAATAACCTCAGATATGCAGACGACACCACTCTTATGGCAGAAAGTGAAGAGAAACTGAAGAACCTCTTGATGAAACTGAAAGAGGAGAGTGAGAAAGCTTTCTTAAAACTCAACATTCAAAAAATGAAGCTCATGGCATCTGGTCCCATCACTTCATGGCAAATAGATGGGGAAACAATGAAAATAGTGACAGACTTTATTTTCTTGGGCTCCAAAATAAATGCAGATGGTGACTGCAGCCTTGAACTTAAAAAACACTTGCTCCTTGGAAGAAAAGTTATGACCAACCTAGACAGCATATTAAAAAGCAGAGACATTACTTTGCCAACAAAGGTCCATCTAGTCAAAGCTATGGTTTTTCTAGTAGTCATGTGTGGACGTGAGAGATGAACCATAAAGAAAGCTGAGCATCAAAGAACTGATGCTTTTGAACTGTGGTGTTGGAGAAGATTCTTGAGAGTCCCTTGAACTGAAAGGAGATCCAACCAGTCCATCCTAAAGGAAATCAGTCCTGAATATTCATTGGAAGGACTGATGCTGCAGCTGAAACTCCAATACTTTGGCCACCTGATGTGAAGAACTGACTCATTGGAAAAGCACCTGATGCTGGGAAAGATTGAAGGTGGGAGGAGAAGAGGACGACAGAGGGTGAGATGGTTGGATGGCATTAGGGACTCAATGGATATGAGTTTGAGCAAGCTCCGGGAGTTGCTGATGGACAGGGAGGCCTGGTGTCCTACAGTCCATGGGGTCACAAAGAGTCGGACACAATGAGTGACTGAACTGAACTAACAACAGGTGCAAGAAGCCGCTATCTGGAGAATAATATTCCCAGACA
This sequence comes from Cervus elaphus, assembly GCF_910594005.1. NCBI lineage: Eukaryota > Metazoa > Chordata > Mammalia > Artiodactyla > Cervidae > Cervus > Cervus elaphus. The sequence continues at coordinate 10,442,169 of NC_057839.1, read as the reverse complement.
GAGAGAACAAGAATTTGGTGGCAAGAAAGAGCAACGCATGTTCAAGAAAAAGCCTGGAGATCCCTGGGGCTGAAGGGAAGTTGTGGGGGGCTGTTAGGAGGGGAAGACAACGTGAGGGTAGAGGAGACTATGTTGTAGAGGGGCTTTCCCACTTGGCTAAGAAGTTGATTTCCTTCTAGAGAAAGGAGGGCAAGAGAACAGCCCAGGGGTTTTCACTCAAAGCAATGGCAAGAGAACTCTATGGCAAGGGGTCCTCAAGTAGAGATACATTCCCAGGGATCCACAAAGACTTTCTGGGGGCGGGATGTAAAATAAATGGACTATTTGAAAGGAATCAACTTCTAGATCTTCAACTTCTATATGTTCTTTTTTCTAAAACTGCCTGATAAGTAGACTCACACCTGAAATGAAGCCTGTTTCCCTCACCTATGCCAAATCTTTCAATGATAGGTTATTCATCAAGATTCCTTAAATGCACGGGCTTCCTGTCTCCTTGTCCTCTTGGTCCTTTCTGTTAAGGATGAAACTTGACCTTTGAGGGAGGTTCTGAATTCAGAATAATCGATGCAATATAGATTAGTGACACTAATCTATAACATTATTTGAATCATTCCTAGAGTTATCAACTTTTTAAAGATAAAACCCTCAGGTAAAAATTCAGTTTGAATTCTTTCTGATTCAAGTGGCATTTCAGGAAGTCACTTAAAATCTATTTTGCCAAGTGCATCATCAACTATGTATTCTAATTACAATCAGTTCTCATCTGATTTCAAATTATAATTATAATATAATTAACATTTTCAATCTCCTACTAACAGAGTGAACTTCTTTAAATCCAGTATGAAAACTGATAGATGTTAATTTAAATGTTTATAAAAGAGCACATAGTTATGGAAAAACCTTTTGGGAGTGCCCCCAGCAAGTGAGTTTTAAGAAAGTTGATTTCCTTGAGATGTCAGTACATGTTGAGAAGGAAGCAATGTGAGGAGAGGTGGGTCTCGGTGGTAGATTAAGTTTGAGAGGTGCTGAGTTACAGTGGCACAGGTCTCAGCCTTTCAATAGCCTAATCATGTTAGAGTCTCTCCAGAGAGTTTTTCCCAAGCTTTGACCATACGCGAGGGGCAGCACCCAGGGGGAGCTTGAGAGCATTTCACACCTCACCCCAATAATCTCCATCTCTCCAGCAGCGCCCCCCAACTACCCCTCCCCATAACACATAAACTCAGTTAATACGTATCTTACTATAAACACAATCTTCAGTCAATAGAGGGCTGAAGCCTGTACTCACGGGCTCACACCAGCAACTTGGACAGAACTGGGGATCAAAATGTGTTCTGAGAAGAAAGTTATGAAGCAGTAGGTCAAATATACCCTGACCACAGTTACATCATGCAAGAGACATACAGAGTTGAAGCAATTGCAAAGATAATGCCAGACCTCAAAAATGTCTATGTACTTCTCTTATACTATCCATATGTGCCCATCTGGATATTTTTCTATTGAATTATCTGCAAACTTGCTTCAGTTCTTAACAGCATTCAGCCTGTGTTCATAGAACACTACCCAATAGGCCTTCTTACTGACACATCCCTCACACCACAAAGTGTATGGAAAGAAGCCAGAGGCATGGACCAGTAGCTGAGATAAACCATGATGAAGGACATCTTCCTATATCATCAATGACATAGGGTCATTGATCTTCCTCCAGATCAAATCCTGTACCTGTGTGTATTTCACATGGTCTTTCCAGGATGCTTACAAGTATTGTCTTTACTTTTCTTGAACAAGATTAAAAAAGTTTACTTGGTTGTCCATCTGATGCCCCCAAATGCCTCCAATTTAGTTAATGCAGTGGATAAAAAGATATCTTTTCAATCCCAAGATTAGCAAAAATTGCTTATTTGATGTCAATTCAACAAGCTAGCCTATTGATTGAACCTTCGACTTTTCAACTGAGACTTTTCCTTTGTGTCCGACGATGACATATGTCACTGTGCAAAATGGAAAGGCCATCTGGCCAGAGCTGCCCTGTGAGATAAGGAAGGATGCCGGTATTCTTACCGCAGGGGTGCTCAGTATTGAACTATGTTGGATGCTGTGAAAAGGAAAGCTTCTCCAGCAAAAAGTGTCCTTTAGAGGCAAGCTTTGTATCTCCCTGTCACATCTGTGCTGTTTCTGCGCAATGACGTGCGATCCTGACATAGCCTTCCCTTGCCCCCAGAACCCCCAAAGGGCAGCACAGAGGATGGGGATGGTTCTCCAGTGCAGGGCAAGCAACATAGAGTTTCAGAAATGAGATGAAGGCCATTTTCAAATCCCAGTTATAAAATAAATAAGCCACAGGGATGTAACATACAACATAAGGAATATGGTCAAGAATATGGTAATCACTTTGTTTGGGAACAGATGGTCCCTAGACTTATTGTGGTGACCACTTCATAACATAGGCAATGTCAAAGCACTATGTAGTATGCCTGAAACGAATAGGATGTCAGCTATTTTTCAACTTAAAAAAAGTGCAGTTGTCTGTCTCTGAACTCTTTCCTTACAACACATTATTAGATTATTTTGTAATCACTTATTTTCCAAACCATCTGTTTTGTCTGCTTGACCAAGAGTGTGTGCTATGTGGTCTTACTTATCTTCATATCCTCAAAGCCAGTACAGAGACTGACCCAAGCTGGGCACTCAGTAAATATTTGTTAAGTGAAAAAATGGAAGGTTGAATGAATGAATAATGTAGAAGGAAAAGAATTCGAGATTTGAAGCCCTATTTTCTGGAGGAAGCAGTCTGTTAAACCTAAGAACCATCCTACTTGCATCTTTTGGTCAAATTGGTTATCATGCCCTGTCTGCACCATTATGTGACAGGCGACAACTGACATTTCTAGGTCTCAGAAACTTGCTCTGCTCTAGATTCTCTGAATAGGTGGACTAAAGTTTATAGCCTAATCAGTACCGGGCTTTCCTAGGCTTAGCTGTACTTTTTTTGCCTTTGACATTTAACCTCCCTTTTTTTCATATACTAAATATTATTTAGTATCATCTGATGCTCTTGACTCCTCAAATGTACATTTCTCCCCTATTTGTCTTTTCTGTCACCTGTTGAACACACCAGTACTTCCTGTCTCTCCAGCCTGATATTGCTCTAATCTAATCTCTTCTTTGAAAAAAAAAACTATATCATTTTTTTTCTTCTTTATTTCTTTTTTATAATTTGTTCCCAAGGCCTTGACCCGTGAACTTACGCTGAGTTCCCACAGCCACTTTCTCAGCTGGCCTGCCTGGCACTATCTCTAAAACATTCCTAGAATTACTCCTTGATGAGATCGAAACCCATGCACACATCTAATCTCGACTTATCTTGACAGGTCCAATTTTCCCATACATGGGCCACACACCTCCCTATTGTCTGACAGTCTACAGATGAAAATCCTGTGTCTGCTCCACATCCAAGAGGTGCACATATCACTTCCTTGGTTGTCCTCATCTCCTCGGACATTTGGGAGTTCTCTAGGCTAACTGCCATCTTCAAATCTGATATGGCTCTTCAAGCTATTTCATTAGAGCCAGTAGAGATTTGTGTTTTGTTTTGTTTTCCCCTGGCTCCGCTACTGACATGATAAAAAGCTGGAGACAAGGTACTGAACTTGACTCTCTCAGTCAGTATAAAGCAGGGATTTAAAATACTTGGCATTCATCCACTTTGGAATGAAGCTGTAAGGATGAATGAGTCTGTAACCATAGTCAAGATTTTATGATTATGGATCTCTATTAGCAGTCCTGTAATTTTATTGATGGTGTTAATGGAGCTCATAATAATATAAGAAATCCATCAGCAGGCCTGGAAGCTCAGAAAGGCTCTACTGCTATGGCCTTTAAGAATGATCTGCCCAATGTGTTCCCTCCCTTCCCTAAACCGCTCTGAATTTTTCTTTTTTTTTTTTTTTTAGCAAGTATCAACCTGCCAGTGATTAACTCTTATCTTACTATTTTCTGTGGGTTAGCTTTGTCCCAGTGAGATGGAAAGACCCTTGGAAATAAGGCTCAGGCTTGGTGTTTCTCCTGAACCTCTGCAGTACCAGATTCAGGACGGGTTACAGGTCGCAGATGCAAGCCTGCTTAGATGCTCAGTCATGTCCAACTCTGCGACCCTTTAAACTGAAGCCCACGGAAGTCCTCTGTAACTTTTTTTAAAATTGAAACAGTTGATTTACAATGTAAAGATCATCATAGTAAGTAAATCAGAAAGAGGAAGACAGGTACCATGTGATATTTATATGTAGAACCTAAAAAAATGACACTAATGAGCTTATTTACAGAACAGGAACACTTTTGATTGGCAACGTAATTTCAGCCTGAGAATTCTCTTAATCATAGTGAAAAAAGGATGACTTCTAATGAAATTGCTAAATTGAAAGACTACTAAATTCAAACCTTTTAAAAAATATTTCTCTTGAAGAGGAGTTGCTCCAAGCCCTCCAAAGCCCTGAACACAGTCCCCGACTATCCTACTACTTACTGCTGAATTTCCCAGCCTGTCTCCTGCTCTCAGAAGTTGGTGCTGAGTAGGACACCTCCCTTTTCAACTCACCCATGTTTCCTGGCCATAGCCCTCTCCAGCCTCCTCATTTTTACAGGCCACCCCCTGAAAATGCCCTGTTTGTCAGAACGAAGGGCCAGCAGCCAGAAGGCTCCTCTGCTCCCAGCCCCACGCACTGCTCTAGTGGCCTGAAAGTCTCACTTCTCTTGTCTGCTACCAAAAAGAAGGAAGAAGTCGCGTTCTTTGAATGCTTGTGTGGGTCTGGGGCTCTTCTGCTGCAGGTGGGGAGTGCTGGTAAATGTGTGATAACCCGTCTGGAGGAGGGAGCCCTGATGTGTAGCCTGGGGAGATGGTCCTGTCATAACATAGCCAAGTTCAAGTTAGGAGTGTGTCACCACTGAATGCATTCTGCATTCTCTGTGCCGTTGAGCAGGGGGGATCGGGCTCCAGTCTGGGGTAAGGGTAGGTAGCCCTGCAACTCAAAATTCTCTCTCCCAAAATTTCTGAAAACATAAGCTCATAAAAAATAAGCATAGGGGACTTTCCTGGTGGTCCGGTGGCTAAGACTCCGGGCTCCCAATGCAGGGGGCCCAGGTTCCACCCCTGATCAGGGAACTAGATCCCACCTGCTACAACTAAGACTCAGCACAGCCAAATAAATACATAAACAAAAACTAAATATTTGGGGGGGGGGGAATCAATTACACTGGTAATTGCCAGAAAGGACATTTAGAAAGATCAAAAAACATTATGAAGAAAACAATCATAACTTTGGCTTCTTGCTTTTTGGTATCTCATTTTTAAAGGTTTACTCAGCTCCCTTTTTATAATTGGAAGACTATTTCCCTGGAAGAGTAGCAGAATATGCCATCCCCAAACATGCCACCCTCTGCCCAAGATTCATTGCAGACGGGCTGCCTCAGCTTGCAAAAGACATTTTTCTCCAGTTTCTACAATGCAAAGCACGCAGGGTAGTTTCAAGAAAAGGCGCTTAATAAAAAATAAATAATACCTTAAGACCATTCATGCAGACACTTCCTGACAATCCCTGGAAGTGCTGACTAGCCCATGAGCTAATTATCCTGCAAATTTCCTACTCTTCCCTAGCGTGGAGGTGAGATCTAATTTGAAAGATTAAAATCTTTGCATGATTACAGTATCTGGTAATTGTTCAGCTCTGTAGTTACATGCTCAATAGCTACTAACTAAGTGCAAAGAATTACAAGGTGATTTGTGCCTGTAAAATAAATTCCAAGAATTTTGCTTTTACAAAAGGCAAAGAAGTCAAAGTGGCAGAATAACAGACGTGCTAAGTGGAGTAATTTATTGTGAACTTCAGGAAAGAGGGACTTAGGGATCTCTGGATTCATAGGCCAAGTTGCAGGATACCGCGCAATGCAGCTATCTTTGAGGTTGTACTAAATTTTATTTATGTAAAAGCACAGCTCAAGTGGGTAAAGTTGTCTAAGAAGTATTTACCCTAAACTTTTGGAGGGGTTCCAAATGTTTGCTATTCTCATAGCAGAGGAACCACCCAAACCACGTATTCATAACTTTCAAACATAATAAAACAAAAACAAAAACAAAAGTTCTGGAACTCAAAACTAGAGCAATGATATATAAGATTTTGTGTATGCGTGTGTCTGTATATAAAAGTAAAATTTTAAAGAAAAAGTAACAAAGCCTTTAGTATTTATGTTTCCAACTCCACCACTATTTGATTTTGTGCCAACCATTCTTTTTCTGCTTTAGTAGGTCACACCGGAAAATTCATTCATTAAACAAATATTTATTCAGCACCCAGTGCATACCAAGCTCCTGTTCTTGGCACTGGGGACATGATGATAAATAAAATAGATAAGGACTCTGCTCTCATGGACTCAGAGTTCAGCAGGAAAGAAAGATTTGCTGATACTTACAAGTATTCATCTCAATTATGAATACTTAGAAGTGATGCTGAGAAGTCCTGGAAGAAAAAGGGCAGCCCACCACAGCGAGTGTAGGGTCTATTCTAGTTTAGGATTCAAGGAAAGTGGCTAATGAGGAAGTGATGCTTAATTTGAGAGCTTAACATCAACTAGGCATGATTAGCTCAGAGATGGGGGAAGGGCAAAGCCAGTCTTTTTCTGCAGTCAGGTAAAGCAAAGGGAGTTTTCAAAATGATTATATTTTAAAGCCTTTCTTCCTCCAAACCTGGAAGCTTCCCAACCCCGTTTGTTTGTTACAACTCAGCTTTTTAAGATTTTTTGAGTTTAAACGTCTGATATTACTGATAGCTACACGCATAATTCTAAAAAACAAGAAATATCATATCTAACGAAACCAGGCCCTTATGTAGACAGGCAATAATGAGTCGTTAGAAATGAAACTCACAATGGCCTGACAGTGATCTGTTCCAGCATCCATTCTGTGGAGTACCCCAGAGTCAGGCCTCCCTGGTTAAGAAAAGTAAGGGGACATGTGGGCAAGCCACAGAAGCAGGGGCTGGTGGACAGGGACTGAGTCAAACGGAGTTCACACAGGACAGGGTAAATGGTGGTGATTTGTCCACAGAACCTTTTCAGGCAACCAAAAAGAAAAATGTAGAATAATACCCCTCCCTTGGAGGTTTGTTCACAAATGACTCGTTTGTGCAAAATGACACCCACCAGTAGCTAATGGTCAGTGTTATGCCTCCAGCTAGACTGTAATGACTCAGCATAAACCATATCAGCGTTCAGAATTTTTGGAACATTCACCTATTTCCCTTGATGGTAGGACTTTTCATGTATTACCAGACCAGAACTTCACTGCTCACTTATCTTGGCCTACAATTATAACATGTTATTGATGGTTTTTATATGGATAGTTTTAGAAATAGTCTTTACTTTTTTAAAAGAAAATGAGAAATGTAGGGGGGAAAAGGAAAGAAGTGACCCATCTTTCAAATCATTACTCAAATAAAAACAATAATTTACATTTGGGTATATTTCTTTTCCATTTTTTTCTCATTCTTCCTTTTCAAGTTTTATCTTTTGTTGTGAATATAAGTAATTTAATAATCTACATATAACTGAGAGCTATGTAATGCTTACTTAGCATTCTATAATACACATTTTCCTCTGTTATAACTTTTGTAAATGTTATGTTTGGGGATTTCACAATATCCCATTGAGGGGGAGTGCCATTGTTTACTTCACCAGTCTTCTACTGTGGGACATTTAGGGCTTCCATAAGCTTTTTAACCTGACTTTTTTTTTGAATAAAGAGGACTACTCATCAGCAAGGACTTCCGGATATGGCATAATTAGGTCAAAGGTATAAATTTTCAAAGATCCCTAAAATTTTGTCCAGACTGTGTCTTCAAATACTGTATCAATTTATCCTCCTGTTGACAATGTATGCAAGCACTCGTTCTTGCAATCACATTGCCAGTCTCCTCTCTCTTACTTTCTTTCCACTCTCTTAACTTTTATTAAAAATTTGCTAGGCAAAAAATGTCATGGGTAGTATCTTAATTTGCATTTCTGTGTGCTTAATAATATTCCTTTATTTGGTGTTAATTGTATTTTCTTTTTGATATATTGTCTATTAATGTTCTCTGTCCATTTTCAATTAGCCTTCTTTTATGCTTTGGAGGAAAAGAATTCCCCAGTTTGCACTGTAATATTTTTCAACCTATTGACCCTTTACATTTTTGTGGTGATAATTCTAAACTATGAACACAAATAATGCAGCTTTCATTTGAGATGCAAAAGAGGAGACAAATTTTAATTTTGCTCTCTTTTGTTTTAGTCACCAGTCCAGTCAAGTACATATGATATTTTTTGCTCTCAGAAGCAAACAAAATTAAGGATTGAGTATTTAAAATAAAAAATGAGAAACTTTTATTTAAAATTTAATTAAGTAGGTAATTTATTTTAAAAAATAACTATTTGAAAAACTGTGCATTAATTTCACTGAAATTTTTGTTTAGAATCCTCTTTTGGAATTGCCTTCCAATTAGTTTCTGAGCCTCCTTCATTTTTGTTGCAAATATTACCCAGGTTGATATAATTCTTATTTACTTATTTTGGTTTAACCTACTTTGGGAAGATTCTAATGATAAAGTTTCTCTCATCTCTAGGACTAGATGATTGCCACATTGCATCTGTCCACATCAGTCTATAATCCCAAGAATCTAAATTCAGATCTGAAAACTATAGTAGCGAGGAGGTTTAGGGTAAAATAACGTCCTTGAAATAAGCATAATGCATTTAAGAAAACCTACTATGAAGGAGGGGCTTCCCAGATGGCGTTAGTGGTAAGGAACCTGTCTGCCAATGAAAGAAACATAAGAGACTAGGGTTCCGCCCCTGGAGGAGGGCATGGCAACCCAGTCCAGTACTCTTGCCTGGAGAATCCCATGGACAGAGGAGCCTGGCAGTTTACAGTCCATGGGGCTGCAAAGGGTCGAGCAGGACTGAAGTGGCTTAGCACGCACCCACACACTATGGAGGCGTCCAGTCACCTGCATATGTCGGTAACGGGGGCAGTCTCCGAGAGCAGGTGTACGTGCACAGCCGGTACCGCTGAGTGCGATGGCCCTGCCTCTCAAATGTGCGTTTAAAAAATCCATGTTGAGTCCTTACTTGAAGTTCAAATATTCAGAATTGCTTTTATTATTTTTTTCAAAAACTAAGAAAAGTGTAAAATCAAGATTAAGCTGAATTAAGTAAGGCTGTACTACGTCAGATTTAACAAGAGGTTTGCTACAAGTAAAACTGTGTGCACATAATTTTGAGCACGGATTTTTCTGATGAGATGTGAACTAGTGTGAAACCTACAAAGGTGTGTTTGCAGAGCAGCAGTGGAGACACAGACACTGAGGACGAACTTATGAACACGGCCGGGGTGGGGGCGGGGGAGGAGAGGGCGGGCTGTGTGGAGAGAGTAACATGGAAACATACATGACCACGTGTAAAACAGAGAGCCAATGGGAATTCTCATTATGGCTCAGGGCACTCAAACCGGGGCGGGACAACAAACTAGAGGGCGGGATGGGGAGGGAGGAGGGTGGGGGGTTCAAGTGGGAGGGGACGCGGGTAAACCTACCGCTGATTCATCTTGATGTTTGGTAGAAACCAACACAAGACTGTGCAGCAATTATCCTTCAATCAAAAATAAATTTTAAAAAAGGTGTGATACCACAATTTAGAACATTATCACAATGCGCTCCTTGGAGTATAGAATGGGGCTTATGCCAACATACGCTTGTTCAAAATTCCTAAGACAATCGCTTTCTGAGTTAGAATCTGAAAGGTGATTGATTATTCATTAAAAAAAAAAAAAAACTCTTAGACATCTCAGCAACATCATTAGTATGAAAACATACTAATGTTTTCAGTAGATCAATAAATTTTCACTCTAATCCCAAGAAGAAACCCAGCGCATCAGAAAAGTCATCAACAAAAACAGAAAGATCCATGCCAGCTGTTTCTGGCAGCCCATCGAAGAGGGGACAGACCCGAACAATAAGAAATGTTTGCCATGTTTCGGGAGAGGAGCGGTAATGGAAAATACTCATAAACAAATGACTAACACTTGTTTGTATGTTATTCAGGTGCGCAGATAAAATACATCCATCTCCTTGCATGGAGTCCTCTGGATGCAAATTACTCTGAGGCTCAGGCAGTCATTTCCAGGGTCTTGTAATTCCTCATGCAGCCCAAGCCATCATGGGTGTTAGCAGTTTTGCTGCATAAGCACTTTAACATTAAATCCTGACATCTAAATTAGCATAAAACATTCTGTGCAAAATAAGTCACATCAGAGGTTTTCCTTTTCAGTTTCCAAATTGTCCGTTGCTATTGTCTTGTACTTCACAGTTCAGTTCAGCCACTCAGTTCTCTGCGACTCCATGGACTGCAGCCCACCAGGCTTCCCTATCCATCACCAACTCCCAGAGCCTCCTCAAATTCATGTCCATCGAGTCGGTGATGCCATCCAACCATCTCATCCTCTGTCGTCCCCTTCTTCTCCTGCCTTCAATCTTTCCCAGCATCAGGGTCTTTTCCAATGAGTCAGTTCTTCACATCGGGTGACCAAAGTATTGGAGCTTCAGCTTCAGCATCAATCCTTCCAGTGAATATTCAGGACTGATTTCCTTTAGGATGGACTGATTGGATCTCCTTGCTGTCCAAGGGACTGTCAAGAGTCTTCTCCAACACCATACACAGTTCAAAAGCATCAATTCTTCAGCGTTCACCTCTCTTTATGGTGAGAGTTGGAAACTCTCACATCCATATATGACTACTACTGGAAAAACCATAGTTTTGACTAGATGGGCCTTTGTCAGTAAAGTAATGTCTCTGCTTTGTAATATGATGTCTAGGTTTTTCATAGTTTTTCTTCCAAGAAACAAGCATCTTTTAATTTCATGGCTGCAGTCACCATCTGCAATGATTTTGGAGCCCAAGAAAATAAAGTCTGTCACTGTTTCCATTGCTCCCCCATCTATTTGCCATGAAGTGCTGGGATCAGATGCCATGATCTTCGTTTTTTGAATGTTGAGTTTTAAGCCAGCTTTTTCAATCTCCTCTTACTTTCCTCCTCACTTTCACCAAGAGGCTCTTTATTCCTCTTTGCCTTCTGCCGTTAAAGTGGTATCATCTACATATCTGAGGTTTTTGCTCTTTCTCCCAGCAATCTTGATTCCAGCTTGTGCTTCATCCAGCCCGACATTTCACATGATGTACTCTGCATATCAGCTAAATAAACAGGGTGACAATATACAGCCTTAATGTACTCCTTCCCCAATTTCAGCCTAGAAACCTCTTCTCTTCTCTCTAATTCCATTTCCTTGGTGCTTGGCCTGACATGCCTTCAGGCAGGCTACGTCTGTTGTGTTTGCTAGGATGGACGTTTGATGTAGGAGGAAAGGAATATGGCATCTGATCCATAAGGGTCAAATCAAGCACACAGAGAAAACAACCATTTCCTTTGCTTGTGTTTAAGCAGGTAGGATAGATTTATTTCTCCTGAAGTTCAGCTTTCCCACAGCAAGAAGCAGGGGAGTAGCCACAGTGGGCTAAGTAAAGGGAGCCCAAGATGCAACAGCCCTTCCTGGATGCTAGCCATCAAGAAACCATATTGCACCTTTGACAACCTGTTTGTTGCTCAGACACTTGAGAGAGACATCCCCAAGTCTTGTGGGAGAGCCTGGGAGGCCGGCACTCAAGGCCATGGGATTCCTGGTGTGATTTTGAGCTTGACCAGATGTGCATGTGGCCATGGAGGCTCTTTAATTTGGACAACTTTGCTTTAAATAGGGCTTCCCTGGTGGCTCAGATGGTAAAGAATCTACTGGCAATGAGGGAGACCTAGGTTTGATTCCTGGGTTGGGAAGATCCCCTGGAGGAGGGCATGGCAACCCACTTCAGTATTCTTGCCTGGAGAATCCCCAGGGACAGAGGAGCCTGGCGGGCTATAGCTATATAGGGTCACAAAGAGTTGGACATAACTGAGCGACTAAGCACAGCACAGTATTGCTGAAACAGGTACTGACCAGAGGTTGCCACATCCCTTGCTTTAAAAAACCTTGAGAAGAGAAAGCAGATATATTTAAGCTAGAAGCAGAGGATTGACCAGCTTGGTTCTCAGAGGAAGGAATAGTAGTACCCTTTGGGGTAATACGGAAATCTGTGGGATTATTTTTGATTGTTGCATGGATTGGGAGGCACCACTAGCATTTAATGGGTGGAACCAGAGGCAGTCAGCACCTTACTAAGTGTGGGATTTGGTCCACATGACAAAAATTTTTCCCATATCCCTCCCTAAGCTCATATGAACGTCCAGTTATATAAGCAAAAACCTTGATAAAATTATCTAAGGTCTAACTCCATTTAACATATAAACACAATGTATTTTTTCTCAGATTTAATATACATTGGATTCTTTGAAAATGTACCATTGTGTGCAAATACTTCTTTGGAATTTTACCAAGAAATGATCACCCTTTCAGTAATCTCTGGTGAAAGTGTATTAGTATGCCTGTGTAACTGCTGCATTCAAGTACAAATACAAATATACTTCCCTGGCCCTTCTTTCAAAATGCCAAGTATTAAAAAAGTGTTGACAATACTCATCTGAGTGTTGTTTTCTCATAAGCCCAAATTAATTCGTAAGAAATAGCTGTGGCTAGGGACTTCCCTGGTAGTCCAATCGCTAAGACTCTGCACTCCTGATGCAGGGGGCTGAGTTCAATCCCTAGTTGGGGAACTAGATCCCACATGCCACAATCAAGACCAGGGCCTTTTTTTTTTTAACAATATTATTGATTTATTCTTCTGGCTGTGTTGGGTCTTCGTTGCTGATGGGCTTTTCTCTAGTTGCAGTGAGCAGGAGCCTCGCCCTCCTTGCAGGCTTCTCGTTGTTGTGGCCTCTCCGGTTACAGAGCACAGGCTCCGGGGCATGGGGGTGTCGGTATTTGCAGCACACGGGCTCAGCAGCTGCATTTCCCAGGCCCTAGAGCACAGGCTCAGTAGTTGCGGAGCACGGGCTTACTTGCTCCTTGGCATGTGGGATCTTCTTAGACAAGGGATCCAACCTGTGTCTACTGAATTGGCAGGTGGATTCTTTACTACTGAGCCACCAGAGAAGCCCCAGTGCATCTTTTACGTTTAGAAAATATATATTTAGGGACTTCCCTGGTGGTTCAGGGGTTAGGACTTCACCTTCCAATGCAGGGAGTGCGGGTTTGATCCCTGGCTGAGGGCTGCCCTCATAGCTCAGTTGGTAAAGAATCCACCTGCAATGCAGGAGACCCTGGTTCAATTCCTGGGTCAGGAAGATCTGCTGGAGAAGGGTTAGCCTACCCACTCCAGTATTCTTGGGCTTCCCTGGTGGCTCAGCTGGTAAAGAATCCACCTGCAACGCAGCAGACCTGGGTTCGATCCCTGGGTTGGGAAGATCCCCTGGAGAAAGGAAAGGCTACCCACTCTAATATTCTTGTCTAGAGAATTCCATGGATATAGTCCATAGGGTCGCAAGGAGTCGGACACAACTCAGCGACTTTCACTTTCACTTCACTTTTCAGAGAGCTAAGATCCCACATGCCTCTCAGCCAAAAAACCAAAACATAAAACAGAAGCGATATTGTGACAAATTGAATAGAGACTTTAAAAATGGTCCAGGTCGAAAAATTAAAATATATTTATGTTTATTTACTATAAAGAAATTATAAATCATTTTTAATTTTACAAAGAAAGTATTAAAATATTACAAATAAATATTTTGAAAGTAAAAGAAAGTAAAAAGATGAAGTTAACTTGAAAAAAGAAAGAGTTGTGGCTAGACAATAGAATGGAATATCTTTAATTTTATACCAAAAATGCATATGCTTTTATTATAAGTTACTTCCCTATTATCTTTTTCCTTTCTCTTACAGGTTGTGCTGGACCCTGTGTGACCCAGGCCAGTTCCCACCCCAGGGCCTTCTCAGCTGCTGGAGTGTTGACTGCTGACAGCCCGGAGCTGAGCGCCACCACCCTCTCGCAGCCATCATTCCGGAGGGCTGCCTCTGCCAAGGTCCTGCCCCATCATTCCTCATCGGAGCCGCCTCCATCCACTGCGTGGTCGCTGGCGGGTAATAAGGCTCTGATTTGGCACAGTTATGCAGGATCGCCCCAGCTCCAGAGCTCCCCATGGGATCTGCTGAGCCAACTGTGGGACGGTGGTCAAGCACAGCCCAACCTCTGTCCCACTCAGTCCTGCTTCCTTCCCTCGCCCACGCGTGCTGGTCCTGAGAGCGTGTCCCATGTGCTTCCTACCGCCTAAGGCCGTCTCTGGTTCTCTGGGCAACCTGGACTGTAACATAAGTACAGCATTATAATGGCATTTGGACATTGGGTGTCTTTATCTGGCAATTTTAACCGAGGATAGTAAAGGGGGAAATTAGCAAATATTTGTAATAATAAGAAAAGAAGCACTGTATCTTGTGGGCATGAGAGCCTCTGGACTAGGTGATCTCTGCAGGGTCCCTCCAACTCAAGGCCCTCTCCTGGAGGGCAGGAATACTCCCTGTCCCAGGTGGGCAAGTAATCCAGACTCAGATGATGCCTTCTGTAACTCCTTCTCACATACTTAAATAAAACAAGTGTTCCGTGTATGGTGTTAGAAAGTGTTCTAGTTTCATTCTTTTACAAGTGGTTGACCAGTTTTCCCAGCACCACTTGTTAAAGAGGTTGTCTTTTTTCCATTGTATATCCTTGCCTCCTTTGTCAAAGATAAGGTGTCCATAGGTTCGTGGATTTATCTCTGGGCTTTCTATTCTGTTCCATTGGTCTATATTTCTGTCTTTGTGCCAGTACCACACTGTCTTGATGACTGTGGCTTTGTAGTAGAGTCTGAAGTCAGGCAGGTTGATTCCTCCAGTTCCATTCTTCTTTCTCAAGATTACTTTGGCTATTCGAGGTTTTTTGTATTTCCATACAAATTGTGAAATTCTTTGGTCTAGTTCTGTGAAAAATACCGTTGGTAGCTTGATAGGGATTGCATTGAATCTATAGATTGCTTTGGGTAGAATAGCCATTTTGACAATATTGATTCTTCCAATCCATGAACACGGTATGTTTCTCCATCTGTTTGTGTCCTCTTTGATTTCTTTCATCAGTGTTTTATAGTTTTCTATGTATAGGTCTTTTGTTTCTTTAGGTAGATATACTCCTAAGTATTTTATTCTTTTTGTTGCAATGGTGAATGGTATTGTTTCCTTAATTTCTCTTTCTGTTTTTTCATTGTTAGTATATAGGAATGCAAGGGATTTCTGTGTGTTAATTTTATATCCTGCAACTTTACTATATTCATTGATTAGTTCTAGTAATTTTCTGGTAGAGTCTTTAGGGTTTTATATGTAGAGGATCATGTCATCTGCAAACAGTGAGAGTTTCACTTCTTCTTTTCCTATCTGGATTCCTTTTACTTCTTTTTCTGCTCTGATTGCTGTGGCCAAAACTTCCAACACTATGCTGAACAGTAGTGGTAGTGGGATTAAAGATCTAAATGTCAGACCAGAAACTATAAAACTCCTAGAGGAGAACATAGGCAAAACACTCTCCGACATAAATCACAGCAAGATCCTCTATGACCCACCTCCCAGAATATTGGAAATAAAAGCAAAACTAAACAAATGGGATCTAATGAAACTTAAAAGCTTTTGCACTACAAAGGAAACTATAAGCAAGGTGAAAAGACAGCCGTCAGATTTGGAGAAAATAATAGCAAATGAAGAAACAGACAAAGGATTAATCTCAAAAATATACAAGCAACTCCTGCAGCTCAATTCCAGAAAAATAAATGACCCAATCAAAAAATGGGCCAGAGAACTAAACAGACATTTCTCCAAAGAAGACATACAGATGGCTAACAAACACATGAAAAGGTGCTCAACATCACTCATTATTAGAGAAATGCAAATCAAAACCACAATGAGGTACCATTACACACCAGTCAGGATGGCTGCTATCCAAAAGTCTACAAGCAATAAATGCTGGAGAGGCTGTGGAGAAAAGGGAACCCTCTTACACTGTTGGTGGGAATGCAAACTAGTACAGCCACTATGGAAAACAGTGTGGAGATTCCTTAAAAAACTGGAAATAGAACTGCCATATGACCCAGCAATCCCACTCCTGGGCATACACACCGAGGAAACCAGATCTGAAAGAGACACATGCACCCCAATGTTCATCGCAGCACTGTTTATAATAGCCAGGACATGGAAGCAACCTAGATGCCCATCAGCAGATGAATGGATAAGGAAGCTGTGGTACATATACACCATGGAATTTTACTCAGCCGTCAAAAGGAATTCATTTGAACCAGTCCTAATGAGATGGATGAAACTGGAGCCCCTTATACAGAGTGAAGTAAGCCAGAAAGATAAAGAACATTACAGCATACTAACACATATATATGGAATTTAGAAAGATGGTAACGATAACCCTATATGCAAAACAGAAAAAGAGACACAGAAATACAGAACAGACTTTTGAACTCTGTGGGAGAAGGTGAGGGTGGGATGTTTCAAAAGAACAGCATGTATACTATCTATGGTGAAACAGATCACCAGCCCAGGTGGGATGCATGAGACAAGTGCTCCGGCCTGGTGCACTGGGAAGACCCAGAGGAATCGGGTGGAGAGGGAGGTGGGAGGGGGGATCGGGATGGGGAATAAGTGTAAATCTATGGCTGATTCATATCAATGTATGACAAAACCCACTGAAATGTTGTGAAGTAATTAGCCTCCAACTAATAAAAAAATTAAAAAAAAAAAAAAAATGAAAAAAAAAAAAAAAAACACATAAAGTAAAAAAAAAAAAAAAAGGTGCTCAACATCACTCATTATTAGAGAAATGCAAATCAAAACCACAATGAGGTACCATTACACACCAGTCAGGATGGCTGCTATCCAAAAGTCTACAAGCAATAAATGCTGGAGAGGCTGTGGAGAAAAGGGAACCCTCTTACACTGTTGGTGGGAATGCAAACTAGTACAGCCACTATGGAAAACAGTGTGGAGATTCCTTAAAAAACTGGAAATAGAACTGCCATATGACCCAGCAATCCCACTCCTGGGCATACACACCGAGGAAACCAGATCTGAAAGAGACACATGCACCCCAATGTTCATTGCAGCACTGTTTATAATAGCCAGGACATGGAAGCAACCTAGATGCCCATCAGCAGATGAATGGATAAGGAAGCTGTGGTACATATACACCATGGAATATTACTCAGCCGTCAAAAAGAATTCATTTGAACCAGTCCTAATGAGATGGATGAAACTGGAGCCCCTTATACAGAGTGAAGTAAGCCAGAAAGATAAAGAACATTACAGCATACTAACACATATATATGGAATTTAGAAAGATGGTAACGATAACCCTATATGCAAAACAGAAAAAGAGACACAGAAATACAGAACAGACTTTTGAACTCTGTGGGAGAAGGTGAGGGTGGGATGTTTCAAAAGAACAGCATGTATACTATCTATGGTGAAACAGATCACCAGCCCAGGTGGGATGCATGAGACAAGTGCTCGGGCCTGGTACACTGGGAAGACCCAGAGGAATTGGGTGGAGAGGGAGGTGGGAGGGGGGATCGGGATGGGGAATAAGTGTAAATCTATGGCTGATTCATATCAATGTATGACAAAACCCACTGAAATGTTGTGAAGTAATTAGCCTCCAACTAATAAAAAAATTAAAAAAACACAAACAAACAAGTGTTCCTATACAGCATCACTTCACATCAGCAATTTCCCCCCAGATTATCCACCTGCCAGGCCCTGTATCCTTCAGCAAGCACTTGCTGGTTGCAACCAGCAACCCGCAGCAGTGCATGCCCTTCCCACATTTTTAAAGCCTCGCCTGTGAACGGCCGGCTGACTCTTTAGCTTTCTGAGAGATGCCAGGTACCTAAAGAAGTAATAAACTGGCTCGATAGCACCAGGCACTTTGTCCTTTGAGACTTTTTTTTTTTTATGAAATACAGGTTTAATATCATTCTTAATATCACAGAATTGTAGTTCTCCTTAAACTGTCAACTGACGAAGATTCACAGAGCTTGAGGAGAGCTGGAGTGTGCATGTGTGCGTGAGCATGTGTGCATGTGTGTACGTGTGGATGCTCTGCAGGGCTGTGTGGGAGAGAGTGCTTGCTGGCCTCAAGGGCAGTAGAGGAGGACAAGCCAAAAGCAAGACCAGCGAGCACCACACTTCCTCCTCTGGTTTAGCCCTCTAAACCAGGCTGCCCCAAGCCAGTGATTCAAAATCCCTGGAAAGAACTAAGTTTTTTCTCATGCCAGGGAGTTCAGTTCAGTTCATTTGCTCAGTCATATCCAACTCTTTGTGACCCCGTGGACTGCAGAACACCAGGCTTCCCTGTCCATCACCAAGTACAGGAGCTCACTCAAACTCACGTCCATCAAGTCGGTGATGCCATCCAACCATCTTGTCCTCTGTCATCCCCTTCTCCTCCTGCCTTCAATCTTTCCCAGCATCAGAGTCTTTCCCAATGAGTCGGTCCTTCGAATTAGGTGGCCAAAGGATTGGAGTTTCAACTTCCACATCAGTCCTTCCAATGAATATTCAGGACTGATTTCCTTTAGGGTGGACTGGCTGGATCTCCTTGCTGTCCAAGGGACTCTCAAGAGTCTTCTCCAACACCACAGTTCAAAAGCATCAATTCAAAATCATGCCAGGGATGTGTTCCTTTATAGTAAAGCCAGGCTGAGGGTTATTTACCTGGCTCTGTGACCTTAATCAAATTGACTGTTGACATAATTCTTCAAGATGCCACAGGATCATTGACTATCTTAACTGTCAGACATTTCACACAGAAACACAGATCAGAGTCTGAGAGTGTGGCTCCTCAGGGCTGGCAGACTGTCTCCAGGTTGGCTGGGTATTGGAGGCTGTCTCATCACTCAGTATCTCTTCCTTAACTCCTTCACCTGTCACCCTAGAATGCCAGTCAGAGTTTCCACCTCTGGTTCCTCCTGGGGTGTGGTGATAATTAAAGCAATAATGGTTTTCAAGCACAGAGACAGTCCAGATTAAAGACACTACATAATGGAACATATTCTGCTTCTAGTGACATAGGCTAATGTAATTGCAAGCTAGGAAAATAAGATTAAGCCAAGCGTCCCTATTACAGCAGCAATACCATTTACCTTCTTCTCATGACTTAGGGCCTGCCTCACATAAAAAGAAGCCCTAGTGCCCAAGAAAGAAGACACCAGGTTGAGAAAGAAATGCTTTTACTCACTCAACTTCTATTTCACAGATAACAAAGCTGTACAATTCTATTCCAGTCACTTAGTTCAAGGCTAAAAATTGAGTTAAGAAATAAATGGTACATCTATTTGCTCATCACATCATTTGTACCTCAGAGAGAGCTTTTATTAAAATATTCATGTTGCTCACGGATGGATCCGTGATCAGAGATTATCATGGTAAATGAAGTAAGTCAGAAGGATAAAGACAAATACCACATGATATCATTTACATATGGAATCTAAAATATGACACAAACATTTACAAAACAGAAACTAACTCGCAGACACAGAAAACAAACTTAGGGTTACTAAAGGGGAAAGGGGGTAGGGGAGGATAAATTAGGAGTTTGGAATTAGCAGATACACACTACTATACATAAACTAGATGAACAACAAAGTCCTAATGTGTAGCCCAGGGAACTGTATTCGATATCCTGTAATAAAGCATAATGGAAAAGAATATTAAAAAGAACGTATATATGTATATAACCAAGTCACTTTGCTGTACAGAAGAAACTATCGGAACACTGTGAATCAACTGTACTTCAGTGAAAAAAAATACATTCATGTTGCTGTAAAAAGCAGGAAGCCTATGTAAGGACGGCCAGTTAGCTTAGGCAAATGCTTTGCACATGCATTTTCTTCTCTCACATGTAAAATTGGCGTGTTATACTGTTGCACACCTACTCTGCTGCTCAACACAGCAGCTCTTAGTTGAACAGTTTACATCCCAGGACAGTGTTGATTGATACAGAATCCAGCACATCACTGTTAGCGGCTCAGCAGTGCCAAGACTACAACCACAATGGTGGTGTCAAATGCACTGCAAAGATTTCAAGAAAATTGATTTGGGGGTCTGAGATGTTGGCCAGCAGACTGCACTTCTATGCAGTAAATGCTTCTGAGAGACTGTATTAATTAAGAAGCTCTGTTCACAGCCAAGCCACTGAGAAAATATATTTTCTGATTCCATTCATTCAAATATATCTGAAATCCCAGGTCTTAAACTAGCAAAAGAACCCCAAAAAGCAGAAGTGAAATAAGTGTTTATTGGGCTTCCCTGGTGGCCCAGCAGTAAAGAATCCACCTGCCAATGCAGGAGACTCGGGTTCAATCCCTGGGACAGGAAGATCCCTTGGAGAAGGAAACAGCAACCCACTCCAGTGTTCTTGCCTGGGAAATCCCACGGACAGAAGAATCTGGCAGGCTACAGTCCATGAGGTCACAAAGAGTCGGACATGAATCAGCGAGTAGGCAACAACAGTAGCAAGTGTTTACCAGGCAGCCTGGATTGAGGAGGCTAATGGAACGTGAAACAGGAAGGAGCCCAAACTGTTTCTGGTTGGGTGTACCTGCTGTTGAATGATATTTAAAACTGCGCCAGGGTGCCTACTATATTTCTAAAGTCCTGATGCCCAAGCTGCTTCCAGAGGAAAAGAGAACATATTAGAAAAATATCCACATGGAAACAGCTCAATGACATATTAAAAGAAAATGCAAGTTGCAGATTCAGTAGTATGAATGATCCTCCTTGCTCCACGTTGTGACCAAATTGGTCAGAATCCAAGCAAATGGTATTGTGGGGTCAGCTGCATTTAGGCCACAAAATGTTAGAGGCCATCACAGCAAGTTCATCCAAGAATGACACCTCTTCCGTGGAAAAGTATGTCCCAAATTTCAAACAGTTCTTGCTTATCAGCTTCTACACATGAGTCATACTTAAAGGCTTTCAAAAATTTGTTACACAATGGTTTCACTTGGCCCTACCTTGATTTTTATTTCTCAAAAGGTGGGTGGTTTATGAAAAATTACTTCCCAGGAGCAAGGTAACATGCTCTCGTCTTCATTCAGGCCTCTGGTACATTTCTGTGGACGCTTCCTACCATAGGTGCCACGTAAAGACTCAAACCTCACCTCCAGAAATATTTGTTTTCAAATTCCCTGGAAAATATTTCCATCTGGAACTATGATCATCAGGTTAAATATCAAATTAAGTATTTATTTCTTTAAATAAATATAGTTTTAGGCCACCTACTCTACAGGGAACAGGTTGAGTTCCTTAGATATTTCAATTTTGGTAAAAAGAAGTTTGAAATTATTTTTCTCAAGTTGCCACATGAAAACTTTTTTCTGGATTTTAAAAACTTATTCTTTATCATCTGTCATTTCTCCTTCAGTTAAAATCCTAGGTTGAGCTTGTGACAAGCAAGGTATGTGGCTGTCACTGACTCTATTTTAGTTCCTAACACCACTGCCAGTGGGTGAAGGATGGCACCCCGACAAGGCTTAACTTCATCTCCTGCTGTTACCATTTCAGCAGAAGGACTTAGTGGAAGTCATTCAATAACTCTCCGGTTGCCAATGACTTTATGATGTAGAAAGGGAGGCCCCAAACTTTATTCTTTCCTGTGACTAATATGGTTTCTCCTCCTCCTTTCTTAAAACTTCTAAGTGAATCACAGAGACAAGTGGAAGGCTGAAAACAATGTGTCAGCTTTTTAATGAGCTTTAATTGTCACCACAGAAAATTAGGCACAGGCTGAGAGTCAGGATCCAAGGCTGACTATAAACCCCAGACGGGTAACCAGTCCTGATCCCATGATATTGCGAAAGCGTTGTCTTTGGGGTAGAGAGAGAAAACATGAATGGACAACAGAAAGGGAGCTCTCAGCTTTTTGGTGGGGCCCCAGCTAAGACCACTTGCAGTCACCCCCTGTCCCACGGGGTTTGCCCTGGATGCCCTCAGGCAGGATGGGATGCCCCCGCAATGCCTGTGCCTCTCCTCCTGCCTGCTGGCTGACGGCATCGAGACACTGCATCCACTTGTGGCAGCTTCTAAGGGCTGTCTTTTGGTCATCTTCCAATTCTCCACCCCAGCAGCAGAAGACTGACCTTGAGGAAAGATACTTACTAGGGTGTCAGGATGTTTAATAAACTGAAGGTGACCAGGGTGGGCTTCCTGCTGCTTCCAAAGCTGTTAAGACCTTTCCAGGTATGTTCAATCTCCATGCTCTTCCTGAGTAACATGATAGCCATTTCGGAGAAGAAAAAAAAAAAGAGGAGAAATAACTGTGGAACTCAGCATGCTCAACATCTATTTCAAAACCATGCTCAAAGGTCTCCATTGGAAAATCTTGAATAGATGCAGTAGTCATGCTTCTAAAACTAATCAGAAAGGGATGCGCCACGGTGCTATTATGGAACCACATTATTGTAAAAATGCACATTATATTGCTCCCAAATCTTTTTATTCAAAACCGCCAGATAAAAGGAGCAGTTTCTTTTCAAAGAAACCAAGGCTGCTGCTTCCTCAGAGAATAAGCTGTGATGGCTGGTAAGACATCAGCAAATAGCCCATCTGAGCTAGGAGAAAAATAATGGTTTGGTTTTGTTAACATGGGGAAGTGCCATTACTTTTAAGGCTTTGTTGTAGACTGCCCCTGGATGATTGCTGCTGCTATTAACCAGAATGTTCTAATTGGATATTAGCTCATTTATGGGGCAGAGGGAGGAAGAGCATTTGCCCAGGTGACTTGTAACGAAACGAACAAACAGATGTTAGGCATCCTGAAACTACCACCCAGTTTTCATGAGTTGTTAGATGCTGAGACGCTCTGGAAATCCTGCCGAAAATTGCAGCTTAGTTGCTAGCAGAGCAATCATATCACTCTGCTCAGGCAGACTGCTGCCAAATGCTAGGAAGTTTTCAAAACCATTTAGTCATCTCCCCTGAATACAAAATTGAAAGTGGAAAAAAAAAAAACTATCCCTCTGCAAGTGAGATACTGAGAGCTGGGCCATGCAGATGATCTCATCCCTATTGGAAACCATCCCTCACCTGCTCCCACACCTGCCTGGCCCGCATGAAATCACAGGGTCAAGGGGTGAGGTAGCAGGTAGGCGGTGATTCCAATCTGTCTTCAGCTGTGACCCTCCTGGGTTAGTCGGGTCCTCACGTAGCTCAGACGGTAAAGCATCTCCTGCAATGCAGGAGACACAAGAGACTCGGCTTCCATCCCTGGGTGGGGAAGATCCCCTGGAAGAAGAAAAGGCAACCCCCTCCATTATTCTTGCCTGGAGAATTCCATGGACGGGCCACAGTCCATGAGGTCACAAAGAGTTGGACATGACTGAGTGACTAAGACTTTCTGAGAAGCGGACATCAAGACAGGATGGGCCCAGCGAGAGATGTTCAGGAGAAAGGCCTGAAGAATATGAGGAGATGACCAGAGAAAGTGGAGAGAGATTCAGACCACATCCCAGGTCAGACCCTTGTGAAGCAAGGCAGGAAGGAGAGAAAGCGCTTTTCTAAAGACTAATGTTCCCTGTTGCTAGTGGGGCGCCTGCCAGGCATCAACAGCTCCATCATCTACCCATCCCTCATCCCTTTCTTTTTTTTTTTTTATGGAGGGACTGCTTGGCATGTGGGATTTTAGTTTCCTGACCAGGGATTCAAACTGCACCTCCTGCATTGGAAGTGTGGCATCTTAAACACTGGATCCAGGGAAGTCCCCCCGCTTCCCTTTCTTATAGGCTCTGTCCCATACGGTGGGTACAGAAACCATGTACGTTCATCACAGACTCTGACGCCACTCCGGGTCCACCTGTGAACGTGGCCATCTGTGCATGAGCCAAACCTGAGGAGGTGAGCGGCTCCTCTCCCCTCTCCGCTTCGCCCGTTTCTGTTTCCACTGAGGGCTGCTGCCTGGCCCCTGGTCTCCAGGTGCAGTACCCACCACCCCTTCCCACCTGGAAGGTGGCCCCTTTCTTCTCTTGTTTTTGAAAGAGCCCCTACACCCTTCGTCAGAGATGCAAAGGGGAGGATGCTGCCCAGCCCTTGCTCTCAGAGGCAGGAAGGGATCTGCTGATGACAGCTCACCACCCAGACTGAGTAACTCGCTGAATGTGCAGCGTTTAGGGCACACGCAGTGCCAGCCCAGAGGCCTCGGGAATCCCTGCCCGAGGGTGACTGTCTGCCCTTGGACATGGTTCCTGGATGGCAAGAAAAGCTGGGGGTGCCATTCAGAGATTGTTCAGGCAGTCGTCCCCCAAGACCCATCTTCTTCACAGCCTCCTCTCTGGTCTGCTGGGAGTGAAGGACACCCAACCTGTTACCCACCTCCATCGTGACTCTATGCTCCACCCCATTCTCCACCCCCCAGGGATTTCCAAGGTGCCTCTGCACAGATACTTCAAGCCGTCTGCCCTAGCCCCAGCCAGCAAGGCCAGCCTTGCTGTGTCATTCGAGAGACAGACACCCTGCTTCTCCCAGCTATCTTTAATCAGTGCTACCAGAACTTTTAAAAGACCCATTGTTGTTCCCAAATGGCTTGTTTTATCTCTGAACATTTCTATATTTCAACCTGGGATTATTATCCCTTCCTTCTCTGGTTATTTCAAAAGAAAATGTTCCAAGCCAATAGACCAGTGAACGACAAAATGAATTTCTAGTCACACAGGCATTTGTATTTTGGACTTCCCTGGTGGCTCAGCTGGTAAAGAATCCACCTGAAATGTGGGAGACCTGGGTTCGATCCCTGGGTTGGGAAGATCCCCTGGAGAAGGGAACGGCTACCCACTCCAGTATCCTGGCCTGGAGAATTCCATGGACTGAATAGTGCATGGGGTCACAGAGAGTCAAACACGACTGAGCAACTTTCACAGAGAAGCCTGGCGTGCTGCAGTCCATTGGGTTGCAAAGAGTTGGACACGACCTAGTGATCGAACAACAACTGCCATTTATGAAGTTGACTTTCTGCACTAGAAAAATACCTGAATATGGAAATAAGAATATATTACAGTCCTTAAATTTCAAACACAAAGTCTTACGAAGGAAAAAAAAAATGTGCAGAAATAAAGATCCCTGAATCAACGCTTATACTGTGAATGCAGATATTCATGTATAGGTATTTGCCAAAATACTGACTGTCATTAATTTGTGAGTCAGTCGGTTCTGACAGTGTGAATTTTGAGTTCGCAGCTTGGAGTGTAGGACGTATCCTCCTGGCAGCGGTGTTATAATTGGTGGCTCGTTCCTCATCATGACTCCACGTCCTAAGCCTGCACTAGGAGGGCCTGATCCAGGGTCCTGGGTCAATGAATGCACGGATGGGAGAGTTTCTCTTTCCAGTACATGGAGTTCACCCATGGTAACAGTTTTTAAAATATATATATATACACTATATGACTTATTTAGGTTTAACAATGTATTTGACATCCTTTAAAGACTCTTTGTTTTATTTTTTTGGCATTTAATACACCTTCTTTTTTTTTTAGGGCAGTTTTAGGTTCACAGCAGAACTGCCAGCAAAGGACAGGGTTCCCACACCACCTGACCAGGGATTCATAACCCCCCCGTCCAGCAACACACAACATCCCCCTGTGTCAAAGTCCCCACCAGAGTCGTCCATTTGTTGCAGCCTGGGTCTATTGGGAACTTAACGCTGACACATTATCACCTTAGGATTCACTCTTGGTATATATTCTACGGGTCTGGACAAATACATAAGGACATTTCAATGATTATAGTATCATACAGAATAGCTTAAGGGCCCTAAAAATCTTCCATGCTCTGCCCTCTCATCCCTCCCTCCCACCAACGGTAACATTTTTGAAGTAAAATCGTGCCTTTCTCATTTGTTCTCCCACCTGCTGCTACAAGACCCACAGGCCTCCTGACTCCCAGTGTTCCCCTGTGTGTGCCTTCCAGCCTGAGCCCCACTTGGGCAGAACCCCCCACAGGGTTCCCTGACGCATCTGATCAGAGCCCCCACCCCCACCCACGCCCCAGGGTGGCCTGGATCATTTGAACAGGTAAATACCAACAGCCCCCAGACTGAGCTTAGGGATTTCCATTTTAACAGGATACTGACTGATCGCCTCCGTCTCTTGAATAGGTGCAACCTCAGTAAGCATCTGAAAGGAATGTGAGGTGGACCCCCAGGCACGTCTGCCCCAGGATCCTTCTACTTTTACTCTTTCTCCCTTCCTTCCCTTCAGAGCAGACACATGATAGCAGAATTCCTAGATCTCTTCTCTCAAAAACAGTTTTCCTGGCAGCAACGGACTTGGCCAGAATGTGTGTGGGTGGCTGAGTGGTACCCGGGTGTTTGCAATTTAGAGCTTGCGGATAGATTAGTTAGATCCTCAGAGAGAGAGAGAGAGAGGTTTTAGTTCTCACTTTGCAGGTGCCCAATTTGTATCTACTGATTTCATCTTCTTTGTACTTACAATATCAGCAAGTGCTCTCAGCCCTTCTAGGATATTCAATAAACACCCCCAGCAACGTCTAAAAACTGGGTGTAAAATCACTTTTTGTAACAAAACAAATCATCCAACAACCCAAGAAAAGGATTAGTAGAAGACTTGGCTGCCCCTCCAACTGCCTTTCCTCGATGCCGTCCCCCATCTTTGCCCATATAAAGATTATGGTTGCCAAGGAAACAGGACCAGAGAAAGAGAAAGACAGAAACTTTGTCTCATCTGGTCTTCCCAAATTCACAAAGCAAGCTGGGCTGTAAGCAGAGCGGGACGAGATTATGGTAGATTTATAATTTACTTAGTCAAGTTGCTTTTAATTCCTAGTCAAGCTTCAATGTACACTTTATTTTTCCTCTGAAAGTTAGGTCTTGCACTTAGTGGTCCAAGGTCTGACAAATAACAGAGCTTTACAATTCATTGTCTGTGATTAAACTCAAATGCAGGACAGATGGCTTGTCTGAGTATGTGTCAGACAGGCAAAGCACTTAAGATTTGTGACAGGCAAGACCAGGAATTAACTGCTAAGTTTTTGCATTTATTCATACATTCATGTGCACCATGAATATGGCTGTAAAACTCACTTAAGTGTTCTCACTTTATTCACAATATTCCCAAACAAAGCAACTGCTCTCCTTTTGGCAAACCAGATGCCCTAATCTCAACCTCATTAACTCAAAATCCATTTTTCTCATACAATATGTGTTGTGTACGTTTCATCTTACTGTGACATGCAGGATGCAAATAACATCCTCTGAAAGCCCAGCTTGCCCAGAACCCAAAATGTTGGTTCTCACTTCATTTTTATGAACACTTTTATTGAAATATTTAACTTTTTATCGAACAAACATTTGTCTGTCAAAATAAACAAAAATCAACAAAATGAGACAGGCAAAGGCTATTTATTCAGAGCTTGCTGTATCGCAGGGGAGTCAGTCACTGTCAGTTGGTTTTGGCAGAGACTCAAAGGCGGCACAGAAGTGGGAAAGCTTTATAGTGGAAAAAATGGAAGGTTTCAGATATGCCCGGGTTGGAGGCTGGTGACCTAGGGAAGCTGGAGGCAGGCTAACTAGAAGCAGGCATGCTATATGATAGTTAGGAGGGGATATTTGATTTTTTTCTGGTTGGTCCGAAGTGGGGAGTAGCAACAAAAACTAGAAAAGCTGGAAGTTATTAATCAGGTCCTGGCTGTTTGGGGCCAATTGTTGCACAGGTTATTGTTTGACTTCTTAGACCAGTTGCTAGAGATAGTAATCTGACTTCCTGCAAGTCTGACTTGTAGATTGCAGGCTGACATTCTGGGCTGGTTACAGAAGATAATACAGTTGGTTTCCTGGTCTGGTTGCTGCAGGTTTTTATGGTTCAGAATTGTATTTTTATTATGCACTGTCCATTGTCCATTTGTATATTCAATGTTTAAGCGATTAACATTATACGAATGAAAAGTACACAGAGTCTAAGTGTACAGCTCAGTGAGTTATCAAGTGTAACAACCACCCAGGGCCCCCATTTATTTAAAAATTCTCCTCAATCAGAATTTCAGAAACCTGTCATCAAGGAACATTGTGAGCGGCCTAGTAGATTTTCCTTGCCTTTGCTTTAGTCCTGGTGTCCAGGGTGGGACTCACCACTTGCAAACTTCTCAGCCCTTCTCACGAAGTCACGCCTTCCCAGACACAATAGATATGGGCAGTCCTGGCTTTCCCACAGTCAGGCTCAGCCCCGTGAGTCACCATCCTCCACATTCCTGGACAGGTTCATAGAGCATGCCTTGAAATCCAGGCTTCACCACTTCCTTGGCAAGTTAATCTCTCAAAACCTGTTTCTTCATCTACAAAACGGGGGTAATAACAGTGCCTGTTCTCAGGACCTCCCTGGGGGTACAGTGGTTAAGACTCTGAGCTTCCACTGCAGGGGGCAGGGGTTTGAGTCCTGGTGGGGACCTAAGATCCCACATGCCTCGTGGGTGCAGCCAAAAAAAAAAAAGTGCCTCTTAATTGCTCTAAGGATCAATTAAGGTGATGGACATGTCAGTACAATCCGTCACACAGAATAAGCACTCAGATTCTGATTTATTGGATGTTTAAAATATCTAAAAATGACATGAAAATTAGTGAGAACCTACGATGTGCCAGGCACTGAGCTTGGTGCTTAAATGTAGCATATAAATAAATGTTTCTAGCTGACTCATTAGAAAAGGCCCTGAATGCTGGGAAACATTGAAGGAGAAAGAAGGGGGCAGCAGAGGGTGAGATGGTTGGATAGCATCACCGACTCAAAGGACATGCATCTGAGCAAACTCCACGAGACAGTGGAGGGCAGAGGACCCTGGCGTGCTGCAGTCCACGAGGTCGCAACGAGTCAGACACGACTTAGTGACTGAACAAGAACAAAAATTAATCACCCTTATTTTACAGAGGAAGGAACTGAGGCTTAGAGATGTTAGGGAACCTCTCTGTACTTACCTGCATTTGTTGTGAGAATTAAGAGATGAAGGAAAGCATGTCCTTAGTGCAGCCCCAGTGCCTCATAGTCACTCCATCAATGGGGCTATTGTTTAAAATGACCCTTGGATCATCCACTGTGGCAGACCCTAGGCAGCAACTGCTTAGCAACATCTGCTCTCCTTTTCACCCTTAGCAACAAAAAAATCACTTTTTTGTATGGGGTGGCATCACGCCCTGTAAGAGGAGTACATAAAAGTACTCCTCTTATCAGGCTCTCTCACTTCTTTAGGAGGTCGTGAGACCCAATTCTGGCCAGTGAGAGGTGTTTAAGTTTCTGAGGTGGGTCTTTTTGGGAAACTTAATTGTCTCAAGAAAAAGGAAATTTCATCTGACAAATACTTCTTCCCCTTTGCCCCCATCTTTGCCACCTAGAATGCACATGTAGTTCTGTGAGCTACAGCTGCCATGGGCTTTTCTGGTAGCCCAGCTGGTAAAGAATCCACCTACAAGGCAGGAGACAGCGGTTCGATCCCTGGGTTCGGAAGATTCCCTGGAGGAGAACATGGCAACCCACTCCAATGTTCTTGCCAGGAGAATCCCATGGGCAGAGAAGTCTGGTGGGCTGCAGTCCAAGACTTGGACACGACTGAGAGACTACGTACAGCACAGCCCATCTGCCAGCCTGTAAGCATAAGGACCAAAGGCCCATGTCCAGGATGCCAAGGCAGAAGAGCCCCTGGGACTTCCCTGGTGATCCAGAGCCTGGGACTCTGCCCCTCCATTGCAGCGGGTCTGGTTTTGATTCTTAGACAGGGAACTAGATCCCACATGCTGAAACTAAAGACCCAGAATGCCGTAACAAAAGGATCCCACGTCTACAACTGAGGGTCCCACCTGCCACGCTAGAACTTCACACAGCCAAGCAAAAAATAAATAAATAAATTTTTAAAAAGAAGAACCCCAGACCACTAATGGCCTTGTAGGCATACTGTTCAAGCCCTGGATTGCCAGCCTCCAAAAGGTTTCACCAACTGTGGATAAACCACCATGGCCAGATTTCAATTGCTATTATACACATTTGAAGGCAATCCAGACTAATGTAGCCACCATTGGGGTGATAAGGGTATCTGAATGAAGTGAAATTTCCAAATGAATGAAAATTAGGAATCTGAAGTATCTTCTTTAATCTGTTTACACATCCCTACTGAGATGATAAAGAACTCCTGAGAATGAGAAGTCGGTCCCCAATCATCTCTACATGAACTCTTCTCCGGCCTTCTGAGGACTGGCATCAAGGCTTTCCCTCAGGATCCCACGCGTCCACTAACTCTCCCCTCTCACCACGTCACATGGTGTCATAGATGATGTCACCATCAGGGCTTCCATGGGTCACTGTGTGCCAAGGGACAGAAGGACTCTTCAGTCACTTGTTCTCAAGGCTTGGCTCCGGACCAGCCTCACCCAGCATGGGCCTGAAAGACGCTTCTGTAAAACCTGAGGCATCTGCTCTGACATCTTGGTCCAAGTCCAAGGGCAGTAATTGCACTCTGCCTACTTGTGTCTCTCCTAGACTTCTAATTAGGTAGTATTTATGGTCTATCCAAAAAAGATCATGCCCAATGTTGCTCTGCCCATTAAAACAACAAGGGGCCCACCTTAAGTGATAAGGGACCATCTCCATGAGACATGAAGCCACCCTGAAGTGGGCGCAAGAGGCTTTACGATGAGCCGGCTGGGATGGCGGCTTTCAACTGGAAAGAAGCGAAGTGTACCAGAGGGGTTAAATTTGTGCTTTTTCGTGCCACTTCAAAGAAATAATATGCATACATTTTCACTTACTTTAAATGACTCTAAGGCAGTGTCAGATGAAAACAGGATTTACCTCCAGCCTCTTCTCTCACAGCTTTCGTAACAAAATATATCCCACAAGGAGTACAGAAACTAAATTCCTTCTATATATTAGGCATGCTGTCTTATCACTGCATAGTACATGACTTTATATTCTAAACTACCAGTAAGCCCAACTGAGGTATACTTTGGGTTTGCTTAAATATTCTAAAAGGCCAAAATTTTAAATTACTTAATGTGCAAAACTGCTCTAATAAATGGATATAACTAAATGGTGAAATAGAGGACACCCAGAAAAATTTGAAATGATCCTCTTTTGAATTCAACTAGAGAAAGCACAATTTTTAAATGCCTAAAGTTATATTCAATAATGACCCATACACACAATGAAGAGAAAATCTCTAATAATTTATTTGACCTTCAGTTTCACATTGTGAAAAAAAAAAATAACAGTTTTACAAAACCTCAAAAATGTAGTAGCAAACAAGTACATATGAACACGAACACTTTACTTCTTCAACTTACAGTTTTGTACGTGAACCACATACTCAAAATAGTCAAGAGAGGGATATTATTCAGCTCTAATCATTCTTATTCAGACAGGTGTCAAGCCCAGAGAAAAGGGGTCTACACAATTATACCAGAAGTGGAAGGCTGCCCTTTGTTATCCGTTTCCACAGCAACCAGTCCACAGAATAAGAAGAACCTTTTCTGTCTTATGCCAAGGTTTTTGTGTGCGCTGTGCTGTGAATTGTATTTGCTTCAAAGTGTAGGACATTTCACAGGGTGAGAATGGTCAAGCAGTGAGCCCAAATGCCTCTGTCAATTCAAAGAGCAGGAGTCCAGAAAGTTCCCTGCAGGCTGCGGGCCCACCCTGACCACCGCTCCCTCTGGCTCACACACTGCAATTAATAGAGAATTCAAGGGCAGACCACAACTTCGAAACAGCTGCAGAAAATTCACCCTGCTCTCAAAAGCCACGTAGCGACACCCACATCTTGCCAGATTTGCATCACAAACTACGGAGCTGTAACTGCTACAATACACTGCCAGGGTACAATCAGACATTTGCATTGCTTAGAACACATCTAAGAGCGAGGGACTGACTGCTGGAAAGTATTAAGACCCTCCCTTTGATTTCAATGGCTCATTTATTTTGGTCCGACTATAGCCCACTTATTCACGGCACGGACAGACATGTACAATTAGTCTAATGTATTCAGGTGGAGAGAAATGTGAGGGGTTTATCTGTCATCAGACAATGCAAACACACAATGTCAAAGGTTATCGGTCTTAAACCCTATTTTCTAAGATACAATATTATGAGAAACAGCAATGGAAGCAGTGTGAGTTGCAAATGCTGGGCGTCCCCGGACACTTGCAAAGAAGCACCTATGAGTCTACCGCTAATACCCATCACGGCACATGTTTAGCAAACAAGCACTGCAACTAGCAAAGAATGTATTCACAACCCATTCCCAGCTCTCCAGGGAGGCCTCTCAGCGGGGGCCACTGCTTACAATTCTCTGGTGTTTGGGGGGGCCATACGTGTCACTTTCGTGCACCAAAGAGTTCTCTCAGAGAATTACCTAAGAGAGAGCACTGCAGTATACACTCTACCCCTCTGAATATCGCCTTGGAGAACTTCTAGCACTTGCTAAATGCTACAGCAGGAAGAAAGAACGACCAGTCTTGGTCAAGCAAATCTGATGAGTGAATTAATTTCTGTCGGTGAGAGTTCTGTTTTAACTGGGGTTATGGCCAAGCATTCTCACAGGGTAATAAATAAATAAATAAACTTTGGACAATGCCTTTACCTGTGCCCTATATACAGAACTAGTCGATAGAATTTCCAGGATTCCAGGATATCACACAAAGGGGAAAAAAAAAAAAAAAAAACAGAAAAACTGCCAAGTGATTTGGTCCTTTCCAAACTTCAGTAGCTGAGACAGAAGCAAGTAAATCTAAGAGGGATGGGAAGGACAGAAAGAAGGCTTCCCTTGCCCCAGGAGCCACCGGCATGACCAGAGCCCACGAAACCCCAAAGTTGACTTAAGTTTAAGAAAAAAATGACCTTCATGCTTTCCCTACCTCTAGGATGTAACTTTAAGTTTCTACTTTGTAATCTTTCCCTGTCTTGACATTTACAAAATCCGCCCACCCCCAACCCTGCCCAACCCACCCTCCAGTTATTCCCCTAATTGTAACGCCAAAGTTTTCACTTTTGTGCAGCAGAGCACATCACAATGGTCACAAAATTGTGCAAAACATACAACCATTCACACGCGTCCATACACGTGAAGACAACTATAAGCACTGTTTCAGCATGCAGGATTCAAACAATAAATAGCTAAATCTACAACACATTTCTTACCAGCCAAGGGAAAGTTTAAAGTCACTTATAAATAGAAAAGAACATCTAGCAAACAGCTACCAACAATGTCCCCATTGTTCAGAAGCATTTCTGGGGAGCACAGCCCTGGGAGATTAGCGTGGAGTCCAGCGGTCCTTACTTCTGCAGCCAGCCCAGCCAGCTCCCCTCTTGGCCCCACAGTCGGGTTTTCAAATCTCCAACAGCAGCTGGTGTGGAGGCTTCAAGCTTGCTCCTCAGAGAGAGGTGACAACCATTTCAAATTTTACACTTAAGTGGTGGAACCCATGGAAAATCAAATGCTGAATATGGTACAGCAAGGAAAAAGGGCTGGCTTTTCTCTCCCTTTGAGAAGCTGATTAATGCTGACATTAATCCACAATTACAAGACAAGGACTAGATCACAGGTTTGTTCATTCATATTTAAACCATGTGCTACTTGCACTGAAAATCCCACCCCCTCCCCCATCCCCTTCCTTCATGTCCAGTTTGAAGCATTTACAAGGTGCAGTGGATTGGATGCGAGTCTTGTAGCAACTTCTTTTCCTTTTTCTTGTCTTTCATTCAATTTGGCATCTCTAAAGTAGAAATCACATCTTGTCTCATCGAGGGATGGAGTCAGCTAAAATAGAGGAGAAGGAAGATTTTTTGTTAAGTCTCAAATCTAAAAAAAAAATTTAAACTCAGGACAGAGCTGGTCAATATTGCTTCTAAAGGTCTTAATTACACATTTGGTAGGCACAGTGCAAAGATATTTAAAGTGCCAGACTTAAATGAACACACTTGTGCATTTGTGCATGCAGATGCTCCAGCAAAAACAATGGTATCCACAGAAAAGATCCTCACTTCCTGATTAAACACACATACATTCAAACCAAACCTACACATCTAGGTGCTGTTACATCTTCTGCTTCTGATATGCGTAATTCCTCTCCATGGTTAAACAGAGCCACTGTAAAGTGATCACCAGAGGGTCACAAGAGATTCCTCTGCCAATTCACCCCCACCCGCTTTGGCCCATTTACCATAAAGGATTCCAAATTAAATTTATTCACCATATAGAAAGCAGACATATTAATCCTCTTATTTAAATGCATCTCTGCTATTCATTATGGCAGAAATCAGTCTCGCTTCTTTTCACATGACAGCACATCAGGCCTCAGCAGCCAGGGCTGGAGTTTATTCTCCAAGTTCATCAGTCCACACTTGGGAGACTCGGGCTGTGGGATGCAGCATTCAGCATCATTACCCACAGGACTGACTGCCCGTCAATTAGAAATTCAAGGTGCTGGAACCACAAAGCTTGCAGGTTTCATGGGAGCTGGTGGTTTCTCACAGCACCCATCCTTCACACTTGGTTAAGTCTAATTTTACATAAGGAGAGTTTGCAGAGGGCTTTTGTCTTTGAAAAGCTCCCCCTATCTGTTCTTGGAGCACACTTCCAGCCCTAGCATAGGAATCTGCAGCCCCAATGCTGAAATTCCAAGTAGAGACAAAGGGAATTCAGGAGCGGCCGCTCATCACTCACGGAGTCCTTCTTGCTCTCGTGTGTTCAGAAGTCTGATCATTCCATTAGCTGTTTCTTCCATTTCAAAACAGCGATTCAAGCTTTCAAGACATTCCTTAGACTAAGGTGTCATCCCCCACCCCCACACCTCCTTGGAACCTATACATCAACATGAGACCAAAAGAATGTATCTTGTAACAATATGAAATTTCAAGATGTTGCATACTCAAACAGAAAAACAAGCCAAAAAAAAAACACAAAACACCCAAAACAAAAACACCTCTAGAAAGGGGTGCAGGGCACAAGCGAACCAAAATCCAAGTGTTGTCAAGCTGGGGCCACAGAGCACCATGAACATGCAGTGAAATCAAAGTCATCTCCTTTCCGTCCCTCCCAGCGCTGACAGAGCAGCAAGAAAGAATTAAAATCACCTTGGTGGATAAGCTTTCAGGCAGAGGTAAAGTTTAACACTGTATTAATTCAGGTAGCACCTACATTTGGAAGGCAAAGCCAGGTCCCGGAAATGCTTGCAGCTCACGGCTGATACCTACACAGTACCTCTTTTAAGTCACTCCATCCGGCTTAAGTGTTTCAACACTATCTTGTGTGCAGTAAACTTTAAAAATTTAAACCAACATTCTCCCCGTCGGAAACTGCAAGAGCGGCTTTGATCAGGCCCACACTATCCTTTAAAAAGGCAAATCCAGCCCAGTCAAATTTGCTTGTCCTGTGCTTGACTCTCTGGCTAATAGCACCAAGAGTGGAGAGGATATGTTTCGAATATAACCCAACACTTTTTTTGCTCCATTTCCCAGGGGCCGGACATGTGTGATTAAGGTTCAAAGCCCCAGGAGAGGATGAATTCAAGTGTTTGCTAACATACTCACTCTGGGCTGAGAAAGAAGGTACCAAAATTGAAGTATAGAGATAACAAGCAGGTAACAGTCATAGAAACCTCATTTTCCCACAACACATAAAGCTAATTCCACTTCGCAGTAAGGCCTAAATTGAAGGGAGGAAAGAAAACTAGTAAAGAGTATTGAACACTTAATATGTTACTGACATGGGCTAGGTATTCTCACCCCTTTCTTTGCTTTTTTCTCATTTATCAATTCATCCAAGTCTAAACTGGGACAGATCTCAAGGAAAGCACAATTTGAATCACTCATTTAACAAAGGAGAAGTCTGAAGTGCAGAGAGGTCTAGCCTTCACAGCTGAACGCTAGAACCAGACTCACGTGGTCGCTCTCTTTCTGCCTCCAGTTCCTTATCTCCCTCCAAGGATGCCAGGCCAATTACCGCTTGGAAGTATCGAAACTGTCACTGGCAACTTTTAAGGCTCTCCTATGCAAATATACTCAATTCTGGACTAACACCCAATTTAGCACGCTGTTAATTGATGTTTCTGCCTAGAAGGTTCTTTAAACTTGCTTTAGAGTTGAGTAATGCATTTATATTGCAAATGAAGTAACCCCTTTCAGAGCATTTGTTTATTCAGGATTACTGAGATGCCAGCAAGGCTGCAAAAACCAGTTTGGTTTGAACAGTTACCCCATTCGCTCCCCAGAAGACGATCCTGACAGTTCCTGCACCCCTGACGGTGTCTCAGAGCAGGTAAACATTACATTACTAAGAACTGTACCAACTGTAACAGGCGGGAGGAGATGGTGGAAGAAATGAAAGAAATAAAAAGATTACATGTGAAAGGGAGGTCAATTTTACTGGTGTTTCTAAACGAGCTGTAAGAGATGGGTAAAGAAAAGACAAATGAGTCCAAATCCCCTCTTTGCTGGACGGTCCCCTTGAAAGGTGTGAAACATACTAGAGGACACAGAACTGAACCTTTCCAAGTAATGAGTTCCTCTTCACAAGCAGCTCCTCCAGAGTCTTAAACTTCATCCTCTTATTATTAGTAACGAGCCCTCTAGTCACCAAAACAAATCAACCCATTCCACGTGCTCTGTGCTACACGTACACATGCTTAAGTGACTTCGGGGCCAATCCTGAGTGCTTTACAAGCAAGCGAGGCAGCCATTAGCTCCCTGAACCCTGAACTGCAAAGGCCTATTAATTATTTGAACCAAGAGTATGATATACTCTTAAGTACACAAGACAACCATTATGTACTCAGATATATGACACAGAAACACAATTTTCGTTCACCCTGACAATGAGGTCAGCCTGAATGATTAACTCTGAAAAGCTGCAGGGAGGGCGGTTTGGATGGCTCTGTGTCCATGCATCAGACAAGCTTATACAATGCAGGTGCAACTGTTTCCAAGGACAGACCCAGATTTCACAAAAGTTAGTGAATGCCCTATAGGGGGCAGTTTGGGGATGGGGGGCGGGTGGACATTTTAAATAAGCTAATAAATAATTTTGGACAGAACACACTGGGAATAATTTTTAGCATTCGATTTTTGAAACCCTACTTTATTCCTAAAAGGGTTTAAGGAAGCTCAATCTAAATATCAACAATTATCTCCTGGGGTGATACCAATGTGAAGTGTACTAAGTGTCCATTCGGCATGAGCTGAAGTGCTTACGCTCTGAAGCCAGACTGCCTGGGCGGAGGTCTTGACCAACCTTTCCACCTGCTAAGCCCTATGACCTCAGGCAACTTACTTAACCCCTGTGTACATCAGGTGTTTTCATCTATAAAGTGCTCCTGTAATAATGCCCCACAGGGTTGTTGTAGGGACCAAATGAAAAGATCCATGTGAAACACACAGCCCAACAGCCAGCAAATGGGGAGGGCTCAGAAGACATCAGCTGGCATTATTAACATAGGTCAGGGTTCCCAACCAGGTCGTAATTAGAATCACTGAAGAACTTTCTAAAAATGCTAATGCCTGGGACCCATCCAGACCCAACAAACCTAGGCTCTGGGGTGGGCAGATTTTGGCAAGCTCCTTGGGAGATTCTGAGGCTCAGTAGAGGCTGAGAACCACTGGCTGATGATCTGGGGGGGTTGCAGCTGTGGTCAACAAAAGTGTTTAAGCTTTGGGGTGCAAGTGCTTTTATTGGTATAGTTTGTGTGGTCCCTCTACAGGATGGGCTATATGGAGCCTGTCTTATTCCACATACGAGCTTACACAGCTTACTCAACTATACAGATACTTACAGCTAAGCTGACTTACCTCATGCTCACTCTCTCCAGGATGCAAGGCATTTAAGAAGGCAGATGTTTCCAGGTGCTGACAAATGCAGTAGGGATCAGTGAATACGGGACTGTGGTGATGCTGTTCCACGCATCCAACGTTGGGTCGTAGCAGTCCAGAGTTTTGCATCGCTGAATGCCAAAGTACCCTCCAACCACGTAGAGTTTGTTTCCGGAGGCCACGGCATGGCAGCTCATGCGCTTTGCCGTCACATCTCCCACCTTGGTCCACTGGTAAGTCTCGCTGTTGAATTTATACGCAGAGCAGGCGGAGAACTCGGTGTCTCCCCCCATAATAAAAATCTGGTTACCCAGCACAGCTGCCGCCGTGTAACGCCAGGGCTGGGGACAGGTGGCCGGGACCGTCCACCTGTTCTCACACTGATCATAACACTGAACTTTGGGGAGCTTGTCATGACTGACGCTGGTACCCCCAAAAGCAAACAGCTTGAGCTTGGCACTCACCACTGCGGCGTTGCTGACCCCTTCTCGGAGGGGAGCCACCATGGTCCATTTGTTGGTTGTGGGGTCATAGTGTTCCACTTGCTTCAGAGAGACTGAGGGGGAGGCTGGGAGGCAGCCAGTGGCAGCAGTGTGCCCCCCGACCACATACAGGCAGTGCTTGAGTTCAGCAGAGCCGTGGCCGAACCTGGCCACCAGCATGGGGGCCGCCTTGGACCACTCTTCATGCAGGGTATCATACACCCAGACGTCTTTCGAGACTCCATTCTCAGACCCTCGGCCCCCAGTAATGTATACTTTGCAGCCAATTGCACACGCACTGAATTCTTTTCTCGGGCTTGGGATGTCAGCCTTGGGAATGATCTCTTTGGCCTTCTGGTCGACCAGATACAGTTTGTCACACATAAAAGTCTGTCCTCCCAAGAGGAAGAGGGCATGGCCAGTTTTCCGGGGCCGGGCACAGAGGCTGGTCACCACGCCGTCATTCTGCAGGATTTTCAGTTTGCACCTGATGGCCTCTTCCACGATCTCCTTGCTCTTCCTCTGCTTGGTGATGAGTTCTTCCATGGCCACGTTCTCCATGAGATAGATGGCCGGCAGCAGCGCCAGCCGCACCGTCTGCAACAGCTCTGGGAGGTAGCAGTAGCGCTTCTTCAGGTCGTAGCTGATCCAGTTAATTGCAGACTCGTACACAAGCCTTTCGTCTTCGGTCTCCAGCTCTTCACTGGACAAGAGCTGCACTACCATGTCCTGGGGCAGCTGCAGGAAGTCTTCGTTCTTCCTGATGGTCTGGAAGTTGCTGAGACACATCCGCCAGGACAGCTCGTAGAGTTTGGTGCACTGGTGCGCGTCGGACAGCAGAAGCATGCCCAGGCAGTTGGTGGGGTGCAGGTTCTTTTCCAGGAACTCGGCGCACGCATCCCGGATGTCCTGAAACTCCAGCATGTCGCCGGCTTCCAGGAGCGATTCTGCATTTTCTTCATTGATGATGACCCGGGAGGAGTAGGCATAGTCGAGGAGCAGCTCCAAGACTTCCGGATGGATGGAATTGTCGAAGTTGACCTCACTGTCCTGGCTCTCTTTCAGGCCCCCGCTGAACATGGCTTCGAAGTAGCGGCTGCACGCGGCCAGCACGGCCCGGTGACAGGGGAAGGTCCTGTTGCCCGCGTGGAGAAGGACGTCAGTGAAGAGGCGCTGCTGGCGTAACAGGTTCAGGTGAGTGAGGACACTGTCCGCGTAGGAGGACTTGTGGAACAGGTAGATGTTGATGGAGCCACTGCTGGCCCTGGACTTGCGGTTCTCGTGCACACTGACAGACATTGTCTCCACTCCTGAAAAAAACCACACGCAACTACTGAACAGGGATGCTCCCGGTGTTCGGAACAGCCGAACCAAAGCCACATGGAAACCAGAAGACAAAAGACACGAGGGAACAAAAAACTTCACGGCGGGCCCCGCTGCCTAATATTCTGAATAATGGATGGCCAGGCCTATCCAAAGCCAGAGACAGTTACCTATAAGGAAAGACACTCAAGACTACTGTTGAGCTATGTAAACTATACATTGTTTAAAAAAAAAAAAAATCACTGCTCAAGAGCAGGTTCATCTTGGAAAACCTGACTGCCAACTTTCAGGATGTTGAAGTCCTGGAGAATGTAAGTCAGCAAAAGCCAAGAGGATCAAGGTCTCATTCTCACAGGTCCCTGCCCTGGGCCAGCTGATTCAGGGTTGGTCCCTTGCAATGAATGCCAGGCCTCCAGCTCTCGTAATGCCGGGATGGGCACAAGTTTTAATGCCCTATGCAACATAAAGCCATGTGTAAGACAAATACCTACTAATTAATTCCATTAAGAATTCCTTTGGTAAGACCCACTGTCTTTACCAAAGTGTAGGTACAGTAAATGGGAAATGTAACACTAAAACCACAGGTGTAAGCCAACTTCTGAAGTGACCAAACATTTATTTAACATCACAAATCATTTCTAACCAGACACCTCTACCACTTCAGTCCTAAAAGAGCCCCAGTATAAACATGACCATTTACTGATCAGCAAGCTATCCTGGAAACACAGAATAGACTCTGGCCTCAATTACCACCCACCTTTCCTGCTCTGGCCGGCTTCCAAAATGGGGATTTGTGCCCAGAAAAGAAAGACTATTTTGAGTAGCAAACTCAGGAGTTTCGTTGTTCTGTTCTCCCTGCTTTAAATCAATTCTTAGAAAACCAGCTGCAAGAACGAAGAGTGTATCCACTGCTCGCTCTCGGCTACACAGGGATCACCAGGACCATCCCTGGGTACCTGCAAACGCTGGCACCTGCAAACAGGGAGATCAGAACGCAAATGTTACTTTATCTAAATCAAAACACACATACACACGTGTGTGCGTGTGTATGTGTGTTGCCAGCCATTGTTAACTTACGGTCACTCTAGAATTTATTTGCACCCTAGAATTTATTTGCTGACTACAGTGCTTTCCTCAGTATCTAAATGGGAATTATAGCAGAGCTGAATTGACTCTTTGGCTTTCCTCAATCATCAAAGTGTAGACTAAAGATACAGGACACGCCTATCACCTATCTTCAAAAATTGAATTATCTTTTTCCTTTTTAACCCTACCCTTCTGTTAAGTCAAAGGAATAAAGGCTTCAAGAACCCACCTGTCAGAGGATTCGTAGGGAAACTGTTTACTCCTGGACAGTGAACTGCATCGATACAGTATCTGTTCCAGAGAGGGAACAGCCAGTCCTTACCAGGTTGTTTCCTTCAACCTGACCAGCAGCGGCAAGGCAGGCACAGAAAAACAACAGAGGCAGGTGCCTTTGACACACCAGCCTCATACTATTAGGGGTTGCAACTTGTTTTCTTTTATTTTAGGCATGTAACTTTTTATCATGAGTAAACATGACTTACTGGAGATGAAAATAAACAACAGAGTCCTAGGGCTCTGGTGTTAAGACTTTAGGAAGCAGCCATCCATCTCCACAGTGACCTGAGCTGTGACAAATGGTGAGGAGGCCAGCATCACCCCCACCTCAAGCTAAGCCTCTAAGGTCTAGTCCATGTTACCCAAGGCCCAGTGCTCCAAAGAGCAACAGGATCCTATGTAAATGCACCAGGTTCTCCAATGTGTTCAAAACCTGAATTAGCATCCCTGCTGTTCAACTGCTGTAGTCATCATTTGCATGAGCACATTCAATCTTAAGTACTTTGAAGAAGAGTTTTAGCCTAAACCTCAAAAAATGGTATAAATACTCTTATGCCTTATATAGAAACTTGCAAGAATTCCAAATGAGTAGCTATGCTTTTTAATTTTTTTAAACTAATGCTTCCAAAGCAATCTCCAAAGCTGCCTCCCTTGGATGGACCTAGAGAGTATCATACAAAGTAAGTGAGACAGAGAAAGACAGACACCATATGATATTGCTTACATGGAAAACCTTTTTAAAAAAGATA
Organism: Cervus elaphus; assembly: GCF_910594005.1. Taxonomy (NCBI): domain Eukaryota; kingdom Metazoa; phylum Chordata; class Mammalia; order Artiodactyla; family Cervidae; genus Cervus; species Cervus elaphus. Next base: position 10,400,326 of record NC_057839.1, on the reverse strand, counting down.
GAAATGAACTTATTTACAAAACAGAAATAGACACACACATAGAAAACAAACATGGTTACCAAGGGGGAAAGGAGAAAGGAGGAATAAATTAGGAGTTTGGGATTAAAATACACACTACTATATATAAAATAGACAGCCAACAAGGACCTACTGTGTAGCAGAGGACCTACTGTATAGCATATATACTCAATGTCCTGCAATAGCCTACAATGGAAAGGAATTCATGAAAGTGTGTGTATTCTGAACAGTTTGCTCTATACCTGAAACTAACAACATTGTAAATCAACTGTATTTCAATTTTAAAAAAAGCTGCCTTCTTTCTGGCAAACAGTGAATGCAGCTCTGACAGAAGAATGAGGCTCTTGCAAAAGGTACAGAAGCACCAAAGTGCCTGCAGATTGAGCTGGAATCACATCCACCAGGCCCAGAAGGCATTTCCCTGAGCAGTGTAAAATAACACTCATAGCCAGGCTTACACTTAACATAACAGTTTAGAAGACCGTGGGATATAGGATCTGCATCTCTTTGCAGCCTGTGTTTATGCTCCTGTATTTCCCAAGTAGGTTCAAAAGCCAGCAGAAGAGCCTAGCCTGTCATCTTGGATGCCACCCAGATGGAGAAGTGTGTCACAGTCAAAATCCAACAATCTTGCAGGAATATTTGATTAAAAGGTACACTTGAAGACCCAAGGGAGACAACTTGCCTTTTGCTTTAAAAGTATGCAAACGTTAAAGCATCAGCAGAAACCCTGTATACAGCCTCTAAACACACCTTCAACACAGAATGAATCATCCTTCTGGCATTTTTTAAGCCCCCAGAGAAATAATATTTGCATGCCAAGTAAGTGGCCAAAAAACGCACACATATACTTAACCTGCCTCCACAAAGAAGAAGGGGAAAAGGGCTGCTATTACCAGTGAACATCAAAAGGAATTCTGGCTACAGTAACTTCAGTTCACTTAATGCTCTTTTACCAGGATCTCAGCCTCCAGTACTTAGCAGCGCGTCACATTTCTTAAAGTTTTGAACCTGATCTCCAGGCCATCAAAGGAGAAACTAGGCAGATTTTCTCAGGCTATTTACATTATTGATAACAAAGGAACAACACTATAGAGAGACTGTTAACAAGAAAAGCATTTTACCGTAAAGTCCTCTATAGCATTGTAACGCTCTTTAACACAAGGCCATGCCTGTAAGGGCACACCAGATACACGCCAAGTTCAGTGGTTCATCTCCACCCCGCCTACCAATTCCTATCCTTCCAAGCTAAGCATGTTAAGACTAAACAACTTGAATGACAAAAAACTAATTTTTCAGAAAGCAGTTTTCATTCATTCCCCACAGACATCTGGCCGCAGTGAACATGCCCTCACTAGGGGTGTCTGTGCGTGACCCATGGGCTCGCAGAGCCGCAAAGGGTGCAAGGGGAACAAACAATCCCGCGCGCTCGGCACAGCTCTTCCCGAGGAGGGGAGTGGGGCTGCGGGCGTGTTGCTGGGGGCGTCGATCGTATCCTGGCTGAGCTCCTCTTTCCCCAGCGGCTCGTCGGGGCGGCGGAGAGGAGGCCCCTCGGGCAGCGCCCGGCTCTGTTTGCCGTAGGAGCGCAGCGGCGGGCCGGGGTCTCCGCCCGGGAACAGCTCCTCACCGCCACCGAAGTCGGAGCTCCGGGCTCCGCGGTGCGCGCGCGCGCGCGCACACACACACGCGCGCGCGCACACACACACACGCAGACCAGGCAGCCCCTGAAACCCGCGGCGCCCGCAACAGGTCCGCGGCGGTGGCGGAGACTTACTGCAGTGGCGGCCGGCCACAGTACACAACCAGTTAGTTGGGTCTGGCCTCGGTAACCGGGCGGGGAGGCGACGGAGCAGACGTCTCAGCCCCAGGGAGCAACAGCGACTGCCCCAGCGAAAGGAGCGCGCATGGGGCTCCGGCTCGCTGGCTGGTTATCGCCGCGGTCTCGCGGTTCCCAGGTCACGGATTCTGTGCCTGCCACCCGCGGAGCAGCTCCCGCAGGGCGCTCGGGAGGGAAGAGCGAGCCAGCGGCCGCAGGCGCCGCGGAAGGAGGCGGGCTGAACGCTCGGGGGAGGGAGCTGGAAAGAGCCGTGCGCGCCGGCGGCCGCCTGGCGTCTCCACTCGGCCTCTGCAGCGCCTCAGCCGCGCCGCCTCCTCTCCGGCTGCCCGAGCAGTCTGCGCCCAGCAGCCCAGCGCCCGGCTATAAGCGGCGAGACGGGGAGGGGAGGGGAGGGGAGAGGGCGCGTAGGCAAAAAGTGACACCGGGGGGGAGGGAGGAAGCGCGTGAAAGCGGCCGGCGGAGGAGGAGGAGGAGGAGGAAGGGGAGGAGAGCGTGTCGGGGGAGTTAATCGAGAGAGGAAGCGGGGGAGGGGGCTGTGGCAAGTAGGGGGAGAGAGAGAGACAAAGCGGATGCGAAATCTCAGCCACGAGCAGCTGCAGCCTTCGGGAATCGCGAGTAAAACAAGTTTTCCTGGGTCGCTGTGTCCGCGTCTTGAGCAGAGTCGGGTGCTGAGGGACCCTTCTGGGGTGGCTGGGGACAGCGCGGCCCCCCAGGTGTGATCTCGGCCTTGCGGGAGAGGACGTGAGGCTCAGCAAAGAGAGACAAGAGGCGAGACGGGGGTTAGTGGTTCGCGCCCTGGGCGCACACAGCCTGCCCGCTGAGCGAGATACCTGGAGGGAGGACAGTGGCGAGGTGTGAACACAATTTTGGACACTCTGGGCACTCCGCAGGTTGGGCAAAACCGGGCTGTGGGGCTTCTCTCTAGGGCAGGGGACCAGAAAGACTCGAGCCCCGGGCGCTTCCTGCCCCCACGTCCTCCCCCCACCCACCGCGGGTGCGGCACCCGCGGCCGGACTCTGCCCCGCGCCGCCCTGGGCAGCAGCAGCCGGGCGCTGTCCGGCGGAGCGCGCACCACGTGCTTTGCAGCCAATCGCCGCGGCCGCTTGATTCAAAAGGAACTGCTCCAAGGAGTGGCCACGCCGCCACCTCTCCGTAGAGATAAACCTTTAATCGTCCTCTCAGACCCGGCTCTTTCCTATCTTTTATCGCCAGGTTGTGTTAGGTAGGAGTTCAGCAAAGAAATGGTTCAGCCCATACATGTTTGAAGCGCCGCGTGCCACGAAAAGGAAAAGTGATTAGAAAATAATCTCGAACGGCAATCACTTTATGAAACCCATTTTTGATCTTTGTACCAGGGGCTTGTCTTTCCACTGGGAGCTGAAATGCCTGTTTTTATTGGGCATTTGGAATAAAGTATATGAATGAACTGTAGAGACTACCGGTCCAGCCACCCCCCCCCCCCTTTTTTTTTTACAGATTGGGAAACTGAGGCCCAGGGAGATCTGGAGTGAATTGTCCAGTTCGAGGGCACACCGCTACTCGCAATGGCATAGCCCTATAGCTAGAGTGGAGATAACCACTTCCCGGCTTTCTTTTAAATATTAGACGCAGAGATGGTTTAACAGGCCGAGGAGGCTCCCCCTGGCGCGCCCGGAGTCCAGAGACCAGAAACCAAGGCCCTCTCGGTCCTTTAACCCCACTTTCCTTTAAGCACGGTCCCCCCAGGTATTCGCGCTGAGAAATTTCGCTCCTCGCAAACAAAGAAAGACAGTGCCCTCTGAAGTCCTTTGTTCGCATTAACTCGTCAGCTTCACCACGAGCCTTTACAAATCTGCTTCATATTTTAACTTATTATGCAGAGTCGCGGCTCCAGACTGCTCCACAAAGCCAGAGAGGCCAGATCGGTAACCGATCAGACCCACGTGCAGGGGGGTCTGCGAGCTGCAAGGTAAAGAGACCGGGTAGGTTGCGAGCCGACCCCTGGTTCCTAAAGATGTGGATAAAAATCAGCAAAGACCAGACAGAGAAAGGCCGCAGATACCGGAGATAGGTGCTGAAAAGCCGAGAGGGGTAAACGTGTTGTATTGCACAGATGTCTTTTAAAAAACATGTTTTCTTAGCCTGCGGCAAGGTGTGGGGGAAGGTAATCAGTGCAGCCTCTGGAGGCACCTCCTCCTAGCGCTTTCTCTCTCTGGACTGCGGGTCAAAAACAAGCAGGTTGGTGCTGAAGACCAATTGTTAGTATCTGCCCTGGAGGGTGGTACTGGGGTGGGGGCGGGTGTTCTGTGTAAGAGATTATACACTTTTTCTCATTAAAGAGAAATATTTCCTTCTTATTTCAGTTACTTACCAAATCTATGGGGACCTGTACCTAGATGACCCTGCCTAGGAATAACACATGTCCTCAGTTCATTTGGTCGGCTGGAGATCTTGCCACCGGAAGCCGCTGAGCTAAGAACAGGCCATCTGTTTCTGTTGCGTCTTTACCACTCAGAAAATGCAGAGTGTCCTTAAACGGGGGGTGGGGGGACAGCAAAGTTTACATGTCTTTGCAAATAGCTTTGCTCAGCAGGCAGGACTGAGACAAGAGAGAACTCCATCTGGCCATCCTGTCTTCCACCCACGCTGTTTTCCTGTATCTTTTCTACCTAACGTGGCCACCTTTCTACACTTGAAGAAAAGAGAAGCGGAAAAAAGTTGTGGTCTGGAAAATCTTGAACGTATTCAGTGACTATATACATTCACTTCATCTGCCTTAGGGAGATAAGCGGCATGGAGGAAGGGAAAAGAAATTACTTACTCTATGGGTTATAAAAACTGGAAGACAAATGACCTACAAACCGTACAGTGGTTTGCTTGAGCCGATGCCTGATAAGTTTTCAGGCCTATAGGCACTTTGTAATGTTTACTTCACAGCTGAAAGTGATTTGGCAATTTAGGATCACAGCCATTCAAACTGTTATTCCTCCAGCGTCTCTCAGCCAGTCCTAAAGGTAGTTCTTATCACTTCACTTACTGGAGGAAAAGCGTCAGCAAGTCTTGTATTTATACAGGAAGAACTCTCTAGATAGACTTGTGATCAAACCGGATGATATAGACTTCGGAGATATAAGTCATAAACATCTTGGGAAACTCTACAGACATCTCTGTTGTAGAATGGCCACCACCTCCCTCAAGATGTTAGGCCGGTCCCCTGGGCCCCTGGGAGCTGGTCCTCGCCTCTGCCTTGTGACAGCAAACCAAGGGCTCGTTTTTAATGCTATTAGGAAGCTGTGCCCAAGGCTTTGGCCTTGTTATCTCTCTTAACAATGTTATTTTGTTAGGCTGCAAAATAAGCAGCATGGGGTTAAATGTATTAGCTGCCTTCAAACCTAATTTATCTTCATTCCATCCTAATTTACACTTGGGCTGAATTAATGAGAATGATTTAATTAACACCCTGCGACCATAGTACCAGGAACAGGACAGCTCAGGGGATTAGACCAAGCAGTGGGCTAAGCAGCTGCCGTCCTGCCTCCTGTGGTCCCCTGAACGCCCCACCCGCCTTTCAGGCACGCTGCCTGCTGCTCTTCCAAAAGTGCCCTCTTTGTTCTTTGCACCTCCTTTTGAGTGTGTGTAAGGAAGATGGCATGGCTTTCCTTCCTCGTGTGACTTGTGACATAGGTGTGTGGAGTCAGCGGGGCCTGGAGCCCAACAGAGGTTTGTGCTCTTGCTCCCCTAGTGTCAGATTCGCGCTGGAAGTGAACACCCAGCCGGAGGTGACACGCGCACCTTCCACCCCTTCCCGGCCCGGCGTGGGTGCTGAGCGCAGGCATGCTTGTGTCCTGGGCTCGGCTCCTGTGGGAGGAGAGAGAGGGCAGCAGGGTGGGCAGGGGGAGAGGCTGAGCTGGGACGCAGTCTCGGTCAGAAATGACGCCGTGAAGGCCAGGCTTTCGATGGCTCTATCACCAGTTGCAGAAGGCAGGCTGCCCAGGAGAGGGGCCGTGGCATGCACGTTCCGCAGAGACAGTTCTGAGGACTGCTGCTCACATCTCCGGGACCAGGCACGCTGTCCTTCATTCTCCAAGGAGATTCTGAGGTGCTCAGTGCGATGCCTGCTTTGACTCTTCACCCTCCCACACAGACAACAAGCCTACAAACCTAGGCAAATGTGGCTTCAGTTCCTACCAGCAAAACTCTTTAATAAACGGGAGAATTTTTCTTTTAATTTGACTATTGATTAAAAAGACAAGGATAGGGAAAAAGTAAAGTAATCAATGCAAGAAGTCATCAGCATTGTTCAAGTCAGTTATTTGTCTCTCTGGGAAGAAATAACAGATCTAAACTGATAGTTGTCTAAATTTTGGTTTACCACCTGCTGCATTTATATCTTTTAACTGTATTTGCATTGAACATGTCATGATAAACTTTGAGAGTATTCTTAGAATTGGATCCAAATAGGCATGGTCATATTATAAGTTTTTACTTGTTTCCTAAAAGCGTCTGTTGGAAAAGAAAAGGCAACCCACTCCTGTATTCTTGCCCAGAGAAATCCATGGACATAGGAGCCTGGCGGGCTACAGTCCATGGGGTCACAAAGAATTGGACACGACTGATGTGACTTAGCACGCGAATCCATTATGTCTGTGACTACTTTACGTGTATTTTGTGAATTAAGTTGGATTATAGTGTGACTTTTTAATTTCCAATTGCTCATTGCTGCTCTATAGGAATACAGGGGACTTGTGTATAATGATGTTTAGTGGAAAGTCGTGTGTGGTAGTGTATTTGTGACCTTCAGTGCCGAGCACCACCATGGGACTGTGCCCCCCTATTCAGGGTGAGAGCTGGGGAATTCATTCTTTCTATGAGACTCGCTTTCCACATCCCCAAGTGACATGGCAAGTGGTAGTATATTGATTGCTTACAGGACTGCAGAGGGACACGTTTGAGGCACTTTTGCTTGGTGTTTCTCGGTAAGGTCCCAGTCATTAGTAAATCAAGCCATTCAGACTTGTTCTATTGCAGGGCCGTTTAAAACAAAGATCTTCACAACCTGTGGTGGGTTATTGATTTTAGGGTCAAGCTTTTAAAGCTGCATTTATTATTTTCTCTCTGATCATAAAAGCACTGTATGGTAGAAGGTTGGGGAAAAAACAGAAAAGTAAAAGAAAAAATTAGAGATAATGACACTTAGCATTTAAATTCTAGTCTTTCTGTATCCACATGGTATTTTATTTTTGGCAGTTAATTGGTTAAGGGCAGAGACTCTGGAACCAAGCTGGAATTCCTGCTTTGACATTTACTAAAGAGGTGTTTGGAGGCCAAGTATTGTAATACCTGGGTGCCTTAGCTTCCCAGGTTGCAATATGAGCTAATAACAGTACCTGGCTTAGAGGTTTGTTTGGCTCCTTAATAAATTAGCATATGTAAAGTGAGTAGAACAGAGCCCGGCTAGTGGTAAGTGCTGTATGATGGTTCCTTTTATGATTCTGCAGTCAACTGTTTGAGAATGATACTCCTACAACCCCATAGTTTTTTCCTAGGTCTTCTAATAAAGACTTGAATCCTTATCAAAGCTGCTATTAATATTTCTACAACCTGCCCAATAGCACTGGATTAAAGGACTTTTCCGGTCTTGAATTAATTTATTAATACATATGATTTTGGAGTGTTTATCTGAGGCTGTGCTTCTCTTAAACCCAACTTGTGCAAAAACACTCAAATTCACGGGAGTCACCGCTGCTTCCTTCCATCTCTTACGGACACTTTCTTCTTTTTGTCCTGATTGTTCTTCTGTTGATGATGGAGAAACAATTCTTCACCTTCCATCATCTTAAAAACTAAGCAGATGAAAGGGGAAAGTATTTAAGAAATCATATTTTTTTTAAAGCAGTTTTTAGAAGGCAGCAGGCCAAAACAGTGCATACGTGAAACACAGCCCTGCTTCTTCCTGCCCTGAGGTGCTGGTGGAGGACTGGGTAAAAGCCCACTCCTGTCTGTCAGAATCACACCAGGACCTCTGCAGGGTGGGGTCTTTCACAGCCCAGGGGCATCTGAAACCATTTTCCTTTGCTTCTCCATAATTTTTGAGTGTCCCAAAGCCCGTGGATCTAAACTCTTAATTTGTCCTAAGTAATTACATTGAAGAATTGATCGTTGTTCCAAGCCGTGAAATGAAGGTTTTCTTTGGCCTATAGGCTTTACTGCGGGGCAAGACGCCAAGTCTGAGCATGTCTGGGCATGAAAAAGGGGCCAGAAGCAGGGACCTTTGTGGTCCATGAGCTCCTACCTTTGAATGAGTGAATATTAAGAGGATTTTATGGCACATTGTGAGCACACACTGGACTCAGACCAGAGTCTGAAATCAGGAAGCTGCAAGTCAGAAGAAAGAAAAAATGAACAAGAAGAGAGATGCTGGTGAGTGTGTTGTCTTTAAGTTCTCGTAACTATTTCTCCTCATGATTTTGAAAATACAGCCTGAGCAAGGATATAAAGTCACAAGATATACTCAGCTATTAAAAAGAATCCATTTGAATCAGTTCTAATGAGGTGGATGAAACTGGAGCCTATTATACAGAGTGAAGTAAGTCAGAAAGAAAAACACCAATACAGTATATTAACACATATATATATATATATATATATGGAATTTTTAAAGATAGTAACGATGACCCTATACACGAGACAGTGAAAGAGACACAGATGTAAAGAACAGACTTTTGGACTCTGTGGGAGAAGGCGAGGGTGGGATGATTTGACAGAATAGCATTGAAACATGTATATTATCATATGTGAAATAGATCGCCAGTCCAGGTTCGATGCATGAGACAGGGTGCTCAGGGCTGGTGCACTGGGATGACCCTGGGGAATGGGATGAGGAGGGAGGTCGGAGGGGGGGATTCAGGATGGGGAACACATGTACACCCATGGCTGATTCATGTGAATGTATGGCAGAAACCACTACAATATTATAAAGTAATTAGCCTCCAATTAAAATAAATTTTAAAAAAAGTAAAGTCACAATGTTCCCCTAGACACATAAGTCATTTTTTAAAACAGTCCTAAAATCCCAAATAAAGTTGGAAGACTTGCTATTTCTTGATCTGAGGATATTTGGAAATACTGTAATATCAAGAAGAAATGAGGACTTTAAAAAAGTATATATATTCAAGTAGTTCTAAATCAATTTTCTTACCTGCAATTCTGAAAAGTTGTGGTTCTATTCATTCATTTGTCCACTCATTCAGTCATTCACCCAGCCAATATTTACTTACAGGCATCATATTAATACTTAAAGCTGGGGAAGTCCCCAGTTCCATTTTATCTAGCCTTCTACTGTGATTTTACACTGTGTAGGCTCGGCTTGCCATCAATGTCCTCGTATTTGCATTTCGAATGTGTCTCTTCCCAAAGCTGAAACCACAGAAAAAGTCATATAAAGAAACTTGAAAGAAATAAGCGGGAAAGAACATAAACACAGGCAGAAAAGGAGCTCAATTTCTGTCACCCTGATTGCTGTTAGTTTAGAAGGAAACCAAGAGAAGGCCGAGCGCCGGGGTTGTGAAATGGTGGTCTTCAATTGCCATTTTTCACCCAAGGATTATAAATAAAGCTTTTATTGCCTCATTAAAAACTGGCCTGTTAAAAATGGTTAAGTGGCTCAGAATGCCACTAGCCAAGAAAGGAAAAGGGAAACCTTACAGGCAGGAGGTGAGAGTCAATACTCACCTTCTTGGCAAAGCCAAGGGCTTCTGTTTTCAAGAGATGCAAGGAAACATCTCGGGTCCCCAAAACTGTGCATCAGTTTCTTCTGCATCTGGTTTGGGTCCCTTGCCCCAAATCAGCAGGAACAGCAAGTAACACTGATGTTTCTGACTGATGGTGTTCCAGGCAGATTCTCGATCAGTTTCATCAGCATGAATTTTCTCTCTCACTTGTGTATTTTTTTTAACTTTTTACTTTGTATCAAAGCATAGCTGATTAACAATGTTGTGATATTTCCGGTGGACAGCGAAAGGCCTCAGGCATGCATACCGTGGATCCATCCTTCCCCAGACTCCCTTTCCACCCAGGCCACAGAACACTGAGCAGAGTTGCCCGTGCTGCCCAGAAGGTCCTTGTTGGTCATCTGTTACAAACAAGTCACTGGTATATTTTTAAAATGCCATACACAATGTTGCATAATTTAACCAAGTTAAAACTTTAAAAACTCTCTCAATATTTTCTGTATATATTTTTCTGCTACAGACAAAAGTTGTTTTTTTCCCCTTCCTGGTTACACAAGAAAGGAAACTGTCTTCCTGAACAAAGTCACGAATGGGACACCGCGGGGCAGGCCGGAGAAGCAGGGCCACAGTGCAGAACTGGGGTGAAGCAACAGTGCCCTCTCCTGACCGCAATGAAGAGTCACACAAAATTCAAGATGCTCAGACCCTAGAGATCTGCTTTAGGACTTGGTGCCTGTAGGTAACCATGGTGTATTGTGTACTTGACATTTTGCCAAGAGGGTAGGTCTTAAGTGTTCGTATCACATTTTAATGATAAATAAAGAGGACAGGAGGAAACTTGGAGGTGACGGTTATGTTCATGGCTTAGATTGCAGTGATGGTATAGACTTAATCCCAGATTCATCAAGTTGTATATATTAAAAATGTACAGCTTTTTGGAACATATTTGAGTCAGTTCTAATGAAGTGGATGAACCTAGAGCCTATTATACAGAGTGAAATAAATCAGAAAGAGAAAAACAAATATTGTATGTTAACACATACATATGGAATCTAGAAAGACAGTACCTATTTAGTGGGCACCCATGAAGAGGCAGACAGAGAGAACAGACTTACGGTCACAGCTTGGGGAGGGAGGAAGGAGAGGGTGAGATGAATGGAGAGAGAAGCAGGGAAACGTACACACTGCCATATGTGAAATAGACAGCCAGTGGGAATTAGCTGTATGATGCAGGGAACCCGAACAGGGGCCCTGCAACAACCTAAAGGGCTGGGAGGTGGGAGGGAGGCTCAATAGGGAGGGGACATAGATACACCTATGGCTAATTGATGTATGACAGAAATCAAACCAATGTCCTAAAGCAATTATCCTTCGATTAAAAATAAATTTAAAAACAAAAAATGTACAGCTTTTTGTGTCAGTTATATCTCAGTAAAGTGCTTTTCTTAAGCAAAAACACACACAACCAAGATATGGGAAAAGAAATAGTGAACACGGTGTGGAGCCTTTTGTGTAGCTATGTAGCCCTGAAGGTCATGACTCACATGAGCACTGTCAGCTGTGATCTGGGGGCTGACAGTCTGCAACTCTTATGACCTACAGCCTGGCAAACAGAGGGCACAGCTAGGCCCAATATAAGTTGTCCTAAAGGTTGCTGGACAGGGACCCCTTTGTCCACTGGGATGGTCTTGGAGCTGATAAGAATGACAAGAATCCCCAGCATTTATTTTATCTTGTTATTGCTGTTCAGTTCGTAAGTGGTGTCCAGCTCTTTGTGACCCCACGGACTGCAGCACGCCAGGCTCCCCTGTCCTTCACTATCTCCTGGAGTTTGCTCAAATTCATGTCCATTGAGTCAGTGATGCTATCTAACCATCTCATCCTCTGCCATCTCTTTCTCCTTTTGCCTTCAATCTTTCCCAGCATCAGGGTCTTTTCCAATGAGTTGGCTCTTCACGTCAGATGGCCTAAGTGTTGGAGCTTCAGCTTCAGCATCAGTCCTTCCAATAGATATTCAGGGTTGATTGCCTTTAGGATTGATGGGTTTGGTCTCAAGAGTCTTCTCTAGCACCCACAATTCGAAAGCATCAATTCTTCAGCGCTCAGCCTTTGTTATGGTCCAATTCTCACATCCATATATGACTACTGGAAAAAACCATAGTTTTGACTACATGGGCCTTTGTTGGCATAGTGATGTCTCTGCTCTTTAATACACTGTCTAGGTTTGTTATAGCTTTCCTTCCAAGGAGCAAGCATCTTTTAATTTCATAACTGCAGTCACCATCAACAGTGATTTTAAAGTAAAATAAAAGTGTTAGTTGCTCCCAGCAATCTTGATTCCGGCTTGTGCTTCATCCAGCCCAGCACTTGGCATGATGTACTCTGCATATAAGTTAAATAAGCAGGGTGACAATATACAGCCTTGACGTACTCCTTTCTCGACTTGGAACCAGTCTGTTGTTCCATGTCCAGTTCTAACTGTTGCTTCCTGACCTGCATACAGATTTCTCAGGAGGGAGGTAAGGTGACCTGGTATTCCATCTCTTGAACAATTTTCCACAGTTTGTTGTGATCCACACAGTCAAAGGCTTTGGCATAGTTGAAAAACTCTTGCTTTTTCAATGATCCAGTGGATGTTGGCAATTTGATCTCTGGTTCTTCTGCCTTTTCTAAATCCAGCTTGAACATCTGGAAGTTCACGGTTCACATACTGTTGAAGCCTGGCTTAGAGAATTTTGAGCATTACTTTGCTAGCCTGTGAGATGAGTCCAGTTGTGCAGTAGCTTAAACATTCTTTGGCCTTGCCTTTCTTTGGATTGGAATGAAAACTGACCTTTTCCAGGCCCCACTACTAGTTTTCCCGATTTGCTGGCGTATTGAGTGTAGCACTTTCACAGAATCATCTTTTAGGATTTGAAATAACTCAACTGGAATTTCATCACCTCCACTAGCTTTGTTGATAGTGATGCTTCCTAAGGCCCACTTTGACTTTGCATTCCAGGATGTCTGGCTCTAGGTGAATGAGCACGCCATTGTGGTTATCTGGGTCATAAAGATCTTTTTTGTACAGTTCTTATGTGTATTCTTGCCACCTCTTTATATCTCTGCTTCTTGTGCCAAAGACTACACACACCCACCTTATTTAATCCCCGCAATGACCCTAAGAGACTGAAGGTCTCAATGGGGGAATCCAGAACCCAAGGTGGGTTTCATCACAGTAGAGTTGTGTTCCTAACCACTGATCCACCCTGCCTCCTCTACTGTCCTAATTAGCTTGGGCCCCTGCTTTTCCAGCCCCTGGAAGGCCAGATGTGGACCCCTGGTATATATGCAGTGAATTTACAAGAGAAGGAAAAGAAGTGAATTGTTTGGCTTGCTCTGCTCATAAGGATGTGACAAATGAGAAGCTGGAGTCAACTGACTAAAATTACATTTTTTTTAATTATTCATTTTTACACTTTAACTATAGTTGATTAAACATGTTATCAGATCATTCTTTCATTCTGGCACACTATACCCACTAGAAATTGGTACATCAATTCACAAGCAAAATAATGTCCTAATCAAATTGCTTTTTAAAATGTAACTCAGACATAGTCTCCTAACTATGGTACGAAGCACTATTTCTCCAACTGTGTGTACATTAAGTGGCTTCAGTCATGTCTGACTCTTCACGATACTATGGGCTGAAACCTGCCAGGCTCCTCTGTCCATGGAATTCTTCAGGCAAGAATACTGGAGTGAATTGCCATGCCCTCCTCCAGGCGATCTTCCAAACCCAGGGATCAAACCCGAGTCTCATGTCTCATGCATTGGCAGGCAGGTTCTTTACCTCTAGTGCCAACTGTGACTTGACACCAAATGCTAAGAGACACATACCTGTCCACTTCATTGTCTAAAATCCAAATGTCTGGTAGAGCTCTGCGTATCCTCCTGGAAGGATTTGTAGAAAACATGCAGTGGAAAATAAAGGACGCACTGTACTGCTTGGCTATATCCAGCAACTGTGAAATTATGCTTAAAAGCCTAGGATACATAGGTTATGGTAAAGTTTGAAATCTTTTGATTGGACAGTTGTTTACAGATGGGAGGCTTCCCTTGTAGCTCAGTTGGTAAAGAATCTGCCTGCAATGCAGGAGACCTGAGTTTGATTCCTGGGTCAGGAAGTTCCCCTGGAGAAGGACATGGCGAAGGATGTTGTCAGTGAGGAGGCATGGATCCTCCGTTAGAATGTGATGGTGCTTTTCACTCACTGAAGAAGCCAAACACAATAAAACCTCAATTGTCTAGAAGCCAAATCGCTAGAATGACTAATAAAACATTTTCCTGTACTGAACTTTTGGAAGAAAGATGCTGAACACAAGCATATGTCCGTGTTGGAGCTTTTCTTTTTTAAGGCAAGTAACATCTACCTAAGCAACAAATCAGTAAGAAAAATCTCAAATTGGGAAATAAAGGTGCACAGTGTGAAGGCAGTATTGACAGATGCGAGGAATGGCTGGAGGACAGCTGCCTCTGCAGAGTGGGCTGAAGCTGGCAGGGGTGAGGCCCGGGGCTGCTGCCCTCCTCTTGTCCTTCTGTGCCGGTTCTGCATCCACGTGCCTTTACTACTTTGGTTAATGTTAGGAATTTTTGAAAGGAAACCACAAAAATTAAAGTGTTATTTATTTACTCCCTAAAGTTTTTTTTTTTTTTTAATATGGACCATTTGTAAGGTCTGCATTGACTTTACTACAATGTTGCCCCTGTTCTATGCTTTTGCCATTGGCCACAAAGCACATGGGATCCCAGCTCTCTGACCAGGGATCAAACCCGGACCACCACCACCTCTGCCACTATCCCTGCCTCTCCCAGCACGGGAAGGCGAAGTCCCAACCACTGGACCTCCAGGGAAGTTCCCAAAATGTTATTAAAAACAAAAAATATCTGCAGAAACCAACCTACCATTATAATTCTCCTTCAATTAAAAATAAGTAAGTTGGGCTCCTTGGTGTTCCAGCGGTTGAGAATCTGCCTCGCAGTGCTAGGGACACCAGTTGGATCCCTGATCCAGGAAGATCCCACCTGCTGAGCTCACGTACCCTGAGAGCCCATGCTCTGCAACAAGGAAACCACCGAAGTGAGAAGCCCGCCCACTGTGACACAGCGTAGACCCCGCTCTCTGAAACTAGAGAAAGCCCAAGTCCAGCAACAAACACCCACCGGAGCCAAAAAACAAAATAAATAAATCTAAAAAAAAACACAAAAAACCCACACATCTCCCCCATCAAAAATAAATAAATAAGAGGAAAAGAATATCCATTTATTATCTCACAGTGGGTCAGAAATGCCAGCACAGAGTGGCTCAACTCTTTCCTCTGCTCAGAGGCTCCTGTGACTGAAGTCCTGGTTCAGACAGCCTGAGCTCTTATCAAGAGGCTTTGAGGAAGATTTTGTTTCCAAACTAATTTCAGGTTGTTGAAAGAATTCACTTCCTTGAGGTTGTAGGACTGTGCTCTCCATTTCCTTGACTCATAAGCCTCTTCATCTTCAAGCCAGTAATGGTGCCTCAAATGCTTCTCCCAAACTTATGTATTCCCCTCTTCTGTCTGCCTTCTCTGCTTTTAACGGCTCGTATCATTTCATTGGATCCACCTGGATAATACAAGATAATCTCTCTATCTTAAGGCCAGTTAATTAGTAACCTTGATTATATCCACAATGTCCCTTTTGCTACAGTTCAAGTGAGTTGCTCAGTCATGTCCTACTCTTTGTGACCCCATGGACTGCAGCACACCAGGCTTCCCTGTCCATCACTAACTCCCGGAGCTTCCTCAAATTCATGTCCATTGAGTTGGTGATACCATCCAACCATCTCATCCTCTGTCGTCCCCTTCTCCTCCCACCTTCAATCTTTCCCAGCATCAGGGTCTTTTCCAATGAGTCTGTTCTTCGCATCAGATGGCCCAAGTATTGGAGTTTCAGCATCACTCCTTCCAATGAACACCCAGGACTGATCTCCTTTAGGATGGACTGGTTGGATCTCCTTGCAGTCCAAGGGACTCTCAAGAGTCTTCTCCAACGCCACAGTTCAAACACATCAATTCTTCAGTGCTTAACCTTCTTTATAGTCCAACTCTCACATCCATACATGACTACTAAAAAAACCATAGCTTTGACTAGACAGACCTTTGTTGGCAAAGTAATGTCTCTGCTTTTAATATGCTGTCTAGATTGTCTTTTGCTACACAATACAATATAACCATGAGCATTACAAAGGAGGGCAGAGGTCCTGGGGGCCAAAATTCTGCCAGCTACACAAGCTTAAATATTGAGATTAAAATCAGCAGTTCTTGGAAATGGATGAAGGCACAATAATTACATACTTCTTCCTTGACAGATGCAAGTGGAGAGAAGTTACAGCCCAGTGTCAGGTTAACGAGCTACTGTTCTTTGTCAGCTGGTATCATCAGATGCGCTGTAGGTAGGTCTGACCCATAACCATGAGTAATGGGAATCGGATGAGAACAAGCGTGTCCTGACCTCTAGTCCCAGACCTGGAGTTTGTTAAAAACAAGACAACAGAGATCACTTATGCTAAGCCTCACATCTCCAAACTGAGACTTAATTTATAGTTCCAACTCTCCTGCAAATGGAATCTTAAACCAGTCAATCAGAAATGGCCTGATCAACACTAGTTAGGTCATCTGCCTGATAGCCCTGCCACACCCTAAAGAAAAGCAACTTTGCAATAACCAACCTGCTTTTCGCCCTCTATAACTTGCTTGTCCTTGCTTCCTTCTGCCTGTAAGAGTCTTCCTTTCTGTGTAGCTCCTTAGAGCTCCTTTCTGTCTGCTAGCTTGGATGCTGCTCAATTCAATTCAATTTCTGCTCAAATAAACTCTTAAATTTTTTGATATGCCTCAGATTATTTTTTAACAAGGTCTTTGAGCAGGTCAGTCCATCTCTTGAGGCCCTGGTTTTCTCAAGAAAATTTGTAAGAGGAAGGAATTGAGCCAATAGTTTCTTCTAAAAAAAAATGCTATTTTTAATACAATATAGACTCAAAATATAAATGGCTTCTTCTTTTTTAATGATAGAATGTTTGGACCATTTAAAATTATTTTCATAAAGCAATGCAAGATTCTCAGGCATCAAACAAGAAGACCATTCATAGAGAACTGCAGTTTTCAGTGTTTTGTGCTTTATTATCTTCAAACGTCCTTGGCAAACTAGACATTCTAGTTGCTGCTGCTGTTTAGTGCTACATCACGTCCGACTCTTTGCAATCCATGGACTATAGCAGCCAGGCTCCTCAGTCCATGGGATTTCCCAGGCAAGAATATTGGAGTGGGTTGCCATTTCCCCCTCCAGGGGCTCTTCCTGACCCAGGGATACAGCATTGGCAGGTGTCTCCTGCTTGGCAGGTGGATTCTTTACTGCTGAGTCACCTGGGAAGTCCAGATATTCAAGTTATTGGGGACAATTTTCCTGATGAGAAATATTCCAAGAGAATAAATCCAGAGTCACGTAGCTGTGAAGCGGCGGTGTCGCAGCCTGCACACGGGTCCTTTCAGCCGCCACCGGATGGCCTGGTGTGTCTAGTCCCTAACCCAGCGCACAGTAGTAAAACAACTAATATTTTTAGAATGAACAAGTGGATTGTTTAACAAATGAGTGACTCTCAACCATTTCATAATTCATAAAGAAATATCCAAAGTATGCTCATTGCTCTGTACTTGCTAAGCCAAGAAAGTCTAACAAAGCATTAAACATAGATGTCAACTTGGACTAAGCCCAGATGATTTACCTGGTATTATCTGGAAAACCCCATTTCCAGAATATTTTGCTTAATCGGAGTTTCACTGGATGCCTCAAGTAACAGGTCCACATTCAGAGCCAATGAATTAGAGGAAGTTCCCTCAAATCTCCAAAGATGAACCATCATCAATATATGATAAATTGTTGTTGTTGTTGTTATTGTTTAGTCACTAAGTCATCTCTGACTCTTGGCAACACCATGGAATGCAGCATGTCAGGTTTCCCTGTCCTTCACCATCTCCTAGAGCTTGCTCAAACTCATGTCCATTGAGTCAGTGATGCCATCCAACCATCTCATCCTCTGTCGTCCCCTTCTCCTCCTGCCTTTAATCTTTCCCAGAATCAGGGTCTTTTCCAATGAGTTGGCTCTTTGCATCAGGTGGCTAAAGTATAGGAGCTTCAGCCTCAGCATCAGTCCTTCCAAAGAATATTCAGGGTTGATTTCCTTTAGGACTGACTGGTTTGATCTCCTTGCAGTCCAAGGGACTCTCAAGAGTCTTCTCCAACACCACAGTTAAAAGCATCAATTCTTTGGCGCTCAGCTTTCTTTATGGTCCAATTCTTACCTTTGTTAGCAAAGTAACGTCTCTGCTTTTTAACACACTGACTAGGTTTGTCATATCTTTCTTTCAAGAAGCAAGCGTCTTTTAATTTCATGACTGGAGTCACCAACTGCAGTGATTTTGAAGTCCAAGAAAATAAAGTCTGTCACTGTTTCCATTGTTTACCCATCTATTTGCCATGAAGTGATGGGACCAGATGCCATAATCTTAGTTTTTGAGTGTTGAAGTTTTAAGCCAGCTTTTCCACTCTTCAATGGATATTCAGGGTTGATTTCTTTTAGGATTGACCTTTGCAAATAACTTGAGTCTCCTTGGAAGTATGGACCATTCCAACTGTAAACTAAACAACATCACCGTGCTTTTCCTCTCAAGATAAAAAAGTGTTAAATCACCCAAAGAGCCAGTCACCCAAAGAAGAGGTAATTTATTTCTGCTCCTTGGTGATTAATTGGTCTGCACCCCTTGGTGCAAGAAATGATAAGACTTAAGTAATGGAAAAGCAGGGCATATCTCCCAGTGGGAAAGCCTCACAGTGAGTCATTCTTGTTAATTCTGACATGCCAGCACAAATCCTCCTGGTCTGTGGTCTGGTGGGTAAATCTATTCACCAGCTCTATGTAACACTACCTTTATGTCAGGCAAACGAGAAATTCCCTTAAAAGTCTAACCCTAACTTATTTTGTTGGGTCTGGTACTTAAGTCTGGAGTAAGCAGCCTGCACAGAAATTAAATTCAAGCTCACTTTGAAGTCCATAGGTAATACAAAACACACAGATCATCTGTAAATTATAATTCATGTCCATTTATACTCACATCATGACTTACAGAGTGTATTGAATGTTCTTAGTCACGCTGTGAGGTAAATACTATCATTATCCTTGTTTTGTTAATGAGGAGACAGGGAAAGCAATGTAATTTAATTTGCCAGAGAGCCCACAGTTAACAAATGGCAACTATCAGAGCCCAGACTTTTTTCCTCAGAACCTGAGTTCTTCCTACTTTGTGTGCCTCCTGGTCAGAGAATCCACTCAGGTAGCCAGCAAGCAGCTCCTGAATACAGAATGACTTCTTACCTTCGTGTCCTTTCTCAGTCAAAGGTAGGAAAAATCATAACAGCTCTCATGCTTGGGGACATCCTGCTCAATTTTTTACATTGAAAGGGGTCCTTATACTTGGGTAGTAATCGTGAAACTTAGGACACCATCTTAGAAGTATAAGAAATGCAATTTTCTTTTTTTAATATTTTCTTTTGTTTTTTGTATTTTTTAATGATCAAATAGCTAACTTTTTAATTTTAATTGGAGGCTAATTACTTTACAATATTGTGGTAGTTTTTGCCATACATTAACATGAATCAACCATGGGTGTACACGTGTTCAGGTGTACATCCTGACCCTCCTCCCACCTCCCTCCCCATCCCATCCCTCTGGGTCGTCCCAGTGCACCAGCCCTGAGCACCCTGTCTCATGCATCGAACCTGGACTGGCGATCTGTTTCACATATTGTAATATACATGTTTCAATGCTATTCTCTCAGATCATCCCACCCTCGCCTTCTCCCACAGAGTCCAAAAGTCTGTTCTTTACATCTGTGTCTCTTTCGCTGTCTCACATATAGGGTCATCGTTACCATCTTTCTAAATTCCATATATATGCGTTGGTATACTGTCTTGGTGTTTTTCTTTCTGACTTCACTCTGTATAATAGGCTCCAGTTTCATCCACCTCATTAAAACTGATTCACATGCATTCTTTTTAATGGCTGAGTAATATTCCATTGTGGATATGTGTGTACCACAGCTTTCTTATCCAGTCTGTGCTGCACCTCATGTGGGCCTGACCCACGTGCTCCCCAACCAGGGATTGAACCCTTGCCCCTTGCATTGGAAGAACAGAGTCTTAACCACTGCATGATCAGGGGAGTCCCTAATTTTCTTTTTCTAGGTGTTTTGGTGAAAACTTAACTTGAGTCATTGAATGAATTCCCTCCCTCACCGCCCACCTTCCCACTTTTCCCCTAGGGCTGTGTCCAAGTTCCAAAGTGTTTTTTAAGGTCAAGGGTAGAGGCCCATCTAGTCCCCTCCACCATCTGTCTATGACAACAAGCCAAAACAACAATCACCCCTTCTCACCTTCATTAGGTGGTCGCAGAGCCACCCCAACTTCCCCGGCCCTCTCAGTTACCCTGTGGCATTTTGCTGCCCTCATCACACTGGAAACCGTGGTAGGTTTATGTCTATGGCACTTTTGACCCAAACTCACCACACAGCTCGCTTCCTCTGAGGTCACGTCACAGCCCCAGGCCTATCCCATCAGGAGCAAGGGGGAGACACCTTCTCAGGGAATCACCCACATCTGTACCAGTGACACTGTCTCTTTTGGTGTCAATTATTTTTACTATCTGCTTGTCTCAGGTCAGATTTGGAGAGGGAAATGACAACCCACTCCAGTGTTCTTGCCTGGAGAATCCCATGGACAGAGGAGCCTGGCAGGCCACGGTCCATGGGGTCGTGGAGAGTCGGACACGACTGAAGTGACTGGGCACACATTTTTACTTTCTACTGTGCCTTCTGAAACAGAATTTTTAGACAATACAGTCTATTAAGTTTCACTTCAAAAAACCCAATGCCATTTCCTAACTGTAGTGTCGAGGAGAAACAAAAGGAAAATTATAGTAAAATCATATGCACTTAAATATGTGAGTGCCCTAGCAAGACTACGCCAAACGACATCAAAAGGGGCCAGACAGCTGCCCACGTACACGGAGTGACGGTGAGCGTGGGTCTCCAGATGCAGCCTGAACCTGGGCCGCACGCTGCCCATTCACGTCCCCTGACTCACACTACATCAGCAACACGATTTAACAAGATGATGGCCCACTCTTGCCAAAGCCCCAGAAAAAACAAAGAGCTGTCTCAGTTTTCACAGTAGTCCCATCCTAGATAATTTGATGGGTATTAAAACACCACACAAGTGCTGTGTGTTTATGAATGAAGCAGGTAACTTCCACTTCTGGCCAAAATGGAATCACAGGGACCATATTTATCTTCCACTTTTAAAACCAGACAAAGCATAAGAAACGAGGGCCCTCAGACATTGTGTTATCAGGCAATGAAGGCCAGACGTACAGGCCACGGTCCAACCTCAGAGCCACCCCTCTGCCAACAGGACCTCTAGGCACCTCCTCTAGCTTTGCTGAATGAACAGACACACATTCACAGTTTACTAAGTGGGGTTTCCTCAGGAGTTGTGGTGATGTTGATGGTGTGGCTGTCAATGTAGATCATTTTGACAAAGCTCCTAGAATTCTGCCATGACGGATTCATTTCTGTTAAACGTCAGGGTGATTGTGCACCACACTGGCCTGACAGGCGTGAACTACACAATGTCCACCCATTAGCGTTTCTGGAGACCCTTCTACATGTCTGGTTGTGGGGGTCTGAGGATACACCTCCAGGGAGCTCAGAGTAGGGGGGTTCTAGCCTAAGGCTTCTGAGTCAGCCATGAGGCCGCCTCACACCAAGCACCTTAGTTACCTACACAACAGAAGGTGAAAATGTCGTGTGTCCTGTGGACGCCCGCTTGGGTGGCTCTGGGGGCACACGGCGAGCCTGCCCAGCTCTCTCCGGGTAAAGTGGCCTTCACCTCCTTGCCCCACTTGGGCGTGTGCCTGGGCAGCCAGGGGCGGCCAGCTCACACTAGCGCCCAGTGTGAGGAGCCAGCACGTCTTCAGAATCTGGCCAGCTTAAAACACCCATCCCCAGGCATCAGCAGGTATAGTCCTTTCCATGGTGTACTTTCTATTGAACCCTCACACAGGCAACTCTCAGACTTTAATGTGTGTTAAAATCACTCGAGGATCTTGTCCAACTGCAGACTCTGACCCAGAAGGTCTGGGTAGATGCAGAGATCCTGCTTTTCTTTTCGGGTTTTTTTTTTTTTTTTTTTTTTTTTACTGCCCTGGGTCTTTGTTATGGCTTGTGGGCCCTGCCATGGAACACAGATCATAGAGCACACGGGCTCAGCAGTTGCACAGAATGGGCTTACTTGCCCCACGGCATGTGAGATCTTAGTTTCCTGACCAGGAATCGAACCTGCGTCCCCTGCATTGGCAGGTGGAGTCTCAACCACTGGACCACCAGGGAAGCCCCAGAGGTTCTGCTCCCAGGTGACATCTGTGATGCTGAGCTGCAGGACACACCTTTGTAGCGAGGCCTCGCTTGGCAGCATCACAGAAGCCGTCTGTAACCACAGAATCACACCGAGACATTTCCGTAGTGATAGGAACAGCTCTTTGATCCCCTGGGGCTGCAGCCCCTTGGACATGAGGTTCGCCTTCATTCCTTAGTTAAGGGGATCCAACTCAAATAAATACATTGCATAGAATATAGGGAGAATAACAGACTTTCTGGGGAAGTAAGGGACGGCTTCCAGAAGGAGGTGATTTCTGAGCTGGGTGTGTAAAGATAGACATTCAGCAGATGGAGAGGAGGCATAGACATGGAGGGATGTCCCTGCAAGGCACCGCAGCCACACTGACAGGTTAAACTGTTTCTACACCACGGAACGTGTATTTTTGAGAGAGTGCCCTGACTGCTGCGTAGGGCGTCCGCTAGAGAGGCGGGGGGCCAGGGCCAGGGAGACAGCTCAGTCCAATGCAAAGGACAGGTAAGCCTGGACTAAGGGGAGGGAGCGGGGAGGCAGGAGCCTGTGGATGCAGGGCCTGCTGACTTTTACTGGGACCGTTGTGGGAGTGGGAGGTAGGGGGCGCAATTGTGTAGCTGCTGAAGCTGGGTGGGGCTGACTATCCAGGAGACAGACACCAGCTCTCTGACCTTGGTTTCACCAGCACAGGAGTGGTGCTGGTGACTAGTCCTCCAGGGAGGGTGCAGGTGTGGTGAGGCACTGGGAAATCACACGCAGCGGTTCAGGGTACCCTTTCCCATTTCAACAGTACTGATGTCTTAACATGAGGACGTAAAATGATGTGCCTGCTTACGCCAGGCACTAAGAAGGACTGTGGTAAGAGCATCACCAATATACAGATAAGTATGGGGATACTAACTCTTAAAGCGCTGAACCTTTTTTTTGTGGTTGCTAACTTTGGAGAGTTTCAGACATCTGACTGTTGATCTCTCGGCATCTATAAGTCATCATTCATTATTGTGTGGCAAAGCCAGTTAGAACTAGTCAGCAATCAGTCTCTATGCTAATTCACACAATTAGGTACTGTACTATGATTAAATGCAAATGACTTGAGTCAATGAAAAGAATCAGAGTTTGTTTTTAAGGGATCCAAATCTGATTTTCACAGCAAAAATCAGTCTTGGACCTGAGGAAGGCTGAGCACGAAGATGGCTGTGTGTGTGTGTGTGTGTGTGTGTGTGTGTGTGTGTGTGTGTGTGTGTAATGTGAACCTTCTTTGTCCCGGTCACATGAACTTACAGTTCCCATCCTTCAGTGGCTCCCTTTTCACAACCACAGGATCTGGTTTATCTGGCTTCATCTCCACTCCAGCCACCCTCCACAGTCCAGGACCTTGGTACTCACTGTTCTCCTGCCCAGAGCAATCTTCCATAGATATCAGCAAAACCAGATATCTTTGCTCAGATGTCTCCTGATTAATGAGGCTGTCCCTGGGTTCCTGATCAGAGACAAGCTCCTCTCTCTCCATCGCTTTACCCTGCTTTATTTTTCTTCAGCACACTTGTCACCACATCAGGGCATATACTTATTTATTATTTGTAGCCACCACTAAAAATCAAGCTCCATGAGGGGAGAGACTTTGCTATTTTATTTTGCTCTCTGCTGAACCCTCAGCACCTAGAACGTTGCATGGAAATAACATGTGTGTGTTAGTCACTCAGTTGTCTCACTCTTTGCAACCCCGTGGACTGTAGCCCACCAGGCTCTTCTGTCCATGGAATTCTCCAGGCAAGAATACTGGAGTGGGTTGTCATGCCCTCCTCCAGGGGATCTTTCTGACCCAGGGATCAAACCTGGGTCTCCCACAATGCAGGCATATTCTTTGCCCTCTGAGCTAGAATGGAAATAGTAAATGCTCAATAAATATTGTTAAAGGAAAAGATGGCAACTATTCATCAAAAGAGTTGGACACAACTGAGCAACTGAGCTGAACTGATTCATCAGAATCTTGTGAGAAAGCTATTAAGTCCTTCGCGTAAGGAAGAATATATTTTTCTTCTGAAACCTGACACCGACAGTGTAGTCACAGGCTTTCTAACAAATCTGTGTTCTCTTTGCTCCTTTGGCTGCTTTAGTTCCTAACTCTGGGCCTCACCTGCTGTGTGGTGCCCTCCACCCCCAAACCACCCCTCCCACCTCTTGTTTATAAGGTCCAAGGTTTCCTGTCCAGTTTCTAACTCAAGCTGCTTGACCTCTTTTGAATCCCCTAAGCCTTTGTGTCCCCAAATCTCCAGTTCCGGTGTTCACAGACTCTGACCTAGTTAGAGTGAGTCATTTGCTTCCAGAAATGTCATCTGTGAATCCCCAGGGCATTAGTGTCTTGAAACACACCAGACTCTGGAGCCCTAGCTTCTCAGCATCTCTGATGTCTGTCAGCCACTGGAACATCACTAGAACATATCTGGTGAGAAAGAAAACAGACTCAAAGCAACCGTGTTTGATCTCCAGCACCACTAACAGATCAGTGTCTCCAAGATGGCTCTGATGCCTCTCACTTTGCACTTTCCTGGAGGCAGCCTATGACGTCATTCATGAGTAAGAAGTGAAGCATCTTGCTAATAAAGAATTTGGTTTTTGCCCAGAGAGAAGTCTTGCCTTTGCCCCAGCTTCTGGGAGGCAGTCTATGATAGAAGTGTCCTTGTCTAGGGCAAAGCCTGGACACAGCAGATCTTTGAAGGGGCCCTCCACATCCCATAGTATTAAGGTGGGACTGGCCAGGCGAGAAAGCCCAACCTTGTGATTTAGGACAGGAGCTTTGGGTCACATGGTATCACAGGTGGACCTGAGGGTCACAGGTAGACCTGGAGGCTTGGATCAACCATGCCTATGGAATGGGGCCTCAAGAACACCTCCAAACATCGAGGTGCAGAGGAACTTCCCTGGTTGGTAATATTTTGTGTTTTGTTGCACATTGTAACGTGTCCCCAAAACAAACTTTGCTCTCAGCCCCTGCCCCAGACTCTGCTTTACGTGTTTCTTCCTTCACCTAATTTTAATCTATATCCTTCCCCTGTGATGTTCCACACTGTGAGTATCATAGCTTTCAGTGGGGTCTGTAAGTCCTTTCTTCTAGGGAATTATCAGAACGAGGGTGGTTTGGGGAACCTCTTCCCACAAACTGCAGTTGGTATCAAAAGTGAGGGCAGCCTTGGGGACTGTGCCTCCAAACCTTGCAGTTTGGCTAACTCTGGGTCCATCTCCAAGCCAGAAGGAGGTTGATGCTTCTGCTCCAAGGCGTTTCACTTCAGTACAACACGCATCCTCTTTTTTCCATTTAGTCGTAACTTTTGTATTTTTTTATATCATATTTCAAAGCTTTCATAGAGGAAAGGGAGTTTTAAAACAGGAGAGAAACATGTGTGGTCTTTATTTAACATTTGCATCTGTAAGTCCCAAGATACTCTAAAAATATAGACTTTCAAAATGACTTCCCAGCACAGAATTAATATTTTTTTTAGCGTAATTCAATCATCTGTGAACAAAATATGAAATGCCGGATTTCCCTCTGCCCAGCAGACCATGGTCAAGCCCAGGGACACACTGGTCTGGGAACACACTGGAAAGCACACGACCCCCAGCACAGGGCGGGTGGACGGGCCAGACAGGAGAGATGATGGACAAATACAGGTGCGGAAGGGGGTTCAGTCCAGTTCAGTTCAGTCGCTCAGTCGTGTCCGACTCTTTGCAACCCCATGAACCGCAGCACGCCAGGCCTCCCTGTCCATCACCAACATCCGGAGTTTACTCAAACTCATGTCCATCGAGTCAGTGATGCCATCCAACCATCTCATCCTCTGTCATCCCCTTCTCCTCCTGCCCCCAATCCCTCCCAGCATCAGGGTCTTTTCCAATGAGTCAACTCTTCGCATGAGGTGGCCAAAGTATTGGAGTTTCAGCTTCAGCATCAGTCCTTCCAATGAACACCCAGGACTGATCTCCTTTAGGATGGACTGGTTGGATCTCCTTGCAATCCAAGGGACTCTCAAGAGTCTTCTCCAACACCACAGTTCAAAAGCATCAATTTTTCAGCGCTCAGCTTTCTTCACAGTCCAACTCTCACATCCATACATGACCACTGGAAAAACCATAGCCTTGACCAGATGGACCTTTGTTGGCAAAGTAATGTCTCTGCTTTTTAATATGCTGTCTAGGTCGGTCATAACTTTCCTTCCAAGGAGTAAGCGTCTTTTAATTTCATGGCTGCAATCACCATCTGCAGTGATTTTGGAGCCCCAAAAAATAAAGTCTGACACTGTTTCCACTGTCTCCCCATCTATTTCCCATGAAGTGATGGGACCAGATGCCATGATCTTAGTTTTCTGAGTGTTGAGCTTTAAGCCAACTTTTTCACTCTCCTCTTTCACTTTCATCAAGAGGCTTTTTAGTTCCTCTTCACTCTCTGCCATAAGGGTGGTGTCATCTGCATATCTGAGGTTATTGATATTTCTCCCGGCAATCTTGATTCCAGCTTGTGCTTCTTCCAGCCCAGCGTTTCTCATGATGTAGTCTGCATATAAGTTAAATAAGCAGGGTGACAATATACAGCCTTGACGTACTCCTTTTCCTATTTGGAACCAGTCTGTTGTTCCATGTCCAGTTCTAACTGTTGCTTCCTGACCTGCATACAGGTTTCTCAAGAGGCAGGTCAGGTGGTCTGGTATTCCCATCTCTTTCAGAATTTTCCACAGTTTATTGTGCTCCACACAGTTGAAAGCTTTGGCATAGTCAATAAAGCAGAAATAGATGTTTTTCTGGAACTCCCTTGCTTTTTCAATGATCCAGCGGATATTGGCAATTTGATCTCTGGTTCCTCGACCTTTTCTAAAACCAGCTTGAACATCTGGAAGTTCATGGTTCACGTATTGCTGAAGCCTGGCTTGGGGAAGCTGCAGGCAATTCTGAACTCAGATCACAGGTGATGTGTGAGGTCCGCCCCAGTCGGAGATGAGAAAACTGAAAGAAAAAAGGGAGGGTAGAGAAAGATTCAGAGGCACTTTGTAGACATGAACACAGAGAGAAAGCAGGAGGAAGGGGATCCTAGGGCTGGGGGACAGCCCCAGATCCTCCCTGCTCTGGGGAAAAAAGAACTCTGCTCAAGTCTTTCTCCTTTTCTCTTTTCAATCAGTCAAAAACTAACACTAGGAGCACTAGGATTTTTTTTTTTTAGCAGAAGGTAGCATTGCTTTATTGTCAGCTGAACATGAATGTTCTTCCTCAACTCAGGAAGATTGCATTTTGTTGAGAATACATGAAATTTAAACCTTAAAAGCTTGATAAGTGGCTGGACTTTAGTATCATACTTCAGAAGTCAAAGAAGGCTCTTACCTTAGAAATCATGTTCTTTTCCACCCTAAGGGTCAAGTGCGAGAGAGGAATGGCCCTCAAGAGCCTGTCTGTGACTGATAGAGTGGAGAGAGAGGTGAGGAGCCCAGAGGCGGAGAAACAGTTGTCACTTCACCTAAGCAAGAAGCCAAAGGAGAAGAGAGGCTCTGACCTTTGTCAAGAACACAAGGATCATTTGGGAAGGAAGCAAGAGGATGGGGCGTGTGTGGTGCAGAGACCCTCAGTCTGGCAGAGCCCACTCATCAGCTCCCACAGCCATCCCAAACCCCAATGATATTTCCAAGTGTGCCCAGCCCTCAGCAATAACTGGCAATTGGTCTCAGACAAACATAGCAACCCTCATCCTCTTACTAAGCGCTGGTTGCCCAGCCTACCTCTTTAGCGAGGGTAGTGCCAATCAAGCATAAAAGGTAGCCTGCTGGGAGGTTTCTGGAAAATGTTTTGCTTTTTGGTTAAACCAATATGTCTGAGGCTACCTCTTTTCCTCTTCCTCCTCCCTCCCTGACCACACATGATGCCTGAAGTCTCAGCAGCCAGGAGGAATGAGGCAGGAGAGTCAGAGATCCCAGCCCCGAGGGCCTTAAGCTGCTGAATTAAGCCGGCACCTACCCACCTGTGGACTTTTTGGTAGGTAAGAAAAACTAGAACATGTTTGCTCAAGCTACCCTCCTTAGTTGTGTCTACTCCTCCCAGCAGCCTCCGAATACTAAAGTCTTATTCCAAGAAAATGTCTTTCAATCCTGATAGCCTTTATAACTGGTAAAACCACCATTTAGACGATCACAGGAGAAATCCTGGCCAAAAAAAAAAAAAATTGTCTTGGAGCTCATGGAATCCATCACAGAGGCCTCTGATCATCAGGGCTTCACACACTACAGCTTGAGAACTGAATGAGGCCAGAGATGCAACTACAGCAAGGGTAAGAAAGACAAGGCGTTGCCTGGAAGAAAGGGTCAGCTTTGGAAAGCAAGAACATGGGCACCTGAAAAAGGTGCCACCCAGCCTCCCTGCAGCAGCGGGAAAATGCCGGTTAAGAAATCCCTTTCAGCTTGGCCTCCACCCTTCAGGCCAGACAGCAGTGGACTGAGCCGCGGGGAGGTAGGAAGCCCTGTCTGTTGGTATCAATGGGGGGTCACAGAGTAATCAACCCCTCTCTGCCTCCCAGCAGGACAAACTCAGGGCTGGAGCAGAGGCCAATTGCACTTGCACCGAGTGCTCATTAGATCCCCAGAGCGTTCTGGAAGCTGAACATAAATTGAAGTTTACAGTCCTTGACCCCCAGGAGTTATCCTCTGAATGAGAATAAGGGAAAATCAACAGGGAGGCAGAGAGGTGAGAAAGAAAAGCCTGGAACGGAACACAAGCCAGACGGACCAGCTGGGGGCTCACATCTTCCCTAGTTTAAGCAGGCTTTTCTGTTTTAGTTTTGATTGTATTTGGAAACTGACATATTTTTGAAACTAAGTTCTACTTAAGGAAATTCAATACATAAAAAAGTGTTGAATGACGATCACTCACATTGTGGACGGAGAGTTCATTTGACAGACTGCAGAGGTGCTTCATGAGATGTATTTTCACAATATGTTTGCTCCAAGATCTGAATTCAGCAGAATTCCTCAGCCTCGCATCCACATACAATAAGACCTTACCTAACACATTTTTCCTTTCATAATTATGTTTTCATTCAAGGAGAAATATTCATCTAAAAAGTGGGTTTACTTTTAGCCAAGTATAAAATTTGTATGTGTTCATTGCACAAAGTTGGAAAATATAGAAAAGAAGAAAGAGGGAACATGCACCATACTCCAAAGAAAACCTCTATGATTTTAAGCTTTTTTGAAATAATTTTTTGTTAGTTTCAGGTGTACAACATAATGATTCAATACTTGTATGTATTGCAAAATGATCACACACTAAGCTTAGTTAACCTCCATCACCATAAATTGTTATGATTTTTTGCCTTGTGATGAAAACTTGTAAGATCTGCTCTCTTAAGCAACTTTTAAATATACAATTCAGTATTATTAACCATTGTCATCATGCTGCACATTATATCCCTATAAATTTTTCTTTTAGTCTTTCTGCTGTGCATGGTATTTCTCCACAGGCATATAACATTGATTAGACAATTTTATTTTCTGCTTTTTTTCATCTAACATTATAGCATGAATATTTTCTTATTGTTATTCTTACTAAATATTATTTTTTATGATTGCACGCTATAATTTAGTTATGTATTTCTGACGGTGAAATACTCTACTAACACAAATATACTTGTTTTGGATTACCCTGTGTCATTTAAGCAAAAATCTAAATGAATTATGTTGTTATAAAATCTACCACACTATCATTGTCCCTACTATTGAGATTTTCCTGGTATCATTCACTCTCTGACATCTTTATGTACAATTTTTTTCTGCATCTTAGTTGAATTTCTTTTAGGCTAAATTACTAGAGATGGGACCTATTGGTCCCAAAGGAAAGAAGTCTCAAGGTGCTTGATTGTAAAAATTACTTCTCAAAAAGTATTATAGCCAGGTATACTCCTAAAGTGTCCATTTAACCACACTTTCACAGCACTGAGTGGGTATTTAAAAAAAAAATATTTATCAGTAAAAAAATCTTATTTCATTATTATATTAATTTGCCTTGTCTTTGACTACCATCAAAGTTGGTACATCTTTCCAGAAATTTATTAACTAACTATATTTTCTCTTTTGTGAAGGATTTGGTCCTAGTCAGAAACAAACTTCCTTTTACTTCTGTTAGGTAGTTAGAATAGAGAAAAGGAGTCCAGAATGGCAGTGACTAAAAGACCTGGAAGGAAAAAGCCCGCGAAAATAGAACAAAGGAAGGTCGGAGGACCAGAGTGAGAACCTCAGGTAAAACAAACAACACTCCTGGCTGGCCCAATTTACATAGGACAGGCCCAGGGACAGAGAAACATATAAAAAGAGGAGCCAAAGCTCTCTTCTCTCTCTCCCACGTGATGGGGCGCTCTTCTCTTCGCGACTTTGGATCGACATGCCCTCACGCCTCGAGGATGGATTTTCCTGCTATTATCTAAATAAAATAGAGCTGTAACACTGATTTATTTAAGAGCTATAACATGGTCTGTTTGAGATCTGAGAGCTATAACACGGTCTGTCCAAGACCCAAGAGCTGTAACAAGCTGAGGGGGCTTTAATGTCTGTCACTCCAAATCTTTGTTGTGGCGAGACAAAAACCAAGGAGCATACACTCGCCTGACACTTCCAAGGAGAAAAAAAGCTAGCAGAAGTTAAACCATTTCCCCAAGGCTACACAATTAAATGTTTCAGGAATCCAATTCAGGCATTTTAAGGCCTACTTAATAAACTGCCCCTCCCACTACCGCCTTTTTTTTTCCCAGTTCCTTCACCCTACTTGCAAATATTAACAAAATAAGTACATTTCAAAGCACACACTTGAAGCTCATAGCTTCTCTTCTGGTTTGAAAAGTGAAAGTTGCTCAGTCGTGTCTGACTCTTTGCGACCCCATGGACTGTATAGTCCATGGAATTCTCCAGGCCAGAATGCTGGAGTGTGTTACTGTGCCCTTCTCCAGGGGATCTTCCCAGCCCAGGGATTGAACCCGGGTCTCCCATACTGCAGGCGGATTCCTTACCAGCTGAGCCACACTCTCTTCAGGTTTACCACTGAGTAAACTGAAGCCCCGGGCAACACTGGAGACGGGTTTGATCCCTGGGTCGGGAAGATCCCCTGGAGGAGGGCATGGCCACCCACTGCAGTATTCCTGCCTGGGAGATCCCATGGATGGAGGAGGCTGGTGGGCAGGCTAGAGGAACAATGGCAACCTAAACAGGGGTGTGGGTGTGGGTGTGGGTGTGGGTGTGTCGCTCAATTGTGTCCAATTCTTCGTGACCCCAGGGACTATAGCTCACCTGGTTCCTCTGTCCATGCAACTCTCCAGGCAAGAATACTGGAGTGGGTTGCCATGCCCTCCTCCAAGGGATCTTCCCAACCCAGGGATCAAACCCAGGTCTCCCACATTGCAAGCAGATTCTTTACAGTCTGAGCCCCCAGGGAAGCCCTTAATCAGCCAATAGAGGGTTAATACTTTTACTTTGGAACTGTTACTCATGGGAGGACCCAGAGGGCATGAAAGGTGGAACACTCATGTTCTCATGGTGGGTGTGTATGACACACATCATTACACCCTTTCTGAAGAACACTCGGGACAGTATGTGTTAAAATAAAGCCTTAAAAAGAAAAGCTCATATCCTTTTACCTAGCCATTCTACTTCTAGGAAATAATCAGAAATCTACAAAAAGATTTTTATGGAAAGATATTTCTCCTAGACTGTTCTTTTTTATTGAAGTATTGTTGATTTACAGTGTTGCGGCAATCTCTGCTGTAGGGCAAAATGACTCAGTTTTACACATATATATTCTTTTTTTATATTCTTTTCCATGATAGTGTTTCTAAGGAGATTGCCTATAGTTCCCTGTGCACCAGGATCTTGTTGTTTATCCATTCTAAAAATAACAGTTTGCATCTACCAACCCCAAACTCTGAGTCCATCCCTCTTCCTCCCTCCCTGCCCTCGGCAACTTCAGTATCACAGACTATTTACAGCAGTGACCATTCCTAAAAACTCCAAATGTCCCCAAATAAACTAGTTCAATAAAAATAGTCTTTCTATCAAATATCTTCCTATTTTAGAAGAACAAAACATGTGTGGTATTTGAAGTGACAACACAGTAAATAGAATATCGTTGTAATCTTATAAAATGAAAAATGCCACCTATATACACTGTGGTAGTAACTGGACATGGCTACAGATGATTTTTCAGTTTTCTTCTGTACTTTTTTAAACATTCACTTTTTAAATTGAGGCATAATTGGTTTGCAGTGCTGTGTTTCAGGGGCACAGCAAGATGTCTTCTTGTAGTTTTCTGTGTTTTCCAAACTTTCTACAATAAATGGGTGTGTGTGTGTGTGTCTTCGGTGGTGTGGTGTTCAAGGAGATTTTTAGAATAGTAGCCCAGTGGACAGAGTTCTAAATACCTTTGTTTCCGTTCCCCATACACACACAGATGTTAAAAGCATCTTGTTGGAACCCCACAAAGGTCTATAAAATGGAGACTACACAGGTGGGTTAGCAGCTAAGCTTTCTTAATGAGAAATTGGAAAGAAGTGAACAGCAAGTTTGATGAAACCATTTTTTCATAAAGCTGTAAATATTCCAGAAGACAGATAAGAATATAAACGACAGCAAGATCAAAGATTTGATGGAACAAATCCACTAGGAGTGAAGGTAAATTTATGGACTGAATTCTTTTTCTTAAGCTGGTGCCTTGTGAGTGTCCAGTTTATTGACGGTTTAAATTATGTCTGCAATTTTCTGAGCGGTTCACTTACTTTTCAAGTTTGTAAACCAACACATCAACAATCCCTAATCAATGGGAGAGCATTTCTCCAGGGAGCTATGAAAATATATGTTGCATTTCAATGCAATAAAAAACATGACTAAACATGCCTCTGTTCTTCATAACACAAAAGTACCACATCTGGTCATTAAAAAAATACAGCATTATACAGAGTTGTAAGGATGCCAGATACTTATTACAGAGAACTGTTTTATCCATTTAGCCCAATTTTCCAGATGTTTTATTACTTGGAGACAGGACAATTGTTGAAACTGGTGATTGAAGCCCATTTATTTCAAGGGGCTCATCTGCAAGCCATAGGAAGCATTTGAAGGACAAGTAATTTATGACAGGCCACACGGCAAGGCTTGAGGAGGGCTGCCATCTCACTGGGTCACAAATAATCCCAACAAAGGACAAACTACCCTATTTTGTTAACACCCAGCTTCATCTGCAAAAATTGCCTCTGAGGCAAGCACTTAGTTGTCATTTCACATGCAAATGTGATGCACTTAATTGGAGCAATTTCCATAATAGTGGGTCAAGTTGGCTGTGACTGGTTGGCCGTGATTGGAGGCCTGGTTCTCATTGTCTACCAGCAACAAAATGCTCACTTGGACTAGTTGGAAGTCCTGTCCTCATAAAGACAACAGGATCGTGTTACACAGGAGCAGGTGTTGCTCCTCCCGCCCTTTCCCCAGCCAGGTGTCCCCGCCCCCTGCTAAGCGCCCCTCCCCGCTCAGAGCCTCACTTCCCTGCACACAACCAGGGAACCTGCAGAGCAATGGCCTCAGGACATTAGTGAAGCAGTCCTGGCAGCCACAATCTTTGCAGCTAATTAGAAGGCACCTCACTGTGGTAAATTCTCTCCACCTGTAGATCAAAGTGGGGATTGGGGGGCAGAAGGGGCGGGTGGAATCTTTTAGCTGCACCACTCTGAAGTCAGCGTGTGTGTCTTTGCTTCATATACAGACGTAGGAGATCCCAGGACCTTGGAGAGGTGTATTTTCAGGTTAAAAGGTAATGCTGCTAACTATCCTAAACCAGAGGATTCACTAGCAAGTCAGTGTTGGGCAATTTATTTGTTGTTGCTTTTGTTATTCTTGTAAAAGCCGATTACCTCTAGCGTTTGAGAGTGCAGACTGCACTTCCTCTCCTTGACAAATTTGCTACCAGGTTGTTTATTGTGATGAAATGGAATCTGAGACCAATTTCTGCTAAGGGTGTCAGTGTTTATTAACAAGCAGGTATAAAAATGATCACACAGTGGTTTCTTGTGAGTGGGGGAAAAGTCCCTCGCAGTCTTTAGGCATTCCAGCTAGCTCTTTGCTTGAGAGGTTCATTCTAAGGAGGAACAGTATTTTTTAAAGCAGAATTAGCCAACTTACTGGTTGGGTAAAGAAACAGGCCAGAGGGATGAGAAAGAACACAGGGTCAAGCGAATGTCTGAAGGGCAAGTGCTGCTTCAAAGGCGTGGGCTGGGCAGACCAGATCCTCATACTTGCTTGGGTAAGGGGAGTAGGGCCCATTATAGTCTTTCTGCTGCTGCTGTTTAGTCGCTAAGTTGTGTCTGACTCTTTGTGACCCCATGGATTGTAGCCCACCAGGCTCCCTCTGTTCATGGGGTTTTCTTGGCAAGAGTACTGGAGTGGGTTGCCATTTCCTTCCCCAGGGGATCTTCCCAACCCAGGGATCAAACCCACATCTCTTGCATTGGCAGGTAGATTCTTTACCACTGAGCCACCTGGGAAGCCACTTTCTAATTAGTCATAGATTTCAATTCTGCATTTCAACGGGAATCATTTCAGTCATTACTTCTGCTAGTTAACCAACCCTCTCTTTCAAAAACAATAATTCTAATCCATAATTCTGGAGTGTATCTTCTTGATTAGGATGCTTCAGAGGCTCACTAACCATCCCTGAAGTGTGGATTTTTGATTAGGGGTTCCTCAAAGGCTAACCAGCCTCATGTGCATCACACTGTTTACAGTGGATAATATTAAACTAAATTATCTCAGGTTGGACAGAGGTTCCTGACATTGTACAGGAGGCAGTGATCAAGACCATCCCCAAGAAAAAGAAATGCAAAAAGGCAAAACGGTTGTCTGAGGAGGGCTTGCAAATAGCTGAGAAAAGAAGAGAAGCAAAAGGCAAAGGAGAAAAGGGAAGATATACCCATTTGAATGCAGAGTTCCAAAAAATAGCAAAGAGAGATGAGAAAGCCATCCTCAGTGATCAATGCAAAGAAACAGAGGAAAACAATAGAATGGGAAAGACTAGAGATCTCTCCAAGAAAATTAGAGATACCAAGGGAAATTTTCATGCAAAGATGAGCACAATAAAGGACAGAAATGGTATGGACCTAACAGAAGCAGAAGATATTAAGAAGAGGTGGCAAGAATACACAGAACTACACAAAAAAGATCTACATGACCCAGATAATCATGATGGTGTGATCACCAACCTAGAGCCAGACATCCTGGAATACGAAGTTAAGTGGGTCTTAGGAAGCATCACTGCGAACAAAGCTAGTGGAGGTGATGGAATTCCAGTTGAGCTATTTCAAATCCTAAAAGATGATGCTATGAAAGTGCTGCACTCAATATGCCAACAAATTTGGAAAACTCAGCAGTGGCCACCGGACTGGAAAAGGTCAGTTTTCATTCCAATCCCAAAGAAAGGCAATATCAAAGAATGCTCAAACTAATGCACAAAAACATCTCACAGGCTAGCAAAGTAATGCTCAAAATTCTTCAAGCCAGACTTCAACACATGAACCATGAACTTCCAGATATTCAAGCTGGATTTAGAAAAAGCAGAGAAACTAGAGATCAAATTGCCAACATCCATTGGATCATTGTAAAAGCAAGACAGTTCCAGAAAAACATCTACTTCTGTTTTATCGACTATGCCAAAGCCTTTGACTGTGTGGACCACAACAAACTGTGGGAAATTCTTGAAGAGATGGGAATACAAGACCACCTTACTTCCCTCCTGAAAAATCTCTATGCAGGTCAAGAAGCAACGGTTAGAACTGGACATGGAACGATAGACTGGTTCCAAACTGGGAAAGGAGTACGTCAAGGCTATGTATTGTCACCCTGCTTATTTAACTTATATGCAGAGTGCATCATGCAAAATGCCAGGCTGGATGAAGCACAAGCCAGAATCAAGATTGCTGGGAGAAATATCAATAACCTCAGATATGCAAATGACACCACACTTATGGCAGAAAGTGAAGAACTAAAGAACCTCTTGATGAAAGTGAGAAAGGAGAGTGAAAAAGTTGGCTTAAAACTCAACACTCAGAAAACTAAGATCATGGCATCTGGTCTCATAACTTCATGGCAAATAGATGGGGAAACAATATAAATAATGACAGGCTTTATTTTGGGGGGCTCTAAAATCACTGCAGATGGTGACTGCAGCCATGAACTCAAAAGACACTTGCTCCTTGGAAGAAAAGCTATGACCAATGTAGGCAGCATATTAAAAAGCAGAGACATTACTTTGCCAACAAAGGTCTGTCTAGTCA
Source organism: Cervus elaphus (assembly GCF_910594005.1). Lineage (NCBI taxonomy): Eukaryota > Metazoa > Chordata > Mammalia > Artiodactyla > Cervidae > Cervus > Cervus elaphus. The sequence goes on along the minus strand of NC_057839.1, from coordinate 10,363,905 downwards.
AGGCTATGGTTTTTCTAGTAGTCATGTATGGATGTGAGAGATGGACTATAAAGAAAGCTGAGTGCAGAAGAATTGATGCTTTTGAACTGTGGTGTTGGAGAAGACTCTTGAGAGTCCCTTGGACTGCAAGGAGATCCAACCAGTCCATCCTAAAGGAGATCAGTCCTGAATATTCATTGGAAGGACTGACATTGAAGCTGAAACTCCAATACTTTGGCCACCTGATGCAAAAAACTGACTCATTGGAAAAGACCCTGATGCTGGGAAAGACTGCAGATGGGAGGAGAAGGGGATGACAGAGGATGAGATGGTTGGATGGCATCACTGACTCAACGGACATGAGTTTGAGCAAGCTCTGGGTGTTGGTGATGGACCGGGAAGCCTGGGGTGCTGCAGTCCAAGGGGTCGGAAAGAGTGGGACACGACTGAGCGACTGAACAGAACTGATGACATCCACAATCCATAAGGAGTGGGTCGGTAAGAGACCAAGACTCTCAGAGAATAGACAACCTGTCCTGCTCCACAAAAGGGATGGAGGGATGGAGACTGGCTCTGTGATATCTAGCCATAACGTGCCTTGATTGTGATCCATGGAGGCTGGACCCAGCCCAGGCAGGGTTACCTGATGCAGACAGGGAACAGGTGAAGGGGTGTGTTGTTGGGGAGGGACCTCCTAAGAACTGTAGCTGTGTGCCTCAACCACTAGCTTGTTTTCTGTGTGTGTTTTTCTTTGCACATTTGTCCTTTGATCTTGAACTCTGCTTTTCACTAATCACAGAAAAATTCCATTTTTCTTATAATTTTTTCATCTTTCTTCTGGATTGGAGTTTGGGGAGGGTAGGTGGGAAGCAGTTTTTCCAGATTCAGGCTTCAATAGTGGAAGCCAACTTCTTTACAAGTTAAGATGATTTCAGAGGGTCAGCCTGGCCCATGGGAAGAAGAGAATGTGTAGATAGTCCAAGTAGAATCAGATCCTGGTTCTCAAACTTCCTAGCAGTGTTTTTCTGAGCCTCACTTTGCTCATCTGTAACATAAGACCATGTTACTGAACTCAGATTCCACTGCTTGAAAGTCAGTACTCAACAAGTGTTGGTTGGAAAGGAAAGTTTGCTTTATCCAGTTGGCCAGTAACATGGGCAGAAGGCAGACTCATTTCCAAAAACCAACTTGACCATGAAAATTTTTACAGGGAGAAAAGGAAGTTAAACATTTGAGGGGATGAGAGGGGGTGGTCCAGAGTCTTCATTATCTTCCACTGTGTGCAGACTTTCTTCTGATTAGTTGTTGGTGAGGAAACAGGAATCTTAGGCTCAGCCTGACGTTACAATCTTCCATCTGGGCGAGGCCTTCATTCCTGCAGAAGAACTTAAAGACAGTGATGCGTATTCCTTGAGGTGGCACCAGGACCCTGCCACATCACTGCACTACTGTTTCTTGATTGCTCCTCCTCTCCTTTGTATCCTCTTTCCCTTTGTTGTTGTTAATTAGTCGCTAAATCATGTCCGACTCTTTAGCCACTCCATGGACTATAGCCCCCCAGGCTCCTCCGTCCATGGGATTTCCCAGGCAAGAATTCTGGAATGGGTTGCCATTTCCTTCTTCAGAGGATTTTCCAGACCCAGGGATCAAATCCAAGTCTCTTGAATTGCAGGTGGATTCTTCACCGCTGAGTCACCAGGGCAGACTCCTTCATCCCCTTACTCCCCAGGTTAGTTACTGAATCTGCCCTTTAGAACTCAGGAAAGGTCTTTCAGCCTCCTTGATGTCTAGTTCCCACAAACAAGAAACGGAGGGCAGGGAAAACATTTGTCCCCTAGAGGGTACCACAGGGTCCTGCTCATTTCACTCAATTTTCTGCACCTTGCAAGACTGTCATAAGGTCTGTCTAGTCAAAGCTATGGTTTCCCCGATAGTCATGTATGGATGTGAGAGTTGGACCACAAAGAAGGCTGAGTGCTAAAGAATTGATGCTTTTGAACTGTGAAGCTGGAGAAGACTCTTGAGAGTCCATTTGACTGCAAGGAAATCAAATGAGTCAATCCTACTAGAAATCAACCCTGAATATTCATTGGAAGGACTGATGCTGAAGCTGAAGTTCCAGTACTTTAGCCACCTGATATGAAGAGTCAACTCACTGGAAAAAAACCCTGATGCTGGAAAAGACTGAGAGCATGAGGAGAAGGGGGTGACAGATGAGGAAATGGTTGGATGGCATCACTAACTCAATGGACATGAGTTTGAGAAAACTCCAGGAGATAGTGAAAGACAGGGAAGCCTGGTGTTCTGCAGTCCATAGGGTCCCAAAGAGTCAGACACAACTCAGGGACTGAACAAAAAACAACAACAAGGCTATCATAAGGATTTGAGATGCTATTTGTAAAGCAACTGGTTAAGTGAGGGCTTTTAAAACGATAGTGGAACTTCCCTGATGGTCCAGTGATCTGCCTTCCAATGCAGGGAACTCGGGTTCAATTCCTGGTTGACAAATGAAGATCCCACATGCCACGGGGCAACTAAGCCCATTCGGGGCAACAAAGATCACACGTGATGCAGCTGAGACCTGACAGCCAAGATAAAAATTTAATATGTAAATATTAAAAAATAAAATGACACAACCAAAAATAAAAATTAAATAAGTAAATAAAAAAGGGAAAATGATAGCTTCTCTGAGCCCCCAGGAGGCTACTGCTGTGAGCAGAGTGCGCATAGAAATACTGAAATGGAGCAGAACCTGGGCCCTGGGACAGACCCACCATGTGCTCTGCTGAAGTGCCTCTCTGAAGTACCTAGGTAATAGTACATGATACCTGAGTTGTTTTACAGATACGAAAACCCCCACCAAATGGGAGACGCTAACTCCGTAACGACCATGAGCACACAACCCCCAGGCCTGCTGGAGCCTGAGGACCGATGTTGCTAACCCACTGACACTGCCCTGTGAGCTCACCCTCAACCAAGCAGAGGGCAGTGCACAAGCTGATCACGTGTCCTGCGACCTCCCTCACCTCGCCTTTAAAGCTTCTTTGCTGAAAGCCTTCAGGGCACTCAGGCTTCCTGAGGACCAGCTGTCCTGAACTCCTTGTGTGGTGCCCGGCCATAAACACTGTATTCTCCCTCTCCACAATCCTGTGCATCACCAGGGTGGTTTTACTGTGCCAGGGCAAGTGAACCCAAGTTTGGTTTGGTAACAGTACTACAACATGTGTGAATCTTAATTATGCTGATTTAAAAAAGTGGCTCAGAGAAGAAAACATACTGAATGATTTCTAAAAAATTTTAGAGAATGCAAACTAATCTTTGATGACAAAAGCAGATGAGCAGTTTGTCTGGACAGGTGAAAAGGAGGGAGGGGGTGAGGTTAGAGAGGGCAGGGGTCAGGGAAGGGGTTACATAAGGGCAGGAAGAAACATTCAGGGGTGATGGATATGACATGTTTCATTATCTTGATGGTGGTGATGGTTCCACTGTTACATACCTAAAACTCACCCAGTGGTTGTTCAGTCGTTCAGTCACGGCCGACTCTTTGCGACCCCTCTTTTCGACTTTGGAAAGAAGTTAATGTTGCTGAAATTCAGCCTCTGTTCACAGGTGCTGAACAGAGACGTGGAGACAAGAGTTCTTGGTGAAACAGGAAAGAGTAGCTTTTATTGCTTTGCCAGGCAAGGGGGCCCTGGTGAGCCAATGACCCCCAGTGACCCCTGAACCACTATAGTGCTTCAGGAGCAGGCTGATTCAACCAGTCTATGGTCCATGCTCTCGTGGTTAGCAGTTTTCATCGGGAGGGGTCTGCTTCCTGTAAAAACAATTTAGGAGTGTGCGTCAGGCCTTTATATCTTTAAGGGAACTGTGAGTTTGGTAATTCTGCTTTGTGACAGAATTACAGTCTAAATTGTGACCAGTTCCCTAGCCCAACAGCTATCCTTGTTTCTTCATCTTCACATTTCCCAATCAGTAACTCTTGAGCATTTTACTTGAAAAGACAAGGACACAGGGGCTTTTACACATTTTCCTTAATTGTTGAGCTGTGATGTTTTGGAGGATATGGGTACAGTGGCAGCATTCTAGACATGGAAAGATTAAAGAAGGCAGGGGAGAAATGAAATTAGGGTTGGAAAAGTAAAATAGAGTCCAACTGTAGGGAAACCTGTAAGAAACTACACCGAGAAATTTCAGATTTGTTTTGAGAACTGTGGTAAATGATTTAAACATTATGAAGAGAGCACCATAATCATTAGAATGTAGGAGGGACTGGAGTCTGGAGAGCCTCAGGGAATAGACCAGATCTGAGCTAGAGTATCAGCAACAGGAATATAAATCTCACAGCTCACGTTGGGCAAACAGGAAATCAAAGACGCATGTCCGGGTAACCTGACGACGAGTGATGCCGTCAACAGAGGAGCGAGCAGGCAGGCGTTTGGGAAGGAAGCAGTGAGATCAGATTGGGGCGTCCTGGGTTGCTGCAAGACACTCAGACATCATCCCAGAGCAGCCCAGTGGGTTACAAGGAGCACCCAAAGACTGTGACTCCCGTACAGCTTAGCGTTTCTGAGGAAGCTCTGTAGAAGCAGTTTTTGATGCTCTATAACTACGCAGGGTCGCTAAGGAAAACGCTGTGAAAGAGGACTAAGGACAGACCCACGAGCACAGTACCTCCTGTTCAGTCACACAGAACTCTGACCCTTCCTTAGATGCAGCATTACTCCTCTTAATTTTTAGTCTTTTCCCACTCCAGTATGTTATTCAAAAAGATACCCTGTGAAGTGGCACGAAGCATTGGGTAAGAATTGCAAAAATACACAGGATGTATTTAGTTGTTTCTGTGTCATTATTTTTCCGTAATGTTTTCATTCAAGGATTATTAGATACTTTTTCGCTAATTGAGTCATTTCAGTTGGTAGTGATTTTAACGGCTTAATCAGCTGCAAAGAACTGAAATTATGCTTTTACTGTGTATATGTGTGCTATGGTTTTCTGAAATGTCTACAATAAAGAGAATATACTGATGTTTTTATGAATCTGCCCATTTTTCATGATTGTGAAGGTAGGAGGGGGAGGGGAAGGAGGAGGCGCAGAGCATTACTGGACAATAGAGGCGGTGGTACCGCCGGTCCTGAGTGACTGGGGGCAGGCGAGCAGAGAGAGGATGATCAGCCAGAGGCAGATAAAGGAGAGGCCACATTCCAGAGCCCTTGCTCTTTGATCTGGCTTCCACTGCTAAATCCAAGATGATTATATCCCACCAGACAACCAAACAGGCTTAGAATATATAGGAAATTGTTTTATTGTGTTTTAACTCTGTTAGGCTGGAGAAGTAGGTTACCTATTAAAGCAGACCCATCAGTAGTTACAGTGTTGCAAACGGCCTCGAAATCCATGTACCAGTTTGGCTGATGGAAGGATGCTATGCAGACAAAATCTGACTAGGACCCCAATATGTGTTATTCCTCTGCTGCTTCCCCAGTTTTTGTCCACTTCCTATTTGCCTGATGCTGTTTTAGCTTTTTTCAGTTTCTGTATCTGCTTGTTCTTCTTGGCCTTTGAAATCTAAAATTCTGAACAGAATTCTGTTTGTCTTACACTGAGAACATGTTTCTGCTTACTGTTTTTACCTCTCTCCTTCATTTCCCTCCTTGATTGTCCTGACTTGTAGCATGGACTGTAACTACAGGTTTCGAAAATAAAAGAGGAGATATATGAAGGAAATATGTCTTTGAGAGGGGAAAACCATTTTCTTTCCCCTGTGTCTCTGGGCACATGTTGACAGGTATTCTACCTAATCAGACTTTACCAAGCATCCTCTTGCAAAACATATGTGAAGGTAGGAGCAAACCCTACATGAGGTCTCAGGTATACTGTTGGCGTGCATGTACACGCAAACATTGAAGTTTTGGACTTCTTAGAAAGAGGGTTAAGGCAGGCTTCTGTCTTTTTGCTGGAGGCTCTGTGCTTAAGAGTATGGACAGTATTTAAGTTTTTATGAATCTTCCCTTCATAACAGAAGTCTGATCTGCAGTCTGAAGAAGAGGAGTTAACATCCTTTAATTCCTTTAGGCTCTGAAGAAAGCTGAAAAGCAAATTCTGGAGCCCCTGATGAATCTTGAGGTGACGGTGACAAGAGATTACCTCAGCCCTGTCCTAGCAGACCTGGCACAGAGAAGAGGGAACATTCAGGAAATCCAGTCTCGCCAAGACAGCAACGTTGTTACTGGGTTTGTTCCCTTAGCAGAAATCATGGTAGGTGCTCTGAGACTAAATCTACATATTTTACATAAATTGCTGGAGAAATCCCAGGGATCATATCAGCACGGGTGTGGATGTGTGGCGGAGGGCTTCCCAGCCCTGCACAAAGTTTGAGGTGGGCTCTACCAAAATGTGTCATCAGCCTAAATGACCATTTCTCCATCCTGAGCACTTATTTATGTCTACTATTGCTGGCTCTCATCCAGTTCTTCTGCCATTCTTTTCCCCGCCAGCCTCTCCTGCTCTAGGACAGGCATCTGAGCACCAGCAGAGCCTTTTACCAAACGCTGGGACTGCGGAATACTTCTGAAGCATACCCCCACTCCTGGTTTTCTGTCCTCACAGTACTTAGCAAGTTTTTCCTGATAATGGTCAAAAGATGTGCAGGGAGAGATTTGAGGCTTAACTTTGCAGAGATAACTCACTAAAGTTATTTTGATTAGGGTTAATCAACTGTGCTTCGAACGTTAACATCAGGCTCAGCTACTTTTTCCTTAGAGCTGTCTAATTATCAAGCCATGAATCCTCAGGACCAAAGTACGCTGCTTGGCCAGAGAAATGGCTTGTCCTAAGTCCTTGGAGAGAAACTCAGGAGCACCTACCTACTTCGTTTTCAGTAAGAACACTTTAAGGGAGAACTTGAACAGACAGTGGCACTGGTGCTGGTCATTCTACTTTATAGCATGAGAAACGTGCTGTGATGTTGAAGGTTAATGTACCTGAACTGTATGTGTATCTAGGAAATTATTACTGTTGGCAGTTAAGATTCAGTCTTTTGGAATACACTGAGTGATAGATATCACAAGGTTTTTGGTTGGCTGATTTTACGCTTCTCTCACAAGAAAGATGTCAGTATAATAAGATGGAGGTTCAATCAATAAAAAGATACTTTATTCAAAAACATGATTTTTAAAATCAGGTTGATTGTAGTATGGATTGACTGTGGACTCTTTTCCCATATTTTCTTCTGTTTCAGCTCGTTTTTACATTCTGCCCTCATGGTCACAATAGCCAGTAAAGAGAGGTTGTGCAGCTATTCCTCGTCTGTAGGACAAGTATAAACAAAAGATGTTTTAGACTGATGTAATTCACCTCTGTCTTAAGAAACTTAGTAGCTCAAGTCAGAATCACTAAACCATACCACAAATTACTGAGGAGAGATTCATAATTAATGGAGAAACAGTTGCCAATTTTTCCTAATTAGATCACTACCTCTTAGGTCACATATACTTCCGTTTACAGCAACAACAAAAAAATCCCAATAAGCTAGCTAACACTAAATAAGGTAAAAAGTCACCCTGTACTTAACAGTATCCTAGCCTGACAAATAAATGTGTCTTACTTGACCATTCTGCAGCGGTGTCTTGTTAGTCTCCTGTAGGCATCCTCTAGGTCTGTGACTTCTTGATGACTCCAGAGTCTCTCACCAACAGCACTTGCCCGAGGCCTAAAATTTAAACCACATATCCCCCAAGGCAGTTTAAATTCATGTTTTCTTCAAGAAGCAAATCACACTCTTGGGCAAATTTCTAGTGCTTTCCTGCTTGGGTGGAGAAGAGAAACTCAGGCACCTTAATTCACATGTCCTTCCTTAGATTCCATACCATAATCTTGGAGTAAGGTTAGTTGCATCCACATACTCTCCCCACAGGCAGGCTTCTCCACCAATGACAAGTTGTTTCTGTTCTGGAGTACCTAGATTACAATCAGTGGTGTAAGTTAAAAGTGAAAAGTGAAGTCATTCAGTCGTGTCTGACTCTTTGCAACCCCGTGGACTGTAGCCTACCAGGCTCCTTCCTCCATGGGATTCTCCAGGCAAGAATACTGGAGTGGGTTGCCATTTCCTTCTCCAGGGGATCTTCCTGACCCAGGGATCGAACCCAGGTCTCCCACATTGCAGGCAGACGCTTTAACCTCTGAGCCACCAGGTAAGTTAGGTAGTTGCAACTTGAGGCTCACATACAGACGGGGTACTGATTTCCAGTGTCAGCCTGGGGCAAGGTTTCTCTCTCGGAGTCAGGAGGACCTTGGGAGAAGTTCACAGCTGTGGCACAAAAATTGGTCGGAAACTTTATTGCCACAACTGACCCCGTGGTTCACAGAGTATTTGTTAGCGTGTGTCGACTAATGTAGCAGGCCAGTAGTAAAGAGACCATTCTATTTTGGTTTTATGCAAACTTATTTGGACACCAGAAGCACTTCCCCTGGTTGCCTGCAGATAGTGTGCCAAGGAATGCAAGGTGGACTATGCTAGTGACCACCACTCCTGCCTTCAGTACCTATCTTTTGGTATCAAAGAGACTAGGTATCTATAGTAATTACCACTTCTTGATTCTCAGAAAATGCTTTTAGAGAAACAGTTCCTGATAGGCCTATGGTTTGAAACTTTTTAAACACCAAAATACTTTTAATTAAAGGAAAGTGTATATTAAAGTCTAGTGTACAAAACTGGACAAAGCAGAACTGTTCTTAAGGGGGTTTGAGAGCCTGGAGCCCCACCACTCAGACATGCCCATCCCCAAGGATGCCTCCTCCTCAGAACCCGGAAGCCACCGAACAGGACGCGATCCCTACTTAGGTGTCTGACATCGCATAGAAAGCTCAGAGGAGAGACAAGGCTCATGCAGTAGGCATCTTTAAATGCATGGTGACAAGTCGTGTCAGTGTAAGGGAATCTTACTTTAGAAGTTTTCTCATTTAGGAAAGAATACGGTTTCCTTCACGAAGTTTAAAATGATACTGAGTTCAGTCTGTTGGATTATACACAAGAAAAATCAAGGGTCAAACATAAAAGGGAGGATAGGAGGTGGTACCTAGGTAAAGATTCCCTGCAGGGAGGGAAGGGTTTGAAAAACCTAACACATCAAGTAATGATCGTTGCTTCATTTACCTGCAAAGCGAAGAGGCTCCACAGAGTAGTATTGTTTCCAGTCTTCCCCATAATTGATCACATCTAAGTACCAAGGGGCAGAAATGATCACAGGGAAGCCATCTGCTGTAAGTTTACTTAGTTTCATATGAAGGTTTCCCATTTTCCATACTTGAACTACTGTGCCTTGTATAAGCTATTAAAGTTAAAAATGAAATATGTATTAGGTCTTGCAGCTACAGCAGATGATATTAAAAGTCTAAGGCATTGTAGTTAATAACTTTCAAGATCCTTGAATAAAGCAATGCTTTCTTCTTTCCCCTTTCCTCTTTGAGGTAATATCTAATGCTATTTGTAATAAGGACTTAGACATTTCATCAAACCTTTTAATTTGTTACCTTTTGTCTATATACAATACCATGTAGGTGTAATAAATTAAGGCTTTAGTCTCATTTCTACCACACTATTTTACTTACTTTGGAACTTAGAGGATGCTACTAACCCTTTTGGAAAGATAATACAAGTAGCTGGACTTTCAAATTTTCAGTTGCCCCAAAGGAAAATAAAGAATTCTGATTATGTCAGAGAGAAATGCCATTTAAAAGCTTAGAGTTCCTTCCATCCAAGGTGTTAGAGTATTAAGTCTCATATTATCAGAACCACATGCAGTATTAGTAACCTCTCACCTTGACTTCATCATCATAAACCTCTTGCCAGACTATGGATCTCTTGTTCATGGCTGAAATCATATCCAAAACCCTACCATTGAAAAAATTACAAAGTTATTTCAGGTCACAAACTTAGCAATGTGTGTAAAGAATGCACATTTTATACCAAAGACTGCAACCCTGACAGATGCCTTTCAGTATGTGCATGCGAAGCTGCTTCTGTGTCCGACTGTCTGTGACCCCATGAACTATACAGTCCATGGAATTCTCCAGGCCAGAATACTGAAGTGGGTAGCCTTTCCCTTCTCCAGGGGATATTCCCAACCCAGGGATCGAACCCAGGTCTCCCTCATTGCAGGCAGATTCTATATCAGCTGAGCCACAAGGGAAGCCCCTTTTTACATTGGTAAAACAGAGCTTAAAAAATATTTGAAAAGTATGTAACCTATGCATGCGTGCTCAGTCGTGTCCAACTCTTTGTGACCCCATGGACTGTAGCCCACCATGTTCCTCTGTCCATGGGATTTTCCAGGCAAGAATACCCAAGTAGGTTATGATTTCCTCTTCCAGGGGATCTTCCCGAACCCACATCTCATGCACTGCAGGCAGATTCTTCACCGCTGAGCCATCGGGGACGCCCATGAAACCACATGTGCCGCGAGAAAGCCAACACTTACTGTCTAGCTCTTTACAAAATAAGTTTACTACTCTTTACCAAAGGGCAGCACTGTCGAGTAGATCTTTATCTGCAGGGATGGAAATGTTCTCTATGTGCACTTTCCAATATGGTAGCACTAGTCACATCTAGCTGTTGGCTGCGGAGCATGTGAAATGTGGCTGATGTGACTGAGGAACTGAGTTTTTAATTTTCTTCAAGTACAATTTAAATACAAACAGCCACATGTGGTTGTGGCTGCCATACCAGATAGCACAGGTATAAAGTAAAAGCAGTGCTGGAGTTGACAAAATGAATTCCAGGAGCTAGACGGTGACGAAGCCTTCACAGGGTAGCCTGGGTTTTCAGCTGAGCTCACAGAACAGGTAACCATTACCACCCTATGTCTCAACCGTTACTGCAGAAGGATTAGAGTCACCATGTTACTGATTTAGAGAGAATAATGTGTATTGCACCCTCCTTTATGATTTTTATCTGTACTTTGTGTAACAAAGATTATAACATGTACACTTTGAAAAGGAATGAAGAGAAAATGAGAATATAAAATAGTACTAAATAAGAGCTTAAACTTTTACAAAAGGCACTGATGAAATAAAAAGTAGTAGGCTTTCAAGTAACTTACCTCTGCATATAGAAAGATTCCAGTTTCTCAATTTTTTTGCCAAAGCCTTTGTTCCTCATGAAATGCTGGACTGCTAGATTGGACTCCCTTAAACAAAAACAGTGATAAAAATTTCATTAGAAGTTCAATATGCCCAATCTTTTTAAAGCAACATATAACCCCAACATCATTTATACAGATGGAAATCTATTAAAGTTTGTAAAGAGTAAAATAAGCCTAATTATAACTAAATTAAACCTAAAATAAGCCTAATTACACCTAAAATAAGTCTAAAATTTAATTATGAGTTATGTTAACTTTCCATTGCAAAAAATTTTTTTAGAAGCTGATATCCTGTAAAAATGGCCTTCTCTAAGCTCCCCCATCTTTCTTCCATCTCAGGCTATTTGCACAGAAGATTTTTACTAGAAAAATCTCTCCCACTTAATCATTACCCTCTTCACTAAAGCTATTCTTGTTCTCTAGTTTTTTTTTTTTAATTCCCATTTTCTTCTGCATTTTAATTCTCCTTCCTACAGGCTTCTGTCAATAGCACCCATATGCACATTCCGTAAACAATTCACCGTCTTAGGAGTTGTAGTGCCAGGTTAACACCTCACAGAGATGTTCCCCCAAGTCTTCCCTTTTCCCAGGGACACCTCTACACCTACTTCAAAGATAACACATTTTAGAAAGGGGCGGGGGAGGGGAGGCAGTTAACAGATTTTCATACCAACAACCAAAATTTACTTCATCTCCTCCCAGATGAATGAATTCATCTGGAAACACAGTACTAATTTCTTTGAAAAGTTTAGACAGGAAGCTGTAAGTTGAATTCAAAATAGGATTTATAGGTCCAAAGGTCCCAGATGGCTCTCTCGCATAATAACATGGAGTCAGGATGTCTTTCTGGCCTAGAAGGAAACATGGAGAATCTTTGCTGAAGTAGTAGTTCAGTCACAAAGACAAGACTTTGCACATGATCATATTACTTTATTTTGTTGAAGATATATGTAAGAGATTTTATACAGAAAAAGATAAGCGTGTTTACTAAGAGTTACTTTGGTAATTTCTTCAGATAAGAAAAGGGAGAATTAATTTCTGAATACTGCCCCTGTCCCACTTTCTTTCCATTTCCATCAACCTCTCTGAGATTTTATCCATGTCAAATACTATCTCAAATATTAAGGGCTCCCAAATCTTCAGCTTGCCCCAATCCTTTTCCTCAAGTTTCAAACTGTATTTCAAATTCCCTGCTGAACACAATTAGCTTCACTTCAAATATACTCCAACAGGGCTTCCCCAATGGGTCAGAGGTAGAGAATCTGCCTGCCAATGCAGGAGACACAGGTTCGATCCCTGGTCTGGGAAGATCCCGTATGCGGAGCAAGTAGGCCCCTGCGCCACAACCCCCGAGCCCGCCTGCCGCGAGCAGAGGAGCCCCCACGCGCTGCAACCAGGGAAAAGCCTGAGCAGCACAAAGATCCAGCACAACCCAAATAAATACAATTAAAAAAATACAATCCAGCAGAAACCAAAGTCTCTGCCCCAAACTCCTTCTGCAGCTTCCCAATTTCCACATTCTGGTCCACGAGCCCCCATCCCACCGAGTCTCTCGTCCCCTCCTGCTGGAGTCAGCCAGTCACCAAGTTCCATGCACTGTATTTCCAGAATGTCTCTCAGTTCGATACATTATTTGCCATCCCTTTTATCAGCATTCTGCTCTCGGACCTCACTTCCCATCTGTCGCCTTCACGTAGGGCTCCCTGCACTGTGGCCCCCGCCATGTCTCTCTTCCGCTCTGCAGCTTTCACTGGCTTCCATGTGTCCTGACGAAGCACAAACTCCTCCCCCAAGGCCTACCATGCTACTTTTCAGACTCATTTCCCACTATTCTCCATGTCTATTCTAATAATACTTATTGAACAATTATAAATGCTAGGTGCAGTGCTATGTGCTTTATATTCATTTTTTAAACTTCAAAAAACAGGACATGATAGCTACTACTAATACACCATTTTAGAGATGGGAAGTCTCAGAATGAGATGTTCTATCACTTGCCCAAGGTCACTCAGTTTACAAATGCCAGAAAGTGAAAAGTGAAAGTGATAGTCGTTCAGCTATGTCCCACCATTTGCAACCCATGGACTATAGTCTGCCTGACTCCTCTGTCCATGGAATTCTCCAGGCAAGAATACTGGAGTGGGTTACCATGCCCTTCTCCAGGGGATCTTCACAACCCAGGGATCAAACCTGGGTCTCACGCATCGCAGGCAGATTCTTTACCATCTGAGCCACCAGGGAAGCCCATAAGTGCCAGAAGCAGGATTCGAATCCCAGGCAGCCTAGCTCCAGAAGCAGTTCTTAAGCACCCAGTAGTAAAGAATCTGCCCACAATGCAAGAGACCCCAGTTTGATTCCTGGGTGGGAAAGATCCCCTGGAGAAGGGACAGGCTACCCACTCCTGTATTCATGGGCTTTCCTGATTGCTCAAATGGTAAAGAATTCGCTTGCAATACGGAAAACATGGGTTCAATCCGGGGTTGGGAAGATCCGCTGGAGAACAGCATGGCAACCCGCTCCAGTATACTCGCCTGGAGAATCCTGATGGGCAGCGGAGCCTGGCAGGCTACAGTCCATGGGGTTTCAAAGAGTCGGACACGACTGGGAGGCTAAGCACAACATAGCATAGTACATACTGCTCTCCCCGCGCTGCCCTCCAGCTAAATGCCTTTCCTGTATCCCCTCTACCAGAAACAAGAATGTATTCTCTGATGTCTCAAGCACATTTTAGGTGTTACTTCACTCACGTAACTCTTTAACTCACATATCACATTCTACTTGTTTTCTTGTTTTCTTTTATCCCTTGTGTTTATACTTTAGGCAATGCCTAGATACAGCGACCTGCTCACAATAGACATATAATAGTTACTGAATTACAACCATCAATAGTGCTACCTTTGTGCAAATCACAAGTAAGAACAAAATAAGCAAACACCAAGTCATGAGATGCAGGAGCACACATGTTCACTTTTAGCGACTCATAAAGCACACTCCTTACCTTTTCCCCAAGATGCCGTGTGGCCAGGGCTATCAAATTCTGGCAGGATGCGAATCCCTCTTAATCGTGCATATTCAATCACTGTACGGACATCGTTTGGTGTATAAACATGAGACAAAGAATAGCTTCCCTGTAAAAGTCACGTTTATTAAAATTAAAATGTATGAGCTGTTTACAGTTCTGTTGTACTCTGACATCTGCCAGCAGACTTTTCAGGTATCACAAAGTATTAAAGTCTTATGTGATGTTGGGGGACTCATTTAAATTATCTGTTTACTGCATCTTATCAGTAAGCTCTCAGCACACTTTGGGTTAATTCCAGATTTATTGACAGAACTATCTACTGACAGAGCCAGCACCTTGATTTAGCAATGTGTACCATCACACTATTTCAACCTCATGTGACCGTATGACAAAACAGAAATAAAATGTTCGACTCCAAAGTGAAAATTCCTAATATATTGCCCTTGTCAGCTTTAGAATCAAAATTTACACATTAATACAAAACAGCTGTTGGCGTTCAAGGTCACTTTAATTACTGCCAGCAGCAAAAATTCCCCTTGAGATGCCCTGGTTTTTTGTTTTTTATTTTATTTAAAGATTACCTTTGGTCCTGTTTTTTGTTCTTGAAAAATTAGAACTCAGTATCAGTGGTAAATAAAGGTCCATTCAAAGTGTTACTATGGCATATCTCTCAAGGTATAAATATATAAATATAAATAAATACTCAACTCCTTAAAAAGTAATCTTGCCTTCCCCAACCCCAACAACAAATCTGTATTGAATCAAGACCTGATCTAAGTTTATAGTAAATACATGGGACAGAAGAACAAATTGACACTGGAAAGGCAATCAACAAAACCCAGACTGTGGAAAACTATAGGACAAATCGAGCTTCATATCCTCAATGAAACTAATACATTAAAAGAAAAATAAAAAGACATGGTCAGGGATGGGCACCCATAGAACAGATGTGTTAACTGACCACAACGTATGGAGTTTATTTGCATCCCACTGCAAATAAAAATTTTTTTTAAAGAAAAAGGCTCTTGGGGAAACATGAATAATGATTGGCTATCTGGATTATTGCTAAATTTTTAGCTTTGATAATGAGTTATTTTTAAACAGGCCTTTTTACTAATAAGAGATGATGTCTGAGATTACCTTCAAAATAATGGTGGAGGGGATATAGATGTTGTAGGATTGGCCATTACTTGATTATTGAAGCTGAGTGATGAGGAAATGGGAATTCATGAAATTCTTCTTCTGTATATGTTTGAAGCTTTCCATATCAAAAGCAAACAAGAACAGGAGTGCTGCTAGGATTTCAATCCAAACCACATCAAAACTTTAAGGAAAGCTTCGGAATTGTGACCAGAGGCCTCATCTAGGGTCTTGGCTCTGCCCCTTCATAACTACAACTCTGCATGACACAGGCAGCCTCTCTTGCTGACAGTGACCAGCTCTGTAGCACAGGGGATCCAGTGAGACGGTGCAAGGCTTGCTCCCCGCTTCACTGGTCTATAATTCAGTCAGTTTGAACACTTCTAACACTACCATTATTTTCTACGAAGGAGCCATTATCTCTACGAAGAAGCCATTATCTCTCAAGATTCCCTACTTCATACAGTTTTTTAGAGAGAAAAGAAGTTGTCATTTACAGAATTGAGAACAATTCTGTTTAAAACACTTATACAGTTGGGCTACTTGATAAATATAATTATTTAACTTTATGTTAATCACAAAGGCTCCAGGTCTCCTACATCCATTAAGCTTTTAAATTTTTATTTGTATAGCCCCATAAATGTTTACATTTATGATAACAATTACAAAAGCAGACCAGTTTTGTGGACCTAAAATGCTCAGCAATAGCGTATTAAAAATTTTAAACCACGAATATCTAACTTTTACACCTAAATTCTATCCATAATAAGAAACACTTAAGCTGCAAACTTCTAAGGAAACCATACCCAAAATTTTTGTACACCAACAACAATAACATGAATTACTCACTTTATTGCTTAATTCAGGAAAAGTGATGCTCTGATAAGGGAAAGACTGGTCATCCACGATGTGCCAGTGGAGAACATTAAACTTATTAAAAGCCATGGCATCCTACAAGCGAACAGGTTGAAAATTTATACACCTTTAAACCACAATGAGATTATCAACTCATACCTGTCAGAATGGCTATCATCAAAAAGGACACAACAAATGTTGGTGGGAATGTGGAGAAAAGGGAGCCCTCGTAAACTCCTGATGGGAATGTGCATTGGTACAGTCAACAGTTTGGAGGTTTCTCAAAAGACAAAAAGTAAAACTTACCACATGACCAGCAATTCCACCTCTTGGTACACATAACCCCAAAAAACAAGAAAACTAATCTGAAAAGATACATGCACCCCAGTGTTCATAGCTGCATCATTTACAATTGCCAAGATACAGAAGCAACCTACGTGTTCATGAGCAGATGAATGGGTAAAGATGTAGTGTATGTATATACAATGGGATTCTACTCTGCAATAGAAAAGAATGAAATTTTGCTATCTACGAGATAGATGGACTTGGAGGACATTGTACCAAGTAAAGTAGGTTATACAGAGAAAGATAAATACTATGATATCACTTGTATGTGGAATCTAAAAAATACAACAAACTAGTGACTATAATAAGAAAGAAGCAGACTCACAGAAAGAACAAACCCAGTGGGGAGAGGAAAGGGAAAAATAATTACATACCACAGATATACATTCCAATTTATTAATACTTACTATATCCAGGATTGTTCCCAACGTGTCTGTTTCCTTTGAAATTTTCCTTTTCAACAAGGGAAGGATGTGAAGAAGTATAAATTTCTTTTCACTTTTCAAAAAGCCTATACACAATTCAAATTCAAATTAAAGCTGTAACTTTGCCCTACTGGAAGAGAGCCAGCTCATGAATTCCCAGTAGCTCTTGACTACCACTACTGCAGAGTTTGGGAATAGAGCAGAGGAAAAATGGGACTTACCAGTCCCACAATTCTGAGATTTGAGTGCCAACTTTCTTACAAATGAAAGAAATTCAGTACACAAACAGCACAAATCCAATTAACATTCTCAGAAATTTGGGGGACACTGACACCGATTTTATGTACAACCTGGAGGAGTAAACAATATAATATGTATATAAAATATAAAAGATGATATGAAGAAAATGGAAAATAAGCGGAGAGACTTTCCCTATCAGAGAAACAGAACACACAGACTCCCTCCTCACGATGGGGCAAGACGGCAGAGCAGGAAGGCCCTCTTCCTCACCTCCTGCCATAAACACAGCAAAATGACAACTATTAAGAGTAATTATTGATGAGAAGGACCTGAAACCTAGCAGAAACGCTTTCTTCACAACTCAAGATATAAAGATGGAAACACAAGGAGACAAGTAGGTGGGTCAAGACCCACAGTCCTGGGCACATGACCCACAAGTGGGAGGCGAACACAGCTGTAGAGGTTCTGCCCAAAGGGGTGAATCCGAGCCCATATCAGGCTCTGCAAACCCAGTGTCCAACACTGGGACAGTGAGCCCCCCAAAACTTCTAGCATTGAAAGCCAGCAGGACTTGAATACGGGAGAGCTGAAGGGCTACAAGACACAGATTGTGCTTTTCAAATTTCACAGGCTCTTAGTGCCAAGGCAGAGGCAGTAATTTTTAAGAAGCCTGGGTCAGAACCACGTGCTGATCTTAGCCTCCCAGAGAGGCAGGAGACAAGTGGGAATCCCCCTGGGAACAAAAGCACTAGAGGGAGCCTTCTGGGGTCTTGCTGACACTGGTGACGTTATCTGCTGTTTTGGAGTCCTCCTTCTAGACACTTCACTGCCCATCAACAGGCCAGCGCCAGTCCCCGAAGCCAGTCCCACAGGCAGCTGCCCCGGGGCCCAGCTCTGCCCACCCATGGAGCAGCACCCCCACAGGGGGCAGGGCCTGTTATATATGAACCTTATGGTGACTACAAACCAAACACCTATTAATAGGTACACACACAAAGAAAGGAATCCAAACATAACACTAAAGATAGCCATCACATGGCAAGGGAAGAGAGCAAAAAAGATAAAAGGAACGAAAAAGAACTATGGAAACAACCCAAAACAATTAACAGAATGGCAGTACATATAGATCCATCAGTGATAACTTTAAATGTGAATAGACTAAGTTCCCCAATCAGAACAGAGTGGACTCAGCCATAAAAAAATGAAGTCTTGCCATTGTGACAACACGGGTAAATCTAGAGGATATTATGTTAAATACACCAGAGCTACATTACAGAAAGACAAATACCAAGGACCTCTCTCATCTGAAACCTAAAAAGCAAAATGAAACAAAAACAGACTCAAATACAGAGAGTGGTTGCCAGGAGGGCAAGGGGGTGGGTAAAAACAGGTGAAGAGGATTATGAGGAACGAACCTCCAGCTACATGATAAATAAGCCCTGGGAAGGTAATAATATTGTGATAACTATATGGGGATAGATGGATACCAGACTTATCCTGGTGGTCATTCCATAATGTACACTAATGTCAAACCATGATTTAGTATACCTAGAACTAATAGAATATTGTATGTCAACTACATTTCAATAGAAAAAGAATCATATATTAATTCATTGATAAATGGGACATAAAAATTTATGTCAGTCTTTGGTAAATGAGATTATGGGATCACCATTTTATGTATATCTGTGTTCAAACTTTTTTTTACACTAAGCCTGTATTTCTTTCATTAAAAATTACAATAATGTCTTCTGAAGAAAAAAATCAAGGTTTAAATATAAATGTAAAAATAACTTTTTTATAACAGGCTATGTTCATAAATGATTCGGCGAAGGTACAGGAAAACTACCTGATCCTCACAAACTGACAGTGATGGGAGGGATGAACCCATAAAGCGTCAGTAAGAGGAGAGAGTTACGTCAACGCTGCTTCCCAGCGCCCACCACCTGAGGTTCCATATTTCTTTGGAACACTTTCTTAGTTACAAAGCTGCTCTCAGATTCCTTTCTAGGCCACTGAAAAAAGCAGTAAGTGGAGGTCACAGAATTAAAGGTCCATAACTGGAGATACTGGAGAAGAAAAGAGCAACCCACTCCGGTATTCCTGCCTGGGAAATCCCAGGGACAGAGCAGCCTGGGAGCTACAGTCCACGGGGTCCCAAGAGTCGGACGGACTAAGTCAACAGCAGCAGCAGCAGAAACCAGAGGTGATATATTCCTGATGAAAAGTCTCGACCCATGATTTGACAGTTGAGATTTACATAGAGGGCCAACAGGCAGCATTAAAACTGAGTGTTTTTCTTAACAACGCTGACTGAATCCTGGGTTAGCCTCTCTCCCACCTCAATGAAAACAAGAGGGTGATTCCCGAGGGGAGCCTCCACTTCTCAGCAGAGGAAACATATATCTCAGGGAAGGGAGGGAAAAGCCCACTGCTTACACTCACTATACGGAAACAGACTTAGTGTATGGAAATGAATCCCTTGTTCCAACCGGCACAACAGCACAGTGACCAACATACAGTAACGACATGAAGGAGCAGACAATGGAGTTAAACCATTACCTACCAGAGTTTTCAAAATCGTCTTAACGGGCAGAAAGTGTCTAGCGGTATCAATTAAAACTCCTCTATGAGGAAACCTTGGAGAATCTACAATGTTGGATTCATTGGCAATGAACTAAAAGACAAAAGAAAACTTTTATTTATTTTTAGAATTTTCTCAAGTTCAATGATGATTACATCTGTCTATGCAAGTACTGGATAAGAGATTAATTTACAACCAAACAAAGTGTAAAAACTACATTTACCAGCTAAGAGACACACTTGGGGAGAATAAACATTCAAGAAGCAATAAATAGTTAAAAAGTTTACATTTTTCCTATAGAATATTGTATTATGTCTACCCAATAATGTTAGTAACATACAATAATCATACTTACAGTCCCATAAGAATCTTGATAAATCAACTGGCTAAAGGTCTCTAAACCTGAGGAAAATAAAATTTATAATTTATTGCATTAATTTATAAAGGAAACAATAAAAGATATATTATCCAAGCACAGAACCATAACCAGGAAAGGCAAATAAAATTAAATATGTTATACTCTATAACATATTCTCTAAAATCAAGGCTCAATTTAAAAAAAATCTCTGTTGCTATCAAATAAAAATGTTTTACTTAATTGTACCCATACCATTTTTTCTGTTTTAATGATAAACACAAAAAAATAGTGTTTTAAGAAAACAAAATTCCAGTTCCTTAATAAATTTATAGCATTATAATAAAGAATTTTTATAATACAACATTATAGGCACTTTAGAAGGTACCTAAACTTAACAGAGGGCAAAGAAGCTCAGAAAACACTATGAAATTATAAAGGCCCAAATTACAATGTTTTATTTATAACTGCAGAGACTCTTTCTTATGCATGTGGACTGTTCCCTATATTATAGACCAATTCCTCTTTCTACCCTCAACTTTACCAAAATTCATGATTCTAGTTGACAACTATACTGCCAAGGAAAATTTTAACCTAAGAATACAGGCATACTTCAGTTTCTTGCATTTCACAGATAGCTGCGTTTTTTACAAATCAAATGTTTCAAGCAACCTTGCATTGTCAGATGATGATCAGTATTTTTTAGCAATTAAGTATTTTTAAAACGGGGGAGGAAACGGCAACCCATTCCAGTATTCTTGCCTGGGAAATCCCATGGTCACAAAGAGTTGAACACAACTTTATGACTAACCAATGCAACATTTTAAAATTAACGTATGTACCTATTTTTTAAGACATAATGCTATTGCACTATACTGTTGAAAAACTACAGTATAGTGTAAGCATAACTTTTTTTTTTTTTTTTAATTTTTTATTAGTTGGAGGCTAATTACTTCACAACATTTCAGTGGGTTTTGTCATACATTGATATGAATCAGCCATAGATTTACACGTATTCCCCATCCCGATCCCCCCTCCCACCTCCCTCTCCACCCGATTCCTCTGGGTCTTCCCAGTGCACCAGGCCCGAGCACTTGTCTCATGCATCCCACCTGGGCTGGGGATCTGTTTCACCATAGATAGTATACATGCTGTTCTTTTGAAATATCCCACCCTCACCTTCTCCCACAGAGTTCAAAAGTCTGTTCTGTATTTCTGTGTCTCTTTTTCTGTTTTGCATATAGGGTTATCGTTACCATCTTTCTAAATTCCATATATATGCGTTAGTATGCTGTAATGTTCTTTATCTTTCTGGCTTACTTCACTCTGTATAAGGGGCTCCAGTTTCATCCATCTCATTAGGACTGGTTCAAATGAATTCTTTTTGACGGCTGAGTAATATTCCATGGTGTATATGTACCACAGCTTCCTTATCCATTCATCTGCTGATGGGCATCTAGGTTGCTTCCATGTCCTGGCTATTATAAACAGTGCTGCAATGAACATTGGGGTGCATGTGTCTCTTTCAGATCTGGTTTCCTCAGTGTGTATGCCCAGAAGTGGGATTGCTGGGTCATATGGCTGTCTAGGTTGGTCATGAGGAACGCTGGGCTGGAAGAAGCAAAGCTGGACTCAAGATTGTCGGGAGAAATATCAATAACCTCAGATATGCAGATGACCCCACCCTTATGGCAGAAAGTGAAGAGGAACTAAAGAGCCTCTTGATGAAAGTGAAAAAGGAGAGTGAAAAAGCTGACTTAAAGCTCAACATTCAGAAAACTAAGATCATGGCATCTGGTCCCATCACTTCATGGGAAATAGATAGGGAAACAGTATCAGACTTGATTTTTTTGGGCTCCAAAATCACTGCAGATGGTGACTGCAGCCATGAAATTAAAAGACGCTTACTCCTTGGAAGGAAAGTTATGACCAACCTAGATAGCATATTAAAAAGCACAGACATTACTTTGCCAACAAGGTCTGTCCAGTCAAGGCTACGGTTTTTCCAGTGGTCATGTATGGATGTGAGAGTTGGACTGTGAAGAAAGCTGAGCACCAAAGAATTGATGCTTTTGAACTGTGGTGTTGGAGAAGCCTCTTGAGAGTCCCTTGGACTGCAAGGAGATCCAACCAGTAAAGGAGATCAGTCCTGGGTGTTCATTGGAATGACTGATGCTGAAGCTGAAACTCCAGTACTATGGTCACCTCGTGCAAAGAGTTGACTCATTGGAAAAGACCCTGATGCTGGGAGGTATTGGGGTAGGATGAGAAGGGGATGACAGGAGATGAGATGGCTGGATGGCATCACCGACTTGATGGACATGAGTTTGAGAGAACTCCGGGAATTGGTGATGGACAGGGAGGCCTGGCGTGCTGTGACTCATGGGGTTGCAAAGAGTCAGACACGACTGAGTGACAGAACTGAACTGAACAATGTTGGTCATAACTTTCCTTCCAAGGAGTAAGCATCTTTTAATTTCAAGGCTGCAATCACCATCTGCAGTGATTTTGGAGCCCCCCAAAATAAAGTCAGCCACTGTTTCCACTGTTTCCCCATCTATTTCCCATGATGTGATGGGACCAGATGCCATGATCTTAGTTTTCTGAATGTTGAGCTTTAAGCCAACTTTTTCACTCTCCTCTTTCACTTTCATCAAGAGGCTCTTTTAGTTCTTCTTCACTTTCTGCCATAAGGGTGGTGTTATCTGCATATCTGAGGTTATTGATATGTCTCCCAGCAATCTTGATTCCAGCTTGTGCTTCATCCAGCCCAGCGTTTCTCATGATGTACTCTGCATATAAGTTAAATAAGCAGGGTGGAATATACAGCCTTGATGTACTCCTTTTCCTATTTGGAATCAGTCTGTTGTTCCACATCCAGTTCTAACTGTTGCTTCCTGACCTGCATATAGGTTTCTCAAGGGGCAGATCAGGTGGTCTGGTATTCCCATCTCTTTCAGAATTTTCCACAGTTTATTGTGATCCACACAGTCAAAGGCTTTGGCATAGTCAATAAAGCAGAAATAGATGTTTTTCTGGAACTCTCTTGCTTTTTTGATGATCCAGCGAATGTTGGCAATTTGCTCTCTGGTTCCTCTGCCTTTTCTAAAACCAGCTTGAACATCTGGAAGTTCATGGTTCACATATTGTTGAAGCGTGGCTTGGAGAATTTTGAGCATTACTTTACTAGCATGTGAGATGAGTACAATTGTGCGGTAGTTTGAGCATTCTTTGGCATTGCCTTTCTTTTGGGATTGGAACGAAAACACATTTTCCAGCCCTGTGGCCACTGCTGAGTTTTCCAAATTGGCTGGCAGATTGAGTGCAGCACTTTCACAGCATCATCTTTTAGGATTTGAAACAGCTCAGCTGGAATTCCATCACCTCCACTAGCTTTGTTTGTAGTTATACTTCCTAAGGCCCACTTGACTTCACTTTCCAGGATGTCTGGCTCTAGGTGAGTGATCACACCATCACAGGTATCTGGGTCATTAGGATCTTTTTTGTATAGTTCTTCTGTGTATTCTTGCCACCTCTTCTTAATATCTTCTGCTTCTGTTAGGTCCATACAATTTCTGTCCTTTATTGAGCCCATTTTTGCATGAAATGTTCCCTTGGTATCTCTAATTTTCTTGAAGAGATCTCTAGTCCTTCCTATTCTGTTATTTTCCTCTATTTCTTTGCATTGATGACTGAGGAAGGCTTTCTCATCTCTGTGTGCTATTCTTTGGAACACTGAATTCAAATCATTATATCCTTCCTTTTCTCCTTTGCTTTTTGCTTCTCTTCTTTTCACAGCTATTTGTAAGGCCTCCTCAGACAGTCATTTTGCTTTTTTGCATTTCTTTTTCTTGGGGATGGTCTTGATTCCTGTCTCCTGTACAATGTCATGAACCTCCGTCCATAGTTCATCAGGCACTCTGACTATCAGATCTAGTCCCTTAAATCTACTTTTCACTTCCACTGTATAATCATAAGGGATTTGATTTAGGTCATACCTGAATAGTCTAGTGGTTTTCCTTACTTTCTTCAATTTAAGTCTGAATTTGGCAACAAGGAGTTTATGATCTGAGTCACAGTCAGCTCCCAGCCTTGTTTTTGCTGACTGTATAGAGCTTCTCCATCTTTGGCTGCAAAGAATATAATCAATCTAATTTCGGTGTTGACCATCTGGTGATGTCCATGTGTAGACATTTCTCTTGTGTTGTTGGAAGAGGGTGTTTGCTATGACCAGTGCGTTCTCTTGGCTAAACTCTATTAGCCTTTGCCCTGCTTCATTCTATACTCCAAGGCCAAATTTTCCTGTTACTCCAGGTATTTCTTGACTTCCTACTTTTGCATTCTAGTCCCCTATAAAGGAAAGGACTTATTTTTTGGGTGTTAGTTCTAAAAGGTCTTGTAAGTCTTCATAGAACCGTTCAACTTCAGCTTCTTCAGTGTTATTGGTTGGGGCATAGACTTGGATTACCATGATATTGAAGGATTTGCCTTGGAAACGAACAGAGATCATTCTGTCATTTTGTTTTTGTTTTTTTTTTTAAGGGAGCATGTCTTTTATTCCTTAAAACTTCATTGACATGGAATTTGTGGAAGAGCAAATACACTTTGCTTATTTTTTTCCATTTTTAAAAATTTTAATTGGAGGTTAATTACTTTACAATATTGTATTGGTTTTTGCCATATGATGACATGAATCAGCCATGGGTGTACATGTGTTTTCCTAATTAAACTTAAAAGGTTTTCCACAATGAAGGAAACTATAAGCAAGGTGAAAAGACAGCCTTCAGAATGGGAGAAAATAATAGCAAACGAAGTAACTGACAAAGAATTAATCTCAAAAATATACAAGCAACTCCTGCAGCTCAATTCCTGAAAAATAAACAACCCAGTCAAAAAATGGGCCAAAGAACTAAACAGACATTTCTCCAAGGAAAACATACAGATGGCTAACAAACACATGAAAAGATGCTCAACATCACTCATTATCAGGGAAATGCAAATCAAAACCACAATGAGGTACCATCTCATGCTGGTCAGAATGACTGCTATCCAAAAATCTACAAACAATAAATGGTGGAGAGGGTGTGGAGAAAGGGAACCCTCTTACACTGTTGGTGGGAATGCAAACTAGCACATTCTGTCGTTTTTGAGATTGCATCCAAGTACTGCATTTTGGACTCTTTTGTTGACTATGATGGCTACTCCATTTCTCCTAAGGGATTCCTGCCCACAGTAGTAGATATAATGGTCATCTGAGTTAAATTCACCCATTCCAGTCCATCTTAGTTTGCTGATTCGACATTCACTCTTGCCATCTCCTGTTTGACCATTTCCAATTTGCCTTGACTCATGGACCTAACATTCCAGGTTCCTATGCAATATTGCTCTTTACAGCACGGGACCTTGCTTCTATCACCAGTCACATCCACAACTGGGTGTTGTTTTTGCTTTGGCTCCATCCCTTTATCCTTTCTGGAGTTCCTTCTCCACTCATCTCCAGTAGCATACTGGGCACCTACCGACCTGGGGAGTTCATCTTTCAGTATCTTATCTTTTTGCCTTTTCATACTGTTCATCATCTGCACATCAAAAGAAATCATCAACAAAAAGGCAATCTACCAAAGAGGAGAAGATCCTTGCAAATTATATATCTATTAAGGGGTTAATATATAAAGAACTCATACAACTCAGTAGCAAAAAACAGTCCAACAAAAAAATGGGTAGAAGATTGTGAACAGGTATATTTTTCGAGGAAGATACATAAATAGCCAACAGGTACATGAGAAGATGTTCAACATTATTAAGCATCAGTTCAGTTCAGTTCAGTTGCTCAGTCGTATCCGGCTCCTTGCGACTCCATGGACTGCAACACACCAGGCCTCCCTGTCCATACCCAGTTCCTGGAGTTTACTCAAACTCATGTCCATTGAGTCGGAGATGCCATCCAACCATCTCACCCTCTGCTGTTCCCTTCTCCTTCTGCTTTCAACCATTCCCAGCATCAGGGTCTTTTCAAATGAGTCAGCTCTTCGTATCAGGTGGCCAAATTACTGGAGTTTCAACTTCAGCAACAGTCCTTCCAATGAACACCTAGGACTGATGTCCTTTAGGATGGACTGGTTGGATCTCCTTGCAGTCCAAGGGACTCTCAAGAGTCTTCTCCAACACCACAGTTCAAAAACATCAATTCTTCGACGCTCAGCTTCCTTTATAGTCCAACTCTCACATCCATACATGACTACTGGAAAAACCATAGCTTTGACTAGATGGACCTTTGTTGGCAAAGTAATGTCTCTGCTTTTTGATATGCTGTCTAGGTTGGTCATAAATTTAACCATTAACCATTAGGGAAAGGCAAATGAAAACCACAGTGACATATCACCTCACACTTGTTAGAATGACTATAATAAAAAACACAAGAAATAACAACTGTTGGTGAGGACATGCAGTAAAAGGATCCCTTAACACTGTTCATGGGAATATAAACCGGTGAAGCCACTATAGAAAACAACATGGAGGTTCCTAAAAAGCTAAAAATAGAGCTACCACATGATCCAGCAACTCCACTTCTCAGTGTTTATCCAAAGAAACCAAAACACAAAATCCCTCCACCCCAAATACATGTACCTCTGTGTTCACTGCAGCATTAACTACAATAGCCAAGATACGGAAACAACCCATCCATCAAAGGATGAATGGATAAAGATGTGGGGTGTATATGTGTACAATGGAATACTATTTAGCCACAGAAAGAAGGAAAGCTTGCTATTTGCAACAACATGGATGGACCTTAAGGCCATTATGCTAAATAAAATAAGACAGAGAAAGACAAATACTGCATGATCTCAATTAGATGTGGAATCTGAAAAACAATAAACCAAAAGCTCATAAATATAAAAACTAGATTGGTAGTTATTCGAGGCAGGGGTAGGGGGTCGGTAAAATGGATGAAGGGGATCAAAAAGTACAATCTTTCGTATATACACAAGTCCTAGGGATGTGAGGTACAGCATAGTGACTGTAATTAATAAATATTGTGCTACCTATTTGCAAGTTGCTAAAAACAGTAAATCTCAGAAGTTCTCATCATAAAACAAACAATTCTCTTCTAACTATGTGTGGTGACAGATGGTAACTAAACTTACTGTGGTGATCATTTTGCATTAAATACAAATATCAAATCATTAAGTTGTAAAACTGAAATGAATAAAATGTTATGTCAATTATACCTCAAAAAAAATTAGGGAAGAATAAAAAGTTCAAAGTTCCTTTGGCTATGCCTTCCTCCTATCCCCAAATACAGAATAACTTTGGAATTTTCTGTTAAGTAGCAGTGCACTCAAGTATCGTTTATGGCACATTTGTTACTTTCAAAGTCTGACAGGAAGTGGAAAATAAAGACTTCCTGGACTAGATTCACAGAACGCTCTCAAAAGTTCTTATGTGGATTAGCGCAGACATCAATAAAGCTCATTTCCCTAACAGACCCCAGACAAGACAAGCAGACCAGACTGGTAACAGTTTAACATCACATCCCAGTATATGTAAATAATCTAGATGATAATATCTGTAGTTACATTTGCGGTAAGTATCTATAGCTATTTTTGTGTCATTATTTTGAATAAGATCACAATCATACCATTATTACTATGACTATAAAACACAGCATTAACAATCATTATTTTATTCTAGATAACACTCAACCAGAGTCAGATCCAAAGGTTTCTCTCCTTTTAATTACTATAACTTTGGCTGGCTAGCTCACATTAAAGAAAATCATTCTTCTCCTTTTTCAAAACCATAGTAATTTGGAAGCCAGTAAAACAAAATCTTATCCTCTCAAAAGAAGAGGTCAAAGCACCTTTTGAACAGCAAAAGTAAATGTCCCAACGCCTGAACTTTGAAGTTCAGACTAAAAGTCACAGGAAAAGCTTTTAAGGTTCTTCTCTGCTCACTGCCTCCAATCACTCAGAGTATATTTTTATCTTTTCACAACGTTCCTGCAAACTTTCTTATATTTCTAAATTCACAGGAATTTAAAATGGGTGAAGGGTTCTCTTCTTTTCTAGGTCATCATGGTGTGTGTGGTTGACTCTGTTCCTGAACTTCTCTTCTTGAGACTCCCAGGATCAAATGATTCCTGGCCAAGAAACAGAACAATAGTCCAATTGCCCAGTGGATTCAGCTGAAAATGGACAATGAGATCAAGTACAACTCCACTCCTGAAAGGAGACACCGGAGAAGAACCAAGCTGAGTCGATAAGGACTCTCAAATGCCACGGCACATGCATTTATGCTGCACTGAGGTCATGAGCATCTTCTCGTATCAAGCAGAAAACATCACCACACATGGAGAGTTGGACATGTTTTATTGGGAACATGATTTTCCTCTTTGCTTTTCTGCTTCTGCACTAATAGACTGGTTCAGAAAAAAATATGAGTATACTGTTGTTTGAATAAATAAATAAAATGCAGAAATGACATGGTTGCTACTGAAGGTGACAAGAGGTGACGGATGATAAAACCAAATCTAATTGGAGCAGATCAGGGCCATTTATAACTCTAAATATTACAGATCAAGAACATCACGGAATTGCAGCATTATGAATGTGATAACCTTCAAACATTTTAAAAGGTCAAATGATCTTTCATTAAGTGGTATATACAAATGATCTTTCATTAAGTGGTATATACAAATGTATATACAGTACTTAATGGAAATTGTTTTGGAAATACCCAACAAATCATTCTACAAAGGGCCCCCAGGAAGCAAAGTTTTACTATTAATATGCTTGATTTCCCAAAGTGGCAACTGAAACTCTTTCCTCACTAGAAAATAACAATGAAACTACATAGAATTTACCTCGTAATACTCCCCAGACTCTGTTGGCAGTGAGCGTAGCCACTGGTCCTTTCACAAGTAAATTATCTGTATTGGAAAAAAGAAAAGAATGTTTCTTGTATGGTGACAGATGGTGACATTTTACATTATATACAAATATCAAATCATTATGTTGTAAACCTGAAACTAATATAATGTTATGTCAATTACACCTCAACAAACCAGGAGAGAATAAGAAGTTCTCTGCTTCATCATCACCGACCACGGCCACCACCACTCAGGGTGTCGCGTGACAGCTGGTGACACCTGGGAAAACAGATCTCTCCACAGCTAGTCATCAGGTGACGGTCTTCTGACAGGGTAGCCTTTCCTCAGAAGAACAGAGTCATGAGTTAGGCTTATGTGTAAAAATGTATGGAAATACTGAATCACCATGTTGTGTAAGGGGAATTAACACAGTGTTGTAAGGTAACTGTACTTCAAAAACAAGCAAGCTCAAGAGAGAGAGATCAGACTCTCGGTTACCAGAGGCAGGTGGTAACTGGACAAAGGCAGGCAAAAGGTACTAACTTCTGGTTATAAGATAAATAAGTACAAGGGACGTAATGTACACCATGATGAACACAGTTAGCACGGTGGGATGCTACATGTGAACATTGTTCAGAGTAAATCATAAGAGTTCTCATCAAGAAAAACCTGTTTTTCTTTCTTTAATTTTGTATCTATTTGAGATGGACGTGCCCTAACTTCCTGTGATAATCATTTCCCGATGTAAGTCAGTCAGATCATAACACTGTGCACCTCATGTCTCAGTAAAACTGGAAGAAAAAATGTTTGCTTTTAATCCCTCAGTGATACACAGTACATTTCCCAAAACATACCATTGTTATTTCTGCATCATTCCTTTCTCCTGAGCTCCAAACCTGTTTCTCCAACTGCCTTCTGTATATCCTCATGTGGAAGTCCCGTGAAAAGTCAAAGTTGCTCAGTCCTGTCCGACTCTTTGCGACCCCATGGAATTCTCAGTCCATGGAATTCTCCAGGCCAGAATACTGGAGTGGGCAGCCTTTCCTGTCTCCAGGGGATCTTCCCAACCCAGGGATAGAACCCAGGTCTCCCACATTTCTTGGGGATTCTTTACCAGCTAAGCCACAAGGGAAGCCCAAGAACACTGGAGTGGGTAGCCTATCCCCCCTTCTCCAGGGGATCTTCCCGACCCAGGGATCGAACCGGGGTCTCCTGCACTACAGGCGAATTCTTTACCAGCTGAGCTACAGGGAAGCCCCGGAAACCCTGACGGCTCTTCCTTAAAGTCCACAAGCCCCAGACTGAACGCTTCCCGCTTCTCACTTGCTGGGCTCCGGGCTCATCCTCTCCTCACTCCAGCCAGCCCAGGAGCTCAGTCAGGAAGCCGGGAGGCCCCGCCCTCATTCCTCATTCTCCCTTCCTGGAGAGTTCTCTCCCGCTAGCCCTCTACAGAGCAGGGGCTTACTTAAGCTGAGAGTTTAAGTCAAAAGGGCAAGCCCCTCAGTGCCCCTCATCCCCTGATGGAGCCTCTGCTGTCAGTCTTGAGCTCTGTAAGACCAGAGTTTTCTCTGCTCCGGCCGCTCCCCCGCTGTGCCCCCTACTTGCCCTGGACCTCCACACCCCTAACGTTTTCCCAAATCTTCCTTCACACTCACTTGCTGGGACCTTGCTGGTGGTCCAGAATCTGCCTTCTAATGCAGGGGATGGAGTTCAATCTTTGGTTGGGAACTAAGATCCCCCATGCCGAGCTGCAACCAAGCGCAGCCCTGCAACTAGAGGTTGCTCCAGCCTCATCTCAGTCTTCAGAAAGGTTTCCCATGGACTCATCCCCAGAGAAAGCGAAGCACCAGGAAGCAAAGAGAGGCCGAAAGCTAAAGGCATGAAGACTGCAGCAGGAGGGACACTCGAGGGCTGCAGGCTCATGACTTAACTGGCATCTCTGCTTCATCATCACCCTGCACCACCATCACCCAGGGTGCTGCGTAACAGCTGGCTACACATAGGGAAAACAGCTCTATCAACAGCCAACGATCAGGTGACAATCTTCTGACAAGGAAGCCTTCCATAAGACGAACAGTCGTGAGTTAGCTAAAGGCCAGGCTAAGAATGGTATTACTATTATGACCACAGTCTAATCATGATTCCACCCCTCTATTAAATCCTTAGTTTAAGCTACCTAAATAGAACTCACCATTTCACTGGTCACTGTTTAAAGCCAGTTTTTGCCACTTTCCAGTTCTGAGATCTCCTGGAATCAGTCAGCACAAAGACTTATCTAAAACCATTAACATGTGGCATATACCTGATGCCAGTTATTTTCCAACAGCTGACGACTGGCTGATATTGTAAAGGATTCTGATTCAACCCAATTCAAAAACCACACATATAAAGCAGTAAGGAGGAGATTGTGTTTCCTAAATATATGGACAAATAAGCTATAGAATTTTTATTTCAAAGCCAAATTCTTAGTCTTAACACTGATAAGCTCCCTGAGGTGGGATGAAGGCATCTTTCTTTCAATTATCTCCTTCTATACTTTTTGCACCACACTATTTTGATGGGTATACATGCAAGTAACAGCAATGGATTCCTCTTTTTAAAATAAAAAAATGTGATAGGTAAGACTAAAAGCCCTTTGAGATGCCCACTGAACTCCCTACTTTCCTTAGAGGAAACAGCAGGTCTTTTCCGGGGCCCCTGTATATCCACGTGACAATAAAAAGAATACTGCTTTCTGTGCACCTTCTTGTATTATGTTGGTATTTAAATGGTATCCTCCTGTACACATTATGATGTATCTTCCTTTGTCCAACTCAGCGATTTACCTTGGCAAGTTCTCCACGTCTGTTCTATCTCCACTTGTTTTTTAAGTATTTCATTTCCCTACGTATGCTGCACTGGGTCTTCACAGCTGTGTGTGGGCTTTCTCTAGTTGCAGCGAGCGGGGACGCCTCTCGAGTTGCAGTGCGTGGGTTCCTCACTGTGGTCGTTCCCCTTGTTGCAGATCACAGGCTCTAGGCCTGCAGGCTTCAGTCGTTGTGGCACAGGGACGCAGTAGTTGTGGCGGCTGGGTTTAGTTGCTCCTCAGCGTATGGGATCTTCCCAGATCAGGGGTCGAACGTGTGTCCTCTGTGTTGGCACGCAGAGTCTTAAACACTGGACCACTAGAGAAGTCCTGTAACTCCACTAGTTTATTCTCAATTGTTGAAGAGTATTCTCCAGTGTCAACTGACAAGATATATGCAGCTATTCTTCTAGTGATGAACATTTTGTTTTGCTTATAAACATTCACTGTGGCAGACAAACCACAGAGAACATTCTTGATGTACGTAATTACTTCTCTATGGTAGAAATTAGTCTACATCTGGTTCTGAGGGGATGCCTATTTTTATTTTACTTGATGCTGCTGTTAACACTTGTCAGTTTCTCCAAGTTTTCCCTGTACCCTTGGACAATGGTTGATATCTTGTTATTTCCATTTGTGTGTTATTTTTATCATCATCATCAACTAGTTTAAAACTAGTTTATCCTTTAACCAGAAAATTTCACGGTTAGCTTATCTCCAGAAGTCTCCCATTCAGAAAAAAGGGGTTTGCAAAACTGAAAGCAAGGCAGACTGTAACTCCCCAGCCTCGACATATTCCCTCATTTGGATTTTACAGTATGTCATTGTACTGCTGGTGAGCAAAGATTCCTTGGTAATTTGCTGATCATTTCTCAATTCAGATTGCAAAATCTAATTCATCAAGTGTCTGAGTGCTGTCAACTCACATGACTAATGTGGGCAAACCATCCTGTTTCTCTTCTAAGAACAGCCACAGAATGGAAGAGAAATGAAGTTATTTTGCAAAAAGATGTATCAAGGCATCAAGAAATCTCATCTCTAGTCTAATTAAAAGGATGAAGAGATGTATTTTAACTGTCTGTGAGGCAGTCTGAGAACAAAGGGGTTACTCTTTTCTCTAAGATATGCATTTTCTTTTCTATTTTTACACCTGACTCACCAGTCTGCTCTTTCTGCACTAATCCTAAATCACCCATTGTTCTTCTATGATTCCGTGGTACAATTCCACATAATTTCCAGTCAGTACATGCTATGATAAAGGTCTGCCCATCTGCTTATTCTTCCTACAACAAGTTAGGAATATTTTACGCAAATAAGAAATCATGTAGCTAAATGTTGATTATATTTTCAATCAATATAAATGAAGATGGAATATAAATATAATACAACATAAATATAAATGCAACCTGAAAAACTTCAACCCTCACATTATCTATGTGTCAACTTAATTATAAACATAAATCATGCCAGGGCTTTGCTGGAGCCCAGTGTAAGATTCTGTGCTTCCACTGCAAGGGGCACAGGTTCAATTCTTGGTCAGGGAACTAAGATCCCACATAATGTGCCAAAAAAAAAAAAAAAAGAGAGAGAGAGAGAGAGAAAGATCATGCCTATAAGCACAAACTTGATTTCAAAATAAACTATCTAGATGTTCAAAATTAAGGGATAAGCCAGTGAGTTTTGGCACAACCATACAGTTGGTAGAACATTACTCAGCCACTAAAAATGCTGTCATTGAAAATTATTTAGTGAAATTCATGTTCATAGGCAAAAAAGTGGCTTCCCAGGTCATGCTAGTGGTAATGAACCCACATGTCAATGCAGGAGACATGAGAAATGCGGGCTCAATCCCTTGGTTATGACGATCCCTTGGACAAGGAATGGGAAACCACTCCTGTATCCTTGCCTGGGAAATCCCATGGACAGAGGAGCCTGGCAGGCTACAGTCCAAGGGGTCTCAGAGTCAGACAGACTGAAGCAACTTAGCATAGCACACGCAAAGAAGAAAAACAGAAAACCACATGCACAGAACTAGACCCCTTTTTCATGCCATTCCTTATCTTATGCTTTTATTTATATCTATGTAAAACATTCAAATGTATTACTCTGCAAAAAAAAAAAAAAAAAAAGACATCTAAGTAACAAAGGTCAACTCTGAGTGCCGGGATTATGAGTAATTTAATTCCTCCTCTTCACTTACTGTACTTAAAGATTTCCTGCAATGATTATGTTTTAGTTTTGCCATCAGACTTTTAATGGTAATTATTTAGTTATTTACTATTGCCATAGGTACAGCATGTGGGACTTTGGTTCCCCATCCAAGGATCAAACCTGTGCTCCTTGCAGTGGAAGCGCAGTCTTAACCACTGGACTGCCAGGGAAGTTCCCTAATGGTTATTTTTTAAAAATAATAATTATAAACTCACTGGTTAAGAGGTCAAAACAGTTCATGGAGCAGAGTCAGCTTCTGGCACTTGAATCTGTAACAAGCAGCTTTGTGTACAATCCGTCCCATGACATAGGTACTCACAAGACTCATCCGAAGTGATGTTGGGGAAACTGTCACATTGTGGGTTCTTGATAACTGAGACTTCAAGTTTCTGTAACTCCATTGCACTTGGAACTTTATTAGAGCCAAGAGGCCACTTGTAGAAACCAAAAATATAGTCATAATATCTGTGTGAGAGAAATTCAAACAAATTTTTAAACCATTGTTGTTTATTCACTGAGTCGGGTCTGACTCTACATGACTACATGAAGTACAGCGCACCAGGCTTCCCTGTCTCACTAGGTGTGTGAAGCAGGGTGTGCAAGCTCATTCTGACCAGTGATGGGGCAGGGCGGGGAGGCGGTGGGAGGAAGCTTCCTCTCCGAGGTGAGCACCAAAAAAACTTTCTCTGTATGTGACACCTACATCAGTGGCAGCCACACCAAAGATGGAACATCAGAGATGACAAGAATACAGATCCTAATGATGCTGTTGAGCCACTTAGCCAACTAGCCCTGAAATCCTGCCTTCTTTTGGACTTCTCAATGTGTGAGATTCTTTACCCTCTGAGCCACCAACAACTGAATGGTTCAAGATCGAGAAAGGAGTACGAAAGGGCTGTCTGCTGTCACCCTGTTTGCTTAATCTATATGCTGAGCACATCACGAGAAATGCCAGGCCGGATGAGTTACAAGCTGGAATCAAGGTAGGCGGGAGAACCTCAGATACATGGATGACACCACTCTAATGGCAGAAAGAGAAGAGGAACTAAAGAGCCTCCTGATGAGGGTGAAGGAGGAGAGTGAAAGAGCTGGCTTAAAATTAAACATTAAAAAAACTAAGATCATGCTATCTGGCCCCATTAGGTGGCGGTTGAGACACTAAGTTGTGTCTGACTCTTACGACTCCATGGACTGTAGCCTGCAAGACTCCTCTGTCGATGGGATTCTCCAGGCAAGAATATTGGAGTGGGCTGCCATTTCCTTACCAGAGAATCTTCCCGACCCAGGGATTGATCCAGGGTCTCCTGTTTTGCAGGTAGATTCTTTACCAAATGAGCTACTGGCCCTATTACTTCATGGAAAAAAGAGAGGGGGAAAGGTTGAAATTAGTGACAGATTTCCTCTTCTTGGGCTCTAAAATCACTGTGGATGGTGCTGTAGCCATGAAATTGGAAGATATTTGTTTCTTGGCAGGAAAGCTATGACAAATCTAGACAAGTGTGTTGAAAAGCAGAGACATTACTCTGTGGACAAAGGTCTGTACAGTCAAGGCTGTGGTCTTCCCAGTGATCACGTATGGTTGTGACAGCTGGACTCTAAAGAAGGCAGAGCACCAAAGAATTGATGCCTCCAAACTGCGGTGCTGAAGAAGACTCCTAAGAGTCCCTTGGACAGCAAGGAGATCAAACCAGCCAATCCTAAGGGAGATCAACCCTGACTGTTCACTGGAAGGACTGATGCTGAAGCTGAAGCTCCAGTATTCTGGTCACCTGATGTGAACAGCTGACACCCTGGAAAAGTCCCTGATGCTGGGAAAGATTGAGGGCAGAAGAGCGTGTCATAGGATGAGACGGCAGGATGGAATCACCAATACAGTGGATGTGAACTTGGGCAAACTTCGGAAGATGGTGAGGCACAGAGGTCTGGCATGCTGCCTCCATGGGGTCGCAGAGAGTTGGACACGGCTGGGCAACTGAACAACCACAAAATGTGAGATGTCAGCTTTTCTTTCTGCTCACGCCACACTGAGTTGGGGCTCAGTTACCTTCCAACAGAAGTATCCAGCTAACACCACCAAAGAATCCTCACTAGGGCCTGGACAATTTACATTCTGCTGGGATCTGAATGTCAGAGGAAGAGGGTAGGAAATAAACATTTGAAGGTGCTAGAAGATAAAAAGGTCACATAGTCTTCAAAGCCTAAGACCTGTAACAGAGTTTGAAAAGCCAGAAGGCTGTATAAGCTACTTATTCATAAGACTGTCTTCTGCTTTTTCCAGGGAAGTAAGGAGAGATGGGAAAGTTCTGATGAACTTGGAAGTGTATGGAAGTTAACCAGTGAGACAGCGAAACAGATGAAGGTGCTGGGGGAAATCATTAGCTTAGGAAAATCTTTTTATAATTTAAAAATACATTATTTATTTACTTGGTGGGGTTGAGCCTTAGTTCTGGCATGTGGGATCTAGTTCCCTTACTGAGGATTGAACCTGGACCCCTGCATTGGGAGCATCCAGGAAGTCTAAGCCCCTGGACCACCAGGGAAGTCCCTATCAAAAAATTCTGACAAATTCAAACGGAAATAAAGATCACTAAATTGTATAGCTAAAAATAGTTAACACAGCATCCTAGGGCTTCCTCGTTGGCGCTAGTGGTAAAGAACCCAGCTGCCAGTGCAGGAGACACAGAGATGATGGTTCCATTGCTGGGTCTGGAAGATCCCCTGGATCAGGAAATGACAACCTTCTCTAGTATTCTTGCCTAGAATATTATGTGGGCAGAGGCGGCTTAAGGGCTACAGTCCACAGGGCCACAAGTCAGACACAACTAAGTACATAGCAATCTTATGTACATGCTACCATAATTTTAAAAAAAAAAAAATTGAAGGGAAATTAAAGCTGTCAGCAGCTTTGAGTAAGGTGCTGCCTTGTCCCAAATAAGGAAATCATGGCCCTAGATATTAAAACTCTAACAGAAAACTCTAGTCAATACTGTGGTTTTTCTAGTAGTCATGTATGAATGTGAGAGTGGGACTGTAAACAAAGATAAGCACAAAAGACTTGATGCTTTTGAACTGTGGTGTTGGAACTCTTGAGAGTCCCTTGGACTGCAAGGAGATCCAAACAGTCCATCGTAAAGGAGATCTGTCCTGGGTGTTCATTGGAAGGACTGATGCTGAGGCTGAAACTCCAATATTTTGGTCACCTGATGCAAAGAATTGACTCATCTGATAAGACCCTGATACTGGGAAAGATTGAAGGTGGGAGGAAAAGGGGACGAAAGAGGATGAGATGGTTGGATGGCATCACAGACTCAATGGATATGAGTTTTAGTAAACTCCGGGAGTTTGTGATGGACAGGGAGGCCTAGCATGCTGCAGTCCATGGGGTCAAAAAGAGTCAGACACACTGAGAGACTGAACTGAACAGAAAGCTCTAAGGGATCTGACGCAGTGGTATTCAAGGTGTGTGTGAAACAGTCAATAGCTCCATCGTCTCCAACTCTTTGTGACCCCACAGACTGTAGCCCGCCTGGCTCCTCTGTCCATGGAATTCTCCAGGAAAGGATACTTGAGGGGCAGCCACTCCCTTCTCCAGGGGGTCTTCCTGACCCAGGGATTGAACATGGGTCTCCTGCATTGCAGGCAGATTCTTTGCCATCTGAGCCACCAGGGAAGCCCATTTGAGCTTGTCAGGAACTGAAACTAAAGTTTTGGTTAACTAAGGAGGGGAAAAGGTTAAAAAAAAAAAAACTGGCATGTGATCTTGCTATAAATGCTAAGGAAGCAGCCACATACCAGACAGACAGAACTCTGCCTGCAAAATGCATACTGTTTCAAAGCAGGGGTTGATAGAAGTGGGTTCTTCAGGAGACAGGAGCCTTGAGGATCTCAGCACACTGGGGCCTCGGTTTTACCTGTTCTCCATGGCCTTGAGATTCTAGAACACCCATCATCTCTAAACCTTTTCAACTTCATCATGCGTTTACTCTGAAGTAGTAAAGGCCCCTCCTCGGTTCCTAGAACACTCTCCTGAATGCTTTCAAGTCTCAGCCATAATGGCTAATGTTTTATACCCTGCTTCCTAACATGCAGGGTATAATTAATAGCTGCTTCCCACACAGGGCACAAATTAGTTAGGCAAAGTCCTCAGATAACTACCTACACTCCCTTACGATGCCAGGCCTTGTTTCTGAAATCATCTCACAGCTTCTTCAAGTTCTGGTTATCTAACCATGGTTGCCTGACATCATCCACGCTTTCTTGCCAGACTCACACCATTCAGCTGATCACCGTGTCCTTGTTTTACTAGCAGTATGGCACAGAAGGAAAATCCAGTTTTACGAACTGAGTCCCAGAGCAAATAAGGTGTGTTTATGTTTAAAAGATTCCCAAGTCATGATCTTCCATTAAATGGCCTTCAGGTACTTTTTCCTTCTTAGTATCCTAAGGCGGGTAATCAACCACCTTCATATTACTTCTTCACCCAGACTCCAGCCATTCTGACCTGATGGCAGATTCAACACCAAAGACTTATTAGATTATGCATCTAAAATGAGGGTAACATTGTCCCTCGCCTTATTTAGTGGTTCACAAGGGAAGGAGAAGAAACCATCTCTGCCATCGACTCCGTAAGTCTCTTCGGCCTAAGCCTAAGTGCGAGGCCTAGCTGGGGTCAGCAGCTGCTGATCTGACGAGTCCTGTATTTACCTCCCAGCTGCTTGGTGTCCTGCAAGCACAATTAAGCTCTAATGACCTCAGGGAACAAGGACCAAAATCTGAGGGACGAAAGGACCTGTACAGTGAGCACCAAGCCACACTCCTTCAGGGCGCCTTGAGGACAGGTCGAAGCCTGAGGCTTCTTGAGACATCGCCCCAAGGGCAGTCCGCCCTGTACGCGGTGAAGTGAGCAAAGCCAGCGCCGTGGTACAACACCGCAGATCACCTCTTACTGCTGCTCAGTCAGTAGTCATGTCCCACCCTTTGTGACCCCACGGACTGTAGCCCACCAGGCTCCTCTGTCCACAGGGATCATCCAGGCAAGAATGCTGCCGTGGGTTGCCATTTCCTCCCCCAGGGGATCTTCCCCACCCAGGCAGGGATGGAACACATGTCTCTTGTGTCTCCTGCATTGGCAGGCAGATTCTTTACAGCTGAGCCACCAGGGAAGCACCCCCCCACACACACACCCCCCAGATCAACTAGACATCAGTTTTAAAAAGAAAGGAATAAAAAACTAGCACTGTGGGCTGCCTCCCTACTACACAATTCACCCTGAGGCCAATGGGGTTGCAGACCTGAGGCTGGAGGGCTGAGAAGCGCTAAGGATCAAAACAGGAACCTGGGAGAGGAAGCACATAAGTGCTTCTGGCAAACAAAAGGAGAAGCAGGGACTGCAGTGCAGTGACCATACCAAAGTAGTAGGTGAAAATATCCAACACTTTGCATGGAACAGATATTTGGAAAGGGAACGGGAGTTTTGACAATGCTTCAACCTAAGGACTTTCTGCCACCTGAACTGTTACCAGATTGGGGGAGGAGAGATTGCCTATAAATGACAAGCCACTTTGGGAAACCCCTTGCCCGCAAACTTTAAGAACCCATCTTCCTCTTCGAACTCCCTCCAGATAAACTGCCATTAACCCTCCATCCACTCCATTCTCCGAGGCGAACAATGGCCACAAACTCTGAGCACGCTACTCCTTCCGCTCAATATCCTGCACCCGAACGCGTTCCCGAGCACCCAGGAGGTCCCTTAGGAGGCGGGGTGGGGGAGGGGAGGGGCGGTCAGGGGAGGGCTTGCGTTTCCGTCCCTGCTGCTCCAAGCCGGCTCTGCTCTCTTCTAGACCCGTGACTTTGGTCTGGTCACTGGCCGGTTCACCTGCCAAACAGGGGCAAGAGCGTCGGCGAGGCTGGACGGCCGTGCAGGTGCTAAGAGGCTCTCAGGTGCTCCTCCCCTCGGGCCCCGCGCCTGCGCTGCGTCCCAGGGTGGGCCGTCCCTCCCCGTCCCGGGGTCTCCGGGTCCCCTCCCCGGCCGCCCGTCGGGAGCGCTCACCGCCGGAACGCTTCCTGCAGGACTGCGCAGGAGGGGCCGGCCTTGGAAGCGGGGCTGTGCCCGAAGAAGAAGTTTCCGGGCGATAGGTACAGCAAACGCGGGGTCGTCTTCACAGAGAGAGGCAGGGGCCAAAGATTCAGGTCCCGCGAAGCAGAGACGCGCGGGGTCCACGCCGCCAGCAGCGCCAGCATCGCCAGCAGCCCGGGTAGCCTCAGCCTCCCCAGCCCGCGTTGCTCCATGGCTGCTCAGCTGCTCTCTACCCGGCGCCCCCCCCCCCCCCCCCCGTAAGCACCGGCCGCCGCCTCGGCTCCTGATCGCGCCCGGAGTCCTGGGAGCGGTGCCTGGAGCGAGCGAGTCCGAGAGTCAGCGGACTGTGCTCCGCCTCCAGAGGGCTGGGGCAGCCAGCCCCGGCCGCAGCAGCCATCCGCCCCCAGCCGATCCCGGGTTTCCTCCCTGCCCAGACTTCCCGCTGGCAGCGCTGGGGTTCTTGCAGCAGTTCGCCTCAGTGAAACTGCAGAACGCACGCCACGTAAAAACCAACTTCCTCCCGCCGCTAACACCAGATAACCCGCGTGGTTCAGTTCAGTTCAGTTGCTCAGTCGTGTCCGACGCTTTGTCACCCCATGAATCGCAGCACGCCAGGCCTCCCTGTCCATCACCAACTCCCGGAGTTTACTCAAACTCATGTCCATGGAGTCGGTGATGCCATCCAGCTCTGTCGTCCCCTTCTCCTCCTGCCCCTAATCCCTCCCAGCATCAGGGTCTTTTCCAATGAGTCAACTCTTCACATGAGGTGGCCAAAGTACTGGAGTTTCAGCTTCAGCATCAGTCCTTCCAATGAACACCCAGGACTGATCTCCTTTAGGATGGACTGGTTGGATCTCCTTGCAGTCCAAGGGACTCTCAAGCGTCTTCTCCAACACCACAGTTCAAAAGCATCAATTCTTTGGCGCTCAGCTTTCTTCACAGTCCAACTCTCACATCTATACATGACCACTGGAAAAACCATAGCCTTGACTAGATGGACCTTTGTTGGCAAAGTAATGTCTCTGCTTTTTATTTATTTATTTATTTTTTTAAATTTTTTTATTAGTTGGAGGCTAATTACTTCACAACATTTCAGTGGGTTTTGTCATACATTGATATGAATCAGCCATAGATTTACATTTATTCCCCATCCCGATCCCCCCTCCCACCTCCCTCTCCACCCGATTCCTCTGGGTCTTCCCAGTGTACCAGGCCCGAGCACTTGTCTCATGCATCCCACCTGGGCTGGTGATCTGTTTCACCATAGATAGTATACATGCTGTTCTTTTGAAACATCCCACCCTCACCTTCTCCCACAGAGTTCAAAAGTCTGTTCTGTATTTCTGTGTCTCTTTTTCTGTTTTGCATATAGGGTTATCGTTACCATCTTTCTAAATTCCATATATATGTGTTAGTATGCTGTAATGTTCTTTATCTTTCTGGCTTACTTCACTCTGTATAAGGGGCTCCAGTTTCATCCATCTCATTAGGACTGGTTCAAATGAATTCTTTTTGACGGCTGAGTAATATTCCATGGTGTATATGTACCACAGCTTCCTTATCCATTCATCTGCTGATGGGCATCTAGGTTGCTTCCAAACACATGAAAAGGTGCTCAACATCACTCATTATTAGAGAAATGCAAATCAAAACCACAATGAGGTACCATTACACACCAGTCAGGATGGCTGCTATCCAAAAGTCTACAAGCAATAAATGCTGGAGAGGGTGTGGAGAAAAGGGAACCCTCTTACACTGTTGGTGGGAATGCAAACTAGTACAGCCACTATGGAAAACAGTGTGGAGATTCCTTAAAAAACTGGAAATAGAACTGCCACATGACCCAGCAATACCACTTCTGGGCATACACACTGAGGAAACCAGATCTGAAAGAGACACGTGCACCCCAATGTTCATCGCAGCACTGTTTATATTTGTCTCTGCTTTTTAATATGCTGTCTAGGCTGGTCATAACTTTCCTTCCGAGGAGTAAGCGTCTTTTAATTTCATGGACGCAATCACCATGCGCAGTGATTTTGGAGCGCAGAAAAATAGTCTGACACTGTTTCCACTGTCTCCCCATCTATTTCCCATGAAGTGATGGGACCGGATGCTATGATCTTAGTTTTCTGAATGTTGAGCTTTAAACCAACTTTTTCACTCTCCTCTTTCACTTTCATCAAGAGGCTTTTTAGTTCCTCTTCACTTTCTGCCATAAGGGTGGAGTCATCTGCATATCTGAGGTTTTGATATTTCTCCCGGCAAACTGGATTCCAGCTTTGTGCTTCTTCCAGCCCAGCGTTTCTCATGATGTACTCTGCATATAAGTTAAATAAGCAGGGTGACAATATACAGCCTTGATGTACTCCTTTTCCTATTTGGAACCAGTCTGTTGTTCCATGTCCAATTCTAACTGTTGCTTCCTGACTTGCATATAGGTTTCTCAAGAGGCAGGTCAGGTGGTCTGATATTCCCATTTCTTTCAGAATTTTCCACAGTTTATTGTGATCCACACAGTCAAAGGCTTTGGCGTTACTTGCCCCTAAGTCTGGATTTCTCTAAAACAGC
This sequence comes from Cervus elaphus, assembly GCF_910594005.1. Classification (NCBI taxonomy): domain Eukaryota; kingdom Metazoa; phylum Chordata; class Mammalia; order Artiodactyla; family Cervidae; genus Cervus; species Cervus elaphus. Next base: position 10,321,253 of record NC_057839.1, on the reverse strand, counting down.
ACTTCCACTTTAAATATTAAAGCCTGCCTTCAGAACTCCTTAGGACAAAGTTTTCAACAGATGGGAGGTTAAAGATTAGGCGGGAGATGATACTCCGTAAGAAAATGGGCGATATTGAATCTTCCCGCTTAGACATGATCTCTGACTTTGTAAAGTCGGCTTATGCTTAGCGTCGAAGTCTCATAGCCTACTTGAGACGAGCTTTCTTATTTCTTCTTAGGCATGTTGCTAGATTTTTCCTTCCTTTGCTGATGGTCTTAATAGAATCGCTCCCTCCCCTAGCTCCCCCTGCCTCCCCAGAAATGATGAAAGAATGAGGTAGACTTTTAGGTATTGGCCTGGAAATATCTTTCCACCTGCTACTTATACCACTGACCTCACCCCACCTCAAACAGTGTGGAAACACAGCTGCCAACGTCTTCCTTGTAAAAGGTAGACTGGATCATGTCACTTCCTTACTCAGTCAGTACATGCCAGTGGCTTGTTTCCCATTGTGTCTAGCATAAAATATAAATTCCTTAACATGATCCACATGGTGTGGCAGAATTTGCATCAGCTCTACATGACTTCCACCTTTCATTACCTTGTTCCAGTGCCCTGACCTGTTACTTGAATCCACTGAGCTTTCTCCTCCTTCACAGCCTGACCTAAAGGTGTCAGGAAAGCAGAGAAGGGAATGAGAACTAATACAACTTACTCCTGCCCTAGACTGGCCACATTTTCATCTATCAACTGGCAAAGAGGTTCTCCTTGACCAAACTTTACTCAGGCTCTCTTAAACCCTCTTCTTGACTAGCATAGCCCAGTTCTAGCAAGGATCCTGATAAGTTAATGGATTAAAAATCCCCCACCACCACCCTTGATATGGGATCACCCTGGGACCCTGCAGCAAGAATTCTGTTAGGTTGGTTTGGCAAGAATCTCCCTTACCCTTGATGTCTCCTGTTCATAATTCTCCATCCACCGACCACTGCTGCCACCTGCTCATTGGCCATAAATCCCCAGCTGTCTTTCTTATACTCAGAGTTGAGCCTGATCTCTCTCCCCTGTTGTGATTGTCTTGGCACTTCCTTCAATAGTCCTGAATACACGTGTCAGAATAATTTTTAAAAAATTACTCACACAATGTTTTTGGATCAATGAGCCCTGAGGAGTGAGAGGCCAGGGGACTTTAGGCAATTTATTTCTAGCTCAGGCTTTTTTTATTTTTATTTTTGGCCTTGACATGTGGCATGTGTGAACTTAATTCCCTGACCAGGGATCAAATCCTAACCCCCTGCACTGGAAGTTTGGAGTCTTAGTCACTGACCACCAGAGAAGTCCCTCTAGCTCGTTTATGGATAGATAATTTATCAGTCCCTGGTAAAGTCCCTGGTAAAATCCTTGGGCTTCCCTGGTGGCTCAGCTGGTGAAAAATCTGCCTGCAATGCGGAAGACCTGGCTTCAATCCCTGGGTTGGGAAGATCCCCTGGAGAAGGAAAAGGCTGCCCACTGCAGTATTCTGGCCTGGAGAATTCCATGGACTGGTATAATCCAGGGAGTCACAAAGAGTCAGACACGACTGAGTGACCTTCACTTTCAAGGCTTAGTTTCATGGAAGAGTATCCACTCCCCTTAGTGTTACCAGAAAGGAATTAAATACAGGATATCAAGTGGCTCACAGAAACTTGTGAGAGCCGAAGAACTTGACTCTTGGCTGAAATTCCCAGTATTGTGACTAGGAACCCAACTGCTTACTGGAGAAGCATCTACTATGGATGCTAGTTCTAGAATCTACACCAGTGAAAGGGCTGCCTCATGCATGGTCTCTGTCCCCACTTAACTCGCTTCTGAATAACACTCTCAAGTAACCGTTATACCTAATGACAGAAACTAAAAGCTATGGAATCTCAGCAGTGTGGCAGTCTGGGAAATGTAGTTTCTAGCCTCTGTAATATAGGAAGACATAGTGGAAGGAATTTCAAACAGGTGGATGCTGAGTGAGCCAGTTCAGGGCACCAAGACTTTCTGAGCACTAGCTGTCCTGAACTCCTTGTGTGGTGCCCTGCAATAAACACTGTATTCATTGAAGGAGGAAAGTGGATGTGGAGTATTGAAGGAGAGCTGAGATTCCCACCAGGTGGCACTGTTTAATAGATAAGGGAATGAGAGAATCTAATCCCTACCGCTAAACTTTGGAAAACTAGGAGAAACCTTTTCCAGCCGCCAAACCAGACTGAACTCCAAATCCTCTTGCCCTTCTGGGAGAGCCCAGTTCAGTATTACTATGGCAAATGGAACTGAACCTGTTTTCATGATTGCAATGTCAGAATATACAAATATTTCAGGATTGTTTATGGGTATGTTGTGAGTGCAGAGAAAGGCAATCAGAGGGAAGATCCACGTCTAATATCAGGGGCTCTCTCCCAAACACAGGCTCTTCATGTTTCCTCAGGAATTAGGCTGCTTTACCCACATGTCTGCCCAGGTCCTAGGTTGTCCACTCGTCTCAATTGTCATGTTCTGGGAGGTTGCGGAACTTGATCACTCAGCATCCACCTGTTTGAAATTCCTTCCACTATGTCTTCCTATATTACAGAGGCTGGAAACTACATTTCCCAGACTGCCACACTGCTGAGATTCCATAGCTTTTAGTTTCTGTCATTAGGTATAACAGTTACTTGAGAGTGTTATTCAGAAGAGAGTTAAGTGGGGACAGAGACCATGCATGAGGCAGCCCTTTCACTGGTGTAGATTCTAGAACTAGCATCCATAGTAGATGCTTCTCCAGTAAGCAGTTGGGTTCCTAGTCACAATACTGGGAATTTCAGCCAAGAGTCAAGTTCTTCGGCTCTCACAAGTTTCTGTGAGCCACTTGATATCCTGTATTTAATTCCTTTCTGGTAACACTAAGGGGAGTGGATACTCTTCCATGAAGCTAAGCCTTGAAAGTGAAAGTCGCTCAGTAGTGTCTGACTCTTTGTGACTCCCTGGACTATACCAGTCCATGGAATTCTCCAGGCCAGAATACTGCAGTGGGCAGCCTTTTCCTTCTCCAGGGGATCTTCCCAACCCAGGGATTGAAGCCAGGTCTTCCGCATTGCAGGCAGATTTTTCACCAGCTGAGCCACCAGGGAAGCCCAAGGATTTTACCAGGGACTTTACCAGGGACTGATAAATTATCTATCCATAAACTTGAGCTAGAGGGACTTCTCTGGTGGTCAGTGACTAAGACTCCAAACTTCCAGTGCAGGGGGTTAGGATTTGATCCCTGGTCAGGGAATTAAGTTCACACATGCCACATGTTGAGGCCAAAAAAAATAAAAATAAAAAAAGCCTGAGCTAGAAATAAATTGCCTAAAGTCCCCTGGCCCCTCACTCCTCAGGGCTCATTGATTCAAAAACATTGTGTGAGTAATTTTTTAAAAATTATTCTGACACGTGTATTCAGGATATTGAAGGAAGTGCCAAGACAATCACAACAGGGGAGAGAGATCAGGCTCAACTCTGAGTATAAGAAAGACAGCTGGGGATTTATGGCCAATGAGCAGGTGGCAGCAGTGGTCGGTGGATGGAGAATTATGAACAGAAGACATCAAGAGTAAGGGAGATTCTTGCCAAACCAACCTAATAGAATTCTTGCTGCAGGATCCCAGGGTGATCCCATATCAAGGGTGGTGGTGGGGGATTTTTAATCCATTAACTTATCAGGATCCTTGCTAGAACTGGGCTATGCTAGTCAAGAAGAGGGTTTAAGAGAGCCTGAGTAAAGTTTGGTCAAGGAGAACCTCTTTGCCAGTTGATAGATGAAAATGTGGCCAGTCTAGGGCAGGAGTAAGTTGTATTAGTTCTCATTCCCTTCTCTGCTTTCCTGACACCTTTAGGTCAGGCTGTGAAGGAAGAGAAAGCTCAGTGGATTCAAGTAACAGGTCAGGGCACTGGAACAAGGTAATGAAAGGTGGAAGTCATGTAGAGCTGATGCAAATTCTGCCACACCATGTGGATCATGTTAAGGAATTTATATTTTATGCTAGACACAATGGGAAAAAAGCCACTGGCATGTACTGAGTAAGGAAGTGACATGATCCAGTCTACCTTTTACAAGGAAGATGTTGGCAGCTGTGTTTCCACACTGTTTGAGGTGGGGTGAGGTCAGTGGTATAAGTAGCAGGTGGAAAGATATTTCCAGGCCAATACCTAAAAGTCTACCTCAGTCTTTCATTATTTCTGGGGAGGAAGGGGGAGTTAGGGGAGGAAGCGATTCTATTAAGACCATCAGCAAAGGAAGGAAAAATCTAGCAACATGCCTAAGAAGAAATAAGAAAGTTCGTCTCAAGTAGGCTATGAGACTTCGACGCTAAGCATAAGCCGACTTTACAAAGTCAGAGATCATGTCTAAGCGGGAAGATTCAATATCGCCCATTTTCTTACGGAGTATCATCTCCCGCCTAATCTTTAACCTCCCATCTGTTGAAAACTCTGTCCTAAGGAGTTCTGAAGGCAGGCTTTAATATTTAAAGCGGAAGTGCCGTTTTAGAGAAATCCAGACTGAGGCGCAAGTAACCACCCCAGCTACCTGCTGTTAGGGGCGGGAGGAAGTTGGGCGTTCCGTGGCGTGCATTCTGCCAACAGGAAGTCACGGTGTGGAGGAAGCCCGGGTTGGGCTGGGTGCAGTCCGCCGCTGCGTGCGGGCGGTGGTCCCCGTGGCCGCCCCAGCCGTGTGGAGGCGGAGCCGAGGCGGGGCGGTGATCCCGAGGCCCGCCCCACCCGCCTGGAGGCGGAGCACAGTCAGCTGACTCTCGGACTCGCTGGCTGCTCGCACCCTCCCCCGGACCCCGGACGGGAAGTCAGAAGTCCGGGCGGCTGCCGGTGCTTACGGGGCGGGCCCAGGTAGAGAGCAGCTGAGCAGCCATGGAGCAACGCGGGCTGGGGAGGCTGAGGCTACCCGGGCTGCTGGCGATGCTGGCGCTGCTGGCGGCGCGGACCCCGCGCGTCTCTGCTTCGCGGGACCTGAATCTTTGGCCCCTGCCTCTCTCTGTGAAGACGACCCCGCGTTTGCTGTACCTATCGCCCGGAAACTTCTTCTTCGGGCACAGCCCCGCTTCCAAGGCCGGCCCCTCCTGCGCAGTCCTGCAGGAAGCGTTTCGGCGGTGAGCGCTCCCGACGGGCGGCCGGGGAGGGGACCCGGAGACCCCGGGACGGGGAGGGACGGCCCACCCTGGGACGCAGCGCAGGCGCGGGGCCCGAGGGGAGGAGCACCTGAGAGCCTCTTAGCACCTGCACGGCCGTCCAGCCTCGCCGACGCTCTTGCCCCTGTTTGGCAGGTGAACCGGCCAGTGACCAGACCAAAGTCACGGGTCTAGAAGAGAGCAGAGCCGGCTTGGAGCAGCAGGGACGGAAACGCAAGCCCTCCCCTGACCGCCCCTCCCCTCCCCCACCCCGCCTCCTAAGGGACCTCCTGGGTGCTCGGGAACGCGTTCGGGTGCAGGATATTGAGCGGAAGGAGTAGCGTGCTCAGAGTTTGTGGCCATTGTTCGCCTCGGAGAATGGAGTGGATGGAGGGTTAATGGCAGTTTATCTGGAGGGAGTTCGAAGAGGAAGATGGGTTCTTAAAGTTTGCGGGCAAGGGGTTTCCCAAAGTGGCTTGTCATTTATAGGCAATCTCTCCTCCCCCAATCTGGTAACAGTTCAGGTGGCAGAAAGTCCTTAGGTTGAAGCATTGTCAAAACTCCCGTTCCCTTTCCAAATATCTGTTCCATGCAAAGTGTTGGATATTTTCACCTACTACTTTGGTATGGTCACTGCACTGCAGTCCCTGCTTCTCCTTTTGTTTGCCAGAAGCACTTATGTGCTTACTCTCCCAGGTTCCTGTTTCGATCCTTAGTGCTTCTCAGCCCTCCAGCCTCAGGTCTGCAACCCCATTGGCCTCAGGGTGAATTGTGTAGTAGGGAGGCAGCCCACAGTGCTAGCTTTCTCTTCCTTTCTTTTTAAAACTGATGTCTAGTTGATTTGGGGTGTGTGTGTGGGGGGCGGTGCTTCCCTAGTGGCTCAGCTGTAAAGAATCTGCCTGCCAATGCAGGAGACACGAGACATGTGTTCCATCCCTGCCTGGGTGGGGAAGATCCCCTGGGGGAGGAAGTGGCAACCCACGGCAGCATTCTTGCCTGGACAATGCCCGTGGACAGAGGAGCCTGGTGGGCTACAGTCCGTGGGGTCACAGAGGGCAGGACATGACTACTGACTGAGCAGCAGTAAGAGTTGATCTCCGGTGTTGTACCGTGGCGCTGGCTTTGCTCACTACACCGCGTACAGGGCGGACTGCCCTTGGGGCGATGTCTCAAGAAGCCTCAGGCTTCGACCTGTCCTCAAGGCGCCCTGAAGGAGTGTGGCTTGGTGCTCACTGTACAGGTCCTTTCGTCCCTCAGATTTTGGTCCTTGTTCCCTGAGGTCATTAGAGCTTAATTGTGCTTGCAGGACACCAAGCAGCTGGGAGGTAAATGCAGGACTCGTCAGATCAGCAGCTGCTGACCCCAGCTAGGCCTCGCACTTAGGCTTAGGCCGAAGAGACTTACGGAGTCGATGGCAGAGATGGTTTCTTCTCCTTCCCTTGTGAACCACTAAATAAGGCGAGGGACAATGTTACCCTCATTTTAGATGCATAATCTAATAAGTCTTTGGTGTTGAATCTGCCATCAGGTCAGAATGGCTGGAGTCTGGGTGAAGAAGTAATATGAAGGTGGTTGATTACCCGCCTTAGGATACTAAGAAGGAAAAAGTACCTGAAGGCCATTTAATGGAAGATCATGACTTGGGAATCTTTTAAACATAAACACACCTTATTTGCTCTGGGACTCAGTTCGTAAACCTGGATTTTCCTTCTGTGCCATACTGCTAGTAAAACAAGGACACGGTGATCAGCTGAATGGTGTGAGTCTGGCAAGAAAGTGTGGATGATGTCAGGCAACCATGGTTAGATAACCAGAACTTGAAGAAGCTGTGAGATGATTTCAGAAACAAGGCTTGGCATCATAAGGGAGTGTAGGTAGTTATCTGAGGACTTTGCCTAACTAATTTGTGCCCTGTGTGGGAAGCAGCTATTAATTATACCCTGCATGTTAGGAAGCAGGGTATAAAACATTAGCCATTATGGCTGAGACTTGAAAGCATTCAGGAGAGTGTTCTAGGAACCGAGGAGGGGCCTTTACTACTTCAGAGTAAACGCATGATGAAGTTGAAAAGGTTTAGAGATGATGGGTGTTCTAGAATCTCGAGGCCATGGAGAACAGGTAAAACCGAGGCCCCAGTGTGCTGAGATCCTCAAGGCTCCTGTCTCCTGAAGAACCCACTTCTATCAACCCCTGCTTTGAAACAGTATGCACTTTGCAGGCAGAGTTCTGTCTGTCTGGTATGTGGCTGCTTCCTTAGCATTTACAGCAAGATCACATGACAGTTTTTTTTTTTTTAACCTTTTCCCCTCCTTAGTTAACCAAAACTTTAGTTTCAGTTCCTGACAAGCTCAAATGGGCTTCCCTGGTGGCTCAGATGGCAAAGAATCTGCCTGCAATGCAGGAGACCCATGTTCAATCCCTGGGTCAGGAAGACCCCCTGGAGAAGGGAGTGGCTGCTCACTCAAGTATCCTTTCCTGGAGAATTCCATGGACAGAGGAGCCAGGCGGGCTACAGTCTGTGGGGTCACAAAGAGTTGGAGACGATGGAGCTATTGACTGTTTCACACACACCTTGGATACCACTGCGTCAGATCCCTTTGGGTTTTCTGTTAAGAGTTTTAATATCCAGGGCCAAGCTTTTCCTTATTTAGGACAAGCCAGCACCTGACTCAAATCTTAAAGCTGCCAACAGCTTTAATATTCCCTTAAATTTTTTTTTAAGTTGTGCTAATGTATACATAAGATTGCTATGTACTCAGTTGTGTCTGACTCGTAGCCCCATGGGCTATAGCCCTCCAGGCGCCTCTGCCCATAGAATTTTCTAGTCAAGAATACCTGAGTGGGTTGTCACTTGCTGCTCCAGGGAATCTTCCCAACGCAGGGGTGGAACCACCATCTCTGTGTCTCCTGCATTGGCAGCTGGATTCTTTACCACTAGTGCCAACGGGGAAGCCCTAGGATGCTGTGTTAACCATTTTTAGCTATACAATTTAGTGATCTTTATTTCCTCTTGAATCTGTCAGAATTTTTCAATAGAGACTTCCCTGGTGGTCCAGGGGCTTAGACTTCCTGGATGCTCCCAATGCAGGGGCCCAGGTTCAATCCTTAGTAAGAGAAGTAGATCCCACATGCCAGAACTAAGGCTCAACCCCACCAAGTAAATAAATAATGTATTTTTAAATTATAAAAAGATTTTCCTAAGCTAATGATTTCCCCCAGCACCTTCATCTGTTTCACTGTCTCACTGGTTAACTTCCATACACTTCCAAGTTCATCAGAACTTTCCCATCTCTCCTTACTTCCCTGGAAAAAGCAGAAGACAGTCTTATGAATAAGTAGCTTATACAGCCTTCTGGCTTTTCAAACTCTGTTACAGGTCTTAGGCTTTGAAGACTATGTGATCTTTTTATCTTCTAGCACCTTCAAATGTTTATTTCCTACCCTCTTCCTCTGACATTCAGGTACCAGCAGAATGTAAATTGTCTAGGCCCTAGTGAGGATTCTTTGGTGGTGTTAGCTGGATACTTCTGTTGGAAGGTAACTGAGCCCCAACTCAGTGTGGCGTGAGCAGAAAAGAAAGCTGTCATCTCACACGTTGTGGTTGTTCAGTTGCCCAGTTGTGTCCAACTCTGTGTGACCCCATGGAGGCAGCATGCCAGACCTCTGTGCCTCACCATCTTCCGAAGTTTGCCCAAGTTCACATCCACTGTATTGGTGATTCCATCCTGCCGTCTCATCCTATGACATGCTCTTCTTCTGCCCTCAGTCTTTCCCAGCATCAGGGACTTTTCCAGGGTGTCAGCTGTTCACATCAGGTGACCAGAATACTGGAGCTTCAGCTTCAGCATCAGTCCTTCCAGTGAACAGTCAGGGTTGATCTCCCTTAGGATTGGCTGGTTTGATCTCCTTGCTGTCCAAGGGACTGTCAGGAGTCTTCTTCAGCACCGTAGTTTGGAAGCATCAATTCTTTGGTGCTCTGCCTTCTTTAGAGTCCAGCTCTCACAAACATACGTGATCACTGGGAAGACCACAGCCTTGGCTGTACAGACCTTTGTCCACAGAGTAATGTCTCTGCTTTTCAACACACTTGTCTAGATTTGTCATAGCTTTCCTGCCAAGAAACAAATATCTTCCAATTTCATGGCTACAGCACCATCCACAGTGATTTTAGAGCCCAAGAAGAGGAAATCTGTCACTGACTTCCACCTTTTCCCCCTCTATTTTCCATGAAGTTAGGGGCCAGTAGCTCATTTGGTAAAGAATCAGCCTACAAACCTGGAGACCTGGACTCAATCCTTGGGTTGGGAAGATCTTCTGGAGAAGGAAATGGTAACCTACTTCTGTATTCTTGCCTGGAGAATCCCATGGACATAGGACCCTGGCAGACCACAGTCCATGGGGTCGCAAGAGTCAAACATGACTTAGCGTCTAAACCCCCACCTAATTGGGCCAGATGCCATGATCTTAGTCTTTTTAATATTTAGTTTTAAGGAAGTTCTTTCTTTCCCCTCCTTCACCCTCATCAGGAGGCTCTTCAGTTTTTCTTCACTTTCTACCATTAGAGTGGCATCATCCCTATGTCTAAGGTTCTCCCGCCTGTCTTGAATCCAGCTGATAACTCATCCAGTCCAGCATTTCTCATGATGTGCTTAGGGTACAGTTTAAACAAACAGGGTGACAGCAGACAGCCTTGTCTACTCGTTTCTCAATCTTGAACCATTCGGTCGTTGGTGGCTCAGACAGTAAAGAATCTCACACATTGGGAAGTAGAAACGCAGGCAGGATTTCAGGGCTAGTTGGCTACGTGACTCGACAGTATCATTAGGAAATCTGTATTCTTGTCATCTCTGACCTGCTTGCTTTGGTGTGGCTGCCACTTGTGTAGGTGTCATATACAGAGATAGTTTTCTTCTTGGTGCTCACTTCGGAGAGGAAGCGTCCTCCCACCCTCCTCCCGTCTCTGCCACATCACTGGTCAGAATGGGCTTGCACACCCAGGATTATTGGTTTGATTACTTTTATAATGGGGACCTCATAAGAGTCACTTGGGGTCATGGCCCAGGCAACTTTTAAAATCACACTCTCGGAGATTCTGATTCTGAAGGTCTGGACATCAGTGAAAGTGAAAGTCACTAGGTTGTATCCGATTCTTTGTGACCCCGTGGACCGTACAATCCATGAAATTCTCCAGGCCAGAATAGTGGAGTGGGTAGCCTTTCCCTTCTCCAGGGGTCTTCCCTACCCAGGGATGGAGCCCAGGTGCCACATTGCTGGCAGATTCTTTGCCAGGTGAGCCAACAGGGAAGCCCTGGACATTAGTAACTGTTTGCAAAATGCTCCCCAGGTGATTCTGATGTGCAGCTTGAGGTGGGAGCTTCTAGTTAGACTCATACCAGGTAGCAGGGGTTTGAGGAGTCAATGACATCACCCACTACCATGTATGTATTTAAAACTTAGCTTGTGTTGTTCAGTCCCCAGTCATGTGAGACTGTTTGTGACGCTGTGGACTGCAGCACATCAGGCTCCTCGGTCCTTCATTATCTCCTGGAGTTTGCTCAAATTTATGCCCATTGAGTCCCTGATGCTATCTAATCATCTCATCCTCTGTCACCCCCTTCTTCTTTTGTCTTCAATAAAACATGGCTACAGTGCTAATCGACTATACCAGATCCCACTCTAGTATGGCAGAAAGTGAAAAGCAATAGAGAGTCTCTTGAGGGTTAAAAAAGATGGGGAAAAGGCTGGCTTAAAACTCAACATTCAAAAAGCTAAGATCATGGGATCCAGTCACATCACTTCATGGCAAAGAGGGAAACAATGGAAACAGTGGAAGTTTTCATTTTCTTGGGCTCCAAAATCATTGCAGATAGTGACTGCAGCCAGGAAATTAAAAGACCCTTGCTTCTTGGAAGGAAAGCTATGATAAACCTAGACAGTGTATTAAAAAGCACAGACATCACTTTGCTGACAAAGATCCATATAGTCAAAACTATAGTTTTTCCAGTAGTCCCGTATGGATGTGAGAGTTGGACCATAAAGAGATCTGAGCACTGAAAAATTGATGCTTTCAAATTGTGGTGCTAGAGAAGACTCTGGAGAGTCCCTTGAACTGCAGGGAGATCAAACCAGTCAATCCTAAAGGAAATCAACCTTGAATATTCATTGGAAGGATTGGTGCTGAAGTTTTAATACTTGGGCCACCTGATGTGAAGTGCTGACTCTGGAAAAGACCCTGATGCTGGGGAAGATTAGGGCAGGAAGAGAAAGGGAGGACAGAGGATGAGATGGCTGGATGGCATCACTGACTCAATGGACAAGAGTTTGAGCAAACTCTGGGAGATACTGAAAGACAGGGAAGCCTGGTGTGATACACTCCAAGGAGTCACAAAGAGTCAGACCCGACTTAGCAAATGAACAACAGTTTAAAAATTTGTTTGAATTTCTCTCTCACACAGATATTATGACTATATTTTTGGTTTCTACAAGTGGCATCATGGCTATAAGAAAATTTCAAGTGAAATGGAGTTACAGAAACTTGAAGTCTTAGTTATCATGGACCCACAATGTGACAGTTTCCCCAACATCACTTCGGATGAGTCTTGTGAGTACCTGTGTCATGGGAATGGATTGTATACAAAACTGCTTGTTACAGACTTGAGTAACAGAAGCTGACTCTACTCCATGAACTATTGTGAGCTCTTAACCAGTGAGTTTATAATTATTATTTTTAAAAAAACCATTAGGGAACTTCCCCTGGCGGTTCAGTGGCTAAGACTCTGTACTTCCACTGCAGGGAGTACAGGTTTGATCCTTGGATAGGGAACCAAAGTCCCACATGCTGTACCTATGGCAATAATAAATAACTAAATAATTACCATTAAAGTCTGATGGCAAAACTAAAACATAATCATTGCAGGAAATCTTTAAGTACAGTAAGTCAAGAGGAGGAATTAAATTATTCATAATCCCAGCACTCAAGAGTTAACCTCGGTTACTTACATATTTTTTTTGCAGAGTAATGCATTTGAATATTTTACATAGATATAAATAAAAGCATAAGATATAGGGCATGAGAAAGGGGTCTAGTTCTCTGCATGTGGTTTTTCTGTTTTTCATTTTCCATGTGCTACGCTAAGTTGCTTCAGTCATGTCTGACTCTTCAAGACCCCATGGACTGTAGCCTGCCAGGCTCCTTTGTCCGTGGGATTTCCCAGGCAAGAACACAGGAATGGTTTGCCATTTCTTTCTCCAGGGAATCTTCATGACCCAGGGGTTGAGCCTGTATCTCTCATGTCTCCTGCATTGACATGCGGGTTCTTTACCAATAGGATGACCTAGGAAGCCTGTTTTTTGCCTACAAACATGAATTTCAATAAATATTTTTCAATGACAGCATTTTTAGTAGATGAATAATGTTCTACCAACTGTATGGCTGTGCCAAAACTCACTTGGCTTATCCCTTAATTTTGGACATCTAGATAGTTTATTTTGAAATCAAGTCTGTGCTTATAGGCATGATCTTTCTTTCTTGTTTTTTTGGGCACAGTATGTGGGATCTTGGTTCCCTGACCAAGAATTGAACCTGTGCCCCTTGCAGTGGAAGCACAGAATCTTACACTGGGCTCCAGCAAAGCCCTGGCATGATTTCTGTTTATAATTAAGTTGACACATAGATAATGCAGAACTGAGAGGGATGAAGTTTTTCACTTTGATTTATGTTGTATTATATTTATAGTCTGTCTTCACTTATATTGATTGAAAATCAACATTTAACTACATGATTTTTTGTTTGCATAAGATATTATTCTCCAAGGCTTTTCCTAACTTGTTCTAGGAAGAATAAGTGGATGGGCAGACCTTTATCATAGCATGTACTGACTGGAAATTATGTGGAATTGTACCACGGAATCAAAGAAGAGCAATGGGTCATTTAGGATTAGTGCAGAAAGAGCAGACTGGTGAGTCAGGTGTAAAAATAGAAAGGAAAATGCATATCTTAGAGAAAAGAGTAACCCCTTTGTTCTCAGACTGCCTCACAGACAATTAAAATACATCTCTTCATCCTTTTAATTAGACTAGAGGTGAGATTACTTGATGCCTTGATACATCTTTTTGCAAAATAACTTCATTTCTCTTTATTCTATGGCTGTTCTTAGAAGAGAAACAGGATGGTTTGCCCACATTAGTCATGTGAGTTGACAGCACTCAGACACGTTATGAATTAGATTTTGCAATCTGAATTGAGAAATGATCAGCAAATTACCGAGGAATCTTTGATGACTAGCAGTATAATGACATACTGTAAAATCCAAACGACGGAATATGTCAAGGCTGGGGAGTTACAGTCTGCCTTGCATTCAGTTTTGCAAACCCCATTTTTCTGAATGGGAGACTTCTGGAAATAAGCTAACCATGAAATTTTCTGGTTAAAGGATAAACTAGTTTTAAACTAGTTGATGATGATGATAAAAATAACACACAAATGGAAATAACAAGATATCAACCATTGTCCAAGTGTACAGGGAAATCTTGGAGAAACTGACGAGTGTTAACAGCAGCATCAAGTAAAATAAAAATAGGCATCCCCTCAGAACCAGATGTAGACTAATTTCTACCATAGAGAAGTAATTACGTACATCAAGAATGTTCTCTGTGGTTTGTCTGCCACAGTGAATGTTTATAAGCAAAACAAAATGTTCATCACCAGAAGAATAGCTGCATATATCTTGTCAGTTGACACTGGAGAATACTCTTCAACAATTGAGAATAAACTAGTGGAGTTACAGGACTTCTCTAGTGGTCCAGTGTTTAAGACTCTGCGTGCCAACACAGAGGACACGCGTTCGACCCCTGATCTGGGAAGATCCCATACGCTAAGGAGCAACTAAACCCAGCCGCCAAACTACTGCGTCCCTGTGCCACAACGACTGAAGCCTGCAGGCCTAGAGCCTGTGATCTGCAACAAGGGGAACGACCACAGTGAGGAACCCACGCACTGCAACTCGAGAGGCGTCCCCGCTCGCTGCAACTAGAGAAAGCCCACACACAGCTGTGAAGACCCAGTGCAGCATACGTCAGGAAATGAAATACTTAAAAAACAAGTGGAGATAGAACAGACGTGGAGAACTTGCCAAGATAAATTGCTGAGTTGGACAAAGGAAGATACATCATAATGTGTACAGGAGGATACCATTTAAATACCAACATAATACAAGAAGGTGCACAGAAAGCAGTATTCTTTTTATTGTCACGTGGATATACAGGGGCCCCGGAAAAGACCTACTGTTTCCTCTAAGGAAAGTAGGGAGTTCAGTGGGCATCTCAAAGGGCTTTAGTCTTACCTATCACATTTTTTTATTTTAAAAAGAGGAATCCATTGCTGTTATTTGCATGTATACCCATCAAAACAGTGTGGTGCAAAAAGTATAGAAGGGGATAATTGAAAGAGAGATGCCTTCATCCCACCTCAGGGAGCTTATCAGTGTTAAGACTAAGAATTTGGCTTTGAAATAAAAATTCTATAGCTTATTTGTCCATATATTTAGGAAACACAGTCTCCTCCTTACTGCTTTATATGTGTGGTTTTTGCATTGGGTTGAATCAGAATCCTTTACAATATCAGCCAGTCCTCAGCTGTTGGAAAATAATTGGCATCAGGTATATGCCACATGTTAATGGTTTTAGATAAGTCTTTGTGCTGACTGATTCCAGGAGATCTCAGAACTGGAATGTGGCAAAATCTGGCTTTTAAACAGTGACCAGTGAAATGGTGAGTTCTATTTAGGTAGCTTAAACTAAGGATTTAATAGAGGGGTGGAATCGTGATTAGACTGTGGTCATAATAGCAATACCATTCTTAGCCTGGCCTTTAGCTAACTCACGACTGTTCGTCTTATGGAAGGCTTCCTTGTCAGAAGATTGTCGCCTGATCGTTGGCTGTTGATAGAGCTGTTTTCCCTATGTGTAGCCAGCTGTTACGCAGCACCCTGGGTGATGGTGGTGCAGGGTGATGATGAAGCAGAGATGCCAGTTAAGTCATGAGCCTGCAGCCCTCGAGTGTCCCTCCTGCTGCAGTCTTCATGCCTTTAGCTTTCGGCCTCTCTTTGCTTCCTGGTGCTTCGCTTTCTCTGGGGATGAGTCCATGGGAAACCTTTCTGAAGACTGAGATGAGGCTGGAGCAACCTCTAGTTGCAGGGCTGCGCTTGGTTGCAGCTCGGCATGGGGGATCTTAGTTCCCAACCAAAGATTGAACTCCATCCCCTGCATTAGAAGGCAAATTCTGGACCACCAGCAAGGTCCCAGCAAGTGAGTGTGAAGGAAGATTTGGGAAAACGTTAGGGGTGTGGAGGTCCAGGGCAAGTAGGGGACACAGCGGGGGAGCGGCCGGAGCAGAGAAAACTCTGGTCTTACAGAGCTCAAGACTGACAGCAGAGGCTCCATCAGGGGATGAGGGGCACTGAGGGGCTTGCCCCTTTGACTTAAACTCTCAGCTTAAGTAAGCCCCTGCTCTGTAGAGGGCTAGCGGGAGAGAACTCTCCAGGAAGGGAGAATGAGGAATGAGGGCGGGGCCTCCCGGCTTCCTGACTGAGCTCCTGGGCTGGCTGGAGTGAGGAGAGGATGAGCCCGGAGCCCAGCAAGTGAGAAGCGGGACGCGTTCAGTCTGGGGCTTGTGGACTTTAAGGAAGAGCCGTCAGGGTTTCCGGGGCTTCCCTGTAGCTCAGCTGGTAAAGAATTCGCCTGTAGTGCAGGAGACCCCGGTTCGATCCCTGGGTCGGGAAGATCCCCTGGAGAAGGGGGGATAGGCTACCCGCTCCAGTATTCTTGGGCTTCCCTTGTGGCTTAGCTGGTAAAGAATCCCCAAGAAATGTGGGAGACCTGGGTTCTATCCCTGGGTTGGGAAGATCCCCTGGAGACAGGAAAGGCTGCCCACTCCAGTATTCTGGCCTGGAGAATTCCATGGACTGAGAATTCCATAGGGTCGCAAAGAGTCGGACAGAACTGAGCAACTTTGACTTTTCACGGGACTTCCACATGAGGATATACAGAAGGCAGTTGGAGAAACATGTTTGGAGCTCAGGAGAAAGGAATGATGCAGAAATAACAATGGTATGTTTTGGGAAATGTACTGTGTATCACTGAGGGATTAAAAGCAAACATTTTTTCTTCCAGTTTTACTGAGACATGAGGTGCACAGTGTTATGATCTGACTTACTTACATCAGGAAATGATTATCACAGGAAGTTAGGGCACGTCCATCTCACATAGATACAAAATTAAAGAAAGAAAAACAGGTTTTTCTTGATGAGAACTCTTATGATTTACTCTGAACAACGTTCACATGTAGCATCCCGACATGCTAACTGTGTTCATCATGGTGTACATTACGTCCCTTGTACTTATTTATCTTATGACCAGAAGTTAGTACCTTTTGCCTGCCTTTGTCCAGTTACCACCTGCCTCTGGTAACCGAGAGTCTGATCTCTTTGAGCTTGCTTGTATTTGAAGTACAGTTACCTTACAACGCTGTGTTAATTCCCCTTACACAACATGGTGATTCAGTATTTCTATGCATTTTTACACATAAGCCTGACTCATGACTCTGTTCTTCTGAGGAAAGGCTACCCTGTCAGAAGACCGTCACCTGATGACTAGCTGTGGAGAGATCTGTTTTCCCAGGTGTCACCAGCTGTCACACGACACCCTGAGTGGTGGTGGCCGTGGTCGGTGATGATGAAGCAGAGAACTTCTTATTCTCTCCTGGTTTGTTGAGGTGTAATTGACATAACATTATATTAGTTTCAGGTTTACAACATAATGATTTGATATTTGTATATAATGTAAAATGTCACCATCTGTCACCACACAAGAAACATTCTTTTCTTTTTTCCAATACAGATAATTTACTTGTGAAAGGACCAGTGGCTACGCTCACTGCCAACAGAGTCTGGGGAGTATTACGAGGTAAATTCTATGTAGTTTCATTGTTATCTTCTAGTGAGGAAAGAGTTTCAGTTGCCACTTTGGGAAATCAAGCATATTAATAGTAAAACTTTGCTTCCTGGGGGCCCTTTGTAGAATGATTTGTTGGGTATTTCCAAAACAATTTCCATTAAGTACTGTATATACATTTGTATATACCACTTAATGAAAGATCATTTGACCTTTTAAAATGTTTGAAGGTTATCGCATTCATAATGCTGCAATTCCGTGATGTTCTTGATCTGTAATATTTAGAGTTATAAATGGCCCTGATCTGCTCCAATTAGATTTGGTTTTATCATCCGTCACCTCTTGTCACCTTCAGTAGCAAGCATGTCGTTTCTGCATTTTATTTATTTATTCAAACAACAGTATACTCATATTTTTTTCTGAACCAGTCTATTAGTGCAGAAGCAGAAAAGCAAAGAGGAAAATCATGTTCCCAATAAAACATGTCCAACTCTCCATGTGTGGTGATGTTTTCTGCTTGATACGAGAAGATGCTCATGACCTCAGTGCAGCATAAATGCATGTGCCGTGGCATTTGAGAGTCCTTATCGACTCAGCTTGGTTCTTCTCCGGTGTCTCCTTTCAGGAGTGGAGTTGTACTTGATCTCATTGTCCATTTTCAGCTGAATCCACTGGGGAATTGGACGATTCTTCTGTTTCTTGGCCAGGAATCATTTGATCCTGGGAGTCTCAAGAAGAGAAGTTCAGGAACAGAGTCAACCACACACACCATGATGACCTAGAAAAGAAGAGAACCCTTCACCCATTTTAAATTCCTGTGAATTTAGAAATATAAGAAAGTTTGCAGGAACGTTGTGAAAAGATAAAAATATACTCTGAGTGATTGGAGGCAGTGAGCAGAGAAGAACCTTAAAAGCTTTTCCTGTGACTTTTAGTCTGAACTTCAAAGTTCAGGCATTGGGACATTTACTTTTGATGTTCAAAAGGTGCTTTGACCTCTTCTTTTGAGAGGATGAGATTTTGTTTTACTGGCTTCCAGATTACTATGGTTTTGAAAAAGGAGAAGAATGATTTTCTTTAATGTGAGCTAGCCAGCCAAAGTTATAGTAATTAAAAGGAGAGAAACCTTTGGATTTGACTCTGGTTGAGTGTTATCTAGAATAAAATAATGATTGTTAATGCTATGCTTTATAGTCATAGTAATAATGGTATGATTGTGATCTTATTCAAAATAATGACACGAAAATAGCTATAGATAACTTACCGCAAATGTAACTACAGATATTATCATCTAGATTATTTACATATACTGGGATGTGATGTTAAACTGTTACCAGTCTGGTCTGCTTGTCTTATCTGGGGCCTGTTGGGGAAATGAGCTTTATTGATGTCTGCGCTAATCCACATAAGAACTTTTGAGAGCGTTCTGTGAATCTAGTCCAGGAAGTCTTTATTTTCCGCTTCCTGTCAGACTTTGAAAGTAACAAATGTGCCATAAATGATAGTTGAGTGTACTGGTACTTAACAGAAAATTCCAAAGTTATTCTGTATTTGGGGATAGGAGGGAGGCATAGCCTAAGGAACTTTGAACTTTTTATTCTTCCCTAATTTTTTTTGAGGTATAATTGACATAACATTATATTCGTTTCAGTTTTACAACTTAATGATTTGATATTTGTATTTAATGCAAAATGATCACCAGGGTAAGTTTAGTTACCATCCGTCACCACACATAGTTAGAAGAGAATTATTTTTTTTATGATGAGAACTTCTGAGATTTACTGTTTTTAGCAACTTGCAAATAGGTAGCACAATATTTATTAATTACAGTCACTATGCTGTACCTCACATCCCTAGGACTTATGTATATTCGAAAGATTGTACTTTTTGATCCCTTTCACCCATTTTGCCCACCCCCTACCTCTGCCTCTAGTTTTTATATATATGAGCTTGGTTTATTGTTTTTCAGATTCCACATCTAATTGAGATCATGCAATATGAAGTATTTGTCTTTCTCTGTCTTATTTCATTTAGCATAATGGCCTTAAGGTCCATCCATGTTGTTGCAAATAGCAAGCTTTCCTTCTTTCTGTGGCTAAATAGTATTCCATTGTACACATATACACCCCACATCTTCATCCATTCATCCTTTGATGGATGGGTTGTTTCCGTATCTTGCCTATTGTAGTCAATGCTGCAGTGAACACAGAGGTACACACATTTGGGGTGGAGGGATTTCGTGTTTTGTTTTCTTTGGATAAACACCAAGAAGTGGAGTTGCTGGATCATGTGGTAGCTCTATTTTTAGCTTTTTAGGAACCTCCGTGTTGTTTTCCATAGTGGCTTCACCGGTTTATATTCCCATGAACAGTGTTAAGGGATCCTTTTACTGCATATCCTCGCCAACAGCTGTTATTTTTGTGTTTTTGATCATGGCCATTCTAACAAGTGTGAGGTGATATGTCTCTGTGGTTTTGATTTGCCTTTCCCTGATGGTTAGTGATGTTGAGCACCTTCTCATTTACATGTTGGCTATTTATGTGTCTTCCTTGAAAAAAATACTTGTTCACAATCTTCTACCCATTTTTTAATTGGACTGTTTGTTTTTTGCTATTGAGTTGTATGAATTCTTTATATACTAACCCCTTGATAGATACATAATTTGCAAGTATCTTCTCACCTTTAGTAGATTGCCTTTTCATTTTGTTGATGATTTCCTTTGATGTGCAGAAGCTTTTTAGTTTGGTGTCACCCCATTTGTTTATTTTTGCTTTTATTTCTTTTGATTTTGGTGTCATATCCTAATAATTAATTCTTTTTTATTGTTTAGTAGAGTTCACTAGTGAAGCCTTCCAGTCCTGGCCTTTGTTTGTTGGAGACGTTTTATTATTGTTACCATCTCCTTACTGGTAATCAGTCTCAGATTCCGTTTCTCCGTAATTCAGTCTTGGTAGGTTTTCTCTCTAGGAGTTCATTCATTTCTTCTAACTTGTGAAACTTGTTGGCATATAGTTGGTCATACTAGTCTCTTATGATCTTTCATATTTTTGTAGTATGTTGTCACATCTTCTCTTTTATTTGAGCTTGCACTACAGGGAAACGTTGGAGATATTGTGGGTTTGGTTCTAGACCACTGCAGTAAAGTGACTATCTCAATGAAGGGAGTCACACAAGATTTTTGGTTTCCCAGTGGGTGTAAAAGTTATGCTTACACTATACTGTAGTTTTTCAACAGTATAGTGCAATAGCATTGTGTCTTAAAAATAGGTACATACCTTAATTTAAAAATTGTTTTCATTGTTTAGTCAGTAAGTCATGTCTGACTCTTTGTGACCCCATGGACTGTAGCCCACTACGCCTCTCTGTCCATGGAATTTCCCAGGCAAGAATACTGGAGTTGGTTGTGTTTCCTCCTCCATTTTAAAAATACTTTATTGGTGATAAATACAGATATCATCTAACAATACAGGGTTGCCACAAACTTTGGATTTGTAAAAAATCTGTGAAATGCAAGAAACTGAAGTACAATAAAGTGAGGTATACCTGTATTCTTAGGTTAAAATTTTCCTTGGCAATATAGTTGTCAGCTAGAATCATGAATTTTGGTAAAGTCAAGGCTAGATAGAGGAATTGGCCTATAACAGGGAACAGTCACATGAATAAAAAAGTCTGCAGCTATAAATAAAACACTGTTTAATTTGAGCCTTTCTGGTTTCATGGTGTTTTCTGAGCCTCTTAGCCTTCTGTGAAGTTTAGGTACTGATAGCTTATGGTAAAGGGTGTTGGATTTCTAATCGCCAAATAAGATTTAGCTTCTGGACCATGGACCAGCCTTGATCACTCAAGAGCTGTTGTGTAGCGGAGTTTTGGGACACAAAACTCCTACTGTTACCAAGGGAGTTATATACTTTTAAAATTAGCTATTCAGTTCAGTTAAGTCGCTCAGTCGTGTCCAACTCTTTGCGATCCCATGAATCGCAGCACGCCAGGCCTCCCTGTCCATCACCAACTCCTGGAGTTTACTCAAACTCATGTCCATCGAGTCTGTGATGCCATCCAGCCATCTCATCTTCTGTCGTCCCCTTCTCTTCCTGCCCCGAATCCTTCCCAGCATTAGGGTCTTTTCCAATGAGTCAGCTCTTCACATGAGGTGGCCAAAGTACTGGAGTTTCAGCTTCAGCATCAGTCCTTCCAGTGAACACCCAGGACTGACCTCCTTTACAATGGACTGGTTGGATCTCCTTGCAGTCCAGGGGACTCTCAAGAGTAGTCTCCAACACCACAGTTCAAAAGCATCAATTCTTTGGCGCTCAGCTTTCTTCACAGTCCAACTCTCACATCCATACATGACTACTGGAAAAACCATAGCCTTGACTAGACAGACCTTTGATAGCAATGTAATGTCTTTGCTTTTTAATATGTTATCTAGGTTGGTCATGACTTTCCTTCCGAGGAGTAAGCGTCTTTTAATTTGATGGCTGCAATCACCATCTGCAGTGATTTTGGAGCCCCAAAAAATAAAGTCTGACACTGTTTCCACTGTTTCCCCATCTATTTCCCATGAAATGATGGGGACCAGATGCCATGATCTTAGTTTTCTGAATGTTGAGCTTTAAGCCAACTTTTTCACTCTCCTCTTTCACTTTCATCAAGAGGCTTTTTAGTTCCTCTTCACTTTCTGCCATAAGGGTGGTGTCATCTGCATATCTGAGGTTACTGATATTTCTCCTGGCAATCTTGATTTCAGCTTGTGCTTCCTCCAGCCAGCGTTTCTCATGATGTACTCTGCATATAAGTTAAATAAGCAGGGTGACAATATACAGCCTTGACGTACTCCTTTTCCTATTTGGAACCAGTCTGTTGTTCCGTGTCCAGTTCTAACTGTTGCTTCCTGACCTGCATATAGGTTTCTCAAGAGGCAGGTCAGGTGGTCTGGTATTCCCATCTCTTTCAGAATTTTCCAATTTATTGCGATCCACACAGTCAAAGGCTTTGGCATAGTCAATAGAGCAGATTTAGTTTTTTACAATAAATCAAAAGAATGTCTCAAAGTTGTAAAAATTTTACCAGACCCACTCCCACAATTTACATTTTCGGATAACAGGATTAGAATTTAACAATAGAAAGATCCTACCAGACCAGGATTAGTCAGAAGGTTTTCAGGAAGGAGAAACTGTCCTGAAGCAGGATACATTGTTGTTATATAATCCCTAGTACAGAGTTTAAACTGAGTTATATGTTGTGTAATCATGAGTTCCAGGCTTAAAGAAAAAAAATCTTTTTATGTGATTAAGGAATGTAGAGGGAAAAAAAAAAAGTTTGTCCTTTCCTCCTCCTTGAGGACCCCAGGCCCCTCTCTCCTCAGGGGGACCCCTGGACTTCTTATCCCCCTGCCGAGGAATTGACTTTCTCAATACCCTCTAAAGTGCCTATAATATTTTATTATGAAAAGTCTTTCTTATAACGCTATAAATTTATTAAGGAACTGGAATTTTGTTTTCTTAAATCACTATTTTTTCTGTTTATCATACAAACACAAACACGGGTATGGGTACAATGAAGTTGTTTTTTTTTTTTTTTCATAGCAACAGGGATTTTTTTAAATCGAGCTTTTATTTTAGAGAATGTTACAGAGTGTAACATACTTAATTTTATTTGCCTTTTCTGGTTATGGTTCTATGTTTGGATAATGTATCTTTTATTTTCTCCTTTATAAATTAATGCAATAAATTATAAATTTTATTTTCCTCAGGTTTAGAGACGTTTAGCCAGTTGATTTATCAAGATTCTTATGGGACTGTAAGTATGATTATTGTATGTTACTAACATTATTGGGTAGACATAATAAAACATTCTATTGGAAAAATGTAAACTTTTTAGCTATTTATTGCTTCTTGAATGTTTATTCTCCCCAAGTGTGTCTCTTAGCTGGTAAATGTAGTTTTTACACTTTGTTTGGTTGTAAATTAATCTCTTATCCAGTACTTGCATAGACAGATGTAATCATCATTGAACTTGAGAAAATTCTAAAAATAAATAAAAGTTTTCTTTTGTCTTTTAGTTCATTGCCAATGAATCCAACATTGTAGATTCTCCAAGGTTTCCTCATAGAGGAGTTTTAATTGATACCTCTAGACACTTTCTGCCCGTTAAGATGATTTTGAAAACTCTGGTAGGTGATTGTTTAACTCCATTGTCTGCTCCTTCATGTCGTTACTGTATGTTGGTCACTGTGCTGTTGTGCCGGTTGGAACAAGGGATTCATTTCCATACACTAAGTCTATTTCCGTATAGTGAGTGTAAGCAGTGGGCTTTTCCCTCCCTTCCCTGAGATATATGTTTCCTCTGCTGAGAAGTGGAGGCTCCCCTCGGGAATCACCCTCTTGTTTTCATTGAGGTGGGAGAGAGGCTAACCCAGGATTCAGTCAGCATTGTTAAGAAAAACACTCAGTTTTAATGCTGCCTGTTGGCCCTCTATGTAAATCTCAACTGTCAAATCATGGGTCGAGACTTTTCTTTTTTTTTTTTTATTTTTTTTTTTATTTTTTTTATTTTTTTAAATTTTTTTATTAGTTGGAGGCTAATTACTTCACAACATTTCAGTGGGTTTTGTCATACATTGATATGAATCAGCCATAGATTTACACTTATTCCCCATCCCGATCCCCCCTCCCAGGGTCGAGACTTTTCATCAGGAATATATCACCTCTGGTTTCTGCTGCTGCTGTTGACTTAGTCCATCCGACTCTTGGGACCCCATGGACTGTAGCCCCCAGGCTGCTCTGTCCCTGGGATTTCCCAGGCAGGAATACCGGAGTGGGTTGCTCTTTTCTTCTCCAGTATCTCCAGTTATGGACCTTTAATTTTGTGACCTCCACTTACTGCTTTTTCAGTGGCCTAGAAAGGAATCTGAGAGCAGCTTTGTAACTAAGAAAGTGTTCCAAAGAAATATGGAACCTCAGGTGGTGGGCGCTGGGAAGCAGCGTTGACGTAACTCTCTCCTCTTACTGACGCTTTATGGGTTCATCCCTCCCATCACTGTCAGTTTGTGAGGATCAGGAAGTTTTCCTGTACCTTCGCCGAATCATTTATGAACATAGCCTGTTATAAAAAAGTTATTTTTACATTTGTATTTAAACCTTGATTTTTTTCTTCAGAAGACATTATTGTAATTTTTAATGAAAGAAATACAGGCTTAGTGTAGAAAAAAGTTTGAACACAGATATACATAAAATGGTGATCCCATAATCTCATTTACCAAAGACTAACATAAATTTTTACGTCCAGTTTATCTCATTTTAGACTTGAAGAATGAATTAATATGTGATTCTTTTTCTATTGAAATGTAGTTGACATACAATATTCTATTAGTTCCAGGTATACTAAATCATGGTTTGGCATTAGCGTACATTATGGAATGACCACCAGGATAAGTCTGGTATCCATCTATGCCCATATAGTTATCACAATATTATTACCTTCCCAGGGTTTATTTATCGTGTTTCTGGAGGTTCATTCCTCATAATCCTCTTCACCTGTTTTCACCCACCCCCTTACCCTCCTGGCAACCACTCTCTGTATTTGAGTCTGTTTTTGTTTCATTTTGCTTTTTAGGTTTCAGATGAGAGAGATCCTTGGTATTTGTCTTTCTCTGATGTAGCTCTGGTGTATTTAACATAATATCCTCTAGATTTACCCGTGTTGTCACAATGGCAAGATTTCATTTTTTTATGGCTGAGTCCACTCTGTTCTGATTGGAGAACTTAGTCTATTCACATTTAAAGTTATCACTGATGGATCTATACGTACTGCCATTCTGTTAATTGTTTTGGGTTGTTTCCATAGTTCTTTTTTGTTCCTTTTATCTTTTTTGCTCTCTTCCCTTGCCACATGATGGCTATCTTTAGTGTTATGTTTGGATTCCTTCCTTTGTGTGTGTACCTATTAATAGGTGTTTCGTTTGTAGTTACCATAAGGTTCATATATAACAGGCCCTGCCCCCTGTGGGGGGTGCTGCTCCATGGGTGGGCAGAGCTGGGCCCTGGGGCAGCTGCCTGTGGGACTGGCTTCGGGGACTGGCGCTGGCCTGTTGATGGGCAGTTAAGTGTCTAGAAGGAGGACTCCAAAACAGCAGATAACGTCACCAGTGTCAGCAAGCCCCCCAAAGTGGCTCCCTCTAGGGCTTTTGTTCCCAGGGGGATTCCCACTTGTCTCCTGCCTCTCTGGGAGGCTAAGATCAGCACGTGGTTCTGACCCAGGCTTCTTAAAAATTACTGCCTCTGCCTTGGGACTAAGAGCCTGTGAAATTTGAAAAGCACAATCTGTGTCTTGTAGCCCTTCAGCTCTCCCGTATTCAAGTCCTGCTGGCTTTCAATGCTAGAAGTTTTGGGGGGCTCACTGTCCCAGTGTTGGACCCCCGGTTTGCAGAGCCTGATACAGGTTCGGATTCCTCACCCCTTTGGGCAGAACCTCTACAGCTGTGTTCACCTCCCACTTATGGGTCATCTGCCCAGAACTGTGGGTCTTGACCCACCTACTTGTCTCCTTGTGTTTCTATCTTTATATCTTGAGTTGTGAAGAAATCTCTTCCGCTAGGTTTCAGGTGCTTCTCATCAATAGTTACTCTTAATAGTAATTTTGCTATTTATGGCAGGAGGTGAGGAAGAGGGCCTTCCTGCTCTGCCATCTTGCCCCATCATGAGGAGGGAGGCTGTATGTTCTGCTTCTCTGATAGGGAAAGTCTCTCCGCTTATTTTCCATTTTCTTCATATCATCTTTTATATTTTATATACATATTATATTGTTTACTCCTCCAGATTGTACATAAAATCGGTGTCAGTGCCCCCAAATTTCTGAGAATGTTAATTGGATTTGTGCTGTTTGTGTACTGAATTTCTTTCATTTGTAAGAAAGAGTTGGCACTCAAATCTCAGTACTGTGGGAATTGTAAATCCCATTTTTTTCCTCTGCTCTATTCCCAAACAACACAGTAGTGGTAGCCAAGAGCTACTGGGAATTTATGAGCTGGCTCTCTTCCAGTAGGGCAAAGTTAAAGTTTTAATTTATGATATGAATTATGTATAGGCTTTTTGAAAAGTGAAAAGAAATTTATACTTCTTCACATCCTTCCCTTGTTGAAAAGGAATTTTAAAAGGAAACAGACACATTGGGAACAATCCTGGATATAGATAAGTATTAATAAATTGGAATGTATATCTGTGGTATGTAATTATTTTTCCCTTTCCTCTCCCCACTGGGTTTGTTCTTGCTGAGTCTGCTTTTTTCTGTTATAGTCACTAGTTGGTTGTATGTTTATAGATTCCACATATAAGTGATATCACAGTTTTTATCTTTCTCTGTCTGACTGACTTTACTTGGTACAATGTCTTCCAAGTCCATCCATCTTGTAGATAGCAAAATTTCATTCTTTTCTATTGCAGAGTAGAATCCCATTGTATATACATACACTACATCTTTACCCATTCATCTGCTAATGAACACGTAGGTTGCTTCTGTATCTTGGCAATTGTAAATGATGCAGCTATGAACACTGGGGTGCATGCATCTTTTCAGATTAATTTTCTTGTTTTTGGGGGTTATGTATACCAAGAGGTGGAATTGCTGGGTCATATGGTAAGTTTTATTTTTAGTCTTTTGAGAAACCTCCAAACTGTTGACTGTACCAATGCACATTCCCATCAGGAGTTTACAAGGGCTCCCTTTTCTCCACATTCCCACCAACATTTGTTGTGTCCTTTTTGATAATAGCCATTCTGACAGGTATGAGTTGATAATCTCATTGTGGTTTAAAGGTATATAAATTTTCAACCTGTTCGCTTGCAGGATGCCATGGCTTTTAATAAGTTTAATGTTCTCCACTGGCACATCGTGGATGACCAGTCTTTCCCTTATCAGAGCATCACTTTTCCTGAATTAAGCAATAAAGTGAGTAATTCATGTTATTGTTGTTGGTGTACAAAAATTTTGGGTGTGGTTTCCTTAGAAGTTTGCAGCTTAAGTGTTTCCTATTATGGATAGAATTTAGGTGTAAATTCTATATTCATGGTTTAAAATTTTTAATACGCTATTGCTGAGCATTTTAGGTCCACAAAACTGGTCTGCTTTTGTAATTGTTATCATAAATGTAAACATTTATGGGGCTATACAAATAAAAATTTAAAAGCTTAATGGATGTAGGAGACCTGGAGCCTTTGTGATTAACATAAAGTTAAATAATTATATTTATCAAGTAGCCCAACTGTATAAGTGTTTTAAACAGAATTGTTCTCAATTCTGTAAATGACAACTTCTTTTCTCTCTAAAAAACTGTATGAAGTAGGGAATCTTGAGAGATAATGGCTTCTTCGTAGAGATAATGGCTCCTTCGTAGAAAATAATGGTAGTGTTAGAAGTGTTCAAACTGACTGAATTATAGACCAGTGAAGCGGGGAGCAAGCCTTGTCTCACTGGATCCCCTGTGCTACAGAGCTGGTCACTGACGGCAAGAGAGGCTGCCTGTGTCATGCAGAGTTGTAGTTATGAAGGGGCAGAGCCAAGATCCTAAGTTAGTCCTCTGGTCACAATTCCAAAGCTTTCCTTAAAGTTTTGATGTGTTTGGATTGAAATCCTAGCAGCACTCCTGTTCTTGTTTGCTTTTGATATGGAAAGCTTCAAACATATACAGAAGAAGAATTTAATGAATTCCCATTTCCTCATCACTCAGCTTCAATAATCAAGTAATGGCCAATCCTACAACACCTATATCCCCTCCACCATTATTTTGAAGGTTATCTCAGACATCATCTCTTATTAGTAAAAAGGCCTGTTTAAAAATAACTCATTATCAAAGCTAAAAATTTAGTAATAATCCAGATAGCCAATCATTATTCATGTTTCCCCAAGAGCCTTTTTCTTTAAAAAAATTTTTTTATTTGCAGTGGGATGCAAATAAACTCCATACATTGTGGTCAGTTAACATATCTGTTCTCTTTTGATCTATGGGTGCCCATCCCTGACCATGTCTTTTTATTTTTCTTTTAATTTATTATTTTCATTGAGGAAACGAAGTTCAATTTGTCCTGTAGTTTTCCACAATCTGGGTTTTGTTGATTGCCTTTCCAGTGTCAATTTGTTCTTCTGTCCCCTGTATTTGCTATAAACTTAGATCGGGTCTTAATCCAATACAGGTTTGTTGTTGGGGTTGGGGAAGGCAAGACTACTTTTTAAGGAGTTGATCATTTATTTATATTTGTATATTTATACCTTGAGAGATGTGCCATAGTAACACTTTGAATGGACCTTTATTTACCACTGATACTGAGTTCTAATTTTTCAAGTACATAAGACAGAACCAAAGGTAATCTTTAATTAAAAAAAAAAAAAAATCAGGGCATCTCAAGGGGAATTTTTACTGCTGGCAGTAATTAAAGTGATCTTGAATACCAACAGCTATGTTTTGTAATAATGTGTGAATTTTGATTCTAAAACTGACAAGGGCAATATATTAGGAATTTTCACTTTGGAGTTGAACATTCTATTTCTGTTTTGTTATACAGTCACATGAGGTTGAAATAGTGTGATGGCAGACATTGCTTAAACAAGGTGCTGGTAGAGATAGATAGTTCTGTCATTAAATCTGAAATTAACCCAAAGTGTGCTGAGAGCTTACTGATAAGATGCAGTAAACAGATAATTTAAAGGAGTCATCCAACATCACATAAGACTTTAATACTTCGTGATACCTGAAAAGTCTGCTGGCAGATGTCAGAGTACAACAGAACTGTAAACAGCTCATACATTTTAATTTTAATAAACGTGACTTTTACAGGGAAGCTATTCTTTGTCTCATGTTTATACACCAAACGATGTCCGT
This sequence comes from Cervus elaphus, assembly GCF_910594005.1. Classification (NCBI taxonomy): domain Eukaryota; kingdom Metazoa; phylum Chordata; class Mammalia; order Artiodactyla; family Cervidae; genus Cervus; species Cervus elaphus. The sequence continues at coordinate 10,292,285 of NC_057839.1, read as the reverse complement.
ACAGTGATAGAATATGCCCGATTACGAGGGATTCGCGTCCTGCCAGAATTTGATAGCCCTGGACATACGGCGTCTTGGGGAAAAGGTAAGGAGTGTGTTTTATGAGTCGAGAAAAGTGAACATGTGTGCTCCTGCGTCTCACGACTTGGTGTTTGCTTATTTTGTTATTACTTGTGATTTGCACAAAGGTAGCACTATTGATGGTTGTAATTCAGTAACTATTATATGTCTGTTGTGAGCAGGTCGCTGTATCTAGGCATTGCCTAAAGTATAAACACAAGGGATAAAAGAAAACAAGAAATGATTACAAGTAGAATGTGATATGTGAATTAAACAGTTACATTTAAGCAGTGAAGGAAGTAACACCTAAATTGTTGTTGAGAGATCAAAGAACATATTCATGTTTCTGGTAGCGGGAATAGCAGGAAAGGCATTTAGCTGGAGGACAGTGCATGAGAGTTGCCATGCCCTTCTCCAGCGGATCTTCCCAACCCCTGACTGAACCCATGTCTCCCGCACTGCAGGTGAATTCTTTACCATCTGAGCCACAGGGAAGCCGATGAGTACTGCAGTGGTAGCCTGTCTCCAGTGGGTAGTACTGGAGAAGGGTCTCCAGGGGATCTTTCCGATTCAGGAATCAAACCAGGGTCTCCTGCATTGCAGGTGGATTCTTCACTGCTGGGTGCTTAAGAACTGCTTCTGGAGCTAGACTGCCTAGGACTGGAGTCCTGCTTCTGGCACTTAGGCTTCCCTGCTGGCTCAGATGGTAAAGAATCTGCCTACAATGCTGGAGACCCAGGTTTTATCCCTGGGAGGTGAAGATCCCTTGGAGAAGGGCATGGCAACCCACTCCAGTATTCTTGCCTGGAGAATTCTGTGGACAGAGGACTCTGGCAGGCTACAGTCCATGGGTTGCAAAGATTCGGACACGAATGAGCAACTTAGCACTTTCACTTTTCATTTTCTCACATTTATAAACTGAGTGACCTTGGGCAAGTTATAGAACATCTCATTCAGAGACTTCTCATCTCTAAAACTTGGCGACTGGCTGACTCCAGCAGGAGGGGACGAGAGACTAGGTGGGATGGGGGCTCACGGACCAGGATGTGGAAATTGGGAAGCTGCAGAAGGAGTTTGGGGCAGAGACTGTGGTTTCTGCTGGATTGTATTTTTTTAATTGTATTTATTTGGGTTGTGCTGGGTCTTTGTGCTATGCAGGCTTTTCCCTGGTTGTAGCGCGTGGGGGCTCCTCTGCTCGCGGCAGGCGGGCTCGGGGGTTGTGGCACAGGGGCCTACTTGCTCCGCATACGGGATCTTCCCAGACCAGGGATCGAACCTGTGTCTCCTGCATTGGCAGGCAGATTCTCTTCCTCTGACCCATTGGGGAAGCCCTGTTGGAGTATATTTGAAGTGAAGCTAATTGTGTTCAGCAGGGAATTTGAAATACAGTTTGAAACTTGAGGAAAAGGATTGGGGCAAGCTGAAGATTTGGGAGCCCTTAATATTTGAGATAGTATCTGAAATGGATAAAATCTCAGAGAGGCTGATGGAAATGGAAAGAAAGTGGGACAGGGGCAGTATTCAGAAATTAATTCTCCCTTTTCTTATCTGAAGAAATTACCAAAGTAACTCTTAGTAAACACGCTTATCTTTTTCTGTATAAAATCTCTTACATATATCTTCAACAAAATAAAGTAATATAATCATGTGCAAAGTCTTGTCTTTGTGACTGAACTACTACTTCAGCAAAGATTCTCCATGTTTCCTTCTAGGCCAGAAAGACATCCTGACTCCATGTTATCATGCAACAGAGCCATCTGGGACCTTTGGACCTATAAACCCTATTTTGAATTCAACTTACAGCTTCCTGTCTAAACTTTTCAAAGAAATTAGTACTGTGTTTCCAGATGAGTTCATTCATCTGGGAGGAGATGAAGTAAATTTTGATTGTTGGTATGAAAATCTGTTAACTGCCCCCCACCCCCCCCCGCCCCTTTTTAAAACCTGTTATCTTTGAAGTAAGTGTAGAGGTGTCCATGTGAAAAGGGAAGACTTGGGGGAACATCTCTGTGAGGTGTTAATCTAACAGCACAACTCCTAAGAGGGTGAATTGTTTACATAATTTGCATACGGATGCTATTGACAGAAGCCTGTAGGAAGAATTAAGATGCAGAAGAAAATGGGGATTAAAAAAAAAACTAAATACAGAACAAGAATAGCTTTAGTGAAGAGGGTAATGATTAAGTGGGAGAGATTTTTCTAGTGAAAGTCTTCTGTGCAAATAGCCTGAGATGGAAGAAAGACATGGGAGTTTAGGGAAAGCCATTTTTACAGGATATCACCTTCTAAAAAAATTATTTGCAGTGGAAAGGTAAGATAACTCATAATTAAATTTTAGGCTTATTTTTTAGGTATAATTAGGCTTATTTTAGGCATAATTGGGCTTATTTTACTCTTTACAACTTTAATACATTTCCATGTGTATAAATGATGTTGGGGATATATGTTGCTTTAAAAAGATTGGGCATATTGAACTTTTAATGAAATTTTAATCACTGTTTCTGTTTAAGGGAGTCCAATCCAGCAGTCCTGAATTTCATGATGAACAAAGGCTTTGGCAAAAATTTTAAGAAACTACAATCTTTCTATATGCAGATGTAAGTTACTTGAAAGCCTACTTGTTTTTATTTGATCAGTGCCTTTTGTAAAAGTTTAAGCTCTTATTTAGGAGGTCCAACCAGTCCATATTAAAGGAAATCAGTTCTGAATATTCACTGGAAGGACTGATGTTGAAGCTGAAACTCCAGTACTTTGGCCACCTGATGAGAAGAGCTGACTCATTTGAAAAGACCCTGATGCTGGGAAAGATTGAAGGCGGGAGGAGAAGACAGAGGGTGAGATGGTTGGATGGCATCACCAACTCAGTGGACATGAGTTTGAGTACTCTGGGATTTAGTGATGGACAGGGAAGCCTGATGTGCAGCAGTCCATGGGGTCACAGAGAGTCGGACACGACTGAGTGATTGAACTGAAGCTCTTATCTAGTACTATTTTATATTCTCATTTTCTCTTCATTCCTTTTCAAAGTGTACATGTTATAATCTTTGTTACACAAAGTACAGATAAAAATCATAAAGGAGGGTGCAGTACCCATTATTTTCTCTAAATCAGTAACATGGTGACTCTAATCCTTCTGCAGTAACGGTTGAGACATAGGGTGGTAATGGTTAACCTGTTCTGTGAGCTCAGCTGAAAACCCAGGCTACCCTGTGAAGGCTTCGTCACCATCTAGCTCCTGGAATTCATTTTGTCAACTCCAGCGCTGCTTTTACTTTATACCTGTGCTATCTGGTATGGCAGCCACAACCACATGTGGCTGTTTGTATTTAAATTGTACTTGAAGAAAATTAAAAACTCAGTTCCTCAGTCACATTAGCCACATTTCACATGCTCCGCAGCCAACAGCTAGATGTGACTAGTGCTACCATATTGGAAAGTGCACACATAGAACATTTCCATCCCTGCAGATAAAGATCTACCCGACAGTGCTGCCCTTTGGTAAAGAGTAGTAAACTTATTTTGTAAAGAGCCAGATAATAAGTGTTGGCGACTTCACGGGGCACATGTGGTTTAATCGGCTTCCCCGATGGCTCAGCAGTGAAGAATCTGCCTGCAGTGCATGAGATGTGGGTTTGATCCCTGGGTCAGGAAGATCTCCCGGAAGAGTAAATCATAACCTACTCGGGTATTCTTGCCTGGACAGTCCCATGGACAGAGGAGCATGGTGGGCTACAGTCCATGGGGTCGCAAAGAGTCAGCCATGACTGAGCAAGCATGCTGCATACTTTAAAAATATTTTTTAAAGTGTGCTTTACCATGGGGTTGCAAAGAGTGGGATACGACTGAGCGACTTCAGTTCACTTTACCAATGTAAAAAGGGGCTTCCTTGGGGCTCAGCTGGTAAAGAATCCACCAGCAATGCAGGAGACCTGGGTTTGATCCCTGGGTTGGGAAGATCCCTTGGAGAAGGGAAAGCCTACCTACTCTAACACTCTGGCGTGGAGAATTCTATGGACTGTATAGTCAGTGGGGTTGCAAAGAGTCGGACACGACTGAGCGACTTTCACTTTACAAATATAAACACCATTCTCAGCTCATGAGCCACACAAAAACATTCTGCAGGGTAGTTTGCCAACCCCTGCATTGAGCAGGTCCAGATTCTAGCCTTTTCCTGTTTAGCCTTTTGCATGATGCAGTCTGATTTTCTTGACCTTTTTTTTTAATCCTGCATAACACCCAGCGTTGTCTGAGTATCAGGAGATAATTTGTGAATTGACTGTCAGCACTGTTGGAAGTTACTTAGGTGCTGTCACAGGACGGTTTCTAGTTTCCTTTATTCTAAGGTCCTCATGAGATTATCCAGGATTGCTGTTTGTACACTTCCTTGTGAATTGCCACATCGTCCTAGCTTTGGGGCATGCTTAGCTGATTCATTCTGCAAATGACTGTTGAACCCTCCTGTTGTGTCAGAAAGAACCACAGGGGTCACCACCAAACTTAGCTTGTTCTGCTATAAAGTTGGGTTGTACTGAAAGGCTTCCCAGGTGGCGCTAGTGGTAAAGAACCTGCCTGCCAATGCAGGAGACACAAGAGACATGGGGTCGATTTCTGAGTTGGGAAGATCCCCTGGAGGAGGGCATGGCAACCCACTCCAGTATTCTTGCCTGGAGAATCCCATGGACAGAGGACCTGGTGGGCTACAGTCCATGGGGTCACAGACAGTCGGACACAGAAGCAACTTCGCATGCGCATACTGAAAGGCATCTGTCAGTGCTGCAGTCTTTGGTATAAAATGTGCATTCTTTACACACATTGCTAAGGTTGTGATCTGAAATAACTTTGTAATTTGTTTCAATGGTAGGGTTTTGGATATGATTTCAGCCATGAACAAGAGACCCATAGTCTGGCAAGAGGTTTATGATGATGAAGGCAAGGTGAGAGGTTACTAATACTGCGTGTGGCTCTGATAATATGAGACCTAATACTCTAACACCTTGGATGGAAGGAACTCTAAGCTTTCCCTGTAATGTTGGGGGAAGTCAGCTTACCTTTCAGTTTAACCTGCTGTTAGGCAAGAGCCGCACGCTGACACCAATGATCATGGTGTTTATTTGATTTCTTCCATTTACTTCATTCTTCAGTGCTGCCTCCTCTCATCTCTGCCATCTCCCTTCCTCCCTCTCCGTCTCATTCTTAGTAACAAATTGAAGTACTTTGAAAAATGTTCCGTTTTTCAGAAGGGCAGAACAAACAGATAAGAATGAGTCTTTATTGCTGTTAAGGTAACCTTCGTTTTAAGTATCACTGTCAAGTACACTTTTTATTTTAAATGGCATTTCTCTCTGACATTATCAGAATTCTTTATTTTCCTTTGGGGCAACTGAAAATTTGAAAGTCCAGCTACTTGTATTATCTTTCCAAAAGGGTTAGTGGGATCCTCTAAGTTCCAAAGTAAAATAGTGTGGTACAAATGGGACTAAAGCTTCAATTCATTATTCCCACATGGTATTGAATATAGACAAAAGGTAAAAAGTTAAATATCAAACCTTAAGGTTTGATGAAATGTCCAAGTCCTTATTACAAATAGCATTAGATATTACCTTAAAGAAGAAAGGGGAAAGAAGAAAACGTTGCTTTGTCAAGGATCTTAGAGAGTTAGTTATTAGGTACAGTGTCAGACTTTTACTTTCATCTGCTGTAGTTGCGAGACTTAATAATATGTACTTCAATTTGTAACTTTATTAGCTTATACCAGGCACAGTAGTTCAAGTATGGAAAATGGACAGCTTCTCTATGGAACTAAATAACATTACAGCAGCTGGCTTCCCTGTGATCATTTCTGCTCCTTGGTACTTAGATGTGATCAGTTACGGACAAGACTGGAGACATTACTACTCTGTGGAGCCTCTTGACTTTGAGGGTAAGTGAAGCAACGACCCTTAGTGGACATGTTCGGTTTTTCAACCGCTCCCCTCCCTCCGGGAATCTTTACCTAGGTACCACCTATTATCCTCCCTTTATGTTTGATCCTTGATTTTCCTTGTGTATAATCCAACAGACTGAATTCAGTATCATTTTAAACTTTGTGAAAGAAACTGTATTCTTTCCTAATGAAAGAACTTCAAAAGTAAGATTCCCTTACACTGACATGACTTGTCACCATGCATTTAAAGATGCCTACTGCATGAGCCTTGTCTCTCCCCTGAGCTTTCTCTGCGATGTCAGACACCTAAGTAGGGATCGCGTCCTGTTCGGTGGCTTCCGGGTTCTGAGGAGGAGGCATCCTTGGGGATGGGCATGTCTGAGTGGTGGGGCTCCAGGCTCTCAAACCCCCTTAAGAACAGTTCTGCTTTGTCCAGTTTTGTACACTAGACTTTTACAATTTCCTTTGAGGAAAAGTGTTCCGGTGTTTAAAAAGTATCAAAACTGCAGGTCTGTCAGGAACTGTTTCTCTAAAAGCATTTTCTGAGAATCAAAAAGTCGTAATTACTGTCGATACCTAGCTTCTTTGAATACCAAGAGATAGGTTCTGAAGGCAGGAGTGGTGGTCACGAGCATAGTCCACCTTGCATTCCTTGGCACACTATCTGCAGGCAACCAGGGGAAGTGCTTCTGGTGTCCAAATAAGTTTGCATAAAACCAAAATAGAATGGTCTCTTTACTACTGGCCTGCTACATTAGTCGACACACGCTAACAAACACTCTGAACCACGGGGTCAGTTGTGGCAATAAAGTTTCCGACCAATTTTTGTGCCACAGCTGTGAACTTCTCCCAAGGTCCTCCTGACTCCGAGAGAGAAACCTTGCCCCAGGCTAACACTGGAAATCAGCACCGGCTCTGTATGTGAGCCTCAAGTTGCAACTACCTAACTTATACCACTGATTGTAATCTAGGTACTCCAGAACAGAAACAGCTTGTCATTGGTGGAGAAGCCTGCCTGTGGGGAGAGTATGTGGATGCAACTAATCTTACTCCAAGATTATGGTATGGAATCTAAGGAAGGACATGTGAATTAAGGTGCCTGAGTTTCTCTTCTCCACCCAAGCAGGAAAGCACTAGAAATTTGCCCAAGTGTGTGATTTGCTTCTTGAAGAAAACATTAATTTAAACTGCCTTGGGGGATATGTGGTTTAAATTTTAGGCCTCGGGCGAGTGCTGTTAGTGAGAGACTCTGGAGTCCCCCAGAAGTCACAGACCTAGAGGATGCCTACAGGAGACTAACAAGACACCGCTGCAGAATGGTCAAGTAAGACACATTTGTCAGGCTAGGATACTGTTAAGTACAGGGTGATTTTTAACCTTATTTAGTGTTAGCTAGCTTATTGGGATTTTTTTTCTTTTTGCTATAAACAGAAATGTACATGACTTAAGAGGTAGTGATCTAATTAGGAAAAATTGGCAACTGTTTCTCCATTAATTATGAATCTCTCCTCAGTAATTTGTGGTATGGTTTAGTGATTCTGACTTGAGCTACTAAGTTTCTTAAGACAGAGGTGAATTACATCAGTCTAAAACATCTTTTGTTTATACTTGTCCTACAGACGAGGAATAGCTGCACAACCTCTCTTTACTGGCTATTGTGACCATGAGGGCAGAATGTAAAAACGAGCTGAAACAGAAGAAAATATGGGAAAAGAGTCCACAGTCAATCCTTACTACAATCAACCCGATTTTAAAAATCATGTTTTTGAATAAACATCTTTTTATTGATTGAACCTCCATCTTATTATACTGACATCTTTCTTGTGACAGAAGTGTAAAATCAGCCAACCGAAAACCTTGTGATATCTATCACTCAGTGTATTCCAAAAGACTGAATCTTAACTGCCAACAGTAATAATTTCCTAGATACACAATACAGTTCAGGTACATTAACCTTCAACATCACAGCACGTTTCTCATGCTATAAAGTAGAATGACCAGCACCAGTGCCACTGTCTGTTCAAGTTCTCCCTTAAAGTGTTCTTACTGAAAACGAAGTAGGTAGGTGCTCCTGAGTTTCTCTCCAAGGACTTAGGACAAGCCACTTCTCTGGCTGAGCAGCGTACTTTGGTCTTGAGGATTCATGGCTTGATAATTAGACAGCTCTAAGGAAAAAGTAGCTGAGCCTGATGTTAACGTTCGAAGCACAGTTGAATAACCCTAATCAAAATAATTTAAGTTAGTTATCTCTGCAAAGTTAAGCCTCAAATCTCTCCCTGCACATCTTTTGACCATTATCAGGAAAAACTTGCTAAGTACTGTGAGGACAGAAAACCAGGAGTGGGGGTATGCTTCAGAAGTATTCCGCAGTCCCAGCGTTTGGTAAAAGGCTCTGCTGGTGCTCAGATGCCTGTCCTAGAGCAGGAGAGGCTGGCGGGGAAAAGAATGGCAAGAAGAACTGGCTGGGAGCCAGCGATAGTAGACGTAAATAAGTGCTCAGGATGGAGAAATGGTCATTTAGGCTGATGACACATTTTGGTAGAGCCCACCTCAAACTTTGTACAGGGCTGGGAAGCCCTCCGCCACACATCCACACCCGTGCTGATATGATCCCTGGGATTTCTCCAGCAATTTATGTAAAATATGTAGATTTAGTCTCAGAGCACCTACCATGATTTCTGCTAAGGGAACAAACCCAGTAACAACGTTGCTGTCTTGGCGAGACTGGATTTCCTGAATGTTCCCTCTTCTCTGTGCCAGGTCTGCTAGGACAGGGCTGAGGTAATCTCTTGTCACCGTCACCTCAAGATTCATCAGGGGCTCCAGAATTTGCTTTTCAGCTTTCTTCAGAGCCTAAAGGAATTAAAGGATGTTAACTCCTCTTCTTCAGACTGTAGATCAGACTTCTGTTATGAAGGGAAGATTCATAAAAACTTTAAAATACTGTCCATACTCTTAAGCACAGAGCCTCCAGCAAAAAGACAGAAGCCTGCCTTAACCCTCTTTCTAAGAAGTCCAAAACATCAACGTTTGCGTGTACATGCACGCCAACAGTATACCTGAGACCTCATGTAGGGTTTGCGCCTACCTTCACGTATGTTTTGCAAGAGGATGGTTGGTAAAGTCTGATTAGGTAGAGCACCTGTGAACATGTGCCCAGAGACACAGGGGAAAGAAAATGGTTTTCCCCTCTCAAAGACATATTTCCTTCATATATCTCCTCTTTAAGTTTTGAAACCTATAGTTACAGTCCATGCTACAAGTCGGGGCAATCAAGGAGGGAAATGAAGGAGAGAGGTAAAAACAGAGTAAGCAGAAACATATTCTTACTGTAAGAAACAGAATTCTGTTCAGAATTTTAGATTTCAAAGGCCAAGAAGAACAAGCAGATACAGAAACTGAAAAAAGCTAAAACAGCATCAGGCAAATAGGAAGTGGACAAAACTGGGGAAGCAGCAGAGGAATAAAAATATATTGGCGTCCGGGTCCTTGTCAGATTTTGTCTGCATAGCATCATTCCATCAGCCAAACTGGTACATGGATTTGGAGGTCGTTTGCAAGCACTGTAACTACTGATGAGTCTGCTTTAATAGGTAACCTACTTCTCCAGCCTAACAGAGTTAAAACACAATAAAACAATTTCCCATATATTCTAAGCCTGTTTGGTTGTCCGGTGGGATATAATCATCTTGGATTTAGCAGTGGAAGCCAGATCAAAGAGCAAAGGGCTCTGGAATGTGGCCTCTCCTTTATCTGCCTCTGGCTGATCATCTTCTCTGCTCGCCTGCCCCCAGTCACTCAGGACCAGCGGTAGCATCGCCCCTATTGTCCAGTAATGCTCTGCGCCTCCTCCTTCCCCTCCCCCTTCTACCTTCACAATCATGAAAAATGGGCAGATTCGTAAAAACATCAGCATATTCTCTATTGTAGACATTTCAGAAAACCATAGCACACATATGTATAGTAAAAGCATAATTTCAGTTCTTTGCAGCTGATTAAGCCTTTAAAATCACTACCAACTGAAATGACTCAAATTAATGAAAAAGTATCTAATAATCCTTGAATGAAAACATTACGGAAAAATAATGACACAGAAACAACTAAATACATCCTGTGTATTTTTGCAATTCTTACCCAAAGCTTCGTGCCACTTCACAGGGTATCTTTTTGAATAACATACTGGAGTGGGAAAAGACTAAAAATTAAGAGGAGTAATGCTGCATCTAAGGAAGGGTCAGAGTTCTGTGTGACTGAACAGGAGGTACTGTGCTCGTGGGTCTGTCCTTAGTCCTCTTTCACAGCGTTTTCCTTAGCGACCCTGCATAGTTATAGAGCATCAAAAACTGCTTCTACAGAGCTTCCTCAGAAACGCTAAGCTGTACGGGAGTCACAGTCTTTGGGTGCTCCTTGTAATCCACTGGGCTACTCTGGGATGATGTCTGAGTGTCTTGCAGCAACCCAGGACGCCCCAAACTGATCTCACTGTTTCCTTCCCAAACGCCTGCCTGCTCGCTCCTCTTTCTGTTGACGGCATCACTCATGGTCAGGTTACCCGGACATGCGTCTTTGATTTCCTGTTTCCCCAACGTGAGCTGTGAGATTTATATTCCTGTTGCTGATACTCTAGCTCAGATCTGGTCTATTCCCTGAGGCTCTCCAGACTCCAGTCCCTCCTATATTCTAATGATCACCAAACTCACAGTTCCCTTAAAGATATAAAGGCTTAACACACGTAAACTGTTTTTCAGGAAGCAGAACCCTCTCGATGAAAACTGCTAACCCCAAGAACACAGACTGTAGACCGGTTGAAACACCCTGCTCCTGAAACACTATAAACTGCTCCCTGTCTCTTCAGGGTGGCTCACACAGTCTTGGGATTAGCTCACCAGGGCCCCCTTGCCTGGCAAAGCAATAAAAGCTTCTCTCCTGTTTCACTGAAAACTCTTGTCTCTACGTTTCTATTCAGCAGCTGTGAACAGAGGCTGAATTTCAGCAACATTAACTTCTTTCCAGTGTTGACTAAAAAGATGCAAGTTAAGTTTCATCTGGGGCAAAATGAAAACTGCAGCCTGGGAGACAGCACCTCAGACAGCTCTGAGAGACTGCTCTGAAGAGGCAGTGGGGTAAGGTTAATACATAAGATTTTGGTGAAGGGGGAGTTCAATACAACTAAGCACTCATTTTACAAAGGGTTTTCTGCTCTCCAGGAGGATCTGAGGTCCTCAGAAAGGGATTTAGTGCTTTTCTAGGCAAGAGGAGATGCAAGGACTAGAATCTTGAAATCAGTTCCTAAAACATCCAAGTATCTAAAGACCTGTCCTGCAGGTTCCCTGCAGCGAGGCCGCGGCGCTCCACGCTGAACTCCCCGGGGTGTTGCAGGTCGAGAGCTGTGGCAGCCCGGGCTCAGCCTCTGCAGAGGCTGACGGGCACGCCCTTGTTCCGGGGCTGCCAGCGCTCTTGGCAGGTGCCAAATAGTAGGTGACACCAAGAACCGTGCTCCAATTCCCCACTTCTCAACTTCTGTGAATCTTATACCATTCTGTCTAATATTCTGACTGTTTGGCTATATTTAATTTCCTTCTAAATGATAAGCTTGTTTAGGTCAAGAAAAACATGCATCTTATCGTGCTCCCTCAGATCCCAGTGCACCGTAAGTGCAACATAGATGGCTCGATAACTATATGAAGCATCACTGACTTCTCATCAGCAGAGGCAAGGAGTTTCCCCACCAGATGAAGTTTCACAAGGCTCAGAGTACTTCCATTAGTAGTATTTAAAGTAATGAATTAAAACTAAAGATTAAGTGGAGGCCTCATAAAGTTAATTCTTATTCTCTACTATGGTCTTAATGGAAGCTTAACCAAGGGGTATTAGATTCTGAAGGACTGGCCAAAATACTGGGGCTTGAGGTTAACTTAGAAGCACTGTATCATGTTTCAGGTGACGGTAATTTGAATACCAAAACCAAAGTCAGGTGGAACGTTTAAGAACTATTGGAAGGTAAATGTTTTCAACAATTTCATCATGACCACTTTACAGGCAATATTTCTAACTATATGCTCCAGAAAACAATATTTATAATTTTATTTTTGAAAATGTAAGTGGGTATTTTTTAAAATGAAAACTCTTAAGAAGTATGAATTTGAACTCACATGAGAAAGTCTTTCAAGTTCAGCCTTCTAAATCAGGGACTTAGGCTAATTAAATTAACTTTGTAATTATGGATTCAAATGAGACTAGAAAACCACATCTCAAACCCAGTCCAAAATACTAGAAAATGGTGATAAAAGCAAGTGTTTTAATGCACATCAGTCACCTACAAAGCTAGAGTATTCCCACACTGAATGAATGCATGGAATCACCATTCAGCACACCAAGGTCCTGGCGGCTGACCCCATGGACTGCAGCACACCAGGCTTCCCTGTCCATCACCAACTCCTGGAGCGTACGCAAATTCATGTCCATTTAGTCAGTGATGCCATCCAACCTTCACATCCTCTGTCGTCCCCTTCTCCTCCTGCCTTCAATCTTTCCTAGCATCGGGGTCTTTTCCAATGAGTCAGTCCTTTGCATCGGGTGGCCAAAGTACTGGAGCTTCAGCATCAGTTCTTCCAATGAATTTTCAGAACTGATTTCGTTTAGAATTGACTGGTTGGATCTCCTTGCAGTCCGAGGGGCTCTCAAGAGTCTTCTCCAACACCACAGTTCAAAAGCATCAATTCTTCGGTCCTCAGGTTTCTTTAGAGTCCAACTCTCACACCCACACATGACTACTGGAAAAACCATAGCTTTGACTAGATAGACCTTTGTCAGCAAAGTAATTTCTCTGATTTTAAATATGCTGTCTAGGTTGTTCATAGCTTTTCTTCCAAGAAGTGCATCTTTTAATTTCACGGCTGCAGTCACCATCTGCAGTGATTTTGGAGCTTAAAAAAATAAAGTCTCTTACTGTTTCCATTGTTTCCCCATCTATTTGCCATGAAGTGATGGACTGGATGCCATGATCTTTTTTGAATGCTGAGTTTTAAGACAGCTTTTTCACTCTCCTCTTTCACTTTCACCAAGAGCCTCTTTAGTTCCTCTTCTCTTTCTGCTGTAAGGGTGGTGTCATCTGCATACCTGAGGTTATTTGTATTTCTCTAGGCAATCTTGATTCCAGCTTGTGCTTCATCCAACCTGGCATTTCGCATGATGTACTCTGCATAGAAGTTAAATAAGCAGAGTGACAACATACAGCCCTGATGTACTCCCTTCCCAATTTGGAACCAGTCTGTTGTTCCAAGTCTGGTTCTAACTGTTGCTTCTTGACCTGCATACAGAATTCTTAGGAGGCAGGTAAGGTGGTCTGGTATTCCCAATGCTTTAAGAATTTTTCAGTTTGTTGTGATCCACACAGTCAAAGGCTTTGGCGTAGTCAATAAACAGGAGATGTTTTTCTGGAACTCTGTTGCTTTTTTGATGATCCAACGAATGTTGGCAATTTCATCTCTGGTTCCTCTGCCTTTTCTACATTCAGCTTGAAGTTCTCAGTTCACATACTATTGAAGCCTGGCTTGGAGAATTTTGAGCATTACTTTGCTAGCATGTGAGATGAGTGCAACTGTGTGGTAGTCTGAACATTCTTTAGCATTAAAATGAAAACTGACCTTTTCCAGTCCTGTGGCCACTGCTGAGTTTTCCAAATTTGCTGGCATATTGAGTGCAGCACTTTCACAGCATCATCTTTTAGGATTTAAAATAGCTCAACTGGAATTCCATCACCTCCACTAGCTCAAGGGCAAATCCCCAGGCAACCACAAGGAGAAGAGGAAACTGCTTTATGCTCTGAGAAGGAACTTCACTTATCTGATCTATAACTCAACAGGACTTATCTGATTTTAGTGATCCTTGATTAATCTTAGTAGAATAAACATGAACTCCAATACTGGAACCAATATTAGACCTACAGTGTCCTTTACATTATAGTCCATTTTGGGCAGAGCTGACCCAAAGAGTGTCTTTTACTCAGAGCTGCCAAGCCTGCCTCTGTGGCTATGTATATGGTATAGGAAAAGCAGCATGTATGCTCAGTCGCTTCAGTCAAGTCCGGCTCGTTGTAACCCTATGGACTGTAGCCCCCCAGGCTCCTTTGCCCATGGGATTTCCCAGGCAAGAACAATAGAGCGAACTGCCATTTCCTTCTCCCCTCCAAGGTATCTTCCTGACCCAGGGGTGGAAGCTGCGTCTCTTATAGCTCCTCCATTGGCAGGCAGGTTCTTTACTCCAGTGCCACCTGGGAAGGCAGGGGAAGGAGAGACGCCACTAAAACAACTTGCCTCTTCGGCAGAATCAGAGGATGTTTAGTCACTATCTGTGTTGAATACCAATATCCTAGATCCTATTTTGAATAAAACTCCAGTGATTAAGAAATCAAAGTTTCTCCAGGATTAGAAACTCTTGATTATAGGGTTCAGAATGCAAGGACACAAGGTCAGGCCCTGGGAGCACAGCTGTCTGCGGATCAGTGATGCATGGCTGGCCAGAGTGCCTTAAAGCAAAACGGATTCAGTTCAGTTGCTCAGTTGTGTCCGATTCTTTGTGACCCCATGGACTGCAGCATGCCAGGCACCCCTGTCCATCACCAACTCCCGGAGTTTGCTCAAACTCATGTCCATTGAGTCAGTGATGCCATCCAACCATCTCATCCTCTGTCATCCCCTTCTCCTCCTGCCTTCAATCTTTCCCAGCATCAGGGTCTTTTCCAATAAGTCAGTTCTTTGCATCAGGTGGTCAAAGTATTGGAGTTCCAGCTTCAGCATCAGTACTTCCAATGGATATTCAGGACTCACTTCCTTTAGGATTGACTGGTTGGATCTCCTTGCAGTCCAAGGGACTCTCAGGAGTCTTTTCCAACACCACAGTTCAAAAACATCAATTCTTCAGTCCCCAGGTTTCTTTAGAGTCCATGACTACTGGAAAAACCATAGCTTTGACTAGGTGGACATTTGTTGGCAAAGTAAGGTCTCTGCTTTAATACGCTGTCTGGGGTGGTCATAGCTTTTCTTCCAAGGAGCAAGCGTCTTTTAACTTCATGGCTGCAGTCACCATCTGCAGTGATTTTGGAACCCAAAAAAACAAAATCTCTCACTCTTTCCATTGCTTCCCCATCTATTTGCCATGAAGTGATGGGACCAGATGCCATGATCTTAGTTTTTTGAATGTTGAGTTTTAAGCCAACTTTCACTTTCACTTTCATCTGGAGGCTCTTTAGTTCCTCTTCACTTTCTACCAAAAGGTTGGTGTCATCTGCGTATCTGAGGTTGCTGATATTTCTCCCAGCAATCTTGATTCCATCTTGTGCTTCATCCAGCCCTGCATTTTGCATGATGTATTCTGCATATAAGTTAAATAAGCAGGGTACAATATACAGCCTTGACATACTCCTTTCCCATTTTGGAACCAGTCTGTTGTTCCATGTCCAGTTCTAACTGTTGATCTGAGTATAGATTTCTCAGGAGACAGGTAAGGTGGTCTGGTATTCCCAACTCTTTAAGAATTTTCCATAGTTTGCTATGATCCACACAGTCAGAGGCTTTGGTGTAGTCAATAAAGCAGAAAAAGATGTTTTTCTGGACACTCTTGCTTTTTCGATGATCCAACAGATATTGGCAATTTGACCTCTGGTTCCTCTGTCTTTTCTAAATCCAGCATGAACATCTGGAAGTTCTCAGTTCACATACTGTTGAAGCCTTGCTTGGAGAATTTTGAGCATTACTTTACTAGCATGTGAAATGAGTGCAATTGTGTGGCAGTTTGAACATTCTTTGGTATTGCCTTTCTTTGGGACTGGAATGAAAATTGACCTTTTCCAGTCCTGTGGCCACTGCTGAGTTTTCCAGATTTGCTGGCATATTGAGTGCAGCACTTTAATAGGAAGCACTGTTACAGCAGCTTCTCCAATCAGGAAGCTTCCATAAGCCTCTTATTCTTATCCCTTAGAGGGCAGACTAATGAAATGAATGAAATGAAAACCACAATCACAATTACAGCAGAAAGGATTAGGACACTTCCATACCTTTTGTAGGCATCTTGAGACACAGGCAGAAATCATAGTTGTGGAGGTACCGGGATGAATTACCAAAGAATGTAAAGTAACTGCTAGGTCTTGAACTGGGGATCCAAGCAATGGTCCTAGGTAATGGGGAAAACTATATTAGGACTGTATCGTATTCAGTGAGGGGTAACTGAAATGTGTAAAGAGGCAGAGAACTTCCAGTGTCCTGCATGTAAGGAGCTTTGAAGTCATCACCCTGTTCTAAATAATAAATAAACAGCAACAACTCTTATTGGGTTGACTGGAGAGGGGAGGACAAAGGGCAAACTACTGTCCCTAAGACTGGAGAGAGAGGTCAGTGCAGGGAGTTGCACTGAACTGTAACTGATTAACTGTCTGAGGCTCAGTGTGGCCCAGTCAGAGTTAAAAACTCCAGGAGGACCCAGTCTTGGGGGTGGGGAGGGGCACAATTTTGTGATCTCAAGCAGGCTCTCACAGTAAATATCAGATTCATGAGGGTGGCAGTGGGGAGGAATTCTTTCTGAAATACCCCAAGGCACTCTATTCTTAACAAGGTCCGCCCTCAGAGCCAAACTTGAAGGGGTATCAGAGCCTAGGTGACTTGAGGGAAGCACCCAATGGCAGTCTACTCCAGCCGTCCTGTCCCACCTATGGGGGGATGGAAGGTCTGAGAAACGGCTGTGCAGCCCAGAGGCCAAGGGCACCGGCTAAGACCCAATCTTAGGGGCACAGACGCCCCCCCCCCCCCCCTCCCCACCACAGTACTAAAGGCCAGTTTAGAGCAGTCCCTTTCACCCAGTGTATCATAGCTGGCTATCAAGAAAAATGCTGAAGGGCAAAGAGCACAATCTGAACAGAGAGAGCAAGCATCAGAACCAGACATGGCAGGGATGCTGAATGGTCAGACTGAGAATATGAACTGTGATGAACATGCTAAGGGCTGTGACAGACAAAGTGAAGGCCACGAAGAACAGATGATCATGATGGCACAGAGACAGAATCAAAACGGAATGCCTCAGGTCAGAGACACTAACAGAAAGGAAGAAGACCACTGACACACTCAGACGGGACACGGCGGAGCAAAGTCTGAGTGAGAAGATTTATCAGTAGACACCTCCAAAACTGAAAAGCAAAGTGAACAAAAGATTGAAAACAACAAAACAGAATATGCAACACTGTGGGACAACTACAAGGTATGACATATGCATGGGGAGAAACAGGGAGAAAATACTCCCAAAGTTAGAAAAGAAGAAAGAAATAATTTCTATTATTAGAAGGGGTTGAAAGTGATACCCATGCTTACTCTGGTTTGACTACCTCACCTTGGAGGCATGCACTGTGAACGCCATTTTCAAAGGCCTCCCTGGAGGCTTGCGAGAGGTCTCCGGCAACGCTTGCTGCATACTCGATAATGGGCAGAAGAGATGACGTTTCCATGGGTTTTGCTTCCAGTTCTACAGTCACAAGATGCCGTTTGTCTCCTAAAGTTCTATCTAAGGTATCTGTAAACAAATTGAATATAGTACCTCAGAGATTTGTTCTGGAAAGGTGTCAAGGTGCCACAACTGGCAAAATCAACAAGTCGAACAAGTTGATTACAGTCAACAAATTCAAGGTCTCATGGAAGAGAATACCAATAAAGACACTAAGCATAGTATAAAAATGTCAGAGTAAATAGTTCTATCAAGAAAGCGTAGATTCTGTATTTATCAACACTTGCTCTGAATCACCTATTAATATTGCTTCAGTGTTAGGGTGTGTTGAGGCAGATGAACACACAAGTTCTGACATGCAGATCATACGTTTCAACGTTTATGTGACTGAAATTCTTTTAAGCACAAAATTTTTACTTAAAACACTTACTGAGTACAAAAGGTTATCTAATGAAAATTGAAAGGTTTTTAACCTTGACAACAAACAGTTAAATTTCATACAGTTCCAGCAATATATTCTTTATTTAATGTTCATGATTTCAATCCTCCAAAACTACTGATCTATTTGTTAAAATGAAAATGGTATCCCTCATTTGTCAACAAGCAACAGTGGTCAGTGAAACTGAGTGGGGCCCTGTTGGGGCTCTCTGGCATGGAGGGCTTTTGTCCCCCATTTCTTGTAGGCAAGACTCCAGCCTCTACGACCTTCCCTGAGTTCCACAGGGCAGATCTGGAACCACTGCTAAGCAAGGGAGAAGCAGTCAAGAAACCACCTGTTCAGTTCAGTTGCTCAGCCATGTCCAACTCTTTGCAACCCCATGAACCACAGCACGCCAGGCCTGCCTGTCCATTACCAACTCCTGGAGTTCGCCCAAACTCATGTCCATTGAGTCGGTGATGCCATCCAACCATCTCATCCTCTGTCATCCCCTTCTCCTCCCGCCCTCAGTCTTTCCCAGCATCAGGGTCTTTTCAAATGAATCAGCTCTTTGCATCAGGTGGCCAAAGGATTGGAGTTTCAGCTTCAACATGAGTCCTTCCAATGAACACCCAGGACTGATACCTACTGATACCTACTAGAGGAACTGCTGAGAACTAAGGTCTACACATAGCCAACTTCATAACAAAGTTGCCAAACTGTTTTCTTGCCAATCTCGTTGGTGTAAAAGGGCATCTTGTCTTTTAACTCGCATGACCCTAATCACTGACAATCTTTTAATGTGTTCATGGGCCTTCGGCCTCTTTTGTGAAATGTCTGTTCAACCTTTTTTGCTCACTTTTCTAGTTGGTTGGCTGTCATGTTTTTAGTGATTTTTGGATTCTCATCTGTCAGTTTTATATGAGGCAAGTATCTTCTCTCAGCCTATCTTTTTGCTTTCATTATATTCTAATACATTCTTAATTTCAATACCATCAAATTTACTCATCTTTTAGTTCAGTTTCAGCCTTACCTGGTTAAGTTCTCCTATACTATCTTCCAAAAATTTGAAAGTTTAAAAACTTTCATAAAGCACTGGGGTTTTCTTTCTTTCCTCTTTTGCATACATTAGCATTTGTTCTCTTTATTCTTCTGTCCTCATAGGGAGACTTTCCAACTCTTTCCTCTTATTTAGGCTTTTATTTTTTTTTTTTTTTCTTTTTAACGCTTCACGAATTTGCGTGTCATCCTTGCGCAGGGGCCATGCTAATCTTCTCTGTATCGTTCCAACTTTAGTATATGTGCTGCCGAAGCGAGCACTTATTTAGGCTTTTAAATTCAACTGGAATTGAGGTTTAGATACAGTATGTGGGAGGAAAATAAATCTTTTCTCATATGAATAGTTTTTTCCAGGCCCATTTATTGAAATTCAGTCTGCCCTTTCCCACTGAGCTTCAATATCACTCTGTGAAAGCTGCATTTTCATTAGATATGAGTGTGTTTCTAAGCGCTCTGGTTTGTTCCCCTGGTATATCTGTCTATTCCTAGCTTGATTAGTTTATCAGTATCATAATGACTGCTTTTATAATAAGTATTAATGTCCGATACACTTCTTTGGGTAGAATTGGTACCTTCATGCTGTTCAGTCTTCTTATCTATGAATAGTATGGTTCTTAGCTATAGTTTTCTTTCATTCTCTTTTTTCAAAAAATTTATTTGGCTCCACCAGGTCTTAATTGTGGCATGCACAATCTTTAGTTGTGGCATGTGAACTCTTAGCTGTGGTACGTGGGATCTATTAACAGTTCCCCACCCAGGGATCTGAACCCTGGCCCCAGGCATTAGGAGGACAATCTCAGCCCCTGGACCACCAAGGAAGTCTCATGAATAGTATGGTTTCCCACTGAACTTGGGTCTTAATACCTGTACATTTTGATAATTTTCTAGATGTACACAAATGTAACCTGTGTCTCAACAGCATGTGATCACTGGTGGTCTGACTGTTCAGTCAAGGTGTGGTCTGACTGCTGCAGCATCTGGTTACTAGCTTTTCACTTTGTAACTAGCAAGCAATTTAGAGGGAGACACTTGAAGACTATGCAAATATGTTATTCAACAACGTAAACAATATTAAGTATTTGCAAAATGACGATTTTCTATTCCAACCCTCCTCCTCAACATCTAACAGTCAGCACTTGCCATTTCAGTGTAAGGAAAAACAGTCTCTTCTTGTTGATCTATTATTGGTATGGCCTCAGGAATTCTAGCTTTTTGTCAATGGCTTAATTATTGTACTTAGCTATTCTGGAGCTCAAATTAACCCAGATTTAGCCAGTGTAGCCTCTTCAGGTTGGTTCCTATGTCCTTATGACACAACCCCATCATTTTTTTGAGCATTTCCTTTCTTTCTCAGATAACATTCCATCGCTTATTTATTTTTGAAAGTTTCCTATTTCTTACTAATACTTTTTAATCCCCTTTCTTATTTCTTCAAAAATAATATTTATTTTATATACGCTGTACATGGTAATTCCAGTATCAGAAGGCTTTGCTCGTCTGCCTGTGAGGTTTATTGTTCCTACTGCTTTTTTTTGCTCATTGTGCCTTTTCTCAAGGCTTTATGATTTTAAAACTTCAAAAAAA
This sequence comes from Cervus elaphus, assembly GCF_910594005.1. Classification (NCBI taxonomy): domain Eukaryota; kingdom Metazoa; phylum Chordata; class Mammalia; order Artiodactyla; family Cervidae; genus Cervus; species Cervus elaphus. The sequence continues at coordinate 10,271,754 of NC_057839.1, read as the reverse complement.
AATATTGAGTTCATTTTCCTTTGTGGGATCTTTGAGGCCCGGATTGAGGGTACATTTACCTAAAGAGCCCTATGTTTGCTTTCTCCAGGCTCCTTGGTCTATCACCAATGAAGAGGACTTCACACTAAGTTCCTCTTGGTTTGGAGTTTTATAGATTACACTGGTTCTGTGAACTTAGGCTGAAATTGCCTATGGTTACAAATCCTCAGAAATTCTGCCCCTTTGCCAAAAGCCAGTCAGATAAGTTTCTCTGTCACCTTCTTTTATGGAGAAGACTTTCCATATTGTTTCCATGAGAATGTGGCTCTCAAGCAGTAAGTTAAATAGGACCACAGATTTCTCCAGAATAGCTAGTGGCCTAGGTGCTGAGTTATCTTCCAACATTCCTGTTCCACCTTCCTTTTTTTAATCTCTGGAAGTTTCCATCATATTCTAACCACTTCAGACATTAATTTGAAAGGGGTTATTTATATTTTCCAAGCATCTTGTTTTTCCAGATATAAAGTCCAGAAAAAGAAATCATCATGTCATTTGTCATCATGCCCCTATATCCTGTTTAATTTTTCAAGTTTCAATGAAAAGTAATCACCTGGCCTATTTATAAACCACTGAAGTGCTTAAAAGTTCCTAGTTACGCTACACATCTCTTTTCTATATTTTTTCACAAACCTGTCCAAGTTTCCTTACTGTGGGGATGGGAATAACTGCCATGTTCTTTTACTTAAGGGAACCAAACTGAAAATATCGTATGTAGAAAAAGCATGAATTCTTACATTTTGGCACAGAAATATAAAAACTTCAGTTTCTCAAGAATACCATCAGCACAAGATTACCATGTTTACTAAACAGTGGAAATTATTTTCCACTCTATTTTTTTTCTTTTTTAAATTTTAAAATTATCTGTAATTTTACTGATATAATTGACATACAGCACTGTAGGAGTGTACAACATAAGGATTTAACTTATTTATATAGATCATGAAATAACTACCACAATTAGTTTGGTGAACATCTAACATCTCATATAGATATAACACTAAAGAAATAAAAAAGATTTTTTCCTTTGTGATGAGAAATCTTAGGATATACTCTCTTAACTTTCACTTATAATGTACAGCAGTATTAATTATCTTTATCATGGTGTACATCACATCCCTAGTACTTATTTATCTTATAACTGGAAGTCAGTACCATTTGACTGCCTTCATCTAATTCTACCTTCCCCACTCCCATTTCCACTATTTTATGGAGTAAAAAATAGCACACCAACTTCAAACTCTTATCCTCCTTCTGGTATTGAGGACCAGGATGAGCTGTCTACTTCAATGGCTAATCCACTGCACACCTGCTTGACAAGTGGCTCAGCCAAGTATATGTAATAAATGAGCGGCAATGAAATAGGGCCATGCCTAAAGCAAACAAATTCTAAAAAAAACAAGAAAACACACATAAAACCTGTCCTCACTGATGGAAGACACTAGTGAATATAAACCCTGCTTTATGCAACTAAACTAAGAGATGCAGCAAACAGATCCTGGAGAGAAAGAGAGCAACAGGACCAGCAAGTTCTGAACGTTGAGTTTACCTGTGGCATGAACTGAATTCAGGATGGCCTCTCGGTATGCCACCTGCAGGGGCCCGAGATAGGTTTCTAGTCCGTATTCCCTCTTGATTCGGTCATGAATAATTTCAATATGTAACTCCCCCATGCCACAAAGGATAGTCTGGGTAAAAGAGGAAGAAAACAAAACAAAGGTCAAGGAAAAACTGTTTATCACAAAACACTAAATACACGTATGGTATCAATACATTTTATTTCCCATTACTTACAAACAAAATGTCTCCTGTAAACCTTTTTTGGCTCCTACATCAAAACACTGTTTTTAACTTCTCCGACTATAATAATAAATCAATTAAAAGTGAATCACAAGGGGTGGCCCAGTGGCTAAGATTCCACAATCCCAATGCAGGGGGCCTGGGTTTGATCACTGGTCGGGTAACTAGTCAGTGCTCATGCCGCAATGAAGATCCCATGTGCCACAACTAAAAGCCAGTGCAGCCAGCCTCTTACTCTGTGATAGCTGGGCTATTAGCTGGCCAAGTGGCATTCTAACCAGAACCATGCTTCCCAACCACAAAGCTAAGTTCTGGCCAATGGAACATAAGTATCAATGATGTTGTCAGCTTCTAGGTTATGTCTTTAAGGATAAATAAAACCATTCTCTTAATGAAGATGTAGATAACTATCTTGAAATGTGAATGAGGGCAACAGCTTGTGAATGAGGGAAATAACCCCTCTCCCACACACTCCCAATCACATGGCTGTTTCCCAATCATCCTGGACACCTTAACCTTACAGTTTTGTGGGCAGTCAAAACTACTAGAGTAGCTTGAACCTTTAAGTGACAGAGAAACTGACTTTTATCTTTTCTGAACCAATGTCATTTTGGGTCCTTGTTAGGACAGCCAAATTTGCATTAAACATTAAAAAAAAAACCCAAAAAACAAAATAACACAAAAACAGTTACTCCTGAAGGTCTTTGTGTATGGGAGAGTACAGTGCAAGTAATCCTCTTTGCCCCATTTTATTCATATACCATCTGTATAGTGAAGCATTAATTTTAACCCCAAAAGAGATCTGGCCCTTGCCTTCAGCTACTGGAAAGTTATCTCTAGGCCAAAATGCTCCTTGATAGAAGTGTTTTTGCTTATCTGGCGCCTTTGTCCGCCAGACAGTCTAACAATGTGACTTATGAAACAGGCTTTGGAATAGCCATACCCATTCACAACCTAGAGGGTGAAGGTAGTAGCCCAAACCTAGAGAAGACACCAGAGATTAAATGTCAACCACATAGGCAGTATGTGATTATGTTCCAACAAAATCTCTGGACACCGAAGGCTTAGGTGAGCTTCCCTGGCTGGCAGTACTCCGCAGAGTCAAGATGAAGAAAGCTTTGCATTTAGAACTCTCCCAGACTTTGCCCTATGTGTCTCTTCCTTGGCTGTTTCTGATTTGTTTCCTTTCAGTGTAAAAAAATTGTAAGAAACAACAACAAAAGACTGTTTGGTATATGACTGTGATACTTTAATATAAAGTTAAAAAAGTAAATTATTTGGAAAGAAGCAAGTTGTTGAATAATACAAATAGAACGACTTGCTATATATCTGTATATATACATTTAGAAATATGTATATATATACTATGTTTTATAACATAGCACAGCAGAAAAATGGATGTTTGGAAAAGTGTGAAAGGCTATTCATTGATTATCTGTCTAGAACAGGATGGAAAGACTGAAAGGGAGACTTTAATTCTTTCCTTTGTCCACTTGCATGTTATCTGCTATTTTAAAAAAAATATGTATTGGTGGTTTTTAAATAAAAAGTTTCTATTGCAATTGCTGTTGCAGCCTTCAGAATCAATTAAATTAAGCTGCTACATCATTTAGTTGGCATTTAGGAAAAAAAAGTACTCCACATTTTTCAGATTAACTGAGTTTATCCTTTTTACAGGCAAATTTATAATCTTTTAAAGGACCTTTTTCTCGATATTTTACATAAACTCTACTCTGCCTCCCTGAAAAGACGACGTAGAATGAACATGCGTTCTCCCACTGTACCGTAACACACAGTGCGGTCCTGTGCCCACTCTAGACTCTACTTCCCACACTGTTGGCCACGGTCTGTCACTTCTCACCCATGCTGTGTGTGTTATCATCACTGAAAGTATCTGTGCATCCTCCCTTTAGTAAACTGTTTCTGTAAGTTTTAGCATATGAGGTTCAAAGTGTTGTCTTGGGGTTGAAAGATTTATTTCAAAATTTCACAAAAGGCTATGTTCTGGAAGATAAAAATGTTGGAATAGTTTATATATGAGTAAGGTATAATCATGCTGAGGAATTAAGAATTTAGCTTGACAGTAAAGATAATAATCAGAAATTTATATTATGAGAGAGCCAAAGTAGAAGGCCTTTTCTTTTAGGTGCATGGACAAATCAATGTTTTAGACAAATGGACTTAAACACTCCTACACACAAACATTATTATTGAAAGATTTAGGGAATCAAATAATAATATGCATACTTGTCCAGAATCAGGATCTAGCTTCACTTTCAAACTGGGATCTTCACGCTGAAGGCATTTCAATGCATGATCCAAATCTAGAGGATAAACAATAACTGTTACCTTTACATTTTATTTTTTAAGATAAGGTACTACAATAACAGTTATTTCACATGGCCAGAATGTTTTGTAAATAATTAAAAAAAGTGACAAGACAGTGATGGGAGGTTACTTGAGATTGAGTGACCTGGAAAGACCTGTCCAGGATGATTTAGATAAAGACATAAACCAAAAAGAATGATGTCGTAACTAAAATCCCAAAGAAAAAGAATTCCAGATAGAGGAAATGGCTGTGCAAGGAATGGTTTCTATGGAAGAAACAAGAAGGCCAGTGTAGCTGGATATTGGTAGACAAAAGAAAGAGTAGCATCAGATGAGGGAGATGTGTGATGAGATCAATCACATCATACAAGGTTTGGAGGTCATGGTGAAGTCTGGATTTACACTTGGAAGCCACTGAAAGGTTTTACATGGGACAGTAACATCATCTGATTATACTCTGCAAAAGTTAAGAAGCTAACAAAAAAGCCTTCAGAAACAAATATGAAGGAAGCTAAATTATATCACGAATAAAGAGATGCTAACGTGCCTACTCTACGATGAATGATCACACCAAAGAAGTAAGAATACAGCTGACCCTTGAATAACATGGACTTGATGTGGGTCTTCTCATATACAGAATCAGATATGGAGGAACCAACTATAGGGAGTGCCAACTATAACTTCAACATTCAGAAAATTAAGATCATGGCATCTGGTCCCATCACTTCATGGCAAATAGATGGGGAAACAATGGAAACAGTGACAGACTTTATTTTCTTGGACTCCAAAATCAGATGGTGACTGCAGCCATGAAATTAGAAGACACTTGCTCCTTGGAAGAAAAGCTATGACCAACCTAGACAGCATAATATTAAAAAGCAGAGACATTACTTTGCCAACAAAGGCCCATCTAGTCAAAGCTATGGTTTTTCCAGTAGTCATGTATAGATGTAAGAGTTGGACTATAGAGAAAGCTGAGCACCAAAGAATTGATGCTTTTGAACTGTGGTGTTGGAGAGGACACTTGAGAGTCCCATGCGTGGCAAGGAGATAAACCAGTCCATCCTAAAGGAAATCAGTCCTGAATATCCATTGGAAGGACTGATGCTGAAGCTGAAACTCCAATACTTTGGCCACCTGATATGAAGAACTCACTCACTGGAAAAGACCTTGATGCTGGGAACTATGGAAAGCAGAGGATGAGATGGTTGGATGGAATCACAATTCGATGGACATGAGTTTGGGCAAGCTCCAGGAGCTGGGTGATGAACAGGGAAGCCTGATGTGCTGTAGTCCATGGGGTCACAAACAGGTGGACATGACTGAGTGACTGAACTAAAATGCTGAACTCAATGACATAAAATGACATAAAAAACCTTTTGAAGTGAAATGTAACTATTTTATCTAAATTATCAGAGCACTAATTAATTGATGCACCAAGATTATTTGTACCTGGCTGCTTAGCCATTGATGGAGGTTCTATGGTACAGAAGAAAACAGGTTCTGGAATCTCCACGCCAGCCAATAAAAGTCTCTCTGCTTCACCGTTTTCTTTCTGCTTCTTTTCTCCCTCCCTTTTGGCTCGACGAGATGCAGCTAATGCACTGGACTTTGATGAGACAATGGTGTCTCCGGTAGCAGTCTGCAAGCAAACAAGATGCGTGAACACAACAGGCAAGCACTCAGCTTCCACCAAAACCACGGAAACCAAAGAAAAATTTAATGTAGCACTTTCTCTTCATCAAAACCTAAAAGAGACAAATTCACTAAGCTTATTATAACTGTACATTCATAAAGCTAATTTAACTTATAGACGAATTCTATGCAAAACACTGCTGTAGTAAATTCTAACAATAAACACTGCCGGAGGAGGACAACAATAAAACACACATACACACAAAAAATACATTTAAAATTCATCTGGCGAATCAAATTTATCTTTGAGCAAAAGAGACAAAAATTCCTGCCCTTACAAGACTTCATTGGGAAAATATCTTCACTTTTTACATAATCAGTTATAAAGTTAAATTTTCTGAAGTTATCAAGATAGGAAAAAACCTAATGAGAATAACACTATCTAATATAAACATAAACCATAAGTATGTATCCATAAATAATATATTTATTTTACTTGGATTTGAAATTTATATGAAGACAATCCATAGTGTTTATAGCGTTCCATAATTTATTTTTCTATTAAATATTTGAGATTTGACTATGTTGATGAATGTACTACAATATTCATTATTCCACTTTTGGATTATTTACGGGTTTTTGCTATGATAAAATACGTACTTTTTTTTTTTTTTTAAAATACGTACTTTTAATTAAACATTTAAGCTGTGATTTCCTACAGAAACCATTTGGTCACTTACATGTTTAAGCCCAACAGTCAAAGCAATGTTACCAGCAGTCAGTAAAGGGATTTCTATGTGTTGGTCAGCAAATGGCAAAAGCAGACGACTTATCCTCTCCCTGTAAAACCACGGTTCATATTAGTAAAAGTACAAAGAAATGAGCTCAGAAATGAGGAGTTTTAGAAAATAACCTAGGCTTCTACTTACGTGCAGTTTCCATTAATATTATGGATGGCCGTTTGGGGTTTTAACATGCCCGAGTATATGCGCATAAAAACCAGGGGGCCTCGCTGCTTGTCATGGAGGACTTTAAATGCCAGGGCACATAAGTCACCCTTATACCACTGCCTAGAAATTAAGGAGAAATTCCAGAAAAGCCTTTAAAATATGCCTCCTATATATCTATATAGGTAAGATCAGAATTACTTCATAAACTTTACCTTCATGTCCTCCAAAGATTACTCTTATCTTCTAATTTAGCAACCCAGGACAATTAAATAATGTATTACGTACCTCTGTTCCTCCACTGGACTATACTACTTATTGGAGATCTTACCATAATGCTTCAAAACTGGAAAAAACCAAACAAAAAAAGATTCTCTTCCAAATATTACCTCTATTAGCAAATAATTCTTGCCGAGACATCCCTCCTCAAAAACTACACCTAGGAATATCACACCACTTCTTAAAACCCCATAAAGGATAAACAAGAAGATACTTTTCAATTACTGCTTTCACGCTCTCCTCCCACTTCTTCTTCAGCTGCATAGCCATATAAATCTACACTATAAACTTGAACTTGTTTACAACACCAACACTTACAGAATGATGTCCTTAAACTGGTATTCACTGAGGTTTCAGAAAGTTTGAATTTGTCTCAAATTGCCAAATTTTGTGCATAGGTACATTTTTCTGAGGAAAAAGCTCCATATTTTCACTAGTTTCAAAGGGGTCCATGACTCAGGAGATGAGACACTTCTATTATTGAGCTTCTCTAATCTTATTCCTATTCTCTCCAAATTTTATTTAACAAGTCCTTATATAGAGAGTTGATCATATACTGGGCACTGTTCTTTGTGCTTTATAAATATTAGCTCATTTATTCTAGTGTCAACCTTATGAGATAAATCCCATTTTCTGCATTTTACAGATAAGAGGTTAAGCAACTTGGAAGACCTGAGATTTAAATTCAAGTAGTACACAGTCCATGCTCATCATCACATTGCCATAATGCCTCTCCAATAGAGAGAGATGAGAAGTGACTCAGATTCCAGTTAACAGGATTAAAGTCCACCTCTGTCTGCCATTATGCACAAAGCTCACTTAGATTTTAGAGGATTTTTAACCAAGGACAAAGCTGTTAGGCACAAGAGGAGTAAAACAACAAATCTTTCTGTACGGTCACAAAATATTTTGAGCTTATGAAAAATCTTGAAATCCAGAATAAATATATCTATAGCATATTTATCAAACACCCCCAGTATACTACTTCTTTTTTCAGACTAAGATGGAAGGGTCAACACTTATACTTTCACACAACAAAGAAGTCACACATTCTTAGCTCCATCTTAAAGACAGCAGGTTACAAGAGATGATGACAAACATCCCTTTCAAGTAAAAATTACAATGACTCTATATTATATTGTTTAGAATAATATTCTTCATCAATATTATTCAAAAATTGTGATTCAACTACCACTTTTGAAAAATAAGACCTATCTGTCTACCTCTCTTTTCAAGCCTGTAAAATTTTAATCTATGTACTTTTATACTTACAGAAATTCACAGCTGCGTTCTTCAGGTGAAGGCAAGTACAGAGTAACAGCATCTAATAAGGGCTGGACCCCTTTGTTTTTCAGGGCACTCCCACAGAGCACCGGCACTGCGGTCTGAGCCAGTGTCACTCTGCGTATTGCGGTTTGTAGCTATAAAGCAGAGATATAAATGCTTCATGTGTAGTATTTTGGTCTCCACCAAAATATCTCAGAATCAGATGATTTTTCTAACCAACCATGTAAAATATCACTCCTCAGCACACTACCATCATTCTTTTTATGGCCTTATTCTATTTTTCACTGTAAATAACATTAATCACTATCTGGTATATTAAATATATATTTAGTTTACTGTCTGTCCCCCCATCCAGTAGAATGTAAAATCTATATAAGCATTGTAGCAAATCCCATAAAACACCACTAAATCACCAAAAACTACTAAAATAAAGTAGTTGAATAAAAACATTTCTTGAAAAAGTTAATTACTTGTGATTTAACCTTGATAGTCTACTAGAAGAACTTGTTAGAAATTAGAAATATGAATTTCAGTTTCTTCAAATGAATTAAATTCACATTAAATAAAATCCAAGGCAAAATGAGGTGTACCAAAGCTAGAAACAACTTTTAAAAGATCACAAAAATGAAGAAAAGCTTAGATGTGTTTGCAAGCTATTGATAAGAGGAATGGTGGGTCAACTTCATTTTATATTATAAGCTCTTTGAAAACAGAAATCATATTATGTGACTATAGGGTAGAGCAAATATCACATCTAACCATTCAAATACTAAACAAGAAAAAAACTCAAACTTATAGCATTCATGCAAAAGAAAAAAATTTTTTACACCTCTAATTTCAAATGGCTCAAAATTAATCTACAGATCTTGTGTTTTTCGTTAATTCTTTCCATGAAAAATAACCAAGCCAATTTGCTGGGCTCATCTTGAAGTCAACTTAAAACACATTACCACTTAAACACTGTTCATGGGAGAAGGTTCCTGTCAGAAAAAACCAAAAAGACCTTGAATAAATCTGTCATAATTCAAATACAATTCTCTGGTTTGATGTATTTCATAAGAAAGCCAGAAAAAAAAAAAAAAACCTGGGAAGATCTAGAATAAGTTTCCACTAACAATTAAAACAGATTCAGAAAAAAATGTTCTGAGAAAAATGACCATTATAGTAGTCTGAAAAATCAGTAAATTAAAAAAAAAAAGAAAAATTTCCATCTGTGATTTTCCTACTGCTACTTAGTGAAATGATCACAGTGAAGGGAAAAGGATGCAGAAAATGAACAATGTTCTCTAATTTTAACAGTGTTCTAATTTTTAAGTCGGCATTTTCTAATAACATCCAAAGTTGAAAAAAAAATCTACAACAGTCATCAAACCACATCCAAATAGTAAAACTTGGTCAGAAGTAAATGATTAATACAATTTACCTTTTCAGCTGGTAGCAAATCAAAATTCTCACTAAATTCTCCTAAAACCAAGTCAGCAAATTCATCATCCAAATCTGCAACCTGTAAGGAAAGGCATTAGTTCTATAACTTGCATTCATTATTACAACTATAGATCTACACACCATAAACATCCATTACCCACATATCTCAAGACAGTTACACAATCCAACTTATCCAGGCTAAGGAACTCATCACATCTTCTAGAGATTTTCTTTCAAAGGAAAGAGACTGAAAACTGAAGATATGATTTCATGAGTTTCCTAAACTCATGGGAAGCCAGAGCCTTTTGATAAAGCACCTCAATACAGTACTACCTACTCAGAGTACTCAAGAGGAATAAGAGAAAATTTACAGCTGATAGCCAAAGATAACACACACAATGGACTGCTGTCTTAAAATAGATCTGGAGGGGACGTGCCTGGCAGTCCAGTGGTAAGAACTCTGTTATTACAATCCAGGGGGCATGGGTTTGATCCCTGGCTGGGGAAATAATATACCACATGCTATGCCATGTGACCAAAATAAGTAAATTAATAAAGATTTGGGGTCTTAGTTCATAAGAAAAGTTTCATTTGGTAATCCTCTAATGTTTTGAATGTTCATCATATCTCCTAAGTAAAAGAACATCCTGTTTATAATTCTTCACTGAGGGAATAAATTTAAGTTGAGAGGGTCATGGTATCATTTCAATAATAAAAACATAAATAATCTCATTCATATTTGTTCCTAATCATTTGCCTATGTGACAGGAGAAATCAGCTGATAATAAAATTAACAAAAGAGTTTCAATAAGAGGCCTCCGCACTGCAACAAAGAGTGGTCCCCCGCTCACCCAACTAGAGAAAGCCTGCATGCAACAATGAAGACGCAGTGCCGGCAAACACAGATTTAAAAAAAGAAAAGAGAAAAGTTATGTCACCTCTCTCTCTCTCTTGGTTACCTGTGGAGATAATACTAGGACTTATCCCACGAGACTACTGTGAAATTTAAATAACCAATTCAAACTATGCTTCCAGAACATATAGTAAGTATACAATATTCTTTTCATTGCTCTTCACCTTTGGAACACATGAAGTTGATTCTAGTTGCACTAATCTTATTCTCTAATTAAAAACTTTTTAACTGTGGTAAAATATAACAAACATAAAATTACCATCTAAACCATCTCTAAGTGAATAGTGTTAAGTATATTCCACACTGTCATAAAACTAACCTCCATAACATTTTCATGTCACAAAACCAAAACTCTATATCCATGAAACAAACTTTTTCTCATTCTCCCTTCCCCCCAGCTCCTGGTTAATTATCATTCTACTCCCTGTCTCTTTAACACTGAGGACTCTAGATACTTCATATAAGTGATATTCTACAGTATTTGTTTTTGTGATTGGCTTATTTCAATTAGCATAATGGCATCAAAGTTCATCCATGTTGTAGCATATGTCAGAATTTCCTTATTAAGGCTGAATAATATTCCACTGTGTATACAGTACATTTTATCCACTCATCTGCTGAAGAATACTTGGATTGCTCCCACTTTTTGGCTGTGAGAAAAATGCTGATATGAAGAAGGATGTACAAATAGCTCAAGATCTTGCTTTCAATTTGTTTGGACATATACCCAGAAGTGGAATTGCTAAATCATATGGTAATTCTATTTTCAATTTTCGGAGGAACCACAATACCGTTTTCCATAGTAGTTGCATCATTTTCATTCCCCAAACAGTACACAAGGGTTACAATTTCTCCCAATTCTTGCCAACTCTTCCTTTTTTTTATTATTATTTTTTTCTTCTTCCTTTTTTTTTTTTTGATTGGAGCTATCCTAGCTGGTGTGATATGCTGTTATTCTCTAATTTTATACATATATATGTATTCCTTGTAATGAATACTTTATTACTATCTACTGATAGTTGTCTCAAATTCACCTTATTTTCATTATATACTACCATGTTCTGGAACATTGAGAGATATACATGCAAGTGTAATTTGGCTCCTTAACTGTATTACAAAATCCTTCTTAGGATTATTGATAGGTAGAGGTGTGTGTGTGGGTGTGGGTGTGTGGGGGTGTGTGTGTGTGTACTGATAGGTAGAGAGGTGTGTGTGTGTGTGTACTGATAGGTAGAGAGGTGTGTGTGTGTGTACTGATAGGTAGAGAGGTGTGTGTGTGTGTGTACTGATAGGTAGAGAGGTGTGTGTGTGTGTGTACTGATAGGTAGAGGTGTGTGTGTGTGTGTACTGACAGGTAGAGAGGTGTGTGTGTGTGTGTACTGATAGGTAGAGAGGTGTGTGTGTGTGTGTACTGATAGGTAGAGAGGGGTGTGTGTGTGTGTGTGTACTGATAGGTAGAGAGCTGTGTGTGTGTGTGTGTGTGTGTGTGTGTGTACTGATAGGTAGAGAGGTATGTGTGTTGTGTACTGATAGGTAGAGGTGTGTGTGTGTGTGTACTGATAGGTAGAGGTGTGTGTGTACTGATAGGTAGAGGTGTGTGTGTGTACTGATAGGTAGAGAGGTGTGTGTGTGTGTGTACTGATAGGTAGAGAGGTGTGTGTGTGTGTGTACTGATAGGTAGAGGTGTGTGTGTACTGATAGGTAGAGAGGTGTGTGTGTGTGTGTGTGTACTGATAGGTAGAGGTGTGTGTGTACTGATAGGTAGAGGGGTGTGTGTGTACTGATAGGTAGAGAGGTGTGTGTGTGTGTGTACTGATAGGTAGAGAGGTGTGTGTGTGTGTGTACTGATAGGTAGAGGTGTGTGTGTACTGATAGGTAGAGAGGTGTGTGTGTGTGTGTGTACTGATAGGTAGAGGTGTGTGTGTGTGTGTACTAATAGGTAGAGGTGTGTGTGTACTGATAGGTAGAGGGGTGTGTGTGTACTGATAGGTAGAGAGGTGTGTGTGTGTGTGTACTGATAGGTAGAGAGGTGTGTGTGTGTGTGTACTGATAGGCAGAGGTGTGTGTGTGTGTGTGTACTGACAGGTAGAGAGGTGTGTGTGTATGTGCGCACGTGTGCCCTTAGTCACTCAGTCGTGTCTGACTCTTTGCAACTCCACGAACTGTAGTCCGCCAGGCACCTCTGTCCATGGGGATTCTCCAGGCAAGGTTCAAACCCAGGTCTCCCGCATTGCAGACAGATTCTTTATCAGCTCAGCTACCAGGGAAGCCCCATTTCATTTAAGTAAAATTCAAAAACATGGAAAATTAGGCATATATCTGTAGTAAACTATAACGTAAAGCAAACGAAAGACAAACACTGCAATCAAGATGGTGGTGGTGGGGTAGATGATTAGTGGGAGGGAGAGAGAACAGGAAGTAGCACACAGAGATTCAAGACTATTGCCAATATTCTACTTCTTAAGCTGGGAGGTGATTACACTGGTGTTCCCAGTATTATACTTTATATATTCTACATGTAAATTTAGATGAAATGTCACAGTAAACATTTTTTAAAGTTTCTAAATATTTAAGCAATTTTAAGCTCAAAGTATTAACTTTACTTGTTCAATTAAGGCATTCCTTGCTTCCGTTGTTTCATTCAACAATTTAGGATCACTTGTTTCCAAGAGGGGTTTTCTCTCAAAGTCTTTTCCATCATTTGAATTGGGATTCCAAAGAAGTTTTTCTTTACCTACTACATCCACCACTCCTTTGAAAGCTTTGCCTTCACCAACTGGTAACTATAAGTGAAAGTGAGACAAACATTAAATGATCATTAGAACTCAATTAAAACTATACTGGTGATAAAACTTCCCCCACTCACTCCCAAATGTCTCTTATCATCATTATCATAATCTAAATCTATTTTTACTTATATCCTAACTTCTTCCAAAAGGATTTGAGATAGCTTCAAAAATGTATATAATAATACCACAATAAACCGATAAGGAAACTAAGAAGGATCTGTTCATATTAATTAAACCAAATATTAATCAACCAACCTGTAAAAGCAAAGGTTTTGCCTTCAACTTCTCTCTGATGCTTTCAACTGCATAGTTAAAACTGTAAAATAATTTTAAATGTTAAGATTCTTAAAATAGGATTTAAGAACCTAACCCTATTATAACCCTAAATTGTTCCTAATGTTTACCATTTAACATTTTTCCACAGGACATTTTGTCTAATCTTTTAATGGTAATTTCAGATTAACAGTCCCTGGAGAAGGGAATGGCAACCCACTCCAGTACTCTTGCCTGGAGAATTCCACGGACAGAGGAGCCTGGCAGGCTACAATCCATGGGATCACAAAGACTCAGACACGACTAAGTGACTAACACTTTCACTTTTCAGATAAAAGTGACTGAGAATCTATCATAATTCTGCCACACATGTATTTAGGGTATTTTATTATTGTGAGCTTTGTTTAACTAAAGTTTGAAGTTAAGGTTAAATGAATTGATCAAAGTCACACATAATAAACTGGAGTTAAGATTCAAATCCAAGATTTATGATTACAAGTCAAAGATTCTTCTAACAAATATCAATACATTTGTTATCACACATGACTACCCACTTTCTTCCAAGAGCCAGCCTAATTTTTCTACACTTTCATCTCAGGCATTCTTCATATCATATGCTATACTGTTCATTTTTGTGCTAACACTAGGGCTGGCTTACCTACGAAACTCATGCCATCTTTGGCATGTGGGCTGATTCAAACACACATGCAAATCACTCTGGTCCCGATGTCTTTAAGCAGCAACCTAGTATCCAGTATCTCCCTCCCATCACTACAGATTCTGTCAGTCAGTACAGGCAGTATCCTATCAATCTCAAGGAACTCCAAACAGAAAATGGTCAGAACTTTAGTCTAGCACATTTTGAAGGTTGCTGTGCTTTACTAATCAAGACACAAGTCCTTTAAACCAGCAGCCTTAGAATTACTATGCAGAGTTACAGACACACGGAGCATACCTGTGTGGTATTAGAAGAGACATGGTTTATTACTGTCACTCTCATACCACAGATCAGGATTGCTCCCTTTCACATTTCCCCAGAATCATCAGAATTCTTAATTCTCGCCCTTTCACATTTTCTCCAAATCCTTCATACATTCTTGACTGTCCTGAGTTCTGTTCTCAGAATAACGTGTCCATTTAGGATTACCACTCTAAGTCTGCAGAATTACCACTACATCTCAGCATTAACTTGTTTGCCCTATATGCAGGTCTGAAAACACCTATTTCTCCTTCCTAGTTTCTTTTCATTGACAGCACTTTATCCAGTAGCTAAAGAAAATCAGGGGACAAGGAAGAACATCATTCACTGAGGCAACTACAGGAAACAATTCTCTACCCTCTACCGTTAGCAATGACAAGAGCACCATTCAGCAATACAAGGACTCAGCCATGCAGCTCTAAATAGAGACAGTGGAATCAGCAAGACATCACTCTGTCAGGAGCCTAAAAAATAGGATAAAGCCTCTCTACCTTAGAATCAGAGAGCTTCATCATCTATCAGCTCTCTATTAATCCCACATTTTTACTTTATCTATTAGCTGCTTTGAATTTTTTTTTAATGGGATTGAACTGGGATACCATGGAATAGATACCATGGATTGAATTGGGATACCACGGAATAGATTATACTTTACAGGGAATAGCTGTTTCTAAATTTAAGTTACAGTGCATTAAAAAGTCAAATGATATTCTTACTTTGATAAGCCAAAGAAACACATTTTAAATACCTTGCTCCAGTTTTGTCCATCTTGTTTAAAAAACAGATTCGAGGTACCTTGTGCTTATCAGCTTGCCTCCATACTGTAAGAGTTTGTGCCTAAAGCAAAGATAAGGAAAAAACACACATCTGACAAAAACAACTGTTACTACACATGAAATAAGCAGACTCAGCCTGTATTTTAATGGAACTGGGCCCTATTCTAACATAGCTGGTACCACTGCACATATATCTCTGGACCCACTCTAATGCCGTCAGATTAAAACAGCTAAGAAAATGCTCAAGTGTGCCTGTAGATTATGCTTCCAACTGAGAATACTTTGGGTGAACCAGGATGCAAGACAAAGGAAATGAACAACTGAGAAGTACTGGGAGTCACAGAAAGAGGACTTAACCAAGAATCACAAGAACTTCTTTGTTTGGCTTCACCTTACTTAGTAACAATCACACTTGGTAACATCATACAATACTGAACTCATCAGTTTTCTGATCTGTGCAATATGGACTTTTGCCTTAATTAATTCAGACAACTGTAATGTAAAAAGAACAAATAAGAATGTACTATAAAATGCTACTATGACAAAAATCAAGGATTTTTACTGTGAATGTTTGAATACTCATGTAAACTGAAGAAAATTTAAGGAGGGGAAAGGAAGCCAACACCTGTATTTCCAAGTCACAATTTTCATATGCTTTTTTATTTGGCTTCTTTTAATTCTACTTTCTGTACGTGTTAAATATAAACAGTTTGCCTAGCAGAGTCTAGACTTTTAAAAACCTAATGTGCTGACATTGTTAAAATAGAAACCAGTTTGTCATCTGTTTTATTAGGTAAAACTTAATATAAAATAAAATACAGCTGCCCCCTGAACAACACAGGGATTAGGGTGCAAACCTCTGCAAAGTCAAAAGTTCACTTATAACTCTACAGTTGGCTTTCCCTATTTGCTGTTCTGCATCTGCAGATTCAACCAACCATGGCTCATGGAGTCTGAAGTCCCTATTTAGTGAAAAAAATCCACTTGTAAGCAGACCCATGAAGTTCAAACCCATGCTGTTTGAGGGTCAACTGTATACAGATTTTAAAAGTACAGTTCAATGAATTTTGGTAAGTGTGTATACTTAATAACTACTACCCCAATGAAGAGATAGAACACATAGAACATTAGAGATTTTTATGTCCCAAGATTCATTCTGCCTGTTGTTGAACCTCATATAAATAGCACAGCATCTTTCACCCAATATAATGTTTTCGACATTCATTTCCATCATTG
Source organism: Cervus elaphus (assembly GCF_910594005.1). Classification (NCBI taxonomy): domain Eukaryota; kingdom Metazoa; phylum Chordata; class Mammalia; order Artiodactyla; family Cervidae; genus Cervus; species Cervus elaphus. Next base: position 10,255,051 of record NC_057839.1, on the reverse strand, counting down.
CATATACTGGTTGATTTTTACTGCTAAATTGCTCTGTATAAAGCCTGGCATGCTACAACAGTCCACGGGGTCACAGAGTTGGACACGACTGGGTGACTGAACAACAAGGACAAGTGTATACTTAATTTTACAAGAAACTGCCAAATAGTCTTCCACCGTGAGTATAGTCCTTTACAGTCCCACCAACAAAGTGTAAGAGTCCCAATTACTACACATCCTCAACCAAGGTCTGCCATCCTTCTTTTTAATTTTAGCCATTCTTATGGGTACGAAATGGTCTCCTTTTGTAACTTTAATTTGTATTTCCCTAATGACCAATGAAACTCAGCATCTTTTCATGTGCTTACTAGCCATTCACCTGCTTCTTTGGTGAAGTATCCTTGATTCAAGTCCTTTGTCTTTTTTTTTTTTTAATTGGGTTGTTAGGTTTTATTGGGTTAATACTGACACACAGTTCTTCACATATTCTGGATACAAGTCCTTGGTCATATACATGTACTGTGAAAATTTCAGTACATACTTACAAGACAATAATATTCTCTACATAATCAGATGTTATTGCACTCTGGAAGTTTAGCATTCTTACAGTATTTTATCTAGCATTATACATCTTTTTCACAGTCTAAGGCTTGCTTTTTAAAGTTTGAAACATGTAATTTTGATGAGGTCCAATGAATCAATTTTGTTTTTTGTTTCCTGTGTCTTCTCTAAGAAACTGTTACCTAGTGGCCCCACTAATTTTTATGTGGGTTGGAGGGGGGGATATACATTATAAATTTCCCAACAAATAAAACATATTAAAAAATAAAACTCCCATCACGCCACCTGCCAGCTAAAAGCTCATCTACTATTTTAGCAAATAATAGCCTTCTGTATCACAAATTCAGAAACTTCCTACTAAGCATATTTCGATCTTCTAAATAATATAATCTGTCTGAATGATTAAGTGTCAAATGCCTGTAAAGAATTATAACAATAGGAAGGATGCAACCATTAGGAAATGAAGTGACTCAAAGAAATACAAATAATAGTGTATAATCAACCTCAGACCTCAGTGTCAGGCTTTATATCAAGCAAATATCACTGTCTGTCAGGGGTCCTCAGGTGGGACTTTCAATAACTGTTTTATTTCCCCTCCAACTTTTCATTTGAAACACTTCAAATCTATAACAAAGGGGAGAGAACAGTACAATAAATATCCATGTACTCTTCATTCACCTAGATTTACCAAATGTTACCATTTTGTTACACTTGCCTTTTTTCTATGTATAAACATGTGCCTCTGTACACATTATGTGTATGGTGGCTGTGAAAGTGTGCCCCTTGAAACTACTGTGTAGAGCACGATGAACTGATGGTCCCAACTGTCAGCCTTCTAGATCAACACCATGTTCTTTCAAGAGCCCCCTTCCAGGGGGCTGTTCCCAGCTAATGACTGAGTTCAGCAGAGTAATAATGTAGGTCTATTCCCACAAAAAATGGGTTCCTCTAACAGGTGACTTTGGCTTGAAGAATCCCCAGAGCGTAGTCAAACTCTTCTAACTGTGCTGTAGCCTAAGACTCTTCCTCCCGAATCCCCCTTCCTAACCCTCTCCTTCACAGGGGGCCTGCCCTGTGGTCTGGACACCCTCTGCCACTTCTCTTTCTCCCTTTTTATTCCCCCCAATAAATCTCTTCTACATCTAATCCCATCTTGGCACCCCAACTAAAACCACGTGTGTATCTGAGGGTGGATGGGAGCTGAGCCATGAGATCACGTTGCAGGTACCACGACATTTCAACCCTAAATACTTCAGCATGCATTTCCTTTGAGCCTCTTTTTTTTGGGGGGTGGGGGTGGGGGGATGGGGGTGGGCAAGAATACCATTCCCTTCTCCAGGAGATCTTCCGGAGCCAGGGATCGAACCCAGATCTCCCGCAATGTAGGCGGAAAGCTTTACCGCCTGAGCTGCCAGGGAAGTCTCTCAGCATGCATTTCCTAAGGATAAGGACGTTCTCCTACATAATCAGTTACACAGATCACATTCAGGGAAATTTAAGTTGACATTTTAAAAAAAATTCTGGCTGCACCTTGTGGCACGGGGGATCTTAGTTTCCACCAGGGATAGAACCCATGCTCCCTGCATTGGAATGGCAGAGTCTTAACCACTGGACCACCAGGGAAGTCCCCTGATATAATACTCTAATATATATACTTCATATTCAAAATTCTGATCTTCCCAAAGATGTCCTTTGTAACCTTTTCTTTTTGATCCAGGGTTCCACTGAAGAGGATATGTTACATTTAGTCTTCTTGTCTCTTTAGAATTCTGTAATCTAGAACAGTTTCCCAGCAAACCCCCCCAACCCCAATCATTCATTTTCCTTATGTTTTTTCCTTACATTTTTCTCTCAATTTCTGAAAAGCCTTGGCCCACTGTTTTGGAGAATGCCTTTCAATTTAGATTTGTTAGTCTGTTTCCTCACAATATGAGCCAAACATTTTTGCCAGAAAACAATATCCTTCTTAGTGCTTCATATCAGGAGGCCCATGGTATTGATTTGTCTCACTTTGGGGGATGCTGATTTTGATCCCTTAATTAAGATACCACTTTTAATAATCTTAAGATAAGAAGAACTAATATGGTTCTATATTCAAGGTAAAGCCAATCTTGAGATTACAAAACAAACAAAATACCAGCTAAAGAGAACATAACAGACCCCAAGAGCAATAATTTAAGGAGTATTGCTATCATTTTCAGGATTTATTCAAGGAGATTTACATTAAGTTTCAGGAGAAAATCCTTCATGTGTTGCTCATATTTCTGCATGTTTTATCAGGAGAGGCAGTGACTGCCTTTGTTCTGGACTATCTTTTCAAAGATGTTTGTATAGTGAACAGTTTAGAGGGAGCAGCTAGTGTCTCCTTCCAGAGCAAAAGGCAGGCGGGTCTACGACCCTGGAAGAGCAGAGAGCAGGCATGTCTACTGCCCACTATAAGATACCTGCACTGTCTAAGCACAGGTTCCACCACATGTGCAGCGCTCACTTGACCTCTCTTGTGTCACCCTAAGGGGATTAGGGCTTGAGGAATCAGCACAAGAAAATGTTGATACTCTGGATATTGCTATTTTGGTGACTAATATAGTCCTTCATCCTTGACTCAGGAATCTTGTGTCTTCTGCCAGAATCCATAAAGCTATGGCAGACTAACTTGTTAGCTTGAAAGTAAGAATCCAGCTCTTCTCAAAACCAACTTTCACTATTTCCTACAGAAAAGTAAATTTTACTTTCTTTTTACTCTGAAGTACATGAGATCATATACAGATCACATCTCAATATTAAATTCCAAATTATTCCAAATTCTTTTCATCATAATTGGACTTATATGAGCTTACCAAATAAAGGTATAATACCACCAATTTGAGCTTATGAAATAAAGGGCTATAATAATATCAATTTCAGCTTACTAAATAAAGGGTTATAGTTAAATCAATCTGATGCATTCTACTTTTTAAAAAAAAAAATCATACTTTCTACCTTTACTTTGACAATATTTTTTACCTCTACACCGGCAGAGGCATCAAACACGGCCACTGCACCATCTAATACTCTCAGGCAGCGCTCAACCTCCAAGGTAAAATCCACATGACCTAAGAAAAAGATGAGAAATATAACACCTAAAATCTTTAAACCACAACCACAACCATCACACGGTCCAGCAATCCCACTTTTGGGTATACACCCAAAAGAACTGAAAGGATAATTTCAAAGAGATATTTACACCTCCACGTTCAGAAGGGCACTATCCACAATAACCAAGAGGTGGAAGCAACCCAAATATTCATCAATTTTTCTGTATTCAAATATTCACCATATATTTCTGTATATACACAAGATTTTGTATGTATACCATAATGTGTTACTTATGGGCAATGGAATACTACATAGCCTTAAAAAGGAAGGAAATACTGGCACAGGTTACAATACAGATGAACCCTGAAAAGTTTTGCTAAGTGAAATAAGCCTGTCACAAAAGGACAAATAGTGTACAATCCTATTATAAGCAGTATCTAAAGCAGTCAGTCTCATAGATCCAGAACGTAGAATGGTGGCTACCAGAGGTCAGTCAAGGGCACAAAGAAGAGACGCTGTTTAAGGGTACGGAGTTTCAGTTCAACAAAATGAAAAGTTCTGGAGATCTATTTCACAATAATGTGAACAATCTTACTCTACTGAACGGTACACTTAAAAATTATTAAGATGGTGAATTTTACATGCTTTTTACCACGATTAAAAACACACACACACACAAATAAAAAAAACTCAAAATAATGCAGCACCTCTGCAGTGCTGAAACGGCACTGTACCTGGTGTATCAATAAGATTGACTCTATGCCCCTTCCAATCAAATGTGACAGCGGCTGACTGAATAGTTATGCCGCGTTCTCGCTCTTGAGCCATGAAATCTGTCACCGTGTCTCCATCATCAACATCTAGCCAGGAGAAGAAATGACACAGTTAGGCTTAAAAGCAAGTATATTTTATAGGCCTGTGATGTCTACCTGGCATAGTTTAATTTGCTCTAAAAAAAATTGTTCATAAAATAATTGATTTAAGACCCTTAATCTTTTTCTAAATCAAGCATCATTCTAGAAAGTTTTTTAGCAGATGAGTAATTATTCCATAAAAACATTTTTTCTGTAATAACAAAGATTAACCTCTTTACTTAATTTTACTGAATCATATACTTCTTTCATTTTTTTTCCCTAGTTTAACTTTCATTATCCCATCTTTACCTGATATTCCTCACACCTGATCCCTTGACAGGGGGCAGAGTAATGCCATAAAAGAGCACAGACAAACCAAACTTTAATTCCAACCTAATCACTTCTCTACAATATTTTTAAAATTTTTATTGGAATATAGTTGCTTTCCAATGTTGTTAGTTTCTACTGTACAGCAAAGTGAATCAGCTAACTTTCACGAGTTGGACAAAAGACTCTTTTGCAATCCCATGGACTGTAGTCTGCCAGGCTCCTCTGTCCGTGGATTTTCCAGGCAAGAATACTGGAGTGGGTTGCCATTTCCTTCTCCAGGGGATCTTCCCAACCCAGGGATCAAGCCCAAGTCTCCTGCATTGGCAGGTGGATTTTTTACCACTGAGCCACCTGGGAAGCCCCATTTTCCCATTTACACAGCAAAAAATTCTATGAGAAATTCATGATGATAGAGACCTATCATCATGAAGATTCTCATCTTGAATGGTTTTATCCTTTATAAAAGTCTCAGCCAATTCCAAGGACCTAGAGAAATGGTTCTCAATGAAGCACATTTCAAAATCACTGTGGTGGACTCCTCTGGTGGTACAGTGGATTAGAATCTACCTGCCTATGCAGGAAACACAGGTTCAATCTCTGGTTCAGGAAGATTCCACATGCCACGGGCAACTAAAGGCCATGCACCAAAACTACTTAGCCAATGTTGTAGTGCCCACAAAGCCTGTGTGCTTCACCTACTGAAGCCTGTGGGTCTAGAGCTTGTGCTCCACGACAGGAGAAGCCACTTCAGTGAGAAGCTTATGCAGCACAACAAAGAGGAGCCCCTGGTCACCGCAACTAGAGGAAGCCTGCAAGCAGCCATGAAGACTCAGTGCCACCAGAAAAAAAAAGTTAGGACATGAGGCCCTCTGTGTCAAAAAAAAAGAAAAAATCTGTTTCACCAGAGATAAGGGGCAAGGTAGAAAAAAAGAATCACAGTTTTTGACATATTATAATAAAAACAGTAAATTCAAACTTAGGTAAATAATACTATTACTAGGGGTTAAAGATTAACAAAATCCTTTCTTGTTCTGCATGAGAATTTGACCTCTGGTTAACTTTCCAGCTCTTTTCTCCTACAGCCCAGAAAACAAGTATGCCAAACGCACTGCTAGGCAACATACTCACAGAAAAAATAATTTCTGACTGGTAAACTACATCTGGCTTGGGAAGGATTAACAATGAAGTATAAATGCCTGATGAAGATATGCAGCTCTAGGTTTCCCTGAGTGGGGTATGGCATGTCTCTGTGAGAAACCTGGAAGGTGGCCCACAGAGCTGTAACGAGAGAGACTCATTCCTCCAAGGCAGGAGCTTTCCAAGCTAGAGCGGCTCCAGTGAATCTTGTCACCTTGTACCTAAGCTATCACTTTTGGGTGGCCAGAGAAGACAGTTTCCACAGAGCTCTGTAGACTGCTCTAAGAAACTCTGTAGGAAGAAACACCTACTGCTGCTCTGCTTGTAAGCTATGTTTCCTACCCCAAAGACTTCTGAGTAGACCAGCGCCAACTGTAGCCCAACACATGAGTCTGAATGTTGAACTGAAACTAAAAACATCCTTTGGTGAGTACCGTAACTACCTTAACTTTATGTTGTGGCTTAAATAGTACTGCCTCCATGCCATACTCAAGATCTCTGGGTTGACTTCTTCATCAAAATATTTCCCAATAAAGTTTTTTCTAATAGGGGTGGGGAGGGAGAGGAGGAATCCAGTCTAACCTCCCAGTGATCTTGTGTATCCAGAATAATATAAAATTCTTTCTGTGGTGGTAGTTTTTCCTGCATCAATATGAGCCATAATTCCAATGTTACGAATTCTGTTTAAAAGGGAAGAAAAAAAAAAAGACATGTATTATAAGGTGGACATTACTGAAACTGTAAAACCAAAGTATCTATGCTGTGCAATTTTCAAAACTGGTTAGTATTTCAACATTTTATATGAAAGTGTAAAAACTAGAAAAATGGATAACGTATCATTCTCACAGTATTCTGACAAAACAGTTAAGTAACCAAAGAGCTAACTGCAATTCTGTGAATATCTTATATTTCTATGAAAAGTGTGCTGCTGCTACATTAAAAATTCCGAGCACTGAATTGAAACAACAGCTTTTAAGAGACAAACCAACATCTATTTATAGTTAATTAGGTAGGGCAGGAAGTTATAGAAATTAGAGCACTCACTAAATGCTGAAGTAAGCCTGTGAGACATCTGTAAAGTTTCATGGCAGCCTATGGAAAAGACAGTATCAATGATGAGACTTACTTAGCAATAGGAGGACTGATGATGGAATGAAGGGACTTGATATCATTTCCTATTAAACCTAATGGAAAGAGTGTTAAAATCAAACTGTTAAAGAAAATGTCCTTAACTTATAAATTAAAGAAATTAAAAGAATTTTAAGCAAACAGTATAATACCAATTAAAGTAAAATTCAAACTAAATGTAACACTCATTTACCTAAAATTTATTTTCTTGCACTCTCTAAGAGAGTTTGGTCTTGAACCAAACAAACAACAAAAAATGCACAAGGACTTTCCTGGTGGTCCAGGGGCTGTGGCTCTGCGTTCCTAGTGTAGGGGGCCCAGGTTCAAGCCCTAGTCAGGGACCTGGATCTCATGCCACAACCAAGAGATCGTAGGCCACGACTAAGATCCAGCACAGCCATATAAATAACTTAAGACCAAAATCAGAACAAAAAACACTACACAATCCTGTGAACTGACATTCTCAAGGCTTGAAGAGCAAAGAGAGATACTCATATCATCTGACAATGGTTTCTGTACAATTTGGAACCTACCATGCCTCAGCAATTCCAAGGACAGAATACCTTTAAAGATGGCCTGGGAGGTGTCACTGAATAGGAAAGCTATAATAATCTAATACTCATAGAAGGCCAAATAGTATTTCTGGAATAAAAAAGTCCATGATGACTTATTCCACACTTATCATTTACTCTATTAATACTAAAGAAACAATGCAGTTACATTTATAAATTTAATCTACACCTTTCTGCTATTTAAACCAGTTCTCCCAAACTTCTATAATAAATTATGAAGACTTCTATTGTATTTTGAAAACCTGATGGGAATCTGAAGACTGGATGATAATCTGCACTGCTATGGATAAATCTGCACGGGCAAAACACAGAAGCCCCAGATTCGCCAATAAGGCAGGCCGTTAAATTCACATGTCTCACAAGTTACACAGCCAACTGGTGTTTTTACTCCAGTATTCTACGTGACAAAGATGGTAGTGAGAACTGCTACAGAATGAAGTTACAGGTGAACCTTGGACTACAGAGGTTTGAAGTGTGCAGGTCCACTTATCCGAGGATTTTTCCAACACACGCATGCCACAGTACTATACGATCTGCGGCTGGATGAATCCGCACATGTGCAACTGCAGACACAGCGTGCTGACCACCGGCCACACCTCTGAGCCACCAACCCTCCCCTTTGCTCAGCTCATGAGGATGGACAGCACATGAGACATGTAAGTCGACGTGTACTACTGCCTACCATCTACCAGAATACTTCAATTCCAATAATCTCAAAGAAATAGCCAAGAAGTAAAAGAGAGCCACTGCTTTAAAAATGGTTGAAGATCCCTAATAACAGAGATGCTTGCAAATGAGAGAGAAAGAGACAGAGAAAAGGGAGAAAGCAAGCAGTTTAAGAAAGATGAGAAGAATCTTAACATCTGTACCTGGTAGGGAACTGTAATGTCTTCCAAGAAGCACATGTAGCTTTAATCTTTTTAGACTTGCTCTTATTTTAGAGGAACACATATTCTGGTGAGGAGAAAAAGAAATGTTAACTTTATTTTAGCATAACTTTTTACTGTAGCTTTAACATCATAACTTTGAATCTTTAGAATATGCGTTGAATCTTCAGATAGTAGTCCCAGTTTATTAACTCCAGCTCTTCTAAAAAGTGACAACACAAAATTATACAAGAGAAAAATAAGGCTAAAGTTAATACTGCTTGCCCCTTTGAGCTGACCTTAGATGATGGCTCTTCTAGATCTGCAGCCTTAACATCACAGGGATCTTATGTGAAATATAAATTCTCAGGACCCATTCCACTCAAGAGAATCAAACTCTACAGATAGGGTCAAATAATGCATCTTAACAAGCCCTCCATTCATCTGTAGACGGACATCTAGGTTGCTTCCATGTCCTAGCTATTGTAAATAATGCTTCAGTGAACATTGGGGTACACGTATCTCTTTCAATTCTGGTTTTCTCAGGGTATTTGCCTAGTACTGGGATTGCTGGGTCATATGGTAGTTTTATTCCTAGTTTTTTAAGGAATCTCCATACTGTCTTTCACAGTGGCTTTATCTATTTATATTCCCACCAACACTGCAAGAGGGTTCCCTTTTCTCCACACCCTCTCCAGCATTTTTTGTTGGTAGACTTATTTATGATGGCCATTCTGACCAGTGTGAGGTGATACCTCATTGTAGTTTTGATTTGCATTTCTCTGAAAATGAGTGATGTTGAGCATCTTTCATGCGTTTATTACCCATCTGTATATCTTCTTTGGAGAAATATCTGTTCAGGTTTTTTTAACCACTTTTTGACTGGGCTGTTTGTTTTTCTGGTATTGGGTTGTATGAGCTGCTTATATATTTTGGAAATTAATCCTTTGTCAGTTGTTTCATTTATTATTATTTTCTCCCATTCTGAGGGTTGTCAGCCCAATAACTAGGACATGGAAGCAACCTAGATATCCATCGACAGGTGAATGAATAAAAAAGCTGTGATACATATATACAATGGAATATCACTCAGTCATAAAAGGAACACATTTGAATCAGTTCTAATGACGTGGATGAACCTAGAGTCTATTACACAGAGTAAAGTGGGTCAGAAAGAGAGAAACAAATATTGCATATTAATGCATGTATACAGAATCTAGAAAGACAGTACTGATGAACCTATTTGCAGGGTAGCAACGGAGATGCAGACAGAGAGAAGAGACTTACGGACACGTGTGGGAGTAGGAAGGAGAGGGTGGGACAAGTGGAGAAAATGACATGGAAACATAAACACTACCACAGGTAAAACAGACAGCCAAGGGGAGTTTGCTGTCTGACTTAGGGAATTCAAACCGGGGCTCTGTAACAACCTAGAGGGGTGGGATGGGGTGGGAGGTGGGAGGGAGGTTCGAGAAAGAGGACATATGTATACCTGTGGCTGATTCATGCTCACGTACGGCAGAAACCACACAGTGTTATAAAGCAACCAGCCTTCAATTAAAAATAAATAAAGCAAAAAAAAAAAAAAAAAATACCAAGTCCCCCCACGTGACTCTGACAGCTAGAAAGCTTTTAAAATACATGGAGGGGGAAAAAAACTAACATTTTTAAAAGCTCCTAAGTATCTTCTTGTAATGTTCCCACACAGAGGTTGAATGTTCTCCAACAATTTATCCCTAGACCACTAGATGACCACTAGGTGGTCCCTAGACCACCACATTTAATGGCTGTCAGTATATTGGGCATTGTTGCAGTTAGTGTATGTAATGATTCTGGGCTGCACAATCTGCCTTTCATGATGTCAAGGAATGCACACCTGCGATTTCTGTGTTATTTCTACATTAGTTACCAAGTTGCTGGCAATAAAATACTATCATTATAAGAAAATAGATTAAGAGCAGAGAAGAGACTCAATTAATTAAATTTCTACTTCATAATGACCAGGATAAGAAAGTATCATCTATCAAAGGGTTTACATTCTGAAAGCATCAGAAATGGAAACACTTGAAGAAAATCTGTGTAACTCCTTGGGCCACTAATGACCTCAAAATGGAATATAGTCTCAATATGCTGCACAGGTAATTTTAAAGTAGCAAAGTGAATTTATAGACTAATGATAAGGCATGCTTCTTGTTGCCTACAGACTCTTCCATACTCCCTGTTAAGAAATTGCTGACATACTAGTATAAGAAATACACAATTCTTATACTAGTATAAGAAATACACTAGACCTTCGGGGAAGTCAAGTAACTGAAGTTGTCAAAGTACATTTAACTTTACAAGAAAAACTTACATTAAAGTAGTGCAAGCTGGATATTTTCTTCCGATTCACTGCAAATATCCTTAGATTGGACATCTTGACCCTCTAAACTGTTATTCTCTGAAAAAGAAATAACAGAATTGCAAAACTAAGCTTATGTGTTACATGTAAGACATATGTAAGGTAAATGCAGTATATTAAGTAAAAATGTATTACTGTTAAAAAATACAAACAATACTTTTAGCTATCAAAAGTCAATGTATAATTCAGGAAATGAAAACTCAAACTAAACATGAGAAACACGGTTCTCAAGTCCCATATTTTTTTCAGCATCCTTTAACTCTTCAAGAAAGATGTGACGATACTGCAGAAAAAGATATATTGAAATTACAAAAATACACCAAGCAAAAAAGCATTTTTATGTTAAAAAAAAACCACAGAATTAAGTACAGAAAGGTAAGCATCTACATGTTAAGTTGGTAATTTCTCACTGACAGTATAACTTTTTGGTTTATCTGTATATTCTGATTTTGCAACCAGAAATATATAGAGACAAGTCCTCTTCTGTGATCATGGAAAGTTAGTATTTTTAGTTTTAAAAACATATACTAAATATTCACCATGCATCAGGTACACTCTCAAAGCAATGAGAAAAATGCCCAGAAGCAAATGAGATGAGGGGGTGGGCACCAAGTAAACAGATAAGGTTAAACTCCCTCGGAACCTGTTGCGGAAGAAGTCATGTCAGAACTCCGTATCATCCTTTCTAAATCTCCCGTTTCTTACGACAGAACCATTCACTACCCTTAGTTAGGAAGCCACCAGTCCTTCTGATTTTATTTCCCAAATATATCTTGAATCCATTCCCTCTTCATTTCCAATACCAAAGTTCAGAATATTTGCAAAATAACATATGTTAGATTTATTCTGAAATAGAACAATTTCAGAATTCTACCATAACAGAACACAAAAAGCTCACTAATTTGGCTGGTTCCCACACTGCAACCTTGAAGACACTATCACCTGTCAAAACCTGGTATATAAGTTGATACACAATTTTCTGAAAAGACTACTAAAAGACTCCTCCTGTGGGAGAGGGGATCGGGATGGGGAATACATGTAAATCCATGGCTGATTCATGTCAGTGTATGACAAAAACCACTACAATATTGTAAAGTAATTAGCCTCCAACTAATAAAAATAAATGAAAAATAAATAGAGATCAAAAAGTTAAAAAAAAAAAAAAGACTCCTCCTTTGCCCAACCACATGTATGTATTCTGCTAGATTTTCTTCAGACACTTCAACCAAAAAAATTTTTTAAATACATATGTGTATATATGTATGTGTATATATATATATATCAGGAAAATATGTATATATCTATCGGGAAACTAGATATATATATATCTACATATATGTATGTATCAGGAAGATCCCCTGGAGGAGGCTATGGCAACCCACTCAGTATTCTTGCCTGCATAATCTCATGGACAGAGGAGCCTGGCGGGCGACTGTCCATATGGTTGCAAAGAGTCAGCTTAGCATAGTCCATAGCAGTAGCAGCACAATGCATAATAACATAATAGAGAAGCAGATAGAAGCTGTTTTCTGTTAAGCCAGACATTTAAGACTTGCCAAATTATAAAACAATATAAAACACCCTTCAAACTAGATCATTTTTGTTTTTGAAAAATAGGTATTTTCATTATAGTATATTAATGACATTAATATCTAATGGATTTATTAGTTTAATGAATTATTAAAACATTTTAAAGTTTTGCTTTCATTTCTAATATCTGAGTTATCAATTATAACCCATATAAACAAAACTGTTCTGAGTTCTGACTCATTTTTAAGAGCAAAAGGTTCCTATAGACCAAAAGTTTTTACCTTATTCCACCACTGTGTTTCCCAAGGTAAATGCCCATGATTATTATTTTGGGTTACAGAGGGGAAAAAAATTTAATAAACAAATGTTAGAAACAATAGCCAACAAAATCTATGAGTTTGTGCGTGCATGTGTCCAACTCTTTGTTGCAACCTTATGGACTGCAGCCCGCCAGGCTCCTCTGTCCATGGGATGCTCCAGGCAATGGGTTGCCATGCCCTCCTCCAGGGGATCTTCCTGACCCAGGGATCGAAACTGAGTCTCCTGCGTTCTCCTCCAGTGCAGGTGGATTCTTTACCGCTGGGCCACCTGGGATTTTGCAGTATTGCTTTCATGAAATCATTTATGTAAAAATTTCAATTTAAGAAAAAATATTAAGTAATTAATAGCTCAGGTGACATTCAGTTGTCAGACTTAAAAAGGTAGTACTCAGATCGTTTAAGTAGAAAATACTGCTTGAAGCCATCATCTTGTCAATTTCTTACTTAAAAACCTGTAAAGTTTTTTAATATGACAAATTTGCCCTTAACTACCTTCACAGCCTTGTACTCTACTCAGTTCAGTTCAGTCGCTCAGTCATGTCTGACTCTTTGCAACCCCATGAATCACAGCAAGCCAGGCCTCCCTGGCCATCACCACCTCCTGGAGTTTACTCAAACCCATGTCCATCGAGTCAGTGATGCCATCCAGCCATCTCATCCTCTGTTGTCCCCTTCTCCTCCTGCCCCCAATCCCTCCCAGCATCAGGGTCTTTTCCAATGAGTCAACTCTTCACATCAGGTGGCCAAAGTACTGCAGTTTCAGCTTCAGCATCAGTCCTTCCAATGAACACCCAGGACTGATCTCCTTCAGGATGGACTGGTTGGATCTCCTTGCAGTCCAAGGGACTCTCAAGAGTCTTCTCCAACACCACAGTTCAAATGCATCAATTTTTTGGTGCTCAGCTTTCTTCACAGTCCAACTCTCACATCCACACATGACCACTGGAAAAACCACAGCCCTGACCAGACGGACCTTTGTTGGCAAAGTAATGTCTCTGCTTTTTAATATGCTATCTAGGTTGGTCATAACTTTCCTTCCAAGGAGTAAGCGTCTTTTAATTTCATGGCTGCAGTCACCATCTGCAGTGATTTTGGAGCCCAAAAAATAAAGTCTGACACTGTTTCCACTGTCTCCCCATCTATTTCCCATGAAGTGATGGGACCAGATGCCATGATCTTAGTTTTCTGAATGTTGAGCTTTAAGCCAACTTTTTCACTCTCCTCTTTCACTTTCATCAAGAGGCTCTTTAGTTCCTCTTCACTTTCTGCCATAAGGGTGGTGTCATCTGCATATCTGAGGTTACTGATATTTTTCCTGGCAATCTTGATTCCAGCTTGTGCTTCCTCCAGCCCAGCGTTTCTCATGATGTATTCTGCATATAAGTTAAATAAGCAGGGTGACAATATACAGCCTTGACATACTCCTTTTCCTATTGGGAACCAGTCTGTTGTTCCACGTCCAGTAGTAACTATTGCTTCCTGACCTGCATACAGGTTTCTCAAGAGGCAGGTCAGGTGGTCTGGTATTCCCATCTCCTTCAGAACTTTCCACAGTTTATTGTGATCCACACAGTCGAAGGCTTTGGCGTAGTCAATAAAGCAGAAATAGATGTTTTTCTGGAACTCTCTAGCTTTTTCGATAATCCAGTGGATGTTGGCAATTTGATCTCTGGTTCCTCTGCCTTTTCTAAAACCAGCTTGAATATCTGGAAGTTCCAGTTCACGTATTGCTGAAGCCTGGCCTGGAGAATTTTGAGCATTACTTTACTAGTGTGTGAGATGAGGGCAACTGTGCGGTAGTTTGAGCATTCTTTGTACTCTCCTACTCCTACTCTATTCCAGGAGCTCTAGCCAAGATTCCTCTGAAACACCAGCTCTGACATCTTCGCACCTTGGTGTGTAATGGAGCCACTGTCTGAAAGTAGTCCTCAAATCCCCAAAGCCACACACCTGGCAAATTTCTATTCAACCTTCAAGCCTCAGCTTGGAAGCCTTTCCGAATCTCCTGCAAAGTTTTCATACCGCCTTCTCTCTGTTTTCATAATACCTGGAACTTATATTTACTCATGACAAACATGATATTTCCAAGTTATCTCCACTACCGACTCAAAAGGAGGGATCTTCTATCAGCAGCCTAGCACCATGCCTCAAACATTTTTTTGACCTACGAAGTCATTTAGGGCCTGCCACCGAAATTCTTCTTCCTCTTGGCTCAATGATTTTCAATGAAAATGGTTTCCTACTGTACTATCAGATGATTCTTTATACAAGGTCCAGACCTCCTCAGGCTTAGACAACACATAAATACAACTGAAGCACTTTCCTTGGTGATCCAGTGTTTTTTAAGACTCCGCACTTCCAATGCAGCGGATGCAGGTTCAATCCCTCACCAGAAACTAAGATCCCACAGGACAACGGGGAGCGGCCAAAAAGTAAAAACAAACAAAAACAAACGAGCAAAGCCCTACAGGGCCTTCCAGAACAGACCCCTCCCCTGTCCTCCACTTGCCTGTTGTCTGTAGAAAAACTTTATCCTCTAGGTCTTCCCCAAGTTCCAAACAACTGATTTAATTAGAGAAGTGAGAAAGTGCAGAAATAAAACTGCCAAACGATAAAATAATAACAGTCTACCCATTCTGAACTGTGTTCTTTGAGCTGTTTTGCAGGTACTGAAACCTCCACCAGGGGGAAGTTAACTACACGATGCCGACAAACAGGTAGACTCCAACTGACTGGAATGACTGTCCATGAGCAGATTACACACCCACAATCCCCCTCCCTCTCCCTTTCTTTAAAACCTTTCCTTGAAAGCCTCTGGAGAGCTGAGGCCTTTTAAGCACTAGCTACCTAGGCTCCTTGCTTGTGTGTGTTAGTCCTCAGTCCTGTCCGATGTTTTGGGACCCCATGGACTGTAGCATGCTAGGCACCTCTGTCCATGAAATTCTCCAGGCAAGAATACTGGAGTGGGTAGCCATTCCCTTCTCCAGGGGATCAAACCTGAGTCTCCTACATTGCAGGCAGATTCTTGACCATCTGAGCCACCAGGGAAGCTTTGCTTGGTTCCCTGCAGTAAACACTGCACTTTCCTTCACCACAACCTGTGTCAGGAGATGGACTTTATTGTGCTCATGCACGTAGACCCAAGCTTGTTTCGGTAACATAAGTACTCACTAAAAGGTGTGACACCTTATGTTATGAAAAGGGAAAGTAACGAGGGGAAAAAAGCTAAATATCCATTCTACATTATCAACAAGTTACACAATCTATAAACAAAAGACTATTTGGCAAATCCAAAGACTAATTAAAAAAAAAAATCAGTGGACTATCATGTCTGTAAGGTTTAATACACAAAAACAGGAATCATGGGACACTAAAATACAATCACAAAATACATTAGTATGCAAGCATAAATGAAGATGCTGTTCCTGAGGATCAAGTAATGTATTAATAGGAAAAGAGATTCTACAGCATCAAGTTAAAATAGTCTGTTTGCATATGGTATTTGTTACCATACTTAGTAATTTTTCCTGAATTAGAAACTTCAGATTTGTGTCATATTCAATATTCTCAGAAAAGTATCAAATATGAATCAGGTCAATATGTTCATCGTTGATTAATGTCAGTCCCTACTGTCATTTTTGCTTTTTTCTCTTTATATTGAACAGATCACCTCAGGCTATCTATCTAAACACTCATTTCTACCACAAGATTTACGTCACAAGCTCTATTTATGTAAGTTTTTAAAATTCGTCTAGCATTTAACTTCATTCAAGATAAAAGCTTGGCAAAAAAAAAAAAAAAAGCTTGCTAGAAAAAAATGCTCAGTAAATAAAGATACTCTTAAAGGTCAACTGGAAAAGTACCTTCCAATTCCTTGTTCTACTAACATTTAGTGAAGCAACACAAGGAACTGCTATTGGAAACATGACAATGGGTAACACAAGATCCCCAGCCTCAGGAAAATTGTGACCTTTAACAACCCTGCATATCAAAACAACAAACATTTCCTTCATAACACCTTCTGCAAGGCTTTTAGTACTGTACCTGTTCCTCCTCTTTAACAAATCAATTTACAAAGCAGCTCTCACTTCCTCCTGGCTTATTCTTCTAACCTTATCTATACCAATAAATACTATCACAGTATCATACAGATCAGAGGAATACATTGTCAAGCTTTTAACAGCCAAAATGTAAAGAGTGTGTATCTAGTATATCCTTTTGGGAGATGCACCAAAGTAGTAATGATACCCTTCTTGGCTACTGCCAGTTAGATAGGAAGAAATTTTTTTAAGAGAGCTTTTTGCTAACATGATTAGGCCATTTCTATCCCACAATCCCAGGTGAAAGTAAGAACACATGATAAACAACATAGCAACAACTTTGCCTCCTCTTCTTCACACAAATCAAGATGTGACTATTGCTTAATATCTAAAATATTTTCTATTTCCAATTCATAAGGGAAAAGGGCATATGGCTTTGAGAAATACAAATGAAAAAAAAATATATCAGGAGTTCACAATTTAAACAAACCTATTAAATACTTCCATGAATTGGCAGGAAGCAAAAGAAACCAACACATAAAAGTTTATACTGTATGATTCCAATCAGTCAATTTAAAAGACAAACTAATCCATTCTGTTCGAAGTCAGGATAGTAGGTACTCTTAGAAGTGAAAAAGGCATGAGGAGGGCTTCTCACATGCAGGTCATTTCTTGATTTGGGTGCTGCTTATATGTGTATATTCAGGTTTTGAAGAATTCACTAAGATCGTTCATCTACAGTACACATTTGTCTTCGTGCCACAATTATTACACATCAATAAAGCCTTTTAAAAACTCTCCATAGACTTTTAATTATACTAGAAATGTCAAGTGGGCTTTTCACTTGTGGGAAAAAAACCAACCGGACTTTAGTCAGAGGACCTGCCTGAGTCCCAAGTCTATGATCTTTAGTGACTAACTTCAAATCTCTGAGCCTGTCTTTTCATCTATCACATCACATGATCCACATGAGAATTCAATTCAATTAACAAGAATTTATTGTCTACGACTGTCTTCGAGATAATGGGGTTAAAAGTAGTGAGCAAAAAACCGACAATCCCTGCTTTATGCTGTCTCTATCCTTATCAGTGGACACAAACAAGAAACAAAAGGAATAAAACACAGCATCTCCTATGGTGACAGGTGCTACAGCAAAGAATTAAGCAGGAAAGGGGAACTGAGGCAGCAGTAACTGTAAATAAGGAGCTCATATGTTGTGCTGTGCTTAGTCGCTCAGTCGTGTCTGACTCTTTGCAACTCTATGGACTGTAGTCCGCCAGGCTCCTCTGTCCGTGGGGATTCTCCAGGCCAGAATACTGGAGTGGGTTGCCATGCCCTCCTCCAGGGGATCTTCCCAACCCAGGAATCGAACCCAGGTCTACCGCATTGCAGGCGGATTTTTTACGGACTGAGCCACCAGGAAAGCCCAAGAAAACGTAGTGTGTAGACTATTCTTTCTCCAGGGGATCTTCCCGACCCAGGAATACAACTGGGATCTCCTGCATTGCAGGCAGATTCTTTACCAGCTGAGCTACCAGGGAAGCCCAAGGAGCTCATGGAAGGCCTCAATATAACAGTGATCTGAATCGGGTGGGGAAGGCAATACCAGGGGTAAATGTATCCCACTTAAAGTCTACATAATTTACTGCACTTGGAAATATACAAATACTAATTAGAATGAGTTCAGGTTCTAAAGAAAATAAGTCACATTAGAAGATGAAGGCTTAAAAAGCTGCCTCAAATCCATGCTCTAAGACTTTGGGAGACGAATAACTGAATAACTTTCCAGACGTAATTAAAGAAATTTCAGCGACCGTGCTTTAAAGGGTAAAACAGACAGCTTTCTTCGGTACCACTAGAGAACGACGAAATGCAAATTCACACAGCCCTATGCACCAAAAGGCCTCAGGAATTTCAGAAATTAGTTCGAAAAAACAGGACGCTGTCTTTCTTTTCTGGCAGTCATTAAGGCCCAGTAATTTTACTTTCCTCTACAGTAAGTTCTCATGCCTCCGCATCCTTCTCAATCGTGCACACATTACACACGGTGACAGGAATAAAGACTAGTCGCTCTCGTCAGAGGGAAAGAAAGGCCTACACCTGGGCGAACACCGAGGTGAGGGGCGAGAGACTGAGGTTCTCGTGTCTGCCTGGCTGTAGCATCCTAGAAGGCCTCCAGTGAACTGCGTGGACCAAGGCACGCGGGAGCCGCACGGCGCGGCCCGGTACCTACCCGGCACTCGGTCGCATTCGGAGGCCGTCTTTTTCCCACCCCGCTGGTGAGAGCCGAGGTGCCGGCTGCAACCAAGAGTGCAAAGGCTTTACGTCGCTACGCTCTGTCTCCGAGGACGCCCCACTGGTGAGCTGAACCTAAATCTGTTTCGCTTTGCCTCCGTCGGCGCCGCACTTCGCCACTTCCGGCAGCGCACCACTCAAAGGCTGCCGGCTAGCAACTTCCGCCCTCTTAGCTGAAAGTGGAGAAAGGAAGCTCGGAACGGTTGCGTCGCGGTTTTTCTGGAGTCCGTCGAGTTAGAAGAGACCCTTTCCTGTCGCGGGTGGTGAGGAGTCGGCTCGTGGGTCTTTGAGAGCCGAAAATTGAGACCTTCGCGCCGCGGAGACTGCACCCGGCGGCTCGGCAGCCGTCACCATGGTGAGGAGGTCGCCTCGGGCGCTGGGGACCTAGGGCGTCGGAGGTGGCGGGGCCTGAGGTCCCATAGGCGCTGGGCCTGGCGGTGAGGGGTGATAGGCGGAAGTAAGGTGCTGCTGAGGGAATGAGGGTGGACTCTGTGGGGTGCGCTCTTGCTCAGTCGTGTCCGACCCTTTGCGACCCCGTGGACTGCAGCTCGCCAGGCTTCCCTGTCCTTCACCAACTCCTGAAGCTTGGTCAAATTCCTTCCCCTTGAGTCGGCGATCCCATCCAACCGTCTCGTACTCTGTCGCCCTCTTCTCCTGCCTTCAGTCTTTCCCAGCATCAGGATCTTTTCCAATGAGTCCGTTCTTCGCATCAGGTGGCCAAAGTATTGGATTTCAGCTTCAGCATCAGTCTTTCCAGTGAATATTCAGGACTGATTTCCTTTAGGATGGACTGGTTGGGTCCCCTTGCTATCCAAGAGACTCTCCAACACCACAGTTGAAAATCATTAATTCTTCGGCGCTTAGCCTTCTTTATGGTCCAGCTCTCACATTTATACCCTGGAGTCAAAATAACCTCTTTTGGTCGGTGGAGTGGAGTATTTGCCTGAGTACAGGCTTTTGGAGTCAGACAGGTTTCACTCTGCTGAATTCCTGACTTCACCTAAAGTTGTGTGGCCATCAGTTCCAGATCCTAGTGATAACTCTGTACACTAATCTTTAATCCCGCATCAGTCCTCATCTCGGCCGAGGAAACTGAAGGTATGCCCTGCCCACGGCCAAGCAGCTGGATTTATAACCCAGATCTGACTGCCAGATCTTTTGTCTTTCTACTAAGTACCTAATCTGTGTTTCTCTGCAAAGTGTCAAATCCACATACCCTTTTCACGGTTGATGCCAAATTTATGTGATAGCAGTTGAAAACACCACACAATACAAAGTATCTTGTTGATTGTTACACTTAGAATTATTTTCCGTGTTGTTGGAGTTGGCCTCACACCATTGTTTTATTACGGGCTTCCCTGGTGGCTCAGAGGTTAAAGCGTCTGCCTGCAAATGGTGAGACCTGGGTTCGATCCCTGAGTCGGAAGATCGCCTGGGGAAGGAAATGGCAACCCACTCCAGTATTCTTGCCTGGAGAATCCCATGGATGGAGGAGCCTGGTGGGCTACAGTGCACAGGATCGCAAAGAGTTGGACACGACTGAGCGACTTCACTAGACTGGGGCCACACGTTTATAAATAAAACTGGCATATGGAAAGCAAACAGGCGCTTAAGAAGCAAAAGAGGATCCCATACATTACCAATGAAACGAAAAATAGTACAGCCGCCTTGAAACAGTTTGGCATATGTCGAACAAAGACTGGGTACACGTTTATTCACCGAAAACTGGAAACAAGCTAAATATTCGTCAACTGGTAAATGAGTAAACAAACGGTGGTAAAAATAAAATGACTACTTATCAAAAGAATTGAAGTAGGATTCATACAGCAATGTAGGGGAATCTCAAAAGCCTTATGCTAAGTGAAAGTTAGATGCAAAGGGCTGTATACTGCAGATTCCATTTACTTTTCATCCTGGGAAAGGCAAAACTAGAACAACAGATGCCAGGTTGGAGGTGGGAAAAGATGATTTACTTCAAAGTGACACAGAACATTCTGGGGTGTTGGAAATATTCTTAATTTTGACTGTGGTTACAGAGCTGTGTAACCACAGCTCTGTGGTATAGCTTGTGAAAACTTAAGAACTCTTTACCTACATGCACATATCTTTGTATGTATGTAAATTATACTTTAATAAAATTGGATAAATTTAAAAATTTTTAAGTATGAATGATGATTATATTGAAAAACCAGATATTGATGTTCAGAAAAGAGCAATTCTAGAATCAGATCGTCTCCTTTGTGGTCTAGTGGATTTTGGACAGTTCTATTCAATGAACAGTAACTTTCACTGAGTTTATTACCGAAGTAAATCCTGACACCTTATGTCCTACAGGATTAAAATTTATTTAACTTACATTACATGATTAGACTTAACGGGGCAAGAGTTATTTAATCAAGTGAGCAGTGGATGATATACGACAATCTATACTTCACATGCTGCTCACAAGAAAGTATTTTTTTTTTTTTAAGAAAGTATTTTAAAATAGTTGTCAGTTTTTTTTTAAATTAAAGTTAACACTTCTTGCATCGTTATAGCCACAAAATGAATATATCGAGTTACACCGTAAGCGCTACGGATATCGTTTGGATTACCATGAGAAAAAGAGAAAGAAGGAAGGTCGAGAGGCTCATGAACGTTCAAAGAAGGCAAAAAAGATGATTGGTCTGAAAGCTAAGCTCTACCATAAACAGCGCCATGCTGAGAAAATACAAATGAAAAAGACGTAAGTACCGTTTATTTGTTGTACCAAGTTAATGTCTTTTGAGTATTAGTTGTTAAAACTGATAATCTTGAGTCTTCCTCATTCTTGGTAGTATTAAGATGCATGAAAAGAGAAACACCAAACAGAAGAATGATGAAAAGACTCCACAAGGAGCAGTACCTGCATATCTACTGGACCGAGAAGGACAGTCTCGAGCTAAAGTACTTTCCAATATGATTAAACAGAAACGAAAAGAGAAAGCGGTAAGCAGTAAAAAACTGGTCTTTATTTTGTTGTTGTTGTTCAGGAGAATTACTTAAATTCATATTTGAGTTTCTTAGTTTCTTCAGTTAAATGGAAAAATAAAATCCAACTGTTACCATTATTCAGATGTTAGAGTCTTTCATATAAAATGTTTTAGTAATAAAAAAAGGTTTGCTTTCTTACCATGAGAACATTCAGCAGGATTTAAATTTTTTTTTTTAAGAATGTCATGCATCTTTAGTTTTCAAAAATTACTTAAGGTAATTTCCTGCCGATCCAGTGGTTAGGACTCTGAACTTCCACTGCAAGGGGCACAAGTTCAGTCCCTGGTCAGGGAACTAAGATCCCGCACATCATGGGCAGAAAAAAGAAATTATTTAAAACAGCTGCTTATACTTGACAACTCCTAATGTTGTGGTGTTGTAGAGAGGGATACAACTGCTTGTTTTTGTTGCTTTGCAATGCCAAAACTGGTTAAAAAGTAGCATAGTGGAAAGCATCCTAAGTGATTTGACTCAGATAAAAATTCAGAAATTAAAAAGAAAAAAAAAAAGTTTTTGGCTTGCCCTTAGTGTCAAATTCGGTTACCTTTTGCTAGAAGCTGAGGGAAAGACAGATACTATTTTTAAACACCTGTGGATAGAGGGACAAATCTAGGTAGCCGCAGAATATGCACTATCTGTATTTAAAGAACTGACAGACTCCAGATTTGATCTGTAAAATCTTACTGCTTTTTTTGGTATGTATCAAAATTGGAAAGGTAGAACTTCACCAAATTTTAGAGATTATCTACTTTTACACTATGAACTATTTAGCAGTAAACTTAACTAGTTCCAATTCATTTCAGGCTTGTTTGAGGACACAATGTAGATCTCTAGAAAATAGTTGAGCCAAAATATTGTTGCTTAAGCCAAAATACTGTTGCTAAAGCAAAAAAAGTGAGTCTACAACTTTGTACAACTAAAAAATACTAGACTTTTTATTCTCATTCTCTTTCACTAACAATTTTTTTTTTTTTTTTTCTGTTTCAAATTCTTTATTATACATCATGGTTGCACAATTTGAGGCTGGTTAAATACAATTGGTTTTCAATTTTCCTTTGAATATTTTCCAGATTACTACATGCAAGTGACCATGAAAATATTTGGCATTTTAAAATTTTGAAACTCTGAACAGGCACTTACATGAAGGAAAACATTATCATTCACAGATATCCACATTTATAACCGGGGCTCCAGCACATGGAACTTTTTGCCAGTTAAGCTGGTTACTGACCATTCTTCAAAGAGCCACAGTAGTAAAACAGGCTTAAAGAAACGTAATTTGGGTTACTTAGTTTACTCATAAAGTAAGGTTAACTAACAAGACTTGCACTGAAGTGTATAAAAAAATATTGGTACAAAAACCAATGAACCATAAGTGAAAGTAGTTTCATACATCAGGTTTTAGTTTCTACGCCCCATATTTAGTGTATCTGAGATCAGACCCCATGCATAGCATAAAAACAGATGACTGTAACCTTCTTTTTTAGAGGCTTTGAACAATGCTTGAATTTAATGTTAAAAAAATTTAAACATAGTGGACAAAGAAGTTTAAATTTGAGTTTGAACTAGTCAAGGTTCTGATTTAACAAATGTGAAATTGTCCAGATCTGGATAACTACATGCTTTACCAGTTCTCCTGAGTGCCCTCATCCTCAATTTTCTCCTGAAAAGAGAATATTTGCAAGAAAGTTTATATTTGTGTACATGTGCTAAAAAGATTAATTGTGATCTGTTTTAGGGAAAATGGGAGGTCCCTCTGCCCAAAGTTCGTGCCCAGGGAGAAACAGAAGTATTAAAAGTTATTCGAACAGGAAAGAGAAAGAAGAAAGCCTGGAAGAGGATGGTTACCAAAGTCTGCTTTGTTGGAGATGGCTTTACTCGAAAACCACCTAAGTATGAAAGATTCATTAGGCCAATGGTAAGACCCTGTTAGAGTGCAATGGCTTAAAGATCAGTTCCTGTGGTAAACCAGATAAAGTACTTGACAATTTCCTAAAATTCCTAATACTGGTATAAAAAAAAACAGGTTGAAAGATGTTTTTAGGCTGTTTTTAAGCTGATGATAGGTATTGTTTAGCACTTTTTCACTACTGTCAAGAATCTTTGGCTTCGTAGGAGATTTGAAATGAAAAAGAATTCTCATTACAGAGATTGTCAGTGAATCTGGACTTGTAAACATGACAGAGACTTCCCTGGACGTCCAGTGGTTAAGACTTGGTGCTTGCAATGCAGGGGACACAGGTTTGATCCCTGGTTGGGGAACTGAAATCCCACAAGCTACATGGTGTGGCAAAAAAAAAAAAAAAAAATTAGAATCTTCATTTCCACACAGTCATTTTACTCATTCATCAAGTGCCTGACACTTGTCTTTGAGAACAGTTAGAAAATTGGAGAATTGTTTTTTCAAGAGTCAATTCCAGTTTAGTAAGAGAAGTATCAGTGCCTTTGAAAATATTTACTTAATATGTAGTCATTGACAAGAGAGTATTAAAATGGGCTTTCAATTTCTGTTGACAGCGGTAACGGCCAAACCCAATCTCCTTCTCTCCTCCCCTAATATATTTTTGCAGAATGCCTTTAAACAGAATGAATTCATCTCCCAGCTAGACACCAGCCTGCTTAGAAAAACAAAGAATCAGAGGGGAAAGTCGGCAGTATTACTCTCTCAACCTGAATCATTTTCAATGAATTAAAATGTTGCCCAACAGCCTGCTTCTATAAAGTTCTATTGGAATATAGCCATGCCCATTTATTTACATGTTGTCTACGGTTCTAGGTGACTAGGGGAATCTGGTCTCTGTAACAGAAACTTCTCTGGGCTGTCTGCAGTTTTTGACCAGTATTAACCATCAATGCAGAGAGCTGACAGTCTTTTTCACCAAGGAAGGTGGCTGAGGTATATAAAGACTTGGAATCGAGATACTTAAGTTTGATTCCATCCTCACACTATTTAGCCTGGGAACAAGTTATTTAACCTGCTGGTCCTTGTTTTATCCTTTTTTTAAAAAAAGTAGCGGGAGTTGTTAAGGCTGTCATGCTGAAATGCACTGCCTGTGAGCTCTGGCACAGTGCCTGGCATGTCGCGAGCCCTCGGGAAGTACAGACAACTGGACCGCTGTTCCATGGTGAAAACTTTTTAGGAGTATGTGTTTGAGTTTTTCCTCACATATTTTTCTGTAACTGTCAGATACATTGTCTGTAGAATTAATTGTATTTTCTCCAGTGCCTTAAGATGAGATAATATTCAATCCTTTTTGAAGCAGGGTGGGGAGATGATTGGAAAAGATAAGCAAAAAGAATCAATATTCTTCATTAACATCTTTAACTCAGAACATTCTTGTGTTTGGCTTACTAGGGATTACGTTTCAAGAAGGCTCATGTAACACATCCTGAACTGAAAGCCACCTTTTGCTTGCCAATACTTGGTGTAAAGAAGAATCCCTCATCCCCACTGTATACAACTTTGGGTGTTATTACCAAAGGAACCGTCATTGAGGTGAACGTGAGCGAGTTGGGCCTTGTAACACAAGGAGGCAAAGTCATCTGGGGTAAGTCCCATCTGAATATGGGATTCTTGGTGTTAGAATCCTAAAATAGACGCTTTTTAGTTGACGTGAAGTATGCAGCAAGATTTTAATGTAGTTAAACTTGATGTGAATAAGACTTAGAAAACAAATGTTCTCAATTTAGTTTACTGATTTCAGTTATATAAACTACATTGCTAGATATTTTTGGTTGCTTTTTATTTTAAGAGGTATTATTAGAAAAGATGGGAAGTTACAATTGAAAATACTGGAAGAAATTAACTACAAACGGGGGAAGGGAGGCATACAGCAAACATGTAGCTATACTACTTAAGTGACAATTACAAACTAAAATATATATAACAATTTTAAATTCTTTTTTCCTCATTTTCTTAGTTTTCTGCTTTCAGTACCCAGGTATTTCTAAACTTTAATGTTCTTTGAAAGGGAAGAATACAGTGTATAGCTTATTGATTGAATCTTCATATGAGTCATTGACACGTACTTCACATTGACCTAGATTTTAAAACAGGTTAATAAAACTAAGCCTTTTTTTTGGGCTAGTGATTGGCCATAGTATTATGCTGAGAAAGGATGTTTTTATTTCGTTCTTTTTCAATAGTTTTTACCCAAAATTAATATTGAAGTTTTAACAAATGCTTTTTTGGGCATCTGTGAAGGTGATCATACTTTTTCCTCTGAAATATTTACGGAATTAATTGATCTATTAATAGTCTTCCTAGTAATAAACCATAATGTATTTCTAGAATGTACCTTCCTTGATCATGATGCATTATTCTTTTAATATTCAAATGATTCAACTTGTCCAAGTTTAATTTAGGATTATCTTTTCTGTGTTTTTAAGTAAGATATTTTGCTTTATTTTCTGTTATCTTAGTCGGGTTTTTGTGTCTGTATAATGCTAGGTCAGAGGAAAGAACCAAGATAGTTTTCTCTTTCTGTGGTTGAGGGAAAATTTTTTGAAAACTTAGAAGTATCACTTCTGGAGGTTTTACTAATGGATTTGAAAACTTGGATGATTTCCTGCCTTGTTTGTGGTATAGACTGGATGCCAGTAAACTGCAGCCTGTAGGCTGCCACTTGTATTGGAATACAAAAACAAAATAGGTTGTTAAGTTGATTTGAAACCTAGTTAATAATACTTGATACTTTTTCCAGTAAGAATTGTGTGGAAAAGGAGCGGTGCTAGGGTCAACCCACAAAGGCATGTTAAGTGATTTCGTTTTATAAAGTCACATGTAATACTACTGTTGCTCACTTTTTTCTTTCTTAAAGTGGTGATTGTAAATATCTTAAGCAAAGGTCATATGCATTCTTTTTTATTAGCTAACATCTCTAATTGTTCTGTTTTGTTTCCCTTAGGAAAATATGCCCAGGTTACCAATAATCCTGAAAATGACGGATGCATAAATGCAGTCTTACTGGTTTGACAGCAGTTACCTACAAGTAACTCCTTGTAATCACGGAAGGCCACACGCCAATCGGGAAACCATCACCCTGGTATTTCTGAATACTACCAGTCAACCTTACATGTTGTCTTCAGTCAAAGAAAACTATTTATTCTGTTTTAAAAAAGAAAAAAGCCAACATTAAAATGATCTCATTTTACAAATTGGTCTTTTGCATCTGTGTAGCGTTTAAATGTTCATAAAAATCAAATGATTAAAAAATCAATTATAGAATATCTTACTTCAATAGTATTTGCGTTAATGAATGGTACTACGCGGTGCAGACCTGTCATTTAAAAAAAGGAAAAGCCAGTGTAGTTGAAAATACCTTTTATCATAAAGGTTAGTGCACACTTAAATGTGAAGAATAGGCCAAGGAACTGTCACGTCTAAGACCTTACCTTAGGTCTCCTCCTCCTCACTGTAGATAGTACTCCAAAGAAATGTAGCATTAACACATTTTAATTCAAATACTTTAAAAGTGTACAAGAGATGGCACATTTACACTATAAAGCTCAAAAGAACAATAGTAAGTCAGGGAATTAGTATCTTAAACATTTTTCCCTTCTCATTCATCATATATAATGCCATATACTTCAAACTATATTTTCTACTCAAGACACATGAAAAAAATAAACCAAAATGTTTATACTTTTAGCATTTTCTATATTCTAAACTTAGGGTAGTATATTTATATTTTTAGAATGGTAAAAAGACTGCACTAATGCCCTTAAAGGGAAATAAGTATGTTTGCAGTTACTTAGATTACATTAAGAAGGTCATGTTTTAGTCAGAAGCACATCTGTGATCTGAGTCTGTTTGTGACTGAGCTTTAGGGTGTTTATATATTGTATTAATTTATAATCACGTTAATTGTTTTCAATTCTGTTTATTTTTTTTTAAAGTCTGTCTTGAAAGTACAACCAATGTGATTAATTGTGGCTTTAACAAAATCAGTGTAAACAAATCCAGTATCTAAACACATCTTCACCAATGAAATTAGGGAAAAGGGAAGGAATTTCAAAACATAAACAATCACAAAATATAGGTTTAGTTACTACTGTTAAAATTGGAAAGAAAAAAAACTACCAAGAAAACAAACATAAGTACTTGAGTAAGTCTTGCTATTCTGAATAATGTAACATCTTTCCTAAGTTCTATAAACAGTAGGTAGAAGTTTTGGAAACACACAAACACTTAGGAAAAGAAAGGCTAGTTTCTTGGGAATGACTATCCAGTATGATACAATTACTTCAGGATAACAGAAGTGGAACCTACCTTACAATCAGATTTTAACAAATGATTTTGCCACTAATAGAAATGGGGAATGAGTGAGTGACAAGTTTTGGAGGGTGAAACAAAATCAACTAAAGGTAAGCACTGGATACAGAGCTGAAGTTTGCTTATTTTTCACAACCAAAAATAAGCAAGTTAACTATCTTGTACAAATAAAGCTTGATACTAAGTATGTGAACAGAAGCATAAACATTACTAACTAATCACAACCATGAAAGACTGGATTAACACTTTAAACACAGTATTGCTACTAGTGGACAAACAAGGCAGAAATTTCTAAAATACTGTTATACAGATGAGTAATGTTAGTATAAATTCTTTATTTACATTAAGATCTGTCTCAGTTTGCTGGTGTGACCAAACCTTAGAAGGTAATCCCTAAGGGTAAAGCAGAATGTAAGAGCAGATATTTAGGTACCAGATAAACGCTCAACTTGATGCAATCATAAACTTTCCAAAATATTTTTCTAAAGTCACTGAAACCATTTTAGGTGGTGTTCTGGTGGTCAGCTAAAAGTGAACCATTAATCACTAGTAGTTTTTATCCTTGCCATGATAATTCTCTGCACTGAGTGGAAACACCATGAATATAGACACATTTTAAGTAGTAGAAGATTGACATTCTGTCATGCTATTTTTGATTTTATAAAAAAAATCATAATAGACCCTCTCACTTCAAAGTTGTAGAGGAACTTTATAATAAACTCTTCAATATATTTCTGTGATGTCTAGCAATTGAATAAACTTGAAAGTAGGACTAAAACTTTGCTAATAACTGTCTGCTTTATATTACACAAGGAAATATATATGTATTTACACAAACTGCAGTGAACTCCCTTCTCCACAAATAAGACTTCTAAACAGAAAAAAAGCAGTTCACAAAGAACTGTAGAATGTGACTGGACACTCAACTACCTGGTTGAAATCAGATTTCAGTCCTCTGTAATTCTGTTTTTCTAATGCCTTTTGCAAAAAGTACAAGTAATCTGATTAAGTTTTATTTAGAGTCCTAACAGGATAAATTTTGTTATAAATTCTATACTCACTCACTGAGCATAGAACTTATTGTTACTGAACATGAAAGTTAGGTTTTTTCCATATAAGTTAGATTTTTTCCATGCGATTTAACTTTTTCCCTCTGCTACCTATAAACTCCAAAATAACATTTTCTGTCAGAAATAATATGTGACAAAATTTTTCTTGTGTGAACAAAAAGTTTTGAAACTTGATTAAAATGCACTTATGGTTTAAGAATAAGCCAAACAAATTTAAGTATACATTTATATAGTGAGTCCTTAGTGACCACATACGAATATCCATTTCTTTTCTGTAAACTCAGCAACTATATTCACACATCAGAAGATGTCAGTGAGCTCAGTCTTAAACTACATCTTGTTAAAAGTATTTTAAAGAACAAAGAAGAATCCAAGTAAAAAAGTAAATGTTAGGTTTTTAAATCTGTTTTAAGAAATTAAAAATGGAAAGGTTTAAGAATTTACTGAATCTATTTCCCTAACTGTGGTATTAACAAAAATTTCTCACAAAATGTATAAAACAGCATAAACATTCAATACATACACTAGTATTAGCCACTTATCCTTTCACTTGACTAGCATTTGTTAAGAAAACAAATGGCCAAAGTGCTTCATTTTCATTTAGAATGGAATAATCTAGGCTAACTCTGAACATAATGAAAGAAAATGTAGGGGACACAGTATTTAAATTTTTACATGAATAAGGAGGGTTTGCTCTTTTGCCTACTAATGATTTTACCTCAACTTTAAATCTTCCTAAAATGCCAACAGCCCAAAATAAAATTTAGTATCACCTGACTATAGACTGAATAAACCTTCAACATCAATCCTTAACTCCTCAAATAATGACACGAAATCATAACACATTTTTTTTTCATGTAAGGACCAAGCAGTTTTAAAAACAATCTAAATAGTCTCAAAGCATTCTCAAATGAAAATTTGAGCACACATAATACTTTCAAAGAATAGGACTGTTTTAAGATTCTCTTTGGATTTGAATGACCATTTTTTTCACTTTTAAATAAATTACTATACAAAAATAAACAATTTAGGGTGTGTTTTTCAATTTTTTGTTTCTAGTTTTCCCAGGCAAAGGCCTTTGCTGTGGCCACACAATGTCTACACAGGTTAGCCTGTCACTTCTCTGCACAGAACAAATCAAGGGTGAGCAAGCTCAAAGGGACAAGACTTGCAACTACGGCTCCCGGGGCCACTTACTCCTGCCATCTAGGCCTAAGACTGGGGCGCAGTTCTAAACTTACCAAAAATGGAAGCCAAGGGCACAAGCTGGAAGGCAGGCAGAGAGATCTTTTGACAGGAATCACTCCGTCAGTTAGGGAAGTGGACAAAAGCTGAGGGGAATATAAACAAGATTCTAGAATAAAGGCAGTGTCAGGATTAAGGAGAACCCTCTAGGAAGGGTTCTCATACTTCTGAAGTATACATGTTAATCGGGTGAGAACCAAAATACAACCCCCAGCTTCAAAAGAAATTTTAAATAATTATGCTAGTGCCTACACACTAGAGTTAAATCCCGAGCAGTACTGTTAACATCAGATGTTATCAAGAGTGAAGTGGAAACAGATTATGTTTGTATTTTTCAACAGATACAGAAGTCAAAGGAAGAAACTGCACCTGCAACTAAGAGATCAAAAATACCACCTTTGTAAACCTTTGACCATAAATTTCTGAATCTGTGCTCTCAATTGGTTGAAATTACTTTGACCCTAATTTACTGACATTTTTGTTTAATCATGCCTACATTTTAAAAAATCATGATTAGTTTCAAAATTTAAGATAAAACTTCTAGAACCTTCACCAAGATTACTATTAAAACCCTTAGTATAAAAGATGTCTGTGATCCTTACAACTGATGGAAGCCCTACTACTTTCATAGCTTTTAAATTTCTATTTTCTGAAATTATAATGGTCAGGTATCTCCAACTGCTAAAGAAAATATAGTATGATCTGGCTTCCAAAATCGAAACATGGTTAATAGAAATAAAAAAAAATTGTATTTATACAAATATAACCTGAAAAATTAAAAAGAACAGTGAATCCTAGGATCTACCGGGGAGGGAAAGCAGCATCATAAATAAGTTCAACTTGAAAATTTGGAATTTTTGTCCTGGGCCCCATGCCATTTATTCATCGCCATATTGTAAAAACAACAACTTGATTGCAAAGAAGAGGTTTTATCATCTGCACGTCTTCCTCACTCAGGTCAGCTTGGCTTTCTTCTTTGCAGGCCCCTTGTGCCCTTTGGCCTTTCTCCTTAAATTCCGCCTGTCAACCACAGGCACCTCCACTTCTATCTCCTCGGAGCTGCTGTCTACCGTCTTCTCTGTTGACTGTGTCAACTGATCCAGCTGCTCAGAAGACGCTTCAGACTGCTCCTCTGACAGGTTCTTCTGTCCTGCATTCTGTGAAAACGGCACATCTTCAAGTTCAACCTCTATCAGAGAGCTCTGAGGCAGAGCTGCAGATGATTCCTGGGGCTCGGCGACCCCCTCCTCACCCTGGTCTTCCAATGAGGCAGTAGTGTTGGGTGACACATTTTCAGGGATCGATTCCTCAGAAAAGTCAGCAATTACAGAGTTTGGAAAAGCACTGTCTGACCTTTCTTCATTTGGGATAGTAGCCACATTGTCTGAACTCCCAAAATGTGCTTTCTTTCTTGAAACCAGAGGCAGCTTCTCTTCGGTGCGCCCCTTGTCATCAGATGGACCTTCGTCTAGCAATGTTTCTGAGTCAGTGGCATGTGAAATCTAAAAACAAAAAATCCAGTGAACAACTTTTGCAATCAAGTTCTTACATAAATTATTCTCAGGCACTAATATGCAAAGACCCTGAACCACATTTTATTTTATTTTATTTTCCCTAAACCACATTTTAAAGAATTCAGGACTCACTACTTTTGTCAATCATGTGCACATATTCTCTGAATATAGCTCAATTTCTTAAAAACTGTCTTACATGATACTTTGTACTCATTAAGTGCTTGCTTTAAAGATACAATGAAAGTAATGATTTTACCTCAAAAAGTATTTAAGGCTCTTAAACTATCCATCAAGATTCTTTAAAACCGTGAATCAACTCAAGTGTTTAGTTTCTTGGTGTTACTGGAGCCAGAACCAAGTATCCTGGGACCTGACACTGTGCTACCCACTGGGTTTGACTATTAGTTGATGGGTGGGGTTCCCCAGGTGGTGCTAGCCGTAAAGACCACACCAGCCTGTGCAGGAGATGTAAGAGATGCGGGTTCGATCCCTGGGTCAGGAAGATCTGGAAGAGGGCCTGCCAACCCACTCCAATGTGCTTGCCTGGAGAATCCCATGATCAGAGGAGACCAATGGGCTACGGTCCATGGGGTCTCAAAGAGTCGGACACAACTGAATGGACTTAGCAGGCAGGAAGGCAGTGAAAATTCTACTCAGGTAATTACATGAGACACCAATAAAATAATGCTATATAAGAGGTTTTTAGACTTAAATTGGATATTCAAAACTAGAAATTAAATGTCCTTTCAGATGTGGCACACACACACACACACACACACACACACACACACACAATGGAGTATTACTCAGCCATAAAAAAGGAATGAAATCTTGTCATTTGTAACAACATGGATGGATCTACATGGTATTATGCCAAGTGAAATAAGCAGACAAAGACAGAACCCATATGATCTCATTTATATGTGGAATCTAAAAGACAAAATAAAAGGAAAACAGACTCAGATTAGGAGGCCAAATGGGTGGTTGCCAGAGGGGAGGGAGCGAGGGGAGAGACACAGGTAAAGGGGATTAAGAGGCACAAACTTCCAGTTATAAACCAAACCACAGGGATGTAATATACAGCGTAAGGAATGTGTCAATAATATTGTAATAATTTTGTATGGGGACAGAGAGTTAATAGACTTACATTTGACATTTAGGTGATGATTTTATAACATATGGAAAATCAAATCACTATGTAGTACACATGAAATTAATGCTGTACATCAACTATATTTCAATAAAAATATTTCTTTAAAATATTATATCAACTTTCCCCCACTAATCAATCTAATTAAAACAAATTAAATGACTGTACTGGTCACAGACCAGCAATAGGTAAATCAAATATTTGCGTGCATGCCTGCTAAGTCGCCTCAGTTGAGTCTGACTCTTTGTGACCCTATGTACTGTAGGTCCACCAGGCTCCTCTGTCCATGGGATTCTCCAGGCAACAATCCTGAAGTGGGTTGCCATTCCCTCCTCCAGGGCAATTTCCCGACCCAGAGGTCGGGAAAGAGTCACCCAGGCCTCATGTCTCTTGCACTGGCAACTGGGTTCTTTACCACTAGCGCCACCTGGTGAATAATATTTAGGCATGTTAATCACTCAGCCGTGCCTGACTCTTAGTGACCCCATGGACTGTAGCCCTCCAGGTTCCTATGTTCATTAAAGTCTCCAGACAAGAATACTGGAGTAGGTTGCCATCTCCAAATATTTAGGTAAATAATGCTTTATCCATTTTTCTAAGCATTTCCTAAATCTACAAAGTAAAACTCATGTTGTTATCATAAGTCAGATATGAATGAAGTTACAAAGATTTGAATTTATATTACTGATCGCATCTGCTCAAAATATCCAATGTAGCATAATTTATTTTTCCTAAATGACTGTACACGTTAAAGTAGAGGAAAATATATATCCTACACTGCCCCAGCTGAGTCACCAAGGCTGGACACTGTAACTATAAAAAGTTAGGTTATTTTTCTATTACCTTATCCTGTGCAACACCCTCAAGGGGTTGTGAAGAGTCTACCACCAGTGGAGCAAGATTCGTAGAGTCTTCATTGGAACTAAAAGACTGCAATTTTAATTCTTCATCTAAAACTTCACTAGTGGAGTCCTCCTCTTCTGTTACGAGTGAAGTCTTAAGAGTATCATCTATTATCTCACCATTCATAGGCTCTAGTGCAGATTCCTACACAATTGAGCAAAAAAAAAAAAAGGACAAAATTACAGATTAACTTACTTGTCACACAACACGGGTCCATTCTCAGTACCTCCCTATCATGCACTAGGACTCAAGATACATTTTACCATGTTACGGGGCATAGATTAAGCAACAGCAGAGTCAGGAAGAGAACAGAACCCCTAAGCAGCCCAATTTCCCTCTGTGTTCATGGAGAACCATGCAGTGAAGAGACCCTACCTCCTTCTTCCTCTTCCTCCTTACAGGGCAGTCACAGGAAGAACCTTTTCGGTAAAAAGTTACCAGAGAAAGTCTAAATTTGGTGCTGGCTCTTTACAGAACATTAGCTGATCAGTAGCTGGAATCTTTGGGATCTGAGGGAAGTCACAGTTCAGCGTGCCTGGGAAGGAAGCACTAGCAGATTTGTGGCAGGTTGAGTTTGGGTAAAGCTTCCCGCTGGGAGAAGAGAGTCCTCAACCTCAGTGAGCTCACTGTATAGTCAATAAATGGTTGTCTCCAAACAATCCTGAATGAATTGTCTCCGAACAATCTCCAATTTCTGAAACTCTTCCTCTCGTGTTTAATCAATCTACAAGACTTCCATTAATGTCTAATATTTCTAATTAATACTACTGACATTTTATATTTAAAAATTAGAATAATGATACACTCGAATTTTTAAAAGTAGACTTGGCTGGATTATATAGAATCCCTGAAATGATATAATGAGTATTTTCCTAAGGGATATTTAAATCAGAGACTTAGAAAAATTAATCTGGGGAATTCCCTGGTGGTCCAGTGGCTAAGACTCAGTGCTCCCAATGCAGGAGCCCAGGTTTGAACTGGAGGTCAGGGAATCAGATCCTACATGCCTCAACTAAGAGGTCCCACATGCCACAACTAAGACCTAGTACAGCCAAATTAATTAATTAATCTAAAAAACCACAGATTTAAAAAAAGAAAAAGTAATCTGGCCAGAGTACAAAGAATAAACTGCACACAGAAGGTAATTAAAATAAAACTCACAAAAGGACCAACTGGGGTAGAAGAAATGTTAAAAAGATGAAAATGAGAAAGAGACAGCAAAGGTTTTTGTAAAAAAATTGAATTTTGGTGAGTAACTACAAGAGAGAAACAAAAGAGAAAAACTCATGTCCTTCAAGTTCTAGGTTTGGGAATAGAATGAAAAATAGGAAATAGGAAAAGAAGCCCAGTAGAGAAGTGATAGGCAAGAACAGAGATTAAATTTAAGATGATAAAAGACATCTGTCTAAACAGAAATACTCAGAAGGCAGGTAATATTATGAGATCATAGTCTGGATCAATCTTCAAAGTCTAGAGCTACTGGTCACCCCCACAGAGACAATCATTCCGTCATAAGACTAGATGCATTTAAAAAAAAAAAAATGAACAAAAGGGCAGAAAGTCAAGAACTGAGTCTTCAAGAATGTCCACAAAGACAGGGGAGAAAGGGGAAAAAAAAACAACAGGAAACAGAACAGTCAAAAACCAAATGCATAAAACCAAATGAAAACTCCAGAAAGAGGTAAACCTAGAAACCAAAACGCAGTAGTGTTATAAAGCCAGGCGATCAGAAAATCTAGAGGAAGAGAGAATAGACAGCCTCAGTAAGGAAAGCCACTGCAACTGAGTGAAACTGTCACTGTTGACCTACCACGTAGGTACTCAGAGGTATCGCTGGAGAGAAGAGACAGGTTACATGTAGTATGTACAGCATAATCTTAAATTTTTAATAAAGGAAAAAAACCACACAAATATACATTCCCATAATCATCTAGAAGCAGATAAATTTTGTTTTTAAAACATGTATTTTTCCAATTTAAATCAGTAATGCAGTTTCACTTTCTTAGCTCCTGGTTGGACTTGACAAACAGGTAAAATATTTTTAAAGAAACTTAAGCACATTTGAAAGAAGAAATAAGGAATCTGTAAAAGACTAAAGATATTAAAGAAAAAGAAGAGAAGGACAGGAAATAGAGAAGATGAAAAAAGAAAGAGAAAAATAATTGAGGAGCTACAGAAATCAAGACAGATAAAGAGATTTTTTACTCAGTCAAGAAGTTATTTTCTTACCTGTTTCCTAGTAATTAAACAAGAAAAGAATGTAGTTATTTTTTAGGAATTTGTAAATCAACTGTTAAGTAAAAATAATTATTTTTTTCTGGACAACTAATTCTATCTTTACATCCAAAATGGGATGAATTTAGAGCTTCTTGGTCTTTAAGGCATTCTAATTGGTTTTTTAAGGTAGGCTTCGATCAGTCACATAATTTGCATCACTTCTCAAAGTTTATGTTTAATTCCACAAATTGATTTGAATTTTAAACACACTGAGAGGACATTACTATCTAAACACCTTCTATTTTATCTCTGTAATATGTCAAACTTTATAAATTCAGTTTGAAACATAAAATACTTAACACTTTATCTTCCACTACCCGACTTTGCTTTAGACATATATGCTTTTTAACATTACAATTTCTACTAAGAGTCTTTATGCTTTTCCAACAATATACGACTAAGTTGAAATTTACCTCCATTCATTCTATTAAATAAATAAACCTCAGAAATCCAAAAATGAGGGGATATATGTATACATAGAGCTGATTCACTTTGCTGTACAGCAAAATAACACAATATTGTAAAGCAACTACATTCCAATGAAAATTAATTTAAAAAAAAGCGAATCACTCACCTTTTCACCTTCTTGCTTTTCCAGGCCTGGCTGGGTTTCTGGTGCTGGTTGAGCATCTTTATCACTACTTTGATCCTCAAATTCAATCACACTCTGTTCGGGTTCTTCTTCCAAGAATTCTTCCGAGCTCTCTGATGTGCGTGCAGTAGACTCCAATCTAGGAAACCGAAGAAAAACATTTTTACTTATTTTATTAAAGATGCCACAGGTTACACTCATACACAATGGCAAACTTTAATGAATTATTTTATCGGAGTATAGCTGACTGACAATGTTGTGTTAGTTTCTGCTATACAGAACAGTGAGTCAGTTATACATATACATGTCTCCACTCCTAAGATGGCAAACTTCATTGATAAATGTTGCATGTGTTCTGACTATTACAACTGATTGGCCATTACCCATCTCTCTCTTTCTTTGGGTCTCCCTATTCCTTGAGACACAACAATATTGAAATTAGGCCAGTTAATAACCCTGAAATGGCTCTAAGTGTTCAAATGAAAGGAAGAGTCACATATTTCTTACTTTAAATCGAAACCTTGCTAGAAGTGACTAAATTTATAAAGGCATTTGAAAGCTGAGACAGGCAGAACGCTAGGTCTCTTGTGCCAAATAGCCAAGCTGTGAATGCAAACCAAAAGTTCTTGAAAAAAAAAAAATCAACAGTGCTACTCTAAGTGAACACACCAATGATACGAAAGCAAAACAACCTTATTGCTGGTCTAGAGAAAAAGTTGTAGTGGTCTGGACAGAAGATCAAACCAACCTCAACATTTCCTTAAGCCAACGCCTAATCCAGAACAAGGCCCTGAATCTATTCATTCCCACGAAGGCTGAGAGAGGTGAGGATGCTGCAGAAGAAAAGCCTGAAGGTAGTGGAGAGGCTGGTTCATGAGATTTAAGGAAAGAAGTTATCTCCATGAGAGTGCCAGGTGAAGCAACCAGGGCTGACACAGAAGCTCTATCAAGTTAGCTAGAAGACACAGAGCTAAGATAATGAATGAAAGTGGCTACAATAAACAACAGACTTCTCAATGTAGACAAAAAGATGTCATCTAAGACTTTCATAGCAAGAAAAGAGTCGTCAACGCCTGGCTTTAAAGTTCCAAAGGACAAACTGACTCCTGTTAGGCACTAATGCAGCTAGTGACTTGCAGTTGACACCAATGCTCATTTACCATTCTGAAAATCCTAGGGCCCCTCAGAATTCCCTACTCTGCCTGTCCTCTATAAAGGCAAAAACAAAGCTTTGCTGACAGCACACCTGCTGATGACATGGATTACTGAATATTTTAAGCTCCCTGTTAAGACCTATTACTCAGGGAAAACAACAAATTTCCTTTCAACATATGACTGCTCATTGACAATGTAAGTGGTCACCCAAGAGCTCTGATGGAGATGTACAATGAAGTTCATGTTGTTTTCATGTCTGCTAACACAACATCCATTCTGCAATCCAAGGATCAAGGAATCATTTCAATTCTAAAGCCTTATTTCTTAAGAATTACAGTTCATAAGGCTACAGCTGTCAAAGATACAGATTCCTCTTACTAATCCGGGCAAAGTCAATTGAAAACCCTCTGGGAAGGATTCACCATTCTAGACGCCACTATGAACACTTATGATTCATGGGAAGAGGTCAAAATATCAACATTACAAGGTGTTTGGAAGAAGCTGATTCCAACTATCATGGATGACTGTGAAAGGTTCAAGACTTCAGCGGTGGAAGTCACTGCACATGTGGCAG
Organism: Cervus elaphus; assembly: GCF_910594005.1. Classification (NCBI taxonomy): domain Eukaryota; kingdom Metazoa; phylum Chordata; class Mammalia; order Artiodactyla; family Cervidae; genus Cervus; species Cervus elaphus. The sequence goes on along the minus strand of NC_057839.1, from coordinate 10,216,197 downwards.
AAACAGTCAGAGAACTATAATGAGAAGTGGAGCCTGAAAATGTACTGAATTGCTGCAATCTCAAGATAAAACTGTAATGGATGTTCAGTTCAGTCGCTCAGTTGTGTCTGACTCTTTGCGACCCCATAAATTGCAGCATGCCAAGGCCTCCCTGTCCATCACCAACTTCCGGAGTTTACTCAAACTCATGTCCATCGAGTCGGTGATGCCACCCAGCCATCTCATCCTCTGTTGTCCCCTTCTCCTCCTGCCCCCAATCCCTCCCAGCATTAGCGTCTTTTCCAATAAGTCAACTCTTTGCATGAGGTGGCCAAAGTATTGGAGTTTCAGTTTCAACATCAGTCCTTCCAGTGAACACCCAGGACTGATCTCCTTCAGGATGGACTGGTTGGATCTCCTTGCAGTCCAAGGGACCCTCAAGAGTCTTCTCCAACACCCCAGTTCAAAAGCTTCAATTCTTCAGCGCTCAGCATTCTTCACAGTCCAACTCTCACATTCATGCATGACTACTGGAAAAACCATAGCCTTGACTAGACGGACTTTTGTTGGCAAATGGATGTTGGTAATGGATGAGGAGCTGCTTATTGTGGATGAGCAAAGAAAGTGATTCCATCTGGAGATGGAATCCACTCTTGGAATCCACTCTTGAAGACGCCATGAAGATCGGTGAAATAATAAAGACTATGACATAAACTTAGTTGAAGAAGCTGCATCAGGGTTTGAGAGGACCGACTCCAATTTTGCAAGAATTTCTACTGTGGGTAAAATGCTATCAAGCAGCACTGCATGTTACAGAGAAATCATTACTAAAAGGAAGAAGTCAGCCAATCTACATGGCAAAGTTCATGGCTGTCTAACTAAAGAAATGGCCAAAGTCACCCCAAACTTTAGCAACCACCTCCCTGGTCAGTCAGCAGCCACCAACACTGAGGTAAGACTCTACACCAGCAAAAAGATTATGACTCATTAAAGGCTCAGATGATGGTTATCATTTTTTTTTAACCAATAAAGCATTTTTAAATTATATACTTCTTCTTTAAAGACATATATTATAGTACAGTGTAAACATAACTTTTATGTGCACTGGAAAACTCAAAAATTTCTGTGACCTGCCTTATTGTGATAGCTGCTTTACTCTGGTACCGCGGAACTGAACCTACATCTCTGGAGTACGCCTATATGTAACGTCCCTTTCATTCTCAAAAATACCATTTGGGGCAATAAATGACATGGCTTAGTTCTACTTCTGAAATGCTTTTCAAACAAATCCACAACTTTTTATTCCCATTCTCATCTTCCTTCTTCAACCCCTATTATCTCTGGACACTATAACTTCTTCCCAACTCATGTCCAGACTAGCAGTACATACATTCTTTAGTAAGGTTTAAGAAAGGCAATCCCAAAGAATGCTCAAACTACCCCACAATTGCACTCATCTCACATGCTAGTAAAGTAATGCTCAAAATTCTCCAGGCCAGGCTTTAGCAATACATGAACCGTGAACTTCCAGATGTTCAAGCTGGTTTTAGAAAAGGCAGAGGAACCAGAGATCAAATTGCCAACATCTGCTGGATCATCGTAAAAGAAAGAGAGTTCCAGAAAAACATCTATTTCTGCTTTATTGACTATGCCAAAGCCTTCGACTGTGTGGATCACAATAAACTGTGGAAAATTCTGAAAGAGATGGGAATACCAGACCACCTGACCTGCCTCTTGAGAAGCCTGTATGCAGGTCAGGAAGCAACAGTTACAACTGGACATGGAACAACAGACTGGTTCCCAACAGGAAAAGGAGTATGTCAAGGCTGTATATTGTCACTCTGCTTATTTAACATATATGTAGAGTACATCATGAGAAACGCTGGACTAGAAGAAGCACAAGCTGGAATCAAGATCGCTGGGAGAAATATCAACAACCTCAGATATGCAGATGACACCACCCTTACGGCAGAAAGTGAAGAGGAACTAAAAAGCCTCTTGATGAAAGTGAAAGAGGAGAGTGAAAAAGTTGGCTTAAAGCTCAACATTCAGAAAACTAAGATCATTGCATCTGGTCCCATCACTTCATGGGAAATAGATGGGGAGACAGTGGAAACAGTGTCAGACTTTATTTTTGGGGGCTCCAAAATCACTGCAGATGGTGATTGCAGCCATCAAATTAAAAAACGCTTACTCCTCGGAAGGAAAGTGATGACCAACCTAGATAGCATATTAAAAAGCAGAGATGTTACTTTGCCATCAAAGGTCTGTCTGGTCAAGGCTATGGTTTTTCCAGTGGTCATGTGTGGATGTGAGAGTTGGACTGTGAAGAAAGCTGAGCACCGAAGAATTGATGCTTTTGAACTGTGGTGTTGGAGAAGACTCTTGAGAGTCCCTTGGACTGCAAGGAGATCCAACCAGTCCATCCTGAAGGAGATCAGTCCTGGGTGTTCATTGGAAGGACTGATGCTGAAGCTGAAACTCCAGTACTTTGGCCACCTCATGTGAAGAGCTGACTCACTGGAAAAGACCCTGATGCTGGGAGGGATTAGGGGTAGGAGGAGAAGGGGACGACAGAGGATGAGATGGTTGGATGGCATCACCGACTCGATGGGCATGAGTTTGAGTAAACTCTGGGAGTTGGTGATGGACATGGAGGCCTGGTGTGTTGCGATTCAAGGGGTTGCAAAGATTCAGACACGACTGAGCGACTGAACTGAACTGAACCGACTGAAAGAGCTATGTTTCTTTCTTTCTATATGTACCAGTGATAGTCCAGCTCAGAAAATTCTGATGGTCCTCTATGGACTGCAGAATAAAGCACATATCCTCTCAAAGTCTAACATGACCAGACCTTTATATTTTTACCTTCCACTAGATGCTGAAGCTAAAACTTGAATACTTTGGCCACCTGATGTGAAGAACTGACTCATTAGAAAAGACCTTGGTGCTGGGAAAGATTGAAGGCAGGAAGAGAAGGGGACGACAGAGGATGAGATGGTTGGATGGCATCACTGACTTGATGGACATGAGTCTGAGCAAGCTCTGGGAGTTGGTGATGGACAGGGAAGCCTGGTGTGCTGCAGTCCTTGGTGTCACAAAGAGTCGGACACGACTGAGCGAGTGAACTGACTGTGATGCTACTTACCTGTGTATCAGTTTTCCTTACCAACACCCCTCCCAGTTTTGTGCCTTTGCTCACATTATTCCTGCAGTCTAGAACTGCATGGTACAATACAGTAACCACAGGACTCTTGCAATTATTTATAATATGGTAATAAACTAAGTGAAATAAAAGACTCAGCTCCTCAATCGCCCGAGCCACACTTCAGGGCTCAGTGACAGGCACACAGAGCAGAGGCAAGGCACAGAACACACCCGCCGTGACAGGAAGCTCTCTAACAGCCCTGGCGTAGACCAAGGTCTGGCAAACTTTTCTGTTAGGTTGTGTGGGACACATGGTCTCTGAACACTCACTCACTCCACCACTGTAAAGCAAAAGCAACCACAGTAAACATGTAAACTAATAAACATGGACGTGGTACAGTAACATGTTATTTACAAGAGGTGGTGGGCCAGACCGGCCTATAGACCATAGTTTGTGAACCTTCAAACCAGAAAAGTCTTCTTTCCCAAATATGCTTGTTGAGTTTCTACTCATCCCTGAAGCCCTGGCCCAAATGTCAAATTTCTCCATCCCCTCCGTTAGAGTCAATCACGCTCTCCTTTGTAATCCACAGCACTTTCACTTCTATTATCACATCACAATCCACCTTGCAGCTCTCTCAACCTGTGTCCTAGGAACAGACACGTGTATTAGAAACTACTAGCCAACGGCAAAGGTGAAGTTTGGTTCCTCAGCGTGTCTGAGCATTTAAGCATCTAGTCTCACTGCTAAAGAAAAATTCCACAACATTTCTGTGGTGTGTGATTTAAAATGTGCTATTACACTCCCTTCTAAAAAGGGTATTACATCAAAATGTTACTCAGTGGAAAAAACCGTAATTATCTAAACTCTTATTACTCTTTTCACAAGTTAAATACTTAGATTTTTCTTTAAAATGGTGGATTTTTCATTGAAATATAACATTTACATAATTATCCAACTTTAAAATTATATACATTAATGAAATTAGCATAGCTACAGAATACTTTACCCGAGAATAATTTTATAGCCAAGGTGGCAAAGTTATGAATGGTTGACTCAAGAACAGTTAGTAGGACTATCAGAGCAAAAGCTTAATTTAACTATACTATTCAAAATCTTACTTTCTTTAAATAAGAAAATAAGGTTTTGATCCAAGGGTTCTGTTGATTCAGCAGACTATTAAGTTTCTGGAGGAGCTGATGATATCATTTATGGCAATTACTAATTTATGTTATGTTCTATAATCTAGTAAGAGAAGTTCAGATAAGTCCATTATAAAGTAAAATTGAGGGTTTCTTAAATTGACTGAACTTCAGGATTACTGAAAACCACAGCTACTGTCAAATTCAAAGCTGACAATAAATGACTCATTTGAGATAATATAACCACTAGAAGATTCTTCTGGATTTTCACACAAGAAACTAAAACTTCAGTTTATTCTACTCTCTTACTAGCAACTTCTCCCTATAATACTGTCAATGTGACACTTAGTAAGTGTAATCAATAAACTTGTTGAAGAACTCAAATACAAACTTCTACACCAAGGTCATTTACTACACAAATAATATAAAAAATGTCACCTTAGAAACTAAATACTATGAAAATAAGAGGACACAAAATAGTGACAGTAAAATAAACAATGCTTTACTTGTTCACTGAAGCTGTGGGAGAAGTCTGAGGAGTCTTTTCATCTTCCCCTTGAGAACTACTAAACTCAGAATCCTGAAACCGCTTTCCAATCTTTGGCCGCTTTAGATGGCTACTTCGAGTACGAGTGGAAACAGGTGTTTTATCATGACCTGAGAAAAAAATAGCAAGCCCATAATTAATTGACTGTGTATTCAAAGAATTACCCATTAATTATACACAGAAATGCAAAAACTAAGCTAGTTTAACTATATCACCACCATTACATACTTTCTATCACATCAGGCTAGGAAACCATGTCAGTGACATATATGTTAATTTTCACTTAGATTCTCTTTCAATAATCTTGGGAAATAAACAAGGCAGACATTATGGTCCCTATTTCACAGGTAAGGGAATGAAAAAAAAAGAGGTACAATAGCTTATCTGTTCACACAGCAGAATCAGTGGTACCACAACCCCGACCTAGATATTAGAGGTGGGTAAGTCTTTATTTATACTAAGGGACACACACACACACTTAATTCTAACACTCTCAAAGACTTACTAATAGACCAGATGAATTTCTTACCTTCAGAAGTACTTGCAAAGGCATCTTTTAGAGAATCAATCTAAAACAGAGATACATATCAAAACCAAAAGTTTTAGACCCCTTTTCCTTCCTATGCATCTACTTCATTCAGTTTCAAAGAAAATCTTTTAAAAACTTTTTCAAATAAAACCTTTTGTATTCACTATCCATCAATTAAGAAGATTCACAAATGGCAACCCACTCCAGTATTCTTGCCTGGAGAATCCCACAGATGGAGGAGCCTGGTGGGCTACAGTCCACGGGGTTGCAAAGAGTCAGATACGACTGAGCGACTTAACTTTCGCTTTCACTTAAGAAGTAAAAGGGCTATATTATAGCTTCAGTTTATTATAAGCCCAAGAACTTGTGAAATCACCTAATATGCAATACTGATATACACTGGGGTTTCCAACTGTTCTGTCCTCAGCTCCTTTCTCAGTCCAAATACTCCTTCTATGTAATTGTATCTACCACCTTTACTTTAACATCTCCTTGCTGATGAATCCAAATATGCAACTTAATTCTCCCAACTTTTTTCCTGATTTCCAAAGCTCTATTTCCAATGAAATCTCTCTCCAGTGAATACTCCAACCCAATTTCCTATCCAATCTGTCCCAAACTAAACTCTCATATTTAATCAGTATTATTCTCTATCTTGGTTATTTGCAATAACAATTCAGTATGCTATTCCAATCAAAGACCTGTGGGGCAGCAATGACTTCTTGTCCTTCGTTCAACCAACCACAAGCCTGTCCATTAGGACACTGAAGAATCTCTCAAAACTGCCCCCCCTTTGGTATTACCAATGCTTCAATTTGGGCATTTATCATCCTTAACATGAAGGTGTACACCTTAAATATGTATAATTTTTGTCGATTATACCTCAATAAAGCTAAAATATTATGTAGTTAAACAAAATCACTTCCCCATGTGGTTACTAATGAAAAGAGAGTTTAATATGAGAAATATCTTCCTTGATTAAAATATTACAGTAATATGAAGAATATGAATTTCTAAAATGAAAGAAAATCTAATTTATATTGCCAGCCTTTACAGTACAGTGAAATTTTAATGTTCTCATTAAAATGACACAAATTATTTGGCTTAATATTAAAGTAAATCATTGCTCTCAGTACATGTATGAAACAAATAGATTTTTCTACTTTCCCTTGTTTTATGATATCTGATCAATAATAAAAGAATTTGAATATATCTGAGGAATTTGGATGCAACATAATAGAAGGGCTTATTTTGAAGCCTGAAATTCCAAAGGTAGGAAAAAAAAACTGAACTCCTTATATAGTTATTGTATTATTTATATTATCCTTAAAAATGCTTTTCAGAATTTTTACTCAAATAGTCATCACTCATGCTAATTAAGACAGAAGAAGAGAGGCACAAATAATTCCCCAAAGTACTTGATGTTGAAATGCATGTGCATTTACACAGACATATTCAACACTCACTAAAAATATATTCAGATACCAACATACAAAATAATTATGACTATATTAAAACCTTCCCTGGTGGCTCAGCTGGTAAAGAATCCATGCAACACAGGAAGACCCAGGTTCAAACTTTGGGTCAGGAAGATCCCCTGGAGAAAGGAATAGCAACCCACTCCAGTATTTTTGCCTGGAGAATCCCATGGACAGAGGAGCCTGGCAGGCTACAGATATGGGGTTGCAAGAGTCGGACATGAGTGAGTGATTAACCAATGTAATAATAATGTAAAAGCTACCACAACAAAACGCTGAAAAAATAAAGCTCTAGGATCACCAATGAACTGGTATTTTAAGTAATATCAAGTAGGTTTCAGAAAAGTACCTGGTAAGTCCTCTGGAATTAGGAAAGGGGACTTGCCCTTCTACTTTCAGGTTACCTAGTATTTGCAAAGTGCATTACATTCTACAGTGACTTAACACATGTAGCCTCAAACTTCCCCCAAATAACTTCATAACCTTTGACCTATTTCACTTCAAGAAATTTATCTGTGCAAGGAAATAATTACATTTGAACAAAGATGCATGTATAATTGTGTTCATGGTTGGGCCATTTGTAAAAGCAAGTATAATATGTTAAGAAAATAAATGCTGGTATTTACATAGAAGAGTGTGCTACCTAACAACAATGATTTAAAACAGTAATAACAGGGTTCTCTGGTGATTCAGTGGTAAAGAATCTGCCTGCCAATACAGGAGACATGGGTTCGATCCCTGGTCCAGGAAGATCCCACATGCCACAGAGCAACTAAACCCATGCTTCACAGCTACTGACCCTGTGCTCTAGAACCCGTGAGCCACAACTACTGAAGCCTGTGCGCCCTAGAGCCCAAGCTCTGCAACAAGAGAAGCCAGTGCAATAAGAAGTCCTCGCATGCAACGAAGAGTAGCTCCCACTCGCTGCAACTGGAGAAAAGCCCACCCAGCAACGAAGACCAGCACAGCCATAAATAAATAAATAAAATTTTAAAAAAAGAGTAATGACACAGAAAATGCTTACAACATTATGTCAATGGAGAAAAGCGGTTAGAAGCATGTATGACAGTGAATGAAAGTCGCTCAGTTATGTCCGACTCTTTATGACCCCGTGGACTGTACAGTCAATGGAATTCTCCAGGCCAGAATACTGGAGAGGGTAGCTGTTCCCTTCTCCAGGGGATCTTCCCAACCCAGGGATCAAACACAGCTCTCCCACATTGCAGGCGGATTCTTTATCAGCTGAGCCACAAGGGAAGCCCAGTTAGAAGCATAAAAGAATAAAAACAGAAATGAAACATATGCACATACATGTTTCATAATATATATTAAGTACGTATACAAAAATGTTAGTTGCTAGATCTAGGGTAACAGAATTATAGATTTTTATTTCCTTCTGTACTACTTTGTGTATTCCAAATTATTTTTCAAAGAAAATTAAATCTTAGAAACCAATTAACAAAAAATGCCAAGTAACACAGTAGAAGTTACGTAAGTTTGCTGAATGAACAATAACATTTATAAAGTTAAATATTAGCTGAACCTCTTTTAAAAACAGCACACTTGGTATTTCCTATGGTAAACATATAGTATACCTACAGTTAGCTGCATCTCACTAGACTGACTGTCTTCAGCTCTTGCTTCGTATTCTGGAACAGAGGCAAGACTGTATTCTCCAGATGTAGATCTTTTAGCTTCATTTTGAGAAACTGCTGTGTGAAAAAGAATTTTTAAAATTTTAACCCAGTTAGTATTTGGTTTTAATTGTCACATTCTTTGTATGGATTTTTATAAAAGCTTTAAAGATGGGTGTTAAATATTCGGATGTGGGATATCCCTTCACCAGTATCTTACAATGAAACCTTAAAAGAGTTTTAAATAGTTTATCTGTTATTTAGCAACTTCATAAGACTGAGTACTACCTTTGATCCCCTGATGCCTATTCTGTGCTGAGTAATCTGTGTTCATTTCTTGCCCACCAATTTCTACTGGACTACTAAGCTATATTCTATAGGGCTATTCTAGGTCTTCTTACTAATAATGACACAAATGTTTAAATATAACAAAAATGCAAACTTTAGAAAAGAAGGCCTATTACTAGAGAGATCAAATTATAACACATTGGACTATTCTGGACTATAAGACCATCATTAGGCAATGCTTTTACACTAGCCTTATGTCCAAACTGAAAACAGTCTTACCTGTAATTTTAAGTGTTTCTCTTTGTAATGCTCTGGTGATTGGTATTCTCTGGTACCAGTGTCCAACACCTTCAACTTCCCAAAGGAGTTCATGGTCTCCTGGATATTTTTCAAAGTACTGGTTGCAAGCTGAAAAACACATTGAAACTTTTCTAGAAATCCCAGCAATCAATTGGAATGAACAGTTAAAATGCTGTGTAATGTGTATTTTATCACCAAAAAACTGTTTAGGGGACACTGCTCTGGGAAAGATGCCTGGTGTTCCCCTCACCTAATGCAACTGGTAAGTTCTCCTACTCTTTGATTTGGCTGTGTCTTTTGGCTCAAAACGCATCAAGAGGTGAACCCAGTTTTCAGGCAAGACCTCTAATAGGGCAAATGAGGAGAACTTCTGTGCTTTTTAAATTATATCTATATTGTGGGAAGTGTGAAAATCTAAAGTAATTCTGTAAATATGAATACATAAAAAATAAGTGAAATTATTTTTTTAAAAACTTAAAAAATTTTAAAATAAGAAAGCACACAAAATAATGTTTTATAGTGTGTATAGACAGAGACTTAAGTGTGAAACCATGGGCAGGAAGGATACACACAACTTGAGGAACACAATTATCTCTGGGGAGAAAAAGGTGAAAGGGGGATGGGATTAGGGCCGGGTTCAAAGAGAACATCAACTGTATCTACATCTTGTTTAAGTCTCCATCTAGTTTAAATCTCTTAAAATAAGTGAAAATAAATGAAAATATGGCAAAACCTTAACATCTGTTAATCTGGACACTGAATATGTGGACACCAGGATACCATTTGCTCACTTTTCCCCCATATATTTGACAATATTTCTCAGGTTCTTTGGTTGTAGTTCCCACACCTATCAGGAAGTGAAAAGCTGGAGAAAACCAGTAGGCCACTCTGTCTCAATTAAAATAACGAAAATAGTAGAGGATGCATTACATAATACATAAGCACCTGTAGTTCATTTAGGATTCAATTTATTTATCATTAGAATCCTTAAAAAGGGTAAGTAATATGAGACTCTGCCTACAGTAGATGTGTTTGCTGCTGCTGCCGCTAAGTCACTTCAGTCGTGGCCGACTCTGTGCAACTCCGTAGACGGCAGCCCACCAGGCTCCACCGTCCCTGGGATTCTCCAGGTAAGAACACTGGAGTGGGTTGCCATTTCCTTCTCCAATGCATGAAAGTGAAAAGTGAAAGTGAAGTCGCTCAGTCGTGTCTGACTTGTAGCGACCCCATGGACTGCAAGCCTACCAGGCTCCTCTGTCCATGGGATTTTCCAGGCAAGAGTGCTGGAGTGGGGTGCCACTGCCTTCTCCAAGATGTGTTGCATCCCTCCCCAAATTTAGTGAAGCAATAATTAAGACTTTAAGAGGAAAATCCATGTTCAGATTACCCAGGGCATACAGGACTCACTCCACTCTCATGTACGGGCCTAGAGAGAAACTGTGAATCAAGATGAGCATGCAATGCTTGGTTTTTGTTTTCTGGATTTTTGACATTAAAAAGGGAGAAGAAACTTAGAACAAAAATATTTTTTCAGTGAATATCTGATGCTAGATTAAAATCAATGGTAAATTAGATACTATAAAAGTTTTCACACAAATCACTCTTCAGTATCAAATCTTACTTCATTAAGAAAAGAGAAGTACTACAGGCTTCATACAAATATAAATCCACTAATGGCTTTTAAAACACAACAGCAAAATACATCCACACAATAGAAACAGCATTAAAAAAGAGTAAATTGAGCTACATGAATCCATAGGAATAAATCTTATAAAGATGAGTAGAAAAAGCAAACTGCAGAATTCATTCAGTACATATTATTTATATAAAGTTTTTTTTTTAATTGATTTTCAAGGACTGCATTTAGGGCTTTGGCACGGAAAGCAGAGTCCTAACCACTGGACTACCAGGGAATTCCCTGAAGTCCTTAAACATGCAAAACAGTATGACACCGAGACTTCCCGGTGGTCCAGTGGTCAAGAATACGCCCTCCAATGCAGGGCACTCGGGTGTGATCCCCAGTTGGAGAAACAAGATCCCACATGCCTTGGGGCAACTAAGCCCACATGCCACAACTAAAGAGCCCACCCAATGCAACTAAAACCCAACGAAGCCACACACGAAAAAGATGATTAAAAAAACATGACACTGTTGGACTGTGTGTGTGTGTGTGTGTATAATAAATGCATGGGGAAAAGAAATGCCAAATTAAGGACAGTGCTTGAAGGAAAGTTACACTGCTCAAAATAGCCTGGAGTTAAACTCCCCTCCAGGTCCTCCCTACCATTCTATGCAAAACAAAGAACTCTCTCACCCGAAGAAAAAAAAATGGACATTAAGGTTGACTTGCCCAGCTCCCAGCCTGTCCAGCCTCTGGCCCATCTCCAGAATTCCTTGCCCCAGCCGTTTAAGAGAGAACTACTCTGAACAACCTTGGAGAACAGGCCCCCTTAAGACAGTAGCTTTCCACATACATGCCTGTGTATACTTACTCTTTTCTTGGGGAGATGCAGCAGCTCGCTCATCTGACCGCTGCCCCTTCTCGCCTCATTAAAGGTGACCTGTTCCCGTACAGGGCCGGTCTCCTCCTTTTCCTGAACCTCGCCTTCTCTAACTCCATGCCCTACAGTGCTTATTTCAAGGAACGGAGGGAATAAGCTAATTGGATAGGACAGGAGTACAACTACACTGGCAAAAATCCACTTCTCAGGGATGCTACATGCTGGACGATACATGAGTATTTTGTTACCGCCTACTTTTTTTGTATATATGAATTTTTTAATTTAAAAAGCTACCACAGGGACTCCCCTGGTGGTCCAGTGGTTAAGACTCTGCACCTCTAACAGGAGGGGTGAGGGTCTGATCCCTGGTCAGGGAAATGAGTTCCCACATGTTACAGCACGACCAAAAAAAAAAAAAAACAAAACCTACCACAGACAAATAACAAATAACCCAAAGAAAGAATGGCTAAAGGATCTAAATATACATTTTTCCAAAGATGATACATATGTGACTAATAAGCACATGAAAATATGTTCAACACCAAACGCACATCAAGACAATGAGATGCCACTCCACATCCACTGAGAGGGCTATAGTAAAAAACACAAATAATGGGAATTTTCCAGCAGTCCAGTGGTTAGGACGCTGTGCTTTCACTGCCAAGAGTGAGGGTTCAATCCCATCAGGCAACTAAGATCCCATAAGCCTTGCAGTGTGATCAAAACTTAAAAAATTAAAAGGACAAATAATAGTACACATTGGTGAGGATGTAGAGAAACTACAACCCTCATACAATGTTTACGAGAATGTAAAACGGTGCAGTTGCTTTCAGAACAGTTTGGCAAGGTTATGACCAAGCTATTTCATCCACACCTAGATATACACCAGAGCAATGGTCACACAAAAACTGCACAAATGTTCACAGTAGCATTATTCCTAATATCTAAAAAGTGGAAACAATCCAAGTCTATCAACTGATGATGGCATATCCACACAATAGAATATTTCTCAGCCATTAAAAAAAAAATGAAGCACTGAGTCAGACTACAACATGGATGAACCTTGAAAACATTTATGCAAAATGAAAGAAGTTAGACACAAAGAACTTACAATATATCATACAATTACATTTATATGAAATCTCCAGAACAGGTAAATCCATAGACACAGAAAACAGATCAGTTGTTGGTTGCTAGGGGATGAAGGAATGGAGGAATGAAAGAGTCACTGCTAACTGGTACAGAGCTTTTGGGGATGTTGAGAATGTTCCAAAATCAGATAGTGGTTATGGTTGCAAGCTGTGAAATAATAAAACCACTGAACTGTACCCTTTATGCAGGTGGATTTAATGGTATGTGAATTCTATTTCAATTTCTTTAAAAAAGCTACCATACCCTCAAAATGTCATTCACGTGAGGTTAAGGGCACATTTGCAAAATGCCATTTATGTGAGGTAAGGGCACATAGACTCTCTTGACCCTGGAGAGTCAAGAATGTAATTTACTTAATACTGACATACACACGTTTAAGTGCAGAAACAAGTCCGAAATGACACTGAGACAAGTTTAACGTTCTAAAAACTTAATCCAATTACCTATGTACATGAGCGAGGTCAGGGGATACCGCAAGCCAAGTGCATCTTCTGTAAAGGAGTCAACAAAGTCCTCCAGCATGTGAAGCCCACAGTCTCTGCCTCGATATTTCTTTCTTACAAACATTGTATCCAGAACTGGCAGTTGGTAGCTTTGGGTAAGAAACGAGGCACATGTGCTTCCTGCAGTCATAAAACAGAAATCCAACAATTTTTCACATTTAAAAGACCATGTAGGTATATATATTTAGAGAACATGAGTTAAATCTGAAATTGGTTATTTTTTCTTACACCACGAATCTTAAATCAATGCATAAATTTTACAATATAAAATGCTTTCCAGCTATTACATATCATAATGTATACCTGAGATGATGAGAAGAACTGCGTATTTTACAGCTGCCAACAGTATCTCATGCAAATTAACTGTTACCATTTGATGAACTGTATGCTTGAATACATATCTCTGTCCATAGACCTGTACAACTTCAAAGCTCATCAACTATTAAAATTTAAAGAGCATCTGGTGATTGCATAAGTACACGAAGTATCTAATTCCAACCTTAATACGTGAATATTCATCTTTTCCCTTTACTTTTTCCCTAGTGAGTACAGTTTCATTTTTATCTACTTAATGACGGCAAAGAAGTGAATTAGTTCTCCAAATTTTTAAGGACTATGGATTAGGACTAAATGGAAACAATGGTTTTAGAAACAGCTAAGTCAGCAATCTTTCCTCTGTGAATACACTTTTTAAACTATCCTGTACATTTAAGGTTTAATAGGAGAAATGTTTGCAGTAGTAACTAAATATGCCTCCCCTCATTATATTACAGAGTTACACTGATTTGTCTTTTGAGAACCCTGATTTGGGTTTTGACCCATCAAATAGATGTATAAGCTTCTATAATGTATCTTAAGATAGTTTATAAGAAGAGGACATCATGGTGGAGTATCCCACTTTCTAAGTTAGCTATCAGTTGTTATTCTACTCTTTTAGTACTTCAAGTAAAACAATTATTCTCAGTTATATTATTCATGTGATTTTGGATACTTACAATGTTGTAGTTCAAGAAAGAAACAAATTTTCAAGCACCAAACCTTTCACAAATTAACTTTTAACCAATCACATAATTTGATGAGATGGTCAATATAGCAAGGCAAATAATGAATTACTTATTATTAAACTGGAGAACTTCAATAACTTTTTGCAATAATCTCTGCAAGAGATTATCCCCTCCAGGATTCTTGCCTGGAGAATCGCCATGGACAGAGAAGCCCGGTGGGCTATACAGTCCATGGGGTCACAAAGAGTCAGACACGACTGAGCGACCAGGCACACACACTAAGACAACTAATTTAAATTCAAAACAGGTGACTCGCTGTTACGTACTTAGATCTGAACCGCTGTTCTTCAGTTAGGACACCAGGAAGGGTCCAAATGTCTTACACAGTGGCTGTAATTAACAATGCTGCTTTATACACATTAAATTTATTAAAAAGGTAGATCTCAGGCTTCCCAGGTGGCTCAGTGACAAGGAATCCACCTGCCAATGCGGGAGCCACAGGAGACTCGGGTTTGATCTCTGGGTAGGGAAGATCTCCAGGAGGAGGAAAGGGCAACCCACTCCAGTATTCTTGTCTAAAAACTTCCATGACAGAGGAGCCTGGCAGGCTACAGTACATGGAGTAGAAACGAGTTGGACAGAACCAAGTATGCAAACCGAAAAAAAAAGTAGATATTAAGCATTAGCATCTCAAAAAAGAAAGGAAGAGGGCTTCTTTGGTGGCTCAGTTGTAAATATGTGTAGGTAAAACCCAATGCAGGCGACAGGGGTTCGATCCCTGGCCCAGGAAGATCTCACATGCCATGGAGCAGCTGAGCCCAGTGCAGGAACTACAGCACTTGTGTTCTAGAGCCAGGAAGCCACAGCTAGTTAACCCTGAGCACCCTAGAGCCCATGCTCTCCAACAAGAGAAGCCATGCAATGAGAAGCCCGCACACCCCAACCAGAGAGCACCCCTGCTCGCTGCAACTCGAGGAAACCCTGCATAGCAACAAAGGCACAACGCAGACAAAAGTAAATATAATTACACACACACACACACACACACACACATATTATACATATAAGAGAAAAGAAGGAAGAAAGAAAATGGCAACCATGTTAGGCAATTAATATAATGATTATGGTGAATATTTTGCAATGTGTATCAAATCACAACTCAACTTATCAATTATACTCAATAAATTCAAAATAAATACATAAAATTGTTTATTAGTCTAACGGATAGCCTCACCAACAAGCTACTGTGACTAGCTTTTTTAATGTCTTAAAATTAGGGTTCTTGCATAGTAACTGCTAGAAGTGATAAAGAAATCAAGAGACATTACTTTAAAAGTAACATTAATTCAAAGAACAAAGCAAAAATGAGAAGAGAATCATATCTAGTTCGTAACACTGAAGATCTCTTGCTTTTACTCTTGTACATGTCTCAGAATATCAAATATATGAAGTAAATTTCCCACAAATTGATTTTTTTCTATCTTTACACAAACATTCCTTTAAATAGAGAAAAGGTACAGTCTAGCAGCTAATAGTGTTAACAAGGTCAATTTATGGAACTAACAGTTTTCACAAAGTCTAAAGTTCTACTTACTCACCATGTACATATTCATTTCAAAAAACCATGCTAATTATCTTCTTGTGACTACACCTTAAATTCTTATTTTTATATTTCTAATAGCTTCTATCCAGATATAAG
Organism: Cervus elaphus; assembly: GCF_910594005.1. NCBI lineage: Eukaryota > Metazoa > Chordata > Mammalia > Artiodactyla > Cervidae > Cervus > Cervus elaphus. The sequence goes on along the minus strand of NC_057839.1, from coordinate 10,200,293 downwards.
AGAAATTAAATAAAGGGCAGAAAAACTTCCCAAGTTACCAGAGATTCTTCAGACACATCAACAGCAAAATTTTTAGTGATTAGTAAAGGGAAAAAAAACCCCTACAACCTTAGATGAACTTTTCATTAAAAATCTAGTTGAAATGAAATTTAATTTAGCATTGCACAAGAGGCAGCTTGCATATTTATACTCCTCAGAATTTCACCTTTGGCAACCTTTTTCTATATGCTCTCTCTAGGTAATCTCACCTACTCTCAGGGTTTCTAACATTTATTCAAATGCTTATGATCACAATCTTTTATTTCTGTAATGCATGAAACTTACTCCAGGATGAATGGAAGAGCTCATATAAATGTAAACACAACAAAAAACACACAGTCATCTCCAACTACAGAGAAAAAGCATTAGACAAAATCCAGCACATTCATGATAGAAATACTCAACATCTTCAGTCTGATAAAGGGATCTATGAAAAACCCCGCAGCTAATAAAAACCACACTTAATGGTGAAAGACCAGATATTTTTCCCTAAGATCAAGAACAGGATAAAAACGTTAATTCTCACCACTTTTATTTAATATCTTAAGGAGGTTCTAGCAGGGCAATTAGGCAAGAAAAGGAAATGAAAAGCACCTTGAAAGAAAGAAAGAAAGAAAACCTTCTTGTATATAGACCTTAAGATTTTCATCTTAAGAAATTCACTAAAGAATTATTAAAACTGGTAGTTCATAAAGTTCAGCAAGATTACAGGATATAAGATCAATATACAAAAATCAATTAAGGAGTTCCCTGGCAATGCAGTGCTTAACACCTCGGGCATCCACTAAAGGGGGCGTGGGTTTGATCCCTGGTTGGGGAACTAGGATCTAGACCCTCACATGCCTTGCAGAGTGGTCAAAAAAAAAAAAAAAAAATTCAATTGTATTTCTAGACACCAGCAATGAACAATCTTTAAATGAAATTAAGAAAACAATTCCACTAACAACAGCATCACCAAATAATAAAATACTCAGGAATAAATTTGGCAAGAATACAAAACTGAAAACTACAAACATTTAAAAGAAATTAGGGACCTCCCTGGTGGTCCAGGGGTTAAGAATTTGCCCGGCAATGCAGAGGACACAGATTCCTTCCCTGGTTAGGGAACATCCCACATGCCGCAGAGCAACTAAGGCCATATGCCACAACTACTAAAGCCCACTAAAGCACTCTTGAATCCCTGCTCTGCAACGAGAGGTCACTGCAATGATAAGCCCGCACACCACAACTAGAGAGTAGCCCCCGCTCACCCCAACTAGAGAAAGCCCATGCACAGCAACAAAGAGCCCCTGGGATGCAGTGAAGACCCATCACAGCCAAAACTAAGTAACTAATTTTTCAAAAAACCAAAGGAATTAAAGAACAGTTAAATAACTGGAAAGACATCCCATTGTTCATGATTCAGAAGACAACACTGGTGTCAACACACCCCAAACTGACCCATAGGTTCAAAATTCCAGCTGGATTTTTTGCAGAAATTGACAAAGTAATCCTAAAACTCATATGGAAATGCAAAAAAACACAAATGACCCAAATAATCTTAACAAAGAAGAGCAAAGTTGGAAGACTCCCAATTTAAAGACTTCCCATTTTAAAAGTTACAAAGCTACAGTAATCAAGCCAGTGTGGTACTGGCACAAGAATAAATAGCAATCAACAGAATAGAAGCTGCAGAAACAAAACCTCTTATTTTTGGTCAACTGATTTTTGACAGGAGTCCCAAGGCATTTCTCTGGAAACACAACAGTCTTTTTAAAATGAATGGGGGTGGGCCAAATGGATATCCACATATGCAAAAGAATGATGTTGGGCTCCACTCCGCTTTTTTAGACCACATACAAAAATTAACTGCAAATGGGACATAAACATAACTTTAAGTGCTGAAACTACAAGAATCTTAGCATAAAACACAGCAGTAAATCTTCATCACCTTAGATCAGGAAAAGTCTTCTTAGCTATAACACCAAAAGCAAAAGTGACACATAAAAAGATAACTGGACTTTATAAAAACTAGTGCTTCAAAGGACATCAACAAGAAAGTAAAAAGACAATCCACAAAATGAGAGAAAATCCTTTCAAATTATGTATTTGATATGGGACTTCTATCTAGAATATATGAAAAATGCTTAACAACTCACTAATAAAAAGACAAATAAAACCCAACTTAAAAACGAGCTAAGGATTTAACAGACATTTCTCCAAAGACATACAAATGGCCAACAGGTATATAAAACATGTTCAATGTCTCAAATCATCAGGGTAACAGCAAATCAAATGAGTATCACCTCACACGTATCAGGACTGCTACCAGCAAAACAAAAGACAACAAATGCTAACAAGGCTATGGAAAACTGGAACACTTGTATTCTATTATTGGGAATGCAAAATGGTGTAGCCACTATGAAAAAAAGCACAGAGGCTTCTCAAAGGATTAAAAATAGAACTATCACAGATCCAGCTATCCCATTCCTGGGTATAAATCCAAAATAATTGAAAGCAGTATCTCAAAGAGATTAGCAATTCAATGTTCACTGCAGCATTATTAACAACAGCCAAGGTGTGGTAACAACCTAAAGGTCCATTGATGAATGAATGGGTAAAGAAAATATGGGAGGGGGTGGGGTGTGTGTGTGTGTGTGTGTGTGTGTGTAGGATACATACCTACAGCTTCAAAAAAATGTAAATCTGCAATATACAACAACATGGATGAACCTTGAGGACATTATGCTAAGTCAGCCACAGGACAAACACTGCATGATTCCAATTATATGAGACATTTTAAACAGTCAAATTCACAGAAGCAGAGAGCAGAACAATGGGTGTCAAGGGCAGAGTGAGGGAAAACTGGGCAGTTGTCAATGGATTTAAAGTTTCAGTAATGCCAAGTTCTAGAGATGTGCTTTTTATAACACTACATCTATAGTCAACAATATTGTAATCTATAGTTAAAAATCTGTGAAGACAGTAGATCTTCTGTTAAGTGTTCTTACCACAATAAAATAAGATTAAAAAACATATTTTAAGATAGATAATCTAGACAGAAAGGAGATTAGTGGCTTCCAGGAATTCCAAGAAAAAGGAAATGAGAAGTGGCAGCTAAAGGGTACAGGAATTCTTGAGGTGATGAAGATATTTTTGAATTAGACAGTACTGATGGTTGCACGACTCTGTGAACATGCTGAAAATCACTGAAGGGTAAACTCAATGATATGTGAATTATAACAGGATGGCCCTCAAAAAAAATCATACTGAAAGAAAACTCAGACCAAAAAAAAAAAAAGGTACTATATGATTCTAATTTATAAAAATCTAGAAAGCAGGCTAATATATAACAACAGACAGCAGATAAGTGTTTCCTTGAGGACAAATTGAGGAAGGAAGGATGGTTACAAAGAGGCATAAAGAAACTTTTGGGAATAAGAGATCTGTTTACTCTCTTGATTGTAGTGATAGTATCACAGCTGTATACGTAAGTCAAAAACATAACGAACTAAACTTTCAACATGGTTAACTTTTTGTAAGTCGGTTATACCACAATAAAGCGAGAAGGGAAAAAAAAGGAAAAAAAAAAAAAAGACAATTTAAAAACGGGTAAAGGATTTGAACAGATATCTCGAAGAAGACACAATAATGAAAAAGACACACGTGAAAAGACGCTCAACATCCTTAGCCATTTAGTAAATGCGAGTCAAAATGACAGGGCCATGCCACTTCACACCTACCATGTTGGCTATAGTCAAGAAGACATAAAAATAGCGATGGGAACACCAGACCAACTTACCGGCCTCCTGAGAAACCTGTAGGCAGGTCAAGAAGCAACAGTTAAAATCGGACATGGAACAGACTGGTTTCAAATCGAGAAAGGAGTACGTCAAGGCTATACTGTCACCCTGCTTATGTAACTTCTATTCAGCGTGCATCATGAGAAATGCCGGGCCGGATAAAGCACAAGCTGGAATCAAGATTGCTGGGAGAAATATCAGTAACCTCAGATGTGCAGATGACACCACCTTATGGGAGAAAGTGAAGAGGAACTAAAGAGCCTCTTGATGAGAGTGAAAGAAGAGAGTGAAAAAGCGGGCTTAAACCCCAACATTCAAAAAACCAAGATCATGGCATCAGGTCCCATCACTTCATGGCAAACAGATGGGGAAACAATAGAAACAGTGACAGATTTTATTTTCTTGGGCTCCAAAATCACTGTAGACAGTGACAGCAGCCATGAAATTAAAAGACACTTGCTCCTTGAAGAACAGCTATGACAAACCTACACAGTATTAAAAAGCAGAGACATTACTTAGGAGACAGAGGTCTGCATATTCAAAGCTATGGTTTTTCCAGCAGTCATGTATGGATGTGAGAGTCGGACAATAAAGAAGGCTGAGTGTCAAAGAACTGATGCTTTTGAACTGTGGTGTTGGAGAAGACTCTTGAGAGTCCCTTGGACTGCAAGGAGATCAAACCAGTCAATCAATCCTAGAAATCAAACCAGGAAATCAACCCTGAATATTCATTGGAAGGACTGACACTGAAGCTCCATACTTGGCCACCGGATGCAAAGAGCCGACTCACTAGAAAAGACCCTGAAGCTGGGAAAGATTGAAGGCAGGAGGAGAAGGGGGCGACAGAGGACAAGATTGTCGGATGGTATTACCGACTCAATAGATAAGAATTTGAGCAAGCTCCAGGAGATGGTAAAGGCCAGGGAAGCCTGGTGTCCTGCAGGCCATGGGGTCGCAAAGAATCAGACCAGATGGAGCAACTGAACAACGACAATGGGTAAATTGTACAGCATGTAAATGAACCTTAATAAAGCTTAAAAATGTAAACGGAACAACAAATTTGTACATGTGACTCTAATAAACTATTTATAATCAGATTTTTCATATACTCCCCAAACCTGCTCCTTCTGTTTTCTAATTTTTCCGGAAATCTCAGCATCATTCTACCAGGGGCTCACAGCAAAACCTGAGCTCTCATCCTTGTCTCTTCCTTCACAGCCCACGCATAATCTATTAGAAACACTGCAGCAATGACTTCATAATTTATCTTAATTATGAAGACTTCTACCCCTTTCTTCACCTCTCACCAGAGTTTTCTGCAACAGCCTCTTAACTAACTTCACTCTTAACCCTGCCATCTCTCTTTCTGGTTTTCCACACAACTCAGCTACTTTTACAGAAGGCTAACCAGATTGTTACTTCCATGCTCAAAATCCTCCACCAGATTCCTATCACCCAAAATGAAATTCAGACCTCTAAAAACCTCTTCTCTGGAAACTTCAAAAGAAGTTCTTCCCTCATTGTTCCCTCACTTCCTTCAGAGATGCTTGCCCTGACTAGTCTATTTAAATAGTACATCTATTTAAAATAGTACCAACACTCTATTCTTTTAATCTAGTTTTTCTTCATAGCACCTGAGAGCTTATCAGCTATTTGTCTATCCATTGCTATCTCCTTCTCTTAAATGTAAGCTCCATGAGGATAGAGTTTGCAAACATTTTATTACTATCTCTCAATTTCTGCTGCTTGCTCTTTCTCCTATTCACCCTCCTCCCCTTCCCCTTTTCCTTCCCTATCAATATAGCAAATACAAATAACTTCTGAGTAAATGAATAAATTTTCACAATACCATTCAGGATCTATGTATCAAATTCAAGAACAGCTAATCTGTCACAATTGAATGACTCTCTCTTTTCATGGAATCACCATTTCTTTGTCTAACCAGGAATTTGTCTCTTCTCACCTTCATAAAACCTGCCTTAATACCTTATGAAGCCACCAGTGTGTGACTGTCTCCACAGACACACATCATAAAGTGAATCCTAAGGAAATAATGCTGTTAGATATCTTTACATGAGACCTCGTCATATACTACTAGAGAGGTATTCTCATTATAGTCTTCATGCTTTGTAAATCAGTTAAGGTAACGTGAGCTGTTATAATAAACCAAATCTGGAAAGCTTAACATTACAAAGTTTCATTTTTAAATAACAATGCCACATAGTTGTTTCTGGGTAGTGGATGACTTTCTGACTCACAATCCTTCAGTTACCTATTACTGCCTCACAAACCATCCCCAAATGTACTGGCTTAAAACAGAATTTATAATTTCGTTATTTTTCACAACTCTCATACTCTATTAGATGGGCCACTGGAACAGCTAAAGGTCCAAATGCCTCTACACCCACAGCAGTAGGAATCGCAGCTGGGCACCTCACTTCAAGGTAGTTAAACACCCTGATGCTGGGAAAGATTGAAGGCAGGAGGAGAAGGGGACAACAGAGGATGAGATGGTTGGATGGCATCACCGACTCAATGGACATGAGTTTGAGCAAGCTCTGGGAGATGGTGAAGGACAGGGAAGCCTGGTATGCTGCAGTCCATGTGGTCGCCAAGAGTCAGACATGACTGAGCAACTGAACAACAAAAACAATATATACTATCAATAGTTATTATTTTATATCACATTTTTGTTATTCCTCAAAAAATCTTGAAAGAGAAGGGCCAGAAATCTAAATTTTAGTGAACAGAAAATAAGTGACCTGTCCAAAAAAGGAGGTAAGATCACAGCTATAGCTCCAAGTAAAAAGGAGTTAGAAAGTTGTAACAAAAGCTAATAGCAAATGAAGAGAGGAAAAAACACTTCCACTAAATATTATTTCAAATGGAAATTTCAAAAACCAAAAATACATCTCCTGATTCGATCATAAATAAATCCCTTTGGAAGCGAGTTAACAAACTGATTTTAAAGGTGTTGATTAGATTGTGCTTCCCTCATAGGCTTATGTTTTTCCAAAACAGGAGTCTTCAAATTGGATCAAGGAGATTTACACTTGAGGCCAAATAAGAAGTATTTCCAAATAGCACCTGGCTTCAAACTTTTTCCCCTCAGTTTTTCTACACTAAAATGTGACATCTGATTTATACACACTTATTATCTTTTATCTTTCTTGACATAGGACAGTTAACAGAACTTTCACTGAATTAACAAGTGCTTTTGTTTTATTTTTCATACCTGTATGAGATTTTTCTCCTGAGCAGTTTTCTAGTTAGTATAATGCTTTTAATAGGTGGACCTGATCATCACAGGCCCTGTGAGATCTAGAAAGTTCACCTGGTTTTGTGGCAGACACCAATTAGACTCTGGGAATAGTCCTTTTGATAGTGCTCACTTTTAACTCTTCATCAAAGTTTCACACATACACTGTCAGCGCACGACAGTCCCCTAACACTTGTTGGGGAAAACACACACACACCAACACATTATCCATCCCCCAGAAATAAGCACTTTGACTTTTTTCAGTACTTACTTCCACATCTCTAAATAACTTACTACTTCTTGATTTTTCCATTTTAGGCATGATACTGACTTCCCAGTATGGACGATGAGAATTCTTTTAAATGTTAACACATTCACACACCCGACTCCCAATACAGCAGCGACAGGATGAGATGGTTAGACAGCATCATCAACTCAATGGACATGAATCTGAGCAAACGTCAGGAGACAGTGAAGGACAGAGGAGCCTGACATGCTGCAGGCCACGGGGTTGCAAAGAGTCAGACACCAGTTAGGGACTGAACAACAATAATTCCCACTATACTATAACCACACATCCTATACACGCCTTGCCCTATTGAGAGAGTCATTTCCTAGGTAGGTTGATAAGAAGTCTAGAGGTTCCAGAGGAGAGAGGGGTCTGGAATTCTCAAGGAGGAAAAAAGGACAAACCTCTTTTCCTCTACATTCCTTAGGATTATAGAACAATAATGTATCCTGCCGGAGGACAGTCTCTGGATTAAACCTTCTGGCTAATCCTGTTATCTTATATTATGGGAGTAGGTCCGGTGAGGTCTTTACAACCTCCAGACATTCTTTGGATTCATTCAGTTCAGTTCAGTTCAATCGCTCAGTAGTGTCCGACTCTTTACGACCCCATGAATCACAGCACACCAGGCCTCCCTGTGAGTTTACTCAAACCCATGTCCATCGAGTCGGTGATGCCATCCAACCATCTCATCCTCTGTCGTCCCCTTCTCCTCCTGCCCCCAGTCCCTCCCAGCATCAGGGTCTTTTCCAAAGACTCAACTCTTCGCATGAGGTGGCCAAGGTACTGGAGTTTCAGCTTCAACATCAGTCCTTCCAATGAACACCCAGGACTGATCTCCTTCAGGATGGACTGGTTGGATCTCCTTGCAGTCCAAGGGACTCTCAAGAGTCCTCTCCAACACCACAGTTCAAAAGCATCAATTCGTTGGCACTCAGCTTTCTTCACAGTCCAACTCACATTCATAACCTTGAATAGATGGACCTTTGATGGCAAAGTAACGTCTCTGCTTTTTAATATGCTATCTAGGTTGGTCATAGCTTTTCTTCCAAGGAGCAAGCATCTTTTAATTTCATGGCTGCAGTCACCATCTGCAGTGATTTTGGAGCCCAAAAAAATAAAGTCTGACACTGTTTCCACTGTCTCCCCATCTATTTCCCATGAAGTGATGGGACCAGATGCCATGATCTTAGTTTTCTGAATGTTGAGCTTTAAGCCAACTTTTTCACTCTCCTCTTTCACTTTCATCAAGAGGCTTTTTAGCTCCTCTTCACTGTCTGCCGTAAGGGTGGTGTCATCTGCATATCTGAGGTTGTTGATATTTCTCCTGGAAATCTTGATTCCAGCTTGTGCTTCTTCCAGCCCAGCGTTTCTCATGATGTACTCTGCATATAAGTTAACTAAGCAGGGTGACAATATACAGCCTTGATGTACTCCTTTTCCTATTTGGAACCAGTCTGTTCCATGTCCAGTTCTAACTATTGCTTCCTGACCTGCATACAGGTTTCTCAAGAGGCAGGTCAGGTGGTCTGGTATTCCCATCTCTTTCAGAATTTTCCACAGTTTATTGCCATCCACACAGTGAAAAGCTTTGGCGTAGTCAATAAAGCAGAAATAGATGTTTTTCTGGAACTCTCTTGCTTTTTCGATGATCCAGCAGATATTAGCAATTTGATCTCTGGTTCCTCTGCCTTTTCTAAAACCAGCTTGAACTTCTGGAAGTTCTCGGTTCACGTATTGCTGAATCCTGGCTTGGAGAATTTTGAGCATTACTTTACTAGCACGTGAGATGAGTGCAATTGTACAGTAGTTTGAGCATTCTTTGGGATTGCCTTTCTTAGGGATTGGAATGAAAACGGACATTTTCCAGTCCTGTGGCCACTGCTGAGTTTTCCAAATTTGCTGGCATATTGAGTGCAGAACTTTCACAGCATCATCTTTCAGGATTTAAAATAGCTCAACTGGAATTCCATCACCTCCACTAGCTTTGTTCATAGTGATGCTTTCTAAGGCCCACTTGACTTCACATTCCAGGATGTCTGGCTCTAGGTGAGTGATCACACCATTGTGATTATCTGGGTCATGAAGATCTTTTTTGTAGAGTTCTTCTGTATATTCTTGCCACCTCTTCTTAATATCTTCTGCTTCTGTTAGGTCCATACCATTTCTGTCCTTTATTGAGCCAATTTTTGCATGAAATATTCCCTTGGTATCTCTAATTTTCTTGAAGCGATCTCTAGTCTTTCCCATTCTGTTGTTTTCCTCTATTTCTTTGCATTGATCACTGAGGAAGGCTTTCTTATCTCTCCTGGCTATTCTTTGGAACTCTGCATTCAAATGGGAATATCTTTCCTTACAGTGATTTGTCACTCATTAATCAGTGTTTACCTCTAACTTTTCCCTTAAGAAAGTCTCCCTTAACTATAAAACTCATCTTAATAAGTGCAAACACATCAGGTATTCCATATTTTTGAATCAATGACCCAGAGTTTTCTGACCTACTACAACCTAGATTAGTAAATCTCTAGGAAAGTGCTGTCCAAAAGAACTTTCTGCAATGATGGAAATTTCTATATCTCTTCTCTTCAGTGTAGTAGCCACATGCAGTTATGGGACACTTACACTGTGGCTAGTAGGACTGAGAAACAATTTTCAATTTTATTTCATCTTAACTAATTTCCATTTAAACAGTTACATAAAGCTAATGGCTACCAATCGGGACAGAGAAGCCCCAGAATGATCAGAGTTGTGATTTGGGGATATTTCTCACCTTAATTTCCTAATCTCTTTCTTGATTTTCTTCCTTATTTTAACAGAGCATAAATTCTAGGTTCCTGAAAAACGATGCATGAGAGATTAAAAAAAATTTTTTTTAAATTAACTATGTAGAAATTTCCTTCTCTCTCATACTTCATTTATAATCTGGGTATAGAATTACATTGAAAATCACTTTCTCCCAATATCTTAAAGGCATTATTCCACTTAAAAGAGTATTCAGTGTTGCTACTGAAAAATCTAAATCATTCTGATTCTTGATCCTATGTAGTATAAATCCCTCTCTTTGCAGAGTCTCACAAAATCTTTTTTCTATCCAAGATGTTCTGAAATTTCACAATAATCTACCTTCAGTATGGGTCTATTTTAATTCACTGTGATGGCTGCTCAAAGGGCCTTTTTAACTTGGATATGCATGTTCTATAATCCTGAGATGTTTTCTTGAACTACTTCATTGGTGATTTCCTCCCCTCAAGTTCCGCTGTTTTCTCCTTCTGAAACATCTATTATTCAGACCGTTCTCCTAATTTTATCTTTTCTTCCTTTTGTATTTTCCTTCATTAAGGAGTTTTTGCTGTTTTTGTTGCTATGCTTGCTCGCCTTTATAATCAACATCGATTTTATCTTCCTTATGTTGTGCTCTATGGACACTCTTTTATTTTTTTAAGTAAACTATTTACTTCTGGCTGCACTGGGGCTGTGTGCTGAGCACAGGAAAGGCTGTGGTGAGCGGGGCTCCTCTTCGTTGCTGCGCACTGGCTTCTCACTGTGCCAGCTCCTCTTGTTGCAGAGCACACTCTAGGCACACGGGGCTTCAGCAGCTGCAGCTCACTGACAGCAATTGAGGGTCTCGAGCCTAGTTACTCCAAGGCATGTGGAATCTTCCCGGACCACGATCTCTTAATTAACATGGTATTGCTCTACGTAAATTATTGCTCTACATAAATTTACTGTTTCCTTTTTTTTTTTTGGCCATAAGGCATGTGGGATCTTAGTCCCCTGACCAGATATTGAATCCATGTCCCCTGCACTGGCAGGCAAATTCTTATCCACTGTACCAGCAGGAAAGCCTTGGGCATTTTTTTTTTTTTAATAGATATTGTTCTCATTCCATAAATGTAATAACTACTTTTACATTCAAAAAATATTAAGAGTTGTTCTGTTTTTGCATTATCTGTCTCTTCCAAACTGGTTTTATTCTGTTTTTGTTTTGATCTTCATCTTTCATATTAATGACTTATGCTAACTAAGCTATTTGTTCATAGTTAAGAATGGGACATTAAGAAGTTGACTAGTGTACATGGTGGGGGCTGCTGACAATGAGTTGGGACCCTTCCCAGAGGAACTATTTAAACTGGCACTTTTAGAATATTTTTTTGTCTTGGACAAGTCAAATTCCTCAAAGGAAACTTTTTTGTTCATGTAACCATTAAATAATTTTGAAATACATTAACATGTATTCATACATCTTCGGTAACATCTAAAATTTCCATCATAAGTTTCAATTATAAAAACTGTAATTTTTAGTAAGACATCCCTGGTGGCTCAGATGGTAAAGCATCTGCCTACAATGCGGGAGACCCGGGTTTGATCCCTGGGTCGGGAAGATCCTCTGGAGAAGGAAGTGGCAACCCACTCCTGTACTCTTGCCTGTAAAATCCCACAGACAGAAGAGCCTGGTAGGCTACAGTCCATAGGCTCGCAGAGTCGGACACAACTGAGCAACTTCACTTTTAACAACTATTTATCTTAAAAATAATTTCAGACTTAGCAAAAAGTTTCAAAAATACGCAGTTCCCACACACCCTTCATCCAAATGCTCCTAATGTTAACATCTTACATAGCCAGAATACTATTATCAAAACCCAGGACATCAAAACTGATAAAAGACTATCAGTGAAACTGCAGACCTTATTCAACTTCTAATCCAATCCAAGATTCCATGTGGTATTTAAGTTTCATGTCTCCCAAACTCTGGTCTTGACACTTCCTCCACCCTTCCTTGTCTTTCATCTTGATACTTTTGGAGGTTACTGATCAGTTACTTTGTAAAATAACCTCCAATTTGGCTTTATAAATAGGAAAAGGAGTACTCAAGACTGTATATTGTCACCCTGCTTGTTTAACTTATATGCAGAGTACATCATGAGAAACGCTGGGCTGGAAGAAGCACAAGCTGGAATCAAGATTGCCAGGAGAAATGTCAATAACCTCAGATATGCAGATGACACCACCCTTATGGCAGAAAGTGACGAGAAACTAAAAAGCCTCTTGATGAAAGTGAAAGAGGAGAGTGAAAAAGTTGGCTTAAAGCTCAACATTCAGAAAACTAAGATCATGGCATCTGATCCCATCACTTCATGGGAAATAGATAGGGAAACAGTGGAAGCAGTGTCAGACTTTATTTTTTTGGGCTCCAAAATCACTGCAGATGGTGACTGCAGCCATGAAATTAAAAGACGCTTACTCCTTGGAAGGAAAGTTATGACCAACCTAGATAGCATATTAAAAAGCAGAGACGTTACTTTGCCAGCAAAGGTCCGTCTAGTCAAGGCTATGGTTTTTCCAGTGGTCATGAATGGATGTGAGTTGGACTGTGTAGAAAGCTGAGTGCCGAAGAATTGATGCTTTTGAACTGTGGTGTTGGAGAGGACCCTTGAGAGTCCCCTGGACTGCAAGGAGATCCAACCAGTCCATCCTGAAGGAGATAAGTCCTGAGTGTTCATTGGAAGGACTGATGCTGAAGCTGAAACTCCAGTACTTTGGCCATCTGATGCGAAGAAGTGACTCATTTGGAAAGACCCTGATGCTGGGAGGGACTGGGGGGCAGGAGGAGAAGGGGACGACAGAAGATGAGATGGTTGGATGGCGTCACCGACTCGATAGACATGAGTTTGAATAAACTCCGGGAGTTGGTGATGGACGGGGAGGCCTGGTGTGTTGCAATTCATGGGGTCGCAAAGAGTCGGACACGACTGAGCAACTGAACTGAATTGAACTGAATGTTTTCTCATGATAAAATTGAGATTATGCATTTTGGTGAAAAATAGTACAGAAAAGATGTGATATCCTTCTCAGTATATAATACTGGGGTCTCTAATAGTGATGTGTTTTATTCTTGGTAATGTTAACCAGAATCTATTAATTAACATGGTGTCTGCCAGGACTCTCTATATAAATTTACTATGTTTCCTATTTGTTTTTTGGCCTTAGGACATGTGGGGGGATCTCAGTTCCCTGACCAGGTATTATTGAAGCCACGTCCCCTGTAATGAGTGTGGAGTCTTAACCACTGGACTGCCAGGGAAGTCGCCCCATCCCTTCTCAAACAATATTGATTAAAGAAAAAAACTTTATCACTACTCTTTTAAATGTATCAAATGGACCCTAAAGACTATTATCAATTTGATTTGATAACTGTCATCATACACTGAACAAACTGTTCCTTACTACTGAACTAACCATTAACAGTAAAAATTTACATCGTTCCTCCCCATCCTGCCTTTTATTTATTCTACACACCGTTATCTTGATGTAATATATTTTAATGTTTGGGTTATATGTTGATTATCTAATCATTCTTCTCTGTAAATACATTATCTGTATATAAATTTTTTTAATATAAATTTTTAAAATTCCTTGCAATCATAAGGTTCTAAGTACCAATTCAAAAGTAACTCTGAGTTTTCATTATAATTAATATTAGTATATGACAGATCAAAACACAAGTATATTATACATTTGGAAAACTATTCAGCAAAAAAAAAATTTTACTGAAAATCTCTCTCTTAATTAAATATATAGAGCTTACCTTTTTCTTTTCAGTTTATGAGACCATGAACAAATATTATTTACTATCAAAATGCAACAAGTATTAATCCTGTTTCTTTTATTTTTATAGATAAAAATGCTTAATAACCATAGGAGGGACCAGAAAATCTTATTACAATGATGTTATGCAACTCTGCAAGCTCCCTTTAGAGTTATGTATCAGATATTATACAGTGATCTACTGTTAAAAGTTATTTTTAATGATCTGACATCTACCTAACCCAAAACTATAAATCCCTCATAATAATTTATTTTAGGCCCCCCAAAATTATATATTTTCTTGAACTTCATTTCCTGTAATTAGATTTGACCTCATAAACAAAGTCTCCTCTTATATATCAAGATAATTTTTATGTTCCTACTAATAACCCTATATACTGATTTGCTATTTAAAAAACCATAAATAATCACAGACTTTTCTTCACCTACAAATGTATTTAACAAAGACTTTACCTTTTTGCTGCTGGTACAGTTTTTTCTGATACGTATCAATACATTAAGAACAGCTCTATCACAAAGTGTTTCAGTATTTGTCCCACGCAATTTTTTAAAATCATTTTACATTTGGGTTTCCTTTGTAGAAAACTACTTCCAGACTGAATTAGATGGTTAAGGGTTCAAAGGCTAGCATAATCACATCTAAGTCCACTGTTCTCTGGCTGATGAGAGCCAGAGCTTAGAGTGGAAAAAGACAAAGCAACAGGCCTGCAGTTAGCAGGGAAGAATGGAAGGTGCTAAGAGGGGCAGACAAGTAGTACTTGGAAGCTGGAGCGTATAAAACTGAGTTAAATACCAGAGAAAGGAAACAAAAGCCAGGCCCCAAAGCAGAGGAGGAGCCCCAAACACACATCAACGAGGGACCAACGCCTGCAATCAAGTACCGATCAGAAGTACTGAGAGGGGAATGCTGCGCCCTGTTCTGTGTGTCTTTCATCTACAGATGCTCTAAATGGAGAAGCATAAACTCTTCTGTACTTCAAATGTCTATAAGCTAGTTTCAAGTAGGAAACCCTGCTATAGCTAGTGTGGCAGCAACAAGCCTCTAATCCCCACAGGAATTACCTTGTATAAAATAAAGCATATAGTGAACCAGACTCCAGCCCCAAATATACGAGACCATTTTAAACCAATTAAGTGATATCTTTATGCAATGCAGCACTAGGCTTCCACTAAACAAACATCATTATTCTGCCTCTAAACGATGGTATCTTTCTAGAGTTACATAATTACTGGTTCTGCTTCAAATTTCTACAATAAAACAGCATACTAACGGAGACTTATTTACTATACCAAACCATTTAAAACTATAGATCACAGTTTTATTTATTCTTGAGAAAAAGTGACCTCCCTTTTGTTGACTATGTATACTTATTCTCATCATAAATGTCCACTAATTGTATGATTAAGGTTATTAGTCACAATTGTCCTTCAAGTCAGCAGGGAATTTGGTAAGATCTTTAGAGGGCATTTAATCACAAGAGCTAAATTTGGCAAGTCTGAAATATAAAAAAGATAGAAAAATAATGTGAGTGTTCTCTGTGAATGGTCTTTTGGCGGAGGCGCAGAACAAGGCTGCTTTTGCTACTTGGTGGTTGTCAGGTGTGGAATATGTATGCACATGGACTAAGCAGGTTTGATTTTTCTGGCTCCAGTAGCTCTAGGGAACCAAAAGAACAGGAGAACACATACAGCAAGATGAAGCTGCTCTAGTCTTTCAGGAACAGGGTGTAGTTGGGTCCTGGGATCAGAAATCCAAACTTGACTAGATTAATGATGTCAAAGCTGCTTGGATTCGCTAAATATATTAAAGCACTTTGTTTTTCATGGTAATTAGCAAAGCTGCCTTTAATCTGTCAGGCCGAATCAGCTAAAACTAGAAGAGAAAGGCTATGCATCTGGTCCACAGGTAGAAAGGGGCTTTGAAAAAAGTCAGTAACAGTGACAACAATAGGAATCGAAGTAGAACAAGGACCTTTAAATAAAGGGAAGGAAATGAGAGGGAAAGAAGACAAATTTGAGCCTCAATATACAACTTTCATCACATACGTGGCAAAATTTTCCTGTCAAATGTTTAATCTTTTTTTCAAGACTTTTCCTAACAATCCTCACTTACATAGAATAAAAGCACTCACAAGAAATACTGAATAAAATCATTTCAATTTGTACTTTAGATACTAATTTAAAAGGGACATTGATATAGGTGGGGTCCAGAAAGTGAGTTTACATAATACATATTTTAAATAACTTTTAAAGACTCACCTGTAGGCTTAACTGAATAAAACCCAATGGCCTCTCCTTTCTTCCACAGAATCTTAGCATAATCAGTACTGCTATGACACAGGAATGGGATCTCATTTCTCTCCATTTCCTGCTTTCTATAAATAATTCGATTCAGAACATATAGAACCACTCTCTCCCCAAGAGTTCTCACCTACAAAGAGAGTCAGACACCAGGCACAAGTTATAATATGCATCAACTGAGAGATGCAATTTACCTGACTCCCTGCTTCCATCTCGTACTGACATTCAAAGCATTTTGAATACATTCAAAATGACTTGTAAACCATTTTATTATCACAAAGATGAGACCAAGTCATTCACACCAATAACAATCCATTTCTATGGATACAAGTTATGCATGAAATAATGCCTCTCAGCAAAATTCTAAAATAGGCAAGCAGGTTTCCAATATACCAACGCCCAGCATCTCCACTTCAGCAGTCAGCGTTCTCTTCTGGCTTCCAACTGCCCAGATCCCAGGTCTCCCCAAACTCTAACTGCAGTCCCCAACATCTCTAGTGCCTCAGCTCGTTCCACCCATTCCAGCCTACACAATTAAAAAAAAAAAGTAAATAAAATAAAAGGGACAAAAGCTTAGTGTTACTCTGAAGACTTTGAAAACAATCATCTCATTTGATGAGGAAAGCCCATAATTATGCCCTTGGGAAAGGCATCTGTCTCATCTTTTCCAGGTAAAATGGTCATTTGACAGTCATGTGTTTGTCATGCAACTCTCGGGAATACCTGTCTCCCCTCAGACACACACACACACACACACACGCCTCCACCAGATCAGATGGGCGATGACAGTGGCACCAGGGCGGTCTGATGAAAACAAAACTTGGGTCAATCACAGAATGGAAACAGAACCTCACTCCTACAGGGAGGGCTCCAGTCACTGGGACCCCTTCATCAACTGCCCGACACTGAACAGTGGGGTCTTCCCCACAGATATCTGTCACTGCTAAAAACAAGAGTCTAGCCATGAAATCTACACGCCCGCTCCAACTTTCCTTAAAGAAAAACAAGAATGTCTAATTAGGGGAAGGGAGAGAAAAAAGTATTAGGCACACACACACTACTACCAAAAACCTCCCTGGAAAGAGATTTCCAATACCAAACACCACATGAAATGACTATGCTCACCAGCTTACAAGGTAACCCATGCCTTCCGTGAACAGCTCTGACCAGCATGAAATTCCTCTTCACATTGACCTGAAATCTCTTTTCCAAAAACTATACTTTGCTTGATATTCTGGACCACAGAGTCTACAAATATTTGAAAACAGCCCTTATATTCTCCTAAATTTCCTATCAAAGCTGAATGTAGAAAAAGACTCATCTAATATGATTTTGGGTACTCCTGCCATTCCAGTCTTTTCCCTTGAAATGGCTTCAGATCCCTAATGTCTCTCTGCATGTCAGCAGATGCAGCTACTACAGATATAAACTGAAGATATTGATAAGATAATGGGGCTTTTCTGTATAAACTTAGGGTTTTTATCAGCTTTCTTTCTTTCCTTGACTTTACTTCTAATTAACTAAAGCCCAATGTTTTTCATATGTGCTACTGTTTTAGTTTGATCTTCATGGTGTACAGTTAATTTTTTGAACCCATAGATATTATTTTACCTTTTTCACTAGTTTATTTTCATGTTAGATCCTTCTCTTTTGTTTCTTAATTCTGCCTTTACAGATGAGTTCTCTCTTCCAGCACTGTGGCATGAAGAACTGATAAGCATGCCAACTATGTCATCTTCTAAGTAACTGATAAAATGATGACTGGGACAGAAAAAAGACTAAGTTTTACAGTATGCTACTGAGGACCTCCTTTCCACTACACTGTTTGGAACACTGAATGGACCACCCAAAATGGCCCTACTGATAAGCAAGTTTCCTGGATAGTCTCTCCTAGAGACAGAGAACCTAAGCAACCACACAGAGAGAATAAGCTTTTTCCCACCCAAAAGGAAAAATCAGAACCTGAAGGTGATGTGGGTAACTACAGATCAATTAAACCACAGGTTCTCATTCCTCCTCCCTCAATACTCAGACCCTCACATTAAAATCAAGGAAGCCCAATCTAAGTGCCAGTTTCACCGTTAACAATGGAACAATGAAAGGGTTTACTATCACCAGGAACACTAAAATGGAGAATAGCCCAGTAACTTCAAAAACTATCACTGTTTATGGGAAACACATTGTGAAATGGTCTCTTAAGAAACACTTTTAAAACGACAGGGTCTTGTTACCTGCTTAAGCCCCTCTCTAGAAGGGACAGATGTTTTCACAATATCATCAATAGCCCACCACTGATCAGCAAGGTAAAGTGCCACAGCTAAAAGAGAATAAATGATGGTTAACATCGAAGTCTTAAAGTACACGATATTACTATTTTGTAGGCTTTTAACGATACTCTTAAATATACCCATACTTTATAATACAGTGTGGCAGCCCCATTTATACTATCTTATTGTATTTCGCTCACTAAATATTTAACAGAGAAATTTTATTTTCCTAAATTTACAGTTTGAAATAAGTTTTTTTTTTCTTCAAAATCCCTTCATGTAGCTATCTTTTATTAAATTTCTAATTGTTTGGGAGAAAAAATTCCTCAATTTATAAAGATTAAGCAAAACAGAGACCTGTGAGTGAGTCCTCAGGTGCAAAAAGAGCAAGAACTTTCTGGGTCTGATCTCCACCATAGAGAGGTACAAAGCCTACATTTGACAGGCTAATAGGAATCTGAAATGACAATTGATTAAACATTAGTGAAGAGTGGGTAAAAAAATATCAAAAACACCATGTTTCTACCAAAATTTTAAACATACATTAACACTAACTGTAGTTTCTTCTCACAGAGGATATTTCTAGTCTCCAGAGAAGAAAAGAAAAAAAAAGAAAAAAACCACATGAGATAGGCTTTACTTTTGCAGGAATTTTGTGAACTTGGGAGAAAAATTAAGTATTTCAATAAGTATCACTGTGCTGTAGCTATGCATCTGAATAAAAACAAAAGCATGATATGCTCTATAAAATGATTTTAAAATTTTATCATCTGTTATTTAGGTCACTTGAGGGAAAATTTTCATTTTCTAGTAAAAGACACTAGGGTATTTTTCCCCTGAGATATATACAATACTTTAAATCTTTCTGCCTTTAACGAATTAAAGTTGTTCAGTCTTGTCTGACTCTTTGTGACCCCATGGACTGTAGACTGCCAGGCTTCTGTGTCCATGGAATTCTCCAGGCAAGAATACTGGAGTGGGTATTCCCTTCTCCAGAGGATATTCCCAACCCAGGGATCGAACCCGGGTCTCTGGCATTGCAGTCAGATTCTTCACAGTCTGGAACGCTAATTCCCTATTTACACGTAATATTGCCATTCAAAGAACTGTAAAATACTGATGTTGGAAGAAGCTGAGAATTCGTTAAATAAACATCATTTGCCAAAAGAAAAACCTGAGGCCTAAACAGGTTAGAGAATTTGCCTGTCATCAAATTCACACTAGAATTCTAATAATTTTATGTCTAATGATCTATCAAAATATATTCAGAAATTTTTAATATTTTGGGAAAAGAAAGGCTTGTGACACAAAAAAGTGTAATGTAGTGTTTTGCTGATTTTTTTTCTTTCGTTTTTTAATTAACTTTCTTTTGCTGATTTTTATTCAATATTTATCCGTTTTACTGAAAAGTCTTCTGGTAAAATTTTCAAAGGTGATTAGTTAACACTTTAAAAGATAATAAAAGGATACTGACTTCATTATAAACTCAGTGGAAAAGATTGGTAAAAATCACAGCAGGATGCCTTACCGTAATATTGAGAAGAGAAAAACATTCGGGATTTTCAGGGTCCCCACACCTCAGATCTGACATGTAATCTTCAGCAGAATTTTCCAGTTCCTCATGACTGCAATTATCCAACATATCCACAGGGAATGCCATCCTCTTTAACAAACAACATGGGACAAAATGTTTCAGAGTATGAAATACTGTTTTCAAAAAAAAAAAGCAATGCTATCTTCCTGTACTGAGAACACTTTCTCTGTAATAGCACAGCATTTTATTGTAGAGAGACTTCTTTTTTTACTACGCCAAGAAAGACTACAACTTGAGCCTGCTGATTTAAATGTATGTCAAAAAGAAAACTTAAACACTCATATTAAAAACAAGCAATGAAATAAGAATTAATGCCCATGCACCTTTGGTCAATTAATTTATGACAAAGGAGATAAGAATATACAATGGACAAAAGACAGTCTCTTCAATAAGCAGTGCTGGAAAAACTGGACAACTATATGCAAAAGAATGAAAGGACATTTTTCTTACACCATTTAAAACATTTTCTTATACCATTTACAAAAATAAACTCCAAATGGATTAAAGCCCTAAACTTAAGACCAGAAACCATAACAGTCCTAGAAGAAAACATACAGAGAATACGCTTTGACATACAGCACAGCAATACTTTTCTGGATTTGTCTACGAGCGCAAAGGAAACAAAAGCAAAAATAAACAAATGGTACCTAATTAAACTGAAAAGCTTTTTCACAGCAAAGGAAATCATCAATAAAATAAAGAAACAACCTACTGAATAGGAGGAAATATTCGCAAATGATATGACCAATAAGGAATTAATATCCAAAATATATGAACAGCTCATACAACTCTATGTCAAAAAACAAACCAGTTAAAATACAAGCAGCAGACCTGAATAGGCATTTTTCCAAAGAAGTCATACATACAGATGGACAACAGGCACAGGAAAACATGCTCAATATCGCTAACCATCAAAGAAATGCAAGTCAAAACCACAACAATATATTATCTCACATCTGTAAGAATGGCCATCATCAGAAAGAACATGAATAACAAATGTGAGAGGTGTGGAGAAAAGGGAACCCTCCTACACTGTTGGCGGGAGTGTAAAATGGTACAGCCACTGCGGAAAACAATACGGAGGATCTTAAAAAGCTAGAAGGAGGAATTCCTGGTGGTCCAAAGGTTAGGACACAGCACTTTCACTGTGCTGGGCCTGGGTTCAGTCTCTGGTTGGGGAACTGAGATCCTGCAAGCGAATACCTGGATATATACCTGAAGAAAACAAAAATAGTAATTCAAAAAGATACATGCCGCCCAATATTCATAGCAGCACTATTTACAATAGCTAAGATACAGAAGTAACCTGTTTCCATAAACAGATGAATGGATTAAGAAGATCAGATCTTTTTTTAACGTGGTGTGTATATATATATATAACGGAATACTACTCAGTCATTAAAAAAAGAATGAAATTTTTTCTTTTAAAGAATAACATGGATGGACCTAGAAGGTAATATGCTTACTGAATTAAGTCAGAGAAAGACAAATATTACATGTTATTAGTTATATGTGGAACCTAAAAAATAAAACAAAAAAATGAATATAGCAAAACAAATTCACGGATACAGAGAACACGCTGGTGTTTACCAATGGGAAGAAGCAGAAAGGGGCAAGTTGGGGAATTAAGGAGTACAGATGATCATGCATCAAACAAAATACAAGGGTACACTGTTCCTACAGGGAAATGTATGATTAGTTTATAATAACTTCAAATTGCATGTGTGTCTGTGTGCGTGTGCACGCATGCACACACACACTCAGTCATGTCCTACTTTTTGACCCCATGGACTGTAGCCCACCAGGCTTCTCTATGGAATTTTCCATGCAAGAATACTAGAGTGGATTGCCATGCCCTCCTCCAGAGGATCTGCCCGACCCAGAGATTGAACCCGAGTCTCTTGCATCTCCTGCACTGGCAGGTATATTCTTTACCACCGTATCATAAATGGAATATAACCTATAAAAACACTGAATCGCTGTTTTACACATCCGAAACTAATACTGTAAATCCACTATACTTCATTTTTAAAAAATGAATAATTCCTTAAATGATAAAACTAAATATTTACAAGGTATAGGATATTAACACATATGCATACAAACAAATCATCATATACCTCTCAACATAAGAATTGCTATAAAAGGACACAGGAACTTTTCAGAATCACAGAAACATTTACAAATAAGTTTTGGTGATGGTTGAACAACCTTATAAATTTACTTTTTAAAAAAATCTCTGAAGTACAGCTGTAACGGGTAAATGTTGTTCAGTCACTCAGTTGTTTCTGACTCTTTGCAACCCCACGGACCGCAGCACGCCAGGCTTCCCTGTCCTTCACTATCTCTCGGAGTTTGCTCAAACTCATGTCCATCAAGTTGATAATGTCATCCAACCATCTCACCCTCTGTCGCCCCCTTCTCCTCCTTTTGCCTTCAATCTTTTCCAGCATCAGGGTCTTTTCCAATGTGTCAGCTCTTCACATCAGGTGGCCAAAGTACTGAAGCTTCAGCATCAATCCTTCCAATGAATATTCAGGGTTGATTTCCTTTAGGATTGACTGGTTTGATCTCCTTGCAGTCCAAGGGACTCTCAAGAGTCTTCTCCAACACCACAGTTCAAAAGCATCAAGTCTTCCGTGCTCAGCCTTCTTTATGGTCTAACTCACACATCTGCACATTACTACTGGGAAAACCATAGCTTTGACTTTACAGATCTTTGTCAAAGCAATGTCTCCACTTTTTAATACACTGTTTACGTTTGTCATGGCTTTTCTTCCAAGGAGCAAGTGTCTTTTAATTTCACGGCTGCAGTCACCATCCGCAGTGATTTTGGAGCCCAAGAAAATAAAATCTGTCACTGTTTCCATTTTTTCTACATCTATTTGCCATGAAGTAATGGGATCAGATGCCATGATCTTAGTTTTTCTGAATGCTGAGTTTTAAGGCAGCTTTTTCATCCTCCTGTCACCTTCATCAAGAGGTTCTTTAGTTCCTCTTCACTTTCTGCCATAAGGGTGGTGTCATTTGCATATCTGAAATTATTGGTATTTCTCCCAGCAATCTTGATTCCAGCTGTGCTTTATCCAGCCTGGCATTTCGCATGACATACTCTGCACAGAAGCTAAATAAGCAGGGTGACAACATACAGACTTGATGTACTCCTTTCCCAACGTGGAACCAGTCCGTTGTTCCATGTGTAGTTCTAACTGTTGCTTCTTGACCTGCATACAGGTTTCTCAGAAGGCAGCTAAGGTGGTCTGGTATTCCCATCTCTTTAAGAATTTACAGTCTGTAAACTGTATCTCTCATGAATCCTTTTTTAAGCTGTTAAAAAAGGAAGCCAACAACCTAGAGGGGGTGGGGGGGGACACTAAGGATTTTTCACTAAAGTCAAGAAAAATAAGGACTTACCTAATAAATAATATTATATAGGTACTTGCTAATGCAATTAGTTGAGAAAATTAAGACTTCCCTAGTGGTCCAGTGGTTAAGAATCCACCTGCCAATGCAGAAACAAGAGGTTCAATCCCTGGTCCAGGATGATTCCACATGCGGTGGGACAACTAAGCCCACATGCTGCAAGTACTGAGTCTGAGCTCTAGAGCCCATGAGCCACAGCTACTAAGATCCACACACCCTGGAGCCCACGCTCCACAACAAGAGAAGCCACTGCAATGAGAATCCCAAGCACAGCAACTAGAGAGGAGCCCCCACTCGCCACAACTAGAGAAAGCTCACACACAGTGACAAAGACCCAGAACAGCCAATAGATAATTAATTAACTAAAAAATTTAAAGAAAAAGGCAATTAGAGGCATAACAATTGGGGACAGGTGCATGGGTTAGGGGGAAAAGGAGACTATCTCTACCCCAATTTGCAAATAATACATTTAACTGAAAAACCAAAAAAACAAAAACAAAAATCAATGGAAAAATTATTTCAAACAATTAAGAAAATGTAGTAAAATGGTAAGATATAAAATTACATAGAGAAATCAAGCCCTCATATATATAATAATAACCAGTAAGAAGAAACAATAAATGGAAAGTCCAGGACTTTTTAATAGGTAGTACTGTTTCACTGGTCTTACAATATACTGAAATGAGAAATTAATTTTGCCCATTAAAAAAATATTTATTTATTTGACTGTGCTGGGTCTTAGCTGCAGCATGTGGGATCTAGTTCCCTGGCGAGGGATTGAACCCTGGGCCCTTCATGGGAACTCAAGAGTCTTAGCCATTGAAGTCCCCCAAATTTTTTTTTTAATCTAGGGGAAAAGTCACTGAAAAAATAAGTTACTTTTCTTTAAAGTGACCTTCAAATCTATTTTAATACAACAAAAGCATCATTAGATAAGGAACTGAATATCTAATAGAAATATGAGATAAACACAAAAAAGACATATACTGTTATACATACAATTAAACATATTTTTCTGAATTCTGAAGATATGTTAATGAGAGGAAGTTCTTTTTTTTTTTAACCATAATCTGAAATACTGGTCCTAAGAACTTTAAAACCTGATGTACATATGACTGGGACCTTAATTTGTAAATATATATACAATTTTTAAAATTAAGCTGACTTTTTTTAATTTTTAAAAATCAAAACCTAGAAATAGAACACTTAAATTCAACCCATCTGCTAGTAAATGTCTAAATAAAAAGAGAAAGTAAGAAAAACTTGTGACATTATTTATGAAAGCGATACCATAGGACTTCCAGACAGCTTGTGAAAAGGAGGAAAATAAAAACCAAATTTCAAGAGAACCAAAAAATAAAAAAAACAAGAGAACCATCAGGAGCTTATCTAAATAAGATGTTATAGTTAGAAAGGGATCCTAAAATAAAACAGTAGCTCTACATTGAAGGAAGCTTATTTGTTAGTTTGGCAAATATCTGTATCTCTATCAAAGTCAATATGAAAAAGCAATCTAAGCAAATACAACATTATGTTCTATAGTCAAACCATCAACTATAATGAAGAAACATGGGACTTCCCTAGTGGTCCAATGGTTAAGACTCCACACTCCCAATGCACGGGGCCCAGGTTCAACCCCTGGTCAGGGAACTAGATCCCACATGCTCCAATTAAGACTCGATGCAGCCAAACAAAAATATTTTTTTCCTTACAAAAACTAAAAACATGAGTGAAAGAAAACATGAGTCAACAGCAAGTGGAAGAAGCACAAGGAGGACACTAGTTAAAAGAACATTAGTACAGTAACTGTTTTTGCTTTCCTATAGACAAAATCCCAACTTTGTACCCAAGTAAAACATTCAAAGGCACTTAATATGCTACAGAAGTTCAAGAAAGAATAAAAGTATTCCTGGGACTTCCCCTGGAGGTCCAGTGGCTAAGACTCCATGCTACAACCACAGGGGGAGGCAGGTTAGATCCCTGGTCAGGAGAACTAAGATCCCACATGCCAAGGTCAATTAAAAAAAGTATTCCTCTTAAGCCAACTCAAAAGACTCTCTAAAATATTAACTACCAAAACATGGCATGAATGAAACATTTAAAATTTTTATTTCCTAAGAATAACCATGATGTAAAGGATAAAATATAAATTAATGTTTGAAGCTTACTTTAAAAAAAAAACACTTATTCATCCTAAACTATAAAGCCTATGAAATTCTTAGCTTGATACATGAGATTATACTTTTTCCTAATCAGCATTCAAATTTCTATAACTTAAACATTCACCTGAATATCAATTAAAAACGTCTCCTAAATCTCCAGTAGTATGTAAGAACACTTTTGCTTACCATTCAGAAGACACCGTTACAGATCAAAGGCAAGCAGAACATGACTAGTTGTAAAAAGAGAAGTTTGTTATCCTTTATTCTTAAGCCTTTTTAAACTGAGATTTTTAAATACAAAAAATAACGTCTTCTGGGTTTATCTGTATTTTTAGTTAAGGATTTTAATAAAAACACAAAATGAAACGATTCTGTTTTCCTGAAATTCAATCATGTAAATACTCTGAAATTTGCATAATGAGCATTACCAGAGGGAAAAAATATGGTTAGAAGGGTTGTGATTTCCTTTCTTTTTTAATAACTGACTTTTATTAAGTGCCAGAATGTGTCAGAACTGTGCTAAAAGAATGCCAAACAATCTCATTCAAGCCTTGAGGCAAAGATACGTGGTGGACCCAATTAATATTCTTATTTTATAGGAAAGTAAACCACCTTGCAGATGTTAATCATTTCCCCAGAGTCACAAAGAGAGAGTAGGTGGCAAATCTCAGATCCAGGCATGGACCTGACACCCAAGCCCATCCTCCAGAGTGAGTAAAACACTGGGTTCTGTGTCACATTTATGACTCATTATTTTATAGTGAAAACCTTTAGACTTGGAGCACTAGAAATGTGGCCATTTCCTGATGCATCTGACTTTTTTTTTCATATTGTTCATTTTCCTGGTGGCTCAGATGGTAAAGAGTCTGTCTAATGCAGGAGACCCAGGTTTGATCCCTGGGTTGGGAAGATGCCCTGGAGGAGGAAATGGCAACCCACTCTGGTATTCTTGCCTGGGAAATCCCACGGACGGAGGAGCCTGGTGGGCTACAGTCCATGGGGCTGCAGAGTCAGGCACAACTGAGCAACTAACATTGAAAGGATTTTTTTTTTAATCTTTTTTGGAGATATGAAAGCATGACTGGTGGGTTAGTTGCTAAATCGTGTCTGACTTTTGCAACCCCATGGACTGTAGCCTCCAGGCTCCTCTGTCCATGGGGATTCTCCAGGCAAGAATACTTAAGTGGGTTGCCACTTCCTTCTCCAGGGGGAAGCATGACTAAATGTCCTTAAATCGATCATTTCTGTGGCAACAAAGCAAGTTCAAAATAAATGTATTTCTTCTTCACTATAGAAGAAATTATTTCACTATTTTCTCTCTCATTTCACCTCCAGGGCATCTCCCAACAAACTTAAAAGTTGTTATTTTTGAATATAGTTTAAAAACAACTATAGCATCATAGCTTTTAATATGAAAAAAATTAGAAAATATTTCCCCAATTCCAAAGGCCCAAACATACACCCCTTCTAAAATATTTCTAGGTTTTCAAATCTGTCCTTAAATCCATTACTTTCATTACTGGTCATTCTCAGTGCCAAATTTTATTGGCTAAACAATCACTGATCAGTATTTTAAAAAGATGAAAGAACGAGAAATTATTATAAATCAGTAAGAGCAGCAGGTAACATTTACTGAGAAATGACGACATACCAGACTTTAAAGAGAATGCTGCATGTAACACAGAATGAAGTACTTCTATCAGCCCCATTCTACAGATGAAGAAACCGAGCTTTAGAGATTAAGACACGATCAATGTCACAGCACTAGTGGAGCTAGAATATGAATCCAGGCAAGCAGACATTCCAATGTAATTATTTTTTACTCAATATGCAAAATCAAATATCATACTCTTTGTCACAAGAAACTTACTTCTGTAAAACATCACAACTACACCTTGTTATTAAACATTGTATTCACGTATCACACCAGAAAGAGTACTTGTACTGGAACCCTGTGCCGATGCCCAGGTCAGTTTTGCCACCAGCCAGCTTCGTGGCCCTAGGCAAGTTACTTACCATCTTAAGCCTTCTGTATTCTCATTGGTAACGTGATGCAACTAGATGGGATAATCCTAAGGACCTTTTCACCTCTAAATGTTTGTAATTGTTTATTTTAAAAAATAGCGGTTAGCTTAAGACTGTGTAAATTACTAGCCTTAAGCTGGTTCTGCTAGGTTTAGGGAGACAGAGAAGGTTAGGAAGGTTTTAGAGAGAAATATAGCTTGCTATGAAAAACATCAGTGACTTCTCTGTTTTTGTTGTTTTTAAGCTTCTGTCCAATGTTATATAACTGTAAAGCTGTCAGATCAAATTGTGTCAAGTACTTTATGCTCTGCCCATGAGATGAACCAAAGGCCTAACTAGATTCTACATGAATGAGAAAGCTTAATGTCCCCTTAAGCAAACTAACTCATCAAAAATTTTATGCAGAATGAAGTGTAGAAAGTGTCCAAATTAATTTATAAATTAAGTAAATGGCATGCTCATTAATCCTGGATAACCTGTATAAAAACATAATACACCTCTTACATAAGAATATAAGAGGCCCACCAGCTTTTTTATACCCATCTTTTAATACTTCCATCCCCTTTTCCTGAAAAATTATGTAACTGTTTGCAAGAATGAATGTTCTTTAAGAAAGAAACTATGAGAAAGAGCTAAAAATCAAGTTATTACTGTGATTTCCCCTCCTTTTTAAGGTTAATTACTGGATATCAAATATATTTTTTATTCTATAATATTTTATTATCACTCTGAGGCTATACATTATAATTTCCAAATTATTAAAAATATACCTGAAAATAAGAATCCTCTTTGAAAGTATGTGGAACTTTTTGTACGATTATTTAGTGTTCTCTCTTATTTTCTTTATTTCCTGCATATCAGAACCTTTTTTATTTTTTTAACATATATCCCCTCCCTGACTCCCTCCCATCAAATATATTCTTAAAGCAGGAAAAAATACATATTTTTAACTTGAGTTCCTAAGTTACTTCAAGAGTGTCGCTATTATTGGGGGCTTTAGGAGGAGGAGAAGATCCAAAGAATTATGGAGATTTTAGAGGTGAAAGAGTTCTTAGAAAAAAAATAATTATCTCAACCAGTCCAAGCCTTGATCCTACCTCAGCTGATTGTTTCCCCAAGACCGAAAATAGGTTGGGTATCCAAGTAACATAAAATCTGTGATGGCTCTCAACCTTTTACACAAAAGGCCTGTTTCTGGACCTCATTGTGATTCTCCCTTTGTCCCTTTTCTCCCCACCATCATATCCTTCTCTGACTAACCTAGGTCCTGTATTACATCAGCTCAACTTTTATTCTACTCACCTTTTATCCTTCTAACCTCCTATCCTACATAAGGCCCTAAGTCCAAGATGAGTCTTTCTCCACTCCTTGAACTGAGTTTTTGAGTATGACAAAAATGAAACCACTGAACAGACTGCTACAGTTATCAACACTTAGGTGGGCTCAACAATGCTCAGAAATCCTTTTCTATCCTCTGAGAGAGGAAAAAGATTTGATTACATATAAGTAGTCAAAGTGAAAGTGAAGTCGCTCAGTCATGTCTGACTCTTTGTGACCCCACGGACTGTAATCCATTAGGCTTCTCCATCCATGGGATTTTCCAGGCAATAGTACTTGAGTGGGGTGCCATTTCCTTCTCCAGGTGATCTTCCTGACCCAGGGATCAAACCCCTCATTGTAGACAGATGCTTTATCGTCTGAGCCACCAGGGAAGTCCATATATAGGTAAAGATGCCTATAAATGTATTGGTGATGGGACAGGAAGTTAAATGTGGTTCACAGTAGTAGTAGCGTCAGTAGTGTCTGACTCTTTGTGACCCCATGGACTGCAGCCTACCAGGCTCCTCTGTCCATGGGATTCTCCAGGCAAGAATACTGGAGTGGGTTGCCATTACCTTCTCCAGGGGATCTTA
Organism: Cervus elaphus; assembly: GCF_910594005.1. Classification (NCBI taxonomy): domain Eukaryota; kingdom Metazoa; phylum Chordata; class Mammalia; order Artiodactyla; family Cervidae; genus Cervus; species Cervus elaphus. The sequence goes on along the minus strand of NC_057839.1, from coordinate 10,170,633 downwards.
TGGACCCAGGGATCAAACCCGGGTCTCCTGTGTTGCAGGCAGATTCTTTACTGTCTGAGCTACAGGAAAGTCCTACAAACGTGGTTTATATTTGTTACCTTTTTTATTTCAAGTAGAGAACAAAAATCAACTTTTGAAGTAATAATCACTGAGCCAACATGGACTATGCACCTGATTCTATTTTAAACATTTCACATGTATCCCTGAGAGAGTTTTTATCCCCAGCCCATGAAGCCGGTGATTTAATCATCTCATTTGTCAGATGAGGAAGCTAAAACACACAGCAACAGTGTAACCTGTCCAAGGCACACTACGTCTGTGTGTGCAGACTCAATCCCTGTCTGACTCTCTGCAGCTGCGTGAACTGTAGCCACCAGGCTCCTCTGTCCATGGAATCTCCCAGGCAAGAATACTGAAGCGGGTTGCCATTTCCCTCTCCGGGGGATCTTCCCAACCCACATCTCAAGTCTTTTTGCATTACAGGCAGATTCTTTACCAACTGCCCAACCTATAATCAGCAGCAAAGCTAGGATTTGACCCCAGGCAGTCTGGCTGTGAGACTGATCCTTTTAGTCACCATACTAGGCCAGAAAGCACATTAGGATCCTAAGATGGTATGAGACTGCTCACACATACCCACAGAAATCTTATCAGTTTTCTAACAGTTTAATTCCTTCTTCATCTCTAGAAAAAATGGTCCTACATCCAAGAAATCATTTAAACATAAAGGCAATGGGTACTTGGCATGTTTCAGGACTTACAAAAGCAACATCCAGTCACATGGCATAGAAGCTGATGCACTTGAAAGGCAGAATGTGTAGAATACTAGTTAAGGGAGTGTGTTCTCAAGCCAAAACTGCCAGGATTAATAGCTGGGTGAAAGTGAAAGTGTTGGTCGCTCAGTCGTGTCCGACTCTTTGCGACCTCATGGACTGTGGCCCACCAGGCTCCTCCGTCCATGGAATTCTCCAGGCGAGAATGCTGCGGTGGATTGTCATTTCCTTCTCCAGAGGATCTTCCCGACCCAGGGATCGAACCTGTGCCTCTTGCACTGCAGGTGGATTCTTTACCATCTGGGCCGCCAGACTAGCTGTGTGGCCAGAAGCAAATCAGCTGAACACAGAGAGGAAAAGGGCCTCTGAAGAAGGAATCAAGTTCAAAATAAAAACTAATAATACATTAAAAATTTTACATGAAAAAAATTTACATCAAAAACTCAGGGGCAAACTTTATATAACCAATATGACCCATAAGAATCAGCTTCCTTAATACAAAAGTTTTTAAACTACGCAAATAAATAAGCAAGTGGCATGAACAGGCAATTCATAAAACAAGAACAAACATAAAAAATGCTCAACTCAAATTTTTTCTAAAAAGCCTACTCCAAGTATTTTTAAAACTAATTTATGAAAAATATTGGTATATATTTATATGTTTGTACAGAAAATGATCTGGAAGGGCTCACATTATATTATTAACAGTAGATATTCCTAGTGAAGGAGGAAGAACCAAGGGAAGAAAGGAGATTCCACATGGAGCCTCCTTCCTCAATCACTTACTATGTAGTGCAGGCTCTCTCGGATGCAACTCTGACAAAATTTAGGTTACATGCCTGCATCCAACTTTCCAGGGAGAAGAGTGATTTGGGAGGTTCTATCTTGGGAAGACAAGCAAGGCTCATAGGGCCGACATGGGACTCCTAAGCAAAACGAGTCAGACCACAAATACTAAATGACCACAGCCAGGGATGGATGCTAAATCCTCATCTCCCTGTCTATACGCTTGGAGGAAGACAGAGTGAGCTACTTGCATTTCTCAGATACATATGCAAAAGCTTAACAGTAAATTAATAGGCGATATGTGAAACAGACATGTGCTTGTAACTGAAGCTTCCACTGATCAACCACATGTGGTTCTGCCGAAAAGAATACCTTTGCCTCTAGAACATGTCAGCTACCCCAGCCCGTCATGACCCAGATTATTAAACACTGTTTATAATCTCACAGGAGCAGTTTATAAACCTCAGGAGGGGCAAAATAAGAACTATTTAAATGAATACACCATGAAGTCTTGTCCTTCAATATTAGACAGTCTTTTTTTTTAAAACCTGGCTTCTTTACCATGAAATAGATCCAATTAAGCAGTATAGCTTAAAGTAAATGTGAGTTTGGCATAGTAAATCTCAAGGACATAGGCAATTTTAAAAAATAGGAGTCTAAACAATATACATATTGTACATATCTTTACCATATAATATCACAGAGATATGTCTCATTAGAACTATGAAGATGGATATTTTCGTTTTAAAGGAAATACTAAAACAAAAACAAAACTTGGTAATTAATTTTGGCTTACAACTTAGGAAATATTCTGCTGAGTCGCAATCACCACTACCACCATCACCACCACCTCTCCCCATTTCCTAATGTAACCAAGGGTTGCTGCTACTTGCAGAGTATGACGCCAACTTTCAAGCTGGCCAACACAAGCAGCCGCCCAACACAGGTTAAACATTCCCCTTCCCCTTCCAGGCTTCTCCCACTCTGCACTGCGAGCCACAGCCTCATACACCTGCTCTTACAATCTTCCTGCAAACTCAGGTATGTATGCTTACCCACATCAAGTGAAATTGTTTTCTTACACTTCACCAGCAGCAGGGCCAGGGGAAAAAAAGAGACAGTAGTAGCCTTCCTCTCTGGCTTCAATATTTGTTGTTTAATCACTAAGTCATGTCCGACTCTTCGCAACCCTAAGGACTGTAGCCTATCGGCCCCTCTGTCTGTGGGATTTCCCAGGCAATGAATACTGGAGTGGGTTGCCATTTCCTTCTCCAGGGGTCTTCCCAACCTAGGAATTGAACCTGCATCTCCTGCTTTGCAGGCAGATTCTTCACCACTGAGCCACCTGGCTTCAATACATATTACTATATAAATGAATGACGAATGACTGAACAAGTTTGCATAAATAAACCACACACTGGTGCTAGAACAAAGAACTACCACAGATAAAATCCATGTGAAGTTCTGCAGCTAGAGGAAGAGCAATAGATGGTCTCTCAACAGGCAGATAGAAGGGGAGACCCTCTAGGATGGGAATGCTAAAAGGAAGCCAGAAAGCATGCTGAGAATAGCAAGTAGTTGGATTCATCAAGAGAGTTAAGGTATATAAAAAGCAGTGGAATGTACACCAGGAAAATAAATTGAGGATAGAAATAACAGGCCAAGAACACTAGATTAAAGAGTCTGGACTTTATTTTGCACACAGAAGGAGGTAATTTAAAGATCCTGAGCAGAAGGGAGATACCCAAGGCTATGGTTTAAGACAATTTACCCAGCAACTGCGTGTAGGATGGATTAATAGGTAAAAATGAAGGGAGACAACTTGAGAAACTCATGAGTTTCTTGCAAGTTCCTCATGCATACTTCTTTTAACATACTTATCACAGGAGAGTGTGATTTACCTATTCTACCTTTTCTTCATCTATTCTACCAGGCTCAGAACTCCAGAGAAACATAATTTTTCCAAATATATAAAAATTAGGGATGGGTCAAATGATCTCTGATGTCCTTTCTAACTAATACCTTAGGTCATGCACGACCACTTAGAGAAAGAAGACAGGGAAAAAAGCACTTAATTTACAAAAGATTGGTACCATCTAATGAATAATCATTTATTCTAACTCAAAATGTTTTCTGATGATGAAAGAACTATTATTTATTGCTTGCTTACCTTGAACGAGGCATTATGCTCAACATTCTACACATAATAAATCATTTATTCCTCAAAATGATTCTATGAGGTTAACTATTCTTACACACATTCTTCCAATGAGGAGTCTCAATTGTGAACAGGTCAAGTTTCCCAAGTTCACACAGCTGGTAAGTGGCAGAGTCAGTCTCTAAACCTAGGCAATCTCTCTCCAGAGGGATTTGGTCAGGTTCCTAGATCAAGACAAAAGTCAATATAACCCATAATGTACCTGATCGTACAAATATCATATATCAAGCATATTGTTCAGTCACTCGGTAAGTGTTAGATTTTTTTGAATCTTGCAGTATCCTCTCTTCAGACTTTAGATACTTGTTCTAATCACTATGATCCACCTTCAGAATTTTAAAATGTTTATGACACAATGAATACAGCGCCAACCGTCTTAAAATGAAAGGGAAACTTAAAAGCTGACAAAATGAGATTCAGCTGGTACTAGACTCAATATGAATTATAGCAAGTGTTTTTTTTTTTTACCCTAAGTTAAAGCAAAATGATCCCACAATAGGGCTTCATTCAAAATGAGGAAAGGTGTACCTCAAGGATGTATACTCTCACCATGCTTATTTAACTTTTATGCAGAGTACACCATGAAAAATGTTGGACTGGATGAAGCACAAGCTGGAATCAAGACTGCTGGGAGAAATATCAATAACCTCAAATATGCAGATACCACCACCCTTATGGCAGAAAGCGAAGAAAAACTAAAGAGCCTCTTCATGAAAGTGGAAAAGGAGTGAAAAAACTGACTTAAAACTCAACATTCAAAAAACTAAAATCATGGCATCTGGTCCCATCACTTCGTGGCAAATAGATGTGGGAACAGTGACAGACTTTATGTTCTTCGGCTCCAAAATCACTGTGGATGGCGACTGCAGCCATGAAATTAAAAGATGCTTGCTCCTTGCAAGGAAAGCTATGACAAGCCCAGCATATTAAAAAGCAGAGACATTTGCTGACAAAGGTCCATCTAGTCAAAGCTATGGTTTTTCCAGCAGTCATGTACCAATGTGAGAGCTGGACCATAAAGAAGGCTGAGCGCCGAAGAACTGACTCTTTCAAACTGTGGTGCTGGAGAAGACTCTTGAGAGTCCCTGGGACAGCAAGGAGATCAAACCAGTCAATCCTAAAGGAAATCAACCCTTTCCTTTAGATAGGTCGGATAGCATCACTGCCTGAGCGGTCATGTGTTTGAGTAAACTCTGGGAGATGGTGAAGGACAGGGAAGCCTGGCATGCTTCAGTCCATGGGGTCAAAAAGAGTCGGACATGACTGAGCGACTGAACAACAATTAGGAGATACAGAAATGGAAAAGGACCCCCGGTCTCTTCATAAGTCAGACAGCATTTAGTCTTTTATTCCATCCTGAGGATCACATTTTAAGAAAACTACACTGAAATGGCATCACCGACTCGATGGACGTGGGTTTGGGTAAACTCCGGGAGTGGGTGATGAACAGGGAGGCCTAGGGTGCTGCGGTTCACTGGGTCGCAAAGAGTCGGACATGACTGAGCGACTGAACTGAACTGAACACTGAAAAACTGGAACGCCTCCAATGGAAAACAATCAGGACGGCAAAGGATCTGGAAACAACAGTACAGAAGATGAGGAAAAGGAACTGGGGAGAAATCACTGAGGGCAAGTCTTGTTGGACAAGTCTTACAAGGGAAGAAACTTCCCTTCAGTAAATTCTATCCACAAATGTATCACACCTCCTGAAAACACAGATGGACTAATGAGCTCATCAGAGTACCGTTAGTGACTGCGGACACATTCCAGTTCTGACTGGAGTAACACCTCTCCACCCAAGGCACAAGGACATCCGTCTTCATCTAAGCCAATTCTAGAAAGGAGAGCCAAGAGTCCAGGGAATTCAGCCGAGTGATTGTTTGCATATGCAATTGGAAAATCACGGGGATCATTTTATAGAACTACACCTTTTGTTGTTGTTGCCATTCTGAAAAGCTGCTCAGATACAAAAAGTTAGTATTCACCAGTTTCACAAAGTTTCACTTCATTCAGAATCACTTCGGTTTCTTTTTTAATGGTCTAGAAAATTTTATCAATAAATCTCCTCAGCCTTGAAATTAATTTCAAATACTTTTAAATATGCATTAAATTGCAAAGCTAAATATCAATACTTTGAACATGTGTTTGCTTTTTGCTAAATATAGCTATATTTGCCACTCATATGCAGTAATTAATAGAAAATAGGACCAGATATTTAAAAAAAATTTTTTTTTACTTTTATTTTTTGGTCCTACCACACAGCACATGGGATAGTAGATCCCTGACCAAGGATTGAACCCATGCCCCCTGCAGTGGAAGTGCAGAGTCTTAATCACTGGACCTCCAGGGAAGTATCCAGATCTAAAATGAGAAGATAGATTCTTATTCTGGGATCCACAAGAGCTATATGGGGGACTATATAAATTATATTCAATTTTTCAAAACAACACTCATTTCCCCACATTAATACACAAACTAATGAAAACCAAAGATTTTCTTGGTTTTAATTTGAACTCTACCAACTCAACTCATTTTGGTTATACTTTATCTCATGAAGAGCAAAAGCTCTGACTGACAAGTGGTAGAGAAATCACAATTTTAAAAAAGAAAAAGTCATTGTTTTGAAATGTACCTCAAAAATGTGCTGTACACTGCATGACTGTGGGGAGAAGATAATAAAAAGGAGAAAAAGTTGAGGAACACTGAACTAGATACTTAAAAAAAATTCTAATTTCATGATGACGATACCAGTAGTAGCTCACCTTTAGGAATGTTATCACATTTAATTATGCTAACATTTTGAGATAAGCTCTATTATAACTACTCTTACAAGCCAAGGTTCAAACTTATCTATTTGGCTTAAATTGTGAAATGATACTGCCTCTGAATAATAACTACTGTTAAGAATGAGAATAAGTTCATCTGGTATATGACGAGCTGGTTGATGTAAACTTAAAAGCATTAGTAATATGTATAAAAGACTTTATAGACTAAATTCCTTATCAATACAGTTTATTACTTTATCATTGTACAACAAAAAGTCAAGTTGACTTTTACTCTGTAGCTATTCACTGAAATTGGCTTCTCCATTATCACTATACTGGTATCACCCCTCTTAAGGCCTCCAATAATAACCTCTCAATTTCCAAATTCAAAGGATTATCTTCATTTTACCTTTCTTGTCCTTATGACAGATCAGACCCAACTGACTACTGTCCAGTTTCTCTTTCCTTGGACAATACTCTCAAGTTTATTAGTTTCTTTCCTTTCTTAGTTTCTTTCAGCAACTGAACCCTCTTTCTCCTCTCCTGAATCCATAAACGCAGGGGTCCCCCCACATGCAATCTGGACTTTTTTTAAAAAGGAAATTTACTAAATTGATTTGTTCCCAATACATATTAGCAAAAACCTCTGTGCATTTAGATTAAGGAATTTTTAACATTTTAATCCACAATGCTAGACTATAAGCAGCGTGAGTAGAGTTTGTCTGTTTTTGCACTCCACAGCATAAAACACTCAGTGTTTGTTGAATAAATGAAAGCTACCTCTGGTGTAACCTAAAACTAACATCTCATTGGAGGAGCTAGTAACTAAAATCATGCTCTTTTTTTCTCTTTTTACTCTGTGCTGAACTTCCTGGCAGGAACCACCTCAATCCCCAGGGACCTAAAACAGGTCCACTCAGTGCACAGGCAATCCTTAAATTCTCTAAAACAAGACTCATCTCTCAAGGTCCACGGTCCCTTTCACCTAATTCTCCCCCAAAAAACATGTCAGCAGGGAGAGGCATGACACTTCTGCTAGGGATGATACATGATACGGAATCATTTATTTCAGACAGAATAAGTGAAAGAGTCTTCAACTAATCAGAAAAAGTTTAGAGTGGAAGGGTTTAAAACGTTTAAAGAGATGACTCTCAAAAGCATCTAATTATAAAATATTTTTTATCCAAATCAAAGTTAAGTCTTTTGCTTAAGGTGTATTATACAGTTATTAAAGAAATCTGTAATGATTTGAATACTACTTAAAAGATCAGACTAATCTGGAACTTGTTAGAATCTAAAATCCACAGGTAAAGCATCTTAGAGTATAATCACTCAAGGAGCAGGCAATGTTGCTACTCATATAAGCTAAGTTCCCTAAACCAATCCTCATCATAAATTCAGAGGAGTCCAGTATGACAGCTTACAAGCTTTCCGTGAAAGACTGATATTTTATCATTGTTTGCGCTGGAAGTCTTATCACAAATGGACTCTTCCCAGGTTCCTCTCACCATATTCCCTGGGCTCACACCCACATTGCCCCCCACCCCGCAAAACAAAACAAAAGAGACAAGCAAAGATTTAAAACCCAAAACTTAGTCTTGTCCATATACCAAAAACTTAACCTTGTGCATAATAAATAATAATAAATTAAAAATCGTTCCTCTTGTAGGAGAAAACCAAAACATAGCTTGCAAAGATAACCTGTACATCTTTTGTACATGCAAGCAGACATACAAGGCACGTCAAACCCAGATCCACTTTGGCAAATTCCCTCCAGGGCCCAACTGTGTGTATTATGCAACAGCCACCATTCCAGGCTTTAATCCCTGTCTGTGATGCAGTGATAAAACACAAATGGCCAGAGTATACCCTACTAGGAACTTAAGTAAATTTGTGAGGAGATAAATTACAAACAAGAACTACCAAATTCTCATGACCCTTGAAAAAGACGGATGTGTAACAGTTCTGAATCACAATACAACTTGTCCTTTGGGTAGTCTTTTAGCAACCTGTCCCTATCTCACTCAAGAATCCTCACACGAGAACGTTTTGTTTGAGGTTTTGAAAGGATATCCCAAAAGAGGAAGGGGTCGCGGTTGAATCTACCCCAGACAAGACAGTCAGACCAACTTCCAGAAGCTGAAAAGCCAGTGAGATACTTCATCTGAAGTAAACGCAACCCAAAGCCCTGAGCCATAAACAATCCAAAGCTTCACCCACTGATTTCTTACGGCACAGGCCTCGAAAATTGCACAATGGGCAGCTAAGAACTAGAACAAAATTGCCACGACCTGTATTTTAGAAGGGAATCTATACAATACCTAATCCGAAAGTGGTTACAGGTAAGGGAGATGGTCAGAGCATCCATGGAGGCCACCTGCGTGGCGGAACCGGAACGCTTCCGCCGCCCCTCCCCCACCCGCCACCAGGTCCGCTTCCCCCAGGCCGAGGCCAGCGACCCGGACTGAAAGGCTCCAGGTGGGAAGGCAGGAAGGGAGCGGGCTCGGCAGGCAGCAGCTGGGGGTCGCGCCGACGCGGGTGGGGGAAGGAGAAGGAGGCATTCCCTCACACAAAATGGTGGCGCTGGCGCGGAGGCCGAAGCACCTGGGGGCGCACCACACGCCCCTCGGAGGAGCCGGCCAGTCGCCCGCAGCTGGACGCGCGCCCCGAGCCCGGGCGGCCGGCGTGGGCCTGCGCCGCGCCCGAGCCCTCGGGGAGGCCCGCAGCTCGTGCCCGCGGCACTGCCCGCGGCTGTGCGGGGCCAAGCCGGCGGGACGCGAGGCCGGACCCAGCAGCTTCGGCCTGGGCCCGGGGCCCCCCGCCCGGGACGGGCCGCGCACTCACCTCGGACGCGCCGCCGGAGCCGCCTGAGGAGCCCGGGAAAGGAGGCGGAGCCGCGGGAATGAATGGAGCCGGCGGCGGCTCGCCGGCGACCCCCGGCCGGGCCCGGGCCGCGCCGCTCGCGGCTGCCGGGGCGAGTGCGGCCGCCTGCCCGCCGCCCGGGACACCCGGCTCCTGGTCGGCAGGCCGGCCGCAGCCCACCGTGCCCTCCGCCGGCGTGACGCACTCGCGCCGCAGCGCCTCCAGCCTCTGAGGCCGCGCGGCGCCCGCGCCCACCGCGAATCCCCCCGCCCGCCCGCGACGCGCGGCCCCTCCTCGACGCCCGGGACGTCGCCCTGCCTCCGGCCCGGCTCGCTGGTCTCGCGGGCGCCGGGCAGGTGTGGGCTCGGCCGGCCGGGGGGCGCCCCGCGGCCCCCGCCCCGCCCCCGCGGCCCCTCTCCCCGCCCCGGCTGCCGTCGCTAGGCAGAGAGCGACGCCGCAGCCCAGGCGCTGGCCCGGTATTAAAGAGTGACCTTGGCTTAGCTATAAAAATAGGTGTGGGTAAGCCGCGGGGACCTGGACGCTGAATGTGCGTATTCCTTGACTGTCAACATTCGCAGACGCCCGTCTGCACTCCCCGGGGAGTTCTCCTCCAGCGAGGGGCGGGACCTCCGGGAATTTACCCAGGGTGGGCGAGGCCAGCCGACCTCCGGCCGGGATGCAGAGAGTGCGGGCGAGGACCACTGGCACCGCCCGGCACCTCCCTCTTAAATCCACTGCCACGCTGGAAGATGGAAGCAGAAAGGAGGTAGAGAGCCCCATTCACAATCTGGAAGAGCCCAATCTGGACAAGACAAGACTTCCATTTTGAGATTACCAGGAACCACCAGATTCCTGCGTTGACCTTTTCTCTTTTCTCAGCCTAGCACACGCAAACTATCCCCAGGCGAACGGCGGCTCCACCCTCCTCTCCTCCCCTTCCTCTCCCAACATATTTCATCTGCCTTAACGCCCAGGGCCCTTTTGCTAATTACACTCTCATGGAAGGAAGATAAGTACTCAAGTATTTAAAGCATGATAGATTTCTTTAAAGTAATGCAGGCCATGGTTTAAATATGTTTAATAAATGAATTGAGGAATAGTACTGTGTCAATCCGTAATCTCTGGAAAATAAACTCACCATTCAAGAGCTGCGGCTTTGTTTTCAGCTCATCCAATAGGTTTGAAATTGCTTCTTTAATTCCTCGGAAATATTAAGCAATCGCAGTTCCAGCCTTTCATGAATTTACTAATGATCAACGAAGCCAATAAATACTTTTAAAGAACACTTGTTGATAGAGAGATATTTAACTCAGATGTTTTTCACCAAATAGACTTTTCTAGTTGCTCATAAAAATCAATTTCACATCTCTAATGTTTTATTTGTAATATTTAACAGAAATCTTAAATATTATAAAGTATTTACCATTTTTCTGGCCCTTAACACTGAATAAGATTTAATTGAGCAGGAATTTTGAATACCAGGGTTTTATTCACAGCAAATCTGAAATGAATGAAGTTATATAACTCTTGAATTTGTATTTCTAGGGCTATTTGTAAATCGGAGTCCCCAGGGCAATTCCAAACGATTGCTGCTTTGGCAAGATGTCCTTTTGGCTACCAGGCAACAGGTGTTGAAGACTTGGGCCTTAGAGTAAAGCTAGCCAATACAATTTTTTATGTTTGAAATGCATGAGTGTGGTTGGATTTCACCTGTTACTGTATTCGGTGGCCACTTAGGCATGGGAAGCTATCTTTCAGGTGTCTGACCACGCTTTAGTAATCAAAGTCACACTCACCTAGCCCCTAAAAGAGAGAGTCCAGTGGTCCCTCATTCAGCAGCTAAACTCGGGGCTTTCTGTGGCAAGGATCTTTCCTGCTGAGCCCTGGTGGAGAAGCGCTGTCTCCTTCTCATGAGGAGTGTCAAGTGAGGAAACTCTGGCTTCATTCTCTTCACTTGCAACAAGTTAAAGCTCTGAGTGTTTTAAGGGGAAAAAAAAATTATTTACTTCCCTCTTTGGCTGAGATACAGATACCTTGCTTCTGTTTTTACCCATATTCTGAAGATCAATGGGTTCTAAGTGGATAAAGAACTGAAAAATTAGTCTATCAAATTAATACATGCTATAAATCGCTATGAAAATATTTTAAAATATGCTTTGAAGCTTTTGTCTTAAAAAGTTTTGTAGGGAATAAGAGTTCCATAGCTTTGATTCTTGTTGCATATGCTTGCTTCCCTGGTGACTCTGAGGGTAACAAATCTGCCTGCAATGCAGGAGTGAAAGTGAAAGTGAAGTCTCTTAGTCCTGTCTGACTCTTTGCGATCCTGTGGATTGTAACCTATCAGGTTACTCTGACCACGGGATTTTCCAGCAAGAATGCTGGATTGGGTTGCCATTTCCTTCTCCAGGGGATCTTCCTGACCCAGGGATCAAACCCGGGTCTGCTGCATTGCAGGCAGACGCTTTATCATCTGAGCCACCAGGGAAGCCCGCAATGCAGGAGACCAGGGTTCAATCCCTGGGTCAGGAAGATCCCCTGGAGCAGAGAATGGCTTACCCACTCCAATATTCTTGCCTGGAGAATTCCATGGACATGGACAGAGGAGCCTGGTGCACTACAATCTATGGGGTCGCAAAGAGTTGGACACGACTAAGCAACTAACACTTTCATGCTTGCTTTAATTATTATTTTGTTAAGTTATAAGCAGAAAGAAATATGTTCAGAGTTCTCATTGCATTGTTAGTATATGTCAAAAGGGAAATAAAACCATGGTAAGAGAAACTTGCAACACCTCCAGACTTAGAGGTTGCTGATATAAATGACCCAGAAAAGGGCCCTTAAATTGTATTAGAAAAGAGAAATTCCTAATGGCGAATGTTTTTAATTGTTAGCAAGCTGCAAGGCATTCTACTAACTTTTTTGTAGAAATCAGCTCATTTAATTCTCATAACCATCCTTTGAGGGACATACTAATGTTATCCCCAGTTTATTGACAGGAAAATTGAGGCACACAAAGAAGCTAAGTAATTTCCTCAGGGTCACATAGCTAATAATCCTGGCAGTTGGCTCCAGAGCACACTCCCTTAATCAGTGTTTCATACCACCTTTCATGGACACAAAATCTTATGCCATATGATTGAATTTTGCTTTTGAAGCCCTAAAACATACCATACTTAGATGCAGTAGTATTTTCCTGGACATGAAGAGGAAATTAAATCCTTAGAAAGAAAACTTGTAAGACTTCCTCACATATATATTAAGCAAAATTATATAATCTGTTAGTTTTTGAAAAGCCAAAAAAAAAACAACAACCAACTTGCCACATCTTTTAAGGGTAATTGCTCTCCAAGTTTTTTTTTTTCCCAAATTCCTGAGAACAGTTATACTTTTGATTTATGTATTTATTTAGTGAATGGAAGAAAAGATTCACCACCATCTCTGACCCTCCACTAGGCTTAATGGGCAGAATTGTTACCAAGTCTAAGTTCGCTCTGCTTGCAACTCCATAGGCCAATGAATCTGAGAGAGGAGGTATTGAGGAAAGGAAGAGACTTTAATCAGGGAGCCTGGAGACCAAGAAGAAGGCAGGCTAGCGCCTGAAAATAACCATCTTATGGCATCTGGATACCAGGTTCTGTTATAGATCAGAGATGAGGGGAGGAGAGGAAGCAAAGGAAAAAGGCCATTAATCTTGCAAACATCTAGAATGGCAAGCCTCAGGCAGGGGATGTGTTAATTTCTTCCTTCCTGCCATCCACAGGTGAACAGGGTTCTGAACAAGGGTACTTTAACAGTCTGGCAGAGGGGCAGGATTCCCTGAGCAAACCATTCTGTATGATTATAATAACAAAAACAACGAAAAGCAAGTTAAAGAAACAGTTCCAACATGGAGTCAGAATTGGCTTCCTCCCTGCAACAGAATTAGGGTCCAGTATATACAATATTCATGTTTTAAATTCATAAAATTACAGTGAAAAAGTTCTCATGACTAAGGTAGCTTAGGAACCTCTAGATCTAAAATACTAGCCAACTAGTTAACCAGTTAGCTAATAGTGACAGCCATGGAAAAGGGGAAGCGGAAAGGTAATCTAGTCATCTTTCCTACTCACCCTAGAAGAATGCTTTATTTCTTACCCAGGTATATAAAGTATGTCACAGGAATGCTTTCAGGATTAAAAGGGCTATTTTGTCGGGGTTTCCTTTTTTTTTTGTCGGGGTTTTCTTTGTCAAACACTACTACTATTTGCAGATTTCAAATTCCTGAATGATACTATGCATTGAGAAAAAACAAACTCGAAGAACAAGAGTAATAACAAGTTTGAGAAGACCAGTTAATTTGTTCTTTTGGTTCAGTTTAATTTAACATGATATATAAATTAAAGCTCAGAGTATTTGGTAAGTTTAGGCTCAGTTTAAGAGAAAGACAATGTGATATTTTTCATATTGCTGTTGCTAAGTCACTCAATCATATCCTACTCTTATGACCTCATGGACAGCCAGGTTTCCCTGTCCTTCACCATCTCCCAGAGCTTGCTCAAACTCATGTCCATCTAGTCGGTGATGCCATCCAACCACCTCATCCCCTATCATCCCCTTCTCCTCCTGCCTTCAATCTTTCCCAGCATCAGGGTCTTTTCCAATGAGTTGGCTCTTCGCATCAGGTGGCCAAAGTATTGGAGCTTCAGCACTAGTCCTTCCCATGAAAATTCAAGGTTGATTTCCTTTAGGATCTTAAAGCAAGGTTTATCCCCTTGCTGTCCAGGGGATCTGAAGAATCTTCTCAAGGAACACCACCGTTTGAAAGCATCAATCCTTCACTGTTCAGCCTTCTTTATGGTCCAACTCTCACATCTATACAGGACTACTGGATAAACCTTAACTTTGAATAACTTTTTAAGCAAAATAATGTCTCTGATTTTTAATACCCTGTCTAGGTTTGTCATAGCTTTTCTTCCAAGGAGCAAAAGTGTTTTTTAATTTCATGGCTGCACTTACTGTCCGCAGTGACGTTGGAGCCCAAGAAAATAAAGTCTGTTGCTGTTTCCATTGTTTCCCCACCTATTTGCCATGAAGTGATGGGACTGGATGCCATGATCTTAGTTTTTTGAATGTTGAGTTTTAACCCAGCGCTTTCACTAAAGAAAAATTACACATTTATACTCGTGGCATATACAACAAGTTGCCTAGTTAGTATCTATTTCCCCTTTTTCTCTGTCAGATCTAATTTTGTTCAGGGTGGTCATGTGTCCAGCCAAAGCTGTTTTCCTTTCCAGACTCCTCTTGCAGCTTATGATCATTTTGGCTAATGAAATGTAACAGAAGATTACTTGGTATGGCTTCCAAGAAAGGTTTTGTTTTAGTGGTAAAAGACACACCAAGTGATCCCTTTGCTTTTTGCCATTTGTACTTTTTATTCTTCCTGCTTGGAAGAAGGACTTATCCCTGGGATGAGAGCAGCCATCTTGTAACCAAGAGAATGAAACCCGTGTATTAACGGTGCCAGAGCCAGGAGATAGGGACACGGGATACTGATGACATGGAGAGCTACCACAGCAATCCCAGACTGCTCCTGTCTTCTCGGTTACTTGACAACAAATGCAGTCCTCACTAAAATTCAAAGTTAAACACTATCTCCTTGCTATGGCTAGAAGCAGAGAACACTCTTCTATACTGTGTATACAGTACAAATAGATGCTTTTCTTTGATTTTGCTGCTGTCTTAAGGAATGGCGTTCTGAAGAAATCAGTGCTCCCTGTGATTTACCTATCCGATATTTGATGAAGAAAACATACTGCTTCCTGACCTTGAAATGAGCATCTTGGGACTTCGCTGGTGGTCCAGTGGCAAAAGCTCCCCGTTCCCACCACGGGCCCCAGGTTTGACCCCTGGTCAGGGAATAGGAACCCACATGCCGCAGCTACAGGTTTGCATGCTGCAGTGAAGGTCAAAAATAAATAAACATTAAAAAAAATACCTTATACTTGATTATTCATTTGGTCTTACACATTTCATACATAACCTCAGTAAGTCTCAAATACCACTGTGAGAAGGATAACAAATGGCTGTTTTAGTCTGGAAAGAAGTTACTGGCCAAAGTAATTGCCATGCAAAGTACATAAAGAACATATAGAAAATTATAATTATGCTTTTCATTTTTTAATTAAAAACAAGTAAAAGAATCAAGATGTCATGAGGGCTCCTAAAATGAGAACAAGTAGTCTGTTCTTCATAAAAAGCTACCTGTTGATACGTATCAAAAGTGATGAAAGTATGAATGTTCTCCTTAATACATAAGGAACCTTTTAAAAAGAAGAAAAAATTAACTACAATCTGATGTTTTTCTATTGTGTGTATCTCCCGAAATGGCTATTGAATAATTAAATGACAATAATATAAGTAAAATTTTCAAAGCAGTGAAAAAAACAGAAAAAAGGTATGTGTATGAAGATGTCACTAAAGCATTTTTTTAAAGCCAAAATGTAGAAATAATACCATGAATGTCTAAAGAGGTAAACTGCTGTTACTCAAAGAAATACAAAACATTTGCCTATCTTACTGCAGTCAATAAGAGGTATTATTTTTAAGTGCTAATAGCAACCACAAAGTTTAATGAAACAGCTACTCACTCTATAACAGATACAAAATAGATCACCCATCTGGAGGAAAGTATCATGATCATCATTGTTATTGTTGTTGGGTTACATTTTTTAATCACTTATGTACCAGACATTATACTAAATGTTTTATTTAAGTTGTCTTGTTTAATCCTCACACTATCTATTTGAGGTAGATACTATATCCTTATTTCAGAGATGAGGAAACTGAGGTTTAGAGAGGTGAAGAAACTGACCCCAAGTGCTAGAGCAGAAATATGACCGTTGTCCTGAATTACACTAGACTTTAAACACTAAACTTAATTGTACTATTTCTCAGTTAGTATATATACAAGCTTCTAGAACCACGTTGGCCTAATAGATAAAGCGTCTGACTTCAGATCAGAAGATTGAGGCTTTGAAACCCTTCATGTTTAGTTTGGGCTTCCCTGGTAGCTCAGCTGATAAAGAATCCGCCTGCAGTGCAGGAGACCCTGGTTCGATTCCTGGGTTGGGAAGATCAGCTGGAGAAGGGATTGGTTACCCACTCCAGTATTCTTGGACTTCTCTGATGGCTCAACTGGTAAAGAATCCGCCCGCAATGCAGGAGAGGGAGATCTGGGTTCGATCCCTGGGTTGGGAAGATGCCCTGGAGAAGGGAACAGGTACCCACTCCAGTATTCTAGCCTAGAGAATTCCATGGACTATCCATGGGGTCGCAAAGAGTCGGACACAACTGAGTGACTTTCACTTTCAGTACATACTTAGTTGCAGGGAGGGGGACCCCTTCCAGGGCCTAAAGGGGGCTCTTGTCTGACACTCAGAAATGAATGGTCCAAGGAGACACGTGTGCTGTTGGGAAGGGGCCCCTAGGCGGAGAGCAGGAGGGTAAGGGAACCCAGGAGAGCTGCTCCGCCCCATGGCTCACAGTCTTGGCTTTTATGGTGATGGGATTAGTTTCTGGGCTGTCTCTAGCTGATCATTCTGACTCAGGATCCTTCCTGGTGGTGCACACATTGCTCAACCAAGATGGATGCCAGCGAGAAGGATTCTGGGAGGTGGCAGGACACGTGGCGTCTCCTTTTGACCTTTCCCGAACTCTTCTGGTTGGTGGTGGCTTGTTAGTTTTGGGTTCCTTACCAGGACCTCCTGTTGTAAAATAACTCACGCAAGTGGTTACTGTGGTGCCTGGCCAGGGTGGGTGGTTTCAGTCAGGGTGTTTCCCATAACATTTATATTAACACCCTCTCACTCATTATTATATTTTATTAACTCAACACGTATCTTTCAAAAAGATACACTTATGCCAGGCACTGTGCTGTCTAGTCCCTGTAATGTGACAGAGACATGGGTCGGGCAGAGCCAAGAGGAAATGTGGACCTGCCCGTAGAACGTGGTTTTCTGGTAGAACTGAGAAGACAACTTGTACTTTTAGAAGAGTGCAGAGTGTCAAGAAATGACACCAGAGAAACAGGCAAGACCAGTTATTCCTCTAAAAAGCCCTTGTTATAGACGGTCAGTATGGACTGCCTTCCAAAGGCAAGGGAGAGCCATTTAAAAAATTTACGTTTCAGGGCTTCCCTGTGGCTCAGATAAAGAATCTGCTTGCAATGCAGGAGACACATTTTTGACCCCTGGGTGGGGAAGATCCCCTGGAGGAGGAAATGGCAACCCACCCCAGTATTCTTGCCTGGGAAATCCCATGGACAGCGGAGCCTGGCAGGCTACAGTCCATAGGGTCCCAAAAGAGTGGGATGTGACTTAGCAACTAAATAACAACAAATACATATTAAAATTTGCCATAAGAAAAAAGGTTTAAGTTTCAGAGTGACACACGTTAGCAAGTTTTCTCAGGCTGCAATTAGGAAAATGAAGAAAATAAGTCTGCAGACTGGAAGCCAGATATGGAACTGATTAATTTATCCAGGTGAGAGACGGCAGTCTGGTCTAGAGGTCATAATGAGGATGAAGAGTTGTAAATGAATTTCTAAAGCTCAAAGGTGGGAAGTGAAATCAACAGGACTTGGCAAAATGTACAAAGTGATAGAGAAGATAAGCACGATCACCAGGCTTCTGGCTTGAACCAGGGTAGATGCTGATTCTGCTGATTAAAACAGGCATCACTTAGGGAATGAGAATTTAGGAGGTAAAATCATTAATTTCATTTCAACTGTGTTAAGCTTTCCATGCTGTGAGACCTACAAGTGGGGACATCTGAAATAATGAGATCTTTAGGAACTGGAGCTCAGGGTTGTTGAGGATGGGGAGGGCGATTACCCTGTTTTCAACCAATTTTATGTACCTTGCAAGACTGTCATAAGGTCCATATAGTGAAAGCTATGGTTTTTCCAGTAGTCATGTACAGATGTGAGAGTAGGACCATAAAGAAGGCTGAGCACTGAAGAATCGATGCTTTCAAACTGTGGTGCTAGAGAAGACTCTTGATTATCCCTTGGACATCAAGGAGATCAAACTAGTCAATCCTAAAGCAAATCAATCCTGAATATTCATTGGAAGTACTGATGCTGAAGCTGAAACTCCAATACTTTGGCCATCTGATGCGAAGAGCATTGGAAGAGACCCTGATGCTGGGAAAGATTGAAGGCAGGAGGAGAAGGGGATGACAGAGGATGAGATGGTTGGATGGCATCACTGCCTCGATGGACATGAGTTTGAGCAAGCTCCGGGAGATGGTGAAGGACAGGGAAGCCCGGTGTGCTGCGGACCATGGCGTCGCAGAGTCGGACACCACTGAGCGACAGAACAACAGCGACAACTCAAGCCCCAAATTCTCTACTTCTGCTGTTAAAGGTGTCTTTCTACCTCCCAGCGCAGGGACGGCATCTTTCACAGGAAGATTTATTTCCTGCTTTCAGGGAGACAGAGAGGAGAGATCTGATTAACAACTAAATTTTGTTCTGCAGATAATGCTGGAACTAAAAATGCTTTCCATGTGGAAGCAGTAGATATTGTACTCAAGAAAACATAAAAGCAAAGACTCCTTTACCCCAACTTCAAAACCAAAAATCAAGCAGTAAAACAAATAAAAACCTATGAAACTCTCAATACTCCAGCTCAACTAGGATAATTAGGGGAAAATAAAAAAAGACCAGGCAAAACACTTGATTTCTTTTATATTGGAAAGGAACAAAAAGAGATGAACTTTCAGTCCAAACAAAGGCACATCCAGCAATGAAAGGCATGTCCTGCCAAGGCTTAGAAGAGGGACAGTCTTCTGCTTCCCCCACGTCAAGGCGGAAACAATACACAATGTCTCTCAATTTTTCAGCTTGGCCTTGGTTTGAAAATGCTACAGTGGAGCTAAGTGCGGGGCGGGGGCTGGGCCGGGACCAGGCCTTTAGTGTGCAGGCGCCTCGTGCGCTTCAGTTTCAAGGTTAGACATGCGCAGCCCCGAGTCTCTCTAGATATTCCAATCCAGCACACCTGCAATGGGGCCAACTTGCATTTTAAATAAGCACCATTGCTAAGTCGCTTCAGTCGTGTCCAACTCTGTGCGACCCCATAGACGGCAGCCCACCAGGCTCCCTTCCCTGGGATTCTCCAGCCCACTCCAAGAACACTGGAGTGGGCTGCCATTTCCTTCCCCAATGCATGAAAGTGAAAAGTGAAAGTGAAGTCGCTCAGTCGTGTCCGACTCTTTGAGACCCAATGGACTGCAGCCTACCAGGCTCCTCCGTCCATGGGATTTTCCAGGCAAGAGCACTGGAGTGGGGTGCCGTTGCCTTCTCCAAAATAAGCACCATAGGTATCACCTTTATTGAGGCTTCCCAGGTGGTGCTAGTGGTAAAGAATCCACTTACCAGTGCAGGAGACGTAAGAGACACAGGTTGGATCCCTGAGTTGGGAAGATCCCTCGAGGAGGGTATGGCAGTATTCTTGCCTGGAGAATTCCATGGACAGAGGAGCCTGGCAGGCTATACAGTCCATAGCATCTCAGAGTTGGACATGACTGAAGCAGCATAGCATGCACGCACGCATCACCTTTATTAAGAGAGTGAGATAATTTACAGACAGAGAAACTCAGATGAGGCAAAGTGAAGGGATTTAAACTTCCAGTTTTGGACTTCCCCAGTGGTACAGTGATAAGAATCTGCCTGCCAATGTAGGGGACACAGGTTCGATCCCTGGTCCAGGAAGATTACACATCCTATGGCGCAACAAAGCCCGAGACTGAGCCAGTGCACCACAACTACTGAAGTTCATGCACCCAGAGCCCGCGCTCCACAACTGGGGAGGCCACCCCAGTGAGAAGCCCGGGCACTGCAATGAGGAGTAGCCCCCGCTCACCACTACTAGAGAAAGCCCAGCACACCAGTGAAGACCCAGGGCAGCCAAATAGAGAAATAAAAGAGGCAGCGCAGTGACACAAAGTAGGCATTCAATAAAAGGAAAAAAAACTTTTTTAATATAATTCTGATACTTAATTTTGAACTAAGGCATCACTTTTATGGGAAAGTAAATAAGAGGTCTAAGATTAATTGCACAGTTCAATGAATTTTTAATACGTGGACACCTAGATAGCTACCACCCAAAGCAAGATAGGGAACATTTCCAGCGTGTCAGCAAGCTCCCCCATTCCCTGTCCCAGACCATACCTCTCCCCAGAGGTAACCATCATTTTGACACCTGACATCATAGATGTTTTGAACTTCATTTTGAATTTCATTTAAACAGAATAATGCAGTATGAACTTTTTTTGTCTGACATTTTTGCTCAGCATTATGTGTTGTGAGACTCATCTGTGTTGTGGAGTATGGTAGTAGCTTCCTCCTTTGGATTTCTGTGTATCATTTCACTGTATAAAAATGCCATAATATAGTTGCCTTCTCCTACTATTGGACACCAGTCATTTAAAGATTGTTTGACATCGCCATCTTGTTGTGTAGGGGTTTGACATAATCATTTTTTCCTTTTGGCGGCAGGGTGCACAGGCTCTTCATTGCTGTGCCCAGGCTTCCTCTGTGCTGGGCTGTGCTTAGTCGCTCAGTCATGTCTGACTCTTTGCAACCCCAAGAAATGGAGCCTGCCAGGCTCCTCTGTCCATGGGGATTCTCCAGGCCAGAATACTGGGGTGGGTAGCCATGCTACCCCTCCTCCAGGGGATTTTCCCAACTCAGGTCTTCTGCATTACAGGCAGATTCTTTTCAATCTGAGCCACTAGGGAAGCCCAAGAATACTGGAGTGGGTAGCCTATCCCTTCTCCAGGGGATCTTCCCAACCCAGGTATCAAGCCCAGGTCTCCTGCCTTGCAGGCAGATTCGTTACCAGCCGAGCTATCAGGGAAGCCCCAGGCTTTCTCTAGGTGTGGGAAATGGAGGCTTCTCCCTAGTTGCAGTGCTGGGGCTTCTCACTGTAGTGGCCTCTCTTGCTGCGGACCTTGGGCTCTAGAGCACTCAGGCTTCAGTAGCTGTGGCTTAGCTGCTCCGTGGCATGTGGGATCTTAGTTCCCTGACCAGAACCCATCTATGCTGGCCGCATTTTTGGCGGACAGATTCTTAACCACTGGACCACCAGGGAAGTCCCTTGACACGATTTTAAATCCACTTATTTCTGACAAAAATGAAGTTGTTTTTAAGAGTGAATTTTTTTGTTTTTTGGGTTTTTTTTTTTGTCATGCCATGGTGCATGTGGGATCTTAGCTCTCCAGCCAGGGGTGGAAGCTGTGCCCCCTGCATTGGAAACTCTGGACCACCAGGAAAGCCTGAGTGAAGCTGTTGTTTTGATATTGAAGTGAAATTATATGTTAGGATGTCATCATCCATGTCTGGAGTTGCTGATAAGTACATATGAAAAAGCAACTATGATGAGAGGACATTTAGACCATAAATACCTAGGGTGAGGGCTATCCAAGAGGGTTAGGTATGGGTAAGGCCACCCTTTACTGATCTAAATAGCCCTCTGAAGAGCTTAGGGCATTAGCTCCTGCCATGGGAAAGGTAACTCTTATCCACAGTGCCAAAAGCCACGCAGAGGCCCAAAGGAGATCATCTTGCCCCCAACATCTGTGCCACGGTTGCTAGCAATATGTTCTAGCAACAGGGAACTTTTCACTTTTGTTCTGCGGGCAGCTGCATGTCAGCTTGCTGTTGATTAAGCTGCCTCTCCTGAGAACCAATTTGCATAAAGGTACACTGTGAACTACATTTGGACTTTCTTTTACCTTCCTTGCCTAGAACAATAGTGTCATTAATCTATCATTTGTTTGGAGTATGTTATTTCTTCATTGACTTATTAAGAGACATTATCCTATATGTTGTTGGCTTGTGAAATTATTATAATTGCTGCAATAAACCTATGTCAAATAAACAAATAAATATTGGGCAAGGACAATCTCAGTCTCTGAGCACAGTCTGCCAACCACCCCATGTGCAAAATACATATGGACTTTAGAATCAATTTGTCCATTTCTATTAAAAAAAACAATTGAATTCTTGATACAGATTACATTTGAGGAATACTGTCATCTTAACATTATGTGCTTTAGTATGTAAGCACAAAATATCTTTTTGCTTCTTTAAATCCTTTTTTTACTCCATTATTATAGTTTGCAGTGTGCAAATCCTGTACTTCCTTAGTTAAATTTATTTTTTCTTTCATATGCTATTATACATGAAATTTTTTTCTTAATTCAATTTTCAATTTGTTTACTACTAGTACACAGAAATAAAGTTGATGTTGGTATACTGATCTTGTATTCTGCAACTTTTTCTGTTTTTTTTTGCTATGTAGCTTGCTGAATCTGAGTTTCCCAACCAGGATAGAACCTGCTCCCCCAACAGAAGCTTGGAGTCCTAATCAGAGGACCATCAGAGAATCCCCTCTTGAAACTTTGGTTAACTTGTTTATCAACTCTAATCATTTTTTGTTCTGGTTTTTCTTTTTTTTTAGGGTTTTCTATGTGCAAGATCATGTCATGTACAAATAGAAACAAATTTATTTTCTCCCTTCCAACCTCAATTTCCCTTTTTTCTTTTTCTCACCTAGTTGCCCTGGCTAGGACCTCCAGTACAACGTTGAAGAGAAATAATGACACCAGATATTTCTATCTTGTTCCTGATTTTATGAGGAATATTTTCAGTCTTTTACCATTAAGTATGATATAAGCTGCAGGCTTTTCATGGGTGCCCTTTATCAGGCTGAGGAAATTCCCTCCTACTTTGTTAAGTGTTTTTATCATAAAAGGGTGTTGGATTTTGTCAAATGTAGGGGTTTTTTTTGTCTATTGAGATGATCTATTATTTTATTAATATCATGTATTACATTGATTGACTTTCATATGTTGAACCAGTCCTCACATTCATGGGATAAATCCCACTTGGTCATGGTGTATATTCCTTATGTGCTGCTGGACTTGACTCTCCAACATTTGTAGAGGATTTTTGCACCCGCAATCATAGGTGATACTGGTCTGAAGTTTTCTTTTCTTGTGATGTCTTTGTCTGGCTTTGTTATCAGAGTAATACTGAACTCACAGAATGAATTATAAGTTGTCTCTCTTATTTTTTGACAGTTGTGAGAAGGATTTTTGTTAATTCATTAAATGTTTTGTAGAATTCAGCAGTGAATTCTGGGCTTTTTCTGTGTGTGTGATCATTTATTTTTATCTTTTAATTGAAAGATAACTGCTTTATAATGTTGTTTTGGTTTCTGTCATACAACAGTGTGAATCAGTCATTATATATACTATGCATTTTCCTAAGTATAATGAGATTTAGACTATTTTCATGTGTTTATTGGCCATTTGGATTTATGCTTCTATTTATTGACTATTTACTTCTTATATATATTCTTCTGTATGTTTGGAAGATCCAAGAACAAGCAGAAAAAAAAAAAGGAATGTTCATAACAATAGATATATGGATACACACCCATGTGTGTATGTACTTATGTGTATGCAATACACATATATCTGTATTTTTGTTTGTTTTGTTTGGCCATGCAGCATATGGGTTCTTAGTTACCTGACCAAGGATTGAACTTGGGCCCTCAGCAATGAGAGCTTGGAGTCCTAACCACTAAAATGTCAGGAAATTCCCCCAGTATGTTTTTACATAAATAGTATATTTTTGAAAAATAAAAGAGCAATAAAGTTGAAAGAAGTATTATAAAGACATTTACAGTGAACTGTAAAAGCAAAATGACAAATGCACTATAATTTGTCAAACTTATGTCCAAAGCTTTTTAAAATGTGAGAAAACTGAGATAAGAATAAAGCTCCTGACCCGTGTGTAAGGAAAGGGCATAAAGGGATGGGAGTGTTGGGGTTTAAATATTATTAGAATCTTGGTGGAAATGAGGAAGACCCAGAAAGTCAGCCAGATGGCCAAGAGAACTCAATCTCAAGTGAATCCATGTGAAGTCTTTGATCTCTCTCATGAAGGAATTCAAAGGAAATCTCTTATGGGAAGGACAAGCTCTATAAAACTTCAATCCTGGCTGCATGCTAAGTTCACCAGAGGAGCTTTTAAAATGAAGGGCCTACGCTCCAACTCAAAACAATTGAAACAAAATCTCTGCAAGTAGCTCTAAAAACTGGTTTGTTTGTTTGTTTTTGGGGTTCTTTTTGGTTTTTTTAAATTGATGCATAATTGACATATAACATTATGTTGGTTTCAGGTGTACAACAAGAATTCAATATATTGAGAAATGAGCACCACAATAAGTCTAGTTAACATCATTTATCATACATAGTTACACATTTTCATTTTTTGTGATGAAAACTTTTAAGATCTACTTTTAAGATCCAAGTAACCTTCAAATACATAGTACATGGGAACTATATTTTTTTGAAATTTCCCCTGGTAGTCACCAAGGTTGAAATTTCATGAAGTAGACACTGACATGCAGAACACCAAATTATATTGTTTAGAGGCACATGAAAAGATGTTCAGTATTATTATTAGAGAAATACAAATCAAAACTACAATGAGGTATCACCTTATACTGATCAGAATGGTCAACATTAAAAAGTCTACAAATAACATGCTGAAGAGGGTGTGGGGAAAAGGGAACCCTCCTGCACCATTGGCGGGAGTGTAAATCAGTGCAGCTACTATGGAAAACAGTATGGAGGTTCCTCAATAACTAAAAATAACGTTGACATTGCTGGGCTGTGCTTAGTCGTTCAGTCGTGTCTGACTCTTTGGGACCCCAAGGACTGTAGCCCGCCAGGCTCCTCTGTCCATGGGGATTCTCCAGGCCAGAATACTGGAGTGGGTTCCCGTGCCTCCTCCAGGGGATCGTCTCAACCCAGGGACTGAACCTAGGTCTCCCACATTGCAGGCGTGTCACCAGGGAAGCCCAGAGTTGCCAATGTGATTTTGCAATTCCATGCCTGGACATGTATCCAGAGAAAACTATAATTTGAAAACTTACATGCACTCCTGTATTCAGAGTAGCACTACTCACAGTGGCCAAGACATGGAAGAAACATAACTGTTCATTGATGGATGAATGGATGAAGAATATGTGGTACATATATACAATGGAATACTACTCAGCCATAAAAAGAATGAAATTATACCATTTGCAGCAACATAGATGGACCCAGAGATTATCACAGAAAGTGAAATAAGTCAGAAAGAGAAAGGCAAATACTATATGATATCACTTACATGCAGAATCTAAAATATGATAATAATGAACTTATCTATGAAACAGAAACTTGCGGTTGCCAAGGGAGGTGGGGAGGGATGGATTGGGAGTTTTGGATTAGCAGATGCAAGCGTTTATATATTGAATGGATAAACAACAAGATCTTACTGTCTAGCACTGTGTAGTGCGCTTAGTCACTCGGTCATGTTTGACTCTTTGTGACCCCATGGACTAGCCCACCAGGCTCCTCTGTCCATGGGGATTCTCCAGGCAAGAATACTGGAGTGGGTAGCCATTCCCTTCTCCAGGGGATCTTCCCAACCCAGGGATCAAACCCGGTCTCCTGCATCTCCTGCAGATTCTTTACCCCTGAGCCACTGAGGAAGTCCCCATATCTACACAATACTCCCTAAATTTTTATGCTTTTGAGATTTCTGTATTACAAAATCAGTGTATGCCCTTGCATCAAATTCAAATACTCCTGTAATGTATATATAGGAAGTGAAAGTCCTCTCTCCAATCTGCCTTCAGAGGTAGCCATTGTTAGCACTGTGAGTAGGTATCCATCCAGTTTCTCCATGTCTCTGCCTCTCTCTCTCCAGCTGTTTGTTTCTCCCTTTATACAGAATATAGATATACATATACACATATTACATACACACATACAATGTCATATTCTTTATATATATATACACTCTCCACTGTATACATGTATCAGTTCAGTTCAGTCGCTCAGTCGTGTCCGACTCTTTGCGACCCCATGGACTGCAGCACACCAGGCTTCCCTGTCCATCACTAACTCCAGGAGTTTACTCAAACTCATGTCCATCGTGTCAGTGATGCCATCCAACCATTTCTTCCTCTGTCATCCCCTTCTCCTCCTGCCTTCAATCTTTCCCAGCATCAGGGTCTTTTCTAATGAGTTTGTTCTTCATATATCAGGTGTTGGAATTGGAGCTTCAGCTTCAGCATCAGTCCTTCCAATGAATATTCAGGACTGATCTCCTTTAGGATGGACTGGTTGGATCTCCTTGCAGTCCAAGAGACTTTCAAGAACCTTCTCCAACACTACAGTTCAAAAGCATCAATTCTTTGGCACTCCGCTTTCTTTATAGTCCAACACTCACATCCATACATGACTACTGGAAAAACCATAGCTTTGACTAGACAGACCTTTGTTGGCAGAGTAATGTCTCTGATTTTTAATACACTGTCTAGGTTGGTCATAGCTTTTCTTCCAAAGAGGAAGCATCTTTTAATTTCATGGCTGCAGTCATCATCTGCAGTGATTTTGGAGCCCCCCAAAATAAAGTCTCTCACTGTTTCCATTGTTTCCCCATCTATTTGCCATGAAGTGATAGGACTGGGTGCTATGATCTTAGTTTTCTGAATGTTGAGATTTAAGCCAACTTTTTCACTCTCCTCTTTCACTTTCATCAAGAGGCTCTTTAGTTCTTCACTTTCTGCCCTAAGGGTGGTGTCATCCACATATCTGAGGTTATTGATATTTCTCCCAGCAATCTTGATTCCAACTTATGCTTCATCCAGTCCAGCATTTCTCATAATGTACTTTGCATATAAGTTAAATAAGCAGGGTGGCAATATACTGCCTTGATGTACTCCTTTTCCTATTTGGAACCAGTCTGTTGTTCCATGTCCAATTCTAACTGTTGCTTCTTGACCTGCATACATATCTCTCAGGAGGCAGGTCAGGTGGTCTGGTATTCCCAACTCTTGAATTTTCCAGTCTATTGTGATGCACACAGTTAAAGGCTTTGGCATAGTCAATAAAGCAGAAGTAGATGCTTTTCTGGAACTCTCTCACTTTTTTGATGATCCAGCAGATGTTGGCAATTTGATCTCTGGTTCCTCTGCCTTTTCTAAATCCAGCTTGAACATCTGGAAGTTCACAGTTCATGTATTGTTGAAGACTGGCTTGGAGAATTTTGAGCATTACTTTGCTAGCATGTGAGAGGAGTGCAACTGAGTGGTAGTTTGAGCATTCTTTGGCATTGCCTTGCTTTGGGATTGGAATGAAAACTCACCTTTTCCAATCCTGTGGCCACGGCTGAGTTTTCCAAATTTGCTGGCAGATTGAGTGCAGCACTTTCACAGCATCATCTTTTAGGATTTGAAATAGCTCAGCTGGAATCCCATTACCTACACTAGCTTTGTTCATAGTGATGCTTCCTAAGGCCCACTTCACATTCCAGGATGCCTGGCTCTAAGCGAGTAATCACACTATCGTGATTATCTGGGTAGTGAAGGTCTTTTTTGTATACTTCTTCTGTGTATTCTTGCCACCTACATACTTATATGTGTGTGTGTATATATATATATATATAAAACACACCATATGTGTGTGAATATAGTAAACTAAGCAATTGTGTATATATTTACATACATGCTTGATACATTTGTGGAGAATCTATCTAGTGCCTCTAAATACAGTGTATCTATCTATTCATGCACGTATATGTTTATGTGTGTATAGGGATGTGCGTTTGCTCTAAAAAGTGTAGGGTTTTTGGGGATTAATCCCTTCCTAAAACCTTTTACTGGGCACATCACAGACCAGGTCAAGTCCCAGCCTTTAGCATGTTGTCTCAGGCTCCATGTAGTCAGGCCACTACCTCCATCCGTGTCCAGCCACTTTTCAGAGAGATATACAGTGGAGAACAAAAGAAAGAGTGCTCCTCCTGAGCACCTTCTTCAAAACTGGGGTCGTTTCAGCAATTATTTTTCAAAATCAAGGCGCTGACATGATTTGTTATGGTTATGATGAAAAAAGCTCAGGAGAAGCAGTGCGAAAGCAGAGGGGTGAAAGTACAAAGAGGAAATGATATGCTTGCTTTTTTCCTTAATTTATTTATCTTTTTGGGGGTGGGAGGGAGCCACACCACGTGGAAGATGGGATCTTAGTTCCTAGACCACAGGATTGGAAGCACAGTCTTAACCACAGTAACACAGGGAAGTCCCAACACGCTTGTTTAACGTGCTCCTTAGCTCCTCCCCAAATGCAAAGCCCTTCCCCTCCCATCTGTCACCCCTCTATTCGGGCGGACTTGGCCTTGACCCTCCGGCAGTCACGCTGAGAGCTCTGTAAATTGCCCAGAGGTTCTTCAACCACCCAGCTGCTTCCCGTCTCTGGACTTTCACACATTTTTATTCTTCCAGCTGGAACTCCCTTACCTGCCACACTCTGCCAGGCAAACTCTAATTAACTTTCAAAACTCAGCACATGGAAGAGTGTTATTTCTATCTGGAGGCCACAGTGAGATGTCCCTTACCTGGTGATTTTGAAACAAGGCTGCCACAGAATAAAACAAGCCAACATGTGGATGTGGTTAGCTCTCTGGAAGGAGAGCAAGAATTGTGAATAAATATGTGACTAAAGGATTTTAGAGACTTTTCAATTTAAAAAAATGTTGGATAATCTGAGAAAGAAAAATATGGAGAAACTCCATATTACTTCACTGTAATTCAATTAACAGAAAGTTCATTTTCTTGCCTTTTTCATAGTAAGACAATGTGGAGAAAAGTGTCCAGTAAACCCAGGAAACAGTGAGAAGAGGGCAGGGGTGGAGGAGAAGGTTCACAGAGACACAAGCTGACAGGTCCTCCTCATTAATCTTCACGGCCGCGTGTCAGTCTGCACCAAATCAACTACGTTTTATCTCCTATCGGTAGAAATAAAGACAGCTTCCAATAACTAGCCATTATAAATACTGCTCAATGGGCGTTATTGCTCATGTCTCCTCCTGCTCATGAGCTGGTACTTTTGAGAATGCATGTTTGGGAGTGGTGTTACTGAATCGTAAGGGACGAGCTTGTTCAACTTTGCTGTTGATGCTCTTTAGTTGCTCAGTCGTGGCTGGCTCTTCTGCAACCCCATGGACGGCAGCCCACCAGGCTCCTCTGTTCATGGGATTTCCAGGCAAGAATACCAGAGTGGGTTGCCATTTGCTTCTCCAAGGGATCTTCCCGACCCAGGGGTCGAACCTGCGTCTCCTGTATTGGCAGGCAGATTCTTTGCTACTGAGCCACCTGGAAAGCCCTCAACTTTACTAGATAATGTCAAATTGTTCTTCAAAATGGTGTGTCCATTTCTGCTGCCACCTGTGTAATGATGTTCCCGTTCTTCTACATTCTTACCATACTCAGTCTTATTTGCAGGTTGGATGCACTGGGAATGCTGTCTCATGCACTGTTCTACTATGCATTTCTGATGCCTACTGTGATTGTGCATCTTTTACATTTTACTGACCACTAGGGTTTTCTCTTCTGTTCATTCCCTTTGCCCATTTTTCTGTTCAGTTATTTTTATTCTGTTTATTGTTTTGCAGGAGTTCTGTGTGTGTGTTGGATATATTCTCCTGGTCCATGGCTTGTTTTTTCACTTAAAAAATCTTCTGTGCCTCAATTTCCTCATCTGTTAAACAAAGGCAATATTATAAGCAAGTATGCATTATTATTATTAAGTAAATATTAAATATTATTAGGCAAAAATGTAACATATGTAGAACAGTGCCTCAATCCTAGGAAGCACTATGTAATATTTATTATCAGTGTCTTTCAATGAAAAGAAGTTTTAATTATTGCTATAGCATCTTCTGATGAATAGACATTTTTATTTTTAATGTCTAAATTTATTAATCTTTTCTTCTATAGTTTGTGCTTTTTGTGCCTACCAACTGCCTTTTTATACCTGTTCTCTGTTTTTCCCATTCTATGAGTATTTTTACAATTGAAGTTTTCCCTAAAACACTCTGAAACCCATTATATTGGGAGAATAAGGAGAACACTTACATTATTACCTTTGTGTTTTAAAGGATGGTGGCTTTTCCCTTTAGACCCTATCATGAATACCAAAAATATGCTTTAGTTCACGTAGTTAACTCTATAAGAGAAGGCTTTTATCATGGCATCTTACTGAGGATGTATTAGTGGTTCTTGAACGGTATTTAACTTTTAAAATTTTACTTTTTGTGTGTTTTTTTCCATTTTGTTTCCTATGGTTGCTTTCCCCCACAAATGCTGATATTTTACATATATGCCAGAACTATTCTTTCACTCTCATAAAACTTACTAGACTCCAACAAATACATGAATTCTTTACCAATGATCATGTCTGTTCAGTGAACTGAGTTGATTGGCTGTTCTAGGATAGAAAAACCTGCACATCACATTAGCTAAGTACTGTAGTCATCTTGCAGAGTCATTCTTTATGATTAAAATCACTTCCAGGTCCCTTTGTGGGTGATTATTCCTTTCTGCTCTACTGAAGATATTGTAATACTTGTTGGGAAAGTTTCATGGCTACAAAAGCAGTAGCAGTCACTATTCAGCAGAGATGCTGGCAAATACAGAGGAGCACTGTCCAAACTCGTGATCAAGATGGGCTAGAAGCCATAAAATGTAACTTTGCAAGACAACTTAGATAGTGAAAATAAATGCTGGGAACATTCCAAAACTGCTTTTCCTGGAGAAAAGCCTGCTTTGCCTAGATCCCCCTGGGATTCCCTTCTGTTTAGAGTTCTCTGAGTTCCTCAGAGAATATATATTGAATTTTCTGCTCTTCACTTTGTATCAGAAATCTAGCCCAAAGAAATGATACTCAGGGAAGATCACCTATAGTTTTACAAGTTTTGTATATGGGGGCAAGAGTCATGAAATTCTTCCTCTAAGACCATATTATTCAGATGCTATTCTGGTTGAAGTAGGAGGAGAACATTAGAACTTTTATTTTCTTGAAGGAACTGATATACTTATTTCTTTCTAGTAGTGAGAGGCATATATTAGAACAAGTGTCCTTTGTTTCCCCAGCCAGGAAGCTTAATGCCTAATTTAAATTTCAGTCATATATTAAAATGGCCATACTACCCTAAGCAATCTACAGATTGAATGTAATCCCTAACAAATTATCCATGACGTTTTCACAGAACTAGAACAAATATTCCTAAAATTTATATCAAACCACGAAAGACCCAGAATTCCCACAGTAAACCTGAGGAAAAACAACAAAGCTGGAGGCATAATTCTCTTAGACTTTGGACAATACTATGAAGTTACAGTAATCAAAACAGGGTGGTATTGGCACAAAAACAGCCAAATGGCTCAATAGAACAGAATAGAAAACGCAGAAATAAACTCATACACCTATGGTCAATTAATCTTTGACAGCGTAGGCAAGAATATATAATGGAGAAAAGACTCTTCAGCAAGTGAGTTAATGAAGTTAGAATACACCCTCAAACCATACACAAAAAAGAAACTCAGTATGGCTTAAAGATTTAAATATAAGATATGACACCATAAAATTTCTACCAGAGGACAGTCTAAATAGTCTCTGACATACACTGCAGCAGTGTCTTCTTAGGTCAGTCTCCCAAGGTGATAGAAACAAAAATAAAAACAGGGGACTTCCCTAGTGGTCTGTTCAGTGATTGAGAATCTGCCTTGCAATGCAGGGGACTCGGGTTCGATTCCTGGTCAGGGAACTAAGATTCCACATGCTGTGGAGCAACTGAGCCTGTGAACTACAACTACTGAGCTTGTGCACTCCCAAGTCTGTGGGCTACAACCAGAGAGTTTGAGTGCCGCAGCTACTGAAGTGCTACAGGGTCTATGTGCTGCCTCAAAAGATCCTGCGTGATGCAGCAAAGACCCCACATGCCACAACTAAGACATGAGACCTGACGCAGCCAAATCAATAAACCAAATACAAACGTTTAAAGAAACAAAGTAATCAAACTTGATAATGTTTTGCACAGCAAAGGAAACCATAAACAAAGCAAAAAGACAACCTGGGAGAAAATATCTGCAAACAATGGAACCAAGAAGGGCTTAATTTCCAAAACATACAAACAGCTCATACAGATCAGTAACAAAAAACAAACAACCCTATCCAAAAATGGGCACAAGATCTAAATAGGCATTCCTCCAAATAAGGTATACAGATGGATAATAGTCACATTGAAAAGATTTTCAACATCACTAATTATTAGAGAAACGCAAATCAAAACTACAAAGAGGTACCATCTCACAGTGGTCAGAACGGCCATCAGTAAAAAGTCTACAAATAATAAATGCTGCAGAGGGTATGGAGAAAAGGGAGTCCTCCTGTTGGTGGGAATTAAATTGATGCATTCACTATGGAAAACAGCATGGAGGTTCCTTAGAAAACTAAAAGAGCTGCCATATGATCCAGCAGTCTCACTCCAAGGCATACATCTGGACAAAACTATAATTTGAAAAGATACATGCACCCTTATGTTCATAGCAGCACTAGTCACTTTAGCTAAGACATGGAGAAAACCTAAATGTCCATAGATGAGTAGATAAAGAAGATGTGGTATATACACACAGTGGAATACTATCTGGCCATAAAAACAATGAGATAATGCCATTTGCAGCAACAAAATGAAGCTAGAGATGATCATACTATGTGAAGTAAGTCAGAAAGAGAAAGATGCCATCGATATCATTTATATGTAGAATCTAAAATATGACACAAATAAAGTTATTTATGAAACAGAAACAGACTCACAGACATAGAGGGATAAAAATAAGAGTTTGGGATTAGCAGATACAAATTACTGTACAGAAAATAAGGTCTAACTGTATAGCACAGGGAACTATATTCAATAGCCCCAAATAAATCCTAATGGAAAATATGAAAAAGAATAGATACATGAATAAGTGAATCATTTTGCTAACACAACACTAAAAATCAACTATATTTCAATACAAAATTTTTAAATAAATTTCAATCATAGCATCTGTGTCATTTGTCATTAGCACCTATGCATTCTATTTTTCCCTTAATCCTGATTTTCTATCCCTATTTTCTTTTTTCCCCTATTTTCTTAAATTACTACCTATATCTCAAATATGTCTCCAGCTCAGATCACTTTCCAGAGATTCAGAACCAGCTGTCTTCTCTACTTCTGTTTGGATTGCCACAAGAATTTCAAACTCAAAAATGTCTAAAACAGCACTTAATTCCCCACCTGAAACAACAAACAAATAAATCCAGCTCTTCCTCCTTGCTTTTCCCAACCCCAAAGAATGTTAACTCCATCCATCCAGGAGCCAAGGCAGAAATCTTAGCCATCCTTGGTTCTCTTCTTTTTCTCCCTCTCCGCATCCGTCAGGATATACTGGTTTGTACTGCTCTATAGCAAGTAACTTCCTACTCTGAGTGGCTTCACACAATGGAAGTTTGTTTCTCCCCTGACTCCTGAGGCCGAGCGGGGGCTCTGCCCCAAGCCATCACACTGCCTGCAGGTCCCAGGCGGAGGGAGAGGCCACTATCCGGAACACTCCTGGTCACCGCGTTGGAAAGAAAAGAACTCTGAAGGGTTTCATCCTGCTGATTTATCTGGTGCTCAGCCCAGAAGCAACAAATATCACTTCTGCTAGAGCTGACAACTGGGCCCCATCACAGAAGGCCAGAAAGTACAGCCCTACCACAGGCTCAGAAGGCAGCGGGCAGAAAAAATAACAAGCAACATTCATGACCACCACACCGTCTTAGGGTGGACTCCCCAGAAGCAGACCCTGGGATGAGGATTCACGGGAAATGCTGCTAGGAAAAAAAAACGGTCAGCGAGGAAGAGAGTCATGGCAGAGAAGGAAGAGAAGCAAGATCTGGTATCAAACAAAGTCCCTTGGAGGACAATATAGGCTCAACTCCACAAAGAGCCTGGAGACTGTCCTACTTGAGAGCAATCTGGACCAGGGATGCGGAGGCTGGAGGAGGTATACTTCTGCACAGGAGTCATTTCCTTGGGTTCTCCCTGGGGATGAAATCCCGGCTGTGTCTGGCTCCCCTCACAGATGCTGGTTGTTTGAAGGGAAAACAAAGCATGAAAATGGTAGAGGGATCCACAGGTCGAGCATTGACCTCATCTGCCACACACCCCCCACCGCCCCAAACCAATAAATCACAGCATCCTAATGGTTCTATGTCCCAAGTGTTTCCTAAATTGTCCCATCTTTTTCTACCTTTGGGTGTTCCCTCCCTTGAGTACACCTGGAGCCCATTATCCTTGATCTTCTACACTATTAGAATCAGAGTATTACCTACAGTCCTGACATCTCCAGACTCGATGTCACACTACAGCCACAAAGAATCACTTTCTGATTCCCTGGTGACACCTCAAATGTGTCATGCATGCTTTCTAATCAAGATACAACCCCTATTTGCAGATGAGAAAACTGAGCCTCAGAGAAGTAGTTGGTAGAGCCAGAATGGGCTTCCCTGGTGGTTCAGCTGGTAAAAAATTCACCCGCGATGCGGGAGACCTGGATTTGATCCCTGGGTTGGGAAGATATTCTGGGGGAGGGCATGGCAACCCACTCCAGTATTCTTTGGGCTTCCCTGGTGGCTCAGACGGTAAAGAATCTGATCACTGGGTTGGGAAGGTCGCCTGGAGGAGGGCATGGCAACCCACTCCAGTATTCTTGCCTGGAGAACCCCATGGAGAGAGGAGTCTGGCAGGCTACAGCCCATGGGGTTGCAAAGACTTGGACACGACTGAGCGACTAAGCATGCACACAGAGCCAGAATATGAATCTAGTATATATTAATTCCAAAACCTTCCCCATTATATTTCACTATTTTGGGACATGATTAACTGTCTACTTTACCCTGATTACTACCCAATTCTATAAGCTGCTGCTGCTACTAAGTTGCTTCAGTTGTGTCCGACTCTGTGCGACCCCACAGACAGCAGCCCACCAGGCTCCGCCATCCCTGGGATTCTCCAGGCAAGAACACTGGAGTGGGCATTCTATAGCTACAAACTCAATTTGTTTAAAGCCAAATTTATCATATTCCGTATCTCTCTCACCATTGTCCAGCTTTTGAGTTCCCAGTGTCAGTAATGACCCTGCCAGCTTTTACTGTCAGCCTTTACTCTTCTTTTCTTCCTTGTTTATCCGCAGTTATAGTACTTTTGACTTCTCAGTGCCCATTGCTGCAGGTAGGGCTGACATTAGGTGCCTTGCAAGTATCCATATGTGGGAGGTTCTGGAACTGGGCCCAGTGAGGGCTCATTAGTAGTAGCTATCATGCCAACGATATTCTGTGCCAAGTTACAAGATCAGAGTCCAGGGAATGAAGCCAAAGTCGGTCAGTCAGTTTGCCAAGCTGGAAGTTCTTGGACACAGTTATAAGCAAAAGGAAAGAAGCCAGTGGAGAGGGAGAGACTGACTAATGATGGGAAATTTAAAAAAAGTGATGGATGGAGCAGGGTCCTGGGGAAGGCAATGAAACAGATCACCATATGGCTCTTTGAAAGTAGACTGACTCTAGCGATTGAGATCTTGAGGAGAAAGGTATATGTCTAGCATATAGTAGGTGCTCAAAATAATATTGAAAAGTCTTCATGAAAATATGTGTCCCCTACTCCCTGGAGGCAACTATTTTGAACAAATTTAGCTTCCCCCCACCCCATAAACCTGGCATTTATCTTCATATTTCTAAGTAATATATTTATACTATAATTTCTTGATTTTATCAATTTGAAACTATTAACCTTCTATCAAGTAAACGATAAATTAGCCTGTTGTATTATCACCTCCAACTTCCTCTCTCCTCCAGCATAAAAAATTCTAGCTAAATCAGTAGTCAATATATTTTTTGGCTATTGAAATACAGTCTAGTGATGATCCAGTTCGTGATAAATTGTATCTTGTACAAATTTTTAATTTTCCTGGAATTAATAATTTTTAAAATCCCATTTTCTCTGTATCAATCTTAAATATTTTCCCAAGAGGTCCATCTGCTCTGTCAAATCCTCTCGGTAGGTTTTCCCTCCGCCGTAGTGCTCGAGCGTATTAATAACCTATTTCCCTCTCTTCCTCAGCCGCCTCCCTCTCACAGCACGCCGCTTTCTACTGCTGTCTGGATGGGTTGCCCTTCAGCCCGCGGCACAGCTGTCTTCGTGAGAACTCTCTTCCCCGTCAAGCTGTTGCTCTTGTGTTGGGTTTCCCTTCGCTGAATCCAGCGATCTTCCTTCTCCGGGTTTGATTGCTCTGTGCATCTGCTGAAGCACAGCTTTCAGCAGCCTCGAAGTAAGGAGGGTGTCTTACTCAATCCCCATGCTTGTTGCATGGTTTGGCTGGGTAATTTTAAAGGCATTACTCCATCTACTATCTGGCAATGATGAGAAGTCTTAGGGCACTCTGTCATTATTTTATATGTAACCTATTTTGTCTCTCTGAAAGCTTTTAAGGTTGCCTCTTTATGACAAACGTTCTGAAATGTCAGAGATGTGCCCTCTCGTGGATGTTCTGCTATTCATCAAGCTAGCACTGAGGGTCCTTTCGGTCTGGAGGCTCTGTGTCCTTCATGTGTGGAAAATTTTCTTGTACCTTTCCTTGAAAATTTTCTGTCTTCTGTTTTCTTTTCTTTCTATGATTTCTGATCTCTTAGACTGAGGCTCTACATCTAAGCCACCAGTCGCTTTCTGTTCTGTTTTTTGTCTTTTTTGTTCTGCTTGCTGGACAATAACTTTGATTTGACTTTCCAACTCTCCTATCATAATGCTTTATTTCCTCTTGCGTATTTTTCAGATTTCCAAATATTCATTGCTATTTAGTTTTTCACAATATGCTACCCTTGTTTTATGGATGCAGAATCTTGTATTATTTTCCCAAGGATATTATTTATTGGTTGGTTTTCTTCTGTTCTTGTTCACTTTCATCAGGTTCCTTTTTTTGTTTGTTCTGTTCTATCTTTTCATGTTGGGTTTGTTTTAAATCAAATGTTTCTACTGATAGTATGCAATATGCAAGATCCAGACAAATGTCATTTAAATATCTATATGAATTTGACCTGACAAAGAGGAAAAAAAATGATCAAATTCAAAGAGGATTAATAGGAATAAGATATATGTAGGAAGAATCATATGCAATGTCATTAAAACAATCTTTAAGTCATGTAGAAAACACTATAATAGCTTTCAAAAGCCAAAGAAACACACATCTAAACAAGGAACAAATAATGGACTATAACTTATGAGGAGGGCAGGGTAGAGCAGCCGACTCAAATCAGATAGAATAGGTAATGTGGGATTTGAATCTAGGGGATGTGCTAGCCCAAAGATGATTCCTTTTAAGGTACAGAACTCTATTAAGTGTCTCATGATGTCTCATTTGTTGTTTAGTCACTAAATTGCGTCCAATTGTGTCAGTCCTTCAATCAGGTGGCCAAAGTATTGGAGCTTCAGCTTCAGCATCAGTCCTTCCAATGAATGTTCAGAATGGGTTTCCTTTAGGATGGACTGGTTGGATCTCCTTGCAGTCCAAGGGACTCTCAAGAGTCTTCTCCAACACCACAGTTCAAAAGCATCAATTCTTTGGCACTCAGCTTTCTTTATAGTGCAACTCTCATATCCATACATGACTACTGGAAAAACCATAGCTTTGACTAGACGGACC
The DNA here is from genome assembly GCF_910594005.1 of Cervus elaphus. Taxonomy (NCBI): domain Eukaryota; kingdom Metazoa; phylum Chordata; class Mammalia; order Artiodactyla; family Cervidae; genus Cervus; species Cervus elaphus. The sequence continues at coordinate 10,132,571 of NC_057839.1, read as the reverse complement.
TTTGTTGGCAGAGTAATGTCTCTGCTTTTTAATATACTGTCTACGTTGGTCATAGCTTTTCTTCCCAGGAGCAAGTGTCTTTTAACTTCATGGCTGCAGTCACCATCTGCAGTGATTTTGGAGCCCCCCAAAATAAAGTCTTTCACTGTTTCCATTGTTTCCCCATCTATTTGCCATGAAGTGATGGGACCGGATGCCATCATCTTGGTTTTCTGAATGTTGAGTTTTAAGTCAACTTTTTCACTCTCCTCTTTCACTTTGATCAAAAAGCTCTTTAGTTTCTCTTCTCTTTCTGCCATAAGGGTGGTGTCATCTGCATATCTGAAGTTATTGATATTTCTCCCAGCAATCTTGATTCCAGCTTGTGCTTCATCCAGCCCGGCATTTCGAATGATGTACTCTACATAGAAGTTAAATAAACAGGGTGACAACATACAAACTTGACATACTCCTTTCCTGGTTTGGAACAATTCTGTTGTTCCATGTCCAGTTCTAACTGTTGCTATACAGATTTCTCAGGAGGCAGGTCAGGTTGTCTGGTATTCCCATCTCTTGAAGAAGTTCCCACAGATTGTTGTGATCCTCACAGTCAAAGGTTTTGGCATAGTCAATAAAGCAGAAGTAGATGTTTTTCTGGAATTCTCCAGCTTTTTCGATGATCCAACGGATGTTGGCAATTTTATCCCTGGTTCCTCTGCCTTTTCTAAATCCAGCTTGAACATTTAGAAGGGCAACGTACTATTGAAGCCTGGCTTGGAGAATTTTGAGCATTACTTCGCTAGCGTGTGAGATGAGTACAATTGTGTGGTAGTTTGAACATTCTTTGGCACTGCCTTTCCTTGGGACTGGAATGAAAACTGACCTTTTTCAGTCCTGTGGCCACTGTTGAGTTTTCCAAATTTGCTGGCAGATTGAGTGCAGCACTTTCACAGCATCATCTTTTAGGATATGAAATAGCTCAACTGGAATTCCTTCACCTCCACTAGCTTTGTTGGTAGTGATGCTTCCTAAAGGCCCACATGACTTGGCATTCCAGGATGTCTGGCTCTAAGTGAGTGATCACACCATCGTGGTCATCTGGGACAGGAAGATCTTTTTTGTATAGTTCTTCTGTGTATTCTTGCAACCTCTTCTTAACATCTTCTGCTTCTGTTAGGTCCATACTATTTCTGTTCTTTATTGTGCTCATCTTTGCATGAAAATTTCCCTTGGTATCTCTAATTTTCTTAAAGAGAGCTAGCTCTATTCTTTCCCATTCTATTGTTTTCCTCTATTTCTTTGGTTTGATCACTGAGGAAGGTTTTCTTATCTCTCCTTGCTATTCTTTGAAACTCTGCATTCAAATGGGTATATCTCTCCTTTTCTTGTTTGCTTTTGGCTTCTCTTCATTTCACAACTATTTGTAAGGCCTCCTCAGACAACCATTTTGCCTTTTTGCATTTCTTTTTCTTGGGGATGGTCTTGATCACTGCCTCCTGTACAATGTCACCAATCTCTGTCCATAGTTCTTCAGGCACTCTGTCTATCAGATCTAATCCCTTGAATCTGTCACTTACACTTATAATCATAAGGGATTTGATTTAGGTCACACCTGAATGGTCTAGTGGTTTTCCCTACTTTCTTCAATTTAAGTCTGAATTTGGCAATAAGAAGTTCATAATCTGGGCCACAGTCAGCTCCCAGTCCTGTTTTTGCTGACTGTATAGAGCTTCTCCATTTTGGCTGCAAAGAATATAATCAATCTGATTTCGATGTTGACCATCTGGTTATGTCCATGTATAGAGTCTTCTCTTGTGTTGTTGGAAGAGGGTGTTTGCTATGACCAGTGCATTGTCTTGGCAAAACTGTTAGCCTTTGCCCTGCTTCCTTCTGTACTCCAAGGCCAAATTTTCCTGTTACTCTAGGTATTTCTTGACTTCCTACTTTTGCATTCCAGTCCCCTATGATGAAAAGAACATCTTTTTTTGGTGTTAGTTCTAGAAGGTCTTGTAGGTCTTCATAGGACCATTCAACTTTAGCTTCTTCAGCATTACTAGTCAGGGCATAGACTTGGATTACTGTGATATTGAATGGTTTGCCTTGGAAATGAACAAAGATCATTCTGTCATTTTTGAGACTGCATCCAGACTGCATTTCAGACACTTTTGTTGACTAAGATGGGTACTCCATTTCTTCTAAGGGATTCCTGCCCATAGTAGTAGATATAATGGTCATCTGAGTTAAATCCACCCATTCCAGTCCATTTTAGTCCACTGATTCCTAAAATGTCGATGTTCACTGTTGTCATCTCCTGTTTGACCACTTTGAATTTACCTTGATTCATAGACCTAACATTCCAGGTTCCTATGCAATATTGCTCTTTACAGCATTGGACTTTACTTTCATCACCAGTCACATCCACAACTGGGTGTTGTTTTTCTTTGGCTTCATCTCTTCATTCTTTCTGGAGTTATCTCTCCTCTGATCTCCAGTAGCATATTGGGCACCTACCGACCCGGGGAGTTCATCTTTCAGTGTCCTATCTTTTTGCCTTTTCATACTGTTCATGGGGCTCTCAAGGCAAGAATACTGAAGTGGTTTGCCATTCCCTTCTCCAGTGGACCATGTTTTGCCAGAATGCTCCACTACTATTTGTCCATCTTGGGTGGCCCTACACGGCCTGGCTCATAGTTTCATTGAGTTACACAAGGCTGTGGTCCTTGTGATCAGTTTGATTAGTTTTCTGTGATTGTGGTCTTCATTCTGTCTGCCCTCTGATGGAGAAGGATAAGAGGCTTATGGAAGATTCCTGATGGGAGAGACTGACCAGGGGGAAACTGGATCTAGTTCTGATGGGTGGGGCCATGCTCCTAAATCTTTAATCCAATTTTCTGTTGATGGGCGGGGCTGTGTTCCCTCCCTGTTTGACCTGAAGCCAAACTATGGTGGAGGCAGTGAAGATAATGGCGACCTCCTTCAAAAGGTCCATGCGTGCACTGCCACACTCTGCCCCAGACCCTGCAGCAGGCCACCGCCAACCCAGGCCTCCCCAGGGGACTCCTGGAAACTCACGGGCAAGTCTGGGTCAGTCTCTAGTGGGGCCACTGCTCCTTTCTCCTGAGTCCTGCCGCGCACAAGGTTTTGTCTGTGCCCTCCAAGAGTCTGTTCTGGCAGCTCTATGGTGGGGTTAATGGCGACCTCCTCCAAGAGGGCTCATGCCACACCCAGGCCTGCCGCACCCAGAGCCCTGCCCCTGCAGCCGGCCACTGCTGACCCGCACCTCCGCAGGAGACTCTCAAAGGCGGGTCTGGCTCAGTTTTCGTGGGGTCTTCTGGTGCACACAGGTTTTGTCTGAGCCCTCCAAGCGTCTCTGGTGGGGACGGGCTTTGATTCTAAACGTGATTTCGCCCCTCCTACCGTCTCGCTGTGGCTTCTCCTTTGCCCCTGGACGTGGCGTATCTTTTTTTGGTGTGACCCAACATTCTGCTGGCGATGGTTGTTCGGCAGTGAGTTGTAATTTTGGACTTCTCACAGGAGAAGATGAGCACATGTCCTTCTCCTCCACTCTCTTGTAAGCGGATGTGGCTTATAAACAACAGCAACTTATTTCTCCCAGTTCTGGAGGCTGGAAGTCAGATAGCAGCATAGCCAGGTTCCAGCGAGAGCCCCCTTTTGGGTTGCAGAGCGTCAGTTTGTACTCGTGTCTTCACATGGCAGAAAAAGGGCACCAGAGCTCTCTGGGGCCTTTTCTATTAGGGTAGTAAGACCATTCATGAAATCATCACCATTATGACCTAATTACCTCCAAAGGCCCCACCTCCTAATACCATCCCTTTTGAGTTAGGATTTCCACATATGGATTTTGAAAGTTAAAGTTGCTCAGTTGTGTCTGATTGTTTGCGACCCCATGGTCTGAAGCCTGTCAGGCTCCCCTGTTCATGGAATTCTCCAGGCAAGAATACTGGAGTGAGTAGGTGTTCCCTTCTCCAGGTTGGGATCTTCCCAACCCAGGGATCAAACCCAGGTTTCCTGCATTGCAGGTGGATTCTTTACCAGCTGAGCTGGAGGAATGCAAATAATCAGCCTGCAGCAGTTTTCTCCAATGCTGCTGCTCACTTCAAAAGCCCAAGGAGAAACTTTCACCCCAGTTTGCTGACACAGAGTCATTTACAACACAACATAATCGTGCGTGTGACATCTCATTATCTTTTCCATGTAACACAACGTAGCCAAGGCACTGACTTCACACCACCTTTGCCGTATCCTATGGTTAGAAGCAAGTCACAGGTCCTGCCTTCACTCAAGAAGAGGGAATCACACAAAAGTATGGGTACTGGGAGACGGGAAATCATTGGGGCTCACCTTAGGGTCTGTCTGTCATATGGAACAATCTATATATGCTTGGTATTTAAAGTAGTTGTAATGATAAGAAAATTTGGCAAATTAGAGCATCTAACAGGTTAACTTTGCAATTCCAATTTAAAATGAATAAGCAGGGACTTCCATGACGGTCCATCATGGACCAGTGGACGAGTGCCTCCCTCTTACTGACCCAGGGGAGGCGGTGCCCCCGGGGTCCCCTGTGGCAGCAAGAGGCAAGAGTGCCTACTCCTGCATTTCAGGCTGGCAACTCTGCCCCTCAGGTTCCTGGGCTGAAATAAGGAAAAGTTTCTATTTTAGGACTGCAACTGGCAGGCTGAAAGGTGAACAAAAGTCCCCTTCACATTATACTCTTCCTGAAAATTATACTCCTTTCAGGAGAATTTATTTACATACTCTCATGTAAGGCAAGTTTGTCAGAAACTCAGAGAAAACTGCCATAGGAAATCACATTTAATTGCCATCTAAAATAAGACACAAATGGTCTTATCTATGAAAGAGAAAGAAACTCACAAATCCAGAAACTAATGGATTCCTGTGGGGATTTGGTTGTGGGTGTTGCCAGATTGAAGTAGAAATTAAGAAATAAAAAATCACTATGTATAATTTAAGAAAAATAATAGGATATTGTATGCAGCCGAGAGAAATATAGACATGATTTTGCAATATCTTTAAATGGTATATATTCCATGAAAATATTGAATCACTCTGTTGTATCCCAAAGCATACAGAGTAATATACCTCAATTGAAAAAGAAAGAGTGGATGGATGGCTACAAACACATGAAATGATCAAGAATGAAGGTTCACAAAATAAAAATGGGAAAAGTTTAGGAATAGAAACTCCCATCAAGAAATTAATTTGGGTGGGATTAGTAAAAACCTGCATTGGTTCGTCCACTAGAAAGCACAATTGGAGGGTCTTTAGAAAATGAGACATGGACGTGTCTGGGGAAGCAGCAGCCACATGCCGGGCACACAGGCAGGGAAAAGGCATTTCCAAAGACGGGTGCCCTGCCATCCCCGCTGGACCGGTTTCCAAGTGAAGGACACTGCCGCAACCTAAGTGGACAAGCACACAGAAATGAATAAAGAAAATGGGGTCTGTATACATAATGGCGTATGAATCAGCCATAAGGAAGATCGGAAGAGTACCATGGCAGGCACAGGTAAGGAGGTAGAGATGATCACAGCAAGTGAAGTAAGAGACAGAGGGAGCGACAGATAGGAAATGATGTCACCTGTAGGCGGAATCTAAAAATGGATACGTAGGAGCTCTTCGAGCCAAGATAAACAGTTCCCAGACTTAGAAAAAGCTCATCTCTCTTCCTGTTAGCAGAGAAGAAAAGGTGTTGGGCACATAGAAATAAGCTACTTGTCTAACATGTGCACACTACTATTTAGAAAATAAACCCCAAGGACCTACTGGGTAACACTAGGAATGATACTCCTTTCTGTCATAATCTACACAGGGCCAGTCCCTGAAATACAGCAATGTGTGAGCGAATCAAGTGACTATGAATTAAGCAAGCAAACAAACAAAAAACCCAACAAAACCCACCCACTGACTTGTAATTCACCAATATGCTCAAGTTCAAATACCTGGATAAACACAATAAACATAGAAACATACGCTGACTCTATTCCCCTCATCCCATGGTTATCTTGGCTGGAATCATATCTCTGGAGACTAGGCAGGTTTGAGTCCCAGGCTGGCTTGTTTTGGGGCTCAGGGTCCTGGGAGGATGTGGCAGGCAGGCAGTGTGCCCCCACGACGTTCCTGGAGTGCCTCTTGCCCTCTGCAGAGCCCTCAATCTTCGGTGAAGTAAAGGAGGAGATTTGAATAGACCCTCACATAGGTATCCAATAGATGACCCAAAACGACCTACTGAACACACTGTAATCACCTAGATGGGAACAAGAACTTGAAAGAGAATAGAAATCTGTTCATCCATGAGTGTATCAAGTTCCTGTACGACTGAAACACACATCAAATCAGAAATCACTTCTATTCCAACATAAAATCACACTGAAATGACAGGGTGGGGGGAAATATGTGTGTCTGTGAGGGTGGGTAATGCTGCCGCCTTGTGGCCATTTTTGGGAACAACAGCTTGAAAAGCTGTGCAGAAGGGCATTGAGTATTCTCAGGGAATATCAGACCACCTGACCTGCCTCCTGAGAAACCTGTATGCAGGTCAGGAAGCAACAGTTAGAACTGGACACGGAACAACAGACTGGTTCCAAATAGGAAAAGGAGTACGTCAAGGCTGTATATTGTCACCCTGCTTATTTAACTTATATGCAGAGTACATCATGAGAAACGCTGGGCTGGAGGAAGCACAAGCTGGACTCAAGATTGCCAGGAGAAATATCAATAACCTCAGATATGCAGATGACACCACCCCTATGGCAGAAAGTGAAGAGGAACTAAAGAGCCTCTTGATGAAAGTGAAAGAGAAGAGTGAAAAAGTTGGCTTAAAGCTCAACATTCAGAAAACTAAGGTCATGGCATCCGGTCCCATCACTTCATGGCAGATAGATGGGGAAACAGTGGAAATAGTCGGTGACTTTATTTTTCTGGGCTCCAGAATCACTGCATATGGTGATTGTAGCCATGAAATTAAAAGATGCTTACTCCTTAGAAGGAAAGTTATGACAGCACATTAAAAAACAGAGACATTACTTCACCAACAAAGGTCTGTCTAGTCAAGGCTATGGTTTTTCCAGTAGTCATGTACAGATGTGAGAGTTGGACTGTGAAGAAAGCTGAGCACCGAAGAATTGATGCTTTTGAACTGTGGTTTTGGAGAAGACTCTAGAGAGTCCCTTGGACTGCAAGGAGATCCAACCAGTCCATCCTAAAGGAGATCAGTCCTGGGTGTTCATTGGAAGGACTGATGCTGAAGCTGAAACTCCAATACTTTGGCCACCTTATGGGAAGAGTTGACTCACTGGAAAAGACACTAATGCTGGAAGATTGAGGACAAGAGGAGAAGGGGACGACAGAGGACGAGATGGTTGGATGGCATCATCGACTCGGTGGACATGGGTTTGGGTGGACTCTGGGAGTTGGTGATGGACAGGGAGGCCTGGCGTGCTGCGGTTCACAGGGTCGCAAAGAGCTGGACACGACTGAGCGACTGAACTGAACTGAAAGGGTCTGAAGTCAAAAACAGCTGATCTCAACAAACGTCCTAGGGGTAGTCATCAGAAAAGAATTTAAAACAGGGCCGAGTCACAGGAAGCTGCATCGAGAGGTAACGTGAATTCACCTTTGAAAAGAAAGCACACGAAAAGAGGCCAATTTTGCTAAATATAAGAAATGCAAATCAAAACCACAGGAAGGAATCACTTCACAGCACTCAGAATGGCCACTGTCAGAAACCTGACAAACACTAACTGGCAGGGAGAAAAGGGAATATTCCTCCCCTGATGCTGGTAATAGACACTGGAAAGAGACACTATGAAGGATCATAGGAGGCTTATTAGAACAAAGAAAACGAGAATGAGGTAAGAGTACTCTCTAACACCATACACGAAATGAACTCCAAATCATAAATATCTAAAGGTCAGGAGGGATCCGATGAAAGTCTTAAGGAAAACATAGAACATGTGAGGATATAAACTAAGAGGTCTTTTTGGGTTTGGATGATTTCCTTGCAAGGTCTTTTGGAATCCATCTCTTAGAGCAATGAGAAATAAGCCCAAACCAGGAAAATGCGACCTACTTCAATTTCAAAGCAGGTGTCCAAAAAAGGAAACCTTCAGGAATGAAGGCAACCTAGAATGCAAAGAAATATTTGCAAACCAAGATAACCACAGCAAGTCATCTCCAAAACCAACAAGAAGCTCACAATGTTGTAATAGTTCAATAAAGTGGATTCCGTAAAAATATTGCATCCTTCTGTTGTTCAGTTCAGATGCTCAGACAGTCCGACTCTTTGAGACTTCATGGACTGCAGCATGCCCGGCTTCCCTGTCCATCACCAACTCCCATGAGCTCAAACTCATGTCCATTGAGTCAGTGATGCCATCCAACCATCTCATCCTCTGTCGTCCCCTTCTCCTCCTGCCTTCAGTCTATCCCGCATTAGGGACTATACCAATGAGTCGGCTTTTCACATCAGACGACCAAAAGACTGGAGTTTCAGCTTCAGCATCAGTCCTTCCAACTAGTATTCAGGGTTGATCTCCCTTAGGATTGGCTGGTTTGATCTCCTTGCTGTCCAAGGGACTCTCACAACCATACGTGACCACTGGGAAAACCATAGCCTTGACTATATGGACATTTGTTGGCAGAGGAATGTCTCTGCTTTTCAACACACTGTCTAGGTTTGTCATAACTTTCCTGCCAATAAGTAAATGTCTTCTGATTTCATGGCTGCAGTCACCATCCACAGTGATTTTAGAGACAAGAAGTGGAATCTGTCACTACTTCCACCTTTGCACCCACTATTTGCCAGGAATTACTGGGGATGGGGCCGTGATCTTAGTTTAGTTCAGTTTAGTTCAGTCACTCAGTTGTCTCCAACTCTGCAACCTCATGGATTGTAGCATGCCAGGCCTCCCTGCCCATCACCAAGTCCTGGAGCCTGCTCAAACTCATGTCCGTGATGAGTCAGTGATGCCATCCAACCATCTCATCCTCTGTAATCCCCTTCTCCTCCTGCTTTCAATCTCTGCCAGCATCAGGGTCTTTTCCAATGAGTCAATTCTTCATATCAGGTGGCCAAAGTATTGGAACTTCAACTTCAGCATCAGTCCTTCCAATGAATATTCAGGAGTGATTTCCTTTAGGATGGACTGGTTGGATCTCCTGCAATCCAAGAAACTCTCAGGAGTCTTCTCCAACACCACAGTTCAAAAGCATCAATTCTTTGGTGCTCAGCTCTCTTTATAGTCCAACTCCCACATCCATATATGACTACTGGAAAAATCATAGCTTTGACTAGATGGGCCTTTGTTGGCAAAGTAATGTTTCTGCTTTATAATATGCTGTCTAGGTTGGTCATAGCTTTTCTTCCAACGAGCAAACATCTTTTAATCTCATGCCTGCAGTCACCATCTGAAGTGATTTTGGACCCTGAGAAAGTAAAAGTCTCTCACTGTTTTCATTGTTTCCTCATCTATTTGCCATGAAGTGATGGGACCAGATGCCATGATCTTCGTTTTTTGAATGTTGAATTTTTAGCCAGCTTTTTCAATCTCCTCTTTCACTCTTATTAAGAGGCTCTTCAGTTTCTCTTTGCTTTCTGCCATAAGGGTGGTGTCATCTGCCTGTCTGAGGTTATTGATATTTCTCCTGGCAATCTTGATTCCAGCTTTTGCTTCCATCCATCCCGGCATTTTGCATGATGATGATGACGTTAAATGAGCAGGGTGACAATATACAATGTTGATGTACTCCTTTCCCAATTTGGAACCAGTCCATTGTTCCATGTCCAGTTCTGACTATTGCTTCTTGATCTGCATAAAGATTTCTCAGGAGGCAGGTAAGGTGGTCTGGTATTCCCATCTCCTTAAGAATTTTCTACAGATTGTTGTGATCCACACAGTCAAAGGCTTTGGCATAGTCAATAAAGCAGAGGTAGATGTTTTTCTGGAACTCTCTTGCTTTTTTGATGATCCAATAGATGTTGGCAATTTGATCTCTGGTTCCTCTGCCTTTTCTAAATCCAGCTTGAACATCTGGAAGCTCTCGGTTCATGTACTATTGAAACCTGTCTTGGAGGATTTTGAGCATTACTTTGCTAGCGTGCGAGATGAGTGCAACTGTGTGGTAGTTTGAACATTCTTTCAGTTCAGTTCAGTTGCTCAGTCATGCCCTACTCTCTGCGACCCCATGGATTGCGGCACACCAGGCTTCCCTGTCCATCACCAACCCCCAGAACTTACTCAAACTCACGTCCATTGAGTCGGTGATGCCATTCAGCCATCTCATCTGCTGTTGTCCCCTTCTTCTCCCACATTCAATCTTTCCCAGCATCAGGGTCTTTTCTAGCGAGTCAGTTCTTCGCATCAGGTGGCCAAAGTAATGGAGTTTCAGCTTCAGCATCAGTCCTTCCGATGAATATTTAGGACTGATTTCCTTTAGGACATTCTTTGACATTGCCTTTCTTCGAGATTGGAATGAAAACTGACCTTTTCTAGTCCCGTGGCCACTGCTGAGTTTTCCAAATCTGCTGGCATATTGAGTGCAGCACTTTAATAGCATCATCTTTAGGACTTCAGATAGCTCAGCTGGAATTTCATCACCTCCACTAGCTTTGTTCTCAGTGATGCTTCCTAAGGTCCACTTGACTTCAGACTCCAGGATGTCTGGCTTTGGTGAGTGATCACACCATTGCAGGTATCTGGGTCATTAGGATTTTTTTGGTATAATTCTTCTGTGTATTCTTGCCACCTCTTCTTAACATCTGCCTCTGCTTCTGTTAGGTCCACATGATTTTTGTCCTATATTATGCTTGTCTTTGCATGAAATGTTCCCTTAATATCTCTAATTTTCTTGAAGAGATCTCTAGTCTCTCCCATTCTCTTGTTTTCCTCTATTTCTTTGTATTGATCACTGAGGAAGGCTTTCTTATCACTCCTTGCTATTCTTTGGAACTCTGCATTCATATGGGTATATCTTTCCTTTTCTCATTTGCCTTTAGCTTCTCTTCTTTTCTCAGCTATTTGCAAAGCCTCCTCACACAACCATTTTGCTTTTTTGCATTTCTTTTCCTTGGGGATGGTCTTGATCACTGCCTCCTGTACAATGTCATGAACCTCTGTCCATAGTTCTTCAGGCACTCTATCAGATCTAATCCCTTGAATATATTTGTGACTTCCACTGTATAATCATTAGGGATTTGATTTAGGTCATAAATGAATGGTCTAGTGGTTTTCCCTACTTTCTTCAATTTAAGTCTGAATTTGGCAATAAGGAATTTAAATCTGAATATGGCAATAAGGAATTTAAGTCTGAATTTGGCAAGAAGAAGTCCATGATCGGAGTCACAGTCAGCTCCCAGTCTTGTTTTTGCTGACTGTATAGAGCTTGTCTATCTTTGGCTGCAAAGAATATAATCAATCTGATTTTGGTGTTGACCATCTGGTGATGTCCATGTGTAGAGTCTTCTCTTGGGTTGTTGGAAGAGGGTGTTTGCTATGACCAGTGCATTCTCTTGGCAAAAGCTCTGTTGGCCTTTGCCCTGCTTCATTTTGTACTCCAAGACCTAGCTTGCCTGTTACTCCTGGTATGATTTCCTACTTTTGCATTCTAGTCCCTGATGATGAAAAGGGCATAGTTTTTTTGGTGTTAGTTCTAAAAGGTCTTGTAGCTCATCATAGACCTGTTGAACTTCAGCTTCTTTGGTATTAGTGATTGGGGAATAGACTTGGGTTACTGTGATATTGAGTGGTGTGCCTTGGAAACAAACAGAGATCATTCTGTCACTTTGGAGATTACAACCAAGTCCTGCATTTCAGACTCTTTTGTTGACTATGAGGGCTACTCCATTTCTTCTAAGGGTTTCTTGCTCACAGTAGTGGATATAATGGTCATCTGAGTTAAATTCACCCATTCCAGTCCATTTTAGTTCACTGATTCCTAAAATGTCAATGTTCACTCTTGCCATCTCCTGTTTGACCACTTTGAATTTGCCTTGATTCATGGACCTAACATTCCAGGTTTCTTTGCAATATTGTTCTTTATAGCATCGGACCTTGCTTCCATCACCAGTCCTATCCACAGCTGGGCGTTGTGTTCACCGTGATCTTAGTTGCTTAATAATTAGTTTTAAGCCGGTTCTTTCAGTCTCCTTCACCCTCATCAGGAGGCTCTTCAGTTCTTCTTCGCTTTCTGCCATTAGAGTGGTGTCATCCACATATCTGAGGTTGTTGATGTTTCTCCCGCCTATCTTGATTCCAGCTTGTAACTCCTCCAGCCTGGCATTTCTCATGATGTGCTCAGCACATAGATTAAACAAACAGGGTGACAGCAGACAGCCCTGTTGTAATCCTTTCTCAATCCTGAACCAGTCAGTTGTTCCATACAGGGTTCTAACTATTGCTTCTTGACCTGCATACAGGTTTCTCAGTAGACAGGTAAGATGGTCTGCTATTCTCATCTCTTTAAGAGCTTTCCACAGCTTATTATGGTCTACACAGTCAAAGGCTTTGGTGTAGTCGATGAACCAGAGGTAAATGATTTTCTCAATTCCCTAGCTTTGTCTATAATCCAGTGAATGTTGACAATTTGATCTCTGGTTCCTCTTCCTTTTCTAAATCCAGCTTAGATTTCTGGAAGTTCTTGGTTTGCATAATGCTGAAGCCTAGCATGCAAGATTTTAAGCATGACCATACTTGCATGGGAGATGAGTGCAACTGTCTGATGGTTAGCACATTCTTTAGTACTACGCTTCTTGGGAATTGGGATGAGGATTTGACCTTTTCCAGTCCTATGGCCATTGCTGGGTGTTCCAGATTTGCTGACATATTGAATATAACACCTTGATGGCATCCTTCTTTAGGGTTTTGAATAGTTCTAGTGGAATTCCATCACATCCACTAGCTTTAATAGCAGCAGTGCTTCCTAAGGCCCACTTGACTTCACTCTCCAGAATTTCTGGCTCTGTGTGGTGGACCATACCCTGTGGTTCATTTGGATCTTTTTTATACAGTTCTTCTGTGTATTCTTTCCATCTCTTCTTGATCTCTTTTGCATCTACTAGGTCTCTACCATTTATGTCCTTTATTGTGTCCATCTTTGGGCATATTCCTTTTATATCTCCAGTTTTCCTGAAAAGATCTCTGGTCTTTCCACTTTTGTTGTTTTCTCCTAGTTTTATACACTGTTCATTGAAGAAGGCCTTCTTGTCTCTCTGTGCTGTTCTTTGGAAATCTGCATTTAGTTGGATATACGTTTTCCTTTCTCCGTTGCTTTTCACTTCTCTTCCATCTTTAGCTATTTGTAAGTCCTCCTTAGATAACTACTTTGCCTTCTTGCTTTTCTTTTTCTTTGGGATGGCCTTGTCTGCTGCCTCCTATACAATATTATGGACCTCCATCCATAGTTCTTTGGGCACACTGCTAACGAGATCTAAGGTCTTGAATCTATTTTGTATCTCTACTGCATACTCATAGGGGATTTGATTTCTGTCACACCTGGCTGGCCTAGTGGTTTTCCCCACTTTCTTTAGTTTACGCCTGAAGTTTTCTATGAGAAGCTGATGATGCGCCACAGTCAGCTCCAGGTCTTGTTTTTCTTGACTGTGTACAGTTTCTTCATCTTCGGCTACAGAGAACGCAATCAATTTGATTTCGGTATTGGCCACTGGTGATGTCCACGTGTTTGGTGGTGGAAGTGAAGTCTGATGCTATAAAGAACAATATTGCATAGGAACCTGGAATGTTAGGTCCATGAGTCAAGGTAAACTGTGTCAACTACAAATTGGCACTTACCAAGTACATTGCCAAGGACTGAACAACAAAGGCATTTGCCATCTGCCTCTATGGAGATTGAACCCCATGCTGCGATAGCTGTTGACCTTCAACAACTCAGGAAGGCGTTCAGGGTGGAGTGAGGCACTCTGTGCTCCAGGGAAGCTGGTGGGAAAGGTCTTTAAATGGTTGGATGTTTTTAGGAACAGATTTTATGATCTCCATCCTTTCATCTCCTCATATCTAGACAAGCACTAAATCCCTTCATGGTGACATCAGATCCTCACGACTAACAAAAAGTCTTTTGTAAAATGAGTACTTCATGGTATTGAACTCCCCCTTCACCAAAACCTTACGTATTGACCTTCCCCCACTGCAATTTTGGAGCAGTTGCTCAGAGCTGAGATGCTGCCTCCTGGGCTACAGTCCTCATTTTGCCCCCAAGAAAACATAACTGGCAACTCTTAAGTTGTATATCTTTTTTAGTCGACAACTGGAAGTGGTCAAAGAGGAGATGGAAAGAGTCAACATCGATATTTTAGGAATCAATGAACTAAAATGGTCCAGAATGGGTGAATTTAATTCAGAAGACGATTGTATCTACCACTGTGGGCAAGAATCCCTTAGAAGAAATTGAGTAGCTCTCATAGTCAACAAAAGAGTCTGAAATGCTGCATTACCTGTCTCCTGAGAAACCTGTATGCAGGTCAAGAAGCAACAGTTATAACTGGACATGGAAAAATGGACTGGCTCCAAATTGGGAAAGGAGTACGTCAATGTTGTATATTGTCACCCTGCTTATTTAACTTATATGCAGAGGACATCAGGCAAAATGCCAGGCCAGATGACACACGAGCTGGAATCAAGATTGCCAGGAGAAATATCAGTAACCTCAGATACGCAGATGACACCACCCTCATGGCGGAAAGCAAAGAGGAACTGAAGACCTCTTCAGAAAATGAAAGAGGAGAGTGAAAAAGCTGGCTTAAAACTCAACATTCAAAAAATGAAGATCATGGCATCTGGTCCCATCATCTCATGGCAAATAGATGGGGAAACAATGGAAACAGTGAGAGACTTTATTTTTTGGGGCTCCAAAATCACTGTAGCTGGTGACTGCAGTCATGAAATTAAAAGACGCTTGCTTCTTGGAAGAAAAGCTATGACCAATCTAGACAGCATATTATAAAGCAAAGACATTACTTTGCCGACAAAGGCTCATCTAGTCAAAGCTACGGTTTTTCCAGTAGTCATATATGGATGTGAGAGTTGGACCATAAAGAGAGCGGAGTGCTGAAGAATTGATGCTTTTGAACTGTGTGTGGTGTTGGAGAAGACTCTTGAGAGTCCCTTGGAGAGCAAGGAGATCAAACCAGTCAATCCTAAAGGAAATCACTCCTGAATATTGGAAGGACTGATGCTGGAGCTGACACTCTAATACTTTGGCCACCTGATGCAAAGAACTGACTCATTGGAAAAGACCATGATGCTGGGAAAGACTGAAGGCAGAAGGAGGAGATGATAGAGGATGAGACGGTTGGTTGGCATCACCGACTGGATGTACGTGAATTTGAGGAACCTGCAGGAGTTGGTGATGAAAGGGAAGCCTGGTGTGCTGCAGTCCAGGGGGTTGCAGAGTCAGACACGACTGAGTGATTTAACTGAGCTGAACTGAGGGTGGGATGGCTCCATGAGAACTCATTCCCAATGAACCAGTTCAGGGTAGCGTCCAACAAGACTTCCTCTCTGCAAATGGGTAACCCAACCAAATTGGCTTGTCCTGTAAAGAAAAGCCCAGATTGAGGAGAAAAAAATGTTCCTGATGTGCACACCGGAGCGACTTACCCTCCAGAACCAAGCCCACAGGCGCTTAACACAGAAGGACCCAAACAAACGAACCGGCTGAGCTGGCCATGGAGCCAGGCAGACTTACCTTACAGAGCCTGACTCTAGAAGTTTGTCCGCTCCTTGTCTCAACTGCCAAGCGCTGGGGGCAGCTGGCACTGCTTCAGGTAATCTTGAAGGAAAGAGCCTCAGGACAACAAATGGTCCCAGCAGCTTCTAGGGGCTCGCCCCAATATTCCCTGATTGGGGGCGGCTAGTCACGAGTAGCAAGGCTTCTGGAGGCGACGCCAAATGCTTACCGAGTCCAAGCTTGCTCTGCTTGCCGCACTACTGGCCAATGAATTCGTTGAGAGGTGAGGTGTTGAGGCAAGGAAGAGACTTTAATGGGGGAGCCAGCTGACTGAGAAGAAGGCAGGCTAGTGCCCCCAAATAACCATCTTGTCAGGGCCTGGTTGCCAGGTCCTTTTATGGATCAGAGACAGCGGGGAGGTGAGGTAATAAAAAAGACTGTTAAGTCCTTGCAGATGTCCCCTAGAATGGCAAACTCAGGCAGGGAAATGTATTAGTTTCACTTCCTTTCATCCAGGTTGGCTCAGGTTGCAGGCCATTTTGTATGTTAACAGTAACAAGAAGGGTTAAAGTCACAGAAGCAGATCCAGTGTAAATTTAAAGTTAACCCTTCTGGGTTACACTTCCAAGAGCAAAGACACACAAACAGAAAAATCTCCAGTGAGAGGTTAAAGCTGAAACAAGGTGTGGTACATATACACAGTAGGCTGTTTCTCGCCCAATAAAAACAGCTAGTGAGGTTAGGGGATTAGGACACTGTGAGCCCCAGGGACAGCCCTTGAAGGATCACAGGCAAAGGGAAGTCAGTCAAGCAGAGGAAGACTATGGTATAGGATGTACCTTCCCAGCAGAATGAAGGCAAAAGATTTACAATCCAGAGAATTCAAAGACAAACAAAGGATTCCAGAAAAAAAAAAAAAAAGTGAATGGCCTTGAATGAATTAGGAAGTCCCTACCCTCACAGACCAGAACTGTGAATCTGTAATAGATAAGCCACGAGGAGTATTCTTTTCTCTCCTCCAGCCTTCCTTCCTTCCTTGCAGAGACACACAGAAATCTGTAACTCTAAGAGAACCCACAATGGTTTTCTCCTAAGCTTTTTCTATGTACACACAGAAAAGTATAACTGAGACAGATAATTCAGAAGGACCTGATGTTCAGCACTCTTCTCATCCTTCTATGCCAAAAAAAAAAAACAACAAAAAAGGAGCTAGCCCACCCCATAACTACGTGTGCCTGAGGCAGGAGGCTGTACGCTGACCGCAGCCACAAGACGGCAAACGGGGTGTCCGGCAGCGACAAGACGGAAAGAGAGGAGGGAAGGGCAGGGCCCGCCCTCTTGGCTCCGCCCTCCCTGACCTGGGGGGCTATCACGTCCCTGGAGCCTGGACAGGCTCGGGTCCCACTGCTGAACTGGGGGTGGCCGACACAGCCCGGCAGGGTGCCCTCGGCTGACCCTTTTAAAGGTCTACTGTCTCCCACGTTCTGGCTGGGACCAGAGTCCCGCGTGGCATCAAGGCCTCAAGGGGTTTGAAGGCAAGGCTCAGCTAGCCCCGACCTCTCCTGGTGCTGCGGGTCCCAGCTCAAGCCTCCTTCCTGGGGGTGCAGCCTCCTAGCACTAGCTCCTAAGCGCCCTCAGCAGAGTACTGTGGCCCTGGAAAGATTAGCCAGGGCGGGCGGTTTGTGTGACGCGTTAGAGGGTAAGATTACTGAGACTCAAGCCCCTCCGGGTTAGCTCAGGCACACTCCTCCCTATTTCACTGCCCAGGAAGCAAACTTTCCCCAAGATTTTGGTTACCCCAGGAACCAAAGGTGCACCTGAACAACGCTGCCTCCTTGTGGACATTTTCTGTAACTACACCATTTCTCTCGTGTTCTCTGGCAGCTCAAATCCCAAGGGCTGGATTTCTGTTAATGACAGAAATTAACACCCGCCTCAGGAAATGTCCAGGCGCGGGTAATGGAGAAATAAATTCCAAACACAGCTGACTCTCAGTAACCCAACTGTCAAAGGCAAATTCTCCTGACAACCTTTTGAAAGAGAAAGTGAAGTCGCTCAGTCGTGTCCGACTCTCTGCGACCCCATGGACTATATATATAGCCCACCAGGCTCCTCCATCCATGGGATTCTCCAGGCAGGAATACTGGAGTGGGGTTGCCATGTCCTTCTCCAGGGGATCTTCCCGACCCAGGGATCGAACCCAGGTCTCCCGTATTGTGGGCAGACACTTTACCCTCTGAGCCACCAGAGAAGAAAAAAAAAAGCAAAAATAAAATCAAACCTCCACAACAGGACAAGATGCTAAGGGTCCCTAATTGCTGGAAGAGTGCCGTTCAAAACGACAATGGAAAATCAAATCCTACCATTCACAGTGGTCATCGTCACCAGTCTACAACCAATAAATGCGGGAGAGCCTGGAGGAAAAAGAATCCCCCTAAGCTGTCTCTGGGAATATACACGGGCAACAGTCAGCATCACAGACATTTTCTGAATGCCTGTTAAAAAAAAGCTCTCAGAGAGATTAAAACTAGGATCTGACATTCCCACACCTTGGCCCATATCCTGAGAAAACCATTGATCAAAAGGCACGGCACCCCAACAAAGCTTCAGCCCTGCTTCCGACAGCCGAGACACGCTGCCAGCAACATCTCCAACGAGGGGTTAAAGCTGAAACAAGGCATGGTACGTGTATACAGTAGGCTATTTCTCATTAAAAAACCTTCACTAAAATTAGGTAATTATGACAGTAGTAGCCACAGGGATGGTCCTTGAAGGATCAAACACCAAGGGAAGTCTGTCAGGAAAGGAAGACCATGGTACATGAGGTACCTTCCAGGCAAAATGAAAGTAGATACACAAGGCAACAAACTTAGAACCCCAAAAGAGACTCTGAGAATTCAAAGTCAAAAGAAGCGTTCTGGAGAAATGTAAGTGATAGTCCAGGAATGAATTAGGATGTCTGTGCCTATATACACAAGAAATTTGTATTGTAACAGATAACTACAGAGATTATCCCCTTCCTTCCTTTCTACCTTCCATATATAGACAGCAATCTGTATCTCTAAAGACATAAATCTGTATCTCTAAGAGATAATCCACAAAAATGATCTCCTAACTTCTTTATGTACACAGAAAAGTGTATCTGAGAGATATAATTCACAAGGACCTGACGCTTGGCATTCTTCTTGACCTTCTACGGTAAAAAGTCCAAAAGTGCGATAGAGATGCACCACCGACATGTCACACCTGCATCGGGTGGCTGCCCGCTGAGGACAAGCACAGCTCTTCACACCGACTCCACTCCAGCATGGCGTCGGCATGATGTTAAAGAAAAAGAAAGAGAAGCAACGCTGGCTTTATTCCCTCCGATCTCCCTGGCTTGGCGTGATCCATCCGGAGCCTGTGCAGACGGGTCTCCAGGCCAGACTGCTGTGTTTTTGAGACAGCCTGGCAGGCTGTTCCTTGAGCCCCTTTTAAGCCTATATAGTCCACTGTGCTCTGGTTGGGACCAGAGACCAGAGTCTCCCGAACCCAGGTCTCGAACCCAGGGATCAAGTCCTCGAAGACCTTGGGGGCCACAGTCACCTAACCTCCACGTCTCCCGTGCTGCTGTCTCCAGCTCAAGCCTCTTCCCGAGAGCGCAGACCCCCGGGCACTGAAGCACAGTCAGCGAGGTGCTGTGGCTCCCGATGCGGTTAGTCTGGAAGGGGTGTGTGTGTGTGTGTGTGTGTGTGTGTGTGTGTGTGTGTGTGTGTGTGTGTGTGTGTGTGTGTGTGTAGGTAGGCCTGTGTGTGTGTGTGTGTATGTGTGTGGGCCTGTGTGTGTGTGTGTGTGTTTGTGTGTAGGGGGGTGTGTGTGTGTGTGTGTGATACTTTAGGGGAAATAAGTAGTGAGACACAGGTCCATTCCACTCTATTTCACAGCCCTGCAAGCTGACTTTCCCTAACGCGCTGTTTACCCCAGGAACCAGAGGTGGTCATCAAAGCATGCTGCCGCCTTATGGACACTTTCTATAACTACAACTTGATCAAAGGCGTTTCCTGGCTCCTCCAGTTCACGAGGGGGCGGGATGTGCCCCAATGACAGCTCGCCTCAAGAAAGGTCCTGGGGTAAATATTAGGGGAATAAATTACAAACACACCCAACTTACATGATGCCAATCGAAACGTAAATTTTCCACACATGCCTAAAAGAAAAAAAAAATACCCTAACCCCCACAAGATGCTCAGCATTCCTAATTATTGCAGGAGGAATGCTAATCCAAACGACAACAAGAAATCAAATCCCATCAGTCAGAATGGCCATTCTCACAAGTCTACGAACGGCATATGTGGGAGAGAGCGTGGAGGAATGGGGAACCCCCCCCACGGTCAGCGGAAGGAACACTGGCAACAGACAGTAGAACTGCACGGCCTCTGCACGGCAGGAAAAAAAAAAAGTCAAGAGAGCTAACCCTAGGACCTGACATCCCACATCTCGGTCTACATCCTGAGAAAACCATTATTCAAAGAGTCACATGCACCCCAACATTCACTTCAGCACTACTTAC
Organism: Cervus elaphus; assembly: GCF_910594005.1. NCBI lineage: Eukaryota > Metazoa > Chordata > Mammalia > Artiodactyla > Cervidae > Cervus > Cervus elaphus. The sequence goes on along the minus strand of NC_057839.1, from coordinate 10,112,323 downwards.
AAGAGCCAAGACACAGACCCAGCAAAATGTCCACTGATGGATTAAAGATTAGAGACGACCTGGCACTTACAGACAATGGACTGTTATTCAGCAATGAAAAACTGGCCCTGAAATTATGAAATTAATCCACTGGTAGCCATAGAAACGGACGCTGGAGGATCACACACTAAGTGAAATCAGCCGGACAGAGGAAGACAAGAGCATGTGATGTCCCTTCTAGGCAAAATTTAAAAAAAGATACAAAGGAACTAAATTATAACACAAAAATTGACTCTGAGAATTCAAACACAAGAATTAAAAAAAAAAAAAATAAAAAAGGAGAGGCCAAGGAATTAATTAGGAGGTTGGGAATAACACATACACAGAAATTTGTGTCTCTACTAGATACTCCACAGGGACCTATGCTGACCTTCTGCAAAAACCTCTATGGCAAAAGAATACAAATAGAACATCTGCTGTATGTATATGTCATAAATGAATCAGGCAGCTGTACAGTGACGACAAACAGAAAGCTGCAAAATTAGCACAGACATGAAATTAAAGAAAATAAAAGCATTGCCTTGGTTATTCCCTCCAACCTTCCTGACTTGCGCTGCTGTGCCATCCCTGGAACCTGGGCAGGCTTGGGTCCCATCGCTGGCTTGGGATGGAGTCGAGACAGCCGAGTAAGGAACGCTTAATTGAGACGCCTCTTAAACGTCTTCTGTGCGGTTCCCCTGACTGAGACCAGAGTCCTAGTGCTCCCAAACGGTGGGCACCCGGCCCTCTATCTTCCAGGCCCTTGGAACTGTTACCTAGCCCCCAGGACCTCTGGTGCTGGGGTCCGCAACTCAAGCTTCCTTCTTGGGAGTGCAGCCTCCTAGGCCCCTCAGCAGGGTGCTGTGGCCCCGGCTGGAGGGGAAGGGTGAAGCTTTAGGGGGAAGAACCACCCCCTAAGTTGTTGCTCAGGCACCTTCCGCTCCAGTTCACAGCCCAGGAAGCCAAGTTGCCCTGAAGCTCTGGTTGTCCAGGGAACCAGAGGAGGCCAGGGGAAAGTGCTGCCACCGTGTGGACGCTGTCTGTAACTACACCTGCACCTCCGGCGCTTACTGGCACCTCAATTTCTCAAGCGTTGGGGTCTCACGACAGCTGTCCTCAGGACATGTCCTGGGGCAGGAATTGCAGAAATAAATTCCAAACGCAACCGGCTTTCAGGAAGCCAACTGCCTCAGGTAAACTTTCCTCACACCATTCAGGGAAAAAAAGACCCAAACCTCCAGCACAGGACAAGAAGCTCAGCTTCCCTAATTACTGCGGGAATGCCAGTCAAAGTGAAACAGGAAATCAAGTCCCGTCAGAGCATCCTCAGGAGGCCACAAACACTGCAGGCAGCAGAGCCTGAGGAAAGGGAACGCCCCTACACAGTAGGTGGGAGGGCATACTGACAACACCCAGTATAGTGGACAGCCTCTGAACGCCTGAAAATACACTATCAAGAGAGGCAAAGTCTAGGATCTGACATTCCCAGGTCCCGAGAAATCCATCATTCAAAAAGGCACATACACCCCAACTAGCATTGCAGCACTACTCACAATAACCGACGCAGAGAGACAGCAAAATCTTCACCGACAGATTAAACTTAAACAAGATGGGCTACATGTATACGATGGACTATTAGCCATAAAAACCAAAACTGAAGTAAGGAAATTATGCCACTGGTAGCCACAGGGATAGATCTAGAAGGATCATACCCTAAAGAAATTCAGCCAGACAAAGGAAGGCAATATAACACAAGATGTCCCTTCTAGGCAAAATAAAAAGAAGTGAAACAAAAGAAAGAATTTACAACCCGAAAACAGACTGAGAACTCAAATTCAAACCAAGAGCTCAAGAAAAAAGTGAAGGGCCTGGGACGAGTTAGAAGGTTGGGACTAATATAGACACAGAAATGTGTAATAATAATCCACTGGGATTATCAGCTTCCTTCCTCCCTTTCATATACACACAGAAATCTCTCTCTCACCTACACACAGAAATGCGCATCTCTAAGAGATACTCCACATAGACTATTTTCTTCCTTCCTTCCTCGTATACATAGAACACTGTATGTGAGACAGATAACCACAAGGACCAGATGCTCAGCATGTTGCTTGACCTTCTGCAATAAACTCTATGGCAAAAGAACCCACCCCCCCCCCAAAAAAAAGACAAGATAAACTCCATGGATACGTCATACCTGAATCAGCCCGCTCTACACTGACAAGCAAAGGGCAGCAGATTGACTATATTCCTACAGAGCATCGGCATGAAGCCAAAGGAAAGGGGAGAAAATCAACGCCAGTTTTATTCCTTCCAACCTCCCTCATTTGAGCTCGTATGGCATCCCAAGAGCCTGAGTAGGCTGGAGCCCCAAGGTTGGACTGGGGTGGGGTCCAGACAGCCTAGCAGGCTGCCCTTCATTGAGCCCCTTTTTAGTTATTATTATTATTTCTGAGCCCCTTTGAAAATCACGACTGTCTGCTTGTCTTGGGTGGGACCAGAGTTCTGAGTGGGCTCAAAGCCTGGAGGATCCTGGAGGCAATAGTTGCCTAGCCTGCGCATCTCCTGGGGCTGTGGTTGCCAGCTCAAGCCCCTTTCCTGAGAGTGCAGCCTCCTAGCACCCACGGACCCTCAGAAAGTGCAGCCTCCTAGCACCCACGGACCCTCAGAAACTGCAGCCTCCTAGCATCCACGGACTCTCAGAAACTGCAGCCTCCTAGCACCCACGGACCCTGTGCTAGGGCTGTGGCCCTCGTTGGGATTAGTCTGGGGGTCGGGTGTGTGACGCTTTAGGGGTGAGAAGCAGTGAGACACAAGGCTGCAGGGATTTTGCCGTGACACAGGTCACTCCAATCCACAGCCCAGGAAGCCCGCTTTCCCTGAGGCTCGGTGGTCTGAGGAGAGAGGCGGGCAGGGAGAGTGCTGCCGCCGCCTTGTGGAGGCTTCCTGTAATGACAGCCGCCCCACCGGTGCTTACCCGCACTTGACTTCAGAAGTCCTTGTTCAATCGCTCAATCGCGCGGATTCTCTGCGACCCCACGGACTGCAGCACGCCAGGTTTCCCTGTCCTTCACCATCTCCCGGAGTTTGCTCAGACTCATGTCCATTGAGTTAGTGATGCCATCCAACCATCTCATCTTCTGTCGTCCCCTTCTCCTGCCTTCCATCTTTCCCAGCATCAGGGTCTTCTCTGATGAGTCAGTTTTTCACACCAGGTGGCCAAGTGTTGGAGCTTCAGCTTCAGCATCAGTCCTTCCAATGAGTACTCAGGACTACTTTCCTTTAGGATTGACTGGTTTTGTTGTAGGAAAGAGAGGGGCCCCCTCCAGGGCTCTTGACTAACACTCGGAAAACAATTGTCCAAGGAGACACGTGCTGACAAAGCAAGAGACTTTATTGGGAAGGGCGCCGGGCGGAGAGCAAGAGGGTAAGGGAACCTAGGAGAGCTGCTCTGCCACGTGGCTCGCAGTCTTGGGTTTTATGGTGGTGAGGTTAGTTTCTGGGCTGTCTCTGGTTGATCATCCTGATTTAGAGTCCTTCCTGGTGGCGCACGCATCACTCAGCCAGGATGGATGCTAGGGAGAAGGACTGTGGGAGGTGGATGGATACAGTGTCTTCTTTTGACCTTTTCCCGAACTCTTTTGGTTGGTGGTGGTTTACTAGTTCCGTGTTCCTTACCAGGACCTCCTGTTGTAAAACAACTCACATGAATGCCTACTAGAGAGCCTGGCCAGGGTGGGCGGTTTCAGTCAGTGTGCTTTCCCCTAACAGTCTGGTATCCTTGCAGTCCAAGGGACTCTCAAGAGTCTTCAACACCACAGTTCAAAAGCATCAATTCTTTGGGACTTAGTCTTCTTTACTGTCCAACTCTCACATCCATACATGACTACTGGCAAAACCATAGCTTTGGCTAGACGGGCCTTTGTCAGTAAAGTAACGTCTCTGCTTTTTAATACGCTGTCTAGATTGGTCATAGCTTTTCTTCCAAGGAGCAAGTGTCTTTTATTTATTTATTTAAAAAAATTTTTTTTTAAAGAAAGTGCGCTCAGTCGTGTCTGACTCTTCGAGACCCCATGGACTGTAGCCTACCAGGCTCCTTCATCCATGGGATTTTCCAGGCAAGAGTACTGGAGTGGGTTGCCATTGCCTTCTCCAAGCAAGTGCCTTTTAATTTCATGGCTGCAGTCACCATCTACAGTGATTTTGGAGCCCAAGAAAATAAAGTCTGTCACTGTTTCCATTATTTCCCCATCTATTTGCCATGAAGTGATGGGACCAGATGCCATGATCTTGTTTTTTGAATGTTGAGTTTTAAGCCAACATTCAAATGTCCTGGGGGTTTGTTAATGACAGCTACCCTCAGGCCATTTACTGGTGTGGGCTTGGCAGAAATTCCAAGCAGAGTGGACTTTCAGGAAGCCAACAGCAAAGGGAAAATTTCCGCATATCCTTTAAGGTATAAACAAAACAATACAAACCCCAAATCTCCACCACAGTCCAAGATGCTCTGCATCCCTAATTACTACAGGAATGCCAATCAAAAATGACAACCAGAAATGAAACCCCACCCTTCAGGTTGGGCATCCTCACGAATCTACAAACAATAAATGTGGGAGAGAGCCTTGAGTAAAAATAACCCCCTACACAGTGGGTGGGAAGGTAGTCTGGCAACACGAAGGGTAATTGACAGTCTCTGAATGCCTGAAAATAAACTACCAAGAGAGGCTAAGCCTAGGATCTAACATTCCCCCATCTGGTCTTAGATCCCAAGAAATCCATCATTCAAAAGACACACGCACCCAACGAGCACTGCAGCACCCCCTACAAGAGCAACACCGATAGACAGCAAATCCTCACCGACAGGTTAAAGCTTCAACAAGCTGTGCTGCGTGCGCACGATGGACTCGGTCATGTCAAAACAACGATAACGAGGAAATCGTGCCCCTGGGAGCTGGTCGGGCCTACACGGGGGCTCATGGTAGGAATGGCTCATGACGTTGACCCTGCAAACAAAGAATAAAATCACAGTGACCCTTGAGACTGACCAAATTGCCCAAATGACATTCTGTTTTCCCGCAGGCGCCCAACTTCTCAAGGCTGTGAGACCACAGCATTCCAGACCTCCGGCTACAGGACCATAGGACTCTACAGGCTGAAAATTAATCATCCCTTTAGAGAATTTTTCATTGGCGGAGTATAAGAAAGACCCTGTCAGAAAGGGAGGACACCGGTTCACCTCAAGGGCCAGTCACCCTCTCATTTCTAATAAACTTCCTTTCCTTGCCTGAATGCCCGACGTGCTCATTCTCTTTTCTCTATGCTCGCCTTACATTCTGGAAACCCAGGAGGGGAGATCCACCCCAACTGAGAGGGTGAGCTCCTGTCACTGCTGCAGAAAACAAGCCCCACACTCAGGTTTGTTACGCCTGCGGGCCCAGAGGAGCTAACACTCCAAGCTCTGAGCCCCAAACGAAGGGGCTACAGAGTTGTTATACACGGACAGGCATGATTAAGCGGGTTTGCGGGTTTGCAGGGGCTAGGGCGATTGCAAAGAGCAGGACAAGGGTGTGTGAGATAAGCTCCAGTTCCTAGTATCGCGATCCCCACTTTCTGAGACCTACGTGGTCTAGACTTGGCAAGGAGCAAGCTGAGTTATGGAGGCAGAAGGAGCAGGAGGTAAAATTTTAAATTTTCCTCTTCATCACGAGACTCCCTCCAGTGGTCCCCTCCCCTGGACCTTGCCAAGAAACTGAGACAGAGCTCTCCACTTGCCTTGCTGGACTGACATCCACACACGGGCCCACATCTCATCCATAGTCACAAGGGTGAGTGAAATCCCCTCCTCGCGGATCCGTGCTCTCTCACCTCGCTTCCAAGCCCTAGCGCTAGGCAGGAGGCTCCCCACGGCCCTCGGGCCCTGTCTGACTTTGAAATAGGGGACTCCCCTTTCAACCAGACTATTACTACTCTCTGAGAAAGTCTTTTTCTCAGCACTTTCTCCTCACTTTCCCTCGCCCTTGTCTACCCTTCCTGTTCAGCAGCGTGTCCAGGCTTTCTTTGCTCTCCGCTCTCGACCCTTTCTCTGTGAATCTGTTGCAGAAAGGGGGACCCCTTCCAGGGCCTGAAACTGGGCTCTTGTCTAACACTCGGAAATGAATTGTCCGAGGAGACACATGTGCTGACAAAGCAAGAGATTTTATTGGGAAGGGGCGCCCGGGCGGAGAGCAGGAGGGTCAGGGATTCCAGGAGAACTGCTCTGCCACATGGCTCACAGTCTCAGGTTTCATGGTGATGGGAATAGTTTCCGGGTTGTCTTTAGCCAATCATTCCTGGTGGTGCACGCCTTGTTCAGCCAAGATGGATGCCAGCAAGAAGGATTCTGGGAGGTGGTCAGGCAGGTGGTGTCTCCCTTTGACCTTTCCCAAACTCTTCCGGTTGGTGGTGGCTTATTAGTTCCATGTTCCTTACCAGGACCTCCTGTCATAAAACAACTCATGCAAATGGTTACCATGGTGCCTGGCCAGGGTTGGCGGTTTCAGTCTGTGTGCTTCCCCTAGCAAATCCTGCTCTACTTCTCAAATACCTTTAGCCCACCCTGGGCCACATCCTCCTATTACGAAGTCTCCTGATCCCTGTTGAGACTTTTCTTCTTCCTTTGACCCCTCTGACCACAGCCCACCCACCCCCTATCGCTCCCAATCCCCTCGCAGCCGCTGCAGACCCAGTTCCACAACCTCCACCTTACGCCCCCTCCTCCCTCCCTCCTCAAGTGCAGGCCGCCCTCTGCTCCCAACCCCCATCCCCTGCCTTTTCTGGAGGCAAGCTCGGAGACCTCAGCCCCACCCTCTACCCGGAGGGTCCCAAGGAGGGTCCCAAGGCTCCACGCTGACCTCCCTAGATCCCCTCCCGATACAGGGCCTGAACAACTTTAAAGCAGGAAGCTTCCCAGCAGAACCCCACTCCTTCCCCTGCCCCACACCTCCGTTTAAGGGAAGCCTCTGGAGCAGAAGGCATTGTTTGGGTTCACACCCCATTCTCCCTCACCCATCCATCCCAATAGAAAATCGTCTTGGCTCCTTCTCTTCAGACCCTGATAATCATCTAAAAGAATTCAAGTATCTTACCCAGTCTTGCCACTTAACCTGGCATGATATTTGCATCATCCTTTGCTCCACTCTTCTCCCAGAAGAGAAGGAACAGTATGGCAAGCCTCTCAGGCTCACGCTGATGAGATACACGGGACAGGCGACGCGCTAAGCCCGTAGGGGCCACGGCTTCCCCAGATGATCCCGACTGGGATTATCAGGCAGGGAGACTGGGACGAGTAGCCCGTAATCCTGTGGTCGCTTGCCTCCCTGTGGGCCTTCAAAAGGCAGGACAGAAAGCTGTCAACTTTCTGTTTATCTTGTTCAATAAGCTCTGGCTAATAACTCAGGGACTAGATGAAAACTGGGCACAATTTCTAACCAGCTTAATGGAAGCCCTACAAAAACATACAAGATTAGACCCCACTTCAACAGAGGGCACCATAGTCCTTAACACCCATTTTATCTCCCAATCATCCCCAGATATCTGAAAGAAACTAAAAAAGGCAGAAGAAGGGCCCTCAAACCAACCCCTCAACGAGACCTTTTAAATTTAGCCTTTAAGATTTTCAATAACTAGGAAGAGAAGGCAAAGCTAGAGAAGGGCCAAGGAGATCAGGTTAAATACCACCTTCTAGCCACTGCCCTACATGGCTCCACATTCCATTGATCAACGAAGACAAGAAGCCCCCTGGGCCCTGCTTCGAATGCCACAAAGAAGGTCACTGGGTCCGGTCATGCCTGAAGCCAAGGCCCTCTCCAGGCCCGTGTCCCAGCTGTGGCATAAAGGGACACTGGAAGGTCAACTGCCCAAATCCCCCTCCAGGGATCCAGACATCCCCTCCTGGTCCCGAGCAGGAGCCCTCCGACCCAGCTCTGCCCAGCGTCCTCGGACTCGCCGCTGAGGGCTGAGGGTGCCCAGGCCCCAGGGTGACTCTCTCAGTGGCTGTTAAGCTGATCTCTTTTCTCATCAACACGGGGCCACTCACTCTGCTGTGCCTGCCTGCTCCGAAAAAACCCAGGTCTCTCAGGCCTCTGTGACGGGGATTGATGGTTTCACATCTACACCAATAACTGAGCTTCTGCTTCGCACACTTCAAGATATTTTCCCATTTTCCCATTCTTTTCTCGTACTCCCAAAATGCTCCCCTCCTATTCTTGGAGAGACATTCTCTCAAAATTCAAAGCCTCTATTGCTATCCCAAGCCCACCCTCTGATCTAGTCTGGCTACTGCTCCTCAACCCCACCTTCTCTTCCCCCACCCCATTGCCCTCCTCGTCCATAAATCCATAGTGTGGGGTACAGACAACCTATCTGTCACTTCTCATCATGCTCCAAATCATATCTGCCTCAAAGACCCCTCTAAATTCCCCAATCGATGACAATACCCAATCTCCCAAAAACATCAACGAGGGTTAAAGCCTATTGTCACTAAACTCCTATGTTAGGGCCTCTTGCGCCCAAGTCACTCTCCCTCTAACACCCCAGTCTTACCCGTCAAAAAGCCAAACGGCTCCTCTCACCTGGCCCAGGACCTGAGACTTATCAGTGTAGCTGTTATCCCCATACACCCAGTAGTTCCAAATCCCTGTCCTCTTCTCTCTCAGTCCCTCTTCCACCACCCACTCCACCGTTCTACATCTCAAGGATGCCTTCTTTACCATCCCTTTACAGCCAAACTCTCAAGACCTCTTTGCCTTTATCTGGACCGATCCAGACAATCATCGCTGCCAAAAGCTGACAGGGACAGTCCTCACACAAGGCTTTTGTGACAGCCCTCATTTCTTTGGCCAGGCTCTGGCATCAGACCTAACCTCTTTGACCTTACTCCGAGTACTGTCCTCCAACATGTGGATGATCTCCCTTGTAGTCCTTCGCTTACACACTCTCAACAAACACACTACACACCTCCTCAATTTTCTGGTCATTCGAGGCTATTGAGTATCTCCCACCAAGGTTCAGCTCTCTCTTGCTAGAGTCAGCTATCTTAGAGTTCATTACCAACCAAAAAGTATATTACTACTGATAGAAAGTCCCTTATATCCACCCTACCACTCCCTACATCAGAAACAGAGATCCTGTCCTTCTTGGGGTTAGCTGGATACCTACGCCTCTGGATTCCTAATTTCACCCTCTTGGCACAAACCCTGTATCAAGCTACCTGAGGAGCTCTTTCAGAACCCCTAGAGCTAAAACCAAATATCCGTTCAGGCCTTAACAACTGTAAGCAAGCCATTCTCTCAGTCCCAGCTCTCACACTTCCTGACCCTTCTCTCCTCTTTATACTCTGCACTGCTGAGAGCCACGGAATTGCCCTGGGAGTTCTGGGACAAAATCAGGGCCCCGCCCTCACCCCTGTTGCTTATCTGTCAAAGCAACTAGCTCCCACGTTCGAGGTCGGCCAGCCTGCCAACGTGCTCTGGCAGCAGCTGCGCTCCTCACTCAGGAAAGTAAATACTCACTTTGGGAGCACCCACTGTCATTCTTTCACCACATGACTTTAAGGACTTACTTTCTCACAAATCAATGACCCTTCTATCTTCTTCATGCATCCAACCTTCATGCATCACGCCTCCCTTCTTGAATCTCCTGAGTTCTCCTTTGAACACTGTCCTACTCTCAACCCAGCCACGCTTATCTTCTGAGCCCCCATCCACTCTTGCACAGAGGCTTTAGAAGACCTGATGCCCCATTTCTCCCATGTTTCCTCAACCCCTTGAAATGACCCTGACTTTGCTTGGTATATTGATGGCGGCTCCTCTACGACATCAGAAGGAAAAAAGGTAACTGGATGTGCAATTGTCTCTGACAATGAAATTATTGAATCCCAACCTCTCCCCTTGGGAAACTTTTCCCAAAAGGCAGAAGTTATTGCACTAACTAGAGCCCTTACCTTCGCAGCTAACTAGAGAGCAAACATATACACTGATCCAAATATGCTTTCCACATCACACACTTAGGTGCTGCCATCTGGAAGGAATAAGGAGGGCTCCTATCTGCTAAAGGCTCTCCCATAACTAATGCCTCGCTTATACTCCAGCTTTTAAAGGCAGCTGACATGCCAACTGAAGCAGGCATCATACACTGCCAAGGTCGCCAGACAGCCTCAGATCTCATTTCACAGGGCAACAACACCGCGGACGGAGAAGCAAACCAAACCTCACTCTGATCACCAGCTCAACAATTTACATTAATCCCCGCATACAGCCCCTTCTCCTCCCACAGAGAACACACGACTATTACAAGAGGGAGCACAACCACAAGGGACTGGTTACAAAAACAGGGCTGCTCTGTCCTTCCCCCATCTCAGGCCACACAGGTTCTTACAGACATTCATCAGGCCCTGCACGTGGGCACTTAAGACCTCTTATGGCATCAGCGACTCGTAGACATGAGTTTGAGCAAGCTCTGAGATTTGGTGATGGACAGGGAAGCCGGGTGTGCTGCAGTCCATGGGGTTGCAAAGAGTCAGACACGACTGAGCGACTGAACTGAACCGAAGACCTCTTATCACCTCTCCAACCTTCTTTCACTCCTACAACAGATCACTGCCTGTTGCATTACCTGCTCCTCAGTCTCACCGCTCACGCAGGGAGCCCTAAAGCCTAGTCCCCCATTCCCAACACATCAGGCTAGAGGGCATATCCCAGGAGAGTACTGGCCAATTGCCTTCACTCACATGCCTCCAACATGAAAATTGAAACTCATGCTCACTCTCAGAGACACTTTTTCAGGGTGGATTGAAGCTTTTCCTACGAGATCAGAAACTGCCCCAGAAACTGAGTAATACAGTTTCTCATACGAGAAATCACCCCTCGCCTTGCCCTCCCTCTCTCTCCAATCCGATAGTGGGCCAGCTTTTATCTCCCAAATCACCCAACAAGTAGTCCAATCCCTTGGCATAACCTGGAAAATACATATTCCTTACAGACCCTCCCTATCCCATTAATTCATAACCGACCCAAATGGGCAATTCAATTCATTCCTCTATTAGTAAGTATAGGAATAGTGGCTGGGATTGGAACAGGGACAGCAGGACTCACAGCCTCTTTAAATTACCACCAAAGCCTTTCCAGAGACCTCACTGAGAGCCTGGAAGAAATAGCTACCAGCTTTATCGCTATCCAAAACCAGCTAGATTCCTTGGCAGTCGTGGTCCTCCAAAACAGAAGAGGATTGGACCTCCTCAGGTCAGAAAAAGGGGGCCTATGTCTATTTTTGGAGGAAGCTTGCTGCCTCTATGCCAACACATCAGACGTTGTAAAGGAAGAAAGTGGAAGCCTCTCAGTCGTGTCTGACTCTTTGCTTAACCAGTTTTCCCATGAATTACTGAGGTGTTGATGTATTCTCGAGGCCCTGTTTGTCAGATTTCTTGCTGCTTCCTTTACAACCTGGCTACCCACTACATAGCCCATGGAATTTTCCAGGCCAGAATACTGGAGTGGGTAGCCTTTCACTTCTCCAGGGGATCTTCCCAACCCAGGGATTGAACCCAGGTTTCCCACATTGCAGACGGATTCTTTACCAGCTGAGCTACCAGGTTGTAAAGTAAGCAGCAAGAAGTTTGACAAACAGGACCTCGAGAATACGTCACCACTTCAGTCATTCATGGGAAAACTGGTTAAGCAACTAGAATTGGGGTGCCCTGGGTCCTATCCCTTCTAGGCCCTCATCTTCTACTTACCCTTATTCTAACTTTCCGCCCATGTTTAATGCGTCTATTTTCAAAATTTCTTCAGGACCGCTTACGAGCTCCAACCGAACTATCCAACTAACTCGCTCAAATTATCAAAATCTTCAACCTCCCACAAATCCCCTTGACCCACATTCCAGGCTTTTCTCATCTCACCCCCATGATGCCCCTGTCCTGCAGGAAGCAGTTACAGAAGACTGACCTTCAGCCCTTATCCCAAATCAAAAAGGCTGAATGATAGGGTCTACATGGGGGCTCATGGTAGAAACGGTTCATTGTGTTGATCTTGCAAACAATAAACAAAATCACAGTGCCCCTTGAGACTGACCAAATTGCCCAAACAATATTCTGTTTTCCCGCTGGCTCCTACCTTCAGACCTCCGGCTACATGACCACAGGACTTAACTACAGGCTAAAAATTAACCATCACCTCAGAGAATTTTTCATTGACGGGGTATACGAAAGACGCTGTCAGAAAGGGAGGACACTGGTTCTCCTTACGGGCCAGCCACCCTCCTATTTCCCTCTAATAGATTTCCCTTTTCTTGCCTGACTGCCCAGCTTGCTCTCTTTTCTCCACACTCACCCTATAGTAGCCACAGGGATGGATCTAGATTACTCATACACTAGGGGAACTCAGCCAGACAGAGCAAGGCAATAACTCAAGATGTCCTCTCTAGGCCAAATGAAAAGAAAGTGAAAAAAAGAATTGACAAGCCAAAGAGATTTTATTGAGTCCCATCTCACCCTGCTCACCACAAAGTGGTGTCTCTGCTTTTAACATGCTGGCTAGGTTTGTTAGAGCTTTTCTTCCAAGAGGCAAGCATCTTTTAATTTCATGGTTTCAGTCACCATCTGCAGTGATTAGGGAGCCCAAGAAAATAAAATCTGTCACTGCTTCCACTTTTCCCCCTTCTATTTGTCATGAAGTCATGGGACCAGATGCCATCCATGATCTTGGTTTTTTGAATGTTGAGTTTTAAGCCAGCTTTTCCACTCTCCTCTTTCACCTTCATCAAGAGGTTCTTTAGTTCCTCTTCACTTTCTGCAAGTAAAACTGGCTTATCTTTAGGAATGCAGCCAGTGCGATTTATCACATGAAAGATCAGAGGGGGAAACCACTGTAATCTCTATTAAGAATTACATTTGAACCAGTGTAATTAGGCTACAAAGAAGAGAGGAAAGTCATAGGAATTGGAAAGCAAGAAATACAAAACTATCTTGTATACAACATGATTGTGTCAAAAATCTAGACACTTTTTAAAATAAATTTGAATTTAAGATGATCACTGGACATAGGTCAGTAACCCATTGTATTCCTTTATTAAAAAAAAAGAAATTGAAAACAAAAGAATTTTAAATATGATTTACCAAAAATGTACAAAAGACCAAATACCTAGGAATAAACCTAGTACAAGTTAGACTGCAAACTACAAAATATTATTGAAGAAAATTAAAGGGGGTACATTTAAAGACCTAAATAGAGGATATATCAGATTTGTGGATTAAAAATTTCAATATTGTAAAGCTATCAGTTCTCCCCAGATTGATTCATGGATTTAATCTTAATTAAAATCCCAGTAGAATACTCCAATAATTTTTTTTTTTTAAGTCCCAGTAGAAGTTGTGGAAATTATCAAGATGGCTGTAAAATCATATGGCAGGTCAAAGGGTTTGGCATGTCCAAGCAAGAAGAACAAACCTGGAGAATTCACATCACCATCTATGGAGAATTTTTATTATAAACTAACACAGTAGGAAATTGATCCACAGAGAGAAAACCCCACTCCAGAGAACAGAATTGAGAATTTAGAAGGAAATACACACAGAGAATTGCCTGGTTTATGATAATAGGGGCAGTGTAATGGAGAGAGTGACTTTTTAATGGTGCTTCTGGGTTGATTGGCTCACTACAGGGGAACAAAATGTCTTGAAACCCAGCATAAAAAAATGTCAATGCCCAATGTATTCCAGGTGTAAAAGTGAAACATGGAATCACATGACTAACTGCCTGGGAATTTAAATATGCCATAAACACTGTTGCATTACATTGCTTCTCCATTTCTGTTTATGATGTGTGCATGGGTGCTCAGTCATGTCTGACTCTTTGAGGACCTTACTAACTACTTGTTAACTGAATGAAACAGTGGTTTAACTTAAAATATGAATTGGAGTATCGCATTCTTCCTTTGTAGAAAATATAACTCCAACTATAACATTATTAGTCTTTGTGCTGTAGACATCTTTACTGTGTGGTATTTAATGAAGTAAGCCATCCATTGATGTAACACTTGGGAAAGATAGGCATTCTACTTTAAATTATCGCATTAGAATGGCTTAAGAGAAAGACATCAATGCCTTTACAAATGCTGTCATCTTTATGTGTTTCTGTACACCTACAATGAATTCAGGAATGCTCTGTTTTCTCCACCTAGAAAGGTCTGCATTCTCTTATCCCTCTATGATATCCAAGAAATCTGTCATAGTCATCCTTTCCTGAGAGCATCAGGGATATGATTTTCACTTCCTTCCTGAACTTCTGTATTCTCTGTACTTGCTGGTCACTTATCAAACACTGCGTTTCTTTGTCAGAAAATCAAAGTGTTAGTTTCTTAGTCATGTCCGACTCTTTGTGACCCCATGGACTGTAGCCTGCCAGGTTTCTCTCACCATGGGATTCTCCAGGCAAGAATACTGGAGTGGGTTGCCATTCCCTTCTCCAGGGAATCTTTCCAAACCAGGGATCAAACCTGGATCTCCCACACTGCAGGCAGATTCTTTACCAACTGAGACACAAAGTGTAGTATAGAGCTGTGTGGTTCCAGATAAATTTTAAACTCTTTTGTTGGAGGTAGAAATCACACCTATTTACCAATAATCTAACAATATATTTTGGACATAGCATAATTTAATTGACTAGTTACAAAGACTGATAAAGACTGAGTGCTCTAAGATCTAATATATGAAACAAATCTTCAAATATTAGGAATAATATCTCTTGAAGAAATAGTCAAAGTTATAATTAACTTCCAAGTAATGGAAGTCACAAGGAAGTCTGGGGTTGAAGAACAACAATAAAACCTATTCAAGAAAGTCTGGGTTTAAAGAACAAAAATAAAACCTATTCAAAAACAAATAAATAAAACTGCTTATAAACCTACAGAGACGGTAGAAGGCTAAAATATTGTGAAAAATCAAACCTATTCCATTTAGTTCCCAACATACTCCAAAAGGCAGAGAGGAGAACCAATAGATTTCATCAACCAGTCAGTTGCTAAGCAACTCATTGCTAAGGTGGATGTAAAGCGCCTTGATAATGATAATGGGCATCAGGGGATGTCCTTGCATTAGTCCAGTGACACAATTGCAGAGAAATACAAAAATAAATGATAAAAGCCAGGTGGTCCTCAGATGCTAACCTCGAATGACTGACCTTTGAAAATGTCTTATGTCTTAGCACAAACATAAGTGCTGAACACTTGACCATTTCGCAGCAGATAGTCTTCTTTATGGAAGTACTTCATGAATCACAAGAGTACTTCGAAAACAAGCTGGGTAATGAAGTGCTTAAAATAAAACAAAACCCTTCATTTCCATCTCCATTTCCATATTTTCAACTTACGTTGTAAAATACTATGCTTAAAATTAAATCCCAAGTTATTATCACTGTCATCTTCACTGCTGATGAGTAAAAACTTCATTTATGATTAAAAAAAAAGTTCTAAAAAGTGTACTAGTTGCATGGGAAGGCTTTTGAAAATGCACCAGGTACCTCTGACTAACTAGTGGCAATTACATTTTTTATAATTATACAGTCATGCAGAGAAATAAGAGCATGCTGAAATTAAGGAGAATAATAAAATAGCAGAGGTAAATAAAGTCCTAATTGTTGAAATGTAAAGACAGATTCTGCACTAAAGGACATCTGTACCGGTTTCTCATAACAACTGACATGCAAGGAGGACAAATCACGAATCAAGTCTCTGGTCCCAGCACAAGACAGAGGGTTTAAACCCATGGGGGAGCACCGAGAAGCCGTGAGCTGTATGCACCTTTCCCCTTGATCACAGGTCCTCAGGAGACACAGATGGGGGCCCTCTACAAATTGATGACAGCCTGAGAAAGTCTTGCAGCTTCCCTGGTGGCGGAGATGGTAAAGAATCCGCTGCAGTGCAGGAGACCTGGGTTTGACCCCTGGGCTGGGAAGATCCCCTGGAGGGACATGGTAACCCATTTCAGTATTCTTGCCTGGAGAATCCCATGGACCCAGGAGCCTGCTGGGCCGCAGTCCATAACCTGGCTGTGTGAGCACATGGCCATTAACATCACGATTTCTGCTTTCAGCTTCACCCCAGAGCGTTCTGCTTGCGGATGTCTTATATATAACTGAGTAGGCCTCAAAGGAAAATGAGTGGTGCTCTTCAGTTTTCTTCTTCTCAAGGTAATTTTAAAATTGTTTTCATCCTGATTCATTTATGGCCTCAAAAGTAAGTTAGACCATTTTACTACTGACAAGAGTTGCCAACAGCTACCCAGAACAATGTTGAAAAAAGGTGGGACTAAAAGAAAGTGCAATATTTTTTATAATAAACATATAATCTTTCATGGAAACTTTCTAAAAGTTACATTTGTATCTCAATCTCCAAAGATAAGTGTTTATAATTAACAAAAAGCTAAATGAAAGGTGAAATGTCTTTGATAAATTAAATATGTGAACACTTGAAATATGTAAAAGTGATAAGCTAGTGTTCATGATGCTGGCTGAATCCCCATGTCAGCTGTCAGGTACGGAGTGAGTGCCTCTGAGCTGAGAGCTCTCTTGTTCAGTCGTGTCTGACTCTTTGTGACCCCACGGTCTGTAGCCCACCGGGGTCCTCTGTCCCTGGGCTTCTCCAGGTAAGAATATGGAGTGTGTTGCCATTCCCTTTTCCAGGGGACCTTCCCGACCCAGGGATTAAACTCACATCTCCTACACTGGCAGGTGGATTCTTTACCTGGGAAGCCCCCGAACTCCTCTGAACCAAGGTTACTGGCCTGCTCTCTGTTTATTCTGTGGAAGCTGAGATGGAAACCACAGCCAGCTCCCTGCCCCTCCTCAGCTCACCGGCCAAGTGGGCAGTTCGCCCCTCACCAACACCCGCCCCCTGCCCCGGGTCATGCCTCACCAAGCATCCTCTGGCCAGCTTTTTTCCATTGGAACCACTGAACAGGCCATTTTCGTATATTCTGTGTGGATTAAGTACAAAGAACACTGTGCAATTCCATTAAAATGAAACTTAATTGTTCTGATATTAACAAACAAATCAAGTGTTATTATTAACAAATAAAAGGCCACCACCCTTGGGAGTTGCCAGGGGTTTTCACAGATTTCTGCCTTCAGAGAGTCAGTTCTTTCTCCTTTTCCACTCCATTTAATCAATTAGAAAAGGAAAGTCTGCTTATTTTCAAAATCCACATTTCCCAATAGGAAATCAAAAGCCCAGAAAACAATTATGGAGAACGGGGCAGAGCAAAATGCAAGTCATTTATGCTGTTTAAAGTTTTCCTGAACATCCGTTTTCTGTTGCTTCTTTCTCACTTAAATGGGTTATACCCATGTCCTCAAAAAGCTAGAGTCTGGAATATGAAGAATTGTTTTGGCTAATACAGAAAGTATTTCCTTACAACACCAGAACTAAAGGTAAGAATCTTACAGAGTAGGTTAAAAACATCCTTTCTCTTTAGGTCTAGTAATTTCTTCAGTCTGATGAAGGATGATCTGATTTCTTCAAGCTGATTTGATCCAAAACACAAATAGAGCTAATGTACATAGTTTTGAATTTGAAGTATTAATAAATAAGTTTTAGCTCATAGTTATTGTTTTGTGTATCTCACAAGAACTTTCACCAACTGACCCATAAATAGGGTGACTTAATAGAGTTTGGTAATGTTTGTTTTTGAAAAAAAATTTCGTCATCTTCAGGTAATTGTATTATGGCTTTATTTTGAGAAATATTAGTTTGGATTACTTTAAATCAGGACACAGTTGAGAAAGGCTGTAAAAATGCCTTTCAGAGAAGTAAGAAGAGCTCTGCGCTCCCGCGCCGCTGTCTGCCCAGCACCGCGGAGCGGGGTCTCAGCACATACTGTCTGCTGGAACCGTCTACTGGAGAGAACTGCCGGAGAGAACTGTCTGCCGGAGAGAACCGTCTGCCGGAGAGAACTGTCTGCCGGAGAGAACCGTCTCCTGGAGAGAACTGTCTGCCGGAGAGAACCGTCTCCTGGAAAGAACTGTCTGCCGGAGAGAACCGTCTGCCGGAGAGAACCGTCTGTCGGAGAGAACCGTCTGCCGGAGAGAACCGTTTCCTGGAGAGAACCGTTTCCTGGAGAGAACTGTCTGCCGAAGAGAACTGTCTCCTGGAGAGAACTGTCTGCCGGAGAGAACTGTCTGCCAGAGAGAACTGTCTCCTGGAGAGAACTGTCTGCCGGAGAGAACTGTCTGCCAGAGAGAACTGTCTCCTGGAGAGAACCGTCTGCCGGAGAGAACTGTCTCCTGGAGAGAACCGTCTGCCGGAGAGAACCGTCTGTCGGAGAGAACCGTCTGTCGGAGAGAACCGTCTCCTGGAGAGAACTGTCAGCCGGAGAGAACCGTCTGCTGGAGAGAACCGTCTCCTGGAGAGAACTGTCTCCTGGAGAGAATTGTCTCCTGGAGAGAACTGTCTGCCGGAGAGAACTCTCTCCTGGAGAGAACTGTCTGCCGGAGAGAACCGTCTGCTGGAGAGAACCGTCTCCTGGAGAGAACTGTCTCCTGGAGAGAATTGTCTCCTGGAGAGAACTGTCTGCCGGAGAGAACTCTCTCCTGGAGAGAACTGTCTCCTGGAGAGAACCGTCTGCCGGAGAGAACCGTCTGCCAGAGAGAACTGTCTCCTGGAGAGAACTGTCTGCCGGAGAGAACCGTCTGCCGGAGAGAACTGTCTGCCGGAGAGAACTGTCTCCTGGAGAGAACCGTCTGCTGGAGAGCTAGACCGTGCCTGCGCTCGGCATCAGCAAGAGCCCGAGGGCAACAACAAAGATGTCGTCAAAGTGCAGCTGGGAATCTGTTAGCGATTCTCACGATGGTAACTGCAGTTTTACGTCATCACTTTGAAAATTGTAAGCCAGTTTTGGCAAGAGTGCACGCTTTCTGCAGATCTATGAAGAAATGCTTTCTGCTATGGCTGTGTGTGTCTAAAACCTGCTGAAATAACTGCGTGACTTGGCATATCCATTCAACTGTACACTTAGGGAATGCCGCAAATCAAACTGGCTATCTCAGTTTTTAAAAGTGAAAATTTCAGGGGTCCAGTGGTTAAGAATCCACATTGCAATGCAGGGGGACTCGGGTTCAATCGCCGATCGGAGAACTGAAGTCTCACATACCAAGTGGCAACAGAGCTTCGGGGCTGCACCTACGGAGCCGCAGAGCCACAACTGGAGTTTGCACGGCGACTCACAAGATCCCACAAAAACGCAGCGAAGATCCCGCGTGCCCCAACTGAGACCTGATGCAGCCAAATAAACACAATAAACAAATACATTCTTTAAAAGGGTGAACATTTTCATCCATTTGGAAGAATAATACATTTGAAATCTATGTGAGTTAATACATTTCTGAAAGAGCCGATTTCCTTGCACCACACGAGGGGGCTGTTTGAAGTTCCGAGAGAGTGGGAGCTACGGGAAACACACGGGGTTGAGAGAAGGCCTCTGTGGCCGGAGGCACGCGGGTGGGGGTGGCTGGACCAGACCAGGGAGACGAGCGGCTGAGGATGGACGCTCAGCTGTGAGGATGCCACCCTCATCACCGTCTGCTTCGTGACAGAGTTTAGAAGCTTAGAAAAGAGTTTCTCTCTCTCTCTCTCTCTCCAGTCTCTTTATGAGATGCTTGGAGCAGGCTGTCTGGGAGCTCGTTGTCTGCGGGATGCAGGGGGAGGATCATGGACGCTGCGGACCTCGGAAGGCTTGGCTTCTGGCTGGGGCACCCGGCTCCGTGTGGTCCCGCCGCATAGGTGAGGGCGGGAGGGAGACCCCACTTCCCGGTCAGCTGTGCCTTTCCAGAGCTGTGTCCCCCCAGGTGGCAGACACTTCTCCCCAACAGGGCCCCAACGGGAGGCAAAGAGTAGTCAAGGCTGTGTATTGTCACCTTGCTTATCAACTTCTATGCAGAGTACATCAGTGAAATGCAGGGCTGGATGAAGCACAAGCTGGAATCAAGATTGCTGGGAGAAATACGAATAACCTCAGATATGCCGATGACACCACCCTTATGGCAGAAAGACAGGAGGAATTAAAGAGCCTCTTGATGAAACTGAAAGAGGAGAGTAGAAAAGCTGGCTTAAAAATTAACATTCAAAAAATGAAGATTATGACATCCAGTGCCATCACTTCATGGCAAATAGATGGGGAAATAATGGAAACGGTGAGAAACTTTATTTTCTTGGGCTCCAAAATTACTGCAGATGGTGACTGCAGCCATGAAATTGAAAGATGCTTGCTCCTTTGAAGAAGAGCTATGACCAACCTAGACAGCATATTAAAAAGCAGAGACATTACTTTGCCAGCAAAGGTCTGTCTAGTCAAAGCTATGGTTTTTCCCATAGCCATGTATGGATGTGAGAGTTGGACCATAAAGAAAGCTGAGTGCTGAAGTATTGATGCTTTTGAACTGTGGTGTTGGAGAAGACTCTTGAGAGTCCCTCAGACTGCAAGGAGATCAAACCAGTTCTATCCTAAGGGAAATCAGTCCTGAAAATTCATTGGAAGGACTGATGGTGAAGCTGATACTCCAATACTTCGGCCATCTGATCTGAAGAACTGACTTTTGGAAAAGACCCTGATCCTGGGAAAGATTGAAGGCAGGGGGAGAAGGGGATGACAAAGGATGAGATGGTTGGATGGCATCACCAACTTGATGGACATGAGTTTGAGCAAGCTCCGGGAGTTGGTGATACACAGGGAAGCCCGGTGTGCCGCAGCCCATGGGGTCACAAAGAGTTGGACACGACTGAGGGACTGAACTGAACTGAACCTCCTCCCAATAATGGCAAAGGTGAGCAACGAGCAGAGAAGAGATAAAGGTGAAAAGGCAGGACTGAAAAGGCAAGAGAAGAGCCTGTAGTCAGTTATTGGACCAGACTTTCTGCTCTCTGGGTTGTTGTCACCATCAGTCAACAGGGAGGAAGGGCAAGGGGTTAGAATTCATTGAAGTAAGGAGCTCAGAATCTGCCTGCAATGTAGGAGACCCTGGTTCGATTCCTTGGTCAGGAGGATCCCCTGGAGAATGGACAGGCTCGCCACTCCAGTATCTTTGGTTTCTCTCATGGCTCAACTGGTAAAGAATCCACCCGTAATGTGGGAGACCTGGGTTCGATCCCTGGGTTGGGAAGATTCCTTGGAGAAGTGAATGGCTCCCCACTCCAGTATTCTGGACTGGAGAATTCCATGGACTGTGTAGTGCATGGGGTCACAAAGAGTCGGACACGACTGAGTGACTTTCACCTTCAAGGAGCTCAGGAAGCCACAGAAATTGAGAGTCAGTGGGAGGTGAGAGCTTCTTGTCACAGCTCCTGAAACCTTCAGTCTCTGGTTGCTAGAAGATTATGCTGAGTGATGTGTATGTACATCAGTGACTCTTCCAGGCTTATGAACTGTATTAAACATTAACAGCAGTGAGCTCAAGCCTCCCAGTTTCTTGTGAGACAAATCTCTTATCAGAATGTCTTAGGACATCTGAGGTGTCTTGTTTTTTTCATTCTGTTTTATCAAACTGTCTGAGCCTAATGGGCAAAAGCACTGTGTGGTTTAGTTTCTCAGAGAAGAGTTCAAAATAAATGGAAAGAATGTTTCAAATACCTCCGCTATTTTTACACAGAAATGCAAGATTGACCAAAGTTTGGGTTATTTCAAAATCATTCCTTACCTAACTACTTCCAAATAATTTGGAACATGTTATTTCATAATCAGATTTCTAACTTTGGTGGTATTATTTTTGTTCTGCTAATGCAGATAAGGAGCTTCCCCAGTGGCTTAGATGGTAAATTGAAAAGTAACAGAAGTTATGTCTCTAGAATTTAATCAGGGTACGATGCTGAGAAAGCAGAAATAACGTAATAACAAAATAGAAAATATATTCAGTTCACCTGCCACCGACAACACATTGTCTATCAATGTAACTATAATATGGGATAAAGGTTGAGTTAAAGAACACTCAGGAAAAACGCAAAAGATTTCGAGTGTTCGTTCAGGTACATTCCACATTAAATTACAGCCCTGAATTAAAACTCTCTAAAGCTTTCCTTTCGCAGGTAATCACAATTGGGTTTGAGACAAACCTGCCGCCTTGTGGCCATTCCGTGCAATAGCAACCGTGGAAGTTTTGCTTGCGAGTCCTTCCCTTGCTCAGCTGCTCAGTGGTGTCCGACGTTATGACGCAAACTATTCGCGGCGCATACAGCTCACTGTGGGGCTTCAGCGTAGAGGGCCGCCAGGCTGGGCCAGGCTCCAGGGCAGCGAAAGCAGGTCCAGGGCCCAGAAGAAAGCCTTTCAGGGGAGGTGCTCAAGTGCACTCCCTGAATAGATTCAATTGAGAGAAGTTAACACTCAGGTTACCTCTTACCGGATACTGGGAGGAAATAACAACGTGTGCAGAGGTGATGAACAGAAATAATCACAAATATCTGTGCATACTTCAGATGAAGAAGTGTTTGGGCATAAAAGAAGGCGAGGGAGATTTACAAGGCTCAGATTAGGAGCACTTCTGTGTAGCATCTCAGAGGCTTTGAATGTTGCACACATAAACTCAGGAAACACTGAAACTTTGGAAGGGGAGATTGGTGTTTGAAGGAGGACCCCCTGAAGACAGAAGGCTTCTCATGGGGCTGATCTAAATGAAGCCAATAAGACCTATTTTTAAAAATTAACTGATTTTTTTATTGAAGGATAATTGCTTTACAGAATTTTGCTGTTTTCTGTAAAACCTCAACATGATTTTTTTTTAAATTTTAAAATTTATTTTTATTACTTTTCCTGCTTTATTAGGAAATAATTGACATACATCACTGTATAGGTTTAAGGCATACAGCATGACAGTTTTGACTGATACGTGATGTGAAATGATTACCACAGTAGGCTCAGCTAACACCCATCTTCTCATTCATCATTCTCTTATCTCATGAATTATGCTTTGAGTAATTCATAAGGCTTTAGAAGATTCATGTGTGTCTAGCTGAGCTGTGCTCATTCTAATATCGTTAAACAGAATTGTAACAGTCTCATTGTTTTTCTTTACTTTTTTTATTGGAGTGTAGTTAGTTACTGAACCCAGTTGTGTTAATGTCTGCTGTATGGCAAAGTGAATCAGCCACATGTACACATATATCCCTCTTGTTTGGATTTCCTTCCCATTTAAGCTCCCCCAGAGCACTGAGAAGGGTTTCCTGTGCTATATAGTGGGTTCTCATCAGTTATCTATTTTATACATCACAGCCTTGTCCTGGCGAAGGGGCTTGCCTAACTCAATGAAGCTATGAGCCATGCCGTGCAGGGCCACCCAAGACAGACAGGTCATGCGGAAGAGTCCTGACAAAACGTGGTCCACTGGAGAAGGAAATGCCAACCCACTCCAGTATTCTTGCCCGGAAAACCCCATGAACAGTATGAAACGGCAGCAGTCCATGGGATCGCAAAGAGTTGGACACAACTTAGCAACTGAACAACAAAGTGAATATAAGACCCAATTTTTAAAAATTAATTTATTTAAATTGGAGGATAATTACTTTAGGGTATTGTGGTGGTTTTTGCCATACATGGACATGAATCAGCCACGGGTGTGATTGTGCCCCCTATTCCGAACCCCCCTCCCACCTCCCTCCCCATCCCATCCCTCTGGATTGTCCCAGGGCACCGGCTTTGAGTGCCCTGTCTCATGCCTCGAACTTGGCCTGGTCATCTGTTTCACATATGGTAATATACATGTTTCACTGCTGTTCTCTCAGATCATCCCACCCTCGCCTTCTCCCACAGAGTCCAAAACTAAAAAAGTATTTCCTGTTACTTTTATAGAAGTACCATGGAAATATCTAGATTACTGGTAGATTACTGGTAGTTTCTTAAACTGTTTCATTGAAGTACTGAAGTGTAATTGCCACATTCAAGGGTGTGTACTTTTGTCGTGTCCTACTCTTTGTGATCCCATGGACTGTAGCCCGCCAGGCTCCTCTGTCCGTGGGATTCTCCAGGCAAGAATACTGGAGTGGGTTGCCACGCCCTCCTCCAGGGCATCTTCCCAACCCAAGGATCAAACCCAGGTCTCTGTCATTGCAGGTGGATTCTTTACCATCTGAGCCTCCTGGAAGCCCATCAAACGATGACGGATTGAAGGAAAACTCAAGCTCTGTTTGATCAGCTGTGCCTGGTGCGTGCCACAGACCAGAGTGACACAGAGATGGAGGGGGGAAGGGCGTTTCTAAATTCATGTTTAGGAAAACTGATGGTACTGTTAGCTCCACACACTTCATCACTCAGTCTTATCTCCATGACCTAAAGCAGAATGAATCTAAGATACTATGTTGTAGTAGAGAAAAGTATATAAAAAATGGAAGCATAGTGAATTTATTTCAAATAGTAAATACTCAAGAATAAGACCAAATGTATAATAAAATGAAGGACAGTGGCAATTAGATGAATCAAAAATACTGAGTCCAGGGACTTCCTTGGTGGTCCAGAGGCTAAGACTTCACGCTCTCAACTCAGGGGATGTGGGTTCGATCCCTGGTCAGGGAACTAGATCCCACATGCCACCACTACAGAGTTCAGCTGCAATGAAGATGAAACATTCCACATGCTACAACTAACACCTAAGGCAGCCAAATAAATTTTAAAATGAGTTTTAAGAAAAAAAAATTGAGTCTATTTTTACTAAGTAAGAATATTGAGTGATGTTAAATGATTGGAAAGAAATGTTACATGATGGTGAAATGTGCTGAAGGAAAATATTGTTGTAACACAACATTTAAACACTTCAGATAAACAAGGAATATAACCATCATTTTATTGCAAGAAAACTATGCATGCTATGGCTGACAAAAGTGGCCCTTATTTTTCTCATGTAATTGGCTCTCTTTTTGTTATGTTATTCTGCCAACTAAAGAAGCCCACTGAGATGCTTCCTGAAGGTTCGCAGCAGGCTGAGTGTGCACGCCCAGAGCCAGGTAATTTTTCCAAGTGGAAACAACTTGCTTGACTTATAAAAATTTTTATTACAACACATTCCTAAAGTGTAGAGCAGGGAACTGTGACAATTCCCACAATTATAATACAATGTAATGGGATCTACAATGGAAATATTTTGGTTCATGTTACATAAACGGCAAGAGAATAATAGAGGTTCAGCTCTGTACTTAACTATTATTATAAATTCATCAGCAGCAAAAATAATGGTTGTATTTCATTCAGTTCAGTTCAGTTCAGTTGCTCAGTCGTGTCTGACTCTTTGCGACCCCATGAATCGCAGCATGCCAGGCCTCCCTGTCCATCACCAACTCCCGGAGTTTACTCAAACTCATGCCCATTGAGTCGGTGATGCCATCCAGCCATCTCATCCTCTGTCATCCCCTTCTCCTCCTGCCCCCAATCCCTCCCAGCATCAGGGTCTTTTCCAGTGAGTCAACTCTTCACATGAGGTGGCCAAAGTACTGGAATTTCAGCTTCAGCATCAGTTCTTCCAATGAACACCCAGGACTGATCTCCTTTAGGATAGACTGGTTGGATCCCTTGCAGTCCAAGGAACTCTCAAGAGTCTTCTCCAACACCACAGCTCAGAAGCATCAATTTTTCAGCACTCAGCTTTCTTCACAGTCCAACTCTCACATTCATACATGACCACTGGAAAGACTATAGCCTTGACCAGATGGACCTTTGTTGGCAAAGTAATGTCTCTACTTTTTAATATGCTATCTAGGTTGGTCATCACTTTCCTTCCAAGGAGTAAGCGTCTTTTAATTTCATGGCTGCAGTCACCATCTGCAGTGATTTTGGAGCCCCCCAAAATAAAGTCTGACACTGTTTCCATCGTTTCCTTATCTATTTCCCGTAAAGTAATGGGACCAGATGCCATGATCTTAGTTTTCTGAATGTTGAGCGTTAAGCCAACTTTTTCACTCTCCTCTTTCACTTTCATCAAGAGGCTTTTTAGTTCCTCTTCACTTTCTGCCATAAGGGTGGTGTCATCTGCATATCTGAAGTTATTGATATTTCTCCCGGCAATCTTGATTCCAGCTTGTGCTTCTTCCAGCCCAGTGTTTCTCATGATGTACTCTGCATATAAGTTAAATAAGCAGGGTGACAGTATATAGCCTTGATGTACTCCTTTTCCTATTTGGAACCAGTCTGTTGATCCATGTGCAGTTCTAACTATTGCTTCCTGACCTGCATACAGGTTTCTCAAGAGGCAGGTCAGGTGGTCTGGTATTCCCATCTCCTTCAGAATTTTCCACAGTTTATTGTGATCCACACAGTCGAAGGCTTTGGTGTAGTCAATAAAGCAGAAATAGATGTTTTTCTGGAACTCTCTTGCTTTTTTGATGATCCAGTGGATGTTGGCAATTTGATCTCTGGTTCCTCTGCCTTTTCTAAATCCTACTTGAACATCTGGAAGTTCATGGTTCACGTACTGCTGAAGCCTGGCTTGGAAAATTTTGAGCATTACTTTACTAGCGTGTGAGGTGAGTGCAATTGTGCGGTAGTTTGAATATTCTTTGGCATTGCCTTTCTTTGGGATTCGAATGAAAACTGACCTTTTCCAGTCCTGTGGCCACTGCTGAGTTTTCCAAATTTGCTGGCATATTGAGTGCAGCACTTTCACAGCATCATCTTTCAGGATTTGAAATAGCTCAACTGGAATTCCATCACCTCCACTAGCTTTGTTCATAGTGATGCTTTCTAAGGCCCACCTGACTTCACAATCTAGGATGTCTGGCTCTAGGTGAGTGATCACACCATTGTGATTATCTGGATTGTGAAGATCTGTTTTGTACAGTTCTTCTGTGTATTCTTGCCACCTCTTCTTAATATCTTCTGCTTCTGTTAGGGCCATACAATTTCTGTCCTTTATCGAACCCATCTTTGCATGAAATGTTCCCTTGGTATCTCTAATTTTCTTGAAGAGATCTCTAGTCTTTCCCATTCTATTGTTTTCCTTTATTTCTTTGCATTGATCACTGAGGAAGGCTTTCTTATCTCTCCTGGCTATTCTTTGGAACTCTGCATTCAAATGGGAATATCTTTCCTTTTCTCCTTTGCTTTTCGCTTCTCTTCTTTTCACAGCTATTTGTAAGGCCTTCTCAGACAGCCATTTTGCCTTTTTGCATTTCTTTTCCATAGGGATGGTCTTGATCCCTGTCTCCTGTACAATGTCACGAACCTCTGTCCATAGTTCATCAGGCATTCTATCAGATCTAATCCCTTAAATCTATTTCTCACTTCCACTGTATAGTTATAAGGGATTTGATTTAGGTCATACCTGAATGGTCTAGTGGTTTTCCCTACTTTCTTCAGTTTCAGTCTGAATTTGCCAATAAGGAGTTCATGATCTGAGCCACAGTCAGCTCCCGGTCTTGTTTTTGCTGACGGTATAGAGCTTCTCCACCTTTGGCTGCAAAGAATATCATCAATCTGATTTCGGTGTTGACCATCTGGTGATGTTCACGTGTAGAGTCTTCTCTTGTGTTGTTGGAAGAGGGTGTTTGCTATGACCAGTGCGTTCTCTTGGCAAAAGTCTATTAGCCTTTGCCCTGCTTCATTCCGTATTCTAAGGCCAAATTTGCCTGTTACTCCAGGTGTTTCTTGACTTCCTACTTTTGCATTCCAGTCCCCTATAATGAGAAGGACATCTTTTTTGGGTGTTGGTTCTAAAAGGTGTTGTAGGTCTTCATAGAACCGTTCAACTTCAGCTTCTTCAGCATTACTGGTCGGGGCATAGGCTTGGATTACCGTGATATTGAATGGTTTGCCCTGGAAACGAACAGAGATCATTCTGTCGTTTCTGAGATTGCATCCAAGTACTGCATTTTGGACTCTTTTGTTGGCCATGATGACTACTCCATTTCTTCTAAGGGATTCCTGACCACGGTAGTAGATATAATGGTCATCTGAGTTCAATTCACCCATTCCAGTCCATTTTAGTTCGCTAATTCCTAGAATGTTGATGTTCACTGTTGCCATCTCCTGTTTGACCACTTCCAATTTGCCTTGATTCATGGACCTAACATTCCAGGTTCCTATGCAGTATTGCTCTTTACAACATCGGACCTTGCTTCTATCACTAGTCACATCCACAACTGGGTATTGTTTTTGCTTTGGCTCCATCCCTTCATTCTTTCTGGAGTTATTTCTCCACTGATCTCCATTAGCATATAGGGCACCTACAGACCTGGGGAGTTCCTCTTTCAGTATCCTATCAATTTGCCTTTTCCTACTGTTCATGGGGTTCTCAAGGCAAGAACACTGAAGTGGTTTGCCATTACCTTCTCCAGTGGACCACATTCTGTCAGACCTCTCCACCATGACCCGTCCATCTTGGGTGGCCCCACACGCATGGCTTAGTTTCATTGAGTTAGACAAGGCTGTGGTCCTGTGATCAGATTGGCTAGTTTTCTGTGATTATGGTTTTAGTGTGTCTGCCCTCTGATACCCTCTCACAACACTTACCTCTTACTTGGGTTTCTCTTACCTTGGATGTGGGGTATCTCTTCACGGCTGCTCCAGCAAAGCCCAGCAGCTGCTCCTTACCTTGGACGAAGGGTATCTTCTCACAGCCCGCTGCTCCTGACCTTGAACGTGCTGTTTGTGATATTAAGCACAAAGTAAGTTAAGCACATATTAGACAATTTACAATTTCTTATGATTTATAAGAAAGGATTACATTTGAATTATTTACCCAGGTGTGTCAAGAAAAAAAAAAAGGTTACACTTGTTTACTCATGGCTAGTAATCTCAAACAAAACAAAGGAAAGCTTATTCTCCTCAAGCATTGAGGACGACAGAAACATTCCAGCATCTGCTGTGGCTCACTGTGAAAAATAGTGTGTTAACATCAATAAAAGCTAGACTAATGTTTCGGATGACTGTTTCTCAGGAGTAAGTAGACTGATGATCATCAGCCTTATTTCCAGGGAGACAAACTTGGAGATGAACCCGAGGTGCCTTCTCTGATGAAGGAAGAAGCGCTCTGTTTGCTTGGATGACTGTGGGGCTGACCTCCACTCCCTGGCTTTGCTCTCTCCTGAGGAGCGGTTTGGACTTTCCAGGTGGCTCAGTGGGAAAGGATCTGCCCACCAAGCAGAAGACATGTGTCCGAGCCCTGGGTCAGGAAATCCCCTGGAGAAGAGAATGGCAATCCACTCCAGCATTCTTGCCTGGGAAATGCCATGGACAGAGGAGCCTGGTGGGCTACAGTCCATGGGGCCCCAAAGAGTCAGACACAACTGAGTGACTAACGTTTTCACTTTGAATGAGCAACCACAAGGCAAAGGGAGGCATTGAATCACGTCCACGACCACCAGTGTTTACAGCCTCATCGAGACCTGGGCTGTGAGATCACCCAGCCCTGGGACCAAAGGCCTGAGGTGAAGAGGAGGAGCAAGGAATCCTTGTGTCCGAGTCATCTGCCCTCAGGCAAGAACGTCTGTCTCCTTTTTTACAAAACCACATTTGACACTTGGAGTTCCTGCTGCAGTTGGGTCCCCAGCAGGACCCAACTTAATCCAGGTAAGCCTGGATTAGCCGGCTCCACCCCCAGCTCCCGCCTATGCACGGATGCACTCTCTCATTCAGGGACCAAGTGGAACATCCGAGTTCTCGATGCATGGTGGGCATCTCCACCTCCCTGGGGGTGGAGACCGCCCCTCTGCAATGACAAGCCCTCCATCACACCTGCGTGGAGTCAGGGGCATGAAGCATTTGTGAGCCTGAAACCAACACTCCAAGATCCAGGGGCGCAGCATCAAGACTAACAAGTGGGACTTCCCTGGGTAAGCATTCACCCGTCAGTGCAGGGGACACGGGTTCAATCCCTGGTCTGAGAAGATCCCACGTGCTGTGGGGCAACTGAGTCTGAGTACTACAACTAATGAAGCCTGTGCGTGGAGAGCCCACAGCATGCCCCCCAACAACAAAAGAGAAGCCACCACAATGAGAAGCCCTCGACGCATGGGAACTAGAGGGTAGCCCACGACGCAGCAACCAGACAAAGCCTCAGGGCAGCAACGAAGACCCAGCACAGGCAAAAGTCAAAATCAAAGCTCAAAAGTAAGACTAACAAGTGGTCCATGCTGCAAGTCTTAAATAGCAAGACTGTAACTGTGCTGAAAAGTATGAATAACACATTTATTGACTCCAGTGACATACTCTAAGATGGGAGTTTAACAATAAACCATTTTAATGGTCTTTGCTGAGTGTTTATCTGGTTTTTAAAAACAACTTTCTGTTAGCCAAATATTTCCTATTGATCAATAAAGCATGCTAGTACTAACTTATATTCTTTACAACAGAAAGAATACATACACATCCCAAATACATCTCATATTTGCAAGTGGGAAAGTGCCTTTTTAAGAGTGCTATGGTTGTAGAAGGATTTGTATACTAGAGAAAGTGTGTATCATCTCCTAGGATGGTTTCACATTCATGAGACAGTCAACATCTCATTCTCTGGCTGCCACTGGATCCCTGGGCATTTCTAATGCTTTTTTTCATTTGACAGTATGCTCAGTCACTCAGTCGTGTCTGACTCTTTGTGACCCCATGGACTGTAGCCCGCCAGGCTCCTCCGTCCCTGGGATTCTCCAGGCAAGAATACTGGAGTTGAAGGAGTCTTTTGGGCCTAGAAAAGAGAACAACAGTCTCAAAGGCCCCTTGCTGAATCATCTAACTTCGGAGAAAACAAAGCATAACTTTAGTTCCATCCTGATGCTCCAGGCCAGCTGCATCTATCTGGGACTTATCACCCCCTGTCCGGAAACCTACCACCCCCTACACCCGCCCAGAAGACTTATCACCCCCTGCCCAACTACAAGTGTCATCTCAACAAAAGAATACTCAAAATATCCCGCCTGATTGACGTTTCCCTTATCGCTTCCACAAACCTCCCTATAAGTATGAAGCCTCCCTGATCCCTCTCAGCGCTCAGCCTGGTCGTTAGGCCGACTGTCGCCCCTCCTTGCCTGAATAAAGGTAACCTACTTCTGTTGAGGTCGTCTTTTCTTTTCTGCCTCGCTGGAACTATGCCTTACATTTTTGGTGCCAACCCGGGAGGGGGTGAGGCACTCGTCTCACTCTCTCTCACTCTCCCTCCCTCTCACTGTTTTCCCCTTTTCCCCGGAGTCTGGGAGCACAAACATCCTCCGAGCTCACTTCTCTGCCGGGGCTCTTAAGTTCCCCTCGGGGACGCCTAGTGCCTTCATGAGCGGTGCAAGTCTTGTGCTAAGACTTTATTGATGATTTGCGTACCCCCAGGCCTCGGCTTTACCCCCTTTTCTCTCTCTCTCTGACCACCTCCAGAATAGGGACCTCTTGCCATTCGACCGCTCTACATGCAACACTCCACTCCAGCCGGCCCCTAGATTAAGGTAAGATCCGATCCGGACGGAGTTCTAGAGGCGCCCTAGAATTCAGTCCTCTCCGGGTCCCAGGGACCCCCGGCCCAGGGCCACTCTGTGGGCGACGGTGGGGGACGCTCCACCTCGACACAGAGCTCTCTTCTCATAACTCCTATTACAACTACGGGTGACGGACTCGAGTTCCCAATAGGAGCCTCTGCTTGCCTTTCAATGATGGGGTCTGGCCACTCTGTCCCAAAAGATTCCCCTCTGGCCTGTGTTCTCAAAAATCTCAAACCACTCTCACTCACTGAACTCAAAGCTAACCGCTTAAAGCAACTCTGTACACAGATTTGGCCTCAATATCAATTAGACAATCAAGACCGCTGGCCTGAGGTCGGCACATTTGACTTTAACATTCTCCAAAATCTCACTGACTTCCTTAAACGGAATGGCAAGTGGTCGGAGATCCCCTATGCCCAAGCCTTTTGGGCCCTTCGGAGCAGGCCCTCCCTATGCCAGGCCTGCTCCACCCACGAAGTCCTTCTATGCACCTTGCCTCCCAAGCAAAAGGGCTCTTCTTCCTCAACTAACCACAGACCGCAACCTTCTGCACCCCCAGAGTTCGACCCCGCGGACGAGCCCCCTCCCTACCCGCCACCCCGCCGCCCCTCTCCTTCCCCTTCATCCAACTCACCTACTGACTCTGAAACCTCTCCTGACTCTCCCTCAACCCTGCTACCCCATCTCCCCGACTCCCCCTCCCCCCTTCCTTCCCCCCCTGCCACAAGGTCACGTACCCAGCACATGTTTCCCCTAAGAGAGGTGGCAGGACCAGAGGGCCCCACCCGAGTCCATGTGCCATTTTCATTGTCAGATATGAGCCAGATAGAAGAAAAGTTAGGATCATTTTCTGAAAATCCTACCAGATACAGAAAAGAATTCCTGAGACTCTCCCGGGCCTATAACCTCACATGGAGTGACGTATATTATATCCTAAATGCCACTCTCACCCCAGATGAAAAAGACCGTATCTGGCAAGCGGCAAAAGCCCATGCTGATCATTTACATAACCAAAACCGGGACAGCCCAGCTGCTGATGAGGCGGTGCCTCAATTAGATCCCCACTGGACTTACCAGCCCGGTGACCCAGGTATCAGGAGACTCAATCATATGATCACCTGCATTCTAGAAGGAATGCAGAAAAATACTCATATCCATGTCAATTATGATAGAGTCAGGGAAGTCACCCAAGGGACAGACGAAAATCCAGCCTTATTCTTGGCACGCCTCACAGAGACAGTCCAGAAGTATACCAACCTAGATATCACTACTCCTGCTGGGTTACTGTACCTTCATGTTCAGTTCATCAGCCAATCTGCCCCTGACATCAGACGCAAGCTTCGCCAACTAGAAAAGGGCCCTGAGACCCCCCAGAGAGACATTCTAGAAGTAGCCTTCAAGGTGTTCAATAATAGAGAGGAAGAGGCTAAGAGAGAAAAAGAACGTGAGAGAAAAGCTAAATATGCCCTTTTGGCAGCAGCAATTAAAGAAAGAAATCAGCCTGGCCCAAGTCATCCCAGAACGGGTCTTAAGACTCCCCCCGGACCCTGCTTCCAATGCAACCAGTCAGGACACTAGACAAAGGCATGCCCAAACCCGCGGCCCCCCACAAAAGCATGCCCAACCTGTGGCCAATGGGGACACTGGAAGATGGACTGTCCCCGGGAGTGCCCTGGCACCCCTGGGGAGGTCCCCACCTCCCAGACCTGGAGAATGGAATGTCCACAGGGATGCCCTGGCGTATCTGAGGAGATCCCCACTTCTCCCCGGAACCCCAGCCCAACTCTACAAGAATTGTTCCAATGATGGGGCCCGGGTTCCAGCCCCCCGGCCCGTGTCCTGAACACAAGCTCAGAACTTAGGGTAGACGGGGTAGTGGCTGGAAAAAAGACCTCTTTTATAATAGACACTGGAGCCACTTTCTCTCTCTTAACTTCCTACTCTGGCCCAACTCAAGACTCAGAAATCATAATCAAGGGGGTCTCTGGAGTTCCCCTAAGGCCAAAAATCAGCCCTCCATTACTCTGTCAATTTGGAAAATCAACCCTTATACACTCATTCCTTATAATGCCTCAGTGCCCAATGGAACTTCTAGGGAGAGATTTGTTATCCAAATTGGGGGTCTTTATTACCATTACCCCCCCTCGATACAGTCTCTATATTCTGCATGCAAATGGCACCTGGACAGTCCCTATCCCTCACCCCTGACCTTCCCTTAGATCTACCTGCCTTAGACCCCCAAGTCTGGGACACTGATCACCCATCAATAGCCAAACATCATCCCCCAGCCCACATTACCCTAAAAGACCCCTCGACTATAATCACCCAACAACAGTATTCTCTCACCCCAGAGGCCCACAAGGGACTTAAGCCTATCATAGACCGTCTTCTTCAAGCCTCTATCCTAATTCCTACCCATTCACCACACAACACCCCTATTCTGGCAGTAAGAAAGGGACCAAACTCTTGGAGACTGGTCCAAGACCTGAGAAAAATCAATGAGGCTATTATGCCGACATTCCCAGTAGTCCCTAACCCTTACACCCTTCTGTCTACCATACCCCCGACTGCAACCCACTCCACAGTATTAGATCTCAAAGACGCTTTTTTCACCATCCCCCTCCACCCCCTCTCCCAACCTCTTTTCGCCTTCACCTGGCAAGACCCTGAGACTCACATTTCCCAACAGCTAACATGGACAGTTCTCCCCCAGGGGTTTAAAGACAGTCCCCACTTTTTTGGACAGGCTTTACAAAAGGACCTACAGACTCTCAGCCTAGCCCCAAGTCATCTCCTCCAATACGTAGATGACCTCCTCCTTTGTAGCTCAACCCGAAAACTCTGCCTCTAACATACTGCCAAACTCCTTGGGGCCCTGGGATCCTGGGGTTATCAGGTATCCCAATCTAAGGCCCAAATAGTCCAGACAAAAGTCACCTACCTGGGACTTTCCATATCCCATCAACAAAGAACTATTCCCCCAGATAGAATCCAGGCCTTAATTAACTGTCCACTTCCAAAAACAAAAAGGGAACTCCTGTCTATCCTCGGCCTCCTAAATTTTTTCCGTATCTGGATCCCCAACTTCTCCCTCATTGCAAAGCCGCTCTATGAGGCAACTAAAGGATGTCTAGATGAGCCCCTCTTTAATCATTCCTCGCTGGCCAATCCTCTTCGCCAACTCACCCAGAGCCTCCTCCAAGTGCCAACTCTCCACCTGCCAGATCACACCAGACCATTCTTTCTCTTTGCACATTCCAACCAAGGACAGGCCCTGGGGCTTCTATGTCAGCGGGCTGGAGACACCTGGGCTCCCACAGCCTATCTGTCAAAACAGCTGGACATGGTGACCAAGGGGTGGCCTCCCTGCATACAGGCCATGGCTGCTATCGCAGCCCTCGTACCCGAAGCAAATAAACTCTCTAGACATGCCCCTTTAACAGTCTGTTCTCCACACACCTTCCGAGACTTGCTGTCACATCGGGCTTTCCTCTCCCTTCCCCCTTCCAGGGTACAGGTCCTACATGCCTTTCTCCTCGACCCTCAGCTCTCGTTCTCCCCCTGCTCTCCCCTTAACCCCGCCAGCTTATTACCCATGTCCTCTACAACAGACTCCCTCTTACATAGCTGCAGCCTAACAGTAGATCTTACCCAAAACCCCTTCCAACATGTAACAGATCAGCCCATCCTAGACCCAGACACCCCACACTGGTTCGTTGATGGCAGCTCTCAAAAATCCCCACCATTTGCAGCAGGATATGCCATCATCCAGGGGGACCTTCGTCACAATCATAAAACCCAGACAATTGAAGCTTCACCGCTGCCACCTCACACCACCTCTCAACAGGCAGAACAGATAGCTCTCACCAGAGCTTTAACTCTGGCTAAAAATCTAAGTGTTAACATCCACACAGACTCCAAATATGCCTGTAACATACTTCACTCAAACATCCTAATATGGGGAGAAAGAGGTTTCCTAACCCAAAAGGGATCCCCTATTATTAATTCAGACCTGATTCACAAACTTCTAGAGGCAGCACTCTTGCCAAACAAAGCCGCTGTCCTCCACTGTAGGGGACATCAAAAGGGAAGTCTCATATCAGCCTACAACAATGCTGCAGACCAGAAGGCAAAGGAGATAGCACTGTCCCATCCTTCCCTCCAGTCCCCTGTCATCTTATCTTTGACTCCACCCGACCCTCCCACCACCAGAGAAATCCTCTCTTATCTACACTCACTTTTTCATCCCTCATCCAAGACACTCCAGCAGTTCCTCCGTAACCACTTCCCCATATCCAATGCTGACCAACAATATTTGGATAACCTTACCCGCTCCTGTCAAACATGTCAACGTACTAACCCCAATTCCAACCTTAAATCGACATCCCTTCCAACCCATCAAATGCGAGGCAGCCTCCCAGCACAGGATTGGCAGATAGACTTTACTCATATGCCCCGGGTCCGGAGAGTCAGATACCTACTAGTCCTTGTAGACACCTTTTCGGGATGGGTAGAAGCATTTCCCACTACAAACAAAAGAGCCCACACACTGGCCCAAATCCTCCTCACAGAAATTATCCCCAGGTTTGGGCTGCCTTCATCCCTACAGTCTGATAATGGCCCAGAATTTACATCCAAGGTCACCCAACAACTTGTCCAATTCTTACAGATACCCTGGAAATTTCACATTCCATACCATCCCCAGTCCTCAGGAAAGGTAGAAAAGATAAATAGAATAATCAAAAAAACCCTTACCAAATTAACCCTCGAGGTACATCTGGATTGGACTAAACTTTTACCAATTGTTCTCCTCAGAATACGGGCTTTGCCCAGAAAGCCCCTGGGGCTGAGCCCCTTGGAGGTGATGTGTGGAGGCCCATGTTCCCTCCTGGACTCCCCCCGAACCTCCTCCCATACCAAGCCTCCTACACGCCCCTCTGCTGGCGCAACTCCGCAATGCCCTCTGGAGATACGTCAACCACAATCTGCCTGCCCCTGACCCCCAAGCCTCCCTGCCCCCTTTACAAATTGGGGACATGGTCTATCTGTCTGATAATCCCCAGGGTGACCTAACCCCAAAGTGGCAGGGGCCATTCAAAGTCATCCTCCTTACCCCAACTGCAGCTAAACTCGAAAAGGTCACCTCCTGGGTACACCTCTCTCGTCTAAAACGGGTCACCTCTAATCCTGCGCTGCCCTCCTTAAATGACACCTATCAGGTCTCCCTCACAGGACCCACCTCCTTAAAATTCACCTGGCGACAACCCCTGTCAACCATCGGAGAGGACACTGAATGACCTGGACTCTCTTCAACCTACAACTGTTCCTGACCCAACTACTACAAGACCTCTGGATCAGCGCCCCAACAGGAACCTCCTTCAAAGAACTGACTACACTGGTGTCTCAACTGTGGCTCCAGGAAACCTTCTACAACCTGACTCCAGATGAAATTGATTTCTTTACTCTCATTCTCTACATCATTCTACATCCTAATGAGCACTGTTCCTCCTCAAACAACCACCAACTTGGGGCCTTCTGCCCCTCACCCTGACTGGCCTCTCCCTGTCTCTCTAACCATAACTGCACTCTTAATCTTAATCCTTGCTATAGGCCTAGTAACTGTCTCCCCTCAGGACCTTCTCACCACAGAAAAGAGAGGGACCTGCCTTTTTCTAGGAGAGAACTGCTGCTGTTTTGTTAATGAAACGGGCATAGTCCAGGGCCGAGTCAAAGAACTTAGAGACAGAATTGAACGCCGCAGAAAAGAGTTACAAAACCTTTACATTCCCCAAAACCTGTTCCAGCAGATACTCCCTTGGTTGCTCCCTTTCCTGGGACCATTGGTGCTTATCATTCTATTTCTCTTATTTGGACACTGTCTCTTTAATCTCTTTCAAAGGTTTCTCCAAGAACGGATTCGGGCCATCTCTCGAGATCAAGTCAAGACCATTCTTCTTCTCGAGAGCCTCACCTCAAGCTCAGAAAAAGGAGACTGTGGGCCCTAGGACGATCCTCCATTCCAGACCCAAAATCGTCGCCCCTATCCAGCAGGAAGTAGCAGAGAGATACGGCTCCCTTTTTCCCTTTTTTTTTTTATGATTTCAGGGTCTGGAATGAAGGAGTCTTTTGGGCCTAGAAAAGAGAACAACAGTCTCAAAGGCCCCTTGCTGAATCATCTAACTTCGGAGAAAACAAAGCATAACTTTAGTTCCATCCTGATGCTCCAGGCCAGCTGCATCTATCTGGGACTTATCACCCCCTGTCCGGAAACCTACCACCCCCTACACCCGCCCAGAAGACTTATCACCCCCTGCCCAACTACAAGTGTCATCTCAACAAAAGAATACTCAAAATATCCCGCCTGATTGACGTTTCCCTTATCGCTTCCACAAACCTCCCTATAAGTATGAAGCCTCCCTGATCCCTTTCAGCGCTCAGCCTGGTCATTAGGCCGACTGTCGCCCCTCCTTGCCTGAATAAAGGTAACCTACTTCTGTTGAGGTCGTCTTTTCTTTTCTGCCTCGCCGGAACTATGCCTTACAGGAGTGGGTTGCCATTTCCTTCTCCAGGGAATCTTCCCGACCCAGGAATCTGGCCCGTGTCTCCTCCATCTCTTGCACTGGCAAGTGGATTCTTTACTATTGCACCAATAGGAGCCTTAATATTATACCGGAAGCTTAAAAACAAATCTCCGGTGTAATAGAATAGGAGGCTAAATGTAAATCTAACGGATGTTCACACTAAGGCGACAAAGCCTCTCTTAACCACTGCCTCCAAAGCCGTCCCGTCACTTGGAGCAGGAGCCGCAGTCGTCACAATAAATAACCTATGGGCCCTGCGTCTCCTCGGTCCTGCTCCCTCTCCCTGGCTCCAAACAGACAGGCTTCCTCGCTGCGCCCCTGCCTCGGGGTCTTTGCAGGTTCTGTTCCCTCTCCTGAGAACACACTTCCACAAGTGTCCCCTGGTCTCTGGCACACACGGAGCTCCTGCACTCTCAGGCTGTTGTTCAAATGTTACCTTCTTACAGAGACACCCTTAGCCATCTTCACAAACTGTATCATCACCAGAAACTCCCTAAATCGCTTCCTTGCTTGTTTTATTCACAGCACTTAATGGCATGTATCTCTTCAGTTTCCTGTGTTTATGGGTTTATTAATCCTGCATCTTCTCCTTCTCCCCACTAGACCTTGAGCTCCATGAGGACAGGTTTTTATTGCTTACCCAATGCTTGCAAACCTAGAGCCTACGCAAGTGCCTCGTATGCAATCAGTTTTTTTTTTAATGGGATATAGATGCTTTACAATGTCGTGTTCATTTCTACCATACAGCAAGGCGAATCAGCTACATGTATACATTAATGCCCTCACTCCTGGATTTCCGTCCCATTAAACCGCCGCGGGGAACTGAGCCAAGTCCTCTGTGCTCTACCATAGGTTCTCGTTAGTCGTCTATTGTATGCATAGTAATGGGGCTGATTTCATCACCCTCATTACATTACCCTTTGGTAATTTCATACCGAAGGAAATATCTTTATTTTTTTTTACCATTCAATACTATCTGCCTCTGAAGTCGCATCTTAGAATGTGAGTTATCACCAGCACATCAACTTAGAGCGGCCATGCTTATCCTAACGCTATTCTGCCCGAGGCTCTGAATGTCTCCCACATTCTCCTGTGGTCCACACTGAAATGGGCACAAAGCCTTATGAGTAAAATTCCACCACCCAGTTCTGGTGACTCGGCCCTGACATTACATTGAGAACATCAGTGCTGTGGATGGAACTGTTTCAAAGGCTGAATGCGGTAATCAGAGCCAATATTCAATCAATACAGTATTTAAACAAAAAGTGGGTCCTCTCATCTCCTCATAAACACGTTTTTGTTGATTCTTCCCTTTTTCAATCTTTGTCCTTATTTCAGTATAAATGGACTTTAAGCCATTTATTTGGAAGGCTGTTCTCTTTTTCATGTTGTTTTTAAATTGTCTTATGAAACAATATCATGTTTATTCATGCAAACCCAATGCCATAGTCAAACAGTTTAAACTGGTGCTTATTTTACAATATTTTCTGCCCTGTTCTCCAGATGAATGTACGAGAGACAGTAATCAAGAACATCCCCAAGAAAAAGAAATGCAAAAAGGCAAAATGGTCATCTGAGGAGGCCTTACAAATAGCTGAGAAAAGAAGAGAGGCTAAAGGCGAAGGAGAAAAGGAAAGATATTCCCATTTGAATGCAGAGTTTCAAAGAATAGGAAGGAGAGATGAGAAAGCCTTCCTCAGTGATCAATGCAAAGAAATAAAGGAAAACAATAGAATGGGAAAGACTAGAGATCTCTTCAAGAAAATTAGAGATATCAAGGGAACATTTCATGCAAAGATGGGCACAATAAAGAACAGAAAAGGTATGGACCTAACAGAAGTAGAAGATATTAAGAAGAGGAGGTGGCAAGAATACACAGAAAAACTACACAAAGAAGATCCTAATGAACCAGATAACCGCTATGGTGTGATCACTCAACTAGAGCCAGACATTCTGGAATGCAAAGTCATGTGGGCCTTAGGAAGCATCACTATGAACAAAGCTAGTGGAGGTGATGGAATTCCAGTTGGGCCATTTCAAATCCTAAAAGATGATTCTGTGAAAGTGCTGCACTCAATATGCCAGCAAATTTGGAAAACTCAGCAGTGGCCACAGGACTGGAAAAGGTCAGTTTTCATTCGAATCCCAAAGAAAGGCAACGCCAAAGAATATTCAAACTACCACACAATTGCACTCATCTCACATGCTAGCAAAGTAATGGTCAAAATTCTCCAAGCCAGGCTTCAACAGTACATGAACCGTGCACTTCCAGATGTTTAAGCTGGTTTTAGAAAAGGCAGAGGAACCAGACATCAAATTTCCAACATCTGTTGGATCATTGAAAAAGCAAGAGAGTTCCAGGAAAACATCTACTCCTGCTTTATTGACAATGCCAAAGCCTTTGACTATGTGGATCACAACAAACTCTGGAAAATTCTTTAAGAGATGGGAACCACCTTACCTGCCTCCTGAGAAATCTGTAGGCAGCTCAGGAAGCAACAGTTAGAACTGGACCTGGAACAACTGACTGATTCCAAATCGGGAAAAGAGTACATCAAGGTTGTATATTGTCACCGTGCTTATTTAACTTCTATGCAGAGTACATCATGTGAAATGCCGGGCTGGATGAAGCACAAGCTGGGATCAAGATTGCCGGGAGAAATAGCAATAACCTCAGATACGCAGATGATACCACCCTTATGGCAGAAAGTGAAGAGGAACTAGAGAGCCTCTTGATGAGAGTGAAAGAGCTGGCTTAAAACTCAGCATTCAAAAAACTAAGATCATGGCATCTGGTCCCATCACTTCATGGCAAACAAATGGGGAAAACAGTGGAAATAGTGACAGATTTTGTTTTCTCAGTCTCCAAAATCACTGAAGATTTTGTGACTACAGCCATGAAATTAAAAGATGCTTGCTCCTTGGAAGAAAAACTATGACCAATCTAGACAGCATATTAAAAAAAAAGAAACATTACTTTGCCCGCAAAGGTCTGTCTAGTCAAAGCTGTGTTTTTTCCAGTAGTCATGTGAGGGCGGACTATAAAGAAAGCTGAGCACCAAAGAATTGATGCTTTTCAAATGTGGTGTTGGAGAGGAATCTTGAGAGTCCCTTGGACTGCAAGGAGATCCAACCAGTCCATCCTAAAGGAAATCAGTTCTGAATATTCATTGGAAGGACTGATGCTGAAACTCCAATACTTTGGCCACCTGATGCAAAGAATTGACTCATTAGAAAAGACCCTGATGCTGGGAAAGATTGAAGGCAGGAGGAGAAGGGGATGACAGAGGATGAGATGGTTAGATGGCATCACCAAATAGATGGACATGAGTTTGAGCAAGCTCTAGGAGTTGGTGATGGACAGGGAAGCCTGGCATGCTGCAGTTGATGGGGTTGCAGAGTTGGACATGACTGAGTGACTGAACTGAACTGATGCAAACCAAATGACATAGTCAAAAAGTTTAAACTGGTGTCTATTTATTTTTTAATTATTTATTTTAATTGGATGTTAATTGCTTTAGAATATTGTGGTGGTTTTTGCCAAACGTTGACATGAATTAGCCATGTGTGTACTTGTGTCCCCCATCCTGAATCCCCCTCCCACCTCCCTCCCCACCCCATCCTTTTGGGTTGTCCCAGTGCACTGGCTTTGAGTGCCCTGTTTCATGCATTGAACTTGGACTGGTCATCGGCTTCACATATGGTAATATACATGTTTTAATGCTGTTCTCTCAAATCATCCCACCCTCGCCTTCTCCCACAGAGTCCCAAAGTCTGTTCTTTATATCTGTGTCTCTTTTTCTGTCTTGTATATAGGGTCATTGTTACCATCTTTCTAAATTCCATATATATGTGTTAGTATGCTGTAATGTTCTTTATCTTTCTGGCTTACTTCACTCTGTATAATGGGCTCCAGTTTCATCCATCTCATTAGAACTGATTCAAATGAATTCTTTTTAATGGCTGAGTAATATTCCATGATGTATATGTGCCACAGCTTCCTTATCCATTCGTCTGCTGATGGA
This sequence comes from Cervus elaphus, assembly GCF_910594005.1. NCBI lineage: Eukaryota > Metazoa > Chordata > Mammalia > Artiodactyla > Cervidae > Cervus > Cervus elaphus. The sequence continues at coordinate 10,070,250 of NC_057839.1, read as the reverse complement.
CATCTAGGTTGCTTCCATGTCCTGGCTATTATAAACAGTGCTGCGATGAACATCGGGGTGCATATGTCTCTTTCAGATCTGGTTTCCTCGGTGTGTATGCCCAGAAGTGGGATTGCTGTGTCGTATGGCAGTTCTATTTCCAGTTTTTTAAGGAATCTCCACACTGTTCTCTAGTGACTATACTAGGTTGCATTCCCACCAACAGTGTAAGAAGGTTCCCTTTTCTCCACACCCTCTCCAGCATTTATTGTTTGTAGACTTTTGGATAGCAGCCATTCTGACTGGAGTGAGATGGTACCTCATTGTGGTTTTGATTTGCATTTCTCTGATAATGAGTGACGTTGAGCATCTTTTCATGTGTTTGTTAGCCATCTGTATGTCTTCTTTGGAGAAATGTCTGTTTAGTTCTTTGGCCCTTTTTTGACTGGGTCGTTTATTTTTTTGGTATTGAGCTACATGAGTTGGCTTGTATATTTTTGAGATAAATTCTTTGTCAGTTGCTTCATTTGCCATTATTTTCTCCCATTCTGAAGCTTGTCTTTTCACCTTGCTTGTATTTTCCTTCGTTGTGCAAAAGCTTCTAAGCTTAATTAGGCCCCATTTGTTTACTTTTGTTTTTATTTCCAATATTCTGGGAGGTGGGTCATAGGGGATCTTGCTGTGATTTGTGTCAGAGAGAGTTTTGCCTATGTTCTCCTTGAAGTTTTATAGTTTCTGTTTATATGGTTTATAGTTTCTTTAATCCATTCTGAGTTTATTTTTGTGTATGGTGTTAGAAAGTGTCCCAATTTCATTCTTTTACAAGTGGTTGACCATAAACTGGTGTTTATTGTAAAATAGTTTCTGCTCTGTTCTCCAGCTGATTCACTTGACTTTGCTTCTTACTCATCAACACCATTGACCTTTATGACAAATTTAGTTGTGGCTCTGGATTTCCAGTGAAACTTTTTATGTAAATATACAAACCCAGAATTATTCAAACTATGGGGATGATATCATTATAGTGCACACATAATGAGAATTTTAGATTTCTTCCACTTGGATTCAACATCAAGATGTCTGTGTAGACAAAAAGGAGGATCTTTAAACAAAGCAATCTGCATTTCACCCTGAAAGTGCACTAACTAATTTGTCTGAGCACAGACATTGGATTATCCATGACTTATGTTTGCTTTCCTGAGCTAAAAAGTGTCTTTTAACTTTATTGTTTTATCCTTTTGTGAATCCAAATCTTATTTTTATTGTATTAACATTTTTCTTGTTCTAAAGCACTTGTTTATTTATTTGTGGAGAACAGCGTTCAGGTATTACAGTTTCAGATTTGTTCTCAGTGGTCTCTGTTCTTTTGTTCACCCAAGGCCAAACATTTCTGAGTGTTTTCAAAGAAGAGATTGGAGTTCATTGAAAAGCAGCATTTTCTGTGATCAAACTCAGCACATATTAAAGGTGTGAAGAAAAAGTCACTAAGGGAAAACTAAACTCACGTCATGGGAAAAATGAGAAATTGCTGCCAATTCACAAGTACCCATGGAGAAAACAACGTAATTACTTATTTGCGGGGCTGTCTTCTTTCTTAGGCTTTTCTGGTCTCAGAAAATATCAGAAATGTATGTGGATCCAAAGGTAGATGACAATGAAGTGAAAGGTTGATGTTTGGATGTACTAAAGTCAAGGACAATGTTATTGGTTAAGATGAGTGCATCTCTAAGAAAGGATTTATTTCCCATGATTCCATACTAATTAATGATTGAAACTGTGCACACTTGAAAATTGATTCTGGGACAAGGGTAAATTTTCAGGTGCATTTCTGAAAGGCACTGCAACTTCAGGAAGGGAAGATATACCTAGATGCACAGTTACAACTTTTTCTCTCTTCTGAAACACTTTGTGCAAACACTTTGTAGTTTTAACACAACTTTAATCAATGTCAGATCACCACTGCAGGGACTTCTTGTGTTAAAAGTTAATTTAATTAGATATTTCTTCTCTGATACACAGTTTCAAAGATGACTTTACCCTTAGTTCATCACATTAACTATTGTTTCATTAATAGAAAAATATAAAAATTTGATTCTGTGTTACCTTGTTTGGCTCAAAAATGCACAGTAATTGCAGTAGTTTATTATTGAAAATGGACTTCCCTGGTGGCTCAGTGGTAAAGAATCTGCCTGCCAGTTCAGGAGACACAGGTTCAATCCCTGGGTCAGGAAGAGCCCCTGAAGGAGGGCATGGCAACCCACTCCAGTATTTTTGCCTGGAGAATCCCCATGGACAGAGGAGCCTGGCGGGGACAGTCCATGGGGTCATGAAGAGTCGGACACGACTGAGAAAACAAGCACACACAAGAGGAAGTCTGAGTGAGTGAATTAACTGTTTAGGGTTGGCACGTTGTATGCCAGCCACTTTGGTCCTAAGACTAACTCATATCAGTAGAAATCCAGTGTAAAAGGATTACCTCAAAATAAAGTTAAGTACTAGTGAAGCTACAAGAATCCATAGCTATGAAATAAAATTAACACTGTGTATGTTCCATATGGAGACCTTCCCTGGTGGTTCAGATGGTAAAGCGTCTGCCTCCAATGCGGGAGACCTGGATTCAATCCCTGGGTCGGGAAGATCTCCTGGAGAAGGAAATGGCAACCCACTCCAGTATTTTTGCCTGGAAAATCCCATGGACGGAGGAGCCTGGTAGGCTACAGTCCATGGGGTCGCAAAGAATCAGACACGACTCAGTGACTTCACTTCACTCATGTTACAAACAAAAGTTAAGAGAATCTTAAGAGTTCTTAACACAAAGAAAAAATCTTTTTCCCATTTATTTAATGTTGTATTTATATAAGAGTGGAAGTTCACTGAAGTTTTTGGTGGCAATCATTTCATCATGTGTGTAAATCAACTTATTACGGTGTATATTTTACAATTGTGCAGTCTCTATATGTCAATTACATATCAATAAAAGTGAAAGACAAGTTTTTAAGTTAAAAAAATAAAATAATAAAAAATATAAATAAGCTATGAAGCTGACTTTAACACTTCTGATGACACCACAACGAAGATCCACACTGCAATAAGATACCCCTCTAGCTTAGCCCTATATTCACATAATTATAACAACAAAATCATTCACCAGAACAGGATGAGCATCAGCCTAAAAGTCAGAGAAATTGGTATATTATTCACACTTCTCTAGAGGAGCCTGGTTGATAACTGACAGACTCCAGTAAACCCCATCCTCAGGGAACCCTGGTGAGGAGCAGAAGAAAGGATAATTACCAGAATTATCCAATGTTCGGTCAAGGCATAGCCCATGGGAGGGGAAGATGTAGGTTACACTTTGTACCTCAGGAACATAACTGAAGTTAAAGCTTCTATGAAATAAAAAAGCCAAAGGAGAGTCTAGTGGTAAACAAAGAATAGAGAGCTTGACTGAGTCATGAAGTGCACACAGTCATCCCCTCCAACATCAATAACTTCAAACCCATTAATACGCTCCTAACATACAAGTGGGGGCAAGTCCTGCAAGATCAGCATCCTGGAAAGTGTGCTTGGAGGGATCAAAGTGAAGCCTAGAGGAGATGTTAACCTCAGAACACTCTGTGCTAAAATCAGACCAAACTTCCCACCAGATTCAACTCTCCTAAGTAAATAAAAGAATCACTTAGCATCTCTCAGCTGATAAAGAATCCACCTGCAGTGCAGGAGACCCTGGTTCAATTTCTGGGTTGGGAAGATTCCCTGAAGAAGGGAAAGGCCACCCACTCCAGTATTCTGGGCTAGAGAATTCCATGGACTGTATAGTCCTTGGGGTCCCAAAGAGTCGGAGACAACTGATCGACTTTCACTAGCATTTGTGTGTAGAAGATAGAAATCTAAAACTGGTGCTATGGATAAAGTACCATAAAGGATAATGAAAGAAGTTAAATATCCTGGAGCCAGAGGAGCTGCTTATGGGCAGTTTACAGGAACAAACTCATCCTATGATTTATGAGTAGAGCTAATAAGCCTTATAAGCCTGGTGATAGATGGTTGTCCAGAAAAGAACTTTAGTTCAACTTTCAGTTCAGTTCAGTTCATTTCAGTTGCTCAGTCGTGTCCGATTCTTTGCGACCCCATGAATCGCAACACGCCAGGCCTCCCTGTCCATCACCAACTCCCGGAGTTTACTCAAACTCATGCCCATTGAGTCGGTGATGCCATCCAGCCATCTCATCCTCTGTCGTCCCCTTCTCCTCCTGCCCTCAATCCCTCCCAGCATCAGGGTCTTTTGCAATGAGTCAACTCTTCGCATGAGGTGGCCAAAGTATTGGAGTTTCAGCTTCAGCATCAGTTCAACTTTAAATATTACTTAAAAACATAACTTTTAACATAACTTTCAGTTTTTTTTTTAAAGATATAAATTACTAGTTACAGGGTACAAATGTCTCTGGGCTTCCCTGGTGGCTCAGTGGTAAAGAATCACTTGCTAATGCAGGGAACTTGAAGATCCCTAGGTCAGGAAAATCCCCTGGAGGAGGAAATGGCTACCCACTCCAGTGTTCTTGCCTGGAGAATCTCCATGGTCAGAGGAGCCTGGCGGGCCACAGTCCATGGGGTCGCAAAGAGCTGGACACAACTGCACAACTAAACAACAACATCAACAACAACCGTCTCTAGAGGATAAGCATACACAATACCACAGTTAGCTTAAAAGCAGCCATCAATTAAGAAAGCATTCAAGGTCAACCATACAATCACCTAAATACCAAAAATAAGTGCATGAACTACTAACTGATACCAGACTAATTTATTAGTTAATAGAAGCAATACTGTTCATATTAGTAACAAGAAACATTTCTCCTTGCATAAAGCTTATATCAGAATGCATAAACCCACTGATAGTTAACAGTAAAATTAAGCTAAACCAATACCTAATTATTTATTAAAACAATTGTTAATCTGTACGTTACTGAAAGAGTATGTGGAGTCTGGCTGATTGTTGCTCAAAAGCCAATTAACAGGAGAGGTTGGTGGAAAGGAAAGTGTGCTTTCTTTTAGATGCCGGCAACTGGGGGTGGGGTGGGGTAGTGGACATCTGTCCAAAGGCTGTTCCCACCACCAACTAGCAGGGGCTGAGAGCTTTTATAGATGGGCAGTGGGGGGGTGGGCAGGGGAGGGAGGGGCTACATGCAGAAACAGCTCAGTCAACTCTGACAGTCACCTTGAGGTTGGTCCTCAGCGGTCTGCCCAGCATCACCCTGTTTTAAGCACAGTTACTCTTCAGCTCCAGGGTCAGTTTGGTCCCATTTCTTGGTGGCCCGTTTTCTGAATTGTGGCAGCTCGTGGCCTGGGCACAGTCTGGTTGTCCTGTAGTTAACTCCTCCCCCTGGGATACTGGTCTTACCGTATCTGTAAGACCGCTCACAGGATGTGGCTCAGAATCTTATCTACTGCCCTGGAGAAAGAGCTAAAAGTCCTTGATGATGCTTAATGACAGCGCTACAATTGTTTAGTTTCCTTTGACTGTTTTCCCTTGATTCAGCATTTCTCATCTCTCTGATTAAACTTACTTTTTGGCTGAAACTTTCCACAGACAAAGGGCAGGCGAAGTACATGGTGGGGGAGGCGGGGGCAAGGACGACAGGGTGCTGCTCGGTTTCAGGCACAGACATACGTTCAAGGAAAGATGAAAACAAGCGAATGAACTCAGCAACCACAAATCCGGCCTGTTTACCAAGAACACGGCCTCTGGTAGCTCCGGTATTGGAGGCACGGCCTGTCTAGTGACACCTCTCTAACTGTCATGGGATCCTGTCTGCGGACACATAACGTGGCCATGTGCTCTCTCAACAAGGACTTGCAAGAATGCCTACAGATGGGTTTTACCAAGAATTAAATTTTTGTTTTTTACATTTGTAATTTATTTATCCTAATATTTGGCAGGGGCTGGTCTGGCACAAGGGATCTTTTAGCTGTGGCATGTGGGATCTAGTTCTCTGCAGGGAGTGAACCTGGGCCCCCTGCATTGTCAGCACAGACTCTTAGCCACTGGACCACCAGAGAAATCCCTACTGTGTCCTTTAATCACTGAAACTGACCTTCCTGGGAAGAGGTGGGAATAAAACAAGAGGAGAAGGTCCTACAAGGCATTGATTAATCCATTAATCTAAAAAATAATCAAATTTAAAGGGAAAATTTAGCATGTCCTCTGCCTGCCTCCTGTCTATAGAAAACCTTTAGACTCCCAGGCTTCTCTGAGTTCCAAAGAGTACATTTAACCAAGGAAGTGAGAACATGTAGAAAGAAAGGAAACCTGTCAAAGAAGACAAAACAGTAACCAAGCCACTAAACAAAGTCAAGGACCTACGTTCCTCCTTGAGGGCTGTAGATAATGTTCTGAGCCGTGCACCGTGAGCTGTCTTATACACACCGAGACCCCCATCAGGTGGAGAAGTGGTCTGCAGGCTGCCCGCAAGCACGCAGACTCCAGACCCGTTAGAACCAGGTGATGATGCTGACTCCCGATGACCTCACCACCAGCCAATCAGGAGAAGGTCCCTGAGCAGATCACCCCCGCCATAACCCCCTCCTTCATCTTGTCTTTAAACTTCCCGTGAAAGCCTTCAGGCAGTGTGAGCCCTTCAAGCGTGGTCTGCCCTGGACTCCTTGCTCAGCACCTGCAACACAGGCTTCCTTTCTTCACCACAACGAGGAGTCGGTGGGCGGGCTTCACTGTGCTGGGGCTGGAATCTCAAGTGGGGTTCAGAAACTGCTCACCAAGGGTCATCAGCCACTCAGCAGGACGCGGAGCACAGCTGCCCAAGGCGCCTGACCTCATATGAAAGCAACAAGGGCAGCCAAAGGACCACAGGTCAATCAGGGCAACACCCTCAACTCAGATGCTGGGAATCTCAGGGGAACAAGACACGCTCCAGGAAAAGGGGGTAGAGGGGAATCTCTGGGTACACGTGATCCTGACTCGTGCAGAAAGGTGAGACTCACACAACCCCCAGACCCTGCACCTGAGGTCACAGGGGACACTCTCAAAGGTGACCCTGAAACTGGGGTCACATGTCCACAGTCTCTAGGGTGACCCCCTCCCCAGACCCTGAAACTGGGGTCACATGTCCACAGTCTCTAGGGTGACTCCCTCCCCAGACCCTGAAACTGGGGTCGCACAGCCACAGTCTCCAGGGTGAACCCCCTCCCCAGACCCTGAAACTGGGGTCACACATCCACAGTCTCCAGGGTGAACCCCCTCCCCAGACCCTGAAACTGGGGTCACACATCCACAGTCTCCAGGGTGACTCCCTCCCCAGACCCTGAAACTGGGGTCACACATCCACAGTCTCCAGGGTGACTCCCTCCCCAGACCCTGAAACTGGGGTCACACATCCACAGTCTCCAGGGTGACTCCCTCCCCAGACCCTGAAACTGGGGTCAGATGTCCATAGTCTCCAGGGTTAACCCCCTTCCCAGGCCCTGAAACTGGGATCACATGTCCACAGTCTCCAGGGTGACCCCCCTCCCCAGACCCTGAAACTGGGGTCACACGTCCACAGTCTCTAGGGTTACTCCCTCCCCAGACCCTGAAACTGGGGTCACACATCCACAGTCTCCAGGGTGACTCCCTCCCCAGACCCTGAAACTGGGGTCACACATCCACAGTCTCCAGGGTGACTCCCTCCCCAGACCCTGAAACTGGGGTCAGATGTCCATAGTCTCCAGGGTTAACCCCCTTCCCAGGCCCTGAAACTGGGATCACATGTCCACAGTCTCCAGGGTGACCCCCCCCTCCCCAGACCCTGAAACTGGGGTCACATGTCCACAGTCTCTAGGGTGACCCCCTCCCCAGACCCTGAAACTGGGGTCACACGTCCATAGTCTCCAGGGTGAACCCCCTCCCCAGACCCTGTACCTGGGGTCACATGTGCACAGGCATCCACATGGATGGACCTTAAAGGATCATTTCTAAGAGAAGTCAGTCAGGCATAGGAAGACAATAGTATGTGATGTACCTTCTAGGCAGAATATCAATAGACATACAAAGCATCATATTTATGAGCCCAAAGAGACCTTGAGATTTCAAATACAAAGGGTTCCAAGAAAGAGAAAAAGAAAAAAAGAAAAGAATGTGAAGTGTCTGAAAATGAATTAGGAGATCTAAACTAACATAGACATAGAAACCTGTATGTGTAATCAACAATCCCCAAGGATTATCCTCTTCCTTTCTCCCTTCCTTCCTTCCTTTCCCATATACATGGGAATCTGTACCTCTAACCTATACACAGAAATCTGTATCTCTAGGAGAGGATCCACAGAAATTATCTCCTACCTTCCATCTTTATATACATAGAAAACTCTATCTGAGATACATAATCCACCAGGACCTGATGCTCACAACTCTGTTTGACTTTCTATGGCAAAAAATCCAAAAAAGGACAGACATATCTCACAGATACGTTACACCTGAATCAGGCAGCTCTATAGAACAGTCAGAACACTGCAGATCGACTATAATGCAGCATGGCATTGCCGTGATATTACAGAGAAGGGAAGAAGAGCAGTGCCGACCTTATTCCCCCCGACCTCCCTGACTAGGGCTGCTGCCCCATCCCTGGAGCCTAAGCAGGCTTAGGTCCTACTGCTGGGCTGGGGTGAGTTTGTCACAGCCTGGCAGGGTGCCCTTCATTGAACTCCTTTTAAACACCTACTGCCTGCTATGCTCTGGCTCGGACCAGACTCCCTAGCGGGATCCAGGCCTCCAGGGACTTGGGAGCAAGTATTACAAACCCTGCATGTGCCCTGGTGCTGGGCATTCCAGCTCAAGCCTCCTTTCTGGAGTGCAGCCTCCTAGGCACCTAAGCACGCTCTGCAGGGTGTTGTGGGCCTGGTAGTAATTACTCTGGTGTGTGTGTGTGTGTGTGAGAGAGAGAGAGAGAGAGAGAGAGAGATGCTTTAAGGGGGAAAAGTCATGAAAAAAACAAGCCTTTAGGTGTTTGCTCAGGTACAATTCATTCTAATCCACAGCCCAGGATGCTGACTTTCCCAGGAAACAGAGATGTGTTTTAAAAAGCGCAGTCGCCTGTAAACATTTCCTGTAACTACAACTAAACCAAAAAGGCTGCCCAGCACCTCTCACTCACAAGGCCTGGGGCTTCTGTTAGTGACAGCTGCCCTCGGGAAATCCAGGGTGGGGACTGCAGAAATAAATTCCAAACACAACAGAGGTTCAAGAAGCCAGTCGCCACAGTAAACTTTCCTCACACCCTTTAATGCAAAGGAAACAAGGAAAAAAAGCAAACCTCCACCACAGTAGTAGATGCACAGCATCCCTAATTGCGCAGGAATACCAATCAAAACAGCAATGGGAAGTCAAATCTCACCAGTCAGACTGGCCATCCTCACAAGTCTACAAACCATAAGTGCGGGAGAGAGCCGGCAGGTGAGGTGACCCCACTACATGTTCAGTGGAAATGGACATTGACAACAGCCACTAGAAAGCACAGCTTCCTCATGCCAAAAAAAAAAAAAAAGAAATCTCTCAAGGGAGCCAATCCTAGGATCAGATATCCCCGCACCTGGGCTGATATCCCAAGAAAGTCATCATTCAATAAAAACATGTGCACCCCAACATTCCCTACAGTTCTTCTTGCAACAGCCAGAACAGAACCTGTAAAATGTCCACGGACAGATTAAAGATTAAAGAAGATGTGTTACATACAGACAATGGACCGTTACTCAGCCATGAAAAAGCTCCACTGAAATTATGAAATAATGCCACTGGTCGCTAGGAGGACGGACCTTGAAGACTTATACACTAAGCGAAATCAGCCAGACTGAGCAAGAGAACGGCCTTTGATGTCCCTTGTAGGAAAATTTTAAAAAGAGATACAAAGGAACTAACTTACAACTCAAAAAGAGACCCTGAGAATTCAAACACAGAGGGTTCCAGGAAAGAACAGGAATGAATTCAGAGACAGGGACTTACATATACACAGAAATCTGTAGGTGTCATAGATGCTCAAGAAGGACCTGATGTTCAGCAAGTGGAACCTTGCTTGAGCTTCTGCAATAATCTCTATGGCAAAAGAATCCAAAAAGGAACAGATATGCTGTGTATATATATATGTGTGTGTGTGTGTGATAACTGAATCAGGCGGTTGTACCTAATGGCAAGCACAAAACTGCAAACTGACTGTACTCTGACATAGCTTTAGCATGAGATTAAAGAAAACAAAAAAGAAAAAAAAAATCAATGCCTAGTTTATTCCCTGCAACCTCCCAGATTTGGGCTGCTATCCCATCCTTTTTTAACATCTGCCTTTTTAACAGAGCAGGCCTCAAACTCAGCACCTTTTGTGGGTAACAGAATGTAGATAATCTAGCTTTGTTTTTATTCTTTTTTCATTCTCTTTAACTTATGGCAGGTGAGAGGATTTTCCTTTTAGAGAAGTAAAGAACTGTTTTTAAATCCACTTTTAAGGGGGAAATATGAGCCAGTTTAAAGAAACATTTTACCTGGTAAATTGTCCAAGTGGTTCCCAAACATGGCAAAACTTGGAAAGTGGCAAAGGGTCCCGCCCTCTTTCCTTAGTTCAGAGTTTCCTTAGTCCTAAACAAGTTTCCTTGTTTAGAGGGGGCTGCCCAGCCAGGGACTACGTTTGCTGCCTCCTCACAGATAGAAGGAGCCATGTGAGAAGAGCAGGATGGAAGTGACATACAGCACTTCCAACCCCGGCCAATGTAGACTCCATGTGATACCCTAGGAGCTCATCCCCTGGGTCAGGTGGCTGCATGGCCATGCCCAGGGCAGCTTTGGAAGTGGAGACTTGAGAGGTGTCAGGGCTTTTATTTGCCTGCATCCCTGAATAGCAATCAAGCTTTATGTGATTGAAAAATAAATTCACATCGTAATAAGACACTGAGATTTCAGAGTTCTTCTGCAAACCAGCTAGCATTATTGAAATGAGTTGGAGAAACAGAGCTTTAGACCAGGATTTAGGGACTTGAGAACAGTTAGATTTTTCAAGACCAGCTTCTTGTTGAGGATGATATTTACCAAACTCAGTCCTGCCTGTTTTCCCTCCTTCCTTTTTTTCCCTCTCTTTCTTCCTTTCTCTTTCATTCATTCTTTCTTTCTCTTTTTCTCTTGTCTCTCCCTGCCCCACTCTCTTCCTCTCTCTTCTTGCCTCCCTTCCTTTTTTCGTTTTTTCTTTCTTTCCTGTTTCCAGTGAAACTCTGTGAGTTCCAAAGACTTACATCTCATCAAAGATCCATCTCAGTTCAGTTCAGTCACTCAGTCATGTCCGACTCTTTGCAATCCCGTGGACTGCAGCACACCAGGCTTCCCTGCCCATCACCAACTCCCGGAGCGTACTCAAACTCATGTCCATTGCATTGGTAAGGCCATCCAACCATTTCACCCTCTGTCGTCCCCTTCTCCTCCTGCCTTCAATCTTGCCCAGCATCAGGGTCTTTTCAAATGAGTAGGTTCTTCACATCAGGTGAAGTATTGGAGTATTGGAGTTTCAGCTTCAGCATCAGTCCTTCCCATGAATATTCAGGACTGATTTCCTTTAGGATGGACTGGTTGGATCTCCTTGCAGTCCAAGGGACTCTCAAGAGTCTTCTCTAACACCACAGTTCAAAAGCATCAATTCTTTGGTGCTCAGCTTTCTTTATAGTCCAACACTCACATCCATACATGACTATGGTAAAACCATAGCTTTGACTAGATGGACTTTTGTCGCAAAGTAATGTCTCTGCTTTTTAATATGCTGTCTATGTTGGTCATAACTTTCCTTCCAAGGAGCAAGTATCTTTTAATTTCATGGCTGCAGTCACCATCTGCAGTGATTTTGGAGCCCCAAAAAATAAAGTCTCTTACTATTTCCATTGTTTCCCCATCTGTTTGCCATGAAGTGATGGGATTGGATGTCACGATCTTAGTTTTCTGAATGTTGAGCTTCAAGCCAACTTTTTCACTCTCCTCTTTCACTTTCATCAAGAGGCTCTTTAGTTCTTCTTTGCTTTCTGCCATAAGGGTGGTGTCATCTGTGTATGTGAAGTTATTGATATTTCTCCTGGGAATTTTGATTCCAGCTTGTGCTTCATCCAGCAGAGATTTTCTAGATTTCCTTTCTTCCTTCTTTCTTCTTCTACTTCTTCCTTCTTTCTTTTGTTTATTCCTTTCTTATTTTGTTATTTTAGCAAGAGAATAATGTTTTCAGATAAAGGCATCCATAGGTCCCCAGTATGCAGGGCCTACCAGAGAGGAGGGCAGAAGTGCCATTTAACTCAAGCTGACGCCTCAAATTTCACATTTGACATTATCATCCCTAGGGTTTACACACAGAGCCTTGGCAAATATGTGTGTGTGTTAAAAACAGCCATTTGTTGCAAAACAACAGCAACAATTTGTTATACGTAAACAATGGAAATATGCCAAAATTTTTGTATAATGGCCCACATTTATAATGTCTGGGAATAAGTCTGAGTATTTTATGCACAGGACTGTAGCTTGCCAGACTCCTCTGGCCAAGGAATTCTCCAGCCCAGAATACTGGAGTGGGTAGCCGTTCCCTTCTCCAGGGGATCTTCCCAACCCAGGGATCGAACCCAAGTCTCCCGCATTGCAGGGAGATTCTTTTCCATCTGAGCCACCAGGGAAGCCCAAGAATACTGGGGTGGGTAGCCTATCTCTTCTCCAGGGTATCTTCTGGACCCAGGAATCAAACCGGGGTTTCCTGCATTGCAGGCGGATTCTTGACCAGCTGAGCTATCAAGGAAATGCTCATATATAGCACAGGACAGCTATGGAGATGCCAGCGTGTGAATTTGTTCTGACTAACTCTTGTGCATTTCCACAGGCAGATCTGGGTGACATCTGTACTGAATCAGATCTTACAGATGGCCTCGTAGGTTAACTCTTGCAGGCTAATCCATAGGCTAATCCATGGGGTCTGTACTAAATCTCAGTCATGTCTGACTCTCTGTGGCCCTGTGGACTGTAGCCCACCAGACTCCTCAGTCCCTGGGATTCTCCAGGCAAGAATACTGGAGTGTGCTGCCGTTTCCTTCTCCAGGGGATCTTCCTGACCCAGGGATAGAATCCGTGTCTCTTATGCCTCTTGCATTGGCAGGCAGGTTCTTTACCACTGCGTTCCCTGTAAACTGCCATTTCAAAGTAGGCACTTGAGCGTTAGCGGCACCCTCTAGTGGCCAGTAAGCGCCCCAGTCTGAATCTCTCTACAGAGACTAATATTTATTTAGTCAGACTTTAAAACTGACACCCTCAGCTCCTTCCTATTGCACCCTTGGCACCCAGGGGAGTCTCATGAAGTGGTGATGCCATCTCACCACCATGATAATTGATTATTACTCAGACGAATCTCCGTGGTCTTCCCAGGATGCTGTCAGCACTTTCTGCCAAACTACCATTGCTTGGATGCACCATGATGCTCCAGGTTCCTATGTGATGGTCACAGCAGCCCCTATGCTCCAACATTCTCCAGCGGCACGAGGTCCTGCCATTACCCTTAAGAAAGAAGATCAACGTTATCCGAGGGCCCACTATGTGCCAGGCAGGTGCCACATGGCTGGATCATCACCATAGCAGGGGGTTGTCATCCCCAAGTTGATAGAGGAGCAGTTAGGTCACAAAACAAAGAGAAACAATCATAAGAATTCCGTGTCAGCTGCCTCCCTAGATCTTTCTTCCCAATCATTTCAAGATGATTTGTTAAGGGAAAGGGAAGGAAAACAATATTTACGGAGCCCACTCGGGCACTGAGCACCAGTACCAGACACTTACACATACGTGTTACATTAATTCCTCATGACCACCCACCTGGGCAGGTATCTTCCATCCTTCATTTATCTCTCCATCCATTCACTAATGAACAGCTATCTATTTCACAGCTACAGTGTCCCAAGGACTGTGTTATATACTAGGTCTTCTAAGAAATATGGGACTTTCCAGGTGGCTCAGTGAGTAAAGAATCCACTCACAATGCAGGAAACACAGGAGATGTGGGTTCGATCCCTGGGTTGGGAAGATCCCCCAGAGGAGGGCATGGCAACCCACTCGAGTATTCTTGCCTGGAGAATTCCATGGACAGAGGAGCCTGGTGGACTACAGTTCATGGGATCACGAAGAGTTGAACACGACTGAAGTGACCGAGCATGCACACGCACTTCTAAGACACATATGTCCAGGTGAAGACCTGGTTTCTGGGTTTGAGGTCCTGTCCGTGCCGGGCACACCACACACTCAAATACTAATTGTGTGAAGCCCGATCACCACATGGAAGTGAACTTGCTAAGTCAGAAGCAGAGAGCCTGGAGCAGGGACCAAGGTAAGCAACACCCTGCAGATACCAGTGATTGCCAATAGTGCCCAGAAGTAGTATTTCTTGAGACTCCTTGTTATTTGCCAAGCAGGATGCTACCTGCACTGGGTTCTTTAATCCTTACAACCTACCATAGGGAGGTTGCTGTTATGATTCCCCCATTTTATAGAAGCTTGAAGAATGGAGAGGTAAAATGACTTGCTCGGGGATATTTGGCTTGTCTGTGGTGAAGCAAAATTCTAATTCAAGTCTCATTGGTTGCAGAGCTATGCCTTTTAACCCCTGGACTTGCGCCTCAGCCAAGGAAGGTAGAGGTGGGAGGTGGTCCCGGAAGCCTTGAGGTCTATAAGATTTTGACCCTAATCTGAATACACTTGCAGAATTGTTAAGAATTTAGGGTAAGGAAATGCTATCAGACAATTTGATGAAGATGGACTGGAGAGGCAGACTGAAGAAAGGAAACCGATGGGAAGCAGTTTGCAATGGTTCAGAGAATGGACGAGGGAACCACACTGGGACATGCCAAGTTAGAGAAGCTGATGCGATGCGGGAGTGGGCAGTTGGGGCAGGCTGCTGGGCGTGTGAGTTCAGAATGTAGAGAAGAAGATGTGGAAGTCGCTCAGTTGTGTCCAACTCTTTGCTACTCCATGGACTGTAGCCCGCCGGGCCCCTTTGTCCACGGTATTTTCCAGGCCAGAATACTGGAGTGGGTAGCCGTTCCCTTCTCCAGGGTATCTTCCCAACCCACGGATTGAACCCAGGTCTCATGCACTACAGGCAGATTCCTTACCATCTGAGCCACCAGGGAAGCCCAAGAATATTGGAGTGGGTAGCCTATCCCTTCTCCAGGGGATCTTCCTGACCCAGGAATTGAACCTGCATTGCAGTGGAATTCTTTACCAGCTATGCTACTAGCAAAGCTGGTGATAAAAATGGAGTTGTCAGAATGTAAATTCAAGCTAAGACGGTGGGTAGGATGACTCTGGGAGAACCAAGATGAGGGCTGGGCAGCAGGGCCGGGAGAGGGTGCTGAAGAGGACACCAAGGTGTGGCCCGCCAGAGGCATAGGGTCCTGCAGAGCCAAGAGACCCCAGCTTCCAGAAGGAGGGAGTGGGGAGCCAGCGGTCTAGAGGGGCCAGGACACTTCAGGACACAGAGTGTCCCTTCTCCTCTCTGACCCTGACTTGAAGGTCTAGAGGTCAGAATTCGGGGAAGTTGCATTCTGTTCCCAGCAACTCAACCACCATGAATTTCAAAATCTCTCTTCATCTGGAACGCAGAAAATGATTTGCAGTCCTCAGACGGTTAGAAGGGTGCTGGGTTTTGCCAAGTCACATTATTTGACAGAAATGGGCCGTGAAATGCCTGCTAATTGCTACAAGATTTAACAGGGAATGAGGAGGCTGAGAATGGGAGGTGCTGGGTCGGACTTTCATGTGGGGAGCCGGGAACCAGGCGATAAGGAGACATAATGGGCCCGCTTCTCCCAGCTCCAAATTACCAGGATCATTTTATCCTGCTGAAAGAAGGATGAGGCTTTTAAAAATGGGCAATTATGACATTTTTTTCATTGTTGCCGAGAAAGTTAAACCCCAATTATCCCAGCTATTTTGAAGGGGTTTTCGAAAGGCACACAGGCCATTGTTGAGCTCATCGTCTCCTCGGGCTCCAGGGAGAGCTTATTTGCTGTCATAATCCTGGTTGATCCTTCTAGCTGTACCCGACAAGTCTTTGCAGAGTTCTTTCCACAAGTTCTGTTCCTGCCCTGCACTTGGACCGTGGGGCCCTTGAATCAATCAAAGGAAACTGTTTCCGAATAAGCAGCAGTGTGCCTCGGCCGAGTCTATAAAGATATTGGAAAGGTCTACACTCATCCCGTGCATCCCCTCATTCTCTCGGGAAGTCCTCCCTTGGAATCATGTCATTCCCCAGAATTCCCCACTGTCAGGCAAATCTGGCCCAAGGTCTGTTCCCTCTGGAAATGGATCCCTGAACTCCTTGTCCAGTCTCTTCTTCTCCCTTTCCCATCACGTGCTCATTCATTCACTTGACACACACAAGCTGAGTGGGTTACGTGTGCCGGGCACTGCAGAGGGTGCTGGAGGAGCCTCTGTCAGGTAGGAAAGTTGGTCCGGGAGGCAGAGTGTCTGAAAATCAGTGTGGATGCTTTGTTGAGTGAGGATGGAGGCATTTGGGACACGAGGAGACTTCTCTCTGCTCCAGGGGCTCAGATGAGGAAGGCTGGAGGTCGGGGGCACAGGGCAACACCTAGGCTGAGAGTCAGAGGAAGCAGACACATGCTGGAGACACATCTAGTGGCAGAATCTACAGGACATGAAGTTCCAGGGGGGTTTGGAGGGATAAGGAGGATACTCAGGCTTCAAGCTTGGACTATGGGGAGGAAGGTGATGTCACTGCTAACAGAGGAACCCCAGAGAAGAAATGGATTTGACGGGCAAGAAGATGAGCTCCTCTGGGGACTCACTGATCCCACGAAGCCTGTAATCAATCAGGAAGAAGGTCCAGTGTGTGGGAGTCTGGAGCCCATTGAGAGATCCAGGCTGGGAAGAGAGAGACGTGGGAGGGGTCAACTCAGAGATGGGAGTCGGAGCCTGAGGGTGAACAAGAGTATGTGGGAGAGAGATGGAGAGCCCTGGGAGGACCAGCAGTGAGGGGAGAAAACGGAGGCGGGCCGGACTGCAGAGGAAAAGCAAGCTCACTGGTAGGCGATGGGCACGGAAGGTTCACACCTGTGCTTCCTCCACTGGGACAGGCAAATCGCAGTGCTGAGAAGGACTCAGTTAGCCTTGTCAAATGGTAAAATCACGGTGAGATTTTAGAGGAAAGTAACACTAACTCCCAAATGCTTCTTCTTCTCTCCTGTGTCACAATGTGGCTGTTTCCCATCGCCCATTTCTGGGAGGTCGCCTCTTAAGTTCTAGGAATTTCCCAGGTAATAGGCATGCCTTTCTTATCCCTCATTGGTGCGGGGAGGGGTTCAGACCACACCTGAATTTGAGCTGATGAAGTGACTGGTGGTGAGCCCTAGACAGTTGAGGCTAATGAGATGCCTCCTCAGGATGGACCAGCCACCCCTGAAAGACCAGTGTTGCCATTAGTGGGTTGGGGTCTTAAGCCAGAGCTCAGCCTGACCTTTGGGGAGGAGAGGGAAGCTGGAGGTGAAGGTGGGCTTTCTTGGTTGACCATACTCTGAGTATGTCGTGCATTGATGTGCTTGGGAGGGTAAAGCCTCCTGAATCCACGGGGAGAGGACCTGGAAGCTTCCTGCTTGCCTCCCCCCGCCCAAGCCCCCAACCTTGCTCTCTGTGTCTCTCCCTTTGGCTGATTCTGATTTGTAACCTTTACAATAAACCTGTGATCAGAAATACAGGGCTTTGTGAGTTCTGTGAGTCTTCCTAGTGAATGATCAAATGTGAAGGAGTAGTGGGGACCCCCAAATGTGTAGCCAATAGGCCAGAAGTGCAGTGAACTAGGGACCCCAGAACTGCTGGCTGCTGTCTGAAGGGGGGACAACTTTGTAGAGGATTATGCCTTTTTAAAAAAACTTTTTTTGGAATTCATTTACAATGTTCTGTTAGTTTCAGAGGTACAGCACAGTGACTCAGTTATACATATACATATGTTCATTCTTTTTCAGATTCTTTTCCCATATATGTTACTACAGAATATTGAGAATAGCTCCCTGTGTTGTGCAGTAGGACCTTCTTGATTATCTCTATACACAGTAGTGTGTGTATGTTAATCCCAAACCCCTCATATATGTCCCCCAAGCTTTCCCCTTTGGTAACCGTAACTTTGTCTTCAAAACAAACTGTGAATCTGTTTCTAAGTAAGTTCATTTATATATTTTTAAAATTAAATTCTACATGAGTAATATCATATGCTATTTGTCTTCTCTGTCTGACTTACTTCATTTAGGATGATAATCTCCAGGTCCATCCACGTTGCTGCAAATGACATTATTTCTTTCTTTTTATGGCTGAGTAGTATTCCATCATAAGTATGTACTACAGCATCTTCACCCATTCCTCTGCTGAGGGGCATTTAGGTGCCTTCCATGTCCTGGCTGTTGTAAATAGTGCTCCAGTGAGCACTGGGGTGCATGTATCCTTTCAAACCATGTTTTCCTCTGGATATATGCCCAGGAGTGGGATTGCTGGATCATATGATAACTCTCTTCTTAGCTTTTTAAGGAACCTCCATACTGTTCTCCATAGTCAGTTCAATTCAGTCACTCAGTCGTGTCCGACTCTTTGTGACCCCATGGACTGCAGCACTCCAGGCCTCCCTGTCCATCACCAACTCCTGGAGTTTACTCAAACTCATGTCCATTGATTCAGTGATGCCATCCTACCATCTTCTCTTCCTGCCTTCAATCTTTCCCAGCATCAGGGCCTTTTCAAATGAGTCAGTTCTTCATATCAGATGGCCAAAGGATTGGAGTTTCAGCTTCAGCATCAGTCCTTCCAATGAATATTCAGGACTGATCTCCTTTAGGATGGACTGGTTGGATCTCCTTGCTCTCCAAGGGACTCTCAAGAGTCTTCTCCAACACCACAGTTCAAAAGCATCAATTCTTTGGCACTCAGCTTTCTTTATGGTCCAACTCCCACATCCATACATGACTACTGGAAAAATTATAGCTTTGACTAGATGGACCTTTGTCACAAAGTAATGTCTCTGCTTTTTAATATGCTGTCTAGGTTGGTCATAACTTTTTTTCCAAGGAGCAAGCGTCTTTTAATTTCATGGCTGCAGTCACCATCTGCAGTGATTTTCGTTCTCCATAGTGGTTGTACCAATTTACATTCCCACCAATAGTATAGAAGGGTTCCCTTTTCTCCACATCCTCTCCAGAATTTATTGCTTGTAGGCTTTTTGATGATGGCCATTCTGACCAGTGTGAGATGGCACCCCTCGCACGCACTGTGACTGACTTTTATCTGTGACATTTGGCCCAGCTTCAGGTAGTTGGTGCCAGAAGTCACTGCGCCCTCATTCCCAAAAGTTATGGGGAAGAAAAGTTATAGGGTTCCAAGTACCAGCACCAGCAAGTCCTTCCTTGGTACTAAGCACCTCATATGAAGTGCTGAGTTCATCCTGGACACAAGGGAAGTGCTATTATCATCAACCATCCATTACAGATGAGGAAATGGAGTCCCAAAGTTATCAATCCTCCTCAAGGTCAAGTCCCTAGGAAGTAGGGGAGCCAGAATTAAACCCAAGCAAGCAAATCCAATGACCTTAACCACTCTATGAACTTTTCCCCCAACAAGATGTTCCTATTCACATTCGGTTTGGTAGGTCTACCAGAGTTGTGGAAAGGAGTCCATTTATCAGCTAACTTGTAAAACAATACTATTGGATATCCCCTGCATGTCAAACACTGTGAGATCATCAGTGAATAAAACAATAATCTATGACTTATATATAACATATATGACATAATCTATGACATGTAATGGAATATGTGTGAGTGTGTGTGCATGTGAGTGTGGAGAGGGTATTGGTTTACATTCTCAGTGACATGGGGAGCACAGTTTGGAGCAGAGGAGAGTGAAGTGGTCTAATGTATGTAGTAAAAAGATCACTCTGGCTGCTGTGTGGAGAACAGTCTTGTGGAAACAAGGGTAGAATCAAGGAGACATGTTAGGAAACTAATCAAGTCACCGACGTAAGAGGCAATGGTGGCTTGCACAAGAGTGGGCAACAATGGAAGTGGCCAGATTCTGGGAAAATGTTCAGGGTAGAACCAGAAAGATTAGCTGGTAGATTGGACTGGGATAAGACTGGGATGGCCATGGATCCTCAGAGAAGGGTGTGGCTGACTCACCAGAGAAGCCCTCCGTGGGGCACCTGGGCATGGAAAGATGAGTAGAGAAGCACAGGGGGAAGGTCAGGAGCAAAGCCTTCCAGACAGAAGGAAGAGTTCCTATTGTCCTATTATCCACGCAGTGGTCAACAACCTAGGCTACAGGGAATACTTGCTATTTCCTCCCCTCTTCCCACCACGTTCTGTGTTTGACTTTTTCTAATCCTCAAGAATGAGACATTCAGTTTGAACCTCACCTCTTCAGAGAGGACATCCCTTGATCACTTTATCTTAATTCCACCCCCTATTTTTCTTCCTCCTCCCATCAGCCTGCTCTTTTTTTTCATATCACATCTCACAATTTACTGGTACACACCCATTTCTTTACTGGAAAGTGAGGACTTCAGTATGGAGCTATGTGGGCAGAATTCCAACTCCTGCCCACACTAGATATGTCATCTTAGAGCTGTCAGTGTGCCTCTCTGCAAATTAGGGTAATAACTTTGCCTACATCATCTGGTTGTGATGAGGATCTAATGAGACAAGCCATGGACACACCTAGGGCAGCCCCTAGAACCATATGTGATTGTTTAACAAATGTTAGCCATTGTACTGTGCTTTGGAACATCTCTACTAGTAGACTTGAAGCTCCATGAGGGCAGGCACTCAATATTTGTTGAACAAATACATTCATATACAAAATTGTACTGATTCAAACTAGTTCCAAAAAATTGACTGTAGTTGAAGTAAGTGGGCTGTCCTTTGCCTTTTCCCAACTGTATCTATTTAGATTTATGGTCTATTGTTTGAGCAGACATCCTAATTCTCTTGGGAAAGTCGGGGCTTTTGCATTCAGTCATGAATCAACAATGTGCCATTTGACACTGGAGAGCATTTCCCTGAAGTCTTGAGCCTCTTACGTCTTATCTTATTTTGAGTGTCATCATCCGTGACACACTTTCATGGTAAAACAGCTATAAAAAGTTTTGCCAAGTTCATTGTGAAGAAATGGTCACTGATTCACATCTGAGTTGCAGTCTTGATCAGATTAGCTTTCCTCCAGAAACAACAGTATATATTTAGTCATTTGGACTCAAGACATTACAGCTGCAAAATATAAAGGATCAGTTGGCAAAACTGCCTTAGACAGATGAAACAAGGGCAGAGAGAGGGGAAGCAATTCGTCCATCATGAATTAGGATAGAACCAGGACTGTCCCCAGGTTCAGAGACTCGGGGTGAAAAGGAACGAGATAATATGACCTTATCATAGGAAGAAAGCTGCCTCTGCTTCTCATTGCCAAGGAGAGGAATTAGATTTACCCATGCTCATGTTTTTTCATTAATTTAAACTTCCACAAGTATTGCGTGAATGCTGCTTTCCTCAAAATAATTTAAACTTATGGATAGAGTTGATGTCCCCTCTGATCACCACACTTAAACGTTCTCCCCTCTAAGTTCCCCTAAAGGTATCTGCTGTCATCAGTCTGATATGTCTCTTTCCAATAATTCCTCTGAATTATTACAAACAGGGGGATGAGTATCCATAAAAATAAATTAACATTGTTCAGTGTGATATTTTTGCATAAATAGCACCATGCTCCCTGCATTATTCTACAAGTTGGTTTTTCCACAGCCAAGTATAACACTGACTCCTTTCTGTGTGACTCCATGTAAATCTATTTCATTCTTTTTAACTGACATATTGTAGTCAATACGGTGTGTGCTCCGGTGCAACTATCCATTCCCCTAGTGGAATGCCTATCAGAATCTCCTGGAGAATCTAAAGGTCATTCTACATTCCTCCTGTTACAAGTTCTGTTACCGTAAAAATCCTCATACTGCCTCTTGGTATACATGTGGGAGGGCTTTCCTAGGAGGGTCCTGCAGACAGCTGCTGGTCAGAGTGTGTGCTTGGTTTTAGCTGGCAAATGGTTCTCAGGAGGAGCTGTCTGAACATGCCCTCCACCCGTAGTTTCCAGAAGTACCCATTTTGCCAGTCTCACCAGCACTCCATAGTGTCAGACTCACATTGGATGGGAACCGGTGCTGCCTTGCTTATACCTTCCCAGCTGGTGTGGAGCCAGACGCGCCACTGTGATGCACCTACATCTCTCTTATGTGTCCATTGCTAGTTAATATCCTTTGTCCTATCAGGCTGTTTGAATTTTCTCCCAGCCCTCTTTAAAAAGCAATGAAAACACTTAAGCCTTGCTGAAATTTGAATGAATCATAGCTCAGAATCTTAGCCTGCATGAGAGAATGATTTGAAATGTTGTTTTTAAAGGGTGGGGTGGTGAGGCTTGTTAGGGAAATGGGGGTGACAGGCAGACCCAAAATGAAAGAGGTCCCGTGGAAACTGTGTCCGGGGAGTGGAGGGTGTGGAGGTTTTGAGTCAAGCCCGCAAATCCTTTTGCTGGTAACCAAACGCTCGTGCTGAGGTCACACAAAACAGGAGCACACCTGGAGGATGGAGGTCCTGGTCCACAGACTCAGTGAAAAATTCCTCCTTAATAGCTTTATATCAATTACATAATGAAATGATAATGTGTGGGATATATTAGGTAAAACAGAGTATATTACTAAAATTAATATTACCTCCTTATTTTTACTTATTTAATGCAGCTATGTGAAAATCTGAAATTTATATGTGTGTTTCCCATTGTACGTCTGTCAGATGGTGCTGGTCTAGGATACGGGGACAATAAGTTTCCAGTCCTAGCACAACAATAAAAGATGCCACGTGTCCTCCATGCCATGTGGGACATACATGCCGTGTACGTCACTTTCCTTCCCAGCCCTGACTGACTTCAGAGGGATGATACAGACAGAAGTCAATCACACGCATTTCTTTAGCTGGAAACTCAAATATGTATCAGGGTGATAAAGTCAAGCGCCTCACTCTGCCTCTTGTATGTCATAGAGTATGCCCACAGACAGCTGAAATGTTATCTCATCCTAAGGCCATCAAAAATCAGTTTCTATAAGAACTAGAGACAGGATCCTTTTACCCAAGACATCCCCAGTTCTCAGGACATTCATTTATCAGACTTTATACGAAGGAGCTGAAGGTGCCCCCTCTTTCATTATCACAGCCTTTGTTACTCCTCATGGTGGGTCTCACTGTTAAGTTTTCATCACTCACATTATTGCGTTTTGTTCATCAAACACAAAATTGTTTTGGACTCCACCATTTTATCAATTAAGATTCTTAAAAGGAACAGAAAAAAATAGCTCAAAACACTTAAAGGAAAAAAAGAAGAGAAGGGATATTTATTGTTTCTAGGATTATTTTTCCAGGGCTGAAATGTATCCTCACACAGTTTCAGCAGCCAGAAGTCAAAAATCAAGGTGGCAAAAGGCAAAGTGCTTCCTTGTCTCTTCCAGCTTGTGCTGGCTCCAGGCATTCCTTGACTTGTGGGGGCATCCCTCCAAAGCTACCTTCACCTTAAACGGTCTTCTTCCTGGCCTGTGTCTCTGTGTCTCCTTTTGTCTCTTATAAGAATTCTCAATGGATTTAGGATCCATCCTCATGCCACATGAGCTCATCTCCATCTTTACCTCAATTACATCTGCAGAGACCCTCTTTGTAAACCAGTTTCCGGTTGGACATGCATTTTGGGGAGAGGCACTTATTCCACCCAGCATAGTCACAGAGTGAGCAGCAGTCAGGACACCCCTTCTCTGTGCCCACATACTCCGCCGGCTCCCTTGCGAGCATTCCTGTCCCTCACAGGCTCCACACGGTAGCTAGACGGGGACAGCAACCCCAGACTTACCTCTTCTCTGGTTCAAGTCCAACAGCAGACAGAATTTTCTTGGAAGACAAAGAGAAAAATCACAGAGAGGGAGAGATCCATTAAAACCTACAGGCGTGGGATTGGATGGGATGAAATGTGTTTATTGACCACTCACGCCTGAGCACAAGCTTCCCCCGGGAGCACCGCTGTTCCCAGACAGGAGTGTTGCCGAAGGAACGTGGGGGGTGGGAGGGGCCAGAGGAGGGAGCTTGCTGAGGTAGCAGACCCGCAGCCTTCACCACCGCCAGGTGGAATCGCCAGTCCTCTTGATCCCTTCTTTGTGGCTTTATTCCCACATTATATGAGCATCTGCTAAGTATCAGGCCCTCGGAAGGGGTTCAGTTCAGTTCAGTTCAGTCGGTCAGTCATGTCTGACTGTTTGCAACCCCATGGACTGCAGCACACCAGGCCTCCCTGTCCATCACCAACTCCTGGAGTTTACCCAAACTTGTGTCCATTGAGTCGGTGATGCCATCTAACTATCTCATCATCTGTCATCCCCTTCTCCTCCCGCCTTCAATCTTGCCCAGCATCAGGGTCTTTTCTAATGAGTCAATTCTTTGGAATGGGTGACCAAAGTATTGGAGCTTCAGCTTCAGCATCAGTCCTTCCAGTGAATATTCAGGACTGATTTCCTTTAGGATGGGCTGATTGGATCTCCTTGCAGTCCAAGGAACTCTCAAGAGTCTTCTCCAACACCACAGTTCAAAAGCAACAGTTCTTCAGCACTCAGCTTTCTTTATAGTCCAACTCTCACATCCATATTTGACTACTGGAAAAACCATAGCTTTGACTAGACAGACATTTGTGAGCAAAATAATGTCTCTGCTTTTTAATATGCTGTCTATGTTGGTCATAACTTTTCTTCCAAGGAGCAAATGTCTTTTAATTTCATGGCTGCAGTCATCATCTGCAGTGACTTTGGAGCCCAAAATAAAGTCTGTCACCGTTTCCTCTGTTTCCCCATCTATTTCCCATGAAGTGATAGGATCAGATGCCATAATCTTAGTTTTTTGAACGTTGAGTTTTAAGCCAACTTTTTCACTCTCTTCTTTCACTTTCATCAAGAGGCTCTTTAGTCCTTCTTCACTTTCTGCCATAAGGGTGGTGTCATCTGCATACCTGAGGTTATTGATATTTCTCCTGGCAATCTTGATTCCAGCTCGTGCTTCATCCAGCCCAGCATTTCTCATGATGTACTCTGCATATAAGTTAAATAAGCAGGGTTACAGTATATAGCCTTGACGTACTCCTTTCCCGATTTGGGACCAGTCTGTTGTTCCATGTCCAATTCTAACTACTCCTTCCTGACCTGCATACAGATTTCTCAGGAGGCAGGTATGGTGGTCTGCTATTCCCATCTCTTTAAGAATTTTCCACAGTTTAGTGTGATCCACATAGTCAAAGGCTTTGGCGTAGTCAATAAACCAGAAGTAGGTGCTTTTCCGGAACTCTCTTGCTTTTTCGATGATCCAACGACAGGGATTAGAAACAGGAAGACCAACGTGACAAAGGCTGCTGCCCCCGAGGAGTCCCTCAGTGCCTGTGTGATGTCATTAGTGCAAGAGTAAAAGAAGGTAGGAGGCCATATGGGAACCAAGAGGAAGGAAAGAAAACTCTTTCTGGGGTGGAGGTCACAGAAGGCGGCAGAAGTCAGGAAGCATCCTGACTGCAGCGGCGGGCCCAGGGATCCGGGAGTAGGGGGGACAGGGTTATAGGCAAGCATGTGCCGTGATGGCTCTGGTGCTTTGGAAAGACCCCCAGGGCGGGGGGGAATCTACAGGGAGGGACTGGAGGCAGGGAGACCAGTGAGGAGGTAGTTAGAGAGGAACACAGTAAGGCTTTACTTGAGACAGTATAGTAGATGCAAATAAGATAGAGAAGGGCTGAGGATCTTGTTGGAGAAGACTAGTCAGGGCTTTGTGATTGGTTAGATGTAGGAGTGGAGAGAGCGACAGGAAGGAAGGAGGGGTGGGGATAGTCTTCAGATCAAGACCCTTGGGTCTGAGCCAGGGAACGGGGCAGGGCTGAGTGGCTTTAGGGTGATGATGGAAAGTTGCTTTTGAACAGACAGAGTTCAAGGTGTCTGGGGAACATCCTGGGACGGATTTTCCAGCAGGTGGAATCACTAGAAAATTGGCTGTGGATGCAAGAAGTGAGGATGTCTAGGTGTTAGCAGGGCTTCCCTGGTGGTTCAGAAGTAAACAATCTACCTGCAGTGCAGAAGACCTGGGTTCGATCCCTGGGTCAGGAAGATCCCCTGGAGGAGGAAATGGCTACCCACTCCAGTATGCTTGCCTGGAGAATCCAATGGACAAGGAGCCTGGCGGGCTCCACAGGGTGGCACAGAGTTGGCCACGCCTGAAGCAACTACGCAGC
Organism: Cervus elaphus; assembly: GCF_910594005.1. Classification (NCBI taxonomy): domain Eukaryota; kingdom Metazoa; phylum Chordata; class Mammalia; order Artiodactyla; family Cervidae; genus Cervus; species Cervus elaphus. The sequence continues at coordinate 10,043,909 of NC_057839.1, read as the reverse complement.
AGCAGCAGGTGTTAGCTAGAGGCTGAGTGTGGAAGGAGGGGCAAAGGCGGAGGTCAGACAAGGCAAGCCCTGCAGGATGCTGGGACCTCAGAGCAAGACGGAGTGAACTGAAATGGCCGAAACATAGACCCCTGAAGGGTGCGGTCTGCCGTGAGGCTGAGTTGCTTGGGAAGAGGCCTGGGAGCACCACCCTGGGTGTTTCCCTTACTCATCCCACACAGCGGGCCTCACGGGGGTCAGACCCAGAACTTGAAGCTTCACTTCTCTTCCTCTGCCCGTCTTACTCTCTCTTACTTGTGGCCGCCTCCTTTCAATCAGGTAAAGAAAGCAGAGACGCTAACACACCTCCTCAGGCGCTGGGAGACAAGGCAGCCGGCGTGGGGCTGCCTGACAGCGAGTTGGTTAAAGGCCAAGGCTGAGAGAGAGAGCCTGGCATCCTGGCCTGGAGGGCTGCTTGGAAGCATGTAGATTCGGCTGCCCTGGGCTGTGATCCACGCGGGTGTTCACAGGTGGGTCCTTGGCTCTGCGTGACTGGTGTGGTCCTGCATCCACCAGCCCCCAGTCACAGAGACCCCCACTGTGTTTCTTTAGCCGGCCAGCCAAGGCCCTGTCAGGCTTCCAGCGACGCTGCCAAGGGTCTGCCAGGGGGAGAGATGAACTGCTCCCCTCCCAGGCTCTTCTCCTGAGGGGCCCTGGCCGTCACCCCTCCTCCAGCTGCCCACACCCCAGTGGGCCCCCTGCAGCTCTGCCCCCTCCTAACGTCCCCTCTGGGTGCCAAGGCCAAGCTGGACTCCAGCCCACAAAGGGCCACCCATCCCACTCACCTCAACTGGCATTTGGACCCAAATATACTTTATTTCTGATTTTTTTGAAAAGTTTTCTTCAAATACCAAATATGGGAAAATATAAAGAGCAAGACGAGGAAACTTGATCATTCATTTAAAACCACTTCCCAGAAATAACTGATTACAAGGAACAAAAACCCATGCTACTTTTAAAATGGGGGAATTTTACTGAAAGGAAGGAGATTTGTCAGGAACTAAGAAAAATCTAGGTTTTGATCCCTCTCTCTGAATCTGGTGTGTGTGTTAGTTGCTCAGTCATGTCCAACTCTTTGTGACCCCCATGGGCTATAGCCTGCCAGGCTCCTCTGTCCATGGGATTCTCCAGGCAAGAATAACTGGAGTAGGTAGCCATTCCCTTCTCTAGAGGATCTTCCCAACCCAGCGATCAAACCCAGGTCTCCTGCATTGTAGGCAGGTTCTTTACCACTGAATCTGGAGCCCATGATTTCTGAACTCTCCAATGCAAAGTGCACTTAGCTTAGCCCCTTGTGGCAGAACCTCTGTGCTTTGCCCTCTCAGACCTCAAAGTTCTCCCATCATGCTTCCTCAAAGCATTCCTGCCTCCTGTGTTTCTGGGCTCAGGCTGGGGATGCCCAGCCCTCTCTGCTGCTAATTCCGGAAGCAGTGAGTGATCCAGGTGTGTTTCTTCATTGCACCCTGAAGTGAGCGATGGAGTTTAGGGAAGAATCAGGACCCAACTCGGCTCTCAAGGAGCTTACAGTATGGGGTGGAGGAATCCAAGCACATAAATACACTCTTCCTCACACCCTCCCCTTACCTTTTTTGTATTTATTTTTCTGACCATTTATATGCAGAATCTACACTATGCCAGGCACATAGAAGACCATTCATGTTTGTGCCTGAAAGAATGAATGAGTGCAAATTCTATAATCTGACCATCCATAATTCTTAATCCAGACCAAAGCACTGAAGAAATTTTAAACCAAAAGGGCTCGAATAACATTTCTGAAAAGGGATTCGCTTGTTCTGTTGTTTTATTATTTCTTTGCCCTCTCTTTTTAGTTTTTAATTTTTAATGAATTTATTTTTAAATTTTATTTTTTTTTTAATGAAGTATAGTTGATTTACAGTGTTAAGTAAGTTTTAGGTATATAGCAAAATGACTCAGTTATGCATACACATATATCTATTTTTTTTTTATTATTATTTTTTTTCCAGTGGGTTTGTCATACATTGATATGAATCAGCCATGGATTTACATGTATTCCCATATATATCTATTTTTTTCTGATTCTTTTCTTATAGGTTATGCACCCCAGTATTCACAGAAGCACTATTTTCAATAGCCAAGACATGTGCTCACTTCGGCAGCACATATACTCAATAGCCAAGACATGGAAGCAACTTGAATGTCCATTGACAGAGGAATGGATAGAGAAGATGTGGTATATACAATGGAATATTACTCAGTCACAAAAAGAATGAAATAATGCCGTTTGCAGCAACATGGTGCACCTAATTATCTTACTAAGTGAAGTAAAGCAGGCACAGAAAGACAAATATTATATGGTATTGCTTATATGTGGATCTAAGAAAAATGATACAAATGAACTTATTTGCAAAGTAGACTCACAGACATAGGAAGTGGATTTATGATGACCATAGAGGAAAGGAGTGGGGAGAGGGGTAAATTAGGAGTTTGGGGTTAATATATAAATACTACCATATATAAAGTAGATAATCAACAAGGTTCTACTGGATAGCACAGGAAACTATACTCAGTATTTTGTAATAACCTACAACGGAAAAGAATCTGAAAAACTATACTGTTAAAAGGGCTGTGAGGTCACAGAGGAAGAAGCAACACAGCCTTCTTTGGAGAGCCATGCAGAGGAGGTGGCAGTTTTTTAAAGCCACTTTATTAAAGTATGACTGATGCATAAAAAGCCGGGTACATATTTAAAGTGTGCAACCTAGTGAGTTTGGGGTAAGTATACAAATGGCACCCCACTCCAGTCCTCTTGGCTGGAAAATCCCATGGATGGAGGAGCCTGGTGGGCTGCAGTCCATGAGGTTGTGAAGAGTCGGACATGACTGAGCGACTTCACTTTCTTTTTCACTTTCATGCATTGGAGAAGGAAATGGCAACCCACTCCGGTATTCTTGCCTGGAGAATCCCAGGGACGGGGGAGCCTGATGGGCTGCCGTCTATGGGGTCGCACAGAGTCGGACACGACTGAAGCGACTTAGCAGCAGCAGCATACACTATTGAGGGCTTCCCTGGTGGCTCAGATGGTAAAGAATCCGCCTACAATATGGGAGACTTGGGTTCAATCCCTGGGTTGGGAAGATCCCCTAGAGGAGGGCATGGCAATCCACTCCAGTATTCTTGCCTGGAGAATCCCCATGGACAGAGGAGCCCAGCAGGCTACAGTCCACGGGGTCGAAAGACTCGGACACGACTGAGCAACTAAGCCCAAGCACAAACCCTATTGAAACCATCACCACTATCTAAGCCACAGACACAACCACTACCTCCCAAAGCTTTCCCCTACTCCTTTATTATTATGACCATTGTTTTGTGTGAGTGTGGTAAGAACACTTAAGATCTACCTCCCACAGCAGATTTTAAATGTACCATACAGTATTGCTAGCGACAGGCTTCTGAGCGGTATGGCAGGTCTTTAATTCATTTATCTTGGGTAACTGATAGCTTGTAGCCTTTGACCAACATCTCCCCCTCCCGCCGGCCCCTGGCAACTACCATCCTGCTCCCTGCTTCTATGATTCTGACTTCGTTAGGCGCCACATACAAGTGAAACCGTGCATTACTTGTCTGGAGAGGTTACAATTGAGTTGGGTTTTGAAGATGGATTTCTGGGCAAAAGAAAAGGAGGAAAGGTCAGCTGAGGTGGAGGGAACAGCGTAATCAACGGCTCAGAGAGCTGAACTGTCGTGAAACACTCAGGGAGTGGAAAGAAGCTGAGTGTGGGTGAGGGGTTAGCCGCAGGGGCTGTGGGGCCAGGAAGAGGCTGGAGATGCTTCTGGAAAAGACTTTATCCCCGCACATTAGGAGAACATCAGACACCGAGGGAAGAAATATTTTTAATCCACAAAGTGAAAGAGAAAAGTCTCCTCAGAAATAAAAAAGCAGCAGAAGGGGAGTGTGCTGAGTCACTCAGTCATGTCCAGCTCTTTGCGACCCCATGGCCTGTAGCCCGCTGGGCTCCTCTATCCATGCGGATTCTCCAGGCAAGATTACTGGAGTGGGTTGCCATGCCCTCCTCCAGGGTATGTTCCCAACCCAGGAATCAAATCCAGGTCTCCAGCATTGCAGGCTGATTCTTTACCATCTGAGCCACCAGGGAAGCCCAGGAATACTGGAGTGGGTAGCCTATCCCATCTCCAGGGGAACTTTCTGACCCAGGAATCGAACTTCAGTCTCCTGCATTGCAGACAGATTCTTTACCAGCTGAGCTACCCGGGAAGCCTTGCAAGTATGAGCCCCGTACTTATTGTACACGAATCTGGCTGGGGTGTTAGTCAGAGGTTGGTTTTCTGACACCCATTGTTTCTGTTTTTGAGAGATTCTGCTCCCCAAATAGGAATAAGATGTGGGCTGATGGTTAAACGGCCTGGGTCCAACAATGGACTATGTAATACCTGGCAGTCTCTTCTCTCCTCTGAGCCTCAGTTTCTTCATTTCTGGATGAGAAACTCAGTGATTTTAACAAATTCCAGTTTGTGATGTCAGCATGCCCAGAGCTGGCTGTGTTCTTGGAAAGAGAACTTCAAAGCTGGCTACAAGACTGTGAGTCTAACATTTGCTTATCCAATTAAACCGAGAAGAACTTTTCCTGAATTCCAATGGTTTCTAATCCCATCTTTTGCTTACAAAATAAGTGACCTTCAAGTCCCTCAATTTGAAGGGCAGAGGATTTTCTGTGTTCTCTGGAGGCAAAAGAGGATATTTGTAGTTGTATTAATGAGGAATTCTAATGACAGGAGTGAAACTGTTTTCTATCTGATGCTGATTCTATTATAGCTTTTTTCCTTTCCAGATTTAAAAAAAAAGTGCATCTCATTGCTAAATAAATTTCCTATTTAACCAGCCAGGTTTCATTCATAACTCCCCTTTTTCCACTTTTCAGATCTCACACAAGTGCCTCCCATTAGCAGGATCTAACTAGAACCATGCTGGCAGAAGAATCTGGGGAAAGTCCTTCCCAGGCTGTATCCCTCTGTGTATAGAGATCTTAGGAGGACAGGATAATACTAAGTATTAACAGACAAAATGCAACACACACATTGTGACCAAAACTGGACAGAAAAACATATCTTAAACTAATCAAAAATATTCCTTGAGTACCTTTTACATGCCAGGCATCATGCTAGAGAGGATAAAGAATTAAATACACATAGAATTAAATATAACAGTCTTTCCCCTGAGGGTATATTCATGGTCAAAAGAAGAAAATATACATAAATAATCAAAGTCCAACATAATGACTGCTGCTGCTGCTGCTGCTAAGTTGCTTTAGTCGTGTCCGACTCTTTGCAACCCCATGGACTGTAACCTGCCTCGCTTCTCTGTCCATGGGAATTCCGCAGGCAAGAATATTGGAGGGGGTTGCCATGCCCTCCTCCAGGGGATCTTCCCAACCCCGGGATTGAGCCCAGGTCTCCTGCATTGCACGCGGATTCTTTCCTGACTGAGCCACCAAGGAAGCCCAAGAATACTGAAGTGGGTAAGCCTATACTTTCTCCAGGGAATCTTCTCAGGAGAAGATCTTGAACTCAGGAATTGAACCAGGGTCTCCTGCATTGCAGGCAGATTCTTTATCAGCTGAGCTACCAGAGAAGCCCGTAGGATTCATGGTGGAGCTCAACTTTTCATGTTACACCTCAAGATGGAAGCTTTGTTTGGGGTAGAACAACAAACAGAACACCACAAAAACAGAAGGAGTTGGCTTCCCAATGCCACAGCCACCACATCACCTCTGCATACATTTGTTCTCAGAATTGTCAGATGAGAAAGAAAAAATTCTGGTTTAAGTCACTGTTGATCCCTATAGGCAGACCTGAATCATAAATCACAAAATATCTAAAGCCGAGTTCTTTATCCATGCCTTTCAGCCAACTTGCTCTCTTTGTAGTCCTCCCTATTTCAGTAAATGTGAAAAAAAAAAAAAAAAATCCTTCTGATTGACAGGTCCCAAACTTTAATTATTCTGGACTCCTCTTTTTCTTTGAATCCCAGACCTAGTCTATCAGAAAATCCTATTGTCTCTACCTTTAAACACTGACTGATGGTTGGAGATATTGAGGAAATAATTTTTAATTCTTATTAAATACAGCTGACTTAAAACTCAACATTCAAAAAACTAAGATTATGACATACAGTCCCATCATTTCATGGCAAATAGATGGGGAAACAATGGAAACAGTGACAGGCTTTATTTTCTTGGGCTCCAAAATCACTGCAGATGGTGACTGCAGCCATGAAATTAAAAGATGCTTGCTCCTTGGAAAAAAAGTTATGACCAACCTAGACAGCATATTAAAAAGCAGAGACATTACTTTGTGACAAAGGTCCATCTAGTCAAAGCTATGATTTTCCCAGTAGTCATGTGTGGATGTGGGAGTTGGACCATAAAGAAAGCTGAGTGCCAAAGAATTGATGTTTTTGAACTGTGGTGTTGGAGAAGACTCTTGAGAGTCCCTTGGAGAGCAAGGAGATCCAATCAGTCAATCCTAAAGGCAATAAACCCTGAATATTCATTGGAAGAACTGATGCTAAAGCTGAAGCTCCAATACTTTGGCCACCTGATGTGAAGAACTGACTCTTGGAAAAGACCCTGATGCTGGGAAAGATTGAGGGCAGGAGGAGAGGAGGACAACAGAGGATGAGATGGTTGGATGGCACCACTCGATGGACATGAGTTTGAGCAAGCTCCAGGAGTTGGTGATGGACAGGGAAGCCTGGCATGCTGCAGTCCATGGGGTCGCAGAGAGTCGGACATGACTGAGCAACTAAACTGAAGTACAATGATAGTATTAAGATATTATGGTGATTTCTTTTAGAATATGTGCTGAAATATTTACAGATGAAATAATCTGGTGGATTGGATTTGCTTTAAAATAATATGGAAGGTGGAGGGAATGTAAATGAAACAAGATGCCCCTGAGTCAATCATTGTGGGAGCTGAGTGATGAGTGTACATGGTTTCATTTTACTGCTCTCTCTACTTTTATGTTTGACATTTCCTATAATACTTAAAAAAAAATCTTCAATATCCTGGCATTTCCCACCACCACCATTTAGACCCTGGCTGCCATCTCTGCAATTCTTCTTCTCTAATTCTACCCTTCTCCATTATGTATACTCTCAATGTAACACTGAACTGACCATTTCAAAATATATCAGATCAGGGCTCTGTTCTGCTGTAATCCCTCCAGGGGTTCCCATCTCATGCAGGAAAAGCCAAAATCCAGTCCTCATTGTGTCCCACAAGGTCTGTCCTCACGAGGCCACCTCTTCCCTTTCTGTCTTCAGCTCTCTTTATGCTTCCCTTCACTCATTCCTTTGTTGCCACACTGGTCTCCTTTCTGTGCCTCAAACACACTGGCTGCTCCTGCGCTTCAGGGCATCTGCACTCACTGGCCATCTTCCTAGGATGCTATTGTTCCCCCAGACACCTCCATGACTTACTCTCTCACTTCCTTCAGATCTCTGCTCAAATGTCACTTCCTCAGTGGGCTTCCCTGGCAGCTCAGTGGTAAAGAATCTGCCTGCAATGCAGGAGACACGGGTTCAATCCCTGGGTCCGGAAGATCCCCTGGAGAAGGAAATGGCAACCCACTCCAATATTCATGCTTGGAGAATCCCATGGACAGAGGAGCCTGGTGTACTATAGTCCACGGGGTCACAAAGAGTCAGACACGACTGAGCAACTGAACACACACAGTGACATCTAGCTGATCACCAGCTAAACCAACAGCTCCACGCTTACTGCCTGTCCCCAGCTTCCTTCCCCGATTTATTCTTTTTTCCAGAGCAGTTTTGTTCAGCCAACAGACTACAGCTTTAGGCAGTTTTTTTTTTTTTCTTAGTTGTCAGCCTTTTGCATCTGTCTCTCCTGCACTTGTAGCAATGCCTGGAATATCTCTTGTTAAATTGTTGAATGAATGAAAAATCAAATCCAGCAGGTGGAGATGCTAAAGCCCATCTCTGTCCTGCTGTAACAGAGAGAGCTGGGCTGAGGAGGTGGACAAGTGCCTCAGGCCCAGAGGAAGAGAGCTCTGTCTGAACTGGAGGCTGGTTGTCTAAAGAAACTGGGACGGAGAAGAACAAAACTGACTCCATATTGAATCTAGCTCTGGCCTTTGTGCTCTGTTGTCTGTGCTTAGTCATGCTGGCTCTGAAGCTTTTGTAAAAGAATGTCGCTTCTAGTCTAAAATATATAGGATGGCCCATTCTCAAGGCTCTGACCTTTAAGGGTATAACACTTTAACTTTCCTGTAAAGGTAAAAAGTTGCAGGTCAGAGATTAACATTTATCTTTTGGAGGTTTACAGAAATATCATGACCAGACCTACTTGGACAACTGTAGGAACAAGGGATTTCAAGAAGTTTGCAACCATCAGCCACATTTCTCCCCTTTTAATATAAAAGAAACCCAAATTCTAACTTGGATAAGATGGTGCTTTGGGACATGGTACATTTCTCCACCTGTTTGTGTTGTCTATGATTTCTTTCATCAGTATCTTATAGTTTTCTGAGTACAGGTCTTTTGCCTTTAGATAGGAAAAAACTAAAATTAGATCTACCATATGATTCAACAAATCCCAGTCCTGGATAATATACTCAGAGAAAACCGTAATTCAAAAAGATATATGCTCCTCAACGTTCATTGCAGCACTGTTTACAATTGCCAGAACATGGAAGCAGCCAAAACGTCCATCAACAGAGGAACAAATAAAGAAGATGTGGTACATATATACAGCAGACTATTCCTCAGCTATAAAAAGGGATGAAATAGTGCCATTTGCAGAGACACAGATGGGCCTAGAGATTGTCATACAGAGTGAAGCAAGTCTGAAAGAGAAAAACAAATATCGTGTAATATTGCTTATGTGTGGAAGCCAGAAAAATGCTGCAGATGAACTTATTCATAAAGCAGAAATAGAGACACAGACGTAGAGAACAAACTAATGGATACTGGGGTGGGGGTGGCGTGAGTGGAAGATGAATAACACAGGGACCTCTACTCAGCGCTCTGTGGTGACCTAAAAGGAAATCTAAAACAGAAACGATACATGTATGCATATAACTAATTCACTTTTCTGTACAGCTGAAACTAACACGATGTTGTAAAGCAATTATGCGTGCATGCATGCTAAGCTGTGTCAGTCACGTCCAACTCTTTGCAACCCAATGGACTGGAGCCCGCCAGGCTCCTCTGTCCATGAGATTCTGCAGGCAAGAATATTGGAGTGGGTTGCCATGCCCTCCTCCAGGGGATCTTCCAGGCCCAGGAATCAAACCTGCATCTCTTAGGTCTCCTGCATTGGCATGCGGGTTCTTTACCACGAATGCCACAGGGGAAAAGCAAGTATACTTCGATAAAATTTGGCTGATTCAGGTTGATGTTTGGTAGAAACCAACACAATACTGTAAAGCAATTATCCTTCAAATAAAAATACACTAAAAAATAATTTAAAAAGTTAAAGAAATAAATACAATTTAAAAAATTCCATTCTGGCTGAAAACTTAGCCAAGTTACTACCAGGTGAATTCAGGTAAATTCTGATTTAAATTCAATCAAATTGGAGGCAAAGAAAAGAGAAAATAGAGGCGAGGATAAGTAATAGTTTCCTATTGCTGCTGTACCAAATTATCACAAACTTTCCTTTAAATAGGACACATTAATTATCTTATGGTTCTGGACATCAGAAGTAAGGTGGAGTTTTATTCTGTTAACATCAAGGTGTCAGCAACTTCCTTCCCTCTAGAGACTCCGGGGAGAATTCACTTCCTCGCCTTTTCCATCTTCAAGGGGCTACCTGCCTGCTTGGCTGGTGGCGCCTTCCTCCCTCGTCAAAGCCTAGCAGCACAATGTCTCTCTGATCCTTCCTACATCATCATGAATCTCTCTGACTGTCAAACCCAGCTAGAAAACTGCCACTGCTCTCCAGGACGTATGTGATTAGATTAAGCCCACCTAGATGATCCAGGAGAATTCTCCCCCTTTCAATGGGCATAATCTCAATCAATCTGCCAAGTCTCTTTGCCATGTAACGCAGCATATTTACAGATTTTGGAGATGATTTCATAGACATCTTGAGCAGGGGACATAATTCTGCCTACCATAGAAAGTGATGAGAGATATGTTCCCAGAACCAAAAGACATAAAAATGACCTTAAAACATCCATTCATTGAAAGAAGACTTATCAAGCACCCATTTCGTGCCAGGTCTATTCCATGTCCTGGGCATAGAGCAATAACGGTGTCAGCAAGCACATCCCCTCTTGACATTTACATTCCAGACGAGGGAGAAAGACAGCATACAAGAGAAGCAATGAACTAGGTAATAACAGGAAGTGATGAGGCTAAAAAGGAAATGTGGTATGGAAAAAAAGCGAGAGAGTGCCCTAAGAAGAGAACATGAAAAGGCCTCTTACAGGAGAAAACACGAGGGATGAGAGAGAAGGAACCATCTGAAGGAAGAGTACTCTAGTGAGAAGACAAAGTAAGTGCAAAAGCCCCGAGGTTGGTATAAACTTGGAGTTTTCAAGGAATGGGAAACAAAAGACGAGTATGATTGGTGTGCAATGAGCCAAGGGAAAGATTTATGATAACTGAGATCAGAAAGGGGACTATGGTTGAGTTTTGCAAGCCTGACTGGTGTGATAGTTCTGTTATTAGTGCACTAGAGGATTTTGTGGAAGGGAGTGGTGTGGTATGATTCACATTTTTAAAAGTCATCTTGTCCATCAATTGACAAAAGGATAAACAAAGTGTGATATGTCCAAATATTATTTGGCAATAAAAAGGAATAAAGAATGACAGGCTTTCAAATGGATGAACCAGGAAAATATCATGCTAAGTAAATGAATCCAGTACAAAAGTCTATATATTATATAATGACATATATATAGAATGACTGTAATAGTCAAATTTGTAGAGACAGAAAGTAGATTAGTGGTTATTTATGTCTGGGGGAAGAAGGGGAAGTTTAAAGGTGATGGCTAAGGGGATGAGGAAATATCTTAAAATTAGGTTGTGGTGAAGGCTGCACAACTCTGTGAATGTAATAAAAGCCATTGAATTGTACACTTGAAATGAGTAAATTGTTTGGTATGTAAATTACATCCTAATAAAGCTCTTTTTTTTAAAACCTTCATTCTAGAGACATCTGGTTGAACTTGTGTTCCGAATTCATACATTCATATCCACAATAGATGCTATGAGATGGTAAAGTGATGACAAATTTCAAAAGTATGTATCCACCAAAAAGAGAGGAATTGGAGAGAAAAATGACTAGCACCAAATTTCGGAAGCTGAAGAAATAGATCTCTAGATTCCTAGTTTAGCAAACCAGAGAAGGCAGAAACCTAAAGCAGGCAATGAGGGAGTCCCAGCAGGACTGATTTGCCAACTAAAATGCTAGAAAGGACCATTCATCAAAGGTATTGAGGACCGCTGGCAGGGGAGTTGCAGTGTGGGTTGAACCCAGGAGGACTGGCTTAAAGTCTATAGATAAAGACCACCCCAGGTTCTGTTCTGCACCTTGCACGGGAGGTTTGTGTTCTCTGGATGTTCAATCAGAAAGGCTCCATGCCTGGGCCAGCAGGCACAGTTGAGGCTAGAAGGAGCACAATGGTATTGAGTGAAACTTTACATGCCTCATGATGATGCCACCTGCCTCAAGCCCTTTCCCCCATCAGGTCTATGAAAGGTCAGCAGCCAACCTTGTTCTTACCTCCACTCCCATCCCTGAGGCAGAAGATTATACAATTCCTCTCTGAAAGTCTCTGCCTAGGGGATTTCTGCTGCCTTAAGACTATGTAATAGCCCCATCTTAGTTTATTTGGGCTGCTACAACAGAATACCATGGACTGAGTGGCTTAGGAGCAATAGAACTTGATTTCTGAGGGCTGAGAAGTCTAAGCTCAAAGCACCAGCAGACTTGGTGTCTGGTGAGAGCCCACTTCCTAGCTCATAGGTGGCTTTTCATAGACAATTTCTTCCTGTGTCTCTGCATAGTGGAAGCGGCAAGGGAGTTCTCTGGAGTCTCTTCTATAAGGATGCTAATCCCATTCATGAGTGTTCAAATCTTATGTTCTAATCCCAAAGGCCCTACCTCCTAATGCCTCTGAAGTTTCAGTGCATGAATTTTGTGGGGACACAAATATACAGTCTATAGAAACCCCCAGATATCACTGGATTACAGTCACAAACATTTATTTTTCATGCTCCTGGGTATGCAGATTGACTAAGGTTCAGCTCATCTCAACGGTTCCCTGAGGTTCCAGGTTGCAGGTTGGATCAACACTTTCTCCCCGAATTTGGAGCTAGTGGAACTAGACTCAGGTTCTTCTTATGGTGGATGGCAGAGGGCAAACTTAAGCATACACACAGACACATGAAAAGTCTCTGCTCCAAACACATCTGCTCACATTCCATTGCCCAAAGCAAGTCACCTGGCCAGTGAAGCTTCAGAAAGGCAGGGAAGTACCCTTCTCTCAGAGAGGGTAGCAAGGGCATGGAGGGAATAAAAATGCATGAACAAATAATACAATATATCATACAACCCAAAAGAAAAGACACATGAATGCTGACTACTGAGCTCCTCCAATGAAGCAGGTTCTTCAGATCCCACCACAGTGAACCTTTGTTCTCAAGACTCTTTAATATTCTTAAAAATTACTGGAGACTCTGAAGATATTTTGCTTATGGGGGTCATATCCATTAACATTTAGAAATTAATCCAAGAAATGTTTTCAATATGTGTTAATCCACTTAAAATATTAATTGAAAACTCACTATGTGTACGAATAACATATTTTTATTAAAAATAGTTTTTTTGAAAACAGCCAAAAATTTAGTGAAAAGAGTGACATTGTTTTATAATTTTTGAGTTCCCTGTGCTATATACTAGTTTCTTATTGGTTATCTATTTTGTATATAGTAGTATGTATATGTTAACCCCAAACTCCTAATTTATCCTCCACCCTCTTTCCCCTTTGCTGTTGTTCAGTTGCTGTCTATCTGACTCTTTGTGACCCCATGGACTGCAGTGTACCTTCACTGTTTCCCTGAGTTTGCTTAAACTCATGTCCATTGAGTCAGTGATGCTATACAACCACCCCATTCTCTGTCACCCCCTTCTCCTCCTGCCCCATGGACTGTAGCCGACCAGGCTCCTCTGTCCAGGGAATTCTTCAGGCAAGAATACTGGTGTGGGTAGCCATTCCCTTCTCCATGGAATCTTCCCGACCCAGGGATCAAACCCAGGTCTCCTGCACTGCAGGCAGATTCTTTATGGTCTGAGCCACCAGGGAAGCCCTCGGGTCCTCTGAAATCCACCCAAATAGTAATTACTCATGGGAACTCCCCCTCACCCCCCCTGGGCCTCTCCATCACCTGCTAGATGGAATAACTTGTTTTAGGCACTTAGCTATTATGTAACTAAGCCGCCTTTGAATGCAACCATGTATAGAAGCAGCAGCAGAGCCAAAAAGAGAGCTCCAGCCTGGATCTTTAAGTTGACACAGTCATTCAAATTCCTTAAAAGGAAAGAAACCTCACGTGGACCGTGAAACTAATCGTAAGAGCCACATTCAGTGTCAAGACAGCCTTCTCTGAGTATCTAGCAAGACCAGGGAGCAGAGGGTCTGACGAACATGTTTGGTGACTGCAATTTGGCAAAAACAGAGTTAATTAATTGCAGAGACAGTTAAATGAATGCTTTCATATGAGGCACACAACAAGGTTATAATCTTTCCTGGGTTCTCTGGGACACCTTAGGAGAGGGTTTTGAGGTTTCCTAGTCATGTTACTTCTGCTTGGTTAGGAGTTATTGCCCCTTGTCCCTTGAAAGCGTAACATGGCAGATGCAGAGGCATCAAACAAAAGGGTCTGCACACACGTCCCCATCAACATCTTGACTGCCTCTCTGCAGACAGTGTCACTGACTTTCCCTGTGACTACCATTCATCCTCGGATACCATTTTCCCAAAAGATCCATGAAAAACCCTGCTTTTCAAAGTCATGCAGGCCTAGGAGCTTTCAAAGGCTTTCTGGAAGGAGATGGTATTTACCACCAGCCAACTCTCTCTGCTGCCGTGGCTTAATACAGCTGACTCTCCTTGTTTTCACAGGGATGCTTGACTTTTCCAACTACGTCAAGAAAAATTAACTTCATCTAACCCATGATCGTCCTTCCCTGGTGGCTCAGATGGTAAAGAAACACCTGCAATGCAGAAGACCCAGGTTTGATTTCTGGGCTGGGAAGATCCCCTGGAGAAGGGCATGGCAACCTACTCCAGTATTCTGGCCTGGAGAATTCCATGGACAGAGAAGCCTGGTGGGCTACATCCCATTGGATATGACTGAGTGACTGACACTAACTAACTAACTAACCCATTATCGGGCTTCCCTAGGGGCTCAGGCAGCAAAGAATTCACCTGCAATGCAGGAGACTGGGTTTGATCCCTGTGTCAGGAAGATCCCCTGGGTAGTGAATGGCTACCCACACCAGTATTCTTGCCTGCATAATCTGATGGACAGAGGAGCCTGACGAGCTACACTCTATGGGGTCAAAAAGAGTTGGATATGGTTGAGTGACTAAGCATGCACCCAACCCATGATTATAGAGCAGGAATTCACCAACTGCCCCAAAATGGTGTTCAGTTCAGTTGCTCAGTCATGCCAACTCTTTGCGATCCCATGGTTGGCAGCACACCAGATTTTCCTGTCCATCACCAACTCCTGGAGCTTGCTCAAACTCATGTCCATTGAATTGGTGATGCCATCCAACCATCTCATCAGTAAAGCTTTTCTTTGATTAAAACTTGCTTTTGTAAGGTCATGTAACAATAAAGACAGTGATACTCACAGCAATGAGAGTGAAGATACTAATGGCTACATTTGTTGAGTACCTATAATGGGCCCCCAACATATAACTCCTTTGAGCTGCAAAATAACTTTGCAACATGGGAATGACTATCTTGCAATTTACAGATAAACACATTGAAATTCATAGAGAGGACCTGGCCTTTCCAGCATTATATAGTCAATATGTGTGGCAATGCCAGGATTTAGGTCTGCAACTAACATAGTCTGATCTGACTATGCTTATGTCTCTCTGGTTATTTCTTCCAAGCTGGATTCATACAGGAAGTTGAAAGGAATTTCTGCCTCAGCTTCAAATTTACTAAGGGGGTCTGGGTATGGCCCTCTGGGCCTCAGCTCCTTAACCTCTGTCCCTTCTGGGCCCATGCAGGGAAACTTGGGCATTGCAAAGCATCAGTTGAAGGTATTTTGTAGTCACATAAATTCTTACCAACCTGAGACTTCTGTGGTTAAATCCAGAGTGAAAATGTTAAGAATAAGGATTACAGTTTGGTTAAGAGTTCAGGTTTTGAACTAGACCACCCCAGGTTCCAATTCCAGTCTTTTTACCTGCATCTGTAACCTCAGGGATGCCACTCAACCTCTTTAAGCCTCCATTTCTCTCTGTAAGTTGTGGATAAAAATGCTAACCACTTTCAGGTTCAATGAGATGACTTACATCAAGTCTCTGGCACATAACCTGTGCTCATATTATTTTTAATGCAGTCTATTCACAGAAGTCCAGACCATCTTACCTGCCTCCTGAGAAATCTGTATGCAGGTCAAGAAGCAACAGTGAGAACTGAACATGGAACAACAACAGACTGGTTCCAAATCGGGAAAGGAGTATATCAAAGCTTTATATTGTCACACTGCGTATTTAACTTCTATGCAGAGTACATCAGATGAAATGCTGGACTGGATGAAGCACAAGCTGGAATCAAGATTGCCGGGAGAAATATCAATAACCTCAGATACACAGGTGACACCATCCTTATGGCAGAAAGCAAAGAAGAACTAAAGAGCCTCTTGATGAAAGTGAAAGAGGAGAGTGGAAAAGCTGGCTTAAAACTCAACATTTAAAAAACAAAGATCATGGCGTCTGATCCCATCACTTCATGGCAAATAGATGGGGAAACAATGGAAACAGTGAGAGACTATTTTCTTGGGCTCAAAAATCACTGCAGATGGTGACTAAAGTCATGAAATTAAAAGATACTTGTTCCTTGGAAGAAAAGTTATGACCAACCTAGACAGCATATTAAAAAGCAGAGACATTACTTTGCTGTTCATCTATTTAAAGCTATGGTTTTTCTGTAATCATGTGTGGATGTGAGAGCTGGACTATAAAGAAAGCTGAGTGCCAAAGAATTGATGCTTTTGAACTGTGGTGTTGGAGAAGACTCTTGAGAGTCCCTTGGACTGCAAGGAGATCCAATCAGTCCATCCTAAAGGAAAACAGTCCTGAATATTCATGGGAAGGACTGATGCTGAAGCTGAAACTCCAATACTTTGGCCACCTGATGTGAAGAACTGACTCATTGGTAAAGACCCTGATGCTGGGCAAGATTGAAGGCAGGAGAAGAAGGGGACAACAGAGGATGAGATGGTTGGATGGCATCACTGACTTGATGGACATGAGTTTGAGCAAGCTCCAGGAGATGGTGATGCAAAGGGAAGCCTGGCGTGCTGCAGTCCATGGGGTTGCAAAGAGTCGGACATGACTGAGCGACTAGACTGAACTGAACTGATTCACAGAAGTCACTGTTCTTGGGACTGTCTTGGTAAGTTGGGGATAATTCTCATTCTATCACTATTGTGCTTAGGGTTTCCCCAGGTTCCCTTGAGATTCAGTCCCAGATCCTGGATATAAAATCAAGGCCATTCCTGAGCCAGTCCCACCCACACCCCACCTTCATCCCTCCCAGTGTGGTCAGCATCCATCCCTCTCCTTCCCTCCACTCATCACCACTACCTTGTTCCCAGGCCATCTGGCACATGTAGTTTTCTGTACCCCTGAAAATCTGGTTTCACCCCATCTTACTTACTTGGATCAGAAAGTCATCTCTACAGAAGAGAAGTCTCATGCACTGGATGGGGTGGGGGTGGGTAGGTGGGTGCTTCAGAAGCATTTGCATTTTACTGGGAGGAAAGTCTGTGAGCATACACCCTGTTCTGAGTTGAGTTGTGTTCCCCACAAAAAAAAGATATACTGAAATCCTAAAAATCCTCAGAATGTGTCCTTATTTGGAAGTAGGGTCATTGCAAATGTAATTAGTTAATTTAAGATGAGTTTCTACTGAAGTAGGGTGAACCCCTATCTAATATGATTGGTGCCCTTGCAAGAAAATGTTTGTAGAAAGACAGACACAGGAACCATGTGACAATGAAAGCAGAGTTTGGAATTTATGGAACTGCAAGTCAAGTTATGCCGAAGACTGGCAGCAAAGCATCAGAAGCTGGGGAGGGCAAGGAAGGGTTCCCCTGCAGGTTGTAAAGGAAGTGTGGTCATGCCTATGCCTTAATTTCAGACTTCTGGCCTCTACGCTGTGAGATACCATTCTGTATTTATAAGCCACCCAGTTTGTGGCAAAGCTGATCTTCTGTATCTGTGGGCTCTGCATCAATGGATTCAACCAATGATGGATAGAAAATATTCTTTTTAATTCCAGAAAGTTACAAAAAGCAAAACTTGAATTTGCAGCCCACTAGCAACAATTTACATCACTTACATTTGCTTGCTATTTACATAGCGTTTATGTTGTATTAGATATTATAAGTAATCTATGGGTAACTTAAAGTATATGGGAAGATATGCATAGGTCGTATGCAAATACTATGTCATTTTATACAAGGGACTTCAGCATCCATGTATTTTAGTACCCGTCAGGCTTCCTGGTACCAGTCCCCTGTGGATGCCAATGGACAGCTATACTTTGTTACAGCTGCCCTAGGAAATGAATACAAATAGCAAGTGTCAGTTGCTCAGTTGTGCTGATTCTTTGTGACCCCACGGACTGTAGCCCATCAGGATCCTCTGTCCATGGGATTCTCTAGACAAGAATAATGGAGTGGGTTGCCAAGCCCTTCTACAGGGGATCTTCCTAATCTAGGGATCGAACCTGGGTCTCCTGCATTGCAGGTAGATTCTTTACTGTCTAAGCTAGGGAAGCCCAATACATATAGCAACTTTGTTTTCTACTAATTTTTCTAATTATTTACACCCTACCTTCTGCAGTTTTGCAACCAAGATATATCAGTTATTTGTGTTCAAAAATATACATGGCTGATTATTTTAAAATTCAAATAATATAGAAGTATACAGAATAAAAATTAATGCCCTCTCATAATCTAACCTCTTGGCAATAACTTGCTTACATATTAAATAAATATTTATTCATTACCCACTCCATCCTAGGGCTTCCCTCGTCGCTCAGTGGTAAAGAATCTGCCTGCAAATGCAGGAGACACAGGTTTGATCTCTGGGTTGGGAAGATCCCCTGGAGAAGGGAATGACTACCCACTCCAGCATTTTTGCCTGGGAAATCCCATGGACAGAGGAGCTTGCAGGCTACAATCGATGGGGTCACAAAAGAGTTAGACATGATATAGTGACTAAGCAATAACTCCATTCTAGACTAAGCATTGTGGACACATTAGTCAAAAGCGAACTGTTGTTCTGTACACACACTCCTGTTTTGCTTTTTTCCAAATGTCTAAGTTTGAACAAGCATCCATCACTTTCACAGTCAGAAAAGAAAGGAGATAGAAAATATTGTGGAGAAAGTTTTAGACGGAAAGAATGAGGAAGAAGTCTTTAGTAAACAAACATACCACATTCTCTTCCCCTTGGCTTGGGTCAGGGGTGCGGGGAGGACAGAAGCCTGACATTTCTCCTAAGTGAGTCCACCCCAGCTTGCGTGTTTATCCACCCAGAACCCCAGGGTGCCCTCAGGGCTACCGGAGCGCTCGGAGCTTGATTTGTGGCGACAGACGAGTCTCTGGGTCTGAGTCCCAGCTCTGCTTTCTCTGCCTTATGCTGGCTGTGAGCTGAAGTGCCCGCCCTCACACTGCCTCAGGGTGCTTGTCCGCAATAGTACCCACCAGCACGAGGCTATCTCCAGGACCATCTCCAGCTCTGAAGGGCCTGACTCTCAGGCCTCCTCTTAAACGGGGGTTTCTTCCTAAGCAAAATGAAGGGGAACTTTAATGCTCCTGGCCTTTCAGGGCCAAGAACTTCCAGAGTCAAAGCCCCACTTTTTCTACATGACTCCTCTCAATTTTTATTTCCTTCAAAAGTGAATTTTCTTTGGCATTTGTTACAAACTGAATACTTGTGTACCACCTCCTGGCCAAATTCATACGTTGGAATCTAATCCCCAGTGTGATGACATTTAAAGGTACTTAGGTCATGAAGATGGACCCCTTCATGAATAAGATTAGCGCCCTTATTAGAAAAGGCCAAAATGCTGCCTCACTTTCTTTCCTTCATGGAAGGACACATAAGAAGGCAGTTGTATGTAAACCAAGAAGAGAGCCCTCACCAGATGCCAAATCAGCCAGCACCTTGATTGTGGACTTAGCCTCCAGGACTGCGAGAAACTGTTGTTGATAAACCATCAGGTTTGCTGTATTTTGTTATAACAATCCAAACTGACTAACACAGAGTTAAACCGTCCAAGGGACAGTGGACAGGGTTCTTCTACATTTGAAGACAACAAAAGCAGAAGTGTCTTTCAACCTGATACAATATAGTCCTAGGAACAGGACGTACTGTGAATAGAAAGTGGAAAGAGTAAGTTCTAAACACTGACTCCCGGTGAGGCCTTTCTCTCTCAGAAGTAAGATCATTTTTGCTGAATTTGATTGCTTAGTACACAAGTCACTGACTATAGCCCTCACTCTAGGGGAAGGAATTAGCACCGGCTATAAATACCAGGACCTGATACAATATAGTCCTAGGAACAGGACGTACTGTGAATAGAAAGTGGAAAGAGTAAGTTCTAAACACTGACTCCCGGTGAGGCCTTTCTCTCTCAGAAGTAAGATCATTTTTGCTGAATTTGATTGCTTAGTACACAAGTCACTGACTACAGCCCTCACTCTAGGGGAAGGAATTAGCACCGGCTATAAATACCAGGACACAGTCATCACTTGGGATCATTTTACACACCTGGGACAATTGGGAAGCGGCTGAGCCCAGCCACCAGGAGATCAGTCAGCCCTGATCTCCAGTTCACAGGAAAAGAAAAAGTGTATGTGTACACATATGTGTGTACATATGTGTACACATGTGTGTATATGCACTCACATATGTTGTATGTGTATAAGCATATATGTATGCACATATACTTGTATGTGTATGAGTTATATATACACACTCACGCATACATATGTGTGTGCTTATATACAGTCATGTGAGTGTATGGGTGTAATTTTTTAATAGAACATATTTTGAAGAAACAGCAAATTAAAGCCTGAATGTAAGGAAAGAATTGGCATTAGGAATGGGAGATGGACAGAACCTTATCTGGGGACATTATACCCTGAATTTTGATCCAAGCAGACTGCTTTCCTAGGTCAGTTTCCAGGAGGGTAACCACACCACGGAAGGATGGTAAATGGGTGAAAGCTGAGATGGGAGCAGAATGGGGGGCTCGAGGGGCAGGGGGCAGAGAGGAAAGACCAAGCGAAGTGGAGCTAGAAATTCCTTCCAGACTTAATAATCCTGGGCATCATTAGTAACCAAAGCAAGACTTCAGAACATATGTTTTGTGTTGACAGCAGACCCTTAATTAAAACAGCCCCAGTGAAGAACAGCCTGATTAAAGGAAAAGTGGTGCTTAGAGAGCAATCTGACTGTCGACTGACATGGGTTGGCAGAGGGCGGGGAGTTGCCCCTCTGGTTCTCCAATCCTTCAAGGGGACCGGGAACTGTGTCCCCTCCCTGTGTATCAGGCAATGTGCTGGGCCATTTCACAGCCCTTGTCTCACTGACTCCTCGGAATCAATTTCATCTCAGTTTCAGAGATTTGATAACTCAGCGGGAGAAGCTAGATGGCTTGCTGGAGGCGCCCGCAGCCAGAGTGGTCGTAGCTGTAAATTCAGGGGGAGTCCTAGGCATAGCTTTCACTCATACACACTTCTGGTCCTTCTAATGAATCAGAATGTCTTGTCAGTTATAAAAACCATATGCCTCCTCTATGCATTCCTTCTTGGAAAGCCAGTGGTTTTAGGGACCCCCGAATTGCTCCAGGGCACAGCCAGCCTCATGTCTGCATTCCATCCACGGTCTAGAAAACACGGGGGCAGGACTGGGATGCTCCGCGCAGTTGTCTGCCTGTATGGCCAGGAAGTGAGAGCGGTGGGTATCGGGACTGGGCCCAGGTCTGTGACAGACAGGCCTGGTCTGTGAGACAGCTGCAATCATCTTCAGAGTCAATGAAAGAAACCACTTCCTGGGAAAACGAAGCCCTTTTCTGAGGAAGTGAGGCTGGCTCAGGAAACGAAATCCATTCTAGCTGTGGTTTGGGGGTAGAGGTTGCAGGGGAAGGGCAGAGAACCTGATCCTCCCCAGGACACTGCTGCAGCTCCACTTTTGGCGCCCCCAGAGAGGCACACACACGTTAGGAAGATAGACACCCAAACTAGACACCCAGCTCGTTGTCTATAAGAATAATGGCTAGCATGGCGTGAGTGATTACTATGTGCCAGGCGCTTGTCTTCCATCATTTAATCCTCCATTTAATGCATTATTAGCCCCACCTCAAATTAACCTTTCTCGGTGTTTTTAGGACAAAGACAGTATTTAACTTTAATAAAGGAGGAATTCATTATACTAAATGATCAGTTTTCATAGGTGAAGTGAAAACTAGACTTAGGATGGGAGAGACCCATCTGACCGTCATTAGCTTCCATGGATGGTTGGGAAGGTCTGCTTGTTGGCCTCTGTAGAAACGTCCTCCCTTCCACAGCTAACTAGACAGCCCCCCTTCACTTCTCTCTCCTCACCCCTGGTCTAGCTGATAGCTCCCCAGGTGGCCATTTGATCCATCTGGACCAGTGAATGCCTTCCCTAGGATTTGGGCTTGCGATCAGAAAACCACCAATCATTCTCTGGGAGCTGAAATTGTGGCATTAAGAACCTGAGACCGCATCATCATTCATCCTACCTCAGGTGAGCCAGTCTCCAGTAAAAGTGAAAAAACTTGGCTGTGGAGAAAAGGCCAAGAAATGAGGCAGAAACAGTGTTCTGGAACATTCCATGCCCTGGTTCTAATTTTCCTGATCCAGCAGAGTAGCTGCCCTTCCTGAGGCTTGGTTCTTCAGCCCTTCCTTGGATTCATGTGCCAGTAAGTCCTCTTTTTATTTAATTGTTGAGTTTCTGACACCTGCAATCAAAAATTCTAACCAACACACATATAAGTGAGATTTTCCTGGGGGGCAGATCCAGTCCCACTGAAAGATGTGGAGAGAAAGTTTCTGAGGTTTAAGCAGCCACGCAGTTCCTGTGTGACCACACAGGGGCCAACCCAAGGTTTGGGAGAGAGAGCAAGAACCATCATGAGGAGATGACTTCACAACGGCCACTGTGGCGGCTGGAAAGACCGTCTCTATGCTCTAGTCAACTCAAACCATGTTAAAACACCAGCACCCACAAAGCAGGTTCAGCTTGTAGGCGCAAGCCTGAGAAATTCAGTGAGAAAGGGAAACCATTTTATCTCCTGACTCCCTCATGAAGCTAAAGAGACTAATCAGTTTAGTGAGGGGGATCCAGCCTAGGGGACTTCCCTGGTGGCTCAGAGGTAAACAATCTGCTTGCCAAGCAGGAGACGTGGGTTAGATCCCTGGGTCGGGAAGACCCCTGGAGAAGGAAATGGCAACTCATTTCAGTGTTCTTGCCTGAGAAATCCCATGGACAGAGGAGACTGGCAGGCTACAGGACGTGGGGTAGGGAAGAGTTGGATAAGACATAGTAACTAAAAAAAAAAGAAATAACAAAACAAAAGATACAGTGACTAAACGACAGCAACAGTAATCCAGCCTGGCCCTGGGGTGACACATCGCTGGGATGCAGGCTTGGGACAGAAGGCATGCTGCGGCATCCTGGAACCACCTCCTGAGGCTGGCTGTCCGTCGGGAAAATGCAGAGAACAGTAATCCCTGTTTGGTCGACACACCGTGTGGAGAGAAGAGAAACTGCACGTGGGACATCGCCCGGACCCTCAGAGGTTTCCGGGGAGAGACCCTCATGCGTGTGTCTGGAGACGAGCATCCTACCACGGAGCAAGTCTGTGAAATGCTGTGCACCGTGGCCCCCTTGGAAGGGCACAAGCTCATTAGCGTATTAAAGGCTCTGAGAAGTCCTGCATCGGAAACCTGTTTTATCTATGTTTAGACTGGTGTTTCCCAAATTTATTTGACCATAAAATCTTTCTTTCTCTCTTCCCATGCACACACCTTAAGGATAGCCTAAGGACGCAATATCTTATCTGAGCTAGCACTGCCTTGGGGCAAAAACAAATAATCTACTAAAAAATTGGCTACAAAATTCCACCCGTTCTATCTTCTTAACCTGTTACGCTAGCCTGATTTTTCCTTCATGGGGACTTATTCAGCAGTCACATCAGAAAACAATGAACAAATGATATACACTAAGTCCCCTGCATATGAACCTTCAAGTTGGGAACTTTCAAATATTCGAACATGAGGTAGATCCATCAATGTCCAGGGTGAGTGAAATTGCACCTTGCCTGCCATCTCCTGTTGCTAACAATCCTTCAGCTCTACCAGCTCTGACATGACATGATGTCACTCAGTCGTGTCCGACTCTTTGCGACCCCATGGACTGTAGCCTACCAGGCTCCTCCGTCCATGGGATTTTCCGGCAGGAGTACTGGAGTGGGGGCTACCAGCTCTACCATCTCCCAACTCCTCTCTCTCCTCCAGGCAGTAACCCTTCTTGCCTGTTCACTGGATGCCAGCCCCTGTATGCCAGCTACTGTACTTTTCAAGATACTGTTGTTGTTCAGTTGCTAAGTTGTGTCTCTCTTTGTGACCTTGTGGACTGTAGTGGCCAGGCTTCCCTGTCCTTCACTATCTCCTGAAATTTGCTCAAACTCTTGTCCATTGAGTCGGTGATGCCATCCAACCATCTCATCCTCTGTCGTCCCCTTCTCCTCCTGCCCTAATCTTTCCCAGCATCAGGGTCTTTTCCTGATGAGTCAGCTCTTCACATCAGGTGGTCAAAGCATTAGAGCTTCTGCTTAAGCATCAGTCCTTCCAATGAATATCAAGGTTGATTTCCTTTAGGATGGACTGGTTGGATCTCCTTGCAGTCCAAGGGACTCTCAAGAGTATTCTCCAACACCACAATTTGAAAGCATCAATTCTTTGGTGCTCAGCATTCTTTAGAGTCCAACTCTCACATCTGTACATGACTACTGGAAAACCTATAGCTTTGACTATATGGACCTTTGTCAGCAAAGTGATGTCTCTGCTTTTTAATTTAATTCAAAGTACTACTGTAAGATTAAAAATGTTTTATTTTTGTGTTTGTTTATGTAATTATTTATGTGAAAAGTATTATAAACTCAATACAGTACAGTACTATATAGCCAATTGTGTTAGTTGGGTATTTAGGCTAACTTTGTTGGACTTATGAACAAACCGGACTTACAAACACGCTCTCGGAATGGAATTTGTTCTTATGTAGGGGACTTATTGTATCTGCGTTTATGTAGTAGGAGGGAAAAATTAAGTCATATTGGTTTGGGGAAATTTCTATTCTATGTCACCATGCTAGGAATCCAAGCAAACAATCAAGTTAATTTTTATCTGTCCAGGTTATTAAGGAACTGAACATTTAGAAAAATTAACTGGTAGTAAAATTATCCATAAATGAATTGGCATAGTACACATTATTCTATACTATATATTCTACCTACCCAACAGATTCACAGCTTGGAGTAGGTAGATGCATGAGAAATGATTGCAGAACAAAGGACAGGATCATCAGTTTCAGCCCTGACTTTACTGGCTATGACTTCAGGCCAATCCTATCACCTTTCCTTGCCTCAAGGGTCTCTTCTCATACTTGGGAATAATAAGTAAACACTTCCCTCCTGTGGCCATTATGATAATCAGGTGAGATTGTGGGATGTGAAGATATTTGTTTGGTCAGCAAGAAAACCCTGTAAACTGTGGCCGAAATTATACTAAATGGGTTCTATGCCATATCAAAATAATATAAGGCAACCAAAGTTTTGTGGACAATATGTGTCTATAACAGAGATGAGCAAACTTTTTCCAAGAGCAACATAGAGAGTATTTTAGGCTCTGTCACAACTGCTCAACTCTGCTACTTTAGAGCGAAAGCAGCCATAGAAAATAATGTAAATGAATGGATATGGCCATGCGCCAATAAAACTTTATTTACAAAAACAGGTAAGAGGCTAGATTTGGCCCATGAGCTGCAGTTTCTCATACACTGGTGTGTAAGTTTGTGTAATCCACAAATAACTTGCAAACAGTGAACGCTGAAATATGCAAAGGATATGTGATTAGCATTGCACTTAAAGAATGAATTTTCCTTTAATATTATGTGTTATTATACGTTCATTTAATATATATGTTCATTTTACAATGAGTAAAACAGGCATCTTCCACTAAACTAACCATGTTCTAATAAGATTCCAAGGATTGTCATGGGATTTCTACAGGCAGTTAAAATTGTGGATCCTGGGAACAGCTTTCAATTCCCACTTCCTTTGCTTCAAATTCCAACTCTGTAGGGGTCCTGGAGACCTTTCCCACATCATAGCCAGGGCTGTTTTGTGGGAGGAGGGGCTACATGCCATTCCAGAACTGCTGTCTTAGAATTATGCAGCCCCGACTCCCCCTTTTGTCTGCTGTAACTTGATGATCTCACAAAAAGCACACACTCGATCAGTGATTCTCAACTGGGCTATTTTGTGCCCCCCTCCCCGCCCCAGGGAACATTTGTCAATGTCACAACTGGGGGCTTGCCACTGGCATCAAGTAGGTAGAGGCCAGGGATGCTAATAGACACCCTACCAGGCCCAGGACAGTCCCCACTGCAACAAAGACCTGTCCTGTCCAAAACGTTAGTAGTGCCAAGGCAGGGAAATTCTGCTCTATCTTAATAGATTTTAGTCATTAACATCATAATGTAATCATACTTTATATAAAATGAATAATACTGATTTAATATTATTTAATACTATTTATTCATGTTTAACTCAAATAACCATTTGTTTGTGTATTCACACTTTTGTTTCTCCCTTTGTAATGAAAAGGAGTTGTATTTTCTCTAGATGATCTTTATAAGTGGTGGGGTGGTGATGGGGAGGGGGAGAGAAACTCAATGTGAGCCCAGCCCAGCTTGCAATCATAACCCAGAAAAAACAGAGGGCAGGGAAGGAGGGAAATGGCACGGTTAATACTGATTCATTTCATATATTATGAGCTTTAATGTGAATTATATGACATAATGTACTCCACCCCTCGCCCCCTGCCATTTCTTCTGGGTCTGAGGTTAAGGGGAAAACAAATATCCATGGGGCTGAAAATGATTTACTTCTAACTATGTGTGGCACTCTTTTTTTCCTTCTCTCTCTCTTCCTTAATTTTACAAAACTACTAAGTTTAATATTAGTAATAAGGGAATATAAAGAGAGGGGGAGGGGAGTGTGTTCTGGAGTCTTTTAAAAATGTAATACAAAGGACACAGGTGATTTTAACAGCGCTGGTACTGATACTACCAATAAAATGAATAGTTGACACTTTTTGAGAACTGTTTGTTCTAAGCACTGTGTCAGGCAGAGACAACTTTTGGATGTCCCCTCTTCGAGCCTGGAAGCATCCCCAGGAGGCCACTACCACCGTTGTTTTAAAAGGTTAATGACTTGCCCAAAGTCATCCTGTTTTCTCAGTGACAGGAGCAGTAACTCAGACAGTCTGGCTCCAATCTTAACTCTTAACCCCATCTTTGTAGCGATCTGCCTCCACGTATCCCCATCCCCACCCCGAGAGTCCAAGAGTTCTTGTTTATAGTCCCTGAAGGGCCCAGGACCAAGCCTAACTTACAGCCAGACGTAAGCCCCTGACTTAATCGAATGGAATCAAAAACAGATTTTGCTTCGGTTGCAGGGAGACTTCCCGGAGGCAGCCGCGGGGGGGCGCACTGGAGCCGGCAGTCTCGCGCTCCGCTGCGGAAGCGCTGGACCAAGGTCCAGGAGGAGCCTGGAGCGAGCAAGCGGGAAGGAAGCCTCGGGATGCAAGGGTGAAGGAGGGGTAGGGGCTGGGGAGGACTGCCGACAGGAGGAGAAGCAGAAACAACACATTATCGCGTGTTTTCTGCATTGCAAGGACAACATTATTCCGTCAAGGGGATGGCAGGAACCACTTAATTAAATCTCTCTTGTTGAAACAGAGTGCTGACTTCAGTAATTGCCCGTTTAAATGGCATGGAAATATGTACTCCGCCGGCCCAGACTCTGGGCTGATCCCCGACGTCTCTCCCGCTGTCCCTGTGTGCTGGAACCGACACCAAGGGCTGGTCTTAATTTTGAAGTGAGGAGGGGTGGGGAAGAAGGTTTTTTTGCAGGCCTGTTCATTTCCTTCCAGAGAGTCCTTTCCTTTTCATAAGTCCCGGCTTGCAGCCCGCATGCTTCCTGTAGATCAGTCTTCCGTGTCGGAATCCGCGGCTATCTAGAATGATTGCCTATTTGTTCACAGCTGTATATTTAGCACCTAGAGCCCCCCAAATTGTTCTCCGTGTCCCTTCTCCATCCCCAAGGGCTCGGCATAAGATCTCACAAAATGCTGAGTAGACATATCAGTATCTCCCAGTTCTATCTGATGACAAAAATCAGCCCAGGCTCACTCAAGCACAGGTTTCTCTGTCCTGGGAAATTCTGATTCTACGAGGCTGGAAAGAGGCGGGGGATCTACCTTAACAAGCATCTGCAAACTCCCAATTTGGCAAGTGTGGAAACCCTGCCTTTGCAAAGAACCTCCTGCCTCCCACATGCCTCACACTAACCCCCTTAGGGTGCAACCTGCCTCCAGCTCCTCACCTGCCAGACCCCACCCTCCAGTCCTTCCTCCTGGCCAGATGCCACAGAGATTTTTTTAAAAGCAGAAATCCATCCCTGTCATTTTCCCACTGAAGCCATCCAGCAGCCTCTCTTTGCCTGGTCAAGGGAAGCTGGGAGGATAGGTAACGGCCACAGGCATAGCTGCTGAAGCTACAACATGGGTTAAAATATTAAGCTCTGGGGCATTGCCGGGCAGCAAGTTAGACTCCAAATCTCGAGAAACCATAGATTAGAAGAATTCCTTATAAGATTATCTCAGGGTTTCTCAACCTCAGAACTCATGACATTTTGGACAAGATAGTTCTTCACTGTGAGGGGCTATCCTGGGCATTATGGGATATTCAGCAGCATCTCCGGCTAGATGCTAAACCCACTAGATACCAGCAGCTCTTCCTTACTAGTGTGACAACCAAAACTGTCTCCATGCGTGCAGGCTTAGTTGCTCAGTCATGTCCGACTCTGGCCAGGCTCCCCTATCCATAGGATTCTCTAGGCAAGAATACTGGAGTGGGTAGCCATTCCCTTCTCCAGAGGATCTTCCCAACCCAGGGACTGAACCCGGGTATCCTGCATTGCAGGAAGATTCTTTACCAGCTGAGCCACCAGGGAGACCAAAACTGTTTCCAGACACTGCCAAGTGTTTCCTGGGGTCAAATCCTTCCCCGTTGAGAACCACTGGATTCTTATAAAGAGTAAATAATTTTTAAAAGTATGGAAAGCTCTTACCCCATACCTGGCACAGAATAATTGCCCTTCAAGAATATCCATGATTTACCTCTAACCTGTTACTGTAGGCTTTCTTCCTGTCCATTTCCCACCTTCACCTTGAACTATGCAGTGTCCCCTGAATATTTTCACTCCATCTCTACTTGGAGTTGGGTGCCCTCATTTCTTAACATTTATCCCACCGTGTTTTACTTGTCTTTCTTTTTTTTCACACAAAATATTTATATATGTTTCACATACATGGCTTAGTATATTTGCACACATCACCTTGGTCTGTCATCCGAGACTAGATGCAACAGCACCCAAATAGCAATGAGCACGCCAAGTGCCCAGATTTTTGGCTTTAATACTATTCTCCAATAACAGGAATCAATGTTTCTTGAAGAAACTGGTAATTCTAGGAGTTGTGGAGGAAATAAACTAGATGAGCCTGGACCATCTAGTAGTAAATATTAAAGAAGTATTAAAAAAAACAAGAATGAGCTTAAACACATACACAAAATTATGGGATCTGTCAAATGGATGCAAAAGATAAATTAAAAAAGCTTCCAATGAGATTAAAGATCTAAATGTAAGACCAGAAACTATAAAACTCCTAGAGGAGAACATAGGCAAAACACTCTATGACATAAATCACAGCAAGATCCTCTATGACCCACCTCCCAGAATATTGGAAATAAAAGCAAAACTAAACAAATGGGACCTAATGAAACTTAAAAGCTTTTGCACTACAAAGGAAACTATAAGTAAGGTGAAAAGACAGCCGTCAGATTGGGAGAAAATAATAGCAAATGAAGAAACAGACAAAGGATTAATCTCAAAAATATACAAGCAACTCCTGCAGCTCAATTCCAGAAAAATAAATGACCCAATCAAAAAATGGGCCAAAGAACTAAACAGACATTTCCCCAAAGAAGACATACAGATGGCTAGCAAACACATGAAAAGATGCTCAACATCACTCATTATTAGAGAAATGCAAATCAAAACCACAATGAGGTACCATTACACGCCAGTCAGGATGGCTGCTATCCAAAAGTCTACAAGCAATAAATGCTGGAGAGGGTGTGGAGAAAAGGGAACCCTCTTACACTGTTGGTGGGAATGCAACCTAGTACAGCTGCTATGGAGAACAGTGTGGAGATTTCTTAAAAAACTGGAAATAGAACTGCCATATGACCCAGCAATCCCACTTCTGGGCATACACACTGAGGAAACCAGATCTGAAAGAGACACGTGCACCCCAATGTTCATCGCAGCACTGTTTATAATAGCCAGGACATGGAAGCAACCTAGATGCCCATCAGCAGACAAATGGATAAGGAAGCTGTGGCACATATATACCATGGAATATTACTCAGCCATTAAAAAGAATTCATTTGAATCAGTCCTAATGAGATGGATGAAACTGGAGCCCCTTATACAGAGTGAAGTAAGCCAGAAAGATAAAGAACATTACAGCATACTAACACATATATATGGAATTTAGAAAGATGGTAACGATAACCCTATATGCAAAACAGAAAAAGAGACACAGAAATACAGAACAGACTTTTGAACTCTGTGGGAGAAGGTGAGGGTGGGATGTTGCGAAAGAACAGCATGTATACTATCTATGGTGAAACAGATCACCAGCCCAGGTGGGATGCATGAGACAAGTGCTCGGGCCTGGTGCACTGGGAAGACCCAGAGGAATCAGGTGGAGAGGGAGGTGGGAGGGGGGATCGGGATGGGGAATACCTGTAAATCTATGGCTGATTCATATCAATGTATGACAAAACCCACTGAAATGTTTTGAAGTAATTAGCCTCCAACTAATAAAAAAAAAAAAAAAAAAAGCTTCCAATGACCAAAGTTGAAACAATTTGAGCAATGAAATAAATAAATACTGTCTTTCTTTTCCATTGCTTTCTTATCCAGACTATGGGCAACCTGAGAATAGAGATGATGTTCTGTTCTTCTCTGTATCTCTTGTATCTGTCACTTCATTAGAAATAATAATTTCTCTTATATTACACTAATAATCCTTGATCCCTTATTATGTGTCAGGCACTGTAGAAGTAGCTTGCCTGCAATATCATATTTCATCTCCATGACAACCCTGTGGCACTCCTGCCATTATCATTCCTACCTTACAGATGAGGATCTGAGACACAGAGAGGTAAGCAACTTGCCCAGGATCACACAGGACTCAACTGAAGTGACTTAGCATGAGTGTAGGCATTGGAAAGACCATAGACCAGGAGGACCATGGACTCCAGAAATCCAGGCTCCTGCTTTCCCAGCACCTAGTGCTACCTCTGTGCTGTTTGTGGCCCTTTTCAAGAGCAGCAGTGATTACAAACTGTGGAGAGTATTGGTACCCCCATACAGTCATGGGCAGGTAATGCTTAAGTCTAGCAAGTCCAGAGAGATCCAGCAAGCACCCTTCACTTCTAGATACTGGAAGGGCTTTCTGGCACGACTCAGCATCATCTCTTATCTCCGAAACACAGGACCTCCCGCATTAGGGGACATTCAGCTACAGGGATTTTTGCATGGTCACTCCTCCAATGCCCAGATGGATCTGTGCAAGTTTTGAAGAGAAACAGAAATGGTCAGGCCAAGAGACAGTCCCATGAAGGAAACTCTGGATGCTCATGGCAGAAAGGTTCTATACTTTAAACACTAAACCTTGGAAAACTTGCAGGCAAAGCTCTGATAATTATATATCGGCCCTGATATAATATGGGCAAGAGGCTAAAACAGTAGCTGGTGGGCTAAAAATGAAATAACAACAATAGTAATTGAGGTAGCATTTATGAAGTGCTGTCTGTGCCACAGGCCCTTTGCTCAGTTATTTCCAACTCTTTGAAACCAAAAGGACTGTTGCCTGGCAGTCTCCTCTGTCCATGGAATTCTCCAGGCAAGAATACTGGAGTGGGTAGCTATTCCCTTCTCCAGGGGATCTCCCCAACCCAAGGATCGAACCCAGGTCTCTAGCATTGCAGGCAGATTCTTTTCCATCTGAACCACCAAGGAAGCCCAAGAATACTGGAGTTGGTAGCCTATCCCTTCTCTGGGGGATCTTCCTGGCCCAGGAATTGAACTGAGGTCTCCTGCATTGCCTGATGGATTCTTTACCAGCTGAGCTTCGAGGAAAGTCCCCTTCCTATATAGCATCTCATTTAATCCTGTGATGCATATATTACCATATCCCATTTTGCACATGTGGAAAATAAGGAACTGAGGCTTAGTGTTACCTGCCCAAGATCAGATGTTAATATGGGGTGAAGTGGATTTTAAACTCCCTGAGAGGACTTTAGCACTAGCCCCACACTGGTTACTTCTTACTACCATAGCATGCATGGTCTTTTATATTCTGGCAAACCTTATCCTCCTAAAGGTAATATCATTGCTTTGGTTTTGTCTATTTCCCTACTATCGTAGAACACAATATGTTTTCTCTTGGGTTTCCATAGAATGTTGCTCCAATAGGAACTAAGGCATCTTTTTGTAGCCCCGTCTCTTACAATCTCTGTCTTCCAAAGTCACCTGGGCACAGGAACTGTCCCTTTGCCATTTGTTGCTTCAATACCCAGCCAGTGGCCAAGCTTCTAAAACTTAGTAAAAGTGAGTTTACAAAGTTTAATTTGGTGGTCTTAAGAAAATGAGGTTTTCCTGGATGTTTTTGTTATGAACTCATTAGTAAAAAGAAACAAACTGGTGATACCCATGACTTAAATGAATCTCCAGGGAATTATGCTGATTGAAACCAACCAACCTCAAAGGGCCATTTACCATATGATTCCATTTTTTACAACATTCTTGGAACAACACAGCTATGGAAGTTGATTACCTAGAATTCAGTCGGGGGGATAGTTGTCAACGGGTATGGCTATAAAAGGGCTTCCCGTGTGGTGCAGTAGTAAAGAATCTGCCTGCCAATGCAAGGAGACCTAAGAGACGCTGGTTTGATCCCTGGGTCAGGAAGATTCCCTGGTGTAGGAAATGGCAGGGAAGAGCCTGGTGGGCTTCAGTCCATGGTGTCACAAGGAGTTGGACACAGCTGAGGTAACTGAGCATGCCAGGCTTGTCTCTCCATGGAATTTCCAGGCAAGAATCCAGGAGCAGGTAGCCATTTCCTTCTCCAGGGGATCTTCCCAACCCAGGGATCGAACCCAGGTCTCCTGCATTGCAGGCGGATTCTTTATCATCTGAGCCACCACAGAAGGCCTGAGCACACAAACGTGGCTATAAAAGGGACGTTAGCGCTGATGGAACTCATCTATATCCTGACTGTATCAGTGTTAGTATCCTCATTGTGATACTGTACTACAGTTTTGCAAGGTAATGTCACTGGGGAAAATTTCATAGTATTTTACAACTGCATGTGAATCGGTAAGATTCCCTGGAGAAGGGAAGGGCAACCCACTCCAGTATTCTTGCCTTGAGAATTCCATGGACAGAGGAGCCTGGTGGGCCACAGTCCATGGGGTCACAAAGAGATGGACACGGTGGGGGGGGGACTAACACACACATGTGAATCTGCAGTTAACACAAAGAACTTACTATAAAAAGTCATTTGTGTGGTGACATAGTAAAAACTGGAATATTGTGGGGGCGCCAAAATCACATCCTTTCAAAAAGCAGCAATAAACCGGCAAAAAACAAAACAAAAAACTGTCAGAATCGACTTCACCAGGACTCTGGAAACTAATCCAAAGTTTATAGCAACAAAGTGAACGCTTAATGAGGACAAACCGGCCAATCTTGGTGAGACGGCTTTGTGGCGTTTTAACTTACCATGGCTCTGTCCTCTCTCCCAACTCAGTAGCAGCTTTGAAGACAATAGCCTGTTATAGGTTCTTGGTCCCACAGAGCACCAAATGGACCTAAATGAACACTGACTGTTCGTTTTGACTTCTGGTGGCTCCCTGGAGGACTCCTCAAGGGGCTTTTCTTTAATTCACCTAATTCAGAACTGTTTCAGCTGAGGGAATGTCAGGGAGGAGAGGAGTGTTTGTCAAAAATATTTAAAGCATTAGGCATGGCCACCTGGGACAAGGGATAACAACTGGGGCAAACAATGGGCTAATCAAAATGTTTGGGAAGAAAGGTTGCGGGAAGAAATGCCTTGGGGAATAAGCACTTTGGAAAGTTATAATACGTTCCTAAGACTCTAGAAAGTCTAGTGCATGCCTAGGTCTGGGCACAGGATCAGAAAAGATCTGAGAAGTCCATAAGCTCTCACCTCTGGCTGACCTTCAGACTCTTCATAATTAGGAACTGAAAACTAAGGCAGAATTATAAATTGCCTGGGTGAATGTGAAAGCTGTTGACCAACATACCTGTGTGTGGAGCCCATCAGCAAAGAGTGAGAATTTCGGTAGCTTTTGTTTGTTTTTTGAATCCAATCATTTAAAGAAATCTCTATTAAATCACTAGCTGACTAGGTGGAGCAGAGATCTCAGTGGTCACACATGAAAAAAAAACTACAGACCTTGCAAAATTAATTTAGAAGATTTACTTTAAAAAAAATAAACAACAATAGGCAGCAACAACAAACCTTTTGGAAGGGGGAGAATCTGACTTGTAGAGTTTTCACATTAAAGTTTCTACAACAACAAAAGTTTGTTGTTGACAAAAAATAACAAGGCATGTAAAGAAACAAAAACATGCGGCTCATACAAGAAAAAAAAACCACCCAAATTAATAGACACGTTTCTTAGAAAGCACACATTTGAACTTACTAGACAAAGGCTATAAATCAAGTATTTAAAACATGCTCAAAGAGAAAAATAAGTAAAAGAACAGAAGGAAACCATAAATATGGTGTCTCATTAAATAGATAGGCAGTATAAAAAGAAACCAAATAGGAAATCTTGAGTTGAAAAGAACAACAACTCAAATGAAAAATTAATTTGAGGGATTCAATGGCACATTTGAGCAGGCAAAAGAATTAGCAAACCTGAAGATAGTTCATTTGAGATTTTTCAGTGGAAGGAGCAGAAAGAAAAGAGTGAGGAAAAATACACAGAGTTTAAGAGACTCTAAGAGTTTAAGACACCATCATCCATATCAACATATGTTAATGAGGCTCTCAGAATGAGAGGAGAAAAAGAAAATGATTTTTGAAAAAAGTAATGACCAAAATCCTTTGCAAATTTGTTGAAAGAAACGAATCTACATTTCCAAGATTGTCCAAGAATCTCAGGATGGATCAACTCAAACAGATCCACAGTGAAAAGCATTATAATTATACTACTGAAAGCCAAAACTGAAGAGAAAAATCCTCAAAACATCAAGAGAAGTGACTCATTGTTTTGCTGTATGAGGGATCCTCAATAAGATTAAAAGCTGATTTCTCATCATAAATCAAGGAGGCCAGAAGACAGTGAAATGTCATGCTTAAAGTTTTTTTTTTTTAAAACTGTCAACCAAGAATTCTTTACCTAGAAAAGTATCCTTCAAAAATGGAGAAATCATTCCCAAGAAGCAGAAATTGAGAGTTCTCATTAGAAAACTTGCTGGATAAGAAATACTAATACAAGCCCTTCAGGATAAAATGAAAGGACTCTCCCTAGACAAAGCAATAAAGAAAAACTGTAAAGGTAACTATGGAAGTGAATATGAAAATTGCTATTAATGAATTTTTGGTTTGTAACTCCAATTTTCTCATATATGATTTAAAATACAAGTACCTAAAATGATAATTATAAATAATGATGGAAACATAATGCATAAAGATGCAGGTTGTAACAATCACAATATAAAAGGGAGATGCAGAGCAATGTAAGAGCAAACTTTTGTAAACTATTGAAAATATGTTTATATTCAGTTAAGTTCAGTCCCTCAGTTGTGTCTGACTTTTTGTGACTGCATGGATTGTAGCATGCCAGGCTTCCCTGTCCATCACCAACTCCTGGAGCTTACTCAAACTCATGTCCATTGAGTCAGTGATGCCGTCCAACCATCTCATCCTCTGTCATGCCCTTCTCCTCCCCACTTCAATCTTTCCCAGCATCAGGGTCTTTTCAAATGAGTCAGTTCTTTGCGTCTGGTGGCCAAAGTATTAGAGTTTCAGTTTCAACATCAGTCCTTCCAATGCATATTCAGGACTGATTTCCTTTAGGATGGACTGGTTGGATCTCTTTGCTTTTGATATTAATTCAACTAAATTGTTATAAATTAAAATGTTAATTATAACAGGTCACCAGCCCAGGTGGGTTGCATGAGACAAGTGCTCGAGCCTGGTGCACTGGGAAGACCCAGAGGAATCGGGTGGAGAGGGAGGTGGGAGGGGGGATCGGGATGGGGAATACGTGTAAATCTATTGCTGATTCATGTCAATGTATGACAAAACCCACTGAAAAAATTAAAAAAAAAAATAAATAAAATGTTAATTATAATCTTCAGAAAAACCACAAAATAATGCTAAAAATATTCTATAGTAACATAAGTGAGAAGGAAATCAAACTGTTGGGCTATAAAATATCTCACACAGAAGAAAACAGTAATGGAGTAATTGAGTGACAAAAAATATGTAATATATAGAAAACAAATAGCAAATGACAGATGTAAGTTTCTCCTAATCAGTAGTTACTCTAAATGCAAATGGATTAAACTCTCCAATCAAAATGCATAGATTGGCAGAATGGATTTTATTTTTCATTAAAAAAATTTCATCTATATACCACCTTCAAGACACTCACTTTACATGCAGACACTAATATGTTGAAAGTAAAAGGGTGAAAAAGAAAGATATTCCATGCAAGCATAACTAAGACCTGAACTGGTTAAATGAATACCAGACATAATAGACCTTAAAACAAGAATTGTTATAATAGGCCAAAAAGGTCATTATATAATGATAAGAAAATTCAATCCATCAAGTAGATATAGCAATTGTGAACATATATGCATCTAACAATAGAGCCCCCCAAATATATGAATCAAAACCTTGCAAAATTGAGTGACGAAATAGACAATTTAATAATAATAATTTGTACTTCAAATCCCCACTTTCTTTTTTTTTTTTTAATATATATTTTATTTATTTGACTTCATGAGGTCTTAGTTACAGCACATGGGATCTTGTTCCCTGACCAGGGTTTGAACCCGGGCCCCCTGCATTGGAAGCACAGAGTCCTAGCCACTGAACCACCAGGGAAGTCCCCAAATCCCCACTTTCAACAAAGAATAGAAATACAAGCAGCTGATGAACAAGAAAACAGATGCCTTGAAAAACATTATAAATCAACTACACCTGACAGATGCAGACAAAACATCCACTCAACAGCAGAATACACATTCTTTCAAGCATGGATGGAACATTCTCAAGAGGGAAAAAGAAATCACATATTAGACCACAAAACAAACCTCACTAATTAAAAAAAAAAATTGGCATTATACAAAGTATTTTCTCCAACCACTACAGAATGAAATTAGAAATCAATAACAGAAGGAAATCTGGTACATTCACAAATATGTGGAAATTAACAACACATTCTAAAACCATTAATGGATAAGGAGAGAAATCACAAAAGAAATTAGAAAATATTTTGAGAAGAATGAAAATGAAAACAAAACATATACAAAATTATGAAATGTGGTGAAAGGAGTGCTAGAGTGAAGTTTATAGCTGCAAATGACTACATTTAAAAAGAGGAAAGATCTCAGATTGATAGCCAACCTTCCAGCTTAAGGAGCTAGTAAAATAAGTGAAAAATAAACCCAAATCAGATGGAAAAAAGTAAATAATAAAGATTATGGTGCACCTGAAACTAACACAAAATTGTAAATCAACTATACTCTAATATAAAATAGAAATTAAACAGTTTATAGCAGAGATAAATAAAATAGAGAACATAAAAACAATAATCAATAAAATCAAAGGTTTATTCTCTGAAAAGATCAACAAAACTTATCTAGATGACAAATTTTATAAAGAACATGCAAATTACTGAATTAAGGAATGAAAGTCATGACATTACTACTGACCTTAAGCAAATAAAAGAATTATAAGAAAATTGTATAAACAATGATATGCCAACAAATGAGATAACTTAAATTGAACAAATTTTTTAAAATGCAAAAATTATCAAGATTTACTCAAGAAAAAATAGAAAATATAAATAAAGCTATAACAACTAAAGAGCTAAATCAGTAATTAAAAAAAACTTATAGAAACAATAACAAATTGCAAGACTGGTGAATTCTATCAAACATTTTAACAACACCAATTCTTCTCAAACCCTTCCAAAAAGTAGAGGTGTAGCAAACACTCCTAATTCATGCTGTGTTGCCAGCATTATCCTGATACCAAAGTAGGACAATGACACCATAAGAAGACTACTGACTATTGTCACTTAAGATGATAAATACAAAAATCTTAATCAAAATCCTAGCAAAGCAAATTCAGAAACATATTAAAGACTATACCCCATGGTAAAATAGGAATTTATCTAAGTAATTGTTCAATAGGCAACAATCAATCTATGAAATACATTGGGTTAATAGAATGAGGGGAAAAATGCATAATATCTTAATTGTTGAAGATTAACTATTTGACAAAATCCAACACTCTTCCATGATGAAAACACAGAACAAACTAGAAATAGAAGGAAATATGCTCAACCTGATAAAGGGCATCTATAAAAACCTACAATAAACATTACACTTAATGGTGAAAGACTATATAATTTTCCTCTGATAATCAGGAACAAGGCAAGGATGTTCATACTTGCAACTTCCATTCAACACTGACCTGGAAGTTTTAGCTATGGCAACTAAGCAAGAGAAATAAATAAAAGATATTCAGATTGGAAAGGAAAAAGTAAAAGTACCTCTATTCACAGAAGATATAGACTTATATATAGAAAATCTTAAAGAATCCACGAAAGAACTTTTAAAGCTAATATGCAAATTCAACAAAGTTGCAGGATGCAACATCAGCATACAATAATCAGTTATATTTCTACACACTAACAAAAAATAGCTCAAAAAGAAATTTAAGAAAACAATTCCATTTATAATATATCAGAAAATAAAATGTTTAGAAATAAATTTAACCAAGGAGGAAACTCTAATGAAAGAAATTAAAGAATAGCTAAATAAGTAGAAAGATAGACCACATTTGTGTACCAGAAGGCATAATATTGCTAAGATGGCAACACTCTTCAAAATGACCTACGGGTTCAATGCAGTCCAATTCAAAATTTCAATGACCTTTCTGCAAAAACTAGAAAAATCAGTCTTCAAATTCATGTGGAAGTCTTATATATGGAAGTCTTAAATATGGAAAACAATCCAAAAAGATTAATGCAGAGAAACTAACATTTCCCTATTTTAAAACTTAATACGAAGCATCAGTAATTAAGACAGTTGGCACTGACATAAAGATAGACATGTTAATCAATGGAATAGAATTGAGAGTCCAGAAATAAATGCTCACGTTTATGGTCATTTGATTTTCAACAAGGGTGCTAAGATCATTCATGGGGAAAAACTAGTCTTCAGTAAACGATACTGGGACAATTGGATATTGACATACAGTAGAATGAATTTTTTTTTTAATGTCACACTATGTACTAAAATTAACTCAATATGAATCAAAAACCTAAGTGAAAGAGCCCAAACTATAAAACCCTTAGAAGAAAACATGGGGGTATTTTTTCATGACTTTGGGTTTGGTAATGGATTCTTAGATTTGGCACCAAAAGCATAAACCACAAAAGAAAATAATAAATCAATTGAACTTCATCAAAAGTTAAAAACTTTGTATATCAAAGGACATTCTCAAAACAAGTGAAAACACAGCCCAAAGGGAGAAATATTTTTGAATTATATATCTAATAAGAATCTAGTATCCAAACTGTATTTTAAAACTCTTATTAATAAACAACAGAGCAGAAGCATGCAAAAAATGAGCAAAAGATTGACCAAGCATTTCTCCAAAGAAGATATACAAGTGGTCAACAAGCACATGAAAAGATTCTCAATGTCATTAGTCATTGTGTGTGTATGTGCTAAGTCGCTTCAGCTGTGTCCGACTCCTTGAGACCTTTATGGACTGTAACCCACTAGGCTCCTTTGTCCACAGGATTCTCCAGGCAAGAACACTGGAGTGAGTCCACTGAGTTGGTGATGCCATCCAGCCATCTCATCCTCTGTCATCCCCTTCTCCTCCTGCCCCCAATCCCTCCCAGCATCAAGGTCTTTTCCAATGAGTCAACTCTTTGCATGAGGTGGCCAAAGTATTGGAGTTTCAGCTTCAGCATCAGTCCTTCCAATGAACACCCAGGACTGATCTTCTTTAGGATGGACTGGTTGGATCTCCTTGCAGTCCAAGGGACTCTCAAGAGTCTTTTCCAACACCACAGTTCAAAAGCATCAACTCTTTGGTGCTCAGCTTTCTTCACAGTCCAACTCTCACATCCATACATACCACTGGAAAAACCATAGCCTTGACTAGACGGACCTTTGTTGGCAAAGTAATGTCTCTGCTTTCTAATATGCTATCTAGGTTGGTCATCACTTTCCTTCCAAGGAGTAAGCGTCTTTTAATTTCATGGCTGCAGTCACCATCCGCAGTGATTTTGGAGCCCAGAAAAATAAAGTCTGACACTGTTTCCACTGTTTCCCCATCTATTTCCCATGAGGTGATGGGACCAGATGCCATGATCTTAGTTTTCTGAATGTTGAGCTTTAAGCCAACTTTTTCACTCTCCTCTTTCACTTTCATCAAGAGGCTTTTTAGTTCCTCTTCACTTTCTGCCATAAGGGTGGTGTCATCTGCATATCTGAGGTTATTGATATTTCTCCCGACAATCTTGATTCTAGGTTGTGCTTCTTCCAGCCCAGCGTTTCTCATGATGTACTCTGCATATAAGTTAAATAAGCAGGGTGACAATATACAGCCTTGATGTACTCCTTTTCCTATTTGGAACCAGTCGTTGTTCCATGTCCAGTTTGAACTGTTGTTTCCTGACCTGCATACAGGTTTCTCAAGAGGCAGGTCAGGTGGTTTATGACCCAGTAATTCTACAACTAGGAATAT
The DNA here is from genome assembly GCF_910594005.1 of Cervus elaphus. Taxonomy (NCBI): domain Eukaryota; kingdom Metazoa; phylum Chordata; class Mammalia; order Artiodactyla; family Cervidae; genus Cervus; species Cervus elaphus. The sequence continues at coordinate 10,003,097 of NC_057839.1, read as the reverse complement.
ATAAGAGAAGTGGAATCAGGTGTTGGAACAAAACAAATATTGAACATTGTGTTCATAAAAGTATTATTCTTAATAGCCAGAAAATGGAAACACCCAAATATCCATCAGCAGACAAATGGATAAACACACTGTGGTATGCTATACATAAAACAGAATATTACCTAGCTGTAACAAGGAATGAAATACTGAGACAGGCTACAACAGTGGCTGAAGCTTGAAAATATTATGGTGAATGAAAGAAATCAGAGACAAAAGAACACAAACTATATGATTTCATACATATGATGTGTCCAGAAGAGGCAAGTCCATAGAAACAGAAAATAGATTCATAGTAACTGAAAGGAGAGGGGTATGGGAGTAACTACTTATCAGGTACAGGATTTCTTTTTAGGGTGATGAGACTGTTCTGTAGTTAGATAAAGGTGATAGTTACACAAGTTTTTGAATGTATGGGAAAAAACAGTGAACTGCACACTTTTAAAAATCTTCAAAGCAATAAATTTTATGTTGTGTGAATTTTGCCTCAGTTTTTAAAAAAATCATACATTCACTGTGAAAAATTTTTTAATATATATTTAAATGAAAGCATTTTTCTTCCATTATTGAAAGCTAAACTCATTAATGGCTCACTTGTATTTTCTAGACTTTTCTATTACATAGCCATACATGCATGGACATGAAGATAAAGGTTGAGGTTTTGTAAAATGGAATCATAATCATAATATACATCTGTAATTTGCTTTATTTATTTAATATGAATTCAGCACAGCTACTCTACATTCTGTTTTTAACAGCTGCTTAAGTTTTTGTACAATGCAAGTACTATCATCTTTTGTAACCATTTTCTATAGATAGACTTCGAGAATGCATAACTTTTCACTGTTATTAACAATTCTACAAGTAAAAACAGTGTGCTTATACCCTTGTACACTTGAAGAGGTAACAGTGGATTGATTAAGTTTGAATTGCCACCAGTGCATATGTATCTCCTACTAAGAAGTTATCTGGGAGCCTGGAAGAACCAACCACATCTTTCCATGACTCCCCCACTGGCACAATGGGTAGTTCTGGCAAGAACTCTGTTGCTTGAACAATGAGCCAGTCCGAATAACAGGGAGCCAACTAGAACCAGATCCCACAGAGTCTCAACTGTAAGACATAAACACAAAGACTTATTATATCCCAGTTACTGATGAAACGTCAGCTGATGAACCAAACTAAAACTTGAGCCCTCTGAGCATTCAGTCTTTCCTTACCACTTTTGGGTTTAAGTTGACAATGAGGAAATGCCCTGGGACTGGGAGGGTACATGCTCAGATATTCCAAAGGGACCCTGATTCCTGGGGTTTGGCAATACTCCAATCCACCATTACCCTTGGTCCTTGTTTTGAGTATGTCCGCTCTGGCCCATCTCAGGGTCTCTGAACAAGCTCTTCCCTCTGCCAGAGTGCTCATTTTCCAGATTATCCCCAATTGTCACCTTCTTGTCACTCAGGTCTTGGCTCACAAGTCACCTCCTCAGAGAGCCCAACTCTGACCACTAGATCCACATTTATGCCCTATCCCCCAACACAGTTCTGTCACTCTACCACCTCACCCTTCTTCCCCAGAGACCTGAGTCATTTCTGATATGATCTTGTTCATTTATTCGCTTATTTAAATATTGTCTAGCTCCCTGTCAACAGTAGGAATTCAAGGAGACTACCAGAAAAACCTGTTGATCCAGCAAAGCTAAATTCATTAGAAGCACTGAGATCAGAGAGAATACAGCCTCGACGGTCTCAGGAGTGTCTGCAAAAGGGAATTTAAAGAAAGGTGTTTGTACGGTTGTAGGTCCTTGATGGCTGGTTTTATGGCAAATCTTGCAAGCGAGAGTACTAACTGAGATTGCACAGAGTTGACGTAATAACTTGGCAGACACAGCAAGGCTAGGGTTCTTAAGCGCTACTGACAAGCAAGCGCTTTTTAAAAAAATCGAGATATCATTGACGTTTAACACTGTATTAGTTTTAAGTTTAAAGTTTATATATAAGTATGTATATATATAAGTATATATGTAAGTATATATAAGTTTATATATACTTAAAACTTATACAGTGTTAAATATATATACTGCAAATTGATCACTATGATAAGTTTTGTTAACATCCATTACCACACATTGTGTTAAAAAAAATTTTTTTTTCTTGTAATGAGAACTTTAAGGGCTACTCTGAGCAACTTTCCAATATATAATACAGGTTTGTTAACTATAGTCACCATGAAGTGCACTATGACTCCACGGCTTACTATTAATCTTATTCCTGGAAGTTTGTAACTTTTGACCACCTTCTCCTATTTAGATCACCTCCACCTTCCACTTTTGGCAACCAACCTGTTCTCTGCCTCTGTAAGTTCAATGTTTTGTTTTTAGATTTTATATGTAAGTGAGATCATACAGTATTTGTCTTTCTTTGCCTGGCTTATCTCACTTAGCATAATGCCTTCAAGGTTCATCCATATTGTCACAAATGGTAGGATTCTTTCTTTTTATGGTGGAATAATATTCCATTATACATAATATGCATTTATAAATATATAATATATATTATGGTGGGAAAATATTCCATTACGTAATATATTATAATAATATAATAATTATATGATAATATAACAACATTCCATTATATATATTATATAATGAGATATAATTGACTTTTAACACTGCATTAGTGTTAATATATATAATGGAATGTTGTTAAATTATATATATAAATAAACATATTTCCTTTATTCATTCATTCACTGATGGACACTTAGCTTGTGTCCATGTCTTGACTACTGCAAATAACATTACAATAAAAATGGAGGTGCAGATATCTTTTTGAGATAGTGATTTCCTTTTCTTCAGGTAAGTACCCAGAAGTGGAATTGCTAGATCTGTTAGTTTTCATAAATAAGCTGATTAGTTCATTTTCTTAGCTTCCAGAAGCAGGTATGTTCTGGAGTGTGCAGCTAACTCAGTTTTGCTGACTACCAGCATTGCTCAATACAGGGACAGGGAATTATGTTGGTTTCAATTCTCTTCCCACTAATAAATTAGAAAACCCTCCTTGAGAGCAGGAACCTTATCTATCTTGTTATTCCTATTTGCTTTTCAGTGCCAAGAGCCTAGTAAGGGTAAGGGCCTGTTGTGTAATAGGTATTTAATAAACATTTATTAAGTTAACAAATTATTACTATGTCATTAAAAGCTGTTGGAGATCCCAGGCAAGACACTTTACTTCTGCAAAATAAAGATGCATACGTGCTGTTACTTCAGTTGTGTCTAACTGTTTGTGACCCTGTGGACTGTAGCCCACTAGTCTACTCTGTCCATGGGACTATGCAGGCAAGAATAGTGAAGTGGATTGCCATGCCCTCTTCCAGGGGATCTTCCTGACGTAGGGAGAGAACCCACATCTCTTATCTCTTATGGTCTCCTGTATTGGCAGGCAGGTTCTTTACCTTTAGCGCCACCTGGGAAGCCTGCAAAATAAAGATAAAGCTAAATAAATTTATTGAGCACCTACCATTTGCCAGACAGCTTCCTAAGTGCCAGTGATCCAAGAGCGAATCACATCTACTTTCCATTCTCATGGGGCTGATACCTCAGTGCAGAGACGGACAATGAGAAAGCTTACAGATGGGAAAACTCCATATGTTATCACTTATATATTGAATCTACAATATGGCACAAATGAACTTATCTATGAAACAGAAACAGAGACACAGATAAAGAGAACAGACCTGTGGTTGCCCAGGGACAAGGAGATGAGGGGAGGGATGAACTGGGAGTTTGGGATTAGTGATGCAAGCTGTTACATTGCTGTTGTTCAGTCGCTTAAGTTGTGTGTGACTCTTTGAATCCCCATGGACTGCAACACTTTCACATACAGAATGGATAAACAGGGTCCTACTGTATAGTACAGGGAACTGTATTCAATATCCTGTAATAAACTATAGTGGAAAAAGTATGAGAAAGAATATTTATGTGTTTGTATATATATGAAACTGAACCACTTTGCCATACAGCAGACATTAACACAACATTGTAAATCAATTATCCTTCAATAAAACGCATTTTTAAAAAGAAAGCTAACGAACAAAATCACTACAGATTGGATTAGTCATATTTATGTGTGATTCTTTTCAGGAAGCCAGATAGTCTTTATTAAGAATAAGTCTAGAGAATAGCTACACTCCAGTGAAAATCATGAAAGAGATGGTTTGCTTTAATTATATTTCCTTATTGTTTTTATTACAAAAGCAACATAAGCTTGTTTCAGTAAGTGAAGTTATTTTTTTAAGTATACAAAAAAAAAAAAAAAAAAGAAATGAATAAACCCACCTCTAGGCATCTGCTGGGTGGGAGCCTTTCACGTTTTTCTCAGTTCAGTTCAGTCGCTCAGTCGTGTCCAACTCTTTGCGACCCCGTTGACTATACTGTCCATGGAATTCTCCAGGCCAGAATACTGGAGTGGGTAGCCTTTCCCTTTTCTAGGGGATCTTCCCAACTCAGGGATCAAACCCAGGTCTTCCGCATTGAAGAGGATTCTTTACCAGCTGAGCCACAAGGGAAGTCCAAGAATAATGGAGTGGGTAGCCTATCCCTTCTCCAGGGGACCTTCCTGACCCAGGAATCAAACCAGGGTCTCCTGCATTGCAGGCGAATTCTTTACCAACTGAGCTATCAGGGAAGCCCATAGATAGAATTTTATTCTGTTCTGTTCTCAGTAAATGGACCCTCACTTTCTATACAACACTGTAACTTGTTTTTTTCACCTAATGATTTATCATAAACATTCCTTCCTGGCAACAGATAGAGATCTTACTTTATCTTTTCAATAGCTACATAATGGTCCAAAGGTAAGGGCTAACCCTCCAGGTTTAACCAGTTTCTACTGATGCTCATTGGGGGATGTTACACAGGATTAATGCCCCAGCTCAAAACAAGTCTGATCCAATCATTTTGCCTACTTTGAAGCAGAGCAAAACACACTTGTCTTCTCAGGTGATCACACTCAAATAGCTCGTGTTAGCAACAACCAACTTTCTGACAGAAGAGAAAGCCCAGAAGCTAACCTTGGGTCAGAATCCTTTATTATTTAAATTTGATTTTCTTTTGACTTGGATTCTTAGTTTCAAGAAAAGAAAACCATCTGGCACAAACATGAGATGATTCCATATTGACACTAATAGTTAGGATATGCGACTGACACTTCCCTTGGAAATATTGGTGTTTTAAATATTTTTAAAAAGAGATTTGCCTTTGAACTGGATGGTGATTCATGGCAATATTTGCCAGAGGATGTAAATGAAGGGGATTTTTGTGCTGGGTTTTAAAATTTAAATGGTGGTAAAGACTTAATCATTAGAAAGGGATTTTTGCTTGTTCTTTTTAAGAAACTTCTGACAGTGTTCCTTTTTCTCAATAATTTGTAATATTCATTTTTTGACTGCATCCATTCCTAAACTTTTCAGAGGACCCTTCACCTGGTCTCAGTCTGAGAGCTTTTTAAAAGACTTCTGGAAATCTAAAATCTAAAACTTCTTCTTGTTTCCAGGTACTCTTGGGCTCCAGGAATCCCAGGGTGAGGCAGTACTAACATCTTTTCAAATTCCCAGGTGACTCCCATTAGCGGCAAACAGTACAGTGTAAGGATGAAATATCTTCATTCTGGGTATTGAGTCCAGGCTCACCTCCTGACCCTGCGTCCTCTTAACTGAAACCTTGGACAAGTCCTTTAGCATCTCTGAACCTGTTTCCCCAGCAGTAAAACGGAGGGAATGAGGAAGCTGTGGTGGGAGGGACACTTTGGGTGTCCAGGGCTTACAAGGAAAGAACGTATCTAGAGTCCCGACCTCACCCATAACCTGTAGCTGTCCTGATCATGAATCAAGCCTAGTCTCTGATCTCCATAACTTACACACTCTAGGGGAGAGAGATTTGGAAACAATGAACACCACAGATGGATGAGAAAAAAGCACATAGGAAACCCATAGAAACTCATCAGAGGTGCATGGAAGGAGAAGTCCAGCTGTGTTGGGAAGTGTAGGTAAGAACTCACAAGATGGAGAAGGTGGAAGTGGGGTGGTGGTGGTGGGGCGGGGGTGGGAGGGAGATCTGTCACCCCCAGTGGGGACTGATTAGGAGAAAACATGGAGGTGTGAATATATTCCTAGGATAGGGAAGGGCATCACTTAGATTGAGGACATGGTGCAAGTGAGGCAGGAGATAAATGGGCCCCAGACTGAACAGCTGGACATTGTCCCCTGTGAAAAGGTACTCCAAGATGAAGAGAAGGAGGAGTTAAGCTCTGCCCAGATAAGAGACCACATATTTCTCATTCTCAAGGTCAAGGAGCCCTTCCCAACTACACATGCATAGAAAATCTCCTTGGAGGTCAAAAAGAGAGTCATGTCAACTTACCCACAGGCCTCTTTGCTAGAATCCTTCTTGGCTAAGAGATGTATGGGCACACATGGAAGGACCCTGACATATACCAAACATGAACTCAGAACCCGGCAAAGCAAGACGACTGGCCAAAGGAAACCCACAAGAAATAACCCATATAAGTGATTTAACTCATGTAAGTGATTTAACCCATATAAGTCTTACCATGGTGGCAAGACTGTCTCTGAGTCTGCCTGTGTGTCTATCCACATGTTACCCTTTTCCTGCTAATGAACACTGTATTGTTTCAACACTGTCTATCTCTATGCAGTAATTCATTCCTATGCAGCTGATGGGCCAGGGCCTTGTCACTGCTTTAGTGGCTAGGGCTTAGCACCCACACTGCTGAGACCTCACTTCAGTCTGGCCAGGAACGAACTTCCTGCTTCAAGTCACTGCAGGATGAGGCCGTCTGAGAAGAGAAGGTGGTAAAAGGCAAGAAGATGCTGTTTCGGGGGCAGACTCGGGTTGGATCTCTGCTGCCCCGTTAAGGCAGAGCTGTGCAGTCTTGCAGCCACATAGACTGCTGTGGCCGCTGCATGGCCTCAGATCCCCCGGAAAGGCGTTAAGGCAACTGTGAGTGTCCCTCTCTAAGCTTTAAGTCTCTCCCTGACAGAAAGAGGGCACTGGGCCTGCCTTACCTCTCAAATGTTTGCTCCCAGTCCTAAAACTCTTCTGACACTGAAGGGAAGCTGTTTCCACTTACAAATCTTAAGAGGGAATCAGGCCTTCCGTGCTGAGGCCCAGGGCGAGACACAACGGTGATTTACACACCATAAACTTTTGTGAGTTTTATTCACCTCAGTGGTCTGATGTTAAGCAGGCTCACGGGGGAGCCACAGTGACTGGCTTTTCTGGGCGGTGCAGCACTAGGCTACGAGGAAAGGAGAGGAATAAGGCAAACAACCCGCATACTCTGGTCTTCCGACTCCTGGTTATCCCCCTTGATCTGAAGCGAAAGTGTGAAAGTGTTAGTCGCTCAGTCGTGTCTGACTCTGCGACCCCATGGACCACAGCCTGCCGGGCTCCTCTGTCCATGGGATTCACCAGGCAAGAATACTGGAGTGGGTTGCCATGCCCTCCTCCAGGGGGTTTTTCTGACCCAGGGGTCCAACACACATCTCTTATGTCTCCTGCATTGACAGGTAGGTTCTTGAGCACTAGCTCCACGTGAGAAGCCCCCTTAGGCAGGGCTACCATCATCCAAAGGCTTGACTGGGGCTGGGGTTGGAGGATCCATTTCTTTTTCTTTTTTTAAAAGTGATGTATCTTCCCCGCCTTTTTTTAAAAGGAAGTCTTCTTATCTATGGCTTTATATTTATTTATTTATGGTTGTGTGGCTTGTGAGATCTTAGTTCTCAGACCAGGGATAGAATCCGTGCCCCCTGCATTGGAAGCACAGAGCCCTGACTACTGGATCACCAGGGAATTCCAAGAGGACCCATTTCTAATGAACAGTCATGCACGTAGCATTGATAGAAGGCCTCCGTTCCCCTCCAGGCAGGCCTCTTCACAGCTACGTAGGTGACCTCATAGCATGGTGACTGACATTCTCTAGAGCAGGTGGCCACAATGGAACCTACAAGGCTTTTTCAGTGTATTAATAGCCTCACACCGTCTACCCTATCCCCTCCATTATGTACTATTAGTCACACAGACAGCTCTGGGTTAACCTCAGGAGGAAGTTACAGAAGAGTGTAAGTGGCAGAGAATAAGGATCACTGAGGCAAGGGGAGGGATGCCATCTTGGAAGCTAGTTACCACAACCAGCTTATAATCTAAGTTCTTTGCTTGCCTGTTTATTCCCGGCTTACCTCTGGCTTTGCCTCCATCCCTTCTGGTTTTTGCAGCTTCATCCATTAGCTCCTATGACTCCTGACAGTTTCTGCTCTTTCACTGCCCTGATTTAAGGTTCATCTTTCCCTTCCTCTGACAGTTAAAAATAAATTATACCCTTGGCAATAATAAAACGGGGATTTCACACCCACCTGCATATACTGTTGTGTCATAAATGTATCTGAAGTGCCTAGTGCAGCACCTGGCTCATATTAGGCATGTAATAAATGCTAATGGCTCTTTTTATGATTGTCATTATTATTATTTCTATCACCAGTATTAACTCCATCATTATCAATACAATTATGCCATTATGAACTGCCTTGTGGGAAGTCTAGCGCAGAACCGCACTCCTGTAATAGGTAAGGAGATGGTCATTTTGATGAAAATCTGCCTTTCCTTTTTCCCCATCTTACTGCCTTTCAACACTCAGTGTTGCAGTCAAAGGAAACTATTATCAGACCCCAAAAGCCTCAGAAAATAACCTTTATTTTTACTGAAGTCTTTTGAAGAGCAAGCAAGGAAGGATGGAATTACATGCCAGAGCCCAAACCACGTCTTCTAAAACCTCTCTCCAGACGCCCCTCCTTCCCAAGCCTCAGCCTCCCAGCAGAGGCTTCTGCAAGTCTTTGCTTGTTGCTCTCCTCCAAATGTCTCCTGTCCTTTCTCCCCCCAAAGTCTCCTCTGTCTTCATACCTTCTTCCACCTAAGCCTTCAACTTGCCTGATCTCTTGGCTACTCAAAGTTTTCAAAGGAGAAAAATGGAGAGGCACGTTTAAAACATTTCCAGCAATTCAACATCACTGCAACATCCAAGCATTTCCCAGAAATCGCTTTACAATCGCTTTCCTAGAAATTCATTTTTATTGTAGTTTACAGAAGAATTGGCCCACAATGGATTAGAAAAGAAAAACCAAAAACACAACAACTGATCCTTCACCAAAAATAATTTAAGATACTCCGAAGTTCCTAAGGAATACTTGAGTTTTATGTCAAAACCCAATTGTCTGCTGCCCCTAGCATCTGACCATAACTAATCCCCAATGCACCCCTGCATAGAGGCAGGCAGCCCATGAACCTGGGTTTGAGTCCCAGTCCAAAGCTTACTTTTATTTACTCTCATTTCCCTTATCAGTAAACTGGAAGTCACAATGCCTACCGCCCCCGCCCCCCCCATAATCTGAAGATGGAGGAAGCAGTGGTCTTTAAGCACAAACACAGTGTCAGATGCTGAGAACATGCTCAATAAATAGTAGCTCTTAGCATCCTTGAAAATGATTTTTGTGGACTGGCAGAGGAAAATAACCTCATTAAATGGCTTCTGTTCCTAAGACACATCCAGTAGAGCTGTCTCATTTACAAATAAGGCTCAGGACTTTAAGCCTTGAAGAGAAATATATATATACATATATATATGTATATATATATTTAGAGAGAAGAAAAAAAGGGGTTCTTGGGTTATTTGGGAAGCTAGAAGGGTCAATTTAAAGTCTGATGTCACCGGTAGGGCAGTACTTCAATTTTCAGCCTTTCAATGTCTTAATCTTTAAGAAGGTTATAATACCATCTATTTCACAGAGTAGTGGTAGAGAATCCAGTTAGTGAATAGAGGTAAGGCTCTTGGCAAGTAATGGAGTGTGAGTGATTTCTTTATGCCTATATGATCAGGCATAAAGGAGCTGCCATTTTAAGAAAAAAATTAAATGATAGGTGCTCTTCCTCTGAATCCCCAAAGCACCCTATTGCCGTGTGGGGGCATCCTCATAGCAAGTTCAGAGACCCTTTGGTATGAGCTTGTGGAAGGAAGCGTAACCACTGGAAAGTGGAAATATTCACTCATGAACCTGCCACTTAAAAATCTGAGTCTTGCTCAGACATGGCTTCCCACATAGCACGAGCTCCCTGGGTGCCCAGAGGGTCATCTCTGACACCTGTCCTGTGTTGTCACCCAGCGATACAATGCAGAAAAGACACAGGGCTGCAGGAAGTCACAGAGAGTGACATTGGCAACAGCTCCAACCATGCATCCAGGCTTTGACAAATGTGGTGGTGTTGGAACAACTTGCAATGAATGAAAAGATCTTTCTAAATGATAATGCTTCAAAAGGGAATAAATGTGAATAGCAGCTGATTAAATATGTTGCTTAGACAGATGAAATCCTCAAATATCCTAACAAAACTGACGTTCTCTATAGTATCCTGCGACAGCCAGATGTGACCTGAAGGATGCCGAAATGCAACATCCTTCTTCAGCGTATAGCACGTGTGTTTTACTGCAGTGACAACTGATGTGTTGTTGAATGGAAGATTTTTAAAACTCTGTTGTGAATTTTCATTTCATTTTCTGAGATAAACTCCCAGTCACACCCTTTGTTTCACTATAGCTGCTATGAAATTCATGTTCTCTATTTTAATGCATCTACATAAGTGGCCTTCTTCTGTTGCAGTTTGTCCAGGAAAAATGAGAATCTCTCTTCTTTAAAACTTTTATTGGAGTATAGCTGCTTTACCTTGTTGTGTTAGCTCTTGCTGTACACCGAAGTGAATCGGCTAAACATCACCATCAGTTCAGTTCAGTTCAGTCGCTCAGTCGTGTCCGACTCTTTTCGACCCCATGAATCGCAGCACGCCAGGCCCCCCTGTCCATCACCAACTCCCGGAGTTTACTCAAACTCATGTCCATCCAGTCGGTGATGCCATCCAGCCATCTCATCCCCTGTCGTCCCCTTCTCCTCCTGCCCCCAATCCCTCCCAGCATCAGGGTCTTTTCCAATGAGTCAACTCTTCGCATGAGGTGGCCAAAGTACTGGAGTTTCAGCTTTAGCATCAGTTCTTCCAATGAACACCCAGGATTGATCTCCTTTAGGATGGACTGGTTGGATCTCCTTGCAGTCCAAGGGACATACATGCCCTCTTTTTAAAATTTCCTTCCCACTTAGCTCATCACAGAGCACTGGGCAGAGTTCCCTGTGTGATCCAGTGGGTTCTCATTAGTTATCTATTTGACACATAGTATCATTAGTGTTGGAGAGGGAAATGGCACTCCAGTACTCTTGCCTGGAGAATTCTGTGGACAGAGGAGCCTGGTGGGATGCTGTCCATGGGGTCACACAGAGTCAGACATGATGGAAGTGACTAAGCATGCTTGCATGCATTGGAGAAGGAAATGGCAAGTACTCTTGCCTGGAGGATTCTGTGGACAGAGGAGCCTGGTGGGCTTCCATCTATGGGGTCGCACAGAGTCGGACACGACTGACGCGACTTAGCAGCAGCATCAATAGTGTACCTATGTCAATCCCAATCCCCCAGTTCATCTCACCTCCTGTTCTCCGTAGGTGTCCATACATTTGGTCTTTATATCTATGTCGCTATTCCGCTTTGTAAACAAGATCATCTATACCAATTTTTTCCGATTCCACATATATGCGTTAACATAGGATATTTGTTTTTCTGACTTGCTGCACTCCCAGAATCTCTTTTTCTGGATGCAGTTTCTGACGTGCCGTCCCCTCTACTTGGGGTGCTTCCTGCCCCTTCACATCCACAGGATGCTCTCTACTCCCTCCTTAGGTCTTTGCCAAGTGTCTACTTCTCAGGAGACTTCTGGATCTTCCTTTATTAAAAAGCCTCCTATACACTAAGGCATACATGCCCACTCACCCACAACCACACATGCACTCACATCCCCCACACCTCTACAATCAGATACTCCTCACACACATATACACCCTTACACACACCCACACACATACATGCCTGTGCACACACACACAACCTTTACTCACTTATCTATTCTTCTCTATCCCTTTATCTTGCTTTTTTTTCGTAACATTTATTGCCTCCTGGAATGTTAAGTATATTTTTGCCAGTTATTTGTTTATTATTTGCTACAAAATCAGGAACTTGATTGGGTTCATTATTTCATCTCCAGTAGTGGGCAGAGAGGAGGTCCTCAATATTAGTGGGATATATATCCTGCTGATATATATCCTGAGAAATCTGTATGCTGGTCAAGAAGCAACAGTTAGAATTGGACATAGAATTGGTTCCAAACTGGGAAAGGAGTACATCAAGGCTGTATATTGTCACCCTGCTTATTTAACTTATACACAGAGTACATCATGAGAAATGTTGGACTGGATGAAGCGCAAGCTGGAGTCAAGATTGCTGGGAGAAATATCAATAACCTCATAAATGCAGATGACACCACCCTTATGGCAGAAAGCGAAGAAAAACTAAAGAGCCTCTTGATGAAAGTGAAAGAGGAGAGTGAAAAAGTTGGTGAAAGAGTGAAAAAGTTAAAACTCAATATTCAGAAAACTAAGATCATGGCAACTGGTCCCATCATTTCTTGGCAAATAAATGGGGAAACAATGGAAACAGTGAAAGACCTTATTTTGGGGGGCTCCAAAATCACTCCTGATGGTAACTGCAGCCATGAAATTAAAAGACGCTTGCTCCTTGGAAGAAAAGTTATGACCAACCTAGACAGCATATTAAAAAGCAGAGACATTACTTTGCCAACAAAGGTTCATCTAGTCAACACTATGGTTTTTCCAATAGGCATGTATGGATGTGAGAGTTGAACTATAAAGAAAGCTGAGCACCGAAGAATTGATGCTTTTGAACTGTGGTGTTGGAGAAGACTCTTGAGACTCCCTTAAACTGCAAGGAGATCCAATCAGTCCATCTTAAAGGAAATCAGTCCTGAATATTCATGGGAAAGACTGATGCTAAAGCTGAAACTCCAATACTTTGACCACCTGATGTGAAGAACTGACTCACTGGAAAAGACCCTGATGCTGTGAAAGATTGAAGGCAGGAAGAGAAAGGGACGACAGAGGATGAGATGGTACGGCATCACCTACTCAATGGACATGAGTTTGAGTAAACTCCAGGAGTTGGTGATGGACAGAGAGGACTGATGTGCTGCAGTCCATGGGGTCGCAAAGAGTCGGACACGACTGAGCAACTGAACTGAACTGATATCCTGCCCGTGGATGGATGGATGAGTGGAAGCCTGGATCCCAGAACCCAGGGCATTTTGTTGAAAAGGTTACTTAACCCCCTCCACACTGATGATGCCTTGAGGGCAGGATCTATGACTTCGTTGTCCTTCTTCACCAGTACTTCAGGGAGCCGGGCACTGAGGTTTTCCTCAAACACCTGCTGGGCTGCAATAAAGTCCTAGCAGAGTCCAAGTTTCAACTTCTGAGTGTCTTCAAAGCCCCCATCCCGAACCCTGACATCAGCAGAGGTGCAGCCCCAGGCCCGGGGCTTTTGCCAAAAGCATCTCTTTGTTGTAAAAGCAAAACAAAAGAACACACACCACTGTGGAAATTCCAAAATAAACGCTCCTCTCTGCAGGCTGGAGCGGGTGGGTGGGAGTGAAGATGCAGAAGCTCCAGGAGCGGCCCGCCTGGAGCACCAAGTTTGCAATGTTGGAGCTCCGCTCCAGTTTTATTAAAAATGCCAATCTAACGAGCCTGTGTGACCAGCCCATGAAAAGTGGCATGCTGTGTGTGACCAGAGCCGCTCCTGAGGCTCTAAATTGGTTCAAGATGTGGGGGCGGCGGCGAGGGGCAGTCAGCTCGGCGCATCCCCCACCATCGCTCCTCTGGGGAGAGGCTTGTCCACAGGACAGTGCGAAGCTTGGGCAGGCAGGCTGGTAACCAGTTTGCTTACTTCACATACAAATATCAGTTCTTCTGGTTGTATCGCCCCCATGTGGGCCTTGATGGGGGCTTGCCTGCCCCTGTTCTCTGAACTCAACCAGGTACTCAGCTCAGAGGCGTGGCCTGCTGAGATCCTGACCCACCTGAGGCTCTTCCCCAGCTGTCCTTCGGGACTCCTGCACCAAGCCAGTGGGTAATCAGGTCACCAGACCTATTTCAAAACAGGAAACTGAGCTCAAAAAGCTAGTGTCTCACCGAAAGCCACACATCAGAGAGGGACTATAGCAAGATGCGAAAGTAGGCTGCAGAGAGGTCCTTTAAAACCAAAGTGCAGGTTGAAAGGAGCCATGTGTAATTTTAAGACTAGGGAAAGAAACTTCTCTCTGTGTGTAGGAGATAGTATGAAGAAATGAAGACATGAGGGGCTTTGGAGACTGTGCCTGTCCTGCCCGTTTGCATGCTACTCTGGCCGCTTCGGTTTCCTCATCTGTACCCCAAGGGTAACACAAAACTCACCTCACTTGTGTTTATGAAGATCCACTTAGTGCCTGGCACAGAAGAAGCTCTCAAAAAAATAGTGTGATTATTATTGCCAATAAAAGTTATTCCATCCTCTGAGAGTTCAGGAGAGATACAGGGAAAGATAACTGGGTATAAGGGTATGAAATGTGAAATGTCAGACAGCCTAGCGTCATGGGCCAATCACCTCCTCTGCCTGTCCCTCGGCTTCTAATGTGTTACTGTCCTGACTGGTCACTTCCGTCTTGGTGTCCCTGCAGCTCTTGGCACAAATGTCTATGGTGGCACTTAGTATTTCTTCAGTTTACCAGCCCCAGGGCCCAGGAAACTGCACCTTCACCCATACAGAGAGCAGACAGTCATCACGGGCTCAGTCTCCCTACCAGGGTCTGTGTCAAGCCCGTTCTCTGAACCATCCCATCTAAATGTCACAGATGCCCTGTGACCAAGTCTGTCATCAGCCCATTTTAGAGGAGGGATCTAAGATACCAGAAATCCTAAGTGACTTGCTCAAGAACAAATATCCTGTAGGAGGCACAGCTGGGATTGGAACCTAAATCAAGATATCCACCACTACATGACAGTCGCTTAATGAGTTAGTGGAAAAACAGAGAAAAAGAGGAAGAGTTTGACAAAGGAAGGTGGATTTGGACAGGAATGGTTCAGATGGTAAAGAATCTGCCTGCAATGTAGGAGACCTGGGTTAGATCTCTGGATCAGGAAGATCCCCTGGAGGAGGACATGGCAATCCACTCTAGTATTCTTGCCTGAAGAGTTCTTTATACAAATGAGCCTGGTGGCCATAGTCCATAGGGTCGCAAAAGAGTGGAACTTTTTGGTGGAACTAACACTTCCACTAATCACTTTGGACAAGATAATACCAGAACAAGACTATAAATAGAGACTCACATCTTACTCAGAAAGAAACATTTCAGTGTGTGTGTGGGTTTTACTTTCTTGAGTCATACTTAGCAAGTTCACCCTCTACACTTAATTATTTCAGAGAAACCTCTGGAGGAGTGACTATAAATATGAGAGAAGACTGGTGCACACTCTGCCTGACAGTCTCCTGGGTTTCCGATTTTCCGTCTTTTATAGGCTATGGGATCTTCAGCACTGTCTGTCAATTAAACAACCAAGGAACTACAGCTATGTCCCTAGAACCCGATTTCCTCCTTAGAAATATGGGGCTTTGGGGGCATAAATACAAATATGTGCACCTTGCTGTTTTCAGTCACTAAACCATGCAACCCCATGGACTGCAGCATGCCAGTGTTTATGTGACCTCCACTATCTCTCAGAGGTTGTTCAAACTCATGTCCATTGAGTGAGTGATGCTATCTAACAATTTCATCCTCTGCCACACTCTTCTCCTTTTGCCTTCAGTCTTTCTCAGCAGCAGGATATATTCCAATGAGTCGATTGTTCCCATCAGTGGCATCAAAGTATTGGAGCTTCAGCCTCAATATCAGTCCTTCCAATGAATATTCAGGGTTGATTTTCTTTAGGATAGACTGGTATGATCTCTTTGCAGTCCATGGGACTCTCAAGAGTCTTCCCCAGCACCACAATTTGAAAGCATCCATTCTTTGGCGCTCAGCCTTCCATATAACCAACTCTCACATCCACATGTGACTAGTGGAAATACCATTCAGTTCAGTTCAGTTGCTTAGTCATGTCTGACTCTTTGCGAGCCCGTGGACTTCAGCATGCCTATCTTCTCTGTCCTTCATCAACTCCTGGAGCTTGCTCAAACTCATCACCAAGCCGGTGATGCCATCCAACCAACTCATCCTCTGTCGTCCCCTTCTTCTCCTGCCTTCAGTCTTTCCCAGCATCAGAGTCTGGGAAAGTCAGTTTCCAATGAGTCAGTTCTTCACATCAGGTAGCCAAAGTATTGGAGTTTCAGCTTCAGCATCACTCCTTCCCATGAATATTCAGGACTGATTTCCTTTAGGATGGACAGGTTGGAGTTCCTTGCAGTTCAAGGGAGTCTCAAGAGTCTTCTCCAATACCACAGTTCAAAAGCATCAATTCTTCAGTGCTCAGCTTTCTTTATAGTCCAACTCTCACATGCATACATGACCACTGGAAAAACCATAGCCTTGACTACACAGACCTTTGTCAGCAAGGTAATGTCTCTCCTTTTTAATATGTTGTTTAGGTTGGCCAAAGCTCTTCTTCCAAGGGGCAAGCATCTTTTCATTTCATGGCTGCAATAACCATCTGCAGTGATTTGGGAGCCCTCACAAAAAAAAAGTCTCTCATTGTTTCCATTGTTTCCCCATCTATTTGCCATGAACTGATGGGACAGGATGCCATAATCTTCATTTTTTGAATGCCGAGTTTTAAGCCAATTTTTTCACTCTGCTCTTTCACTTTCGTCAAGAGGCTCTTTACTTCCTCTTCACTTTCTGCCAAAAGGGTGTGTATCATCTGCATATCTGACGTTAGTGATATTTCTCCCGGCAATCTTGATTCCATCTTGTGCTTCATCCAGCCGAGCATTTTGCATGATGTACTCTGCAATGTACATGTACTTTGCATGTACATAAATAAGCAGGGTGATATTATATGGCCTTGATGTACTCCTTTCCCAATTTGGTACCAGTCTGTACCAAGTCCAGTTCTAACTGTTGCTTCTTGACCTGCATACAGATTTCTCAGGAGGGAGGTCAGGTGATCTGGTATTCCCATCTCTTGAAGAATTTTCCATAGTTTGTTGTGATCTACACAGTCAAAGGCTTTGTCATGTTCAACAAAGCAGAAGTAGATGTTTTTCTGGAACTCTCTTGCTTTTTCGATGATCCAACTGATGTTGGAAATTTGATCTCTGGTTCCTCTGCCTTTTCTAAATCCAGCTTGAACATGCGGAAGTTTACGGTTCATGTACTGTTGAAGCCTGGCTTGGAGAATTTTGAGCATTACTTTGCTAGCGTGTGAGATGAGTGCAAATGTGAGGTAGTTTGAGCATTCTTCGGCATTGCCTTTCTTTGGGATTGGAATGAAAACTGACCTTTTCCAGTCCTGTGGCCACTGCTGAGTTTTCCAAATTTGCTGGCATATTGAGCGCAGTACTTTCACAGCATCATCTTTTAGGATTTGAAATAGCTCAACTGGAACGCCATCACCTCCACTAGCTTTGTTCATAGTAAAGCTTCCTAAGGCCCACTTGACTTCACATTCCAGGATGTCTGGCTCTAGATGAGTGGTCACACCATCGTGGTTATCTGGGTCATGAAGACCTTTTTTGTATAGTTCTTCTGTGTATTCTTGTCACCTCTTCTTAATACCTCCTGCTTCTGTTTGGTCTGTACCGTTTCTGTCCTTTATTGTGCCCATCTTTGCATGACATGTCCCTTGGTATCTATCTCTAATTTTCTTGAAGAGATTTCTAGTCTTTCCCATTCTATTGTTTTCCTCTGTTTCTTTGCACTGATCAACGAGGAAGGCTTTCTTATCTCTCCTTGCTATTCTTTGGAACCCTGCATTCAAATGGGTGTATCTTTCCTTTTCTCCTTGGCTTTTAGCTTCTCTTCTTTTCTCAGCTATTTGGAAGGTCTCCTCAGACAATCATTTTGCCTTTTTACTTTTGTTTTTCTTGAGGATGGTCTTGATCCCTGCCTCCTGTACAATGTCATGGACCTCCGTCCATAGTCCTTCAGGCACTCTGTCTATCAGATCTAATCCTTTGAATCTATTTGTCACTTCCACTGCATAATCGTAAGGGATTTGATTTAGGTCATGCCTGAATGGTCTAGTGGTTTTCCCTACTTTCTTCAGTTTAAGTCTGAATTTGGCAATAAGGAGTTCATGACCTGAGCCACAGTCAGCTCCCAGTCTAGTTTTTGCTGACTGTGTAGAGTTTCTCCATCTTTGGCTGCAAAGAATACAATCAATCTGACTTTGGTGTTGACCATCTGGTGATGTCCATGTGTACAGTCCTCTCTTGTGTTGTTGGAAGAGGGTGTTTGTTATGACCAGTGCATTCTCTTGGCAAAACTCTGTTAGACTTTGCCTTGCTTCCTTTTCAATTCCAAGGCCAAATTTGCCTGTTACTCCAGGTATCTCTGGACTTCCTACTTTTGCATTCTGGTCCCCTATAATGAGAAGGATATCTTTTTTGGGTGTTAGTTCTAAAAGATCTTGTAGGTCTTCATAGAACCTTTCAACTTCAGCTTCTTTGGCATAAGTGGTTGGGTCATAGACTTGGGTTACTGTAATATTGAATGGTTTGCCTTGGAAATTAACAGAAGTCATTCTGTCATTTTTGAGATTGCACCCACATACTGCATTTCAGACTCTTTTGTTGACTATTAAAAGATGGCTACTCCATTTCCTCTAAGGGATTCTTGCCCTAGGTAGTAGATATAATGGTCATCTGAGTTCAATTCACCCATTCCAATACATTTTAGTTCATCGATTCCTAATATGTTGATGTTCATTCTTGCCATCCCGTTTGACCCCTTCCAATTTATTTTGATTCACGGACCTAACATTCTTTGTTCCTATGCAATATTATTCTCTAGAGTATTGGACTTTACTTCCATCATCAGTCACACCCAAAACTGGGCATTGTTTTTCTTTTGGCTCTGTCTTTTCATTCTTTCTGCAGTTATTTCTCCTGGCTTCTTCAGTAGCATATTGGGCACCTACCTACCTGGGGAGTTCATCTTTCTGTGTCATGTCTTTTTGCCTTTTCCTACTCTTCATGTGGAGAAGGCAATGGCAACCCACTCCAGTACTCTTGCCTGGAAAATTCCATGGACAGAGGAGCCTGGTAGGCTGCAGTCCATGGAGTCGTGAAGAGTCGGACATGACTGAGCGACTTCACTTTCTTTTTCACTTTAATGAATTGGAGAAGGAAATGTCAACCCACTCCTGTATTCTCGCCTGGAGAATCCCAGGGATGGCAGAGCCTGGTGGGCTGCTGTCTATGGGGTCGCACAGAGTCGGACATGACTCAAACGACTTAGCAGGAGTAGCAGCAGCAGCAGAACTCTTTATGGGGTTCTCAAGGCAAGAATACTGGAGTGGTTTCCCATTCCATTCTCCAATGGACCACGTTTTGTCAGAATTCTGCACCACGACCCGTTCAACTTGGGTGGCCCTGCACAGCATGACTCATAGTTTCATTGAGTTAGACAAGGCTGAGGTCCATGTTGGACGAGGGGTATCTCCTCACGGCTGCCCCTCCTGACCTTGAACGTGGAGTAGCTCCTCTCAGCCCTCCTGCGCCCGCGCAGCGCTGCTCCTTGGACGTGGGAGGCTCCTCTCGGCCGCTCCTGCACCGTTGCAGCCTGGCGCTCTCGGTCGCCGCCCTGACCTTGGGCGAAGGGTAGCTCCTCACTGCCACACTTCTGCATGGTCCGTCGCAGCCGGCGCGCTTCTAGCAGTGGCTGTGCTTTTTGCTGGAGCAGCCATGAAGAGATACCCCACATTCAAGGTAAGAGAAACCCAAGTAAGATGGTAGGTGTGGCGAGAGGGCATCAAAGGGCAGGCACACTGAAACCATAATCACAGAAAACTAGCCAATCTGATCACAGGACCACAGCCTTGTCTAACTCAATGAAACTAAGCCATGCCGTGTGGGGCCACCCAAGATGGATGGGCCATGGTGGAGAGGTCTGACACAATGTGGTCCACTGGAGAAGGGAATGGCAAACCACTTCAGCATTCTTGCCTTGAGAACCCCATGAACAATATGAGAAGGCAAAATGATAGGATACTGAAAGAGGAACTCCCCAGGTCAGTAGGTGCCAAATATGCTACTGGAGGTCAGTGGAGAAATAATTCCAGAAGGAATGAAGGGATGGAGCCAAAGCAAAAACAATACCCAGCTGTGGATGTGACTGGTGATAGAAGCAAGGTCTGATGCTGTAAAGAGCAATATCGCATGGGAACCTGGAATGTTAGGTCCATGAATCAAGGCAAATTGGAAGTGGTCAAACAGGAGATGGCAAGAGTGAATGTCAACATTCTAGGAATTAGCGAACTAAAATGGACTGGAATGGGTGAATTGAACCCAGATGACCATTATATCTACTACTGTGGGCAGGAATTCCTTAGAAGAAATGGAGTAGCCATCATGGTCAACGAAAGAGTCTGAAATGCAGTACTTGGATGCAATCTCAAAAATGACAGAATGATCTCTGTTCGTTTCCAAGCCAAAACATTCAATATCACGGTAATCCAAGCCTATGCCCCAACCAGTAATGCTGAAGAAGCTGAAGTTGAATGGTGCTATGAAGACCTACAAGACCTTTTAGAACTAACACCCAAAAAAGACGTCCTTCTCATTATAGGGGACTGGAATGCAAAAGTAGGAAGTCAAGAAACACCTGGAGTGACAGGCAAATTTGGCCTTGGAGTACGGAATGAAGCAGGGCAAAGGCTAACAGAGTTTTGCCAAGAGAACGCACTGGCCGTAGCAACAACCTCTTCCAGCAACACAAGAGAAGACTCTACACATGGACATCACCAGATGGTCAACACGGAAATCAGATTGATTATATTCTTTGCAGCCAAAGATGGAGAAGTCAGCAAAAACTAGACTGGGAGCTGACTGTGGCTCAGGTCATGAACTCCTTATTGCCAAATTCAGACTTAAACTGAAGAAAGTAGGGAAAACCACTAGACCATTCAGGCATGACCTAAATCAAATCCCTTACGATTATGCAGTGGAAGTGACAAATAGATTCAAAGGATTAGATCTGATAGACAGAGTGCCTGAAGGACTATGGACAGAGGTCCATGACATTGTACAGGAGGCAGGGATCAAGACCATCCTCAAGAAAAACAAAAGTAAAAAGGCAAAATGATTGTCTGAGGAGACCTTCCAAATAGCTGAGAAAAGAAGAGAAGCTAAAAGCCAAGGAGAAAAGGAAAGATACACCCATTTGAATGCAGGGTTCCAAAGAATAGCAAGGAGAGATAAGAAAGCCTTCCTCGTTGATCAGTGCAAAGAAATAGAGGAAAACAATAGAATGGGAAAGACTAGAAATCTCTTCAAGAAAATTAGAGATAGATACCAAGGGACATGTCATGCAAAGATGGGCACAATAAAGGACAGAAATGGTACAGACCTAACAGAAGCAGGAGATATTAAGAAGAGGTAGCAAGGATACACAGAAGAACTATACAAAAAAGATCTTCATGACCCAGATAACCACGATGGTGTGACCACTCATCTAGAGCCAGACATCCTGGAATGTGAAGTCAAGTGGGCCTTAGGAAGCTTTACTATGAACAAAGCTAGTGGAGGTGATGGCGTTCCAGTTGAGCTATTTCAAATCCTAAAAGATGATGCTGTGAAAGTGCTGCACTCAATATGCCAGCAAATTTGGAAAACTCAGCAGTGGCCACAGGACTGGAAAAGGTCAGTTTTCATTCCAATCCCAAAGAAAGGCAATGCCGAAGAATGCTCAAACTACCTCACAATTGCACTCATCTCACACGCTAGCAAAGTAATGCTCAAAATTCTCCAAGCCAGGCTTCAACAGTACATGAACCGTAAACTTCCGCATGTTCAAGCTGGATTTAGAAAAGGCAGAGGAACCAGAGATCAAATTTCCAACATCAGTTGGATCATTGAAAAAGCAAGAGAGTTCCAGAAAAACATCTACTTCTGCTTTGTTGAACATGACAAAGCCTTTGACTGTGTGGATCACAATAAACTATGGAAAATTCTTCAAGAGATGGGAATACCAGATCACCTGACCTCCCTCCTGAAAACTCTGTATGCAGGTCAAGAAGCAACAGTTAGAACTGGACATGGAACAACAGGCTGGTTCCAAATTGGGAAAGGAGTACATCAACGCTGTGTATTGTCACCGTGTTTATTTAACTTATATTCAGAGTACATCATGCGGAATGCCAGGCTTGATGAAGTACAAGTTGGAATCAAGATTGCCGGGAGAAATATCAGTAACCTGAGATGACACCACCCTTATGGCAGAAAGTGAAGAGCCTCTTGATGAAAGTGAAAGAGGAGAGTGAAAAAGCTGGCTTAAAACTTAGCATCAAGAAAACAAAAATCATGGCATCTGGTCCCATCACTTCATGGGAAATAGGTGGGGAAAGAATGGAAACAGTGAGAGACTTTTTTGTGTGGGGGCTCCAAAATCACTGCAGATGGTTATTGCAGCCATGAAATGAAAAGATGCTTGCTCCGTGGGAGAAATGCTATGACCAACCTAGACAGTATATTAAAAAGCAGAGACATTACTCTACCAACAAAGGTCCATTTAGTCAAAGCTATGGTTTTTCCAGTAGTTATGTATGCATGTGAGATTTGGACTATAACGAAAGCTGAGCACCAAAGAATTGATGTTTTTGAACTGTGGTGTTGGAGAAGACTCTTGAGATTCCTTTGAACTGCAAGGAGATCCAACCTGTCCATCCTAAAGGAAATCAGTCCTGAATATTCATTAAAAGGACTGATGCTGAAATTGAAGCTCCAATACTTTGCTCACCTGACATGAAGAACTAACTCACTGGAAAAAAGACTCTGATGTTGGGTAAGATTGAAGGCAGGAGCAGAAGAGGATGACAGAGGACGAAATGGTTGGTGGCATCACTGACTCAATGGACATGAATTTGAGCAAGCTCCAGGAATTGGTGATGGACAGGGAAGCCTGGCTGCTGCAGTCCATGGAGTTGCAAAGAGTTGGATACGACTGAGCAACTGAACTGAATTGAATTGACTGTGGGAGAAACTAGATCTTGTTCTGATAGGCAGGGCCATACTCAGTAAATGTTTGATCCAATTTTCTGTTGATAGGCAGGGCTGTGTTCCCTCCCTTTTGTTTGAGCTCAGACCAAAACTATGGTGGAGGTAATGAAGATAATGGCAACCTCCTTCTATAGGTCTATGGATGCACTGCTGTACTCAATGCCCCACACCCTGCAGCAGCCTCCTGTCGACTGCTGGAGACTCATAGGCAAGTCGGGGCCAGTCTCTTGTGGGGACACTACGCCTTTCTTCTGGGTGCTGGTGCGCACATGGTTTTGTTTGTGCCCTCCAAGAGTCTGTTTCCCAGTCCCCTGGTAGTTCTGTAATCAAATCCCACTGGCCTCCAAAGTCAAATTCCCTGGAGGTTCTCAGTCCCTTTGACAGATCCCCAGGTTGGGAAACCTGTTGTGGTTCCTAGAACTTTCTTAACAGTATGAGAATTTATTTGGTGTAATTGTTCTGCCGTTTGTGGATCATCTGCTCAGCAGTTCTATTGTGGGGTTGACGGCAACCTCCTCCACTAGCATAAGAGGGCTTATGCTAGATGCTGTGAGACCAGCACCCAGAGCTGGTCTCTGCTGCACCCAGAGCCCCTGCCTCTGCGGTAGGCCACTGCTGATCCATGCCTCCACAGGAGATACTCAAACACCATAGCTTTGACTATGTAGACCCTTGTAGGCAAAATTATATCTCTGCTTTTTAATATGCTGTCTAGGTTTCTCATAGCTTTTCTTCCAAGGAGCAAGCACCTCTTAATTTCATGGCTACAGTCACCGTCCACAGTGATTTTGGAGCCCAAGAAAATAAAATCTGTCACTGCTTCCATTTTTTCCCCTTCTATTTGTGTGAAGTGATGAAACTGACTGCTGTGATCTTAAGTTTTTTTAATGTTGAGTTCCAAGTTGGCTTTTTCATGTCCTCTTTTACCCTTATCAAGAGGCTCTTCAGTTCCTCTTAACACTCGTCATTAGCATGGTATCATCTGTATATCTGAGGTTGCTGATATTTCTCTGGCAATCTTGATTCCAGCTTGGAATTCATCTAGCCTGGCATTTTGCATGATGTACTCCACATATAAGCTAAATAAGCAGGGTGACAATACTTGTCATACTCTTTTCCAGGTTTGGAACCAGTCAGTTATTCTATGTGTGGTTCTAACTGTTGTCTTCTTGATCTGCATATAGGTGTCACAGGTAAGGTGGTCTGGCACTCCCATGCATTTAACTTTTTAAAAAAGATTCCTTTTAGGGGTGATTAGCACCTGTGGTCTTGCAAGTAATGAAAGCACAAGAATCTAAAATTCCCATCCCTGCAACTCTCCATATTGTTGAGTAAATGTGGCCAGGGTTACCCTGCAGGGTGTGAGGATAAATGGATACCCTATTAGCCCCTTCCCCATTCTCCCACCTCCCTTGATGAGGGAACCATGGCTTTAATAAATATGGGTCATTCTTCTCCTTCTGAGGACAGAATAAAAATCATCACTAACTTTGGGCTAGAACTTTACAGTTGACAGAGGACTTTCCAATTCCTTGCTTGAGTCAATCCCTGGCTAGCCTGGGTGGTAGGAATCACATGCCCATTTCTCAGATGAGGAATCCAGGGCTCTGAGACAGAATGTGTGGCCAGCACTGCCCCTGGAGGAGCTCAAGTTAGACCCTGTGTCTGTCTACTGATTCACAAACAGTCCCTTCCCAGGGATGGCATCAAGGACACTCCAAGGGCAGCTTTGGCCCAGCAGCAGTCTTGAGGCTCCAGGAAAACCTATGTCATTAAAACCCTTACATCAGAAGCATTTGGTTCCTTCTCTGATGGTCACATTTAGCAGCTTCCTGGCAACTGGAAATTCATAGCCAGGTTCTGGTGAGTCAATCAGCTGGAAACAGCTTTCAGCCCTGCCCCATGAGGGGCTCACCAGCCCTGTGCCCAGCTGGGGCTAATGCCACCCCCTTGCCCACCTCAGCAGAAACAATCAGGGTGAGTCCACTCTCCCCAACCCCTAGCTCCTTCCTTACCCCTCTTCTGGGGTGCCATGGACTCCAAAGCATAAACTTATTTTTTTTAATGCAAAAAAGAAAGTATATCAAATTACAAAGACAACCAAAATACAGTTGTAAACATATTTTTAATTTGCAATAAATTCATATATATGCTTTCTTTATTTTTATTTCATTGTTAAATGATATCTAATATCCAACATAATTTAAAGTAGCAATGAACATAATGATATTATAAAATATCTGCAGATGTAATATGACAGGAAAATATCTGTGATTCTACAAGTATCATAATTATCAAGGCTTAATGGTCTGTTGCTTACATTCATTGTAGAAGGAAACAGTTTTAGTTACAGGCTAGTGAAAAGAGAGATTTTACTTTTTCACCATCAGTTCATGAACCCTTGGGTTAGGAGGGGCATGGGGTCTGTAGGTCTCAGGTTAAAAAGCCCTGCACACCAATTTTGCACTTGTTCATCAGTTTAATTCCCTGCTGACAGGTAGGATAGGGTAGTGGCTGGAAGCTCACCATATAGGTAGGCAATGTGAGTCTAAACCCCTGCTCTATCTCCTTAGTAGCTGTGTGACACAAGTAAGTTACTTAGCCTGTCTGCTTCTCTATGTCCCATCCACACAATGGGTAGTAATAATAATTTCTACCTAAAGGCACTATTGCTTTGCCCAGAGCCTGGCAAACAACAGTGTTCTATTAAATATTTTTCATCTATGTTGATTTTTTTTATTTGACCTTTTAGAAAGCCCTACATGGTGATTATTATGTCCATTTTTCCATCTGAAGTAACTGAGACTCAGAAGAGGGAAGTTGTGCCCAGTATAACATAGGTTTTTCTAATCATGGTACTGCCAGAGGGAAATTCCAGAAAGGTAGTCTGAAAAAAAACAAAAAAAACAAAAACCCACAAGTCTGGACAGTCAGGAGATACTAAGGAAAAAGACAAAACTCTCCAACCATTTGCAGTTAGGTGATTTGGTGTCCAAATTAAAAAAACACTTTTTTTTTTCTTCTCAGGAGCTGAAACTTCAGTATTATTGAATCTACTGTATGAGTGTGTTCTCAGCAAACTAGATATGCTAGCACTGCACTATCCCTTCCTCTTGGGAAACCACCCATCTCTCTCTCTCTCTCTCAGTCCATGAGATGCTGGTGCGGCAGCCCTCCCACTCCCACCACCCACCTTACCACAATCCAGATGAGCATCTTTCAAGTATCAACACAAGACTCACACCAGAAGAAACAGGGTCAAATTTGTGAATTTAGTCAGAACATGAGGAAAATGGCCCTTTCCTTCCCTGGGGGTTTTTGAGATAGTAGCAGGGAAGCCTAGAACCACTGTTAGCCACATTTATCAGCATAGGGGAAGAGCCTGCTTGACAAAAAGGACAAAACAAAGGGAATCAGAGCTGAGAATTGATGAGATAACATCCTGGATCAAGCCATGCCTGAAGGCCATGCAAATGTCTCATTTATGTTTAATACCTTTTATTTTCTGTTTAATAGGAGTTGGTTTTCTGCCACTTGCAAACAAAATGATCTTAGCTTACAAAATCCCTTCCTTATTTTATTTCTAACCTTCCTAGATCAGCTCAGCAGGGTCCACTGTGTTCTCCAAATCTTAAGGCCTAAGCCTACTGTAGTTTCTGGTGGAAAAGAGAATGTCTCAAATACCGCATCGCTCACCCTCCACCACCACCACCAAGTGGAACCATTTGCAGACTCCGAGTCCCTGAGGCTGTGCTGGAGTCCTGGAGTCCAGTTTGGGCTCTCTGCCTTGGCAGCAGCATGTCATGTCTGGAGTCCAGTTCTGTATCAAGTCTGCCGGCCCTGATTTGGGGACTTCTGTTGTGTCAGTCCAGTGTCTGAGCACATCATACTGGATGCCCACCAAGCCAACTGCTTTTCTCCCTGCTGTTCCAAGGCAGGTCAACATACCAGCATCTTTCAGCTTAGTCATAGCCTGACTCATATCAAATTTTTGACACTGTTTCTATATCTGGCAAAGAAATGACTTGGAAAGTCAGACTTAGGGTAGACTATTAAACTGAAAATAAATTCCTTATGGGGATCATTTAAACCTAAGCCATTACAAATCCCAGCTATAAGAAGACAGAGGGCTAAGACTTTTTAATGCCCTGACAGTTAAAACAGTCGTTAAAATTCAGCCTGATTCTCTAAGCCATGATTTTAAAGTCCTGTTGGGAAAACACTCAAGGACAGAGCGGGTTTATGCAGTGGTGGGACAATTATGGGATCAGTGAGAGCAAATAGTGAGCTTTCTTCTCCTCCCAGCTTCAGGGAGGTACAGCTGTGCGGCCTGAAGGGTCCTGTAACGGAGAACTGACTGGCTGTCCCTGAACGCTTCTTGCAAGGCCAGTTCCCAGATGCAACCACGCTTGGCTCAGAATAGCTTGAGGAAGAAGACAAACTCCCCTTCCTGTGCACAAAGATACAAAGTTCAGAGGACAGCGGCCCCAGGTCGGTGACAAGTGTGAGGCTCTCTGGGCCAGGAATTTAGCCCTCTGCACTGCCTCCGATGAGGCCCATCTGACAAGGAAAGAGTCGGCCCCCTGGGAGAAATCCACTGATTAGAAATTAGGAGGGGCGAAAATAACAATAACCATCATCTGCTGAACGCTTACTCCATGCCAGGCACTCTTCTAAGGCGTTAGGTGCACCATCTCAGCTAAACCTCATAATAACCCTATGGAGTCAAGATAATATTAGCCCCGTTTTACACATGAGGAAGCTGAGGCTTAAAGAGGTCAGATTCCTGCACTAGTTATTTATTGCTATGTTAAAAGTTTCCCCAAAACTTAATGGCTTAAACCAAATTTATATTATCTGAAAGTCTCTGTGGGTCAGAAATCTGGAGCTGTCCTAGCTAAGTACAGGAGGGGGAAGGGGGAGGAGTCTCTCCAAAGGTGTTGTCAAGATGTTGGCCAGGACTGAGATTAGCTAAAAGCTGGAAGGTCCACTCTCAAGATGGCTCACTCCACGGCTGCTGGCGGGAGGCCTCAGTTCTTCACTGGATGAGCCTCTCCTCAGAGCTGCTTGAGTGTCCTCTCAGCATGGCAGCCACCGTCCCCAGAGTGAGTGACCCAAGAGAGTCTGAGAGGGAGCCACAGCGCCTTTTACATCTTCATCTCGAAAGTCACGCAACGACACTCTGCCATATTCTGTTCATTAGAAAGCAGTCACTTAGCTCACATGAACGGAGGAGTGAGCTGTACTTTTCGAAGTATCAAAGTTTGTGAACATATTTCAAAACTCCCAGAGCACCTATCGAAGATCACAGTGTGGCTGAGCCAGAGGATAAGCCTCTGCTCTCAACAAGATCATTTTGCCTCTTAGGAAACAATGAACGAAAATCCTTCCTCCTACGTATCCAGGAACATAAACTCCAGGTAATCATTTGAACAGATAAGACATGCAACTGGCAAAACATTTACAATGATGCAAAAAGGATATATGGGATTCCCTGGTGGCTTAGCTGGTAAAGAATCTGCCTGCAATGGGGGAGACCTGGGTTCAATCTCTGGGTTGGGAAGATCCCCTGGAGAAGGGAATGGCAACCCACTCCAGCACTCTTGCCTGGAGAATTCCATGGACAGGAACCTGGCAACCATGGGGTTGCAAAAAGTCTGATGTGACTGAGCAAGTGACTCTCTCTCTCTCTCTCTCTCACACACACACACACAGAGGATGTATAGTGCAAAGGAAGTCCTTGCACAATTCCTTCCAGAGATGGCCTATGCCAGTAATTCTCAGTGTAATTTCAACCAGCAGCATCAGAATCACTTGGGAACTCGCTGGAAATATACATTCTCAGGCCAACCCCAGGCCTAGTGCGTCAGAAACGTGGGGACAGGGCCCAGCCATCTGGGTTATAATAAGCTGCGCAGTAAGTTTGATGAATACCAGTGCTTAAGAACCACTAGTCTATGCAGCAAAGTATCAAACAACTTAGAGCCTTTAAGTGGTCCCACCATCTAGACTATGTTAGGAATAGACTTTTGTGTATCTTGAAATTACCTTGTAAACACCACAATGATGGTACATTGCATTATGCCTGAGTGAAAACCACAATGCAACGATATCTGTTGCCTGGCTTTGGTAAATATATATATATATATATATATATATATATATATATATATATATATATTATGGGAGCTATTCCCAAATGGAAGTATCTATCCCACAGTGCCTTATCTCTTGAAGGCCCTGCAACTTGTCTGCAGAGAAGTCATTTCAAGATGGTTCTATCACAAGTCTTTTTATATGCCAGGGTCCACAATAATTTTCTTTTCAAGCTTGAGATTGTTCACCTGTTGTTATCCTGCAACGATCCTCTTCACACAGAGGATATGTGATCTCAGAAAGTCATGGAAAGATCCTATGCCTTTTTGATTGTCATTGGAACTTCTCATTTATGGAAATCTGATTGTGGCAGATGAACTTTATTTGTTAAAATTATACTAATTATAATAATAATAATGGCAATATGAAAACATCAGTTATATCCTCTCTAAAGAAAACAAAATATGTTAAATTGTAATTTAGGAAACGACTATTTTACCAAACTTATTCCAGGTACAAAAGAGCACACTAGAAACTTGTTTTCGCTAGCAACTCTCATGACCTTTAAGTATGATTCAACTTACAAAAAGTCATTATTGACTCAAGCAGTGTTCTGGGAAGACACCCACATGATAAAGTGATGCTTGCTGGACAACCAGGGCATGATGACAATGCTGATGTCCTCAGGTTGTGTTAACACAAGCAACACACCTTACCTTATTATGTTTCACATATTAGAAAAGCAGTAATGAAGATAAAATGTCAGACTTCATTCTTCTTTAGGCATTAGATCAACAAGAGAGAATCCAGGACTTCTGGGCATGTGTCAAAATATAGACACTGTGTGTGTATATACATGTGTTTCTAGGGTACCTTTCTATACCTGTAGCAAGTCTATTCACATGTGTTGTGTTTGTCATCCACTGCTGTATAACAAATAACTCCCAAATTTAGCAGCCTAAATAACAAACATTTATGAATTCACACAATTTCTGAGAGTCAGGAATATGCAGGGGTTTTCTCTTCCCATCAAAAGTGTTCACTGTTTTATGTTTTAAATCATTAGTCAGCTAAGTCTGTTGTGCCACTTTCCCAGCCTGGCAGCCAACAAGGGGGAAAAAAACAAAGCACTGATAGTGACAAAAATCAGAATATTTATTTAAATTGGGGTGGGGGACAACCTAAACACCTATAGGGGATTGTTTAAATAAGTTATGCCTCATTCCAATGATAGACTACTGGACTATCATTAAAAATGATCAAGGGTAGGAGGGGTGGGAGATGGAAAGGAGGTTCAACAAGAAGGGGACATATGTATACTTATGGCTGATTCACATTGTTATATGGCAGAAACCAGTACAACAATATAGAGCAGTTATCTTCTAATTAAAAATGAATTTTAAAAAATGATCATATTGTCAAAGAATATATAGTGCTATGCAAAGATGTTCATGTGTGTGCATGCTAGCTTGTGTCAGTCATGTCCGACTCTTTGCAACCCTATGGACTGTAGCCCATCAGGCTCCGCTGTTTATGAGGATTCTCCAGGCAAGAATACTGGAATGGGTTGCCTTGCCCTCCTCCAGGGGATCTTCCTGACCCAGGGATCAAACTCACATCTCTTATGTCTCCTGCATTGGCAGGCAGGTTCTTTAAGGCCTTCTGGGAAGCCCACGAAGAAGTTCATAGTATGATCTTAAATCAAAGACTATGATCCCAATTTATATAAAAATGATGCATATGTATTCATAACAAGTAACATTTCTTGAGGACTTAAAACACGCCAGGTATTGTACTATTGCTGTAAATCAATCTTTTTATTTAATCCTCACAACTTCCATAT
Organism: Cervus elaphus; assembly: GCF_910594005.1. Taxonomy (NCBI): domain Eukaryota; kingdom Metazoa; phylum Chordata; class Mammalia; order Artiodactyla; family Cervidae; genus Cervus; species Cervus elaphus. The sequence continues at coordinate 9,971,919 of NC_057839.1, read as the reverse complement.
TTGTAGATATATCTATCTTTTAGGTGAGGGAATTGAATCACAGCAAGATTAAGAATCTGCCCAAGAATAGGAGATTATATTTGCAAACCACATATCTGTCATAGGTTCATTATCCAGACTACATAAAGAATTCTTACAACTCAATGACTGAAATATTATTCAGTCATAAAATTGAATGAACATCTAATATATGCTACACTGTAGATGAACCTTGAAAATATGATGCTAAGTGAAAGAAGCCAGACACAAAAGATCACATATTATATAATTCCATGTATATGAAATATCCAGAATAAGCAAATTCATAGAGACAGGACACAGATTAGGGTCATGGGGACTAAAGCATGACTGTGTAATGTGTACAGGGTTCCCTTCTTGGGGTGATGAAAATGTTTTTGAACTAGGTAGAGGTGATAGTTGCACAATATTGTGAATGTAATAAATGTCATTGAATTGTAGGCTTTAAAACGGCAATTGCATCATTGCATCTTTTGTCAACTTCACCTCAATTTAACAAGGGAAGGGAAGAAAAGGGAGGGGCGGGGAGGAAAGGGGAAGGGAGGGGACGGAAAAGAGGGACTTTCCTGGTGGTCCAGTGGCTAAGGCTCCACTCTCCCAATGCAGGGGGCCTGGGTTCGATCCCTCCTCAGAGAACTAGATCCCACATGCCACAACTAAGATTGAAGATCCTGCATGCTGCAACTAAGACCCAGAGCAGCCAAATACATAAATAAATAAATACTTTAAACAATTTTCCCAAGGTCACACAGCTGACATATTGCAGGATTCACACCTGGATGGTCGGGCTTCCTGACATCTTCCTCAGATCAGGAGGAAACATATCACACAATTAACAGAAGTTTCCTGGATGACGAGACTGAAAATGTTTCATATGTTCTTTTTAAAAATGGTCTGAAATTCCCAGTTTTTCCTAATAATGATAATAAATACATGCAATTTAATGATGAGGATCTGTGAGTATCCTGTGTGTCAACATATAAACCACAGGCTGGCCTTACTTACTAGATGTCATTAAGCTGGGTCATTAACACCTGGGACCCTCAACTTATCTGTTAAATGGGGACAAGAGAAATGAGGAAAGAATCTATCACAGAGGATTTTGTGGGGCTCATGAGACAGAAAGTGTGTGATAGGTCCAGCCTAGCTGCTGCTGCTGCTAAGTCACCTCAGTCATGTCCGACTCTGTGTGACCCCATAGACGGCAGCCCACCAGGCTCCGCCGTCCCTGGGATTCTCCAGGCAAGAACACTGGAGTGGGTTGCCATTTCCATCTCCAATGCATTAAAGTGAAAAGTGAAAGTGAAGTCGCTCAGTCGTGTCCGACTCTTTGCGACCCCATGGACAGAAGCCTACCAGGCTCCTCCATCCATGGGATTTTCCAGGCAAGAGTGCTGGAGTAGGTTGCCATTGCCTTCTCTGCCAGCTTAGCTAATAGGGAATAAAGTAGAGGTCATGGGACTTCCTTGGTGGTTCAGTGGCTAATGCTCCAAACTCCCAGGACAGGGGCCCAGGTTTGATTCCTGGTCAGGGAACTAGATCCCACATGCTGCAACTAAAGATCACTCATGCCTCAACTAAGACACGGTGCAGCCAAATAAATGAATAAATAAATGAAGAGGAGGTCATGTGCCTGATTAGAAAGAACTTGCCATCATTCCCACTGGGATTCAAACCCACTTTGATTTATCAACTATGATTTTTAGCAAGATCCTGTGCATCTTTCAGGCTCAATAATACTTACCTTCTGGGTTTTTTTTTTTTTTTTTTAAATTAAAGTATAACCCCTGCTAAGTGCCTAGTGCAATGCAAAATACACAGCAGGTACTCAACAAAAAATAGCAAGTGTCACCAAGTGTTTACCCCTTTTTCCAAGGAGAGGGACAGGTGGTGAGTGGGAGTCACTGAGGATGGGTGCGCCTCTGCCCTTGACTTTCTCATTCCAAGCTACACATGGTGTGTTCCATTCTCTCCAGCTCTAAAGGAAACAGTCACAACTCCAGATGGCTCCAAGGCCATTCTCTTCTGTGCCCTGCTTTGCCAAGTGAAAGGGCCACAGGGAGAGAATGGAGAAAGTTTCCATTCTAGGTTGGCAACCAGGCACCTGCTAAGTCAGCCAGGCTTTACAATGCTGGAATTTGAGAGTCAGGATAGTTACAGAGAATGACCAGGACACTTAAACTGGGGCTACAAAGGAGGGACTCAGAAAACTTGGTCTCAAGATCCACTTTACTCTTAAGATATTCTCCCTGAATAAGATTACACAGTTGCAAAGATATGAAGAATGTGGTTCATCACCCAACTTCAAACGTAGGTCCTATTTGCAAATTTATATATATATATATATATATATACATATATATATATATATACACACATATATATATATTCTAAATCTTGTAGTCATCCTGTGATTCATATAGATTGTTTTGTATTTTTTTAAAGAGCACAGACTTCTAAAAACAAGATCAAACTTTCAATGCCAGCATTTTAAATACAGTTTAACAGTTTATTTGGTTCTAGCATTTCTTCTAGTTTCAATTATTGCGGGAGCCTGGCAAGCTGGGTGTGGCTAGGTCCCTGGAGATGCCCGAGAGACAGCCCCTGGCGTCTTAGGGATGGACCCAGCCCCTGGGGGGACGGACCTCTGGGCGAGCCGAGGGGACAGCGGGCCTCCGCACCTGACGGGGAGAGCCCAACAAAGGCCCCGTGAAATGCAGAGGCAGAAAGAGCTGCAGCCAGCCCCCGCCGGATGGGAAAGGCTGCTGCCAACCAGCCCCCGGGCCGTGCGCCCTTGTCCCCGGAGTGAACTCTCCCTGTCTGCGCCCAGCTAATGGCGGGGCGCGCGGCCGCGGCCCCTCTTCTCCCTCCCTTTAAAGAGAAGGGCGCGATTGTGTGGATTTCACAGTCTGAGCACAGCTGAAAGGAAGAGAATGAAGTCTCCCTCACGGCTCTTTTCAAGGAGGCCGAGGCTGCGATTCGCCTTCATTCAGAATATATGAAGCTTTTGTGCGTCGGGGCCCGGCAGCCGCGGCGGCCCCGCTCCCCGGCTGACTCTCTTTACAGTGGAAACGTACAGTAATTAACACGGGTTCCGCTCCCGCCAGCGCCGGGAGTTGAAGGGGGCCGCCGCCTCCGCGCGCCTGGGAACCCGGGCCCGCCGCAAAGGCCCGCATTTGTCCACCTGAGAACGCCGCGGCGCATTTGTAAACCTTGGCCCCGCGGCCCGAGAGCCATCCATTTTGGCTCCGAGATGCCGGGCTGTCTGGGCGCGCGGTGGCCCCCGCATGTGTTGCTAATAAAAGTCAAGCGCGCTCCTTCACCCCGCGAGCGCGAGGCAGGGGGCACCACCCGGGCCGGGGGAGGAAGCCCCGGGGCCAGCCCAGGTGACCCTTGGGGGCATCTCCATCTCTGACTGCGGGAAGTCTTCTGATTCTGAGGAGGCAGGAGGGCTGTAGACAAAATACTTTAGCCCTCTTCCATGGGAATTGTCACCATGAGATTAAATTTTAATTTAATTTATTTTTAAAATTTATTTATTTATTTTTGGTCTAAAGGAGTTGAAATCTGAAATCTGGCTCGAGTGGCCGAGGCCTGCCAGTATTTTGGCTGGGCAGTTTTCAAGCTTCTTTTTTGTCACTCTGCTTGGATGATTCATGCTGGAAAGCATGTTGTATCATTTATCCAGTAATGCAGCCTAATAACCACCCCCCCCCCCCTTCAAATATGTTCCTTAAAGAGCCAGAAGAATTTGTTCCTGTGGATTCAAACCTGTGTTCTTAATAAAGGTTGATTGAAGACATGGAGCTGGGGGAGTGGGTGGTAGAGAAGGGGGCTAAGCTTGCTGATGAAACTCCAACACTGCCCTTGTCCCCTTCCTTTCCATTCTGGCCTGGTGGGATTAAAACACGTGGTTTGACACAAAGTTTTGAGTGCAAAGTTAATTTTTAAAAACCATCCTTCTCCCAGTGTCAGCACTAGAGGGATGCGATGTTCAGTTTTGAGCTCTGTAAGAAGGAAAACGGTGTATTAGACCAGTAATCACTGAAGTAAATCAGCTCCTGCCTGTGTTTGAGCATCATGGTGAGCAAGGTATCTGGAATGGAGTTCAGGATGCTCCTTGGGAGGTAAGTCACTGCTTTGATGTACAATGGGCCTCTTAGAGCAGTACCTTTGCTGCCTTTCGGCAAGGTGGGAGTAAGTGACAAGGCCCCCAGGCAGAAATGACAGCCCCCTGCCTGCTGAAGGAGACTCGTTATTAAGGCGGCAGAGCTTCGTGCTCTGTCTGGGTTCAGACACCGGTGCTGCTGTTTACTCTGTGTGGCCTTAGGCATGGGAAATCCCTATTGTGTCTCGGTGTCCTCCCCTGAAAAATGGGGATTATGACCTACCTACCTTTCTCGGTGTAGTGGCCATCAAGTGATAAAATACATGTTACCCATTGGTTCATTATTTTTAATAACTACCATTGATTGAGACTCACTCTCTATCACTAACCAGTTTCCCATCATTCTATCATCAATGGAGATTATTATCCCCATTTCATAGATGAGGAAAAACAGAGGTGTAGGAAATAGCAGAATGTCACACAGTGGCACTAAGAGCCATGATGTAATTTCAAGTCATCCTGGGAATAGTGAATAAGGGAGAAATCTGATCAAGAGTGAGACGGGTACGATCAAGGCTCTCTGCTGGTTGAGAAATGATTTTTAATACTTTGAAAAGGTGCCTTAAAATCTATATGTGAATACAGTTTGGGTGGTAGGGCAGAGCAACATGACTAAGAGGCTTATCTCCAGCATCTCTGGCGTCAGAAAGTCCTGAGTTCAAATTTCATTTCCACTAATTACTAACTGGGTCACCTTTAGCAAATTCCTTAATCTCACATCCACCTCAGACTCTTTGTCTATTAAGTGTCCTTGCCTCAAGCAGTTTTTCTGTAGATTGAATCAGACAACGCACATCTGATTAGCTGTTGCTCTTATGAACAATCATCCCAACTTGATTTGGACGGTGCTAATCCTTGGCTCACCTGTAACAAACTCTTTCCTACAGTCTGGGTATTTTGAATTCCAGCAGGAGAGGTCTATTGCCTAGCATGTTACATTTTATGTATCAGTTTCACATGCCTGCTAATTTAACCCTCTCTCTGAAGTTCAACATCTAGTTACACACTGAGCAGGAAGTATTTCTGCCTCCAGTCTCAATCCTCTCCCCTTCCTCTTTCCCCAGAAATCCGTGAACAGGGGCCTGCAGTAGGACGTGCCATGAAACCCTGAACTTGCCCTTCACTTAACACGTGCTCCACTGTTGTCTCCCAAGTCTGATTAGGGGGCCATGAAGACAGCCCCCATATCAATCTTGTTCATGTCTGTATAAGCTCAATGCCTAGAAATAAGCATCTCTAATGCCCAGACTGTGGCCTTGAATTTTATTTCCCACAAAAGGGGCCAGTATTCCTTTGTAGAAATGTCTAAGGAAGGAAATGTACAAGATGAAGCTTGATCATCTTTTACCAGAAAGCAAGGAGGCTTTAAAGGTGATTGAAGTTGTATTAAGAAGAGATGAGTCAATTTTAACACTCTAGTCAGAATGGCTGCCATCAAAAAGTCTACAAGCAATAAATGCTGGAGAGGGTGTGGAGAAAAGGGGACCCTCTTACACTGTTGGTGGGAGCGCAAACTAGTACAGCCACTATGGAGAACAGTGTGGAGATTCCTTAAAAAACGAAGTAGAACTTCCATATGACCCAGCAATCCCCCTGCTGGGCATACACAGTGAGGAAACCAGAATTGAGACACATGTACCCCAATGTTCATCGCAGCACTGTTTACAATAGCCAGGACATGGAAGCAACCTAGATGTCCATTGGCAAACGAATGGATAAGGAAGCTGTGGTACACATGCACAATGGAATATTACTTAGCTATAAAAAAGAACACATTTGAGTCAGTTCTGATGAGATGGATGAAACTGGAGCCTGTTATACAGAGTGAAGTAAGTTAGAAAGAGAAACACCAATACAGTATATTAATGCATATATATGGAGTTTAGAAAGATGGTAATGATGACCCTATATGCAAGGCAGCAAAAGAGACACAGATGTAAAGAACAGACTTTTGGACTCTGTGGGAGAAGGTGAGGGTAGGCTGATTTGAAAGAACAGCACTGAAACATGTTTGTTACCATATGTAAAATAGATGACCAGTGCAAGTTTGATGCATGAAGCAGGGAACTCAAATCTGGGTACTCTGGGACAACCCAGAGGGATGGGGTGGGGAGGAAGGTGGGAGTTGGGACGGAGGTTCAGAATGGGGGGGACACTATATCCGTGGCTGATTCATGTCGATGTATGGGAAAAACAACCACAATATTGTAAAGTAATTAACCTCTAAATTAAAATTAGTTAATTTTTTAAAAAGACATGAGTAGATTTTAAAAAGCTCAGGTTGGCCAAAGAGAGATCATCTGTGCATCCAGAAAATAACTGAAATAGACTGAAATAATATGTTTAAAAGACATGAGCTGACTGACCTTTGGAGAAGGCTACATTACCAACTCACTCTGAAAAATGGGAGCTAAAGAGAAGGGATGGAACGTTCCTCTCGCTTTTACATACTAACTGTTCCTCGGGGCACCCAAATAGTAAACGGAGAGAAATTTCTCTTTATGGAAGTAGTATGGCTAATAAATGAACAGGGAATCATAGAATTAGGATGTCACCATTTCACAACCTCTAGTGAAGTAAAGGATCTAGGAATGGATTATTAACAGCTTTAAATATCACCAAAAGCAAGACAACCAGCCTTTAAGTGCCCTGAGAGGGAAGAATATAAAGTCATCTAGAAAACAGTCTTTCTAAAAACAGAACTTCAACCTGATTGAGCCTCTAGATCTAACTAACCATTTGTAAGACTTCCAGGAGACAGAGGAACCTGTCAAAGGATGCCATGAGACTTCAGGAAAACATCTGTGTATGTCTGGGGAAAAACGCAGAAAAAGGCCTGCTTTTTGTTTTTAACAAATATATTAGAAGAAAAAAAGGAGAGAGAGAGAGAGAAACCTATAAGTTAAAAGAAACTTTCAGAGATATATCAACAGATTACAATATATGCACCTTATTTCCATGCTAATTGAATAAAGTGTAATTTTTAAAAATAACAAGACAGGTTTAAACACTTCCTAGATATTTAATGACAGTAAAGAATTATTGTTAATCTTAGTTGGGATAATGTCATTGTGCTTACATTTTTTGAATAATTTCTTTTCTTTTAGAGACATATTTTAATGTTTATAGATTAAATATAAATGTCTGAGATTTGTTTCAAAATAGTCCTGGAAAAGAGGAGAAATATTAAGTATTATATTAAGGTGTAACAAGTATTAAGTTATAACAACATTGAACATGAGTTAACAATTGGTAAAACGAGTGGTAGTAAGTGTAATTCTTTATCCTGTTCCCTCATATATATTTGAAATTTTTCAGAATAAAAAGGAAAAAAGAAAAAAAAAAAAAAAAAAAAAACGTTGCCGGAATAAGCTTCTGCCAGAGTCAGGGAACTCTTAGGAAAAACAAGGCCCATATTCTCCATATATCTTTTGGTGGATTTCACATAACAAAAGAACGTGTTCATTTATCTGTTCCTGTTTATTTACTGTCTGTTTTCTCTGCTAGAATAGGAGCCCCACAGGGGTGGGCTCTTTGTTTTATTCACTGGTTATCCAAAATGCTGCCATTGAGCTTGGCACCAAGTGAGTCATCTATAATATACTGTTATGTGAATGTTCCTCACGTAGGAGGCCAGGATGTGTATTTCCATTTCACAGATGAGAACACTGAGGCATTCAGAGCTAATGTTCTTGCCCAGGATCACATAGCTGGTTAGTGGTGGGACAGGGACACCCACTCTGGCAAGTCCCTTGTAGACAGGGCATCCCAGTCTGGGGCAGTAAGCTGAAAAGAGATGTAAGGGTGCTGGCATTTGTAAGTACATAGTGGTTATCCTTTCTCCACGATAAAGATGGAGAATGGGAGAGGTGGGTAGCTCACATTCCTTGGGGCTGGTAACCACTATGAGCACTTGACCGACCACAATGAACTCATTTAATGCTTACAACTGAGGAGTTGGGTTCTACTATTATCCCCAGGAGACCAAGGCTCAGAAGCACATGCATTCTGATCCTGGAGCCCAAAACCTTCAACCTGAAATTAAACCCTTACCTCCTTCATTAAAGGTCACTGAAAAATAAAACTGTGCTGTCAAGTTGGACTGGGGGCTGGTGTTTCTACTATCTCCTAAAGTCAGCACACGTGTGAGCCTGAAGATCGGACTCTGAGGACAGACAGATGCAACGCTTATCTGACAGTAGCCACTGGACAGCAGGGGGACAGGTTAGCATCAGACCACTGGAGGACCACACTGCTCTCAATGGGCTAGTCTTCTTCAGAGTCAGAAATCCCACAGAAAATTGCTACTCACGCAGGTCTCTTTCCCTCTCTGGGCCTCTGTTTCTCCATGTTTCAAACTGAGAGAGTTGGACTAGACAGATAGTCCCAAAAGACACTGCACACCCTGACATCCTTTCATTCACCCTGCAATTCTATGATCCCACCACGGGAGCCGTGGTGTGTCCGGGCCGTCTCCACATCAAGCAGTCAGAGGCTCATTTTTAACCCTTCATAGATGTCTCTTACAAATTATCCAGGGTCATGGATTAGTTTAAATACAAAAGCTTCATTTCCTCTGCTTGGCTACTGTTATAAGGAATGATCAAAAGGAGTCAAGGAACAAACACAGTTGGCTGGAGAGAGAATGGCTGGGATGAACTGAAGGACGTTCTCTGCCTGGACCCCTCCGGGTTTGGAAATCTCTGGGGCCTGTAATTCACTGCTGCATTAGGCAGTGCTGAGATGAATCATAACATTTTGAGCCCTCAAAGAAAGGGAGAAGAAAAAAAGACAGAGGCCGGGGAGGGGAAGGCTCAATGTTTTCTCAGTTAAATACATGTTTTCATTGCAGTGTGATGGGTCGAGAGGAATGAATGGCCATGATTTAGTTATCTTTTGGATGGATGATTTTAAATGCACGTTGGAAACGCTTTCATGAGGCTGACTTTTAAAGCCGAGGCGGAGTGGAAGTCTTTGGTGAGGGAGCTGCTGCTTGTCGTTCAGAGGTTGTAAAGGCCCAGGACCTTGAGGTTCCTGATGCAGGCGTTTTGTTTGTTTTCCCCTGGCACCCTTTCCCTTCCGCTCCAGAATCCTTCAGACTGTCATCAGACACCTTGTCGAGTGGGAAGCTGCTATATAGCACAGGGAGCTCGGCTCAGTGTCCATGATGACCGAGAGGGGTGGGATGGTGGAAGGAGGCCGAGGGAGGCTCAAGGGGAAGGGGATGTGTTATACATCTTCACTTCTGGTACAGCAGAAACAAAAGTAACATTGTAAGGTAATTATGCTCCAGTAAAAAAAAAAAAATAGAGCAGGGAAAACAGCAAGGTGGATGGTAACAGGGGAGGGAGGAAGGATGGGGGGTGGGGAGGTGTGACTGTGGGATTCTTGAAATCCCTGCATTGGTTATTTGGGGCTTTGAAGTGCCCCTTAGTATGGGTGGGCACTGTGAGGGTGGAGGAGGGACACTGAGGGGTATCAGAGCTAGATAGATGATTAAAACCTCTACTCTAGGTGACTGCAGAATGGCTCAGTTTCGGAAGTCTTGCTCAGTCATGGGCACCTGCTTCAGCACTGAGAAGTTTAGGGTTATTGCCCATATTATCCAAAATGGCACCAGAGCAACCAGCTCACTTATTCCTTTGTCTGCAGCCCACTCCTCCTGCCCTGCCGTCCTACCAGGCCCTGTCACGATTGGCTTGAAAACCTTGAGTGGCTACTCAATGCCCAAGATAAGGACCAGAATCCTTACCAAGAGGTAGTAGGTTTGCTGGCACTTCCCAAAGGGATTTCTCCAGGTCAGATGTCAAGGGTAGCATTTTATCCTCATAGAATCATCCAAGGTCAGCACTGTTCTCATCCACAGGTGCCATACAAAGAAACTGAGTTCCAGAGAGGCTGCGTGCCTGGCCCAGGGTTGGCGGAGTGAAGGCGTGAGCCCGGCAGCGCTGACCTGGACTCCCTGCACCCCTGGGCCCCTCGGAAGCCCCTTGGCCCCTTTGGGGTTCAGGAAGCTGCAGGGTGCTGTTCCACGCTGTTCCATTCATCTCAAGAGTTCTCCCGTCACACTTCCCTCTACCTGGAAAACGAAGACTCATGCTGAATAGTCCTCTTTCCTATCCCATTCTCTTCAATGTGAATATAGGCGAACCGAAAAGAACATTGTAAAACAGAACAGTTGGCAGCTCCTGGGTGTGGTGGTTTTTTCTTCCTTTATCCTATCTGCTTGCTTTGCCTGGGGAGTTTATAAATCAGTTGGACACCTGTGAAGCCAATCTTTGTGGAAGAGTTGTAATTGTAGTAAGTACGCACCCACCACCATCACTACCCCCACCCGCTACCTGCCAGGATTCACCTCTAAAGGGTGCACAAATGTTATCCTCCCCTGACCCCCAATCTGCCAGCTACAGTAACTGACTTAATCTCTAACTTCTTTAAAAAATAAATTGTGTGTACTTTAACTTGAATTTTCTGTCTGGGGCGGAAGTCTCAACTCTTCTGAGATGCTTAGGCCCCAGCCCCAGCCCCTGTGTATAAGCCTCTCCTTCGCCTTCCATGTAATGCCACTTGACTCGAAGAAAGAGCTTAGATGACAGAACATTGTAAAGTGGTACCTAAATGTCACTCCTGACTCTGTGGTTATGGAATGGGTTCCAGGCAAGCTTTGCAGTAACAGTACCCCATGTCTGCCATGCAGCCTACCATCTATGTAGAGTAGCTGGGGTTACCTGGCCTCTTGAAATCTTCTACAAACCCAAATAAATGAACCAACACAATCGACCTGGGGCTCTCTCCATCACAGAGTGCTCTTTGTCCATTTATTTTACGTGAGTCATTTACTTTTTATTTATGATCATATTTCATAACCTACCAGCAAATGGCCTACAGTGTGAGATGTGACGAAGCCTCAGTCACGTGCAACCTCGCTCTGGCCCAGAGTTTAGAAATCTGGGCTCTGATAAGTGCAGGGTGACTATCAGGCTTTGGGGTAGATTTTTATACTCTATGAATTAGTAACACGTGAAACAGTCAGTTTTTTCTACAATAACCTAAAAAATCAAGATATATTTCTAAAAGGGTTATTGCAGCCTCAGATATGGGTCCTGTGACCTGTGTTATTATGTCCTTTGGAAAGTCATGGAACCTCCTCACACCCTAAAGAAATTTTGAGTTGAGCACAGTTCAGGATAGCAGGGATGACAATTTTTTCTTTTGTCTGCACTGCACAACACATGGGATCTTAGTTCCCCAACCAGGGATCGAACCCTGCATTGGAAGCTCAGAGTCTCACCAGACTCCGGATCACCAGAGAAATCCCATGGATGACACTTTTTATTCTGAAATGACTACTTTTTAATTTCCCACCTGATCCCTTGAAGTGCCATTTTGCTTTAAAACCCTATCATGTGTCTCAAGGGAGCTGGAAAATGTTAATTATGTCTCTGAGGGGTTTCCCTGATAGGGCAGTTGGTAAAGAATTTTCCTGCAATGCAGAAGACCCTGGTTCGATTCCTGGGTTGGGAAGATCCCTTGGAGAAGGGATAGGTTACCCCCTCCAGTATTCTTGGGTTTCCCTAGTGGCTCAGATGGTAAAGCATTGGCTTGCAATGCAGGAGACCTGGATTTGATCCCTAGGTTGGGAAGATCACATGGAGGAGGGCATGGCAACCCGCTCCAGTATTCTTGCCTGGAGAATCCCATGGACAGAGGAGCCTGGTGGGCTACAGTCCATGGGATCGAAAAGACTCCAACATGACTGAGCATCTAAGCACAGTATAGCATGCCTCTGAGAAGTACATCTCAGGGCTGCAGAAGCAGGGACCCTAAGTCCTGCATTACAGAAGAGAAAACTGAGGCTCTGAAGACAATAAAAGAGAGATTGTCATCCTGAGTGAAATAAGGCAGATAGAGAAAGATACATATCATACAATATCGCTTATATGTGAACTTATTAAAAATGGTACAAATGAACTCATTTACAAACAGAAATAGAGGCACAGATGGTTATGATTACCCAGGGGGAAATAATGGAGGGGAAGGATAAACTGGGAGATTGGGGCTGGCATATACACACTGCTATATGTAAAATAGAGAGCCAATAAGGACCTATGGTAGAGCACAGGGAACTCTTCTCAATATTCTGTAATAACCTATGAGAGGAGAGAACGTAAAAAAAGAGCGGATATTTGTATATGTATAATTGATTCACTCTGCTGTACTCTTGAAACTGACACAACATTGTAAACCAACTATACTCCAAAAAAAAATTTTTTTAAAGAAATTTTTCTGGAGATTCTCCTTCCAAAGTAGCTCTCATTAGAGTTAGAACTCACCCCCTCCCACTCCTGTGAGTGAGTGCATTAATTAACCTCTGGACCACCCTGTAAAACAAACTCTAAAGAAGTGTCCTACATCTACTTAGACAATTTTATAACTCAGGAGAGTTTCATTTAACGCAATGCTTTAAATAATTTTTCCCCATGAAATATAAAGACAAGCAGAATTGACTCTATAGAGTCTGGCTAACATACCAGTCAGGGTCGTGAAAGTTTCTTTAATATTCATCTGTGACCAGTCATAGCAGACTTGAACCAAATCAAGAATTTTTTATAACTGCCTTGATAGCACTACCTGGCCCATCTTGCCAAATGCAAATCATTTTTATTGTCTTGGTGAACCGAACCAACTTTTTAAAAGCTTGAACTCATGGCAAACCTACATATTTTCTAAAATTTTAAAAATCAGCAGAACCCAGAGCTCCAAAAAGTGTTCCCGGAACCATTACGTCATATAGTAAAACATTCGCCTTCATTCATGAAGGTGCTTACTGAGCACCTTCTAAGGCCATGCACTGTTCAGAGCACTAGGGATCCAGTTCAGAACCAGATGGAACAAAATTTTGCCCTCTGGGCTTCCTGTCTCTTGCACGCATGCAAGCTAAATTGCTTCAGTCCTGTCTGACTCTTTGCGACCTCATGGACTGTAGCCCACCAGGCTCCTCTGTCCATGGGATTCTCCAGGCAAGAATACTGGAGTGGGGTTGTCATGCCCTCCTCCAGGGGATATTTCCCAACCCAGGGATCAAACCCATGGATCAAACCCATGACTCTTCTGTCTCCGGCATTGGCAGGCAGATTCTTTACCACTAGCGCCACCTGGGAAGCCCTTATCCCACTGCTAATCCCTGCCTTGATTTACATGTAAAGTGAGACCACGGAGCTATCAGCGGCTGGTTTGGACTTGAACTCAGTAACTCAGGTATCTCATTTGATGGCATTTGGTGGAAGCCTCGAAATATCAATAAAAAGGGGGCATAGCCAAAGCAATCTTTTTGGAAGAGAGTATGATGGCGTTGGAGACTTGTTGCTAGCAGGCATGCTATTTTTACCAAGATGGCATGTTACAAGATGGATAAAAATAGCAAAAGTTTTCTGGAAAAAAAAATTGCTTTTACTCACACTTTCTCTAAGCTTGGGAAAATATTATTTGTTCAGATCAAATAATAGACGCAGATGGTTTTAATTTGAACTGACTGCAGGACATAGGTGGATATTATAGGGGACCAGAATCCATCCCCTCATTCTAGTGTTCTTGATCTGACTGTCTCTTTAAGTGAGCTAAGAGAATTTACGGTAGAAGAGACCTGGGTGTCAGGTCGCTCAGAAATCAACTTGCCAATGTCTATTTGAGCTCAGATCAGCTGAACTGAACTAGAGATGTAACTATTCCCCCCACTTTTTTCCCCAGTATTGTTCTTCCACATATGGGACTTTGAGCAAGTTACTCCACTCTGAACCTCTTGCACCATATGATCACAAAATTCCCTTCTACTGTAAGACTTTATGTTATTATTCCACCCTTGCCTGGTTCAAGATACTAGTCTGAAATGTCTTTTGCTTCAGATGACAATTTTTTATTTTAAATCAATTCAGAAACCCATGGGCCCAAGGACAATCTCTTTAACCTGGTTTCTGTTCCTGTAAGTGACACAAACCCCAAACTCTTAATAAAACAGTGAACATTCTGCAGTAGTGGCTTTTAGACCATGATCCTTGGACTTCAAGGATCTGCCATCCACCAATCTGGGAGACCACTGGCAAATCACATAAGCGCTCAGGTTCTCAGTTTCTTTATCTATAAAATGGGATGACATAGATTGAGCTGCTATTCAGATTAGAATGAAATTAGGGATCCACTTCCTGGCCCATAGAAAGTGCTCATTTAATTCAGCTATTCTCCAAGGAGATGAACAACATCGTCTTTTCCCTCTTAGTTGTAGTGTATTTTAATAATTCTGTTTGGAGAATTTCAGGAAGGTCTTGGGGCATGTTGGGATCTATGTTCAGCATCAATGGTGTGTGCTGAGATCCAGACAAAAAGGTCTTAACTTGCTGTTGATTAAGGAGAAGGGAGACTTAGTTTCCCGGGCTGTCAGTGTTGCAGTTTTGAATCCCAAAGAGTCATTACAAATTTATTTTATTTATCTTGCTCTAAAAAGCATATGATTCCCCCCTTTCTACACTTAGCCAGCGATGGCATGTAGAGGTAAAGTTGGGCAGTATTGCCTTTGAAAGAGACATTTGAATCTGGCTCAGCTTTCATCAGAGTCGGGAAATCTGCCTTCCCTCTAATTGCTTCCTTCCCTCTAAGACCTAAAATTTCCTTGGCACTCTTCTGCTACTTGCAAGGGAAAAATCAGTTTTACCTTCTCTTCAAAGTGCCTTAGTGGAACTGTCTACACAGGACAGAGAAGTCCCTAACCCTAGGAATAATTTAGATCTGCAAGTCCAGCCCCAAAGGCGAAGCCACCTCACACTGCCCTCTGCCCGCACCCGGGAAGGCACTGACGTGGCAGACACGTTGCCCCAGCCACACCCCATACCCATTTGGGATGACTTCACTGCCCAGTTGCTTTCCTGGAATTCTCAAGCCCGAGATCATATTCCCCACACCCACCCCTGGGATCTTTTACATTGTCTTTTGGCTCCTCTCTGTTTCCATTGCTAAACAAAGAGAAATCCAACCGGAAAGACTAGAAGGGGTAAGTGGCTGATGTGGTGGAAAGGAGGGGGCGAGGGACACTTTGCAGCCCTCTGACTTTCCCTAAATTGGCCAATTTCACATCAATAAGTGCCTCATCCATCACCACCACCTTTCAGGTGATTTTCTGTGATGGAATTTCGGGAGGGGAGGCACTTAGCATCTTCTACACAATTCCTTTACAAAGTCAGTTTTTCCATCATCAGGCATTCTCAGCGCTCAAATAAAAACAGGCAGAGCTTGCTACTAAAATAGCTCTTTTTACATAAGGCCCTGCAACCCAGAAACTCCTTTGAGGGACTTATACACTTTCTTGAGTCAAAAAGAAAAAAAAAAGCAAGCTAGACAGACTTCTAGTCCAGTGAGGACTTAACCTCCCCCATGAGGGAGGAAACTACACCATTGGCTGTCAGGCCTGACTCTGCTTCCTCACTGTTTGACCTTAGGGAAGTGACCTCACCTCTCTGAGCACCCTTTTTATTTTCTATGACATGGGGATAATAATAATACCCCATCTATTGCCTCAAGGGCCAAATGAGGATCAGAGTATTTTCGACACTGTCAATACTTTATAACAAAATACAAGGGATTAAGAAAGGGTATGGTATAAATGAAGTTAATCACTGACTTTAGATGACTCTTGCCCCTCTCATCTTCTTTTTTAAATTACAGTTGCCTTACAATATGTTATTAGTTTGAGGTGTACAACATCTGTTTTTTTAATATAGAATAGCTCTTAATAACTAATAATAAGTATAAACTTAAATATTACATCATAATTGGCAGTTTTTTATTTTAAAGTAGAATATAAAATGTGTATTATAGTTGATGGCATCTTTGTTTAGTTGAAATACAGTACATATATTTAACACAACTCTCTCTCTCTCTCTACATATATATATCTATGCTGTAACTCGCTCTTTTCACTTAACCTTTTATGTCAGTATTACTGCAAATCGATCCAAGCCTCACACAGTAAGTCAGCGTCACCTGCTTCATCCTTGTTTAGGTGTATAATTGTTATCTCTCAACAAGTGGGAAACTACATAAAATATAAACATAATGCACTTGTTTTAAATCAGAGGCTCTTGATAGAAGGGACAGAATGCAATGGAAATTGCTGGAACTGACATGGCTTTCTGGGCTCTGAGCTCCCCAGCTGTGTAATTCAGCCTTGCCTTGCCCCCTCTCTGGGAATTTCGCTGTCCTAGGTTTGTTTTTCTGCTCTGCGAAAACGAGAGAAATCACAGTTCCTGAGTTGTGGGATCACTCTGAAGGTAGAGTGCAAAAGGGAGTGAAGGATGGTGTTCAGGCAGGAGACAGCTCAGGACCTCAGTTTGAGAGCAACCTCCCCACAGCTCGCACCAGGGCTCAGGCCCCAGTGTCCTGATGTGGAAACCAGAAATAATTCCCAGAGCCGGTGGGAGGAATAAACAAGCTCCTGTAGGTAGTACCTGGTCCGCACACCTTAGTGCCAGGGCTCCAGGTAAATCCTTGGCCTCTGGGAGGCACTATTGTCTCGTACTTCTATATACGGGCTGTGGACTTGCAAGGTCGCAAGGTCGCGTCCCAGGAGGGCCAAGGCCTACCTTTGCCACCTGGGGAACATTAAAGAATAAACCTAAATTCCCTTAATTCAAATGGAGATGGTAACACCTCCCAGACAGACGGTGGTGAGACGTCAAGGAGTGTGTAAATCGCTGAGCACCAGTGTCTGGTACTTGGGATGCTCTCAATAAAAGGGGACTGTTATTATCTGCTTGGCTTGCTCCTCTGGGCGTCGAGGTGTAAGTTTAATGACGGGGAAGGGGGTGGGAGCGGGATGCGGGGCGCCTGGTCGGCTGAGATGTCCTAGGCCAGAGGAGCGGGCCGGGCCGGTGTCAGCGCGCATTTATTGATGGCAGGTATTTGGGGAGTAATTGAGCGCGGCGGCCGGCCCGGGGCGAGAGTGGGCCTCCACGAGCAATTAAATGTGATTAGGCCGAGACCTTCGGGATCCAGCTGGGTGATTGATAACCCGGCCGCATTCCTGCCGGGCCCGCGACATCAAACGGGCGGCCGGCGGCGGGCGGGGCGGAGGGGCTGAGCGCGGGGACCTGGCCCTTTTCGGCCCGGCGCTGCCCTTCTCGCCCGCGACGCCCACGGTTCCAGGGAGAAGCCCAGAGACTTGCCCTCCCCCCTGCCCAGAGGTCTCTTCCTTGCTGGCTTGCCAGGTGCAGCAGGGGCGGGAAGGGCACCGAAGGGAGGTGGCGGCCGGGAGCCCCCCTGAGCGAGGGCGCAGCGTCCGAAGGAGCGGGGCCAGCGGGGGCTGGCGGGGTTCCTGCGATCAATCGGGCACGGGATCGCTGGAACCGGGGAAGGGAGAATAAAAACACAGAACGAGAAGGGGGCAAGTAGGTAGGAATAAGAATAAATAGAAAAGGAAAAACTATTGAGAGACACGTGGAGGAACAAAATGACAGGAAAATGAAGACAAGAGGAAGAAAAGAGGAAGTTAAGAATGAGACCCTGAAGAGGAATTGTATGGACTGACGATAAAGGGAAAAAAATTAGAGAGTGGGATAGACCTCAAAAAGACTGAAAGCAGATATATAAGAGAGAGCAAAAGATTAAAAAAATAAGAAAGTGAGGAGTGGGTTTAAGATAAGATGGGGCATGAAAGACAAAAAAAAAAAAAAATGGGGGCAATAAGGGAGATAAAGATAACATGAATCTGAGCAAACTCAAACAGTGAGATAGTGAAGGAAGGGGAAGCCTGTTGTCCTGCTCTCCATGGGGTCACCAAGAGTCGGACACGACGGAGTCACTCAACAGCAACAACAAAGGTTAACTGGAAAGCCCAAAGGCGGCAGCGCTGGCCGGGCGCCTGGCGCGCTGTGTCTTCACCCCCACCCCAGCCCTGCCTCACCCTCAGCCAGTTCTCTGCCCGGAGCTCAGCGCTGCCTGCTGCCGGGGAGACCTGGCATGTGCCCCCAGCAGCCTGACTCTGGCCCAACCCTAGCCCCAGGCCAGCTCCTTGCCCCTCCAGGCTGGACGAGGGGCAGCTCCCCCCCGTCGCAGGCCCAGAGTGAGCAGCGGGCTCCCTGCGCCCCAAGTCGGGCCCCATACGCCATAAATCACAAGAGGAGGTGCTGGGGGGCTCCCGGGGCCGTTGTCATCGTCGTCTCCGGAGCCAGGGCACAGTTTCTGTCTGTGCTGACTCCACAGACAGGATCAAAACAGCATGAAAGAAATCAGAGCGAGAACGTCGGCGGCGGGAGCTGGACTTCTAAAACCCCCTTCCGCCCCCATAGGCTTCAATATTAAAAAACCCCCTAGGAGCCTCAGACACTGTATTAATTAGTGCAACCACCCATGAAAAGTTGGGTTTGGAGCGGCATTCTTTGCCCTGTGTGAAAAACCAAGTCTAATAAACAATTGTTAAGTTGGCCTGTTGCCGCTGGTAAATTACATAGCATTAAAAAAATAATGCTTTTCATATTAGGCACTAATTAAAGGTTGGGACAGCTTTAAAACAAGAGAGGGAGGGGGGAAATCAAAGAAAATATAAAAATGTTCTTTCAAGAGTTATGGGAGGTTAATAAAGTAGGTCTGTTAGAGTGAGCCTACTTTGCCCCTAGCTACAGCCAAACTGGAGCCACCACAATTGGGTCTCAATAAGATAATGATATTCCTTTCTCTGCTATTAAAAGCCTCCCAGTGCAAACTTAAAATGATTTATTTAATTTAGGAAATTATGAGGTGTAACTTCAAAGCCCGAGCCGTTAGTAATGGAAAATACCAGGTTGTTTAAAATTATAATAATAATTGTTTGGAGGACTCAGGACATCAAAGTGTTTTCATCAACAAATGCAGAGGGGTCCGGAGGAGGTTGGAAAGAGTCAGAGGAGGTGGATGGAGTTTGGATTTGATTATTATGAACCTTATCAGGGCAGGATTCAGGATTCCCGCAGCCGGGCACTCTGTTCTGCTTTGAAGCAGGCTATTTTGGAAAGTAATTTTACTGCTTTTTATTTAGTTCCTAGCAGGGAGGGAGGTGAGAGGGTTGTGGGGGGGGGGGGGGGGGTGGGGTGGGAGAGGGGTGGAGGGTCCAGGAGTTGACAGCAGACTTTTCCTCATTGCTCTCTGACCGATTTCATTGATTTCATTAAGGAAGCCTACAGCATCACCAATCTTGAGATTTCTTTTTTTAACTTACATTGAAGGGGAAAACAGGCACAATCAACTTCACCAACTGGGCCCTGTGACTTCAGGGAGGGGTGTGTGTGTGTGTGTGTGTGTATGTGTGTGTGTGTGTGACGTGGGTTCTTTTATAAATGAGGTTTATGTTTATTCCAAACCCAGCAGTGGAAAGGGATTGGGGGTGGGGAGGTGGCCTCTCCAACCCGTGGCAAATGAGCCGCTTTTATAGCAGAGAATGGCCGTGGGAGTTTTCATTCGGTCAGACAAGGTTCTGCTCAAAGGCAGGGATCCTCTTTTCAGTCGGGTCAGGCAGACGTTTCACCAGCGCCTGCTCTCAGCCAGCCGGGCCTTCGCCGCTTACCTCCTGCCGGCCCTGCTCCTCCCCAGGGCTGCAAGGGGGAGGAGGCTGGTCAGGCTGAGCCTCAGGTCCCCTGTGTTGGAGAAGCTGGCACCCTGGGTGAGGAGCCCCTTACAGCAACGAGGGTTGGGGAAAGGGATGCAGAGAGGGACTCCAGAGCAGGGCTGTGTTGGGATCTGGGCTGGCGGGTCTGGAGAGCTCCCTAGGGTCCTTCATCTCTCAACTCCTCTGAGACAGGTCCTTCAGGGCCCCCTTTGCCAGACTTCACCCCTACCACCAGGCTCACACTTGGGCCTGAATTCTGCTGCTGCCCTTTATGGACTGTGGGACCTTAGTGAGACCCTGAGCCTCAGTTTCCTCACCTATAAAATGGCATCAATAATACCTCCCCAGGGGGGTGTGCAATGACTAGATGAGATGAGCCCGAAGATGTCTAGTACCATACTTAGTAGGAGCTCAGTACATAGGATTCCCTCTTCTTTCCGTCCCCACTGCTTCCTGAGAGCAGAACCGTCTTGCTGGGAAGTTTTAGATAAAAGCCTTAAGAATTACACAAGGGAGGGTGGAGCTGTGTACCAGTCTCCCGACAGCGCAGGCGGCTATGGCCAAAGCCGGCACACGGACATCTTCGGTTTTCATTTCCAAGGCGCGCTGCGCGGGTCCTTGGTGACTCAGGGCCCTCTGTCACCGCAGGTTGTTGGTCTGGTCCCTGAAACGCCTGGCATACCAAGCCCGACATATGCAGGGACCCTGGCGACTGCCAAACCTAAGGCGGGGCTGGCAGTTCCGAGGGAGCCCCAGAGCACGGCGCACCGGCGGCGCCGCGCACCTCTGGCCGTGGTCTGGACCCCGGTAACCCGGCCACGTCCTCGACTAGGGGGTAACCCCATCCACCCAGGAGCCCCAGGGTGCATATATTGGAGCCTGAGCGACTCTTTTCCCCCTCCCGGCCTCAGTTTTTCGCTGGGATTTAGGGCGATTGAGGAAATGCGCAGGCGCTTAGACGGTTTCCAATCCGCCCCGCTGACCACTCAGGACGCAGCCCGGATTCTCCGAAAACCACTCCGGCCCGTGACCCCCTCCTCTCTGGTGCAAGCTGACTCTTAACCCAGAGGCGGCAGTGTCTCCGGATCCCCCATCCTGGGCTGAGATCGCCGGAGGTTGGGGTCTGAGAGGCCCCAGGAAAGAAGTTCGATGGGCTGGTTCATTAGGGACCCAGTTTGGCGGCTGATGATGAAACTGGGAAGGGCTTCGGCCTTCGGAAAACGCATCCCGTAAATGAGATGGCCCAGCGGGACGGCAAGGGCACACGTTCGCGGAGGTTTGAGACGCTCCTGCAGATCACTCCAGCTCCGGAGTGCAGTGGCAGAGCTGGGAGAAATCGGTCGGACCCCCAACTTCGGAGGAGATCCCTGGGTTTGGATCACACTTCGCAGGAGAAACTCACCGCCCGACCTTGGGAGCCTCTGCCCGACCGGAAAATGGAGTTTCCGGAGCCCACCTCTAAACCGGGTGTGGGCACAAAGGAAACGGACGAAAGCGCTAGTCCTAGTAGGTGTCAGGTTCCAGTCCCCCCACCACCAAGCTTTCCGCTCCCTTCCGACTTGTTCCCAGGGTCACCGGAGCCCCTCATCCGAAAACAGCCCTCGGAAAGGTATCATCAATGGCCGCTTGGTTTCTTTGTGCAAGAGAAAGCGGAGTTTGATTCTTCCCCGCTTCCTCTACCCATTACCAATTTATTTTCATGGTGATGCCTCAAAACCCAAGCCTGACCCTCGTTCCGTAGCCAGGGGAAAGAGAGATTGCAAAGGGCACTTGAATGGACTACCTTCCCGCTACAAACCGAAAAGAGCATTTGTTCAAGATCGATCTCCTTGGAAGGCAGATAGGAATGGTAAAGGGAACGTGATTTGACAGAGTCCTGAAAGGGCAACAGGCATCCATCTATCCTGCACCCCACCCCCCAAGGGAATGCATCCAGTTACCATCTCCATTTGCAAAGAACTGTATAGGTCCGTTCCCTCAGCTTGTTTTGTTTAGCTGAGATTTCAAGTTCAAGATTTTTCCCTTGAAAAACCCTTCAGATTCTGGCCTATCCCTGGGCCCTGCCACTTCTAAGCTCATCTTTCACTGATTTGAAAAACTCCTAATAGCAATTTTCCGTGAGTAACACAAGCTGCTAAAGGAAGCAGTTCAAAGTCTTTTGCTGTTTTCAATGGACTTCCCTACCCCGGGCTGAATCTGGCCACAGCTCTTGATTGATTCACATTAAAATCATCATAAAAATTACCAGGCCCCCTCCCCCATCTGGGTGGCATTTCTGGGCTAAGTCCAGCTAAACAACACAGAGCGCCTCTTAAAAATAATTGTGACTTTGGACAGACTTTACTGCAATAAAACAAACGTTTAATTTAATTCAGAATAAGAGATAAGAAATAACTCTTCAATAAAATATATAAAATTATACAAGGCACCCTTTCAAAGGGATAAAAGTATACTTGGAGCAGGGAGGGGGGGCTGGACAGAAAGATTAAATACCAAGGAGCTCTATGGGCTGTCTGACAACACCGTTTTTTACCAAGTCAAAACATGGCTTTACCCTCTGCCCCCAACATGTTAAAAAGTATATAAATTTTTCTAATAAGTTTAGCACATACAATAGGTACACACAGAGAAAGCATGATTTTCTTCCTTTTGGATCTATTCATTGTTCAAGAATATTTAGCATATAGACAATGGTCACAAGATACTCATTTTTTTAAAGCAGATAATTAACTACACCCCTCCCCCAATTGCCTTTGCAAGGCGTGAGGACTGACGTACCTAGTGGTTCACAGAAACCATCAATTCCTCCCAACACGCTTTAACTTTTCACTCCCCAATTATCAGAAATGAAGTTAAGCAACAGCCTTGAGAGGAATTAGGAAGGACCTCCGTTTTCCACCTTACCCCCGAGGACTCTCAGGAGTCTCATCTCCTTTTATTGATCTTACAAAAACTTTTAATAATGTGGAACAAACAAGGTGGGGAGGGGGAAAAAATATAGGGCCAAATAGGGTCATGCCTGTTGAGTTTTCAATGTATGTGAGTTTTTAATGCACATGAAAAATGCAAAAACATGGTGTGTCCCTTCCCTGGGAGGAATCTCTCCATATCTACTCCTTATGCAAGTAATGTCTAATTCTAACGTTTGCTCTCCATAAGCTAAGGTCAGTTATTCCATCCAAATCACCAGATTTCAGCAATTTTAGCAAATAATTTGTCTCCCCCATAAGAAAATAAACAGGTAGACTTAAGCAGTCTCTTTTAGGAAGGTGATATATAGAGAAAAAGGATATATATATATATATATATGTTTTGCCTTTCAAAATAGTTTGATTTTTATGTCTGCTGTATAAAAATGTATTATATTTTATTATATATATATATTTATATATAAAAACCATCAGAGCCAATCTTTATGAAAGGAGAGGGTGGGGGGGGGTCGCATCTGGCAGATTAACCAAGAAAATGGGGCTTGGGTGTCTCCAGTCAAAAGAAGCAATTGGAACTATATCTGTGGCCCTGTCAACCTAGCCGCTGAGGCTGAGGGTGGTGCATGCAATGTTTGCAGAGAGGGACTGTCTTCTTGGAGAGGGAGGGGGGAGGCTTTTAAACAAACATCCGTCCCGGAGTCTATTGAGTTGGTCTTCCTTAGGATAGGTGGTACATGCCATATCCCACTGGAGTTGCATAGAGTCCGACAGGCGGGATGGGGAGCACAGGTCTATGGAAAGGGTAAGATGCACCGTATAGAGATGCTGCTTGCAGGGGAGAGTTGATGGGGAAAGGGAGGCTGAAGCCGGAAGGCAGCATAGGTTTTGCAGCCATTTTCAGCTTTTCCAGTTCTGCCTCCTGCAGTCTTTTCGCCTTGGCTCTTCGGTTCTGGAACCAGATTTTGACCTGGGTCTCTGTGAGGTTCAGAGAGCTGGAGAACTCTGCCCGCTCTGCAATGGAGAGGTACTGTTTCTGGCGGAACTTGCGCTCCAGAGCGAGGAGCTGGGACGTGGTAAAGGGTGTGCGCGGCTTCCGATTGGTCTTGTGTTTCCGCAGGGTGCAGGTGGTGGGGCTCAGGTGTCCTAAGGAACAGAAATGGAGAGTGAGTTAGCAAAAGAAAGTGGCTTTGTCACCAGGTATGTCCATGTGGGCGGGAGGGAGGGGCTCCTCTTCATCGTTCAAAAAGGAACCTCGGTGAAAACCATGAATGGTTGATGTGTTTTTTGGTGGTGGAGGGTTGAGAAGGACCAAACTTTAATGGATTTGTTGTTTTGCTTTAAAAAATGGAAACTTTTTACAAAAAGTTGGGGAGTTAAATGGTGTCACAGAATTTTCTATATGGCAAACAAACAGCATTAGAGATCATGAAACATAAACAGATCTCTGATATGCCAAGAGAGCTGAGGGTTGTCTGAAAAACAAAACCCCGTCTCTTCCTGATGACTCATCTTAAAGGGTGGGGGGGGTGTTTCATGATAATCCTTACATCCCTAGGATGCTGAAATAATCACATATGAGAAGGAAAACGAACAGGATCTTATAAACTGAGTTGGTCCCCTCTCTGTACCAGGAAATGTTGGGATTGCATCAGCATATTTATGGAGGATAATTGTGCCGATAAGGTCTGTGGTAAATTAATAGCATCTTTGGATTGGGGGGCAGCCTCATGCAATAAACAACCACACAGCTGTCGTTCCCTCCAGTCTACAGATTATAAAACCTGGACATCATTTCACAGATCTGGATGTGGGATAACTTTCTTGGCTGGGTGCTTCTGTAATATAAACTTTACAGAAGGAGGGAAAAATTAGCTTGCCCATAAATGTAAATGTCAGGGGAAATCATGCTGCCTCCTGAATTGAGAGCATGTGATGACATCTTAGTCATCTCTCCTACCCATTCTATGGTTTGGAGCAAACGTGTAAATGATTAGCTTGTTGCTGGAGTTTAGAAAGAAAGAATAACAAGCAAAATAAAGGTATGCCAATGGCATCCAGCCTCTACATTTAAAATGGATTCAATTATAGGAAGTCACAGGACTGAGCATCCTTATGTTTCCATAGAATCAACTAACTTTGGGCTCTTCCTTAAAGGGAATTGGGCCGGGGTGGTGGGGGGGGGGGGAGGTAAGGGACAGATGCTAAACAATTCATTTTCTGCATCTGGCTTTTATGAGCTATGCTAATTTTCCAAACGCAGCCACAGTAGTAAGCACCGCAAAGGGAGAATGCCGCATTTCTTGTTTAGTTACTTTGGTGCCCAAGGAAGTTTGCACTTCATAGTTGAGGGTGACGCAGCACTAGGGCCAACCCAGCCTCCCTTTCCAACAAGAAATGGACTTGTCCTAATGTGACATTATTAACCATCACTCTAAGTGATTAAAAAGAGGTAGTGGGTTCTGCACTCAGTCAAAAACCAGAAGTCCGGGCAACGGATGGATAAGAAACTACCACAGGAGTGCAGACTTTTGCATATGCTAATCCCTAAGTAAGCCAGAGAGCTAGGGGTGCCTACTTCTTAATTTACAAATAAAATAACAACAGAGACTCAGAGATCTGTGAAATCCTCACCCTTCAAAGACTTGACCTGGCTGCTTGGGAGAACCCAGTGGTCACAGCACAGACACCAAGCTTTTGGAGTCTACACTTGCCCCTGTGGAAAGGAACCCCACGCCCGGGCCAGTCATTCTGCTGACCTAGGGGCTGCATCTGAATTATGAGTCCAGGAGACGGGTATCTTGCGGTATATTAAAGCTATAAGGCTAGGAGGCTTCCTACCCAGCATACCACTCCTCGCCCTCCCATCTCTATTCCATTTTAAGCCTGAGGAAGGAGGAGATTATACCAAGCAAAACAGCAACGGGTCCTACTGCCTATGAATAACAAAACCCGGCCTGAGTAAGTGGCTCCCTCCTGCCCCAGGCTCTGGGAACCCACTGCTTATACCACAGGGCTCCCGAGGCCATCTCTGGGCCTAAACCACGACTGACCCACTCTTTGTTTTAAAGTTAAAACAAACTCTAAAGTTTAAAGTTTATTTTAAAGTTAAATCCTTTCTCATAATCTCCAATTTTTCTCATGAGAAGGCCATATCCAGGGCTGCCTTACCTTGGGCCCTGGCAGGCATATTTACAGAACCCCAAGAACCTAAGGAAGTGGAAATCTCTGACCTCTGGACACTACTCCCTGTAAGGTCTGAATCATTGATGTGAGGTTGGGAATTGACCCAGGCCTATGCATACACAAGACACGCGATATTTGTCAAAACAAATTAAGTTCCTTAAAGTTTCTGAGCCTCTATTTCACCATCAATAAAATGGGTAACTAATACTGATCCTGCAGTTCAGAGTACCAAATTTTAGAATGCCCAGAGTCCTGGGCTGCCACCAGGTAGGCGATCATTAAATGTCCCCAAGCCTTTCTCGTCAAGCCCAAACTCGATGTGTGCAGATTCCTCTGAACTCTGCTGAAATGTCCTCATCTGTTACCGGGAGGCTGGCTTCGGCCACACAGAGATCAGATAAGATAATATAGTGAAAAGTGCTATAAAGCACTGTGCAAACTTGAGTTTAAATTCTTTGAGTCCTTAATCTCCACGCCCTTTGAATCTTCTGGAGTTTCTAACAGGGTGGAGAAAGACGCCAGAGGGGACCGCCACTGATGTCTGGTTATATGGCCTTGTTCTGTTCACAAAATACTTTGTATCTGAGTTTTCCCAGCTGATGGAAATAGGGTAAAATGTGATGCTCCTAGCTTTGGAAAAAAAATCCCTCCGGAGGCCCCTTCTCTCTCACCTTTCCTAGAGGTACAGTGCCGGCAGAGAAATCTTAAAGGTCAGGAGATATAAGTAAAAGGAGCTATAGGGAATGAATGGTTTGTCCAAATTGCAAAAAATACCCAAGGCCCCAAAATAGATGTAAATGCTGGAAGAGAAATCAGCTCTCCTGGGCCTCTCTGTTTTTCCTTATTGGCAGGAAGCGGGGTGCAGGTGTTTCAGCCTCTGCTTGGTCTCTCTGGGTAGAAGGATCAAAGGCGGCCAGGGCTAGGGCTTGGATACCAGGGCCCCTTGCCCAATTCTGCCACTGTTGGTGACCTGGCTCAAGCAAGTTTAATCCTCAAAGTCTTGGTGTCTGAAAACTGAGATAACCACAGGTCCCGGGCTTCTCCACACACTTCGAGGTTCCAGCGATGACCGGGATCTGGTGAACTAATAAGCACCACCTTGTAAACTCAAGCGCTGCTGGAATGCTGTTAATTATTACTCTGAGCCAAACGGAGCCCCACGCCGCTGACCCCAGCCCGCTCCCAGCGAAGCGACGTGCCGGCCGTCGGGAGATATTTCCTCGCCGCATAGGTCTCTGCCGCCATCCCTCCGAGGGATCGTGCTTCGATTCCCCGGGGACCAACGGAAGATGATCGCTGCTACCCCAAAGTCCGATTAGATTTTAACGCGCTCATCTTTAAAATGAGGGCACACCTCGCAGGGTTCTGAACTTTGAAAAACAGTAAGACACTCCGCTTCTGCCTGGCATATATTCGGGTGCACATTAAACGAGAATCCTTCTTCACTCCCTACGCTGAAACCCCGATGGACAGTGAGAAAAAGCGAAGTGGCCTGAGCGCAGGGCTGTGGGCTAGAGAAAACGACAACCGAGCGACCCCCGCCAACCCAGCTGGGTTCGCCCCTCAAAGACCAGGGAGTTGGCAATTGTATAGCATACTTTGTACAGCTGGGGGATCCCGAACACGCGCTGCGCGAGTTATCACCCAGAAGGTGTCTTGGATGCCGCTGGACTCTGGATATTAAGGGGCCAAGACCTTGCAATGTTTGCTTTAGGGGGCGCATAGTACAGAGGGGCCTCCGTACCCACAGCTTGGAATACTGGCCCCTAGTTCCCTCCGGTACCCCGCGCACCCCATCTACTCCTGGTCCCGGCTCCCGCAGGCACTCACTTGGCGGCGGCGAGTATCTGCCCGGTTCCTGCATCCACGCCGCTCCGTCTTCTGAATTTTCCGACTTGACCGAGGCGGTCTCGAAGGGCTTGACCAGCGGCCCGGGGCTGTGAGCTTCCCGGACGCCGTGGCCAGGCAGCAGAAGCGGCCGCAGGGTGGCTCCGGCGGAGGCGCTTTCGGCTGGCCGTGGGGACGTCTCCTTGGGCGGCTTCTTGTCCGACATGAGCGCCTCCACACTGAAGGGCAGGCTGGAGACCTTGACGCGGCGCTCCTCCGCAGCCCCTTCGGCGCCCCCAGGCCCCGGGCCCGGTCCGGCCACCATCGCCGGGCCCTCCTCATCAGACGAAAACAGGTCATTGCCTTTGGACGGAGAAGCCATGACTTCTCTGCCCTACGTAGCTCCCGGCGCGCGACTCCGCTGGCAACCCGGCAGCTGCGACTCAAACTTTTTTGGGGGGAGACGGGAGGGGCGCGCCGGGAGCCGTGCCTTTCCTCCAAGGGGAAGTGAGAGACTGGGCTCAGCCAATCCGCGCTGGCCCTGGCGCTGACGCCACGGACGCTCGCCTCCGATTGGCTCTTCCGGAAGAGGCTGGGACTTTTTTTTTTTTTTTTTCTGTTTGAAATAAATTAGGAGTTAATTACAGGAGCAGTCAGCAGAGTTGTTATTAGGCGATCCCTCAAGGGTTATAATCACGCCAAAACTGAAAAGTCTAAGGCGTAATTAAGGCAGATTATTTAAAGAGGAAGTTCGCCGAGTCCCATTTCTTCTCTCTTTTGACCCCTCTTTTAAAAAGGTTCTCCGCTCCAGAACACGTTTAAAATCTGCAACTAACATTGCAAAAAACTTTGATGAAGCTTCTACTCTGGGCCGAAACTGGGCTAACTTAACAGTTTTCGGGGTCAGCACTGAAAGCAAGGGCCAGCATCCCTGTTAAAGGAAATACGACATGCATGGCGCTTATAAGAAGATATTTCGCTATCAGCAAGTGCCCAGCAGCGTTTGCTATTACTGTAACTCCCCTAGGAGAGGGGCCGGAGGGAGTCAGAGAGGTAGGCGGTCACGGCAACCCTCTCCCAAGTAGCTGGAAAATTTAAAG
This sequence comes from Cervus elaphus, assembly GCF_910594005.1. Taxonomy (NCBI): domain Eukaryota; kingdom Metazoa; phylum Chordata; class Mammalia; order Artiodactyla; family Cervidae; genus Cervus; species Cervus elaphus. The sequence goes on along the minus strand of NC_057839.1, from coordinate 9,943,068 downwards.
CAGGGCTTTCCATCTCTTACACTCAAAAGCAAAACCAGCACACTCTTAGAAACTCGAAATCCTGGCGTCTTCTTTTCCCTGAATCTCCTCACTGGACGAAATCCGGATCCGACCTTTTTCTCAAGACTGCGTGCATTGTTTATTTATGAGTTTGTTTGAGCCTGTGTTTGTCGTGTGTGTTTAGGTGCCAGTGTTTGCCTTCAAGGAGGAGGAGGGAGGAAAAGGCATAGATAATATCTAGTGCTTCCCAACCACCACCACCCCCCAACCCCCCACCCCCCGCAAATCTCATAAATATTGGGGGCCAAGTTTGCACACCTCAGCCTGTGTATCTTTTAGGGAAGCACATTTTTATTCATTGCACCTGGTTAAAAACAAAACAAAACAAAAAAGTATAGATATCCCCACCCCACTTGAAATTATACCCTGGGTAATTACATCTCAAAGCCTTAGTGATGACTGTCTCAGTATGGGAAAGGGGAGAGCACAGAAGCTTCCAAAGTGCAGAGACCAGTCTCACTGCAGGCCACTGGGTCAACATCTATTGCTTCAAATGACTCCTGCTATGCTATGGTTGCCTTTTCCTATATCTGAGTGATTTCCTATATCCCAAAGATGATGAGGTGAATAGAAGTATCCCAGCTCAGGGACTTGCACACAGCAGATGCTTGTTAAACAGTTCCTAAAGCTTTGGAAAGAAGGGACATTGTTTTTAACTAGTGAAATGACCAGACCTTGGAGCTACCTCGCTATGCGAGAGAAACTTGACCCCTAGATCCACTTCCTAGAGCACGTCCCTTCACCCCAAACCTCTGCCTGGAGTGAAACTGTGCTGGCCTAGGATAACCAGAATAAGTGTTACTGACTCTTAGAGGATAAAAACACTGCACTGGCCACTTAACTCAATTTGATTAGAAATGGTCCTGAATAAATGATTAAAAGTAAATAAGTCCTAACCACAGCCTTCTCAAACCTCCCTCTCCCACCAATATCAAGAAACTGAAAGTTCAGAGAAAGTTATTTAAAAATTCACACACAATTATGAAAGCTATCTGGAGATACATGCCTTATGCATTTTCCTCTTGAGTCATACTTGATAGTTGGCTCGATATGCATCTCAAATACCGTACGGTAAATCCACATTAAGTTCTGTGCCTTCTAGAGGTAGCTAAGCAAGGTGCAGGGTATATATTTTGGAAGTAAACCTGAAATTCGTTTAGTACTCAGCTGCCAAAATGTACAAATGGTTCAGTTTTCAGTTGGGTGGTACCCAGCCACTGTTTGATAACTGTTCTTGAAAACTCCTTGTTAATATTTGTCAGTTAGGGGACATGCAGACTCATTCCTGAGATTTTTTCTTCTCCTTAAATCAGTACTATTAGAGCTCTTTTGATGAACTTTTCTACGAGAGGATACGGTAAGTTCCTCTCCCCTACTCTCTGGTCCTGATGTCACGGCAAAGGATGAAAAGTATGAAGCCGGAAATGACAAAATAGAATTAAAAAAAAAAAAACAAAAAAACCCACACAACTGGTGTTCTAAGCCAGGATACTAAGTTTTGGTCATGAATAGATGTCCAGGGAGAAACCAGCCTGACTGTCTTGTTTTCTGCCGGCTCCCTCCCCAGCTCCCTGCTGGGGTTGGACAATTCTGGAAAGGGTCTCTCTTCTGCTGTGAAAGAGTGGAAGCGCAACGTAATTCTAACCTTTTATGGAAAGCCCCGTCTGTGCATTTGCTCCTGAGTTGGCTGAGTTTTTTAGAATATTGTATTCACCTCTTCCTGGCCGTGTGACCCTGGTCGCTTTACTTCTTCCTTACGCACCCCCTACTCCGTCTTAAAAAAAAAAAAAAATCTCTAGAATGAAAGAATCCCTAACCAGGATGACTCTAGTGGCAGTTCCATTCAAGGGGCTAAAGAAAATAACTAGCAGGTGTAGGGGGTCCAAACAAACGCCACCACATTATTGTATATCAAAAGCAGCAACAATTTATTGCTTTCTCTGCCAGATATCCAAAATGAGGCGTGTCGCTCCCTTTCACGGAGTTCATGATGGGTTCTTTGTAAAATCTTCGGGACTGAGAATTCGGCTTGCCCTGAAAAGCATACGGTCCCTTAGCAGAGGCCTGGATTTGGCATGTAGGGAGCATTCAGTAAAGGTGAGTTCGGTGACACATTCGCAAGCAAAAATGTGAGGTTCCAACAGGAACTCAGTCACCACTGAACATCACCTCTGCTTTAGTATCTGAACCTGTCTTCCAGGGTCTCATTTGTTTCTTCCAACACATCGCTCGGGGCAGAAATTATTTTCCCATGAAAAGCGTAAAGCCAAGAAGCGCTAATTCTGCGGTGAGGTCACGCAGCTAGGAGCGGAGGACCGGGACATCCCCCTTGCAGCACGGGCGGGTGCGCGCAGACTCGCCGCGCTCCACGTTCGCACGCGCCCCAGCCCCGCGTGGAGCGGCCGCGCACGCGCACCGCAAGTCTGGAGGCGAAAACCGTGAAGTAGTGCGCGCGGACCGCCGCGTCTGCAACTCCAGGACCGGTCGCTGGATCCAGGCGGCTCGGAGGAGGCGGGGGACGGGAGGGGGAGGGGGCTGTAGACGGGCCAGGGCTGCGGGCAGGCGCCAGGCGCGGGGAGATGAAAGGCGGGCTCCGGGGGAAGGGGCTGCGCCGGGTGACCGGCTCCAGCCGCGCCGGGCGCCCCGCCCCCGCTGCCCCGGGCAGAGGCGGCTGCCCGAGCCGGAGCCGCGTTAATTGCTCTCGGCCCCAGCACTCAGCCTGCGCGGAGCCGGGACAACCTCGCTCCAGGAGGAATGACAATTCGCCCTAATGGGACAACCTCACTCCCAGAGGAGTGACAATTCCTCCTAATGGGCCGCTCGTTAGCGGCCTATTCTCCCGAACCCGGGTATCAGAAGCGGGCAGACAAGCGGGCGCCAACGTCCGCCTGGAATTCCACAACACCGCTCCCCTACCATTCCCCACCCCCCAGTCCTTCGCTGTGTGACCTCGGGCAAAAGGCTGCTCCTCTCTGAGCTCATTGTTCTTACCTGTGCAGTGCGGAGTAGGTGCGGGAACATCAGACCTCACTAGGGCGGGCATATTTCCAGGCATTTGAGAGATCACTTTCTGAGTTAGAGCGCGAAGGCGAGTAGAGAGGGCTTGGGGGTCGCTGCTTGAGGCGCAAAGAATTGGGCCGGGGGAGGGCAAATCCCTTACTTATGAAGTTGCTGGACGCTCCAATCGGTTTGCTGTGGCCCCTTGCTCACTGAGGTCTTTCACTGGAGAGAAGGGGCCATTGCCAAAGCGCTATGCAGATTACACAAAACTATCGGAAGCCTGAGCGTTCGTGCCTCCCCATTTTACAGATGAAGAAGTGGAGGCCCACGCAAGAGAGAGGCCGGCCTGAGATTTGCTGGGGCAGAGTCCGATTCTACACAGTCCCCCTGGAAGAAGCCTACTACAGGGATATCCTCGGAGGAGGACAGAAGAAATGGAGGCAGGCGTTGTTCCTCTCTTGAGCCTCACAGCCTCGGAGAAGAGAGGGCCGATTCATGCGGACGCAGTTGTTCCTGGTCACAGCAGGCGTGAGGGTTTCGAAAGGGGAAAGAGAGTTGTGAGTCTGCTCCTGTAGTCAGTTCCCTATTCAAATCCAGGCTTTGCTTCTTACCATTTGCCACCTGCACAGAACTGGGGGCCTCAGTAACCACTGTTACAAAAGATGCCCAGTCGATAGGGTCGCTGGTGAGGTCTAGGTGAGAAGCCTCAGAAAAAGCAGGTAACACGGAATGTGGCAGCCCCAGGCACCCCCACCCAGGAGTGGCTGTAAAGGCTGTGCTTCCATCCTTCTGGAGGGTTTCAACAGCCTTCAGTTTAATCAGTCACTTCACCTCTCTGCACCATGGTTTCCTCATCTGTAACAGGGCAATATCTAGCTGTTGGTAAATGTTGGCTGTTAATATTTCTTAAGTCATTGTTGATAGTATTTTTTTTTTTACCATCCTTTTCACACACATCTGTGATGCAGTGATCCAAAGCTGGATAACTTGAGGCATGAGAAAGTAACTTTTCTGAGCCTTTTTTGCGCCTCTCTGCAGAATGGGTGTAACTACCCACCTCTTGACAACTCTGTCAAGTGAGGGTTGGGGATCAAGAGAAGACCAGACGGTCTAGACAGACAGCACAGGGTATCTCCCATTTCCCAGCCTCTGGGCACTGCTCACTGGCACCTTCCCAATTCTGCCTGCACTGGAGAAAGGTTCCCACGAACAGAGCCCAAGCCCCCATTTATCTGCACAGAAAGACCCAGAAGGCTCCCTGGAAAAGGTGACTCCAGGAAGCTGGGTGGCTGAGGTTCTGTGGAATCAGTCCAGTCATCCAGGGCATCTTGCCCAGCCATTCACAAATCTCTGTCCTCCATCTCACTCCTCCTCAGTTTGCCCATCTGTAAAAGCAGGAAAAATACCCGTACTGAACTGGGTTGAAATGAGCTTTAAACCACAATTCAGTAACTGTCAGCTCCCTCCTATACCTAAAGCAACCCTGTGATGGAAAGGCCCTCATTCCTGCTTAAGGAGGAGAAAATTGAAGCTTAAGGCTAGATAAGAGTTTCTCACAACTAGTAAATACCTGGCAGAGATGCACATCAGGGTTTGGCTGATTCTAAAAATGTCTGTATTTTGCCTGAGGCAGAAATTGCTATAAAGGTGGGCGGAAAGGCATCTGGAATTGCTTATAGCAATGAAGTATCTACTATTCCCATTTTCTTCCAGTTAGACAGATGGAACTGTTGAGTCTGGGATGGGCTTAATTAGTAGCGAGAACTCACAGAGAAAGTGTATCCTGTTTTATGGATTCCCAAATAGTTCAGCAGGAATCTGAAATCTCTCTTATTTAGTGGCACAAATTGGGTTAGCTTCAAAATGCAGCTGACTGGACTTGGGAAGGGGAAAAGGAAATTTGAGGAGTTACTTAATAGACATAATTGTATTTTTTAATTAATAAGAATAGAATCTCACCCACTTGCCCCACCCCCAGTTGCCTGGTGGGGAATAAGCAAGGTTTGCTTTACCTTAAGGATGAAGACAATTAGAAACAATTATTCAGAGCTCTTTTAGTCATTTCTAGAGGAGGGGTTGGGGCATTGGAGCTGAACCCAGAACTTGCGCCAGCCTTGGGAGGGGGCAGCAGGTCACCAATGGCAGCAAAAACAGCGCACCTTGAAAAAGTAGGCTTTGAAAAAGAGCTTTCACATCCAGGACTTGACTCACTCCTCAGGACCACCGTTGAGCGTGAGATACCCTGCTCCCTCCTACACCCTCCAGGTCTCATTCTAGTCCATCACCTCATTTCACCGAAGTGGTAACAGCAGCTCAGAGAGGTGTAACCACATGTCTGGGGTCACAGAAGGAGTCTGGTGGGTGAGCACATTGGTTCTGTTTGAGGGGCACCCTTTAGGGACCCTCTGAGGCAGAGACCCATCCTCTCTGGGTCAGGTCCAGAGAGGTCTGATATCAGGGTCCCTGAGATCTGTCCTGCCCCCTCAGATCTGTGTTGGGTGCCCTGCAGAGCCCCTGACACATTGAGGGGCTCAGTAAATACTGATTGAGTACGTGAATAAATTCAGGTATAGAAGCAGCAACTGGCTGAGACTGTCAGTATCTCTCAACCTGCTCGGAAGGTCACCTTTCGCAGTGACAAGGAGTGAACCTTGAATTGTGAGGGGCAGACTCACTGTGCCTTAACAATTGGAACTGACGCTGACGCTGATGCTGGATCCATGCTGGGAGGGGTCAGATTTTTAAGTTGTCACTAAAGAAAAACTGAAAGCTCTTTTACCCCAAACCCTTAACTTGCTAGACTTTCAATTAATCTCCACCTTCCCCCTCCCCCTTCTGTCGTTTCACAGATGGAGAAAGAGTTGGGGAGGTTGTTGCCTGCCCAAGGTCATGCAGAACTAAGTGACCCAGTCAGCATTTGACCCCAGGTGAATCTGACTCCAAACCCCAAACTGATTTCTCTTTATCATCCCCCTGATCACATTTCTTGTGACATGACTTGACAGCAGCCAGAGAAACTCAGCATCACATTGCTCTCTACCCGGCCCACTTTAGCAATATCTTGACTTTGTGGCATTTCCCAGAGTTCCTAAAACAGGAGCCTGTTTATTCGGTAGGCGAAAAAAGAAGAAAAAGACCTAGGGGTATTCAGAAACACATATACTCATAGTTTGAATTTCTCCTCCTCCCAATAATAGCAGGCAATGCTCACCAAGTACTGAGTACACATCAGACTCTGTCCTCAGCACTGATGTGTATTCATTCATTCAGTCCTCACGACCCTATTTGGTCAATGCTAGTTTATCATCATTTCACTGAAGGGCAATCTGACTCTCAGACATGGAAAATCTGGGTGAATATAATTTCCGTTTTGAACTCTGCCTGTGCAAAGTGCATCCTCTCCCCATCCTCTACCCACCTTTCAACCCTAGAAAATAAAACTCACCATCATTTAAACAGAAAAATGAATTTTATTAGATCCGCAATCTAAATACAGTTAGGCCTTCCTCATAACACTCATACTGTTCGTAACTTAAAGTTTTTATGTATATGGTAGCTGTGGTGGTTTAGTCGCTAAGTTGTGACTAACTCTTGCGACCCCATGGACTGTGGCCCACCAGGCTCCTCTGTCCATGGGATTTCCCAGACAAGAATACTGGAGTGGGTTGCCATTTCCTTCTCCGGGGGATCTTTCCAACCCAGGGATTGAACTCAGGTCTCCTGCATTGGCAGGCAGATTCTGTACCACTGAGTTACCTGGCACCTATCTCCATGGTAGCATGACTTTTGCAAACGGATGCAGGCTTTGTGGGGAGGGTGGGAGAGTGAAGAGAAAGGTCCTGGGCCTCAGCCAAGAACAAGGGTCCTGAACTCCACCTATCATACACTGGCTGGATGACTTTAAGCAGGTCCTCCCCCTTCTAAGGTCCCCTGTTCACCTCCCTGGCAAATGAGGGGAGTGAAGTTGCCTTTCTGGTTCTGTAGTTCTCTGATAAAGGAGTGACTGAACGAAAAATTCATCCTGTTCCTCATCCTGTCTCTCACCAGGATGCGTGAGGGGCCCAGGAAGGTGGAGGCAGAGAGTGGGCCGATCCCAGGCAGTAGCGGGCGCTGGAGGGAACCCCCACTTTATACTGGGTCAGCTGTGTATACTGGGCAAGTCTCCCCTTCTCTGAACTGAGCCTCTTTCTTCCCACCCCCACTCCCCCATAAGGGGCTAGGCACCCTTATCTCACGGTGACGGGAGGATCAATGGGCTCATGGATATAAAACTCTAGGAGCGGTTAGTCCGCTCCCATCCCCTGGTGCCAGTCTCCTGTGTGAGAAAGGGAGAAAGTCTCCGACTCAGCAGATGAGAAGCCTGGGAGGAAACCTTGTGGATAATTGTTAATGATACAATTAGAGCTGACACTGTTGGTGTGGACAAGTGCAAAGAGGCTTATGAAAATGCTGCTTGCTAAGAATCCTCGGGGCATTTGGGCACCCCAAGAAAGCTTTTGCCCCATGGTGGCACAGCCCTTCCCAGAGAAAGAATTTTACAGAGTGTGTGGACCAAGCATGAAGTAACATCTAAGCACGTGACAAGAAGTTATTCTCTTTTCAGTGATCTGATAATCCTCCCATTATACTCAGGAGGCTGTCTTGGTACAGCTCTAATACCTCAGTAATGATTGCTAACCTCCTGTGGACAAAGCACCAGGCTTCAGTCATCAGGAGACAATAGCATCTGGCGAGATAAGGACAGGCTTGCTTCCCTTTATACTAATTTTCAGAGTGAACCCATCCCTGGCTGATAAATAATACTGTAGCATTCATTTCCTTTTACAAATCATTTTTGTTGTTGTTTTAAAACGAGAGTTTGGTTAAATGTTAATTAAATAATACTATTGTGGGTATTGGGATAAGACCAACAGTCATAATGATTGTTCTTTGACAAGGGAACAGTCATGTAGGTGGATGCCTGAAATTCAGGTTAGCACTGATTTACAGGAGAGAACACTGCTTCTTCAACAGCCCCAAATCTGGCTGGAATCCTGCTCCGCCTCCTCCTAGCTGGGTGGCCATGGGCAAGTTACTTCCCCTTTCTGGATCTTGAATTCCTTATCTATGAAGCTGGGGGGATGGTGATTATTCTGATCTTCTGAGTTTGCAGGAAGAATCTACTCCTGAGATAACAGATGACGGTACCATGTTGGAGATATGGGGTCGTTTGTATTATTAGTAAACAGTGAATGGGAGAATTTGGTCAAAACACTAGCTTATTTACCCTGGACCTTGTTATCTGCTAGCTTAGTAGTAATTGTAAAAGAAGGGAAGAATTCTTTGAAAGCTGAAGATTGTACTTAAAAATCACTTACGCTTGTTTAACTTTACCCATCTTCAGTGTCTGGATATTCGGACTGTTTAACAAACACTTCCACAATATTCAGAGGACTTCACTATACTATGTAGGCAAAATTTAGATCTTGCAAATAAGGCGGAAAATGTTTTCTTTTGTTCTTTTTTGTAAATGATTAAACGCATGGCCGGATCTGTCCTTTTTTCCCCCTTCCTTTCATCCTTCCTCACTGTTTTCCTCCCTCCCTCTCTCCTTTGCTCAGGCAGCTGTGTGCTGAGTTAGTGCCATGTCTGGAAAACAGACATCATCCAGACGGGTTTCTGCCCTCAGGAGTCTCCCACTCCAGTGGCAAGACGACCTCATCAGCTACTCTATGTTTGTCGAAAGGACCGTCCCAAAGTCAGATTCATCTTGCAGAATCTTTCATGCTCATAGTGTCGTCCTGAAGACAGTTTATTAAACATCTGAATGTGTTTCCCACGTTTAAAAATCAGGGGATTTTCCCGAGAAACCTGGCATTCTGGCTTCTCTGTATCCGTCTGCAGGTGAGTGGCCCCAGTTTCTGGTTCTTTCTGAGATGGGACATGCCTTCCTCAGGCCTCACCAGCCAGAGTAGCAACTCTGTGATGGGATATAATGGGATGGAATGAAGGTACAGGGGAAGTGTGGGATGGTGAGGAGGACTGACCTTGGGTGTCAGGGTTAGGCTACTGGAGGAAGTGGCATTTGGGCTGAGCCACGAAGGGTGTTGCCAGGTGGAGAAGGGGAGAGTTGCTGGCAAAGGGGCCAGTTTGTGAGGATGGATAAGAATTGAAATGACCTGTGACCTGTGAGTCAAGAGGCTCCGGAAGCAGCAGGTGAGGTAGGGATGGGAGTGAGGGGGGCGGGGGTGAGAGGAGGGTGTGCAAATAGGTTTGGGAGAAGCGGGGTGGTAGTGGTGGAGGGAAAACTTAGGGCGATGGTGAAGGGTCTTCTTTCCCTTTCCTTTGTATTCTGTCATCTTTTACTAAATTCTTTTACAATTTCAAAAGCAGTAGATATTCATGGTAACCAACGAAACAAATCAAAGATATGCAAATAATGAATAATCTCATTTTTTTTGCCATCAACTTAAGCCGGATACACAATCTCTTGTGTATCCTTAGACACTCCAAACTATATACAAACACAAAATAGAGTACAGAAAGGTGGAAACTGGTGGTGGTTGGTGTTTCCGTGTATGTGTCTACGGGTGTAGCTTCATCTATGTAAATCTGTGTAACTTGCTTTGTCTAGGTCATTTTGCAGACATCTCACCATTCATGCTTTTTATGTTTCATAGTAGGGCGATATTAGAATTTATTTCGCCATTTTCTTATTGATGGAGATTTTCCAAAATTCTTGAAAAATGCTTGAAAAAGAAAGCTTTGCAAACCTTCATACTCATGCTCTTATTTTTAAAGGTTTAATTTCTAAAGCTGAGATTGCTGAAGCCAAGTGAGCCATGTGTGTATTTTTCATCTGAATAAATATTGCCAAATTATAAAAAAAAAAAAACCAACAAAACCCTATTCCAGTGCACATTTCCACTGGCAGCATGCATTCATTTCTCCCCCAGCTCACCCAGAACTGGACAGCATTGCTCTGGTTTAATTTCTGCCATGGAGCATTTTTGAGCAAGAGAGTAATAGTGTCCCATATCTGTTTGAGAAACTCCCTGGGGGACGTTATGAAAATCAGGGAGGTGGGATGGAGATGCTGAAATATAATAAGACCAATGAGGAGGCTGTTGTAGGCTTCTGGGAAGAGAGGAGCAGCAGTGAGGATGGGAAGATGAGGAGGGAATCAAGAGGTAAATCATGCAGAATAGAGATGCTGTTTAGAGCATCCCAGGGCCAAGGGTGCCCTGCTGGCATCTCAGGTCTGACTGCACAGTAAGGAGCTGGAGTTTAACCTCTTGCTGTTTCTCATGTTCCCTAGTGGCCAGCCACCCCGAATTTCCTGTCCTCCAAGTTCAATCTCAATAGCCTCACATGTCTGGAACCCGGGACCAAGGCAGTAGGGCACTTAGAAGTGCCAGCTGTCTCCATCCACTCAGGGCCTGGGTGGGTGGGCAGGGCAGGGCAGACAGACATGCTTCCATGCAGGGTGAGCCTAGGAGCCAGCCTTGCCAATGAAATCACTGGTGACTTCACGATGCAGCTTGATAATTAGCAGTGTTGTTTCACCTAATCCTCACTGATCTGCTTTTTAACCTATGCAGCACCTGGCGACAGGTGTGTTAGAAGCTACAGCGACAACATGCAAAGGTCTGGATTCCCAAAAAAGGTTAGACAGGTCCAGGCTGCTGAAGGGAGCTGGGACTCCTGCTAATGCTCCTGGGATGCCCCTAAGAGTTTTCCTTCAGTCCCACGCTCCTCTCTTTTGCTCTGCTGCTCTCTCTGGCTCTTTGTTTTTCTGGCTTTGTCTTCCTCCCTAAACCTGGGATTGAAGAGCAAACTCACCTTCTCTGCTGCTGCTGCTGCTGCTAGGTCACTTTCTCATAGGCCCCTGTAACGCATGTTGTTTCATCACTAAGTTGTGTCCGACTCTTTATCACCCCATGGACTGTAGCCCATCAGGCTCCTCTGTCCGTGGGATTCCCCAGGCAAGAATACTGGAGTGGGTTGCTATTTTTTTCTCCAGGGCATCTTCCCAGCCCAGGGATCGAACCCACATCTGCATTGGCTGGTGGATTCTTTACCACTGAGTCACCTGAGAAGCCTGTAAGACCCTAGAAAGCCCTAGAATCCAGGGATGGGACCATCTTCTCAAGAGTTTCCCCAAACCTGTGGGAAGCTGGAGCAATGAATCAGGGCCCAAGGACAAACAGACCGTCATCAGGACAGGGTGACCTGTCCAGACAGCACACCTGCTCAGCCCTGAAATGATCTAAGAAAGTGTGGTAAATTTCCCTGGACAATGGGTCCATCTGACCTCATAACTAGCTCTATTCTCCATGGAGCAGAATGTGGGGCGCTCAGGCCTAATCCCTGAGATTTCTAGCCTGGGCTATGTGTGTATGTGTCTCCAATTCTTTGAGGATACTCAGATTAATTATCCATCTAGCCTTAATGGTGGGTCCCCAAACCAACACTCTGGCCCCCTCTGGGAAGAAGTAGATCCCATGTTCTGGTTCATCACCTCTGACCTGGCATGGCACAAGAGGAAGAGTCACTCAAACTGAAATGTGGGGCTGTGTGACCTCTGGCAAGTTACTTAACCTCTCTGAACCTCAGTCTCTTCATCTGTACAATAGGGTGGTAACAGTACTGACTTCCAAAAGCTGTTGGGATTATTGGTGCTGAAGGAGAGCAAGCACCTATCACAGTAGGCACTTATCTTGTGATGATACTTTTTGAAAACCAAGTTAAAATGACAAACAGAGACCAACTGACTCTTTAAGAAGGATGAGGAAAGGTGATGGGAATTGTGTTTTTTTTTTTTGCCATCACCTCACTCCCAATTTTGAGGCTGGCTCTTGGTCACCTTGGCCATGGAAGCCAAACTTCCCTAGAATGCGTGACCCTGCAGAGGCTCTGGGTGGGGTGCTCTGCTCCCACCCTCTATGAGATTTGTATTGTTCAAGTATTTCCCTTGAGTCCAGAGGAGAAACTGAGGCCAAGTCACTTGCTGACACCTCAGTATCAGTTCTTACTATTGGCAGCATTGTTGGGACTCGGACTTACCTCCCACAGTGAAAGTGAGCTCAAAACCAGTTGGAGTCACATTAAAACAGAAAAGAAAGAAATCATTTTTAAATTAAAAATTAAGTTAACAAAACAGCAAAACTCAAAACCAGTTGGTGTCAAGGGGAAGGGAAGTCCTCAGTTTGTTTATAAACAGAGCTAAGTAACTAAATAAAGGGGGGAAGATCAGGGGGAAGCAGCGGAGTGTTTGGGGGGCTGACTTCTGTTTTTCATGGAGTATGTTTCCCATTACAAGGGGGAAAGGCAGGCCACACATGGACAGAAGGAAAAAATGCAGACAGGAGAGTAATTGGGGGTGTCGGGGTCGTGGGATAATCTGTGAGTTTGTTTTCAGAATCTTCTTGAATGTTTCGTTACTTTTACAGTTAAAATAAAAAGTTTAAAAAGTCGACTTGAAGTTGAATTTGGCTGGAACAAACTTACTCTGTTGGTGTGATTTCCCATAGGATGTATCCTTCCTTTTACTCGAGGAAAAAGACTACAGTGGTTTTTCTTTGTATTTCTCTCTTTCTTTAAAATCTATTTCATATCTCTCCTGCATGATCAAGTTTAATTAGAATCCAGGTACCCGTTTTAGAAAGGGTTCCCTTGCCCGTTTGGTTGAAGCGTGTGTAGTGGGAAGGCCTGGAGATCGCATGCTGCCACTAATAACTTGACTTTATCATCGCTGTTTACAGGTGTGAACCCTGAGGTTAGGAGGGAGCACGCCATTTGCTCAAGCTTAACTGTTATTGGGTTTTCAAACTTCTGAGTTCTCTTATAAGAGAACCTCCGTATAACCCTAATTTATAAGTAAGTTCTCTTACAGCCCAAAATACATCCCTTTCTTGGAAGGTGTCTCCTTCCAGAGTCTCCCAGGCAATATGGGAATCAAGACAGTGATATTTACCCCACTGCCTCTAACATAAATCTGGGGGAAACACTAAGAGCTTGCAAAAGGGGCAAACATATAAAAATCTCTCAGTTTCTTTCAATCTCTCTCACACTAGCAGTCAACCAAGCATTTTCATTGTTGAGGAAAACCCAAGTGTCATAAAAGCGATCTGGATAGGAAACAAAAACTCTAGTTTGGGAAGGAAAGCAAATATTCCTCATTACCAAAGACACTGCCTCTTTGGATAAACATTTACCTAATCCAAGTTTTCTTCCTTTCTCCCCATTCCTCTGACTTTCTCAGGAGCCACAGTGGCCCTGTTAGACGGCGTTCAGCGTTTCCATCATAAGGCATGTTTTTCTGGGGTTTATTACTTGGCTGTAAAAAATGCGCTCTAGGCAAAAAGTTGGCATTAAGTCTCATCTCCGAGGTAATTGGTGGGGATTAAAAAAAAAGTTTTTTTTTTTTTTCTTTTTATAGACAGTCTTGGAAAGGGCAACAACAACAACAACAAATCAAGAATTTACTGTTGGAAACTATGAGGTTTCACCCCCCATGGGTTTTCCTCTTTAGTTTGGTTTATTCTGTACTAATTTTGTTCTCCTCTAACCAGATACTTGGGGGCAAAGTTATAAAGGCTATAACCTCAGACATTCATTCATTCTTCCTTCTGCAAATATTTACCCAGTGCCTCCTATAGCCCAGACACTGTTCTAGACTCACGACACAAAATATCCATGCAGTCTCGGCACTCATGGGGCTGGTGTGCACACACATTCATGCACAAACCTTACGTGTTTCCAGACTGGAAAAAAAAATTTGATTTTCAGTAAGTGGTTGGTGTGGAGGAAGAACAGGGAAAGGGGTGCAGGGGGGGCCCTCACCTGAGAGAGGCTGGCTATAGGAAGGCCCTCCAAGGTGCCGATATTTTAACCTCTTAAGACTTTGAGGTTAACAGGAGCTTCATGCCAAGTTGGAGGAGAAGCGGGGAGAGAGGAAAACGTGTGAAGGCTGGGAAGAGCATGGTGTGTTTGAAGAACACAGAGAAGGCCTTCTTCCTAGAAAGCATTGAATGAGGGGTGCGGTGGGAGATAATAGGGGATACCCGTGGGGGCCAGAGGCATGGGCGGATCAGGCAGAGGGATTTCAGCTTTTATCCAGGTGAGAGGGGAAGCCCAGGAAAGATGCTCAGGAGACCACGAAATCATTGAACCCTACTTCTGGAGGAGCTTCCTGGCCTCTGTGTGGAGGACGGACTGCAGAGGGGCACCAGTGCAGCCGGGACCCATGCGGGAGGCTGCTGCAGTTGCCTGGGTGTGGGGTGGGAGGGGAGAGTGTGGCTTGGAGGGTGGCTGGGGATCTGGACATGCCCTGCTGGTGGTCAGGGGAGAAGGGCTTGGGAATGACCCATGGTGGAGGCGTCCGGAAGTCAAGGATGAGCGTGGTGCTGCGATCCCAGGGAGGGAAGGAGCCGGGAAGGGGAAGTAAGGGGGCGGGCCATTGGGAAGAACTCCCTGGCTTCTGGTCCAGCCCTGGGTGGTGCGGATATTGAACCCTGTGAGGAGGGACAGTGCAGTCTCATGGTTCAGACTCCGCCATCACCCAGCCTGGGGTCTGTGCTGGCTCTTAGCCCTTGCCAGCAGGGCAACCTGGGACAGGTTCCTGTCCCTCACTGTGCCTCAGTTTCCTCCTTGAAAAAATGAGACTGATGTTATCCTCTGGTTCATGGGATAGTTGTGAGGTGAGGTGAGTTCAGCGCCTCTCCATGTATCAACAAATAGAATTCCATTTCACGTGGGTTGATGGGCTCATGAATTCCACAAGCCCTTCTGGTCCACCAGCCCTCATGGGGCTTGCTGTCTGCTGGGGGAACCAGACACCTACCACATGGATATAACGTGCTGTGACAAGGGCTTCGGAGGGGGTGGCCAGGAGGTCACCCCTGGGAAAGTCACAGACCATCTGAATAGGCTTTAGCAAGGAGGAGAGTTTGCGGAAGGGGTGTCCGTTCCAGATCCAGAGCAGCAGAAGGCCCTGAAGTCTGATAGGTCCAACTGTACTAAGCCTGTACAATGCACTGTGAGGTGTATGCAGTTAACACCCACCTTTTACAGATGGCCAAACTAAGATCCAGAGCTTCTTTCTGGGCTTGAGAGAGGCGCTGAGGTCCAATAGGATGTGCTTGAGAAACTGAATGTGAGAGAGTGTGTTTGGAGCAGACCAAGCAAGAGGGAGCATTGTGGGAGAGGCAGCAGGCCCAGATGGCCCCAGGGCCTGCCAGTCATGTTCAAGGGCTGAGATTTTATTCTAAATGGGATAAAGACTTGATGGAAATATTTCAGGCAGGAAGAGAGAAAGTCTGACATTTTTTAAATGATCACTTTGGCTGTGTGTGAACTGGGTATAATTTGGGAGGCAGGAGGGGAGCACCAGTTACAGAGAAACTGGAGGAAAGTGGCTGAGGCTATGACTGTCCAAAAGATGATGGTGGCTTGGACGATGGTGGTGATCATGCCCTTGGAGAGACGTGAATGTGCCAAGGAACATTTCTAAGATAAAGCCAATTTTTTTTTTTTTTTTTTTTTTTGACTACTGGGCTGCCTTAGGGATTCATGAAACATGCAAGTTTCATCTAGTCACTCCCCTGCTCAGAGCCCATCAATGGCTCCCCAGTGTTTTTAGGGTAATACCCACATCTCTTTTGGTGTCACTAAACCCCCTTCTCCCTGTAACATCTGGCACTCCCCTGTCCTTTGTGTCCTCTTCTTAGCTCTCAGAATACACCTGGCTCTTTCCTTTCTAAGGGGACTGGCTCCTGCTGCTCCTGTCTCTTGGAATCTTGTCATCCCTCTCCAAGCCCCAAATCCACCCTCCCTCTTTCTGATGTCAATCTAGCTCCTCCCTTCCTAACTAGAGATCTAAATATATCCACTGCAGTTATTAAAGGAAAAATTGGACAAGACCTTCAAGGGCCAAATTAAATAGGTCAAAAAACTATCGTTTATGTACCAGATGCAGTCATCTGAAAGCCCTCTGGGATTGATCCCCATTCTCCCAGTGCGAGCTTGGTGCCTTTAGCTGGTTGGACTGGGAGAGGGGACATCTAAGGTGATGGAGGAGGAATTTGAGGGTTGTGCTTCCTCTGCCTTATCTTCCTCATTGTCCCAACAAGCCTGGGAGGGAGACAGGGCAGATGAGGAGGCTGTTTTTTAATTCTCACCGCTATTCCGTAGATCTCTATGCCAGTACAAATTCTCTTGATTACTGTAGATTTTTTTGTAAGTTTTGAAGTCAGAAAATGTCACTCTCAAACTATTATTTGTCAAAAAATTTTTTGGCTGTTCTGGGTTCCTTGTATTTCCATATGAATTTTGGGAACAGCTTGTCAATTTCTGAAATGAAAAAGAAAAGCTGGAATTTCGGTAGAGTTTGCATGAAACTGTAGGTCAGTTTGGAGAGTGTTTCAATCTGAATAATATTGCATCTTCTAATTCATGGGCATGAATGTCTTTCAGTTTGCTTAGATATTCTTTAATTTCTTTTAGTGATTCTTTGTAGCTTCTATTGTGCAAGTCTTGTCCTGCTTTTGTCAAATGTATCCCTTAGTATATCATTTTTTGATGGTTTGTAAATGGGACCGTTTACTTAATTTTCCAGTTGTTCATTGCTAGTATATAGAAATAAGATTGACTTTTTCATATTGGAAAAAAAAGAACCACTGAGTTCCTATTCTCCCTCCCCACCCCCTCACTTCCCGCACAGCCCCTGGCAACCGCCAATGTACTTTCTGACTCTATGAATTTGACTATTTTAGGTAGAAAAATGGCACTTTCTGACTGCCAAAAATGAGGCCCAGATTCAGACTCTGGAACCCTTTGGAACATTGCATTCAGAGGTGCCAGCCGGAGGCCTGGCCACCAGCAGAGTCCTAAGACAACCAGACTCACTCCGGAATCAGTGTGCATGACCCATCCCTTTTGACTGAGGAGCCCCAAGCGCTTTATAAATAATAATTGAAAAACACAGCATCCCAGATGGGGTGGCCATTCAACTGAAGAGGAAAAGGGTTCATTCTCTGGATTGGTGAGGAGAAGTGCTTGCAAGATCTGTGCTTGGGCCAGGGGAGAATAGTAACTCCCTCTGGGTTCAGGCTGAATAGGCTCTAAGCCTGTACACACACCGTGAGGTGTGTGCAGTTAATACCCACATTTTTACAGATGGCCAAACCAAGATCCAGAGCTTCTTTCTGGGCTTTGTAGCCCAGGAGGGACTCAGACTCTCTGGGTTTCCAAGCCAGTAGTATTTTCACTGCTCCTGTGCTGCCTCCAATAATTACTCGTTACATATGCAAAGCATTTCATAGTTTACAAAGCATTTAATGTTACAGAGCATTTAAACGTGCATCACTTTATTCATTCCTTACAATAACTCAGCTAAGCAGGAAGTGCAGAGGTGACTAGCTCCATTTTATAGATGAGGAAATGGAGGCTGAGAGAGGAGGAAGTAATTGCCTATTTCTTATAGCAGCAATAGCAAATCACATCTGTATAGTTTATATGGTCCCCATGGTCTGTAGCCCGCCAGGCTCCTCTGTTCACGGAATTCTCCAGGCGAGAATCCTGGAGTGGATAGCCATTCCCTTCTTCAGGGGATCTTCCCAACCCAGGGATTGAAACTGTGTCTCATGTCTCCTGCACTGCAGGCGGATTCTTCACCCTTTGAGACATCAGGGAAACTCCTAACACTTAGAGCTGCAATAGTAAGTCACATCTATGTAATGATTTATAGCTTGCAGAATGCTTTCTGGTTTTGGACATCACAATATCTCCTTGAAGTGAGTAGGCCTGGTGTTACTATTATTGTCCTCATTAGTAGTAGTGGTGGCAGTCGTAGTATTCCCATATCACAGATGAGTGAACTAAGATTCAGAGAAGTTAAGAAAGATGAGAAATGAACATTTATATATCAGACCCAAAGCTGGGTACCTTAGTTGTGTTATCTCATGGAATCCTAGTCGCCCTCGGAAAATATTTGCAGAGGCATGTCTTTCATTTATGCATTTTATTCATTCATTTGATAAATGTTTACAGAGTGCCTACTCAGGATTGGTCATTGTTTTAGGCCCAGGGAGTGCAGTAGTGAACAAAAGAAAATCTTTGTCTTCACTGAGGATATATTCTCTTGGGTATGGGTGGAACAGACCATAAATAAACAAGTAAATACATCCAATATGAGATGGCACTTGTAGCAAAGAAGGAAAATAAAGCAGGAAAAAGACAACAGAGAGGTGTGTGGTGTCAGTTTGGCGAAAGTGCTCAGGAATGACGGGGAGGTCTGATTTAGTGGCACAAATAGAGATGTGAGTAAGGTGAGCAGGGCGGGGTGTCCGTGGGCTCTTGAAGAATATGTACACGCTGAAACGTTTCAGTGGGAAGTGGAGGAGAAACCCTAGTGTGATGTTCACCCCACGAGAGCAGCTTCTCTCTCTTGAGGCTTTAAATGGGCCCAGCCTGCTATAGTGTCACTTCTTTGTCCTTACAACCGTGGGATGTGGGCGTTGAGGGAAATTGAGGCTGGAAGGTGAAGTTGACTGTTTCATAGCTAATAAGTTACAAATTCAAGGCAGGTGCCTGGCTCCAAGCTGGTGCTCTTGTCCGCACCACGTCCCCTGTGCGAAGGCTCGGAAGGAAGTGCAGGGAGCAAGGGGGAGGGGGAGGGGAGGGCAACCCGCCTGTGGGGAGGACCACACACTTCCGGATACAGAGGTCAGGTTAATCAGGGCGCCATCCTGAAGGTGGTGGGAAACCTGGCAGGCAGGTGGGTCAAGTAGGGGCAAGACGGAAATAGGTTTATGTTTCATTGAGAGCTCTCTGTCTGGAAAGAAAAAAGGGAGAATCTAGGGGCTCCGGGGGCAGCTGGAAGGATGGGGTATCATTTACTGAGATGGGGAGGGGAGAGCCCTCTCTCTGCCAATCTTCCTGGTAAAGAAATCCCATCTAATGTCAAAATTCTTCAACTGCAGTTCAGGACTACTTTGAGGGTGAGGAGGAGGGGAGAATGTCTGCGCAGCTGGGTGGGAAAACATTACATGTATTTTGGTTATCCTCTGAAATGCATCATCTCTTTTCATTGTAAGTGCAGTAACCCAGAGCAGCACCACCAGTAACTGACTGTCACCATGGACACCATATGTTTTCAGGTCACATTACAGTTGTTACAGATATCTTGAAGCTTTGTTTCCACTCATCACTACTTCAAAACTATGAAAGTCGAAGTCTCAGCACCCGATGGGGTTGACGGATGTTAATGTATTAACAAAGAAACAACAGGCATAACACATTCCAACATTTCGATAACTACATTTCAATACAATTAGGTGGCTTGGTCATTTGGTTTCATTCATTTCAAAACATTTTGAAAGGACATCCGTAGGCTTCAGCAGCCGCCAGGGGCACCCACCACATGAAAAAAGGCTTAGAACTCCAGAATGGGAGGAACCTGTTTCTTGTGCATTTTTTGCCTTCAATTCTCTGCATTGGTTCTGTAAGAGACAGTAGTGTCTCTGGCATAGATGCTCCTGGAGGCTGAGGTCTGGTCTTGCACAATTCCTCAGCCTCGAGATTCATGGATAAAGCTCAGGAAATGTTATTTTAATTTGGAATTGATTAGCCAAGGGTTTTCCTGGACATCTGGATTTCTTGCTTCTCTTACAGAATCAGAAGGGCTGATGACTCTGGGCCCTTCTGCCTCCAATGGCACAATGACAGGGGTTCTGGAGCAGCTAGCCCTGTGGACAGAACACCCTCCCCCAGCTTGCCACAGACCCTGGGCACTGAAGGGTACATTCCTTGATGAACCCCAAGGCCTTTGAGGTTTTGGTCCCTGAGTTGGGGACAGGTGTGACTTGGGGATACCTCCAAGCCACACTCCCGACTCCAGGAACAAACTTAAGGACAAATGGTGATTTGCTGAACTGCTCCCAGTTGCCCCATTGAAAGAAAGAACAGCTGAAGCTTCGTCAGGCCCAGCTTCACAGATCAGAACCCAGGCAAATAGGAGCCACGACCAGCTCCCTGTCTGCCTGCCCCCAAAATTCTCCTTGCTTTTCTGAGCTCACTCCCTGAAAACCTTCCCATTGCTTCTCATCACACTAGGAGTTTAATCCAGACTCTGCAGAAGGTCCCAAACCTCTGGGACCTCACTGCCCTGCCTGCTTTTCCAAGCTCCCCTCTTTCTCAGCTTCAGGACAAGTGTCAGCTCCTGGGAAGGGAGGGGTTCGTGCCCATGCTCCAAAATTGTGTCCCCAGCCTCGCCTCCCACTCCAACACTCTCTTGCCACCCTGCTTTCTTTTCCTCAAAGCTCTTACCATCATCCAAAAATGATATTCCTAACTTACTCCTTTACTCTTAGCGTCCTACTGGCATGCAGACTTCACGGTGGCTGAGTCCGGCATGCTGGTCCATCACGAGATTTTGTTAAATACAGATGAATCAATAGACAGCAGATGGAGGCCTTATGCCTTCCTGGTCTTACACCTCATCTCTCTCCTCCCACCAGCTCTCACCCAGGGCTCAGAGTCAGGCTCAGAGACTGGGCAGAGATGAGCGTTTACTAACTTGGTGATTTTAACAAGCTGACTTTTACAATGTTGTCAAAATATTCTTGCAGTTAAATATTGTGCCCTCTCCGCCACCCACCCACTGCCTTCCTGAGGGTCACTGGGAAAATCATTGAACTTTTCTGCCCCTTTTCTTCCTGTATGCAGCAGGGATAAATAACATTTTCCTCTTGGAGCCCACTGTTTGTGGCAATGAAATGCCGCAGGCACAATAAGTTCCCACCAGCACCTGAGCACATAGTAGGTGCTTGACTAAGTACCTTGACCTCTTCACCATTCCCCGCCCCACCCCCAACCCTACCCCTTTCAGTTGGAGCTGGAAGAAAGCGCGTCAATCACGGAGTAATTTATGCAGCATGATATGCCTTTATTATTCCACGCTGAGTTGGGGCTCCTACTGTCCAATGAAGGTCAAAAGGAGGTATGGCTTTTATCTCTCCTGCAACTCTGGAAACACAGGGGGGAGGGGGCAAACTCCCAGAGGTTTCCTCTTGAAAACAAACAGATCCTCTCCCCTGCCCTGAATAGCTTTCCTCAATCAAAGCTGTAAAAGTCTGTGAGCAGCGGGACTTTGCCCTAAGCCTGGAGGGGGCTAATAAAGCATTGAATGGAGAGAGTGACCCCGAACTGGCAGAGGGGTCCCCGCTGGGCCCAGGCCTGTGCCTGCCGCCTCGTGGAGAATCCAAAGGTCACGTGTCATTAGTCAGTGTCTTACAGCGACCCTTTCAAAATTATCGATAAAGGGGGAAGGAGACCCTTTCTCTTGCGAATCCCGCTAAGGATTTTCTTCTCTCTTTTCTTCTTTTTTTCCCCACTGTTGGAAGAGCTAGGCTGCGACATCTTTTTCTTATTTGCTTTCAGAGGCAAAAAGAAACAGTTTGAAATCAGGAGTTTCATGCTTTGGGAGACATAAAAGTCAGGACCTGGTACTTTTCTTTCTGATGCAGCTTTTTCTGGGAAGCCTTGGGTCTGAGAAGCCACTTGATTTGGGTTCCCATGAAAACTTGTCTCATTTCGTCCTTGTCCTCAATTTCTTCTCAACAGATCTAAAAACTGCTGAGGCGTATCTTCCTTCCTTCCTAACCTCAGTTTGGCCCAAGACTTGGGACCTCCGTAAGGACATGAGGGATGCACATGGTACTCAGCCAGCTGCGAGTGAACCTCTGGCTGTCTCCTCATCTCTCTGTGACTCAGTTTCCTTGTCGGCACAGCGTCCCAGGCCTAGGGGGAAGTGACCTGGATGATCTCAGTAGGACCTGAGGAGCACTTGAAAGAGATGCTCAGCCCTTCGTCCAATGCGAAGAATGACAGTGATCTTATTTTCTTTATTATTTACTTAGCTCGGGCAGGTACAGCTGACGCCAATGTGTGGTTGTGGTGGCATTAATCTTTGATCCTTTAGCCGTGGATTGATTCGATGACATGCCTGAGTTTATAGGTAGTCGTTATGTTGCTTTTTATTTGTTGTACATTTTGTGAAGTAATTAAGGGCCACATTATACCTCTTCTGCAGTGCCTGCTGCAAAGGCAATTCATGATGCACGTGTGTGTGTGTGTGCTTCTACATGCGTGTGCGGTGTGGGCAACATGGGTGTGTTACATCCCACCCTTAGCAGAGAAGGTGGGAATCGCCTGGGGTCAAAAAATCCTCTGGGTGATTACTTAAATCATTCATGAAGCACTGTCTCTGTGATTATGTGTGTATAAATAATACTGTATGGTAATAAACACATTCACAACAGAAACAGAAGGAGCTGTACCGGGACAAATTCCTGCAGCTTCGGACATCAGATGAAGCACTTGGCTGGTATTTGGAGAACAGGTTATGTGAATACTTTTGAAATGCTCTTGCTCCTCAGGGCAGCAAGCACAGAGGCTCCTCATTCAATTTAAATCTTTCGTATGAAAATTGAATTTGAGTACATTAAATGCCCTTATCATGTGACCTCCACAATAACTATTTTTTTCCCCTTGCCATCTGTGGGTATTGGGTTACTTTAACTCCAAATAAATTAGTATTCCGACATCTCATTCATCTCACTAGAGGGGAACAGCCCTGGTGCAGGCCAGCGCAGGTCACGGGTAAGCCATGTGGTTTTATAAAAGTAGTGACACGGAATCTAAGCAGTACCTGTGAATGCAGGATGGGATCCCCCCTGCCATCAGCTGGCAGTTGCCTGATGGGGAGCTCAAGGCAGGGGCTCTGGGGGTGTCTGCCTCTCCTTCCAGCAGCAGAATTCCCAGAGAAGCAACAGGGCCCGTGTCATTGTCCTGCCCCTGGCCATTTTCAGATCAGGATCCAGCACAGAGCAGGCACCCACGAACATTAAGTGAATAAGAGCCTCTGAAAGAGGAGCCTGGCCAGAGGCTGGGGGCAGGGTGGGGTGAGGGGTAGGCAACTGGGGAATGAGGGAATAGAGGTATGAGAGAGGGAAATTAGAAGGAAAAAAAAACGGGGAGACAGAGCTATGAAGGCACAGGCTGTGATGTGGAAGAAACAGCTAAGCAAATGGAGCTTATTGTTGAAATGAATGATCTGAGGTCAGAAGCTGTGCGCTCCCAGGGGCTCCCGACTAGCAGGCTGGCTTCTGCGCTTTCCTGACCCACTTCTCTGTACCCCCGCTGCTTGCTGCTTATCTCTCTGCCTGGACAGTCTCGGGAGGATGCAGGCACCTCTGGGAGGAAAAGGAAGATCCATTTGCCTCTAGTTCCTCTGGTCCGTACCAGGGCCTGGCCAGAGCAGTCCATCCATTGCTTAGTGTTCGGGGGAAAACTCCTAAGTCCCACTGCACTCTCTGCTCATAAGCATTAAACAGCACACCAGAGCCTGGCTGGCTTGACATCAAGGCCCCTTGTGTTTTCCCATTGTCTCTAGAGGACGTCCCTAAACCAAGTTCCTAGCCAAGCTGTAGGGACTCAGCCTTGTTCCTTCCTGGGCTTCTCCCTATCTGAGAAGTGGGGTCTGATGGGCTTTGCTCTGCTGAAAAGCAAGACTCTAAGATTTCTGGAGGCCTCAGTTGTCCAGTCTATGAAATGGGACTTTGTGATGTCTCTTCCCTCATAGAACCATTTTAAAGATTCAGTGGACAAATGCATGAAGAGACACAGAGGTAGCTGCTCTTATTATTGCTAATGATGATTAGACAACAAAAGAGTCTGAAATGCAGTACTTGGGTGCAGTCTCAATGAGAGAATGATCTCTGTTCGTTTCCAAGGGAAACCATTCAATATCACAGTAATTCAAGTCTATGACCCAGACAATAATGCCAAAGAAGCTGAAGTTGAATGGTTCTATGAAGACCTACAAGACCTTCTAGAACTAACACCAAAAAAAAAAAAAAAAAGTCCTTTTCATCATAGGGGACTGGAATGCAAAAATAGGAAGTCAAAAGATACCTGGAATAACAGGCAAGTTTGGCCTTAATAGTACAAAATGAAGCAGGGCAAAGTCTAACAGAGTTTTGCCAAGAGAACACACTGATCACAGCAAACACCCTCTTCCAACAACACAAGAGAGGACTCTACACATGAACATCACCAGATGGCCAATACTGAAATCAGACTGGTTATATTCTTTGCAGCCAAAGATAGAGAAGCTGTATACAGTCAGCAAAAACAAGACTGGGAGCTGACTATGGCTCAGATCATGAACCCCTTATTGCCAAATTCAGACTTAAATTGAAGAAAGTACAGAAAACCACTATACCGTTCAGTTATGACCCAAATAAAATCTTTTAAGGTTATACAGTGGAAGTGACAAATAGACTCAAGGGATTAGATCTTATAGACAGAGTGTGTGAAGAACTATGGATGGAGGTTCATGACATTGTGCAGGAGGCAGTGATCAAGACCATCCCCAAGAAAAAGAAATGCAAAAAGCCAAAATGGCTGTCTGAGGAGGCCTTCCAAATAGCTGAGAAAAGAAGAGAAGCTAAAAGCCAAGGAGAAAAGGAAAGATATACCCATTTGAATGCAGAGTTCCAAAAAATAGCAAGGAGAGATAAGAAAGCCTTCTGTGATCAGTGCAGAGAAATAGAGGAAAATAATAGAATGGGAAAGACCAGAGATCTCTTCAAGAAAATTAGAGATACCAAGGGAACATGTCATGCAAAGATGGGCACAATAAAGGACAGAAACGGTACAGACCTAACAGAAGCAGAAGATATTAAGAAGAGGTGGCAAGAATACACAAAACAACTGTACAAAAATGACCTTCATGACCCAGATAACCACGGTGGTGTGGTCACTCAACTAGGACCAGATATCCTGGAGTGCGAAGTCAAGTGTGCCTTAGGAAGCA
This sequence comes from Cervus elaphus, assembly GCF_910594005.1. NCBI lineage: Eukaryota > Metazoa > Chordata > Mammalia > Artiodactyla > Cervidae > Cervus > Cervus elaphus. Next base: position 9,918,149 of record NC_057839.1, on the reverse strand, counting down.
TCACTAGAAACAAAGCTAGTGAGGTGAAAGAATTCCAGCTGAGTAATTTCAAATCCTAAAAGATGATGCTGTGAAAGTGCTGCGCTCAATATGCCTACAAATCTGGAAAACTCAGCAGTGGCCACAGAACTGGAAGAGTTTAGTTTTCATTCCAATCCCAAAGAAAGGCAATGCCAAAGAATGTTCAAACTACTGTGCAATTGCACTCATCTCATACACTAGCAAAGTAATGCTGAAAATTCTCCAAGCCAGGCTTCAACAGTACGTGAACCATAAACTTCCAGATGTTCAAGCTGGATTTAGAAAAGGCAGAGGAACCAGAGATCAAATTGCCAACATCTGTTGGATCATCGAAAAAGCAAGAGAGTTCCAGAAAAACATCTACTTCTGCTTTATTGACTACGCCAAAGCCTTTGACTGTGTGGATCATAACAACCTGTGGAAAGTTCTTAAAGAGATGGGAATATCAGATCACCTTACCTGCCTCCTGAGAAATCTGTATGCAGGTCAAGAAGCAACAGTTAGAACTGGACACGGAACAATTGACTTGTTCCAAATTGGGAAAGGAGTATGTCAAGGCTGTATATTGTCACCTTGCTTATTTAATTTCTATGCAGAGTATATCATGTGAAATGCCAGGCTGGATGAAATACAGTTTGGAATCAAGAATACGGGGAGAAATATCAATAACCTCAGATATGCAGATGATACCACCCTTATGGCAGAAAGTGAAGAGGAACTAAAGAGCCTCTTGATAAAAGTGAAAGAGGAGAGTGAAAAAGCTCATTTAAAACTCAGCATTCAAAAAACTAAGATCATGGAATCTGGTCCCATCACTTCATGGCAAATAGATTGGGAAACAATGGAAACTGTGACAGACTTTATTTTCTTGGGCTCCAAAATCACTGCAGATGGTGACTGCAGTCATGGTATTGAAAGATGCTTGCTCCTTGGAAGATAAGCTATGACAAACCCAGACAGCATATTAAAAAGCAAAGACATTACTTCACTGACAAAGGTCCATCTAGTCAAAGCTGTGGTTTTTCCAGTAGTCATGTATGGATGTGAGAGTTGGACCATAAAGAAAGCTGAGCACCAAAGAACTGATGCTTTTGAACTGTGGTGTTGGAGATGACTCTTGAGAGTCCCTTGGACTGCAAGGAGATCAAACCATTCAATCCTAAGGGAAATCAGTCCTTAATATTCATTGGAAGGACAGATGCTGAAGCTGAAGCTCCAGTACTTTGGCCACCTGATCCAAGAACTGACTCATTAGGAAAGACTGTGATGCTGGGAAAGATTGAAAGCATGAGGAGAAGGGGATGACAGAGGTTGAGATGGTTGGATGGCATCACTGACTTAATGGACATGAGTTTGAGCAAGCTTCCAGAATTGCTGAAGGATAGGGAAGACTGGCATACTGCAATCCATGGGGTTGCAAAGAGTTGGACACAACTGAGCAACTGAACTGAACTGAACTGATCTGAATGATGATTTTTAGTTTGTTTTAAAATTATTATTTTATTTTCATCATTACTGTTTGTTATTTTTATTTTATATATTAGTGTTTGTTATTCCACGTTTATAACTTTTATGTATTTTTTTAAATTGATTTTTTTTAAACCTTTTGGCCACACTGCATGGCATGTGGGATCTTATTTCCCAGGCCAGGAATTGAACCTGTGCCCCCATTCATTGGAAGCATGGAGCCCTAACCACTGGACCACCAGCGTAGTCCTCTATGATTACATGTTGCCAATCAGAATTTTTTACTGTTGGGCCAGGAGTATGACCTGTGGCAGTGTTATTATTTACTCTTCCTAACAATGTATACAACAATTTCTAATGGTCATGATGGCCACATATGATGCTTAATTATCTTATTTTTCCCTGTTCATCTGTGGTGAAGAATTTATGCATTTGTTTATTCTTTTATATAATTTTTTATTGAAGTATAGTTCATTTACAATGTCGTGCAAGTGTACATCAAAGTGATTTAGTTGTACCTACATATATAAGGGCTTCCCAGGTGGCACAGTGGTAAAAAAGAAATCCACCTGTCAATGCAGGAGATACCAGAGACTCGAGTTCGTTCCCTGGGTCAGAAAGATCCCCTGGTGTAGGAAATGACAACCCTCTCCAGTATTCTTGCCTGGAAAATTCCATGGACAGAGGATCCTGGCAGGTTACAGTCCATGGGGTCGCAAAGAGTTGAACACAGCTGAGCGCACACACACACACATATATACATATACATACATTCTTTTTCAGACTCTTTCCATCATGGGTTACGACAAGGTGTTGAGTATAGTTCCTATGCTGTGCAGTAGATTCTTGTTGCTTACCTATTTTACATACAGCGATGCGTATCTGTTTGCCCCCACGCCCCACTCTGGTAATTATAAGTTTGTTTTCTGTCTGTGAGTCTGTTTCTGTTTTGTAAATAAGTTCAGGATTTTTTTTCTTTTAAGTCACAAAACAAGAGGCTTCAGAGTGGCATACCTCATTTAACTCTGTTCAGACTTTTGAAAAGGACACAGTTTCCAAGAGTGGGGGACAGCGTCTCCCATTCTGCGCCTTAGCCTTTTTTCCGTGGAGAATATGGATGATTACAGCTTCTATTTCACGGGCCTGTTATGAGGCATAAATGAGACAACAAAAGCTGTTAGCACAGATGACAGCCGCCCTCAGATGAGAGATGGTTCTTGGGGCCGCCGTTTCCTCCCCAGTAAACGGAGGTGCTGCCTCCCTGTGCCTGGGTCTCCCGCGGATCCGGGCTACCCGGCAGTGGGAAAGAGTGGCATCATTGCCAATTCCCTTCTCCCTCCCGCTTGCTCACCCTCGAATCCCTGAGAGCCCTGGCCCGCAGGGGAGGCGCATTCCCTTGGGGAAACCTGAAGTCCCAGCCTTCGGGAGAGAGCGGTGAAGGGAGACAGAAAAGGGGTGCCCACCCCCTCAGGAGCCCAGGAGACAGCAGGGTTCTGTTTTAGTTTTCTCTTGGGGATTGACATTTTATTAGCATAGAGATAAATAAGGCCAGATAAGAGCCCTCTGGTTTTTCATCTGGGGCTGTAGGAACTTGGACCGGGAGAGAAAACATGACTTTTCTTGCTGGGGCGAATCCCAGCCTGGGAGGAGCGGGGCAGGGGCCCACAGGGGATGTACAGCCAGCGGCCTCCCGGCTCGGCTCGGTGGGAAGCGAGTTTTGACAACAGCAATGCTAATTGATTAAATGTTCTCATCAGAGATTACAGTGGAGAGAGTGATCACATTTTTATTTCTTTTGGAAGAGGGAGGCCTTCCCTTCCTTTAATAATTCTATTTATCCCTGTATATTCTATTCCGAACTACAAAGAGGCCCCTGGAACCTAGGGCTCAATCACTCTTCATCCTAAATAATGTTTACTACAAACTACCTTATACAATTGCCTTCTAGGTTTGATTGAAATTTGAGTCTGTAGCTGGATAGGATGCTGGACTGTGGGTTGTAGAATGGAACCCTAGCTCTGCTCTATACTGGCATTGGGGAAGGGATTTGCACTCTGGTGGGCTTGACTTTTTTTTAATGTGTAAAATGAAGATTTAATATATCCATTTCTTTAGGAAAAATACTGTACAGGAGTAGGTGGGGGGGAAATTTTTTTTCTCTACAAAAACAAACAAACAAAAAGAACAAATAAAAACTCTTGGCGAAAGACACTGTTAATATAAAAGAGTAGCCAGAGACTGGAAGAAGACATGCATGATACATATATATGATCTACGATGTATGATCAGAATATATAAAGAAGTCTTTCAATTCAAAAGTAAGAAGACAAATAAACCAATTAAAAAAATGAGCAAATGATTTGGACTCTTCACCAAAGGAGTTATGCAAATAGTCAGTAAGTCCATGAAAAGATACTCAATGTGGTTAATCATCAGAGAATTGCAAATTAAAACCACAGTGAAATGCCACTACACACTCATTAGAACGGTTAAAATTAGAAAGACTAATAATACTCCTATTGGCGAGGGCATGAAGCAACAGGAACTCACACAGTGCAGTTGAAAATGTAGAATGGTAAAACCACTTAGAAACATTTTGGCAGTGTTTAAAATAAAATTTAAATATGTTCCCATGATATGCCCTAAGTTTTCTATTCCTAAGTATCTACCCAGGGAAACAGAAAACTTGCACCTGAATATTGACAGCAGCCTTATTCATAATAAACAAAGACTGGAAACAGTCCAGCCATCCATGAAAAGGGAATGGAAAACTCCTGGTATGTCCATTCAATGGAATACTGCTCAACAAGAGGAATAGATAAGTGGTACACACAAAAACATGGATGAATCTTAAAACACATGGTAAGCAAAAGAAGCCACACAGAAAACAGTATGTTTTGTTTCTATAAAGTGGTAGAAGAGGCAAAATGAAGGTGCAAGGAAAGAAATAAAACCAATAGTTATCTGTTGGGGGATGGTAGGAATAGTCTAGAAAGGGGCATAAAGGAACTTTTAGGATGGTGTTCTCTGTATCTGTTTGGGTGGTGACTTCATGATTGTGTACAAGGTAAATGAAAAGTTCATGGATGTACACAAGATTTGTGGATTTTTAGGTACATAAATTATACCTTAATACAATTAAGTTAAAAACATAACAGGCATACTATCCACATTATTGAAAAGAGAAAAGCAGACCAATTACAATCCAACTCAATCTGGTTGCCTAGGAAATTCTCTTCTCCTAAACTGACCCATGGGCAAAGTCAATTGTGTTTTATTAAAAACATGCATATTTAATACAAAATAAAAAGTTTAAGCAAACAAAACAAACAAAAATGCATATTTTAACCAGAATGGCTACAAAAACAAAAAACAAAAAAAAAAAACACCAGACAATAATAAATATTGGTGAGAGTAAGAAGTAACTGGACCTCTTCACACATTGCTAGTGGGAGTATTAATTGGTAAAACCACTCTGGAAAGTTGTTTAAGATCTGATCAGGCTAAATATTTGTATACCTTAGGGCCCAATAATTCTGTCTTGAATACGTATCCATATGTCCACCAAAAGACAGACAAGAATGCGTACAGCAGCACTCTTTGTAGTGGCTCCAAAGTTGACACTACCCAAATGGAAGTTGCAGTGGAATACCTAAATGGATTGTAGTATATTCATATGCTGGAAAACTACATAGCAAATAGAGATGAACCAAATGCAACTATACACAACAACATCATATTGAGCAAAAGAAGCCAGCCTCAAAAGAAAACGCACAGCAGAATCTCACTTATAAAAATTTCAAAAGCCGTCCGCCACCACCCCCCCAACAAAAAAGCTATAGCAAAAGGAATCTCAACGGTGGCTGCTTTCGGAGTGGGAAGCAGCAGTAGCTGACTGGGAAGAGGGACCCAGAATCACTTGGGATAACGGAAGCGTTGTGTATCTTGATTGTGCTAATGGTTCCACCGGTCTGAACATTTGCCAGATTCATCAAACCATACTTTTAACATGGTTGCCTTTTATTGTATATAATTTGTACTCTTCTAAAGTTGATTTTTAAAAATACCTGTTTCACAGGTCAGCAGGAAACTAGCACATCATAGCTTCTGAATAAATGTTATTTCTGTCATCACTGAGAAGCATTTTGAGGGACTGAATGGGTGTTAGTTGATGAATTGATAAATCCTTCTCCCCCAAATTAGAGATGTAGAGATGAATTGGATCCTGAGCCTGAAAACTTAGTAAAAGGAGTCAGCCTTGGAGGCATAGTGGGGAGAGGTTTAAATAGGGTCCGTATGAAGGGAATCAGTTACTCTACCCCTCAAATCAAGCTTTACCTTTCCTCTTGGGGATACACAGTAAGTACTGCGTTTTGAGATTGGGGTTCAAACAACCATCATTGCTATCAGCTCTTATTTTGCTTACCATCCTTTTAAAAAGACATTTGGTTGTATGCTTTTGTTGTTTGATAGTTTTAAAAAAAATTATTCTTGTAAAAATGGTATATGCTCTTTCACAAACATTTGGAAAACAGAGAAGTAGAAAGAAATTCATCGCAATCCCTACTCTCTAAAAACAACCACAGTTAAAGTAGGGTGGGTTTCTTTCTAATCTTATCTGGGTGTAGATTCTTTCTTGCTATGGTTGGGCTCATACTCTAACATAAGCAGTTTCCACACCTTCATAAACTTTCTGCCAATGCCATTTTAAGGTACAGAGCGTTTCCACCGTCTTATTAACTAACTACTCCTTCCTGTTGTCCATTTTTTCATCATTATAGCTAACTTTATAATGGTTATCATTATTTAGAAAGCTCTTCCCTGCCCCATGATCAATTTCTCTGGATAGGGTGTAAAAAGAGAATTACTACGCTACAGGAATATTTTTAAGGACTTTGATAGATAATGCCAACTTGTTCTCCAGAAAGTTAGCATCACTGTTGGTCACCAGCAGCAGTGTATGAGTTCTATTTTCATCACACTGGTAGTGCTAGGTTTTATTTTTTTAAATCATTGGTATTTGGATAGGTAAATAACCTTTCCTTTCTAGTGCTATTCTGTGATTCCTATGCTACTGATTGTTTTCCCATATATTAGTCAATCAGTTGTCTTTCTCCTTTTGGTAGTCAGCAATCATTGATCCGCCCCACTAATCAGTTAGGATCTCAGATTCTCCATTTTGTGGGAAGATCACTGAACCCCAAAGTGGGTGCATTACTGTACTGAATTCTTGACTTCTCTATGCTTACTAAGATGAATCAGGAGTTCTGCCCCAGGCCCCAAAATGCTGACTCTCAAACTTCATTGTGCACGGGATTCATTTGGAAGGGAGCTGATATAACCGAGAGATGCCTGCATGTACCCCCTGAGATTCTGAGTTAGTGGAACTGTGGTGGGCTCTAGGAAGCTGAATTTTTAATGAGTATTTCGAAGATGATGCTGATGCTGGTGGTCCATAGAGTAAGCGACAAAGTCAAAAAACAGTGCCTCAAAGAGAGGGTTGATTGTCATTATCATGATTTTCATGTGGCAAGGTAAGTTTGGGCCATGAGGAATTAAAGGACCCTGTGTTACTAGAGGATGCCCAGTGTAGAGTAAGCACTCCATACAAGCTTATTTCATTGGTTGATAGATCTTCCAGGCATTCCAGTAGGTACTCATTAGCTATTATTTCTGCTTAGCCAAGGCAACTCACATCAGGTAAATTGAAGTGCTTGGTAGACAGTAAGTGCTCAGCAAATGTTTGTGGCAAGCCGCACTGTGGCCAGCGTGCAGCAGCGACCGATCTTAACACAACCCAAACGTTATCTCGGGAAGAATGGGGTCGCTGGAAGGTCTCTGGGTCCCTGATCTGGGAAGCTGAAGGAAGAGGTTAAAAGATCAACATACTTACATTCCAGACTCAACCAGAAGGACTGGCAGATCCTGAGAGCAGGGCTGTTTCCCCAGCCCCTCAGGCTTGTGTTTCTCATCATGTGATTTGCCTTCTTCTCTTGTTTTGATGTTAAAACTTGAGCTCTTTAGAAACTCATTTGCCTGCGGCAGCAGGCTCGGAAGAGCTCATCTGCTGGCCATTCCTAGCCAAATGCCTACCCCTGGGTACCCCCTTTATTTCTTCTGGACTCCATTCTTCCATATTTCTAGAGAGGAGGTCTTCCCCGAGCCTCAGAGAGAAACATAACTCTCTTGCCCAGTGGAGCCCTTTAAAGATGTTGAGGTCTTTTTTGAAATATGGAACCCCTCTTCTAGCAGGAGTGACTCTGATTTTTTGTGAATTGAATGCCATTTGGTGTTTTCAGGATACTCCTTGTGTTTGTCTGTTAAACATTCTCCACAAGCCCTGTGGTCCGGCCAGCCTGCAAAATTCCATCCTCAGCCCTGTGGAACTCCTGAAACACAATACTTCATAAGCATTTACCATGGCGTTTCCTTATGAAACAGGGGAAGTACTGTCTGTTCATGAAGTGTTTGCAAACTTGTGTCCAAGCAAGCACATAAGGTATATTTTTCCGACTAAAAATAGCATACATATGTATCAGCCTACTGTACTCCCTGCAGCTAAACTCAAGAGATTGTTACAGATACTGGAAGGAATAAAGGCTGGAAGTACAGAGGGAGGGAAAGAGGAGGGTAGAAAGAAACTATGAAATTCTTAGCAGTCAAGAAAAAGATGCCAAGGATACTCAGTGACATAAGAAGATGTCCACAAGCCATTTGTAAATGAAAAATTCAAGTTATAGCAGTGCAAGTTCATTATCTGAGAAAAACACATAAACCCAGAAAAACAGTCTGAAAAGATATTTATCAAACTATTAACAATGGCAACCACTAATGGAATTCTAGGAAATATTTATTATCATTAAATTTTTTTTATGTTTTCAGAAGTTAATACAATAAGTATATTGTGCTTTCCCCATATATGAAAAGTATATACCCAAAGAGTGATAAATGAAAAATAAAGGTTTCCTTTCTTCATAACCATCATTCTTATTTTTCAGAGCTAAATATGCTTGACAGCTTTATTGTTTGTAATCTCAAGCAATTCAAAGCTTAATAAAAATGTATACATCAGATGTGCGTGTGTGTGTGTGTGTGTGTGTGTGTGTGTGTGTGTGTGTGTGTGTGTGTATTTAACACAATAGTATCATCCTATGTACACTTATGGGGAACTTCCTGCTGCCTTATTCTTTTTCATAGCCGGGTTGCATTCCATAGTATGGATATGTTACAATTTACCCATATAGTCTCCTTTTAGTGCTCATTTAGGCCATTGATTGTATTTTCTCTTATTGCTAAGTATCATATTGTAATTTTTAAAAGGAAGGGAAGTAGGAAAGCAGGATGTCAGGGAAATAATGAGATACAGAGTAAAGGATTACAAAAAATACAGCCAACTGAGTGAGTAAAACAAAACTCAACAAACCAAAAATTCTCTAGTAGACTTCTTCCTGGCCCTGTCTCTTATCTCTCTGAGCGTCCATTCTAAGAGAATGGGGATGTTCTTCATAACCCACTGACACCACAAGTCTCTAGAAAAAACAGTTCAGTGAAAATTCAGCAATTTCTCCTTTGAATCCAGTACACAGAACTCTTTGTCTATTGGCTCGCAGATATATACCGTCCTCTGGTAGAAGTGTAGAACATACGGGTTTTGTAGTTTAGGAGAGAGAGCCGTGTTTTACTGGATATCTGATTGTGCTGTGCCCTGCTTAGTCGCGCAGTTGTATATGATTCTTTGTATGAAACATGGACAGTAGCCCACCAGGCTCCTCTGGCCATGGGATTCTCCAGGCAAGAATACTGGAGTGGGTTGACTTGCCCTCCTCCAGGGGATCTTCCCCAGCCAGGGATCAAACCCAGGTCTCCCACGTTGCAGGCATATTCTTGACCAGCTGAGCTACCAGGGAAGTTTGGGTATCAGATTATGTACACCTAAAACCTAATGTGGTGTCATCTTTTGAACACAGAGTCACATACAGAAGGGAGTGTGCCTGACTCTACTCAGAGCAATTTCACAGAAGAGGGTACAGTGGAGCTGGGTCTTGAAGGATGAATAGGCATTTTCTAGCTACAGACTAGTGGAAGAACACATTAAGAAGATGAAATAGCCTTTCCAGAGACAGAAACATTTTAAGTAAGGTTTGTTTGAGTAATGGTGAGTCAACTGGTACGGCTGAAATAGGGGGTAGTTACTGGAATAGCCTAGAAAGACAGGTTGGGCCAGATTGTGAAAGTGTTTCAAGGCTAGGTTAAGGAGATTTGATTTTTCGTTGTGAGGGCACTAGGGAGCTATGGGAAGTTCCAAGGAGGGAGTAACACAACAGAGATGATCACACTGGCAGGCAGATTGCCTGGACACGGAGAGAGTTTGGAAGCAGAAAGATAAAGGCAAGACAAAGAGCACACTGGGAGTTTTGTTTGCTCTGGTGATCCAAGTTTTTCATCAGGAGAGCTAGTGAACCTAAGTATCACACTAGGGATGTGTCACTTTTAGGCATTTTTCTTGTAACCAGACTCCCATGTGGGATAATACTCAGGCATTCCTTGTAATATTACCCATATTAGATGGAATCATATAAAACTGTTATCTTTTTTAGGTTTAAAAATGGTCAAATATTGATAATTTCGTATGGTTCACTTTAATACTAGCAAAAGATTGGTCAAGACCTCAGTGCTGATCAACAAGAAACTGGTCACTTTTGGCATCCATGTGGATGGACCAGCTTTATGTAAGTGCATGTGCTCTAGAATTATCTTTAATATCTATTAAGGACTTACTGTTTTTTTAAGATACTTCAAAAAGTATCGTTATCTTTTAGATAGACAACCTGAACTATTTACAGTTAAAATAATACGATGTTGGCATATGCTTCAAAATACTCTGGGGCAGGGTGGGGTGGGTGGGAGGTGGGTGGAGATAGAGAATAAACAAGATTGGCCAAGAACAAATGCTCACTGAAGTTGGCTGATGGACACATGTGAATTTGTATTACTCTTCTGTCTACTTCTGTGTAGGTCTGGCAAGTTTCCATAATAACTTGTTTTTGAAAAAGCATGAGGTGGAACAATTTTTTTTTAAAATGCGACCATTTGTGTAAAAGGAGGGGATATATGTGTGTATGGATATACACAATGAATATATACACATGTGCCATATGCTGGTATAGGCATAAAATATTTTTGGAAGGAAGATCAGGAGAAGGAGTTGTATTGTTTTGTACTTAAAAAAAAAAACATTATGCATGTATTATTTTAATCTAGCAACCACACTTCTGGGCGTATATCCCAAGAAAACTATAATTAGAAAAGACACATGTACCCCAGTACATGAATAGCATTGGCTATTCATTGGCTACTGGCTATTCAAAATTCACTGGCTCTTCATAATATTCATAATAGCCAAAGCACAGAAGCAACCTAAATGTCCACTGACAGGCGAATGGATAAAGATGTGATACGTATGTATATGCAATGAAATATTACTCAGCCATAAAAAGAACTCAATAATGCCATTTGTAGCAACATGGATAGGCCTAAAGATTAACATACTAAATTAAGCAAGTCAGACAAAGACACATATCATATGGTAATACTCTAATTAAAAAGTGATACATATAAACTTATTTACAAAACAGAAACGGACTTACAGATATTGAAACATCTGAGGGAGGGATAAATCAGGAGTTTGGGATTAATATACACACACTACTATATAGAAAATAGAAAACCAACAAGGACCTATTGTATAGCACAGGGAATGCTACTCAATATTTTATAATTGCCTATGTGAGAAAAGAATCTGAAAAAGAATGAATATATACATATTGTGTGTGTATATGTATATATATATGCATATATACACATATGCATAAGTGAATCACTTTGCTATACACCAGAAACTAATACAATGTTTTGTTAAACTTTTTCTTTTGGTTCTATCATGAGGCATGTTAGATCTTAGTTCCCTGACCAGGGATTGAACTTGCGTCCCCTGCAGTGGAAGGATGAAGACTTAACCATTTAAATCAACTATAATCCAATAAAATTTAAAAATAAATAAAATAAACGAGAAATTAAAAATAAATTAAAAAAATAGAAAGTAAAATGAAAGCACCATGTAAAGACAAACCAAAACACAGACTGCGCTCTATTTACAGCTCTGCACTGGTTCAGAGCGTGTCGGCTGCCTGCCGTCTGCTGATCCAGAGACTGCAGACAGCAGTGGTCCCCCACCCGGTGTGGCTGGCACTGAACTAGAAATAATGTCTGCAGGTTGCCCAGCCCAGGGTCTGGAGTGGGGAAGTTCTCAGGAATAATAACCGTGGTGAAGGATACAACATGAAATTATACATGGGAAAGAAAGTCTTATGGGGCCTTCGGAAGAACCACGTGGAGGGTGTCCGGGGATGCCCATTTCACACTCCCTGCGTCCTCACTCCTTATCAGGCAGAGATGCCAGTTTTCGGCCCCCAGTTGTCTTCATTAACCAGACTCTCCAGACCATGGCTCCACTGTACCCGTCACTTCCCACCTGTGGACTCTGCTCACATCCCAGGCTCCTTCCTTGGGGGATGAACATGAAAGCTGACTCAGCCGTTTTCCTGTGAGTTCATTTCTATGGTAAGCTAGAGGCAGACTTCTGCTAGGGCAGGAGAGGACTTTGCCAGCTCACATTTCATCAGACTCTTCCATGGTGACGCTGGGGAGGAACACAAACAGCGCACACGTGAATTCCAGGTCGCAGGACTGTAGATCACCCCTCGGCAGACTGTTGAGGGTGGCTTGGGGGCTTCTGGGGGTGTTTGTCTAGCACCTGACACATATGAAGGCTGAATTTTGGCCCCCTTCCTCACCAATAACTCTATCCCCTCTAGGGTTCCCATCTTCTCACTCACACCACGAGTTCTGGGTCTCTCCAGGACCCAGAAGGTCAAGGAGGATCAAACTAGGAAAGTGGTTTTGAATCTGACAAGTCGATGCCTCTGGAAACTAATAGTGAGGTTTAGATGCCTTCGGCAGCTCCTAGTAAAAGATTATTTCCTCCACTTTCTTCCACTTTCTTTTTTATTACAAAGGGCATTGTAAAAATTCTTTTGTTTCCCTCCATAACTAACCACATGGATTTGAAATGGGGTGCCCCCGGGTGAAAAGGGGAATCTGAAATGGGAGTCTGCAGAGAAGTATCGTTTGGAAAAGGAACGTGATCTTAGGGCCCTGGGATCTCTGGAGCAGAACTTTCAAAGGCAGCAAAGTAATGGATACTTTACTCACTCACCAGCTGATTATCACAATCAACAGCTGGGGGAGGTGGGAGGAATATCAATTGAATGAGCTGTTTGGCTTTGGGGACACAGAGAGAGTAAGAGATGGGCTCACCCCACCCAAATGGGTCCAACATGAGCCACTGTGCCAGGCTCCAAGGACCCCAGGCTTTCAGGCCAACGGGTTTAATTTCTCACTCCTGATACTTTCACAAATAATATAATATATGTTATATATGAAAAAAAGTGAAAGTCGCTGTCATGTCCGACTCTTTGTGATCCTATGGACTGTAGCCCGCCAGGCTCTTCTGTCCATGGGATTCTCCAGACAAGAATACTGGAGTGGGTTGCCATTCCCTTCTCCAGGGGATCTTCTCGACCCGGGGACTGAACCCTAGACTCCTGCATTGCAGGCATATTCTTTACTGTTTGCACCACCTAAGTGCCAACATATACAAAGTAATTACTGTGTGCAAGAAACTATGATAAATGCATTTCATGTGTGTTTATGTATTTAACACACAAAACACCCTTTGAAGGAGATGTTATTTTATTCCCATTTTATTGATGAAGCAGTAGAGGTGCCCAGAGGTTAAGTTCCGCAAGGTTACATGGCTGATGAACAGTAGATTTAAAGCCAGGTTGGCAGATTTGACTCACAAAACCTTGCTTAATCTGTAAAAGGAATGGAAAAGACAGGAACACTTTCCAAATGAGCACTTTCTTAGGGCACTGGTAGATGTCTTACCCGGCTCACAACCTCTCCAGCACCTGTGAACTAGGTGTGCTCACCTTTAGGTTTCCTGTGATTACAACCACAGAAACCCAATTCAAACTGGATTGGGGAAAATAAATGGGAACTTACTGGTGCCCATTACTGAAACTATAGACCACGTTCTGGCTTCAGGCATGGCTGTTCCCAGGACGTGGTTCCCCTCAGCTGCCTTGAGTCCATTGCTGAACTGACCTCCTGAACAGGGGAAGGAGATTTTCTGATTTGATGGGCCTGGGTCACTCCTGAAACCCAAACCCCGTGGACCGCAGGGACACAAGAGAGTGTCCCAAAGGAAAAATCAAGGTGCTGTTAGCAGAAGGGAGAACAAGACTGAGTATACCCAAATGGATGATATCCATGATTGTATGTTGCTCGGGCAGGAAGTAGGGAGTCACAGACAGGAAGTGATGGCTATACCAGTTTGTCTCCAGCAATAGTAATAGTAATGATGGTGATGATGATAATGACAACCAATACGGTCTTCAAGGTGTTATAAGGAATGTGTCATAGTGCTTGGCACATAATGTGTGCATTCTAAGTCACTTCAGTCACGTCTGACTCTTTGCAACCCCATGGACTGTAGTCCACCAGGCTCCTCTATCCATGGTCTTCTCCAGGCAAGAATACTGGAGTGGGTTGCCATGCCCTCCTGCAGGGAATCTTCCTAACCCAGGGATCAAACCCAGGTCTCCCTCCTTTGCAGGCGGGTTCTCTACCCCTAGCACCACCTGGGAAGCCCTTGGCACATAGTAGGTTCTCATTAAAATTTGTATTGAACTTAGTTTTCATGGACAAAGGCGTCATGTGGCATTACTACCAAATTCTGCTCTGGCAAATCTAACATAATAGGATATTCTTTCCTCTTTTGGCATTAAAACAGAAAACCAATCTGTTTTTCTCTTTCAAGATTCAGAGTAACAGAAGAGGCCTAGGGGTGAGGTGGGAGGGGGAGGGAGGAAAATCTCTCCTCACAAGTTCTTCCAGGTATTTTTACACTGAAAGTCATGCCTCCAGCAAAGACTCTCACATTGCCCAGTGGAAAGCTGCCCATTCATTTCTGAGTGGCAGCGGCAGCACAAACAAATTTCTCAAAAATGATTTCTTTGCTAGCTCCAAGTAGAGCTTAAATACTTTGCCCAGATGAAACTTATCTTTGATCCAGATTTAATGACAGCACAGACATATGCCATTGGGATCGGAGACACACTCAGGGAAGTGTCAGCAGAGCAATTTGCTAAGACTAATGAATGGCTTTTGGCAAATGGGTTGTGAGCCAGGGTCAGAATGAGCTCTGTGAGAGGCAGGGGTGAGCCTGACTATAAAGGATCTCTGTGAGGTTTCTATGCTATATTCACATGTCAGCCCATATCCATCACCAGACAAGGTGTGTGGGTGATAAGGGCTAGATGGAAGCCCTCATAGGATGCAGGCACTGTGTGGACACACAGGAGGGGCTGAGAGTCAGCTGGGTAGTGAGGGAAACATCACAGGGGGGCAGATGGATGGAGGTGGCTCCAAAGGAGGTTTAGGAGTCCTGGCAAAGAAAGTGCCAGATAGATGGTCTCAGAACAATAGCTGCCTGGGGGCCAAGGGTGGAGAGGGACCTCCTCATCTCTCTTTATATCCTTTTGCAACTTAAATTCTGGATGCTCTGCATGCATGTGACTTCATAAATGTACACTGTGTTGTGAGTTTAGTCACTAAGTCATGTCCCACTCTTTGGGACCCCATGGACCGCTGCACACCAGGCTTCCCTGTCCTTCACCATCTCCCACAGTTTGCTCAAACTCATGTGCATTGAGTCAGTGATGCCATCCAACCATCTCATGCTCTGCCACCCTTTCTCCTCCTGCCTTCAATCTTTGCCAGCATCAGGGTCTTTTCCAATGAGTCAGCTCTTTGCATCAGATGGCCAAAATATTGGAGCTTCAGCTTCAGCATCAGTCTTTCCAGTGAATATTCAGGGTTGATTTCCTTTAGGATTGACTGTTTGATCTCCTACAAATACATAAATTATGCAATATATGTGTGTGTGTGTGTGTGATAATAGATTCTGTTTGTACTCGCATGTTTGTGAAATTTTAAGAAATGAGCTGGAAGGTTGGTTTTTGCTTCTGAAAAGGGAGGAAGAGATCGAAATGGGTGGTAGATGGTTAAGGAGAATTTAGTTTTATCTGTAATGATTTATTTCTTTAAAGAAAAAGACTAGAAGCAAACATAAAACTTAGGGGTGCAGGATGTTTTCCTATTGTTCTTGATGGTTTTACCATATTTGTAAACATTTTCCAAAATAAAGCAAGACCTATCTGAGCAGAGGCCTGGCACATCTGAGGAAATGCATGAGAATATTAAGTGTGAAGTTCAGGTTCCAGTGGTGAGAGAGGAGGGGTTGGAGAACCACAGGACCCAGGCCAGACATGTGGAAGGGAGTCTCAGTGTAGCTTCAGTGCTCAAGGACTCCCATCTCCCAGGCCTTATTCCTCTCCTGGTCTTGAATAGATAGACACACTAGGAAGAAGCCTGGTCCTTAACAGGGGGATGTGGGCCTCCTGGGGGCTTCCCAGGTGGTGCTAGTGGTAAAGAACCTGTCTGCTGATACAGGAGATGTAAGAGATGCAGATTTGCTCCCTGGGCCAAGAAGATCCCCTGGAGAAGGGAATGGCTACCCACTGAAGTCTTCTTGCCTGAGAATCCCATGGACAGAGAAGCCTGGCGGGCTACAGCCATGGGGTTGCACAGAGTTGGACACGACTGAAGTGACTTATCACAGTAGTCCTCCCGGGCAGGGGAGGATGGGAACAGGGAGAGACTGGAGGCTGAGATGAGAAATGGATGGCAATGATCTGGGTCTGAGATGTAGGGCTAGGAGTTGTGGCAGCTGCAAGAACAGAAGTGGGTGATCCCTTCTCAACTTTCCAAAGGCCTCCATGCACTCAGTGGCCTTGGAGGAAGGGAGGGAAGAAGACAGATTAGCAGAGGTCTGAGAGCCAGTGGGGATGCAATCACTATAAGCAAAAAAGCCAGAAAGTACCTCTGAGTAGGGAGCACACCCATCACCTAGACCTCAGCTCCGACAGACCCTGGGCCTCTGCACCCAAATCAGATCCAGAGCAGGTAAGAGGAGAGGCGGGTGGAGGGGCAGACTCTGGATTTTTCCTTGCAATTCCTTCTCAGTGAGGAGCCTTTGTCTCTGGCCCTGAGATGGCATTCCAGGCTGGAGTAAGTGGAACACTTCACACCCGCTTGGCCAAGTCCATTTATTTTGATTATTCTCATACCCTTGTCAAAAATGGTGCCAAGGTGTATAAACAGACCAATTTCTGGGATTGTTTCAATCTAATCATATTAAATTATTTGCTCTCTTGGCCTTGAGGGGGTTCCAAGGGAAAGCGATTGAAGTCAGGTCCAAAAATAGCTACCTTTGATTTCCAATCCTGGTGCTAATGTGGGTGAACTTCTTAGAGCTTCTGGTGTTGACATTGGTGATCCAGGGATGGTCTGAGTCAGGGACTGGGAGCCCGGGGTTAGAGGTGGGGGTGGTGGAGGGGAGGGGTGGGGGGCGTGAGATAGACACCCCTTCCGCTTATTTTTCTTCCAAAGCCCCATGAACAAGAAGAGACATTTTAAGGAAGGCTTTTTGGCAGTGGTGTCTTCAAATGCCAGGTGCCCCCACAAAGAGAGCATAAATCAATGTCAGGACTATGCGTTGATTGGGAAGAAAGGGATTATGACCAAGTTTAGTAGGGGAGAAAGAGGCCAGAGAGGAGAAAGAATGCCTGAAATTTGCTTTGGCCACAGATCCCCAATGACAAATAAGCCTCAGTGAGAAGATGCGGTGAAAGAGAAGGAACATAGGGTGGAGGAAAGCCAGGGCTTTGGGATAAAGGAGATGTGGGTTTGAATCCTGGTAGTTTCCAATCTATGTGACCTTCGGTAAGTTTCTGAGTCTACCTAAGGCTCAGTTCTCTTCCCTGGAAAACACACATAGTAGGAATCAAACAGGGTTGGGGTCCTTTAAGAGTGTCTGTAGAGCTTCTAGCTCTGGGTACAGCTTGCAGGAGGCAGGCATCTAAGTCAATGTGCTCCCTTCCCGGACATTACAACATAGCTGCCTTGTAGTTTGGGCCATGGGGTCTTTCACAGTGTTTTGTACATTGTAGGTGCTCATTAAATGTTTACAGATTGATTAGAGGGCAATTCATCCTGTGTTTATATAGTTCTGGTCTTTAGGGAATATCAGTCAAGGCAAGACAGAGTGCCTCAAACACTGGTTCTCAGTAGGAGATGCGAGAGCTGCATTGAGTTAAGTCCATTGGAGCAGAAAGTATGTTAGTCCGAGGGGTCTGATGGAAACGCTGATATGCTTGGTACACTTAGCCTGAGAGCTCCAACCTGATGCTGCCGACGTTATGTGGCTTGTGTCTTCACCAGGTCCCAGAGAAGAAAGAGCCCAGGTCATAGTCCTGCCTGGTAGCCCCCAAGTTCCAGGAAGATGATTTCACACATGATCTTGAGATTCGAAGGCAAATATTCAGTCAGATCTGACCTCTCTTCTGATTTTTCCAGCAGTTTCCTGGGCATCTCCAGCTGCTGAGCTCATCATCGTCTCTCTCCAGCATTCCCCATCTTAACAACTGACATTACCATCCATCTGCCACGAGGAAAAAAAATCCTTCATGAAACTGACAAATAGTTATGGAGGACCCAGGTCTAGGTCCTGTGCAGTCAAAAGACAACAAAGGCAGATCAAGGATTTATCCTTGTGGAACTCATATTCTAAGAGGAAAAATACATCTTCTGTTCATTCTGCCTCCTAAATATGCCTCCTCATTGTAGCTCTCTTCTTTCCATTTCTAGTGCTGTTATCAGATTTCTGCTTTCATTCTCTAGACTCTCATCATACTTTCTCGCTGGTCTCTGGGCTCTTCTTCAACTTTCTTTTTCCAATCTACCTTCCACACTTCTCTAAAGTGATCTTCCTAATATTCGAATCTGATCCTGTCACTACCAAGTATAAAATGGCCAATGGTTGCCTATTTACTCATAGAATGAAGTCTAAACTATTAGTATTTTATAATGAATAGAGAAGTTGCAAACAAATGGGGCCTAAGGCCTGCATCTTCCAACAGACAGAACTGTTTGACTTGTACAATGTTGGCCTAGACAGTATTTAAAATATAAATTACTACTATTTATGTTTTGGGAGATGTTGCCCAAAAGTTCAAATTTCCAGCTTCTCTTGAAAAATTCTAAGACCTGGCAACATGGAGCCAGCATTCCTATATGGTGTTAACTCTCTGGAGCTGATTAGCCTTGTCCATGTGACAGTGAGTTGGAAATAGATGCTGTTAATCATTTGATACCTGGTCCTCTTGATTCATTTTGCTGGATCCTTGTAGGTATTGGAGTTTGTGACCCAAACTAACTCAGAGATATATTCTCCTTTGGAACCTCCAATAAAGCAGTTCTGCTTACAAATTTTGGATTTCTGGCCTCCAAAACTCTAAGATTAGTGTTTTAAGCCAATAAGTTTGTGATAAGTTGTTACAGCATCAATAGAAAAACAAAACAATACAGATTTTAGTACTAGAAGTGGGATAATACAATAACAAATACCTAAAAATATAGAGGTGGCTTTGGGATTGGATGGCTGCAGAAGATGGAAGAATTTTTAGAGAGTGATAGAGAACGCTTAAATTGACTTGAAGAGACTGTGAGTAGAAATGTGGACATAAATAAGGACTCAGAAGGAAGTGAGGAGCATGATAGAGAAAAACTGTACTTAGAGAACATTTAGACCACCATAAACAGACGGCTCGTAGAAATATGGATGTTGAAGTCACTCTGGTAAGAGTTCAGAAAGAAATGAGCCAATGTTATTGGAAACTTGAAGGAAAGGGGATTCTTGATATACAGTGGCAGAAAACTCAGTTCAGCTGCATTCTACACTCCTCTGGGAAGCAGAACTTGTAAGTGATGAGCTTGGATATTTGGCTGAGGAGATTTCCTTTCAAAGTGTTGAAGGTGTGTCTTGGTTCCTCTTGCTGCTTATAATAAAATATGAATGGAAATAGACTGAGGGAAGAACTGTTAAGCCCGAAGGGAACAAGGACTAGATATGGGAGATTCTCAACTTATTCATATACTAAACATGCTGTCAAAAGATGCTAAAACTAGATTTGCTTTCAGGAAAATGTGCCCTGATGGGAAAGTGAGGATGTTTGTTAGTGCCTCGGAAGTATATATAAAAGAGTATATAGGCATACAAAGGGGTCTTTGAAAAGATTAAATATGTGACTCATGAATCTCCTTAGCCATCACAGCAGAAACCAAAAATAAAGAGAATTATCCAAGAAGAATTTGTGGAGGAGCCTCTTATCTAATGGAGTGAATCCTCATGGCATACATAGGAGATTCACAAGATTCTTGAGAATTTTATATCCGCAGGAACACTACTTGCTTGAACTGGCTGTCCAAAGATGAAATTAAAGAAGGCTGGCAGACTCCCCAAATTCAAAGGCAGGAAACAGCCTAATAAAACTATTCAGGTGTAAATACCTGTTATCCTTTGAGAAAAAGTAAGAATAATTCTTAGAGGAGGATTATAAATTCAGAGAGCAGAGCCATGAACTACAGGGGATTATTTCCAGGCCTTGACACCTATAGTATTCACAGATGGATTTCAGAATTGCTTGGGAAAGGTGACTGTTTTTCTCTTCTATTTTCTCCCATTCTGAACAGGAATGTCTATAACTGGTATACTGTGCCTGTCCCACTATTGCATTTTGGGAATAGATATCTTGTTTTCTAGTTTCACTGGCCCAAGATGGAAAAGAATTTTGCCCTAGGATAGATCATAACTCTGGTCTTACCCATACCTGATTTGGATGATGCAATTTGGGACTTTTGAGCTGATAAGATTTAGATGAGATTTTTGAACTTTGAGTTGACTCTATAATTGTGTTGAGCCATTTGAAGACATTGGGATGGGTTGAATGAATGCATGTGAGATGGAAGTGAATCTTTGGTGGCCAGAGGAAGGACAGTACACTGACAAAGTTCCAGGTATTGCATAAGTTC
Source organism: Cervus elaphus (assembly GCF_910594005.1). Classification (NCBI taxonomy): domain Eukaryota; kingdom Metazoa; phylum Chordata; class Mammalia; order Artiodactyla; family Cervidae; genus Cervus; species Cervus elaphus. The sequence goes on along the minus strand of NC_057839.1, from coordinate 9,897,545 downwards.
ATCATTGAAGAAAATACTAAATTCACATTAGAAGTTTGTGAAACTAATGATGTAATTTTTTCTTCAACTAACTTCATGCTAATAATCTCTGACTGGGAGGAGGTAATCCTTGGAAGGCACTTGGTTCTTTATGCTACCTTATCTTTGGTGGGTGGATAAACTTTTTCCTCACATCACAAGATGGTTGCTTGTAGCTCTAAGTATAATATTCTAATACATCAGTCTCTCAAGCTGGAAAGAAAGAAGGAAGGTAGGAGGGAAACATGATGTAAAAAACTCTTTCTGTGAGTTGCTTTTACCTCTTTTAAGAGGAGAAATTTTTCCTGAAAGTACCCAACAGACCTTTTCTTGTCTCAGTCATCCCATGATCACCCTGGGATGTGACTACATGCAAAAAGAATTAAGTTATCATGATTAGCTTAGACCACCGACCCACAAACCTTTTCTCTAAAGGGCCAGATAGTAAATTTTTTAGGCTTTGTGAGCTATATCATCTATGTTGTAATTGTGTACTCTACTAGAATAGCAAGAAAGCAGCCATAGACAATATGTGTGGCTATGACTGTCAGATTAAGGAAACAAAAATATAGGCTCATATAAACAATGCATAGTTTTTTAGTGTATGTCCCATGCTAAAAAAGTATTTGTTGTTTATCCAAAATTCAGATTAAGCTGAATATTCTGTATGTTTTCTGACAACCGTAGAGGTGGCTACTACAGTGAACAGCTCATGTTGATTTGCTGGAAACATTCCTGTCTTTAGCACCAAATCCAGAGTTTAGGGAACCCATTCTCTGGCCGACCAGGACAGTTGATCACCCCGTCAATAGATATTTGTGCACTTTGCAATTTGAATTTTGTATACTTTTCGTATTTGTTTCACAATTCTTCTTTTGATTTCTTTCAACCATGTCAAAACATTAAAAACATTTTAGCTCACAGGATGTACAAAAACAGGCAGTGGGCTGAATTTGACCCGTGGTCAGTAGTTTGCTGACCCTGGGCTTAGACCACTCATGATTCATTCCCTGGGGATGGACATATTGCTGCTCAAAATGAGGGTACTGTTAACAGGGAATGGCTGTTAGGAGGTAACTAAGGGTGTCTGCCAAGTTTGGACATCTTCTTTTCTGAAGACCTGCATATTAAATTCTCTGAGGCCACCACAGGCAGTGGATTACTTACCCTTCATCTCTGCTGCCTCCCAAGCTTGTGTGTTTCCCTTAGAGGCTTATTGGATAAACTGAGGGTATTCTAGGCCAGGAGAAAAAAAAAATCTGTCCCTTTTCTCCTTTCATGTAAACTGTGATCTGAAACAAGTCTATTCCTCTCTCTGAGCTATAGTTCTCTGAGCTTCCATGGCTCAGCCTGACTGAAGGAGACGAGATGTCTTAGATCTTAAAAGAGGCTGGGTTTTCATGACTCAAAGTGTACATGCTTACAGTGATGATCTCATCGAATCACTGGAAAATCATCTAGCAGAGTGTCAGCCTCCATTTTTAGAGGAGGATATTGAAACTCAAGCATCTTCTTTATTCTCTGCATCCCATCTGCCCCACTTCATTTCTCATCCCCTCTTTGGAGAACCAAGAAGGAAGAAAGTATTCTACTCCAAAATAGTGTCGATCCTACTGTCCCATCCCCTAAACTCCAAATGGAACAGAACTCCAGATGGTGCCTGTTTATCTGTGGTTCTAACCCAATTAGGACAAATTATCATTTCTTTGGTTTGATGCGTCTCCTGGGCATCCTTAAACAGTCAACAAAAACCACACGGAGTTTGTATTGTTTCAGCTTTTCCATCAGCAACTTTTATGATCAGATTTAGAAATTGGTTGTAAAAAAAAAACAAAAAAAAAAACTGGCTTCAGACCTCAACTTGGCAATAGCGGACAATTTAGCTTTTTCCTGTCCAAAATTTAGAAGAATTCCCCCCTGGGCAGCCTAAAGAGAGAAAGAGAATGAGTAAGATGCAAGTCTCTTGTCCTTTGAAAGGCCTTTCCCTTCTAAATGAGGATGCAGTCATTCCACTGGTACTGAGAGGAGGCAAATAAATGAACAGAAGGAAAAAATAAAGCAGTTCTCACCAACTTACTTTCTGGCTTTTTAAATTTTACGATGAATGATCCCATGCTTATGAAGTCAAAATCCTGAGAAGAAAGCTCTTGTGCATCTAGAGAATAAAGGGAATGTGGGTTAATGAACCCAGGGGTTACACTGAACAAAGTGGAGTGTTTATTATCCTTTTTGGAACAGCTGATCCCTACCAACTGCACATGGGCTGTGAGCAAATGCCGTGGCACTGACAACATCTCCTGCCTGCCCACAGATGGCTGCCCAAATCTCTCCTGCTTGCTCATTTCCAAAGACACTGTTGTCTCTTTTTTTCTTCCACTGGGTCATGAAGTGGGGGAGCAGCCTGGGTGACCGTGACAGACATGGTCAACATCCAAGCTTCTGAGGATTTTGGGGCATTCAGAAGTTACTGGGTTCTCTCCTGCTGACCCATCACTCCTTCCCAGGATACACTTCAAGAGAAACAAAAGAAGGGTCCTGTGAGGTGTCAAGTCAAGACTTGTTCTTTGCCAGAGAGAACCTTTTTCAGCAACAATTACCGCATCATCATAAACACTCAGGAGAGACATGATGTAAAAATGAAATTACTGAAAACATTTTTGGACTAACACTTGGCTTTATATAAACTCACAGACAATCCTATAAGGCACTCAAGCAGATTATGGGTTTGAGCAAAGCTGGAAAATTGCTGCCATTATATTGTTATTATTAACACCTTGTAATTAGCCCCAAGGAATCCCAAAGTCCTCTTTCTTGATTTGGCTTTAATGAAGGAAAATTGCTACCTTTGCAAGTTGGATGGCGCCCGTTCTGATTAACCTTAAGTATATAGGACTATTATTTTGAAAATGTTTGCTGTCATGTGAATATTAGTATTACATACTACTGGGAGGGGGCTGGGGCGGGGAAGGTGGAGAGGAAATGTCTTCTTTTTTCCTTTCTTGTCCCCCCCTCCCCCCACCCCAAGGAAGGTGAATCATGGCTTACTTCAGCTGTGGTCTTTGCTTGGAAGATCAAGAATGAAAGCCTGTGAAGGCCATGACCGCAATTCCTTGGTCTTTGCCAAGCTCCACCGGCAAGACTGTTGGCTGCCAGCTTCTCAACCTGTTGATTGCAGAGGCTGGCGGGGTAATTGTACGGGGTGGTTTTACCATTGCCTTTAGAGTGACCCTATGGGGATGAGCTCATAGGGGAGTTAGCACCTAGTGCAATAAAGCAGGTTTTATTTGCATGTCCCAGAACTCCCTAGAGGCTCCTTCCGCAGCCTTCACAGGCACCGTGTCTCCAATGAAATGCCGCCAACATTCATAAAGATCCCTCTGTACATCCCTCCCCTCCCCTCCCACGGACATGGCTTGATTTTCATTACCTTCTCTGGGAAAACCATACATTAAAGAGAACTCGTTTGATCTTATCTATAATTAATTTGTATTTTGATAATACAGAGGAGGAATTTTTACATGTGATGACTTACCTGTTCATTATTTTTCTCTTTTGAACTCCTGTGACCGCTTAATAACTCAAACTGAAGCCTGGTCGATTATGACATTTTCCCCGCCCACCTTGCAGGGAAGGGAAGGTGTTGCCTCTCACACAGAGACAAATTGCTTCAAATAATGACTTTGTGAAAAATTAGTCATACATAATTGAAAAATTCTATAGATGAATACCAAAGTAACTGGAGATGATCAGTTTACATAGGGCTTCCTGCTGGAAGCTGCTCTCACTAACCCAGGAGCTTGGCAATTGGTAAGGTTTTTATTGTTGTTTTTTTTTTCCCCTCTCTCTCACTTCCGCATTGGAAGGTGAAAAAACTTATTTACAGGAAGAGATGGTGCAATACTATTCATGCATAAGCCCCATCACCATCCTCGTAACAGTAATAGTAATGATAGTATTAGTAGTTCTGCTCAAGATGCTGATATCCCCACAGTATGAGAAGGAATAAGATCTTAGAGCTAGAAATTTTATTATGCCCATCTTCATTGAAGTTGATTAACAAGCCACAGTAACTGGGACTGCCCTGGCAGTCCAGTGGTTAAGACTCCGCACTTCCAATGCAGGAGAAATGGGTTCGATTCCTGGTCAAGGGACTAAAATCCCACAGATTGCAGCGCCGGAAAAAAATTTTAAACAATTTAAAAAAAAAAAGTGTACAATTTGAAAGGTTTTGAACGGATTAAAAAAGAAGAAGAAACAGAAACCATTTCACTTGTTCTAGGAGCCAAAGCCTAGCTGCCTCTCTGCCAACTTGACATCTTGTCTACCTCCCCAAGTGGGATTTTTGACCCAAAACACTTTGCGGTAACAGTCACCTCTTTGTTAAACAGAGTTAGTGCCTCTGTGTTCAAAATACAAGCCTGAGACAGTGGTCTGGCACCACATGGACACACCTGGAGTTGAATCCCACATTTGCCTCTGACTTGGTGGACTAGTTTGGGCAAATCACTCAAACAGGCCAGTTCTCGGGGATTTTTGTAAACCTAAGAGGGGATATGAAGAGGATTACACGTGGGTGAATGTTAGCCAGTGCCTGACACATAGTAGGTGTCTCACAGACTTCCTTTCTTTCTCCTTCTCTAGCAGCGCCTCGACCTACTCGACCTACTCGACCTACTCGACCAAGGTGAGCTCGACCAGGTGAAGCTTTGTTCTTGCCACTCCCTCCTGCAGGTCTGTAGGGAGGCGTTTAATCTCCTGGCCTCAGTTTCTCTTGTGTGTAATGGGATAATAAGACGTGACAGCTGCCCATCTCTCCGGGAAAGAGGAGGATTAATGAGTTAATGTTTATAAAGGGCTTTGAGATCTCCCTCTGAAAGCCTCTTCAGATGTATTTTATTGGCATATTAAGTCTTCCATCATCTGTGGGAAAAACATCTAAATAGGAAAACATAATCATAACTCAAAGGAGCTAATGAGGATATTATGAGTGTAAATTCGCCACCTCAATTGCTTGTTTATAGAGTAGTTTCAAATGAAAAGGAGTATGCCTGTCCCGTCCTGAGTGAGTTGGACCTCATTCAAACACCATGGTATGCTCCAGGGGAAGAGCTTTTTCTGGAGCATGGGAGGGAAAACACAGAGATGGCCCACAGAGTGTGGACGTGTTGAGGGAAGGGATTATACCTTTTATGTCTTCTGAGTGTTGTCTCACGTAGACTAGTTTAATCCTTTATCATTAAATGGTGAGAAAAATTGTGCATCACGTACCCTGTCAAGAATTCTCTTCTGGACTGGTATTTGGAGGCTAAAAATCATGGATCAGCAGGAAATAATACAGCCACTCAGAAGTAGAATAGCTTTGGCTTGAGTGAACTTTAACACTGTCATTTCTCAACTTTTTCTTTCTTGTTTTTTGCTTACTTTGCAGGATTCCATTTTATGTGATATGATTTTTTTTTTTTTACTGGTGTATAGTTGCCTTACAATGTTATGTTAGTTCCTGCTGTATAGCAAAGTGAATCAGCTGTTTGTTTACAGACAACCCCTCTTTTTTGGATTCCCTTCTCATTTAAGTCACGCAGAGCATTGGGCAGAGCTCCCTGTGGTACCAAGAGGTTCTCATTGGTCATCTATTTTGTACATAGCGATGCATATGTGTCAACCCCTATCCCCCAGTTCATCCCACCTCCCCTCCCTGCTTGGTATCCATGTTTGTTCTCCATGTCTGTGTCTCTGTTTCTGCTTCGCAAATTAGATCGTCAATGCCGTTTTTCTAGATTCCACATAAATGCGTTAACATATGATATTTATTTTTCTCTTTTTGACTTACTTTACTCTGTATGACTGGGTCTAGGTTTATCCATCTCTCTGCAAATGGCACAATTCCATTTTTTTTTTTTCTTCTGGCTGTGCTGTGCCGTATGTGGGATCTTAGTTCCCTGATCAGGGATCAAATCCGTACTGCCTGCAGAGGAAATATGGAGTCTAACCACTGGGCAATCAGGGAAGCTCCTCAACTTTTTATAGTCGTTATTGTTCCCCCAAGGAGACTTTCAGGTATTTTTTTCCTAATTTCCACCCTTTCCTCACAAAATTGTAATATACATACTGTTTATCTATCTTATGGACTGTCTGCATATTTGTGTTTTATATGTTAAAAGAGTAAGATTTTGTTCACTCTCTCAAGAACCACTTTCCACATATTTGGAGCCAATATCCACCCGGTTGAGAAGATGTGATTTTGAAGGAAATGGGAGTACAAGCATTTCAGTTGTTAACAGGAGTCAAAGTCCTAACTTGACCTCAACTGTCTTCTCATGCCCAACTTCTCAAATAGGGATTCTTTATCATGGGAAAGAACTTAATGACACAAAGTCAAGGATCGGTTAAATACATTTTGGTGTATTCTTAATGTGAAACACTTTACGGCCAACACACACACTATTTACTTACATACTGGTCTATGTAGACAGCTACACCGAGGACAGCTGTTGAGGGAGACAGCAGGCTACCCGATAGTCAGTAGCAGATACGTTTGGAAAAAGCTCGGGGTCGGATCTGCCGATGTTATTGCTGGGCTCAGGGAACTGGAAGGCTTTCTTCCTCCCTCTTGCCTTTCCTCCATTTTTCTTTCTTTCCTTCCTTCCTCCCTCTTCCCTCTCCCTTGTCCTCTTCCTTTCTTTTTAGTTTAAGCTGTACTTTCTAGTTTTTCTATAAGGAACATATATAATTGTGTAGTTAAAATGAGGAAATAAGTTACAAAAAGCACTCATGCAGTAGATTTCTAAGAGATAGCTACATTTATGGTGGTATGAGGACTCCACATGGTGGTCCAGGCCCTCCATCTGATGAGGGCCCAAGTGACCTCCTAGGTCCTCAGTGAGGACAGCTCTCTATCTGTCTATCCTCCCAGATAATAAATCCTCTGGATCCTCTTGGAGCAGCATCTCAGGATTCCCTAGCTCCAGCCCTGGTCCCAGAAGGTACTTTCAGACCACCTGCTATGGAGGTTCTCTGAAAAGTTTGCTTGAGGCAAAAACATTGCATGGAGGCAAACGTCAGTCAGAGAGTCTGGTTCGTCCTTCTGGATTCTCTCCTGGCCCCGCTTGGAACCAGTGAGGCCACTGGAAGGCTAAAACTTAGCCCCAGAAGAACTGCACCTCCCAAGGAGCTTTTTACTGTTTTTTCTTCACCCTCAGTTCAGACATTACACCATCTGCTGTTAGGTTGCTATGGCTGTCTGATTCTCTGTCATATCTGTTTAGCACTCAGGGCAGCATTGGTCATGTAGCAAAAATAAATGTTTACTAATAAAGAAATGAAAATATTTGGGCTTGGGTCAATTAATACCTTTGTAGAAAGTTCTACAAAGTAGAACAAGGTAAAACCTCAGGGCTTGCCAGAGTTAGCTCTGAATATAAATAATTTTCTTGAAGAATTTCACAAGTATCATATCCCTTAAATTTAGCTTTCCTATGATCAGAGACTGAGAATTATGGGACCCATTATGTTTCCTTTCTGGACCCTGACTTCTTCCCACTTTAGGGCTTTCCTACCTGCTGTAGATTTCACCTGGAACCAGGCCCCCCAGGCTGTTTCCTGCTCTAACGTGTCCTCACTTCCAGTGTGGCTCTTCTATTTGGTCCCTCCTGACTCTCTCCATGGGATCAGTTCCCCCATTAACTCTTCTCAGAGTTCTCTGTATCCCCCCTCCCCTGGCACTTATCACAGTCATAATTACACAGTTATATGTACAATTGTCTAATAATATTAATAGCCAGCATTTAATGAGTACTTATTATGCAGCCAGCACTATGTTAAATGCCTTAATCCTGAATCCATCATCATTTAATCCTCATGACAATATAATGAAGGGCTATTATTACTGCCATCTGACAGAAAAGGAAACTGAGTCTCAGAGGGTTTACCCAGTTACCCCAAAGTTGCGTGACCAGTTAATAGCAGAGTCAGGATTAATATCCAAACCACCTGGCCCTCCCCCAAAGCCTACACAGGGAGATCTTGTAGTAGCAGAACCTTCCAAGGCATGTTGCCTGGGGCCAAATCCAGGCGTTAAGAAATCAGGAGTTTCTATATGAAAATATAGATGTCTAGTTTCTCTTGAAAAATTGAAAGTTGCAGCCATGCTGGGCGCATTCCTTCATGACAACGATCAGCTGAAACTGGGTGGCTGCTTCCCCTCTGGATGGGACATGCACTTGCTAGGGGCCACTCAGCCCTCTTTATGCTGTGGGCTCTGTGCTACTTCCATCATTTATTTAAAATGTATGCTCCCTAAGCCAGGTTCCAGGTCATGCTCAGGGCGGGGTGTGGGGAGGTGGGAGACAGGTCTATAAAGTTGTTTACAGGGCAGGAGATAAATTCAACAATATGAATGGGAGTCCAGAACTCAACCCAGGGACATGGTGGGTTTGGGGAGTCACACTGGGCTTCCCAGATTCGGATCTTCTTGAGTGGAGTCTTGAGATGTTGGGCTTCCATGGTGGCTCAGATGGTAAAGAATCTGCCTGCAATACAGGAGACCTGGGTTCGATCCCTGGGTGTGGAAGATCCCCTGGAGAAGGGTATGGCAACCCAGTCCAGTATTCTTGCCTGGAGAATTCCATAGATGGAGGAGTCACAGCCCATGGGGTCACAAAGGGTCAGACATGACTAATGTGACTAACACACACATACACACACACACTTGAGAGATTTTAAGAGTTTTCCTGCAGAACTGGGGGACAACTCTGCAAGCAGACAGAGTAGCAAATGAGAAAGACATGGAAGTAACATGGAAGTTCTTAAACGTTCAGAAGTTTGGTACGGTTGAGGCTGGGGAAAGGTAGAGAAGATGATCATTGAGGCTGGGGGAAAAGGGCAGAGTCAGATGACCACAGGCCTGTGGGCCAAGGTTGTCATTAGGGATTTCCATAAGTACTAGGGCCCTCCTCCAAAGTCAGTCCTAAAGGAAATCAGTCCTGAATATTCACTGAAAGGACTGATGCTGAAGTTGAAGCTCCAATACTTTGGCCACCTGATGCGAAGAGCTGACTCATTGGAAAAGACCCTGATGCTGGGAAAGATTGAGGGCAAAAGGAGAAGGGGGCAGCAGAGGACGAGCTGGTTAGATAGCATCACCGACTCAATGGATATGAATCTGAGAAAACTCCAAGAGACAGCAAAGGACAGGGTACCCTGGCGTGCTGCAATCCACAGGGTCACAAAGAGTCAAACATAACTTAGAGACTGAACAACAACCTTCCCCATCCTTGATCTTGAGAGGACCCTTTTTCTCTGTCCCCTTTGACATGCAAGAGGCCCCAGGACTCTCTTAGACCAATGAAGTGTCAGTAGAAGCAGCACATGTTTCTCCCAAGTGAAAGTTTTGAGTCAGCACTCAATTCACTACATTTACTGCACCCCCTTTTCCTGCCTTGGTGTATTGTGGGCACATGTGGAGTTGAGCTTTGTCAGCCTTGAATGACTCTCATGAGAAGCATCCCCCATCCCTCCCATCAAGCTACAATGCACGTGCAAGAATAAGCCTGTTGGGCTCACTGAGATTTGGGGATTGTTTGTTATCACAGCAGGGTGGGGCCCATCCTAACTAATACATCTGCTGACCTCAGGAATTTAGAGTTGACTTTTAGTCAGTTCTATGCAGATAACATACCAAGTAAAGAGGCAGGATGCAGCAATATGAACAAAAGAGTAATATCCCACCCACCAGTGGTGCTCTCCTGACTCCAGGTAACTGGGACTGGTGGCTTCTTTCTAATCCTGAAGAAGGCCACATCGCCATGCCATTCCTCATGTTGCTTTCTCTTCCTCTGACTCCAACTGGAAAATTCCATGTCTCCTTGAGGTGCAACTTAAATGCCATTCTTTTTTTTTTCTTTAACAACTCAAAATAACAACTTTAATTTTCAAAGTAAAATAGATACACACTTTCATAAAAAATAAAATGGCACTTTAGCTCATGTGATAACATGAAACAGATAAGAAATACCCCAAAATGAAATATTGAAGAGTAATCATAGAACTGTCAATGCTTTCATGCCATTCTTTGGACTTATCCAGCGGTCCAGTGGTTAAGAATCCACCTTCCAATGCAGGGGTTCGATCCCTGATCAGGGACCTAAGATCCCATATGCTGTGGAGCAACTAAGCCCACCTTTTACAACTACTGAAGCCTGTGCTCTAAAGCTCATGCTCTGCAACAAGAGAAGCTGGTGTATTACAACTAAAACTTGATTCAGACAAAGAAATAAATAACAAAATGACATTCTTGAATATAAAGGATCTTCTAACCTGCACTCACCACACCAGGATATTTTGCTACAATGGAGAGATGCCACTACTGCCAGGAGAGACGGCACATGAAAACGGACCCCTGGGGCTGAGCAGGTACTGGAGTAAGTGAAGTGAGCAGGTGAAATCCACGGCAACCGAGGATTACAGGCCCACCTTCATCGGCAGATATGTGGCTCGGTGCTAGCTGCTCATGATCAGGTAGGAACACAGGCCCTACCTTATCCCATCCTCTGATTGTTCAAGAGAATCAAGAAATCTGCAGTTGTATGGGAAATATCCAGATTTATAATGCTTGGAAACTATTTTAAATTTCAAACCACTGTGAAAGCCAAAACTTTTCTTTTTGCTGCCTGGCCCTTAGGCATCTAGTTTTCTGGGTGGTGGGGTGGGGGAGCAAAGAATGGATTTATAAGGAGAGGAGGAGTTGTTCTACTTGACAACAATCCCTTAGAGATCTCTCTGGGGAGATATGGAGGCAAAGAGATGAACAAGGAATGAAAGGAGATGGACACTAGGGGTATTTGATGCAGGAGGGGAAGCCTCGCACCAACTCAGGGTCTACATGGCAGACAGCACGTTCCAATGGGGAGATGACAAGGTCAGCTTCAGGCCGTGGGTGGGACATTGTCCGGATGCTTCCTGAGGAGCCCTCTGGCTCTGTATTTCTATCCCTGCTTGAGCCCAGTTGCAGGGCAGGTACTGGGCTAGAATATGGGGGTTCAGTTCAGTTCTGTTCAGTCGCTCATTTGTATCCAACTCTTTGCGACCCCATGAATCGCAGCATGCCAGGCCTCCCTGTCCATCACCAACTCCAGGAGTTTACTCAAACTCATGTCCATAGAGTCGGTGATGCCATCCAGCCATCTCATCCTCTGTCGTCCCCTTCTCCTCCTGCCCCCAATCCCTCCAAGCATCAGGGTCTTTTCCAATGAGTCAACTCTTCGCATGAGGTGGCCAAAGTATTGGAGTTTCAGCTTTAGCATCAGTCCTTCCAATGAACACCCAGGAAGAATATGGGGGTAGAAGGTGCTAAATAACAGCACCCTGCCCTCCAGGAGTTCTTGACACAAGATCATTTATCGGTTTATCATTTATCAGCTACAGATGAAGAAAATCCCAATCACAGTATTTTAAAAAGAAGTTTCTTTCTCTTGCACTAGGGAAGTGTGGAGGCAGGCAGATGGTCCAGAATTGTTGGAAAACTCCACAGTACAACTATCAGAGACTGAAGCTCTTGCTCTCTGTCTTCTTTGCCATCCTCACCAGGTAGCTTCTATCTCATGATGCAAGATGGCTTCCAGAGTGACTGCAATCACTTCATTCCACCCAGCAGGGAAGGAAAAATACATCAACAAAAATAGAGGGAAGAGCACTTCTCCTTTTGCGCCGCTAGCCACAACTTAGTGATATAGTCCCACTGCGCTGTCAGGGTGGTGAGAATTATCTTTATTCCATGCACCCAGGTACAATCAGAGGTTCTGGTACCAAAGGAGAAGGGATGAATAAACTTCCTGTACCAATGGAGAAGTGATGAATAAATACCGCAGGGCTACAAGAAGCCTTGGTCTCAGATGGGGTAGAATATAGTCTGGCTGCGGGTATTTGGGGGACTAAGTGTCCTTTGTAGCCCCAGACCTCTCAGATTGAATCATCAAATGAGAGGACCAAGGCCAGGTGTGAATGCCAGCAAATTTATCAAACAAAGCCTTTCTCACAATGAGCCCACAGAGCAGTGGAGGGGAGAGTATGATCACTTCAGACAACTCTGGCTCCAGAAGCCACATCAGTAGCGGGCCAGTGGGAAATAGTGCATTTGGGAAGCCTGCATAAGCACACACATACACACAAACACACTCACATATACACATGTTCACATACTGCCCCCCTCTTCACCTACCACTCCAACAAGTCAGTGGGTGGAACAAGGGAGTCAGCTTGGACTGGCTCGCAGCTTTTGGTTGTCACTTTACCATCTCAGAGGTTCAGTTTCCTTGTCCATACAAGGAAGCAAGGAAGACCCTCACTGCAGGCCTGTGGTATTGATTACATAAGAAAACATATCAGAAGCAACTACTACACCTCCCTGGAGCTGGCAGTTGGAGACATGCTGGTTTCCTTTTGACTTGCCCATCAGTTTCACAAAAACATAGCCTGTGGATTTTTCATAGAAGAGAAAGCTTTGCTTATGACCTAGGTATTAGAAATGATCAACTATATGACTGGGAACCCAAAGGACACAGGGCCAGTTAGTTTCATCACATTAACATACACTTGCCAACCTCGGTAATATGGGTTAATCACTTTCACTGATATTTATTGTCCTGAGTTGGGCTTTGCGTGGGAAACACTCAGCAGAGGTTCCAATAAATGGCCGGCAATATTTGGAAAGTGGCTGTCATGATTTCTGAAAGGAAGGACATGCACATCCTTTGTGACTAAAAGGGGGAACCCTAGAAACCTTATTTAGAAAAGCAAAGCCATCAGCCACCCTCTGCTCTCCATTACCCTTGGTGTGAAGGTTACTGTGTAGCCTCCCACCTAAGGGGCCAACCGCAGAGCTGGGAGCTGCCATGCCACTTCGAGGTCTTGACAGACAAAGTTTCTCCCTAAAGTCAAAGGTCTGCCTGTCCCAGGCATGGAGCTGCGGAGTTTATTTGGAGCTAAGTTGTGGACATGCTGGCAGCTGGGAAGGGTGACTCGGATTGAAGGCATTGCCTTGCCTTGGGCATCACCACACTGGGAAGTAACTATAGTCAATTACAGGGAGGCAGCCTGGGTGTCACCCAGGGAAGGGGCTGGGTGTCTGTCACCTGTTGGCAGTTTGTGAAACAACTTGGAGAGGACAGCTGCTCTGTAGGAGATACTGGTGAGACTCCTAAGTCAGAGGAGCCTCCCTGGCAGCCTGGAGACCCTCGGTGTCCTTGCAGCCTTCTCCCGTGGCCCATGAGGACCAGTTTTCATCTTACTGGCTGCCCCTTTCTTCTGTAGATGAGCGAGCATGTGTCAGATAGGCGGACAACTCAGGAAGAAGAGCAGCATCTTCCAAGATCTCCCGGAAGCAGAGACCACTCACTCCTCTCCCATGGACTCTCACCCACCCTCCCTGATCTCGTGGCTCAGCAAATGGCCTCATCTCCTGCTTCCCTGTGCAGGATTTATAAACCCTGGTGTCAGCCTCCACAGTTCGACAGACTTGTTCCTCCTTGTCTTCCACTTAACATGGGCCATGTGTTGATTGAATTTGTCTTCTCTTCTCCTCTAGATTTTTCTAACCTGGCCTCCCTCCGTCCTCCGGGCGGCTGGGGACACTGACTGGCCTCCCTGCCTCTAGTCCTGGTCGTGTAAGACCTGCTAACTTCCACACACACAGTCCCTAAAGAACTTCTGAGAACTGTGTCAGCTCATTGCCCTTTGCTTTCATCCAATTTATTTTAAGCCAAAGTTTTTTTTTTTTTTTGCTCTTATTGATTATACATGTGAGATGTGGTGGCCATAGGCTTCAAGAAAAATGTCCAAAAGTTCAGATGTGAACAGGGTCAAAAGGGATCATTCCTTTTAATTCCTTTATCTGAATCTTTTCTCCTAGATCTGCTGTCATTCATTTTCATGTATTCGTACCGACTTTTTCTCTCTGTATTTGCATGCAAACTCATATAGTTTGGGGGTTCTAGAAATCTAAGTGGCATCCCACTTTGCATTTTGTTCCATAGCTTACTATTTCTCTTGAACAACATCCCTTGGGAGCTCAGGGCTCCTCTTTATTGCTTTTGTGAGCTGCCTGCTACCCCATAGTATGGGCAAATCATGGTTTGTTGAACCAAAGTCGTTGAGAACAATCAGGTTGTTTAAATTTTAGTTATTCAGCAACACTCCAGGGAAGATCCTTAATGACATATCTCTCTTCATGTGTATTTTTGTCAGGGTGATTCCTGTGAATGAGATTTCTGGGTCAGAACGTGAATAACTTTTTTTAAAAATTTTTATTTTATATCAGAGTATGGCTGATTTACAACGTTGTATTATTTCAGGTCCACAGCAACGTGATTCAATGATGCATACAGTCACCTATTTTCAGATTCTTTCCCCATATAGGTTATTACAGAGTAGTGAGTAGAGTTCCCTGTAGTATACAGTAGGTCCTTGTTGATTATCAATGAACTAGCTCTTTAAGATGCAGCTGTGGGGACTGTTTGCTTAGATCACTCACAGCTCTGGTGCAGCTATGGCGATGAAGGCCAGGCTCCGTATTCAGTCTGGCCAGGCCTCCTACTTGTATACGCATCCCTCCCATGCCTCGATGGAGCCAGACTTGTCTCCATGGTCTCTCACCTTTGTGTGCTTCCAGGGCACAACAGAATGTCCCCTTCTTCTCCTCTGCCTTTTTGGCTCCCACTTATCAATTAAGACCCAATCTCATTGTCTCTGAACTGTCTTCAAAATAACCCAGTCTGAACTCTCACGGTGCTTTGCTCATAAACCTTTACTCTGGCACAGGGCATGTTGCCGTTACAGTGGTTTGAGCATCACCTGCTTCTCAGTCCTGAGCAATTCGAGGGCAAGGTCTGGGTCTTGTTCTTGTTTACATCCCTGGTGCCCAGCACTGAGCCTGGCCAAGCAAATACCCCACAGATGATTGCTGCGAGGAGGAAGTGGATGAAGGAGTGAGTTTATGTTCCTAGAGACTTCCTGGGCACAAAGGAAATTCCGGTCCTGACCAGTTTCTAGGCAAGAAATGACCAATTTTGTCCCCTATTTCCAAAGTATGCCAGCAAAGGTCCATCTAGTCAAAGCTATGGTTTTTCCAGTAGTCACGAATGCACATGAAAGTTGGACTATAAAGAAAGCTGAGCACTGAAGAATTGATACTTTTGAACTGTGGTGTTGGAGAAGACTCTTGACAGTCCCTTGTACTGCAAGGAGATCCAGCCAGCCCATCCTAAAGGAAATCAGTCCTGAATATTCATTGGAAGGACTGATGCTGAAGCTGAAACTCCAATACTTTTGCCACCTGATGTGAACTGACTCATTTGAAAAGACCCTGATGCTGGGAAAGATTGAAGGTGGGAGGAGAAGGGGACGACAGAGAATGAGATGGTTGGACTCAATGGACACTGAGTCCATCACAAACTCAATGGACATGAGTTTGTGTACACTCCAAGAGGTGGTGATGGACAGGGAGGCCTGGCGTGCTGCAGTCCATGGGGTTGCAAAGAGTCGGACACAACTGAGTGACTGAACTGACTGACTGACTGTCCAGGGTATGTAGTGTGGTAGACAGAACAATGCTTCCTAAGTGGCACTAGTGGTAAAGAATCTGCCTGCCAATGCAGGAGACATAAGAGACACAGGTTCGATCCCTGGATCGGGAAGGTCTCCTGGAGGAGGAACTGGCAACCCATTCCAGTATTCTTGTCTGGAGAATCCCATGGTCAGAAGAGCCTGGTGGGCTATAGTCCATGGGGTCACAAAGAGTTGGGCCTAACTGAGCATCTAAGCCACACATGGCTGCGGGTGGGGGAGAGGCAGACAGAACAGTGCTCCCTCACCCAAAAGCTTATACCCAGAACTGTGAATGTTGCAGGGTATGGGGTTTATTTTTTCTTTTATTTTGCAGTTTAACTTTTTCTTTTAATAAAATCAGAATATGCACAGCACATGCAATGCTACATCTAAAGTAATACAATCAGCAATACTAAAGCTACAATCACTGGGGTTCTAATCTTTACATTTAGCAACCTTAAATCCCCTTTCACCTGATTTTTTAAAAAATTGAGATATAATTGACATATAACATTGTATTTATTTTAGGTGTATAACATAATGATTATAATGATTCAATGCAAATGTATACTGCCAAATAATCACCACAATAAGTCTAGTTAATAGTTACTATCCGTTGCCACACAGTTACAGAAGTTTTTCTCTTGTGTTCCCCTAGCAACTTCCAAATATAGAAAACAGTATTGTCAACCTTACATGATGTTTAAAACTTTATTTATTAACTGAAAGTGTTGCTTGCTGGTAAAACTTGCCCAAATGCTACCACTGAAAAGTCACTGATTATGGCAATACAGCAAAGGTAACCACATGTTTGAGGAGGGCAATATGCCATATACTCACTGAAAAAAAGAAATACACAAACTAAACAAAACCCATGCAATAAGCATCTGAGAATCTGAACACTTCATATCACTGTTTTGATGTGTTTCATTCATATTTTATAACAAGTGTATCAAAACCTCGGCATGATTTCATTTCAAGTTTACAGTTTTGTTTTTACTAACATCAGAAAGTTATGCTACACAGACAATGCTAGGTCTGGTTGCTATAATCAAAGGAACTTTGCAGATATGATTGCAGTACAGATCTTAAGAAGGAGAAGTTATCTGGATGGGTCCTAAATGACATCAGACATGTCCTTAGAAGAGGGAGGCAGAGGGAGATTTGTCACAGAAGAGGAGCAGGTGCTGTGACCATACAGGCAGAGCCTGAGTGATGTGGCCACAAGCCAAGGCATGCTAGCAGCCACCAGGATCTGCAAAAACCTAGGGAGGAGGCATGGGTCGGCCTACTCCTTGATTTCAGCTTACTGAAACTGATCTGTGATGTCTGGCTTCCAGAACTATGAGAGTATACATTTCTGTATCTTTTAAATAATTTTGTCTTATTTATTTATTTGTTTTTGGCTGTGCTGGGTCTTCATCACTGTGCGGGCTTTTCTCTGGCTGTGCAGAGTGGGGGCTACCCTTTGTTCCTGTGTGGGGGTCTCTCACTGCAGGGGCCTATCTTGTGGAGCACCGGCTGTAGGGGACGCGGGCTTCAGTAGTTGTAGTGAGCGGGCTCCAGAGCACAGGCTTGAGAGTGTGACGCATGGGCTCAGTTACTGCACAGCATGTGGGATCTTCCCAGCTGCTCATTTGTGTCAGAGATCCCAGGACACTAACGCATGAAATGTGTTCCTAATGGCTGAGACGATGCCAGGTGCTGTGCAGGCTTCTCACGCACAGGGATGCAACTCTTTCATCAGAGCTTTTGGGGTCCCTTCACAAACTAGACTGAGGCAAAGGGAAAGCCGTGGAGCGAAATGGCCTCTAGCTAAGATTTTTTGCTTAGAAACTTAAGCTGTAAAAGTGAGAAGGTGGGGGTGGGAGACTCAGGCAGAGAGCAAATTTAGCTGTGGGAAATATGGGGAGAGTTATGAATGCATGAAGACTGACCTGTAAGTGGTGGTCTGTGGTTGTCCGTACTCGGCTGGAGATGTCGCGTGAGTCCCTAACTCTTCTATATTTGGGATTGTTGGACTAGATTGTCTTAATGCTTAAGTTATGTCTTGGCAGTTAACTTGGTAAATTTGGAAGGAATATTGACTTACTGGCCTCTTTTATACTACTACTATTATTATAGCATTCAGTGGTCCCACAGTGATCATTCAAAGAGTTAATGTAGCTTTCCAGAAGTTCTTAACGTATTTTTAGCACTGTAGGAATTTGGCCCAATACAATCACAGGGCTATCATTTTTATGAGGGTAATTTTTTTTCTTGCACAAATATTGCATCCACAGTAACATAAAAAATGGGTCACAATCCCACCACCCAAGCAATTCTTGCCCATATTTCTTTCCTGTCTCTGTTCATTCACAGACAAATTTCTTATCATCTCAATTATAGCTTAGGTGCAATTTTGTAAGCGTCTCTCTTTTCTTTTTAATATTCTAGTAAAAGCATTTCCCCAAAATGCTAGAAAAAGACTGGGTCCAAGTCTTTTGAATGGATGCCCCAAACTAGTGTGACAGTTACTCTACTGTTGAGCATTTTCATGGTTTCTGATTTTTTCATTGGTATACATAAGGCTTCAAGATAGAATGGTCTTCCTTTTGGATTATTTACCTAGGTAAATTTCCAAGCCTAGAATTACTCAGTCAAATCATATGAAAATTAGGAGTTCAGTTTTTAACAGATATGTGCTATTGTACATAAAATAAACAAAGCAAGACCTACTGTATGGCACAGGGAAATATATTCAATGTCTTATAATACTCTACCATGGAAAAAAATCTGAAAAAGTAGATACACACACACACACACACACACACACACACACACACACACACACACACACACACACACACACACACACACACACACACACACACACACACACACACACACATATATATGTAATTGAATCGCTTTCCTGCGTACCAGAAACTAACACGAGGGTGGAAATCAACTCTGCTGCTGCTCCTCTTAGTCGCTTCAGCTGTGTCCCTTGCTGTGTGACCCTGTGGACTGCAGCCAGCCAGGCTCCTCTGTCCGTGGGATTCTCTAGGCAGGAGTACCAGTGTGGGTTGCCATGCCCTCCTCCAGGGCATCTTCCCCACCCAGGGGTCGAACCCAGGTCTCCTGCATTGCAGGCAGATTCTTTACCATCTGAGCCACCAGGGAAACCCTGAGAATCAACTACATTTCAGTTTAAGAAAAGCATATGAAAGCATATGAAAATGCATATTTTTCAACAAGCTTGAATGAATTAAACCTGACCAATAGTTATGCTGGTGTGTTGCATTTTCTCCCTCATTTCTTCTAGCATGAGCTGTTACCATTATTTTCCACTGAATTTATTTAATATTAAATATCAAATTCGTGTTGTTTCCACTTGCATTTCTTTGAGTGTTCTCAAAGGTTGAATAGTTTTTCGCTTTGGTACAGATTATGGCTGTTCTTAGCTGACTTAAAAATTCGGGTCTGAATGTCTTTTTCCAATCAAGTTAAACTCACTTTTAATATCCAAATATGTATGATTTTGTCTAATATATTTACTACAATGTTTTGAACTTCTCACTCTTCTCTTTTCTTTGTTAAACAGATTAGAGTCATTTAGGAAGTGGTAGCTCATGCTTTGAAGTCAAACAGATAGGAATTCAAATCCCACCTCCACCACCACTTTAACCTAGGCCAGCATTTAACATTCCTGAGCCTCAGTTTTCTTATCTGCAAAATGGAGACACCACTGTCTCCTCTGCTTGGGGTTGGTTTTCTTTTCCAGACTGCTTTTGCCTTTTTTTTTTTTAATGTTACTTCTCCCTCTACCCCACCCCTCACACAGAAGTTTTACATGTTTCCATAGTTGACTCTGTCTCTTTTGGTTTTTCTTTAAAGTTCCCAGTGAACTGTCTCTGGTACATGTTCTCAGGATCGCAAATGATTACAGCTCTTTGGTGCTCAAATGTGTTCCAGATGGGCCACGCTCACATGGTAGCGTTGGTTCTGGGCCGGCTTTTCAGCACGTAGGCTCCTACTGTCATCCAAGGGGTGGTGTCTAGACTCGGAAGGTAGAGGTTTTCCAGTGCAAAAGGGAAAATGAAAGGGGGTTACTCGAACCCTGGTCGAATTGCCCATCAGTGCCCTCAAATGAAAGTTAATATTGTTGCAGCCATGGACAAGAATGCCAAGAATGCTTTGTAAAGTTTTATCTCTTTGCAACTCTCCATTTTAATTATTGTCAGGAGGTGACCTACATGCTTGCCAAGGAACTTTCACCCTCTACCCCCATGCTGGTGAGAGCTGTGATCCACTGGGGGTACCGGGCCCCTGCTCCCCACTTCTCTGCCTGTCCCTCCACTGTCTGATGATGGGAGAGCGGCCTTTGGGGCCAGCTGCACTGAAGTTACTCTTGCCTGGAGAATCCCAGGGACGGGGGAGCCTGGTGGGCTGCCGTCTAAGGTGTCGCACAGAGTCGGACACGACTGAAGTGACTCAGCCGTAGCAGCAGCAGCACTGAAGCTGGTGCAGTTTGGATTCTGTCTCCGCCATCCTCTAGTGATAGCAAAGTCTCTTGTGCCCTCAGAGCCCTAGTTTCTTCAGCTATAAAATGGGAATAAGGCTACCAATCTCAGTGTGTTGGTCGTGGTGTTTAAATGAGTTCACAGATGTGTTTAAGGGCTGAGATGAGTGTGAATATCATCTCTCTGCCCAGTTCATGGCAAACTTGACCATGATTCTTACCCAGAATCTTTGAATGACTGATTCTCGAGACTTTACACCATCTGACTCATGCAGCTCTCTCCAGATCTATTTTTAGCTCTGCTGCTTCTCAGCCATGTGGTCAGAGACCAGCTATTTAACCTTTTTGTGTTCACATTCCCCATCTGTAAAATGGCATAATAACCCTATCTCATCAGGTTTTTGCAAGGATTTAATCAGCTGCTATGTGCAAAGAGTTCAGGGGAATACCTGGTATCTACTAGGTATTCAATAACAGCTCTTAGATCGTGACTATTTTCATCTGAATTACCCCCAAGACACACTGTTCCCGGTGGCCCCATATCTTTGCAGGTACTGGGCCCTTTGCCTTAAAGCCCATTCTCTCCCTTTTTGCTGCCTGCTCATCCCTACGCATCCTTTAAGACTCAGGCCATCTGGGCCTCATCCAAGACACCTGCCCAGCTGAATGAGGTGCCCTCTGTGAGGCCCACGCAGCTTGCCATGCTCATTTCTACGGCAGCCTGCTCAAGGTGACTGAACACCAGGTCTGGAATCAGGCTTCAGTCTTAGCTCACCATTTGGTGACTTCACCAGCGGGGATAAGTCCCATAACGTCTCTGTGCCTCATGTCCTCATTCCCCAGATGGATGCAACAGTGACTAAATCTTTTGATATTAAAAAGGTAAGATGGAGGCAAAGAGCTTAGAACAGTCTCTGGCATATGATAAGCACACAATACAAGAAGCTATAATTTTGACATCATTTATTACACTGCACACTAATTATCTGTATACATTTTTCTTTCCTCCCCCAAGACTCTGAGTGCCTTCATAGCAGAAATTGTCTTACTCATCTCCATTCCCAATATCTGGCACATGGCAGGTGTTTAATAAATGTTTGCTAAACGTAATTCATCCCAAAATGTCTTTTAAAAAATATTTATTGAAGTATATAGCTAATTTATAATGTTGTGTTAGTTTTTGAACATATATATATTCACACACATTCTTTTCAGACTCTTTCTCATTATAGGTTATTACAAGATGTTGAATATAGTTTCTGTGCTGCACAGTAGATCCTTTTTATTTATCTATTTTATACATAGTAGTTTGCATCTGATAATCCCAAACTCCCAAATTACTATTTAATATTATTAATATATTTGATATTTTAAAATTTACTCACTTTCTACTTAAGTGAAGCATTCAAGCTGCTGGAGGAACAGAGGGCTGGCATCTCAGAAGTATTTCAGACGTGACTTTAGGCTGATAACTGCTTGAGCCTCATGAGTTTCTTCCTTTGTAAAATGAGAATAATTTTATCAACTTTACAGGATTTTTTTGAGCATGAGGAACAAGGTGTCTGAGAGAAGTACCAAGTTCCTTGGTGGAAAACCCAAACACCGTGAAGGTGATGATTCTTTCAAATTGCTGTTGTCTTGTTGCTCAGTCGTGTCTGGCTGTTTGTGACCCCGTGGACTGCAGCACACCAGGCTTCCCTGTCCTTCACCATGTCCCAGAGCTTGATCAAACTCATGTCCACTGAGTTGGTGATGCCTTCCAACCATCTCATCCTCTGTCATCCCTTTTTCCTCCTGCCTTCAATCTTTCCCAGCATCAGGGTCTTTTCTAGTCAGTCAGTTCTTGCATCAGGTGGCCTAAGCATTGGAGTTTCACCTTCAACATCAGTCCTTCCAATGAATATTCAGGACTGATCTCCTTTAAGATTGACTGGTTTGATCTCCTTGCAGTCCAAGGGACTCTCAAGAGTCTTCTCCAACATCACAGTTCAAAAGCATCAGTTCTTCATTATTCAGCCTTCCTTATGGTCCAGCTCTCACATCCATAGTTGACTACTGGAAAACAATAGCTTTGACGGTATAGATTTTGTTGGTAAATGAAATGTCTCTGCTTTTTACTATGCTATCTAGGTTTGTCACAGCTATTCTTCCAAGGAGCAAGCATATTTTAAATTCATGGCTGCAGTCACCATCTGCAATGATTTTGGAGCCCAAATTAGTTTAGTCAAAAAAAATCTCAGTGGCTTTTTCTTTGAAGTCGACAGAGTGATTCTAAGTTTATTTGGAAGAATGAAGAGGTTGTAACAGAAGAATTGAGTGAGAATTCTCATTAGATTTTAAAATGCATTTTAAGTTTCAGTCATTAAAATGGTGTAGTGTTTGAACAGGGATGGGTACATAGTTTATTGGACTCGAATAGATTGTCTGAAACCAACTGAGCATGAGACTTGCTCTGTGATGAGGAAGTGCCACAGAAGATTGGATTTGATCAATAAAAGGTGTTGGGAAAACTGAGTATTTGAGGAAAAAAAGATCATCACCTCACACCACACTTGCAAATAAATTCCGGGTGGATTATAGAATTAAATGTAACAAACAACATACACACAAGTTTTAAAAAAAAGCTAGAAGGGACTATATGTTTGTTTTTCATTTTTAATGTTATAGTCCATCTGGATTATTTTTCCCTGAGAAGAGGAAATAACTTTAGGAGAATGATGATGGGAGCATCTACACGTACAAATATAACAATGTGATTATATAAAATTCAGAATGAATTTTTTACTTTAAAAATTGTAATAATTTTTAAAAAGACAATTGAAGAATATGATAAAAATAATAAGGGATGAAAATCCTTCCATGTCTAAAGTTATTACAAATCAATACGAAAAACAAAAAAAAAATTCAAATAGGACACATGGAAAAACAGTTCACCCTCCCTAGTAATCAAATAAAAGCAAAATTAAGTCATTATCAGTCAGGTGACTCCCTTGATCAAAATCCCTCAAGGATTCCTCATTGTTTTAGAGATAAAATTCAGAATCAGTAACCCAACACACAAGGCATCTTACAGTTGGGGGCCTGCTTACCTCTCCTCCTGGCCACTTTCCTCAGCATCAGGCCGGAGGCTTGCATGCCACGTTAATCTGTCTTCCTGCACACAATGCTGCCTGAGATTTGCACATACTGTCTGTCCCCTTCGCCTGGAATGGCCTTCCCAGCCCTCGCTTTGATAAAGCCCCATCTTGTGTTTTCTGTCTTTTGGCAGCACTGAACACTTGCAGGGTCTTAGTTCCATGACTAGGGATTGAACCCGCGTCCCAGGCAGTGACAGCACTGAGCCCTGATCACTGGGCAGCCAGCGAGGTCTCTATACTCCTTTCCAACTGCTGGCCGAGCCTAGATTCTAGTTCGGTTTGTTCTGGGTCTCTGCCCTTGCGAAAAAAAAGTGCTTTCAAGTGCCTGGCAATTTATGATTCCTCTTAGGGGGGAGGGAAGCAGAGAAAAGGTTGACTTCTCTCAAACTGTATGACCCACCTCCTTTTTTTTTCCTGGGAAGCAGGTGTGAGCCTCATGTTGACCCTCAGGGTTGGGATTAGGAGGTTAGCAGTCAAGGTGAAATTCCTGGCAGGCTTGGATGGGGATTCCCAGAGACAGATTCCACAATATCCTCCTTGTGATGTATTGTGCTCAGTCACTTGAATCGTGTCCAACTCTTTATGACCCCATAGACCTCAGGCCGTCAGGCTCCTCTGTCCATGGGATTCTCCAGGCAAGAATACTGGAGTGGGTTGCCATGCCCTCCTCCAGGGGATCTTCCTGACCCAGGAATCGAACCCGCATCTCCTGCATTGCAGGCGACTTCTTTACTGCTGATTCACCATGGAAGCCCCAATATCCTCCCTACTCTGCCTTAACCCAGCTCGATGCAGGGTCAGCTCAGAGTCAGGTTGTCCCCAGACCTGGGACACGCACAAATTCTTTTTCTTTTCACCTAAAGTGCAAACTGAACTGGGCATCTGATATTTTTATTTGCTAACTCTGACCACCCAAGCTTAGTCGGAAGTGGAAGAGTTGATGCCAATTTTCATGACTTTGGGAGGAACCGTTGATGGGGATGGGCCTGAGGACAGAGGACTCACTGTTTGGATCCTGAACGGTGACTGAGATCCCAGCTGGGAGACGGCTCCACGCACAGTGGCTGCCGCATGCCCTCTGTACCAGTGGCAACCTGGAGAGGGAGGGATTTGTTTCTTTTTAAGCATCAGAAAGCGCATGCTTGACACCTGTGGAGTGTCAGGGCTCTACAGGCACAAGTGCATGGTCTTTTGAACCAGATGGATTTGGGTCTAATCCCAACTGAGCTGTGTCGCCTGGGGTTAGCTCTGGAACCACTCTCAGCCACTGTTCCACCATCTGCAAAACAGGGATCATAACCACTGCCAAAGGCTGCTGTAAGGATTAAATAAGAAAGCATGGGAATTCATTGAGCATAACGCTTGGCATAGAGTAGCCACAGGTGTTTTCCTTGGAATATCTAGGGGAAGGAGAGCACCAAAAGAGTGCTACCCTGCCAATCGAGAGGGATATAGCCTCTGTCAATCTGTTTTCCTATAATGAGATGCATTGCATTGTGCTATGTATGTATTGTTTATCCCTGCATCAAATATTGTCATTATTCAAAACCCCTCTTCCAAACATCTTCTTTAATCTCTGTACTAAAAGTTGTTAGATAGATCTTACTGTTGCCACTTTAGAATTCAGGGCATGGAGGTGCAGAGTGGTCAAGGACACACGGTTGTCAAAATGAAGCAACAGCAGCAGCTGGATCCCTACTGTGGGCCTTTCTGGCACTAACGTCTTCCCAGGCCTCACCTCAGATCACCCATACCTGGTCAGGAGACTCAGGATGGCTGTTTTCCTGCTCTCTACATCCGATGGTTCCCCAGGCCCTGCTCCTCTCACATGACTATCTAATCCTCTTAATTAATTGTCACTGATGAGCTCACCTGCTGTCTTGATCTCATCTCACCTGTTCATGGCAGCCTCCTTTCCCCAGGAGCAATGACTGCTGCCCTGTCCAGCCCCCCACCTTCTGTACATGGTAGGGTGTCACTCCAAGACCCTTTATGTAAGATCCCATCATCCAATAAACCATTGATGTCTCTGGGCTCTTTCTTTGGTCTTGAGACCAGGCAACTGCAAGGCTAGCTGGCCTGTGGGCTGAGCCCAACAACTTCATAACCACTTTTTGAGGGGAGAATGGGAATGGTTTTCTCCATTAAGAGAAGGCATAATGCTCAGAGAGGGAAAGGGTGGGCTCCAAATTCACTTTTGCAAGCGGTGAAAGTAGGATTCAAACCTGGATCTCTTTGGGTACAAAGCCTACGTAGCTGGGGTTGAAACCTGGCCCTCAAATCCTGCCTCTTGCAATGCCCCAGCATCTGGAATGTACAGTGGCAGCACAGGCACCGTATCTCCTTTCTGCCTGAGACTGCCCTCCTAGCCCTGCACACAGTGTAGACAGTACTCACCCAGTAGGCATTGACTGGGTGAGTGTATGGATCACTGGAGATGTAGAGGAATGCCCTCCATGTGCAAAGTAAGGGTTCTCTGACCCTGTGCAAAGCCATTCCAAGATGAAAATCAACATGAAAGAAATACGTCTATTTTACCAAAGGTGTTATTTTAAATGTTTGACACTAAAACAGGTATCTTTAAGGACTGGGTCTCAGGGAGCTGGACTTGGGCACGCATACAGCTCAAACCCTGCTTTCCTGCAGAGCAGACATCAGGCTAGTAACTCCTGCTTTGCCCATGGACCCTGGCTCAAGCTTATGGGATGCTAGCATTAATTCAGCATGCCCTGACAGACACCCCCTGCATGGTGTTTGCGACCTGGAGCCGGAGCCCCATGGCTAGATGCCTCTGCAAGGTGCAGGATTTAGGACCAGAGTGGCTGGTTGAGGTGATAGGGGTTGTGAAACCCTGTGACACATCGTGATTAGCCAGTCTGTCAGGATTCCTCCACTTCTTGCAAAGAATAAACACCACCAGGAAAGCCTGGGCATGCAGACAGGAGGGTGGCAGGGCCACCCAACTGTACCTCTTCTCCCCGAAGAAGCCCCAGGGCTGGCTTCCTGTCCTGGGCTCCCTTGTGTAGCCCTGGATGTGGTCCTGCCCGCATGAGCCAAAGTGTGGCCATGTTGGCAAGAAATTTTGGAGCAGTTGCTCCTGAATATATCAATCTCAGACCTTTTCACCCACAGGAAACCCATCTGAGGAGGAAAGGAAAGGAGGGGGGAACTGGAATTTAATGAGCACTAGCTATGTGTCAGGTGATGCAACCTCTGGCAGTCTTTGGATGTCCTCACCATCCTTCAAGTGCCAGCTGTCCTCAGCTTGGGGCCACTTGCATGGGTGGGGAGGAGTCAGAGCTAGGAGTAGTTTCTCCTCCCCAGTGGAAGAAATGCAGGTTCCAGAGACAGTACTTCTTCCCAAGTCCTGCCTGACTCCCAGCCTCCTCATCTAGTTTTCAGATGATAGATTTGAAGTGCTCGGAGGAGACAGAGCAAACTTGGGCCTGCCCCTCGAGGCTGGAGTCAGCCCTTTGCCTGGCACACAAGCTCCTATATCCCCTTCTCCTGGTCCCCTCCACTCCCCTCCCCCACCACTCATGTCCCACTCATGTCCCCCCATTGTTGAAGGGGCTCCTAACTGTCTCCATCATCTGGATACAATGGGTGCCACCTCAAAGGCTCTGCTCACCACTGTGGGGAAATTCTCCCCAGTGCCCAGCTCGGTTCCCCCCAACTTTCCAAGACTGTCTTCTTCTCACTGATGACCTCATTGTTCCCCCCAAAAGAAAATTTATTTTTTCTTGATGAGAGTTAAAATATTGTTGATGTTATCATCCAGAAAAAGATAAATTTGCAACATTTTCTTGTTAAACCTAGTTTTCCCAGGAACACGCCGCAGCCTCCAGCAAGCAGGTCAGGCGTATTGGAGCCGTGACTGAAGACTGCCCCTGTTTTTGACCTTGGCTCCTTGGGGCTGGGCCATAGCAGGTGCACTCTGCATCTCAGACTCTCCTGTGATCAGCACAGAAGTGGCCCCGGGGCTATGCCCAATGCGTACTAGTGCAATAAACCAGAAACAGGGAGTGACTGGAGTGATCAGATGTGATCCCTGTGAAGTGACAGGCATGAGGGTTTGTGCCTGGGTGTCCTGATTCCCGACCCAGCACAAGTCATCTTCTACAGCCCTGCTGGCTTCCAAGGGGGCCCTTCTTTCTATAGGTGTGTTCTGTTAGATGTCAGTCTCCTCCAGTTTCCAGTGTACTTCTGAACTGATTTTCTAGTGGGGGTGATGAATGGTGCTGGCCCATTCAAGCCAGTGCCCTCCTTCAAGTTCTTTCTTCTTTCTCTGTTGCTCCTTAGACGTAATTTTACTATTTTCAATAGCAGCTCACATTATAAACTAAGATTAAATGCATGTAAATGAAAATATGTACTACATCACATTATGGTATTACCATAAAGCCATAAAGATCTTTTTTTTTTTTTTTTTTTGAGACTGGAAATGCTTTTATTGGGGTGAGCGCAGTAGGCCCGCATGGTCTGGTAAGATCTTTGAAGACAGACAAATTAGTTTGCTAGATTCAGAAACTGAAATTTCACTTCTGGAAATCTCTGTGTATTTGAAGAAGAAAAAGGTTTTAGGACCAGTAGAGATTTTATTGTAAGCCTAGTAGTAGCTCTCCCTTCCTAGTAACTAATGCTCTAAGGAAAAGAGCGGTCAGGGGAGATTGATGGTTTCTGAGGCCCTACGGTGTCATGTTTGTTACATCTCATGGTGTGGCAAAGACAAAGGCCCAGAGGCAGACAACCAGGCTGGTCTGGGCTCACATTCTTCATCTGCTAGCCAGGTAACCTTGGATTATGACCTTATCCCTCTCATTTCCATCAGATGGGGAAGACCATCCTGACTTCGCTTAGTTGCTCTCAGGAGGATTAATTACAGTCAAATCTGTAATTGGGCTAGTACACACAAATTCAAAGCAAAATAAGTGTAGTCATTTATAATAATAGTATTATTAATCCTCAGATGATTCAGCCATGAAGCTATTTGGCCAAAGTGAATTTGAACAAATGAGCAATTTGATCAAAACACTTTGTAAGAAAGTGGAGTGGTTAACAGAGCAACTTGGCCCAAAGAAAAATTTGTTGGAAAATGAATATCCCCAAGAGTTGACATTTGAAACATCAATAGCAAATCCATCTGCCTCTATGCAATTTTCCCCTAGGATTTTCTATTGTCTTTGTGTTTTGTTTTTGCTTTATTTTCAATAATTTATTCTTTCCCTCCATTGTGAAGAGGGAAAAGTTGGGACACAATACATATTCAGTGTTAAATGAACAACTTACATGGCCCAGGAAAGAGGAAATGGTTGAGATGAACTCGTCTACCAAGGTGATTTAAATGAATCATGGAATGTCACAAAATGGTGTGCCTGGCAAGAGCTCATTTTTATAGAAAAATATTGTATTTGCATAAAAGACCACTGCTATATCTGTATCAAGGATTGAAAGTAGTTGGGGAGGGAGGTGAGACTATGGAGGTGAGACTATGGCTTTTATTTTGATTCTGTCTATATATTTTACTATTTCTGAGTTGAGGATGCTTCATAATAAGAAAAAAACTATAAGAAAAAGGTCAAAACTTTTTCAGTCTTTCCAACAATTTTTTTTTAATTAAAAAAAACTCATTGGCTTCAAGCCAATTGTACCCTTACTGATGTTTTAATGTTTTATTAAGACTTTTGACACATCGAGTTTGAGATTATTCTACAATCTGTGAAATGGGGATAATAATATTTGCCTTCAATGATGAGTAGAAGGATTGAAAAGTGAAAGTGAAAGTTGCTCAGTCGTGTCTGACTTTTAGTCCATGGAATTCTCCAGGTCAGAATACTGGAGTATTCTTTCCCTTCTCCAAGGCATCTTCCCAACCCAGGGATCGAACCCAGGTCTCTCACATTGCAGGCAGATTCTTTACCAGCAGAGCCACAAGGAAAGCCCAAGAATACTGGAGTGAGTAGCCTATCCCTTCTCCAGGGGATCTTCCTGACCCAAGAATTGAACTGGGGTCTCCAGCATTGCAGGCAGATTCTATACCAACTGAGCTATCAGGGAAGCCCCAGAAGGATTGGGTGTTTTATATAAAATTTCTTTCACAGTCCAGGACACACAGTAGGTCCTAAACAAGTGGTAATCAACCATTTCCATCTTGTGGAAATGAATGTGTTCTAACAGTTCTTCATTGTCACATATTTGGTCTTTCTCTTTTACCTACGGGCTGTTCTGGTGGATTACTCTGGGTGGACGTGAGGAGTGTTCTCCCACCAGCTTTACTTCAATGATGATGATATCCTCCTAGCTGGTCCCCTTCTACTTAGCCCTTTCTGCCTTCCATGCTGTTCTGCTAATAGCAGCCAGAGCTGCTCCTTTAAAAATTTGAATGGGATTACATTGATTCTTAGAACTCTAATGGCTTCCCAACATTTTTAAGTTGAAGGCAAGGCCTGATGGTAGCCTGCAAGGCTGTGTGCTACCAGGCCCTGGCTGCTTCTTCAGGCTCATTGTCTGCCTTGTTCTTGCTGGTTCACTGCAGACCATCCATCCACGTTGGCCTCCTTGCTGTTCTCAGTGCATGAAGGCCTCTCTGCCTCAGGGCCTTTGCACATCTCATCCATCCCCTTTGCTGAGATGATCCTGTCCTGCACGTGTACCTGGTTCCCTCTCTCAGTGCCTTGGGATTTCTGCTCAGTTGTCACCTCCTCAGCTATGCCTTCCTGAGCCTTTTGCCTCTTTTTCTTCATGGCATTATTTGCATTCAATATTTAATATTCATATGTCTGTTTATATGATGCCTCTCTCCCACCAAAATATGAGCTTCTCAAATGGATGACATTTGTCAACTTTGCTCACATTTGTATCCATCCAGGCCTTACAAGGACACCATCATAATGGGCTCCTAGTAAGCATCTGCGGAATCAATGAGTAAAATAAATAAATGAGTTAAATCTTGCCTTAATATTTATCTCAAAGTTTAAATACAAGTGACATCTTGAATATAGATTAGAAATAAACACCCACCTCCTTCCTCCAAAAGAAGAAAACATAATCCCTGAAGTATGGTTAAAATTCTTAGAAGAAGCACAGCCAGTTGCCAGATCAGCCAGTGATGTACCGAAATGAATAATCCTTGACAAATAAGGAAAGAGGAGATTCACTTTCAACCAGTTGGCATCTGCCCAGGTATCAGATTGACCTGCTTGTGCCCAATTGTTCCTCAGCCACATCACTTGGGCTCAGTGTAGTGGGAGAAAGGACAGACTGGGGTCCCTAGGAGTGTCTAAGTCTGTTCACTCCCTGTGGAGGAGGGCAAACCCCACTTCTCTAGTTCTGGGTGCTGGGCTGCCCACTTCTGCCCACCAGAGCTGTCCCAGCCCAGAATGGCCCCTCTTCTCCTATGGGCACTTGGAGCATCTGCCTAATGGCACATTGCCCATCTGGGAACATGTCCTTTTATCCCCAGAAAGCTGTAAGGAGTCAGCTTGGAGAATGGCAAGGAAAATATTTTTAGACGAAGAAAGAAGAGAGTGAGGTGGGTGAGCCCTGTGGGATGCTAGTGGTGCTTGGAGGGTCTTCCGGTTCAGCTCCCATTGTGTATTTTGGAAGTGTGTGTGTGTGCGTGTGTGTGTGTGTGTGTGTACACAAGAGAGAGAGATACAGACAGACAGATATACAGAAAGAGAGACCAAAGAAAGAGAGAGAGAAACAGAAAGAGGGAGAACGACAAGCAGACAGAGACAGAAAGAGAGACAGACAGAGACGGGGTGGGGGGCTGGCCTGGTGTTCATGTATGAGGGTGGTGTGTGTTTGCGTTTCTGGAGTTGTGGAGTGTTCCTCCGTGTATCTAGTGCTTGTCTGTTTAATATCTCAGTACCTCTGAGTGTGGCTAGGAGTTTGTGTCTGTCTGTCCGCTGTGTCCACGTCCCTTGGCTCAGCCCCACCGCTCCTCGCGGGGACCCAGGGCGATTCCCGACCTGTGCTGCGTAGGATCAGGGTCAGCCTGCGTGTCACGCGGACACACAGGCAGGATCCTAGCTCGTCCTCCCCTTGCCGGGACCCTTTGGGTAACTTGTGCTCTGTCTGGAGGCAGCTGTGAGGATGTCCCAGGACAGTCAACCCCGAGGAAGAAAAAGGCCGGTTGAGGGGTGGGGCAGAGTCAAACTTGGCAAAGCTGTGTGAAGTGAAATATCTAAACCCTTAGTCAGGTCCGGTCAGGGAACCGCACGTAAGAATGCAGTTTTCCAAGGGGCCTCTCGATTGACCTCACTAATCTCTGACTACCCCTGGCCCGTGTTGCCCATTATTTTCCAAGCATCCCCTGCTCTTTCTGCCTCAGACCTTGCCCCAGTCTTTCCTTCTTCCTTCAGAACAGTTCTGGAACCCCTCCCCCAGGAAGCATCCCCTGATCATCACAGAACAGCTAGCCTCCCCCTCCTGGGTCCCCATGGGACCTGGACACACCACCTCTGTTGGAACACTTCCATCCTTGTGACGTATACTTGCCTATTGCCTCCCTTCTCACCCCTGAGGCGCCTAGGAGCTCCTTGAGCTCAGGAACCTGGCTTCTCTGATCCTGTACAACCGGAGCCCAGCAGGGGACACGGGGCCTAATGTGCAGGAGAGAGAAACGTCACCACCGAGTGGGATTGAGCCCTGTCCTCTCAGGGGCTGACCTGGCCCACTGACCATCTTCCCACCCCACTCCCCACCCCCAGGCCTCCGGTCACCAGGGGAGGAGGAGATGGGAGGACACGGGAGCATCACGTGGCTCATACAGGGCCTCAGCTGGTGCTCCTCACTACCGAACACACTTAGAGATGACACACACGGTCTCCTGTCTTCCAAAGTCACCCCTTAGACAGAGTGAGCTCCTTTTTGCTTTGAGCTTTTCCCAAGCCTCCCTCTGGATGGGGAACTCTCTCAATTGCTTAATTTTCAACAACAAAGGACTGTTTGGGGAAGGTACATTAGCCTAAAACCACCTCAAACAACATGGGTTTAGAATTCTTAAAGAGATAATCTGACAGAATCTGTAAGAGAGGGAGTCAGAGACGTTTTACACAGATTTAGCAATTCTTCCTCGGGGTATGACCTCCAATTACAAGTGCTGGATGTCATGGCAAATAAGCCTTTTAAAGCTCGGCTTGAAAAAGCAGTGCTGAGTGGTTCTTTTGTGCAGAGCACGCACTGACACACACCCAGGGACAGAATCAAAATCCCGACAGGACTCCCGTCAGGCTTGTGGGAGGCAAAGTGTGTTCCCGCCTGCCGGCCGCAGACGTGGACCCAGAAGGCCCTGCATCTCAGGGCTGTTAGACTAAGTGAGGAGAAAGTTCTGGAAAACAGGGCTGGATGATGCAAAATAGAGCCTCCCGGAGGCAGACACTTGTGAAAGAGCATGGTGAGCATCAGAGTCAAGCCATTTCAGGCAAGGCGGATGTGGAGAAAAGCAATGTTTCTCAATGAAGATTATTCATTATGAAGAACTGTCATGAAACAGCCCATCTGTTACTTCCAACAGGATCATCTTGGCTGCCATCTATTGGATACTCACCACGAAGCAAAAATTTTCCAAGCAGATTACCTATTTTTTTCCCCCTCCATCTACTTGTGAAGTGGGTATTCTCATTTTTTTTTTTCTAATCACTTGACTGATGAGGAGTCTGAGGTTTGAAAACTTAATGTGAATCTCTCCTCAAGAACTGGGAGCTGGGATGAAAATCCAGATCTGACCTCTTCACCACTGCCTTGTCCCAGCTCTCATAAACATTTCCTACTGTTTGTACAAAATGATCTTATCAGAATGGCGGGAGAGTGTTCTAGCAAGGAACTGTAACAATTCCTGTGGTTACTCCTCACTTGCTGGGCTCTGTGAACCCTATTTATGTAATTAATGGAGAAATGGGACCCTCAAAGCCAAATATGCATGGAGAAGCTGAGAATGTAATGAAAGGAATGAAGGGTCCAGGGGGAAGCAATAGGGAGAGGTGGAGACTGTGGAAAACTAGAAAACCCATGCTTATCCAAAGGGGGCAGAACTACTGCCCCAACCCATTGTTGCCATTATAGCCAAAGCTCCAC
Source organism: Cervus elaphus (assembly GCF_910594005.1). NCBI lineage: Eukaryota > Metazoa > Chordata > Mammalia > Artiodactyla > Cervidae > Cervus > Cervus elaphus. The sequence goes on along the minus strand of NC_057839.1, from coordinate 9,864,209 downwards.
TATTACTAGATGTTCAAATGCTTTCAGAAGCTAGAGGCTGGATTTTGGAGTGAAGTCTCATTTTTAAAAGTTGACTACTAGCTCAGATTAATTTTCAAAACCCATGTAGACCAAGCAAGGCACACTTGGGGTCTAGAGTTGTAACCTCTTTGTGTGAACACTACTGCAGCTTGGGGGCAGCTGGGATAGTGCTGGTTTTGGCATACTAAAACATGAATTCATATCCTAGTTCTGCCCCTTACTAGCTGGGTAGTCTTCCAAAGCCTCTGTTTTTCTGTCTGTAAAGTGGGAACACTAATAACCCCTCCCTTACAAACCCATTGAGAAGAGCATGAAAACGTTTGAGAATCTGACTGACACTGCAAATCTACGATATCCAACGTGGACCTCTCGTCTCCCAGACCTTTGCTGTCCCCAGTGTTTCTCATATCAGGGCACCATTAGCTTCTTGCTGCTCCATCCAAAAGAAACGGGCTTCTTTCAGCCTTGTAACCAAAAGAGCTCTGCTCTCAGAACTTGCCATTGGCTGGCTCCCTCTTGTCATTCAGGTCTCTATCATATGTCAGCTCTTCAGAGACACCCTCTCTGTCTGTCCTTTCTGGTTTTGCAGCTTGCTTCCTGCATCAAGTCTACAGCATACTGCCACTATGTTGCTTTCTCAATAAATTCATTATGATCTCATGTATTGCCTCATTTCAGAGCCCACTGCCTGTCTTCTCAAGTAGAGCAAGGCTTTCTTTGTTCACTGTTGCCTTTTCAGTATCTAGTACAAGCAGTGGTCAAGAGTCCTCCTGCCAATGCCAGAGACTCAAGAGAGGCGGGTTCAATTCCTGCATTGGGAAGATTCCCTAGGGTAGGAAATGACAACCCACTCTGGTACTCTTGCCTAGAAAATTCCAAGGACAGAGAAACCTGCAAAGAGTTGGACACGACTGAGCACGTACACGCGGGTACTCAGTAGATGTCCCTGGAATGAATGAAGAGTGTTGGATGAGACTGAGATACAATAGAATTCAATGATTCTTAGAAATTGGCCTCCCAGAGAACAGAATGAAGGGAGGCTGTTGTCTGGCTGCCTGAAGAGGGCTTGAAGTTTGTTTGGAATTTTTCTATGAATCAGCACTAGGTCCTGCCCATTCCTTGCTCTCTTACCCAGTAAAATGTTATTGCTTGAGAAGCTATTAGAGAGATAGAGATAAAGCCTCCTGGAGCACAGATAGAATCAGAAACACAGAATTAACCCCTATGAAGGCTGAACAGCTTGTAGAATCAGGCAAGCCAGACTGAGAAAGGTGGGAAGGCTAATCTCGCTTTTTACCAAATGCACATGGGCTCAGAGTCTGCAGGGGCTGGCGAGACTTAAACATTGTTTACTTTGACAATTATCTATACCTGTGGCAGGTAGATTTCTACTTTCATTAGTGATAAAATTGTCCCTTTAGGATAGGGGCCTGTTCGTTTCTTTTTAAAGGAGCGGTATATGTTAAAGAAAAATGTCAAGTAAATGACTGCACAGATGGTGTGTGGCTATTACAGTCTCATGGGGGTGATGGAGCCCCATGGCTGAAGTTCAGCAGGTCCTAATCTGGGCAGTTAAGTGCAACCCCCTTGGAATGGACTCAAAGATCTTTGTAAGGTGGCCCTGGTCCAATTTGCCAACTGTTCCCATTTACTCTGTTTCATTTAGGAAATTGCCCCAAACTTAACTGCTTTACCCATGCCCTTGCCTCTGGACTCGGCTCACTCTTTTTCCTCCCGGCACACCCTTCATTCACATACCTATCCTCTAAGATACAAGCCACTTCCACCGCCAACCTCTTCTCATCCACTCTGTCCCTCAGCTGAGCACTGAAGAATTGCTGCTTTTGAACTGTGGTGTTGGAGAAGACTCTTTAGAGTCCCTTGGACTGCAAGGAGATCAAACCAGTCCATCCTAAAGGAAATCAACTCTGAATATTCATTGGAAGGACTGATGCTGAAGCTGAAGCTCTAATACTTTGGCCACATGATGCAAAGGACTGACTCCTTGGGAAAGACCCTGATGCTGGGGAAGATTGAAGGTAGGAGGAGAAAGGGATGACAGAGGATGAGACGGTTGGATGGCATCACCGACTTGATGGACATGAGTTTGAGCAAGCTCTGGGAGTTGGTGATGGACAGGAAGCCTGGTGTGCTGCAGTCCATGGGGTCACAAAGAGTAGGACACGACTGAGCGACTGAACTGAACTGAAATGAACTGAATAATAACTGCTACTATTTAAGCACTTTCTGTGGGCCAGATCCTATAGGTACTCTCATATTTAAGGCTCCATCAGTTCTGGGAGGTTTGTCCTCACCATCTCCATGTCACTGAGAGGTGAAGCACTCTGGTCAAGATTCCTCAGCTAGAAGGAGCCAGGACGTACTCTCACCTAGGAGTCGTGATCCCGGAACCCAGGTGCTGAACATCGTCACTCCTAGTCACCCTGGGCACTTTCTATGCAACCACAGCATGACCTGGGTCTGTGTCTTCTCCCTCTAGGGCTTGTGAGCTGAATTAGTCTCCAACTTTGGAGGGTTTGGCACCTGCTGAACATTCTGCAAACATTGCACAAACCTTGAGCTAGATTAAGTTGACATCCTGATGGGGTTTCAGGCTGGGCAGGGCTGTCAATTTTTACTGGGAATCTGAACAGAGCAGCTAGAAGAAGGAGAGAAAGTCACTAATCACTTCAAGGGAGAAGGCTGTACCTTTTGGATCCTCATAAAAAATGGGGTCCCCTTTGAGCTAGTGTCTTAGCTTCATGGAATACAGTGTGAGTCTGAAAGTGAAAGTCGCTCAGTCGTGTCCTACTCTTTGCAACCTCGTGGATTCATACAATCCATGGAATTCTCCACTCCAGTATACTGGAGTGGGTACCCATTCCCTTCTCCAGGGGATCTTCCCAACCCAGGGATGGAACCCAGGTCTCCCACATTGCAGGCAGATCCTTTACCAGCTGAGCCACCAGGGAAGCCCAAGAATACTGGAGTGGGTAGACTATCCCTTCTCCAGTGGATCTTCCCAACCCAGGTATCGAACCGGGGGGTCTCCTGCATGGCAGGCGGATTCTTTACCAACTGAGCTATCAGGGAAGCCAGCATGAGTTTGGGTCCATGCAATTCCTGACTGTATGACCCTGGGCAAGCCTCTCCACCTCCCCTAACCTCAGTTTCCTGATCTGTAAAACACAGCTGCTGGAAGGTTTATGTGAAATAAACAAAATACAACATCTAACACTCGGGCCTGGCATATAGTAGGTCCTCCTTACATTGCTGTTGGCTTTCCGCATGCTTTGTCTCATCACCCCTGTCTCCCTGCCCTCCCTACTTGCATTAAACAGGCTTGCATACAAGGACTGTTGGGGTTTGTAACTCTTTCACTAGCAAAAACATCCTTGGGCAATTTACTCTTGAACCCTTAGTCTCCTAATCTGTGAAATGGGAATGATAATCTGTTTGCCCCAAGGCTTGTTGTGAGGGTTAATAAAATAATTTGGAGCTCTTAGAAATAACCATTACCTGGCATGTAGAAAACGCAAACTTATGAGAGATGCCTCTTTATGGCCTCATTCCTCAAGCAAATCTGAACCATCTAATCCCCTCTTACTTGATTGCCTCTTTTTACTTTCTTGTTGCAGTCACAGAAACATTTCAAATTCCACAGTAAGTACCAGGTAGGGAGATGCAGAGATAGGAAAGTTGAGTACTAAAGTTGAGTACTCCTGAAGCAATGTAGCTTTTGATGCCAAACTTAGGGTAAAGACAAGGAAAATATGAGTAAAATTTAGAATCCATCTGAAGATCTCTTCAAAGTTTTTTTCCCCCCACTTTTCTCTAAATGTCATCAAGATAAATAGATGTTCCTGAACTGGAAAAAAGCCAAATTACAGTGAAACGAAAGAAATATTCAAGTTGTATGCACCTATTCTGTATTCACTGAGGGCTGGGGGACCCAAAGATGATGGAGATCATCCAGGTTTCGAGTCTTAATGAAAGAGACAGATAGGGGAGTAAAAACTTGAGGCTGCCTGGTAGTGTATGAGGTGGGATAGAAAGGTGACCATTCAGGGCAGCTCCAGAAAAGGCAGCAAGAGCCAAGACAATGGATGAGGCAAAGTGAGCATTTCTATCAGATCCCCAGTGGCTGGCACTGAAAATCACACCCTGGGGCATCATTTAGAATCCCTTCTTAGAAAGCCCAGAAACAGCAATTCACTGGCTGAATGAGGCAAAGAAGGAATATCCTGGAAGGATGCTGAGCAGCTCACAAAATGGACAGGGAGCTAGACTTGGATAAGAATAGAACTGGGGTTGCCCCTGGGGTCCTGAGAGCAGAGCCTTAGCCGCAATGGGAAAGAATATGCTCCGACTCTTTCTTTGTTTTCCTTCTGTCTGTGTCACTTGGCTTAGAAGTCCAGGGAGAGAGAACTTTATTGTACTGACCAGGATCAAACGTGTACCTGAGATTGCAAGGAGGGGCCAGGACCTTGGGTGATAGCCATTCCATGACCACACCTAGAGAGGGAACGGTGATGCCCCAAGTAGAAATGAAAGTGATGTGATGAAGGACTATGACAGCCACGATCTTGTCTACCCCAGTGAGTGATGGAGTTACAGAGAATGGTACTCCAACCCCATTCAGTCCTGGACTTATTAGCATTCAGTCTATGCCAGGCCCTGCATTAGGCGCTAGGAGAAGAGGTAAGATGGATTTGGAATTAACTGAGCCCATGTTGTGAACACAGATTCTTTGATGCCGAAGCGGTGCCTCCAGGAGTGAAGGGTCTAGCGGCACAGGAGGCATAACACCTGGAGGACCAGGGTGACTACCAGGTGCCTTGAGGAGGGGGCGGGGAGAGAGAATAGGTCCTCACTGATGTTCGCTGGACGTCAGAGTTACAGGGACAAGGAGAGCCTCGCTCAGCACCTGAAACCTCAAGAGGTGGCCCCCTCCTGCTCAAGCTATTCTAATGCCCACCCCGAGTCAGTCTCAAAGCCCGTTTGACCAAGACATCCTCAGAAGCAGATTATCCAAGGGTGGAATTTGGGCCAACACTGGAACAGATCAGGCAGAGGAAGCACAGCCCAGGAGCCCCACTGGGGGTTGGTCACAGATGAGGTGGTCTCCTGTCTCCTTTCCCAGAGACCCCAGAGGAGCCCCACGACCCGATGGCTTGGTGGCCAGGCAAATAGCAGGTGTTCAACAAATAGTTATGAGAGGAAAGAAGAGACAGGAGGGAGAAAGGGATAGAAGGAATGCATAAAAAGGGAGAAAGGATTTTAAAATGAACAAGTTAATGAGATCAAAACTGAGTAAATAAATGAATGACTTCTATAGGGATAGGGGAAAAAAATGAAGAAAGAGTGCATGAAATTTTAAGATAATCCAAACTTTGACACTGGCTAGCTGTGGGAACCTACTTAACTTTTTGGGACTTCAGTTTCCTCATCTGTAAAATGGGGCTAATTTGGACACCTCTCCCCGAGAGTCACTGTAAGGATAAAATGGGAGGATATAGGCAAATCCTTTGGCTCTAAGTGAGAGCTCCATGCATGTCAGCTATTATAACTGATGGGCTAAAGGTCACAAGTGAATGAACGAATGAGTGAATGAGTAAAGGAAATGAAGAGAGAGAAGACGAGAAGACAGCCAAGGCCCTTCACTGGGGCCTCTCCATCCTCGGTGGCCAGCGCGCGCTGGGGACTGTCTGCCTTGCAGACAGGGTCACTCCCTCCCTCCATGGGCAGGCCTAGCCTGTTTGATTTCAGGAGGAAGATAAGATGCCGGGGCTGCTTTTTCATCTTCTCTAGGCCCTCCCCCCTGCTCACAGCCCCCTTGGCAGTTGGGGCCTTCAAAGTCCCTGCTGGCTCCAGATCTACAGATAATCGTTTACTGTAATCCTACCCAGGAAAGGAGCTGATAAAGTCCAGATGGAGTGTGAGGTCTTCAAACTCACTTTCTCTGCCCAGATAACACTGGGGCCTCTCAGGAGACCCCTTTCTCTTGGGAAGAGAGGCAAAGTGGCCTGTGTTCACATAGCACACACGTTGTAGGAATGGACTATCATTTGTTAGGGACACTCCTTGCTTTCCTAGGATGGGAGGGTGGATGAGCGGAGAGGGAGCACTGGATTTGGAGTTGGATCCGCCTGGACACCTAATCTAGGTTTCCATGTCATTAAAATGGAGGCATAAATTCCCATTTTCCAGGGGGCTGTCAATGTTCAGGGATGCACTGGGTGTGGAAAGACCTGGGCTAGGGGAAGGTTTAGGCCTTGCCTTTATCAGACTTCCCCATGTGGCCCAAGAAGGCTCCAGCACCTGAGCCTCAGCTGACTTCCTGGACTGACCCTCAGCCATAGGTCCAGGAATCAAATAGGCCCCAGTGTGAACTTAGGTCTCTTACTTGCTGGCTGTGTGACCTTTGGTAGGTTGTCAAGCCTCTCTGGGCTTCAGTTTCCTTTTCTGTAGAGTGTGCAAATAATCTGTACCTCGTTGACTGGTTGCAAAGGGGTGAATTAAATAGCAAATGAGAAAGCATGCTGTGATTAGGAAAATAGACAAAGTGAGGGGCTACTGTTCTTGGCAACTCAGGCCCATGATCCCTCACAGCGGAGAGGCCACGTTGTTAGACATGATCAGGGAATGCTGGGAAGATCCACTCCAGTACCACATTCTGGAGGGGTGATGTGGGTGCCTCAGACCCATTTACTCAGGACCTGGGGTGCCACTCAGTCCGATCCGTGAGTGTTAGGGCCAGAGGAGGGCCTGAGGCCTGACTGCAGAATGGGGTGCGGCCCGGGGCATGGGGTGGGTGCATGAGGCAGCAGCAGCCCTGAACACGCCTTGCAAAGGGCAAAGGATCAGGGATGGTCTGGGGCCTCTGACATCCTGTAATCCTCCATTCGGACTTGCTTTCGTATCCCTTTCATCAACCCATTACGTAAATCCAAACAGATTTAAGATCTGGCCCTACCTACTTCTAAGAGCATTTAGGCTATTTTAAGATGAAAACCTAGGGCAAAAGGAGACTTTAAAGAGACTGTCTGCTGCTCCGTCTTATAATGACAAAAATGCAATCGAAACTACAGGAGATACCCTTTGCACTGATTAGATGGGTAGAGGTTTGAAGCCTGAGGATACTCTGTGTGGGTGAGTGTGTGGGGAAACAGGCATGCTGTTTGAAGAACGAAAACATGTGTACCATCTCTTAGGAAAGCCTTTGGTTTTTAGTTGTGAAAATTAAAACGGACTTGTCCTTTGGCCCAGCAATTCTAGGAATTTATCCCTTACTTAAACTTTCAACCATGAGCAAAGGCAATACAAGAATATTGATTATAGGATTATAAGTTGAGACAAACAAGGGAATGCTCTAAATGCCCATTAATAGGGAACAGGTTAAATAAATTATGTTTTAGTTATTCAAAGACAGTACCATCTAGGGCGACAGTGTAGAAAGTATGTCCCTGTGGGTGTGTATATAAGGATATACAGAGATTTGTATATGCACAAACAAACTTGGAACTGGTCACTGTTCCTCTGCAGAGAGGAATTGGGTGACTGGGGCAGAGAGGTGAGAGAAAAATTTACCCATAACTATTCTTTAAAGCTGTTTGAGATTTTTTTATTTTAAATCTTAGTTTGGCTGTGAGGCACACAGAATCTTAGTTCCCTAACAAAGGATTGAACTTATGCCCCCTACTGTGGAAGCATGGAGTCGTAACTACTAGACCGCCTTGTTTGAATTTTTTCTTATATGTCTATATGAATCGTATATATATAAAAAAAAAAATCCAAAGATCTAAAGATCCCCCCCACGATAGAAAATAAACAAGAAAACATCAACAACCCCATGCACACAACCCACAGAGAACCCATCTGAGAGGCATCCTAGACCTAGCACAACAATTTGCCCAGGCAGACCCTCAGTAAACATTAAAATAAATAAATAGATTGGGATCATCGCAGGAAGGAAGCCGAGTAAATGCTTTCTGTATTTGAGCCAAACTGCTTTATAATACTCGTGCAATATATTTAGCTGTCAGCTTGCTGATGCAAAGGCAAAATGGCAAGCAGGTTGCACAACATAGTTTGCATTTTGTAACATCAGAAAGGCCTGACATTAGTCTACTGAGATAACATTTCTCCTGAACAAACAAGCAATTAGCAGCATGCCCCTTGCTCTCTGGGACCCTCCCTGAGGACCTAAAATGCCTTGGCCTAGCACACCATGTTTACTCTGCTCTAGACGGCAACGAGGCCTGGTGCGTACGCACCCGATTGCCTCCTCGGGGTGAATTTGGCCCAAGCTCTATTACTACCTTTCAGAAAGGAGAAAGGGCCTTCATGGTGGGGGATTGGGCACTAGAATAAGAGACCAAATTTGAACCCCTCTTGGATGAACCTGCCTCTATAGAGGTAGGCAGTTTTGAAAAGGTAACAACATTTCTGAGCCTCCAACATCCAGTCTGGGAAAGGCAGCTCATGACAGTTGGAGGGTTAAGACACCTGGACATGATTTCTGAACTTTAATGATTTTTATTCAAGAAGACTCAGGTTCCCCATGCCATTGGTAGGGTAGAATACTCTTGCTCCACTTCAGATCTTGGAAAAGCTAACCAGAGTAAACTAGTTTGGGCTAGCCGTGTCCTAAAATAGAGCAACAACTTTTTCTGAAAGAACAAAGAATGTCTGATGAATGACAGCAGCCACTGATGTGTGTGATATCACTCTCAGCTCCCTCATCAGCAGAAAAGAAGAAATAGGACTTCCCTGGTGGTCCCGTGGTTAAGAATCCACCTGCCAATGTAGGGGACCTGGGTTTGATTCCTGGTCTGGGAAGATTCCACATGGCGCGAGGCAACTCAGTCCGTGGGCCCCCAACTGCTGAAGTCCACACTATATTAAGAGGAGCCCCTGTAATGAGAAGCCTGTATACCGCAACTAGAGGAAGCCCATGCACAGCAACAGAGACCCAGCACAGTCAAAAAGAAACAAATAAACAAATAAAAAGTAATTAAAAATCCTTAAAAAAGAATAGACGAAATAACCTTTATGCAGTGTTGATAAGATTAATTGAAAGCGGATCTAAGGATCCCAGTACAGAGTAGGAGCTTTGTGGTCATTCAATAAAATTAGTTTCACTTCCCTGGGTGGCTCAGATAGTAAAAAATCTGTCTGAAATGTGGGAGACTTGGGTTCCATCCCTGAGTCAAGAAGATCCCCTGGAGAAGGAAATGGATACCCACTCCAACAACTGGCCTGGAGACTTCCCTAGACAGAGGAGCCTGGTGGGCTGTAATCCATGGGGTTGCAAAAAGTTGGCCACGACTGAGCAACTAACACACTGTCACTGTCTCTCCCTTCCTCTTGAGAATTGAGAAAAGATAAATTATTTTGGGGACTCAATACAGTAACTTTTCAGTGCAGTTACAATGACTATCCTGCCTCTGGGTGATGGAGAATGACCAGCTCCATTCAGACAAGAGAGTGCATTCTCCCTGCAAACAGTTGGCCAAGCCTGATTACATGCAGTAGCTATGAATTATATATATCATAGAATAGTGACATTATTTTCCAGTTCCTGCCTATAAAATATCTAATAAAAACTCAGCCAGATTAACCTATATCTCTCTGATGGAATTGAGAGTTTTCCATTTGAATGGTGCCATGCATCCCATGTTGTTTAGCTCTGGGGCAGTCATGCGTGTACTAAGGTGCATTGGTCTGCAAGTAACAGCAAACCTAACTCAAGGTTTAACAAATACAGAATGGGCTTTACAGATGCTTGATTCAGCACCTAAGTGGCGACATCAGAGACACAGTTTTTTTTCTGTCTTTCTAGCCTGCCATCCTTAGAGTTTGCTTCACCCTCAAACGGGTAGCAAAAGGGTTGCTGTAGATCCAGGGTTCCCTCTAAATGCTGAAATATCCCAAGGAAGAAAAGAGAGACCATGACTTTCCCTAGTTTCATCTTGGGAGTAAGGAAATTCTGTGCAGAAGTTATCAGTAGGCTTCTCATATCACTGTAGACAGAGTTGGGTCTTAAGTGTTCCCAAATCAATTATGGCAAAGGCTTATCTTTGGACACATCAGACTCACCCCAGCTGGGGGCTGAGGAATGACCAATGGCATCTTGGTCGTGTGCAGACAGACCTTAAGTTGGCTCTCCATGGCCCCTTCCTCACATCTTTGTGTAATCCCCTCTCCTTGAATTTGAGCAGGACCTGAGACTTACTTCTAACCAAAGGAATGTGACAAAGGTGATGGAACACCACTCCTGTGATGATATCACACTATGGAAGATTCCATCTTGCTAGCATATTCTCCCTAGAGACTTCTTTGATGGCTTGATGAGGTAAGAAACCATGCTGGACAGCCCCGGTAGCCAGGAACTGCAGGCACACCCTAGGAGCTGAGAGCAGCCCCTCAGCTAACAGTCAAGAGCCAGCAAGGAGCTGGGACCCTCTGTCTTCCAACCACAAGGAAATGAGTTCCGCCAACAGCCCAAGAGAATCTGGAAGTAGATGTTTCCTCAGTCAGTCTGCAAATGAGAACATAACCTGACCAACATTTTGATTATGATCTTGTGAGACCCTAAGCAGAGGACCCAGCTAAAATACACACTGGTGGTACTCTAAACTGCCAAGTTTGTGTTATTTGTTATGCAACAATGGAAGACTAAAATGGTCAGTCTCTATCTTGTTTTCATGAGATGGAAAAAGGTTTAATTTTCCCAATAGTTTGCTCCAATGAGGGAGAGAATAGCTTTGCCTGCAAAAATATTTTCAGCTCGCTGCTTTGTGATGACTGAGATGGGTGGGATGGGGTGGGGGGCTGAAAGGGAGGGTCAAGAGGAAGGAAATATATGTATACATAGAGCTGATTCACTTTGTTATACAATAGCAACTAACACAACATTTAAAGCAAGTATGCGCCAATAAAAATTAGTTTATATACATATATATATATGTAGAAGATCTTGGGAAGAGGAGACATTACCAAACATCTTAGTGGCATCAGGTTGCCAAGTCTTCAGACAATGTGGAAAGCTGTTCTGCTTTAAGTGAGGAAAGGAACTTGGGCACTTCCAGGGCCCTTGGGGAGCTGAGAGGGTGAAGGAGGAGAGTGCCTGGGGCTAGAAGGTATTGGAAAACAAGAGTTCCCTTAACTGCACCTCTTCCTTACAGAGATGTAGTGGCGTCTGTTAGGGTTGTCATAAGTACCACAAACCAAGTGGCTAAAACAACGAAAGGTATTGTGTCATGATTCTGGAGATAGATGTCTGAAATCAAGGGGTCAGCAGGACTGGTTCCTTGTGAGAGCTGTGAAGGAGAATCTGTTCCACACCTCTCTCCTAGCTCTTGGAGGCTTGCTGGCAATCTTTGGCATTCCTTGGCTAATGGGAGCATCACCCCAATCTCTGGCTGCATCACCGCAATCTCTGGCTTCATCTTCACATGGCATTCTCCTATCTGTGTGTATCTGTCTCCAAAGTTACCCCTTTAATAAGAACACAAGTTATGTCAGATTATCATATTAGATTAGGGGTCCACCCTACTCCAACGTGGCCTAATTACCTTTGCAAATCCCTATTCCAAAGTAACATCACTTTCTATATTACTGAGGATTGGGACTGCAATAAATGAATTTGCTGGGGTAAATTTGTGCAACAGAAAGTTGGGACAGAGCGGTGAGCAACTGATCTACCATGTGAAGTAACTCTTCATGGTCTGCCTGAAATTGCACAAGCAAGACATGCCATATTCCTAAGAGAGATTGCTTCCTCCAAAGCTTTCTGCAAAATGCCCAATGCCCGTTTTCCTGAGAATTCTGTCTCCTGCTATTTCAAGGCCCTGCAATGCCACAATTTGACTGTGTCTCTTCTGTCCAGTGGCAAGGAGGAAGGCAATTGAACTTTGCCCCTTTTGGTGGGGAAAGAATCTTGCAGACTAGGTCAGGGCTGAACAAGCCAGCTTTGCTGGAGAGAAAGCTGGATGCTGTGCCATTTCTGGGGTGTCACTGTCAAAGGCTTTCTTCTCAGAGACGAGGAGTCTGCTGGAGTGTCCTCATTCTTCCTCTATCTGGAAATCCGGCCACGAAGCTATCAGATCTAATTGACTGCAATTAATAGTCTACATGTTCTTCTAAAAAGCGCTCTTGTTAAGGTCCTCTAATTGACTCATTTTCTTCTGCAACAACACAGGCTACAAAGTGGTATTTCAATGGGAGAATGAGGCAGGGCTTATTAAATAATCAACAATTTAATTCAGAGCAGATCCTGACTAGAGAGAGAGGGGAACAGTTGAAAATACACTCATTCTTGTCTCTGTGAAAGATAACTTCTTCATAGATTGATTTCTTCCTCCTTCCCTCCCTATTTGCATCCTTCCCCCTCCTTCCCTTCCTTCATTTTAGCGTATGTCAAGTGCTGGATTTATGGAATATTTGAGCAATCAAATGGCCTTAGAGACTATTCAACATGATTTCCAGATAGGGAACCTGAGGCTCAGAGAAGGGAAGCAGCCCATCCAAAGGAGCACAGCTTTGAGGATAACACAGCTGACTCAAGTCCAGGTCTTGGGGTTACTTCGAGGCTGTCTTATGTCATCCTGCATATTTGGGGATGAGATAACTCATTCTGGTTTTCGCTATCAAGGAAAGCTATGAAAGCTGTTCTCTGTGCACCCCCACCCCACAGCCCCCCAAATGATGATATTGTTCATAAATTGCCTCCTGTGTCAATTTTTGAAGAGTCTAGCTTTGTCTGTTTGTTGCCTGTTTATCTCGTTGTTATTTTCCTAAGGCGCAGCAACCTAGGGTGGTTCACACAGTGCGGAACCAGAATAAAGGCGAAGAAAGGCTCAGCGACAAGGAGATTCATTAAGCAGCAACAACAACAAACAACCAAACAAAATAAACAACACCAACAACTAACAAAGCCTTTGAGTTGGGTGGCAAAAACTGATGGCTCTGAGATTTTCTGGATTCTCTGGACAAGTGGTTCTGGCTCTGTGGATCTGGAGAGGAGCCACCAAAATCCACCCACAGACCATGGAGGAGGGCTCAGCTACTACAATCATACTACAAATTACTTTGCCAAAAAGAGATGGGAATACCAGACCACCTGACCTGCCTCTTGAGAAACCTGTATGCAGGTCAGGAAACAAGTTAGAACTGGACACGGAACAATAGACTGGTTCCAAATAGGAAAAGGAGTATGTCAAGGCTGTATATTGTCACTCTGCTTATTTAATTTCTATGCAGAGTACATCATGAGAAATGCTGGGCTGGAGGAAGTACAAGCTGGAATCAAGATTGCCGGGAGAATTATCAATAACCTCAGATATGCAGATGACACCACGCTTATGGCAGAGAGTGAAGAGGAACTAAAAAGCCTCTTGATGAAAGTGAAAGAACAGAGTGAAAAAGTTGGCTTAAAGCTCAACATTCAGAAAACTAAGATCATGGCATCTGGTCCCATCACCTCATGGGAAATAGATGGGGAGACAGTGGAAACAGTGTCAGACTTTATTTTTTTGGGCTCCAAAATCACTGCAGATGGTGACTGCAGCCATGAAATTAAAAGATGCTTACACCTTGGAAGAAAAGTTATGACCAACTTAGATAGCATATTAAAAAGCAGAGACATTATTTTGCCAACAAAGGTGCGTCTGGTCAAGGCTATAGTTTTTCTAGTGGTCATGTATGGATGTGAGAGTTGGACTGTGAAGAAAGCTGAGCACCAAAGAGTTAATGCTTTTGAACTGTGGTGTTGGAGAAGACTCTTGAGAGTCCCTTGGACTGCAAGGAGATCCAACCAGTCCATCCTAAAGAAGATCAGTCCTGGGTGTTCATTGGAAGGACTGATGCTGAAGCTGAAACTCCAATACTTTGGCCACCTCATGCGAAGAGTTGACTCGTTGGAAAAGACCCTGATGTTGCGAGGGATTGGGGGCAGGAGGAGAAGGGGACAACAGAGGATGAGATGGCTGGATGGCATCACCGACTCTATGGACATGAATTTGAGTAAACTCCGGGAGTTGGTGATGGACAGGGAGGCCTGGTGTGCTGCGATTCATGGGGTTGCAAAGAGTCGGACATGACTGAGTGACTGAACTGAACTGAACTGAATGTCACATGGCGTTGAACAATAATCTGTAGAGCCACATGTCCCTGGCTGGCTGCAAAAGACAGGTTTAGTGGAGTCAATTCCAAATGCCAATGTGTTCCACATTCACCACTCTGTCACCACCATTTCTGTTGCACAAATCTATCTATTACATGTCAGTGCAAATAGGGCTCACATCCTCTGGTTTGTTCTCAGTCTGAGCTGGAAAGGAGAGAGATGAGCAGTTGTGTTCTTATGCATTAACTTTGGAGTCAGGTCCAGGTGTGAATTTCAGCTCTGCCGCCACTCGCTGTGTGACCTGACATACACATTGTGATTTCCTGGTCTTCAGTTTCCCCACCAATTAAACGGTGGCGATGATGGCACAGGGTTGTTGTGCAAATGACATGGAATGATGGATAAGGGCTCAGCTCAGTGTCTGGAAGAAGTGGGTGGTTCGTAAATGATTCCCATCCTTGAGGCCCCAGTGAGCGCTCTGGATTCGTGGTCTCACAGCTGCAAATCACCACGGAGTCTCTTTTCCACCAGTGCTTCAGAAGCTTTCATGTGGCTAAGAGGTCCCCCCGGGGAGTTTGCTAAAAATGGTGATTTCCGGATTCCACCTCCAGACTGTCTGAGTTAGCAGATTTGGGTCGGGACCCAGGCATTTCTGCATTTTAACCAGCATCGTCATGTGATCCTGGACATTCTTGAAACACACTTTGAGAAACTTCTTCGTACAGTTAAGAGAGGTGGGAACACGCCCTGTCTGCCTGCTTCCCCTTTGTCTTCCCAGGAGAGCTTGTGGCACAGGGTAAGGGCTCCTGTGGCTCATCTCTCTAAATAAAATGGAACATTCTAGTCCAGGGGCCCTGAATTCAAATGGTCACATGACATGACATGAAAGCCGCGAGGCAGGGCTGGCTTGTCCGCCCTGGAAGTTAGGTTTCTTGCAAAGGCAGCAGCTATTATCCCATCTGCCAGTGCCTCAGAGACCTGGCATGGCTGCATTTTCTTTTTTTTGTTATGGATTCCAAAAATGTAGGAATTATCAAATCTCTTCATTTTTAAAAGTTGGAAATCATATACGATTATTTTATTTTTACATTCAGTCTGGGCCAAACAGAGCATGTTGATGGGTCTGAAGTGGCCCTTGTGTTGCCAAGTGGTCATCTTGCGGCTGTTCCTGCTGCTCATTTGACCGCTGAAGAAAATGGGGGAGGGAGAGGGCAGGGGAGATAGCAGAGTCCATGCAGCCTGGGGGTGCTGGGAGGTTGGGGTGGGCTCTGCTTCTGCAGAGAGATTGGGGGTGATCAGCACCCTTTTCCAGGAGCAGAGATGTAGGGTGACACCCCAGAGCATCCGCAGCCTTCCTCCCTGCTCCGGCTCCAGGACTGGTGGGGAGGCCAGAAGCCAGCGAAGCTGGAGCCGAGCTTACTCATCTCTCCGCTGCCACCTTCTGCTTTGATGTCTCGATGTTCCAATTCTGGCAGCCCGAGAGGCAGCGGCAGCAGGCTGCCTGCCCCAGCAGCCGCCTCACACCAGAACAGCTCTTGGCACGACTCGCTGGGGACTTCAAAGGTGGAAAATTGCCCTGGGATAGCTTCTTGAAGGCGCCTTCCTAGTGTGAACAGTGCGAGCGGAGAAGGAGATCAAAGTGGGGCCAACCTTTGGTTAAGGGGGAGTGACGGGCAGGGTCTGCTCAGGGCTGAGCAGAGGGTGTGGCTGGGCCTTGGGGGTTAGCCTGACCTTGAAGGCTGTCCAGAGTCCAGCTTCCGAGGGCTGTCTTCCTCTTCTCACCTGTCCCCCTCTTTGAGGGACCCGGAATCTCTGGGGCAGGGGCGGTGCTGAGTGTTTCTCACCATGTCTTCTGAGCTCTTGGCCTTTTCTTTGGCTTTCTTGGGCCTCATCAGGCACAGCCCCATCTGAGGAAGAAGAACCACTTGGTTTGACCTGCTGGGAGCCTGAGATTGCGTGAGGGCAGGGCAGCCAGCCAAGTGCTGAAAAATCTCTTCCTCTTGGGAAGTGCCAGGCAGCGTCCCAAAAGGGGAAGTGATCTGTGGGCTGATCTGCTAATGATTTATCCCTGGGTCTTTAGACCTGGCACCTGAGGCACCAGCTGCAGTCGGGCCGTCTGGAGCATCTTCCCAGCAGGCATCCGGGAGCATGAGGTAGGAAGTCAAGCTGCCAGCTGCCAGCTGCCAGCCACTGCCGCACCAGCCCCTGCCCTCCTTGCCCAGAAAGGGCTGCTTTTGTTTGTTTTCTCAAGGCAAACAGAGGCTGTAAAGCCGTGGCCTAGTGGAGGCTCTGGGGATGGACCAGGCCTGGGACACGTTGGAGTGATGTGTTGGCACTTGACTCAGCCTGTGTATAGCTGTCCCCATGACCTGGAGGCTTAGCCCTGACCTCTTGGACGAAGAGTAGGAGGCCAGTGCTGACCCCTGCTCATTGACTTCTCGCCACCCAGTTTCCAATATTAATGAAATCATTATTTATATAAGGAATAAGGGCCCGTAGTAAACATTTCAAACAAGCTTAAGATGAAAAATAAATCTCTCCCCATTTCCAATCTCATCCCCAAGGCGTAAACCATGTCAAAAATTTCCTATTTCAGAAAGCAGACTTGTTTTTTGTTGGTTTGTTTGTTTTCCTGCAAGGCAAGGCACACGCGATCTTAAGTTCCCTGATCAGAGATTGAACCATGTCCCCTGCAATGAAAGCCCAGATTCTTAGCCACTAGACCCCCAGGGAAGTCCCAAGAAAGCAGGTATTTTTAAAATGAGTGCTTAGTAGGTACACTCTTCTTCAATTTGATTTCCCTTTAACACATCTTTCCATCATGAGGAGCTGTGTTATTTGAAGCAGCTGAACAGTAGTCTAGTGTCTGGCTGAGCTGTGATCCATTAAATCAGCTCTCTGTGGATGATATTTTGAATGCTTCCAGTTTTTCACTTTTACAATTGAGTGGCAATGGGCCTTTGTGTACTCTACAGGGGTGTACTAGTGCGTATGTTTCTGGAAGTCTTTTAAAACTTTGAGTATATGTATTACATTTTTCTCACTAACACTCTGAGGGAGGGATGACGGTACCCATTTGACAGATGAGGAAAATAAAAGCTCAAACAACTGAAAGTGGTTTGCCCTGGGTCACATTTCTGGCATTTATATTCATTCAAAAAGTGTTTATTAAATATGACCACTGTCCTGTACAGGATATGTGCTAGATACTGGAGAAGCAAATGATTGAAGTCCTGCCCTGTTACTGCTTACAGCCTAGTGGGGAAGTTGTGTGTGTATATATGTATGTGTGTATATATACACACATACGTATGTACATATATACACAACTTGTGTGTTGTATACACAGTTTGTACACAATTTTTTGTGTTGTATATACAATTTCACACACACAAATTGTGCTAAATGGTTTGAAAGACAAACCACAATATTATAAAAGAGAATGACAAGTGGACTGATTATCAATTGTGCAGTCAGAGAAAACCACATTTATACTGGGATGATGTCATAGAGTAAATGTTAAGTTCCCCTCACCTCAATTCATGTTGAAACCTAGTGTCTAATGTGATGGTATTTGAAGGTGCCTTTGGGAGGTGATTAGACCTAGGCCCATGGGAGTGGAGCACTCATGAATGAGATCTGTGTCCTTAGAGACCCCAGCAAGCACCCTTGTTCCTTCCACTGTGTGAGGACGACGTGTGGTCACGACCCTCCCTGGGTCAGGAGCTGGGTGCTCATCAGACCTCAAATCCTCCAGCATGTTGATCTTGGCCTGCCAGCCTCCAGAACTAAGTGAAATAAACTGTTGTTGTTTCTAAGCCGCTCCATCTTTAGTAGTTTGTTACAGCAGCCCGAACGGACTAAGATATGAAGGAGGAGCAGGATTGCCAATAAGAACAAGAGTGAGAAGGTTCTGGGCGGAGACAGCAGCATGTGTCAAGGCCCAGAGTGGGAACGTTTCCGCGCTCGGTGTCCAAGGACTCAACAGAAGGTCAGTACGGCTGGTGTGTGGTGAGTGTGACAGGAAGTGGGGAGAGGCTGTTAGGGAGACAGGAGGGACGGGGTGCACAGAGTCTTATGGAGAGGGACCTGCATTTGTCCAGATGAAGTGGGAAGACATTGAGGCCAAGGGAGCTGTTTTCCTGGGGAACCCTACGGAAGTCAGAGGAAAGCCAAACCGGCCCTTGTCAAGGTTTGACCTTCGAATAAGAGTAGCAGTAATAATGATGAGTTCATGTTTTTGAACGTGCTCTGCATCAGCCACTCTGCTCAGTACTTTCCATATGTTACCTGCCTTAACCCTCGTTTCAAGCATTTGAGGTAAGTACTATGGTTACGATCTCACTTTTATAGATGAAGGGACCGAGATTGGAGAGATTAAGTAATCATCCAACTAGTTAAGTGCCCATGGGACATTCGTCAAGACTGACAATATTCTGGGCCATAAAACGAATCTCAATGAATTTAAAAGAATAAAAATCATACAAAATATGTTTTCTGATCACCATGGAATTAAACGAGAAATCAATAAGGAGAAGATGTCTGGGGAAACTCTAAATATCTGGAAATTAAAAGACACATTGCTAAGTAATTCATAGACTGAAGACAAAATCACAAGGGTGACAAGAAGATATTTTAAATTAAAAATAACAGAAGTGTGACATATCATAATTTGTGGATGCAGCTAAAGTAGTGTTTGGAGAGAAAGGGATAACTTTAAATGCTTTTATTAGGCAAGAAGAAATATCAAAAGTCAATGACTTAAATTTCCACCTTATAGGAAAATAGAGCAAAGTAGATAAAAAATAAATACAAAGAGCTAATAATAAGAGCAGAAACTTATGAAATGCAAGACATAGAGACAATACAGAAAATTAGAAAAATCCAAATTTGGTTCCTTAAACATAATAAGCAAAGCTGACACATTTCTAACTAGCTTAATCCAAGGGAGAAAGAGAATATCAATTATCAATATCAGAAATAAAAAGGGATTGTCATCACAGATTCCATAGATATTAAAAGGATAATAAAAAAAAAGCTATGAATACCTTTAGGTCAATAAACAATAAATTAGATAAAACAGCTGAATGTGTTAAAGTGTAGAACTAACCTAAACTGACGCAAGAAATAGAATATCTAAATGTTCCTATGTCTATTAAAGAAGTTAATTTTTTGTTACTAAAGTTTTTTCTTAAAAGGAAACGTCAGGCCCAAATAGCTTCACTGGTGAATTCTATCAAACATTCAAGAAAGAAAGAACACCAATATTAAGTAAATATTTTCAAAATATAGAGAAGAATCACTGCCCAACTGTTTTGTGAGCCCAGTATATCTTTAATAAAAAAAAACCTGACATAGGAATTTATCAAAAAAATAATAAAATTGCAGGCAAATATTTTTATAAATAGAGGCACAAAAATCCTAGGCAAAATAGCAGATCGAATCCAATAATAAGTAAAAATGGTAATACATCATGACCAAGTATGGTTATGTGAACCATGAACTTCCAGATGTTCAAGTTGGTTTTAGAAAAGGCAGAGGAACCAGAGATCAAATTGCCAACATCTGTTGGATCACTAAAAAAGCAAGAGAGTTCCAGAAAAACATCTATTTCTGCTTTATTGACT
Organism: Cervus elaphus; assembly: GCF_910594005.1. Lineage (NCBI taxonomy): Eukaryota > Metazoa > Chordata > Mammalia > Artiodactyla > Cervidae > Cervus > Cervus elaphus. The sequence goes on along the minus strand of NC_057839.1, from coordinate 9,844,433 downwards.
ATGCCAAAGCCTTTGACTGTGTGGATAACAACAAACTGTGGAAAATTGTGGAAGAGATGGGAATACCAGACCATCTGACCTGCCTCTTGAGAAACCTGTATGCAGGTCAGGAAGCAACAGTTAGAACTGGACATGGAACAACAGACTGGTTCCAAATAGGAAAAGGAGTACGTCAAGGCTGTATATTGTCACCCTGCTTATTTAACTTACATGCAGAGTACATCATGAGAAATGCTGGGCTGGAGGAAGTACAAGCTGGAATCAAGATTGCCAGGAGAAATGTCAATAACCTCAGATGTGCAGATGACATCACCCTTATGGCAGAGAGTGAAGAAGAACTGAAGAGCCTCTTGATGAAAGTGAAAGGGAAGAGTGAAAAAGTTGGCTTAAAGCTCAACATTCAGAAAACTAAGATCATGGCATCCGGTCCCATCACTTCATGGCAAATAGATGGGGAAACAATGGAAACAGTGGCTGACTTTATTTTTTGGGGCTCCAAAACCACTGCAGATGGTGATTGCAGCCATGAAATTAAAAGATGCTTACTCCTTGGAAGGAAAGTTATGACCAACCTGGACAGCATATTAAAAAGCAGAGACATTACTTTGTCAACAAAGGTCCATCTAGTCAAGGCTATGATTTTTCCAGTAGTCATGTGTGAATGTGAGAGTTGGACTATGAAGAAAGCTGAGCGCTGAGGAATTGATGCTTTTGAAGTGTGGTGTTGGAGAAGACTCTTGAGAGTCCCTTGGACTGCAAGGAGATCCAACCAGTCCATCCTAAAGGAGGTCAGTCCTAGATGTTCATTGGAAGGACTGATGTTGAAGCTGAAACTCCAGTACTTTGGCCACTTGATGTGAAGAGCTGACTCATTTGAAAAGAGCCTGATACTGGGAAAGATTGAGGGCAGGAGGAGAAGGGGACAGCAGAGGATGAGATGGTTGGATGGCATCACCGACTCTGTGGACATGGGTTTGGGTGGACTCCGGGAGTTGGTGATGGACAGGGAGGCCTGGTGTGCTGCAGTTCATGGGATCACAAAGAGTCGGACTCGACTGAGTGACTGAACTGAACTGAAGTGTGGTTAAGGGTTAGCTCCAAAATGAAAGTTTAATATTTGAAAATCAATCTTTAAATATAATTTCATAAAGCAGCAGAAAAATCATTCATTTCATTGAATGGAATTGATTACTTCAATATGATCAAATTGATTACTTCAATATTGAATCAATTCAATATTGATTACTTCAATTTTAAAATGCTTACAGAAAAATAAGCAACTCAATCAAAAAATGGGCCAAAGAACTAAACAGACGTTTCTCCAAAGAAGACATACAGATGGCTAACAAGCACATGAAAAGATGCTCAACATCATTCATTATCAGAGAAATGCAAATCAAAACCACAATGAGGTACCATCTCATGCCGGTCAGAATGGCTGCTATCCAAAAGTCTACAAACAATAAATGCTGGAGAGGGTGAGGAGAAAGAGGAACCCTCTTACACAGGAGATCAGTCCTGGGTGTTCATTGGAGGAACTGATGTTGAAGCTGAAACTCTGTGGAGGAAAGGGAACCCTCTTACACTGTTGGTGGGAATGCAAACTAGTACAGCCACTATGGAGAACAGTGTGGAGATTTCTTAAAAAACTGGAAATAGAACTGCCATATGACCCAGCAATCCCACTGCTGGGCATACACACCGAGGAAACCAGATCTGAAAGAGACACGTGCACCCCAATGTTCATCGCAGCACTGTTTATAATAGCCAGGACATGGAAGCAACCTAGATGCCCATCAGCAGACGAACGGATAAGGAAGCTGTGGTACATATACACCATGGAATATTACTCAGCCATTAAAAAGAATTCATTTGAATCAGTTCTAATGAGATGGATGAAACTGGAGCCCATTATACAGAGTGAAGTAAGCCAGAAAGATAAAGACCATTACAGTATGCTAACGCATATATATGGAATTTAGAAAGATGGTAATGATAACCCTATATGCAAAACAGAAAAAGAGACACAGATGTACAGAACAGACTTTTGGATTCTGTGGGAGAAGGCGAGGGTGGGATGTTTCGAGATAACAGCATCGAAACATGTGTGTTATCTAGGGTGAAACAGATCACCAGCCCAGGTGGGATGCATGAGACAAGTGCTCGGGCCTGGTGCACTGGGAAGACCCAAAGGGATCGGGTGGAGAGGGAGGTGGGAGGGGGGATTGGGATGGGGAAATACATGTAACTCCATGGCTGATTCATGTCAATGTATGACAAAACCCACTACAATATTGTAAAGTAATTAGCCTCCAACTAATAGAAATAAATGAAAAAAAAAAAAAAAAAAGAAGCTGAAACTCCAATCCTTTGGCCACCTGATGTGAAGAGTAGACTCATTGGAAAAGACCCTGATGCTGGGAGGGATTGGGGGCAGGAGGGGAAGAGGATGACAGAGGATGAGATGGCTGGATGGCATCACTGACTCAATGGAAATGAGTTTGAGTAAACTCCTGGAGTTGGTGATGGACAGGGAGACCTGACATGCTGTGATTCATGGGGTCACAAAGAGTCGGACATGACTGAGCAACTGAACTGAACTGGACTGATATATTATATAATAATAATAAAAAATAATTTTCTAATGATAATATTAGGAAATATTATTTCCCTGGGAAATAATAGGGAACTTTCTCAACATTTTAAAAAGCATCTGTAAAAATAATCTATAGATAACATCATACTTAATGACAAAAGATTATAATTATTTTCTCTTGAGATATGTTGTTGCTGTTGTTTAATTGCTAAGTTGTTTCTGACCCTTTGTGACCCCATTAGACTGCAGCACGCCAGGCTTCCTTGTCCTTCACTATCTCCTGGAGTTTCCTCAAACTCATGTCCATTGAGTTGGTGATGCCATCCAAGCATCTCATCCTCTGCTGCCCCCTTCTCCTCCTGTCCTCAATCTTTCCCAGCATCAGGGTCTTTTCCAATGAGTCAGCTCTTCACATCAGGTGGCCAAAGTATTGGAACTTAAGCTTTAGCATCAGTCCTTCCAATGAATAATCAGGGTTGATTTCCTTTAGGATTGACTGGTTTGATCTCCTTGCAGTCCAAGGGACTCTCAAGTGTCTTCTCCAGCACTACAATTTGAAAGCATCAATTCTTCGACACTCAATTTTCTTTATTTTCCAACTCTCACATTCACACATGACTACTGGAAAAATCATAGCTTTGACTAATAGACCATTGTTGGCAAAGTAATGTCTGTGCTTTTAAATGTACTGTCTAGGTTTGTCATAGCTTTTCTTCCAAGGAGTGTCTTTTAATTTTGTGTCTGTGGTCACCATCTGCAGTGATTTTGGAGCCCAAGAAAATAAAATCTCTCACTGTTTCCTTTGTTTCCCCATCTATTTGCCATGAAGTGATGGGACCAGATGCCATGATCATAGTTTTTTTCATGTTGCATTTCAAGCCAGTTTTTTCACTCTCCTCTTTGACCCTCATCAAGAGGCTCTTTAGTTCCTCTCCACTTGCTGCCATTAGAGTGGTATCATCTGCATATTGGAGATTGTTGACATTTCACCTGGAAACCTGGATTCCAGCTTGTGATTCACGCAGCCTGGCATTTTGCTAGATGTGCTCTGCATGCGCCTGTGTGTGTGCTAAGCCGCTTCAGCCGTGTCGACTTCCAGGTGGTCTTCCCGACCCAGGGATCAAACCCACGACTCATGTCTCCTGCATTGGCAGGCAGGCTCTTTGCCGCTAGTGCCTTCTGGAAAGCCCTGTACTCTGCATAAAAGTTAAATAGGCAAGGTGACAAATACAGCCTTGACATACTCCTTCAACAGTTTTGAACCAGCCTGCTGTTCTATGGCCAGTTCTGTGACTTCTTGACCTGCATAAAGATTTCTTAGGAGACAGGTAAGATGGTCTGATATTCTTAACTCTTTAAGAATTTTCCACAGTTTGTTGTGATTCACACAGTCAAAGGCTTTAGTGTAGTCAATGAAGCAGAAGTCAATGTGTTTCTGGAATTCCCTTGCTTTCTCTATGATCCAATGGATATATTGAGATATTTTATAAGGCAAGATTGCCCATGTTCACAACTTCTATTCAACCTTATTATACAGTATCTAACTCCTGAAATAAGGCAAGAAAAAGAAATAAAAGGCATAAAACCTAGAAAGAGAGAAAGAAAACTCTATCTTTTTGCAGGTACAATAATAATTTATGTAGAAATCCAAAGACTTAAAAAAAAAAAACTAGGAAAACTAATAAGTGAAGTTAGCAGTGTTATAGGATACAAGGTTAAAATACCAAAACTAATTCTATCCTTAATACTAATATCAAATAATTGATGAAATTAAGAAAACAGTCCCACATATAGTAGCACCAAATAACATTAAATATCTAGGAAGAAATCTAACATAAGATATTCAGGATTCTACATTGAAAACTACAAAATACTGGTGAGAGAAATTAAGAAAGACCTAAACAGATGGGAAAATGTCATGTTTATGGTTTCTAAGACACAGTAATATTAAGATGACTCTCTTCCCTAAGTTGAATTACACTCAAAGCAATCTCAATAAAAGTTCCATAATTTTTGGTGTAAACTGACAAATGAATTTTAATATTTATGTTGAAATATAAAGAGTGTAGGATAACAAAAGCAATTTTTGTAAGAGAGTTGGATAACTTAACCAACTTGTATTCAAGGCTTACTATAAACTTACTGCAATTGAGATAGCTTGGGGGCTAGTGAAAATATAAATATATAGATCAATAAAACAGATTAGAGAGTCCATAAATAGATGAACATGTATTTGGTCGGTTGTTTTGACACAAGGGAAAGGGCAATTTTGTGAGAAAACAGAAGTCTTTTCAACAAATAGTACAAGATATTCATGTAAGGAAAAAGTGAATACTGATGGTTAACACATACCAAACCATAAAAGAAGAAAATAATAAATTAGGTTTCAATTAAAGTAAGAGCCTTTTGTTCTTTGAAGGATATCATTAAGAAAGTACAAAGGCAAGCCACGAATTGGGAGAAAATGTTTGCAACATATATGTCAGAAAAAGAATTTGTATTCGGAATAAAACACCCCTGACAACTCAATAATAAAAAGACAAACCATCCAGTGAGAAAATAAACAGTCCAGTGAGAAAATGGGCAAAAGATTTGAACAGATACTTCTCAAAAGAAGCGATGAGAAAGATGCTCAGAACCATTAGTCATCAGGGAAATGCAACTTTACTGATAATGAGATACTACTACATACTCCCTAGAATGGCTAAAATCAGTGGTGTGCTTATAAATATTTAACAGTTAATTCTAGGAGGGATAGGAGTAGAGGAAGCCAAAACAGTAGCATTTGCTGATTTTATGGTGTAAATACTCCCACTGCGATCAATTTCAAGCTACCAACAAGAAGATGTCAATGAACCCATAGTTGGTAAGAGAGGCCTATGATTGGCTCCCACAAGCTGCTGCAAGCTAGCTCCAGCATACTACTAACTAAAATGTTTAAAACTGACCATCCCTCTTCCATTGGTGGAAATGTGGGGCAACTGTAGCTCTCATACACTGCTGTTGAGGATGTAAGATGATAAAGTGAAAAGATAAAGTTGCTCAGTCATGTCTGACTCTTTGTGACCCTAGAGTTCTCTAGGCCAGAACACTGGAGTGGGTAGCTTTTTCCTTCTCCAGGGTATCTTCCCAACCCAGGGATCAAACCCAGGTCACCCACATTGCGGGCAGATTCTTTACCAGCTGAGCCACCAGGGAAGCCTAAGAATACTGGAGTAGGTAGCCTTATCCCTTCTCCAGGGATCTTCCCCACCCAGGAACCGAATCAGGGTCTCCTGCATTGCAGACAGATTCTTTACCAACTGAACTATCAGGGAAGCCCTGATAAAACCACTGGTCAAAAAAGAGTTTTATAGATATTTTTTTTTAATAAAGTTAAACATCATCTGCCACATAGCTCAGTCATTGAACATCTGGGCACACCCAAGTTCATAGCAGCTTCATTTGTAATAGCTTCAAACTGGAACAACCCAGATGTCTACCGGCAGATGACACGCTGGCACATTCATATAATGGAATATTAATCAGCAGTAGGAAGGAATGAACTGATAGATGAATCTCAGAATTATCATACTGAGTGAAAGTTTGTAAAGAAAAAGAGTACACAATGTCTGCTTCCATATACAAAGTTTTTTTTTTTTTTTTTAATGCAATCTACAGTGAAAGAAAACATATCAGTGGTTGTCTAATGAGGGGGTGGAAGGCAGTAAATTACAGTGGGCACAAGGTAATCTTTGGTGGTTCAGGAATGTTTGTAATCCTGATTATAGAGATGATTTCAAAGATGGCAAAACCGATCAAACTATGCAGTTTTACATATGTGCCATTTCATGTACTTCAATTATATCTCGATAAAAGATGAAAAACTATTTTAAAAAGTGCAAACTCCTTGACTTGACCCCAAGCTCAGAGATGGGAGAATTTAGAGAGGAGCTGAACTTGTCGTTTAACAAGCCCCTCAGATAATTTTTATAAAGGTGAAGCCCTACTGAAAGGGAACAAAAATGTAATAAATAAATCCAAATTTAAACTGTGTGACAAAGTTTAATTTTCAAGGTGGGTGAAAGACAGTGTATTTACACTTTAGAGTGGAACCTGAGTTTTAATAGTAGCATTTACATCATCTAACAGTCCTGGCTTGTGCTCGACGCTTTCCCACGCATAGAGATTTGCCTGATGTTGCCCCCACCAGGTGGCAAAGATGGGAGAGTTGACTCTCAGGTCAGCTGAGAATTACAGGGTTAGGTTCAAATCTGCTTTCCACCACATCCTAGTTGGGTGAACTCCTGCACATGTCTCTCTGTCTCAATTATCCACTGTTTTGGATCCAAGCTATTCCAAGAAACTGTAACTTAAATTCTCACCATCTGACCATCTGGATAGGGCTTGGTGTCGACAGCTAGTCTCTACTTCATGTGGGGAGGGGCAGCTGGGGTGCTCCTCCAAGACTGAAGGATCCATTGCCAAGACCCCTGGATGATGGCTACCTCCTGGGAGCTCAGGCATGATTGTAGGCTGAGCCTCTCTGTGTCTCTTTCCAGACAGATCTTTCCACAGCCTGCTTGCTCTTCATGCCTTCCTATAGCTTCACAGCTGTGACTTAAAAGCTAGTGTCAAAGAGAATGAGGCAGAAGTTGTATCCTCTCTTATGGTCTAACCTCAGAAGTCACAGTGTCACTTGGCCTGGCTGAGCATCCTTTAATGCCTTCCCTCTTGTTCATCTTCCTGCAGCTAAGCTGGTCTTTCTGCTCTTCTGAAGTCTAAGCCTGTTCCTGTTCTAGAGTGTTTGCACCCGCTCTTTCCTTGGCCGGAAACACTTCCCCTTGCCCTGCAGATCTGCACAAGCCAGCCTCCTTCCCATCATTCAGGTCTCAGACAAACGTCATCACCTCAGAGGAGCTTGCCTTTCTGATTCTCATCCCTTCCCATCCCTGTAAATCTTACCAGCTCTATTTAATGGAATTTTCAGGCGTGATGGAAATAGTCTTTATTTACATTGTTCAATACTGTAGCCACTATCCACAAAACTATTGGGCACTAGAACTGGATTTCAGCTTTTACTTGATTTTAATCACTTCAGTTCAGTCCCTCAGTCACGTCCGACTCTTTGTGACCCCAGGGACTGCAGTACACCAGGCTTCCCTGTCCATCACCAGCTCCCAGAACTTGCTCAGATTCATGTCCATCGAGTTGGTGATGCCATCCAACCATCTCATCCTCTGTCGTCCCCTTCTCCTGCCTTCAATCTTTCTTAACATCAGGGTCTTTTAAGATGAGTCAGTTCTTCGCATCAGGTGGCCAAGGTATTGGAGATTCAGCTTCAGCATCAGTCCTTCCAATGAATATTCAGGACTGATTTCCTTTAGGTGAACTGATTGGATCTCCTTATAGTCCAAGGGACTTTCAAGAGTCTTCTCCAACACCACAGTTCAAAAGCATTAATTTTCGGTGCTCAGCTTTCTTTATAGTCCAACTCTCATATCCATACATGACTACTGGAAAAACCATAGCTTTGACTAGATGGACCTTTGTCGGCAAAGGTAATGTCTCTGCTTTTTAATATACTGTCTAGGTTGGTCATAGCTTTTCTTCCAAGGAGCAAGTATCTTTTAATTTCATGGCTGCAGTCACCATCTGCAGTGATTTTGGAGCCTCCCAAAATAAAGTCTGTCACTGTTTCCACTGTTTTCCCATCTATTTGCCATGAAGTGATGGGACCAGATGCCATGATCTTAGTTTTCTGAATGTTTAGTTTTAAGCCAACTTTTTCACTCTCCTCTCTCACTTTCATCAAGAGGCTCTTTAGTTCTTCTTCACTTTCTGCCATAAGGGTGGTGTCATCTGCATATCTGAGGTTATTGATATTAATAAATATTAGTTTAAATTTAAATACGTGCATAGAGCTAGTTGCTGCCACATTGGTGAGCTCAGCTCTGTTCCATCATTTCATCCTATTCTCTTCATAACAGTTATCATCATTCAAATTATTTCTTTTTATGTTTTCAACTTTTATGATGACAAATTCAACTCTATAGGAAATTGCAAGAATAATAGAGTGAACCCTTCACCTAGATTAATTAATTGTCAATGTCTTGCCAGATGAGCTTTCTCTTCTGTTCTGTGCTGCTGTACTCAATCCTGTCTGATTCTTTGTGACCCTATGGATCATAGCCCACCAGCTCCTCTGTCCATGGGTTTTTCCAGGCACGAATACTGGAGTGGCTTGACATTTCCTCCTCTAGGGTATCTTCCCAACCCAGGGATCAAACCCGTGCCTCGTGCAAAGGCAGGCAGATTCTTTACCACTGTGCCACCTGGGAAGCCCATTATCTTCTCTATGGCTGTATATAATTTTTGGTGGGAGGTGGCTGAACCCTTTGACAGTTGCAGATAGGATAGTATTTCATCCCTAATACCCCTAAGAACAAGGACATTCTCCTAATGCCATCACCACGCTAAAAGAACTCAACATGAACACATTACAGTTATCTAATATTGATATTATAGCATTGTTTAATATGCTGTTTGTGTCCCCAAAGTGTCTTCTGTGGCATTTTTTTTTTCTTTTGATCTGGGATGCAATACAGAATTACATGTGGCGTTTGTCTTATCTCCTTATTCTCCTTTAATCTGAAACATTTCTTAGCCTTTCTTGGTTTTTCTTGACCTTGGCATTTCAGAAGAGCAGAGGCCAGCTGTACTGAGAAATGCCCTTGGGTTTGGATCTGTTTGCCTGCTTCCTCCTGACTGCATTCAGGTTATGAGTTTGAGCAGAAGAGCCAGTTAGTGATGTACTCTCAGTGCATCAACTCAGGAGGCACTTTGTAATAATTTGTTCTGTTGTGCAGGACACTTATTTTGATTACTTGGTAAAGTTGGTATTCTCCAGAGCTGCCCATTGTCAAGGAACTATTTTTCTCCCCTTGGCAGTTTATAACTGGTCTATGTTGTTGTTGTTGTTCAGTCACTAAGTTGTGTACGATTCTTTGCAACACTATGGACTGTAGCGCACCAGGCTTCCCTGTCCTACACAGTCCCTCATGTCCATTGAGCCAGTGATGCCATCCAACCATCTCATCCTCTGTCACCCCCTTCTACTTTTGCCTTCAGTCTTTCCCAGCATCAAGGCCTTTTCCAGTGAGCTGGCTCTTCACAACAGGTGGCCAAAGTATTAGAGTTTCAGCTTCAGCCTCAGTCCTCCCAATGAATATTCAAGGTTGATTTCCTTTAGGATTGACTGATTTGATCTCCGTGCTGTTCAAGGGACTCTTAAGAGTCTATAGGGAGATCCTTTGGGAATGTGTGAATATCCTGTTTCTTACCAAAGCTTCATTCAATGGTTTTAACATTCATTGATAATTAACCCTGAACCAATTATTGCCATAGAGTTGCGAAATGATTTTTTCCTCTTTATTTCCTTCTGTATCTGTGAGTTGGCATTATACTGTAAAGAAAAGATTTCCTTTCCCCTATTATATTTATGTATTCATTTATTTGAATCAGAATGAACTCATGAATTTCATTTTATAATCCATTATTGTCATTATTCATTTTGATACTAAAATTGATCCGGTCCAGGCCAGTGGGAGCTCCTGTAAGCTAGTGTCTATGTTCTTCAGACATGCCCCTGTCACTTCTTGAGATTTTCTTACTTTCTGGCATAGTAAGATATTCCAGGCTTACCTTAATTAATTATTTTTTAAATTGAAATGTTTACTATGTTTGTTTCCCATCTGAAGATAAGCTTTTCCCTCTACCAAGATTCTCAGCACTTAAACGCTTAGGTACAAATTGGACAACAGGAGTTTTAGAAATCTATTTCTGGAACTAATGAAGGTCACTGCATGAATAGCAAAGAAGGTCCAAATTCCGTCCAGTTCTTAGTTGTTTGATCACAACAGCAGAGTGTAGAGTCAGTGAGGCAGCATGAGTGATGAAGAACATAGGCCATAGGGCTAGGCCTTCCCAGGTTTCTTGCTGCACTTCTTTACTTAACTGCACACTTTGGGTAAGTCACATCTCTCTAAGCCTCAGTTTCAGTATCATCAATGTTGGACGCCACTAACAGAACCTCAACATGTGATTGTTATAAGGACTAATAAGAGAATGTACATGAAGTGCTTGGTGTAGTGCCTGGCACATGTAGATGGCCAATACATAGCAGGTATTATCACTGTAACATTTTTTCATCTAGTCTTCCCAGCAGCTGGGAGATAGCTTCAATTATAGATGAGGAAACTGAGGTTCAGAGTGGTTACTAAATTACCCAAGGTCACACAGTTAGATGGTGAGGAAGTCCAGGTATGAACTAATGGAAAGGATCTTCCGGATGTACTGGAGAGGGACCGCAGACCTAGGTGGAACAGAGACCTTTCTACCTGGCCGGGTCTTGCACTTCCCCCAATCTCCTGCGGAGTGTAGGCAGAGGGGGTCACTGCTCACTGTGCAACAGAGAAGTGACCAGGGCCTGGCGAAGGAGCAACAAATGTTTTTACTACCAAAAGCTTATCAGTGTTGCAACAGACCGTACGTGGCAGCAGAACAGTGGTTAAGACCATAAACTCTGGTGAGATCTGGATTTGCATTCGAGTGGGAGATCCCAGGTAGGTTGCTTAACTTCTCTGGGTCTTGGTTTCCTTATCTGTAAAACTTCAGGGCTTTTGCAGTGACTGTTCTCTCTGCCTGCAATGCCTTTCCCCTATACTCACATCGTTAACCCTTTTATATCCCTTATTTCTTTGTGAACATCACCGAGCCCTACTTTGATCACCTTACTTAAAAATAATATTCACCTTCTCCACCCCATCACCTTTTCCTGGCTCTACTTCCCCCCAGCACTTCTCACCATCTGACACTACATCCTTCACTTGTTTATAATTTTCTTTGCTCATTGTCTTTCTCTCTGCAGTAGAATGTCATCTCTACCAAGGGAAGGTCTTTGGTTTGTACGGGTCACTAGAAAAGTGCCTGGACATAACAATAGCTTCATAAATATTCCTCATTGTTGTCACTGTAAACAAAGCACACCAGAGTGCTAATTTTTAGGAAATGCTCAAAACAAACAATGTTATCATATCTTGATGATGTTTAATTCCCTCTGGAATTTGATCATGATTTTTATTCCAAATTCCTGTCAGTTTTAGTGTGGCCTAAAGTGAAAGTGAAAGTCACTCAGTGTCCAACTCTTTGTGACCCCATGGACTATACAGGCCATGGAATTCTCCAGGCCAGAATACTGGAGTGGGTAGCTCTTCCCTTCTCCAGGGCATCTTCCCAACCCAGCGATCGAACCCAGGTCTCTGCACTGCAGGCAGATTCTTTATAGACTGAGACACCAGGGAAGCCCAGTTGTGGCCTAAGGCCTCCAAATAAATCTGGGACTCCTTTTCTACCTTAGATCCCGCTTTCCAATGTGACCTGCAGCATATTCTCACCTGAGAGTTTGCAGAAATGCAGACTCTTGGGCCCCCCACCCCTTGTCTGACACAGTCAAAATATGCATTGAAACAAGACCCCCAGGGTGACTTGTGTGTGGTCAAGTTGCTAACTTCCATCACTTTCTTCTTTCCTGGAATCTCTCTCTTCCTGCTCCCCAAATCTTTCATCCATTCCTCCCTAACTTTCTAATATGACTTAAAGCTTTTTTTCTTGGCTCTCTGCTGCTTTGAGGGGACTTTTCATGTTCCCCCTATCTACACATCATATCTCTTTGAGGTGCCCCTTCATTAGATGAAGCGTTTGTTGAAGCCAGAGCCTCTCCCTACCTACCTCCATATCCCACTGCCTCCACCTGCCTTAACTTAGCATCTTTACTAGGAGTGAATGAATCATTTCATTCCGTGTTCCCTTTGTTTACTCCAGGCATCTGAGGATGTTGAATACAGCATTGCTTTCATGGATTCTTAGCTCTCCATGCTTCCTGAAGGCAGGACCATTCATTCATCTTCCTTCAAACTTAAACTCACTTTTGTTTTATTCAGTGAACTTTGTTAACAGCCTGAGTGCCAGTCTCTAAAGTGGCTACCGGGGAAATACATATGCTTGATACACAATTCTTGGAAATAAGCTCACAGCCTTGTGGATGCCCCATGTGGACACACTAACTGGAGTCTTCATTGTAGCATCATCTGATTCAGTGGCAAACAATCTAAATGTCCACTTGCAGGAATAAAAAGAAAAATCTATGCAACAATCATACTATGGAACAATTAAAATCCTATGTAGCAGTTTTTATAGAAAAGGAGATAAATATATAGAGTTATTACCAGAGAAAGATCTCTAGGACGGGATGAGTGAACACAAACATCTTACAGATAATGTGCTTTTTGACACTGATTTGATCTTAAATATAAACATTTATATTCAATGTGTACAAAATGGATTGAACAGGCACACAAATTAATGACAGAGATTGAGGGAGACTTTACCCTTATTTGTCATTTTTTTTTAACGTGGAGAATACATGTATGTCCTAGTATCTGTGCAATTATAGAATTCATAATAGTTAAAAAATGTAGGACTTCTCTAGTCATCCAGTGGTTAAGACTTTGCCTTCCAATGCAGGTGATATGGGTTTGATCCATAGTGGGGGAGTTAAGATCCCTTATGCCTTGCAGCCAAAAAGTCAAAACATAAAGCAGAAGCAATATTGTAGCAGATTCAATAAAGACTTTAAAAAAGAAAGGTCCATATAAAATTTTTTTAAATGTAATATTATTCAATTCAATAAAGAAATAAAAATAGGGCAAAAGCAACTAATGTGACCAGAACTGAGAGATGGAGAGATAGTTTAGACTTTGAAAACAATTTCGTGTAGCCAAGTTGCAATCATTCCCTTCATATGGATGGCTTAACTGAGACCAGCAGAGGTTAAGTAACTTGCTTAGAATCCTGTAGTTACTATTAATAGATAAGATAGATCGAATGGAACACAGGTTCTTTGTACTAAGAGTGGGGTGATCCCTGCATGAAGAATGAGACAAGAAAGTGCTGTCCAGAAGGGTCTTCTATTTTTTATGATTCTTGCACACTCTAAAAAAAATGGCAAAGAATTCATTGGGAAGGCAAGCAAAGAACATAAAATTACATTAACAACAAAAGATTTGACTTCAAAAGCATTTATACACTCATTGCAAAAAACCAAAGAGCTGAAAATAATTTCTTGGACAATGAACATCCAGAAGTAATCAAGCTAGAACAAGATGATGAGTATGACACATCTCGATGAGTGCTCAGTACACAGTAAATGTTGGGAATTTGTATAGACTGTGTCCCGCCAGGTTCCTCTGTCCGTGGGATTTCCCAGGCAAGAATGCTGTAGTGGGTTGCCATTTTCTTTTTCAGGGGATCTTCCCAACTGAGGTACTGAACCCACAGCTCCTGTGTCTCCTGGATTGTCAGGAGAGTTCTTTAGCACTGAATGTTGGGAAAGGGGATTTGAAACAAATGAAGCATGGTCCTCAAAGTTGCCTTGTGTATATGCTGAGATAAACTGAAATGAACAAAAGATTTCAATGTTTCTCAAAAGAAGGACACCTAGGCCTGGAAGCAGTGACAAAATATCAAAACATCACAGAACCCTGAAGATGTGAATCAGCTCTACATTTGCACATTTATTGCCAAGAATGAGTGCAGTAGGCGTGGAAGAACCAGATTGGGAAACAACACCTCGAATATTGTTTGCCCAAATTTGCCAAACATAATAGATTAGGAGCCCTCATGGGTGTACCTAACTAATTGCCCTTAATGTTTGTGCACATCAGATGACCTTTCAGCGACAAGCCCAATTAATTAAATGCAGACACACAAGTCAGGTTGGGAAGGGAGGGGGAGGGCTGGGTTCATTTCAAAATTAAGCCTGTGCTATTTGCTTCTAAAAAGTTATGGGGAGAACACATCTAAACAAAGCCATTTATATGGAACAGTCCATCAGGATATAGTGGAGAATATATATGAGGACTCACTAAGGCCTGTCAAAACCCTGAGATACACAATGCCAGAAGAGGGGAGAGAGATGGTCTTGGCAGGAGCAGGGCTGGTCTTCATAGCCTAGGGGAGGGAAGGCAGGTGGAAAACAAGCCTAGGGTGATTTGAAAATCAAGTTCAAAGCATTCCTAAAGTGGAGGCTTTATCTAGTCTTTATTTCAGTTCAGTTCAGTTGCTCAGTCGTGTCCGACTCTTTGCGACTCCATGAATCGCAGCACACCAGGCCTCCCTGTCCTTATTTGCTACTGCTGCTAAGTCACTTCAGTCGTGTCCGACTCTGTGTGACCCCATCCCTGGGATTCTCCAGGCAAGAACACTGGAGTGGGTTGCCATTTCCTTCTCCAGTGCATAAAAGTGAAAAGTGAAAGTGAAGTTGCTCAGCCATGTCCGACTCTTTGTGACCCCATGGACTGCAGCCTACCAGGCTCCTCCGTCCATGGGATTTTCCAGGCAAGAGTACTGGAGTGGGGTGCCGTTGCCTTTTCCGCTGTCCTTATTTAGGAATCCTCAAATCCCATTAGGCAGAAGAAAAGGGATAGATAACTTTTAAAGACAATCTTTTTCACATTTACATCATTCATGAACACCTTCACAAATTTTGCAGTATTCAAGTGACTTTGTATTTTTCCTATAAATTGGTAATTTCCCAAAGTGTCCACTGCCATCACTGTGTCATATCTGAGTCTTTTCACCACAACAGTGTCATCTATCAGATCCACCTGCCCACCCAGCAAGGGAACGTGCTCCCTTTCTTTTGAACAAACCACAGAAAATTCCCCAATTTTTCACTAACAAAGTTTAAAACACCCCTTCCCTCTTGAACCCATGCATCCTGATTTCCTTAATAATATTCCAAAATGATTGCTCACAAAGTCCTTCATTCTACGAACATTTCTCTTCCAGAGTCCTCCTCATTCATTGCTGAAACTCTGTTAGTTCTCCCGCCAGAGGCAGAAGGGAGATTGCGAGCAGGGAGGGAGTCAGAGTTCCGTGCCTCAAAATACACCCTGGCAGGTTTCCAGGTAAGTTGATTCAAACTTTCTTGCTTAAGTAGGGTCAAACAGATTTTGTTGTAAGGCTTAGCCCAGGAATTGCTTTAGCGGCCACCCTGATTGCCTCTCCTGACTTTTGCAGTTTATCTCAGATGCAGACGGTTCCTGCCCAAGTCCAGCCTCAGAAGTGGTTCTAAAGATGCCTGACTCAGAGGCCTACTTGAATATTAGCGACGGATGTGCATGGGGAGTTTGAGAGCTAGTGACAGCTACAGAGATTTCTGAGATATGGACTCAATTTCTCTACTGACAGAAGAAAAGGCAGCCCCATCAGAGCAGATGGAGGTGAGCAAAAGCCAAAATGAATGGGAACAGAGGGTGAAATACTGTCAAGGACCACACAGGGTCTAAAGACCCCTCTTGACACTCCTTTCCATCTGCTCCATCTACTTCCATCCCTACAGCTTCTCCCCTAGTTCTAGAATGAGTCTGGCCCTAGAATCTTCTGTCTTAGGCACCAAAGGAAGGGATGGGGGAGCTATGACCAAAATGAGAGGGATTAATTAAGTCATGGCACCAGATGCAAAAGGCAGCTTTGTGACTCAAGTCCAAATGATGATACAACAGTACCTGAGAGTTCTTGACACTCTGATTGGCTGGGTATTTGTTTTAACAAGAGTTTCTTTTCAAAACCAGTGTCTCTTGTTTATCCTAGCTGGAATCTGCCTGAGGCAGGGCAGGTGCTGCTTCTCCCCACTCAAAACGGCTTCCAGTTATTGAGTTCCTGGAATGAGCCAGGCTGCATGGAGCCATGCACTCGGATGGGTCCGAATTTAACCTTGCCCAGTGATTCTGGGGTGCGGGGTACTACACCCACCATCTTCTGCATTATGGAGCCCTGAAGGTGATCAGGGCTTTCTTTATAACTTTAATGTTCCTTCAAGGCCTGGAGGTCAAGTCTTTCTGTCCATGTGTAAAGACAACAATAGCCATCTACCACCATCCTCAGAAGTTCTTGGCTACTAAATTTAGTGCACAAACATGCACAGTGCATAATGCATAAATATGTGTAATATAAAAGGAGAATGAATAGAAAATTTGGAGAAAGTTCTTACTCTGAATTTTTACTTCTGTCACTAGTTTGTGACTTTGAACAAATAATAATAATAATAATAACTAGTAAATGTTTTGAGAGGTTACTTTGTACAAGATACTTTCTGCGCATTATTTTAGTTTATCGTCACAGGAATCTGTGAAGTAGGTACAATTATTCATCCTAATTATGAAAACTAAGGTGAGAACCCAAGGTGATATAGCTATAAGTAGTAGAGTCAAAATTACTCTCAACAGGATCAATTATTTTTTGGATGACCAGTTATCCTGGAAATGAGGGTTTTCCCTGGATGTGGGATGTGTTCAAGCCAGGCATGTCCCAAACAAACTGGAATGAATGGACCACTTTATTTTCTGAGGATATATTACCATAAACACTTGGTTGATCTATAGGTATTTTGTTTCTATCCTTTTACTAACCACAGTTTTGAGTTTTCTTTTTTGAATCCAATTCTTTTCCTCATACAGCCATACTTCAGAGATACTGTGGTTCCATCCCAGATCACTGCAAGAAAGCAAATATTGCAATAGAGTGAGTTGTTTGACATTTTTTGTTTCCCAGTACAAATAAAAGTTATGTTTACAGTCTACTGTGGCCTGATAAGTGTGTAATAGCATTGTGCTTAAAAAAATGTGTATACCTTAATTAAAAAACGCTTATGGCTATAAAGTGCCAAAACAATTTCAATAGTAACAGAAAAGATTACTGATCACAGATCAGCATAATACATATGACACTAATGAAAAAGTTGGAATATGTCAAGAATTACCAAAATGTGATACAGAGACATGAAGTGAGCATGACTTACTGGATGTGGAGCTTCCACAAACCTTTCATTTGTGTAAACATTTATATCTGTGCAACAGAGTAAATTGAAGTACAGAGAATGAAATATGTCTATATATTGTAAGTCTCAACTTTGCTAAGTATAGATTGTGTTAACTTTAATTTGTATAGATATTTTTCTACTGGTAAGATTCATCGTAAATTAGATTTTGAAAATGATTTATAGTTATTTCTTGGCTAATTCATGATACAACCATGTTCAATTCTCATCAGTGACTCTGGGATTTTATTGCTCATTACATTACTAACCTGACTGTTTCATAAACTTGTCATGACTTTGCCTATTAACTGGCCACATCCTTGACAGTGCAGAGAGAAAATAGCATAGTCAAAACAATATAGTTAAACTTACCTATGTCCAAAGTAATGAAGCAAAATAATGAGAATAAAGAGAATAACTCTGTAGAGAGGAAACTTTCACATATTTAAAATGTTTTATCCTTTTACCATTCAAGATTATGGATTTCCTCCTTTGTGCCTTGTGCTCTACTAGATTCTGGGATCCAGTGGTTAACAAGACATAGTCCTTGCCCTCATCGTCCAGCAGAGTAGATTTTAACAACCCATTGTATATTTAATTATCTGATTTTAATGATGATGCAGACTACATCGGAGAAGAAAGGGAACCGGCAAGGCATGTGGATGGGAGCACTTGTAATAGCCAGATGACAGCCCCAGGAAGCAGCAAAGATGAAGTCAGAAAGCTGTGCCTGAGTCAGGGGTAGCGTCTTCAACTGCAATATTCTGGGGGGGTCACTGTCTTGGTGAGGGTGAGGACAAAACAGGGTATTTTTTCCTGCATATAGTTCCTCCAGGGGTTGTGATGAGGCTGCGGGCAAATCTAGAGTTGGAAGAAAGAGTGTTTTGGAGCCAGGGAGGACTGAGTCATGGCATGGCTGAGAACCCCAATGCCACTTGACATTATCACTAACTGGAAAAGTGTGCCTTCTCTGGAGACCACTGGGAAATGATTCTTGTGTCAGCATTTCTGGGACAGTAAATCCTCACCGAAGAGAAGATATGCATTTGTGTATATCTAGGCACTGAGCATTTTGATTTTATCCTCACTGTAATTCTTCCGTGCATGCGTATGAGCTAAACTGCTTCAGTCATGTCTGACTCTGTATGTCCCTATGGACTGCAGCCTTTCAGGTTCCTCTGTCCATGGGACTCCCCAGGCAAAAATACCAGAGTGGGTTGCCATGCCTTCCTCCAGGGGATCATCCCGATCCAGGTATTGAGCCTGGGTCTCCTACGTCTCCCACATTGACAGACAGGTTCTTTACCTCTAGTGCCACCTGGGAAGCCAGTTAGCATGAATACCACCATTTTGCATATGAAGAAGCTGAGGTTCAGGGAAGGGAAGCAAAAAGTCACCCTGCTAGAAAATAATAAAACCACATTCTAGAAATAAAGCATGAAAAAAAAAAAAAAGAAATAAAGCATGGATGTTCAGTCCTCCATTCTGGTCAGCCTTAAACATTGTGAGCATTGTAAAATGGGAATAATAATCCCTTTATGTTAAGATTGTTCCAGTGGAAACAGAATGGTATCACATATGTTCATTACATAATCAGTAATAAAGCACATAGTAGGTGGCTCAAGATGGAGCCGTTTCCTGTCTTTCCTTTACCTCAGTTGCTTCACTAACATAGTCTGACCTTGTAAGTGGATTTTCTTGGAGTTGTATGTGGGTATAAAATAGAAGGGAGATCCTGAATCTTTGATGGAGTGGAAGAAATTACAACCTGGCTGGGTTGCCCAGGGAGTCACAGAAAGTAGTCATCTCTCAGAACCTGGTTCTCAGTGTTCAGTGATGGACTGAGGCTTAAAGGATGCAGGAATCAGAAGGGAGTGTCTGCTGGGGCTGTGTGATCAGGAAAGGCTTTCCAAGGAGTTGAGACAGACCTTGGGACAGTAACATTACTTTCTGATCAACCTGCTCTAGCAGGAGCTAACAGGACTTTTTTTTTTTAAAGCATGACAGAAAAATGTACACATGTAACATTTTGGTTTTGCATGGGAGAAAAAATCTGAGTATCTTTCCCTAGTTAATTTTTTTTCAAAGCTAAACAGCAATAATATGAGAAAATAGTTCTTAATATTAAAGCATTGTAAACACACACACACATAGACACCTCGACACAAAACCAAAACCCATTTCAAAACAAAAACTGGACTTTGGAGTCAGACAAGCCCAAATTTGGAGCCTGGCTTCTTTGTTTTCAAGCCGTGGGACTTGAAACAGGTTTCCTAGTATCCTTTGCCTCAGTTTCCTTACTTATAGAGTGAGAATATTAATAGCTACTTTATAGTACTACTAGTACTGAGGTAGCTGGTGCGTGTAAAGCATGCAGGTCGTAACGTGGCTCATGGTAAACATTCATTATCTGATGTTTCATATTTTGAGCATTGTGTCTGGCACTGGAACACTAATTCAGGATTCTCCAGATAAAAGCCTTTCCCAAACTCACAAGTTGTTTGTTCAACTTTATTGTGGAAATTTTCAAACATATAAAGAATGAGAGAAAATAACTTCGTGAATCCCCCTATGTCCACCTCCCAGCTTCAACATTTGTGAGCTCATTGGCCAATCTTGTCTCATTTTTAACCCCTTCTACTCCCAACCTTGGTATATAGTTTTAGTTAATTAATTTTAAAAATTGAGATTAAATTGATTTATAACATTATATTAGTTTTAGGAGTACACAATAATGATTCAATATATGTACATATTGTAGAGTGATCATCACAATAAATGTAGTTAACATCCATCACAAACTTGGTATATTCTGAAGCATATTTCAGATATTTTATCTACAGCTTCTCAGAAGTTATATTTCAACTTCTTAGTTATCTCTTTTTCAGGGGAAATAACCCCAATTCCCTTTTTGTACATGAAATTTATTAAGGTAAAATTTGTATATGGTAAAATTAGCCCTTTTAGGTTTAACACTTTTAGTCCTGAGTTTTGACAAATGAGAATTCTTTTGACAGTTCCTTGGAATTCCTTTCTCAAGGAACTCAGATATTCCAGCACTAAATAGATGATAAAATACACAAAGTTTTTTTACTGTGTATATTGAGCTTAACATAGAAAAGGAGGAAATAGCCTCTTTCAGTGGTCTCCTTGATCATAGTTTATTATGCCTCGGAAACCTAACATGTTTGATTGGTTAGAACTTAACCAAGGAATAGATTTATTAGCATCAAGTATTGTTTAGAGCAACTGAGTTTATGTTGATGCATTCATTCCAAATGGCCATACTATTAATAAAAAGTTTCTAAGAAGCTCAATTATTATTGTGTTCATTAATAGCAAACTGCAAGCATGCCCCTGTGGGGGCTGTGCTCAATCCAAATAAAAATAGCTTTGTTAATTAAAAAGAGATGCTCCTCTGGTCGCTGCTATATGTTCAACAACACAGAAACAAAGGACCAAATGAAAAACAAGTACAGATGCCAGTAATAATATTACTTCCTTCTTCCTGGATCCTCGCCGACAGTCTGAAATTGCATACCAGCAAGAGTGCCCTCTACCGTTTCCCGGTTACTCTGTCATCTCTTAGTCTCCAGTTCTGAAGGATGGCACAGTTTCTGGGTCACTGTTCATAGTTTGGATAAGTGTAGAAACACAATTAGGAGTCCCTTCTCGTTTTACACCCTTTATAAAAGAACAGCCTTGTGTCGATAGCGGTGCTTGTGAGGGGCCGTCAGCAGTGAATGCTGTGTTTCATGACAACTAGCTCTCAACAGCCGAAGCTGGAAAGAACCATGAACATGGAGTGACTCAGTAGCCAAGACCCTTACACGACCTAACCGGAAACTCTTTCCTAGCCAATAATCAACAGAATTTATCTAACTGTGTATAGCCCTAGATACTAGGCCATCTAAGGGCTGGTTTTCAATGCTCTATTGGTGTAGCAATCAGGAACTTCCATTTTTCAGTGCTTAAAGATCACTAACTTTTTCCTCCTTAGAGAACTATCTACTTAGCAAATTTCTTCCCTTGCCTGTCAGGTTAACAAACAAACTTGTTTGTTACTGTTTTGATTTTATGTTAGTTTGCAGCTCTGGTGGCAGTTGTTCTACTTTTAGGGATAAAGGATGGAGGTTCCCCCAAGATTGCCTTCACCAGCCTTTCTTGCACATGTCCCCAGTTTCTGAACTAGAACATTTGAGTCCTTTTATGCTTCAGTTTGGTCTTTCTGCACTGTGGGTAGATCCTAGAGTCCTTCATTAGTGATCAAGCTCTGACGTGTAACTGTGTTTGCTACATCCTGGCTGAGTTTACTTTCTTTTACCTGGTGGTCATAATTTTGACTTCTGTCATTCTAGCCAGCAATCTCCTGAAAGACCTTTTTTTTGTTATTGTTACTGTTGTTTTGTTTTTAATATTGTTTTTTTTTTGGCGTCTCTGGGTCTTAGTTGCAGCATGTGGGATCTTGTCAGCTGACCAGGGATCAAACCCCAGCTGTCTGTGTTGGAAGCGTGGAGTCTTAGCCACTGGACTACCAGGGAAGTCTCCAAGACCAGATTTTAACTTGACCCTTCTTTCAGCTGCAGTTCAGTCTTGGTTTGTTGGGTTTATTTGTCTCTGGTTTGTCTGGAAAAGGGAGGTAAATCCCGTCTTTCCTTGAGCTTACTCAAGCCTGTCTTCTATGTCTGTTTTTGTTGTTGTTGTTTGTTTGTTTTGTTAAACATAGGGACTGCCCAGTTCAAAAGCAGTTTGTATGATGCCCCCCACCCCCCGCCACTTTGCCTCAGTATAAACTATTTCAGTTCTACAATAGTCAGTCTTTTAATTAGCTGTAAACTCAGTTCTTATGCCGTGCTCTGGGATATCTGGTCCAGATAGGAGAAAACTAATGAATCAGATTATAAGTTCTCAAGTTCTATGGGATCTCTTAACTTGTTTATAGAGACTTAAAAGCACTGATATAAAATAAGAGAACTCAAATGTTTCCAAAAGGCAAAACCATTTAACTGCTAATACTTTAAATATTTTAGTTTTTTCAAGGGGTATTTTCCTGTTGAGACTGTATGTTTGAAAAAAAAAGTTGTCTGTGAGCTGGTATTGGTTAGTAAGTTACACACTGAGATGGAATGTCGTTCATTTAGTGCTTTTAAGCAATTTAAAGTGTTAATTGTTGCTATATGATATAAAATAAGAGAAACATTTATAATCAAGGTGAATCTTGAAAAATTAGCTCTGCTTTGCTAATGACTTCTCTCTGATTTTGCCACCATATAAAGATGTTAGCATAGCATTCCAGTTTAGGCTAGAAAGCCTGTTTAATCTGAATTTTCTAAATTTCCTATTCGTCTCTTAAGCTAATATTACTTTCAAAAATACCTAAAATTACAAGCATGTAAATAAATGTGTTCAATTAGATTGAATTATAATAGCCAATCTCTTCATAAAAAGGGTTGATATTTGTAAATTTAGTAATGTCACAATTTCCATGAGCCAAAGAAGCACTTGACTTAAACTATCAATGTAAATTCTAACATGATTTTTTCTGTTATGTCTAATATCATTAATGATTGAAGTGTCTTTGAAGGATGACTTATATTTGATCTCTAAGATCCCCAATGGAATTTGAAACTTTTAGAGCCAGCGATGAATAATTTTTATTTTAAATTCTCAAAGCAGAGAGGAAAATCTGTGCAGAGTTATAATGTATATTAGTTTCATATTGTTGCCATAACAAATTACCACAAACTTAGTAGCCTGAGAATACAAAATTATTCTCTTACAATTCTGGAAGTTAAAAGTCTACAGTCAAGGTGTTGGCAAGTCTTCATATGTTTTCTTGCCTTTTCCAGTTCCTAGGAAAACGCAGTTCTTGCATTTTTTTGCTTCTTCCTCCAATCTTCAAAGCTAGCAGCTAAATATCTTTTCTTCTCTCTGACCGCTTACCTTCCTGTGATTATATCAGACCCACCCAAATAATATAGGATCATCTCAAGATCCTCAGCTTAATTACATCCCTATTGCCAAGTAAAGTAAAGGAACATGGTCCCAGATTCTGGGATTATGATGTGGACATCTTTGAGGGAGTCAGGAATTAACCCTTCACACCTGAAATCATTTCTACTTTAATTCTTGCCTATACATGAATTCATTTGCCCTTTTACAATGTTTGAATCCAATGGTAAAATCAATATGATGTATACATTGTCTTATGTTAATAAGATTAGTGATGTAAAAGATTGTACACTATCCTTTTTTTGTATGTTTTAATATATAAACACAGTGATTCAATAAGCAAAAGCCTTAAGACAGAAAGGAAGGATCTGATAAAGGAAATGTATAACCTTGCACTATTTATCTTCTTTCCTCATAAGAAAATAAAGAGGTATTCTTGTCTGATATAGATTCACTTCTTAAGAGTTTCAGTTTTTAAGTTTTACTCCCTCTTTTTATGTTAACTTCTGTTCATTTGTTGCTCTATTTGATGAAGCAGCCAAGGCTTTCCTTTGTTCTGATGACCAACCTACTCTGATGACATTTTAAAAATATTGCTTCCCCAAAATGAGATCGCAAATTTAGAGTTATAAAATTCTAACGATATTTTTAAAGCATAAAATATCTTTGGGTTTTTCTGGATAGCCAGTGAAGAAACACAAAAACCTTCTCTCTCACCTTATAAAAAGAAAAGACAATAAAAGTAATTAGGTTTGTCTGGCATTTTCCAGATTTTAAGTAACTCAAAATTACTGTAAGAGCTTATTTTATTCACCAACAGTGGTAAGAGTTTGAGTTTGTTATCCTTCTAATGGAATTTCATGGTGTCCCTTCTATTAAGGTGCTGTGCCAAAAAGGTTATTAGCTGCAACAATAGGACATTCATGGCATTAATTTATTTCTGTTTGGTCTACAATTAATACCTCTACCTGAAAGAATGACATCTACCTGGATAATATTCAACAACCAACTTTGGGAAAAATAATGCTAGCTAAAAAATTTTCCAAGTGGCACAATATAAAATTTTGCTGATGGTAAATTATTATTTCATAGGAAATAATTAATAAAGCTCTTTTTAATTCTTTTTGAGACATCAAAGAATATGTCCTTGTGCTTGTTGAACTCACTATACTATTTTCAGTTAAACTTTATGTATATTTGGTTAAAATGGCACTTTGAGGCCTGAGAAGTCTACTTACGATATTTACCAAAATGTCAGATGGTGCCCCCTGTGGCTTTGTCAATTTCTACCAAGATATTATCACACGACCCAACATGGGCTGGGGAGAGGGAAAGCTGTCTACCATCTTCACAGTCTTGGTTGTATCCATATATAATGTGTACTGATGTTGGGGTTCCACCAAATGACCTGCCTTGCGAGAGCAGATGTCCCGGGGAAGGAGAGCTGCTGCCCTTTGTGCCTGGGGTTCTCCCTTGGTTTGGGGTTCCTCATCAGAACCCCGCTTTAGAAACTGTCCCTAGCAATGACAGTCATACTGAATGAAATTGTCTAGAAGATGTCTGCTGGTCAAGCTCAGTGGTGAGAACCTTACTCACTTGCTCACTTGCAATGACTTTGGGCAATTGCATTACTTTAGGTTATTTACTGACCAAACAAGGTAGCTTTTGTGCACTGGCTAACACCTCTTGTGGTATTTGGAGTAATGTTTCAGAATAAGTCAGGTGGTTCCTATATCAAATTCAAGAACAAGGAATTCCTTGTCCAAAGTGGGATGAACTGACCAATGGAATCTCTCCCCAGGACTAGTCTACATAAGGGCCTGATGAAGGGGCATTTTAGTATTAATTATACTGCTCTGTTAATCGTAGCTCTTGTCAAGTATATTTAACAAGGTCTTAAATGCTGTTGCACAGCTCCCTTCCTGCTGGTTCATACATCAGATGATTCTATTTCCAAGGAGACTTAAGTAAGTGACATGTATAAGCACAATGGGATCTGTGAAAACGGCACTGAAAATGGTCCTGAACACCTGACATGTGTCTGTGTTTTATGCTCTCCTTCATCACCTTGAGGAGAAGGAGAAGCGATTTGTGGGAAATTTCCAATTACAGGACCATTTGTCTAGGCAATAACAAAGCTGAATGCTTGTCATTACAATGGCTGTAAACAGTGCAGATGAATTTTGAATGGCCTTGAACCTCAGATTCTCAGAAGACATCACTGAAGATGTTCCTGACCAATAACAGCAGGACTTGCTTGAACCAGCTGTGTTCAGACCTGTGGCCTAGGTCTGTTCCATCCAGAGGACCAGCCTTTGATGCTAAATTATACCAACCACCAGGAGCTGCCCTCTTCCAGGACTGAGTTTTTCCCACCACACAGAACTGCTCGCTGAGTTTCTCCACTGTGGCATGGTCCCTTGTCTGGCAGGGATATATGCATAGTTTTGTAACTTTCTTTTCTATCTCTGCTATTTCTGCTTTCTTTTTGACCCAGTAGGAACACGTATAGTTTCTGAATTGAACAGATCAATGTGGTTGCAGATTCTGCTTCCTCATAAAAAAGAAAAAAAAAAAAATTTAAAGGCAGGTTAACCTTGGGACAATTAAGGTTAAAATTTCCCAAAACTATTGTACCTGGGTAACCAATGTTGAAGTGGGAAAGTTTCATCTTCATTTATCCATGTTGAACACAAGCTTTTTTGCTTAGTAATAATGGTACTAGGCAGTGTTCAAAAGATTGTTATTTTTAATATAATATTTATGATTTTTGCCACATTTATTTCAGATTTTTTTCTTTAAATTAATTCATTCTCCTCATAAATAGATAGGAGTATCACAGTATAAGTATAAAGATAAAAACCAAAGTATTTTTTAAATAAAGATTTGCTTTGTACCACTGTCTTTGCTCTTCTTTTAGTTGCTAAGTCATGTCCAACTCTTTTGTGAGGCCATGGACTATAGCCTGCCAGACTCCTCTGTTCATGGGATTTCTTAGGCAAGAATACTGGAGTGGGTTGCCATTTCCCCCTCTAGGGGATCTTCCCAACCCAGGGATTCAACCTGGGTCTCCTGCATTGGTAGGTAGATTCTTTACCACTGAGCCACCAGGGAAGCCCTTTATACCACCAATGGTGTGCTTATCATAATTTGTAGATAACCATTGTGATCTAACAGGCAAGGGCTTAGGACTGCTTTAAACCATACCAACAAGATCAGAAGTCAATAAAAACCAAGCATCCAGCAATCCAGCCTACTTCCTCTTTCCTAAAGTCTTTTTCTACACTATAAAAAGTGCTTGCTTTTTATATCTTTACAAATTTGAACCCTCTGCCTTGTCCCTCTCTCTTTGACCTGCGACCCCCATGGTCTTGAGTTTAGAATCTGATTTCCCAGTTTTAATCTTTCATACTCAGTAACAGTTAAGATCCTGTGATGGCAAGCAACAGAAATCCAATTCTGGCTATTTAAATGACAAAAAAGAGATTTAGCGGAAGGATCAGGGAGGTTTGCAAAACTGAATGAGAAGCTGAAAAAATAAATTCAGTGTAAAGAGAGAACCAGGGCACTTCTGAAGAGCAAGGACACAGCAATTAGTGAGAAATCTGTTTAGGAGATACTAACTCTCCTCACTCTTTGACCCTTCTTTTGGTTGTTTGGGGTCAACATCAAGGCAGATTCGTCTTTGGTGTCTGGAACACAATGCCCAGCTCTTCTGGTGGGAATATTGCAGAATTCCAACCTCAGCATTCAAGGATGGATGCTGCATTCAAGCATTCAAGTTGCACTTTGGGCAACTCTCTTCACCTCTTTTAGTCTCAGTTTCCTTGTATGTGAAACAGGAGAACACATAGAATTTGGAGAAAATAGCTATGAAGTGCAAAACCACTACAATGCAGCGAATACAAGCAAAGCCATTAAAGCTACACAAATCTGGGTTCAAATCCTAATTAAAACGTAAACACTAGCTATGTGTCTGTGCACAATTTATTATACTTCCATTCCTCATCTGTGAAGTGGGAGCAATAATATTTACTTTATTGCAATTAACCTCGTATCTAGCACATAATAAATGTACAGTAATGTAAGCCATACAAGGAAAAGAGGCAGTAGATGTGCTAATAACCTCGTGAAGTATTATCAATCATTCCTTTTTGAAGGTGAGTGGTGAAACCATACCTCCTCCCACATATTATTAATTGAACAGTTATGAGAAATTTCTGCCTTACAGCAAGCTTTTCACCCAGGAGCGTGGAAGCCCGTGGATGAAGGGTGGCGCTGGATGTGCCTCTGTGTCATCAACAAGGGTTTGCCTGCTCCAGCCTCATGTCTCTTCTGGAGCCTGCAGTGCTCTTGGCACATCTTTTATAAAAGTCAGCCTGGCTTTCTTCCTGTGGCAAATTGCATGCACATTTCTGCTCCCTGTGACCAGCCTCCATTTCTCAACCATCCTTCTCTAGTCTCCCTTCCCCCCCTCCTAATGAGAACGAGTTGACTTATAATTAAGGTCATATTTTATCTGCAGGGAAAGGCAGTGACTGGCGTGGCTGGGGCTCCACAGCTCCACTCAGTGTTCCTCTGGCGGATTACTCGTGCGTTGATGACCATCACTTGTTGTTTCAGGCTAGAGACAGAAGAATGGTTTTGATGGCTTGAAATTAACAGCTGCGTTTATAGCTTGTAAATAGTCCTTGTGGGGAGATTTTCCTTCTCTTCTCTAATCTCCTCTTCCCATTCAGACCTTATTTAGGAATCCCATGCAAGGAGCATGCAGACTCTTTCCAGCATTCCAAGTTGCTTCTGCTGAGAAGTCTATAAGGGGCTTCCATGGCTCTTTGCACCAAATCTCCCCTTCTGGGATGGGAACGGTCCTACTGATCCACTGTAGCCTACCTGCCCAGGTCCCCCTAAGATTGTGATCACTTACTTCTCACTCTTTCTCTTCTTGGCTCAGAGCAAGAGAATTTCCGACTCCTTCCTGTTATTTTTAACTTGTCTCTCAACTTAATGGTTCCTGCAAAAAGACAGGCAGTTTTCCCAGATACCCTGGCTGTTATGGTGATGGAGGAGCTGGTTTGGAAAAATGTGAATTTCCTCCAAACCGCTAAAGTCAACCTAGAGCCGCTCGAGGGATACTGAGAAACCTGGCTGGCTTCGCCTGTTTGCAAGTTGCACTTGCTTCTCTGGCTCAGACAACTCTGCAATGAGAACTAAGCAGAAGTTGCTGGAGAGATCCCCTCTGGGAAAGGAAGTTTCCCATTAGAAGTGAAAGAAAGAACAATCCACATCCAGACAGCTTTCTGGTCCACTGGTTCGGAGACTGGCGGGTGGGCCAGTGCTCATAAGCAAACTGGACCAACTTGGACAGGAGGGACTCTGGGTTGGCGCTGTCTGAGTCACATAGCTGCGGCACAGTTGGCAGAATGACTCACCCCTAAACAGATGCCCCAGGAGTCAAGCATGGGAGACATTTAGTCCCTGCTTACTTGTTATCGATGGGAATATAAGAGTCCCCCACCTCCTGCCCTCCCCCCAACCCCACTGTCAAACCAGAATGTTTTAGATTAACATCAGGGTTTTAAATGTGAACAGCATGTCAGCAAGCCCCCTAGACAACATTATTTAGTCTCCCGACGTCAGACGTTTGTAGTGACTGTACATTGTACCAGCACCTTCTTCAGAGTGACATTGACATCACTCTGCTCGAATAAGTTAATTTTCCCATCATGGACTGATTCATTGGGCAGAAACCGCAAGTTCACATGCCGACGCGTGGGCTGAACTCCATGACCCCTCTACTGCAAAACTGAAAGTATATCATTGTGTTTTCATGCAAACAAGCACTGGGAAGCAGTTCTCTTTTACTTAGTTAGATTTTTATTTATCCTTTTCATGGCAACATGGCCTTTCATGACACTGGCTGAAAGTTAGCTCTTTTGCAGCATTCTCATGCTGGAATTTGCCAATTACAGCCAATATTTATTGAGCTCATTAACCTGTTGGATTGTGCTGGGCAACTTCTAAATGCTATTTTATGTCGTCGTGAGAGAAACTTATCAGAATGGGTGGCATAGTCCTCTTTGAACCAAAGAAGAAATGGACTTTCAGAGAGATTAGGGAACTGTCATACTCATGGATGAGCTAAAAAACTATGGCTATAAATGTCAAACTCTAACAAATCATTTGATCAATACAAGTGAATCAAATGTTCTTACTCTGCTTCTATTTCTACTCTTCTCCCCTGCATCAAGATCCCACTTCATTTCCCTTCTGGAAAAATCTCTGAGCAGTTTGCTCAGGAGAAAGTACCCCAAAGTTTGAGATATCCAGACAGAACAGAGGCCACGCAGATTCTTCAGGGTAGATTCTGCCAGCTGCAACTCAGACTTCAACCTAGCAGGCTTGCCACTAGCCCTTTATCTTTTGAATTTAGTTCAAAAGAAAGAGATGGTTAAGTGTGCCTGACACCAGGGAGGAATGAACGAGCTTCAGCAAACCTGAACCCACCCACCAGGCCCTCCCCTGATCGTTTAAGCCCGGCCCAAACCCAATGCTGCTCTTTGAAGCCTGCAAACTTTTCCTCATTACTCATCCCTTCTGATTCCCGGCCAACTTTCCACCATGGAAGTGCCGAAGGCCCAGAAGAAAAGTGCCTTCTTATCCTCGGGGAGGAAGTATCCTGGAGAGCTGTGAAAGCGCCTCTCAGGAGATTCCCCCTGCTGGCTTTTCAGATCCACCAGCTTGAATCCTTGGGGAAACATCCAAAAATTCTAGGCTCTCCTCCAAATGGAAACTGAATCTTGAATCTTTGCAACTGTGTCCGTAAGCATTTCAGACCACTCACTGTGAACTCAGTTGTACCGTGGTGTGAAGTTTTGGTCTGATGGCCCATCATAATACTTTGGTAAAATATGAAATTTCATGCTTTCAGATTACAGTTTCCACATAGCTTCTACTCCCAGACGCCCGTCTTTCGACAAGTGTTTTTTAAAATTGTTCCGCAGAATCAGCAAAATTAGATTACTGATTCAACTGTCTGATTCCATTATGTACTTCTGTGTCCAAATCCCATTCAAAAATGGCTTTAAAAACAAAGAGGGATTATTGGTTCAGGAAGGTGAAAGGTCCAGAAGTAGTTGTCATCAGGTGAAGCTTGGTCCAGGTGCTCACAGAGTATCATCAAGGCTCAGTTTAGCTTCATTTTTTTCCCTCTGTCTTTCAAGATATCAGCTTCATCTTTAAGTCCCACGTGCTAGCTTCCAGCAGTTGCAGGCTCTTGACAGCTACAACTCCTAATGCAGGAGGGGAGTTACATACCAAACCATTCAAGAGAAAAAGGAGAGATTCTTCTAGCAGTTCCCATGGAAGAGAGGACTTCATATCCTGGAAGTTCAAGGCCAATGTCTCCTCTCACCTCCTCTGACTGTGTTTGTGACCATCATCAAACCAGTTCTCACCATCAAAGGGAGGTTATGTATTCGCTGGCTTGGAATAATGGGCCTCTAGGAAGTTCCTGCACTGTCTGCCCCTCCAGTCACCAGCCATGATGACCTTCTCAGTTCCTTGAATTCGCCAGCCTCCTTCCTGTTGCCTGACCTTCTCATGAACTGTTTCCTCTGTCTTCTCGCTCTACTTCATGAATTCTTGCTCAGCTCTTATCCCCAAGGCCTCGTCTCTAAGGCCTCCTAACCAACGCAGCGTCCACTTGTGTTTTCAGCTTTCTCTTCCCTTTTACTTCACCAGTTAAGTAGGTGCCCCCCACTGGGGAGTCCATTCATTTGTTCTTTCTAGTGGATGTTAAGTGAGTACCTCCTGCTTGTCAGGTCTCATCCTGGGAGCTTGGGGATGGAACTATGAACAGGAAAGACTTTATGGAGCAGATCCCTCATTACACAGCTCCAACAGGGAAGCATGGATAACAAGAGAACCTTAAATCACAGGCACCGAACAATGACTGATGGACAATTACATTTGAGATTCAACCCTCTGATAGAGATTCTGGGTGCCATTACTAGCCTTAGAAGCTGTCTTATTCTGAGCTTGTGTTAAAAATGCCCAATCCTGAGGTCAGGCCTTCTGTGTAGTAGGAAAATTAAATTCCTGGATTCATTTCTGTGGGTCCAGCCTGTGCTGAAGCCTGCCCCGCTCTCTCCTGTGAATTTGGGATGGTCTTGGAGATCCTGGAGAGCAGGAGCTTAGTCCCCTTTGCCGCAGAGTCCCAGCACGCCTTCTGCCTCATAAACGTCAGTTTGATCAGTCAGTGGCCTGCCTGCCTCCATCTCCTTCTGCATCTGCTCTAGTCCCCACCTGGTCTTTGAGTGATCTTGTTCTCATGGATGGGGCCACCTGGCCAAGGAGGTGTTAGTGCCCATTTGACAGTAAAGGGAACTCAGACTCCAGGAAGCGAGGTTAAGTTCATGGATGTAAGGTCATGCCAAGGAAGGGCCAGGACATGACCGTGTTTGTCTGGAGTCACTCTCAGTCTCTTTTCTTATGACACACGTTGGCCTATAGCACAGGTCCTTAAACCGGGCAGGGGGCTCCTCCATGGAGTGTCAGAAACCCAGTGAACATTCAAGATTCTGTGCCAAATATGGGGATGTGAGCACATGTCTGCAGAAGGAAGATCACAGCTTTCATCAGATTTTCAAAGCTTTTCGGAACTCAAAACCATTAAAAGTAACTGGCTTGGGGATATTTTCTTTCTTGCTTTTCCTTTTGACTGAGACAGATGCTGATACACCACTGCCTCACACCAAATCATCTTAATAGTGGGTTTCACACGAAGTTGGGGTCCCTCTCTTCCTAGGCACCACCCGGCTGACCGCCATGGACATCTCTGCCAGTCCAAACAGTGTTGACTGCCTCTGTCCCATTCCTGAAGAATCTGAATATTAGAAGGAATGGAGGATACAATGAGGTAAATTTCCAGACAAGATAAATACAGACAGTAATATAATCCTGACTTGAAGAATAAGGCTACTGTTGGAATCGCCTTGCTACGAAAGTGTACCAAATTACAGAGGCACACCCAGTTGGAATTCTGGTTTTCACAGTCTCTTTGCTTGTCAAACTTAATATCAAGGAAAATAAGCTAATTTGATTTGGCAAAGGCTCATGCAATATGGAATTGATATCTGTGGCAACGACCTTTGATGTTTTGTATAAACAGGGTTTTCCCTGCTGGGGAAGTGAGAGTTGAATAATAAACAGCGTCCTTCCCACTCAAGGCCTTCCTTCCCATCAGTACCAAAAGAAAAAAAAAAAAAGAAGAAGAAGAAAGAAACTAAGAAAATAAGTCTTTTCTGTGGCTCACAGAACTCAAAGAGCAAGACGGTATAGCCATCATCAAATAGACAACAATGTTGGCTAATTTCTCAGCCTGACATTTGGGGTCAGACAACTCTTCCTTGGCAAGTGATGGGTGCTGTGTTTACGTCGTAGGGTGTTTAGCGGCACCCCTGGCTTCTACCCACTGGGTGCCAACCACACTACCTTCCTCCCCCACCGCTGGGACAACCAAAAATGTCTCCAGACATGGGCAAATGTCCCTGGGGCGCAGGATGACCTGCACCACCCCCCAAGCTGAGAGCCACTGGCATACAGGTGTGTATGTGCTCAGTCATGTCCAACTATTTGTGACCCCATGGCCCGCAGGCTCCTCTGTCCATGGGGATTCTCCAGGCAAGAATACTGAAGTGGGTTGCTGTGCCCTCCCCCAGGGGATCTTCCTAACCCGAGGATCAAACCCAGGTCTCCCACATTGCAGGCAGATTTTTTACCATCTGAGCCACCAGCGCATACTGGTAGGAAAGAAGATTAGTAAAGAAGACTTTTTCTTTTCTCTCAGTTTCAGGCACCAGTTTCCTTAATCAAGCCTTCCACCTGGAGTCTCTGGAGGCCCTGAGACCCAACAGTTCCTTAACAGCACCCAGTTTTCCTTTGGTGTGACATTCCTCAGCACTCCCCCCCGCCCCCTGCCCGGCTCCCGGAGGCTGCAAGTCTGAGAGTCACCTACCTGCCTGGAGGGTGGCAGCTCTCACTCTCGCTTGCTGCTTAACCACTGAGTGTGTCTGATCTTGGGAGGGATTCTCCTCCTCAGCAGATTTCCAAAGTCTGAGAATTGCATGGGTGCTGGGGCACACACCTTCTGTCTCTTCTCCGTGTAATTCTAGGGAAGTGTGGTACAGAGTGCTTCCCTGGAGTTGGGCAAGTTCAGGTCCATGATGTTCTGGAGTTGGCTAGCACCGGCTCCTGAGAGCTGACTGCTAAATCTTCCGGAAATTTGTGAACTGTGTGCAGTCATTTTTGTAGCTTGACGTGACCCATTATGAGAGGAGTTACACCATAGAAGTTGGCAAATGCTACACATCAGAGCTCTCCTGTCCCCTCATCTATACCTCCAACCAGTTAAATGTTTACTAGTTCACCACTAGTTCACATTCGGGCTTGAACATAGGCTAGCAGATGGTCTCACTGCTGGCCCAATATCCCTTCTCTCCTTTGTTTCTTATTTAAGGAATTCTAGTTTTGTTTAGCCTGGCAATGAGTCCATTTATATAACTGCATTTCCTGCCTCTCTTGCGGTTAAGAATACTCAAATGACATAACTCTAGCCAATGGCATGTGGATGGAGTTTACGGTTGGGCTATCTAGAAACTCTTGAAAAGGGGGCAGACTAACTGGCCTGTGACTTTCCCTCTCTGCCCTTCCTCTACGCCCCATTTAGACTATAGATGCTAGACCAGATGTGGATCCCACATCTCACAACCACAAGGTGACCACCTGGAGGATAAAGGTCACACCGAGAGTGGCTGAGCGGAAGGACGGGAGGCACCTTGTCTCTGGTGGCTTCCGGATGTCAATGCCCTAGCCCTGGACTCCCTGCCGCAGGCTGCTTGTTGGGGGGCTTCAGTAATATACCACTGGATGCAATCCCCAACTAGGATGTTATGCAAGTCAGCGTAGCTCCATTATCTATAAGAGAGAAATAGGAGGAACTGAATTCATGGGATTGCTCCGAGGGTTGAGTGGTACTATGCATGTGAAGAGCCCAGTGCAGTCCTAGCACGTGGAAAGCACTTCGTGGGTGCAGGCTGTCGTTCCTACTACTCCTCAGCTGCGCGTATCACCCTGGCACTTATTATGTGCTCGGGGGTTTGCCCCTCGGTGCAGGCTTTGTCTCTTCAAGCACGATGGCCATGTCTCATTCACTCTCTGTTCTTAGTTTCCAGCCTTGGTTCTGTAGGCACAAACTGAGTTCAGTCGTTACTACAGGGCAGGCTAGAGATATGAGTTATACTCAAACAAAGGATAACTAATTTGTATTTTATTGTTTGAGTATAACCCATATCTCTAGGCTACCCTTTAGCACCGACTGAATTCGAGTCATGCTTATTGAACACAGATTGTATTATTAATACAATGAACAACACACAAAAATTGAATAAAGCATTGCTCTCTCTTCCCACTCTAAGGAACTTGGTACTCAAGTTGGAAACATAAGAAGGGCCCCTACTGTGATGCACAGGAGAAGATGGGTTTTCAGACAAAAATGAAGCACAATGCTGCAGGTGACTGATGGAAGTGATGAGGGGTAAAGAGAAAGCCACTTGGAGGAGGAGGAGGCCTTTATAAACAGGCTTTGGGGGATGGTGTGTTGAGGTTTCCATGAAGAAGGCATTGTGGATATCACAGATCATTAAAGACAAAGGTAGTGTGGCAGGAAACCCTGGCTCTTGTCTCTGTGAATGGGGGTAGGTGGAAGGCTGGTTTGGAGGCTTCTCGTGGAAGATTTGATTGCCAGGCTGAGGTATTTACATTTCTGCTCACTCTCTGGGCAGGGGGTAGTCACTGAGGCTTTGGAAGCTGGGAGTGACATCAGAATTGGGGTTTAGTTAGATTAATCCAGTAGTCACGTGGAGACTGGTTGGAAAGGAAGACAGAGAGGCAGGAATGAGTAGTCTGTCAAATGGATGAAAGAGGCATATGGTCTACCAGCTCTGTGAGGTATTCCTTCGCAGTACATGACCTAGTTCTAACTGTATATTTCTTTGGGTAATCCTTTGATTAATGTCTGCTTTCACTTCTAGATCAGAAATCCATGCTAGAGGGGCCTTGGTCTGTGAATCTCAGCACCTAGATGGCAGGTGCTCCATGAATAGCTGTTGAATGATAAGGTCAGAGGGGACTGGGGTCTGACTTGTGTCTTCCGAAGCACTGAGAGTAGTCTGTTAACCTTGGGACATATAACCAGATACCACCAAGAAGGCTAGTGGGTGTCCTGTCCTGGAGGAATGGTGGAGAACATCCGGTTGGAGCTAGGAACTGAACCCAAAGTGCCAACTTCACTGCAACTTGCTGCAAGACCCTGGGAAGTCCCGTAATCCTATCTGGGAAGCTCAATAAAATGCAGAAGTTGAGACCATGACCTTGAAAGTCTCCTCTAGCCCTGTTCAGTGTAAAGGGAGGCGGGAATTGATGGAATACATGCTGCAGAGCAAGACGCTGAGCCCTGGGCTTTCTCTCGCTGAATCTTCAGAAGATCCTTGAGAGTGATAAACATGTTGGCTGACTCAGAAGACAGCCAGATCATCCTGCCTCTTGTGTTCTGAGTCACTCAGGCCCAGGGAACAATTTAGGTTCCATGTTTTCATGTCTGCGTATCCTTGGGCAAATTAGTTAGCTTTTCTGTGCTTCAGTTTCCTCATTTCTAAAATGGGTCCCCCAGAGTACCATGTATGTCACAAAGGAATTGGAAAAGCTTCATGAAATAATGCATTTAATTCATATCTGGTCCTTCTGGTTGGTCCTTGGAGATGAGTAATATCAGTCCTTCATATAATGATAGACCCAGTGGAAAATCCAAAGCCATTTCCAAGGGTTGCATGAGTTGGTAGGGGACTCAACATCTCATGATCCTTTCCCTGCAACTAGGTATTACGATTTCCTCACTATAATTTAAAAACTCACTTCACTTTTAAGAAGGCAGCTAAATCTATTCCAGAAGCCTGCAGATGGCTACTCAATGGGCATGCAGTGACACTTGGGATATGAACAAGGTAATTAGAAAAATAAATACCACAAACCAAAGTCACTTAGTCATGTCCAACTCTTTGCAACCCCATGAACCTGCCAGGTTTGTCTATCCATGTAATTCTCCAGGCAAGAATACTAGAGTAGGTAGCCATTTCCTTCTCCAGGGGATCTTCCCGACCCAGGGGTTGAGCCTGGATCTCCTGCATTGCAGGCAGATTCCTTACCATATGAGCCACCTGGGAAGCTCACAAAGATGATATAAAAGTCTGACCTTCTAGCTGGCTCCGGCTGCCTGCGGAAGGCTGTGAACTCGTGTCCTCTTGTCAAAGAGCAACATCTGGAGGGTCAAGAAGGTGGTCAAGGGCAGTAGCACCACCAGAATGAGATAGAATTGAGAAAGGACCATGTTTTCATTTGGTGTTCCTGAGTCACTGAATCAATCCCACCTAAAAGCATTCACCATCACCCCACCCTTGTAGTCTGGAAAATGCTACACCATGCTTTCCTGCTTATGGCAGCTTCTCAGATGGAAGGCCATTTCCCCCAGGTGGTATATACAGATGCTTGCAGCCAGGCAAAATACCCATGGCACTTCTTTCCTCTGTTCCTCTTCTCCTCTTTTACTTGATCTGGAGCATTATTGTGGTTGCAAGCAAAGCAGCCTATTTCTTTCATCTGTTGCACCATGGAGGAAATTTTTTTAATCCTATAGTTTTCTTTTCATCTCTGTTACCAGTGTTAACTGCTTAATTTGTCGAGTTCCTGCTAGCTGCTTATTGATAATTGATAGATTGTTCCTTCCTTCCCAATTTCCTCTATTAGTCAGCCCAGGAAGTTTATTTGTGCTTTGCATGTAACCCAATAGGATGGAGAGCGCCTGGCCTGTTTGTGGGCCTGTGTAAATTAATACTGTCCAGCCCTCTGACCAGGAAGCTCTCCGATTGCACCCTGGCAGGCTCCTCTTCATTGAAACGACCTGTAGCAAAAACAGAAGGACCGCCCTTGCTCTAATGACTTTGAGTTGGCCATCTGGGGAGATCATTGATGCCAGGCCTGATCCTCCCTCTAAACCTCAGCCCCATACCTCAAACCTGGGGCTTTTACAAGGTGGGGGTGGGGAGGTCTTGCTAAGAACATCCTGTTCAAAAAGAACTGTTTCTGAGCCTTGTCCAGTTCCCCCTGTTGCTGTTTTTTGTTTTTGTTTTTTCTGTTAGTTGTTTTTCCTTTTTCCCCTCTGAGTTTATTCAGGCAAGAAGCATTAACTACAAAGAAGTCTCCTTAAGTGGGATTTTTGATTTGGGGGTGAGTTAGTTCTCAAAGTTGCAAGTGATTGTCTACAGACTATTTTGGTCTGACTCTTTAAAACAGCTGTGTAGTGAAAGTCTGAAGGTTGGATTGGAGCCAAAGATTTGGGAAATTTTTGTAAATTTTTGGCTTCTGTTAAGAAATTGGAAGAGACATGGTCCACATTTCTACAGGAAAAGAAATAAAGTAGCTGAGAAAGGGAGTTTCATGTCAACTGGGATCCACTCTCCTGCTGAGCGCAGCCTCCAAAAATGGGCAGTACAGGACCATGATCTTGTACCTGAAACAAGTTGCATGTGCATATGTCTTTCTGGGGCCCCGTAAGTGACTGAGTTTCAGACCCCTAGTTTATGCAGCTAAAACCAAAGAGGCATCACTCCTTCAGGGAACTTTGGATTTGGTCCGACAATTGTCAGATTTCTACTTGTGTTCATTTCATTCTGTGTATAACTTTAGCCCCCTCTGAAAACATTCTCTCATAACTTTAGCCCCCTTCGCCACAATCCTCTCCTGAAAGAAAAGCAATTCCTGACCTTCTCATTCATTCACTTTATGGACTTAACAAGGAACCCCTTGTCATCAGGGCTTCTGCTAGAGTTTGGGGATCTGAAGATGAGTTACCTTCACCTGCCTTCCCCCATGGAATGAGGGCTGTGAGAACAGGATGGGAGCTAGTCTGCAAAGAACCACTGCAAACCCATTCCTCAAAGAATGAAGAGAGGGAAGAACAAGTAGGTGAATGAAGGGCATGATCTCTGCCCTCAAGGAGCTCACTATCTATAAACACATCACCCTAACACCCTGCATGCAATAAAGGCTATGAAAAGGGAAGAACAAGGGACTCTGGACATTAAGTGAAGGGTTACCAGTTGGTGGGGGTCAGAAGCAGGTCAGAGGCAGCTTTGAGGAGGAAGCAGTGATAAATGAGCACGTACTTGAAGGGTGAGTATAGTTCAGACAGAAACAAGGGGAGGTGGAGAGAACCATATGTACATATTGAAGAACAACACCTTTATGCAGCTCAAATATGCACTCCCTCACTTGCCTGTGAGCTGTGGGTTTCATTTTGTTCACCCTCTATCCCCAGAATCTAGAGATTGGCACAGAGTAGACCTGGAGTAAGTGTCCATTAATTGAATTCATGAAGGAGTGACACTTTACCCATAACTGAGACATGGCGTTGAATCAAGCATGAATGCATTTGCATGCTGAGGCTGAGGATGGGGAAGAAGAGATGGTTCTAAGGGTGGTTTGGAATTTCAGTGATAGTAAAGAAGAATTGATGCATTTGAACTGTCGTGTTGGAGAAGACTCTTGAGAGTCCCTTGGATTGCAAGGAGATCAAACAAGTCAATCCTAAAGGAAATCAGTTTTGAATATTCATTGAAAGGATGCTGAAGCTGAAACTCCAATACTTTGGCCACCTGATGTGAAGAACTGACTCACTGGAAAAGACCCTGATGCTGGGAATGATTGAAGGCAGGAGGAGAAGGGGATAACAGGATAAAATGGTTGGATGGCATCAACAACTTGATGGACATGAGTTTGAGCAAGCTCCAGGAGTTGGTGATGGACAGGGAAGCCTGGTGTGCTGCAGTCCATGAGGTCACAAAGAGTCAGACACGACTGAGCGACTGAACTGAACTGAAAGATGGGTTGACTGGATGAGCACATTCATAGACTCGTCATGAGGATCCCAAAGATTCCCAGATCCAGGACCTGGGATCTTCCAGATCAATCTCAGAAATACCCCACCTCCTGAGGCATTTTGTAGTTGGGCAATAGATAATGGGCTGTAGTCAAAAGTCTGATTTCAGGCTTTCCCTGATTGGAGCCCATCAGCCCAACTTTAGGTGTTGGAGGCAAAAAAGGTCAGTTAGCATCTGTTAACATCATGTTATTTTGTCCAAGTTAGGGGTAATGTTTTAATGATTCTGCTCAACACTTAAGATTAAGATAGGAAGGGGAGGGGAAGGAAACACTCTTTCCTTCACTAAAATTCCTGAATACACCTTCCATTTACCCAGTGAGTTCTATGGGGCAGTGTTCATCCTTGTCATGTTTATCCCATCTCTGTGAGGTGAGTGCTATGTGCAGCAACAACCTCTCTTTACTCCAAGAACTGAGATCTGAGCCTGGAGCCTGCCTCCACCCTTGGTGATGACCCTACTGGACTGCACCCTATAAACTCACCTTGTCACCATCCATAGGGCCCCTACGACTTCTGAGCCCCAGCTGGGGCAGAGAGAAGAGGTTTTTCCCGAGAAGCAAACTTCCCTTCACCCTTCACTGAGAAACTTTGTCTTAGGTCGGTGCCTTAGAAGCAGAGCTGGAGAGGAAGCTCCTTGTGCAGCTGATGGCCTGAGGATGTGATCTCTCCCAAAACCAGGGCAGGAGCAAGGGAAGCAGGATGGGTAGGGAAAGATCAGCAAAGATGTGATTTCCAGAAAAGTCTAGCTGGGTCTGAAGAAGAAGACTGGAGTGTGAATTATACTGCGGAGGTTATCCTGCTAAGTCCTGGCCATGGGCAGAAACAGGCCCATGGGGGAGAGGGAGGGTGTGTGTGGGGTGAGCCTGTGAGGCAGTTCTGAACAGCACTGGGTGCATTTTTTTGGGACACTGACAGTATCTGCTCCACACATGTTTCAATCAATGGAGAAAAATATCTTCAAGGTTACATATCAGCAAATGTGTGCTGTGCGTGCTAAGTCAGTTCAGTAAGTCAGTTCAGTCATATCTGACTCTGCGACCCTATGGACTGTAGCCAGCCAGATTCCTCTCTCCGTTGGATTCTTCAGGCAAGAATGTTGGAATGGGTTGCCATGCCCTTCTCCAGGGGATCTTCCTGACTCAGCGATCGAACCCAGCCAGCTTTCGAACCCAGCTAGGTTTCTTAAATTTCCTGCATTGGGAGATGAGTTTTTAAAAAAATAATTTTATATATTGATTGATTTTGGTTGTGCTGGGTCCTTGTTGCTGCATGGGCTTTCCTCTAGTTGTAGCAAACAGGGGCTACTCTTCATTGCATTGTGCAGGCTTCTTACTGCAGTGGCTTCTTTTGTTGAGGAGCACAGGCACAAGGGCACCAAGTTTCAGTAACTGCTGCATGTGGGCTCAGTAGTTGTGGTTCCCGAGCTCTAGGGCACAGGTTCAATAGCTGTGGCCAATGGGCTGAGTTGCTCCAACGCGTGTGGGGTCTTCCTGGATCAGGGATCAGACTCCTGCAGTGGTGGGTGGATTCTTTACCACTGAGCCACCATGGAAGCCCATCAGCAAATAAACCCAGCTTTAAAATCCAGCTTCTCCACACACCGTAGGAGACTTCAGACAGGTCACTTCAATTCACAGAGCTTTGCTTTCTCTTCTACAAAACATGGATTATACTTGTTTTCATCTTCTAGGATCATTGTAAGGACTTAACAACACAATGCAAGTAAAAGGGCTCAGCAGAACGCCTGCTCATAAGTCCTCACATTGGTTCTTATTACAGTTACTGCTATTAATAGGCCCAAAGTTAGAAAATGTTCTGCCCAATTGGTGCTCTTATCTTTTGGTGAAGAATTGCTTATTCTTCTGAAGCACAGAGGGATGTTTCCTTACAGGGAACACTGAGACATATACAAGTGTATGGACACTGTGCATATTTTCCCCCCCAAACTTATTTATTTTTAATTGAAGGAAAATTGCTTCCCAGTGTTGTGTTGGCCTCTGCCGTGCATCAGCATGAGTTAGTCACAGGTACACCGGTGTCCCCTCTCTATTTAACCTCCCTCCCACCTCCCACCCTTTCCCACCCCTCTAGATTGTCAGTGAGTATTTTTTTAAGGGGACCCTAGTTACAAATCCAGTGGGCACATGGCAGAGTGTGACTCATCTTTGGGGTCTGAAGGCTCCTGAGAAGTGCTTGGAAAGGACTGAGTTCGAACAGCCTTCTCCAAGGAAGTGTGTCAACCATCAGTAACTTATTTTTTCCCCTGTGAGCACCATGCAAATATACAGTCTTAAATTGCCTGCAAATTACTCTGCTGCCAGTTGCCAAAGTAATTTTAGGATAAGCCTCCCTCTCTAAATTCTTAGTGAGCTTTTGAAATGAAATGCAAGGGTAATTATTGTTAAATTAAAAATGGACCTAGGAAAGGCCCATTCTAGAAGTGTCAGTTCCACTTCATCTTTATTGATCATTCTTCTACACCTTCTTTCATTCCTTCAAGTCAATTGTGTGTTAGCTAGTTACTCAGTTGTGTCCGACTCTTTGCAATCCCATGGACTATGGCCCGCCAGGCTCCTCTGTCCATGATATTCTCCAGGCAAGAATACTAGAGTGGGTTGCCATTCCCTTCTCCAGGGGATCTTCCCAACCCAGGGATCAAACCTCGGTCTCCTGCATTGTGGGCAGATTCTTTACTGTCTGAGTTACCAACCTAGGATTTGAAAATAAATCAAACTCGGAATTTTCTAAGTAACTGTGGTACCCTTTTGGGCACAGGAGAGTTCATTGAGTCCAGGGTCTGGCTTAACTTCTTGGGTCCTTATTTTCTGAGGGATTACTTGCTCACAGAAATCAGTACGGTTCCCTTGGCTGGCCCTCTGCATCCCCCCCACTCCCTTTCCCCTGCATCCTGGGCTTAAGTACCCTCAGGAGAAGCCAGTGGGTTGTCTTATTGCTGCCAAAAGAAGCAATACCTCAGGTTACGCTTGCTGCTTTCTATCACACTTTTTTTTTTCCCCTTCAATGTAGGACAAGAAGAGTTCTATAGAATACTAACTAAAAAATTGCAATACAAATGCAAACTAACATGGTGGCAAAAACCAGAGCAGTGATTGTGTTTGGAGGAGGAAGGGAAGGGATGGATTATAAAAGAATATGAAGAAATTTGGGGGGAGGTGGATGTATTCATTATCTTGATATTTGCAGCTTCACAGATGCATACCTATGTCAAAACTTGCCATGCTGTATTTTTAAAATATGTAGTTTATTAGCTATCAGTTACACCTCAATAAAGTTGTAAAAACAAAATGAATTGCTTCCTTTGTTTTTTAATAGTATATACATATTTTTACAATGAATTAGTTTTAGTGTTTCCAGCTTAAAGGATAAGAGAAAGGTTTTCAGCCAAGAAGCCAGTTAGACATATAGTTAAAACCTATGTGCCTCTGAAAGCACCTGAGATATCCCTGAGTAGGTGAGTAGGGAAATAAACTGTGGCATATCCAGACAGAAGAATATTATTCAGCACTAAAAGCAAATGAGCTATCAACCTATGAAAAGGCCTGGAGGATCCCTGGATGCAAATTTCTAAGTAAAATAACAAAAACCAAAAAACCAGCCAATCAGAAAAAAGCTACATACTATAGGTTTCCAGCTATGTGGCATTCTGGAAAAGACCAAACTATGGAGGCAGTAAAAAAGATCAGGGGTTGCCGGGGGTTTAGAGGATGGAAAGAGGGATGAACAGGTGAAGCACAGAGAAATCTGGGGCAGTGAAACTACTCTGTATGACAACATAATGATGGATACAGGTCGTTGTACATTTGTCAAAGCCCATAAAATGCACAACAGCAAGAGAGAATCCTAAGGTAAACTCTGGACTTTGGATGATAACAACATATCCATGTAGGTTCATTGATTTAAACAAATATATTGCCCTGATGGGGGATGTTGATAACAGGGGGGATTGTGCAGGAGGTATGTGAGACTTCTCTGTACTTGCCTCTCAGTTTTTCTATGAAACTAAAACTTCTCTAGAAAGTAAAGTCTTAAAACAATCAACCAATTAACCAAACAAATGTCATTTTATGCTTCAACATAAGGCCAGGGGTTATCTGTCTGCCCATCCCTGGACACTGGGTAGGTGAAATAGAGGAAAACAGTAGAAAGGGAAAGACTAGAGATCTCTTCAAGAAAATTAGAGATACCAAGGGAAATTTTGATGCAAAGATGAGCACAATAAAAGACAGAAATGGTATGGACCTAACAGAAGTAGAAGATACTAAGGAGAGGTGGCAAGAATACACAGAAGAACTATACAAAAAAGATCTTCATGACCCAGATAATCACGAAGGTGTGATCCCTCACCTAGAGCCAGACATTCTGGAATGCGGAGTCAAGTAGGCCTTAGGAAGCATCACTACAAACAAAGCTAGTAGAGGTGATGGAACTCCAGTTGAGCTATTTCAAATCCTGAAAGATGATGCTGTGAAAGTGCTGCATGCAATATACCAGCAAATTTGGAAAACTCAGCAGTGGCCACAGGACTGGAAAAGATCAGTTTTCATTCCAATCCCAAAGAAAGGCAATGCCAAAGAATGTTCAAACTACCACACAATTGCACTCATCTCACATGCTAGTAAAGTAATGCTCAAAATCCTCCAAGCCAGGCTTCAACAGTATGTAAACTGTGAACTTTCAGATGTTCAAGTCGGATTTATTATTTTTTAAAATATATTGCTTATTTATTATGTATTTTTTAAAAAATTATTTATTTTAATTGGACACTGGTTACTTTACAATATTGTAGTGGTTTTTGCCATACATTGACATGAATCAGCCATGGGTGCACATGTGTGCCCCATCCTGAACCCCCCTCCCACCTCCCTCCCCATCCCATCCCTCAGGGTCATCCCAGTGTGCCAGCCCTGAGCACTTGTCTCATGCATCCAACCTGGACTGGCGATCTGTTTCACATATGATAATATACATGTTTCAGCACTGTTCTCTCAAATCATCCTACCCTCGCCTTCTCCCATAGAGTCCAAAAGACTATTCTTTACATCTGTGTCTCTTTTGCTGTCTCGTATATAGGGTTATCGGTACCATCTTTCTAAATTCCATATATATTCGTTAATATACTATATTGGTGTTTTCTTTCTGACTTTCTTCACTCTGTATAATAGGCTCCCATTTCATCCTCCTCATAAGAACTGATTCAAATGCATTCTTTTTAATAGCTGAGTAATATTCCATTGTGTATATGTACCACAGCTTTCTTATCCATTCGTCTGCTGATGGACATCTAGGTTGTCAAGTTGGATTTAGAAAAGGTAGAGGACCCAGAAATCAAATTGCCAACATCTGTTGGATCATTGAAAAAGTAAGAGAGTTCCAGAAAAACATCCATTTCTGCTTTATTGACT
Organism: Cervus elaphus; assembly: GCF_910594005.1. Lineage (NCBI taxonomy): Eukaryota > Metazoa > Chordata > Mammalia > Artiodactyla > Cervidae > Cervus > Cervus elaphus. The sequence continues at coordinate 9,799,491 of NC_057839.1, read as the reverse complement.
ATACCAAAAACTTTGACTGTGTGGATCACAAGAAACTGTGGAAAATTGTGAAAGAAATGGGAATACCAGACTACCTGACCTGCCTCCTGAGAAACCTGTATGCAGGTCAAGAAGCAACAGTTGGAACTGGACATGGAACAACAGACTGGTTCCAGATAGGAAAAGGAGTATGTCAAGGCTGTATATTGTCATCCTACTTATTTAACTTATATGCAGAGTACATCATGAGAAATGCTGGACTGGATGAAGCACAAGCTGGAATCAAGACTGCTGGGAGAAATATCAATAACCTCAGATATGCAAATGACACCACCCTTATGGCAGAAAGAGAAGAACTAAAGAGCCCCTTGATGAAAGTGAAAGAGGAGAGTGAAAAAGTTGCCTTAAAACTCAACATTCATAAGATCAAAGCATCTGGTCCCATCACTTCATGGCAAATAGATAGGGAAACAATGGAAACAGTGACAGATTTTATTTTTTGGGCTCCAAAATCACTGTGGATGGTGACTGCAACCATGAAATTAAAAGACCCTTGCTCCTTGGAAGAAAAGTTATGACCAACCTAGATAACATATTAAAAAACAGAGACATTACTTTGCCAACAAAGCTTTGTCTAATCAAGGCTATGGTTTTCCCAGTAGTCATGTATGGATGTGAGAGTTGGATTATAAACAAAGCTGAGTACCAAAGAATTGATGCTTTTAAACTGTGGTGTTGGAGAAGACCCTTGAGAGTCCCTTGGACAACAAGGAGATCCAACCAGTCTATCGTAAATGAAATCAGTCCTGAATATTCATTGGAAGGACTGATGCTGAAACTGAAACCCTAATACTTCGGCCACCTGATGTGAAGAATTAACTCACTTGAAAAGACCCGGATTCTGGGAAAGATTGAAGGTGGAGGAGAAGGGGATGACAGAAGATGAGATGTTAGATCGCATCACTGACTCAATGGACATGAGTTTGAGTAAATTCCAGGAGTTGGTGATGGACATGGAGGCCTGGCGTGCTGCAGTCCATGGGGTCACAGAGCCAGACATGACTGAGTGACTGAACTGAACTGAACTAAACTGATCTCAATGCAGATAGGTTCCATGCCAAACCCAGACACTAAGGTATCCTCTAAACTTACCCCTTCTCCCTGCTGCTAATGGTGTCACCATTCCCATGTCCTGGGATTCCTGTATGTCTTCTGATCTAACTTTATGCTACAAACATATCACACACACACATACACACACAGACTCATTGATACATATGCAAAACCATGAGGTTTTATTAAAAGCAACATCCATTTATCCAAGAATTCTGTTGATCACCTATTCAAGCTAAAGTGCAAGGGACTGTGAGTGGGTGATCAAAACAAACACAGTGCCTAGCTACAGGGACCTTGCATTCTAGAGGGTAATTGAGACACAGTAATCAAATAACCAAAACCTAAAGGTAAAATGGCAACAGGGGTAAGTGCTAAAAAGCAAAGGTAAGTGCCTGTAGGAAAAAATAACAAGGAGGTCTGCCTTATTTATAGAGATAGGGAGGGAAGGCCTTCCTGGAGAAATGACAAATAAGGTGATCTGAAAGAAGTTTAGGTGTTAACCAGGTAAAGAAGGTGGATGGGAACATTTGAGAGAAAAGGAGTGGTCAGTGCAAAGGCCCTGTGGTCAGAGGAAGCATGGTAGGATCAAAGAACTGACCAAGGGCCTCTGTGGCTGAAGTTCAAAGAGCAACGGAGAGATACGCCAACTAGAGGTTAGAAGGCATACAACTTTACATTCCTGGAAAAACCACCATGGAATCCCCAAATGAATCAGAAAGCACACTGATCAAGCATAGCTGTTTACCAGACCTACTGCAATAAATGAGAGCACAACCTTGACAAGAGTTTTAATGATATCCCAGAAAGTGGAGGTTTGGGCAGGGTATTTAGAGAGTCTTAGGGCCTGGGTTTGATGGTTTTAAGGCTGATTTTACCAGGCAAAGAATTAGCTGGGATTAAGCAGAGTTTACAATGTGGACTTGTTTATGCCTTGAATTTGTGAACACACTGGAAAGAAGGCCTTATAGTGAGTCTTGTTGTTCGTCTTCCTACCTAAGTTATTTCAATTGGTTCACAAATTTCTCTTCCATCAGCAAGTCTTTTTTTAGAGCACATAGCTAAGTTATCTTTGCTGATGCTCAGTGTTGCTTAAACGTGGACAGGAATGTCTAACCAAACTTAGTATTTTTTAAATACAGAAACAGCAAATTATGTTGCTTTTGATTCTGAGGTCTGATTTCACTGTAAGTGCAATGGGAACTCATGAGTGGATTTTAAACTCCCTCTGTCCTGCCGAATTTGCTGTGGGGTGATGGGTCGCCATCACCATATCACCTGGCTGAGTCACTCTCTCCTTGTGGAATTCAGTGTTCTTATCTGTCCAGCGAGAGCAACAGGAAAAGATGACTCAGAAGGCTGTTGCAAAGTTGCTGTTTTCTTGGGCACATGTCCTTCTGTGTTAGAAGTGGTTGAGAGCGGACACTCGAGCAAACCAGACCTGTCTTCCTTGCCCAGCTCAGCTGCTTATCATTTCTATAAATGATTCCTCATTCTATAACCTCTCAGCAGTTCCCTCAACTGCAAACTGAGGATAATAACTTTATTAGGGTAATTCTGGAGATTAAACAAGATGGGCAAGTACATTCTTAGTATTGCCTGGCACGTGACCAGCATTAATTATTCTAAGCTTAATCACTATTGTTGCTTTCAAATTTAACCGCAGAGCTGAGGTCTCCAGAAACCCCTGTGTTCACTCTATGACCCTCTAAAGGGTCAATAATGTACGCAGGATTCTTGTCCTAAGTCACCACTCTCAGTCTGCTCTTATATCTCTATTATTAACTGGATGTTTGGTCTATAGCAATGCCTTCTGTTTCCCATGTCTAGGATTCAAACTATCTGTATTTTCCTCTGGGTCAAGGCTGCCAGCAACCTGAGTGCAGGGAACAGGTTTTCTGTCATTTTTTCCCCCACCTAGTAAGAGCTTAAGAACTCAGATCACTCCAATGTCAAGCACTAAATGCCAGGCCTAGGCCCAGGTTGGCTGCTGCAAGCACAGGAATGAAGCAGACACAGAATTCTTAGGGGGTCCTGGGTTTGGAGCGAAAGAGCCCAGATACTAGTCTTGGTTGGGGTAAAGTACTTACCAATAGATGGATGTATAAGGTTCAGACTGAGAAGTGATTCATTCTACCCTGGGGCATTAAGGCAAGCTTCTCAGAGAAGTTGATGCCTGTACAATGTTTATCAGATCTCACTTGTACTTTATTATTATTATTTTTATATAAGAAAAACATGCAAACAGAAAAAAACAAACAGTTCCAAAATAGTTTAGAGTAAAAGTAAGTGTTCTTTCCAATCCCCGAGTTTCCCTCCCGGGAAACTCCCAAAAGAGGCCCCACATTTTGTAGGGTCTGGAGTGGGTAGCTGTTTCCTTCTCCAGGGGATCTTCCCAACCCAGGGATTGAACCCATGTCTCCCACATTGCAGGCTGGTTCTTTACCAGCTGAGCACCAGGGAAGCTGTTGGTAGGGTCTACCTGCAAAATCAGTACAGGTGTCACGTAATAAACATCTCCACAGCATATTATACTGTTTTACTTAAGTATACAGCTTGAGGACCATGTTATATCAGGATGTGTTGATCGTAACAATTTACGATTAATTGCTTATACATAATCAGCTGCCTATTGACAGAATGGTTATCCCCCTTTTAAGTTATTTATTTATATTTTGTTTTTTGCTGCTATAGCAAATAATTCAATGAATATCTTTGAGCACTTGTGTGAGGGCTGCATAGGTAATACAGAACAATTTCCAGAAGTAGACTCTAAGTATATATGCATGGTTAATTTTGCAAGTTGCCTTTCTAAGAGGATATAGCCACATGCAAGTCTTACCAAAGGGCCAGTGGAAGCTGAGCAGGACTTGGGGGATGGGCTCATCTAGAAGGTTTTCAGGTAGCACCGGGGGAGGGGGAAGGATGGGAGGGATGAGGACCCCAGGGAGGAAGGTACAGCCTGTGCCTGGGCCTGGAGGCTGGGAGAACTGGGTAGGTGGATGGAACAGAGAGGAGTGTGATGAGTTTTCAGGGCAAGAAGGCAGGAGTAAGACAAGAGGACTGAGGAGACTGGACCAGGCCAGGAGAACCCTGAGCATGGTACAGTGCTGTTGGAATATTCCTTGGAGACAATTGGGAAACTGATGGAGATTTTAGGAAAAGTAATGTGATCATATTTACTTTTAAGAAAGATAATTTCAGCAGAGTGGAGTAAGACCCAGACAGCCTATTGAGTGAGAGGATGTCATCATGATACTGATGGAAAATGGTGAGACTTGAACTAAGGAAGAGATTTTGAGAGTCCAGAAGAGGGAATGTTTCTGAGAGGTGTTTAGGAAGTAGATTGGACAGTCTTAATTTGTCTAATACTGGGGCAGTTTAGAGTTGAACGCAGGGCGGGAATGGAAGATGACAGAGTAGCAACTTAAAGTGCCTAGTACTGAGACTCTGGGCCAACTTGATTCGGGTCTCAGCAGCGGGAGTGATCACTAAGCAAAGAGGGCCTAGGGCAGTTGGCCAAGAAACCAAATATCAAAATCTTCAGCAGCTCCCACCAGGACCTATCCCAGAAGACTGCTGCCCCCCTGGGCCTGGAGCTGGGCAAGGCGGTGACTGTGAAATTCAGCAACCAGACCTGTGTGGAAATCGGTGAAAGAGTGTGTGGAAAGGATGTCTACATTGTTCAGAGTGGCTGTGGTGAAATCAAGTTAATTGCATGGAACTTTTGATTATGAATAATGCCTGCAAAAATTGCTTCAGCCAGCTGGGTTACTGCAGTCAGCCTGTACTTCCCACTTATGTCTGGAAGAACAAGAAGGCTAAGAGCTGGGCTCCAATCTTAGCCAAGCTTGTGGCAAAATGATCTCTGTAGTAGACAAGGGTCATAGTATCACCAGGGACCTGCATGCTCCTCAAATTTTTGATTCCAGTGGAAAATTTATTTGCAGAGTCAGCTGTCCTCAGGTGGATAAGGGAGAAGACGGCTAAGTGGAAGAACTCCATGACTGTCTCACCTGATGCTGCAGGAGCTAAGAGAGTGACTTTCACCTCAGACTGGTGGAATATGGACTTTGCTTTGATTCACAGAGAATGGAGGAAGGCCACCGAAGGGGACTGCACGGTGCTGGTGGGCGACGTGAAGGCCCGGGTGGCTCTCCTCGTGGATGACATGGCTGACACCTGTGGTACAATCTGCCACTCAGCTGACAAACTTCTCCCCTGGAGTTGTGTTTATGCTGTGCTGACTCATGGAATCTTTTCTGGTCCAGCCATTTCTCACATTAACAACGCACGCTTTGAAGCAGTAGAAGTCACCAACACCATACCTCTGGAGGATAAGATGAAGCATTGCGTCAAAATACAGGTGATCCCTGTCTCCATGATCCTTGCAGAAGCTATCAGGAGAATTCACAGTGGGGAATCTGTCTCCTATCTGTTCAGCCATATCCCTTTACAATAGAATAACTTCTGAGTATTAAAAAATAAATAAATAAATAAAGTGAACTCCACCCCTTGTTTTCCTTTGGTATTTGATGAAAAATCCAGCAGAAGACCCAGCTTGTTTCAGTGTAGCTTTCTACATTCCATATCAGTTATATGAGCATTTCTCCTATTGGGTTGACCAAAAATTTTGTTTGGGTTGTTCCATAACATCTTATGGGAAAACTTGAATGAACTCTTTAGCCAACCCAATACATTGGAGAAAGCTAGATTGAGATTAGCTTCTGGGATATCTTACTTGCTTTGTCTCTTCCTGGCTTCTTTGATCCTGTGAGCCTTGCAGCTTTAACTACAGCTCAGCTGCTACAAGATGTGAGACTTTGGAAAGCTTGTTGTAGGGTGTGTAAATGTGTTTGGGGAAGCTCAGACTACTTTGCATGTGAATGCTTCAGCCCCCACACCCCAACACGAGACAAGTTCTCTAAAGTCTGCACTAAATTACAGCAAGAACCTGGGGCAGCCTGAACCCAGCTCTGGCTGTTAAATCCCTGTAAGGCTGGAGCAGCCCTACTTGGTCTGACCTTCTTTTCCTGGCTGAATATCTTGGTCCCAAGTAACCCCTGTGCCATAGTCTTCTGGAAAGCAAACCCAGTTTCTGCTCTATAATCTGGAACACTAACATGAAATTATTTCACTGTGGCTTAATCTTCCTTAGCTTACTACCAGCATGGAGGTAGGTTTTAGGTGGTGCTGCAGCGCCTTTTGATTATTTAACTGTCTAATTATCATCTTCCTTCCTTGGATCTATTTGGCCTCTCAAATGATCTGAGAGTTCTGTTTAAGAAAGTTGATGTTACTATCTTGTAGAAGAAACTAACGAAAGTTCTCAGTCTGATTGTGAAGGAATAAAAGGTCTAGTATTTTGAGATTCATTAACTCATCTGAGTTTTTAAAGAAAACCTCTGAAACATTAAAAAATTGTTTTAACGTTTTATGTAAATCTGGTAACTTTTTTCACTAATAGTTAATTTGCCTAATCAGCCCAGAGTACTATGGGAGCAGACCAAGATGGAGTGTAGTTGGTGTGGTGGTCTCTGGAGTCTTGAGTGTGGCAATTCAGAAAGAATATCTAGTTCTCTTGGGGTGGGTAAAGGCCATTAGGATGCCAGGATGGGGCTGAAACATAAGCCATCACAGCTCTCTTGAGGGTTCACCAAAATTCCCCTCCCTCATGAGGAAGAAGAGTCATCAAATAACTTCTCTGCAAGCCTTTCTCTGGCCACAACACACAGTTTGTGGAATCTTAGTTCCCTGACCAGGGATTGAACCTGTGCCCTCAGCAGTGACAGCATGTAGTCTTAACCACTGGACTGCCAGGGAATTACCTCTGCAAGCCTTTCAGAACACTTCACACCATTGATAATGATATGAAGTGCCTAGAGATCACAAAGAACAGTTTGCAATTATGTGTAGGCTTCGAGAGCCGCTTTACAAGAAGAGTTTAAAAAGCCAAAGTGACTATCGACTTAGGAATCGAGACTAGTTCAATAAACCGTAAACAAGCACTTGGGAGATCTTGGAGACTTGGGAGATGAAGTGAGGTCTCTGTCCAGGAAGTTCTCAACCAAGATCCTTTGGAGACAGTTGAAAGAGTGCTCATTAATCTGTTCCCAAAAGTCTCTTGGCAATAACAAGAATGTTTGGGGAAAAGCCATCAACCCCCAGATGATCTAAGCAGGAGGTTCTGCTTTCAGAAATCACCATCCTGCAAGAATGTTTTCAGAAGATATTGGGCCCTTAGGACTGTGTTGAGTGGTATCTGATTTTTGTACAACAATCATTTGATATTAATTCTCCAAATGAATGTCAGTGGGTGTAAGGGTAGTGGGGCAATTCTAGGAATGACCTGCAGAGATTCTTTAAAGAAATGTAAAGAAAAGAGTCAGTTGTTGTGAGCTGGTGCCCATGACCTCTCTTTTGAACAACACCCCAGTGTGAATGAATCTGATGCAAGTCCTTTGAGGACCCCTCTGTGCGGAACACTGCTGTACTTGAAAGTCCTAGTAATCGGAGCCCAGCTAAATCTAACACTATATAATACCAGGTAGAACCTAGAGTCAAGATAGGTGAAACGAACAAGGAAGCCACCTCACAGCTGGTATTTATGGAGTCAAATCTGGGGAGTCAGACAGTCAGCTAATGACTTAGCCATATGTGCAAGCGCTGGATTGGTTTTTTCCTGGGAAAGTGTTGACTTGGTCTGGGGAGGAGAGTGAGACATGAGAAGGAGGGTCACTGAATACGGAGACCAAGAAGGTCTTCATTTCACATCAAGCAGAACACCTAGTCTTTGCTGCAGCTAGTTCTGGATGCTGGGGACACAGGATGAATCCCATGTTGCCTCCAGGAGTTGGTAGTTGCTACAAACAAGGGAAAGGAAGAGTGCTTCTTGGCAAGGTTCTTGTTTGTGAGCTCCAGCTCTCCAGAGTGGTGCAGCAGAGGAAGGATGCTCTACCCTATTTTAAATTTCAAAGGAAAGACATTGATACTTCGTATCTGTAGGGTACCCTGCAAATAGCTCAAGGTAGTTCCCAGCTGCAACCTTAGACTGCTATATCCCTTTTGACAATGTCATAACTTTGATTTTCAGCAGTTACTGTAATAAAAGACAAGGGCAGCACGAAAATCAGTGTGAAATAGGATATGAGGGTGGTGGTGTTTCATGTACTTTTCAAGGTTTGAGAAGGTGTGTGGTACCCAAGGGCTTCCCAGGTGGCTCGGTGGGTAGAGAATCCACCTGCAATGCGGGAGACCTGGGTTTGAACCCTGGATTGAGAAGATCCCCTGGAGGAGGCCATGGCAACCCACTCCAGTACTCTTGCCTGGAGAATCCCATGGACAGAGGAGCCTGGAGGGCTCCAGTCCATGGGGTCGAAAGAGTCAGAAATGACTGAAGAGACAGCACAAATGTACATGGTATTCAAGCATATCCCTTTGGACATAATTTTGACTCTTTAAGAATAAATCCAAAAATATTAGTTTTCTTTTGATTTATGTATACCATTTTTAAATGAATGTTAAATTGTTAGGACATAGATACTTATTAAATTTGTAATTGGAACTAACTGCTTAATTAATAAATGGAACTATTAGGTGTTTTCTTTCGTTAAGGCACTGTGAAAAAATTACCTAGATGCTCAGACACCATGAACAGAGTAAGTCTAGGAACTTTTGGCTACTCTGTTCTTGCAAAATTTCATTCTTTTTAATCTAATTCTTGCTATAATGGTATTTGTTAGGTATTATTACTCACTCCCATTTACTTTAGAGAAAACTGAAGATCAGTGAAGATTAGTATCTCACAGCTAGTTAGTGCCAGAGGAGGAAAGAAATCTGAATCAGTCTGACAGAGTGTCCCTGTTCTTAGCCACTATACTTAGCACTCACATACTTAGGATGTCTAATTAGCCAGTGCACCCTAAGCATTAGGAAAGCTTAGTTTTACTGGATTACTAACAAGGCCATATTATTCTTTCATCCTATTAAATCATAGCAGTGTCTCATTCTCCAGTTTGAAATCCCTTAATGTCTGGGCGGTGCAGCCCCATGAGTCAGACCACTGGCTCCACTGCTGTGATCATGGACAGGAGCAGGGCCCCGAGGACCCGTGAGGGAGTGTGGTGCTAAATATGGTCCTGACCAGGCCCTTTTCCAGACATCAGGAGGTATTCTTCCTGAGGAATGAGGAACACTTGGAGAGAGTTCAGAAAGACGCAGCCTCTCTGATCACAGGGTGGGAATCAAAGAAAATGACAACGTTCAGAACCAGCTCATCATCCTCTCATGACACCAAAGAGAAGACAGGCCCAGGAGGATTAAGACACTTACCTAAGGCCACACAGTGCATTGGTGGCAGACCCAACACTCTTGCATAAGCCATCGCTTTAATTTTGTTGAACCATAATTGATTTACAAAGTCATGTTAACTTCTGTTGTACACTAAAGTGACTCAGTTATATGTATATGTATATATACTTTTTCACATTCTTTTCCATTAAGGCTTATGACAGGATATTCCCTGTGCTATATAGGAAGACCTTGTTGTTTATCCATCTTATATATGATAGTTTGCATCTGCTAACTGTAAATTCTCACTCCCTCCCTCCCCCCTGACAACCACAAGTCTGTTCTCTATGTCTGTGAGTTTGTTTCTATTTTGCAAATAAGTTCATTTGTATCATATTTTAGATTCCACATATAAATGATATATTAAATTTGTCTTTGACTTCATTTAGTATGATAATTTCTAGGTCCATCTTGCTGCTACAAATGGCACTATTTCATTCCTTTTTTATGTTTGAGTAATATTCTGTTGTGTATGTATGTGTATGTATATATATATATCTCACATCCTTTTTATCCATCCTTCTGTCAATGGATATTTAGGTTTTCTCCATGTCTTGGCTATTGTAGATAGTGATAAGCCATCACTTTTTCCCCCTGGGTACAATTCTTTCATTTCTCCCATTCAGATCCCCACCCTTGCACCCCTGTGCCCCTCATGGAGCGCTCCCCTGCCAGGAAGGAAGTTGCCTTTTGAGGCCCCATCTCCTTGAAAGAGGCTGAAACGCAGGTGGAGTGCCTCCCAACCCACCACTAAGGCATCCGAGGCCGTCATCATAGAAATGCCTTCACTCTTGACATTAGCCATTGGGCAAAAATAACAGCCAAGAAGATCTCAGAAGCCTCAACTAACTACTGAGGCTTTATATACCCACCTCCAGGTTAGCTGGAGATGGACATATCAACCTCCAAACTCTATGGTGGCCCCAGAGGTTTCCTTTTAAGAGTTAACATGGATTGGGCCAGACCCTCTATGCTGCATCTCATGTCTACTACCCTCACCGTCACACTTATTTATTTATTATTTATTTGGCCTCAATTTGGATAGATTAGTCAGAGAAATACTTAACCTACCTCTTAATTTTAAAAAAGGAAAGTGCAACTGACATGTAGCCATAACGTGAGGGGTAATCAGAAGTTCACCGTCACACTTAGTAGCCACATTTTAAAGACCAAGCCACTGAGATTCAAAACAAAGAACATTTGAAAGTTAGGGAGTAAGTGAGATGAGAGGTCAGACTAACATTCCATGTCTCATGTTGCCTCTCATGCAGCTCTTCCAATGTTCCCGAGGATGGGGGAGTGCTGTAGAAAACCATTAGCTGCCGTCACCAATACCGTTATCTCAGGATTTTCCACTCCCCACTGGACTTCTGAATACACACACCTCTTCAATGCCAGCTTCCAGTTGGGAGAGCACCTCAGCTTCTCAGGAAGAAGGTAGCCCTCACCTGTTTAGTTCAGGAGCTGGCCAAGGTTTTCGGGAACGGTCCAAATAGTAAATATTCTAGGCTTTGCAGGCTCCTGTTGTCACCATCCAACTTTTCTGTTGCAGTAGGAAGGCCATGATGGGCAATATATAAATAAACAGATGTAGCTGTGCTCCAATACAAGTTTATTTGCAAGAACAAGTGCCACACTGTAGTTTGCTGCCTCCTGGCATAGTTAGTCCCATATCTGGCAAACAGACTTTTTCTGATTTAGCTTTGATGTGCTCCTCCTCTTTGCCTGAAACTCATCTTGACACTGAAGTATTTGTCTTAGTACTCTTTCATTTTGGGGGGAGGGTGAAGGAGGCTGTCCCAGAGCCCAATGAGATCTGCAAAACCCTCTTCTAAGGAAAATGCAAGTGTATACAATTCTGTACGCAATTTCAGTGGGACTTGTAGACACAGATTCTCTTTATCCTTGAGAGATCAATGAATGCATCTTGGCTTTCTGGAAACTGCAACGTTGGGGACAGCTGGTTGGCTTGAGAACATAGTCTGAGGAAGATTTAGTGGTGTGCCAATGTGCTGGTTCTTGTAGAATTTTATCTCAAAACAAACCCCCCTGGCTAATGAGTATATGTCCCAGCCCTCCTGGTGGCTGAGTCTAGCCATGTGATCTTGTTCATACCATTGGATGAAAGCGGAAGTGATAGGTACCGCTGCTAGCCATGGCCCATTAAGACTGGCTATGTGCTTCCCAGGCTACTTTCTCCTTCTTACTGACTGAAGGCAGGTGAGAATGACAGTCTCTCTGGATCCAAAGAGGTTGGGAAGCCACACCCTGAAGACGGAAAAGCCAAACTATTGTCTGAACACCCTAGCTCTAGGCTGCTATGTCAGAGAGAATTAAATTTCAGTCTTATTTAAGTCACTGGATTTCTGAATCTCTTTGTTATAGCAGCGAAACTGTTCTTAGCACTGGCTACATCATTTGCAGGACTCAGTGAAAATGAGTATGTGGGATCCTTGTTCCAAAATTGTGAAGAATTTCAAGACAGAACGTTAAATCACAATCAGGGCTCTTCTAAGCGTGGGGACCTGTGTGATGGGCCAGGCTGCATGCCTGTGAAGCCCATACTTGGATATCGGTAGGAGTTCATGAGGCACAGGGGTGACTCCTCAGTGCTGGGTCACTTCTAGTGACTGGAAGACACCACGTCTCTAACAATTTTCTGAGATACCACACCCACCATGGTCAGGAAGGAACCAACCAGGGACCTAGACTGAGGCTCCCCTCATGATAGGGGCCCTGGGGCTTATGCCCTCATGGGAAATTTTCAGATTTCACTCTTTTCCATACTTGGGACACATCAAGAGAATGCACCTACCCGGAGGGCAAATCAGAGGTGACAAATGCCACAGGTCTCAGTGGTTGCCATGGACAGACCTTGGGCCAATCCTTGGTGTGGCTGGATCATCAGATGCCGTTATAACAAGGTCTGGACAAGGATTGATTTGGTGGCTCCCTGAAATCTTCCTTCACAACCCAGCAGCTACTATTTCTTTCTTCTCAGGAAGGTACTATTATTACTGCAGTTTGCAAACTAGGAAACTGAGGGCCTTCTGAATCAATAGTGAACCTAGATTCAAGCCCTGGCAATTTCCCTCAGGAGTTCAGGCTCAAAAGCTTGGCCCAAGCTTGGCCCAAAAGAAGCTACTTATTTTGCAGGCATTACTGTCCATTTTCCACGCCCCCGAGGGAGCTGGCTTATTCCTCCCATTGTCCGACACCTGTAAGGGGAGGGCCTTTGAGTCAAGAGGTTACTGGGGCGGGTTATGGAAGGCAGCTGGCAAGGTTCAACTTTCAGCTTCATTACATACTTACCAGCTCTTGACCTTGGGCCAACCTCAATTTCCTCATCTGTAAAATGGCAATAATAAAAGTCCCTGCCTCATTAATTTGGTATGAGGATGAAATAAAGATCATGCAGGCAAAGGACTTGCTATTTAGGGAGTCCTTAATAGATGGCTCATACTGATTACTGATGTGAAACATGCAATATGTTACTTTCATATGTTTTCAGACATTTATCTGCATCTGCTCTGCTCTCCCCAGGCCCCTCTTTCTTCTACTCTTGTCTTTGAATCCTTCCTTCTACCCCCTTCTCTTCTTTTGCTGTCATGTTAAACTAAGCAGGTATATTTTGTTTGCTTTTGAAGCACTGCAAAAATGGTTATATTTAACTGAGTCTAATTTATTAAAATAATTGTCTTAATGAATACTAATTATTAAATGTCCACTTAGTTATGTGCTTCCCTTTGCTGCTACATGTACTTCATATGAGTCATTATGAAACAAGACAGGCAGCAAACTGCGTAATTACAGACAAAGCATTTCAGACACAAACCAATAAAAATCAAAGGTAGGAGAAAAATGCTTTGAAGAGACATGACTACTAGTTGGGACTTCCTGTGTCCTGCCAGGAACCCGGGCAGGGGGCAGGGGTGGGGCGGGGTGTCGGGTGATGGCCCCGGAATCTGGTGCCAGCCCTCTCCACCCAGATAGAGAGGAAATGAGAAGTTGTTTATAGAAAAGACCAGAGTGGCCATGTACATCTTTTAACAAAAGAGATGAAACTCTTCCGACACAGCTATGGAAAACACAGCAGGAGAAGTCATGTTTGGGATGGATTCTTGCTTTCTCCACGCTGACAGTTTGCTGGGTGACTATCATGGGTTGAACTTCGTCCACCAAATTCACATGTTGAAGACCTAACCCTGTCCCTCCCTACCTCAGAGTGTGACCTTGTTTGAAGATAGGGTCTTGCCGAGGTAAGAACCTAAAACTGACAACATTAAGATGGGCCCTAGTCCAATAGGACTATTCTCTTTACATAAAGTACCACAAACGAATACAACACTGAAAATCAATTATAATTTAATTTTTAAAAATGTACCGCAAACTAGGTGGCTTAAACCATGGAAATGTATTGTCTCACAGTCCTGGAGGGCAGACATCCAGTATCAGGGTGTCCGTTGGGTGGGTTCCTTGTGTGAGCTGTGAGAGGTGTCTGTCACAGGCATTGCCCCTGGCTCCTGGTGGTTTTCTGCCAGTCTTTGGCTTATAGAAGTATCACTTCAATCTCTGCCTTCATCTTCACATGACATTCTCCCTGTGTGCCTGTCTGTGTTCAAACTTTTCCCTTTTGTAGGGACACCGGTCCTATTGGATTAGACCCCACCTTGATGTCCTCAATTTAACTTGATTACCCTGCTTTCAACTAAGGTCACCTTCTGAGGTCCTGCGAGTTAGAACTCCAGCATGTGAATTGAAGCAGTGGGATGTGGGGGACGGCAGGGGCAGGGGTGGACCACAATTCAGCACATCACAGTGACCTTGGGCAAGTATATTCCTACCTCTGAGCTCAGTTTACTTATCTGCAAGATGATGTGTGACTATATAACCTCCAAGGGCTTCTAAGCCCTCAAGTTTCATGCAGGTCAAATAAATCTCTGGAGAAGGAAATGGCAACCCACTCCAGTATTCTTACCTAGAGAATCCCGTGGACGGTGGAGCCTGGTGGGCTGCTGTCTATGGGGTCACACAGAGTAGGAAACAACTGAAGCGACTTAGCAGCAGCAGCAGCAGTGGCAAATAAATCTCAGTCCCCAGACCCAGTCTTGCCCCAAAGGCTACGGAAGTAGATGCAGAGATGTCAACTTACCACTAGGCTTATGGGGTTGGAAACTGCCTTCCAGAGAGAACTACGTAAGGGTGTACTTCCTCAGGGGTCTTCTTCCTGAGGCTATCACCCTTGGCGTGGGGTGAGGAACAACTAACTCCCCAAGTCTCTGTGTCTGAGTGCTGGGCTGAGTTGGGCAGAGAGGCCCCAGACCTGGACCTGGTCACTTGAGACCAATTACCACTGTGATCCACGGTTGGGCAAGAATCTCAGGGGCAACAGAATTAGGTCACCAACCCTTTTCACTTAGGTCATCAAAAAGCAATGGGCCGGGTGATAGATGTGATCACCTGTCTTCAGCTGCACCCAGTTCAAGCCAGAGGCCACAGAGGAGGGTTGCAGGGGGTAGGGGTGGGGGTGGGCAGTGAGGATAAAGGCTCCTTTCTCACAATCCTCTCTGCACATTCCATTCCCATTATATTGTCCTGGAAATGACCCGATTTTATCTCAGGCCTCCTGAATACTGACCATGATAATGGGCAAGAGGGTTGTAGGACCACAGGTATGGGACGATGCAGGGGGAGGTTTACACACCAAACTTGCATTTGCATGTGGAAATGGATCAGCTCTAATGCAGAGAGATAAAATTTGCTGTTTTGTCTAAGCCTGAGAGGTAAGATATATAGGTAAAAAGGGTGCATTTTCAAACCTGAGGAATCTGGGATGTTTCACTTTGAAGATGGGCAGTGTGGAGATGTCTGCGTACCACAGAGGCTGTGGACTGCGTGAGGCCACCAGCCTCAGCCAAGCAGTCAAAGTCTTCCCCACACTGTTTCCACCTCAATCCACCTGCCCTGCCTCTTTTTCCTGCCTCATCTATACCATCTGCACCTACCTAACGGTGAACAACTTTCTCAGTTGTATCCCTCAGTTGTATCCCCCCTCCCAAAACCTGCCCTGGTCCCCAGCAAAGCTGGACAGCTGGTCACCCTGTCTCTTGGACTGGCTCCCCCCTCCACCAACATGCACACATCACAAGTTTGGAAACACCTGCAGTTTCTGAAACAGCCTGATTTCCTCCCTGAACACTCCCCTGCCCTTTGAGATGAGTCTTCACTCTTTCCTCCAAGCTGCCACCCAATCCTGTGCTCTTGGAGCCCGCCCTGGCGCGTGAGCTGCTCAGCCTACCTCCCTGTAACTGTCTCCTCCTTACCTTGTCTATCTCACTGGACAGATTAGAAGCTCCTCCTGGGCAGGGGTCTGGAGAAGACTGGGCATCAACAATGGCCTCATGGAAGAAAGAAGGAAGAGGGTTGGACATCAAGACTAAAGCAACATTCCACTCTGCAGCTGTCTGCAGAAGTGACCCTGCCATCTGTCTAGAGAGGGCAAGCCCTAACACCAGGAATTGTGGTGTCCTGAAATGAATAAAGTGTGTATCAAAGTTATACAAGCTAAAGTCAGTTTCCTGTCCACTTGTTACTCCCACATCTCTTTCCTAGACACAAGCACAATGAAGCACTTTTCCTGTGCATCCTTCTAGATATACGTTGTGCAAAGTCCAACATGTCTTTAAAACACACACACAAGAAAGAAACTTACAGACACAGAAAAAAAAAATTTATGGTTACCTAAGGGAAAAGGTTGGGGGAGGGATAAATAAGGAAGCTGGGATCAGAGCTAGGGTTTGGGTTGAAATTAACATATACACATTACTGTATATAAAATTGGTAATTAACAAAGACCTACTGTATAGTACTAGAACCTCTATTCAACACTGTGTAAAAATCTATATGGGAAACAATTTTAAAAAATAATAGATGTATAGTTGGATCATTTTGATGTATAATTGAATTGCTTCTCTGTATGCCTCAAACTAACCACACTGTAAATCAACTATGCCGTGCTGAGCTTAGCTGCTCAGTCCTGTTTGACTCTTTGCAATCATATGGACTGTAGTTCACCTGGCTCCTCTGTCCATGGGATCCTCCAGGCAAGAATATTGGAGTGGGTTGCCATGCCCTCTTCCAGGGGATCTTCCCAACCCAGAGATTGAACCCAGGTGTCCCACATTGCAGGCAAATTCTTTACCATCTGAGCCACAGGGAAGCCCAAGGACACTGAAGTGGGTAGCTTATCCCTTCTCCAGGGGATCTTCCTGACTCAGGAATTGAACTGAGGTCTTCTGCATTACAGGCAGGTTCTTTACTAGATGAGCTACCAGGGAAGCCCAAATCAACTATACTCCAATATAAAATAAAAAATTTTTACAAAGATGCACACACTAATAGGAATATAGTGCCCAGGTCCTCTGCTCCTTGTTTTTTTTTTTAATCTTTGTTGACCATATTTGAATCAGAACACACAGCTCTGCATCTTTCTTTGTAATGACTCTCATTTGGTAGACTTGGGTTGGGGCTGCAAATTTGCCCTTCTAACAAGTTCTTGGGTAACGCTGATGCTGTTGCTCCAGAAGCCCCACTTTGAGAATCACTCACTAGACTGTGAGTTGTCTTAGATTGCACGGGAAGCAAAGAGGAGGTTTTATTCACTAAACTATCCTCCGTGCCTGGCACATATAAGGTAGACAGTTGATACATATTTTTTAGGTGAAACATGAGTAAGGGCTTGCATACAGGCTGGAAACACTCTGTGTGCATTGGTGTGTGTGTGTGTGTGTGTGTGTGTGTGTGCATGCTCAGTTGTGTCAGATTCTTTGTGACCCAATGAACTGTAGCCTTCCAGTCTCCTCTGTCCATGGAATTTTCCAGGCAAGAATACTGGAGTGGCTTGCCATTTCCTACTCCAGGGGATCTTCCCAACCTACTGATTGAACCCATGTCTCCTACACTGGCAGGCAGATTCTTTACTACTGTGCCACCTATGCCCTGGTCTGGGGTGAAGCTTAGGCTGTCTTGATAGAGGGCATTTGACAAAGTTGCAGCGTAAATCAGAGATGTGGCCTCGGACTCATCTGGTCAGACAGGTTGGCCCACCCCATCCTCTCCTTGCTCCCAGGGTCTAACCTCTGATGCCACCAACTCTTCTTCATACCTGGATCATTTTCTTCCAGACATGGGGTTTCCAATATGCCCCCTTCTCCCTCCCTCATTGTCCTGATCAGCAAACTGGGGAGTTTGGGAGGTAAAGTGGTTGTTAGGTTCAAAGAGCATTTTTGAAGTTTCCCAGCTAGCTAGAGATTGGCAGTGCTGAGACAATCCATGCCACAGATAAAGCCATAATGGTTTCTTTTTCTGATGAAAATTTTCAGTCTTGCATGAAATTAATGTTCACTATTCATTCATTCATTCAAGCAAGATTTATTGGACACCTACATGCCATGTCAGAGACTGGATATTGAGGATGCAGTGATAAAATAGCAAAGTTTCTGCCTCCATAGATCTTCCATCTGGGGAGAGGCTGCAAATGAAAACAAGTAAATAATTTCAGATTACGATGATTGAATGCAAAGAAGAAAGGGAAACAGTCCGAAGTCTGAGGGCCCATGCACCGACTAAGGCCAACTTGTGGTGGGCAGAGCTGAAGGGTTTTTGTTATATGGAGTAGGTTTGCTGCCTTTTGGAACATTCCTAAGTAGAGGTACTTTAAGCTGCGGAATCTAATAGGGCAGAAGACCAATCAGGCAAGGCCATGAGGAAGGAGCTTCCTCTTTACCAGGTATCTTCCATCAGGTTTTGTATTAGGTTGGCCAAAACCTTTATTCTTGTTTCTCTATAACTTATGGAAATGCCCAAATAAACATTTGGCCAATTCAATATGAAGGGTAATGCCTTTGCAACCTAAATGTCCACTGACAGATGAATAGATAGAAGAGATGTGGAAAACTACTTGGAATATACACAATGGAATACTACTCAGCCATAAAAAAGAAAATATTGTCATTCGCAATAACATGGATGGACCTAGAGATTAGTATATTAAGTGAAGCAAATCAGACAAAGACAAATATTATATGATATGACTTATACATGGTACTAAAAAACTGATACAAAGAACTTATTTTTTTTTAATTTTTAAAAATTTATTTGCTTTTAAATTGAAGGATAATTGCTTTATAGAAGTTTGTTGTTTTCTGTCACAGCAATAGACTCACAAACAGAAAATAAAACTTATAGTTACTAAAGGAGAAGGAGTGGGAGGGATAAATTGAGAATTTGGGATTAACAGCCTATGTATAAAATAGATAAACAAGGTCTTACTGTATAATACAGGGAACTATATTCAATATCATTAATAACCTATAAGAGAAAAGAATCTGAAAAAGAATGTGTATGTGCATGCATATGTGTGTGTATAACTGAATCATTTTGCTGTACATCTGAAACATTGTAAATCAACTATATCTCAATCTAAAAATAAAATAAAATTAAAAAATAAAATGCAGAAAAAGGGAGCAATGCCTTCAGAGCCAGAGAATTCTGGTCTTAAATCCTATCTCAATCACCTTTTAGCTGCATGATCTGGAGCCAGTCAGTTTGCCTTTGGATCATCAGCTTTTCTGTCTGTGAAATGGGGCACAATAACAAGAACTACTGCTTAAAGTCAGAAGAGAAGGGATTGAGTCCCAGTTCTGCTAGTTCCAAATAGTGAGGCTTGGGCAAATGACTTGACTTGTCTGAGCCTCAGAAAACATATTCACCCATCCACTCTTTCAAACAAGAAAAATAGATTTATTTATTTTTCTGAGTCTCAGCCAATTTATTCATTCATTCAAACAGGAAAAAAAAAATGATCTTAAAAATAGGCATGATCATTTACATTTCACTGGGATGTCGTAAAGTTTACACAAATCCATATATGGAAATTCCATCCAGGAAATGGCTGTTCCTATGTTATGTATTCCCAAAAGGAAGAAGCAGCCTTTCTCCTCCATCTCACCCCACAAAGTTTGCCAGTGCTTTTTACTTCTTTACATGTTCCAGTTTTGGCCTCTCTTTAAGCCACCCAGACAGCAGACCTCCAGAATCTAAGTAAGTTAAGTAAGACTTGAAAACAAGGAAGAAGGTGCTTGAGTGAATTAGATGAGCATGGGGTGTATTAGCACCCAAATATGAGATAGTGGGGATATCACTCTGGGCTTGGAGTCAGACACACCGGGAGGTGAGCCTCAATGACTGTGTGACCTTGGAAAAGACATCTCACTCCTCTGAGTTTCTATTTTCCTCATTTGGAAAACATAAAACCCCATTCCTGAATCCAGGTTAGCATTATTAGTGTACTGATTCTAAGAAATAACAAAGGTGACAGTGATAATAATGATGATAATTAATAATGATAATTCTTATTGCTATTATTCACACATTTATTGACATACATGACAACACACATGTATTGACATACATGAGCATTTATTGACGGCTACCTCTGTACCAGGCACTGTTTTGTGTGATTTATGTGCTTTATGCTATTTAATCCTCATAATTACCTTTGTAACTACTATAAATCCATTTTACAGGCAAGGAAAGAGACAAGGAGGGTCCAAAAAACCTGCCAGGGTTATTCAGCTGGAAGTGGCAGAGCCCGAATTCTTGCTCTAGTTATCAGCTCTAGGGCCCATACTCTGAACCACTGCACTGTATTACTTCCAACAGGGCAGTGGACTTGCAGCCCCGGGTGTCTGAGTTGCTCAGAACTGGGTGGCTAAGCTTACCTTTATCATTACATATCACCAGCTCACAGGTGACGTCCCCAGGTGCCTTCTTACCGCTGCTGTTGAGAGGGGCCTGGGACTGATGCTGGCCTGCTGGCCAGCAGTGCCTTTGGCTCTATTTGTCAGGCCTTAGGGGGTAGCCTCATTCTAATTTTGGAACCTAGATTTAAAAGGCCAAACCTCTGAGTAACAGGATTCTCTTTGGAATGTAGATTACAGTCTTTAACTAGCTTTCTTAAATATGGAACTTCATCCTGGGAGTCAGGAAGACATTTATTTTTCCTATAATTGTAAATTCTCAGATGTTTCTAATTTCTGGAAGGATGGAGTGAATTGGTTTAAATGCTTCAGTTGTCTGTGACAACTGACATTAATATCCCTTACAGAGACTGCAGTGTCTAAATTGTTTGAATCAAATAGAATGGTTTTAACACAAACACACACAGAGAATACAACCAAGTATTCTTATTTCTATCTTTTAAATACATATTTACCAGGGAAATACTTCAGCTTCCTGCAAGTCCAGGAACCGTGAATCCTCTTTGGGCAGAGCTGCCCATGTTGAAAATGTTGAAATGTAGTATGGTCTCCATCAACTGTTTTCCTCACCCAGGAAGAGGTTTTGGGAAGAATTTCACTGGTGTAAAAAGGAAACTTTGCAGCTAGACATGCTTCAGACATCACTCACTTGTTCTCTTGTCGTTCTTACTGTTGGTTATTGTCTTTCCATTTCAATGTCCTTTTATTTGGCAAGCTATTGCTATGTAACTAGTCACCTCAAAACTTAGTGGCTGAAAATAATATTTATTATTTCGTAGCTTTTCTGGTCACGAATGTGGGCACAGAACAGCTGGGCCCCAGCTCAGAGTCTGTCACAGGCTGTGATCAATGTGTTGGTCAGAGCTATAGTCATCTCAGGGTTCAACTGGAGAAGAATTTGCTTCCAAGCTTACCTATGTGGTCATTGGCAGGATTCAGTTTCTTGCAGGATATTAAACTGAGGGCCCCAGGTTCTTGCTGGTTGTTGGCTGGAGTCCATCCTTAATGACTTGCCACATGGGCCTTTTCAACATGGCAGCAAGTTTTCTCACAACAAGCGGGAGAGTAAGATGGAAGTTACAGTCTTTTACAATCTGTATCTCAGAAATGGCATCCCATCATTTTGTTTCATTTGGTTTTGTTTTTGTTATTGTTGAGTAAGATGGAAGTTACAGTCTTTTACAATCTGTATCTCAGAAATGGCATCCCATCATTTTGTTTCATTTGGTTTTGTTTTTGTTATTGTTGTTTCTGTGAATTTCTTCTTATTTTGTTGTCTTTTTAATATTTAAACTTAAAAAAAATTAAATTGTGGTAACATATGCAGAGAGTTGGACAAAACTGAGCATCTGAGCACAAAATACACATAATATAAAATTTGTCCTCTTAAAAAAAGAGAAATTTGCCCTCAACCATTTTAAACCAAACTAAGCTGCAGGGTATAGTTTAGTAGTGTTAAGTACTTTCACATTGCTGTGTAAGCCATTTTTAGAGCTCTTTTTATCTTATAGAACTAAAACTATACCTGTTACATAGTAACTCCTCATTCTCCCCTCCCACAGCCCCTGGAAACTGTCATTTTACTTCTGTATTTATAAAGTTTTCTATTCTAGATACTTCATGAAAGTGGAATCATACAGTGTATGCCCTTTCATAAATGGTTTAATTCACTCACCATAATGTCAAGGTTCATTCATGTTATATAACATGCATCAGATTTCTTTCTTTTTTGGCTACCATTCCACTGCATGTACATAGTACATTGTGTTCAGTGGATACTTGATTGATTCTACCTTTTGACTTTTGTGAATAATACTACTGTGAACAAGGGTGCACAAATATCTTTTCAAGAACCTGCTTTCAATTCTTTTGGGTATACTCAGAAGTGGAATTGATGGACCATATGATAACTTTGGAACATCACTATGAACAAAGCTAGTGGAGGTGATGAAATTTCAGTTGAGCTATTTCAAATCCTAAAAGATGATGCTGTGAAAGTGCTACACTCAATATGCCAGCATATTTTGAAAACTCAGCAGTGG
Organism: Cervus elaphus; assembly: GCF_910594005.1. Taxonomy (NCBI): domain Eukaryota; kingdom Metazoa; phylum Chordata; class Mammalia; order Artiodactyla; family Cervidae; genus Cervus; species Cervus elaphus. The sequence continues at coordinate 9,777,188 of NC_057839.1, read as the reverse complement.
CCACAAGACTGGAAAAGGTCAGTTTTCATTCCAATCCCTAAGAAAGGCAATCCCAAAGAATGCTCAAACTACCGCACAATTGCACTCATCTCACACGCTAGTAAAGTAATGCTCAAAATTCTCCAAGCCAGGCTTCAACAGTACATGAACCGTGAACTTCCAGATGTTAAAGCTGGTTTTAGAAAAGGCAGAGGAACCAGAGATCAAACTGCCAACATCTGCTGGATCATCAAAAAAGCAAGAGAGTTCCAGAAAAACATCTATTTCTGCTTTATTGACTATGCCAAAGCTTTTGACTGTGTGGATCACAACAAACTGGAAAATTCTGAAAGAGATGGGGAATACCAGACCACCTGACCTGCCTCTTGAGAAATCTGTATGCAGGTCAGGAAGCACCAGTCAGAACTGGACATGGGACAACAGACTTGTTCCAAACAGGAAAAGGAGTACATCAAGGCTGTATATTGTCACCCTGCTTATTTAACTTATATGCAGAGTACATCATGAGAAACACTGGGTTGGAAGAAGCACAAGCTGGAATCAAGATTGCCCGGAGAAATATCAATAACCTCAGATATGCAGATGACAACACCCTTATGGCAAAAAGTGAAGAGGAACTAAAAAAGCCTTTTGATGAAAGTGAAAGAGGAGAGTGAAAAAGTTGGCTTCAAGCTCAACATTCAGAAAACAAAGATCATGGCATCTGGTCCCATCACTTCATGGCAAATAGATGGGGAAACAGTGGCAGACTTTATTTTTTGGGGCTCCAAAATCACTGCAGATGGTGATTGCAGCCATGAAATAAAATGACGCTTACTCCTTGGAAGAAAAGTTATTACCAACCTAGACAGCATATTAAAAAGCAGAGACGTTAGTTTGCCAACAAATGTCCATCTAGTCAAGGTTATGATTTTTCAAGTAATCATGTATGGATGTGAGAGCTGGACTATAAAGAAAGCTGAGCACCAAAGAATTGATGCTTTTGAATTGTGAGAGTCCCTTGGACTGCAAGGAGATCCTAAAGGATCCTAAAGGAAATCAGTCCTGACTGTTCATTGGAAGGACTGATGTTGAAGCTGAAACTCCAACACTTTGGCCACCTGATGCGAAGAGCTGACTCATTTGAAAAGATCCTGATCCTGGGAAACATTGAAGGCTAGAGGAGAAGGGGACGACAGAGGACGAGATGGTTGGATGGCATCACCGACTCAGTGGACATGAGTTTGAGTAAACTCCGGGAGCTGGTGATGGACAGGGAGGCTTGGCGTGCTGCGATTCATGGGGTCGGAAAGAGTCGGACACGACTGAGGGACTGAGCTGAACTGAACTGAACTGAACTAATGATAACTTTATTTTAGATTTTTTGAGGAATGATTTTCCTGTTTCCCACAGTAGTTGCACTATTTTACACTCTATCAACAGAGCACAGGTCTTCAATTTTTCCACATCTTTGCTAAAAATACTTGCTATTTTTTTTCCTTTTTAAAAATAGAACATCCATTCTAATGGGTATTAAGTGATATCTCACTATGGTTTTTACTTGCATTTCCCTAATGATTAGTGATGGTGAGCATCTTTTCATGTGTTTACATGGCCATTTGTTTATCTTCTTTAGGGAGATGTTTATTCAGGTTTTCTGCCCATGTTTAAAGTTGGGTTGCTTCTTTTTTTTGTTTCTGAGTTGTAGGAATTCTTTATATATTCTGGGTATTAACCTGGATATAATTTTCAAATATTTTATCCTATTCCATAAGTCATCTTTTCATTTGCTTGGTTTTATCTTTTCATGCACATAAGTTTTAAATTTTTATATAGTCTAATTTATTTTTACTTTTGTCTTCTGTGATTTTGGTGCCATATCCAATAAATCATTGCCAAGGAAAATGTTTCAAATTTCCCCCTGTGTTTTCTTCTAAGAGTTTTATAGTTTTAGATCTTACATTTAGTTTTTTATTCATTTTGAGTTAATATTTATATGTGATACATGGGAAGGATCTAAATTTCTTCTTTTGCATATGGATATCCATTTCTCTCAGCAACATTTGTTGAAAATACTTTTCTTATTGAATGGTCTTGGAATCCTTGAAAAAATTCTTTAACTATATAAATGAGTTTATATTTCTGAGCTACTCTAGTCCATTCATCTGAATGTTTGTTTTATGTTGGCACCACACCATTTTGATTACTGTAGTTTTGTAATATGTTTTGAAGTCAGGAAGTTTGTGATTTCTTTATTCTTCTTTTCAAGATGGTTTTGGCTTTTGGGGGCTTTTTGCATTTCCATATAACTTTTAGGATGGGTTTTTATATTTCTGCAATTGGAATTTTGATAGAGATTGCATTTAATCTGTGGGTCACTATGAGTGGTACTGACATCTTAACAATACTGTCTTCCAATCCATGAACATAGGAAATCTTTCCATTTATTGTGGTAATCTTAAGTTTCCTTCAGCAATGCTTTTTACAGTTTTTGGTTTCTTTTCCACTCTTTCACTTTTTGGTTAAACTTATTCCTAATTATTTCATTCTTTCCAATGCTATTGTGAGTGGCACTGTTTTCTTAATTTCCTGTTTGAATTGTCCATTGCTAGTGTATATAAACAAAACTGATTTTTGTACTGATTTTGTATACAGCCACTATGTGAATTCATGCATTAGTTCTAATAGGTCTTTTATGGACTCCTTAGGGTTTTCTATATATTGTATCATGTCATCTATGAACAGAGATAATTTCCCTTTTTCCTTTCCAATGTTTCTTGTCCCTCTTTCTTATTTAGTTACTTCATCTAGGACTTTCTGTACTATGTGGAATGGAAGTGACAAAGTGAGAATTCTTGCCTTAATACTAATCTCAGAAGAAAAACTTTTAGTTTTTTTACCAATATGTAACATGTTAGCTGTGAGGCTTTTAGCATGAAGCTTTCATCTATGACTTTTACTATGTTGAAGAGATTTCCTTGTATTCTTAGTTTATTGAACTATTTTTTTTCATGAAAGAGTGTAGAATAGTATTTTTTGCATCAACTGTGATGATCTTGTGTTTTTCTTTTCATCACTTGGTTAATATGATTAATTTTTAAATGTTGAACCATCCTTGCATTTCAGGAATATATCCTACTAATCTTTGCAACATAATCCTTGAAATCTGTGTTGAATTCTATTTTCTAGTATTTGTTGAGAATTTTTGCTTTACTATTCATCAGAGATATTAGCCTGTAGTTTTCTTTTCTTGTAGTGGTTTTTTCTGTCATTGGTACCATTGCTGGCTTTATAGAATGAGTTTGGAAGAATTACCTCCTTTTCACTTTTTTTGGGAAAGTTTGAGGAGGATTGGCAATAATTAAAAAAAAAATGTTTGGTAGAATTCACTAGTGAAGTCATGTGGTCCTTGGCTTTTCTTTGTTGGAAGGTTTTTGACTATTGATTAAATCCATGGACATCCCACTGCATTTGTCAGAATCTATTTGTTAGAATCAAGTCACTAAGTACAGTCCGCGTTTAAGGGGAGGGGATTACCAGGAGGAAGGTATGATTTGTACCATCTTAGAAGACTATCTATCATAGTCGTCTGTAAAATGCAGCTATTCTGAATCAACTGATTAAAGCAGATGGCTTATAGAGAACTTCCACACCACGCTTGCTGTCCCAGAACTACTCAGTGAATGGTGATTTGCCCTCCCATTTGACTGATGAACTTTTTACATCTTTGTATAAAATTCACTTTGACAAAAGTTTATATTTCCCTAAAATCAATATAATTTCAAGGAAGTTTGTGTTTATGTCTTCAATCTCAAGCAATTAACAGGAGAAGCATCTTAATCATGATTTTATAATTTTAATTCATATACCACATCTCATCCCTGACCCCTTAAACCTGGGTACAGCTCTTCCTATATGATCCTAGACACTCTGGGTTTCTTTTCACATAGTATTTGTCCAGGTATTGTATTTGTTTCAAGTATTTCTCTTTTCATAGACGATGAACTAAGACCAGAAATAATGTCTTTTTTCCTCTCTGTATTCCTAGCCATTCTGGATACAAAATAGGTCCTCAGTAGAAACTCATTACTTAAAAGAATACATATAAATAAATAAGTAGGTAACTATTGCCATTCTTTTGCTAGCCTTGAAGGGTTTGACTCAGCCTGCACACCCAGCATCTAACCGGCATGAAGCTCAATAAATGTCATGGGGTAAGTAAGAGAATGACAGCTTAGCATCTCTTGCCAAATACTGTAACCACTGGACAAAATTGGAAAGATAATTTTTATCTGTTCAAAGGAGCCATATACTTGAGATGTCATTGCTCTAGTCTCCTTAGCAAGAGTCTCAAGGCCAGAGACTCCTTAAATCATTTTAGCGTAATAAAAAAGAAAGCTTTTACAGTTGGACTCCCTCAGAAGCTGACCCTGAGACAGGAATTTGAATTCAAGCAGTGTATTTGGAAGAGGATCCCAAGGAAGCATGGTTGGGGGGCAGAGAAGACAGTTAGGGAAAGGACAGAATCCAGCACAGGTTGCATTAATAAACAGATGACTTCACTGGGCACCTGAAATGCCTCGTCATAGTGGATCCCTTTGAGATTTTGTGGAACACACTTCAGAGCTGTTGCTTTGAATGGCATGGGAGCTGTGATATTTACATCAACTCCTGATCTCATGCACTCTTGCTTCTGGTCTGGCCTGTGCACAGAGGAGCATGCTTTTGCAGTCAGAGAGTCCTTAGGTGAGGGTCCCCAGTGACTGTGGGAAGAAGCCATCTGGACGCTGAGTGCAGAAGGGGATTGGGAGGGAGACGGACAGCACCACTCACAAAGATTCCAAACTGGAGTTCAGACTTGGACCTGAGCCCTGATTTTGTCCCTATATGGCAAGTCGATCCCTTCCAGCTGCCTGGTCCTCAGTGTGCCCATCTGTAAAGTTCTGTTCTGCTCGGAAAGTGCCAGGATTTCACTCTCCCGTGAAGAGGTATGACTTGGGACCAAGGCCTCCCTTGTCAGAGCTCAGGTGGAGTTTCTATGCAGCCAGGCTTCCTCGCACTGCTCTGGGCTCCACACCAGTGTTCGGAGCTGAGGTCGGGCGGTATCTGATTGCTCATCGCAGCCAATCTCTGCATGTCTAACCGCTGCATGATTCACATTTTGCTGTAACTGTGGTGCTTATATTACTTGATACTCTGATTACTTTGTTCAAAGTGATCTCACTTGTTTATGAGCACGTGTGAAATCCCCAGCCCCCCTGAAATCTCTGCTCTCCTGTCTCCTGGGCAACTCACCCTGCAGTCAGTTAAGACTTCTGCAGCTAGAATAACCCAGTGTTAGTTGCTCAGCTGTGCCTGACTGTTTGCGACCCCATGGACTGCAGCCCACCAGGCTCCTCTGTCCAGGAGATTTTCCACACAAGGATACTGGAGTGGGTTACCATTTCCTTCTCCAGGGGATCTTCCCAACCCAGGGATTGAACCCGGGTCTCCTGCACTGCAGGCAGATTCTCTACCAACTGAGCTACAAGGGAAGCCCTAGAATAACCCAAGGGAGGGCTAAAACAGCCTCATCAATGAGTCACAGTCTTGTAAATTTTTAATCAGACCAGAGTGAGAGAAAGAAACAAAACAAAAGCAACACAGTTGGGTCCAGTTCTGTTAGTATTGATACTACGGATACAGATTTAGATGTTGGCAATTTCCCATCACAGCATGTATCCTCCTCTCCTTGCTGTCTGTCATCTCTTGCCCTTCCACCCACATCTTCATCGCCACTCTTTTAGGACCAGATAACTGCCTTCTATTAATAAATGTTCCATGGGAGGTGAATAAGTACCAGGATAAAAAAAAAAAAAAAAAGCTTCCAGAGTCACATAAGTTTGAGGAAGGTTGGAATCAACAAAATAGAAAGGTATTTTTATTTCTGGACTTCTTAGAGCCTTGAATCTGCTTATGCGCACCGGACTCTTAGTGGGGACAGGGTGAGCAGCATTTCCAAAATGAATGTGATCACGGGGCACTTTTTGTTAACTGAAGAAATGCTCTGCAGAAAGAAGCTTTGGAGGACATCCCTGCTGGTACAGTGGATAAGAATCTGCCTACCAATACAGAGGACATGGGTTCGATCCCTGGTCCAGGAAGATTCCACATGCTGTAGGCAACTAAAGCCTGTGAGCCATAATTAATGAGCCCCTGCACCATAACTACTGAAGCCCGTGTGCCCTAAAGCCTGTGCTCCGTAACAGGAGAAGCCCATGCACTGCAACAATGAGTAGCCCTCGCTCACAGCAACTAGAGAAAGCCTGCATACAGCAACAAAGAACCAGCACAACCAATGAATAAATAAAGCTTTTGAAACGCTTTCCCGGATCATGCACTTGCCATGGAGCTAAAGAAACACTGTTAATTCAGAAAGCTTCAGGAGTCTGCAAGTGTTTAGAGGATGCACCAAAGTGCTGCCATAGCCCCTGCACGCACTGACTCTCTCATTTATTGAGTATCTACTATGTGCTGAGTGCTTTACACTAGGAAAACAGCTTTGGGAAAATGGAAATGAAGCTAGTCTCAAGGAAAAGGCTTCCTGACAAGGTATTTGGAAGAATCAGGGAGGACTGGAGAGAGTTTGGGGGTAACTCCATGGAAGCTGAGTGGGACTCCCTCCCCAAACCTGCCCTTAGCACCAGGACCAGTCACCAGTGCATGATGACAACATGGGTCCCCTTATTCAAAAACCACCAAGAATTCCAAGATGACAGAAGAGAGTTAAAGCAAGCACAGGGCCCTTCTAACGATAGCACATTTCATACTGACATGCACAGCTTGGACCTGTGGCAAGAACGGCAGCCCTGGCCCTCTAGGGAGCCAATCAGATCATGCCTACCTTCACCTCCTCCTCCTCCCTTCCCCTCAGGTGCTGCTCAGAGACTGGCTTTCTCCCCTCCTGCTTGGCAGGAAGCTCTTTCTGCCAGCTCTTCATGAGCCAGCTAGTGATTAAGCGCTGTGTCTAGAGATGACTCAGAGGCAACAAGAAATGGGGCAAGAGATTGGGAGTTCAGATCCTGGCTTCTTGCCTCTCCCCTCTCAATGATGGTGAGCAATTTTATGTCCCTTTCCTGTCCCATTTAGAACCCTCCTCTGGAAAAAGACAGGGATGGCTGTCCTGGAGAAAGGATGGTGTCGGGGCCAATAAGGGTGACGACGCCTGAATGTACCTTTCACTGAAGGACTACTGCTTCTCAAGTGTAAGGTTTTGTGTGTCTCCCCTCGGAGACTCTTGGTCACTCCTCCCAATTCCTTACTCATTCATTCATTCAGACAGAATTTGGGAGGTGGATAGGAGCAAAGTAGGCAAAGAAGGACAAAGGCTCTCCAGAGGGAAACCACCTTTGCAGAATCCCATGGCTGGAGGAGTCTGGACCACAGGGAAGAAGAGTCGGGGTCCAAACAGGTCCAGACAGCCTCCCACCACCCCTCACTGTCTTCTGAGTCTGGAAAAACTCCACTGACGCTACTGGTAAACGAGGGCCATGGGGTTGTCTGTGGATTTTCATCATCTTCACATCCCCAAAGGCACAGTAGCCCACATAATTGATTGTTGGCCACCAACCAGCTATAAGAGTCTCCAACCTCCTGGGGCCATCAAACATCTCCAGCAATTAGGCTCAGTGTGACAGTTGTTTCTGAAACGAGGAGCCAAATGAATAGAATTAATCTCACTGATTGAAATCCATTAGTGCCTGTGATCTACTGGTTCAGGCATTTAAGAGCCACTTCACCTCACCCGGTCATGCCCATAGGGTCACAGGCTGAGTCACAGTTAATAGTGGGGAAGGCTTTAATGGAGGGGGAGGCTTTGAAGAAGGGCAGGGTGTGTTCCGAAGCTTGACGGTTTAATGCATTTTTAATTAAATGTGCTTTAATAGGATTCAGCACCAACTATCATGTCACTGCAGATAGACTCATTATATTTGTTCAGTTAATTACGCATGTGTTACTGCCCAAGTGTCAACTCTGATGACCTGGAAAGAAGCTTGACTTCGAGGGACACCCAAGAGTTCTGCTGGCCCTTTGAGGAGGAGATTAAACTGTTCCCCACCCTCCAGTCTCCATATTTACTCTTGTGCATCCCACACCCACACCCACACATGGGCACATGTGCATACACACTCCAGCAGACACCCAGACACATGTGTGTATTCTCCCCACCACTCCCCTTCAAAGAGGAAGGGATAGTAGGAGGTATTGAAGTCAGGGAAAAAGTGTTTCCAGATTGGGCTCCATCCTGTTATCAGCTGCATTTAAAAAAAAATAAAGGTTTTTTTGCTTGAGTCAGGCAACATGTGGTCTCTTAGTTCCCCAGCCGGGGATCAAACCCTAGTATCTTACTTTGGAAGCTTGGACTTCCCTTAACCACCAGGGAAGTCCCTTCAGCTGTATGTTTTCACACAAGATGTTGAGTGGTTCTGGCCTCAGTGTCGCTCCTCTGTAAACTGGCGTAGCAGCGGTATTAATGCTCATACCTGCTGGCATTGCTGTCAGCTTCCAGGAAATAACACCCACAGAGCATCTGACTGTGTCAGATGCCCGGAGACCTGCACATGCTGTTTGCAGCTAGGAGGTGTAACCGATCTAACAAGAAGGCATCCAGTTAGGGCGCCTCTGTCTGCACTCAGGGCACGGGATGCTTGCTTTACCCCGAGTTTGCATGCCAAAGTGTGACTTTGCTTACTCACTCAACAGACATGCACTAAACACCTCAGTGATGACTTTCTGAATATCTACTAAGGGTCCGGCTCAGGGTCCCAGGCTTCCACATGTTTCTCATACTTGGTTATGTCTCCATTAACAATCAGAGGAGTATTTACAGGTTACAGATGGGAACCGAAGCTTAGATAATGGATTTATTCAGTACTGTTTATTGGCTGTTTATCATGTGCCAGGCATTATGCCTCAAGGGTTGGAGATAAAGTGGGCGGGGGGAGGGGGAAGGAAAGAGAAGAGGCTCTTGCTTTTGTGGGCTGATCTTCTCACAAGAAGTTTTTGGGGTTCACAAAAAAGTGATTCTGGGCTTTTGGTTTTCTCTGGGGTCAAATCACAGTGTGTAAAACTGTGTGTCTCATATGCAGCTTGGTTGCCTGAGCACCTTACTGCCTCCTCCCACAATGTTGGTTCCAAGACTGAGCTGGATGGGGCTTGGGAAGGGGGCCCTACGCATTCAGAGGAGGCTCTCAGAGATAAATTCAAAGGCGCACCCTCTCAGATCATCATGTACTTCTACTCTCCCAGGGAGCTTGTTAAAATGCAAATTCTCCCCCAAACCCTCCTCTCATCCAGCCTGGCATGTAACATTGAGCAGACTTTCATGTGCTTTACAATAAGCCCTTGTTGGCTATCCATTTTAAATGTAGCAGTGTGTACATGACTTTCCCAAAGTTCCTCACTGTCCCATCCCCCCTGGCATCCATAAGTTCGTTTTCTAAGGCTGTGAATCTCTTTCTGTTTTGTAAGTAAGTTCATAGGGGAGAAGGAACACACGTATATGTATGACTGACTCCTGTCGCTCTTTGTCTGAAACTACCACTACGTTCTTGATCGGGTGTACCCCCATCAAGATAAAATAAAAAGTTTAAAGTTTGGAAAAAAAACTTAAATGCAGATGCTGATTCAGTAGGGTTGGGGGTGGGAGAGTGTGATGGCTAATTCCATGTCTCCACTTGGCTAGGCCATGCTACACAGTCGTTTGGTGAAATACCAGTCTAGATGTCTCTGTGAAAGTCTTTGTTAAATGTGATTAACATTGAAACCAGTGGACTTTGAATAAAGCAGAGTACCCTCCATAATCTGAGTGGGCCTCATCCAATCAAATGAGGGCTTTGAGAAAAAACACTGAGCTTCCTTGAAGAAGAAGAAATTCTGGCTCCAGACCACCTTTGGACTTGAGCTGCAACATTGGTTCTTCCATGGGTTGCCAGTCTGCCAAACTGCTTTGAAGATTTTGGACCTGCCAGCCTTCACAATTGCATGAGTCAATTCCTGAAAATCTCTCCCACTCTCTCTCTATAGTTAGATAGATAGATTGATGATACCTATAGATAACATATATATTAATTCTAATAAAATATTTTAATGTTATGTGTGTAATATACTTTATATTTAATAATATATTATTAAGTATATTTAATAGTATATTTTAATTTTAATAAGATGCAATAAATAGTAAATTAATTTTAATAGTATATTTTACTTAACAGAAAATACCCTATTACTATATCTATTATTAATAGAAATATATCTTATTAATAAACCCAATAAAAAGGCAACCCACTCCAGTATTCTTGCTTGGAGAATCCTATGGACAGAGGAGCCTGGTAGGCTACAGTCCTCGGGGTCGCAAAAAGTCGGACATGACTGAGTGACTTCACACACATACACACACACACACACACACACCCCGACTCTTGGCGATCCCATGAACTATATAGTCCATGGAATTCTCCAGGCTAGAATACTGGGGTGGGTAGCCTATCCTTTCTCCAGGGGACCTTCACAACCCAGGAGTCGAACCGGGGTCTCCTGCATTGCAGGTGGATTCTTTACCAACTGAGCTATCAGGGAAGCCCATTTTATATTAAATAATATATTACTAAATATATTTAATAGTATATTTTAATTTTAATGTATAATTTTAATAAGATATAATAAACAGCAGATTAATTTTAACAACATATTTTACTTCACAGAAAATACCCTATCATTATTTCTACCTGTCATCTATATAAATACATATCAATGAGATATAGATATATATGCATAGGTAAATATGTATAGAAAGATATCTTGTCTATATACATAGATATCTTGTATATGTATATACTGGTTATGTTTCTCTGGAGCGTGCATGTTTGCTCAGTCACTTCAGTTATGTTTGACTCTTTGCCACCCCATAGACTGTAGCTCGCCAGGCTCTTCTGCTCATGGGATTCTCCAGGCAAGAATACTGGAGTGGGTTGCCATGCCCTCCTCCAGGGGATCTTCCCAAACCAGGTTTCAGACCTGCATCTCCTGTCTCACCTGCATTGCAGGCAGCTTCCTTTCCTACTGAACCACCTGGGAAGCTGGTTTCCCTGGGCAACCCTGACTAATACAGGGGATGGGAGATTCTACATTTCCTACAAGTTCCTGGGAGATGCCAACCAGACTCCAGGTAAAGTCATAGACCATGATGTGTCTGCAGATATGGGCTCCATCACATGAAAAGCCAGGGCAAGTCTTAAACAGGCTTTGAGAGGCTAGGTTCAGCTGGAGCTATTTAGCTTGTTCTGTTCTCTCCAGTAATGAGTTTCTGCCCGATTTTCTGAATCCAATAATTTATTCAAGCCAGTGAGCCACTGAAGTCGCCAAGAGCGTACCCTGCCTACTTTCAGTCTTGGGGTTTGCAGTTGTATAAACACAACTTTTCCCACACATTTTCAAGTCAAGCAGAGGCGGCAGTCCCCGTTGCCAAACAGCTGGATGGAAGTTGCAAAAAGAAATCAGAGTTGGTGCAAAAGTTTTCCAGCAGCCCAGATGTCTGGCATCCCACAAACACCAACACAGGCCTCCACAACCCCCTGCCTTCCCTGACACCTCTTGAATGCCAGCACAAGCTGGCCATCAGTGGGAGGGTGAGACCGAAATACTGAGAGAGAATTTGCAGCTATCGCAAATGCAGATGGAGCAAACAACAGTTGGTTCAAAGTGTGCGGAAGGCACGGCAGCACACTCAGATAGACAAGGAGGAGGCTGGGGGGAAGAGGAGAGGCTGGTCTCTGAGAGTCTGACTGTGTGAAGGCGGGGGCAGCCAAGTCCGGTAGAAGGGGCTGCTGCTCAGACAGCTCCAGACCGTGCTCTGCCTGGGCACAGAGCGCAGAATCTGGGGCCAGCCTGCACCGGCCAGTAAAAATACAACACAAGTTACATATCTTTTCAATTTTCTAGTAGTCACATTGAAGAAGTCAAAAGAAATAGGTAAATTAATTTTAATGATTAATTGAACAGAAAATACTCTAAATATTGCTATTTCAACATTTCAGCAGGTCATCAATACAAAGAGAGATGAAAGATATTTTACATTTAAAGGCAGACCTCTTTTTATCGAGCTTCCATTTATTGCACTTTGCAGATCCTGTGTTTTTTACAAACTGAAGTTTTGTGGCAATCCTGTGTCCAGTCTGTTAACACCATTTTTCCAATAGCATCTGCTCATGTCTCTGTCCCATTTTGGTAACTCTTGCAATATTTCAAAGTTTTTCCTTATTTTTATATTTCTTGTGGTGATTTGTGATCAGGAATCTTTATTGTTACTGCCCCCACTCACTGAAGGCTTACATGATGGTTAGCATTTTTCAGTAATAAGGAATTTTTAAGTTAAAGCCTGTCATCTTGCTTTTTTTGGGCATAATGCTATTGCTCACCTAATAGACAACAGTATTGTGAAAACATAACATTTTTTGTTTTGGTTTCTAAGGATTTGTTTATTTAATTAATTTATTTTTTATTGAAGTATAGTTGATCGACAATGTTGTGGTAGTCTCTGGTACACAGTAAAGTGATTCAGTTACATATATATATATATATATATATATATATATATATATATATATATATATATATTCTTTTTCATATTCTTTTCCATTATAGTTTATTTTTTTTTTATTTTCCATTATAGTTTATTACAAGACATTTAATATAGATTTAATATAGATCCCTGTTCTATACAGTAGGTCTTTGTTGTTTATCTATTTTATATGTAGTAGTGTATATCTGGGCTTCCCTGGTAGCTTGGTTGGTAAAAGAATCTGTCTGCAATTCAGCAGACCTGGGTCGATCCTTGGATTGGGAAGATCCCCCTGGAAGAAGGCATGACAGCCCACTCCAGTATTCTTGCCTGGAAAATCCCATGGACAAAGCAGCCTAGTGGGCTGCAGTCCACGGGATGGCACAGAGTCGGCCACAACGGAGCAGCTAAGCCCAGCACAGCACAGTGAGTATCTGCTAATCCCAAACTCCTAATTTATCTCCTCCCCCTACGATCTAACTGTAAGTCTGCTTTCCATGTCTGTGAGTCTGTTTTTGTTTCATAAATAAGTTCATCTATATCCATATTTTAGATCCCATGTATAAGTGATATCATATATTTTTCTTTCTCTGTCCTACTTACTTCACTTAGTGTGATAATCTTTATGTCCATCCATGTTGCCACAAACGGCATTATTTTGCTCTTTTTTATGGCTGAGTAGTATTCCATTGTATGCCACATCTTCTTTACCCTTTCGTCTGTTGATGGACACTTAGGTTGCTACCACGTTTTGGTCATTACAGATAGTGCTTCTATGAATGTTGGGGTGCAGTGTATCTTTTTTAATTAGACTTCTCTCTGGGTATACGTCCATGAATGAGATAGTTGGATCATATGATAAGTCTATTTCTAGTTTTTTTAAAGAACCTTTATACCTAAACATAACTTTTTTATGCGTTGGGAAACCAGAAAATCTGTGTGACTCACTTCATATTGCAAATGATCTGGAACCAAATATACAGTATCTCCTAGGTATGACTGTATACTTTTCTGCATTAACTCTTTGAAGTCTGGTATACTGATAGTACATCTCAATGGGAACAATCCACATGTCAAGTGCTCCTTGAGCATATGTGGCTGGGGGCTACCATGTTGGACAGTGTGGTCTGGATTCTCAATAACCAGCACCGGGTTGGAGCAGGAGTTCAAGCTGGTATTTACTGCCTGTCCTGTACCTTCGCCCCCGTCCCCAACATAGAAAAACAAAAGATAATCAGAAAAAAAATCTCTGGTTAATTAAAGATGCCAGACAAATCGTGTCAGGTTAACGCTCACAGAGAAGTGAATAATAACAGTGGTTCCACTCAAGCAAGCACCAAATAAGCAAACATTCTTTAAATAAACAGAAATTGAGTATATTGCGGGAATGAATTTACTCTGTGGGTCACAGAGGAGGTTAAACAAAAATTTGTTTTAAAAATGTCTCCCAAAGGACACCCTGTGCTGTGCTCCCAGCACATGTTGTTGGGAGAAGGGGAGGGTCTGGGGGTGGGAGCCCGGTGGGCTGGTGGACGGAGAAGTCGAGTTTGGGTGGAGAGCAGGGCCTCCAGACACCTCTGTCTGCTATGGCCATTCCCAGCTCTTGGAATCAAATGCCAACGTCACAAGCAGATCTGCAGGAAAAGTGAAACTCCCACTTGGGAAAACCTTGAAAAGTGAAAGTCACTCTGCCGTGTCTGACTCTTTGTGATCTCATGGACTGTAGCCCACCAGGCTCCTCTGTCCATGGGATTTTCCCAGCAAGAATACTAGAGAGGGTGGCCCTTCCCTTCTTCAGGGGATCTTCCTGACCTACGGATGGAACCTGCATCTCCCACATCTCCTGCATTGCAGGCAGATTCTTTACCATCTGTCTGAGCCACCAGGGAAGGGAGACATTTTCTGGCAGACACTTTCAGCAGATGTTATGCAAATCTGATTGGAAGGATCAGATTGGAAGCAGGCTGAATCCCACACATTGGAGTTGATTCACTTCTTTCTCCCTCTCCTTCTCACATTGCCTCGGGCTGGATTCCGTGCTAAGCAGAGGGGAGATTCATGAAAGTGTAACTTATGGCCAGCACCTCAGGAGGAAAGGGGCGAAGGGGGACAGGTGGCCGTGAGGCAGTCTAGTGGAGCCCTCAGTCGACCCTGAGAAAGCTCTGAAGCTGGGATGAGCCTTCAGAGCTCTCCTAAGTCTGGTGAAGAGGGCCCGGTGTTCACACTCCCAGGCTGACCAGTTGTCAGATGTGGGCTGCCCTGGAAAGGAAGTAAGATGAAGGGAAGGTGGCTTTCTTCTGCTCAGAGCTGAGTGCAGTCTGCTGGCAGTACTGCCAGTGTCTGGAGTGAATGGTCCTCACTCCTGAAGGGCCATGTGGATGGTGATCACAGTACCCACCCCACACACCCTTCATCACAGTCACTCATCTATGCACGCGTGTCTCTGCATTTCCCTTCATGACTCACTCATTCATTCACCCATTCAGTCATTTTGTCATTCATTTATTTAATGTATGCGTGCTTCTTCTCTGCTTAGAACCTTCCAGTAGCTTCCCTTGGCACTTTAAGGCCTTCCTGATCTGAGCCCTGGTTGGGTATGAGCTTCACCCTGTCTCACTCTGCTGTAGCCAAGCTTTTTGAACACCAATCTCTTTCCTGGTTTAGTTACCACTGCCTGTATTTTTTTCTCTGTCTTAGATCCTGCTCCCTGGGATGTTTGTAGCCTGGCTCCTTTGCATCATCTGGGTCTCAGCTTGGAGCTGCTATCTTCAGAGGAGCATTCACCCCCAACCTCTCCTGTCTCCCTCCAGCCCTCTTCCCTGGTTATTTTTTACACTATCACTATCTGAAATTATCTTATTCATTTATTTAGTTGCTTATTCTTTCTCCCTTCTCCTCTGGAATGTAAGTTTCATGAGGGTGGGTTCATGTCTGACTATTTATCCTTTTGAAGTGAGAGTGAAGTCGCTCAGTCATGTCTGACTCTTCGCAACCCCATGGACTATAGCCTGCCAGGCTCCTCCATTGATGAGATTTTCTGGAGTGGGTTGCCATTTCCTAGGGTATCTTCCGACCCAGGGATCGAACCCAGGTCTCTCGCATTGCAAGCAGACTCTTTACCTTCTGAGCCACAAGGGAATCCCATTTATCCATTTTAGTTACTTAAATATTTGTAAATATTTGTAGAAGCAACAAGTGAATGACTCAGCAATTTGCTTACTAATTAAATTATTTCACTATATATATTGACTTTCTTATTCATGTATTAATTTGTCCATTCATTCACTTACTTAGTATTTTTATACCTATAAACATAGAATTTTATTTGTTGAAATACTTATGATATTTATATAAATATATAATATGCACATAATGCATAGCCTTCCCATGTGGCGCTAGTTGTAAAGAACCTGCCTGCCAATGCAGGAGTTGTAAGAGATGTGGGTTCTATCCCTGTGTTGGGAAGATCCCCTGGATGAGAGCACGACAACCACTCCAGTATTAGAATCTCATGGATGGAAGAGCCTGGTGGATACTGAGTCGCAAAGAGTCAGAAACAACGGAAACAACTTAGCAGGCCTGCATCTATATAATGCATATGTCATACACACACATATACTATAATAAATGTGCATTATATATAAATATGTGATATATACATTTATGTTAAGTATCTATCACATTTACTATGAATGCAATTAAGGTAGTCTTAGTAACTTTATTGAAGGCAACAAAAACAAAATTATATGAAAAAGCAAATAAACTAGAGTCACCTTGAGCTTGTCTAACACTAGGGAATGACTGAGGAAATTACAGGGCATCCCGATAGAGCCCTTTGTTATAACGTCAGGACAGTGTAACATGAACAAGGCAAACAGGTCCATGAGAAGTAGTGCAAAAGCAAGTTTGATTGAAAGGCACATACAGTATGAGGGCAGCCATGTCAAATGTATCCGTTTTCTGGGGAAGACTAGAAGGATGACAAGAACTAGAATTAGTCTCAGGTGGTGAGATGTGGGGGGCTTTTTTTTCAAGTACTTCTTTGACAGTGTATCACATTTCTCAGTATGGGAAAGATGTTTCATAATTGTATGGTCCTCAAGCAAGACACAAGGATATCCTGAGACATGGTAAGAAGTACAGTCAGCTCTCTGTATCTGGGGGTTCTGCATCTGTGGATGGAAAATATTTAAAAAAAAAAAAAAAAACAACCCAGACTGTTTCAAAAAGCAAAACTAAAATTGTCTGCATTGGCAACTATTTACACAGAATTCATGTTGGCCTTACAATTATTTACATAGCATTTATATTGTATTAGGTATTATGATAACCTAGAGATGATTTAAAGGACATGGGAGGTACTATCTTGTGCATGTATGTATGTGTGTGTGTATGTGTGCTAGAATAATGGCTCCAGACTTGTGAATCTGTTACCTTATATGGCAGAAGGGACTATGCCAATGTGATTAACTTAAGGTTCTTGAAATGGATTGGTTACCCTGGATCATTGGGTTGGTCCAATGGAATCACAAAGGTCCTTACAGGATGGAGGCAGGAGGGTCAATTTTAAAGATGAGAACTGGACCAGAAAGGAGGCTGAGTGCCAAAGAATTGATGCTTTCAAACTGTGGTGCTGGAGAAGACTTTTGAGAGTCCCTTGAACTGCAAGGAGATCAAACCAATCAATCTTAAAGGAAATCAACCTTGAATATTCATTGGAAGGACTGATGCTGAAGCTGAAGCTCCAATACTTTGGCCACCGATGTGAACGGGAGACTCACTGGAAAAGACCCTGATGCTGGGAAAGATTGAGGGCAAGAGGAGAAGGGGGCGACAGAGGATGAGATGGTAGAATAGTATTACTGACTCAGTGGACATGAGTTTGAGCAAACTCTGGGAGATAGTGAAGGACAGGGAAGCCTGGTGTGCTGCAGTTCATGGGGTTGCAAAGAATTGGATACGACTTAGCAATTGAACAACAATAATGACAGAAGCAGAGGTTGGAGAGAAGCAAGGCTACCAACCAAGGAACGCAGGCAGCCTCTAAAAGGCAAGAGGATGGATTCTACCCTAGAACCTCTAGAAGGGCTCCAACCCTTTAAGATTTCTGATTTCCAGAACTGCAAGTGAATAAATATGTGTTGTTTTAAGCCTCTAAGTTTGGGATAATTTTTTTCAGTGATGATAGAAAACTAATACAGTGGATAAATTGAAGTTGAGAAGGGTTAAAACAAACAACAACTTGTCCAAGGTCAGTGGCATAGTTAGGATTGATTCAGTGATCATAAAATTTTACCTGTTGCTCCCTATAGCTACCTGTCTATGGAGCATAATTGAAGCTGGAATTCTTTGGTATGAATCATCCACAAGATTCTATATATTTGCAGGTACTTGGGTGCTGCCTTAATTTTTGGAGTTTCTCAGGATTCAGTTCAGTCACTCAGTCATGTCTGACTCTTTGCGACCCCATGGACCACAGCATTCGAGGCCCCCTTGTCCATCACCAACTCCCGGAGTTAACCCAAACTCATGTCCATTGAGTTGGTGATGCCATCCAACCATCTCATCCTCTGTCGTCCCCTTCTCCTCCTGCCTTCAATCTTTCCCAGCATCAGGGTCTTTTCAAATGAGTCAGCTCTTTGCATCAGGTGGCCAAAGGAGTAGAGTTCAGCTTCAACATCAGTGCTTCCAATGGTAGACATCCACAAATAAATTTCCCTCCTTCTTCACCCTTTTCTTCTTTCTCTCTCTTTCCTTCCTTTTCCCTTTCTTGTATTTATTGAGCACCTGTGCCAAGCTCTGTCCCAGACTCCGAGAATACACCAGAAATGTGATAAACTGTCCTTGGGGACATCATGCTGAAATTTTGCCAAGATTCTGCAAATATCTAGAATTTGGTGGTTAATTTGTGCTACAGAAGTCCATCTTCTGCTTTAGTCCCATACAGACATGGGGAGGAAATAAAGGGTTGAAATTATAGTGTCTTCTTCAACCAAGTCCTACCCTTCCAGGAGGATGTCAGAAAATAATGCAACTATGCTGGAAGGCCACAGGAAGGAAAAGATCTAGATTTTCCCCTTCTGAGCCCTGCTGCCTCCCAGTGTCTCCAGGGAAGTTTTTGTCTCCTTGGAGTTTAGGAAGGATCCCAGGCTCCTGTGCTCAAGAATGTCTGGAGGGACCCAAACCAGGAAGGAACAGAAGCAGGCCTTGCATGTCAGGGGGTGAAACAAACAAATGCAGAATAGCATGGGGGAATCAACACTGCACTGGGAGTCTGGAGGCATCTGAGTTCCACCTCTGCCTCTCACTCTCTCCCTTTGTGACCTTGGACTGGTCCGTGTACCACCTTGGACCTCAGTCTCCTTATCTGGTCAATGGGGATAACGCTGCTACTTAAGTCTCCTCTGTTCCAGGGCTGGAGAACAAATGAGAAAGTATGTGTAAGGGAAACTGATGCAGTGACAGATAAATGCTTGTGCAGTCTTGGATAAAAAGTGAACAAACACATGGAAACATTTTTGGCCCTGCTTCAGCTGTACTGATGATGTGGGTAAAGATCATGCTACACCATAAAGAGCTGTAGATATTGGTATGTGGAGTACTGGTCCTTTATCAAATCGTGTCCAACTGTACACACATACACAGAGACACCCCCTTACACCTACAGACACACAGTAGGGTGCAGTGGAAAAAAATAATACATTACAAGGAAGCATAAGATTCAAGTTCAGGTTCAAATTCTTCCCTCTGGAGCCCAGTGTTTCCATTAATAAAACAGTAAGTGGTCACAATCAGGGTTATGTGTCCTTCTGACGGCAGATGAGTTCTGTGGGTCAGAGTGTTGAAGACAGTTTTAAATGGTTGCCTACATTTTTTACAAAGTAGAGACTGTGCCTTACAAAAACGATCTGGATTCTCTTGAGACTCCGGAGGCCTGGCGGGAGCCTGGGGCTCCTGGGCCTCCTTCATCCATAGCCATACCTGCCTGGTGCTGAGTGGCAGCTGCCTCCTTCACTCCAGAGTGTTCTTGCTGTGAACCACAGACCTCACCACTCCCAGATGTCTATGCTCCGCCAGCTGCTCTGCTTTTCCAGAAGCCCCCTGCCTGGCTCTGCAGTGATGGTGCCAGCCCCAGGTTAAGAATGTTTTGTTTCCTAGCAGTAGGCTTTGGGCACAGTTCAAACAGAGATCTACTGAGAGAGATAAAAATGGTCAAATTATAGATTAAAAGTAGCAAGTAACGCCAGAAAAATTCAATTTTCTTCTACAACCAGGATACACATCTCTCAGAAGCCGGATCTTTCTTGGGCAACTCCTTTTCTTCATTTGGGCATCAGTTTCCCATCTGTAAAAGAAGAGATCTAGAATGATGCTAGAATGAGATGCTAGAATGAGATCTCCAATGCTTTTTCAATTCTTTTGCTCTTTGGTGCATTTTCTCTCTCTCTCTCTCTCCACCCTCCCTCACACACATATATATTACCAAACACAAGTTCATGTGCTGGAAGCACAGTGAGGCCAAACAAAAATGTCACAGTTCAGAGCAGAGAAACCTTTCTTGCAGGGTCATGCAAGGAGACAGGTGGCTCATGCCCGCAAACTCTGAACTCCCCAGGGGTTTCAGAAAAGTAGTTTTAAAGGCAAGGTGAAGGAGGTTGTTGCAAACCACTTGGTGTCAGAATCCTTTGTTCCCACAGTTGTCCATGTAGGTCAGGTCATGATGTTCTTGCAAACCTGCAACAAGGCAATGTCTTTCTCTATTCTGCAACTCTTTATCTCTGTATGAATGGGAAAGTATTATACCCTTAAAGGTCAGAGCCTTGAGAATGGGCTGTCCTGTATATTTCAGGCTATAGGCAACATTCTTACCTGAAAGCAAAAAGAATAGAATGCAAACATTGAAGTAAAAGAAACAAATACAATACAGAGTCAGATTTTGTTCCTGCCTATTACATATACATGTGAGTGCACACAATATGTTGTATTCTTGCACACAGACACATTTACACATCTTACCGAACATGTTTTTCCATCTACCCACAGAACTGCGCTCCTGATAACAGTTCTTCTGCAGGTCTCCGTCAGGACCAAATCCAGCCATTAAGCTTCAGTGAGTTACCTGCTGGCATTGTGTAAGGGCATGGAGCAGGATTAGTCACCTAATCTCTCTTATCGGCTTCTCTTCCAGCAGCAGACAACAGCACAGACTGTTCGGCAGGTACCCAGAGCTCAGCCGGAGAGGCTCAGATCCCGCCCGCTGATAGCAGGAGGAGGGCAGCGACCGAGCGTCGTTCTCATCTCCCGCTGAGCTCAAGGAACTGCACGAAAGAGATCTCAGGGATCCTTGAAATGCTTACAGCAAGCTCAGGTTCTAATCCTGGCTCCTTGTGGGGCTCCTGACCTAGGACAAGCCCTTTCCATTAAGGGGTCACTCACCTCCTCTAAACAGTGCCAGCTCATCTCCAACTCAAAGCGCTCCAGAACTCTTCATAAAGAACAGAAGTTGGCGTTCCAAACAATTTCATATTCTGCTTTGCCATTTTCTTTTTGGGTCTCTTAAAATTGGAGTGATTTGTGTGTGTGTGTGTGTGTGTGTGTGTGTGTGTGTGTGTGTGAGCATCTGGGCATTATGAAAAAAGGCAGAAATGACAAATCAGAGTTACAAGTACTGTGACATTAATTTGCATTGAATAATTCATGCTATTAACCAAGAAAGTGACAAGGCAATACAATTATGTTGTTCACAAAATAATGAATAGTTTGTTTTAAAAATATTAGACGAGGTCCCAACATGAGGCACAAATTTAAAGCTGCATAGTGAACATTTTTTTTTTTAAATAGCAATGTGATGCACATATCGCCTTGTTTACTGGTAAGTCTGAATTGAAGCCCTCAGTGAATGAGATACCTGCCTGTAAAGGTCACCTTAGCCTGGTCTGAGACAGACTAGGATTTCACTACCTTGACCTAGGAGCTGATTTGAGGAAAGTCCTTGTGAAATGACTTCTGGGGACAATGACCTTCGTTTTAAAGTGGTTTCATTCAGATTTAGCGTGGCAGTGTCAGAGCAGGACCCATCTGCTAATGATGAGGTCAGGCTGCTCCTCTCATTCTTTATTAAAATCCAAGTCCTCCTGAGAAGGGCTGCAGAAAATCAGTCACCTTCTACTGTGGATTAGTTCATCAGCCTTATTGAAATGTGGCTGTCCCTTGAGAGAGGTTCTTCATGAAACAAACCCAGAGCACAAGACATTGGACAGTGAGGCTTGGCTCCACTGAGTGGGGAGAAAACCCCATAGACTCAGGGGCCAAGATCTGGATTTTCATTCTTCCTGGACTGTTGGCTCTGGAATGGTGATCAGACCATTTTCCCTCTCTTTCTTCATGGGTGAAAGTAGATATAATATACTTCTTGTAGGCTGGCAAGCCGATGAACCATTCCAGGTGTGAAGCTTACAAGAGAAACAGGTCTGTGCTCTCAAGTTAGAATAGGGAGGCGGAGGAATGAGAAGTGTATTATTTACACTAAATGGTGGCATTTGCGATAAAGATACTAAAATTGACTATTTGGGTATAACTGGAAGTAGAGAAGCAACCTAACGCAGCATCAAGGAAATTTCTCTTTGAAGAAAGGATACTTGAGCCAAAGGAGAGAAGAAAGGGCCGTCCTATAAATATGTCTGGAATGAATGTTCTTGCAGAAAGAGCCACGTGTGCAAAGGCTCTGAGCGGGCATGCGTGTGGGTGGTGTGAGAAACTGCAAGGAGGCTGGGGTGGCTGCAGCAACATGAGTGAGGGGCAGATAGGGCTGGAGACCGGGGTGGAGCTGGCATCCCATGGGGCCTCATCAGCCATGCTAAGGAATTTGTATTTTATTCTAAGTGACTGGGAAGCTGCTGGCGTGTTTCTAATATACATAAAAGCATGTTTAATATAAAGAAAGTGTTTTGTAAACTCTAAAGTACAAAGGCAAAGTATTATTAGTATCATATGTGTGAATAACAACTTTCCATTGTAGTTAAAACTATTACATTGGCAGCTTGATCCTTTGGTTCCCTTAGGGAGAACTGGTAGTGCCAGGATCCTGAGACACTAGATGTGCAAGGGTTCCAGGGTCACCTCTTTGCCCCCCACCCCCCTCCAGGTCATGGGGCTGCTCAGAGAGCGTGGTCTGCCCAGAGCCCGGGCACCAGCTCCAGGCAGGACATGGCCCTTCCTGCTGCCCTGGTTTCCTCGCCTGGAGGTGGGGAGGGGCAGAGGTGTGCATCTGCTGGTCCTCATGCCTCATGGGAACACTGCTGGCTTCAGTGAACACCTAGAAAGTTCTCTGAGCTCCTGGGTTATCACTCTTGTGTTACCTCAGAAGGACAACTTGAATCTCCTTTGGGGAGTTTTTGCTCATGTTTTCTTTTTCTCTGATTCCCCTCAACTATCTTCAGGTCCTTACAAGTATATTCTGACCTCACCAGATGTTTACCACAGTTTGTGAGTCTCCATTTTTTCTTTTAATGGACTGAAGAATGCCTGACGTCCCCACGTCACTGCCAGGTCCTTGAGTCAAGGACCGTGCTTCAGCATGCTTACTTTTGCAGTCCACCGGTACAGGCTGGATTAGGATGCAATAAAAAACAACTCCTGATATTTCTTGGCCCATCCATCACAGGTGGGCAGCGGCTCTGCTCAGCATAGTCATTTAGGCACCTAGGCTGAAGGATGAGTGTTTATTTTAGGGTGATTCTCGGCTCAGGCTTCAGGGTTCCCAGCAGGAGGGGTGGAGTCTTGAGATCGGGAATAATTGCTGTGGACTAGAAGTCTGCTCACATCTTACCAGCCAGGACCACTCACATGTCCATGCCAATCTTCAAAGGGTGGTGATGGGTAATGTCTCCCACACCCTGATATCCAGCGCCCATGTACGGTCAGGCCACTCAAGACAGTTGTTCTCTTGCCGTTTGTATATCTGCTCCACCAGGTCCTGGTTCACTCACGTGACTATCAAGTCCTTCTTATTAGCTTAATTAGTCCCTGGTCACTGATGAGCCTACCTGCCATCCGTACCCCCCGTAAACAATATATTACCCCCCTCCTTTCCCTCGAGACAGCTGCCATGTCCTGCCCACCATCTGCTGCACATGGTAGGGTGTCTCTTCAGGACCCTTTGTCTAAGATCCCCCTGTTCAATAAACCACTGATGTCTCTGTCACTGTCTCTGAGCTCTTTGGTCTTGAGGCTGGGCAACTACAAGACTTGCCAGCCTTCAGGGTGTAGCCCAACAGTCCAGCACCCAGGCACTCAGTAAATAATCTTGAAACTGTTGCAAAATGGTCTAAGTCAATCTGGCTGACTGTGGGGGGCAGGTCAGGGAGGTGGGAACTGTGGATTCCCCACCTCCAACCTCAGCTTCACTACTGGACTGCACAATACAATGAAAACAAGTCTCTGGCTGAATTTTGCTACAGGAACATCATTTCTTAGCAAATAAGGACAAAAAAATGTCACCTAACACTGACAAATATGAGAATTAGTTCCTATAACAAAAGAAGTGAAGTCTCGATTCTTTGTCCTTAGTGTCCTGATAGGTACATTTCGGGACCAGCTCATTCCATTTTGGGTACTACACACCACCCAGAACATTCAGTTGAGTTTCCAGTGGAAACAGAAACCATGCTTAAAAAGGAAGCACTGGCCAGGGAGGACCATTGTGCCTGTAAGAATGCCCGCCCACCACGTTTCTTGAGTAATGCTTATTTCACTAAAGGAAAGTGACCCCTAATAATCCTATTTTCTATACAACCACCCATTTGGTGCAGATTTAGACCAGAATATTTGAGGTGCCTGTGGAGTGTAGATTCTTGATGAGCGTCCTTTGAATATTAACTATCTTCCCCTGAGTATAGATACAGTTAACTCAGATATAAATGATAGACAAAAGTGTAATACATCCATACCATGGAATGCTATTCTGGAATCAAAAGAAATGAATCTCAAAAACATGAATCTCAGTGAAAACAAGCCAGACATAAGAGACCACTCCATTAATATGTGAGGTCCAGAAAACAACCAAATCTAGCAAGATAGAAAGCAAAATAGGTGTTGCCTGGGGTGGGCATGAGTGACTAGCAAGTATGTATGAGAGATAATATTGGGGTGATGAAAATGTTCTAAAGCTGACTTATGGTGATGGGGCACACCTTTGGAGATGTACTAGAACTTCATTGGACTGTATACTTGGAATGAATGAATTACAAGGTATGTAAAATGCCTCAGTAAAGTTATTTAAAAAATAAAAATGATCAACTTACATATATATTCCTCACACTGTTTACAGTGCATTTAAAATCAAGGTTTAAATGATGTAACATAAAGAAATGAGGCTTTTTTCCTAAGGAGTCATCGATACCTCCATCTACCTGTTTGCGCTTTTGAAAGAACAAATGCATTTCATTTGACACCAAAGGGGAATGGGATTCTCCTCAAAAAGCCTCCAGACACATTGGCGGGAAAGCACAGTAATTTACAATGACAATTTACATGAGGCATTCCCTCCTCCTAAACACACATGCAATAGGGAAGGGGGTTAGGAAACAAAAACAAAAAAAACTCTTGAAAGACCTTGGATTTGAAGTTTCTAATAACTTCTTTAGCCCCAGTTCCCTCATCTGTGAAATGGGAATAATCTGAGCTCCTTGAAGGTCATGGCATCTAGGCTGTAGCTGCTCATGGCAGAGGTTGGTACGACCCAGCAACAGCATACAGTATTGTTTCTCTACAATGATGGAATCTGATCTTCAGCACATACTCTGGGCTATGCGGAAGAGATACAACATGCTTCTCAAACTGTGAAGATTTTGCTAAAATGCAGTCTGATCCCAGACATCCCCAATGATGCTGTGGGGACACGGCCACACCTAAAGTTGCAAAAACATCTTCACTTGGTGAGGACTTCAAATCTATCACTGCTGACTTCTCTCGCAGCTGGTCAAACTTCAGAATTACTGGGGAAGCACAGACACCTCCCTTTGCCAAATAAGCCTCCCAAATCAGTTACCTCAGGGGTTGGGCCCTACCTCTGCATAGGGTAGGATGAAATCTCAGATTTCAAAGCTTCTGAGGGACTGGAGAATCACTGATTAAGAGAAGAACCTTGCAGAGGAAACACGTTCAATTAGGAGGCAGGAAATCTGGCTTCTAATCCCTCCTCCGCCACTGTGTGCATTTGGCGGGGTCATTTCCCCTTTCTGGGCCTCAGTTTCCCCATCTGCACAGAACAAGGTGATGGAAGGGGGTTTGTGCCCCCTTCCCGTGCCGCGTTTCTGTCCTCTGACTCCGTGAACATCAGCTTTCCTGGCCTGCGCCTCGTTTCCAATTGGCCGTGGCATTTCTGTGACTCAGGGGGCAGGCCCTGCAGTCGGGGCGGGGGCGGGGAGGGAGGGGCAGGTTGCCAGCTTTTCCGCCCCGATGCTGCCACTGGAGCCGGGCGCCCAGCTCGAGCTATTGTCCTCATGGGAGGTCTTAGCTGGGGAGGCCGCCAGCCCGACTGCTCAGGCGCCAGGGCTGTTTCATTATTTCATCAAAGTTCATTATGCTGGGGAGGAGACCAGTAATAAAACATGATTACAAGTGTCTCCAATGAGCACGTAAAGGCATAATTCGGGGTGTACATTCTGCTGCATCCCTGTTTGTGGTCACATAACGCACGGAGGCTTGCACCTCTGATATATGCCAGTCTTCATGTTAACTGAAGTGAAAAAAACGCCCAAAGAACTTGATTCAATTTGTCTCGGGGACTGAGTTGGTGGTTTCCTATGGAGGCATGATGTAAAAACACACAGTTAATTGCGTGTGTAAAAGGCAGGTACAGTGACACAGACGACACACAGGGACTGAATTGCAGCCAAGTGTATCAGATGTTACTGATACACAGTTGCAGCCAAGTGTATCAGCAAAAGGCTTCTGGAGAAGTGGTCTTTCTTCCTTCTTCCTTTCTTCTTCCCTCCTTCCTTCCTTTCCTTTCACTGCCACCTCCCCACCCCCATCTCTCTTCTTCGTGAAATAGCGGCTGGTGCTGAGTGCTGGGAAGGTAGCAGATGATACTTTCTGTGCCAGAGCTAACAAAAAAAGGATCGTGTGCCTTGCCCCCTGTCTTCTGGGTCAGCCTCCTCATCTGAGGATAAGATCAAGATTGACAGGTGGGTGTGCCCAGTGGTTCAGGTCGTGGATTGAAGACCAGGGATGCTCTGCCATTACCCCTGACTCCCTGGGTGCCCTGAGGCTAGGACATTCTCTGTGGGCCACCATTTCCAGTCCCTGTAAAATGGAAAGATTGGGGGACTTACCTGGCAGTCCAGTGACCTTTCAAAGCAGGGGATGCGAGTTCAATCCCTGGTGGGGGACCTAAGATCCCACATGCCTCTCAGCCAAAAACAAAACATAAAACAGAAGCAATATTATAAAATGCAATAAAGGCTTTAAAAAAAATTAAAAAAGAATTGGAAAGGTTGGGCTAGGCAGTGCCACCTGTACGGAGATTCCTTGAAAACCTAGTAACAGAACGACCATATGACCCAACAACTGTATACCTCACTACTGGGTACACAGCTAGCTAAGTCACTTCAGTCATGTACGACTCTTTGTGACTCTATAGACCATGGCCCACCAGTCTCCTCTGTCCATGGGATTTTCCAGGCAAGAATACTGGAGTGGGTTGCCATTTGGATCGAACCCACATCTCTTACATCTCCTGCATTGTCAGGCAGGTTCTTTACCACTAGCACCACCTGGGAAACCCACTGGGTATATACCCTGAGAAAATAATAATTGAAAGAGATGCATGTACCCCAAAGTTCATTGTAGCACTTTTTACAATCACTAGGACATGGAAGCAACCTAGATGTGCATTGACAGATGAATGGATACAGAAATTGTGGTGCATATATACAATGGAATATTACTCAGCTATAAAAAAGAATACAGTCAGTCCTATTGAGGTGAATGAACCTAGAGCCTATTATACAGAGTTAGTAAGTCAGAAGGAGAAAGACAAATATTGTATATTAACGCATGCATATGGACTCTAAAAAGATGGAACTGATGGGCAGCAATGGAAATGTAGACAAAGAGAACGGACTGTGAACCCGGTGGGGGAAGGAGAGCGTGGGACACATTGCAAGGACAGCATGGAAACTTAACATTGCCATGTGTAAAACAGACAGCCAGCGGGAATTTGCTGTGTGACCCAGGGAGCCCAATCCAGTGCTCTGTGATGGAGCGGGATCTAGGAGTGGGGTTCAGGGGGAGGGGACACATGTGTACCTGTGGCTGATTCATGCTGATGTATGGCAGAAACCAACACAATATTATAAAGCAACTATCCTCCAATTAGAGAGAGAGAGAGAAAAAGAATCATCTGAGAAACTTGTTATAAATGAATTTCCTCAGTCTTACACATAGGATACAGGATCCGAATCTCCCCTGCAGAGGCCAGGGAATCACTCAGTAAATTTTCCTGGCAGTCTGAGACAGCTTTAAAAACATTTTAAATTTATTTTATTGGTCTATTTTTGACTGTGTTGGGTCTTCATTGTTTTGCATAGGCTTTCTCTAGTTGTGGCAAGTGGGAACTCCCATCGCAGCGCACAGGCTTCTCATTGTAGCGGCTCCTCCTTTTGCGGAGCACGGGCTCCAGGCATGCGGGGCAGACTCAGTAGTTGTGGTTCATGAGCTTAGTTGCTCTGCAGCTTATGGAATCTTCCCCGACCAGAGATCAAACCCGTGTCCCCTGCATTGGCAGGAAGAGTCTTACCTACTGCGCCACTAGGGAAGTCCCCTGAGGCATATTACACTCAAATGTTTTGGGTATGTAAGACACATCATTGAATTGTCAGTAATTGACATAGTTTAAGTGGGTGGTAATAAAGAGTTTCCATCCACTGTGTGCCTCAGTCACTTGGCTCCTGCTCCTAATCCCAACCAAAGTTAATGGTTCCCTGTATGTGTACATGTGTGCATTCTTCCAGAGAAACCTGTGATGTACAAGCCAGTATGTGTTTATGTTACATTCTTTATCGTCTCCTATTTTTATATAAATGAACTTTTTTAAACATAAATGATAACATACTATATATGCTGTTCTGTATCTTCCTTTTTTTTTTTTTTTACATTTAATACATCTTGGAGATCTTTTTATGTCAGTTAATAAAGGTGGTGATGTGCTGAAGTCAACAGGAATGGATCTCTTCTCAAGCCCAATTTCAAAAGCCTCATGTCAGCAGAATCTTAAAATTGGCCATGGTGGTATTTACCCCGTGGGCAAATGCTACAATCTGGCTACCCACCCCAGCTCAGCTCCACTCTAAGTTGGAGAACTGGTTGTTACACATTTACCAGCATACACTAGATAAAGTCCTCCCTCTTTTTCTTTTTTTAATGGCTGCATAGTAATCTACTGTATAGATGAACTATAGTGTATTTAATCAATCCCCTGCTGATGGTTGATGGTTAGGTTGCTTCCGACCTGCCAATTCAACCAGTACTGAAAGAAATAGCATATACATCATCTCACACATATACATGATTTGACACTTGTAAAAGTGGCTTGAGTCAAAAGTCTGTACCTGTTTCATTTGGGTAGGCATTGTCACATTGCCTCTGAGAGGCTGTAGCAGTGTGCACACCGACAACTATAAGTGAGAACAAAGCTCTCCTCATACCCTCCATGTAATCACCTTTAAATGTCTCCATCTCAGGTTAATGCATATTTCTTCAGGATGAATGAAGGCTGAGCATCTTTTCACATATTTAAAAGGAGCCACTTGTGGCTCCTTTTCTGTACCCCTTTGAGCATTTTGATCAGGGAAATTTGGAAAGACCAGCCTAGTCTAATCTTTTCTCATACATGGGGACCTGAAGGCATAGAGTTGACCAAGATCCCACAATGAGCATTGGCAACAAAGGGATTACAATTAGGAGTTATGGTCACTTGTAATCCAACAGGGCATACACAATAAATGAGTCAACATTCCAATGGACATGCATGTGGTTACAAATTGTGTCAAGTTAATGAAACAACCAGAGGTGCATACTTGTGGCCCATAGGCTACACCTGACTTACTGACATTATCTATTTTGACTGGCACAGTTTTGTCATTGTTGTTTTAACTGCAAGTTAAAATAGTTGCCAAACTTTAAAACAGAAAGATTTGGCATAGGAATTCTTGTTCATGGTTTCTCTTGGGGAAAAGAACGCAACCAGAAGCTCTAGCACCGCTGGACTGAATACTATGCTGACAGCAACTACCTGGATAGGCTGTGGGTGGCATCTGCCCCTCTGCTTTGGGCACACAGTTCATCACGGTCCTCACTGCTCCTCGGAATTCCTTGTGCGGCCACCACATGTCATCTGTCACCTATGATCACACCTGTGCTATCTTTTTCTTATAATGAAGAGGGAAGCGAAATAATTCTTGTATACATATCCCTGTCAACATAAGCCTTCTGCAGAGGGCTGCAGATTTAAAGATAAATCTTAAGAGCATCTTTTAAAACAAAGAACATGTTGAAAGGAGCAAACAAATGAATGAAAATGAAATGAGCAACTATATGGATCATATGGAGAAAGTGAAATAAACTATGGTAAGCAAAGAAGAGAAGTGAAAGGCAAAGGAGAAAAGGAAAGATATACCCATCTAAATGCAGAGTTCCAAAGAATAGCAAGGAGAGATTAGACCTTCCTAAGTGAACAATGCAAAGAAATAGAGGAAAACAATAGAATGGGAAAGACTAGAGATCTCTTCAAGAAAATTAGAGACATCGAGGGGGTCCACAGGGTCGCAAAGAGTCGGACACAGCTGAGCGACTAAGCACAGCACAGTACAGCGTGGGGCTGCTAGAAGGTGGAGAAGAAAGCGGGGAGGGTGAGCGCCCTCGGAGCAGGGCTGGCTGCCTTCCCTCACGCTGAGTGGGCAGACGGCACGGCCCACGGTGGCTGAGGGAGCTCAGGGCTGCTCCAGCCTTCCCAGAAGGCCAGGGACAGTGACAGCCACCATTCACTATGTAACCATTGTCTGCCAGATACTCTGCTGAGTTTCACTTCAGCCTACTGATCTAAGCTTTAAGGCTCTGGGAGGTAAGGTGCCTGCCCAAGGCCTCACTGCTGGGGAGTGTGTGCTGGGCGGGATGGAACACAGCTGGGCGTGAAGCGCACACTCCAAATCATCTTGTTTCCTGGCAGAAGTAACACACTCACGGTCCTCATGCCAAATCATTGATTTGCCTGATAATTTGCTATGGATTGTTTCCTGACACTTAAAAATTGGAAGACTTCACATAAAAATGGGAGGGCCTGGCATCACTGAACCTATCATCTCGTGTGGCAGTAATACCCACGTGAGAGAAACCCACACGCCCTGGACCTACAGTCCCCGCTATGTGTTTCTATCTTATCCCCTGCTTCCCAATTCACTTTTCTACCCAACATTATGAAAACTTTCAGCAACACAGAGAAGTTCTCAAAAAGCAGGGTGAACGCCCAATACCTAGATTCCACTGTAACATTTTACTTGCTTGATCACTTGTCTTCCCATCTATCCATCCTTCTGCTCGTCTGTGAATCCATTTTCTTCTTCTTCTTTCTTTTTTAATGCGTTTATTGAGTTTTGGCTGGGCTGGGTCTCCGCGGCTTTGTGGGTTTTTCTCCAGTTGCTGTGAGTTGTGGAGTGTGGGCTTGTCACGGAGGTGGCTCCTCTTGTTGCAGAGCATGGGCTCTAGGGAGTGCAGGCTTTAGTAGTTGTGGCTCACGGGCTCTGGGCACAGGCTCAGTAGTTGTGGTGCACAAGCTTAGCTGTTCCGCGGCATGTGGGATCGTCCAGACCAGGGATCAAACCAGTGTCTTCTGCATTGGCAGGCGAATTCTTTACCAAGCAGTCACCAGGGGAGCCCCCCTTTCTTTTTGGTACATTTCAAAGTCAGTTGCAGACATCAGTACACTTCACCTCTAAAGGCTTCACTGTGCATATCATGGATTAGAGTTCAGTGTTTGTTTATGGTTCCTTTTGTTAAGATAAGGTTTATGTATAGAGTGAAGTGCACAGATTTTAAGTGTACTATGCTCTGTGTTGAAAAATGCCTGCAGCCATGAACTCAAACCCCTACAAGAAACAGAACACCTATCTCCCCTCATGGCCCTTCCCAGCCAATCCCATCATCACTGCCCGCTTCATTTTTGAATATTACCAGTGTTGTTGGCTCAGTTGTGTCCGACTCTTTGTGACCCCAAAGACTGTAGCTCACCGGGCTCCATGGAATTCTCCAGACAAGAATACTGGAGTGGGTTGCCATTTCCTTTTTCAAGGGCTCTTCCCTTGGAAGAGCCCAGGAATTGAACCTGGGTCTTCTGCATTGCAGGCAGATTCTTTGCCATCTGAGCCCACTAGTAACAAATCTGACACCTCTAAACCTGAGAAGTTGTGTCTGAGAAGATGACCCCATGTGCCAGTAGAACAGAAAATCACCAGCCTGTATGCAATTCAGTTTGGAGATCACAGCAAAGAGAAACAGAAAACAGCCTCAGGGCTGAACTGGGGTAACTGAGTCCAGGCCAGCCTCCCTTGCCTCCTGGACCAAACCTCCTTAAGCAGAGCCCACCTCTGCCCTCTGGGTTCTGTACTGCTCCTGACACTACAGATACCATCACACCTCTTTATGCAACACCTTTGCACATATCCTATCTTCTGCCTGGATGCCCCTCAACCTGGCCGACTCCCACCCTTTCGAAAGTTAATTTGAATGACATCCTGACACAGTGAAAGCAAGAAAAGAGTAAATCTGACCTGCAGATGACACATAATCAATGTTTATCTTCCAGTGAATTAATGGGTAATCAGATAGAGCTGCTTCATGTCCCAACACTTAACTCAGTGCTTGGCACATAGTGGATAGTTGATACATTTGTGTTGGATAGATATTTAGCCATGACCCTCTATTAATGTAATTGTGGCAGAGTTATCAAAACTAACGAGTTTCGTAACATATCCATCTGGTTTTTTTTTCCTTTGCTGTCAAGTCCTTGATTTCTTGAATCCTATAAAGGATGTAGACTTGAACTGGTATTCCAAAGAGCTAGCTTTGAGTCCCAGGTCTGACTCCCTTGCTCTCTGCGAGCTTGGGCAAGCCACTTAACCTCTCTGAGACCTCAGCTTTTTCATCTGCAAAATGGGGACACCTGTGATGACTAGCAAAGAGGAGAATAAAAAGACTGATGAAATCACTTTCCCAAGATATAATTTCCCTCCCTCACAGACAGATCACTCGAAGAGGTGCCTCTTTGCCACAGCAGTCACTGCTTAGTTACATGAACATCAGATGGGAATACAATGATGTGGGCCTGAAATCCTGACTCAGCTCTGAACCCTCAGGCTTTACCCTAGGAGCCTTGACATCCTTGTTAGCAAACAAGGTTCAGTGATCCTTTCTTAACAGTGTTAACACAGAAATGAAGTCATTTTTTTGAAAGCACAGTGTAAATTGGCATGTAAGTTGCTGTAAGGGGTCATTATAATAGCTAGGAGTCCCCTGCACAACTCTGCTCTAGTTCAAGCTGTCACTGTCTCCTCTGGATTCCTGACCATTCCTCTACACCCCTCCACTCCCACCACTTGGTCTCCTTCTAATCCGACCTCCCCATCTCAGCCAACAGGATCCGATTGTGTCACCTCCAGCTTAAAATCCTTCAGAAGCTTCTGTGGCCTTCAGGAAAGCATCTAACTCCATACTGTGTCTTAAAAGGCCGTCGCGGTTCTTACTGACCTGCCTCCCCACCCGCCCAGTTCTTACTAAGCCTTTGCACACCAGCTCCCCACCGGGCCTAAGGAAGGGCCTGCCCTCAGTTGCCCCTGGGCTTCTGTGTGTCTCCAACACTCTTGCTCCCTCCCTGAGCACAGGGACTGTGTCTTGTGACTGCTATCTCCCCCGGAAACTGGCCCTGAGTCTGGAGTGTAGGAAACACTCAACAAACATCCACTCAGGGTATGAATCTCTCATTGAGCATTCACAGAGTGTCAGGCACAGTGTGTAGGGGGCTCATATACATTGTCTCAATGCATAGATGGCCCCACTGTCCTCTCTCTCTCGCTGTGATTCACTGTGTTACAGTGTATGCGTGCACGTGTAAGTTGTTCAGTTGTGTCTGACTCTTTGCGACCCCCACGGACTGTAGCCCGAGCGTGGGGCTCCTCTGTCCATGGGATTCTCCAGGCAAGAATACTGGAGTGAGTTGCCATGCCTTCCTCCAGGGGTTCTTCCCGACCCAGGGATCGAACCTGTATCTCTTTGGTCTCCTGTATTGGCATGCGGGTTCTTTGCCACTAGTGCTACCTGGGAAGCCCACACCACAGTAAATAAGTACAGAAATAGACAAATTATTTTGGGTTTTAGGGGTTTTAGATGGTAAAGGATCTGCCTGCAACTGGGGAGACCCAGGTTCGATTCCTGGGTTGGGAAGATCCCCTGGAGAAGGAAATGGCAACCCACTCCAGTATTCCTGCCTGGAGAATCCCATAGACAGAGAAGCCTGGTGGTCTCTGGTCCATGGGGTTGCAAATAGTCAGACATGACTGAGCAGCTAACACTTCCGCTTTCATTTTGGGTCCCAGGAAGCACAGCCTTTTGCATTTCATTTTACAGAAGATCTGCTGCTGCTGCTGTTTAGTCACTAAGTCACGTCTGACTCTTTGAGACCCCATGGACTGTAGCCTGCGAGGCTCCTCTGTCCATGGGACTTCCCAGGGGGAAAAAAAAATACTAAAGTGGGTTACCATTTTCTCTTCCAGGGGATCTTCTCCAACCAGAGATCAAAACTGCATCTCCTGCATTGGAAGGTGGATTCTTTACCACTCGAGCAATCTGAGAAGCCCCTAGGCATAAGTACATGCACCTCCTTTTTTTTCCCTTTGGGAGCAGGACTGCAACTCAGATCTAAGGTATCTCCACCCATCCCGTGTCACATGACTAGTAGCAATCTGTCAGTAAAGCCTCTGATCAGGAGGAGAGCCTCTAAACCCTGCTGACTGATTCAATGATGGTAGTTTCCAATCTCATGGCTTTCCCCTCTTGCCAGGTAATTTATAAGCTATCTGTACCTAAATGATGAATATATACATGAATTACGTTCATCATATCAGTGTTTTAGTGGGTCAATGAGCATAATTTTAAAAATATTTCTTTTTCTTCCTAGAGAGTTGATCATCCCACAGCACTGATCCAAGCCACCTGGGGAAGGGAGGGTTGGTAACCTGAGAATGGAAACCAACATCAGACATGCACTCAAATTCCAGTTCCACCGTTTACTGCCCATGTGATCTTGAGCAAGTTATTGTACCTCTCTGAGCTTCAGTTTCCTTATTTACAAAACAGGGAATCTTCACCTCAGGGGTTGTGTGGATGGTGGATGGAATGAAGATGCCAAGTGTCTGACATGGCCAGGAGTAGGTACCAGGCACCAGGGTGGCACCTGATGACTTCTGGCAGGGATGATTTTTTTTGCAAGGGCCAAGCCTGATGGGTCAGTGTGGCTGCTGGGAGCATTCTGTTTAATCTTCCTGGACCACATTTGGACTCAGGAAGAAGGAGGTCTGTAATTGCTCTGTCAAGGGGTAGGAGGAGGATGAGCAAAATGCCGAGTTCATGTTGCCCCAGATAAGGTATTTGCTGGTGGATGCTCACGTTCGGGTTTCGGGCAGCTTGGCAGGAATCTCATGGCTGCTGCCTCCTTTGGCACTGGTATTCTGTGTCCCATGCCAGGCGCAGGGCCTGGGGTTGGAGGGCACTGCTTGGCAGGTACTCTTGGAGTTGAAGAGATGAAGAACATTTTGAGGAAGAGGGTGAAGAAGTATAGGTCAGCTAAACATCTTTCAGAGCTGTCTTCCCACCTTGAGTTCAGCAAACTTTTGAGTGCTTTTTCTCCTATTCTCCCCTATTTCCCGCTATCATTGTGAACCACCAATTCAGAGATGGCATCTCAGTGTTTCTGATTCATTTATAGTTGGGTCAACAAAACTGTTCCTTGGCCGGTTGGGGGCGGACCTCCCAGGAAGTTATATAAGCTTCCTCATGGAACTGAGAATCCTTGTTCCGGCCAAGTTTAACTAAATCAGCTGGGGCTGTGCTTTGATTCTAAAGATAGAGCAAGGAGGGGGTGGGGGGATTCCCTTCCTCCCCCCAGCCATCCTTTCTGGTCTTAATTACACAAATCCCACCCTCCGGAGACAGAAATCTTAATGAATAGTAACCTAAGGAGGACTGTGATCTATATACCAATGTGTCTTATCTCAGTAATTTCAGAAGGGAAGTGAAAAAAAAAAAAAGATGAATCCTTGAACAACTATTTGTCTAATAAACAGCCTCCTCCCAGCCCCCTTCATTTCCTGCAAAGAAAGCTCTGTTGTAGCTAATCCATCTTGGCTCCACTCAGAGTATATTATCATTTTTATCGGCCTCATAAATCGCCTTTCCAGATTACACAAAAATATACATTGCCCCACTATAATTATCCCAGACCCCCGCCTTCTCCTTTTTCATTTTGATCCCAGGTAAACCCCATCATTACCCGAATCAGTGTGGCTTCCCCAAACGTCAAGATTAAAACGGACCGTGGAGACTTATGCAAGACTGAGTCAGCCGAGCAATTTGAACCAATAAATATCAAAGTCGTGTCTAAGCAGAGAACAATTCATTTGATACCACATCTGTCAACAGGCCTGTGGAGGATTTTCCTTCCCAGGGCTCCACCCTGGCGGCCCTGCTGGCTCTTCTTCCTGATATGATGAAGAGGCTGGATTTGGCCTCACAGGAGGATGGGCGCCCCCTCCTCCCGGCCCAGGAAAGCACAGGGTGCCAGGGTGGGCGGGGCGTGGGGGGAGGTGTTCAGCTGCTGCGCTGCCCGCCCCTCGCCCGCCCACTATCTAAACGGCCTGCTCTAATGCCTTAGCTGGGCAAGCGCACTCTGCAATTAGCAATTCCTTTTTATTGGTTGATGTGGGCCTCTAGCCAAGAGGAGTTGGGATTGAATCAATATTCCTTTTATTATGTCATGGTAGGCAAATGAATTATGAAAACAAAAGCTCAATATGAAGCTGCCAATGCTAATTACTGGGTCGGATGCGGAGGTACAATAAACAAAGAGTGCTCTGTCCAGGCGGGAGTTGGGAGCTGCCCTGCTGCTGGGTCTGGGGTCTGCGGGGCCCAACTGTCCCTGTCCCCACGAGCCCAGAGCTCCCAGAGAGAAGTTGGAAAGATCTAGCCCCGTCCAGCTAACTCAGCCATCTTGGATGCCAGTTTAAAACCAGAAACAGATCACCAGCCCAGGTGGGATACACGAGACAAGTGTTCGGGCCTGGTGCACTGGAAAGACCCAGAGGAATCGGGTGGAGAGGGAGGTGGGAGGGGGGATCGGGATGGGGAATACGTGTAACTCTATGGCTGATTCATATCAATGTATGACAAAACCCACTGAAATGTTGTGAAGTAATTAGCCTCCAACTAATAAAAAACAAACAAACAAACAAACAAAAACCAATTCAGTACAATTCAGTTCATTTATTGAGCACCTACTGGGTACCGGGCCCTGTGTTCTTCCATCCCACCTTGTCTCTCTTTAGTGCTGTCTCTAGAGTCTAGTGGTGAAGAGGGTGTGTCTTTAGAATCAGACACACCTGGTTTCAAACCTCAAGTCAGATGCTATCTACTGTGGAAATTTGGCTTCTC
Organism: Cervus elaphus; assembly: GCF_910594005.1. Taxonomy (NCBI): domain Eukaryota; kingdom Metazoa; phylum Chordata; class Mammalia; order Artiodactyla; family Cervidae; genus Cervus; species Cervus elaphus. The sequence continues at coordinate 9,739,855 of NC_057839.1, read as the reverse complement.
TGACCCTTGGTTCCCTCATCTGGAAAATGAAGACAAGGAGTGTTGCAGGGTTCAAGGAGGATTGACTGAGAAAGTATATGCCAAATATTGCACGAGATAGGCAATACATGTGAACCATAAACTAATCCATAGATGTCAGCTCTTCCCCTCCTCTTCTGCCCCCATCTTCTCCGCCTCCTCCACCTCTTGTGTCTTTATCTTATTATGATTACACTCATCACCACCATCACCATCCCTTGGGCATCCCTAGCGTCCAGAGCAGGACTCACATAAGCACTGTTAGTCAATTGCATGATGAGGGAATGGGAAGCGGAAGGAAGGAAACCAGTCTTGGAATATGGAGGGGATAAAGGAAAATTCACATCAACGTCTTGAACTCCACAGTTGACAGCGTAACAGAGAAACAGACTTACATCAAATTAATTCTAACAGAAAATGGAAAGAAGGGCAATCGCATTGTCATGGAGAACACCACCTCCACCTGCCTCCCTGCATCTGTCTTCGAGAACCAAGTGGGAAGAATCAAACTCCTTGCTTTGTGAGAAAGTCCTTGCCGTCTCCTTGCATGGAGGAAGTGTTGACATCTTCAAGGCCAGCTTGTGCAGGTGGTTGGAGGCAGGGTCGTCAGGGAGGGATAGCGTGGGCCCGGAATAAACAGCCACAAACCTGCCCTGTGCAAAGACTGATCCACACATGTCCTCGCATGACCTCAATAGTTCCTGCAGGCTTTTCTCTGTCACATGTTACAGAGAGGTAAAGCGATACCTAAGTCCAGTGAGCTCTCACTTGGTCATGTGAAGCTTCAGCTTCCTGTCTAGATGATGGGGATGGCACGTGTGCGCAACCATAAATCTGATGTTGCTGTTGCTCAGTTGCTAAGTTGTGTCCTATTTGCGACACCATGGACTGCATGCAGCATGCCAGGCTCCTCTGTTCTCTGCTATCTCTTGGAGTTTGCTCAAATCCATGGCCTTTGAGTTGGTGATGCTATCCTACCATCTCATCCTTTGCTGCCCCCTACTCCTCTCAATCTTTCCCAGCATCAGGGTCTTTTCCAATGAGTTGGTTCTTCAAATCAGGTGGCCAAAGTATTGGCCTTTGGCCAAAGTGTAGCCTTCTAAGCACTGACCCGGGTTTGAGTCCTGGCCAATGCAGCGGGCTGACCTTTTGGGGCTTCCCTGATAGCTCAGCTGGTAAAGAATCCGCCTGCGATGTGGGAGACCTGGGTTGAGAGACCTGGTCTTCCCTTGGTTGGGAAAATCCCCTGGAGAAGGGAAAGGCTACCTACTGCAGTATTCTGACGTGGAGAATTCCATGGATTGTATAGTCCATGGGGTCGCAAACAGTCGGACATGACTGAATGACTTTCACTTTCACTTTCAAAGTTTTGGAGCTTCAACAACAGACCTTCCAATGAATATTCGGGGTTGATTTCGTTTAGGATTGACTGGTTTGATCTCCTTGCAGTCCAAGGGATCGTTTGGGATAATGAAGAAGTTTTTGAAATGGAGAGTGGAGAAGACTGTACAACATTGTGAGTGTACTGCATGCCACTGAATCATACACTTAAAGTGGCTAACACACACACACACACACACACACACACACACTGTGTAACTGAATATATAATGGCACTACTTGTAACCCACCTGCCAATGTAGGAGACACAGGTTCGATCCCTGGTTCAGGAAGATCCCTTGGAGGAGGGCGTGGCAAGCCATTCCAATATTCTTGCCTGGAAAGTCCCACGGACAGAGAAGCCTGGAAGGCTATAGTCCATAAGGTCACAAAGAGTCAGACACAACTGAAGTGACTTAGCACACACGCATATGTGTAAACAGGACCATTTTTATTGTATACCTGAAACTAACACAACATTGTAAGTCAACTATACTTCAATAAATAGTTGTTTATTTTTGAAAAAATGTGCTATGCATTTTACCACAATAAAAATATAATGGCCATCTCTTAACTGCCCTGAGCCTCAGTCTTCTCGCCTATGAAATGGGAGCCAGAACAGGTGCCCTGTCTTTTGTGAGGTTCAGTGAGATGGTGTTGGGGGAGAACCCTGGACATATCAGTGGGTATGAACAGGCAGGCACTGATGTCTTGCTTCGGTCCAGCAGGGCATTCCAGCCACACTCAAGGCCACGTCTTTGCCAAGTGAGAACCAGCTGCTGATTTAGACACCTGAGAATAGCCTGGGTGCGTTCTGTTGGATGTTGTATTTCTCATTTCCTAGAAGAGAGTTTCTGAAACGGTTTACCCTGAAACACTTATCGGAGCAAGTTACTTTTGTTAAAGAGTACAGTGAGTTTGGGGAATCACTAGCATTTAGAGGCTCTGAGAAATCTTGTAATTTACAAAGCACATGTACTGGAGCTAAACTGAAGATTTTCAAAATGTCTTTGAGCATGAGTCCCTTTTTTCTAGGTAAATTCACAGACTACTTTTAGGAAAATGCTTGTCTGAAGCATTCAAAGGCGCAACATCAAGCAGGCCTAATAGTAAAGACACAAGGCCATGATTCTGTGACTTCTTGCCTTTCATCCACTGCATCAATCCAAGTTCACTGAAGTCCCCCTTAAGCAACTCATGTATTCTCTCTCTCAATTTCCTCATGCATTCAGCAGAACTTCACTGCATAGCCACCTACACAGTGTAGATACCAGGAAACAGGAATGAGCCCCCAGCGCCCAGCAGTCAGGGCACTCACAGCCCAGGAGAGCCGGGAGAGAGCAGGCTAACTGCTCTGAATTTCAGGATAAAAGCACCTACTTTCGAGCCTGGCAGACCTGGAACTGTGAGTGCCCAGAAGAGCGAGTACCTGAAATGAGCGCCAAGATTCCTTTACCTCCACTCCACCACCAGCCAGAGCAGACATCCATGGAGAGATGGAGCCACTGCTTCACTTTCCCAGGGGCCCGAGGATGTGGAGCCTCTGGATGGATTTGCTAGAGACAAAGAGCAGAGACTTCAGTCTGGTTGCTCTCTGTTTAGTTTGTTTAACGTACACAGAATCTTTAAGAAATGAGCAAAAAAAGAGGGGGTATATGTGTACGTTGGAGACGGGAATGGCAACCCACTCCAGTATTCTTGCCTGGAGAATCCCATGGACGGGGAGCCGGGGCGGGGGGCTACAGTCCATGGGGTCGCTGAAAGTTGGATGTGACTGAGCAACTTACACACACACATATGTGTATGTCTAACAGATTCAGTTTGTAGTTCAGTAGAGACTTACACCACATTGTAAAGCAGCTATACTCCAATAAAATTAATTTTAAAAAAGGAGACGAGCCACCAGTAAGAAAAGGGCCCCGTGTTAAATTTTGGACTTCAGTTGTTTTTTAATGACTGGGCCATCTGGGCACACCCCCCAGCTCTTGCAATTGTCTGGGGTCTGCCAGTACCCCTCAGTTGTCCTAGTTCCTATAGGTATGCTTACCTGATTTGTGCTTCATTAGTACATTTCTCTCTGGATCTTATAAACATGTGAGTGTATAATCCCTATTAAAGACACTGTATGGTCCCCCTGTATTAATATTTGATATTGATTTAAAATATAAACCATATATATATGTGTATATATATATATCCTTGTTGGGGTTTTTTTTCTGTTAAATTACAAAATGTAATACATGTTTATGATGAACATGTAGAGATTCATTCATCCCAATTTCTGTGGTTTTTCTTAACCTTTCTTATCCTTTTTTTTCTATATATTTCTCCTGAATTCTTTTTCCCTGGCCTGCAACACAGCCAGTTATTTTAAAAACAACCAGTTACTATTACCAAATGCTTTTGGAAAACCAGTGATAACATTTACCAGAAGTTTTCTGTGGGTGACACACCTCTCCTGCTTTCTAAACAATCAGCTATACCTGGGACCAGAAATTTTCAAAATAGCTGTTTCACTGACTTTGCCCTTGATTTTTCACTTCTTGGTGTTTGTAGATCTCCTGACAGTTGGAGATGTAGCTGGGGTTATTTCTGCTGTGACTGGCAAGATTGAGGTGGGGGAGGGAGAGAGGAAAGGAAGACGGGACAGTCTGTGCCCCGCCTGCCATGTGTCAGGCACAGTGCCGGCGTTCTGGCCACCCCGAGGGCCCCCCGCCTTTTCTGAGCCCCCATTTCCTCAGCTCAACTGTGGGGATAGAAAGGATTGTAACATGGCCTGTTGGTCTCTGAGAGAGCATCTTGTCCAACTGACAGTGGATTGGATTGTCCAATTGGGAACTGAGGCACAGAGAGTTTCTGCAAGGTCACACAGCAATGGAATAGGACCTAAGAATCTATTCACCTAATCCCTCCAGGCAGTGTTGTGTCCCTTACACTGGTGTTTTCCAGACATTGGTTATTCAAGTATCAATTTCATTATGCTGTATGATCATTTATCAAGTTATATACTTGATCATTTTAAAAATTGCTTTGCTATTTTTACAGCTTTGCATCATTATCATGGATGGAAATCCTAAACTTTTGACATTAACAGAAGGCAATTGTACAAATAGATAAATTAAAACACAGAAAACTTCTTAGCAAATTCTAGTTTGCTACTTCCGCCTGCCAGACTTCTGTTAAAAAGTGTTGGCAATTGCTAGGAGAGGAATTAAAGGCAGACTTTGTTGTTGTTTAATCACTAAGTTGTATCCGACTCTTTTTCAAACCCATGGACTGTAGCCTGTCAGGCTCCTCTTTCCTTGGCATTCTCCAGGCAAGAATACTGGAGTGGGCAGCCATTCCCTTTCCGACCCAGGGATCGAACTTACATCTCCTGCATTGGCAGGCGGATTCTTTACCACTGAGCCACCGTGGAAGCCCCCAGACTAGCACCTCACTGAACTCTTTCTCTTGATCTAATTCTAAGAATTGGAGGAAAAACGGAAGCAGGAATAGCTTCCCCTGGGTAAGCCTATACTCTTGAATGTTACTTGCCAGCATGACGGCACACACAGAAGCACCTCTTCCGATCAGGGTGGGCCCACTGCCTCCATGTGTCTGCAGGCTGGCTCTGCGGGCCGCTGAGACCACATCCACCAGCGCATGGCAGAGAGCATCGGGTGTATTATCATCACCGTGTCAGCGCGCAGAGCAGCAGCTGTGTGTGTTAGGTACTGTTCCCCGTGGGTCCTCAGTCCCTCTGTATCGAGTCCACCGACTTGTCCAGCCCTGTGAAGGCTTAGATCAGAAAGAACTTTAAAAGCCCAAGCCCCAGACAACAACAACACATGAAATCATCCCTCATGATCCAACCTCTGTATTTGAAGCAAAATCAGAGCCTCTCCCCGGAACCTGGAGGTGGATCTGTGAAGCCACAGTCTTGTCTAGAGACTCCTGTGGTCCAAGCTTGTCAGCATCCTCGTGCTGCTGAGATTGGTCTTCCCGCCTTCAATGTGACCTGTCTACTCGGTAATTAGTCCTGGCAGCCTCAGATTGGCTCTTTTGTTTTCATAATTCATTTACTTTTGATGATATCATAAAGAGTGTATGAATTTCATCCTCCTCCCCTAACGTCCTGGCCCCACGCCCACATCCACTAATACAAAGATACTAATTGCTCCTCGATCTAGTGCCAGGCACTTTGAAAACATCTTTTCCTAATGGATGGAATTAACCTTGTTTAACGTACAAATCAGCAGCCTAATTTGCCATGAATCCCGACTCTGTGGCTCCACGTACCCTGTCTCAGAGGAAACGGCTTCCCACTGTGCCCTAGTCACACTGGGAAAGAAAACAGGTGTTGCTGGCATTAGCCACACCCGCTCTGGACTCCCCTTTCCTCCTCCTGGGATGGAAGGAAGTGACATCTGAGCTGAGATCAACGTCATCATTGGGGGAACCCCCTTGATGAAATGGTAACTCTTACGTATGTTGCCAGGCAGCTTCTCCCAGAGACCACAAAATAGAAAGACTCACAGACTAAATGAAGATATGTGAAGCACATGGTTTGTTAAATCCATTTAATAAAGAGGAAAGAGCTGGAGTTAGCTAATGAATCTAGGACAGGAAGCAGTGTACTGCCAGAGTGTAACATCTGAATTCTGGGCTATATGACACTTCTGCATTCTGTCTCTCTGCCTTGTCAGCCTACCTGGCTGACGGTGAGGTTATAAAGACCAGAATTGAGGGTGAGCAAGGGGATCAGCAGATGGAAGATGCCTGGAGCCAGCACGCATGTGTTCTGCTAGAGAGTGGCAGGGCCAGTCCGCTAGCTCAAGCCATGCTTAGCATGAGGACTTCTGGGCATCGTGGCTTCTATCCAAGGGTCTTGGACACAGGACACATTTTGTCAGAATGGGTGTCACTGATGGTGGACAATCTAAGACCTTGTGAACATTGAGAGCCCGTGGATATTTACTATTTGATGCTTCTTGGCCCCTTCGCTCCATCCCACCCATGTTCACACACAGATGCTTGACTCACTTCATCTGTGTCCAATGTAGCTCACAAGATGCTTACTAATCTTCGTTTCACCCAGCCGCCTTATTTCTTTGTTCCTCCTGTCCTCAATAAAGCAGAATCAAATGTTTTTAAATAACCCAGGGAACACAGAAAACAGATCTGAAAGCTGAGTGGGAGCTGGCCATGGAAGATTTGGAGAAGGGTTCCAGAAGAGAGGATGCTCGCTATCTGACCCAGCCTTGCTGTGCCTGGCCCACAGCCCATCAAGGGTCAAGTCTTCAGCAGCTCTGACCAGTGTGGAATGGTGTGGTACCCGGCAAGGTTGGGGGCTCAGATATACCTGGGTTAGAATCCTGGTTGTATTGCTTCCCAGCAGTGTGACCTGCAGCAGGTGAGCTGGGCTCTCTGAGCTTCTGTTTCTGCAGCAGTAAAAGGAAAATGAGAATCAGTATGGTGGGATTTGAGAAAATGCATGTAAAACGGTCCTCATATTCCATAACTATCTTTGGCACCTCCATCTAGAATATTTGGTTTTGGATCCTGGCTCTGTGTGCCTTTAAGTCATCTAATTAGTTCATTCATTTGCAGATCAAAGGTTTACTGAGCTCCACATGTCAAGCTCTGTTCTTGGCACTAAGGGTGCACCACTGATCAAAGCAAAGTCCTGGCCCCTGGAGCTTCCATTCCAGGGGGCGGCATGTGTGGGTGTTAAGTCACTTCAGTCTTGTCCGACTCTTTGTGATCCTGTGGACTGTAGCCTGCCAGACTCCTCTGTCCATGGCATTCTCTAGGCAAGAGTGGGTTGCCATGCTCTCCTCCAAGGGATCTTCCTGACCCAGGAATTGAACCTGCATCTCTTCTGTCTCCTGCCTTGGCAGGCAGGTTCTTTACCACTAGTGCTACCTGGGAAGCACTCCCTTCAGGGGGTGAAAGGAGATTCAAATCTGAGGAACAAGTTAGTCTATAATATGTTGTATGGTGATAAAAGCCCACAAGAGAAAGAAGAGCGTTCCCCAGGCTGGGGTGCTATGTTTTTTCTTTTTATTTATTTTGCTGGGGTGCTTTTTGATCTGGGAAAGTTCACACTGAAAAGATACTATGAGACTTGGTAAAATCGAAGGATGCCTGACTTGGGAAGAAGTATTTCAGACAGAAGCGAAAGCATGTGCAATGTGAGTGGGGGAAAGCTTGGCAGGGTTTGAGTGTCAGCAAGGAGGCCAGTGTGTCTGGGGTGGAGGCAGGGGGAGCGTTAGACCCTTGTTTCCTGGAGGGTTCTGACTTGATGTACAGTTTAGGAGGATTCTGTGGCTGCTGTGGGGAGATGGGCAGGAGAAAGAATAGTAGCTGGGAGGTAACAGAGATGCTCAGGGGCAAGGTAGCTCTGAGCAGAGTGGCAGCACTGAACTCAGTTACACCAACTCCTTAGGTTCTTTGGGAAGATCAAGAGGAACATGTATGTAAGAGGTGTGTAACCCTGGGTGAGCCCAAAAACTGTCTGTTAAACATAGTCACAACTCTGCCATCTTTTCTTCTTTTTAATTGAAGTATAGTTGATTTACAATATTATGCTACTTTCAGGTGTTAGGCAAAGTAATTCAGTTATTTTTTTCAGATTCTTTTCCATTACAGTTATTACAAGATATTGAGTGTAATTCTTTGTGCTATATAGCAAATCTTTGCTGCTTATTTATTTTATATGTAGTAGTTTTCATCAATTAATCCCAACCCCTGGTTTGTTCCTACACCCCTTCCTTTTCACTTTGTTAACCATAAATTTGGTTTCTGTGTCTGTGAGTCTGCTTCTGTCTTGTATAGAGATTCGCTGGTATCATTTATGATTCTACATGTGAGTGATATGATATAGTGTTTGTCTTTCTCTGACCTCACTAAGCCTAATATTCTCTAGGCCCATCCATGCTGCTGCACACAGAAGTATTTCTTTCTTTTTTATGGCTGAATAATATTCCGTTGCATGTATATACAATATCTTCTTAAGCCAACATCTGTTAACGGGCACTTGTGCTTTCTTCATGTCTCAATGCTGTGCTATGAATCCTGGGGTGCATGTATCTTTTCCAATTAGAGTTTTCATCCTTCCAGATATATACCTACCCAGGAGTGGGGTTGCTGGATCATACAATAACTCTATTTTTAGTGTTTTTTTTTTTTCCTTTAAGAAACCTCCATACTGTTCTCCATAGTGGCTGCACCAATTTAGATTCCCACCAGCAGTGTAGGGGGTTCCCTTTTCTCCACACCTTCTCCAGTATTTACTATTTGTAGACTCTTTGATGATAGTCATTCTGACCAGTGTGAGATGATACCTCATTGTGGCAACCATGCCATCTTCATACAACAGAAGTCAAGTCTCCTGACTGCCCATCACATAGCTGCTTCTGGAAAAAGAATGGCTGCCTCTTTCTCTGCATCAAGGCAGAAATAGGCTGGCTGTGCCAGGATCTTATCATTTAGGCTTCAGAACTTAAACAGAAATCAAAGGTATGTGCCACCCATCTGCTATTTCTAGCCTGATGTCACCTTCTTTTGAGGATGAAGTGAAACAAAACAGCACAGGAAAAAGCATACCAGACAGAGCCTGGTGCTCAATCGACGTTGGCGGCCATTCGCTTAAGACTCGAACTATAGGTTCGTGGATTTATCTCTGGGCTTTCTATTCTGTTCCATTGGCCTATATTTCTGTCTTTGTGCCAGTACCACACTGTCTTGATGACTGTGGCTTTGTAGTAGAGTCTGAAGTCAGGCAGGTTGATTCCTCCAGTTCCATTCTTCTTTCTCAAGATTACTTTGGCTATTCGAGGTTTTTTGTATTTCCATACAAATTGTGAAATTCTTTGGTCTAGTTCTGTGAAAAATACCGTTGGTAGCTTGATAGGGATTGCATTGAATCTATAGATTGCTTTGGGTAGAATAGCCATTTTGACAATATTGATTCTTCCAATCCATGAACACGGTATGTTTCTCCATCTGTTTGTGTCCTCTTTGATTTCTTTCATCAGTGTTTTATAGTTTTCTATGTATAGGTCTTTTGTTTCTTTAGGTAGATATACTCCTAAGTATTTTATTCTTTTTGTTGCAATGGTGAATGGTATTGTTTCCTTAATTTCTCTTTCTGTTTTTTCATTGTTAGTATATAGGAATGCAAGGGATTTCTGTGTGTTAATTTTATATCCTGCAACTTTACTATATTCATTGATTAGTTCTAGTAATTTTCTGGTAGAGTCTTTAGGGTTTTCTATGTAGAGGATCATGTCATCTGCAAACAGTGAGAGTTTCACTTCTTCTTTTCCTATCTGGATTCCTTTTACTTCTTTTTCTGCTCTGATTGCTGTGGCCAAAACTTCCAACACTATGTTGAACAGTAGTGGTAGTGGGATTAAAGATCTAAATGTCAGACCAGAAACTATAAAACTCCTAGAGGAGAACATAGGCAAAACACTCTCCGACATAAATCACAGCAAGATCCTCTATGACCCACCTCCCAGAATATTGGAAATAAAAGCAAAACTAAACAAATGGGATCTAATGAAACTTAAAAGCTTTTGCACTACAAAAGAAACTATAAGTAAGGTGAAAAGACAGCCGTCAGATTGGGAGAAAATAATAGCAAATGAAGAAACAGACAAAGGATTAATCTCAAAAATATACAAGCAACTCCTGCAGCTCAATTCCAGAAAAATAAATGACCCAATCAAAAAATGGGCCAAAGAACTAAACAGACATTTCTCCAAAGAAGACATACAGATGGCTAACAAACACATGAAAAGGTGCTCAACATCACTCATTATTAGAGAAATGCAAATCAAAACCACAATGAGGTACAATTACACATCAGTCAGGATGGCTGCTATCCAAAAGTCTACAAGCAATAAATGCTGGAGAGGCTGTGGAGAAAAGGGAACCCTCTTACACTGTTGGTGGGAATGCAAACTAGTACAGCCGCTATGGAAAACAGTGTGGAGATTTCTTAAAAAAATGGAAATAGAACTGCCATATGACCCAGCAATACCACTTCTGGGCATACACACTGAGGAAACCAGATCTGAAAGAGACACATGCACCCCAATGTTCATCGCAGCACTGTTTATAATAGCCAGGACATGGAAGCAACCTAGATGCCCATCAGCAGATGAATGGATAAGGAAGCTGTGGTACATATACACCATGGAATTTTACTCAGCCATCAAAAAGAATTCATTTGAACCAATCCTAATGAGATGGATGAAACTGGAGCCCCTTATACAGAGTGAAGTAAGCCAGAAAGATAAAGAACATTACAGCATACTAACACATATATATGGAATTTAGAAAGATGGTAACGATAACCCTATATGCAAAACAGAAAAAGAGACACAGAAATACAGAACAGACTTTTGAACTCTGTGGGAGAAGGTGAGGGTGTGATGTTTCAAAAGAACAGCATGTATACTATCTATGGTGAAACAGATCACCAGCCCAGGTGGGATGCATGAGACAAGTGCTCGGGCCTGGTACACTGGGAAGACCCAGAGGAATCGGGTGGAGAGGGAGGTGGGAGGGGGGATCGGGATGGGGAATAAGTGTAAATCTATGGCTGATTCATATCAATGTATGACAAAACCCACTGAAATGTTGTGAAGTAATTAGCCTCCAACTAATAAAAAAATAAAAAAAAAAAAAAGACTCGAACTAACACACCCTGTCACAGAGACCCCGTACCTGTTTGGACAGTGACATTCTATAGGATTAGAAATGGGGAAGGAAGAAGGACTTCTCTGGGGGCACAGTGGATAAGAACCCACCTGCCAATGCAGGGGAATGCGGGTTTGATCCCTGGTTCAGAAAAATGCCATGTGCCTCAGAGCAACTAAGCTTGTGTACCACAGTTACTGAACCAGAGCTCTAAGACCTGGGAGCCTCAACTACTGAGCCCGTGGGCCACAGCTGCTGAAGTCCACATGCTCTAGAGCCTGTGCTCTGCAACAGGAGAAGCCACCGCAAGGAGAAGCCCGTGCACTGCAACAAAGAGTAGCCGCCTCTTACCACAACTAGAGAAAGCCCAAACAAAGCAATGAAGACCCAGTACAGCCAAAAATAAATAGGAAGTAAATAATTATTAAAAAAAAAAAAAAAAAAAAGAAAGAAAGGGAGGAGGAAGATGAGAAAGGTCATTTGCCAAGCTGTAAAGTTCTGGAAAGGCATTTGCGATGAGATGGCCTTGCCGCCATGCTCATGTTTAGTCCAACCTCCAGATGCTGTGGGATTGTTTGAGTCCTGGTGGTCACCCCCTTTGTAATATTGATGCTGCTCTATAACTGAGGGATAGCATTCAACAACTTGGGACTTTGGAACCACAGCCCGAAGTGACATGGAAAGCAGCTTCTGGGACATGTCCCCCTGCATCCTGGGGTATACTCACTCAATAGCCTCTAAATCCCAGGACTCACTGTCCACCCACTCAGGCCTGATAGGGACACAGCTTGCTGGCCCCTGGCACCCCTGAGCTCCTGAGACTACAGGGTGACCCCGCCAGGCTCCAGACACATGGTAACTATTCATGGGCTAGATCAATGAAGGATCTCAAATAGCTTGTAGATAAGTGGGCTTAGCTTACGGATCATCGAAAAAGCAAGAGAGCTCCAGAAAAACATCTACTTCTGCTTTATTGACTACGCCAAAACCTTTGACTCTGTGGATTACAACAAACTGTGGAAAATTCTCAAAAAGATGGGAATTCCAAACCACCTGACCTACCTCCTGAGAAATCTGTATGCAGGTCAAGAAGCAACAGTTAGAACTGAACATGGAACAACAGACTGCTTCCAAATCAGGAAAGGAGTATGTCAAGGCTGTATATTGTCACCCTACTTATTTAATTTGTATGCAGAATACATCCTGAGAAATGCTGGACTGGATAAAGCACAAGCTGGAATCAAGACTGCCAGGAGAAATGTCAATAACTTCAGATATGCAGATGACACCACCCTTATGGCAGAAAGTGAAGAAGAACTAAAGAGCCTCTTGATGAAAGTGAAAGAGGAGAGTGAAAAAGTTGGCTTAAAACTCAACATTCAGAAAATGAAGGTCATGGCATCTGGTCCCATCACTTCATGGCAAACAGATGGGGAAACAGTGGAAACAATGAGAGACTTTATTTTTGGAGAGATCCAAAATCACTGCAAATGGTGACTGCAGCTATGAAATTAAAAGAAACTTGCTCCTTGGAAGAAAAATTATGACTAACCTAGACAGCATATTAAAAAGCAGAGACATTACTTTGCCAAAAAAGGTCCATCTAGTCAAAGCTATGGTTTTTCCAGTAGTCATATATGGATGTGAGAGTTGGACTATAAGGAAAGCTGAGCACCGAATAACTGATGCCTTTGAACTGTGGTGTTGGAGAAGACTCTTGAGAGTCCCTTGAACTGCAAGGAGATCCAACCAGTCCATCCTAAAGCAGATCAGTCCTGGGTGTTCATTGGAAGGAATGATGTTGAAGCTGAAACTCCAATACTTTGGCCACCTGATGTGAAGAACTGACTCATTTGAAAAGGCCCTAACGCTGGGAAAAATTGAAGGTGGGAGGAGAAGGGGATGACAGAGGATGAGATGGCTGGATGGCATCACCGACTCTATGGACGTGAGTGTGAGTAAACTCTGGGAGTTGGTGATGGACAGGGAGGCCTGGTGTGCTGTGGTCCATGGCGTTGCAAAGATTCAGACACGACCGAGTGACTAAACTGAACTGAGCTAGCTTATGGAAGCAGATGAAAAGTGAAAGTGTTAGTCACTCAATTGTTTCCGACTCTTTGCAACCCCGTGATCTATATAGTCTGCCAGGCTTCTCTGTCCAATGGATTCTTGAGGCATGAATACTGGAGTGGGTTGCTATTTCCTTCTCCAGGGGGTCTACCTGACCCGGGGATCAAACCCAGCTCTCCTGCATTGCAGGCAAATTCTTTACTGTCTAAGCTATCAAGAAAGCCCATTCAAGGAAGCAGGTGGGGAAGCATCAAAGTGTAAGTTCCTATCATTGATCATATACTATATAGAAAGTTTCTGATTCTAAAATTGTGGCACATCCCCCTTGCCAGTGGCTGAGCTCATCACTCTGTGTATTGCACTAGGCAAAGGGCTTTCTTCAACCACTGTGCTGTGCTTGGTCGCCCAGTCGTGTCAGCAAGAATACGGGAGTTGGTTGCCATGCCCTCCTCCAGGGGATCTTTCCATTCCAGGAATTGAACCCAGGTCATCTGCATTGCAGGCAGATTCTTTACCATCTTAACCACCAGGGAAGCCCTCTTCAACCACTACCGCCAGCTTTAAGCACCTTTATCCGTGAACACTGCCCTATAACACCGGCCCAAGGCCCTTCTCTGCCCTCCACCTTCCCACCACCTCATCCCCCACTGAGGGTTCACAGTTGACTTAGGACTGCAAGGAGGTAAGCAGAGGCTCCGGGGTGACTTTGCCGCACACACAGGAGTCTGGGAGCTGCTTGGGCAATGGTGACCCAGCCTGGGAATTGGCAAGGAAGAGGTGGACTCAGAAAGGAAGGACAGCCAGTTCTAATCCTGAGGTTGGAGGCAGCTTGAAAGTGATTTGCAAGGCTGGCTGGACTGGGGCTGAGGAAGGCTAGGGAGCATGTGTGTGTGTGTGTGTGTGTGTGTGTGTGTGAGAGAGAGAGAGAGAGAGAGAGAGAGAGAAAGGAGTCCTGCCTGTGCTAATCTGGTAGCCAGCCAGGCTGGTGTGCCCTGCCAGGGAGGAAGAGAAAGAATGTAGAATCAGTGGCTTCTGTGGCTGAGTTCCCATCCCATCCCTGCCCCTTGCCAGTTGTAATCTGCTTTCTCTCTCAGACCTCGGCTTTCTCATCTGAATACTAGGGTTCCAGTCTCTGCCTTGACATCATGGTGATAGCATATCTGTTTTAGACACTGATTCCTTGGCAGCCTTCCTGAGTCTGAAGTTGCCACTGCCTTTATTATTTTTAAAAACTTTTTAAATGAATGAAGCTTTTGAGAGTACATTTAGATGAACAGAACAGTTGCAAAGGCTATAGAGGGTTCTTTTATGCTCCATACCTGGTTTCATATCCCTTATTTCCTTTCCTTGATTAACTTTCACAGTTAAGATAAATTCAGAAATCCTAATGTATTGTTTAGAGTATTTCTTAATCTGTGCATTTATCACTGCTAAAGAACCAATGTTAATCACATGATTATTAACCAAAGCTGACACTTTATTCAGATTTTCTTAGTGTTTACCTAATGCCCTTTTTCTATGCCGGGATCTCATCCAGGACCCAATGTTAGATTTGGTCATTGTGTCTCCTTAGGCGCCTCTTCGTGTTGACAGTCTCTCTGGCTTTTCTTATTTATGTAATCTTGGTAGTTTGAGGAACACTGCGTGGGCATTTTGTAGAATGCCTTTCAATTGAGATTTATTGGACATTTTTTCTCACAGTTACACTGGAATTATGGGCTGTAGGGAGAAAGACCATAGAGGTAAAAGCACCATTCTCAACACACCCTACCAAAGGTACATACTATCAACGTGACTTATCTTTGCTGGTGTTGGCCTTGACCATCTGGCTGAGGCAGTGGTGGTCAGGTTCCTCCACTGTGGAGACGGGGGTGTATCTGCAGGCTTCTCCCCTGTTGCTGTACCATCCTAGTTGGAAGGTAGTCACTATGTACATTTTACACATGAGGGGTGGGGAGTCCTGTCCTACCTCCGAGAGGGTGGAGTAGCTATGTAAATGATTTGGAATCCTTTTTGTGGGTGTGTTGTCTCGTCTCCTCATGATTTTTATTATTTGATGCTTTATTTATGTCATCATGGTTTGGATTATAAAACTACACTGTTGTATTTTATGCCTTGAATTATTTCAACTTTGGCTATTGGGAGCTCTTTCCTTTAACAGATCATCATTTCCCCTCCTCCACAACTTCTTAATTTTTGACACTGCAAAATGCTCCAGGCTTCCCAGGGGGTGCTAGTGGTAAAGAACTCATCTGCCAATGCAGGAGACATAAGAGATGTGGGTTCAATCCCTGGGTTGGGAAGATCCCCTGGAGGAGGGCTTGGCAACCCACTCCAGTATTCTTGCTTGTAGAATCCCAAGGATAGAGGAGCCTGGCAGGCTTCAGTCCATGGGGTTGCAAAGAGTCAGACACGACTGAAGCGACTTAGAACACATGCACACATCCTGTATATGTCTTGTATGTGTCCTGCCCCAGGCCCAAATCAGTCATTTCTCCAAAGAGCTCTCATTCTCTTTAATGAAGAATGGTGTTAGAAACCAAAATCTGGATGTTAATTGTGCTCATTGCTACTGAGGGCTCATTTCTTCCAGGTCTTTTCAGATGACAGTGTAGCGTGTGCCAAGCCGCTTCAGTCATGTCTGACTCTGTGCAACCCTATGGACTGTAGCCTGCCAGGCTTTTCTGTCCGTGGGATTCTCCAGGCAAGAACACTGGAGCAGATTGCCATGCCCTCCTCCAGGGGATCTTCCTGATCCAGGGATAGAACCCATGGCTCTCGCATCTTCTGCACTGGTGGGCAGGTTCTTTACCTCTAGCGTCACCCGGGAAGCCAGATGACAAGAAAGGAAATACACGTGTGAATACTAACCCATGGCTTCCCAGGTGGTTCCGATGTTCAAGAATCCTCCTGTGATGCAGGAGACCGGGTTTGATCCCTGGGGTGGGAAGATCCCCTAGAGAAAGGAATGGCAACCCACTCCAGTATTCTTGCCTGGAGAATCCCATGGACAGAGGAGCCTGTGAGGTACAGTCCATGGGGGTCACAAAGAGTTGGACACAACTGAGAGACGAACACACATACACACATACTGACTGACACATATTTACATCTATACATATTTCTACCTGTTGGTATAACTGTCTGTATCTATATTAAGTTAAACATAAATTCTTACTGATCTTTCAAGCTCTAATCCTTTATTCCATGTATTATTCTAGCCTTTTCCCCCAGTTTGTCTGTAATCTTGCACTCTAACAATGAAAAACATGGCTAGTATCACCCCAAATCCATTTACTTAACTCTAAAATTTAAGTTTACAGATACAGTGGTTTCGGAATCCTTAACCTGTACCCACATAGGACAACTTTATTAACTAGCAGACAGTGCTTACGTGTGGCTTTAGTGTAACAGACCCCACTCATTTCCACAGTTACTTAGGTCAGGACCTTTATCTCTCACCCACTTCTGTGAGGTCATTTCAAACAGTAATAATACAGTTAGATTATTTGGTCACAATCTGCATTCCAGCCTAGGATTCCCAAATTCCTAAACATTTTTTCTTCTTTTTTAATTTGCACGCATTATGGTTCACTGTTTCTGTTATAAAGTTCTATAGATTTTGACAAGCAAATTGTATCATGTATTAATCCTTCAAGCATTATACGGAATAGTTTCACTACCTTAAAAATATCCGCGGTGCCTCATCTTTTAGTTCTCCCCCAAGCTCTAGCACCCTTGGGAACCACTGATCTGTTCATTGTTTATATAGCTTGCATTTTCTAGAATGTTAGATAAATAGAATCATACAATTTACAGTCTTTCTAGACTGGTTTCATTCACAAAGCAATATGTATTTGGAATTCATCTATGTCTTGGCATGACTTATTAGCTAATTCCCTTTTATCACTGAATAATATTCAATTGTACGGATGTACCACAGCTTGTTTATACATTTACCTGTTGAAGGATATTTTATCTGCTTCCAGCTTGTGAAGCCAGATGCCCCTGCCTAGGACTTTGAATTTTAAGGAAGTGACCCAAAGATACCAGATCAATTGAGATAAATTCAGATGACCCCATCAGCACCATCCAGTGGCCACCAGAAGTGGTATCTTTTTGTTGTTTAGTCAATAAGTTGTGTCTGATTCTTTGAGACCCCATGGACTGTAGCCCACCGGACTTTTCTGTCCGTGGGATTTCCCAGGCACGAATACTGGAGTGGGTTGCCATTTCCTCCTCCAGGGGATCTTCCTGACCCGGGGATTGAACCTGGGTCTCCTGCACTGGTAGGTTGGATTCTTTACCACTGAGCCAGAAGTCCAGGGGTATCTTAAGTATTTCTATAAAAATCCTTGATTCCAGCCACCACTAATTTCCTTGGCTCATTCATTTTTCATGCCATGGTTCTCCAGTCTTACCATTGATGGCGTGGAGTTCCAAGAGATCCTTATTTTTCTGTATGTTTGAGTTCACAGGTGTAGCTTCTCTCTACCCTCTCCCCATTGGTAACCACTAATTTGTTTTCTATATCACTGAGTCTACTTCTTTTTTGTTATATTCACTATTTTGTTGCATTTTTTAGGTTCCACATATAAATGATATCACACAATATTTGTCTTCTCTTGCTGTTATTTCACTTAGAATAATGCCTTCCAAGTCCATTCATATTCCTGTAAATGGTAAAATTTTGTCTTTTTTATGGCTAAGTAGCATTCTATTACGTGTGTGTGTGTGTGTGTGTCAGATATCACATCTTCTTTATCCATTCATCTATTGATGGACACAGGTTTCTTCCATACTTTGGAAATTTTAGATAATGCTGCTATGAACATTGGCGTGCATGTATGTTTTCAAATTAGTGTTTTTATTTTCTTCAAATATCCATAGCCAGGAGTGGGATTGCTGGGTCATATGGTAGTTCTCCTTTTAGTTTTTTTGAGAAACCACCAGCCTGTTTTCTACAGTGACTGTACCAATTTATAGTCTCAAGAACAGTGTATGAGTGTTCCCTTTTCTCCTTTTCCTTGCCAGCATTTGCTATTTGTATTTTTTGATAATAACCATTTTGACAGGTTAGGATGCAAACCAGTCAATCCTAAAGGACATCAATGCTGAATACTCATTGGAAGGACTGATGCTGAAGCTCCAGTACTTTGACCACCTGATGCAAAGAGTTGACTCATTGGAAAACACCCTGCTGCTGGGAAAGATTGAAGGCAAAAGGAGAAGGGGGTGGCAGAGGATAAGATGGTTAGATAACATCACTGACTCAATGGACATGAATTTGAGCAAACTCCGGGAGACAGTGAAGAATAGGAAAGCCTGGAGTACTGCAGTCCATGGGGTCGCAAAGGGTTGGACACGACTTACTGACTGAATGGGGCTTCCCTCATAGCTCAGTTGACAAAGAATCCACCTGCAATTCAGGAGACCCCAGTTCAATTCCTGGGTCGAGAAGATCCGCTGGAGAAGGGATAGGCTACCCACTCCAGCATTCTTGGGCTTCTCTTGTGGCTCAGCTGGTAAAGAATCTGCCTGCACTGTGGGAAACCTGGGTTGGGAAGATCCCCTGGAGAAGGGAAAGGCTACCCATTCCAATATTCTGGCCTGGAGAATTCCATGGACTGTATAGTCCATGGTATAGTCCATGGGGTCGCAAAGAATAAGACACGATTGAGCAACTTTCACTTAGTGACTGAACAACAACAACAAATTATGACAGGTGTGAAGGGATATCTCATTGTGATTTTGATTTGCTTTTCCCGAATGGTTAGTGACGTTGAGCATCTTTTCATGTGTGTAGTCATCCACAGTTCCTCTTTGGAAAAATGTCTATTCAGTTCTTCTGCCTACTTTTTAATTCAATTGCTTGATTTTTTGATGTTGAGTTGTTTGAGTGTTTATATATGTTGGATATTAATCCTTTGTCAGTCATATCATCTGTAAATATTTTCTCCCATTTAATAGATTTTCTTTTTTGTTTTATCCATGTTTTTCTTTGATGTATGATGTATAACCAGTTGCTTAGGTTTTTTAAGCCCTGGTCTCCCCCTCTGTAAAATAGGACTGCTGATCTCCACCTCAAAGAGCATACGTGGAGATTCAGTGAGAAAGGCAGGGAACCCAGGAGACTGTGCTTGGTGCAAAGCCTGCCCTGAGAAAATGTCAGCTGCCTAGGCCCTTTTGATTGCAGTGCAACAGGGAGGGAATCTCATGAGGGGCCAGGCCATGGTCTGTCCAGTCTAAAGCTGGGGCTGGCAGTTGTAGAGAAGCTCAGTCCACGCTTTGACAGACCTCAACACACAGCTTGGCCTTTCTCTTTGGAGGAACCACACCCAAGAGCGGGGGAGTAATGGGGTCACCATGACCCAGGACAGAGCACATTATAAAGTCAACATGAGCTGTGTGCCCCTCCCTGCCAGGACACAGAGTCACACTGGCAAAACCAACAGTCTTTTAACCAGGATCTAACCAAGAACCAGGAGGGGACTCTAAGAGGTCTGGAGGTGATCACCATTCTGATCTGCTCTCTGTGAACTCTCTGGGGGCTCTTCTCCCATTTGGAGGAGGCAGATTGCAGATTGTATCAGAGGAAAAAGCATAGGGCAGACCTGTGTTAGAATCCTGGCCTTTCTAACTACTAATTGTGTTGTCTTGGATGAGCTTCTTCACGTCTCTGAGCCTCAGTCTCCTCATCTGTAAAATGGGTATATGAATCTCTACCTCCCAAGATGCCTTGAAGGTCAAATGGGTTAGTGCAGGAGTTCAGTTCAGTTCAGCTCAGTCACTCAGTCGTGTCCGACTCTTTGCGACCCCATGAATCGCAGCACGCCAGGCCTCCCTGTCTATCACCAACTCCTGGAGTTTACTCAGACTCATGTCCATCGAGTTGATGATGCCATCCAGCCATCTCATCCTCTGTCGTCCCCTTCTCCTCCTGTCCCCAATCCCTCCCAACATCAGGGTATTTTCCAATGAGTCAACTCTTCACATGAGGTGGCCAAAGTATTGGAGTTTCAGCTTCAGCATCAGTCCTTTCAATGAACACCCAGGACTGATCTCCTTTAGGATGGACTGTAAATATTAATTATCTTCATTGTGCATAACTCTTCCCCAAAGTCCAGGGCTGAGCCTGCCTACAGAGCACCTGTACCCCACTGTGGCCCCAAGACTGCAGCTCATTTCAGCAGCAACTGCAATGTCCACTGGGAAGGGTGGCCTTGTCCTGGGCAGGCAGAGTACTGTCCCAGGAGATAGTCTGGGTTCCAAGAGCTTCATTCCCAGCTCTCTCTGTAGACCCAGTATGGGAAGGCAGTCAGGCAGGCCCTGGTAAACCTGGTCTCTAACAAAGAAAATGTAAACTGCATCTTCCAAGAAAAAATGCCATCATTAGACAAAATCTCCCTTTCTATTTTGGTGTCAACAAGTTAGGAACAGCAGGCTCTTGGCCCAAGAAAACTATGCCTGTGCTGCTGCTCCTTTATCACAATTCATCTTTCAGCAAATAATTACTCTCCCTCCAGGCACCGTCATCTCAACGTTCTAATTATACTATTGTTGGGTTTGATGTCAACTGAACAATAAATCAAAAGTGGAGCAGAATGTATGATGGAAAAACATACTGGGGAGCAAGGTGTGAGGAGCACAGGCATATGGGAAGGGCACAGAGTGGGGGCTTGTTCTCTCTTTTTCTAAGCTTTGCTTCAGAACAAGTTTCCCTTTTCTCTGTTAATTCTGTTAATTTCAGGATCCTGATCTGGGCTATGGAGGTAACTGCATTTGTAATCATTTCCCTCCAAGGGGCCTTGAGAGAATTTAATTAATCAATGACCTTAAAATACTGGCAAATATATGGCTAACCAGCAATTTCTCATAAACTTTTTCCTTAGTGGCAATTGGCTGCCTTCTCTGTGAGAATTTTTGTTGCATTCAAAAGCCAAGGTCCCCATTAGAGAAAGAAAGAGGGCACTGTTTATTTTAGTATTTTATTTTATTTCATTCCATTCCATTTTATTTTATGTTACTGAGGGAGGGGAGGTGGGTGATTCTGGAAGGATAAGGGTGGGGCCTGAATCCTTGGGGCATGGAGGGCAGCCCTCATCTCAGTGCCATCCATATGTTCATTTCCATGTTCTGCCATCCTGGCCACGGCTCTCACATCATAGCACTCGTTCTGACCTGTCACAGCACCACAGTCCGTGGCAGAAGCCTTGGGAGGTGCAGACGGTATGCAGATTGCAGAGTGCCCAGCTATGCATATCTCAGTGTGTTTTCTCTGACTAAATTTTTCTAAATCCAAGTCTATGTGTGCACTGGACCAAAGTCCAATATGAGTCAATATTCTCGATTTAGTTTAAAAAATATGACTTGACACCTACTGGGTACCATGCCCTGTCCTACGTGCAGGGGATGAACATAGACGAAGACCTAGCCCTGGCCTCAAGGAATTCCTCTGAAATGGGAGAGACAGATATGAAAATAGGTAATCATGATATAAGCGGATGAGTGCTATAGTTGGGGTGTGTAAAGGGTATTTATCAAGAGTAGTAACTGACTGAGAATCAGCCAAGGGTACCAAATTGACCCTCTATCCTTTAGCCCCAGAAAACAAGGTGTCTCAATATACCAGTAATAGCATTTCTCCTTTTTAAACCTACAGTCTATTGAACTATTATTATGGACTAGATACTGTGCTAATCACTTTTCTGTTGGTTTATTTAATCCTTCCAAAAACCCCATGGGGTAATAAAAAATAAGAAAATGACTCAATATCATGTCATTAGGGGATTGCGAATTAAAACAACAATAAGATATCACAACACGCCTACTAGAATAGCCAAACTCCAGGATGCTGACAACATCAAATGCTAATGAGGATATGGAGCAATAGGAACTCTTATTCATTGCTGGTGGGAATGAAAAATGGGACAGTCACTTTGGAAGGCAATTTGGTGATTTTTTTTTTTTTTACAAGGGTAAACATGCTCTTACTATAAAATCCAGCAATTGCACTTCTTGATATTTACTCAAATGAGTTGAAAACTTATGTCCTGACAAAAATCTACATGTGGTGGTTTATCACAGCTTTCTTCATAATTGCCCAAACCTGAAAGTGACCAAAATGCCCTTCAGTAGGTGAATGGATAAATAAACTGTGGTACATTCAGACAATGGAATACTATTCAGCACTAAAAGAGATGAGTTATCAAGTCATGAAAAGACATGAGGATCTTAAAATGTTTTTCTTATAAAATGAAAGAAGCTAATCTGAAAAGGTTATATACTGTAGAATTCCTACCCTATGACCTTCTGGAAAAGGCAAAACTATGAAAACAGGAAGAGGATTAGTGGTTGTTGGCAGGGATTGGGGGAAGAGGAATAAGCAGAGCACAGAGGGTTTTTAGGGCAGTGAAACTACTCTGTATGACACTGTAATTGTGGATACATTATTTGACCAGACATGTAGAATGTGTGACACCAAGAGTGACGTGTAAGGTAAACCATGGACTGTTAGTGGTGATGATGTATCAGTGCAGGTTCATGGATTGTAGCAAACGTCCCACTATAGTGCGGGAATGTCCACTGTTGGGAAGGGTGCTGCATGTGGAGAGGCGGGAGGTGTATGTACAGAAAACCTCTGTATTTTCTATTCAGGTTTGCTCTGAACCTAAAACTGCTCTAGAAAAATATAAAGTTTATTGAAAACAGGAAGATGGTTGCCATTCATGTGTACTGAGCTGTCTGTGTCCTGGGCAGTGGGTTATGGGCTTTGGACTTGCTCTAGGGGCTGTGGTCACCATCTCCTTACACTAGAGAGCAGTTAACACTTTCAAGGACTAAGGAAGGAATTCGTCCAAGTTCTCCAGGAGGAGCCAAATCCAGTCTTCTGACTCAGAACCCAGGCCATTGAACCCTGTGCGGGACTCTTTATTTCAAAGTCCAGACATGGCCATAATCTCATATTTGGTACAGTCTGTGGCCGGTCCATACACCACTGGCAGAACTACATTTAGTCTCACATGTTCATTCATTCATTCAGTCATCGCTTTCGTGGACAGGTGTCTGGCTCCCCTTGTCAGGGGCCCAACATTGTGCAATATTATATTCCTTTTCACTGTCCTGAGAAGCAGGAAGACTGAAATACCTGTTCGGCTCCCCCTGGCTCTGGCCTCAAGGATTAGATGTGAAGCACTGGCATTGTAACCAGCCAGCATAATGACTGACCCCTTCCTTACACATGCCTTATTGGATCATTTGAATGTGTGGCAAAGTCCCCTTAATGAAATGGCCTGCTGCCAAAGAATACCAGGAAATTAATATATATATAACGTATGAAGCAGTGCCTGGCACAGTTGCAAACCAATGAACCATCAATTCTAAATGAAGTTGCACATTTGCCCCGAAGGCCTGGTCTCAGGCTGAGCCAAGACGAGGTTGGGGGAGGAAGCAGGATAGAGGAAGTTCTTCCCCTCTACCCCAGTAGCCAATCTTTTGGTCAGAATTTGCCAGATCAGGCTTTAATTCTCTCTTCATCTTGGCTGCAACCACCCAACTGGCACTAGGCCTGTGTGTGTAAAATCAATGTCGCCTGTGCAGACAGTTGAATGTATCAACAAGGCCAAGAAGTCAACTCTGAAGCCCACACGGGGCCTCATATGCCTTAGATAATTGTTTACAGTCACTCAGAGTGTCATCATCTCTCCCTCTCTCTTTATTATGGAGTGTTCGCGCCCCAGCATCAATATACCCAGATGGCTCAGGTTCAGATCGGCTCCCTCCCCTCCTAGCTGTGTGACCTGGGGAAAATGACTTAACCTCTCTGGGCCTCCATCTCCTCATTTGTAAAAATGCGAGAGTAACAATCCTCCTAGGGTCATGGTATGAATTCAGTAAAGTAATAAGGTGGCTGAATTATTCTACTGGGAAGAAACAGGGGAAGTGCCTATATTTTTGCTCCTGAGGGCCCCAGAAGAGAGGATGGAAGGCCGGACTTGCAGTAGCTGCATGGGTGGGAGCTGTGACGTAGCCTGGTGTCCTGGTCGTAGACCTGAGTTAACTTTGGAGCACATTGGAAAGAATTCACAGTTGTTTTACATGCAACTCTAATGAGTTCCAGAAGGAAGGACCATGGCTGTTTATCTTCCTTTCTCCAAATCCTAGTGCAGGTTCCTATGCAGTGTAGATGCTCAATAGATACCTGCAGTCAAATGGAATTCAGTTCTAGACTTTAGTTTCCCTGTGGCATGGACGATGTCAGGTCCATCATTATAACCTTGCAGGGCTTTGCACCCAGCAGAGACCAGCGTATGCTTGTTTGCTTGTTGAATGAATGAATGAATCAGTCAATATTGCTCACCTTCTGTGAGATGGATGTCATGACCTTCAGGGACACAATGGGTATAAGAATGCAAGTTAATAGCACATTGAACCCTAGAGAGAAATCATTTACATTGGTATTTGACTCATTTGTTATTGTTGCTTAGTCGATAAATTGTTTCTGACCCCTTGGACTGTAGCCCACCAGACTCCTCTGTCCAAGGGATTTCCCAGGCAAGCATACTGGAGTGGGTTACCAATTCCTTCTCCAGGGAATCCTACTGACCCAAGGATTGAGCCCACCTCTCCTGCATTGCAGGCAGATTCTTCACCGCTGAGCCTATTTCCCACAATCAGGTGGTGTTCTATCTAATAGCATAAAGAGGAGGGAGTGGAGTTGAGTCATTGAACATGTGTGGGTCCACCTTTAGGCTCTCCACTTCACAGGATCCCTAACTTTCAAGTGACTTGGTTTCCTCACCTGCAAAGCAGGGATAATAATAGTTATTTCAGAGGATTTATCTGAGGATTAAATAAGGTTTAATTTAAATAATTTAGATTTAATTTAAATAATTAAATTAAATCTTAGGGCACACAAAGCACTTTTATATGCCAGGTGCATTTACTAAGAGTTCCTGGGCTGGTACTGGGGCACAAAGATAGCCAAACACTGGCCACTGCTCAGAGACTCAATGTGTGGGGAGGGAGGTGGATGAAAGGCTAATTCTCACACCAGCCAAGATGAAGGGCTGTCTGTGTCCCACCCTTGGACCCTGGAACTTGATAGGAACATTTTATGAAAAATTTTATGGAAAATATATTACTATATTTTATACTTATTTTCTGATATCAGGGAAAATAAAAAATAAGGAAAACATTTCTCTTAGCAAAAAAAAAAAAGGTTGTGTATCTTGCAAAAGATTCATACAGGACTGGGGAAATAGAAAATACTAGCAACCTTGCGATTGGGACATCGTATGTAAACAGGACGTCTGCAACAGGCTTCGCAGGGTGGCTTGGAAATGAACAGGTGGAGAAGGGGGCAGTGGGTGGGGGAAGGGAGAGCTGCTGAGACATGCAGGGAGGGGACTGTGGGTCGTCGGTGGAGAATGTCCTGTGTACCTGTGGCCGCACAGCTGCCAACCCCTCTGGAAAGATCCAGAAATCCCTGGGTTCAGATCCTGATTCTGCCACTCACAGACAAGGTGGGACGGGCCATTTCACGTTCTCTGAGCTACTTTCTTTCTGTGTCCCACAGGAACAGAAGTACCTCCTGCTGTGAGAGGGAAGAAAGAAAAACAAGGCAAACGTGTGACTGTATCCAGGGCAGGGTCTGACATGCAGCAAGTGGGAACTTGGTGTTAGAACCCGTTCCTCATTTTGTTTTTTGCCCGCATCTGCCCTGAGTCCCCAACAAGCAGAAATCTTCAAAATTCCCTTGCAGCTGGCTGAGCTGTGGAAAGTGGAGGGAGACACCGGGCAGGTGGTTGGGAAGGGTCATTTTACCCTTCTCCATACACTGGGCTTGAAGACCAGGGCTCTGGGATGAGGGTCATGTGTAAGGAGCCACGTAGGCTCATGCTTTCTGGAAGGCCTCCCTCACTTCCACACCCCAGCACGAGGCATGGTGTCCCCAGTCCGTGGAACAAAGGGAAGCCATTGACATCAAGGTTTCTATGCCCCCCAGATCCTTCATTTTCAGGATTCTCATGGTCCTCTTCCTCCCCCCATTCATCTCTTAGATCCTAGGCACCTCTCCACCCTGCCTCCCCTTGCCAAAACCTTCAGACATCACTGTCATGTGAACTAGGCAGGCCGCCAGCCGGTCAGTGCTTACACAATCCCTGGCGCCTACTTAAAGTGTCTGAGAGACTCACCACTCTGTCAGGACCTGGGGGTAGAGAGTCATTATCTCGCTCTCTTTCTTTCTTGTCTTTCTTTTTTTTTGGCCTTGTAAAGACAAATAAAGAATTGATATTTTCCCCTGAGTTCCCTTCTCCTCGTTCTTTAAAGGGAGAAATAGGGGACTTCCCTGGTGGTCCAGTGGTTAAGACTCTGTGCTTCTAATGCAGGGGGCATGCATTCAATCCCCGGCCACGGAACTAAGATGCTGTGTGGCCAAAATCAAAGAAAGAGGATAAACGAATCAAGAAGTTTCATATCATTCAGACCATAGTAGATTCCTAACATGACAAATGGGTCCCTTGGAAAGGATCCATCCAAGGGGGCTCCAAGGAGGCTAAGTGTTGGGTTGTATTCCCTGAACGAGTCCTGAATCATATATTTCGTGTAACTGGCTGGTTATGTAGTCAAAGATTCTTGGCAACCCTGAGTCCACCCAGGTTACAAACAGACTCTTTTCCAGACTAATATTTATTCCACCCCATATTGTCTTTGACAAAGGTGAACAGGACACTACTTGCCCTTCAACAATTTACATTCTAGTAACTTCTAAGAGTATAATTTCCCGAGTTCCGCAAACATGTGTGAGTGTGCAAGGGGAGGAGGAGAGAGGGGAGTCAAGTAGGGGAGGGGGTGGGGTTATTTAGGAAGCTCCTCCCACTCAGGTTTCTCAGGGTGCTGAACATGAAATGATCTGAGAGTGTGGGAAAGACCCACTCATCAGTCAGAATCAGGTTAGAACATATTTTCCCTTTTTAAATGATGGTGACATGTGGTAGGGAAAGTGTAACATCACATTTTTTCATAGATTTCTTAGTGTAGTTGACTTCTTGTGAAACTAGGACGCATTGAGCGTGAAAGTGGGTAATGTTAACAAATATGTTGGGACAGTAAATATAAACCTGGGCTGTGCCAGGCAAGTGAGGACACACGATTACCCTGCTGATCTGGCATCTTCATACAGCTGGAATAAGGAATAGTCTTGCATGAAGTTGGAGTGGCTGTCACAAATCTCATGCACTAAAGTGTCGTCCTTGCAAGTGAGCTGTCAGCTCCTTCTTACACACGACTCACTTATTCTTCATCTTCTCCAGCAGCAAATCAGGAAGACGATGAAAGTTGTTGTACCCAAGCAGCCAGTAGTGACAAGTGGCAGCCTGAGACTGTTTTGTCCCCAGAAGCAAAATCTAGAGAGAAATTTTAGTGCTAAGCTCTATTCAGCTCAATAGCTCCTTATATTTCAAATGATGACTTTGCATCATCAAGAAAATATAAATTTACTCACCAGCCAATTGTGATCATCTTCATTGGGCTAGAAATGGGAAGTAAAGATGAATAAAACACAGTATCTGGCTTTAAGGAGCTTATAGCCTGGAGCTAGAAACGGATGTGAGAAAACCAAATAACAACAATGCAGCGGAACTGCTATTGAAAGCAAGTTCATGTGCCCAGCGTACAGTAAGGCCAAACAAATGCAGCTTCAGGGTCTCGAACAGGAAGAGGTTTATTACAGGGACACAGAAGGGCTCCCGCCACCCCCACCCAATCCTAAACTCCCTGAAGGCTTTTAGCAAAGTCTTTTTAAAGGCCAGGTGAGGGGGTGGGGGGGTCACAGAGTACGTGATC
This sequence comes from Cervus elaphus, assembly GCF_910594005.1. Classification (NCBI taxonomy): domain Eukaryota; kingdom Metazoa; phylum Chordata; class Mammalia; order Artiodactyla; family Cervidae; genus Cervus; species Cervus elaphus. The sequence goes on along the minus strand of NC_057839.1, from coordinate 9,711,847 downwards.
AGCTTATGCACAACTCTGTAATTGGTTGATGTTGACCTAACAGGGCAATGACACAGTGAACCTTGTCAATCTCTAGGCTCCAGGAGGCCTGGGGGCTATGTGTTCCTGGTCATCACGGTAGTTAGTATCTTTCATTTGCTGGGGAGTTTCCACATGTGTAAAACAACTCAGGAAAAGTGCATCAGATATTATCTAGGTACTTCAGAGAGGACCTACAGCAGAGGATATGAGGGAAAGATTTGCCCCGAGAAGGCCCAATAGGGTAATGTTTGGTGATAAAATGTGTGTAGTCAGAGAGGTGTGGGTGGTGGGCATAGCAATGCAGGGAATGGAAAGCGGCTCATTTATTCTGCCTGACATGACTGAGGGCTTCTTAGAAGAGGTGCCAATGAAGCTGGGCTTTGAGGTATAGTTAGGCGTTCAGGAGCCAGAGAATGGACAGAAAGGCTTCCTGACCAGGATGAACAGCAAGGGGACCAAGCTGCTTGGGAAGCCTCAGGGCACTCAGGTTGGACCCAGCAGCACCAGCGGAAAGTCCTGTTTTTGAGACAAATTGATGGCACCTTATCGTGTGTCTGAAGGCTTAAAAATAATCAAGCTAACTGCCTATTAAAATACTTCTATTCAAAATATACAAAATGTGAATATATTTGATCAGAAATGTAGAGAAAATGGAAAAAGTTAAGCAATATGAATTATTTTCCTCTCTATATTTTATAAAATAAATTTTCTTCTAAAAATTCAAGTTAAAAAAGGAAAAACATAAAGTATAGTTGATAAAAGCAAATAAAAATGATTTTTAAAGCAGATTAAAAATATAATTTAAGTTTATGCAAGTTTAAAAAGTTTTTTTTAATTTTACTGAAGTATAGTTGATTTACAATGTTGTATACACAAGTTTTAAAAGTTTCAGTAATACACACATAACATCAAATTTACCTTGTGAACTGTTTTTAAGGGTAGAGTTCAGTGGCATTAAGTACATTCACACTGTATAACCATTACCACCATCAATCCCCAGAATTTCCCTCATCTTGCAAAACGGAAGCTCTGTCCTCATTAAACAGTAACTCATCTGTCCTCTTCTTCAGCCCCTGGCAAGCACCTTCCTGCTTCTGTCTCTGTGAATCTGACCACTTTAGAGGGGCTTCCTGGGTAACTCAAAGGGCAAAGAGTCTGCCTGCAGTGCAGGAGACCTGGGTTCAGTCCCTGGGTTGGTCAGATTCCTTGGAGGAGGGCGTGGCAACCCACTCCAGTATTCTTGCCTGGAGAATTCCATGGACAGAGGAGCCTGTGGGCTGCAGTCCATGGGGTCACAGAGAGATGAGCATGGCTGAGCGACTAACACACACAGGGGCCTCGTATAAGTGGAATCAAACAGTATTTGTCCCTTTATGAGCGATATGTCAGTTAGCACAACATCCGAGTTCTTCATGCTATAGTTTGGGTCAGAATTTCCTTCCTTAAAAGGCACACATTCTAAATATTTTAAACATTTTTTTCAGAAATTTTTCAATGCTCGTTCAGCTACTAAAATAGTCAATAGCAAGCTCCAAATATGTTACACTGAGACCTCCATCTGTACAAATTCAGTGTCAAATCCACTGCTTAATATTGCAAAGTTCCCCAGACTTGAAGTGCTGCTGAGGCAAACTCAGAAAGTGAAGGAAGTCAGAAAGGAGAAACCTGGCGTTCTGTGAAGCCGTGCATTCATGCTCTCTGAGGAGAGAGCTGGAGTCCGTGAGTGAACTTGAGTCTTCTCTTGCCCGAGCTCGCCTGTGGCTCACTCTCTGCTCTCTGAGGTGGCTGCAGCTCCGCTGCTGACCGTGATAAAGCATGCAATCCTTCCCAGCACTCAAGCGCACCTGCCTTGTGTTGCAAGGACAGAAGGCAGAAGATGTGGAAGCATTTCCCAGGGGCCTGAATGGTGTTGGCGATGAAGGGACTGTTCAGGGGCCTGGATCGTGCTGTGCTCCCAGTCCGCAGGGACTGGAACACCGGGGTGATGTTTAGTTAAGGTGTTTCTGCGTGTGATTCTGACATATTGCAACCTCTGAAGTGCAGGGCCCAGAGCAGGTCGCACCCTAGCCTGGGTCTGAGGGCATCACTGTCCAGAAGCAACAAACTCTATCTTGGCAGCATTAGTAGGTGATTCCCCTCCTTCCTTCATCAGCCCCCTGTCAGCAATACCAGAGAAGCTTACAATCTAAGGAAAATTCTTAGACCGAGTGGGGATAATGAAATGTCTTGAGGACAGGCAACCTAGACGTCAGCTAGGTCTTGCTCTCTAAAAGCCAGATCTGCGTCTCCATTCCTTCCCTGCAAATAGGTTCATCTATACCATTTTTGTACGTTCCATATACATGCGATAGTGTATTATGCTTGTTTTTCTCTTTCTGACTTACTTCACTCTGTATAACAGGCTCAGAGAACAGACTGTGGGCACAGTGGGAGAAGAAAAGAGTGAGAGGAATGGAGGAAGTAGCATTGGTATACATACACTGCCGTGTGTAACACAGATATCGGGGAGAGGCTGTCCTAGCGCACAGGGAGCCCAGTCTGGCGCTCTCTGATGACCTGGAGCGGGAGATAAGAGGAGGGAGGAAGGCTCGAGAGGCAGGTGACGTATGTAGAAATATGGCTGATTGTGGCAGAAACCAACACGGCATTGTAAATCAGTTTTCTTCCAAGAATAAATATATAAATAAATAAAAGCCATATCAATTCTGTTCCAATTTCTCCCTCCCAGGGCCTATAGAAGTTCAAAGCTTCCTCTCCAAGGACTAATGTTTTCATCTCCACCTTCACCTCCTGGGCATTCATTTCCTTGGGTTTTTACCTCTTTGGGTGCTGTTTCCCATTTGGCACTATGTCCTTCCTAGCCAAAACTTTGAGTTTCTCCAAAAAACAAAAAAAGTGCAAACTTTCTTTTTTTTACTTTTCACAGACTTTTTCAAAAGTCATGAGACACTGAAATGTATGAACAAATTTGTTTGTTTATAGAGCAGGGAGAGCCAGCAGAGAAAATGCTAATATTATTAAAGTGCAAACAACTCCAAATGCAACGGTAGATTTCACAACTCTTAAAATGCCCTTTGGCGGATTGATTTATTTAAACACTGAGGGTGTTTCCGCGACCAGTGACCAGGGACCCATTGAGTCCCTGGTGTCCTCAGTGTAACTGACTTTGATTAGTCCTTCCCATTTTTTTCTTCTCTTATCCCTTCACCTCCCCCGCTGGTAAAACAAATTCTTTCCTTGTCTTATGTAGAACAACTTGCTTCCTTTCCCACCCTTCCCACACCAACATTTACACAAATACACACACACACCCCTTTGGAACTTTGAGTCAGCTAACATTCTGACTCTGGATGTTTCAACTTCCCATAAAGAACTTACAAGTGTTTCTTCCAAACAAAGGCAGCTCCCTCTCTTAGAAGAATCATTAAGATAATGTCAATGTTAGGAATATAATATTTTACATTGAAGTATAGTTGATTTACAAAGTTTCAGATGTAAAGTGATTCTGCTATACATATATATATATATATATATATTCTTTTTCATTTTCTTTTCTATTATTAGTTATTGCAAGATAGTGAATACAGTCCTCTGTGCCCTACAGCATGTCTGTCATTTTTCTATTTTATATTTAGTAATGTATATCCCGAATTCCCAATTTATCCCCTCCCTGCCCCCCGCCATTTTCCTCTTTGGTAACATAAGTTTGCTTTCTATGTCTGTAAGTCTATGTTTGCATTCTATTTCTATTTGTAAATAAGTTCATTTGTATCATATTTTAGTTCTCACATTTAAGTGATATTAAATGATATTTGTCTTTCTCTGACTTACTTCACTTAGTATGATAATTTCTAGGTCTCTTCATGCTGTTGCAGATGGCATTATTTCATTCTTTTTATGGCTGAGTAATAGTCCACTGTATACATGTTCCACATCTTTGTCCACTGATCTGTTGATGACCATTTAGGTTGCTTCCATTTCTTGGCTATTGTGAATAATGCTGCTATGCACATCAGGGTGCATGTATTCTGTCAAATTAGAGTTTTTTTTCTGGATATAAACTCAGGAATGGGATTGGAGGCTCATGTGGTACTCTAGTTTTGTATAGAACCTCCATACTGTTCTCCATAGCAGCTGCACCAATTCACAAGGAATATAACTTTTTTTTCCTATCACATTGCAAAAAAGGATGGACAGAGATTTGTTTATTGCCTGAATGCTAGTGCTGGAGAAGACAAGAATTATATGGTGCTGGCTAGGAACTGCAAGCTTTGCTGACTGTTAACTGCTGCCACTGGCTTGTAGCTGAAATGGGACAGATGAGCTTGAACGACAGAAGAATCCCTTTGGAGATGTCTCTACTCCTCCAAGCATGCAGGTTCCAAATTTAGACACACAAGAAACGATTGAAAATCAAATACACTTAGCTTTTGTCATTTATTTGGAATTACTTAAGAGTTGGAAATGAGTATCACAAGAGAATACAAATAACAAATTACCATGAACTTATCCTCGGGGGATCCTCCACCTCTACTAAAGGAACCAGGTGTTAATTTGCTGACTGTCAGAGCTAGAAGGGAGCAGCGGCATTATCTAGTCTAGTGACTGATTGTCAAAATTATTTGGCAAAAGAACTCTTTTTTTCAAAAAGACTTATTCAGATGCCTGATATGTTATTCAGATAAAAATGGAAATTCTCTAGCTGAAGCAAGAGTTAAGAGACCCGAGACCTCATGCTTATGAATATGACCCCATATCTGGCCATCATCTTCCACCCCTGAGCCTCCCGTGACCACAAGCCAGCTCAGCGAAGTCTAAGCTTACACAAAAGAAAAACTTACGGGACACGGTGTGCCAGGCTCTGGGAGCCCCGGAGCCACAGATAGGCGGCAGGGCGTCCCTGGTACTCCAGTGGTTGAGAATCTGCCTGGCAGTGCAGGGCACGCAGGTTTGATCCCTGGTCTGGGACGATTTCACACTCTGCTGGGCAGCGGAGTCCCATGTGCCACAACTGTTGAACCCACACACCCTGCAGCCTGTGCTCCACAACTGGAGAAGCCACTGCAGTGAGACGTCTAAGCGCTGCAACAAAGAGCACCCCTGCTCACCATAACTAGAGAAAGCTCGTGAGCTACGACAGAGACCCAACACAGCCAAGAATAAGTAAAATAACTAACTGAATAAAAAAGTTAAGATAAAAAAGGCAGCAAATAAAGGCAAATGCAGCCCCAGCTTTCATGGAACACTCAATCCAGTGCCAAAAACCATCTCCCACTTCCTCTACAAGATCTGCAAGGTCTGTTTTGCTTTTCCTTTTTTAACTGCATTATAGTTGATTTATAATACTGTGTTCATTTCTGCTGTAGAGCAAAGTGACTCTGTCATACATATACGTATTTGCTTTTTAATATTCTTTTCTATTAGAGTCTATCCCAGGACATTGAATATGGTCCCCTGTACTATACAGCAGGACCTTGTTGTTTATCCATCTTATTTATAATAGTTTGCATCTGCTAATCCCAAACTCCCAGTCCATCTCTCCCCCACCCTCCTTCTCTCTTGACAAACACAAGTCTGTTCTCTATGCCTGAGTCTATTTCTTCTTCCTAGATAAGTTCATTTTCATTTGTATCATATTTTAGATTCCACATGTAAATGATATCATATGGCTTTTGTCTTTTTCTTTCTGACTTACTTCACTTTGCACGATAATCTCTAGTTGATCCATGTTGCTGCAAATGATATTATTTCTTTCCTTTTTGTGACTGAGTAGTATTCCATTGTATATATGTGCTACATCTTCTTTATAGCCAAGACATGGAAACAATCTAAATGTCTATGGACAGATGCAAGATCTTTTGTAACAAATCCAGAGTAGACTTTGTCTAGGCTCAGGAAACCCAAAAGATACTAGAGCAATTTTGCTTATCTTGTGAGGAAAGTTAGAGAACTCGTAAGACAGAGTCATTTGGGAGTGTGAGTTGACCATTTCAGAGTTGGGTCTTGGCACATGCAGATAAGAGTAGGTTTATTTAAGAGTCTAGGGTCACTTATGAAGTCTCTCTCCTGTCACTTTAGCATCCAGGAAAGGAGGACAAGGTAAAAATAGGTCTAACTGTCTATTAATTTGTTCATTTGTTTATTCACTCATTCAGTCAATATTTCCTGAGTGATGACCTGGTCCCTGCGCTAGGGGCTCAGCCTGATAGGAACAGAAAACCAAAATGATCGTAATACATCTTGTGTAATCAAGGCTTTAATAGAGAGACAAACATTGTATCATGGGGACACTTTAGAGAAATGAACAAATGACTGGTGGGTAAAGGTGGATGCCAGAAAAGATGCTATCTGAGTTTGGGTGTGTACGTGCAAGCTCAGTCACTTCAGTTGTTTCCGACTCTTTGTGACCCTAGGGACTGTAGCCCGCCAGACTCCTCTGTCCATGGGATTCTCCAGACAAGAATACTGGAGTGGGTTGCCATGCCCTCCTCCAGGGAATCTTCCCGCCCCAGGGATCAAACCCGTGTCTCCTATGTCTCCTGCACTGGGGTGGGTTCTTTACCACCAGAGGCACCTGGGAAGCCCTGAGTCTAGGTGAGGAGATGCCGAAAGCATCTGTCACTTATCTGGTCCCTCCCAGGGAAAATGACGTCAGCCTGCACCTAACCTGGCCCAGACCTCCAGTCCCTTGCTGCCTCTAGGGTCCGTGTGCTCCGTGCTTTGCATCTAGCTAAATTAGCAAAACCCTTGAGGTCAATTACCTGGCGATGTCTTCTGTGTTAGTCACGCTGCCTTCAAGGGCTGGCTATTCACAAGATTCCTGGAGGGTGACTTGGATCAGATCATGCTGACCCTGCCCTGGACAGGAGGAGGTTGAGGAGGAGATGAAGAAGCATCAAAGGGTCTTGGATGTGACTCATTCCAGATCACAAGGGAGCGGACTTGGCTCAGATATGAGTGCTGGTTATTATGTCCATGGGCCTGAAGGCAGAGTGACCAGGCTCACTGCCTCCTGTCAGCTGAGCTACCCGGGGCCAACCTCTTCACCTCTCTATCTCGGATGTGCATCACTGTCTCCTACCTCTCCCTATACTCCATGTCTTAAGATGTTTTTAGTTTAAAAAATTCGTTGAGTTTATTACTGAATAATTAATCCCCTCTAAATTTTATTAAGCATAGATTTGTATATCTGATGGAAAAAATAAAATAACTAGAATAACCCCCCTGAGTTACATTCAGCCCAGAATGAAGACTCTTGATGATTTTATGACTACAAGGACATGTACAGCTTTCTTTGAAATATGCAACTGAACTTTCCATCTGTACTTTCAAAGACCCTTAAAGATGTGGGGTAGTCTCACTTAGAAAAAGCAACAGTAACCCCAGACTTCATGTTCTAGAGGAGAAAACTCTGATCTAGAGAGCTGGAAGCAAAGCCAGAACTTGGGTAGAAATTTCAAGTCCAGATCAGGGATCTTTGCTCTACAGCTTACAGTCTTCTCTCCTCCCTCTCCAGGCCGTATCCTAGAAAGGTGGGTTTCCTATGGGAGGATCTGTTGAAAGGGAGCCAGAATCTACCGGTTTGTCCAATCAAATGCTATATTTTAAAAATGCCAAATAATGTAGGAACTTGAACTTCTTCAGCTCTGAACATTTCCCCTGAAGTATTTACTCAAACTGAGTAGGATAGTGATTGATAAAAGCAACATCTGTACCCGCCACACCTAAATATTTCCAAATGCAAGGAGGTGAACATTTACCCTTTGAGCTGACCAGTCCTATCCTCTCTTCGGGGGTAAGTACAGCATGAAAATTCACAGCTTGACTACAGCCACTACACCTGGTGAAGGCAACCAGTGAAATTCTCTGTGGCCTCCTGGTGCAAGGAGGTCCCTGACCCAAACCTGACCAATAAGATTCTCTCCTGGAAGTCTTTTTAATGAATGCTAAGGGGAAAGGGGCAGTGCATTCTTACAAAAATGTGAGTCTTAAGCTGCAGGAAACTTCAAAGCCTCATTTGGCTGAGAAAGTTGGTCTGCAGTGAGAAATAATGCCATCTGCCCTGAGAAAGCCTGAGAAAGAGTTTCTGAAGGCATTGGAATTTCTGGTTTTATTTTAAAAAACATCCTGTCTTTTCAAGAGCAATTTTAGGTTCACAGCAAAATTGAGAGGAAGGTACAGAGATTTCTCATATATCCCCTGCCTTTACACCTATCTAGACTCCTCCTTTATCAATATCCCTCATCAGTTTGCTGCCTATGCTACAACTGATGAACTTACATTGACACATCATCGTTACCCAAAGTCCGTAGTTTACATTATGATTCACTCTGGGTGTTGTACATTCTATGGGTTTGGACAAATGTTTAAGGACCTGTGTCCATCGTTAGAAGATACAGGGCATCTTCATGGCCTTAAAATTCCCTTGTGTTCTGGTTATTTGTTCCTCCTCCATACCCAACCTCTGGTCACCACTAATCTTTTTATTATCTCCATACTTTTGTTTTTTCCAGGATGTCATATCATCAGGATCATATTACATATGGCCTTTACAAATTGGATTCTTTTCCTTAGTATTATGCATTGAAATTTTTTCTATGCCTTTTATGACTTGATAGCTCATTTCTTTTTAGAGCTAAATAGTATTCCATTGCCTGTGTGTATTACAGTGTGCTTATCCATCCACTTACTGAAAGACGTCTTGGTTGCTTCTAAGTTTTGGCAATTATGAATAAAGCCACTATAAACATTTGTGTGCAGGTTTTTGTGTGGGTATAATTTTTGAACTCATTTGAGTAAATGCCAAGAAGTGTGATTGCTAGATCATATGGTAAAAGTATGTTTAGTTTTGTAAGAACATGAGAAAACATCTTCCAGAGTGGGTATACCATTTTGCAATCTCACCAACAATGAACAAGACTTCCCCTTGCTCCACATGCTTGTCAGCATTTGGTGTTGTCAGTGTTCTAGATTTTGGCTGTACTAATGGGAAAGTAGTGGTATCTCATTACATCTTCATTTGCATTTCCTGGATGCCATAAGATGTGGAGCATCTTTTCATATGTGTATTTGCCATCTGTATGTCTTCTTTGATGATGTGTCTGTGAAGATTCTCAGACCATTCTTTAATTAATTTGTTTTCTTATTTTTGCATTTTAAGAGGTTTTTTGTTGTTTTTTTTTTTGTATATTTTGGAAAACAGTTCTTTTTCAGGTGTGTGTCTTTTCCAAGTATTTTCTCTCAGTCTGTAGGTTGTCTTCTCATTCTCTTGACACCATCTTTTGCAGAGCAAAAGTTTTACATTTTAATAATTCTAGCTTATCAATTATTTCTTTCATGGATTGTGACTTTAGTATTGTATCTAAAAAATCATTGTCACATCCAAGGTCATCTAGCTTTTCTCCTATGTCATCTTCCAGGAGTTTTATAGTTTTGCATTTTATATTTGGGACTCTGGTCCATATTGAGTTAACTTTCATGAAGGTTGTGAGGTCTGTGTCTAGATTCCTTTTTCTAACATGTGATATCCAATCATTCCAACAGCATTTGTTGAAAAGACTAGCATATTGCCTTTGCTCCTCTGTCAGAGATTTGTTGACTATAGCATGTGGGTCTATTTCTGGGCCTTCTATTCTGTTCCACTGATCTTTTTTGTGTATTCTTTTAAATAGAAAAAATACCGTACTCTCTTGATTACTGTAGCTCTATAGTCAACCTTGAAATCAAGTAGTGTAGGCCTCTGACTTTCTACTTCTCCTTTAATATTGTATTGACTATTCTGAATCTTTTGCCTGTCTACAGAACTTTAGAATCAGTTTGTCAATATTCACAAAACTATTGCTGGGGTTTTGAAAGAAACTGTGATGAATCTATAGATCAAGTTGGGAAGGACTGCCATCTTGACAGTATTGATTCTTCCTATTCATGAACATAGAATATATTCCCATTTGTTCTTTGACTTTATTCATCAGAGTTTTGTAGTTTTCCTCAGATGGATCTTGTGTATATTTTATTAGATTTATATCTAAGTATTTTTTGGTGCTAATAGAAATAGTATTGTGCTTTAAATTTCAATTCCACTTGTTCCTGATGGTATATAGGGAAGTGATTAACTCTTATATGTTTACCTTGTATTCTGCAACATTGCTGTAATTGTGTATTAGTCTTTCTGTCCATTCTTTCAGATTTTCCACAAAGACGATTATGTCATCTGTGAAGAAAGCTATCTTTATTTTTCTCTTTCCCAATCTGTATATTTTCCTTTCTTTTCCTTGTACTACTGCATTCACCAGAACTCCCAGTACAATGTTGAAAAGTAGTGGTGAGAAGGGACATTCTTGTCTTGCTCCTAATCTTAGCAGGTTAGTGTCTAGTTTCTCACCATTCGGTATATTAAATATAGGGGTTTTATAGTGTTTTAAAATCAAGTTGGGGAAGTTTTTCTCTATTCATAGTTTACTTAATTTTGTTTTCTCTGGGGCTCTATTGTAAGCCTAATCTTCTATAATTATAGGAAACTTCCAATACATTTTCAACCGAACCTATGCTAGTTTACTCTGTAGCTCCATCCTTGGCAAAAAAGATATCCTGACTAGTACACATTCCAGTAAATGCTAATGCTACCTCCTTCTCCTTTCAGCCACAGGGGTTGAGCACCCATGATGCGCCAGGCAGAGCACTGGACATCTTCTTATGTGGAATTTTCTCTGAGAAATAGCTTTGCAAGGTTTGAATTATTTGTCATCTACAGGGAGGAACAGAGGTTCCAAACATTTATGTACTTCTCACACTCACTGCATTAGCACCCTGTGGCTGCTATAAGAGTTACCACAAGTTCGTGGCTATAAAACAGCAGACATTTGCTCTGCCACAGTTCTGGAGGGCAGATGTCTGAAATGAAGACATTAGCAAGGCAGCTACTGAGCCCGCACGCTCTGGACGCTGCGTGCCACAGCTAGGGAGGCCATGCGCCCCAATGAAAGATCCCACGTGATACAGCAAAGATCCCACTTGCTGCAGCTGAGGCCCTGTGAAGGCAAATAAACACTTAAATGCATTCATTTTAAAAGATCGTCTCCTTAAAGCATGACGCTGGCAGGGCCTTACCCCCTGTGGACTTCTACGGGAGAGTCTTTTCCTTGCCCACATTCCTTGACTTGAGGACTTGAGGCCGTGTTTCTCCAATCTCTGCCTCCTCGTTTCTGTCTGTGTCAAACCTCTCTCTGCTTCTCTTTTATAAAGACCCTCCAGATACATCTTTTTTGTTGTGGGGGGTGGGCACTGTTCAACCAACTACACTCACAGTTACCCGATCACCTGTGTTGGTAGTTAGGAGGGCAGACACTGAACACACGCTACTCAAGTCCCTGCCAACCCTGTCCCGCCAATCACTACGATTCCATCAGGAAGAGGGGCTTAGAGTCACAGAATTAAGGGGTTACCTAGACCTCTTTTTAGAGTATCTTCTCCTTTAATGTACAGCTGGAGAAACTGAGACCTAGACAGAGTCAGTCATTTGCTCACTGTCCATTCTTTGCCAGAACCTTCTGCAATCTCAGAATGCCACCTGAAAAAAAAAATCAACAGAACTTCCAGAAGTTTTTGAACTCTCTTTCTTGAAGGGGGTGACCTGGAGCTAGCTTATGAGCTCTACTAGAGGCTCCCAGGGGCTCATCATTATTATTTCTTTTGGGTGGAAAGAGAAGACTCCTTTCGCAGAGACCCATAGTGAAGTACACAGCTCTGTGCTTGATGGATTGCTGACTACACTTTATTAAAGGCCATTACAATTTCCAGCATTTGTCATAAGAAAATATCTTCTAGCAAACACCAGCTCATTAGAGACTGACTGTTAGGAATATGAGTTGGTCTTATTTTGCTCCGACCTCGTCAACTCCAACCCTAGCACCCAATCAAACTATGGCAATCCAAACCCCATACAAGTTCCTAATAGATTTGAAACAGGTGGGGACAGCACGGTCCACTGCAGTAGCACCCAGAGTACATGAAATATATCAAAACCCACTCTCACAGTGAGACTTGCTTCCCCACTTAGAAAACTGGACAAGAAACAGAGCTCAATGAACCATCCCTTTCTGTGCAAACCATTACCAGCTAAATGCTTTTTTTTTTTAAATGTATGTTGAGATCATACAATAATGAAAAGCAGTCTGGTTGAAGTGTTGGTGGTTATACAGGGCCTGGTGCAGAAATCTTGATCAAAGCCTCTTGGCATCTGAAGTCATCAGTAATTCGACAGTCTATTTGGGTGAAAAGAGCTCCTTTCGGGCTGTCTGACTTCAGGCCCACCCTGGAGAGGGGCACGACACAAGCAAACAAGGCTGCTGGCAAATCAAGACACCTCTTCTGAAGAGGTGCTACGGAACATGCCTCGGTGGCGGCAGCTGCGTGGCGTGATCAGGTTTCACTGCTGGAGCTGTGTGTACATTACACATGCTATTTGCATACGGCATCTGTTCTGACCACGCTCGCGCATCCTTTACAGGACCCTGAGCAGTGGCCTTTGACTGGGATGAAACTGCAAAACACCTCTCACAAGGAGCCATTGCCCCTGCAGGAAAGGAGGGGTAAGAGCTTAACCAGTGGAAGAGTCTGAGGCTAAGGGTCAGGATCATGATCTCATAAAATATTTCCCCATACCCACTAGTGCCAGACCTAGGCTGGTTCCTGGAGCCAGAAAGGTGAATATTCACAACCTTGCCCTTTAAGGGTTCACAGGCTAAGGCTAGTTGAAAAGATGGAGTATCAAAGTACAATTACATGGAGTATAGTCAGGATTTTGAAGGAAAGACTGAGGGCTATGGGGACTGTGAGGGCCCTGACATAATATTGGGAAGACAGAGAACCATCAGGAAACTGAGAATATCCAAAGCAGAAGCTTAGCTGGGAAGGCAGCGTGGTGAAAATTAAAGCACTTGCTCTTCCCAAGCATAGACTCCAAAGTGTCCTCTTTTATAATGGTTAAAGGTAGTATTTATGGATATTATTATCAAGACAATTATGAAAAGATACTAGCAGAAGAAAAGTGTAACATGTGATTGACATTCCAGTGGTCAAACTGTGATATACACATAAAAGGTGTCAGAAGGGTGAAACGTTACTTTTATGGTTATTTTTTCATCAATCAATGGTACAGCCATACCCTCTCCAGCCCTGTCTCCAGAAATGCACCCTCTGAATTCAGAATCTGGTCATGCTTTTGTTTCCCAAATGAAGATGTCAGGAGGTGAAGAGGAGTGGAGGCAGGGAATTAAAGAGGAGAGAATAGATTGGGCTGAGAGAAGAGCATGTGCAAAGATACTAGGGTGGGAATGCACATGTCAGGCTTCGTGAATTCTTAACACGTTGGTTTGAATGGAATGAAGATTTTGTTTAAGGAAATCCTGAGGGGGTGGGGGATGTTTGAGAGATTGGTGTCACTGGTAGTAGTCCTTCGTTATCAAGCCAAGAATTTAGGTTGCAGTTTCTTTAGTAAGAAATGAGAAACCAGGCATCTGAACAAGGGGGTGATGGATTCCAAGTTTCACTTGATGAACTTGAAAGTGAATTCAACACTGTTGTAGGTTCTGGAAGGGGCACAAAATTTAAACTCATGATTGTACCCCTGGAGGAGTTAACAATGCTGCTTGGGAGGGATAAGACATATATACGGCAGCAGCGAGAGAGTGACTATAAGTCTGTATTAACAAGCACGTCCTGGTCTGTCTTGTACTGGAAGTTGGTCCCAAGCCTCCAACTCATTTTCCCCTCCTGGGTTTCAGTTCCTAGGTTTTTAAAAGGGGCATTTTCTTCCGGACCTCATGGAGTCGTTGTAGAAAACGCAAAGGATGACCCATGTAAAGTACCTGATACTGTGCTGTGCTTAGTCACTCAGTTGTGTCCTAGTCTGCGACCTCAAGGACTGCAGCCCACCGGGCTTCTCTGTCCAAGGGATTCTCCAGGCAAGCATATTGGATCAGGTTGCCATGCCGTCCTCCAGGGGATCTTCCCAACCCAGGGATTGAACCCTGATCCCCTGTATTGCAGGTGGATTCTTTACTGTCTGAACCACCAGGGGAGACCAAAAGTATTTGATAGTGCCTGCCAAACTGTAGATTCTGAAAGAATGGAGCTTCTGTACTAGAAGGAAATTTTATCATCTCTGATGGGTCAAACAACTATTTTCCAGGCATAGGATAAATACCACTTTTGTAAAATTTGGCCACACTGCACAGCATGTGGGATCTTAGTTCCTCAACCAGGGATCGGACCCACACTTCCTGCTTTGGCAGCTCAGAGTCTTAACCGCTGGACTGCCTGGGGAGCACTCAGATATCTTGTAAGAGTCTTGTGTGTGTGCTACTTGCTCAGTCATGTCCGACTCTTTGCAACCCCGTGGACTGTAGTCCACCAGGCTCCTCTGCCCATGGGATTCTCCAGGCAAGAATACTGGAGTGGGTTGCCCTTCCCTTTGCCAGGGGATCTTTCCAACCCAGGGATTGAACCTGGGTCTCCTGAAATGCAGGCAGATTCTTTACCGTCTAAGCCACAAAGGCAGTCCTTGTAAGAGTCTTAGATGAGGTTTTAGACAGATGTTTTTTCCTCCAAAATTTAAGATATTGGGGTTAAAAAAGAGAGGGAATATTGATGCTATGTAAAATGGAAGAATTTTGGAGATAACGATGCCTCCTTCAACTCTCCTGGTACCGATGAACCTATTAGCAGGGCAGGAATAGAGACGCAGATATTGAGAACAGACTTTGGATGCAGCAGGGTCCAAAGAGAATGAGATAGCATCGAAACATGTATGTTATCTAGGGTGAAACAGATCACCAGCCCAGGCTGGATGCATGAGACAAGTGCTCGGGCCTGGTGCACTGGGAAGACCCAGAGGAATCGGGTGAAGAGGGAGGTGGGAGGGGGGATCGGGATGGGGAACACATGTAAATCCATGGCTGATTCATGTCAATGTATGACAAAAACCACTACAATATTGTAACATAATTAGCCTCCAACTAATAAAAATAAATGGAAAAAAAACCACAAAAAACAAAGAGAGTGAGACAAATTGAGAGAATAGCGGTGAAACGTGTACATTAACGCGTGTGAACCAGATCGTTAGTGCAAAGGTTCTGCATCAGCACCAGGAGCCCAAGCAGGAGCTCTGTGACTTAGAGGGCAGATGGGGGCGTGGGGAGGATCAAGAGGAAGGGGATGTATGTATACTCACGGCTGATTCACACTGTTGTATGGCAGAAGCCAACACAATATTGTAAACCAATCATTCCTCAATTAAAACTAAATTTAAAAAGGAATACCATAATATTCTATGGCAGTGAACATTATTTCTTATTGGTATCTCCCAGGAAATTCTGCAGGAATGGAGGAGATGCTTGACGGGCAATGCTTTGCTGTGGAAACTGGCCAAGATGTGCCCCTGCAGTTGAGAGAGGACACACGGGAATCTAGAAAAAATGATCATGGCATCCGGTCCCATCATTTCAAGGCAAATAGACGGGGAAACAATGGAAACAGTGACAGACTCTATTTTCTTGGGCTCCAAAATCACTGCAGATGGTGCACGAAATTAAAAGATGCTTGCTCCTTGGAAGAAAAGCTATGACAAACCTAGACAGTGTATTAAAAAAGCAGACATTACTTTGCCAACAAAGGTCCATCTAGTCAAAGCTATGGTTTTTCCAGTAGTCATGTATGAATGTGAGAGTTGGACCATAAAGAAGGCTAAATGTTGAAGAATTGATGCATTTGAGCTCTGGTGAAGACTGTTAAGTGTCCCTTGGACTACAAGGAGATCAAACCAGTCAATCCTGAAGGAAATCAATCCTGAATATTCATTGGAAGGACTGATACTGAAGCTGAAGCTCCAATACTTTGGCCACCTGATGTGAAGAGCTGACTCATTAGAAAAGACCCTGATGCTGGGAAAGATTGAGGACAGGAGGAGAATGGGACAACAGAGGATGAGATGGTTGTATGGCATCACCGACTCATGGACATGAGTTTGAGCAAGCTCCGGAAGATGGTGAAGGACAGGGAAGCCTGGAGTGCTGCAGCCCATGAGGTTGCAAAGATTGGACACAATTGAGCAACTGCAGAAAGAAAGTTCAGAAGGACATGATGGTGGGGATTTGATCCATTTGAACCTCAAGAGCTGGAGTGAGCTTGGCTGGCATCAGAGCCGCAGATATAAACATGCATGATGTGAACAGTAGAGAAAGAAAGAGACTGAGTCCAACTGAGAAAGAGCATTTCCTCTCTAGGAGGCAAAATAAACACCAATTATTCAAATGATCCTCTAGAATGCAGTTGGCTCACCAATACCACATTATATGAGCTCTTCCTGAAAATCTTTGCATTTGAGCATCCCAGGAGCAGAGTTTTAACTTTAGCTCATGATTTTCTAAACCTCAGAATTAATTTTAAGGAAATAAGTAAGGATACTCTAAATGTCAGCCATAGGGCTGTTTGTCCCAATACAGTTTGTAAGAAGAAAATGTTAGAAACAAAGTAGATGACCAACAAAGGGAGAATGGTTAAATTATGACACGTGTGTAAAATGAAATATTGTGTGGTCATTGACAATCATAATGTGAGGCTATATTTATTGACATGGGAAAATGCCCACAATATAGTATTACAGAAAAAATAACCATTCAAAAATGTAACCATGCTTGCAGTTTTTGAATGGTTATTTTTTCTGTAATATTATATTGTGGGCATTTTCCCATGTCAATAGATTTGTGCAAAAACAAATGTAGTGTATATACATTATCTGACATAGAGAAAGTCTGGGGAGGACCTACATGGTGAAGTGAACAGTGATTACTTCAGGCTGGTGGGGTGGGGGTGATTTTTTATGTTATCATTTTCTGCATCATCTACATGGTTTTGACAATGTATATTTATAACCATATAAATTCATAAAGTTATATCTACTCTAGGACCAAAAATCAAAGCAAAGCTTATGTATCATAATACTTTTTTTGTTATATACTTAAAAGTACATATTTATATACATAGGAGGGCGTATGGAGTAAAGCTGTAGGACTTAAAAGTCGCTGTCTTGGAGTGAGTGGATTTATGGATGGTTTATAATTTATTATTTTGGCTTAACTCTATTTTGAAAATGTTCTACAAAGGAAAAGTGTTGTGGGGGAAAAAACTAACAGTGGAATGATTCTCCTCCATGGTTCTCCTGTGGGTCGTTCAGTCCTCTCTTAGCCCTCCAACATTCAAGATTCTCTCAGGAAGAAAGATGGCATTGAAAAGTTACCAAGTTCAGATGATGGGACGAGAAGGGGACAAAAATGAGTATTTAGAACAGAGGTCCTGCCTGGGTTTTGAATCCTGTTTCTGCCACTTTCTAGTTCTATGACTTTGGGCAAATTACTGCTCTGTGCCTCAGTTGTTTCACCTGTAAAATGGGCACAGGGATCATTTCTGCCTCAGAGCTATGAGACGTTTGGGGAAGAACGAACCAGCCCCAGTCTGGACTTTTTTATTAGTATTTCATGGAGGAGGCTGTGAGTACTCAGTGAGTCTAAGACACATGTCCAAGGTTACACAGCAATGGGTAGCAGAGCTGAGATTCAAATGATTCTAAGTACAGTGCTCCTTCACACATCTTTAGAGACGAGGAGCCCACCAGTCTTTTTGACTATATTTTTATTATGAAAACAGATTCCACCAAGATAAGCAGAAAATAATGGGAAAACCTCTCTCCTAGCATTTAGCATGCCAGATACATTTGCTCTCTGATGTGTTCATGTTCCTTCAGCCTCCCGCTCTCATTCTGACTTTGCTTCATTTTCCAGGGGACAGGTGAAGGATGAGGCCTCTTAAATTGCTGTGAATTTGGCTGCAAAAAAAGAGAAGAAAGGAAACACACAAATGAACAAAAAACATGAGATGCTATTTGGGAGGAGATGCATGTTATAAGTATCTGGTCCAGGTGTCAAGCAGTGGGTGCAGTGAGAAATAGCAAAGCTGGCAGTTCTCAAAGGAGCTGGTCACTCTCAGCCCACTGATTGCTCAGACACAGGAAAAAAAATATAGGGGACTGGAATACAAAAGTAGGGAGTGAAGAAATACCTGGAGTAACAGGCAAATTTGGCCTTCTAGTACAGAATGAAGCAGGGCAAAGGCTGATAGAGTTTTGCCAAGGGAACACACTAGTCACAGCAAACACCATCTTCCAACAACACAAGAGAAGACTCTACGCATGGACATCACCAGATGGTCAATACCAAAATCAGATTGATTATATTCTTTGCAGCCAATGATGGAGATCTATATAGTCAGCAAAAACAAGACCAGGAGCTGACTGTGGCTCAGATCATAAACTCCTTATTGCCAAATTCAGACTTAAATTGAAGAAAGTAGGGAAAACAACTAGACCATTCAGGTATGACCTAAATCAAATCCCTTATGGTTATACAGTGGAAGTGACAAATAAATTCAGGGATTAGATCTGATAGACAGAGTGCCTAAGGAACTAAGGACTGAGGTTCGTGACATTGTACGGGAGGCAGGGATCAAGACCATCCCCAAGAAAAGCAAAAGTATAAAGGCAAAATGGTTGTCTGAGGAGGCCTTACAAATAGCTGTGAAAAGAAGAGAAGCGAAAAGCAAAGGAGAAAAGGAAAGATATTCCCATTTGAATGCAGAGTTACAAAGAATAACAAGGAGAGATAAGAAAGCCTTCCTCAGTGATCAATGCAAAGAAATAGAGGAAAACAATAGAATGGGAAAGGCTAGAGAGCTCTTCAAGAAAATTAGAGATACCAAGGGAACATTTCATGCAAAGATGGGTACAATAAAG
Organism: Cervus elaphus; assembly: GCF_910594005.1. Classification (NCBI taxonomy): domain Eukaryota; kingdom Metazoa; phylum Chordata; class Mammalia; order Artiodactyla; family Cervidae; genus Cervus; species Cervus elaphus. The sequence goes on along the minus strand of NC_057839.1, from coordinate 9,692,985 downwards.
GACAGAAATGATATAGACCTAACAGAAGCAGAAGATATTAAGAAGAGGTGGCAAGAATACACAGAAGAACTATACAAAAAAGATCTTCACAACCCAGATAGTCATGATGGTGTGATCACCAACCTAGAGCCAGACATTTTGGAATTCGAAGTAAAGTGTGCCTTAGGAAGCATCACTATGAACAAAGCTAGTGGAGGTAATGGAATTCCAGTTGAGCTATTTCAAATCCTAAAAGATGATGCTGTGAAAGAGCTGTACTCAATATGCCAGCAAATTTGGAAAACTCAGCAGTGGCCACAGGACTGGAAAAGGTCAGTTTTCATTCCAATCCCTAAGAAAGGCAATGGCAAAGAATGTTCAAACTACCACACAATTGCACTCATCTCACACGCTAGTAAAGGGATGCTCAAAATTCTCCAAACCAGGCTTTAACAGAACATGAACTGTGATCTTCCAGATGTTCAAGTTGGATTTAGAAAAGGCAGAGGAACCAGAGATCAAATTGCCAACATCCATTGGATCATTGAAAAAGCAAGAGAGTTCCAGAAAAATATCTACTTCTGCTTTATTGACTATGCCAAAGCCTTTGATTTTGTGGACCACAACAAACTGGAAAATTCTGAAAGAGATGGGAATACCAGACCACCTGCCCTGCTTCTTGAGAAATCTGTATGCAGGTCAGGAAGCAACAGTTAGAACCAGACATGGAACAACAGACTGGTTCCAAATCGGGAGAGGAGTATGTCAAGGCTGTATATTTTACCCTGCTTATTTAACTTATATGCAGAGTACATCTTGAGAAATGCTGGGCTGGATGGAGCACAAGCTGGAATCAAGACTTCTGGGAGAAATAACAGTAATCTCAGATATGCAGATGACACCACCCTTATGGCAGAAAGTGAAGAAAAACTAAAGAGCCTCTTGATGAAAGTGAAAGAGGAGAGTGAAAAAGCTGGCTTAAAACTCAACACTCAGAGAACTAAGATCATGGCATCTGGTCCCATCACTTCATGGGAAATAGATGGGGACACAGTGTCAGACTTTATTTTTTGGGGCTCCAAAATCACTGCAGATGGTGATTGCAGTCATGAAATTAAAAGACGCTTGCTCCTTGGAAGAAAAGTTATGACCAACCTAGATAGCATGTTAGAAAGCAGAGACATTACTTTGCCAACAAAGGTCCGTCTAGTCAAAGCTATGGTTTTTCCAGTAGGCATGAATGGATGTGAGAGTTGGACTATAAAGAAAGCTGAGCACTGAAGAATTGATGCTTTTGAACTGTGGTGTTAGAGAAGACTCTTGAGAGTCCCTTGGACTGCAAGGACATCCAACCAGTTCTGAAATCAGTCCTGCATATTTGTTGGAAGGACTGATGTTGAAGCTGAAACTCCAATCCTTTGGGCACCTGATGTGAAGAACTGACTCATTTGAAAAAACCCTGATGCTGGGAAAGATTGAAGGTGGGAGGAGAAGGGGACGACAGAGGATGAGCTGGTTGGATGGCATCACCAACTCAACAGACATGAGTTTGAGTAGACTCTGGGAGTTGGTGATGGACAGGGAGGCCTGGCATGCTGCAATCCATGGGGTCGCAAAGAGTCAGACACAACTGAGCTTAATGATGTTTACACGGCTCCTTCTCTCCAGACCTCCCTGGACACAGAGCAATATGTCGCTCACTCTTGGGACTGCATCTTCATGGGGGAGGGGTGGTGAAGGAACTTGAGGGAGAACAAAGGATAGTTTTCATTTTCACTCTAATTTTCTAGATTGAAATCTATAAATGGATGAGAACTGGCTCATGTGGACCCAGAAACAGTAGATAAACCTGAACCCACGCAGTGATGGTGTTGGCAGTTGAGTCTCCACTCAGTCGTGTCCGACTCTTTCTGACCCCATGAACTGTAGCCCGCCAGGCTCCTCTGTCCATGGAATTCTCTAGGCAAGAATGCTGGCATGGGCTGCCATTTCCTTCTTCAGGGGATCTTCCTGACCCAGAGATCTAACTCAGGTCTCCTGCATTGCAGGGGGAAGCTTTACCATCTGAGCTACCAGGGAAGCCCAGAATCTTAGCCCGAGGTGATGGTACCCTGAAAATCTCCATGCTAAGGGGGAGAGGATGGTATCAGGACAGGTATTGCGGATGGGAAGAACACAGTCCGTCACATACAAACCTGGCTGGTTGCCACCCCGACTCCAGCTCCCGGCACTGGGCCCTTTGCCAGGCGTGGTTAAGAGCTTGGATTCTGGAATGATACCAGGGCTGACTAGCTTGTTCCACCACTTAGCAGCTAAGATCTATCTAAGCTTCAGAATCTTCAGTGTAAAATGAGGCTGATAATAATAGCACCTCCTCCTTCACCCCCTGCAGTGACTTGGGAATGGGTTCATGTAAGTAAAATAACAGCACAGTCCTAGATTCTCAAAAATCATCTTGGTTATCACTATTGATTTAACTTCTCTGCAGCTCATTTTTCTTATCTCTGAAAAGGCACTCATACTGACTGCCCTTCAAGCTGTCCTAAGGCTTCAGCGAGACAACAGCCATGCAGAAGCTTTGTAAACACATTGCTCTTCTGTCGACCACACTTATCTCTAAGAATCTCTCACCAACAACCATGGGTGGTAGTCTGTGAAAGCCCCTGCCCCACAGTAGGTATTTCATTAAACAAGCAGCAGCTAAGTTCTTGGCTTGTGTCTGTTCGGGCCAGACAAATGGCAGAGCTCTGAAGAGCTTCCTATGAACAGGCATTTCATGCAGGACAAGCAAGCAAATGTCTCTGATTGTTTCCTCAGAAATAGCATTTAGGGCCAAAAAATTATCTAGAGGATCAACCTGACTCCCCGTGCGTACCTGGCAGAGAAAGAAAAGGTGGGCCCAGGGGCAGGTCTCTGGGCAGCTGTGATGGGTGTCTTGGCATCATGCAGACCATAGCACGAGCTGGCAGCCTCCCGAGAACCTGACAGCAGCTTCTGCGGGCAGTGGGGACATCATCTGGTGTGATCACTCTTTCAGAGGGCCTAAAGAGAGACCCCTCGGTGTTGACCTCCTGTGCCGGTAGAAAGCCACTTCTGGCAGCAGGTAGATCCCTTCCAGAGACCTTCCCAGCTCCACCTGAGGGCCATCTGACCTGTGCGCCAGAGCTTGTTGGGGGACAGGGGGTAGAATAGGAGGGTGTCTCTGCCTGAGACAGTCCAGCATAGATAACAACCTTTACTTATCTCCTATCATTCCCAGGCACTGAGCGGGGCTCTGAGAATAATAAAAAGTACATCATAAGTGAGATGAAAAGACACCCACAGAATGGGAGAAAATATTTGCCAATGACGTGATGTGACTAACAAGGGATTAGTCTCCAAAATTTACTAACAGCTTATGCGGTTTATTGTCATTAGAACAAACATCCCAATCAAAAAATGGACAGAAGACCTAAATGGACATTTCTTCAAAGAAAACGTACAGATGGGCAAGAGGCACATGAAAAGATGTTTAACATCTCCAATTATTTGAGAAATACAAATCAAAACTACAATGAGATGTCACCTGACACCAGTCAGAATGGCCATCAACCAAAAATCCACAGACAATAAATGCTGGAGAGGGTGTGGAGAGAAGGGAACCCTCCTGCACTGTTGGTGGGAATGTAAATTGGTACAACCACTTTGGAGAACAGTATGAAGTTTCCTTAAAAAACTAAAAGTAGAGCTGCTCACTCCTGGGCATATATCTGGATAAATTCGTGATCCGAAAGGATACATGCACCCCAGCGTTCACTGAAGCACTGTTTACAACGGCCAAGACATAGAAGCCACCTAAACATCCATCGATAGAGGAGTGGATAAAGAAGATGTGGTGCATGTATACAATGGAATATTACTCAGCCATTCAAAAGAATGAAATAATGCCGTTTGCAACAACATGGATAAATCTAGAAAATGATATGGCTTACATGCAGAATCTGAAAATAAATTGTACAAATGAACTTATTTACAAAACAGAAACAGACTCACGGACTTACAGAACTAACTCATGGTTATCAGGGGTGGGGGGAAGGGGTAGTTAGGGAGTTTGGGTCTGACATATACACACTGCTATATTTAAAGTAGATGACCAACAAGGACCTGCTGTATTGCACAGGCCATGCTGCTCAGTACTATGTAAGCACCTAAAGGGAGAAAGAATTGGAAATAAAATAGATACATATATACTGAGTCCCTTTACTGTACACCTGAAGCTGACACAACATTGTTAATCAACCAGACCCCCGAATAAAATAAAGTAAATAAACAAAAGTAATTTTTTAATAAAGGAATAATAAAAACAATGATAACTAAACCATTTTTGTTGTCTGCCAGGCTCTGCGCTGAGCATTTTATAAACGGTAGTCCTTTTAATTGCCATAATTGTCCTAAGTTATGGAATGGGGTGAGTGAGCTCTATTTTAAAGATGGGGAGACAAGCCCAGACAGACCTCCCCTAGAGCATCGGGACCCACCTCGAGGATCAAGATGAGGTTTCTGAGCATGACATTCAAGGCCCCTGCCTCCTCCAGCCTCATTTGTGCTTTGAAGGATGCTGTGTCTACAGAACACGTGGCTGTCTTTGTCTGCCTTTGTGCATCGGCTCCCCCAGTCTGTCTGGAATGGTCTCCACCCTCCCCCACTTCCCCTTCGGTTCCAACTTGTCTTTCAGTAAGAATCAGCGTCAGAGAGTGTCTCTTGAGGTCAGACACTTTATCCACAGAGCAACCCTGAGAATGAGGCATTATCATATCCACTTTAAGGAACTGGAAACCGAGGCATAGAATAGCCAAGCAACTAGCAACAAAGTCACAGAACCAGGAAGAAGCAGACCTAAGATTCAACTCCCTGGAGTTGGACTTTGGATGGAGCCCAATATCTTCTCCACCCTATGGTGCTTCTCGGACCAGCAATCTCCTTCTCTGGGAAGCCCTCCTTGACCTCTCCTGTTGGGTTAGGCCCAGGAATGTGCCGGAGCCTGTCCTTACCAGTCTGTGAAAGCCAATTATTAAATTGTCAGGAATTTTGCAAGCTGGTTGTTAAACATGGCAATTATTAAAGATTAAATTATAAACACTTATAATTAAGTAAATGATATTAAAAACAAAGGTCATAAATACTCAAAACTCATCACTTCCTAATTATTTTATTACATTTTACTATTATCTATGCTCTGAAGATTATTTATATCCAGTGCATCTGTGCGGAGGAGATGCTATATAATGGGGCATGGCTGTGTACCTTTCAGTGATAACACATTAGTGGCTTTGAAATCAGCCATGGTTGGAATATCTACACCGGGGAAACTGGCAAATGTTACCTATCAGGGCTTAGTTTATTGCTGTGGTGTTTGATCAGATTTAACAACGTGATGGAGAAAATCTCACCAATACAGCTTCAACGTGCTAAGTGGGCACGTCGGTAGCCACTGCATGTGAATAGCCCCGTAAAATGGAAGACAATATTCTGATATTTGAAAACTTGTATTTCATATAGCAAAGCAGTGCTCATTCCATTCATAAACAAGTGGGCTTGCAACACAGTCCTTGCTGTTTGACTTTCACCTTCATTGTTAACGTCAATGAAAATATCACATCAGAACTATACTTAAAGAACCGCTGTTCAGCGCTCAGCAGCACACCAGCTGTGTTTCTCTCCATAGCAGCCCTAGTTCCAGGTTTCTGAAACTTTCCCACCTATGCTCACTTCTCTGGACTCCTCCTGAGAGCAGAGGCTGAATCTTTCTCTTTATCAAACCCTCAGGTCTTGCGGTAGGTGCTTAATTATTATGGAATAAGTAAATGCATCAGTGAGTGACTATGTGAATGAAGAATTACTCCCATCCCCAATGAAATCCCCTATCCTCAACGAAATGAATATTTTAAGGTATTCATTTGTGTATAATGTATTCCTCCATCATATTTTGCTCAGTACCTTCTCCACGACAGCTGTGTTAACACTAACTTTCCTGGGCTGGCCATGCTGTCATGAAGAACACTAAAATAGAAAAGATAAAAAATTTCTAGACATAAGGACTTCTTCTGTCTCCTGTTCAAAACAACCCACCCAGACTAATGTATTACTTGAGGAAAAGTGAAGTTATCAACCCGCCAACTCCCCTCACCCGCGAGGATCCTAAGTGAGCCTTTGGAAGGATGACTGAGACCTCTTCAAGGACAGTACCGCGCCTGGCAATGAGGAACTGGATGCCATGGAGGTCCACATGTGTTTGACTCCCCATCAATGCCTTTGATCTTGATCTTCCCCAGTGACAAGAGGGAGGCGATTTTCCTGCGAGTGCACAGCTGGTTTCTTCTCTCTAAACGGTCACCATGTACCTGGGAGTGTCACCTTCGGTCTGCTGAGGCAGAAAGAAGAAACGGCTCAAAGTAATTTACAACCCAAGGCATAGAGGATCACAAGATGCCAACCGATGTCCCTTTCGCCAGCGGCCCACAGTAAAGGCCCCACTTCTCTTTTCCCTTTGCTGGTTTCATGCAACTCAAACGTCAAGACTATCTTAGCAGATAAACAGTGTAGCGTGTATCCCATTATGGTATTACTACAAAGATAGGTGGTCTTAAACTCACTAAGCAAATAATTAGTCACCAAATGAATAAGAGAAAAGAACAGCCATTAACTCACTAAGTCACCTGTCAAAGGTGGCTGTGTTTATACTGGGGGGTGGGGGGTGGGGAGGAGCACTTTCCCAGAGCCAAGTAGGCATGACATTGGTTGCAGCAGGCCTGAGACATCCTCCAATGTATGTCTCTTTTCCTTAAAAAGAAGAGACGAGGAAGGAAAAAATCAGTTGCTTTGACTTGAAAGTCAGAGCTAAAGGAGGCATTAGAAAGAGACTTTCTTGTGGCTCAGAGCCCTGATTACCACAATTAAAGTTCAAGGTGTGGTGCTATTTGCTCAGCATGCTCTGACACATGAAAGAAAATGATTCAGGCAAGGAAAATAATTACACATTAATTTGTGTTTGGCAACTGTGTTTTATCCCTTTGGCCCACAAAGCGAAGATAAAAGGTGATATTGTTGAAAATGTTTTATCTGCCTTCAATGGGGTTGCCATGGGCTGCATTTGCAGACGGGCCTCTTTGGTTGGGCATTTTCCTGGCATTGTGGGGCTGCCTTTGTGCTGCATTGCCAGGGCCGGCCAGGAGGAGCTGAGGAAAGGTAGGTTATTAGCTGTTTACTGCCCTGAAGACTTAGTGTTGGAGCATTTCCCATGGGTTTGGCTAAGTGTCAAGAAAAGTGACCCTGTCCTGGGCAAAAGAACCAGTCTGCATGCTGGGGGCACTCACCCGGTATCACACTAGTGCATTTTGCCACGGAACGAAGAGGCAGAACAGCTAGGACCACAAACCCAGTCCTCTATGGAGACAGATGGCGGGCATCCACGGGCAAGCTGCATGGGCAGGCAGTGTGCCAGGAAGAAATGCATGCCCCATGTGGCCAAACCTTCCAGACCTTCAAAAGAAAAGTAATGAAATCTGAATTTTTAAAATAAAATCTCTCCGTTTTTGCACACTGGCTTAGTGAAAAACAAATAAACCATGTCTATGGGCTGCACCTGGCCTACTTGTGCCCAGTTTGGGCCTCTGAAATGCAGCATGGGCCTTAAACACTAGTTCCTGGAGTCAAAAAGATCCAGGCTCTGAGCTCAGTCTCATGGCTTCCCAGCTGGGTGACGTCGGACAAGTTAGTTAATCTCTCAAAGCCTTACTTTCCTGTTTGTAAAATGGAGACAATAACCATTATACCTCCCTCGGAGAGTTATTGTGGGGATTAAATGAGATAATGCAAGCAAAAGGCAAGTTCTTCACACAGTCCTTGGCAAACAGAAAGCACCAAATAAATGTCAGTGATTATCACTAGTTATAATTGAGCCATGGGAGAGTGAAAAAACACATCATCTCCCCCAGGCTGTCAGTGAGGACGTCTGGGACTCCTTGACTGTTCTGTAGATAATTAAGTACTTGCTGAATGAATGGATGGACGGATGGATGGATGGAGAGACAGCGGGAGAGAGGGATGAAGATGCCAGTTAGGGGGCAGAATGAACAATCCATCTGTCATCTTCTCTTTCTGGTGATGCCCCTAGTTGTCTTTGGGCCAGTCATTTCCCTTCTCAGACCTCAGTTTCTCTACCTGTAAAATGGACTGGATGTCCTTCTCCTGCTAGCTCCAAGGATGCTCTCCTACTTACTGACAAGATCTTTCAAGGACTCTCAGAACAAGCTAGGACTGGCTGTGTGCGGGTGCGCTCAGTCGCTAAGTCATGTCTGACTCTTTGCGACCCCATGGACTGTAGCCTGCTAAGCCCCTCTGTCCATGGGATTTTCCAGGTAAGAATACTGGAGTGTGTTGCCATTTCCTCCTCCAGGGGATCTTCCCCACTCAGGGATAGAACTCATGTCTCCTGCATTGGCAGGCAGATTCTTTACCACTGAGCAACCTGGGAAGACCTAGGACTGGCCAGCAGGGACTTTACCACCTATCTTTGGGAGGGGAGGCCATTTGCAGCTGGGACTGTTCATAATTGAAAGAATACTGGTCCTCCATCATCCCACCTCGTAGCTGCTCTCTACTCTCCCCGCTTCTGCTTTTTGTCCCAGGAGGCTGACCTGGAAAACTAGCTCCTTCACACTCCGCTTTCAGTATAATTTGGTCAGGAGGGATCCTAGCTGGAAATCTGAAGTTTAGGAAAAGAGGGATGTGAGGTCTGTATCCTCTACACCCAAGCCCCACCCTGCCAAAGGGGCCTCCTATATGACTCTCTGTTCAGACTCCTGGAACTGCTGCCTCCCTTCATCCCTTTGGGTCCGGGGGAGTAGCTCCCTAGGAACTGCATGTCACCTTTGCCCACACCTTTGATTCTCACTGACCATCTGGAATTCAGGTGAGGTGCCTGCCCAGACCCTAACGCATATAAGCAGATGCCTCTCCACCATTCAACACATGAAACATGGATTCTGAGGAAGAAGTCTTCCAAATACCCGGTAGGGAACACAAGCCTGGGGATCAGACAGGCGGGAGCTCAAATACCTGTTAGCCACTTACTGGCTCTGCGAACCTGGGCAGGTTCCATCATGATGCCGAGTCTGCTTCCTGATCTGCGCAGCAAGATGCACACAACATCTTCCAGGGCTCTGGGGCTGAGGAGGACCATCTAGCCAGCCCCACACAGCACCAGCCTCTCAGGAAGGCTCTTCCTCTCCTTTTTCTGCCTCTTCTTCTTTCTACTTCCTTTTTTCCTTCTTTGAGACAAGATTTTTTGTTTAATCTTAACTTGTTTTTCACTTTTGTACTCTTGTTGGACAGAGCCTAATGAAAATCATTCCCACTGGTGGAGTGTCCACTGGCTCACCTACGTTCCTTCTAACCCCTTGACCATCAGGAATGGTAGTCATGGTGAAAGGACATGATGGCCCCCAGCCAGAAGGTAAGGCAAGAACTTAATGTTGTTAACATCATTCTTGAAAATCCTTTAAAAATATTTACTCATAAATTGTGATACGTCTAGTGTGGGATGAAGCCTTTGCACCCTGGGTATATAAATATTCTAAAATGTACAATATATTAAGGCAATGTACAGTATATTAGCTCCCCAGCTGGCACAGTGGTAAAGAATCTACCTGCCAAAGCAGGAGATGCAAGGGACGTGGCTTCTGTCCCTGGGTCAGGAAGATCCCCGGAAGAGGAAATGGCAACTCACTCCAGTATTCTTGCCTAGAGGATCCCATGGACAGAGGAGCCTGGCAGGCTACAGTCCATGGGGTCGCAAAGAGTTGGGCATGGCTGAGGACTTCACTCATACAGTATATTAAGGACTATACATGCAAAATGATGTTTTGTACTATTATGTTAAACAAAGAGAGAGCACGTGTAGCTGACCTTGTTGGGGTCAAAGACACCTAAGATACAGCCATACTGATTTTACAAATAAAGACATTGAGGCTTGGAGATTGGGGGAAAATAAAAAAGACATTGAGGCTCAGAGAGGTCAAGCAATCTGTCTAAGGCCACACAGCTATTAAGTGGCAGGGTCAAAATTCAAATACAGGTCTATCTGACTCCAAAATCTGTTTTCACCAGCCAGAAGGCTGGATTAATGTGAGTTGGAATAAACAATCATTCAAAGCTGGCACCATCAAAATAATTTTAGAATTATTATATGGGAAACAGCTTCACATACTGGGCCTACGGCCTGCTTCCCTCCCTTCTCGTGACTTCATGAGGATCTCAGCCACCCTGATCAGTGAGCCCAGGAGCCTGGCGCCCTCCCTGGGGATGGGGGATGGTATTGGGGCCTGGCCCGCTCTCTTCTCTGCAGGCCACGGGAGTCAGCACAGGACAGAGGCCTCTGCTGCTGGCAGAGCCGGGAAGAGATTTGTTTTTTCCTTTTGGCCACCAGTGAACAGTGATAATTATCAGGAGATTAATTTAAGATTCTCAGATGAAAGATACTTCCACCAAAGTGCCAGGTACAGAGAGGGATGTAAGGAGGGAGCGAGCCTGGCATTCTCCCCGTGGCTCCAGGGCTGACTCGGCCCTGACCTTGGGCAAGTCATTTGACTTTTCTCATCTGTAAAATCAGCTTAATGATGGCTTCTCTTCCAAACCACTTTGATTCTCAGATGAAAGCGTCCATAAAACTGCACAGGATTGCTATTAATTGGGCCATTATTATTTTTATTATTAAGTAGATGAAGTCCACTAAACTTTAACTATGTTTTGACTCTTCCCTGACTGGCAGGATGAGCCGTTGACTATCAGATGACAGGCCTCTCTGATGTCGCCCTTTGCAACGAGGCCGGCAGACGCGCGCTCCCGGCAACAAGGCTCTCGCCTGGGCATGCGCAGACAGTGCTGGGCGCGCCCGGCCGTCTCTGTGTCCACTCTTAGAAACGAGTGCATCCAACCAACAGTGGGCAGTGTGCTCAGCAATTAGAACCAGGAGCCAAAAGTGCCCGGCTTCCAGGTCTCGGCTGTGCGATTTTATGGTACATCCTGGAAACCCGTTGCCCATCAGCTTCTGAAGTTTGGGAATGGGAAGCAGCATCATCCCACCCACCTCCAGGCCAGGCCAGGCGGCAGCACTGTGCAGGCATCAGTGCCATTACCTGGTCAGGTGTGAGCATCCTCCCATCTCTCAAAGTATCAGTGCTGGGGGAATTTCCTGACGGTCCATTGCTTAGGACTCTGCTTTCACTGAGGAAGGTGTGGGTTCAATCCTTGGTCGGGGAACTGACAGGTACCATTACTAGAGACTAAGCACTTGGCAAATAGCAAAAATGAACGTTTCCCTAATTTCCCTTAATGTTTATCTTTCTGGATTTATGAGGCATCTTAAAAAATAACTTTGCTTTCCTTTGATTTATTATTATTATTTTTTAACACAGAAACCAGATTACAGAAGTGATGTGCAGCCTGAAGATGGCAATTAGCATGAACTTCCAGGGTGCCCCCAGGAAGCCTTCTGATGGGTGTGTGTATCTCCTGCCTTCTGATACTTTTGCCCCACACAACCCTAGGGAGCTAATGTTGCAGATCTCAAGGTCAAAAGGGAACATTTAGTGGGAAAGAGCCCCAGATTCCAGGAGTTGAGTATAAAACTACCTGTGCTACTAATTATCTGTGCCATATTTTCTTCCTCGATGCTGTGTTTTGCCCTTTAGACAATGAAGGCACATGATTGGATCAGTTGCCCTGACTGTGGAACAGGGACAAATTTTCATTTTCTAATCACTGCATTTATTAGAAATTCCTGAACTGGAGCAGATGCACATATTAGAAAAATCTATATCCAGCAAATCAAATCTATGATTTCATGAATAAATATTGATCTGACGTGTATATAATCAATATTTACTATATATAATCAATATTTACTATATATAATATAAATCCATATAAGTAATAAATTTATATAGTATATATAATAAATCTGTATGTTTTAACATATCAGTCAGTCAGTTCAGTTGCTCAGTCGTGTCCGACTGCAGCATGCCAGTCCTCCCTGCCCATCACCAACTCCCGGAGTTTACTCAAACGCATGTCCATTTGAGTCAGTGATGCCATCCAACCATCTCATCCTCTGTTGTCCCCCTCTCCTCCCACCTTCAATCTTTCCCAGCATCAGGGTCTTTTTCAATGAGTCAGTTCTTTGAATCAGGTAGCCAAAATACTGGAGCTTCAGCTTCAGCATCAGTCCTTCCAATAAATATTCAGGACTTATTTCCTTTAAGATTGAGTGGTTGGATCTCCTTGCAGTCCAAGGTACTCTCAAGAGTCTTCTCCAACACCACAGTTCAAAAGCATCAGTTCTTCAGTGCTCAACTTTTTTACGGTCCAACTCTCACATCCATACATGACACTGGAAAAACCATAGCTTTGACTATATGGACCTTCATTGGCAAAGTAATGTCTCTGCTTCTTAATATGCTATCTAGGTTTGTCATAGCTTTTATTCCAAGGAACAAGCATCTTTTAATTTCAAGGCTGCGGTCACCATCTGCAGTGACTTTGGAGCCCAAGAAAATAAAGACTTTCACTGTTTCCATTCTTTCCCCATCTATTTGCCATGAAGTGATGGGATCAGATGCCATGATCTTTGTTTTTTGAATGTTGAGTTTTAAGCCAGCTTTTTCACTCTCCTCTTTTAACATATAATTTATTATAAAACATATAACTAATTATAAAACATATAGCTATATGTTTTAACATATAATTTATTATATAAATGTATTTCAATACATTCATGTAAGTTAAAAAATGAATTTCAAGCAAATGATAAATAAATAGCAGTGCAGGTGGCTTTTAGAATGGCCAGCCCTCTCAGGATGCAGCAGTGAAGAGCTGGAAGACCCTGGACTGGACTGTCTCTAGATTATTTCTTGCTCTAAAGTTCTCCAAAGGGACTGGTAGAATCAGTCACCTGGACTCTTGCAGGCCTGTCCAACCAACTCTGACAATGTTCAAAGCAACCCCCAATTTTTCCCTGACTGCTCCACGTTATCCAAAAACTCCACTCTGCACCATAGCTGCCATGAGCCACATAGAAGCAGATCCATGCTGGGGAAGAGGGAATGAGTATGGTGCAGGAAGCCTTTTTAAACCCTTTCAGATCCTGCAAGAATTTATTGAGCACTTGCTATACGCTGGTCGACATGCCAAATCCTTGTTCATGATCTGTCTCTTTTAACCATGTGAAATTGCACCTGAACTTCTGTCACCAGTGGGGCCTTTTTCCAGTCATTAGGCACTAGGACCCATTTTATCTTCAGTAAAGTGGAGATCATGAAACCTGTGCTGTGATTCTCATTGGATTAGCATCAGAATCAAAAGAGACTGTGCATGGGGACTGCTTTGGGAGCTACAAAGTCCTGTCCAAAGAGAAGGAAAAGATAGACAACAGCAAGAAAAAAGGACATCAGAAAACCTCCTTCTTCTTCCTTCTCTTCTCTTTCTTTAACAAAACCCACTCTGTGTCATTAGATTATCCGTGAGGACCTATGACATCATTTGTCAGAGGTCTTATTTCTCCAGCCCCTTCTCAGATGTAATTACTGGCTCCTATGACCAGTCAGTAGCTATTTAAGTTCTAAGCCCTAAGGTCTGATAAACTCCAGTTTGAATTCCAGACTGTAACTTGTGAGCAGTGTTCCCTCTGGGCCTATCCTCCTGCTGATAAATCAGGGGATGATGGCAGTTGTTGCCCAGTTGTCTGTTGGGAAGACGTGACGTGCTGTGTAAGGCACTGGGCACCAATTCTTGGCTTGCAACACGTGGTAAACGTGTACAGTCATTGTTAGTATCTACTCTGTGAGGTCTGATTATTATTATTCCCATTTAAGAGACAAAGAAACTGAGGCTGAGGGAGGTGAAGCTGCTTGTTCAAGGCTACACAGTGAGTAAGCAGTGGAGCAGAGATGTGGAACCAGCTGTGACTCGGGTCATGCTTGTTTGCAGTGCGTCATGAGGCTTCTCTATGGGAAGGGAAAGTGTGTGTGTTAGTCACTCAGTCAGGTCACTTTGTGACCCCATGGACTGTAGACTGCCGGGCTCCTCTGTCCATGGAATTCTCCAGGCAAGATTACTGGAGTGGGTTACCATTCTCTTCTTCAGGGGATCTTCCCAACCCAGGGATTGGACCCAGGTGTCCTAAGTTGCAGGCAGATTCTTTACCGTCTGAGCCACCTGGGAAGGGAGGTGGTGGTCTTACAAGACAGAAGAGAGAGAGAGAGAAAGAGAGGTAGAGAGAGATGGGTGCTTTTGATCTGGATCACCTACAGTTCTCTTTCTTTTATATGGTGCTTCCTGATTTCAATAGCATTTTCATTCATTATCTCATAAAACCTGGCTGATGTGATCATTGCCAAGCCTGTATTATACTTGAGGCTCCTATCTCTAGAGGCTCAATTCTGCCTAAAATGTCCTTCAGTTTTATAATCTGCAGACTGAAAATTGGGAGCCATCAGTTGACGCATCATTTATGCATCTTCCGACAGCAGATGTTACAGAATATCTGAAATAAGCCTGTCACAGAAAACTTGTTTTATTTGATTTCTGCACAGAAATAGTTCATCTGCTTGTAAGTCATTCCCTCCCATCTCCAGCCTGTCATGAATTCTAAGCTGACCATCTGTGCTGGTCTGTGGTCCTCACTGTCTTTAGGGGTGTCAGGGATGAGTAGGGCCCAGGTCACCTGCTGCTGGACACAGTTGGGAACCGGACTGGAAAGGATAATCGGGGAGACCTGTGAGCCTGGGCACCTTCTTGGAGACAGGTTCGAATCTTGCATCACTGCTCACCAGATGATTAGCTGCACTCACCTTTTCTCAGCTGAAGTTTCTTAGTCCAAGTTATCATCTTTATCTTGAAGGGTTTTGGTGAAGAGAAATGAGATAATCCATGTAAACCATTTAGCTCACTTAGCTAACAGTAAGTGCTTAATAACTACTAACAATTATCCCTGAAGCTTCCCATCAAGTGAAGAGGTTGGTCTCATTTGCTGATGAAAATGAAAGTATTAGTCGCTCAGTTGTGTCTGACTTTTTGCAACACCATGGACTATGGCCCTCCCTGCTCCTCTGTCCATGGGATTCTCCAGGCAAGAATACTGGAGTGGGTAGCCATTCCCTTCTCCAGGGGATCTTTCTGACCCTGGGATCAACCCTGGGTCTCCATCATTGAGGCAGATTATTTTCCATCTGTTCCACTACAGAAGGCCTCATCTCCTTTGCTGATACCCAGCCTGAAATCCAGTCTGATCGTGTCTGTGGTTATTTCCTGGGCCCTTGGAATTTCCTGCCTGGCATGTGAGTCCCTACTGTGGCTCTAACCTGTAAACGGGCCTCTGCATAGATCCTTGTAGAATTTTGGCCAACAGTTGCTACCTCACTTCCTTGTTTTTGAGGAATTTATTTATTTGTTTATTTATTTCAAATTCTGAACTTGTCTGAAATCAGAACAGGTCTTAAAATCTCTCCATACAGGGAACATAGTAGTAACTCTATTTTCTTCCCTCCAGAAAAGCTGGTGAACCATCAGTGACAACTGGGAGTGAGTAAAAACACACAGTTCCCATTTTCTGGATCATTTCCAACCTTGAGTCTGTTGGCTGTGGTTGCCGGACCCTCAGAACTGTTGCTCTGGAGCCTGGAATCTTTGGGGAAAGGGGCCTTTGGGGAATGAGCTGGTGCCACAGCGCCCTCTCGTGTCCAAGAGGCTTCTGCCAGCACGCGCAAGGGACTGCCTGAAGGCAAGAGGGTTTCAGAACATCTATCTGCCCAGCTTTTCTTCCTCCCGAAGGAGGGCAGTGTAAGAGGGTTCATGCCTGCCTCATATGGGACAGTGAGAAAGTGGGGATCAGACTGACCTTCCATGAGCCAATAAATTAGCAACCACAGCCCAAATGATGAATCCTGACCTGGTGTACCTGCTCTCCAGTGGGGCCTGGGAGACCTCCAGTTGCTTTTAGCTGCTTCTTTGCTAAAGCTAAACCTGACTTTGGTTTTCAGAGAAGATTTAATCCCCAGAATCTCTGCTCTGGCTTGTGCTTGCCAGGGACTGGGAAAGAAGGGATACTGGGTCCAGAGAACGGACCCTTTGAAACAAGAGAAGGGGAACTAGGATACATTTCCAGGCTGCCCTGTGCCCATTCCTGCTAATGATCTCTTGATACCAGGGTTCACCCTCTGTCAGATCCTGCTGGCTGACTCTGCCGCTGGCCGCCCTCAGTGGGGCTCTGCTTTTACTCCAAGAGCCGAGGTCCTGCATCCAGACATTGGTTGGGCTCCCATTCCTGAATTTACTAGTTAGGTCTCATCATGGACCTCTGGAAGGAAGTAGATTGCATGAACACCCGGCCTGATCCAGCACAAAATGAGGCTCAACAGGTCAGAAGAAAATGAGACAGGACCTCCAGCCTCAACCACTCCAAGAGAGCCAAATTCACACTGTGCCTGAGCAGATCTCGCCATCACGATTTGGACAGTTAGCATTTAGACTGTTTGACTGACTGCTCTGATAAGTTACCTGATGTCTCCTTGGGTTTAATGTGCAAGAAAGGCCTGTGAGGCTGTCCAGTGTCTCTAGAGTGTTATACATGTTTTCCCGCAGTGTTTCTCAAACTGTAGTCTTCTAACAGACTTAGCATTAACAGGGAGCTTTCTGAGACTTTCTCTGGATGCAAATTCTTGCCCCTGTCCCTGCCCAAGCAAATCAGGAATTCTGGGGATGGAGCAGTCCATGTTTTATCAAGCCTCCCAGATGGGCCTGATACATCTGGAGTCTGAGAAATATTATTTTAAGGGAAAATGGAGAGAGGACCCATTATGAGCCTCGCCCCTTGCTTGACACTTTCTTGTATTTATTTATATTTTCCTGGTCATTTTTGAGTAGTTGGTTTGGAATAGGTTGAGATGATGCTGAGCCTGGAAGTAGAAGGTTTATTGATTGCTTTACTGTTCTCAGATGAACGCCACCATGTTGTTTGAGGTGAATTTCCGGAGCCTGTGATACATAATAAAGACTTGTTACCAACGAAAAGATAAAAGAAGCTCCTGGGATTGCTGCCCTTCTGAATTATATGCTCTTGCTTTCGTTCGATTTTGGGCCATAAAAATTGGACCACACCTATTTGAGAAATACTGTCCTGAGTTTGCAGCTCAGTTTCTCCTTTTCCACATGATTTGCCATCTTCAGAGAATCCCCTTTGTATAATTTCAACATCATGGGAAATGACAGAAGATCAGCAGCCAAATCTCTAGAAAAGGAGCTGACAGGGGCAGTCCCCTGCTGAAAACCTCAGTGGCTCCTCTCTGCTAGGAGAAGAGGTTCACAAACTTGAGTCTGGCTTTCAAGGTCTTCTCTAGTTGGCCCTCAACCTGCCTTCTTAGCCCTGAGTCTTGCGTTCTTTACAGGTTCCTCTAAGTTCAGCAAAACCATTCACCCTTCCCCGAACACTCTGCCTCTGTTCCACATCCTTTCCCCACTGTCCTTCAATTCATGGCTCCTTCCATTACGTGGTGAACCCATCTGTATCCACCAGGGCTCGGCTCAGAGGCCAGTTCCCGTATGAGATCTGCCTAATGCCCCCAGGCAGAGTTTGCCCCACCATTAGCCCCATTTAGTGCATCAAACTCACTTGCATATATGACATTTCAATAAGTTTCCTGTTGGCATATAATTTTTTATTTTCAAACTTTTTATTTTGTATTGGGGTATAGCTGATTAACAAACAGTGTTGTGATAGTTTCAGATCAACAGCGAAGGGACCCAGCCATAGATGCACACGTATCATTTTCCCCAGACTCCCCTGCCTTCCAGGCTGCCACACTGCGTTGGGCAGGGCTGCACGTGCTCTACAGCAGGCCCTTGTTGGTTTTCCATTTCAAACACAGTACCGTGTACATGTCCACCTCAAGCTCCCCAACTATCCGTTCCCCCCACCCCTCCCCCTGGCCACCAGAAGTTCGTTCTCCAAGTCTGTGGGTTTGCTTCTGTTTTGTGAGTTCATTTCTTTTTAGATTCCACATATAAGGGATATCATATGATATTTCTCCTTCTCTTTCTGGTTTACTTCATTCCATATGACAGTCTCTAGGTTCATCCATGTTGCTGCACATGGCATTGTTTCATTTTTAACGGTTGGGTAATATTCCATAGTATTTATGCACCACTTCTTCTTTACCCATTCTTCTGTCAATGGACATTCAGGCTGCTTCCATGCCTTGGCTTTTGTAAACAGTGGCATATAATTCTTTATCTGTATCTCTGTCTCTTCCATGAGACTGTGCTTCTGCTCTTCGGTAGCTGGGGGTTCTGTTATTCCCCATGATCAGTGATTGGCACAAATAGATGTTTAATAAAATGTTCTGAATGAGTGAATGGGCCAAAAGTAAGGCGATGAAGAGGATAAAATTTAATGGCCATTGATAAACCTAACTGGGCAGGTTATCTGCTGCCACCACTGCCGGGACCAGCCCTCAGTTGGCTGCCCATTAGAAGTTTCCGCTGGAGAGGGGCCTCCAAATTGTGCTCACATCACCACCCCCATCCCGATGCAATCTTCAAAGAGGCGCCTCCCCTACTTTCTTACTTTGAGAATCACTATGAGTTAAGGGAGCTATTACTGAAGGGACTCTCCCCGCTGACCATTGACCTATGAATAGTATAAAGGCAAAAAAAAAAAATGTTTAAGGCCATTGTTTTCAAGTTCTTCTTTGGATAAAAAGGCATAAGAATGTAAATGGATACTGAAATACCTAATAGTCACGAGATGACAAAATTCTGACTTCAGCGGGTGCATTTCTCCTGCTCTCTCTCCTGGGCTCTTTTCTTCTCTTGGTGTGATGCTCACTTGGCACATGATCGTGAAAGGATATCTACTCCAAAAAATGAAATTAGTCAAAATGTGATGGACACCGTAATTCAATGAAAATAAAAGTTTTGTCTTCAGGGAGTTGTATCTCTTTAGGGTTTGTTGAATCCCTTCCCCCCTTTTAAAGGCAAGATATATAATTTTTCCTTTTCATTTTCATCTTGCTTACATAGGTAGTTGATGACATACCCAGAAAGTTGATTTAATTTGTGGAACTGATTCCCTTCTATAGTTACAATTTTCATAAAAAGAAAGGCTTATCAGTTTGCATCTGTGAAATACAAAACAGAAGCCTTCATGGGGCTGTGAGCTCAAGTGCCAGCTACTTCTTATATTTTCCAGGAATAAATGAAAATCCAAAGAGGATTCAGAGACAATTTGAACCAGTGAAGCATAAATAGGCACCTTTTATTACATACTCACTTTGTGCCAAGAACTTTCAAAACATGATCTTATTTAATCCTCATGGCAACCCTGTGGGGTAGGTATTTTAAATCCTCACTTTATAGACATAAGGGGAAACTGAAGCTCAGAGAGTTTAAGTAACTTGCCTAAGGTCACACAGCTACTGTTTCAGACTTGCGTTTCTCTGTGGAATTATTGGATTCAAAAGCCATGCTTCCTAATCATTATGAGATTGGCCAGGTACAGCCCATAAGAACTGAAGCCATAAGCGCTATTAAAGACACAGCAGGGCTCTACATCCAGCCTCAGTCTGTGCCACGGCTTCAAATTCCTCCATAGAAACTGGCAAGCCTGGTTTTTATGGAATGATACTAAAATGTTGGTAATTATTTAAAAACTGTTTACAACGCCATGCAGGCACATGTGATGCATCTGGCCTGTAGGGTCCCTGTGCGATTGGCTGAGGTCTTGTTGTGACTTTTTCTCTATTCAACTTCTCTCTGCCCTATCTTCCTCCCCTCCTTGACAGTGTCGGTTTAGAGATCATTCACACCCACCCCCGCCAAAAAAAAAAAAAACTTCCATAATTGATAATTCTCTATCTTTGAGTCTATTTCTCTGGAACTTAACCTGTTTACACAAAGGTTGGGGGTGGGGTGAGAGGGACTCCATATATCTGAGCATTTTACCCTAAAGAGATTGAAATAGCTAAGGACCTATGTTGAATCAGACTGAGTTCACCAGATTAAACTAAATTGACTGCCCATCTCCTTCTCTTCTTGTGCCCACTGCTATTCAGCAAAGCGGAGGCACATGAGGTAGATTCAGTCAGTGTAGGTAAAGAAGCCCCATACATACGTGCACACAAGCGTGTGTAAACGGCAACTCTGCTCTCTGTGCTTTTAAACAGCCTTAACCTAAGTGGCTGTGAACAGCGGTGTGCTGGTAAATGTTAGACAGTAGACAAGCTGAAAGGGGAAAAACGTGCTTTGCTTTAGGGCATGGCCGATTTCCATGGTGCAAACATTCCCACCATGGTTGATGCTGTGAGGCTCCTAGACACTGGTTGGGAAGAGGTGCACACAGTCAGATCTTGTGAACAGGTGTGAACGCGCTCCGACGCCCCACTGTTTTCGGGTTTCTTACAAGTCAGCAGTAGTCTCAGTGCTTGGCTGTATGATATAAGCAATCCAACAGGCATTCCAGAAGCACCTGCTACATTCCAAGATGGTGCGTTTGTTCCTGAGAGATGCTTAGAGAAGAAGAGATTAGTTCTAATACACAGCTGCGTGGCAACTTCACAGAGATTCTGCAGAGTAAATGCCTACCCTGAGGAAAAGTTGGAGAAGACCACTGGCTTTTATCTCCTTTTATCTGGGGACCTGCATTCCAGAGAGAGTCACATCAGGGGTTTCTGGTCCTCTGGTCTTCCATCTATTCCTTTGTCAACTTTACTCATCGTGACCCAATCTGGGTTTTGTAAGCGCACATGCCTCCGGGGCACAGGTGAAACACTCACCATCTCCAGATGATCGTATCTCCCACTGAGAGGTCTGTTAGTGCTTCTACAAGGCAGGCAGAACAAGTCATCTCTTTCCACTCAGGGAGCGAGTTTTGTGAGGTGGGTTTCAAGTATTCATATGGCACCATGTATTTCTGCTTGCCCTTATTCCTAGAATCTCACTCTTCTAGAATCCCAGTTGAAGGTCCTGAGTTTCTCCAAGGCTCCTCTTCCTTAATGGGTCCTGAGTTCCTTTTTAATTTTAACCACCCCCCTGCCACCATCCATGTTCAGAAGCATATTCAGTTCCTCCTTGCAGAGAGGGCACCACCAAATCCCGGGCTCCCTTCTGGGTGCTTCCTTTGGCCCCTCATGTCTTGGCTGCCTTGGTGGCCCTCAGTGCCACCTTTTGGTTCTCGGCCTGTGAGGCTGCGGAAGACTCTGCTCAGCCCCTCTGCCTCCCGGCTGCTGCTGTCTCCAGGGCGTCACCCGCCTCCATCTGCCCAGCTTGGGCACTGGCACACGGCTTGAAATCGCCCGCTTCATTCTGAAGTATTTTCCTTCCCTCTGGAACCCTAGTTCCTTGGGCCCTGGCATCCTTAGCGGCCCTGCAGTGTTAGCCCTCCAATAGGGGTTTTCAAGTCCAGCTTTTCTAGTCTTTTGCTGTGGGAGGCTTGGTCTGAATCAAGCCAGTCCATCACAGCTAAAAGTGAACGACGTAACCCCTGAATGCTGTGTTGGCGACGGATCTAATTTTTGAAATATACTGTGTGATCCAATTCCTAGGAGCCAAACAAAACATGTCTTTAGGCCAGTTTGGGTCCACAGGCTGCCAATTTGTGACCTCTGGTGTTTTGGAATGCAAGTGAGTGAAAGCTATGCTCTGAGCGGAGGACTGGGCTCTGACTCAGGTTTGTGAGAGAGCTCAGGAGACAGAGCAAACTGGACTCTCTTTGGTCAGTGATCAGAGCACAGACGTCAAAATCCAGCTGTTTTCTTTTCCTCTCTCCCCCTCCCCAAGTTGCTTCCCACTCTTGGCTTCTCAAAAACGAAATGTGTTTGTGTAAGCTGAGGTCTATAGAGTCAGAGGCACGTGGGCTCGAATCCTGAATCTGCTACCTATGTGCTATGTGATTTGTCTAACTCACCTAACCTGTTTTGTAAGCTATTAATATTCCCCTCAGAGGATTCAAATTGTGTGGATTAAATGAGATGAGGATGTGACCGTGGAGAGTAAGTAGTACATATTCAATATCTATCATTTTAAAGTCAGGTCCTGCCTTGCACAAATCTTCTTCTCTTTGGCCTCCTTTTCTATTGTCCCTGTTCAGACCTGCAGACCCTTTGATCTGTTGTTTTTCCAACCCTGGGTCCTTTGGTCTTTCCAAAAGGAGACAGAGAGGCAGCACTACCTACTCCCTATGCTTATTCACTGCCATATATCCACCACCGGAGTCAGCCAGCTCCAGCCCACGGGCTGTGCCGGGCTGGTGAGATTTATTTCTGGGGAAAACTCAGGCTGAGGGGTCAGGCAGGTTTAAGAATTAATCCCCCATGAAACTTAAAAAAACGAAGAAGAGAAGACAAGAGAGTCATCCAGTGTCATTCTAGGCTCATCAGTTGTCCAACTTTCCCCACCTTTGGAGGAAAGAGAGCATGCTGTTGATTAATGAAGGCTTCTAGATGTCACAGGCACAAGAAAATATTGGGTGGCAGGCTGCTTCCAATGACAAAATGCTAGCCATCTATTTTGTTGTTGTTGCTCTAGTTGTTTGGAAGCAGCAAAACACTGGGAGACAGGTGCTAAAGTGTTGAGAAATGCCCTCTCCCCATTTCTTCTGGGGCTCAGCAAAGCAAAAAGCTGCAAAATAATTTAGAAACACCTTAGAGGGAAATGCCAACCTGCTAACCGATTTTGGAAAAGACCCTGGAACTGGATTCTCCACATGCCCCAGAATATGTAGGCCCTTACAAGGAAAGAGTGAACAGAGGAGGAGAGAGGAAGAAGTCCATTTAAGACCAGTAACCTCTGCAGTTCAAGGAACTTGGGCAATCACTGAGATCTTCCCTTGACCCATGGAGCTGTAATTCGAAGTTACAGATTTTAATTCAAAATGATACGCAAAGGCAAGAATACCGGGGGGAAAAATAATAGATTCTTCTGAAAGCCTGCCTGTTAATTTTTATGAACTCTAGAGAAGAGATTGTTAATTTGGTAGAAGGTGAAACTGCTCTTTGCCAAGTATTGTTAAAAACTCCTGGAATGCTCACAAAAGCTCCGGGAGGTCAGCATGTCTCGTCTCCGCTGGTGGCAGCAACACCAGGGTTCAGACTCAATTCTTTCCTTTGCTCCCACCCCAGTCCCTGCTGGGCTAGAAGAAAACATTCCTTCAAAAAGTCACTCCGTGCGAGTATGTCTAGATCCAAAAGCTCACACGTAGCTGTGTGTGCAGATTCTCTTTGAGCTTTCATCGAGGGGAATTATATAATAATATCACATGATTTTGCAAGAAGTTCACCAGGGCTGTGTCAGAGGCTGTCAGCCAAGACACTGTTCAGACAGGGAGGCGTCAGAGCTGCCACTACAAAGTGGATGTTAATTACCTAAAACAATGTGTGTAATAGGCAAAGAAAAAAACAGGACCTGCTCTCTCAGCCTGAACCACTCGTCTATTACAGTGCC
Source organism: Cervus elaphus (assembly GCF_910594005.1). Classification (NCBI taxonomy): domain Eukaryota; kingdom Metazoa; phylum Chordata; class Mammalia; order Artiodactyla; family Cervidae; genus Cervus; species Cervus elaphus. The sequence goes on along the minus strand of NC_057839.1, from coordinate 9,669,480 downwards.
TACTGCACAGTTATTTAGCCTGGAGGAGTTGTAATTAGCTGGTTTGCAAATTAATAAGACCTTTCAAAAAAAAAAAAGAAAAAGACTACAAGGGGGAAAGAATGGTGGGAAACTTTATATCTCTGATTCTCCGGGAATATATTTAACCTGCAATTACCTCATTAAAGTGTCCAAAATTCACTTCATATATGCTGTGTACATTCTGCCCAATTGCAGTCATTGAGCATTGCCCAGACCCAGAGGGGCAGGCAGCCAGGGAAGAAAATCTGGAGGAACAGTCTATCACCCTGCTTCTATCTTAATCCCAGATTGCTTGTCTGGTTTGAGTTTGCAGATGCTAATAACCATGCTTGATTATGCCAGAGAAAGGAAAACATACCCAGGTGAACCAAATGCTCTCTCATGCTGGTTCTTAAAAAGCTGGGGACCGGGCATGACTCAGTCCTGGTAACAATGGATAATACCAAACCTAGGACACTGTAATTAGCTCTTTAATCCTATTGGCCTTTAATAACAAAATGGACTTAATGAATGGTTAGTCGGTTTTGTTTGATTGAAGGATGCTTTCTCTCCCAACAGTGAAAAGGTTTTTTTCTCTTCTTCTTTCTGTTTGTCCTCTTGGCAAAGGAAATTTCAAGATGAAAAGAGACTTAGCTAGCTAGAGGATTGATGTTAGAGCATGCTTAACGAATCAGTGGAGCCACCCCAGATTCTCTTGATTCCAACTTCAAGGCTTCTACAGAGGATACAACCATGACTACCACTGTAGGAAACAAATTGTAATGACCATTAATTCAGTATTCACTCTGTTTTAGCCATACAAATTATTTAAATGTCCATTTCAACTCTGCAGAGGTAATATGATAAGTCTCATATCAGAGATGAGATGTTTGAAGCTCACATGGGCTTTGAAGTTTACTCAGGGTCCCAAGCGAGAGAGGATTTGAATTTAGGTGCCTTGTCCCCTGTGTCCTGTGTCCCATGTTCCCTGACCACAGAAATTTTTCATGAGGATCATGGTTGGTCCTACACAAGGGCCAAGAAGACATGACCAAATTCTCTGAGCTAATTTTGCTTTCATCAGTTTTCCCAATGAAGATCAGTCTTGCAGACATCAACCGAGGGCTGATGTAGCTTTTACCTGTCCTACCTACGGAGTCTCCAGTTTTCCAGAGACTAGGATCTCCACTTACTGGCAGACTCTGACAACTCACCAATAGAACTTCATTTATTGGGTAATTCTCAACCTGGGTAAAATGAAAATCTCAATGAATGGGCCAACAGTTATATTAGAGTCACTGATAAAAATGAAAGATGGATAGGAAGAGACCAAGTGGGCCATGGATAGGAAAGGGCTGGAAACATGAAGAAGGGGGTGCTTCAGACTAGTATTGTCCACTTGATAAATTTTAGAGGCTCCAGCCTTGGGCAGCCAGGGAGGACCTACCAAGACCAAGTTAAATATGAGCGTGCTAGCTGGGTGGGGACAGTCAGGGGGTGCGTGTGCTGTTTCTTTGTAAGCTCCATGAGGGCGGGTCTCTTTTTGCTTAATACTGTATAACTCTCTATAGTCCCCTGGACTGCAAGGAGATCAAACCAATCAATCCTAAAGGAAATCAACCTTGAATATTCATTGGAAGGACTGATGCTGAAGCTGAAGCTCCAATAGTCTGGCCACCTGATGCAAAGAGCCAACTCACTGGAAAAGACCCTGATGCTGGGAAAGATTGAAGACAGGGGGAGAAGGGGGCAACAGAGAATGAGATGAGACAGTTGGATAGCATCACTGACTCAATGGACATGAATCTGAGCAAACTTGGGAGCAGTGAAGGACAGGGAAGCCTGGAGTGCTGCAGTCCATGGAGTCACAAAGAGTTGAACACGACTGAGCAACTGAACAACACCAACTAATTCCAGCACCTTAAATAGTACCTGGCACATGATAGGTGCTCAAAAATAGGTCCAATGAAAGTGAGGTGAATGAATGAATGCCCTTCTTTCTTCTCCCAGCGAAACCTTGCTACTCCGTGAAAAACAGCAAGTATGGCTATAATTGTCAAGTTAAAGCAGCTCATGCTTTCGTGCACGCTAACTTCTCTGTCAGAAATGCCTTTCTCTATTTTTCACCCTGATATATTCTTTTTCAGTCTTCAAAACTCAGCCCAGCATGGCTCCTTAGCCTGAGATGATCCCCTAAGAGAAGGAACTGTTCCTTCTCTGTGCTCTCACAGCTCTTTGCACATATATCCCTTGTCCATGGATAGAACCCCCTTTTTTTTTTTTAAAGATATTTATTTATTTGTTTGTTGTATTTATTTGTTTGGATTGTGTTGGGTCTTAGTTTCAGCATGCAGGATCTTCATTGCATCATGCGGGATCTTTCATTGCAGTGCACGGACTCTCTAGTTGTGGCGTGTGGGCTCTGGAGGACATGGCTCTGCAGCCCATGGGCTTAGCAATTGTGGTGCACGTGGGCCCAGCTTCTCCACAGCATGTGGGATCCCAGTTCCTGGACCAGGGATCGAACTGGCGTCCCCTGCGTTGCAAGGCGGATTCTCAACCACTGGACCACCAGGGAAATCCCAGAACCCTTTTTAAAATGATCTTTTGTTTGGACATCTACATCTATTATGAGAGATGGATATAAGAAATAGATTAAATTATTATTTAGCTCAGTTTAATGGAACAATCAAACTTACTACCAACAAACTAGACTGTGAGCTCATGTCATGACATAATTAAAAAGTTATCCAGGTCTTTCAGTTAGAATGCTGTCAGCTGCTAGTAACAACGATCTTGTCCCCACACTGCCATAAGCAATGAGGATAATTGATGTTTTTCAAAAGCAGAAGTCCTGCCTGTGAGAGGACAGGCTTCAGGGTTTAATGATGTCATCAAGTTCTCATGTTCTTTCTGTTTCTCTGTTCTGCTATGCTCACTATGGCTCCATCCTCAGACCACAACATTTCTAAGCCTCATGGGATGTAACAGCACTCACAGGAAGGCAAAAGACTGATTTCTTCCATGCCTCTCTTTTTTGAGTAAAGAACCTTTCCTAGTAGCGCCTTCACTGACTTTTACTCACATCTCATGAACTTGAACTAGGTCCAGTGACCTATCCTTATCCAAACACCAGTAAGTAAAGTGGAATCATTCTTGGATCTACCTGCCCCTTCCCCAACAGCTGGGGTGAAATCAACTCTTCCTGATGTACATGGCTGCATGGGGTTGCATAGATACTTGGATACAACTGGAGTTCTAGAAAGAAAGGAAAGGGAATTAGACACTGGGGAGACATCCTTAGACATGAAAAACATTTATAGAGTACCTGCCAAAAGGTAGGTACTCAATTAATATTTAAGGCAAGGAAGGAACAGTCAGCAAAATTTTAGCACTCAGTGTAAACAAACTTCTGACATGTAAGCTGGAGGCAATTTTGTCTCCATTTCAAGTGATGCCCTAGTGGTGCTGGCTAAAAGAGTGTGTTTTTAAGTCAACCATCAATTACCTGACTAACTGGTGAGGTAGGTAACTGGTTTGATAACTTGCTAAGGTCATATGACTTGTACTTTCTTAGATTCAGTCCCGATCTGATGACACTGGTTTGGACCTGTCAGGTTAAAGGATAGAGATCCAAGGAGATCAAATGATGTGCCCAAGGCCATATCATTCGAGTGTACTTATCATCCACATCACATTTTCTTCAACATTGTATTATGGAGAATAGTTTTAAAATTTTTTTAACATAATCATAAGTCCACTTACAGTATTACTCATATATTTGTTATGGGTTGAAAAAATACATTAACAATTGACAGAAATACTATCTAAAGAAATAAAATACTTTTCTTCAGGAAAAAACACACTTAGTTAAAAGTAAAAGACAAGGTACACACACACACGCAAATCCTGACTGCTTTTCATTAGATTTGGGAGTGACGAAGCAGTGGGAGAGGAAAGGGGATAGTCAGCAATGGAGGTGGAATTTTTTAAGAACAGAGATGTAGAGTATTCATCTTTAAGCTATGGCAGGTGCTTAAATGAAATCACTGTTCTGTAACCTCAAAATCTTTCATTAAAATCTTCTTCCTTTTTGTTGACCACACCACGAAGCATGTGGAGCCTTAGTTCCCTCACCAGGGATCAAACCTGCCCCCCTCACTGGAAGTGTGGAAGTTTAACCACTGGGCTGCCAGTATGTTAGCTGCTCAGTCATGCCCAACTCTTTGTGATACCAAGGACTGTGCCTGTCAGGCTCCTCTATTCAAGAAATTCTCCAGGGCATCGTCCCAATCCAGGGGTCGAACCTGTCTCCTGCACTGTAGGCAGATTCTTTAACGTCTGAGCCACAAGGAAGTGCCTAAAATACACAGAGGTTATATGTTTATAGAAGGGGATACATTTTAAGACCTGGGGCAAAAGATTTCAGAACAGGAGTTACAGAAAAAGTATGTACTGTTATAGTTACACTCTGATAGTGGTGTCAAAATTTGGTTCTTAATTATACCTTGAGGTCTTTGGCTCTACAAGATAAAAGGAGTTCTTTCTCTAAGGAAGGAGTTGGCCCTGAAACATCCTGATGGATCAGAAGAGAGAGGTGACATGAGACCATAGCTTGCAAATGAGGGCTGAGAAACTTAACCAAACAGGCAAAGAAGTTCAAGGTTGATCAAGGAGAGAAAATCAAGACTTTTGCCCCTTACCTAGTATCCTCTCCCTACACTATTTTGAGAATCAAGCAGAAGCATAATATTTGAATATAGAAAGATTTGAAATCAGTGTACTAAATATATCACTAATAGGATTTTTTTTTTAAACCAAGAATTTGTGAAAGTATTTGTACCACAGATGGCAGAGAGTTAGTATATTTAATATAGAAAAATCTCTTTCAGGTCAATAAGAAGATAAAACACCCCAATGGAGAAACTGGCGAGAAACATGACTCACCAACAAACATTAATGTATCATTCCCCAAAGCATAGACTCAGAATACATAAAGAAAAAAGAAAGGCAATGGGAAATAAACAGAAACATAGGGGAAAGGAGAACATTAACAAATCTTTCTTCTCTTTGAGAGTGAAGAAAGCATCAAAAAAAAAAAAATAGAAAAACAAAAAAGGATTTAGCTCAATTTAGTGGGTACATATTGAACTTAATACCTACAAAGAATATTCATTCTTCTCAAGTTTTGTGAGCACAGTTGCAAAAAATGACCAATTGAAATCATAAAGAAAAATCTCAAAAAGAAACCATCTTTCAAAATTAGAAAATTTATACAAATATCCTTTGACCACAATAATAGATTTGAAACAAAATAATTATCCTAAAATCTCAATCTGTGTGCTTATGGGAAATGAAAAACAATCTAAACAACTCTTAAAATGGAAAACAATAAAAGCGTAATTATGGGTCATTTAGACAATAATGATGAAAGTCTATCAGATCTTAAGATCAAACTTTAACTCAAAGAAAAGATGGCCTTGGCTTCTTGAATGAATGCAAATAAATGAGTCAAACATCTTGCCCAAAAGAACTTAAAAGAAAATAATAAAGTCAGCTTTTAAAAAAGCCATTGATTTAAAAAAAAAAAGAAAAAAAATATAAATTAATCAATTAGATATGATGGAAACAAATGCCCAGTAAAACTGATAAATCTGAGAACCAATTCTTCAAAAGACCAAATAAAAAGAATGTTTTGGAAATGCTTATTAATTATTTTTAAAAAGGAATACAGGCATTTAAAATAATTAAAATAGTTTGTTAACTGATGGAGCAGTAAGGAATCAGATCAAAGCAAAGCAATATGGGGTCTAGAAATAGAACTAAGCATTATAAAAATAAAGGATAAAACAATTAAGCAAGCATTTGAAATCATCAAAGAAATAAAACATATTGCAAAACAGACAAACTATGGATTAAAAGCAATCATTTTCCCTACCTCACACCAAACAATAAATAAATTCCACAATAGATGAAAATTCTAGACGTACAAAATACAGCCATAATCTGGAAGGTTAGATGAGTGGTCAGGCAATGCTGTTTCCTTTGACTGTTCTCAATACTCATGAGTTGCGAAGGGCTTTCTGGGCATGACCACAAAAGCAGAAGGTTAAAGACCGATGGATTTGGCTATAGGTTTAAATATATTCCATTATTTATTCAGTAAATAGATAATGTCTCCAATGTCCATGTACTATTAAAGGCGCTCAGGGAGCAACTGTGAACAAAACTGGCAGAGATCACTGCCCTCCATTGGGAGCGATAGATCATAGGCAATAGTAAATTAATACATAAATAAATTCTAGTTTTTCAGGAAGTGACAAACTATAGTTTGTTAAAGTTTGAAAAGTAAATATGCATAAAGCATTTTTATTTTTTAAGGGGGTTGGGAATGCAGAGGTGGGGGCACTGTCACTGTCAATAATCTGGTCAGTATAGGGTTCATTGAGTAGGCGACAGTGATGACAGTTGAGAGAGGTGAGGGAGGGACCAGATGACTATCCCAGAGAAGAATGTTCTGGGCAGAAGCAGCAGATGGGTGAAGCCCCTAAGGTGGGAACATGCCTGGACCATTCAAACACTAGCAGACGGGACCCTATGGCTAGAGATGAAGTAGCCTAGGACAGAGCCCAGGGAGGTGAGGTCAGAGACATAATGGGGCAGGAGAGGTCATGGCAAGGTCATTGGCTTTACTCCAAGAGAAGTGGGAGCCATGGGTTTGAACAGAGGAAGGACAGGATCTGCTTTGTCTCAACTGGCTCACTCACTAGCCTGAGAATAGGCTGTAGGAGGTCAAGAGCAAAGATAGGGAACTCAGTTAGGAGGCTGCTGCATGCCCCTCTTCTTACAATGAACATTTCTCTTTTTTAAAGAGAAATTCCATTTTAGAATCCTTTTTTAAAAATATAATCATTCTGAATGCCCTTGAAAATGTATTTTTTTGGACCTGTCTCCTGGGTAGGCAGATGGTTACAGGTAGAGAGCACAGACTTGGAAACTGAAAAATGCAGGTCAAGTCCCAGTTTTTCCTCGGTGTGACCTTGGATAGGCTTCCAAATCTCTCCCAGGTTTGGCTTCCTCACACTGAAAATGGAGAATGACACTTAGAATGGAGAATGATGCAGGCACGGGCTCATGTCACTCATTACCTATCTTGGGACATCTTTGAGAGTGAAAGGGGGTCCCATTAGTAATGCTACTGGGACAGGTATAAATGGGGACTGTCCTGGGCTGGGGGACTCAGGATGTAGATTTGCCTTGCTACAAAGACTGCTGGGTAAACAGTCTAAGGAGCTGGGCGTGGAGTAGGGGCTCAGCCAGTGGTAATTTCTTCCCAGTGCATCTCTGTTGGCTATACTTTGGAAGCAAGATAGCAGAGGAGTGGTTCTCAACCTTGGCTCCCCTTTGTTTTTTTGTTTTGTTTTGTTTTGGTTTTCCCATTTATTTATTTATTTTTTTGTTAAGAAATGGTATTTATTTATTTATTTATTTATTTAATTTATTTTTATTTATTTATTTTTTCATTTATTTCCACTAGTTGGAGGCTAATTACTTTACAACTTTTTTCCATTTATTTTTATTAGTTGGAGGCTAATTACTTTAGTAAACTCCGGGAGTTTGTGATGGACAGGGAGGCCTGGCGTGCTGCGATTCATGGGGTCGCAAAGAGTCGGACACGACTGAGCAACTGAACTGAACTGAACTGGATTACTTTACAATATTGTAGTGGTTTTTGCCATACATTGACATGAATCAGCCATGGATTTACATGTGTTCCCCATCCCGATCCCCCCTCCCGCCTCCCCCTCCATCCCATCCCTCTGGGTCTTTGGCTCCCCTTTGGAATCACCAGGAGATTAAAAAAACACAAATGCTGTTCATACTTGTCTCAGTTGCAGCCTGCTCATCAAGGTTTTTCAAATGTTTTAGGTGACTGTAGGGAGGAGCCAGGCAGGATTCCTGTTCCGGTGCAAGTGATTCTGGTCCCCCTGCACTCCTCAGCCACCCCTCCCTTTTTCTGTTGTGGCAAAATAGACATAAGACTTACCATGTTGACCATTATTAAGTGTGCAGTTCAGTGGCATTAAGTACATTCACGTTGTTGTGTGACCATCACCACTGTCCATCTCCAGAACTGTCCCATCTTCTCCAACTGAAACTCTGTACCCATTAGGCACTAACCCCTCCTTGCCCACGCCCCCAGCCCCTGTAACCTCTCTTCTACTCTTGTCTCTATGAAGCTGACTGTTCTAGGCACCTATGTCAGCAGAATCATCTAATATTTGTCCTTTTGGGTCTGGCTTAGTGTGCTGTCTTTAAGATTCATCCATGTTGTAATATGTGTCAGAATTTCTTTCCTCTTTATGACCAAGCAATATTCCATTGTATATATTACTATATAGCACACTTGATGTACCTCCCCCCGCCCATGCATTTGTTGATGGACACTTGAGTTGTCTCCATCTTTGGGCCATTGTGAATAATGCTGCTATGAACCTAGCTGTGCAAATGTCTGTTTGGGTTCCTGCTCTCAGTCCTTTGGGGGTAAGTACTCAGAAGTGGAACTGTTGATTCTTTGTCCTTCCCTTTTCAATTACCATCTCACACCTTCCCCACCGAGACGTTGGTCTAACACAAATCATTTACTCCCAAACTGAATCATCCCAAATCAACATAAAGACTGGATTGAAGACGACTTGCAGAAACGAAAGGACTAATATTTAAGTTAATGGCCTCTGAGCAGAGCAAAAATCGGTCACAGATTCGCAGCATCCCTGAGCCTGTAGTCTGGAGTGTTTGGTGACTTTAGTGAAGGTTTTTGCTGATAAAGCACAGGTGCTGCCATGCCAAACAGCTCAGGCTCATTTTCAAATGATTCTGACATGAGATGATGGTTTCCTGTCTGAGTTCATGGCTGGAAGGTCTCCAAGCCATTATTCCCCTGGAGCCCAGACCTCCTGATTCTGGGAGGTTGTGACAGTCCTGGGAGGAAGTGGCTTGGACTTTGCCCTCTCCGTGACATACAAGATAAAATGTGGACACTGCAGGGGGCCTCCTGGGCATCACCCCCCCTCTTGATGAGTCTTGGATCTCCAGACTCCGGAGGGGCCTTCCTTCTCAGTTCGTAGGAGCAGCCCTCCTATCAGGAGCCCGGAGGCTGTGGGAATGACATGCATTGCCTTCTTGGAGTTCATGGCTGATATTTGCTCCCAAGAGGGATATAATTCCCCAAGTACAGAGATTGAGTTTAGTACTGCATTAGGCAATGATGATCTTCAAATATGGTAAAGATTAGTCAACCCTGACATTGGAAGCCATGATTAAACTGATTCCAAAATTTCTGTGACAGCACCAGTCATCCTTGAAATGCAAGAGGAAAGAGCAGGAAGTGAAATAAGACCCAGGGGAGAACTGCTTCTAAATAGCTTAACTGATTTTAGGAATTCCCTGTTTGTAGCAAGTAAATGGTCAAGTTATCTGACAAGGACAGTTTCCTGAATACCAACACAGGACAGGCTCTGTCCTGGGAGGCAGGATAGCTCCAATATTCAGGGCATGGATGGGCATCAACATGCCCTGACTTGTTAGTAGACATTTCCTTCCATAAAGTCTTGATAGGGATAATCGTAGGCTTACAGGAAGAGTCTACTCAGCGTTAGCTCCAGTAATGACCCTACTACTGGCTGAACAAACAGGAGTTCTGGTCTTCCCAACAGCCAGTGAAGGACCTGAACCTTCCCATTTTACGGATGGGCAAATGGGTTCAGCAGAGTGAAGTCATTTGGTCAGTCAGTCCCCTACTGTTGCTGAAACAAGCTATCCCAAACCCAGTGGTGTGAAAACAGCATGCATCAATTCTCTTACAGCTCTGCAGGCCAGAAATCTGAAAAGGGTTTCATTTGACCCAAATCAAAGTCAGTGATGGCCAGGCCATGATCCTTCCAAAGGCTCCAAAGGAAAATCCATTTCCTTGCTCTTTGCTGCCTCTGGAGGCTGGCCTCATCCATTAGTTCATGCACCTCCCATCACATCATCTTTTCTGCCCTTGCTTCCCTTGCCTCCTTCTTCCTTCTCTGCCATCTGTTTTCCCTCTGTCTCCCTCTTACAAGGACCCGTGTGATTACGTTGAGGGCCACCTGACAATCCAGGATGATCTCCCAAGATCCCGAACTTAAACCACATCTCCGAAGACCCTCTGCCGTGTGTTACCATTCACAGGCTGCAGGGATGAGGATGTGGACATCTTGGAGGGGGGCGTTATTCAGCTACCACAGTGGCCGAAGCCACGCAGTCAGTGAGTGACAGAGCTCAGACTCACTTTGCATCTGATCGCAAACCCCATGATCTTTCTCTTCAAAAATCTTTTAATTACATAAACATCAAAAACTTTTTTTTTTTTTTAAAATTCAAACTGTTGTAGGTAAAGCTAACATCTCTTTTGACAACTCCTCCCCCAGTGCTATCTTGGCTCCTTCCCAGCTTCGGAGATGCATTTGTTCTGCTAGGTATCAGTTTGGGAGGCTGCCTGCCAGTACACTTCTCAATCATTTGCACTCATAGCTACCTACCCATAATAAACACATGCATATGTATATTATGTGGTGTATTATATGGTATCCTGCCATTATGCTCTTTCTACAACTTGGTCTTCCATCTAACAGTATATCTTTGACTTCCACCTGGTACTATGGATCCTATGAATAGCCCTCATCCTTTTAAACATCTGTGTAGTAGTCCATTAAATAGTCATGTCATTATTTTTATACCCTTATTTCCACTGTTACTATACCAATTTTCCACTGTACAAATATTCTTTAGGCCTCCTGGACCAAAATGTGGGGATGTTTCTCTAGAGTGGATACAGAGAAATCAAATTGATTGTTAATGGATTTTAAAATTTTATTAGATGCTGGAAAATTGCTCTCTAATAAGACTCAGGCTTTCCTAGACACATTAGGTTCTTGTGCAAGTGAAAAAGCATCTTAGGAAAAGATTCTCCTGCCTAGACTTAGGTATCTGCCATGGTGCCTTACCCGGTAAGCTTATGAAGAAATCTTCCTCACCTAGTGGTGTAGTTCCCACCTCACTGTTCCAAGCTAGAGTGGCCCAGGGAATCTTAGTGGGCAGGAATAAATGCTTGGGTGTTTGCTTCAATTAACCATCTTCTTATCTTCAAATCATGTCTCTACAGACAGCCCTGGAATGGGAGCTAGGAGACTGAAATTCTATAATCCCCTCTGTTAGGATTTCTCCATGTCTTATACTATAAAACGTGTGCTATATTTTGTGAATTCATCCTGTTTTGATTTTGTCAGGATCCCCTAAATATTCTATACTTAGCTTTTTTTCAATAAGTTATAAAAATCCAACAGAGTTATTTTTCAAATTTAACTGGGTGTCTTATATTTTTGTTTGCCCTATCTGACAACTCTAAATGTAACCGGCTTTCTTTCTTATTTGGAAGACAGATAAATCTAGAGGCTTCAAACACAACTGCATTCATATATCAGCTGTATTAGTTTCCTAGGGATGCTGTAACAAATAGCACAGATGGAGTGGCTTAAACACCAGCAATCTATTTTCTCACAATTCTGGAGACCAGAAGTTTGAGATCAAGGTGTTGGCAAGGTTACTTTCTTCTAAGCCCTCCTTGGTTTGTAGACAATCACCTTCTCCCTTTGTCCTCACATGGTCTTCCCTCCATACCTGTCTGTGTACTAATGTCCTCTTCTTATAAGGACACCACACTTATAAGGACTTCTTATATTGGATTAGGAGAAGCTCATGTGACCTCATTTCAACTTAGCTTCCTCTTGAAAGACCCTGTCTCCAAATACAGTCACATTCTGAGGTACTGAGGGTTAGGACTTTAGCATATTCAGCCCTAACACCAACTCTGGCACTTACCTGCTGAATCCATTCATTTGACAGTGGTGGATAGTGAATAAAATCCACACGGCAGCAAACAGTGGTAGGTGGTAGGGAGAACCAAGTGAATGAGGCAGATACATCCCCACTGTCCCCACTGTTGTGGGCATTACATCTTGATGAAAGCAGACAGACAATCACTAAATATTACATAAACAGGAAAAAACATAAAAATAAGCACTATGCTAAGAATTGAAATGTACAGCTCAAATAGAGAGTGCCTGGGTGTTAGTACTATGCTGGTCAGAGGAGGCCTGAGGAGGTGACATTTAAGCAGAGCCTTGAACAACAAGAAGGACCAGCTATTCTGAGATGAGGGAATTGAGTGTTTCCAGCTCAGGACTCAAAGGTCCTGAGGTGAGAATGGGCTTAAGGTGTTGAATCAGCAGAATTTCCTGCTCTGAAATCTTATGAGACTGTAAGAAACTTTTTATTATGGGACTTTTCAGACACACACAATAAACAGAATAATATAATGAACCCATGTATGTCCAGCATCCAGCTTTGACAAAGACCAACATCCTATCATTGTTTTTGTACTTCTGCCTCCCCAGTCCTCCAAACCCCAACTCGATCATTGGGTTGTTTTTTTTTTTTTTGGTAGTTTTTAAGGTAAAATTTGCATACACTGAAATAAATGAATATTAGATGTACAATTTTGACAAAATGATACACTCATGTAATTCACATCTCTGTAGTGGCGAATCTTGCCATTCACCTCAGATAGTTCCCTCATCGACATTCTCAATCAATTCCTCTCTCCCTCTAGAGAAAACAATATTCTGAATTTTCCCAATATGCATTAGCTTTGCCTCCTCTTGAACCTCATGTAAATGGAGTCATGCAGCGTATCCTTTTTTGTCTCTGGTTTTTGTTCTCAGCCTCACATCTGTGAGATTCATCCATGTAGTTGTACGTATCAATATTTGTTCCTTTTAATTGCTGAATCTTATTCCTTTGTGTGAATATGACACAGTTGATTTATTCATTCTCCTGTTGATGGACTATTGGATTGCTTCCAGTTTGGGACTGTTATAAATAAAGCTGTTATAAGCTTTCATGTCCAAATCATTTCATGGATATATGTGTTCATTTCTCTTGGGTGAATTCTGGTTTATACAATAGATGTAAGTTTAAATTTATGAGTTACAGCTAAATTTTTTTCTGCAGTGGTTGTACTTTTTATCCTCCCACTATAAATGGGTCTTTTTTACTCCACCTCCTTGCCAACAGTTGGTATTCTCAGTCTTTTAAAATTTCAACCATTCTAGTAAGTATGTAGTGGTGTCTCAATGTGATTTTATTTCACACTTTCTTAATAAACAGTGACATTGATTATTTTTGTATGCTTATTAGCCACTGAGATATCTTCTTTTCTGAAGTGTCTTTGCCTATATTTTAAACTTGACTATTGTTTCTCATTATTACTGAGTTTTAGAAGTTATTTATGCATTTTGAACAGAAGTTCTGTGTCAGATTCATGTTTTGCAAATATTTCCACCTGTCTGTAGCCTGCCTCCTCATTTAAAAAATATGTGCTCTTAAAAAATTATTTTGAAGTCGCTTTATTTTTTGAACAGCTTTAGATTCATAACAAAATTGAGCAGAAGGTACAGAAGCTTCTCATATATCCTCTGCCCTTATGTATGCACAAACTCCACCATTGTCAACATCTTATACCAGAGGGTACTTCTGTTACAATGATGAACCCACATTGACACACCATTAGCACCCCACCTCCATACTTTACATTAGGATTCCCTCTAAGTGTTGTACATTCTGTGGATTTGGACAAATGTATAATGACATCTTCATTCCTTTTAATTGTCTTCGGAAGAGTAGAAGTTATTAATTCTGATGAGTTCTAATTTATCAATTATTTCTTATATGACTATTGCCATCTATACCCCATCTCAGTGTCCTTCATGGTCTATCTGCTTCTGATTCAGGCACAGGCTATCACCTAATGTAAACCTTTTAATTTTAGATAGTTCTGTACCCTCTCTGGGCCTTAATTATGTAAGCCACTCTACCTCTTCCAGAACTTATCTGAATTGCCAGTACTGGACAAATATCCCATTATAGGAAGCAAATAAGAGAAATATCTTTGTTTATATGGAAGATTCAGTGTTTCAGTTCAGTTAAGTTCAGTTGCTCAGTCATGTCTGACTCTTGGCGACCCCATGGACTGCAGCATGCCAGACTTCCCTGTCAATCACCAACTCCCAGAGCTTGCTCAAACTCATGTCCATCCAGTCAGTGATGCCATCCAACCATCTCATCCTCTGTCGTCCCCTTCTCCTTCTGCCTTCAATCTTTCCCAGCATCAGGGTCTTTTCCAATGAGTCAGTTCTTTGCATTAGGTGGCCAAAGTATTGGAATTTCAGTTTCAGCGTCAGTCTTTACAATGATAAAAAAAATCTTTGTTCATGTGGAAGATTCAGTGTTTAGGAGAGACCATCTGAGGAGCTGAGAGTAAATATCCATCTAAGGAAGAAGCAAGGGAAAAAGACATATATATGTATGTATATATGCATGTCATATATATATATACACATATATATATGTATATAAGACATATATAAGTATAATATATATATTATATAAAGAAAGAAGAAAAAATACATACATATATATATATATAGAGAGAGAGAGATCAATCTGAGGACCTGAGAGTAAATATCCACCTAAGGAACACATATAATATATTTATATACATATATATGAAATCAACCTAGGTTTTTGAGAAGGGAACATTCTGAGATCTAAAATGGTTGTTTTGAGACATTTAATAGAAGCAATCATATTTCTAAAACCTCATCAGAAATCATGAACAGCTCATTGGTACATTAAAAAACATGGCCAATAAATAGAGGGCTTGTGATGAATATGATGATCCAAGGAAACAAATAACATGGAACAAAGGGTCATTCTATCACCAAAAGACACTCTGCTAGTATTTTGATATATTTGTATTTATCAATGTTAATGCAATATATACCCAAGTTTCTTCCATTGTGTACGAAGGAAGCCACATTAACTTAAATATAGCTGCCTTTCCACCATCTTCCCCCTGTAACAGTTCACTGAGTTATCTCCAGGATCCCCGGGGGAGGGTCTCATGCAGGCTCTCAGTAGCCCTCAGGCGATGCTCTTCTATCCCCCTGGGGCTATGCCTTGTTTAAGGACTATCTCAAAGGCAGTGTCCGCTCCAGTCATTCATTGTCATTATCAAGCCCTGACCCAGCAGTGGCTTGACAGCAAGAATCATGACCGTGTCCCCCCTACCTGTACTGTAAGGCCTTGGGATATACTTCTGGCCCTATAATGGGTACAGCCAGCCCCCATATCTGTGGGCTCCACATCTGCAGATTCAACCAGTGGGTTTTCCAGCCACAGTTGGTAGAATTCACAGACGTAGAATCCACAGATACGCCGGCCCACAAATATATCAAAATACTAGCAGAGTGTCTTTTGGTGATAGAATGACCCTTTGTTCCATGTTATTTGTTTCCTTGGATCATCATATTCATCACAAGCCCTCTATTTATTGGCTATGTTTTTTAATGTACCAATGAGCTGTTCATGATTTCTGATGAGGTTTTAGAAATATGATTGCTTCTATTAAATGTCTCAAAACAACCATTTTAGATCTCAGAATGTTCCCTTCTCAAAAACCTAGGTTGATTTCATATATATGGCTCACTGTACAATGCCATCTACTATAAACGACTTGAACATCCAAGGATTTGGGTACCCACGGGGCCTGGGGGGAGAGGAGCAGTTATGGAACCAGTGCCCCTAGGAAACCAAGGGGGACAAGTGGACTTGCCAGTCCCTTTGCCTGACAGACTCCTAGTCCAGCAAGACCTGGTTCCTATGTCACATTTATGGGACATCTTCTCTTCGTCTCTCATTCACACGGTTATCAGGAAAATCTAGTGGTCCAGACTGTAGAGAAAAACAGAGCTGGTCTTGGTCTAGACTGCCACTCTGGAGCTTGTGCGGGGACCACCTCTCTTGTCTGTGAACAGGGTCCACAGGAGGATGTTCCTCAGAGGCTGGTTTGCAGATGTAACAAGATAGCGTGGGAAGAGGGTTGTGGTATCCTGGTCCAGACTAAGTGGCTATCAGTGTTGAAAGGCGCATTTGAGCAGTTTAAGGGCCTTAAACTGATGACGTGTGGACCAGGTGCTGCCCTGGATCGGTTCTGTTGGAAACAAACAGTGTTCACTTCAAAACCGGAATTAGTCAGCATCCTGCAGCGTGGGAAGCTTAAACCTTCAAGTCAGTGCCCCCCTCCCCCCACTGGCACCACCAAAAGTGGCTTCGGGTTCCTCTTAAGAACTCCTCTTAAAGATGAGGGACCCTGAGCCCGTACCCTTCTCAGACCCTGCTCTGTTACAGCCTTCTTTCCATGGGGTCTGTGTACCTGCTATGTAGGTCATAGCACCTGCTATGCAGGTGGCTTCCCTCCTCCCCTGTTACCTGTGGGCTCCTGACCCACGAGGGCCCCTGACCCATGAACAGCTTTGCACAGACACTGTGCTCACCCTGGGGAGGTTCATTCAGTGGAGCATTAGTTCTCCCCAACCTGCCTTCCCTCCGCACCCTGCCTCCCTCACCCCACCTCTAGGCCCTGAGTGCCTCTGAGACAGAGAAGATGTCTTACCATCTCTATAATCCCCTGTTTGTGACGTGGACTAAAGTCTTTAAAAAAACTCATCTCTTTCCCAGTGATCAGTCTCAGGAAAGATCAAAACACCCAAGAACTGTGTCAGCATAACAGTGATTCTTAAGAATGCATGAAAAAACAGGGTCAAGGTTGGAAGAGATGATGTCCTCCTCCCAAGGCCATCTTCTACACAGGCCACCCCACCCTCCTGCTTGGCCAGACTCTCCACTTGCAGTGGCTGTGGCTCTTGATCTAAATGTTCACTGCCTTTCCAACCAGTGTCATTGTTACTCATGGATAAAATAGGACATTATATTTGGATTAGAACAGCCCTGGAAAATCCAGAGGTGCAGATCCTGTAACTATTTATTTTTTTTCTTAAAACAATAAATAGTACCCAGCAGAGGCTGGCACAAGTTTAAAAGCCTGGTAAAATCCATTGCTGGTGTGAAGCAATAAAACTTCTCATTTATAGCACATGCGCTTACCAGGTGATATGGGAGAAAATGGTTTTATCTTAGCAATTCTCATAATAATGACAACTTGAAAGTGTGCTATTCACTCAGTCATGTCTGACTCTTTGTGACCCCATAGGCTGTAGCCTGCCAGGCTCCTCTGTCCATGGGATTCTCCAGGCAAGAATATTGGAGTGAGTTGCCATTCCCCCCTCCAGGGGATCTTCCCGACCCAGAGATTGAACCCAGGTCTCCCAAGTTGCAGGAAGATTCTTTACTGTCTGAGCCACCAGTGAAGCCCTCGTACAAGACTGAAATTCAACCTATGCATACAGGTGGGCTGGTTTGCCTTTCTGAAACTGCTCCTCGGCCGGCAGGGTTCAGGGTCTCTAGGGTTGAGCTGGTTTCTGTCGGTGGCACCACATTTAGAGGCTATCTGTTTGAAACATGTGAATATTCTTTTTGCCTTATGTTTTCTTCATGAGCTAAAGAGCTGAACAGATCTGAAATTACCAATAAATAACAATCCATGTATTATATTTGAAATGTTATCAGTCCAGTGAACAAGCTACACAGCCATCGTTCAAGCCGTCTCTCCACCAAGTTGCTTTCTTATCACATTTGCCCTTCATGGGGAGTCTGAACAACACAGACATTGTTTGTCATTTAGCTGAGCAACACAGTTAAAAATGAAACACACAATAAAAAGATACAGAAGTGAAGGATTCCAGACTCCACTGTGTGGGAGGTCAGGACTTTTGGCCTTGACTTTGAAAAAAAAAAACAAAACTGCCCATCAGCAGTCATTCTGGGTGTAATGACACAGAGCAATAATGCTCAGGATGGATGAGAAAGTTCAGGTGTTTCTAGAGCGATTTCTATATGTCACCAGGTGTCACATTTGGTTCCTAGAGATTTAGTCAAATAATAGTATCTCTTTTTGTCAAGTATGATATACAAAAAGATGAGAATAATAAATGCGCCCTAAAGATATGAAAATATATATAAAACAAAACCATTATAAATTACATAGATTTGCAGTACAAAATTGTTTCCCCTCCCATTTAGAGTAAATACCATCCAAGTTTACAGATCATCGAAGTGAATTAAATATGCACACATATCTGAATCATTTTCAGAACTTCAAGAAAAAAAAAATCATTACAGATATGACCAGATGACTCAGAAACCAGAAACTACTTGCTTTTGAGAAGAATGACCTAAGACCCAAAGGACATGATTTGGGATTTAGGCTTAAGTTGTAAAACTGCCCCAAACAGCCATATGTAGCCATACTTCTATAAATTTATAGGAAGCTGAACAATTTATCTTTGAAAAACAATAACTTAGAAACAGCCTAAAACCTGGTTAATAAGAGAATTGAGAACTGTGTAATGTGTATGCAGTGGATTACTACCAACAATGACAACGAATTAACTAGAGCTACCAGAAACCATCCTTTATGTGAAAAGTAAACAGCATCCAAATGTAAATACTATGGTGTCATTTGTATAAAGTTTAAAAACAGCAAAACTCAAAGCTGTATAGTTTTAGGGATAATAAACAGCATGACCATGTTGAAGAAGGTGGGAATTTGTCCAATCAAGGTAGGGTACACAGGGAGAACCAGTCATATCTGAAGTGGTTTATTTCTCTAAAAGAATACCTGAAGTAAATCAGGCAAAACGTTGGATTTGACAGTGCTAGACAGTGGCTAACACATGTTAATTGTATTATTGCCTACACCGTAATGTGTGCTTAAACTTTTCAAAATAGAAAGAAACTAATTCATCACCTACTGTGTATCAGGCTATTATATGTATTACTCATCTTTAATTAAAATGAGTTGGGTAGGAATTGTTTCTATCCCTAGTTTACAGATGAGGAAACAGGTTTTGAGGCATTTTGTGACTTGCCAAGACCAACACAGCTGGTAGCGAGGTTTCCAGCTGTGTTTAATTCTAAAATGCATATTCTTACAACAGTGCACTTGTATGCTCAGTTGCTCAGTTGTGTCTGACTCTTTGCAATCCCATGGACTGAGAAGCCTGGCAGTAGCCCACCAGGCTTCTCAGTCCATGGGATTTTTCAGGTAAGAATACTAGAATGAGTTGTCATTTTTCCTCTTCCAGGGGATCTTCCTAATGCAGGAATTGAAGCTGTATCTCCTGTGTCTCCTGCATTAGCAGGTAAGTTCTTTACCAGTAGCACCATCTGGGAAGCCACGACCCTTAAAGACAAACTTGAGCTTATTTCCCATGCTGAAACTCTTCTCCTATTCCTTTTTCATTTTTCCCCTCCCATGTCTCCCTACGTCCTGGCACCAGGCCCTGCATTTTCTTCAATATCCTTATCACTTGTGTGACGTGGCCAGCCCTAGCCCAGCCCCAAAGCGATCAAGATGTGCTCTGGTTTAAGAGTAAAGAGTATGAAACATACCATGTCTATTTCCAGATCATCTGGGGTGATTGATCAGTATTTCCTTCCCTGTGGCACTGGGTAGCTTTGGCTGAAACCCATTGATTATTAGTACAGCTATTGATCTTGATTGACCTTAGTCACTGATCCTTTCTCTTTTTCCTCAAATACTCTTGGGAACAGGGCAACAGATTCCTTTGTCCTTTTTCCATCTTTTTAGTCCTGGTTTCAGTTCAGTTCAGTTCAGTTCAGTCGCTCAGTCGTGTCCGACTCTTTGCGACCCCATGAATCGCAGCACACCAGGCCTCCCTGTCCATTACCAACTCCTGGAGCTTACTCAAACTCATGCCCATCGAGTCAGTGATGCCATCCAGCCATCTCATCCTCTGTCGTCCCCTTCTCCTCCTGCCCCTAATCCCTCCCAGCATCAGGGTCTTCTCCAATGAGTCAGCTCTTCACATGAAGTGGCCAAAGTACTGGAGTTTCAGCTTCAGCATCAGTCCTTCCAATGATCCTGGTTTAGACTACCTCATTTAGCTTACTGGGTGTATCCTCATCAATCTTGTCTCCAGTCTTACTATCTCCAATCCAAAACCCACACTGATGACTGGAATGATCATTCAGTCATTCAACAAACTTTTGCTGAGGACTTGTGGTATGTCAGGGACTTGAGTTTTATGGGGTTGAGAAGATATAATCAGTCCCTGTGAATAACTTAAAGCATTAAAGATCTAAAATCTATCTTGGAAGGACATGACATTTCCTTGCTTAAAAATGGTCAGTGACTTCCCAGGCCCACTGACCAGACCCTCTGTTGGAGATGCCTGGAAACAAGTATTTGACAAACTCCCTAGATGGTTCCCTGGTAAAGCATCTGCCTACAATGCGGGAGACCCGGGTTCAATCCCTGGGTTGGGAAGATCCCCTGGAGAAGGAAATGGCAACCCACTCCAGTATTCTTGCCTGGAAAATCCCATGGATGGAGGAGCCTGGTGGGCTACAGTCCATGGGGTTACAAAGAGTCAGACATGACTGAGTGACTTCTCTTTCTTTCTAGATGGTTCAAACACTACAGTTTGAGAATGCTGGCCTAAGGAATAAAGCTGAAAGTTCTTGGATTGGATATGACAAAAGAGAAAGCAGAGTCCATGGAGGGCCTTTTCCAGCAAGAGAGCGGTGACGTCACCCTGACCATCATTTACATCCCACACCACCTGATTTGCATCATGCTGATGTGGCTGCTATGGCAATGCTGGTCTGTGCCTCCCAGCCTGGTGGGACACTTCAGCACCATGTGCCGTGTGTTCATGAAATGAGATTCTTTTAAGACAGAATGCCACAAAAACCA
The DNA here is from genome assembly GCF_910594005.1 of Cervus elaphus. Lineage (NCBI taxonomy): Eukaryota > Metazoa > Chordata > Mammalia > Artiodactyla > Cervidae > Cervus > Cervus elaphus. The sequence goes on along the minus strand of NC_057839.1, from coordinate 9,648,656 downwards.
TTTTAGTGGCTAGATATCCAAATGAATGACCTACTTGAGATCCCCCCGAATGGACTCTGCTCCCTCAAGCCTTTGATCCGCAGCAGACGCTTATCCTTCTGCCTAAAATGCTTGTCCTCTTCCTTTGTTTTCCAGGCAGTCTTCTATTTATTATCAAAATTGTCTCCTCTGGGCAGCCTTCCTTGCTCTCCCCTTTTTACCCTTGTAACTTCTTAGGACTTTCCCTCCTGTTGTCTGAATTGCAGGCTGCAGTAAGAAGGACACTGCGTTTACCTTCATCCTGGAAGCTCACTGACTCCAGCCCCATCTTCTCATTCAAGCATCTGAATCCCTGCATGGGATCCTGGAATATGCAGGAGTATTCTATTCTACTAGACCCCAGGTCAAATCCTCCTTTGTAGCTTCAAAGCTCCCCTGAAAAATATTCATGCAACTTGTCTCTTCTTGTTTGAGAAAAAGACGGATGCAAACACTTGTAGTACTATTAGTAATTATTCTCAAGTAAGCCACAGTGGGATACATGTACACAATTTTCCAGAAAGATAAATTCACATGTGTGCAATAAACATAATGTCTGATGCTTGCAATCCTTATGAGAACTATTTGTTTAAAAGCATGCAGCCAACCCAAATGCCCATCCACTAATAAACAGATAGGTAAAATCTGGTCTATCCAAACCATGGAATACTATTCAGACATAAAAAGGACTGAAGTATTGACTCTTGCTGCAACACGGATGAATCTTTTTTAAAAGATCTATTTATTTTATTTTTTGACTGTGGTGGATCTTTGTTACTACATGTGGGCTTTCTCTAATTGCAGCGAGCAGGGGCTACTCTTCATTTTGATGTGTGGACTTCTCGTTGCAGTGGCTTCTCTTGTAGAGAACAGGCTCTGGAGCCCTGGGTCAGTAGTTGTGGCAGACAGGCTTAGCTGCTTTGCAGCATGTGGGGTCTTCCTGGACCACGGATTGAACTGGTACCCCACTCACTGCAAGGTGGATTCTTAATCACTGGGCCACCAGGGAAGCCCATGGATGAACCCTGAATACACGATGTGGTGTGAAAGAAGCCAGTCACTTAAAAGGTCATATATTATAGGACTTTTCCATAAGGAGAGAAAACAGGTCATGGTTGCCAGGGTCTGGTGGGGAGGGGGAATGGGGAGTGATTGTTCAATAGGTACAGAGGATTTCCATTTTGGATGATGAAAATGTTCTGAAAATAGATAGCGGGTATGGTTCACAATCTTTGAATATATGAAAACCCACTAAATTATGCATTATGCAAGGGTGAATTTTATGGTATATGAATTATATCTCAATTTTAAAAATCATGTAGCTACTAAATTGCTACTAAACTATAGAGGGACAACTGCTGGCTAAGTGTGCCTGAAATGTGGGAAGGGCCCCACATTAGATTTCTTTGCTGCCAATCACGCCTGTCCCAGGAGAGGGTACAAGAAGGTGCAGAGCACTTTCCATTTTGAAGAAGACTACTGATTATGAGGAAAAAGCCTCAGGTTCAACCCCTGCCCCTTCCTCAACTGCCAAAGTGAAAGGTGTTCTGATAAGTTCAGAAGTATGGAAAAGAAGAAATCTCAAAAGCAGAGGAATAGTATTAGAATGGTCCCTTTGGCCCAGGACCGTCTCATTTTACACATGCTTTCCCAGCATAACTACTAAGATTGTCCCCTGCTATTCTCTAAATTATAAGCTTGGATGATAAATTATTTAACCACCCCACCTAACCCTGTTGGGGAAACAGCTGTGTGTTAGGTAATGTCTCATTGAATATAAAATAAAGGGCAATGGACTCATTCGCTGACTATCTCTGAGTCCCTCTTTGCCTGGAAACTTATATTCTCAGTGCTTATATTATAAGAACCAAAAGTAGACAGATCCTAGAAAGGGAGCCTCCTTCATCTTAGCAAGTGCCCAATACAAGTCTCCAAGGAGTGGTGGTGGGTGAGTCTGACGCTCACAGCAAATGAATGCTGCTTCTATACTCCATTGGCTGCCGCCTCTATGAGCAAGTTGGCTTCACTGGTGTATCTTGATGGGCACTGGCTCTTTTCACTTCCTCTAGCCACTCATTCTCTCAGCCTTCACAATGCCACAAGGGTGCAGCGACCTTCTGTGAAGAGGCTTCCCGGAGCCATGGGTAGTGTGACATTTAGAAAGATCACTCTCTTTATTCCTACAATCCTCCCTGGTTTGGGGCCTGTTCCTTTCCTGGCTGCCTTTCAACATACAGAACAACGGGAGACCCTTTGCTCCTCAGGCCCTGGACTGGAATCTGGTGTTTCCCAGAGACTTCCTCCTTCCTTATAAAAATCCTGCCTTAGGACTCAACATCCCTCCCTGGAATCTGGTTTCCACTGCCCCCTGGGATACTACCTTCATTAGCAACATCCAAGACAGGTCTGAACCTATTGTGGACATGGTTCAGATTTTAATCCCAGGAGAAGAGATGAAAGGATACAGTGAAGAGGAGAGGGTCATTGCTTAACTCTTGACTAGATATGTTTGCCTCTTAGCTCTGACTGAGGAGGCCTGGAATATATTTTCATTTTGTTTTACGTGTTCATGCACCTGTCCAATCTGCTCAACATGAACCCCTTGAGGTTAGTGACTGTATATCCCCTGTACCCACAACCTAGTAGTGTCTGGCATATAAAGATCCCAGGGAATGGCTGTCGAATGAATGCACTTGTTAAAGGCTTTTGAAAAATTACTGATTTACTTTTGGCTGCACTAAGCCTTCATTGTTGTACAGGGCTTTCTCTGGTTGTGGCAAGTCGGGGCTGCTCTTGGTGGTGGTGTGTGGGTGTGTCACCGTGCTGGCTTCTTTGGGGTCACATGGGCTCAGTAGTCACGGGCTTAGTTGCTCTGTCGCGTGTGGGATCTTCCTGGATGACGGATCAGGCCTGTGTTCCCTGCATTGACAGGAGGATTCTTCACCACTGGACCACCAGGGAAGTCCTGAATGCATTTGTTAAGGTTGACCTACTCATCTCAACCTCCTCCACCAAACGGCACAACTTTGGATTTAACTAACCAACAAATTCAACTTCAGTGGAAGTTCTGCTAACTGTTAAAAGAGAGAAGAGTTGTGTTTTACAATTGATTTTAAGTCACAGAAGTTAGTAAATTTCTATTATAATCTTTGGTTAAATAGAAGAAAAACCCAAAATGTGGTATGGCTAGTCTGGAGACGTGAGCTCTAAATCCTACTCACGGTTAAACTAGTAAGAGATTGAATGTTAACTGCATTCATCACTGCACATAAGAATTCAAAGACCGTGACCAATGTGTTATATTTCATTTCTTCTACTTGACTTGGAGATGCCTGAGAGAGTACAAAAGGTTAAGAAAGGGTGAACCTCTGACCACTGAGAGGCAACAAGCAAAAATAGTCCATTCACCTTTTTCCTTTCCTGGGAGGAACAACTATTTTTTCAGTTTCGCTTTCTTCTGATTTGTTGGGTGGGGAACTGGCTGGCACCCATATAAAGTGGAGTGGGATCCATACTGTAGGTAAGGCCTAATTCTTATGGCTCCCACACCTCCTGTGAATAGTGCTTTTCTTTCTACTAGGAATCATTTGTCCCCCTAATCCAAGCCTGGACTCTCTATATAAAGCTGTAATCTTATGGGGCCCTGCCCCTTACTGGTCCAGGGGTTAGTTACACACACAAGCTGCACCAATTAGAGTCCTTCCCCAGGGTTAGAAAGAGAGTAAAGGCAATTGTGCGTGTGAGACTTAAGGAGATGGAGGGCTACATTTGCACGGGCAGGAAACCCAGCTTCATACATGTTTATGTGGTATATCTGTTTCAATTGTTGGCTTTCAATCTAGCTCATTGAATTTGAAGTGTGTCTCTTGTAAGTGGTAGATGGTTGGGTTGTATTTTTTTTTTTTTGCCCACTTTACCAATCTCTGTCTGTTTATTGTTGTGTTTAGGCTATTTACTTTTAAGGCCACTTATTTATATGCTAACATCTAACTCAACAATTTTGTTGTTTCTTCTGGTTCTCATCCTCTGTTTCTGTTTCCTTGCCTTTCTGCCGGTTGCTTGAACATATTTTAGAATTCTATTTTGATTTATTTTCAGTGTTTTTGAATATTTCTTTGTATAGTTTTTGTAGTTATTTCTCTATTACAGCATCATATGTGATTTACAACAGTCTATTAGTAACAACATTCTGCCACTTTGAGTGAAACATGGAAACTTTACTTACACTCTGATTTGGGGAAGGTGTTAAGCTGCTGCTGCTGCGTCGCTTCAGTTGTGTCCGAAGATCTGTGCGACCCCACAGACGGCAGCCCACCTTCCCCGTCCGGGGGATTCTCCAGGCAAGAACACTGGAGTGGGTTGCCATTTCCTTCTCCAATGCATGAAAGTGAAAAGTGAAAGTGAAGTCACTCAGTTGTGTCCGACTCTTAGCGACCCCATGGACTGCAGCCCACCAGGCTCCACCATCCTTGGGATTTTCCAGGCAGAGTACTGGAGTGGGGTGCCATTGCCTTCTCCAGTTAAGCTACTGGCCATATAAAAATCTTTATCTTCCTCACTTACCTTTCTTACTTTTAAATATTATTGTCTTATAAGTTGGTGTTATAATTTTTGTTTCAATCACCAAACATGATTTATAAAAGTATCAAGAACAGTCTCTTATGTGTACCCATTTCTATTCTTTCCATTGTTTCTTCTTCCTTCCTGATGTTCTGACTCCTCCTTTAATTAGCTCATTCTTGTTTAATGAATTTCCTCTAGCTAATCTTTAGGCAAATGAATTTTCTTTTAGTTTTACTTCATGTCAGAATGTTATTTTTTTTTCACTCCTGAAGGATGGTTTCACCAGAAACAGAATTTGCAGCTGACAATTCTTTCCTTTCAGCACTTGAATAGTATTGTGCCATTCATTTTCTCCTAGCCTCCAGATGAGTAACCTGCTGTCATTCAAGTTGTTGTGTCCCTGTAACATGGTGTTTTTCTCTGGTTGCTTTCAAGCGCTTTCTTTTCTTTCTAGTTCCTTTCTTTCTTTTTCATTTTTAAAACTGTAATTATTATGTATCTTGGTATGGATTTACTTGAATTTATCTTATTTGAGATTTTCCCAGCTTCTTGGATCTGTAGATTTGTGTCTTCCCCCCAGTTTGGGAAGTTTTCAACCATTATTCCTCTGAATATTTTTCAATCCCATTTTTCTCTCTCTTTTGGGACTCTAATGATGCTCATGTTGAATTATTTTTTATTGTCCCATAAGTTCCTAGGTCTCTAATCATTTTTAAGTCTATTTTCTCCCTTTTTTTAGATTAGATGAATTGTATTGTTCTTTTCTTGCATTTACTGATTCTATCCTTTGTTATCTCCACTCTCCTAGTGAGCCCACCCAGCTAGTTTTTTATTCCCGTGATTGAGTTTTTCTGTTCTATAATTTCCATTTGGATCTTTTTCTTTGCTTAGAAAAAGAAATAGAAATAACTTCTATTTCTTTGCTGAATTTTTGTGTGTGTGTGTTTCAAGGGAATTTTTAATTACTTGTTAAAGTATTTTATGACAGCTACTTTAAGACCCTTGACAGAGAATTCAAACATCTGCGTCATGTCAACTATGGGTGTCTATTGATGGTCTTTTCTCACTCAATTTGTGATCTTTGTGGTTCTTTGTATAACAGGTGGGGAGTTTTAATTGACTTCTGCACATTTTTTTCTATTTCCCTAGGAGACTCTGGATCCTATATAATTCCTTTATTTCAGCAGGCAATCACTGTGTTCTGGTTCATCATGTGGGTTTAGCCTATTTTGTGGGTTGTGGTTCTGATGGCAGTTTAATTTTCAGAACACTTGTGGTGTTGTTTTAGTCTTCTTGGTTTATCTGTGCCACTGGGGCTTTCGCTAATCCCTACTTGGGCTGCCTGAGGAGGCAGATTGGGTATCCCCAGATCTGGCCAATAGAACACCCCATAATGGAGACACTACAGAGGGATTCATCCTGCTCATGTCTCCTGGCTTCCCAGAGCCTCTCGGCAGAGGAGAGGAGTGCTGTCCTGACAAGGACAGAGAGGCTTCCTGGGCCAGGCTGCCTGCTGTCGCTGGTCCTCTCCTGACAGCTCCTCCCGTACCCCTCTGGACCTCTCACTACAAAGGGTGCCCTGGGCCTGGCAGGAAAGGGGAGCTCTCCTTACCCTCTTACATCCAGCAGGGGATCCCAGTCACTCTGTACCGGGGATGCCAGGCTCATTTGATGCCGTTAGAGTGACTCCCCTTTTGATCCAGGGATGGAATGAGCCTAGTCTGGCTGCCTTCTCTTGCTATGTTGGAGGTTAGAAAATACCAGGTCCAGGTGATATTCCTCTGTTGGGTGGTAGGGACGTAGGATGACCTGCTCCTGTGCTGTTCCTCCATTCCTGGGATTCTAAACCAGTTTATCTTCTTCTTCTCTCTTTTTTTAAAATCACTTTTCAGAGTTCTCTTTTGATGGCTGTATTAGTCAGAGTTCTTGAGAGAAACAGAGCTAACAGAATAGATAGATTGATAGATTGACATCCTATGTAAACATACACATATCCTCTCTATATATCATAAGTGTATAGAGATATCTATTTTTGTACAGGGACATGTATATATGTGGATAAATAGATTCAGAGATAAACGTATAGATATCTCTATCTATCTCTGTGTGTATGGAGAGAGAAAGACTTATGAAATTGGCTCACATGATCATGGAAGCATGGAGTGTCAAAAATCTACAGGATAGGCTGGCAGGCTGGAGACCCAGGGAAGAACTGCAGTTCAAATTTAAAGGCTGTCTGCTCAGAGTATTCCTTCTAGCTCAGGGGAAATCCATCTTTGTTCTATTAAGACCTTCAACTGATTGTATGAGGCCCATATATGATAGAGGACAATTCATTTTATTCAAAGTCCACCAGTTTGTATAAAAATTCAAAAAACATTAAACAACAACAACAATAACAACAGAAACATGTAGGATAATAGCTGACCAAATATTAGGACACCATGGCCCAGCCAAGCTAACATGTAAAATTAATCATCACAGTTGTCGCTTGGGCCATTTTCAGGGCTTATAATTACACTTAGCAGGAAAGAGCAGGAGAAATAGTCTATACTCTCTTGACTGGACTGTAAGTTAAGAAAGATCAGAGAGGCAATTTGTAGAGAGAGGGAATGACGCTGACCCACAGAGAGAAACTGGGATGAGACCTGTGTCCCAAGTCCAGCTGTCCTGACTTTATTGAAACTTGGTCTTCCGATCACTACCTAGATGCTAGTAACCCATAAAGCCTACCCTCTCCCCTTTTCTTGTTTAATTAGTTTGACTTGGGTTTCTGTCACTTCCAACCAATTAAAAGAAGTGCCTGGCTGGCTCAAAGACCCAGCTACCCAGCAGCTGGTCATCCTCTCCTGATGTCAGCTGTTCCTCTCCTGTTCTCCCTCCAGAAATAGGGTTGAAGTAGAGAATGAGCCCTTTGCTGGGGGTGGAGTCCCCACAGTCAGGCTGAATCAGGGGCTTTCTCAATGGAGGGCATATCAGTCTGGGAAAATGGTCATTAGGGTCCTGTCTGCTGATAACACTGGGGTTGTCCCAAGGAATGGGATCAGAAAGTGAGGATACAAAATAGGCCAAGGACTCACCATAAGGTTGCCATGTAGAGTTTCATATTTCTTGAGCATGGCAGTTTCCGAGTAAAACGTGTGCGGACTGTAAATCTGCAGGTTTATTGACAGATTCGTATTACCCCCGGTGCCCCAGTCCACAGCTCCTATTCCTGTGAGTCTGCATTGACTGCATCATAAGAATTTTTAAAGTATCTTAACTTTGAACCCAGGGCTATTGGATTTCCTTTGATTACAAAGTCAATATCAATCGCTTTGCCCAGGAAAAATTGTGCTTGAGAAAACATACCCAAACCAGCTGAGTGCTTGTAACCAGACTTGCTTCTGATGAGGTGAAAAATCATTTGGAAATGGAGCCTTTCAGACTGTGCTTGACAATTGAACCTTCACGTTTCAGCTGAAAACACCGAAGGGAAAAGGGGGAAAAAACCAGATGTCCTTCTCCAGGAAGGAAAAAAAAAAAAGAGAGAGCGAGAGAAAAAAACACACCACTGTAACCTCAACTTTATTTGCATTTTATACATTTACTATATTTCATTTTATAAAAACAGTCAAGCTTCAACCACAAGATCTCATAGATAAGAGGGAAAAGCCGGACTTCGCTTAATTCAATATTTTAGAGAAATGCTCTAATGGGCAGTGAGCAAACGGCATCCCAGCCAGACTGAGACTGCTGACGACTCTGAAAAATGTGACCATGATTCACACTGGGACACCACATCTCATAACACACCGCGTGTGCAAGGGGCTGTAATTATGAAATGTTTGCATTAAGCAACGTGGGTGCCGAAATACAGATGTTCCTCATTGAGTGTAATTGGACCTGACGTGGCTTTGGCCTGCTTTATAACAGTTGCCGGAACGCACAGCCTGCTTCGGCCGGGTCCTCTGAAGGCCTGTGTCTCATATCGCCTTTACGCAGGGGGAGATGCGGGGGTCTGGGGGAGGACTCTACATGAGCACCAGGTCCCCTGTCCCTGGGCTTGGTGGAAATGCCTTTCAGCCTGCTTTGAGGGGCACCCTTCTCAGGGGCTGACCATGAAGCTTTACTCAACAATTCCTCTTTTTATTTAAAAGGGAAGGTCTTCTTGGATAGCTCGCCCTCCCCCATGAAAACGGAGTGAAAGTGCTGTTTGTTTTCATGATGCTTCCTAATGTGTCCAAGATGGGCTGTCTTCTGAAACACATCAGTGAAGAAAGTCCTTCTCTGAAGCTCTGGGCTATCTCTACTCACTAGCCTCTCTGCTCCACTCCACACCCTTGGAGTCCTCAGATGCAAAAGACCATCCTCCTGGAAGTGTCAATAATCGACACAAACACACCACACACCTACCATGTATCAACCCTTCTGTGAAGGGAAAACTAAGATAAACACATGCAGACTGCTGTGGTACAGTGTGTAGGAACTTGTTTCCTGTTACTTGGAAAGAAATGGATGGGGGGATATGTGTTGAACACCTCCTCTGTCCCAGGCAATGTTCAGAAAGTCACAAAGGCCCACGTAGGTTCAAGGGGCGGGAACATCAGTCAGGGACAAGAGTGGCTTTGGCACATGGGCAGAAGAGCCTTCCAGTGGAGGTAGGGAGGACAGGGGTTCAAAGGATGGGCTCTCAATCAAGCCATCCTCAACATTAAACCCGTATCCCTAAACATACTGTGAAATATCCTGAGAGGTATGGATTTATCTACTACCTGATAAAGAACCCGCCTGCCAATGCAGGAGACATAGAAGACGTGGATTCGATCCCTGAGTCAGAAAGATTCCGTGGAGAAGGAAATGGCCATGTACTCCCATATTCTTCTTGCCCGGAGGATCCCATGGAGAGAGAAGCCGGGTGGGCTACAGTCCGTGGGGTTCACAGAGTCAGACACGGCTGAAGCAACTGAGTATGTACATGCATGCGTGTACGCTATGTGTCTATTTATCTATCTACCTATCTGTTGAGTTTCAAGTAAAGATTTCGTTATTCTGATTAAAGAAGAAAATATCACCTATATACTGATTTTAAATTCATGGACCATTAAGATTAAAGTGAGATTCTATTCAAGGTAACATGAAAACGCATTTTTACAAAGCAAATGAACCAAGACTTTAATGACACACAAGAGAGATACCAAGGTAAGAATGAATGCAGGAATCCTACAGCCTAGGCTCTACGGAAAGATGCAGTCAGACCTCCCCGGGTTTGGTGATTCTTTTTTCAAGATCTGCCATCCATCTATTGAACCTCCTGGCATTCCTAGCTTCCTTCTATTTCTGCCCTTTGACTCCTCTCTTCCACTTATCCGTCGCTGGGTAACAAACCATCCAAACTTAATGACAAATGACAGTAACAGTCATTTATTTCGCTCATGGTCTGAGCTTTGGGTAAGGCTCACTGGGGTCAGCTCGATTCTGCTCCTCCTGCTGTCAGCTGGGGCAGCTCAAAGGCTGGAGTGATTCGGAGATTAGGGGCTGGGGTCATCTGAAGACTCACTCGCTCACTCTCCTGTCCTGTGGTGGATGCTGGCCTGTCTGTGTGGCTGCCTAATTTCTTTGCATGATGGTGACCAAATATCTAGAGCAAGCATCACAGGAGAGCAGGAAGAAGAGCATTTTAACACCTCGCCTTGAGAGCTGCAGTGCCATGTCCACCATATTCCGGTGGTTAAGATGGTCACAGGGGTTCAAGGGAGGAAACGCAGACCCCACCACTCAGCAGTAGTGCTGACAACGGCACATTGGAAGAAGAGCTTATGGGGTGGGCTCTTTCTTATTTTTGTCTTTTGGCCCCATCGGTGCAGCATATACAGGACCTCAGTTCCCCCACAGCCCGCACCCCCTTCTGTGGAAGCCCGGTGTCCTAACCACTGGCCCGCTTAGACGGCGTGGCTGTCTCAGTGCATCAGGCTGAGACACCCTCCGGCCACTCCTAGCTTGCAGCCTCACAATTCCACTTCGCCACCCAAATACATCCAATTTAACACGCACATCACAGGCAGGCAGCACCTGCACGAAGGAGCCCCGCCAGCAGTGGTTTCCACGTGGTGGAACAGATGACCAGGCATCAGCCCTGACCTCTGAGCTCCCAACAGATCTCCAGCAGAGGCCTGGCCTCCAAAGAGCCTTTGCCAATGTGTCAGCTGCTTGCGCCTCAGAAACCACTTTCCAGGAGAGGGGTGGCCCCTACCACTTCTGCCTGCAACGTTCGTCCTCCTCAGAGAGGCTGCTGTTCTCACGCTCCAGCCAAGGCGTCCTTCGTCCCCAGCCATGCAGGAGACTTCCCTCTACCCTTCGGCTTGCTTCTGCCATCTCATTTTCCCAACTGGAGCATTCAATTTGGGTCTGCCAGTTTCCTCCTCCCGGCGGCCCCCTCCTTCACCAGCCACCTCCTAGACAGAGCCTCCAGGGCAGGGGTGGGGTGCTGCGGTGCTCTAGTGGAACCCCATGGGGTCGCGCGGTGGAGACGGTACCTAAGCTGCAGTGGCAGAGTCCATCTAGACAGATTTTTTTTTTCAATCCCAAAGTTTTAACTCTGAAGCTGCACGTATGTCCAGGGTATTCCTCTTTTGTTTGCTTTTCCATAAGCATTTATGGGAAATCCTTGCCCTGGAGGAGCTCACGATCTAGGGGGAATAGGAGATGAGTAGACAGATGACAGAACAGCAGGCGGCAGAGGAGACCCCGAGATAAAGCTCTGCACCACCATTCTAGAAGCACGAAAGGAGTAACTGCCACAAGGTCACACATCCAGGAAACGGCAGAGCCAAGGTTCACAGCCAGATGTGTTTGCTGTCAAAAGCCAAGGTCATTAACACAAAACCAAGCACCTTCCTCACCTCCATCGGCAGCTTCCAGACTCTTTGAAGACGGATGAAGTGGCACAGAAAGACCATCTATGTGAAGACAGGTGAGCACCGGTCTCTCTGTCTCCACCCTATTTCTGCCTTCCGCCTGGTTCATAGGTCAGGAAACAAAGTTCTAGAAGATCTGCCATCTGAAAATCCAAGGAATAGAGGAACAGTTTAGACATGGAAGCTTCAGTTCCCATGTTACTTGGGGGAAGGGGATAGTGTGTGAATTCTGTGACATTGCTGAAGACAAATGCTGAAAAGTGACTTTGCTCATTAGGGATAAGCATGTTTGCTACTAAGATTCTGCCCAAACAAATGAGAAGAGACTGGATGTTAAAGCGCTGAATTGAATTATCATCTTTATTATTCAGGTAGGCAAATCCATTTAACCAGTTATTACTGGCAGAAGAACTTCTGGCCTGGATCATCTAAAGACTTGACTCAATTTGCAAATTTTGTTTAAAATACACAGTCTCTTTCTATAACCACAAGGATAGAGTGGAGAATTGACAGGATTTTCAAGTAATTTCAGCAACAAAAGGTTTTTATCTATTAATATTAATGTAATGTAATATAATTAATGAATATTAATGTAATATAATGACAAATATTTACCAAGTGTCCAAATATATGCTGAGGATGGTCAGTGATACATGCTGAAGATGGAGCAGTAGAAAAGGCACAGCCCCTTTCTTCAAATTTTCACAATTTATTGCAGATAATTAAGAAAGAGACTGGTTATCTGTTCACTAGACCTGTTTCATTTTCCTCCTGGGTGCACAGCTGGACTTTGTTTCCCATTCTGCCTTGCAGCTGGGGTGATGCCAGGTGACCAGGTCCAGCCAGTGGAATGTGGAAGAGAGAGATCTGTGCCACTTCAAAGCTCACCCCATGAAATTTCCTTCATGCTTCTCTACCCCATCTCTTTCACTGTCACTGAGTGGGTCTCTACACCCAGGATGGTCCTGGGAGTCATTGTGCAGAGGGCAGGACTATTATAAGTTGGGTCCTTGAATGACTGACCGTGTGGAGTAAGTCACCCTCCCAGCCCTGGCTGCTGATTCAATTTTACAAGAGTGAGGAGTGAATTCCTATTGTGTTAAGCACTGAGATTTGGAGGTACCTCTGTTGAAGCGCTCCCTTAACATTAGTATTAACACTACCTTTGTTAATACTTTGGGGCTTTCCAGGTGGCGCTGGTGGTAAAGAGCCTACCTGTCAGTGCAGGAAACTTAAGAGATGCAGGTTCAACCCCTGGGTCAGGAAGATCCCCTGGAGGGGGACATGGCAACTCATTGCAGCGTTCTTCCCTGGAGAATCCCATGGACAGAGGAGCCTGTGGGCTGCAGTCCATAGGGCTGCAAAGGGTTGGACATGACTGTAGCAACTTATCACAGTGCAAAAAATACTCTAGACCTTTGCAATGCAGTTAGGAAAGTGTTGTCATGTGGGTATACGCAAAATTTTGTAGAATGCTTAGGAGTGGAATTACCTCCTTTTGAGACCAAAGGATTTGAAAAATTTTCTGTTAAATGAAGGAGTTGTTGGTGGAGAGGGTGTGTCAGAGAAGACTCCTCAAAAGAAAAGATGACATTTGAAATGTGCTTTGAAGAGGGAATTGTATAGTTCCAGGCAGTGACCGGGGGAAGGGCAATGTGAGCAGAGGGAACAGCCTCTGAACAGACTTTGAGTCTGAAAGTGCATGGCATGTTCATGAAATGGCACTCTTTCCTGCAGGACTAGAATTAAATAGGCCCAGTTGAGACAGGAGGGAAAGAGGTTGAGACTATATAATGCAGAGTCATGGATGGCATGGGAGAGTCTACCTGAAACTAATGAGAAGGCAGGGAAATGTTAAAACAATGACGAGGGCATAAATAAGAGTGATATCTCATCTCAGTAAGATAATGCTAATACCTGGGTATTGTGGATTAAAGTATAAAGAGGCATTTAAAGAAATTAAATTATCTTAATTCAGCACTTTACTTTTTCCATGCCTACTTTCCACCAGACAGAAAATTATTTTACAATTCAGTTAAATTGAGGAATGGGTGGGAATGGTCAATTCAGTATTCTAAACCAGCTACAAAAAATTGTTTGGCATGAAGTTAGCAATACGTTTTGATTTGCGGGTGGTTAAATTTAACCCTAGTTAAGTTAGTATTTTATTGACTCTTTGGCAAAGCATGATTTCACATTTTTGAGAAAAATGGACCTCACAACTTTCACATGAAATTGGAGGATTTCTTGGCCCTCCAATCATTCTTGCTAACTTGAGTTTCAATACTTTTATGTAAAGGAATCGAAAACATTTAAATCAAATTTCCTTTTGAGGAGACATCAACTTGAAAATGATGGGAAAAGTGGGTTGGCAAAATGTGTTAAGGGATTTGGTGGGCAAAAATTATTTGGGGAAAAATAGATATTTTGAAAGGTTCACAATGAAAGCAAAACATAAGAGAGTTCACCTAAATCCCGATCCAAATGCCAAGAAATCCAACCCTGAGACCACTACCTTTCCTTGAATTTCAATATCATCTGAAACCCAAAGGAGAATCTAATGATTTTTTTCAGTTGGAACTGACTTTTCTCACCTACTCTTCTCTGTGTGAGGATTAGCAGCCAAGAAAAATCCCATTTTGCGGGACTCTCTCTGTGGTAAGCAGCCTCCAAGGTGGCCCCCGATGGTCCAGCTCTCCTGGTTCACACCCTCGTGCAGTCCCCTGCCCCATAGCAGAGTTAGTCTTCGTGACCAGGAGCAGATGGTGAGAAAGATTAGGTCATAAAAGACAATGGCTTCCATCGTGGGGACTGGCTGACTACTTACTCCAAGGGAAGCTAGAGGCCATGTTGTAGGCGTGCCTGTGGAGAGGTTCATGTGGCAAGAACTCCAACAGCCAGCGAGGAGCACCCAGTGAAGACCATGATCGCCTGCAATAAATCATGTCAGTGAACTGGAAGCTCCTAAGTTCAGAGCCTGCAGCCCCAGCCAACAGCCTTGTTGTAACCTCATGAGAAACCCTGAACAGGCCACTTGGCTAAGGTACTCTTGGATTCCTGACTCTCAGACACTGTAAAATAAAAAATGTTTGTTGTTTTAATCAGCTAAAATTTGAGGTAATTTGTTATACAGTCATAGCTAACTGGGACTTCCCAGGGGGCGCTAGTGGTAAAGAACCTGCCTGCCAATGCAGGAGCGGTAAGAGACACAGGTTTGATCCCTGGGTTGGGAAGATCCCCTGGAGGAGGGCACAGCAACCCACTCCAGTATTCTTGCCCGGAGAATCCACATGGACAGAGGAGTCTGGAAGGCTGCAGTCCATAGAGTCGCACAGAGTTAGACATGAATGAAGTGACTTAGCACAATAGCTAAATTATATACCTTCTACTATGAGAGTATTTTTTAACAAGAGACTTCCCTAGCAGCTCAGATGGTAAAGAATCTGCCAGCAATACAGGAGAACCAGGTTTGATCCCTGAGTCAGGAAGATCCCCTGGAGAAGGGAATGGCTACCCACTCTGGCATTCTTGTCTGGAGAATTCCATGGACAGAGGAGCCTGGAGGGCTACAGTCCATGGGGTTGCAAAGAGTTGGACAGGACTGAGCAACTAACAGTTTCACTTCCACTATGGTCTGAAAGTATATAGTAATGTTCATCATAATGTCCTCTTTGACAAATAATTTACAAGGGCTCTTTTTTAGTTTGTAAATGTGTATTGTGTGGTTTTGAATTTTACAACATTGTGGTTAGAGGATTATCTCTATAATATTCATTTTTTAGTATTTGTTGAGGCTTCCTTTGGGCTTGATATCTACTAAATGCTTGCAAACATTCTGTGTGAGTATGAAGTGCATACATATTCTGTGTTTTGGATGCAAGGTTCTATATATGCTCATCAGCTCAAGTTTGTGTATGTATTTACTGGTCAAATTTTCCATGTATATTTTTTTCTTTTTTGGTCTTTCCATTTCCAATAGGTATATTAAAATCTGCATTATGATTATGAGTGTGTCAATTTCCAACTAAACTTCTAAAGTTTCTTCCTGGTTGAGCAAGTGCATATTCATTTATTTAAATTTGACTGTGTTAAAAATCATTACTGAAGGACACATAGTTAAGCATTATATTAAAGAGAAGCCCAGAAAAAAATTGAGATTGTTATTTTGGGGAAAACCTCACTCCTCAAATCTTCTAGGGTGAGTACACATCAATTCAGTGTTATGTATCTCCTTATCTGGAGATCAATTCCTTCACCTGCTTCTCACTCCAGCTCCAGTCTCCTAGAAGTAAATGCTCATTGACTCGAATTACATAGTCATTTATATTTGGAATAGTGATCTAAATGCCATAAAAAAAGGATCACCATTTTATTATTAATAGTGATTTTTACACAAAACAACAAGAGAATTCAGTTAATGGAAAACCTCATTTTCCAGGTGCTCTGGTTTCCCATGACTGTACAACACAACAGTGAAGAACAAATCTGTTCAACAAAAATAGTGCGTGTGCTAAGTCACTTCAGTCATGTCCAACTCTTTGCGACTCTATGGACTAAAGCCTGCGAGGCTCCTCTGTCCATGGTATTCTCCAGGCAAGAATACTGGAGTGGGCTGCCATGTCCTCCTCCAGGGGATTTTTCCCAACCCAGGGATTGAAACCGCCTCTCCTGCAGCTCCTGCACTGCAGACAGATTCTTTACCGCTGAGCCTGGGGAAGCCCCAACAAAAATAGTGCCAGGTCCTAAATATTAGTCACTTACTTTTAGCAAGATTCTATACAACCAATTCTAGTCTAATAATGAATAGATTTGGCAAAGTCATCTAATGCTTACTGAAGCAAAACCAGACTCTTAATATTATTACTACAGTGATTTTATTATTATTTCTCCTACTGTTGTACCCAGGAATAATAATGATCAATTCCTAGGGTCTCATTTACTGAACATATTTCATTGTTAAAATGTTCACTTCTACATGAGTCAAGCCTCTTAGGTCCTCTCTCTCCTCTATCTACAATAAAAGTTCCATGAGGCAAGTGCTTATCTTCATTTTCTATGGCTGTATCCCCAACACCTAGCTCTGTGCATACTGGACATGTGTTGGTTAGAGATCTGAATGACTGAAGGTTTAACCATGCATCTTACCTGGACCACTCGTGCCTGGTTTTAAAGGCTGTGTCCATGGCAGTTGTTTTGACAGCTCCTGGTAAGGGAATGGCCTAGCGTGCATTTCCCCACATCACGTGCCTCACTGCGGCACCCGTGAGAGTCAGCTCTGGGGCTGGCGGGGACAAGAGAAAACAGAAGAGGCTGTTTTAAGTCTTGAAAGTGAAGCTCTAATTATCTTGAAACAAGTCGTCCAACAGAGAACAAATGGTGATTATCCCCAAATAAGAGGTCTCCTCTCCAGGCCTCTAATTTACAGGACCCATAACATAATCTGGTTTCTGCAGGATCCTTGAAAAGAGGCTTTGTTCACCTGGGTGACCTAACCCCAAGGGAAGGAGCAGAGGAATGAGGCAAACCATTATGAATCAAAGAACCAGAGAAGGAGAGGAAAACTGGACAGCCTCTGGAATTAAGCACAGGCGTCATTCTCCCTGGATCGCTAGCATCCTCAAAGGCTGGCTGTCTGCCTCAGGGGCCAGCCGCCTCTTCCCTTGGAGCCCACGGAGTGGCTGCCTTGCTCATTCAATACACCTACCGGGCACCTGGCCTGATGCTGGTTATCCCCGACCAGCTCACAGTCCGCTCAAGTGGGAGAATGGGCACAGAGATAGGTTTTCTTTTTATTTTTTCAAAGATTGATTTTAAAAAGTAATTTCAATTCTTCAGTCCACAGTCAATTCTTGAGCATATAAAATAATGTTAAAGGGCCTGGATTCCAGACTCCGGTGAAACCAAGCTCCTCCAATCTGGTCTCAGCTGGCCTGCCACCTTGGAAAAGTAATTCACCTCTTCGTGCCTCCATTTCTCAGTTCTAATACAGGGAGAATAATAGAGGCAATCTCATAGTGATGGTGTGAAGATTTAAGAGTTGGTGCTTGTAACATCCTTGCCATAGCACCCGGCACATAGTTGTAAATGGTGTGTACCAGGCTGAGTTACATAGCCAACTGTCTCTGTCTAGATACCAGTTCAATACTTCCCTGACTCTTTAAGGGGACTATGAGGAAGAAAAGTGCAAGAAAAGAGGCTCCACTCCTTCTCCTGAAGAATTTTCACGGAACATGGGAACTCTTCGGACCCATTTGGTGAAGTTTCTGGGCTCTCCCAACTGAAGGCCAAGTAATAACCACTGTAGAGGCTTTTACCCAAGGATGTAAAGATCAACTGGCCAGAGAGAAAGGATGAGAATAAGAACAAAGGCTTTGACGACAGGCAAGTGAAGGGTCTAATCCCAGTTTTGTACTTTACCATCTATGCCACCTTGGGCAACATAATGTGCCTCTTGGAGCCTCAATTTCCTCATCTGTAGAATGGGATGATGATATTTATCTCTTGGTTTGGTAAGCCTTGAACAAGGTAATGATTGCAAAATGCCCAGGATGGTCTCTGATACAGAATAAGTGGTTAATGAATGCATTCCTTACTTTAAGATGTAAAGAGATACAAACCTAATTCCAAATCAAGTTTTGTTTAGCAAGAAATAGGAGCATACAGAAGTCATAGTCTATAGGAAAGCAGTGTTTTATCTGCCATTTGTACCTCAGGTGCCCTTGAACATAATAAGGGTTAGTGAGCAGTTGCCCACTCAACAGTTAGTTCACTAGTACCTTGGGCTTACCCATCTCCTCCCTGGGCCTCAGTTTCCTGACCTGCATCAAGGTGATGACCTCTATAAGGACTCTGCAGTCCCAAGTGACTGTGATCTAGTGACTGGACTGATGTGTAGCTGCATGGGTGCATATAACCATGGTGTGACTATTAGAAAATTCAATACTGAAGCCTTCTCTCACAGCTCTGAGCTTTAAACAGAGAGCAAGCAATTCATATCCTGCAATGAAGGTCTTACTGTTGATAACAACTAGATTCTAAATGGAGCCTTCTGGACCTAAATTCTTTATGGAGTGCTCCAGGGGAAATGAATGTGATAAACCCGAGCAGGGAGTGGGGTGGGCATGTGAGGATCTGTTAGAATTTTGTAAAATGCAAATCAGACTATCAGTGTCTAAGCTCCTAAATCAAGTTGCAACAGCTTCTGACACTCCCTTCCTGACTCTCATATCCCTGGTTCCCTAACTACGACTAAGACTTGATAATTCAGTGGCAACTGCCACCAAGTTATGGGCGAACTTAGCAACAGGGAACCTTTCCCACAGAGAGATGATGATAGCCCTTCTCTTCTGCTTCTTATTGTGCACACAGTGTTGAACATCCTACATACCGATTGAGCCTGGGCTGCGCTCTGCTCCACCAAGTCCTCCTAGAATGTCCTGAGACTGGTCTGTGGGACTCCTGAAGCATCTGGTAAGTGCTTGACACTATTGAGCATTGCCAATACGAAGAGGTAGGGAAATAAACCTAACTCCCCCAAGTCTAGAAAGTGGCGTGTGTGAAAGTGAAAGTGTTAGTTGCTCAGTCGTGGCTGACTCTTTGTGACCTGATGGACTGTAGCCCTCCAGGTTCCTCTGTCCATGGGATTTTTCAGGCAAGAATACTGGAGTGGGTTGCCATTCCCTTGTCTAGGGGATCTTCCTGACCCAGGGATTGAACCTGGGTCTCCTGCATTGCAGACAGATTCTTTACTGTCTGAGCTACCAGAGAGGTCCAGAAAGTGGCATAATATGGTGAAAAATACATTAGGAATGTTGGAGAGAAATGTGAGTTCCATCGTGGCTCCTGTCTTAGCTCCAGCTGCTGTAACAAAACACCATAGACTGAGTGGCTTAAACAACAGAATTTGTTTCTCACAGTTCTGCAGGTTGGAAATCTAAGACCAAGGTGCTGGCTGATCTCGTCCCTAGTGGGAGCTGTCTTTGTGGCTCACAGGTAGCCATCCTCTTGCTATGTCATCTCTTGATGTAAAGAGAACACAATCTTTGATCTCTTCCTCTAAGCACACTAATCCCATCATTAGGACCCCACCTTCATGATTTAATTACCCCCAACAATCCTCAACTACTAACACCATCACATTGGGAGTTAGGGCTTCGATGTATGAATTGGAGGTAGGGTATAGAACTCGGTCCATCATTTAGTTGCTAAGTAGTGTCCGACTCTTTGCGACCCCATGGACTGTAGCCCACCAGGTTCCTCTATCCTTGGGATTCTCCAGGAAGGAATACTGGAGTGGGTTGCCATTCCCTTCTCCAGGGGATGTTCCAGACTCAGGGATGAACTCACGTCCCTTACGTCTCCTGCATTGGCAGACAGGTTCTTTACCATTAGCACCAGTGCTCCTATGGTGATTGATTTAATCACCTGCTTTCTCTACAAAACAAGATGTCCTTTAAGGCCAAGGGACTGGTCTCATTCATCATCCGAGCCTCAGCACCTAGCAGGGTGCCAGGTTCATGGCAGATGTCCAGTAAATCATTGTTGCACAAATGAATGAAATGTGGTCCTGAGCAGGTTACCTCACCTCTCTCCGAGCCTCAGATTATTCTTCTGTAAAACCAGGACTGTGGCAAGGATGAAATGAGGGGGTGGATTTAGGGTTGGATTCACCAACCCTGGGCCTGACATATGACATCCTTTTTTGAAACGCATCCTTTATGAACGCAAAAGAAGATGAAGCTGAAGATTGTGTAATCTGAACAGAAAGGTTTAGGGAAGGGTTATGGAGTTGGTTGGATCTTTGAGGGGAGCAAACTCACTACTGGTGTTTATAGGATTATTATCCCACACCATTTCTCACATTTAGAAATTTTTTATTGTGGCAAAATATACAGAAAATTTACCATTTTAACCC
Source organism: Cervus elaphus (assembly GCF_910594005.1). NCBI lineage: Eukaryota > Metazoa > Chordata > Mammalia > Artiodactyla > Cervidae > Cervus > Cervus elaphus. The sequence continues at coordinate 9,628,265 of NC_057839.1, read as the reverse complement.
TTGGTAATGTTCAGTGGCATTAAACACATTGACATTGTTGTGCTGCCATTACCACCATCTGTCTCCAGAATTTTTCATCTTCTGAAATGGAAACTCAGTCCTCATTCAACAGAAACTCCCCATCCCCTCTCCCCCCAGCCCCTAGTAACCACCATTTCGGTGTCTGTCGCTATGAATTTCACTACTCTAGGTACCTCATATAAGTGGAATCATATAGTATTTGTCTTTTTGATACTAGCTTATTTCTCTTAGCATGATGTCTTCAAGACTTACCCATATTGTAGCATGTGGCAGAAAGTCTTTCCCTTTTTTAACAACTGAGTGATATTCCATTGCATGTATAAACCACATTTTATTTATTCATTTATCCGTCAGTGGTCATTTGGGTTGCTTCTACTTTTGACTTTTGTGTGTGATGCTATTATGAACGTGGGTGTACAAATATATTTTTGAAAGCATGCTTTGAATCCTTTTGGGAGTATATCCAAAAGTGGAATTGCTAGATCATACAGAAAGTCTATGTTTAATTTTCTGAGGAGCCACTATCCTGTTTTCCACAGTGGCTGCACCATTTACATTCCCACCAGCAAGGCACAAGGGTCCCAATTTCTCTGAAAGCTCATGAACAATTGTTATTTTTGTCTTTTGATTTTAGAATAGCCATCCTAATGGCATCTCCCAAATGTTAAAGCATTACTTTAGTAGTCCTCAAAAACCTTTGTCTAAATTCACCTCGCAAGTATTCATTTATAACTCCCAAAGCTTGGACACCATTGATGTGATAAAGTAGTGAATAAAGCAAATTCTCTTTGCTTGGGAAGCTGACATTCTCACTGGGAGAGAAAAGGTTAGCAAATCTAAACAGACAACATGTCAGATGCCACGTGTTCTGTGAAGAACAATAAATCTCAGGGAGAGGGGACAGCATGACCACAGGGTGAGGGAAGAGGCAAGGACATAGGATTTTAGACTAGTTTGTAATGGAAGCCTGATTCTCTGAAGACTCCATTTGAGAATTAATGAAACTGAAGCTTGGAGTGGGTATGTGACTTGGGGAAGTTTGGGCAGCAAGAGTGGGAACTCAAGGTCAGCTGTGCCTTTGAGACAACTCAATGAACTACACACCTATGATCTGTGAACTTCAATGTCTGTGTGTTATTCTTCCAAAAAAAGTTTAAAAATTATCATGTGCTCGATTTCAGAATTCATCATCTTTCAAGGATACCACCCTGTCTGTCTCTCATTAATCGAGGAGGGCTAAGGAAGTGATGTTTGGAGTTCAATCGGCAGAGAGATTCAAATCAAAACGGCTTGGAACCACTGGATGACTCCGTGGACAGCTTCCTGGAAGGGAGCCGTAGGTGGAGCCGCAGTGAACTTGGCTATTCCCTTTGATTGCCTGCTGGGCTGTGTCCAGGGTCCAGCTCCTTGCCATTTTTGCTGCTGAATCCAGCAAAAGAAATCTGGTTCTCACAGACTACTCAGGAGATTGCAAACGTCGAAGAGCCTTCCCCCTTTCTCCAATCCCTCTCCCAGCCGGCATATCTGGCCCCATATCACTGGGCAAACCCAGGGGAGGCACAGTTTCCTAAAGAGATGAATCACTGTTAGGGCTGTGAGGTTACCAGGGGGGTCAAGGCAGTCACTCAGAAGTTGCAATAAAGTTTGGAATCTGAAATAAAGGCCTCCCCATGCTCAGGAAATCGAATGGCTGCCCACAAAGGTGTCTGCAGACAAACTCTCTGCGGGTCACCAGCCTGTGCAGGCGATGACCAAATGACTGGTTCTCTAAAGCACTTGTGGCTGCTGCAAATGATTTACCAGGGGGTCCCCAAGGTTCATGTCCTGCTGAAAGACTGACACAGTGACAGAAGCAGATGTCCAGATAAGATCTCGTGGTGGGGTGAGTGCAGCAGCAGGAACAAAATATTTAGGAGCCTTTCCTCACGGTAGAGCCAAGCGGAGTATCAGACTCTATACTCATTCATTCATTCACTCACAGTGGCTTATTTGTACCAGCTATGTGCCAGACACAGAATACAATGTTGCCGAAGACATGTCCCCACTCCCAGGGGTCCACCCTTTTTAGATGGGGGGATCAGCATGTTCACCATCCCCTGTAACAGTTGGACAAGTGTGACACTGGAGGGAGGCATTTGGGGCTGGGGACACAAGAGATGGTTTGGGTGTATGTGAGGAGGGCAAGGGAGGTGTCTCAGCAGGCGTGAGAGTTGGGGTAAGTTTGGAAGGAACAGCATGTTCAAGACACAGTGACATGAGCTCTTGGTGCATTTGGTAGGGAGGATGGAGAAGGAGTGGAGAAAACAGGACCCCGAACAGGGAAAGCTGTGATATCAAGCTGAAGATGAGACAAAAGAGCACTGTGAGTATGGAAATGACCCAGTAAGACTTGTGTTTTAAAGTGATTGATTCCAAGAAGGAATGTGGGAGGAAAGAATCACATCATGGAGACCAGAGAGGAGCATGGTCTAGGACGGGTCAGGGGCTTGATTGCTGAGATCAGAGATGGATAAAGAGATAACGAATTTGAAAAAGTATAGTTGACATTCCTTGAAAATGATGAGAGGAGTCCAGGATGTGTGGGGAGGTGGCAATGCCACCAGTGGAGCCAGGAGGAGTGGGTTTGGGGACAGAATGACCTCGGGTATGGACATCTAGATGAGAGGTGAGGCTGTTGGCAGTAGCAGGACGATACCGTGGGTCATGGAGCTGGTGTTCGGGGTCTATGGCAGGTGTAAGACGGGGCGCTAGTGGGGACCCAGCACTTGCGGTTGAAATTATCAAATCACTATGGCACAGTGGTCAACAAGAAATTATAAAGCCAAGGGCTTCCCTGGTGGCTCAGTGGGAAAGAATCTGCCTGCCAGTGCCAGAGACACCAGATCATCCCCTGGTCCAGAAAGATCCCACATGCCGTGGAGTGACTAAGCCCACATGCCGCAACTATTGAGCCTGTGCTCTAGGGCCTGAGAGCCACAACTACTGAGCCCACGTGCCCTTGAGCCTGTGCTCTGCAACAAGAGAAGCCACCGCGATGAAAAGCGTGTGTACTGCAACTAGAGAGGAGCCTCAGCTCACCGCAACTAGAGAAAAACCTGCAGCAATGAAGACCCCACACAGCCAGCAATAAATGAATAAAAATAATAAATCCTTTAAAGCAAGAAACTACAAAGCCAAGTGCAACTAAGGTGATATCTGTTTTGTGTTTCTGCTCTGGCACTCTGGACTGTGTCTTCATGACCTGGAGAGAGAGGACCATCCTGGGATACAGACTTCCCACTTTCTGGGCCCTGGAAAGGGTAGGGTGGCTGTAACTGCCTGTTCCTGTGTCTGACTCCCTCCCTGAACTCTTTACCAATCCAGAAGCATGTTTGGTTCACCACTGGATCCAGAGCACAAGACCTTACCTGTGCTGCCAGGCACGCCATAAATAACTGCTGCATGGATGGGGATGGAGCATCTGGAAGAAAGGACGGTGGATATGTGGACCTACTCCTGACACCAGGAAAACAACTTGGAGAGAGTTATGAGTGTGGAAGTCATCAACATACCATGGTCAGCATCCAACACATGTATATGAAATTGAATCTGCTCCAGATTCTCCCTGCCGATGCCTGGCCATGAACCTTCTGCCTCTCTGCAGTATCCCTTCCTTTCTCTACACAGCCATGCCTTCCCTCTGGCACTGACCAGCTTTGGGTTTCACCTAAAGGTAAAATCTGATCCCAATTCCCTTGAGACAACAGATGAGTTTTTATGTCTCTTGCTTCTCCCCAGAAAGACAACATTGGGTAAGGAAGAGGTCATAGGTTTTGATGGTGAGCAGATGTGGGCTGGGACCTGGGTCCACCTCCATCAGCTATGATTTTGAATAGGTGTATTCACCACTCTAGGCCTTGGGCTTCTCCTTATAGAATGGGGATATGTAGGCTTGGTAGGCTTGGTAGCAAAGATACTTGTAGGCTTGGTAGCGAAGTGGGGAAGCAAGCAGGATTTGGAGTTGACAGTCCTTCCTCGACCTCAGGGAAGTGACTCCTAGCTCTCTGTCAGTTCCCTCAGTGGGAACATTAGCAGCAGCATCCTCATTGGTTATTATGAGATGTTGATGAGTCTGTGTCTTGCTCCTAGTCAATATCTCTATGTGTCAGCAACTGCTACCATTTAGACTATTTAGGGGGAATATTATATATGTAGATTCCATGGCACTTAGTAGGTGCCCAGTAAATCACAGAATTTCCCCCTAATTACTAATGTTGAATGTTCTCTTCTGATACAATTTGCTGTCCACTCTTCATCAACACACCTAATCATACAAGAATTTATCAGTGCACGCCAAGGCCATTGGAAAATGTAGAAGCAAGATCACTGAGAAATGTGGACAGCTGCTGGGAACGTTGGAATATACAGAAAACGGGGTGGGAGGAGCTGAATTCAAATCCCAATTTCACAATGCCCCACCTTCAAAATGCTTATCCTCTTTTTAAAAAAATTAGTTTCTTTTAATTGGAGGCTAATTACTTTACAATATTGTGGTGGTTTTTGCCATACATTGACTTAAGGAGTCTTGCTCCTCTGAGCATCGGTTTCCTCATCTGTTTAATGGGGATGGTAATTCTTACCCTCTTAAAATGGCGAAGGTTGCAGACTTCACAAAGGATGGTATGGAGCTGATTCTTCTGAAACAGGCTGAGACAGAGGAGCCTTAGAGTAAAGGTGCTTGTGCTCTAAAGATCAATGCCTCCGAACGGAAGAGGACGCAGCAGCCCAGGGCAGAGAAGACTCACTTGATTCAGGTCTGGCAGAGCCTTGGTCAGCAGAGAGCGGGCCGGGATTAGGATGGCCCAGTGCCCTGAGTCAGCACACCTAGGTCTTCACTCCCCTGCCCTCCTCAGTCACCATATACACAAAGCGGAAGGGCGTGACCTCTAGTCAGATCCGGAACAAGCTGATAGCCAGGGATCTTTGGACCACGATCCCCACAGTTGAGCAGCAAGTCCTGCCTTGAAGTGGGATCTGGGTGGCACCTCTCCTGGTCTACCATCTGAGGGGAGCTCTAGGCATAGGACAGGTATCAGTTAAGATCAGTGAATCTTAATCTGATTGTGTTTGGGGAATATTAGCAACCGCCATCACCCTTTTAGAACCCTCCAAACTATTAAAACCATTGTCTCTTTATCCCCTCCTGAGTTTCAGCAAAAGATCTATTAATGATCTCCATTCCCACATCCAGTTACTGCTGCCACCCCTGGAAGATGTGGTTTCATCAGGCTTAGGTGGCAGAGAGGCTGTGTTCCACCAGCTCCTGGGCTCCATTGGGCTCTCATAGTTTCAGCAGTCAAATCCTTCTCAGTAACAAACAAGCTGGAATAAACCATGGCAGAGGGCAATGTGGAGTGCTCCTTCACCCTCATCTACACCGTCACTACCAGCAGCACACCCGCCACACCGCAGACCCCACAGGATCCAGCCCCAATGAACGTGACCCAAATCAAAACATATTGTTCCAAACCCATACCGCGAGCATGCCCACCCAGCCTATCATCTCCCAAACGGGCCCAGTATACCAACAGTTTGGGTTTGAGAAAACCCCAAGCCAGTTTGGCAAACTGAATCATTTGGTTCACGCATAATTTAAAGGAAATTCAATCCACGTGTTGCTGATTTGTTCGCCACTGGATCCTCAGAGTAGTGCCATTCAAGGAGCGTTTTCTATCTTCAGGATGTGTCTCATACAGATGGTTGCCACACCACATGAAGTAGCAGTTCTTCTGTTTCAGAGGGGTGGTAGAAGTGGGGATCATCCTTTTAGCAAAAGCGCATGCATGCCAAACTGTATCGAATTCCAAAAGGCTTACAGGCTTTCCCAAAGCCAGGTGAAGAGGCTCAACTCTAGAAGCCAAAGTTTGGAGACCAACATTGTCTTAGAAAAATCAAGGGGGAAATCCTAGGAAAACGAGGTTTGAGTCGTCATCCTGTTGCTGACAAGGTGTGCTACCCCAATCATAAAACACCTGTGCACCCACCTGCTCCTCCAGGGTCTCTCAGACTGTTGCCTTACTTTTGTTAAGTATGGCTAATAACACCCTGCACTTCTCTTGTGAGGATTAAACAATAATAATAACAACAATAAAGTGATGTGTGATCATCAGTCAGGATTGGGAACACCCAACTCAATCACAGTGTTTCTGATTCTTCAGCTCTAGGACATCCCCTGGTCACCTTCCCTGGATCTGAACACCTTCCAGACTTACCGGTCACACTTTTGGAAGTCAGTTTCCTGGATCACCCCTCAAAGAGTCTGGCGGCTCAGTGATGAAGAGTTCACCTGCCAATGCAGGAGATGTGGGTTCCATTCCTGGTCCAGGAAGATCCCAGAGGCGGCGAAGCCAGTAAGGCGGGGCACCGCAATGAGTGGGCTTGTGCTCTGGAGCTTGGGAGTCCCACGTACTGAGCCCGCGGGCCGCAACACCTGAAGCCTGTGATCTGCAGCAAGAGACGCTGCCACATGGGAGGCTGTTCTCCGCAGCTGGAGAGCATCCCCCACCCTCTGCAGCTTAGAGCAAAGCCCGAGCAGCAGTGAAAACCCCGAGCTCCAGCGAAGAAGACCCAGCGCGGCCAAAAGTAAGAGGTCTGAGCTCCTCAATTATGCATGTTTAAAATGCTATAATTTGGATTTTCTTATCATGAAAGTAACATCTGTTCCTTTTAGAAACAAAAATGACAAAAGGTAAAAACTACGCAGCAGAAATTGAAACTCTTCTACCATTACACCGTCCAAAGAGGCTGTTTCTATTTTTATGTCTTTATAGTGGGTAATATCAATGCAAATCCACCCTCCAAGGTTCCCCTCTAGGCCTTGTGTCCAATGAGGTCACATTTACTAAATTAACCTTCAGGGCCTCTATCTGCCAATCTCCCTGAGCTTTCCCAGGGAGCCAAGGGTGGGGATCTCAGGTGAGCTCAAGACCGAACCCTCGTGTTCTGCTATCCTGTGCCCGCCACTCTGTGCCCTGCTGAGAAACATCTCTAGGTTAATGCCCACCTTGGCTGCTGCTCTCCATTCAGTGTCCGCCAAGACAGTGGTGATATCTGGGCCATAAGCCTGTCTCTTGAGAAAACCAAGGGATCCTGAGTGCCCAGGTCCTTCTCCAGAGCTGGGCCAGGGTACTGGGCAAAAAGGAGAGGTTCTCTCCACTGGAATGGGCCCTGAGCTGCCTCAGGTCAGACAGAGTCCTCAAGCACTGCTTCTTCTGAGTTCCTGCTTCTCACAAGGGCCCCGGGGGCTGGCCAGCGGCCTGCAGGGCCTTTGCTGCCCTCCTCACGCCCCTGCCCCATTTCTTTCCCGAATCTCCTCTTTGATGTTTCCTTTTGTCCACTGAGAAAAGCTCATGCCATTAGACACGTGTTTAATGAACTCATCTAACGTAGAGAGACACGTCTAAACACCAGGAGTTGGGGCTCAGCTGGAGTACAGGTGATCTTTATGAAATTGGGATTGTATTTCATATACATTCTAGCATTATGCACATACATGCTTGATATAAAAACTCTCCTAAAGCATGATTTTTTAAATTTTATGATTAGTATTCTTGCATCTAGTTCTTTGACCACAATTTATTTAAGTAATACCGTATTTTTGGACTTTCAAGGTTCTTTTGTGTGTTTATAAAAACTGTTGCAATAAATGCTTTTGTAAATCTATGTGTTCATGCAGGCTGTCAAGAGTCCAATGGCTTCACCAGCTCTCTCTGTGACTGGCAAGACATGTGCCCTCCAGAAAGAATGACTCTCTAATTCACAAGTGGGTCTTCTCCAAGGTCTCTTTCACTTTTCCAAATCTTTAAACTGAAACTCAGATTTTTATTAAAGCTTCTATAACAGAAAATTTTATCTAAGAAGGAAAGACATGCCCTCAATAAATTGTCAAGGTCAGACCCTTATAACAAGGATTGCAAACTGGTGGCCCCTGGGCTGAATCTGGTTCAGACATTAATGTTGCTTGGCCAAGCCTACCATTTGAATTTAGACTTGAATCCCCTAGTCATGCACACTCCAGTCTGTCCCGTTATTCACTGCACCCCCGTGTTTTACATTGTCATTCCATCATATTGCAGGGTTTGGCTCCCAAAGTCTTATGAGTTGCGTGCCTCTGCTTTATAGCTCAACCGATTACTCTTGTCTTTCCATTTAGACTTCCAATTAATGAATCAATGAGTCAAGCTGATCAGGTGTTTACTGAGCCCTCCTGTGTCCTGACTGCTGCAAGCCCTGCTGAGGACGCAGCTGTGAACAGCAGATCTGGGATTTCATGGAGTTTGTAGACAGAGGGAAAGTCAGACAATTAACACACAGACATGTGCCTCAACGAACAAGAGAATCCTTAGTCATGATAAGGGCTGTGATGAAAATAAAGCAGGGTAGTGCTAGAGAGATGTGGAGAGGATATATGCCTTTAGGGAGCTTGGGGAAGGCTTCTCCAAGGATGTGACATGTAAATTGGGACCTGAAGGAGCCAGCTTGTGAAAACCCGTAGCTAAATGATTAGATGTTTTGGATGGGGAGAGGTGAGAGAAATCAAATAATGAAGGATGACTCCTTCTCACCTCAGAACACAATTCCCACCTAGGAATGCAGCGGGCTCTTGGGACACACAAAAATAATAAAGGCCAGTAAAGCTTCAAGCTTCACCAGCCTTTATTCCCTTCCCTCCTCTCCCTGTAATCTGACTACTTTCCCTCATGAACTCTAGTCTCTCAATAATGGATTATAGTACCAAAAAAAAAAAAAAAAATCCTCACCCAGAGTTGCTGGAGATGAGGGAGACAGGGCTCAATGCCTCACTTTCCCAAACCAGCACAATACCTTTCCCCAGGACTGCCCACCCTGTCAAAGGCATGCATAGAAACTGTGTTCTTATCAGCCTCCTGGCCTCAGGCACACAGGGTCAGCTGGGCTCCTGGGGCTGGGAGCAGGAGCCCTGTTTACCTGGTCCACCAGCGGTTTCCTGGGTGCTGATGCACAGAATATCGGGAGCTTTGCTCACGCAGGGCCCATTACCAACCTGTTCAGAAAGACAGGGAGACATTTGGGGGGTTCTCTTTGCTCTTGTCAGTGATGTCCTGGAGAGCATCCTTGTACCTGTTTCCTTGAGCACATGAGTTGGTGCTTCTCTAGGGTAGGTGCTTGAAGGGGGAATTACCAGGCTACAGGGAGTACCTATTTTTTATTTCCTACCTCTGTTTTTCTACAATCCCTGGCCATTTTCACCTTAGCAACAACCCAGATCCCATCAGCACTGGGAGAATTCTGAAAGAGAGCAACACGGGATGAAGGCTTCTCTTCTCCGGCAGGATGTACACTCTCATTTCAAAGGCTCTCTGGTGGGATGCTGGGTTCCTGATCATGCCCTTAAGAGACACTAGCTTTGGCATCACTTAGGCACGGTACAGGTCAGGAAGCAACAGTTAGAACTGGACAAGGAACAACAGACTTGTTCCAAATAGGGAAAGGAATACATCAAGGCTGTATATTGTCACCCTTATTTAACTTATGTGCCGAGTACATCATGAGAAACGCTGGGCTGGATGAAGCACAAGCTGGAATCAAGATTGCTGGAAGAAATATCAATAACCTCAGATATGCAGATGACACCACCCTTATGGCAGAAAGAAAATAACTAAAGAGCCTCTTGATGAACATCAAAGAGGAGAGTGAAAAAGTTGGCTTAAAGCTCAACATTCAGAAAACTAAGATCATGGCATCTGGTCCCATCAGTTTGTGGCAAATAAATGGGGAAACAGTGGAAACAGTGGCTGACTTTATTTTTCTGGGCTCCAAAATCAGTGCAGATGGTGATTGCAGCCATGAAATTAAAAGATGCTTACTCCTTGGAAGGAAAGTTACGACCAACTTAAACAGCATATTAGAAAGCAAAGACATTACTTTGCCAACAAAGGTCCATCTAGTCAAGGCTATGGTTTTTCCAGTAGTCATGTATGGATGTGAGAGTTGGACTATAAAGAAAGCTGAGCACTGAAGAATTGATGCTTTTGAACTGTGGTGTTGGAGAAGACTCTTGAGAGTCCCTTGGACTGCAAGGAGATCCAACCAGTCCATTCTAAAGGAAATTAGTCCTGAATGTTCATTGGAAGGACTGATGTTGAAGCTGGAACTCCAATACTTTGGCCACCTGAAGCGAGGAACTGATTCATTGGAAAACACCCTGATGCTGGGAAAGATTGAGGGCAGGAGGAGAAGGGGACGATAGAAGATGAGATGGTTGGACTGACTCAATGGAGATGAGTTTGAGTAAACTCCGGGAGTTGGTGGTGGACAGGGAGGCCTGGCGTGCTGCAGTCCATGGGGTCGCAAAGAGTCATGACTGAGTGACTGAAGCGACTGACTGACTGAGGCACGGTACATCTTCTACCTGGTTGGGTGATCCTAGATTGCTCTTTAATACCCAAGAACTTGGCTTTCCCCTGTAAAATGGGGATGGAAATCAGTATATCAGAGCGCAAGAGGGAATGGAATGAGATCATGTGTGTGAAGGAATCATCAAAAGGCCAGGCACAGAGGAAACAATAGATTCTTCCAGCCAACTCTTAGAGCGGGCCTCCTGGGTACCAGTCTCTGTGCTTGGCACTGGGACCATAGTGGTTTCCAGGACTCCAAGGCCCCAACTTCTGTGGTCTTTAAACTCTGAGCAGTTGCTTTTCTTTCCTGTTAACATCAGCAGTTAAGCATCATTTTGATGGTGTTTGGCACCACCCTGACTCCTAGTTTTGTACTCCCAATGAATGAATTTGTGACTTTACATGAGCTCTGAGTGAGTGAAAGTCACTCAGTCATGTCCAATTCTTTGCAACCCTATGGACTGTAGCCTGCCAGGCTTCTCTGTCCATGGAATTCTCCAGGCAAGAATCCTGGAGTAGGTTGCCATTTTCTTCTCCAACAGAAAACTCTCATTTTAAAACAAATTTTATTGTCCACATTTAGTGTTTCCAAATTCATAGATTTTTTTATAACTCTCACGAAGGCCAGCCTAAAAATATTTTTTTCTAACACGTCTTTTCTTTCTTTACAACCCACCTGGAACTCTTCTCAAGGGGTATCACTCATTCAACCTATCAATTGACTGTGATAATAACAGCTCACACTTACTGAGCATGTACTAGAAGCTAGGCATAGTACTCAGCCCTTTTTATTCATTCTCTCATTTACCCCCCATTTTACAGACAAGGAAATTGAAGCCTAAGAGATTATGTGACTGATCCTGGGTCACAGGAATTCAAATCTCAGCAGGTTGCTTTTGGAATAGGCACTGGTAACTATTACTGTCTACAGCCTTCTGGATAAAATGCAAATTATAAGAGTTATAATTTTATTTTATTTTGTAACAACATTGTTGGTGTTGTTTAGTCATTAAGTCGTGTCCGACTCTTTGTAACCCCATGGACTGCGGCCTGCCAGGCTTCTCTGTCCATGGGATTTTCCAGGCAAGAATACTGGAGTGGGTTGTCATTTCCTTCTCCATGTAACAACGTAGTTGGTCTACAATTTGCACATCATACAAATCCTTCTTTAAATTGTAGTATACAATTTGATGGCTTTCAGTATACTCACGTGCATTCATTACCACAATTAAGTGTAGAAAACTTGCCCGTAAAGAAACTTTGCCCTTTGTAACCATGACTCCCCAATCCCCTCATCAACCCCACCCCCACCCCTGACCATCACTAATCTACTTTCTGTCTAGATTTTTCTGTGGTAGCCTTTCTCATAAATGGAATCATACAATATAAGATCCTTTGTTGGTTTCTTTCAATGTAGCATAATGCTTTCAATGTGCATCCATGTTGTTGCTTATATCAGTATTTCACACCTTTTTACGGGTGAACTCTACGGCCATATCGTGTTATGTTTATCCATTTGTCTGTTGGTGGACATTAAGGTTTACACCTTTTGTCTCTTATGAATAAAGTGGCTGTGAACATTCCTGCACAAGTTTTCATGTGGACATATGTTTTCATTTCTTTTGGGTATATACCTAAGAGTGTAATTGACAGGTTGTGTGATAACTCTATGTTTAAAATTTTGTGTGAAATCACCAGACTCTGTGTTTCCAAAGCAGCCGCACCATTTTGTAGTCTCACCAGCAGTATATGAAGGTTTCAATTTCTGTGCACCTTCACTACCATTTTGTTATTATTGATCTTTTGATTATAACCATATTAGTAGGTAGACAGTGGTATCATGTGGCTTTGGTTTACATTTCCCCGATGGCTAATGATGTCGACCATCTTTTCATGTGCTATTGGCTATTTTTTCATCTTCTTTGTAGAAATGTTTATTCAAATCTATTGTCCATTTTAAGCTATTTGTTATTTGTCTTTTTATTATTGAGCTATAATAGTAACTTATAGTCTAGATAATAGTTGCTTATCGGATATGTGATTTGCAAACATTTTCTCCCACTTGGTGGATTGTCTTTATACTTTCTTGATGGCTTCCTTTGAAGCGTAATTCTAAAAATTTTGACCATATCCTGTTTATCTGTTTGTTTCTTCTGGTGCTTGTGATTTTGACGTCATTTCTATTTTTTCATTTTTTTCCTATGCTCTCAGACATATTGCCCCTTCCTTATTTCTATTTTACTCATCCTTTGGGAACTCCGTGTCAAGATCACTCTTTTTGTCTGAGAGCTCTGTCTTCTCTAAGACAGAGTTGGGCCCTCCTAGTGCTCCTCGAAGTTCCCTCACCCTTGTTGAACTTACCTGTCCACTTGCCCATTTCCCTCCTTATAGACTGGGGCTCCTCGAAGGAAGGACTGTTTTTTCTTTTCTGCTGAGTGTCCCAGGCCTGGGACAGAGTAGTTCTCAATAGCATTGAAAGAAAGAAGGGAGGAAAAACTATAAAGAACAGCCTGAGGAGAGTGTGGGGACCAGACAGGACAGTGAGCACCTTGGCTTTGAAGAGGGGTGCCTTGGCTCGATGGTCATGTTGATTCAGATTCCTGATGGAGTTAAAAATCAGGCGTATAATGGTTATTAATTTCCTTTTTTCTATTCTTTCTCCCTTTTTCCACTCCGTAAACATTTTCAAACTCTAGAAACTATTAATGAAAAACATATAAAGTGGGTAACTGAATAATCTCAGCCTCTGAGTCACCTCTGACCCAGCCCCAGGGTCCTTCTAACTAGTCATCTTCAGGCCATTTAGAAGCTGGAGCCCCAGGAAAGTCATTAGATCAAACACGGCCTTTTGACTGGGGACACTTTTTAGTCACACATTGTTTACAGCGTAGTTTTGGGAATACAGTGGTCTGCTTTGGTATCTGTATTTTGCTACCTCTTTGTGTCCCAAAAGAGTTAGCCGAAAACAAGCCAGCTACTATTTGCAACCCTCTGCCAAAGTTTTGCCCAAACTGCCCCTGTATGTCACACAATATTTAATAATCTTACAAAAGGGTGAACAATTGAATCAGGGAATTCTTTAAACAAATTAAACTTTCATGACACCAAAACGCTCTCGCAGATCAGATCAATAGGCTAGGGTGTTGGGCAGACCCAAGCTTCTTGAGGCAAACTTCAAAGAAAGGCATGCATGTCTTTACAAAACTGAAACCCCAAGGAATCCATCTGAGCCTGTTGCTTTTTTCACGGATCCGAGTCATTTCAATTGACAATTGAGTATGTTTGTGCTAAATGTTAGCTATTCTTAATTGCAATTGCAGTGTAAAAACATGAATGTTTCTAGGGGAAAATACTTAACAAAATATATTTGCTCTGGTCAAATCTGCAGACTGTTAACCATAGCCAGATCCCCATAGAAAGCAGTACAATCCTCCCTTAGCAGCAGAGCTGATTTGTACCTCTCATAGAGGCAAAACTATATACAGGATCCACTCACATGTTTTTCTCCAATTACAACATAATCACCATTAATTCTTTCTTCCTGTAAAGACCCTTCATTGACCTCATTTCACAAAATAGCTTTTTAAAGCTAGAAAGAAGTCCTGAGAGCATCCTTTCCAGAATGGTCCCCTCCCACTCCAACGTCTTATAGATGTGGAAGCTGGGATCCGGAGTAGTCAGGTGAGGTGACTGAGGCCACTCAGAGGTAGAGTTTATTGCCAGAATGGTGTCCTAGGCCCAGGTGTGATTAGATCTCTCCATGGAACTCTAGTGCACTGCTCCTCTTTCTTGAGATAGTTTCCTCATCAGTAAAGTGAAAGTGAAAGTCTCTCAGTCGTGTCCGACTCTTTGTGATCCCATGGTCACACATACAGTCCATGGAATTCTCCAGGCCAGAATACTGGAGTGGGTAGCCTTTCCCTTCTCCAGGGGATCTTCCAAAACCAGGGATCAAACCCAGGTCTCCTGCATTGCAGGTGGATTCTTTACCAGCTGAGCCACCAGGGAAGCCCAAGAATAGTGGAGTGGTAAAATAAGCTCAAAACCATCTCCCCTGTGAGGATGAATGACAGTAACTATGCAGTATCCTTCCAGAACAGACCCTCAAAAATATATTGATTCCAGAGCCCATACCTTGGGGAGGGAGCTAGCCCTTGGCCATCACAAATGTCCTCATGATCCATCAAGAATCATGGAAGATGGTTCTCAGGAGATTTTGTTCCCTGTAATAACAGCAACTACATTTATTGAGAGCTCACAATATGCCAAGTTATGTTTGAAGCATTGAGCTCTAGTGCCCACCAGTGACCATGGCCTTCCCTTCTCAGTGCCCACAGCTGAGCTTCGAGTCACTCTTTGGTCAGCTGCAACCACTGGACTGTGATCTGACATCTCCCCTCCCTTTCTGGGCAATCCTTGTTCTCTTTCCCACCTGCTAGCACAAGGGTAGAAATCTCAGATTCCAGAGGAAGATGAGCACCAAGGTGGAAGGATCCTGGGTCCCTGAGAGACTGTGGAGGAGGTGATTGTGAGCGGCTGAGTCCAGGATGAATTGTTAGAGTAGCTGGTGCTACTTACTCTGCCTAAAGCCCTGTTGCATCTGTTAAGCGATCTACATGTACTGACTTATCCATCATCACAAGCCTTTTCATCCTCACATTACAGTTGAGGAAGTTGAATCACACAGAGGTTAAGTGACACACCCAGGTTCTCACAGCTGGGACATGACATGGCAGAGTTCGCACCAAACGGTCTGGCCCCAGAGAGTGCACTTTACAGCACTCTTGACGTTTTGATGATAAGGAGCTACAACTTTGTTTGTTTGGGAGGATCTACCCCTCCTGCTGGGCCTCCCAGGTGGCACAGTGGTAAAGAATCCACCTGCCAATGCAGGAGACACGCAAGGCATGAGTTCGATCCTCGGGTCAAGAAGATCCCCTGGAGGAGAGCATGGCAACCCACTGCCGTATTCTTGCCTGGAGAATCTAATGGGCAGAGGAGCCTGGTTTGGCTACAGTCCATGGGGTCACAAAGAGTGGGACACGACTGAGTGCACACACACACACACACACACACACTCCTCCTCCCTCTTCCCTCATTCTCTCTTCCTTACTGACTCTTTCAAGTTCACTAAATGTCTACTATGTGCAAGAACTGGACCCTGCAGTAGTGAGGCTGCTGTGATGAATGGGACATGGTCATTACCTTATAACGTTCACTGCCTCATGGGGAAAGAGACAGGAGGATGACTAATTACCATATTGTGTGATAAGTCTCTGGTAGGATAAGCGAAGAATGCTGTGGGCTCACAGGTAAGGGATGCAGTGGTCACATTCGTGATAGGCTGAGCAAGCGTAAGCTTAAACTAGATCTTGGGGGCAAAGGGAAGTTAGCAAGGCCAAGGAGGTGGGGAAAGTCATTCCAGGCGGAGGGTACACCTTGAGTAAGGGTGTGGAGGCATAACATACTATTTCAGACTTGCAGTTCTGGAGAGCAGGTGGAAGAGGGGAAGGCAAGAAGGATGGAGAGGTTGGAAGGAGCTGGAATCTGAGGGTCTTGGGTAGGCTAAGGAGATTTGGCTTAATTTTGGAAACAAGGAAGTGATGTGGTCAGATTAACATCCCAGAGAGTTAGTTGCTCCTAGAATGACCCCGCATACACAGGGCTGGACTGGGGTCAGGAAGTGGGTGCTCATGTGGAACCAGCAGTGTCTCCAAGACCCAAGCTTCCCCTGCCACCTGATCCAGGCAGCTAGGCTCCTTCCTGTTCCATTATCATGGGCACCGAGCAGTTTATCTCTTCTTTTTGAGAGCCTTCTAAAAACAGACTGAGGGGATGTAACAACTTCAGAAGGCGGCATCCCTATCAAACTTCAGACAGTCTCTCCAAGGCAGCTCATCTCTCTTGCCAGAATGGGGCCGGGAAGCGGGCAGTATTCTAGTAACTGCTATCAGGGGACATTTAAAAATAAAAAGTCTTCTCCAAGAACAGAGCAGTGTTTCCAAAACCCAAGAGCCCCATCCTCGGGATCCAAGCAACCTCAAGTAGCTCCTACTTCAGTTTAAAAGCTAGAGGCCAAGGTCAAGTGTCTGTGGAGTTCTAAGTCCACAGAATGAATAGAGGGTGCCGTCAGGGAATGCTACCTAAGGACAGGGGAGCCTGGTGGCTGCAAGAAACAGTGTTTCCTGATCAACTCAGAAAGGACTCATTTTCTGCAATGCTCAGAATCCGTGGTCTGGAAGGAAGGCCAGAAAACAGTTGTTTATTCCTGGAGGTGAATCCAGACTCCTTAGGGCTTGCCCATCCTGATCGTCTGTGGAAAGCCTCCCTGCCGCGTTCTTAATGCCTGAAATTCTTGGGGTTTGTGCCCTGTGCAGTGGCGTCTACCTTGGGTGTCTCCGATTAGTTTTGGGTTACTGGATATTGAGCAGAACTAGAAAGAAGCAAGGGCCCCTGGAGCCTGGCCATCAGACTTTACCTTCCAGCTCAGACTCTGAGTGTCTTCTTGTGCTGTGAAATAGGGCAAGTTGGCTCTTCTCCCTGAACCTCTTTCTTTCTCCGTGACAAAGAGAAAATAACATTGCCTCATCCTACTGTCATTCTGAGAATGAAATGAGATATGGTCTGTGAAATGACCCAGCTGAATGCCTGCATGTAGATGTGAGTTTTTTCCTCTCATTTTTGGAATGCAATTGTATTAGTATCTTGCAGGCCTCATGTTTCATTAGGGCTGTATTTCTTTTTAAAATCATAGCACTGATAGGGTACCGAACCGTATTGAGAATGCATTTTCGTCCCACGTGGCTCATGCACACTCCCCTACAGCTGTGTGATGTTAGCAGGGCAGGCTATGGTCTTCATTTTACGGGGACTGAGACACTGAGTTCCTCACAGGTGCTTGCCTTGCCTAAGCCAATGGCTTGGGCCAGGTCTGTTGTTGCTGTTGATTCTTCCCCCTTTTTATTTGTAATGGGTCCAGAACTTTCCCTCCTGCGTAGATGCTGGGTGCTGGCTACTGAATTCACACACATCATCATGTCTGCGGTGCCTGGGGGAATCCAGGACACCATGGATTCATGACTGCTTCCCTCTCTGTCTTGCTTTCACTTTCAATTCTCAGCAAAGCTCTTTTATCTCCCAGTGTGTCTGGAAGAAGAGGGTCATCCCGCCAGTCCCCACAGACAGAAACCAAGGCCAGGAATAGAAATCAATGTTTCCCAGGATGGCCGGCTCAAATCAAATTTAGTGCCTGGGAAGAGTCATTCAGAGGGTATAAAACAGGCTCTTTTCCTATTCTTGGCAGACCTCAAGGGGCACAATTTGAAAGCGGGAAGAGGGTAGATACATAGAATCAAGTAATTAAATGCTACTCCAAAGAATAACGAGGAAGTACCAAGTGCATGGAAGAGGAGGTATTGTACAACTATTTGGTGGTTAGGAAACGTTTTCCCTTACTCTTTATGACTTGAGACTCCTTTTCTCTGAGGAGTAGTGTATGCTTGTGTGTGAGCGTGAGGCCACAAGGGCTCGGAGTGGTGACCTCGGGCCCAGCTTGACTCAGATTTGAGACACAGAGGATCAGATACCTGCTCTTCCTAAGAAGTCCCACATTTCCTTCTCCATGAGTCCCACATTTCCTTCTCCCAAATCTCCCCGGAGAGGGGAGATTTCCTAACGAGGAGAGTGGCCACAGGTCATCAGAGGTAAGTGAGCAGTGTCCCACTGCTGACTAGGGGAAACACACAGATGGTGTGCTGGAGTGTAGATAGAAAAAGGATCCTTCCCCAGACAAACTGGGACAATGGTTTCAAACCATAGAACAGAACTGATAAGTAGTGCAATCAGTTCTGTTGCTGATGGCAAGCTCTAAATTAAAAGAAAAAAGTAATAATGAAAGAAAGAAACAGAAGAAACTAGAAAGTATTGAATAAAGTTAGGGTAATTTCTGTGCTTGAAACTTTTGTCTGATACAAACTATGTTTTGAAAGTCAATGATTAAAAAAACAAAAAAGTTTACCCTTGAAAGAGAATAAGGTAGAAATATTAGTACTACCTTTATTTTGCAAGTGGCCATTTGAGCTTTTACATGTGTGTTTCTCTTTAAAAGTCTTTGGCTCAATAATTGAGAGTCTGGAACCCTTGGTAGGCTCTGGAACCCTTGGTAGGCTCTCAGCTAAATAAAATACAGCCCATGACCTAGAGGAGCTCACCATTTGCCGAGGAAGACTGACTTGAAAACAGATGTCACGGGAAGAACAATAATAACTGCATGAGTATTCATGAGCTTCTACTTTTTCCCATGGCTGTCGTGGGAAAGCTCTTTGTTCACGGAGTCAGCATCCAGAGACTGGCTAAGGGGGAGTGTAGAGAAAATAAAATAAGCCAGAGATGCGAAGTTAATGTATATGAAATAAGCTGAGAGAAAGATAAGGAACATATTTACTCATTACAGAAATTCAGGGAGCATCATCTGCTTGATATTCTATGAAAGTAGCAATCTCAGAAGCACCACTCCAAAGGCTAGGGCAGGAATGGTGACCTTGTTGTGAAATTCAGGGCCCTTGAAGAGGAGGCAGTAATGCACATAGAAGTTAGAAGTCAGGGTTGGCTTCAGAGAGTTGGAATTTGAGAGAGAGAAAGAATGAGTGAGTTAGTTTCAGATGAACTGTTGACAGAAAGATATTGAGAGCACCAACAGCCGGGCGAGAATTTCTAAGGTGTATACTAGTAAGAATCCATCCTCCTCTTTGCCATTCCCAAGGAGGAGCTCAACAAAGACTTTCAAAATGTTTCACCACTTGTGGACTGCAAGACTCTGCCTTTTGAGGACCTGAGCCTATGTTGAAATTGGACCAGTATGTCCCCAGAGAGAGATATTCTTGAGTTGTACAAGCCATCATGGAATCACAGGATAGTATATTAAGGACTGGTTACAGAACAACAGTGTTTGAAAACACAGATGGAGAGCCAATTATTTTATCCTATGTGGGTGGAAGAGATGGATTGGGGTAAAGAAAGCAGGAAATGTTTGATCTAAGCCCTAAAAAAATTAGCCTGGTTGCACAGGTGAATAAAAATTCCAGGCAGAAAGAACAGGATGGAAATATGAAAGCTCTGTGTGTTAGGAAATGGGATGGCTTGCTAAGACTGGGTGATTAGAAGAGTAGAGGAAAGTGGAGATTATTCTATAATAGAAAGTTAGTTTGTTATCAGGTCTTTAAACAGATTTTTGCTCTCTGGCTACAGGACACCTGGATGTTCAGAGACTGAGGCCCACTCTGCCAGGACCAGGGTAGGAGAGGGGCTCTGCTCTATTCTTTCTTTTTTTATTATTATTTTGTTTTACTCTTGGAGTATAATAATCACTTTACAACGTGGTGTTAGTTTCAGCTGCACAAAAAAGTGAATCAGCTATGAAGGTGAAAGTGTTAGTCACTCAGTCGTGTCTGATTCTTTGCGACCCCATGGACTTTAGCCCACCAGGCTCCTCTGTCCATGGAATTCTCCAGGCAAGAATACTGGAGTGGGTTGCCACTCCCTACTTCAGGGAAATCTTCCCAGTCCAGGGCTCGAATCTGGGTCTCCTGCATTGCAGGCAGGCTCTTTACTGTCTGATCCACCAGGGACATGTACTGAGCCTCCCTCCATGCCTAGCCCCTACTCTTGTCTTTCAATAAAGCTGTTGATCAAAAAAATTATTTTTAATTCATGATCTTGTGGAAAATGAGAACCAGTGAAAACTCTACAAGTGATATAGTCAGCTTATCATTTTGAAATGATCACTGATTGCAGTGTGGGGAATGGACAAGAGGAAGCATGATGAAGTGACAAGTCTGGAGGTTGCTACAACAACCCCATAGCAGTTGAGATGTAAGTGAGACATTGTATTGGAGGATCACCAGATGATCAAAGTTCCTCACTTGGATGGTCGAAAGCGTACTGAACCATTGTGACAATACCTGATGGAAGGAGGCTTTGGAGAGAAGATGGTAAATTTCGTTTTGGTCATGTTTTGAATCTGACTTGGTGGCTGGAAAGGATTTAGTTGGGCTGGTTCTTCTGGTTCTCCAGCAAAAGTTCCTCCACTTCATCCCACCCTTCACATTATCACGCCTCTGTGGTCTCACAGATTGTCTGGTCCCCCTGCCATCTCTGCGCTTTTACTCACTGTTCCATCTTCCTAGAGGGCTCTTCTCGCCTTTGTCCATCTGGCAAACTCCTACTGATCTTATACACTTCATATGATGGCTGTATTCCTAACTAGCCATCATCCACTCTCCCAGCCCAGGCTGGCTCACTCTATCCAAGAAAAAACCTTGGTTGCCCAATTTTTTGTGTTTAATGATAGCTCAACACTTACCACATATCTTGTGCTGGCTGATCTCTCTGTTTGTCTTATCCCTAAGACTGTAAACTCTTAGAAAGCAGGAATCAGACATTCCTTGAATCCACAAAAAGTCCTGGGGCAGAATAGATGCTGGACTCTTATGGAATGAATGAATGTGGGGAATAAATGAATGAGTTGTAGAATTTTGGACTATCTTAGCTGGGCTTAATTAATCATAGCTTTCCATAGCTACTCTGCTCCTGATCCTTTTCCAAATAACTGCTTACACTTATTCATGTGTGGGGCAACTTTGGGGACACTGAGATATAAACATTTTTGTTAGGAGATGGGCCATTAGGGTGGGGTGGATAAGGATAAAGCAGTGTTTGCCTTCCCCATGGTTCTCTGGACTGGCCTGGAGACCTTTGGGAGAAAGGTCATAAAATAAACTGAAAGATCTATTCTAGAAATGTTCTGTGCAACTCTGCTTTGGAGTCCAGTTAACAAAATGCATTGGGGTGTTCATTGAGAGTGCCCCATACCTCTGCATAGAAACCACCACCACTCCAGCACCCCAAGAACTGAAAACTCTGGGAGCTTCCAATGATGAACTCCTTGATGTGAACATTCATGTTCTCCTGATGCGCAGGAGCCATGGGGAGCTTCCATCAGGTGGTTTTAGGTGGTTGATGGCAACTAGTGAGAACAGAGAAAAGAGAGGAAGAAGGGAGGGAATGATATTTAGTCTGTCACAGACACATGAATCACCCCTTGGGGATGCCCAGAAATAAGAGCCAACAAATTCCAAGATTCCCATGACCTCCTAATATCACAGTAAGTAAGACCTTCGTAGACAAATGTTGATGATGTGTGGGAATTAAAATTAATTTCACCAACTTCTTTTTACTTTCTTTAAGATATGCCTACTAGAAAATTAAGAATTACGAATGTGACTGGCATTATGTTTTTATGACTGCTACTGTAGACTATTGTGTAACCATTAAATGAATGACGTCCATCTGTAGGCACTGTCAGGGATGATCTCTAATAAAAATTTACTGTTAAGTGAAGAAAGAAAGCTGTATCACTAAATGCATAATCCGATTTATAGAAATATTTTAAAAACTATGTACACATTGCAAAGTGAAAGATTAAGGAGAAGTATCTGAAGAGGTCCCTGGGAGGTTGGGACCAGATGCTGTACCCAAATGGAGCAATTAAGCAGAAGACTCTTAAAAGGCATAAACAGGGTTAGGAAAAAACCAAAGGAGTAGTAAGCTACTGAGTAGGCTCTGGGGATGGATAAAGGCTTGGGGACGACAGGATGTAGAAATTTGATATTTTACTATACTTATTTCTGTAGGTTTTGAGAAAATAAGCACTTATGCATTCTGCAGCTTCTTAAACAGAAATTGATTATAAGACAGGTCATCACTGTTGATGGGCTGCCATGGGTTCTGGAAACTGCATCAGGACCATGTCAACTGTTGGCCCATTTCACTGGGCTCCAAAGCTCTGCCCTCGCCAGAGCAGTATTCCATGGAGGCAGTTCCATGCCCCATTTGATAAATGCACTGTCAATAGCTCAAGCCAACTGAAATAATAATGGGAGAAACGTCTGCTTCTGCCAAGAACTCAGGACTGGAATGACGCTGCCGAGTGTTTCCTGAAGCAAAAGGCAGGTTTCCTACAATTAGAAGCAATTTGCTAGAAAGTTTACTAGGCTCTTCCAAGGCATACAATATGGCAAATTGTTAAAGCTTTCTTTATTTTTCCTTTCCTTTCCTGACACACTGCAGATGGAGACTATGGAATATTCCCTTTTCCTGGGCTGAGACTGTTGTTTTAGAGGATCACATTGTCACCGAGTCAGTGGAGTAGGAAGAAGAAAACCAACTTTTTGTATCATTGTGGGAAATGGGAGCGAATTCAGAACCATATTCTAAACAATTTGAAGCATAAGGCCTTTCCAACTGTCTCCACTGAGAGACTTCAGGTTTAGACAAGCAAGACCTAGCCAGTGAAATATATGCCAAGACTAAACTTGTCAGATTCCCATTACAGTGTGTAAGAAAATAGGAAACTCAGAACGCAGTTACACAAAGCTCTATCCCCATTTCTATATTCCAGAAGTCAGCTGCAAAGACCAGAGATGCAGGGATGGGTAGACCAACATCTATTGAGCACCGACACCCACGTGGTATTTTCCTAGCACTGTACCAAGCAACTTGCCCATTTTCTGCAGTGTAGCCCCTGACCATCACCCCTTCCCTGACTCCCTCTGGCTCCACCAACCCTGATGTAGGTACCATCAACATTCTTGATTTATAGATGAAACTGAGACCCAGCAAGGTTAAGAAATTTCCCAGGGTCAGAGGTAAAGTTAGGGCACAATGCAAGTCTTGTCTGACTCCTAAACCAGCGCTCTTTCCTCTATGCCCATCTGGCCTGTTGCTTTTGGAGACAGTCTTAAACTGATGGAAGGCTGGTTCTTAATACAGGATTCACAGGTTCTCCTAACTTGTGGTCTCTAAGAGAGGTAGTGGGAGCAGGCTTACACCTCTTCCCTGGTCCAGGAGCTGTAGCTCTACAACATTGGGAACAGCCACTTTCCGGAGAGCCTCTTCATCCAGCTTTAGCTATCTACTCTATTCCATGACATAACAGAGTAGTTCTGAGTAGGCTCTGACTTAGAACACAGCTGTTTTCAGCCCTCTGATCTAACCTTAGGCACACTGTCCTCCAGAACACTGGGAAGATGGTCTCCTCAATCCTTATTTACTATCAGTCTACTAGAGAGAGAATGGAGATGGGTACTGGGGGACACGCAATGTGTTTGTAAAATACAGCTCAAATGAGAGATTAGGAGAAGTCCTTGATGCAAAGGAAAGAAACCTATTTAATTAGCCCATCCATCTATCCATACACCCAGTACTCATCCATCTGTCTACCATCTATTCATTCATCCATTCATCACCCATCCAGCCAGCCAGCCCTCATCCATCTGTCATCCTTCCATTCAATTATTTGATCAGTGTTATATATGAGCCAGAACAAATGAAAAGAGACTGTGTTCAGTTAGTGGCGCCTTTACTTCCACATTTTTAATAAGAATTTTTATAATGTTTTAAAATTTGGCTGAAGCTTTAAGTAAACTAAGGAAGATCCACAAAAACCACTACAATATTGTAAAGTAATTAGCCTCCAACTAATAAAAATAATTGGGGAAAAAAACAAGGGGAAAAAAAAAAGAAAAAAGCATGGAGGCAGAGAAAGATAGATATTGCACCATCTCAATATGTGCAATCTAAAAAGATCCAACTCATAGAAGCAGAGAGCATAATGGTGGTTGCCAGGAGTCAGGGAAGGAGGTGTTGGTCAAAGGATATAAACTTTCAATTACAATATGAATAAATTCTCCCGATCTGCTGTACAGCATGGTGACCATAGTTAATAACAATGTATTGTGTACTTGAAATTTGCTTAGAGAGGGGATCTTAAGTGTTTTCACCACTCACCAGAAAAAAGGTTACTACATGAGGTGATGGAAAGGTCAATTAGTTGGATTGAGGGCATCATTTCACATGGATTGATACATCAAAGCATCATGTTGTACATCTTAAATATATATAATGATTGTAAGTTATTAACTTTATTCAAGCCTCAATCAAGTTGAAAGAAAAAGGCAAAAACATGGGCTTTGGCAACAGAGAGGCATGGAGGCAGAATTCTGCCTCTGTCTTTTCCCAGGATACCAGCAAACCTTGACATCTTTTCTCAGCTTGTTTCCTGGTCTGCCCTGTGAAGGAAGCAATCCTCATTTCCTTGGTGACAGTGTGGGATGAATGACATATCCAGACCAGAGAGCACTTGGCCAAGGCTACATGTAGGAGGATTTCGGATGCATTCATTGCACAGACGAAAAAGGAGGGGTCTCTGGGAAGGTTTACCAGGCCTTGGGGCCTCGGTTACTCTGAATCCCAACTGATTCTGTAACCAAATGCCACCTTTTATATTTTGTGATTAAGTAACAAGTGGATTAGGCATGAGATGGGGACTGTTAGAAGCTGGATTTTAGAGTGTGGATGGTGGAGGGGGGGCGGCGGGGCGGGGGTGGGGGGAAAGGGAGGTGGGGGATGGTGTTCCAGCACTGTGCCTTAAACCTCTTTATCAAAGTGGGCACGTTTTCAGCCCAATCTGCCTTTGAAACTCAGCAAGTTCACTTGACCCAGGGGTTAAGCGCTGCTGGGGCCCCAGCTGAACTCTGTCCCGGGAATGGAAAAGCTGAGCAGGTTGGGCCTTCCTTCTAGAGGCTTAATCTGCTTACAAGATCTCCTACTCTCTGACAGGCCTCTTTGCGTGCCCAGGGAAGATCATCTCTCCAGGATTTTGCTGAGCCTCTCAGCTAGGAGGCAAGATCTGTGTCTCACCTTTATTCATACCCCTCTAACTGACAGGTACTCAGTAGGTCCCCAGGACAGCCTTTCAGAGGCTCCATGATGGTATCAAAGGGTCCTAGGATTTGATTTCAGGCAAGAGGGCCTTGGTGAGGGACCTGGGCCACATGGAGGCCTTGCTGATTTCTAAGGCTTATTTCCCCACCCAGAGTCTCAGTTTCTCGGCTCTAAAATGGGCCCATAATTCCTCCCTCTTAGGATTGTGCGGAGGACTTAAATTAGATCTCACATGTGAAAAGTACCTTCAAAAGTAAGTGCTCATTAAGACTTCCTTTTCCTTTGCCCTTCTTCCTTCTGTTCCTCCTTCCTCACTTTCTGAGATTCAGATTCCTGAACTGTCAAAGAGGATGAATCACAATGCCCATCCCCTGGGTCATTGTAAATGATGATGAAAGTCTTACTGAACTTCTAAGGTGCTAAACACATCAATCAAAACTGAACTGAAAGAGAACATCTCAAAGCACAAAAACCGCTTGACTCTCCTGCCAGAGAGGATTGGGCCCATTTCCCACCCACCTCAGCTCAGAGAGGCCAGAGGTCCGGGGATGTAATGCTTTCTTGGCAAGAAAAGGACAAAGCCCTGTAGAATGAAGAAAAGTTGAACACACCTTTCCAGATTATTGTATCAAGTGAGAAATGGTTTCAGCTGAAGCTGTCTGAATAAATTACTGGCAGTCAGAGGGTGAGGAAATTGAGCTGTGAATGCATTTACTTAATATATTTATATGTCAAACTTAGCTCCTGCTCTGCATATTTTTGTGGCTTTTAGACATAAGATATTTTACTGGATTTTCCTTCCCTTAGGAGGTGGTTGTGCAGGTTAGGAAAAGGCCCAGACAAATCTCTAAGTGAGATATAAATTCTTCCCTCTTCCATAATTTTTTTTGGTATGAAAAAATAAAAAAGACCCTTTACAGTGAGGTACACATTTGGGGACATGATTCTTAAAGTTGAATTGAAAAATACTCGAATGTAGCTTTAGGATGCTTTTCTTCTCTCACTACTTGATAACCTTCTAACATACGTCAAAGCCAGGATTAAAGCTACAGTGTTTTATGAACTCTTCTGACCTGCTGCTAATGGTAGTGAAACCCCTCCTCTATGCTTGGACCACCCTTTATAGACCCCTCTGTCAAAGCACATGATACTCTGTCTATTTCCTTTTCTACTTCTCTCTAGAGGCTATGACCTCCTGGAGGTCAGGAGCCACTTCTGATCCATGTTGGAGCCGAAGAAGCCAACTGTGTAGCAGATACTTAGCTGATGGCTTAGCAAGTGATGTCCCTGCATAGAACAGTCATTGTACTATGACAAGTGAACACAAAGTTATGGACAAACGTGGGATAGGAATTGTTCTGATGGAGAGTAGATGGGCCAAGAGGTAGCTCATAGTATTTCCTGGACAAATAATATTAAGAAACAACCTATTACTGTGTGTGGAGGTTGATCTTATTGGGTGTGAGGTCAGCAAGTAAGGTAAGATCAGGAAGGATCAACACTCCTCTTAAAGATTCTTTAAATTCCCGTAAGTGTGAGTCACTCAGTCATGTCCGACTCTTTGTGACCCCATGGACCGTAGCCCATTAGGCTCCTCTGTCCATGGAACTCTCCAGGCCAGGATACTGGAGTGGGTAGCCAATCGCTTCTCTGGGAGATCTTCTCAGTCCAGGGATCAAACCTGGGTCTCCTGCATTGTAGGCAGATTCTTTACTGTCTGAGCCACCAAGGAAGCCCTGAAAGTAAAGTGAAAGTTGCTCAGTCATGTCCGACTCTTTCTATAGAGCCCATGAAATTCTCCAAGCCAGGATATTGGAGTGGGTAGCCTTTCCCTTCTCCAGAGGATCTTCCCTATCCAGGGATTGAACCCAGGTCTTCCGAATTGCAGGCAGATTCTTTTCCAGCTGAGCCACAAGGGAAGCCCAAGGGAAGCCCTAAATGCCTATAAATAACAATAAAAAATGTCTTTGTGTATTCAGCATCATAGATAATTGTCTCCATCCATCTGCTTTTATGTTGGTGGTCTTCAATTTTCCTTTAAGTCTTCTGTTAGAAGAAGTAATATAGCATCACTTCTCAAAAACCTTGTCTTCAGAAAAGTGGATTCCCTTGGTTGTGATGGTTAAGAAAACCTTGAAATCCACGCTCTTTCCATCAGTTTGGGGCATGTACATTGACCACGTTGGGAGAGAGGACCTTTCTGCCCAGGACACGTATTTACAGAGGTGAAGGCGTGCAATAAGTGCTCTATGATTTTATGCCACTGGATAGAGTTTTGAGCAGTATTTCATAGTTTTTAATTTATCTTTTATATAAAAATTTGACACTATAATTCATTAAAATGTATATATATCCCATAATGTACACATATACATCACCTAGGAACATTTGCAAGTGATGGAAACTTCTCAAAAAGTAGCTTAAGAGTAAAAGGGGAATTTTTTGTTTCATTTCATCAAACTTCAAAGAGTGCAAGGGTTGAGTGGACTTTGAGGATGGCTGGAGGGCCTCTCTCTCTCCCTCTTTCTGTCTCTCTTTCCATCCCACCTCCCACAGGAGACAGGCTTCCCACGAGTGCTGGACAAGTTGCTACCCTTCATAGGTTCACAATTTTCCAGCTCTATGACTTGGAGCACAAAGAAAAGTCTTCTTCCCCATGATTCCAGGAGAAAAATTCCCAGGGAATAGGTGACACTCCTACTTAGTAGGGTGGATGTTTGAGTCCTGGACAGACATGATATTAGCCATCACATTGTGTGATCCTGATCTATATTTGTTAAACATGTTATATGGATACAAAAAATCCAGTGATATATTTGAAGATCTCAAGGTAGCTGAAAGAAATGAGCTCTTCTCTACCCTCTGCTACTACTTACGTATCTTATGTTGTGCCAAATTGAAGGATATGCAGACAAACAAGGTTTGGACTCCATCACTAAGGAGCTACTGTTTAGTGAGAGAGACAGAGACAAATTGAAAGGGAAAACTGGGGATACTGAGTTGGTTATAAAAGTGCCCAGAGAAGGAAGCACTGATGTAACTGGAATAATTTGAGAAGTCTTTCCTTAGGAGGGGACATTTGGGCTGGGTCTTGAGGGATGAATATAAACTTGCTACCTAGGTTTGACAAAGGGCATCTAGCCTCCAAGGAATGAGATATTAGAGGATCTGGTGTGGCTTTAAACCCTAGTTTGAATATGCTGCTTTCAAGTCAGGCTTTCTGAATTCAAATCCCAGCCTTCCTACTCAACAGACACATGAACTCTGGAGAGATGCCCAAGTTACACACCATTTCTGTGCCTTCATCTTCTCATTTATCAAATGGAATTAGCAACCTCATCCTCATGAGCTGTTATGAAGATCACATTATTTGATATTTAAAAAGGTTCAGATTTTGAGCCACACACAGCTAGGTGTGCAAGCCTGCCTCATTGCTTATTAACTGAGATCCTGGGAAAGGTGTCCTCTCTGTATCCTCACCTAAAACATTGTGGGCAGCAGTAGTATAGATCTCAGGGTAATTTCCAGCCTTGAATGAGATATAATGCATGGAAAATATCTGCCCCAAGATCTGGTCTGTAGTACACACGAAATACACATTGCCCATCACTGCTCTGCAAAATGCTCAGTGCAGTACTTGGCATATAGTAGCTGATCAGGTTTCTTCCTCTGATTACAGGTAAGACTGACCCACAACTAGGAATTGTGCTTGAACATCTAATCAACCTGCAGGTCTTTGTCCACATGCTGAGAAAGGGCAGAGGAGGTGGCCTGTAATCCACCCAAGTCAGGGTTGCGTGTGAGGTGGGAGGTTGTCTCCATTCAATCCAGCTCAACTTTCCTAGGCAGAAGCCCAGAGTCTAATGAATAGAAAGCTGACACGCCAGGGAGTTCGTTCTGGAAGAGAATGAAAGCTCATTTGAAGAAAATGCTTCCATCGGCTTGCCCATACCACATGGAGCGGCGTCCTGGCGTATGTAATGGAATCACTGACCAGTGGGGATAGCAGTCTTACTTTCCCCGGGGTGTTTGGGAACTAGAAAGAATGTTCACATGGCTGGTACAAATGGGCAGCTGAATTATGCTAATAAGCCACCAGGCCTGCCTGGAGGGAGCAAGCGTGAAGTCAGGAAGGGATCAGAGTCTGGGCATCTCCATGCCCACAGGCATGAACAATTCATTCTACTTTCCAAGGCTTGCCTTCAGACCCGGTTGGAGGGAAGGGAACATCACAGGGTCCAGGCAGGGTCTGGAGGATCCAAGAATGGGCAGCTTTGCCCCTTGAGCCAAACCTCATCAAAGAGTGGGCAGGTTGCCTTCACTTTACCAGATTCCTGATTACTGTGGCCCCTCCAAACCCTGACATGGGCAGGAAAGTGACCTGTCCAAGATTAGACTCAGTTTCCAGCCAGGCTCTGTCAGATATCGAGCCCTGGGTTGTTTCATTGGCAAACTTCTGAAGCTGGCTGTGGTGCGGAGGCTTCTTTTAGAGGCATTCAGATATCGGTCCTGTAATTTTCTAGCCCTGTGACCTCGAGAAGCGCCTTCCTCCCTCTGAGCCCTGACTATCCCCTTCTGTAAAATGGGAACAGTGATGCCTATTTCAAGGTATCATGGTGGGAATTCTAGTGCAACAAAGGCTATGAAAATACTCCAAAAACTATAAATTTCCTGTACACATACATGTGCAGATTGCTTTGAGTTTTCAGAGGGACTCTGAGAGCAAGAAAGATGGTAGCAAGGAGGGTGAAGAATTAACCCTTAATTGTGGCAGGCCAGAAATCAAACAGGGCACAGCTTGTCCTTATCAGGTGTCTCATGAGGGTTTGGCAGAATCTTGGCACATGGAGATGAGAAAGAAACATAGAGAGGGAGCGTCTAAGTTACCATGTGAACCCTTCAAACATGGTGACTGGCAGTTCAGAACCTCTCTGTGTTCCCAGCTCCTGGACAGCGGAGTGTTGCTTTTACATGTAAATGACTGTGCAAATGAGCTAAAGTTTCTCACCAAAGCCACAAAACTGCATGCCGTGTGAAGCGTGGCTGATGAGACCTCTTTCAACACATTACACGTGTTTTTGTTTTGTTCTTTCAATGAATTATTCTCTTGCAGTTTCCTTAAATGTGTCCCATTTCCTGAGAGTCACAAGCAAGTTTTTTGCCCTCTTTCTGCTCAGGATATTTTCTTCTCACGTGTAACTGCCTTTATCCTCTCTGTAAGCCAAAGAGGAAAAAAAAATGTGCAAGGGTAGGGTATATGTATTTCTACATGGAATATCTATTTGTGTGAAGTCAGATGAAGAGAAAGTTCTAAAGTGTGGGCCCTTGAGAACAGCAGAGGCTGGAGACCTGGACAACCTCGTCCAGTACAACCTCTTCTCTGGGTTCTAGGAAAACTGGGAGAGGCGAGTGGGGAGGCCTACCGGGTTACAGACCAGTCAGGACACAATCGCCCATCACAGGCTAGAGGTGGGAGAATTTAATCTTCCTCAGGAAATCCTCAGGGTGTAAAGAGTCAAGGCCTATATTATAAAAACCCTGCCAAGAGGTTTTAATGGGAGCGGACATATCAGGAGCATTCTCTAGCTCCAATTTTCTCATTATAAAACTGACCGAAGTGTAAAAAACACCCAAAGCACACAGAATATCTCTAATATGTGGCTGCCTTTTAGCCTCCGGAGGAGGACAGGTATTCATTTTCATAAATTACTTTTTAACTATTTTTTTTTCAAAGGACAGGGGGGTGGTGAAAGAAAACAGAGACAAAACAGATGCCTTCAGCCCTTTGATCAGCCTCACTGCAGACAAGCAGGCTGCCCGCT
Organism: Cervus elaphus; assembly: GCF_910594005.1. Classification (NCBI taxonomy): domain Eukaryota; kingdom Metazoa; phylum Chordata; class Mammalia; order Artiodactyla; family Cervidae; genus Cervus; species Cervus elaphus. The sequence goes on along the minus strand of NC_057839.1, from coordinate 9,597,226 downwards.
AGCACCTCTTTAACTAGAGCTTGCCAGGAGGAAAATGGGTGGTTTTAACTGCAATTATAGTGCCTGCTGAAGGCCTGTCATCACAGCCGGGGGACCTGATCCCAAGCAGCTCGGCTGCCTCCAGAATTACAACCAGCGGGGGCAGAGCGCTAAACACCCCCTGTGGCCAGTGTCTTCCACAGGCCCAGGAGCTCCGGGCCAGTCTGCCATCCCCCTGCTCATGTCCCCCACCCGTGTCACTATAAACACAGAAAACTAAGATCATATAAGCTAGCTTGACCAGGCTAGACAGAAGAGAAAGGAACAGGAGACAGCGGTCTTATCTCAGGCCCAGGGATCCAGGAATGCAGCTGGGGGCGGGGGGGTGTTGTGGGGGTGGGGGCGGGAGGGTCGCATAGGCAGAGGTCAGATCTTGGGAGCTAGAGCCTCTTGGAAGTAGGCTCAGAGCATCCGGGTTGGCCTTTGGGATATTATGCATTAAATAGCTATTCAGTTCAGTTGCTCAGTCATGTCCGACTCTGCGATCCCATGGACTGTAGCATGCCAGGCCTCCCTGTCCATCACCAACTCCTGGAGTTTACCCAAACTCATGTCCATTGAGTCGGTGATGCCATCCAACCATCTCATCCTCTGTTGTCCCCTTCTCCTCCTGCCCTCAATCTTTCCCAGCATCAGGGTCTTTTCAAATGAGTCAGCTCGTTGCATCAGGTGGCCAAAGTATTGGAGTTTCAGCTTAAACATCAGTCCTTTATTGACTGGTCTCAAAAGGAAAAAGAGGAGATGGTAATATTGACTGAAGCCCCTATCTTCAGGCTCCGCCCTAAGCAATTTCTGTGTGGTCTCAGATAGTCAGCCATCCCTGTGCACGTCCAGGGCCAGGCACTGAGGTCTCGGATCCTCAGGCAGGCTCTGCGCACTCCTAGGAGTGGACTCAGGGCCAGGCACATGGTAGATGCTTGGGGGGAAAAAAACAGTTGGATAAATGAGGGACTGCCCAATTTTCAGAAGGAGAAAATAGAAGCTCAGAGAAATTCAGTGGCCAGCCCATGGTCACCCAAGTGGGGTTAGGGGTGATGCTGGAGGTGGGATTGGGGTCCACATGGGCCTGCCCACAAAGCCAGTTCCTTCCAGAAGCGTGGGTACCTAACTGAGAAAGGGTGGTGGGCTTCCCAACATGAAATACAAGTCCAAGATGCTACTCTGACCCCCTCTACACTTCTACACTGACTCCCTCTCTGGGGTGAGGCACTTGCCTCTGGAGCAGAATTTAAAGGGATGTCAAAAAAAGAGAAAACAACTTTAATCAAAATAAGTAATGTTTTAATGCAATATTTTCCAACATCAAAGTTAATGCAAAAATCATGATGAACAAAATACCAAATTTTACAATAAAAGCAGGATCAGGTTTATGGGTGTCTCCTTTTGCCTCAGGCTCCATTATGACTTGGCATGACATGGTTGACTTAAATTGCTGTTATCTTGGCCATCCAGTTTTCCTCTCTGGGCCTGAGTTTCCCGCCTGCTTAAAGAGAGGAGCAGATTGAAGGCTTCTGAGGCTGTTTGCAACTCTGACACGCGGAGTAGGGTTCAAGTCCCAGCCTTGCCCATGAGCGGCTTCTGGTGGGGGCACAGGCCCTGTGGAGGCACCTGCTGGTCCCCAACTGTGTTGCTGGGGAAAGTGTGTGAGGGAGCACCCACCCTGCTGTCCTTTTCCAGCATCTGGGTTGAGTTTTGAAAGTGCATCCCCAAGAATGCACAGGAAGGAACTGGAAGCCGAGGTCATCTACAGCCATGACCTTGGTGCATTTTTGGCTCCATGGGGTAGGGATGGCTCGAGGGAGGCACTGTCTGCTTTGGGCACTGGTGGCATGGACCTCCCATTGTGAAGTCATTGACAGTTCTGGCCTCTCCTCCTGGCATGCCAGCTCTTGGGGTCACTGCTCTTCATTCATGTGGCTTTTTAAATTTATCCCCAACCCCCATCAGCAAAAATTCTTTTATTTTAAGAACAATGAGAAAGACAGCTGGGGAACTGTTGCAGTGATTTTCTTAAATTTTTCTGACATTTGCTCATTGCTTTGTAATTGCATTTCTGATTCTGTCTTCTCCCACAAATTAGTGCATTAGATTAGTTCCAGTCATTCACTAGCTCATTCATTCATTCACTTAAAATAAAATTAATACTGGCTAAATGCTTTTCTGGCACAAGAGCACCACACCAGCCAATCACGTATTTACCCACCCCTTGATCCTCCAGTCCCAGCACATGTCACACACCTACTGTGTGCCAGGTACTGAGCTAAGCCCTGGATTTACACTATGGAACAAACCAGCCCCATCCCTAGTCTTGCAAAACAGGACAGGCTGGGCAGCCCAACATTAACTAAATAGTAATAAGCAAACTGTAGCTTCAGTCTCTGTGATGGTTGGCGTTACATGTCAACTTGACCCGGCCACAGAGAGACTAGATATTTGGTTAATCATTATTTCCAGGTGTGTCTTCTAGGTGCCGCTGGATGGTATTAGCATGTGAATCAGTAGGCTGAGTCAGGCAGATTGCCCTCCTCCTTGAGGGCGGGCCTCGTCCAATCAGTTGAAGGTCTAAAGAAAAGACAAAGGCAGAGGAAGGGAGAATGTGCTCTCTTTCTGCCTGACTCCTGAGTGGGGACATCAATATTCTCTTGCCCTCTGATTGAGACTTGCACCATTGATTATCCTGGTTCTCAGGCCTTGGGACTCAGACTGGAATTACACCACTGGCTTCCCTGTGTCTCCAGCTTACAGATAGCAGATCATGGGACTTCTTTGCCTCCATAATTGTGGTGTCAATTCCTTGTAATAAATCAATCTCTCTGTATATATAGATAAAGATATAGATATACATATAGACATGTTGAGTGTGTGTATTACATGTATGTGTGTATAGATATAGCTACAGATATGCTGAGTGTGTGTTTTGTATGTATGTGTATCTGTATATAGATATAGATATGTTATGTGTGGGCTTCCCTGGTGGCTGAGACTGTAAAGAAGCCTTCTGCAATGCGGGAGACCTGGGTTTGATCCCTGGGTTGGGAGGATTCCCCTGGAGGAGGGCATGGCAACCCACTCCAGTATTCTTGCCTGGAGAATCCTCATGGACAGAGGAGCCTGGCGGGCTGCAGTCCATGGGGCCACAAAGAATTGGACATGACTGAGCGACTAAACACAGCAAACAGCACATTGTATCCATGTGTACATAGATATAGATATGATGAGTGTACGTACAGGTAGATAGGTTGAGTGTGAGTGTTGCGTGTATGTGTACATAGATTTAGATATGATGAGTGTACGTACATGTAGATAGGTTGAGTGTGAGTGTTGCGTGTATGTGTACATAGATATAGATATGATGAGTGTACGTACATATAGATAGGTTGAGTGTGAGTGTTGCGTGTATGTGTACATAGATATAGATATGATGAGTGTACGTACATATAGATAGGTTGAGTGTGAGTGTTGTGTGTATGTGTACATAGATATAGATATGATGAGTGTACGTACATATAGATAGGTTGAGTGTGAGTGTTGTGTGTATGTGTGTCTGTGTGCCAGTGTGCGTGTGTGCATTCTGTTTCTGGTGGGTCTGTTCTCTGGAGAACCCTGACTAATACCACTGCTGAGAAGAGCCAGGCAGAAAAGGCACTCAGGGCTCTGAAAGCAAGCAATGAGAGGATCCAGCCTGATGCAGAGGGCCGGGAGAGGGTGACCTCAGAACTGCTAATGGAACCGGAATGTGAGGAGCGGCTAGTTCAGTGGAGACAGAGAGAAAAGTCCATCTGACACAGATAACAGCAGGTGCAAAGTCCTGAGACAAGGAGTCAGGGAGTCTGAGAAATTGGAATACAGCTCTGGAGACTGGAGTGCAGAGAGCCACTGGGCTTGGTGTGGAGTGAGGCTGGAAGTACATGGTGTGAGACTACAGGGGGCTGCCCAGCCTGTGAAGAAGAGCTGGGTCTTGACATTATCACCCTGACTGCACCAGCTGTTACTGTTGTTACCACAACTTCTCAGATGAAGAAAATAAGGCTCAGAGAGATCTGTTCACTGATCCAGCAACAGTTAGGGAGCACTTACTACTTGTCAGGTGCTATACTGAGTGCTGGGGAGTCAGCTGTGAGCAGGGAGTGAAGTGAAAGTTGCTCGGTCGTGTCCAACTCTTTGCAACCCCATGCACTATACAGTCCATGGAAGTCTCCAGGCAAGAATACTGGAGTGGGTAGCCTTTCCCTTCTCCAGGGGATCTTCCCAACTCAGGGATCGAACCCAGGTCTCCCGCATTGCAGGAGGATTCTTTACCAGCTGAGCCACCAGGGAAGCTTTCACTCATATAAATGACAGAGGCAGGATGGGAACTTGGGTCTGCATATCCCAAAGGCTACACTTGTCCCAGCTTCCTGGGCCCAGCACTGGAATGAATGGTGACTATTGTCCGCCCCCCTGCCATCAACTGCTCAGAGCCTGGGGGCCAAATGCCTCACTTCTGTAGTTTCTTCATCTGGGCCAGGCCCAGCACCCCAGCCCCCTCAAGATGTCACCACCACACCCCAAATCTCAAAAAAAAAAAAAAAAAAAGGCTGAAACTGAGGAGCAGGCAATCCTGGCCAAGAAAGTGGCAGAGACTTTCAGCTGTTGAGCTAAATCTAGATCACCTCCAATCTCATCTTCATTTTTGTGGATTAAAATAGATTCTTTGTGGGTTAAAAATAGATTTTTTTGCCACTCCTGTTTCAAGAGGTGGAGGCTATTTCCCCCTCATTCTGTCTGGGCTCTTCTTGTGACTTACTTGCACCAGTGCCATCAATGTTGTCCAAGTGACTCCCTGCTGCGGGAAGAGCACCTTGAGATGAAGCAGCTGAAAGTAGCTGCTGAGTGATGGGAGAGTATGTGGAGGAAGAGGGCAGGTAAATGACCCCAAGGAGCCAGCTGAATGCAGTCCCACAGGCAGCCCTAGGTGAGACCAGCATGGGAACTGCCCTGTGAAGTCACAGCCTCATGAGAAATTACAGATCCCTGTATTTCAGACACCAAGCTTTGGGGTGCTTCATTGTCCATCAAGAGATAGCTGAAACCCAATCAAAAAGTGGGCAGAAGACCTAAACAGACATTTCTCCAAAGAAGACATACAGATGGCTAATAAACATGAAAAGACACATTATTCGAGAAATGCAAATCAAAACAACCGTGAGGTATTACCTCACACCAGTCAGAATGGCCACCATCAAAAAACTTACAAACAACAAATGCTGGAGAGGGTATGGACTCTAGGTGGGGGTACGCACTCTGGGTGGGAGTACGGACTGATAGAACCGCTGAGGAGAAGAGTATGGGGATTCCCTGAAAGTCTAGGACTGAAACTACCACCGTTATTGTTGCTGTTCAGTGGCTAATTTGCGACCAACTTTTTGCGACCCCGTGGACTGCAGCACCCCAGGCTTCCCTGTCCTTCACCATCTCCTGGAGTTTGCTCACATTCATGTCCATTGCGTCACTGATGCTATTCACATCTCATCCTCTGTCACCTCCTCTTCCTTTTGTCTTCAGTCTTTCCCAACACTAGGGTCTTTTCCAAGGAGTCGGCTCTTTGCATCAGGTGGTCAAGTATTGGAGCTTCAGCTTCAGCATCAGTCCTTCTAGTGAATGTTCAGAGTTGAAAACTACCATATGACCCAATAATTCCACTACTGGGCATATACCCTAAGGAAATTATAATTGAAAAAGACACATGTACCCCAATGTTCACTGAAGCACTATTTATAATAGCTGGGACATGGAAGCAACCTAGGCGTCCATTGACAGATGAATGGATAAAGAAGTTTTGGCACATAAGCACAATAGAATATTACTCAGCCATAAAAAGGAACACATTTGACTCAATTCTGTGAACGAACCTAGAGCCTATTATATACAGTGAAGTAAGTCATAAAAACAAATATCGTATATTAACATATATCTAGAAAGATGGTACTGATGAACCTATCTGCGGGCAGCAATGGAGATGCAGACAGAGAACTGATTTGTGGACACAGGGAGGGAAGGGAAGGGTGGGATGAATTGAGAGAGTAGTATGGAAATATATATATTACCATATGTAAAATTAGTTAGCCAGTGGAAATTTACTGTATCAACCTAGAGGGGTCAGATGGGTAGGAGGTGGGAGGGAGGAGACATATGTATACCTATGGCTGATTCATGTTGATGTATGGCAGAAACCAACACAGTATTATAAAACAATTATTGCCCAATTAAAAATAAAGAATAATTAAAAAAAAAAAAGAATTAATTTAGTGACTTCAAAAAAGAAAGACAGCTGAAAGACCACTGCATGTGCCTTTGGGCATAATGTAAAGCATGATCTATGGAGAGGAGACACCTGTGGTTTTCATTCAGCACCCATTTCTCTTTCTTCCGCTAAGTGAACCCCAGTTTTCCCCAGGGCTCCTTGACTCTCAGGTGTGATAAGTGAAGCTAATGTTTCTCCAGGGGAGGGAGACCAGTCAGGGTCCCTGAATAGTCCAGGGGATATGATGTGTGAACCAAGCCAGGTAGTTCAAGTGTGGATGGAAGGGAATGGATGGATTTGGAAGATATCTCCAAGCAAATCTTAATAGGATTTGATGGCTGGTTGGAAAGAAGGATGGGTGGGATGGACACAAAGAAGCAGAAAAGGCTCCAAGTCATCAACTCTGCAAATGTCCATGGTGATGAAACGTCTTCTCTTACCTAATATCACAACTACCCTAAGAGACATTAGGTTATTATCATTAACATTATTATCCTATTTTACAGGTGAGAAAACCGAAATGTACTGAAGTTTGAAAAGCTGGCAGCTAGCAAGTAGTGTTGCTAGAATTTAAACCCAAGTCCATCTGGCTGTAAAAATCAGATTTCTTGGCTGCCACTGTATGTGTCACCATCTGAGCTGCCTTTTAGCAGGACAACCTCAGATCCACTCTCCCCAAACAGGCAGAGAGACAGACCAGCTTTCCTCACCATCCTTCATCTTTGTTCTCTTATCTGTATCACCAGCTGTACTCTTCTCATCGCTGGTTCATTGGCTGGCGGGAGAAAAGGAGCAAGATAAAGCTCTCAACAAAATGTTCTTTACTTCCCCCCATTACTGTGATTGTGACCACCTTGAAGGGCATACCACCCCCTCACCCCAGTGCCCTCCACCTCCGCCTGTGCCCCCCCGGCACATCCTTCCGCAGACACGGCTCACCTGCAGAGGCAGCTGACTTACTTAAATGAACAGCTGAGCAGTTTTACTGCCTTCTTAGAAAGAAAAGTGATTTTGTAGGGAACACAAATCTCCCCTCATCCTTGGGCGATAAGGGATGTAAACGTATCTCTGGCCACACCTTTTGACAAACAGGGAAGCTCTCTTCTTTCTACCCATCCCTCTCCTCCACGCAGGTCCCTCATGGATCACATTCTGTCTCCTTTTCTCCCTGTCTCCCACCAGCAGACACACACCACCCTGCCTCCCTTTTCGGCAGGAGACTCTGACTTCCCTTCTGTTCAGATATTCACGGGCCTCTCCGTGAAATGGGGATGTGAAAACCAGAGGCAAGAGAGTAAATTATCGTGGTCAGCAGTGATCAAAAATAAATGGGGCAAAACTGTCTCATGGAGAACTGATGAAAACCAGCTGAGTCCGGGAAGACGGCTGGCTCCTCTTGTTCTCACAACAGATCAGGGGCTACATTGGGACTGCGCCCCGAGATGCACTGGGGTGACTGGTTCTCATGTGCCCACTGGACGGTCATCGTCACAGTGGCTATGAATTGCTTTAACAGACAGTAAGGGCACTTGAACCCTGAGCAGAGCCAAATGACCACATAGGGCATACAGGTGATTTTTAAAAATCTATTTTATTGATGTATGGTTGATTTATTCTATGGAAGTATAGTTGTTTTATAGTTGTGTTAATTTCTGCTATATAGCAAAGTGACTCAAGTACATATATATTAATGTTCTTTTTCTTTTTCATATTCTTTTCCATTATGGCTTGTCACAGGATATTGAATATAGTTCTCTGTACTTTGCAGTAAGGCCTTGTTGTTCATTCATTTTATATATAATAGTTTGCATCTGCTAATCCCAAGCTCCCAATCCTTCTCTCTCCCCATTCCCTCTTCCGTGTCAACCACAAGCCTGTTATCTTCATCCATTACAGTTTATTTTGACTGAATGAAGAAAGGAAAGACAGGAGAAGAGATGGAGAGGGAAGGAAAGAGGGAGGCAGGGGAGGAGAAAGAAAATGTGGAAAATAAAAGAGGAGTGAGGTTCCCTGCTCATCAGGCACAGAGCACATGCATCATTCTGCAGCCCCGGTGCCCTGGGAGGCAGCGGTCTTTACCTGCATCGTGCAGGCGGGCCAGGCTGCGCTCAGAGCTGAGGTCACCTTGTTTGCAAAGGTGGAGCAAAGCCTTCAACTCAGAACCAGGCGAAAGGCAAAGACATTCATTTCATTAGTGATGGGCGACAGTCTGGCCAGAAAATAACCTCTTTTTTTCTGAATTTACTCCTGGAAATGACATAAATGTCAACTGGTTGCTTCAGACCTTTAAAGTTGAAGCTCAGATGACCCCAGCCCGACGGTGATAGTGGCCTCCACTGTGCCTTGGCTGTTGGGCCTCACAGACCTCCCCCTGTCGGGCACAGGCCCCGAGGAGCCCTGGAGGGTCCCCAGGGGCGCAGACACAGTCCTCTTGTCTTCATCGTCACTAAGTCATTTTGTGCTCTGGCTTCACGGCGGCTCAGCGGGGGCTCTGGTGTGGCTTAGGGACCCCATGCAAAGCAGGCGTCAGCTCCATCGCCAGCCCCTTGGTATGCAGCGCTCAGACCAAGGTGCCTGAGATGACATGCAGGACAATATTCAGAACAGGCTCAAGGGACCCTGGGCTCGGCGTGGAAAACCACTTCCTCATTCTCCTCCGGTCACAAACAACCCCAAATCTCTTTAAATTGACTCCTGGGAGGGGTCTGGCAGGGCCTTTCCCTAACAGGCCCAGACTTGTCTGAATTCCAGAGTGGGCTCAGCTAGAATCCTCACCCTCTGATTCAGTGTAGGAAACAATTTCCTACCTACTCTCTCCAGTAAGCTTGCAAATAATCCCGTGAATCTGGCAGGGAACTGAGTTCTTTCTCCTTTGCAAGTGGAGAGGCTGAAGCTCGGAAGGCCACGTGGGTGGAGGGGTCAGGGTCTGACCCCTGTCTTCTGAAAGCGTGGCGCCCCTCCTTTGCTGCAACCCCCCATCCCACTCCCAGGCCCCCTGCCATCCCCTCCTTGGAGGCTGGTGGACACGAGCTTGAGTCTGGAGTCAGGGAACCTGTCTTCCATCCCTGGCTCCTTAGTCAGTTCCTAAGCCTGGGTCTCTTTGTCTGAAAAACAAAGGTAGAGACCATGCTACCCCTTAAGGCTGCTCTGAGGATTAAATGGAAGAATTCCTACCAAGACCTGTGCCGAGCTCCTGACACGGAGACGCTGCTCGCCGGCCGTCGGCTGTCCACACAGATGCGCTGGAGACAATGACGTCCCGCCTGAAACATGCAGCTTTAAACAGCCGTTCACCCTCCATTGGAGGAAATGTTCCATGCATGACCTCAGTGGGACACGTTCGCTATTAAATGGGTATAAAAATACATCATATTCCACAGGGTTCTTGTAAAGATTAAACAACAACAAATGTGATGACTTCTCTGGAAACTATGACGGGCAAATCAGTTCTTACTGTCATTACCGGCCTAGAGCCTTCTTTGCAAGGACTCTTAGGGAAGATTCTCCTAGGTTGGAAGAAGAAACAAGGGCAGGCCCTGTTGACTGAGGCCCCAGGGTGGGGCAAGCACGTTGGGAACACTGGCTCCTTCTCAGGTGCAACCTTTTTGCAGATGGGGAAACTGAGGCTCAGAGAGGCCGCCCAAGCTGCCCAGGGTCCCAAGGCTTGCGAGTTGAGAACCAGGGGTTCAAACCCTGCTCCATCCACCTCTCCTAGGCATAAAGATCCTGGAGAAAGATCAACGGAGCCGCCTCTCATCCATCTCCATGGAGATTTTCATTGAAAACAGAGACTTGCTTTGGTAAGACGGGAAAGAAAGAAATGGTCCGGAGGAGGCCTTCCTAGAAAAATCCCCCAAATGAAGGGCCAGGCAGAGGCTCCTTGGCCGGGACTGGGCTGGTGAGTGGGCAGCGACAGGTTGGAGTCTGAGGCGACACAGGGTGAGTTATCACCCGGGCTCAGAGGCTGCCACCCCTCTCTCTCGTCCCCGCCCAGGCCAAGTGCAGAAACCAGATCCCAGATGTATCTGCCAAGAGGCCACGGCTTAGGCGGGCGGCCTCTTTGTCAGCCAATGGCGCCCTCTGCTGGCAGCACAAAGGGACGCGGCTTCAACGAGAGGCCTCCCCCCGCAGCTCTTGTTGATTTAGTCTCTCAGTCCTGCCACCCCATGGGCTGAAGCCCGCCAGGCTCCTCTGTCCACGGGGTTTCCCAGGCAAGAATACTTGAGTAGGTTGCCATTTGCTTCTCCAGGGGATCTTTCTGACCCAGGGATCAAACTCTCGTCTCCTGCATTGCAGGCTGATTCATATACATATGGAACTTCTCTAGAGGCTCAGACAGTAAAAAATCTGCCTGCAATGCGAGAGACCTGGGTTCCATCCCAGGGTTGGGAAGACCTCCTGGAAGAGAAAGTGGCTACCCACTCCAGTATTCTTTCCTGGAGAATTCCTGGAGCCTTGTGGGCTACAGTCCATGGGGTAGCAAAGAGTCAGACACGACTGAAGTGGCTCACACTCACTTTCATACACACACATACATATGGCCCTAAAAACATCTTCAGCTGTGTGGGATCCAGGTCTTGAAAGAAACAAGTGAGGCAGAGCTGGCAGAGACCAGAGCTCTGAAGACCCCAGAGTTCCAAGACTGGGCATCGGGCCGTCTGGGCACCAGAAGTCAGGAAGAGCAGTGGCCACAGGGCCGGGAAGGCCCATTCCACACTGGCCGCTTTCAGCACGTGGGGCCCCCTCTTGCTCAGCGGCAGAGCCTACCCCAAGGTCTGGGGGAGCCTTTGCCCAGCTCCCGACTATGGAATTTCACATCTTCCCTGTGGCTCGAGGAACCCAGGTCTCACTCTGTCCCCCAAGTGGGTCCCCCAGCACTGGATGGTATTAGCATAGGAGGACACAGCATGGGGTCAGGTGAGACATCCCCATGTGGCTTCAGAAACCACTTCATCAAGGACAGGTATCCAGGGCGAGGTCTACAGACCTGAAGGAAGCTTTATGGCCTGAAGAAAGACCTTCAGAGTTGGAAACTCTGGAAGGGAGTAGAGGCACGCCTTTCCCAGTGATGTGAAGATGGTGGAACTGACTTCATGGATGTAAAGTGAGATTTATTTATCCATATTCTTTACCATTGAGCCACCAGGGAAGCCAAAGTCCTTTAATGTTAACAATAAATAAGACATTTAATGTTAATAATAGAAACAATAACAGTGAGGATAACACACAGTAGTACCACAAAACGACCACAAAAAGGAGGCAGAGGAAGAATAGAGACTTTTATGGAGCTCTTAGAGCCAGGTTCTGAGCTAAGCATTTTACAGATCTAATCTCGTTTGATCTTAAGTACTAGTATTTTTTGTCAACTTGCAGAAAAATAAGTGCAATCCAGAGAGGTTAATGAACTTGCCCAAGGTAAAACTAGATATACCTGCCACTGCCCTACGCTGTCTAGCCTGGCCCAGTTCGTCTCCATCCCAGACAGAGCCCTGATCACACCGTCCAGTTCCGTCCTTGTTTTCCTAGGTGGCAGCATGATGGGTGAGCTCAGCGCAGCACCTCTGCAGGGACTTAAAAGCAAGGCCCCCTGTGCTACAGGGTTGCCAGACTTAGCAAATAAACACGCAGGATACCCCGTTAAAACTGAATTCCAGGAAAATAACGTATTTCAGTATAAGTAGGTGAAAGTAGTATAAGTAGATGATAGGATGGATGAGATGGTTAGATAGCATCCACTGATTCAATGGACATGAATGTGAGCAAACTCCAGGAGATGGTGAAGGAAAGGAAGAATGGTGTGCTGCAGTCCATGGGGTCGCAAAGAGTTAGACGGGACTTGGCAACTGAACAACAACAATGAGTAGACCCCGAATGCTTGCATGGGGCATGGTTATAGCTGGGCTTCCCTGGTGGGTGGCTCGGATGGTAAGCAAACTGCCTGCAATGTGGGAGACCTGGGTTCAATCCCTGGGTTGGGAAGATCCCCTGAAGGAGGGCATGGCAACCCACTCCAGTATTCTTGCCTGGAGAATTCCCATGGACAGAGGAGCCTGGCGGGGACAGTCCATGGGGTTGCAAAGAGTCAGACACGATTGAGTAGCTAAGCACAGCACATAGTTATAGTTTAAAAAAATGCTGTTTATCTGCAATTCAAGCTTAGGGACTTCCCTGGTGGCCCAGTGGTTAAGATTCTGTGCTTCCAATGCAGGAGCACAGGTTCAATCCCTGGTCAGGGAACTAGAATCCTGTATGCTGTGTGGCATGGTGGAAAATAGTAATAGTATATTACTATTAGTAATATATATATATTACTAATATATAGTAATATATATATATATAAATGAAATTTTAAGCTTAAATAAGTGTCTTACATTTTATCTAACTCCTCTCCCCAGCTTCAAAAACCTAGACTGGAATCTCTGTCCCACCACTTTCTAGTTGTATAATCTTGGCAAATTATATAACCTCTGAGTTTTAGCTGCCGTACCATAGAAAATGTATCTGCTTCTTAGAGTCATCATGATGACCGTGACCGCCTCCTACTAGTCCTGATTCCCTGGACACATCAATAATCTCTCATAGCCTTGGGGCCCTCAGGAGCCAGGCTAGCCCAGGCTTGGTTAACCCAGCAGATCAACATCAGAGCCTGGTTGGCTTCTACATGATTCTTTCATACTTCTGCCTGAGGTTCACCTCTGCTTCCAATACCACGTCCCATCATAACACTAGGTCGAAAGACAGGAAAAGGAATTTCCATCCCAGCCAACTTTCCCTCAGATCTCATTGTCTGAAATTGAGCATCAGAGGCTGGAGAAAATGAATAGCGTGCATTTTCAGCCTTAGGAGTGGAAGACAGTCTCGACCTGCAAAGAAAAGGCAAGAAAAACAGTCTCTGGTAAAGAGCAAACACATTGTAGTCATTCTCTACCAGGCATTGTCCGAACAGGCCTAAAGATATTCATGCATCTAGCCCTCCTAAGATACAATCGTTAAATTGTAAAATCGTTATCGCATTTTACAGATGGCAAAAGTGAGGTCCAGAGATGTGAAGGTGGCTCCTTGGACAGATGGGCAGATTAGCAAGCGGAAGGACGGTGCTCCGAGCCCAGGTAGGCAGCGTCCGCGTCTGTGAGCCTGGCCTCTCCGCCGTCTAGTCTGACTCACCTCTCTCCTGGTGCCGCGCAAGGCCCGGCACGGTGCGTCCCTAACAGTCCCAGGGCTGGCTGCGCAGCGGTCACCCGGCGCACGTCAACAAGGACAGACTCCTGCCTCCTCTCCAGCCTCCCGGACCCCCTCGCCGTGTGTGACGGCTTCGCGAGGTCCCTGTGCAAACACTTGGCCGGTGGAGGGGGTGGCTGTGCCCCGTGATCCGGGCTCTGTCCCGCCTGCTCTGCTCCCATCAGGTACTGGAACGAGGATTGCTGGTGAGACAATGCAATAACCATCACGATTAGAATGCAAGAGATGCAAGGGCGTGGTCTGGAAAATGACAAATGTAATATATTAATTATTCTTAGACTTTGGCATCTTACATTTATTATTTTACTATTCATGTATTCATATTTGTGTTTATTATGTATTAGCATGTATTATATTAATGTGTAGTTTTAATTATTATTGTTGGGGATTAAATTTATCGATGCTTACTGGATTGGAAATTAAAATGGGGAAATTTATAAAACACTTATTTTAACTCATTTGTAAGCCCAGTACATCTAACATATCATATTTTATTTTTAAAAAAGGTTTTTTTCAAAACAAAAAATTTAGTGGAAGAGTGGCATCAATTTTTGTGCATATCTCTTTAGTGTCTGGCTTAATAGCGGAGACTTGGATTTTTGTATTTGCTCCACACTCAATCTGTTGAGATATATGGGTGAAGAATAGAAAGAAAATCTGGTCCCACATAAATATGTAGTTGGTAAAGGGAAGAGTACTTTAATAGCTTTTCTAGGTGATTGTGAATATTCTTCTTTGATATTATACCCCAAATTGACAAATGGCACTTTCTCAAAGGTTAGTGTCCATCTAGAATCTGGAACATATCATTTGTTATCATTTCAGAATCTCTTTCTCCTCTGGTTCATTACAATTCATTATTCTTTCTTAGATGGATCCTCACTCATGCAGAATTTCATAACATCCTGCATTCATTGTTTGGGAGTCATTAGTTCAGTGAGTCATGCTGATCTATCAAATCTTGGCACGTTTCATTTTAAAATACCAAAAGATCACTTTCACTAATATCACCATATTTTTTTTCAGAAGAGTGTTTAATTATTGGAAAATGGTCAGGCTCACAGTGCTGGACATGGATTTTCCCAAATTCAATTTTTCACTGGCAAGTTCACATTTCATCATTGGCAAAAACTGTCATTTCCCCCCTCTCTGCCCTTGAAGTGATAAGTTCACAGTATTTATTTTCAAGAAAATGTCTATCAGATACTTCCGTAAGTATGGAAGTTTGTCAGTTGTGCTTTCAGGAAAATGTGGCTAGTTTAGCTCAAAAAAATTAGCAAAGTGCTTTCCTTCAAGGCAACTGTCATACTTGAGTCTACAAAAAAGTGCCTTATGCACACTTCTTATTTTGTCATACAGAATAGTAAAAAGTTGTGTATGTAAGGGTTGAGATTTAATAAAATTGATGATTTATACAGCTTCCTCCAGACGTTTGTCAGTCACTGGCTTTTCCTTCCTTTTCTCTTCTCCTTTTTCCTTCCTTCCTTTTTCCTTCCTTCCTTCCTCCTTCCTCCCTCCCTCCCTCCCTCCCTCTCTTCCTCCCTCCCTCCCTCCCTCCCTTCCTCCCTCTTTCTTGCCCTAAGTGCCAGGTGGGAGAGAACACTCTGATGCTGCCCACACTTCGGGCTGCTCCTTTCGATTTTTCACAAAAGGTCCATGAGTTATATCTCTATTGCTTTTGCATCCTCGGTACAAATATCAACACTGTGAAACATGTAAACAATGCCTTGGTATTCTCATGGAAAGAGTTTTAATCTTGCAGCCCACCCCGGAAGGAAGCTGGGGTGCCCCCTTGTCTGCAGACCACACTTTCAGAACTGCTCGTGGTGGTAGCCTGTGCAGGAGGTGACGTGGCCTGCCCAGCAGAAGGGCAGAAAGAGAGACAGGATGGAGACTGGACCGGAGCTAGGGATGGTGAGGTGTGTGAGTGGAGGAGAGGGAGCGGATGAATCAGGGATGGCACACTGGATCTGACTGGGGGCAGGGAGGCTGGCCCTGGGAATGCTGGCAAAAGGCCAGGCTATGGCAAGATGGGGCAGATAATGACTTCACAGTTGGTTACAGTGGGGTGTCTCTGAGACACCTCTGGGGAGGCAGTTGGAGACTGGCGCTGGCTTTCAGAATCGTACGTGCAGAGGGTATGCATTGGTTCCTAAGAACACTGAGATTTTCCCAAGAAGGAAAATCTATTTGTCTTCTTATTGAGTGTTGAGCAAGATTAAATGGCTTTAAGTCAAGGCATGAAATAGTGTGGTTGGTGTTCACTTCTTATCCACAGGCAAAATTCCTAGAGCTGTGCAATCAAAGTGTTAGTACTAGTGATGGTTGATGGTCCCTGGGCGCTCCCTCGGAAGCTTGCTGTGGCCCCAGTGGGGCACTGCTCGCCAGCACCCTAAGTCTGGCTTGTGGGGAGCAGTCAGAAAGGTGGCGGGCGTGGAGAGGGCATCACGGTGCCAGGTGAACTCTCGGTGAGCCACGCAAGCTTTGTTTGAATGTGGTCCATTCATCATCTGCTCCATGACAGGCACCCCGGAAATGACGGGGGGATGAATGGGCAGGTGATTGGAGAACCGGACTCAGGTTTGAGCTGCAGAAACCCACAGAGAAACACAGGAGCAGCAAAGAAGGAGGGGGGACTGGATGAATCATTTCAAATGGCACGCAGAGAAGGCTGCAGTTTGGGGGGAACGTCCCCGCCAACCAGGTTACTACACACGTTCTCCTCCTCCTCTCCTCCTCTCTCCAGCTGCTTTTTTGGAGAGCAGCCACATTGCATGAAGAGCCAAACCAGCAGCCAAAACACACGCGACTTGTCCCGGCTGAAGAAGTCGGGAGGGTTCAGTTAGTTAATAAATATGTGTGTGTGTTTGAGTCCCACCAGCTTCTCCAAACTGTTTGCGCTCATGGTCACATCTGTACCACGTCCCCTTGCCTCAGGTCTCAGTCCTTTGTCCAAAGCGCTGCGGCTGGTGGGGTGGGCAGAAGGCACCCTATCGGGTCTCCAGGAGCCTGGTGTGGCTCTGAACTCACACCTGTCCGCTGCCTGCCCAGCGCAACACCCTCCTGTAAGGCCTTGTCTTTATACGCAGGCAGCCCATAGGTTATTTGTCTGTCTTTCTTTGACCCAATTGGAAAAACAAGTAAAAGGGAAATTACACAAACATCTTCCCCATCAGTAGAAGAATGCTCAAATAATTACTTTCCCATCATTCAATGGAAAGCTATGACACTGGTAAAATGAATGCATCTGATCAAGCTTCAGATTTGGAATGCTCTCCAAGATACATTGCTCAGTGGAAACAAAGAAAATACACAGTGTGATATCACTGCCATTTAAAAATAGATATGCATACGTATTTGTTCCTTTATACATGGGTGTGTACATATTTGTGTGTGTGTGTGTGTACATATGCACATATGAGGCTTTCCAGGTGGCACTGGTGGATTCTTTACCACTAGTCAATGCAGGAAACATAAGAGACTCGGGTTCAGTCCCTGGGTTGAGAAAATCCCCTGGAGGAGGTAATGGTGACCCACCTTCTCCAGGATTCTTGCCTGGAGAATCCCTGGTGGGCTATAGTTCACAGGGCCGCAGCGAGTCAGACATGACTGAGTGACTTCGCATGCGTGTACGTGTGTGTGTGTGTATAAAATGGAAGAATGCAGTGGAAATCGAGGACACTGGTTTTCTGAGGAAAGGGACTAAAGGATGGAAGGGAAAATTAATGTTTATTGTAAACCTTTGTGTTCTATCTTAGTTTTTAGAGTAATCTGTGGATATTGGTTAAATAATACATGGCAACATTTATTAAGCACTCATTATGCGCCAGGCATGGTCCTAAGTGCTGTGTGTGTATTATCTTCCCTACAGGCAGAGTTACGGCACTGGCATTGTTTCTGGGAGACAGCTGCCCAGCCAGGGACTACATTGCCCAGCCTGCTTTTACATCCAGCGGCGGCCACGTGACTTGTTCTTACCAGTGAAATGTGAGCAGAAGTGAGGTAACATCACTAGGGTGGAACTCTTAAAAACAAGAAGTACAGTCTTGGTACCCTCTTCCAGCTCCACCACCAGACGCAGAGGGTTTGGGGCTCTGGGGGAGGGCAGAGCCATAAGATAAAGGCGCCTAGCCTCCTGAGTTACCTTGTAGACAAGTCTCTCACCAACTGGGATTGTCCACATTGGACAGCGACTTAGAAATTCTAAGACATTAATTCTGTAGGTGGAGACATAGAATTCGAGGGTTTATTTCTTTTTGCAGCTAGTATTGCTCTAACTTGTCTAAAAGGATTGGATTAACTGTCAGGGGCAGAGTGAACTAGCTAGAAGCAGCAGTGTGTGTGGGGGAAGCCCTTCTGAGTGTGAATGGTGGGGTCAGATTTGGAGATAAGTAGACAGGACCTAGGAGGAGGCATGGCAGCCCACTCAGGATTCTGGCCTGGAGAAGCCCCTCGGACAGAGCAGCCTGGCGGGCCACAGTCTATGGGGTCGCAAAGAGTCGGACACAACTGAGCGACTAGGCACAGCCCAGGGCAGACAGGATCTAGACCTCAGTAGGCAGAGGGTGAATGGAGTCGGGAGGAGGGTGTGGAGGAGACGGGAGCGCAGAGGAAGCTGTCCATCTCTTCCCTTCCCAGCTGCGTGGGCAGCGATGCTGATGCCAGGGGAGCACCGGGGAGAACCGGTGTCTCCATTAGGATCCAGAGAGCCTGGACCACTTCCTCAGTATGAATTTCTGTCACTTGAGGACTTCTCAAAATTATATCCAATGAAATAAGTAGTATTTACTGAATATCATCTATGTTCACTTTTCCCCATTTGCCTTCAAAATGTCATTCTACAGTTGGTTTATTAGAAAAGTGAAAGTGAAAGTCACTCAGTCGTGTCCAACTCTTTACCCCATGGGCTATACAGTCCATGGAATTCTCCAGACCAGAATACTGGGGTGGGTAGCCTTTCCTTTCTCCAGGGGATCTTCCCAACCCAGGGATTGAATCCAGGTCTCCTGCATTGCAGGCAGATTCTTGACCAGCTGAGCCACAAGGGAAGCCCCGTATCTAAATACAGGATCCAACACTGCATTTTTTGATATCTCTTAATTGTCTTTTAGTGAGGCTCCCCCTCTCACCTGCCTGCCATTCACTTCTTAAAGAAACAGGGTCATTTTTCCGGTAGCATTTCTCACATTTTGATCTTGGCAGATTGACTGATGATGCTGATAAGTTCCCCTCCCCCACACGTATCTCTAAAACTCAGTACTAGAGGCTTGGGATTCCAGGTGAGTGATTTTTGCAAGGAAACCTTAAGGTAGAGCTGTGAACCTCTCACAGTCTGTGTGTCCTCTTGAGTATTTCCTTGTGTCTGGGTGGTTGCACTTCAGTAATGTCAAATCGCCCAGAAAGTTAAGGCGATGGCCACCAGATCGCCCCAGATCAGTCACCACACTGATTTGTCCCTTGAGAGTTTTAGCAGAAATTAGTAACCGTTGCTGAGATGGAGTGTTTTATTTGTAAAAGAATTGAGTTTCTAACTCTATCATTGCTCCTGTATTTGTTAGCTTAGAGTCTTCCCCAAAGAAGAATATTCCATCAACCATCTGCTTATCCTGAAATATGGTCTATAGAGGCAAGGCAAGATAAACGTTTTATTCTTTCTCAGTATTTATCAATTTTCAGAATAATAAACTGGTATCCTAGCAACCTCCAAAAGTAAGAAGTAGTATCATTATGAACTCAGAGATTCTATACATTTGCTGTTTCAATCCAGTGCAGTCATTATTCTTTCTGATGCTAAAATTATCCCATCCTTAAGCCAAGGGAGGAGTCCTTCAAATCGGCTCTTTGATAGCTTCTTACTTTTAGGCGTGACAAGACGTGCCAGATTCTTCTTATACACTTCCTGCTCCAGATCTGGACGCACACACACACACATACATCATCCTGAGCCAAGCCTTTTCCACACAATACTTTAGAGATAACGAAACAGGAACTTGGGGAAGTACCATGACTTGTCCAAGGTCACACAGCCAGTGAGGGGCTGATGGGGTCTGAAGCCACAGCTCTCATTCCCCAACCCCTGCCACTGTTGAAAAAACAAAAAAGGAAAATTATTCATGACACTTGTGGAAATGAGTAAGGAAGATGTTATTCAAAGGGGGGCGTTGTCATGGTTAGGGGGACACTGTCCTGGGGTCTTGTAGCCAAGGAGAGAGATTGGGCTCGGCTCCAAGCATATCGTCGGCAGGTGAAAACCTATAGCCAAGGGGCAGAGGGGGTCAGTGCCTGGAAAATTGCCAAGAAGAAACTTCAGAACAAGGAGGATTTAGGGTGTTATTAAATGAATGCTTGTTAACAGCGGAACCAGGTACTAGAACACTGCTGTTCCCTTCTGCAGGGGATCTTTCCAATCCAGGGATCGAACCCAGGACTCCCTCATTGCAGGCAGATTTTTTTACCGTCTGAGCCACCAGGGAAGCCCTGGTTTATCCCTTACAGGTCCCGAGGGACATTCACAATACCCCTCAAGAGGCCCCTCGTGGAGGTCAGGGCAGAGTGCAGACGGAGAGAGCACTTGCATTAATGGGGGTCTTTGAGTGGGGTTCGGGGGCTGAGGCCAGATCAGCCCCTTTAAACCAAAAGAGTGAGGTGCTGGTAAGCCCTGCAGGGGTCGTATCTGAGGGGCACCTAAGACACAGGTGCTGGGAGGCACAGGAGACGGCTGATCCAGAAGGAGGGCTGGTGGGCAGGCACAGCAGGATTTCCGTTTGCTGGTGACTCTGGAGTCTCGGGCACATGTTCCACGTCTACCTGGCTGCCCGGAGCCGGCTCAGAGGAGGAGGCATCTTCCCTCTGGACACAGAGGGCTCCGGCTGTGCCCCCAGAACTTATATACAGGGACGGCCAACTGTGGAAGGACAGATATGGGCGTCAAGAACAGTCAGGTGCAGCCAGATTTCAGGGGTGAGAGAGAAAAGAAATCTATCAGGCCCGTCGATGTGCGAAGCTCTGAGTCAAGGCTTATTATTTCTGGTTTATAGGTGAGAAAACAGACGCCCAGGGAGGTGGTGACTTGCCCAAGGGCTCTCAGCTCACAGGCCACAGTCAGGTTGTGGACCTTGCTCTGTCTGATGCCTGAGATCTTGCTGTTCCGCTGATCACAGCTGCCTCCTGGCTGGGGAGGGCTGCCTCTGACTGAGGAGCCAGAAAGCCACCCTTGACCTCCACTCCCCAAGCCTGCGAGGCCCAGGGG
Source organism: Cervus elaphus (assembly GCF_910594005.1). Lineage (NCBI taxonomy): Eukaryota > Metazoa > Chordata > Mammalia > Artiodactyla > Cervidae > Cervus > Cervus elaphus. Next base: position 9,576,416 of record NC_057839.1, on the reverse strand, counting down.
AAGCCTGGCCTCCTCTTATTAACCTGAACTAGGGTTCGGGAAACAGCAATATCCCCAGTTATGCTCTCCTTTAAAGGTATTGATGAGCTCATTGTCTTTTCTCTGCATTCCCACTGACCTATTTACAAATAAACTGGAAAAAAATAAAATTATTTAGATCAAAGACAATTTATAAAATACTTAGCAACCAAGTGAATACAAAAGGTACAGCACCTATATGAATGAAAGTATACAGCCTTAATGAAGACACAAAATATGTCTTAGTGAGCAGAAAAAAAAAAACCAGGTACCTGAATAGGAAAATGAATTACCATAAATTCTTTCCATTTCAGTTAGGATCTCAATAGGCTTTGAAGAGGACAAAGTTATTTTCAAGTTCTTATGAAAGAAACAAATGTCAAGAAAAGGCAAAATATTCTTGAAAAGGGAAAATACTTCCAGAAACAAACAAACAAAAAAGCTAATTTAAGAGACAGCAGAAGTACAGGAGGGCAATGACCAGCGAGAAGGTAAATGATACAGGGCAGAGTATTAGAAACGCACCAAGTTCTCAGGGAAATTTGATATTTAAAATGGCGGCCTCTCATTTTCAACGAGGAATATATGGTACTTGACATCTGGTGGAAAACAGTATCTGGGCCACATTGATCATACATTTAAAATAAAAGATTCAGGCAAATTAATAACCTAAATTCAAAAAACAAAATGAAAATAATAGAAGACATGTTAGGAAATATCTTTGAATGATGATGATCTAAGACAAGTCAGGAGAATATACACACTACTGTATATACAATAATCAACAAGGATCTACTGTATAGCATAGGGAGCTGTATTCAATATCTTGTAATAACTTGTGATGGAAAAGAATTGTAAAAAAGAATCTGAACCACTTAGCTGTACATCTAAAACTAACACACTATAAATCAACTATATTTCAATAAAAATTCAAAAAATAAAAATAAAACAAGTCATCAGGAAACCCAGGTGCTTTAACAGGTAGGAAAAACAGAGAAGACTGCACAATATATTTAAATTTTTGAAAAGCAAAAGATACCATAATCAAAATCAAAATGTTTCCGGAAAACATTACATATGTGACAGAGAGTCCATTTTTCCCAGTATATGAAGATCTCCTACAAATGATTGATAAATGAGAGGCAAACAATGAATCTAAAATTAAACAAAAAATATGAAAAAGCAAATCTTTTTGTAATTAGGGAAGTGCAAAATAAAATGAAATATTGTTTCTATCTGTTATATTTGCAATATTCAAAAGAATGGCCAATCTGATTGTGATGTGGAGATTAAGTAAGTAAATGTTAGTGGCTCAGTTGTGTCCAATTCTTTGCAACCCCATGAACTGCCCCCCAGGCTCCTCTGTCCATGGAATTCTCCAGACAAGAATACTAGAGTGGGTTGCCATTCCTTCTCCAGGGGATCTTCCAGACCCAGGATTCGAACCCTGGTCTCCTGCATTACAGGCAGGTTCTTTACCCTCTGAGCCACCAGGGAAGCTCTGATGTGGGGAACGGTCCTCCTCTTAAGATGATGTGGGAGTTCTGATGGCTGCAATCATTTTACAAGGAATTCTAGAGGAAAAAAATATTGTAAGTTCATAAAAACTTATCTTTTGGCCCAGGAATACTACTCTTGAAAAATCTACCCACTAGATATTAAAACACACACATGAAGATGCACTGAATGTGGAGACAGGCGAGGAGGACGCCACCCGGGAGTTTCCGGGACTGGTGTGGGGGATGGGGGTGAGAGTGGGAATAAATTGAGGTAATCTCTCCAGGGGACCACTGTGCGCCGTTACCAAGCAGAAGACCTAGGGAGATGGCCAAGAGCCTTAGGTAAAAATAACAAGTTGAAGAGAAATGTATGAGGCACCATCTTATTTGTGGTCAAACAAAAAGCCCCCAAAGACATGAATGAATACATGAGCACAGAGGAATACTGTATTTCAGAAGCAGAGCCCCAAGCCTGCTCAGCCCTGAGGTTTCCATACCCCTAAGCACAAGGGACGCCTCCGAGCGGTTCCCACACAGGGAGCACAGGCTCCCACAAGCTGGGAGCATCTGCTCCATAGAAATTGGCAAATGCTGCATAGATTCCGGTTTTATGCCCTGGAAGCCAGTAGTTAACTGTGACCAGCACATTGCTGCCACAAGGGGCCAAAAAGGGGAACAGGCGCTGTCTGCAGAAGCTCCCAAAGACCTACTTACTCCTCACACTAGGAAATACACAAATACAGATTAATTTTTATAGCACACAGGGGACCGATCCCCGCTCCATCCCAGGAACACCGTTCTTTCAGGAGTCGTCTGTGGTCTGTGTCGCCTGGGCCACTGCACCAAGGGCTATGCTGCATCTTGGCCACTTGAGGGCAGTATAGCCACAGCCAAGTCCCCGCACAGCCTGGGTGATGTTCCCAGCTTCTGCCGGAAGCCGGCTTCTGAGCTCCTCCCGGCCGTGGGACCCTCCCCTGTAAGGGGAGGAGCGGAGAAGGAGGGAGAAGACTCACCCTTAGTTTACTTAAACCCAAAGAAGGTTGATTTCAGAGGTGTGGATAACAGTAACGACCTTTCAGCCTGTGCGCTTGTGGGCTTGGTCACCCAGTCGTGTATGGCTCCTCCATCCGTGGGATTCTCCAGGCAAAAATACCGGAGTGGGTTGTCCTTTCCTTCTCCAGGGGATCTTCCCAACCCAGGGATCGAACTTAGGTCTCCCGCATTGCAGGCGGATTCTTTACCAGCTGAGCCACCTGGGAAGCCCGCCGCTCAGCCTGTTACCATGTAAACCACGTGGTTCCCCTTGCGGTGTGGGAGCCATTGCAAGATCATGAGCCTCAGTTTCTCCATCTGGAACCACAGAGGATCCACAGAGGATGATACTGACGTCAGGGGGCTTTGTGATGATTAAATAATATGCTGAATCAAGAGTCTACAACGGTGCCTGGAACGTGGCAAGCTCCCACCTACTATCATTATTACGGCTTACGTAGGGCACTGACCCTCTCGCCTTGTTCTCCAGTCCATCCTCTGAGGGGAGCACTATTATTTTATACAGTAAAACACTGACTGACCTAGAAAAGAAGTGACTGGCCCAGGCTGCATAGAGAGTGGGGTCTGGTCACGGGGACTTGGTCCAGTCTGCATGACATCTCAAAGCGCTCCTCCCCGCCTGGCACAGCGGGGACGATGGAGAGAGAAGAGAGTCTGCAGGCTGCCCTGGGGCCTGAGCCACTCTGTGCCCCAGCCCCACCAGGGCGGGCCACTTGGGACTCCACGTTCCCCTCTCTGAGCGTGACTCCTTCCTTGTAAACTGAGGCTTGTAACCACAGGGTCGGTGTGGGATCCAGAGACAGGGCCATGGAACTCTTCATAACAAGCTGCCCCTTCAGTTCTTCATTCAACTTGCATGCGCTCCAAATACACACAAGGCCCCGTGAGGGTGTGGGGTGAACCCCCTGATTTTGCCATAATGGACTTCTGATCCGGGGAGGGAAGATTGATTGAGCCCGTTTCCTCCTCTGGGCATGAGTATTGTTATTTGGCAGGGTCAGGCATTTAGTGGGTGGGCAAGGTACCCTTCTCCTTTCGACCTCCCCACCAAATGCTCAAACACATGTTGTTACTGATCAGTCACTCACTCATGACCAATTCTTTGCAACCCCGTGGACTGTAGCACACCAGGCTTCCCTGTCCTTTACTATCTTCTGGAGTTTGCTAAAATTCATGTCCAATGAGTCAGTGATGCCATCTAAATATCTCATCCTCTGCCATCCCCTTCTCCTATTGCATTCAATTTTTGTTAACACCAAAGTCTTTTGCAATGACTTGGCTCTTCACATTGGGTGGCCAAAGTATTGGACCTGTAGCAACAGTCCTTTCAATGAATATTCAGGACTGATCTCCTTTAGGATTGACTGGTTTGATCTCCTTGCAGTCCAAGGGACTCTCAAGAGTCTTCCCCAGCACCAAAATTTGAAAGCATCGATTCTTTGGTGCTCAGCCTTCTTTATGGCCCAACTCTCACATCCATACATGACTACTGGAAAAAGAATCAATATGACTATATGGACCTTTGTTGGCAAAGTAATGTCTCTGCTTTTTAATATATTATTTAGGTTTGTCATAGATTTCTTTCCAAGGAACAAACATTTTTAAATTTCATGGCTGCAGTCATTGTCCACAGTGATTTTGGAGCCCAAGAAAATAAAATCTGTCACTACTTTCACTTTTCCCCCTTTTATTTGCCATGAAGTGATGGGAACAGATGCCATGATCTTAGTTTTTTGAATGTTGAGTTTCAAGCCAGCTTTTTCACTCTCCTCTTTTCACCCTCATCAAGAGTCTGTTTAGTTCTTTTTCACTTTCTGCCATAAGGGTGGTGTCCTCTGCATATCTGAGTTTATTGATATTTCTCCCAGCAAACTTATTCCAGCTTGTGATTCATCCAACCCAGCATTTTGCATGATGTACGCTGCACATAAGTTAAATAGGTAGGGTGGCAATACACAGCCTTGACATACTCCTTTCCCAATTTGGAACCAGTCCGTTGTTCTGTGTCCGGTTCTAACTGTTGTTCTTGATGAGCATACAGGTTTCTCAGCAGACAGGTGGTGGTGATACTCCCATTTCTTTAAGAACTTTCCACAGTTTATTGTGATCTATACAGTCAAAGGCTTTAGCATAATCAACGAAGCAGAAGTAGATGTTTTTCTGGAACTCCCTTGCTTTCTCCATGATCCAAAGGATGTTGGCAATTTGATCTTTGGTTTCTTTGCCTCTTCAAAACCCAGGCTGTACATCTGGAAGTTCTTGGTTCACGAATGCTCAAACGCATACATGGATGCATGTGTTCCCACGCACATGTGCAAATGCACACAGGAGATGCTGAGTCTTCATTTGTGGGGCAGTGCCTTTCTCTGTTACTGAGCAACATGTGGGGCTGCCTGGCAACCGGGAACAGCTCAGCGTGACAAGCACAGTCCGAGGCCTGATGCCCGAGGCTTGCAGGGGCACAGAGAGGAGGGCCGGTCTGGGTCTGTCGAACCTCACCCGGACTTTGGAGGCGCTGGTGCGTGAGCCAGACCCTGAGTGTCCCATGCCGCCCACCCAGAGAGGCCAGCTCAGAGGGTCACAGGCAGGCGGCCACATCCCGTTTCCGAGCCAGGCTTTGTGGTCCACAAGCCCGGGCAGGGCAGGAGCAGCCTGACGGGCTCCCTCTGCAGGGAGGGCACCGCGCGGGTCTGGGCGAGGAAGCGCTGCGGGGAGAGTCCACGCTGATGTCCCGCAGCCGCTCCTCAGGCCTCAGCGCGCGGCCTCCCTCGAAGCTGAGGACCGCTTCTGCCCTGCAGGGTCACATCACAAATGAGTGTCACGGACCTTCTCCCCGGTCCCTCCCCATCAGGGACGCTGCTCCGAGGACTGACAAGGACAGAGACGCGCTGACTGGCTGCACAAAGATGCGGCTAGACCTCACTCCCGTTCTTTCAGGTGCTGGAGCCCAAACCTTGCCTCAGCCCCGACTCCCTCTCCTGCTCCCCATCCAGTCCATCACAAATGCAGGTGCTCAGACCCTGGCCGGACTCCTGCTCATCCTGCACTGCAGACAACCGCCCGGTGCAAGCCTGGGTCATTTCAGCTACTTCCAGTTTCCTGGGGACCAGGCGGTCCCTGCATGGAGCTCCCCAGTGGTGGCCATCTCACTCAGAATAAAACTCAAAGTGCTTCCTTGGCCTGCCCACCTGCCCCCATAGCTCCCCCAACTCTCCCCTCCCCCTGCCTCAGGCACTAACCTCTCATCCACTCCTCAGACACTTTGCACCTTCTGTTCCCTCTGCCTAGCATGCCCTTCCCCAGAGAGCTACTTCCGGTCTCTGCTGACCCCCCGTGACAGACCTGCCTCTTGTTCCCACATGACAAGGATAGATTCCTCTTCACCTCCTGGAGAGCTGCCATCCCCTTCCGTCTTGTCCTTTTGGCTTTCACTGCCAGTTCATACTTTGTATACTCACTGCGCCCCTTTCACATGTGCAGACTCCGCAAAGGAAGGGAGCAGGTCTCCACTCAACCCCCAGCTGGTAGTCCTCAGCCGTGGCAATGAGCAGGCACCCAACAAATAAATCCTGAACAAATGAGTGAAGAGCAAGCGGAGGGAGGGCTGAATACGTGAGTGAGTGAGCGAGTGAGCTGGTGTACGCTCCAAGGGGTTGGTTCAGAATGAAAGGAGATGGCAAATGTTCTTCTGCACTAGCTTCCTCTCTGCACCACAGTTCCTCCAAAATCCCACACAACTGTCCTCATGGGCACACGCAGAATTCTTGTTCCTGAATTCATTCCAAAAACACTGATGCCTGGAGTTGAGTCAAAGAACTTGGGACCTAGAAGAATCCAACTGACCGCCCAGAAATGGTGCTCCAGGTTAGTTCTTTCCCCTCCAAAGACAGCCTGGTCCAGGGGAAAAAAGACTCTGCAGGGACAATCCTGGAATCAAACTCTGAGCCTTCTTTCTCCAATCTATAGGACCTTGGGTATGGTCATGCACTGGCCTGTGCCTCAGTTTCCCCCTGTGTATAGTGGGTGCCATGCTCCCGCACACAGATGCCCCGTGTGACAAGTAGGCAGGGACAGGGCCCTTGGGGAGCCACGTGGCAGATGCTGGATGCACAGAGCACCCAGCACGTGGGGACACACAGCAAATCCCAGTACCCTTTCCCCACTGCCGACCCACGACCCCAGCACCCTTGTCTCCTATTCCTCTGTGGAGCTAGGGACAGCAGGAGAATAAAACAACTTACCCAAGGCCATATATGGAGAGAGTTCTCTGCAGCTGAAGTTGGGAGACTCTCAAACCCTTGATTCCCAGCCCAGGACTCACCCACTGCCACCCACGAAAAGTGTTCATTTAAAAGACTGCCTGGAAACACAGTTCCCTGGGGGTGATGCTGAAGAAAGGAGCTCAAGTGAGCTCCACAGTGGATGAAATCTGAGCTGGGATGGTGTTTATTGAGAGCCTCCGATGTGCCAAGCCCTTTGGTATAAATGCCTTCATTTGATTTAATCCTTACACAGCCCTTGGTGGCAGGGCATCACTCTACCCATTTCACAGAGGGGAAAGCTGAGGCTCCAAGAGAGGCATCACCTGCCCAAAGTCCCAAGCAGCTTACAAATACTGGAACTGGGATTCAAACCCAGCTGTCTAAACCCCAGCTTTCCCCACTGTGCCCGTCTACCTTTCTGAGTCCCCTGAAAGACTCCCCTCTCCAGCCACATCCACCAGGGCTGTGACTCTGCTTTCTCCACAGCAGGGACCTCCAGCCTAGACCCCTGCAGAGCCTGAGCAGGTAAGGTGGTGAGCGAGGTGGGCAGGGTGGGAACCTCACTGCTAAAATCCTGCCAGACATGGGCTCCCATCCCTCCTTCAGAATGCGGGGCAAGAAACCTCGTTCAAGAGGAAATGGAAACCCAGTTCTCATGGGAAATTGCCTTTAGCACACCACTCACAGCTGCAGGTTGTGTGGGCCTCATCTGTAAGCCAGCATCACTGCGTCACGTAGAATCCAGTGAGAGGGGGAGAGCAAAAGGACAAGCCGCCCACACGGACAAACTGTCTCCTTTTGTTCTTTTCCCTGTCCTTCCTTCCGTTCTTTCCTTCATCCTTCCCTCCCGCCCTCCCTTTTCCTTCTTTCTTTCTCGCTGTTATGGGGTGAGTCATGTACCCCAAAATGTATCCATGGAAGCCCTAAGCCTCAGTCCCTCAAAATGGTACTTGATTCCTTAAAGTGGTGATTAAGTAAAAAATTAAGTAAAAGGCCATGCAGGTGGGCCTTAATCCAACATGTGTGACCTCGTGGGAAGAGGAGATTCAGACACAGCACCATAGAGGGAAGGTCGCGTGGAGACACAGGGAGAAGATGCTCACCTGCAAGGCATGCTGCGAGGCCCCAGAGGGGACCAAGCCCGCTGGCGCTGTGAGCTTGAAGCTCCCAGCTCCAGACCTGTGAGGGAACACATTTCTGTTGTTTAACCACACATTCTGTGGTACTCGTTACGGCAGCCCTGGCGAACTGATTCAAACTGATTCCTTCTCATTCTCTCTCTCCCTCTCTCTTCCTTCTGTATCCAGTAGAACAGAAAAGGATTACATCACAGAAGGAAGCAGAGCTCGCAGGATGAATAGGTGACCCATCTGCACCAGGAAGAAGGTAATTTGAATCTACATTCACACCGTTCCCAGAGACCAAAGAGAAGGACATGTCTCTCAGGAATTCCCGCACTTCCTCTCAGGGACCTTATGGAATTTTCTTAGGAACAATGCTTGGGGATGTACAGTGAGACCTTGAGGGCTTGTCACTCCAGCGACAAGAGCTGTTCTGCAAGACGCAGGCCAAGAAGAATGAGGGTGGGGGACAGGGGAGGAAGGGTATCCAAAGTCCCTGTGTGCTGGGACCCCCAGCTGCCTCCCACCACCAAAGCCCATATAAAATTCTATGCAAGCTCACAAAATGGTGCAGATGAGTAGATTTTTTTTCTATTTCTTTTAAACAAAAACATTTTTACTGAAAGATAACTGATTTGCAATTTCTGCTGTATAGCAAAGTGATTCAGTTACATTCTTTTTCATGTCTTTTCCATTGTTGTTTATACCAGAATATTCCCTGTGCTATACAGTTGGACCTTGTTGTTTATCCATTCTGTATGTAATAGTTTGCATCTGCTAATCCCAAACTCCCACTCTATCCGTCCCCCAACCTTGGCAACCACAAATCTGTTCCAAAGGAGATTTCTTATGAAACTTGTGAAGGAGCTGTAACCAGGGTCAGAATGAGACCAATATCTCATTTGTTGTTGTGGTTTAATCGTTAAGGAGCAACCAACTCTTTGTGACCCCATGGACTGTGTCCACGGGAGCTCTCCAGGCAAGAACACTGGAGTGGGTTGCCATTTCCTTCTCCAGGGGATCTTCCTGACCCGGGGATTGAACCCACGTCTCCTGCATTGGCAGCTGGTGCTAAGCTGGTAGGGGGGTGAGGGCGGAGGGGGGACAATCAGCCTCTTGTGCCGCTATCCAGAAGCACCGCCAATCCCTGCGCTTCCCCTCCCCACTCCACCCCCCAAACCCATGAGTCAGGGCCCTCCTTGTCCCCATTTTATACAGGGGGAAACGGAGGCTCTGAGCGGGCTTGCAGGCCGCGAACTGCAGTGCCGGGAATCTAACCGGTTTCCAGCCAGCCTGGCGGGGAGCTGGCACCTGGAAACAAAAGCAGTGGGCTCGCGGGCTGCGCGGGGAGCCACTCACCGCCAGGGGGCAGCGCGCGCCCGCGGACGCCTCCGGGACGGCCTTTGTCCGGGTGAGGCCGCTTCCCGCACCCGGCTCCTCCGCCCAGCGGACGGATCCAGCCAACCCGGCGGAACCCGCGCTGCAGCCCGGAGCCGTCCTCTGCATCGCCTGCCTTCACGCCTCTCTTACAGACGGACTGGATTCCTTTTCATCTGTCTGGCCCTGGCTCAGGGATCTTTGCAGTCTTTTCCCTTTGCAGGTTCTCTTTCCTCATCATCTGCACACAGGGACCCATGCGCAACAGCCCAGCCCTCCCTCCATCGTCAGCTCCATCCGCCGCCGTGAAGGCACCTTCTGTTCCAATGTGGATTCCAGCATCCCCAGTTCGTCCAGAGTGAGCCCAAGGCCTGTCCTGGTACAAACGTGGAGGCTGCAGGGGTAGCCAGGGTCTGTGTCCCTCCTCATTCTGATTGCAGGGGGCTGATCCCAGAAGATGGACCGAGACCTTGGGCAGGACCACCTCTGGGCCACTCCGGTTCCCCCAGGCCCATCTTGGTGCCTGCTAGGCCACTCCTACGTGCGGGGCCTTGGTGCCTGGAGCCCCTGCCGCCCTCATTTCTCCTGGCGTGAGTGTGCCTGTGCTGGGAGGCTTTTACACACTCAAAGTGAGCCTCAGCCTGGGGCAGATCATTTGGAAATCAGCAGAGCTTTCTAGCATCCCAGCTAAGGCAGGGTGTCTCCACTACTGCTCCAGATGAGAGCCACCCCCTCCCCCCCAACACACAGGCATACACCAAAGTTTCTCTGATTTGATCTGAACATTTATCTTCTGCTCATAATGTTCCCCATGTGCTTTTCCCAATTTCCCCTCAATCGACCTTGCCTCACCCATTGCACAGAGAAGGAAACTGAGGCCCAGAGCAGGGGAGGGACCTGCAACCCCCTCCTCCACCCAGAAGCCCACTTTGTATTCCTTCTGGAACCTGCCCATCCCCATGCCTCCTGCATTTGCCTTCAATTCCAAACTGTTCCCCAGCTCTTTCTTATGGCTCCCCATCCTGATTCTTCGGAGGGTTCAACACATGTCTACTTTCTTAGCGGGCTGTTTCTGCCTGTCTCCTGTTCTCAGTTCTGAGCTCCATCAAGCAGAAACTGTGAATTTTGTTCACCATGATATTCCCCACACAGAGCACTGTGCCTAACACAGATTATGTATTCAATTAAATGTGTTAAATGAATGAATGAAACTTTGAAACAACCTCAGGGAGGATGTGACATCAGCCCACTCATTCCCATGCCATGGATGAGGAGACCCAGGCTCAGAATGCCGAATGGTATGGAAAAGAAGGAACACTTCTGTTCCATATGAATCAAGACTTCCCTCTCCGTCTCTCTAGTTGCTCACTCATGTCTGACTCTGTGACCCCATGGACTGTAGCCCACCAGGCTCCTCTGTTCATGGGATTCTCTAGGCAAGAATGCTGGAGTGGGTTGCCATTCCCTTCTCCAGGGGATCTTCTTGACCCAGGGATCAAACCTGGGTCTCTTACATTGCAGGCAGATTCTTTACCATCTGAGCCAAAGGGGAAGCCCACCAAGATGTTTACTAAAGCGTATTTGGTTAAAGGGTTTATAAATGTGAAATTACATGTCTGTGTCTTGAAAACACCTTGCATGTTTTTAATTGATCTGTGATTATTTTATTATTACTATTTTTAATGTAAGTATAGTTGATTTACAATGTTTGGTCATATGCAGAGTAAAATGGTTCAGTTCTATATCTATATATACATATACGTATTTAGTTATATATATATATATATATATATATGGGCTTCCCTAGTGGCTCAGATGGTAAAGTGTCTGCCCACAATGTGGGTAGACCTGGGTTCAATCCCTGGGTTGGTTGGGAAGATCCCCTGGTGAAGGGAATGGCAACCTACTCCAGTACCCTTGCCTGGAAAATCCCATGGATGGGGGAGGCTGGTAGGCTATGGTTCATGGGGTCAAAGAGTCAGACATGACTGAGAGACTTCACTTTTTTCACTTTTATATGTATGTATATTGGGTGGGCCAAAAAGTTTGTTTTGGTTTTTCCATAACATCTTATGAAAACCCTTAGCCAATTCAATATTATAAAAGAATATATATATATTTATTCTGCTGCTGCTGCTGCTAAGTTGTTTCAGTTGTGTCTGACTCTGTGCGACCCCATAGATGGCAGCCCACCAGGCTCCTCTGTCCCTGGGATTCTCCAGGCAAGAATGCTGGAGTGGGTTGCCATTCCCTTCTCCCTATATATATTCTAATATACATATATTCTAATATATAAGTACCCCAGTCCATGGGATCACAAAGAGACATGACTGAGCAACTGAGCGTGTGCGCACGTGCACACACACACACACACACACGCATGTATATGAGACCATATATACATATTCTTTTTCAGGTTCTTGTCCACTTTGTATGTTTTAATGACAGAGATAGAATGGACTAGAAGAGCTGACTTAGTAAAATGCATCTCAGTGAACCGTGTGAAGACGAGGGTGATGGAATGAGGGGGCCTTGGAGCGTCCGGGCTGTGGATCCGTGACTGTAGGTGGGGTGAGCCAAGTGCACAGCTGGGCTTTGACGAAGTGGAGCCCGGGGCCGGGCTGAGGCTGCAAAGTCCAGGCACCGTCCACACCGCCCTGGTCACAGCCCCGTTCCTCTTGCTAGTGAGGTGGTAAGAATAATAACTCTAATCACAGGCAAATGAAGCAAAGAGTGGGGCTGGGCCGGCCACTATCTTGCTCGCTGCACCCGGGGTAGGGTGTCAGGAGGAATCCGGGAGGTTTGCAGGGAGCTTCAAAGTGCTAGTGCATGGCTAAGGAGATGACCACGCTGCCCAGTGGGCTTGGAGGCCGATGAAGCTGCCCTTTGGGGGTGAGTCTGGATTACCACCCCCGTCCGGCTCGCCCCATCAGCAAATGAGAGAAGAGTGTGGGGGGAGAAGCAGGAGTCAGCGCGGAAAGCGGGGCTGCTTGCCTCAGCCTCGCAGCGGTGGTGGGGAGAGGATTGCTGGGCAGCTTCCTCCGTCTGCCCTGCAGCTGCCAGAGTTGTGAACTGCATCCCGGGGCAGAGCCAGGCGGGGCAGGGAGCCCTGTGGAGCCTAACTCGGGCAGGCTTTTGTCTTAAGTCCTAGTCGTTTGCCATGAATTACTCCTCTGGTGTGAGGGATCCCATCGGGCTGTCCACCTCACTGGCTTTTAATTTACGATGCTTCCTGACAGGCGGCTGCTGGGGTCAGAGCCAGAAGACGCTCAGGATAGCCCACAGAGGTCGTTGTTCCCATACGCTTTTGTCAGGCCCACGGCACATGCCCGGCCTTGGGCTCAGAGCTCCATGAACTGGCCTCCAGGAAGTCGAAAGAACTGACTTCAAACCTCAGGTCTGTCTCTTCCCAGCTGTGTGACCTTGGGAAAATCACTCAACCTCTCTGGTCACTTTTCCTCATTTATAAAATGCAGCCAATCACTCATAGCATTTTGTGTGGAGCAGCTGAAGAGTAAGATATGAAATGTGGATGTGACTAATGGGATCAGAGCAGGGGGGCCCTGGGTTCCTGACCAGTGCCTTCTCTTCAGATCAGAAGGATCAAAATGGTGGTAAGACCAAGTTATGGGCCTTTGAATGCTGGACACTGAACTTGACTTTTCTCCCGGGAGCCATGGCAGGTTTGGAGGGAATTGCTCAGACCTGTGTTTCAGGAGAGATCTGTGGAGGGTTGGTGGGAGGGGAGAGACTGGAGGCTGAAGGCCTTTAGGGAGATGACCAGGGGTCCCCCGGGGAGATGGGTAGAGCTAGTGAACACAGGGTCTCACAGAGGACCGAGGAGCCACCCTGTTCGTGTTGATGTTCCTGCGAGGGTCATCACGGAGCTCTGCACTGCAGATACACAGCTCCAGGCCCTGTTACCTGGGGGCTTCCTCACTCAGCTAGGGGCTTCCCTGGTGACCCAGACAGTGAAGAATCCGCCTTCAATGCAGGAGACCCAGGTTCAATTCCTGGGTCGGGAAGATCCCCTGGAGAAGGGAATGGCAACCCACTCCAGTATTCTTACCTGGGAAATCCCGTGGACAGAGGAGCCGGGAGGCTACAGTCCAGGGAGTCTCAAAGAGTCAGACATGACTAACACTTTCAACTTTCACTCAGTTTTGCCCAAATTCTTACTTCTGTCCCTTTCTGCCCATTCCACGTAAAACATCAGGATGTAAGCGTTTTCTTGTAAAGGAAGCCACCTGGTGTTGGAAAAGCGCGAGGAGAACAATGCAGACATGAGATCCGCACTGTGCTCCTCCCAGCTCACATCCTCCCATCAAACCACGTGGAAGACTGCATAACCGTCCCAAAGATGACCACATCCTGGCCCCCAGAAGCCGTGGATGTGCACTTCACATGGTAAAAGGACTTCGCAGGTGTGACTGAGTCAAGGATCTTGAGGTGGGGAGATGACCCAGTGGCTTAGTATCATCACAAGGGTCTTTATAAAAGGGAGGCAGGAGACAGATTGGAAGACATGGTGCTACTGTGTTTGAAGGTAGAGAAAGAAGCCCCAAACCAAGGAACACGGGTGGCCTTGAGAGGCTGGAAAAGGCAGGGAAAAAGATTCTCTCTGCTGAGGTCTGAATGTGTGCATCCAACATTCATATTTGAAATCTTAGCCCCCAGTGGGATGGTATTAGGAGGCCGGGTCTTTGGGAGGCTAATAGCACATTCCACCTTCATGAAGGGAATCAGTGCTTATAGAAGAGACCCTACAGAGCTCCCTTGCCCCTCCCACCACGTGAGGACACAGCGAGAAGTGTGTGGCCTGGAAGAGGGTCCCACCTTACCAGGCTGGCCCCCTGACCTTGGACTTCCAGCCTCCAGAACTATGAGAAATAAATTTCTGTTTTTTATAAGCTGCTCAGCCTGTGGCACTTAGTTACTGCAGCTTGAATGAACTAAGACACTCTCCAAGGACCTCAAGAAGGAGCAGAGCTCTGCTGATACCTTGATGTTAGCCAGTGACCTGCATTTTGGACTTCTGACCTCCAGAGCTGTAGGAGAATAAATATGTAGGTGTAAGGCAGTAAATTCATGGTACATTGTTACAGCAGCAGAAGGAAAGTAATGTATGCCTTCCCCAACTCTGGACCTCTGTTTCCCATTGAGGCTGTGGCCACAGAAAAGCTTCAGGCACCGGCTGCAGTGCGTGGAGGTCAAGGGGAAGTGGAAGCTGAGCAGGTCTCTCTGGGCAGCCTGGACTCTCCCTGTGCCCACTGCAGACGCGGCAGAGGAGATGCGCGGAACTTGATTCCTGCCTCTCAGCCCCTAGAACCGAGTGAGATGAGCAGGTTCGAGAGTGGCGGTAGGAGCTGGTGGGGCCCCAGCGCGGAGACCCGGGCCAGAGGGCAGCCCTTCCCGCACAGCCAGGTGGAGAAGCGGGCCTGGGTGGCGCGGATCATCCCGCTCTGCTTAGAGAATCAGGACGATGGATGCTCCTGTGAAATCTCTCAGTCCTTGGATGTTGCCAACCAATTAGAAAAGAATTAAACATGGAGCGAGCCAAACCAAACACATCTGCAGCCCAACCTGGCCTCCAGACCGCGGCGATGCTGCCTGCAGCTTGATCAAACTCTGTGCTTCGGCATTAGCCGGAGCTGGGCTGGAATCTCAGCTCTGCCACAGCCAGGTCACCTGGGTAGCTCGCCCGATCTCTCTGAGCCTCAGTTTCCTCGTCTGTAAAAGGTATATGAGCGCCAACCTCATGGGTTGGGGGAGGACTAGATATTGAAGTGTATGTAAGCTGTCCCGAGCAGGGCCTGGCATGGAGAGAGCCAGTTATCACAGGATCCTTCTCACTGTCGTTACCGTCGTTTACTGTGTGAGCAGCAAGACGGCTTTCCATACCTCTGTGCCCTACGCTGGTCCTTCCTACAGGAAGGGCCTCTGTGTCAACCATGATGGGCCTCAAAGCCTGAGCCCCAGAGACTCCCACAGTCTGCCGTCTCGGAGTTCACACCTCAGGGCACAGATCCTGGTGCAAGAACACAATCGGCAAGGTGCTACAAAGAGCCACTTCCCAGCCACAGCGTTCTAGTCACCGCTCTAAGTCAGCACCCCACCCTGTCCCTCCATAAAACCATACTGGCAAACAGATGGTCCTGCCTCCAGGACCAGACTGAGGTCTGGCTTGCAACGCACATCCTCTGCACCCCCAAAATACTGAGTAGACTCAGTGTTCCCCGACGTTCGGGTCCTTACAGCACAGCCAGTATCTTCTATCTTCATTTGCATACTGTTTTTCTTTTAATTGGGCTTCTCTGGTGGCTCAGCTGGTAAAGAATCCGCCTGCCATTCGGGAGACTGGGCTTGATCCCCGGGTTGGGAAGATGCCTTTGAGAAGGGAAAGGCTACCGACTCCAGTATTCTGGCCTGGAGAATCCCATGGACTGTATAGTCGGATACGGCTGAGCGACTTTCACTCACTTTCTTTAAATTGACCCATTTTCTTATATAAATGTAGCTCTCACTTGGGAACGTTATATGTAAAACAATGGCTTTGATGAGCTAATTATTTTTTTCTCACCGATGTTAAGAAAAAATGTGTCTCTGTTAAAAATGTAAAAGCTTGTCAGTATGATGATGGCAAATCATCCTGCCAGCTCTTGTGATGGCTGGGGTGCCCTCCTCAAGATGCGCTGAGGCTAAAGGACAGTGAGATCTCACATCCTCGCTGCTTCTCCCTGAGGAGGCTTCTCCCAGTTTTGGTTCCCCTGCCATGGGGATTCACAAACAGTGAAGAGCAGAGTCCAGGAGAAGGTGAGAACATGCCTGCAGGTGCCATCATCAGCTCTTCATTCTCTAAAACAGATTTTACCGTGCATCTGAGTAATTCATTCACGCCTTCTACCTGGAAAATGGTTTCCAGTCCTTTCACTGGAATTCGGGGTGTAAACTTCTGCAGCTCTCTATTTCTCTAGGACCAGGTCCAAACCCAACGTGGATCTCAAGGCTCTTCAAGGCCCCGACTTTCCCCTCCTGCCATCCTCTCCTGTACTCTTCGTGTTCCAGTGCTATCCAGCCACTGAAGGTTTCCCTTCTGTGATATTGTCCATGCTGGTCACTGTTGGGAGAAACCCTTTAGCTTTTGCTTGCTGAGGAAACTCCTATTCAACCTTAAAAACCCTACTCACCATCACTCTTTGGTTGGCGTTTTCCCTGACACACCCTCTGAGCTCAGTCTCCTCAGAAGAGTTGCTTCCTCTTTCTCCCCCAACCAAATGCCCCACATCCTTCAGCTCTGTGCGGTCTCCTCTGGCAGTACCTTGCACGGAGCCCACAGTACCCATCACCCAGCTGATGACAACATCCCCAATGTGTCTCCTCACTTCCCCTCCAGCCCCTTCTACCTCTTCTGACCTCATCTCCACAGCAGCCAGAATTATGATAGAAAAACCCTAGTCCAGAGCACATCACTCCATGTTTAAAATCTTCCAACAGTTTCATTGTACACAGAATCAAATCCAAGCTCCTCTAAAGTCCCCCAAGGCCTGGTGTGATCTAGTCCCACTTACCTGTCTGGCTTTTTTCTTGTCCTCTCTCCCTCAGCTCACTGGCCCAGTCTTCCTGCCTCGGCATCTGCAGCTGCTGGGCCCTGGCTGGAGTGTTCCGTGCCTACCAGCCTTCCAGACATGTGACCCACCTGCCCGGTCCTGCACAGACATGTCCTCCCTTCACCTGCCCGTCACCTCCATCTGGCTGAGTCAGGACTCACCCGGACTGTCACCTCCCAGGGAAGTCCTCAGTGCCTCCCCTGAGTGACTGGGTGCTCCTGGAGGCAGGGATTGCACTGCATTCACCCGTGTGTCCTCAGGCTGGAGACAGGGTGAGGCCTAGTCCACGTGTGGGGATAAACCCACTGAGCCCCCGAGGAAGATCCACCTTCTCTCACGATGGGGGCCCTCAGCCGGCCTCACCCAGGCTCCTGCAGAGCAAGTGTGAGCACTGCTGGCTAATGAGGGAAGTTCCTCCCACAGGGAGGTTCTTGGGGCTCAGGCACACTGCCTGCCCAGAGACCAGGCAGTGGCTTTGTAGAGAAAGTGTCTTTGGGGATTATGGAGACAGGGGCCTTGCAGGCAGTGAGTGCAGTGAGCAGACTGATCTCAATGAGCTCCAGGTCTGGAGTCAGGAGCACCCAGGCTGGAGACTTAGTCCTGTCCTGGCTCAGCACGGCCCTGCCTGCCCTGCCTGAGCTGGGCCATTTCCTGGGGGTCAAGATCAGGGGTCTCCAGCTTGGGGTCAGTACAGGTCAACTTCACATACCCCTAGTTTTTTCACCTCCCAAAATAAGGATAACGATTCCTACCAGGCTGTTAGGATAAAATGAGACAACACAGCAAAGAACCTCACAGGGTCTTGCCCACAGAAGTTAGGCACCACTGGGACTTGCATGGACCTCAAGCCTCCTTTTATTATTACTATTAATTAACTATTTAATGAACTTATTTATGGGAGAAGGAAATGGCAACCCACTCCAGTATTCTTGCCTGGAGACGCCTGTGGACAGAGGAGCCTGGAGGGCTGCTGTCCATAGGGTCGCACAGAGTCGGACACGACTGAATCGACTTAGCGTGCATGCATGAACTGATTTATTTGTCTATCTTTGGCTGTGTTGGGTCTTTGTTGCCTTTCTTTAGTTGCGCTGAGCAGAGGCTCCCTCTAGTTGTGGCTTCTCATTGTCCTGGCTTTTCTTGTTGTGCAGCACAGGCTCGAGGGTGTGTGGGCTTCAAAAGTTGCAGCACTCGGGCTCAGTAGTTGTAACTCACAGGCTCCAGATTGCAGGCTCAGTAGTTGAGGTGCACAAGCTTAACTGCCTCGAGATATGTGAAATCTTCTCAGACCAGGGATTGAACCTGTGTCCCCTGTATTGTCACCTGGATTCTTAACCACTAGACCACTAGAGAAATCTTACCTAAAACATTCTTGCCTTTATGGGTCCTTATTTTATTATTTCCTCAAAAAATAAGCTTAAAACTTTATGCAATTGGTATAAAGATAAATAAAATTTAGGTTGGAACTGTGGGGTTGGAGAAGACTCTTGAGAGTCCCTTGGACTGCAAGGAGATCAAACCAATCAATCCTAAAGGAAATCAACCCTGAATATTCATTGGAAAGACTGGTGCTGAAGCTCCAATACTTTGGCCACCTGATGTGAAGAGCTGACTCATTGGAAAAGATCTTGATTCTGGGAAAGATTGAGGGAAGGAGGAGAAGGGGGCAACAGAGGATGAGATGGTTGGATGGCATCAAGCACTCAGTGGACATGAGTTTGAGTAAACTCCGGGAGTTGGTGATGGACAGGGAAAGCTGGTGTGCTGCAGTCCATGGGGTCACCGAGAGTAGGACGTGGCTGAGTGACTGAAGGACAGGGAGGCCTGGCGTGCTGCAGTCCACGGGGTTGCAAAGAGTCGGACACGACTGAGTCACTGAACAACAGCAACAACTCAAGTTGGATACTATTCATTTTTTCTTTTCTTATTTTAAAATAAGCTGAAACATTTTCATGGACTCCTAGGATTATCTGCTCCCCACCACACCACCCTTCATGTCATCTCCCACCCCAGTCCCTGCCTGCACAGGGTCCTCGGCTCTGCCAGGGTCTCAGCCTGGGGGATGAGGGTCCACCCATGCCAACTGTGCCTAGTGTATGAGTCAGCTTGCTAACTCACCCAGTGTTTGTTGAACATATCCCATCACTGGTAGTGATCGACTTGTTGGTGCCAATAACTTCCCTTGTGTTATCATGGTAAAGTGGCTTCAATAGAGTCCTCCAAAAACCCATGTCCCCTCAGAACCTCAGAAGGTGGTCTTCTTTGGAATCAGGGTTCCTGCAGATGTCATTAAAGACCTCAGGACAAAATCCTCCTGGCTCAGTTCAATGATTGGTGTCCTTCTAAGAAGAGGTGAGGACGCAGAGAAGAAGCTGATATGAAGATGGAGGTAAAAACCGGGATGATGTGTCTATAAGCAGGTCCAAGGATTGCCTGGAGAAGGAAATGGCAACCCACTCCAGTATTCTTGCCTGGGAAATCTCATGGACAGAGGTGGGTTGCAATCCGTGGGGTCGCAAAGAGTAGGACGCAACTTAGCGACTACACAACAAGGATTGCCAGCTGCACTTCCCTGGCAGCCACCAGGAGCCGGGAGAGAGGCGCATCTGCAGCACACCTGGCCTCGTAATCTGGGTGAGAAGACATCGCTGTGTGGGAAGGCACCCCTTTTGTGATCATTTGTTATGGCCGCCTTACACGCTGCTCATCTTCACGGCAGCCCCGCCCGTGAGAAAGACACTTCGTCCTCCACTTTAGACATGCACAAGGAGGCTCGGAAAAGGCCAGCAGCTGGCCAGAGCTACCCGGGCCCCCCGACTCTGGTCAGAATAGGCCTGGCACGGGGGGAAGGGGAATGCTGAGCCTAGGGGCAGGAAGTGAAGCTGGCAGGTGAGCCAGGGCACGGACCCCAAAGGGAAGCCGTGTTCTGGTGCGGATGACACTGATAATTAGAAGCCCCATGGAGACGTGTTTACAGGGGACCTCAAAAAAGAAACACGGTGAAAGCAAGACGGCTTCTGCAAACGCAGAGCTGCCGGTGGACAAAGCCTACAAAAGAGGCAGCACTGCACCCTCGGGCCGCTAGGTTTGTACGAGATTTCTTTCTGTATATTTTCCAAAATTTCTCTGACGTTATGTTTTTCTGTGTTTTTTGTTTCTTTGTTTTTGTTTTTTTGATAGGGAAAACACACAGAGAGACCCTCCCCCCTTCCGAAAAGCAACACAACAGAAAGCCGAGACAACCAGAGCCGGGCACAGAGCTCCCTCCACCTGCTCTGAGGATGCTGCTGCCCAAACTCCATTTCCCTCCGGTGTCAGCGCTGCAGGAACCGCAGCCCTGTTGAAAACACCCCTCGGGCGAGCAGGATCCGTTGGAGCTGGCTTGTCAGCGGAAGGACAAAAGGAAAATTCTTTATCCGCGAGTTGACGTCAGACCCGCTGCCAGCGTCCAGGACCCGGTCCAGGAGGGGTGGGGGCGGGAGAGGTGCTCAGAGTGGGGTGAGAGGGGGAGCAGAAACCGCCCTGGGCACCACTGCAGAGGCACTGCATTTGCACAACAAGCTGTATTTTTCCAGAGCGCCTATTGCTTATTCATTAGTTGTTCCTAGACTTGCCTGGTGAGAGGCACGTGGCAAGGGCGCTGAGCCTTCTGGTGGGTGGTGGGCGGCTGACCCTTTGAGGTCAGAGGTCCCGGCTGAGGAATCCAGTCTTCAAGGCCATGTTGATTCCTTTCCAGAGCCTGAAGACATGTTCATTACTCCAGTTCATTGTTCATCTCTATATAGTGACAACTCTTTATAGGGAGCCCCTCCTTCCAATATAGTTCTAGACCGGGACATCAAATGGTGAAAAAGATAAATGAGACCGCCACTCCTGCAGCGCTCACAGGCTGATGTGAGTGACTGGAGTCATTATTAGATCACAAACAATACCAATGTCAAGAACTAGGAGACAGGAGAAGTACTTCTGGGGCCATATAAGGTGGGTTTCTCCATGAAAGGGAAGTTTGAGCTAATAGCTGAGAAGTGAGGAGGTGCTGGGTGAAGAGAGGAAGGGTGGGACCGGGCTGGAATAACATCCAGGCAGAGGGGATAGCATATGCAAAGGCCCTGACGCTGGAGGGAGTGTGGACCTTTCAAGGAAGAGAAAAACAATGTATCTGGAGCAAAGAAAGTGATAAAAGAGGGCTGTGGGAGATGGAGATCCAGAGAAGAGGGTCAGGGAGGAGGAATTAAGTCACCCAGTGTTGATAGGATGGGCAGTGGGTTAGGTCTCTGGCTGTCAAACAATAGGAAACACTAAAGAAGTTTAAAGCGGAATGACATGATCAGATCTTCATCTGACTGGGGACCTTAAATCATGGCTGGAATCCCTAACACACACAACCTTTGTGGCTGGGTCATTTCCCCCTTTGTAAAATTTGAGTCAACAGGACCACCTCCTTGGACCTTTACAATTTAACTAGGTGTCTACTTAATGCCATGTGGACATAATCTTCCCTGCTATGGATGAGGAAACTAAGGCTCGGAGAGGTGAAGTGACTTGCCCAAGGACACACAGCAGGAGAGTGGCAAAGGTTGGTATGGACCTGAGTAATTCACGACTATCCAGAACTCTCATTCCACGAGCTGGAGTGTGACTGGGTTAAGATAAGGGATGGAAAGTGGGCAGAATGAGGCATCAGTTCCCTCTCAAGTCGAGCCTTGTCAGATACACAGAGAAAAACACTAGGGGGACCTCTTTGTGTGTGTGTGTGTGTGTGGTTCTAGTTATTTTTGGCACCAGGGGAACTTAATTAAGAATTGAATTCACAGCTTTCCTGCTGAGAGCAAGCCAGGGGTGCAGGATGGAGAAGGGGAGTTGAAGTCAGAATAGACTGTAGACAGTGATACTAAAATAATGAAGCAGAGCCTTGGGGCCTTCCGCTGGGGCCAGGGAGCGGGCACAGATGCTATTCTGGGCCCTGGTCATGCTTTCCCAACCCAGTGTGTTAATGTTCTGTGTTCCCAGGCAGAATTCTTTCTGGGTCTGAGATGGAGTGGACTCTCAGATGCCGTTGCCCTTGGTGATGGCAGAGACGGTGTCCTTGGACAGAGGCTGTGGAGGCAGGGGGCCATCCGGGAAAGAGCCTTGGACGTGGAACCTGCCCCCCGCCCCCGCTGCTCCAGCAGTTCCATTCCTCTCTCCCTGCCCGCTTCTCTCTCCATCCGGGCCTCAGCCTGCCTCCTGAGTTCCAGATGCCATGGGGCTTTGCTCTCTCTTTAGGATTTCAGAACGTTTCCTGGAGCATCCATCCAAGGCAGGCAGCCGTGCAATGAATCTAGTTTAGAGATGAGTCTTGTTCGGCTGTACTGTTTTAAAAACATGTGAACTGAAACTTGATAATACGAAACTTGGTGCAAAGAGATGGCATCATGACAGGCCCCACGCTAAGCGCTGGGGGGCCAGTGGGGAGAAGACAGAGGCCGGGGAGATAGGTGGTGAGCAGGTGTGTACGCACAGCAGTGAAATTGGCTGGTGATAAGGGCCTTGAGCGGGGAATCAGCGAGATGGGGTAGAGTTATGATACATTGAGTGGTTGGGTGCCTACAAGGCTGAGGAGGAGGCAACCCGGTGAAGCAGAGGAAGGCGTGCAGCAGAAAGAGGAACTGACGCTGAGGGAGGCCCTCATGGACTTTGTCCTGAGAGCCAGGGGTCCACGGTTAGGGAGGAGACACTGCTGTCGGCAGATATGTCGCCGTTGCTAACTGATTGGTTGTTTTTGCTGTAACTGCTACGTTGAACAAGAATGCCTTACGGGAGTGTCAAAGACAACTTTATTTTTGTCTCCTGCTCCCCGTGCCTCTCTTGCTCCTCCCTCCTAGGTGATAGAGACAGGCCTAAGCCCCCCAAGCCCCTGTGACAGCCTCAGTTCAGAAACGAAGTGACCACCTGTCCATGTGCACACAGCTGCTCTTCCGTGTCACACCATGGGTCAGATGGGAAGAGGGGAGATGTAGTCTAGACTTGACAAGGTGGCTTTGCATTCTCTGGCCAGGCAGGGGGCTAATGATGTTTTCTACAAGGGGGTCTCTGTGGGTTCTCCGGGAACCCTCTGGTTACACCTGCAGTGCTGGTGATGGCTCTCGTTTAGATGACCTGTCTTTCCTCAGGCCCTGGTTCCTTGGCCTCCCTCCAGTCAGCGCTAGCTGTCCCTTCCAGGAGATCCTTTCGGCAAGAGGTAAGCTCTCAGCTAGCCTCCGCTACTGCTGAGGCCACATCTGGCCCAAGGAAGCGCTCAGGTTTTTTGGCCTGGCCTGAAGTAAGTCAATTACATCATCGTCATCACTACCATCATTACCACCATCACCACCATCATCATCACCGCCATCATCACCATCACCATCATATTCTTAAAGAAGCAGCTAGCAAATGCCCTAGGGATGGTCTGCCATGTGATCTCTGTTTCAATCACTACTTCTCCACCACTTTTCTGCTGTTCTTAGGACCAACTTAAGAGAAAAAATTGAGTGTCGGTGGTGGGGAGTAGAAAGCAAGTCAAGTAAGATGTAAGGTTAACGAGAAAAAAGAGCATCTGAGAAACACCTTCTCTCTGTTGGAGAAGCTTGTAGCTGTCTCTTTAAGTCATTTCAGAGTCTCTGAAGGTTTGAGGTCAGAGAACTCCTGGATCTTCAAACCTTGAGGCAGAGATATTTTCTGACACAGCTGCCCTGGCCTTTTCTGACTTCCTGGAATAGCTGAGAAGAGCTGCCAAGATGAGTCTTCTTTGTAGGTTAAGTGACTTCGGTGATTCTTGCCGTTGGTGGCATCTTGGGATCATGCAAGGTCCAGGGGCAGCTCTGAGTTTGAGCACCAGACCCACCATCTGCGTGTCCTTGGGCGGGCACTTTGCCCCTTGACCCTGATTTTCACATCGGGTCCCAGATGGTGGTTGCAAGAATCACACTAAGTAATATATGCCATGTGATTTTCTTAAAATATATTCTGGACTTAGTTCGGGGTATAAACATGAAACTATTGTTTTTTTCCCATCCCTGCTTTCAGCTGTATGTCAGTGAAAAGTGCTTTTCTAGCCTCTGTCAACAACTTGAGCAGATGATGGATTCTTACGTGTTCCCTTTCCCTGGATCCAACCCAGTCCATCTTCTTCTGATCACTCTCCTTTGTGAAGTCACTAAGTGGCCTCATCTAGTCATTCAGCAGATACGTGCTGGCATCTGTTCCTTGCCGTGTGGCACAGAGATGACGTGGGCAGGTTCCCTGTCACCTCAGAGCTCAGGGCGAGGAGGGCACTCACACAGGCCAACTCACCAGGGCCCTTAGATGGACAAGGTGAGACCGCCCTCGAGGCGTCACTAAGAAGGAAGTCTGATCACCACAAAACCACCCCAAGCCCATCCCATGCTTCCTGGGCTACATAAGCAAAAGATTAGAGGTAAGGAGGAGGAGATCTTTGGAATTTTGAGTCAGCATCTGAGTGCAGAAAGCAGGGCCTCAGCCCTCTCCTCCAGGATCCAAATGTGTGCCCACGTGAACGCACAAGTGTTCAGTACCTTTCACACAAAGAGCATCAAAGCCCACCAGTGTTGTCCAGAGAAGCAATGACCATCAAAGGTGAAGGACAAGAGGAGCCGGTGAGCCGAGGTATGGGTCCTCTTCCCCATCCCTCCCCTTGCTTGTCCCTGGAAGAGGGAGCAGGCAGGAAGGGTGTCAGAGACAGATGGTAGCAATCCACTGTCCAACAAGTTCAGGATGGAAAGAAGGAATCAAAGAGAAGACTTACACCCTCTCCCCAACTCTGAGTCCCCTAAGCCTCCAGTCTGGCTGGCGATCAGGAAAACAGAGGAGAGAGGACAGAGTTGTAGTTCTACGTGGTTGACGCTGGATTCTAATGACCTACAGCATCCAGAAAGCTCTGAGCATCAGCTGGGCACTGCATAGGTGGTACCCCATTCTAACTTCACCACAGACATGTGTGAGTCAGGACTAATTTGGTGGCTACTGAAAGAAGACTGGCCCAGACTAGATTAAGCGGAGAAAAGATTCATTGCTCACGTTACTGGGGAAGAAAAACAGATCTGCTCTTGAGGGATGGGCTACAGGAGCCAGTGTCCCGCTGCCAGTTGTCCAGTTCTCTGTCTCTCTCTGCCTCTCCAGCTTTCATCTTCCCCTCTGTTTCTCATTGCCTTGATTATTTTGTATTATTTATGTCCTTATCCACCAGCACCAGGTAGCCACTGAGATGTCTGCAGTAGTTTCCAATTGATGCTGTAACAAATTACCCTAAACTTGGTAGCTTAAAACAACACAAGTTTACTGTCCTATAGTCCTGGAGGCTAGAAGTCCAGAGTGGGTTCCACTGGGCTGACATCAAGGTATTAGCAGAGCTATAGTCCTCTGGAGACTCTAAAGGAAAATCCTTGGCCTTGGCTTTCCCAGCTTCTCGGGGCCTCTTGCTCTGCTCAGCTTGAGGCCCTTCCTCCATCCTCAATGGCCAGTTGAGTCCTCACATGGCATCACTCTGATGGCCTTCTTCCACTTTTAAGGGTGCTTATAATGATATAGGGCTTACCTGGATAATTCAGGACACTTCCAATTTTAAGGCCAGCTAATCAGTCAACTTATTTCCATCTGCAAACTTAATTCCATTTAGCCATGTAAGGTAACACCTTTGTAAGTTCTGGGGTTCAGTATGTGGACATCCTTAGGGGCTGTTATTCTGCCTGCTGCAGTGTCTAACAGGCATCTCAAGTCCTTATCTGAACTCTTCTTTCTCTTCCCCCAGAAACTGGCCCGACCTGTGACCACCCGTGTCTGAGCTGATGGCGAGTCCATCCTTCAGTTGCACAAGTCACTGGGACCTAGCTCCCCTGTTCTCACATCCTGCTCCCAACCTGTCCGCCCCTCCGGTGCATTCTCCCATCAGCGCCTACTCACAGTCTCCACAGCCTGGACCAGCCACCACCCTCTCTCCCGGATGATGGCAAAGGCCTGCCCTCAGGCTCCTCTGATGCTGACTCTTGCCTCCTGCAGCCTGTGCCCAGCAGGGCAAACAAGGGGCCCTTTGAAATCCTAGATCGCATTGTGTCACTCTTGGTAGGTGGCTCCACCTGCACCTGCGCTTACTGAGAGGGAAACAGGAATCAGAGCAATGGAGGCCGAAGTGCTGGTTTGTTCCTGGGAAAGCTCTGCTGGAGGACATGGCTCAGGTGTGACAGTGGGTTTGTCAAAACTCTTCTGAGTTGCATACACTTGCCCAAACCTTCAGGCAGGGCTCTGATAAGGTGGCCAAGCAAGTGGACCAAAACATGCTTTTCCTGAAGGCAGGCAGATGTGGAGGAGAGGGAGGGGACAGGTTTGAGCCAGCATCATCTCTCCAACTTCTCACTTGAAGGAGAGAGTAAAAGATGGAGAGAGAGGCCAAGAGGGTTCTGAGGATGTTCCTCCACCAGGAGACTGTACAAGTGGGAAATAATTGTTCCTTTTCATTTTCTACCTATGTGTCAGAATGATAAGATTAGTTTTCGTGGTCCAGAGAAGTTCAGGTCTACACCCAGATCTGTCAAGGGAGGGGATGGATTTGGACTTTGGGAGCATGGAAGCTGGAGGATGTTAGTAATATATGCTTCAGTATGGAAGGCATTTCTGACATGGCTCCACAGTCCACTTCCTGCTAGTCATGTCCTGGTGTAATCCCCTCCCATAAAAAGTGATGGAATGTCCCTTCTTAGATATGATCACACAGCCATTGAAGGACTGAAGTTCTTAGCCTCCTAACCTATGTAATGTTGACTCCTGTCTACAGTACACAAGTGATCTTAAAAGCTGATGCTTCCCCAGTAGAGCCTCAAAATATCTACAGCCCTGGGTGACACCTTGCTTGCTCCTGTGAGAGACCTTGATGCAGAGGCCAAGATAAGCCATGCAATTCCTGAATACAGAAACTGAGGTGATAAACTGTGTTAAGGCGTGATGCTTTGGACTGATTTCTTATGGAGCGATAGCTAACTGATGCATGGTCCCTTAGTACAGTGCTCGGCATCTAAATGCTCATAGAAGGGACATTCTTTTTTTTTATATATCTGACTCCAAAATCACTTCTACAGCTGTCTTTCAAGAGTGGCTGAGAGGGACTTCTCGGGTGGTCCAGGAACTAAGTCTGCACTCCCAATGCAGGGGGGCCCGTGTTCTATCCCTGGTCAGGAAACTGGATTCCACATGCTGCTACAAAGAGTCTGCACACCATAGCTAAGAGCCACATAGCTGAATAGCCATGATGAATAAGTAAATAAATAAATATATACATAAAAAAGAGTGACTGAGAGATACTTCTGAGGTTGGGAATGTTTTCAAAATATCCTACCTCCTGTGGTTCTTTCCTATCGCTAAGTCTCAGAAAATTGAGGGAAAGAGGTAGAGAAATGTTCTCCTCCCCTCATGCTTGGGAGTTACCAAGAGGCTGAAATTGAAGTGAACTGAATTTTCCTCCCTACTGTGATTTTGCTGGTCCTGAATTTCCTCCTCATCCCATGAATTTAGTTGCAGCAAAAATTCAACCCTAGCTGAATAGCTCTAAAGCAGTGCCAGATAAAAACAGCACAGCCCACATAGAAACAAGCCTCCTATATCACAGTTGCCATAGAAATAAGGGAAAAGGTGACTAATAAAAAAGCTTCGCCTGGATCTTGGTAAACAGACCCAGCCATGGTGCCTGGGAAATTGCTTACATATAAAGCCCTCTAGAGCTGTCTTCAGATGGATGGTTACAAAAATGCTGGTTACACTGGGTTCCCAGCAATGTTGTGCATGAACTCATAAGACAAGTCATGTTCTAAAGGTATCTAATGAGGTCATGTTTCATGTGTGATAATAATTTGTCTCGGGGGACTAGCCAACCCATTCCTCCATAGACTGTATCACTAATTCTCCCCAGGGGGGCACATATCCAAGCCATACAGTGAGGTTTTGTCATGGGATCCTGCTGGATCTAATGAGAAAGAGAAAATATTAAATAGCAGTTATTAGAATGTTAGGTATGAGCCACCATATCAAGATAAATTCCCTGAAAGAGGGGGCACAGAGAGAAACAGACTAGAAAGTGGGAGAAGGAGAGGAAAGAAAGACCGAGTCCCCATAATGCCACTTGAACATTTAGATCTGTCATCCTTAGAGTTGTTGGTCCCTAGTACCAACCAACTTTGTTTTTATTTAGGTGGATCTGGGTTGGGTTTCTGTCCTCTGCATGGGAAAGAGACCTGTTAGAGATTGAATTGTGTTCCCTCAAAAGAGGTGTTGAGATCTTAACCCACAGTACCTTATACTGTGACCTTATTTGGAAATAGGGCGATTGTACATACCATAAGTTAAGGTGAAGTCACCCTGAGATGTGGTACATATGAATAGAATTTTACTCAGACATTAGGAAGAATGAAATAATGTCATTTGCAGCAACATGGATGCACCTAGGGAGTGTCATGTTGAATGATGTAAGTCAGATCGAGAAGGAGAAATGTCATATAATATCCCTTTTATGCAGAATCTAAAAAGAAATGATACAAATAAACTTACTCACAAAACAGAAATAGACTCACAGGCTTAGAGAACCAACTTCAGTTTGCCAGGAGGAAGAATGGGGGAAAGGATAATTAGGGCGTTTGGGATTGACACGTATGTTACTGTTATGTATAAAATGGATAACCAACCAGGTCCTACTGTAGAGCACAGATAACTCTTTTCCATGCTATGTGGTGGCCTGGACGGGAGCAGAGTCTGGGGGAGAATGGATACATGTATACGTGTGGCTGGGTCCCTTTGCTGTCCGTCTGAAACTATCACAACACTGTTAATAGGAAAGAGTCCAGTATAAAATAAAAAGTTTAAAAAGAAGTCAATCTGGAGTAGGGTGACCCTCCAATCTGATACAGTTGGTGTCCTTGTAAGATGAGGTAAAGACACAGAAGAGGACACCATGTGATGACAGAGGCAGAGGTTAAAGTGATGTGGCTGGAAGCCGAGGCGTGCTAAAGCTTGCCAGCCGCCATCAGAAGCCAGGAAGAGGCTTGACCCTGTGACACCTTCATTTCAGTCTTCGGGCCTCCAGAACTGAAAATGAATTTCTGTTGTTCTAAGTCATCCAGTGTGTGCTACTCATTTAACACAGCAACCTTGGAAAACTAATCCAACCCCTCATATGAATGCGGGGAAAGGAAACCAAAATCTGGTGGCAGAGGCTGGGATACTGTTCGGCTCCTTCCATCTCTCCCTCCAGCTCTGTGGCTCTGTGGAAGCTTCCTCACGTTGGCCGTCTGGTCTGTGAAATGAGGAGCGCTGGGCTTCTGCAGTGCTGTGAGCGCGTCTGACAGGGGCCTGGCCATGCCTGTTCCTCAAAGACCCTTTGCCGAAAGAAAATGGGACCATTAGGGGCACCATTAGGGTGTCAAACATGAAGGCCCGCTCCTGGCTGTTGCCCTTTTTCTTTTCATTTAGTTATAAACTGAGATTTCTTTAGGCTTCTTTTTCTTGGCTTCACTTCAGTCTCAGAAGGTCTCCTTGCTGAGACTTTTTTTTAACATGTTAGGTGCCTGTTTAGTGCCCCAGGAAAGGTAGTGTCTTTCCTTCTCCTCACCTCAGCCTTCTGAACGGGGTGGATGAGTGACAAATAACAATAGCTGAAACACTGATAGTCTTCATGTATCTGAAGTTACTTTTCAAGAGCAAGAAAAGGAAGACAGAGGCACAACTTTCAGCATTTCTTCCACTTGGGGTTCTTAATGGAAGTGGGATTCTTAATGAAATGGGACAGGGACCTTCAGATTATTGAAATTCCTTATTCCGTGTCTTGCGGGGAGTCTGAAAGGTACTCTGCTTCTTCAGAAGTTGGTGGAATGGGACAACCCACAATGGGAGGATTAAAAAGAAGAGAGAAGGAAGGGCCCTGTACAAATAAAATTTCTAGATTATGGTGGTTCTAGAGGCATGAAGCTCTAAAGTCTACTCATATGCTTCCAAGGTGAATCAGTTTTGAAAAAATTATTACACTCAATCATATTTTTCTGCTCTTGCCATCTTCTCTCCATATCCTCAATATTTCCAATGGGAACAGCCCACTTGTAAATGACACTTTAGGCTCTAACCATGGTCATGCATCATCTTTTTTAGTAAAAAAAGATCCATTATTTTCCCTCCACTCTACTTCAAACTAGGCACAAAGTCCTGAGATCAAGTCAGTGCACCCAAATGATGGCCCATTGCTATGGCCTGATTGATTGGAAGACCAGTATGTAGGCTATGGAAATGATAGCAATTACATTTGTGTATGTTTTATATTTTACCTGCTTTGTTTTTTGGTGTTATTACTGTTCTCAGTGTAATTCAGGTCACCTGGGCCTCCTCAGTCCTGTCAATCAGACTGGCAAGAGCCAGCATTCCATAGTGTTGAGAAGATGAGACTCTTCAGTTAGATTTCTGCCAGTTTGGAGTGGCTCCCGCTGACTCAGGTCCTACAACAACCGAAGCACAAAACTCAGTCCCAGAACTGGCAGCTAGAGGAAACTGCTTAGGCAAAACAGTTTGGGAATCTCTGTAGTTCTCAGTGAAGATGTGTGGGTCACGGTGGCTTCCTGGGTGGCTCAATGGTAAAGAAGCCACCTGCAGTCACAGGAGTCACGGAAGATGTGGGTTCTATCCCTGGATCAGAAAGATCCCCTGGAGGAGGGCATGGCAACCCACTCCAGCATCCTTACCTGGAGAATCCCAAGGACAGAGGAGCCTGGTGGGCTACAGTCCATGGGGTCGCAAAGAGTCAGACACAACTGAAGTGACTTAGCATATACGGGTCATGAATTGTGGGAGAGGGATGGTATTTGCCCACACTCTTTCAGCCAACGTTATCTCCTACTTTCCCTTAGGATCAAAACAAATTTTTAAAAATCTTTTAGGTTTAAATATGCTGGGAGGTGGGGTGGGGAGGGGCTCTCCTTCCACCTTAAGTGACTCAGCCAAATGCAATTAGATGCTTTCTCCTAGAGAAATACTGGTGAATAAAAATGTCTTCATTTTTATTGTTACATTAGTAAATATATCCTGGAATTAGGTTGCTAGAGCTGTTGTAACAAAATAGTAGATGATTTAAACAAAAGAAATTTAATGTCTCAACAGCTTGTGGATCTAGAAATCTGAGATCATGGTGTTGGCTGGTTCAGTTCCTTCTGAAGATTGTAAGGAAGGGTTTGTTTCAGACTTCTCCTTGTCTTCCTGTTCATGTTTTTCTCCTTGCATGGGTGTCTTTCTCCAAATTTCCCCTTTGTATAGATCCAGTTACAATGGATTAAGGCCCACCCAAATGACCATGCTTTAATTTGATTACCTCTGTAAAGACCCTATGTTCAAACAAGGTTGCATTCTGAGGCACTGCGCATTAGGACTTCAACATAGGAATTTGAGACGGAACACAGTTCAATCCATAGCAGTCCCATATCCAATTCAAGAAGTTCTGCATATGAAATGCCCCAAATTTTCATGAAGAAGTTGAAAGAATATGCACGTGTCTGGTGATTTTTATGTGGCCAAGGTGGTTACCATCTAGCCACATTCTGAAGCTGGATGTAACCCCTTCTGGCAGCTGTCAACTGTGGTCTGTGAAGGCCTTTCTCACAATGAGAGCCTCATGACAAGTACGGCTACTTTTTCAAAGCTTATTTCAGAAGCCAGATTGTCAGCTTTTGCCTTTTGAGTTATGATTGTTGCACATATGATTAAAATCCTGATCTTCAAAGTTTAAGTAATTTACACCTTTGGTGATTTTCTCCAAAAGGATATCAGCTTGGCTGAATGTGATGAATGTTTAATTAACTCTTACTGTTGGCAACACAGGATTTCCCCATGACTGTGAGCTTAGAGAGAGGTGTTCCATTATGTGGCTAAATATGCTGTCACCCTACTGAACTATGGTGAATCTGAACTCTCACCCCGCCAGACAGAATAAAAATAACTCCAGATGGCTCGGAGGAGTGATCCCAGTGTAGACTGAATTTGCATGGTAGAGACAATGAGGTTGGAGAGTATGGTTGTTCCTCTGACACCACTTAGCTCAGCTAGTGTCATTTCTTGAGTGAAAGTTATGCTGAAACTTCAGAATTTATATTTGGTGTATGGAGTCGGGGATCAAGAATAAATTCAATTATAATGACACTGAGAGAAACATTAATTATTTTTGTGCTTAGTCACTGGACTGTAGTCCACCAGGCTTCTCTGTCCATGGGGTTTTCCAGGCAAGAATCCTGCAGTGGGTTGCCATTTCCTTCTCCAAGGGATCTTCCCAACCCAGGGATTGAACCCTCGACTCATGTGTCTCCTGTACTGCAGGCAGATTCTTTACCACTGGGCTACCAGGGAAGCCCTTAACTGCCTTTAGCAGAAAGAAAATCTCAGCCTCAGGGAAGTTGAGATTTGCCCCAGGACACATGACTCCAATCGACTGCACCAGAGTTTGAACTTGGATTTTATGCTCCAAAGTCCTTTAGACTGTATAATAGAGGTCTAGCCCTATGGTGGCATCTGCCCCACTTGACTTGAATTTTCTTTTGGGAATCACCATTTCTTCAGTCTCAGGTCATTTAACTCAAGTGAGAATCATCTATTGCACTTTAGTTAGGCTTGAACACCTACCCAGCCTGGCCAGGCAGAATCATAACATTGGTTCAGGGGTGGGCTTGTGACTCCATACAGGCCAATGAAATCTGACAGAGGGACTCTGTCCCCATGCTGAATTGGGAGGTGGTGGTGGTCATCTTTGGGCTTCCCAGGTGGCGCTAGTGGTAAAGAACCTGCCTGCCAGTGCAGGAGACATAAAAGACATGAGTTTTATCCCTGGGTTGGGAAGATCCCCTGGTGGAGGGCATGGCAACCCACTCCAGTATTCTTGCCTGGAGAATCACATGGACAGAGGAGCCTGGTGGGCTACAGTCCACAGGGTCATGAAGAGTTGGACACAACTGAAGTGACTTGGCACGCACTCATGGTGGTCATCCTTACCTACTCTTGGGGAGAGCCTAACTGAGAATGAAAGACCTGGGAAGGAAATAATCATGGCTGAAGCCAAAATTATCCCTAGACTTTTCAGTTGAATGAGTTAATAAAATTTCTTTTTTGTTGTTGTTTGTTTGAATTGGGTTTTTTATATTTGTGCTCAAAAGAGTAGAGGTTGATTCAATCCTTATAATTTAAAGAAAAGAGTAGAGATTGATTCAATCCTTATAATTTAAAGTGTCCAAAGCACATGATCGGATGGTGTCAGAAGGACCAGTCTTGTGGATAGGGAATATCAGGAGCAAAGGATCTTTAAAGTCATGTGGGCATTGGTCGGGATGTGAAGTCTTGGGGTCCTGTCTTGTGATTGGAAATCTGAGAAAGTCCAAGGCAAAATGAGATGAGCTGGCCACCTTAGACTCAGAAGTGTTCTTATAAGAAGAACCCTTATAGACTTTCTTCCCTTATGGGCTTTGGCACTAAGGGACTCTACCATTTCCAAAGTGCCTTCATCTCTCTTCCCCCAAACCAGTGCATTCCCATGCCTGTCCATCTGGTCCTCTTCCCTTTCAAGCCCTTTCTATTTCCTCACCCGCCACATTTGAAAGCTGCAGTCAGTGATTCCACTGAGGGGGGGGGGGGGGTGGGTCTCCCTTCTTCTAGGTGAGCCTTGTCAGTGCGTGTGGCTCTATACTGCTGGGTCCCTGCTTCACTCTCTGTCCTTCCAGGCAGCCCCCATGGTTCTGCCTGCACTCGATTTGGCTCTGGCTCTTCTGAACTCAAATGTATATTTTTTCGCCTCACGTGTAAGTTGGGATTTCAGATCTTTGCCTCTTCCAGGTTAAGCTGCAGCTGTCATTGTAAACTAGAGTGTTTTGTTTTGGTCTGTAGACTTTTAGAAGATGTGAGAGAATTAAAACTGAGGGCTGTTTTGTGCTTAGTCACTCAGTTGTGTCCGACTCTTTGCGACGCTATGAACTGTAGCCCGCCAGGCTCCTCTGTCCATGGGATTCTCCAGGCAAGAATACTGGAGTTGGTAGTCATTCCTTTCTCCAGAGGATCTTCCTGACCTAGGGATCAAACCTGGGTCTCTTGCATTGCAGGCAGATTCTTTCCTGTCTGAGGCACCAGGGATATCCCGAAATCAGAGGAA
Organism: Cervus elaphus; assembly: GCF_910594005.1. NCBI lineage: Eukaryota > Metazoa > Chordata > Mammalia > Artiodactyla > Cervidae > Cervus > Cervus elaphus. The sequence continues at coordinate 9,542,303 of NC_057839.1, read as the reverse complement.
TTTGATTAGTCTCCTGCCACAGTCTACTGCATAGACATTTCGCCACACCAGTGCCATTGAGCTTTAGGAACCCAAGCTTCCTATCTCCTCGGTCTCTCCATCAATTGCTCTCAGGTGAGTGGGCTCAGGAGGAACTATTTACCAGACAACTTGTCATTCTCAGAAACTGAGTTAAGTACTTTCATGCCTCCATGCCTTTGCTTATGCTGTTACTTCTGCCTCAAATACCCTCTACCTCATTCTCCATCTGGAAAAATTATCTGCATCTTTCAAATTCATCTCAAATGTCAGCCTTCCTTAAGAAGCTTCTCCACCTCCCTCCCCCCATCACCACCAACTTATCCTGTTGTGTTAATGCATCTCTCCTTCTGCTGCGTTATAGCATCACTTGCTGAATCTCCCGTATTGTAGCACTGATTCCATTGAGCCCAACATACACACTCTCTCTTACTAGACCTGAGGTCTTCAAGGTCAGAGAACGGGCCTGATTCATCTTTGTGTCCCAAACATCCGGCACAGTGTTTGGCATAAAGGAGCTGATCTCAAATCTTTATTGAATGAATAAGTAAATAAAATAGTTTATGCCAGGCTTGCACCTCAGACAGCTTCATGGTGTTGGAGAACTGGCACATAGCACTTCTAACCATTCACAAAGGCAGCTGACACTGCAGGCATGGGCCCCCAGTTAGGAAGCACAGGGCTCTTTGAGTCTGCTTCATTATTATTTTTTTAAAGAAAACAATATGATGCTTCCTTAGTGCTTCCCAAAGCACCCCAATCAGCACACTAATCACTCTGAAGTGTCATCTGAATCTGCCAATTTCATAAATTTGCATATTTTCCAATCAGTTCCTCACCCCCTCCCCCCTTTCATTAGCTATTCTTGGAAGAGCCACACTCTTTCCATATTGCTCAAACCAACTTGATTTTTATTTCTCTTTGTAAAGACAGATTTGTGAGATGATGAATTAGTCATTGCCAATTTCATGCGTTTATGCTCTGTGCGTTTACACCTTATATTTATTCAGCCCCATTCTCCCCTTCTGGCTCCAGATGGTGTGGCAATACAGCCTCGGATATGGAAGGGGGAAAGCTCTTTCTCCCTCCCTCCTCCCACGATTTCAGCTCTAGCTCAACTGTGCCAGGTTTGAATGGCGCAGCACTCTCGCAAAACGCGGCTGCTTGGGCAGATTTCACAGCCACTTGGGAACCGGGAAATGTGAGTGAGATGATAGGAACCATCAGACACACTCTTTTCACTCCAGCCACTGTCCTTCTGACAAAACCTCAGTGGGTGATATTTTGATAGATTGGCAGGTATGTATTTTTCCAAAGCTTTCATCATTCAAGCTTTGGGCCACAAATGCCTCAAGAGAAGGCTGACACAATGGAACCATGGAACAAAGGAATCAAATCACTAGGTTTTCAAAAGTCAAAAGTCCTTCCTCTGGTGGCAGAGGAACACATGATCAGGTCAAACCAGGACTTCTTGCTTCTTCTGGAGACCAAAATGGGAGTCCAGATAAGAATGTGAAACAAGAACTATAATGGGTGGAGGAAGGATCAGAGACAAAGGTATGGTCATCCTTGTGGAAGGCACCGAACACCTGCCCATCTCCTGTGGCTTAGCCCCAGGGAAGGGAACAGACCACAGAGCATGGGAATCCCAGGTGACTGGGCTGTTAACCAGGAGTGTTTCTAGATGGGGCCAAGGGAGGCGGCAAGGTTGTTTAGTTCCACATAGGAGTCCCCAGGTTCAGTAGAGTAATCGATGCGTCACATCTAGATGAAGGACAAAGGATGCAAACAAGCCCTCAGCATCTCCTGTGACCAGAGGCGTTCTGATTCCCATGACAGGGGCAGAAACAGAAAATGGGGCAGGACCTGGGGAGAAGGGGCGTTAGGAGTGAGTGAGGGTAAAAGACACGGTGCTGGGGAGGACCACCCAGGGAGGTATGGAGTGGCGGATGCTCAGCGTGGACATAGAATCACCCAGGAACAGAGGACCCACCTCTGTGATGGCATGGGTGGAGATGGCATTAAGGTGTGCTTCAGGGCAAATTGAAGAGGTTTCTGTCTTACACGTCTGTCCTGGGGCCTAGAACACTCTCTGCCCTATTGAGCGAAAGTCCATGAGTTGACTTCAAAAGCAAAGTGAAGTGTTAGTTGCTCAGTTGTGTCCGATTCTTTGCGACCCCATAGACTGTAGCTTGCCAGGCTCTCCCATCCATGGGATTTTCTAGGCAAGAATAATGGAGTGGGTTGCCATTTCCTTCTCCAGGGGATCTTCATGACTCAGGGATCGAACCCAGGTCTCTTGCATTGCAGTCAGATTCTTTACCACCTGAGCTACCAGGGAATTGACTTCAAAGTTTCAGTAAATCCAAAATTCCTGGAGGAAAATGTAAAGATCATTCAGGGAAACCACATGTTTTAGGGATCTGGACATTTTATGTACTAATTTGGCCAGAGTCTGAGAGCCCCTAAGGAGAGCTGGGTCTCCCAGGCCTGCAAGCTTACCAACACCTACATAAGCTATTGATTATATCAGAAAAGCTAATCACATTTCTCAACAGAGGTCCCCACACAGAAACATTTTACAGGGATATTTTAAAACATCTATGGTTTCTGTGTGTGTGTGTGTGTGAGAGAGAGAGAGAGAGAGAGAGAGAGAGAAAGAGAGAGAGAGAGAGAGACTATGCAGAAAATAAAAAGAAGAAATGAGAAAAGCTTCTGGGAGCAGAGGGTCTTCAACTTGTTGGGATGGTGGAGTCCCTGATGATGTTAGGCTTTTCACAGAGCATGGTGATAGGGGTACATCTGGACCAGGAATGATATTATAGGCAGAAATATAACCAGGAATTTTATGTTGCACATAAAGCTTAAATATAGTTAATTTGAGGGCTATGAAATATAATGAATTATAAAAGGAATGGTCAAAATAAGCCCAGTTGGAATTTTCCAAGTTTTCTCAGGCTCTGTTTGCATCCCATATGTTACTTGTGCACAATCTCAGTAAAAACTGGCAGGAAGAGTGGGAAGAAAATCTATGGAAGAAGCGTCAGCCATTGTTTTCACTTGTTAGGCAAAATGGGGATAGAGATAGAGGAGGGAAGATGAGACGATTTGCTTTTAGAGGCAGTTTGAATTTGGTGAGTGCTCACTGAGCAAAAATGCTAAGCCAAGAACTCCCTGATGACCACGTGTGGTCTCCACCCAGAGTAGCTGAGGGACCACAGTGACAATGACTTGAGAGGCCAGAGCTCTGTGATCCTACGTTTGATACACTCTGACTTGTCTGGGGAACTCTATGGAAGCTGTGGTTGGAAAATGGAGAAATAGAGAAAGAGAGAGAGTAGTTGCTGTGGGCAGTGAGGCAAGAGGCAGTCATGAATGGAGCATTATTTGAGGACCACAGCTCCAGCGGTCTAGAACAGAGGGCAGACTGCTTCTCTGGATCTACATAAATAAAATCCTGGGATGTGGCTGCTCCTGCAAGGTCTAGAATGTCATATAGCCACCCTCCTTTGTTCAGAAGATCTCAACTCCAAGTTGGAGGAGAGAGAGAACCATGCAATGTTAGCAAGCAAACAACCCTAAAGAGAATTTTGTAAAAACAGCAGCTCTATAGGACATGAGCTCTCTACACCTCACCATACATTCTGATCATTTTATCACTCCTTGTTCAAGCAAGAATTATCATCTGAGACCCTTCCAGAGCTGGCGCTGTGTAGGACTCAATGGACATGTAGCGGACAGAAGCAGGGCCAAACTTGACATGTGGGTGATGCACATCCAAGTCCTCAGTGGACAGATCAGCTTGCCCTCCAATCCCCACCTCCCAGAGCTCTCCTCCTTGGGTCTGATGTGGTCTTTGGAGGCAGCAAACTCACTTAGAGATTTATGCTATAACTCATGCTATAAAACTTATAGATTTATGCTTTAGAAGTATAGGCTTCGACTTGCAGCAACATGGATGGACCTAGAGATTATCATGCTAAGGGAATTACGTCAGAGAAAGACAAATGCATGATATCACTCACATGGAGAATCTCAAAAGTGATACAAATGAACTTATGTACAGAACAGAAACAGATTCACAGACATAGAAAATAAAGTTACGGCTACCAAAGGGGAAAGTGAAGATGGGGGGTGGGGGGGTAAGTTAGGAGTGTGGGGTTAACATATGCATATTACTGTATACCAACAATGACCTACTGTGAAGCACAGGGAACCCTACTCGACATCTTTTAATAACTCATAAGGGAAAAGAGCCTTATAAGGAATATATATATCCATATCCACGCATATGGATAACTGAATCATTTTGCATACCTTTGAAACTAATACAACACCGTAAGCTAACTATACTTCAACTAAAAAAGTACTTAAAAAAACCATCAGCTTCAGTTTCCCGAGAGACCTATGCAGAGGCAAATGACAGAGACCACACTGGAGGTAAAGGCAGTATTTGGCTTATTTATTCTGAGGCGAGTCACTGCCCTCAAGGAACTCACAGTCAACTGGACAGATGGAGAACTGAAGGGTGACAATGATAACAGAAGGTGGTCTTTCTTGCAGCAGAAAGTTGGATTAATTTTGTCTAGTGGGAGAAGTATCAATAACTTCAGGTATTCAGATGACACTACTCTAAAGGCAGAAAGTGAAGAAGAACTAAGGAGCCTCTTGATGAAGGTGAAAGTGGAGAGTGAAAAGGTTGACTTAAAACTCAACATTCAAAAAACTAAGACCATGGCATCCAATCCCATCACTTCATAGCAAATAGATGGGGAAACAATGGAAATTGTGACAGACTTTATTTTCTTGGGCTTCAAAATCACTGCAGATGGTGACTGCAGCCATGAAATTAAAAGACAGTTGCTCCTTGGAAGAAAAGCTATGACAAACCTAAACAGCATATTAAAAAGCAGAGATATCACTTTGCGGACAAAGGTCCATATAGTCAAAGCTGTGGTTTTGCCCATAGTCATGTATGGATGTGAGCGCTGCACCATAAAGAAAGCTGAGAGCTGAAGAATGCTTTCAAAATGTGCTGGAGAGGACTCTTGAGAGTTCCTTGGACTGCAAGGAGATCCAACCAGTCAATCCTAAAGGAAATCAGTCCTGAATATTCATTGGAAGGACTGGTGCTGAAGCTAAGCTCCAATACTTTGGCCACCTAATGCAAAGAACTGACTCATTGGAAATGACCCTGAAGCTAGGAAAAACTGAGGGCAGGAGAAGTGGGCAACAGGGGATGAGATGGTTGGAAGACATCACCGACTCAATGGACATGAGTTTGAGCAGGGGAGGAACAAGATGGTGGAGGGGTAGGTGGACATGGGGTACATCTCTCTCCATAGATACATCAGGAATACACCTTCAGACACATAAGTGTTTGCAGAATACCAGCTGAGAGAGGACAGGAGTACCTGACCAGAGGTAAAGAATATATAGAACCACGCAAAACTCTGTAGGATGAAGGAACTAGCGGGAAAACGGAAGTGTTAGTAGGACTAGAACTTCCTTCGGCAGATGGGGGAACTGTGGCAGGGGTCCAATCCCCACATGGGGGCAATTGTCTGAGTCAGAGGAAAAATATTTAAGGCTGAGAGTGAAGCAGCTGATCTGAGAATCAAACAGTCCTTGACGCAGCCATACACACCCTGGACAGGGACGCAGGTCCCCTGGAAGGTGCAGTGGCTGGGAGCTGGAGCGGAGGGATTGTGGAGCAATCCTTACGCGAGGGCTGCTGCTGGCTGTGGAGAGACAGACTGAGGGGATGTGAAGGAGGAGCCTGTGGTGAGTTTGAGCAAACTCCGGGAGATGGTGAAGGACAGGGAAGCCTGGCGTGCTGCAGTCCGTGGGGTCGTGAAGAGTCCATACGACTAGGCAACTGAACAACAACCAAATGCCCAAAGGCTCACTTGACATACATTCTGTACCTGATCCAAGTTTCACAGAGAATACGAAGGACAAAGATGGTCTTAGCCCTTGGGTCTTCCTGGCCTAGGAGGAAAGGCAAAGAAATAAATGAGTCAGTGCAAGGCAGGGCATGAGGTACAGAGCTGGGACCGGAATCAGTCTTCTTAAGTGTTGTGGAGAGCAAGAATTGCCTCCGAAGGGGAGACGTGACCTGCAGCTGTATTTTACTTGGACACTATATTTTCATACTTTAAAAAGGTAACTGCCAAGAGTTTCCAAAAGGAACTGTCAAAGAAAAATGCAGATTTTGGATCTCTCTTGAAACATCGGAAAGTTCTAGCCACAGTGGCCCGCATCCCCCCGAGGTCCATGTGCAGAGCTGTGCTGCAGGGGTCCTATTCGGACGGGTCAGATTCTCACCAGTCCACGTCCACTGCTGGCTTCCTTCTCGTTAGCAGCGTGGCTCCTGCAGGGACCTGAACTCAAGATTCTCAATTCATACAAACTCCAGTCCTGTGCTTGACATATAATAGGCCCTCCACCAAGGGGGACTCAAGATCATATTATAATAACAACAGTGATTATTGTTATTCTCCCATTTCATTTCACCGCCCGTCTCCTGTGTTTACCCCCCCAGAGTTCTGAGTACCTTCTTGTACTCCTGAGAACTTGATGACCTCTCAGCCTTTCATTCCAGCATCACAGACACAAGGGAAATAGCTGAGCAGACCCAGCTTGCAGTGACAAGATCCCACAGAGGGAGGGACCGTGGGGACAGCTTCATAGAGGAGCAGCGAGCACTTACTTGTTCCATGCAGACCCTGGCAAGCAGGTCACAGCCAGGAGCTGACCACTGCAGAGACACGAGGGCAGCAGCAAAGACCCACACATGGCTTTGCAGCAGATGGGGCACAAGCCCATCCTGGCTGGCGTCTCATTCATGGTGAGTGAGTACGTTCCTAGAACAGCCAAATATGGCTTCTTGGTTGGGTCCCATCTATCCAGACACTGGTTTTGCTTCATCTTCTCTGGTTAATCATAGTGTCCCTGGGGAACAACTCAGCAGTTATGACTTTGTTACCACATTGGGTACTCGTATTCTTCCTTACCCCAACTCTCTCTCTCTATCTGGGCTTATTATGTCTATAGCCACCAAGCTTTGCCGACAGCTGCTTCACTGCTGTTTTACGAATGTCAGCCCTGGGGAGTGCAGTGTTCCCTTTAGCATTCTGTGGATGGTGTGCAGAATGAACATTTAGAGACTTGAACTTATTGTAATACATGTTATAGACTGAATTGCCTCCCTCCACCAGCCACCACTTCAGTTAAAATGTTGAAGCCCCAACCTTCACCACAACTGTGTTTGGAGGTGAGGCCGTTAAGGAGGTTATTAAGGTTAAATGAAGTCCTTGGAAGAGGAGAAGGAGACACAGGGGCATGGTGAGGGGCACACGCACAGAGGAAAGGCCACGTGTGGGCACTGTGAGAAGGGGGCCGTCTGCAAGCCGGGGAAAGAGGCCTCACCAGAAAGCAACCCTGGTGGCACCTTGACCTTGGATTTGCAGCCTCCATACTGTGAGAATATCCATTTCTGTTCTGTTAGCCGCCAGCCTGAGATATTTCTATTACAGCGGCCCTAGTCAACTGCAATGTGAACCAGGGAAGAATTGATAATTGGGACATCAGAATGCAAGCTCACATATGATGTTGCTCAGGGTGAGGCTTAAGCTTCAGAGTTGGAGAAAAATGTTAAACACATAATAGAACTTGAAGGTATAAGAAATGGCAAAAATTTGTAAAGTTCCAACTAATTGAAGACTAGGTAACACTGGCTAAGTAAAACCGTAGCTTTGGGATAAGGCAACCCTTATCCTTAGGTTTGGGATAAGGCTTTCCCCCAAAGATAAAAACTTCCTGAATTGGGAAAAGTCAGCTTCTTTGAAGTCAGGTCCCCACTGGTCAAAAACAGACAGCAAAACTTTGTTTTAATTTTCTCTCAATGTGTTTGCCAGTTCCACAGGCTGTGGGCATCTTAAGGACTGCTTCTGGTTTGTGCCAAACTCATGATCCCAAGGACCCAGCCAGACCTGCCACCAGCAGGATAGCAAGTGGGGAAGAAGGACATGGGTCTTACCGCTTAAGAGCTGTGTGCCCTTGGGAAAGTTATTCAGTCTCTCTGAAACTCAAATTCCTCATCTCTAAAATGGAGATGATAGTAGCATCTATTTTTAGGTCTTGTTTTGAGAATTAAATGAAGCAGTCTCTGTAAAGTACTTGGCACGCTGCTAAGAGCTAAACAAAAGTTTGTCATTATTATTAGTGCTGAGTAAATGCTAGTTGAATAAAAGAGTGAATGAATGTTTAGTCAAATGAATAAATGAGTAGCCGGTAAATGAGTAAGTAGGTAGATGGGAGATGGATAGATGGTTGGATGGATGAATGGGTGAATTTTTCCAATCAGTGAGTGTATTATATATTTACAGTGAATAAAATGACTGATAGATGAGTAGGTAGATGGATGATAATTGGATACATAAACTTTTTGAATGAGGAGTGGTTAAGTAGCATGAGGGGGAGTGGGTAGATGAATGGACTGTAGCTGATTCATTTGACATCATTTGCTCCTTAGTAGAGCTGAGTGTTCCAGTCTCTAAGGTAATGGGCAGAACATTAAGGATAGACAGTCAAAGTGGCCTTGAGAATAAGAATTCTAGTAACTCTGAAGTGGCAGTTTGAGATAATTCTCCTTTTTCAGGGGAAAGTCTGAATAGGGTTCGTCAACAACTTTCCTCTTAAGGACACAGGGATGAGAGGGTTGTTTTGTGGGGGGAGCTTTGGCAGTTTCAGCGTTCCTGGCCATTGTACTTCCCCTTCTCAGAAGCACATTTACTTCTAATCTGATAAGCAAAAACTCCTTGAACAGCAGTCAGACCTGGCCCCCAAGGTACAGCATTATTTGCAGACAGGCCCTGAGTAATCTGTCATACCTTTTTAATTACCAAATGCCACCCTGGAGATAATGAGCCTTTCTGCAGAGTCTGGGCAGGTTTCAAGTCAGACTGGCAAACTGCCAAGAGAGCATTTGCCACAGGAATTTCATTAGAGGCTCTAGTTTCTTTCAAATAATCCAGAGATTGTCTTGGCATCTGCAGAAAGGCCAGGGTCTCTGGCAGCCAGATGTCTGTGGCTTCATCCACACAGCGTCAGTGGAGTGTCAGGGCATCCAGTGGAAGCAGAGCTGCAGGTTAGCTCTCTCGAGCCCAGAGGGTAAGACAAGCTGTGCTCCGTCATACACACCTGTTCTCTCGGTCCTTTTCTTTCCTTTTTTTTTTTTGCCTCTGTTGATGAAAAAATTAATCAGTTGATCTAAGAAAGAAATGGAAAGTTTTTTTTTTTTTTTTTTTTTAGAAATGGAAAGTTTTATTCAAGCCCAAACGAGGGTTATAACCTGGGAGCAGCCTCAGAGAACTCTTCCACCTGTTAGAGGTCAAAGCATAGCTATATAAGCTTTTGAGACAAAAGGCCATACCTTAAATACTGCATTATTGACAGTTTACACAATCTGGATCTACACATACGAAGTGAGTAGCAGGTAATGGGTCACCCTGGCCCTTCCCAAGATTCAGAAGGAAGGTTAGAGCCCCTAAGGAGTTGTCCTGTTGATCTTAGGACAGTGTTACTCTTGATAACCGATCAGGTATTTCTGCTGATGGGGGGATGTGGTTAATACATAATGCAGACACACAAAGGGTAGAGAGGACACTAAAAGGCTGAGAAAAAATTTTATGTGTAAATTTCCCTTGATTTGCCTCAGAATACAAATTTTTATCTCACCACCCCCACTTCAGTCATTATTTAAAACCACAGCTTAAGAATCCCATGGCAGCATTATTGTTCTGCAGAATACAGCTTCATCCCACACACACACACACACACAGCAGAGGCTTTGGACCTTTCTTTGAGAACTCTCATTTCTCAGTCTGAAACTGAGAAGGACCCCGAGGGGCCCTCCCAGGTACAAAAGCCTTTCTGTGTCCCCCATTCCTTCTTTGTAAGAAAAAGGCTTCAGCCATCCAGACCTTCCTTGCCTTTCAAAGGGCAGTTTCAAATAGTTACTGGTTAGGGGAGTGAGGAAATAGAGAAATGAAGGAAAAGCAGTCAAGAAACAGTCGTGCAGTGATGGGCAGGGTCCTGGTTCCCCCTCTGGGCATGCACATAATCTGATACATGTCTCTGATTTCATAGGAACTAAGGCCCCCGCCCAGGTGCAGGGTAAGTTCAGGCTGACCACAAGCACGTGGACCCCAGACTGGTTGGAACCAGAAGGTTGATGATTGAGGTTCCTGGAACACTATCCTATTACCTCACCACCAGCCAATCAAAACAAAGTCATGTACTCCGCAGCCCTCCCCTCGTATTTGCCTTTAAAAACTCTTCCCTGAAACCCATCAGGGAGTTCAGGATTTTGAGCATGAATTGCCCATACTCCTTGCTTGGCCTTGCAATAAACCTTGATTTTGTTCCAAACTCCAATGTTTAGGTCTGTCTGGCCTCACCATGTGTTGGGCACATGAACTTGGGTTTGACAACAAATCCTCTCCATGTTCCCCTCTACATCAGAGGTTACAGCAGACTCCACCAGGGCATTGACCTGGAAGCAGGCTGGGCATGCTTCCAGTTCTTGGGGCCTCGGAATAGCCCCCGAATCCCTCTGAGTCTCTGCCCTGTCTCTAACTTGGGACTAATAAACCCTTTCTCATAAGCTTTTTTTAAGAATAAAATGAAATTATGTATCTTTGTACCTCTTTGCTCATATCAAAAACTTAACCGAAATGCTGAACTGCATGTTGCCGCTCATTCAATTTTAAAGTCTTGGGGTTACTGACTATTGTTATGGCAATACTGACTGGTACTAACACAACAGAAATTATTGTTATTATACTGCCAATTCTTATGCAGAGTACTGGGTCAGGGGAGTGAGAAGAGTGGATGCTGTGATGTAAAGCATTCCTCTGTGACTCAGCAGTCCTTGCCTGCCTCATTCTCCCATGGTCCTCTCAGGTACAAAAGCTAAATACTAATGTTTCCACTTTTCCTGCTGTTAGGAGCTACGTGTGACAGATCTCTGGCTAGTGAGTGTCCCTGCATGCATGTTAAGTTTCTTTAATCATGTCTGATCTTTGCAACCCCATGGACTGTAACCTGCCGGGCTCCTCTGTCGATAAGACTCTCCAGGCAAGAATACCAGAGTGGGTTGCCATGCCCTCCTCCAGGGGGATCTTCCCAATCCAGGGATCAAACCCGCATCTCTTAGGTTTCCTGCATTGGCAGGCAGGTTCTTTACAGCTAGTGCCACCTGGGAAACCCCTGGCCAGTGAGACGTGAGCATTAATCTGCTGCTTAGTTTCAGGGAAGGTGGTTGCTTTCCACATCAAACGGACACACGTAAGAAATGTGTCCTGATCATCAAGTCTCATGGTTCCCATTTCTGGTCCTCCCCGCAAAAGGAATGCACAAGGCGGGACTCAGGGTGTCCCCTGACATCCCTGGCTACAGATGATCCACGGTATTGTAATGATGCTTTATGCAGATATGCCCAGAGTGGCCCAAACTCTTTAGGCTAGCAAAATATCTTGGGAGTTTAAGCCACTATTGATTTAAAGTCTTGCCAACTGCTTGAATTTTACAAAAAACCTTGACATTTTGGCCACCTGAATGCTGGCTGAGCAGCATCCACTGTGTCTGACCCTGAAAGCCCTTTTCTCTATGAGTGGCTTCAGCCTTGAGAAGCTCTCAAAGGTAGCCAGGCCTGGGAAGACACCTCCTTTAGGCTTTGGGAGTTTTGTTTATCATTTTATTTATTATTCATTTTTAACAAACGAGTATACGACTTCCTTTTACCTCACTTTAAATAGCTCTTTTCTGTTCTTTAAATAACCTGTTTGTGCTAATTAGTAACTCATAAAGAAAATGAAATAGTGTGAAATTAGGCAGAGTGAATTATTCATGGCTGTGATTTCTGCTGTCACCTTCCAATGGCATCTCCATTTGAGAGAAAGAAAAAAAAAATAATAAGAGAGTGAAAAATCCCCCCTTTGTCTCTTTCCCTCAGTATAAGCCCATTTACTCTTGTGGTTGAACTGTGCAATGGTAGCTGAGCAAAATAATGATTACAATAATTGCAGTCATCATCTTAGCCAGTGGGGTTTGGTTTTGTTTCTGTTAGTAAAAAGAAAAAAAAAAACTGGTAGTATATCTCCTAATTTTTCATTTTCTATTTATTTGACAATTGCTTATTGAAAATTCTACTGTGTAGTAATTCCTGATGTTTTTGAAGGACTTAACCCAGGCAACATTCCCTCCAAGAAGCCTCTGTTTGGATCATGTCCCCTTGCCAAACTCAACCCCAGTAGGAATGGGAACTGCTCAGGACTCATTATGCTGCAATCTTTGTGTTCCCAGATCTGCCCCCACTTAACAGGGACAGGAAGGGGCCATCAGGGACCTGCGTGTGAGAACATGGACCCTTTAGGCGATCCTACAGCCTGTCCTGCTCCACGCTGGCTTCATCAACCTTCAGACGACCTTTGTGTTTCCCAGGAAGCAAGAAAAGATGCTGAGTGGCTGGCAAGGGAACTTGGTCTACTTAGAATTCCATCCTATAAATAAATATCCTGAACTGGTTTCTGACTCAAATATTATTCTCTTAAGGGTTTGGGTATTTTAAATTGGTCCCTGAGGCCAATTAGCTCTAAGTCACTTCCAAGATCCATCTATTCATTCATTCTTTCGTCTGACACACTTTATTGAATACATTCTCTGTGCCAACTACTTATCTGCAGATTCAGTGGGGAAACAAATAGGTGCATTTCCTTCCTTGGTTGATTTACATTGTTGTGGGGGAACATAGGCAATAAGCAGAAAACCAATAAACTTTATAATAAAATGTTGGGTGATGATGAAGTGAAACTTGTGTGTAGGAGTCAAGTATACTGTAAAACACCCATAATGCATGAGATAACCCTCACAACAAAGGACCTTCTAGCCCACATATAAAAATGTCAAAAGCTCAGGCTGAGAAACCCTGCTTTGGAGACATTTGACATCATGACCTAGACCTGAATCAGAACATTCGAGAAGGCATGGAGAGTTTGGATGGAGAAGCGGGCCTGAACTAAAAGGTTCCTAGTTTGTGTACCATGTACAGTTTAAGGTAACAGAATCGGATCAAGATTGGGATGAAACCAAAGTAGGATTCAAATTCCACCTCTGTGCCTCTCATTTTTCATCTGTAAAATGGGGCTAATGATGTCTAATATCAGAGATTTTTGATGGAGTAGGATAGATAATAGAGTGCACAGTCGATAAGGGGAAGATAAAATTCTTCTCCTTTTTTTTTTCTTAAATTGTGGCACCCCCCCCAACTACTTAATACATAATTCACCCTCCTGACAATTTACAAGTGCACAGTACAAGACTGACAACCACATGTACATCGCTGTGTAGTCGATCCCAGAACCCACCAGCCTACCACTATGTCCAACAAACAGCTCCCCATTTCTCCTCTCCCCAGCTCCTGAAATTCACCATCCTACTTCCTGTCTCTGTGAGTATGACTACTTTAGATTCCACATGAAAGTGGAATCACATAATATTTACCTTTTTGTGACCAGCTTATTTGACTGAATATAATGCCCGCAAGGCTCATCCATGTTGTACATGGCAGAGTTTCCTCCTTTCTTGTGCTGAATAATATCCATGATATATAAATATCGTGTTTTTAAATTCATTCACCCATCAATTGACAATTAGATTTCATCTACCTCTTGGATATTGTGAATAATGCTGCCATGAACATGGTTGTGCAAATATCTCTTTGAGATCTTGTTTTCAATTCTTTGGGATACCTAGACATGAGATTGCTAGATTATATGGGGGTTTTGTTTTTTAATTTTTGAGGAATGTATATACCATTTTTCATAGCAGCTGCACCATTTACATTCCTACCAACTTGTGTACCAACAGTATGCAGGTCTCTAAGTCCTCCACATTCTCTTCAACCGTTATTTTTCTGTATAATTTTGATAGTGGTCATCCTACTGGGTATGAGGTCAATGTGGTTTTCAGTTGCATTTCTCTAATAGTTGGTGATGTTGCACATCTTTTGTATGCTTGTTGGTCATTCTCGTATCTTATTTGGAAAACTGTCCATTTTGAATAGAGTTATCTGTTTTTTGTCTGTTTGCATTTTGATTTATTTTTTCTTTGCTATTGAATTTCAGGATTTCCTATGTATTGTGAATATTAACCCCTTCTCTGATATATGATTTGTAAACATTTTCTCCCATTTTGTTGCCTTTTCACTGTTGTTTCCTTTGCCATGCAGAAATTTTTAAGCTTGATGTAGCTCCAGCTGTCTATTTTCGCTTTTGTTGCAGGTGTTTTTCAGGTCATATCCAAGAAATCATTGCTAAATTGAGAGTAAAAAGCTTTACCTTTATGTTTTCTTCTAGTGATTTTATACTTTCAGGTCTTACATTTAGATATTTAATTCAGTTTGAGTTAATTTTTCTATATGGTATAAAATAATTTTCCAACTTCTTTCTTTTGCATATGAATATCCAACTTTTCCAACACTACTTGTTGAAGAGATTGTCCTTCTCCCACTGTGTAGTCTTAGAACCCTTGTCAAAGGAAGATCATTTGACTATACACACAAGAGTTTATTTCTGGCCTCTCTATTCTCTTATGTTGGCTTATATGTTTTCCTTTATGCTAGTACTATACTATTTGACCACTATAGCTTTATCATATGATTTAAAATGAGAAAATGTGAGGTCTCCAGTTTAGTTCTTACTCAGGATTGTTTTGGCTATTTGAGGTTCTTTGAGATTTCATAAGAATTTAAAAAAATTTTTATATTTCTGGAAAAAAATGTCATTCATGTTTTGATATGACATTGAACCCACAGATTACTTTGGGTAATATGAACATTTTAACAATATTATGTCTTCCAGTGTATGAACACAGGGTGCCTTTCCATGTGTTGGTTTTGTCTTTAATTTCTTTCAGCAGTGTTTTGTAATTTTCCATGTACAAATCTTTTACCTGCTTGGTTAAGTTTATTTCTATGTATTTTACTCTTTTTGATTCTACTGTAAGTGGAATTACTTTCCTAATTTCATCAGATTATTCATTGTTAGTATCTGGAAACACAACTGATTTTTGTGCATTAATTGTATTCCTGCACCTTTGCTGAATTCAATTTCTAGTTCTAACAGTTTGTGTGTGTGTGTTTGTGTGTAATTTTTAGGGTTTTCTATGTATAAGATTATCTGTGAGTAAAGATAATTTTATTTCTTTGTTTCTAATTTGGATGCATTTTATTTATTTTTCTTGCTTAATTGCTCCAGTAGGGCTTCTAGTACTATGTTGAATAGAATAATGAGAATGGGCATCCTTGCTTTGTTCCTGATCCTAGAGGAAAATCTTTCAGTTTTTCACCATAATGTTAGCTATGGGTTTTATTATGCTGAGGTATTATAATTTCCTTCTATTCCTACTTTACTGAGTTTAATTTTTTAATCATGAAAGAGTGATAAATTTTGCCAAATGCTTTTTCTGCATCAGTTGAGATTGATCATGTGATTTTTATCCTTTATTCTGTTAATGTGGTGTATTATGTTAGTTTTTGTATGTTGACCTATTCTTGCATCCCATGGATAATTCCCACTTAGTGGTCATATTATATAATCCTTTTCATGTGTTGCCGAATTCAGTTTGCTTGTATTTTGTTGAGGATGCTTTCACTGGTACTCATCAAGGGTATTGGTCTGAAGCATCTTTGTCTGGCTTTGGTATCAGGGTAATGTTGTATTCATAAAATGAGTTTGGAAGTGTTCCCACCTTTTCAATTTTTTGGAAGAGTTTGAAAAGGATTCGTGTTAATTCTTCTTTAAATGCTTCATAGAGAATTCATTTGAACCAGTTCTAATGAGATGGATGAAACTGGAGCCCATTATACAGAGTGAAGTAAGCCAGAAAGATAAAGAACATTACAGCATACTAACACATATATATGGAATTTAGAAAGATGGTAACGACAACCCTATATGCAAAACAGAAAAAGAGACACAGAAGTACAGAACAGACTTTTGAACTCTGTGGGAGAAGGTGAGGGTGGGATATTTCAAAAGAACAGCATGTATACTATCTATGGTGAAACAGGTCACCAGCCCAGGTGGGATGCATGAGACAAGTGCTCCGGCCTGGTGCACTGGGAAGACCCAGAGGAATCGGGTGGAGAGGGAGGTGGGAGGGGGGATCGGGATGGGGAATAAGTGTAAATCTATTGCTGATTCATGTCAATGTATGACAAAACCCACTGAAAAAATAAATAAATAAATTAAAAAAATATATATAAACATAAAAAAAAAAATGCTTCATAGAATTCGCCAGTGAAGTCATCAGGTATTAGGCTTTTCTTTCTTGGGATGCTTTTTATTTTAACTCAATCTCCTTATAGTTGCAAGTCTGTTCAGATGTTTTGTTTCTTCATGATTCAGTTTTGGCAGGCTGTATATTTCTAGGAATTTAGTCATTTCTTATGGATTATCCAATTTTTATTATAATTACTCATTTATTAACCTTTTTATTTCTGCGGCATCATTTGTAATGTCACGTTTTCCATTTCTGACTTTAGTTATTTGCATCTTCTATTTTTTAGTTAATTTTGCTAAGGGTTCATTGATTTGGTTTACCTTTTCAGAAAACTGACTTCTGTCTTCATTGACTTTTTTCAGTTGTTTTTCTATTCTCTATTTATTTCTGCTCCAGTCTTCATTTTATTTCATCTGTTAACTTTGGATTTAGTTTTTCTTACTGTTATAGTTCCTTGAAGTATAAAGTTAGGTTGTTATTTGAAATCCTTCTTTTTTTAGTGTAAATATTGCTATAAACTTCCCTGGAGTATAGTACTACCTTTGTTTGCATCCCATGTTTTGGTCTTTTTCTTTTTTTAATCTCATTTGCCTCAAGACATTTCCTAATTTTCCCTGTTGTTTCTTCTTTGACCAATTGGTTGTTCAAGAGTGTTTTAATTTCTATATATTTTAAAAATTTTTCAGTTTTCATTCTGCTGTGGATTAAAAGTGGAATTATTATTAATAATCCAGAACTTATTAGAAATATTTCATTGAAACCTTAGGGTCTAGAGTTACTAAAACCTAGGGAGAGTGGTAACTAGAAATGACTTGGGAAGTATTTATTATAAATAAATGTAGATGTGTGGCATGCTTTTAACATACTCTTTTATATGCCCTATATACAGTTTCATCATTTAATTATTTTTGCTTTTTATTGTGTATTTGCTTTTATTCATGTAAGGATAAAGTGTTCTATTAGGTCTTTTCCTAACCTTACCTGAAGTCTGCCTTTCAGGGCTGAGTGTCTCCCTTCTGGGTTCTCATTCTGTAGGGCATCCCATTCCCTCTAGGAGCTAGTCCTTATACCTGCAATTAAAAGGCTTTCAATGTTTACAAATAATGTGGAAATGGGACAAGTAGAACATTCAGAAAGGCAACCTGTGTTACACATATTTTTTAAATGTCAGCTCATTTAATATCATGATATCTTATAAAATGGGGGATTCTCTCCAACAAATAATTGAGAAAACAAACTCAGAAGGGATAAGTGCCTTGAACAGGGTCACTCAGCCAGGAAGTAGCAGAACTGAGACTTGACCAGGCCCATCTGATTCCAAAGCCAACACCTTTACAACTGTATTGCCTTCCATTCTGGAATGACTCCAGAAAAATTAGTTCATACACAAATTGAGTGAAAATATATCTTTATGAATTTCAGATAAGGCTAAACAACAATAACAGTCCTCCCCTCCCCTTACACACACACACACACACAAATTAATTCTCTTCTCTGGAGAACAGAGTAACTCTTTTTCCATGGTCTTTATTTAAAATGTGATGGAATCACTATTGACATCTGCTTAGAACTTTTCTGAAATTAATAAATTCTTTATTGAGATCTGGAGGGAATGTATTTTAGAAGTCAGAATAGCTAAGCTAAAAAAATATTGTGAATCCATTTCATTACATAAATGGTATGCTCTTACTGTATATGTTAATATTTCCACAAGAGTCTGCAAAAGAATTAAGAGCACATCACACGCAGTGTTGCATGCAGGGCCACGAGTAGTACAGAGAATTCAACCTTGAGAAAGGTTGGAAATGATTCTTGCAGTTGGAAATGAGCTCCGGACAGTTTATCTAGCCTCCCGTCCACTGTAAGAAGCCTCTCTGCAGTGTTCTTAGTGAATGGCTCTTGAGCCTCTGCTTGAATACTTCTAGGAAGAGGAAACTCGCAACCTATTGAAGCACCCAGTTCCGTTGTTGAATAATTTATTTGCTAGAGAGTCTCCCTGAAAAGGCATTGGACTAGAAATCAGATGAATCTAGTCCTAGTTCTAAAACTTAGTAGCTTGATGACTGGCAATTCAGTTAACTAGAATCCTTCCTCCTTGACGGCCTCAGTTAGGTCAGTTCACTCACTCAGTCACGTCCGACTCTTTGTGACCCCATGGACTGTAGCGGGCCAGGCTTCCCTGTCCATCACCAACTCCTAGGGCTTGCTCAATCTCATGTCCATGAAGTCGGTGATGCCATCCAACCATCTCATCCTCTGATGGCCCCAAGGGCATGCCAACATAGCTACTTATCTCCCCCATTTAGTCTTCTCCAGGCCGACACCCATTCACATTTTCAACTTCCTCTTATACAATCCCATTATAGGCTGAGTGTTTGTCCCTTTAAAATTCACATGTTGAAGTCCTAACTCCCATGGAAAGGTATTCGGAGGTGTGGCCTTTGGCAGATAATTAAGTTTAGATGAGATCGTGAGGGTGGGGTCCTCAGGATGAGGTAGTGTCCATAATAAGAGAAACCAGAGAGCTTGTTCTCTCTCTCTCCTTCTGTCATGTGAGGAGACAGCTAGAAGGTAGCTATCTACAATCCAGGAAGAAGGTTCTTACCAGGAACCAAATTTGTTCATCTCCTTGATCTTAGACATTCAGTCTCCAGAACTGCAAAAAATAGATCTGTTGTTTGTCAGTCTATTTTGTTATAGTAGCCTGAGATGAATAAGAAAGGTGACTTCAGACCTCTAAAGAAATACACCAATGGAAGATGTTCCCTTAAAAGCAGATTCCTCTAGTTTCCTAGAGATACAATTTCCCCAAGTCGATAAGCAACTCTTCCCAACAATCAGTACAAGTAGATTTATTCCCTCATCCCAGCCTCTTGGATGTAATCAAAGCCACTTCCTATCCATATGTACACCTCAACCATAGTCTGCTTTTGTCCTGTAATAATAATTATAAATATTAGTTTATCATCTACTCATATAGGATAGATGTTGTTCATTGAGTTTCTTAACTAATCACCATGACAACCTAGCAAGGTGGTAAAACAGACATAGTTTGCTTGATGAGCACCCCTTTCATTTGATGAACTAACTTACACCTATTCTGTGTGGTGTAGATGAATCTGGTACAGTGACCTGGGTCACAGAAGAGGACATGTAACCCATGTGGCAGCAGTTAACTTTGTCCTCCATTCGCTACATAAATGCTTCAAGCAGATTTAGTCTCCTACCGGAAACAACTAGAAACCTGGACAGAATATATGAAACAATTTTCAGCCATGAGAATCAGGTAGGACATTTTAAGCTTGGTTCCCCATATTGTCGAAAGATGACTTGCCAACCTTTCCTAGGGCTATCTGTGTTTTTATCCATCACAGAGAAAGAGGAAACATCTATTCCAGCATCCCAAACCACACTGGGAGGGAGACGAGTTTAACTGGGCCAACTGAGGCAACAAGGCAAACACAAAGGTCTTTGACCTGAGGATGGAGGGTGCTGATTGCCCCTGAAGGTAGGGCTGTGGTCAGTCTCCCCACAGCCCCGTGGCTACATGAAGAAGACGTGGTCTCCTGAATGAAAGTTAGAGAACTTAGAACACTGTTAACATGGATAAACAACCAACAACAGTTACAGTATACAGAAATAGTAGACCAGTTACACAAAGTATGGTTCACCTGCAAAATGGAATGTCTTGTAAGCATTGTAAGGAAGTATTATACAGATCCATTTCTGTGGGGAAATGTTCATTTTAAGCAAAAAATAAGAAGATGCAAGATGTATTACATGGAAGCAGCCCTTGTTTTTTTTTTCTCAAAGGATGGATGGTTGGAGGGATGAATAGATAGATAGCAAAAAATAGCTGGAAGGATTATGCCAAAATATTAACAGAATTATTTCCAAATGGTAGGAATTTATATGTTTTAAAACTTTCCTCTTTCTTCTTAATTTTTAATTTATTTTTCCATAATGAACATTTGTTACCAATATTACAATAATACTAAAAAGAAAAAAATCTTCCAAAAAAAAATCTTCTTTCAGCATGATTTTTTTTTTTTTGCTTTAACCAGATACCTCATTTTAACAAAGCGAATACAACCAAAATTCCCTTTCTCTTCCCAAAGGTACAGATAAATCTCAAAGCAACATTTTGTTAGGAGAAGGCAGATGGCAGAATAATGTGAAGGTTTGAGGAGAATGAGATCAGCCATCTCCCCTCCCTCTAACTCATTAGTCTTAAGCAAATGAAGCTAAAATGACTCAGAGGACTCTGATCAACGGAACACAGGGTCCATAAACCAGTTCTTCTTAGAAGAGTAAAATGAGCAGATTGGTCAGCAAGAAGCCCCCGCTTGCACTCAACTTGGAAGAAAGGACACTTCCATTCACTGGTCATCAGACAAGCCAAGGTGTACCATTGGCCAGAGTATCAATTCAGTCTGTCCACTTTGGGTTCTGATAACAATGGTAACATTAACAGCAGCCAAAAATGAGGACCAAATACATTCCTTTCATGCCTTATTTCATTTAATATACCCAACAACATTTGGAGGTATGTTCTATTATTTTTCCTACTTACCTCATAATAAAACTGAGGTCAGAAAAGTGAATTGACTTAACCAAGCAGAGTCCAGGTTGGAACACAGAACTGTCTGGGTTTAACACTGCTCTTTCTACTTTGCCATATCACCTTCTTGATCTTTGTACTAACTGGCAACCAAAACATGCAGCTCTTTCTCTCTGGATATAATTTGGAATAGTATTTGTATTTACTATGAGGGGTTCAGACTGAGGTTGATGGTAATTGACTCAATTATCCAAGGTTGCCTGGAGAGGGCCTGGACCACCTCTCCACCTCCAACAGGCTTGCAATGTGCTCATTCCTATGAAGACCAACAGAGAACCAAAGCTCTATGAGATTATTGCTTGGACTAAAGTAAAGTAAAGTAAAGCTGTTTGGGGTACATGCTTAGCACAAGGCCTAATAACAGACTTGCACTTCTTCCAAAGCCCTACCTAAATAAATATTATGATATTGTCATTACTCATGAACCACTTGATACAGGACCATCGAAATAGCCATCATGCTCAGGTGTGTATAGAGTGAGAAAGCTGGTCAGCTGACCACATGACAAGGGAAAAAGCAAGAGGTCCAGCCTGGTCCAGGCTGGTCCAGCCGACCCAGGGCAGCTGCAGTGAAAGAGACTTTGCGCGACCTCTCCTACCCTCTAGTCTGTGTACCCCAGCTCTAGGCAATCCTATTTAGCCTTCCTCCTTGTATGGGGGCAAGGAGAGACATGGGGGTAAAAGGATCAGGGGCTTCTTACTTGTCTTGGATTATTTGCATTCAACTGAGGATATAAACTGTTCAAGAAAAGGACAATTGTTTGGGCATCTCAGTGTGTATTAAGGAATCATACTTGGTTTCCATTCCATTTTTTAAAAGTCATTCTGAAGAGAAGTCATTCCTAAATGTAATGAGATGGGCTGTTTTTGTAGGAATTCTCTCCCCGTCCTTCTCCAAGCATGAAAGCAAATGGGGTCAAGTGGGCATGACCTCTGAGAGATTTTGGAGCCAGAAATAGACAGGGTCCTTGAACACACTGAACCATGGGAACAGATGAAAACATCAGCTCCATTTCCCTTCAAAGCATTTTGAATTAATTTTTAATTCACTCTCAGCCTTGTCAATTATGAGGAGATAACCAGCACCAGAGGAATAGCTGTAGCCTGCAAGCCCTAAAACAGACTTAAGAAAAGGCAGGAACCATGTTCCCGGCTTGTGATGGAGCAGCAGCCATGGGCCTTTGGGAGAAACATTTTAGCATCCTTTTATATGA
This sequence comes from Cervus elaphus, assembly GCF_910594005.1. Lineage (NCBI taxonomy): Eukaryota > Metazoa > Chordata > Mammalia > Artiodactyla > Cervidae > Cervus > Cervus elaphus. The sequence continues at coordinate 9,520,104 of NC_057839.1, read as the reverse complement.
TTGCTGTTGTTAACATCCTAACCACCAGTGGAGGAGTTAGGGCTTCATGATAGAGTAGATTCCCGTTCATGGAAAAGTGAGCTGGTAAGGATGACAACAAGAAAAATATAATTCTATGTTGTAACAAATTCTTACTATGTGCTAAGTACCGTGATAATATGCATATATATTCTCGTGTTTTTTAAAACTGTAGCAAAATCCACATAACATGAAACTTACCATTTTAGCATTTTTAATATGTGTAGCTGAGTAGTGTTAAGTACATTTGTAGTCACCTTGTTGTGCAACCAATCTCCAGAAATCTTATCATCTTGCAAAACTGAAGTCTACCCATTAAAAAGCAGTTCCCCATTCTCTTTCCCCCCAGCCCCTGGCAACCACCACTCTACCTTCTCTGTGTTTGACTGCTCTGGTTACCACATGTAAGTGAGCTCACACAGTGTCTGTCATTTTGAGACTGACTTATTTCATTTAGCATAATAGCCTTGAGATCCCTCCATGTTGTAGCGTGTCAGAATTTCCTTACCCTTTAAGACTGAATAATACTTCAGATGTAAATATCACATTTTGTTTACACATTCATCTACCAATGGACACAGGTTGCTTCTAGCTATTATTATTCAGCGATGTGACCATCAGCGTGGGTGGACAAACTTATCTTCCAGATTTTGCTTTCAATTCTTTGGTGTATATACTCAGAAGTGAAAATGCTGAATCACATGGTAATCCTATTTTTAATTTTTTGAGGAACTGTCATGCTATTTAATGTATGCACATTTTCTCATTGATTCTCATAACAACTCTGTAAGACAGAGATAGCGATGAGGAAATAGACTTCAGAGAGATACAGCACCATTTTACAGATGAAGAAACTGAGACCCAGAAAGGGGCGGTGCTGAAGAGCTTGGGGAACCATGGTGGGATCAGATCCCATGTCTCTCTGACTCAAACATACTGCCCTCAACCAAAAAACAAAAAAGGAAAGAAAAATCCTATTTGAGCTTCTCTTTTTCTTTTTCGCTTCCCAAAATTTTATCACTATTTCAAATCTCTAACCCTTTTAGTTTAGTTCTAATCAAATAACTAAGCAAACAAGAAAGAAACTTTTATAAATAACCCAGCTGGAAGAAGCTGCACTTTTAGTTCCATATACCTAGCAATGGTGTTTGTATAGAAAATACATTTCTGGATCTGGTCTAGGCATCAAAGAAAGAGAAATGGAAAGACTCCAGGAAAGTCCAGTAGTTCTCTTGGGACAAGAACTTGCAAAAATAGCGTCTTATGTTGAACCAGAATCAAAATTGGTAGATAGTGCGTCAGATGGTTCAATGGAGAAGAAAAGATGGAAAATGACTGCATATGGTACCCACGCACACCAATCCCCTAAATTATGAGCTTTATCTTGTACATATATATTATTTATTTTATAGAATAGAATACATACAGTTTAACACCTCCCAGTTTAGACAAAGAGAACATTACCAGAACATTTGAGATTTCAGTTTGTGCCTCCTCAGTCATACCCTTCTCCCTCCCAAACACTCGGGACTACCTAAATCCCAAATATTGTATTAGTCACTCATGGATATCTCTTCATAGGTTTATTCTTATCTATGTATGCAACCCAAGTCAATATTCTACATATTAGGATTTGCCAGTTTCTGACCTTTACATAGAGGAACTTCTGTCTGAACAGATGGAATCACATTGTGATATTTTTCAAGAGTTGATCAATATTTTGGTTTTGAGATTCATCAGGGTAGCTGTGGTTCATTTTTACTGTTACATAGTATTTCATAACTTGCTTCCCCATCCCCTTGCTAATGGACACTTGGGTGGTTTGCTTTAAATTGCTATTGTAAACAATATAGAGATGCACATTACTCTAGGGTATATATATAAATGGAATTGCTGTCTTGGACAGTAAGCCCATACTAAGGCTTACTATATCTTGTCAACTTTTCAGAGAAATTTTTTTTTTTTATCATTCTCAATAGCCAAGATACAGAAAAAACTTGAGTCTATCAACAGATAAATGATAAAGAAGGTTTTATGTCTGTACACAATGGAATATTACTCAGCCAGGAGAAAGAAGGAAACCCTGCCATTTGTGACAGCACGGATGGACTGGAGGGCATTGTACTAAGTGAGATAAGCACACCTCATATGTGGAATCTAAATAGAAAGTCAAACTTATAGAAATAGTAGAAAACTGGATGTCAAGGACTGGGCTGTGGGAGAAATAGGAAGAGGTTGATAGAAAAAGAAAAGAAAAATCTCCAAAGAATTCATACTAATTTATATTCTTACTAGGATATACGTTTTTCTATTGTCTTCATGCTCTCCAACATTTAATAACTTTAATTTTTTTTGCAATGTCTGGGTATTGAATGGTATCGTATTGCCATTTTATTTTGCATTTCACTGACTATGTAAAAGATATTCATCCTCTCATATGGTTTTATTGCTTGTGTTTCCTCACCTCTGATTGCATGTTCACATTTTTTTCTCTCTTGTTCTACTAAGCCACTTGCATGTGGTGGCCCTGCTGTGATTTCTACTTTATGTCTCCAAGGTCTTTGTATATTCTGCACACTAAGTCTTCATAGATTTCAAATACATTTTGCCAGTTTTTGATTTGTCTCTTCTCATTATGGTGTCTTAATAAAAGTGAAATTTATAGAAACTCTTTATGGCTTACATTTTTGTTTTACATTTAAGAATGATTTCCCTACTCCAAGTTCCTGAATTAATTTTTAAAGTTCTAAATTTTTCCTTTCACATTTAAATTTTCAATCCACCTGAAACTGATTTTTAGAGACTCCCTGGTGTTCAGTGATTGGAACTCAGCGCTTTCACTGACAAGGGCCCAGGTTCAATCCTTAGTCAAGGAACTAAGACCTTGCAATTTGCACAGTGTGGCCCAAAAAAGAAAACCAAAATTGATTTTTATATGACAAAGGCATTATGATTTTATTTCTTCCACACAGAGAACAAACTACCCCACCACTAATTATTGAATTGTTCTGCAGTGCCAGCTCTGTTGTACACTAAATTGTCATGGGTGTGGGATCCCTCCAGGTGCTCAGGTTCCTGTGTTCTTTACCACTGGTCTATTTGCCTAACCTTTTGTAACATCAAACTGTCTTGCAACCTGACTGAGCAAATCCCTCCATTTTGTTATTCTTTTGGGAAGATACTTAGCTATTCAAGTCCTTGATATTTTCATTTTAGAATCAGTCTGTTATTCTCCATGAGAAATTATGTTGGCATTTTGATAGGTAAAATATAAAATCTAAAGATTAATTTTGGGGAAATTTTATATATATATTTGACTATGTAGTCAAAGCTATGGTTTTTCCAGCATTCATGTATGCATGTGAGTGTTGGACCATAAAGAAGGCTGAGCACTGAAGAATCGATGCTTTGAATTGTGGTGCTGGAAAACTCTTGAGAGTCCCTTGGACTGCAAGGATATTAAATCAGTCAATCTTAAAAGCGATCAACCCTGTATATTCATTGGAAGGTCTGATGCTAAAGCTGAAGCTCCAATACTTTGGCCACCTGATGCAAAGAACTGACTCGTTGGAAAAGACCCTGATGCTGGAAAGATTGGGGGCAGAAGGAGAAGGAAGACAGCGGAAGATGAGATGGTTAGATCACACTACCGACTCAGTGAACATGAATTTGAGCAAACTCCAGGAGAGAGCGGAGGACAGAGAAGCCTGGCTTGCTGCAGTCCATAGTGTCACAAACAGCCAGACACACAACTTATTCAGCCAGACTGAACAACAACAACATATGTATATCTTGATAATATTCTTTCTGCTCATAGTCTGTCTTCCCACTTATCTGAATTTTTAAAGAATATCTTCAATAAAGACTACAAATTTTTTATATAAAGACCTGGCATATCTTTCTACAGCTTTTATACTTTTGTAACCATTATTTTTAAATTTAAAATTTCTAATTACTGTTGGTGTATAGAAAGACAATTGAGTTTATATTTTGGTGTTAGAGCCAACAGCCAAATTTCTTGCTAAGAAATTTCATTAATAATTTGTATGTAAATTATTTCTTGGTTTAAGTAGACATTTATATTATTACAGTTTTTTCTTTTCTGTTACTCACAGTTCTCATTTCTTTTCCTCCAACATAAGACTATTAGTGGAGACAGAAAACTTCATTGTGTTCAGTTCAGTTCAGTCACTCGGTCATGTCTGACTCTTTGTAACCCCATGGACTGCAGCGCGCCAGGCCTCCCTGTCCATCACCAACTCCTGGAGTTTATTCAAACTCATGTCCATTGAATCGGTGATGCCATCCAACCATCTCATCCTCTGTCATCCCCTTCTCCTCCCACCTTCAATCTTTCCCAGCATCAGGGTCTTTTCAAATGAGTCAGCTCTTCGCAACAGGTGGCCAAAGTATTGGAGTTTCAGCCTTGTATTATTCCAAATAAAAAAGAAGTGCTTTTAAGATTCACCACTGAGTAGAACATTTTCAATAGTTTTCATTTTGTTCACCTTGTTTTCTATAAACTTTATCAGGCAAAGGAAGTTGTCTATTCTATAAAAGCTTTGTTTTGCTGAAAGATGGCTGCTGCTGCTGCTGCTAAGTCACTTCAGTCGTGTCCAACTCTGTGTGACCCCTTAGACAGCAGCCCACCAGGCTACCCCGTCCCTGGGATTCTCCAGGCAAGAACACAGGAGTGGGTTGCCATTTCCTTCTTCAATGCATGAAAATGAAAAGTGAAAGTGATGTCGCTCAGTCGTGTCTGACTCTTAGTGACCCCATGGACTGCAGCCTATCAGGCTCCTCCGTCCATGGGATTTTTCAGCAAGCGTGCTGGAGTGGGGTGCCATTGCCTTCTCCGTGAAAGATGGCTAAATCTTATCAAATCCTTCTCCTATTTCACACATGATGTTCAGATGATAATTTTTTTCTCCTTTAGTCCATCAATCTGCTAATTTACATATATTGGTTTTCCACTGTTGAATCAACTTTGCTCTCTTGAAATAAAACAACTTAATTATGACATATTATCTTTTTTTTCATTTATTTTTATTAGTTGGAGGCTAGTTACTTTACAATACTGTAGTGGTTTTTGCCATACATTGACATGAATCAGCCATGAATTTACATGTGTTCCCCATCTTTTTATCCATTGTTGCATTTGGTTTTCTAATATGTGGCTTAGGAATTTTGCAATTATGTTCTTGAATAAGATGGATCCATATTTTGTTTTAAACATTGTCCTTGTCTAGTTAGATATCAAGTGTGTAATAACTTCAGAAGGTGAGCTGGGGATGTTTCTTCTTTTCTCTAAATTTGTGTGAAGTTTGAAATGATCTGTTTCTTCAATATTAAGTAGAACTTTGTGCTTTATTTATGAGAAAAACAATTTAACTTTACTATTAACTCTCATAATAGGTAATGAACCACTCAGGTTTTCTATTTTTCTTGAGTCCTAGTAATTCATATTTTTCTAGTATTTGTCCATTATGCCTATTTTAAAATTTAGGGTCTTATTTTTAAAATTTTTAAATTATCTGATGCATCTGCAGCTTTTTATTCTTTTTAAAATTTGAGTCTTCTTATTTGAGACTTGTGAATATTGCTAGAAATTTGTTAATTTTCTTAGAGCTTTCAAAAAACCAACTTTGGGTTTTATCATACCTCTTCATCTTTATTTCCCCTCTTATTTTATTTGATTTTAGCTTTTATTTTTATATTCCTTTCTAATTGCTTTGAGTTTTATTTTCTAATTGCAAATAAACTTCTTAAGTTGGACCCTTAGCTCATTTTTCTCCCATCTCATTTTCTTCTTTTCTAATACAATCATTTAAAGCTATAAAATTCTTTCTAAACAGCTATTTAGTGGCACCCCACATTTTGTAATAGCATCTTTATTATCACTCAGTTCTAAGTATTTTTAAAATTTTCTTCACAAACTTGTCTTTAAGTTTTGAGTTACTAAGAAGCTTGTTTTCCAATTCTAAATGCTCTTGGGTCTTATTCTGTAGGCCAAGGATGTCAAATTCTAGTACACGTGCTGTCACTTTCCCGTCACACCTATGTCTGACATCAGAACTGACCCCAGCACCATTCCCAGCAAGCCCAGAATGCTTCCCCACATAGCACTCCCAGCAGCCACAGCCAACCAGAGAGGAAACATTGAAAAATGGGCAGAAGACCTAAATAGACACTTCTCCAAAGAAGACACAGAGATGGCCAATATAAACACATGAAAAGATGCTCAATATCACTAATTATTAGAGAAATGCAAATCAAAGCTACAATGAGGTATCACTTCACACTAGTCAGAATGGCCGTCATCAAAAAATCTACAAACAATAAATGCTGGAGAGGATGTGGAGAAAATGGAACCCTCTAGCATTGTTATTGGGAATGCGAACTGGTAACAGCCACCATGGAGAACAGTGCAGAGATTCTTTAAAAATCTTGGAACGAAACTAGCATATGACCCAGCAATCCCACTACTGGGCATATACGCTGAGAAAATCGTAATTGAAAAAGACACGTGTACCCCAATCATAGCAGCACTATTTACAATACCTAGGACATGGAAGCAACCTAGATGTCCATCAACATATGAATGGATACCGAAGATGTGATATACACACATATATATAGATATAGATATAGGTATATAGATATATATAAATATATTCATGTGTACATATACACACAATGGAATATTACTCAGCCATAAAAAAGAATGAATTTGAGTCAGTTCTAGTGAGGTGGATAATCTAGAGCCTGTTACACAGAGCAAAGTAAGTCAGAAAGGAAAAAACAAATATAATATATTAACGCATATATAGGGAATCTAGAAAAGCGGTATTGATGAACCCATTTGCAGGGAAGGGGTGAACACGCAGATATAGAGAATGGACTTGTGGACACAGTCCGAGAAGGGAAGAGTGGAATGAATGAAGAAAGCAGCATCAACATATACATACTACCATGTATGAAACACTATACATGATCATGTATGAAACACATGTGCACGACCACGTAGACACCATACATACATGATCATGTATGAAACATATATACACGACATGTATGAAACATATATACACACCCATGTATGAAACATATATACACGACCATGTATGAAACATATATACACATCCATGTATGAAACATATATACATGACCATGTAGAAAACATATATATATACTACCATGTAGAAAGCATATATATACGACCATGTAGAAAACATATATACATGACCATGTATGAAACATATATACACACCCATGTATGAAACATATATACATGGCCTGTAGAAAACATATATATACTACCATGTAGAAAACATATATACACTACCATGTATGAAATACATATACACAACCATGTGTGAAACATATATACACGACCATGTGTGAAACATATATACACGACCATGCAGAAAAGAGCTGATAAGAAGAAGTAGCTCTATAACACAGGAAGTCCAGCCTGCTGCTCTGTGATGACCTAGAGGGGTGGGATAAGGGGAAGGGAGGGAAGCTCAAGAGGGAGTTGATATATGTATAATTATGGTTGATTTGCAGCAGGGCAAAGGCAAACAGAGTTTTGCCAAGAGAATGCACTGGTCATAGCAAATACCCTCTTCCAACAAAACAAGAGAAGACTCTATACATGGACATCACCAGATGGTCAATACCAAAATCAGAATGATTATATTCTTTGCTGCCAAAGATGGAGAGGCTCTGTACAGTGGACGAAAACAAGACTGGGAGCTGACTGTGGCTCAGATCATGAAATCCTTATTGCAGAATTCAGACTTAAATTGAAGAAAGTAGGGAAAACCACTAGACCATTCAGGTATGACCTAAATCAATCCCTTATAATTACACAGTGGAAGTGAGAAATAGATTCAAGGGATTATATCTGATAGACAGAGTGCCTGAAGAACTATGGATGGGGGCTCATGACATTGTAGAGGAGGCAGGGATCAAGACCATCCCCAAGAAAAAGAAATCTTAAAAGGCAAAATGATTGTGTGAGGAGGCCTTGCAAATAGCTGATGAAAGAAGAGAAGCGAAAGGCAAAGGAGAAAAGGAAAGATACACCCATCTGAATGCAGAGTTCCAAACTAAAGCAATGAGAGATAAGAAAGCCTTCCTCAGTGATCAGTGTAAAGAAATAGAGGAAACAGTAGAATGGGAAAGACTAGAGATCTCTTCAAGAAAATTAGAGATATCAAGGGAACATTTCATGCAAAGATGAGCACAATTAAGGACAGAAATGGTATGGACCTAACAGAAGCAGAAGATATTAACAAGAGGTGGCAAGAATACACAGAAGAGCTATACAAAAAAAGACCTTCATGACCCAGATAACCACAGTGGTGTGATCACTCACCTCGAGCCAGACATCCTGGAATGTGAAGTCATGACTATGAACAAAGCCAGTGAGGCAATGGAATTCCAGCTGAGCTATTTCAAACCCTAGAAGATGATGCTGTGAAAGTGCTGCACTCAATATGCCAGCAAACTTGGAAAACTCAGCAGGGGCCACAGGAATGAAAAGGTCAACTTTCATTCCAATCCCAAGAAAGGCAATGCCAAAGAATGCTCAAACTACTACACAACTGCACTCATCTCACACACTAGCAAAGTAATGCTCAAAATTCTCCAAACCAGGCTTAACAGTAAGTGACCTGTGAACTTCCAGATGTTCAAGCTGGATTTAGAAAAGGCAGAGGAACCAGAGATCAAATTGCCAACATCCGTTGGATCATTGAAAAGGCAAGAGAGTTGCAGAAAAACATCTACTTCTGCTTTATTGACTATGCCAAAGTTTTTGACTGTATGGATCAGAACAAACTGTGGAAAATTCTTCAACACATGGGAATACCAGATCACTTTACGTGCCTCCTGAGAAATCTGAATGTGGGTCAAGAAGCAATAGTTAGAACTGGACATGGAACAACAGACTGGTTCCAAACTGGGAAAGGAGTACATCAAGGCTGTATATTGTCAGCCTGCTTATTCAACTTATATGCAAAGTACATCATGCAAAATGCTGGGCTGGATGAAGCATAAGCTAGAATCAAGATTGCTGGGAGAAATATCAGTAACCTCAGATATGCAGATGACACAACCCTTATGGCAGAAAGCAAAGAACTGAAGAGCCTCCTGATGAAAGTGAAAGAAGAGAGTGAAAAAGCTGGCTTAAAATTCAACATTCATAAAACAAAGATCATGGCATCCAGTCCCATCATTTTGTGGCAAATAGGAAAACAAGGAAAACAGAGACTTAATTTTGGGGGGCTCCAAAATCACTGGAGATGGTGACTGCAGCCATGAAATTAAAAGACTCTTGCTCCTTGGAAGAAAAGTTATGACCAACCTGGACAGCATACTAAAAAGCAGAGACATTACTTTGCCAGCAAAGGTCTGTCTAGTCAAAGCCAAGGTTTTTCCAGTAGTCATGTATGGATGTGAGAGTTGGACTATAAAGAAAGCTGAGTGCTGAAGAATTGATGCTTTTGTACTGTGGTGTTGGAGAAGACTCTTGAGAGTTCCTTGGACTGCAAGGAGATCCAACCAGTCCATCCTAAAGGAGATCAGTCCTGGGTGTTCATTGGTAGGACTGATGCTGAAGCTGAAGATCCAATAATTTGGCCTCCTTATGCGAAGAAATGACTCCTTGGAAAAGACCATGAGGCTGGGAAAGATTTAAGGTGGGAGGAGAAGGGGACGACATAGGATGAGATGGTTGGGTGGCATCACTGACTGGATGGACATGAGTTTGAGCAAGCTCCGGAAGTTGGTGATGGACAGGGAGGCCTGCATCCCATGGGGTCTCAAAGAATCAAACATGACTGAGTGACTGAACTGAACTGAACTGACAGCAGAAATCAACACAACATTGTAAATCAATTTTCCTCCAATTAAAAAGTAAATTTTAAAAAAGAAAACAAACAAGAAAGATGAAAACTCTAGGACATCCCTGCTGTAGGCTGAGCAGACATTCCTACTTGTGTTACAGAAGCTGCCAGGCTTACATTTGTTCCTAAGGAAAATTACTCTGATCTAGAGACGGTGAAAAATACCAGCTTTCCCCAGCCCTAGAACATTTTATTTTCAATCCATAAGGATACAGATGTATCCATTTAACTCAAAGGGCATTTATTGAGCATTTACTGTGCTTATGGCAGTGGGCTGTAAATAATGAATAAGATCATCGCTGCCCTCAAGGAGTTTACAGTTGACCTAATAATATGAAGTCATTTACTCAAAAAACCTTGACAGGAGCATTCCTTGAGCCTGGCACTGCTTCAAGCAGGCCATCTCACTTTCCAACAACTCTGGGAGTGAGTTGGTGTTATCTCCTCTTCACAGATAATGAAACAAGACTCGGAGAAATGAAATAGCTCACCCAAGGTTGCCCAGCCAGTATTTGAACTGAAATCCAGTCATATCGATGAGTCGGCACGGCACCGTGCTGCCTCCTTGGAAAAGATTACAAGGTTTTATTACTTTTTTTCCCCTCTCCCATTTTGTCGACATGCTCAGCGATTGAAGAGTGGAAAGAGAATTGATGGATGTGCAGGCAATTCGTTTCTCTGCTATGGAAAGTACATTCCATCTTCAAGCTGCCCTGAATTATATAACGGTTAGTTGCCTCAAAAAATCTTGCTTTGGGGGTTTGTTGTCTGTTTTTCTTATCTCTCCAGGATGCTTTGGCCAACCAAGCAGAATGCTTATCCTGCAGCTTTAGGGCTTTGAAAAAAAAAATTGGTTTCTGTTGTGCTGAGTGCAATTTCCTGGGGGCCTGTGTGACACAGAATTAACAGGTTTTCAGAACCTTGCCTCTAATTCATAGTGCCCAAGGCAGAGAAGCAACCAGAAGGCTGGTCTGTGCTATGGGTAAGGTAATGAGGGCTATTTACATACATATGTTACCTCACAGTTCACACAGCCCAGACACAAGTTACATGGTGGGCACACACAGAATTCACACCTACTGTCCTACTTCATCTTTAGTTATCAGAGCAAAGATTACCATCCTCTTTTTCCCCATAAGATGGAAGACTCAAGGAGTATACGTAATTTACCCAGGGTCACACACCGTAAGTGCCAGAGCTGAGGTCCAGCCCCTGGCTGCTGGACTCTGTCTTCTTTTAAACCAAAGACACTTGTTCACATATGTATGTATATGCTACACTGTTTCTGCAAATGTAGGTGGAAATAGAATGGGGAGATACTGGTACCCCACAGATGTATGTGCATACACTGATGTGTTTTCCTAGATGGAAAAAAATATATTAGGCTGCACAATCACTACAAAAATTGTGGTATATTTGTCCTGAGTTTGGCTCTTCTGGCCCCAGACTGACATAGGAGATAGGTAGGTGCTGGACTTTGCATTTGCAGCCAGCCTCCTGTTTATACTTCAAGATAGAAATAACAACATAAATAAGGTAAATCACTGGACTTTGTTTCCTGTGGACACTTTAAGATAACAGGCATGGCAGAGACAGAGGAGGCCAATCCCTGTTTGAGTATAAGATCAAATGGTTGCTATTTCCCATCCTTGGGGCAAGAATGCATTTTGGGGGCTCCTTGGGGGTCAAAAAGAAGGGGGCAGCACCCAATAATAGGTGATGCCAAGGCCCCCATAAGCCTCTGGGCTGGAATTCATCTTGGGAAGAAGTTGTACACGCATGTTGGAGAGGTTCTAGCACAGGTCACGTGTGGAAGAAGAAACAAGATAATTGGCCAAAGTTAAACAAAGACCTGTCCTATAGGAAGGACTGTCCTATATAAATTATTTAAGCACCTCTTAATTGCATTCCTTCTCATTGGGGAGGATGCCCACACCCTTTTCTCTCTGGTGTGTGTCTCCACCTTACTTCTGTCTTAAATAAACAGAGTTTCTCTGTGTCTCTAATAACAAACCTTGTACCTGTTTTTACAGTTTTTGCCTCCTGGAGAAATGCATTTTGTCTCCTTGAGAAATGCATTTTTCAAGAGCAGGAGAATTTTGCTTCTAGCCTCTAGTCCTTGTTGGTCTAGTGGCTAGCATTCCTGGTTTTCATCCAGGGTCAGTTCAGTCACTTAAGTTCAGTCGCTCAGTCGTGTCCGACTCTTTGCCACCCCATGAATCGCAACACGCCAGGCCTCCCTGTCCATCACCAACTCCCAGAGTTTACTCAAACTCATGCCCATCGAGTTGGTGACGTCATCCAACCATCTCATCCTCTGTCGTCCCCTTCTCCTCCTGCCCCCAATCCCTCCCAGCATCAGGGTCTTTTCCAATGAGTCAACTCTTCGCATGAGGTGGCCAAAGTATTGGAGTTTCAGCTTTAGCATCAGTCCTTCCAATGAACACCCAGGACTGATCTCCTTTAGGATGGACTGGTTGGATTTTCTTGCAGTCCAAGGGACTCTCAAGAGTCTTCTCCAACACCACGGTTCAAAAGCATCAATTTTCGGTGCTCAACTTTCTTCACAGTCCAACTCTCACATCCATACATGACCACTGGAAAAACCATAGCCTTGACCAGACGGACCTTTGTTGGCAAAATAATGTCTCTGCTTTTTAATATGCTATCTAGGTTGGTCATAACTTTCCTTCCAAAGAGTAAGCGTCTTTTAATTTCATGGCTGCAGTCACCATCTGCAGTGATTTTGGAACCCAAAAAAATAAAGTCTGACACTGTTTCTACTTTCTCCCCATCTATTTCCCATGAGGTGATGGGACCAGATACCATGGTCTTAGTTTTCTGAATGTTAAGCTTTAAGCCAACTTTTTCACTCTCCTCTTTTACTTTCATCAAGAGGCTTTTTAGTTCCTCTTCACTCTCTGCCATAAGGGTTGTGTCATCTGCATATCTGAGGTTGTTGATATTTCTCCCAGCAATCTTGATTCCAGTTTATGTTTCATCCAGCCCAGCATTTCTCATGATGTACTCTGCATTTAAGTTTAATAAGCAGGGTGACAATATACAGCCTTGATGTACTCCTTTTCCTATTTGGAACCAGTCTGTTGTTCCATGTCCAGTTCTAACCGTTTCTTCCTGACCTGCATACAGGTTTCTCAAGAGGCAGGTCGGGTGGTCTGCTATTCCCATCTCTTTCAGAATTTTCCACAGTTTATTGTGATCCACACAGTCGAAGGCTTTGGCATAGTCAATAAAGCAGAAATAGATGTTTTTCTGGAACTCTCTTGCTTTTTCGATGATCCAGCAGATATTGGCAATTTGATCTCTGGTTCCTCTGCCTTTTCTAAAACCAGCTTGAACACCTGGAAGTTCTCGGTTCACGTACTGCTGAAGCCTGGCTTGGAGAATTTTGAGCATTACTTTACTAGCATGTGAGATGAGTGCAATTGTGTGGTAGTTTGAGCATTCTTTAGCATTGCCTTTCTTAGGGACTGGAATGAAAACTGACCTTTTCCAGTCCTGTGGCCACTGCTGAGTTTTCCAAATTTGCTGGCATATTGAGTGCAGCACTTTCACAGCATCATCTTTCAGGATTTGAAACAGCTCAACTGGAATTCCATCACATCCACTAGCTTTGTTCGTAGTGATGCTTTCTAATGCCCACTTGACTTCACATTCCAGGATGTCTGGCTCTAGGTGAGTGATCACACCATTGTGATTATCTGGCTTGTGAAGATCTTTTTTGTACAGTTCTTCTGTGTATTCTTGCCACCTCTTCTTAATATCTTCTGCTTCTGTTAGGTCCATACCATTTCTGTCCTTTATCGAACCCATCTTTGTGTGAAATGTTCCCTTGATATCTTTAATTTTCTTGAAGAGATTTCTAGCCTTTCCCATTCTGTTGTTTTCCTCTATTTCTTTGCATTGATCACTGAGGAAGGCTTTCTTATCTCTCCTGGCTATTCTTTGGAACTCTGCATTCAAGTGGGAATATCTTTCCTTTTCTCCTTTGCTTTTTGCTTCTCTTCTTTTCACAGCTATTTCATCCAGGTTACCCAGATTCAATTCCTGGGTAGGAACTGAAGCAGTGGCTTCAAGCCCCTGCTCACTGCTGTCTCTCCAAGATCAAGACCAGTAGCCTTCACTTCTCTGAGAGCATGTTAGGAACACAAACTCTTGGGCCCTACCACACATCCACTGCAGTTTAACAAGAGCTCAAAGTGATTTGTATATACACTAAAAGATCTCTACGAGATACCAGAAACTCTGTAATTAGTTTTTCCATCTACAATGGGCTCTTTACTTATATATAGACACAGTCTATAGATCTAGACATGATCTCTATTCATGCGTGCTGAGTCTCTTCAGTCATGTCTGACTCTTTGCAATGCTATGGGCTGTAGCCTGCCAGGCTTCTCTGTCCATTGTTTCTCCAGGCAAGAACACTGGAGTAGGTTGCCATGCCCTCCTCTGGGGGATCTTCCTGACCCAGGGATCAAACCTATGTCTCCTGTGACTCCTTCATTGCAGGTGGATTCTTTACCACTGAGCCATGGGGGAAGCCCATCCATCTCTACATCTTCTCAAAAATACCAGCCTGTGTCTTGGGAAGCTAAAGGCAAAGGAGAAAAGGAAAGATATACCATCTGAATACAGAGTTCCAAACAAAAGCAAGGAGAGATGAGAAAGCCTTCCTCAGTGATCAATGTAAAGAAATAGAGGAAAACAACAGGATGGGAAAGACTAGAGATCTCTTCAAGAAAATTAGAGATATCAAGGGAACATTTCATGCAAAGATGAGCACAATTAAGGACAGAAATGGTATGGACCTAACAGAAGCAGAAGATATTAACAAGAGGTGGCAAGAATACACAGAAGAGCTATACAAAAAAAGACCTTCATGACCCAGATAACCACGGTGGTGTGATCACTCACCTCGAGCCAGACATCCTGGAATGTGAAGCCATGACTATGAACAAAGCCAGTGGAGGCAATAGAATTCCAGCTGAGCTATTTCAAACCCTAGAAGATGATGCTGTGAAAGTGCTGCACTCAATATGCCAGCAAACTTGGAAAACTCAGCAGGGGCCACAGGACTGGGAAAGGTCAGTTTTCATTTCAATTCCAAAGAAGGCAATGCCAAAGAATGCTCAAACTACTACACAACTGCACTCATCTCACACACTAGCAAAGTAATGGCCAAAATTCTCAAAGCCAGGCTTCAACAGTAAGTGACCCGTGAACTTCCAGATGTTCAAGCTGGATTTAGAAAAGGCAGAGGAACCAGAGATCAAATTGCCAACATCCGTTGGATCATTGAAAAAGCAAGAGAGTTGCAGAAAAACATCTACTTCTGCTTTATTGACTAGACCAAAGCCTTTGAGTATGTGGATCACAACAAACTATGGAAAATCCTTGAGATGGGAATACCGTACCACCTGCCCTGTCTCCTGAGAAACCTGTATGCAGGTCAAGAAGCAACAGTTAGAACTGGACATGAAACAATGGAATGGTTCCAAATTGGGAAAGGAGTATGTCAAGGTTGTATATTGTCAGCCTGCTTATTCAACTTATATGCAAAGTACATCATGCGAAATGCTGGCCTGGATGAATCACAAGCTGGAAGTAAGATGGCTAGGAGAAATATCAGTAACCTCAGATATGCAGATGACACCACCCCTATGGCAGAAAGCAAAGAGGAACAGAAGAGCCTCTTGATGAAAGTAAAAGAGAAGAGTGAAAAAGTTGGCTTAAAGCTCAACATTCAGAAAACTAAGATCATGGCATCTGGTCCCATCACCTCATGGGAAATAAATGGGGAGACAGTGGAAACAGTGACAGAGTTTATTTTCTTGGGTTCCAAAATCATTGCAGATGATCACTTCAGCCATGAAATTAAAAGACTCTTGCTCCTTGGAAGAAAAGCTATGACCAACCTAGACAGCATATTAAAAAACAGAGATTACTTTGGCGACAAAGGTCCATCTAGTCAAAGCTATGGTTTTTCCAGTAGTCATGTATGGATGTGAGAGTTGGACTATAAAGAAAGCTGAGTGCTGAAGAATTAATGCCTTTGAACTGTGGTGTTGGAGAAGACTCTTGAGAGTCCCTTGGACTGCAAGGAGATCCAACCAGTCCATCCTTAAGGAAATCAGTCCTGAATATTCATTGGAAGGACTGATGTTGAAGCTGAAACTCCAATACTTTGGCCACCTGATGCAAAGAACTGACTCATTGGAAAAAGCCCTGATGCTGGGAAAAATTGAAGACAGGAGGAGAAGGGGACGACATAGGATGAGATGGTTGGATGGTATCACCAACTTGATGGACATGAGTTTGAGCAAGTCCCAGGAGTTGGTGATGGACAGGGAAGCCTGACGTGCTACAGTCCATGGGGTCGCAAAGTGTTGGACATGACTGAGCCACTGAACTGACTAACTGGTCTTGCAAACAAAATCCCAATCCCGGTGGAGGATACTTCCAATTAGCTAATTAGACTTATGCTATGATTTTCTCTTTCTCTCTTGCGCTTTCTATCCATTTATTCATGGTTTGATTCATAGGTTGATCTGCCTCTTGTCTCTTCCGTTGGTTCCTCCCTCGTAAGTGATGCTTCCTAAATTCAAACACAGGCATGCTCCATGGCTGCTTAAAAATCATCAGGTGTCCCTTGTTGTTCACCAAGTTAAGTCCCCACTTCCTTCATTCCACATTCCATGACCTCCACGGTCAGGTCTGTTTTCCCTTTCAAATTTGTTTGTCTCCCACTTCCTACCTCAGACTGGACACGGGTTTCCGTGGTCCCTCGTGGATCCCGGAATCACGCACATTCTTTACGAGACAGCGAAGCAGTCTATTCTCTGCCACACCCTGCCCAGAAGATTATTTTCGCCCCTGTGCTATCACCCTGTTCTAACATCTGAAAAGCTTTCCTCATCTTCTAGAAGAGTCAGTTGCTCCCAGTTACCCAATCCCATATACCATAATAGCAGTTCTCAAATTTTAGTGAGTGTCAGGGTCACCTGGAGGGCTGGTTAAAACACAAACTGCTGGGCCCACCCTAGGATTCAGATTTGGCAAGTCTGTCTGGGGAGCTAGGTAAATGCATCTCTAACAAGCTCCAAGTTGACCCTGCTGCTGCTGGTGTGGGGTCATCACATCGAGAAACCACAGTAACTCCGAGACAGCTACCATACCCCGTGGTCATGAGCTGTCTTCCCGTTCTGCCCATAGCACAGGACTCTGCGTTCTGAGGCCCTGCTGTGCCATCCAGTGACCGGATGAGAGGACAGGCCAGCCGCCTGTTTTGAAAGAGTCGTGGCTGCAAACCTGTCTTCCTCACTTATTATCATAATACAGGATTTCTTCACCTAAGAAAATGTATCTGAAGGGGCTATTGTGAGGCTTAAAAAAGAAGAGGCACACATTTTCTATCACATCGCTATCATATAATATGTGATTAATCAATGTTAATAGAAGGAAGGAAAGAAGAGAAATCAGTTAATGCTTTGGCATCCTGGTCTGCAAGCTCAGTGCACAGGATATATTTTGTGGGGACATTTACTACCAAACAAGCCCGAGTGGAATTTTACAAGCAGAGTCCAGAGCAACTGTGTGATTTGGGAACATTCAAGCACTCTAAAGCTTGCAGTCTCAGAGTCTGCAGGGAGCATCCTCTATTTTGATGAACAGCCAAGAACACACTCAGACCTCCTTAAGTAAAAACACTTGCCTGGGAAGCACTTTCCAGCGGGTATTGGCCATCCCAGGTACAAGGTGGGTTTCAACTAAAAGGCTGGAGGCAGACACCAGTGTCCAGAGACGCCAGTCTGGGCTGGGGAGTCTGTGCTGGCTCTGGCTGGCACGGAGAGCTGAAGCTTGGAACACTCAGGGACTCAGCCAGGGGGAAAGCGGTTAGTTGAGTGGATAGAGAGCCCTGGACCCTGCATCAGGGTGCAAACATGAGATGCTCCACCCATTCCTCTTCTATCTACGCCTGGGATGGACCTGGTCCTCTTCCCCACCTGGTCCAGACTTCAACTCAAAACCCTTTTCAGCAGAGCCCACCAGCAGCAACTGCCAAAAAATAAAATCCAAGGCAGTACTCTATAAAACCACAAAACTGTAAAACCTGGGGTGGGTATTCTATCGGACAGGGCCATCCAGTAAAACCACCTGGGGTGATGGACCTGCTCTGTGAGGTGCATTGTCCAGCATGGTCTGACTGCTGGGCCCTGGAATGCAGCTGGTGTAACTGAGGAACTGAGTTTTGGTTCTGTTTCATTTCAATTGATTAAAAGTGAAATTTAAATGCCACTTTTGTTTTTTGACATATGAACAACAACAACAACCAAAAAGCACCCACGTGGCCCCCAGGATGACTCAAGGCACCTACCACTAGTGCAGCCCACCCTTGAATCATTTACACCACTGACAGGCCATTTCCAAGTCCTAATCATTGCCTGTAGCAAGATACCAAAACATTTTTATGATGATTCACAAGTTCAAAGATTTAAAACAAAACAAAACAAAAAGTGCCCTTTGAAGAAATGACCATGTGATATTTCAAGGCAGAGAGAACACTATAGAATTGTTACTTACAGAAGTGGGTTTGTAACTTCTTGGGTAGTTAATAATGATGGTGATGATAATCATATCAGTTTTCTATTGCTGTTGTAATAAATTACCACAAACGGTGGCTTAAGGGGACTTCCGTGGTGGTCCAGTGGTTAAGAATCTGTGTTTCCACTGCAGGGGGTGCAAGTTTCATCCCTGGTCAGGGAACTAAGACCCTGCATGCTGTGCAGCCAAAAAATAAAAATTAAGAAAACAATTGTTTTTTAGTTAAAAACAAGGCAAAATTATTTTCTTAAAGCTATGAAGGTCACAGGTCCTAAACTCAAGTGGTCAGTAGAGCTGCACTCTTTCTGAAGTCTCTGGGGAAGAATCTGTTCCAATGCTTTTTTCATTCTCTAGAAGCTGCCTGTATTCCCTGGCCCATGATCCCATCCTCCATCTTTAAAACTAGCAGTGTTGCACCTTCCAAGCTCTCTCTGCTTTCATCATCATTTTACCTTAAAAAAAATTTATATTTTATTTTTTATAATTTCAACTTTTTCTTTTGGGGTATAGTTGATTAACAATGTTGTCATAGTTTCAGGAGAACTGTGAAGGGGCTGAGCCATACATACACATGTATCTGTTCTCCCCTAAACTTCTCTTACATCCAGGCTGCCGTGCAACATTGAGCAGAGTTCTTTGTACTATACAGTAAGACCTTGCTGGTTATCCATTTTAAATATAGCAGCGTGTACATATCCATCCCAAACTCCCTAACTATACCTTCCCCGCATCCTTCCTGCACTGGCACCCAGTCTAAGTCTGCATATCATCTTTTCTGATCCTGACATTCCTGCTTCTCTCCCTCATAGGGGCTCCTGTGATTGTTACACAATTACACTCAGATATTCCAGGACAATCTCCTCAGCAAGATCCTTAACATAATCATACCTGTAAAGTCCCTTTTGCAATTTAAGTGAAAATATTCATAGGTTCCAAGTATTAGCATGTGGACATTTGAGGGGGCATCATTCAGCCTACAACAAATAATAATCACAAGCAGTCCTTCCCTTAATCAAGCCCATTCACTGCTGAAAATGCTGGCCTGAGACTCCTTCTCACCCAGCAACCCTACAGAGTAGACCCCAGAGAATCACTGTCACACACCAAGTCACATCACACACCTCGGTCCCTCTCTCCCAGGTTCACTCAGTTTTTTCTTTTGCCAGGTTGCCATCATGGAGAATTTCTCAAGTGTCAAGCTCTAGACTGGTGCTTGTGTATCATTTGTATCACCTCCTCTCATCACCCTGACACATGGTCACTTCTCTCTCAGTTTAGAGGTGAGGAAACCAAGGTTTGCAAGGGGGACCTGATTTACCAAGATCAGAGAATGCCTAAGTGACAGAATGGGATGATTCTTAAGCCACCTGCCTGTTCCCTGGATGCTGAGGGTCCCATGACCACAGCCAATGGTGGCCCCGCCAGTCTCAAGACCAGGACAAATGGCCCGCCAAGGGTTCAGGTACCTCAGGTGTTCCCCTTTTTCTCAGCCAGTCTGCAGTCGCCAAAGCAGAGGGGCTGTTCCCACCTTGCCACCAGCATGTATTTATCACCTGGAATGGCTTTATATTCTACTTGCTAAATTGGATTGCTTTCAGAAAAGGCTGGGGCAGCAGATAAAAGCAGATTTTATAGCCATCTAATCAGAGGAAGCTGAATTTCATTTGAGCAGGTGAGACTGGATGTCTTTCAACTCTCTTTTAAAACCTAGGGGAAGCACTTAGATGTTGCAGCCAATTCATCAGGCTTTAGGAGGCTTTTTTATTAGTCACTTACAGCAAACATTTTCCCCTTTGCAGACGGTTACCTATTGCAACAAAAATCTCCCTCCAGGCTTAATGCCAGGCTTAGACTTGGAAATGGCAGCATCTCATTCCAAGTCAAGAAGGAGAGAATTCACAAAGGTACCAGGAAAAGTCAAAGGAGAAAGAGGAGACTTTCCAACAAATGGTGCTGGAACAATTGGCTGTGGATGTCCACATGCAAAAGATGAACTTAACCCTCAGCTTGCACTGGATACAAAAATCAACACAAAATTGGTCGTAGATTTCAATGTAAAGCCTGAAACTATAAAATATCTAGAAGAAAACTGGAGAAAATGTCTGTAATTTTGATTTAGGCAAAGATTTTTATAGAGAAGACACAAAAATCCAAAGCCATGACAGAAAAAGAAAAGTTGATAAAATGGACTTCATTTAAATGGAAAAAGAAAACTTCTTCTCTACAGGAAACATGGTTAAGAAAAGGAAAAGGCAAGCCACAGACAGGGAGAAAGTATCTGCCAAACACTAACATGATAAGGGACCTATATCCAGAATGGATAAAGACCTGTGGGTCAGACGGTTAAGAAAAACCACTACAATATTGTAAAGTAATTAGCCTCCAACTAATAAAAATAAATGGAAAAAAAAAAGAATCTGCCTGCAATGCAGGAGATCTGGGTTCAGTCCCTGGGTTGGGAAGATCCCCTGGAGAAGGAAATGGCAACCCACTCCAGTATTCTTGCCTATAGAATTCCATGGACAGAGGAGCCTGGCAGGCTACAGTCCATGGGGTCACAGAGTCAGACACAACTAAGCGACTAATACTAACACAGGTCAATGAGCAGAGAAATACCATTCAAAAATAGGCCTAAGATGTGAACAAATATTTATTCAAAGTAAAGATACAGATGGCAAATAACATAAAAAAATGCTTCACCATCATTAGCAATTAGGTAAATGCAAATTTAAATCACAATGAGATACTTCTGCACATCCATTAGAGTGAGAAAAGCAGACAAACAGAAGCCATCTGCATGGCTATGTTCTAATGTTTGTGTCTCCTCCAGATTTCCTACCGAAATCTTAACTTTTAAAAGTGATAAAAGTGCTCGTATTTGGAGGTGGGTCTTTGGGAGGTAATTAGGTCATGAGGGTGGAGCCCTCATGTATGGGATTGTTGTTTAGTCGTTTAGTCGCTAAGTCCTGTCCATATCTAACTCTCTTGCCACCTCATGGACTGTAGCCTGCCAGGCTTCTCTGTCCTTGGCATTTCTCATGGCAAGAATACTAGAATGGGTTGCCCTTCCCTTCTCCAGGGGATCTTCCTGACCTAGGGTTCGAACCCAGATCTCCTGCATTGCAGTCAGATTCTTTACCATCTGAGTCACCAGGGAAGCCTGATGAATGGTATTAATGCCCTTGGAATGAGACAACAGAGAGCTCTCTCATCTCTACCGTTATGTGAGACCCAGTGAGAAATCTACAAACGCAGAAGAGGGCCCTCAGTTGACCATTCTGGCACCCTGCTCACAGACTTCCAACCTCCATAACTGTGAGCAACAAATTTTTGTTGTCTATGAGCTACCTAGTTTGTTGAACAGGTTGAATAGACTAAGACAAATATCAAGTGTTGTAAGGATGCAGAGTTTCTGGAACTCTCTATATAGCATTGGCAGGAATGCAAAATGGTGCATTCAGCCACTTTGGAAGAACAGTTTGGGGACTTTTTCTATAGTTACACATGCACTGTGAGATCCAGCAGTCTTATTTTAGGTATTTACCCAAAAGAAATAAAAATATATGTCCACCAAAGACCAGTATGCAAATGTTTACAACAGCTTTATTTATAATTGTCAGAAACAACTCAAGTATTCTTCAGCTGATATATAAATGATCTATACAATGGAATGCTACTAAGCATAAAAAGGGATCAACTGCTGATATATGCAACAACATGAATGATTCTCAAAAATCAGTATGCTAATTGAAAAGACTCAAAAAAAAGACTCAAAAGGTTGTACATAATATGAATTTATTCATATGATAATCTGGAGAAGAAAACAAAACTATGGGGACAGGAATCAGCTGAGTGGGCTGGAGGCAGGGGAGGGAAGGGCTTTGATAAGAAAACTTTCTATAGTAATAGAAGTATTCTATATCTGGAATGTGACTGTGACTACACAATTCTAAACTTTGTCAAAGTGTGTTGAATTTTACACCAAAGAAGGATATATTTTACTCTTTGTAAGTGATATGTCAATAAACCTAAGTTCGAACAAAAGGAGTGAAAGAATGCAAATCCTACTCTTCTTTCCATCTATAATAATACACAAAAGTGGTCATGGAGATGAAAATAACACCAACACAATTATTCCAACTGTAGAAATGCATACTGTAGCCCACCCAATTAATATCAAGCATCATAGCTCTGTATTTGCCAGAGTACAAAGCCTGTGAAATTGGATAATCTTTTTCTTATCTTCTATCATCCCCCCAAAAAGGACTTTCATTTTCCAAGAAGTCCTTTTTCTGGAAAAAAGATAATATTTGATATCTTTATACTTTGTGTCAATTCACAGTAGAATAGATGCAGCTTACAAGAATGCTTTCAATAGAGACTATAAATAAAAAATCAGGCTGAAGAAAATATACATCACATGAGAAAGTAAAGAATAGGGAGGAAGTGAGGACGAGGATGTACCATTCATGAGCCTCCACATACTTACTCATTTAGCTGTGAATATCCTGACGGCCAAAGGAGATGGGAAAATTAGCAAATAATTTACACATCACATAATCAGAAACCCTCTAACTCCTCAGTGGGGGAAAATGATATAACAGTCAGGACACACCTCTAAAGTTGTCTCAGCAACTGCCCTTATTTCTAAGTGGTTTTGATCTGGGAGTTAGCTCAGCTGGGAAACCCAGGAGCAAACATGGTCTCAGCTTCTCCAGCTCTGGTGCCTGCCTTTGGCACATCATGCTGCTGATCAGATGGTCTCCTTTCCCCCAGCCAGATTGTTCCTAGGAGAAAAGTAACATGGACCTCAAAAAAGCTCTTGAAAAGATAGACTGGGTTCCAGGTTTTAGTTTTGATCTGGACACTGATTGGGCTGCTGCATGACCTTGTACAGCTTACTTAGTTTTCTATGCCTCGGTGTCCTCATCTGTAAAATGGGCATACCCAACTTAGAAAGATTGTTGGAAATTTTGGTTAACAGATGTGAATACTGTGCAAGAAAGGAGAGTAAGCCAAATAATTAAGACTTTCTCCCAGGAGGGGTTCACTTAATGCATTTAATGAAGAAGGCAGAGTCGGGGGAGAAAAATATGAGTCTTTAACTAAATAACTGAGCTGCAGAATTAGCCAACCCAGAGAGAGAGGTCTCACTTCCTGAGTTCTTAGGATGTGCAATAATAAATTTCGTTATTGCTTGAATTGGAGCCAAACGTATCCTAAGTCACCTCCTGTCTGAGACCT
Source organism: Cervus elaphus (assembly GCF_910594005.1). NCBI lineage: Eukaryota > Metazoa > Chordata > Mammalia > Artiodactyla > Cervidae > Cervus > Cervus elaphus. Next base: position 9,496,306 of record NC_057839.1, on the reverse strand, counting down.
GATAATCCTTAGCCAAATCCACTTTTCCTTCCAGCAACAGTAAAGAAAAAAAAAAAAAAGAACACCCATATTATACAAAGACGTTTATGTTAGATTTTGGAACAGGGTCCATTTTTACATAATAATTTGGAGAAAATTGAATTCGACACAATTCCTCTTAGAAAGTGATAGTTGTCTTAGTGGGGGAAATACTTTGAGAAGCGTTTGAGGTCAGAGAGGACGTGAGGCATTTGAATCTGAGCAGAACAGAGGAGAGGGCAATATTTGTTGCTTGGATTGGCAAAAGGTGGTGGAATAAGCGGAGGAAGGAGAAGGAAGGGAACCAGGGTACGGCCGAAAGCTAGGGACAATGTGGTGTCATGCCTTCATCTGGACACTTCCCTCAACTCCCCACATCTCCCCAGTCCAGGGCAGAGTACAAAAATCACAAGATGCTAATGAAAGTGGGCCACTTGTATTAAGATCAACCAGTGACAGAGATGATTTTGGCCTCTAGGAGTTTAGAGGGTGAAATAACAACCCACAAGAAAGCAAATGCAGAAACTTGCCTTGTGGTCCAGTGGTTCAGACTCCACACTTCCACTGCAGGGGACACAGTTTTGATCCCTGGTAGGGGAATGAAGATCCCCACATGCTGCATGGAAGGGCCAAAATATTAAATTTAAAAAAAAAAGCAAGCCAGTGTATAAAGACAAAACAAAATCACAGCACGTAATTCCCTATGAATTTCCCTCTGCAAATCAAGGAGACGTTTGGTTCTCATTAGACTTTAGTATTGGCGTCTGAGCACTAGAAAGCCCCAGGTTATATCTGGGTTACATGCCTATTATGTTACTACTTCTGATACCTGTTTCTGAACCACAAATTACACTGGGCTCTCTGACCCAAACTCTTCCAAACTTTGGGCCCCTAATCCATCAGCGGTCTTCTCTTTGAGCGTTGTCACTTTATGTCAGTCTGCCTCACGCTATAGCCAATGCAACCCATGTTTACCAGCCCCTTTGGGAAAAGCATAGCTTCCAATATTCTTAACCTTCCAGTGGAGCTTTTCTCTTCCCACCTTGCTTGCAGCTGTTTCTCTTATGCCTCCATGACATGGCTGCTCTTAGACTGTTCAGCATTTTGAAGGTTTCAATATAGTCTTTCCTAAGGAAATGCCTTCCTAGCAGAAGTTCCCAACGTGGGTATCAGACCTGCTATTTGCATAAGTAAGCAGTCCCTCGTACAGATGAAATGAGCAGTTACATATGTGCAGATCGGCCCTAATAGGTACCGTATGCTCCAATTACCCATTTTCCCAGCCCCCTGGACTGATTGGTTATTAATGCAACAGATGGAGCAATTTAGCACTAGCAAACTCCCCAAATGCCACCCTTCTCCTCCCCTTCCCAGACGCACCAGCTTCTCCTGGCATCCTCCTCATCTTTGTCATGGCAGAATAAATGCCACTCAGCAGTATCCAACACATGCCCTTAGTTCCACTGACAGTTAAATTGCATCTCCTCAATGAGAGTGCCACTTGGGAAACCCAAATGGGCCTTCACTGTCAAGGAGACTCTCAACTGACAAAAACTGGGTTTCTAAATTGCATCCTCTGTGAAAGCTCTCCTGTTTGGAGTTCTGTCAGCTGGAAATCTTTGATGTGTCTGAAGTTCAGGGATAATTGAGGTTTGCTAAGGTGACCCAGAGTTCTGGTGAGACCCTGGGTCTCTTGTGGACCATCATGGACACAATTGATAATGTTTAGCCTTCCATTGAGAGCATCAGAGACTTGGAAACCTTTAGAGATGAAAGCAGACAGGGAACCAGATAGGGAAGCAGGTTGTAAACTGATTTACTTGGGACCCTGCGGATCCACAGAGGTACCTTTAGGTGGGAGAAATCAGTGCAGTGAAGTGTAGAAGTAGCCTGTACTTCACATCTGGCTTTAACCAGACCTGTTCCATTTTTACTTCATGGGCTTTGTCATTTATTGGGCATATGAATATGAACAAAGTTTAACAGCCAAAGTAAGTTGGAAATCCAAACAGTTTACTGGTCTCAGACTTGGCCTTCCAAGATCTTTTAAGTTCTTGAAGTGATGCAGGTAAAGGAGGAGGTAGAATAGAAGCTATTTTTAAACGTTTCACAAAGCTTAACAGAGCTTCTCCATTTACTGAATGTTCCCTGAAATGTCACAAAGTGATCCCGTCCATCCCCGTGCTTCACCCACCACCTTCACAGCGGTGACTCACAGGCTCCAACACAGACCCCTTTCTCAGAATCCAGACCCGAATCTACTCTTGTCCAAACCACATTCCCTCTTGCAGTCCTCAAGGCATCTCAACCTTAGTGTGCCGGACCCAAAGGTACAATCTACCTGCCGTCTTCCACTGCCCCTCAAACCAGTTCCTCTTCTGCTCTTTCCCATCTCAACACAGCAGTTTCTTCTACTGAGCTGCCTACAACAGAACCCCACAAATCCCCTCAACAATGCTCTCTTCCTTTCCTGGTGGGTCTAGACCCTCTCCAGTTCAGTTCAGTTCAGTTCAGTTGCTCAGTCGTGTCTGACTCTTCGCGACCCCATGAATCACAGCACACCAGGTCTCCCTGTCCATCAACAACTCCCGGAGTTTACTCAAACTCATGTCCATCGAGTCGGTGATGCCATCCAACCATCTCATCCTCTGTTGTCCCCTTCTCCTCCTGCCCCCAATCCCTCCCAGCATCAGGGTCTTTTCCAATGAGTCAACTCTTCTCACGAGGTGGCCAAAGTATTGGAGTTTCAGCTTCAGCATCAGTCCTTCCAATGAACACCCAGGACTGATCTTTAGGATGCACTGGTTGGATCTCCTTGCAGTCCAAGGGACTCTCAAGAGTCTTCTCCAACACCACCGTTCAAGAGCATCAATTTTTCAGCACTCAGCTTTCTTTGCAGTCCAACTCTCACATCCATACATGACCACTGGAAAAACCATAGCCTTGACCAGATGGACCTTTGTTGGCAAAGTAATGTCTCTGCTTTTTTATATGCTACTAAGATCACGGCATCTGGTCCTATCACTTCATGGGAAATAGATGGGGAGACAGTGGAAACAGTGTCAGACTTTATTTTTGGGGGCTCCAAAATCACTGCAGATGGTGATTGCAGCCATGAAATTAAAAGACGCTTACTCCTTGAAAGGAAAGTTATGACCAACCTAGATAGCATATTAAAAAGGCCCTCACCAAGTCCTGTCAATTCTCCCTTATGAATGCCTTTTAATCCACAGGCTCCGTCTCCTCTGATAACCACTTTACTTCTAGAATCATTTGAAGAGGCAATTGTAGAGTTTCCTACCTGCTCTCTGCTTCCCTTCTCCCTTGTCTTCTCCAAACTCCTCCCCACCTTGCAACTAAAGTAATATTTTCGCAGGAAAATTCTGACTACATTACTCCTCCCCTAAAATCACATCAATGTTTTTATATCTTGTGATGAAGAAGCCCATGCTCAGCCGGGCCCAAGGCCTTAAAAAGCCTGACTCCAGCGTCATCACTCACCACCTGGCCCCTTGCTCCTTATGCTCCAGCAATTCTGACTTTCTATTAATTCCCTGTATACAGGGTCCCTTCCACATTTGTCCATTTTGTTCCCTCTGTCTGGAAGACTCTTCCTTCTCTTCTTTGTCTAGTCAACTCCTCCTCATCTTTCAGAGGCCAGCTCAAGCTCCATTACCTCTGGAATTCTGGCTCAGGTCTTGGACTTCCAAGTCTTGATTCCTGCATTCTTTTTCCATAGCATTTGTGACAATCTGGTCTGTAGATTATTTGATGAAAGTCTAACTTTGCTGTACATGGTAAACTCCGTGAGAACAGAGAGCACATCTGCTTTTGTTCATCCCTAGACTCTGAGCATCCAGCACACATGAGGAGCTCAGTAGCATCTGTGAGATGAGGGAGGGAAAGATTTCTGCTATGGCTCAAAACCACCTGTGTTCCCTGTGATGTCACATTGATTATCTTCTGCTAATGCAAAGCTTGAGGGAACATCTTTGTTTAAAAATGAATGATGGTTTTGTCTGATATGAGAATGGCTACTCTGGTTCTCTTTTGATTTCCATTTGCATGAAATATATTTTTCTACCCCCCTCACTTTCAGTTTTTATATAGGTCTAAAATGGGTTTCTTGTAGACAACATATATACAAGTCTTTTTTTCTATCCATTCAGTCAGTCTAAGTCTTTTGGTTGGAGCACTTAATCCATTTACATTTAAAGTAACTATTGATATATATGTCCCTATCGGAATTTTCTTCATTGTTTTGGGTTTGTTTTTGTGGTCTTTTCCTTCTCTTGTCTATCCTGTCTAGAGAAGTCCCTTTAGCATTTGTTGTAAAGCTGGTTTGGTGGTGACGAATTCTCTTTAACTTTCGCTTGTCTATAAAGCTTTTGATTTCTCCATCAGTTTTAAATGAGACCTTTGCTGGGTAGAGTAATCTGGGTTGTAGATTTTTCCCTTTCATTACTTCAAACAAATCCTGCCACTCCCTTCTGGCCTACAGAGTTTCTGCTGAAAGATCAGCTGTTAACCTGATGGAGATTCCCTTGTATGTTACTTGTTGCTTTTCCCTTGCTGCCTTTAAAGCTTTTCCTTTGTGTTTAATTTTTGTTAGTTTGATTAATATGTGTCTTAAAGTGTTTCTGCTTGGGCTTAATCTGCTCTCTGTGCTTTTTGGACTTGACTATTTCCTTTCCATAAGGAAGTTTTTGACTACAATCTCTTCAAATATTTTCTCAGATTCTTTCTCTTTTTATTCTGGGACCCCTATAATTCTAATGTTGGTGTGTTTAATATTGTCCCAGAAGTCTCTGAGACTCAATTCTTTTCATTCTTTTTTCTCTATTCTTCTCTTCAGCAATTATTTCCATCATTCTATCTTCCAGCTCACTTATCCATTCTTCTGCCTCAGTTATTGGGCTATTGATTCCTTCTAGAGTATTTTAAATTAAAAATTAAATTATTTAGATTAATTTTTATTTAATAATTGTGTTGTTCATCAATGTTTGTTTATTCTTTATTTCTTCCAGGTCCTTTATTCCTTTATTTCTTCCAGGTTAAATGTGTTAAATGATTCTTGCATTTTCTCCATTATATTTTTGAGATTTTAAATCATCTTTACTATCATTACTCTGAATTCTCTTTTGGGTGGTTTGCCTATTTCTTCTTCATTTATTTGGTCTTGTGGGTTTTTATCTTGTTCCTTCCTTTGCATGATATTTCTTTGTCTTTTTTATTTTGTCGTTAGTAACCTACTGTGTTTGAGGTCTCCTTTCCCCAGGCTTCAGGGTCATAGTGCTTCTTGCTTAAACAGACATTTCTCCAAAGAAGACATACAGATGACCAAGAAACATATGAAAAGATGCTCAACATCACTCATTATTAGAGAAATGCAAATCAAAACTACCATGAGGTAGCTTTGACCAGCTTACACTGGTCAGAATGGCCATCACCAAAAAATCTGGAGAGAATGTGGAGAAAAGGGAACCCTCTTGCACAATTTGTGGGAATGTAAATTGGTACAGCAACGATGGAGAACCTTAAAAAACTAGGGATAAAACTGCTATATGACCCAGCAATCCCACTACTGGGCATATACCCTCAGAAAACTATAAAGAAAAAGACACATGTACCCCAATATTCATTGCAGCATTGTTGATAATAGCCAGGATGTGGAAGCAACCTAGATGTCCATTAGATGGACATCTAGATGAATGGACAACCTAGATGAATGCGTAAAGAAGTTGTGGTACATATGCACAATAGAATGTTACTCAGCTGTAAAAAAGAATATGAATCAGTTCAACTGAGGTGGATGAATCTAGAGCATGTTATACAGAGTGAAGTAAATCAGAAAGAGAAAAACAAATATATATTGATGCATATATATGGAATTTAGAAAAATGGTACTGATGAACCTATTTGAGGGGCAGTAATAGAGATGCAGACATAGAGAATGAACTTGTGGACACGGGGGGAAGGGGAGGTGAGAGTGAATTGCGAGAGCAGTGTTGAAATATATACATTACCATTTGTAAAACAGATAGCTAGTGGGAAGTCACTGTATAACCCAGGGAGCTCAGCCCAGGGCTCTGCGATGATCTAGAGGGGTGGGATTGTTGGGGGCTATGAGGGGGAGGTTCAAGAGGGCAGGAAATATGTACACCTATGACTGATTCATGTTGATGTAGGGCAGAAACTAACACAACATTGTAAAGCAATTATCCTCTAATTAAAAACGAAAAAAACTAAAAAATAAAATTTTTTAAATGTCAAGAAATGAATAAATGAGGTAATGATTACTTCTGGTAGGTGGTTTTCTTTTGCAGGCAGGATCTTTTAAAATAGACTGGAAAAAAATTATTAATAGAAGGTATCCTTGCAGAAGAGTTCAAAAATGTTTGTGTCACCTAATCCTTTCATTTCTCCAAATTGTTTATATGCAATGTCTCATAGAATCCTCTGAGCAACCTCGGAGGCTGGTTTATGATCTGTTTTTTTTTAATGACCCGAGGGTCAGAGTAATTAAGTAAGTTGCTTCACAGCCGGAGCTAGAGGGTGACAAAGCCAGGATTCTAACCCGTGTCTGTCTCATCCCAAAGCCAAGCTCTTTCTACACTTTGTACTGACAGCCTCCCCACCACCCCGCGGCTGAGGAAACTGAAGGAGCAGGAGTTACTTGCCCAAGGTCAGGCAGCTGGTACATGACAGGAGGAGGGCGGGATAGGCTTCCCAGCTCTCACACCCCTGTTATCTCCATAATCACACATATTTTCCTATAGCTGAATATCACAAAAGTATATAAAGCATCAACAATCCAAAGGAGACATGAACCAGCCTGAGAACGTGAGTTAGAAAGAAAGGTTCCATTTTCAGCGGGGAACTAGGTGCCCTGGAAAACAGACCCTGAGGAACAGCTATGTGCTAACGCTGAGGGGAGGAGACGGGGAGCGTGGGAGGGAGGCTACTATATCAAAGAAGCACAATGAGGGGTAGATGGGAGGGAGATGGGGACGGGGGGTGAGGGATAGTCACAAGAGAGCAAGCCGATTGCTCAGCCACTTGGAACATTCCAGAAAGGCTGTATGGGGCCACTGCATCGCAGAAGGTTCCATCAGTGTTGGGAGAGTGACTCAGTTCAGCTCCCCATCTCCACCCCTCACTGGGCTCTAACTCTCCACGTCTGGTTGGCATCTCCTGGTCTCCAGGGCTTCCATGAGTCTGGACTGCTAGCACCTGGGTGCTCCCCCTACGCTGGGCACCAGGGAAGGTGTGATGGAGGGAGACAATGTCCACAGCCAGCTTAGATGCTGAGTCACCAGCCACTGTGGCCTGGGGCCTTATGAACGGATAAACAGTGCAAGAATTTGCTGGAACCACCCTGCTTATGTAACTTATATGCAGAGTACATCATGAGAAACGCTGGGCTGGAGGAAGCACAAGCTGGAATCAAGATTGCCAGGAGAAATATCAATAACCTCAGATATACAGATGACACCACCCTTATGGCAGAAAGTGAAGGAGAACTAAAGAGCCTCTTGAAGAAAGTGAAAGGGGAGAGTGAAAAAGTCGGCTTAAAGCTCAACAGTCAGAAAACTAAGATCATGGCATCCGGTCCCATCACTTCATGGCAAATAGATGGGGAAACAGTGGAAACAGTGGCTGACTTTATTTTTCTGGGCTCCAAAATCACTACAGATGGTGATTACAGCCATGAAATTAAAAGATGCTTACTCCTTGGAAGGAAAGTTATGACCAACCTAGACAGCATATTAAAAAGCAGAGACATTACTTTGCCAACAAAGGTCCGTGTAGTCAAGGCTATGGTTTTTCCAGTGGTAATGTATGGATGTGAGAAATGGACTATAAAGAAAGCTGAGAGCCAAAGAATTGATGTTTTTGAACTGCGGTGTTGGAGAAGATTCTTGAGAGTCCCTTGGACTGCAAAGAGATCCAACCAGTCCATCCTAAAGGAGATCAGTCCTGGGTGTTCATTGGAAGGACTGATGCTGAAGCTGAAACTCCAATACTTTGGCCACATGATGCAAAGGATTGACTCATCGGAAAAGACCCTGATGCTGGGAAAGATTGAAGGTGGGAAGAGAAGGAGACAACAGAGGATGAGATGGTTGGATGGCATCACTGACTCAATGGACATGAGTTTGGGTAAACTCCGGGAGTTGGTGATGGACAGGGAGGCCTGGCGTGTTGAGGTTCATGGGGTGGCAAAGAGTCGGATACGACTGAGCGACTGAACTGAACTGAACTGAACATCAGCTAAGATACAAACCAGGTGACTCAGCCCAGGCACAGATGGGGCCTCAATCAGGAATGCTTCCTGTGAAGTTAGTTTTATTTGTCAACTTGAGTGGACTAAAGGATGCCCAGATAGCTGGTATTATTTCTGGGTGTGTCTGTAACAGTGATTCTTTAAACCTGAGTAGAGATCACCCTCATCCGTGTAGCTACACATCATTCAACCCACTGTGGACCAGAATAGAACATAAGGATGAAGGAAGGGTGAATGCATCTGCTCTCTGCTGGGGCATCCATCTTCTCATGCCCTTGGGCATCAGTTCTCCTGGTCCTCAGGCCTTCAGGCTCAGACTGGGACTTATACCATTGAGAACCCTGGTTCTCGAGCCTTTGACTTTGGACTAGAACTACAGCACTGACTTTCTTTGGCTTCTAGTTTGCCGACAGCAGGTCTGGAGACTTCTCATCAAATAATAAATTTTTCTTTCTATCTCTATATATTCCATTGGTGTGTTTCTCTGGAGAGCCCTGACTAATACACCACATGTTTAATTATTCTCTAAACTAATACACCCCAAGATTAAGTATTCTCTTTCTCAGCTCTGATGTAATAATGGTAAACAGGGGGAAAGAGCTTCATCATGGAAAAGGTCTGGTTTTGAATGCTGACTCCTACCTCATTAAAGATGAGGCTCTTCCTTCACCTGCAGAATGGGGGCACTTGTGGGGTCTGTAGTATCAGATTGAGATAAGACCATTTTTCAAGCTTTTCTAGGAGCGGTAGGTAGAGAAGGATGCATGTGTAATTCTGAAATGTAGGGGACGGTTTAAAACAGCTACTGCATAGGTGAAGTATCCTTGATACATAAGCTATCATTGAACATGAACATAAAACGTGCATTCTAGTCCATAACAAACCATGTTTGCTTTGATCATTGAAAATTTCCCTCAACACAATTTAAAGAAAACACAAAACTCCAGGAAGAGTTTATTCTACGAATGTATGCATCCTCTAAAACACCATCAGAATCCCATTGGGGTGCCTGAGCACCCCAGTTTGAAAAGTACAGTTAAGGCACAGATACAGCTTCTATTTACTAAGTACGTGTTAGGCCTTTGAGCTGTATTTTCTTATCTGATCATCTCAAGATCACTGTGAGGTTATTTCCCCAGTTTTACAGATGAGAATGTCAAGATTCAGGGAGATTAAGTACTTGTCCAAAGCTCACACATTAGGGGAGAATTTGAATCCAGTTCATCATGTCCAAAGGTCAGATTTTTATCCACTGGACTTTGTGGCTTCCTGATGCAACTGAGTGCCTGGCCCACTGCCTGGCCTTAGCGGAGACCATGAGCCAATCTCCCTGTTACCACCTCTTGGCATGTGCTGGTCAGTATCCAGGAACTGGTACTGGAGGGCCTTTCCCTGGAGACCCAGTGTGGGCCTGGCTGTCAGTCACCAGAGGGATGGGCAGCATAATTTTGCCTCTTGCTCATCCGTTGAGCCTAAATCTTCTCTCTCTCTCTCTCTCTGCATGCATGCATACTCAGTTGTTCAGTCATGTCCAGCTTTTTGCGACCCCATGGACTGTAACCCACCAGGCTCCTCTGTCCATTGATTTTCCAGGGAAGAATACTGGAGCGGGTTGCCATTTCCTCCTCCAGGGATCTTTCTGATTCAGGGATCCAACCATCATCTCGTGCATTGGCAGGCAGATGCTTTATCACTGAACCACCAGGAATCTTCTCTTCCTCCCTCCAGATCAGATAGTTCACAAATCTGCCAAGTGTTCCCCAAAGCTACCAAGCTGCTACTCTTTAGTGGGCAGTTTGAGGAGGATTATGGCTGAAGTCGACTCTCCACTGCCAGGATCAAGAGCTCTGCAGAGGGAGGTGTCTGCAGCCAAATCGGGAGCCCTTTTACAGGTCCCGGCAGCATCTGAGACCTGGGGAATTTAAGTATCCCCTTGAAAGTAAAATGTTAGAGAAGATTTTCCTCCAAGTGAAAAAAATAAAGACTATTGAGCTTCTGAATAGAAAATATTAAACCAAAAGGTCATAGCTATTATTATGTTGTTTTAAAGGGGCTTCCAGGTGGCTCAGTGGGTAAAGAATTCGCCTTAAGTGCAAGAGACACAGGAGACATGGGTTCGATTCCTGGGTCAGGAAGATCCCCTGGAGGAGGGCATGGCAACCCACTCTAGTGTTCTTGCCTGGAGAATCCTATAGACAGAGGAACCTGGAGGAGTACATTCCATAGGGTCGCAGAGTCGGACACAACTGAAGTGACTGAGCACACACACACAGAGCATTTGACCCTGGTGATAACCGCTCTTGTAACCATGCTGTCCTGTAGGCAATCCCTAGTGTATGACCGCCTGGGAATGACAGTGATCACCCATCCATGCAGCGATCCATACACCCATCTGATCCACCTCTGTCAACAGAATGTACTGCCCTGAACCAGGCAAGGCCCCTTCCTTGACCTCTTACCAGTTGGAGGCTGAGGAGAGACAGCCACAGTCTCTAACCCTGGTCTCAGCAAGCTCCACTCTGAGATGTGTCTGTGCTTACAAAACAAAGCCACCTCGACTTAGGAAACGCGGCCTGAAGTCATCACCTTTCCCTCCCTGTCCTCACTTTGATTGCTCATAATGTGTGCAGTGGCCTCACTAGTGATTAGTTTGGTTTGGATACGAGTAAAAACCTTAAGAAGTTCTGCACATACTGCATCTCAGTTGATGAGGGGAAGTTCCTCTTTCTAGAAGGAAAGTACAATTGTTTGATCACCATTTTTGACCCCTAATGAAATAATGAATTTTGACATGAATGATGGAAGGACGTCAACCTCAGGAGAAGAGACAATCCTATCTGAGCTGCTTCAGGCACAGCACCACATACCCAGTGGGGATGCCAAAGCAGCAAATCCAGACAAGGAAGCTTCTAGAGCCAGCCACCAACTTGCAGGGAATACAGAAGACAAGTGGGTGTGTGCCAAGTCACATCAGTCGTGTCCAGCTCTTTGCAACCCCACGGACTGTAGCCCTCCAGGCTCCTCTGTCCGTGGAATTCTCCAGGCAAGAATACTGGAGTGGGTTGTGATGCCCTCCTCCAGGGGGTCTTTCCAACCCAGGAACTGAACCCAAGTCTCCTAACTCTCCTGCATTGGCAGGTGGGTTCTTTACCACTAGCATCACCCAGGAAGCTTACAGAAGACAAGGGAACATTAAATGTTGCCAAGGGAATGTCATTAGTGAACTCCAGACTGTAGAAAACTTAGAGGACCACTGATTCAGTTTCTTCAAGACAACGGAGAAAGAATTTATAGGTTAAAAAAAAGTCTCTGGAGTCACAATCACTGATCACAGGGTAGATTTTATTTGGATCCCAATTCAAACAAATAATCTTTAAAAAAATATGTAAAACAATTGGAAAGTATAAACACTGACTAGCTGTTTAATGATATGAAGAAATTGTTATTGATTGTTTTGAGTTATAATGATAGTATTGAGGTTATTTTTAAAGAAGTTGCTACATTTTATTTATAATGTTATTTCCTTTTAAAAAATTGTGTTGAAGTATAGTTGATTTATAATGTTGTGCTGATTTCTGCTCTATAGAAAAGTAACTCAGCTAAACATATATGTGTTCTTTTTCATATTCTTTTCCATTATGGTTTATCACAAGATATTGAACAGAGTTCCTTGTGCAATACAATAAGACCTTGTTGTTTATATGATTATATTTTAAAGAGTTTTTTTTTTTCTTAGAAGAGAGGGAGTAATGTGTGATGTTGGTCCAAGGGTACAAAGTTTCAGTTATGCAGGATGAACAAATTCCAGGGTTGTAATGTACAGCATGGTGATTTTAGTTCCCCAGTGGCTCAGCTGGTTAAGAATCCACCTGCAATATGGGAGACTTGGGTTCAATCCCTGGCTTGGGAAGAGCCCCGGAGAAGGGCATGGTAACCCACTCCAGTATTCTGTTCTGGAGAATTCCATAGACTTCTCCATAGTCCATGTGGTCGCAAAGACTCCAACACGAGTGAGCAACTTTCACTTTCACTTATCATACTTGAAAGTTGGGAAGAGGTCTTAAATCTCAACATGCACACAGTGAGTACTCAGAGGTGGTGGGTATATTGACTAGCTGGATTGTAATGTTCATTCACAATGGATATGTATATGAAAACATTAAGTTGTACACTTCAAATATATACAAGTATTGTATGATATCTCAATAAAGCTGTTAAAATAATAATAAAATAGTTTTTGCTTTTAGAGATGCATGCCAAAGTATTTTCAGATGAAGTGATAGGCTGTTTGGCATTTACTTCAAAATCATCTTGGAAACAGATGGGGGAGGGTCTAGAGGACCAAACTGTCCACAGTTGCCAGCTGTCAAACGTGGGTGAATGGGCATGTTGGAGTTTGATATGCTATTCTCTCTACTTATTTGCATAAATTTAAAATATACTATCATATTTTAAAACTTTGAAAAACAATATCTTCAACAAAATTCATTTACAATATTTTTCCAACAGCTACTAGGTACTGTGCATTATTCTAAGTGTCTGAAATATATTAGCAACAAAACAGACAAAGATTCTTGCCCTCCTGGAGTGCACTTTCAGGAGAAGGGGAGACAGATTCTAAATAATAAACATATTAAAGAGGCAAATTGTATAGATTGCTAAAAATGCTCTAGGAAAAACTGTGAACAAACTATGAGAGGCTGGGACCTGGGGAGGAAGTAGGTTATAATTTTTAACTGGGAGTGAAGGACTTTTGTGCAAAGACTTGACAGAGATGACGGAGTTGTCCACATGAATGTCTGTGGGAAGAACATTTCTGGGAGATGGAACAGACAATGTAAAGGCATGAGGCAGGAGAGTGTCTGCTAATTTTGACCAACAACAAGGAGACCAATATGGCTGGAATGGAATGAGTTTGGAGAAGTATAGTTCAGATGGGGAATTGAGCAACAAGGGAACCAGGACAAGATCATGTAAGGCGCTGCAGATATTTAAGGACTTTGGCTTTTATCCTGAATGAGGGGGAGCCATACAGAGTTCTGAGCAGAGGAGGGACAGGATCTGAATGCATTTTAAAAGAACCACTCTGGGGCTTCCCTGGTGGCTCAGGTTAAGAATCTACCTGCCTATGCATGAGACACGGGTTCCATCCCTGATCCGGGAAGATCCCACATGCCACAGAGCAATAAAACCTGTGTGCCAAAACTGTTGAACCTATGCTCTGGAGCCCAGGAGCTGCAACTACTGAGGCCACATGCCCTAGAGCCAGCACCACACAGCAAGAGAAGCTACTGCAATGAGAAGCCCGAACACCACACATGCAAAGTCCAAAAGCAGGATGTGAAAGGGGGGGAAGGAGATAAATGGGTCGGCTATACTTTTAGGATATTTCCCAGAAGATGCCAACTGATACTTCTGCTTACATCCCCCTGTCCAGAACTTAGCTACATTCTGTACCTACCTCCAGGCATTCCAGGAAATACAGCCTCTATTCCAGATATCTAACAAAAAACAGGAGGATTTATTGCTAAAGAAAAGGAAGAGAATGGGCAATAGGGTAATTATGTACAGTCCCTTTCATACCAACCATCCAGTTGCCTAAAGTGCAATCTCAGTCCTTCCTAGCTGTCCACCCTCAAGCATGCTTCTCATCAGCCTGGGCTTTGGGGTCAAAGAAACTTAAATTCAAACCCCTGTTCGGTTACTTAATAGCCATCTGACCTTAGGTTTCTGCTCTGTGATCTTCTGCATAAACATCCCCTATTCTTGGAATGGCCCTTATCCTCACTCTTCATGTAACACACTCTTAGTTGTGCCTCAATACCCAATCCAAATGACCCCACATCGGGGAAACAGTCCTGGACTTCGTCAGGAGGCAATGTACCCACCTTCCTTTCTGACCTGTTCTTCAATAAGCACTGTGTCTAATCATTTCTGAGTGATGGCCATACAATCAATATTCAGGAAATGTTCCTCATGTTTCAACTGTTTCCAAACATTTAAATGCTTGTACTCAGTAAGAATTAAATAAATGGTAGCTATGGTTATCATTGTGGCTACTATTATTAATACAATTATTTTGCTGTCATGTGTACAAAATTTATGTGGTTGCTTGGCTCTCAGTTCATATATTTATACCACCAGTCAACAGAGTGAAAATTCACCAAAGAAAACCCAGAGATAAGTCTTTGGAAACTGGCCAGAATAGGAAGCGGTGTTTTTATGGGGGCTGGCCACCCTGTCACAGCTAAATAGGCCTTCATTTGCTCAGTGTGTGGAGCCCAGAGCACAATTCAGGCACGTTTGATAAAACTTCTGTCTTCTTTCCAAAGCCTTAAATCAAAGAGAAATTTGCTTGCAGCATCAACTCTGAGTCTTAAAAAAGCAGCGCATTAGCATCAACAATGGGATTAATTAGGCTTCCCTGGAAACTGTTCAAACAAAGGATTGCACAGTTCTCCAGCAAGGTCGGGCTTCTTCACACTTTTCTGCAGCAGTTCAACAGCTATCACCCCTGTGCAGACCCAGGCTCTGCTGCAGGCACAGAGCAGGGGTCCAATGCTGTCCCAGATCGCAAACTCCCGGGGGAGAGCGCTGCACGGCCAGGCTTCTCACAGGGGTAGCAGGCAGAGGGCCTGCATCCTAGGGCTGGGGGCTAACAGAACAACTGAGGGCTTCAAAGTCCAGTATAAGCTCTGCCACTCACCTCTCTGCCTTCATTGTCCTCCTCTGTAAAAGTGTGTGCTAGTCTCCACAGAAGAGCAAGGTTGGTATAAAGGTTGAAAGAAGTAATGTCATTGGCAAAGTTGATTCACTGTAACTTCACTATCCCAAAGCTCACCAAAGTGCTGTACCTCTTATGCTATTAGTGGCTTAATATTTTCTTTAATCAATGTATTTTAGGAGAAAAGGCTATAGTCTTACTATAAGTAGGAAAAAAAAAACAAAACAAGATTTTTAGATTATGCAACCAATTTTTTTTTTTTTTTTTAGTTCATGTCCCACCAAAAATCACCCCATTAACCAGCAAGGTATTATGTAAGTCAAGTTTTGAGAAAACTATGATGTTATCCTAGGGACAATTCCCTGCATCAGTATAAAGTTGGGAAGGTTTCTCCCTGTCCCCGTTCTAAGTCTAGTTCTGCCCACCCAGATTCTCCCCACTGTTTCTAGGCAGAGTGGTCTCCTCACCATTTTATAAATCCTGTACCTCTTGGCAAGCTGAAGTTTGTATACACTGAAGGGGTGGTCTCCAGGGAGATACATCCCTGGTACCTGAGCCCCAGTGCATCATGGGTGGCCCTGGAAGCCACATCACGCTGTGGTTCAGACACTGGCAGCTGCCTCCTGACTTAGGTGCCCTGAAGGAGGGCACGCTGGTCTGTTTTTCCCAGTGTTATTCCACATGGACCGCAATAACTTTCCCAGATAAATTCTTCAAAAAATTCTTGTTTCTTTGTCTAAAAAATATAGACACTTCCTGCTCTGGTCACTTCTTTAGGTCTCAAACTTTTATGGGATTCCCATACATAGAAATTAAATTTGTTTTTCTCCTGTTAATATTTTATATCAATTTAAGTATTAGACCAGCCAAAGAAACTAAAAGGAAAGAAGGGAAAAACTGTCCACCTCTATAGCATTATCAGTTGGAGATTTTTTTGGCTATAAATGATAGAAAATGTCTTCCTGGATATACCTAAGCAAAAAACCAAAATTTATCAGCTCGCATAGCTAAATAGTCTAGAGGCTTCAGGCAAGGCTTGATCCCGGGCTAAACTCACATGACTTGGATGGGCTTCTCTCTTTATTTATTAGCACTGTTCTCTGCAGTGCGGATTCTTTCTCTGAAGGCTCTCCCTCTATTGAAACAGATCGGGACCCTATGTCCTGCCTCCCCACCCCCAACATATCCTCTGCCTGCCTTTTGTCTGTGGAAAACTTTAGTCAAAGAGTAAGTTTAATCAGAGAAGTGAGAAATGCAGACACAAAGGAAAACAGTCAAAGGAGACTAAATAATAATAACATAGTCATTAAGCATAGTCAAGGACCTTTAGTTCTTTCTCAAGGGCCATAGATAGTATTCTAAGCAATATCCTGTGAGCTGTCTTATAGACACCAAAACACCAGCTGGAGAGTTAACTATATGATGATCAGACTGTACCTAGGACATGGGCTACCACAGTTCCAAGAACTGGCCACAAAGAAATGGGAACAAATGGGCCCTGGAACTGAAGATTAATTGTACCTAAAATAACAAAGGTGGTGCAGGTCAGACCGGTTTGAAGATGACTGTTAGCGATGACTGAGTTGTTTCCACATGTAGCAAGCACCGCCCCGCCCCCCACACCTGCAACTCTGCCTACAAAAGCTCTCACCCCCTGCTTGTCACGGGGATAGACTTGGCCTTTGGACAGATGTCTGCCACCCTCCCCCCACATTGCCGACATCTGAAATAAAGCAAACTTTCCTTTCCACCAACCTGGCCTGTTTATTGGCTTTTGAGCAGTGAGCAGCCAGACCCTGATGCATCTTTTGGTAACACTAGGATCACAAATATGTAATCTGAGCTCCCAAGGCTCATGTGTCCAGGTTCAAAGCCAGCAGAAATATGTGAGCCTCCCTAAGCAGTCTTCCCAGCAATCCTGGGATCGGCTCTGACTGAACACTTTGGGATGCATGCTCGTGCCAGGATCAGGCAATCGATCCCGTCACCAGGGGATGTGGCACTTTGACTCCGCAGTCCCGTGCAGCCAAGTCCACCAGCTACAGCCTGAACGTGGGGTAGGAGGGGACTCCTTGTAGGGTGGTTACAAGCAAGGCAGATGGATGTTGGGGGCAAAACCCACACATGTTCAGGCTACCAGTGAGTGTTGTGTTCAGCTTTATAACAGAAGAGCAAAAAATAGCTTTAAAGATAGATGCATGGTTCTCTCTCAACAAACAAATACAGTGGGTTTGCAAAGCTGCTGTGATGTCATTCAGAACTGATAGGTAGCTTCTTTTGTCAAAGCAACATCTTGATCCTAGGTGGCTACTATAGTTAGAGCCTGTTATCCTGAGATAACAGTAGGAGAAAACAGATATATGGGGGGCAATAAGAGGCAAACAGGTCCCCTTTTCAGCTGAGTTAACAGTCATTCATGTCCCATGACCATACCTAGTTCCAAGATAGGGAAGACTGCATAAATGTCATCATTTTTCTAAACAACTAAGATCAAGATTCTGTAATTTACTGAAATACTTTAAAATATGTTACTTCTGGCTGAAGCTTAGCATCTGAGACACATTTAAGATATGTTTCACTTGACTTTACATTGAAAGCAACAGCCGTGACCTCCTGCATGCCGAGGCCTTTGTCTTATTTGATGTTTGATGCCCACAGAACACGGAGGGTAGGCATCACTGCTCCCACGTGGTACAGATGGGAAAAGCAGAAGAGGTCAAGTATTGGTGACTTGTGCCCCATCACACCATCGCACTGAGCAAGGATGAATACCAGATCCAGGGCTTAAACTCCTATCTCCTCATTTCACTAGTTCTATTTGGTCCTCACTGAAGCCACCCCCTCTGTGAAGTGGGATAGATTAGCATCCCCACCCTGCCCCCACCAATAGCACCCAGCCTTGAGTTGAGCTCCATGAGCATGTTGATGACTGTCCAGGCAACGGCAGATTTGCCGGGTAGAGCGTAGGTGGCGGTGGTGATTTGCATACGAATGAATGCACACACTAATAGATTCTCCTGCAATTAATTCTTCAATCATAAATTGTGTATCAGCATGGATCTGCCTGTTTAATACAGAGCTCAGACTCTCCTGCAGCAAAATCACACTGCAGCCAGCGTCTCGGAAGCTCATAGTGATAATTTCCTATGAGCTAATAGCTCCCCATTTTCAACCACAGTATGTGCTAGAAGTGTCTTTAAACTGAGGTTGTATGGGTGGCCCGGTCACTCAGATTTGTGCCCCCCTTTTATTAATTGGCATGACTCACAGCTTTTAAGTATTTTTACTTTGAAGGTTTATAGATACTCTCTACACCCACAGACTGTTCCTGGGGCCTTCCCAGGTAGACTGTCAGGTCTGCACAGTCTACCTGCCTGGCTTCTGAAGACTCTTCCTTTCAGCGGATTTCAATTTTGATATGGCTTTTAAAGCCTGTCTGTGGATTTTATCTTTTTTCATTTTTCCAAGACAGCAAAGAGCTGAGTCAGTGTGTGGAGCCGTACACAATCTGTCCTTTGGCGTGTGTTTCTCTGGACCCTGCGAAAGAAAGGGTACTTTCACCCTTCCTGCCCTCAGTTCTTCGTCTCCCCACTTCTTGAACACACAGTGAACTCCTTCTGTGTTCAAAATCCAGACCTCCACATTCAGCATTACGTTCCCCACGCAATCCTGCAATCTGATCCACTCTCAGCCTTCTCTAGAGCAATCCCCAGCTAGGCAGTCTCTTGTCTCCTGTCCCCCGGAACTAGCTGCCTCCTCTAGTTCTGAGATTTTTCCTTCAAGCTTTGCCATCCTTGACCTTGGAGCTTCTTTCTCTCCTCCAGCTTCTGCCCTGTGGCCTTTAATCAAATGCCTGCCTCTGCTTGATATCTTGGCCCCAGGGCCGCCTCAAGCCCTGCTTCCCTGGGGTGGAGGAGGGTGGGCCATCTGCTCCCTTGGGTTGATTCTATCTGGTTGGTGGAGAAGGAAGCCTGCCTAAGAATTAGATCTCGTAGAAATCAAAACCGAATGTGCTTTCAAGTAACTTTTAGGTCTCATAATTCACAGACAAAGGCCCAGGGCACAGGACTGTTTTGTATTTTAAGTCAAAGGACGCCCAGAGCCTTGTCTGAAGGGTTACATTTCTCTGCATTACTGAGTCACAGATCAAGGAGTCTGCTCTGAGAAGCCAGGAGGTAGTGAGACAGAAAAGGGGCATGGCATGACCTTTAAAAGAAGGACATAAGCTTTTCAACAACACATATAAATAGTATGTATAATATATATATTTTGGAAAAATTAGGGACTTTTTCCTAAAAAAAATTCGTCACATTTTTTATTCCACCTGTTTGACTTAGTATGAACAGAATGCTAGATTTCTAATTTTTAAAAACAGATATGCAACAAGCAACAAAGATTTATTGTATAGTGCAGGGAACTATAGTCAATATCTTGTTATAACCTAGACTGGAAAATAATCTGAAAAATAATATATGTATATCTCTACCACCTTGCTGTGCGCCAGAAACATTGTAAGTCAACCATACTTCAATAAAATGCAGAAAGAAAAAAATTTTTAAGATAAGAGGAAAAATAAAAGAGAATAAAATAGCCTGAGGACATGATATAAACTAATTAACATCAACTGGGTCCAAGAGGCTAATAAGTCTCCTTCCACTAGACGTTGAGCCTCAGCATACACTCATGGTAACACATCAGCAAGCTATATAACACTCCCACCGGTGCCGTGACAGATCCAATACCGATTACAAAGGTCAAAAAGCAGGCAGTGGCCCAGTTCCTGAAAATCCCAGCTCTCTCCCTCCAGTAGCTGGAATACTTACATGAACAATGCAAAGAAATAGAGGAAAACAGTAGAATGGGAAAGACTAGGGATCTAGATGGGAAAGAACTGGAAAAGATCAGTTTTCATTCCAATCTCAAAGAAGGGCAATGCCAAACAGTGTTCAAACTACCAAACAATTGCACTCAAATTGTGGTGCTGGAGAAGACTTTTGAGAGTCCCTTGGACAGCAAGGAGATCAAACCAATCAATCTTAAAGGAAATCAACCCTGAATATTCATTATAAGATCTGATGCTGAATTTGAGGCTCCAATACTTCAGCCACCTGATGTGAAGATCTGACTCATTGGAAAAGACCTTAATGCTGGGAAAGATCAAAATCAAAAGAAGAGAGTGGGGGTGGGTGGGCAGCAGAAGAGGAGGAGATGGTTAGATAGCATCACCTAATAAATGAATTTGAGCAAACTCTAAGAGATAGCGGAGGACAGAGGAGCCTGACGTGCTACAGTCCATGGGGTCACAAAGAGTCAGACAGGACTTAGCGACTGAACACAATTCCTCCCACTTATTAGATTATGAAATTACCCACCCCTATAAAAACTGGCAACCCAGTACCATACCCAGGTACCTCTCTTGCCTTCTGAGATGGCCCATGCTCTGTCTGTGGTATATACTTCCTCCCTGAATAAACCTTCTTTCACTCTACTATGGCTTACTCTTGATCAGGGCCAAGAACTCACACTCAACAGCTGTCCTAGGGATTCAGCTGTGAGCTGGGATGTGACCATCCTCTGCCGCCCACTCTCTTTCTTGCAACAGGGTAGAAGAGGAGGCCCAGGAGAGAGAAGGTTCCAGCCACATAGGGTGGACTTGTGGCTTGGTTGTGGGTTGTGACTTGTGGGTGGGCTTGGTTTTAGGCAGAGGATGGCTCCAGGAGACCCTGTAAGTGGAGCTGCAGGAGGAAGATTTCAGAGCCGTGACTGGATTATTGGTTCCTGCTCTTACATCTGAAACCTTCCTTTGGGACCACCCCCCTGCCCCAAACCTTCAGGACAAGCAATTGTGAGTACACTAGTTAGTATTAGAGAGTGAGGGGGTTGGGAGTCGGTGGAGGGGGAGCAGTCTCTGGCGGAGAAGCTAATGGGGGTCACTAATCCTGCTGGGAGCGGGAATGGCATGAGGGACATAGGAGAATGAAAGATGTCTCCCCAGAATCCTCAGGAGTCCCCAAAGGGGGGACAGGAGCTCATATCAATTTATTGCCCATTAAGTGTGGCCCCCAAAGAACAGAGCCAGCTGGGTCCTCATTCTTAGTGGGAAATCTGCCAGAAAGAGGGCGGTGCTCAGCCCTGCCTCTCCAGGGCCTGCCCTCCGGGTCCTGCTCGAGTGAACCTGGGAGGTTCTGATGCGCTGTGTCTTGGGAAGGCTCAGCTTCCTCCAGGAGGTGGAGGTAACTAGAAATTGCTGCCAGGGCATCTCCAGAATCCAGAGCTGGTATCTATCCTGGTCCCTGGCACCGCCAGGTCATGTACCTAAGGCCACACTCTTCTCAGCTGTTCAGTTTGACCGGAGATGGTGGAGGAGAGAGCCCATCTCAGCACGCGTGTGCGGTGGTGAACACAGCGCCATCTGCTGGCTGCCTCCTCTGGCTGGAAAGTCTTCAGGGACTGGAGAGGGGACCGGGGGAGTTGTGAGCCAGGCGGGTGTAGAGGTCGCCCTCCTCTCTTCTGGTCAGGCTGCAGCCCCCTGGCAACTGCATCACCTGTCTGGCACAGTTTCTTCATCTGGAAGAGAGAGTGGTGATACCTGCCCTAGAGGAATGCAGGAGAGGGTGCAGGTGAAGAGCTGATACAGGGAGGAGCCCCTTGGGTATCACTGTGGTCCCTGGGGCTCCAGGGTCACCGGCAGGACCCCGGCCAGGGATGGCCACAAAGCTCTGCAGAGCAGAAGCTGCCTGGATGATGCCAGAGGCCAGGCAGCTGATCCCACCTCCAGGCAGGCCCTGGCACCCGGAATCCATGCCATTAGCAAACCAAGCAATCCTTCAGGGAGGCGGGGAAACCATAAAATGAAGGTTCTGAGAACAGAGAACTCACTCTCAGCCAGGTCCCAGGTCTCCAGCTGTCCCTCTTGGCTATTGAGCTGTGAGGCTGAATCTTTACCTTCTAGGGAACAGGTGTGCTATAGACAGTCTGCAGCTGGGAAGGAGTGGATATGTCCAGGACTGACCACTGCTCCTGGGTCCTGCTCACGTGGTCTTCCTTTTTCCACCAGGAGACACCAGCCCTCCCCATCAACTAGGCATCAACAGATGCACGTGGACTTGGAAGAGAGATGCTTCTGAGGCAAAGCTTGTTTCTGCCACCCCCTGGTTCCAGCTGGCTATGGAACCTGAAACCATCACTTCCCCTCTCAGAGTCTCCCTTCAGTCATCCGAAAGCTGAAGGAGATGTTGCCTAATGAGGCATGTGAACTGGTATTCTTCCCATGGCAATGGGTAGCCTCTCTGGGTTCCAAGCCTTTCTAGTCCTTGCCAACTACACCTGCCCTAACAAAGAATGGAATGGTCTCATTTACCCACAAGAGAAGGGTTAGCTTAGGGAGATGTCTGCCCCCGCCCTCTGCCCTCTCCTTGAGAGCAGGGGAGCGAGGAGAGTTGGATCCTTCCTGAGCACCCAAGAGGGGGCCCCAAGCCCTGAGGCAGAGGTGCTCGGTACCCCATTTGTCACTGCACAAAGTTTGGTTCTCTAAACCAGGTTTGAAAGCTGTAGGGTCTTGGCAGGGTGGACAGGACATCGGACGAGGAGGCAGGAGCTGAGGTTAGCATCTAGGGCCAATTTTGTCCTCAGAGCAGAGCAGTTAGGACGATGATGGTGTTAGAGCCAGGTCGCCCGGCTTATCTCTGCCCCTGACTGGCTGTGTGTCCCTGGGCCCCACCCGGACTGGTGGCCTTGTAATAACAATGAATGTCTGCCCTGGATCCAAAACTCCGGGACAGTGACTGGTACCTGGTAAGCCCTGTGGATAGAAAACGCACTCAAACTGACTTAGCAACAACCAAAATGGAAACAAGCTTTAGGTACTACTTGATCCAGGGGCTCAAATACCTGCAGTGTGTGCTCCCGTCTGTCCCTCTCTTGGCTCCACATCCCATTATTTCTCCCATCGTGCCAGCAAGATGTCTACAGCTGCTCCTGCAGTTACTCAGTCCTACCTCCCATTTCTAAGTCTAGGAGAAAAGGTGTATATCCTTCTTCTGGGGACATAAATACAGCCTCTGGGTTTGTGTAACCTGGTTTGATGGCTTTGGCCCATGATGGGTCCCCAGGTTAGAATCAGGAACTGTTACCTCCAGTAGGATCCTTGGATATGGGACAGGCATACAAGGACCCATTATTTCACAGTGATGAGAGTCAGCCGAAAGCATTTCTCTCCCAGAGCCTGATCCCTATGTGGCGTTGATCTCCATGAAGATTCCTCTGTCCCCCTAGAGCCCTGGCCTCACTCTGGGGGTAGAGGCCTTTGTCTCTGTACCTCAAGTCCCCAGACAGTCTTCACCCCAATTAGAAACTATGCACCCCGTCATGCAACTCATGAAACAGGAAGAAATCTGCTGTGTTCAGCGTGGAAATGACCCCATTCTTGGGAGAGATGGAACAGGAGTTTGTCTTCTTAACCACAGAAATCAAATTATCTTCTCTCCAGAAAGTGCACGTACAGAGACCACTTTCTCTAATTAATTGGTTCTCTTGCCTGTGCTGGGCCTTTCAGGCAGTCTAAGATGAGAACTCTGGGTGGCTGATGGGGGACGCGCCTCACAGGCCACCCAAGGTTTTCCATTAGCTGAGCTCAGCGAAGCAGCCATCCCAGGCCAGCTTTGCAGAGACCTCCTCCTGCTCTCCACTCTAAAATATGTGTTGCCAGCACTCAAGGGAGGAGCCCAATCTTCCTCCTTTTCCTTACATTATCCTAAGACCTGGAAAAACGTCTCCACTCTGGCATTGACAGGCTGGTTGTAAAGGTGAAGTTACTGGCTGATTGCCACTGCCTGGCTCATGGGTACACTCGCTCATCTGTCTGTTCTGCTCCTGCCAACCCCTTCCTAACTTCATATAAGTCTTTCTCTGAGTTTTCCGGAAAGAACTTCACAAGTGCTCTTGGAGTCGCCCAGGCTGGATGCTGCAGCTGTCCTTGTGCTGGAACCACCACTGCTGACCAGCTTGGCAGAGGCTGGATTCCAGCCCCCAAAGTTATCCATGTCCTTGGAATCTGTACTTACTGCCAAACATGGAGACAAGGACTTTGCAGATGTGGTTGCGTTAAGGAACTTCAGTTGGGGAGATTACTTAGATGATCCCAGTGACAGTGAAGTGTTAGTCACTGTCATATCCAACTTTTTGCAACTGGTGGACTATAGCCCACCAGGCTTCTCTGTCCATGGGATTCTCCAGGCAAGGAAACTAGAATGGTTGCCATTCCCTTCTCCAGGGGATTTTCCTGACCCAGGGACTGAACCCACGTCTCCTGCATCACAGGCAAGACCTGATAGGTCTAATATAATCACAGGGGCCTTATAAGAGGGAGGCAGGGTCAAAATGCCTAATCATCAGGGAAATGTAAATCAAAACCACAATGATATCATCTCACACCTGCCAGAGTGGTTGTTATCAAAAATCACACAAATAACAAATATTGGTGATGATGTGGAGAAAAAAGACCCCTCATATACTGTTGATAGGCATGTAAATTGGGGCAGCCACTGTGGGAAACAGTATTAAGGTTTCTCAATAAACTAAAAATAGAACTACCATAAAACTCAGCAATTTCACTCCTGGGTGAATATCAAAAAGAAAAAAAAACATGAATTCAAAAAGATACATGCACCCTAATGTTCTTAGCAGTCTTATTTACAGTTGTCAAGATAGAGAAGCAAACTAAATGTCCATTGACATTAGAATGGATAAAAAAGATGTGGTACACACACACACACACACACACACACACACGTGTGTGTAATGGAATACTACTCTGTCATAAAAATAACAAAATTTGCCATTTGCAGCACATGGATGGACTTGGGGGCTTTCCTGGTGACTCAGACGGTAGTTTGCCTGCAGCACAGGAGACAAGGGCTTGATCCCTGGCTCGGGAAGATCCCCTCGAGAAGGAAATGGCAACCCACTCCAGTATTCTTGCCTGGAAAATCCCATGGACAGAGACACACAAATACTGTATGGTATTTCTTGTATGCAGAATCTAAAAAATACCACAGATTAGTGAGTATAACAAACAAGAAGTGGACTCACAGACATAGAGAGCAAACTAGTGGTTACCAACACAGAGTGGGGTGGAGGGGTGGGAGGTACACACTATTTGGTATAAGGCTGGCTCAAGGATGTTTTATACAACATGGGGAATATAGTCAATATTTTGTAATAACTATAAGTGGAAAATGACCTTTAAAAATTGTATTAAAACGTTAAAAATTTTTAAATAAATAAGAGGGAGGCAGGAGATGAGAGTGGGGAGACAGTGATGAAAAAGTAGAAGCCAAGATTAGAGTAATGAGATTATGAGCCGAGAGACAGCTTCTAGAAGCCAGCAGAGCTAAAGAGAACGGGTTGTTGCCTGAGGCTTCCAGAACTGTCCTGACAGCACCTTGATGTAAGCCAGGAAGACTGATTTTGGGCTTCTGACCTCCAGCACTGTAAGATAACACATTCCCGCTGTCTTAAGCCCCTCCACTTGCAGTCGTCTGTTACAGCAGTGATAGGAAGCTAATACCCTACCTGGCTCTGCCTGTTTTAGAAAGGGGTGATGGCTGGGAGGGGACACAAGGAGAAGGCTTGCATCCCTTTGAGCAGCACCTGACGATGGGGGTACCAAAGCGGTGTTGCCTGTGCTGCCGTGTTTTCAAAACTTAGGTGAAGCAGTGTCCTCAGCTTTGTTTTTTTTCCGTGTGGTCATGTCATGGCACGCAGGATCTTAGTTCCCCGACCAGAGATGGAACCTGTGTCCCCTGCAGTGGAGGTGCAGGACCTCAAGCACTGGACCACTGGGAATCCCCCTTTAGCTTTTAACCTATTTGAAGTCAGAGAAGGGTGGCCAGGAATCGGGCTGGGCTGCCCTCAGCCTGGGATATGGCAGTATCGTCCAGGATGGTAATGTCTCCCTATGTCAGTGAGTGCCACCTGGCGCTGCCTGATGTATTGTCTCCAAGGGGTTCTTTGGCCCTGTCGTGGACGAGAACCTCAAAATAACCACAGGAGCAAGTTTTGTTCCAACAAGGAAATATTGTCCTTGGCGCTAAAGAGAGTATATTCCACAGGCATCAGGGAGACTGGGTTCAGCTCCCTACACTTGACAGTGAGGGGCACGTGGCAGCAGAAGATAAGAAATGGGGACAATTAGATGTGATCAAGACTCCCAGAATCTCCTGTACTGAGCCAAGCAGTCTCAATCAGACTTGAATAATGATCCTAACATTTACTGAGCACCTGGTAAACACCAAGTGCCACGTGACTGATGTGCAAGACTTTATTTAATACTCACAATAAACCTGAAAGGAAAGTACTGCTATTCTTCCCACTTTGTAGATGAGGACATAACAGTCCAAGGTCACCTTGCTAGTATGTGGCAGGACCAGGACACAGATTCTAACTCCGAGCCTCCTGTGCTTCCTCAGGGGCTGTCTCACCCCGGCCCAGGGCAGTCTCTCTGTCCTTGCCAACCAGCCACCTTTTGATGCTACTTGCAAGTGCAGGGGACGTGGGCTTCAGGACCACACCCTCACATGCTCACAGTTGAACAAGGGATTGTAATGTCCAGAGAAACCCATGGGTGAAAGCAGTACACCATTTCACCAAGAACCCACACTCTCTAAGGCTGGACATGCTAATCAGGGCTTCCAAACCTCCAGCTGCTGGACAAATTTGGCTCAGAGCTGCACTGTTTCTTCCCCTGCAGTGTCAGTGCGTCCCCTATTAGCTCATTTGTTTTGAAATTGGAATCACTGTTTTTTTTTCTGTTTCCTCATTTTAGCATCCCTGAAATCAAAATGCATCTTAAGGTCACTGTTGGTGAGGCGTAAGCCATGACACGTCCTTGCCCATTCCTGCTTCCTCAAAACTTGTAGGAACAGGTGTTAGCAGCTTGCCGAAGATCCTGGAGGCAACAGTAGAGCAGGTACAGGGGAGGACAGTGAGTGGATGAAAGCAGATTCTGATGATGCTGGTGGAGAAGCAACATGAAGCAGTCAGATTTTAAGTGGGAAGAATGTTTTAGGAGAGCTTGGACCGATTAATTTTGCATGAGATTTCCTTTTCAGATCTGCACAAGTTTGAAGTGTGATAAAGATCTTGTGCCTAAATAATCTAAAATAGCTCTTCCTATATGCATAAAATAGATCTTTAAGTGATAAGAAAGCCCTGTGTCATAGTTTAACTAGCAATTTTTGCTTTCTTAGTGGTACTTAAAATAATGGTGCAACTTATAATAGATGATGTTAAATTTCATGGGGTATGGTATTTGTCTCCCTCACACCCCCCCCCCCAAATTTTGTCTCTTGAGCGTCTATCGAAAAAATCTGAAAGTCTATCTTACTGTACAGCACCAGGAACTCTGCCCCACGTCATGTGGCAGCCTGGATGGGAGGGGAGTCTAGGAGAGGATGGATACATGTATCCATGGATACATGGATACAGCTAAGTCTCTTTGCTGAGCACCTGAAACTATCACAGCATTGTTAACTGGCTAGATTCTAATATAAAATAAAAAGTTTTTAAAAATCAGAAAGTTTAATAATACAAGGCCTTTAGGTTTACATGGCAGTCATTAGGTAGAGAACTGAAAAGCAGTTACCTCTTTGGAATGAGGTATATTACACTCCAGTTTGCCCCAGTCTTCACCACTCCCTACTACCCTACACTAGACCCTCATCAATGGTTCTAGTTATTATCTGGCCTCTGTGGGCAGTTAGGTCTGTCACTCCTGAAAAGATAGCTTTGGTGTTGTCTAGTTAGGAAACTGCGATCCATATATGGTCCCAGCAGCAAGGATTAGCCTCTGCTTATTTCTTTAGATGTACTTCAGGAAAGGGAGGGAGGGAAAATTCAGGCCCAAGAGCAGCTATAGAACAACAACACTCAACTTGAGTGCCCCAAGAAAAGCACCCTTCCTTGGCAGTGTCCCAGCGTCCCATCCTGCTTCATTGCTAGCCAACTGACAGGCTTCCTAGCCAAATGACCTGTTATCTCCAGCTTTAAATGCGTCGTATCTGTCCTGTGAGTGACATGGACACCCAGGCATGGCTGAAACCCAGCAGAGGACGCCAGCCAGACTCAGGCTGAAATCTCTGTTTTCCCAGCAGCTATTCATACCGTTGCAAATTTCTGCTGAGGACTACTTGCGTCAGGCAGCAGACCTCCGGGCAATGGGATGTGGAAATGAAACACATTGTCTATGGAGGAGATGCAGGCACAGAAAATGATATTTCATGGGGAAGATGCCCTAAGACAAGGAGGCAAGTGACAGGAAAAGTAAGGGTGATTATTTCTATTTTGCGACATCAGAGAAAAGCTACCTGGAAGTGATTTTTAAACAGGATTTTAAAAATGCATGCTGTTCTAGGGGACAAGAAGGCAAAGGCATTCTAGACTGAGGGAGGCAGGAGGTAATTTAGTGTGATGGGGGCGGGCAGGTGGTGTTTGTGCTCAGAGGTGATCCTGGAGAGGTTGGTGGATCTGTCCTGTGTAAAACCTTGAAGTAAGCCTGAAGTTTTGAGTCTTGGCCTGCCTGCCAGAGGGTTTTTAAAGGGTTTTAACAGTTGGAGCACAGGAACAAAACGAGAAGCAACTTCAGAAGCAGGGTGCAGAGTGGATTTGGAGAGAGACTGGAGGTAGGAGACAGTCTGTTGTTTTTGTTTCGTCTCTAATTTGTGTCTGATTCTTTCACAACCCCGAAACTATAGCCCATTAGGCCCCTCTGTCCATGGGATTCTCCAGGCAAGAATACTGGAGTGGGTTGCCATTTCCTTCTCCAGGGATCTTCCCAATCCAGGGATCGAACCTACATCTCCTGCATTGGCAGGCAAATTCTTTACCACTGAGCCACCAGGGAAGCCCCAGGTGGTGTTGGGATAAAGGGCCAGGAACACCTCAATCCAGCCCAGCTGTCGCCTCCTCCCCACTGCACGCATCTACAGCAAGAGGGCCATGTGCATGGAGCAAGAGCTAAGCAGGAAGCAAGAAATGCTTAATTAACTGGGCAATCATCTGATACCAACAGTTCCCATGACCCACTTCCCTGAGAACAGAGCTTTCCCATAAAACCTGGGCTGAAACGTGCAGCTTAGGTTGGAGGCAATAATAAGTCTCTTCCCCAACAGACCACCTGCTTCCAAATCTAAACCCTGGGCCAGCATAAGCTGGGGATGCTTCACGTTGAAAATGAGAAGGGTCAGGTCCCTGAGCATGCTCACCCCAGCAGCCTCCTTGAGGGGAGGAGCATCAGGCCTGGGGAGCCAGGCTCACCTGTCTGGGAGCAGAAAATGGGGGGTGCAGCACCCTTTGAGCTGATCTGGGAGGCACTGTGCCCCCCAACTCCAGGGAGGGTCCTGGCTCTCAGGGACAAAGTGCCCTGCCTCTCTTGGTGTGGGAAGGGCTGGCAAAGGGCTGAGGACAGGAGTGGTACCTGGGAGGGAATTCGGGAAGAGTCCCTGCTGTAGCTTTCGCCCTTCATCTTTAGGTGTGTGCCATCACCTAGTGCTAAGGCCAGAGCTCTCAGAGAGCCTATGACGCAGCCAGAGTCAGACAGCGGCTTCACTGTGAGAGGGATTCAAGCCCCACCAAATCAAAGCCCATCCCCGGTGCGCACCATAGCGCAAAAGTGGGGCTGGGCAAGGTGCTTTGGAGTGAAACAGCATGCAGCTCAGCTCGGATCCGGAGACAGAGGCAGAGCCGTTTGAGCCAGATCACAATGAGAACAAAAGCAAAAGCATTCCTGGAGAGGAGCGCTGGAAGTGCAGGGAGTCGGGGCATGTCCTTCAACAGCAAGTCTTAGTGAGCGGGGTCATGCGAGGTCTGGGATCCACCCTGGAGCTTGGAGGGAATCCTTGGAGGCAAGTGGGGCCCCAGATGCTCTATGGGGGACTTCCCACTCTGTTCTGCAGGGGCTGGGAACCCCCTCAGAGTCTAGCAGGGGGCCAAGCAAGGTTCTGCCACCTGAGAGAGGAGCAGCGCTGAGGACACAGCAGCTGCAGAGCGCCGACGGGCCAGGAAGCGGCCAGCGCAGAGGTCAGGGCAGTGGGAGCGGCGCCCCGGCCGGTGTGAGGGGCCCTGGAGAGGACTATCCAGACCAGGGGACTGATCAGACCCCAAGTAGACGGAAAGAGGGGGAGAAAGGAAGACTCTGGGACCGTAGCTCAGGGTAACACATGAAGACAAGAGTCAAAGAGAAGGATGGAGGACTGGGTAGAGGGGGAGATGATGAGTGGGCATGTTTAGAATCAACCAATGCTTGCTGGAAAGATCCTGGATTTCATCAACTCTAGGACATGCGTTCTCTTACCTTTCAGCATCTCTGAAGTTGAAACGCGCCTTACCATAAATGTGCTCAGAAAGCTATGTATTGTAGTTTAGTTGGCAGCATTTTCTCTTTCCTAGCGTTGCATCAAAAATATGTTTTCACGGCCAATGGCAGCTTAGACTGTGTGAAATTGAATGGTGGCCATAGGTAGGCGATGAACCTAGAATACTGCTCTGAGCTCTCCGCTGCTTTGCGGCACATCGGAGACACTGGTTCCCTGTCCTGGGATTCAATGCCCTTATCTCTAAAGAGGGGGCCAGTGACTGGTGCGGGAACTTTGTTCTGAGTACAGGAGCTGTCCAGGGCTCAGTGGTCAAGCTCAGGTGGTTTGCTGTTAAAAAGCTGGTCTAGGATTAATCCATGTTACAGTCATCCATCCCTTAGCCAGATGTATGTGTTCTCTTATCCAGAAAAAAGCCACCTGGCATCCTAAATGCCCATCAGGTGATGACGGGATCAAAACTAAGTGCGTCCATACAATGGAAAATTATCTGGCCGTAAAAAGAAATGGAGTCCTGCCACCTGCGCCACATGGATGAAACGTGAGAACACTGTGCTAAGTGAAAGAAGTCAGGCTCAGAGGACCGCACACGGCATAATGCCACTTACATGAAATGTCCAAAATAGGCAACTAGAGAGAGACAGGGAGCAGATGAGCAGATGAGTGGTTGCCAGGGGTGGGGAGGTTTGGTGAGTGATAGCTAACAGGTGCAGCGTTTCTTTTGAAAATGATGAAAATATTCTGAAATTGATAAATGGTAAAAATAATAAAGTCATTGAATTTTAGGGCTTCCCAGGTGGCACGGGGGTCAAGAGTTCAGCTGCGATGCAGGGGATGCAAGAGATATGGGTTCAATCCCTGGATAAGGACGATACCCTGGAGTAGAAAATGGCAACCAGCTCCAGTATTCTTGCCCAGAAAATTCCATGGACAGAAGTGCCTTGTAGGCTACAGTTCATAGGATCACAAATGGTTGGACACGACTGAGTGACTGAACACACACAAGTTGAATTTTACACTTTCAATGGGTGAACTATATCTCAATAAGTTTTTTTTTTTTTTTAAACCACTCTGTCTCTGTTTTTGAGCATTTTCCTTCTTTTCCAACTGGCAAGTAAAATCCTGTGAAATTCTAGGTGTTCACCTGATCCTCAGACGTGGGGCCTAGAGGAGGGGGCCGTGAGCCAGGTGGACCCGAGGCCCCAGCATGGGGCTGGTGAGGTAACATGGGGCCGCCTCCTCACCATCGCCTCCAGGATGGGGCTCTGTCTCTCCTGCCCACGGCCTCCCACTGTCCCCACTCCATACTCCCGTCCCCTCAGGGAGCTGTGACAGGGTTGGAACAGAGGACAAACTGCAGTCTGCTGCAGGGGGCAAGAAATGCAGAAGGTCTGGCCTGGGGACAGGGTGCTCTGGCTCTACTGAGGTGTGAGTGTGGGTCCAGGTTTGAATCCAAGGCCTTTATGTGACCTCAGACCCCTTACTCAAGGTCCCTGTGTCTTAGCCTCTGTAACAGGAGAACAGGAATTCTGTCTTCCATCCAGGTTTTTACAAACTGGGCCAAGACTGGGAGGAGAGAGGGAGTCTTGAACACAAAATATAAGGAGACACGTGCTCTCTCCTGGTGCACAGAGTGAGCACTCCTTAGATCTGGGCCCCTCACTGGCCTCCCCTCTGATCTTGGTCATGTTTACAAAGGCTGATTAAAGAAGAGCTTTGCCCTGTGTCTGCAAACAGTTAAAGCTGGCTCACATAGCCATTGTCATGAATGGACTTGTAAGATTCTGAGA
Source organism: Cervus elaphus (assembly GCF_910594005.1). Lineage (NCBI taxonomy): Eukaryota > Metazoa > Chordata > Mammalia > Artiodactyla > Cervidae > Cervus > Cervus elaphus. The sequence goes on along the minus strand of NC_057839.1, from coordinate 9,464,119 downwards.
TATGGACTTTCTTTTCATTGTGTTTTCTTCTAAACTGCCCCGTGACTCTAAGATGGAGGTTATCAGAAAAGTGGGCCCCAGCCAAGGTCACCATGACACCTGCCCCACCCTATAATATGTACCCTGCAGGGCCCGTGGAGAAGGCGGGGACTGGTGGCTGCCGCGCTGGCCACAGAGGTGATGCCCACCCACCTGCCTTTCCTCTCATCATCCCTCCCTTTTCCTCTTTCCTGTTTGAAGTCCTCTGGCATTAGACCAACACCCACTCTTCACCTACCAATCCCATTCCATCACTTCCAACTCCTCTCTCCTTTGCGGATGTAATGTGCTCTGATGTATTTACACTTTTGAAACAGAGGGGGAAGACGCTCAATCTGGAACCAAAATGCCTTGGGGAACAGAAGCAAACACTCCAGCAGTGAACAACCTGGGAATCACAGCTTTGCCAGCAGGCCTCACGCCACATGGAATTTTAAAGACCTGAGGGGCGGCTTTTGCTTGCCATTGTGAAGACCACCAATGGGCATCACTCAGGTTCTTTCCTCCATTCTCCGCTTCTCTTCCTCTCATCCTTCCTTGATACCATCTTAGCATCGTTTTCATAGGCCTTATTTATTTGTTCATTCTTTCTTTCTCCATAAGCACATTCCATGCATTATTTCATTCAATTTCTCCAATTGCCTTCCATGGTTGAGATTATCCCCACTTTATAGGCAAGGAAACTGAGGTTTAGAGAGGAAAGAGAGCAATCCACAACTCTAAGGACTCTGAACATTAATAGAGGAGGTGAACACACCAGTAGCCCTGTACAGATGCAAGAAGAACAATGGCATTTTCCCAGAGTGTTCATTTGCACTTTCTCATAGCCAGATATTTAGATATTTATTAGCGTCTCTATTTTATGAGTAAGTAAATAAAACCCCTGGAGATTTCAAGAGATATGTATTTGGTTACCAAGCAGATTAGGATATACTTGGAGTAGAAGCAGAGTCTGGTGAGGTTTCCTGAAGTTGTAAGAGGGGAGGCAGCATAATGACTGCACTTTGGACAAGGTGTTGCCATGACTAACCCAAGCATCTGAGAAGAGTAATGTCGTCCCTCTTTCCTGGTGCTCACTGACCACAGAGCACCCAGCAGGCATCCTCCCATTTTGCTCCTCCTGTACTTTCAGGGCCCCGTTTCTGGGAACAGCACCTCCATCTTCTTTTGGGAAAACTCTTTCCCCCTTTCTCAGTTCCAGGAATCTGGGTGAATGTGACTTCTCTCCTGAATCAAGGAGTGGGTGTATGATCAGGTGTGGCCAAACAGAGCACCCAATCTCCTGGCCCCATGATTGGTTCAGAGATGGGCAGGTAGACTGCCAGAATCCATGAAATGGAATTTCATGATCCTTTCAGGTATAGTTCTTGGTGGCTTCTTACCACCACAAAAGGAAACCCAGCTGGGATTGGAGTTACTATACAGAGAGGTGGCACCAGAAGAAGAAGCTGGACGCTGAAGGCACCGCTCGAACCTGGAAATGCCCCTTACGGAAGCCAAGATGTCCGCTTTACTGCCTATGCCAGTTGTAGTCAGGGGCCTATCCTTTGAAAAGCAAAGACTCCAGACAAGTGCGGAAGGGCGAGGTATGCAGAGTTGCGACAGGTGTCAGATCTGAGCAGCACAGATCAAGGGATGTGGGAGCTCAGAGAAGGGGGGTGTAGAGAGCCCCTCAGGATGGGAAGATCTAAGGGGACCTTGAAGGGCCAAGGATCATGCTATACGCCATCCCCAGAGGAAGCATCAACAGCAAACCCACTACTTCAGTGTGGCTCCTGTAGGACTCTTCATCTCACCCGCTCTGCCTCCCCAGGCTCCATCTCAAGGCCACTGAACAGGCTGCTTCTGTGCTGGAGAGACCTCCTCCCCAGCTCTTTATATAGTCCCAACTCAAACCTGTTTCCAGGGCCAGCATCTCCATTATGCACACAAAGCATGGAAACTTACAAGCATCATGCCCTCATAAAATGTTTTCACTCCACAAAACGTGATCTACATATTAGAATATTATTCAATGAAAAGAAGGAAACCCTGCCATTTGAAACAATGTTGTTGGATCTGGAGGGCATTATGTGAAGTGGAATAAACCAGATGCAGAAAGACAAAACAAAAGTTTCATAAAAACAGAAAATAGAATGGTGGTTGTCAGGGGCTTGAGGAAGGGGGAAATTGCTAGATATGGGTCAAAAGGTACAAACTTTCAGTTATGTAAGAAGCCTAAGTTCTGAGGACCTCATAAACTGGATGGTGTTTATAGCTAATAATACAGTATTTTATACTTGAAAGTTGTGGAGAGTAGTGGGATTGCCGGGAGTTAACTATATAAGGTGAAGTGTATGTGTTAATTGCTCAGTTGTGTCCAACTCTTTGCGACCCTATGGACTGTAGCCTGCCAGGCTCCTCTGTCTTTGGGGTTCTCCAGGCAAGAATGCTGGAGTTGGTTGCCATTTCCTTCTCCAGGGATGTGAGGTGACGGATGTGCTAATTATCTTGATCTTGGTAGTTATTCCACAATGCAGGTAAAATAATCACATTGTACACTTTGTAAAATATATTCAATTATATCTATTAATTATTTCACAATATACTACACTGTTTGTGGAAACATAAATTGATATATCCACTATGGAGAAAAGTGTGGAGGTTCCTTAAAAAACTAAGAATAGAGCTATCAGATGATCCAGCAATCCCACTCCTGGGCGTATATCTGGACAAAACCATACTTTTAAAAGATATCTGCACCCAAATGTTCATTGCAGCACTGCTTACAGTAGCCAAGACATAGAAGCAGCCTAGATGTTCATCAACATGAATGGATAAGGGGGATGCTGTATGTGTATAAATATAGTATCAAAAAGAATGAAATAATGCCATTTGCAGCTACTTGGATGGACCGAGAGATTATCAGACTAAGCAAAATAAGTCAGACAAAGAAAGACAAATATCATACGATATCACTTAATGTGGAATAAAAAATGATACTAATGAACTTATTTATAAAACAAAAACAGACTCACAGACTTAGAAAACATACTAAAGGTTACCAAAAGGGAAAGGTGGGGGCAGGGATAAACTAGGAGGTTGGGATTAACATGTACACCCTACCACATATGAAATAATCAACAAGGACCTACTATATAGCACAAGGAACTGTATTCAATACTCTGTAATGACCTATATGGGAAAAGAAACTGAAAAAGAATAGATATATATAGTTGTTTTTCAGTGAATAAGTCATGTCTGACTCTTTGCAACCCCATGGACTGCAGCATGCCAGGCTTTCCTGTCCTTTACTATCTCCCAGAGTTTGTTCAAACTCATGCCTATTGAGTCAGTGATGGCATCCAACCATCTCATCCTCTGTCATCCTCTTCTCCTGCCCTCGGTCTTTCCCAGCATCAGAGTCTTTTCCAATCAGTCAGCTCTTCTCATCAGGTGGCCAAAGTACTGTAGCTTCAGCTTCAGCATTAGTCCTTCCAACGAATATTCAGGGTTGATTTCCTCTAGGATTGATTGGTTTGTTCTCCTTGCTGTCCAAGGGACTCTCAAGATATATGTATAACTAAATCACTTTGCTATACACCTGAAACCAACACAACGTCGTAAATCAAATATTCCCCAATATAAAATTTTTTTTAATTTTTCTAAAAAGAAAAAATTGTTCTACAATAAAGTTGGGGGAAAAGGTTTTAATTTTAATTGATTTTTAAGATAAGAGCAAAATTGATATGATAATGAGTATATAAATATGAACTCATTCTGAATTATACTGAGTTTTATACCAATATACCAAGGCAGTCATAAAAAACTTATATGTATATAATATATTGGGTTGGCCGAAAAGTTTATTTTGATCATTCCATAAGATGTTGCTTTTTTTGTTGGAGGAGGAGGCCCTGAAGAGTGACAATGTCTAGGGCCTTTGGAAGTCACAATGTGGGCTTGTCCATTTTTCTCAGGGAAACTTTTCTTGATGTTCCTGACTCCAGAAGGCTACTCCACCCTCTTTAGATGTTTATGATTTCTTTTTATAAAATAAATTTTTAATGTTTACACTTCTTTTCGTAATTGCTTCTCATCTTTCCCACCAGTCTACATACTCCAGGATTATGAGCACCTTATGTGCTGCTGTGATTGAATAAATGAATGAACGAATTTTATTCATTTTTGTCCTGAAACATGTTTGCCCTTCTGCATCGTTGCATTACTCAAGAACCAAGACCCCCCTTAGCCTCCAGCTTGCAGGATTGCAGTTTCCAGTGTAATCACCTAGGTGGGACCCGATCTGTTAGGTAAGCCAGCTGCTGGTAGTTCTCTATGGAAAGAGACTCAGTGTCAGTTTCAATTCCATTTCTCTAATTCTATCTTCATATTACTGAGGCATAGGGATTGGGTTCTTACTTTAGGCAGATTTATCTACATTTGGGGATAGCATTTGCGTGGGTTTCACCCTTGCTCACTTTACTGAAAATAGCACTTTCAAGGTTTATCACCTGGAAATTTGCCTAACCATCATAAGGTTATTTTTCTTGACGTGTATTTGTGAAGTCCTTGTAACTTTGGTTTGTTCATCCATTCATTTATTTAATAAATATTTATAAGCACCTATCCTGTGGGTGCAGCAGACTTCATTCAAGATGGCGAGTCCTGATTGGAACAGAGCCAAGGTCTTACAGACATCTTTTCCTTCCCATCCCCTCCATCTTATCACCCATGGAGAACTTCTGCTGTCATCTCTTCTCCATACTATTGCATCCTCATAGAATTTCCCTTTCCTCCTGCACTGCTCTGAAAACTCAAAAATTTTCTCCCTCCATTAAGCAGAATAATTCACTTCTCTCTGGCTCTTGCTTCAACTAACAGCATTCATTTCACTTCTATCTGGTTTTTGCTTCATTTAACAGAAACCATTCCTTTTCTTTTTCCTTCATTTTCCTTTGAAAACAGTTATGAATATAAACAACAACAACAAAAGTTTTGTTTCATGATTATTCGGACCTCTTTGTGTATTTTTGTTTCCCAAGTGAAATGCTGTAACAAAGAGAAATTTCTCAGTGACTTTGCATACACTCCAGGTACCTCAAACCAAAAGACTGGAGTGATTATCAAAGCAAAGCAGAGTCTGTCCTTTCTGGAAGTTTTGGACCACTGGATTTGGGAGAGTGTTGGTGGGCAAGAGAATAGCCAATAAAAGAACGGAGTACCTTGCCTAAGTGATTTGCTTATGTCGGCTTTAGGAGAGGCATGATCCAGCTACTCTAATACTGTAGCCTAGCATCTTACATATCTGCCCCTCATATTTCAATCTCACAGGCTCAGAGTTGCAAGTTGCCTGCAAGCAATATTCTGGGTCATGTGCTTCCATATTCAAACCCAGTAGTAAAAGAAGAGAATATGCATTACTAATTACTGTGAACCAATGACCTAAAGTTAAGCCGTGTTGGATTATGCACCCATCCTTAAGTCTATCACTGTGCCCAGGCTTAAGCCAATAAGGACTCAGCCTCAGAGCCGAGTATGTATGCAGAGTCGACCCCGCATAACTCCAACAAACAGAAAATGCGGGTACACTTGGGAAGGGGGATTGGCTACTGGAGAAGCATGCAATCTACAGATATCTACTGAAGCTCACTTCCATTAGCATGATCTGAGGTCATTTCATGGAAGGGCCACACCAGGACTTACACTTTGAAGTGTATATAGGATTTCAGAAGATAGAAAATGAAGGGTTGAAGGGAGAAAGAGGGTTAAGAAAGCTTATCACATAGAGGGAATGACAAATCCCGAGGTATGGGACTTTCCTGGTGGTCCAGAGGTTAAGATTTCACCTTCCAAAGCAGAGGGTGAGGGTTTGATCCCTAGTCAGGGAGCTGAGATCCCACATGCTTCATTGCCAAAAACACAAAACAGAGACAACAGAAGCAATATTGCAACACATTCATAAGACTTTAAAAATTGTCCACATTGAGAATTCCTAAAAAAAAAAAGAAAAGAAAAAAATCAAATATGGAGGTACAGAGGTGAGAAAGCAGAAATCTTTGGGGTGAAGGAGGCAGAAGTTTCGACGACACTGATCAAAACCGATGGGGACACAAGATCCCAAGAAAGGGGAACGGTGGGGGGGGGGGGGCATAGATATCTCAGCGGGAGCCCAGAACCGCTGGCTAAGGAGCTGGACTTTCTCTTGAGGACAGTGGGGAGCCAGAGGCGTTTCGTGTGCAGGGGAGCAGCATAGTCCGATTTGAGTTTCAGAAGATCAGCTGGGTGGGGCCGTGCAGGGGATGGACGGCAGCAGGGGAGACCAGAGGCACTGAGGAGGTTACTGACCTAAGTGGTGAGGGCCACCCTCGGGGCGGTAAACCCGAAGTTTTCTTATTCCAGCTGTAGGTCAGAGGGGCTGCACTTGGCATAGGACGCTTCCACTGACGTCACATCCTTCCAAGAGTCACCAGCAGAGTTCCTGGCATCAAACCTGGACACTCCCTTTAGGCTCTCTGAGCCTCAGTTTACTCATCTGCAAAGTGGGGGCAAGATTCTCTGCCTTGGAGCTTTCAGGTTCTTCATGTCAGTTCTCAAGAAATGTTAGGCCTGATCAATATTGGAAATGGGATTTCCCATAATTTCCTCTCCCCAAAACCAAGCTACACCTTTTGTATAACACGAGGAAGCAAATCCTTGCTTGGGTGATGTCAAGAAAAATGACTTGTCAGGGCCCAAAATTTTGTACAAAGTGCAATTAATTATCCAATCTACCCTCCCAGGAGTCTGTGGGGAGGGTTCTATTACTGTCATCTCCATCCTTCAGGTGAGAAAACAGGTCCAGAAAGGAAAATTACTAACCTCAGTTTCCCCAGCAAAGAAGGTCACAGAGTCAGGACAGGGTCCTACCCCTGACTGAGGGTCTCCAGGGATCAGCAGCATGGGCCTCAGATCCTGCAGCAGCAATTCACACTAATCTGTAGAGATGAGCACGTCTGGCCGGACTGGACCCACTGCTCACCAAGACCTGCTGCTGAGAGAGGGTCTTAGCGCTCACACAGCACGGTACCCCTTCCTGGGTGTCCAAGAGATTGCAGCAGCCAACCTTCTAATTGTTCCTAACAGCCCCTCAGCTACCTCCAGTCCCTGGACCCCAGCACACTGCTCTCCTGGAGCAATCTTCCTTCCTTGGTAGGCTTGCGGTAGGGTGCGTATTTTTTCCCTTCTAGTTTGTGTGTTGTTTAAGTTTTCTTTCTGTTTTTCCCATTGTGATGCATGGAAGGAATGAGAACCTGGCTTCCAGTGGCAGCCTCACCACTTAGTTCTGAGACTTTGGACAGGCATGTTCCATCTCCCCTCCCCCAACCTATTTTCCCATCTGTAAAATAGAAATTTTGATCTTCCATCACACAGTTAGTAAGTATTGCATGAGATAAAATCTGTAAAATGGCCAGCACATGGCCTAGCTCATCCTGGTGGTATTGGGGAAAGTAATACACTACTGTAAAAAAAAGAAAAAGATGCTGAAGCAGTCACTGTCTTGAAAAACACAGGAATTTTTTTCTCTTTTTGGAACAGTCCTGAAACGACAGAGCAGTTCTGCTTCTGGGACATAACCAGTGACTGGGCACTGGCACTTTGGGTGGTTAACTGCACGATAGGAGCTGGGACTCTCATCCCACCTCCTTTGGGTACCAGTCAGATGGAAGTGCAGGCGAGCATGGAGCAGGCATCCCCAATGTCTTAAGACTCCCCCCAGTACAAATATCCAGGGGGGCTAGATATAGAGACTCTTAGGCAGCCATGTACCCAGTTCCAACTCTAGAGAAGAAGAGAATGAATTTTGATCAACACTAATCTAGACCTTCCATATTTGTTTCCAATAATTGCTATTGTTTTCAAGATGTTCCTCTCCAAGACAAATCAGTAGAGTTCCAAGGGTCAGCAGAAGAATCATAAAGATACTTTTTCTTTAGACAAACGAAAATTTTAGTCTGGAGTTGTTGGCCAAGTTGAACTATTGTCATTTTCTGTTCCCTAACTGATGACCCTGTAAGCTTCTTGTAGGTTCTGTTGGATGGTTATGTCCAATCATCTTTATGAATGAATGAAAATAAGAAGTCCCAACAAAAGATCCTTTGAAAATAAAGATTCGGGCCCAACTTTCTGGTGGAAGTTAGTATACAAGCTAAGTTAATACACAGCCTGAGATAAAAACAAGAGTTAGGTCACTGGTCACTGATGCAATGGGAGAAAGCCCTGGGGTTTGTGTTCAGACCTGACTCAGTTCCCAGAGGAAGCCATCAGCAGGGTCAGGAGAGTCCATTTCCTGTGGATCTCTCTCCTGCAGGATACCCACCCAGAGCTATTGTTAGGAGTCCCAGAAATGCCCCAGCAAGACCCCACACCCCCTCAGTGCTGACAGCCTCCGTCTATCAACGTTGGGACTGTCAGGGGCTAATGTCATCGTGCCTTTAACCTTGACCGTGTTAGGATGCCTTTGGTCCTTGCTGTTCACGCTCACACCCCTCATGCCTCTGCAGCCTCCTTATTCCTCATGACTTTACAGTGTCCTGTAGGAAAGCCCCCAACTTTCCTGTCACTAGACCGCAGCTGCCAACACCATCTCCCAGTGCCGAATCACCTACACCTCTCACGGCCTGTATCATCTGCTCTCCCTTTGCTCAGCCTCTCTTCCGTCATAACCTTTAGTGATTCCAAAGCCCATGTAGGTGATCCTAGAACACTCCAGTCTCCTGTCCTTGATCTCAGAGCTACTCCCCAAACTCATCCTTTACTGAGCGGCTTGCTTGCAAGGCCATACTTCATCCATAGCATCACCGGTAACTGTAACCACCCCTTCAAAATTCAGCTACAAACACTTCATCTTCCTCATCCACCCCTGACCTCTCCACTCACTCCCTCCAGAGCCCCAGATCCAACAATCCTCCAACCCACGGGGTCTACAGTCTTAATCAGCTTTCCATCGTCCCTGACCCCTACGTGGCCCCTCTTCCTTCTGCCTCATTGTCATAATAAATTCTTATAGTTCTTCTCTGACAACATTCTCAACTCCCTTGATTGAAGATCTGTGGCTTATTTCCAGGTGGCTACAGCTTTGAGACTAATGGAAAGCAAAGGAACTGCCTGGATTTCATCATTGGGTTGACTCTGTAACAAAGGCATTTGTTGTTTGAGGGGCTGTATCAGTTTTCTAAGGACGCTGGATGAATGACCATAAACTTAGAGGCTCAAAACAGCATAAATGTGTTCTTTTCCAGGGACAGAAGTCTGAGCGTGGCCACAGTCCACTAAGGCCCATGTGTCAGTGGGACTGGCTGCTTCTGGAGAGTCTGAGGGGAGAAGGGCTGCCTACATTGATTGACTGACGGCTCCTTCCTCCATCTTCAGTGGTCTTCCCACCTCTGCTTCCAACACTACCCAGTCTTCTCTTCTGAATCTGAGACCCCTGCCTCCCTGTCCTAAGGGGCATGGACAGCACATCCTGACCACCGGGATCACCTCTCCAGCTCGAGATCATTAACTGAAGCGTATCTGTGAAACACTCTTGCCACATAAGATAACCCTGGACAGTTTTAGACATTAGAATGTGGACATCTTTAGGGGGCCATTTTTTCAGGCCTACCACAAGGACCAAAAAATTGCTAATATTTCTCTGGATCAGGAAGTTGTCTTTTAGTCCTTCTCATGCGTTAGCTGGGAAGGAAGAGGCTCTGGCCAGCCCCCAGGATGGGAGCTGAATAACTGAGGCTGGACTTCAGGCTCTTAAATGAAGCCTGGCAGCCCAGCATCTAGGGGACATTAGGGAAACTTTGCTTTGGCAAGCAGTCCAGAGAAGCAGGGTTACACTGATATGATTCCTGGTCCCTCAAAGCTCAGACACTTAAGACACCAGAGATCTGTTTTATGCTTTTTGCAAAGTCTAGTTGGATCTGGGCATCTCTCTAGGGAAAATGACCTGCAACTCAGCAGTTCTGGCTTCTGTGAACTTATGGCTCTGCCATCCTAACAAAAAGTCTCCTCCACGTCTGCCACAGTCTGGGAGCAAAGAGAATGGGGAAGCACTCATGGGTTTTCAGTATCCTGGTCCAGAAGTCACAATCACTTCCATTCACATTTCATTGTCTAGGACTGCTCACGGGGCCCTGGCCAAGGGCAAGGGGCTAAGAAATGCAGAGCTCCATGCTCTGCAAGGTAAGGAGAACCAGGAGCTGATCAGCATTGGCTCTGGCCACCGCACATGCCGAGGGAGGCCGAGCAGCTGGCAGTCACTGATGGATGGGGAGACATGGAAACGGATTCAAGACGTCAGAAGAGCATCCCAGAGCAGGTGCATCTGCGGCTCTCCAGTTTCTCCCCCAATGACCCATTGTTTTGACAACTGCAAAGAGTGCCAAACTTGGACCCAGGAGGGGAAAAGAGAGTTTTCTTTCTTCTTCAGATTTCATAGTTCTAATTACGCTGCTTCCTTCCTCTGCCAGGGGCATGAGCACAAATCAGAATTACCTAAAGAACTCCAAGAGGAATTCAGCTTTCAGACTCTAAATGTGTAGTGTTGTTGGATTCCCACTTCAACAAGGCAGAGACGGTTTAAAAAAATGAATTCTTGCTTTATGTCAGAAAGTTCAAAACAAGCAAATTCACAAAGAGAGTTCTTGGCAAAATCTCTGGATGTGGAATTAGACAGACATAGGATTCTAACTCCTGTCCTGAAACTGTAATCTCTGTGAGATGAGCTTTTTCCATCTTTAATATCAGGTGATAACCCTTGCCCTGCAGGGTGATGGTGAAGATTGGATATGACGTGCACAACCACCGCCCAGGGTGTGACCCAACCTTTCCTTCCTCCTTTAAAAGTTATCTGCCTGTGAGAATTGTACTGGGGATCAGTCAAAGACACATGGGGAGGACACAGTGCAGCTTAGCAGAATAACATGTTGCAAGATTAACTGGGATTTTTCTTGTCCTTGCATTTCTTTGTAGCTATGATCCTCTTGCTCATCCAAACAGCTAATGTGGCTTTGCTCTGCTCATAACCCCCAGGAAGGACTACAGAGCAGAGGCTTTCAGTTTTAGACGTAGAGGCCCTCAGGGGATGTGTCAAAATTCTAGGAAATACAACAAATCTTGGAGAATCCATAAGTCTAGAAGAACTAGCTCCCCACCAACAAAGCCAAATCCAGATTCCCCTGGGATAAGAGAAGGTGTTGGGGCAGGAGAGAGGTGAGGTTAGATTTCAGTGGGTCCCTTAGAAAGCTTCCTGTGGGTTCTCTCCAGAGCGGGGAAGAAAAGGGAATTCCCAGGTCTGGTAGCGGTGTATATCACTCCAAATTTTTTGGATAGAACCTGGAAAGTACAAGCCCCCAGAGGGAAGAAGCGAGTGATGGGCCTGTGCAGACAGCCTCTCAGGGTGCCTGGGAACAGCTTAAAGGTGCATGAAGGGCTTTTCATCAGGATTGGTGGGTGATGGTGCCCACCACCTGCTCCCTGGTTCAACGCCCTAGAGACCTACCCTAACTCTATTACAAACGATGCTTGCCAGGTGCACCCCACTCTCCCCAGCTGACTTGTAGGTGTCAGGGCTCAGAGGAAGGTCTCTGGGGGAGAGCGGATCCTGTGGTGAGAAGGACCGGGGACGAGTCTGCTCCTTCTGGGGCAGCTGTGATGGTGGTATCCCCACGTTTCTGTGCTCAGCGGCAGGCAGCGCCAGCTCTGGTGCTTTTCAGCATGTGCGTCTCAAGACGGAGGAGAGTTCTCCCGGCTGTGTCATCCCTGGAGTGAGACACCTAACTGTTCCCAGGCCATTCCAGAGATGCTGCAACTTCAGACCTTCTGATAAATCTGCTCTGCTTAAACTGCTGGACCGGATTCTATCCTCAGCAACCAGAACTGACCAACTCGATGACTCAGCAGGAGTCATGTCATCCACCATGGAGACAAGGACGTCCTAGCAGATGCCAGCACAGGCCAGCAGTGAGGACCGGGTGAGCACTTCGAAACTTGGGTACAATGATCCCTGTGCAGAGTGGTGACTCCAGGGTTTCGTTAAATAGTTACAGGATGCCAGAAAGTCACGTTCACCTAATGCTTGAGTTAGTGACCTGAGATTAGTGTGCAAAAGATATGCTTGTATTTACAAGTAAAAGATATCTATGCCTCCATCTCATATCTATTTGGAGGGCCTCTATAAAACAAGCAAACAAACAAACAAAACAACAGAAAATAACAAGTGTTGGTGAGAATGAGAAGGAAATGGATCCCTTGCACACTGTTGGTGGGAAAGTACAGCCTCCATGGGAAACATCTGCAGGGAGTATCCTGGAGCCAATGCCCCATGAATACCAAGGGAAGATATATACACAAAAAAATTGAAAGAAGGGTCCTGAAGAGGTATTTGTACACCCACACTCATAGCAGCATTATTTACAATAACCAAAGGTGAAAGCTACCCAAGCATCCATCAACAAATGAATGGATAAAGAAAATGGTGTGTCGAAAGAATAGCGTTTAGTCTCAAAAAAGGAAAGAAATTCTAACACTTGCTACATCCTGGATGAACCTGGAGGAGAGGGTGCTAAATGAAATAAATCAGACACATAAGGGAAAAGATTGTATGATTTCACTTACATGAGGCATCTAAAGTAATTGAACTCTTAGAAAATACAATAGTGGTTGCTAGGAGTTGGGGAAGGGGTGAAAAAGAAGTTAGCATTTAATTGGTACAGAGTTCAGTTTTGCAAGATAAAAAGAGTTCTGTGGATGGATGGATGCTGGGTGATGGTAGCAAGAAGTATGAATGCTATTAATACCGTTAAACAGTACACTTAGAAATGGTTAAGACAGTACATTTTATGTGGTGTGCATTTTATCACCATTAAAATTTTTTTAAAAAGCTTTCTAAACTTTCCATCCAGAAAAGCTAGATTCTCAGAATGTTAGCACTGGCTGCGGCCTACTCTGAGAGGAGACGCATCAGCATTCTCATCCCGACACGGGCCGCTTGTACTCACCCTTCCCGCCCCTGGAGTGTCACAGATGTCCAGGTGACAGACACGCTGCCCCCACCCTGAGACGCTCCGTCTGGCCTCACTAAGCTCTGCTCTGGCCCCTGGCTGCTGGGTAATTGATGATGACTCACAGAACAGACCAGAAATGGAAGCAGCAGGCTCCAGACACTAATTAGATCTTCTTACTCCCCAAAGGATGTGCTGGAGCCTCCTTCCTAAGACGTCACCAGTGAAGAAGTGACATTGGACAAATGGAACGACCACCTCTACTGAGCTCTTGCTGTGAGCCAGATCCTTGATGCATGCTGTCACCTTGAATCCCCCAGTCCTATGTAGCAGATGTCAGCCTAGTGGCATCTTAGGAACAGAGAGCAAAGCCTCGCGGTTGTCACTGGCCAGGGCCAGGACCACGTGTGGCTCTGAGCTGGGTTGGGATGGCCTTCTATACCCACTAGGAGTCTTGTCCATGTCTGTTGAACCAAATTCAACATTTTCAGCCATGCGAAGCCTGAGAGAAATATTGTCACATCTTAACCCACCCACCAGGGATTAGAATTCAGGGACAATTGTAGTAAGTGAAACAGCTATAGGTGAATAATTGATTTTTAAATGTTTTGAGACAGAGTGGTTTATCTACACAGGTAAATCAATTTGTGGGCTTCACCCTTCTAGATCATTCCTCCAAGTCAAAGCTCTTTTCAGTGAAGCACCAGCATTAGGAATTGTGGACTTTTTTTATGGACTTGTTTGCAGAAACTGAATATATTTATCTGATTGTCTTTTTCAAAGCAAGTTACAGAATATTACAGTCAGCTTGCCCTTAGAGATCATTGTATCCACTCCTCTGCCCATTGTACAGATGAGAAAACTGAGGTCCAGAAGGCGAGGAGGTCTTCAATGGATGGTGGAAGCGGGAGAGAATCCAGACCTGAGATCATCATGTCTGCTGCATGGCTCTGGCCTTAGGTATATAAGACACAAGAAATATCTCTTGGGTGGTTAAAGTCAATTCCTTTTCAGGCTCCAAACTGAAGTCTTCTGGGTCCTCCAGGGAGCAGGTGGGTACCATCTTTCAGATTTAAAGCCCCAATCTGCCTGACCTGAGCCAGGTACTTGCAGTCATCTGTGGAGAAGGGATCTTTCCCCCATATTGTGGATGAGGACACAGCCTCTGAGAGGTGATACCCCTTGCCCAGGACGCCAACCAGTGAAGGGGTGTATTGTTTTACTACAGTTGCTATGGCAAACTCCCGTGGACTCAGCGGTTTAAAACAACAGAAGTTTCTTTTCTGACAATTCTGGAGGTTCCAAGTCCAAAATCCAGGGGTCAGCATGTTGTTTCCTTCTGAGCTTTGTGAAGGAAAAAGCTATTCCAGACTCTCTCCTTGGCTTTGGCTGTCTTCTCCCTGGCTCTTCACATCATCTTCTTTCTGTGTGCATCTCTGTGTCCAAATCTCCCCCTTTATAAGGACACTAGACATATTGGATTACAAGAGAAAGTGCTAGTTGCTCAGTTGTGTCCAACTCTTTGTGACCCCATGGACTGTAGCCCCCCAGGCTTCTCTGTCCATGGAATTCTCCAGGCAAGAATACTGGAGTGGGTTGCCATTTCCTTTTCCAGGGGATCTTCCTGATCCAGAAGTTGAACCTGCATCTCCCGCTTGGCAGGCAGATTTTGTACCACCTGGGAAGCCTTATAGTAAGAGATGGGAAAATTAAAACAGCTTAGAGAAGCTACTTTTTCCCAGTTATATTGACAAAGATCAAGAAGTTAGATAATAGCCTGTGCTGTTGAGGCTATGGGGAAAACATATTCCTCTCTTGCTGGTGGGAGTGTAAAACTGTATCTACTCTAAGGAATGAAATTGGATTCTACCTGTCAAAATCACAAATGCACACTCCAAATGTATTCAGAAATTATATTTTTAAGTATGTATCTTACAGCTTTACCATCACTCCTGTGGGAGGCACTCTGGGTGCCGAGTTCTGTAGTTAAGAAAAATTTTAACAACCTAAGTATCCATTCATAGGAGATTGCTTAAATAAATTGTTGTAAGAGCTGTATAATGGAATACAATGTTTAAGAAGAATAAGAAAATTATTTATGTGAACCAAAAAGCAGAAAAGAAAAGCATAGTATAGAATAGAGTGGAAAATACACAATTTGTGTGAAAACCTAATCTATATTTATAAGCTTATGAGCCTTTGGAGCATGAATGGATGTGTGCATGCTTGCTAAGTTGCTTCAGTTGTGTCCGAGTCTTTTGGACTCTATGGCCTGTAGCCCACCAGGTTCCTCTGTCCATGGGATCCTCTAGACAAGAATACTGGAGTGGATTTCCAGACTCTCCTCTAGGGTATCTTCCCGCCCCAGGGATCGAACCTGCATTTCCTGCAGCTCCTGCATTGCAGGTGAATCCTTTACCACTGAGCCGCCAGGGAAGCCAGCGTCTATGGAGAGTCACACACGAGAAGCTGACGTTACTGGTTATTTTCTGGGAAGAAAGCAGAGTGACCAGGGATGGGGGAAAGAGAATTTTTTAGATTAAAATACAGTTAATTTGCAATGCTGTGTTGGCTTCAGTATACAGCACAGTGCTTCAGCTGTGCATATATGTACACATATATATGTTCTTTTTCAAGTTATTTTCCATTCTAGGGCATCGAGTATAGTTCCCTGGGCTTTACTGTATGTCTCTACTGTTTATCTATTTTGTATGTAGCAGTGTGTGCATGTTAACCCCCTAGTTTATCCCTTCCCCTTTGGTAATGATGAGTCTGCTTTCTATGTCTGTGAGTCTGTTTCTATTTTGTTAATAAGTTCATTTATATCATATTCTAGATCCACATATAACTGATATCATATATTTGTCTTTGTCTGACTCACTTCAATTAATAATCTCTAGGTCTATCATGTTGCTGCAAGTGGCATGATTTCATTCTTCTTTATGGCTGAGTGTTATTCCATTGTGTGTATATATGTGTATATATACATGTATATATTGTCCCTGGAGGAGGGCATGGAGACCCACTCCAGTATTCTTGCCTGGAGAATCCCATGGACAGAGGAGCCTGGCGGGCTGCAGTCCACGGGGTGGCAAAAAGTTGGACAGACTGAGTGACCAAGGGCAGCACGGCACATGTATATATGTAACATTTTCTTTATCCATTCATCTACTGATGGACATCAAGGTTGATTCCATGTCTTAACTATTGTAAATAGTGCTACTGTGGACATTGGGGTGCATATATCTTTTCGAATAGGATTTTCTTCAGGTGTATGCCCAGGAGTTGAATTGCTGGATCATATAGTAACTCTATATTTAGCTTCTTAAGAAGCCTCCCTACTGTTCTCCATCGTGGCTGCACCAACTTAAACTTCCACAAACAAAGTAGGAGGGTTCCCTCTTCTCCACACCCTTTTCAGCATTCATTATTTGTATAATTTCTAATGATGGCCATTCTGACTGGTGTGGGGTGATACCACACTGTAGTTTTGATTTGCATTTTGGAAGATAGACATTTTAAAGTCTGCTCTACATGCAGAAATTACCTATTTAAGATATACACAGTTTCAAAGAAAAATTCTTACCATCAGGCTGCAGGCCCAATTTGTGGCTTATTCCTCCAGGCAAAACTGGAGCATTTTAATAGTTTCCCAAATACATTCAATTAATTTTTACTCTCAGTTAATGAATCTAAATTAAACCAGTGCCAGCCAAGGGGGAAGCTAAGTACAGAGAAGGGACAAAGATCAAATGTCACTTCTTTCCTTTCTTCTCCCTGCACTGTCCCTGCAAAGGGAGGAATTAACTCTTTCCTCTCCAGTACTCCCACCGCGACCTGAACCTGTTGTAACTCAAGCCATGGGGAGTGACAGGCATTCATCGGAGTCTGAGCAGGAGGCTAGCCCACAGGTGGGTTCTGGCATCAGACCGAGATGGTTTGGAATCTTGGTCTGGCCATGCACAAGCTGCGTGACACCAGAGACTGGGGCAACCTCTCTGATGCTGTTCCCTCATCCGTAGCATGAGGGTAGTGCTACTCGCTCTGTGTGGTTGTTGTCAAGTAGACTCAACAAGCAGGAAAGCCCCAGCCCAGGGCCTGGCACCAACTGGACGCTCCATCAGCACCACTTCTGCTCCACGGCACACTTTTCCTGAGCACCCACAGCGTGCTGGGTGCTGCGGGGGGCTCTGGGGGACAGGGAGAGTCCCAGCTCTCAAGGAGCGTGCATGCTTATCGGCCTGTTATCGGTTTTGGGTGCACACTGTCGGCTCTGACTCATTGGAAAGAGCTGGATAAAGCGTGGGTCCCTGCTCTGGCTTTCTTCCTGGCTCCCTGGGGCAAAGGCTGCTTCAGCATCCACTCTGGGCCTGGCACGGGGTCCCTTCTGGAAAGGCCTGCTGACTGTGGCAGTGAGAACCACATGGGACGCCTGCTTGGCCCCACTCTCTGGGCTGGAAAATGACACAGTGGAGCAGAGCCCAGCGGGCTCCCTTCACACCACCGAGAGGGAGGCCGGAATACAGCAGGGTCTGCAGCCGTGATTCTCCTTGGAGTGTTGACGTGGGCTCTGGGGATGAAGAAATCTGGTTTCCCAGCCCAGTAGCCTCCCTTAGGAGAGGCCCGAGGAGCCCCTCGGTCGCAGCGTCCTGGGAGATCCTCTGCCACACACCATCAGTGCTGTGGTGGAGGTGGCTTTCACAGAAGGGGTCTGAGATGCCAGCTTGAGTGGGGCCACAGGGCACCACATCTCTGAGGCCAGAAAGCAAAGAGCTGGCTGGGTGCATGAGGACACAGAAATTCTCTGCTTACTTGTTTGTGTTTGTGGGTTTGTGGGTTTTTTTTTTTTTTGGCATTTTTAAGATATCTCAAATGTCTGTAATTCCATAATTAAGAGCTCCCTCCCATACCCTAAGAGGCCTTCAAGACTAAACAGACAGAACTGAGATGCTGAAGACATGGGGGGCTTAAGGGGACCCAGGGGTGAGGTCTGAGCACAGGGCAAACCCACGTCACACTGCCACGGGCATCCATGTGGAGTGAGGGGGTCATAGCAGCAGGACCAGCTGGTGGATCTTCAGAGATTTGAGCCAGAACAACGAAAGCTTTCATATTAATGCAGTTCTTCTTTATGTGCAAAAAAAAGAAAGAAAGAAAGGAAAAACACCAAGAAGACCATGTTGAAAATCCAAGAAAGGAACCTGCATTTTCAGAACGTATCATTTGTCAGGTGCTTTAAAACACCTTTAATTAACCCAGGGTAAAGTCATTCCCATTTCAAACTTGGGGATCCCAAAGCTTGGAAAAATAGAGTAAATGACCATGGTCTCAAAGGGAGGAATCGAGGGTTCTGCAGAAGGGCCAGAGGAGCTGCTGAAGCCCAGACTCATCCCACGGCAAGATGTGGGTATTGGGTCCCCACTAGGCTTTGTGTTCTGATGCTGCCAAGGAGGCTGCCTCTTCCTGAGGACACATGCGGTTCTGACGTCCTGGCGCTACTCAGAAATTGCTTGTCTTTGCCTATTATTTTTGGATGGTAAAGCTCATCTGGCAGGCAGGTTGTGTCATCCAACAGGACACTGCCCGGTGCCAGGCCCTTTTCCAGGCATCGAGGAAGCAGAGATGAATAAGTTGCAGCCCCAGCCTTCAAGTGAGTGGTGCAAACACAGGCTCGGAGCCAGGCAAGACCTGGGTCTGAGTTCAGCCCTGGGCACTCACTGACCATGTGACCCTGGACCAACCCCTTTGTTCCTTCAAGCCCATGATTCTTAACAGACACTGGAGATAATAACATCCTTCTAGGGTGATTGTGAAGATTAAATGACATAATATACTTAGAGGTCTAGGCTTACAGTCAGTGCTTAATCGTAACCTTAATTTTAAAGCCAGTGGCAAGTCTTGTTAGAGTTAAAAAGACATGCCTAGGACTTCCCTGGTGGTCCAGTGGTTGAGAATCTGCCTGCCAATGCAGGGGACATGGGTTCCATCCTTGGTCCAGGAAAATTCCACATGCCACAGGGCAACTAAGCCCATGCATCACAACTTCTGAGCTCAAGCCCTAGAGCCCTTGCTCTGCAACAAGAGAAGCCACTGCAATGAGAAACCTGTGCACTGCAACTGGAGAGCTGCCCCGAGCTCTGCAACTAGAAAAAGGCTGCCCAGCAGCAAAGACCCGGTGCAGCCATACTGTTGATGCTTGGTAGAAAACATCACAATACTTGTAAAGCAATTTAAAACAAAGAAAGACATGCTCTCCCAGCCACTAAGTCGGCCTGAAAGTCACACTGTAGTTTAGTTTGTTCAGGTAAACAGAAATGCAGATTCTTGGTTGGGAGCTCCCAGGAGTAGGATGTGCCTCCAGGAGGAGAAGAAGGAAGGACATGGGGGAAAATCAAACTATTCCTGGGGTAAAGCATGGGCCTTATTGTAGACTGAATGGCTGTGATCCCCCAAATTTGTATGTTAAAACCTAACTCCCAATATGATGGTAGTAGGAGGTGGGGCCTTTGAGAGGTGATAGGTGATGATGGTGGAGCCCCTGAGATGGGGCAGGACCGCGTGGGGTCCTCCTAGGAACAAGACTTTCTGTGTTCCCTGTTTCCTGCCTGTAGGAAAAAGGCTTCAGCCTCTTAGACTTTCCCCGAGTTCCAAAGGGCAGATTCAAACAGATGCTAATAAGGGGGAGGAGAGAATGCAGAAACAAAGGAGGAGCAGTCAAGAAACAACAGTGCGGGGGTGGGCGGGGCCCTGGTTATCCTCAGGGGATGGGCACAGCAATCTGAGACACACCCCTAAGTTCTTTTATAGGAACTGTGGCCCCCACCCCAGTAGAGGATGGTAACTTCAGGTTGAACACAAGCACGTGGATCCCAGACTGGTTGGAACCACAAGGCTGAAGACTGAGATTGCTGGAATATCACTGCATCACCTCACTGCCCACCAATCAGAAGGAAGTCACACACTCTACAGCCCCCGCCCCCAACTCCTTCCTGAAGCCCAGCAGGTCTTTTGAACACTTTCCACCCATTCTTTCTTGGCCCTGAACTCAACCTTTCTCTGATCCAGTCTCCAACTTTTGGGGTTTTCTTGGCTCTGCAGCGTGTTGGGCACATAAACTTGGATTCAGCAACACCCCCACAAGCGGGGATTAGCGCCCTTATGAAAGAAACCCCAGAGAGCTCTATTGTCCTCCTTTCCACGCGAGGACACGGCCCATCAGCAGGCTGCAACACGCAAGAGGGCCCTAACCAGAACCCACTCACTCTGGCACCGTGATTTTGTGCTTCCAGCTTCTAGAACTATAAGAAATAAAAGTCTGTTTTCTACAAGCTACCCATTCTCTCAGATTGTGTCAGAGCAGCCAGAACAAACTAAGACAGTTCTCAGCATATCTTTAATGCTGGGTTTTCCCAAGTTGTCTGGAATCTTCAGATCAGGGTGTTACTTACTTAATGCTCATGACAACCATTGCTTCCATTCTGCACCATTGCAAAATAATGCCTTGGTGAACACCTCGTGTGTTCTTGTGTGTGTGCCTTAGGGTTTTTGGAGTATGGAATTTCTGGATCAAATTTTGATAGTTTCTGCCCTTTTGCCTTACAAAAAGTGGCATTATTATATCCCCATGTTGTAAATGATTTGACAGAGGTTTAGAGGAGAAAGAGACTTGGCCAAGACCGCCAGCTGCTAGAATGGAAGACAGGACTAGAATTCAGGTCTGCCTTTCCCAGATCTGATAAATAGGTGGCCCAGAAGCCTGGATTGGAAGAAGTCTCTGTTGTCCTGGCAATCAGTTTGGAGGAGCCAGGCATCCTGTGGGCAAAACAGACGCTCAGCCCTGCTTCCTGAGCCCATCGCCAGCTTCCTGAGGCAGCTGGGCTCCAGAGGCAGGAACGGTCAGATCAACCCATCGTTCTGGAGCCAGGGTTATCGAACAAAACAGACATGCCGCCGGGGCCTCCCTGACAAGCAGGAAGCTGGCTGTCTCTCTCCTTCAAGGCTCATTACAGACCAATCCAGGTTGCAACTGAATCAGAGGCAAAGCGGCTGCCTCAGCATCCACACTTCCTACGACCCAGACCCAAACACAACCCCTCTGAGTGATGTCTCATGAATTTCCAGCTTAGATGTGCTTAGAAGGCCCCAGTTAGCAAGGAAAGAACCAAGACAGAGCTTAGGGCTCTGTTCAATGTTTCCCTCTGAAGTTGAGAAAAGGACTGTTCCTTTCTCAGAATATATTACTTAAGGGCAGTACATCAAGTGAGAGGCTGCAGATCCAGCAGAGGTCAGCTCTAATTGGCAAGCAGTCTGAGTCATTCATTAATCTCCCTTCCGCTCAGCAGGCCAGGTGTGCGGCTCATTCCTTGAATCTCTGGCTAATTCATTGTAGCCCGTGTGACTTCCATCCCACCTACATATTTATGACAACAGTGGCAAGTGTCTACTTGCCTTTCTTTCCTAGAATGTGAGCTCCTGGACGTTCCTAGAGGGGAGGCCCCCAGCTGCATCCCTCTCTGTGCCACGCACAAGATCAAACACAGAGCAGAAATGTCTGATGAAGGGAGGCTGGAGCCATTCGTTGACATGATAAATATTCCACAGTTACAGTAGGCCACGCTCTGCTCTAGACCCTAGGTTTGTCTGATTTGGTGGCCGATATAAAGACATTTGATGGTGGGAGGACAGAGTCCTGCATAAAAGTAGAAGAGACGGCTTCCAGCTTGGCCAGCTCCCTTTCTGGGTATCCGCTTCCTCAACAATCAAACAAGCTCTTTTGTGAAATGGAAGACTCTGGATGGCCTCCACATCCTGGCAACCAGCTTTGAGGAAGGGTTGAGATCTCTTATCAGATCATGCGGAGCCCTTCAAGAAGGCAGATGTGTCACCCTCTGAGTACCAGATGTTTGACAAAAGCGATGAGTCTTGGGGAAACGAACAGTTTGTCTGTGTTGCTCACAGATGGAAGAACAGATGTGCATAAGTATTGATGAGTAAGCCCAGAAGCATTGGCAGGCCAGTGGCAGAGGCTGAGGTCAAGGCAGGGTGGGCCAGGAGAGGGCAATGGCTGGGACTAAGGCAGGCCTGGGCTTGAAGACTTTTTTAGGCCTCCTAGCCATGGCCTCTCTTGATGCTATTCTCCTCTCCCAACACATCTTACCTCCCATTGCTTTTATGAGATTTGAAGGCACCAGGCTTGAGACTGTGTCATGGCTGTGTGGTTAGCCCCAGAGTTCTGGAGACTAGTGGTCTGGGTTCAAATCTCTGTCCTAATATTTCTAGGTGGGGATCTTGAACAAATTATTCATTGTCACTTCACATTTTTTCATATAGAAAATAAGTAACTGCTATGGAGGGCTTTAAAAAATTACAATAAACTCTGAATAAGTGGTAGTTTTGAATACATACTTGCCTGGCACACTATGTTAAACATACCCCTTGGAGTGGTCATTTGCATAATTGGCCTTGATGCTTCCAGGGCCTCAAGGGACTAAGCTGGAGCATGATGGGGTTGCTTAGCTGCCTCTAGGTATCAGAGTGCAGTGTTCTGGGGTGAAGGAGGATGGATCAGACTCTCAGGGGACTGGAAGGACCCTGGGCTTGGAACAAGGCAGAACCACCCTACCGCATAGTGCAGTCAGGGACAAGGACCTTCTGGGACCATAAGACTAAGGCAATGCCTTCTGCTTTAAGGTGGAGTTAAACGGCTGCAGGATCTGACCTGGACCTTGCTGGTTGGCAGAGATATGGCCTAAGAACAGACATCCTGACCCAAGAGTGATGTCTCAAGCTTTGGTGATATGGTTTCTGAGGCTTGAAGATGTATATTTGCTTTCATGGTTTTGAAGGAAGTCCACTGGTGCCAACTGTAGGAAGAAGGGTTTGAGTGATGAATGAAGGAATATCGGGAAAAGCTAGAGACATGGGGTAGGGTTTGGTTCTTGATACCTCAGCTCATCCGGTATAACTTCTGCAATTTGTGTCAATTTGAAGAATGGGGGGAAGAAGGGGAAGATGAAGGCAGAGGTGATGTGTTCTAAGGTCTAAACAGATCAAGGGAGGAAGGAGGAGGTGCTTCCAATTCAGTCCTCTGGGGAAAGGGGAAAGATCAAGAAGGGCTTTGCAGAGGAGGTGACACTTTATTGGGATCTGTAAAGTTGAGTGTTCCTCAGTTCCCTTGGGAAGAAGTATTCTCAGTGTAGCCTGCAGCACACATGAGGGTCCAGCAGTGCGATTATTGAGGACAGCAGCAAGGTCTTCGGGAAAGCAATTCACAGCAGCCACAACCTCGGCCCTTGAGATGAGACTTTACGTAGACCAAGCAGCCTTGGGAGGAGCCCTCCTCCATGAACATCCTCTCCTCAAGGATGAGGGGAGGCAACAAAGGATATAGGTCCAGCTCAGAAAGCCACGTCCAAGAATGGGAAACCATTGTCTGCTAGATGTCAGACGTTGGACTAAGCACTGGCATTCATCATCCCATTTAAGCCTCAGACAATCTCATAGGGTAAGGATTATCACCATTTTAAAGACAAGAAAACTGAGGCTGGCAAAGGGGAAAAGTCATTTGTGCAAAGCCAGGTTACACTTGGGTAACCATGTCATGGCAGTCTTCGTGCTGCTCAAATCCTGGGGAATACTGACTCAAACTGAAGTTTAGGGTCTTCCCTGGATTTCTGCAAATTCCCTGAGGGCCTCTCTTGTTTGGTCTCTTCTCCTTCCTGGCTCCATTTCACCCAGGGCATGTCCACATACCATCATATACCCCCCAGGCCTACACTGCTCCTTCACCCCGGTTCGGGAACCGCTGGGTACCTGCCACCGCCAATCTCCCCTTCTGCCCAGGAATGGAACACTGACTATGGGATCTGGCAAAGCCCCAGCTAAAAACTACGGTTCCCAGCAGCATCTGATGACAATGACATTGGCCCTGCCATCCTAGAATTGACAAGCCAACACTAGCAGTCTTCTTTACGTGTGGACAATGGCCCTCAAAATTCCTCACAGGTTCACGAGTCCCAACCACAATGTCAGTACACATTTGTTGCACTTTTGTGGATTTTACTGACCACTTGAAGGTCACAGGAAGGAGTCAGATCACATCCCAGGCCACCTTTTGCCATTTCTCTTTCTCTTTTCTCCTTTGCCAAAGTTTTGTTGACTCCTCCCTATCCAAACTCTCAGAATTCCTAGGTTTTCTCCCTCTGTTTTCACCCTCAGTTCTATTCACTAAACTCCAAGTCCACATCCATCCAAAACAAAAGCCCTTCATTCACTTCACAGAATTTGCTCTGTGTGTGTGTGTGTGTGTGTGTGTGTGTGTGTGTGTGTATGTGTGTAAGGATAACCAGTTGACAGCATGCCAGCTTAGAACCAGCCGTGCCTGACATCTGCTTGATTTCCCTACAGAGATTATTGCCCCAGATGGGGAAGGTTGTCTCCTGTCCCCATCTTATTAATCCAGTGTAGAGACCTGTTTGTTCCGGCTGTGACTTTCCACACCTTCCCTTCTGGAAATCACGTGGGATGTCTCCCTCTGGGCACCACGGGAAGCTGTCTTCTCACACAGCCCTGAAAGGCCATCCCCCTGCAGGAGCCCCTCTGTGGCAGGGCCCTGCTGAGCAGAGGTCTCTCCTGACTCCTTTAAAGTTCCAGGCCTCACTCTTGGGGCTGCTACAAATTCAGCCAGAAAGTAAGAGGGGGTGGGAAGAGCTGGGCCCCTGGAGGAGGACTTCTTCTCCACCAGTGATGCTGGAATGTGTCTCAGCCCTGATGGCAACAGAGCAAGGCCTCCAGGTGGTCTCCCCCTTGCCTTCCCACATGCGGCTTTAAAGCCCTGAAGTGGTTCTGCCTGGAAACACAAACAACCCCAGCCTGGCCTCCCAACCTCACCAACAACGTTGCAAGCAACCTAACCTCTGCCCCTAAAGCAAGTATCCATTGGTGGGAATGGGTGTAGGTCTCCAGCCCCTCCCTCCCCACTAGGGCTTCTCTCAAAAGCAGTAGTCTCCCTCACAAATCCCTGCCATGGAAACAAGAGAGGCTCTGGTACTTTAAATAAGAGGACAGAAATAGCAGACATGAAGGAAGAGATGGCTGTGGTCCAGGCAGCTTTGTTCAGCTAGGAGGGTCTTGCAGACCTCACCTTGATCCTTCCGTCTTCTCTGGGGCTTGGCGTCTAGGCTTGGAGGCCAGCTAAGATGTGTCCCTATCGACTCTCTGGGAATGGTTAAGGGATGTCCGGGGCTGCTGCCCATGGCCCTGAGTCTCCTGCAGTTTATCTGATTCCGTGTGGTTTTAGTGTGGGGGGTTTTATGTGTGGTTTCTGCAAAGTAGAAGCTACTAGCCAGCCCAGTCCAGTGATAACGGTTCCTCCCATCACTGGCACGCAGGCGAGGTGGAGACTCTGGCTACGTCTGGAACTGCCCGCTGTTACTGCTCCAGCAGTGGACTGGAAATGCAAAGCACTAGCGCTAACAGAAAAAGAGGTGGTTTAAAAGAGTCATGTCTCTGATCTTGACCTTTTGGTGAATTGTAAGGCCATTTTTCTCATTACAAAAAGCCCACTTCTAGAACCAGGAGCATGGGAGGTGGATTCATTTCCTATGGCTGCTGTAAGAAATTACTCTAAACTTGGTGGCTTAAGATGACATGATTGTATTCTCTCACAGTTCTGGGGGCCAGAAATCCGAAGTCAGGGTTATGGGGCTAAAGCCAGGAAGGAGCAGGCCCGGCCGGCTCCTCCTGGAGGCCCCGGGGGAGAATCTGTTCTGTCTCTCGCAGCTTTCGGAGGCCACCCTCACGCCTTGGGGTGTGGCCGCATCACTCCAGTCTGGTCTTGTCATCACCTCACCTTCCTGATCTGACTCGCTGTCCTTCCTCCTTGGAATCACACTGGGCCCACAAGGAAAACCCCAGTGTACCAGGGGAGATGGAAGTGAACATAGCCCATTGTACATGGTGGGGTTCGGGACATGTCACTCTGAAATACGGCACCATCGCATTTTGAATACATTGAGCTGAAGGAGTTTGAGAAAACAGCAGATACAGAAAGTTCTCTCTGAAACCTTCTTCTCTGAAGGTTTCTCTGAAATAGGTCTTCTCTGAAATAGGCCATGAAACTCTTGTGTGAAAGGTACCATCCGTATCAGGAGGAGGGAAGACATTTTTACCCCCAGATACATGGAATTTGGAGTGGAGCTGGCTGTATAAACAACCGTGTTAAATTCATCCTTGTCATCCTAGCTACTTCTTCACCACTTATGCCAAGCATTGCTTAGCATAATAACACGTGGCAACACCTCTATCCTCGCAACACTTCAATTGCTTCTTTGTCAAAAAGATAGAGATGCTTCCTGCTGTCTGGCCACTTCTTCAGGTCTTCATTCCCTGCTGGATGTTCCCGGACGTTTACCCCTGTTGATCTGTCTTTGTCCAGGTAACAGCCAGACCCAAGCAGGGAGCTTAAGAACGTAGAGGAGAGTGTTTTCCTCCACTACATATAACACAGGAGGATGAGCGCAGAAGTAAGATTAACCAGGCTGCTGGGAGGGTCCCCCCTGATGGAGCCAGGGCGCTGGGGGGCAGCAGGTCCTGGGAATGGAGTAGGTAGACAGGGAATCATGGGCACATTGGAGTAGAGGCTGGTGGAGTCCGAAGGTCCAGTGTGCCTGGGAGCTTCAAGGAGCTGATCCGCTTCTGTGTTGGTTCCCCCAGGCTGCATGAAGTTAAGATGAGGTGACAGGTGTAAGAGAGCTTCATGAACCGCGAGGCTCCTGTGAAGAGTGAGAGATGAGGGGGTGGGGCTCTTGCCCTTTCTCTTGTCTCCTCCCTGCTCTAGTTTCCAGATGAAGCAAAGTGACAGGACTTTGGGGAAAAAAAAAATTAATAAAGTGTCCCTGTATAAATCCGATCATTTCTCCTTAGGTTAAAACCCTCCAATAGATGCCACACCTCTACGACAGAAGGCAAGTCCCTTCCTGCCTCCGAGTAGGGGTGGGTGCCAAGTGACCCAGCTCGCCTGGATGGGACTCCGCTGGAACCACCTGATTCTCCCACCCCTGCCAGCTCTCTATTCCTTAAACACGGCAAACAGCACTGCCCCTGGACTCTGACCCTTGCTAGACCCTCAGGGTGTAATGCCCTGCTCTGAATCCTCCACACCTCGCTCCTTCTTCTTGGCTCAAATGTCCTCCTTCCAGGCCTCCCCTGACCATCTAGCTGAAGTGGTCCCCACATCCCCACTCCACCCTACACCCCAGGCCAATCTGCCTCAGGCTCTCTTTTCTTTTCCTCAGGTAGCAAGTGCTGAATAGCATCATCTGGAGTTACTTTATTCCAGTATTTACTTGTTTATATCTCTTATGGGTTATAAGCATCATCATGGGGACAGGCACAATGACAATTTGGCTGACCTCTGCATCCCCAATGCCTATTTTGACACTAACCTAGCTTGCACAGACCATCAACATTTGAGTGAATACATTCCTAAAGGAACATGTGAATGAGTGAAATTAAAATTATCTTGCCAATGCTTGCAGCCTTAGTATATAAACCAAAATGGAGATTTAGTAACATTTGAGCATTTTCATATCAGGCTATGTTTTGATTTTATATCAGGCTATGTTTGGGCTTCCCTGGTGACTCAGATGGTAAAGAATCTGCCTGCAATGCGGGAGACCCAGGTTCAATCCCTGGGATGGAAAGATCACCTGGAGCAGGGCATGGTAACCCACTTCAGTGTTCTTGCCTGGAGAATCCCATGGACAGAGGAGCCTGGAGGACTACAGTCCATGGGTTCGCAAAAAGTCAGACACGACTGAGGGACTAATCCTTTCACTTGCACGTATTTTGTTTCTCTCTTTTGTAAAGTCACATGGTTGGTGATAGCACACAGACATTTTAGATAAGAAAAAAAATGAGACTATCTCTTTAATATTTATAAAAAGTTTCAATACACATTACCTTGTTTTTCTTTCCATGACAACCTTTCACATTAACTAGTATTTCACCATTTTAACACATGAAAAAACTGAGACACAGAGAGGCTGGGTAACTTGCCTGAAGTCACACAGCTTAGTCATGGTAGAGCCAGGCTTCTAGGGATACCCATGTTCAGAGACACTCTATGTAGTGCCTTTCTCTCTGTGAACACCAGTTTCTGCTCTGCATTATCACTTCACCTGGTTGGGGCAGTGCCCCAAGATATTCAGAGTCTGGCAGGGGAAACGGATTTTGATGGGTACCAAGTTGTGGCTGTTGCTGCGGTTGCTTCCTGTCTAGCATCCAACCTTCCTCTCTTGGGTCTCAGCCCTTGGTCTTCCTTTGAAGAAGCTTCCCTTTCCCCTTGCTCAGAGCCATGGGCTCAGTAGCACTGCCTGCATCCTCCCAGCACAGGCATGTGATTGTCACCTGGTCATTTGAAGTTACAGTAGTTGGATCAGTTCAGGCACCTGACCAAGTTGAGCCAGCAAGCACCAGTCTTGAGATTTTTTTCTGTAACTTTT
Organism: Cervus elaphus; assembly: GCF_910594005.1. Classification (NCBI taxonomy): domain Eukaryota; kingdom Metazoa; phylum Chordata; class Mammalia; order Artiodactyla; family Cervidae; genus Cervus; species Cervus elaphus. Next base: position 9,435,564 of record NC_057839.1, on the reverse strand, counting down.
GGGAAAAATAATTTTCTTTTCCTAAAGATATTGCTTGTCTGGTGCAATAGAAGTTTAAAGTTATGGGTGGCTATGCAAGAATGAGCCCAACAAAACTTGAAGCCACTTCTCATTGATCTTACATTTGCGCCTGGATTAAGCCATGTCTGAAGGTGGTGCTCCTTGCATTAAGGCCAGTCAGTATTGGGCTTCTGATCCTTGCAACTAAAAGACTTGCATTGAATACAAGGTGTGTGAGTCATTACAATCCCCTGCAGTAGGAGCTCACAGCAAAGGGCCTCACCATTTGGAGGCCAGGAATGCCTCCCAGAGGAAAGGAACATTTGAGGTTGAACTTAACGGATGAATGGGGATTCTTGGGCAGATCTCTCAGTGATGGAACAACAACGTTGCCATGGTATCAGGTAGGCCCACTGTTGCTTGACCACAGAATGAGAGGGTGGGTTGGAAAGACGTACAGGGGCCCCAGAGCCCCCTCACAAAGGACTTCAAAAGGGCCAGAGAGTATGAGTTTTATTCTTCAGGCATTAAGTTCACATTCAGGAACTTTGAATAGAGGAGGCTGGGTTTCTGAATTAACAAACTCCTCTTTAGAAACCCTCCTGGAACAGGTGATCCCAGCCTCCTTCCTTCTGGAAGCCTGTCGTGTCCTCCGTGGGCGGATTGGCCGCCCCTAGCCCCACCGCCGGCTGCGGCTGAATGGCACCGGCGTAATTAAGCCATGCTGGGCAAACTTCCAGAAGAGACCAGCCAAGGCTGGGGAAAACTGTGATTCTCTGAGTCTCTCATTTCTTTCAGACTCGGAAATTCTCCTTTTGCTCATTTCTACCAGAAACAAAGCGTGACGGCCTGTTGCGGCAGGCTCTGGTGCTGTGGGTGTGGAGCTGGTGGGGTGGGGCTGCAGTGATCCTTCCGGCAGTGTCCGTGGGGCTGCCTTGCCAGAGGTGACCCCAAGGCTCAGAAGAGGGGGTGCCCATCCTGCTGCCTTTCTCGTGACAAAGGAAAACCTTGAACAGAAGAAGCCCACTGAGCCAGGAGGAGAGGAAACGTCAGTGGTGCCTCAAGGTGAATTATGTCTTCAGAAACATCTTAATTGTGCAAAAAGGCCTGGTCTCCCCCTGGCTTGGAGCAGGAGGATACTGGTGGTGAGACTCACCTGGGAGCCTGCCAGGGTGTCAGGACAGCCCCGCGCCCTCTGAGCTTAATGTCCACAGAGAGATACCAGTGCACTGTTTTGGAGTGGGGTGAGGGCAGAGCCTGAAGCAAGGAAATTAAGCTTGACCCTCACCCTGCACTTGTCCCACTCCACCCGATAGCTCACGGCATTGCTGCTGGGCTGGCTCTGAACCGCCTACAGCCTCAGGCCAGCTGGACGTCGGGGCCGGTGGCCGCTGTGCCTGAGAAGGAAATGACCCCCGATAGCTGGGGCCTGATGCGGCAGCGAGGGCCAGTGGGCTGGGAGGAAAGACTCCAACTAAGAGACGTGGTTACCACTCATGCTTTCTTAGTTCACTGCTCCCTTTAGCCAAAACCTCTCTTCTCCCAGAAATCCATGTGCTCCATCTCCTCCTCCGCCACTTTCTCCTCTTCCCCTTTCCCTTTCTCCTCCACCACCTTCTTCTTGCTGGCGGCTGCCTGGGCGTTGCTCTCCCCTCCTAGAGGCCACCCTCAGATTCTTACCACATGCTCCATCCATTGACATTCTCACAACATACACAAATGTATTTTAAAACTCACTTATTAATGCTACTTCTTCCCACTAGAACATAAATTATATGAGGGTACAGATTTGTGTGGGTTTTCTCTAGCATCTAAAACAATGGTTGATACCCAGTAATAGCTTAATAAATGTTTATTGAACAAATGGCTATGGGGATTAAGAATGTAATCTAGAGACACAGGTGGGGTTAGAATTCTATCCTTAGCATCAGCTACTTGTGCAGCCTGGATCCAGGTGCCCGGCCTTTGGGGGCTTGGCTTTCTCATCTACAGACGGGAGGTTGTTATCATAGGCTCAGGGGAAGGATTCGGTGAGATTGTATGTGGAAAGCAAGTAATCAGCGCTCGGCCCTGAATGCGCATTTAGTAAACGTGAACCACTCTGATTATTGTTTCCTTACAGAGTGTCGGATAACTGGCCGTTTTCTTATTGGAGCTCTCAATGTGTGGACAAAGAAAGAAGTGTGTCAGAGTACCCAGTCATCTGCTTAAGGTTGCACTGTGAGTGAGTGACCAGCAAAGCTAGAACCCAGGACGAAGTTCCTCTGAACTAGGCCCCAGGAGGTGGGGATATAAGTGGGGAGGGAAAGGGGGAGCAATGGGGTGGCTAGGAGGCTGTCACAACAGACTGGGAGAGGCACGGCCCAGGGGACCCTGAGGGAACTGAGGTGGCAGTACAGGCCTTTCCCCTCACGGGGTCAGAGGGGACAGGAGGGCACCGGGGCATTCTTGCACAACTGTCTGTGGGAGGGGGTAACTGCACGTGGACGCGGCTTCCGTCCGCTGGGCGGGCCTCTGTCTTTGCCTGCCCGTCCCCCTCCCTCCATCTGGCCCCAGGGCCCTGGTGTTGCTCTGGAGACCAGCCCTTCCCCATCCTCAGTCCCTGTGGCTCTGACCACATCTCTCTGCTTCAGGCGTGGTCCTGGGCAGTGACTGGATCAGGATATACCTGTGACCCAGCCAGTGCGGGTAAGAGTGAGTCCTGGGACTGTTGGCTGGAACTTTTGAAAAACAGACTCTTTTTTCCTGTTATGGTTGCTAAGTTAGTGGGGGCCATGTGGGATCCCCTTAATGGGAAGAGACTAAGTAGAAAGCCAAAAAAAAAAAAAAAAAAAAAAAAAGCCCAAGGAAAACAATGGAAAGAGATAGAGAGAAAAGACAAGTAGGAGAAAGAAAACAACTTGGTGACATCATTTAATGCCCTGGATCCAGCTGTGCCTGAAGCTACTCCTGGACTTCTTATTTGCCTGGACCAATACATTTATTTTTTGCTATAAGTCAATTTGTGTTGAGTTGCTGTCACTAACCACCAAGATATTTCTGATTAATGCACCTACTCCCCACTCTGACTTAGCTATTGAGCAAGTTATAGAGTGTTCGGTAGTTTAAGAACACCAGAGAGAAGGCAACTACTGCCCTTCTGAGGGCCTAACATGAGCTCAACCTTTACCAGAACCATCTTATCCTTCCCCAAATCCTAGGAGCTGTTATGACAACATCACTGATGGAAGAACCGCTGCCCAGGAAAGTGATTTCCAGAGCCAGACTGCAAAGCTGAGGTTGACATCCTATAAATTTAGCCCTCCCAATGCAGCCTTCCATAGATGAGGGAGGAGGAGCTTTTAAAGAAGGAATTTTAAGACTCACCATGAAGAACAAAAGTGGTTCTGTTGGTCCAGGACTGGCTGGAAAAGGAGATCTAAGCAGAGGTGTTGTAGCCACGCTTTCTGGGAAACAAACTCAGAAGGACAGTGCAGATAGTGGAGTGCAGTTTATTACACCGGCAGGCCCAAGGCAGAGTCTCCTCTTAGCCTCCTCCCCGACCTACTTTTGTGAAAACCTTACATACCTTAAGTGTACTGCTCAAGCCCACATCCCCATATTCCTTAAACCTAGCCTGGAAAGTGTTAAAGGGAGATACAGTCAGGTTACAGCCATGATTCATAATCAGAAGTGTTAGCCAGTTATACATTGTTGCCTACACCAATGGGTGTCCTAAAGATTACAGAGGTGATTGACTACATAGGGGAGTATTTCATTCTTTTTGGCGACAGGAAATCTTGGTATGGAACCTGGTGTTTCCCAGCACAGGAAGCCAGTTTGGCCATAGGTATATTATCCCCATGGCTACCAGGCACACACTCCAAGGCTCACTGAAAGTGCGAGATGGAGTTTCCTTCTTTTTCAAGATGGAGTCAGCTCGGCCTGTTCCTTTCCTCCCTCAAGGGAACAGTGCAAAAGCCAAGCTCAAAAGCAGGACCACTCAGAACTAGCCTAGAAAATAGCACAGAGTCCAAATTTGCAGGAGGCTAGAGCTCACGTAGGTGGGAGAGATCTGGAAGCTGGAAGCCAAGAACTAGATCACCAAGGCTGTGAAAGTCACCCAAAAGCATTTGACCGTAACCTCTGACTTCAGCGACCTTTGAAAGGTTTTGTGACTTCAGATGACAAAATACTGTGACCCCGCATGGTGGAGGACAGGCTGAGTGAAGTGAGGCTGCATGTGGCTGCTTATAAATGGTCCCAGGTGAGAAAGGCCCCCACCTGGGCAGGGCACAGAGGATGCAGGTGAGGGGGAAGAAGACTGTAAAGAAACATATGTCCCTGTAACCCAACAAGCGATAGATTGAAAAGGAGCCAGGGAGATCTCCAAGTTTGGAATCATTTACAGGAAACAATGAACTCATTCTTTCAACGCCAGGAAGTGGAGACTCAAGCGGGCAGCAAACACGATGATGTCCCCCAGTAGTGTGGTGAGTCTGGAAGGTGGACAGTCAGGCTAGCCATGGATGGGCAGGTGCTGAGCAGAGGACTTTAGGAAGGTCAGGAATGCGGAATGAATTCTGGGAGACTAAGGGTATGAATGAGGCCTCACGACCCTTGCCCCATCCCCCATCGCTGCCAGACTGAAGAACAGAGGAAGAACCAGGGGGAATTCCCTCCTTAGGATCAGGTAGCAGGGCCAAGTCTCCCCACCCCCACTAATGACTATGTTTCCATTCCTTCTATGTGGCCTCCCTGCTGTGTGATCTTGGGCAAATAACTGTCTCTCTGAATCTCAGCTTCCTCCTCTGCAAAATGGGATCCAGGGCTCCTTCCTCAAAGGGTTGTTGTGAGAAAAGATGAACACTCAGTACGTTCACAGCTCTTGGAAGCTCTGAGTGTTCCTTTTACTTAAACCATCACTTTTGAGGAAAGAAGGAATGCTTATTCAGAGACTGAAATTTACCTGCAGACCTGGTCAGAACAGCGTTTTTATGGCCTCACTCCTTTTGCTGCAGGGGCAAGAAAGGTGTTTTACTGTGCAAGAATATTTTCACTCAGTTCTTTTAAACCTTGCTTGCAAGACTGCACAAAATCACTCTGACCATAAACGAGCAAAGCGATTCCCCTGGCACCCTGGGCCCTTCGCTCACCTTTGCACAGTGTTCACGTTTCTCTGACAGCTCGCAGAGTGCTGTTCCTGGGACCCTAAGGTCACGGATGATCCAGCCCACCATTCACAGGTGATGCTTGCACATCTGGTTGAAAAAAAGTTACTGATTATTTGCACCAGTGTTGGTTCCTGACCAGTTACCAGTCAATGTGGCTTTGACCTCTGGAGGAGCTGCTGTTTTTTCCAGCTCTGCCCATTTAATAGGCCAGTTTCAACATGCATTCATTACTGTCATTGCAATTTCAGCCCCAAAGCAGAGGTCACAATTCCCAGTTCCCTCAGAGACTAAACTGGGGACATGAACAGTGAAGCTTGCTGGATGAGAGGTGACAGGAGTTGGTGGGGCCCCTGGTAAACTGCTGACTGCCCTCCCACCACCCAGCAGATGAGGCAGCTTTGCCTGGTTTCTATCTGATCACTGTCATGAACAAAGTGATTTTAGAGTTGCCAGAGCTTTCCAGTTTTCTAGGGAAACCAGAGACGGGTATTATTACATGAAATTTTCTGAGTTTCCAGCAAGGCAACAAAATCTTCAGGGCACCCATTTTCAAATTTGCTCCAGACAATTGCATGATTGCTTAAATAAAAAATAATGACAGCTAGCATTTGTCTGACACTCTTCAGATCACAGAATACTTTCCCGGAGGACACTGTGCTTTCTAATTTTTCTGAGCCTCTGCTCTGGAGAAAGCCCTGTCCTGAGGTTTGGGAGTGCAGAGACAGACCAGACTCATCCCTGCTCTTGAGGAGTTCAAGTTCTTGGCAAAACATCCCCCACGGTGTTATCATCAGGATCCTCATTCCTCCCAAGCGGGGTCCCAGGAGTAACAGGGAACCACTGCCTGGTTTCTAAGACTCAGTTTTCTGATCTGTACAATGGGAATAACACTAATTGGCAGGATTATTGTGAGGACTAAATGAGATGACACATAAAATACTAGACCAGAGTAGCACATAAATATTAGCCTCTATTGCCTCTTGAGAAACCTATATGCAGGTCAGGAAGCAACAGTTAGAACTGGACATGGACCAACAGACTGGTTCCAAATAGGAGAAGGAGTACGTCAAGGCTGTATATTGTCACCTTGCTTATTTAACTTTTATGTAGAGTACATCATGAGAAACACTGGGCTGGAGGAATCACAAGCTGAAATCAAGATTGCCAGGAGAAATATCAATAACCTCAGATATGCAGATGATACCACCCTTATGGCAGAAAGTGAAGAGGAACTAAAAACCCTCTTGATGAAAGTGAAAGGGGAGAGTGAAAAAGTTGGCTTAAAGCTCAACATCCAGAAAACTAAGATCATGGCATCCGGTCCCATCACTTCATGGCAAATAGATGGGGAAACAGTGGAAACAGTGGCTGACTTTATTTTGGGGGGCTCCAAAATCACTGCAGATGGTGATTGCAGCCATGAAATTAAAAGACGCTTACTCCTTGGAAGGAAAGTTAAGACCAACCTAGACAGCATATTAAAAAGCAGAGACATTAATTTGCCAACAAAAGTCCATCTAGTTAAGGCTATGGTTTTTCGAGTGGTCACGTGTGGATGTGAGAGTTGGACTGTGAAGAAAGCTGAGTGCCGAAAAATTGATGCTTTTGAACTGTGGTGTTGGAGAAGACTCTTGAGAGTCCCTTGGACTGCAAGGAGATCCAACCAGTCCATCCTGAAGGATATCAGTCCTGGGTGTTCATTGGAAGGACTGATGCTGAAGCTGAAACTCCAATCCTTGATGCTGGGAGGGATCAGGGGCAAGAGGAGAAGGGGACGACAGAGGATGAGATGGCTGGATAGCATCACCAACTCAACAGACATGAGTTTGAGCGAACTCTGGGAGTTGGTGATGGCCAGGGAGGCCTGGCATGCTGCGATTCATGGGGTCGCAAAGAGTTGGACACGACTGAGCGACTGAACTGAACTGATTGCATCTTAACCTAAAGTAACATGGGAAATTCCTGAGCCCTGATTTGGCTCCAGGTTCTGAAACTGAAGGCCCAGGGAAGAAGGAAGCATCCATATAGACTCAATCTTTTTTCCTTTTTTTTTGCTTTTTGTTTTATATTGGAGTACAGCTGATTAACTGTTGCAATAGTTCCAGGTTCACATCAGAGAAATTCTGCAATAGGTATACATGTATCCATTCTCCTCCCAAACTCCCCTCCCATCCAGGCTGCCATGTAACAGTGAGCAACATTCCACGTGCTACATAGTAGGTCCTTCTTGATTATCCATTTTAAATATAGCAGTGTGCACATGTCCACCTCAAACTCCCTAATGATCCCTTCCCCCACCCTTCCCCCCATGATAACCATAAATTCATTCTCCAAGTCTTTGCGTGACTCAGACACTCTTGAATCCAGATCCTGGCCCCACTCCGTGCTGTGATCTTGAGGTTCTAGCCCCTTTCTGACTCTCAGTTTCTTCTTCGATAAAAAAGGGAATAAAATCTACCTCGTAGAATGAGCATGAAGTGAAATCTCATGCAGACAGCAGAGCCTCTGGCTCTTAGTAACTGCCCAGGAAACTTTCCCTCTTATTTTCTCTGTCCCGGGGGAGAATACCTCAAGACTTCACTGATTGTGTACCATGCCTGCCCTTTCCCAGTTCTCAGTCCTGACTTTTGGACTCTTGCTGGGGTTCAGCCTACCCACCAGCACTTCAAGAAGGAGAATTTATAGCCTTCAAACAGAAAGACTCCCCAGGTCAGGATCTAGAACAGCATAAATGAGACTTGTGACCCCTAAGCTACTAGAGGTGGGGGACGTTTTGGGGGAACCTTCAGATTCTGGCAGAAAGTCCGGAAATGGAAACTGGACTCTTCCATGCCATGGTCTATTCAATGTAAAATTGAAGTTCCCCTTGAAGGGAAGGACACTGATGGGGCTGGTTGGCGGCAGGGTTTCATTTGTTTAGAAACCAGGAAGCTTGGTTGCATCTCTGCATAGAGTCGGTGAGGGTAGAAATTTGACCAAAAACTATGGATTCCAGCCCTGGCTGCATGCCGCAGTCACCTGGGAGCTTTCAGCTCTACTGGGTCCCAGCCCCAGAGATGCAGGTGAGACTGGCCTGGGTGCCAGCCTGGCATTGGATATTTAAGTTCTAATGTCAGCCAGGTTAGTGTAATATGCAGTCAGGGCTTTGAACTACGGGACAGGACAGGGGAGGAAGAAGTAGCTTCTCACCTTCTGATATTCTTAACACTAAATCGCATTGATGCTAGGATGCAATTTTCTTTTCACATTTTAACATCTCTGAAATAATCATGTCTTATAATCACCGTGGTGAGAAAAGACTGCCTTGTAATTTTGTTGAAAGTGTTCTTTCCATCTTAGTGATATCTGGAATAATGGTTTGTCTTATAATCGACAGTGAAATATGACCTCAAGTCTTAATTCTTCTGCGCAGGGAGGCAGTGGGGAAGAGCAAATTGCCACACTTGAACGCACATCAGATTTGCCTGGAAGGCTGTTCACACAGTGGTTGGGCCATACCCCTCAGCGAGTTCAGGGTGGGGCCCGAGAATTTGCCTTTCTAACAAGTTGCCCAGTGGTGATGCTGACGCTCCTGGTCCTGGTCCTCATTTTGAGAATCGTTGGTTAAGTGAGCAGTCTTGATGCTGAATGCTGTGTCCTCCCCAGTGAAAAGTGAAGTCGCTCAGTCATGTCCGACTCTTTGCAACCCCTGTGGACTGTAGCCCACCAGGCTCCTCCATCCATGGGGTTCTCCAGGCAAGAATACTGGAGTGGGTTGCCATTTCTTTCTCCAGAGGATCTTCCCAACCCACGAATTGAACCCAGGTCTCCCGCATTGCAGGCAGACGCTTTAACCTCTGAGCCACCCAAACACGTGCTAAATCCCAAAGCCCAGGGTGGTGGTATTAGAAGGTGGGGCCTTTGGGAGGTGACTAGGTCATGAGGGTGGAGTCATCATGAATAGAATTAGCGCCCTTATTAAAGGGACCCCAGGGAGCTCCTCCTGGGCCCTTCGGCCACGTGAAGTTGGCCATCTATGAACCAGAAAGCACCAAATACCAAATCTGCAAGCATCTCGGTCTTGGATTTACCAGCCTCCGGAACAGTGAGAAATGTTTGTTGTCTGAGTCATCCAGTCGATGGTCTTTTTGCCATAGTAGCCTGAGATCTATGATATCTGAGTGAAGACATCACGGTGGTGACTGATGCAACCTTTGATGGCCTAGGGCTGGGCTAAGCCCTTTCTATGGCTGAAAACGCCTAGTCCTGACAACAATCCCATAGAATTGGTGTTAACATTCCCCCATTTTGCGGAGAAGAAAACTGAGTCAGTGAGTGGCTAGAACAGCCAGCAAACCGAGAGCTGTGATTTGAGCCCCCACAGTTAGACTCGCAGCACACTTCCACAGCCCCTGCCCTTTGTAGGTGGTGTCAACTGAGAAAGTCATCGTTTCTTCATTTGTAAACCGTGGCTGCTCTGCTTTTTCTCGGGGGGGTTGTCATCGACAAGCTAATCTTTCAGCCTGGAGCATCCTGTAAGTGCTCACTGCATGGCAGCTGCTGTTTCTATGTATTCTTCTCCACTTCTGCTTAACCACAGGGAGGCAGTGTGGTTCAAGTGGGGACCAGACCTCCCTTTGGGAGTCAAAGACTAGGTCTGACAATGATTTTTGCCACGGACTTTAGCTGGTGGGAAGTCACACTGGTTGAGCCTGTGTTACACTTAGGGACTTACAGGGCCCCGGAGCAGGAGGTAGCTGAGATTCAAGGTCATCAGGCTTGGAAGGCATTTCCCTGAGTGATACTAACTCTTTGTTTTACAAGTGACAAGACTCATGTTGGGAGGAGGACAATGACATTGCCAGGGCCACAGAGCTTAGCAGTCATTCAATTTTCAACACATATTTATTGGGTAAGCACCACATGCCAGCCACTGTGCTGGGCCCGGAGAGAGAGGGCTGGACGAGGAAGATCTGCCCCTGGACTTTGCATCCTAGCATGCGAGTGGAGGAATGGAAGAGGGAGGAAGGCGTAAAAGGGATTAATAAACCACACATGAGTGAGACATGTGACAAGCACACTCAGGAATATAGTCTGATTTGCCAGAAGGACTGGCAAATTCATTACAGATGGTCAGACATTTCTGAGGAGGTAGAATTTTAGATGGAAATTGGAAGTCAGTGTGTGCACGAGCTAGCAATAATCACCTGTTAATAATAATAGTTATTTTTTAGCACTGGCTATGTGCTCGGTACTGTGCCAAGTTAAATGAATGCTTCTCATAGCCCTTTGAAGCATAATTACTAGTATGATGCCCATGTGATAGATGAGGAAACTGAGGTTTAAAGGGGTGAAGTTGCTGGCCCAACAGATGCAGAGGGACCAGGATTCAAACCCAGGAGGTCTGATGAATTGGGGTGCTCCCAGTCACCATATTTGACAATCTCCTGGGACAGAAGCCCAAGGCAGAAGAGATCCCCTGGGGTGATCACAGGAAGTGCTACAGTATAGACGCAGCCAGGGCTGGGTTTGAATCCCTGATACATGACCCTGAGCAAGTCACAGTACCACTTGGATGTTCAGGCTCCTCTCCTGTGAAATGGAGAAAATAACAACAAATGATGCTTTCAAGATTCAGCCAGTCAACGTATACTTAGTCCAGTTTCTGGCATATATGAAACCCTCAGGCAATGGCACTGTTCTTGCTCTACACTGGGGAGAACGCAGCCTTTCAGCTGGATGTTGGAGGGTCCTCAAGATACTCAGAGTTGCCTGTTTGACTTACATGAGGGCTTCCCAGGCAGGAAGTCAACCACAGATCTTTCACTGATACCCATCCTGCTCTTTCATCATCTTAGGAGAGCAGGCAACAAATCCATCCTCCACCAACGGGTTCTTGACCCCTAGCCATGAAAAATCTTGTTTCTTCCTGACTCTGCACTCGCAAGATGGGCCTGGTGGGGAGCTGGATCTCTAAGATGTTGGAAATTGAAATGTTTGTCTGTTCTAAACCCAAATCCCCTTGTCCTCATCTGGGGATGGCTCAGCAAGAGAGATACCAAGAGCAAATTTGCAGAGTGACTTTTCAGCCTGTAGGTGTTTCCTTTAGGCTTCAGTGAGAGTCGGCAGAATTGGCTTGGATTTCCAGCCAGAATCATCAAGCAGTCATCACATATGAGCTTATTACACACAGCTTTAGTTTCTGAATCGTTTTACCCACTCAGCTTATAAACCCCAGCCTCTCACTCTGTACCACCTGCTCCCTCCCTATCTATAAGTAAACTCTGAATCCAGTTCAGTTCAACAGACTCTCACTGAGCACCTATCCCAACCAAGACATCTGGATGGTGCAGGAAGATTTGGGGACGGTTCTACATGAGCTCCTGCCCTTGAATGCACTCCTGAACATTAGATCTGGTCACTCCTCTACTCCAAACCTTCCGTGGTGTCATGGAGACGGCCAACTGTTCAAACCAGTTTCTTTTTCTTGTTGGGTGCACAGCTGAGTCACATTTTCCAGCCTCCTTTGCAATTAGGTATTACCACGCTTTCTGGGTTGAATTATGATCTATTAAAATTTGCATGTTGAGGGAACTTCCCTGGTGGTCCAATGGTTAAGACTCCAAGCTCCCAACACAGAGGTCATGGATTCAATCCCTAGTTGGGAAACTAAGATCCCACATGCCACATGCATGATGCCTCCCCAAAATTATGTTGAAGTCTTAACTTCCATACCCTAGAGTGTGACCTTATTTGAAATAGGGTCATTACTGATGTAATTAGTCAAGATGAGGCTAAACTGAAGTAGGGTGGTCCCCTAACCCAACATGACTAGTATCCTTATTAAAAAGGGAAATTTGAACACAGACACACATGTAGGGAGAATACCACATGGAAGATGAAGGCAGTGACTGAGTGATGCTGCCACAAGTCAAGGCACATCAAAGATTGCGTGCAAACCAGAAGAAGCTAAGAGATGAGAACGTGGAGCATGGAACATGAGCCGAGCATGGAACAGATTCTCCATCACAGCCTGAGCTGGAACCAACCCTGCCAACACCTTGATTTTGGACTTCTAGACTCCAGAACTAAGAGATGGTAAATTTTTGGTGTTTAAACTGCCCAGTCTGTAGTACCAGTAGCCCTAGCAGACTAACCATCTGACTGTGTTGTAAGACAAAATGTGATGGAAAGCTATGTGTGCTGTAGACAGCCCTTGCCCCTAGAAACTTCCCACATGTCCCCTTCTACCTCCATCCTCCCCCTGGACGTGGACACACAGTGAGTTGGACTCACCATCCTGACGAGGCCGTGGCTCCATTGGCCTGTGTTTCTGCACGATCGCGTGGAGCACAGCCACCACCTCCATTAGTAACTGGATCTGATACGGTAGAGAAACGGATTTTTATTTCTCAAACCCCTGAGATTTAGGAGTTTGTCTGACAACCTAATTTAAAGTATTCATCCCTCAGAAAAGGAACCCTCCTATACTATTGGTAGGAATGTAAATTGGTGCAGCCACTATGGAAAGTCTTTAAAAAACCAAAAATAGAGTTATCATTTGATCCAGTAATCTCACTCCTGGGCATATTCCTAGAGAAAACACTAATTTGAAAAGATACGTATCGCAGCACTATTTACAAAAGCCAAGACATGGACGCAACCTAAATGTCCCTCAACAGCTAAATGGAGAAAGATGTGGCATATATACAATGGAATATTACTCAGCCTTAAAAAATAATAAAATAATGCTACTTGCAGCCACATGAATGGGCTGAGATTATCATGCTAAGTGAAGTAAGTCAGACAGAAAGAGACAAATATTAAGTGATATTAATTATATCTCAAAAAAATAGAATCTCAAACAAAATAGTACAAATGAACTTACAAAACAGAAATAGATTCACAGATATATAAAAGAAACTTATGGTTACCAAAAAGGAGAGGGGGGAGGGATAAATTAGGAGTTGGGGATTAACATATACATTTTGCTGTTGTTCAGTTGCTAATTCATTATCTGACTCTTTGCAACCTCATGGACTTCAGCGCACCAGGCTTCCCTGTACTTCACTGTCTCCTAGAGTTTACTCAAACTCCTGTCCATTAAGTACATATACATACTACTGTGTATAAAACTGATAACCCACAAGGACATACTATATAGCACTGGGAACTCAATTCCGTATATTGCAATATCTTATATTGAAGAATAATCTGAAAGTGAATATATCTATGGATTGAATATATATACTCAATAAAACTGAATATATATATATAACACATATATTGACTATAACTAAATTTGCTGTATACCTAAAACCAACACAACATGGTAAATCAATTGTATTTCAATAAGAAGTAAAGTAGCCATCCCTCCTTTTCCTTCATAGCATTTTTGTGAGATACTTGGCCATATTTTGGGTTTGCTCACTTGTCTATATTCTGTTTCTGCCACTTGATCCTAACTTTGCTTTGTTAACTGTTGTTAGTTCACTGTACTGCAAAGTGCCTGGTGCCTAGCAAGTCCTGCTTGTATGTTTCTGGCTGGAATTCTGTCTGGTGGGAGGAAAGGACTGTGACATAAAATGACCAGGGTGTGAACAGGTCTGGAGGAACAATGGCTTTGGGGAAAAGAACAGAAGAGCAGAAAAATCTTAGAGAGGGGATGATCCCTGAGTGGGTTTCATGGGAGAAACTGGGTAGAGGCAGAGGGCGTGCATGACTGTGGGTGGAGGGAGAAGCCTTCTGAGGCACAGCTCAGATGACGGTGGGGAAGAGCACAGAGCCTGTATGTTCTGCAGTTGAAAACTGCAGTGCCAGCCACGTGTGGGCAGAGCTAACTCCCAGGGGAGCAGCCGTACAAGGCTGCCGGAGGTGGACCATGAGAGCTGGGAAAACGCAGATAAATTTTCACTTAACTCCACCACTTTGAAACCTCTCAGACCACACTCTACACCACAATCCATGTCTGAATATAACAAAAATAAGTCTTAATACATAATACTGGCCTTTGTATTGGGTTGGCCAAAAAGTTCATTTGGGTTTCTTGTACTATCTGAAATTCGAATGAACTTTTTGGCCAATCTAGTAAATTTTAAAAATCTTGTGTTTCTTGTTAGACCCCAAACCATTTTAAAGTGCTAATCTCTTATGCTAAATGGATTTCGGAGTAACTACTGGGTTGTGACCCAGAATTTATACCTCTCCCGCTTCTGGCCACAGAACTTTAGCCGGGCTCTGAGCCAGCAGGGGGAGGGGATGAGAGGATTCCAGGGCAGCCAGCCCAGCAGCAGAGGCAGGCAGCCTGGGTGAGGGGCGTCTGCAAAGGGCAGCAGATACAGAAGCCGGGCCAGTGAGTGAGATTCTGGGAGCACTGGGTGCCTGCGGATTTGCAGAAACCCCAGTGCAGAAGCCTTGGTCCTGGCTCTAAGTGACGGGCTGAGCACTTAGGAGAGTCCCAGGCTGTGTGCTCCCCTGAGGAGGCCTCGCTGACTGATGCTTGGATGGCTTCTTTGGAGGAGAGGGTTTGCAGAGGGGCGATGCGTGAGGGCCAGAGGTGTAGGGAGAAGCAGGGTGTGTGCACACATCAGCCTCGGGAATGATCGGGACCACTCAGTGCCCAGCGTCAGGGCGCCCAGCAAACCCTCAACACAGCAGGACTGGGATGTGTGACTCTGTGTGTGTGTGTGTGCACGTGTGCAAACATGTGTGAAAGATCCATGTGTATGTAAATATGTGTGTGTGTGCGAGGGGTTCTGAGTGTCTGCGTCCTCACATGAGTGGAGTGGAACAGCGGCCCATTCCCTATGGTGACTTTCTGAGCGAGGCTCTTGCAAGTGAGGTGTGGAGACTTTAGATGACGGTGGGGAAAAGCAGAGAGCCTGTATGTTCTGCAGCTGAAAACTGCAGTGCCAGCCATGTATGGACAGAGGACACATGGCCAGTGTCCTAAACGTGAATCATAGTGGCCAGTTTCAGCAGTAGGAAAGCTCTGAGCTTTACTTCATTCCTACTGGGACCCCTTGGGCTGATACCTGAGGCAACTGAACTCCTTCTAAACCTCTTCCACTGTGGTTGTTCGGTTGCTAAGTCGTGTCTGACCCTTTGCGACCCCACGGACTGCAACACACCAGGCTTCCCTGTCCTTCACTCTCTTCAGGACTTTGTTCAAACTCATGTCCATATGGAGTCAGTGATGCCATCCAACCGTCTCATACTCTGCTGCTCCCTTCCCCTCCTGCCCTCAATCTGTCCTAAAATCAGAGTCTTTTCCAATGAGTAGGCTCTTTGCGTGAGGTGGCCAAAGTACTGGAGCTTCAGCTTCGGCATCAGTCCTTCAGTGACTATCCCACTGTGGAGGCTGCAACTTTAATAATTCGTCACCCTACATGCCTTTCCCCACTCTTCCCTGGGGGCTCTGTCTCCATTCTGCAGACTGATGGGGCCTGGGTAACAGACTTCCAGAATTAGGGCTCCCAGACATGGCCTACTTTCCCAGACATGGCCTCTCTGAGCCTCTATGTCGGTATCTGTCCAATGGACACAACCCATGCCTCCATTTGTGGGATGAATTTGTGAAGAGCTGGTGAATTACATACCGGGAAGGGCTTGGTCATCTGTAAAGAGGCTCAGGTGGTGATAACTGGAGATGATGGGGATGACAACATTTCAGACAAGCACCTGCCAAAGTCCTGGCAGACAACTGGGAACTTAAATCATCCCGGCCTTCCCAGGATGCTGTGGGTGGGCTTAGGTGACCACGGGCTGTAAAGAGAACCCCTCATTCCTTCACTTCCCTGCTGATGTTTGGGTTTGGATGTGATCAGAACCACGGGGGCAGAGGTTGCTCCAGAGGGCCCTGGGTCCTCCCAGACAGTAGCTCCAGCCGCCTGGTGCCTCCTTTGCCTCCAACAGAGCCAGAGGCAGGACTTGAAGCGGCATCTCCACCACCCCACCCCCAATCTCTGCAGCCAACCCTGCTCCCTGAGCAACGGAGAATAAATCCGCAGCCTTCAAGAGCTAGAATTCTCCAATTCTTGCTGGCACCCAGTTCCCATGGCAACCCAAAGCTCTCCTTTGCCACCTTCAGGAATGTCATTAGGCTGCCAGGGGGAGGCGGCAGACAAAGGGAGGGCGTCAGGCTGCAGCCTCCTCTAAGAGGACTGCTCTGCGGGGCAGAAGCTCTTTTTGTAGCAGTCTTTTTCTCTCCTCTTAAATAAAATATACAAACCATCTCATTATATCAAATCAACTGAGTTTTTTCTTTTCCAAGGGGGAAAACAAAATTAATAAAATGTACTTCAGTGCCCCATCAAGGAACCGGAAAAGAGATGCTCATGTCTCAAGGAGAACAGCATGATCTAACAATAGGGACCCCACATGCTCCGTCACCTTGAACCCTCCCAACCACCTCTTTTCCTAATGCAGAAACTGGGCTTGAGAAAGACGAACAGCCCCTCAGGTCGCAGGTCAATAAGGGGGGGCGGGGCAGGGATGTAAGCCCATGTCAGAGCCCGACGGAGGCGGATGTGCCTGCCAGCGTGCTCTCCAGGGAAACAGCGATCACGTCATCAGCGCCAGATTTACGAGCCAATTGTCTGTGGGAGAAGAAGAGGGTTGCTGAACGCTTTCTTCCTTCTCCACCCCTTCTGCCAGGTGTGCTGGCACAAACCTGGAAGCAGCCTCAGGTGTCTCTGGAACCCACGCTCACGCCATCTTCCGGCGGGATGACTTGAGCCTCCTCTGCCTTGGTCTCCCCAGCCTCCACCTCTCCCCCCAACACCCACTTCACTGAGGTCAGAGTCTCTGCAAACGTGGTGTGGCCACGACGTCTCACGTGCACTCAGGACAGAGTCCAGGCTCCTCAGGATCAGCCTCTGGTCCTTCCGTGGTGGGTCCACCATCACCCTCCAGCCTCACCCCCCAGAAAGAGCCCTGAAGACTGAGCCGCGCATTGTTAACCAAATATTCCCTGTGCCCTCCGACCTCTTTTTCTTTATGTTAGTTGATTCCTCTGCCTGGAACTGAACCCTTCCCCAGGAGCCACATAAAAGTCCTGACTGACCACCCAACTTCAGTCTGTGCCATCACCCTTGTGAGCCTTCCCTGGTTTCTGGTCCTGCCCACCTCCACGCAGACTGAAGCCTGTCCTTCTTTTCAGCCCTTAAGCTATTCAGACACACAGCACTCACTTCACTGACTGAAATTACGTACTTACATGTCTGTCTTTACTGCTAGACTGTGAACACTTTGAAGACAGATGCTACATCCGGTTCATTAAGTAATCTGAGCTGACAGTAGATGCTCAGGAACTTTTAGATTGTTGACTGGTACATGTACACACACACACACACACACACACACAGATGGACAGGGGAAAGAAGAGAGCAGGCAAATGTGACTTTCAATGCAACAATGAAAATTGTTTTAAGCTAAACCAACAAGAGACTGTGCCAGGATGAGCTACTTTTCAATCTGAAAATCTCTTCAAAGTTGTTGGAACATGATTTGTGTGATATAAACAAGTCTGATCTGATGGTGGGCCAATGACAAGGGCTCATGGCATAATCATCCAGTCATGCTGGAGGGTTAGCAGTATCTAGTCTTATCTGCTATGGCATCATTAATATCTCTGGCCAGTCCATCACTCAGAGAAAAATCTATAGCCTTAAATCCATTCATTAGAAAACCACAAAGATTGAGAAGAAAAGGACATCTAAAAAAGGCAGAAAAGAACAAAGTAACTCACTCTCTGAACTAAAACAAGCAATTAAAAAAGATAACAGCAGAAATTAATAAGATAGGAAACAAACAAAACAAAATCAGCCAAAGACGATCCTTTGAAAAGACCAGTATAATAGACAATATCTGGGAACCCTTATCAGAAAAAACAGAGAGAAGATATTATAAAATAACTTTGCAAATGAGAGAAGACAAGGAATTATAGCTAAAAGTGATAATAAAAAATGTATTTAGGAACGCTCAGTACAACTTAATGTCAATGAATAACTAGATGAAATAACTAAATGAAATGAATAACTTTTTAGAAAAATAAATTATTGTTAAAATTCATTCAAGGAGGGGTAGAAAGCATAAATAGATCAGTAAACAGAAGAAATTGAAAAAGCAACCAAAGAACTACTTCTTGAGAAGGAAATAAACTCAAGTGATTTATGGTGAGTTCCACCAAATTTTCAAAAGTAGATATTACCTATGATATATTAACTATTCTAGAACATAGAATAAAGGCAGAATCATTTTTCCTTAGGCTCTGAGTAAAATCCTGATATCAAAACTAAAAAAGGAAATAGTAGGCTATAATCTGGAGAAGGAAATGGCAGCCCACTCCAGTACTCTTGCCTAGAGAATCCCATGGACAGAGGAGCCTGGTTGGCTGCTGTCCCCGGGATCGCACAGAGTTGGACATGACTGAAGTGGCTTAGTATGCATGCATGCGTTGGAGAAGGAAATGGTAACCCACTCCAGTATTCTTGCCTGGAGAATCCCAGGGACGGAGGAGCCTGGTGGCTGCCGTCTGTGGGGTCGCACAGAGTCGGACACGACTGAAGCGACTTAGCAGCAACAGCAGCAGGCCATAATCACTCAGAAATATAAACATGGTAAAAAAATATTAACACAGCAAATATAATGCAAGTATATTTACTATTCAAAATCAGAAAAATCAGTATGTTCTACAGGTCAACAGATGAGAGAATAAAATAATCTAATATTTTCCAGTAGATGCTTCAAAAGCACATGATAAAATTAAAAACCTGTTTCTGCTGAAATAAAGTCACAACCTAATAGCTGGTATTTAACAAACATTAGATTGAAACATAGAAGCATTACCTCTTAGACTTGAACAGGGTAAGGATACTCCCTATATTACCCTGCTACATAACATTTTACTCAAGGTCCTGCCACTGCAATGAAGGCAAGGAAAAAATTAAGGAATTAAAATTTCAAACAAAAAAAGAAAATTTTTATTATTTGTAAGCAGCATTATGATTTCCCTAGAAAATTAGCTAAGAAATAAAAGAATTAATAATAATAGTAAAGGAGGAATAGGTAGATATCTATAAAATATTTTTTAAAATTTAATAATTTCCTTTACTACATAATAATCAATTATAGAATAGTGTTAACATTTTCATTCATAAGGAAAAACAAACATACATATGAAAGCTAGGAATAAACCTAATAAGAACTGTAGAAGACCTAAATGAAGACAATTATTAAACCTTATGAAAAGAATGTTAACAACAATGAAAAATCTTGAATAATAGAGATTCATATTTTAATCCTGGATGGGAAGATAGATTGTAAAAATGCCAATTCTCTCCACATAATCTTTATATTCAATGTAATTCTAATCCTAATCTGAGCATGATTTTTAATGAAACTTGATATAAAAATGCATAAAAATTAATAGGAACATCTCAAAATGAACAATGATACAAAACTTGCTATATCACATTTAAAAACATACTATAAAGCTATTCATATAAAACTGTGTTTAGAGGATCAAAATGGATAGACAGTAAATTAATAAAACAAAATAGAAAATATATAAATGAACTTAAATACATTTAAAAATTCATCTTATGATAGCATGCGGCCATCTCAGTAATGAGATGAGTATGAAAGTTTTAAAATGATGACATATAATCATTAAATAATAATTAAAAGAGTACTTATTGACATAGTAAGTTTTCTAATATATATTGTAAAGTGAAAAATGGTAAATCAGGGCACAATATAATTCCATTTTAGGTACGTTTGTACATCTTTGTATTTAGATGCCTAGGCAAGAGACTTGAAGACAGACTGAAGGCAGATGTGAAACTGTTCACACTGGATACATTTGGGGAGGAAACTGGAATGTGGAACCGGGGTGTGGAGAAAGGTCTCATTTTGATCTGTTTTGTACTTGAATACAATCTCAAAAATGACAGAATGATCTCTGTTCGTTTCCAAGGCAAACCATTCAATATCACGGTAATCCAAGTCTATGCCCTGATCAGTAATGCTGAAGAAGCAGAAGTTGAATGGTTCTATGAAGACCTCCAAGACTTTTAGAACTAACACCCAAAAAAGATGTCCTTTTCAACATAGGGGACTGGAATGCAAAAGTAGGAAGTCAAGAAATAGTGGAATAACAGGCAAATTTGGCCTTGGAGTACAGAATCAAGCAGGACAAAGGCTAATAAGAGTTCTGCCAAGAGAACGCACTGGTCATAGCAAACACCCTCTTCCAACAACACAAGAGAAGACTCTGCACATGAACATCACCAGAAATCAGACTGAAATCATCATACCGAAAGCAGATTGATTATATTCTTTGCAGCCAAAGATGGAGAAGCTCTATACCGTCAGCAAAAACAAGACCGGGAGCTGACTATGGCTTAGATCATGAACTTCTTATTGCCAAATTCAGACTTAAATTGAAGAAAGTGGGGAAAACCACTAGACCATTCAGGTATGACCTAAATCAAATCCCTTATGATTATACAGTGGATGTGACAAATAGATTTATGGGACTAGATCTGATAGAGTGCCTGATGAACTATGGACAGAGGTTCATGACATTGTACAGGAGACAGGAATCAAGACCATCCCCAATAAAAAGAAATGCAAAAAAGCAAAATGTTGTCTGAGGAGGCCTTACAAATAGCTGTGAAAAGAAAAGAAGCAAAAAGCAAAGGAGAAAAGGAAAGATATACCCATTTGAATGCAGAGTTCCAAAGAACAGCAAGGAGAGATGAGAAAGCCTTACTCAGCGATCAATACAAAGAAATAGAGGAGAACAATAGGAAAGACTAGAGATCTCTTCAAGGAAATTAGAGATACCAAGAGACTATTTCATGCAAAGATGTGTTCAATAAAGGACAGAAATAGTATGGACCTAACAGAAGCAGAAGATATTAAGAAGAGGTGGCAAGAATACACAGAAGAACTATACAAAAAAGATCTTCACAACCCAGAAAATCACAATGGTGTGATCACTCACCTAGAGCCAGACATCCTGAAATGTGAAGTCAAATGGGCCTTAGGAAGCATTACCACGAACAAAGCTAGTGGAGGTGATGGAATTCCAGTTGAACTATTTCAAATCCTGAAAGATGATGCTATTAAAGTGCTGCACTCAATATGCCAGCAAATTTGGAAAACTCAGCAGTGGCCACAGGACTGGAAAAGGTCAGTTTTCATTCCAATTCCTAAGAAAGGCAATCCCAAAGAATGCTCAAACTACCACACAATTGTACTCATCTCACATGTTAGTAAAGTAATGCTCAAAATTCTCCAAGCCAGGCTTCAGCAATACATGAACCATGAACTTCCAGATGTTCAAGCTGGTTTTAGGAAAGGCAGAGGAACCAGATATCAAATTGCCAACATGTGCTGGATCATGGAAAAAGCAAGAGAGTTCCACAAAAACATCTATTTCTGCTTTATTGACTATGCCAAAGCCTTCGACTGTGTGGATCACAATAAACTGTGGAAAATTCTGAAAGATATGGGAATACCAGACCACCTGACCTACCTCTTGAGAAACCTGTATGCAAGTCAGGAAGCAACAATTAGAACTGGACATGAAACAACAGGCTGGTTCGAAATAGGAAAAGGAGTACGCCAAGGCTGTATATTGTCACCCTGCTTATTTAACTTATATGCAGAGTACATCATGAGAAACGCTGGGCTCGATGAAGCACAAGCTGGAATCAAGATTGCCAGGAGAAATATCAATAACCTCAGATATGCAGATGACACCACCCTTATGGCAGAGAGTGAAGAGGAACTGAAAAACCTGTTGGTGAAAGTGAAAGAGAAGAGTGAAAAGGTTGGCTTAAAGCTCAACATTCAGAAAACTAAGATCATGGCATCCAGTCCCATCACTTCATGGGAAATAGATGGGGAGACAGTGGAAACAGTGGCTCACTTTATTTTTCTGGGCTCCAAAATCACTGCCGATGGTGATTGCAGCCATCAAATTAAAAGACACTTGCTCCTTGAAAGGAATGTTATGACCTACCTAGACAGCATATAAAAAGCAGAGACATTACTTTGTCAACCAAGGTCCATCTAGTCAAGGCTATGATTTTTCCAGTGGTCATCTATGGATGTGAGAGTTGGACTATAAAGAAAGCTGAGTGCCAAAGTATTGATGCTTTTGTACTGTGGTGTTGGAGAGTCCCTTGGACTGCAAGGAGATCCAACCAGTCAATCCTAAAGGAAATCAGTCCTGGGTGTTCATTGGAAGGACTGATGTTGAAGCTGAAACTCCAATACTTTGAACACCTGATGTGAAGAGCTGACTCATTTGAAAAGACCCTGGTGTTGGGAATGATTGAAGGCAGGAGGAGAAGGGGACAACAGAGAATGAGATGGTTAGATGGCATCACTGATTCAGTGGACATGAGTTTGGGTAAACTCTGGGAGTTGGTGACGGACAGGGAGGCCTGACGTGCTGCAGTTCATGGGGTCGCAAAGAGTTAGGACGTGGCTGAGCAACTGAACTGAACTGAAATGAACTGAACTGACACTGATAACGTATTTGTGCATATTTAAAGTTTTATACATTCAATGATAACTTTCCAGGAGGGAGAAAAAGAACAACAACTCCATGATACACCATGGAAAAGACCCTGGGTGCCTACAAAACTGACCAGGAGCTTTGGGAAGCTCAGGAAGCTCTCTGGACTCACCCTCTGCATGCTCCAGGCCTGCCCACTGTCTTCAGACACAGTCTGGAATATCGGGAGCCAGTCCCACCTCTCCATCTGGGCCAAGCTCAGATGTTGGCCCTTAGAAGCTGGCCCTCACTTAGATGACCATCTGGTTCCTGGAACTGCCTTCACCGTGGGCTTCATCCTTCTATGATTCCCTAGCTTTATCTCCTCACTCCCAAGACTCATCCAGCCCAATGGGGGCCATCAGACTTTCACATCAGACTTGTACAGAAAGTGGATTGCCAAGGCCATGGTCCCAGTGCACCTGAGCCACATGCACCACCTCCCTCCCCCACCACGGAGAGGCAGGAAACCATGTGGCCGCCTCTGAATATCCATCCTTTGTCTCACCCCCTAGCCTTTTATGTCACAAATATTCTCACAAAGCAAACTATTTCCCACTAGAATGAGGGAGAACAGGGACTGGATCCTGTTTCCTGTTGATCCATCCCCAGGACCTGGAAAAATGTATGGTGGGCACTCAATAAACTCATTGGGTGAGCTCAGGAAGTCACATGTTCTGTCTTTAAGTCCACCAAGTGTGGCCAGTTTCAAATTCTGAAGACGTGGACTCTCGGCAAACAGAAAAGGAGGAGCTTCTTCTGCCCTGCCCATCGCTGAGCGTCTGTGCCCTCAGTGAGCCTGGACCTGTCCTGGTAAGACTCCACTGTGGATTCGCCCTGTGGTTTCTGACCTCCTGTGGTCAGGTGCTTCCCAGGTGGTGCTAAAGAACCTGCCTGCCAATATAGGAGATGTAAGTGATGCCCGGGTGGGGAAGATCCCCTGGAGGAGGGCATGGCAACCCACTCTAGTATTCTTGCCTGGAGAATTCCCACGGACAGAGGAGCCGGCGGGTATGAGGGTGGGGTCTGTGGGGTCCATGGGGTCACAAAGAGTCGGACACGACTGAGCGACTGAGCAGCAGCCGCATGGTGAGCAAGATGCCCTCCTTCCTCCTGATGGGCAAGTCCCATTTTCTCTCCCCAGAATTTTCTTTTAACAAAACTTAAACCACCTTATCTTGTAGGCCTCGGGCCAT
Organism: Cervus elaphus; assembly: GCF_910594005.1. NCBI lineage: Eukaryota > Metazoa > Chordata > Mammalia > Artiodactyla > Cervidae > Cervus > Cervus elaphus. Next base: position 9,411,664 of record NC_057839.1, on the reverse strand, counting down.
TTTCCTCCTCTGAGCCTGAGTTTTCATTTCCTGAATAATGTAATCCCCAAATCCCCATGTCAAGGACAAGTCAGGACTCTGCAGCCAACACTATTCCTGGCTTCTAGGATTGCAGTTACGGAATTTGCATTTTTCCTCGAGCTTGATCTCATAAATTCCCCCAACACACCCTGGCTGAGGATTCATCAAACTAAAGATTTCCTATATCTCCTTTCCACAACCAAACTCAAGGAGAATTTCTAATTTTCTGCCAAGCTTTGGTGCTAAGCGGCTTCTTTCCCAAGGTTTTGCTTCACCAAAAATATTGATTGCTTGAAGAAAAAACCACCATCGATTGAGCTTTCCCAAAAGCCTTAATGAACAAGAGCTTCTGCCAGGCAGAGTCACAATGCTTTGTGTCCCAGTAGGGGCTGAGGACTTTGTCACAGCCATACACAGCCCCCCAGGAGGGAGATTGACAGGCACCTCGTTAACTGGCTCACTCTGTACTGAGCTGAAAGCTCTGGGCGAGGCAGCCTCGCCGATGAAGAATAGAAAATCCTATGTAGAAGAAAGAGAAGCAGTCTGACTACAACCCATGAGACTGTGGGAATGAGAGCTAACATCCCTGGGCCTCTGTCTTCTCATCTGCAAAATGGCCATAATCATGTTCCCTTCCTGCTGTTCCAGGACAATAGAGTGATCAAATGTGCCCCGCAGAGACCAGCTGCCCAATAACCACTTCCTTTCCCTCCAGACTTTTATGAGATTGGAACTAATTCCTCCACTAAGAAAATGAGCCGCTCACACAGTTTTTGTTTGTTTTTGTTTTGTGATCATGTGAAAGTATCAACTCAAAGTGTCATTTTGAGCATGGACTTTGTACTTAGGACTGAGCCAAAACAGCCTGGGGAGATAGAGAAAACTAAGTGGTGTCTGGTGCCTGGGGAGAGTTTATAACCTTCTTGAGAACTTAAAAGGGAATACTTGCCAGCAACGAATACCCCATAGAGGCAGCTCTTCCTCCAAAGCCCTGAGGACAGAGTCCGGCGCTGCCCGCTGCCAACCATGCCATGTGGACCATTACTTAGCATCATAGAGTCTGCTTTTGTATCTATGAAATTGACTTTTTAACATCTACCTTCTGGGGATTTTATAAAGCCTAAATAAAGTGATGTAGGTGAAACACTCAGTATCGTGCCAGGAGCGTAGCAGACATGCCATCAACGCTTTTTGAATTTTATGACCCAACAACCAGGCAATAATTGTATGATGCATCTGATGTATGATGGAGCTGCACTAGAGGGAAGTGAACAGACAATGCTGAGGAGCCTTGACCACGGTCTTGCAGGTTGATTCACAGTAGCTTTTGCTGTTCGCCTGGGATTCCTTCCCAGCAGGAGGCAGGGTGCACAGAAGTAGATCAACATATGCTGCTAAGCAGGACACACTTGAGTTTCAAATTCAGCTTCACGAGTCACCTGCTGTGTGCCCTTGGCTGGCTGGCAGGCTTCCTAGACCTCTGCATCTTTTCATATCTATAGGATGGCAACAATGACAGGCCTCTTCTCCCAGGCGGGGTGAGGGTGAAAGGGTATAATATGCGCAGAACTGGACCATAGTGAGGCTCAGGAGATGTGGGTTATTATCTGGAGGAATTCTCATCCCTCTTTAGGAATGGGGCTTCCCAGGGCCCTGCTGAGGAGCAGGGAAGAGAGGAAGGGAGGAAGCAAGCAAGATGGAGGCTGTGCACACACCCAGGGTGAAGGGGTCCAAGAGAGGAGTCAGCGTCGCACCAGGAACAGGAGAAGAGACAGGAGATTCTTTGAGCCCCTGAAACTTCTCAGCCCAGGCAAGCCGGGACAGCTGGTCACCCACAGACATGCTTGAAGCAGCGACTGCACACGGAGAAGCTGAGCCCAGCCAAGAGGACGGTGAAGGGGAATCAAGGGGAGTGCTGGAGGGGTCCAGGCAAGGCGAACTAAGCCCCAGAGAGCATTTCCCAGCCCCGGGGGCTATTGTTCAGAGCAGCAGTTTGGCCTTACTTGTAAGGACATCTTGTCAACCACCTACCTTGCCCTACACATCCCTTAGCATCCTTGCCTGGGTTGCACCGACGTTGTTTCCCAAACTGGTGAGTCCCCTGCCACCAAAACAGGGGATGCTAAAAGAGCCACTGACCTTCCATTCAACTGATGAGAGCCCAGAAATAAGTAGAGATACCAGGAGGAAGGTGAGGTATCAAGAAGAGAGGACAGAATAAGGAAACAGGTATGTGCCCAGCCCCCAACAAGGAAGCCGTGACAGCTGAAATCTTCAAAGGGAGTTGTAATAAACGTGCCTGTGTTTGACTTCACAGTTCAACGAATGTGACTATAATTGCATAAACCATGACAAGCAGTAATAATGATGAGGAGAGTTAACATTTCTGAGCATTTACTGTGTCAGGCATATTGGATCTTTTTAAACCCTCAGAGCAGTCCCACCACACAGGCATAATATAATCTCTGTGCCCATTATATAGATTAGGAACCTGAGGCTTCCCGAGGACAGCTCACTTGTCCAGATCACTGGAGCAGTAGAAGACCTCAAAGCACTCTTTGGCTAAATCCAAGAATTTGATTCTTTGCAACCAAGAACTGCAAGTGGGGGAGGTGTATGCCCCTGTAAGCAACGAGGGTAGGGGGTCCCCGGAAAGAGAGAGCCAAGCGTAGCTTTCTTGACATTAGAGACGGATTTTTGGCCTAAGTCATTTTGTGATCTAAACCTGGGCATGATGCTTGCCCTTGGACAGGTCTCTGTAACTAATGATCTTAAGGGAACAAAAGAATGCAGATCAAGTGGAACTTAAGAGATGATGATGTTGATCTCTTCGGACCTTCCTGACTGCAATCAACTAAAGCTTGGACTCTGTCAACTGCCCAAGTCCTTTCATGGATATACATGTTCCCTTAGCTTAAACTTCCCCCATTTTGCTGTTTGGGGAGACACTGCTTTGGGAAAACTCTCCAGCATTCTTACTTTGCTGCAAGTAATATACTCTCCTCTCCTGTTCTTTGGCTCAGTTGCGCCTTTTGGCTCCACACCCAGCAAGAGGCAAACCCAGATTTTTGGATAACATCCCCCAAATGAAGATCTATAACTCGAATAAGGGGGAACACGTGCTGGGCATGCAGCCCCCAAGCCCACAGCTCACTGCACCTCAAGACACACTACCATCCCACACTTGCCTTTAGCACCAGCTGTATGCAGTAAAATCCAATCTAAAATTAAGCCTTGCCTCAGCCTTTTTGTGTTTCAGTTATAGAGTCATTAAAAGTAAAAACCTTCTAGATGCAGAGTCATTGGCCATACGCTCCACATCCTCCAGCCCCCCAAGGCATGTTTTCACATTTCACATTTTCCCCAGTTCAGCTAAAATAGTCATTTCTGACAATTAGTCAAGAATTCTCCCTCAACCTAAGAAGCCTATTTTTGCTTTCTATCTCCAGGAGAACAGGGTGTGTAATTATAAGAACCTAATTATCAACTCCTTCAAAAGAATCAGGTTGCTTGGGCTGTGTTGGTGGCGTTGAACTCAACAGCACTGAAAATCATACTTGTACCATATTATAATTATCGTCATCAATCATGCTCCCCTTGAAGCACTAAGTGGAGACCTTTTTTCTGGAAAGAAAACAAAGCAAACCCTTTCTCAACCACAAGTGAGTAGCAGAAGGAGAGGCTTAGTCATCCAGATGAGAGTTCCAATCCCAGTCCTGCCCCAGGCCCTGACCTTGGATGAGTCACTCAACATTTCAGTGCCTTGGTTTCTTCATCTGTTGAGTGGGGGATGACCTGGTTTCCCTCACATCATCACATGAGGTTAGCAAAGCAACGGATGTCAAAGCAAGTCCTAGAGTGCCTGGCCCAAAATGGTAGCAGGGCTTCTATTTCGTATCTTTGTGTTATTTCATTGAATGACGATGATGGGCTGACATGCTCTCAGTAACCTGTCCAGTCCTGTTATAATCTGTTGTTCGTTATCCAGACAAGAAGTTCACCTCTTGGGCTTGAGGATGTCACTCCCCTTCCCTCCTCTTCCTTGGGGGAAGCCCAGGTCATACTGCTCCAGGAGACAAGAAAAGACCAGCAGCTTAGGTTCCCCAGCCTCAGTTTCCCTGTCTGTAAAAACTGGCTGGTCATCGCTCCTCCCTGGTTAGGTGTGAATTAATAACAATGCATGAAGTGCCCCCCTCGGCACCCACACCTAGCTGCTGCTCCGTCAAGGAGTGGTCTTCCTCCCGGTGCCCACGAAGCCACCCAGAGCCCTGTGCTCCGTCAGGGGAAGCAGAGTGAGGATGGATCTGTGTTCCTCCTGGACCCGAGAGGTCCACAGGCCTCTGAGGGTGCTCAGCTGGCTAACCGGGACTGTAAACTGGGTCTCTGTGTTCCGGTGCTCTTTCTGGTGATCCACAGCCACTTTATTCATTTACTCAACAAAGACCTCCCATGTGCATCCAGTGGGCCAGTCTGGGCTACCGCACCAGTCCAAGCTCATTTCGGCCAGGGCCTGAGCCCGAGCAGCAGCTGCACAGAAGGGTAATGGGGGCGTCTGTGTCTCTCCTTTCCGCGCCTCCTCTTCTCTCTTCCCAGCTTATTCTTCCTCTTGTTTTCTTCTCCCTGGGGCTTCACCACCCACACAGCCACGTTCTGATGAAGTTAATAATCAGGGTGTCAGCTTTAAATACCAGTTAGCTCAATGAAGAGAACCTACTTGCAAAGAAAGAAAAAAAAACCCTAACTAAAGGAAAATTCCAATTGAGCTAATCCATTACCATGGTGCCCAGACTGTAGGACATAGTTACATTGAACCATGAATTCATTCATTCATTTATTCTCCAAACAAATATGTATGAGCATCTCTCTTTTAGGTCATAGATATAGTTCTAGGCCAGAGGTCAGCAAACTTTTTCTGTAACTAGCAAGATCGTGAATACATAAGTCTTGTGGGTCACGTGGTTTCTGTCACACCTACACACTCAGTGCTGTTATTGTAACAGAGACAGTGCACAAGAAAACAAGTGACTGTGCTTCAGTAAAACCCTATTTACAGAAAAACGAGGCAGGCTGGACTTTCCCCACCCCTGCTCTGGAGCTGGGTCCCAGAGGAGAGGGTGACCCAGGAGCCGCCTTGTGGAAATCAGAGTCTGAACCTGAAGCTCTTGTCAGATAGAGTGCTGTGATAAGAGTGAGGATAAAAGGGGCAATGAAGATAGATAGATAGCAGTTAACTACATGTGGAGTGCCTACTATATGCCAGAAACTTCACCTGAGTTATTTCATTATTTTTCCAACAACCCTAAGAAGGAAATATTATGTATCATCATTTACAAATGAGAAAAATGAGGCTCAGATGGGGAAATGACTTGCCTGAACCACATAGTAGTGATAGGTGGAGACTTTGAGGGGGAGGGTTTGGGGTGCAGACAGGGTATCTGATGGTGACCTGCTGCTGAGTTTAGTAAAAATACTGTTTGGGGATCCCCTCTCCTCCTGCCGCAGAAGACAACCTCTTCTCTCGCTAGACAAAGTGAGCATGGACTCTGGGATTGCCCAAAGGCCTGCAAGTATCCCCAGGGCAGGAACTGGGTTTTGTCCATTCTATCTTCCCTGGGCCCTGGAGGAGGTCCTGGAAAGCCTTCTGAGTAGTTGGCTAGCTGCCTCCCCCAAGATATTCCACCAATAGAATGGGAAAGACTAGAGATCTTCAAGAAAATTAGTGATACCAAGTGAACATTTCATGCAAAGATGGGCAGAACATTTCATACAAAGGAGAGAAATGGTAAGGACCTAACAGAAGCAGAAGATATTAAGAAGAGGTGGCAAGAATACACAGAAGAACGGTACAAAAAAGATCTTCATGACCCAGATAACCACAATGCTGTGATCACTCACCTAGAGCCAGACATCCTGAAATATGGAGTCAAGCGGGCCTTAGGAAGCATCACTATGAACAAAGCTAGTGGAGGTGATGGAACTCCAGCTGAGCTATTTCAAGTCCTAAAAGATGATGCTATTAAAGTGCTGCACTCAATATGCCAGCAAATTTAGAAAACTCAGCAGTGGCCACAGAACTGAAAAAGGTCAGTTTTCATTCCAATCCCTAAGAAAGGCAATGCCAAAGAGTGTTCAAACTACCACACAATTGCACTCGTCTCACACACTAGCAAAGTAATGCTCAAAATTCTCCAAGTCTGGCTTCAACAGTTTGTGAACCAAGAATTTCCAGATGTTCAAGTTAAATTTAGAAAAGGCAGAGGAACCAGAGATCAAAATGCTGACATCTGTTGGATTGCAGAAAAAGCAAGGGAGTTCCAGAAAAACATCTATTTCTGCTTTGTTAACTATGCCAAAGCCTTTGACTGTGTGGATCACAACAAACTATGGAAAATTCTTAGAGATGGGAATACCAGACCACCTTACCTGCCTCCTGAGAAATCTGTGTACAGGTCAGGAAGCAACAGTTAAAACCAGACATGGAACAATGGACTGGTTCCAAATAGAGAAATGAGTACCTCAAGGCTGTATATTGTCACCCTGCTTATTTAACTTACATGCAGAGTACATCATGAGAAACGCTGGGCTGGAGGAAGCACAAGCTGGAATCAAGATTGCCGGGAGAAATATCAATAACCTCAGATATGCAGATGACACCACCCTCATGGCAGAAAGTGAAGAACTAAAGAGCCTCTTGATGAAAGTGAAAGAGGAGAGTGAAAAAGTTGGCTTAAAGCTCTGCTTAAACTGTTCTGTGATTCATGGGGTCGCAAAGAGTCGGACACGACTGAGCAACTGAGCTGAACTGAACTGACTGAAAGCTCAACATTCAGAAAACTAAGATCACGGCATCCGGCCCCATCACTTCATGGAAAATAGATGGGGAAACAGTGACAGATATTATTTTCTTGGGCTCCAAAATCCCTGCAGATGGTGACTGCAGCCTTGAAGTTAAAAGACACTTACTCCTTGCAAGAAAAGCTATGACCAACCTAGACAGCATATTAAAAAGCAGAGACATTACTTTGTCAACAAAGGTCCGTCTAGTCAAGGCTATGGTTTTTCCAGTGGTCATGTATGCATGTGAGAGTTGGACTATAAAGAAAGCTGAGCCTGAAAGAATTGATGTTTTTGAAATGTGGTGTTGGAAAAGACTCTTGAGAGTCCCTTGGACTGCAAGGAGATCCAACCAGTCAATCCTAAAGGAAATCAGTCCTGAATATTCATTGGAAGGAGTGATACTGAAGCTGAAGCTCCAATACTCTGGCCACTTGATGCAGAGAACTGACTCATTGGAAAAGACCCTGATGCTGGGAAAGATTGAAGGCAGGAGGAGAAGGGGGTGACAGAGGATGAGATGGTTGGATGGCATCACCGACTCAATGGACATGAGTTGAAGCAGGCTCCAGGAGTTGGTAATGGACAGGAAAGCCTGGCGTGCTGCAGTTTGTGGGGTAGCAGAGAGTCAGACATGATTGAGTGACTGAACTGAATTGAACTGCCTCCCCCAAGGACACACAGGGTATGTGACTGGATCAGGGAGTCCCTCCAGTTCTTGGCCCCACCCTCCTAAGAGCTCATCACCTTGACCTAAGGACAGGTGTGTGTGCGCCCCTGCCTTAGGATCGGAGGCAGCATCCTTTACTCACCTTGAAAGAGAGGGGCCGGGGCTTCTAACCTGCTGAGGTCACTGCAGCCTCAGCACCAACTGTCACAAGAAGAGGTTAAAGAGGGAAAAGAGCTTTCTTCAGACACACACAGAGGAACATTCATTTCCTAGTAAATTCTAACTGGTAAAAGCAAAATCAGTCAACACTACCATATATAAAACATTACATCGGTCTTTTGTGAAACCATTCTGATCTCCTGCTGTCCCAGGATGACAGGCAGATGTGTGTTGAGCAGAAACAACCTGCTAGGGTTACTTCCTCCTTTATTTTTAAAAAATAATGAGCAGAAACAGTAGCCATTTTTTTTGCCCATTAAAAATTTTGATTTTCCATGCTTATTGTAACTAAGGTCAGAAATACAGAAGTCAAATAAATTTTTTTCACTTCTGCCTTCCACTCTGCAATGGCACATTTGTGAGCTTCCTGAGAATGAAATGTAGCAGGCTTTCATCACATCTCAGAATCTCAGCCCACAGAATTGATCATTGTGACCATTGCTTTTCTGAAGCATGTGCCTTTCTGGGGTGGGTAAAGATGTGTGGAAGAGAGAGGTCCAAAGAAGGAGATGTTTTAAATCATCGACATTGAGCTGACTGCCAGTCTGTTTCCGGATAAATTCATGTCATGGAAATCTGCAAGGAATCTTTAAGAGACAGGAAACTATATATTTCTTTTGACACTCTCTGGGTGCCAGAAGGATGTTTCCAAACCTCGTCTCTAACCGTGGGCCCAGAATGTGTCATTACCCTTCAAGCTGCTAGTTGAAGGACTGTGTACAGGAGAATGTGTGTGGTAGGATTCAGTCTATATTCAGAAAGAAGAATTTAAAACACTCATGATCTCAATTCCTCTCTCTAGGGGAAAAAGCAGGCTGTAGGGATGCCAAAAGCTGTAGCTATATCTGTTTGTAAGCCTTTTCTCTTGTATATTCATTTAAAAGAAAGCTATTATAGGGAGACCTGAGCTTATCACGTTGTTTCCCTCCTTCCCTCCTTTTTGTGTAGTCGCTGGTCCTTTTGCCTTAGATGCCCTTTTCTCACCATTTCCTTTAAAAATCCAGCCCAGAATTCTACTTTGAATGTGATGAGTTAACTCCTAGCAAACATCAGTCCTCCCAGAAATTACCACTATAAACTATGCACAGAATACAAAAAGCAACTACATCGAAGGCTCTGGAGACTGATCAAAAGCAGACACATTTTGGAGGAGAGTCAAAACATAGCAAAGACTGGAGCAAAGTGAGTTCTCCATTCTTGCAGCTTTAGTCTGGGGGTGGGCTGTGATCTTAGAGTGGTGATAGAAAACCATCTTTCTGACCCAAGGAACCAGTGGATAGAGCCCACCAGAGAGTGAGGGGAGGAATCTAGGAAAGGAGCGAGCTAGAAGGGGGATTCCCAGGTTCTGAGTGTCAAGTTTACCCACGTGTCTGGCCAACCCTATGAACCATGCATGCCTGGGGAAGACTTGAAACAGCCCAGTTAAGGGTGAAACACCGCCCTGGCAATTGACTGACCACACCCACAGGTAAGCCAGCGATGACAGTCTGAATCTAACTAACTGCTAAAACAAAAACATCAACATCCTTATGAAGAGTATACTCAGAAATAAAGGGGTTTCCATAGCATGTTATAGCCATATGTGGTGGCTCTTACCTGCTAAGGAAGAAACCACCTGCCAATTCAGGAGACACAGGATGTGTGGGTTCAATCCCTGGGTCAGGAAGAAAGTAACGGAGAAAATGGCAACCCACTCCAGTATTCTTGCCTGGAAAATACCATGGATAGCAGAGCCTGGTGGGCTGCAGTCCATGGGGTCTCAAAGTGCTGGAATTCTCTAGGCAAGAATACTGGAGTGGGTAGCCATTCCCTTCTCCAGGGGATCTTCCTGACCCAGGGATCGAACCTGCATCTCCTGCATCACAGGCGGATTCTTTACCGCTGAGCCACCAAAGAAGCCCTGGACATATAAACTAAAGGGACAGAAACAGATCGGTAGCAGCCAGGGGCTGAGGTGGGAGAACGGTTGACTACAAGCGGCCTAAAGGACTCTGAGGGATGATTAATGCAACTGTTTATTATCTTGATTGTGGTTATGGTTGTACAACTCTAAACACGTGTCAAAATGTACATCGCAGAGGCATACACTAAAAGGGTAAATTCTACTCTATGTAAATCATACCTTATTTTTTTTTTTAAAGAAAAAAATCACTATGATGTCTGAAAGTACCCATACACATTCTGCATGAGTCCATTTATGTGAAATCCTAGGAAAGGCAAACTAGTGTATATTAATCAGATCGTCAGCTCTCTGAGACTGTGGGGTGGGTGAAGGAGGCATGGACTGGACAAGCGTATGAGGGATCTTAGGGGGATGATAGAAATAACACTGTGTATTGATGGTAACACTTTTCCACAAGTATATGGATGCATACATCTGTCAAAATTCACTGCATTTTAAACTTTAGATGGATGCAATTTGGTGTATATAAATTGTACCTCAAGAAGTTTATTTTTTAAATCCAGCTCAAATTTTGTCTTGTCTATGAAGTCCTCTAAGCCCTCCCTCATGGATTCCATGGATTCCATGGGTATCATGGATTCCCCCCTCCTCTGGATCCCATGGGCAATTATACACATGAACACCTTTCACAGAACTACCTTGTTGTGTCTCATTCTTCTCCAACACCCAACACAGAGCTTCGAATTCATTCTTTCAACAGCTATGTAATGCGCACCTACTATGAGCTAGGCAATTACTGCGCCTTCATGAAGATTACAGTAAAGCTGGAGAGAAAGATAATAATCTCAAAGATAAGTAAACATAACTTCTCTAGGCCTCAGTTTCTTCATCTGTAAAATGGAGGTAGTAATCAGTTCAGTTCAATTGCTCAGTCGTGTCCGACTCTTTGTGACCCCATGGACTGCAGCACACCAGACTTCCCTATAAAATTGAGGTTGTGAGGATTAAAACAGCCTTATAACATTATATGATGCTATTTGTAATACTATTATGTGGAGTAATAGAACAGTGCCTGACACATAATGAGCATTCAATAAGTTGTGGCTATTAATGTCATTATTAAATATCACATTATTACATTTAATTACCATTATGACAATGAGTAGGAAGGAAATTAATCCTATCAATGATTCAATGATAGGAATAATGAAAAAGAACCTACTTTAGAAAGGGTCGTGGGGCTACCTTTCTGAGAGGGCACATTTAAGTTGGAACTTGAAATCTGAGAAGATGCCAGCCAGGCAGAGTATGTTCCTGGCCTATGTGATGCCCCAGAGAAGGGAACTGGTGGGCCTCTTGGAGAAGCTGTAAAGAAACCAGGTGGTTTTCACCCAGACAAGGAAGGGAAGAAAATAGAGGAGCTAAGAGAGAGGCAGGGAACCCTGAATCAGGGCCCCATAAGTGCTGACATGGTTTTGGTAAATGTTGTCAAATGTTGGATGGATAGGTGGCTGCATTGATGGATGGACAGATAGGCAGATGGATACATAGACAGATGGATGGATGGTAATAGGGACAGATGATGGCCACTCAACTCAGAAGGTACACAGATCTGAATGTGAGCTATCATTGCCTCTTAGCAGCTGTGCGAAAAAGGCAAGTACCTGCCTATATCCCAGACTTTGCCTCCATATCTGCAAAAAATAGTGTTTATAATTGTAGTGACCCCACAGGGATATTGAGAGAATCTAGTAGGATCACGCAAAGAGACTGCCATTCAGACATGCTTGCTCCCTCTCACCTACATGTATGTGTGTGTGTGTGTATGTGTGTGTGTGTGTGTGTGTGTGTGTGTGTGTGTGATACCCTGTCATGGTCAGGAGCCTTGCCTCAACTTGGCATGACCAGAAACAGAACTTGGTGAGGTGCTTGGAGTCAGGTGAGCTTAGAATGCATCAGAGTCACCAGGGTTGGATACATAAGCCAGAGTCATGCTCTGTCATTCCCTGAGAAAGAAGGGCTGAGCCACTGATGTGAGGACATGCTTGGCAATCATCAGAAGACAACTGAGGCAGAGCAGGGCCAGGGGATGGATGCACCTCAGGACAGAGTAAGGGGAGGGAATAGACAAGGAAAACAGTAATGATCTATTGAAGTCTTCTTGGGGTGGGAAGCACTTACACAGATTTTCTCATTTGATCCTCACTGCAACTGTGTAGGTTCTATGAACCTCTCTTGTAGGTGCTATGAAGACCTACGAGACCTTCAAGAACTAACACCCAAAAAAGATGTCCTTTTCATCATAGGGGACAGGAATGCAAAAGTAGGAAGTCAAGAGACATCTGGAGTAACAGGCAAATTTGGCCTTGGGGTACAAAATGAAGCAGGGCAAAAGCTAGTAGAGTTTTGCCAAGACAAGGCACTGGTCATAGCAAACACCCTCTTCCAACAACACAAGAGAAGACTCGACACATGGACATCACCAGATGGTCAACACCAAAATCAGATTGAGTATATTCTTTGCAATCAAAGACGGAGAAATTTTATGCAGTCAGCAAAAACAAGATCAGGAGCTGACTGAGGCTCAGATCATGAACTCCTTATTGCCAAATTCAGACTTAAATTGAAGAAAGTAGGGAAAACGACTAGACCATTCAGGTATGACCTAAATCAAATTTCTTATGATTATACAGTGGAAGTGACAAATAGATTCAAGGGATTAGATCTGATAGACAGAGTGCCTGAAGAACTGTGGACAATGGTTCATGACATTGTACAGGAGGCAAGGATCAAGACCATCCCCAAGAAAAAGAAATGCAAAAAGGCAAAATGGTTCTCTGAGGAGGCCTTACAAATAGCTGAGAAAAAAAAAGAGAAGCTAAAGGCAAAGGAGAAAAGGAAAAATATACCCATTTGAATGCAGAGTTCCAAAGAATAGCAAGGAGAGATAAGAAAGCCTTCCTTAGTGATCAGTGCAAAGAAATAGAGGAAAATAATAGAATGGGAAAGACTAGAGAGCTCTTCAAGAAAATAAGAGATACCAAGGGAATATTTCATGCAAAGATGGGCACAATGAAGGACAGAAATGGTATGGACCTAACAGAAGCAGAGATATTAAGAAGAGGTGGCAAGAATACACAGAAGAACTATACAAAAAAGATCTTCACTACCCAGCTAACCACGATGCTGTGATCACTCACCTAGAGCCAGACATCCTAGAATGTGAAGTCAAGCAGGCCTTAGGAAGCACCACTATGAACAAAGCTAGTGGAGGTAATGGAATTCCAGTTGAGCTATTTCAAATCCTAATAGATGGTGCTGTTAAAGTGCTGCACCCAATATACCATCCAATTTAGAAAACTCAGCAGTGGCCACAGAACTGGAAAAGGTCTGTTTTCATTCCAATCCCAGAGAAAGGCAATGCCAAAGAATGTTCAAACTACCGCACAATTGCACTCATCTCACACACTAGCAAAGTAATGCTCAAAATTCTCCAAGCCTGGCTTCAACAGTACATGAACTTCCAGGTGTTCAAGCTGGATTTAGAAAAGGCAGAGGGACCAGAGATCAAATTGCCAATATCCACTGGATCATCAAAAAAGCAAGAAAATTCCATAAAAACATCTACCTCTGCCTTATTGACTACACCAAAGCCTTTGACTGTGTGGATCACAACAAACTGTGGAAAATTCTTCAAGAGATGGGAATACCAGCCAACCTTACACGCCTCCTGAGAAATCTGTATACAGGTCAAGAAGCAACAGTAAGAACTGTACATGGAACAACAGACTGGTTTCAAATTGGGAAAGGAGTACATCAAGGCAGTATTTGTCACCCTGCTTATTTAACTTAATGCAGAGCATAGCATGTGAAATGGTGGGCTGGATGAAGCACAAGCTGGAATCAGGATTGCCGGGAGAAATGTCAATAACCACAGATATGCAGATGACACCACCCTTATGGCAGAAAGCAAAGAAGAACTAAAGTGCCTCTTGATGAAAGTGAAAGAGGAGAGTGAAAAAGTTGGCTTAAAAACTCAACATTCAGAAAACTAAGATCATGGCATCTGGTCCCATCACTTCATGGGAAAATAGATGGGGAAACTGGAAACAGTGACAGACTTTATTTTTGGGGGGCTCCAAAATCACTGCAGATGGTGACTGCAGTCATGAAATTAAAAGACGCTTGCTCCTGGAAGAAAAGCTATGACCCACCTAGGCACAATATTAAAAAGCAGAGACACTACTTTGTCAACAAAAGTCCATCTAGTCAAAGCTATGGTTTTCCAGAAGTAATGTATGGATGTGAGATTTGAACTATAAAGAAAGCTGAGTGCCAACAAATTGATGCTTTTGAACTGTAGTGCTGGAGAAGACTCTTGAGAGTCCCTTGGACTGCAAGGAGATCCAACCAGTCAATCCTAAAGGAAATCAGTCCTGAATATTCATTGGAAGGACTGATGCTGAAGCTGAAACGCCAATATTTTGGCCACCTGATGCAAAGAACTGACTCATTGGAAAAGACTCTGGTGCTAGGAAAGATTGAAGGCAGGAGGAGAAGGGGACGACAGAAGATGAGATGGTTGGATGGCATCACCGACTCGATGGACATGAGTTTGAGCAAGCTCCAGGAGTTGGTGATGGACAAAGAAGCCTGGCGTGCTGCAGTCCATGGGGTTGCAAAAAGTTGGACACGACTGAGTGAGTGAACTGTACTGAACTGAGCAACTCTCTGACACTAGGAGGGGAGTTCTGTTTTTATCAACATCCCCGTATTACAGACGAGGAGCCAGAGGTTCAGAGAGGCATGTTGCATTTCCCACCAAGGTGGCCCTGTTGAGTTAGGGGTGTTCTGAGAAAGTTTGCACATCCTTGGCATTGAGTCCTGACTGAGCAAACTCATCTGTCTCCAGCACAACAGACAAAAATGTGTGCATTTTCTATGTGTTCTTTGATCTGGGAGATGGTGAGAAGCACTAAGGCGATTAATTTACTCAGGGCCACCCACAGGTGACTGGTGGAGGGGGGATTCAGACCCTGACTCCCAAGCTCACCCTCCACAGCAGGAAATGCTTTGCTATGCGCACATCCTGGCCCGGAGGTCTCACACCATGACCATTTTGCTCTCCTCATCTCCAGCAGGATGCAGTCATCCATGAGCCTCTTCAACCCTCCCACAGACCTGGCAGGGCAGGTAGGATTCCACCCACTCTATAGATGAGGACATCAGGGCACCCTGCAGACCCTCTGCCCACTCGTAGAACCTTGTCCGGGCTGTGCCTTCTCTACACCTTCTGATCGCTGTGCCACTTCTGACGATGGCTGTAAGCCTGGCTCTTTCACTGGAATGCTCCAGCTTGCCTGGAAACTTTCTCTTTGTTTCGGAGTAGGGCTAGTGGGGCCAGGATAGATCATGCTTGGTTCTAGAGCTTCTTGGGGCCCTCTGTCAGCAGCTGTTTTGTAAGCCTGGTGACCACTTCCTCACCCAACCTTCCAGGCTCAACTCAAATCCCACCCCTTTGGTCCCACCCTCAGAATCTAGTGATTCTCTCCACCTCATGCCCAAGGCTTTGTGACAGCAGCTCCTCCAAGGATTATAACTGGCTCTGTGCCAGCAGCATCCCATCCTGGAAAGAACTTCAGAGGAAAAGACCTGCAGGGTGGAGGGCCATGCACAGGGCCGTGATTCACTGGGAGACAGAATTAACAAAATTTGAAGATGAAGTGGATTGTGGAGAGAATGCTGGCTGAATGAGGGGTAAATATGCCCAGCTCTCTGGTATAAGCAAAGGTGGAAAATGGTGCCATTTGCTGAGAAGGGATGGAGGAAGCCATCTGGGGCATCTATGGAGGGGACGGGACGATTGGAAGCCCCATGGAAGCAGGAGTCCCAGCACCCATGACAATAATGTCACAGCAGAGAAATCTTCACAAGGAATTGAAATCTTTGGAAGCAGAGTCACCTAACACCCCCTTTCCCTCAAGTCCCAGCTACTACTGATGCATTTCTAGACCTTTATTTGGATGATGGATGAACCTGGAAAGAAATGGAACCAGGAATTTTCAGTGTGGATGAGCTCAGCTGAGCTTAGATGGTTAGGAAATCACCCACTTTTTTGATTCCAGCTGTTGTCTAATGAACCCCTTGTTTGGGGGGAGGAAGGAGAGAAGAGAAAGGTGAAGGGAGACGAATGTCAACAGCATCTGGGGTCCTGGGCTAAGCGTAGGGCTGGCCTTAGAGTCAGGGGGTCTGCCTTCTGATCACCGTGCCGCTACTAACGATGGCTGTAAGCCTGGCCCTTTCACGGGAATGCTCCAGCTGGCCGGGAAACTTTCTCTTTGTTTCAAGGCCACTTTCTGTGACTCTCATACCACTCTCAGCAGAGTTAGACATTTTCCTTTTTGCTCCTCAGCATCCTGTTCATCCTTCAATTATAGCAGCTGCCATATTTAATTATCATCATTCCCTATCAGCGTCACAAAGTAGAAAGAACCAGGAAAACAGACTGTTTGGGGTTCCCAATCCAAGCCTTTCCTCTCAGTATATGTGACCGTGGGGAAGTCTTTGCTCCTCTTTAGGTCTCTAGACCTCATTGTTGTGAGGTTTCAAACATGGGAAGAAAAATGTGCATAAACTGCATATTATCATGATGGACACATGCTAACTTAACAATAAAGAGCAGGCCTCAGCCCAAGAAGACAGCAAGCTCTGTCAGGACAACGACCCCCTATCTTCTGTATCTTCAAGGATCTGGACTTTGCTACTAGCTTGAAAAGTATGCATGTCCTGGCTCTGCTTCTCATCAGGTGTGTATGTTCTTAGTCACTCAGTCATGTCTGACTTTTTGTGACCCCTTGGACTGCAGCCCTCCAGGTTCCTCTGTCCATGGAGTGGGTTGCCCTGTCCTCCTCCAGGTGATCTTCCCAATCCAGGGGTCGAACCCAAGTCTCCCACATTGCAGGTGGATTCTTTACCGTCTGAGCTACAGGGAAGCCCAAGAATCCTGGAGTGGGTAGCCTATCCCTTCTCCAGGGGATCGTCCCAATCCAGGAATTGAACTGGGGTCTCCTGAACTGCAGGTGGATTCTTTACCAACTGAGCTACCAGGGAAGCCTCCGTTTATCAGGCAAGTGACCTTAAAGCAGATCATTTTATTTCTCTGAGCCTCCATTTCATTATCTGTAAAATGGTGACTTTTAGGAAAAATGTATGTCATAAATGTGAAGTGTCTGGCATGTGTTGTTATAAAAGTCTCAAATTGTTGAAGTAAGCCTTTTAAAGTGTAGAGTCTGTGAGATCAGGGACTATGTCCACTTTCACTAGTGTAACCCTAGGCCTGTGATGTACAGTCGTACAAGTTGTGCACTACTCTATTCCAGAGCATCCTTCATACAGATGTGATGTGAATTGTGTCCTCTAGAGTTGTGCAGAGCATCCACCCTGCGAGAAACACATCTGGCATTGTTCTAGGTGCTGAAAACAGGAACATACTCTCATAGAGCTTGCATCATAGTAAGGAAGGGTAAAAACAAATAAGACAATAAATTAAATATTACAATAAATAAATAGGGTGATGTGACTGACAGTGAAGACTCGGGAAGCCTTCAAGGTGACAGTGACTTGAGCTGCAGCGTGAATGTCAACCGTGCAGATGTGGAGTGAGGTGTTACAGGGAAATCACAAAGACAAAGGCCCTGGGGCAGTCATGAGTGCGGTGAGAAGCAGGCAGAGGGCCAGCCATCATGGGCACACAGGACCTTCTGAGGGATCCAGGTAGCCACAGAAGATTTCCATTGGGGTGGGATGTGGTAGAGTTTGTGATCGGCAAAGCGGAGGGATGGAAGCAGGGACCAATCAGGAGACTGATTCAGTCATTCTGATGGTAAAGAATCTGCCTGCAATGCAGGAGACACGGGTTTGATCCCTGGGTCGGGAAGATTCCTTGGAGGAGGAAACAGCAAACCAATCCAGTATTCTTGTCTGGAGAAGCCCATGGACAGAGGAGCCTGGTGTGTTACAGTCCATGGAGTCACAATGAGTCGGATACAGCTGAGCAGCTAACACTAGGATCGGAGGGCAGGTATTGGAAACAGAGAGTTCAGTTAGCACATATCAGCAGAGAAGCAGCAGACACAAATGAATGGGGTTTGGAAGAAAAGGACTGAGAATTGTTCTCATCGTGGGCTAATGGGGAGCTGCTTATGGAAACGGGAAACCTGAAAGAGGAGAGTCTGCAGTGTCTATGAGGCAGCCTCATGTAGTGGATATGACTCAACTGGTGCTCAATAAAACCCACTGGATGAATGAGTGAATGAATGAATGGGACTCCATGTCCTCTCTAAACTTGGGATAATAATTTCTCCTTTTGTGAAGATCAGAGGAGCTCATGGAGGTCATAGAGAAAGAACCTTGTCTCTGATGCTGCCCTGAAGTGGGACAAATGGCCCCGAGGGTCTGACCCTGAGGGGCCCGCCTCCCTTCCACCTGCCTCCTCCAGGAGGATGGGAAGTGGCACTCCTGGTGTCCTGGGGAGGGGCCGGGACTCTGCAGGACAAAGCTTCTGCTCATTCCCTGTGCTTTCCTGTAGCCCCCTAGTCCCACTCTTCCCCACACCCCTCAGCTCCCTCCTCGGGTCTGTTTTTTTCCTTTTCTGGCAGGTATTGTTTCTGCACCAAAAGTGTCTGGAAACACTGCAGATTCGTGAAAATGTCAGTGCTCTTCTTTCTGCTCCATTTCACTGTAAATGCTCTTCAGAGAGACCTGCAAATTCACAGCAGAGCTGTGGGACCAGAGAGGTTTGGGATTTTACATCTTGTTAGTCTTGAGCAAGTTGCTTCCAGTCTCTGAGCCTCAATTCCTCACCTGCAAAATGGGTTACTTGTTCAACCTAAGTGTTTACCCTCAGATAGGCCCTAGACCCCAGCAGAAGGTCTGGCCCAGAAGAGCAGCAGATTGAATGCTAATGTTCAGCTTTCCCCCAAATGACTGTAAAAGTACAAGCCCCGGGAAGCTCACTTCCCAGATTCAAACATCTAGTCTCCGGCTCTCCATTCATTCAGAAGGGATTTCTGAAGCCTCTCCTGCATGCCAGGGCCTGGGCCAGATATTGGAGCAGATGGAGTGTGAGTGAGACATGGAATCCCAGATCTTGGGAAAGGAGAGTCTTGTGAATGGGCAGAGAGTGGGCTGCAGGGGGACCTGGGAGTCAAAAGGCCCCCCTGTCTGCCTCTGGGCAGGCTGCTGAGAGGATAGGTGTCTGAACTGAAACCAGAAGGAAGAACTCCCAAAGGCAAGATGGGGGACGTTACCTACTCCAGGCAATCAACAGGCAATGAAGCCTAGAGGAAAGGAAGCAAATACAAAAAGGAGGGAGGAGGAAGCATAAAAAAGGGAAGCCTCACCAAGCCATCCCATCCCTTCAAAGAGGGCCTAGCAGCTTTAGGCCACACACAGCAGTGCTTTTCAATTTAAGGAGTGTCCTGAGCGTACAGGCTGTGTGGGTGAGCTGTTAGCAGGAGCACAGATCTGATTTCTGGTTGCTTTGCAGAGAATGAATTAAAGACGATAGATGGAGTAGGGAGTGCTAAAATCAGGCAAGAAATCAAGGTTGAATTTCTCTTCCACTCATGAGCCCTGGAATCAGAAGGGGCCTCAGTTTAAATCTCAGATTAATATTTAGGCAGACATGGCTAAGCCACTTTTCTCTCTAGATCCTGGATTTCTCACCTGTAACATGGGAGTAGTTGTAACATTCATCTTTCAGCTGTTGCATGTGTGTGCGTGTGCATGCTTAGTCGCTTCATTTGTTTCTGATTCTTTGTGACCGTGTGGACCGTGGCTCGCCAGGCTCCTCTGTCCATGGGGATTCTCCAGGCAAGAATACTGGAGTGGGTTGCCATGCCCTTCTCCAGGGGATCTTCCCAACTCAGGGATTGAACTCGCATCTCTTACATCTCCTGCATTGGCAGGCAAGTTCTTTACCATTAGTGCCAACTGGGAAGCCTCTTGGAGCTGTTGTAAAGTATTAAATGAGTTGATCTATGGACAGTGGTTGGCACAGAACAAGTGGGAGGTAATCAGAAGTATTACCTTTGCCCCTTTGCCTCCCTGTCAGGCACGTAAACACCCACTGCTCCAATATACCCCTGGACTTCAGGTGAATCCCTCCCCGTTTTATAGCCAGTTCCAAAGCAGCCACTGTCAGCAGGTATGGGTTGAGGGGTGAGTCGCAGAAAGGCCTCACAGGATTTGTGCTGTAGCTCAGTTGCCTAGCAACAGCATCAGCCTCTGCATCATTGTGGAGTCAGGCCGCATCAAGAACCCGTCAAAACAAAGGCAGCAACGGAGCTGACTCACGGCCCATCACTGGGAACTGGTGGGAGCAGGGCCTTCATTGGAGGGTGAGGGGAATCAAGGATATCCAGATTCTAGCTCGAGGCAGGGACCAGCCTGAGTTCTAGCTCCCGTTTTCTCCCCAGGGGCCCACCCCTCTCACCATCCCCTGGACTGCCTGGTACCAGGAGGGGACTGAGATTTGCTGATGTGCCACTGTTGGCCAGAGTACCCTGTGGGCATTGTGTGTGCTGTCTTCAGGATGGTTCTTCTCCAGTTCCTCTGGAGGAGGAAATGGCAACCCGCTCCAGTATTCTTGCCTGGAGAATCCCATGGACAGAGGAGCCTGGCGGGCTCTGGCCCATAGGGTCGCAAAGAGGTGGACATGACTGAGCAATTGCACTGCACTCAAGAAGACCAAAACTGGGCTCCTCGCCATCCCTCACCCAGCTCTTTGCCCTCCTGAGTCCTCTCCGTGATGGTATCAGCACCAGCGGGGAAGCCACGTGGAATAAAGTAGGTGTCATTGCGGGCCTTCCCTCCCTCCTCGACTTCAGACCTCTCACTAAATCAACAACTGCCCCCTCCCCACCCTTCTTCCTGGGTCTTCTATCCGACTCACATCTGACCCTGGTCTTCCGGCTGGTGTGTGCTCACCCCTGACCGGTGAAGGCGTCCCACCCACACTCCACCCCACAGCTCCTTCCAAAGGCCAGGTCTGATCCTGGCACTTTCTGCTTCAACCATATATGGCTCTACCCACCACAGTTTAAAGCCCAGACTTCTCAGCAGGACCTGCAAGATCCCACTACCTAGTCCCCATGCCAGCTGCCTACTGCACACAGATACACACAGATACACACACACAGCCATCCTGGAAGCCAGTCCCGCTATCCATCAAGCCTTCAGATGACTGAAGTATCAGCCAACCCCTGGATTAGTGCTTCATGAGAGAATCTGACTCAGAACCGCCCAGCAAGTCCACTCCGGGAATCCTGACCCCCTGAAGCCTTGAGGGGTTCAAGGTTGGTTGTAAGGTGCCAAGTTGCAGGGTGATTTTCTCCACAGCCATGGATACTAAGAAGATGTCCTAGAGTAAATCGTCTAACCTCTCTGTGCCTCCATTTCTTCATCTGTACTTGTGGATAGTGTGAAAATATGAAGAGTTAGTGACTAGTGACTGTTTATCACAGTGCCTGGCCTATGTGAAACATTCAATAATTATCAGTATTTCTTGTAGTTTCTATTATTATTTATCATGAAATGTTTCTTTTTCAACTCCAAAGACTCTCATTTCCACGGTGTGATTCTCCTGAGTAACACTGAACAACTTTTTGGTATTTTATTTTTAAATACAACTGGCTATACTTGATAGTTTGTGGGACAACATCCTTCAATATTCTCCATTGTTTTGTTGTTCCAGTCACTAAGTCACGTCCGACTCTTTGTGACCCCGAGAGCTGCAGTCTGTCAGGCTCCTCTGTCCATGGTATTTCCCAGGTGAGAACACTGGATTAGGTTGCCATTTCCTTTTCCTCAAGATCTTCCTGATCCAGGGATTTAACTGCGTCTCCTGCATTGCAGACAGATTTTTTGCCACTGAGCCACCAGAGAAGCCCATCTGATTCTTTACTTGCTTCCTTAACACTTGTCAAATATGGAAACATACCAAACCACACCATACTCTATTTACCTCAAATTTTCAACCATAGCAGAGACTATTTCTGTATAGGAAGACCAACTAATTTCAGTTACACTGTTATTGTTTGCAAAAGATAAGAGAATTTCTGGGAATTCAGCTTCCCAAAGAGGGAATCCCATATCATCCATATTAAATGCTAAATATAAAAAAAAAATCACCAGCCTAATATCTGCACAGTTGTTCTCAGCTTATTAGATCTTTCACAAAAAGCCTATATTCTGTGATTGCTGGAATTCAATGTCATTATTCTGCTTAGAAAAAAATTTCAGCCTGATGATTCTCAGCCTTTTCCTGTAGAGTGATGCTTACCCTAAAAACGATAACAATAACAATAAAATAATAGGTAACCACAGTCCTCTGCCAAGCTCTCACTCTGCTGAGTGCCTTGTGTGCGTGAATGCTCATGTGCAGAAGCATCCTCTCCAAGGACAGATGGTGGACTTGAAGCGCTGAGAGCTACGGCCAAGGTGCCCCAGGGAGCAAGCTGCAGAGCCAGGACACAAACCTGCTCCATCAGACTTAAAGCTGCTGCTCAGGGGCATTTGGCGATCTGGCCCCTCCTCTCACCTCCTCAGGCTCTTCCAAAATAATGAGCTCTGGCTGTGGCCAGTTTCTGAAGCTCTGTCTTTAGAACATGCTTCCACGTGTGCATCAGGGTCATGGGAACCCAAGGAGCTCTCCCCGAAGCGGGAGCCTGGCTTTGCTTCAGGGTGTAGCACTTGTCCCACACCATCCATCAGCTGCCCCAACAGCCCTCTGATGCCTACAGATGGAAGGAAGTCCCCGAAGGCGTGGAGCAAGTGAAAGTGCCACCCAATCATGGCTGGGTGACTCCAGCATCCCCTGGCTGACATGTCACAAAGGCCGTGGCACCAGAAAGCAGGAAAGGCCTGGCTCCATGGTTCAGGACTTCTGATTCAGAGCTCTACCATCAACACCCTCCTTGAACTTGTCTGTTTGGACAATTCCTGGTCTATCCCCTCCTCCACCCAACAGATGCCCCAAGAGGTGGCTGGCTGTGGCTGTGAGCCCAACAGTGACCTAGGCAGTAGTTATCAGGAAAGTCATCTCTTCTGGCCCTTTGTCCTGGGTGTCAGAACAGGAGAATGTGCAGAACTGAGATTCTGGCATCTGTGTGAGACCCATCAGATATTAAAGTTCAAAGACTTTGGGTTCATCTGCCAAAACACAAGCTAGCTTTCAGATCTTCTTTCTCACCCAGCAGGAAGAACTGAACACCATACAATTAAAGCATGAAAGAGGGCAGGCTCTCTTTTTGGTTATCTCCCAGAGGCAGGGGGACCTTAATCTGGTGATGTGATGTTTGCACGACCTTACAATAGGAGCCAGAACTTGAGAGTGGGCAGAAGAGGCCACACAGCCTACCTCTCACCCTGTTGCCTCTTCTATTCCCTTGTTTAGGGATACTTAGCTTCTCCTTGCATAACTCTACTGATGGAGAGCTTACCACTTCTCAAGACAGCCCTCCCAGGACCCAGATTTTGGAATCAGAGCCCTGGATTGGATATTCGGTCCAGCACATGACCCTGGAGAAGCCACTTCACTGCTGTCAGTTCCAGCCTCTCCCTTTCCATGAATAGGGCTCCTGGTTCACAGGTCTGCAGGGAGATTCATATACAATATTGGTTATGGATGTACTTTTGAAATGGCAAGCTGAATGCAGATGGCAAGGGTTATTTTTATCATAATTGCCGTTATTATGAGTCTGTGACACAGCGCTAATTGTTCTGGAGCTTCTCTGATGTAGCACCCACACTCACTCCCCATCAGCCTCTGTGCGCTGGTTCTTCCCACCGTGGGTTGATCACAGTGGTTGTGGTGAGAGAGAGAAGCATTTGTCCACTTTATGAAGATGCCAATCCAAAGTGAGAATTGTCATTCTGCAAAAATATTGACCAAGGTGGCACTCACTAGACTCCTCACTAATGAGCCAGTCATAAGGCCATGTGCACCCAAGAGAGGGACATGCTCCCACCATCCCCCTCCCCCTCCTCCTTTCTGCCAGCAAGCATTCTAGAACCTTCTGTGGTAGACCAGAGTCCTTCCCAGATCACCCAACATAGTCCCAACACAGGCCACCCCTCTAGTCCTCCTGCTAATGTATTTCCTTCTCTCTGCTTATAACCATCAGACACTCTTTATCTATTTTCCCCGAGCTGTCCTCTCCTGCTAGAACACCCAGTTCCCAGTGCCAGCCCAGGACCTGCCATAAGACATATTGGATCTATGTTAGTTGGATGAATTTATAAATAAGTGGAGAACAAAGTGTAATCTCTGAACCCATAGAGCTCCGGTGGAGGAATAAAAGACAAGTATAAAGATGGTATCAATCCAGAGCGATTAGGACCATGATAACAGATGACAAGGACTAGTAGGAACAATGCAAAAAGCAGGAACTCTGCTCCTGAGGTGTCCGGGAAGGCTTCCCTGAGTCCAGACTTGAGCTGGGCCTTGAGGGGTGAGTAGGAGTTAGCCAGGTGGATGAGGAAGCTCTGTGTGCAAAGAATCAGGGTGTGGAACAAGGGGATGCATTGGCGGTAGGACATTTTGTTATTATGGCTGCAGCTGAGGGTTTGCAGGCTCCGTTGAGAGAAGTGGGGCTGGGGGTGGGGGTGGGGTGGGGACCTGTTTCTGAAATACAAGGTTAGGACCCAAGCACTTCATCTTAAGAGCAATGCGGTGTTCAGAGAGCTTCTGGGCAGGAGCGTGGTGGGATACAATTACAATTAGGCAGATCAGTTTGGTGCAGTGGGGAGGAGAAGGTAGTAAGAGACTGGACGCAGCAGTGGACAGGGAGGAGGCTGGTCCAAGAGAGGGAAGGTGTGGTTTCAGGAGAAGGACAGGCCTAGGAGAGGGGCGTGTCCAGGGGAGGGGTATGTCCAGGAGAGGGGCGTGTCCAGGAGCGGGAAGGGTCCAGGAGAGGGGCGTGTCCAGGGGAGGGGTATGTCCAGGAAAGGGGCGTGTCCAGGAGCGGGAAGGGTCCAGGAGAGGGGCGTGTCCAGGGGAGGGGTATGTCCAGGAAAGGGGCGTGTCCAGGAGCGGGAAGGGTCCAGGAGAGGGGCGTGTCCAGGAGCGGGAAGGGTCCAGCGGAGAGGAGGAACCTCTTGAACAGGGCAGACACTAGGGGCTAAAGATGCTGCCTGAATGAGAATGTCTGGAGTCTGCGTGAGAACAAAATTAGGAACTTTGAAAACCTGAGAGATTTTTACATGAAAAACTCAGCTTCTTTGTGACTAGTCAAGCTTCCAGAGGTAAAAAAGAAGGAGATAGAACCATATGTTGATGTTTACTATGTGCCAGATACTTTTAGTTCATTGTTAGCTTGGTCCGTGAGACGGGCATTATTTTCTCCATTTCACAGGTGAGGAAAAAGGTTAAGAGGAGTTGAAGAAACTGCTCAATTTTTCACAAGTAAGGCAGTGTCAGGAATCAAACCCAGATTCTTCTGACGTTAAAAGCCAAGCTCCTCACCTTACATCACCACCTCCCAGAAGACTCAGTGGGCACGGATTTTAGAAAGAGGGGAAGAAAAGAAAGTAGCAGGGGACAGCACTGTGCTGCCTGCTATGGTATGAATGTGTCCCCTCAAAATTCATATGTTGGAGCCCTAACCCCTAAAGATGATGATATTAGGAGGCGGGGCCTTTGGAAGGTGCTTTTGGGACTTCCCTGGTGGATCAGATGGTAAAGTGTCTGTCTACAATGCAGGAGACCTGGGTTGGATTCCTGGGTTGGGAAGATTCCCTGGAGAAGGAAACGGCAACCCACTCCAGTATTCTTGCCTAGAAAATCCTATGGACAGAGGAGCTTGGTGCAGGCTACTGTCCATGGGGTCACAAAGAGTCAGGCACAACTGAGCGACTTCCCTTTCCTTTTTTTCAACAATGTGTTGAACACCATATTGCTCTTATGAAGAAGTGTTTGGGTCCTGACCTTGCGTTTCAGGGTGGAGCCCTCATGAGTGGGATTAGAGCCCTTATAAAAGAAGCTCCAGAGAGTTCCCTCACCATTCTCACCATGGGAGGACACAGAGCGAAGGTGTGGGCTATGAACAAGGAAGAGGACATTCCCTGGAAGGTGGCAACCACGCTGGCATCTTGATCTTGGACTTCTAGCTTTCAGACATATGACCAACATGTTTCTGTCATTTATAAGGTACTCAGTTACAGGGGAGCTTGGCAGGCTACAGTCTATGGGGTTGCAAAGAGTTGGACACAAGTGACTGAGCACACACACGCATACACACACACACAGTTGGTGGTTTGGTATAATAGCAGTCCCAAAGACTGCAGTCCCAAGACATTGCTATTGGAGTCCACCTCCATGGGGATCTTTCTTGCTGCTAAATTCTGTCTTGTCTAAGTGTTAATAGTAAAGAGAACAAATCATCTTTTTTCTTCTGTGCTCGTTAGGTTAACATCCAACATTCTTTAAAATCCTGCCTCATTCCTGGATTCAGGCACGATTTTCCTTTTCATACATTAAACTGAGACTGTGCAAATGCAAACTCTGACCTGCTTTGCTCCCTCTTTTCTGGCACCAATTGTTGGAAAAACCTTTGGCTTTAAAATGAGAATTTCAGAACAGACGGTCCAAGCTCTTAAAAGGGAAGGAAAATCCTAGTTATTGAATACCCAAGAGAGTGCTATTACCGTAGATGCCTTCTGTGCAAGATTGTTGAATCATGACGTATAATCATCTTCATTTTACAGATGAGAAAACTGCGAGTCAGAGGTGGACTTTTTCACACCGGGTCACACTGGTAAATGAAGACCAAACATAGCAGATCCACCACATGGATCCATGCCACCAGGTGGCAAAGGCCATGGCCATTTCTTCATCACTGGGCACAGCGTGGGTACTTAACAAATGTTCATGGAATGCATGAGTGAGTAGATGGATGAGTGTCATCTTGCTCACTGTGACATCCACTTCTATACCTGCATTTCCATTTCCAAGTATTCTACCCGATAACAAGTGTTACTCCATCGAGGTTTGTTGAGAAGACTGACAAATCATGTCCTTCTTGGTGCGGAGCAGCAGAACAGTCTCCTGCTGGGGTCCCAGTGATATACCCATAGTACAGAGATGTCCCTGCCATCTGACAGAGGGTCGAGCCATGAAGGTGGGCTTGTGTAGAGCTACCGCAGAGAAGACAGGCTGGGAAATTACCCAACCCATCTCTCTGGTTTCCTAGACACAGAGGGACCTTCCATTTGTATGCAGATGGGGCCATGTGACTGGAAGAGGGTATGACAAGAGCAAAGAGCTTGAGTCAGAAACTATCAGGATTCAGGGTTGAGGTATTAATACAGTAAAGTGGTAAGTGTGACTGGAGTCTGCCATGGTCACTTTTACCTGACATGATTTTTCTGGGGGTCATACAAAGTTAGATAAGGGAAAAATCTCAGGCAGCAGACTCCTCTTTGCTTTCTTCTTGGACCTGCCACAGAGAGATGGACCAGCTGGAAAGATGGACAAGAGCTTGAGCTTAATAGGAAGTTGAAGATGATGGGACTGAAAGTGATGATGGTCCAGGAGTACACCACTGAGTGACTTTCGGTTGAAGTGACAGAAAGTGCCGTGACTCTGGTTTCTGTACTAACAGCATTTATTTATCTCTCATAAAAAAAGTCAGAAAGTGACCCAGGGTTAGTATATGAGCTCAACAGTGCTAGTGAGCTAGAGCAATACGCCTTGAGTTCGCTTGTCCTTCTCATAGTTGCAGGGTGGCTGTCATGGCACCAGGCATCACAGCCTCACTTGATCATCTTCAAAGATAGAGGCAGTGGTGGCATAGGGCAGAGTTTATCCTCACACACCTCCTTCTTATTATGGAACGTTTTCACAGGTCATGTGCTGGGAAGAGACTAGTATTTTATATTGCTGTGGTCACCAAGCCCCCAAAGCCACTGCTCAGGCTCTAAAGTTTACTGGTCAGTTCAGGACAAGTAGACAAACATACTGAGCTAATCAATCAGCCACCAGGAGTGACAGCTCATCTACGAACAGCATTTTATGATTATAAAGTGATTTCACTACATTATCTCCTTGTGTCTTCAAAGCCAACTTTTCAGGAAGAGGATATCATCCCCATTTTACAGATGAGAATACTGGGGCTCAGAGAGAGAATGACTAGCATATGGCAGAGCTGCATTCATCTGACTCAGAACTTCCCCCGCTGCATTTACTTACTCTTCCTCCATCCAAACCATCTGGCTGGTTGGCTAAAGGGACTCCTTGGCTCTCACTGCCAAGACGTTTCCTTCAGAAGGAAGGGGAAGGGGAGAGGAGTCCTGGGCTGCTAATCCTCTACTCTATGCAGAGAACAGATACACAAGTCTCAGAGTGATGTCTCTAGATAGTCATCTGGAGTTAGTTCACATTCTAGGTTCTACTGACCTTTCTGTAGACTGGAGGTCTTGGCACGGCCTTGTGGGGAATTTGGGTCATCCAAACAGGAAGACCAAGAGACAGACATGGCAGATGTGTGCTCTACTGACTCCCAAAATTGGCTCTGGAGAATCAACAGGAGAGGTCATGCAGGAAGCATGGTGCAGGGTTTATGAGTCTGTATTTGGAAAAGAGAAGAGAGGGAAATTTATGCCTCTCTTGCCCTTGTTTATGCCCCAGGCCTGGAAGGAGTGAAGCCGGGAAGTGGCTCTCTTCTGTGTGTCTCTCTCTCCCTCTCGTATTCTTCCCTTCCTCTGTCTCTTACTCCCTCTGTCTCTCTGTCTCCCTCTTTCTAATCTGTCTCTTTACACACACACACACACACACACACACACACACACACACACACACCCCGTCAGAAAATCTCAGACTGATCTTTCAAAACGTAAGTACACAAGGGGTTTTCCCACCATCATGATTATTTCTACTTTGACCTTCTAGCCACCCTCACACCCTAGCCCCTGCCAACATCATCTCTCACCTGAATTGCTGCGTGAGCCTCCTAGCTTACTCCCACACTCATCCCACTACAGTTTTCCTGACCTCAGCAGTCAGTGTGTTCCCTAAAACCACAGGTTAGATCACGACACCCCTCTGTTCAGACTACACCACCATCTCACCTCATTCAGCACAAAAGCAGATTCCTTCTGTGCCCTGCAAGGTCTCACCTGCCTGCCCCTGAGAGCTTATCTCCCAGTCACGTCCGCTGTGTTCACTCAGCACCAGCCACTCTACTTCCTAGCCGCTGCTCAGACACCGAGTTCACCCCCAGCTCAGGGTCTTTGCACATGATCTAGAATGCTCCTGGGCAGGCACAGAACTGACTCCTTTAATTTATTCATGTCTTGGCTCAGACGCTACCTGAGAACCCAATCTCTGTAAGTTGGGAAAGCATGGCTTTGTCTAGTTCTTTCATGGCTGTATCCCCAGAACCTAGGACAGTACCTGATGTTCCTTTGTGATCAGTGAATACATACTGGATAAATAAATATCCCATATTGGCAACTAACCAAGGGTCAGTCAGGTGGAATCCTGGATATTGATGGATGTTGACAAAAACCAGATTAGCCAGCTCCTTCACTCCTCCAGAACTTAGGCTGCACTCTAGGAAGGAGCAGGGGAATATTTGATCATGTCCACCACCCTAGAATGGGGACTAAAAATAGAATTAATATAAATGATAGAAATGATGTTTCTTGCACTAAGTGTGTGGCCTGGGATTCTCAGTAGGCGTATTCTCCTTAAAGCAGAAATCATCAGCCAGTTGGGGGCAACCCATCCACAGCCTTTACAGTTTTCTGTAGGACCAGCTCATGTGCTTTCTTCATTTCTGGGCATACTTAAACAGTAGTGACTCCCTTCTCTGTGCCATAACTGGGCTGGTGGGCACTAGGCTACTACCGATAATAATTAAAGCATATTGGACGTTTACAGTTTCAGAAACTTTGCTAAAGGCTTCCCAATGACCCTGTGAGGTTTGTAAGGCTTGCACTATTATTAACCACCTGTTGGATGGTCCCTGACCTAGAAGCACTCAGAGCTCCATTGGGAAAGCAAAGACATGAATCAATAATTACCATATGGAACAGGATTGAACAGAAAGAAGCACAATGCAGCAGGCACACAGGTGGAAAGCTGATTAATTCTCTTTAGGATGAGGATCAGCAAACTCTCCTTTTTGCAGCTTCCCTTCCAGCCGCTTCCTTTTTGGGGCTTCCAAGTCACTTGTGCCTCCTTTCACTTACCCTGTCCTTGGCTGTTCCCACAGCTCCTCCTCCTTCAGCTTTAGTCTCCTCACAAATCTCCCCCCCAAAGTAGGATCCCGCCTCCCCCACTAGAATGTAAGCTCCCTAAGGGTAGGGCCCCTGTCTATCTTGTTCACTACACAGCCGAGATGCTCAGTGAGTGTGTATTTACTGGACCAATGTCTATAGGAATGTGTGAGTAGGTTAACTGAAATTACAGCAGGCTTGGTGGGCTGAGGGGAGGGGAGAGAGGAGCAGAGCATCCTCGTTTTTGAATGGCTAAAGCTGGAGAAGGGTTGCCAGGATGGTGGCAGGAAAGAGCGAAGACCCATCAAAGATGTCCCCTGCCTCACTCTGCTTCAGAAACCTCATGGTCATTATTAAAAATGACCCTGGTATGAGTACTAGAGACTTCTAATAGAGCCCTTAGAACACTAAGCAGAGTTCTTAGAACCTACTAGCATCTCTTGATATTTGATGAATGAGGGAATAACTGGAAATTACTACCTTTCAAATAATCCCCCGCTTCTTCCTAGAGTGGAGCCTAAGATCTGGAGGGGTGAAGGAGCCCTGAAAAGGAAGAGGCTGGGAGGGCAGCTAAGCAAATGCATAGCCAAATAGGGAGGTGCCCAGCTTTCCTTCCTCAGCGAGTAAATGATTCGTTCACTGGTCTCGCTGGCCCATTCATTGGAAGCTTTGATGTTAGGCAGATCTGAGTTGGTACCCCAACTCCACCACCTTGGAGAAGCTGCTAAGCCCCTGACCTCCAGTTTCTGCTCCTGAAAACAGAGGTGACAGTATCTGCATGAGAGCCGAGAGGGTTGAATGAGGTGAGGTCTGCAAAGCCCTCTACATACTGACCGGTGCATAGTAAAGCCGCAATAAATCACTGAGGATGAAGGGATGGATGGATGAATGAATGAATGAATGAAAAAGGGAATATGTATATTTGGCAAGACCTTAGAGTTTGTAAATTTGAGACACCTGGATGCAAGAGAAGCTGCAAATCCACACTTTTAAGCATCCTGAGAGATCGTGCTTGTTGAAAAGCGTGATGCGAGCCATGCTGGAGCCTTACCTCACACCCAGCCTCCTGACGGAGCTGGAGTGGAGGCTTCAGGGCCTGGTCCAGGGATGCTGCTATGATGACTGGCATCATCCTGTCCTAGTCCGGCCAGTCAACCAGAGGGCTACCCCAGCACACGGAGAAGGTATCGCCGCAGAGGAAACTGTGTTTGAGGCAGCTCCTAGAGAGCTTACTGGACTTTTGCAAACTTAGTTTAGTAGCTGAGAGTGTGCACTCTTGAGCTGTCTGGGTTTGAAAGTCAACCCTGCTTTGTATTATTTGAACAGCTTTGGACGAGTCACATGACGTCTCTATGCCTTGGTTTCCAAAGCTATCAAGTGAGAGTGAAACAGCATCGTCCTCTCTGGGTTGTTGTGGGGATTAGGGAGTTCTCACATGGCAAGCGTGAGAGCTACACCTGGCACACCGTGGATACCCAAGAGACAGGTACCGGCTGAAAGGAAAATCAAAGAGATTTTGGCGTTGTATGACCCTCCCTCACTCCATGTTTGCTCTGCTCTGGATTCTGGACTTGGAGGATACAGAGATAATTAGGATGTGACTTCAGTCCTGACATCGCTGCCCATCTGGTGGGGGAGGCAGCTGGGTCAACAGACAGCGGCCCCCAGTGACCCTGGTGCCATGGTGTGAGCCCCCACAACAAGGGCATCCACGCCAATCTATGAAACCAGAGAGTCCTTCCTGGAGGAGGTGAGGGACATCAAGGGGGCAAGGGCCCTGAACCAGGAGGAGAGGAGGGAAAAGGCATCCTGTGCAAAAGACTGTGTGTGCCGTAGCCCTGAGGCAAGCGAGGTTGGCACAGACAGGGCACAGGAGGATGAGAAACACGCAGGCAAGGCAGAGGATGGCAGTCGGGGGGAATCTGCAAGCAAGGCCTGGGTGCAGACCCGGTGCTCAGCACTGGTGTGGGAAAAGCAGGCTGGAGCAGCTCTCTAGGGGCATGCACTCTAGTAAGAGAGATGGAAACCTAGCCTTTTATATTATAGTCACAATAATTACGTAACACGGAGGTCACTACGGCTAAATTTTGCCCAGGGGCTGGCAGGAGCCCTAGGCGAGCACATGAGAAGAGTTTTAGAAGAAGTCTCAGAGGAAAAAATAACTTCAACCATGTTTTTTTCTTTCCTTCCTTCTCCCAAGAGGTGGCATAGAACATGGTTGAGAGTGCCAGCTCTCCATTTAAATCTCAACTCTGCCCATTTACCAGCTGTGTGACCTTGGCTGAGTCTCTTAACTTCTGTTTCTTCATTGGGATCATTATAGAATTAAACAAGCATTTAAAACCATGCCCCCCACAAAAGTAAATGCTCTATATGTTTGATGGAACAGACCCTCTTGTTCAATGTCTGTGTATTAAGGTGCACTGCGTGCCAGACATTGTTCTAATCACTGGAGACATGAACAGTTCAGTTCAATTCAGCCCAGTCACTCAGTCATGTCCAACTCTTTGCGACTCTATGGACTGTAGCATGCCAGGCTTCCCTGCCCAACACCAGCTCCCAGAGTTTGCTCAAACTCATGTCCATCGAGTCGGTGATGCCATCCAACCATCTCTTCCTCTGTTGTCCCCTTCTCCTCCTGCCTTCAATCTTTCCCAGCATCAGAGTCTTTTCCAAGGAGTCAGTTCTCTGCATCAGGTGGCCAAAGTATTGGAGCTTCAGCTTCAGCATCAGTCCTTCCAACCAATATTCAGGACTGATTTCCTTTAGGATGGACTGGTTGGATCTCCTTGCAGTCCAAGGGACTCTCAAGAGTCTTCTCCAACACCACAGTTCAAAAGCATCAATTCTTCGGCACTCAACTTTCTTTATGGTTCACCTCTCACATCCATACATGACCACTGGAAAACCATAGCTTTGACTAGACAGACCTTTGTTGGCAAAGTGATGTCTGACATGATATGGGACCAAATAAACAAGGTCCTTGCCTTACTATTTTAGTGAGGGAAGATAAGCAGTAAGGATGTAAAAACAATAAATGAATGAAATCGTGTGTGTTAACAATAAGTGCTGTGATGGAAATACATCAGTGGAGTGAGTGACTTAGATAGTCTGCTCAGGAAAGGCTTTAAAGTTAGCTATTTCTCTGAGGATGAGAAAAAGACAGCTGGGAAGGAGCTGGAGACAGAGCTGGGCGGTGGCTGCGGCAGGCTGGGTAACACTGGCTGAATGCATGAAACTCAGCCCAAGACTTCATGCCAGAATATCTTCCAAGAGGTCGGGACTCAGTGTGGCAAGTTCAAAGAGGACAAAGCAGATCAGTGTGGCTAGAGCCAAGTTCACCAAAGGAAAAGTGGGAGGAGATGAGATGAATGAAACATGGCCCAGAATTGATGGGATTTGATAAAGTAGGGGCATAATGACTATTTGCAGGCAAGAGCACTTGTGGGCAAAAGGCTCAGACGTGTGAGTCTGGCTTGCTCATGGCTGTGGCTGGAATTCAGGGTGGTTGGTGTGGGTAGTGATTGGAAAAGATGTTGCAGGGATAAGAAGGCATTTGAACTCTAGCCTCCATGCCCTAGGAGCCACCATAAATCAAACTTGATGTTTTAGGAAGATCACCGTACTGGCTCAGTTTCCTCGGGCTGCGGTAATGAAGTCCTACAAACTGGGTGTTTCAAAACAGAAATTGATTGGCTCACAATGTAGAGGCTAAAAGTCTAAAGTTGAGGTGTCAGCAGAGCTGCGCTCTCTCTGAAAGCAGAAAAATCCAGCCTCGCCTCTTTCAAGCTTCTGGTTATTTGATAGCAATCTTCGTAGCTCCTTGGGCTTCCCAGGTGGTGCTAGTGGTAAAGAATTTGCCTGCTAATGCAGGAGACATAAGAGATGAGGGCTCTATGCCTGGGTCAGGAAAATCCCCTGGAGGAGGGAATGGCAACCCACTCTAGAGTTTTTGCTTAGAGAATTCCACGGACAGAGGAGGCTGGTGAGCTACAGTTCATGGGGTCACAAAGAGTCGGAAACAACTGAGCTAATAACAATTTAACTGTTTTTTTTTTTTCACTAATGACCTTCACTTGATTACTTATTTCCAAATATAGTCATATTCACCATTACCAGAGATTTGGATTTCAGCATATCTTTAGAGGATGCAATTAAGCTTGCAAGTGTGGATAACCTCAGAGTTCTCTCTGGCCCAAATTAGCAGGTATCTGTATGCTGGAAAATAGAGGCTGGCCTGGGAGAAAAGGTGAAGACCCATGAGAGCTGTTTTTTGGAAATTTCAGCCATAGACATTTGCCTTTAAAACCTTCTCAAAAGTGTCTGGTGGGATTTGTTGCCTGGATCCAAACAGCTGTTACCTTCCTGCTGATGATATGAATCAATAATCTTTTCTCAAAGGCTATAAAATTCAAGACCTCATCTCCCCACTAGAGAAGTGTTTGCCTCCCCTGACTTCAAATGCATTTCAGAGATACAAACGGTCCTCCTGTGACCTCCAGCTCTACGGCAGTGGCTCCAAGGACTGAATTCTGTCTGCCCCCTGAAAGGGGCATCTCTTTGCCTCTCTGGTCTCTGCAGTGGGTGGGGTGGAAGACTGAAACTTACCAAGCTCTGCCACACACCCAGTGGGTTATGGAGTCTGGAAAGAACCAGAATTTGAACTCAACGATGCTCAACTTTTCAGCCTTTGCCACAGTCATGCCTCCCTGCCTTTCTCTCTAGGCTAGAAGAGTGCTAAGCAGGCGGCCGTCTTGCAGAGTCCTTTCAGATCCTTTGTGTGTGTCAGAACAGGCCAGTTGCTGTAACAAACAGCCCCCACGTTTTGGTGGATCATCATAAGAAAGTCTCTTGCTCATTCACACGGAAGTCCAAAGTGCGTGTTCCTGGGTGGTAGGTTCCCTGGGTAGTAAGGAAGAATCATGAGGCTGTAAGCTGGCTTGCCACCACTCCATGGCTGCTGGCAGAAGGCACAGGACTCTGGATGAGAGGCGGACAAGCCGAGGGTCATGTTCACACGGGCTCCCCCTGCCCCCAAGCCCATGGCAGCCAGTTAGGTGCTGCACAGCCAGCTTACATTGACTGGGGAGACCCATGCTTCTGGAACCAAAACCTTGTGGCCTGGGTGGTCAGTCTACCTGACCTTTGCCCTGGAAGGAAGTATTATCTTTATTCTAAAGGCAGCAAACAAACCTGCCCTCTGCTCCAGAGGCAGACACCATCTTTATCTTCCAGAGCTTTTCACTGCAGAAACATCCTTGAAAAAAGTAGTCTGGAGCCCACATGGTCAGTGCGCCTGCTCACAAGACATACAGAAGGGTGAGAGCCCCAAGAACATTGTCTCCCAGAGTGGCTCCCTGCTAAGCAATGACTCAAGGATCCAGGCTCCTTCCAAACCCTCCTCCAGATCTTCAGAGCTTTCTCTATACCTGGAGGATAGTGAAAGAGAATAAAGGATCAGGAGCAGAGAGAATTCAACGGTGCAGACCTGAAGTGGTGCGCCCATATTACACTGGCCAGAACTCAGTCCCCGAGCCACGCCTGTCCACAGAAGGCTGGGAAGTGAAGTCTAGCTTGTGGGCGGAAGGAAGAGGAAAAAGGAATGCTTTCATGAACTGCTAGCCAGATGCTGCCATTCTCTCTTTTTTTTTCCTTGAAGTATATTTGATTCACAGTGTTTTGTTGGTTT
Source organism: Cervus elaphus (assembly GCF_910594005.1). NCBI lineage: Eukaryota > Metazoa > Chordata > Mammalia > Artiodactyla > Cervidae > Cervus > Cervus elaphus. The sequence goes on along the minus strand of NC_057839.1, from coordinate 9,376,048 downwards.
CAGATATACAGCAAAGTGATTCTTTTCAGATTCTTTTCCCTTATAGGTTGTTACAAAATTTTAAGTATAGTTCCCTGTGCTATAGAGCAGAATCTTGATGTTCATCTACTTTATACAAAGCAGTGTATATATGTTCATTCCAAACTTTCAGTGCATCCATGTTGCTGCAAGTGGCACTAACTTATTCTTTTTTATGGCTGAGTAGTATCCCATTATATATATGTACTACATCTTTCTTATCCATCCCTCTGTCAGTAAACATTTAGGTTGCTTTCATGTCTTGTCTGCCATTGCGCTTTAATTGTAAGCTAAACTTTACAAAGATGTTTCAAGATTTCCAGGAATCTCCTAGGAAGCAGAGGTAAAGATGATGGGGAGTGGGATCAAGAAACAGAAAGAAAGGTAGGACCACTTCTCTGAACATACAGTAAGGTATCTTGTTTAACAAGAGTACAGAGACTTCCCTGGTAGTCCAGTGGTTAAGACTTCCGCCTTCCTATGCAGGGGGTTCAGGTTCAATCCCTGGTCAAGGAGCTAAGTAAGATCCCACATGCCTTTCAATCAAGCATCCAAAACATAAAAACAGAAACTATATGGTAACAAATTCAATAAAGACTTTTAAAATGGTCCACATCAAAAAAAATCTTAAAAAAAACCAAAAGCGCAAGATTTGGAAAATGAGAGGCGCACTTTTAGAGACTATACTTAGTATATTTAAGAGACTATTTGAGACTGTACTTCCCTGGGATGACTTGGCGCCCCAGTGTGAGGAGTTACTGGGATGTGGGACGTTGGGTATTTGAAGCCAACTGAAGCAGCCAACATCTTGGCTGTGTAGCCTCCAGAAGTGATATTGCCTTTCTGAGCCCCACGCTCGTCACTTAGGAAGTGAGACGTAACCTTGTCAGCTGCCTTACAGACACTGTGCTGAGGGGCCCAGGGAGATGGTGGGTGGGGAATCTTCTATAAAGGATCTCATGCATGTGAGTCAATTGTGAAACGTGGTTTTAGAGACTAGAAGGTTGGAGTGGAGCAAAGGGAACTGGATCTAAGCAGGGGGAAAGCTCGGAGACCTCACCATTGAACCAATTTAACCTATAAAAGAGCAATCATGAGACTCAAGGACAATAGACCTGAGGAGACTCACCCAAGGCCCCCTGGGGAGTTTGCGGCAGAATCGGAACCCAGACAGTGAGCCTGGGCCTTTCCCCTGCCTCTCGTGGAATCTCTGCCTTCTAATCCCTGAATCTAGCAGGATGCTTGTGGAGTCTACTACATCCCACATGGATGAGTGTTCCTGAAAGCCATTCTTGCTGTAGATGGGGAGAGCCATCACAGATGCTCGAATCCCTATTCCCCTGGTCCCCCGCCCTTCTGGTTTCCTACTGCTACGTAAATGGGGTGATTGCAAAAGGAAATTTTTTTCATTGCCATGAGTATTTATTTCCTTCAGTAAACTCTGGCGTTGTATTATGAGAGCCCTAAAATATTGATATTCCCCATGATTTGGAGTCAATAGGGAATAAAATACTTTGCACAAATCCTGGCTTATAACTCTGAGATTTAAAAATGAACTTCAGCATTTCTGTTCAAATTTCAAATAAAAGCACTGGATTCAGTCTGGGTCTGCCCAATTTTCTAACCTTCGTTGGAGTATAAATATGATTTGCTTTCTTCTTAAGTCCAGAAATGTGTTTGACTAAGCCTCCTAACTGTTTTTGTTTACAAGAAGCTAATTTAGCATGGCAGCTTGTGTAGGATTAGGCAGGGAATCTGCTCAGATGGACTGCCCCAATCTTTATCTGCGATGAAACATACACACACTTCATCATGAATGCACCATCGTGTATTGACAACCAAAATAGAATTCTTTTTTTTCACCCCAAACCTGGTTCTCTTCCCAGGTTCCCTGTCATAGTAATGCCAGCACTGTCACTAAGATGCCCAGAAACACAAGAATATTCTAGACTCTTCCCTATTCCTCTCTGCCATACTTAATCTGGCACACGCCTCATCATTTCTGCCTCGTCATGTATGTCTCCTAAATCAGCTGACATTCCTCAAGCCCTTTTATGTGCTTAGTTCAAGTCTTATCCTCTTTCCCCCAGACTGTTACAATAGGGCCCTGACTAGGTCCTCTGACCCCCCTCCCTCCTCTGATTTCTATGCCACCTAAGCTAGCAGTCAAACATCATTCTGATGGTCTGCATTTTTCTTTGTTTTACTTTTCTCTCATTCCTCCCTGATTCTTTATGAGCATTACCCACCTCAGCACTCAGCTTAATGTATCCCGTGTGTGTGTGTGTGTGTGTGTGTGTGTGTGTGTGTGTGTGTGTGTGTGTGTAGTCTGTGTTAATCACTCAGTCGTGTCTGATTCTTTGTGACCCCATGGACTATAGCCCACCAGGCTCCTCTGTTCATGGATTTCTCCATGCAAGAACACTGGAGTGAGTTACCATTCCCTTCTCCACGGGATCTTCCCAACCTAAGGATCGAACCTGGGTCCCCTGCATTGCAGGCAGATTCTTTACCATCTGAACCACCAGGGAAGCCCAAGGTATCTCATATGTGACATTAAATATGCATTGATTCCTATCAGTTAAGTAAGGTTGCTTTGTATAAAATGCATTTTAATTTAAATAAATAGTATCATGTTATGAAGTTCATTTGGTTTCCCTTCTCTCTCTGTTGTGTTGCATGGAGACCTTTCTAAGCAACTATAAATATACGTGGTTTGAGGTTTCAGGCTTCTGCAGAATCTCCCAGCGGGCATCTGTTTTATTTCACTTGTTCTTGCCCCAGTGGTGTTCACTCAAGTTGCTTTCCTTCCTCTCTTCCTCTTCCATTCAGATCCTAGCAATGACTGTCCTAGGACACGCTCCTTTGCAGACCTCAGAAGTGGTTTATCTGTGCTGTAAACCTAAGAATGTGCTAAAGGGGATGTATGGAATATGCAGGCTTCATTATGCTAAGTGCTTCAGAGCATTTTCCAGAAGGACTCTGCCAATTGATGTTCCCGTTTCTAAGCAGGGGAGTTCTGGTCTCCCACATGCCCATCAGCATGTAGAATTATTTGCTTATTAATGTTTGCAAAGTAATACATGTAAGCTGGTGATCACAGTTGTTCTCACTTTCACTTTCCCCCATTGCTAGTGACTTTGAGCCCTTCTTCATGTACTAATTAGCCATATGAATTTCCTCTTCCATTCCTCTCCTTTGCCTAATGTCCTATTGAATCCTGTCTTAAAAAATTGATTTGTAGGAGTTATTACATACCATTGGCTTCCCTGGTGGCTCAGCTGGTAAAGAATCTGCCTGCAATGAGGGAGACCTGGGTTCAATCCCTGGGTTGGGAAGATCCCCTGGAGAAGGGAAAGGCTCCCCACTCCAGTATTCTGGCCTGGAGAATTCCATGGACTATCCATGGGGTCGCAAAGAGTTGGACACAACTGAGCAACTTTCACTCTCCACGTTCAAGGTCAGGAGGGGCGGCCGAGAGAAGATACCCCTCGTCCAAGGTAAGGAGCAGCAGCTGCACTTTGCTGGAGCAGTTGTGAAGAGATACCCCACGTCCAAGGTAAGAGAAACCCAAGTAAGACAGTAGGTGTTGTGAGAGGGCATCAGAGGGCAGACACACTAAAACCATAATCACAAAAAACAGGCCAACTTGATCACAGGACCACAGTCGTGTCTAACTCAATGAAACTAAGCCATGCCGTGTGGGGCCCCCAAGACGGTCGGGTCATGGTGGAGAGGTCTGACAGAATGTGGTCCACTGGAGAAGGGAATGGCAAACCACTTCAGTATTCTTGCCTTGAGAACCCCATGAACAGTATGAAAAGGCAAAATGATACGATACTGAAAGAGGAACTCCCCAGGTCGGTAGGTGCCCAATATGCTACTGGAGATCAGTGGAGAAATAACTCCAGAAAGAGTGAAGGGATGGAGCCAAAGCAAAAACAATACCCAGTTGGGGATGGGACTGGTGATAGAAGCAAGGTCCGATGCTGTAAAGAGCAATATTGCATAGGAACCTGGAATGTTAGGTCCATGTTTCAAGGCAAATTGGAAGTGGTCAAACAAGAAATGGCAAGAGTGAATGTCAACATCCTAGGAATCAGCAAACTAAAATGGACTGGAATGGGTGAATTTAACTCAGATGACCATTATATCTACTACTGTGGGCAGGAATCCCTTAGAAGAAATGGAGTAGCCATGGTGGTCAACAAAAGAGTCCGAAATGCAGTACTTGGATGCAATCTCAAAAATGACAGAATGATCTCTGTTCATTTCCAAGGCAAACCATTCAGTATTATGGTAATCCAAGCCTATGCCCCGACCAGTAACACTGAAGAAGCCAAAGTTGAACAGTTCTATGAAGACCTACAAGACCTTTTAGAACTAACACCCAAAAAAGATGTCTTTTTCATTATAGGGGACAGGAATGCAAAAGTAGGAAGTCAAGAAACACCTGGAGTAACAGGCAAATTTGGCCTTGGAGTACAGAATGAAGCAGGGCAAAGGCTAATAGAGTTTTGCCAAGAGAACACACTGGTCATAGCAAACACCCTCTTCCAACAACACAAGAGAAGACTCTACACATGGACATCACCAGATGATCAACACCGAAATCAGATTGATTATATTCTTTGCAGCCAAAGATGGAGAAGCTCTATACAGTCAGCAAAAACAAGACCAGGAGCTGACTGTGGCTCAGATCATGAACTCCTTATTGCCAAATTCAGACTTAAACTGAAGAGAGTAGGGATAACCACTAGACCATTCAGGTATGACTTAAATCAAATCCCTTATGAATATACAGTGGAAGTGAGAAATAGATTTAAGCAACTAGATCTGATAGACAGAGAGCCTGATGAACTATGGATGGAGGTTTGTGACATTGTACAGGAGACAGGGATTAAGACCATCCACACGGAAAAGAAATGCAAAAGGCAAAATGGTTGTCTGAGGAGGCCTTACAAATAGCTGTGAAAAGAAGAGAAGCGAAAAGCAAAGGAGAAAAGGAAAGATATTCCCATTTGAATGCAGAGTTCCAAAGAATAGCCAGGAGAGATAAGGAAGCCTTCCTCAGTGATCAATGCAAAGAAATAGAGGAAAACAATAGAATGGGAAAGACTAGAGATCTCTTCAAGAAAATTAGAGATACCAAGGGAACATTTCATGCCAAAATGGGCTCAATAAATGACAGAAATGTATGGACCTAACAGAAGCAGAAGATATTAGAAGAGGTGGCAAGAATACACAGAAGAACTGTACAAAAAAGATCTTCATGACCCAGATAATCATAATGGTGTGATCACTCACCTAGAGCCAGACATCCTGGAATGTGAAGTCAAGTGGGCCTTAGGAAGCATCACTACAAACAAAGCTAGTGGATGTGATGGAATTCCAGTTGAGCTATTTCAAAACCTGAAAGATGATGCTGTGAAAGTGCTGCACTCAATATGCCAGCAAATTTGGAAAACTCAGCAGTGGCCACAGGACTGGAAAAGGTCAGTTTTCATTCCAATTCCTAAGAAAGGCAATCCCAAAGAATGCTCAAACTACTGCACAATTGCACTCATCTCACACACTAGCTAAGTTAAGCTCAAAATTCTCCAAGCCAGGTTTCAGCAATATGTGAACTGTGAACTTCCAGATGTTCAAGCTGGTTTTAGAAAAGGCAGAGGAACCAGAGATCAAATTGCCAATATCTGCTGGATCATCAAAAAAGCAAGAGAGTTCCAGAAAGACATCTATTTCTGCTTTATTGACTATGCCAAAGCCTTCGACTGTGTGGATCACAATAAACTGTAGAAAATTCTGAAGGAGATGGGAATACCAGACCACCTGACCTGCCTCTTGAGAAACCTGTATGCAGGTCAGGAAGCAACAGTTAGAACTGGACATGGAACAACAGACTGGTTCCAAATAGGAAAAGGAGTACGTCAAGGCTGTATATTGTCACCCTGCTTATTTAATTTCTATGCAGAGTACATCATGAAAAACACTGGCTGGAAGAAGCACTAACTGGAATCAAGATTGCCAGGAGAAATATCAATAACCTCAGATATGCAGATGACACCACCCTTATGGCAGAAAGTGAAGAGGAACTAAAAAGCCTCTTGATGAAAGTGAAAGAAGAGAGTGAAAAAGTTGGCTTAAAGCTCAACATTCAGAAAACTAAGATCATGGCATCTGGTCCCATCACTTCATGGGAAATAGATGGGGAGACAGTGGAAACAGTGTCAGACTTTATTTTTCTGGGCTCCAAAATCACTGCCGATGGTGATTGCAGCCATCAAATTAAAAGATGCTTACTCCTTGGAAGGAAAGTTATGACCAACCTAGATAGCATATTAGAAAGCAGAGACATTACTTTGCCAACACATGTCCGTCTGGTCAAGGCTGTGGTGTTTCCAGTGGTCATGTATGGATGTGAGAGTTGAACTGTGAAGAAAGCTGAGCACCAAAAAATTGATGCATTTGAACTGTGGTGTTGGAGAAGACTCTTGAGAGTCCTTTGGACTGCAAGGAGATCCAACCAGTCCATCCTGAAGGAGATCAGTCCTGGGTGTTCATTGGAAGGACTGATGCTGAAGCTGAAACTCCGATACTTTGGCCACCTGATGTGAAGAGTTGACTCATTGGAAAAGACCCTGATGCTGGGAGGGATTGGGGGCAGGAGGAGAAGGGGACGACAGAGGATGAGATGGCTGGATGGCGTCACCGACTCGATGGGCATGTGTTTGAGTAAACTCCGGGAGTTGGTGATGGACAGGGAGGGCTGGTGTGCTGTGATTCATGGGGTCGCGAAGAGTCGGACACGACTGAGTGACTGAACTGAACTGAATTTGTTGATATGACATACTACAAAGATCATCACTGAATCTGTCATTTGTATGTTAACTTTTTCTGGTGCAATTTTTCATTGAGAGAGAATCCTCCATTTTAATGTCAGATTCATCCAGATTTGCTCTATGGTTTGTCAGTAATGCCCCGCTTCCTCCCGGGTTACTCCTGGTCCCAAGCAGATGATGACTGCTGAGACAATCGCATGCCTTCAGGGTTATCTCCCCTTCATGGATAAACATGACTGAGTCACTGGAGGGCACCTGGCTTCGCTGAACCAGTGATCTCATTATTAAGGCAAGTGAAATGGGGCCTCAGAGCAAATCAATCAATCTCTTCCAAGGTGGCTATCAAATTTGGGAACTGTTGATGACTATTTCCTGCTGTGATAAAGCTTCAGGATGACCCCAAAATATAATAGGTGTGTGGAGAGAAGCAGAAGTAGGACACAATGGGGGGGGGGGGTGTCACATCAGAAATGTCCTCCCCGTTCTCTTGTCCCTGAGGTCCAGCCCCCTAGGATGACCTAGGATCTGCCTTTCTTATATTTCCCAATCACCTTACAAAAATCAGTGTTTGGGCACTCAAACACCACTTTTTTTTTATATTGATCACATTCTTTTGCCAATCCGCTACGATTTTCTAATACTTCTCTCAGTTGACTCAATACTTTTTATTTGTCTACCTAGAAGTAATGCTGGAAGTGAATTTAATAGAAATTAAAGGATGTAAATGCTCACTTGGCACCATCACGTGCTGAAGAAATGCTATTAGACAGAGTGGACCTAACCTAAGACTTTCTTCTCAATGTAATCAGGATTCATAGAGGTTTGGAGAAAACGTAGCCCTTTCTTGGAGTCATTCAGTGTTACTTCATACCTTCTCTCCAACTTCCTAAAAGCGACTTCCTGCCTTAGTGGCTCTGAAACATATGGACACCAAAGGGGAAGGGGGATGGGATAAACTGGGAGGTTGAGATTGGCATATATATATATACGCTACACTGTGTGTGAAATGAATGACTAATGAAAACCTACTGTACAGCACAAGGAACTCTACTCAAAGCTCTGCGGTGACCCAGATGGGAAGGAAATCCAAAAAAGAGGGGAATGTGTATAAGTATAGCTGATTCACTTTGCTGTACACCATGTCATGAAACTATACTCTAATAAAAGTTTTTAAAAATCTAAAAAAAAAAAAAAGCTAGTGTTCAAATAAATCCCTTCTCTCTCCCTCTGATAGATTTGTTCTCCTTTATCTACATGTATTAATAGTTTTCTGATCATGGCAACCAAACACATAACAACAAAATGATGTACTTGCAGCTAAGGGGCCCAGGGGTTCTAATTAACCATTAAAAACCAGGCTTATGAGATGGTGTGCATCACCTGCTTGAAGAAGTTGTCCAGGACTCGGTTATAGGAACCCCTCCTAAAAGCAAGAGAGTCTGGGAAATGTAGTCCAAAGCTCAGCAGCTAATTCCTTGCAGCAACTCTGTACCATGGAGGGAATGCATGGGTCACTTATGAATGGTGTCTGCCACACACTGTCACAGGCAGCTAGCACAGGGCCAAACAAGTTGTGGGAACTCAGTTGAGGTAGGGAAGAATGGTAGAAAAAAGGGACAGAGGAAGACAATTTGCCCTAATTCTTTTCCTTTAGGTGGGAAAAAAAATTCTATTCATCCACAAGTCTCATTATTTTAAATGAGCATGAACTACTTTTTCTACAGATATATGAATAGTTAGGATAAAACAATGAAAACCTTATTGTTTTATTAGGCAGAGTTATTTTCACTCCCAGAATCTTTTCGGGAGTATATCATGTACAGATTTATTCCTGAAAGGTCACTTGTAAAATACTTTTCTATAAATCAAATCTTGTCTTCCCCTGACCTTCACAATGCTATCAGAGTTGAGGTTCTCTGGGAACATATTTCTAAGCCATATCCTCTTTAAGAAGCCAGTGAAACATATAATATCACAATCTTGAGTGTGTGTGTGTGAGAGATGGTTCTTGAAGCAAGTCACACAGTAAAATGACCTGGGACTAAGAATTGCTTAGATATGGTATTAGTTTCCCAAGGATGCAATAACTAAGTACCACAAGCTGGGTGTCTTAAACAACAGAAATTGATTATTTCATAGCATCTTCTGAGATGAAGATGGTGTGTTGGTCCCACATGTTGACTGTTAGATAGAACCTATCCTGTGCCTCTCTCCTGATGTCCCAAGATTTGCTGGTCATCTTCAGCATTCTTTGACCCGTGGGTGTGTCACCTTGATCTCTGCTTCCATATCCACGGGGCATTCTCACTGGGACATGTCTGTCTCTGTGTCCAGATTTCCCCTTCTTATCAGGACACCAACCATAATGGATTATATGACCATAACCTGATCATCTGGAAAGAACCTATTTTCTTTTTTTTACCCTACAAGTTATTTTTATTTTAACTATATTTTGTTATTGATAACACTATTGATATTGCTGTCTATAGAATGCCATCTATGTGGTATGGATTCCTTTTTAGAAGTTTTAGGTTCACAGGAAAACTGAATGGCAGGCACAGAGATTTCTCACATAGCCCTGGTGCCCACACATACATCATCTCTCTCACTATCAACATCCCCCACCAGAGTGGTCCACTCCTTACAACTGATGAACCTGCTGGCATATGTCATTTCACCCAAAGTCTAGAGCTTATTGAGGGTTCACTTTGGTTGCTGTACTTTCTATGGGATTGGGCAAATGTAAAATTATATATATCAATCATTACAGTGTCATACAAAGTAGCTTCACTTTCCTAAAGCCCTTCTATCTTCTACCTATTCATTGCCTCTCCTCCCTAAGCCCTGGCTGATATTTTTACTGTCCCCTTAGTTTTACCTTTTTCAGAATCATATGGTTAAAGTCACACAGTTGCAACACCTGGGGAAGACCCTATTTTCCAAAGAAGATTGTATTCTGAGGTTCTGGGGAGTAGGACTTCAACATATGGATTTGTTGAAGACACAGTTCAACCCATAACAGTCATTGTCTCAAAATCAAAATGTTCAAGGGAGAAATAGCAGGGACCATGTCAGAGAACAAGATGCACTGCCCGGGAGCCAGTCCGCCTCTGTGATGCCTCCTGATCCAAGCGGGGAAGACAGAAAACATTTCAGATTTCTCCAACCTTCTTTCCCAGGACTAAAAAGAGGGACTGACCTCTAAATAATGAACTGTGGCCTTGTCAAGAGAATTGGAAGGTGGGTGCTAGAGGCAGACGGCCTGGGCTCTGACCCAGGTTTACACTTAACCGACTAAATGAATTTATCACGAGCCTTTGTTTTCTCCTCTGTAACCTAGGCTGATGAGACCTCATAAGATCATCATGATGACTCCGTGAGCAAAACACCTGTTAAGTAGCATCGTGCTAAGGCGTACAGGGCGACGCTTAGGACAAGCTTACCCTGAAAGAGTTTTAGGTGAACAGCCACATGCCTGCCACCTAGATTACAGATCCATCTGCTGTTACAGATCCATCACATGCCTCTCCATCTCTCCACCCCCTCTGGCTCTCTGTTACTCCATCTCACATTTGATACATTTCAAAGTAAGTTGCCAACATCAACACTCTGCCTCCTTAACATTTCAGCACTCATTCAGCATTCAGTATCTTTTTGAGATAAAATTTAGTATAGTGAAATGCACAAATCTTAAAACTCCCCTTGTGTTTTGACAAGTGATACCCCTATGAAATGCAAGCAATTATCAAGACACAGAACATTTCCATCGACTCCAGAACTTTCCTTCTTGCCCCTTCTAAATCGATCTCCACACCCACCTACTCCACAGAGGCAGGGGTTGTCTTGATTTCTATCATTAGAAACTAGTTTTCATTGTTGCAAAACTTTATATCCAGAATCAGACAGTAGGTAGTCTTTGAGGCAAGCTTCTTTCACTCACAAAATGTTTTTGAGATACCCCTGTGTTATACGTCTCAGTGGGCCGTTCTTTCTGTCTCTTGAGTCATCTTCCATTATATGGATAGATCACAGCTTGTTTAGCCATCCTGCTACAAATGGACACCTGAGCTGTTCTCTGTGTTTTGGTTGTTCTAAAAAACAGTGCCATGGATACTATTACATGAGTCTTTATATCCACATGTGCTTTTGTATTTCTTGGGAATTTAACTGTGGGTCAGAGAGTAGGGATATGCTTAGTTTTATTTTTTAAAAAACCTCCAGAATGTTTTACCATGTAGCTAAATCATTCTATGCTCCGAAAAACTTCCTAAGATTTTGCAAAAGGAAGATCATCCTGGTGGCCTCTCAGGAAGATGAACTGGAGGAAGGAGGGTCCAGCTCAGGCCGATGATGGACAGAGAGGCCTTTGCAACCTCCTGGAGCAGGTGATAGGAACTGCACAAGGGCCTCGTGAATCCCCAAGACCTCTCTCCTCTGTTTAAAGGGTTCATAATGTGGCAGGATTTTGATTCTCCGTGTGTGCTCAGAATAATCCCACACTACTACCAGGACACCAGATGGGGCTGAGAGAAAGAAGTCTCCATTCTGAATTTAGACAGTGATTTCTTGGGAGGAAAGAGATTTATACATGTGGACTACTTTAACATTTGTTCGAGCATATTTATTTTATTAACTTTAAAGAGGTTTAGCCTATTTAATACCAAAAGGGGACCCTCTGGGCCTGAAATGAGGGTATTTCTGGGCTGTTTCTCCATTTGCTCCCCAACCTGAAGCTGGTGCAGTGAATGGTCTCCCTGGCAGCGCCCCCCACAGGGTTGTAGGTGTTGCCCAGAGAGCTAGGCTTAGCTTGTGTTGGAGTCCCCAGCTGTCTTAACCAAGCTATGAACCTCTTAGAAGTTTTTCTTTTGGCCACACCTGTGTGGCATGCGGGATCTTAGTTCTCTGACTAGGGATCAAACTCATGTTTCCTTCAGTGTAAGGGTGGAGTCTTAAGCACTGGACCACTAGGGAAGTCCCCCTTAGCAAACTTTTTTATATTGATTACTTTCTTTATTTATTAGGCTGTGCTGGGTCTTAGTTGTGGCATGCTTTTGGTGGTTTTGTTGCTAAGTTATGTTTGACTCTTACTACACCATGGACTGTAGCCCACCAGGCTCCTTAGTCTGTGGAATTTCCCAGGCAAGAATCCTGGAGTGGGTTGCCATGCACTCCTCCAGGGGAATCTTCCCAACCCAGAGATGGACAGTCTCCAGCATTGCAGGCAGATTCTTTACTTCTGAACCACCAGGGATAGATTGTCGCAGCATGTGGGATCTCTAGTTGCTGAAAGTAGGATCCAATTCCCTGCCAGGAATCAAAGCCAGGCCCTGCATTGACCGTGTGGAGTCCTAACCTCTGGACCAGCTGGAAAGTCTCCCTTAGCAAATTTTAATCAGTCCCTTTTCCTCCTATACTATGTGGCGATCTTCAAACCAGGGTGGGGAGCAGATCCCAGAGAGAAAACAAAGACTCAGGTATGTTTTGGGGACTCAAATCAGATCTTCAGCTTCCAAGAGCCCTGTTTGTAAAATGCGCCTTCAGGTCACTTCCAGGATCTGCCTGATCTTTCCCACCTTCTCTTTCACAATTATGCCTCTCGCAGTTCACAAAAAAAAAGCTTACTTCTCCTCCAGGGTATTATTGCTACAAAGGTCAAACACCTCCAGGACCAAGGAAAGGGGAAAGAGTCCAGAAGGCCAGCTCCCAAGTGAAGGAGTCCCTAAGCAAAGCCCTGCAGTGAGGAGCTCCAAAGCTGCAGGAGCCCTCTAACTTGATTCAAATATCTGTCTCTGTCTAACTTATAATTTTTTCTTTTTAATTTTTTTGAAATATAGTTGATTTACAATGTTGTGTTAGCTTCAGGTGTACAGAAAGTGATTCAAGTTTATATCTTTGAAATAATATAAATATATATAATGTGTATGTATATATATATATGTATGTATATTCTTTTTAAGATTCTTTTCCATTATAGGTTATTACAAGATATTGAGTATAGTTCTCTGTGCTATACAGTAGGTCCTTGTTGGTTATCTATTTTATATACTAACTTAGAATTCAGAAGTGCAATAGTTATCTCATGGTCAAGTTTATTTGAACTAAGTAAGGAAGCTAGATGTTTCCTTTCAAACACTTTGAGTTGGTTGATGGTTTCAGTAAATGATTTTTCAATTTAGGTTGCCATTTTTCAAAGTTGAAAGCACTAAATGTGCAGCTTCAAGATTTCAAAGAAAATGGATTTTAATAAAATACTTATACAATGAAGAGTAAGCTATATATTTTACAACCATTTAAACTTGTCACTTAAAAGAATTTACATTATCAACCTGAAAAAAAATGTGCAAAGAGAAATAAAGTTTCAAAATTATTATCATTTCAGGGGGATTTGAAGGAAAATTTTCTCAAGACTCCTGCCTTGGGATATCACCCTTCATCCAAACTGGCTTCTCAAGGTACTTCTTCCAAATAAATGCTACTGTGTTCTTTTCAGGAGGAAGTCTGGAGAACTGAATTCTCCCTATCGCATGACATTAGGGGAAGGAAGTGATAAAGCTGCCCCTTTACTGAGGGGAAAGGAAATCCATTTGCAAAGGATTTGATTAGCCACCATAAAGATGCCTGGTGGGCCTTGATGAAAGTCTGCACTGTCAGAGACTAACAGAATCACATGGTGCTCTTTTCAGCCCATTCATATTCCACAGGCCTCCATCGAAAGAGGCGTTCTTCCCAGAATTGCAGGAAGGGGCTGCAGGCTAAAGTCCAACCAAAAAGTACTGCTTGTTGCTTCCCACCAACGCTGAGTCTAAATCCCACTTGCCGCCTCCACTCTGAGGACAGTGCTCCCTCCAATGACGAGCTTTTCCCACCAACAGTGGCCCCTTGCTTGTTTAGGAAATGTAGAGAGAGGATGGCTCTGGCTGCAGGGCTGGCTTGAGCCCAGCTCCACCGTTTCATGTGTGCTGTTGAGAAAAATGTCAAAGAACAACTAATTAAAAGCACCACTTCTCACGCTGGAGAAGATACAATAATGCCTTTAAAAGATTTTCCTGTTTTCTTTCTAAACACAATTATATGCCAACCACCTTGGCTGATCTCAAGTCCAAATGGCTGATGCTATTTTATCTAGCTCATGATTATAAAAGTGTTGGAGAGCTAACAGCAAATATGCGAGGGAGAGAGTTTGTTTTCCAGCTCATCTAGTCTAAATGAAGTTTCTCTTTTTTTTTTTTTTTTCCCCTCTGTAGGCAAACTCATGGTTGGGCTGCAGTGGGGGGATGCAACAGTTTTTTTTTTTTTAATCCTCTTTTTAAAGAACACGACCTGTTTGGTTTTTTTAATATATATATTTATTACTTGTATATTTATTTGGCTGTACTGGCTCTTCATTATGGCACTTGAGATCTTTAGTTGTCACATGCAAAATCCTAGTTGCAGCATGTGGGATCTAGTTCCTTGACCAGGAATTAAACCCAGGCCCCTTGCACTGGGAGTGCAGAGTCTAAGCCCCTGGACCACCAGAGAAGTCCCATGACAGTTGTTATTATCTGTGGAGTGTGCTCCCCTCAACACACTGTGGAATCCCCAGCATCAGAGTTTGTGGCAAACTCCCTTCCCACAAACCCCTCCAAGCTGTTTGTAACCCTGCCTCCTGTCTTACAAGGGTCAGTCTGGAGGCTCTGTAAGGGCAGAGCCAGGTCCTCCCATCTGAAAGTCCCAAGCAGCTGATCCAGGTCATGTGAGCACTGCCTGTATGACTCCGGGATACCTCAAGGGATGAAAGAGCATCCCTTCGGAGCTGTATGTGTTTGGCCTCTGTCACTGTCTCTGTAAAGGGGCTCCCCAGGCGGTGCTAGTGGTAAAGAACCAGTCTGCCAGTCCAGGAGACGTAAGAAACTTGGGTTTCACCCCTCGGTTGGGAAGATCCCTGGAGAGGGCATGACAACGCACTCCAGTATTCTTGCCTGAAGAATTCTATGGACAGTGGAGCCTGGTGGGCTACGGTCCACAGGGTCACAGAGAGTTGGACACAGCTGAAATAACTTAGCACACACACACACACTGTCTCCTTGAAGGCAAAGTCTGCAGTTTATATGTCACTGGTTACTCTCCAGTACTCTTGCCTGAGAAATCCCATGGATGGAGGAGCCTGGTAGGCTGCAGTCCATGGGGTCGCTAAGAGTCAGACACTACTGAGCGACTTCACTTTCACTTTTCACTTTCATGCACTGGAGAAGAAAATGGCAACCCACTCCAGTGTTCTTGCCTGGAGAATCCCAGGGACGGGAGCCTGGTGGGCTGCCGTCTATGTACCCCATCATCGGGCACGACTGACGTGACTTAACAGCTTAGCAGCAGCAGAGACTTAGCACACAGGAAGTGATCAGTGAACACTGAATGGGGTGGATCACTCAACTTTTTATTTATTTCCTGTAATGATGCTGAGTCTGGCCTCTGTATCCTGACACCAAATTAAATCTCAGAGACAGAGTTTTGGGTGAAGTAGAAAGAATAGCTTTATTGCTTTGTCATGCAAAGTGGGCCACAGTGGGCTAAAGTTCTCAAAACTATGTGTCCCAACCTGGAGAAGGTAGTAAAGAGTTTCAAAGTAATGGTTTAAAGAGGGTCTGATCAGCTCATGGACATTCTTCTGACTGGTTGGTGGTGGGATAAGTTGGAATTAGCCTCATCAATCTTCTGGTTCCAACCAGTCTGAGGTCTGCATGCTTCTGGACAGCATACAGTTAACTTCTTTTACCTAGTGGGGGCTTCATTATCTGCAAAACAGCTCAAAGATGTTGTTATGACCATCCCCCAATCATCCCTTGATGGGAGGACTAGGACCCTGCCCCAAGGCTGCACTGTTGTTTCTTGATTGTTTCTTTCTTGTCTCTGTATCCCCTCCCTTCTTTGATTAGCAACTGTTTGAACCTGCCCTTGGGAACTCAGGGAAGGTCATGGAGGCTGAATGAAGCCTATTTCCTGTAATCAAAAAATGGGGGTAGAGATTGGTTCAAGATGGAAGAGTAAAAAGGATGTGTACTCATCTTCTTCTGCAAAAATTGCAACTAGCTGTTGAACAATCATTGACAGGAGGACATTAGAACTCACCAGAAAAAGATACCCCATGTCCAAAGCAAAGGAGAAGCCACAACAAGATGGTTGGAGGAACATCAATTCAGTCGCTCAGTCATGTCCAACTCTTTGTGACCCCATGGACTGCAGCATGACAGGCCTCCCTGTCCATCAGCAACATGCAGAGTTTACTCAAACTCATGTCCATTGACATCCAACCATTTCATCCTCTGTTGTCCCCTTTTCCTCCCACCTTCAATCTTTCCCAGCATCAGGGTCTTCAAATGAGTCAGGAGGAACATAATCATGATAAAATCAAATCCCATACCTGCCAGGTGGGTGACTGACAAACTGGAGAAAAATAATACTGAAGAAATTCTCTCACTATTGTGAAGGTTCTGAGCCCCACATGAAGCTTCCCAGACTGAGGATCAGCAAATGAACTAGGAACCCCAGGGAATCTGAGTTTGAAGGCCAGCAGGATTTGATTGTAGGACTTCCACAGGACTGGGGGAAACAGACTCCACTCTTGGAGGACACAAACAAACTCTTGCATGCACCAGGACCCAGGGGATAGGAGCAGTGACTCCACAGGAGACTGAACCAGACATACCTGCTAGTGTTGGAAGGTCTCCTGTGAAGGTGCGGTCAGCAGTGGTTCACCGTGGGGATGGGAGCACCACAGCAGCAGTCCCAGGAGGTGCCCTCTGGCAAAAGCCTTCTTGAAAGTCACCATTAACCCTACCATAGCACCTGTAGACTCCAGGGCTGGGTTGCCTCAGGCCCAACAACTAATAGGGAGGGAGTACAGCTCTACCCATCAGCAAACAATCAGATTAAAGTCTTACTGAGCATGGCCTTGCCCATCAGAGCAAGACTCAGTTTTCCCCACTGCCAGTCTTTCCTACCAGAAAGCTTATACAAGCCTCTTAGACCCATCCACCACAGGGCACACAGAAGAAGCAAAAGAACCACAATCCTGCAGCTGACAGAAGGAAAACCACATCACAGAAAGTTCATCAAAATGAAAAGGCAGAGGACTATGTCCCAGATGAAGGGACAAGATAAAACCCCAGAAAAACAACTAAATGAAATGGAGATAGGCAAACTTCCAGAAAAATAATTCATAATAACAATAATAAAGATGATTCAGAATCTTGGAAAAAGAATGGAGAAGATGAATGAAAAGTTTTCCAAAGACCCTGAAGAACTAAGGAACAAACAAACAGAGATGAACAATACACGAGAAGAAACTGATAGCAGAATAACTGTGGCCAAAGAACAGATAAGTGACCTGGAGGACAGAATGGTGGAAATCACTGCCGCAGAACAGAATACAGAAAAAAATAAACAAAGTGAAGACAGTCTAAGAGACCTCTGGGACAACATTAAATGCACCAACATTCACATTATCAGTTCAGTTCAGTCGCTTAGTCGTGTCCGACTCTTTGCAACCCAATGAATCGCAGCATGCCAGGCCTCCCTGTCCATCACCAACTCCCGGAGTTTACTCAAACCCATGTCCATCGAGTCGATGATGCCATCCAACCATCTCATCCTCTGTCATCAACTTCTCCTCCTGCCCCCAATCCCTCCCAGCATCAGGGTCTTTTCCAATGAGTCAACTCTTCACATGAGGTGGCCAATGTATTGGAGTTTCAGCTTCAGCATCAGTCCTTCCAATGAACACCCAGGACTGACCTCCTTCAGGATGGACTGGTTGGATCTCCTTGCAGTCCAAGGGACTCTCAAGAGTCTTCTCCAACACCACAGTTTAAATGCATCAATTTTTCGGTGCTCAGCTTTCTTCACAGTCCAACTCTCACATCTATACATGACCACTGGAAAAACCATAGCCTTGACCAGATGGACCTTTGTTGGCAAAGTAATGTCTCTGCTTTTCAATATGCTATCTAGGTTGGTCATAACTTTCCTTCCAAGAAGTGTCTTTTAATTTCATGGCTGCAATCACCACCTGCAGTGATTTTGGAGCCCAAAAAATAAAGTCTGACACTGTTTCCACTGTCTCCCCATCTATTTCCCATGAGGTGATGGGACCAGATGCCATGATCTTAGTTTTCTGAATGTTAAGCTTTAAGCCAACTTTTTCACTCTCTTCTTTCACTTTCATCAAGAGGCTTTTTAGTTCCTCTTCACTCTCTGCCATAAGCGTGGTGTCATCTGCATATCTGAGGTTATTGATATTTCTCCCGGCAATCTTGATTCCAGCTTGTGCTTCTTCCAGCCCAGCGTTTCTCATGATGTACTCTGCATATAAGTTAAATAAGCAGGGTGACAATATACAGCCTTGATGTACTCCTTTTCCTATTTGGAACCAGTCTGTTGTTCCATGTCCAGTTCTGACTGTTGCTTCCTGACCTGCATACAGGTTTCTCAAGAGGCAGGTCAGGTGGTCTGGTATTCCCATCTCCTTCAGAATTTTCTACAGTTTATTGTGATCCACACAGTTGAAGGCTTTGGCATAGTCAATAAAGCAGAAATAGATGTCTTTCTGGAACTCTCTTGCTTTTTCGATGATCCAGCGGATATTGACAATTTGATCTCTGGTTCCTCTGCCTTTTCTAAAACCAGCTTGAACATCTGGAAGTTCTCAGTTCACGTATTGCTGAAGCCTGGCTTGGAGAATTTTCAGCATTACTTTACTAGCGTGTGAGATGGATACAATTGTGTGGTAGTTTGAGCATTCTTTGGGATTGCCTTTCTTTGGGATTGGAATGAAAACTGACCTTTTCCAGTCCTGTGGCCACTGCTGAGTTTTCCAAATTTGCTGGCATATTGAGTGCAGCACTTTCACAGCATCATCTTTCAGGTTTTGAAATAGCTCAACTGGAATTCCATCACGTCCACTAGCTTTGCTCATAGTGATGCTTTCTAAGGCCCATTTGACTTCACATTCCAGGATGTCTGGCTCTAGGTGAGTGATCACACCATTGTGATTATCTGGGTCATGAATATCTTTTTTGTACAGTTCTTCTGTGTATTCTTGCCACCTCTTCTTAATATCTTCTGCTTCTGTTAGGTCCATACAATTTCTGTCCTTTATCGAACCCATCTTTGTGTGAAATGTTCCCTTGGTATCTCTAATTTTCTTGAAGAGATCTCTAGTCTTTCCCATTCTATTGTTTTCCTCTATTTCTTTGCATTGATCACTGAGGAAGGCTTTCTTATCTCTCCTGGCTATTCTTTGAAACTCTGCATTCAAATGGGAATATCTTTCCTTTTCTCCTTTGCTTTTAGTTTCTCTTCTTTTCTCAGCTATTTGGAAGGTCGCCTCAGACAACCATTTTGTCTTTTTGCATTTCTTTTTCTTGGGGATGGTCTTGATCCCTGTCTCCTGTACAATGTCACAAACCTCCATCCATAGTTCATCAGGCTCTCTGTCTATAAGATCTAGTCCCTTAAATCTATTTCTCACTTCCACTGTATAGTCATAGGGAATTGATTTGGGTCATACCTGAATGGTCTAGTGGTTTCCCTACTCTCTTCAGTTTAAGTCTGAATTTGGCAATAAGGAGTTCATGATCTGAGCCACAGTCCGCTCCTGGTCTTGTTTTTGCTGACTGTATAGAGCTTCTCCATCTTTGGCAGCAAAGAATATAATCAATCTGATTTCAGTGTTGACCATCTGGTGATGTCCATGTGTAGAGTCTTCTCTTGTGTTGTTGGAAGAGGGTGTTTGCTATGACCAGTGCATTCACTTGGCAAAACTCTATTAGCCTTTGCCCTGCTTCATTCTGTACTCCAAGGCCAAATTTGCCTGTTACTCCAGGTGTTTCTTGACTTCCTACTTTTGCATTCCAGTCCCCTATAATGAAAAAGACATCTTTTTGGGGTGTTAGTTCTAAAAGGTCTTGTAGGTCTTCATAGGACCATTCATCTTCGGCTTCTTCAGCATTACTGATTGGGGCATAGGCTTGGATTACCATGATACTGAATGGTTTGCCTTGGAAATGAACAGAGATCATTCTGTCATTTTTGAGATTGCATCCAAGTACTGCATTTCGGACTCTTTTGTTGACCACCATGGCTACTCCATTTCTTCTAAGGGATTCCTGCCCACAGTAGTAGATATAATGGTCATCTGAGTTAAATTCACCCATTTCAGTCCATTTTAGTTTGCTGATTCCTAGGATGTTGACATTCACTTTTGCCATCTCCTGTTTGACCACTTCCAATTTGCCTTGAAACATGGATCTCACATTTCAGGTTCTTATGCAATATTGCTCTTTACAGCATCGGACCTTGCTTCTATCACCAGTCCCATCCCCAACTGGGTGTTGTTTTTGCTTTGGCTCCACCCCTTCATTCTTTCTGGAGTTACTTCTCCACTGATCTCCAGTAGCATATTGGGCACCTACTGACCTGGGGAGTTCCTCTTTCAGTATCCTATCATTTTGCCTTTTCATACTGTTCATGGGGTTCTCAAGGCAAGAATACTGAAGCAGTTTGCCATTCCCTTCTCCAGTGGACCACGTTCTGTCAGACCTCTCCACCATGACCCGACCATCTTGGGTGGCCCCACACAGCATGGGTGGCCCCACATGGCATGATCAGATTGGCTAGTTTTCTGTGATTATGGTTTTAGTGTGTCTGCCCTCTGATGCCCTCTCACAACACCTACTGTCTTACTTGGGTTTCTCTTACCTTGGATGTGGGGTAGCTCTTCATGGCTGCTCCAGCAAAGCACAGCCACTGCTCCTTACCTTGGATGAGGGTTATCTTCTCACATTCACATTATAGGGTTCCCAGAAGGGGAAGAGAGAGAGAAATATTTGAAGAGATAATAGCTGAAAACTTCCATAACATGTGAAAGCAAATAGTCAACCAAGTCCAGGAAGCACAGAGATTCCCAGGCAGGATAAACCCAAGGAGGAACACACCAAGATACATAGTAATCAAATTGATAAAAATTAAAGACAAAGATAAAATATTAAGAGCAACAAGGGAAAAATGACAACACACAAGGGAATTTACATAAAGTTATCAGATGACTTCTCAACAGAAACCCTACAAGCCAGTAGAGAATGGCATGATATATTTAAAGTGATGAATGGGAAGAACCTACAACCAAGAACAGACTGTCTAGCAAGACTCTCATTCAGATTTGATGTAGAAATCAAAAGTTTTACAGACAAGCAAAAGTTAAGTCGATTTAGCATCACCAAGCCAACTTTACAACAAATACTAAAGGAACTTCTCTAGGCAGGAAACACAAGAGAAGGAAAAGACCTACAAAAAATTAACCCCAAACAATTAAGAAAATGGTGATAGGATCATATATATCAATAATTACCTTAAATGTTAATGGATTAAATGCACCAACAAAAAGACATAGACTGGCTGGATGAATGAAAACACATCTATGCATGCATTTCCACTTGCCACATCACTCTACTTGACCCCTCAAATTTATGTAATTATTTTGTATTGTTAGGTTAATTATGTTTCCATTATGACTTGCAATTGTAATTATCTTTTACTTTTTTGGTCTGACTATTGATTGTGAAAACTGATAAACATCTTTTACTGTTGTGATTATGTAACATTTATTCATTTTAATACCACTGTATCATGATTGGTCAACAGAAAATAATAGAATTCTATATCACTAAAACTATCATTTAATAGAAAAAATCATAATCACGTTTTAAAATCTAGATGCAATTAGAATTAGCTTGGCATTTTTTGAAAAATAAAAATGCCCAGGTATTGTTTTTTCCCTCCAAATCTCCAGATATGATTCTAATCAGGAGGCATGTTTTAAAATAAATGGACTACCTGATTATCTTTTATCTAGTTTGTTTCACTTTTTCTATTTCATATTCAGTGCTCTCATTTCATTTAGTTTATGTTTTCCAATTTCCCCATCTGTTTTTTGTTGTTGTTATTGTTATTTATCAAGTAGAGCAGAAAATCTTTTGTATACATATATATAGTGTGTATAATAGAATATATATTTTATAAAACATGAATCTTTGCTTAGCTAAAAAATTTATGACATTTTGGTTCCACTTCTTTTACTTAGTATGAAAAGAATGCTAGATTTCTAATTTATATTCACTCAAAACCTTAATATAGTTTTATTTATTCTGGCATCTAGTATTACTGCTAAAAGTCTAAAAGCTTATAATTTCACCAATTTTAAAAAAGTTTGAATGAGGTTTGAAACTTCTAATCAAATTCTAAGACTATAAAGAAATACTATGGTGTAAAAAAAAAAAACAAACAGGAAGTTAACATGTAATACAGTATTATTAACTAAATAAAAATTTTGCTAACATTTCACAAAATTTTATACTAGTGTCAATTATCTGTTTTCATAACTCATTCAAGATTCCATATTGTATTTAGCTGCATTGAGAAGCTTCAACTGCCTACAACAAATTCTGGTGAATTCTCTTTTCATTTTTATTCTATTATAAACATTTTCTATTTCCTTGTGGAAATTTCCTTGTGTTAGACACATCCATCATTTAAATGTAGACATTTAATTTCCAAATATATGGTTTTTTAAAGTATCTTTGACATTAACTTCTCATTTAAATGACTTATTCTCTGCAGTCGCCCTCTGTGCTTTTTCAGTTTTTTTTTTTTTTTTTTAATTTTATTTTTTATTTTTTTTTTTTTTGCTTTTTCAGTTTTTAACTTCATTGAGGCTTTTGACAGTTAAGTCAAAGATCTTTCTTGGTAAACATCACACTGCACTTGAAAATATGTGGGCTATTTTCAAATATCTTTTGATATGGATTTCTAACATAATTCCTAAAAGAACCGACTCTGTATCATTTCAATACGTTTAGGCCGAAATTTTTGCACCTTGTTTTACGTTCCTGGATATGTTCAGGTGTCTCCCGGTCTATAGTCTATGGGAACCTGAGTAGAATTTGTATCCTGCTATGTACTGAAAATTGTATAAATCTTAATTACGTTGAATTGGTTCCTAGTGCTTTTCAGGTCTATTATATCCTTCTACTTTTCTGTCTATTCATTCTACTAATTTTTGAGAGTTTGATATTCAAATTACAACCAAAAATCTTAATTTATCTACTTAAAAAATTGCAATATATAGTGGAACTGTATGTAATTTTGTTCTGTATTTTCCAAGTCTCCTATAAATGTGTTATCATATTTTCATAATTTAAAAAATAAAAAAGAAAGAAGAAAAATAAAATATGACACAAATGAAAAAAAAAGAAATGGGGGTCACCCAGAAAGACTTCCGTTCCTCAGGGCCCCCAGAGTTCTGCTTATTTTCAGCAACAACTACACAGTGAATAGTTTGTTACATGCAGTTCAGGGAAAGGGCACGGCTTTGAGGTCTGTATTAGTTTGCTAGGGCAACAGACTGAGTGGCTTAAAATAACAGGAATATACAGTCCTCATCGTTCTGAAGGTTGGAAGTCTGAGATCAGGGTGGGTTGACGGGGTCTGGGCCATGAGGGAGAGTCTGTCCCCTCCCCTCTCTGGATCCTGGAGATCTGCAGGCAGTCTGTGTGTGTCTCGTTTGTAGATGCATTGCTCCAATCCTCTGCCTTCACAGGTGCTCACCTCATGTGTGCGTTTCTGTGTCCAAACTCCTCCTTTTTGGACACTAGTCACATTGGATTAGGGGCCACCTTACTCTAACTTGGTTATCTCACTAATGAACCTTTTCCCAAATAAGATCACAATCTGAGATGCTAGGGGCTCTCGCATGTAATAAACCATTTTTTTGGTGGGGTGGGGAACTAAGATCATGGCATCTGGTCCCATTACTTCATGGCAAATAGATGGGGAGATAGTGGAAACAGTGGCAGACTTTATTTTTTTGGGCTTCGAAATCACTGCAGATGGTGATTGCAGCCATCAAATTAAAAGACACTTACTCCTTGGAAGGAAAGTTATGACCAACCTCGACAGCATATTAAAAAGCAGAGACATTACTTTGCCAACAAAGGTCCATCTGGTCAAGGCTATGGTTTTTCCAGTGGTCATGTATGGATGTGAGAGTTGGACTGTGAAGAAAGCTGAGCACCAAAAAATTGATGCTTTTGAACTGTGGTGTTGGAGAAGACTCTTGAGAGTCCCTTGGACTGCAAGGAGATCCAACCAGTCATCCTGAAGATTAGTCCTGGGTGTTCATTGGAAGGACTGATGCTGAAGCTGAAACTCCAATACTTTGGCCACCTCATGCGAAGAGTTGATTCATTGGAAAAGTCCCTGATGCTTGGAGGGCTTGGGGGCAGGAGGAGAAGGAGGCGACAGAGGATGAGATGGCTGGATGGCATCACCGACTCGATGGACATGAGTTTGAGTAAACTCCGGGAGTTTGTGATGGACAGGGAGGCCTGGCGTGCTGTGATTCATAGGGTCACAGAGAGTCAGACACAACTGAGCAACTGAACTGACTGACACATTTTAGTCCACAGCAGAGTCAACCAGATATGGGTAAGTTTTCCGCAGTGGGACCCTATGCTCTAGGGTCTTAAGAGGATACACTTGTGTGTTTTTCTGCAATTTAATCTAAAGGACTATTCTTTTCCTACTGCCAGAGTACCTTAGAATTCCCCAAACACCTGGATTCTTTCTCAAATGAACTTTCTAGCCATGCCGTGGAGTAGGGATCAGCAGCACCACTTCAAAATTGAGGAAAGTGAGGCTCAGAGAGGCGAAGTGACCTGTCCAGAGCTGGTGGGCAGAGAGCAGTGAAACTGGGATTCAAATCCAAGTCTGTTTGACTCCCAGCCCAGGACTCTGGATGCCACAATTTGCTGAAAGCGCCCTAATTTTCCCTTTCAAGAGCTCACTGGTCTGAATTGTGTTGTTTTTTCTTTGTTAATTAGTGGGAAAATTTGCATGGAGGGGAATAAATTGCTGGCATAGAGAGACACATCCTCCTAATCAAATGTGTTTGTTTAAAGCTGCGGGGAAAAGAGCTGGCCTGTGGAGATGCGGTGGATGCTGAAATCTTGTAGGAGAGCAGGACCAGGGGCCTCCAAACCAGATGGCAGATGGCCGCAAGGAGGATGGAGGGTGGTAAGGGCAGGCACAGACTCCGGGCCAGGGTGCCCGCAGAGCAGGGAGGGGCAAACCCAGCACTGACCCTTCTGAGCCTGTTTCTTCACCTATGAAATGAAAGAAGAAGAATACCGACCACGTATTCTCCTGAGTGTATAAATGATTATAAAGCAAGGGGTGCAATAGAGGAATAGTCAAGGAGCTCTTAAGGCCCGGAGGAGGGGCTCATCCAGCCAGAGTGAGTCTGTACCACGAGGCTGATGAGAAAGACCTTAAACCACGAAGAGATGAAGATGATGAGAAGGGCAGAGAGGGGATGTACCTCACTCCAAAAGTGCAGGGGGGCAAGGTCTCTCTTTTCTCCCAAAACTCAATGAACTCCTACCTTGAGCCCTCATTCTGCTGCGCCAGCAGGAGCTGCTGCCTCAGCCCTGCGAGGAGTCTGGTCCTGTGATCTGAGGCATCTCTTGGAGACACAGTGTGCCCGTTTCGACCACCTCTTCAGTCTACTCTGGAGCCGCAGGTGGGCCCCGACAGTCTCCTGGGTGACTGACCACTCTCCCAGACACGCAGTTCCCTTTCCTCTCCAGGGCCATGGTGCCCTGGCGGGAGGGGCCTCCTGGAGAGCTGTGTGCAGGGCCCCTCCTCCCTCTGAGATCCCCAACCTCTCTGCTCCATCCCCTGCTGCCTTCAGGCAAGAGAATCTTTTCTGGAATGAGACAGATTTTCTGTGTATTTCTTCAAGACACTTCATGTGTACCTAGGAGTGATCTCCCCTCTGTGGTATGGATTTTGGAAACAAATGCAAGAAGGTCAGGAGAGCACTTTCTGTTTTCCTCGCTGCCTCATCCTTCTCCCATGAAAGGAGCACAAAGACAATTATCAATTTAGTGGGGCGTGGTGAGAAGAATGGAAGAAGGAATTAAAAAAAAAAAGTGAAACAGTCTCCATCATAGTGCCCCAGCTCACAGGGCATATGAGATTGTGGGTGCTGGGAAGCCCCAGTTCAGTGGGACTGAGTGTGCATGGTTGGGGGGGCATGGTCCATGGAAGGCATGAGCGGGTGAGAGCAGCCGGGGGTCAGACTGTGATGGGCATTTGATGTCAAGGTCAGGGACCTACACTCAGATTCTGACAAAGGAAGGGGCCGACTCAAGCCACTTTGAAAATGGAATGGTCAGAACTTAGCAGCCAATCCAATATTCACTGATGTAAAGGGGAACATTAAAACTGCCACCTGGGTCTAGAAAGCAGAGCAGCTGGTGAAGTCATCACCCCACTCAAAGGACATGGGACATAAAGCATCTTTGGGGGAAATATGATGAAGGCTCTAAAGGACATTTTGACCTTGAAGTGCCCGCAAGGATATTCAGTTAGCAAGGACCAGAAAGAAAGAATATACTTGGAGTGAGTCTCAATAGAGAGATCTGGACTAGAAACAGACATGTAAAAGTTATTGGCATAGAGCTGATTTTTTTCACCCATCCATTCAGCCACCCATCCAGGATACCACTGACAAGTAATTTGATGATAAAA
Organism: Cervus elaphus; assembly: GCF_910594005.1. Classification (NCBI taxonomy): domain Eukaryota; kingdom Metazoa; phylum Chordata; class Mammalia; order Artiodactyla; family Cervidae; genus Cervus; species Cervus elaphus. Next base: position 9,349,562 of record NC_057839.1, on the reverse strand, counting down.
ATAGGTTGCAGTCATTCTGTGACACTGGGACAGGCAGAACTGGTATGTGTGGGAGGGCAGGGACTGCTGTACAGAATCCTATCCAGTTTGGGGAGATCACAGAAAAAATGAGTCCGGAGGTGTGGACTGAAAAGAGTTTGATGGATAAGAGGGCTTGGAGGCTGGGGAGCTTCCCTGAGAGAGCTCACCTGGGGATGGAGCTGGAGTCCCAAGCCTGACCCCGCAGGAGTGCCTGGCCTTTGTCACAACCTATCCTAAATACAGGGTGGTGCCAGATGGAAAACAGATTTCCTGTACTGGTCATGGTAATTCTTTTTACTGTAAGAAATAGACCCCCAAATCTTGGAAGTTCTCTTTCATTCATATAATAGCCCAGTGTAGGCAGATGGCCGTCCACCTGGGGATTCAGGGATCCGGGCTCCTCCCACCTTGCATCTCCATCATCCCCCCAGGAGTCCTCAGCTTCACCACATCACAGAGCAGGGAGGAGAGGGAAGGAAGAGAGATTAGAGAAGCTGTGTCACCTGCCTACAAGCACCATCCTAGGAGGGACACACATCACTGCCACTTTCCACTCACGTTCAAATGCTGAAAACTAGTATCTAATCAGGCTTGGAAATGAGGGTCTGGGAAAGAGAGCCCCTTACCAATTGAGGCCATCCTGGTGACAACTCCAGGCTATGGAAGGAAGTCCTGGGGTTTTCAGTAGAACCAGTGATCTCTGTCACTCAGAATCAAAGTGAATGAGAGTGGGATGTGGAGAACTGTTGTAAGGGAAGATGACATGGCTGCATCAGGGCTCAGGAAGACAGTTGATGCGATAGAGTCATCGTCTGCTACAGGCGCAGATAAGAACAGTTATGGTGGGTGGCCAATTACTTCCAACCCCAGCGTCACAGCTTTTCCTCAAACTTGCCTTTTAGTGCAGTTGCATGGATTCATGCTGGGGTCCCAGGTAGAGTGTGAAGGAGGTAAAGGCACTGTCAGCAGAAGAATGAGCCATTCGGTTAAACTCTGTAGGGCACGTGAAGCACAGCCGTCCTAGGTGGGCCCCAGAAACAGAGTGAAATACGAAGGGAAGAGGACGTCGTCTCTCCTTACACCAGCAGAGCCCGAGGAAACTGTAATACATGGCCCTGGGCATCAGTGGCCTTGTCCATCAGTTTAAAAAGTCCTGGACATCCATGGAGCTCAGTGGAGAACCGAGCCCAGTAGGTTCACACCTGTTCTCCAGCACATGCGAGAGTCCACCTCGGCTGGGGAGAGGGGTCTTCACAAGGGGGCAGAAGATCCCATGAGCAGTTGGGAGCAAGTGTCTATGACATTTAAGGTGCTATTGCTATTAAAACCCTGTCACTACTCTGAGTGTAAGTGGTGAGACCTGAGAAACTCAGCTTAAATATAACACAATGCACTGTGCTAAGTCGCCTTCATCCATGTCCAACTCTCTGCGACCCCATGGACTGCAGCCCGCCAGATTCCTCTGTCCATGGAATTCTCCAGGCAAGAATACCGGAATGGGTTGCCATTTCCTGCTCCAACACAATACACTGATTCTGTCCAAAATGTTAGCATTTAGAAAGTAAGTGGTTTTACGACTTTTAGAGAAGGAAAAGGCAACCCACTCCAGTATTCTTGCCTGGAGAATTCCATAGACAGAGGAGCCTGGCAGGATGCTGTCCATGGGGTCGCAAAGAGTCGGACATGAATGAGCAACTAACACATATACGTCTTTACAATGAAACACAAAGCAAGATGGTATATCCTAAAATACCAACTTAATTACTCAAAACATCTCTCTAGTGATGTCAGAAATTCTAAATGTCAAAAACGTCACATATCTGAAATGACTTTATATGTATACAAGAGATGAAAAAGTAAGTAAATATGTTGTAAATAACAGAGTCATCTTTCTCACTATCAGAAAAAGAAGCTACAATCAAGCAGAGAGAGGATGGTAGAATACACCCTTTGGTTTTGCATTGAAATCAGAGGTATAAATGTATATCTGATTTTGATAGAGAGATAGATGATAGATAATAGAAGGTAGATAGATAGCAATATGGAGAGAGAGAAAGAGAGAGAGGTGTCTGTGCATACATGGACTGCGATACATCCATCATTTCCTAACTGTCCACGAAAAGGACAGTGAGAAGCAATGAGACTCCTCTAGCAAATGAGGGCGGGTGGGAGGTAACTGACTTTTGCTATGAGCACTTCACAGCCACTGCCTTGTCTCAAGACACAGCAACCCTCTGAGGGGGAGGGGTTGTTTATGAGTAACTCCAATTTACAAGTGAGGAAACTGAGTCTGAGAGAGACTCAAGATACAGCAGCTACAACTTATTGAGTGCCTGCTATAGGTAGAACTTTATATATTATTTCATTGCTTTTTTTGCAAAAAGAGGCAGATAAAAATTATTATCACTGTTTTAGAGATGGGGAAACTGCAGCTTAGAGAGAGAAGAAGGGAACCAACCAAGGCCCCAGAGCCAAGAGGAGCAGAATTTGAATGCCATGTTTCTTCTGAGCTCCTTCTGAGCTGTCTTGCTCTCTACCACACACCCAACCCCACACCGGCCCCAAACCCAGCACAGTGCTCACCAGCAACCTCAAATTGAAGCATAAATTACAGCACCAGTCCACACCTCCAGACCGCCCCCTTGAAGGAGACAGAGAGGCAGAGACAAAGACAAGGACAGATCCGGAAAGAGAGGAGACGAGAAGGAGCAGGGTGTCCGAGAGGGCCGTGGCCATCTCTCCAGGCAACTTGGACTCGTGATCTCTGGGGCTGGGTTCTCTGAAACACATCATTTCTGACAAAAGAGCAGAGTCAGATGAACACCCCGCCGTGCCAGACTGCCTCTCCTGGCATTGATGTTGCCATGGAAACCAACCCTTTTCCCTCAACGGTTTGGGCATGTTGTTTTTCTAAAGAGACTGTGTTGTGTACTTGTTGAGAAAGTGATTGAGAATTTCTTCCTCTTCCTCCAGAAGAGACCCCCTGGGATTAGAGCACATTGTAGGGGTGAGGGGGTGGAAATAAAGTGATTGACAGCAGTTCCGACAAGTGGTCTTTCAATTTGCCAGAAAAATGTACCTTTCCCTCATATCTTCAGACCTGACTGATGGCTGGGATCACCCCAGGCACCATCCCTGCCTCTCCCCAAAGTGCAGCAACTGTATCATCACTTATCTCCCTCCCTGGCCCCCGGCCTGAACCACGAGCCCAGGGCAGTGGAACAGCTTCCTGTGCCTGTTTAACCTTGGGGTCTGGCGCTGGCGGCGGGGAGACCTCCCGGCCCCGGGCCGTCTCCCTTAGCACCTTAATGACGCAGTTCCCAGGGCCTGTGGGATGAGTCCGGGGTGTCTTCCCTGCACCTTCTGATTTCTCCCTGTCAAAACGTAATGGGTCAAGGCTGAGGTCGAAGTCGAGCTCCTCCGAGAGCCCCTGCTGGCATCCCACGGCCACGCCCTCCCCTCCTGAGAACTTCTGCGCCAGCTCCGACCTGTGCACACGTGGGGTGAGTGCCTGCCCTTCCCACAGACTGTGAGCGTCTTGAGAGAGGTCCCCACTGCTGGTGAGCAGATTCAAAAGTGCAAAATCCCCAAACAGAGCTTGTTCTATGAACCAAAGAGCTATCTTTACCATTTCCAGGCTTAACCCTTTGTCAGCCAGCAGAGCCCTGCGAGACCCCACCCTCCAAAACCCAGAGCAGCTTCCCCCAACCAAACCCCACATGATTAAACTCTCCTAGAACTAATCTCCCACTCTTTGGGCATTTGTAGGAGGAGTTAAGCACCCTCCTGTTTTTCCTGATGAGAAAATTCTGACTCTGCCAGGAATAGCACATGGCCCCAGGCCTCTCCTCAAACCAGAAATTTCTGCCATGCCTCCTGTCCCTGACGTGCGCGCTTCCTTCAGCCACACACTCACAGAGCCTGCTCATTCCAGAGAAAAGATAGCTTCGGTTTATTTTTTTGAGGCAATGGAGTGGCAAATCCATTTATGACAGAATGTTTGAACATGTGTTCATTAAGTCTTTAGCTGACTCTGTGTAATTGAGAAAAATAGTGGGTGTTTACACACTGGCCGTATGGATGAGGCTGCCTCTGCAAGTGGGAGGCCAGCCCAGAGCCCTGCCTGCCCAGCTCACTGGGCCCTGAAACCGCACTCTCAGGTCCTGCGGGTGCAGGTGGGGCTGTCTAAGGCCCATTCGTGCTCAGCAGTCTGTGAGGCCCCGAAGGGCAGGCGTCAGGTGACCCCCTCCTCCATCCCCCCAGCCATGCCTGCACGGCCACCACCCAGGGGCAGCACTGAGCCTGGAGCCTCAGCCTTCATCTCTGTCCCCAGTCACTCCTGGCCTCTCCCTCAACGGCCTGCCATCTGAGTCTGAGAAGAGTTGTGAACACACACTAGAAACTCCCAAGCAAAGTGCAGAGATGGGCTGGTAGAATGGCACCATTGTTGAGACACTGGTATTCAGTGTGTGGGTTGGAATCGGCTGCTTCCTAACGACAGGCCTCCTCTGTAGATGATGCACTGCTCTGAGCTTCCACTCCTTCATCTCAAAATGGGGGTGATGATCATATGAAGACAGTGGTGTTGAGGATGGGGGTACCCAACTCATGAAACTGGAGGAAGAGCTACAGGAACCAAGACTCCCAAAGCACTTCCTGCTTGGCACGGGGCAGCAGCAGTGTCAGTCACTCAGTCGGGTCCCACTCCTTGTGACCACCTGGGCTGCAGCCCGCCAGGCTCCTCTGTCCATGGGATTCTCCAGGCAAGAACGGAGTGGGTTGCCATGCCCTTCTCCAAGGGATCTTCCCGACCCAGGGACTGAACCCAGGTATCAAACCCAGTTCTCCTGCATCGCAGGCAGATTCTTTCCCATTTGAGCTGCGGGGCAGTTCTAATGGTATGTGGCATGTAGCAAGGGGCTGTTAAATGTTTGCTATCCTTGACACTCACTGCTGATGCTAATTCGGGTAAAGAATAAGCTAGTTTGCTTTTATAAGTGTGACTTGACTTCCTGAGGCATGAACCTTGACAGTGTTGCTCTGGGTCTTATAAAAGCAGTCAAGGGGGATAAAGTAGTCACACACACCTGAGTTTGCATCTCAGCTCATCTGCTAGAGCCCCAGGCATCTCTCCATCCTCCTGAGCCTCAGTGTCTTAATCTGTCAGATGGGGACCAGTAATCTCTACCTGCTGAGGTTATAATAAGCTTTAAGTGGGCTCATTATGAAAAGGGTCCACTCATCCCTTTTCGTCATCAGCATCCTTCTCAATCTGTTGGCTAACTGCCAGATGGCAATCTCAGACTCTTCAAATGCCAATGTCTGTTTCCACATCCTACTCTACCTCCAGACTTCAGGGGGTGAATACGTGTCATCTGGGGCGGGGTGCCCCATACCCAGCACAGCCTGGCCCTCTGCAGCTGCTCAGCAGATGCTCACAGGATGAAGGATGTTGGGCTGCAAGACAAGAGCCAGCTGCATCTCTTGGTCCTTGCCTCTGACCTCAGCATCATTTCAGGCCCCACAGGGGGAGGATGGAGGTCCCCCCATATCAGTTCCAGCCCCAGCCTAACAGGACACCCTGCCCCCTGCATCTTCCCCACCAGGCTCACTGAGCAGAAGATGAAGAAAAATGCAAAGGAAGGTCAAGACTCTCAGACACATCTATCTTTATTTGTTTCCTGTCAGAAAAGTTCAAGAATTACACCAAAAAATACTTCAGCCTCTGCTACCTACTGACAAAAATACACCACAAAATTATAAAGCGCTCAGCAGTTTCGCTAGGGACAATTTGTTATTCCACTTTAGATGACAAATGCATTTACAGGTGACTCGAGGTGACTGGAGGGTGGGGGTGGGGAGAGGAAAAGTCAAATGATAGCTTTTAGCAGAATAGTTTGAGCTATGCTAGTCTTATTACCCAGCTGTTGTGTAGGATGATTTCAGCATCATAGCAAGCCACTGAAAAAATGCCCTTTAAATGCCCTGTTCAAGCTTCATGGGAAAACAGAATCACATCTCAAATAGCCAACTCTCCCAGCCAGTTCTGGCTCTGCTGGGCCCACAGCAAACACCACACAGAAGGGGTCTCCCCAAAACATTAGTGGCAGAGCTGTGTGGGAGTGCCTCATGTGGGTGCAAGGCAATGCGTGGCCTGGGCCGTGCCAGCTGTCGCCTCCTGGTCAGAAGCTCCTAGAAGCAGATGGGAAAAGTTTGGCCTGTGCTCCTGTCAACACAGTGAAGTGTGCACGAGACGGCCACGGTTCTCAGTTTCCCTTAGAAAAAATGACTTAGCATTGCTGAGACCCAATCAAAAACCTCCCTGGCTGTCACCTGGTCACGACCCTTCCTGTTCTTCCTGGTCATTATCATTTCGGGAAACAACAAACCAACAAAAACGTTAAACTTGGGTGCGGGGCTTACAGCTTGGCCAAACGTCACCTGCCCGTCCTGCCTTCTTCATCCTGCAGTCCCTTCTTCCTCCTCTTTCTACCCCTGCCATCTCCTAACCGTGGAAAGCACCCAGTGTAGGGCTAGAAACGCAAGAGAAAGGCAAAGAAAGCCTGCCTGCTGTTCAGTGTTCGCCTCTATCCTCTGCATCCCCATCCGCAGCCCAAGCCCCGTGCCGATGCCCATACAGACAAGTTTATCCTCACTTTGCAAAACACACATGGTTGAGGCTTTTCTCTCTGGGTTGTGGGCGACCCGGCCTTACAAATGCCAAACTCAGTCTTCTTCCTAACTTGACAGTTCCTGACTTTCAGTGTTCCTCCTCTGCAGGCCAGAGGCCAAGCGAGCAGACCGCCTGCCTCACTCGCATTCTGCACCTTCCGAAGCCCACCCTGAAGCAGCCATCTCCCCCAGTCTGAGCCGCCCGGGACGTCTATGCTCTTCACCACCCTTCAACACACTCCAGATGCAGCCAGTCTACGACTTCCATGTTCGTTTTCTTTCTCTCCTTTCCTGTTTTTAAGTTTTCCTAACAAATAATAAGCAGTGGCTTTGAAAATATCTTACATGGGAACAGTCAACACGAAACATGCCTTTGTACATGGGCCTGACTCGGGGACGAATCAACGATACCAAAGGACAAAAAGAAATACTGATTCAGACAACTCCAGTGCACGAGATTTTCGGTGAGCTCCCCCCACCCACCCCGGCCCCACCCCCGCCCCCATATCCCAGGAGTACAGTGTTGTCTTGTAACTGGAGCTCGGCTTAGCCAGCGGGGTTCCCCTCCCCACTCCCCATGCTGGCTGGGCGGGGGCCTCTAATGGCCCTGGGTCTTGGGCGGCTTGGGCTCGTGGATGACGGCAGCTGCTGACAGCCACGGCCCGATGGCCCGGGCGGTGCTCTGCTTGGCCACGCTGTAGTGGCTGATGACCGTGTAGAAGCGGCTTCTGGAGCTGGGATCCTGGGATGAGTAGTAAGCATCCAGGGAGGCCGGGATACAGCGCTTGTGCTGGGGAAGAGAGAGACAGTCAGGAGGAGCTCAGCGAACGCTTCCCACCTGCCCTGCAATGAGGCCACCCCATCTGGGGGCCCGGGCCATCCCTGGCTCGCAGCCAGCCGGCAGGGGATGGCATCTGGCCTGGGCCTGGTACTCGTCAGACCTTCCTTCATGTCATCACCATCACCATCATCAAAGCTGCCACCTACAAGAAGCCAGAAGAAACTAACCGGATGCTGGAATCGTTCCCAGAGGCAGAGAAGGGGTAAGAGAAATGGGTCAAGGGGACCAAAAGGTACGAGTTTCCAGTTATAAAATGAGCATGTCCTGGGGGTGTAATGTACAGCACAGTGACTACAGTTAATAATACTGAGGTGGATACTTGAAAGTTGCTAAGAGAGTAGGTCTTAAAATTCTTCATCACAAGAAAAAAATGTGTAACTATGCAGAGTGATGGATGTTGACTTACAGTGGTGCTTATTCTGCAGTATTTACAAATATTTAATCATTATGTTGAACACTTGAAACTGATACAATGTTATATGTCAATTAAACCTCAATAAAAGGAGAAGAAATGAAGGAAGGGAAGGAGGGAGAGAGAAAGAAAGGAAGCAAAAGGAGGGAGGGAAGGAGGGAGGAAACTGATGCCAATACTAATTCAAGGTCAACGCCTTCTGCTTACTAACTGTAGGGATACACTGGACACTGTTGATAGCTCTTTACCTGGCTGATTCACCCAGCCCCTAACTGCTTCACTGGACCACTGCCTGTAGCCAATTGCTGTCCATTTCTTTTCTTTGATTGGATATTAATTACTCTTTCTTCTTATATCAAAGCCTTGGTTCCTAGCAACATGTAATTATATATTTGCATTATCCTACAATATCAATCCAGTGGTCCCAAAATAACAGCAATATGATGAGTAACAGACTACTGAATTTTGACTGTATCATTTCTCTGCAGCTCTCTGTGTCCTTAGAATACATTCCACTGAGGGCATAGAGTCAGTATACTATATTATGCAGTCATTTGGAGCAATTATTTTCTTGATAAGTTTAGTCCTCAACTTGATATACAGCTGGATTTTAGCTTGGTTTTAATTTCAGGACTTTTTTTTAAATTTAGTTTTTACAAACATGTCAAACACTGACACACATCCAGGACAAATGCATATCAAGATAAAGCCAGAGAAGCCTTGGCTCCTCATTCCTATTTGTTCTGTTCCCTCCCTGCCCACCTGACTCACTATATTTCTTAGTTGTTGTTTTTTTTTAATTTATCCTTCCAGAATTTCTTTCTGAAAATATAAGCAAACATCATTCACTTTCCCTTTCCTCACTCAAAAACAGCACCTTTTTTCCTTCACTCTTATCCCGGAGGGTATTCTCTCTCCGTGTCTGGAGACCCCCTTACTCACTGTTGAAGTTGTTTGGAATTCCATATGCAGACACATCATAGTTTATTCCACTGTCTCCTACTGACCACCCAATACCGATAGTGATTGCTAGTCTTTCAGGACTCCAGCTTCTAACGCCTAAGAAGGTCATCTTAGGAAGTCATGTAGCAGAACAAAAGGACATGTGTTTTTAAGGCAGAACATTCCCCATTTGATTCTCTCACTTTGGAACGTAACAGCAGTGATGTCTTGGAAAACTCTCAAGACAAAATGCCCTTAATCTCCGTTTCCTCAGATGCAAAATGGGGGCAATGAAACCTCCTTTTCAGAACGGGTGGACAGCTCAACTGAGATACTATTTATGAAAATGTCTAGGAAGGAAGGTGACATCTAATTGGTACTCAGTAAGTGGTAACTTATCAATATTCGTGTCAACTCTGAACTAGATTCTAGCTTTATTACCTCTAACAGTTATTGCCAGCCCATTCTCTAGCAGGCCCTTTGCTGTCTTGATTTTACTTAAATTCTCTCCAAAATCCCGTGGGCAGACATCATGGGTGCCCACTGCAGGCGAGAAACCTGTGGCTCAGAGGGGCGGGGGGAGGGCTGGGGGTCCTGCAGCCAGTTCTGTCTTTGAAGGGAAGGCGTGCGATCAGATTGGGGGAGGAGGAGGCCCAGCTGCAAGACGGGAGAGGCCACCTCAGAAGTTCTGCTCCCTGTCTTCACATCTCTGCAGGGACAAGGAATCAGCCATTACACCAGGATCGCCCCAAGGCGGAGTGATCTACTTCTGACTTGTAGTCCTAAGCCAGCCTGCCTCCCTTTCCCACACTCTGGAGAGCGCCCTCTACTGCCTACTGGAGGCCAAGTGCTTCATGAAAGCCTGAAAACTTCCTGCCACACACAGGGCTTTTTAATTGTGATTTTATAATTTCACATCAAAATGTATTGTAAATATACAGCATTTTAGAGAGTGAAAATAATTTTAGATTGCCACCATCAATTTTGCTTTGGTGTTACTTCTATATTTCTTTACACTTTTTAAAAAAACATATTTCAATGCCTTTATTGAGTGCATAAAGTTTTCTTTTTTACTGAGGTATACTTGATTTACAATACTTCATAAGTTTCAGGTGTATAACAACAGGAGTCACAGTTTTTAAAGGTTATACTCCATTCATAGTTGTTATAAAATATTCTCTACTCCCCATGCTGTACAAGCTATCATTATAGCTTATTATTTTATACACAGGAGTTCATACCTCTTAATCCTCTACCTCTATCTTGCCTTTCTCCACTTCCCTCTACACACTGGTAACTGAAGTGTGTTCTCTACGTCTGTGAGTCTGTTTCTTTTACGTCACATTTACTAGGCTGTTGTATTTTTTAGATCCCACATATAAGTGATATCATACAGTATTTGTATTTCTCTGTCTGATTTATTTCACTTAGTATAATGCCCTTCAAGTCCACCCATGCTGCTATAAGTGGCAAATTTTCTTTCTAATTTATGGTTGAGTAGTATTCCATTGTGTGTATAACAGATATAAAACAGGTGTGTGTATATACATCACACACACGTGACATCTTTATTCATTCAGCATTGATGGACACATAGGTTGCTTCTATGTCTTGGCTACTGTAAACAGTGCTGCTATCAACATTGGAGTGCATGTTATCTTCAAATGAGTGTTTCCATTTTCTTCAGACACATACTACGTTTTAAACAATTTGCAGGGAGGTTACCATACCCAGAATTTCAATGCCAGTGAAAAGATGTTGACCCTTGAACTGAACTGGACAGTCATCGGGAGCCACTCCCCTGCCAGAAGCCCCTTACCTTGTAGACAAACCCCTCTGGGCAGCTGTGGTCATAAGTGAAGGCTTTGTAAACCACCAGGAACACGATGCAGGCGAGGAAAGCTAGGGCCAGGCTGACGAGGATGGTGACCTGGAGAAACACAGAACAGAAGGCTCTAGCCTCAGCTTTCCTGCTTTCTGTCCACACACGCAGCCTTCCAAACCTGGAGCTGGTAGGAAGCCTAGTATGTTACAAAAGGTAGGGGGTGACCAGGGACCCCAAGAACCAGCTCAGTCTCAGCTCCGTCACCAACCTGCAATCTTTGAGCCTTGGTGTCTCCGTCTTCTGATATTCTCGGAAGCTCCGTCTTGGCCCCACGTGTGAGGTCCGTTCCCCTCCCCATGTACTTTCCCTGTTAATTTTGTATTGGCAGGGGTTGATCATGAAGCCATCACTTTCAGTAATTCTGCCTTTGATCACCACCTCCCTGCCACTACTGAGTTCCAATCTCAGATATCAAAGCTTATGCTGCCTCCACTTGGATGTCTAATACTCACCTGAACTGCATTCTCAAACCCCTGCTCCCCTCCCATCCTGCTCCACCCATACTTTCCCCATCTCAGAAAAAGTCAATGCCACCTTTGCAGTCACTCAGGCCAAAGAATTTGAAGTTCTCTCTGACTCTCTTTTCCTCACGCTCTACCTCCCAGCCACCAGCAGAAGCTATCATTTCTGCCTCCAACACATGCATCATGGAATCGCTGCTTACGCTCTCAGGCAGCTTCCCTGGGGCCAGAGCCATCATCACCCCTTACCGTGGGACTGCAACTGCCTTCTCAGTAGCGGCCTCCTCGACCCCTATGTGCATTCACACAGTAACCTGAGAACTCCATTCAAAATCTAAGTCAAGTCATATCCTCTTTCTGCTCAGAAGCATCTAATGGTCTCCAAAATTGCTCACAGTGAAAGCCCAGCTCTTGACCATTATCAACAAGCTTTAAAAAAATACAACACCAAACCAACCAAAGGCACCATCAGGCATTACTGGAAAGGATGAAGTGGCTAATTTCAGAGGCAACTTCAGGTTTGCTCTGGCCCCATGCCACCACCTGTGTGCAAAGTGGTAGGGTAACCTCCCTGATGCTGGACTCTGAGTATTATACACAGAATTTTTTTCTACGTTACTTTCAAAGCTGGTAGCCTTTTGAGTCAGTTGACCTAGAAATATAGCAGAATTCCTGTCATGGAGAGAAGGCTTATTTTGATTTGGAAGAAAAATAAAATCATCTTGGGGTGGGGGGGGTCCCTATCCTATCTCCTTCCCACCTCAGGTCATGGTTTATAAGGACAAGAAGAGATGGGATTCTGCATTGCTCCCAAAGGAGTCATATGTTAGCAGCTATAAATCCTGAAAGGAAGGAATCTGAAGAGGAAAAGAGGAAGATGGATATGGGATGAAATCATTTGAATCCTATGGGCAGACACTGTCCATGAAATTCCTCTGCATGTGGGTATGAAGTTTCAGGTTAGCGGAGTATTGTGATATAAGAAACACATCTATTTGGTCTTGTTCCCAGCTCCTGGCACGGAGTTAAAACCCTTATAATTTCCTACATGAGAAGAGAAGGGTAGCAGCATCTTTTGTTCTAATATTTGGTTTTTGTGACCAGTTCCTGAAATAATTCCAATTCATAAAAGTGAAAGGAGCAACTTTTATTATTCATAATAACCCCTTTCAACTATACCTGAGTTAATGCTATATTTTGTTATGAGGTGACTTTTGGAAGGCCCCTAAGGCTGGGGAAGAAACCACTGATAGGAAGGTTGTAACTTAACTGCCTCCCTCACCTCGGAGGGAAGAAAGAGGGGCTGGAGAACAAATTAACCACCAATGGCCAATGCTTTAATAAATCATGAAGGCTCCAGAAAACCCAACTGAAGGGGCTCTAAAACCTTCCAGGTTGGTAAACAAGAACACATCCATGCCCCTGAGGGTGGCGCACCCCAAACTCCACTGGGACAGAAACTCCTTGCTCAGGAGACTTCCAGCCCTCGCCCCATGTATTTCCTCATCTGGCTGTTCATGTGTATCATTTAATATCCCTCACAATAAATCAGTAACAGTAAGTAAAGTGCTCTCCGGGGGTCTGTGAACAATTCTAGCAAATCATTGAGCCTGTGGGGGAAGTGGTGGAGAGCCCCAGTTTATAGCCTGAGATTTGCGAGTGGCATCTGAGTGGATGCAGGCTTGTGGGACTGAGCCTCTGACCTGTGGGGTGTGTGCTAACGTAGGACAGTTAATGTCAGAATTGAGTGAAGTCATAGGGAATTCAGTCAGCCTCCACCAAGAATTGGAGAATTGCATGGTGTGGGGAAAAAACCACACGTTTGGTGTCAGAAGCAAGGGTACAGAGAAAAAGCATTTTTCCCTTTTATATGGTGACAGGTGAAATTCATTTCCAAGTGACTGCGCACACAACATGCTGTCCGCCCTCTCCATGACCCCTCTCCAAGCTCTCTGCTGCGGCCTGTTGCTTACTCGTCAGCCTCCTGGCCAGGGCCGGGGTGTGTGGCAGCTGAGGGGGGAGATGGTACAGCGTGCAGACTGGAGTCCCCCGGCAAGTTGTGGAGAGAGAGAAGTCACGGGCCAGAACTGTAGCAAGAGGTGCCCCAGAGATGCATATCCCACTTAGGCCCCCAGGGATGGCATGACTACTACAGGGACAGGAGACCCCCAAGACCACTGCCCAGCGCTGGGGACCTAGGAGCGCCCAGTGAGCAGGCGTCTGGGGCACAGACAATGGATTTTAAATGCACAGTCTTCCCAGTAACCAAAAGGTAGAAATAGCCCGAATGTCTATCAACTGACAAATGGATAAACAAACTGTGGTCTATCTGTACAACAGACTATTATTCGGCCATAAAAAGGAACGAGGTTCTCATATAGATGTGGGTGGGCTTTGAAAACATGCTAAATGAAGGCCACATACTCTATGGTTCCATTTATATAAAACATCCAGAATAAGTGAATCCATAGAGACAGAGGGCAGACCGCAGGTTGCCAGGAGCGGGGGAGATGCCTGCTGACTGGGACAGAGTCTCCTTTTGGGGTACTAAGGCATTTCAGAACTAGATGGAGGTGACAGTAGCCCAACACCGTGAACGTACTCAGTGCCACTGGAGTTTCCACTCTAACGCTCTTAACTTTACGTCGTGTGGATTTTACCTCAGCGTTTTGCTTTGTTTGGCTGCACCGGGTCTTACTTGCAGCACATGGGATCTTCAGTCTTTGTTATGGCATGTGGGGTCTTGTTTTCTGACCAGAAATCAAACTCAGGCACCCTGTCCTGGGAGTGTGGAATCTTAGCCACTGAGCCACCAAGGAATTTCTCCTACCTCAGCTTTAAAATACATGCCCCGAGCTCCGGCTGATTCTGTCAAAGGGACCTGAAGCTCCTGCAAGCACCCCGTCACCTGAGCTCCCCCAAGACTGGGACAGACATGCTCAGAGGCACCTCCACGGGCGTGCAGACCTTGAACTTGCAAAGAAAAAGTCGAGAGCTTTTGCCCACCCTGCCACCACCGCCAGCCTGATGCAGGGTCTGGGAGAACCCACGGACAGCCCCCCATCCTAATGGCCACACGCGGCTCCAGCCTGTGAGCAGAGAGCCGGGCCTTTCTGTGACTCGGGAGCAGGACAAGACTCCAGCACAGGCGTCTCCAGCGGCTCTGGCCCCCGGCAGCCCGGTGAAGCTGCTGGGAGCTGGTGCAGGCCCTGCAGGCTGGCCATGGGACAGGTTCCCTTACGGTGGGTTTCTTTTTGTGTTTGGGTTGGTGGGGGGGCTCTCTCATTCCTAACGGCCCTGAGCTAACAGCCGCACCAGCAGGGGCAGTGTCTGACTCACCGCAGCACTCAGGCTCGACCAGCAGAGCATAGCACATGTTTCTGGAAAAGGACAAGAGAGGGAGGGAAGAAGGAGAGAGGGAGGGCAGATGGCTGGACGGCCACCACGCGGTGCGCTCCGATCTGTCAGGTCAGGGCCGGTGGGCCCAGGGTGCTGTCCAGGTGACGTCGGTGTCCAGCCAGACACGAGAACCACTCCTCCAGGATGACTGGGTCTGAGGGGTCTCGAGCTTAGAATCACCTGGGTAGTGCTTTAAACGATCCTGACCCGGCTCCGTCCAGACTGATTTCAGAGTCCCATGGTGTTTGCCATGTGCAGGCAAGCGTCAAGAAGGGGCGGCACAGAGCGGGGCGGGCGTGCGCCGCACGGCCACAGGAGTCAAGGGTCTGACGCTGGCCGGGACGCCAGGAGAGCAGCCCACCCCAGGGGAGTCTCCCGAGCAAGGCTCACTTCTGCCATGCCTTCCGCAGCCCAGAGTGAGGGGATGGGAGGCCATTTTAGGCAAAGATAAGCCTGCCTCCCCACACTGAACCTTGGTAACTTCTGAAACAAGTCGAGGTCGGTCATCGCTTAGGGGCCTGTGGAGGTCAGCGAGGTCAGGGCTGTGAGCTGGGCACCAGTCTTCCCTCGAGGTCTCACAGGCCACAGGGCGAGGGAGAGACGGGCCCAGGACAGAGGCACTTGGAGCACAAGCGTGGCGCCATGAGGGAGGGCACCAGCCCGGGGGGCCACCGAACCTCACCAGCCTGGGGGCGGGGGGTCAGGGAAGGGCTCCTGGGGGAGGTGACTCCGGAAATGACTTCAGGGAGGGATGCCAGGGCAGGGGAGGAAGAAGGGTCTGAGCAGCAGAAGCCGCATCTGCCACAGAGCAGACTGGAGCTGTTCGAGAAACACCATACGGGTTGTCACAGCTGCTCCAGAGGATGGACGTGAGGGGGAGACGGGCCTGGGGCAGTGGGTGGGTCGGAGAGAACAGGTAAAGAAGGGCCAGGCTAAAACTTAGGCTTTAGCTCCAGGCTGACAGAGAGCCCCTTAAGGTTTTAAGCAGGAAAGTTGACAGGATCAGAAAGATGGTAAAAGGGGGAAGTGAACACAGAGGCATATATAATTTGGGAGGGGCAAGGCTGGAGGCAGGGAGGCTGCTGGGGAGGCTGATGTACCAGGGCATGATCTAAATGCTGAGACCAGACCTGGCATTGTGAGAGTGGAAGGGGTCGACAGCTTGAGGAGGCCTGGGAGGTGAGGAGAGTGATGTGAAGAGGGAGGAGGAGGGGCTGACTCTGCGGAGGAGGAGGACGTTTGAGCTGAGTCTGGATTCTCATCCTTAATGACCGAGTCAGTGTTGGCTACTGGGTGGGGGGATGGGAACACCACTGAGGTTTCTGACTGGTGCCAGACTGAGATTTTTCCTGAAGGTGGGTCTCCATAGGGCACCCTGCAGGCAGCTACACTCTCCCTTTCAGAGGGATTAACCTCATGGAAGGGGGAGGTCCCAGTGCCTGGTCCCGGGGGGCTGTGGGTAGACGAGACGACCTGGGAGAGGAGCCCCTCCCCTTCCCCACAGAGAGCCTCTGAGCATGAAAGCCGGCCATACTTCAACATCAATTGGCTCGGTTTATATAACTTCCTTGCTTGCAGATGGTGGAAAGCCCTTGGCTTTACCTCTCGAATGCAACAGCCCAGGATTAGAAATAAACAAGTTCCTGGCGCTGGATTTGAGAGTTTCCTTGGAGATGTGATCCTCCCTGCTCCCCTTCTCCCTGCTCATCCGTTCATTCCCTCAGCATGTGGGGAGTGCAGAGCAAGGAAGGGTCAGACGCTGAACAAGCAAATCACCTGATTAAAAAATGACAAAACCAAACCCGAGCAGGGTCTGGATGGTGAACAGGAGAGGAGCCTGGATAAGGGGGCGGGGGCAGGAGGGGGAGCCCCACACAAGAACCCCCTGGGCCAGAGCCGCCTTTGAGGCTCAGCCTCAAAGCCTAAACGGAAGAGGAGCTCAGGGCCTGGGAGGAGGAGTTGCCTGAGGTGGGGAGAGAGCCCTGAGGGGAGGCCAGGTTTGTGGAGACCACGATCACCTCCTCCGACCCGGGGGAGCAGCTTCCTCCTGCTTCCATTCGGTGCTTTCCTGGACACATCCCATTCAGCCAGGCCTCCCCTGCCAGCCTCTAGCCTCCTGCTGGGAGTGCCTCGGGCAGCCAGCAATCTCATCCTTTTCCTCTGTGCCCGGCACCTTGACTCCATGAGGGGACCGGCATTTCCTGAATAGAAATGCTGAATTGAATTAATACCCAGAGTGCACACACACACACACAAACGTGCTCGCGCACCCCTCTCCCCAGACACACACCCAAAGATATGCAACCTGCCACAAATCACACTGTATGCGCATGGGATGGGATGGGGCACTGTAACATCTGTTCTTCTCCAGTCACTAGTCTCAACCCCTTCCACCACCCACACACAGGCTCAAACTAAAGACACTTAACCTTGGAAAGAACCAAGGTGTGGGATAGCTTCAACTAAGACTTACCCAAGATTCCTCCTCCAACTTCTGAGCATAGGTTATGGAGAGAACCACTTCAGTATTCTTGCTTTGAGAGCCCCATGAACAGCATGAAAAGGCAAAAAGATAGGACACTGAAAGAAGAACTCCCCAGGTCGGAAGGTGCCCAATATGCTACCAGAGATCAGTGGAGAAATAACTCCAGAAAGAATGAAGAGACAGAGCCAAAGCAAAAACAACACCCAGTTGTGGATGTGACTGGTGATGGAAGCAAGGTCTGATACTGTAAAGAGCAATATTGCATAGGAACCTGAAATGTTAGGGCCATGAACCAAGGTAAATTGGAAGTGGTCAAACAGGAGATAGCAAGAGTGAAAATGGACATTTTAGGAATGAGCGAACTAAAATGGACTGAAATGGGTGAATTGAACTCAGATGACCATTATATCTACTACTGTGGGCAGGAATCCCTTAGAAGAAATGGAGTAGTCATCATGGTCAACAAAAGAGTGCAAAATGCAGTACTTGGATGCAATCTCAAAAATGACAGAATGATCTCTGTTTGTTTCCAAGGCAAACCATTCAATACCATGGTAATCCAAGTCTATGCCCTGACCAGTAATACTTAAGAAGCTGAAGTTGAATGGTTCTATGAAGACCTACAAGACCTTCCAGAACTAACACCCAAAAAAGATGTCCTATTCCAGTCCCGTAGGGACTGTAGAAAGTCAAGAAACACCTGGAGTAACAGGCAAATTTGGCCTTAGAGTACGGAATGAAGCAGGGAAAAGGCTAATAGAGTTTTGCCAAGAGAATGCACTGGTCATAGCAAACACCCTCTTCCAACAACACAAGAGAAGACTCTACACATGGACAGCACCCAATGGCCAACACTGATATTAGATTGATTATATTCTTTGCAGCCAAAGATGGAGAAGCTCTATATAGTCAGCAAAAATAAGACCGGGAGTGGACTGTGGCTCAGATCATGAACTCCTTATTGCAAAACTCAGACTTAAATTGGAGAAAGTAGGGAAAACCACTAGACCATTCAGGTATGACATAAATTAAATCCCTTAAGATTATACAGTGGAAGTGAGAAATAGATTTAAGGGACTAGATCTGATAGACAGAGTGCCTGATGAACATGGATGGAGGTTCGTGACATTGTACAGGAGACAGGGATCAAGCCCATCCCCCAGGAAAAAGAAATGCTAAAAAGCAAAATGGCTGTCTGAGGAGGCCTTACAAATAGCTGTGAAAAGAAGAGAAACTAAAAGCAAAGGAGAAAAGGAAAGATATACCCATCTGAATGCAGAGTTCCAAAGAATAGCCAGGAGAGATAAGAAAGCCTTCCTCAGTGATCAATACAAAGAAACAGAGGAGAACAATAGATTAGGAAAGACTAGAGATCTCTTCAAGAAAATTAGAGATACCAAGGGAACATTTCATGTGAAGATGGGCACAGTAAAGGACAGAAATGGTATGGACCTAACAGAAGCAAAAGATATTAAGAAGAGGTGGCAAGAATACACAGAATATACAAAAAAGATCTTAATGACCCAGATAATCACAATGGTATGAACACTCACCTAGAGCCAGATATCCGGCAATGTGAAGTCAAGTGAGCCTTAGGAAGCATCACTGGGAACAAAGCTAGTGGAAGTGTTGGAATTCCAGTTGAGCTACTTCAAATCCTGAAAGATGATGCTGTGAAAGTGCTACACTTAATATGCCAGCAAATTTGGAAAACTCAGCAGTGGCCACAGGACTGGAAAAGGTCAGTTTCATTCCAATCCCAAAAAAAGGCAATGCCAAAGAATGCTCAAACTACCGCACAATTGCACTCATCTCATATACTAGTAAAGTAATGCTCAAAATTCTCCAAGCCAGGCTTCAGTAATACGTGAACTGTGAACTTCCAGATGTTCAAGTTGGTTTTAGAAAAGGCAGAGGAACCAGAGATCAAATTGCCAACATCCGTTGGATCATCGAAAAAGCAGAAGAGTTACAGAAAAACATCTATTTCTGCTTTACTAAGCCAAAGCCTTTGACTCGGTGGATCACAACAAACTGGAAAATTCTGAGATAGATGGGAATACTAGACCACCTGACCTGCCTCTTGAGAAATCTGTATGCAGGTCAGAAAGCAACAGTTAGAACTGGACATGGAACAACAGACTGGTTCCAAATAGGAAAAGGAGTATGTCATGGCTGTATATTGTCACCCTGCTTATTTAAATTATATGCAGAGTACATCATGAGAAACTCTGGGCTGGATGAAGCACAAACTGGAATCAAGATTGCCGGGAGAAATATCAATAACCTCAGATATGCAGATGACACCACCCTTATGGCAGAAAGCAAAGAAGAACTAAAGAGCCTCTTGATGAAAGTGAAAGAGGAAAGTGAAAAAGTCGGCTTAAAGCTCAATATTCAGAAAAGTAATAAGATCATGGCATCTGGTCACATCATTTCATGGCAAATAGATGGGGAAACAGTAGAAACAGTGGCTGACTTTATTTTTCTGGGCTCCAAAATCACTGCAGATGGTGACTGCAGCCATGAAATTAAAAGAAGCTTACTCCCTGGAAGAAAAGCTATGACCAACCTAGACAGCATATTAAAAAGCAGAGACATTACTTTGTCAACAAAGGTCCATCTAGTCAAGGCTATGGTTTTTCCCCTGGTCACGTATGGATGTGAGAGTTGGACTATAAAGAAAGCTGAGCACCAAAGAATTGATGCTTTTGAACTGTGGTGTTGGAGAAGACTCTTGAGAGTTCCTTGGACTGCAAGGAGATCCAACCAGTCAATCCTAAAGGAAATCAGTCCTGAATATTCATTGGAAGGACTGATGCTAAACCTGAAACTCCAATCCTTTGGCCACCTGATGCGAAGAACTGACTCATTTGAAAAGACCCTGATGCTGGGAAAGATTGAAGGCAGGAGGAGAAGGGGACAACAGAGGATGAGACAGTTGGATGGCATCACCATCTCAATGGACATGAGTTTAAGTAAACTCCAGGAGTTGGTGATGGACAGGGAGGCCTGGCGTGCTGCATTCGATGGGGTCACAAAGATTCAGACATGGCTGAACGACTGAACTGAACTGAACTAAGGAGAGACGAGGAGAAGAGAATGGCAACCCACTCCAGTCTTGTTGCCTGGAGAATTTCATGGACAGAGAAGCCTGGTGGGCAGTCCATAGGGTTGTAAAAAGTTGGACACAACTGAGTGACTTTCACTTAATGAGAGAAGAGAGGAGGAACTTACAACAGAGCATGCAGCCAGGTGCTCTGGCAAAGGTGTGCTGACGCCTCAGTCATCATGCCCATTCTCAGTGGTCCACACTCCAAAGAATGGTAACAGTAGCAGTAGTGGTTGTCATAGTAACAAGAGGTGCTGGGAGTTACTGGGAAATTCAGTCAGTTCAGTTCAGTCGCTCAGTCGTGTCTTACTCTTTGTGACCCCATGGACTGCAGCACACCAGGCTTCCCTGTCCATCACCAACTCCGGAGCTTGCTCAAACTCACGTCCATTGAATCAGTGATACCATCCAACCATCTTATTCTCTGTCGTCTCCTTCTCCTCCGGCCTTCAATCTTTCCCAGCATCAGGGTCTTTTCCAATGAGTCAGTTCTTTGCATCAGGTACCCAAAGTATAGGAGGAATACTGGGAACTTACTGTATATTAACATGACCACCATCACATGAAGCAAATAGAATTCTTAACCCCGTTTTGCTGATGGAGAAACTGAGGCTCTAAGAGGTAAGGTGATTTGCTTAAGGTCCCACATTTAGTAAAAGATAAGTCTGGCCAATGTCCTCAAGGACACCTTGAACTCACCATGCCAGAACCAGCCTGGTGTCTTTGCCTCAGCCATGGTGGGAAGTCACTCTGCCCACCTGCCTCTGGAACCTGCCTTCCTGCAGCCGATCCTGCCATCACTCACTGGTCTCCTTGAACCCCACCCTGGTCGGCCTCCAGCTCCCAGAGCTTCTGCCTCCAGCATGGTGTGTTTGTCTCTCTCCACCATCTTCATCATAACTTCCCTGGGTGGGACCAGCATCCATGCATCGGCTTCCTCAATGCTTCCCTGAGCTCCAGCCTCCTGGCTTCCCGAACACCCCAGACTTTCTAACGAACCAACCTCGGCATGTGGCTTTCGCGTGAATGAGCTGTCACAACTACAGGGTCAAGTCTGAACCCCTTACGCAGCAGACAAGGCCCTTCCTGGTGGAAGCTCAGCATGCCCCTTCTGCGATGACCCCTCCTCTATTGCCTGATGGCATGCTCATTTCCCCACCTCCAAGCTCTTGCGCCTACTGGTCCCTCTGCCCTGAAGGTCAGCCTCCCCTCCCAAGTCCATCAAGCCCCTGTTCATTCTAGACTTAGGCCAAGTTTCTCCTCTTCCCCAAAGTCTTCAGGTGATATTTAGCCACTGCCCCATCTGCTCACAGCTCCTGAGACATTCTCCCAGAGCACTCTACTTAACCACCACCCGTATCCCTCCCCTCCCTAGAGACAAGGTACAGTAATACTTCACATTCCGTTTGCTAAGCACTGGTGTCCAGGCACTCTTCTCATCACTGTATATGATTTTATTCTTACAACAGCCCCATAAGGTAGTACTTTTTCATTTCTTTTGACTAAAGTGCAGAGAGGTTATATTGTTTTCACAAGGTAACACAGATAATTAAGTAATACAGTCAGAAGTCTATCTCTATGAAGTATGGCCTAGGTTTTTAGTCTATGATATGTTCCTGATAAAGCATTTATTCACTAAACATTAACTGAGCACCTACAATGTGCCAGAGAATTCCACACGCTGAGAGTAGAGTGCTGAGGCAGGGACGTCCCTGCTCTCCTGAAGTTTACCTTTAATCTGTTTCAACAAGTGTCCACTTCTGTTCAGAGGAATAGTAATGGTATCTGCCCCTCAGAGTTCTGAGGATTAAATCAGATGGTGCATGGGAAGCCCTGTAGTGTGTTGAATGATGACCTCTTAAAAGATAGGTCCACATATTAATTACCAGAATCTGCAAATATCATCTTACTTGGAAAAGAGGTCTGTATGGATGTAGTTAAACTAAGGATCCTGAGATGAAATCATCCAGGGCTGTCCAGGTGGGCCCCAAACCCAAGGACAAGTGCCCTTACGTGAGACGCACAGAGGGAGGCAAACACAGGGAGGAGAGCAGGGCGTGGGGCTAGAGAGGCTGAGAGCGAAGTGATGCAGCCACGAGCCAAGGGACGCCTGGAGCCTCCAGAAGCTAGAAAAGGCAAGGACAGATCCTTCCGTAGAGGCTTCAGAGAGAGCTTGGCCCTGCCAACACCTTGATTTTGACTTTCTGATCTCCAGAACTGCAGAAGAATCAATTCCTGTTGCATTCATCCAGTGTGTGGCGACTGGCTGTGGCAGCCCCAGGAAGCTAACCTGGTGCCCTCCCACACCGCCTGGCGTAGGGGCTACAGATGTGTGATCCCCTTTCCTGCCGTGTCATCTGCCACGCTCTTCAGCACACACTTCAAGGGCTCCAACCACTCAGGAAGGCTGCCATTTCTCAACGCAGATTTCTCCTGTATACATGTCCAGCCCTTTTTCCCTTGCAGAACTCCTATTCATGCTTCAAAACCCGACCCACAACATCTCACCTCCTCTAGGAAGCCTCCCCTTGCTATCTTGTGTTCTCACCACACTTTGCTCTCCCGTCATCACAGAGCACTCAGCCCACTGTGTCATGACTATCCAGACTGTACCTTGTTTGCCTCTGTGGTCCAGCTCATGACTTGGCACAGATCAGATTTCCCATCCCACGTTCTGATTCCACACCTCTTTCTTCATTTTTGGCACAAAGTACCACCTTGAGTGAATTTTAGGGCCCCTTTTAACTGTTCCACACCTGACGGAGTAACCGGATAAAATCACTGCATTGAGCCATCTGAGGCAGTCTGTCTGATGCTGGGAAATGGTTAGCTTTTCCCATGAAGCAAACTCCTTGTCTGCCTGCTGTGCCCTGAAAAGATGAGAAACTCCTCTGATGGCTGAGAGAACTAGGTTTGCCATTATAGGCAATGTCCATGCAGTTTTCTGCAGTAGCTGTGGCCCCATCCCAAGAAGGTTCCCATTCTGCTTCAGATTCCGATAAGCTCTGTGACCTTCCACAAGATGCTTCTTCTCTCTGAATTCCTATTTCCTCTTCTGTTGAATGGAAACAAAAATTCCACCCCACAAGATTGGTGTGATGATTGCATGAGATGATGCCTGTAAATTACCTGGTCTTGTCCTGGCCCTGAGCTTAACCGATACTAGCAGTCACTTATTGACTGCTCAGTAAGGTACTGGGTACTGTGTCAAGTGCTTCTTATATAATATCTCTTTTAATCCTCATGATAGCCCTATAAGCCTCATTATTACACCCATTTTACAGCTTTGCACACTGAGGCACAGAGGCATAAAGTTACTTGTCTGAGCTCAGGTGGTTACTGAAGTAACTGAGCCTGATTGGAATTTTGGAATATCAGCTTCTGAAGCCCTCAACCCTAAACGCTACCTTAACAGACCTTTTGATAAATATTTCTCTGTCCTGAAGTTGCATTTGTTTGTAACAGTGCAATGAAGCAAGATGATGTGTACGGTAAACTTATTCCAGGAAGATAATGTCACAGCAGACATGAAACCCCAGGAGTGAGGAAGAGAGAAGAGAAAAACAAAAAACTCTCCTACTGTCTGTCAAGCCACGGCGCTGATCTAGGACCCTCATTATGCTAGGAAACATGAACTTCATTAACATTCATGTACTGCACCGTCTCAGCACCATGATACCCAATAAACCGTCCTTCTTTATGAAGAATGCAAACCCTGGAAACCTCAAAGCAATAGAATCACTCACATCGGAGAAATAAAACTTTGTGGAGAGATAAAAACAGAGCTGCCCAACAGATATTCATCTTCCGTATGTGACAGCTGGAACCTCTAGAGACAGAATTAGGCCACCCGGCGCCTTGCTCCTGGCTCAGCCCCAAAGATCCTGACAAAAGGGCTTGAGTAGAAAGTGCGAGAGGATCGCCGAATCCATAAATTCTGCCCAAATGACACCCTCTCCTATCCCTCTCCCTAGCACCAAACAGTGAATGGAGTAGAGTCTCCAGATGGTCTCGTCTTAAAGTCCAGCTCCGACTCTTACTTGCTGTGGCCCTGGGCAAGTTGATTGCCTTTTCAAATCTTCAGCTTACTTCTTTCCACCAGCTGTTGTGAAATAGAATTTGATCATGCCTGAAGCCCTAAAGCATAGGCCTAGCCCAAGCCAGTTTTCCTGGTGGCTCAGACGGTAAAGCATCTGCCTACAATGCGAGAGACCCTGGTTCAATCCCTGGGTCGGGAAGATCTCCTGGAGAAGGAAACAGTAACCCTCTCCAGTATTCTTGCCTGGAAAGTCCCATGGACAGAGGATCCTGGTGGGCTACAGTCCATGGGGTCACAAAGAGTCGGACACGACTGAACGACTTCACTTCACTTCACTTCAGCCTAAGGTAATGATCACAGTTAGCATCCAGAGCGAACACACACACATCACTTTGTGTTCTGGCAAATCTGCGGGGAAGGTACGAACACTAACTCAGAAGCCAGCTACCTAACCATATGTATTCTGCCAATAAATCTATAACTGTGTTAGAGTTTATTTTGACTAAAAATGTATTGTGTTATAAGAACAAAATGGGAGATTCAAGAGGAGAAACACCCATTATGACTCTGCCACAATCTCAAGTCCGTTTTTACGTGCTTGCTATTTGTTTCTGTCCACGTGACTCCCTGCATAAGTCCTGGACCCCCTGCTCCTTCTCATTTTACCCATTCGTGGTCCATCCAACTTTTTCTGATCACGTAGAACTTCATCACAAGCCCAGTCCAGGCCATCCCAGAACAAGACAGGTCTCTTATCTACAGAATGACTCCAAATCATTACACTAATCTGCACAAAACTGCATGAAGTGCAACAAAGATGAGTACTGCAAACGACAAGTCAGTCATGTAAAGGCAAAAATGATAAACTAATGCTTCTTATTGCCCCCAATGCTGTTGCTATGGTTGCACGTTACTAGAGTTAAGTTTAATTCAGTTATTTCCTCAGCACAAGGACCACTGTGTGTTACACTGCATCACGTCACCTGGGACCTGACCTTCCAGACTGACAACAGCCCCTCGAGTGCAGGTGGTGCTTTTTCAGCTTCCGGGGCCCTGAAAGTAGGTGTTAGTCCTGGGCCCTGCACCCAGAGATCTGGGTTCCTTTGGTCTGTGCAACACTCAGAAATCAGCATTTCAACCTAAGTCCAGGAGGTTTGGATGCAGGTGACCTGGAGCCTACAGTCAGATCAAGACAAGGGCCAACACCCTCTGTTTGGCTTCTGAACAGAAGGCAACAAGGACCGTACATCCCTGAGCGTCAGATATTCAGCACAAAGGGGGTCTCACTCAGTCCCACCCAGGGCCCCATAAAGTGGGTACTGCCCATATTCCTGCTTCTCAGACGAGGAGATGGAGGGTGCAGAGGTTGTAGAGCCGTCAGGACTTCCAGGCCGTCAGTAGGAGAGCGAGACCCGGAAGCCAGGTCTGAATGGACCTAAAACACGTCTTCGTCCCTTGGCACTGCACTGCCTTGATCCTCTGGTCCTGCTTACCTGTCCCACAACACCAACCGCTGTGACCCTAGGAGCCCTCTCCCACACACACAGAAATGCACAGATACACAGATACACACACAGGCAAATACAGACACACAGAGACACATGCAGACAGAGAGACCCACACATACACATACACACACACGCAGACACACACACACACACACGCACACACGCAGACACACACACACGCAGACACAAACACACACACAGACACACAGACATGCACACACACAGGCACACAGACACGCACACACGCAGACACACACACACATGCAGACACACACACATGCAGACACACACACGCACACACGCAGACACACACGCAGACACAAACACACACACATGCAGACACACGCACACAGAGACACACACACACGCAGACACACACACACACGCAGACACACACACACCCCAACACCCAGAGACAGAGAAACACAGTCACACAGACACACACAGACACACACAATCCCAGGCTCTCTGCTGCTGGCACACCCGTCCACTGTCTTCCCCTGGAGGCTGTCTCCCCAACACCCCAGGAAGCCATCCCAGACCTCTCCCTCAGGAGGGGGGTCTCTCTGGGCTCCCCCGAACTCCATCTTGGCCACTGTCATATGCTGTTCCATGTTATCACGACTTCTAAATCCATCAGCCTGCTCCACCACACCATGAGCCTCTCGAGGGCCAGGACTGTGCCTCACCAGCCTCCAGCCCCGCTCTCAGCCGGGTCTCAGCGCCAAGAGCACACGAATGAGCTTCGAAGTTCTCACACCGCTTTGCTTTCGCCAGCCCAGAGCCAGGCCCAGCACGGGCAGGCGGTCCCCTCCCCCAGGGTACCGGCCACACACATCCTGGCCACAATCAGAGGTGCATCACTGCCTCACTGCAGCCAGCCGAGCCTTGTCCAGATGCAGCCTGCATCTTCATCTCCATGGAGACACCAGCCCTGCAGCCCAAACAGCCTGTTCTGTTAAGCTACTTTCATTCCTCAATCCTCTTTCTTGGCAGAAGAACTGATAAAAAAAAAAAAATCAGGTCAGCAAAATTGGTTTGGAAAATTAGAAATCATCTTCTCCAAGTTCCCATGTGTGGCACCGCTTGGATGCCAGCGGGGGGTTCTGAGCCAGATAAGCTTCTCCACGTCTTCCTGTAATTCCTGCAAGGCTGAGCGCCAAGGCCTGCCAGTAACACAACAGCACACGCAGAGGGATCGCCTCTGTGCAGAAGGTGGCCACGTTTGGGGGAGGCAGCATTTCTGCCTCCATTCAGCTCGCTACTTGAGTCCATGAGAAGGAAGGGATCTCTACCCAATCTTCCACCTCCTCACTCCTCCCGCCCTACATATATACATGCACAACACACACACACACTCCCTACCTAGCAGGAGTCCTGGAGGAGTTTTCACAGAACACAGTTAACATAGCAGGCCTGAGACTGCTTTCCTTGTGAAGGTCCACTTGCTAGTTGGCACCCTGGAATTTGGTAACAGGAGGGTTCCCATGATGCTTCCCTCATGGCTCAGATGGTAAAGAAACTGCCTGTAATGCGGGAGACCCAGTTTGGATCGCTGGGTCAGGAGGATCCCCTGGAGAAGAGAATGGCAACCCACTTCAGTACTCTTGCCTGGAGAATCCCATGGGCAGAGGAGCCTGGCGGGCTACAGTCCACTGGGTTGCAAAGAGTCGGACAGACTGAGCAACTAACCTTTCCCATGAGTCCCAGAACTAGTAAGAAGGACTCACTGTGCCTACACTCTACAAACAACATGGTTTATGCTGAACACTGCGTTTTCTGGAGTCCAGAACTTGGGTACATGCAAGTCTGCTGATGTGACCCAGCTCCCAACAGAAACCCTGGGCACTGAGTATCTCGCTAGTTCCCTGGTCCACTACTCTCCATGCGTGTGCTCACAACCCCTTGCTGGGGAACGTGAGCGTGTCCCGTGTGACTCCCGGAGGAGAGGCCTCCACCAGCTCCCGCCTGCTTTCCTCTGGCGTGATCCCTGCACCTTTTTCCTTTGCCGCCTATGCTTTGTATCCCTTCACTGTAACAAATCACAGCTGTCCCACAGCTACACCCTGAGTCCTGTGAGTCCTTCTAATGAATCCTCCTCCGCAGTGACCTCTGATACGGCTCCCTTGCTGTCCGCTTTTTGGTTTCCCCTGGATCTTATTTTTCAGAGCCTGGCAGCAAAGGTTACACGTTACTGCAGACGCTCTGCCTTAAAAGCAGCACCAGGTTCCAGCTGTAAACCTTTCCCTTCCTGCCCCCAGCACCCAGACCCCATGAACATCTCTCTTCTTTGACTCCTTGCCTCATGGGTCAGGATGGAGGTAAATTCTCACTCTTCCTACATGGGAGGAGCCTGTGCCATCTCTTTTCCATCCATCCTTCCCCTCACCTGCAGCATCTTGACCAAGGTTATCACTGGGTGAGACCGACACTCAGAATTAGGAACAAACACTCTCCCTCCTGCCTTCCACCTCAGTTTTCCCTCCAGGGACAGTGAGTATCCATCAGCATGAGATCCCTCCCCAGGGTGAGGGTGGGAAAAACAGGGTGAGAAGCTAGAAAACCACCTGGGCCTCCCATCCTGAGCCTCAGGCCCAGCTGTGCTCAGGGGAGAAGCTGCCTCTTCGATTATCGGATGCCTGGCAGGTGAATAGGGTAGCTCTTCATCTGCCATTTGGGGTCCATCCTTATGTTCAGATCTCCTTGGCAGGAGCCTCAGAAAGAAAGAGTGGAAGGATACTGACACTAAAAACTCTCTCCAGCCCTTGTCAATCTACAGCTGTGGGTGTGTAGGCTGACCCCTTCAGCCAGCTGACTAGGTCAAGAGTTCACCATTCTCACATTGCAGTCGCACCTAGAAGCTGAATCTACCCTCCAAGTACACACATTCCCAGGTCAGCCAAGTATGTTTCAGTGTGGCCTCAGATGGATCCATCATCCCGTTCTGTCTCAATAAAGAGAGAAAAATGGGGTGGTGGCCAGAGCCTTGAGTTGGAAGCAAGAAGTGCCCATGTTGGTATTCTAATCCCACCACCTCTTGGTTCCCTTTTTACATTTCCTGGTTTCAGCTTTCTCAACTGGAAACTGGGATCCTAATAACTACCTTGGAGCATCAGTGTAAAGATCATACGAGATCACTCAGTGAAAACACACCTGGCACAGAGCCAGTGCCCAGAGATACGTGTCCTGAGGACCCAGAAAGAAGGAACACCTCTCAGGATATAAAACCGTGTGCCCTCTGACTGTCCCATTGGTCCACGATTTCAGCGATTTTTTTTTTCATACCAAACAGACACATCCACTCAATCAGTGCTAAGGAATTCATTCTCCTATTTGGGACTCATCAGACTCACGCACACAGCTATGAACCAGAAGGACCAAAACAAAGATGTATGGTGTTTTTTGTTGGATGTTTGAACTAATCAGAAGAAAAGAAACTGTTTCCTTTGGGGTTTATGAAATAGGCAACCATCACTGCTAGCCAGAGCCAGACCAGTGCCAGTGCAGACTCTGAGAACACACACCTTCTCCACTGGCAGCGCCTACTGCTGCTACCCAGGTGACTTCAGACAAGTTCTGTGACATCTCCAGGGCTCAGTTTATTCATCTATGAAATGGGAGTTACAGTGATCCCTAGTTCCCAGAGGCTTTGGAAGACAACATGAGGTCATACAGATCACCTGCATGGCTTTGGTCTGAAGCAGTGTTCAGTAAGTGGCTTCTAAGTGAATGTATCAGAATGCTTTCTATTGAAATGTTATCTCTCAGGTAGAAATGCCAGCCATAAAATGGCAAGACAGGTCCGGAGGGTGAACATCTGTTCTATTTACTGCTTGTATTCTGTTTAACTCCTCAGCTGGGGTCAGTTCCTAGAGAAGGAGTTGGTTTTGCTTATGAACTGTGCTCCCATGAGCAAGACGATTTCATTGGAAAGGGATAAGATGAACAGTAAGAATGAATGAACATGGTATATATATAAATTACATATATATATGTAATTTATTTCTTATTAATAATTTTTAAAACCTAGAAGATACGTCTTATCATTTTTTCCTGTTTTATAAATGAAGAACCAAAGACCGGAGGAAGCAAAGTCATTTGCCTAAGTAAATTCAAATAGTGAATGAAGTAGATTTTGAACTCAGGTATCAGTCCCAAGGCTGTGTGTGCTACTCACTTCCTCTGGAATGGATGCTACCAGATTAGCTGTTTGGAATACAAGGTTCTATCCCAAACCAAAAAGATTATGTATCATACTGGTTAGACAGTTCCCCATGAAAGCCCCCCAATATCCATTAAAGAAGCCTATTATTTAAGGCCCCAGTGGATCCCGTCGAGTAAATTGCCTTCTGAAAGGAAAGGGAAAATGAAACATCTGTGGCCTCAAACTTTATACGAGCAATAATTCAAGGGTCTCTTTCAGAACCCAGAGAGGACAACTCCCCACAGAGGGAGGGGCAGTACAGAAGCGTGAACCTGGCCAAAGCCAGAAATTCATTAATATCAGCGGAACCCTTGAAAGAGAGAAAGTACAATTTAAATTGGAACATTCCAAAGCAATAACTCATTTTCCAATTTAATTTGCTATTGGCATAATCATTAGAAAGAAGAAACGGGGGCCTGGGGCCCAGTTTACATAGAAGATAAATCTCTGACCTCCTGAAGCATTTTTTTCATTTTGAAAGTGCAAACCCTTGCTCAACTTGGATCAGAGGATATTAAGATCTTTGAGAGTAAACTTGATACAGGTTGGAGAAGCTGAGGGCTTACTTCACAAGGTTGGGTCTCTATCAGTCGATTAACAAAGGCAAATGTAGAATACAGATCTTAACCAGTATGCATGTATGCATGCTCAGTCACTTCAGTCGTGACCCCATGGACTGTAGCCTGCCAGGCTCCTCTGTCCAAGGGATTCTCCAGGCAAGAACACTGGAGTGGATTGCCATGCCCGCATCCAGGGGATCTTCCCAACCCAGAGATCGAACCCATGTCTCTTTCGTCTCCTGCCTCAGCAGGCAGGTTCTTTACCACTAGCGCCACCTGGGAAGCCCCTTAACCAGCGTACCTAGATTGAAACAACCTAACAAAGGGAGGAGTTGATGTTTCCTGGTCACCTACTCTGTGCAAGCCAGGTAACTGAGGGAAGAGGGCCAGGCGTGGGGACTGGAGGGAGAGGAGGGGACGTGCCGCATCCACATGGGGCAGCTGCCCAGTCCCTGACGATTGTCAAGGATGGGAATGAGGCCCTCGTGTGACTGGTGTTCTGCTTTTTCCAGAAAATACAGAGATTCTGTCCATAAGTAAAATGTCTCAATCTTCAAACTGGGGGCAGCTGATACAACACTATGCTTTCTTTCATTATTCATTCTAAACCTTTCAATGACACTGTAAAGTCAGTCTTTTAAAACCTATTTAACAGGAAATATGGTTCCAAAAAGTGGTTGGTCCAGGGTCAAACAGCCAGCAATGGTTGAAACCAGCACATGCTCCCAATTTGTTCTGAGAGGGAGGTGCCCAGGTCTAAGGGGATGAGCTGGGGAGTGTGACTGGTGTGGGGCTGAGTGGAAAGTCAGTGGAAAGTCAGTGCACCAAGAATACCTGTGACACTGTGTCAGGCAAGGTGGGGATTAGAGGGGTCTAGAGTGCATTCTAGAAAACAGCTGAAAGTACTATCTACAATGGAGGAAGGATTGGGGGTCATGGAGAAGGAGGACCTAATATTTATTAAGCAACTACTAGAAGCCACACCCCAGGCTCTATATGCATTGCTTTATTGAATCTCCACACAAGGTCGTATATTGCCACCCCGCTTATTTAACTTACATGCAGAGTACATCCATCATGAGAAATGCTGGGCTGGAGGAAGCACAAGCTGGAATCCAGATTGCCGGGAGAAATATCAATAACCTCAGATATGCAGATGACACCACCCTTATGGCAGAAAGCAAAGAAGAACTAAGGAGACTCTTTGATGAAAGTGAAAGAGGAGAGTGAAAAACATTCAGAAAACAAAGATCAAGGCATCCGGTCCCATCACTTCATGGCAAATAGATGGGGAAACAGTGGCAGACTTTATCTTTTTGGGCTCCAAAATCACTGCAGACTGCAGCCATGAAATTAAGAGATGCTTGCTCCCTGGAAGAAAAGTTATCGCCAACTTAGCATATTAAAAAGCTGAGACATTACTTTGCCAACAAAGGTCCATCTAGTCAAAGCTGTGGTTTTTTTAGTAGTCATGTATGTATGTGAGAAGTGGACTATAAAGAAAGTTGAGCACAAAAGAATTGATGCTTTTTAACTGTGGTGTTGGAGAAGACTCTTGAGAGTCCTTTGGACTGCAAGGAGATCCAACCAGTCCATCCTAAAGGAAATCAGTCCTGAATATCATTGGAAGGACTGATGCTGAAGCTGAAACTCCAGTACTTTGGCCACCTGATGTGAAAAACTGACTCATTTGAAAAGACCCTGATGCTGGGAAAGATGGAAGGCAGGAGGAGAAGGGGACGACAGAGGATGAGATGGTTGGATGGCATCACCGACTCGATGGACATGAGTTTGAGTAAACTCTGGGAGTTGGTGATAGACAGGGAAGCCTGGCGTGTTGCAGTCCATGGGGTCGCAAAGAGTCGGGCATGACTGAGCGACTGAACTGAACTGAACACAACTACTTGAAGATGTTATTATTCCTGTCTTCCTGAGGGCACTTCCCAGGGCCACACAACCAGCCCAGGGTGAACCTCTTCATTCTAATATTTACTCGAAACACCTGGGCTTTAGGCAAGGAGAGGCCTGGAGCTTCCACTGCCATGTGGTCAACCACCAGCATTTTGTGAAAAACAGTCCGGGACAGAAGGCCTCACAAATCTTGCCAGGGTTATTTTGCACATAGTAAAACTGTGTAAATTAAGATGTCACACAAGCCTTGCTATTTCCACAGGGAAGGATTGTAGCTACAAATCTGTCCCAACGTGCAGGCAAATGGGCTCTGAGCAGACAGATCATGAAGTTTGTTTACTGCTGCAATGATTATGACTTTTATTTATTATTAAGAAAATGAAAAAAAAAAAAAAGAAAATGAAAGGCATCCAAGGGTCCAGGGTCCACGGTGGGTGACAGTCCACTCGTGGCTCTGCAGAGACTGGGATACAGACATCTGACAGGGAAGCAGTTTCAGGCAGTGAGACAGCGAGCCAGGCCCTAGCACCACACTGACCTGGATCCAATCTCTGCTCCACCACATCCTGGCTGTGTGACCTCAGCAGGTGAGGACACCTCTCTGAGCCTCAGTCTCCTTATCTGCAAAAATGGGATTGATCATAATACTCACTACCAGGCACATTGGTAGGACTCCCAAGGACACTGGGTGTAAAGCTCCCAGAAATGCTGGATATCATCACTGCCATCGTTACTGAAGTACATTCCATACGCAGTTGCCCATAAAGCCACCTGCTTGACATCCTGTCACTAAAATAGCAGGATGCCTGGACCTCTTAATTTCATCAAAACGGTCTGTTGAGTCACAGCTTTAATTAACTTTCCCATGGTTTCACTGGGAAACCATGTTACAGGCCCTTGCCTTTTGTCCCTTCTCCCTGGCTCCACATAATGGAAGTTCACGTCTCTTATAAACTATTCTGACTCTACACAGATGAGTAAATCGCCCATAGAGCCACACACGCAACCAGCCTGCAACACTGCAAGGCTTTCCACAGGGCATTAAGGAGGCAAAGGCTTGGAACCTAAGGAAATCACATTCCTTCAATGAGTTCCCTACAGTGGCTGCAATCTGGGTCCCTGGTTTGGGAGCTTATTCAACTGTGACCTCAGGCCGTGTCTTCCCAGCACCCCTGGCAGGGTGAGCTGGGCTTGGTGACCCAGAGCAGAGGGTCGATGTGCTTCACATATGTGAAGCTGCTCTTTGCAGGATTGCTGGAAACCATGGGGCTGGGGAGTGAGGTTCAGGTCAGGGCTGCTTCCTGGGTACAGAAAATAAAGCAAGACAGGATATACCGAGAGGGCAGGATGCTCTGAGCTACAGGCTCCGTGGTGGGAAACCAGAAGCCAGCTGAGAAAGCTTGTGTGGGACTTGAATTTTGACTGAGCTGTTTGCTCCTTGGGGGTCCCAGCCCTTGAGGATTCATCTTGGTAGCCCCTGCGTTTGACTGCAGTGGGTGCAAGATAAATCAGTGCTTAGTAAATAAACGCCCTTAACTAGTTTCATTCATCTTATTTTCATTACACCCCTACTTTTTCCAGAAATAATTTAAGGGAGCTTACAGGCTACATGATTAGTAATCACTAACATTTGCTAAGTGCTCCCAATATGCTAGGTTCTGCCCTAAGCATTTTATATGGTGTCCTCATTATGTCTTTACAGCAATCTTTTATGATAGGTATTATAATTATTGTCCCCATTTTACAGATGAGGAAAATAGGAACACAGTAATGGAACATCAGGAACAGACCCTAATGCTGGGAAAGATTGAGGGCAAGAGGAGATGAGGGCAGCAGAGGAGGAGATGGCTGGATACCATCATCGACTCAATGGACATGAGTTTAAGCCAGCTCTGGGAGATGGTGAAGGACAGGGAAGCCTGGTATGCTGCAATCCATGGGTTCACAAAGAGTCAGACATGACTTAGTGACTGAACAACAACAACAAAATGGAACAAGGATGGGTATTCATCAGAAGCAGGTGTTATAACAGTGCCTGTACTTGCTGCAAGGGGGCAATACATTGGTGCATTTTAGAAGCCAGGCCAAAGACAGGAACTGGATTCACAGTAACATTCAAGAGTCCAGAAGATAGAAACAAACTGATTGCTCAGAAGATGCACAAATTGCTCCTATCTAATATGTGTGGCCATGGGGAAGTCACAAGTCACTTCTTTTTCATCCTCTGGCTTCTTGGTTTTTGGTTGTTTCTTTTTTTTTCTTTCTTCTGTTCAAAGAGAGTGATTACAATAATGTCCCCATCACAGAGCAGTTACAAAGGTCAAAGGAGATGATAAATGCAGCAAGCCCAGTGCCTGGAACCCAAAAGCTGTTCCATCAATTACTTACCCTGTCATATTTCTAGCCTTCTCTCTCCTTCCACTTATTGAAGGAGGCATCTTGGAGCCTGGGTGTTTAACTGTAAAATCATTGGCAAGACTGCCTAGCCAGTTCATTATTGCCTAAAAAGAAGAAAGTAGCTGTGCAAGGCTTTTCAAGCATCCCTGCTCCTATATTTCACAAGCAGTAGGCAGCTGAATGGTTCAGTGAGTTCCAGTCTGGGCCCTGCTTAAATCCACGTTAAAATGGAAGGTGCCTCTTACTCTCCAATATAGCACTGTGCCCTAGGATGCTCCGGAAAGTCATGCTTTCCATAGTCTCCTGCAGCCAAGAAATGCAATTGATTTTCCTGCCTCGTTTTCATATTTTAAAGAACTGTGTCCCCAGAGCTCCTCAGAAAACTGAAATGGGGGAAATCTCACCCATATTTTACCGTGTAACCCAAAGACTAATCATGCGCCCGACAACAGATCCTGGTGGGACATCTGGTCCAGAGCAGGGCCAGGACAAGACACACGGGATGCAGGATGACACGTGTGGCTTCTGCCCTTACGGGAGAGCTCAGGAGGTAAGGCGAGCACTGTGATGGAGAAAGCACTGTGATGGAAAAGGGGCTCCTAAGCCAGCCTGGGAGGAGATGGAGAAAGAGTAATTCAGGCAGAGAGGACAGCCTGTGCAAAGATGTGGAGGTGTGGGCGGTACATGAAAGATGAAGCTTAGAAGGTAAACACAGGCAAGCTCAAGAA
Organism: Cervus elaphus; assembly: GCF_910594005.1. Classification (NCBI taxonomy): domain Eukaryota; kingdom Metazoa; phylum Chordata; class Mammalia; order Artiodactyla; family Cervidae; genus Cervus; species Cervus elaphus. Next base: position 9,313,985 of record NC_057839.1, on the reverse strand, counting down.
GGAGCATGGCTGTCAGACTAAAGGGTTTATTCTGAGCATTGGAGAGCTAACAGCTATTTGATATCTGGTATTCACTGATATGGCTCCATTGTTTTAAAATGAATTGAATGGATGGGTGGAGATTTAATTGGAGGGGATGAAACTGTGAGGTAGGAGACCCAGGCAAAGGCTCTAAAAATAGTCCAGACCTAAACAAGTATTCCATGAGTGTCTTCTTCACAGCCCAGGACTGAGTTACTTTGGGAAAAACCAAAAATAAAGAGAGAGAGATAAAATGACTGGGTGCCAAATGTATTTCAATACTTTACATATCTTGTCACATTTAAGTATCACAAAACAAGATTAGTACCTCTATCTTACAGATTAAAAAGCCTGAAGTTCAGGGAGGTAAAGAGAAGTGGTTCACATGGGGAAAGCCCGTGATAAGTTAGGTCTACCAGGCTACGCACACTGCTGGCCAGTGTCAGAACTGGGGCAGGCTCGGACACAGAAAGTGTGTTAGTCGCTCAGTCGTGTCCCACTCTCTGCAACCCATAAACTGTAGCCCGCCAGGCTGCTCTGTCCATGGGATTTCCCAGGCAAGAACACTGGAGTGGGTTGCCATTTCCTTCTCCAGGGGATCTTCCCGACCCACGAATAGAACCTAGGTCTCCTGCATTGTAGGCGGACTCTTTACCGTCTGAGCTACCAGCCTGCTGCTGCTGCTGCTGCTAAGTCGCTTCAGTCGTGTCCGACTGAGACCCCATAGACGGCAGCCCACCAGGCTCCTCTGTCCCTGGGATTCTCCAGGCAAGAATACTGGAGTGGGTTGCCATTTCCTTCTCCAAACTACCAGGAAAGCCCCTCAAAAACAGAAAGGAAAGACAATTCCTTGCATCTCTGTGTGCAGCTTGGAATGAGAAGTTGTAGTCTCGATCCAAAGATGACTAATGTGTGCCTAAAGGGTGATCTGTAAACACAGCGCCCCGAGCTCTATTAATATTCAATGATAAATGATATTGCTTTCAAATCAAATTCACACAAATGGAGGTTTCAGCTGTGTGCCAGCATCCCGGGAACATTAGATTGAGGGCCGTGCCTGGTACTTCCATGAACCACCTATACACCTTCCTCAAGGCTGGGGACATGGTGGCTACTGTCTACATGTTGACTGAACGGGGCCACTACAAGAAAAATTACTAAAGGGAGCTACAGTTAGGAGACTGTCAATGAGTGCACTTCGTATGTCACCGTTTAAAGCTTTAGAGAGATAGCTGGGTACAAATGGAATTTGTTTGTTTTTAATAACTCTCCACTTATTTACTGAAAATGACCCACACCCTCCCAATAACACTAAGCCAAGTGATTTTATGGGTTAACTTTGTTTTATAAAAGGCTCAATGAATCATTATTTCTTGGCCTCTTCCAATTTTATAGAGCATGGAGAAAGGAAAAGGCATGTACATTCTCTTTACAAAAACAGCATAACTCTAATAACCTTAACCTGACAAAAATGGCACACACACACACACACACACACAAAGCTCAACAAAACTTTACATTATTCTTAAAGTAACAGTTTTAAATAATATATTAGCAAACAGAATTCAGTGATACACAATGACCAAATAGGAAATGTAAGAGTGAATTAATATTTAAAAGTCTATCAGTATAATTTACCAGATTAAAGAAAATGAACCATATGATCATCTCCATAAATGCAGAAAGGGCTTTTGAGGGGGAAAAAAAACATCAAAATTTACATGGTGAAATGCTAGAAACAGTAGATCTAAAGTACTGACCAGTGCAATTAGATTAAAAAAATGACATTAGGAGCCTAATAATTTCAAAGAGGAAATAACATAAGAAAACTAAACATACCAAAAAGGAAGCAATATTAGTATTATGGACAGAAGATACAATTATATATGTAGAAAAGAAAAAGAATCAAATTTTTAGAAAAATTATTAGAAACGATAAGAGAAATTGGTAACTGTGTGGTGGCAAATAAAAGTACAAAATTCAAAGCATCTTTATTAAGTATAAGTAATAACTTAATAAAAGTAAAGTTAGCAAATGTAACAGAAAAGGGCCTTTTATGATACCAACAAAAATTAGGTAAAATACTTTGGAATAAATTTAATAAGAACTGTAAAGATGATTTTAAAGTTTAACTGAGAACCTCAAAAGGAGATTTTAACATATGCAAAATTAAATCTTATTTGATATCTCATGCATAGAGTCTAAAAAATTGTACAAAACAGAAATAGAATTATAGATGTAGAAAACAGTCATGGTCACCAGGGGTGAAAGTGGGGGGAGGGATAAATTGGGAATTTGGGATTGACATATATTCACTACCATATGTAGAAAACTAATAAGGGCCTACTATACAGCATGGGGAACTCTACTCCATACTCTATAACGACCTATATGGGAACAAAATCTTAAAAAGAGTGGTTATATGTATATGTATAACTGACCTACTTTGTTGTACCACAGAAAGCAACACAACATTGTAAATGAACTATAGTCCAATATAAATTTTTTAAAAATAAATAGACTAAATAAAGATGTAGTCCTCTTCAAGTTAATCTTTGAATTCATGTAACCCAAATTTAAAAGTTAACAGGAGTTTTTGGACCTAAAGATACATTAATATGTATCTGGAAAAGTAAGTGTACAAGAATGGATTGAGAGTTGTTAAAAAGTAGAAGAATACAGATTTTTAAGAAGTATTATAAGAAGTATTATAAAACTATTAATTGAAATAATTTGGCATTGTCTCAGTTATTGACAGCAAATAACTGTCAGATCCATGGAAGAGCAGAGAAGTAAACTCAAATGGATATGCAATGTCTAAAAAATGTGACATGTCAAGTCAAAGAGAGGAAGGATTAAGGAATAATCATAGATCAACTGTCAAACTGCCATTCAAAAAGAAGTAAAATTGGACTGACTCCTACTCTACTGTTTACAAATTCCAGATGAATCCAAACATTAACATAAAATCACAAAAGTAGCAGAAGAAAACATGAGTTTATGGTGAGAGAAGGCTTTAATTTTTATAGTGTCAAATGTACCCATAATTTCCTTTAAGCCTTGTGGAGTCTGTGATTAATTCGAGTTAAAGCAAAAGAAAGAAATACTGCAGGCTGAAGAAAGAAGTTGTACCACAAACAAAACAAAAAGGCCAAGGACAACTGAGACAATACTAAATAAGTGAGAATGACTAAGTTCTCAGCTTCTGGAAGAGGCCATGCCAATCACTAGGAAGTGATTTGCAAGTGGTCTGACCAAGTAGGATGTGTTCCAGGAAGGATGCATCAGTCAATTGGTATGCGGGAAAAGGAACGCTCTCACCAGTAATGAAAGACATACAAGCCGAAGCAAAGGTGAAGAGCCATTTTCTACCCATCAGATTGATGAAACTTTCTTTAAAATTTAATTTAATTTTTGAAGTACAGTTGATTTACAATGTTGTGCCAATCCCTTGTAGAGCAAAGTGACTCCATTATACGCTATAGACATTTTTTTATATTCTTTTCCATTAACTGTTTATCCCAAGGAAATATATCCAATCTTCCAGTGAAACTGCTAAACTTAATTAAAACAGATGCTGGCAACATGGGGAAAAACACATTCGTAGGCACAAAGGAGGGTGTATAGATTCTTGGGAACTTTTTGGAAGGTGATTTAGCAAAATTTATTAAAATTGAAGACTCACGTTCACTCTGGAAGCTTTTACAATAAAGATTCTCATACCTTACAAATATACTTGTAAAAATATATGAAAGGGGTGTGTGTGTGTGTGTGTGTGTGAAAACACATTCTAGGAAATTTATTGAAGCAGAGCTCTTAGCAGCAAAAGACTGAAAGCTAAAACAATGGGGGACTGATTGAGAAAGATTGCAAAACTCCTCAGTCTACAGTCACTAACAAGAATAAAAAGGAGCCCAGTGTGCTGATGTGGAAAGATATCTGAGACACATTATTGAGAGGAAAAAAAAAGCAAGGTAAAGAAGAACGTATATAAAATGGTCTCATCTGAGGAAAAGAATATCAAATGTGCATATGCACATGTAAATATATATGTATATGCTGATGTGTAAAAAATGCCTCTGGATAGAAACATAAGGAGATGTTCCCGGGCTATTCAATAGAGCTTCTACAATATGGTAATGCCCTGTAAATCTGTCCAGTATGGTAGCTGCGAGGCTCACATGATTATTGAGCACTTAAAATGTGGCTTGTGTGACTCAGGAATTAAATTTTGAATTTTAGTTTATTTCTATTAATTTAAATATATATAGCCACACATGGCTAGAAGCTTTCAATTTGGATAGCACAGACATGGACAATGGATAGTTTGGATGAAAAGGATTATGGAGAGAACGGGAGATTTTTTTTCAGTTTTTGTCTTTCTATGTTGGAATTTTGTGCATGTACTATATGTATTATTTTTTTATGGTTTAAAGCAAATTTTAATTATCTTCAACTTCTTATCTGTGTAAAGTTTTCTCTACCCAGCAATCTGAGTCCTCTTCACTGGACATTTCCTACACAAAATCTCCAAAACTTTTGCTTTATTGATTTCTCCGTTTTACTGAGATGTAATTGACATATAGCACTGAATGAGTTTCAGGTGTACGGCATAATCATCTGACTTACATACCTTATGTAATGACTGCTACAATAAATTTAGTGAACATCCATCATCCTGTATGAATACAAATTAAAAGAAAAGTTTCTCCTTGTGATGAATACTCTTAGGATTTACTCTCTTACCAACTTTCATATATAACATACCACAATGTTAATTATATTTATCCAGTTGTACATTACACCTCTAGTATTTATCTTTTTATAAATGGACGTTTGTACCATTGAGTACCTTCATCCAATTCTTACTCATATTTTAAAAGTTACTGACCCCTAAGGTCCCAGGGTCGATAGTCATAGTAGAGGATTCAGAAGTGAACCAAGGGTGGTGTCTGTCCTCAAGAGTCCAGGCTTTCATAGGGCCATAGAAAACACATGTTAAGAAAACAACTGCACGGAGGAGATCAAGTTGACAAACTTCCCAACGAGTGAGGTCCTAGAGGAAGAAGGGGCAAGCCCATTGCTGACAGTGGGGAAGAGAAGAGGGGCTGTTAGAACAGGCTACACCCAGAAGGGGATGCGTGAGCCAGCCTATGAGTTGAAAAGGTGCATGCTAGACCACAGCAGAGAGAAAAAGCATTCAGGGTGGAAGAAACAGCTTTTGGAGGAGTGGACACAGGATAGGACAGACCCTGTCCAGCATTCCATGAGTAATTTAGGCTGGTGGGAGGGGTGTGAAGTGAGAAAGGAGAGGAGGCTGAAGAGATGAGAAAGAGCTTCTGAGGACCGGGGACAGTAGACTAAGGAGTTTAGATTTCACCCTTGAAGGCCAGGGGAAGCCTCAGAAGGGCTTTAAGCAGGAGGGAAAAGTGGTCACACATGACTCTCAGAAGAGACAGACACTGGCTAGGGCCTGGAATGTCAAAATCAAAGACAGGCTGAAAAGTGAGGGATGCAGTGGAAATATATACATGACTTATTTTTATCCTACCTATAAAAACAATAAAGCTATTTATGGATTTGAAATTGCATCGTGTACATTTTACTTTGCCCGTGAACAATCACCTTTGATACATTAAGTGTTATGCAGTACCAAGGGAAAAGAAAATTCAAAAGAATTCATTTTGCCCACAGAAGTGACTATCTTGTATTTTATCAAGTCCCTTAGGACCTTGAGAGGTCTTGTTGTTACCTTTACTAATTTTTCTAGGGCTTCAAATCTCCAGGAGACAGCTAGGATAAGAAACTGAATATTCAACAAATCTGACATGTCATGGTGGGGTGACAGGGGCATAATTCCCATTTTCAGACCAATAAATACAGTGATAAATCCTGGACCAAGTTTTTCTCGGCCTCAGCACTATTGGTATTTTAGGTAGGGTAATGCTTCATTGTGGGGAGCTGTCCTGTTCATCACAAGTTATTTAACAGCATCTCTGGCCTTCCTTAACCCACTAGATACCAGTAGCACAGATACATGCAGACACACACACAGACTGGTGACCGCCAGAAATGTCTCCTGGGGAACAAAGCCATCCCTGCTGGAAAGCACGGTCTTTAACATCTCAGACAGAAGATCCCTTGGGGACCACCCCACCCAACTTCTTCATTTTACAGACGAGAAAACTGAAGCTCAGGGACTAGGACTGGAAACCAGGTTTCCTTACTCAGGTTAGAATTTTTTTAGAGATCAGATATCTTTTTTCTTAGCCTCAGAGAAATGCAATTTTAAAAAAATGTTGGAGGAATTTTAAATATCAGTTTCACATGGATGGACCTAGAGATTATCATACTAAGTGAAGTCAGACACAGAAAGACAAATATCATATGATATCACTTATATACGGAATCTTTAAAAAAAAAAAAAAAAGACAGAAATGAACTTATTTACAAAGCAGACTCACAGACTTAGAGAAGGAACGTAATGGTTACCAGTGGGGAAGGAGTGGGGATAGGGCGAGACTGGAAGTGAGGGATTGACGTGTATACATTGCTGTATTTAAAATAAGATAACTGACAAGGACCTACTGTATAGCACAAGGACTTATAGTAATAGATCCTTGCTGGTTATCCATTTTGAATATAGCAGTGAGTACATGACCTTCCCAAACTCCCTAACTATCCCTTCCCCCCAAGCAATCATAAGTTCATTTTCTAAGTCTGTGAGTTTCTTTCTGTTTTTGTAAGTAAGTTCATTTGTGTCATTTCTTTTTAGATAAAAGAATTTGAAAAAGAAGATACACCACTTTGCTGGACACCTGAAACTAAAACAATATTGTTAACCAACTATGTTCCAAAGTAAAATAAAAATTAAAGAAAAAAGATAAGAAAAAGTACAGCAAATTTAGCTTCATCTAGCTGAATATTCATTTGCTTTTTTCTCGCTCCCCTCTTTTCACCTCTCTCCTTGATATAAATTATTCAGCCTAGAATTTCTATTTACTTGTTTTTCTAGATACAAATGCTAACAAAATTAATAATAATAAAAAAGATTATGAAAACATCCATACTTCTCTAATTCAATATTTTTCTTTTTTCATTTGCTAACAGTGAAGAGGTGAAGGGGAAGATGTCTAATATATATATATCTGAGTGTCTGTGTGCCAGGCTCTCTGCCCGGCACATCCTAAACACAGCTATTAGAACAACCCTCAGAGGCGGGCAGTGGCAAGCTTACTCATTTGCCTAAAGAGGAAACGGAGGCTCAGGGAGGTAGGGTGACGTGCTCACACAGCCAGGGAGTTCTCAAACCCGCTTTCGGGCTGCGGTCTGCCCGACTGCGTAGTGAGACCGCGCTCAGGGTGTGGAGACGTAGGACGAGTTCACGATTCCTGCCCGAGAGAGAGCTGACTCCCTCCGGAGAAACAGACTCCCCCGCAGCAGCTCGCATCAGAGAGCTGAGGAGCCTGCCAGCATCTCCGGGAGGAAGCCAGGCCTCTGTGGCAGTTGCTATGACGACTAGTTTTCCTATAATTATAGAACGTGGTGGTGCACAGACAATCACTTTGTTAGGACCTGTCTTCCTCTGGCAGTTCCAGGAGCTTAAATATCATAATTTTTTTTAAGTCCCATTTAAAATAATCATGCATTACAGCAGCAGAGGCCCAGAGAGTGAGCACGTCAGGAGATTAAGCCTCCCACTGTGTGAGGGGGTCAGGAGGCAAGCCTCATGGCAAGCCATGGGGAAAACAGCATTTCTCCCTTGGGAAATGTTTGCTTCTCTTTTTTCCTTTGGATCAATGCTTTTAGGCCCTGGCCAAACAGGGTATTCAAAGAGAAGGAAAAAAGAGAGCCAAAGAAAAATTGGCCTAATGCTTGGCAAATAACAGGGATAGGCAGCAAAATTTTAGTATTCTAGTAAACCACTTTGAAGTTTGGTTTAATTTAGCCAATTCCCCATATGTGCGGGGTTTCCTGATTTGGAAGCTGATACAGACAAAAGAACACACACACAAACATATAAGCACATCATAGACAAACATACCCCTCTGAGCCAGAAAGCCTGACTCTGTACCTTATTAGCTGTGTGACGTTGAGCGTCTTAACTAACCTCTCTGATCCTCAGTTCCCTTACCTGTACATCAAAAACAATGCCTACTTCATGAGTTAGAGTAAAAATAAAATGGAAAATGACTAGCAAACTACACAGCACATAATAAGAGCTCAATGAAATCAATCAAGTAAAAAAAAATAATATTTTTAAATCTTGTTTTACTTTCCATGAACATCTATCTTCCTTTTATTATCCCAGCAGGGGATGTGAGAAACCTTTATGAAGCCCTTCACTACTTTCAGCAACCCAACCAGGTATCACGGGAACTCCAGGTGAGGTCAATGTGCCCTCTCGGGGGAGTGATGGGTGCAGGAAAGGCTGGGACTCTAGGACTCCAGGTGAGAAAGTGACGTGGGGAATCAGGGGTAAGTTTCAGGAGGAGGTGACGTCTGGTCTGGGTCACAGGCCAGAGGAAACTGCATGGGCAAAGGCCAGGAGAGGCGAAAGGAGAGGGGGCTTTGTAGAACTGGGAGAGGTCTGAACGCTGAGAACACAGGGAATGGCAGACGGACGCAGCAAGGCCCGCCTTTGGGACAGCCTGCAGTGCCGTGCCGAAAACCTCACGCTGCTGCCGACAGGAAGTGGGCGCCACCAAGGGTCTCAAGCAAGATCTGATGGCCGTCCTAGGTACACAGAGGTGGAAAGGGGAAGGGGGGATGGCACCGGAAGGCCAAAAGCTGGCCTGGTGGGAAGGGTGGGCGAGGAGAGAGAACTGAGCCAGGGTGTTGAGGCGGAGGGCCTAGTGAGATGGAGCCAGGTGTGGCTCCCCACTGCGGCCCACCCTCGGTGGAAGCATTCCATCCAGTCGCACGACCCGCTTCCCAGAAATGAAACTATCATGACGACAGGAGGAAATTCACGTTTCTGAAGCTTCTGTGGCGCTTATGTTACCTCACTTTGTCCTCAGGCCAGGCCTATAATGCAGACAGCATTGACTCCTTTTACAGCTTGGGAAATGCAGGTTCAGAGACATGAAATGACTTGCTATAGTTCGTACAAACCCACAGTGTCAAACCTCCAACTCACGGATTTCCCCTTTTCCATATTGCCCTTCACACAAGCGTGCTGGTTAATTGCCCTGGGCTGGGAAAGGAGGGTGATGCATGATTTAGTGTTTGCTCATTTCCGTGGTATAAATATTCTCCCAAAGCTTGGTTACAAACTTCCAACAGTTTAACAACTCGTGTGCAGACTTTAAATCAGCCAACTCCCTCAGGAGTCCCATAGGAAATAAGAATACTCACTAAATTCTAGGAGTCTTCTATACTAAACTTACTAACAAGTAACTTGCTTTATTACAGCATTTACGTACCAGTGTTTGAATCACCGAGAATGAGAACCTGGCAATAAAAGCAGCCCAGCCATCAGGCTCTGGAGTGGAGCTGTCATTGAATCACTCAGTGCTTGCATGTGCCTCGCACCCTGAGCACATTCCACCTGAGACAGCGCCACAGACGTTTTCTCTCCCAGGGAAACGTTTTGTAAAAAAATAAATAAATAGATAAGCTGCATTCGCTTTTCAATTCTCAATAATATATGTTTCTCAAGGTTACTCCAATAGTACAATTTCACGAGGCCAAGAGAAAGCACCCAGCCATAAACACAGGCTTGCATCTTTGTTCTGATTTTCAATAAATTCCTAGCCAGAAGTGCAATAATAAACATCAAACACTCTTGCAGCCTTTTTTTTCCACCTAGCACTCACATGCAAATTCTCTTCGTGCCAGATAATGACTCTGCTCCTAACCCAGCAGGCAGTGTTTTTAATAACTTACCTAAAGTGTTTCTCAAAATTAAAAAAATAAGAGAGCAATAAAAACCAAGACAACAGATAATAAAGTAAAACCGCTTATCTCCATTTGCTGCTGTCAGCAAATATTAGAATCCCGTCAATGGAAGGCAGCCCCTGGGATTTTGATGAAAAACTGGAAGAAGCAAATGGTAAAGCTATAAAAGAGGTCTCACCTCCCAGGGAAGGTGATATCAAGAAGAGGATATCTATGAGAATGTGTCATCAGCAAGAAGCTTAGAAGCAAAGATATGGCCCCAATTTTAAATAAAGATATTGAGATGAGGCAGCCAGAGCTCTGGTGTTTATCAGCATGGAGTTCTTCCATCAACCATGGGGATTTTTTTTGTTTGTTTGTTTGTTTGTTCATTTACCTGCTCATTTATTAAAGATATCATTTGGTGCCTAGGGTGGCCAAGCATTCACTAGGCTTTTGGGGTGCAAAGATGAAGAACATACCCTTAAGTCGGTGGGAGACACAGCAGGTAAAGTTGATGCCAACACTGTCACTGGAGGGTTATACAGCAGGTACGGGAGCCCCGAGGGGGAAGGACAGACTGCGCATGGGTGGGCAGGCAAGCCTTCCCAGGCAGGGCCGTTTGAGTTGGGTGCTGAGGGATGAGAAGGGAGTTTGCCCAATGGTGGAGGCGGGCAGAGACGGGGAGGCATACGACATATGTTACGAGGAAAGGACCAGGACTTAGGGCAGGTGAGGGTGCCTGTGGAAGCCGTGGGATGGTCAGAAGGACGGCAATGTCGTCACAGGATACACGCATTAGGAAGAGCCTTCCTTTGGGGAGAGAGAAAAATGGGCAGGAGGGGGCTGAGAAAATAGGCAGAGGGAGCTGGAAGGAGGCTGGGCCAGAAGATGATGAGTGGGGACAGAGACCAGAGCAGAAAGCATGGTTCCCAGAGTCTTGCAGAGGGGAGAGGGGCCTGGACTCTGCCAACTGTCAGATGTGGCCACTCTCCTGGGGAAACTGGTTCTGGCATTTCACTGTGTAGTATTGGGGGGAAGGTGAGCAGAGTTGTGGCCTGAGACAGAGTGCCAACATCCCCAACCTTTGGCCAGAAGAGGAAGAGAAGAAGGAAAGAGGTGACTGGCTGCTCGATGGGCCCAGCAGCAGCCCCTGGCTGTGATTTCTGGTAGCTGAGCTCCCCTTCCCCCGGCGGCAGCTTCCCTCGCCCCTTACACGCAGCCAAGGCCCCTGCTTACGGCCTGCACGTGCAGCCTGGCTCCACAGCCTCCTGGGCATGGAACTAGGGGGAAATGCCCGGCCTCTGTGAGCCTGTTCGCCTCACCTGCCAGCAGGGTGACAATCTCACCAGCCTGGTGTGCTGGGGTCATACAGTGGGATATCTTACACAGTACCAACCACGGGTCAGGTCGAAAGCAGAGCACAAGCCTCACGCTGAGTGGATCGACAAATGGATGGAACAGTAAGTCAATATCCTATAATATTAGTCCTGAACCTTCAAATGGGTATCTGTTTCTTTCTGTTTTGTTGGTGTGCTGTTGCTGCTTGTTTTTAGTAACGGGCCACAGACACCAACTCTTTAAAAACTGCCAGCTTCTCACTTCTAACTTTCCCCCACCAGTTTCATGTTAATGTGTCCATTCACCTGACAGGAATGGTGAGCTCTGGTCCCTTTGCACTGATGCGTCCCTTGCATTCTGCATGCTCCCCACTGACTGTGCTCAGGGTCTGTTCTGCAGGCACCCTCAGGATCTTTCCCCATGTACCTGGACACCCTCCAGTCTGAGTTTGCCCATGTCATAGTCACCAGGGGCAGGTTTTCTGAATCCTGACTCGGGATGCATTATCAAGGATGGATGCTGTTCAGTTAGTTCAGTTCAGTCGCTCAGTCGTGTCCGACTCTTTGCGACCCCATGAATCACAGCACGCCAGGCCTGCCTGTCCATCACAAACCCCCGGAGTCTACTCAAACTCATGCCCATCGAGTCAGTGATGCCATCCAGCCATCTCATCCTCTGTTGTCCCCTTTTCCTCCTGCCCCCAATCCCTCCCAGCATCAGGGTCTTTTCCAATGAGTCAGCTCTTCCCATGAGGTGGCCAAAGTATTGGAGTTTCAGCTTCAGCATCAGTCCTTCCAATGAACACCCAGGACTGATCTCCTTTACGATGGACTGGTTGGATCTCCTTGCAGTCCAAGGAACTCTCAAGAGTCTTCTCCAACACCACAGTTCAAAAGCATCAATTTTTCGGTGCTCAGCTTTCTTCACAGTCCAACTCTCACATCCATACATGACCACTGGAAAAACCAAAGCCTTGACTAGATGGACCTTTGTTAGCAAAGTAATGTCTCTGTTTTTCAATATGCTATCTAGGTTGGTCATAACTTTCCTTCCAAGGAGTGAGCGTCTTTTAATTTCATAGCTGCAGTCACCATCTGCAGTGATTTTGGAGCCCAGAAAAATAAAGTCTGACACTGTTTCCACTGTCTCCCCATCTATTTTCCCATGAGGTGATGGGACAGGATGCCATGATCTTAGTTTTCTGAATGTTAAGCTTTAAACCAACTTTTTCACTCTCTTCTTTCACTTTCATCAAGAGGCTTTTTAGTTCCTCTTCACTCTCTGCCATAAGGGTGGTGTCATCTGCATATCTGAGGTTATTGATATTTCTCCCGGCAATCTTGATTCCAGTTTGTGCTTCTTCCAGTCCAGCATTATTCATTATGTACTCTGCATATAAGTTAAATAAGCAAGGTGACAATATACAGCCTTGACGTACTCCTTTCCCTATTTGGAACCAGTCTGTTGTTCCATGTCCAGTTCTAACTGTTGCTTCCTGACCTGCATACAGGTTTCTCAAGAGGCAGGTCAGGTGGTCTGGTATTCCCATCTCCTTCAGAATTTTCCGCAGTTTATTGTGATCCACATAGTCGAAGGCCTTGGCGTAGTCAATAATGCAGAAATAGATGTTTTTCTGGAACTCTCTTGCTTTTTCGATGATCCAGCAGATATTGGCAATTTGATCTCTGGTTCCTCTGCCTTTTCTAAAACCAGCTTGAACATCTGGAAGTTCTCAGTTCATGTATTGCTGAAGCCTGGCTTGGAGAATTTTGAGCATTACCTTACTAGGGTGTGAGATGAGCGCAATTGTGCGGTAGTTTGAGCATTCTTTGGGATTGCCTTTCTTAGGGATTGGAATGAAAACTGCTGAGGCGGTCCCAAAAGACTTGGTGGGGCTCAAGTTGCAACACCCCTGACACTCACTCTATACTATACCCTCTTCTGAGAACTGAGAAGACATGAGTGGGCCACTGTGACGCTACCCTCCAGGGACCAGGGGCTGAAATGGGGCTGAAGGTACCAGAGTAGCGACAGCACAGTAGTATGCATGCCCCCCTTATGACTGCAGAGCTCAGAGGAGGCATCAGACTTGGAAGATCAGGGGAGGCATCTCAGAGGAGGTGACCCTACAAGGACACAGACAAGAAGTTGGCTGGCATCTTCTTGTCTAAACCACACGTTTGCAAGCTCCTCCAGAGCAACGCTTTTGTATTGCACCTCTGTGTGTCTCCCAGCAACACATCCAGTGCAGCCCAGAGTAAATTTGATAAAGACAAAGAAGAAAGGGAGAAAGGGCAGAAAGGGAAGAAGTCAGGCAAGCCACAGCTGGGCAGGGTGTCATCGAGGTATAGCAGAGAAAATGGGTTATGGAGCCATAGTTCTGGGTTCTTATTTGTCCTTAAATGTCCTCACTGCGTGGCCTGGCCAGACACTTCTTTGAGCATCATTCTCTTCATCCATAAAGTGGAGGTAATAATAAGAGTAGTGATAATATAATAATAAAAGTGGTACTGATAATAATAAGAGTAGGAGTACATAAGGTTGTCGCCAACCTGAAAAGTGGATATAAAGGCATTTTTAACTAGTACTAGGATTATTCATGTTATAACTGATGTGTTGAGAAGTAACTTACCAAAAAATACTGCCTGCATTCCCCGAGAGGCAAAGAGGAGGCTCCCGAGGTCACTGCAGAGAGCCCAAGGCAGCCCATGGGTTCTGACATTGAACTGGCTACTCTTAGAACAGTTCCTCCAGGTTTATCCAGCCACTTTCCCAAGAGGAAAAGCCAGGAAAGGGAGGACCAGGTCTGTCTCAACCAATTGTCAAAATCCAGCTAATTAGGCAGGAAGCTAAGAACCCAGGATGAAGGAACGGGATCTGAACAGGAAGAGAATAAAATGATCATTTGTTGAGAACTAGAGTGCTCCAAGAACTTACACTTCGGGCTATGTCAAGACTGTGTCTCAGTTAATTGATAAGGAATCAAGAGCTCAGAGAGGTGAAGAGAATTCCCAAGGTCTTGAAGCTAAGAGGTAACAGGGACATGACCTGAGTTGCCAGGTGAATCTAGTCCCAAAGTGCAGGTGTTCCCTAGACTACCTCTCCCCAGCTTAGCACAGCTTCCAAATGCAAGACTCAGGTTTCTTCTCTCAGGTGAGCCTGGGGACAAACAGCTCCTTCCACAGCAAAATCAGCTTCAGAAGAAACTCCAGCTCCCAGGACTAAGAAAGAAGGCGGGGCTTCTCTCTGCAGGCTCCCATCTTCTCAAAGAAGCCTGATGAACGTTCTCGCAAGTCGGTGATCCTTGGCAATGACTGCAAGAGCCTTCATGTTAAAATAAAAAAAAAATTCCAGGCGATTCTTTCAATCTTTCTCCATTCATCCCTCCCTCCCTGCTCTCTCCTCTCATTCTCTCTCACGGTACAATTGCTATGAGCTGATCTCCCCAGGTCAGATTTGAGCTGTGAAGTCACAAGCTGTTCCGCCTCCTCGAAGGTACTGGAATGAGGGTCTGATGCATCTTTGTCATCCCCATGGTTACTTCTGCCATGGATGATATCCTGGAGGGGGAGCCTGGCCATTGTTTATCAGCCTTAAGCTCTCTAAAATGAACTGGGAATTCTCTGACTTCAAGCTCCAGTTCCCTAGCCTCAATTTCCATCCTGAGCCCCAGACCAGTTATATCCAAGGGTGGCCAGACTGCCTTCCCCACCCACCTCTCCCATGGTACCCACATACCCTCCACTCAATGTGCTGCCCACTGTCCAGTCCCCCATCTCCTATCCAGTCAGCCAAGCCAAGCACCCAGGAGCTCCTGATAGAGCCCCTGATTCTCCAACCAGGAACAAGTCCTGCAAGTTCACCTCCATAATAGCCCACCTGGATGCCCAAGTCCCCCTGAAGCTGACGCTCAGACCCTCAAACTCCTCTCAGGCACCACAAGCCTTCTCCTTAGACTGTGGCATCAACCATCACCCCAGTAGAAACATCCTCCATGCGGCCCAGGGGGAGCTCTCATTAAGGAAGTGATAAGCTGGGCAAATGGATGCTCACAGCTTTACAAAAGCAAACAAATTTGCTCCATTCCTTCCACTTTGTTCCGAGTGACGGGGCCCTCCACCCACACCAGTGCTGACAAAGGACTGACCCGAATCCCAGCACCCTTTTTTCCCACCACCAGGACCAAATGAGTCAAGTTGTGGGGTGGGGGCAGGCTTCACAGGCCCTGATCCCTGATGAACTACTCATTTTTTCTCACTGGCTGACTCATTTCTGCTCTGACCCATAGTTACCTATGGCCGGCCGCATGGATGAACAGAAAGCCCCGGCCACTTGCTCCTGGGGGAGCAGGTTGCATTGCTGCTCTGAGCTAAAGTTCCTCTTGAAAAAAAAAACAGGACTATATCAGCCTCTCAGGGACCCGTGGGCCGCAGGACTATATCAGCCTCTCAGGGACCCGTGGGCCGCATGATATGATGTGATGTTTTACCGTATGATAAAACAGTCACATCACCAGAAGTTGTTAACAGAGAGGAAACAAAAACAAAACGTGTTCCCAACACCACTGCTGATGACACAGACACAGATGACATTCTGAGACATTTCTTTCCTCTATATACTTGTGGTTTTTTCATAATTCCAATCATAGAAAACATACAATTTTACTCTCTGCTTTTTTTCACTCAACCTCCTCTATAATAAGTATCTGCCCAAATTATCACATGTCTTCATAACCATCATTTTAAATGATTGCTAAATAAGGATTAATTCCATCAAAAACTGTAACACTCTATTTGGCAAAACGAGGAAAATTTAAATGCTTCTAATTTTTTTCTGATTATTGTAACAAGTCATGCTCTTGTGGAATTGGGAAAGTAAAAGAAAGAAGAAAATATCTCATGAGCCCATAATTCAGAGTAAACTACTCACCCCGTAAAAGTGGTTCTTAAAAAATTGTTGAACTAGTCCATCCTATGCATGTGGCCTTACATATGGAATCATGAGAAAGTTGCTGAAAACTCAAAGCATTGTTCCAATGCTTTGAGTTTACGAATAACACTGCAGTAAACATTTGTGCTCATGAATCTGAACATATTTCCAACGATCTCTCCTGCTAGGAGGACAGGTCAGCTTTACTCCCTGGCCTGGTGCCCATACATTGTGTACCAAGATTCTCCCACCCTCCCCGCATGGCTACCTGCTGGCCCTTGCAGGTAGGTACCTGCACGCAGTTCAGGCCAGGTCCAAGTTCACTGGGCCCATGCTGTGTGCCAGACACTAAAGCCGCAGTCCGAAATAAAAGCAATCCTTGCCCTCTAAGAGGGGGTCAACATCCAGGGAAGCCCCACATGCTGGGGGATGTACACAGAGGTGCCGTACTCCCTCCCAGGCTCACACACCCAGCTGCTCTAATACAGATTTAGCAGGGAGAAAGACAGGGAGCAGAAGCAGACCAGTATATGCACCCGCATACCTACTCCAATCCCCAGACAAGCAACCAAGGACGGTTTTCACGTCCAAAGCCCCTGAGCCACAGTTGACACAAAGTAGCTGCGATTAGTCATGTACTTCATCTGCTTTGCATGTACCTGTACATCATCCTCACAGTAACCTTCCAGTATCGCCCTTCGGTAAGTGAGGTTTACTGACTTGCTTGGACTTCCCAAGTGGATCAGTGGTAAAGAATTCACCTGCCAATGCAGGAGATGCAGGAGACGTGGATTTGATCCCTGGGTCAGGAAGACCTCCTGGAGAAGGAAATGGCTACCCACTCCAGGTTCTTGCCTGGGAAATTCCATGAATAGAGGAACCTGGTGGGCTACAGACTATGGGGCCGGAAAGAGTCGGACATGACTTGGCAACCAAACAACAGCAACAATTGACTTGCTTGTGGCCACATGGCTGGTATGAGGCAGAAATAAGAGCTCAAACCCAGCCAGGCTGCTCCGGCATCCTTCTACAGAACCACTTATTCTACTGCCTCCATGGCAGATTTTGCCTCCAAAATATCTTTTAGGTCTCTAATCCACTCACCATCCTTCTCTAAGCCACTGCTGGTGTTTGAATGTGGACAAATGCAGTAGCCCAACAGTCTCCTCACGGTCCCTCTTGCCCACTACACTCTGTTACTCATGTAAAAGCCAATCTGTGTTTTCTAAAAACCAACTGTAATCATGTCCTTCTGTTACCTGAAGTCCTTCTAAGGTTTCTTCTTAAAAACCCAAATTCCTCCATACAGCATATGAGGCCTAGGATTGTCTGCCCTCTGCCCATTCCTCCTGCCTCCTCTCTGCCTGCTCCCCACGCCTCTCCCAGAGCCCAGATTCACCGCCCTTATGCCTCTTCAGTGTTGGGTCCAACTCCCCTCCAGCCTCAGGGCCTTTGCACAAGCTGTGCTCTCCTCAGCCACCTAAGTCCTACGTGACTTCCCCATGGTACTCTCCTGAGGTTCCTCCATACATCCTTGCAGAGTAGGTTTCATGGCTACTTCATGCAATTCATCACAGTGATATATACTCCTCAGTTCTCCTAGTAACCCCTCCACCAAGAAATAGAAATTCAACCATCAATTTTTTACCACTAAGTCAACTTTTCTCTCCCTTTGTCTTTTTTGTATTTGTTGCAATCACCCACTGTCTACAATTTGCATTTCTTTACACATTTCCATCACATTTCCTGGAGACTGTGACAGAAAGGCAGAGAGACAGGGACCAGAAGTAAAAGAAGAAATGAGACACATTTAACAATTATCAGATTGTCTGAACATTTCTGGGCAAGAGAGAGGCTAATTCATCCTCAAGAGGCAGAGATTTGTTATTTGACTAGACTCAGTGACTGATATGCAATCGTTCTGTTACACCATCAAGACACTGACCGTAAATTCAGCAATTTTCGGCACCCGGAACTTCCCTTTGTTCTTCTGTTCAGGCTGATATTCTGTTCTTGTCTTCACAATCACCTAAAATGATCAACCAGTGTTAGCACACATAAATACTTGGAAGAGTTTTCTGTTCCTTTTTTTTTAGTAATTAGAACTTACTATATATTGCATAAAGATCAGAAAACACACACTTCCTCAAACACACACAAGAAAATTAAAAATTCAGATTATCCATATTTTCCCATTCCAACAGAGACAACCATAGGTGACAATTCTGGTCACACCTTTTCAGACGTTTTTACATGCATATGTATGCATTATATTGTATTTATGTATTAGCTATTTATACAAATATACTTTTGTGAAATGGACTGGCACTTCATTTTATCACACAACACTGCACTAACATTTTTTTCCATGTAGACAAATATATGATTTCAGTTTGCCTTTTGATGTCCTTAATATTTCATTGTATGTGTAACTACAATTACTCTAACCAGTATTGACTGCTGAACATGTAGGTTGTTTCCACAATTTGGATTATCTAAGCAAGTTATGATGAACATCTTGTAGCTAAACTTTTGCACATATACTTAATTCCAAATTAATTTAGAGACTTCCACAAAATGAAATATAAAGGTCTATTGAATCTATTGTATCATCTTATTTTTCTGAAGTCTGAATATTTTGCAGAGGTGGCTAATATCTTTTCGTGATAAGCTGTCAACCTGCCAAGACATTTATGGAACTTCATCCCACTGTGTAGGCAAAGTGGAAGAAAAAAAGAAAGTTCACAGATAATCAATAACTACTGCTGCATGCCACAGTGTCATGTGGAACACAGGAACTGTCTGAGCCTTGGGGTCTCACCTGTAAAGTAAGGACAATGATCATAATCGTAACCCCTATTTAACAAGATTGTTTTGAGGGTTAAATGAGATGATAATGGGCAATATTTTTGGAATAATTTATTATGTGCCAGGGCTAAATCAAGCTCTCCATATACCTTATCCACAAACCACTACTATTTCCATTCTCCTGAAAGGGAAACTGAGGCACAGAGCTGCCAAGTCACATATCCAAGGTAACACAGCTCAAAGGAAGCAATCTTCTAACCGTGATCAGTCTTCTCATTAGAGCTTAAATTAACGGAATTTTCACTGAAAACTTTCACCCCGAGTTTTCCTAGAAGTGATAGTCAAGTGTATGGACTCCTGCAAGAATTCTATGAAGAATGCTCTTTAAGGTCTCTGAGGCATACTGTGGACAAAATACAGCTCAAGAAGGAAGGGGTAGGGGAGGAACTTCCATGATTGGACATCTCCTGTGTGGCACTTGGAAAACACTGCCCCCTCCCTGACACATGGAATTCATTTGCAGATGTAAATTCTGTACCTGTGCCCCACCCTCTTTCAATTCTGCTCCTCCAAATAAAAAGTGATCCCTGGCTTCCTTAAACAAAGAAATGATACAGTCAAACAAGGGTGAGGGATTTGGGGGGAGAATGGGGTCAGAGAATGTTCGATTTTTTTCTATCTCCTGCTCAAAAGAAGAAGAAAACAGAAGCCTCCTTGCCGCAAGTAAAAAAATATCCCTCACGCTTTGCAAATGTACTATATGGCAGGCACTGGGCACTTGAGAGGCACCATCTCACTTAATTCTGTGTTGTGGGGCAGACACTGACATTGTCACTACTGTAGGGAGGTGAAAGACCGCACAATGTGTTTGAATCCCAACTCCAGCACTGAGCCTGCTGTGTCTTGGTTTTCTCATCCACTAAATGGGGAAATAACCATAACTACCTGGTTGGGTTTTTAGAAGGCTTAAATGAGTCACTATAAGTCAAGCACTCACATCGTTTATTCAATAATAAATGCTTTTTTGAACACTGCCTCTGAGTGCTGCCAAATGTTTTTCCAATAGATGTCTGAAGCAGATGCAGTTTGGGCCTGACTTGCACATGTCAATCTGTAGGCCCTCCCTATCCAGTCCTTACACAACAACACAAGGATTTCTCAAGAGTGATGCTCTTCAAGCATGGTCTAAAAAAGGAGGCTTTCAAGGATGAATACAGTTTTCGTGAGTGAACAAGCCAAGACATTTTATGCAAAGTGAACCACATGGTTTAAGAAACAAGAGTGTGAAACAGCATGTAGTCTACACATTTGGATGCTTTGGTGCCACATGAACTTCGATGTGTAAGTAAGAACTGAGAGCTAATATAACTACAAGGGCAAATGCAAAAGCACAGCCCATAGCCTGTGCTGTGTGCTTAGCCGCTCAGTCATGTCCAGCTCTTTGAAACCCCATGGACTGCAACCCCGCTAGGTTCCTCTGTCCACGGGGATTCTCCAGGCAAGAATACTGGAGTGCGTCACCATGCCCTCCTCCAGAGGATCTTCCCAACCCAGGGATGGAACCTAGGTCTCCCACATTGCAGGCAGATTCTTTACTGCCTGAGCCACCAGGGAAGCCCAAGAACACTGGAGTGGGGAGCCTATCCCTTCTCCAGTGACTAAACACAGCACAGCACATCCCTTCTCCTGGGGGCTTCCTGAGCCAGGAATCAAACTGGGGTCTCCTGCTTTGCAGGTGGATTCTTTACCAGCTGAGCCACCAGAGAAGCCCTTTAGAGATGGCTGTGTGACCTCCATAGGCTAGCTGTTTCTATTAGAAATGCACAATATTCCGGGAAGGGCCAAATGAAATATACTAGTGTTTTGTGAACTTAAAAGACACTCTACAAATTGTAATGATTAAAAATTGTTGAGACAGTACTAGACCAACTGGCAGGTTATGAAATGTATAGAAAATTTAGATGTCTGATCATTTTTAAAAATATTTACAGACTGGAAATCATAATTTCTTCTCCCAATTCTTCATGTTATATGTATATATAAATTTATATATATATATACATATATTATTTATATATATAAAAATTTATATATATATTTATATATACATGTATTATATATTTATATATATAATACATGTATTATAATACAACTCAGTATCTATTTCTAAGCTTAGTGAATTTCCTGGTCAGTGTGCTATGTAACCCATACAACTTGGGGCAGTAATTGCCTTTGACTTTTATGCTAGACAGCATTCAAAGATAGTTCCCAAACTTTGCACCCTATCCCCACCCCCATATAATCTCCTTCCTCAAGAGTGTGGACAGGACCCATGAATATGATGGCACAGTCCCTCCCAGGAGTATGTTATGCCATCTAAAACTCCATCACAGCAGACTGGAGAGAGAGGCTCCTTCTGGCCTTCAGGAAGTAAGCCAACACGGTGGAGAGGGCTATGCAGCCAGTGCCTGAGGGTGGACTCCAGGAGCTGAAAATGACCTGGGCCAATAGTAAGGTCATGCAAGAAAATGGCACTTCAGTCCTACAACCACAAGTAACTGAATTCTGCCAATAATTGGCATGAGCTTGGAAAAGGACCCCAAGCATCAGGTAAAATGCAGCCCGGCTGATACACTGACTCGAGAACTGTGAGACCCTCCTGAGCAGACAATCCACCTAAACTGTGACTGGACTTCTGACCTATAAAAACCTGTGAGGTTTCTGACCTGTGAGGTGATAAATTTGTGTTATTTTGAAGTACTAAAGCTTTGGTAACTGGTTACATAAAAACAGAAAAACTAAAATTCCTCCCCACATTATCAAGTCCATCTCAACCATCTCTTACCTAGACTTCTTCATTTCTAGATCCTTAGCCATCAGAGTCATCTCAAGCATCACACATCAAATGTCAAGAAACATTTGCTGCTTAGTCTTCCCCTCTGCCCTTCTATTTTATAGACATCTTTCTCAAAACTTCTCAAAGAGCTCTAGACCATTTATATCATTCCATGTAAATTTAGAAGACCTCATGCATCAGTCAACATGTTGAGACAGGGACAAAGCTAAACAAATATTACTGCTGAAATGAGACAATGAATAACCATTATAGGCATACCATTCTGCTATAATTGCCATAATAAATATTTTGTGGTTCCTTCTCTCGTATCCATTCCCTTCTTCAATCAAAAGCCCCCAATCCTCCTTTCAAGAGCCCTGTCCTATGTGATGGCCATGTAGTTTGGTGGAATTGTTGCCTTCCTTGAGGGTAGGGATGGTCCCTAATCAGGTTGGGCCAATCAAAACATACTGTTCTTCTGATCACAAAATTTGATTGGCTCAGAGATGCACGTGTTATCCAATTTGGATCAAAGTATATGAGGCAATACTAACTGGAAACTTGAGGGAAGAAGCCTCCTTGCTCTTTATGAGTGTTCCCTAAAGAGTATGGTCTTCCTCCAGATTGTACAGTGAGAACCTCATTCTGAAACAGTTGATGCACTTGTTGCTACTATGAGGAGGAGCCAGGATGAGGTCAAAGGCAGAATATAAAAGAGGACAGAGTCAAGAGGAACCTGCAGAAATGGATGTGAGCCCTGATGACATCTGCCCTCTGGATCATGCCATGCCTGAAACCAGACCCACAGTGAACCCTGCAGGCATGGGGCAGGGGTGGGGGAGTCAAATCTTACTCTTTGGGCCTTAATCCAATTTATGCTGGGTTTTCTGATACTTGGTGTGAAAAGCTTTCTATCTGATACAAGTGTGTTCCAAGAAAAATGAACTGAAAAACTATTAGAATTTAGTAAGATGGCCAAGCACTAAAATCATAACAAAAGCAATAGATATTCTTGGCACCAGCAAAAAAAAAAAAAAAAAAAATCACCACAGAAAATGATGGATCCACCCAAAGCTACATACAAAAATATTCACAACCACTTTTTTTCATGATAGCCCAAACTGAGAACAACTCAAATGTCTATTAACAGGAGAATGGATAAATTGTGGTTTATTCATAAGATGGAATGTTACACAGCAATGCTACACACATGGGTGAATCTCACAGGCATTACATTGAACTGAAGAAATCTGATGCAAAACATTTTTTATATCCTGTGTGATTTCATTTATATTAAGTTCAATATAAATAAAATAATTTTATATTATCTAAACAAATATATATACTATATATAGTACATACATATAACACACACACACACACACACAAACACATATATATAGTATCCCAATTACCTTTTACAGCAATAGGAGAGATGCTGAGTTTAGTAGAATTGGGGTCATAGCCCTCCACGTCCTGCTTTGCCCTGAACACCTAAGTGATGTTGCTTATGCTCTGAATGAGTCTCTAATGAAAACACTTCTTTTGGCTTCAGAACACTTCCCAAACCACCAGGTTCAAACTAGGCCGACAGACAAGGGGGCCCTGACCCCATGTCCATCCTCAGTTATCTGCTCCTCCCTTTAGCTAAGCCATTCTTTCTCCAAAAGCAACCCAGGTAATATTTGACCTTTGCCCCAAGGAAATATTAGCTTATTAGAACCCCTTCTCCACATCAAAAGCAGGTCGGTGCCTGTTTGCCTGGAACAAACGGGCAGTCCTCTGGACTGGTCTTTTTTGAGCTCTCGGTCAGGTTTGGCAGGCGTGCTCACTCACTCCTCCATAGAGGTCCTCCTCCCAGGCCCCTGGTCCTCTTCCTGCTCACTGACCATCCCTCCTTGGCTTCCTCCTCAAGTCCCACCCACTCTGCTTAACCCCTCAGCGCTAGAACTTCTCAGGGTTAGGTCATGGGATACTTCTTTCCTTCAAATTCTTTCTGAAGGTTCTTACTCCTATCACTTCAAGCTCCATCTTTATTCTCGTACGTCTCAAATTTACATCTCCAATTCCAACCCTATTCAGCATTCAGATTACCCTACTGGCTGTTTGCCCTTGGACAGACACACCTGAATTTATCATGTCCACAGCAAAGCTCTTGGGTTCCCTGACTCACCTTCCCCAACCATCTTGCCCTTGACATTCTCTTCCTTGTGTAATCCCTAGCTAAGAAAATAGCAGCATGATAAGCCATGTTTATGTCAAGTCACATACAGGAGTCTCCCATGATCCCTCCCTTCCCTTCAGTCTCCAAACCCATCCCACCACTAGTCTCCGCTTCTTCAAAACTTTCTCTCAAATAAACCCATTTGTCCAGTTATACTGCCCTAGTCCAGAGCATCATCCTCTCTCCATGAACATTTGCTCTGACCATCTTCCATGCTTCCCTCCTTGCCTCCCAAAATCCAAATAAAAAGAGCTTTCTAGACTAAGAGAGCACCAGCCAGCAAACATTCAGAAGACACCCAGGAGGCTGGACCTGGGAGGACCACAAAGACGTAGTTCTGAGTGGACTGGGAACAGCAGGTGAAGTGAGGGGTAAGCCGAGGCTCTGCATGCCTTGCCTCGCATGTTAAAGATGGACTTGAGATCAGTGAGGAGCTAAAGAAGGTTTATAAGCCAGAGAGTGGCTTTCCAGGCAGGCATTACAAGTAGAGGAGAAGCCTCTGGCACAATGGAGATACACTAGAGAGATGCAGAAAGCAAGAAAAAACAGCCCTACAGTTACTGGAATCAACCAGCTATTGGGCATGTCATGAAGCGTGGTGTGCTGTTCCCGTGGACTGGTGCCAGAAACGGATCCTTTCTATAAAAGGAGACATAGTAACAGTGACTTTTTTTAGTACTATGAAGGAGAAAGCATAAGAAATGTTAGCCAATCATCATTAATTGTACCTTGGAGGAATCAGCTTGCTTATGCAAAAAAGAGAGAAAAGAGAAAACAAATTTGGTAAAAAGGTTCTATTTTCTGCAGTTGAAAAAAAATGGAGCAAAATGGAGCTCTGAGCTACTTGATTAATATATGAAATGTAATGAAAAAGTGGGAAGAGGGGAGGAAAAATTCTTTCTACTTGTTTTTATTAAAAGTAGGGCTTTATAGATACTTGGAAGAATGAAACTCCTGGTTTTCAAATATGGTTTTGAATTTAGGCACAGAAATAAATGTTTTCTTTTCATATCAATACATCAGTCCCTATTGTTCTGTTGGCAGTTGATATGAAGAACATAATTTAACATAATTGGCGTTGTGAAAATGGGATAAATTATTCATCCCGAAAGGATCCCTTGTCTGGATATATTCCCCCTTCGCTGGCAAGGCCAGATAATACATGTTGGTTCAGATGGCGCAAAGTATAGATCATAAAAATTTAAAATACTACTTCCCAGGATTATCAATAATGAAGAGGTTCCCACACAAAGAGGCTGTAGGATTGGCAGGAACAATAAATAAAAGTGCAGAAGTGCTGACAAGGAGCATAATTGTATTTTTATGAGCTGGACTGGCACAGGCCAGAAATAGATCTAAGCTGTACCTTTCAGCTCATTCTTTCAGCAAAGAAAGAAGTTAGGAGCAGGACAATGAAGGGCTAGCCTCTGAGCACCTCCTGTGTGCCAGACACAGTGCTACTCATGTGTACTCACAAAGTCTCATACCCATTCCCCCACTTGTAGCATTCTCTCTGACCCTCACATCTCTGCTGTAAGATCATTATTATTCCCATCTTTCAGATGAGGAAATTTAGCCTCAGAGACTTCAGTCACTTGCCTATGATCAAATGATAGGTAAGCGGTTGAGCTGGTATTCAAACTGAAGAACATGATGCCCTTTTCTATCATTTTTAAGGTACCTGCTATGTGCCTGGCACTGTACCAAAAGCTTTACATCCTATATCTCAGCCAATCCTTTCAATCACTCTGAGGAAGGAGAGAGTATCCCCATTTAACAAGAGCCGGAGTCTCAGGGAGCAGAAATGACTGCACAACCTCACATAACCACTAATGGGCTGACTCAAGGCTTGAGCCTGGGCTTCTGGCTCAGATCAGTTGCCACTAGTAAGGTCATCATTCAAAAATCATAGCACTCAAACTCTGATCCTGTGGCACCTGATGCTCTATCAATGCTATTGAATGAATGTCCTAATGAGTGAATCCTGCACCTAAAGAGACAAGGTAAAGCTACCCCCAGTGGGGCCTGGGTACATAGCTGGGAACCTTCTCCCATTTACCACCTCACTCCTCAACTCATACTCCTTCTCTTTGGGTCTGAGTCTCTCCCTGGGCCCTTGAAGTTTGGTACTAGGCCCAGAACACAAGTAAGATATAGGTGTTCAAAGAACATTAGTGGTAGTATTGTCCAGTCCCACCAATCCACAGATGGGAACATGGAAGCCCAGAGAGGGGAGGGATTTGCTGCCGGTCACTCAGCAAGGACTCCAGTATGGACTTGCTGACTCCCAGTCCAGGGCGCTTTCTGTGGGCTCAAATCTCTTTTCCTTGCTGGGCCTTTGATTTCTCAGGGCAGAACGGAATATTGGCCAGGAAGGCCACATATGGATGGACTAGCCCAGAGAGTCTCTGACTCTTCAACTCTGTGACAAGGCATATAGCTGGGGAAGATGAGGGACTCTTCACTGGGTCCTACAGGGACTGCCAGCTCCTGCTCTGAGCAGAGGCTAGTTGCCTGGGCTGGAGTCCCTACAGCAAGGGCCATAGCTCTGCCATCCAGACCCATTCTCTACAGGGCAGAAGCCCAGCCCACCTCACTGTTCAACCCTTCTTGCACCCCTGTGCACTCTAAGAAAAATGATCCTGACAATGGGACTGAATTGATGATGATGATGGTAACAACAATCATGACAACAACCTTGCATTAAGCACTTACTCTGTGCCAGGTACTGTGATAAACATTCGACATGCATTTTCTCATTTTACCCTGTAAACACTTCTTAAAGGAAGATACTACTGTCCTCATTTTAACAAGAAAACAGAGGGACAGAGCGGTTAGTAAACTTGCTTAGGGTCACACAGCAAGTAGGTGGTAGAATTAGGATTCGAATTCCAACTGCATTGTTACAATGCATGCGCCCTTACATGGCCACCCTTTATTTGCAGGGACACTGGCTCGCTGGCTCACTGTCTCTCTGTGCGCGAACATAAGCAAGTAAGGCACTGCAGCTCTCTGAGATTGCTTCACCATCTGTGAAATGGAGGTGATTTTTAAATATATATATATATATATATATAATTTGATATATTCTCATGGTAAAAAAAATAAATATGAAACTTGTAGAATTATATGTATATACATACATATAGTCTTCAAATGGGCCCCAACCACCCCATCTGTAGTCCCTAACCACCCCATCCATAGTCCCTAACCATTCGATGGCTTTTTGTGTGTCTTTTCAAGACTGTTTTATGAGTTATAAGAATGAAACATACACCCATATTTCCACAAATGGGGCTCCATGCTACATTCTTCAAAGTTGTTTTAAAGGAGCAATGTGTCTGTTGCTTTTTCCACATTAGCACAAACACAAGCAAATCTGTCTCATCCTTATAACAATTGCTTACTTTTCCACATCCATGCACTACGGTTTATTTAACCACTTCAGTCTCATGGAACATTTGTTTAACCACTCCAATCTCCACATACATATATGGCTTTGCAGATTTGAAAAATATATCCATAGGATAAATTTCTGCCGCCAGTAGCAACATACCAATCAAATGGGATATGCAGCTTTAATTTATAAGCAATGTCCAAATACCCTCTAAAAACCACTGCATCAAATTATATAACCAACCAGAGTGCAACAGGAAGATCTGCTTTCCCCTAGCGTTAGCAACACCAGGCATTATCACTTTATTTATTTATTGCCAATCAGATATGTAAAATGTTATGTTCCATTTAAAATTATTATGTTTTAAATTACAAAGAATTTTTAACCTGCTCATTGGTCACTTTCTATTTGTTGGAATCACCTAGTCAGAGCCTTTGCTCCAATTTGGGGTGATGCACAATCTGTCTCTTGGGAGCCCCTGAAGAGCAGAACAAGCGGACTCTATCATCCTGGAATCTGCAGGGATGAGCATTTTCTGCTTCCCAGGGAAAAACTGATGGTTCTCTGATCCTGTGTGTCAGGGAGAAAAATAAACCCTCTGGTGAAGCCACGACAAAGACCAAGAAGGCATGCAGGAGTCAGTGACAGGAGCAGCATCTCCTTCGCTCCTTTCTTTCCCATCGAGCCCCTGAACCTCCACCATTATCCCATCCTTCTCAGCAAGTTTTACTTTTATAGTCATCCTCCAAAAATATCACTTTAGGGAGACACAGTCTGAATATCCAAGGAGAGAAAGGAAACTATCACTGAGCCCCATGTTTGTGTCATTAGATAATTTTCACTTGTTTTCTCACAGTAACCCTGTTAGGTAGCTATTATGCTCATTTCACAGAAAGAAAAAAAAGGCCCAGAGATACCAAGCAACTTGCCTAAAGTCACACAGTACATGAATACTGTAGCTGAGATTTGAATACAAGCCTCTAGGACAACAAAGCACATGTGGTCTACCACACAAAATGTGAAGTGTGCCGAACATTAATAATTGATCTTTTAATGTCTGCATTCCTTTCCTCCCACAAGCAGGTGAGCCAACCTCCTGTGGGACGTGTAAAGATTTAGTAATTAGTAGAAAGGAAAGGAACAAACTGCCTAGAGCCTCGCAGCTGGCTTTGCTGAATACATGATTCATCTGAGCCTTTGCCAGGAGGGTTGTGCCTATCTGGCTTGCTTTCAGGGGACTAACCATCCTTTAGCCAGCATTTCCCAGACTCCTGGGTACAGATCTTGGCTGCACTGTTTTCTTTTGGTGTGTCCTAGGATAGTATTTTACTTCTCATCTGAGCCTGTTTTCATATGGACACACTGGTCATGACCTCATAGAGGGGTTGTGCACTTATCTGGGTTATCATGGTCACGTAAATAAACCAAAGGCACATCCTGGAATTTGGTATCTACAGATTGGTGTTCCAACTTCTCAAGAGTTTGCTCCCATGGCCCAGAAAGAGCTACCAAACTGCTTAGATTTAAATGGATTAACTAAGCCTACCCTTACACTAGGCAAGGGGCCAGGGGTCTCATTCAGCCATCATTTCCGGTCTCCCACCGTATGCCAGAACCAAGGCTACAGAGATGAGACAGAGCCAGGACCCTCAGGCCCAGCGGGAAAAGCTCCTCAGGGCTGACCCAGCACTGTCATAAGCAATCTGTCCATCTCCACATTTCTATCGCCAATCACAAACAGCAGAGACTTTCCAGTTATCTCCTGCCCTCCACTCTTCTCTTTCCCGACTCATGGAGGGGAGGGTGCAGCTAGAAACCCGGTAGCCTCTATTTGGGGGAAACTTCTCTGGTGCTGCCTCATTTGGAAGATGGATTGGAAGAAAGGAGGAAGAAGAGATCAGGCCGTAGGGTAGCCCGCAGCAGCCAGAGGGGTCTTCCTAAAAGGGAAATCTGATTCTGTTACTCGACTTCCTTAAAGCCCTTCCAAAAATGTACCACGTGAACTGGTGTCCACTGCACCTCGTGCACCACATCCCTCCCGCTCACTCAGCGCACCCAGGCAACTCGACCTCCTGACTGCCCTTCTTCTCCCCTCGGGGTCTGTCCGCATGCTGACCCCTCTGCCTTACCCCCCTCACCTACCCACTCTCCAGCTCTCAGCCAGGGCTCCTTCTGCAGAAGGACCTTCCCTGACCACTGTTCCACCATAATTAAGCCCTCTTAAGTCTTAGCCTTTACAATCTAGCACCTTATTCTTTTCTTAATAGCCCATCTTACAAGTTGCATCTCTGAACTTCTATTTGTGTGCTGGCCTGTTTGAAGACCCTCTTTCCCACTGGGACTAGAAGCTCCATGAAAGCAATGATCATGCCTGACTTTTCCTGGCTGTGTATGTATAGCCTAACATAGTGCCCAGCACGTAGAAGGTGCCCCATAGAAATGCTGGATGAGTGAGTTCCTTCCAGCATAGTGAGTATAAGCTTTGCTATGATTATGAATGGCCAGGGAGGGTGTCCAGGAGAGCTGCCATGACCACTGCTTATCAGACAGGAAAAGGGACAAGCAGGGCATTCTGGGCAGAAGGAATGGCCTGGGCAAGGAGGAGGGAGCAAGAAACACCCTGGAAAGTATGGAAAATTCCAGGGCTGGTTTTTCAGCCTCAGCACTGTAGACATTTTGGGCAGGACAATTCTTCAGGGGCGGCATTTTGTGCATTGTAGGGCATTTACCAGCATTTCTGGCCCAAAGCAGCCCCCCATTGTCACAACCAAAAAGTGTCTCCAGACACAGCCAAACGTCCCTCTAGTGGGGAGGGGACTCACCCCTGGTTGAGAACAAAGGCTCGAGGTAGCTCTGCCACGCTGGTGTTCAAGGTACCAAGTGAGACGTGGTAGGGATGGAAGCCGGTGCAGCAGGTGATGGAGGACCTGGAGTGTCAAGGTCAGGACTGGAGGACTCTACCCTGTGGGGAGGACTCTACCCTGTGGGGAGCACTGCAAAGGCTTTCCAAGGGAGAAGGACTGATCACAACTCTGGGGGCACTACCATAGGTGTGGTGTGGAGGACTGCTCAGAGTGATGGAAGAGGTGGGGAACAGCCACCTTAGGAGAGGCCTCCTCTCCCAAGACAGGCACAGCTCCTCCAGCATTGGGGGGTGGAGGGGCACTGGAGTCCATGATGCCCTCTTTCCAGGATGGCCCCAGGCCTCACCTGCAGGTCCAAGACAGCGCAACAGGGAGCCTCGGCCAGAGATGAAGGGATGTAGAGTCTGAGGAAGCACTGCCTGGGGTGGGAAGCTTCTCGTTATTGAAGGCAGCAATGTGCAGAAGGGGAAACCAAGGTGTCAGGGGCCCTGGGCTTCCAAACTCAGCTCTTCCACTCTCTCTGTGAAGCTTGGGCAAGTCTATTGATCTGAGCCTCAGTTTCCCCACCAGTGAAATGGGTGCACTAACACCCACCTCATAGGATTTCTGGGAAGATTAACTGAAACCATAGCTGTGAATGCCCTGCATGGCCCATTTCTAGCCCAGAGCAAGAGCTTCAGACATACTCAGCCTCTCCACTTAGCCTCCAAAACCTTTCCCCCAGAAGCTCACATTCCATACAAAGAGTATTCAGTGGACAAATATAGAAATAATTGTCAGTATTACATGCCAAAGCACACTCTGTATTTTACATTTTTAGGAAGAAAAGTCAATATATTGGGGTCTAATATACGTCTTTCCAATAACCTTTTTAGTTTTAAACCCTCACCATGTGGCTGGACCTAATGAGAGAGCTGACAAATGTGCCAGACCTCTCCTCGCCTTCTCTAAAGCCCTGTAAAGTTGAGTGCCCCCTCTACCCATGAGGAGGCTGAGGCTGAGCCAGCTGGCCCCCTATTCCTGCTGAGGTGGAAGTTTCTAGAACAGCACTGCCTGGGATCTGGGTTCTCCAGGAGGCTTACCAACTCTGGGATTTGGGAAGTGACTTTTACCACCATGCTTGAGTTTCATCATCTTTAAAAACTGGATTAAAGGAGCAATTCCCTTATTAGATCCTATTAACTACTGAAAGGATGAAAGAAAATTCTGTGTGTGTGTGTATGTGTGTACCTCTGACTTAGAATCTAGCCCAAGTAGCACATGAAAATGATAAGTTATTATTCTCTTACGGTTGGTTTTGTGCCAGGCACTGTCTATATAAGGCCAGATCTAACACTGCCCCGACTAGCATGAAGTAGGTGTGGTCCTCCTCACTGCACAGAGGACACTGAGGTCCACCTGCATGAAGACTCTGTCAAGAACACCTGCCAAAGTCTGAGAGGTGCCCCGGGGGATGTGTCCGTTCACAGATTCTCACCCGTCAGGATGCACTGGTTTCCCTTCCCATGCATGCAAGTCTATAATGTACTTATCTTCTTCAGGCTTTGGGGCAGTTTTCTGGCACATCTGGACTGGCTTAGTGGTTATCAGGCACATTTCTTGTCTCAAGGAGAGAAAGAAGTCCTTGGAGGTGGGACATGGGGTGAGGAGTAAGGGGTGACAGAGACCATGATATCTCTGAATGACCCGCAGGTGTGTGTAGAGTTGAGGGGAGAGGTAACCTCACCACAGTCCCTTTTCCTTGCATGCCTCTCAGGGACGTAAAGATCCTTGAGACTAAAGGGGAAAGATTCTTCCTAAAACTTCGCAAAACCTTGAGCAAATATCCCCTCTGCTTCTCCTCAATTTCCACTACATCTGCAATCAAATTCCAGCATTGCCACTTACTCCTCTGTGGGTTTCAATAAATCATAAAATTTCTCTGATCCTCCTCCACCATCTGCCTGAGAACGTGGATGGATGTATAATCCCCAGGTATTGTGCATCTAGCACAGTGGTTCTCAACTTTGGCAGCACACAGGAGTCCACCTGGGAAGGTTTAATTAATAGTGATGCTTGGGTCTCACCCCCCAGAGATTCTGATATAATTGTTCTGGGGTGTGGCCTAGGTATCAAGATTTTCAAAGGTTCCCCAGTTAATGCTAATATACAGTCACAAACTGAGAACCTCTGCTATACAGGTAACTAATACCCAATTAATATTACTCCTTCACATTTCTTTAGCACTAACTGCCTGTTAGCAAATTTTATTTTCAAAAGGCCTTATCAGTTTCTCAGGATGGCTCAGTGATTCTTTATTTCTGGAACCCCTATGCATATTTTCATATTGACAACCTCTGCACTTTCAAAACAGATGACTCAACCCTCAGCCAATCAGCCAGGCCCTTTATCTAGCTTTGGCTTCTCTTCTGTTCATTGGATAGAGCCAATTGGTTAAGACACACAATGCCCTCCTAGAGATGCCAATGAGAAAATCAAACAAATGGAATGATCCATTGTTCACTCTTCAGCTAGGGAACTTCATCATTTGCCTCCTAATCTATCTTTTATGGCATGCAAAAGCTCACATTATAAAATCCCAAGTTCTCTCAGAGGGATCTTAATATCACTCCTCCCACCTGTGCTCATAGAATAACTCCCCCACTTTTGTATAAATGCTCACCTCCATTCTTCATCGACTACTCCCATGTCAGGAGATGTGCCATCAGCCAGTCACTCATTTCCAGCCACGCCTCCCCAAAACACACTCTATTCCAGTCATGCTATTTTCCAAACGCCCTCCATTCTTTGCACACTTGTGCCCTTTGCCTTAAATGCCTTTCCCTCCAATGGCCTACCTGGGAGGATTTTACTCACCTTTAAAAGCCAAATTCAAATGTTCCCCTCTGCAGCTGACCTAGGCTGTCCTCCCAGTTCCCTCTCTGCCACAACAGAATTTAGTTGTTTCCACCCCAGTGATCTCACAATCTTCATAATGCTCAGGCATTGCATTTACCATGATGCTTTATATTAATTTAAGTCTTATAATGATGAGGGATTTTGTAACGTGTGTTTTTATAACCAACTTCCAGGGTAGGAACAGGGCTTTAGCAGGTGCAAACTAAATGCTTGTTGGACTGCATCCAATTCTCTGTCCTCAGATTTGTAACAGTCAATTTTTAAAACATCTTCCCCAAATAATCAAGACCATTTTCTTTTTCTTCAAATCTAGAAGCGTATTAGTATTCATTCACTATGATAAAACTTTTAAAACGAAAGATTAATTTTTTTGCCTGCGTATGTGAACAAAAACATGAACAAGCACTTACCATAAATCTGAAATAACGTAAGAGGTGCCATGTCTCTAGGAGGAATAACTACATTTTACAAGAAAGGGAACGTATCTGGCCGATAAGGGAATGAAAGGGTTTGAGGGAGGTGGAATTTTTTTTTTTCTGCTTTATTTCCTGAGATGAGGGGAGCACGGGGGCTGCTGATGAGGAACAGAGCACCTGCTTTACCTTTTCCGGAGCAGGCAGCTGTAAGTGATTAACCTCCAGGGGAGTGATGAGAGGGACGGTCTGGAAGCCATCCTCAACCGAAGGTGGTTTGGCTCCCTTCTCACTGGGGTTACTGTTCAGCTTCACCATTCTGACGCCTTTCTTCCCAGACCAGACCTAAGACAAGCAGGAGAATTCTAGTTACAGTGGGGAGTGAGGCAGGAAAGAGGGCTGGCGACGAAGAAGACAGCGCTGCCCTCAACAGCTCCACTGTGGCAGCTTCAGCGTAGACATCAGGCATGGATCTTCCACTAGATTTCCTGACATGATCCCTATTATCCAGGAAAACTTCTTTAATCATCAAGAAATGCCACCTGCCAATGGCACTTACCAGCTTTCAAATTTGAGAAACTCAAGGAGAATCCCAGTCTTACACACAAAATATACAACCTTAAAAATATAGCCAAGACACCACAGCTAACATAATCACATAATCTCAGTGGAAAGCTAATTCTTAGCGACAAAAAAAAAAGTCCTATTATTCTGGGTCATCCTGCAGTATGATAAATTTCACCTTACCACCTTGATTGCTATTTTATTATATTTTGTTTTTTTTCCCCATTAATCTCCTGAAAATACAATAAATACATTCAATGCCTCTATGTGTAGTATACCCTTTTACACAACATGTAGGTTGTACAGGAGATACAATTTCTTACAACAAAAAAGGACTGGCTTGAACCTGATCCTGTTATTCAGCCATGGAATGCCTCCATTTCCTCAATAGCAAAGGGCCATTTTTTTTTTTTTTTTTTGGTTCCACGGAAAGTTAGCAACCCCCGTATTCCAAGATTGCCAACTAAATAAACAAATCACATTTATTTCTTTCCAGCTCCCTTGGAAGTCAAACCGTGTTCTCACCCCACCCCCAGAATCCCAGCACAACTGAATTTTTCTGGTCAATCCCGCTGATTGGAACGTTATTAGACAAAATAGGGTTGTTGTCGGGGTGAAAGGGATGGGCAAGGGTTGGAGGACATTGGGGAGTGGTTACAGCAAAAACGAATGCCTACTTACCGCGCAGCACTCTTGGGGGTCGGAGCAGATTCAAACCAGTGTGAAGAGGAGGAGGACGGCCAGGAGTCCTGCCTCCTCAGCCGGAGCTTGTGGTGCTGAAAGGACAGCGCCTTGCGTGCGTCTGGATAGCGAGCTTCTGAGAGCGAGGCGCCAGCGCGCGGGCTCCCGGCAGCTGTCCGCCCGCCCGCCCGCCCGCTCGCGCCCCCTCCCACCGGGAAACGGGCTCCCACACCATCTGTCATCTGGCACCACCTGCTGTTTCTCACGCATGGCCACAACCACAGCATGCACAAAATGGTTTCAAGAAAGTGGGAGGGATTCTGGCCATTTAAAAAAAAAAATTAATAAACACCGTAGTATTCTACAAGCAATCCTTGAGCCTTTAGAAAAACTGGAGGAGGCGGCATATTCATTAGGAAAAGGGACCACTCCGAAGATTTCCCAGGACAATATTATGAAACACAGACTTGTTTAGGACTTAACACCGTGCTCTGATCTGTATATGGAAAGAAGGAGAACTAATATTTATTGAATATCTCCCATGCATTGGGCCCTTTTCCAGGTTATTTCAGACTATTTCTCTCATTTGCCAATTGTGACTTATAATAGTGCCTACATGATGGGGTTAGAGTGAAGGGTGAATGTGATAACTTGCAGAAAGCATTTAGCTCAGAGCAAGGTGCATGACTAGCGGTGCATAAACATAAGCACCTTTCCTCACAATGCTGTGATCATGCAGGCCAGCTAAGGTCACAGAGCTAGCAGAGCACCAGGGATCTGAACCCTGATCCACCACTGTCAAAGTTTGTATGCAGTCCACATTACAGAGCTTCCAGGTTGGTGTCTGGAATCAGGGAGGGCAAAGTGCTAGAGTCAGTTCTACGAAGTTCTGGCTGTGGGGACATTTTGAATTCACTCTCCAAGCCTTCTTTATCTCTGATGTGGATATAATAACATCTCCTTCGCCAAGCGGTTGTGAATATGAGAAGAGACTGCACTCAAGGAAACCCCTTTCAGCTCAGGGACAGGATTCTGAATGGTTGAATTGTTTCATCCCTGGAGATTTCTCTTACATGCCCTTTCAGTCCTCTGAGGTCAAAACTGTTTCCACTAGTTTCTCCCAGATGTATCCACATCACCATTGGCCATTCATTCCCAGCTGAAATGCTGTTTATGATGTGCTTCATAAGGTCTTGGTGTAAGTAATAGCCTCCTCTTTCACTGTCAAAAGTATCCCAGCTTGCACGATAAATTATTTGGTCACCTTGGTTGGTTTTCACATATGGAGCATAGCATACACACTCCTAGTTAAAATGCCAGGAGAAAACACATATATTACCTGTACTGTTTAGGAATGAAGTAGATATGTGTGTGTGTGTGTGTGTGTGTGTGTGTGTGTGTGTGTACGCACATGTGTATTTGTGTATAGAGAAAGAGAGGTGTTTCTGAGACAATAGAAGCTATATTACATCAGAGCTGAGTAGGATACTTCTATTAATAGAAGAATGCATACATATGAGAGGGAGGTATTCCAATAAATGTGAGTCCTCCATTCCCTGCTTGTCCAAAAACCTGGGTGATTTTCAGGTGCAGGCACTAAGGACAACATAATGGAAGTAACTGTGAACACGTGTATTTGATCCTATTACTGCTGCCTCCAAAGGAAAAGGGAAGTCCCTTTAACACAGCTTGTGACAGATTCACAAGCAGAAAGCCACAGGTCCTGAGAATTTAGTAAGGTCCAGGATAAGGGCCTGCCTCATGTAAAATCCAGGATTCCTGATATTTGAGGCCAGGAGAGAGGGTGCAGAAAGAAATGGGGGGCTGGAGTGATGTAGAGAAGCCCCTTGTTGGAGAATGATATGAGGGGTGCTTAATGTAATGGACAATTATTCTCTTGTAGAGCCCTGGAAAAGATGTTTGACAACTGACAACAAAAATAATGACATTTTGTCACGAGGTCCTCCAAGTATGTATATGTAGATATAGTACATAAGTCAGTAAGTGAAGGGTAAAGGGACCAATCTGATGGTATTATTTCTGCATTCCACTTAAAGTGGTAAAGTATTGATTCCAATTAAACTGTAAAAATTTAATTATGCTTATTGTAATCCCTAGCATAACCAAAATATACAAAGGTAAATCCCAAAATGTGATATATAAGTTTAAATGGAATACAATTTAAAAAAAAGTCCAAATAGCCCAAAAGAGGGCAGGAAATGGAACACAGAACACTGGGTCAGGCTTTGGCTTTCAGCTCAGAGGACGTCACAGTGCAGCTCTCTTCTCGCCTCCCACTTCTGGGTCTATCTGACACCAGCTCCCTCTGTCATGCTGCCCAAGTTTGACCCCAATGAGATCAAATCCATGAAACCTAGGTTCAACAGTGAAGAAGTCAGTACCACATCTTCCCTGACCCCCAAGATCATCCTTCTAGGTCTGTCTCCAAAAACAATGTTAGTGATGACATCACCAAGACAACTGTTTACTGAAGGGCCGAAGGATTACAGAGAAACTGGCCTGACTCAAAAGAGACAGGTGAGATTACATCTCAGCTCTGTCACTCACTATATTTCTGATTTTAGGTAAAAGTTACCTAAACTCTCTACTCCTCAAGGTCCTCATTGTAAATTGAGGGTACTAGCAACAATTCACAGGGTCATTGTAAGGACTGGATAAGTGTATGTATATATATATATATATATGTATTTAAATATATGGGCTTCCCTGGTGGCTCAGATGGTAAAGAATCTTTCTGCAATGCAGGAGGCCTGGGTTTGATTCCTGGGTTGGCAAGATCTCCTGGAGGAGAGCATGGCAACCCACTCCAGCATGCGTGCCTGGAGAACCCCATGGACAGAGGAGCCTGGCGGGCTACATTCCATGGGGTTGCAAAGGGTCAGACATGACTGAGTGACGAAGCACAGCACATACACACACTCACACTCACATTGCAGAGAATAATACCTACAAGTGAAAAACAAGTATTTATTCTTATTATTCAATTATTAGATAATCATGCTTTATAACTAGCTTTCAGGGCTTTTTTAGTGTTATAACCTACCAATTTATTTTTAAAAATTATTTTCTTATTCTTAACTCCTTTATTTTTATCACATTTTTCTGTTTTGAGCTTCCACAGATAAATATCTAGTTTTGATTTGTTTTCTGTTTTATAATGAAATAAATTAATGCTATTACTTTCATGTATCTCTGATTAGAGATGCTTTTTATTATCCTCCTTCAAATAGTGTATAACTGAGTATTTGCTTCTTTGACTCAAGTCATTCAGTAATATAGTTTTGTTTCATTTTAATTTTTAAATGCTTGACTTTCACTGTTGCTAATTTACATCTCTTGAGACTAGTTTCTGGTTTCACTGCATGTAGTCCAAGACTGTTTTCTGTATGTTTTCTGCTTTGGGGAATGTATTAAATTTTCTTTGTAGCCTAATGTATGAACTATTTCAGCTAAAATCCTCTGAGCATAAGGAAAGAAATCATATTCTATATAAATACAGATTATTATACGTAACTATTAAGTCAAGTCTCTTCTTTCAGTTATTTAAATCTTCTATATTCTCATTGATTTTTTGCTTATTTATCTATCAAGAAATGAGAGAGGGGTGTTGTTATTTTCCATTACTGTTGTGATATTTCTCCTTGATGCCACATCTTACGGGTTTTGATTATAGATGTAAAATAACCTATTAGTCATAATTAATGTTTCATGATTTGAATTCTTGTCTGTATAAAATGTAATTGCAAACCTTTCCTTCTGTAGTTTGTATTTTACTCTTCCAAATGAGGAAAACAATAGAATGGGAAAGACTAGAGATCTCTTCAAGAAAATTAGAGATACCACAGGAACATTTCATGCAAAGATGGACACAATAAAAGACAGAAATGGCATGGACCTAACAGAAGCAGAAGATTAAGAAGAGGTGGCAGGAATACATAGAAAAACTATATTAAAAAGATCCTAATGACCCAGATAACCACGATGGTGTGGTCACTCACCTAGAGCCAGACATCCTGAAATGTAATATCAAAGGAGCCTTAAGAAGTATTACTACAAACAGAGCTAGTGGAGGTGATGGAATTCCAGTTGAGCTATTTCAAATCCTAAAAAACGATGCTGTTAAACTGCTGCACTCAATATGCCAGCAAATTTCAAGAACTCAGCAGTGGCCACAGGACTAGAAAAGGTCAGTTTTCATTCCAATCCCAAAGAAAGACAATGCTGAAAAATGTTCAAATTTTCGTACAATTGCACTCATTTCACATATAGCAAGATAATGCTCAAAATCCTTCAAGCTAGGCTTCAGCAGTACATGAACTGTGAACTTCCAGATGTACAAGCTGGATTTGGAAATGGCAGATCAAATTGTCAACATCTGCTGGATCATAGAAAAAGCAAGGGAATTCCAAAAAAAAATCTGCTTCACTGACTATGCTAAAGAATTTGACTGTGTGGATCACAATAAACTGTAGAAAATTCTGAAAGAGATGGGCATACCAGACCACCTTACCTTCTTCCTGAGAAATCCGTATGCAGAACTAGAAGCAACAGAACCAGACACGAAACAACAGACTGGTTCAAAGTTGGGAAAGGAGTACATCAAGGCTGTATATTGCCACCCTGCTTATTTAACTTCTATGCAGAGCACTTCATGTGAAATGCCAGGCTGAATGAAGCACAAGCTGGAATCAAGATGACTGGGAGAAATATCAATAACCTCAGATATGCAGATGACACCACCCTAATGGCAGAAAGCAAAGAGGAACTAAAGAGCCTCTTGATGAAGGTGAAAGAGGACAGTGAACAAGCTGGCTTAAAACTCAACGTACAAAAAACAAAGATCACGGCATTGGGATCCATCACTTCATGGCAAATGGAAGGGGAAAAAGTGGAAACAGTGACAAATTTTATTTTCTTGGACTCCAAAATCACTGTGAATGATGATTACAGCCACGAAATTAAAGACACTTACCCCTTTGAAGAAATGAAACTAGATGATTTGATGAAACTAGACAGCATATTAAAAAGCAGAGACATCACCTTGCCCACAAAGGTCTGTCTAATCAAAGCTATGATTTTTCCAGTAGTCATGTATGTATTTGAGAGTTGGACCATAAGGAAGTCTCAGGGCCAAAGAATTGATACTTTCGAACTATGGTCCTGGAGAAGACTCTTGAGAGTCCCTTGGACTGCAAGGAGATCAAACTAGTCAATCCTAAAGAATATCAACCTTGAATACTCATTGGAAGAACTGATGCTGAAGCTGAAGCTCCAACACTTTGGCCACCTGATGCAAAGAACTGACTCACTGGAAAAGACCCTGATGCTGGGAAAGATTGAGGGCAGGAGGAGAAGAGGATGACAGAGGATGAGCTAGCTGGATGGCACACTGACTCAGTGGACATGAGTTTGGGCAAACTCAGGGAAATAATGAAGGACAGTTAAGCCTGGTGTGCTGCAGTTCATGGTGTTGCAAAGAGTCAGACCTGACTTAGCGACTGAACAAGTATTTTATAATTGAACTTTCTTGATGAGGTCACTTTAAGTAACTTTTTTAATATGGGAATTTAACTCCTTATAATTAACACTTACCATGATGTGTATTGTCTTATACTTATTATAATTTTGATAGTTCCTTTTTATTTCCTTCATTGTTTTCCTACAATACACTTTTGCTACAGTAACCCTACATGAACTTTTTTCCACCAGTAATTTGGAAGACACAAATAATTCTTTAAAATAATCTCTTCAGTTGTTTTTTAATATGTCAAAAAAATTTGAATAGATATTCATCTCCTAGTCTTCAGAATAAAACAAATTATTTTTATACCCACTACATGTAAAATGAGATAATTAGCTCACATGTATTTCTTCTCCTTTCCTGCCTCTCAGTTCTCCCATATTTATCAGATGTTAAACCCAAGTTTTTATTTTCACTAATGCATATTTTCCTGCTTTATTTCCATTTCCTGTGACACTCTTGTCAGAATTGGAAATGGACGAAAAGCGAATACAATGTGAGCCTTTTTCCAATGGGCTCGATGATGATTTATCTGAAAATAATGATTCTACATACATAAGTTTCAAAGGATCTGTGATGCTTCTGTGATTGGTTTTCAATATATTTTAGCACTTAAGATTTTGTTTGGTTTCCATGCATAGATACACCTCCAATGAAAAAGATGATAAAAGCACTTTAGATGTCTCATTATAAATCTTGTTGTCAGTTTAAGAATGTATTCAAAATTTAATAGTATGATAGGAACATAAGCTTTTTAGAAGTCTGTCCTAAGAATCTCCCAGAGGCAAGTATAAAAGGAAGGTATGCCTATATTATTGCTAGGTGCTCTATATTTAAATTTCAAATAACGGCAGTCAGAAAACTATGAAAAGCTTGAGATTCTCTTTCTTCTTAAAAAGGGAAGGGGACATTGCCTACTTTTGATTTAAAGGGAAGAAGGACAATGAAGAGGCAGAAAGGCAAATGGCAGAAAGGCCAGCCCACATTTCTCCTCTGATTGGCTAGAAATAGATGAAGGAGACACTAAACGAGGCAAGCCCTGGGGGTGAAAATTGACATCAGCTTAGTTCGGGCAGGAATGCTCACAAAGAACCATTCCAGTTAAGGTCTGGGGCACCACTTAGAAAGAAATAAGCTGATAAGAACAAAGGCTTTTTGAGGAAGTTTTTGAATTTTGCCTGGAAATCTGTCTTTAGAAGGCATTCCATGGGACTCTTTTCCTATTAAATGATCGATCCAGTTGTCTATCTCTTCCAACAAAAGCTTCCCAGTCTAAGTTGTAAAATTAGTCCCAAATGAGTAGAAAGTTTTGTTGTGGGACAGATTCCTCCAAATGCTGATTTTCAGTTTTGAATGCAGAAATTTTACTCAGGAGTGCTCTCAGGAAAAAGAACAGAAGGGAAGAAATTAGAACTGGTTAGAGAGAGAACTTGAATAGTGAGACAGTCTAGAAGAAGCCGTCAGCCAACATCAACACGTACCTGTAAAGCTGGGATAAGCCCTTTGCAGTTGTGCTGAGTTGAGATGCTGCTGAGCGCCCTTCCCCAAGAGGGCAAGACACTGGCAAGGTGTCACTCTTCAACCTTCTGGAGAGGGTTAATAGTTAAGGCTGTTAGCTAGCAGGCGAGGAACAAAGGCCGGACTTCCCAGCCTGAAGGGGGGATCTATCTGGGAGCCTGGCATCCACCACAGGCTCTGTCCTCGTCTATCTTCACATCATACTTCCTCATGTGACCACCACACCCTGAGACTTCAAATGCCATTCATATATTTCTAACTCTTACATTCCAGCAGACAGATTTCTTCTAGACTCCAGACCCTATCTACAGCTATTTTCTTGACATCTGCACTTGAATGGTACACAGGCACCTGCATCTCAACATGTCCAAAACCAAACTCCTAATCTCTCCCTCAAAACTCCTTCTCCTGTATTGTCTTTCAGTGAATTGCCCCATCATCCCCATTGCTCCAACCAGAAAACTGCGAGGAATTCCTGATGCCTTCCTCAGTCCTACATGTAATCACCAAGCCCTGACACCTCTCCCCCGAAGTGTTCCTCACAGCAGCCCACCCTTCCCTTTGTCCATGACCATCCCCAAGTGCACTCTACCTCCCCACCCAACAAGCTTTCCAACAACTGTGCTTTCCTCTCCATCCATCTGTTCTTTAGACAGTGGCTCAAGCAACTTCTATAAAATAAAATTCTGGTAGTGTTATTTCCTTGCTTAGGACCCTTGAGAAGTTTTTCTTTTTCTTTTTTTAAATAAAGACCCAAATCTCAAACTTAAGACTGTAAGGCTATTTTATGATTTCTCCCCTGACTACTCCACAAACTTCACCTGCTGTCAGTCTTCCCCTTGAAACTGCATTTCAGCTTTCCTGAACTTCCAAATACATACTCCTTTCCGAGCCAGGTTTTCCAACCCAGGCTTTATTTTTCCGGGCAACAAAATCACTGCAGATGGTGATTGCAGCCATGATGTTAAAAGACCCTTGATCCTTGGAAGGAGAGTTATGACCAACCTAGACAGCATATTAAAAAGCAGAGACATTACTTTGCCAACAAAGGTCCGTCTAGTCAAGGCTATGGTTTTTCCAGTAGTCAAGTATGGACGTGAGAGTTGACCATAAAGAAAGCTGAGTGCTGAAGAATTGATGCTTTTGAACTGTGGTGTTGGAGAAGACTCTTGAGAGTCCCTTGGACTGCAAGGAGATCCAACCAGTCCATCCTAGAGGAGATCAGTCCTGGGTGTTCACTGGAAGGACTGATGTTGAAGCTGAAATGCCAATACTTTGGCCACCTGATGCAGAGAGCTGACTCATTGGAAAAGACCCTGATGCTGGGAAGGATTGAGGGCAGGAGGAGAAGGGGAAGACAGAGGATGAGATGTTTGGATGGCATCATGGACACAATGGACATGTGTTTGGGTGGACTCCGGGAGTTGGACAGGGAGGCCTGGCATGCTACGGTTCATGGGGTCACAGAGTTGGACATGACTGAGCGACTGAACTGAACTGAACTTCCAACCCAGGTGACTTCCCAACTGATGTACCCCCTGTGGTTTGCTCTTGAGGGCATGCCCTTTCCCACTCCTTTAATTAACGTGTTGTGAGTCTTCAGAGTCATTTAAATATTACTTCCTCAGAAAAGTCTCCTCTGAGACACTAGACTGTATCAACTCTTTTACTCAGTGCTCCTTCCTCTATGCTTAAATACATTTTCTCCAAAATATAACATATGATTCTCTACGTAAATATGGTTTAGTGAGAGTAGGGACTGGGTTCTTGGAACCTAAATAACAACAACCAAGGGGTGAATGGGTGAATCTTGGTTCATCCCATATTGTGAAATAGTACCCAGTCTTTAAAAATGTAATAGAACAGTGAATAACATGGGAAGTGTTTATAACGTTGAGTAAAAAGAGGAATCAAAGTTGTATTAGATATGATTTCAACTATGTGAAAACATAAACACTGAAATAACAATTACTAAAAAGAAAAAAAATTATGTAATGGGATAGAGGTGCTAATTTTTGCTACAATGACAATCATATTGCAATATATAAATGCATCAAACTAACATGTTGTACATCTTACACTTATAGTGTCATATGTCAGATGTATTTAAATTTTAAAAAAGGACTGAAAGGAATAAAAATGCTTATAGCTTTTTTTCTGGATGGTTTATGGGTGATTTCAATTTTAATACTTCTTGTTCATCTCATCAAAACACATTATTTTTAAATCAATCTTAAAAAAATGAATAATTTCCTGCTAGAGAAAAAAAAAAACTACCAAGTTCTAGAAACATAAAACACTTTTTAAAAACAGTGAGTGAGTGAGTGTACAGAGAGACTAGTAAGCCAACATGGTGAAATCAAATGGCTGAATATAAGTTCACTTGGTGTTATGAAAGACCTATGGGAAATTTCTTTTATTCCTCTGTGATGTACCAGAGAGGAGTAATGAATTATAAATATCTATTAATATTTTTTCTTCCAACTTTATATATAATTAACAAATAAACACTGTTCATATGTAATCAATGTAGTGTGTTAACATATGTATACATTGTGGAATGATCACCACAATCAAGCTAATTAATATACCCATCACTTCATGTAGGCTCCATCTGTGTGGGGGGATAAGGACACTGAGGATCTGCTCCCTGAGCATATCCAAAACCATGGCACAGTATTATTGACTGTAGTCACCATGCTCTACATTGCATCTCCAAAATGTATTCATCCTGAATAACTGAACTTTGTATGCTTTGATCAACATATCCCCATTTTCCCTCTTCCCAGCCCCTGACAATTACCATTCTACCCCTATTCCTAT
Source organism: Cervus elaphus (assembly GCF_910594005.1). Classification (NCBI taxonomy): domain Eukaryota; kingdom Metazoa; phylum Chordata; class Mammalia; order Artiodactyla; family Cervidae; genus Cervus; species Cervus elaphus. The sequence continues at coordinate 9,269,247 of NC_057839.1, read as the reverse complement.
GAGTTTGACTTTTTTAGGTTCCACATATAAATGAGATCAGGCAGTATTATCTTTCTGTGCCGGGTCTAATCAGACAGTTCCCTTTTAAGGTAGGCAGATAGTGCAGTGAACATGAGAGTGCAGATATTACTGCGAGATATTGACTTCATTTCCCTTGGGTATATACCCAGAAGTGGGACTGCTGGATCATATGACAATTCTATTTTTTATTTTACTAGGAACCTCCACACTGTTTTCCATAGTGGATGAACATTTCCATCAACAGGGCACAAGGGTTCCCTTTTTTTTAACAGCCATCCTAGCAGTGTGAGCTGGTATTTCATTGTGGCTTTGATTTACATTTCCCTGATGATTAGTGATGTTTAGCAATTTTTCATGAACCTGTCATTCCTGAAGTGCAAGAAGAATTTGAGTGACCCATCCCAAAAGATGTACTATGTATCTATCTGCACCAAGGAGTGAGAGCTCATATTTGCAAATTCCAATGAAAAGTTCCTTTTTGTAGAGAAATTTCATTTGCTTGACTTTTTACATCCATATTAAAGAATGGAAGAAAAACTGTCCCTGTCTCATATAAGAAAGGCCTGCCTCCTTCTAATCCATTCTCAAAGCAGTTGCCAAAGTAGTTCTGTTAAATGTTAGTCCAGTCTTGGCAATTCTCTGCTCAAATCTTTTTAATAGCTTTCCATCTATGGGGAGTCCTCAAAACAGTATACTTCACTTCTCCACCCTCTCCCCTCATCTTCTACCCTACCTTTCTTACTCCACCAGAACTCTTCCTTTTTTCCTTTCCTAATCTCCAGCCTGGTCCTTGAGCTCTACCCAAATGTTCTATGCTGCTTCTGCATGTCTGACTTTCTTACTTTGTGCTTTTCTCTAAATGTAACCATCTATGTGATGTCTTCTCCTCATCTCCCTAATTAATAGTGCACCCCTTGACATAACCTCATCTCCTTGATTTTTCTCCATAGCATTTTTTTCTTACACTGTACATTTTTTTATGTCTTTCCCTGCAGATATGGATTTTTGCATATTTTGTTCACTTCTGTTTCCCCAGGCCTAGAACAGAATCAGGAGCATGATATGGATTCAGCAAATATTACATAAATAAATGAATGAGTGAATGAATCAATGTCTCACTGCAGTGAGACTCATATAAGTTAGGGCTGATGTCACCACTCTCCCACAAGCTCTGCCCTAGACCGTTATATACTGACAATTGAAGACTCCCACCTTCAGGTGGGAGTGGGTAGTACATGTCTGGTAACCATCTGGTATGACTCTTGTTGAGATAATTTCAGTTTTCAATTGGTCTCTGTCTCTTGATGTCCAGAAGACTGCATTTCATGGTGATTTTTTTTAAAAGAAATTAAAAGATCAGGGTCAGAGAGAGTATTTCCTCTCTGGCATATATGTGACTTTTAGAAAGCTCAGAATAAAACAAATGAACCTCAATGACAGTCAACAGTATGTATAATATTTTAAAAGTAATATTAATGGAATGTTAAAAGTCTAAAAAGATTATATGCAACATAATGTCCTCATTAGAAAATTAAACACCTAGATTTATAATGCAAGTTTTATAAAGATATATAATTGCAATAAAACAATAAAAATCCATAAAAAGCAAAACCCATATACATGGATTCAGTATGATAGTTATGTTGACTAGAAGAGGTAAGAAGAATGGGTTGGGAGGTACTGGACAAAATGACTAGTGTAAGTTATTTTCAAGGTAATATTTTGATGGTAGGCTCACAGTTGCTTAATGCATTATTAAAATAATTAAATTTATAAACAGTGCTGCGATGAACATTGGGGCGCACATGTCTCTTTCAGATCTGGTTTCCTCAGCGTGTAGCACTATTTATAATTGCCAGGGCATGGAAGCAACCTAGATGCCCATCAGCAGACGAATGGATAAGGAAGCTGTGGTACATATACACAATGGAATATTACTCAGCCATTAAAAAGAATTCATTTGAATCAGTTCTAATGAGATGAATGAAACTGGAGCCCATTATACAGAGTGAAGTAAGCCAGAAAGATAAAGACCAATACAGTATACTAACGCATATATATGGAATTTAGAAAGATGGTAACGATAACCCTATATGCACAACAGAAAAAGAGACATAGATGTACAGAACAGACTTTGGGACTCTGTGGGAGAAGGCGAGGGTGGGATGTTCAGAGAGAACAGCATTGAAACAAGTATACTATCAAGGGTGAAACAGATCACCAGCCCAGGTTGGATGCATGAGACAAGTGCTCAGGGCTGGTGCACTGGGAAGACCCAGAGGGATGGGGATGGGGAGGGAGGTGGGAGGGGGGATCGGGATTGGGAATACATGTAAATCCATGGCTGATTCATATCAATGTATGACAAAACCCACTGGAAAAAAAAAATAAATAAATATAGTTTTAATATAATTAAATTAAATATAATTCTATATTTTTATAAATTAAATATAATTTTATCATAGTTAAATATAACTGTTAAAAATAACTAAATAAAAATGGGCCATGCACTGATCATTAGAATGTCATGAACCAAGGATTAGTGATGAGTCCAATCTCTATTTTTGAGATCCATAAATCTGACAGGGAAGAGATTAAAGTGGTTATAGCAACACCATAACATGAAATTAATTATAATCAACTGGGGAGTCAATGGACCAAATTTCTGAATTCAACTTAGTATGTACCAGACTAGAAAGATCATCACTCCCACTTTTAACGGAAAGAAAGCTGCATATCTGCAAAATCACAGCTTTTCTTTAATTCATCAGATTTCTGAGGTAGCCATACAACCTACTTACTCGAAATCCGAGGAAAAACAGGCATGTCCAAGCAGAGACAAGATGCCAGCATTTTCTTACCTAGGGTAAATGCCAGACATTGTACAAGTTGGCAAGAATAATTCAGCTTAAAAATGAAATGGAAGCTAAAAGCTGAATGTGAGCCAGTGTGAAAGTACAGAATCCCCAGAAACCACACACAGGAGAATTTTCACCTACTCAAAGGCCTTCTATTCACATTTTCATTTATTCATGTATCTTACCAGGTGCACACAAGAAAGACTTTAGTCAGAACAGAGACCACAGACTTAGCAACTAAACAGCAACATGGTATAGAGCGTGGACAGGAAAACAGCAGCAGTGCAAGACAGGCACAAAACTCTGTTCAGACCCTTTTGTCCTGTCTTCCCTCCAAGCAAAATAATGCTGCACTGGTGGATCCAAAGACTAAGAGACACACAAGCAAGCAAGGGAAAATCCCACACACAAACAAATCAAAAGAAAAAGATTCATATGTGATACTGATGTTGGAATTAACAGACAGAATTTAAAATAAGTCTGATAAACAGGATAAAGTCTCTAGTGGAAAAGATAAGGAATCGCATTGCCAGATAAGGAATTTCATCAGAAAAATAAAAAGTATAACAAGGAATCAAGTGGAAATGCTAGGAATTTTAAAAAATGCTAGAATTAAACATGTTTAATGAAAGGGAAAGAGGAGAGTGAAAAAGTTGGCTTAAAGCTCAACATTCAGAAAACTAAGATCATGGCATCTGGTCCCATCACTTCATGGGAAATAGATGGGGAAACACTGGAAACAGTGTCAGACTTTATTTTTGGGGGGCTCCAGAATTACTGCAGATGGTGACTGCAGCCATGAAATTAAAAGATGCTTACTTCTTGGAAGGAAAGTTATGACCAACCTAGATAGCATATTAAAAAGCAGAGACATTACTTTGCCAACAAAGGTCTGTCTGGTCAAGGCTATGGTTTTTCCAGTGGTCGTGTATGGATGTGAGTTGGACTGCGAAGAAAGCTGAGTGCCAAAGAATTGATGCTTTTGAACTGTGGTGTTGGAGAAGACTCTTGAGAGTCCCTTGAACTGCAAGGAGATCCAACCAGCCATCCTAAAGGAGATCAGTCCTGGGTGTTCATTGGAAGGACTGATGCTGAAGCTGAAATTTCAATACTTTGGCCACTTCATGCAGAGAGCTGACTCATTGGAAAAGACCCTGATGCTTGGAGGGATTGGGGGCAGGAGGAGAAGGGGATGACAGAGGATGAGACAGTTGGATGGCATCACTGACTCAATGGACATGAGTTTGAGTAAACTCCGGGAGTTTGTGATGGACAGGGAGGCCTGGTGGGCTGCGATTCATGGGGTCACAAAGAGTCAGACACGACTGAGCGGCTTAACTGAACTGAACTGAACTGAATGCCAGTAACAGAGATGGAGAATGCCTTCTGAAGACTCATCAGTTGACTTGACAAAAATGATGAAAAGAATCAATGAACATGAAGATAAAGCAATAGAAATTATACAAACTGAAAAACAAAGATACAGAAGAATGAAAAAAAAAAAAAAACAAGAGCATGCACAAGCTGTGGAACAACATCAAATCTCTGATATATGTCTAATTTGGATACCAAAAGAAGAAAGAAAGAACAGAACTGAAGAAATATTGAAAAGATAATGGCCAGGACTGTCCCTTAAATAGAAGGAAACTCTTGACGGCAGCCAGAGACAAAAGAAAGTTCATAAAGGAACAAACACAGAAATAACAGCATACTTCTCATCGGAAACCATGCAAGCTAGAAGACAATGGAGTGTCATCTGTAAAATGCTTAAAACAGAAAGTTGTCCCAGAGTTCTATACAGGGAAAATATTCTCCAAAAATGAAAAGAGAATTTTTTTCAGAAAAACAAAAAATAAGAGTAATCACTACCATCAGACATATAAGAAATGTTAAAGGAAGTTCTTCAGTCAGGATGAAAACAGAGAGAAACTTAAATTTCTTATTGATAAAGATCAGTAGAAATGCAAAAATGACTGTAAGCATATAATTCACATTTTTATTATTTTTAATTGCTCTAAAAGATTATTTGAAGGTAGGATGAACAATTTAAGATGTATATTGACAACCCTAAAGAGACCACTAAATTTTTCTGAAGAGTTAATAAATAAAAAGCTGTGATAGGTACACTTCTAAGATGGTCACTAATGATCTCCACTCTGGTATTCACCTCCTCAGGTAATTGCTTCCTCCTGAATACAGGAGAAACATAGTGACTTGCTTCAAACTAATGTAACTTTTAAAAAGTGATGAAATATCACTTCTGACGGGCTATAAAAGTATGATTTCCACATTGCTAGCAATACTTTCCGGAGAAGGCAATGGCAACCCACTCCAGTACTCTTGCCTGGAGAATCCCATGGACGGAGGAGCCTGGTGGGCTGCAGTCCATGGGGTCGCTAAAATTCAGACACGACTGAGTGACTTCACTTTCACCTTTCACTTTCACGCACTGGAGAAGGAAATGGCAACCCACTCCAGTATTCTTGCCTGGAGAATCCCAGGGATGGAGGACCCTGGTGGGCTGCCGTCTCTGGGGTCGCACAGAGTCAGACACGACTGATGTGACTTAGCAGCAGCAGCAATATTTTCACTCGCACAGAGTCAGACACGACTGATGTGACTTAGCAGCAGCAGCAATATTTTCACTATTTTGAAGAGGCCTACATTACAAGGAATTGAGGGTGGGAGGAGAAGGGGGCAACAGAGGATAAGATGGTTGGATGGCATTATCGACTCAATGGACATAGTTTGAGCAAGCTCTAGGAGACAGTGAAAGACAGGGAAGGCTGGTGTGCTGCAGTCCACGTGGCTACAAAGAGTTGGACATAACTGAGTGACTGAACAATAACAATAAGCTAATAATTAAAAAGGAACCAAATGCTGCCAATAACCAATGAGTGAACTTGGAAGTAGATCTTTCCCCAGTCAAGCCTTCAGATAAGACCACAGATGTTGAGCTGATACTTAGAGGCCTTGAAAGAGACCATGAAACAGAGTATTCAGTTCAGCTGTGGCTGTTATTCCTGACTTATAGAAATCGTGAGATAATAAATGTGTGTGTTTTTAAGCCACTAAATTTGGGGATAATTTGCTGTAAAGCAATGGACAACTAATATGTAAGCCAATAATTGAAATAAAATGGAATAATAAAAAAACACCCAATCTAAAAGAAAACAGAGAATCAAAAGAGACCGAATCACAAAAAAATAGCTACTTAGGTGGTAGACTTTAATCCAATAACATCAATAATTGTACTTATTCTAAATGGCCTAAACATACCAATTAAAAGCCAAAATTTAAAAACAGTTATAGGCTTTCTACCCAAACTATACTTTAAATATAACATGGACACATTGAAAGTAATAGCACGGAAAAAGACACACCATTCAGTGACAAGCAAAAGCAGACTGATGTGGCTGTGTTAACATCAAACCAGACTTCAGAGCAAGAAGCATTACCAGGAGTAGAGATACTACCTAATAACAGAGTTATGAACTGACCTTTATCACAGGTCATTACAGTTCTAAACATGTATTCACCTTACATTATATGAGAATAGCATTACTGTGATACCAAAACATTGCAATAAGAGAAAACTATAGATCAACACTCATCATGAATATAAAGGCAAAAATCCTCAACAGAATAATAGCAAGTCAATTCTAATAACATACAGAAAAGGGTATCACATCATACCCAAGCAGAGTTTATTTCAGAAATGCAAGGCTTATTCAACATTTGAAAATAAATCAATAGAATTCACCTTATTATAGTTGTATGCACTTCTCTCAAGCCCCCAACTCTCCCTTAATCCCTGGAAACCACTCATCTATTGTCCATTTCTATAATTTTCCCATTTCAGGAATGCTATATAAATAGAATACAGTATATAACCTTTTGGGACTTTTTTTCACTTGGCATAATTCTCTGGAGATTCATCAGATTGTATGTATCAATAGTTTGTTTCTTTGCATTGCTGAGTAGTATTCCACATTTGTTTAGTTATTCATCTGATGAAGGATATCTGGATTGTTTTCAATTTGGGACTATTACAAAGCAAGATGCTTTGATTATTCATGTACAGTTTTTTTTTCCTAATTTGATGAAATCAAACTTACTTGCTTTGAATTCTTTGCTTAATCCTCTGTCATGAAGCCTTTCTTCTATATTTTCTTCTAAACATTTTATGGCTTTACATTTTACATTTAGATTTATGATCCATTTTGAGTTATCCTTTTTTCTTATTGCTTCATTATTTTATTCACTGGATCATTTTACCTGGAGTATCTTTACACCTTAACATGTAATTAACACTTGAAAATAAGCCAATTATACCAATCTTTATTTTTTTTCAAAATCATAGACCATTGTTACAATTTGATGACAGCTCCAAAGGAGATGGTCAGAGCCTTGCCTGCACCCCAGGAATCCATACATTCTCACCATGGGTCACTTCTAAAATAAATGAATGTAGTTTATTCTTTTTGTTGCAATGGTGAATGGTATTGTTTCCTTAATTTCTCTGTTTTTTCATTGTTAGTATATAGGAATGCAAGGGATTTCTGTGTGTTAATTTTATATCCTGCAACTTTACTATATTCATTGATTAGCTCTAGTAATTTTCTGGAAGAGTCTTTAGGGTTTTCTATGTAGAGGATCATGTCATCTGCAAACAGCGAGAGTTTCACTTCTTCTTTTCCTATCTGGATTCCTTTTACTTCTTTTTCTGCTCTGATTGCTGTGGCCAAAACTTCCAACACTATGTTGAATAGTAGTGGTGACAGTAGGCACCCTTGTCTTGTTCCTGATTTCAGGGGAAATGCTTTCAATTTTTCACCATTGAGGGTGATGCTTGCTGTGGGTTTGTCATATATAGCTTTTATTATGTTGAGGTATGTTCCTTCTATTCCTGCTTTCTGGAGAGTTTTAATCATAAATGGGTGTTGAATTTTGTCAAAGGCTTTCTCTGCATCTATTGAGATAATCATATGGTTTTTATCTTTCAATTTGTTAATGTGGTGTATTACATTGATTGATTTGTGGATATTAAAGAATCCTTGCATTCCTGGGATAAAGCCCACTTGGTCATGGTGTATGATTTTTTTAATATGTTGTTGGATTCTGTTTGCTAGAATTTTGTTAAGGATTTTTGCATCTATGTTCATCAGTGATATTGGCCTGTAGTTTTCTTTTTTTCTGGCATCTTTGTCTGGTTTTGGGATTAGGGTGATGGTGGCCTCATAGAATGAGTTTGGAAGTTTACCTTCATCTGCAATTTTCTGGAAGAGTTTGAGTAAGATAGGTGTTAGCTTTTCTCTAAATTTTTGGTAGAATTCAGCTGTGAAGCCATCTGGTCCTGGGCTTTTGTTTGCTGAAAGATTTTTGATTACAGTTTCAATTTCCTTGCTTGTGATGGTTCTGTTAAGATCTTCTATTTCTTCCTGGTTCAGTTTTGGAAAGTTATACTTTTCTAAGAATTTGTCCATTTCATCCAAGTTGTCCATTTTATTGGCATAGAGCTGCTGGTAGTAGTCTCTTATGATCCTTTGTATTTCAGTGTTGTCTGTTGTGATCTCTCCATTTTCATTTCTAATTTTGTTAATTTGGTTCTTCTTTGTTTCTTAATGAGTCTTGCTAATGGTTTGTCAATTTTGTTTGTTTTTTCAAAAAACCAGCTTTTAGCTTTGTTGATTTTTGCTATGGTCTCTTTAGTTTCTTTTGCATTTATTTCTGCCCTAATTTTTAAGATTTCTTTCCTTCTGCTAACCCTGGGGTTCTTCATTTCTTCCTTCTCTAATTGCTTTAGGTGTAGAGTTAGGTTATTTATTTGGCTTTTTTCTTGTTTCTTGATGTAAGCCTGTAATGCTATGAACCTTCCCCTTAGCACTGCTTTTACAGTGTCCCATAGGTTTTGGGTTGTTGTGTTTTCATTTTCATTCATTTCTATACATATTTTGATTTCTTTTTTGATTTCTTCTATGATTTGTTGGTTATTCAGAAGCGTGTTATTTAGCCTCCATATGTTTGAATTTTTAACCATTTTTTCCTGTAATTGAGATCTAATCTTACTGCACTGTGGTCAGAAAAGATGACTGGAATGATTTCAATTTTTTTGAATTTTCCAAGACCAGATTTATGGCCCAGGATGTGATCTATTCTGGAGAAGGTTCCGTGTGCACTTGAGAAAAAGGTGAAGTTGACTGTTTTGGGGTGAAATGTCCTATAGATATCAATTAGGTCTAGCTGGTCCATTGTGTCATTTAAGGTTTGTGTTTCCTTGTTAATTTTCTGTTTAGTTGATCTATCCATAGTTGTGAGTGGGGTAAAAATACTTAGGAGTATATCTACCTAAAGAAACAAAAGACCTATACATAGAAAACTATAAAACACTGATGAAAGAAATCAAAGAGGACACAAACAGATGGAGAAACATACCCTGTTCATGGATTGGAAGAATCAATATTGTCAAAATGGCTATTCTACCCAAAGCAATCTATAGATTCAATGCAATCCCTATCAAGCTACCAACGGTATTTTTCACAGAACTAGACCAAAGAATTTCACAATTTGTATGGAAATACAAAAAACCTCGAATAGCCAAAGTAATCTTGAGAAAGAAGAATGGAACTGGAGGAATCAACCTGCCTGACTTCAGACTCTACTACAAAGCCACAGTCATCAAGACAGTATGGTACTGGCACAAAGACAGAAATATAGATCAATGGAACAGAATAGAAAGCCCAGAGATAAATCCACGAACCTATGGACACCTTATCTTTGACAAAGGAGGCAAGGATATACAATGGAAAAAAGACAACCTCTTTAACAAGTGGTGCTGGGATAACTGGTCAACCACTTGTAAAAGAATGAAACTAGAACACTTTCTAACACCATACACAAAAATAAACTCAAAATGGATTAAAGATCTAAATGTAAGACCAGAAACTATAAAACTCCTAGAGGAGAACATAGGCAAAACACTCTCCAACATAAATCACAGCAAGATCCTCTATGACCCACCTCCCAGAATATTGGAAATAAAAGCAAAACTAAACAAATGGGACCTAATGAAACTTAAAAGCTTTTGCACTACAAAGGAAACTATAAGTAAGGTGAAAAGACAGCCCTCAGATTGGGAGAAAATAATAGCAAATGAAGAAACAGACAAAGGATTAATCTCAAAAATATACAAGCAACTCCTGCAGCTCAATTCCAGAAAAATAAATGACCCAATCAAAAAATGGGCCAAAGAACTAAACAGACATTTCTCCAAAGAAGACATACAGATGGCTAACAAACACATGAAAAGATGCTCAACATCACTCATTATTAGAGAAATGCAAATCAAAACCACAATGAGGTACCATTACACACCAGTCAGGATGGCTGCTATCCAAAAGTCTACAAGCAATAAATGCTGGAGAGGGTGTGGAGAAAAGGGAACCCTCTTACACTGTTGGTGGGAATGCAAACTAGTACAGCCACTATGGAAAACAGTGTGGAGATTTCTTAAAAAACTGGAAATAGAACTGCCATATGCCCCAGCAATCCCACTTCTGGGCATACACACTGAGGAAACCAGATCTGAAAGAGACACGTGCACCCCAATGTTCATCGCAGCACTGTTTATAATAGCCAGGACATGGAAGCAACCTAGATGCCCATCAGCAGATGAATGGATAAGGAAGCTGTGGTACATATACACCATGGAATATTACTCAGCCGTCAAAAAGAATTCATTTGAATCAGTCCTAATGAGGTGGATGAAACTGGAGCCCATTATACAGAGTGAAGTAAGCCAGAAAGATAAAGAACATTACAGCATACTAACACATATATATGGAATTTAGAAAGATGGTAACGACAACCCTATATGCAAAACAGAAAAAGAGACACAGAAGTACAGAACAGACTTTTGAACTCTGTGGGAGAAGGTGAGGGTGGGATATTTCAAAAGAACAGCATGTATATTATCTATGGTGAAACAGATCACCAGCCCAGGTGGGATGCATGAGACAAGTGCTCGGGCCTGGTGCACTGGGAAGACCCAGAGGAATCGGGTGGAGAGGGAGGTGGAAGGGGGGATCGGGATGGGGAATACGTGTAACTCTATGGCTGATTCATATCAATGTATGACAAAACCCACTGAAAAAAAAATAATAAAATAAAATAAATGAATGATTGGGTGTGCTGTTTCCAACTCTGCTCTTTTCCCTTTCCATTCTGGAAAGAGGACTGCCATGCTACCACCACATATACTGGCTTGCATTCATGATCAAACCAATGCATCCAAAAACGAGAGCTCAGACTTTTCCTGCTCTTCCAGCTGATTGTACTACATGAGACTGCCTATGTGGCCATGAGGTGCAAGGTGGGGAGCGGAGCTAATGCAATTGATGCAGGTGACCTACTTGCTCACGTGCCTTATGCTCTCCAGTCCTGCTTAGTCTTCCTTCCCAGATGTGGTATTTCCATCTGATGATAGTCTGCTGCAGGTATTCTGATTTTTTGACTAGATAGGTTCAACAGAATTCTTTTCATAAAGTGAAGTTTCAGATTCACAGTCTTTGGTGCTTCATTACCATGCAGTCTCTCTCTTCCAGAACCCCAAAACATGTTGGAGCTATTTCTCAAAAGGTATTTTATTTCATTCTGTAGACATAAATGAATAATTTATTATAGTTTATAATTCTATGATGGCATGTGTTAAGCTTTTCATAAGCTTCACACTACCTCTCTTCCCACTTAAAGTATCTTCAACACCATAGGGCCTTTCAAAGCTTAGGACCCAAGCAACACGACTGCTTACACCATAGCCTGGACCTACCGCAGAGCTCTTTCCCGCACTGGGTCACAAGGTCCCACTCAAAGTTGGCAACCCTTCTACATCACTTAATACATGGGCAACCCTTCTACGTCACTTAATACATGGACCAGGTCAACATTCCTAGGTGAAAAATGTATTTCATCTAGAATCAAAGAAGACTACCACCCATGTGCTTCAATTTCTGTGGCAAAGGATTCAGTATACATTTTTACTTTTTTTCCCCTTTGTTAGGGATATCTTGGCATATTTCTGACCACTGGACCCTAAAAACATCAGTGAAGTTTTCTTCATTGGAATCCTAAAATCTTCACTAAAAATTCAAGAAAGTCTTTGAAACTTTGCAGTTTATTTTACACACTCTGGAGCACAGGTGCATTGTCAAGGTTTTTAGAGTACTAGCCCTGTTTGTTTGACTTGCCTGATCAGCATTATTAATGTTAATGAATCACTGTGATGTTTTGTGGGATGACCAAGCAGTCTGGATCCCTTTGTATTATAATATAATGAAAGGCAGGAACGTTAACATAGCCCTAAGGCAAAACTAAATGAATACTGTCTGCCCTGCATGAATGCAACTGCCTCTGACCCTTTCTGATTGGGATGAAAAAAAATTCATTTGATGCATCAATAGCTACATATCCTGTTCCTGCTCCACCAAAGATACTTTTCTAGCACAGCAGCTGCAAAATGTGCTACTATTTGGTTAAGTCTGAGGTAGTTCACAATTATTCTCCAGGATCCATCTAGTTTCTTCAGGGGTAAGACTGGTAAATTTAAAAGAGGCATGATAGGAATCACTATCCTCGAATCACTTAGATCTTTACTCTCCCTTCATCCCATAGAATATAATCTTGCTTTTCAAATTTAATATCTTGGCTGGGGAAAGGGGGACATTCCAGACATATCCACTTGTCGTTCCCCACTATGAGACCCTTAGCACAAAGGACAAGTATCTGGTATGGAGATTACTCCAACTACCAGGTATATCAACTGTATACCTGAGGACTATGGAAACAACCATTGAGTAGTTTTTCAGATCTTAACCAGGATTCCATTTATCACCTGGTCCTGAGATGCCCCCACTCTTTGGAGGGCTTTGAAGATGTTTTGGAGCTCCAGAATTCAAGTAAACTCAAAACACATGTCCAAGAATCCTGAGTATTCGTCTTTCCCCATTTACCCAAAAAAAGTTCCCCCATGTCTATGAATTCTTTATTAAGTATAGTCTTATGTTTCAGCCCCTTCGATCAAGCACCTTCAAAAGCCAATCCCTGGGGTATGCTCCTTCCTCATGACACGGCATGCTAGCTAACTCTTAGAGCTCCTTCTGTTTGTAATCTCTTCCCTGCCTCATCTGGCCTAGCTCTTTTCCAGTTGGGCTAGTAGCCAGGAGAGGAGCTGAGGGCAGCTCCTGAGGAGACACACACTGCCTTGAAGAGGAGGGGCTTCTACAACACCTTGAAGCACAGGGAAAGGGTAGACTACCTTACAAACTCCAAGGGTTCAAGGGAATCTGCAGAGCCAACAACTTCTGGGAAATCCATCTAGATAGGGCAATTATATATTCCAGGGCCTCAGATTTCTCCAACCTGGGCCCTGACTTTGTCACAGCAGACCTGCCTTGAGTATTTATTCATCTATGGAGCTCTGCAAATTTAGCTCTAAGATCCTGTTTGCCACTTAACAAAGTTTGCTCTTCCACTGCAACAGACAAAGACTTTTCAATAAACTACCAGAGAGAAGCACTGGTCCTTACATTTATTCTTTAACTGTTTGTTAATGGACATAGAGTTTCTTACTATCCTGTCTGTAGGGTGTTAACACAGCATAGCAGTAACCAGACAACTGAGCTATATTTGAAGCATTACTCACCCTGTATCTTTCAAATGCTTGGATCAACACACCTGCCAAGACATTTACTTCACTGTGAAGTTTTTCGAAGAGACCTCAGGTGAAATCTTTAAGAACAGGACCACCACCATGTGCAAGAGACTCTCCATATTGCACACACCATTCAAGGAGTGTTGTTGCCATCTTGATGGTAAGCACACCATCCCAGTGCCCCATCTCACTGCCTACTTTATCAGACCACTCCTGACATCACCACTTCTCAAAAACAGAAACCAAGATGAAATTAGATGTGCAAGTACTTACTGAAGAAATGCCTGTGAGGGAAAATAGAGAGTGTCAGGGGAGGCCAGGAGAGCCATCCCACCGTGGCGAAGGACTGATCTCTGCAGGAGAAAGGGGTGAGGAAAGAGAGTTGGGTAGGAAAAGTCTTAGATTCCCTCTCTCTGTTGTGGTTCTAAGAGACTTTCAGCAAGGCAAATGGGGAGTCTTTAAGGCTCATTTCACAGAAATGTGCCTGCCTTAATATCCCCGCCATGCTTAATGACTGGCTACAAGCAAATAATTGGGAAACAAGGGCCTCATGCAAATGCAGCACTCGATTTGCAATGCAGTTCAGGTAGGCCATCAATTATGTCCCCCATGGGAGAAAATCTGAGCAGCATATTTACATAGATGCCATAGATATATGGTCCCTGACTTAGGAACTTATGATGCTATTCCAGTTGTATACCACTGCCCTTCAAGCATCCTCTCTGTAACAAAAGGAGCACCAGTGTGCTTCCAACTCCATTTCCACAGGCTTGGCTCCCAAACTCAAATCTAGTCTATCATCACTGTGCATGCTTAGTCGCTCAGTCGTTTCCGAATCTTTGCGACCCCATGTACTATAGCCCACCAGGCTCCTCTATCCATGAGATTTTTTAGGTGAGAACACTCGAGTGGGTTGCCATTTCCTTTCCCTGGGGATCTTCCCAATCCAGGGATCAAACCTGTATCTCCTGTGTCCCCTGTGCTGCAGGCAGATTCTCTATCCACTGGGCCATGAGGGAAGCCCTTATTCCATGGGTCTAGAACAGAGAAACAAACAAAGCTTGTATCCAGCACTAGACTCATGTGATCTTCCCACCCAGGGGATAGAACCCTGGTCTCCCACATTGCAGGCAGATTCTTTACCAGCTGAGCCACAGGGTAAGCCCAAGAATACTGGAGTGGGTAGCCTATCCCTTCTCCAGCAGATCTTCCTGACCCAGGAATTGAACTGGGGTCTCCTGCATTGCAGGCGAATTCTTTACCAACTGAGCTATGAGGGAAGCCATGTCGCATAAATACTGACACACTTGATAAATTAAAACAGACTACTATGTCAAGTAGTATAACTTACATAAATATAAACCTACATTGAAGTGAATCTAACATCTTCATTTACATTCATCATAAAACCTTATGCAACATAAATTGCAGTGTAAACAAGTCATTGTCTCATTTTACAATGATTTAAATTGTATAAACTAAAATTTGAAGCATTGCCCAAGAATTTAGCAGGCAGAACATTTGCCCAGTACACTCCAAAGAAGTTGCATGACCCTCCCTGCTAGGGGACCTTTGGACACTGCATGGCAGGCAGGGCCCATTTATTCAGGCAATGTGTCCTTCAACTGGAAGTAGGTGGATTTGGTAAAGACGCAACAACCCTAGGCTGTTCCAGTCTCATGAAATAGTCAACTTATAACTAACATCATGAATTATCTTACAACCCTTACATCTTGTACCACTTCATGAGAATTCTACTTTATTGTCACTCTATAATGCCACTGTAAGAGAAATGAGGAAGCTCACCCTCTCAGTACACTCAAAAAAATACACATCACTGTTATCATCCTGGATTAAAAAAGGGGACCTTTAACGCAGGGGTAAAGCAACAGTTAGAACTGTACATGGAACAATAGACTGGTTCCAAATAGGGAAAGGAGTACGTTAAGGCTGTATATAGTCACCCTGCTTATTTACTTATGTGCAGAGTACATCATGCGAAATGCCGGGCTGGATGAAGCACAAGCTGGAATCAAGATGGCTGGGAGAAATATCAATAACCTCAGATATGCAGATGACACCACCTTTACGGCAGAAAGCGAAGACAAGAACTAAAGAGCCTCTTGATGAAAGTGAAAGAGAAGAGTGAAAAAGTTGGCTTAAAGCTCAACATTCAGAAAACTAAGATCATGGCATCTGGTCCCATCACTTCATGGCAAATAAATGGGGAAACAGTGACAGACTTTATTTTTTTGGGCTCCAAAATCACTGCAGATGGTGACTGCAGCCATGAAATTAAAAGACACTTGTTCATTGGAAGAAAAGTTATGACCAACCTAGACAGCATATTAAAAAGCAGAGACATTACTTTGCAAACAAAGGTCCATCTAGTCAAGGCTATGGTTTTTCCAGTAGTCATGTACGGATGTGAGAGTTGGACTATAAAGATAAGCACTGAAGAATTGATGCTTTTGAACTGTGGTGTTGGAGAAGACTCTTGAGAGTCTCCTGGACTTAAAGGAGATTGAGCCAGTCCATCCTAAAGGAAATCAGTCCTGAATAGTCATTGGAAAGACTGATGGTGAAGCTGAAACTCCAATACTGTGGCCACCTGATGTGAAGAACTGACTCACTGGAAAAGACCCTGATGCTGGGAAAGATCGAAGGCGGGAGGAAAAGGGGACGACAGAGGATGAGACGGTTAGATGGCATCAGCGACTCAATGGACACAAGATTGAGCAAGCTCTGGGAGTTGGTGATGGACAGGGAACTCTGGTGTGATGCAGTCCATGGGGTCGCAAAGAGTCAGACAGGACTAAGTGACTGAACTGAGCCAAATTTACTCAGGGAAAGAAGCAAGGAGTGCACATGGAGCTTGATGATGAGAAAACATCCTTTTGTCTCCTTCCTCCTATATTTTTAGCTCCAGTCTCTTATACAATTTAGGGAGAGAGACTACATCAGCAAAAAGCAGAACTGCTATAGGCACTAGAAGATTACTACTAACATTGAATAGAAAAACAGGGACTTCACTGAAAAACACTTCTAAATTATTTTCAAAGTTCTAAATCTCTCATTTATCGACTTAAAAATGTATCTAATTAGGAGCCTATAAAGGAGAAGAATGTCTTTGATCTCTATCCAACATTTCTCCAAAATACTCCATATTATAATATAGAATTTGCATAAATTTACTAATTTTCCCTCAGATAAAAAGATGGCTTAAATAACTATTAAACACATCAAACAATTTCTATGTAAATGGTAGGTTTTTATCATAATTGAGGAATTTAGAAAAAGTGAGGAAGCCAAAAATAATTTAAGTGAATCCAAATTTAACTTAATTAAATCTATATGAAGAGATAAATAAAACAGCGGCTACAGATTCATTATTAAAAGGGAAAAGTTGGCAATTTTAAATGCATGCAATTATACTGATATGCTAATTTAAATTTTACGTAAAATAATAATTTTAATGAGTATGGAATAAGTATTAATTCTCAAAATAATACCTGTATGCATATAACAACATTTAAAATTTTTATTAATTTTCAAAGAAACACTAATTGATAAAAAGTGTAGTTTCTTCTGCTCAACTGTTCAAGTTTTAATTCCAACAAACCATATAATTATGACAAGTTAAAATTCCGTCTTTAAACTCTTCATAATCTTCTTTGGTAACAGATCCAGACATAGGTTAAACCTAAATAAAAGAGGACAAAATTGAATTCTTGTTAATATAAAATGTCACAATTAGTAGTTACTGAAAAACTGTAACATTTCTAATACAGCAAAGCAACAGTTAGCCACTCCCTGCACTTACTGTTTTGATAGCTTTCACTTTCTCTATGTGGGCTCATTTGCTCAGTCATGTCCAACTCTCTGAGACCCTTTGGATTGTAGTCTTCCAGGCTCCTTTCTGGCTACCCCAGCAGGAATACTGGAGTGGGTATTCTCAACAAGGGATCTTCCCCACACAGGGATCAAATCCAGGTCTCCTGCATTGCAGGCAGATTCTTTACCACCTGAGCTACCAGGGAAGCTGCCTTTTCTAGTTGACCATAAAAAGCTTCTGAGGGACTCAATGTGTAACTCATATTTTCTTCTCTTCCCCAGTTCCTGTCAATACCCTTGGTGACAGTCCCAATTACAAGAACTGTGCCACAAAACACTATACTACAGGCCTTTATCACCAGGCCACTCCAGCCACTCACAAGCAAAGTCATTGCAAGGATGGTCACTGTCAACACTTGGAATTTTTGCTTTACTTCTAAGTGTTGGAACTCTTAAACAAATGTTCACAGCTTTTCAAACCCCTATACTGTCACTGAACAAGGTCAATGCCCTCCTTTGAACTCAGTCCCTTTGAGATCAGTCCCTTGATCTCCTGCAAGCTTCATTTGTATCCCCTCTCTCAATCACTTCTCTCAATACTCCTAATCATGCCCCTAGGATCCCTCTTGGAGAGCCTGAGACTTCCTCTTCATCCGAGGCATGCCCGACATTGTGTTCTCAGTCCTCTCCTCTCCCTCCTTCCCCATGCTGAGGTTTCATCTGCACCTACCGCTAGAACTGCATATGACCTTTTTGCAGTATCGGTATCACACAGGCTCCAACACTTCCAATTGCTTACAGTTTTCACCTGAGTCCCTACTGTTTGAAAATCCTACACGCCAAAATAAAACTAAGTAGGTTCATAAAACCAATTCTTTCTTTTGACTTCCTTATTTCTTACCTATTCATTCTCAAACCTCAGTATCATCTACATATTTCCCTACATCTAGTCATTTGTCTCCTCTCCACTTTTCTAGTGCATTTCACTTTTCCCTTGGACTGCTATTACAATCCCTAGATTTTCTTTTTCACCTTCTGTCTTGCCTCCATTCCACTTTTTCACAAAATGACATCAGATTCTTTTCAAAATGCACACCTGATCAACCCACTGCTTTGAAACGTCCTATACTGACAATGTACAAGATATTTGCATAATTTCTTATTATCTTTCCATAAAATACTTACTAATTATAAAAGGAAAAACAGTAACTATGTATAGTAGAAAACTGGACATCTTAACCAATAGATCAAAGTTAACATCCTCAATAAGAGATAAATGAAGACCACATGACTCCTGATGTGAAGTTCTGAGAAGAAAGTAACATTACTTATATAATGTACCAACCAAAAATGCAAAATATGAATCAAATCAGGAGAATGTATCAGCAAGTCCAGACAGATAGACTGAAAAACAATTGGCCTCAGTTCAGTTCAGTTCAGTCGCTCAGTCATGTCTGACTCTTTGCGACCCCATGAATCGCAGCAAGCCAGGCCTCCCTGTCCAACACAAACTCCCGGAGTTTACTCAAACTCATGCCCATCGAGTCGGTGATGCCATCCAGCCATCTCATCCTCTGTCGTCCCCTTTTCCTCCTGCCCCCAATCCCTCCAAGCATCAGGGACTTTTCCAATGAGTCAACTCTTCACATCAGGTGGCCAAAGTATTGAAGTTTCAGCTTCAGCATCAGTACTTCCAATGAACACCCAGGACTGATCTCCTTTACGATAGACTGGTTGGATCTCCTTGCAGTCCAAGGGACTCTCAAGAGTCTTTTCCAACACCACAGTTCAAATTCTTTGGCACTCAGCTTTCTTTATAGTCCAACTCTCACATCCATAAATGACCACTGGAAAAACCATAGCCTTGACCAGATGGACCTTTGTTGGCAAAGTAATGTCTCTGCTTTTTAATATGCTGTCGAGGCTGGTCATAACTTTTCTTCCAGGGAGTAAGCGTCTTTTAATTTCATGGCTGCAATCACCATCTGCAGTGATTTTGGAACCCAAAAAAATAAAGTCTGACACTGTTTCCACTGTCTCCCCATCTATTTCCCATGAGGTGATGGGACCAGATGCCATGATCTTAGTTTTCTGAATGTTGAGCTTTAAGCCAGCTTTTTCACTCTTCTCTTTCATTTTCATCAAGAGGCTTTTTAGTTCCTCTTAACTTTTTGCCATAAGGGTGGTGTCATCTGCATATCTGAGGTTATTGATATTTCTCCTGGCAATCTTGATTCCAGCTTTTGCTTCTTCCAGCAGAGCATTTCTCATGATGTACTCTGCATATAAGTTAAATAAGCAGGGTGACAATATACAGCCTTGACGTACTCCTTCTCCTATTTGGAACCAGTCTGTTGGTCCATGTCCAGTTCTAACTGTTGCTTCCTGACCTGCATACAGATTTCTCAAGAGGCAGGTCAGGTGGTCTGGTATTCCCATCTCCTTCAGAATTTTCCACAATTTATTGTGATCCACACAGTCGAAGGCTTTGGCATAGTCAATAAAGCAGAAATAGATGTTTTTCTGGAACTCTCTTGCTTTTTCGATGATCCAGCAGATATTGGCAATTTGATCTCTGGTTCCTCTGCCTTTTCTAAAACCAGCTTGAACACCTGGAAGTTCTCGGTTCACGTATTGCTGAAGCCTGGCTTGGAGAATTTCGAGCATTACTTAACTAGTGTGTGAGATGAGTGTAATTGTGCGGTAGTTTGAGCATTCTTTGGGATTGCCTTTCTTAGGGATTGGAATGGAAAACTGACCTTTTCTAGTCCTGTGGCCACTGCTGAGTTTTCCAAATTTGCTGGCATATTGAGTGCAGCACTTTCACAGCATCATCTTTCAGGATTTGAAATCACTCAACTGGAATTCCATCACATCCACTAGCTTTGTTCATAGTGATGCTTTCTAAGGCCCACTTGACTTCACATTCCAGGATGTCTGGCTCTAGGTGACACTCTTCAAAATTGTCAATATCATAAAAGACAAACAAAGACTGAAGAGTTGTTACAGATTAAAGAATACTAATCTGCCTGCAGTACAGGAGACCTGGGTTTAATTCCTGGGTTGAGAAGATCCCCTGGAGAAGGGAATGGCTACCTACTCCAAGAAACTTATAGACAGAGGAGTCTAGTGGGCTACAGTCCATGGGGTTGCAAAGAGTTGGACACAACTCAGTGACTAATACATTACATTAAAGAGACATTACAATTAATGACTCTTAATTAATGTAATGATACATGACTCTTGATCAGATCTTCTGTAAGAAAAAAAATCCCATTAAGGACATTAATGGCACAAGAAAAAATTGGAATACAGACTATAGATTTTATAAAAATTTTATAACAGTGATAAATGTTCCGAATTTGATAATTATAGTGTGATTGTAAAAATAAAGATATCCTGGCTCTTAGGATATACACACTAAAGTATTAAGGGGCAAGACTTTACACATACACAGAGAAAGAGGAATGGGGAGTAGGATAATGACAAAGCACATGTGGCAAGATGTAAAAATTGGTGAACCCAAGCAAAGTGTATTCTGAAGGTCTTTGTATTCTTCTTGCAATCTGTATATACATTTGAAATCATTTAGAATAAATCATTTAGAATTCATTAAGAAACCATTCCATGTTTCTTCATTGCCTACTGAATTAAGTACAAATCCTTGGCCAAGTATCCAGGTGAGTCAACTTGAAACAAAGTTTCAGTATACTGTATACCCTTCTTTACTATGACTACTTTAAATAAGTTTAATAAAACTGTACATGCCTAAACACTTTCTTGGACTCCATGAATTTGCTGATGTCCATATACTCCCTTCCCCCACATTCTCACTTATAGAAGTGTAATTTCTCTTCACCAAAGCTCATCTTACTTACCTTCTCTACTACTTCCCAAACCCCACCAAACTGGGTGTAACCTATCCCTAAGAATTGAAAGAGTCCAGAGGATAAGTAAACCAGGGCACAAATGGAAAAAAAAAAAAAAACTAAGGGGGATGACATGATCAGTTTAAGCCATGTGGCATTTAAAAGTAAATGCAGAACAGCCTAGAGAAATTCAGAGGGACTTGACCAGAGGTCAGAAGTGAAATAGATATTTAAGGGTCATACACCCAGAAAGAGTAACTGAGCTACAAAACAGGTGAATTATCTCAGAATAAGTATGTGAAGAGAGAATGTGCATGCTAAGTCGCTTCAGTCATGTTCAGCTCTGTGCAACTCCAAGTGGACAGACGGAAAAATAATTGGCCTGCACTCTTCAAAATTGTCAATATCATAAAAGACAAAGAAAGACTGAAGTGTTGTTACAGATTAAAGAATACTAATCTGCCTGCAGTATGGGAGACCTGGGTTTGATTCCTGGGACTGTAGATCACCAGGCTCCTCTGTCCATGGGATTCTCCAGGCAAGAATGCTGGAGTGGGTTTCTATGCCATTCTCCAAGAGAGCTTCCTGACCCAGGGATCGAACCTGCGTCTCTTATGTCTCCCGCACTGTCAGACAGGTTCTTTACCACTGCCTAGTGCCACCTGAGAAGCCCATAAAGAGAGAATGGAACCAATTACTCCAATAGCAGCATTTGTTATTAGATGGAAGCAAAAAGGACAAGTAAAAGATACACAGAAAATACACTCAGAAAGGCAGAAAGAGAACCATGACACAGTCTTTAATGTTATAAGTAAAAAAAAAATTTTTGAAGGAATAGTAGTAAAATAATATTAAATGTGACAGCATCTTCAAAAAGAAAACAGAACTAAGCAGATACATGAACAAAAATAAAAAACAAAAAAAGCTGGACCATGGAGAAAGTAGTTTCAATAGCACTGTGAATATGAGGCCTGAATGAATCTTATTAAATTTCAATAAACATTTAATAAATGCCTTCTAGGTGTCAAACACTGGGTTTAAAAAAGCAAACAGGCTGAAATTAGGCAATAGGTATTCACTAAAGGTTGGAGATGGTAGAATGTAAAGGCGAAGGGGAAAGTCTATACTTTTTTATTTTTATTTAAGTGTGTTCTTACCAGAAGATGACAGGAAGATTCATTTTGTATCTTTTGAATCTAGGAACAAGATAAAGTATAAGGAAAATTCAAGTTGGTCTCTGGCACTGGTTTTTCCATTAATAAACATATATTAAGGAACAAGAATTATAATACATTTAAAAATATAATTATTAGCTTCTATAATCTTATTTAAAATTGTAATAAAATAATGAATTACAAAGATACTTTTCCTTTATAACATGCAGCTTCTGGAAAATACAGCATATCAATTTAAGTTGCTAAATAATCCTTATAAGACCATTAGATCATTTGATGTTTAATAAAGGGCCTATTGTTGCTTAGTTCCTCAGTCATGTCTGACTCCTTTGTGACCCCATGGACTGTAGCCCACTGATCATGGGATTATCCAGACAAGAAATACTGGAGTGGGTTGCCATTTCCTTCTCCAGGAGATCTTCCCAACCCAGGGATCAAACCCACGTCTCCTGCTTGGCAGGTGAATTCTTTACCACTGAGCAATCTGGGCTCAGAAGGCCTTCTGCTGAGGCACAAAAGAATTTAACGAGTTCAAGGTAATGGCCAGAGCAAACTTAGATGTAATCCAGTGTGTTTATTAGAGTAACTGGATCTGGATTAACAGAACAATGTCGATATTTTTGCACATTTCTCTGCCTATACAAGCATCCTTGTCACCTAAGAAACCACTGACAGCTTTTTCCTCCTAATTCCCTCTCCTGCCTCATTCTCTTTCTTAACTGGATAAGAAAAGCAAAGCAGAGTATCACTAATGTGAACATTAGTATAAATACCATTATTGCAAAAAAAATTATGCTATTATGAATGCAATATTACAAGAACAGTAATGAGTTTCCAGTGTTATATTGCTTACAACATTCTGTTTCAATTATCTTATGAAAATACTTTTCACAAAATCAAACTCTGCAGATTTATAGACTGTCAAAATAAAAGTTGTCACTGAGTAACTATACTAAAAACCTACAGAAACATTCAGCATGGTAATATATGTATTAGGACATGCATGTGAAGGAAAGAAAATCACTTATGATTAAGCAATTCATGTGGCATTATTTGTTACATAAATTTTATCCATCTTAATTGTTTGAGAATCCAGAACTTCCAATTACTTTAATAAACATACTAAATTACATCTAATTTTGCTCTGACCACAACATCAACTGATGCAGTTTTAAACATGGTTTAATTTAAGAATTGTTTTCCAGGAATGAAATAATGACATCAGGGCTATAACTCAAGGGCAGATTTTGCTAAATGCATTAAATTGGACTGCAGCATCATGAAAAGGAAGTGACTGTATGAAGTAACACGGAATGTACACTATAATATAGTTAAAATGTTTTTCTTCATCTATATGGATGAGTTTTGTGACCTGGCTTTCCTGGAGGCTCAGACAGTAAAGAATACATCTGTAATGCAGAAGACCTGGGTTTGATCTCCGGGTTGGGAAGATCCCCTGGAGAAGGGAAGATCCCCTGGAGGAGGAAATGGATACCCATTCCAGTATTCTGACCTGGAGAATTCCATGGACAGAGGAGCCTGGCAGGCTACAGTCCATGGGGTATCAAAGAGTCGGACAAGACTGAACAACTTTCACTCACTCACTCAAATTCAGATTTAACAAAAATATTTCAGATTTAAGAAGACAAGCATGTTTCCTTGGCTCAGGACGTTCCAGTCACCATTCACTTTCTGCACTCCTCCACACATACCTACACCTGTGGTCTACTCCACATTTAGAACTTTACAATGCTTTCTACTTTTAATTATAATGAACAGTGATAAAATGGTAGCCTTGATTCTACAGTTCTGTGCACTGAATGTGACAGTGAGGGAAACTACTGGTCTAATGTGATCCAAGGGAAATAAAGCATTAGAGAAACCAGCTCTATTTAATACAACGAAAATTGTGTTTACTTACTTTCACTAGACAACTGTTGGCATTTCAGCCTAAGTCTGTATTTCTCATTTTCTTTAAGCATTTTTGAAATGATTTTGTACACTCCATTCCATACTAAAACCTTCAAAAGATAAGCACAGTTAAGGAACACTTGGCAGAGAATACAGACTACAGTGTGATGCAGACAACTAGGAGTAAGTCAACTGTGATGACTGAAAGTCATTCAGTCGTGTCCAACTCCTCGCAACCCCATGGACTATACAGTCTATGGAATTCTCTAGGCCAGAATACTGGAGTGGGTAGCCGTTCCCTTCTCCAGGGGATCTTCCCAACCCAGGGATCGAACCCAGGCCTCCTGCATTGCAGGTGGATTCTTTACTAGCTGAGCCACAAGGGAAGCCCCAAGTCAACTATGATATTTGACATTTGATTTGATAGTATCATTACAAAGCACTCAGAGACCTAAAAATTAAACAAAATTGCCTTCCCATATTCACTGAATTCTCTGATATCCTTTTCTAACTTCTTAGTATTTCCTCTCTGTAGTATTTAAACTAACTTGTCCTGGGGACTTCCCTGGTGGTCTAGTGGTTAAGACTCCACAGGAGGCAGTTTGTTCCCTGGTTGGGGAACTAAGATCCTACATGCTGCATGGCATAGCCAAAAAATTAAAAATAAATAATTGGGGAAATTTATAATAAATAAACTTTCCTGGATGATGGCAAGGTCTTTCAAAGGCAATGTCTAGTAAGTCCTATGGTTTCATCATACTCAATTTTGTTTTGAAAGGTAGTAAAAATAATAAATTTCTATTCCTATGTCTAAACCACTGGGCCATGATATGATTTTTAGTGTATTTTATTCTAGTTAATAATCAAACATTTCTCCTAGGACATACCAAAGCAAACTTACTGGAGAGCATGAATATACTAGAATAGGAAGAATGGAGACCACAGAAGCAAACATAGAAATCTAGGCTCAAAAAAAAAATAAATAAAAATAAAAAGAAATCTAGGCTCAAATTCTAGCCTAACCACTTAACCCGTTGCTTAATATCAGGCAAGTGTTTTAATCTCACCTAGGAGTAACTTCATACACTGGATTATTAGACATCATGAGAAATACACATAAAGCATTTACACCCAGTGTCTGGCCCACAGTAGTTATAGGCAAACACTGGCCACTGTGCAAGAGGAATTGGTTCTTAGAAGAAAACCTTCTCAGTATAGTGGGAGGATTAAATGCTCACTCAAAATACACTTGCTGAAAGAGTCACTCTGAATGCTATTCTATACCATATACAGATTAGAAATCAAACAAACTTAAAATTCAGAAATACTATAATCTATGTGTCATTATCAACTAATGATTTCTTTAAACTGAAGTGTAAAACATATGGTGGTAAACAAAGATTAGTACAATAACTGATCTTGAATATGTTTAAAACACTGAAGTTACCATGACATGTGGACAACTTGACAAGAAAATGGTTCAGCATAAAGGTCCACGCTTGCCAGATTTCCTGCTAGAAACAGCGTATATCCCTTGTCCTTAAAAGAGCACTGTGACAACAATATAGACACCTTTTACTTTTCTGTGAAATCCATGATTTTCTTATGTTACACTGAGTTTGTTATATTCTATGGAATATGTACTTTCATGCTTTGAAAAAGCTTGTAGTTATACTTTGATTAAAATGTATTTTATATCTTCAAAAACAGGATGGGATATTCTTCATGATTAATAAATATTTTCAAACCCACTTTCATTTCTGACAATTCTAGTTTTCTCATTTTGGTAAACTAAATTTTTCAAAAGATGGAACTATTTTTAATGTCTTGAGTTTCTTCACACATTTGTATTTAAACAGGTTAATCTAAAATTCAAAATATCACTCGTTCCCCTGTGCAAAAATATACCTTTTTGTTCTTCTTCATTATTTTGGAAGTTTCACTCAAAGGTATGGGGAAGTCAAACTTTTTAGCTAAATTCTTCTGGGTTAAACCTAATTTTAAAAAAAGAGAGAAAGACAGAAACAAGGTAAAATATCAAGTCAGCACATACTTTAAAGAATTCACTATCCTGATAATTAACTACTATAAATGTCTCAAGCTTTCTTTGGGGATTTTTACACTTGTTGATATATTTCAGATGACTAGATAATAGCAGTTTACCAATTAACTAATTCTATACTGGAAAAAAATAAAACAAGTAAACTAAGGGTAAACTATCTAATGGTGCCCAGATCTCCTTCCTTTTCTAATTTGAAAGGTGAGTCCCAGAAAGGTTAGCAAGAGAGTAAACAAATACCAGAAAACCACATCTTGTCCCAGGCGCATGCACGCGCGTGTGCGCAAGCTCTCTCTCTCTCTCACACACACACACACACCCCACTGTGAGGCAAATATCTACCTGCTCTTCAAGACTCAGCTCATATGTCACCACCTTTCTAAAGCCTCTCCCCTCAAACACCCACAGCCCTTGCTTCCAGAAACACTTTGCTCAAGGTACTTAGCACAATTTTATAGCATGTTTATTTATTTATTTATTTTTTATTAGTGGAGTGCAGTTTATTACAGCAGCGGGCCCAAGGCAGAGTCTCCTCTTAGCCAAGGACCTAGCATATGTTTATACTGTTTCCTTCACCACGCGGTGACCTTCTGGTGGGGCAGTGTCCCTGTGTGTATTATTCTTCTATCTATGCTACCAGACACACAGTAGGTTCTAATGAAGGTCTGTCAGAGTGATAAGCTTCCTGACTCTACTCAATAAACCATACTGCCTTCCCAAATATTAACTGTGAGAAGAAAACCTAAGGGTTTGTGTATCCAAAGACAAAATTGTAGCACAATGAGCATGTGTTCCCGAAAGTGTTTATGTTTGTTCTTTTGCCTGCAACACCCTGTATGTAGCCCAACACTTCCCCACCTTATTCCTGCCATGCCACCACTCTCTACTTGGCCTTCTTCGACTCATCCGGTATTTAGCTTTCCAGGGGCAGAGGGCCTTCTCTGATTTCACAAAGCACCCTATGCTCAGTTACCACAGGATTTAGCAGGCTGTTTCCTTGAGAAATGTGTTCTATTCATTAGAAGTCCAGTAGTATAGCAATTAGATACACAATAAATATTCTGTTTGTTGAGTGAAACACAGCCTAAACTGGCTTGTCCCCGTTTGTGAGGAACAGACCCCTGATCCTGAGTGGGGCACAGATAGAGCACTATCGAACATGAACTCACATGAAGAGAAACTCTTTCTCTTTTGAATTCTTTTTCAATCTGCTGATTATATCAAAGAGAAAGTCTGAGTTTGGAACTAGTATGTCATTTAAACTTTTCTTGCTCATTTCTCTTTATGACTACAGCAACTTCCAGAAGACAACCTATTTGGCTAGAATTTAATAATATTGTTTTCCCTGTATTAGATTGTTTTCAGTTAATTTCTATTTATGGAAAATGATACATGCTTTCCACTGAGGTAATGATGTAAAGTGTTCTAAAAAGAAATTCAGTTGGGAGGGGAAAATGCACCTATTTAAATAAATATATTAAGTAAATGACAGTACAGAGATACAGATATAACAGGAAAAAAACTTAGGTTTGGGAAACTCTACTCTTCATATACCCATGTGTATCCTTCCCTCTAAGTGCCTACAACCTTTGGAATACTGTACTTGTCTCATTTCCAAATATTTTCTGTTTGTAAGTCTTACCTAACCTAGATATATATACTCCTTGAGGTCAAGATAGGCACCCTCATATCTATCTGTATTAGTTAGGAATATAAAATACGTCAAGGAGCATAAGAGAAGAGAAAAGGAAAAAAGGCAAAATCATTTCTTCTATTTATTTTGGGCACTTTACTGAGGCTATGGCTCCACTGTATGCCTAGATTTTATTCCAACTTATGCTTCAAATCTGTCTCTACTCTTTGCAAACACTCTGATCCAGTCTAAATATATTTTCCTCCTTCCCTAATCATTATCCATCACTGATCCTTACTCGGAACTTTGCTTACATGTTTTCCCACCTATAATCCCCTACTATCTCAGGAATGTGTGTAAATCTCACAGAGCCACATCCACCACCAAAAAGCTTTCCTTAATTCCTTCATCCCCCAATTATTCACCACCTCCACAGCATTTATTTGTACCTCCACAATAGCATTCATCATCCTCTACTATATATAAGTGAAAGTCAGTTGGAGACTCTTTGAGACTCCATGGACTCTGTCCATGGAATTCTCCAGGCCAGAATACTGGAATGGGTAGCCTTTCCCTTCTCTAGGGAATGTTCCCAACCCAGGGATTGAACCCAGGTCTCCACATTGCAGGCAGATTCTTTACCAGCTGATCTACTAGGGAAGCTCTACTATATATAAATTATGGCTGTATCTCCCAAGTTCTGGAGAACATAGAACCAGCTTAACTTATGAGTCTTGCTTGAAGCATTAAGAAGAGTTACTGACTTGCCAGCCCCTGGATTTCTAAGGGGCTTCCCAAGTGGCACAGTGGTAAAAAAAAAAATCCATCTGCCAATGCAGGAGACAGAGGAGACACAGGCTTGATTTCTGGGTCAGGAAGATCCCCTGGAGGAGGAAATGGCAACCCACTCCAGTATTCTTGCCTGGAAAATTCCATGAACAGAGGAGCCTGGTGGGCTACAGTCCATGGGGTCACAAAGAGCTGGACATGACTGAGCACACACGCATGGATTTCTAAACTATAATACATCTCATATACAGCTTATAATGGAGAAGGAAATGGCAACCCACTCCAATATTCTTGCCTGGAGAATCCCAGGGACAGAGGAGCCTGGTGGGCTGCCGTCTATGGGGTTGCACAGAGTCGACATGACTGAAGCGACTTAGCAGCAGCAACAGCTTATAAGCTTATCTTCCAGAAGTATATGTGTGTGTATGAGTCGCTCAGTCACGTCCAACTCTTTGAGACCCCATGGACTGTATCCTACCAGGCTCCTCTGACCGTGGAATTCTCCAGGCAAGAATACCAGAGAGGATAGACGTTCCCATCTCTAGGGGCTCTTCCTGACCCAGGAATCGAACTCAGGTCTCCCCCATTGCATGCAAATTCTTTACCGTCTGAGCCACAGGAAACCCTATGTGTTTCTGATAACTTGACTCCACCATTCAAAAATCTGCATTAATCATAAAATGAGTCTCCAAGGCATTCTTCAATGTGGTATAAAACTTATTTCTCACTCATTCAATAAATATTTAGTGTACAGACACTGGGATGATCACCGTCTCTTTCCTCAAGCTACTTCTGCTGAGTGTGCCAGCATTTACTGGCATGTTACTCTCTCTGTCAAACCCTGTGCTATGGACTTCGCATGCATTACTTCCTTTAATCTTCACAGTAACTCACTAAGGTAGAAACTATTATCCTGATTTTATAGAAAAGGAAACTGAACATCAGAATAGTTAACTAACTTAGCCAACATGACACTGCTAGTAAATAAGAGATCCAAGATTATGGCTTTATGACTGCAAAGTCAATGCTCTTGAAAATACCTACCATCCCGCTAGCAATTTCTCCATTCATATACCTTGATTTCTTGTTTGTATGTCTCTATTTTCCTGAACTATCAAAGACCTTCCAAGTTGTCTCTCTCACAGCACTGATGCCTGCTAGCTTGTATTTCCATTATTCATGTAAAAGTCCCTTGAGAGTAAAACATTTGCCTGCGTCATCTATGCCACTAGCACCCGACCTAGTGTCTACAATACGGCAGATGTTAAATAAATGTTATTGAATAAATCATTTACCTTTGTTCCTTACAGAGAGCCAGGCCTAAGTATTCAATGAATGCCCACTTAATGTTAATATTAAATACACCCAAGAATGAGTAAGACTTAAAACACTTAAGCACTCTGGCTTGACTGAAACATAAGTCTACCTCAGGACCTCTTTCCCTTGACACTATTCTTGGTTTCAAATGCACAGCAGAGTGGTCACCAAATAATGGCTTGATCATCCCCCCAGCTGCCCAGCACGGAAACTTCAGACTTGGCCTTTTCCCTCTTGCAGCCAGTCGTCAATCCTGTTCATGCCACCTCCACTGCTACCTCTTAGTTCAGGCCTTTTATACTTCCACTTTACCACTGCCTCAAAACTGGTCTCTGGCTTCCAGTCTCTCCCACTCTCACTCACTCCCAGTTATCTTTCCCCCAGCTCTGATCATGTCACTTTTGCCACAAAGGAACAGCAAAAAATTTCAAAATTTCAGAACCAAACTTCAAAACAAAATCGAATCATTGTCATCTCCTACCCCAGCAGGGCAGCCAACTAGAGGAAAGCCATTCTAGCTCAGCACAGAACAGTTACAAGAGCAGAGAGTTGGTTTCACAATCTCAGCTCTTTGCCATCCTGTCGTTTCTACCTAACTTACGTGGAGATCTCCAGTACTAATTCATGCATCCTTTCCCTTCTCCCATGAGCTTCTTCTTCTGTTTTTCAATATTCTTCATTTCCAATCCACTATCTTAATGCTGGCCTATTATTTGTCTCTTTGATCTGCTGGTGCTAATGCAATACTGGATCCATTTTATTCTTTCCTCTCTTCCTGCTCTCTCCTTTTTAAAGTTGAAGAGCTCACCACCACCACCATACTCCTAATTCCTAGAATGAGTCTTTTATCTGTTTCTATTATTCAAAGAAACTGGAAACCTAATGCTAAAATGTCTTACACTAGTCCTAACTTTTTAGATGACCAGTACAAGGGCCAAAAAATAAAACTCCAAAACAAAAAACCTGAGCACCTTTTAACAATGGGACCTTTGGAGGGATATGAAGTCTAAAATAGTGCCCCTGATGAAGAATCTCTGAAGGTTTCCCACCATAGCTGATTCTCAGGAAGTTACACACAGTACAGTTTTATACTTCTCAGTTATCAAAATTAATTTAAGTCAGTTAAATTAGCAAAGTAAAATCAAGTCCTGAAAAGATAGCAAACAAAATATTCGTGTATTTTTCAACTTGGGCTTTAGTCTTGCCTGCCTCCAACTCAATCTCCTCTACACAGCATGAAATAAGTAAACCTGTTCCTACTATTTCTCGTGTTCAAAACCTTTCAATGCAGAACTTCTGGGTAGCTACAGTCAGTAGCGGGGGGAAGGGAGAAAGACAGGGTACAGTAATAAACATGCCAAAATTTCTCCCCAAAAAACTTTACAAGAATTCTTCACAAAACCATAACCCCAGCATTACTTGAAGAGAGAGAACGCTGAAAACGCAAAATTAATGTAAGTAAAATGAGAAAAAGCATTAAATCACAGCACTACAATCCTATTTGTTTAAACCTCACCCTAAGCAAGGTTTTGTGGCCAACAGGAAAGAGAAAGGAGGGACACTAGAAAAGGTGCCTGCAAGAGAGCTGGAGCAAACAGCAGAAAGATGAAATCCACCCTAAATCTCAAAATACTATTACAGAAGATAACCAGGCAGATCACAGCACAGACCACAGGAAAGAATTTAATGTGTGATTTAAAAGGCCAGACACCACATAAAGGACCAAAAGCCTGCAATTTAATGGAACTGATTTGGTTAAAGCGGCAAGCATAATTTAAAGAAGAAACATCAAAGGACAGTCCTCTCTCTTGCTTTTTGGAGGAGAAAAAGAACCAAAAGCAGAGTTCATGAATTGGGTCACAAAATAAACATCAATAACATTCATAAAGTGGAGACATTACAAACAACATTCTGATCACAATGCAATAAAACTAGAGCTTACTAGGAGAAAAGAAAGAAAGAAAAAAGAAAAAGTCCTGGAAATTTAAAAAAAAAATTAAATCTATTAAGCAACTCTAGAGTGAAAGTGGTAATACAAACTGAAATTACAAAAATGAAAATTTTTTAAGTGACAATAAAAACATTATATATTAGAATCTATGGGATTTAAAGTAGTAATTAATTCCTTTCAAATAGGAAGTCTGTCCCTAAGTCGTGTCCGACTCTTGCAGCCCCATAGACTGCAGCCTGCCAGGCTCCTCTGTCCATGGGATTCTCCAGGCAAGAATACTGTAGTGGGTTGCCATTTCCTTCTTCAAGGGATCTTCCCAACCCAGGAATCAAACCTGGGTCTCCTGCATTGCACACAGATTCTTTATCAACTGAACTAGGAGGGAAGCCCATTTATTAGAATCTATGGGATTTAAAGTAGTAGTCAGAAAGAAAACTCAGGCGCTAAATACTTTTATTGACAAAAAGGAAGGAAAAATTAAATTTTTTGCTCAAAAGCATAAGGACAAAGTAAACCAAAAGAAAATACACATAAGGAAATAATGAAGCTTTATCTTTATTATTTATCTTTATTATTGAGAAAGAAATTAGAAAAATAATTAACAAATCAAAATCCTCTGTTTTAAAAAATTAACAAAATAAAACACTGGTGAACTTGATCAAGAAAAAGAAAGCATATACATCAAAAAATGAAAAGGGGGAACTAACCATTGAAACACAAAGAATTTTTAAAAATCAAAAGATGCTACTGAGCAGACTTCTATGCAAATAAATAAAACAACGAAATCAATAATTTCCTGGAAAAATACAGATTAACAAAATTGGCCCAATCCAATTAGAAAATGTAGAGAGACCAATTTCCATAGACGATACAGAGACAATTATTGAGGAATTATCCCATAAAAACTAGACCCAGGTGTTTTCACAAAAGAATTCTACCAAATCTTCAAATACCAAATAATCTCAGTGCTCTATAAACTATTCCAGAGCATTGAAAAGAAAGGGAAAGTTCCTAATTCCTTTTATGAACTAAGTTTAACTAAGATACCTAAACCAGATGAAATAAAGAAAGAAACACTGTCTCAAATTCCAAACCAAAAATCCTAAACAAACTGTTAGCAAACAGACTCCAACATCATATTAAGAAAAAAAAAATTATAACCAAGTGGGATTTATTTCACGAAGACAAAGTTGGTTCAATCTTAGGAAATCTATTATCATATACCATATTAATAAATCTAAGGAAAAAATATTATCTCCAAAAATCTAAGAAAGTCTTTGACAAAATTCAACATCCATTCCTGGTAAAAACAATGAAGAAAATAAAAACTGAAGGACACATTTTAATGTTTTAAACATACAGGCCTTAGTCTTAAAAACAATACTTTATTTAATGGGGAAAAACTAGAGGCATTTCCCCTAAGATCAGGAACAAGACAAGGGTGCTCACTATCCCTACTACTATTCAACATTCTATTCATGGTATCAGCCAGAGCAATTAAACAATAATAATTTAATAATCAACTGCGGGCATAAAAATAGGTTAAAAATAAATAAAGTTATACTATTTACAAATAATATAATAGTATACCCAGAAAATCATGAGCATTAATGACAAAACTAATTCAAATAATAGAAGGATTCAATGAAGTACTAGGATCAAAAATTAACATACAAAAATCAACAGGCTAGGAACTTCCCTGGTGGTACAGTGAATAGGAATCCAGCTGCCAATGCAGGGGACACAGGTTTGACCCCTGATCTGGGAAGGTTCCACATACTACGGAGCAACTAAAACCCTGCACCACAACTACTGAGGCCTGAGTGCTTAGTGCTCCACAAGAGAAGCAACCACAATGCAATGAAGACTCATCTCCCTCTCTACAACTAGTGAAAGCCTGTGTGTAGCAACAGACTCAGTCCAACCCAAAAATTAAAAATCAATTAATACCATTATGTTACTTGAAAGAAGCAAATCACAAAAGTGCCCATACTGCATGATTCCATATATAGGAAATGTCCGGAATAGGTAAATCTGTGGAGACAGTAAATAGTTGAGTGCTCACTTAGGGCTGGGGTTAGGTGCAGTGAGAGGAAATGATGAGTGACCGCTAAAGGCTACAGGGTTTGTTTGGGTGGAGGTAATAAAAATGTTCTAAATTGATTGTGACGATGGTAGCACAACACTATAAAAAAAATCATTGAATTACAGACTTTAAATGAGCAAACTCAGTCGATTGTGAATTATATCTCAATAAACTATCAATTTTTTTAAGTACAGCTAGAGGGATGGGCTCTCAAAAGAGAAGCAGGACTTTTTGAGGTGATGTGCATGTTCTAGATTCTGACTAAGGTGGTATACTACCCACTGTATACCCCAGTGTTATGTCAACTCTCCTCAAACTTTTTTTGTTTTTTAATCAAGAGGCCTGATATACACAAACAATGAACATTCAGAGGACATTATGGAAGAAGAAATCACATTCACGACTGTATGTAAGATCAAATACCTAGGAATAAATTTAACAGGATATATGAAAAGCCAATAGAAGAAAAAACATTTGAATATAAAACATTCCTGAAGGACACAAAGTGAAGAGAAAGTTGCCCAGTCACGTCTGATCTTTTGGAATTCTCCAGGCCAGCATACTGGAGAGGGTAGTCTCTCCCTTCTCCAGGGGATCTTCCCAATCCAGGAATCCAACCCGGGTCTCCTGCTTTGCGGGCAGATTCTTTACCAACTGAGCAATGAGGGAGGTCAGGCAGAGTGCGGAGAAGGCAATGGCCACCCACTCCAGTACTCTTGCCTGGAAAATCCCAGGGACGGCGTAGCCTGGTTGGCTGTGCTCCATGGGGTCGCACCGAGTCAGACACGACTGAGCGACTTCACCTTCACTTTCTCGCACTGCAGAAGGAAATGGCAACCCACTCCGGTATTCTTGCCTGGAGAATCCCAGGGACGGCGGAGCCTGGTGGGCTGCCGTCTATGCGGTCGCACAGAGTCGGACACGACTGAAGTGACTTAGCAGCAGCAGCAGGTGGAATGAAAATACAAAGATATCCTCTCCTCTGCTTTCAAGCAGGAAGAGACAGCATTTTAAAGATGTCGGTTCTCCTTCGGCTAACTTATAAATTCAATGAGTCCTAAAAGGAATACGGACACTTAGGCCAAGGCCCCCATCATCCTGAGAGACATTAGTGGCTCCTCCCAATAGTCTCCCCTCTCGGATTCGGATCTCAGGCTTATCTCAAACGACCTTCATGGCACTTCTGCGGCGTCTCGGGGCAACCCCGACGCGCAGTTCGGA
This sequence comes from Cervus elaphus, assembly GCF_910594005.1. Classification (NCBI taxonomy): domain Eukaryota; kingdom Metazoa; phylum Chordata; class Mammalia; order Artiodactyla; family Cervidae; genus Cervus; species Cervus elaphus. The sequence continues at coordinate 9,233,815 of NC_057839.1, read as the reverse complement.
CTTGTCTCTCCGTCCCCACACTGACAGGAGGGCCGTCCATGGCGAGTGGCCCACTGTCCTTGGCCTAACGGCCGCAGAGCAAAACGACGAACCCGCAGCCGCCCACTGAGGGGCGGTGGGGGCGTGGTGTGGCGGCGGGGGAGAGACTGAGAAGTCAACCGTTCAAATGACTCCAGCCCCCGGGAAGATGGCTACCGAGACGAGACGGGTGGAGAGGTCAGCGGCCCGCGGGCCCCGCCCGCCCAGCCAGCCGCTCCCGCGGCACGCGCCGCCCGCCTGCGCCCGCTCGGCTCGCTCGACGCCGCGCGGGGGAGCAGGCCGCGAGGGCCCCGGACCGGAAGCCAAGGGGCAGCTCCGCAGCACCTGGACTCGGCGGCGCTGCCGCCCGCGGCTTCTCCTGGCTGTGGCCGTCCTTGAGCCCGGCGTGCCTCGGGCCCTGGGCCCTGCGGCCGCCCAGCGGAAGGACGCCGCCACACTGGTGCGAGCCGAAGCGGGTCACGTAGACGAAGCGCGCCCGGTCCCGCTGCAGCTCCTGGCGTGCCGCTGCCATCTCTGCCTCCGTCGCGCCTCGCGGTCCTCAAAGACCCGCCCCGTGAGTCCGGGGGCCGGACCACTGGGTGTGTGAAGGAGGGGGGGCGGACCTGATGGAGCGGACCACTGTGTGCGGGGTTGGGGGGGGCAGAGCCGAGGGACTCGATTGGCAGTTGTGCTGGGGCGGGGGGCGGTTGGGTGAAGCCCTAGATCACGGTGCACCGCACAGGAGATGAGAGGTGAGCCTCGGAGGTGGCAGGTGGGTTGGGGAGGGATCAGGGTGAAGAGAGACCAGAGAGCCCGGTCACTGGATGGGCAGCGGGAAAAGGGACGTTTGGACCACTGAGCTGGGACAGGGGCACAGGAGGGTCTTTGGTTGGGGGGTGATGGTATACCACTCATCTGAAAAGTGGTGTTAAGAGTTTGGAGACCAGATCACTTGGGAGTGGGGAGCAGACCATGTAGAGAGGGCTTCTCTGAGGAAAAGAACTGAATCAAAAACAGGGTTGGGGGAAGGAAAGATACTGAACCAGTGGTGCACCCCTCCCCGTGGTCCGAGGTTGGGCAGATTTCAGAGTGAGGAGCTAGCCCTGAACTTAACTGGTCTGGAATGTCAGCCAGATGAAGATGGGAGTCTTGGGGGAAAGGTGGAGCCGGGAGGCAGTACTCTTCGATGCCAAAGGATTCTAGTGTGACCTTGGTCTGGCATGTGTTCTCCTGGGCCATGAGCTTCAAGAGACCCTGTGCAGAGAGGTGATGGGCCTGAGGCCAACATCTTGCTCAGGTAGTCCTGAAGCCGGTCAGGGTTTAGCTGCTGACCAGCTGGGTTATTTGGGCAAGCCACTGTCCCTGTCTCAGCTTCTGGTTTCCTCAGATGTAAACTCAGGGTAATCTGGTAAAGATATACCAAAATAAGGCATATTAAGCACCTGGCACATAGTAAGAGGTAATTCCTTTAGATTTAATATTCAGTTCACATTTATTGGAACTTCCCTGGTAGCTCAGACGGTAAAGCGTCTGCCTACAATACGGGAGACCCAGGTTCAATCCCTGGGTCGGGAAGATCTCCCGGAGAAGGAAATGGCAACCCACTCCAGTAGTCTCGCCTTGAAAACCCCATGAACAGAGGAGCCTGGTAGGCTACAGTCCACAGGGTCGCAAAGAGTCGGACACGACTGAGCAACTTCACTTTCTTTCTTTCTTTCATATTTATTGAGTACATGCCCTCTGAAGTATCAGTTCAGTTCATTCGCTCAGTCGTGTCCAACTCTTTGCGCCCCCATGGACTGCAGCACAGCAGGCATCCCTGCCTATCACCAACTCCCGGAGCTTGTTTAAACTCATGTCCATCGAGTCACTGATGCCATCCAGCCATCTTATCCTCTGTTGTCCCTTTCTCCTCTCACCTTCAATCTTTCCCAGCATCAGGGTCTTTTCCAGTGAGTCAGTTCTTCACATCAGGTGGCCAAAGGATTGGAGTTTCAGCTTCAGCATCTGTCCTTCTGATGAATATCTTTAGGATGGACTGGTTGGATCTCCTTGCAGTCCAAGGGACTCTCAAGAGTCTTTTCCAACACCACAGTTCAAAAGCATCTATTCTTTGGCGCTCAGCTTTCTTTGTTGTCTAACTCTCACATCCATACATGACTACTAGAAAAAGCATAGTTTTGACTAGATGGACCTTTGTTGGCATAGTAATGTCTCTGCTTTTAATGTGCTGTCTAGGTTGGTCATAGCTTTTCTTCCAAGGAGCAAGCATCTTTTAATTTCATGGCTGCAGTCACCATCTGCAGTGATTTTGGAGCCCAAGAAAATAAAGTCTGTCACTGTTTCCATTGTTTCCCCATCTATTTGCCATGAAGTGATGAGACCAGATGCCATGATCTTAGTTTTCTGAATGTTGAGTTTTAAGCCAGCTTTTTCACTCTCCTCTTTCACTTTCATCAAGAGGCTCTTTAGCTCTTTGCTTTCTGCCATAAGGGTGGTGTCATCTGCATATCTGAGGTTATTGATATCTCTCCCGGCAATCTTGATTCCAGCTTGTGATCCATCCAGTCTGGCATTTCTCATGATGTACTCTGCATATAAGTTAAATAAGCAGGGAGACAATATACAGCCTTGGTGTACTCCTTTTCCTATTTGGAACCAGTCTGTTGTTCCATGTCTAGTTCTAACTGTTGCCTCTTGACCTGCATACAGATTTCTCAGGAAGCAGGTCAGGTTGTCTGGTATTCCCATCTGTTTCAGAATTTTCCACAGTTTGTTGTGATCCACACAGCCAAAGGTTTTGGCATAGTCAGTAAAGCAGAAGTAGATGTTTTTCTGGAACTCTCTTGCTTTTTTGAAGATCTAATGGATGTTGGCAATTTGATCTCTGGTTCCTCTGCCTTTTCTAAATCCAGCTTGAATATCTGGAAGTTCACAGTTCACATACTGTTGAAGCCAGGCTTGGAGAATTTTGGGCATTACTTTGCTAGGGTGTGAGATGAGTGCAATTGTGCAGTAGTTTGAGCATTCTTTGGGATTGCCTTTCTTTGGGATTGGAATGAAAACTGACCTTTTCCAATCCTGTGGCCACTGCTGAGTTTTCCAAATTTGCTGGCATATTGAGTGCAGTACTTTCACAACATCATCTTTTAGGATTTGAAATAACTCAACTGGAATTCCATCACCTCCACTAGCTTTGTTCATAATGATGCTTCCTAAGGCCCACTTGACTTTGCATTCCAGGTTGTCTGGCTCTAGGTGAGTGAGCACACCATCATGGTTATCTGGGTAATGAAGATCGTTTTTGTATAGTTCTGAGTAATCTTGCCACCTTTTCTTAATATCTTCTGCTTCTGTTGGGTCCATACCATTTCTGTCCTTCATTGTGCCCATCTTTGCATGAAAAATTCCCTTGGTATCTCTTATTTTCTTGAAGAGATCTCTAGTCTTTCCCATTCTATTGTTTTCCTCTATTTCTTTGCATTGATCACTGAGGAAGGCTTTCTTATCTCTCCTTGCTATTCTTTGGAACTCTGCATTCAAATGGGTATGTCTTTCCTTTTCTCCTTTGCTTTTTATTTCTCTTCTTTTCAAGTTATTTGTAAGGCCTCCTCAGACAACCATTTTGCCTTTTTGCATTTCTTTTTCTTTGGGATGGTCTTGATCCCTGCCTCCTGTACAATGTCATGAACCTCCATCCATAGTTCGTCAGGCACTCTGTCTATCAGATCTTATCCCTTGAATCAATTTGTCACTTTCACTGTATAATCAGAAGAGATTGGATTTAGGTCATACCTGAATGGTCTAGTGGGTTTCCCTACTTTCTTCAATTTAAGAAGAAAATGGTCTACTGGAGAAGGGAATGGCAAATCACTTCAGTATTCTTGCCTTGAGAACCCCATGAGCAGTATGAAAAGGCAAAAAGATAGGACACTGAAAGATGAACTCCCAGGTCAGTAGGTGCCCATTATGCTACTGCAGATCAGTGGAGAAGTAACTCCAAAAAAATTGAAGAGATGGAGCCAAAACCAAAACAACACCCAGTTGTGGATGTGACTGGTGATGAAAGTAAAGTCTGATGCTGTAAAGAGCAATATTGCATAGGAACCTGGAATGTTAGGTCTAGAATCAAGGCAAATTGGAAGTGGTCAAATAGGAGATGGCAAGAGTGAACATCAACATTTTAGGAGTCAGTGAACTAAAATGGACTGGAATGGGTGAATTTAACTCAGATGACCATTATGTCTACTGCTGTGGGCAAGAATCCTTTAGAAGAAATGAAGTAGCCCTCATAGTCAACAAGAGTCCAAAATGCAATACTTGGATGCAATCTCAAAGATGACAGAATGATCTCTGTTCATTTCCAAGGCAAACCATTCAATATCACAGTAATCCAAGTCTATGCCCCAACCAATAATGCTGAAGAAACTGAAGTTGAACTTGTAGGTTCTATGAAGACCTATAAGACCTTCTAGAGCTAACACCCAAAAAAGATGTCCTTTTCATCATAGGGGACTGGAATGCAAAAGTAGGAAGTCAAGAAATACCTGGAGTAACAGGCAAATTTGTTCTTGGAGTACAGAATAAAGCAGGGCAAAGGCTAATAGAGTTTTGCCAAGAGAACTCACTGGTCATAGCAAACACCGTCTTCCAACAACACAAGAGAAGACTCTACACATGGACATCATCCAATGGTCAACACTGAAATCCAATTGATTATATTCTTTGCAGCCAAAGATGGAGAAGCTCTATACAGTCAGCAAAAACAAGACCAGGAGCTGACTGTGGCTCAGATCATGAACTCCTTATTGCCAAATTCAGACTTAATTTGAAGAAAGTAGGGAAAACCATTAAACCATCCAAGTATGACATAAATTAAATCCTCTGATGTATACATGATAATAATTAATTTATACTTTACAAATAGCTTTACCATGAACCATCTCTTTAAAGCCATGCAGCATTTTACAGCAGAGGAAGTGGGGGGGTCCAAAATGTTGAGTGACTTCCCCAAAATAAGAGACAATGACAGAGACATATACACTCTTAAACTTTTAAAAACTGAATTATAAATATGTGCAGAAAAATGCTGCAGTCAACAGTGTATAAAATAGATAGATCTATAATGTATAGATAGATTTTCACATAGTGAATACCTCTACATAATATCCACTGAGGTTCAGAAATGATGCACAGCAGAAACACTTCATGTCCTTACCCAGTCCCAGGTAAGGACTTCTTTCTTGACTTCAAACAACATCAATTAGTTTTTCCCATTGTGTTTAATTTCTCTTTCTTGCCTTCATACAGGATCAATTAGGTTTGCCTGTTGTGTTTGATTTCTTTCACCTGTTGTGTTTATGAGATACAAGTTATTGCATAAGTTTATACGTTATTTGAATATACTATCATTGATTCAGTCATTCCACTGTTGATGGACATTTGGCTGTTTCCAGTTTAGGGTCATCATCAATCATGCTGCTGGGAACATTATATATTAATATATATATATATATATCAGAATATATGTTATAGGATATATCTTAGTGTGGAATTGCTTAGTGTATTCATATTTTCAGCTTTAGCAGCTACTGACAGAGGAATCTGAAGTGGTTGTACCAATTTTCACTCCCACCAGCCAAGTTTGATAATTCCAATTGCCCCATCCCTTGGGGTTGTCTGTTTCATTTTAGCTATTCTAATGGATGTGTTTATTAGGACTCTGCAGAAGCAGAACCAGTAGGGTGTGCGTGTACATGTGTGTATGTGTGTAGACAAGTCCAAAATCTTCATGACAGGTCAGCAGGCTGGAGACCCAGGGAATAGTTGATGCTGCAGTTCAAGTCTGAAGGCCATCTGCTAACAGAATCCTCCTTTCTTCAAGAAAATTCATTCTTTTTCTATTTTTTCTATTAAGGCTTTCAACTGAGGCAATAATGAGTACCATCCATATTATGGAGAGTAATCTGTTTTACTCCAAATCTACTGGTTTAAAGAACTTCCCAGGTGGTGCTAGTGGTAAAGAACCTGCCTGCCAATGCAGAAGACATTAAGAGATGCAGGTTGGATCCTTGGATCAGGAAGATCCCCTGGAGAAGGGCATGGCAACCCACTCCAGTATTCTTGCCTAGAGAATCCCATGGACAGAGGAGCCTGAAGGGCTACAGTCCACAGGTCACAAAGAGTCGGTCACAACTGAAGCAACTTAGCATGCACTGGTTTAAATGTTGATCTCATCTAAAAAAATATCTTCACAGACACATCCAGAATGTTTGACCAAATATCTGGGCTCTGTGGACTAGGAAAGTTGAGACATAAAATTAACCATTACAATGTGATATTGCTTTCTTGTAATTTGCATTTCCCTGATGATGTATGAAGCTAAGCTTATTAGCCATTTGGATATTATCTTTTGCATTTTAATCTCTTGCCTATTTCCAAATGGGGTTCTCATTCTCATTCATTAAGAGGAGTTCCTTATATATTCCATAATTTGTTAGTTGTATATATTGCAAATTTCCTTCTCTTCTGGGCTTCACCTTTTTATTCTCTTTATATTATTTTCTTCCATAGAGAATTTACTTGTTTCTGGCATGCAGTTAAGGTAGGGGGATTTCATCTTAATCCTATCAGGAATTGGGTTTTTTATAGGTTGGCTTCAGTCTTTATACAGGAAAATGTATGTCTTGAAAGAGAAAGTGTTAGTTGCTCAGTCATGTCTGACTCTTTGTGACGTCATGGACTATAGCCCGCCAGGCTCCTCTGTCCATGGAGTGGGTTGCCATTTCCTTCTCCAGGGGATCTTCCCAACCCAGGGATCAAACCTGGGTCTCCTGCATTGCAGGTGAATTCTTTGCTATCTGAGCCACCAGGGAAGCCCCAAATGTATGTCTCATTTGGTCTTATTCTTTAGAATAAAGCTCTTCAGGTGTCCCAACTTAAAATCTAGTGCATTTACTAGGACCCTAGACCTGACTGGCCCTGGACTCCAGGTTTTATTCCTTTAGTCCATTGGACTGCCTGTAGTTCTGCTCAATGTCTTAGCCTCTAGGCTGCCACATCTATTGCAGGAAAGCTATGCTGAATATTGAGTCATTGCAGTGCCTTTTTGTCCCTGGAACCTTGGCTCCTCAAAGTCTTAGCACCTCACTAGCTTTCCAATTCTTTTGAACAGATTTGTTTCCTTTTTTCACTCAGGGTTTGATCTTTTTCTTGGTGAAAGAGACAACAAATCTAACACAAATTATTTCCCCCTGGCAAGAACAGGGGTGGGACAACTATAGGGAAGTCTGCAGTCATGGTGCCTTGTGAAGCTAACCACATGAAACAGTCACAGAGCTCACAGTCACTGTCCCTGTCGCCTGAGGCCTCCCCAGGGATCCACTGGAGCTCAGCATGGTTGCATACTGATGAGATGACCAGCAGCATGACAGGAGTGCCTGGTGGGTGAAAGGGCTTTATACAGTCAGAACCTTCTCACCATTCAGCTCTCAGCCTACAGGCCTGTTCTGAAAGAACCCACCCTGGGACCCTCTCTCCAAAGCATTCCTTTTCCCCAGTCTCTGCCTTATACATGGTCTCTACCATGACCTGAAATTATCTTTTTCATATAGTGGCTTACTTGTTTATTGAGTACCATACCCAAAATTGCTACATGAAAATAAGAACCTTGGCCCTTTTCTTCCCACATCATATTCTCGGGTGTGTAACACAGTACCTCATGCACACAGGCATTCCACATTCATTGGTTGTATTAATGAAGAATTCAGGCAGACCTTGAAGATACTGTGGATTCAGTTCCAGACCACCGCAATAAAGCAAATACAGTGATAAAGTGAATCACATGAGTTTCCCAGCGCATATGAAAGTTATGTTTATACTATACTGTGGCTTATTAAGTATGCAATAGTCTTGTGTCTGAAAAAACATGCACATACTTTAAAAATACTGTCTGAAATTTTCTAATCATCCAATCTGTCAACAAGTTTTAGTAGTAACATCAAAGATCACTGATCACCATAACAAACATGGTAATCATGAAAAAAGTTTGAAATATGACAAGAATTACCCAAATGTGACACAGAGACAGGAAGTGAGCTAATGCTGTTGGCAAAAAGGGCATAGATAGACTTGTCTGAGCAGGGTTGCCACAGACCTTCAATGTATAAAAAACGCAATGTCTGTGAAGTGCAATGAAATGAATTGCAATAAAATGAGGTGTTTCTGTAGCCAAATGAATGGCCGGACAAGTTATAAGAGGACAAGAGCAGAAGGAATGAAAGGCAAAAAGTCCCGTGGGAACCATCTCTCACAAAAGACCTTTGCAAAGAGCATGTTTCCTCCTGTCCTGGCTTTTGCTCTTTCCCAGCCCCACCCCACTTGCCTGCAGCCTCCTCCATTTCTCCCAGAACTCACCTCCCTCAGAAAACCTCACCCTGCCCAAGAGGGGCTCATCCCTCTTCTCTTCTTGTGTCTTGGAATCCCAAGGAATGTCTTTGATGTCCACCAGGTAGGTGATGGCTTTCTCTGCTCTGTCCAACTGATAGAGATGGTGGTGGGACTTGAGTCCTAAGAAGGAAGGTGGATATGAGTGTCCCAATCCCAGCTGGGTCTGTCAGCATGGCAGTTTCTCTTTACTGAGTTACTTAGTGAAGATAAACCTTCATTTGCTGTGGCTACATACAGGTCAAAACTCTATGGAAGAGGTACTTCCCTGGCAGTATAGTGGTTAAGACTCTGCATTTCCAGTGCAGGGAATGTGGGTTCAATCCCTGACTGGGGAACTAAGATCCCACGTGTCTCATGGCCAGAAAACAAAACAAAACTCAGTGGAGGAAAAGCTGGATGTTTCTCCTGCTAGCCTTAGAGGCCAGACCTCTAATTCTCTCCTGTTCCCCATCTCACCTTGTTGCTGCCATCTCAAAAGAAGCCATCCCTGATGTTATCCACTGTGTTTCTAAGGGCTGGTACCAGTTTTCCCCTATCAGTTCCACTGGCTTTCTTTGACTTTAGTCTTCTGATCACAGGTAGGGAGAGCGTGCTGACTTATCCCACTGATTACATAGCCACGTATCCTCCTACGTACAGCTAGTAGTCAGCCCTTTGTACCAGGGTGTTCTGCCTCTGCCATTCCACTGCCATGAAGGCCTCTTACAAAGTGCAGTCCCTTTCATGGGTCCTTGGGGAGCTGACTTCTGCCTGCATTTTCATCCTCATCTCAGCTCTCCCCTGGCCTCCAGCCCTACCCAACCTCTGTCAGTTCCTCAAAGGCATTGAGTCTGATTTCTCTATGAGCCATTGCGAGCAGCGTTTGAACTATTCAAATTCTCTCCTTCTCGCCTCAGTTGGCTGCTCTTTCTCACCCTTCAGAACTCATCTCATAGGTCCCTTCTTTAGAAAACGTCCCCCTCAGCAGATGACTGAGTTGCCCCTTATGTTCTCTTATGGCACTGAGGACCATTGTGGAATAAGCTTATTACAAATTATAATCACCCGTTTACAGGTCTAACTCCCTAGCTAGACCCTGGACAGGGACCATGCCTATTTGCTCTTCGAGCAGCTGTTAGTTTGCTCATGCCTGTCTCCCTCCAGACAATGAACTTGATGAGACCGAGGCAGTGTTTCTGCTCACCTTCATATCCCGGTGCGCTGCCGCATGACCAGTGTGTAGTAGGTCCAGAGGCACCCACAGCCCCATGTCCTCCTCCATACCAGCAGCTAGCTTTTACTGAATGTTTTCTATGTACTAGACTTCTGGTAAACATTTGCATGGGGTATATAGTTTATTTCTCACAATCACTTTGTAAGATAGGATCATCAGCCCCACTTCACAGTTGAGGAAATGTAGGCACAGGAGAAGTTTAGCAACTCAGCCAAACTGACAATATTAAAGTCCTAGCGAGTGAGTGAGTGAGTGAAGTTGCTCAGTCGTATCTGACTCTTTGCAACCCCCATGGACTATAGCCCACCAGGCTCCTCCGTCCATGGGATTTTCCAGGCAAGAGTACTGGAATGGGTTGCCATGTTCTTTTCCAGGGGATCTTCCCAACCCAGGGATTGAACCCAGGTCTCCCACACTGTAGACAGACTGTTTACTGTCTGAGTCACCAGGGCATCCCATTAAATTCCTAGAGCAGAGATCAAAGCTGGGCCATGTGGCTCCCGCACCCATGCCCTTAACCCCTGCTCAGGACTCTCCCTATGACGACTTCTACCTCTCTGTGTGATAGCTGGCCCCTCCTCCACTCCAACACCCCACCTGCTGCCCACCCCCCGTCCCAAGAGCTTCTTCCCATGAAGACAACAGCAGAAGAGGGACCAAATGGATGAAGGGCTGACTTAAAAGTGAACAGCCGTTTTAGCTGCTCAGCTAGCATTTTCCACCAGGTGGCAGTCGCAGCTCCCAGATAAAATCGTCTCCCTTTACTTCCCTCCACTTTGAGAAATAAAGAACTCCATTTTTCTTTTTTGCCTAGGAATGAGTAGTCTGAATTCAAACCCCAATTCTCTTCAGTTGAGCTTTTTGAAAATGGCACTTGGAGAAAGCGTGTTTCCCATCCCTAGGCACCCTAGGATGCGTGGCCAGGGCTGCTCGGCCAGGGCAGGTGGAGAAGTTCAGTACCTGCTTGGGGGGCGCCCTGCGTAGGGAAACCGGGAGCAATTGTGAGAGATGTCGTTTCAGCACGAAAAGGAGAGGACTGCTCCTCCCTCCGCACCTCTCATCCAGCAGCTGCAGGGGCAGAAAACCAAAGGATGCATATTCCTAGTCATGAATTTCATTTGGCCAGCAGCAGGCCCAGGGACATATGGTCCCCTGAGGACATAGCCGCAGATGACTGTCAGAAAAGGGCCTTTCCACCTCGTCTGTGCCTGAAATGTTCCTTTGCTCTCCAGGCTCTGCCGTGTGCTTCTGGCAGCTTCCACTATGTTCCTGTGAGTGGGATGGGCTGGCGGGCCAGAATGGTCCTTGATGCCAAGCCCGCCTCGACTTTCGAAAAGCTAACCCCAGGACATCGAGAAACAAAGAAACCCAGGCCAATTCTATGGCAGAAGGAAGGATGCAAGAGAAAAGATTTTTTTTTAAATGAAGAAATTGTGATATGTTTAAAATGTTTACATCAAACCAATAAATGGCATTAACCCCCAAAATACAATGTAACAGAATTATCCTTTTCTCCAGGAAATTCCAGGAATTATTTTTAAGACTGAATTCTTTGTGCGTTGTAAGCAGCAGGTGTGATAATGGCACTCTAGCTTAAAGGTGCGTGATGGCTTGACCTATTCCCATTCCTGTTGCTGGACCTCTGCGGCCACAGTTTAATGTCAACTGTCTCCATTTGGGGCCCTCTGTGTCTGAAAGGACTTGGATCCCTGGGGGCCTAGACTAACATTGGGTTTGTTGAGAGAGAATGGATGGGAAGACCTCACCCTATGGGGAGCGGAAAGAGAAACTCTAGACTTGATAGTGGGGAAACTGCGCCTTTTCCCGTTCCCTTGCTGCCTTACCACACTAACCCGATACACACACACACACACCTCCCCCCAGCGCCTGGCTTCTGAGCCCGATCCCTAAGATTAACTGAATTGTCTACGTCCTCCATCTATCTCATCTTCCTTTCATATACCCTCTCCGAATCAAAATAACGCTTAATCAGAATTAGAGCCTGTTCAATGCTGCTAAGTGCCACTCAGTACTTGTTAAAGCAGGATCTCTGCACCCTTTCAAACAAGCCAAGCATTTCAATGAGACTTCAGAGGACAAGGAGGGGACTGGTGTAAAGACCATCCTTTGTAATTGATACCCTCTTTCCGAAGCTTCTGTGTCTCCCGGTAGGATTAGGACAGGCCTTGCTTCCCTCTGCTTTCACGAAGGTTTTATCTTTGCTGCTGTGCTCCAAGGAAATGGGGTTAGTGCCGCAGGGTCAATTGTGTCTCCTCCCAAAAGAGTGCAGCATGTGGGGTTTCGCCAAAGCCCAAGTCACTGGTCTCCCTCCCTCCCTCCGCACGCTTCCTCCCACACACAGCCCTCACACGCCCGCTCTGTCCTCTCTCCTGCCGCCATCCTAGCTCAGGCTGTTGCAGGAAAGAATGTGGAGCCAGAGAGGACGGTCACGCTCAAGTCTCCGGCGAGCCCCTGGAACGGCCACTGAGTGTGGGTTCTTGGCTCCGCACAGGAAAGAATTCAGGAGTGAGCCACAGTCATGTGAAAGGTTTATTTAGGGAGGCACACACTCCACAGAGTGGGGGCCGTCTCAGAAGGTGAGAGGCGCCAGGGTATGGGGCTGTCAGCTTCTATAGGGTGGGCAATTTCATAGGCTAAAGACTGGGAGGATTATCCCAACTATTTTGGGGAAGGGACGGACACTCCCAGGAGCTGGGCCGGTGCCCACTCTTTGGCCTCTTATGGTGAGCCTCGGGACTGCCATGGCACCTGTGGGCGTGTCACTCCGCTTGCTGACCTGTTACAGAGTGCACCGAGGATCAAGGTCCGGTGGAAGCCAGTTGTTCGCCATCTTGGACCAAGCTGGTTCTAACCAGTTTCTGTAGTGTTCTCAATGGCTGTCATTCTTTTAGAGATTGTGCTCTGTCACTTTCCTGTCTCAGAGGCTCTGTCACCCACCAACATCATCCAGAGACCCACCACCATCCCCTGCTAAACGGTTCTTCTGCTCCCATGCCTCTTCCCCTACAACCTATTCTCCATGCAATTGCCAGTTCAGTTCAGTTCAGTTCAGTTGCTCAGTCGTGTCCAACTCTTTGCGACCCCATGAACTACAGCTCGCCAGGCCTCCCTATCCGTCACCAACTCCCAGAGTTCACCCAAACCCATGTCCATTGAGTCGGTGATGCCATCCAACCATGTCATCCTCTGTCGTCCCCTTCTCCTCCTGCCCCCAACCCCTCCCAGCATCAGGGTCTTTTCAATGAATCAGCTCTTTGCATCAGGTGGCCAAAGTATTGGAGTTTCAGCTTCAGCATCAGTCCTTCCAATGAGCACCCAGGACTGATCTCCTTTAGGATGGACTGGTTGGATCTCCTTGCAGTCCAAGGGACTCTCAGGAGTCTTCTCCAACACCACAGTTCAAAAGCATCAATTCTTTGGCACTTAGCTTTCTTTATAGTCCAGCTCTCACACCCACACGTGACCCCTGGGAACCACAGCCGTGAGCAGACGCAGAGCGGCCACAGGTTAGCTCCCGTCACTCTGCTTCAGCTCCTCTCCAGTGGCTCTCCACCTGATTTAAAGATAAAATCCAAAGTCTGCACCCTTGCTGGGAATGCCTTTCCTTAGCTGGCCCCTTGCCATCTCTGGGCTCATCTCCTGACCCTTTCCTCCTGTCACTGAGCCCAGTTGCAGTACTCTGCCTTGGATGTACCAAACCCAGTACTGCCTCAGGACCTTCGCGTGTGCTGTTTCCTTTGCCTAGAATATGTTTCTCTCAGATTTTGGCATGGCTTGTTTTTTCTCTTACTATTCACATCTCGGCTTAAATCTTACCTGTCAGAGATACCTTCTCTAATCTCCCAGTTCAAGTAGCCCCATTCTCAGTCTCCACCACTTATCATTTTGTTTCTCTCATAACACTAACAGCACTATTTTTTTCTGGTTTATGTATGTGCCTGCTTGTGGATTGTCAGATTTCATCTTCTGAAATATAACTGCCAACAGATAGGGACTTTGCTGGCTTTGCCTCCCCAATATTTTTAGAGCTTAGAACAGGGCAAATGATTGAATGAATAAGAAAATTCCTTGATATGATTCTCCTTTGCAAATTGCCACCTTTGTTTAACAGAATGCAAGTCCAAAATTGAGGTTAGTGGTTCTGTGAACAATAATAATCCCTTATCTTTGTAAGGCATTATCTCCTAAGATCCACCCAACAACTTCCAACACTAGGTGTGGGCATCTCATTTCACCAGGGCTCAGACTGCTGAAATGAATCACCAAAATCACATAGACACACACACATACACACACAGCTGAGGGCTCAAAATGTAGGTCTTTGTTTCTAGGATGTAAATACCAAGAGGACAGAGATCTTGTGTCTTATCCCCAGGTGGCGCAGTGGTAAAGAATCTGCCTGCCAATGCAGGAGACATGGGTTCAATCCCTGGGTTGGGAAGATCCCCTGGAGGAAGGCATGGCAACCCACTTCAGTATTCTTGCCTGGAGAATCCCCATGGATAGAGGAGCATGGTGGGCTACAGTCCATGGGGTCACAAGGAATCAGACATGACTGAGCACACACACACACATCCCCACAGTATCCTTAGAATAAATAATATGAAAATAATTGTTGAATGAGCAAACTCATGGATAGCATTCTCTCTTTGGGGCTAAGGCAGATTCTGAGACACAGCCGCTCCCCTCCTCTCGCTGTATCTGACTGGTCTATTCTGGCATCAGAGGAGGCCAGGTCTCTCTCGTCCTCCACCCTCCCTTCCAGGTCCTGGGTGCCCCCACTTCCAGTCCGGGAACTGCACCCACAACCCAGTCAGACTCTCTTCTCCCAGCACCCACTCTTGTTTCTCCGAGGTTTCCGCAGGGACTAGGTTCTGGCTTCTCCAGCAGGTTCGGAGAAGCTTGTTAGAAATGCAATCTCGGGCTCTCTCGGGGCAGAACTAAAACCCGCATTTGAACAATATCCCCAGGTGAACCTGGCACCCACTGGCATTTGAGGACTCTGAGCTGCCTTTATCAAGCATTCCCATCTCTATCTTGCTTGGGAAACACCTGAGCCTTGAGGCCCCACTGCAGCCCAGCCGTCCTCTTAACGGCAGTTTTGAGAGCTGGCCTTGGAAAGAGAACGAACATCAGGATCCTGTGAGTCACCCCTTCGGCAAACATTGAATAAGCACTTATGGTGCGCAAGGCACATGACAAGCCCTGAGGACACAAGTAGGATGCAGGCCGCACTTGTCTGCCTTACCTAAAAAAGCAGGTTCACAAATTACATATCGTGATAATTAGACACTGTAATAAATGCCAGTCAGAAGAAGAGCTTCTGATAACAAGTCAAGTGTGATGACGGTGAGTGCGGGAACAGAGGGCGTTTAGAAAGAATGATTCAGGAATTTATCTCAGAGGAGGTGATGTTTAATCTAAGCCCCCAAGGGTGAAGGAAGAGCCAGTTCTGTTCTGAGTTGAGGGTGGAGAGGGTGGGGCAGGGCAGGCAGATGATTTCTTACTGGAGGTAAAAAGAAGTGGGAAGACCTTGCCCATGGAAAGTGGCTTGCACTGGAGGAAAGAGAGAGGTCTGTCTTGTGCCGGGAAGGTTTGATGGAGAAGGGTTAGGAGAGGAAGTTGGGGTGGGAGCAAGGCTAGATCATTCAGGTCACCCACACCTGGGAAAACATGCTGATTTTATTTCCAGGGCCTTGGGAAGCTGTTGGAGGGCTTTATCAAGGCTTGGCCAAGCCAGATTTCTGCTCTACTCTAGCTGCATCGGGCAGAGCACTAGGCTTTCACAGCACCTGATCCAGTCATCGGAGCTGAGGATCACTGCCCCCTCTGACCAGAGATGGGTGGGGTTGGGTGTAATATCACAGAGGGGAACGGACTGGCCACAATGTCAGGATCTAGGACAATAATGGTCATGATAATAAGAGTCACCAATGTTTATAGTTTGTGGGTTTTTTTTTTTCATGATTGCCTCATTTAATCTTCATCTCAACCTAATGATGGAGACGTTATTATTTGCCCCTTCCGATGGATGAGATGACCAATACTCAGAGGTTTCCTAGTGTGGCTGAAATCACTCAGCCAGGCGTGGCAAAGGGACAGAAATCCTGGGTGGTGGGGGGAGAGGGTCTCACCCCAGAGCCACACCCTTAACCCCACGGATCCCAAGTGGCCTCTACTATCCCACACCATGCCCGGGTCCCATTTGCCTGAAATTTGCTATTCGTGAGGGCAAAAGGGAAATAATTGAGGAACTGAAAGTCATATTTCCTCAAAGGCAGGATAATGGAGTGGTCAGCTGGGAGACAAAAGGCCTACTTTCAAGCTCCCACTCCTCTTTTCCTGCTTCTTTCCCTAAAGTGGAAGATTCCAGAAAACAGGTCCCAGCTCATGGCCCCTTGGTGTTTTGCTCACGTTGGTAGCAGAGGCTCAGCCCCTCTGCTACAGTGTACGGATTCCCCAACCCCCACCCCGTAGGAGGAAGAAAGCAGGAACTAGGCGATGCGGTGCTGGGCCTGGAGTCTCTGCTTTCTCCGTCACCATGGCAACTCTGCCAGTCTAGATCCGGTGGAAATGTGAGACTAAGCAGGAGGTGGGAAGGCAGCATCAGAGGGCTCCCCCTGCTGCCAGTGACCCTGCCGCCCACTCCTGCCTCCCACCCAGCACAGGGTCCTGCAATCTGTACCAGTGTAGATAGTCACTATTATGATAATCATACGTCATTATGTTGCTACTAGTAACAGGTAAACGCATTGAGTACTCACTCTGTGATAACACGGCAGTAACTCTTACCCGAAACAGACATGTATAACCCCAACGTTTGAGAATTACGGTACTCCACTCTCCATATGTATTAATAATTTAAAGAAGAAAATATAATGATATAAAACAAGTATGCGTGCACTCTTACTCACTGAGTCGTGTCTGACTTTCTGTGAGCCTTAGGGCTGTAGTCTGCCAGGCTCCTCTGTCCATGGGAGTTTTCAGGCAAGAATACTGGAGTAGGTTGCTGTTTCCTCCTCCAGGACTGTGTGGATTGTGTTAGTAGCTCGGTCGTGGCCGACTCTTTGCAACCCCATGGACTGTAGCCCACCAGGCTTCTCTGTCCATTGAATCCTCCAGGCAAGAATACTGGAGTGGATTGCTATTCCCTTCTCCAGAGGAACTCCCCAGCCCAGGGATCAAACCCTAGTCTCCTGCCTCACGGGCAGATTCTTTACCATTTGAGCTACAGGGAAGTCTCCTCCTCCAGGGGATCTTCCCAACCCAGGGATTGAACCCAAGCCTCCTGTGTCTCCTGCATTGCAAGCGGATTCTTTACTCGGTGAGCCATCGAGGAAAACAAGTATAAGGAAAGCCAACCAAGATTCCAATTTCCCCCCTTTATGGGTGACTACACTACAAAATTGCCTCACCCTAGGAGAAAGAGAGATGAGATTTTCATCAGGAGTGTGGGAGGCTACATCCTGGTTAGGGTGTGGTGTGTGTTGAGGGAGGTGCCATTGGCTTCTGGACACTAGATTGCACTTGACAGCTGAATTCTGCTGTCCTTCTCTTCCTGTCCTTTCCATTCCCTGCATGCGCCCCTTCACGTACCCTCTTCCCCACCACCTTCTGCTGCCCCTTTTAGGGGCTGCTGATCCTGTTTGAAGTGGGATACTTCAGGGCAGTAAATTTGAGTCCCCATTTGCATCCCTTCCAATTGCAGAATTTTGCATTTGGTCTTTGTTAGATTTGAAGACTTTGGGTGGCAAGTAAAAAGGAAGTTGCTGATGACTGTATTTGAGTATTGCCTAATGTCTCCCTCAGAAGGACCTTTTTGCAAATCTATGTTCCAGAATTCTAAGTTGCTTCTTCCAGGCTCCACAGCATCACATCTGTTCAGGAACAGCTGTTCAGGCTGCAGCGATGATCAAAGCCCTGCATTCCACAGCTCTGGTGCTCTAAAAATGGCAAACATTTCTTCTTTCTTTACGTATATATATATATATATATATATATATATATATATATGGAACATAAATTCTCAGTAGAAATCTATTTTAACGATTCTGACATCTCGGCCCAGAAGCAAAATATTCAAGTGCTGTTTTGAAATTTGACAGGAGACAGCAGTAAGAAAGCCTCTCCCTCTCTCCTTTGGATTTTCAATACTATTTTGGTTCTGATGACAGAGATGGTGCAGAGTCTCAAAGGAAAAGATTCACAAAGAGGCTTGATTTCTATATAGAATGTGTTCTATAGAAAGAAGTAAAACCCTTTCATTTTGGTGGGATTTTCTTTGAATTTGAACAAATGATTTATAAATATATACAAGTATATTTTATCTGTGTTTGTCTGTCTGCCTACTTACCTGTCCATTTATCCATTCATCCTTCATCCATTCATCCATGCGCCCCTCCATCCATCTACCCATTGAATCCATCCAGCCAGCCAGCTAACTAGAGATCCTTCCTTAGCACCCATGTGATCAGGATTGGTTGGACCACTTCTTAGGCTCATGACAATTTAGCAGACAACATAATAACCACAAAGAATAGCCATCACCTTATTGTTAAAGACATCCCTGTCAAACAAAATGAATTTTTTTGATAGGAAGGACTGATGTTGAAGCTGAAGCTCCAATAGTTTGGCTATCTGAGGTGGAAGAACTGACTCATTGGAAAAGACCCTGATGCTAGGAAAGATTGAAGGCAGGAGGAGAAGGGGATGACAGAGATGGTTGGATGGCATCACCGACTCAATGGACATGAGTTTGAGCAAGCTCCAGGAGTTGGTGATGGACAGGGAAGCCTGGCATGCTGCAGTCCATGGGGTCGCAGAGTTGGACACAACTGAGTGACTGAACTGATGTATCCTTTTAGTATAACTTCTTGGTGACTTCTTAGTCAATGCAGTGGGGAGGGTTGGAGGATAAAGGTTTAATAAAATTTTTCTTGTTAGAAACTTACAGGGGGTGAAGTGAAACAGCACCTGTGTGTGAACCCTAACTTTGCAAACCAATGAACCTTTCTGAATGTTGACCACCTTTAAAATGAGCATGCCAACAGTACCTGCCTCATCAGGCTGTGGGGGCAGGCAGAGAGGCACAACGCCTGCACCTGGTGAGCACTCCATCTGCGTTAGTAGATGTTGTTATCGGTATCATGACTAGTACTCTCACAGCTATGGATTGCTTGTGTTTCTGGGATTGGGAGTTCACTGTGCTGGAGAAAAGGTCCTTCCTTTTTCCTTGTTTCCTGCCCTCAAACTGATATGTGTCCCTTCCTGGTAGTGAAGTCAAAGAGAAAAGATATGCACTAAGGAATCTGGAGTTCTTTGACGTAAAAGAAATGACAAGGTTTCAATTCCTTTGCCCCTACTCCTGGAAATGTATAACCCAGTCTGACTGCTGAATCACAGACACACTTTTAAGGAAGGCCAGTGGGGCAGGCAAGAATTGTACAGGTGAATGGGAGTCACCCAGGCTTGACAGAAAAGACTTGGCTTCCTTCCCTGGCCTCTGCTACCCACCTATATGACCTTAAATAAATCCTTAAACCAAGAACTAGTTCTTGAGGAGCAAACGGCCTCATGTCTGGGTTCACAATCAAAACTCACCTTCTCTCTAGAGAACTGTTTCATCATCCTCCCTCTATACTTTCAAATATGACAGCTTGCACCCAGATTATGTTTAGGAATTAATTTTTTTGTCTTAAGAACAAATTAAAAAAATTCTGTCCATCGCTATTCTAGGAGCAATGAGGGTTCAATTCAGTTCACTCAGTTGTGTCCAACTCTTTGTGATCCCATGGACTGCAGCACGCCAGGCTTTCCTGTCCATCACTAACTCTCAGAGCTTGCTCAAACTCACGTCCATTGAGTAAGTGATGCCATCCAACCATCCCATCATCCTCTGTCGTCCCCTTCTCCTCCTGCCTTCAATCTTTCCCAGTATCAGGGTCTTTTCTAAGGAGCCAGTTCTTCCACATCATGTGGCCAAAGTATTGGAGCTTCAGCTTTAGCATCAGTCTTCCAATGAATATTTCAAGACTGATTTCCTTTAAGATTGACTGATTTGATCTCCTTGCAGTCCAAGGGACTCTCAAGAGTCTTCTCCAACACCACAGTTCAAAAGCATCTATTCTTTGGTGCTCAGCTTTCTTTATAGTCTAACTCTCACATCCATACATGACTATTGGAAAAACCATAGCTTTGACTAGACAGACCTTTGTTGGTAAAGTAATGTCTCTGCTTTTTAATATGCTGTCTAGGTTGGTCATAGTTTTTCTTCCAAGCAGAAAGCATATTTTAATTTCATGGCTGTAGTCACCATCTGCAGTGATTTTGGGGCCCCCCAAAATAGTCTGCCACTGTTTCCATTGTTTTCCCATCTATTTGCCATGAAATAATGGGACCAGATGAGGGTTACAGGGGAAGAATTGGGGATGTGGTAGGTGGGAATTGGAGTCCAGGCTTTACCACGCACTAGCTGTGTAAGCTTCTAGGTCACCGAACCGTTACGGGGCAGAGTTTTCAGTATTTCACTCAGTACCTCATGGGCGAGGAGTGGAAGGTGTAACCTGCCGACGTATGTAAGTGCCTGACCCACCACAATTGATGAGCAATTGCTAGTTTCCTCTTCCCAGAACCAACCACCATCGTTGCAGTCATGAAGCCATTCCACATCCATTCCCCACCCCTGCAGTTAGACACACAGGGGGCCACCTGGCTTTTCCCTCTAATGAGAGGTGAATTATGCTTCGATTCAGTCAAACAAGAGGACTCAGGTCTTTCCTGGATTCTGTCTAAAACCTTATACTGCTTCAGAGACATATCACTGCCAGTTCTCTTCCTGGTAACTAGTTAAAGACGCTTGAGTTTAGTGGGGATCCTTCATGGATATGTTTGGTTCTTTTCTTGCGTCTTTTGGTGTTGGGGGTGGGGTTAGAGAAATGTTGAAAATAGTCTCTTTAAAAATGTTGACATCTGCTTGACTGCATTGACATTTTGATGGTGTTAAAGCCCTGCTTACTGAAATAGAACTCCAATGAAAAGGATGAAGCAAGCGGAGGCTGAATTTCTGGCACTGTATTCACTGACTCACCACACTCTACCTCCCACCTATCCACAAGCAGGTTTTTACTGACACTTAGTCAGATTGTATGCGATAGAAAATACTGTGTTTGAGCACACACTGGATTTCGATGCTGCTGTTCATTTTTAACTTCTTTGAGTCAAACTGTACTTTTCCAACTCTGGTCACCATAATGAATCACAGTGACACTTTTTTTTCCCCCAGCCCGCCAACAATGACACCTGATTTGACTAGAAAAAGATTCGAAGTTAAAAAAACACCAGAAAAGACTCAGGCATGCCAAAACAAAATGTTCTCTAATAAAAGAGGCTGAATGAGTGCTGCCAGATGAGGAATTCATAGTGGGGCACAAATGTGCATGTTCTGATTTCTCATTTATCTGAAGCTTGTGGTCCCTATTCTGAGCATGGGGTGGGACTGTGTACTGAGGGAAGTTGGCAAAGGACATTTTTGAAAGAGAGAAGTGATAGGCATTCCCAGAAAGGTAGACAGCATCCCACAGAAGACCAATTCAGAGCACAGGTTTTGTGGGTGACATGGTATTTGTGGCACTCATGAGCCATAAGGCTTGATCTGAGCTAGAGAGGAGATAATCAAAATAGCTTTGCAAGCTGATAGCTCATGCATACTAATCTCTTTTTCTCCTGGGGTGGGAACAGAGGGAGGAGGGGAGGAGCTGAACTGGGAATCGGACAGGGGTTAGAGGTTAGGCAAGTACGTAGAATCCCAGTTAAGTTCAATGCAGAACGAGGCGACAGCCGAGGATAAGACTTGGCCAGGACAGGAACAAAGGCTGATGCCAGCAAACATACTAACACGTAAAGCAGGGTACCCCAAAGTACCCCAGTGCCAGGAGATCCTGTTTTACCTGGAGACAGTGTTCCACAGTCTGAGCAATTTTGGGTGAAAAACATTTGAAACAAAGCAAATAGGTTTTCTTCACTGCAGAATTTCTCAAAGCCAACCCAATTGCCTATTTTCTAAGAAACAGGATGCTTTACTTTCTAAGCTAATTTAATGACAGAATTTTTTGTTGTTGTTGTCCTTTTCTCACAGTAAGGACTATTGGGAAACAAATATTAAAAGTTTCTTATTTATTATTCTATCAGTACATACTTCAGAAAAATAATCCCTTAAATGTGTCTGACTCTCTTCATTGACATCTTCAATGCTCCTTAATTTTTAAAATCAGGGATTTACTTTCCCAGACTTTTGAGCCAACTTTTAAGTATTTCTCAAACTTGAAAAAAAAAAATTCCTAACAAAATGACTTATTTTCCTTCTGAACTGGGTGTGAATACAAACCTGTTACCAAAGAAGTTATGAAATGACTTCATTGTTAAGGACAGTTAAGAATGGAATAGAGCTTTACTTGTTGGTTGGATTTAGGTAAGTGACCAGTGAATAAAATAAGAAAATACAACCCTTATAACCTTGCACACCCTTTCCAGAGTCACCATTCTGTGACTTAGGACAGCAGAAGTATTGCACCTATATATTATTTCAAGATACAGTTGTTACATCACTTATAGTTGATACAGTACTTGCCTAAAATAATTATTTCCTGAAATAAAGAAGCTAAATCTACCTATGTCTTCCCCCCTGCCCCTACAGTGTTGAAACTATGCCAGAAAGTTCAGGGATACTGCAGAGGTGGCAACCAAACATCACCCACATTCTCCTGCGTCCCTGGGGCTGTCTCACGGGCATGGCACGGAACTCTGAACATACTGTCAGACAAAGCTGCTGTGACCCAGTATTCTTGGGGGGTCCTATGCACTGCTGGGTTTGGTTACTACTATCAGAAACTCCTATAGTTGAACGAGTTGCATACTGGGAATATTTAGGCAATTTAGAAGCAAAAGACCTTCAGAGTCCATTTGTCTAAGGACAAGAACTGCTTCTTCCAGGCTTAAGAATACTATGCTCAAAGTAAGAAGGGGTAGAAATTAAATTTTACACAATAGGATATATTTTAGGTTTAGGTTCTAGGTGTGTGGTTTCAATCCCTTGGTCGGGAAGATCCCCTGGAGAAGGAAATGGCAACCCACTCAAGTATTCTTGCCTGGGAAATCCCATGGTCAGAGGAGCCTGGCGGGCTACAGTCCATGGGGTCGCAAAGATTCAGTGACTAAACAACAAAAACAAAAACCTTAAAAGCTTGAAAGTGCAGTCTTAACATATAAATGACTGACACACCACAGTACTCAGTGGTCCACATGATTTATGGACCAATCCAAAGATAACACTGTCAATTCACATGCTGTAAAGAATATAGTCCCAGAGGCCACGTCCTGTGATGTGAGGATACAGGGAGGAACCGGAGGGTTAAAATTCAAGAGACACTTTTTAACCCAGATCCTCTTGCTGGCATGGCCGGAAATCAAGGTTCTTCACTGACAAAGACTCAAAACTGAACCTCTCAGGCACCGACTTTCCCTATTAAATAAACACATGTTCCCCTACTTTCATCGGACATTTGGCCTTAAGCAGATGACTGAACACTGGGATCGCGGGCTCAGGCCTCACACACATGCTGAAGACTACAGATAAAAAGGTCTCTGCAGGGCAGCGTGTAAGTAACTGTGCAGGCCAAAGACAACCACCACTGACATTTAGGTGTTTGCATAAGCAAGGCACATCTGCCAGGAGCACTTATACGACCAACATCTTTTCATTTCAGTTTCTTCTGTTTTGGCCAAAGAATATATTCCTAATATTTTTTAAATGTTATATATTCCCAACCCTGGAAGCACAATCTACTTATGTTGAAAATAAATAAGTATATTAAAAGAAAGCTGAGTTAAAAGTTTTATTCATTCAACATCTCACATTACAAATATTTAAAAATTATACGCATACTGGTATAAATAGTCATTTGCAAACTATTTAATAACATTAATTTTCCACTAGCACTTCAACAAATGAACTCTTTTAAAAAAGGAACTGTGTTATATAACTTAAGAGTAGAACATACAAAAATAGGAACTTAACGTGAAAATGACTTTAATAAAAAATGAATTACCCTTATTTAAAATGCTATAATAAATACTACAACCTCCCCATACACAGTAAAAACTATATGGAAATTCAGCCAAGTAGTACAATTAACTGACATACTTAAATAACTTTTCCTTCTGATAATATGAGCAATACACTGGAAAAAAAAACATTAGGGATTAGTAAAAACTAGACACCCACTTGCTAAAAGTTTCACTTCCAAAAAATATAACAAAAATCTGATGAAAATTATAAAAACTAATTATACTTTAAATTTTAAAAATATAAAAAATAAAACAGTTGAATACAATATTGTCCCAATTCTTACAATGCTATCAATCACAGTAGCTTTAAAATAAGATAATAAAATAAAGCAAATGACCAAAACCTCTTTTATTCCATTTTTAAAAATAATCTCAAATTTACATTAGTAGAAAGATTGATTTCTGATTCTTTTCTTTAGAAACACCAGCAAGAAAGAGGATTACTCTTAACAGTAGAAAATGACATTTTTAAATGTCTGCAATTAAAAACAAAGAATTACACTGCAAAGATCTTTCAAAAGTTTGAAATAAGTATTGCACATAACTTGAAGTTAACTTGCCACAATTCATCACATTCAAGTTTTAAATCACCTTTTAACAGAAGATTCAACTCTTCAAAACAAAAAGGGTGAATTATCAAGTCTTTCCAACAGCACTCTCATAAAATGCTAAATTCATTCACTGCAAGTTTTATTTTGCATTCTGCAGAGGTCTGTGTATGGAGAAGTATATATATTATACCAAAGCGTGGGGACCAGAAGGGGAAGGGAGAGGGTTCCTTTACATAGAAAATAATCAGAAACACTTTATTTTACATTGCAAAAATAACCATGTAATTACTCTGTAACTACATTGTAAGTACATGGCTGGTGCCATGCTAGTGCGCTAGAACTACATGCTTGGTAAATTGAAGTGATACCCTAAAATCTGTAAACTAATTACATGTTAATTATGTTTTGAGTTACATGGTAACTCCCAACTACAATCCCATGTAATCTGAAGGACATTTAATCAATAAAGTTCAGAGTAATAGATAATAATTGTTTATGCCCTGTAAATTGAAGTGTAACCAAATAATCTGTAAACACGCTTGTCACACAATCACAAGTAAATATTAGTAGAATAACAATTTCTTACATTAGTCATGCATACTAACATTACACACCTGTCCCACGGCAGGCTATTTTTTTTCTTTATATATAATTTAAAAGAGCAGACATCTCTGAATCAAACACTTAACATCAATTTATTAATATTAAAAATGGCTAAACATTCACCAAAAATGTCTGCATTATGAATAATTTTAAAAACTTAGTAAGAAGCTGTAGACAATTTTGTTAAATTTCTACCCTATGCTTATGCATTTAATTTTTTTTTAGGAACTACAGTGTTATCTGTCATTTTCATGCGAATTTTTTTTCATTAATTTGTTACTTTACATAGACTATCTCTTAAATTATAGGTACACCAATAGCTGGTGCTGGGGAAGGATGTTTAAGCAACATGCTTTCTCTTCTCTGCAGACTCTAAAATAGCATTGCCAGTGCACAACATTCATAATTTAAAATGTATGCAGAGCACTGAAATGTATAAAAAGCAGAATATAAGAAAATAAAATTTATTAAAATTATTTATATTAAAAAATGAAGTATATGAAGATCTCTCAGTAATAAAAGTACAAAAAGCTACTCTTTGCAATATGAAAAATTGAGGTATTGCATAAAGAGATATCCCGTCAGTGAAAAGTGTGCCTAAAAATGTTCACTGTTGGAAAAACAAGATATACAAAAGTAGTGCATAACAAATATACATTATGTGCATGACAAAATAAGTTAGCTACAAAAACACTGTACCGAAATTCAGCAGGTCATGTACAAAGGGAAAAATTATTATTCAAAGCTAGTTCTCAAACAGTGTTATTTCTTGTTAGCTCATCACACCTGTTTACTGAGTAGGAACAGCACGACAGCACACCCCAAGCCACCTACAAGCATTGAAAAGAATAAAAAGTGGCAAATGAACATTCCAATTAGAATTATGTCGTTCAGGAGAAAAGAAGAAAAAGTCCCTGACCAGCTACACAAGAGCACCCTCCGTTCACATGACCGCTTTCAATATTTGCAGGGGATTCTTTAATAAGCAGCTCCCTTTCTTGTGTCTGACTGTTAGACAGCAAATGCCTCCATTTTGACCTTTGGAACTTAACAGGTATACAGTTCATTAAAGCCTGGATTAAAAATAAAGGATTGCTTTTCCTAAACATGATCAGTAGGGGTCATCAGTCAGGTGGTTTCACCGCAGTGCTAGGGCAAGTCTTTGGTTTTGAAGGATCCAAGATGGTACTGTTAGGTAGCACAACTAGCAAGATTGCCATTCGATTTTTGTTTTTAATGTTTTGCACACTGATGATGATAATCCTTTTCATGGTGGATAGGGCATTTCATAAGAGAATGTCCACTAAAATAAAAGTTACTTCCAATGACCAGGGCTTCAAGAGACTATTTTTCAATTTACCCCTGAAGCATACTGTTCAACATATAATAACGCCTTTCAAAAGCTAGAGTTTTATTTATAATAAAGCATGCATTACTTGATGAAGTTGGCACTTCAAACACTGACTATGTCCCATGCTAAATTCTGAAACTGTAATGTTATTTTATTTTATAGGAAGAGTAAGATAAACATACGTACCTTTGCACAGATTTACACAGTTACTTAGTTCAACAGTGCAAAACACTTTGCAACTACTTTTTGTTTTCATTTTCTATGTTACAACTAAATTACAGGATATCCAAAGTAACTTTAAATCTAAAAGTAAGCCAATCAGCAGCCAATTTGAATATTGGTTTTGTCTTCCAGTTTTGGCTACACATGGTAGTCTAACACAAAATCAAAAATGATATCCTTGAGGTATCTCTTGATCTGTTTGCTTGCTTTTTTTTAATGTCAAAATGGAGAGCAAAGGCTGACACCTGATGAGTGTTAGGAAATTAGGATATAGAGTTTATATATAACATCAAAAATAAAATTTATACATTTGTTCTTTAGGAGAGGAAATGCTAGTTTTCCCACCAGTTGTCGTTAACTCTAGCTTTGGTAGGTTTCCTGGGGCTGTGACCGGATAAGTAAAAGTTTAAAAATAAATAAGTGCACTCCCCTCAGAAGTAAATGTACCCAACTTTTACATTCTAAATTTAAAAACCTGTTTAAAAGAAAATAAATCTAGCTCTGCCTACTTTACTTTTTTTTTTCTGATGTGGTAGTAACTTTGAGGCATAATGAAATAATATTCTGCCTCCAAACCCTTAAAATTAGTTATAATGCTGCTTCAATCTTGCTCATGCATTTGTGTTTGCTTTAACATGCTCTTTCCTGTTAATAATTGTTAACTTCCTCCACTGCTATTGAAAGAACAGAAAGGGAATGGGAAAAAAAAGAGAGGCAAAAAAGATGAAAGAAAAGAAAGAGAAAGGCAAAAGCACTTCCCTGGGGGAAACCCCGCATCAAGAGAGACTGATAGTGTTATTGTTACGTGGTTATTTTAATAAAAGTATTCTTATCTGTTATATTATCAACAATAATTTAATTAAAAACCCAAAATACTCTATTGTTTCATTTTTCTTTTAATATTTCTCTCTCTCCTCTAAGAAAATGCTGCAGGAAGTTTGGATCCTCTTAGTCTCCAGCAAAACAAGAGAATGAAACTTCCATGCAACATGATGGCAATACAAAAAAGGAGTTCATAGATCTTGTTTTCAGTGACACGGGAATCTACAAAACACCTATATTATAGGTCATTCTCTCTGTTAGACTACTGTTAAGTTACAGACTGCACAAAAGGACATGCCAGCGTGAAGAGGTTGAGGAAGGGGGCAGAATTAACAGAAGAGTGCACTTATTCTGAGGCCTGAAAATGAGCACTGTAGTTATCCTTTAGTTCCAGCGGAATGAAATATGTCGAGGACGGTCACCACCTTCCTTCACCAGGGGCTTGTGGAATTCCCTGCCAGCACGAGAATGAATAGCAGCCCAGCAATATTCACAGTAATACTGCAGACAGGTAACATTAGCACAGAAAAATGGAGCGAATTTCCCCCCACAACGGGCCCCCTGACATTCATCACACAGCTGATCATCCAAGACATATGGCTTAACTTCCACCTGCAATCAAAAATAAAAGAAAGACATTTAACACTTCTCAGTGAATGGACCTAACAACTCAGACTGTGTGTGTACATTTCCATCCACTGTCTGAATGAATCTGTGCCAAGGTGTCCAAAAGGAAGGGTCAATAACTCCTTTACTGAAATTAAATTATCATTTTTTAAGAAACTGGTAAGGTTTTTATGCCCATTATTTTATGTTTTTGTCTTATTAATTAAAGAGGTTTCAAATGAAAGACAAGGTTCCAGCATAAATTTAAAAGTGAAGCCAACTTAATGTTGGGAGAGTTCTCACAGACACAAATGATCACTTTAATTAGTGGGCCTGGATTCTTGTCATACGTGGAATTATAATTTGCACAAGACCAACTAAGAGATTCCCAGAGCCACAAAATAGCACTTCAATGTACAAATCAGAGGGCAGCTTCCTGACTTCTACACCGTAAGCCTCTGAGCTGTAAGAAGGCTTGGGTCATGGTTTCTATTTACAGTGTACACATCCTGGGTATTATAACAAACCTCAAACTCCAGGAAAACAAGACACAGCCGTAGTACTCATAATCGAAAACCTTGCTTTGTTCTTTGTCAGGAAGAATGGTTTACTTCAGTCTAAAAGTCAGAGGTAAATTTATAAAACTGGGTCTGTTCCAGTGTTCAATAGGCCGATCTGTCATTTGAGCCTCTCAAGCATTAAAAATAACCTGGCTCTTAATTCTCCAGTGAGAAAAAGAGTTGGTTATTTTTAGTCTTGGAGAGACTCACGATTGAAACTCCCTTACACCAGGCTATTACTACCACTGCTGCCATCCACTTCTGACAAGGAATCCTTACGAAGGTAGACCACGAACAAAAAGAGGAGTGACACAGAAGGCCAGAAGAGCAGATCTAACAAGAAGATTAGGCTTCTGGCCCCGAGGCCATTCCATAACATCTACAGTGTGGCAAGAACACTGGCCAAAGAACTGGAGATCCTAGCGGAATACAAGATAAGTCTGAATTTCTAATGGCTAAACTTACAACTCCTAAACCGATGACGGAATGAAGCAATGAGGTGGGAGAGACTGTTACTCAAATGTACATATTTTTTTAGTGTAAATAAAAATCAAGGAGGTATGTTAACACACACAGCAACTAATCCTGCCCCCTTCCTCCATGTTTATTAACAGATCTATACCTTTCTCTTTAACATATTCACAGTATGATGACCACTAGGATGAGAAATTTTCAGCTACCACTTATGTGGAATACACATGAAATGGAACATAAGCAGTAAATGTAAACCACTGCTGCTGCTAAGTCACTTCAGTCGTACCTGACTCTTTGTGACCCTATGGACAGCAGCCCTCCAGACTCCTCTGTACCTGGGATTCTCCAGGCAAGAATACTGGAGCGGTTGCCATTCCCTTCTCCAAAGCATGGATGCATGCTCAGTCGCTTCAGTCATGTCTGACTCTGTGCAACCCTACGGACAGCAGCCCTCCAGGCTCCTCTGTCCACAGGATTCTCCAGGCAAGAATACTGGAGTGGGTTGCCATTTCCTTCTCCCATGTAAACCACTAGTGACTGACTTTTCTTTTTGAGCACAGGGCTTTGGAGTGCTGGATATCTCAGTCAGCCCTAACCAAAGTACCAGTCTGGCATGAAATAAGAAGCTGACACCAGAATGAAAATCAATGCACTGCTTTCTTCATCAAGAAGGTCTTTCTGTGAAAAAATTCAACTGAACTAAACACTGTGCTTCTTAGTGCAGTGGATTCACATTTTAGGGTAAATTGCTACCTCAACACAATTGATTCAGAGGCCACACTCCATCCACCAGAATATAAACCCATGAGTACCTAGGCACTAAAGTATTTGCTGAATGCATGAAACACAAAGCTAAGAAATTTGTGACTGCAAACAAGACACATAAGGGAACACAGAGTCTCAAATACAATACATTAAAAAACAGAAGAGTTATCTCAGAGGTTTTCTCCAGCCTTTTGATACAGAGGATAAACACAACAAAGAGGAATTTAAAGTGTGAAAATAATTCTAATGAACTACCACCAAATTTCAGGTGGTAAAAGAGATTACAAATAGAAGGATTCTGAGTTCTTCTACTTAATTTGTTATAATGAAATATTATTTCTTAGACACAGTCCTTAAAGTGAATTATTCAATCATTTGTTACATAGTGCATAGGAAAATAGGGCTTGCTGAGGTGTTCTTGATATCCCAGGTTAAAAAAAAAAGGTGAGGAGATCTCAAAGGCATTCAAGTCTATACACTTAACATAATGAAGTACGAAGGATCTGGTAAATATTTACTGAATGACTAACTGAGCAAATGAATGGATACAGGTGATAGCTTAGGAAAGATTAAGTGGACTCAAGCAAAGTGCCTGGAGTACTTTGTCAGGCTACTCAGAACAGAGAGGCAGAGGAGGCCACAGGAGGTTCCTAGATATGCTCTAGAACTTGCATCTAGTGGATCCAATGGGGGTAAGTCAGCTGTCACCTTGCTGTCATGTGAGTCTCACCCACTGCGCGCTTGGGCACGGCACGGAGGGCCCCTCTGAGAACTCCGCAGAAGGCAGCCCAGGACTTACCCGTTTATCTATTTCTCCATGCTGCAGCTGCACGAAGCGGGCACTGATAGCAGCTATGTAACTCTGTTGATTTGAGAACGCGACTCGCCCAGCTCCTTTGGGGTACTTCAGCTCAGGGTCGGTATCGATCCCAGCATAGCACACGCCTCCGTACAGCCGGTCCATTATCATGGCGAGCTCCACTACATATGGAAGGAGCAGAGAGGACATCTGAGGCCAGGAAACATCATCTGGCTCACCAAAGGTTTCATCAAAAGAAGCTCATCTGTCCATCATTATAGTAATTATTACAATGAAACTAGTTATTATAATCAGTTGTCCGCTGTGTTCATTTTCGTCTACTGTGACGAAGGACAGGGACTCTGCTGAGTGGTTCACATATAATCTAAACA
The DNA here is from genome assembly GCF_910594005.1 of Cervus elaphus. Classification (NCBI taxonomy): domain Eukaryota; kingdom Metazoa; phylum Chordata; class Mammalia; order Artiodactyla; family Cervidae; genus Cervus; species Cervus elaphus. The sequence goes on along the minus strand of NC_057839.1, from coordinate 9,202,849 downwards.
ACCCTATGACGCAGGTAGCGATTTCCTGGGGAAACTGAGGCACAGAGAGGATGATCAACCTGCGCAAGGCCACAGGTAGTAAAGTGGTTGTGCTGGACTTGCTACCCTGGTCTATCTGCTCCATACCACAACGCCACCGTAAATTTACCAGTTAACAATGTAATGCTTAATAATCATTTAACACTAGAAAGCTAACTGGTAGACTCTCTGGGAGTCCTTTGAGAAGATTTCCATTAAAACCCTTTTACCTTTCCCTATAGTCTAGCTATTTGCCAAATTTCACACAGAAATTTGAAATAATAAATGAATCTTATTCTCCATGAAATGTTACAATTTTGAAATGGCATTCTTGTTCATTTTATGTTCTTCATCTCACCTATAATATTAAAACTCATATTATTTGAAGTTAAGGATGAAATTTCTTCTGTGAGTACTGCTCTAAAAACACGATGCACTGCTGAGAACCGTGTTGTAAAGAGCTCAGTAAGTAGCTGTTGCACACATGGGGTCATGGGAACAAACAGTGAACATCTCGATACCTAATCCGCCCCAGAAAGGCTTTCTCTCTTGGATGATGATGAGAGCGATGAGCATGAGCATGACGGGACCCTGCACTAAGCACCAGGCATCTGTTACCTCATTTAATCCTCAGAACAACTCTACATAAAGGACATACTTATAATTCCATTTGACAGATGAGCAAACTGAGAATTAGAGAAATCAATTTGTCCAAAGTTACTCAGCTATTACAAACTGGAACAGAGCACATGAATTCAAGCTAAGACACTTGGAGTCCAGGACTCTCACTATTAAGACATTACGGAAAATTTATCCTAAAAAAGTCTGTATAAGATATTTCTTATGCTAAAGTATAAACAGAGTTTTTGTTGCTCTGTTGGATCATACCAGCTCGCAATGGTCGGGGAACACCACCAACAAATATAGTTTTTCGTGGGTCAAGAGGCTGTGAACCATCCATCACGAAGTCACTGTCACTGAGATTCCAAGGTCGAATCTGTACCTAGGGAGTGTGCAAACCAAAATGTCTCAGTCTCAACACAGGCAATTTATGTGGAAATGAAGTTTACAATTATTACAGACTATTTTACTTTACAAAGTTGTAATTTATATAATTAAAAATCAATAAAACTGGAAAACCAAAAAAGATTTAAAAGCATATCCCAACCCTTCATTTCATTTTTAAAAGTAATCTAACCAAGGCTAGAAAGTTCAATTTAATTGCCTATTATAAACCAAACTGCTTAACAGTAACACAACTTTAATTATCTGTAAGTTAATTAACTATTTTACAGCTTATTTGGGCCTCGATCCTACCCAACCCCTCAGCAGCCATATAATTTAAATTTAGCATGGTATTTGATGTTGATTAGTATACAGTGCTAAGAAACTAGGATTGTGTGTCCAAATCTATGTCCAGGAAATGCAAACTACTCCTAATATTAACAAATCTATTGCATTGTAAAGCATTTCAAAATAAAAATATTGATATCTGCAGTAAATGTTTTATGATAAAACACTTCAGTGTGTCCATTACAACTAATCAATACTCTGGTTTCTCTTCAGGTCATATAAATCTTTCTCCTTTTTCAACACCAAGAATCAAGTACCTCTATTTAACTGTTTGCATTTATATAGCCATTACAAATGCCCACACCAAAGGCTAAGGGGTTAACAGCAGGGTATTCCCAACAGGTACACCAACCAAGTCCCAAGGCCCGAAGTTTTCAAAATTAAATACCTATGGGGACCAGTAGGGGACAAAAAAGTCAAATAGAAAGAGTCTAGCCACACAGAAAACTGGGAACAAACCCAAGACACTAAGAGGAGCTCCACAAATTACTGCTTGAGCTAAGCCTACTGGAGCCTCCATCCTGAACTGGACCCCACCACTATGTATTAGTCAAGGGATAAGATTGTGGTTTGCCAGATTTGTCAAAATAGGCCAGTTGCTATTGCTACTATTCCTAAAGACTGTGTGAGCGTGTGCTCAAGTCATGTCCAAATCCGTAGCCCCATGGACAGTAGCCTGCCAGGCTCCTCTGTCCATAGCATTTTCTAGGCAAGAATACTGGAGAGGGTTGCCATTTCCTCCTCCAGGGGATCTTCCCAAAAGACTAAATTTTATAATAAAAACTCTTTTAGAAAGAAACAACATGTAATGGACATTTATGTATATACATAATTTATTTTATTAATACTTGGCAAGAGCACCATATGTAGCAAGTTATTTGTATAACGTAACTTGCTGCATATGGTATTGGGTAAAATCTTGACCAAAGAGAGGAAGGAGAAAGACAGGTATATTTGTGATTCTGAGTTCTATTATTCAGAGGAAATTCAGCTACTTTATATTTATCAAATGCATACTAGGTGACATCTTTTAATAGGAAGATTCACCAATACTTTAGTTAACCAAAAATTCAATATCAAAATAATGTGCACAAATATACAGAATCTCAAGGTTAGGAAAACGACAACAACAAAACTTTTTCATTTTGATTCTACCTACAAATGTTTCAATTAACAGATAAATTAAGATGTCTGTGTATTTTTCAGGAAAAATGAACAGAGGCAAAAATGAGAAGCTATTTTCATACTAGACTGCACTTACTGGCTTGTCCTTGATAGTGGGACTTGATACACACAGGTAGAGTTTTCCATCTTCTTCAATACATGCATCAATGAGAGCCTGAACAGAGCTTTCATCTTGAAACAGCAGGAATGCATAGCCTAATAAAAACAATTTTGAAAGACTTTTATTTTTCCCATTTTTTTCATAATTCTTCAAGTGAAAGGAGGCATAAAAGTAAGGAAAAGGTTAGAAAAAAATGAAAAAAATAAACAAAAACCCCCAAAACTTAATCTCACCCAAAGTCTGATAATATCAACATTAAGTTCAATTTGTTATTATCGTGAAACCTCTTTTAGAGTAAAATCAAATTTGAATTACAAGTATATATTAAGTAGAAATTTTAAAGACACATTGGGAAAATGTTAGTTTAGCAACAAACAGTTGTACACTGAAGGAGAACATTTATGAAGAAAATATAAGGATAAACTACACATGTATTTGAATCTTGAGAAATTACCTTTAGGAGGAAAATAGGATTTGCTCTCTGCTTTATGAGGCCAATCCACAATCAAAGGGCCAAAGCGACGAAAACTAGCTGTGATCTCATCTAACGAACAACAAACCAAAAATGCAGATGTAAATATTTTTATGAGCATTTTGGGAAATCGTTTAGAAAAAACAGTTTCAAATCTACTATTTACAAGAACAGTACACCAAGACCTCCTGCATCTCCTTCGTCTGGATTCCCCCACTGTTAACATTTGTGCATTTGCCTTCCCCCTCTTCCTTTTTCTCCTTCTACTGATGCACGAATCTATCGATTGATCTACCATCTTTTTCTGATATGATGCTCTAGTACCACAAAATACAACTACTGGTAACTGCTCAAAGCAAGGTCACTCCCTTATGTACCAACATACAACTCTCCTCCAATAAGGAAATCAACAGTGATACAACATTCTCCCAATTCACAGACTCCATCCAAATTTTTTAACTGTCACAGTAATATTTCTCTTTTCCTTTCTGATCCAGAATCCTACCTAGCATCATGCTACATTTTAGATGTCATGTTCTGAGGGTATCTATTTTTTTCAGTTTCCATAGTTCCTCATTCTTTCCTGTCTTTTCTATAATTGACAGCTTCAAAATATACAGGTCATCCCTTCTGCAGGATGGCTCTCAACCTAGGTCTGTACTAGTTTCCTATGAACTATGTAGTCCATCCAGGAAAGCTACCATGATGATGCTATGTCGTCCTGTCCTTGCACAAGGTATGTTGATCTTGATCTGCTAGTCGAGTTGCTAAATGTCTGTATTTCCCCACCAAAAAGAAACCATTCCCTTTGGATACGATCAATATTTTGTGGGGGAATACTGTGTTAACCATCAATATCCTGTTCCCTCATTAGACCTGGCATTTACTAAAAATTCCCGCTTATATCAATTACCACAATGATAACTGCCAAATGCTGGCTATCTATTTCTATCAATCCTTCTACATATACTAGTTAGTATAATTCAATAAGGAAGAGTGTTCCCCTCTCCTCCATTTATTTAGTCATGCATTTATTTATATCAGTATGGACCTATTTTATTTAATGGGCTATAACCTGATTCTGGAGAAGGAAGTGGTAACCCACTCCAGTCCTCTTGCCTGGAAAATCCCATGGACGGAGGAGCCTGGTAGGCTACAGTCCATGGGGTCGCAAAGAGTCAGACACGGCTGAGCGACTTCACTTTCACTTTTCACTTTCATGCATTGGAGAAGGAAATGGCAACCCACTCCAGTATTCTTGCCTGGAGAATCCCAGGGACAGAGGAGCCTGGTGGGCTGCCGTCTATGGGGTCGCACAGAGTCGGACACGACTGAAGCGACTTAGCAGCAGCAGCAGCAGCAGAGCTTGATTCTCTATCATTTATTCAGTTTGTCCTCAAAATTGCCCCTGATTTGGCCAGTGGGTGTTCCTATATCCTTTGACTTACCCACCCCACCACCACCAAATCATTCTTCAAGTGCTTCCATACTATCTGACCCAAGAAGATACCCCAGGCTTTCATCTTGTTCTTTTTCTGCCCTAGCCCCAGAATCAGCCTTTTTCCCCTCCAAGATATCCTGGATCCTTTCAGTGACAGAAGATACTTAGAAACTCAGATTTGGGTATTCCCTATAGTCATTGTTGATGGGTATTTATTGTTTCTAAGTCTTCTCAGAGGACAAAGCTAGGAAATACATGAACATACACAGACATATTTATAATTGTTTCTGTATCTGTGTACATTTATAAAACCGAGTTCATATTGGTACTTGTAAGTCCACTCCAACATTTCATGTCATTTTCTAGCCTTTCCCCTTCTCCTGTTTGTAAATTCTCTTCTCACTATGAGAAACCAAGCTCTCACTGGCCTCATTTTTTTGCTCAACGTAACCCATCTTTCAGCGAGCTGCCCTGGCAATCTCCTCTGCCCTCCACCTCTGCACATATTCCATGCTGGCCTGATCTACGGTCCCACACACACTGCTGCCGTGGCCTCGGCACAGGCCCCTCCACGTGTATGTCTAGGACACACTTCCGCTTGGCACCCTCTTCCTGCTCACCAACCATCCTCCTTGGACATCAACACCTCTGAGTCTTACGAGGAAGGAAAAGGAAGGGGATACGGGATGGACAAGGAAGACTTAATCATATTTTACTATTAATGCAAATGACACCAGTCACTCTGTACTATATATTTGGACAACTAATGAACAGACTTTAGGAAAGTAAATTTCCAAGGAACTTCTAAGAAAGAGTAGGTGAGCATGTGCAGAGAAGATCTGGGAGTAGGGCGGGACAGGGGAACAGAGAAGAGAGATGAGAAACATTTTGAAATTCCAGTCTGCTAGGACTGTCCTCACCTCCTCCAGATTGTGAAGCAGTAGTCTGTATGAACTGCTACAATGCCTGTTTCTACATTCAGCCCCCGTGAGATCACTAAATAAGGGAGTGATGTCAGTGTAACCTAGAGATACTGGTTCACAAATGACTCTTCCTAAGCAAGGTGAGCCAGCCTAGTAGGAGAACCATAATCTTCAGCAGGAAAGAAAAAAAGCCTCCAGCAGGCAGGAACTCCCTCAGATCTATTACAGAAAATTAAAGTGAGCATAGCAAGCAAGGCTCTCTAGTCAGAGGTGTCCCTGCAAGCTTTCAGGGCTGCCTCCTAAGAGTTTGCACTCCTCAGGGCCCCAAAGGTCCACTTTCATCTGTGCTGCCTCCAAGCTAGCAAGCCAGAATTTCTGCTCTATTGGTTTTGTGCTTTTCAATATTCCTTGAGGCAGCCTCGAGTAGGTCGTACAGTGAGCTACTTGCTTAACCGTCCAAGTTATTTTTCAAAGTATTAGCTCTCTTTTAGTTAGTGCTTCTGGTACAAAATTCATTAGGTTCTAAGTGATCTGCCTCTAGCCCACCTGCCCCATAAACTCTGTGATTCTTAGCATATAATTCTACAGAACACAGTATTTTTCAGAAATACACATTTCACATTTTAATAGAAAGGCCTGTCCACCTAAACTGCTACTGACTTATCAACATATGTGGTATGAGGCTAAAACAGGAGGACTAACACAATCCCCATTAATTCTGCTCAGTTTAAACCACTTCCTGTGCCAAAGTGGTCAAATTTACCTGGGCTGCCAAGAATTTTAGGAATGATACATTTATGATCTCTTGGTAATTTTCCAAAAAGATACAGGTTATCTAGGCCAGAGAAGTTTATCCTAAGCAAGGTCAGATAAAATTCAGTCTTCTTTTCTTGCATAAAGCATATAGTTTCCTCACTGAGGACCATCCAGGGCTCAAGAGTGTCAAGGATTTGACCTCTAAAGGGTCATAAAACCTAGAATTCATAACACTAAGGAAACTGAGGATTCCAGCTAGAGAACGAGGAGGCTGCATCTGGGAGCTTACTGGACAACATCGTGATGAAGTGTTTAGCCCCAGATGAACACTCTGAACAGAAGATATGCTTTCTGAGGAGAGAATGGAAACTGAGTCTGCCTGGCCTGAAATCTCAGCATAGCTTCCTCCAGGACATTTTATTAAAGAGGAAAAAAAGAAAAAAAATCTGTGTTTATTTCAATCTTTGGCTGTTTGGAAGCCATTTTGCCTCAACCTTCCAAAAGACTGATCATTTTAAGGAAAATGTAATGGCACAGTAAATTAAATCTCAATCTAAATGGGACATTATTAAACCTCATTATTAGACCTTACAGGTTTTTAGAGAAAACCTTTCTATCCTCCATAACGTTTCTATTTCCATTCAGGAAACCAAGACAAAATAGATAAGGGAAAAAAGCAAGCAAGGATATATGGTTGCTATATGGTCTGCTACTTTGATTTCTGTCAGGGTCACTTAGACCCACAGTTAAATGAAATACTTCTGGATAACTAGTTCTCTGTTTTTTTGCACGATTGGCTTCTTATTCAGCCATCAGCTCAAGTATCACATCTGCAAAGAGGATTTACTTAACCAACAAATCTCACAAGTCTCTTCTGAAATTTTGCATATCATATCAACCGGCTTTCTTTTCAGGACTTACTCTCTAATATTTTCACACTTATCTCCCTTCGCCCACTAGAATACCAACTCTGTGTGAGCAGGGGCTTTCTTTCACAATCTTATTTACTAAATAATCCTAAGAACAGTGTACAGCATTCAGAAAGCATACAAATATTTGATGAATGAAAAAATATTAAGAAAATGATATAACTCTTTAAGATTCCCTACAACTCTAGTTACATTTTTCAAAAATTCAGACTTAATCTAAGATTTTAAACTTATAAACAATTAACTGTACACTATATAGTCCATGGAATTCTCCAGGCCAAAATACTGGAGTAGGTAGCCTTTCCCTTCTCCCGGGGCGCTTCCCAACCCAGGGATCGAACCCAGGTCTCCTGCATTGCAGGTGGATTCTTTACCAGCTGAGCCACAATGGAAGCCCAAGAATACTGGAGTGGGTAGCCTATCTTTTCTCCAGCAGATCTTCCCAACCCAAAAATCAAACCAGGATCTCCTGCATTGCAGGCGGATTCTTTACCAACTGAGCTATGAGGGAAGCAGCAGTCATAAAAGGTAGGAAATAGGAAAATGCATAACTGAATTTAGCCAAGGCAGGACACACAGACAACAGTGCAGTTAGCAGCTGTTTGCCCACAATCGAATCCTAGAGTTTTCCAAATGATGTTTACGCTTTTTGATTTAGTCCAACCACTTGCTTCAGCTGGTTTCCAAAGTCCTACTCCCTTTCCTTTCGAGAACTAATTTTATACGCTGTACTAGGCAGACAGGACAAGGGAACAATGCAATCACAACTGAACACCTGGAGCCAGATAATATTATTATTATACTAATAGCAACCACTACCTATGTGTTATCTACTATGTGCCACAGTCTGGGCACTGCGCTGTGAACGGCTCTTTCTAAACATACCTTCATCGATGTCAGGAGGCAATCCACCCACAAACACCTTGCGAGAGTATCGCTCCACCCTTTCTCCATTCTGGTGAGTGAAGCAGTGGGGCGAACCCAGACCGCTGTGAAGAGGCTGATCCCCACGGCCATCATCCAGGAATCCATCTTCCATTGGAAACAGTGAGGACTGACCTGGAAGAGAAAGCAGGAAGGAAAAAAAAGCTAACAGAAAACCCTCCTTGCCATTGATTATCTTACACAAGAAACAAGGAAAACAGCAGATCCAGTAACGCTGCTGCTTTTATCTTTCTCACTGAATAATAAATCACTTAGATATGCTCTTGAATTTCCATCACCTTAAGGTCCCAACTGAGTCAGAGAGAAAGTACATGGTTAAACAGAGGGCTGCTCAACCATCCCACTGGGATCCAGAAACTTGAGAGAGGTGAACTGGAAGTATAGTAGGAGAGAGCAGTCTTTTGAAAGTAGTTGGCAGAGACTGCACTGCCTTGGCAGGGCCCCATGGCCACTGGCAATCTAGATATATACACTAAGTATTAAATTTGACCATCAGATGCTAGATCACTTAAATTTCTTTAAAACATCATACAATATAGCCTGCCCAATTTCCTTTAAGACCGCCCCTAAAATGAAGAAGTTGATTTTTAAAGTAAGCACTCATCTTGGTTTACCTTAATTAATGGAAGGTCATGAAAACCCATTTATGCTGTTTCCTAACTTCATTAGCTACTCTGACAGAATTTAAGATTTTTAGGTATGCTAAAGATAAATTTTCTTTTAGTTGAGTAATCATCAGCTAGTACAGGTAGTATCTAATTCTAAAAACTAGTCATTAAATTTGCTGTTAGAAAATCCTATCGTATAGAATATAAAAGCAGAAAAGATCAGAGATACCAGTTGTGGTTAATATTCTTGCCATACTTACCTGCCAGCAAAATACAAACTTATAAATCATAAGCAAAATAAAGAGCTACAAGGAACTGTAGAATCTCTCAAAAACTGTTTTGTCACTTTTCAGGCTGCCAATTTACTTCTAGGTTCTGCATAAGGAATTTGTTAATGGATCCTGCAGAAATATATCTTAAGTGCTCTTCCTTCACTGAAACATTCCAATGTCTTTCTGTCACACTTGCCTTCCTTAACAGTATATTTAGTACGAATTTACCCTATAAAATCACAGTTCAAAAGTTACATAATAAAGATAAAAAATGACTCTAAAATTGGAGGTTATTTCTGGATTTTCAAAAGTCACTTTTATTTTAAAGCTACCTTATTTAACTAACTTTCTTATAAAAAGGCAAAACTAATACAGGAGGGAAAAATAAAGTTTATTCACATACCTCTAGGAAATGATTCTTCAAAAAACTATCTAAAATGTCTAGAGCTTTTTCCCCCAATGTCTGAAATCTCTAGGATTAGGTATCTACTTAATCTAATTTTAAACAAAACACAGAACTATGCTTAGTAATAAATAGATAAATAAATAAATAATTTTGAAAGTAGATATAAGGTATTCAAGCATAACTTATACCTCCGATATAATCAGGTATTTTGAGACTAGTCATACCATATTTTCCTTTTTACATATTCTTAATTTTATTCTAAGATACTCCTTTCAGAAAGGAAAAAGAGAAACAAATCTTTAGATATAAATAAAATGAGTTTGAAATTATTTCAAATCAAATCCAAATCCTACCATTCCAACTCCCTCAGTTAGAATGTCTGTGATGTTAACTATAACACATAAAGTATATATCAATCACAGCTATATTTCACTCCCCCTCCCCGCTTCCCAGTAAGGGTTAGAAATTGAGCAAACTTGGGTCCTCTCCAAATACAACTGATACATTCAAAAGTTAGAAATAATAATGTTACCTCTCCTTCGCCCATATGTCCTTGCTGCATGTCAAATGAGAAAACAAAAAAACAAAAAAAAAAAACCTTTCAAACATTGTCAAAAGAATCAACTGTGATTTCATCTACCAGCTTAAGAAACTGAAAAAACAAACAAACAAACAAAAAAACTGGCTATATTCCTTGTTTCCTGGTAAATGTCTCAAAAAAATATGGAATTTTGATGCCGAGAGGTCAATGAATTTTTTTTTTAAAGTTCTTCAAGGACATTGTAAAAATCTATCGAGTTTTACTTGTATTAAGGGGAAGCTTTCTGCTGTAATTGTCACCTGAGGTCCAAACTAGTATGAAACTAAGAGAGTATGTAACAGTCTAAATCAAGTTCCACCATATTGATCTTAATTTCTCTCAGAATTCCCTGCTAACTAGCCATTTAATTCATGACTTTTTTTTTTACCATGACAGGATAAAGAGCAATTCTGTTCTATTTCTCAATTATTCCCTAGTGAAGAAACTCATAACAAATGAAATCTTTAGGCAATTTATAAACTTTCTTTTAGCCAGTTTCTTGTCCCTAACTAAATCTTCCACCATGACCCAGAAGTTGAAAAGCATTAAAAAGTTTGGCATTTTATCATGAAGTAGATTCCAACTAATAAGAGAAGAAAAAGAATACAAGATAATACAGACATATAATTATAAGTATATATCTGAACACTGGGAAATGGCAGGATAAATTTCAAATCAGGAAACTTTTGAGAAAATGTTTTCCTCAAATGAACTGGAACTTGGTTGTGTAGTTACTCTAATTCTATTCAACATACACTTCCTGAACGCCTGACCTTGCTAATCACTATAACACACTGCTGTGACTGCAGGGAACTTATAGGCTATTCAGCCACATAAGCAAATAATGATAATGTGACTATTATAGCAATAAGCCTGTTAAGTGTCAGGTGCAATGGGAAAAGAGGAGGAGGAGAAACTGGTTTTGATTAAAGAGTCAGAGAGGAGAGGGTATGGCTCTGAGATAGATCTTAAAGGTAAAATAGAGAAAGGGCACTGCTGACCTGGCAATGGCACAAATAGGGGTGCTATAATACTCAGGGAAAGATGCCCAGAACAGAAGAATATGGAAGAAGTGAGGTCTTGGCTAGAGAGAAAATTTAAACAGAAAGCCGGGATAGGTTTTCCAGTTAGAAACTGTAAGCTTTTAGGAGATCATTATATAAACTGGTCAAGTTTTCACTCTTAGCTCTCTAGATAAATGCTAAGTACAACTCAGTTATAACTGAGTTACAAATGTAACTTAAAAGTACCATGTGCCTATTTTCCAAAATGAAATCATGTCTCATACCAAAGTAGTTTCTAACATTATTAGACAATATTGAATTTCACCAAAGTACTTGGGCAAATGGATTAAAACCAATAAAACCTCCCTCTGCAGTTAGGTTTTTCACTTTAGTAATTCTTAAAATTGGGGTGAGGGTGGAGGTATTTTCTTCCTTAGTGAACCTGACACAGGTTAGGAAGAGAAAGATATCACAGAAGTAGATATTTGTTTAAGAATATTCTATTCTTATGACTGCTTCAAAGACAATGGAGTTTGGGGAAACAAATGATTTGAAAATCTTGGTTCTGTTAATCTTGAAAAGTTGATTGATGCTGCTTGGATTTCCGAGAAAACAGTTATTTGAAAAAGAGTAGGCATTTAGCAGCTACAAAATTAACATTAAAAACTCTCATGTGCATGCTGCGTGCTAAGTTGCTTCAGTTGAATCCAACGTTTTGCAACCCCATGGACTGTAGCCCACCAGACTCCTCTGTCCATGGGATTTTCCAGGCAGGAATACTACAGTGGGTTGCCATTTCCTTCTCCAGGGGATCTTCCCGACCCAGGGATCAAACTCTTATGTCTCTTATGTCTCCTGCATTGACAGGTGGGTCCCTTACCACTAGCCCCACCTGGGAAATCCAAATAGTTTTCACTACTTTAAAAGTAAGTTTCACTATTTCAAAAGTAAGATTCAAGAACAGTAAAGCCTATACATCAAAAGCAAAAATTGAAGACACTCAAAGTCTTCAAATGTGTACTTTCAAACTTTCATTCTAAACCACAAAATTAAGCTGGTTAATACAAAAGAATTCACTTAAATTCAGAGATTAAATGCCAAAAACAACATTTTCCCACATTTAGGTTATAGGCATATAATGCTTAAAGCAACAAAAACTGCCCAATTAAATAGGCAAATCAATATAAACTAATACCAAAAAATAAAAACAATGACATTCTGGAGCACAGAAAATAAGAATGCTTAAATTTTTTTTCCACTTATTATAATGATATACATTATTTTAATGTAGATTTGGATGTATGATATATATGTGTGTACTTTCATATATATATATAGGATATCATAAGCATACACTTCAATGAACTTTCCATAACACGAACACATCTATGTAACCAGAACTCAGGTATGAAATGAACAGTAAGTGATGTTACTTCATCTGTGTATGAAAGAGGTACTAAAGCATTGTTCTCTCACTAGTTTCAAATTACACTTGGTGCAAACTGTATTATGATGAAATGCTTATAACACAGATCTTCATCAGTTTCCTGAGGAAAATGTCAGACAGATTTCCAATCTCAAGATTATCAAGCGTTACGCATTATTTCACATTTTACAAACACCAGAGGTAGTGGCAGTTTAAAAAATCATTTAAATAATGTTTAAAGAAATATGTATTTTGGAAAACTTCTAGCTAAGTCAGCAGAAATAAACTCTGCTTAGAATTTTCCAATAATTACCATAGAATATACACTGTTAAGACTTCCCTGGTAGCTGAGCTAGTAAAAAATTCACCAGCAATGCAGGAGACCCTGGTTCGATCCCTGTGTTCAGAAGATCCCCTGGAGAAGGGAAAGGCTACCCACTCCAGTATTCTGGTCTGGAGAATCCCATGGACAGAGAAGTCTGGTGGGCTACAGTCCAGAGGGTCCCAAAGAGCTGCACACGGCTGAGTGACTAGGCACAGCACAGCACGTACACTGTTAGTTTTTAAAGGATGTATGTTAGTATTGAATACAAATCCTCTGGCTCCCATCAGAGTTAACATGAAGACTATTTATATGCTTATCACTTATATTACTTGGTTTTGATCTATATAATTTGGTGTTCAGTACTAAAATGATTCAAGAATGTTCTAAATGGGCTGGAAACATTATGGCCATAAATTTTTATAACTTTTGGGTGAATGTTGCTATTAGATGTATTGATAAATACATTATTTCCAAAGTATCTTTACAAGATTGCTTACAAATGCCCTATATTCATCAGCAAATTTCCTCTAGTAAAATATTTCAGTAGTCTGGCATTCTAGACTTTCAAAAATGTACAGAAAGACTCTTATCAAGTCTTTTTCAACACATATTATATATATATATATATTATAAAAATGAAAATATTTATCTCTTAAAAAGTATCTTTTTCTTATTTGGTTGTAACATGTGTTAGAAAAGGAACAAATTAAACATAATAGTGGTATATTCACAAAATATATCACAAAAAATATAGTCATTTAAAAAATATGGTACATATTCATGTGCTGATATTAAACATCTCTAAAATGTAGCTTGCATGAGGTACCTAAGTGTATATTGTATGATTCTTATTATATGAACTTAACAATAAAGGAAATATAAATAGATACATGGGAATAAATATTTTTTCTAGAAACAACCACAAGAACCTTTGGGGACAGGAACTGGAATGATGAAATAAAGACTGATTCCGCTTCTTGTTTTATCCTTTTCTGTTGTATTCAAATTTACACTTTTATGTGCACTATATTACCATATTTGTTAATGGATCCTTTTGAGTTTTCTTCTTGGTACTTATATTAAAAACAAGACTTAAACAGGCATTTCTCCAAATAACAAACATATGAAGATGGCTAACAAACATATGAAGAGATGGTCAACATCACTACTTCAATGCAAATCAAAGCTATAATCAGGTATCTCCTTCACCCCAGACAGGATGGCCATAATCAAAAAATCTACAAACAAGTGCTGGAGAGGGTGTGAAGAAAAAGGAACTCTCCTACACTGCTGGTGGAAATGTAAATTGATACAGACACTATGGAAAACAGTATGGAAATTCCTTAAAAAACTAGGAATAAAACCACCATATGACCCAGCAATACCACTTCTAGGTATATGCCCTGAAGAAACCAAAACTGAAAAAGACACATGTACCCCAATGTTCACTGCAGCACTATTTACAATAGCCAAGACACAGAAGCAACCTAGACGTCCATCAACAGATGAAAGGATAAAGAAATTGTGGTACGTATATACAATATAATACTGCTCAGTCATAAAAATGAATACATTTGAGTCAGTTCTAATGAAGTGGATGAACCTAGAGTCTATCATACAGAGTGAAGTAATCAGAAAGAGAAAAACAAATATTGTATATTAACACATATACATGGAATCTAGAAGGATGGTACTAACGAATCTGTTCGCAGAGCAGCAATGGAGACACAGACATAGTGAACAGACTGATGGACAAGGGTGGGGGAGAAGAGGGAGAGGGTGAAATAAAAGAGAGAGTAGCATGGATGCATATACACTAACATATGTAAACATACAGCCAATGAGAATTTGCTGCATGACTCAGGGACTCAAACGGGAGCTCTGTAATAACCTAGAGGGGTGGGAATGGGCGGAAGCTGGGAGGGAGACTCAAGAGGGAGGGCACATATGTACACCTATGGTTAATTCATGTTGATACATGTTGGTACATTACAACCAATATTGTAAACCAATCATCAATCAAGTAAAAATAAATAATTTAAAAAAACAAATGATATATTAAAAGCATCCTTTCCTACATGAGGGCATCTGATTCTGTAAATAGGACTTTAATGAAAAGGAAAGAATTTGAGCCAGTTGAACTGAGGTGAATGAACCTAGAGCCTGTTACACAGAGTGAAGTAAGTCAGAAAGAGAAAAACAAATACCGTATATTAATGCACATTTATGGAATCTACAAATATGTTATTGATGAATCTATGTGCAGGGCAGGATAGAGACACAGATGGAGAGAACAGACTTGCAGACACAGCAGGGGCAGGAGAGGGCAGGAGAATCGAGAGAGTAGCACTGAACACGCACACATCAGCATGTGTGACACGGAGAGCTGGTGGGAGGTTACCGCACAGCACGGGGCTCAGCTCAGCGCGCGCTGACCACCCAGAGGGGCGAGACGGAATGGTGGCGCGAGGGAGGCTCGAGACGGAGGGGGTGTGTGTATACTTACGGGTGACTGACGTTGTACAGCAGAAACCAACACAACATTGTAAAGCAATCCTCCTCCAATTAACAATAAATTTTAAAAAAAAGAACAGGACTTTAGGCTATAAAGGATAAAATATGGCTAGCTTTTAGTGGGCAATGAAAGACCTGTACTACTTATGCTACCTCAGGCTGGTCTACCTCCATTTAGGCTCCCTGTTGAGAAGGTAGATAGCAATGCTACTTGGAAAAACAAGGGGAGATGGGTCAGAGTAGAAGATGTTATCAAATAACTTGTTTTTCCAGTAGGACCAAAAAAAAAGTATGTGGGAGAATCAGTCAAATTAGTAAACCAGTTAAAAAGATATAAATCAAAGACTGGATGCTGAAAGGAGTTAATCTGTAACCAAAAGAATAAAGGTGGCAGAACCAAAAAGCAGACAATCATCACAAAGGCCAAAGTATATAATTCAACAAAGATGCAAAGAATCATTTTAAATGATTTTATAAATCATCCCCTAATTTCTTAATGGGATCACTGTCACAAAATTATTTTAGATATATGCTTTATGAGTTTCCCTGGTAGCTCAGCTGGTAAAGAACCTGCCTGCAATGCAAGAGACCCCAGTTCAATTCCTGGGTCAGGAAGATACCCTGGAGAAGGGATAGGCTACCCACTCCAGTATTCTTGGGCTTCACTAGTGGCTCAGCTGGTAAAGAATCCACCTGCAATGCAGGAGACCAGGATTCGATCCCTGGGTTGGAAAGATCCCCTGGAGAAGGGAACAGCTACCTACTCCAGTATTCTGGCCTGGAGAATTCCATGGACTGTAGAGTCCATGGGGTCGCAAAGAATCAGACACGACTGAGCAACTTTCACTTTCATATGATTTACAGAATTTCTTATGTCACATTGGCTTGTGTTTATACTAGCTTGCTATACTAATTCAAAGAATGCTGACAAGATATAATAAATATATGAGGGGATTATTTAAATTGCTTACAGAAGGGCAGAGACTGAATGTAATTCAGTTTCTGTATTTCCCAAACCCTCAGTTTATTATTTATAAAAATGGAAAAATGAATAACAAAAGATATCACATATATATATGATGGTCTGACAGACACCTCAGTAAATAATAATTTTCTTCCTCCCTTAAAAGTAAACTCATATGTATATATATATTCTTAGGTTGATCTTCAACAGTTACTTTCAGCTCTTCATTACTATTCCAAGGCTAACGACTGTAGAGCACTTCAGAGTTTACAATAGGTTTTCATATTGTCTTTTTCATGAAAGGATCTTTCAACATGCTCCTTCCTGTAGCAGCTATGAACCATATTACATACATTTTCAGCAAGTGACTACAATCTACATTTCTCCTGGGCAAATTATGCCCTCCCTTTCCATAGATATCTGTCCCCTACCCTTCCTAAGCAAACAATCTTCTCCCTTTAAAAGAACTATAATTAAGAGATATTTTTCTATGCTAACTTTTAAAAGATTTCTTACTAATCTCTTCTGGGACAAGCAAGTACTTTAGCTGATGCTTCTAAGTGAGAGGCATCCACAGAGGAAAAGAAATACATACATGCATCTGTTCAAAACTAGTATTTTTTGCTGCTCTCTAACTTTCCCTGCCAGAAGCTTCATTTTTGAAGCAGCTAATCCTAAATACTAAAGCTGTAAAGTGGGAGGTTGAAGAAAAAAGTACCACACACAGGCACTTTTATACAGAGGTGGTGGTAGTGGTTAAATGTTAGTTTTCTTGGATAAAATAAAGTTTCAAGTTGGGTAAAAGGAAAATTAACCATTCAATCTGATATCTAGCTCAGAGCTAAACCAAGACACACCAGAGACATATGAGATGAATCTGGCCTATGCTTAGCACTGCTTTCTGACTTAGCTGAGAAACTGTTTCAGGGTTGCTTTTCATAACTATAAAATGAATACTCTATATTCCTACTATGTAAGATAAACTAGGAAATGTTATCCGTTAAGGGATGAATAGTGGTCCCTCCTCAAAATCCATATGCTAAAGTCCTGACCCTCAGAACCTCAGAGTGTGACTATTTGAAACAGGGGCTTTAAAGAGGTGGTTAAAATTAAAATAAAAGAGGTCACCAGGCTGGCCCTGATCCAATATGACTGGTGTCCTTATAAGAGATTAGGACGTAGACTTTCACAGAGGGGAAAACCGTGTAAAGACAAGGAAAAGACAGCTATCTACAAGTCAAGGAGGGAAGCCTCAGAAGAAATCAACCTTGCTGACACTTTGATATCAGACTTCGAGCTTCCAAGACTAGAAATAAATTTCAGTTTAAGCCATCCAGTCAGTGGTGTTATGGCAGTCCTAGAGAACTAATTACAGTATCCAAAATGTAGCCAGAAAGTTGTTTTGTTTTTTTAGTACATTTAAAATCCAAGAATCTCCCCCTAAGGATGCCCCTCAAAAAAAATCTCTACAACTAGTAACACAACAATAATAATTCCCTAGGATACACAATTAATATTTGTTGAATTATACTGGCAATGCCTCTTAAAAGTCATGAGTGGTAATATGAAGGTAATTGCATAGTCTGAAAACCAATGATTGAGTACAGCCATGGGGAAAAAAGAAAGTAATCTGATCTGCTGGGTGAGCAAGCCCTTTTTTATCTTTGTACATGTAAATACTGATATTATTCCAATATAACTGCTGAAGCTAGTAGACTAAGTATTCTGAATCTTTTTATTTATTTAGAATTTAAACCCCACTTCTTCCCCCAAACCTTTGATTGCTTGAAAATTTCAAAACAAGTTATACAATAAAAGTCACGTTGAAATTCCAAAGTACATATAAGTTAGGAAACAGTTCTTTCATATGTTTATTCAAATAAAGCAAGAAATGGTTCTCAATTCAACAGAGGTTTGGAAGAAAAAGCTGAAAGTTATTAACTGAAGCAAAGTAAAGTAGCTATATAATCACCTTTCTAAAGGTTTTTAAAAGCCTGAACAGACTACTTGTGATGGACAGAAAAGAACAGCTCCTGCTGGTTCCTTAAAGTCTCAAAGTTGAATAATGAATACAAAGCAACACAACATATTAGGCTTATTTTCAGCTTTCAGAAAAGGCTGAATGGATGTAAGATGTAAAGAGACTGCATTTAAAAGTAAATAAATTAAATTTCAGGTTATCTATCTTAATAAGAGACAAAGAAAGCATGTTCAATATTAGATAATTTTTTCAACTCACCATAATCTCTTGGTTTGTGTTTCTTTGTCCCCTTGCAAATCTTTAGCACTAATATTCCCAAAATGACATTCTAATTAATTTAGTTTGACTACATACCAGGTGCTACGCTAAATGATTTTACATGTACTTAATCTCCCCCACAATCCTACAAGATGGGTATCACTTGTGATTTTTGAGTTTATCTTCATTAAACACAAGTAATACATTAAACTAGCTCTGCAATACAGGAGCCCCCAAAACTTGAGCTATAGTGAGAACAAAGTGCTATCAAGAATTATCAAAAAAAAAAAAAAAAAAGAATTATCATACGAATGAGACCAATTTATCTACATAAGCAATCCACCATGGAAGATGTTTCAAAAATCTGACTGAAGAGAATGGGCAATTTGTTATTGCTGTTTAGTTGCCCAGTCATGTCCAACTCTTCTGTGACCCTGCCAGGTTCCTCTGACCACGGGACTTCCCAAGCAAGAGTACTGGAGTGGGTTGCCACTTCCTTCTCCAGGGGATCTTCCCGATCCAGGGATCAAACTGGAGTCTCCTGCATGCCTAAATCAAGGTGACTAAAGAACTGTCTTAACATCCCTCCACCTCGTGTTAATTTCAAGATTTTTAAGCAACCTTCTATACTCTGGACTCTGCTGTCAGAGAGGGAATGGATCTATCAGTAGACTCCAGTATCTAGAGATACTGGAAGTATTTCCCCATTATGAATGTATAAACTGGCATCCAGTATAAGTCAGCTTGTTATTAAGAACTAACACTTGATCATACTGACAAAATCAAGTTCTGGGACCCTACAAAGCTGAATACTGGATCTGAGACCATGGCAGCCATAACCCCATACTCTGGGTCTTGCCTGAGGAGGTAGCAAGTTTCCCCTCTTTGACATCTCTTTGTTCTTTATCTTCCTATCTTTCAGTTTGAGATAGTGTTAACCTCAGTCAGTTTACTTCTAGAATAAAATTTCCATGTATATAACAGTAAAAAGCCATCTAGTCTACTTCTAGAGGGTGTAGGCAGTAAAATTTCAAAACACAAATATTTTTTTTGGGGGGGGAGTTACCTTTATTTTTCCTTTGCCAAGTGAGGGTCATTAAAAAATAACCTAATCTTGAAAGAAAGGATATTAAGGGGGGTGGGGGGGTATAAGAGGAAAAAAATCTTATAGTAGACTCTAAAAAACTAAGTGAATTTGGCTTTAAGGAAAACCCAGCAGAGAATGTTTCTTTTTCTCAACTCAACAAAGATACTCCAGGGACAACTGACCTAATTAATAATTTAGCAGTAATGAAACAATTGAGAGAATGAAGAGTTGATCCCTTTGCCTAAGACAGAACAACACTATCTCAGATCTTGGTTGCTTGCAATTTCCAGCACCTGACTCTGGAACTCATTCCACAGGAAAAGATGAAACCACGCTACAATGGCAACCCTTATATTACTCCTCCTTATCCTGACGCCACTGTCACCAGTTTGGGATTTCAGTCTATACACAGTTATGCTCAAAGACTGTATTTTGGCATTATTTCTGGCACTGTAGCATGTAAAGACCAAAGACTGATGAACAATGGAGGTTTTCACAAGCCACATGGTCTCCAGAGGATCTAATGCATGCAACTCTCATAAATCAAATCTCCTTCTAACTTTTCTTGGCTCAATAATCCTATATTCTACAGAACACTGATTTTTAAACAGTACAGAAAAAGAAATCCAGTTAAAAAAGTAAGTTTCAACTCCTAATTCATACTAGACCATGGACAAGGAGGAGGATTTTTTTGGTTTTGCTTTGTTTGGGGAATGTGGAGAATATGGTTATTTGGTCAAGAATATTTCACAGAAGTGGTGGGACTTAAAATGAGTTTTAGCAACTCATTTAGCAACTCATTCATAGTAGATGGCACTATGAATACACAAATTTGAAATCCATATACAATAGTAAAAGAGTGAAAAAGAAGTAAACAAGACTTTTGTATTCCACCCAATTATTTTAAACTATAGTCTTATAAAAAACTTTTTAAAAATTCTTTAATTCCTTCTGTGAGTAGATGGCCCCTCCTTCCTTAATAAATATAGTTTGCTTCAGAATACACATATAAAAAGAGAGCAGCTCAGTGGTAATATTTAGAATAGGCAAGGAGAATTTACTAAAGGCACTACGAAGGCTGATAAAACTTCATTTTTCTTGTTGTCATCAGATAACAAACAGTGAATGACCTTGTCCTTTGCAAGGTCAAGCTCTGTGGTCTTAGGCTGTTTTTTCTGATTTTAGATCTCTGATTACCTTCCCTTTCCTTTTCCAACTACACAGAAATGGTTTTCGTGTTGACATTTCAAAGGTCACTCTACAGAAGCAAACACTGAATTAAGCCATTCTTTATGTGTCATTATGGGATCCTCATTTATTTTCACTGTCACCAGTTTTAAGACAGCAAATTAGTTGGCTCTCATAGTTTAAAAAAAGTTTCTGCTCTAATTTGAAGGACTAGTAATTATTCATAAAGTATCTGACAGATTAATAGCAACTTGCAGTTATCATTGCAGGGCAAACTAATGTCATTTCTCCACCTGCTGAAGCACAACTACTATATTTTCTAACCAGTACTAACTTGTTTCAGTTCTGTGACTTTCACTAGGGTGAATCAATTATTATCACTTACCATTAATAAGCAGAGAGCTATCGGATCCTGGATATGAATAGTTTAGACGACCTAAGGGTAGAAGAAGGCCATTACTATATTTTTTCCATAGATGGTTTAAATATATTCAACAACAAAGCTGAATTAATTGCTTAATAGGTATTTTAAAAACCATATTATGGGAATAAAACTTAGCTGTGCTAATAAACACACAGAGTCAGAGGACATACCAAACAGCATATTCACAAACATTCAGAAGGGAAAGCCTGAAAGTGGGAAAATAAAACACCCTTATATTTCACTATTCAGTCATTCTAATTTCCAAATCCCCATCCAAAGCAATCTTGACACCATGATGTCCTCATATCAACTCCTAATAATAATCTTCATGTTTTTCCCCCATAAATGTGCAAGTTTTCTTTCATGTGCAGTTCTTTACTGCTTTTTAAAAGTATGTAGCTAGCAGTAGTATTTTTTATATGAATCATAACAAAAGTGCCAGTTTTATGCCTACATGTACAGACATGCCAGTAGGTTTAAATTCACATCTAAGGGAATAAATACAGAAAGTAAAGGAACACATTTCACTGTACTTACACATGAAGAAAATAGCAAAGCACATAGCAAAATGCACAAGAGGCAGAAGAGCATTCAATAAATGCTGGGTTAATTTTCTCTGAATATTGAACCTAAAATGGGTACTCAAGATACCCATGAGAAAAGGGCTTATGAAAGTCTAAAATTTTTGGAGGATACACCATCTTCCACAAATAAAGGGGGGAATGCATTTCTACTCTGGAAGAGTTTCTACATGTAAGTTGAGGTATCCAGACTGCACATACTATGAACCTAGATCTATGCTATAAATTATAAAACTCATTATTACAACATTTTTATGTCTCCATATTCCACATGCCCTTCATACGAATGGTAAAGAACCCTCAAGTCTTGCTCATCTAAGCAATGGAAAGGGGAACTTGATGGTTAATTACCTACCAGAGTACAGCACTCTACGCATCAGGAGTAGTGTGAGAATATAAAATTGACTCAGAATTACAAACATTCCAATTAGGAAACAGCAGTTTAAACTCTGACCCCACAGAACCATAACAGACTCTCCAAGACAATAAAAACGGTGGGTAAGCAGAGCTTCTCCCATGAGGAGCAAGCCTTTCAGGATGCCGGGAAGACTCCAGACCCCACCTAGTTCCAATGAGCACTGTGGGAGCTAGTACGTGGTCCTATTCACCAGCAGCCACACATTTAAAAGTATTTAGAAAGGAACTTTAGACCTCAGCTATCCTTCAGTCTCTCAAAATCCTCTTTCAAATAGTCTCCACAGAAATAAACTCATGCCATGAAAAGAGAAAAGTGTTCTCTGTTGCTAATAGCTTTAATTAATCCACATGTGAAACTTGGGAGTCTAATATGAAACAAAATCTGAAAGTTTTTCTACAATTTAAAACCAAATACAAGGATTTTTTAAATTGCAAATTGCTTCACTTAAAATTTCAGTGTGTTCCTGTTTAGGGAGGAAAGGTAGGGATGGAGACAGGCAAGGAGGAGGTGAAAATTAACTTTGATATTTCAATTTCTTCCTAAAAATTGGCTTTGTTATTTAATGTTTATATACACAGCCAAGTATCTAAATCCAGTGAATTCCAGCTTAACTGCTTTAACTGCAAGCCCAGATCATATGACCTGTCACAAGAATATCTTTAAAAAAGCACAGACTTGAGATGCTGGAACAAGAACATGACCTTAACTGTTAAAAACTTGGGAGGGAGGGAGGGCGCCAGGGAGGGAGGGAGTAGTGTTTCTGAATCACTTAACTCGGAGCAGCAGCTGATCTTCTGTGATGAAACACTTGCATTACTTTTGCAGCTGTAAAACCCTTTAGTCAATGAACTAACAGTTATCACTCATACCATTTTTATCATAAAACACTTTTTAAAAAGATGATATAAATCAACACAGAAACAAAAATATTTAATGATATTAACTGAAGTTAAGTTTCTGCTATTTCTAAGAAGATACTCTTAACTTTTTAAAAAGGTATCATTAATGAAACCAAGGCTGTTCTGTATGAACTATAATGCCTCTTATTTGATACTAAAAAAGGATATCTAACAATGAGAATCCAAAGATAAATTCCCACACTAGCTGGCCCAATTTAACTAGTCAAGTTCCACCTTATCAGAAACTCACTTTGGGGTACCTTTTAAGGAGAAGGAGATAATATTTCAACAAAACAGGCACAAAAATATCCCCTCACTCAGTTCTCTCAGTCTGCCTCAACACACACCTCCTGAGATGCCACCCTGCACTCACAAAGTAGGTATCCTTTGAGACTTTTTCTGCTCCTCAGACTTCTAAATACTGTAATTCTATCCTTTAGCTAAGACAATAGGGCACTGAAGAATCACTGGCAAAATTTACAGTTTAACTCTGAAAGTGATACTTGTTTTTATTTTTTGACCTGTTCTTATGATGAGTCCTATTGGGCTGGAATCAGTTATGCCCTCTGTATAAAAAATACACCTGTTAAATATTTTGTTAAACAAATAGCAATACTTTCTATTTCAATTTTAAAATATTAGCAGTGACATGAGAAAACTTTTGGAAAAAACTTTCATAATGCTTCCCTACCCTACCTGCCCTATCCTATAAATTCTTTCTATAATTAAAATATTTAGAATCATCCATTCATGACATCTGTTATGAAGAACACAGACCCCTTCCTTTCTGGAAGTCCTCTGAAAGCTCCCATTACAAGTTCCACGTTACTCTAAAGTCTTCTACAAGCCTTTCACATTCTCCTTGTGTCCCTTTCATTTCTGCTCTACTGCTGCTACTGCTAAGTCACTTCAGTCGTGTCCGACTCTGTGCGACCCCATCCCTGGGATTCTCCAGGCAAGAACACTGGAGTGGGTTTCCATTTCCTTCTCCAATGCATAAAAGTGAAAAGTGAAAGTGAAGTCGCTCAGTCGTGTCTGACTCTTCGTGACCCCATGGACTGCAGCCCACCAGGCTCCTCCGTCCATGGGGTTTTCCAGGCAAGAGTACTGGAGTGGGGTGCCATTGCCTTCTCCATTATTTCTGCTCTAAAGATGCCAATTTTCTCCAGCATTTTTGCATTTTTCTATTCCATGGCTAGATTACTAACAACCCCCTCCTCCCTCCCTCCAAGACCTCTTTGTTTCCAATGGAGAATATTTTCAAATCTTTTTTGTTTACTTGTGTTTTTTTCAATTATTTTTCCTAAGGCACCTTTCCCAAAAAAGAACCCCCCTTTTTAGATTAACTCACCAAATTTTATTTCTATCTATATTGCAATAGACAACCATCTTAGGTAATCATTTCAGCTACTCACTAACTATCTTATCTCTTTTAAGTAATAGCCCCTCTCTTTAAGCACTAGAGCTTCGTTGTTGCTGATGCTGTCATTAAACCTAGGTATCTTGAGTTTCCTGTTTGGGCACCAAATAAGCATTCAATGAGTTTATTCCACTGAACTTAAAACACCATCATTTCACAAATGAATACACTGAAGTAAAATAAAATCTAAATATGAATATAACCCAGTGTTTGCTGAGTTTTGTTTTTTGGTTTTTTGATAACTCATTTATCTATAAACATAACCCAGGCTTTGGTACATTTAGAATTGAATTCCTCAAGGGAGAAGGAAAGCATTAGGATTTCTGGCAAGTGAATCTATTTCGTGGATAAAATTCAGTCTTTGGAGGGTCTTACTATTGATTATGTTATAAATACAAAGAAATACTGCCAGATCAGCAGTCCTAACCTTAAGGGACGCTATGACAGGAAAAGTAGTTGTCCCTGGAGGCCAGCTGTGGCATTTGGAGCCAGAAGCCTGGCATACATCATGCAGAAGGCATAGACTATATTTGGTGACATGACTCAACCTAGCCAAATATAGGCAACTGATACAGTGTGACTCTGGGGAACTACACTACCAAATTCTACAGCTTAGAAAAGATTCAGATTCCAAGTAGGCATTTGTGAGTTGGAAAGAACCAATATTTACCAACCAGAATGACTAAGAATTACTGGGGGGAGGAGGTGCTCAAAAGAACAGTATGTACTATCATAACTATCATATTAAGACACTAACTAAAGTAACCAAGTTAATAAGATGAAAGAAGGAAAAAAAAAAAACTAGGAGGAAATGCTCTAATAAATTAGTATCTCTTATTTTCAAAATTAGGTAAAATAAGTTATTTTCTAAAAACTAACCCAGATAGTATTGCTACTGATGATGCAGCAGGAAATGATATAATAAATGCTGCCATTTCAAACACACAAGCAATAAAAAATATCAAATGTTCTACCGTGCTATTAGATTTCATGCTATGACCTTCTCTTTTTCAGTCATGCGAGCATTGTTGGGAACATGGTATAGGCCAAGGAAAGATACAGGGGACAACTCTGCAAGGCTGTGTAAAATGCAGCCATGCTGACCAAAACAGTGACAAACAGCCTGGAACTCTGAGTTACTTTTGTTAGATACTAACAAAAAGGGAGAGGCTTTCAGTGGACAGGCTTCCCTGATGGCTCGGACAGTAAAGCATCTGCTTGCCATGTGCGAGACCTGAGTTCGATCCCTGGTTTGGGAAGATCCCCTGGAGAAGGAAATGGCAATCTACTCCAGAACTCTTGCCTAAAAAATCCAACGGACGGAGGAGCTTAGTAGGCTACAGTCCATGGGGTTGCAAAGAGTCGGACACAACTTAGCGACTTCACTTTTCTTTCTTGTCAGTGGACATCACTAAAATTTCTCACAGGGAAAGGATAAGCATGGACTTAGGTCCATTTCTAAGACATATCAGTTTATGAACACAGCACAACACTCACACAAATATATTCATACATATACATACACATTATTTGTTGCTGTTTAACTGGAGATGTTTCTCCTGGTTCTGCTCTTACTGCCATAAATAATTGTTTAAAGGGGGTGCTGTTCCTGTCTTTCTACATTTGCTGTTTCTACCAACATTGTCAGATTTGCAGCAAGATGGCACTGTGGGGGCCTGCACGGCGTAAGCAAGGCCCGAGAAATGATAAATTCAGTTTCTGAATACTAACTTTATACTTAAATGCAGAATACATATCAATATGAACTGATAAAAATGTGCTCATTATGTTCTATCACTTAATGATACAAAGGTCATTTTGTGTTTTATTGTTGGCATGTGGGAATATTAATTCTCCGACCAGGGATTGAACCCGCTGTGATCCCGGCATTTGAAATTCAGAGTTTTAACCACTAGATCCCCAGGCAAGTTCCCAAAGATAATCATTTTTAATAATTTCTTCCACTGACCTAAAAGTAACTCCACAAAGCATAATCAGTAACCTTATTCTACCTCATGACCTATCTGTGATACAATCAACTTCCAGTAAAAATGTTTCCATGCAAAATTATGAAGGAGACAACAGCTGGGACTGACATCAACTGGATGAAGGGTCTTGCCCCCCTCCCCTAAAAGCCATTTAAATTACACACACACACACACACACACACGCATACACACAGAATTCAGACTACACAAAACCCCTTTCCAGGATAGATTTGACTTTCAATTTCAAGTCTGGAGCTTGTAAAAAATACTTGAATTCTCTTGCTTAACTCACTGCCATTTCTCTTCTAGATACTCTAGATATTCAGAACTACTGGCCCATTAACTTTCTCGTCTGGGTCCCTTCCTCTGTCTGGAATGCCTTCCTTTCTCTCTGTCTCCAGTGTTTCACCACTCAAGCCCCCTCCCTTTTATCCAGGTGGCGTCTTTCTTAGGCCTCACATCCTATGGAAGGTACCTGCCCAAAGCCACCTGCTCCGTGGTTCAGACAGCCCTGTCGGCTCCATACAACACTCTTTACACTTACTATATACTGTATTTAAATCACCTATTTCTAAATTCTCTTCCTCTAGGACAACAAAATCTTTGAGGACAGGTTTTGGGTCTCACATCCCAGAGCTTAGAGCAGAGAAAGGCACTCAATAAAAAGCTGTCGAATAAATAAAACAGAGCTAGCAGCTAGTGGTCTCTCTGGCATGAAACAGACAGTGCAACGTGTAGAGCTGGACCAGTCTCATCCAGTGAGGCAGGTTCAAGTCACTTAGCTTCTCTGAAGTAAAAACGGAGATATTTCCATGTACATGTGAGAAATTCGTACGATAACTTTTGCAGAATGCCCAGAAAAGTCCCCCTGGATAGATTATGTGTTCAATTAATAGTAATTCCTTTCCCTTCAGTAACTTAAAAGCCAGAGACAATGAACAGTTTCCCACTTGTGAGAGAAAGAAAGAGGAAGGATTCCTCCTTGCCAAGTAAGACCCAAACTGGAACCCTGAAGAAGGGAGTGGCCATCTGGGGGATTTTTCAGCTTCAGAGAAATGAGAGTTTTCTAATATTCTAACTTACAAACAGGGATATAATTCTTCTTTCAGGAGATGAGAGAAAAAAACCTAACTCTTTTCTTTTATGACGGCCAAACTGGCTAAGTAGCAGCAGTATTTTAGGAAATAAAAACTCTGGAAATTCAACTTAAAAATATTCTTTTCAATAAAAGCCAAAAAGGAGCTTCTTTTTGTGCCAATAGCTCAGATTTAATTTTTCAATTGTGATATGGTAGCTGAAAATCAGAGTATAGAGGGGCAAAAAAAAAAAAAGACAGAGAGAAAATAACATTTTATCTTTAAGATAAGTAAAGTCAATGGGCTATGTTTCTACAGATTGAGGAATGTTTCATAAGGATTGCTTTAACTACAACCGAGGGCAGGTACAAAGGTGGAAGATCTAAAAGCATCTAAGAATTTCAGGCAGAAGGGAATGTCTAGAGAGACACCAGCAAAGAGCTGACCCAATTAAGGAATTCAAAAGATTTCCTACTGCCAGTAAACCTAACAACAAACCAGCAAGCAGGAAGGCTATTTTTATCCTTGCCAGAGGCCTTCTGACTCTGGATGCTACATTCAGAGGACACAGCAACAGGATAACTTGCCTTAAGAGGATGTTATGATACCAGAGATTAATGGCAACTTTTCAAGCTTTAAAATATTAGGCATACTTTTTATTCAAAGTAAACCAGCCAAAGCCAGTTAAAAAAAGAAAAGATAATATAACGGAAAGAAAAGTGGAAAAACAGACCGATGGGTAGTAAAAAAGTTTTAAGCAATCTAGAAACAAAGCCAAGGCAGTTAAAATTAAAATTAAATTAATTAAAATTCTATCTTGTAAAAAGGTTGACTAAAACAAGCATGTGTTATAAGAGACATATTTTAAAAGAACCAGTGGTTAAAAATAAATAATTGTAGAACTGACCTGAAGGTAAAGATTTTGAGAAGTGGCTCCCTGCACTGACACGAAGATCAAGACAAATTTATGGAGTTCCTAGGGACTATAAAATAAGTTGCTTGCAAATGACTGAGAACTTTAGAGACAAGCCACTCTTAACATTGGCTGCATGCGTGCCGCGTCGCTTCAGCTGTGTGACACTGTGGACTGTGGCCTGCAGGCTCCTCTGTCCGTGGGATTCTCCAGATAAGAATACTGGAGTGGGTTTTCATGCCCTCCTCCAGGGGATCGTCCCGATCCAGGGATCGAACCCAAGTCTCTTATGTCTTCTGCACGCACAGGTGGGTTCTTTATCACCAGTGCCACCTGGGAAGCCCCTTAACACTGGTTACTGAAGTCCAAACCCCAAAAGCAATCAGCAGTCAGTAACTGGCATTCTGCATGCACACCTATCAGCAACACTAATCACTTACTGAATATAAATTCTGATGACTTGATTGAATCTTAACATTCACTTGAATTTCATATCTAGTTTCATTTGTTATTTCTCAAAAGGCCCTGTTCTTATTTTCCTTTATTAATACTAAAGGCACTTAGTCTTCCTCTTATTCATTAGTCTTCAAAACTAAATAATAAAAAGGCTGTTCGAAGATGTCTGCAAGTTATCTGGAGGATAAGCTGCATGAGGTCGAGTCTTATTTTTTATTTCCTGATATATCCCAACAGGCTAAAATAGTGTTTGGCACTATCTGCTTGATAACATATTTGTTTTATGAACAGCCTCCCATAATTTCAGACTTTACATATATATTCAAAGTGGTTCTCAAAGCAGAATGAGGGTGGGGTGAGGAGGGAAAGCAGTCTATCTGAATCACTTCTGGAATAAACATGCTTAAGTCTCACGACAGACCTGGTGAATCAGAATGAGGAAAAAGAAAAAGCCAGCTTGGAAAAGTTCCCTCAGTGATTCCAGACCTTCACCCTCTGAAAGGTACCCTCCAATAAGAAATTGGCAGGTGTGTGAAATCTGAATTTTTACAGAAGATTATGATAAAATATAGATTTTAAATTCTGTCCCCAGTTTCCTACAAAGAAATTAAGACACTTGAATGCCTAAAGTGTACTAAAATAAACGTTTTTAATGTTTGTCTCCTCATAAATGCTGCACATAAATATCTATTGTGTGGCTACTGGACCATCAGCCTGAGGCTATGTGTTCCCATCCTGATTCTCTAGGCACCAGTTAGTCGACTGACTTCCAAAGCTATTGTATCTCTCGGAACTATAGTCTCTTCAACCATAAACTGGAGACCACAAAACTCACATGGAAGGTTATTGTAAGGCTTAAATTAGAGATAAGTTTCAGAAGGGGCAAAGCATAAAAGTCAAAGAAATGGTATCAGAAGTAATTGCCCTTTCACTTGAAACTTGTTGTTAACACTGCTTCCTATAAAGAATGTCCAGGTCCACATCAAAAAAGAAATATATAGACCAGCATCAAATGTGCACTGTGGTCTACTGCTACCCAATACATGGAGCGGGAATTTAAGCTGAAGCTAAAATGTAGAAGTACTACATGGCTTGAAGAAGGCCCTCTCCCCCTCCTAACAAGGGCGCCGTGTTACCCCACACCAGGGTGCACCCCCATTGTCACAGGGCTCCCTGTGCCCCTGGCACTATGCCAGCTGTAATCTGAACAGTCCACACCCCTAGCCATGCTTCAAAAAGCAAAAAGATGGCTACAGATGCCCCCGGAGACAACATTCCAAAATGCTAGTAATACGTGGTGGAAATGATAAGCTAGGATAAGGTAAGTGACTCCTTACTCCCCCTTTGTCCTCATCCTCACCATTTTCCTCTATGGAATTCCTTTTTCAGTTATGTTCTTTTTGGTAATGGGGAACATTCTAATGGCAGGAGTTTAAAGCTGAACAATTAGAGAAGTTCTCCACAGCAGTGTTTCATAACATTTCATAGTTATTAAGACCTACGCTAATCAAAATTTTTGCAGAGGCTCCCCACCATAACTGAAGCCCTCAAGCCCCACTCCAGTGGATATTACAAGTAAAACCATCACAAGAAAAGCCCTTAATAATAAAAGGCTACTGTGAATTCAGCAACACCTTTAAATGTATTTTCATTGTATTACATCAGCATCTGCATGCTTTAAAAGATAATCATGCAACATACACATAACAAATCTATCATCTAACTGGAATGCTTGGTTCTAACAGTGTCCTTAAGTGAAGTCGTTCAGTCATGTCCGACTCTTTGTGACCCCATGGACACCAGGCTCCTCCGTCCACGGGATTTTCTAGACAAGAGTAGTAGAGTGGGTTGCCATTTCCTTCTCCAGGGAATCTTCTCAACCCAGGGATCAAATCCAGGTCTCCCGCATTGTAGACAGATGCTTTACCGTCTGAGCCACTAGGGAAGTCCAAGAGGTTCCTGGATCCCATCAAATAATTACCATAGCGGAAGAGGCCCATGATCCACAAATTAAGAACAGAAACATTACACAAAGCCAAGTGTAAACAACTGCTTTCTAGACATAGCATTTTTAGCCTGTCTCAAAAAGAAAAAAAGCACTCTAGAAACAAAGCCTCCACCCAACTGAGCATATCTGACTGATTTCTGGTTCATCCCTTCTTCCAAGCTACTCAACAGTAAATGCTCACATGAAACCCATATGCTGTTTCCAGTCATTAAACCTTTAATCTTGACATTGAGGAATACCATGCCAGAGACTGTGAGGAATTGCTGATAGTAACTTAAACTTCACTAAGTTCAATCCCTTCACTTCCTCTTTTAGGTGAAGACACCAAGATCTAGAGGGAAGTGACCAACTTAAGCCATGTAACTGCTAATGGCAAAACCAGGTCTTAATACACTCCTCAATGCTTCTCTTTATTTCTTACATTTTGGGAAAGTCTACTATAAGCTACCAACTTCTGATCTTTTACAATAAAGACATCAAGTGGCCAATTTATAAGTATCTCCATTTAATTAATCATGACAGACATTTACTATTTGGAATATTATAGCCAGTAGAAGTAAAGACTTTATTTCTGGTTCTCAAGAATTAAAAAAAGTTCCTCTATTTGGTTGATTCCTCCTTCTCTTTCCCAATGTATAGCAACTGGCATCAGCTCAACTGGATACCAAAGAGATTATGGAACGACTTTCCCTTCAGAGTTTCACTAATGTTCTTAATTGACTGGTTACCAGGTAATAAGCAGAATAAAAAAGAGACCTGCTTTTAGAATGGAGTGCACTGATGTGCAACTGAATTCAGACTCAGTCTGTCAGACAAATCAGACAAAATAATGAAGCCCAGAGGCAGCCAGGCCATCTCCATACCTGACCTGAAAAGTAGTAACTAGTTTAAAAGTGAAAAAGGAGAGTGAAAAAGTTGGCTTAAAACTCAACATTCAGAAAACTAAGACCATGGCATCTGGTCTCATCACTTCATGACAAACAGATGAGGAAACAGTGACAGACTTTATTTTGTGTGGCTCCAAAATCACTGCAGATGGTGACTGCAGCCATGAAATTAAAAGATGCTTGTTCCTTGGAAGAAAAGCTATGACCAACCTAGACAGCATGTTAAAAAGCAGAAACATTACTTTGTCAACAAAGGTCTGTCTCAAGGCTATGGTTTTACCAGTAGTCATGTATGAATGGGAGAGTTGGACCATAAAGAAAGCTGAGCAACAAAGAATTGATGCCTTTGAACTGTGGTGTTGGAGAAGACACTTGAGAGTCCCTTGGACTGCAAGGAGATCCAACCAGTCTATCCTAAAGGAGATCAGTCCTGAATATTCATTGGAAGGACTGATGCTGAAGCTGAAACTCCAATACTTTGGCCTCCTGATGTGAAGAGCTGACTCACTGGAAAAGACCCTGATGCTGGGAAAGGTTGAAAGCAGGAAGAGAAGGGGACGACAGAGGATGAGACGGGTGGATGGCATCACCAACTCAATGGACATGAGTTTGAGTATACTCCAGGAGTGGTGATGGATAGGGAGACCTGGCGTGCTGCAGTCCATGGGGTCACAGAGTCGGACACGACTGAGCGACTGAACTGAAGTGAACTAGTTTAAAACTAGCTAAAAGGTACTCCTTTTGCAAATTTTTACTGCAGAACAGCAACAAGTTCATCAACACTTCTCTCTTTTCCCTCTTTTAAATTTGGTAGTGAGGAGAGTGGCAACATGAGGGGAATAAATAAGGAGTAGCAAATAAAGAAATTAACAAATCAGGTATACACAACTGATGAATGAATCAACTGCCTACAATATTTAGGTTGAGATTCCATACATTTCAGGAAGAAATAATTTGTGGCACAGTTTAAGCAACTGTTCTGCTTCCTGTTGTTAAATTGAATGCAAAGAGAATCTCGGATATTTTTATGAGAGCTATGAATCAAGTGGCATGGCTTCCCCTCCCTCAATGTCAGCAAATAACATTCTAGGATTATATAACAGGATTAAGAAAATCTTAAACCTTCACAGACAACTCACCATTGTATTACTCCATAATCAAAAGGGCTTTCATTATGCAGATTAATAGCATATAGAGCTGTTCTAGTAGCTATCAGGAAATGAAACAGCAAGTCACCTCTCTACAGAATTTTACCATATAGAAGGAAAAAACAGAAAAATAATAAGTGACACTATCAAAAGGTACAATATACTATTGTTAATTTAGACATGAGGCATGAACAAAATGGATCTCTATAAATGTTCTGGACCTCCTTCTACTTTTTATACAGTAGGGAGATCCCTAATACTTTGACACTGACAACCTGCTGACAAAGTCTGAAAACCTTACTACTTAAATGCTATTCAGATTTCACTTCTGAATGGAAAATAACATTATTATCTGTCCACATTGTAATATCTATATTTATTAAGTTTTACACAATACTTAATGTGAAAATGTACATTATAGAAAAGCACTCATAAAATTGCTACCTGATTGCTGCTTGGGTTTTGATATGGTATTTCTAAGTGTAAACTGTCACATATATTTATTTCTTAACCAATAAATATTACCAATTTCTTTACCAATAAATATTACCAACATTTATTTCTTTACCAATCCCTGCCCTGAATGTGAGTCTAACAAAATTAAATCACAACAGCCATAAAGTATATGAGCTTTAATACAGCTGCAAAAAAAAAAAAGAAAAAGCTGTGTGAGTTAAAAGCATCTTTAGAAATAGTTAGGCTTTTTAACCTTCTAAAGAACATAAAAAATTTATCGTCACTTTCCCCTCTGGCCCCCTTTACCCTCACTTCTCAACTGGGTAAAAACAGTGTTACAATAATGTTTTAAGATGCCTACTCAATTTTCCTGGACTCAAATAAGATTCTTTGTGTTCAACGTTCAGGATTAAGATGTGGCGACTGCTTGAGTAATTATGGACCGATCATGGATGACATAAGACAAATTCCCCCCTTGTGACACCTACTTATATGATTTTCAGAACAAATAAGAACAAGGGTCAATATTTCATCACCAACACGTGAAGGGCAAAGGATCACTACTTTGTATTTACCAGCACATGTTATATAAAAAGTCCGGCAGATGAGGATCTGGCCAAGGCACAAGGGGCATTTAGTATGAACCAGGTTGGTTTCAGTTCAGAGCTTAGAATAAGGAAGACTTCAGTCTCAGGCTACCAGCACATCAGTGTTCACAGACATCCCATTCTGTTCTCCCAGGAATTTCCCTTTCCCCTCCTCCCCTTGAAAAATTTAAAACAAAACAAACCTGAAACAACAGCAATCCTCCAACCTGGAAAAGTACAGTCACACAGTTTGAAACCCACACCTTTGTAAACTCTGCGTATACAGTGCTATGAGGAATCAAAAGAATCCTGAGCAACACTGAACCAGAAAGGAGTGGGTCTGAATTCAGAAACCAACCTGCACCAGGAATAGAAAAGACAATCATGGTCCACCACTTTGTCCCCTCCTTCCTCACAAAGGAAGTTACCTCAACGCAGAAGCCCAGGTCCCATCCTTCAGCACAACTAAGCAAAAGAAAAAGACTGTTTAGGATGTTCCATTTCAGCAGTCAGGAAAGGGAGAGTGTAGAAGGAGAGGAACTCACTTCACTTCTGAACAGCCACACGCAAAGTTCACTATAACCAAGTTTATAAACTGTATTCTCTGCTGTGTGCCTTACTCCATTACTCAAAAGGCTTCTAAGAGTAAGGCAATTTTCTCCTCCCGAGAGCCCTCCGCTACTCACTCCCCTGCTACGCTGCTTTGAATTATTTGGTATCATCCAAACTCAGGAAGAAAGAACCAGCCAGGTTTGCAGGGCAGCTGCCTGGAAGACTCTTGAGTCTTCAAGGCTTGTAGTATTTAAAGATACTCCAATTCACCAGAAGACATGTGATACCACATAATGGTAATTTGCTAGGAAAGAGAAATTTGACTATGAATCCAAGTATAATTTAGTTGCTTTGCATTATCCATATCTTCTCTATGGTACTTTGTATCATGCACCATTAAATATGGTGCATATTTAAGAAAAATATGCATTGAAGAAAATATGCATTTTTCCTTGAAGAAAAACGTCCATCTAATCCTTTAAAAAGGTGACTGGGGACTGGGTTGCATAGTAGTACATAGCTGTCTTTCCACAAATTGCCACTGATTTAAACAGAAAGTGATAAAACACTATAAGAAATTATATCCCCCCACCACTATTTCAAATAATTCATTTTAATAGTGTAGCAATAGAAATTACTTTGTAAAAGTTCCTTTCCTATTTAAAACTGCATGTACTCTGAAACTCACGTTTATAACTGAATATAAAATTTAGTCCTATTTTCAGAAACTCTGATGGAAAGTTTCTAGAGCTATCTCAGTGTACATAAAGTCATATACAATATCTGTTCAAAACATCTGTATCAGTATATAAAACCTGTTCTTGAAGACACAGAACTACGTGACTACAATTTTACATATAGGAATATGAAAAGAACTGTGAATCCCAAGGAAAATTTAAGGTTTTCTGGTTATTACTTATGATATCTTTTTAAAGTAGCACTAACTTTACTCCTTCCACTGCTGTAGAGATACAGAATTTAGGTAATTATTCCAACAGTCACTCTCTCTCTCACAGTGACACAAAAAATCTTACTCAAAATTAACAAAACTGGCTTTGTGTACTCAACTTTCAACTGACTTTCATGATTTTCTTCTAGAGAGATTATTTTAAATGGTTTTTCTTAGCAACAAAGAAAAAAGGCACAGATGGAATCATCACTTGCGCACTCGTTTAAGCATTTGTTTCAAACAAATTCACACATATGAAAAATAGTCGGGGGAGAGCCCTCTAATTTAATGTGCAGATAAAGAAAAAAATTCCCAGAAGTTGTTTTAAAATGCAAGGTCACAATACCTTAAGCAGTCAGGAGTTAAAATACATAGCATTTGGGGGATAGGTCCAGCTCTTCAAATAAGTTCTTCTTAAATGAATACATGACGCAAGTAAGGCACTAAGGTTTAACTGTACAACATACTCCCACACTTACTCAGCATATGCAATAGGTTTCTCGGGCACCAGGGGAATATGTAAAAGACTGGCACTTTTAAATAACTTCCATTTCTGAATGCAATCATCATTGCCCACATGCAAATTAAGTATTTTAAAATGCCTGAAACTCAGTGAGACTGGGGTAGATAACACTGAGCTCCCCCTTCCAAAACCTGGAAGCAAGATGCATTCTGTAACAACATGAAGAGTAAAAGACTCTAATTTCACAATATTTCGAGGAAAATTAAAATGGTATTCTGATCGTAACTTAGTTAATTAATATCTGAAGAACAACTATATGTTTTGACAATTTACAGATTGCCTTTGTTCACTCAATAATTTTGCTGTCTCATTAGGCTTTCCAGTGAAATGAAGCAAACTGGATATTAAATTGTTTTCATATATAGGATTTAAAATACTCAACCACTAATATGAAACTATGGATTGTTCAACTGTCTGACATCTGATAGTTTTCTTTCTGATAATTTGTCTCTTTATTCCAGTGCTGTCTCCCTCTGCTTCCAGTAATAACCATAAACCAGAAAACTGGTTTATGCCTATTATTCCATTCACATACAGAAAAGAAAAAAAAAGCCCCTTAATTTTTAGAGGACTCTCCTACGTATACTGAAAATAATACCTCTTCATGAGTCTTTATTTCTCTGTGTCCACGCTATGCTTCAGAGACTAAAAGCAGATGCATTGGCATGTGATTTTAATCTATTTCATGCTGCTCCATTTCTAAACAGTAAGTACCAATTTCACAGGCAAGAGAAAACACAAATAGCACTAAGACACAATATTTCCCAAATAAACATCTCAGCATCTACAATGGTAAAAGATTTTCCTGTCCAGGTGAAGGAATTACTTGATAAGCCTAATAATTATTGTAGCAATGTGCAAGCTGCCATCTCAGAGATAACTCAAAAATGGTGTACAGCGCAGGCTCTTAGCTTAGGAGACTGGGTATACAATGAGGAAAATGAAATCGGTCTCTGGGGAAGAACTGCTACAGATTGTCACTGGTGTTAGCTATGGAGAAGGCAATACATAATTTCATGGGTAAAAATAACATACAGTCATGCCAGCTGATCAGTGAAAGGACCCACAGATAGGCAGAGGGAGGACCTTTTCCTCTCAGAGGTAAACCTCTGTACATGGAAAAGATGATAAGAAGCCTTAAAATTCTTAGAAAAACTATTTTTAAATAAACTGTAGAAAAAAAACCTAATGTAAATTATGAAATGAAAGCTAGCTATTCCATTTGCACATTTCTTTTATCTTTTTAAAGGCTGCTAAACAAGCCAACTGGAATCAACATCATATTCATAAAAAAACTGAAAAATTATATTTGAAAGTTGAAAGTTTCTAAACATAGACATATTAACATCTTGTCTGTTGATGGCAAAAATAAAATTTTAAATCCACTTTATTAAGGGAGTTTCTTTCCCCCCCCAAAAAATTAACTAATTTAATTTTTTTAAATGTAAATAAATAATACAGCCTTCAAATTCATTCAATTGACAGATCTTGTATAAATTTTAGGCTTTATTATTTAAACATATACACACAAACCACATATCTACGTGGGACTGCAAATGAAAATAAAAATAAATGAAGTCATTCAAAATACATTTTATAAAATCATTTTAAGATAAAATGAACCCAAATATAAAATCTGCCTCCACATGATAGTTTTTTAAAAATAATTTTCATATTAATTCTTTTAATTGCATCTTTATACCATCTTTCTGAAAACCATATTGTTCTACACTAATCTCACAGAAATAATGCCTATTTTCTGTCTACTCTATTTCTAAGGAAGCAAAGCACATGAAGAGGCCACTTATTTCCTTTAAAATGGATAGGCATTATTACTTTAAAAGGAAAGAGGAGAGTCTGACAAGAAATAAAGTGTTCCCATGAGCAAAACTGCACTGCAATGGACTACAATGGTACAAAGTTCATCATCTTGGTTTAAAAAAAAAAAAAATAAAGCACAACTACTGTCTGACATTTTAGGGCCATGAACTCATCTATGAAGTCCTTACTGCTCTTAAAAGGAAAAAATACACAAATTCATTTAATATGCTTAAGTCACCTTGGCACCTTATATTGAAACTGGTTTTCTCATTTGATAAGCATGAAAACAGACAAATAGATGTTTAGTAATAAAAATCAATACCATATATTGAGTGTTTTCTCAATGAACTGGGCAGTATGCCGGATTTTATAGACATATCATATCATTTAATCTTCTAAATCACCACAAACCAGTGGCAGAACGGCAATTTAAATCCCAGTCTATCTAGCTTGAAAACCCACGGTCTTTCCATTCTGCCTTATTTCCTCTTATAAATCACAATTTTACAAAATCTTTGTGTTCCCATATTAGATCAATCAGATTTAATTCTATCACCAGACTTATCTTTTAATTATCTCTAGAAAATTAGTCTAGGTAATTATTTAGGTAAATATTGGTAATAAGAGATTAAAAAGGGAATATGGTGATTCAGATAGTAAAGACTACCTGCCTGCAATGCAG
This sequence comes from Cervus elaphus, assembly GCF_910594005.1. NCBI lineage: Eukaryota > Metazoa > Chordata > Mammalia > Artiodactyla > Cervidae > Cervus > Cervus elaphus. The sequence goes on along the minus strand of NC_057839.1, from coordinate 9,164,326 downwards.
GAGACCCATTTTCAATCCCTGGATCAGGAAGATCTCCTGGAGAAGGGAATGGCTACCCACTCCAGTATTCTTGCCTGGAGAATCACATGGACAAAGAAGCCTGGTGGGCTGCAGTCCATGAGGTCACAAAGAGTCGGACATGACTGAGCAACTAACACTTTCTTTTCATAGAATAAAGGCAGAAGTTTATACAATAAGCCACTTAGTGAACTAGAAAAGAAAAAATAAATCTGAGTTGTCCTGACTACATCTGATAAACCAAGCAAATGTTGTTAATCCTATTGGAAAAATGTGTACAAACTCTTATAAAAATACTAGAGGCTTACTTCTTAGAAATGAAATGAGGTGAAGGTCACTCAGTCGTGTCTGACTCTTTGCGACCCGATGGACTATGCAGTCCATGGAATTCTCCAGGCCAGAACACTGGAGTGAGTATTCTAAAAGGAATACTGGAGCCTTTCTCTTCTCTAAGGGATATTCCCAGCCCAGGGATCAAACCCAGGTCTCCCACATTACAGGGGCATTCTTTACTAGCTGAGCCACAAGGGAAGCCCTACTTCTTAGAAGCATGACATAATAAAGGGTTTATGACTGCTGCCATTTGTAAACTGTTTCTCTGATAAAAGACACAGGCACTTATCATGAAAATGAGTTCTAATTATTATCCCTAGTATCTACAACATAAGAGAAGAGGCTCTTAAAAGAAGTTGCTGATTAAATCAATTTAAATCAATTAAGGAAACAACCACAGATTCACAGCAAGTTACAAAAAGTAGTACAGAAATTCTGTGTACCCTTTACTCAGTGTCCTTAATTGGGAACATCTTATGTAACTATAGTACAAAACCAGGAAAGTGAGACTCTACAATCCACAAACTATATTCGGATTTCTCCTTTAGCTACTTTATTTTAAAGTGTGCAGTTTTTCTGGTGCTATGAAGAGCCTTAGACTCTCCTCACTTATCTGCTGGGAAAACAAAGGGTCAGAGAGGCTGAAGGACTAGCCAAAGTCAGAGTGCTAAGAAGTGACAAAATAAAAAGCCAACTCCGAAAGACCATCTTTCCTCAGAAACAAAGCATACAACCCCACTGGAGAACATCAGAAGTCCATGAGGAATTCAGTAAAGACATTCAAAATAATCCTATTTCAAAATCAGAGAGATACATATTTTTCACATATTAGTTTTCATCTTTCCAGACTTAAAAAAATTTCTCATTAAAAAAGTTACTGTTATAGGTCTGCTGAAAAACAGTTTTACTGCATCAGAAATACAGTAAACCAAACAGAAAGAAAACTAGGCCAAGATAGTTACCACTTAAAGTCATAGGCTCCTTGCCACCTTTGATCCTAGTACAAAGCTGTCTTGGCAAAAAGCAGACTCATAAACATTGAATGAATGAACAACTTAAGTGATAGGACCAAATATACCAAACAACCCAAATGTTTTTAAAAACAAACAGGAAAACTCTGCAGTATAATAAAATGAGAATTTTTGCAGAAAAAATGTTTATTTTGTGGGGTAGTTTTCATAACATCAGAGCTAGAATGGCCCTTAAAGAACACCTAATCTGGTCATTCTCAACTCTGGCTACACATGAACATCATCTGAGATATTAAAAAAAATCATAAGCCCCATCCCACACTTGGAACAGGGCCCAGGCATCTGTGTTTTTAAAAGTTCCCCATTATTAAGTCCCTTATTATAAGAGTGGTTCTAAGTACTTTATTAGAGGTGAAGAAATTGAGGCCTAGTCAAACTGCAATATCTTATTCAGTAAAAGAATTGAGACCAGGATCCAAGTGGGAATAGCACGATTTTTTTAACATAATATATAAAAAGGATTTCAAGAACTACAAAGTTTCATTTTAACTTTGAAACTGTTGGCCATTTAAAAAAAAAAAAGGTGAAACTAGGCCAAAAGATCTATCAACATTTGAACTCTTCCTAATGTATAGTTATTGTCATTGGTGAACAGACATACAGGTGAGCAATACTAAGCAGGTTTTGCCTTAAAGACTAAAAAAATGAGAAGCATGGTTCCCATCTTTCCAGTTAACTGCCCTCCCTTAGCAATTAGTACTCTTGTAGTTCCCTTAATTGGTATTGTAAAGAGCTTACAGTGGATGTCTATCAAGTAAGTTTGATTTTTGAACAAAATGAGATACATGTATAAAATAGATGGAACTGGATATTTAAAATGTGAACCTATAATATTTGCCATATTGCTCATCAAGTTACACAGATAATAATAATACACATTTTACACTATTTACTAAAATCAAATAGTTACATTTGGAAAATTACCTTTAATCGAATCATTTTCAGCTCTCATTATGTCAATGAGTGAACTCTCCAATGAGTGCATGTCAAAAGTCCTGGGGCGATCCTGTAAACACAAACAGCCAGAAACCACTTTTAAAATAGCATATAATTATAAAAGAAAATAATAAGCTGCATCTGATGGGACACAGATCAAAAAGCCGGAATTTTCTTCCCTCTCCATGTAAGGCACATTATTACTACATTTTATTTTTAACACTTGCAAAACACCAAAATCACAAGTACCCAGGACTCAGCAAAGACTGACTTGATTTCCAATAATAATCATCAATAAAAGCATTACTTTCAAGAACAAAGCAAAAACTATTCTCATATGGTTAAGAATATTAAATACCGGGATGGGGAATACGTGTAAATCTATGGCTGATTCTTATCAATGTATGACAAAACCCACTGAAATGTTGTGAAGTAATTAGCCTCCAACTAATAAAAAAATTAAAAAAAAAAAAAGAATATTAAATACATATAAAAATATTTCTCTGTCACTTAAGATTTCAGTAATGTGGCAAAGTTTCCCAAACTTGTTCCAGCAGTAATCTGTTAAGGTGACATCTACATGTGCTATTCAGAATAGCTATATTTACTTATAAGCCAAGATCTGAAAATAGTCATCAAATGTCTACAAGACCACTAAGTGGCCAAGTAGTCTTGATTTTTCTGCCATTAGAATAAAGGGAAGACAGGATATGGAGAACACTGCTGGTCTCAACACTTAACAAAACGGACTTCATGAGTGGGTGAGGAATCTGAAAATATACAACCATGCTGATGCTGCGGCATTCTTCAGGATATCAGAGATCACTAAAACCAAAGTTTAGCTTGATAGTGAAAAGGAGATGAAAACATTTTCAAGTTAAATACTAAAGGGAAAGCAGTACAATACATGTTTCTGACCTACCTTGAGAATAAATATACACCTACAAAGATTATTAAGGTTATTAAATAAAAAGGGGCTTCCAAAGGAATTTTAGAAGCATGATTTCAGAACTCGCTCTTCCATTGAAGTATTTTTCTCTCATTACTTTTTAATTCAAAGTTTTGGCTTTTTCAAATAATATGCCTAATTTTATCCCCTCCCCCCTTTTCTTTCAGACTTACTAGGATCTCATTTTCCACATTCCAGCTAACTTCTAGAACTTTAAGTTTGATAGAGTACTTCCTCCATCTTTTGATCATTCTGACATTTCTCCTTTGTCCTTCTATAACACTACTCACCCTGTACTATTATTATTCTTCCCTGAAATAGGGACCACTCCTCTTGACCCCACCCACCAAACAGATATCCAGAAATGTTCACTGTTATGGGACACAAACTTTTTTTTAAGTTCCACAACCTGAAGGGTCCAAGGGTAGTTATACTTGGATATAATCTATATTTAAAGTAGACAGTGTTACAGGTTTTTTCCCCTGTGATGGCAGGGGATAAAGATGGGAAGGGGAGTAGATGTCTTAACATGCTCTTCTGCTCTAAACTAGTATGGCTCCCCCAGAATATCTTTCCCACTTTTCCTCCTGATTCTTTCCTCATTGTCCTCATCTTCTCAATATGGTCAACAGAGAGAGGCAAGAGGACAGGTGGCCAGAATGAGAACTTCTAAGTGTGTTCACAAAAAGGAGAAACTCTTCTGTTTTTAGCCTTCCTCATATCAAGCACTGAATTAAATCAAAACTTTACTGCATATTCTTTTGGAAGTCAAGTGGATTTGAGGCATAACTGGAGAAAGAAGTTAAGAACAAATTCCACTATCTCATTCTGCAGTCACTGGATCTGTCCTGCCTTCAACAATCTATAAGTCACACTCAAAATCAGGCCAGCCACTATCTCTATTTCCACAACAAAATCAGTCTTGGAGACACTAATGCTCAGTGTCTTCACTTGCCTATGTCCTCTGACTGTCGGTTTCCCAAAGGTAGGAAGTATGTCTTACATCAAACATTCCCCATGTGTACAATTCCCAAAGGGTGATGGTGTGTTGAGATGTTCATCTCCTCAACACACAGGACTGCCCAGAGGGCCTGATGTGGCAGGAACTCCCTGGCAGACGATTTCTGCTTCTATATTTTCATTTTCTATGTATGCCATGACGTGAAACAGGCTGAAAAGCCTTGTTCCACGTATCTGTATCACTGTGCCTCACACAGGGTATGGCAGCTTAAAAAGCACACACGTTTCCTCAATTGATGAATGAATGAATTCCTTTGAGTAATTTTTATTAAATGTTGAAAGTATTTTTCCTCTCCTATTTCCTTATCTTGAGGTTTGTTTTTTAAATCCCCTTTCAGAGCTGGGCGGGGGGTAAGTAATCAAAATAAAACTGTAATGGCTGTGTGGGAGATGTAAGAGGAGACCTCAGCCTTTTTTTTTAATGCAACTACAGTAGTGAGCAACCTGTGAACTTTTAGGACTTACATTTTGCCAATCACTGAATGACAAGAGCACCCAAGAGAATCAGTTGGAAAAAAACACTAGTGTTTTTGTTTGGTTTGTTTTATGACAGCTGCTTCTGGTAAGTCAAGAAGCATCCTTTTCACCTAGAGGTTTCCAAATGTGGTAGTGGAATTCAGCAAAGCCACTTCATACTGCCCCGCCCCAGGACTCTCCAGACTATTGTCTAAAACATAAAGGTTTTTGCTAAAATGACAACCACTGACTTATGATTGGTAGAGTACATTAAAACTAAAATCCTAAATGAGTATCTAAATTTTTAGTAGTGCTTGATGGAATTAAAAAACAAACAAAAAACTCTCTATCCTTTTTATACTTTGACTAGCTTTCTTTTCATTTGTCACAATTTAATATAAATCTAATAAATAAATACCAATATACAAACTCTGACTCTCAGATGCAATGTGTTAAGAAGAATTTTCAGGCTCTGAATGGATTTAGAAGAAAACAGTGCCTCAAAAGACACATGGAAATGCAAGATACAAGTCCTACTGGCACAAGAACCACATTTTTGCCAACCCTGGTCTAATATGTTCATTTTCCTCGTAGCTCAGTGGGTAAACAATCTACCTGCAATGCAGGAGGCCTGGGTTCGATTCCCTGGGTGGGAAAGATCCCCTGGAGAAGAAAATGGCAACCCTTTCCAGTATTCTTGCCTAATATGTCTAACATGTACTTCTCCCCACAATTCAATCTTATTTGAAATTATAATTATTACAACTACTTTACATTTATATAACACTTTGTTTCTTATGATGCTATAGTAATTCAAGCCACATATTTTGCCAAGCAAATGTTCTGTTCTCAGACAGGTTCCAAAGTTTATCATTTTTGATTACTCTCTCACTGATTTTTTTCTATTTTAAATACCCAATTTTACCAAAAGGACTAAAGTATAAACATCTGTGCCATTAAGAAGTAGATGGAGGGGGACAGACACAAATAAACCCAAGAAATAAGAACAGACAGACAATGCTGGTTTTTCTGCCCAAAAACCAGAGTGTCAAATCAAGAATGTTCTGATTTCTACGTTTCATCCTTAGATTTTGCCTTTTTGGTTTGCTAATTGAGCCAAACGTCATAACCATTTATTTACTTTCTAAAATTCATTTCCCAGAAAGTAAACTAACTATAAAATAGAAATTGTTAAGTAATAGAATTTTCTTCTATTAGAATAGAAGAAAATTTCTTCTAATAGAATAGAATCTTCTTAATTTAACTTGAGATGGTGACCAAAATATGGACATCGGCCTAAATCCGTGGAACATTAGACACTAGGAAGTGTGACATGTCATGTGAGCTTGGGCATTTTCATCCTCTAGACCTCATTCCTGATCTGAAACAGGAAAGAGTCTAATTAAACCTCTAAGGTTCCTTTCCCAGCAACAAAATACATTTGTACTTTAGCTTTCCCATATCCTAAAATAGTCTGTGCTCTTTCAAGATTTGCAGTTTAAATTATAATGAGTTTGGCAGGAATCAAAGATGTGAATGAGGATGACTGATGAAAGTTTATAACTTCTTGCCCATAAAAAGGTGGGAGTTAATTAATTTTTTGATTAATAAGAAAATGAACTCTTATTAAGTCTTAAAAGGACAATCACTATGTTTTCATTATGCTATACATAATGCAAAATAACAAGCTTTATAAAAAAAAAACAAACCACAATTTATTGAAGGGGGAATGTTCTGATTTCCAATAAAAGCTCAAAATAAAACAAAAACACTGATGACTCTACTTGCTTCAACCCGCCACTACCAGTTTATCTTGGCAGCCCACAGACAAAAGCAGATCTATTCTTTATTGAGAATCTACTAAGTATCTGACAATATTCTAGGTAGTTTTTAAATACTGTCATTAGTAATCTTCAAACCTCCTTATAATTTAGATTGTTTTATTCTCAATTTTGGAGAAGGAAATGGCAACCCACTTCAGTATTCTTGCCTGGAGAATCCCACGGACAGGAGTCTGGGGGGCTACAATCTATGGGGTCACAAAAGACTCGGACACAACTGAGCAATTAAACAACAATTCTCAACCTAATGATACAAACTAAGACCAGGGAAAAACACAGTTTATTGCACAGGTAGATTACTGCTTAGTTCAGCAGCTTAGTCTGGATTCAAGAACCCAAGTTTCACTCCAAAGTAGGTGGTGCTACTTTGGGTAAAATAATGGTCATGGCAGTCAAAAGACCACACTAATTAAGATACGTATTAGAATAAATGAGACACTCTGCCTGCCTTAAGGGTCCCGGGGTGAGGAACATGCTGGCTAGTACCTAGCAAATAAGAGGCACTCAAGCATGACTCAATAAATGAAAAACAAAAAAAAAGAACAAAATGTATATAGGAAATATAGGATAATATAAAACTAGAGATACTAAAAACATAAGAGATAGAGAAGGCTTATCTTCCTTCTTCCTGTTGAGATGACAGATCGATGTGGTCCACAATTTTAAGAGACCTAACATGCATCTCTGATGCTTTTGAACTGTGGTGTTGGAGAAGACTCTTGAGAGTCCTTTGGACTGCAAGGAGATCCAACCAGTCAATCCTAAAGGAGATCAGTCCTGGGTGTTCCTTGGAAGGACTGATGTTGAAGCTGAAACTTCAATACTTTGGCCACCTCATGCGAAGAGTTGACTCATTGGAAAAGACCCTGATGTTGGGAGGGATTGGGTGCAGGAGGAGAAGGGGATGACAGAGGATGAGATGGCTGGATGGCACCACCGACTCGCTGGGCATGGGTTTGAGTAAACTCCGGGAGTTGGTGATGGACAGGGAGGCCCGGCGTGCTGCGATTCATGGGGTCGCAAAGAGTCAGACACAACCGAGCGACTGAACTGAACTGAACATGCATCTCTAGGTTAACTAGAGCCAACCACAGGAGCAGCAATGGTAGTAGTGGTAGTAATATCAGCAGATAACATTTATCAAGATCTAATGCTTTACATGCAGAATCTCATTTAGTCCTCACAAAATTCTATATAAAAAGTGTTCAGTTATTATCCCATTTCACAGATGAAGGCATAGCTTAGCATGATTAAGTAACTTTATCAATGTCAGGTTAAGCAGAGAATGCAGAACGAACCACCAGCCTGACTTTAGAAATGTGAGCTTAACAACCACGAATGAAAATAAAAGACCACCAATTATTTTCAAGGCTCAGCAAACTTGATTACAATGCGGAGATGATTTTTTTCTTTTTTTTGGTAACCTCAATTGTTGTATTTAATATATTGAGTTGCATCAGTAACTGGTTGGTTTCAGTTTATGTCATCTCCACTTCACAGGGCAATTTCTAAAGGAAAAACCACAAAAGCCACTATGAAAATCAAAGTTGATAAAAATAACCTTCTGGCAAAACAAATTAGCATTTCAAAGAGCAAGACCTGTCCTTTTAATGTACACCTGAATAATTCTGACTGCCACAGCCAAATAGGAAGATTCACATCAGCAAGTAACTGATGACACGGCTTTTTGTAACATCCCAGAAGTAGCCACAAGAAGCACATGAATCTGTAGGTCCATTACTACCAGGAGGAACAACCTGATTGCAATTATGCCACAAACCAAAATTACAATTTCATAGACTTTAAAAAATATATCCAGATGAATAATAAAAGCCAGTGTTACTCATACTTAAGAGAATATCAGAATCATTTGGAGGTCCTATTGAAACAGCCTACAGGGTCAACACCTAAAGTTTTCCATTCAGTAGGTCTCGGTAGGTCCAAGAATTCACATTTCTACTAAGTTTCCAAGTGAAGATGGGGACCACACTTTGAGAACCACTGAGTTAAGCAAGTCCATTCCACAGGTTAATTTCATTAGATACTTCAGAATGTGATTTATAGCTTACACCCTGTTTAACAATTATGATGCAGTCCAGCTTAAATATCAACTATTTTACAGTTTCCTTATGAAGAGAAAGCTTTTGCTCTCAAAACCAAAAACAAAGTCCTCTCTTCCAAGCTCTAAGATGCAATTTTTTTTTTTTTTACAATTAAGTTCAATTTCAACAGAACCACCACTATAACCACTCCATTACTGGTTCTTGTCTTGTCATACTTGAGTTAGTATGTTTTAGCATTAGTAGACCTGACTAAAGCACAAGAGTCCCTTGGACTGCAAGGAGATCCAACCAGTCCATCCTAAAGGAAATCAATCCTGAATATTCATTGAAAGGACTGATGCTGAAGCTGAAACTCCAATGCTCTGGCCACCTGATTCAAAGAACTGACTCATTGGAAAAGACCCTGATGCTGAGAAAGACTGAAGGCAAGAGGAGAAGGGGACAACAGAGGATGAGATGGTTGGATGGCATCACCGACTCAATGGACATGAGTTTGAGTAAACTCCAGGAGTTGGCAATGGATGGGGAGGCCTGGAGTGCTGCAGTCCATGGGGTTGCAAAGAGTTGGACACGACTGAGCAACTAAACTGAATTGAACTGACATTCTTAAGAATCAAAGCCAAAATTCAGCTATACCCTTTACTCACTGTCTTCCTATAAAGACATACATGACTGTGAGCATCATTCTCAGATTGCTATGTATCTGTACTAGCTTTTGGAACTTTCTCTCTCTGGCTTACTCTGGAAGTTTCTCCCTGGTGAAGAAGGGAAAGAAAAACATTTTGGTCTGAAAGGCAAAGTCTGTGCCAGTATAACAGTTGCCAAAATAAATACGAAATTTGAGATGCCAGCAGAACCCATAATTAATCAAAGGTAACTATGACAGTTTTAATCCAAAATTTGCCAAAACGTAAATATTGCCTTGGATTAAATATTTAAGGCCACAGACATCAAAAGCTGGCAATATAGTCAACTTTCAAGATTCCACTTTCAGATGACCCTCCCATCCCTATGCAAGCACAAGTCCCCTTTTCCCATATCCGCCAAGCACACTGACAGCCCATATTTATAAGCAAGTTCTGTGATGGCTACCCACTCCCTCCTTCCCTGGACTGTGAGCTCCACTCATCCGAAAGCCACAGACTGCCCAACTGTGCAGCCCATGGTAAGCCCCTCATCACTGCCGCCATCATTACTGAAATGGCGAACGTCCCTTCTGGCTCTGTGCTGTGTCTCAAATAAAAGATGCATGATTTCTGTGCATTAGTTCCTCATGACCATCATGTAAAGTGGGTACAATTATTGCCCCCATTTTAGGCTTCTCATGAAGCTATGAGAAGTTAAGTACTTGCACTCAAAGTCACCAAGTTAAGTGGTGGAGTCTACTTTATAGCAGAAGCTCAGAAAAGTGGTCCGTTATTAAATGAACTTTGTCACAACCTAGAAATTTCAATCTCTCAACACCGGCAAGGTATGAAATCCTTCACTGTATACAGGGTCTGAATACAGAGAACAAGTGTCAGAGGTTAAAGTGAAAGAAGTAATTATCTGAAGTAGGAAAAACCACAGTTACTAGCATCTCACATTTCTTAGCAGGGTCCCTCTTCAGTCAGTGTTTTCTCATTATGACCACTTTATAATGAGGCAAACAGTCTTACAGATCTTAGGCTACCAAGTGCTTCCTAATAGAATAATAAACTATAACAAAACAGATCAATGTCTTTAGTATATTACCCTGATTGGATCAATAGCTTGATTTTCTCCCATGTGAACTGATGAACCAGATCTCTCCAGAAAGCCTTTGAGAAAATTTGCTTTTATTCCACCTTCACTAAATAAACCACATTCATGTTCAGTATTAGAAATCCTTAGAGTGATAAATATTTCTTGTCACCACTTGACCATATTAAGAAAACAACTTGGCATTCTAGACTTGATTAGTCAGTTCCTAAATCAATAGACCCCTTCTTCTTGTTAACCATGTATTCATTTCCACTTTACCTGGCAGAGGAAAATAACTAAAATCTATTCTAAGACTTGTGTTTAAATCACCACTTACTAGACAAGTGGTCTTGACACCATATCATCTCTGAACCTTGATTTCATCAGTGAAATTAGGATCTCCCTTATTTCACACATCTCCCTTATAAAACTGGGCTGAGGAGAAATGAAATGAAGTCCATGATAGATCATGCACAATACCCACCAGTTAGGAGATCCACTCAGCAAACATTCCCTCTCCAGTGCGATGGCAGAAGAGCCCCAAACCAACATATTAAATTAGGTATTGTCTGTATCTGGATAATTCAGCTGTTCCGTGCTACTTCCTATAGCTCATTTTCAGAGGGAAACAAAAAAGGGGGGAAAAGATCTTTCCTACCTGATACACTATTCGGGGCAAGAGATCATTAATTCAGGAAAGTGAGTAAGTTCTACTAAAACTCAGGCCTACCTCTGTCTTTGGCTGCTTACTGGCAGTCAGCATTCCTCTGCTACATATCTGCTGGGTGTGATCAGGGTCCTGAGTCATCAGAGAGAATGGTCACCCAAATACACAATCTTCATTCCTAAACTGAGGCTTGTATCCTGTACCCCATACAATCCATAGCATTTCTTCTCTTCCATGAGCCTTGACCATAACGTCAAAAGGCAGCCTGTGCCCACTGGCAGCCTCTGGGCTCTCACAGCTACCACCCTCACATCCTTAGCTCTCCAATGTCTCCTCAGCAGAAGGCACTTCTCAATATTCAGGCACAAAGCAAGAGGTCACCGACAGTTCAGTTCATAAGGAGGAGAGTGTGTCTACCTTGGTCATGTACTCCCACCATACGGTCCATAGAAAGCATAAAACATTTGCGGGTTGAAAAACAAGAGATGAAAAAGTGTGAGGCAGTCCAAAGGCCTGCAAAAGATCCCAAACCTTTAAATTCCCCTTAAAAACAAAAACAAACAAACAAAAATACAGCCAAAAAGCTCTGAGTCCTGTCCTGTTCTCTCTCCTTTTGGAGAGCCTTCTCACAAATTCACAGAAATATAAAGCCAGGAGAAAGCTGAGATGGCGGAGAGAAAACTGGACAATCCCTTCCCAGATACCTGGTCATCAGCTGATATTCTAATGTTTTGTTGGATCTCTCTCCCTTTTCTTTGACAGACATGTGACCACCAGCACCCTTCTTGTCTGAGAAGGGAGATGTGGCCAATAGTGGCTTTTTTAGAGATTAGCATCAGGTTGAGCAGTAAAACAGGCTGGGCAGGTACAACAAAAATATGGGCCTTGCCTCAGTTTCTCACTGTCTTTTTTTAAAAAAACAACTAGAAGATATCTTTGTGTGTTTTTAAGAGGGGGAAAAAAGACTATCTTTCAGAAACACATACTAAACCATTTACAGATGAAATGATACAGTACCTAGGAAATGCTTCAAAATAACATGAAAGCAGGAAGAGAGGGTTAGGAAGATAGATCAAAGAGGACTGCCAAGGAGCTGATCATTGTTGGAAGCCAGGAGACATATACATGGGATTTTACTATATATTCTATTATTGAATATGTTTAAATTTTTCCCTAATAAGAAATTCAAAAGACTTGGGGATGGGGGGAGAGACTTTACCCAAAGAGGAAGCAAACAAAAAAGCCAGTTGGTCACTAAATTTTCCAGCAGTGTTCAAGAAAATGAGAGCATCATCTGGGCTGATTCCCTAGTGCACTGAGTTTACTAAACAAAATTATAGTTCAGCTTATAAAATTCTTCTTTAAAGTTAAGCTCGAATTACCACACAACAGTTAAACAACAGTTTTCACATTTTAATAATCTGTGTGATTTCCAAATTTTGAATTAGTATTTCTAGTTGATGACCTTCTCTCTTATACCAACAGAATCTTTTGGAAGCCAAATATTAGAAATACTTCATCTTATTCCAAAATAAAACAAGACAAAAGAAATGAGAAAATGAAGGCTCAGGAAAGCTGAGTAGCTTACCTTACGTCACAGAGCTAGCAAGTGGCAGAGCCATAGCTGAAACTCAGATCTGAATTCCATACAATAATTAATAGCTTTTTCTGAGTAGCAATGTTCTTACATCAACTTTTTTTGTTTGGTTCTTTTTAAGGTTCTTATAGACAGTAAGGCTATAGCAACTGTTTTACTGACCAGCACCAGATGCATTCCTCAAAAACACCTGCAAGAACTATTACTAAAAATATGTTGTATAATGGGGCTTCCCTGGTGGCTCAGACAGTAAAGGATCCACCTGCATTGCGGGAGACCTGGGTTCAATCCCTGGGCTGGGAAGATCCCCTTGAGGAGGGCACGGCAACCCATTCCAGTATTGTTATCTGGAGAATTCCCATGGACAGAGGAGCCTGGCAGGCGACAGTCCATGGGGTCACAAGAGTTGGACACGACAGAGCGACTAAGCACAGCACAGCACATGCTGCATAATATGTAAATACAAACATGGCTTTAAAACGTATAATACTGAGGGATTAACTATAACTCACTATAGATCTGCAAGAAAACAATGATTGGGATGTGTGTGTGTGTGTGTGTGTGAGAGAGAGAGTCATTCAGCCATGTCCGACTCTTTGTGACCCCACGGACTGTAGCCCACCAGGTTTCTCTGTCCATGGGATTCTCCAGGCAAGAATATTGGAGTGGGTTGCCCTTCCCTTCTCCAGCGGATCTTCCCGCCCCAGGGGTCAAATCTATGTCTTCTGCATCGCAGGTGCTTTCTTTACCAACTGAGCCACCAGGAAAGCCTGGTTGGGATATACCTGGCAACTATTCAGCAAACAGTAACTGCCCAATCTAAATATTCTACAATAGGAAAAATAAGTGTTTAGCTTAAGACTTTACACTTTAAAAATTCAGTTTACAAACATGAGAGAGGACCTGTGAGTGGTCCTTGACATATAATGAGACCTGAATTCTGTGACTCACAGGTTAAAGTTTGCCTTTTGTGGTACCAGTTTGTCACAGAATTTTAAAAAAGCACATGTGTAATAAGTGTATATTTATAAATGTAACCATTAATAAAATATTTTAAAATGCCCTTTATACCTTGTTTCTGCTATACCTAAAGCTTAACCTGTTAGTTTTCCTTAGAGTTTAAACAACCCATGGATTAAGATGAAATATATATAACTATTGGGCTAGTTGTTAATATTTTTATAATGAGAAAAAAATCAGGTTTAGTATCATTAAAAGATTATAACAGATCAGAAATAATTACAAATCAAATCGAAACCATTTTTATGAGATATCCAGTCCTGTGCCTAGCTCATAACATAGAAAGTTCTCAACAAATGTGTTATATTTGCTCAGTTACATCTGACATTTTGTGACCCCACAGGCTATACACTCCATGAAATACTCCAGGCCAGAATACTGGAGTGGGTAGTCTTCCCCTCCTCCAGGATATTTTCCCAAACCAGGGATCAAACCCAGGTCTCCTGCATCACAGGTGGATTCTTCACCAGCTGAGCCACCAGGGAAGCCCATTATACAAATTAATTAAAATATATATTAAAAAAACTTAATTTCAGGATAAAAGTTAAAACATATCCAATTTAAATCTATGGTGCCTTTCCTGTCTTTTAACCAACCCCATCAAAGTACAGTCTCCTTTAATGTATACAAAAACAACCAAATGTTGTAAATTTCTTAAAAATAGGCAAAATCTTTTAGACTACTGAAAGATGCAGACTGCTATTGCTAACAAAAGTTTAAGTACATAAACAATTTTAAACTCTTCAAAGAAACTGACAATTCTGCTAAATGTTTTATCTGCCCTGGGTTGCATCTAGCTTATTTAAAGGAGTATTCTGATGAAATTTCCTGACAGTTCAGTAGTTAGGATTCTTCCCTTCCATTGTAGGAGGCATGGTTTGATCCCTGTTCAGGGAATGAAGTTCTTGCATGCCAGGTGGCATGGCCAAAAAAAAAAGAAAAAAAAAGACGTATTCTGAGAAGTGTAGAATGTATGATAAGATACAATACTAAGAACTGCTCAAAAATCTGTCATAGATACTGAAGCTTTTTCTAATTACTTTAATTTCAAGATTGTACTCAATATTAGAAATTTTAATTTTATTTTAAATTAAACAAAAAAAATCTAAGCTACTTAATATGGCCACATAAAGTACCTCACAATAACCCTTCACTTATAGGTACTAATATCTTGATGAGGTACTGTCTTCCCAAATTTAAGTGACTTGCTCAAGGTCAAGCTAAATAGAGATCAGAGTCAAATTTAAGTCTGTTTGGATTCAGGACCTGTGCTTGAGTATACTGTATTTTTGGCCTCACACGATGGCCTTTCTCAGTAATTAGAAACTGATTAAAAATAGGATCTATACCTATATATTTCCATATACTAAGAATTTTCTAAAAACTTGAAAGTGGAACTCCTTCTAACTTTATAAAGTATTATAATATTATAAACTCCTTCTAAAAAATGATACTTTACTATAAATGTATCATGGCAAAAATACACTTTAATTTCTGCAAGAACAATTTTCTCTGAACAACATAAAATGACTTCTGTCAGGAAAAGTTAAAATGAATGCTCATGTTACAAGCTCCCTGAGAAATGCATTATATATACTATCTATGTTGGGACCAAAAACTAAAGTACAACGTAGTGCTGAAAAAAATGTGATAATGGTACTTCAAGCTTATTTTCCTTATAGCAAGAGAGAGAAAAGTCATACGGAAAATAAATTTAGACTGCAAAATTCAAAACAGGCATATGTTAACTTTAAACCTACTTTTCCATTTCTTTCTTACGAATACCAACAAAAACTATTCTCAAAAGCATAAACTCATAAACTAACAGCATCTTTCCAACTGCAACTAGCAACACAACCACATTCACTAGGCTTGCAATAAACAGGCATTTCCTGAAAGATGTTGAACAGTGTGTTGATCATATTCCACGGCTTTTCTGAAGACACAACAGAAAATAAAAAATTTCAAAACTACCCTGCCCAAGTTTTGATTTCATCATAAAAGCAATTAAACCTAGTTAAAAGGCTTTCTACAAAAAGGAGTAAAATTGTATCTGGTAGATTTTTCCCAAAGTTTTCCCAATATATCAATTCTGCTGGAGCCAGAACCATCTAACCCATGCTTTACAGTTAAAAATAATGAGTTTCCCCTCTTCTAATATAAATAAACATAATAAGTCAAAGAAAATGTTTCCTATGCAAAGATCTCTCTTGGGACTACATGGTAAAAAAATGTAATGTAATAAAGTTGCACTTTAGATAATTTTAATAATTCACTATGACTTTTGAACATAAAGCAATGCAGTAACTTTGTTTTCAAATATAAGATGCCATGTAGAATTTTGTAGATCAATAAATTGACAACACAAGGAGAGTTATTAAAGTGACATGAATTATTTTGCCTGGTTAAGACAACTTAACAAATTCATGGTGACCAAAGCAAATGGACTCTAAATCCTAAAATGTCTCCCTAACAACCCAGTTTTAAGACAATCTTTGTGACAGATTTTGTCTCCCCTCTTTCTTTTTGTTTTCTTTTTCTTTTTTGGCCTACTTCTTGGTTCTTAGCTAATAGAGATGCGGGCATAACTGAGCTAAATATAACAGAATACTAGAATCTATAGCACACAATTTTCATTTACTTCCTGTAAGGACAGAAGATCTAGGCACCCCTCCAAAAACGTGCTATATTCAAATATAATTATTGGCAGGTGCCCAATACATTATTTGGTTTGCACATCAGGATTCCAGGATGTGTTCGGCAGGACAGGTAGGATTCTTTTCCTCTTGAAGTAAGGGTCAAATCATGCCTTTAGTCACAAGATATGGACCTTGTTTCTTCATTTTGAAATTAAGACAATAAAACTAAACCTCATAGGGTTGAAAAATCCTATCTAGGAAGTGAGATAACAAATATGAAAGCACCTAGCTCAGTGTCTGATATCTAGCATGTACTAAAACCAAAAAAATACTCATTTGAGGGCTATTATCTAAGTTTAATATTTTGAAGTTGACAAATATATTCTACTACTTTCCACTTTCAAAACTTGATAATTAGCTTTTGAACACCAGGTATCAATTATTCACTGTAAAAATTTTCTTCTTACCTACATGCTTCTGGCAGGCATTTCTTACCCCCACCCCCAACTCCTCATCTGCATCATATCTATGTGAAAAGATACTGTAGTATAACGGTTAAAAGCCTAATCTCACGTGTGAATAGTAATAATAACAATAATATTTACTTCATGGGATTGAGTGAAATGAATTAATACATGTGAAAACAGATTATCATAAGCAGGCAATTATTAAATATACATTAGTTATCTGAAAACTGGATTTGAGGCATGTTATCTGAATTCACGTAATGAGAACTTTAACTTGCTTCGGCAGCACATATACTAATACAAAGAAAATGCCAAGATATAATGCCTGTCATATCACTTATTTAGAAGATAATTCAATATTTTCAATCTTTGTTCCTGGTTCCATAAACATGGATAAAAGAGAAGATTAAGACTGGCCAAAAAAAATTAATTTAAAATGTCATAATGAATTTTAATTCACTGTATGTGGCCAAACCTGTGTTAAACAAATGTAAAAACCATTCTGATTTATTTCAAAATAAAATAAACATTGCCCAGTATTAGTTACATTTCAGGTAAATTATTTCCTTTTAATATAATAATTCCATGCTAGACTTTGAATACCAATATTATAATATAACCATGTAAATTCTATCCTGTAATTTCTGTAGTAAATTTTAAGATCTCTCTGTAACAACTAAGGAATTCTTTTTAATAGCAATTGAAATTGAACTACTAATGTCTAAAACATCTTTCCTAAAATTAACAGTTTAAGTTAATAAAGTTAAATAAGATAGCAGTGTTTAGAAAAAAGTATGGACTGCGAGTGCAGCAATTTAAATTTCACAGTAGCTTGCTTTAGGATCAAAAGGAACTTAGAAATCACCTAGGTCACCCCCCATGCCAATTTTATGAAGCAACTGAGGCCCCCAGATGCTATGACTTTGACAGGGCGAAGACCACAAACTAGGTGTCTGAGCTCCCAGTCAAAGAAATGTTCCTTCAAATATTTTCATATCAAATTTAACCAAGTAATTCATACCAACTCAAAATGGCATTTTTTTTAGCCAAAAATTTTTTCTAAAGAATAATTCTTTAAACACACACACACACACATACAAGTAAGCACCAAAGTACTCAGTTTACTAATTTCTTATATTTTCAAAACTCAATTAGGAATTTTTTTCATAAAGAATTTTTTCAGATCACTTATATTTATTGCGACTTTCAAATCACCCTTCTCTCAGCTCCCCAACTCCCAATCTCTCTCTCTCTTCTCTTCTCTCACACACAGAAATACACACACACATTCTCCTAAAAATGGTGGGAATGGTATACAGAAATCAACAACTTAGTTCCTAATCCTACCATATTTGAACCAGGTATATTGACTCATCGTTTTTTCCACCCTCAGCATAACAGACAATTCTAAGGCAAGAGCTGGTTTCTAACAATATCTTTTAGTATCAATCTTAGTCTACTACATTATTATTTCATACATCAGCTTAATCTCTTAAGAAATCATCTGACTGAAAAAAATCTCACATGTTAAACACATCTCATCAGCCCCATAAAAATATTAATAATGTGTATATATGTATAATTTAGTCACTTTTTGAAATTAATTTCCCAAAGCAAATCTTTATCAAAAGTCAGTAAACTGAGAATGGAAAACAAACTATGCAGTCACACAAATCCATTCTGTCACTTGATTAGTAGCAAAATAAAAAAGAAAAGTATTTTCAATTGTCAGCTTAACCCAGTTAAAATGTTGAGAATGCCATCTTGGATTTTTAATTTGGAATATATGAATAATTTGCAAAAGTTACCTTTGCATTAAACTTCCCTTAAATTTATGTTCAAAGGACTATCAAAACCAACTTTTTAAAAACAGACTTCATGGAATTGCCAATGTATTAAACAGCCTTTTACCTGATCACTAGAGCATGAAAATTGCTCTCTTCAGTTTGAGTGAAAACCCTTTCTAAAAACAAAAGCCAACATCTTTTTTCAACCTGGGCAAAAAAAATACTAAAAAAAAAATTTAAAAACAGGTTTCACCAAATATTTTGATACATCCTAACTATTATACCTGAATCCTTAGAGAATGGATATTTAATTCCTGGGAATGACACAGAGTTCTCTTAGCAAATTTCCCTCCCTCTGAGCAAATTATTAATTAAAACAGATAACTCCACTTGTGCTGACATCATGTCTGGATACAGTACAACTATTTTGAAATCTGTTTTAGCCTTTGCAGAAAGATCTCTAAAATAACTTTTAAGATATAGCACAGTATGTTTTAATCCTTGCTTTTTAGCCTAGTACATCAGCTGTGTGCTTTTTGGCAAGTTATTATATCTTGCTGATGCTCGATTTTCTCATCTCTAAAATGGGGGTAATAATAGAACTTTCCTTGTGGGGTTCATTGTGAGGACTGATTCATATAAATTTCCTAAACACTTATAAATTATCATACCCCCAAAGAAAACAAATTTAGTAGGGCATCTGATGCTCAATCAACTCTGAAATTCCCTTTATACTATATCTATCAACTAGACTGGCTGCTCATTAATTCAAAAACATCAAACAATGTGACTCTTGGAGAATAAGAATACACTGGTGGCAAAAAAGACAAGTAATCTTTGTCTGGACCTATTTTTAGGAATGGTTTAATTATCTACACCCCTAGTGTTAACACTGGGAAATAAACAAATGGGTGAAAAGGCATCATAAAAGAGACCAACAGTTTCATAGTATTCAAAAATAATTGGGGATCAAGAAAATATTTACATCATTTCTCTAGCAGTCCTTACTGACACAAGGCAAGCCAGAATTTGCAAAAAAATGTTTAATAGGAATTTCCAAATTGATGAATGCAAACTGTTCAGACTGCATGGTTCAGAGAGGTTTCGGGTTTAAAATATGAGCAGAAAGAAAACTGTATTTCAGTAGTTGGTTTTCAGCGAATCACTACCTTACAGTGGTGAAAAATAAATTTGGGAGGGTATATAGTTATGCATATGGGCAGAAAATGCTAATCAGTTTCCATAACGAAATATATTTATATCTACATTATTTATTCTCACTTAAATAAGTAGGAAAAAACCTACCACGATTTTCTTGTCAGGCTAGAAAGGTACTGCAGTTAATAATCATGACATCACTAACTACCTGGTATTCACAATTATGCTAATTTATATGGTTATCTATGGAAAGATAACAATTAGAAAATTACAAAAAAAGAACAGCTGAATATTTTGTTCCAAATTACACTGCTCTCCTGCCAAAATAATGTCTGACAATGAACTCTTTTTCTAAGAAGAGCTCTGATATGAATACAGACAATTCAAACTCTCTTAGTTACATAGATATTACACCATGCCGTTTCCTTATTTCACCTTAATCTATTAATGGAACATAATCTTACCGGAAAAGGAAAAATGTTGTCAGCCCTGTTCAAGCTATCTTCCATCCAGGATTTAGGAGCAAAGGCAGAGCTGGGGCGAGCATACTTCTGGAGCTGAATATGATTGCTTGCAAAATTCTTCTTCAAAGGCGAGATGGAGTTCAGGGGCGTTATTCCTCCGTTCAGCCCTCTACGGTGATCCCGGCCTTGGGACCCTCCCCAGCCACCATATCCACCACCTCCTGGGCTCCAGGAAGAAGACGGTGTAGGAGAGGGACTCTGGTAACTGCTCCACGGAGAAGGGGGCTTGCTAAGATTATTCGCCAAATGAGGCAGCTGGTTAAAAGCAGCATTTCTATGTGTGAAAGGTGGGGGATGGGGACTGGCAGGAGACCTCCTTTGCTGCTGATGCTGGCTGTGATGATGCTGGAAATGAGGGTGATGAGGGTGGTGCTGTGAGAGAGGCCCAATTTGAGGAGAGAAGCTGCCTCCGAAGCCAGGGCTGACATGATGGGGGAAATTTTGAAACAACAGAGCACCGTTATTAGCCGAAGCAGCTGGGACCCCTCCCTGGTGAAAGAAACTTGCATCTTCATTGATGATTGTAGAGGAGGAAGGCGCTATCGCTGCTGACCAGTTACTGAAACCAGTGAGAGACGATGCGCTTGATGTCAAGGGTTGGGTCGAAGTACCTAGCCCCGTGGCTTCTTGATAATCAAACCCTGTCAACACTGGTGATTCGATTCTTATTTTCTCCTTCCCGTTGCCATTTTCTGAAGAATTGTCCCCTTGATTTTCTTCAGGTTTAGCCTTCTCAGTTTCAGGCAGTATTCCAGCTTCCTGACCTGGACTGGGGGAGAGCTGCTGCTTTTCCAAAGGGTCTTGCGGTTCCTGTTGCTGACTTTTTGCTTTTTCTGATCCCAAGATCTCATCCTGAATGTTATGGGTAGCCGGAGCAGGAAACAGCCAAGCTGACCCGGCACTGCTGCCATTGGCAGCTGTGTTATTATTTATAAAAGCAGCAGGGCTGGGGGTGGCATTTTGGTGATGGTGTGGAGGCTGCAGATGTGGATGGAATCTGACTGGAAAAGCAGATTTATTCCCAGTATTGCTTTGCACTAGCACTCCAAACCCGTAATCCCCCATTTATTATTTTTAGGCTCAGAATCTTAAGATAAAAAACAACAACCTGGTATCTCAAGCCTTTGTATCCTCTACTCCAAATGTAAGTTGCTTGTTTGAAACGTCTTATTTTAGCTAGCTCAAAGATGCAGCTTATCACCCTAAATAGTTCAGATTTGGAATTCTGGTCTCTGAAAGAAAAAAAAAAAACTAAAAAAAAAAAATCTTAAAACACTGACATGAATTCAACTAGGCTTATTTCTAGGAGGGAATAAAAACGAAGAGGGTAAAAATCAAGTCTTTGGTTAGTAAAATAGGCGCTTTCTTTTTCCAAAGGAAAACGTACATGAATGACAAAAACACAGCTTCTCAAGCATCTATGGATGTAGAAGAATAAGCATTGCGAGGAGTAAAAATATATATATATATAATTTAACAATCACATATGGTCTTCTTCAGCAGTTTAGATTCACTCACATAAAAATTAGAATAGGGCTAAGAGGAGAATAGGTTCTTTTCTTGGCAGCTTGGTTAAAAAAAATCAGGAATAATTTAAGAACATTATATATTATATATTTATATATATAGATTATATTAGGTTATCTGGGATAGGGGGCAAATTCCTGGTTGCGGGAGAGGAAATCAGCATTGACTAATGGAAAGATGACTGCAGGGAGGTTTCTGCTCTTCCTGGTCCTGTTTCTGCTCTTTCACGGGGTGCAGTTTTGGCCTCTGGGGCTGTTCCTGAAGCTCTGGGTGCAGATCTTGCTGCGGTCGCTGTTCCTGGGCTCCCCCTGGCCTCCTCTCCCCCATGAAATGGTTTGGAAACACACCCGTTTCTCCCTCGTAGGGGTGTCGCGATCAGGATGGATTAGGGAGACTCGACGAGGACAAGCTGGCGGCCCGGGGGTGCGGGGACCAAGGGGGCGACCTGGAAGGTCCTGCGGTTTCGGCCTCTTCCCCTCTCTGCGGCTCCGGGGTTTTTTTCCCTCATGGGACCCAGGGGCGGTTTGTTCAGTTCTCTCAGTTCGATTCTCCGCGGGGGGGAGGGGGGAGGGGGGTGCGGGGGGGGGAGGGAGAGGGAAAAAAAGGAAACCCCACTAGCTTAGTTGTTCTAAAAGAGAAGGGCTTCCCCCCTTTGCTCTTTCTCTTTTTGCCCCCAGATTTTTTTAAAAACTATAATTTAGAAGGCTTTTGTTTCTCCTCACGGTTGCTGGGCCGTCGTCGTCGCCGCTGCTTTACCCCGGTCCCGCAGTCCCCACTGTCGTAGTTGCGAACTCCGCCTGGCTCTTCTTCTTCTCTCCTTCTTCCTCCTCTTCCTCTTCTGCTGTCGCCGCCGCTGCTGCTGCTGCTGCCGCTGCCGCCGCCGCCGCCTCCCGGTGCCCGGGTCCAGCAGCCGCGGCTGAGTCCTTCTCCTCAGGACCTAGCCGAGTGAAATGACAACCAGCTGGAAAGACCTAGAGACACTTCCGGTTCGAAAAGGGAGGGGTGGGTTAGGGTAGACACCCCGCCCACCTGCCTAAAGGCCAATAAGCTGCTAGAATTCAGATAAGGCCACGCCCATAACCCAGGTGCCCTCCCAGGAAGGTCGAAAAGTTACGTCGAGAGACGCCCCTTCCGTCTGCGCCTCGCCCAGTGAGGCCTGGAGCCTGGAACTCGCTCTACTACGCGGAGGGACCCCAGCGAGTCGCCATCTTTAGTGTGGGCAAAGGACTACTGCGCTGTTTATTTCGCTTAACCGCGCTCTGCAGGAGGAGCGTAGAGGGACGCGCGGAAGAGAACGGATTGCCCTAGCACTGTGGAAAAGAGCCCAGGAGTAGGAGATCGGAGTGGCTACCCATGAAACCGCGGATGAACGAGAGGACTGCCCAGAGTAAACGTGGTTCCCCAGGCATCTCGTGCTTTGGCTCGAGCTCCGCCCCAGAGGGATCTGGAAGAGGAGGCGGGTTTTACCAGCTGCTGTAAGGTGCCTAGAATTGCGTATGTCCTTGTCCTGAAAGTGGATCTTAAACGGGACTCTCCCTTCACCTTCCATCCCCCCACCCCCACTCCTGCTTGGTTTAGGCTCCCGTCCGGTGCAGTGTTTCAGGCACAGAGATACAGCTGCTTTAGGCGTCCGTGGCCGAGCCCTCCTTATTCCCATCCGCTCTAATGGACCCTACCCGCTTATTAGGGGAACATTTCCAAAACGAAGAATCTTAACCAGGATCCTCACCTGTTCTGCTCTCTCTACGACTGCCCACTACCTCCTTGAAAAAGACCAAACTTTTTATCCTGATATTCAAGGGTTTTGCACTCTGGGGGCAGTATATCTTAACATCTCATCTCCTCCAAACGCCCCACACCAAGTTCCTCCAAATATAATCTCAGTTCCTTTTTACCTTCCGTTTCCTCTCTCCTCCACCTGGTAAACTCTTACTTAGTTTTAGGAATCGGTTCAAAAGCTACCAATTCTGTCTTCTGAAATCCCTCTTGAATGAATATCCATGGCCCAGTATATTTCTCATGCTTGTCACCCTCTATTGTAATGGTTGCTTATGTCTCCTGGACCTGTGGTCACCTGTGGGCTCTTTGAGGAGAGGACCTTGTATTGATAGATAAGAATCATCAGCGAATGGATGCTGAAAAAAAGAGTGAACAAACCAACTACAATGATATCCTTCCTGAATCCTCTTTTCAGGTCTGCCATTTGGTTTGGGGCTAACGTCTCTCAAACTTTCATCATTTAGGTTATTCATTTGCTACTCAAGGGTTCCTTGTCTTGTTCATATTTGTACATACCCACCACTATGACCACCATCAGGACCTATATTAACAGCCCGCTCTCAGCGAAGGTTCTAAAGATGTTGAGTAGTGAGTGTTTTCCTTTAGTAGAAAATGAAAAATGAAATCAGAGTAAATCCACAAGTGACTATGGCAAAAGTAGTGAGTAAAAAGGAGAGAGATCACAGACTTTTAAGAAAGATCTCATAAGAAGAAATGACTTCCACTTCCTTTCCCTAGCCTTTCCTCAATGGCCCCAACTTCTGCTGCCTCAGTTTATCAATCCTCCCATACTTCCATGTAGAACACCTGTTTGGGATCTTCATCAGTGATTTTATTTATTTATTTATTTATTTATTTATTGTCTTATGTCCTGAACATAAGTCTTTGTGACTCTGCTTTGAGTTCCTTGAGTATTAGGGATTGGGTCTTACTCTGCTCTTTATTCCCCATAACTGGTCATACTTTGAGACTGAGCTGATTCAATTAGGTGTCTTTTCCTCCAGCATGGTTTCCCTGACTCTCCTTTCTGTAGCATTTTGTAGATTCTTCTCATTTAGTTACTGCTGGTTGTCAGTTTTTTTTCACAGGCAGAGATTTTGTCTGATTTATCTGTGTGTCACTAATGGCCATCAGAGGATTTGGGACAGAGTGGACTCAGAATATGTTTATTGAATGAATGAATGTTCAGTGTTCAGTAGATGGTTGAGAGTCTTTTGGGGCTGCCAATTCTTAGTGGCTGAAATGGCTGCCATGCTTGAAGGAAAGAGGATTATCTTTAGAACCAAACTGGTTATTTGAATCCCAGATCTACTGCCTAATTGTAGAGCTCTGGGCAAGAATCACCTCTACAAGCCCCTGGTTCCTTATCAATAAAATGTGAATGATAGTTCCTCTCTGGCTAGAAGGTAGTAAATTACATGAGATACAAGTGAAGTGCTGGGCTCATAGGAGGTTTTCAAAAATGTCAGTTCCTTATTGACATATTAAGCCTAGAGAACTACTTCACTAGTGTCTTTTTCCCAGAAGCTGCATGCATGAGTGAATCTAGGAACATAGGTCACTTTGTAGAGGGAGGAGGCACACCAGCGCCATAGTCAGGATGCTGGTTGGTCAGCCTGATCTTTTAAAGCTAAATCAGGGTTTGGGCTGGGCTGAAGCTAAGATGATCTCTGTAGACATCAGACTTCTGGGTAGCAATTAAATTAAGAGCATGGGAGAAGGAAGAGGGAAACAATTCTCTTGAGTCAGTTGACTACTCAGAAACCCAGGATACCCAGCTCAGGGCTGCCTTCCTTGAGAACATTCTGGCTCAGAAACTGCCCCAGGTAACCATGACAACAATTCAGCAGCTCTATTTAGGATTTCCAAAGAGATCAACAGTTGCAGATGAGTGCTGGCGTGAAAACTCTGTTAGCAGAAGAGAGCCCCTCCCATGAAACATGCTCACTGGGAAGCTTTCAGGTTGCAGAGAAAGGGAGCTGTGCCTGAACATTAAGGAGCTACCAGATTATTTTTTATTAAACCTTGAAAAAACAAACTCTCCATTCCTGTCCATTGAGAGCCGACACACTTTCCAAGATGTTGTAGGCTAGTGAGTGGACTCTGCTGGCCCTGCCCCCTCTGGGGTTTGAGGTCAACCAGACCCAAACTCAGAGCCCCCCCTAATATTTCCTTCACCAGCCTCTTTTAAACTTGACAAGTGGTGTAAACCTCACCCCATAACCACACAGCCTGAACTCTGCCCCATGCTAGCTAATGTCTTCCACCACTGCCCTTGAAGCAGACATGATCTTCTCCCAACAGCACACACCCAAGCTCCTCAGGGGCCTGTCTGATGACTAGCAATCAGAGCCACCACCCAAGGTTGCCTAGGTTGTGCACTGTGCAACTCCATAAGGCACCGCAGACTATGATGTGAATGCCACTCCCCTGGAGTTGCACAATGCAGTCTGCTTTGGTTCATTTCCATGAGATACCAAGGCACATTATGGAAATATGACACGTACACAAAGCCAACAGAAATGATCATATCTTACAATAATCTTACATGCTCATCACATGCAGAAATATGTAAAGCAGTTGATCTTTTTAAATTTGGTGGCCCAGTTCTGTAATGGAACTGAAGGACACGGTGTCCTTGGTGTTGTCCTGGGTGGGGAGCTATAATGAGAAGACAAGTCCAGGCAAGTATATGGTCCACTCCCCTAAGAGATTAATACCTAGCAGTTATTTTGCCTAGAAGCATTAATAAGCATTCTAACGTAGTAGAGGAATATGTATGTTACTGAAATAAAAATATATATAATAATTACATTCAAAACCAGGTCCTGTGAGGTTAGGGGAAGAGAAAAAGGTGAAATTACTTGTGGAATATCCTCTTTTCCAAGAGTAGAAGCTCACTACCAGAAGGCAACCTGGACAGAAATAGAACCAGGTCCTGAAAGCAGATTTCATTAAACTCACTTCTGATCTTCACCTTGTTTCAGTATTGGAAGGTGGGTATATTTACTTGGAAAGCACCATTTTATTTTTACAGTTAATTGCCAGGTTACAATTTCTCCTTTTGTTTGTTGTTTTATAACCTGTACAAGCCCTCTGCATTTTAAATACTGTTTTCTTCCTACTTTCACATTTCAGATATTATCATTAATATGAGGTCCATAGTTAACAGCCCACTGTGGTGGTGACTGATGAAGCCAGTTCTTCAGTGCACTGTCACTGAAGAAAAGATTTGGAAAGGTCTCGGACAGAGTCATGCTTCACCTGAAGTCAGCAAATCCCGGCAAAGATTTAGGTGAGCTGAACGGAGGGTTGACCTTCCAAACTGTGAGTTGTATCACATGGAATGACTTGGATTCTTCTGTGGCTCCAGTCACCTGTGTGGATGGGCAGTTGACCTAGATTACCCCTGGCTGTTTTGATTGGACACACTTCACTTCCCTGTATTAAAACCACAGCCAGGCAGCCGAACTGCTGCCATCTCACACGCTGTGGCTAGACTAGGGGATTTTCAGCTGCAATGCTGGAAAAAGAAGAGCTTTTTGGAGCTTGCAGAGAATCTGCAGAGTCCAGAGGTCAGAGATCTAGGAGTCAGAGACCAAAATTCTAGTCCCAGTATAGCCTTGAACCCACAGGCACTGGTTCAATTTAATGATTTCCTTTCAGCCAGGATATTTACCACCAAAGGAATTTCATATTGGAACTGGTAAGCAATAAAGTTTCAAAGAAAGTCATCTATTAATATATTTTTTACAAAAGCACTAGAGATGGCCATTTTCTTTTACATCCGAATTTCTTGATTCTCTATTCTTGAAGTGTATATATATGTATGTATATTTATATGTTGTGCCTGCCTAGTCATGTCCAACTCTTTGCGACCCCATGGACTGCAGCCTGCCAGGCTCCTCTGTCCATGG
Organism: Cervus elaphus; assembly: GCF_910594005.1. NCBI lineage: Eukaryota > Metazoa > Chordata > Mammalia > Artiodactyla > Cervidae > Cervus > Cervus elaphus. The sequence continues at coordinate 9,136,875 of NC_057839.1, read as the reverse complement.
AATTTTCCAGGCAAGAATATTGGAGTGGGTTACCATTTTCTCTCCAGGGGTCTTCCTGACTTAGGGATTGAACCCACATCTCTTATGTCTCCTGCATTGGAAAGTGGATTCTTCACCACTGCACTGCCTGGGAAGGGAAGCCAGATTCATAATCATCCAACCTTAAACTATAATCAGTCCCCATAGGAGCCCATCAAATGCAAATTCTCAGGTCCTGCCCCCACAATGTTCTGATTAAGTTTTTTCATAGTATTTTCTCATAAAGTTATAAAGTACAAAGATTTTCTCATAATAATGTAAGAGGAAAAATCCAAATGAAGAATAATTAACAAAAAGTGCCTTGCTTGCATAAAAGAAGTTTGCAAGAGTCAATAATAGGGCTGGTGAGATAGTTTTAGGAAATCATCAGAACCAGTGTTCCTTTTATTTCATTGCTCTTCCCTCCTCGGTATTTAACTTCTGCCTGGGATCTAAGATAGTTGATCAAGCTTTTGCAATCATATCTGTATTCCAGACCAAAGGAAAAAAGAAGAACGACACAATGCTCCTCTTTGAGGAAACTTTTCAAGAGACATACACGTCACTTTCATTCTCTTCTCACTGGGCAGAATTTGACATATGGCCACACCTAATGGCAAAAGAGGTTGGGAAATATAGTCTTTATTTCATGCTGTATGTATGAAGCTAAAAAGTGATATTTTATTACCAAGGAAGCAAAGGGAGGCAGATATCAGGGGTGGGGTATGTAGGCCCAGAGAGGTTTCATGACTTGCTTTTGGCCTTAGAGCCAAGTCAATGACCTCATTCTGCAGTTGAGGAAACAGGTCCAGGGAAGGGCCTTGTCTAAAATAACTCAGTTATTTTGCCCAGGTATCTTGACTCAAAACTCCTCCCTCTTATTCAGTGGTCCTCAAATTTTAACAAGCATCAGAATCACTTGGAAAACGAGTTAAATCAGAATTTCTGATTGAATAGGTATGGGGTAAAGCCATGAATCTGCCTTTCTAACAAGTTTTCAGGTGATGCTGATGCTGTTGGTTTCTTGAAATCACTCTGAGAGCCACTGGTCCACAGGCCATCTCTATTTGAATTTAACAAGCCCCTTCCATTGAATGTGACCAACTGAACCCTTCACTTCACTTGGCTTCCCTGCCCCGCCCCACCACCCCAGCCCTGGTGCTCGTCCCATCTTCTCTAGCTTACTCAGCGGTGCCATGATTTGTTCTCTGGGTTGCCTCAGCCACACTTAGGAGTCATTCTAAGCTCCTCCTTCTACTTCTCCATCAGCTAATAATTGGTCCTGTGTTTTCTTCATTTTGCTACGTCATCATCTCCCTTTTCTCCCCACCTTCTGCTTTGGTTCAAACCTGATTATTTCTCACCAGGATTTTTCTTTTTTTTTTTTTTTCTTTTTGCAGAAGCCAGGTTTAATACCTGGCCTTGCTCACTGGATTTTTCTAAATAGTCTACTGACCTTACTGTATTGCTTAGATACTTTCAGTAGCTTCCTGATGTATTCAATTCTGTTCTTCAAACTTCAGTGTTTTTCATCCCAGCCTTCCAGTTTTTGCCATATGGATGTAGTTCCTACATTGTCACTCCTTTAACATTTTTATAAACTGGCTTTAAAAAGCAAACAAATATACAGTCCAGGCAACTTGATTTGCCACCCAAAATCAAGAGGTAATTATCACATTTAAAACAATGAAAACAAAATAATGGTATTGAATTGCTCTTAGATCCTCTATATATACAAAGGCCATAAGTCTGAGACTTTCTTTCTCTTTGTTAAAAGGGAAGATTAATAAGGTTAGAGAGAGGTGCTAAAGACTCGCCAGCCCAACCTGGAAAGGTCTTCTTTACTTGTGAAGGACTGAAAGAGAATGGAAAAGGAACTAAATTTCTCATTGTGTGATTCAAGATTATATACTGTCTTATCTGTATACCATTGTCTCATGTATGCCAGTGGGAAGGGAGCCATTGTCTGAAAAGCACTGCCAGATTCCTGAATGTGGTACCGCATGCACCTGATGAACCTGCATGAGATTTCAGCATCATCACCTGCAACTCTCTGAGAGCACTGTTCTAGCCATTCTGAAAAATCTGAGGTTCCATGAACTTATAATGTCAGGAATACTATTTGCTGAAAGTAACAGAATGTATGAGTAAGACTGACAATAAGAGGTGATTTTCCTTGCACATGAAGAAGTCTAGAGGTGAGCAGTTGCTGATGCTGGCTGGTCAAGTGTGACAAGGCTCTAGGCTGGAATCTCTGGATGTTCTTTCCCTTGCCTTCAGGGTCTTAAGATGTCTTCCACAGCCCCAGTCATCATACCATGACATTCAGAAGCAAGACACAGAGGGCTTCGAAGAGCTGAGCATTTCTGGTTAAGAGCTGTCCTCTGATCAGGGAGAAAAGGTCTTTCTTAAGGACCCTCCAAGCACACTTCCTATTATATCTTTATGCTCAAGATGGGGTCACATGCTGTGATCTAGACCAGACCTGGGCCAACCTTCCCTGAGACCCAAGGACCCCGAGGTAAAATAAACAAAATCAGAATTCTCCTAGCAAAGGAGTAGGAAAGTTTCTGGAGGAATCAGCAAATGTATCCTATGCTCACCACACAACCTCTTAGGCAGACACCTACCAGGGAAGCTTGGACTCGAGCACCCTCACTTCCTTCCCTGAGCCCGCCTCCCTGCCCCAGCAGAGGTGGGCATCTCCTAGGCTGGCACAGACACTTGCTCACGTAACTGAATATTATGTAATTGGCTAGATCACACCCACTGCAGTTGCTCTTCCAAGTCAGGAAATTCTTCCTTTGTATCCCGTGAGCCTGGCATTATGCCCAGCACACAGTAGGCCTTTAATGAGTGCTTGTTGAATTAAGGTTTAATTAATCGATTTTCTTTCTTCTTGATATATGAGTCATAACAAAGTTCAATGTAATGAATGTTAGGTTGACTTTAACAACAAGCCTTGGAAAATTTGGGAAATTTCCTAATAATGTACATCAAGTTTCAATTGACATAAAACTTCTAAAACGCTGCTCATCTTACAGTGAATCCATCACTGTAAATCCTGGCAGGTGGTTTTTATAAACTTAGTAAACCATTTCATTCTCATGTAAAACACATTATACAGGGTAATAGCTTCATTTGGCCAAGTCATCTTAGGTGCAGTTCCATGATTGCATTAAGCTAGTCTTTATTGATATACCTTAGTGTTAAACTGCCTCTTAATGAAGCAAATTGCCTAGAAGCCATTGAATAGTGCACATACACACGTGTACACATATAGAAAGTTATCACCACCTGAAAACAACAGCAGAGGCAGTAATTATGTAATATTAACGAGCAATATCCCATACAATTGAATGTGTCAGTTTCTAATGTAGCTGAGTTGATTCTCAGTAATGGGTTTCTTGAAATGACCTAGCCCCTACAGAAGTAACTTCAGGTTCAACAGCCCATGTAAAATATAATAAATGCATAAATAATTTAGCAAGGGAAATAGGTAGCATTATGGCTGCACTTCTGTGCTGCTGTTATTTAAAAGCCTGGCAGCTTGGTAGTTAGAAACCACTATGTCCAGGGGTGTTGTAATTCACCATTTGCTCAGAGTTGAAATGAGGCAGAGGAGAGCTCCAGGCCCCTAGCTCATTTTTTATTTAGAGGCAGTTTTTTTTCATCCATTTGGCTATTTAAGTTCCAAAAATAGAAAGAGGAAAAAGAAATAAACACGCTTCAAATTTAGAACTTTAGAGGCTAGTTGGAGTCCTCTTAGGTAGACTCTGGGATGTGTTTTTTAAGCAACATTCTACAAACTTGTAAGTGCATGGTGTGAGTTTAAAAGTTAGTTTCATTGTGTGTGTGTGTTTCGTCCATTTATGCCAGTTTATGAGGCAGTGTTTTTCAAATTTTAGTCTTTATATAAACCCAGACACATAATTTCTGCTTTATTGTTATATGATCCATCTTACTTATTACTCACCCAACATCATTTGTAAATGGACTCAGTTTTTTTAGAACTTAATAAATTTAAAAGGAAAATCCTGTATCACTAACGTAAATAGAAAAATCAACACACCATGCCATAAACAGATGCTGTCATTTATTTTTTTCCTAACACACACTAAAATAAGTACATATTTGAGTCCAAAAAATGCCTAGTAATTGAAATAAGAGTTCCTCTGTGCTGTCTAAAAACATCTTGAGAATGGTCAGTGGCACTTTTAAGGAAGCCTGGCTTACTGGTTGAGTAATAGTACTGCTAAGGAGGATACCCTGTGTCCAAGGCGTGGCCAAGACAAAGCTGGGGGCAGGGGAGGGGCTAAAACTTGAATGCGCAGGTCCCGGGGGCCATCCACCTGCACAAAGTTCCTTTCAAATCAGGCAAGATTGGTTCAAGTCAACCTCTGACATTTGTCACCTGAATGTCCATTTTATTTGTTATTCACCCAACATCGTTTGTAAATGGCCTCAATTTTTTATCTGTGTATTTTTTCATATCTCTGAGCCACAGTTTCTGTATCTGGAAAATGGAGATGAAAAATTAATTAGTTGAGAGGACTATATGAGGTAATACATGTAAAGCTCTTAGCATGGTGCCTACCTATAGCAAAGAACCAAGAAATGTCATCTATGATGATTATTCATTTGTGATTGGGGAGATGTGGGTCATCACAAAGAACCAACCACCAATGAATTCAGTCCAGAACAAACAAATGTGCTAGGTGTGTACCATATGACAGGCTCTAGGGACATGGAGGTAATTCTTCAAGTGACAGGTGTGTATAGAGCTAATGACAGTGGCGTAGGGAAGTGCAGTGAGAGGTGCGTGCCCAGGTTATCATGGCAAGCCAGAGGATAACATGATGAAAGTCAGTGTCAGGAGGGAAAAAAGTAGAGATCCAAAAATCAGGCCTTTCCTGATAGCTTAAGGGGACATACATTCATCATTACTAGGAGGTACCAAGTAAATTAGATTTCTACTGGGGAACAGAAAGTACATGAAGTGCAGACATATATATGGTGATGGAGGCGTATCATTTACTTATGGGCTAAAGTGACATTAATTAATTGGTGAGTATCATTTTCAGAACCAAATGGTGGTCAAGCAACTTGTGAATGGAATTTTAATTTTCTTTCCTTTCATAGAGGTCACAGTGGTTCACAGATACTTTTAATTTGACCAGCAGAATGATTTTTGTGTTTTCTTAAATTATTATCATTACTTGGTAATGTAAAAATTAGGCAGTTTCATAAGAAAGCCCAGATTGGTGTCCTGTCTTTTATTTATTTATTTTTTTTAACCTTTATTGAATTTGTCACAATGTTGCTTCTGTTCTATGATTTGGTTTTTTGGCCTGGAGGCATATGGGATCTTAGCTTCCCCACCAGGGATTGAACCTGTATTCCCTGCATTGGAAGACAAAGCCTTAACCACTAGGCTGTCGGGGAATTCCCTGGTGTCCTGTCTTTTAAAAAAAGTGGAAGAGGTAGCCATCTGAATCCATTCGCCACATACGGCAGTTTAGGGCTGGCTGTTGTAAGTGGGACATTTGCTCTACAACACAACGTAGTCCCAACCTTCCCAAGGCAACAGTGCTGCCCTAAGGCTCAGGCAAGTGGGACCCCTGCCCTTGACCCCATGTAACCAAGGGATCCCTGCACTACCCCTTCTAGACCTGGAATTCCCTCCCCACATGACCCAAGCCTGCTTCCAGAGCCTGCAGAGATCTCTTCCTCAGTTATTTCTCCCAAGGGGTGGCCAAGACTAAGTTGGGTGGAGGCAAGGGACCAAAGCTTGAATGCACAGGTCCCAGGGTCCATCCACCTGTACACAGTTCCTAGCTACGGGAGATGAAGTCAGGCCTGAGAAGAGAAGAAGAGCAGACACGCTGTGTTGAGCGGGCTTGGGGAGGCCTATGGCATGGGTACCAGTGTTCTCCATCATCTTCAGGTAAGGAATTCTGAGGAGTCTGAGAATTCTACATTTGAACTTGGCCTTCCAGGTCATTATAAAGGTACGTTTGTCAAGGAGGGAGGCTAGAAGTTATTTCAATTTGTTAGCTTGATTTCTGACTTAAGTATTGAGTTATCTGGCAAATGGACTTCCATTTAAACTTTTTCCCAGGGCCTGTAAATGTTAGCAAATATTAGAAGCGGGTCCACTGGTGGCCTTCACTTCTTTCTCCTTGCTGCCTGGCCCCCGTTACTGCCTGAGTTTGTGGTCCCCACTAGAACTGTGAGCCTCATGAGGGTGGGAAGTGTACCTGATGTTGCACCTTATCCCCTCATCCCTAGCATGGTGCTCGGCTGTGGTACCCAATTCATACTGAATGAGTGACTTGTCTAACCTGAGAGGTTAGTTCAGGTGAGTCCTCTTGGAATTATCTTCTTCTGTCATAGCTGTCCACACATCACAAATTATTTAAAATTGTCTTCTTACAAACTTAATTAATTGCTAGAAGTGGTTGTGGTTGTTTCTGTGTCTCTGACATAAAATGAATGTACGTACATGATAACATAATCTGAAAGGCTTTTAAAAAAGAGTAAAAAGATGAAGAAAGTCACATCACACATCACCCCCTAACCCCACTGGTGCGGCGATTATTAACATGTTGATATATTTGTTTCCATCTTCTTTCATGTTTCTTTTCAATGTAGAGATCTTACCCAGAGATTTATGACAATAAGCTGCCATACTCCAACTATTTGAACGGCTTTCTGGCTGCTGTTTGTCACTCCCTGTGATGCACTTTAAAAGATAAATTGCGTAAGAAAACTTCTAGATTTCATGGAGAAATACTGACGTGAAGAGAATTATAAATGTTTCCCAAGAGGTGAATGACATGGTTCTACATTTGTGTGTGTGAGAGTTTGTGATTTACCCTACTTACCCACCATTCATCATTTTTATCAACATATTCACTGGTAAGGGTCAATTTCACCATCTAATTTTTTACAACCCTTTGCTGTTAAGCTTGATATGAAAAATGCTGCATACACTTGGCCCCCTCTCTTTCAAAGCCAACAGCTACCATGCAGACAGGCTTGTTCTATCAACAGTCCACAAACACTGATCAGGTGATGCCTGAGCGTCATGCGCCACTGAAATCCTGAGGCGACCTAGTGTAACAGGGATGAGGTGAGTAAATTCCATGCTGCAATGAGCACAGGTCAGTAAATAAGGGTGCCATGGGGGCATGAGAGAGAAGCTGCCATATTCAGTCTGGGCTCCAGGGAGGCTTTCCAAGAAGAGGGGATATTGGAGCGCTGTCTGGAGAGATGAGCTGGGGATTGGCAGCTGCAGAAAGGAACCAGGTGTTGGGTTGAAGCCCCTTGAGGGTGTGATGGTGCAGAGGAGAGGACCAAACTGGTATTTATGGACTCTGCACTATGTATCAGGGGCCATGCTGGATCCTCAGAAGACAGAGATGGGTAGGCAAGTGAACGAATACATGAGCAGACCTTTTGGTGACATCCTACCTGATGAGACACTTTAGAACTACATCCGATAACTAAGCCCCAATCCAAGGCATTCTAGAAGATCCTTAATAAAAATAATTTAAAATTTCCTCTACAATTTGGGAATATCTATTAAAAAGAAAAAGTGTGCATACCACATAACCCAGAAATTCTCTTCCTTCATTTCTACTGTAGAGGAAAATCCTATTCAAATCACTTCTTGTATAAAAGGGTGTACATTGCAGTATTTTGTGTCAAAATGAAAAACTATTGGATCAACCCAAATATTTATGCATAGGTGAATGACTGTCAAAATGAGGCTGAATCCATCCCAGAGAAATGTATGAAAAGTTAGAAAGAGTAAGGTTGATTTATATGACATATATACAGCAAGGCTATAGTGAAAGCTGAGGAAAAGGAGTCACATACTATACATACAATATGATATCATTCACATAAAAAAAATCCACACACAAAACCATGTTTTGCATAGTTACAGAGATATGCAAATTTATATTAGTTTGTAGACACACATTTTATATAAGCACATGCATTATAAATGCATATATAAATGCATTGATTGAGGGCTTTTTAACTGAGAACCATGGCTGCCGCTGAGGAGTTCAGGGACTAGAGGAAGTGGTGATAAGAGCTATAGGACTTACCTTTTAAAACCTTTTACAAGGAGCTTGTATTCTGTGAATGACTTCTGCAATTAAAGGTTAATTGACATGATGAAAATGTTCTTTCAGAGTAAGTCAGTACCGCTTATTTACAATCAAATTGGGCAACATGAAACAAGACACTAAAATGTTCCTACCCTATGACCAGTAATTTTCGTTTCAGGAGCCCATCCAAAGGAAATAATCCCAGAGAGTTGCAGAGATTTTGACAGAGAGATGTTCAATGCAGTATTATTTACATAGTAAAAAAAAAAAAAATTATCTGAAATGTGCAATAATGGGTAAAACTTAAATGATAAGTTTACATAATGGAATGCTGAGTAGCCATCAAAACTTACTGAAGAGGAATTTTATTGATTTATAAAAATGTGACCAAAGTAATGTTAATATAAAAAGTGAAGGTAGACTGATCTCAAATACGATATAAGCACGAATACACACAGGTAAGACCCGTGGGGGTGAGGTAAGGGACCCAGGAGAGCGATTTGACTTGGCCTCACATTCACTGAAGGTCTCAAGTTTAGATTTTTGACAGGATCTCTAAATACAGTTCTATAAATAAACACAGGGATCCTCTCATAGTCACACAGTCACAGATATACTCTTGCTAATATCATGTGACTCTGATTGTTGCATGTAAATATTTAAAATACAGCACAGTGTTTTTCCATCCTGCCTTAGCTTTTGCTTCACAAATAGAGGAAGCCCAGACTATTCTCACTGGCTGAAGTGACCTGTTCTACCACAGGCAGAAAAGATCAGAAGGAAATACCCTCAAATGGGAATGTAGAAGCTCTTGGCAGTATGATTTAGATTATTTTTTAATGGAGTATTTTCTGTTTTTCCTAAATTTTCTACAATGAGCATGGTAAATTAGGAGTTTGGGATTAACATATACATGTTAATTATGTATATGTTGTATATACCATGTATAAAATAGGTAAACAAGGACCTACTGTACAGCCCAGGGAACTATATTCAACATCTTGTCATAACCTGTAAAGAAAAACATATATATGTATAACTGAACCATCCTGCTGTACGTTTTGAAACTAATGCAGCATTGTAAATTAACTAACTTCACAAAAAAAAGATAGCTCCTAGAGTTAAAATTTTAAACACGAACAGGAGAAAAAACAAAAACATGAAAAAACAGAAGAGGAAGTGTCCTCCTTTAAAACACAAAAGCAGTGCCTGGCTGGAGAATAGGCCACTTCAGGATGTCCCGGGGCGGGGTCCTCCGGCAGGCTGGCACCAGGGCTGGGCAGAAAGAATGCGGCTGGACCCTGCTCCAGGGTGTCACGGGAAGGCCAGCGCCACGCGGGCCCGCCCGGCCCTCCCCACCTCTTCTGGGTGAGGCCAGAGCAGTTCCGCAGGCCAGGGGGGCGAGAAGATTCGGTTCAAAGCCAGACCCGGAGGGAGTGGGGTGATTATACCAATAACACAGGGGAACCTGCATCCCCGGTTCTAAATCGGAGTGCGCAAGAGCAGGGAGAAGCAAATTTGCAGGAGCAAATGGGACACTCAGGTCGGGCTGATAAATAAATCCCTTTATCAGGGGACTTCAGAACGGAGGATTTATTTGCGTGGCAGACAAGCTGCACACGAGGAAGACAAGAATTACTAGATCACAATGGAATCTCTTATTAATAGATTTAGGCCCTAACTCTTCACAGGTTATGGTCCAGGGGCGGGGTGTGTGTGTGTGTGTGTGTGTGTACACTGCTTCCCACTGTGTGTATGTGTGTGTGTATGGTTAGGGGGCGGGGTATATATGTGTGTGTGTACACTAATTCCCACTGTGTGTGTGTGTGTGTGTGTGAACAGGGTGGTGTGTGTGTGTGTGTGAACAGGGCGGGGGGTGTGTGTGTACACTGCTTCCCACTGTGTGTGTGTGTGAACAGGGCAAGGTGTGTATGTGTATGGTTCAGGGTCAGGGTATGTGTGTGTATACACGAGTTCCCACTGTGTGTGTGTGTGAACAGGGCGGGGGGTGTGTGTGTGTGTGTGAACAGGGCGAGGTGTGTGTGTGTACACTGCTTCCCACTGTGTGTGTGTGTGAACAGGGCGGGGTGTGTGTGTGTACACTGCTTCCCACTGTGTGTGTGTCTGTGTGTGTGAACACTCCTTCCTGCCACCCTCCACCCCATGCCCGAGGCCTTTTCCCCCCACTGACAGAGCAGGTATAACTGGTTCCATCAGCAGAGCAAACACAGGCGTCCAGTTCTTCCCCTGGCGCGAAATGGCTCGGCATCCTCATCAGAGGAGCACGTGCGCGCATAGGTCAGGGAGCTCGTGGAGCGTCTGGTGATGAACAGCTGGGACCTGGAGCCAACACCCTCATTAGAGGAAGCTGCTACTATTTCCAGCCTGCCTCTATTCACTGAAAGCAGGTCATTACAAACACAGGGTGTTTTTTGCATATTAACCAAATTAAAAGAATAATATGTTCTCTGCTTTCATGTGCTATACTGATAAATCCCAATTTATGAATGAAACATGCTGATTAGTTAGTTAAAAAATAATTAGTCCCAGAATGTGTTTCAGAGTAGGGGACTTAATGAATGCACACACAAATACGGCTTCCTGGGTCCTCCGCACATTAGTCTTTTAAAGAAAAATATTCATAAGGTACCTTCGTGAGAGATGTTGAAGTAGCCTGATTTTATTTTTATTTCTTTCTCACCATGTAGGGTAAAATTTGGATGTTATTTGGTGCCTGTCAGTCTGAGTCACTTTGGAAATATGAGTCCAGGTGATGGCTGTTAATCCTGGATTGAATTTTGATGTTCAGATTGTCAAGAGAAAGAGTATCAGCCCAGAATTACCTTCTTGTCCTGGAGAGAATCTTCCAATTCTTTTAAGGAGACTTCATTTCTGAGGTCCAAAGGTTAATAGCAAAAAGACTGCAGTGGAGAACTGGGGGTAGCATCCAGGTGGGATTCATTAGGTTTTCATTGTATTCCCAAGCTGGGAAAACCAATACCGGGTTTCAGACAAAATCTTCCAGATACTCCAAGACAGGTAAGGATGATCATCAAGCCAAGGACCCTTAACCCAATACCAGCTGACCATGCCTAACCCAGGAGGCTGTACACAGCACAACTGCGCCTTAACAGTACATGACAGTTTATACTGCAGTGTATATTGTAAAACTGCCCAGCAAACGCCTTCACCCGTCTGTGCTATGGTAAGATGGCTTAGCTTCCATCCGGGTGCCAAGTCATGGTTTCTTTGATTGAGCCCCAAAAGGAGTATAGGTTTTCATTTGGGGGCTTGTTGTGTAGAAATCATACTGAACTGCTTTGGCCATGAGAGGCCTGTAGGAACAGAGATGAGTCAGGCTCCTACCCCATAGATACTCAAGGGAGCAGGCCGTTGAAAATTAAAATGTTGTTGTTGTTGTTTTAATATGTATAGTACAATTCACAGAAGTGAAACAGTCCTACTGCAGGGTATGGGCTAAGAGAATGGGATTTGGTGTCAGACAGGCCCGGCTGTCCAGACTGTCATCATATTTCTCTGTTTCCACATGTGTATCTGAAACTTTGGAATAGCAATAACTAACACCAATATAACACTTACTATGTGCCAGGGACTGTTTTAGATGTTTCATATGTATCTTCATTCCTCTAATCTTGGCGATTCACCTCCCTCTGACAGGCGAGACAGAACACAGTAGACGACAATAAATGAAAGTTCCATTATTGTCTTGGGCTCCCCGGTGGCTCAGACGGTAGAGGATCTGCTTGCAATGCAGGAGACCTAGGTTCAATCCCTGGGTTGGGAAGATCCCTTGGAGAAGGGAATGGCTACCCACTCCAATATTCTTATTGTCTTATTGATGCTCTTCAGTATCATCCTCTATGACTGCCCACCCCACTGCCTCCACTTCATTTATTCAACAAATATCTCCTGACCACTCTGGGCCTCTAAAGGACCAGAGATAGAGATCTCAGTAGTGTTCTCATCAGTCTCTCTCCATCCCCACTCTTGAAGTATGTTTGTCTAATGACCAAGCCCTCACAACTTGGTCAATACCAGTTGTAAAATACCATGAAAATCCTCCCCCCACCCCCCTACCCCCTCCCTCCTTCCCTTACCCTTCTCTGAGCTCCCACAGAACTCTGCATGCATCTCCATCTTTACTTCATCATTCAGCATTTTCATCATCAGTGTTTCCTCTCCTGTCTCCCCTACATAACCGTGAGCCCCTGCAGGGCAAGTTTGAAAGTCATGCATCCATCTCTAAAGCTAGGCCAGGGCTGGCCACTAGAAAATACCAGTAATGGAGATGGAGGGAGAGGAGAGAGGGAGATGGGTAGAAAGAAGATCAGAAACCTGGGGAGAAAGGGAGCTGCTGCGGTGTGTATTTTTGGCCATGTGCTGATCACCAGGAGGAAGTGGCCACAGGCTAAAAAGCTGTCTTTATAGACACCTCCCCCAGCCATCTGCCCCAAAACTCTGGCACAAGAAATCTCTGCCTTTCCTATAAAAATGTCAGCTCGCATGCAAATTGTATATGCGTTTTGTATTCTCTGAGTTTTGCATTTGGAAAGGAGGAAAAAATCTCTTGCTCTCGCCTATGTCTGTTCCATTGTCCAGCCCTTTGAGGCACTGGTCCGTGGGTATCTGTGCCAGTGTGTGTGGCCGAGAATGGATGCTTTATGTGCAGAGGAAGCAAGGCTTTTCTCTGGCTGCTTCTCTGAACCCAGCTGCCAGTCACAGAGCTGGCTGTCTCGAGCCGCTTCAAGTAAGTCTCCCGTCTGTGCGTTAGCTCTGTATTGAGGAGGCGGCTGCCTTTCCAGGCAGGCCTTTAGGACATCCCTTGTGTCAGGAGTGTCCCTGGGCCATGGAAGGTCCACAGCCCAAGTGCCAGGCAGCATAAGGCAAGGCACTGGGCCCTCATAAGCCTTCTTCCCCGGGAAGCTGTGTGCTGCAACAAAGAGGAGCCAGGCAGCAGCTGTGGGCCTGACCTGTGCTCACGGAAGCTCCAGTGGCAGCACAGAAGGGCAAGGAGGGACATGGCCCATGGCGGGTCAGGGATGAGAAAAGTGGGGGCTGGGTATTGGGGCCTGGGGAGTTGTTACACTCAGAACAGCAGTAGGAATGTCAGCCTGGGGACTTTGTAAAGGAGATCCTGTCCTGAAGGAAGTCCTTGAAGGCCGAGACCAAGATAGGTACTGGCCAAGTGGAAAGCTTGGACTTGTCATCATAGATGGTCTAGCAGAAGCCTTTCCAGAAAACCTGGGTGTGAAACTGTCAACCTTAAACATCTGTCAGACTCAGAGAGGGAAACACCAGTCTTCGACAGCACCAAACCATTGAGAACTTTCCTATCCCCTTCACTTTCCTTCTCCGTCCCCTTGCAATCCTTGGAGGAATCAGGTTAGTCAGCTAGGGGAGAAGCAGATAGACCTGACCCAGAGGATCCTGCTGGCAGCAGGCCCTGGTGGAAAAAGGAGAGAAGCGATGAATTAAGGCAGTTGCCCTGACTTGAAGTGACCACAGGAGCTTTTTGTTACCTAATAGTGATTAGAAAACTCATAAGACTGCTCATAATCTGATTCTAGAGTGAGGAACAGATTGCATGCCGTGAATATGTTTAAAGGGAAATTGGAGACAAAAATCAAATTACTTTTATAAGAATCCTGCTTGTTTAATGTATTGGATACATTGTTTTTACTTAGCTAGCACTAACCATCTGCTAAAGACTGTGCAAAACACTATTTTCAAACTAACCCACAATGAAGTAGGTCCAATTATAATGTCCATTTTGCAGGGGAAGAAACAGGTTCAGGAAAGTTAGATAATCTGATGCAGGTTGCAGGATGGATGGGGAGGAGCCAGGGCTGAGAGCCAGGCAGTCAGGCTCTAGAGTGCCATCACGCCTTCCCACCTCCCTGTCTCAGGAGGCAGATCAGACAAAGGCTAAAGTTGTCAAAGTATCTGCAGCTAAAAATACTTCAAGAGTTCACAGGAATTTTCACCAATCCCTTTGGGGAAGGACTTCAAGGGGACGTGCTGTTTGGGTTAGAACGACTTGGTTTTAAATATCAAGACCCACTCAAGCTAGCTTAAGGAGAAAGAGGGGAGGGAAACATTGTCATAAGGATACAAGGATGTATTCTGGAAGCCTGTTCGGCCACTCTCTGCCTCCATCCCTGCTTTCTGCTTCTTGCTTCTTCTCCTTTTCGCACTGCACAGTCCTCAGTCCTTTTGCAGATCGTAGCTGCCTGATTCCAAGTGCAGAGAAAGATTCAATTCAATATATACTAAGTATCTGTGCCTGGCATAATCTTAGGCACTTGGGATTTAGCAATGCACAAAATAGGGGGAAAAGAACCAAAACAAATGCTCCCCTTGTGTATGTTGTGGGGGGAGTGTCCCTTCCAGTCAGATTCTGATTGGTCTATCTCGGTCAGCTGAACTCTCCCCCCTAGACCAACCAAACATGCCCAGGTGCGGGGTCACAGAGAGCTGAGTGGAATCCAGAGCTTCCGGTTCCTAAAGCCAACCCAGCCGGAAGATGTCCACCCACTTTGGGGCTGGTTCCAGCAAAACTCCAGCCCTCCATAGTGGCAGCTGCCCGCTGCTGGGTCCTATTGGCGTTCCTTTTCAGGAGGGCCCTTCCCTCATCAGCCTTGTCCCAGGTCTCTCTCATGCTGGGATTGACACACACACTGTCCCTCTTTTGTGTTGGATGAAGCCAGATCTTATTTTCCTGTTGCTTTTTGTCCATCTGTCCTCTGTGAGTGAAGGTTTTTAGGGAGGACGCGGGGTCATCTCCCCCTTCCCTGGTGCGAGCAGCCAGTTCAGGCAGGCAGAGTGGGGTGCTGACAACGCATGCGAGGACGGGCTCTGTACTGGGGCGCTTGTCCCCTCAGATGGCCCCCTCTGAGGCAGTGATGCTCCTCTGTACAGCTGGGCCTGCCTGTGGGCTCCCCGCTGAACTGGGCCTTGTCAAAGTGTCTTCATCCTTCATTGTCCTGCAGGGAGGGATGGTGATGAGCTCGGCAGTTAGGGTTCTCCCCTGCTTCCTGTTTGATGGCCATCATGCTCAGCTTGGATAATACCAGCTGCTGCTCTGCAATTGGCTGGGTTCTGGGCCTCCTGCCTTCCTACCATTTCTACAGCCTTTCTTTTCTTTTTTTTTTTCTTAACATGAGCTTCTGCGTATTCAATAATGGAATAGATTACATCAGATGCTGTGTTTGCCAGCCTCGGTGCTAAGCTACGCACCTCACTGCTGCAGCAGAGGCTGATGCCAACCTTGTTTCTATTAGGATAGAGTTTGCAGGGCAGAATCACCCCAGACAGGTTGCTGGAGGATCCCTGAGTTTTGTCAGTTGAGAAGCGTGGTACTGTCATTTCTTGGTTAAGAACATGAATGTCTTGAGTCAAGGGAGACCATGATTCCATCCTGCCAGAGCTGCTTAATATGCATGACCCTACATGTGTAGTTAACCCTCGGTGCCCAGTTTCCTCACTTAAAATGAGGTTAATAATGGTTTCCTGGTTACATCATTGGAAGTTGAAATCAGGGTAACGTATGTAAGGTCCTTAGCATAATTCCTGGCAAGCATGGTAGAGCAGCCATTGTTAATGTATTCATTACATCCCTCCTAGAACTCCCCACAGCTTCATAAACAGTGTGCTATCACCAAGCCTTGGAGCCAGACAGATCTGCAGAGCTCTGACAATCACATGTATCTCTGGGGTGGCTATGAGAATTGGATAATTGTAATAAGCCTATGTAAGTTCTTCTACACACTAATTCACGGAATCCTCACAACAAATCTAAGGTTGGGACCCCTATTGTATACACTTTACATATGAGGAGACAGGCTTTAACAGGGGCCTTAAGTAACTGGCTCAAGGTCACAAGTTGGTAAATGAGGCAGGGAGTGGGTAGAGTAAGCATGTCTAGTCACTGTCAATCCCACTCTACCACAGGAGCTCAAGTAAAAGTGAATTATATTTCTACATGTTGCAGATGTAAAACGACAAGGCGACAGAGCAGAATGGATGTCTGAGACAGTATCTGTGTGAATCTGTGAATCGTCAGGGAGTAAAGTCAAGCCAGTGATACAACCAAATCAGGTTGAGAATGCCTACTGTTTACCAGGTGTTCTCCTGAGGGCTTGGCATGTATAATTGCAAATTAATTCTGAGAACCTCCATGCGTGGTAGATGAATAGGCCCCAGTGGTTCATGTGAATTCTGTCCACACATGCATTTGAGGTTCCTAATCTCAGATGAGGCTTGAAAACCACTTTTCCTTAGAGCTGGGAAGAAAAGAGACTGTGGCTGGTCCAAACCAAAGAGCAAACAGGATGTGCAAAGATTTTGAAGGGCAGCTTCATCGTGGCCAAATTTCCAACTTTATTTTCCACTGGGCCAGAAAAATATATGCGCAGAGCAAAATGATCTCCAGGCTGAGAACCTGGAGGTGTCAGTCAGGGGCTGGCAGGAAACAGATGGCACGCTCAAATTAGGCAATTCGAGGAGAGTTTAATAAAGGAGCCATTTACAAAGGTGTGGGGGAACCACAAAGATAGTGCAGTTCCCCAGAGGCTGGGAATAGCTGAGGGCTGTCACCTTCCCTAGGCCTGAAGGGAGAGGGGACAAAGCGGTGACCTGAACCCTGAGATAGAGTACTGTGTGGGAGTCCCACCCGGCAGGAGCTGTGGCCTTGGATAGAGGGACTCACCCAACCCACACAGCCCAGCAAGGCAGAGTCAGGGGAATAAATATCCCCAACCTCGATTTGCTCCTGTCTCCCCATCCCGTCTTCAGACTCCCCATTTTTGGAGCCTAAGCAGAGGATGAGGTGCTCATTGATTCAAATCCACCAGGTCAGCCACCTGGAGCAGGCGTAGAACAGGTGAAAGAGCGTGGAGTGTGGTCTGGATGGGCAGATGGAGGATTTCAGGAGCACTAGTTCTCAACTGGAAATACATCGAGGCTGTTGCCCCTTACCGCCAGGACTGGAGATTGAAAGGCAAAGAATAGTTGAGGACCTGAATGTCTGTTCCTGGGATTGTGGAGGTGGATGGCTGGTACATGACTAGACTCCTGCTGGCCAAACTGGGGGCCTGACCTCAGCTTCTGTCCCTCATATTTAACCAGTTCAAACTGAATCAACTATTGAACCTCTTTTTTTTTTCTCTACATCTATGAGCTCTTAAAAGCTAGAAGTAGCCAAAAGCACAAGCATAGGAGTGTCCCTGACTACAAACCCATTTGTGTCCTTAAAACCTGGCATAAATTTCACTTCTGTGATGTCTCTCCTGATGTTTTTGTGCGTGTGTCCCACTGTTTAAAATATAGACCCCACGATGGCATGTTTTATTCATCTCCATATGCCTGGTACCTGACAGGAAACTGACATACAGTTGGATCTCAACAATATCCGTTAAATCTGTAGGTCCTCCTTCTAGTCGTCAGCGCCTTCCAGTTTAACCGGCATTTGTTAAATCTCTACCACTTTCCAAGCTCAGTGTTAGGTCATCTTCATAGCAATTCTCTAATTTAATATTCTCTACAGCCCCCATTATTATCTCCATTTATACCAATGAGGAAACTGAGGCTTAGGGAGATGAAACAGGTAGAGCCTGGATTTGAACAGACTCCCACCTCCCCGGCCTATGCTCGGTCCCTTCCTGCTCAGAAGATACCCTTTGATTGGTCATTGGACAGCAGCTTCATGCATGTGCGTGAGCTGACTGCTTGAATGAAGTCGGTGGAGCGTGTCTGTGTGTGTGTGTGTCAGCCTGTCTGTGTCTGTGTGTGTGTGTGTCTGCCTGTCTGTGTGTGTGTCTGTGTGTGTGTCTGTGTGTGTCTGTGTGTTTCTGTGTCTGCCTGTCTGTGTCTGTGTGTGTGTCTGTGTCTCTGTGTGTGTGTATCTGTGTGTGTCTGTGTCTGCCTGTCTGTGTGTGTGTCTGTGTCTGTGTCTCTGTGTGTGTGTCTGTGTGTGTCTGTGTGTTTCTGTGTCTGCCTGTCTGTGTCTGTGTGTGTGTCTGTGTGTGTGTGTGTCTGTGTGTGTCTGTGTCTGCCTGTCTGTGTGTGTGTCTGTGTCTGCCTGTCTGTGTGTGTGTCTGTGTGTTTCTGTGTCTGCCTGTCTGTGTCTGTGTGTGTGTCTGTGTATGTATGTGTGTCTGTGTCTCTCTGTGTGTGTCTGTGTCTGCCTGTCTGTGTGTGTGTCTGTGTGTCTGTGTATGTGTGTCTGTGTGTGTGTGTCTGCCTGTCTGTGTGTGTGTCTGTGTCTGCCTGTCTGTGTGTGTGTGTCTGCCTGTCTGTGTCTGTGTGTCTGCCTGTCTGTGTCTGTGTATGTCTGTGTCTGTGTGTGTGTCTGTGTGTGTGTGTGTCTGTGTGTATGTCTGTGTGTGTGTGTCTGTGTCTACCTGTCTGTGTGTATCTCTGTGTCTGCCTGTCTGTGTGTCTCTGTGTCTGCCTATCTGTGTCTGTGTGTGTCTGTGTGTTTGTGTGTGTGTGTCTGCCTGTCTGTGTATGTGTGTGTGTCTGCCTGTCTGTGTGTCTCTGTGTGTGTGTGTGTCTGCCTGTCTGTGTGTGTGTGTGTGTGTGTGTCTACCTGTCTGTGTATGTGTGTGTGTCTGTGTGTGTCTGTGTCTGCCTGTCTGTGTGTGTGTCTGTGTGTCTCTGTGTCTGCCTGTCTGTGTCTGTGTGTGTGTGTGTCTGCTTGTCTGTGTGTGTGCTTTGTTAAATTCTGAACATTACTGATGCTCCTGGCGTGTTCATGGTGCTCACCCCAGTTGGACGGCTGCTGCCAACTACAGCACTTGTGGGGATCCTCCTGTTTAGACTCCCCAAACCCACCCTGCAATATGATGATGAGATCAGGTGAGACGGATGCTGGATTCTGCCCCTGAACCTGGCTCTAAACTGGGTACAGGAGCCTGGCTGTCCAATGACTGGCTTGCCCCCATTGATTCAGAGCACACCTGTTGCTGCCAGTTCCCTTTGCCGAATACTGAAAACATGACATTGTCAAGTGTCTACCCTTTAGCTGTCCTGCAGCGGAGCTGCCAAAATTCTAATCAGCCGATAATATCCACCTGTCTCAGAAGGGGCCCGAGTACACCCCACTCATCAAAACCAGAGTGAAAGGTGGTCCTTGTTACAGATATTCCATATGTGCTGAACTTGCACGTAGCTCTCGCAATCCTCATAGCAACCCTGTAGGTAGAGCTGTTGTCGTTCACTCTGCTTTACAGGTGATACGCCAGGGGCTTCTGGGTGCTGGGCTGTTGGTCCAACATCACACAGCTAAGAGGTGGCAGAGTGGGGACTCGGAGCAGATCTGGACTTCTGGCTCTTGCCCATGGATGACACCAGCCCGAGGGAGCTTTCTGCTGCTTCTAAACCTGCTGGCCCCAATCACAGGTAGGATCACCTCGATTCCTGCTCATTACCTTCTGCCCTATTTTACAGAGGATTCAGGGCAGATTTGAATCTGGCCTAGAAAAACATCTTCCTGACCCCTCAGAGAGGAGAGAGAGAGAAAGAAGGAATGTGTTTCTAGGCTGTTCTATAGAAACTGAGGCATTGCCACAAGAATGCCTGCTAGTCCTCAGGACACTTT
Source organism: Cervus elaphus (assembly GCF_910594005.1). Taxonomy (NCBI): domain Eukaryota; kingdom Metazoa; phylum Chordata; class Mammalia; order Artiodactyla; family Cervidae; genus Cervus; species Cervus elaphus. The sequence continues at coordinate 9,117,114 of NC_057839.1, read as the reverse complement.
AAGTGCCTCTTCTTGGCCCTTGTGACACTCTGCCATGTCGACCTCTGCCCTGTCTCCCCTTCAGGCAGGGAGCTCTTCAAGGACAGTGTCTGAGTCTGACCCTGTGTCTCCTCTCACACCCAGTCTCGCTGTCCATCAGCATGCGCTGAAACTGGCTGCTCACCACGTTCCATATCAGACACTTTCACAGTCACAACCAGCTTTCCTGTTTGCTGCAACCCATGCGGAGTCAATTGTACAATTAACCCATCTCACAGATGAAGCTACTGAGGCTGGGAGTGGGGCGGCTGGGAGTGGGGCGGCTGGGAGGGGGAGAATTTTCACAAGGCGGCAGAGCAGGAAAGAACTTGCCCAAGGTCACGGGCAGAGCTGGGAGTTGAGCACTGGCCGTGTAGCCCCACTATGAGTGATCTTTGCTCAACACTGAAGCTGCTGCGGAGGAAATGCTTTGTAAATGTCTTCGGTTGAATGAGCAAGAAGGCAAGGGAGGAGAAGGAGGGGTATTGAAAATAGCTGAAGAGAGCAAAATAAAGAGAAACAACAAACTATTTCAAAGCAGTAAATTGATAGAAGTTTAGAGAAATGGGTCTGGGGTCTAACTTCCTTTCTTCTAAGGCCAGGAAAAGACAGGCACGCCCCAAAATCAGAAAAACAAAAACAAGGAAGCAGCTGGAATTTGAGCTTCTGAGTGGGTCTTTCCCTGGGCTTTCTGTGGGGATGGACACGCTCATACAGTTCACCTCACAGCCTAAGAATGCATATCCTAGCTCTGTGTCCGAGCAGTAAGATTCTTTTCAATGAACTTGACCAATTTATAGATGCGATAGGCATCTACCTATAGAAGTTAGAGGTTTCTTCCCTTGGAGTTAAATAACCAAGGCCCAAATTCTAGGTCTGTTCTTTCCTAGCTGCCCAATCTTTGATAAAACCTCTTATGTCTCTTACCCTCAGTTTTCTCATCTATAAAATAGACATGGCAAGATTCTTCATTTCACAGAGGGCTAGTAACTCAAATTAAGTAATGAATATAAGCCCCTAACAGGAGCCTAGCTAAATATTTCCCACATTGTTCTATCTAATAAATTCATTTTAAATGAGGAGAGACAAAACAGTCCCCACTGCTGTGAGTTCCCGCTCCCCACCTGGGTTAGCACATGGAGACAATTGAGCGCAGGGGGCTTGCAGGGACCCTGGAGCCAGACTGTCGGGATTTAAACCTGGCTTCGCCATTTGCAAGCCAAGTGACGTGGAACAATTTACTTTACCACCCTTTGCCTTAATTTTTTCACCTGTAGAGTGGGAATAATTAGAGGACTTCCTTCTTAGAGTTCTTAACAAATCTGTGGCCCTCGGACCCCTGCCTAGCGCACAGCAAATGTTCAGAAGCTGTTAGTTATTACAGTCTTGTCATTGGTATTATTCTGTTCTGAGGGTCCTTGTGTCTGTTCCACCGCCCCTTCCCCCTCTACCCCCATCTTCCAACTGCGGATTTGGAGGACCCAGATCTGCAGGGCAGAGAGGCACTACTTAAGGGAGAAGAGAGCTTTGTCATCTTTCACTGATGTCAGGAGGACTCCTTATCAATAATTGAACAGTTTTTCCAGGAACCCAATCTAGAGAGTGCAGCGCCCTGGCTGCTGCAGAGCCTGGCTGGCTGGGGCTCCCGGAAAGCTCTGGGCACCGTGGGGATGGTTATCTGCCTGCCCTGTGGGCGGACGGGTCTGGTTGCTACTGGAAGGGCTCCCAGGGCAGGGTGGGACTCAAAACTCAAGCCTCCCAGCAAGGCCCTTGATCTTCCCCTGGCCCTGCCCTCACGGTCCCATCCTGACAGCCCCAAAATAGAAGGTCTATTCCGCACCCGGTATGCTTGAGCCCGAGCCTGGAAGTCATTCTGAACACCTCCTGCTCCCTCACGGCTCACTTTCAGACCATCCCTAAGTCCTGATAATTTTAAGTGTGACCCCACTCTGCCCCCTTTATCCAGTCTCGTTACCGCCACCCTAGTCCAGACGTGCTGGGGCCCCCACAGCAGCCTCTCTCTGCCTTCTCTGACACTCACCTGCAACCCCACCCCACCCCCAGCACACATATTCATGCACATGCGCGTGTGCAACACACACACACACACACGCAGCAGCAGCAGCTAAGAGTACTCTTTCTAAAATGCAAATCTGCTCATGTCACCTCCATGCCTAAAATCTTCAGTGTCTCTGTGCTGCTCACAGGACAATATCCAGCCCCTCCCTGTGTCCTCAAGCCCAACTTTCACCCCAAGCCCTTCTTGTCTTCACTCATGACCTTCTGGACACACTACCTTCTATCAGTCCCTGTTACAGAGCCTTCCCACCTTCAGGCCTTCCCCCATCCTGTTCTCTCTTCCATATCTGCCTCCTACTTATCATGCAGTTCTCAGATAATGTCACCTCCTCAGAGAAGCCCTCCCTGACCTCCTGTCCAAAGCAATGACCCCACACCCTCATCCCTTCTTCTCTCCACAGCCCCTGCATACTTCCACCATGAGACTCATCCCAACCACAGTGATTGTCAGTTTATCAGCTTCTTTATTTAGAGTCCCCCTCCCTTGCTAGAAGTGAGCCCAAGAAACACAGACCCTGTCTGTCTTGCTCACAGCTGCATTCTCAGGACCTCCTGTAGACCCTGATGTTTGAAAAGTGGATAGCAAATATTTATCACATGAGTGCATGGAAGCTAGGATGTCTTGTAGTGTTACGGGGTGAGTGCTGAACCCAAAACTAGAGCCCTGGGCTTGAGGCTCAGCTCCCTGTGTACAGTGAAACCCTGCATTGGATCCTCTGAAGCTGCAGTGGAGTCAGGAGACCTGGGGTCTGGCCTGGGCTCTGCCACTGGCTGGCTTGGTGAGGTCGGACCGCCCACCTTATCTCTTTGAGCCTCCTTTTCCTCATCTGTCCAAGGGTTGGCACTGTCTAACTCAAAGGGGACTTGTCAAGATTCCTTGAAATGGTGGGTGTGGAATCTGGGCAGATGGACAGCGACTGACACATTCTGCGGCTGATGGGAGAGGGGTCTAGGGTCTGTCAAATCAAATCCTATGGGCAGTCTGCATGGAAGGGGAAGACAGACCCCATCTTCACTCCACAGAAGCCACAGCCAGAGGGGTAAAAAAGCAGCCAACCATCCCAAAGTCTGGTAGATGGCGCCTACTTCAAAAGAGCCAAGACAAAGCATCCACACTCTCCGGACTTCACCGAGTTTCCCTTTGGGAATGAGCTGCTAGGGAGCTCAGAGAAACCTTGGGCCCTCAGTCACAGACTTCTCTCCTACAGCTAAGTGTCCATTGTGCAAACTGGCTATAACCGGATGGATAATTTAGAGTATACAGTTGGCCTTACAGGGCCCCCTGAGGGAACCACAAGGGTGATGATAGGTGAATGGCTTTGAAGTTGTAACCTTTGCCTTGAGAGACTTCATCATAACACTGGCTGAGATAGATGATAAAGAGGATAAAAAAATACCTTGGATGCTTTGCCCCAGTGTCAGAGCTGATGGCCGGCTGTCAGAGGAGTAGCGTGTGACCCAGCATCGCAGGAGCTGCTGACATTTAGATTTTATGGCTCTGAACTCCCGGCTACAGAAACACTTTCACTGCTGGGACTCCAGGAGGAAAAATTATTTTTGTTATTGTGACTCTAAAGCTCTCTAGTCCAAACCCCCTTATTTTTTTTCTGCTATTGAAACAATTTATTTTATAACTATGACCCCAAACTCAGGATTTCACTGGCATTAAAGCCAGAAATGGGCCACCATTGCTTAGCAATCTGTGTTCTTGCTGGGGTGTTCTTTTTTTTCTTTTTTTTCATCTTTGGAAAAACAGTAATGAGGGTAAGGCACTTAACTCAGGACCTGGTATCTAGTAAGCACTCTGTAAACACAGGTTGCTCTTATTCCTACTCCTGTTTTATTGACAAAGTGTGTATAAACACACTTCATAGTCAATAGCCTCAGATCCTTTGTGGGGGGTGAGATGAATGGTAAAGAAATCCTGGGGGTATGGGGTAAGTTCCAAGTGTCTGGATGGAGTGAATTTGGTTCCATTTCCTGGGGATCCTATATCTATCAGGTAATGCCTGTCTGTCTCTTAAAGCTGACCTAGATAAGCCCCGAATTGGATGGGAGAAGGAAATTTACATAAAGTAAGACGCTACCGGGTAGCTCCAAATAACCTTATCACTTTGAGGCCTCATGGCAGCATTGGAAGATAAGCCTTGTTTTCCCCGACTTACAGACAGAGAAACTGGGTCTCAAGCACAACTCAATAACTTACCAGGGGGATGAGATAGAAAATGGCCCGGCTGGATTTGAACCCAGATTTTTATGACTCTTAGAATTGCAGTCCTCTGCTCTCCAGAATCAGCCAGCTCTCAGGTCTCGGCCAATGCTTTAGGGGGCTTCAGCAAGTTTGACCTTACAAGGTCTACATTTTTTGAAAAAGTAACATCCTAAGTTGCAATTTGTTTTTTAGTGTTCATTTTCCATATTGTATGGGCTTCCCAGGTGGTGCAGTGGTAAAGAATCTGCCTGCCAAAGCAAGTGAAGCAAGAGACGCAGGATAAACCCCTGGGTGGGAAGATCCCCTGGAGAAGAAAATGGCAATGCACTGCAGTGTTCTGGGAAATCCAGAATTTCCTGGAAAACCCCATGGACAGAGGAGTCTGGTGGGCTGCAGTTCAGTGTTGCAAAGAGTCAGACATGGCTGAGCGATTGAGCATGCACGCACACACTCCAGGTCGCAGGCAGCCCTGCTTCAGACCTCTGACTTCTCTTAACTGGTCAGACCTCTCGTCTGTAATCCAATCCACAATGCTAGCAGAATCCAGTCAAAATAAGTTATCAGCTGTCAGAGCTGCTTAAATATTTCGTGGTGGCCTGGATCAAGCTGGAGGCCAGATCTCTCTGCTCTGGGGACGGGCAAGGAAGCTAACAGGTCAGCACTGGCACCAGATGTCCTGGAGCTGGGAGAAATGGCCCATCAGATGCGGCAAGCTGACAACGGATGCTTGAGGATAAGCATCTTTTAAGGACAGCGATGCATGTTTATAGAAGATCAAATTTTTAAATGCCTGATGTAGATGGACATTGAAACTGGCCTTAAAGAATAAGCTGCTTTGGTGTTTATATAAACATTATATCAGTCCTTGCCTGATCTTCTAAGAAACATATACACATATAAGACCCATGAGGCTGGCTAAGCGTACCAATAGGCAGATGGGTAAATAGAGGCTCAGAGAATTTAAATGACATGTTCTCGGTTACTCTGGAGGTAATGGCAACTTGGGGTGTCTGATCCCAGTTTTCTCTGTCTCCATCTAAGAAAAGTAACAGGTTATTGAAAAGATCTTGGGGAGAAGGAAATGGCAACCCACTCCAGTATTCTTGCCTGGAAAAGTCCATGGACAGAGGAGCCTGGCAGGCTGCAGTCCATGGGGTTACATGACTGAGCATGTGTGCATGAGGGTGGAGGGAGATGGGTTGGTAGCAATAAACTGGTAGAACTAAAAAAATTTAAAAAACTCTTCTTAAAAGTGGGTACCAGGGACTTTCCTAGTGTTTCAGTGGCTAAGACTCCAAGCTCCCAACTTGGGGGCTGGTGTTCGATCTCTGGTCAGGGAACTAGAACCCACGTGCTACAACTAAGGATCCCAAAAAAAAAAGAAAAGATCTTGGAATCCAAAGAGAAAGGAAACCAAGATTCTCTTCCAATCACTGCCTATAGCAAGAGCACTTTCCTAATCTGAGCTACAATTTCCATCGTCTGATGGAATTCTTGGGACTCGTTGCCTACGCAGTCTTTGTCCCTCCGCAGCAGATCAGGTGGGGGCCTCTGGAGAGAGGGCAGGGAGATGTACCAAAGGATGAGAAAGCCATTCCAGTCCTGGGCCTGGAATCTCAGCCTAGGGATCACAGACATCATGGGCAGAGAAACCAACTGCAAACCAGGAAGCTGCTTATGTGTTGGTTGTCTGTTTTTTAAGGGTTTGAGTGCAATGACAGAATGCTGATGATTAGGGTGAAATATCAGTGAGATTAATCAACTTAAGCTTGCCTCCTAGAGCTGGTGGGCCCACACTGCTAGGGAAAGAAGGAACCTGAATCTGAACAGAGGGAGGGGAAGAGTTCTGAAAGGTGGTGGCTTACAAGTGAGAGATGCCTCAATTTGGAATGCCAGCTCTCTACTTCTCATTCATCCAGAAATTACTTCTTGAGTGCCTGCTACATGCCAGGCACTGGGCTAGGTTCTGGAAAGTGAGATGATGAATAACCCTCATGGGACCTGCATTTCAGTTTCGGGGAAAAGATTGCAGTCCATAAACCAGAGGTTTCATGAATCCCAAGGGTTCTGCAGGAGACAGGACAGGATGAGATGGGGTGATTGGCAGGAGGTACGTCCAGCAAAGTGCTATTGCCACAGGAAGGTGACAAGGAGTGACTTCAGAGGTGGACTTGAAGGATGGGCTGGAGCCAGCCCAAGGGAGAGGGTCAAGCAAGAGGAAACAATTTGAGACTGTGCACACATTTCCAGCTGAAGATAACAGAAAACCTGACTCAATGTGGCTTAAATAATAAGGAAGTTTCTGACTTCCATGACTGGGAGTTCTCAAGTACAAAGGCGAGGAGTGGGAGACAGAGCAGTGCTCAGCCATGTCATTAGAATGTGGGGTCTTCCACGTGACCGCTCTGCCAGCCCCAGCATCCCCAGGCTGGATCCCTTTTATTGTTGTAGGATGGCTATCAGTAGTTCCAGGTGTATTTGGACCTGTGTCTAGGAGAAGGAAGGAAGAAAACTTCTCATATGTCATTTTGAAAAGGGAAGACAATTTCCCTGGGACATCTTCCCCACGACAGGACTCTTTTCTTAAACCAGAACTGGCTCACAAGCCCAGTCCCCAACCAATCACAAGTGAAAGAAATGGCACTACCCATGGTTAGACTAGAGATCTCTTCAAGAAAATCAGAGATACCAAGGGAATATTTCATGCAAAGATGGGCACAATAAAGGACAGAAATGGTATGGACTTAACACAAGCAGAAGATATTAAGAAGAGGTGGCAAGAATACACAGAAGAACTATACAAAAAAAGATCTTCACGACCCAGATAATCACAATGGTGTGATCACTCACCTAGAGCCAGACATCCTGGAATGTGAAGTCAAGTGGGCCTTAGGGAGCATCACTAGAAACAAAGCTAGTGGAGGTAATGGAATTCCAGTTGAGCTATTTCAAATCCTAAAAGATGATGCTGTGAAAGAGCTGCACTCAATATACCAGCAAATTTGGAAAGCTCGGCAGTGGCCACAGGACTGGAAAATGTCAGTTTTCATTCCAATCACAACAAAAGGCAATGCCAAAGAATGCTCAAACTACCACACAATTGCACTCACCTCACACGCTAATAAAGTAACACTCAAAATTCTCCCAGCCAGGCTTCAGCAATGCGTGAACCATGAACTTCCAGATGTTCAAGCTGGTTTTAGATAAGGCAGAGGAACCAGAGATCAAATTGCCAACATCCGCTGGATCATTGAAAAAGCAAGAGTTCAAAAAAAAAATCTATTTCTGCTTTATTGACTATGCCAAATCCTTTGACTGTGTGGATCACAATAAACTGTGGAAAATTCTGAAAGAGATGAGAATACCAGACCACCTGACCTGGCTCTTGAGAAATCTGTCTGCAGATCAGGAAGCAACAGTTAGAACTGGACATGGAACAACAGACTGGTTCCAAATAGGAAAAGGAGTACGTCAAGGCTGTATACTGTAACCCTGCTTATTTAACTTATATGCAGAGTACATCATGAAAAATGCTGGCCTGGAGGAAGCACAAGCTGGAATCAAGATTGCCAGGAGAAATATCAATAACCTCAGATATGCAGATGACACCACCCTTATGGCAGAAAGTGAAGAAGAACTGAAGAGCCTCTTGATGAAAGTGAAAGAGGAGAGTGAAAAAGTTGGCTTAAAACTCAACATTCAGAAAACTAAGATCATGGCATCTGGTCCCATCACTTCATGGCAGATAGATGGGGAAACAGTGGAAACAGTGAAAGACTTTATTTTCTTGGACTCCAAAATCATTGCAGATGGTGACTGCAGCCATGAAATTAAAAGATGCTTACTCCTTGGAAGAAAAGTTATGACCAACCTAGACAGCATATTAAAAAGCGGAGACATTACTTTGCCAACAAAGGTCTGTCTAGTCAAGGCTATGGTTTTTCCAGTAGTCATGTATGGATGTGAGAGGTGAACCATAAAGAAAGCTGAGTGCCAAAGAATTGATGCTTTTGAACTGTGGTGTTGGAGAAGACTCTTGATAGTACTTTGGACTTCAAGGAGATCCACCCAGTCCATCCTGAAGGAAATAAGTTCTGAATATTCATTGGAAGGACCAATGCTGAAGCTGAAACTCCAATCCTTTGGCCACCTGATGCAAAGAGCTGACTCATTTGAAAAGAGTCTGATGCTGGGAAAGATTGAAGGCAGGAGGAGAAGGGGACGACAGAGTATGAGACAGTTGGATGGCATCACCGACTCAATGGACATGAGTTTGAGTAAACTCCAGGAGTTGGTGATGGACAGGGAGGCCTAGTGTGCTGCAGTCCATGGGGTCGCAAAGACTCGGACATGACTGAGCAACTGAACTGAACTGAATGGTTATATTGGGTACCTAAATGCAATGGGGTATAGGATAACCCTTCTGTCCACCCCCACAAGTGGACACATCTATCCAAATCAGAGTTCTGTTGAGGGGGTGGGTGAGGAGTATTAACAAGACAACCAAGGGTACCCAATACAGAGTGGCATGAGCTGGGGTTGAGAGGTGGGAAAAGAAGGCACGTGGTACAAGAGGCAGGTGTCCTCGGAAGACGGGAGGTCAGGGAGATGGACAGGAGACCCCTGATTCACTTGTGAGCCAGGCTATTGCTCATCCATGAGAAATGAAGGTGATCATCATACATTTCATAAATAAAGGCACCAGCAATTATAAAGCAAGCCATTATTTAATAAACCACTGAGAAAGAATCGCCACTATCACACTATGACATGCTGTTAATTGTAAATTATGCTCTGGTTTCTCAGGTGTTAAAATGTGAAATAGAAATATGTGTAAATTCAAGTCACTGAAATACGGTGGTAGCAACCTCTGGGGCAGAGGCAGAACTGGAATTTAAATCCAGGTCCCCTGTTTCTCTTGCTATGTGGAGGTTTGATATCTGTTTTTTCCCCACTGTGGTGGTATAGTTCCTTGGGGGTGGCTGTCAAGGCCAGACCTTACATCTAGGGCTGACATGCTTGATTCCTGATGGAGTGGGAAACATACATGGCAGAGAGTGAAACAACCTAAGTGTGATTTTTCTTGGGCCACTCGACTACGACAGGACCTTGGACAAGACCGTTGTCCTCTCTGGGCATGTTTCCTCTTCTGCCTCTCCACGTGCTGTGAGGGTTCCAGGAGCCGCCTAGCCCATTACCCAGCACATGTGCAGGTTCCCAAGAAAGTTCGCTCTCTTGCAACTGGGTAAAGATTCAAATATAATTCCCCAGAGCCAGAAAAAGCCTTGCTCTCAACCCCGCTTCCAAACCCACCGGCCCTAATGTTGCATCTGGAGTCCACAGTGCCTGGAAATGGACATCACCATGGACTCCTCTGGATGGCGGCCGAGTATGCTCTGTCCAGCCCATCACGTGCCACCAAGACACTTGCTATTTCAGTCACAGTCACGGAGTGCTCCCATCTAAACCTCTTGAGGCTACAAGGTACCAAATGTTTTGAATTAATTGGCTTCTATTTTCCTTCCCCGTACATGTGCCTCGGTGCCTTTTTAGGGCAAGATTGACTAGAGGAATCCTTCCTGAATTCTGGCAGCCCTGATTCTACTTGGAGTTAATTATCTCTAATATGCTATATAATTCCCTCTGTACTTTTTATGACACAGAGTGGAGGCATAATTTATCTGAGTCGATCATTTGAGACCTTTTTCTACAAAAAGACAATTATTATGTGTGTGCCTTATAAAAATATTCATTCTGCCATCATTGTGTATCTGCGATATGTTTATGCAGGACACAGTTCTGTGCCAAGCATCACACTACATCCCTTATAATTCATTACCAGGCTAACTACTCACAAGTCTATCAGGTCAGTAGTCTTACCCCCCAGTTGGCAGAGAAAAATCTAAGCTCAGGATGAAGAGGGAGCCCCGCCAGGATCTGTGTCCATCCATGACTTAATTTTCCATAACCTCTAATAATTCGATTTCCTCCCTTTGTCCCCCAGCCCTAGGGCTGCTCCTAGCTTCCCTCTGTGGCTTCCCCTGCTTGTCCTCTAACCCCTTGCTGTGAATGACCTTTCCTCCAGGGCTCTGGCTGGCTGGTCCCACCCGTGTAAGACCACGCAGCTGACAGATGAGGGGTGACTCTGAGACCTCATGTTCTCCCTCTGTCCACCCTCTGCATTGTTCTGCCCTCCAACCCTGATAACTTATTTTTTGAGGATAAGAGAAAGAGAGACATGTTATATCTTCTAATGTCTCTGTATTTTTCATAGGACATTTAGAGGAAGGCAGGCCTTTTTAGAATCTGGTGAAAGGGCATGTATTTTGCTTCCAAAATTCTATTCAAACTGAGCCAATTGACATCTATCACCCGGTTCCTCTTGACTCTTGTTCAGAGGTAGAATCAAAGATGACTTTGGGGGGCTGTATTGAGTTCCCCAGTTTCCCATAACATAGCACACCCTCTGGGGGCTTAGAACAACAGGAATTTGTTCTCTCTCAGATCCAGAATACGGAAGACCTGAGTCACAGTGTCAGCAGGGCCCTGCTCCCTCTGAGACCCTTGGGGGATCCTGGGGATCCTTCCTGGTCTCTCCCCAGCTTCTGGTGATAATCGGCAATCTTTGGTGTCCCTTGGATTATAGCTGTGTCACCCAACCTCTACCTTCTCCCATGTGTCTGTGTGTCTCCTCTTCTTCTAAGGCACCAGTTTTACGGGATCAGGCCCCCCCCCCCCCACTCCAGATTGACCTCATCTTACCTAATTACATCCTGAACAGCCCCATTTCCAAATACGGTCACTTTCTAAAGTCGGTGCGGGGGAGGGGGTGAGCCTGGCTTCCAAAGTATCTTTTTGAGTGACACCATTTAACTGATAACAGAGCTATCACGGAAGACTGAGGGTCAACTTCGTGGGGGTCTGACTGCCACTTGGAGGTGGTTTTAGAAAAGAAGATTTAAGAGCAGAAAAAGATGAGGAGCCACAATAAACTTTTATTTTTTAATAACTTTATTTATTTATTGGCCCTGCTGGGCCTTTGCTTCTGCCCGGGCTTTTTCTCCAGTTGCAGAGAGCAGGGGCCACTCTCTAGTTGCGGTGCAGTGGGTTTCTTGTTGCAGAGCACAGACTCTAGGGCGCTCAAGCTTCAGGGTTATGGCCCGTGGGCTCCATAGCTGCCCAGGACTCCCAGGGTCCCAGGGCTCTCAGGCTCTAGAGCACAGGCTCAATAGCTATGGCACACAGGCTTAGTTGCTCTGTGGCATGTGGGATCTTCTCAGTCCAGGGATTGAACCCGTGTCTCCTGAATTGGCAGGGAGATATCTTTACCACTGAGCCACCAGGGAAGCCCCCACAATAAACTTTTAAGGGCAGCCTTTAAAAAAAAAAAAAAAAAGGACTGTAGGCAGTATTTGCATACTTTGGCTCACATCCATTTCAGTTTCCATTTGGAGAGATGAGGATGGTGGTGGTGGAGACTCTGAGAGGTGGGTGATCAGACAGATCATTTCCATAGAACTAACAGGACCTGCAGACGCAGGCAGTGTGTGCATGTGTGGTGGAGTGGGGGGATGATGGGGGATGATGGTAGGCTTTAAAAAAATCCCCTTTTCTTGTGCTTCAGAGAAACATGTATTGATCTGCACCAGTCTGTGTAATATGTAAGAGCAGGTGACTGCAAGGAGAGAAGGAGCAAGGGAAACCTGGGGCAAGGAGCAAGGGTCTGGAGGAGGAGAGGCTTTGAAGAAGAGTCTGCAAAAATGCTAGGATCAGTCCCCTATCCCCCTCTCTCCCTGTCTCCTTCTTTCTTCTCTTCCATCCATATTTCTTACAGGCCTCCTCTCTCCTCCTCAGTTGACTTTCAATATATCCCACATCACATCTTTCCCAATGGCTCAGTGGTAAGGAATCTGCCTGCAGTGCAGGAGACATGGGTTTGATCCCTGGGCCAGCAAGATCACCTGGAGGAGGAAATGGCAACCCACTCCAGTATTCTTGCCTGGAAAATCCCATGGACAGAGGAGCCTGCTGGGCTACAGTCCGTGGGGTCACAAAGAGTCAGACACAACTGAGCACAAGGTACATATCCCACATCATGATCTTGCTTAAAAGAAAAAAAAAAAAAAAAGATCAGGCACTAGGCCACCTGAAAGTCCCAGATTAAAGGTCTAGCCAGGCAGAAGTTGGGGCTCCTGAAGAGAGTGTGTGGCGAGGAAGCTGTGGGTATATAGATGCAGCGTCTCCAGCAATGACAGGACACGGCCTGTGCTGTCTGCAGTCTGAACAGGCATTTAATGAACAATGCAGAAGCTCCTCAAGGGCATTATAAAACAGTTTTCCCTTTTTATAACTTTATTTTCTGTTTAAATAGGCTGGAGTTCTTTTTTAAATGTGAATATTTTTCATATTTGGTATATTTGGTTTTACACATGTAATGTATGCAAATGTAGTATCACATTTACTTGTTTCCTTTAATCAAGTAATTTACATGTAACTGATTCATAGTGGGATCATTATTGAAGATATTGCCATAAAATAACAGTTCTGAGTGATTTTAACCAAAATATTAGATGTGAAATAGAAAGTTGTTAAAACCCTCAAAACTCTTATCTTACTAAGCTATCAGTAAGATAATGTGCCATTTTTGATTGACCATCAGAATCCTTGGCTCAGTACATGCATATTTTCAGATGCTTTCTGCCAATAGATTAGATTTGAGAGTTATAAATAGGCTGGTGTTCTGATTGCAGTAGGAACCTGACTGAGAGGAGCCACTGCCCTGCAGAATTAGAGGATCTGGGAGGAAACTGAGTCCGGTTAAGAGAAAAGGACCTTGGGAGCCCCGCTCTGTGCGCTCTTTTCAAGACGTCTTGTTACAGGAAAAATGGAATTGGTCCTCTTTGTGTTTAACTATGAGTCATATCAATGACCAACCATGTGCTCAGCAAAATAACTGTGACCAAGAAGAAACTCTTTCAACATTTGAATTTCCCATGTTTAAATTCTTAATTTTTTTAATGATAAACACCACATGTACATTAGGAAAAAATACTTAGACAAAGAGTAAACTGTGAAGCATAGACTTTTCCACCTACCTCTAATTCCTAGTCCTCCTAGAGGCAACCTCTATTTTGGACTTTCTTCAATGAACAATCTTTATAAAATAAAAAGTCAATGTCTTCTTTGCTGATAGTGTTCTGACTGTTCCAAATGGAAGTGCTTTAAAGTAACACAAGAGGTTTTTCCATTTTCCCCTTCTTCCCCAAAATAAACTTGTTTCTTTGGAGAACTGACTAAGGTTTCTTCTAATTGGTCAGACCAGCTCAAGGGTAACCAACAAGGCTAGGACACGAGCAGTGAAACCTGGAGATACCGTGTGATATGGCTATTGTCACTCTCACTGGTAGGCATGGTTGTCCCATAGTTTGCTCATTTGACTGAGGAGCAAACTGAGATGCAAGAAGACTAAGGGACTTACCTAAGGTCATAGGAGAAATGAGGTCTGACCACAGGTTTGACAGGCTCTCTTTAGCACATGGAGCTGCCTTCTCACATATGCCAAGACTGTAAATCTGTTTCAAGGTCAATGATTCCCAAATTAATAAATAAGTAAATGATGGAATCAACTGATCCATCAGTTTCCAATCCTACTCTGTATAGATGATTTAGGAGGCTATTCAGGTAAGGTGCAGTCAAAGATGGCTGCACCTTTTTTCTGCCCCTTCTCCCACGAAGAGGTAGTGGTGGTTTACTCACTAAGTCGTGTCTAACTCTTTCAACCCGATAGGCTATAGCCTGCCAGGTTCCTCTGTCCATGGGATTCTCCAGGCAAGAATACTGGAGTGGGTTGCCATTTCCTTCTCCAGGGGATCTTCCTGACCCAGGAACCGAATCCCAGTATCCTGCATTGCAGGCAGATTCTTTACTAACTGAACTATGAAAGAAGCCCTCTCCCACGAAGAGTCTATTTCAAATCTGGATTGACCTGTGACTTGCTTTGACTAAGAGAATTCAGCAAAAGTGATGCCATGAAACTCACAAGACTGGGCTTTAGATTTGCAGCTTTCACGTTCACTCCTTGGAAATGCTCTCTGTTGGAGTCCAGCTGTCCACGCCACATGGAGATACCACATAGAGAACAGAATAGTCAGGTTGACAGCCCCAACTGAACTCCCAGCTGACAGCCAGGACCAACGACCACCCACCACGAGAGCAAGTCATCTCGGCCGAACTGAGCTTCTAGACGAAAGCAGCCTCTGCTGACACCATATGGGGCAGAAGAACTGCTCAGCAGAGCCCAGTGAGCCCGCGGAGTCATGAGAAATCATCTCAGGTTGTGGCTGTTTTAAGCCATTAAGTTTTGGATGGTTTGGTACACAGCAACGGATGGACTAAGATACCTAAGTCACGTCCTTTGCCATATGATAGCTTACAGACAAACTTCTGGTGATCTCATATGCTGCTCTATACCCTTTTTATACATTTATCATCTGTGTAAATAGGCTGGACTTCTGATGGGAGACACTGAAGGCATTTTTGCTAAGCAATGCCAGGATGTCTGAATTTTGCAAAGACCCCTTTGGCTGTGACTTGGAGGACATCTGGGAGAAGGAGAACATGGGGAGGCAGGGAGGCCAGTTAGGAGGCCACCGAGGATGATGGCGATGTCAACTTGCAGTGGCAGGGAGGAAATAAGCACATAAGGAAGAGACTGAAGATGTAGCTTTACACGTCTTGGTGATACAGAGCTGGGGGTAAGGAAGATGCCCAAGTTTCTGACTTGATCAACTGGATGGATGGAAGTTCCGATTACAGAGATGAAGAACCCTGGAGACAGAAGGGCGAATATTAGCTTCCTTCTTTCCTTAGTGTGAGATAGTGCTGAGCAGTTGCTGGCTTCAAATCCAGCCTCTAATTTATCCTCCATCCTTAGGAGACGTGAAGTCTGGGTGGTCATTCCAATAAGCACATCTGATCATGACATATTGCTACTTAAGACCTTTCAGGGCATCTCCATTTCTTAAAGGTGACTCCACAGTCCCCCGTGACTTGCTCCGTACTCTTCCAGCCTCCTCCAAAACCTTTTTCTGCAAGTTCCAGAAACACGTGGGTCCCACCATGCACCACGCTCTTGTCTGTTTCCAGACCTTTGCTCCCACGGCTCCTTTTACTTGGATTATCCTCTCTTCTTTGAGATTATCTTCTCTTCTTTGTTCTGCCGAATCTTTTGTCAAGGTCCTCCTCCAGCAGCTTTCCCATCTGAGAGCAGGCGTCAATCCTCCAGTATCCAAGAATACCCTCTGTTTACTTCTGGAGCCGGCCTGCTCAGATTCCATTGTAATGGCCTGTTTATGCATCTGGCTCTCCCTCTGGACTGAGAATTCCCTGAGTATTTGCGTCCTCAGAATTGGCACAGAGCTGAGTGAGGGCTTTTCCCCTGCATTACCTCATTTCTTAACTATACTATAATCATCAGCATTTTTATTATTGTTCTTGCTTCTGCTTTTGTAAGGGAATCCTCTTAGGGCAACACTGTCCAAACGAAATCATAAATGTACTTAAAAGAAAACAACAAACAGCATTTCAGAACTGAAAAACTAAAGAAAGAGGCCCAAAGTTTGTACACAGCTTCCCGTGGTAGTGTTTTCAGCGAGAGGACAATGAGTCTCCAGGTAGTGTTCTACAACTCCAACAAGTCCCAGGGGACATATGCAGAGTCTAAGGAGTGTGAAATTGCGCAAAATTGGAGAGCTTCACCGGAAACCAGCTTCTGGGAGCTACAGCAGCCTGGCTTATCCCCACCTCTTCGATCCCAGACCTTTTGCCCAAACGGCTGGCAGGCTGGGGCTCCCCACCCCCGCCATACACCCTGGGGTGATGTCCCCAGCCTCTCTCCTAGGGCTGTGTTGGGCAGCAGAGCAGTGCCCAGAGAGAAGTCCCAGAGCATCAGTACTGCTGGTCCCATGGGAAAACTCAGATTCTCTCCAAATGTTCCCAGTGTCCCATCCCTGCTCTTCTTCAAGGACGCTTGGCTGCAGATTTAGGCGACTGGAGTGGTGAACAGATGCCATGGGACCCCACTGTCAGCTATGCAGGCAGCAGATCTGGGGAAGGCTGCAACTGCCACGGGGACAAGGCCAGCGACACAAACAGGTGAACTGGCCCAGGGTATGGTGGTAGGGAAAGGAGGGGGATGAGGCAGATCGGGGGGCCCTGCTCCATCTCAGGTCATTTGCTGCTTCCCAGGCCCCACTGATTTTTTTGCCACGAGAGAATGTCAGGCCAGAGAGGCCAGATCTTCTCATGTTTCTTCAGTTGTACCAAGAAATAAGAACATTAATGTGAATCTCTCCCAATATTTAATACCAAACATGAATTGATAAAATTAAAAAAAAAATCTCTTGCCAAACAAAGCACAGGCAAGGTAGTCTCTTTTCTATTGACAGCATGTGTCCAAATTAAGATTCATATCTGAATGTTTGCCATAGCAGGGACCTTTCCAGGTCTGGTTTGTCGAAAGCCACAGGTGGAATGAGGTAGCACAAAGATTTAGGTTGTCAGAAATAAGTGGGTTTGAATCTCAGCTTCACAGTTTTCTAGGTATGTGGTCTTTACTGAGCTTTATTTTTCACATCTGTAAGATGGGTGCAATAATCATTTGCATTGCAGGCTGTTGGTTGCCTGCAAGCAGTCACTCCCTACCCCAACCCTCTGATTGGTTCTTTCTAATAAGAAATAATTTTGTTCAGGCATTGGAGGGGCAGCAGTGAGCTTACTGCACTTATTAGAGAGAGGATAGTGTCCTTTCACGGAGATATCTTATGTATCAAGCAAAGCCAAAGTGTTCAGGTAGACCTTAGCTTCTTTCATTCTGTCTTTATTTTCATCTGAAGACATTTGAAAAGGTACTGTTGTCCAGCCAACCCAACCTGACACGGGTCCTGTCTGAACTAACAGTCTAAAGTATACCTGGAGTGCTGTTCTCAAAAAAATATTCATTAAGCAAATAGAAAGGACAGTGAAATTGCCACTGTGTAACTTCCCATAGAAGTTACTTCTCACCTCCAGCGTGTTTGAGGAACCTCCTCAAAACATGAAGTATGGGCTGGCTTCTGTACAAAATGTCAACTCAAATCTTTGATAAATGTAATCGACCGAGACACAGCTCTGGTTTTGCAGTGGAAGGGCGTGTGATCAAGAATTTCCCTGTACAATCTCCCACGTGGGGACTTTAACTTACTTACTAGACACCCACCTAATCATGGCCAGAAATTGGTGTAACTATCTACCATTATCTCCCATCAGAGTGGAGTCCCTTCAAAGCTTCCCCAGAACTTCCTCAGGGACTCTTGGTTTGCTCTCCCCTTATGACCATGCTCTTTCTTCTTTTTTCCTTTTCATTGACATCTCTAGTCCTATTTCCTAAGAATCCTTTTCTTATTCCCCGAGCCTTCTGCATTTCCCCTGTTCAGGCTGTGCTGATCTTTTCTGCCCAACTGAAAGGGCTCAAGGGGACACAGTGTGGATCAGTAGAAATAGCGCAGCAAAAGCTCCCTGAAAAGGCAGCACCCCCTGGCTCCCGCCCAGCTCTGTCCCTCTCAGGGGAGTCAGCTGGTCTAGGAGCCTTCAAGAGTAGCCAGCTTCTCAAACTCCAACATACATATCCATTGCCTAGTGATCTTGCAAAAAGGCTGATTCTGTCTAGGTTGGGGCCTGAGATTCTGCAGGTGCTGTAAATTCTGCTGGCCCCCAGGCCACACTTGGAGTAGCAGTTCTAGACCTGCACTGCCAAACGAGACAGCCGCTAGCTGTTGAGGGGCTGTCAGGCATCCGAGGGGAAGCTGGACTTAACTGAGATGGGTTGTCTGGAATTCAAAGACATTATGAAAAAGCGGAAGTACAATTTCTAAAGAATTTTTTTTTACATTGCTTACAAGTTAAAATGATAGTATTTTGCATATGTTGTGTTAAATAAAATGAATTACTAAAATTGATTTGACCTGTTTCTTTAAACTTTTTTTTTTCCCTAATGTGATCTAGGAGTAAATTTTAAATTCCACACATGGCTGGCGCCTGTAGCTCCTGTTGTATTTCTGTTGATAGCACCTTTCTAGATCACACTCTAAGCACACATACTAGGGACCATAGAAACCTTGCCCAAAGGGCTAAGAGCCCAATTCTAGAACCTGCATAGACTTTCCCCTGTTTGTCCTCCCAAAGGCTGAGCAAGCTGCCCTTGTGCAAACCTGAAGGCCCAGTGGAGGCCAAAGTTCAGCTGTTGGAGGGGAGAGGGTGTAGATGGTAGGGCTTAGACATGAGGCTGGGGTGCCCTCATGCATGTTTGAGGTCTGTCTCAGAACAGGACAGGGCCCAGAAGAGGGCAGGGCCCAGGCCTGGGGCTGGGGCCTAGCTCTCCTATGTCACAGAATTCTGAGGCATCTGAGATTTCTCAATTCCATCTTAGCCTTCCAGATTGTTAGGCAGATATATTTGTAAGGTGTGTGGACAGGCCGTATTTTATTTAGCAGTTTGTTAGCTTGATTTATAACTTTCAATATTTAGACCTATGATATGGGGGTCTCTATTTGTGCTCTCGCCCTGGGCAAGGAAGGTAATTAGCACAGAGCTTTGTAAAGGCCGATGCAGGATGTCTGTACTGCAGTGGAAGCCCAGAGAAGGACCATGCTCTCTCTGCTTCACAGGGACCTTGAGAAATGTTGAATTCAGAAGAAAAAGTCATAGCCCAAGGACCTCTAGTAAGTACAGTGGGAAGAACTTGAACCCGCTTATTTTTCCATGACCGAAAAACAGGAGGAATGTGCTGGGCATCTAGCTGCTGGGCTAGGGAATCCCAGTGAGCAACACAGCCAACCTGCTTTGCTCATCTGCACTGACTCACATTTGCAGCCACGGAGCATCTGAGTCCAACAGCATCCATCTGCTTCCTTGGGAGAAAAAGATGATTGACTGAGTACTGTGCAGACCCAGGCTGGGAACTTAGTTCTTTTAAGCCTCTGAAACCAGCATCACATGGAAGATGCAGGACTGCTGGGATTTGGAAGCCAGATCCCATGCTCTGAGTCTCAGTTTCCTCATCAGTATAAAATGGGCTTGACAATGCAGACAAACCTCAGAGATACTGAGGGTTTGCTCCCAGACTACCATGATAAAGCACATATTACAATAAGTAAGTCGCACAGTCAATTCTAAAGGAAATCCACACTGAATATTCATTGGAAGGAGTGATGCTGAAGCTGAAGCTCCGATACTTTGGCCACTTGATGTGAAGGACTGACTCTCTGAAAAACACCCTGATGCTGGGAACAATTGAAGGCAAAAGGAAAAGGGGTTGGCAGAGGGTGATGTGGTTAGATAGCAGCACTGACGCAATGGACATGAATTTGAGCAAATTCCAGGAGATAGTGGAAGGCCAAGGAGCCTGGCATGCTGCAGTCCATGGGGTCTCAAAGAGTCAGACATGGCTAAGTTACTGAACAACGAGATGAATTTTTGTTTGTTTTTCAGAGCATATAAAAGTTCTGTTTATGCTGTGCTATACTCTATTAAGCATGCAATAGCTTTCTGTCTAAAATAGCAATTTACATACTTTAAAAATACTTTATTGCTAAAAAATGCTAACCATCAACCGAGCCTTCAGCCAATTATAGTAGTAGCATCAGTGATGGTCGATCACCCTAACAGATATGATAATAATGAAAAACTTTGAAATTTTGTGAGAATTACCAAAATGTGATACAGAGATACAAGTGAGGCGATGCTGTTGGAAAAATGGCACCAATAGCTTGCTCGACCCAGGGTTACCATGACCCTCCAATTTGTAAAAAGAAAACCAAAACACGGTATTGGCAAAGCTCAATACAGCAAGGTATGCCTGAAATAATGCCATAAGAAGGTTCTTAAGAAAATGACTTGAGATGCTATTTATAAAGGACCTAAAACAGTGCCTGACTCCGCCCAAGCACTATACCGATGCTGGTTGTTACTCACTCCATCCTGCAGATGGGACACCAAGGTGGAGAGCCGCGAGGGTGTCTGGCTTAAGGACCACACCTGGTTCAGTGGCAGAGCTGAGGCTCAGACCAGCCCTCCTGTGCTCCAAAGCCCATGCCATTTCCTGCTGTCACGTTGCCTCTCCCATGTGAGCATTTCTCAACCACAAAGATAAATGCGTCTTCTCTTTCATGTGGGGCACATTCGCCGAGCTGGAGAGAAGGCTAAAAATACTGCTGGGTGTAAATCTGATCCAGTGAGAAGGGCTGAGCTGTGGTCTGGTTGTGCAGAGAATGAACGGCCTGGCAGCCAGTGCAGGGGACCTTGTGGCGGCCCCCGCATCCCCTTCACCCTCCTCTCCTGCAGCCTCCTTCCAGCTCGCTCCTGGGCCTCAGCCCATGGAGCCCGTCCCTGATCCTGGAGCAAGCCCAACTGGGGTCCTCTCCTGGACCTCACACCCATGCCCAGATCCAGACCTCCCTAGGGCTGGCTGCGGGCTCAAATGTCACAATCAAAGAGGCCCTCGCCACCTTCCCTAAAGTGGCCCCTGCCACTTCCCCACACCAACCCCTCACTTGGTAGCTCTTTGTAGACTGCATGGTGCTTAGCACAGTCTGAAATCCCATTGTCCACCCTCGTTCATCTGCCCCCCTAGAATGGGAGCCCAAAGCCGGCAGGCACTGTGTTCATCTCGTCCACTGCTGCATCTCTGGAGCCTGCAATATGCCTGATGCCTATTCATCCTCAAAAATATTTGTTGAATAAATAAACATGTGCCTGTAGGAATAAATGAACAAAGGGATGAAACCTCAGCTGTGGTCTGATTGTGCCATTCATTTGCTGTGTGATCTCAGGAAAGTTCCGTGATGTCTCTGAGTCTCAATTATAAAATGAGAGCATTGTACTAGATTTAAAAGTTCAAAGGTTACTTTGTGGTTAATACTGGGATTCCATAAGAAGTGGATCAAAGATGCCCGTTCTGGAGCCCAGGGAGTGGCCAGAAGGCAGTGACAGATGTGCAGGCCAGAGAGAAATGAGTCACCCAGGCTCATCAGAAGATAGCAGATAAACATCACAGGCTGTCTCAGGTGACAAGCTGTCACCAGGGACCCAAGCCTACTATAGACTATAGAGTTATACGTGCTGTTGTTGAAACTTCTCTCTGTGTCTCTCTGTCTCTCTTCCTCTCACTCACACACACACAAAACCCTCTTCTGCCACCAACTTGCTTAATTATCAACTGGGTTTACAAGATTATGTGGTGACAAAAGATGTTTAAGATTTTAACATTTTGATAAGTATCTTCCCAATGACAATTTGTATGTATCCAATTGACCCCTTTCCATATGCATCTTATAATAACACACATGGTATTATATATGTACCATGATACTATAATAGTACAAAAGAGTGGTTTATGAACGGAGACCAAATCAACATTAGGGAGGGCTTCCCCAGTGGCTCGACAGTAAAGAATCTGCCTGCAATGCAGGAGATGCAGGTTCAGTCCCTGGGTCAGGAAGATCCCCTGGAGGAGGGCATGGCAACCCACTCCAGTATTCTTGCCTGAAGAATCCCATGGTCAGAGGAGCCTGACAGGCTACAGTCCATAGGGTTGCAAAGAGTCAGATATGACTGAGCATGCACACATGCATGCAAGATTAGAGAAAAATAGATTAGATTCAGACCAAGAAGAAATTCGGAACATAAACAAGCAAACAGAGGAGTCTAGTGTTGAGTTTTTAAATCGATTCTTCCTCTTGGTAGAAAAATGAATGAAAAGAGCTAAATTTATTGAATCTTTGTTATATGCCCAGCACTATGTTGAGCAGGTGACATAAATGAGCCCAACCTTCCGCCAGACCTGAGAGGAAGGATTATCATCCAACCAACGATGAGTTTAGGAGGTTCTCGTACCTTGCTAGAGATCAGACAGTTCTTAAACACTAGTCCTTTTGACCCCATGTTTCTGCCCTGGAGCATGAGACTCTTCCTCTCTGGGGAGTCTATGACATGTGCTGAGGATGTGGCTATTGGCCCAAAGCCAATGCTATTTCATAAACCCGAAAGCAAGAATCCTGCAGGAGATTCATCCCTAGATGAATGCACAACAATGTCCACAGTTTCAAAGGGAGAAACTGATCAGTCCACTGAGATACACCAAGATCCACCAGATTGCTATAACACAGTGACGTTTCATGCACAAAACATAAAATGTTCACTATCATAAAATGGCCAGTATGTCACCCTCACAGTTGCTGGTAGCAGAGAGAGGGGGACAAGCCTCAGGCAGCCAAACTGTCCAGTTTCCCTTGATATTGTCCATATTACGCCTTAGTACTGTTCTTACTAGGGGCTTCCCTGGTGGCCAGATGGTAAAGCATCTGCCTGCAATGCAGGAGACCGGAGTTCATTCCCTGGGTTGGGAAGATCCTCTGGAGAAGGAAAGGGCAACCCACTCCAGCACTCTTGCCTGGAAAATCCCATGGACGGAGGAGCCTGGAAGGCTACAGTCCCTGGGGTTGCAAAGAGTCAGACACGACTGAGCGACTTCACTTAAGACAGATATGAGGATGGAGTTTGGAGAATACATCCCGAGAGCACTCTGTGTCTACATTCATCCCCAGAGAGCTCTGTGTCCACGCTCATCCCCGGAGTGCTCTGTGTCCACACTCTCACTCAAGTGTGAGCCTGGGTTCTGGCATCTGAAAGAACTGAGCTCAAGCTCTGGCTGTGCACTCACTAGACTCCTTTGGCCAGTTATCTACCTCCTCTTATATTAACAGCACTGAACCCATAGGATTATTGTGCAGGTGAAGGAGTGAGATGCTGGCTGTTAGGTGTTTTGTCCCATGTCTGGCACACAGCAAGTGCCTAATAGATGAGAGTGGAAGGAAAGTTATAACCAACCTAGACAGCGTATTTAAAAGCAGAGACATTACTTTGCCAACAAAGGTCCGTCTAGTCAAGGCTATGGTTTTTCCAGTAGTCATGTATGGATGTGAGAGTTGGACTATAAAGAAAGCTGAGCGCCAAAGAATTGAGGCTTTTGAACTATGGTGTTGGAGAAGACTCTTGAGAGTCCCATGGACTGCAAGGAGATCCAGCCAGTCCATCCTAAAGGAGATCAGTCTGGGTGTTCATTGGAAGGATTGATGTTGAAGCTGAAAACTCCTATCCTTTGGGCACTTGATGCGAAGAGCTGACTCATTGGAAAAGACCCTGATGCTGGGAAGGACTGGGGGCAGGAGAAGAAGGGAACAACAGAGGATGAGATGGTTGGATAGCATCACTGACTCGATGGACATGGGTTGGATAGACTCCAGGAGTTGGTGATGGGCAGGGAGGCCTGGTGTGCTGCGATTCATGGGATCACAAAGAGTTGGACACGACTGAGCGACTGAACTGATAATTATTCAGTAGCTTAGATTACAGCCCATCCCTGGACTGTTATGCCAGTTAGGGGGCTGTTGTACTCTCATTGGCCTGGCCTGGATCAGAGAGTTACATTCTGAGAGATGGTATTGATTGCAGCGTGGGCCTGAACTTGGGGTTGCAGGAAGGAAAACATGGCAAGCAGTGATTAGGAGACTATGGCAGGGATCAAGGCACAAGATGGTGGTGGTTTGAAAGAGGGTGGCCACTGCGGTGCCAGAATTGAGGTCCAGGATTTTGTTCCTGGTAAGCTGTGGGTTGTGAGTCAAGTTTTCTCCAAGCTACACTAGTAGCTCTGCTTCTTCTTAGCCTTGTGCACAGGGACAATGCCCGAGGGACCCAAATGAACCACACATACAGTAGGTATATCTGCAAGGCTGAAAAACAGCCTATCCTTCCTCTATCAGGTCGTCAGATAGTGCCCTTCTCAGACTTGGATTTTTATCAAAAGGAACCCCTGGAGGAAGGGCATACTGCAAAGCCAGAAGAACGCTCAAGAGCTCTCTGCCAGCCATGCTAACCTTGGGTGATGGACAGCCCTTATGTGTGGGGCCTTGGGAACTGTCTACCCCACACCACTACTGCTCATCCTTGATTGCAAGCAAGTCCCTGGGTTTCAAAACAGGAAGGAGCTCAACTTGGGTTGCTGTTCCTGGCAGCTTCCCTTCCCGGCATCCCCTCCTGCAGACAACGAGGCAAGGCAGCTGTTCCGCAAAGAGTGAGACCACACCCTACAGAGGACTCTGGGGCAGGGGACAGGATGTGCATGGCCCTGGAGGGGGACCCTGGGAAGCACGGCAGAGCTTCAGCTTGGTCCACTGCATCTATGCAAGACATGCTTGGAACTGATCAAGCAAGAATCACACGAGAGGGAAAGGGACACGATAGGAGTGCAGAGCTAGCCATGTGCCAGGTGAGAGGTTAGGATATTTTATTTTGGAGGTAGCTTTCAAAGAACACTGAGAAGGGCGTGTTGCATCCCTTATGGGACAAGCTTAGAGTTGGTGAGTGGTGCAGCCAGGACTTACCTCTCTGTTTTACTCCAGATGTCCATTACTTTCTCAGTCAATCACCTGGTCATCTGTACCTCCACAATGAACCCATGATTCCAGGAGATTTTTTTTCCCCCACTGAGTTGGAGAAGCATTCAGAGCAGTCAGAGACTGCCAGCATCTACTGGCAGGAGATAAGAACAGCCTCATAGCTGTGTATACATACACATATATGCACACACTTTGCATATTGCAGAGGGTAATGAAAACATTAGGGCTTATCACTATGAGCAGCTCTACTGTTTATCACACTGATTCCCCTCTTAAATTAGAACAGTCTAATTTCCTTGAAGTCAGGAAGCACCTCTATCAGTTTCATCTTGTTCATCCAAAGGATGGTGCCCCATCAATATCTCACACATGGCAGGTGCTGGCTGTATTTTGCTTAAATGAAAATGAATTCAACTGCATGTTTTATCTGTGCTTCACAGTTCTTTGGAATTTAAAGGGAGCTGGTAGTCCACAAATTTTATTGCCTTGTCAATGGTAAAGAGCTTTTCAAAAGGGAACATTTTCTTTAAACTCCAAGAGATTGGTAAACATGGGTTTGAAGTGTAAAAGGGGCTCATTGCTCAGAGAGGTCTCATGTCTCATACATACACAAGTGAGCTATGTCCAAAGCTCTTATTATGCTTTTCAGTTTGGCTTTGATGAAAGCCTGACCAACACCCTAGGGCCTCTCCAGTTTGTCTTGCCAGAAACAAAAGTTCCCAGCCATTAATCAATGTCTGGTCCCAACCAGGCTGAGAATAGGCCACTTGCCTGTAAAAATGTTCAAGAAAATGGCGTGGCTTCTGGTAAAAGGTGGTGTGAGTGGGAAGGACAGAAATTAGCAGAGAGGCGGGGTTGAGTGGATAGACAACGAGAGACAGTTGTCAATGGTTTCATCCAAAGCAGGGTGTGATTTTAAGAAAAATGAAAATAAGACAGAAAGGAAGAGTAAGGTCAATGTCACTTCCTAGTTCATCCTGGGTTGGGCTTCAAACAGTAATTCTTTGTGTTAAGCCTTTTCTCTGAGGCAAGATGTGATTGCAACTGAAGTACATTGATTAAACCAAAACAACTTTCCCTCAATTTGCTGGTTGCTTGAGAATACTCTGGAGACCTCACTTTTGTTTTGAGTTAGCCATTTGGGAGCTTGGCGCCGATCCTTGTACAACCATTCAAAATGAGTGAACCAGAAAAATGTCAGGAACTACACAAGGACATATAGTACAGTTTAATTAGTTTAGAGAGAGGGTAGGTCCCCTCCCCTTCTCCCTAAACATCACTCAAGTAAATTGTTGTTGTTTTTTTTTTATGGTCTTGTTAAAATAATTTCATGGTTGCAGTTTTGTTCTCATGCTAACTGAGCAGGACCGCGTGGGTTATTAAAAAGGGTAGTCAGCCTGGTGAAGGTGGGTGAATGCTCTCTGCTTTTAAAAAACAGAGGGGTTTAATCACCTGGCTTGTGCAATGGCATATGAAAGAAACCAATCTTGAATGTCAGCACAAGGCTGAAGCGCCTGTTAATAACAGTCGTTAGCTAGGAAATTCTTCTGCTGACTTTTATCAGGAATTTTCCATAGTAACTAAGGCTGCCCACGGCGAGGCGGCCACTGGGATTTTCATTCCATCACACACATTTTTCTGTTCATCATGGTATGGAGAACATTACTTACTGGAACATGTGACCAGAGTTATGCTCTCTGGGAGTGGAAACCTTGCTGTTCCTCCTCCTCGGGGCAATTCCTCAAAAAGATTGGAGAACTGTTCTCTTTAAAGGAAGACATGCCACACTGGTTTCAAAATATTGGTCTGGTGCATTCATTCCCAGCCCCAGATCACCCTGTGTTGCTCCGCCTCGTCATAGACATCTTGTGGTCACAAGGGCAATCAGAGCAGCCCTCCCACCTGACGTGGGAACCAGGCTCTGATGGCACAGAACCATCACTTCTTTATGGAAGAAACTTTCATGGCTCCCCAGGACCCATGGGATAAAATGAGGTCTTCTAAAGCCCGATGTTCAAGGTCATAACAAAATCTAGCCACAAACCACTGCTGCCTTTTTTCCCCTTTCCCCATGCTGCCCCAGCTGGACCTCAACCTAAATGAGTGACTCTTTTTGGCTTCCTTAACACAGACTTTTCCCAATCTCACTTCCATTAAGGTAGCTACCCTAAAATAAATAAATCAAAACAGAAATAACAAGTATTGGCTAGGTCATGGAGATTTTGGAACTCTTGTGTACTGTTGTTTAAAATGTAAAAGGGCCCGGGAGCTGTGGAAAACAGTGTGCCAGTTCCTTTGAAAATTAAAAATAGAATTATCATACAATTGAGCAATTTAATTTCTGGGTTTAAACCCCAAAGAGTTGAAACCAAGATTTCAAAGAGATGTTTGTATATCCACGTTCATAGCAGCATTATTCTTTTTTTTTTTTTTTTTTAATTTTTTTATTAGTTGGAGGCTAATTACTTCACAACATTTCAGTGGGTTTTGTCATACATTGATATGAATCAGCCATAGATTTACACTTATTCCCCATCCCGATCCCCCCTCCCACCTCCCTCTCCACCCGATTCCTCTGGGTCTTCCCAGTGCATCAGGCCCGAGCACTTGTCTCATGCATCCCACCTGGGCTGGTGATCTGTTTCACCATAGATAGTATACATGCTGTTCTTTTGAAACATCCCACCCTCACCTTCTCCCACAGAGTGCAAAAGTCTGTTCTGTATTTCTGTGTCTCTTTTTCTGTTTTGCATATAGGGTTATCGTTACCATCTTTCTAAATTCCATATATATGTGTTAGTATGCTGTAATGTTCTTTATCTTTCTGGCTTACTTCACTCTGTATAATGGGCTCCAGTTTCATCCATCTCATTAGGACTGGTTCAAATGAATTCTTTTTGACGGCTGAGTAAAATTCCATGGTGTATATGTACCACAGCTTCCTTATCCATTCATCTGCTGATGGGCATCTAGGTTGCTTCCATGTCCTGGCTATTATAAACAGTGCTGCGATGAACATTGGGGTGCATGTGTCTCTTTCAGATCTGGTTTCCTCAGTGTGTATGCCCAGAAGTGGGATTGCTGGGTCATATGGCAGTTCTATTTCCAGTTTTTTAAGGAATCTCCACACTGTTTTCCATAGTGGCTGTACTAGTTTGCATTCCCACCAACAGTGTAAGAGGGTTCCCTTTTCTCCACAGCCTCTCCAGCATTTATTGCTTGTAGACTTTTGGATAGCAGCCATCCTGACTGGTGTGTAATGGTACCTCATTGTGGTTTTGATTTGCATTTCTCTAATAATGAGTGATGTTGAGCACCTTTTCATGTGTTTGTTAGCCATCTGTATGTCTTCTTTGGAAGCATTATTCTTGATAACTAAAACATGGAAGCATCCCATCCATGGATGAATGGGTAAGCAAAATGAGGCATATACATATAATGGAATATTATTCAGCCTTAAAAGGTAGAGAGATTCCACAATATGCTACCATATAGATGATCCTTGGAAAGATCACGGTTGGTGAAACAAGCCAGTCATGAAAAATCAAATGCGTGCGTGCTCAGTTGTTAAAGTCATGTCTGACTCCTTGCGATCCTATGGACGGTCATCCACCAGACTCCTCTGTCCATGGGGTTTTCCAGGCAAGAATAGTGGAGTGGGTTGCCATTTCCTGCTTCAGGGGCTCTTCCAGACCCAGGGATAGAACACGTGTCTCTTGTGTCTTCTGCATTCGCAGGTGGGTTCTTTACCACCAAGCCACCTGGGAACCCTTCTTCTATGAGGTACTTGGAAAATGATCCTAGGGACAGAAAGAAGAATGGTGGTTACCAGGGGCTGGGGGGAGAGAGGAACGGAATGGAGATTTCTCATTTAATGATACAGAATTTCATTTATAAAAAATGAAAAGAATTATGGGGAATGGATGGTGGTGATGATTGCATAACATTATGAATGTGTGTAATACCACTGAATTGTACCCTGAAAACTGGTTAAGATGGTACATTTTATTTTATGTGTATTTCATCACAATTAAAAAAGATATGACAGAAAATCAAAATTCTGTAAAGCAATTATCTTTCAATTAAAAAAATTTTTAAAAGATAAAAAATGTCCTTCTCCAGGTCTGTTGGACAGAACCCTTTTCATCTATCCTCTTTCAAGACAAACACAAATAGCATCTCTTGTAGGGCCTTAAAGGCTGTGCAGTGCAGACAGGGAGGCTGCCTCAACAGCACTGTTTAGACCCACCTCCAACTGAGCATTTATAGAAGGGCATGTGTGGGTTTCTGTGTGTAATATACAACTGCCTTTTGATATATATACAACTCCATTTACCGTGGAGATGATGGTGACTCCCTAAAGCTTTGCTATTCCAAGTGAAGTTTGCAACATCAGCCTCACATGAGAGTTTATTAGAAATGCATAACCTCAGGCCCCACCCCAGATCTACTGAATCAGAGCCTGCACTTTTACCAAAGCTTCAGGCAAATCATCTATGCATTAATATTTGAGAAGCCTTGGTCTCCAAGAACCCAACTTCATGAGAGCCATCTTTCACTCCTCCATGGTACATGGTTCAGTATTCAGTTCAGTCTCTCAGTCGTGTCCAACTCTTTGCAACACCATGGACTGCAGTACACCAGGCCTCCCTGTCCATCACCAACTCCTGGAGTCCACTCAAACTCATGTCCATTGAGTCAGTGATGCCATCCAACTGTCTCATCCTCTGTCATCCCCTTCTCCTCCTGCCTTCAATCTTTCCCAGCATCAGGGTCTTTTCAAATGAGTCAGTTCTTCACATCAGGTGGCCAAATGATTGGAGTTTCAGCTTCAACATCAGTCCTTCCAATGAACACCCAGGACTGATCTCCTTTAGGATGGACTGGTTGGATCTCCTTGCAGTCCAAGGGACTCTCAAGAGTCTTCTCCAATACCACAGTTCAAAAGCATCAATCCTTCAGAAAAGCTCAGCTTTCTTTATAGTCCAACCCTTCCATCCATACATGACTACTGGAAAAACCATAGCCTTGACTAGACAGACCTTTGTTGGCAAAGTAATGTCTCCGCTTTTTAATATGCTGTCTAGGTTGGTCATAACTTCTTCCCAGGAGTAAGCATCTTTTAATTTCATGGCTGCAGCCACCATCTGCAGTGATTTTGGAGCCCAAAAAAATAAAGTCTGTCACTGTTTCCCCATCTACTTGCCATAAAGTGATGGGACCGGATTCCATGATCTTAGTTTTCTGAATGTTGAGCTTTAAGCCAACTTTTTCACTCTCCTCTTTCACTTTCATCAAGAGGCTCTTTAGTTCTTTGCTTTCTGCCATAAGGGTGGTATCATCTGCATATCTGAGGTTATTGATATTTCTCCCAGCAATCTTGATTCCAGTTTGTGCTTTATCCAGCCCAACATTTCTCATGATATACTCTACATATAAGATAAATAAGCAGGGTGACAATATACAGCCTTGAAGTACTCCTTTCCCAATTTGGAACAAGTCTGTTGTTCCAT
Source organism: Cervus elaphus (assembly GCF_910594005.1). NCBI lineage: Eukaryota > Metazoa > Chordata > Mammalia > Artiodactyla > Cervidae > Cervus > Cervus elaphus. The sequence continues at coordinate 9,086,803 of NC_057839.1, read as the reverse complement.
TTCCAGTTCTAACTGTTGCTTCCTGACCTGCATGCAGATTTCTCAAGAGGCAGGTCAGGTGGTCTGGTATTCCCATCTCTTTCAGAATTTTCCACAGTTTATTGTGATTCACACAGTCAAAGGATTTGGCATAGTCAATAAAGCAGAAATAGATGTTTTTCTGGAACTGCTTTTTCAATGATCCAGTAGATGTTGGCAATTTGATCTCCAGTGTCTCTGCCTTTTCTAAATGCAGCTTGAACATCTAGAAGTTCACGGTTCATGTCTTGTTGAAGCCTGGCTTGGAGAATTTTGAGCATTACTTTACTAGCATGTGAGATGAGTGCAATTGTGCAATTTGAGCATTCTTTGGCATTGCCTTTCTTTGGGTTACATGGTTACACAGCAAAATTAGTATGGAACTCTTTAAACATCACATCCACCTAGGCCTTACCTGATTCAGTAGGTCTGGGGTAAGGGAGCCCTGATAAAGTGTAGATTTTTAGAGTTCATAGGTGATCAAGATACACAGGTAGGGTAGAGAACCAATGGCTTAACCCAGTGGTCCTTAAACTTGACTGTTTTATCAGAAGTATTGAAAGGCTCATTAATTCAGGTTGCTGGGTCCCACCCCGGAATTTCTGATGGAGTAGATCTGGGCTGGGGCTCAGAATTTGCACTAACAAGTTTCCCAGTGATGCTTCTGTAGGGATCACACTAGCAGCCATAGGTTTAACACACAGAAAACCTTTGTTGGATGTACAAACAGAAGGGAAAATTAGAAAAAAAAAATTAGATTCCAGAAATGTCCAGTGTTTTATTTACCAGTGGTTGTGTAACTAGCCATCCCTAAACATAGGGCTATAAAACAATTATAAGGTATTATTTTTCAAAATCCTGTGGGTTGACTGGGCTCAGCTGGGAGATTCTTTCGCTCCACATGGTGTGGCTGAGGGCACTCATGACCTGCCTTCCACAGGAGGCTTAGCCGGGCTACACTGCCCAAGGTGGTCTCTTACCTTCAAAGTTTCTCTCCATTTGGTGGCTTCTACCCTTCAGTAGCCTGGCACAAGCTTCTTTAAAGCATGCAGCTGGCTCCCAAGAGGAGAATGAAGTTGTCAGTCTTCTTTTTAAGGCCTGAGCTTGGACGCTCCAGACCATCACTTTTGCCATGTTCTGCTGGTTATTATAAAGCAAGCCCCAAGGCCAGCGTTTATTCAAGGGGAGGAAATCTAGACTTTCATCTCTCAACGGGAAGAGCAAGGAAAGAGTTGTAGCCATAATAACCCCCTCTTCCCTACCCCAGGATCGAACCCGGGTTTCTGCAAAGCAGACAGACGCTTTACCATCTGAGCCACACGGGAAGCCCCAGATTTTCTTTACAGAGGACAAATTAAAAAATACCTAAAATCCCATTCATCTGTCAGCTGGTCAGACCAGCAATATCTGTCTATCCCAGGCATCTCTTGCTCTCCATCCTGGATCTCCATGGCTGAGAGTTCAGCGCTGGCTGTCAGCTTTGCTCAGCATTCCTCCTTAGTCAATCTCTCTTTGTGATCTCTCTTTTTTTCCCCTTTGACCTTGGCTTTCTTCCTGTATCATCTATTATGCCAAAGATGGAAGGGGCATGGGAGAATTGGCCCATGGGTATAAAACCACCCTATACAGAGGGTTCTTCTATAGGACTCAGATGCTCAGGTAGCGAAAGCTCCTAATTAGCGCAATGAAACACTGATGAGTCTCTTAACCTTTGATTGTCAGATGAAAAAAAGATAAAAATATTTGGGGAAATGAATGAAAACTTGAATGACTCTGCCTATGGTCCATTCAAGTGAGAGGTTTTATTAGTCGTATTACCATTTTGGCTTTTCTTCCTCGAGTAACCATCCTATCTGGACAGTCTACAGAGCCCTGTCTCAGGGGTATCATCTCATCACCAGCCATCAGGTAGTACCATTTACCTCACGCTGCCCACAAGGAAGCTGAGTTTCTAAGAATGGAGGTTGCCTAAGATCATTGTAATAGCTACTGGAGTTCACATCCAGGACTCCTAGCCATGAACCCTCTCCATGAATTTGTTTCAGGAAATTCCTTCCAGGAAAGAACTTAATTGAACAACCTGTTGTCAAGCTAACATACCTGGGAAAAATAGTACAATTTTGATCTCTGTTACTTACAGTGTGTACTCCGATCAGCAGCATCACCACCCTGTGAGGGTTAAATCTTAGGTCCCAGACCAGAGGCTGCATTTTTAACACAGTCTTTGAGTGATTTGTGTGCCCTCCAATTTGGGATCTGACACAATTTTGGAGTCAGAAAGGCTGAGGTCAAATCCTGCCTAGCTTACTTACTATCAGTAATTACATGACTAAGCAACAGTCTCTTTATTTGTAAAACAGTAATTAAAAAAAGCACCTGCCCTCCCAATGTTATTGTGAACATTCTACAAGTTAATGAACAGATAGTGTTCTTGCAAACCGCCTGTCTCATAGTAAATGTTCAGCAAGTGTGAGCTACTATTATTATTGTTAAAAATAATCACCTTCCTGATTACAGATGGCTCATGACTCCTTGCTATGAAAACCAAATTCTCCACCCATATTCAGAAACTGCAAAAGAAAGAAGAGACAGAGACTTTGCCCTTGAGATGCTCTCGGCGCAGTGAGAAGGAAAAGGGTGGCTGTGTCAGGAAACAGGCAAGCAAACTTCTCCCAAGGAAATATCCCCATGGAGCCTGCACCCACACCGCCTAGATGGACTGTCTGATGAGGCGCCACGGGGAAGAGACATGGCTCTGGAGCTTGTTAACTAACTGATGAGTCAGGGGCGACAGCCACCGGAGCGTGAAGGTGGAAATACACAAAGAAGGCCGTGCACAGCTGGCCTGCCAGGGCACATGTCCCCTCCCTCGCCCCCCTCTGTTGAGAGCAGAGCAGGGTGGCAGGCTTGGGGTGAGTCTGGAGGGGACGAGGGTAGTGTGGGATCTGGGCTGGTCCCACTTGGGGCAACAGGGGACACTGGGGCCTGAGGGACTGAATGAGCCTGGATCTACAGGGGATGGCTGGGCTCCAAGTCCTGGGGGCAAGTACCTTCATTGATTCTACATCCAGAGCGGGTAATGGCAGGATGGATGTGCCCAGGTGGGAGTACACAGGCAAAGACTCTAGGTATGTGTTCTACAAACACTAGGAGCTGGAGAGGGTTAAAGTGAGGATCAGGGTCCTGAGGGCTGCCTTGAATCATGATATCATAATAGTAACGGCTGACATAACAACAACAATAATAATAAACCATGTATCAAGTGCTTAGTGTGTGTCGGTATTTTCTATGTGTTACCTTATTCTCACAAGTATATGAAATCAATACTTTCTTAAATAGATGAGAGAATTGAGAAGAGATGGTAAACTATTTGCCCGTAGCCACACAGCTAGAAAGTGGCAAAGCCAGGCTGTTGGGCTCTGAGAACTGACTCTCTTAACTGTCAAACTGGACTGAATATCAGCTGGTCTTTGATGATATTTGCGGGGCGGGGGCAGGGAGGGGCTGTTATATGAGTTGGGGGCCAAAATTGAGATAAACTATGATACTGCTTTTTGAGGTGGTGGCCACCCAAGAGATGAGGTCACTCTTAATTTTACTTTGTCTTAAGTTTCAGTCCACATGGGGCAGATGCTGATAAATGACACACAGATCCAGGTTCTGAGAGACACATCTAGGTCCGACATGCCTGTCTCAAACATCTCTATGCAAACGACACAGAAGCAGGAAAGGATGCTGTGGCTGTGACTTTCTTCTAGCCAATGAAACCAAGATGGTGGAAGGGTTGGAACCATTCTTTTTCTTTCTGATTTCCTCCATGTCCTGGGTCTGTGCAAGTCTTTCCCCAAGCCCAATTTGACTTTAAGTTGCTCTCCCTTCTCATCTTCTCTGATTTCTCCACATACTTCCTCAAGCCTCCTTATTTATGTTTCATAGATGTGGTCCCCAAAAAGGAAGAAGCTTTGGAAAAATCCCAATTTATCCAGCATGTGGTTAGAAATGACCCATGAACCAAAATGGTCCATGAGCAATGCTCTCCTATAAAGACTAGCTAAGACCATTCAGTTGAAGAGAAAAATGAAGCAGTGGAAAGAGACTTGGTATTTGCTTGGAAGATCTCTGTGCAAATTCCAGCTCTGATTCTTACTAGCAGTGGGATCCTAAGTAGTGACTTGCCCTCTTTAAGCCTGTGTTTCCCTTTCCTATGCAAAATCCTTGACTTTCCCCTGTTTCCCTACATGACATAGGCCCCACTAACCTTGCCCGTCTCACTTCTCACAAGTCCCCATTAGTTAGGATACTTTTGGCTTCAAATTACAAATGAACAGTCACTGAAGTCACAAGATGTATATTGTTTACTTAGCAAGAAGTCTGGGGGGACTGCTTCCAGAGTTGCTTCAGCAGCAGCCTAAGGTCCAGATATTTGTTCCATATGTCCCCAGTTCTCTTGGCCTTCCCCGTATGATCACAAGATAGTTGCCACAGCTCTGGGCATTACACTCACACATAACAGTGAGGACCTCTCCTCCTGGACTTCTTTGCTTTAATCTGAAGTTCCCCAGGAAACGTCTCTTGATATCTTTCTGGATGATACTGTGTCACATGGCCATCTCTAACTGCAAGGGAGTCTGTGTATCTTGCTTCTCTCTGTACTACAAAGCTGGTAAGAGAGGAGTGGGTTGTCGATGGACATTGAGAGGCCAAGTAATATTGTCTGCTCTGCCGCATGGCACTGTGCTCTGCTTAGTCGCTCAGGCAAGTCCGACTCTGCGACCTCATAGACTGTAGCCCACCAGGTTCCTCTGTCCATGGGGATTCGCCAGGCCAGAACACTGAAGTGGGTTGCCATTCCCTTCTCCAGAGGATCTTCCCAATCCAGGAATCAAACCAGTGTTTCCTGCATTGCAGGCAGATTCCTTATCCCTAACCCTAATCTTGTCCCTCTAATGTGCTAATTCACTCAGGGTTCCCTAAAAGAGCATATAATTTCAACTTCTATTTCATTACATATGCCGGTTTCCTCTGCCTGGAAAGCCTTTCCTGACCTTCTTCATCTGGAAACCCTAACTTACCTTCCAAGATTCAGCTGCACAACATTTTCCTTCAACATCACTTCCACTCTAATATCTGAGTTCAGTGGACCTCCCCTATGTGAATGTAAAGCTGTTCTGATTTATTTCTACATCCTAAAATGTAGCATATTACCTAACAGAATACAGGAACCCATTAAATATTTATTGAGTAAATAAATGAGGATAATAGTTACTGCCTCATAGTCACTATGAAGTTAAAAATGAGATAATTTATGAAAAATAGTAAACATTTTTATTCACAATTGATATAATGATATAACTAAATTCAGGTAGCTTGCATTGAGTACTTTTCAAATGCCTGCCATTATTCTAAAGACATTACACATCTAACTAATCTAATCCTAAAAACCCTATGAAGTAGGTGGATTAGTTAGCACAAAGGCTAAGTTTTGCTGAAGTAACAAACAATGCTCATATCTCAGTGGTTTAAACACCGAAAATTTCTCACCCATGCTAAATACCGTTTGTAAGTTGAGGGGCTCTCTATTCGTTTTAAGCATTTGGGAATTCAACTGACATCCTGTATGACAGCATCCAGGGCGCATGGCCTCCTTGGTCTAAGTCACAGAGAGAGAGGGCACGGAAACCCAGCCCGGCTCTACATGCTCCTGTCCAGAAGAGATGCACATCACCTACACCTACATTTCACTGCTCAAAGCAAGTCCCTGGGTCACGCCCAAGTGCACAAGCGTGTGTAACTGAAGGAGTTGGTGAGAGCTGGTAGCATCTGCCACGCAGATATTTAATTAACAGATGGAGAAACTGAAGCAGAGAAAGAAGGTAATTTGTGCAAGATCACACGACTGGTAAATGGTTGATCCAGGATTCAAACTTGGTTTATATGAATTAGAGCAGAGGTTGGCAAACTTCTATCAAAGGGTAAATAGTGAATATTTTAGGCTTTGCAGACCACCTAGTTTCTGTTATCAGAACTCATTGTTGTGGTGAAAAGGCGACCTCGAACAATATGTAAATAAACAGGCACAGAAGTAATTCTTTGCTGTTGTTCAGTCGCTAAGTCATGCCAGTTTTTTGCGACCTCATATACCGTAGTACACCAGGCTTTTCTGTCCTCTGCTATCTCTTGGAGTTTGCTAAAATTCATGCTTATGTCCACTGGGATGCTATCTAACCATCTCATCCTCTGCTGCCCCCTTCTCTTTTTGCCTTCAATCTTTCCCAGTATCATGGTCTTTTCTAATGAGTTGGCTCTTTGCATAGGGTGGCCAAAGTATTGGGGCTTCAGCTTCAGCAGTAGTCCTTCCAAAAAATACTCAAGGTTGATTTCCTTTAGGATTGATTGGTTTGATCTCCTTGCAGTCCAAGGAGTTCTCAAGAGTACTCCTAGGAAACTTCATTTGCAAAAATAGGGGGGTGGGTCTGATTTGGCTGGTGGCTGGCCATGGTTTGCTGACCCCTAAGTGAGAATTCTTGCTCATGACCTCAGGTTACCCTGATCTCTGAAGACTGTGAAATGATGAACAAATGTGAGTTATTATAACCATCTACTGAATATCTGCTGCATTCCTCCCTAGCTGGCCAGAGTCAAATGACTTCACACACTTTAATGGGTCACTGAGCTTTCATCCAGCCAAGGTTAAAGGTGACCAGCTTCTCTTTGGGGCCTGGCTAATTATTACTGTACAAGTTTAAAGGGAATGACAGATCATTTTCTTACTGGAAACAAGAACAGGAACCATACCAAGGACCAAGCAAGCCAGTATTAAACCTCCATTAGCTGCGTGGGGTCATTTCTAATGGCACATTCACCAATGGGACAATTATTCTGCTGGCCTGTGCTAACCAGCAATTGAAATCAATGGGAGGCTCTGGGCACCAAAGCAGGTTTTTTTCTGGGCCACCTAACCCAGACCTTGTTTTTCCAGCTGACACTCTGCCTGTGTCAGCTCATTCCTGCTTTGGAAAAGGCATCCCAGGGCTCATAAAGACTAAAGTCACGGTCTTTTCTCACCGTATTATTAAAACCCCAATGGCTTTGCTTCTTCCTAATATAACCAGATTTCCTGACTAGCTTAGAAAAATGGCCCGATTGTCACAGAATCTGGGTTTCCAATTGGAAAGACAAAGCCTGGGGTTTATTCGTGGATTAATTGTTTCTAAATGAGTCAAGCACAGCGATGGGAAAAGAATATGGAGGCGGCAATTTTAGAAAATTGCACGAGTGTTTGAAAATCTATAAGGCAGGATTCAGCTTCACTTACTGCCTGCGGGAATCCAGGCAAGTCACTTCAACCTCACTGAGCCTCAGTCTCCATGTTCATAAAATGGCAACAAGGAGACCCATTTCTCAGTCTTGTCCCAAGGCTGGCAACACGGTCAGTGCCCAGGAGGAACCCCCAGAATGACAGCTCCTGTGGAAGCAGGAAGGCGTGGGTCTGGCCAGGCCAGGAATAGCCCAGGCCTGGCTCTGGAAAGCTGGCAGAATCTGACCCAAGCTGGTCTTCCTGGTGCTAAATGGAAATTAATCAGGAGGAACAATCCCCGGCCAGAACAATTAGGGGAATATGCTAATGGCGCCTGCCCACCCCAGCCCTGCAGCTGCCTTGAGGGAAGTAGGCTGCGCGGGGGCAGAGGGTGAGCGTGCCTTATCTCAGTGGCTACCTTTATCTCCTCCATCAGCTCTCGAAAATGCTGTACTTAGCTCACCAGAGACGGCAGCCAGGGCCATCCTTTGGAGGCCTGGGGAGGCTTGTGGATGTCCCCAACAGAGCAGGTCACTGAGGTGCAGGGAAGGGCCAGACTTTGCACTGGGCCCCAGCTCTCCCATGGCCGTGCTGCAAGCAGGGGGCCAGACTAGAAGCTTTAGAAGCATGGATGGGCACTTGGGGCTCACTCAGACTTCACACACCCCTTTCTCAGATGAGAAAACTGAGGTCCAGAGAGTTAGTGATTTGCTGAAGGTCAAGCAGCAGAGTTGTAGAGTTCCATACTAGGAACTGAACATAAATCTTTTCCTAGTGACCAGTGGCCTTGAAATCCCATTAGAGATGGGGCAGTCACCAAGATTAGGTTGTAGAGGCTGAGGCTGTTTGAAGAGGACAGTGTGAGGTCAAAAAAACAGATTTCCCAATTATCTCTTGATAACCTATAACAGAAAAGAATCTGAAAAAGAATATATATATATATATATGTATATGTATAAATGAATCACTTTGCTGTACAATTGAAACTAACACTGCATTGTAAATTAACTGTACTTCAAGTTTTTAAAAGATGACATAAAGAGTGAATAAATAATAAATAAGCAATGACCAGATTTTTAAAAAAAGAAAACAGCTTCCTAAAATTCTGAGCTAGGTAAAAGGAAAACTATTTCCCCACCATGGTAAACAAGGGACTCTTTAAATCCCATCACCCCCAGACTGTATCCAAGTCAAGCTAATCCCCAGCAAGAAGGGTTTAGCTGATGAACTAGTTGGTTGAACACAAACACTATTTTTGCCCAATCTCCTTTTAGAAAATTTTCTCATCCTGGTCCTGCTGTTTCCTGGCTGTGTGTCCTTGGGCAAGTTACTTCGCCTCTCTGAGTTCCAGTGTCCCCACCTGCAAAACTGGATGGTACTAGAATTAAGAATCTTTTGTAAGCTGCCAAGCATGGGACGAACATAAAGCTTTGGCCAAGAGGCTTTTATTTCTGTGTAAAGCAGATTGACGCAGAAAATTCCCAGCTGGTAGCAGGTGTCTCCATTCCTTTAAAAGGGGTAGAGAAAATTGCCAAGCAGTCATCCTGCAGAGCCTGGAAGCTCCTTCCTGTTTTAACAGCCTCCCTGTAAACTGTCCAGGGGGTGACCAGCTCTCCTCCACAAAAATTTATCTGCAGTAAATTGCATTCCAGGCCAGCTCACCAATCATTAGCCATGCGATCCTGTTTATCCTGCCCCAGCCTGGAATTTAGCCTCTTACAAAACCCTTGCTCACAAAAGGAGAACAGGTCTGACCAAAACTGCATAGCCAGTGAGGGAAGCCTTCCAGAAAGCTCGGGGATGTTTATTAAACAGACACCAGGCCAGGGCCCACCTGAAGTCCCTTCTGACCTTTCTGTTGACACTGATTTGAGTTAGAGGGTGTGATCTGACCCCCAGGAAGGGCAGCTCCCCAATTCAGATAATCATCTAATTCTGGGTTTTTATTGCAGCAGCACCTTAAATTGTTTGCTGGTCACCTTCAGTGGAGCAGGAATTGTGTAATTCTTACACTTTCTCTAAGAAGGTTTCACAAAAGTGGAGTCGGGCTTCTGATCCATTGAGTCACTTGCTCAAGTTGACTGAGCCAGGAGGGTCGAGCAGACAGACCCGCTGCTGTTTGTACATGCTGGCGCCCTTCTCTGCCTTCCCCTCTTCCTAGGGTAAGAGACCCAGCTGCCTGTCCACCTGGGCTGGGCACAAGACCTAGGCTAATCCAATCACAAGACCACATCCTCCTGGCAAAGTGGGAGAGGAGCATGGGACCGAGCAGAACCAAACAGACCCTGTTTTGCCCACTTTGCAACTGAATATCTTTGTGCCTTGTAAAAGCACAGTGATACCGATCCCATTTCACAGATGAATAAACTGAGACCCAGCAAAGTTAAGTAAAAGAGGTGACCTTAAGTGGAAGGCTTAAGAAACAAACAGAACAGTCTGATGCCAAAGCCCATACCGCTTAGGCTGGCCTGAGGCTGATTATGCACGCATGCATGCCCAGTTGCATCCAAGTCTTTGTGACCTGCATGGACCATAATCCACCAGACTCCTCTTCTCCGTGGGATTATTCAGGCAAGAATACTGGAGTGGGTTTCCATGCCCTCCTCCAGGGGATCTTCCCGACCCACGGATCGAACCCAAGTCTCCTACGTGTCAGGCAGATTCTCTACCCGCTGATATACTTGGGGAGCTGGAGGCTGAACATATCTGGAGAGACTTTGGTCTGTGCAACCAGCGATCAGCTGGCTGCTCTTTAAGCTCCACTGCTCTGCTTCTCAGGGCTTTTGTTTTCTGTGAGACCTCCTAATCCTTCCCCTACTCTGCTTCAAGGTGTCATTCTAAACAACCTAATCAGGCCGTTCTGCCTCTCATAGCTTCCCAATCACTCTGACTCATGCAGACTCAAGTCCAAGTACTTAGCCTACCACTGGGTCTCTCTGCCTCCCCTCAATGGCTCAACTCCATACACACACAGCGTTCTTGCAGATAGACCAAACCACCTACAGTTTCTGCAAAATGTTAACTTTTTTATCTAGAGCAGCCCTTCGCATACACATAATGGGAGCCACATATGCAATTTTAAATTTTCTAATAGCCACATTAAAAAAGAAAAAAGAAAGCAGTGAAACTAATTTTAGCAGCATATTTAATATATTCAAAATACTAATATTTCAGGAGGCAATCTATATAAAACAAATTATTGATGAGCTTCTTACTTTTGTTCTGAATGTTCACAGTCTGGTATGTGTTTTACACTCATGGCACGTCTCAGTTTGTACTAGACACATGTTTCTAGTGGTTACAAGTTGGACAGTGCCGCTTTAGACTTCAGCTCAGTTCAGTTGCTCAGTCATGTCCAACTCTTTGTGACCCCATGGACTGCAACATACCAGGCTTCCCTGTCCATCACCAACTCCCAGAGCTTGCTCAAACTCATGTCCGTTGAGTTGGTGATGCCATCCAACCATCTCAGCCTCTGTCATCCCCTTCTCCTCCTGCCTCCACTCTTTCCCAGCATCAGAGTCTTTTCCAATGAGTCAGTTCTTCGCATCAGGTGGCCAAAGTATTGGTGTTTCAGCATCAGTCCTTCCAACAAATATTCAGGACTGATCTCCTTTAGGATGGACTGGTTGGATCTCCTTGCTATCCAAGGGACTCTCAAGAGTCTTCTCTAAAACCATAGTTCAAAAGCATCAATTCTTTGGTGCTCAGCTTTCTTTATAGTCTAACTCTCACATCCATACACGACCACTGGAGAAACCATAGCTTTGACTAGATGGACATTTGTTGGCAAAATAATGTCTCTGCTTTTTAATATTCTGTCTAGGTTGGTCATAGCTTTTCTTCCAAGGAGCAAGCGTCTTTTAATTTCATGGCTGCAGTTACCATCTGCAGTGATTTTGGAGCTCCCCAAAATAAAGTCTGATAACCCCATGATCAGCATTAGAGTAAGGCTTCCCAAAGGTTTTTTGTTTGTTTGTTTGTTTTTCTTTTTTTTCTTAATTTATTTTTTCAGTGGGTTTTGTCATACATTGATATGAATCAGCCATAGATTTACACGTATTCCCCATCCCGATCCCCCCTCCCACCTCTCTCTCCACCCGATTCCTCTGGGTCTTCCCAATGCCCAAAGGTTTTTAAGCACTCTAAGTGCCCCCGATGCTCTCTAGGTCCAAAGTAACAGTAATAATAGCAGCAGCAATACTTTCCATTCTCTGAATGCTTTCTGTGGCCATTCACTTACTAAAAGACTTACAGGTAATCCTACGGTGCTATAACCAGCCCCGTCTTACAGAAGAGACTGAGGCATAGAGAGGAGTGACTTGGTCACACAATTATCATCTATTTCACATCCATCTGGACTGACTGGAGAAATTACCTTTGAGGGGCGTTGGTTACAAAATATCAACTGACAACAAGTACTTAAGTTAGCTGAGTAGATTTTAGTGGAAATTTAGGGGTCAAAGGCGGGAAGATGACCTCACACAGCCTTCTGCCATCTTGCTGGCTTTTGAGTCATCTCTTCACTTCTGTTATGACCTGCATATTTTGTTCCCCAGCAGTCCATGTGTTGAAACCCTAACTTCCAATGGGATGGTATTAGGAGGTGGGGCTGGGAGGCGATCTTGTCATGAGGTTGGTGCCCAACGATGGGATTAGGGCCTTGACAGGAAGTGGGAGAGAGCTAGTCTGTTCAGTCTGCTCTCTGCCATAGAGGAGGACCCAGCAAGAAGACGGGAGACACGGGAAGAGGATCTACATCAGAACCTGAGCATGCTGGCCCCCCAGTCTGGACTTGTCCGCCTCCAGAGCTATGTGAAATAAATGTTTGCTGTTTAAGCCACCCAGCCAGTGGTCTTCCATCACAGCAGTCAAGCTATCTGAAACATCCTCCCATTCATCTCTGTTACTTTCTCCTTCCTCCCTAGAATTCCTGAAGTTCAGAAGTTATAGATGCTTTTCCCTCCATCATGCAAACTAGTTCAGCATCCTCTGCCAAACATGGGTGGGATGAAACAGCAGTGGATGTCAGGGCCGACCGGGCCTTGTAAGACGTGTATCTTCTGTGTTCTTCTTGGTGCCCATTCTGCTGAGGACTGCCTGTCTCAGTCTGGTCCCTGGATCGGTGCCTGCTGAGAGTAGTTACTCTGACTGGCCACTGGGGCAGTGGGTGGCTACTGTCGCTGAAGTTCATGGTCCAGCTGTTTGCCTCTGGTTTTAAGCCCATCCACATCAGCCCTTTTCATTGTCCCAACGTCCCTTGCTGGGCCGCCAGGGAGCTTGCTGAAGCCTTGCACACCTCATGCTGCCTCGGGCTCGTTTCCTCAGCCTCCCACACCTGCACAGGCTGCTCTGCTGGCCCAGCACAGCTGGCGTGACCTTGTGCAGTGTCTCCCTCAGTCGTGCTGCCTGCTCACCATCCCCAGGGAATAAGCCATCTGTCCCTGCCCTGTTCTCAGCATCCCCTCTCCTACCGGAGTGGGTCCACCACTCCCTCCTCTGGGGCTCCTCTCTGACCTGGGAAAACCAGACACACATCCTCTGGCCTCTTCTTCTCCATGGGGCACTCACACGGGAGCAGAAGCAGCAGGTCTCCCCTTCCCCGCCTCCGTCAGTTCAGGACTTGATGGCCATCTACTCTTCCCCTCTGTCCTGAGATGACCTTCACCCTGCTCCTTCCCTGAGGCCACAGTGGGCAGGCAGCAGGCAGACAACAATAACTTCCAACAAGTTGCCAATCAATAATGGAACATCTGCCAATATTATCCTGGCTTCAGTTGCTTTTCCAAACTTTCCCAAGTGCTCTGCAGAACAAAGGGTCCCTATTCAACCGTCACCACCTTCCTGAGAAGGCAATCATGGTTAGAAATGACAATTCTTTTTCATACACCGTGATGATTACATAGAGGAGTGATGATTGCCATGATAATGATTCATGTAGTCCGCCATGGAAGAGAGGGAAAATACAAACAATGCAATTGAGAAACACAGTTGTGTCAGCTTATAAGCCTCTTTCTCCTCTTCCACCTCACTGAGGCATGGCAGAAATCCATCTCCCAAAGCCGGTCCCTGCAGTCTCAATTTCCTGCACTCTGCCTCCCTCAGATCTATCCAAGATAGTCGTTCTCATTCAGTTTCCTCCACCAAACAACTCAGCACAGAAATGGAAATAAAAACAACATCGAAATACCAACTTTACCTAACCTGACAAAACACGTAAAACGATCATACTCAGTACATAAACCTTTTGACAATTTGGCAGGGAGTTGCCAGAGCTGTTGAACAACGTTCATCCCCTTTGACCTAGAATTTATCCTACAGACATAATTCCTGAAAGGAAAAACTGTCACACGGATGTTCATTGTGGTGATATCTCTAATAGCTCCAAATTGGTAACCTCAAAACCAAATGACAGGGGAAAGGTGAGGGAAAATACAGTCCTTTGAAGCACTGTAATACTATGCAGTCTTTAAAAATGACGGGAAGATTAGGGAGCAGCATCAAAAGCACTTGTAATTTAATGTTCAGCATAAAAAGGCAGAATACCAAACTGTCTCTCTGCAAGTTCTCCTCGAGCCCCCACAGCCTGCGTTAACCAGATCCTCACCAGCCTGATCTTCCTGTCTAGCCCAGTTCAGGCCTCGTCATTGCTAGCGTGCATGCAATGGAAATTCTCACTGTCTGTCTACATGTCCACCTCTGGCCCTAGAGGATGCCCTTTTGGAAGAAAGGCCTGTCTTTGTGAAAAAAGTTAAAGTATTAATCCATCAGTCGTGTTCGACTCTTTGCCACCCCATGGACTATAACCCGCCAGGCTCCTCTGTCCATGGAATTATCCAGGCAAGAATACTGTAGTGGGTTGCCATTCCCTTCTTCAGGGATCAAACCCAGGTCTTTTGCATTGTAGGCAGATTCTTTACTGTTTGAGCTACCAGGGAAGCCTGTCTGGCTTTAATAAATGTTTATTGAATTAAATAATCAATGACAATAACTTTGCCTACTGTTTATTGAGCACGTATTTTGTGACAGTCATAGTGATCAACATTTCCCATGTATTATGCCACGTTAATATATTCTGAGATGATCTTGTGAAGTTGATGCTATTATCTCTTTTGTACAGATGAGAAACTGGAGTTCAGAGAAGTTGTCATATCGTCAAAGTCATGTGTTTGGTAAGGGTAAAAGACAGAATTTGAATCCAGCTCTGTCTGGTTTCTGACCCAGTCTTCTATTTAAGACATGTGTGTGTGTGTGCACGTGTGCATCTATATAGTCATGTCATCTGTAGAAAACATGGGGTAAATTCTAGATTATTTACTTGGCTGGAGAGTAGTGAAATGAGGGGTATTTTTTTTTTATTTTATATACCATTTCTTTAGATGTTAGGATGGACTGAAAAGAGAGGAATCCACCGAAGTTTCAAGCCCTTCTCGAGTAGAGTCTGAGTAACCTGAGAATCTTAAAAGGAGATTCCCTGTTGGTCTGTTAACTCTTTTCCGCTGTCAGGGCCCAGGAAACATCCTGCCCTAAAGCACCCACCGTGTGTAAGACCCGAGCCTGTGAGGAGAGCCAGGAGAGGAAGCACAGCCGCCCCGCGGTGCTGCTATATCAGCCTGGCCTGCCTGCCTGTTGCACAGGGCAAGGATTTGCTCAGCCCTCTTGCCACTCCTTGGGTGGGAGCTACCCAGCAGATGTTCTGGGGACCATCTCACCACTGGGGCGTGAGTGCTGGCTGGAGGTAGGGAAGCAGGGTAGATGGGAGCATACACCACAGCCACCATATTCATGGAAGTCCTGAGGGCTGGAAGGCTGATATTACCTCTGAGTTGAGATAGAATCCAAAGGAGATACTCATTGCAGACTTTTAAACTTGCATCTAATTTCTGTAGCATTCTGTCTGTGTGTCATGAGTTAATATATTTAATAAATCCTGCAATTATCTTGTGAATAGCATAATGATACTGCTTTGTAATTTTTTTCGGTATTGGAAGCATGAGTTTGACAAATGCAAATGTTTAAAGTATACCCCAAGTTTCCTAAATTTTGTTTCAGCATATCTTCTTTTAAAAAAAAATGACTCAGAGATACTGAAAAATTTGAAGTGGCCCAGGGCTATTTTATTCCTTGAGAAATCCAGGCCCCTGGTGTCTGATTTCATATGGTATAGAGACAAGCTCTTAGTACATTTTGGACTATTCAACATGCCTCTGAATGGAACCTATTCTTCATATTGAAAATAAAATAAGATAATGGGGGTGGGGAGCAGAAAATAAGATGAAAAGAAGCAAAATTTAGGTTTATAAAAGAGGAGGGGGGAACTTTCATCTTAACATGAAGATCAAATCTATTCATTTGTATCTGCTTCTTCCTCAAACACCACTAAAATGACAAAGGAATATAAAAGGTGTAAGTTTACCAAAAAAATAAGAACTCAGATATATCAATTAATTTTATGAAAAGGAAAAACTATACAGTGAATAGTAATCTGCTTTGCCAACCAGAGAAAGCTTTAACCTAGGCCTGCAAAAGAGAAGCCAGAGGACCCCAGAGCATCTCAGGAACTGGGTAGTAGGTAGCTTGAAGCTGTAGTAAGTAGGGCTGAAAATAATAGGAACAGTTCAGGAAGTAGGAGACAGCAAATACCATCATCTCCATCGTCACCAACATCACCACCACCACAAGCACCAACACCATTTCCTCCCTCAGCTGGCAAATGCAAACAGTAAAAATCTAGATGCTTTTCTTTGGGGTAAGATGAATTGGAGAGACCCTCCTACAGCTCAAGACAGGTGCAAAAAAACTATTTTACAGAGGTATTAAATGAAAGTCTCCACATTGAATACAGGTATCCATCCTGGGTATCAGGTAGGAGGGTGAAGGACTTCTTTCTAGGGACACTAACTAGACTAAGAGCAAAACCAATTCACCACTTTTTTGCACAATAGCGAAACTCACCAATCAACAAGCCTCACGGATGAGCTTGCAAACAGCTTTTCAGTTCTTAACGGTGAACAGCAGTCAAAGCCTCTGGAGCGAATCAAAAAGAAAAGGGAGTCTAAAGGTGACAGAGATGATACTAAGGGCAGAAGAAAACTGTCAAGGAGCAAGAAGATGAACAACAGCAGTAATATCTTCAGAAGGGAGGGGTGGCAACTCCATCCCCTAGACAAGAATCAGAGGCTATAAAAATGAAAGGCCAGAGGACAAGAAAGAGCTCTTTTGAAAAAGGAAAGCAAAATAGAGGGACGCTAAAGGCCTTTTCCCTTCCAGGGACTTGGGTGAGCAACACATCAGAAGACCAAGCCACAGCTTTGGGTAGCAGGACACCTTGTTTCCAACAATCTGTGTCAAAGATGCATTTGAAAACTGGTGAATTTGGCTCCAACCTAGGTCCCAGTATTTATCATACATTTGCACAAACCATCCTTTAGGTATGAATTATTATCCTCATTTGATACACAGAATCTCAAAGAAATTTGAGGTTTCAATTTTCAAATATCAAAAAGATACAATATTAGGTCAAAACATATGAAACAGTTTTGCAGATGGTTGCAATTTCCATGGTTAAACCTAATATCTGGCCTAAGGTCACACTACGACATTTTTTGGTCAAAGAAGTAAAATGTTAAAATAGAAAACATCATCATCCAGGGTCTCAACTCACTGTTTTTCATGTGTCATCTTTGAACCTAAAAGGAAAAAGAATGTTTATTTTGGTAAAGGTTGCTGAAATGCTCTTTGCTACATTCACTGTGGCTGGTTTATAGCAAAACCATAGTGTTAATGTTGAGTGAGTCTGTGTATGCATTGGAAGAGGGACAGGGGGTAAGTGAAGAAATCAAATTATGGCATGGCCCAAAGTCACAGAGAGACAGCGTGTATGTTGGTGGGAGTGTGGGTTGGATACAGAAAGCTCATCGCTGGATCTTTATTGTTGACTGTCTATGGAGGTGCAGTTCTTGGTAGAAAAACACAGCTCTTTTGGTACAGGGCACCAACTCAGGAACTTCATTTTTTCTCGTGTAAATTTAGCTTGTAAACTTAGCTTGACTCCTTGCCACCATGGATAAGATCTTTGAGAGCTGGAAATTTAGCCATCACTTCTTTGGTCACTTATCTTATGTAACAACAAAACTTCCCCCAGACACTTATATTCCCAAGAATAGTCTCAATTCCATAATTAAAATTTCTAGTCCGGGTAATTGAAGGGACTCCAAACTTTATTTAAAGTGAAGATGTGTTTCCTCCCAGCAAGTTGCCACCTGCTTAGGACCCTTGCGCTGGTCTCCTTTGGTTCCTCGGGGTAAATGGAGGGCGGGGCTCAGGAGTGCTCATCTCTCCATGGTGCCTGGTGCCCATGGTCTCTGGATTTGGTCTCTCTTGGCTTTGGCAGAGGGTTAAGCCTGACTCTTTCTCTCCTATCTTGTGGGTCTCACATCTCGTTGTCGTCGTTCAGTCACTCAGTTGGGTCTGACTCTTTGCACCCCTATAGGCTGCAGCAGCATGCCAGGCCTCCATATCCTTCACTGCGTCTGGAGTTTGCTCAAATTCATGCCCACTGAGTCGATGATGCCATCCAACCATCTCACCCTCTGTCACCCTCTTCTTCTTCTGCCCTCAATGTTTCCCAGCATCAGGGTCTTTTCCAATGAGTCGGCACTTTGCATCAGGTGGCCAAAGTATTGGAGCTTTAGCTTCAGCATCAGTTTATATTCCAGTGAATATTCAGAGTTGATTTCCTGTAGGTTGGACTGGTTGGATCTCCTCGCAGTCCAAGGGACTCTCAAGAGTCTTCTCCAGCACCACAGTTTGGAAGCATCAATTCTTCAACACTCAATTCACATCTTGTAGATTCATCTTTGGGGTTGTTGCACCTAGGTGGCCATTTTGGATAAAGACTCCAGTCAGCTGCCGCTTCTGCGTGATGCCCGCATCTGGAGGAAATGCTCATGCGTTCTCTGCCTCACCAAACGGCTAGCCATTCCCAGCTCAGCTCTCCTCTGCTTTTTCTTCACCCCAGCCTCTTCTCGGCCACTGACCTCTTAGATGGAGGGCAAACACCAGCCCTGTGGTTCCTGCAAATTCAAGGGGCAAAGACCAAGCTCTCCAAGTAGTCCTCTGAAGGTGTCAGACGGGAAGGAAGTACTCCCCCCCTCCATTTCCTGCTTTGAGGCGGGGCCAAGAGAAAATATCAGAGCATTCCAGCTTTTCCCAGGAGGGTCTTTCCTCTCAACCTATTCAGTCTCAACACTTTCATCCCCTCAAATAGGTATCGGGCTCAGGGTTACAAACCTAGAATTTTGTGCCCCCCCACCTCTGTAGGTCCAGTGTGGGTGGAGGAGTTGGTCATTTTGCGGTAGCATGGATCCCATTCTTGTGAATCGATGTGCCATCAGAGTGTTCCATAAGCATATGTGTACTTGGTAGAGCAGAAGGTGCTTGTAGAGAATTCTGTTTGTGCCTGTGGAGAGCATGCCGGGCCGGGTGTCTGTACATTGATACACATTGTGTGTGCAGTGCATGAAATGACTGCAGTAGGTGTAGGGATCGTATGTGCACGCACACATGTGTGTGTGTATGTGTGTGTGTGTGTGAAGTGTGTACTTGAGCTGAATGTGCACATCCAGATCTCATCTGTAAGCACCAAATCGAGCGTTTTCCCTATGAATGACCCCTCGTGCGCCAGTAGAGGAGGCTTCCTCCACGACCTCTCTGCTAGGTGGTGTGAAACCAAAGGCGGCTGAGACCCATGTGTGGGTCCTCACCAGTCTCGGAGGTGGACCCACCCTTCTTACAGGCGGGCACCCTGCCAGGGAACAGCAGTCACAGTGACTCTCAAGTAGGGTGAGGCGTTCGCAGCATTGGCCTTCCCCCTGCCTCACTGAGGAGGCCTAGAACCACAGTTTCATTTTCCTTAGAGCAAAACGCTCCTCTTCTGGTTTTGCCTCTAGACTGAATGCAAGGGGGAGAGAGCGAGAGATTCCCGCAAAGATTATCACATTTGTGAAGCCAGCTTATTTCCCCTCTTCTTTGAACATGAGCCACATGAGCCGCCCACGTGAGTCTTAAGTCCCCGCCATGTGACTCTCTGCTCATGTTGGTGGTGTCGCCGGCCAGCTAGAGCCGTTGCACCAGGTCACTGTGCCTGTGTGTGAGCCCATCGTGGGGCCCTCGGAAGTGCCAGGGAACGTCACTGGAATATGTCTTTCTGGAGAGCTGGGGACCCATCTCCATGGCGATGCGCAGAGAAGGCCAGGGATGCGGGGACAAGTTGCCAGACGCCGTGACCAGGGCAGGCTTGTCACGGTGCTCAGGAAGAAGTCCCAGCTCGAGTGGAGAGGGTCGGGAGGGAGGCCCGTGCTCTGCCTATAAAGAATTTGCTGTGTGTTCTGCTGCATGTCACCAGCAAACTCAGGCCCCCAAGGAGGAGTATTTGCATTTCCCCTATCTCACCCCAGAGGACCTAGGAGTCCACCCTAGTACCGTAGGCACACAGCATCCCTTTTAGTAAAGGTGCCGGTTAGAGGGGCTGGTTTTCCACAGAGTCTGGAAGAGGTTACTGCAGAAATAGCAGGGGCAGTGGGAGGGGAACCCAGTCAGTCTCATTCTTCAGGTTGGTCTGGGCCATGGGATTATCCAGTAAACTCTCAAGGAATGGTTAGCTTGCAGTGACTAAGACAGTGATGCTCTTTCTTCTAAGAAAGATACAACACAGTGAATCTCAGCCATTTTAGACTTTTATGGCTTGACAACCCCTGCAAGTCACCACCTCCGCAGGTGGGCATACTGAGTTCATTCATTTACTCATTGGGCACATATGTACTGAGGACCCACCATGTCCCTGAGATGGGCTCTGAGAAGACAGTAGATCATGAAGCATCCTGGCTCTTACGGAGCTGACATTTCATGGGGGGAAGAGTATTGATGATAATCAGGATTAATAAGTGAGATATATAGCATGCCAGGTGGCAATAGATGTTATGGTGAAAAATATAACAAGATGAAGCCCATTGAGGGGGAACGGTGGTTGCCAGAGGGACATTTCTCTTCATAAGGGAGGCAGAAAGGCCTCACTGGTAAGACGACCCATGAGTTGAAATCTGAAAAAGTGGAGGGCACACACTATAGAGATATCAGCAGGAAGAGGGTTCTGGGAGTACAAGTGCAAAGGCCCTGGGGCGGGAGCTTGCTAAGCATGTTCAAAGAACTGCAGGAAGTGCAGAGAGGCTAGAGCTGAGGGCCAGTAGGAAGGTGGTAGGGGTCAAGGTCACAGGGTAACGGTGCCAGGTATGTGGGCCGTGAAGGCCTCTGTAAGGACTTTATTTTTGCCCTAAGTAAAAAGACAGGTCACTGGGGATTTGATAACAGAAAACACATGATATTGATTACTTTTCTTTTTCAAAAATGTTTTTATTTTGGTGAAATACTCACAAAATTTACTATCTTGCCATTTTTAAGTATACAGTTCAGTCATATTAAATATATTCATAATATTATATAATCACCACTATCATACATCTCCATAATTCTTTTCAGTTTCTTAAAATTTTTTTATGAAGTCCAACTTATTAATGCTTTTCTTTTTAATAATTTTTAAAATACTTATTTATTTATTTGGCCGTGTCAGGTTTCAGCTGTGGCACACGGGCTCTGGAGTGAGCAGGCTCAGTAGCAGCAGAAGTTCCTCTTTTCCGTTTTAAAGCTGAAACTCTGTATTCATTAGACAACAACTCCCCACTTCCGCCCCTTGCATCTTGGCAACCACCACTGCACTTTCTCTCCCTGGGATTTTACCTAGTCTAAGTGCTACACAGAAGTAGAATCACACAGTATTTGTCTTTCTGTGACTGGCTTATTTCACTTGAGCATAATGCCTTCAAGGTTCACCCATGTTATAACATGGATTGCTTTCTTTTTCATAGCTGAATAGTATTCTATTGTATGTGTATACCACATTGTGTTTATCCATTCATCCACAAGTGGACACTTGCATTATTTACACCTTTTGGCTATTGTGAATAACACTGCTATGAACATGAGCGTGCATGTGTCTCTTTAAGATCTTCCTTTCAGCTATTTAGGATCTGTACATGAAGTCCAGATTCTTAACCAGTGCCCAGTCAACACAGTGACACAAGGGGAGTGGTGTTCTTGCCTTAATGAAGCATGTGTAGCAGGCACTGGACATGTAGCTTCAGGTGTTAAGGGACACAGATGGCCAACCTACTGTGTGGCCCAAAGGCGGAAAAATAATGAAGAAAGATTCAGACCCTGCTCCTGAGATGCTCGCAGAGTATAAAAAGCAACCAACCCTGTTAGTCGAAGGGATTTAATTTATCATCTTTTTAAGGAGGTGTCTCATGGTCCTAATGCACCCAGAGTTGGTTGAATAGATGTTTTAGACCCACAGTAGCAAAATAATGATGTGGAGGATGATGGTCTTTACTGACTGTTCACCCTGTGCTAGGCATCGCTGACAGCTTAATGCATTATCTTAAGTGAATCTTTGCAATGACCTTGTAATGTAAGTATGGTTATTGTCATGCTTTTACCGATGAGGAAACTGAGGCTGAGGGGGCTGAACTCATCTGCCCAAGCCATGCAGCTGGGGTCAGAACCAGGGTCAAGCCAGCCCTCCCAGACGCTCAGGCCCACACTCTCGTAAGCCACTGCCTGCCGATTGGCTCTGCCATCAGATCACTATGCCTTTCCCTTCTCTGGCAAGCTGGGTGAATCAGGCTTAGAGAGGGCCCACGTGGGCCAGGGCCAGGCCCCCAGAGTGAGGAGCCTTTGCCACTGACAGAAGCACCAGCAGATTTCAACACCCACATTTCCTCATCTTCCTTTCCCAACATGTGGCCCACAGGCCCCATAGCACGGCAACAGTCAGGGAGAGGAGGTCAAGAGTCAGGAGACAGACTTCACTTTGTCACTTCTCCACTGAGCCCTCAGCATCTCCTGGCTGTCGGGGTGCTGCACAGAACCCCGAGAGATCCTTTAAAAGTATAAAATGCATCACGTTATGCAAATGACAGCAACGCATTTGTAGTTTCCCACTGCTCTTAAAATAAAAGTTACACTCCCTACCCCAGCTTACAGACTTCCCTGGTGGCTCAGCTGGTACAGAGTCCACAGGCAATGCAAGAGACCTGGGTCTGATCCCTGAGTTGGGAAGATCCTCTGGAAAAGGGAATGGCTACCCAATCCAGTATTCTGGCCTGGAGAATTCCATGGACTGTATAGTCCATGGGATCGAAAAGAGTCGGACAGGACTGAGCGACTTTCACACACCCCAGCTTACGAGGTCCCACGTGGTGCTGCCCTCCCCCTGTCCACCTAACCTCAGTCTCCTTGCTTACCATGGTCTGGCCAAGTTGGCTGTATCCTGTTTTTGCCTCCACTCTGAACAAATGTTCTTTCTTCAGAAAGGCCTTCTCCAAACTGCTTAGGTAAATTAGACCTCTCTTTGTATCATATTTGTTTACTGTGGTAAAATATGCATACTTCCCAGATGGCACTAGTGGTAAAGAACCCGCCTGCCAATGCAGGAGACTTATGAGACAAGGGTTCGATCCCTGGGTTGGGAAAATCCCCTGGAGAAGGAAATGAAAACCCACTCCGGTATTCTTGACAGGAGAATCCCATGGACAGAGGAGCCTGGAGGGCTACAGTCCATGGGGTCGCAAAGAGTCAGACATGACTGAAGCAACTTAGCACACAACCACACAAAATATGCATGCCATAAAAGTTACCATGTCAACCATTTTTAAGTGTATGTTTTAGTAGCATTCATTACATTCACGATGCTGTGTGACCATCACCACCAACCATCTGCAGATGGAACTTTCATCATCTTGAAAAGGAACTCTGTACCCATTAAACAATACTTTTTCATCCCTCTTCTTCTCCCAGCCCCTAGTAACCTCTATTCTAATTGCTCTTTCCATAAATTTGCCTATTCTAAGTAACTCATATAAGTGGAATCATGTGACATTTGTCATTTCGTGTCTGGCTTATTCTGTTTAGCGTCAAGTTTTCAAGGTTCATCCGTGTTGTAGCATGAATCAGAATGTCCTTCCTTTCTGAGGCTGAACAATATTTCATTGTATGCCCATTCCACGTTTTGTTTGTTCATGTGTCTGTTGATGGAAACTTGGGTTATTTCCACCTTTTGGCTACGTGAATTATGCTGCTGTGAAGAGTGGCCTACGAGTATCTGTTTGAGTCCCTGCTCTCAATTATTCTGAGTATCACAGAATCTCTGGAATTGTGTCTATAAAACACCTTAGTACCTAAAATTATTTTGCTTATTCCTTTGTTTGCTAACTTGATTTCCACGTCCTCCCATGTCTCCTTGGATTCAAGAACCTTGTCTGTTTTGGTTCATGGTTGTTATCACAGTGACCAGCTGATGGTAAGTGCTCCATAAACATTTTTTAAATGAATGAATGGATGGATGAGTAACACTGCAGATGGGCCAGCCTGCTGGGTACAAGACTAGTCACTTCTAAAATGAGGACATTGCTGAAATGCTAAAATGTTGACAGGCATTCACAGACATTATTTAAACATTTTTCTCTTTTGAAAAAGCAAATCAAAAATTACAAAACTGACATGTGTATCACCATCCACGGAAATGAGAAATGCCTACACAATCAACATAGCATCAGAAAGTTGGAGAGAACAGAGGAGTATTCTGCCGACCTGTCAGTGTGTCTGTGTTGCTGGAGCCAGGTAAGATGAAGGTTTGGGGGGCTCTGGGCCAAGGGGCCAGTCTCCCCCAGTCACCCCTGCCCCCAGAGAACACGTCTCTGCCGGCCCTGGTCATCTGCACAGCTGTGAGGAGGAAGAGTATTTCAGGAGAGACAGAAGCCCTTAAACCCTAATGAAACCATGGTATTGGTGAAGCAAAGTGAGGGGAGAGGCCGGGATCCCAAATTCCACCTACTCTCCCCTCCGTGTTTGAAACTGGAGCCGTGTCATTTGTCCCCTTCACTCTTCATGTCATATGCCTTTCTTCAAGTCAGCTGGAGGTCCCACCCCCCATAATATATTCCCTGTACATAAGTACCCTTCCTTATGTGTGTATGGGTGTGTATATGTGTGCAATATTGTGCTTTATAGTAAATATATATATATATATATATATATATATGTTCTTCATCCCGGTTTCTGGCACAGAGCTCCTAAGTGATAGGAACGATAAAGGTGTCTCTGGATATTCGTAGCAAACCACTTTCAACCACACCTAAGTTTGCTGATGAGGTGACTTTTAGAAAGCATCTGAGGATGCTGGCTGGTTACAAGGAAACCAACCAGGATTAGAGGGTTGGACTTTTCTTTCTGTTTTTTTTTACTTATTTATTGAGCATTGAAAAGGATGGGGTTTGGAGAACATCAGGTTGGAGAACGTGGGGAGGTACAGGTAGAGTGGGGTGTTCCTGTGGCAGGGCAGGGTGTAACGGGGGCGGGGAGAAGCTCCTTTCCCCATGCCTTCCTTGCCCAGTGCCTCTCCTCCATCTAGCTGTCCCTGAGTTATATCCTTTTCTAATCATCTGGTGATTTAGGAAACACAATGTTTTCCTGACTTCTGTGAGCTGCTCTAGCAAATTAATTGAACCTCAAGGAGAAGGTGATGGCTTCTGACTCATAGTTGACAGATGAGATGCTCAGGAGACAACCTGGACTTGTGATCGGCATCTGAATGGGAGACAGGACAGTGTTATAGGACTGAGCCCTTAACCTACGGGATGCAATGCTTTCAGTAGACAGTGTCTGAATTGAGTTAAATTGTAGGATGCCCAATCGGTGTCCACTGAGATTTGAGTTAATTGCCTAGTGATGCTGGGAAATGAATCACACAACCTGTGTGTGTAATTATTGGTGTGTATGTTTCTGGAAGTGAGTGCAGGCATGCGTACATGTGTTTATGTGTGTGGATGTGTTTACCTACAGAGTCTTTGGGTTCAAACTCAGTTCCAGTTGGACTGCGCCACTTACAAGCTTGGGACACTGGATAAATCACAGACTCTCTGAGCCTCTGTTTTGTTTTCCATAAAAACAGCTAAATAGAAACTCTCCCACTGCTGGATCTGTGAATTAAATGAGGTGATGTCTTTCAGCATTGCCCACAGGGCTGGGGCCTAGCTCACCATAAGTGCCAATAGATGATGGCTGTTGCTTTCATTTTTTTCAGTTTATTACTCAAATTCCTGGCCAAGATTCGTGTCATCAGTCACTAGTTAAGCTCAGTAAACCACATTCTGCTTCCATTCAGTGGGAGGTGGAGTGCGAAGAAGGGACGTCAAAGAAATGAGAGAAGGCTTGATTCGCCAAGCATGTGATAGAAGGGCATGTTTTCTAGCCATTCTGTATTTCATATCTATTTCTTCACTGAATCCTGACCTCAGCCCCATGAAGGTGGCTTAATGATGCCCAGTTTATAGATGAGACACTTGAGGCTCAGCAAATAAAAGGTCAGGTATCCAGCCAGCATGGAGCCAGCGTTTGAAGCCAGGCCTAGGGTCTTTAGGGTCAGTGTTCCCCATGCTCCCTGACAGTACAGCATGGCTCGAGGACCAGCCAATGACTCTGCTGCAGAGACTGTTCCAAGCAGAGGACCCAGGGAAGACAGGGAAAGAATGAAATTGATCCTAGAAGGTAGAGCTAATGTGAAGAGGGCAGAAATGAAGACTGAGACTGGAAAGGTGAGCAAAGACCAGATAACACAGGAGTTTGCAAGCTACATTGATGAGTTTGGAATTTTTCCCAAGGCCAAGTGTTTCAAACAAGGAAATGAAGTCAGATGGGAGCTCATGGAAAATGACTTTTCATATTCAATAAAAATAAACCTCGAGTTACTCCAAGAAAAAATCTAGGAGCAATGGCAGTGGCCTGGGCTAGGAAGGATGCCTCTGGGAAGCGTGCCTGAGGAAGCAACAACCTCTGAGTGCCTATGGGGTCCTCACACTGATCACAGTGGCCGCAGCATCCTCCTCTCTAGGAGATGGCCGGGGGCTGGGATACAGCTGCCCCCTCCCTCTCCCTCACTGCTCCGAGCCAGTAGGTCTGTGCTCCAGGCAGGAGTTCCAGAACCAACACAGATGTCAGTGGAGGGCCTGGGTACAGTGGCCTCAGGGCCCTCCTGGAGAAGGAAGGTCACCAGAGGCACGGGTACCAGAGCTATCTGGAAGACACGCTGATCGTGGCGGTATTTCCTGTTCTGTGCTCCTATGTTCACGCTTCCTTTTTCCAGGACAAACAGGTAGCCTCAGGCTATAAATAGAAAATGCTCAGTGGCAATCTGCCTCCTTGGGGTTTGTGTTTCACAAACCCTGAACTTGGGACTTCCCTGGTGGTCCAGGGGTTGAGACGTCACCTCCCAATGTAGGGGGTGCAGGTTGGATCCCTGGTCAGGGGACTGGGATTCCACATACCTCACAGCTAAAAAAACCAAAACAAAACAGAAGCAGAATTGTAACAATTCAATAAAGACTTAAAAAAAACAACTCCACATCCCAAAACTAAAAAAAGGCCTGAATTTGAGGTTATTATCCTTCAGAGAAGAGAGAGCCAAGTGCCTTTGAGTGCAATGAGATGGAAGATTCCCCAGGACGGGGGATGGGGCGGAGGCTGGCTGTGTCTGGGGAGGTGGCTTGGAGGGGGACATTTAACTTAGGGAGGCCAGACCCTGGCATGGTAGTAACAAGGATGCCTTCTATCAGGGTGCACAGGAAGGACATGGGGAAGATCAACAGACCCGTGGCTGGAAGGATGCCCGGAAGACCCATTTCAGTGGACAGCTATCATAGTGGGCTGCCCTAAACCAGAGGGGTCCCCTCACCTCAATAACTACTAAGACCAAATTTCCAGTCACCTTGGCAAGAATGTGGACACAGGTCAGATTTAATTAGACTTTATGGACATAAAATAAGGCAAAATTTCTTGCACGGTCAAGTTAATGGAGTGGGATTCATACCTCAAATCATTTATTAATAGTACATAATCAGGAATTCCATCGGGAATTGTCTGGTTGCTAGGAATAGACTTTTACTTGGAAAAGTTCGCATAAAAGTAAGCCAGTCAACAAGATACAGAACAACCTCACAGTCTCGGACTGTAGGAAACGTGCTGGGCTCAGGGGAACCAAAGATTTCTTTCTATATCTTGGGGCATGTAGATGGGCTCCATGCTTGGGGCAGCTTCTCTGATCACATGCTCCACCCTCCCTGGCAGACCCTCATTGTCTGCCCTCAGACCGTCAGGTTTTTGCTTCCTGCTTCAAGTTCTTGTCCAGCTCTGCATTATGCCCTGGGGAGAAAGGGCATGAAATGATAAAGACCCAGGTCACATCCTCTCTACGGAACTTTATTACTGCCCCTGCCAATGGATGAACAATACAGACAGATAGCACCAATGTAGACAAATTCTGTATCTGTATCCTTTCTTCTCTCCTCCCCACTAATATAGCTGGTGTGTCTATATTATTGATTAGAGATCCATACTGAAGATTTAAAATAACACATAGACCTTACAGCATATGATCATAAGGTCTCAGTGGAAATCCTTCTCAGTATGCAAAACTCGTGTTAGATTTATTTCTTACATTCTTCAACTTTTGTGCCAGTTCCAAGAAATGCTCTATTTTGGAGTAAATATAACTTACTTGGAATTTTTTATTGGAATTTCATTATAAAATTTATCACATTTACATGAACAAAATGAAATGGTTTCTTCTACAAATACCTTAAATTTTCAATATATGTATGATGAAAAATATATTTTTTTCCTGGAAAACTGGAAGGTATCTCAACCAGCTGCATGCCAGAACATGACGAATACGGGATTTCACTGGAACTGTCAGTTTCCCCATCTGTAAAATGGGGATACTACTTTACAGGGTGATGTGAGAATGAAATAAAGTGTGCAGAAGAACAAATGTGCAGCAAATATCAGTTATTGTTTTTCCTAGAATATTGCAGCTGTAGACTAACTCTATCTAATTGATCTATCAATTGATCTAATTGCTTTAAACTCTCCAAAGGATCAATCTAATTGTTATGGAATATGTCTCTTGAGGGTCAAGACTCTTTTGGAATCTGGTCCAATTAGCTTGACGGGTGGGAGGGCTCATGTGGCACAAACATGGCTGCCCAGGCCAACCATGTGGCTGGCTGGTGAAGACAGTGATTGCCAGGAAGCTGAGTGGGTAGCTCTGCAGCAGCACGTGTCTGGAATCAACAGTCAGAGCATTTAGAGCTGGAAAGGCAACTGAAATCATCTGGCCCAGTTGTTCCAATTTTACGCATTTAGAAACCAAGGCTCTAAGAAACATGGTGACCTACTTGGGGTCACACAGTGAACTGGAGGCAGAGGCTCCTCCAAATATACAGTGTTCTTCCTCCCTGTCTCCATCCAGTGGGGCAAAAGCCCTCCCCCCAAACCACCTTCCAGGACCCTGTGAGCTCAGTGGTGTCACAGCCTCGACCTGTCAACAGCCTGGAATCCCAGGCTGCAGGAAGTCTTCAGACTCCCAGCCTGTTGCTGCTCAACCCCGGCCACCCGTCTAGCCAGATCCCACCCGTTCCCTCCAGGCGAGCCGGTCTGGTTGCCACAGGTGTTCCTTCCTCTCCACCTTTGCTCACGGGGCAGTTTACTGGAATGCCCCCTTCTCCCACACCCATCTGGGCCCCACAGGCCACCACCTCTGGGAGGCCCTCCAGTCTCTGTGTCTTTTCCTCTCTCTCGACTCCAAAGACCACCCCCTGCTCTATTCAGGGGATACATAATTATATACTACGGGCTTGTTTTAATTCTCTTCTATGTTACCTCTTGAGATTGGAAAACTTATCTTACTCATTTTGCATAAGCAAAGCACCCAGGGCTGTTAGGTGTTTTGAAGGTGCTCAGTAGACATCTGTTGAAGGAATGAGTGAGTGAGTGAGTAAATGACTGAGTAAACAAACAGAATGATTGGAGTGACCGTCAGGTGGGACCCTCTCCTGCCCTCACTACCCTGAGAGTTGGACCCTCAGCAGCCTTTGTGGCCCTTGGATCTCCTGGGAAAGGTGGAGAGGGCCCTGGTATAGACCAGTGACCGCAGCCCATCATGGAAGACTCACTGGGATGGGTCAGTCTGGAGGCCTCACTGACCACTGCCAATCAAGTCTCACCCTGTTATCACTCCCATTTCACCAATGAGGAAATTGAGGCTCAGAGCTGGAAGGGAGTCCCTGAGGGTCACATTGCAACTTGTACTTGCCTGGGGACTCAGATCGGGGTGAGGCTGACCCCACGGCTCTGTCCACCCATCTCACGTACACGCCATGTGTGAGCCCCAGGCGTGCAAATGAGCGGGACACACCTCTGACCTCCAGGATCCCGCAGGGGCCTGGTGAGCTGCGGCTGGGACCAGCCCTGAGCACACCACTGAAAGCCGGGCCCCGTGTGCCCCGCAGAACGGAGGCTGGACAGGGGCTGTGGGAACACGAAGGACAGCCGCAGGGAAGCCAGAGAAAGCAAGCAACCCCTTCCTCTGCGCAAAATCTACAGGGTCCCTAGACCTTCCAAACTTCCCCATAAGACAGCTGGGGTGAGGACAATGAAGCCTTATTTACAGGACAGCACACAGTCAGAGGGTGAAGAGAGCATGGAGACCAGTGTGAATCTTCTTTCCCAGGCTTCTCTCCCACTAACCACTTCTCTTTCCGCTGTCCTACAGGGAAACCCAGGGCTCCCCTGGTGGTTCAGATGGTAAAGAATCTGCCTGCAATGCAGAACACCCGGGTTCGATCCCTGGGTCGGAAAGATCCCCTAGAGAAGGGATGGAACCCACTCCCGTATTCTCCACTGGAGAATTGCGTGGACAGAGGATCCTGGTGGGCTACAGTCCATGGGGTTGCAAAGAAATCAGACACAATTGAGTGACTAACACACACACATACAGACACAGGGGAATCCCGTTCCAGAGGGTCAGCTCTTGGTTTTCGAACATACCCTTCTGGATTTGGCTGCCCAACCTTTGCCCGGGCCATTCCCCATGCCTGGACACTCTTCCCACCTAAACTTTCCAAGGGCCCAGCTTTGTAGGACACAACCCTGATCTTAACTTCCCCTCAAAACCTCTCCAGGTCTCCTCCAATCTGAACCTCTCCCTCCGTTCACCCCAAAGAACCTCTCCCTACATCATGCTCTGATTTAATACTTCTTTATTATCTTTTAAAATGATTTTTTAATTGAAGTACAGTTGATATACAACTTTGTGTTAGTTACTGCTGTGGAGAAAAGTGATTCAGATACACACACACACATAGGCTTCCCACGTGGCGTTAGCAACGAACCCACCCACCGATGCAGGAGACATAAGAGACTTGGGTTCAACCCCTGAGTCGGGAAGATCCCCTGGAGGAGGGCCCCACTCCAGTATTCTTGCCTGGAGAATTCCACAGACAGGAGCCTTGCAGGCTATGGTGCATAGGGTCACAGAGTTGGACACGACTGAGGCGACTTAGTACACACACACACACACATACACATATACGTATATGTGTGTGTGTATGTATTTTGTTGTTGTTTAGTCACAAAGTTGTGTCCTACTCCTTTGCGACCCCATGGACTGTAGCCTGCCAGTCTCCTCTGTTGATGGGATTCCCCAGGCACGAAGACTGGACTGAGTTGGCATTTCCTCCTCCAGGTATCTTCTCGACCCAGGGACTGATCCCACATCTCCTGCACTGACAGGTGGATTTTGTACCATTGAGCATATATATATATTCTTTTCCATTATAGTTTACCATAGGAGATTGAATATAGTTCCCTGTGCTATACGATAGGACTTCGTTATTTATCCATTCTATATACAAAAGCTTCACATCTGCTGACCCCAACCTCCAACTCCATCCCTCTCCAACCCCTCCCCCTTGGCAAACACAAGTCTGTCCTCTGTGTCCATGATTCTGTTTCTGGTTCTCTAGACAAGTTCATTCACATTTCTTTAAATGATAACATAAGTGCAGGGCCCAATGTCTGGCTCAGACCACACTCTCCGGAGTGAAATGGTGTTCCACAAATTTTGGCAGAATGAAGGTATGAATGAGTGGTGGCCCTTTCACTGTTGTAGAGGGGATTCATTTCACTGAGATGGCCTACAAAGTCTCCAGCATGGAGACAGGCCCTGATCAGGGGCCTGTAATACGCTCAGTGCCATGAAGTGGTTTGAAGCAATGCGGTCTCCTAGGCCACACCCGGCCAGCATAGCTAGACTTCCTGATCGGAACAAATGCCAACACAAAGGCTCCAGCAGGCCCGGTGCCAGGGAGCTGCCCATTGATTTCAGATAGAAGCAAAGTCTGTGGCCCTGCACGGCCACCCTTCATCCTGCCAGTTCCCATCCCCGCCTCGCCAGCTTCCTAGGCCCACAGTTTGGGGAAGAAAAACAAACAAAACTCAGGTTCAACCAGATGGTCAAGCTGTTTTTTTTATTCACCACTTGTGGAGTCCTGGGGCTGGGCTCAGGAGGTGTGGCTGCGAAGCAGCCCAGGGTGGCTCACGGTGAAGAGTAGAGGCCCTGGGTCTAGAAGGATTGCTGGCCTTGAGGGTACCAGATGCTGCGACAAGGCCTGGGCAAGGCCATCTCCCTCTCCAAGGCTCAAATTCCTCACTTACAAAGCACAAATAGTACATTGCCATATGTTAGTCTGTAGACAAATACTGACTTGGGACATATAAGACATAGAGAAAAAGGATAACAATGAATATTATATATTTATATCATATATGATATACATATTATATATATATTACATATATCAACAATACATATGTATATCGATATCTATAGATCCCTCTATATATTATGTAGGCAAATATACAGACATAGTGACATGGTGATATTTATCCCCATGTTAGGTTTTCAGTTGTCTTCCCTTAAGAAGAATTTTAGCCTTTTTTCTGAGATTATGTCTCTCCTTTATTTTTTTTTTTATTTTGTGGTTGAAAGGGCTAAGGGTTTTTGTTCTTCATTCCCTCTGCCTGGAATCCCTAATCCACCCACCTGTCCACCCACAAGGCTCATTCCCTCACCAGCTTCAGAACTTTACTCAAATGTATCCTCCTCAAGAAAAGCTTCCCTGACCTCTATTAAAAGTTACAGCCCATCTGTGGTACACCCGGTCCCCTTCCCTGACCTGTTTTTCCTCCATGGTACTTAGCACCACCAGACCTAATATTTATTTCCTGGTTTGGTCCATTGTCTGACTTTTCCCAGGAGGACAGGGATTTTTGTCCATTTTATTCACAGCTGTATCCCAGAACCTGAAATACACAGTCAACCCTTCAATAAATATTTGTCAGATGAATAAACAATTAAATGAATATTTGTTTTTTTAATGTGTTTCCTTGACAAAATTAAAAATGAACAACTCACTTCTTTTTCAGCTCCTAAAATCAGGCATTGGAAAGGAGAGGATTTTACAGATCTGTGAAATCGTTAAATCACTGAGCAAACGCATGTGAAAGTTTTGGTAAAATCCTAACTGGTAATAACGATTCCACCCGTCCTCCCGTGCCCCTCCCCCACCTCCTCCCCTCCTTTCCTCCTCGGTCCTTATCTGTCCTCACCAGGACTGTCCCCAGCCCTGCAGAGCTCACAGGAACTCTCGGGCCTCTCAATTTGCCTAACTCATTTAGTTTCTTTAAAAACCCTGATTATAGGCCTGGCTTGGGAGAACCAGACTGTCAACAGGCTGGTAATGAAGGCTGTCCTGCCTGGGAGACTCAGGAACCTGTGTGGGCAAGACTGCGTTTATGATCCCAGGCCACAGATGAAATCAAGGAAAGGCTTTTGTTAGTTTATCTGCTTCTCAATCCTGGGCCTGCTGTTTCGGGAGTCCAGGTGCTCAGCGCTGAGAAGGTGCCGGCCTCCAGCAGGAAGGCCTGGAGAAGCTGCTGGCTGACACCCGCTGGCCTGAGAAAGGGCGGGGCGGCTTCAGGACCCTGGACGAGGTCCAGAAGGAAGCTCAGAGACAACACAGACTGACCAAGTCAGCGCGCAGCTGAGCAGACGAGGGTCCGGAGAGCCTGGGACTGACTCAAGATCTCACTTGGAGGGACTTCCCTGCTGGTCCACTGGTTAAGAACCTGCCTTCCAACACAAGGGATGCGGGTCTGATCCCTGGTCGGGGAACTAAGATCCCACATGCCGGGGGCGGGGGTGGGCTACTGAGTCCCCTCGCTGCAACTAGAGAAGCCTGTGCACCACAGCGAAGGGTGTGCATGGGGCACTAAGACCCGATGCAGCCAGAATGTAATTAATTAGAGAGAACAATCTCACTTGGAAAGGAGAAAACCAAAAACCTGATGTCTTTTTCCTGACTCCCTGTCCAGCACCCTCTGACTAGAACAAAAGGGACTTCAGCCCTGGGCCCTGCAGTTCAGAGAAGCCCACTTGGGCCTTCCTTCCCCACAAGTGAGGAGTCTCCGGGAACAGAGGAATCTGCCCAGTTGGAGCCCACAGACCTCCCCTCCAGGTGGAACTTTGGGTTTCTAGGACTTTGGGATTCCCACTTAAGAGTCCGAACTCACTTCCCAGGCCTCCGTAGGCATCTCACCCATTCTGTCTTCCCTTAGGTGGCCAGTGGGTGCCACTTGCTAAGTGAGGGTGGAGGGGCGTGTGTGGGCTGCTTCCCAGAAGCCGCTCACGAGCCAGAAAACACCGAGGATGGGAGGGCAGCTGCCACATGCTGGGGTAAAACCGCAGAGTTAGGCCTAACTCCAGGTCACTAGGAAGCCCTGTCACGTTAAGCCTTAAAACACACTGTAGTTGGCAGTTTCTTCACTTGATCTGTCACTTTTGGAATAAGTAGACTATGGTTTATGACCAGATCTGGGATGAACCTGCTCTCTGGAAGGTACACTGCTTCTCGGGACCTCCAGTGTACCCTGCTGGGGGAGGGAGACCCTCAGGCCTCGGGGAGGAGGGAGCAGACAAACAGCAAGTTAATTTTGAAATGACAAAAGGAGGGGACAGATGGGTGCCCCACCCCACCCATCCGAAAGGCCCCTTCAGCATGTGCAGGTTTTGCTGGCTGGGCATCTGCCTGGCTGCTTGACCTGGCCAGCTGGGGTGGGCAGGGGTTGTGTGCCTCTCCTCCTGACTACTGATACCGTCCAATCATCTACCATGCTGTGACTTCTCAGGAAGAAGCTTGATTTAAGGGGGTGACAATGCAGGAAATAAAAGCTGGCACCAGATGTGCCAATGGATGTGACCCTGGAAAGGGGTTTCCTGGGAAGTTAGGCTTCCCTGTATCTTTCCCTGGGAGCCCCCAAATCTTTGCTAAGTTAATTTCCTGTGGAAGGGAGACTTCTACTCTGCCAGAGCTTCTGTTTAATTGTTTCTGATGAAATGACCTAAACCAGAGTTCTCTATCAGACCTACCCTCCCCTATTTAGAACATCTAAACGGTGGTCCTATCTGTTGCTTCAATTTCCTCTCCTTCCATCTCCCCTCCCAGTGCCCTGGGCTCCACTAACAGCTTCCTAAGCAACTTTTGCTTTTGCACATGCTGCTTGCCCTGGGATGCCCTTTCCCTCTTTTCCCCAACCGGCTGGAAAGTTCTTCTTCGGGAGCCAGCTCAGTCCCCAACCCCCTGGCCTGGCCCCTCCCAGTTGCCCCAGCCGTCTCCTCTATGCCTCCCCTGTTCTCCCCAAGCCCCCTGTGCTTCCTTCCATAAAAGGACTCTATACTGAAGGCTGACAGCTACCTGTCTGTCCCCACTAGAGAAACTAGTGAACAACTTGGGGCAGGGACTAGATATTTTTCTTTTCTTTGTCTCACTGCACAACTCAAGTCTGGAAGGCAGTAGGTGCTCAGGAAAGGTCAGCTGAGGGCGGGAGCCCAGGCTCTGCAAGGGTGTGATCCTAGCACGACCTTATCTGCTATTTACCGACTGAGGACTGATCAGAATAGCTATTATTATTCCCATTTATCACTCCGGAGGCTGAGAAGCACTGGACCCTGCTCCTCTCTGGGGGCCCGGGTGTTTGCAAAGCAATCCTGGTTTTTCCCCTGCTTGGCTGGGGGCTGGGGGGCCACACAGCACTGGCCACGTGCTTCCCAAACAAAGGGCAAAGTGGCCATTGACTGTTTTCTCAACAACTGCCAGACTTTGCCCCAGGGCAAGGAGGATGGAAGGGTGAAATGGGAGAGCTGGCGTGAGGAGGCCAGAGACCCTCCCTCTCCCAGGGACTGGCAGAGGCCCAGGCAGGGGCATTTCCAGGCGGGAGCTGGGTCCAGCCCCAGGGACACACCAGCGCAGGGCTGGCAAGAGAGGAAAGGTCGGTTGCAAAACCCTGTGTGTGGCAGCCTGACTGCTGAGTCATGCTCCTGAGGCCAGTCAAGGACCAAAGTCGGGGCTGAACTCAAAGCCGTCCGGTTAGCCTTGAGCCTGTTGATTCCCTGGCCTTCCACGACTAATCCTTCCTTGGCCCGACTAATCCCCTTTAGTAGAGCACAGCTGTTGTTCTGGGGTTTTTTTCCCCAGCATACCCTGCTCTTTGGATGACAGGATCCTGGTGTTCCATGGAGATCCCCTTCCCCACCACTCTCAGACTGAAAGAAGTCAGATTCTCTCCTCCCCGCTCAACACTAAGGCTGGTCACCTGGCCCAGGCTTAGCCAATCAGAACATTTTCTCTTGCCCTTAACTGGCTCCAGGATAAGAATGTGGTGAACGCAATAACCAATGAGCCTCAGTTCCAAGATAGTCGCATGTTGCATAAAAGATGCTTTATTTTCAAGAGGAATTGCTAGCTCTCTGGAGCAACTAGAGACTCTGCATGCATGCTGGTTGCCTGAGAATAAGGTCACCCCAGAGACAAGCGAGGCTGAGAGAGGGTGCAAGCGGGACACCCAGTCTTATAGTCATTTGTGAAACTCAAAACGTACCTCTCGCTTTCAGCTACGTGGACTAATACTTGCCTCTTTGCTTATGCATGTTTTAAAGTTAGGTCTTTGTCATTTGCAAATAAATGACACCAAATAGCACCACCTGGATAATATTTATTCTATCTTCTGTTTTCACTCTATGTTCTAGCTTAAAATTCTTTGTTGGCCTTGGCATCTCTAGCCTGGATTATTGTATCAGACCACCAACTAATAACTATAACAGAGTAATAGTGGTAATTAAATAACTGCTATATATATGCACTTCCTACTTGTTATAGCAACCCTGCAAACTGATACTCTCTTTGGCCTGCTGAAGAGACCGAGGGTCACGGAGATAAGGGGCAGTTAGCAAGTGGCAGGGCTAAGATTCAGTCTTCCACAGTCTGACTCCAAAGTGTGTGCTCTTTGACCACAGCCTCATCCTGCTTCATTTAACTCTGCTGCTGCTGCTGCTGCTAAGTCGCTTCAGTCGTGTCCAACTCTTAACAACCCCATGGACTGCAGCCTGCCAGGCTCCTCCGTCCTTGGGATTTTCCAGGCAAGAGTACCGGAGTGGGTTATCATCATTTAACTCTAGGCAGACCTAATTTCTCCCACCACAGTAGCAAATCTTGAGGGTAGAAACACTTTGGTCCTTTGGAAGCACAGATCCATGAGCAGTCAGACTGTCGATTACCCTGGACTTCAGGGACACTTTTTAGGGGCACTGGCTCTACTTTTAGCATATCATTTTTCTTTCCCCCGAGATCCGTACTCGGTTTTGCTGCCATGCTCTGATTCCTCAGGCTTGGGTTGCCTAACCAGCACTGGGCAGTCGCTGTGGTCAGTTGTGCTGGTTGGGTTGCCTTGGGTCGTATGTTCTGTTCTTAGTTTCACCCAAACCACATGGGCAGAAAGTGGGGAGATGATCCCTGGGCCTATCAAAGTGCTGTTACCAGAAGAGATAGCTGCTCCTTCTCACCCCCTGCCCTAGACCTCAGCCATCCAAAGCAGCAATCATTTATTAATATTTGCTTTTGCGGGGTGCCAGCCCTAGGCTGAACACCGGAAGGACAAAGAGGGGTGAGCACAGACTTGTCACTGATCCAAATGGTGAGGAGTTCGCTGTCTGAGAATAAAAGTATCATGGGCGAACTATCAAAATGCTGTAGAATGAGGTGATAGCCAAGGAAGCATAGAGCACCCTTGAACAATTCGTTTTGCTTGGGCATGGGAGAGGGGGCATGGGAGAGCCACACTGAAGAGGTAACATGTGAGCTAGGCTTCAAAGCGTGTGGTCGCTTTCATCAAGAAAGAGTGGCGGGTAAAAAAAAAAAAAAGAAAGAGTGGCGGGGAACAGTGTTTCTGGCAGAGGGGAACAGCGTATGCAGAGGTACAGAGACAGGAGAAATCTGGTATATTCTGGAAAGAGTATAGTTGGGTAACAATGCAAGACAAGGAAGGGGAAGAGGGGCTTTTTAGCCTGAGGAATAGAGGGGGAAAAAAGCATAAAAGCAATCACTATTAGTTAGAGTTTAGAGTGACCTTTCTTGGCCTCTTACCTAAGCTTTGCTTAGCCCAAAAGGAAGTTGGTACTTCCCCAAACCACAGCTTCCCTTGGGAGAGGAAGGGTTAATTCAAACAAGATGAAGAAATGCCTGGGGAGCTGAGTGTGGAAGCAAGAGACCAAGATAGCCTGAAACCTTTGCAATGGAAAGGGGGCTGCTAAGGAGGGGGCAGGCCACAGGAGGGACAGGTCAGTTGCTGAACTCAATAAAAACCTCCATGCTGAGCCCTCTCCTGGACCTTGCGAAATACAGAGATCAGTAAGGCAGGGCTCACAGGCTGGCTAGAGAAACGCACCATGCAGCAGCAAAGACAATGGGCTGAGTCTGTGGCTTGGGGTGTCCAGCAAGTGTCTAAGGGGCACCAGAAACACCTGCTCCAGGCCAGAGGCAAGGAAAAGTCCTCTTAGAGGAAGTGACATTGGAACTTCCTCTAAGTTGGATTTTAAAGAATAATAGAAATTTGCTGCCTAGAGACTGAGGAGCTCTTATCATTCCCTTATCCCCCCTCTTATTAAAACTGCACATGGTAGCTACTTGGCCAACACCTGTCCTGCCTGCTGAATTCCATGGCAGCAGAGACTTTACTTGTCTGGTTCACTGAGTTCTCTCCTAGACGTAAATGAGCGCCTGGCATCGAATAGGGGCTGAATAATGTGTGTGTGTGCATGAGTGAGCAGCCTGTGCAAAGCCTCAGCAGAGGGTACAGACAGAGGCAGCAGCAAAAAGTATGATTTGGGATAAGGCAGGTGGGGCAGGCAGAGTCCAGGGCAGAAATGGCCTGGATTGCCTATTTGAGTAGTTTGGAGTTTAGCCTTTAAATGGGGAGGGACATGATCAGATTTGTATTCACCCACTTAGAAGCTCCAGTTTGATCCCTGGTTGGGAAGATTCCCCTGGAGAAAGGAATGGCTACCACTTCGGAATTCTTGCCTGGAGAATTCCATTGACAGAGGAGCCTGGCGGACTACAGTCCATGGGGTCACAGAGAGTCAGACATGACTGAGTGACTAACACTACTACTATTATTTATTTGACAAAGACGTATGGAGTACCTGCTATATGCCCAGTACTGTGTTCAGCCCTAGGGATACAGGAGCAAGACAAACTCCTTCCACACAGGAGCCAACATTCTTGTGGGAAAACAGAAAACTTGTAAACTATTAAGAAATAGTATATCTCCAGCTAGTGTTGAAATGCTAGGTAGGAAAATAAATACAGGTAAGAGGCTAGAAATCATTAAGAGTGGGCAGTTTCAGAGCCAGATGAGGAACACGTCAGATACAATTATATTTACTGCAAGGAGCAAAAGACCTGGTTCACAAGTAGCCTAGTGTGTAGGAGTTTATTTGTATCTCACAACAGGAAGTTCAAGAGGTAAACACTCTGGGGCTGGATGGGGACTCAGGGATGATGTCAAGAAAACATGTTCCTCCATCTTCTTGTTCTATGCTATGAGCTTTATCTCTGATGTTTTAATTTCCCTTAATGAAGAGTTATGCATTACACATTTACTTCAAGTTCATAATTAAAGACACAATGCTTTGCTGACATATAAATTTCTCCATCCAGAAAACTTCAGAAAAGTCTGATGCTCACAAAAATGACTGATAGGCATTTGGGGCAGTGGGAAATTGGAAAAAGGGCCAAAGCCATGTCTATATTGATAAGGTAGATGACTGGATGGCACTGGTATGTGTGCAAGGTATTTAATTCCTATCCTGAGCAAATTCAGTGGAAGCGGGTATTCAAAACCAGAAATGGTCGTGAGTGTGTAAGCCCTGTCTCCCCACATTTTGCACAAAGAAACGTTTTATTGAGAGTGTCAGGCTTCCTAAATGTAATAGAATGGGAGATATGGGACAAGCTGACCGCAGCTGACTCTTGGTTTAGAAAGGATCACTCTGGGACAGTGGGGAAGAAGGATGTGAGGAGCAAAGTCTGGAAGCAATAATCCTGGGAGAGATGGGGAAGGCTGGCCTGGGCAGGTGACAGGAATGGATGCAGGAGCAGCTTTGAGAACTACGGGGTAGAAAGCTGACACTGTGGCAGGTCAGGTAGAGATGAAGGAAGGGCTACGCTGAGAGGAGGGGGCGCGTATACAGCTGCAGGAATTGGTGAGCCGTTCCCAAGTCCCCAACATTCTTGGGCCACCCTTTGGATTGCTTGTCAGAGGCGACTTCCAAGATGGCTTTCTGAATGCTAAGGAGTTCCTGGGGTCAACCTGTTCTTCTTTGGTGGAGCCAGCCAGTCATGCATTCAAATACTCCCTGGGTACTGGGCATTCACTAGCGTCTTGGTAACCAATGACAAATCTGTTTAAAAAACAAAACAAAACATGGTGGCAGACATTTAAGGAACTTGGGGGAATGCAGGCCAAGGAACCCAAGTCTTGGACCCCAGTTACTGGACTTTTGAGTTGGTTACTGTTTAGGGGAGATTTTGTTGAGAGGTGGTAAAAATTGCTCTAAAAAACTTGGGGCTGGGAATTCCCTGCAGTCCAGTGATTAGGGCACCTCACTCTTACTGCCAAGGGCCGGATTCGATCCCTGATCAGGGAACTAAGATCCCACAAGTCATGCGGTACAGTCAAAAAAGTAAAAACGAAACTAAAAGCCAAAAGAAACAATATCCTTAGGTTCATGAATATCATCTCCTAAACAAGGAAGGGAGGATATTGGTCTGAGAAAGCTTCCTTCCTCACAGATTAAGACCTTTATTTTTCTTTAATGCAACTAGCTAGACTGGTTTCAGGTAAACAAACAGTCTACCCCGCCTAGGCTAGGCACTAAAAACAAAACAGAACAAATTCCTTCCCTCAGAATTCTGGTAGTAGGAGTCACCCAAGGCCCTAAATAAACAAGTTGTCTGTATGGTATACTAGTGGTTTCCTTTTGTTTTCCTATGTTAAGCAGTGTTTTTGAGCTAAAGCTATCTTTCGTTACATAATTCACTTATAAGTCATGTTGGGTTTTTTTCTTCTTCAATCATATAGTCAAAAGGAGATTTTGGTCCAGACGTGTGCATGTCAACCAGCAATAGGAAAAGTTCTGGCTACCTGTTGTCCCAAAGTTTCTCATTCTAGTATTTGGGAGAACTCAAAATGGAATCATTGAAGACCCAGAGTGAACTGTCCAGTTCAGTTCAGTTCAGTCGCTCAGTCGTGTCCGACTCTTTGCGACCCCATGAATTGCAGCATGCCAGGCCTCCCTGTCTATCACCAACTCCCGGAGTTTACTCAAACTCATGTCCATCGAGTCAGTGATGCCATTCAGCCATCTCATCCTCTGTTGTCCCCTTCTCCTCCTGCCTTCAATCTTTTCCGGCGTCAGGGTCTTTTCCAATGAGTCAGCTCTTCGCATGAGGTGGCCCAAGTATTGGAGTTTCAGCTTCAACATCAGTCCTACCAATGAACACCAGGACTGATCTTTAGGATGGACTGGGTGGATCTCCTTGCAGTCCAAGGGACTCTCAAGAGTCTCCTCCAACACCACAGTTCAAAAGCATCCATTCTTCGGTGCTCAGCTTTCTTTATAGTCCAACTCTCACATCCATACATGACCACTGGAAAAACCATAGCCTTGACTAGATGGACCTTTGTTAGCAAAGTGATGTCTCTGCTTTTTAATATGCTGTCTAGTTCGGTCACAACTTTCCTTTCAAAGAGTAAGCATCTTTTCATTTCATGGCCGCAATCACCATCTGCAGTGATTTTGGAGCCCAAAAAAATAAAGTCAGCCACTGTTTCTACTGTTTCCCCATCTATTTGCCATGAAGTGATGGGACCGGGTGCCATGACCTTAGTTTTCTGAATGTTGAGCTTTAAGCCAACTTTTTCACTCTCCTCTTTCACTTTCATCAAGAGGCTCTTTAGTTCTTCTTCACTTTCTGCCATAAGGGTGGTATCATCTGCATATCTGAAGTTATTGATATTTCTCCTGGCAATCTTGATTCCAGCTTGTGCTTCATCCAGCCCAGCATTTCACATGATGTACTCTGCATATTAGTTAAATAAGCAGGGTGACAATATACAGCCTTGACGTACTCCTTTTCCTATTTGGAATCAATCTGTTGGTCCATGTCCAGTTCTAACTGTTGCTTCCCAACCTGCATACAGATTTCTCAAGAGGCATGTCAGGTGGTCTGGTATTCCCATCTCAGAATTTTCCACAGTTTGTTGTGATCCATACAGTCATAGGCTTTGGCGTAGTCAATAAAGCAGAAATAGATGTTTTTCTGGAACTCTCTTGCTTTTTTAATGATCCGGTGGATGTTGGAAATATGATCTCTGGTTCCTCTGCCTTTTCTAAAACCAGCTTGAACACCTGGAAGTT
This sequence comes from Cervus elaphus, assembly GCF_910594005.1. Lineage (NCBI taxonomy): Eukaryota > Metazoa > Chordata > Mammalia > Artiodactyla > Cervidae > Cervus > Cervus elaphus. The sequence goes on along the minus strand of NC_057839.1, from coordinate 9,044,666 downwards.
CACAGTTGACGTATTGCTGAAGCCTGGCTTGGAGAATTTTGAGCACTACTTTACTGCAGGCAATTGACAAACAAGATCCAGGTTTCCCAATTCACAGGCTGAGGTGGTACAATTCTCCATCACCTGATGGTGAAACTATCTATCTGTTCTATGCTCCAGACCAAGCTGGCGGCCCAGGGGTTGATACACACATGCCTCACGGTGAAGACTTTATTAAGTACACAGCTCTTGCTAGGCGACAGAGAACTTCCACATTTGTCACCTCACTCTACACAGACTTACTAAATTTAGTAAATGAAGTTACAAATTACCCAGTTAAATCTGAATGCAATATTTGGCACATACTTATACTTAAAAAAATCTTTGTCTGTTTGAAGTTTGATTTTAATTCAGTGTCTTAGTGCATTTAGTGCTACTACAACAAAATATCACAGACCAGGTGGCTTAAAAAACACACATTTATTTCTCATTGTTCTGGAAGCTAAGAAGTCCCACATCAAGGCACAAGCAGATTTGGCGTCTGGTGAGAGCCCTTTCTCTGATTCACAAACGGCTGTCTTCTCCCTGTGTCCTTGTATGGTAGAAAGGATGAGGGAGCTCCCTGGGGTCTCTTGTATCAGGACTCATGACATTCATGAAGCTGCTGATCTTGTGACCTATATAACTCCTAATACCATCACGTAGGGCATTAGGATTTAGCAAATGAGTTTTGGTGAGATATAAGGATTTAGTCTATAGCACTGGATGCTCTGTATTTTATCTGGCAACTCTAACCCCACAATCCTCAGAGGCAAGCAGTATCAGTGTTCCTGTCTGATCGTTGAGGCTCACAAAGAAAATTGCCTAAGGTCAATCAACCAAGGTGTTGGCGGAAACTGGCCCCTGGGTTCACCCCTGGGTGTCATCTTTAAGGCATCAAGGATGCACTGGGGTGGAATGTGGGTGTCTCGGGGCTAGAAGGGATGAACAATGTACTCGAAGGCCATAGAGGGACTAACCAGCATGAGTCGTGGACCCTGAGGTCTTCATATTAGAGGGCAGGGAAGAGAGTGTTTCCGTTCTTAGCTGTAACTTATTTTCGGTTTTAATTTACTGTACCAGGACCTGGGCACCCCGGCCAACGAGGCTGGAAATGCAGGAAGCCATCTGGAGCTGTGTGCTGAGTCATAGGGCCCGGAGAAAAACAAGAACATCATGATGGCAGAGGAGGAGGTGGGGAGCAGATCTCCCTGGAGATCACGAATGGCCACCGGAAATAGAAACCGCTCCCTTTGAAGCATTTGTTAGAAGGGCCAAGATCACCACGCAACTGGAGTCCCCTTTCGCTTAAACGCCAACGGAATGCAGAGCTCTGTTCTGTGAGAATGTCAAAAAGTCAGGTGGTTAGTGAAAGCTTCTAGCTTTTTTGAAGGGTAAGGTGGGGTATTGGTTCTTTTTTTTTTTTTTTTTCAAATATAGTCTCATTCTCTTCTCTTACTACCCTTGGGTGGTATACTTAAATTTTCTGACCCCATTTCATCTTCAGGAATAACTATCCTCACCTCACTAAAATAGTGTGAGGGTTTCAATGAAATCACAGTTTTAAAAACTGTCTTGCCTAGGTCTAGAACACAGTAGATGGTCCCAAAAGGGTAGGTTTTGTTGTCAGAGAGACATATAAATGTCTCCCTTCAGGGTTGATGCGGGGATTAAATCAGATAATGTGGAGACGGGAAACATTGGATCCAGGTCTCACTGAGAAGTCAGCTAAAGACAAGATTCCTTTTTCCTTGTTTTGCCCCTAGATCCTGAGATGGCTGGTTCTGGTCCCGCTGGATGCTGTTTAGTAAGGCTAATTACAAACACAGTAAAGGCTTATATATGTTCATTCCATCCACAAATGCTTCCTTTAACCTTATGCATATCACTGGTTCAGCCTCTGTGGAGGTAGAGACCAAATGAAGATGAGCTCCTATTTGTTCATTGTTTTCAGCAATTGTTTCATGGTCAGGCACTCTGTGAAGCACGTTATGCAGATTGGATTCTCAGAGCAACTCTTTCAGATAGGTACTATTATAATCCCACTTTACAGATGGGAAAACTGAGGCTCAGAAGGATTCAAAGGCACATTGTCCAAAGGCACAGAGCTAGTAGAAAGCAGAGTCAAGTCTCAGTCCCAGGCCTGACTATCCCTACCATGGACCAGTTCCCAGAGGGAGGCAAACACTCAGTTGGAGATTTCAACTTAGCCAGGCACAGAGGTGTCTACACAGCACAGTGAGATGAAATGTCAGAGGAGAGGTTGGTCATCAGAGTGACTGACAGCAGTTTTGGGCTGGAGGGGGCTTCCTGAGGGGCTTCCAAGAAGGTGGGGGTGGAGAGTAGCCCTAGACCGTGGGGAAGCAGATGGAAGAGAGTATAGAGAAGCAGGTGAGCAAAGGCACACAAGACTTGGTCAGGTGTGGGCAGGCTTCAGCGACAGGCCAGCTGGCTGAGCCCAGGGCCTGTTTTAGACACAAAAGGAGGAATATCCAGTTGGGACAGAATCTGGCTGGGGCAGGCTGTCATCAGTTTCTAGAATGATAAACTCCTCAAGCCCAGCCGAAGCGACATCTAGTCTTAAAGCATCACTGCTTAAAGGATCCCTACAAATCACGTGCTGGCCCTGTCAGCAGTGCCTGAAAGTGTACCTGTGGTTGAAAATGAAGGAGGTTTCTGTAGGCAGTAGATATCACCTGTCTTGCTGAGTGACCTCAACCTTAAGTAAGGAGATCGTGACACTTCCTTTGTGTTCAGAGGATTCCACTAAGAAGGCCAAATGCTAAGGGTCATCAAAGCAAACTCAGAGATGATACAACTGTTCTTCAAGCCAGTCTGGCAATATATATCAAGAGGATAAATATGATTCCCCCTTTGATGCCACAATTTTTAGTGCTAGAAATTAATCCTAGGGAAATGGTCATGGAGGGATGCAAAACTCTGTGCATACAAGGATGGTTGCTATAGTATCACTTGCAAATACAAGTATCAGAAATGTCTCCCCTCCAACCCCAAAAAAGAGAACAGATCTGTTGTTGGCTAAGGGGGAAGGGGAGTGGGGGAGGGGTGGATTGGGAGTTTGGGATTAGCAAATGCAAACTGTTATATATAAGATGGATAAACAATAAGGTCCTACAGGGTACTAAATTCAATATCCTGTGATAAACCATAATGGAAAAGGATATGAAAAAGAATGTATATGATTGTCTAACTGAATCATTTTGCTATACAGCAGAAATTAACACAACATTGTAAATCAATTATACTTCAATAAAATAAATCAAATAAGAAAGAAATGTCCCAACTAGTCAATAGCAGGGACTTAGTTGAAAATGATGATATATTCATTTAACGCACTACCACACTACCATTAAAAGTCATTGTTTAGTTGCTAAGTCGTGTCCTACTCTTTTACAACCCTATGGACTGCAGCCTGCCAGGCTCCTCTGTCTGTCCATATGGGATTTCCCAGGCAAGAATACTGGAGTGTGTTTCCATTTCCTTCTCCAGGGGATCTTCCCAATCCAGGGATCAAACCCAGGTCTTCTGTTTGGCGGGAGGATTCCTTACCACTGAGCCACCTGGGAAAAGTCATTGTGGTCACACCATATTAAGTGAAAACATCCAGTTGCAAACCATTAATATAGTATGCTCTCAGCTTGAAAGTACATTAATAAAATCCATTCCTTTTTTTTTTTTTAATTCCACAGACGTTTATTGAGCACCTATCAAGTAGCAGGAGCAGTCCTAGGCATGGAGTACAGCAGTGACTATAACCCGAGGGATGCCTGCCTCTGGGGGAGGGGTGACAACAAAGAACTAGGGAACACAGGGCTGCAGATGGTGGTCAGCACAGTGGGAGGGCAGCAGGGGGAGCGGCAGAGGCTTGCCCAGGGGAGCTGCTCCCCAGTTAAGGAGGAGGCCCCAATACCCGAGGGGTCTGGGGGGAGGCACTTGGGGCCTCCTCACCTGCTGCTCGGCGCCCCCTGCGCCAGTCCATTTCTGCCCAAATCGCACAGGCCTGGGAGCAACCCAAGGCCATGACTTCAGCCCAAAGAAGACAGCGGTGGGAGGGGGGACCCCTGTTAATCCCCACCCCAGCAGATAGGTGGGGCTGGCCTTTAGGCCTTGGGACTTTGGTGTGCAGCTAAAGGCACTTGAAGCTGCCTGTGGGGTCTGGGGGTTCCCAGAGGTCCCGGTGATGGCACAGTGGGGGCCCCAGGCACCAGAACGCAGTCTCCCCGGCAGGGGAGGGGGCAGAGCCGCGTTCTGGACCGCAGCAGCCTTCTGTCAGGAGCCTCAATAGTCACCGCATCGCGAGGAGCTGCGGCACACACAGAGGGCTGGCTCCCGAGGACACGGGCAACAGCGCTCAGCTTCAGGCTCCTATACCAGCAGCTCGTGAAGGGCACGCTGAACACCCACACACAGGCGGTGCCCAGGCCCACGGCCCCGCTGACCCTCAGGTGCTCCTGGAGGAGGGTCTCCAGCTTGGTGATGCAGCCGCCCTCCACTCTGTAGATGTTGGGGGCTGGTCTTGCAGCAGCTGTCGGGGACCGCAGGTCCACCTGCCTGGCCCAGGCGGATCCACTCCCTGTCCTGCCAGTCCTGCAAGCTGTTGCTGCCACAACAGTAGAACTCCTGCTGCAAGCCGTCCACAGCGCTGCTCACGCCTCTGTGGCCCGGCTGCGGGTACCCCTTTTCCATGGTGTCCTTCAGGTTCTCCTTGAGCCCTGCATTCAGCTGCTGATAGTAGACATAGGCTAGGACTCCTGCAATGATCTCCAGCAGAAAGTTGATAAGGAGAAGGACACAGTACAGACGTAGCAGGTTCCTCTGTTCCTTGAAGACTGCAGAGCAGCCCAAAATCCGTCACCATGACGACAGGGCCCGCCACCACCAGGATGCAGGCTGTGGCCAGGCAGGTGCTCCAGGCCAGCCGGCTGATGCCGTCACGCCTGAGGGCCAGCGTCCAGGTGCCCACGGCCCTGCCGGCCAGTCCAGCCAGCCAGAAGAAGCAGTTGCAAGTGAAGAGCAGGTGCTTGAGACAGATAGTGCCGCAGGTAGTTGTCGACTTCTCCCTGAATTCGCCCATCCTGGGGCCGGCAGGCGGGGAAGGGGCTGGCTGGTGGGGAGGGCTCCTCTGTAAGCAGGAAGACGGAAGTTCCCACCTAAGGAGGCGCCACTAGAAGGCCAGGGACAGGTCACAGGTCTGGCTCAACCAGCCCTGCGTCCGAGTCCGGCGGCGGGCGGCGGGGGCCCCGGCTCCGAGCGCAGAGAATTCGTAGCCGGCCTCGGGCCCGGCCCGCGGCCAAGGACGCGCGATGCAGGTCACAGCAGAGCTCGCGCTTGGGCGGGACACCCCCTCGGGCGAGCCCCTGGGGTCCACCGGAGGCGGCAGAGGCCAGGCGGGCTGTGGCCCCACTGTGGTCCACGCCCTCTCCATTCACTTTTTTTTTTTTTTCTTCTTCCACTGTGCAACCCGCTTCAGTGCCTGCAGCCTACTGGCAGAGGCCAGGCAATGGTTCGGGGTCGCGTTTGCTCTGGCATGGGACACTATGAGAGGCTCCATTCACTTTTTAAGTAGCTAAGGTGCTGTGTCCCAGACAATATTCTGAACACTTCCGTGATGGAGGGCAACGAGGTGAGTGTATTGTTTGGGAGGCAGTCAGATGACAAACATAGAATATGTTCGAGAATAAACAAGGCAATTCCTGAGAGTAGTACAGTGCCGTAAAGAAGATATAAGATGGGCTAGTTTAGACTGAGGGACAAGGTAGGGATGGTCCGAGGAACTGACAGTTTGATCGCCTCCCGCATATTGAAAAACCTCTGGTCCTGAGGATCTGGGGAGGAGCATTTCAGGCGGAGTGCTGAAGGCTTTAAGGACAATGCAGCTGGAGTGTTAGAAAAGAAAATAAAGGAAGAGAAGTAGTGTGTGAGCCTGGAGAAAAGAGGTAGGGGAGAGTCAGGCACACGCAGGATAAGTAGTCTGAAAGCCAAGGTGAGGTTTTACAGGGAGTTTGGATTTTATTCTAAGTGCAATGGGACACTGCTGGGTTTTGTCAGGCAATGATTATATTTACATTTACATTTTCGTAGCCAGAAGGAACTACATCAATGGGTTAATAGAGACCATCAAGGGGTAGAGGGGAAATGAACAATTTTTTCTTTGTTTCTGTGTGTTTTTCTGTAACGCCCAAACTTTGACAACTAGAAACAAACAATAATTTCTCTTTTAAAAATCATGCACCAGAGAGCAATGCAAGCTAATGGCCACCATTTACGTGGAGCCATTTACAGGAAGAAAAGTCTTTTGCCATGTCATCCCATTGCATTTTCACAATAACCCCATGAGTTAAGTCAGACCATTCGGAAGGCCTAGACTCTAGCAGAAAATGTCAGAACTGGGACCAGAATAAAGTTTCTACAGCCTTTGCCCAGGCTGGCTGATTCTGCCACACAGTGAAGTTTCTGGAGCCCTTAGATCTGCCTTAGATGCATCCAGATACCCAGAGGCCCCAGGAAGAAGTCATGAGATTACTGCCCCCTACCCCCTCCCTGTCTGAGGGAGAGAAGGGAGGGCACAATGCCCCCAATTGTACATGGCTAGTGCAAGAGCACGTGTGTGCAGGAAGAGGGGTCTTGCCCACATGGTAGATGCTCCATAAACATTTGTTAATTAGTGAAATGACTTGCTTTCAAGAAAATGCTGCTTACTCTTGGGAGGTGGTTTAGCTGACTTCACAGTTCATTAGCTGTGTGATCTCAGGTTACTTATTCTACCCTCCAAGCCCAGAGTCATCTTCTGTAAGATGAAGATAAAGCCTGTACTCACTCATCTCTGTGAAGTGTGATAGTTGGGGGCAGGCTCTAGAACCAGACTGCCTGGGCTTGAATCTGCTTCTACGCAAGACCTCAGTTTTCTCATCTGTAAAATGTGAGTAATAATACCTGTCTCCTAGCACTGATGTTAGGATTAAATGAATGGATGGAGAACTTTGAAGAGGTCGTAGCACATGGTATGCTCTCCTTAAATGTCAGATAATATTAGCATTAGCATTATAGGGAGTTTGCATCAAGGGAGAAGATTTCGGAAGCACAGAACTTAACACAGGGTGCCAATAAGGCTGCTACTGACTTTCTACCACCATGCCTGCCATGATCACTGTTTCAGTGATTTTTCATAGGAGGCATATAAATTCACCAGCCACCCTTTTGTTTAGAAAGGAGACCCCTTACCCACCAGGAGGTCCTTTGCCAAGTTAAACAATAGATCTACTCTCTCTCATCTCAGGAGGTTTATCTGTTCAAGGTCATGGGAAGAATCCTCTGACATTTTCCAGGGTCTCTGTCTCTAATTCATTTAAGGAGCCACTTTTTACATTTCAGGCTTGACATTTGCTGAATGACATGAATGGAGCCTGCTCAGGTGAGCAGCCTGGGGTCACAGGACCTCTGAGCTCCGCCCCTGTTTTCAAGCCTCAATTGTTTGAGGACCACCAATAATTGTGCAACAGCTGTATACCCCTGGTCTACTGGGTCTCCTCTTCCCTCATTATTTTTCTTGAATTTGTCTCACATTCAAAGCTCAAAATATGTTGCTTCTAAAGGGAAGCATACTCATTACTATAAATGGAAAGCCACAAATAGAAGCTACTCATAAAAAGAAATATTATGCAAATGAGGCAGTATTGCTGAATTCTAGAGGAATAGGGTCGCCCATTGAAGACTCTAGGCTCATGAAGCCTTTTAGATGTTCATTTAAATGGGAGATCTGGAGAGGTGTGACAGACATTAGTGCCCCAGTGGGAGTCTTCTTGGTGTAATAAGGATTGAGAAAGACTTCAAAAAGGAAAAACTCTCTAACCACCTGATTCTATCTTTTTATTTCTGCGTCTATTCACCTCCTGGAACTTTCTCGTCTGCTAGGGGCTCCCTTCTACGCTGTTCAGTTCTTTACTGAGAAAGGTAAGGCGTGAACAGCCCATTCTGTGCGTCTCACTTGTTAGGTCTCTTTTTTTTTTTTTTTTAATTTATTTTATGTTTTTTGGTGACACCTCAGGGCATGTGGGATCTTAGTTCCCTGAACAAGGATCGAACCCACGCCCTTCCCCACCCCCCCATTAGGTCTCTTTAGGAAGGTTCTTCGCCCTCTCTGAGACGCCACTGCCATGCTTTGCTTAGTTGTGTCTGATTCTTTGTGATTCCATGGGCTGGAGCCTGCCAGGCTCCTCTATTCATGGAATTTTTAGGCAGGAATAATGGAGTGGGTTGCCATTTTCTACCCAGGGATCAAACCCACATCTCCTGAGTCGCCTGCATTAGCAGACAGATTCTTTACCACTGCACCACCTGGAAGCCCCTCTCTGAAATGAGGGAGCTGGATTAGAAACATATTCTTCTCAGATGATTTTCAGGCCCCCAAACTGTGCTTGGCTACCCATCCATGTTTTTCCCCTGCGGACAGAGCAGGAGTGAAACCCCCCTAAGGATGGTCTCGTGGAATAGTTCAGGTCCCTGGATCTCCATGAGAAGCAAAGAAGTGTGATTTGCCACATAGTCACGAATGAATGTATGTTTCCAGAGGAGTGCATTTTCTGCATTTTGAACTGAGCAGATGGCTGTGTTTGAATGAAAAAGGAAATAGCCAAACCCCCCTCTGCCCAGACTACGCCCTAGGAAGAAATGACAAAATGACTTCAGGTTTCATCCCCTCATTCAGCAGCCCCTGCAAAGGTTTCCTTCATTAGAGATCCTGGTAAATGCTGCTGAGGCATCGCTCCTAAATGATTTCTCCCTGCTTCTAAATTGCTTGGAATCTGCCGCACCTGTGTGTATTCAGATTCTTCAGCCTGGCGTGTGCACCCCTCCTCAGTCTGGTTCTAACCTGCACTTTCAGTTCTGGCTGCTGGAACGCCCCTTCCTTGAACCTCCTGCTTCGGGCAACCTGGTTCCCTGGCACAGAGTAGGTGTGAAAAAACGTAATTTAAGAAAAGAATTTGTCTTATGCTGGGATGCCTCTACAGTCCTTTTCAACATGATCCTTTCTTGAGGGTCAGGGACGAATGGTTATTGAAAACTTCCTGTATGCCTGCCGTGGTGGGGTGACCACAGTCTCAATTTGCTGGGGATTTTCCTGATTCCGGCACTGGCAGACCAAGAACCAGGAAACCCATGTGACAAAGGCAAATCAGGTTGGTCGGTCACACTGTGTGTGAAGACTGCATGTGCTCTCCCTCCATGGGACCTCCGGCACAGTGGGGGAGGAGACAGTGAACAAATTATCCCACAGAGAAAGAAGTCATTACAAGCCATGGCGAGTGCAAAAAGAAGGCAGCCCCAGGACTTCCCTGGTGGTTCGGTGGTAAAGAACCCACCTGCTAATGCATTGGACATGGGTTCGATACCTGGTCCAGGAAGATCCCACATGCTGCAGGGCAACTAAGCCCATGAGCCACACTGACTGAGCCCGGGTGCCCTAGAGAAGTCCCTGCAGTGAGGAGTCCACACACAGCAATGAAAAGAGGCTCCCCGCTAGCTGCAACTAGAGAAAGCCCATGCACAGCAATGAAGGCCCAGCACAGCCAGAAGTAAATTAATAAGAAGGCAGCTGTGAGCTGACAGATGTGGGTACGAAAAGGAAAATGCAGGGTCCCAGCCCTGGAAAAGCTCCTGGTTACAGCTAGGAGAGAGAAGGATACACAGCTTGTTTAATGTCAAGTACCAAGTGTAATGGATCAGAAATGCACACTCCCTTTTCCCTGTTCACAATGCACCATTTCTATTTTAATTGCAGTTTCAAGCATCAGAAACTCACTGGTAAATTAAATAGATAAACATCAATCAAAAGGGCATTACAAGGAAAAGCTGAAAAACTAGGGGGCTTTGAAAGAGAGAGAAATGATGGTTTCTTAGGGAGCTGAGAGAGTGAAAAAATATGTCAGAACAAAAGAACATGCCTTGTTCCATTTCCATTAGAAAAACTGACTCAAGCCATCCTCTGCCCGTGGGTTTCTCTGCCCAATATTCTAATTCCAGTAAGAAAGAATTTGATAGCCAAGCCTGGGTCTCATGCCAACCCCTTGGCTAGGCTAGGGCGGCTACCATGATTGGAAATCCACCAAAATAGTTTGTGATGGGGGCCTGGGGAGTGGGGTGGTTGCTAATGGCAACGGAAAAGCCAGGATACTGGGAAGGTGAGGGCCTCAGTCACCTGAATTCCTCTTAGTGAGGCGGTCCAGATACCGCCTGCCCGAGGCCTTCCTGCACTGTGCTCACTGCCTTCCAAGGAGCTCTGCTGGCCTTATGTCCAGAATATCCTGTTCTGTTGTGATCATGGACAGCCCCATGCTGACGCCTGCCTCCAGCTGATGGCACCTTGGCCATGCCCACCTTAGAGTGTGTGCTGGGTCCGTGGGCACAGCCTGCCCATTTCCTGGCGCAGAGCTGTGCTCCTGAGGACTTTCGAGAGAGTCCTAAAAGAGCCCACTGCCCTGACGATCCCACCCGCCTTCCCCCCGGGCCACTGTCCCTGAGCCAAACCAGCCTTCTCTCTGCTCCTCACCCACTCAGCCTGCTTTGCTATCCCTTCTGCCCATTTGTCTGCTTTGCTGATCTCATAGCTCAGCAGTTCTGCATCAGGGAGATTCTGTCCTCCAGGAACATCTGCTGACATCTGGGGACAGTGTCAGCTGTCACACTAGAGAGCAGGCTGCCACCAGCATCTTACGGCTCGAGGCCAGAGATGCTACTAAATGCCTCGTAAAGCACAGCACAGACCCCCGACAGACCCCCAACAGAGAGCTGTCAGGCCCCACACGCCCTCGGGCTGAGGCGGAGGAGTCCAGGGGTGTGGCTGAATGCCCACGGCTCTGCTCAGAAGTCCTCCACGCCAACAGGCCTTCTCTCACCATCTACCCGTGTGTCTCTCTCTAGCCCCCTTTTGTATTTTCCTAAAATGATTGTGTCTGTGTATTCAGTTGCTTATTTGGGGCCTGTCTCCTGTACAAAAGGGTCAACTCTCGGAGAGCGGGCCCCCATGGGCCTTGCTCCCAGCTGGGGCCCAGCCTGGAAAGCAGCACGCGGCACCCTGTGGGCTGCCCCACAAAAACGTGATGAGTGAATGTTTCACAGAGGACAGTGGCTCCACCTCCTCGAAGAGCAGAGGTCAGAGCACTCGGCTATGAAGCCCAGCCCTCCTCAGACTGGCCATCTTGGGATGCATTTGAGTTTGTTTATTTCCCCAGCCAGTTCACATTTAGCCTTTGGCAAGTTTCTGAAGCCTCTTGTGACTCAGTTTCTGCATCTGTCAAGTGGGGCTATGTTTATTAGCTCCTTCCTTGCAGAGACGGTGGTGGAGATGAAATAAATTAACCCACAAAACACTTAAGAACATGCCTGACTCAGAAGCGCCTTAGTAAATGCCATCTCTCATCATCATCATCACAATGACTTGGCCAGAGTAGGCGGTGGAGATGACAGAATGGGCTCTGGGGCCCTCCCAGAAGATTAGGGGATTAATGCAGCTTGCAAAGCCAAAGCTGTCCCCACTTGGTTTTGCCAGCTCCTTCTCTGTCCATGAAATAAACCAGATGAAGCCTTTATCCATCTCTTGTTTTGAGAAGGAGGCTATCAGGAACTGTGGATTTGATGTGGCAGATGGTGCTGTCCTTGAATTATGAAACCAAAGGAGGAAATTAAAGTGCTCCATTGCAACAGATATGGGCCAGAAGGGGTAGAGGGCAGGGCCTGAGCCACAAAGGAGAGTGAAGGAGGTGTTTTATCAGCTGGACAATGGCTATTCCTAAGAGTAGCTGGAGTCCTGGAATAAGAGATTTTATAGCCTAAAATCATTTGAGACTACTTTCTTCATTTTATATAAGCAAATGAGGCCCAGGGAGGGAGAGTGACCCTCGAGGTCACATAGCCAGTTAGTGGCAGAGCAACCCACACCTCTTGTTTTGTTGATCAGGGTTATGTTTTCCGTCCCAGGCCAAGACCAGGGGCAGCCTCTGTCCCAGGGCGTCCAGACTTCGAGCATCTCTGCTCTGCAGAGACTGGGGTACATGTACTCCATGTCTCTCCCCAGCATACTCATACTCCCAGGGGAATATGAGCCAGAGCTCTGGAACCCTGTCTGGGTCTTAGAACCTCAGTTTGCTTATCTGTAAAATGGGAATAATAATAGGCTCTATCTCACAGGGTCACTGTGAGAATTTGGTGAGTTACTATCATATCAAGCATTTAGCCATGGGCTTGGCACATAAAATGCTCTGTAAAATGTTGGTTCTTATTATGGCTCCAGAATCGACTAGGGTCTAAAGGCCCCGAGGCTGCAGGCCCCTCAGAGGCAGTGCCCATCTACAGGATATCCTTTGTCCTCTATGCCGTGCCAGGCAATTATCACCTGCCAGGACCTCAGTAAACGGTAGTGGCTGACAGCTGGCCCCCTCAGAGACCCCCATTTCTCAATGGGTACAACAGAGCACCAGGAAATGCTGCCAGCAATGCATGTGACTTCGGTCACTAGTTTAGACTGTAATCGTAAACAGATAAAGCAACCCTCCTGTCCAGGAGTGAACCAGCCTCGTGATGAGAGCAGTGTTTGTTTCCCATCCTTCCTCGGCAGGCAGAGTGGAATCTTTCCCCAACTCACTGTGGGCTATTTGCATTTAAATTGGTTTTCTCTCATTATAGAAATCTCTTAAGTCAGCTGCAGTTTCCATTTTCCCCGGCATCAGCCTGGAAGCTCCATTTCTTGCTTGAGGGTCCCTCATGCCTTCCTCCGTCTCACAGACAGTGAGATGTGCTCACCTGTTTTCATCATGGACACCAGATAGCCTGAGAAAGTTGCCTGAATCCCAGGCAGGCTTGGCATGTTTTTCCCAGGAGAAGGTGGAGGCTGAGGAGGGACTGGAGGATTCTGGCCCCTGCTCTTGCCGTAAGGAGACCCTGGGGGCTTCATCTTCTGCACCTAGGCTTCATTTTCTTATTTGCTAAAAAAAAAAAAGAAAAAAACATTGATCAAGTAAGTATGATGCTAGGTGCTTGGAATGCAGAGATAAATAAGACACATCTACCACCTCCCAGGAGCTGCCTGTCTAGTAAAGGAGAGAGAAAAGAATACAAAAAAAATTAATATAGTCAAATAATTGCTTTAATAAGGATCAAAATAGATTCAGCCAGAGCATAGGCTTTCAGATAAGTCTCATCATAAACCACGGTCACACACGTGCACACACACACACTAGCTAACATGTTTATAGCATTCCATGTGTGGCCGGGGATCTTTCTAAACAGATAATATATTAGATCCATATTATATCTATATCTATGGTGAGCTTCCCAGGTGGCACTAGTGGTAAAGAACCTGCCTGCCAACACAGGAGACATAAGAGATGCGGGTTTGGTTCGGGAAGATCTCCTGGAGAAGGGAATGGCAACCCACTCTAGTATTCTTGGCTGGAAAGTCCCATGGACAGAGGAGCCTGGTGGGCTACAGTCCCTAAGATGGCAAAGAGTCAGACAAAACTGAAGTGACTTAGCACCATATATGTGTGTGTGTGTGTGTGTGTGTGTGTGTATGTATGTATAATGTGTATGTGTACGTGTGTACATGTTCAGTTGCTAAGTCATGTCCAACTCTGACACCGCGTGGAATGTAGCCCGCCAGGCTCCTCTGTCCATGGGACTTTCCAGCCAAGAACACTGGCGTGGGTTGTCATTTCCTCCTTCAGGGGATCCTCCCAACCCAGGGATTGAATCCACGCCTCCGGCATCGCAGGCAGATTCGTTACTACTGAGCCACCAGGCAAGCCCACAAGGCCTTTCCTTTGCTTCATTGTGCTTCACAGATATTATGTTTTCCACGAATTGAAAGTCTGTGGCAGCTCTGTGTCCAGCAAGTCTATGGGTGCCATTTTTCCAACAGTACTGTTTTTTAATTAAGGTGTGTACATTGTTTTCTTAAAAATAATGCTATTGCACACTTAAGAGACTATAGTGTAAACATAATTTATATGCACCAGGACACCAAAAAAGTGTGACTTGCTTTGTTACAGTATCTGCTTTATTGCATTGATCTGGAACCAAATGTGCTATATCTCCAAGTATGGTTGTGCAAACATACAAATATATTTATACATAATATATAAATATATATATTAAGTAATATACTGATTTAATCTTCATGGTAGGCCATAAAGGAACTGCTATCATTATCATTGTTTTCCAAGTGAGGGAATTGAGACACAGAAAGATGAAGTCACTTGCCTATGATCATTGATAACCAATTGTAGCACCAGACTTGAATGTAGGCAGTCCAGCTCCATAGCCTGTGCTATTCATCCTATGTTATATCCACACCTGACAAAGAGTGATGCACTTATGTGTTTTCCACCCTAGGTCATCTTTCAAGAAGTATTCATCAAGATCCACTGCACCGCTAACCTGACCCACCGATGGGCTATGGACCATGGTTTGTGAATCAAACTGCAGAAGGAGGGTCCAAGTCTGCCTGGGAGAATCGGGGAGGGTGAAACAGGGAGAAGATGCTTGTAGCGGATTTGAAGGATGACTAGGAATTTTCTGGATGGGTAAGAGGAAGAACAGAGTATTCCACTGAGGACAGGACTGTGCTGATCCCCAAAATATTAGCAAGTGTGGAAGTCTAGGCCACTGGCGGGGGGAGGGGGGCGTCAAATTGCATGGCAGGGCTCAGATGTGATGTGGACTGAGCAGATTTTGAGCCATGGGACAGGGAGACTAGCCAAGACCAAACTACGATGGGCCTTGAATGTCATGTTCATAGGCTCTGTCCTGAGGGCCAGGGGAAGCTATGATGCGGTCAAGTTGGTTACAAGGATCGCTCTAGCTCTGGTGTGGAGGACTGCCTGGACAGGGACACCAGGAGACACTATAATCAACAGACGGAAACAAGAGGTGTGAGAGCTACAGTTGAACCAGCATAATCAATAGTGTTAGGTGGGGGGTTTTCCAGCCAAGAGGCACTCCTGCTGCCCAGCGACTTGTGGTGGGGCTGCACCTACCCACAGAAGATATCCTTATCTAGTTCACCCAGACACCTTGTGGGCTGGTGGTGGCTCTTGTGTGTGATAGTCAAGAGGGGTGGGGAAAGGGCTGAACGAAGGCTGTGGCATTTGAGGAAGAGATGGGGGACTGAATGTATGAGACAGTGTGGGCCAAATAATCTGATCTTGGTGATCAGCCTGATGCCAGGCTTGAGGGAGAGCAAGAGATGGGCTGGTGCCCGGTGTTCTGGTTGAGCTCAATCAGCTTTAATCCCACTTCAATCTAACACCAGGGGGTCGGCAAACTTTTCTGTAAAGAACCAGACAGAAACTATTGTAGATTGTGCAAGCCCTGAGGTCTCGGTTACAACTACTGAACTCTGCCATTATGGTGCAAAACACCCATAGACATTGTGTAAGGGAATGGTTGTAACTGTGTTTCAGTAAAACTTTATTTACAGAAACAGACTGTGGGACAGATTTGGCCTGGGAACTGTCATTTGCTGACCGCTGCTTTATGCCATCAGGTGACCCAACCACCAAGGCGACCAACTCACATACCGGGTACCCACTGAGGAAGAGAAAGGCTCACACCTCATCAGGTACAGACAGATCTCATATTTCTTCTCGAATGATGTCTTCCTGTTCACAAAAACTGATCTGAATTAAAGAGTAATTCCAACGTCGAGTTCTTGGAGCTCAGCTCTGGTGGAAGGAAGATCAATGTCTCACTGTAGCCGTGCAGTCTCTGTTACAGCCACAGTGGAGGCCTGGGCGCGTATTTCCATTAGTCACAAATGCAATGCAACAGAAACACTAGTTCACCTCCACTGAACACTCACTTTACACCAGACACTGGGTCAAGGACTTTACTTGAATGATCTCCTTTAATGTTGACCAAACCTCAGTGAAGCAGATAACGTATATTATGTATCCCCTTTTTACAGATGAGGAAACTGAGGTACAAAGAGGTTCAGTATTTCTGAGGCTGGAAACCAAGCAGTCCAATCCCAGAACCTAGGTCCTCAAGCATTCTCCAACACTGACGTCACAGGCCTACCTGGATGACCATGGTCTTTATGACAAACCCCCATGCTAGCCCTAATACACTGGACAGCTGGCCAAGCACTTGGGAAACTTTTGTCTTCTGGCCTGCGTGGCACTATTATTAAAGACCAGCAGTCCAGCAGACATAAACCTGCTTCTAACCCAAACCAAATCAACAAGGTCAGTCTCTCCAAGATCTCTGTTTTTGAGCAAAATGTTGTCAGAAGAGAGTCTGGATGAATAGATTGATATCTGAAGGCATTGCATCTAAGGGGGCAGGGGCAGAAAATGAGAGAGAACAGCTGATCTCCATGGGTTCACTCTGCAAACACCCAGCGAGGGCCTTGTCGTCCCCTGTCCGTGCCCTCCTGGAGGGCACTGGCTGGGAGACAGCCAGACACAGAGCAGACTGTTGAAATGCCCTGGGCATCACACAGTGTGGTGACCCAGGGTAGGCTGGGGACAGGGGGCAGGGACATCTGTCTTAGCCTGAGCAGAGGCACCTGGAGCCCAGCCCAGACAGTCTGGGGGTAGGGTGGTGGTGTGGGCTATTCCCAGGGAGGGAACAGCGTGTTCCAAGGCAACGGGTGGGAGGTGAAGTCTTGCTGGAGTGAAGGAATCCCGTAGCAGGGATGCGGCTGGAGATGTGGGGAAGTTGGCCCCCAGAAGGTGGTCTGGACCACTCTGGGATGGAGGCCACCTCATTCTCAGCTCCTTTCTGCAATTAGAACAGCCTCTGAGTTCTAGAGGAAACACAAATTGCTGGTCAGAAATGGCGATGCCAAGAACACTCTGCTGACGCTGCGTTAATAGTAAATCACCTCTATCACATCGCCGGTTTCCCCCTCACTCCCAGGGGCTGTGTCTTGCTTACATTCATGGACAGTTACAGTTTGAAAGTGGGCAGATATTCATATTCCCACAACCCTTGTTGTATCAGCCAAAATAGTAACAGCTCTTGTTTGGGGGCCTCTCACAGTGGCTAGCAGTGAGCTAAGTGCTTTATAAATAATATCCTATTTAACAGAGAAGCAATCTGAAGCTCAGAGAGGCATCACAACTTGCTGATTAAGAAAAGAATACAGCCAGGATCCAAACATACACCTTCCTGACCTCTGAGCCTGGAGACTTCCCGCTCAGCCTCTTAGCCTTGATATCATAGAATTTAAGGACTTTGTGGATTTCTGAGAACATTTTCATCTTTTATTATATTGGCTCCTCCAAAGAACTTCTGAACTTAGCAGGTAAAAAACCCTGGGCTCAGAGAGGTACAGTGTCCTCCCCAAGGTCACACAGCTTTTAAATAAGGGGCCAACAGGAGACTTGAACTGAGGTCCTACCATCCCAAAGCCAAAGCTCTATCTTCTTTATCATGGTCTCCAAGTCCACAGCAAAAAAGACGGACAGCTAACGTTACATCCTTGGATGATTCTTATTTTAACCCGCCCCCCGCCCCGAAACTCATGTTCTCTTAATCTTGACATTGGCTGGCATGTATTCATCAAGCAATCAAAAGACAAATGCCTAGGAGAGCAGAACGTGCAGACCGCAGCCAAAATGACCTCACAAGGAGCAGGTTGTGCCAAGCAAATCTCATTTCCTGTGACAGAACGGCAGGCTGGGAGATAAGGCTAAAGGCACCGACGCCGTCGTTTCCCTGGTTCTGAAGGACAACTTCGATTAGCTCCACAGAAACACCTGCGGGGAGCGAGGGGGGTCAGGTCACCCCACACACACCCACAGAGGCATGCGCCCACATAGACGCTGACAGACACGTCTCCAGAGACACACATGCCAACCGAGAGATGCAGACAGACACAGCTATCCACACACCCCCAACTCAGACACACACACACACGCTTAAATACAGACACAGTCAGAGACACACAGTCACACAGAGACATATGTAAACACACACACCTACACACAAACATGCCTGCCTCCCCTCCTCATGCACACACCAGAGGTACATGCACACAGTCACACACACACAGAAACGGAGAAACACAAGGACGGTCACAGACACACATCCACACACCAGGACACATCCAGTACCCCTCGCGGCCAGGAGGAGCCTACTCCTCTCAAAGCCCTCATCCGTAGCCTGCAAGTTACATCCTTCCCAAACCGGAGCCTCTGAAAGCTGTATGCCTCCAGGGTCCACGTGTGTTCTCAGCTCTGCCTTGGCCTGGTGTCTTCACCCAGAAACTTGAAACATACCCCAGCAGCTGTGTGCAGTTGAGAAAGATTCCACATTTTGGAGTCAGGCTGGTCTGTGTTCTATGATAGTTGAGGCTCTGCCAGTCACTAGATGTGGGGACCTAGACAAGTCCCTTCACCTTTCTGAGCTTCAGTTTTCTCATCTGTAAAAGGGGCTGGTAATCCCTGTGATGAGCCCATTGAACGGGAGCCCCTTGAAGTTCTGGTATTCAGCAAGGACCTCTCCATGGCAGGTATTTTTGTTATTTGAATGTCTGTCTCCCTCCCCAGCCTGGAGCCACCTTGTAGGTAGGGGTCTTGTCTGTTTCCACCCAAGTCTGTTTCCAGGGCTCAGCAGTGTCTGCCAGGCACATGGTAAGTGAAAGTGAAAGTGTTAGTCACTCAGCTGTGTTCTACTCTATGACCCCATGGACTGTAGCCCGCCAGGCTCCCCTGTCCATGGGATTCTCCAGGCAAGAATACTGGAGTGGGTAGCCATTCCCTTCTCCAGAGGATCTTTCGAACCCAGGTTTCTTGCACTTCAGGCAGATTCTTTACTGCTGAGCCACCAGGGAAGACCTGGCACATGACAGGTGTTCAGCAAATATTTATGAAATAAGCAAGTCCATATCCTTAGCTCCTAGTACAGACCGGGCACAGAGGATATGATCAACTGCAGTTACAGAGTGTTGAAAAAAGTGATATATGAAAATATAATTGCAACCATGGACCAAGCTCTAATTGTACGTCAGGCATGTCTTTCGCAGCATTCCATGCTCTCCGTGACAGGCATTCATCTTGTAGATAAGGAAACTGAGATCCAAAGAAGTCATTTACCAAGGTTACCTGATTTCCTGAGGGTGGCAGCTCAAAACTGGGAATCTGATTGCTGAACCTAACTCTAGACTCCATGAGTAAATGTTTTCCCCTGGTGACACAACTCAACTGATGATGTCTACAAGCCAGCTCTGCTTAGTTACAATGTGGACTAGCTCTTTAGAGTGAATTGTCATCTTCAATCCCTGGACGTCTCTGTATATAGCATCTGTCTGGAATATCTTCCATATGGCCATGGTTACATTTTTTAAATATTACAATCCCAAACTCCTGATGTCTGCATTTTTCCTTGGTCCCTGTCAGCTAACAACTATCCATTGATCTATCTTTCTATCTATGATCTGACCACTAAGGCCCATTCTGTCCTCAGATGTTTTTCCTCTGTGTTCTTGTAAAGTACACAGCCCCAGCCTGAATCTGTCAAATCTGTTTTCCTCTCTCTTGCATTGGTACAATCCAAGGGTTTCAAACTCAACCCACCTGTGGGCCAATTAAGCTACTTTGCGTGACAACCGCATTTGGCAGTAATTGACGGCAAACAGTTGAGCATTTTGCAAATCCTGAAAGGTTGCTACACTTGTACCAGCCTTGCTTCTGCTTCAACCTTAGAAAACAGACTCAAATCCCCACCACCCCTCGCCCAACAATTTCCCTGAAAAAGAAGGATTTTATGAAAGATTTCTGCCTCTATTCAGGGCCGTGCAAAATGGTAACAGCCACAGGCTATGGAGGCCGTAATTACCTTTCCACCCAAAGGAGAATACAAATGCCTAAAGACAGTGGCCACCTTGCATGCAGGGGGCCAGGGCAGGCCGCAGTGACTCATCAGGCATGCCAGGCAGCCCCTTCCCCCTGCAAGCAGGCTCCACACTCACTCACAGCTCTGCCAGCTGAATGAGCGGAACAGAGACATCTGACAGCGGGGGCGTTTCTATTTCTGATAGCCTGAACCCTAACAGGACACAGGTGGTTTTTAAGACTTTTTTTAGTGAAATCATCCTGGGGGAAAAAAAAGGGTGAAAGTATTAGTCGCTCAGTCATGTCTGAGTCTTTGCAACCCCATGGACTGTAGCCTGCCAAGCTCTTCTGTCCATGAAATTCTCCAGGCAAGAATACTGGAGTGGGTAGCTATTCCCTTCTCAAGGGGATCTTCCCGACCCAGGGATCAAACTCAGGTCTCCTGCACTGCAGGCAGATACTTTACTATCTGAGGCACCAGAGAAGACCAAAGTCATTCTCTTGCTTCCCAATTAAGGCTCTATTCATTGGAATGGTCTCTGTGAACAGATTTTTAAAAAATGATACATACATACATTTGGTGTATGTATTAGCCAAGCAACCTGTATTTTCCCCACCCTTGCCACCTCAAGTCCCTCCCCCAACTCTCTCCCTCAGCATCTGCCTGAAATTCTACCATGATCAGGTCATTGCACAGGGTTGAACTTGGTCCTGGTGTGGGTGTCGGGGGACTGACTGTTTGATAGAACAGCAACTTCTCAGTGTACAGAGCAGGTGGGTGGGAGGGAAGGCATGCTGACACAGCAGAGAAGAGAGCCCCTGTGAGCCAGGAAGGGCACCAGGCCCTTCACAGAAGTCATCTCCTCAGACACCCACAGGCCCCAGTCCCCGACTCTCTGCATTTTAGAGGTGCTAAAAGAGACTTTCGGAGAGAGGAAGTGACCTCCCCCTACCAAGCACTCACAAAAAGACCAGGATGCAGGTTTGTTTGGCTTCAAAGGCTAAACTCTCTCCTCATATCCCCATAACCTCCCAAATGTTTTATAGTCCTACTAAAATGCTGCTGAACACACCACACTTTGTCCACCTGGGGATGACAAATGTCCTTTCAAGTGCCAATGTCAATACACTGGCGGAACCAGGAAAATGTCATATTTCCTGGGGAAATTGGTCTATTTCACTGAAAGGGTGGAGCTGAGGATGCAGCACACATGTGCGACAAGGAGAGATCGGTACAAAGACCTGAAGTGCAGAGGATGGTGGAGAAGCAAGCAGGCAGGCCCCGGGGTCCCTGCAGGGATGGCCGAGCCCCAGAAAGCAGCCCTGGGGTGCTCTTCTTTGGTGAATTCTAGTTTTTGTATTTATTTGGGCCACAGTACATTTTATAGTCAGCTGCTGCTGAAGCATTCTAGTTGACCATGGTCCCTAGCAACTACAAGAAATTATTGGAGTTCTGAGGCTGCCTCTGTGATATACATTTTTTTGCATTTTATTTTATTGAAGTACAGTTGATTTGCAATGTTGTGTTTCTACTGTGTGGCAATGTGATCCACTTATACATATATATATACATTCCTTTTCATACTCTTTTCTATTATGGTTTATCACAGTACATTGAATACACTTCCCTATAGCACTTATTTTCTACTGTCATTTTAAAAATGATCCGTTCTCCATGTTAGACTATAAACTCTAACATTTTTATCTTTGGTTCTCTTTTCTATGATGGTACCTTAATAGAGTAAAAGCTCTAACTGTTGGAATAAATCAATAATGAGTTAATTTAGTCATTTTATAAGGGAAGGGCTTTAACTAACTAAAACAAGACACCTTCCGTGTGAGCCTAAGAAGAGGCACAGGGGAAGACAGACTGACATGAGCTTTTCTGCTCTAGAGATTTCTGCTGAGAAGCTTCCTTATTCACAGAATCCTAACTCCAAACTGGACTTCAGCCCAAACTCACTCTTACCCCCTCTCCAGGCTCTTTCTCTTGGGGTCCCCATCTTGCCAGCTCGATAGAAGGTGCCATCGGAGGTTGTGGGGTCATCCTGAGTTCTTGGCTCTCTGTGACCCCCGCCCCCTACCTCATTTACCAAGTCTGGGTGGCCCTGCCCTCCAGGCTCCAGGGAACTGGTCCCCTGCTCACCAAGTCTCTCTGCACACTGCAGGCCTCTCTCTCCTTGTCAAGGTGGCTGCGCCAGGCCCCTCCCTGCTCCTCTGACTCCAGCCCATCCTTCCCGCCGCCCCCCCCACCCCCGCCCCTACCGCCCAGCTCAGAAAGAACGTTCTAAATCACAAAGCCAGCCACCTGACCACATGCTCAAAAATCCTCCCATAGATCTCCATTTTCTGAAGATAAAATCCAAATGTCTAGACCTGACATCCAAGACCTTTTGTTACCAGATCCCTGCCCACTTCTCCAGCCTTATCCACAGCTGCTCCCCAAGGCACAACCTGCACCCTCCTCTGTCCAAATGGGCGGCAGCCCCTCAGAGGCCCATCTCCATGCCTCCCCTTTAACCAGGCTCTTCCCCGCTGAGGCCCCTTTGGGCTTATCCAACTCCTCTCATTCTTCAGCTCCACTCTGGCCTCAAAGGCCCACCCCTCCCGTCTGGACGGCCCAGATGGGTTGCCTCCTCTGGGCCTCCATGCCCTCCAGCGTCACTTATCACCTGGTGTCAGGAGTCTGCTTTTGCGTTTTTAAGAGGAGATTCTCGGGAGGTTGGACAGAACTCGTGGCTTAGTTAAAAACATTTGGAGGAAGATATGTCAGAGCAAGATGCTGCACTCTTCCCTGATGGCCGGAAAAATGTCCCCTGGGCTGTGCAGAAAAGGACTGGGAGGGGAACAGTGAGAATCACTGCCCTGACCAAAGAGGCCTGTGTGCACTGCTCCCCGGGCCAGGTATGGGGACAAAGACAAAGTCCCCAGAGGATGAACCTGTGGGATCTCTGAGCAGAAGGGAAAGAGGACCCCCAGGGAGGAAGGAAAGCCCCAAAGGGTAGCAGTGTCCACATGACATGTAGGTGATTGGGAATATAGACATCTCTCAGAGTTTACCACAATCCTGTGAGGCATAAGAAGTCATACAATGACTCTTGTGAGCCCTAGAATGTCACACAGGTCTCAGAGTCACCTGATCTAACTCACAAACAAGAACAAGGAACCGCTCCATGGTGACCGCATTGACCAATGACTGAATGATAAACGCCACTGAAGTTGACATCAGTGACCAGTGGCCTTCCTGCCATCACCGGGCACACCAGCATAGACGTGATTGCTGGGGAGTGGAGGGAATGCATCGACTGTGATTCAGCTGAGACCTGCCCCAGCTACACAGAGACTCAATAGAAACTGAACCTAGGCATAATAGAGAAACACAGATTTTATATGTATCCCACACCTGAGTTTGTAGACTGAAAATCCTACCCATTACAAGTGAATGAAGGAAATAACACAGTTGATAAAAGTAACTTGGCCAGTAAGGCACACATATTCAGAGCTGGGCTGAGTAAAATTTCAAGCACCCTTCCTTCCTGTGACAGGAGAAGGATGGCTTCTCTGCGAGAATGAGGCTGGAGAGGAATTCTGAAAAATGAGTGAACTAGGCAGGGAGGGAGACAAGAGCTGCCAAGCAGACAGAACTGCACATGCAAAGGCCCTGTGGTAGGAAGGAGCAGGGCTCATTCATGGGGGGAAATAGACTCCTGTGTCAGAAACCCTGAGAGTGAAGGTGAGTGATGAGACAGAACACTGATTGGCGCTTCTGACTCTCCCTCCTCAATCCCCTTTAGTTTGGGCTGCAGCTAGTGACTTATTTCTAACAAGCAGGATAACACAGCCATAGGATGCTGCCTCTGAGATTAGGTTCTAAAAGACTTCCCTCTTGCACCCACTCTGTCTCTGGCTTTATCCCTTGCTTGTTCTGCTGAAGCAAGCTGCCATATCGTAAGCTATGCTACGGAGAAGCTCTCATGGCAAGACACTGAGGGAGCCTCTGGCCAGCAGCCAGCGAGGAGCTAAGTCCTGCCAGTAACTGCAGGAGCGAACTTGGAAGATCAGCCCTGAGTTGAGGCTTGAGATGACCACGGTCTCCTGTATAACTTGGTTGCAGCCTTGTGCAAAGCCCTGAGCCAGAGGACCCAACTTAGTCATGTACAGATTTCTGACCCACAGAACTAGTGACATCATAAACCCGTGTTGTTTTCTAAGTCGCTGTTTGGGGGCCACTGTTACACAGTGATAGGTCACTAATGCAGCTGATAAAGTAGGCAGGTATGAGAAAATATTTTTTATTTTGGTGGTTAGTCTTAGGGTTTTAGTAAATTCTCCACATGGAACCTGTGTGTAATTCACCTGAGCTTCTGACTCTGAACGTTTCTGATTCATAAAAAAAAATCTATGTAGCATTAGGAGTTGTATGTAAGCTAATATCAGATTCTCTAACATGGAAATGGTACGGAACAACGGGAAGTTGGAAGGGACAGAAACTAACCTTTGCTGACAATCTATGGAGAACTTGCTGCTGCTGCTGCTAAGTCGCATCAGTCGTGTCCAACTCTGTGACCCCATAGACGGCAGCCCACCAGGCTCCGCCGTCCCTGGGATTCTCCAGGCAAGAATACTGGAGTGGGTTGCCATTTCCTTCTCCAATGCATGAAGGTGAAAGGTGAAAGTGAAGTTGCTCAGCCGTGTCTGACTCTTAGAGACCCCATGGACTGCAGCCCACCAGGCTCCTCCGTCCATTCCAGGCAAGAGTGCTGGAGTGACCAGGTTCTTGTGAAATGCTTTTGCTTCCAGTGTTGGCCCAGGCACACTTTTCCAATGAAACTGAAGAAGCTTTGACTATGGCAGGGACAACATTTTACCCTTTCTCTTTACTAAAAAGAACTCCTATATTATTGGGGGGAGGGAATCTACTTACCCAGTACACTTTCCCAGCCTCCCTTGCTGTGTGCATGTGTGGGAAGGTAGGCAATAAGATATAAGCGGAAATCACTGGATGGATGTTTTGTTCTTAAATGTTGACTCATCGGAGAAGCACACTGTCTTGTATTTCTCTTCTCCTTGCTGGTGCCTGGAAACATGGGCACGATGACTGGAGCTGTGGCAACATTTATGACCATGTAATGATCTTGATGATGGAAGCCACACTTTAGGATAACAGAACAAAAAGATGGAAGGAACCTTGGCTCCCTGGAAGGGATGACATGGGAGCCACCATTCCAAGCCTTGACTCTTTACAGTGTCACATGAGAGAAAAATAATCCTTTATCTTGTTTAAGTCATGATTATCTAGATTTTCTCTTGCAGGGAGCTGATAAACCAGTCAGTCCTAAGTAATACTTGCATTCTGAGTAAGGTACTTAGCTGCATTTTGGGATTTCACTTTTAAATTGCCAAGACTCCAGGCTCTCAGAGAAAGATTTTCCCTTTTGCCTCTCTTGGTTAACAGTTATTAGTATGCTTTTGAATTGTGGTGTTGGAGACGACTCTTGAGAGTCCCTTGGACTGCATGGAGATCTAACTAATCAGTCCTAAAGGAAATCAACCCTGAATAGTCGTTGGAAAGACTAATGCTGAAGCTGAATCTCCAATACTTTGTCCACCTGATGTGAAGAGCTGACTCTGGAAAAGACCCTGATGCTGGAAAAGATTGAAGGCAAAAGGAGAAGGGGGTGGCAGAGGATGAGATGGTTAGATAGCATCACCAACTCAATGGATATGATTCTGAGCAAACTCTGGGAGATAGCAGAGGACAGAGGAGCCTGGCGTGCTGCAGTCCATGGGGTCCCAAAGAGTCACACATGACTTGGCAACTGGACAGCCACAACAATGCTCTTCAGAGGAGAGGAGAGGGGACCTAAAATTTCCCGAACTTTACCCCATACACCATACTCTACCCATTATTAGTACTTATCTCACAACATATTTGTGAGCTGGGGCTATCATCTCATTTCACAGATGAGGAAATGGAGGCTCAGAAAGATTATATCACCCTCCGGGGAACACAGCTAGGATCTGAACCCCGACCTGTCTGACCCCATAGCCTGTGCTTTTTCTGTTGTTTTCCCACTGTCTCCCAGTCTAGAACTCTGAGTCCCAGTTCAGGCGGAAGATGGGACAAGTCAGATCATCCTGAGATCCCTGGACCAGGCTGCCCGGCTCTCACTCAAATCTTCTAACTGCAGCCACCAAATGAAGGCTTCTCTACTGCCAGGTGACTAAAGCAGACGGCCCAGCTGGTCCTCTCTGTAACTCACTGCCATCCTGTTTACTGGCCATCTGGCCCTCATCTCTGTGATTCTCTGACTGTCCCTCCTCAAGGACCCTCTTAAAGGGACAGAAACTCTCCTTGGTTTCATAAAGAACCTCCATTCCTAAGTGAATATATTTCCAACCTTGACCAGAGCAAGCCTGCCAAAGAAAAGGCCAAAACCACAGGGTTTTCTGGGAGCCACACAAGTCTATTTCTGACCTCAGATTATAGCATCCAAAAGGATTACCTGTTCTAAGCAAACACACTCAAAACCCGTGACAGGAATGCAATCAGGGCCACCTGACTCCTCAGCAGGCTCCAAATATTCCCCAGCGAAACTTGCTTTATCCTGTTCAAAACTCCTCTGTCTGTCCCAGGAGAGACTGGAAATATATTCTTTCTAGGAGCTGCTGGAAAATTAGCCCACATTAGGAGAAGCCTAGATGATGCTGAATTGGGGACAGAAAGGTCCATTTGAGAGAGGAAAAAAAATGTTCTTTGTAACCAGGACAAGGCTAAACCTCCCTTCTCTCCATTGGTCCAAATCTATGCCAGCCTCCCACTGGCATCCGTGGGTGTGCTGAGAACAAGCTATGGATTTCTATAGAGACTGTCGCCATGGTACTAGGGGCCTTATTCTGCTATTTCAAGAGGAAAAATAATCAAAAGGTTAAAGGAAGAAAATCTACCATAGAGCTTTTCAAACTACAAGTATTTGTTAATGCTTTAGCGAGTGTCAGCCATAGCAAGTTGGGCTGGGAGAGATGGCTTGTCTTGCAACCCCCGGGAGTCAAGCACAAGGTTGGGCACTGCCCATCTGTGATCCGATTTCTTTCTCACAACAACCTCGAAAGGGCAAAACAGTACAATCCTCATGTTGTCAAGTGGGGGAAAAATGAATTTAAGGAACTTGTCCATGGGCATCAGAACTGTCATACTGGACAAGACCAAATCCCAATAGAGGGTCCATTTAGGGGGTGGGGGAGATGCTGAATAGAAAGTACTGTTTGATCTGTTTACGGAGACATGGGGTGAATTAGGGAGCTGACAGGCAGGGGAGGGAGAGGGAGGAATCAAGACGGCAGAGAAGTAGGACGTGGAGCTTGCCTCCTCCCACAAATACATCAATAAATATACCTGCAAGTGGAACCATTTACACAGAACATCTACTGAACACTGCAGAAGACCTCAGACTTCCAAAAAGGCAAGGAAACCTCCACGTAATCAGGTAGGCTAAGATCATGGCATCTGGTTCCATCACTTCATATCAAATAGATGGGAAAAATTGGAAACAGTGACGGACTTTATTTTCTTGGGCTCCAAAATCACTATGGATGGTGGCTGCAGCCATGAAACTAAAAGAGACGCTTGCTCCTTGGAAGAAAAGTCATGACAAACCTAGAATGTGTATTAAAAAGCAGAGACATTACTTTGCCAACAAAGATCTGTATAGTCAAAGCTATGGCTTTTCCAGTAGTCTTGTATGGATGTGAGAGTTGGGCCATAAAGAAGGCTAAGTGCTGAAGAACTGGAGCTTTCAAACTGTGATGCTGGAGAAGACTCTTGAGAGTCCTTTGGACTGCAAGGAGATCAAACCAGTCAATCTTAAAGGAAATCAATCCTGAATATTCATTGGAAGGACTGATGCTGAAGCTCCAATACTTTGGCCACCTGATGCGAAGAGCCGATTCATTGGAAAAGCCCCTGATTCTGGGAAAGATTATAGGCAAAAGGAGAAGGGGGTGGCAGAGGACAAGATGGTTGGATGGCATCACCGACTCAGTGGACATGAGTTTGAGAAAGTTGCTGGAGGTGATGAAGGACAGGGAAGCCTGGCATGTTGTAGTCCATGGGGTCACAAAGAGTCAGACACGACTGAGTGACTGAACAAAACAAAAACTGGGTAGGACAAAAAAAAAGAGAGAGGGAGCTGATAGGGGTGCTGAGGCAGCTGGGAGGAGCAGAGAGAAAATCACACACTGTCTGTTGGCCTGAGGGGCAAGGAAAGAAAGCATCGTTATCAGCTAGTGGGGACTGCAGGGGAGAAAGCTCCCCTGGACTTGGAGCAGCATGGGCTGGGCGGAGAGTGAATGGGAGGGGTGGCGAGTGAGCATCTCCAGCAGAGGGACATCTACTGACAACACTGGGGCCATGCTGGCCCCGCTGGGTGGTGCCAAGCCCCATCCAAACAACTGAGGATGGAAGGGGAATGCTTCCCAGTAGGAACTGGCAATCATTATGCTAATTCTGGTTAACAGCCACCCAAGCCAGTGGCTTACATGAACAGGCATTTTTTTTTTTTTTTTTTGCTCGTGCATCTGAGGACAAATTGTGCCCCTGCTGGGGTCTCCTGGGCCAGGCTCCAGGCTCCAGGTTGAGCTGGGTCTGCGCCACTTGCTCCTCATCCGATGTGGATTTTCTCATCTCGGATGACAGGTGCACAGACCAAACCGCACAAGCACACGGAGGCCCTCTGCTCGCGTCGTGTCCCCCACGTCCCACCGGCCAGCACACGCCTCCTGACCAAGCCCAATGACAGTGCCATGAGGGAATAAAGCTCCAGCTACTCAACTGAGAGGCACTGAAAACCCATGAGTTGAATAACATGACGTATAACCCTGTTCTACAGGAATGAAGATTAGAAGCAATATTTTAATCTACCATCTTCCCCAAAGGAAAATAAAAATGTTAATATCAAAAGAAGAATAGAAATAGATTCAAAACTACCCATGTCAACCACAGTGGTCTCATGAAATGTTCATTTGGACAAGTTGGAGAAGTGTGGGGGATGAGCGTATGTTCACTGGATTCTTGGGGTCAAGTCTCAAAAATTAGTTAAGTTCGTAGAGGTTGGCATGGGGAAGGTCTCTAGTGGAGATTTCAGGACTCTGAACTCAATGGCATCCCATTCGTGACATTTACAAATGACATGATGATTACATTCCAGAAATTACAAAGTTAGGGGTCACAACCCAACTGAAATACTTGGATGCACTGAAATACTTGGAGCCCTAAAATATTGTGAGCGGCATGTATGAGAGACTGAATCCGATCACATGATGTTCAAAGAGTAAGTCATTCCCACTGGGACTCAAAACTTGACCACAGAGACACCAGATTAGGGGCTTTCACTTAGTTCTGGGATTCTAAGTGCAGTCCCTCTCTGCGCCTCAGCGTCTCCTTCGGGGCTGATGGGACCTGCCTCGGACAGACAGGGGAGGATTCTGAGCAGCACTGTGCGTGAGCTGAGCCTGCAAGCTAGGAGGTGCTCCCTGCCTGCGGGTGCTGCACACCTTTGCCTGAGTGGCAGCAGGTGTGCCTGTCACCTGGGGACCCCAGCTGACTCAAAGATGATGCTGCGCTGGCTGTGCGCGGCAGAGAGGCTGAACAGGAGCCCGCTACAGGTGAGAAGCAGGTCCCATTGCATTTTGGCCCTCATCTGCAGCGACTCATTCAACCTCAGGTATCTTGCTTAAAAGTGGGACCTTGATAAAAGGATCAAGGAAGAGTGCCAGGGAAGGGAGGGGAACTCAGCATCTTTTCCAACCAGAAGATTTTAAGGAATTAGGGATCTTGAGTGAGGACAGAGTCATAATGCCAAACATTTGCCAGAGTGAAGCTGAAGGGAGTGACCTCTATTTGACACGCAAGGCTGGATCCAAGGTTGGAGGCTGTTGGATGCCAGTGACAGGCTGTGGATTTAGGCTCAGAGTAGGGAGGGGCTTTGAACCCATCACTGTGGTCTGAGTTTGAAATGTACTGTCTTATCATGGGGCTTCCCTGGTGGCTCAGACGGTAAAGTGTCTGCTTGCAATGTGGGAGACCAGGGTTCGATCCCTGAGTCAGGAAGATCCCCTCGAGAAGGAAATGGCAACCCACTCTTATCATGGGGCTTGGGTCAGATAGATCTTGTCCAAATCCTGGCTTAGCTTACTTCCTGTGTGACCTTGGGCAAACCCTTCCATTTCCCTGGCCTCTGCCTGGGTCAGAGTTCTGCTCACATAAAATACTAAGGAAACGGTAACAGATGGCAAAGATTCTGAGTCTGCCTGCCAGTAAGAATCACCTCTCCCTCCAGAACTAGGGGCGAAGCAGAAGCCATATGAGGGGAACTACTGAAGCCCCCTTGGCACCAGGGGAGAGTGAGACAATGAGAAGGTCACTGTTTATTGCCCCTCTCTCAGCAAAATGGCAATCTCTCAGCAGACAGGAAGGATGGAGGCACTGTTGACTTTTTTGGGCTATCCTTCAGGATCTGGCGCTAGACCTGACATCATGGAGACTGATCAACACTGGAAAGAAAGAAACAATGAGGGAGAGAGGGAGAGAAGGATGAAGAGCATTCCATATGCTTAGCATTCCTCCCTGACAGAATCTTATCTCCCAAGAACCTGATAAACTAGGAATTATCATCCCTCACTTTCTGAGTAAGTGCAAATTGGGCTCAGCAAATTGCCTTTTGTAATGTATGAGACCTGGGAAAGTTACTTCCCTGTTCCTCAGTTTCCTCATCTGAAAAATGGAGGTGGTGATAATATCATCTGGCTCATAGATTTGTTATATGAGTATTGTTTTGGCACATGATAAATCTTGACTAAATCAAGTGTTTGATTGGAAGATTTTTCCTTCCATGCCATGCACGTCTACAAACAAATATTTAAGTGGTTCCATCTCTGTAATCAATGCCACATACATAAATTAATTTTCTTTCCAAGGTTGAGGCCTGAGCACAATTTTGATAAACCACAGCTGTCCACATCTCCCTAAGCTGGAACTTTTTTTTGGAGGGTAGTGAAAATGCGACACACGGCAAAGGAGGAAAAATCACTCTCATAAAATAGCGCTAAAGCAATAAATGCAGATCATGGGATTCACGAGGATGACAACCCACCAGCGTCTATGAATATTTGATCAGGTTGGCTTTTGGGAACGTGGTCAGGAATTTGCAGGCAGGCTGTGGTTCAAGCTTGCAAGTGATATACATGCAGGTATGAAACTAACTCCTGCACCTGGGCAGCCCTTACACCTGAAATTTCTGCCTTGCCAACTTGACGCAGGTAGTGAGTCAACCGAAGGGACCAAGGGCCACCCCTCCCCACCCCAGAGTGACCCACGTGGCCAGTGGCTCCCCTGGCACTGATCTGAGATGACGCTATTATCAAGGGCTGAAAGCCACTCAGCCTGCTAGGGAAGATCTGGGTTCTTGTGAACCAATCTCCAAGTCCCAAGCTGTCCTCCAGCCCCTTTCAGGGACGGTCTGGGAGCAGCTCAGGTTTCCCACTGCTGGGGCCTGTCTAAACAGATCCCATTACACCCCAGCAATGCCTCCCTGAGCCAGGGACACTCAGCTGGGGGAGGTCAGCTTTTGGTTTTCCAGACCTTGGGATGAGAGCATGTCAATGGGGCTGGCAGTGTCCACCCCTGCATCCAGGCCTAGGGTTGCAACTTGAAGCTGCACATAAGAGGGCATGCCAGGTTTGAATCCTAGATCTGCCACTTTCTAGGTCTGGGGCTTGAGCAAATCCCTTAGCCTCTGAGCCTCAGTTTTCTCATCTGTGTGAAGATATAAAAGTATCCAGCTTTCACATTTATTAGGAGACACAAGTGATATAAACCACACAAAATGTTTCACATGGTGATTAGCCATGATTAGAAGCACTAGTGCTTAATAAGTCTGAGCTACTTTTATCGTTTCTTCCCATTGTTACTGCTCAGGGCATGTTCCTAGGAAACAGAGTTCCACACTGTATTGGCCAAATTCATCTCTGTTAGACCTAAGCGGAACAATGAGATAGTCTAGTGCTCAACCATTTTTTAGAGATTGAGACTTTGGGGCCTACCTGTTCGGCAACTTCCTCCAGGTCACGCAGGGAGCTGGTGGCAGAGCTGAGCCTGAATCCAGGCCTTCTGAGGCTCCTCCTCCTCTTCCTCCTCCTTCTTGTCCTCTCCCCACCCCCCTCTGCATTGCACTCTCCAACAGACAGTGTTTGTACACGTATCTGTCCCCATTGCATCAGGTTCCCGCGGAATCAGGGCCACGCAGCCTCGTCTCATTTGCATCTGTCCTTCTCTCCTGCAATGCATTCTGGGAAGCTTCTCTGAGCCCTGGGAATTAGCATCCTTCTGACAGACTTCTTCAGGTCCAAAGGAAATCAACACCTCTCTAAGATTTCTATTTGCCCTCAAATTTCAGCCCCAAGCCTCAGTAATATCTCTTTTCCTCACTCCCTCCATTTCAAAGGAGAGCTACAGAAACACACCTGCCTCTGGCTTCGTTTTGTGAAAGCTAAGATAAATGTTCAGGGCACAGGGGCTTTTCTCCTCACAAGGCAGAGGAAAGGACGAGCAGGATTTGTAAAAATCATGCCCCAGGCACTGAGCCTGCTGCTAAAACATGAAGGTCACTTGTGTTACTATAAATGTTATTTTTTCCATAAACCTGAACTGAATCGTAGTCCAGACAAAACAATGTTTGCCTCAAAACAAAACACAGTCTTTGAACCTAGGCATATGTGAGTCTGATTCCCAGCTCTGCCATGCACTGACCCTTGGCCCTTCACCACTTCATTGCCCATCTCCAGACCTCTGTCTTCTCATCTGAAAGACAGTGACAACACTGTCCACCTCCATGGCTCTTTGTCAGAGCCTTTGAGCCAAATGAGATGATATATGAAAAGTCTCAGACATAGGAGACACACAATCAATAAGAGCTTTCCTTAAGTGACTGTCACCATGGGGTCCTCAATCCTCCAGCAGCATTTAAAGCAGAGTTTCAGGATGGTTCTGCTGCTAGGAGGAAGCTTGCTTGCTTGCTTGAAAAATCACCGAACTTCTAAACCTCATTTTCCAGATGCATCTGTGCTCCAGAGAGGTAAATTAGAAGGAAAGTAGGGGAAAAAAAAAAGCTG
The DNA here is from genome assembly GCF_910594005.1 of Cervus elaphus. Lineage (NCBI taxonomy): Eukaryota > Metazoa > Chordata > Mammalia > Artiodactyla > Cervidae > Cervus > Cervus elaphus. Next base: position 9,011,628 of record NC_057839.1, on the reverse strand, counting down.
GAGATAACACAGAAAATCCATTTCAGGGCCAAGGGGCTGCAGAGGGATGAACAAGATGACCAGGAATTTTGAGACTTATTTACAAAGTCACACCCACAACCTCAACCCCGGTGACCTTAGTGCCACAGCCAAGCACCCCACTGAGCCCACCAGAGGATTTGCAGTGGGGTTCAAGGCTGTGGGCAGGCTGACTGGACAGCAGAATGTGTCCTTAGGTCAGTTCCATTGCCACGAAATGAGAATAATACCTCCATCACAGGCTCATTGTAAAGACAAATACTTAATGGAATAAAAGTGCTGCTACCTCATCTGAGTAGGGGATGGCAGGCATTGTGCCGAGTGCACCCCAAACATTCGGTCCTTTGAGCTAATAAAATTTATGTTAAGAGGAAACTTTCTCTCACAGTAGCAATTGGAAAATAGTTCTCATTTGCTATAGATAGATGATCATCATAAAAATTTTGTTGATGTTATTGTCGCTCAGCTGTGTCTGATTCTTTGCTACCCCATGGACTGCAGCACGTCAGGCTTCCCTATCCTTCATCATCTCCAAGAGCTTGCTCAAACTCATGTCCATTGAGTCGGTGATGCCATTCAACCATTTCATCCTCTGTCATCTCCTTCTCCTCCTGCCCTCAATCTTTTCCAGCATCATAGTCTTTTCCAATGAGTCAGCTCTTCGCATCAGGTGGCAGAAGTTTTGGAGCTTCAGCTTCAGCATCAGTCTTTCCAATGAATAAAATAAAGTCTGCCAGTGTTTCCATTTTTTCCCCATCTATTTGCCATGGCAAGTTTGGTTGTTGCAAACTTCTTGGTGCCAGAATCCTTTGTTCTTACAACTGTCTGCCTAGGTCTGGCCACAATGTTACTAAATCTCCAAGACGGCAAATGTTATTCTCTGTTCTACAAATTTTATCAGTACATGAACAGAAAAGTGTTATACTTTTAAAGGTCAGACCCTTGAGAATGGGCTATCCAATATTTTTCAGGTTATAGGCAACATTCTTAACTGGTAGCTAAAGCAATAGAACACAAAGGTTAAAGGAAAGAAACAGGCCCAATATGGAGTCAGAACTGTTCTTCCCTAGGGAGGTGTTGGACCATCCTCCCTAACAGCACTGAACGGATGGGCAGGTGGGACAGTGGAAGGACGGTCTTGTTGCCTCCTGTCTTAGTCAGCTAGGGCTGCCAAACAAAGCACCAACAGGGGGCTTAAACCACAGAAACTTATTACAATTCTGGAGGCTAGAAGTCCAAGACCAAGATGTCAGCAGCGTTGGTTTCCTCTTGTGGATGGCCAGCATCTCCATGTGCCTTCGAATGGCCTTCCCTCCATGTCTCTGTCCTCATTTCTTCTCTTTATAAGGACATCGGTCATATCAGACTTCATTTTTACCTAGTTACCTCTGTAAAGACCTTATCTCCAAATACAGTCACAGTGTGGTACTAGGGGTTGGGACTTCAATAAATGGATTTCAGCCCTGACCCTTCTGATTGTGAGAGGTCGGGTGCCTGTCTGGCCTCTCAGAGGCAGGGGTCTCTGAGCCCAGGGCTCCCAGGGGGATCCATGTCTGTCACACACGGGCAGGGCCTACTCCAACGACATCTCCTCAGAGGCTTCTTCTATCCATTCTGTCTAAAAAGGAACCCCTTTTCCACTCCCACACACTCTCTGCACAGAGGTTATCATGACTGGAACTTGCTATGAGTTATTCATTTGTTCGTTTCTCGTCTAAGTCCTCCACTAAAGTGTCAGATTCATGAAGACAGAAATTTTAATTTGTCCCAGCTGTATCCCCAGCGCTGAAAATGGCACCTGGGTCGGGGAGGGGCCGGGGAGGCGGGGCGAGGAGGTGGAGCACCGGGGATTCTGACGGCTGAGACGACTCTGTGTGAGCCTGCACAGTGGATTATCCATGTCCTCATGCAGCTGTTCAAAGCCAGAGAACACACAGCACCAGAAGAGAATCCTAGTGCAAACTACGGACTTCAGTTAATAATGCTGTATAAACACTAATGTGCATGTGTGCTAAGTCACATCAGTCGTGTCCGACTCTTTGTGACCCCATGAACTGTAGCCCACCAGGCTCCCCTGTCCATGGAATTCTCCAGGCAAGAGTACTGGAGTGGGTTGCCATGTCCTCCTACAGGGGATCTTCCTGACCCAGGGACTGAACCTGCATACCTTATGTCTTGGAGAAGGAAATGGCAACCCACTTCATTACTCTTGCCTGGAGAATTCCATGGATGGAGGAGCCTGGTAGGCTACAGTTCACGGGGTCGCAAAGAGTTGGACACGACTGAGCGACTTCACTTTCTTTCTTTCTACAGTTCCTTTTGGAGAAGGAAATGGCCACTCACTCCAGCGTTCTTGCCTGGAGAATCCCATAGTCAGAGGGGCCTGGTGGGCTACAGTCTACGGGGTTGCAAAGAGTCGGACCCGACTAAGCAACTAACACACACACACACACACACACACACACACACACACACACACACACACACACGCGGGCGCGCGCGCGCGCATCTTATGCTTCCCACATTGGGAGGCAGGTTCTTTACCACTAGCACCACCTGGGAAGCCCAGATAATAATGTATCAATTATCAATAATAATGTGTCAGGGGAACAAGTAACAGCAGTAAAACAAGAATCATGTTGAGCACTCACTAAGACCCCAAAAGGGAAGGTCTCTTGCCCAAGTTTACTTGCAGTGGGTAGAGGGCCAAGCGGGATCCTGACCTAGGTCTGTATAACACCAATGCCTGTAAGGTCTCATGCACCCACAAACCCACACTCTGGTCAGTGAGTGTGGAATCTGCACTCTGCTGCAGGTTCCAGGGCTCCCAGGGAGTTGATACTAGAGGTCAGGTGAGAAGGCCACTGAAGTAATCCCTGAGAGTTTCCTGGAGGAGGTGCCACTAGAGCCTTCACAGGAAAGCACAGATTCTGGAGTCAAGCTTGAGTGTGTCGTTGGATTCTGTGGTCCTGGGCAAGTCGTTTGACTCGGGGTCTCAGTCGTCTCACTAGAAAATGGGAATATGGGGCCTGCCTCCCAAGGCCTCTTAAATGAAATTTAAGAGGGCTCACAGGACTGCCACGTGCAAGCTTAGAGAGATTTTTAATCTCTGCAAACCACAGTTCTTTCATTTGTAAAGTAGAAATAATAACAGTACTTACCAAAAAGAATTGTCGTGAGAAATAAATAAGGTAGCACACGTGAATTATTTTGCATGACTCCTGAAATATAGTGAATGCTCATTAAATACTGTGGTACCTTGAATCAAGATATTCATGGCAGAGGAGTAAATCGGTACAAACAATTTTGGATAATAGCGTGGCAGATCAAATGTAAAATGCCCCTACCTCTGATCCAGCAATTCTACTTTTACGTGTTTATTCCATGGATGTATCAAGATATACACGTGAGGATACTGACTGGAGCATTGTTTGTAGCAGAGAAATGCTGGAAGCAATTCCAATGCTTGTTGTTAGGGGAATTATCAATCTAGTTACACCAATCGCAGCGAGACCCACAAAGAGCTAGCATGCAGTTGTTCCAAGGCAAAATGCAGATTTGTGTGCATATACAGAAAGAGGTCCATGACATATTGTTAAGTAAAAAAGCAAGCAGTGGAAGAGTTTACATACTAATTCATCTTTGTTAAAAAATAAAGGCACACACATGGTTAGAAATATTCTGAAAAGATTTTCAGGAAGCTATTAACGGTGATTCTTCTAGAGTAGCGGTTCTCAGCAGGGCTCATTCAGCCTCCCAGGGACATCTGACAAAGTCTGGAGACATTGTCGATTGTCACACGGCGATAGGGGGGCAGGGGGAGTGTGCCACTGATGGCAGAAGCCAAAGATGCTTCTCCACATTTTGCATGGAACAGGCACAGAACAGCCCCCACAATGAGTTGTCTGGCCCTAAATGAGAAACTCCACTTGAGAGAGAGATGAGGGCTATTGAATTTGGGGATGAAGACTTACTTTTAATACAATGCTTTTGTAATGTTTGAATGTATTCCATTCAAGGGAACAACAAGAGAATCTGCCCACTCTAAACTGTGAGATCAGGCATGTAAAACGCCAGCACAGGTGTTTGCTCACATGGTGTTCTTCCCATGAGTTTCAGTTTCCGCATCTGCAGAGTGGGTGTGCTGAAGCCTGCTCTCAAGACTCACAGAAGACAAAATGTACCAGGTTGAGTGCAACCCACATCTCAGGGCTCCACAGTCACGCTTCAGGGACAGGCGGAGGCCGCCCCAGAGATGCTCCTGGAGAGTTTCAGGGCAGGGCCGACAGCCTCGGCCGAGCAGGGGGCCAGCAGAATCGGAAGATGGCTGTCAGCAGCCTATGCTGGGAGCCACGGAGCCTGCAGCTGTCAGAGGCAAAGCGAGCAGGGCCTCCGGGCGGATCCCGTGCGCAGTCTGTCAGAACCCACTGTAGGGACCAAGGACACAGGCTCATTCAAGAAAAACAGAGTCCTGCACAGAGGGGTGATCATGTGCACCTCAGAGCCCCCACCTGCCAGCTTCAGCTTCAGCAAAGCAGGTCCAACAGTTTGGGAAAATGTTTTTATCTTTCCTAAATACCTGACAATAAAAAAATCTAACAGAGGGGTACTTACCATTGACTCCTACATATTACATTTTACACATATGTTTTCCTACTTTATGTTCACACCACCCAAGAACCAAGTAGCCATCATTTTACAGGTGGAGAAACAGGTTCAGAGGGAAGTGAGATCTTCACAATTTCAGGTCAATCACTCAAGCCCAGGTGGTCTGGCTCTGAGTCACTGACCTGCAGGGGTGCGGCCACCCCACATCCTTTCTGCTGCTCCTTACTCCAATCAAGTGTCTCCACCCACTTTCCAGACCAGGGGCGCTTCTGAGAGACACACCCTGAGTCTGACTACCCACATCCTTGTCTGGCAAAGAACTGTCAGGAGCCCCACTGCTAAAATCAATTTCATTTCCCATGGTACTAACCTGACTCTGCTGGGTCCCTGAGAGATAGGGCTGCCAGGTAACATACAGGACACCCTGCTAAATGTTCCCTGCATACTATCCGGTTGCTGAAATTGTTTAGTTGCTAAGTCATTTCCGGCTCTTTTGCAACCCCATGGGCTGCAGCCTACCAAGCTCCCCTGCCATGGAATTTCCCAGACAAGAATACTGGAGTGGGTAGCCATTCCCTTCTCCAGGGCATCTTCCCAGCCCAGGGACTGAACCCACATCTCCTGCACTGGCAGGCAGATTCTTTACCACTGAGCCACCAGGGAAGCCCAAACTGTCCTATGTTATACTAAAAGAAATTATTTGTTATCTGAAACGCAAATGGAATTGGGTGTCCAACCTTTCGATTTGCCAAATTCGACTACCTGTCAGAGCAAGGAGGAGATTAGCTCTTCCTCGGTCCCAAGAAGCTGGTCACATCCTGGAGAGTTTGCATCTGTTTCCTCAGAGGTCTTCCTCACTTAGCAAGGGAGCTTGGAGACTGCTGGGAGGCCAAGTGGTCACTGCCTGCGCCGGTTACTCGAGCTGTTTGGAGGGACTTTTCTGGAGGCTGTTTGGCACAGCAGGAGAAGGGATTTAGAACAGAAAAAGAAACTAACGGACTTTAAGCTTCAGAGGCCTTCTCTGGCACAGGTCCTATCTGAGACCTTGGTTTATATTTGCAAAGTCTGTTCTCTCTTTCTCTTTTTAAAAGATATTTTTTCTTTCTAGAGCAGTTTTAGGTCTACAATAACACTGAGAAAGAGGTGTAGAGATTTACCACATACCCCCTACCTACACACATAAGTAGTCTCCACTTTTATTAACATCACTCACATGGGTGGTACATTTGTAGTCAAGATAAACCAACACGGACACATCATAATCTCTCCAAAGTCCATAGCTTACATTATGGTACACTCTGCTTTTGTACACTGTATGGGTCTGGACAGATGTATAACAATGTGTATCTGTCAATGTAATATCCTACACACTATTTTCACTGCCCTAAAAATTCTCTGTGCTCCACTTATTCACTACTCCCTTCCCCGAACCCCTGGCAACCACTTTTTACTGTCTTCAGAGTTTTGCCTTTTCCAAATGTCACATATTGGAATCATACAGCATGTAGCTTTTTTTGGATTGGCTTCTTTTACTCACTAATATACATTGAAGTCTCCTCTGTGTCTTTTCAGCTCTTGATAGTGCCTTCTTCTTAAGGTATGAACAGTATTCCATTGTCTGCACGTTACACAAGTTTATTAATCCATTCACTTACTGAAGGACACCTTGGTTGCTCTGAAGTTTTGGCAATTACAAATAAGTCTGCTATAAACATCTGTATGCAGATGTTTTGTGGACAAACATTTTTAACTCTTTTGGAGAAATCCTAAGGAGTATAACTGCTGGATTTTATGGTAAGAGTATGTTTAGTTTTGTAGGAAATTACAAAACTGACTTCCAAAGTGACTGTCCCATTTTGCATTCCCACCAGCATTGTCTGAGCATGGTCATTCTAATTGGTCTGTAGTGGTATCTCACTATTGTTTTCATTTGCATCTTCCTGATGACTTAGGATGTAGAGCATCTTTCCATATGCTTATCTGTCTTCTGGATATCTTCTTTGCTGAGGTATCTGTTAACATCTTTGGCCCATTTTTAGATGGATTATGTGTGTTCTTACCATTGACTTTTAAGAGTTCTTTGTATATTCGAGATACCAGTCCTTTATCACACATGCATTTTGCAAATATTTTCTTCCAGTCTATGGCTTGTCCTCTAATCATCTTGACACTGTCTTTTGCAGCGCAAAATTTCTTATTTTAGTGAAGTCCAGGTTCTCAATTCTGTCTTTGATGGTCATGTCTTTGGTGTTGTACCTAAAGAGGCATCACTATATGAAAGGTCATCGAGGTTTTCTCCTCTAGTGTCTTTCAGGCATTTTGTTTATTAATTTTTATTTATTTATTTTTGGTTGAGCTGGGTCCTCACTAATACACACGGGCTTTCTCTAGTTGTGGCAAGCCGGGGCTACTCTTCATTGCAGTGAGTGGGCTTCTCATTGTGGAAGCTTCTCCTTTTTAAAGCACAGCCTCAGAGTTGTGGCTCATGGGCTCAGAAATTGTGGCACATGAGCTTACTTGCTGCATGGCATGTGGGATCTTCCCAGACCAAAGACCAAACATGTGTTCCCTGCATTAGCAGGCAGATTCTTAACCACAGGGAAGTTCTTTTAGGACTTTTATAGCTTTATGTTTTATATTTAGGTCTATGACCCATTTTGAGTTAATGTTTGTGAAGGGTGTAAGGTCTCTGTCTAGATTCATTTTTTGACATATGGATGTCCAGCTTCCAGCACTGTTTGTTGAGAACACTATATTTGCTCCATTGTTTGCCTTTGTCCCTTTTTCAAAGATCAGTTGACTGTATTTATGTGGGTCTATTTCCGGGCTCTCTATCCTGTCCCATTTACCTGTCTATTCTTTTGCTGTTACCACATTGTCTTGATTACTTTGCAGCTTCCCAGTGAGTCTTGAGGTTGGGTAGTGTCAATCTTCTAACTTTACTTTTTGTCCTGAAATATTGTGTTGGTTATTCTGGGTCTTTTTCTCTCCATATTAATTTCAGAATTGGTTTACCAATATTCACAAACTTACTTGCTGGAATTTTGATAGGAATTGCATTAAATCTATAGATCAAGTTGGGAAGAACTGACATTTTGACAATATTGAATGTTCCTTTCTACTCACAAACATTTATGTAGTATTTTTATTTCATTCTTCAGAGTTTTGTAGCTTTCCACATATAGCTCAGTGAGTATAGTCACTCAGCTGTATCTGACTTCTTTGTGACCCCATGGACTGCAGCACGCCAGGCTTCCCTGTCCATCACCAACTCCCAGAGCTTGCTCAAACTCATGTCCATCAAGTCGGTGATGTCATCCAACCATTTCATCCTCTGTCATCCCCTACTCCTCCTGCCTTCAATCCCTCCCAGCATCAGGGTCTTTTCTAATGAGTCAGTTCTTCACATCAGGTAGCCAAAGTATTGGAGTTTCAGCTTCAGCATCAGTCCTTCCTAAATGAACATTCAAGACTAATTTCCTTTAGGATTGACTGGTTTGATCTCCTTGAAGTTCAAAAAAGATGTCCTTTTCATTTGGACTCCTTGCAGTCCAAAAAAGATGTCCTGTTCATTATAAGGGCCTGGAATGCAAAAGTAGGAAGTCAAGAGATACCTGGAGTAACAGGCAAATTTGACCTTGGACTACAAAATGAAGCAGGCAAAGGCTAACAGTTTTGCCAAGAGAATACACTAGTCATAGCAAACAGCCTCTTTCAATGAAACAAGAGAAGACTCTACATGATGGTCAATACCAAAACCAAATTGATTATATTCTTTGCAGTCAAAGATGGAGAAGCTCTATACAGTCAGCAAAAATAAGACTGGGAGCTGACTGTGGCTCAGATCATGAACTCCTTATTGCGAAATTCAGACCTACATTGAAGAAAGTAGGGAAAACCACTAGACCATTCAGGTATGACCTAAATCAAATCCCTTACAATTATACAGTGAAAGGGACAAATAGATTCAAGGGACTAGATCTGATAGACAGAGTCTCTGAAGAACTGCAGATAGAGGTTCATGACATTGTACGGGAGGCAGTGATCAAAACCATCCCCAAGAAAAAGAAATGCAAAAAGGCAAAATGGTTGACTCAGGAGGCCTTACGAATAGCTGAGAAAAGAAGACAGGCTAAAGGCAAAGGAGAAGAGGAAAGATACACCCATTTGAATGCAGAGTTCCAAAGAAGAGCAAAGAGAGATAAGAAACCCTTCCTCAGTGATCAATGCAAAGAAATAAAGGAAAACAATAGAATGGGAAAGATTAGAGATCTCTTCAAGAAAATTAGAGATACCAAGGGGACATTTGTGCAAAGATGGGCACAATAAAGGACAGAAATAGTATGGATCTAACAGAAGCAGAAGATATTAAGAAGAGGTGGCAAGAATACACAGAAGAACTATACAAAAAAGATCTTCATAACCCAGATAATCACAATGGTGTGATCACTCACCTAGAGCCAGACATCCTGGAATGTGAAGTCAGGTGGGCCTTAGAAAGCATCACTACGAGCAAAGCCAATGGAGGTGATGGGATTCCAGTTGAGCTATTTCAAATCCTAAAAGATGATGCTGTGAAAGTGCTGCACTCAATGTGCCAGCAAATTTGGAAAACTCAGCAGGGGCCACAGGACTGGAAAAGGCTAGTTTTCATTCCAATCCCAAAGAAAGGCAATGCCAAAGAATGTTCAAACTACCGCACAACTGAACTCACCTCACACACTAGCAGAGTAATGCTCAAAATTCTCCAAGCCAGGCTTCAACAGTATGTGAACCATGATCTTCCAGATATTCAAGCTGGATTTAGAAAACGCAGAAGAACCAGAGATCAAATTGCCAACATCCACTGGATCATCGAAAAAGCAACAGAGCTCCAGAAAAACATCTATTTCTGCTTTATTGACTATGCCAAAGCCTTTGACTGTGTGGATCACAATAAACTGTGGAAAATTCTGAAAGAGATGGGAATACCATACCACCTTACCTGCCTCCTGAGAAATCTGTATGCAGGTCAAGAAGCAAGAGTTAGTTCTAACTGTTGGAACATGAAACAACAGACTGGTTTCAAATAGGGAAAGAAGTACGTCACAGTTGTATACTGTCACCCTGCTTATTTAACTTCTATGCAGAGTACATCATGTGAAATGCTGGGCTGGATGAAGCACAAGCTGGAATCAAGATTGCCAGGAAAAATATCAATAACCTCCGATGATACCACCCTTACGACAGAAAGCAAAGAAGAAATAAAGAGCCTCTTGATGAAAGTGAAAGAGGAGAGTGAAAAAGTTGGCTTAAAGCTCAACATTCAGAAAACTAAGATCATGGCATCCGGTCCCATCACTTCATGGCAAATAGATGGGGAAACAATGGAAACTGAGAGACTTTCCTCATATAAATCTTGAATATACTTTGTTAGATTTATACCTAAGTATTTCATTCTGAGCGTTGCTAATGTAAATAGTATTGTGTTTTTAACTTTGAATTTTACTTACTCATTGTTAATATAAAGTGAGTGAAGTGAAAGTCACTCAGCCATGTCCGACTCTTCGTGACTCCATGGACTGTATAGTCCATGGAATTCTCCAGGCCAGAATACTGGAGTGGGTAGCCTTTCCCTCCTCCAGGGGATCTTCCCAATCCAGGGAACAAACCCAGGTCTCCCACATTGCAGGTGGATTCTTTACCAACTGAGCTAAATATAGAGGAAAGCATTTAACTTTTATACATTAACATTGCATTGTGCAACCTGCTAAATTGGCTTATTAATTCCAGAATGGATGCCCTTTCTTAAAGAGGGATCACAAGCTGTTCAAATCCTTGCTATGGGGGCAGTGTTTAGGATGCTGCTGCCCCCCAGGACTTTTGGGAAGAAGAGGATCTCCTGCAGATCCACGCACTACAGGAAAGGGCTGACCCCTTAGGGAGGGCTAGGACCCTAGTCAGGGCCAGAGCAGAAGATGGTTCTAGAAGTGGAAATGAAGTTACAGAATTATGCTCAACAACTGAAAACGTCATCAAGCACCAATCTGGTGCCAGGCACTGTTGCTAAGAGACTTCATGAGCATAATTTTATTTAACCCTCACAGCAAGCCTGTGGGGCCAGTTTGATTGTGAGCTGTGTTTTGCCCAAACAGATGCTATGGGTACCCAAGAGCACCACATGGGTAAATAGAACTGAGATTTGAGGTTAGGTCTTCTGAGAGAAGGGAGGAGCCTGGGGAGTCAGGAGAGAGACAGTGCTGGGTGGCTGTATGGGTGGGTCAGGGCCTGCTGTGTTAGTTTCTGATGAGGCTATAGCAAATTGCCACAAACACAGTGGTGGAAACAATGCAAATGCATTATCTTACAGTGCTAGAGGTCAGAAGTCCAGTCTCACTGGGCTCAAATCAAAGTGGTGGCTCAGTTATATTCCTTCTGATAGCTTTAAGGGGAGAATATATTCCCTTGGTTTTTTCCAGTTTATAAAGGTTACCTACATCTCTTGGTTTATGTTCTCTTCCTCCACCTCCAAAGCCAGCAGCACAACATCTTTGATCTCTCTCACTTTCTACCTCCTTCTTCCATATTTTAAGGACCCTTGTAATTATCTGGATCCACTCCAGGACCACCTCCCCACTTCAAGAGCCTTAATTAACTTCATCATATCTGTGAAGTCCCATTTGCCTTATAAGGCAACCTATTCACTAGTTTGAGGGATTAGGGCATGGATATCTTTAGAGAGGGCATTTTTCTGGCTACCGCAACTTCCTTGGCCAGCTGTGATCTATGCCTTTGTTCTGGGACTTGGGGTGAAGTCACTGGGCTGGAGTTGAAGGTAGGGATGTGGCTGGGCAGGCAAATGAAGGGAGGCCATGGAAACAGGTGATCCGGAGGTTGGGCCATGTGGGAGGGATCAAGGATGATCCTCCCTTGGAGGTCTCTGACCAAGACTCTGAAGATAGTTTACTCCATCTTTCAAGGAAGGAGTAACTCCTGCCCACTGAACCATGCCCAGGGCCACAAGGAAGGGCACAGTTCTTCTCAGGGTTGTCTGCCAGATCTCTGGTACTGCAGGGAGATGGGGAAGAGCGCAGACAGAGCAGGTGGGGCGTCCTGGTGGTTCACATCTGAATAGTGTATGCTTTTGACCTAGAAGTTCCATTCATCTGAGTTTTTCCTACAAACAGACTCACCCACTCATGAAGAGACGTGTACAAACTTAGTTATTCCAACTGCATGCTCAGTTGCTCAGTTGTGTGCAACTTTTTGCGGCCCCTTGGACTGTAGCCCACCAGGCTCCTTGTCCAAGGGATTTTCCAGGCAAGAATCCTGGAGCAGGTTGCCATCTATTTTCAGGAAGTGGGACAGAAAGGTGGCTGCACCCAACTCTGGGGTGTGCCTGGGGCTTGGACTGGATTAAGGTCAGAGGAGGCGAATAGTCTTTCACACTGACTATCATACTTGGCTATAGTATCTTGCGGCCTATATTCAAATTCCCTGAAAAGTTTAACTGGTATTTGTGGCAAGAAGGATTGAGTGTCCCTCCAGAAAAGACCATGAGTTCAGTGACTGTAGCTGAATCATTCTACAAAGCTCCTTTCCTAAAAGGAACATCCTTTCTGGTGTGGTTATGAAGGCCACGTTGATTCTACAAGAATGGTTGCTTTTTTTTTTTTTTTTTTTTTTATGTTGATGGATTCCCAAATGGCTCAGTGGTAAGGAATCTGCCTGCTAATGCAGGAGATGCAGAAGACATGGGTTTGATATCTGGGTCAGGAAGATCCCCTGGAGGAGGAAATGGCAACCCACTCCAGTATTCTTGCCAGGAAAAGCCCATGGGCAGAGGAGCCTGGCGTACTACAGTCCATGGGGTCACAAAGGGTCGGACACGAATGGACATGCACGTGGTTTATGTTGATGGCTATAATTAATCAATCATTAATTATTTGTTCACCTAACTTTTACTGAACTTCTTTTCTGCAACAGGCCCAGGGCTGGTCACTGAGAGTATAGAGGATAATACACAGCTGCTGCTCTCATGGGGCTTATAGTCTAAAGGGAGGACCAGGTCCAATTATAATGCCATGAGCTGAGGGCTAAGATGGGATGGGGGGAATCTTTCTACATGGGGCTGTGTAGCCTGGAAGAGGGGCCTTGAAATTTACCTGAGGGGCCTGATCTCCAACCTTCAGGAACAGTAGGAGTAAGCCTGGAGAGAAGAGAGAAGGGGACACCATTTGGAAAGATGAAAAAGTGAAGGAATGTAGAATGCTCAGTGGACTAACTTTACTTAAGGTTAAGCCTGAAAAGACTAACAACAAAGTCTGCACACTCTAACCCTGCCTAATAATATCCCACATTCCTTGACTTCCCGCTGTGTGCCAGGCATTGAGCCAGCCATTAGTTAATCTTCCAAAGAACTCTAGGAAGTAAGCACTAATGTTCTATTTTATGGATGTGTTAATGCTATGGATGTGTTAAAGCCCTAACTCCCAATTTGACTGTATTGGGAGGTAGGGCTTTTAGGAGATAATTAAGTTTAAATGAGCTCATAAGGTGGATTTTAATCCAATGGGAATGGTGGCCTTCTAAGAAGAGGAAGAGAGAGATCTCTCTAGCTTTACGTGCAGGCACCAAGGAAAGGTTATGTGAGGACACAACAAGAAAGCAGCCACCTGCCAGCCAGGAAGAGAGCTCCACTAGAAGCTGAACCCTGTTACAGCTTGATATCAAAATTTCCAGCCTCCAGAACTGCAAGAAAATACATCAATATTTGCATTGCTTTTACACCATCCAGTCTGTGGTATTTGTTATGGCAGCCTGAATTAACTAATACAATTATTATTATTTTTATTTTCATGATAATCATTATTGGTTTAGTAGACATTTTTTTATTCCACATTTATTGAGAAATAATTGACATATAGCACTGAATAAGATAAAAATGCACAGAATAATGATTTGACTTATATACATCAGGAAATGATTATTACCATAACTTTAGTAAACACCCATCATCTCATAAAGATACAAAATTTAACAAATAGAAAACATTTTTTTCTTTGTGATGAGAACCCTTAGGATTTACAATTTTCATGTATAACATACAGAAGTGTTAATTCTATTTATCATGTATATTACCTCTCTAGTATTAATTTGTCTTATAACTGGAAGTTGGTACCTTTTGACGGCTTTCATCCAATTCCCCCTCCCCCCCCTCCCCACCTCCTGGTGACCACAAATCTGATCTCTTTTTATGTAAGATTGCTTTTTTTTTGTTTTGAAGTTTAACTGACATAGAACACTATGTTGGTTCCCATTGCATGACATAGCTATTTGATATTTCTATACATTTCAAAATGATCACCATGATAATCTAGTTGCCATCTGTCACCACACAAAGATATTACATAATTTTTGACTATATTCTCCACACTGTACATTCTATATCCATGACTCGTTTACTTTGCAACTAGAAGTTCCTATACATCTTAATCCCCCTCCAGCTATATCACTCTTTTCCCCACATCCCTCCCTTCCGACAATTTGTTTTTTTCCAGTAATTATGACTCTTTTTCTGTTTTGATGTTTGTTCATTGTTTTATTAGATTCCATATATAAGTGAAAATCATATTGTATTTATCTTTCTTTAACTTATTTCACTTAGCAATATACCTTCTAGGATATTCATGTTATCTCAAATGGCAAGATTTCATTATTTTTTTAGGTTGAGTAACATTCTATTGAATATATATATGTGTGTGTGTGTGTATGTGTGGTGGCTCAAACGGTAAAGAATCTGCCTGCAATGCAGGAGACCCGGGTTCAATCTCTGGGTTTGGAAGATCCCCTGGAGGAGGGCATGGCAACCCACTCCAGTCTTCTTGCCTGGAGAATTCCAAGGACAAAGGAGCCTGGTGGGCTACAGTTCATGGGGTTGCAAGGAGTCGTACACAACTGAGTGCCTAACATTTTCACTTTCACTTCAAATATATATATATATATATATATATATATATACTTTATCCATTCCTCTTTTGATTGGCACTTAGGTTGCTTCCATATCTTGGCGATTGAAAATAATGCTGCGATAAACATTGGGTACATATATCTTTTCTTAGTATTTTCATTTTTCTCAAATAACTATGCAGAAGTGAAACTGCTGGTTGGTGTGATAGTTCTTCTATTTTTAACTTTTTTGCGGAATCTCCATAGTGTTTTCCATAGTGGCTGTACCAATTTACATTCTCTCCTGCACAATTGTTCCCTTTTCTCCACATCATCTCTAACACTTGTTACTTGTCTTTTCTATAATAGCCATTCTGACAAGTGTGAGGTGGTATCTCATTGTGGTTTTCAGTTGAATTTTCTTGATAATTAGTGATGTTGAGCATCTTTTCATGTGCCCCTTGACAGCCTGTATGTCTTCCTTGGAAAAATGTCTACTCAGATCCTCTGCACAATTTTTATTTGGCTTAGTTTTTTTTTTTTTTTTTATGTTAAGTTGCATGGCTTCTTTGTATATTTTAGATATTAACCTCTTATCAGACACATCATTTCCAAGTATCTTCTCCATTTTAGGAAGCAGCCCTTTCACTTTGTTGATAGTTTCCTTCACTGTGCAAAAGTTTTTTAGTTTGATGTGGTCTCTTTTGATTATTTTTGCTTTTATTTCCCTTGCCTGAAGAGACAGATCCAAAAAATATTGCTAAGGTCAATGTCAAAGAGTTTAAGTACTGCCTATGTTTTCTTCTAGAAGTTTTATGGTTTCAGGTCTTACATTTAAGTCTTTCATCCATTTTTAATTTATTTTTGTATATGTATATGGTATATTTTTGTATATGGTATATATTTTTGTATATGGAAAGCAGATGACATGACACTATACATTGTTGTTGTTGTTCAGTTGCTAAGTTGTGTCTGACTCTTTGCAACCCCATGGACTGTAGCTTGCCGGGCTTCCCTGTACTTCACTAGCTCCCGGAGTTTGCCCAAATTCATGTCCTTTGAGTCAGTGATGCCACCTAACCATCTCATCCTCCACTGCCCCTTTATCCTTTTGCCTGCAATCTTCCCCAGCATCAGGGTCTTTTCTAATAAGTTGGCTCACCAGGTTGCCAAAGTATTGGAGCTTCAGCTTCAGCACCAGTCCTTCCAGTGAATAATCAGGGTTGATTTCCTTTAGGATTGACTTGTTTGATCTCCTTGCAGTCCAAGGGACTCTCAAGAGTCTTCTCCAGCACCACAGTTCGAAGGCATCAATTCTCAGCCTTCTTTAAGGTCCAACTCTCACATCAGTACATAACTACTGGAAAAATCATAGCTTTGACTACATGAACCTTTGTAGGCAAAGTGATGTCTTTGCTTTTTAATACAATGTCTACGTTTCTCATAGCTTTCCTTCCAAGAAGCAGGCATCTTTTATTTTCATGGTTATACTATCTATAGAAAGTCTTAAAGATATTACTCCAAAATTATCAGAACTCATTAATGACTTTGTTAAAGTCACAGAATTCACAATTAATGTACAGAAATCTTTTTCATTTCTATACACTAACCACAAACTAACAGAAAAAGAAATTAAGAAGGTAATCCCATTTATAATTGCATCAAAAAGAATAAAATACTTGGGTAAAAATCTAAGGAGGTAAAAGATCTGTATTTGGAAAACTGTATAACATTGATGAAAAAACTGATAACACAAACAAATTGGAAGATATATCATGTTCATGGATTGGAAGAATTAATATTGTTAAACTGACCAGAAGTCCCAAGGCAATCTGCAGATTCAATGCAATTACTTTCAACATACCAAAACATTTATCACAGAACTAGAATAAATAATTTTAAAATTTGCACAGAAACAAAAAATACCCCAAATAACCAAAACAATCCTGAGAAAGAAGAACAAAGCAGGAAGGACCACACTCCTTGATTTCAAACTATTATTACAAAGCCACAGTAATTAAAACAGTATGGTGGTGGTAGTGTTCAGTCAGTAAGTCACGTTTGACACTTTGTGACCCCATGGACTGCAGCATGCCAGGCTTCCCTGTCCTTCACTATCTCTTGGAGTTTGCTCAGATTCATGACCATGGAGTTGGTGATGCCATCCAACCATCTCATCCTCTGCTACCCCCTTTTCCTTTTGCCTCCAATCTTGCCCAGCATCACGGTCTTTTCCAGTGAGTCAGCTCTTTGCCTCAGGTGGCACAAAAAAAGACACAGATGAGTGAAACAGAAATAAATCCATACTTATATGGGTAATTAATCTATGATAAAGAAGATAAAATACAATGGGGAAAGATAACCTCAATAATAAACAGTGTCCACATTAACAAATTGAAAGATAAAAACCATATGATTATCTCAATAGATACAGAAAAAGCCTTTGACAAAATTCAACATCCATTTATGATTAAAACTCTCCAGAAAGCAGGAATAGAAGGAACATACCTCAACATAATAAAAGCTATATATGACAAACCCACAGCAAGCATTACCCTCAATGGTGAAAAATTGAAAGCATTTCCCCTGAAATCAGGAACAAGACAAGGGTGCCCACTCTCACCACTACTATTCAACACAGTTTTGGAAGTTTTGGCCACAGCAACCAGAGCAGAAAAAGAAGTAAAAGGAATCCAGATAGGAAAAGAAGAAGTGAAACTCTCGCTGTTCACAGATGACATGATCCTCTACTTAGAAAACCCTAAAGACTCTACCAGAAAATTACTAGAGCTAATCAACAAATATAGTAAAGTTGCAGTATATAAAATTAACACTCAGAAATCCCTTGCATTCCTATACACTAACAATGAGAAAACAGAAAGAGAAATTAAGGAAACAATACCATTCACCATTGCAACAAAAAGAATAAAATACTTAGGAGTATATCTACCTAAAGAAACAAAAGACCTATACATAGAAAACTATAAAACACTGATGAAAGAAATCAAAGAGGACACAAACAGATGGAGAAACATACCGTGTTCATGGATTGGAAGAATCAATATTGTCAAAATGGCTATATGATCTAAAGCAATCTATAGATTCAATGCAATCCCTATCAAGCTACCAACGGTATTTTTCACAGAACTAGACCAAAGAATTTCACAATTTGTATGGAAATACAAAAAACCTTGAATAGCCAAAGTAATCTTGAGAAAGAAGAATGGAACTGGAGGAATCAACCTGCCTGACTTCAGACTCTACTACAAAGCCACAGTCATCAAGACAGTATGGTACTGGCACAAAGACAGAAATATAGATCAGTGGAACAGAATAGAAAGCCCAGAGATAAATCCATGAACCTATGGACACCTTATCTTTGACAAAGGAGGCAAGAATATACAATGGAAAAAAGACAACCTCTTTAACAACTGGTGCTGGGAAAACTGGTCAACCACTTGTAAAAGAATGAAACTAGAACACTTTCTAACACCATACACAAAAATAAACTCAAAATGGATTAAAGATCTAAATGTAAGACCAGAAACTATAAAACTCCTAGAGGAGAACATAGGCAAAACACTCTCTGACATAAATCACAGCAGGATCCTCTATGACCCACCTCCCAGAATATTGGAAATAAAAGCAAAAATAAACAAATGGGACCTAATGAAACTTAAAAGCTTTTGCACAACAAAGGAAACTATAAGCAAGGTGAAAAGACAGCCCTCAGATTGGGAGAAAATAATGGCAAATGAAGAAACAGACAAAGGATTAATCTCAAAAATATACAAGCAACTCCTGCAGCTCAATTCCAGAAAAATAAATGACCCAATCAAAAAATGGGCCAAAGAACTAAACAGACATTTCTCCAAAGAAGACATACAGATGGCTAACAAACACATGAAAAGATGCTCAACATCACTCAGTATCAGAGAAATGCAAATCAAAACCACAATGAGGTACCACTACACGCCAGTCAGGATGGCTGCTATCCAAAAGTCTATGAGCAATAAATGCTGGAGAGGGTGTGGAGAAAAGGGAACCCTCTTACACTGTTGGTGGGAATGCAAACTAGTACAGCCGCTATGGAGAACAGTGTGGAGATTTCTTAAAAATCTGGAAATAGAACTGCCATATGACCCAGCAATCCCACTTCTGGGCATACACACTGAGGAAACCAGATCTGAAAGAGACATGTGCACCCCAATGTTCATCGCAGCACTATTTATAATAGCCAGGACATGGAAGCAACCTAGATGCCCATCAGCAGACGAATGGATAAGAAAGCTGTGGTACATATACACCATGGAGTATTACTCAGCCATTAAAAAGAATTCATTTGAATCAGTTCTAATGAGATGGATGAAACTGCAGCCCATTATACAGAGTGAAGTAAGCCAGAAAGATAAAGACCAATACAGTATACTAACGCACATATATGGAATTTAGAAAGATGGTAACGATAACCCTATATGTAAAACAGAAAAAGAGACACAGATGTACAGAACAGACTTTTGGGCTCTGAGGGAGAAGGCGAGGGTGGGATGTTTCGAGAGAACAGCATCGAAACATGTATATTATCTAGGCTGAAACATCACCAGCCCAGGCTGGATGCATGAGACAAGTGCTCGAGCCTGGTGCACTGGGAAGACCCAGAGGAATCGGGTGGAGAGGGAGGTGGGAGGGGGGATCGGGATGGGGAATACATGTAAATCCATGGCTGATTCATGTCAATGTATGACAGGAGCCACTACAATATTGTAAAGTAATTAGCCTCCAACTAATAAAATAAATGAAAAAAAAAAAAAGAACTGAAAAAAACATAATAATAAACAGTATTGGGGAAACTGGGCAGCTATATGCAAAAGAAACAAACTGGACAGGTAGACATTTCTTGACCATCCAACATTCATCTTGCTCCTTCAAGATGATTCAGCTGATTCAGGTAGCTGATTCAGGTATCCATTCAATTGGTTGCCTGTACTGCTCTGGCTAGGGTACTCTTACCCCTCACCTATAATTCAAAGGGTGTGTCTGATTTGGTCAGTGACCTTCAAACCCTGCCACAGTGATTTGATCTTTTTTTTTTTTTAATCTTTTCCTGGTTCCTCCCCATTTCCCAGTCTCTGCATATAGGATAACTCAGGACTCAGTCTTTGCATCTCTTTGATTCTCTGCTACACTCCCTGCCCTGGTAATCACAGCCAAATTCATGGATTTAAATCCTATTTCAGTGGTTCTCAACCCTGATTGCGCAATGGAATTACTTGGGTGCTTTTAAATTTCTCAGTGCCTGGCTATGCTCCACAAGTTCCAGCAGATGCCGAGGACTCAGCATTATAGTTTTTAAAGCTACCCACATAAATCCACTGAAGTTAGGTTGGAAACCATTGCTGGAGGCAGGAGATAAAGCTGGGGAACCAGTTAGAAGGCCCTGCAAGACCTGGAGCTTATCTGGGACTTTGATGAGGGCAGCAGTGGACATGAGAAGTGGTGGATTCTAGATATATTTTGAAGGTGGAGCGAACAGGATCTTGTGAAGAATTGAAGGTGTGATGAGAAACCAAGAGACAAGTCAAGGACAACGCCAAGGTTTTCTCCTGAGGACTGGAAGGACAGGGAACCCACTCATTAAGGTAGAGGACACTATGGGAACAGCGGGTTTGGTGGGGGGTGGTCAGGAGCTTTGACAGAGGCCAGGCTAAGTTGGGAGATGATTATGATGATGATCAGGCATCCAAACTGAGACCTGGAGTCAGAAGTTGACTGAAACATGTATGTGCAGGGACGGTTTTAAGTCAGAGACAAGGATTTGGCCTATAGACACGTGTTTCTCAACTTCAGGCATACACTGAAACCCTGTGGATTCCCAGGGGAACTTCTACAGATCCTAATTCCCAGAGCCCATCTCCACTCAACTACATCAGAGCCTCTGGGGGTGGGACCCAGGCATCTATATTTTTAAAGCTCTCTTGGTGATTCCAACATGGAAGCAAGACTGAGAACTTCTGTTTTAAAATCAGATCTTATCATTTTTCTCCTCAGAACCTCTATGGACTTCCTATTTTACTCCAAGGAGAAGCCAATATTCTCACCACAGGTCTCAAGGGCAGTACCACCTGCTGTTCCCCTGACCTCCATGACCTCACTCCTGCACACCCCTCCTTGGTTCAGTCACTTGGCTTCTTTCTTACTCAAAAATATCAGGCACATTCCTGACCCATGGCCTTTGCACGGGCTATTTGTACATTCCTGACTCAGGGCCTTTGCACAGGTTGTTTGCACATTCCCGACTCAGGACCTTTGCACAGGCTGTTTGTACATTCCTGACTCAGGGCCTTTGCACAGATTATTTGCACATTCCTGACTCAGGGCTTTTGCACAGGCTGTTTGCACATTCCTGACTCAGGGCCTTTGCACGAGCTGTTGGCACTGCCTGGAATACTCTTCCCCCAGATGCCCTCACGGCTCACTCGCTCACCTTCTTTGATCTCTGCCTAGACTCCCCGAGTTAACACTGCCATGTCCCTCACTTGTGCTCTCCATCTCCCTGCTCTACTTTATTTTTCTCCAAATTTCTCCCTACTTGGCACATGCTTGCATACTTAGTCATGTCCAATTCTTTGCAACCCTTTGGACTGTAGCCCGCCAAGCTTCTCTGTCCATGGGGTTTTCCAGGCAAGAATGCTGGAGTGGGTTGCCATTTCCTTCTCTAGGGGATCTTCCCGACCCAGGGATTGAACCTGAGTCTCCTGTGTCTGCTGCATTGCAGACAGATTCAAAATACCACATGTTTTACTTGTGTCCTTGCTTTTGTCTATATCCTCCTGCTAGAATATAAGTCCACTTTTGGAACTTTCGCTTGTTTTATTCATCACTATGCTGGGATTCTAAAATATTTGTTGAAAGGAAGAATAGCTTAATCCAGTATTCAGCCAAAAAGAGCTATAGGAACCGATTTGGAAATGGGTACATATTGAAAAAGAGTGAAATAATGCCTTTTACAGCAACTTGGATGGTCCTAGAGATTATAACACTAAGCAAAGTAAGTCGGAAAGAGAAAGACAATATCATATGATATCATTCACATGTGTGATCTAAAATATGACATAAATCAACACATCTCTCAAACAAAAGTGGACAGTCTTTTGTGGTTGCCAAGAGGTGGGGGCAGGGAAGGGAAGAATTGGGAGCTTGGAATTAGAAGATGCAAACTCTTATATATAGAATGGATAAACAAGAAGTTCCTACTGTATTGCACATGGAACTATATTCAATATCCTGTGATAAACCATAATGAAAAAGAATATGAAAAAGCACATATATATATATATATATATATATATATATATATATGTATAATTGAGCCACTCTGCTGTGAGTAGAAATTAACACAATAATGTAAATCCAACTATACTTAAAATTTTTATTTTTTAAAAGAAATGAGCATGTGACTCCATTTGGGCCAATGAGATATGCGGGAGGTGGACTGGGGTCTTCTAGAATAGCTACAAGAAGAGAGAGTATGTGGATATGAAGGCTACAATTGTCTTGCCATTGTCACCTTGTGCGTTAAGGGAATTTAGACGGAGATCAAAGCCATCGCACCAGTAGGTTAGAATTGAAGGTGGGGAGGTTCTAGGTTTGTACAATCCGCACACTTACCATTTCCTTGTTTCAGCCAGTCTAAGGTTTGGGGTTTCTTGTCTTTTTGTTTGCTTTTATTGTTAAGATTACTAACTGTATGAGAAGTAGTCACAGTGTTTTTAAAACAAATTAAAAGTAATTATTAGAGCAATGTAACTGAAAGCCAGAATGAGGAGGACTTCCCTGGTGGTCCAGTGGTAAAGAATTGCCTTGCAATGCAAGGGACTGGGTTTGGGTTCCTGGTCGGGGAACTAAGATCCCACGTTCCCCTGAGCAACCAAACCAGTGCGCCACAGCGACCGAACCCGAGAGCCACAATAAGAGTCTGTGCGCTGCGGCGGAAGGTCCCACACGGCTTGATGAAGACCCTGACAGCTGCAACTGAAGCCTGATGTAGTCAGATAAAGAGATAAACATTAAAAAAAAAAACCAGGATGAGGTGTCACCTCACACGTGTCAGAGTGTCTATCATCAAAAAGTCTACAAATAACAAATGCTGGAAGGATGTGAAGAAAAGGGAAACCTCAAACACTGTTGGTGGAAGGTAAGCTGGTGCAGCCACAATGTAAAACAATATGGAGGCTCCTCAAAAAGTTAAAAATAAAACTACCTTATGATCCAGCAATCCTGGGTACATGTCCAAAAAACATGCTAATTTGAAAAGATACATGCACCCAGTGTTCATAGCAGCACTGTTCCCAACAGCCAAGACATGGAAGCAACCAAACTGTCCGCTGACAGATGAACGGATAAAGATGACGTGGGACGGGACTGCCCTGCTGGCCCAGTGAATCCACTTTCAACGCAGGGGACATGGTCTGACCCCTGGCTGGGGAACTAAGACCCCACATGCTGAGGGGAAGCTAAGCCCGTATGCCTCAATTAGAGAGCTTGCATGCTGCATGCTACAGAGCCCGCCTGCTCTGGAGCCTGTGCACTACTGCTGGAGAGAAGCCCACCCACGGCACTGCAGAGCCTTAACTAAGAGCTGATGCAGTCAGAAATGAGCGGACAGAAAAGAAGATGCAGTGCACACGCACAGCGGAATACTCCTCAGTCGTACAAAAGAAGGAAATAGTTCCATTTGCAGCAAATGGATGGACCTACAGAATACTAAGCTTAGTGAAATAAGGCAGAGAAAGACAAATAGTATATGATGTCACTTATATGTGGAATCTAAAACACAACACAAGTGAATGCGTATACAAAACAGGAACAAACTCACAGACAAATAAGACAAACTCACGGCTACCAAAGGGGAGAGGACAGAGAGGGACAAACTTGGGCTATGGGATTCACACACTACATGAAAAAAGTAACTTAAAAATAAATTTCAAAAAATTTTTAAAATATAAGTTTCTAAATACAACCCAAATTTTTCTCAAATTTTTCTAAAGGCTTCATTCCCAGGCCCAAGACTGACTTTAGAACAGCAGGGCTGGAAGCCAAGAGGCCCAGGAGTGAGTCCTGGCTCTGTCATGAGCTAGCAAGTCTGTTTCCCATTCTGAGCCTCAGTCTCTCCATTGTCTAAGGCGAGAAGAGTAAGTGACCCTCATGGCCCCTCCCAGCTGGCAGAGTCCATACTTATCTGGGGTGATTGGATTTTGCTCCTTAGCCTCATCTTCCCAGGACTCACATGGTAGGCAACTAGGCTGTGAGCATCAATGTGCGCCCTGACCCCAACCAAGGAAAACAGAATAAAGCGTTCCCTGTTTGTCTCTGTGACACGTTGCTCTGCTAATTTCATCCATGATAGAACTATAACCCAGTGATGGTGATGGTGCAGAAACAGAGAAGAGAGCATGTCAGAGAGGCTCTCAGCTCCCTCCAAAGTCTCAACTGAAGGGCCTGGGAGTGAGATTCCATGTAAGTCCATTCCTTCATTTGACAAGCACCTTAAGAGTACAGTGTGGGTGGGTACAGGCTGCAACTGCACATGTCATTAGTATCTACGCTGTGTCAGCACTTACACAAGCATGATCTCACTCTGTCTTCACCATATCCCCCTAGGGCCCTGACTGTTTCTGTCTGCTTTGTACTGAGGAAAACACGGGCTCAGACAGGGTGAGAAATGTGCTCTGAGTCTCAAAGGACAAGAGAGTATCACACTCAAGATTTGAGCCAAGCAGTCAGTTCCTGACTCCTGAGCTATGCTTTCAAGTTCTTCATAATCGCATTTGCCATGGGAATCAGATCCCATCCACCCATTCACTGGACACAGGCATGTATATTTTGGGGGCATCTACTCTGTGCCTAGTCTTGTCCTTGAAGCTGGGGGTTTAGCCAAGGATCAGACCCTCCAGAGCCCATGGAGGGGCTCCGAGGTCTCAAGACAGAGTCTAGCTAGTGAGATGGACTCAAGGAAAACCACAGCCTGATGGTGTGGTACCAGGCATGGAGGCCTGTTCCTACTCAGGCCCAGAGAACTTGGCCCATTCATTCATTCTCTCACTCACTGACTCACTCGCTCACTCATTCGTTCACCCAGCTCCTATGCTCTGTGCTGTACAGGCCCCCTGCTAAGACCTGGTACAGTCTCCCCTCGCCCTCTCTGCACGGCGCAGCATGCAGGATCTCAGTTCCCCAACCAGGAATCGAACCTGTGCCCCCAGCAGTGGAAGCTCAGAGTCTTAACCACTGGACTGCCAGGGAAGTCCCAGTCCTGGTACAACCCTGAACAGGCGAAACCCAGTCATAATCTTATAGACTTGACGGTCTACTAGGAGAGGCAGACAATCAACACAGAAGAAGAAGAATTGGTTCTGATGAGGATAATGCTGTGAAGACAATAAAATTGGATGAGGAATTAGAGCGACTGAAGGGGGCAGTGAGGGTGGCCAGGGAAGGGTCCTGAGGAGACGACTTTTACAATGCAGTCAGAGGAACGAGAAAGGGCCTGCCAGAAGGCGACGAAGGCAAAGCCCACAGAGGTGGAGAGAGCAGAGAGGTGTAAGGGGTAACTGACTGGACCCAGAGGCAAGTGACTCCCAGGAGGCCCCAGGGCATGGTCAGGCCCAGACCCACAGAGCCTGTATCTATTATATAAGGAAGGCTTTGGAGTTTTTTCCAGGACCCTCTCTTGGCAATATTCCAGACAGCTGTGACTGTAGTCAGGCCCTTCTTATCCCTGGCTGGGGCCAGGCCCATGTCACAGTCCCTGCTATCACGGGTCCAGGAGTGGGGCCTTCCTCAGAGGACAGGGCTGCGGAGAGTGCATCCTTAGCTGGGCCTCCGCGTTCCTCAGATCGTGTATCCCCTCTCCTGGCTCCAGGGCTGGGGCAGGCCTCATCAACAAGCCAGGCCGGGGCACTACCGGGGCTGACGGGCACGTTCTCCGAAGTCAGGCAGCAGGCTAATTACAGGCCGGTCTGTCATGAGAGGCAGGTGGGATGACGAGGAGCGGCCGGGGGTAGAGAGGGGCGGCAGTGTGCAGGCCTGCAGGAGTGCTCCAGTGGGCCACCCGCTCAGCATCTAGCCAGCTCCAGACCCCACACGCACGGGCCCTGGAGAGGATGAAGGAAAGGCGGGAAAGAATTGTGCTGAACGCTGGCCATGGGCCAGGTGCTAAGCTGGGGCTTTGACCTCCACTTTCTCCACCTACAGAGACAGGTGTAACTTACTCCATGTGAGAGATGAGAAAATGAAGCTTTCCAGAAGTGAAGCAAATTGCTCCGATGCCTGAGAACGGTGGAATGAGGATTCAAACTTAGAGTGAACCCCAAAACTTGTTTTCCTCCAAGGAGGAAATGAAGGAAGAGGTGGGTCCGTTCTGGAGCTGAGAAACCATGAAGAACAGGGGTGAACAGCAGAGGAGAACGTGGAGCTGAGGCTGGCCGAGAGGGCTGGCTGTTAAGTGCACAGGGTGACGTCGGAAGGCTGCGTGGTTTGGTTACAAACTGGGGCTCCTGTAGCTTGCTTTTCTTTCTTTGGGGTCTTCTCTTGCTTTTTCTTTGGGGTGTAAAGCCCTAGGAAATCAAATCTCTCACCAACCCCGAACCAGGCTGTGTCTGAGATCACCTCCCAATTGACAGTCCTCAGAAAAGTCATCCTGCGTGCGTCTTCCTCCTTGGAGGGTCTTGTTGTTCAGTCACTCGGTTGTGTCCGACTCTGTGACCCCATGGACTGCAACACACCAGCTCCCCTGTCCTTCACCACCTCCCGGAGCTTGCTCAAAGGCATGTCCATGGAGTCAGTGATGCCATCCAACCACCTCGTCCTCTGTCACCCCCTTCTCCTCCTGACCTCAATCAAAACCGCACAGCATCAGGGTCTTTTCCAATGAGTCGGCTCTTTGCATCAGCTGGCCAAAGTATTGGAGCTTCAGCTTCAGCATCAGTCCTTCCAATCAATGTTCAGGGTTGGTGGTTCTTTAGGAAGACAGCCATGCTTTTCCCTGGGACCTTGGGGCATGTTTAGAAGAGATTTCAGTCGTCAGTGGCTCGGCTACGGCTGTGTGGGCTGAGTAGCTATGACGAAACTCCCTAAGCAAATGCCGTGCCCTTAGGGCTCAGAAGCAGTCCCCACAGCACGCTAAGCATTCTCAGCCCCCTCGGCCGCTTCACCTGCTCCTGACTCACCACACGGCCTGCCGAGGGGGCTGAGGGTGCAGCTGCTCCCTGGGCTCAGATCACCACATGAGCCCCAAGCTCCGGCGCGAGTCTGGCTCTCCCAACCCAGCAGGACTCTTCGCAATACATTCCAGACATGTTTGGGGGCTCCCGAGGGAGCGTCCCACTTGTGAAATGCCCACTCACAGCGGGAAAGCCCCATCCTGTGTCCCAGATGCCCTTCTGCTTATTCCAGTGACCTGGCAGGGTGAGTGAAGGCGGAACACAACAGACTGAGTTTCAAACCCTGGCTTTGCAACTTCTTAGCTGAATGACCTTGGGCATTCGATCTTACCTCTGGGAGCCTCAGGGGCCTCAGATGTAAACTGGGATGACAATTGTTAACCCTCACATTTGTTCCTATGTGCTCCAAAGTTGTGTAAGACCTCACGCTCTGGGAAAAGATTGGCTCTCTCCTGCCTGCTGACAGTGTCATCTTGGGCACCTTGCTTGGCTTTCCTAAGCCTCAGTTTCCTCATCTATAAAATGGGGATAATGAAAGTCTCTAATCCACAGGGTTGTGGAAAAGATCAAACACCATCTAAAGCAATCCACCAGCCATTTAACATCTCTTCACTGAGCACTTACTCAGGACTCACCGAGGGATGCAAAAGCCCTAAAGATGCCTGGGCTACTTGCCTTTTCCTCTTTTTTTAGGAACACCATCTATTCAGACACAAATGATTTTCTTTCATCATCCAGGAATCAGAAAAGATGATGTCACATTCCCTGAAAAACAGCTCTCTTTCCAAAAAGGGAAATTTCCCGTGACAGTAGCTAAGGAAACAGGCCAGCAGGGCAGGGCTCTCTCAGCATCCTGAAGGCTGGCGTAGGAGCTGAAGTCACTAACATCTACATGTAGAGATGCCACACAGTAGGTCTTCACACCTCGGGGTGGCTGGCAAGAGCAAGGCAGGCCTCCCCTTCCACCCAGAGGGGCGTGTTTCATTCACTGCACTGGCAGATCAGCTGTAGGAGGGCACCAACCCCCCTCCCCACCCCTAGAAAAACAGGTGGTAGTGCTGAGGGTCTGGAAGAAGGTTGGTATTAAAAGAGACTGGAAGGGCCTCGGGTGTTTTGTTCTCGGAGGCTCAAATCACATCTTGTCAGCCCCGTGGCTGCTTCTGCCTTGTGCAAAGGCAGAAGCAGCTGGCATTGCCATGGCAACCAGGCAGCATCAACTTCCAATTTGCCCCTGAATTTTCTATAACAATGGCAGAGCCACAGAAAACATGTTTGGGACGTGAGAGCCATGAACAGAAAAATCACACCAGGGAACTGCTGGGAGCTGAGAAAGAGGGGAGTCACGTTTCCTACATTTTCAGCTAACCCAGAATGCAGTGAAAAGACCCAAGAGCAAACCAAATTCAGGCTGAGAGAAAGAAACGTTCCTAAGTCTTAACCTGTGCTAAGATCCCCAAAACCGGGATTACTCTTTGCATTGAGATCAGAGCCACTAACAGTTTTCTGCCAGGCTGCAGCTTAGATGCTGGAGTGAGAAGGAGACAGGATGCTCCCATCAGCGAGATGGAAGCACCTGGAACCCGACTGGAGAGGATTTCACAGAAGAGAGGTTTTTAGTAGATTTTTGAGGTGCAGTTTTCCAGGTCTGTCAGCACGAGGTACCTGGCATCAGAAAAATGGCTCCGTACTTATCATCTCATCCACGTCAAGAAGATCCTGGTCTCTTCTTAATCATTTTATAGTCAGCCACATTATTAACTTTAATGTTTCTAGAAGCCACATTAATCAGAATAAGAAGAAACAAGTGAAATTCATTTTAATCCTATATTCTATTGAATCCAATAAATACATCCAAAATATCATTTTAATACATAGTCAATAGACAAATCACTAATGAGATGTTTTATATTCCTTTTTTTTTAACCAGGTCTTAGAAATTTGGTGTGTCTTTTACCCTTACAGTGTGTCTCCCTTTGGACTAGTACATTTCAAGCCCCCAGCAAGCACATGTGGCTACCATATTGGATGTTGCAACTCTGATATCGGACATGCAGCCTTGGCTATGTGATAGGCTTTGTCTCAGGTCGCCCAGATTATATACTTCCGAGCTGGGAATTCGGTCCAGTAATGCCACCATGAGAAGTGCTTGAGTAGCAGGGATCATCTGGACAAGGACCTACAGCAGGGTTCCTCGTGTTGACATTTTGGTCAGGATTGTTTTTTGCTGTAGTGAATAACCTGTGCATTATAAGATATTTACAACCTCTTGGTCTCTCTCCACTAAAGGCCATTAACAATCCTTAAATTGTGGCAACCAAAAATATCGCTAGATACTCCGAGATGTTCCTGGGACAAGGGGCAAACTCATCTGCATTTGAGAACCACTGTGCTAGAATAAAATGGAGCCGGGGGGACCGGGAAGTATGGCATTGGCTTGTGTGACCAAAAGAGGGGAAAGGCAGGGGTGAGGCTGGGTCTCAGGGACAAATGGAATCAACCGGTGGAACGTCACCAGAACATTCTCTCTTCCTCTTTCACTGCTGTTTCTCTAGCCCCATCAACTTTGTTCTACTCTATGAGGCTGAAACTTGGGGTGCTAATGGGCTCCAAGCTTGCACATCTCATTTTGACCACAGAGAAGGACTCTCTGCCCTTTTCCATTAACCTTCATTCCCAAATTCCCAGGGCAGGTCTCTGATTGGCCCACCCAGGTCACATGGTCACAGCTGTAGTGGGTTGGGGCAGGACCCTCAGATCAGGAGGCAGGAGCAAGGGGAGCAGTTCATCCACAGAAGAAGGTGACGTGCCGCGAAGACAAAACATAGTGTCCCTTTCAGCGCAGCAGAACATCCAGGAGCCAGAGAGATACAGAATTATGTGGGGACCAGCATGAAGGCTTATTTTCCTCCTCAGAAACCACAAGCATGGGAGATGGGACAGAGCAGGCAAAGAGCTTCAAGCCCAGGTTGAGACTGATAACAGAATTGGGATGATCTTTTTACTAAACTTTGAGCTTTAGAATGTCAGAAATCCCATTTTTCCCTTTGGAATTCTCCTTAGCAGGAAGCAGAGCATAGGGCAGATAATATAGGCAATGGTTAACTTTATGTGTTAACTTGGAAGGTGTTTTTATTTTTTATTTTTATTTTTTTTATCATATGATATTATTTGTCTTTCTCAGTCTGACTTACTTCACTTAGTATGATAATCTCTAGGTGGAGGGTGTTTTTAAATGAGATTAATATTTAAATCAATGAACTTTGGTTAAAAGAGATTGCCCTCCATATTGTGGGTGGGCCTCATCCAATCAAAGGCCTGAACACAACAAGACAGGCCTCCCAACAAGTGGGAATTCTCCAGGAAACTGCCATCAGATCTCATCTGCACCACTGGCTCTCCTGGGTCTGCAACCGGCCAGTCCACACTGCAGATTTTGCACCTGTCAGCCTCCATAATTTCATGAGCCAATTCTTTATGATCTCTATATCTATCTACATATATCAGTTCAGTTCAGTCGCTCAGCATGTCCGACTCTTTGCAACCCCACAGACTGCAGCACGCCAGGCCTCCCTGTCCACCAGCAACTCCTGCAGCTTGCTCAAACTCAGGTCCATCGAGTCGGTGATGCCATCCAACCATCTCATCCTCTATCGTCCCCTTCTCCTTCTGCCTTCAATTTTTCCCAGCATTAGGGTCTTTTACTGGAGAAGGAAATCACAACCCACTCCAGTACTCTTGACTGGAGAATCCCATGGATGGAGGAGCCTGGTGGGCTGCCGTCTATGGGGTCGCACAGAGTCAGACACAACTGAAGCGACTTAGCAGCAGCAGCAGCAGCAGGATCTTTTCCAATCTACATATATAGATACATGTCTGTCTATCTAAACTGTTTCTCTGTGGAACCCTAACTAATACAATAAGTTTTCATCAGATGAGGCTCTTTCTTCTTATCAGAAACTGAAGACTGAAATTTTGCGAGGGGGAGATGGCTCTAAATAAGACCCAAGCTGAGTATGGGATGAGCCATGGATAGAGTAGGCTGGGTTGTGCTTGGGGGGCAGGGAGCGGGGAGAAGTAGAGCTGACTCTCAGAGCAATGTTAGATGAGACCAGTTGGAATTGGCCATGGAAGCTGGGAAGGGCAGGAGATGGAAGCCAAGTTGGCTAGCCCTGGGCTGAGGCCCTGGGGACCAATAGGATGCTTCCCAAGGAGAAGACAGAGGCCTGCAAGGATCTCCAGGAACACCAGCCCTGGGAAGCAGGGACTTGAAGCCAGCCAGAGGGAGGAAGAGGCTTGGCCAACCACAAGCCTGGCAAGCCCTGCCAGGAACATGGCCCCTACTCAGGAGACATAGGGGCAGCTCACTCGCACCACTGTGTGCCCTTGGCTGTGACCTCTCTAAGCCAAGCCTCCTTGTCTGCCAATGGTGAGCAGTGGTTACCACCCACTGAGCTGCCGTGAAGATCAAGTGGGATTATAACTGCGAAGCACAAAGCACAGAATAGGTGTTTAATAAACCTCTTGGACGGCGTTGGCAGCTGCCTGGTCCTAGCGCACACGCCCCAGCTGGCCCTGCATGCTGGCCTTTTCCTCCTCCAAGAGCAACAATTGTTGGGCATTCCCATGAGCCAAGCGCTTCTCTACATGCTTTACCAGTAGACACTCACTCCTCAAACAACCTTCAGATGGTGGTGGTGTTCAGTCGCTAAGTCGTGTCCAACTTCAGGGATAGCACTAGGATTATTATTCCTATTGTGCAGTTGAGGAAGTTGAGGCTCAGAGAGCTGCCCAGAGGCACACAGCTCTTAAGTGCTGGAGCTGAGCTTCAGATCCAGGCTGCTGGACTCAGGGCCTGTTCAGCTCTGCTCAGCCAACCTATGATGTTCTGCCATCAGACTCTGAGGTCTATGAGGGCAGGGGGGCCCTCGCTGACCATCTAGCCTGTGGGATTAACAGAAGCCCTGCAGAGAATTCAAACGGTGCACCAGGAGAAGGCAGCACTCAGCCCCTCCTCGGGGCCCCCAATGCACCTTCCCAGAGACCGAGACTCTGGGCGAGCAGTCTACACCCAGAACACCAACCAGTGTGATTCAACAGCTGAGAGGCAAGAGAGGACCACAGTGGCTAGATCACCAGATTTACCCAGAGCCAGATGCGAGGCTGTGAATGCTGGACCAGCACTTACAGCGTCGGGGGCTTTAGGCAAGTTACTTAACCTCTCTTGGTTCAGTGACTTCAAACAGAAGGCAGAAAATGAAAATACCAACCACACAGTGTTGGCTAAGAGAGGCAAAGTGAGTGAGTTTCTACTCACATAGTGAGTGCTGAGTAAATGTCACTCGTTTTCAGATGAAGTGCTGGGGCCTAGGAATGAAAGACAGCAGCTGCCGCTTAGCAGACGTGAGATGTTCCAGGTCCTTTCTCTGCATTAGATTCACCGACCCTCACCACCTGCCTGGGAGGCGAGGCCTGGGGGGCGGTCATTATTCCTAATGACTGGCAGATAAGGGACGGCAGGGCAAGAGAGCGCCCCAGGTCACACAGCTGAATGGCCAAGACAAGACTTCACATTGTTCCTGACTCGAAACCACACCCCCTCCTGCCCTTGGTGAGTCAAGGAATGTTGAAGGGGAGCACAGACCTGTTCCCCAGACAGAGCAGAATTCAGGACGAAGGGGAAGAGGAGAGGGGATGCAGGAGGAGGGCAGGGCAGCGGCGTCTCGTCTCGTAGGTTGGACCCTGGGAGGGGAGCTTTCGAAATGTTGCATCACTGCGCCATTATCATCCCCATTTCCCAGATGAGGAAGGTGAAGCTCAGCCAAGTGAAGGGCTCATCCAAGGTCACAGAGCCAGTAGGCACTGAGCCAAGATTAGAACCAGATTTGACTCTAAACTCATTGAACATTGACGCCCACCTGCTCTGCTCAGGGCACCTGGAGAGGGAGGGACGGGAGGCAGACGGGGAGTGGATGGGGAGGCTACAAACCTTCGTTCCATGGGCATCCAAAGAAGTGTCCTGGAGCGTTCAGAGGACCCGGATGCTGCTAAGTGGACGTCTGAATCCCACATGGATTATGAGAAGGGTCAGTTCCTGCAGGAGAGAAGGGGTACAGGGGTCAGAGACCGGATTTACTAAGCACACAGTTCTGCAGTGAGCACCTCTGAGCCTCCATCTCCCTCTGCATGCTTCCATTCCAGCTTCCACCACACCGTCTGCTTTCTCTCTGTCTCCCCACTGAAATGACACCTAGAAGAGAGGAACTGGGTCTCTCCATCTCTGTGCCCCTGGAAATCCACACAACTGGCTTGCAGTATTTGAACTCACATTGCATCCTCTGCTCCACACACCCACCCCGTCACTCATCATCCCCATTCCCTTTGTTCTCAAAGAATGTATCTGTACTTGACATATCGCATATGCTAGGCTGTGAAGAGGAGAGACAGTCTGCTTGTGAGTACCTAGTAGAATTTCTGGCACATGGGAGCCACTCCATAAATACTTGTCAGATAATTGAATGAACAGTAGATATGCAAGATGATCTTTTAAAATCAGTGACAGGGCAGTGGCATTGTTTCCTGGGCAATTATGTGTGTTACTGCATCGAATTCTCACATGCAGCTTTTGATAATTATCTATTGTTTAAAGATCAGATGAGAGAGGAAAAGTGACTTTCCCAGGGTCACACAACTGGTTGGTGGCATTTGTGGGATTCAAGTCTGGTTCTATCTGATTCGAAAGCCATCCTTGTTCCACTTTTCCCTTCTCTCTCTGATCTAGTGGGGAAATCAGCAAAGCACAGTGCTTGCTTTGCCAGGAGAATGGTTACACACATGCCATTCTCTGGTTACATAGCTCACAAGATTTCTGATCTGGTTATCAGAGGACAAGGACCAACCAGGCCGAATTAAAGAAAGCATCCAGCCGCACCTGTTCAGTGAAGATCGATAAGCTGTGAATGATGTAACTGAACTCATGACAGCCTCAGTTTTCATTTCCTGGTTTTATGGGGGTTCAGAGAGGTGAAGTAATTTGCCCAAAGCCACACAACCAGCTCCTGGGAATGCTGAGTGGAGATTTGATCCCAGCTTCACTTGACTCCAAAGCCTATGTTTTCCCCCAAGCTGTTTCTCTTTCTGTTATACGCATGTATTGGCAGATTCTGGAGCCAAATTGCAAAGCCATCCCATAGGCATCTGTTCTTACCCTATTCCCACAGGATTTCAAATCCTTGGTAGCTAATTTCAACTTCAGTATGAGTTTAACGGGGGTTCCAATTGGAGCCTTCAGAGACTGAAACACTTTTGGGGTTTAGTCAAATAAACCTCTGAAGGAAATTCAGGCATTTGGGCAGAGGATTTGAGTGTATTCAATAACTATGATCCTACCTGTATGGTGCTGCCTTCTTTCCTGGGAATAACTCTGTCCCCACTTCGGCCACTGAAACTCTGGAGAGGCCGTGTCTTAGAGGACCCTGTTCCCCAACCTCTTGTTGATCGGTCCCAACAGTCAATCATGGCACCCTCCCACCCCAAGCAGTTCTGATTGCCCCAGCCCAGACCAGAGACCTTTCCTACGACTTTTTGAATGGGAACTGAAGGAATAGGTGACACCTTCTCCAGCAACAGAATGTGCAAAATGTTCAACTCAAGAACCAAGAGGTAGCAAATTCACAGAGAGCGGTTCATTTGAGAGCTGAGACAGCCTGCCTTGTGTCCCTGAGGACACGTGATATGTGGGGTATGTGTGGGAGGGGCAGTCTTTTGTGCATGCTCCCTTCAGTGCCATAGCCCGCTTCCTCTGGGGATTTCTCCATGGAAACACTGCCCACACAGGCGCCAGCCTCACTCTGACCCCACAATCCCCTTCAAAGCTTTTACTCCTCATCCCTTCTCTGGCCTGAGCCTCGCCCGGCTGGGCCTGGAATGGCAAACCCCAGAATTCCTGGATGAGCCCTTCTGCTGTCATCTGAAATTCACCCCCGGTGATGTCCCACCCACTTCTGCTCCCTTCCCTCCAGAAGGCCGGGTGTGCACGTGCCTGGGGCGCACAGCCACACTACACACACGTGCACATGCACACACGCCGCCACACGCCCACTCACCCTCTCAGAGCACGCTCCCATTTATAGACACAGAATCGCACTTCACAGGGTACCTTGTGCCCTTGAATGCCACTCTCTCACTTCCATGCATGCGCACACACAAATACTCTCCCGCATGAGCAGAGGGTCAGAGTCACAGGAGCTTTCGCAAATGTCCATGATA
This sequence comes from Cervus elaphus, assembly GCF_910594005.1. Lineage (NCBI taxonomy): Eukaryota > Metazoa > Chordata > Mammalia > Artiodactyla > Cervidae > Cervus > Cervus elaphus. Next base: position 8,976,589 of record NC_057839.1, on the reverse strand, counting down.
TTGAACACTCACACGCTCTTATTCACACCACGCACCCACAGTCCTTTTCTTTGTGACAATGCAAACTTTCCCCGGGAAGACCTTGAACCCTAGCGTAGGACACAAGAAGCCTAGCATCTTGTTCCATCCTCCAACCAACACCATGAGGAATGTACCCTTTGCACCCTCGCCTTACAGATGAGACAGCAGGGCTTAAAGAGGGTAAGTGCCTGCAGGCATATGGTCACCAAGTCACAAGCTCGATTCTGGCCCCTGGCAGTTTGGTTCCAGAACTGGCCTATCAGTGCCAATCATGTGCTCACTTAACCTGTGTCTGAGCCAGGACACGTTCACTGCCCTAACTGGGATTGAGGTTGCCCATCTGCAAAATGAAGTTAAAGGAGGTATTCTCTCATCCACTCCCCCAACAGATGGAGAGTGTGTGATTTCATAGTTGACACTTGGTAAGTGGAAGAAACTCCATGCCTCTCTAAATATTTACAAATAGCCTACCAGATTGGATTCACACAAACAAGAGGAGAACCTCCCTGCAGGTTCAGGAAGGTTATGAACAGGAGGCTAAGGCCTGCCCCAGGCTAGTGGTGGGGCCAGCACAAGCAGCTGGGTGCCCTCAGGGCCCCGAGTGGCCAAAGTGGCCTCCGTCTGGGGACGGGTGGAGTCTGCTCCCCTGGAGAGGTACAACCCCTGCTACCTCTGACTTCTCCCTCCTTTCTTTCCCTCAGCTAACACCGAATGAATATTTAATACCTACCGCATGCCAGGAACTGCCACCCCTGCCCCCACAAGCTTGCATTCCACAAGGGAAGCAGATGAAGCCTGCCTCTGTGTGTGTGTTGGGGGGGTTGCTGAAGGTGGGCGTTCAGGGACCTTTCGGGGCACATGGACGGAGCCCCTCGGGGTCCAGGAGGCTTCCCTGAAGAGGAATGATGCCCTCCTGGTACCGGTGCATTTGAAAGGAAGTCACGGTGGGGGGAGGTGGGGGTAGAGTGGTCCGGCGCTGAGCCCCAGAGGTCAGAAAGCCAGGCCACCAGGAGAACTCATCTCCCACCCACCCACAGTTGGTGATTCCAAGCCCACCGACTCCTGTCAGAAGGGCACTCCTTCCAGCGTCACCCAAAGGCTGGCTGCAGCAGGGTCCCGGGGACCACCCCCACCCCCCCACAACTGTCCTTGTACCTGGCTTGCCTCCTTCCATCTTCGGGGTAGCTAGATTCATCCTGGGCCTGATTTATTAGCCTCTTCCTGGAATCATCCCAGATGCTGTCACTGGTCTCATTTTCTGACCTGCCTGAGGGCCGGGGAAGGAAATTCATTAGGCCGGGGGAGCTGGTGGCCCAGCCCGTCTGTCTGCGCATCTGTCCCCCATCCCCCCTCCTGCCCTCCCTCTATGCTCTTCACCTGCACAGGGAGGAGTTCTGTAGTCCACCCAGGGTCACTGAGGCAGTGACACCAAGAGCCGATGGTTCCCCGGGGGAGGATCCTGACCAAGGAAAGACAACGGCAGAGAGCTTCTCAGAAGCTCTGGGGAGCCACCCTCCAGCACTGCCTTCCTAGGCTCCCCAGGCGTCCTGCCCTAACCAAGAATTATCCACTGGGGAGTGTGGAAATCTCTCTCCCAGTAACTGAAGGCAGGTACACCAGCTCTGCCTGTTTTTATGCAAAAGGTGTCTTTCCGAGCAAGGTGTATGGAAATCAGATCTTCTAACACAGACTGTTCCTTTTAAAGCTGACAAGAGGGAACTTCCAGAGTGTTCTCACCCCCACATGGGACAAACAGGATAGTTCAAAGGAGTATAGGGATGTGTGCCTTTTATTTTAATATATATTAAAACAAATTTTTTAAATGTATAAATATATAAGTAGCATGTCTAATCTTTGATTACAGAAGATAATTGCTTTGAATAAAGCTTAAATAAGTATTTACATTTTTAAAAGCAGATCAGTTTTTTAAAATGCAAAACAATAGTTATAGGAAGTGTACAGATTTGGCAAAAACACTAGAGTTTAACACACACAAGTGAGTGAATGCATTGCCAAGGTTAAATTTCTTGAGGTGAAGCAAACCTTGATTAAGCCAGCCTATTCCATGGAGGGAAACTGTAACCCTGGTTTATCTGCTTCCCCAGCACCTGCTCTCCTCAGTCCATGGAAGGGAAAGCATGCAAACCAGAGGCTGCCTGTGTGCACTGACCCCGGAGCTATGAGGCCTCGGGAAATGTTCAACCCAGTGACTGGCTGGCAGGGGCGGGCAGAGGCCGTCACCCCTGACGTCTGACTCTGTGGGGGCCAGCAGGGGAAGCAGGGAGGGACAGCCAGGGTCCCAGGGTGGCCCCCCCCCGTGGTTACCTCTTCTGACCTAAGGAGAGGTGAGATGCTGAGACCCCCGGAGGCTGCAAGGAGCAAATGAAGAGCAGCGTTTGCAGCTTCCTCTGTGTTGGCAACATCCTGGAGTCAGTCTCTCCCCTCTCACACACACACACAGTGATCACGGAGCACAGTCTACATGCACACACAAACACACAACCTACAGTCACTGGGACACGTCTACAGGCAGACACACTGTTTACTCAGCACAGAGATGTAGGTACAGACACACCCCCCAAATATCTGTGTGCATAGAAACACATCAACATACCTTCATGTGTGCACATGTACACAGATTCATTTTACACACACATGGACACAATCACACCCACAGTCACCTACATACACATGTAGACATGGATACCGCGCTAACACAGTCAGAGGTAAGCAAATCCACAGACATATCCGCCCAGATATTCAAACACAGGCAGGTAGAGGAAGAAGGACGCCATGTACACAAAGAGAGACACCTATATACAAGGACACACAGCACAATCTCACACTTATCTGCACGTTCACAGACCCACTATGACACACACAAATCAATACACATACAGGGAAACACACACACATACACAGAGGCATACGTGCAAGCAGAGGATGCAAACACACTCCCAGCTGTGGGACAGGACAGCCCACCTTTGGTTTGGGAATGTCACATCAGACATAACAGGATTTGCTGCCCACGTGTCCCCTCGGCTGCCAGCTTCCCAGGTCACAGAGCATGCCCTGGGGCGGGGCCTTAGCCAGGTGTTTAGGGAAGGGAGGAAGGTACCCCCCCCACCCCACAGGGAGCTCAGGGCTGAGGGACTCAGAGGGCGACCTCCCGGCTGTCCCAGAAGTACCTGGGAGGGACCGAGATCACACCAGGCCGTCACCCCACCCAAGCCTTTAGCACATGGTTTGTATTAGACACTCCATCTGCTGCAACAGCATGAAGCCATCGGACCCACTGGCACTCAGTCACAGGACAGGGGGAAAGAGGGTGAACCAGAGACCACCTAGAGGGGTGCGGCCAACCAAACCAGAGGGCAAACGCTTCTTCTGCCACCCCAAAGCTGCGGGCCTTGAGTAGGTCACTTTAGCTCCCTGAGCCTCGGTTTCCTCATCTGTAAAATGAGCTCAATGGTAATCCTAGCTCAAAGAACACTGTGAGAACTAAATTAGATGGCGCATATAGGCTGGTGGCTCAGCTGGTAAAGAATCGGCCTGCAATGCAGGAGACCTGAGTTCGATCCCTGGGTCTGGAACATTCTCTGGAGAAGGGAATGACAACCCACTCCAGTATTCTCACCTGGAGAATCCCATGGACAGAGGAGCCTGGCAGGCTATAGTCCACGGGGTCACAAAGAGTCGGACACGACTGAGCGACTAACACTTACTGAGCACCCAGGACACCTCTCATCACACAGTAAGCGCACTGGAAACCAGGTGTTCTCAGCCTCGGTACTATTGATATTTGGGGCAGATCATTCTTTGCTGTGTATGTGTTGTTGGGGGCTGTTCAGCAAGTGTAGGATGTACAGCGGCATCCTTGGCCTTATTAGATGCCAATAGCAACCCCTCTTCCAAGTTGTGACAACAAAAACATGTCTCCACACACTGCCAAATGTCCCCTGGGGGCACAAAATCTCCCCCTGTTGAGAATCACCGCTGTACATGCTGACTGTTATTATCATCGCTGTTGCTATGATAATCATCATCATCGTTAGGATGATGTCAGCTATAAGACAGTAGAGAAAGGGGACCCAGGACTTCCCTGGTAGTGCAGTGGCTAAGGATCCGCCTGCCAATGCATGGGACATGGGTTCAGTCCCTGATCCAGGAAGATGCCACATGCCGCAGAGCACCTAGACCCTTGCCGCACAACTGTTGAGCCCGAGGGCTGCAACTCCCGAAGCTGTGGACCTTGAGCGCATGCTCCGCAGCAAGAGATGCCGCCGCAACAGGAAGCCCACGCACCGCAACCAAGAGTTGCTCAATGCAACTAGACAAAGCTTGTGCACAGCAACGAAGACCCAGTGCAACCAAAAATAAATAAATAAGATAAAAAGAAAGGGCACCCAGAGCAGAGTGAGAACATGCCTTTTTCCAACAGCCACTTCCCTCCTCTCTCTCCTCCTCACCCCCCATCCTCGCCCTCTCTCTGCGGTTGGCTCCTGAAGCCACTTTACCTGACTAGACCCAGCCTAGCTGAGCAGCTGAAGGGGAAGTGGTCGAGGCACCTGCAGGGGAGTGAGGCATGGGGTTAGGATCGCTTTCCCCAAATAAACTGGCTGACCAGGAGCAACTACTCACCTGGAAACCAGTTTTCCAGGGAAGATGTTCAGGATGCACCCAACTTCTGAGTGACCTCTGGTGGGGTGGGGGGTGGGGGGCCAGGACCAGGGAAGCCAGGAGCCAAGAAGTCACCTGGGAAAGCAAAGGAGCAGAACAAATGACCCCTTGGAAAGTAACCTTGTCATATCTATTAAAATACGAAATATTCATATCTTTTGACCACATAATCCTTTACATGGGAACCTATCAACATAACAAACACCAGTTTAAAAGACTTATAAGTAGCACATGTTTACTTTAGTACTGTTTATAGTGGCATAGACTGGTGCATCAACTGGTTGAGTAAATTACAGGTCACTCAAACAATGGAATACTAATGTGATTTTAAAAAAGAAATTAGCTATATAGCCAACAATTGGGGTTGACATCTAGGATATAGTTAAATGAGAAAAATAAGATACAGAACAATATCAATTACAAGATCCCACTGTTTGGCAAGAAGCAACTTGTTTTTATAAGCCTCATTTTGTACATGTTTGAGCATGAAGACTACTAACATTGGCTGCTGGGCAAGAAGGGTGGAATAAAATGAATATACAGAGACTACTTTTTGTATATGTGTGTATGTATAGCTTATTTAATCATTGAGTGTTTTCAGGCACAGTAATGAAAGAACCCTACTCTGTTCATTTCTTCACAAGAATTTAGTAAGGAATGTTGTTAAATGAAAAGAACTCATTATTGAACCAGTCTCCAAAGCTGAGGGCTCTTTTTTTTGAAAAGTGAATTTTATTTTTATTTATTTAAAGTACGTTGAGCAACTCACTCATTTACTGATTCACTCAACAAATACTTCCTAAGCGAGCATTGCCCTAGGCGTATGCACACAACAGGAAATGAGATGCATCCCCGTCTCCTGGAGCCCATACCCTGGGGGAGAAGCAGACAGCAGACAGAGGAACACCTGCGTGTAAAGCATTGCACAGTCATGTTTGCATGAAAAATAGAGCAGGGCCGGGGACAGAGAGCGATGGACAGCGGCCAGTCTTTTAGACAGGGTGGCCAGAGAAGGTCCCTGGGCACAGGCCCTAAAAGGGACTGAGGGAGCATGGAGCAAAGTGGAGATCTGGGCAAGAGCGTTCCTGCAGAGGATCCATGAGGGCAAAGCCCTGATCAACATGCTCGGTGAGTTCAAACACGGAAGGAGGTCAGCGCAGGAGATGGTGCTACATGGGCACAGGAAGGACTTGGAATTTTAATGCACATGAACTGGGCACCTCTGGAAAGTTCAGGGCAGAGGAATACAATAGTCTTATTTCCCCCTGAGCAGACTGGATGAGGAGTCCTCCTCCTCTAAAAAAGCAGGCTCCAGCATTTCTGACCTTCTTCAAGACTGCGATCAGCCCAGGCCCTACACTGGAGGGTCTGAGGAGAGGTACAGCCGCAGTCCTGGTGGGCTCAGGCAGGAACTGTCGGGCTGCACGATGCCCTGATCATTCTGACAAACGAGATGCCAGTGGATGAGAAGCAATGGGCACTCCCATCCATCGCTGGTGGGAGGATTCTCGCAAAATGATCCGTTTGGAAGCAGTTTGGCATTACCCAGTTCAGCTGAACACACACATACCCAGAGATCCACAGTTGTACTCCTAGCTCTGGACCCTCCAGGGAACCTTGCAAGTGCATGCTAGGATACATGCACACTCATTCGCTCAGCAATACTATTCACGATGGTAAAGACGGGAACAGCCCAAATGCCCACAGAAAGTAGAACATCTGAGGAAACTAGGTGACATTCACCCAGAGGAACACAACACAGGAGTGAAGACGCATCAATCACTGCATGCTTGGGCTTGAGTCCACGGAATTCTCCAGACCAGAACACTGGAGTGGGTAGCCTTTCCCTTCTCCAGGGGCTCTTCCCAACCGAGGGATCTAACCCAGGTCTCCCGCATTGCAGGTGGATTCTTTATCAGCTGAGCCACAGGGAAGCCCAAGCCTACTGAAGTGGGTAGCCTTTCCCTTCTCCAGCAGATCTTCCCAACCCGGGAACTGATGCTTGGGCTTGGGGCTTGGGCTCGGGGTCTTAGGTTTGGGCTCCCAACCCCTCATGTGAGTGAAAAAAGCAAGTCACAGACACGTACAGTATAATTCCATTTACCCAAAGTCTCCACACAGCCAAAACTAGCTATCCATTGTTTAGGAATTCATAACTAAATCATAAAAATATAAGGAAAAGCAAGGGAGGAATTAGTACCACATTCAAAATAAGGAGATGGAGACTTTGTAGTTTTCTTTAAAAAGTGAAAACAGTTGATACTTCTTTGTACAACTCACTTAAAAAGAAGCCAAGATTTATGAATGTCTTGACTTATTTTGTTGTTAAAGTAGAAGAGGCAGGTAAAGTTATCACTAGACTAAATCTCTCTCTCCTCCCTTTCCAGTGGGACTGTAAGTTTCCAGCAAAAGAGTGCTCCACACCTGTTGGTTTTATTGTTTAAACCTTGAAATAAGCTACACAATTATACCCGTTTCAGAAGTCAGCAGAGTGGGACTCAGAGAGGTACCGTCACTTACCTGCGGTTACCTGGGATTCAAATCCAGCTCAGTGGGACTCCAAAGTCAGAAAGAACTCAAAGCGTGGGAAGAACTGAAACCAGGCCATGGTGGCTGGAGTGTGGTTCGTCAGGGCCAAATGATGAAGGGATTTGTAGGTCGTAGAGAGAAGCCTGGGTTTTATTAACGGTGCCCTGGGGAGCCACCAACAGGCTTTAGAGCAGAAGAGGGACAAGGCCAGATTTGCATTTTATAAAAATTTCTCCAGCCGCTGGATCAAGAGTAGACTGGAAAGGAGTGACCATGTACATCGGCAGGGAGGCTGCGGAGTCACAGGTTGATGGAGGGGAGCTAACGGATTCTTGAGACCTTTCAGGGAGGGTCACAGAATCTGGCAAAGGATTGAATATGGTGCTTGAGGGGAAAGTAGGGGTCAAGGATCATCCAGGCTTTGATTTGAACAATGGAGTGGAAAGTGGTGACATTTGAAATAACCAAAGAAAGCAATATGGGGGGGAACCCCCTTGATTCAATAGAACTTCCGGTTTGAGTCTTGGGCTCCACACTGGAGCCAAGGGGCGAGCATGAGCTGCCTGAGGTCACCCCAACCCCAGCAGGGGCCCTGCTCTTGGCCTGCCCACCCACTCCAGCCCTTTCTCTGCAGGCCAGTGCTTTCCTCCCAGCTCCCTCTGCCCGGGGTGCAAACTGACGCGCCCCACTCCAGTGAGCCCAGGCCTGGCCTGAAACCTTAGGGGATCCGAGGCTGAGCCACCAAGCTGAGGCACCCCCATCCCTGCCCCAGTGCATTTCGTGTTGGTTCCTCTGGCCTTTGGTGACATTCTCCAGTCTCCAGCCTTTTGCAAAGTCAGAGAGAACCCTCAAAAATCTGTACGGGCCCATGAGCTACCGAAATCATCCTTGGGGTCGCCTAGAAGTTGGGTAGCAGAATGGAAGGCAACTGAGCATCTTTCCTTTTCCCTCGAGCATCACCTGAATTATTGAATAATTTGCTTTTCCTGAAGATGGTAGAATAGAGTGTTTAAGCCAATGGCATTTGGGGTCACACAGTTTTGGGCTGGAAACCAGCTCTAGCAGCACCAACAGCTGTGTGATCGTGGGCAGCACAACGCCTGGCACATAGCAGGGCCTTACGTAACGGAAAGTGGCAGTGACGTAAGGAGGATGAGAACGAAGAGAAGAGAATTTGGGCAGGCGGATCCCTAGAGACCTTCCTGCCACTATATAGATTGGTAAACTGAGGTCTGGAGCAGTTGAAGGGCCTGCTCTAGCAATCTCATTAGACGTAGAATTGGGGAGTAAATGCCACACCCTGACCCCCAGGCCAGTCCTCTCTTCAGACCAGCTCTGGGAGAGCCCGGGACACTAGAGGAGGCAGCAGAGCCTACAAAACGTGTTTTCAGTTTTCAGTCCAACTGCAAGGTTGAACTAGAGCACAGGGGCACACAAGTGTCCCATGGGTGGGGTGGGTTTGCGTGTTTGCACGATTTAGGCAGCACAATGATTAGAAAAATATCTGACCTACTTGCTACAATTTGTAAATCAGGAAGTTTCATATGAGAGGAACAGGGAAACTCACATTACCTTATGTAAAATAGATAACCAATGGGGATTTGCTCTGTGACTCAGAGAACTCAAACCTGTAACAATCTGTAACAATCTAGAGGGCGAATGGGGAGGGAGGTTTGAGAGGGAGGGGACACATGTATACCTATGGCTGATTCATGTTGCTGTTTGGCAGAAACCAACACAATTCTATAAAACAATTATCCTTCAATTAAAAATAAATGAATTTAAACATTTTTAAAAAGGGGAAAAAAAGCAAGTTTCTGAATTAAAAAAAAAAAAAAATCAGAAGCCCTGGCCACCCTGGACCTGTGTTTATTCATGACAATAAATCACTGGAGCTGACCTGTGCTGCTTGCTCTGGCTGGCTCCATGGTCTATTTGTCACAGTCTCCACCCTCCTCTATTGTCTCCTGGTTACTATAGCCTGCTGTTGCCTGCAGTGCACCTTCATGCCTGACCTCCTGTGTTCTGAACACATAGCCTGCTTCCCTCATGTATGTGACCTGCCCTGTCCTGTGGTCAGGCATTTGGTACTCGGGCCCTCGAGTGTCTCCTTTAAAAACAAATGTTTCAGGAGACGAGCTATAAAACATTTTCTTATCCACCTGTACCATCACACCTTCTGTTTTCTTGGGTCATTTCTCCCAAACTCATGGGAAATGAAACCTTCCTCCTCACATGCATTTGGAAACAGAAAATTCTGCCTGTGGTCATAGTTCAGCCCTTTCTCTAGATTCCCCACTTTGCCTTTCAGTTTGGATCTTACCAGGGGTTACCGTCCTCACTTTTCCAGTCTTTCCCTCCCCCAGCCCTCTTCCCTTTGCCTGCCCACTAGGTGCCTCTCCTCCCCTCCTCCCTATAGAAGCCCAGCCCCGTGTTCTGTCCCCTGCAGCTCAGAGGGGGCCTGCCCTTCCTTTCTGATCTGGCAGGCAAGAGAATCCAGAGACAGACAGCACCGCCCAGTAAGTGCGCTCCGTACCCGGGAGGTGGGGCAGGGGTGAGGTCAGACGTCTTGAATTTCTTAGCGCAGGAAAAACAGTCATCAACTTCCCACCCCCGTGTGTTGCCCTGGACAGTGGGATAAGCAGTCTTTACCTGCCTTCCCTCCACTTCTAGAGATGAATAAATGAAATGTCCTGTCTATCTGGAGCTTCTATTTAGACCTACACCACTTTCAAATTTGCTGTGGCCTCTTCCCCTCCTCAGTTCAGTTCAGTTCAGTCACTCAGTCGTGTCCAACTCTTTGCGACCCCATGAATTGCAGCACGCCAGGCCTCCCTGTCCATCACCAACTCCCGGAGATTACTCAAACTCATATCCATTGAGTCGGTGATGCCATCCAGCCATCTCATCCACTGTCATCCCCTTCTCCTCCTGCCCCCAATCCCTCCCAGCATCAGGGTCTTTTCCAGTGAGTCAACTCTTCGCATCAAGTGCCCAAAGTATTGGAGTTTCAGCTTCAGCATCAGTCCTTCCAATGAACACCCAGGACTGATCTCCTTTAGGATGGACTGGTTGGATCTCCTTCCAGTCCAAGGGACTCTCAAGAGTCTTCTCCAACACCACAGTTCAAAAGCATCAATTTTTCAGCGCTCAGCTTTCTTCACAGTCAAACTCTCACATCCATACATGACCACTGGAAAAACCATAGCCTTGAGTAGATGGACCTTTGTTGGCAAAGTAATGTCTCTGCTTTTTAATGTGCTATCTAGGTTGGTCATACTTTCCTTCCAAGGAGTAGGTGTCTTTTAATTTCATGGCTGCAGTCACCATCTGCAGTGATTTTGGAGCCCAGAAAAATAAAGTCAGCCACTGTTTCCACTGTTTCTCCATCTATTTCCCATGAAGTGATGGGATCGGATGCCATGATCTTCCCCTCCTACCATGCCTCAAATGCAACCAGGTATCCCTCCTGCTTAAATGCCAACAAGAGCTCTCCATCACCTCCAGAAAAAGGTCTAAGGCCTTGGCCAACTGGGCAGGACCACCAAGCTTTCCGGCTTCTTCTCTCGCTTTCCCATGAGTAGCGGGCACTCAGGCTAGGAAGCCACAAGTTCTCACCTCTTCTTCTGCTTTGCCTGTGGTTCTTCTTCTACTAGGACAGCCTCCTGTCCACCCTTTAGGGATCAGCTTAACCTCCACCTCCTCCCTGACTCTTTGTCTCGGTGGTTAGATTGTCTTGCTTCTTCTCTGCGCTGACACCTCTCTGCTGTGACCTGCACAGTTGTGTGACATTTGCAGATCTGAGGCTCTCAGACAAGGACCTTCGGGTTTGCCTGTGTCCCCAGACCCTGGCACAGAGCCTGGCAGGGGGAATAGCTAATGAAGACCTGAAGAACTGAAACGATGCAGTACTGAATTTCAGCCAAGACACAGAAGGGTGTTTGAAACTGGAAGAGGCTGTCCTTGGGTCTTTTGAGAATGTCTCCTGTTTCATACAAACAAAATTTCTGTCCTTCAAGGAGATGATCATGGGCTTCCTTTCCATTTGCCAGTCACAAGGTCCTTCCTCTTCTTCCTCCCACAGAAATACATCCTTCCATCAAAGACACTGGACCACAAAGTGCCTTGAGTTACGACTGACCATTTTATGGGTCTAAATCTTATTACTCCAAATGGACCGTAAGCTCCTCAAGGGTAGATCTGTGATATTCATCTATCTATCCATCCATTTGTCCATCCATCTATCCATCTGACCATCCATCCAAGCAGCATGCATGCATGCATCCATCAGTCCTTTCATCCATCTGATCACTCATCTACCCATCTATCCATCCAACTATCCATCCATTCATTCATCCGACCACAAGTTCTGTAACAGGGTGATTGCCCCAGGTGTGGGTGACAGGAAAAGCCTGGTGTGGCAGGAGCAGCAGCAAGAACATGGGGAGGCACAGGTGAGCGGGCGCTTCGGAGCTGGGAGGCTGCACCAGGAGCCTTCTGTCTGTGCATCAGCGACTCTAAGACCTGGGCTGTGTTTAGGCAGCACTGCAGCACTGACCTGGCATTCCAAGAGCTCCGTTGTTCGTTCACGCACACCGACATGCTCAATAACAGAGACGCGTCTTTCCTGTGATGTCACTTTCTCTTACATAATGTGAAGTGTCTATTTATACATACCATATATGTCTATATATAAATATACAGACACACAGCACATATGTACAAGCACACGTGCACATTGCTTCTTTCTTCTCCCTGACGCTCAGTCTACATAAAATAATTCATTGAAATGCAGACACTGTCATCATCATTTTTGTAATTATGTAAGTACCACATCTTATAATCTGTCACTAAGCTGTGTCTGACTCTTTTGCGACCCCATGGACTGTAGCCCGCCAGGTTCCTCTGTCCATGGGATTTCCCAGGCGAGAATACCCGAATAGGTTGCCATTTCCTACTCCAGGGGACTTTTTAGACCCAGGCATTGAATCTATGTCTCCTGCGTGGCAGGCTGATTCTTTACCACTGAGCCATTAGGGAAGCTATCACATCTTACACTTCTACATAATATATATATACATGATATTTATATAACGCCTTAGTGAATACCACTTTACCAGGAAAATCAAATGCATCCTCACAACAGTCCCACTGGATAGGATAGGTTTGGTTTCCCCATCTCACAGATGTGGAGCCTGAGGCTCAGAGTGATAAAGTTACTTGCTCAGCATCACACAGGCAGAATGGGGTGCGGGGCGGGGGAAGCAGTCCTGGGGCCCAGGTCTGCATGATTCCACCTCCCTGCTGCCTCCGTCCTACAATTTCCAGACCCAAAGTGACCTGAGAGAGTGGTCAGACGGCTGAGTCAGGAGCTGCCTGTGGCTGCTGAAGAGTTTGCCTCTATTTAAAGAAGAGCCATTCAGGAAATGGGGACCACGGTCATGGCTGCACAGACCAGCTGGGCTCCGGGGACTCGTTGGAGCTGCCCAGCCATTAAGGGCCCCTGCACAATAGATGCACTGACCCAGCACTCAGAGGTGACCCCCAGAGGTCACTAGCCCCTGGTCAAGGAGAAGGAGCACAGACCCGTGATGACTTTTCCCGTGGACCACACAGGGAGGGGACTGGCCGCCTGGGAGTTTGTCCAGGCCTTCGGGGTCAGGCTGAGAATCATATGCACCAGCTTGGGTTATGTGTCTGACATTTGCTAGGTACTTGCACATGCATTCTCCTAGTTACCCTTCAAGAAAGGTACTATTAATACCCCCATTTACAGAGGGAGAAAGGGCGGCACAGAGAGCCGAGTGTCTGACCCAGGCTCTCACAGCTGCTGAGCAGCAGAATTCTCCTCAGTGCAGTATAACACCCATCCGACCATCCATTCATTCACTCACTCGACAAATGTTTGCGACATGTCTGCACGTACCAGACACTGTTCTAGGTACTTGGAATTCATGGGTAAACAAAACTGACAAAATCCCCACCCTCATGGAGCTGGCATTCGAGTGCCGCAGTGCCAGAGCCTGTAGTTCAGTAACTACAGAAACAAAGAAAATAAAGACCCAGTTCTTGCCTTCAGGGTGCTGTTGTCCAGTGGAGGAGATACATCGATGGAAAATTTAACAGCACTGTGGAAAGTTCAGGATGTTTTGATAGGGGTTCACAGAGGGGCTGAGAGAACAAAGGGTGGGCATCAGGGAAGGCTTCCTGGAGGGGGGGTTACCTAAATTGAGCCCTGCAGAGAATGAAGCTCGAACCTGATCTCTTTTGGCTGCTGCACCCTTAAAGACCTTGACAAAGCTGCCTAGACCTGACTTGATCTTTCAAGTACAGCTTGAGCAAGAGCCCAGAGGCAGGAGGCAGGGCTTGGGTTCAGGGAATTCTAGTTCTGGTTACAAAGGTGAGGGATCAACCCAGCTAAAGAGGACAGTGGGCTCGAACGGCCTCAGGCTTTCAGGAAGCACTGGTGAATTTTAAGCAGGAAAGTTGCCCAATGCCACTGAGGGTTTCAAAGATCCCTCTGAGGCTGAGTAGGGGCTGAAGTGGAGGGAGTGAGGATGGTGGCTGGATGAACTGGGGGCTCATCCAGGCAATGGCAGTGGAACTGAAAATTGCTTTGTAATTTATCTTTTTAGAGACAAAATTATACTTGCTCATTAAAATACAAGGAAGGAACGGAGACATGAGGGAGGGAAGGAGGGAGAAAGAAAGAGGGAAGGAAGAAGGCAAGAAAGAAGGAAAGATGGAAGGAGGGGAGAAACATAAGTAACAGCAAAGTCAAGCCAGCATTCTCTTTTGAAACATTTTAACATTTTATTATGAACTATTTCACATGGATACCTGAATGCAGTTTATACTAAATCATAAAGCATAATGACAAAACAAATCCCATAACCCCTCCATTCGGTGTAGGCGCCAGAACTTGCCAAGGCCATCCTAGCTGAGGCAGATCCACCGTGATGCCCTCCCTCCCCCATCCCCACACGTCTAAACCCACCGTAAGCTGACCACACCCTGTGTTTCATTTGGTCTCGTCCCCTTGCTTCACTTCTTGTGTTTACCAAATACAGTGTGTGTCTAATGCGCTTATGTGCTTATTTTCTTGTTTTCAAGCTTTATCAAAAATGCATCCTAGATTCTTCTGCAACTTGCATTTTAAGTTCAGTATCCTGTGTCTCCAGTTTAACCATGTTGACCCCCATGACTGCAGTTGTTTTTTTTTTTCCTCCTAAATTGGGCTTCCCAGGTGGGCTCAGTGGTAAAGAATCTGCTTGCCAATGCAGGAGACATGGGTTTGATCCCTGGGTCAAGAAGATCCCCTGGAGAAGGAAATGGCAACCCACTCTAGTATACTTGTCTGGGAAATCCCATGGACAGAGGAGTGTGGGGTCGCAAAAAAGCTGGACATGGCTTAGCTACTAAACAACAATAGCTGATATACAGTAATGTTATATGCTTATTTAACTTATATGCAGAGTACATCATGAGAAACGCTGGGCTGGAGGAAGCACAAGCTGGAATCAAGACTGCCGAGAGAAATATCAATAACCTCAGGTATGCAGATGACACCACCCTTATGGCAGAAAGTGAAGAAGAACTAAAAAGCCTCTTGATGAAAGTGAAAGAGGAGAGTGAAAAAGTTGGCTTAAAGCTCAACATTCAGAAAACTAAGATCATGGCATCTGGTCCCATCACTTCATGGCAGATAGATGGGGAAACAGTGGAAACAGTGGCTGACTTTATTTTTCTGGGCTCCAAAATCACTGCAGATGGTAATTGCAGCCATGAAATTAAAAGATGCTTACTCCTTGGAAGGAAAGTTATGACCAACCTAGATAGCATATTAAAAAGCAGAGACTTTACTTTGCCAACAAAGGTCCATCTAGTCAAGGCTATGGTTTTTCCAGTGGTCATGCATGGATGTGAGAGTTTGACTGTGAAGAAAGCTGAGCGCTGAAGAATTGATGCTTTTGAACTGTGGTGTTGGAGAAGACTCTTGAGAGTCCCTTGGACTGCAAGGAGATCCAACCAGTCCATCCTAAAGGAGATCAGTCCTGGGTGTTCACTGGAAGGACTGATGCTGAAGCTGAAACTCCAATACTTTGGCCACCTCATGCAAAGAGTTGACTCATTGGAAAAGACCCTGATGCTGGGAGGGATTGGGGGCAGGAGGAGAAGGGGATGACAGAGGATGAGACGGCTGGATGGCATCACCGACTCGATGGACATGAGTTTGAGTAATCTCCGGGAGTTGGTGATGGACAGGGAGGCCTGGCGTGCTGCAATTCATGGGGTCGCAAAGAGTCGGACACGACTGAGTGACTGAACTAACTAACTAATGTTATATGTTACAAATGTACAATATAGTGATTCCCAATTTTTAAAGGTTATATTCTATGAGTAGCTATTAATAAAATATTGGTTACATTTCCTGTGTTGTACAGTATATCCTTGTAGCGTATTTTATATCTAAGTTTGTACCTCTTACTTCCCTTATTTTATACCTAGTAGTTTGTACCTTTTAGTTCCCTACCCCTTTATCACCCCTCCCTTCTCTCCACTGATAACCACTAGATTGTTCTCTGTCTGATTCTTTTGTTTTATTCACTAGTGTGTTGTATTTTTAAGATTCCACATGTAAGCGATATGAAACAGTATTTGTCTTTCTCTGACTGACGTATTTCACTTAGTATAAAGTACTTCAAGTCCGTCCATGCTGCTGCAAATGGCAACATTTTATTCTTATAACTGAGTGGCATTCCTTGTAGATATATATATCATGTACTCTTTTATCCACTCATCCGTTGATGGACACTCAGGTTGCTTCCATATCTTGGCTACTGTAAATAATGCCGCTGTGAGTATTGGAGTGCATGCATTTTTTGAACTCATGTTTTTGGTTTTTTTGGATATATACCTAGGAGTGGGACTGCTAGATCATATCGTAGTTCGACTTTCAGGTTTTTGAGAAAGCTCCATGCTGTTTCCACGGTGGCTGCCCCGATTTACACTGTCACCAATGCAGGAGGTTTTTCTCCACACCCTCGCCAACGCTTGTAACTTACGTTCTCTCTGACGGTAGCCCTCTGACAGGTGTGAGGTGATACCTCATTGTGGTTTTGATCGGCATTTCTCTGACGATTAGCGGTGTTGAACATCTTCTCATGCGCTTTTGCCCAGCTGCATTTCCTCTTTAGAAACATCTCTCTTCCGTTCTCCTGCCCCTTCTCTGATGAGGCCGCGGGTTTGGCGTGTGAGCTGTTTATATATGTTGGATGTGTGCATGCTCAGGTGCTCAGTCGTGTCCAACTCTGTGAACCCCTTAGACTGCAGCCCACCAGGCTCCTCTGTCCATGGGATTTTCCAGGCAAGAACACTGGAGTGGCTTGCCATTTCCTACCCCAGGCGATCTTCCCAACCCAGGGATCGAACCCGCATCTCTTGCGTTTCCTGCATGGGCAGGCAAATTCTTTACCACTAGCACCACCCGGGAAGCCCATGTATGTTGGATATTAACCCCTTATCATTCATATCATTTGCAAATATTTTTTCCCAGTGTGTGGTTATACTTGATTTCCTCTCACCAGTACATGGTGTACTCTACTGTGTGTTTATAACTCAGCGCACTTACCCATCCTCCTGTCAGCGGGCCTGTGGACGGTATCCGGCTATTTGCCATCTCAAACAGTACTCTTTCAGACATTTGCGGGCACAGCTTGTGAGCACCTGTGTGTGTTTCTCTGAGGTTTCTCTAGGCAGCCTCGGGGTAGAACCACTGATCTGTGGGCCCCCTCCACGCCTCTGACCTAAGCAGGTCCAGTAGCGCCCACTTGGGTCTGGGTGCTGGTACATGAGGAGGCAGGCCCAGGCCAGCCCCTGGTCATCTGCAAGGACTCAGAAGGCACCCTGTCTGTCCCTCACTTGCCAGCAAGACCAGCAGCCCCCCCAGCTAGACACTAACCCGGTCACAAGAGAGCGTCTCTCACACTCTGAGCTTGTTCCCTTTCCTCCAGCACTTGGGCGTAGTAAGACTCTGCTCACCAGCCACTGGGCCCAAGAGAGAGGGTAATAATAGCAGCTCTTGAACTGACTGCACCCCAGGCCCTGTTCAAATCACCTGCAGTGTGTATCAACTCACCTCATCTTCATAACCGCCCGCCCAAGGTAGACACTGGATTACTCCTATTTCACAGATCAGAAGCTCCAAGTTCTGGCCCAGAGTAACCCGTGCTAAGTGCAGAGATCAGCTTCAAACCCAGGCAGGCTGGTCCCTGCCCTCCCGGCCGCCTTACCAGCCCACCTCCCATGAGGTGGAGAGAGCTCCTCACCACTTCCGGATCCATCGGCACTCTTTTACTTGCGAAAAAAAAGAGAGGGGGTAAGAAAAGAAAAAAGAAACAGAATTTGAATGAATGAACAGAAGTAAAATGGAGGACTTAGTGGATGACAAAAATAAATCCAGAAAAGACAGGTAGGAAGCAGACACAGGGGCCTGCTGGGTGCAGGGAGGCAAAGACTCTCAGGCACCCCTCCGTCTCCCCCACCCCGACATCTCTGGATGTGCTGTCTTCATTCTCTCTCCATGCAAGGGGCTGCCTGCCGCCGTCACCTCCCCTTCTAACACACCCGCCAGTTACGAGGGGAGGATACCTATCAGCTCTGCTGGGGCCCGCGTCCTCTCCCGGATCCTCGCTCGCGGCCGGGTGAGGCTGGGTGGTGGCAGTGGTGCAGAGAGGCTCCTGGGCCCCCGCTGTTCCAGGAGGGGCAGGGCACAGCCACAACCCTGGGGACCTGAGCGAGGGGTGAGCGACCGTGAGCAGGGCCACCGCCTGCAGTGGCGGTTTCACCGGGACCCTGACCCTGCCGAGGAACGGAGGAAGCCAGGGCGGGGGACAGCAGGCGGGGGTCCCGGCCTCCTGCGGGCTCTCCCCACACTGCGGGCAGCTTTTCCTTCTCAAGCAAGGCCTGGGTCTTTACCCAGGATTCAACTTGACTGAGAGGAAGTCCTCTTTTAACAGCTTTCTATTCGGCATTGCGGGAAAAGAGGTTTCCTCCTGGGATCAGTAATCAGCAAAAACCCTCCTTCCACATACCTCACCCACGGAGGGCGCCGGGACCGTGGCCATCTAGGGCGAGGGGAGCTGCAGAGCCTTGGGAAGGGGCCGGAGGTCCTCTCCTGACCTGCTGATTACGAGCCCTGCAGCCCAGGGTGCCCCTGGCCCCACTCAGGGGGGCACAGGCAGGTCCTCACCCTCAGCAGAGTCAGCTCAGGGCAGAGGGCAAGGAAGCAGAAAGCTGGGCAGGGGGCCCAGGCGTGGTCATGAGAACATCCTGCATGGGCTGGCCTGGCTCCTCACTGCCCGTCTCCCCTCTGAGGTCACCCAACCCTCACCTAGCCCTGTGCTCTGGCCATCCCCGTGGAACCCGCAACGTCTGATGTGTTCTCAGGGAAATCAGGTCAGAGAACATTCGAGAAGCAATTTGGGGAGTCCAGCAGACACAAATCTGGACAGGAGAACAAGGCCGACCTGTCCACCAAGGAAACTCAATCCGCTTAAGGCTGGTGCTCCCGGGTGAAGAGAAGAAAGGGCGCCTTCACAGGCCGGCCCGCCGCCTGCGGCACCGGGCCCGCGGGGCCGACCCTCTCTCCAAGCTTTAGTATCCTGGGACCTGCTCGCCCCTCACAGCCTGGGGGAGGGTGCGGAGAAGCCCCCCACCCTACCCTGGGGCCACCAAGGAGGGAGGTGGGAGAAGAGCATCAGGAAAAGCCCTGACTGATGAACGACCTCAAGGTTAAGGCTCTGAAGACAAAAAAAAAAAAGACAGTGTGTTTTTGTCCTGGAAATTGGCTCATGGACAGATTAAATTTAGGAGTAACTGGGGCAGATACGCAGGGAAGCGTGTTTCCTTAATGAGCCTGTCTTTATTTAACTGCTTAATCATTTACTGGGCCAAAACATCTAGAGGTGACTCCAAAAGTCACAATGATGAAGACACTGATGGATTGTATCCTGTTGATAGGTTTCAGGGCTGGGCTCCTGTGACCTGGCCTTGCCATACCAGTGGGGTAAGGACGGGCGGCACCGACCACCGGGATGGTGCCGCTGTGTCGATGGCCCCCACCACATAGCCGCTCTGCTCAGGAATAACTGTCTTGCCATGTCATCTTCCTAACAGGGAGGTGACTGAGAAAGGCAAAATCAATTTGGGTGGTGCTTCCTCCTCCTGTCCTGACACCACCGTGCTCCAGCCTGCTGTGTTCCCTCCACTGCACTTCTCGTTCATCCAACAAAGTGGTTCCAAGCAATCAGTATATGTCCTGCATGGGGCAAAAGGGCATTGAAGAAAAAGCAAAAAAATCTGGGTTCAGAGGGAATGGGGTGGGGAATGAATGGGAGGAGCTTGGGCACTTTTAGGGAAACTATTCTGTCTGATGGGTCTTTCCAGGTGGCTCAGTGGTAAGCACTCTGCCTGCCAACGCAGGAGATGTGGGTTCAATCCCTGAGTCGGTAAGATCCCCTGGAAGAGGGCATGGCAACCCACTCTGGTATTCTTGCCTGGAGAAGCCCATGGACAAAGGTGCCTGGAGGGCTGCAGTCCACAGGGTCACAAAGAGTCGGGCATGACTCAAGGGACTTAGCACACACATACTCTGTCTGATACAGTTTTGGTGGATGTAGGCATGACGCTTTTGTCAAAACCCATAGACCTGTGGAACACACGGTGAACCTTAATGGAAACTATGGACTTTAGTTATTAATAATAATAATATCTCAGGATTGGTTCAGCAGTTGTAACAAGGCCACTGCCCTAATGCAAGATGTGAGAAATAGAGAAACATGGTGGGGGGGACGCGGGTGGGCGGCGGGGTATGGGAACTGTCTGTATTTTTTGTGCAATTTTTCTGTAAACCTGAAACTGCTCTGAAGAGTCAAATCTATTTTTTAAAAAATAAAGTGAACTATAAAAGACTGTAAGAGGGGGCTTTATCTACACTTGAGCATCTGCAGAGGCGATGCTTAAAACCGTAATCTGGCTGATGGTCCTTCGGCCGTGGTCTACCTGCGGGAATGGGAGGGAACCAGGGTTTAGTGAGTGTGCATCGGCAGGCCCTGCCCACTCGTTCCATTTCTATGGCAACGGGGGAAAGAAGCTCATTACTCCAGGAAATATCCCAGAACCAAGATGACGAGAGGCAGAGAGAGGGGTATGTCTACAGCTCAAGACAATACATTCAGCAGAATAATAAGATTTTATATTGGGGGGGTAAGTCTTTTCTTTCATAACACAAATTGTGGGAAAGCTGGACAAATGTTCTCGGCTGGTGGATGTGCATGAAATGCTTATTAGGCCATGGAGAGGTGGAGCCTTTAAGGAGGAAGGCCGAGATTTTTTGTATTGACCAAAAGAGGACACAGACTAGAACAGGTTGAGAAACACTGTACGTGTGAACTCACCACCACCCTGCAAGTAAGACAGCATGACTCCCACTTTCCAGAAGAGGCAACTCGGGCTCAGAAAGTTGACGTCCCCTGCCCATGTCACTCAGCTCAAAAGCTGCAGGGATAGAAGTTGAACCCCAACAAGACGTGCCAATGCAGTAGTCATCGTTACCAAGAGCGTGGTGTGGGGGCTCCAGAGGACACCAGTGGCATTAATGGGGAGACTGGAAAATCATGGCCCAAAGTCAGCAGGCCAGCAAGTCACCCTGCCTGTGAGGGACTACAGTGGGGGGACCACCGCAGGGCTGTGCTCCAGGGAAGAGAGACCTTAGGGGGAGAAAGATCTTGGTGCCATCCAGAAGCCAGAGGCATCAGCCCAGGAAATACGGGAAAAACCTCCTTCATCTAGATGTCACCCATGTGCGACCCTGTCAGCCCAACCTGGGCTGAGCTGAGTGAGGTTCAGGCTGTCCTGGGCGTTAAAAAGTTTACAGAGCTAAGATGGGAGGGAGGGCACTTAATCAATCTAAATAAGCTCTTGAGGAATTTCAGATCATCTGTTTTGTTCTTTGGTTGTTGTTTTGTTTTAAAGAAGGAGCTAAGGGCTTGCTTGATGGCTCTGATGGTGAAGAAGGAGCTAATGAGACCATGCAGTGCATGTGTGCTAAGTCGCTTCAGTCGTGTCTGACTCTTTGCAGCGCTATGGACTGTAACCCACCAGGTTCTTCTGTCCATGGGAGTCTCCAGGCAAGAATTCTGGAGTGGGCTGCCATGCCCTTCTCCAGGGGATCTTCCCGACCCAGCAATCAAACCCATGTCTCTTACATCTCCTACACGGGCAGGTGGGTTTGTTACCACTAGCACCACCCAGGAAGACCCAAATCATGCAGTCGGTCAGTCAGTTCAGTCACTCAGTCGTGTCTGATTCTTTGCGACCCCATGAACTGCAGCACGCCAGGCCTCCCTGTCCATCACCACCTCCCGGAGTTCACCCAAACTCATGTCCATTGAGTTGGTGATGCCATCCAACCATTTCATCCTCTGTTGTCCCCGTCTTCTCCTGCCTTCAATCTTTCCTAGCATCAGGGGCTTTCCTGATGAGTCAGTTCTTTGCATCAGGTGGCCAAAGTATTGGAGCTTCAGTTTTAGCATCAGTCCTTCCAATGAATATTCACACCTGCCAACTGGCACAAACCCTGGGAGAGAAGCGGGCTTCCCAGGTGGCGCAGTGGTAAAGAATCTGCCCGTCAATGCAGGAGACACAAGAGATGTGGGTTTGATCCCTGGGTTGGGAAGAACCCCTGGAGGAGAAAATGGCAACCCACTCCAGTATTCTTGCCTGGGAATTCGCATGGAGAGAAGACCTTGGTGGACTACAGTCCAAGGGATCACAAAGAGTCGGGCATGACTGAGCACACACTGGGAGAGATGGAGGAGGGAGTTCTCAGAGCAGGAGAGAAGAAAGTGGCCCAGAGAGAAAAAGTCTGAACCAAGGTCTCCTCGTGTCTGCGGGGCCAAACAGAACAGAGTCCTCTGCTCTCAAGAGGGTGGCCCTGCCAGGTACTCTGAGCTATAAGATACAAACATTTGCCACCAACAAACAAACATATATATCAAGCATCAGTCATGTGCAAACAGCCTGCGCCTGCTTTAGGGACACAGCATTGGAGTCAATAGACGGGGCCCTTTCTGCTCCCTCTGCAGTTTCCTACCCAGCAAGCATGTCACAGGCACCCAGGTTGGAGGGCTAGTGCTTTGGAGTCAAGGGCACAGGTTAAAAGACCTTGATTCTCCAGCATCTTATTCTTATGAGGTACTCTGCACTAGGAAAAAAATAAGAAAGAAAAGTTCCCACTAATGAGTATGTTTTGGAATCACTGCAAACAATATTTCTCCTCCAGAAGACTGACAAATGTTCATCAGCATTTTCAGGAAGTGGGCAGAAAGGAGGGAGGCAGTCGGGGAGTGGACTGGGTTTGGGATTGGCTTGCCTCACTTGTAAATCCTCACTCGGTCCACTTACCAGCTGGGTAACTTGGCAGGAGCCTTTCTCAGCCTCAGTTTGTGCATCAGTAAAACGGGGATAGTGGGGACAAGGCATCTTATTGTGGACAGGGCATGAGTCTGCGTCCAGACTAGGGTGATCCTCCGTGACTGACGGTTTCCTTCTTCTCCACCTGGCAGGAATATGGAGGACAGGGAGGGGAGGCTGACCAGGGATGATCTGCCTGGCCAGCCTGGACAGAACTTGGTCACCAGATAAAAAGTAATTGACTGTCACCAGGATCCCAGCAGAGCACGCAGCACACTCGATGGTGGAACCAAAGGCAGGACACGCACCCTGCCCTGGGTCCCCCAGCTCCTCACTTGCCCCTCAGGCTGCCTACCCCAGCTTGGGGTCCTCCGTGCAAGCACAAGTCAGCCTCAGGTGGGGACTGGAGCCAGCCTTCAAAAAGGACCGACGGGCCTGCGCGCTGGTCCACAGGCCAGAACCCACCACTGCCCAAGTCAAGGCCCATAAGACAACGTGAGCAACCTCCTGGAGCCACCCAGGGAGAGCCCGCTCAGTCAGCATCGACACAGTTTTCTATGTTCTTTCTGGTAGAAGCAAAATCAAAATGTAACATCTGCTTCCCTGAGGCCATATCTTTGGATGGCAAATCAAAGACCCAGGCTGAGTCCTGGCTCTGTGACCTTCCTGCCTTGGACAAGCCGCCTCCTTCCAAGTCCTGCATACTGGCTCAGAGCCTCTAGGAAAGCGAATTCAGCCGTCCAAGCCTCAGTTTCCTCTTCAGAAAAATGGGGGTGAAAAACCTCTTATATTTGGGTAGTACTGGGCTTATAGCAGGTATTCCCTAGACCAGTGGTTCTCAAAGTGGGGTCCTTGGGTCAGCAGCGGCACCTGGGGATGTGCTAGAAATGCAAATTCTCGGATCCTGCCCCAGATCTACTGAATCATACTTCTGGGAATGGGGCCCAGCAATTTGTGAATTTTAACGAGACCTCCAGGGCTTTCTGACACTCATGATTTCAAGGCACCGCATTAACTGGTAGCTGTCTGGGGGTTATCAACAGTCTCAAAACCCCTTCCAGCTCCTAGTCTGACTGTGGCCTTAGCCAGCCAGACCTGGGAAGAGTCCTGGTGCCTCTACTCCAAGCTGCTGACCTCGGGCAAGCTGCTTGCTCTGAGCCTCAGTTTTCTCATCTTTGAAATGGCCGCAACACATGTCCGGCAGTTTGTCATAAGGCAGCAGACGCAATTATCTCAGTGCCTGGAACATCACAAGAGCTCAGGAACTGGTGAGTCTATTACTGTTGCCGGTTTCCCTCTTAAGCAGGTACAAGGGATTTTTGTTCTCGAAAAGGCTAAAGTTCCTCTGACGAGAATTCCCAGCCACCCTGCCGTCATCCCCCCAGTGATGTTCCCCTGAGGAGTGGTGAGTAAGTTACCCAAGGGCCCTCTGCTACCCACGGAGGAAGGCTTTCCACATCCGAACAAGGAAGAGGATTTCAATTACCCAGGATTACAAAGGAGGACCGCGGATGCACCATATGGCCTAGGCCTGGCCGCCCTGATGTTCTGCCTGATCGAAGGCTCTTGTGTGAGATATTAACATAATATCCCCTCCAAAAGCGATTACAGAGTTGCAGGCAGCAGAATGTCGTTTGGTGGCCGCAGCCCGCGCTCATCAGCAGCGATGACTAAACAAGCTAATCAAATCAGTACAAATTTGCACACGGGCCTGGCAGCTGGGCCTGCAATCGCCGAGGCGAAGGCATAATCCTGCCGGAGGACGACTTGACTAATGGGCTCCCGGTGGGCAGCCAGGCCTTGGTGGGCTGCCTGGCCAGTCTGCCTGGTGAGGGCGGCTGCACCCACAGGCAGCTGGAGTCAGGGCTCCGGAAGAGACAGAGGCTGGGTTAGCAATCAGCAAAGAGATGGGGAGGAGCAGGAGGAGCGGGGGAACCTTGCACCAGCCCCTCCAGCCTCGCCATGTTCTGTGGTGCGTGTGTGGAGAGAGGGACAGACAGAATGGCTGCCACATGCAATAAGAATGTGGGCTCCAGAGGCTGCTGTGGTTCAACTTTCAGTTCTGTCACTTGCTGTGTGTCCTTCAGCAAGATGCTTAACATCTCTGAGCTCCAAGTCCTCACTCATAAGATGGGGATACCCAGTGAGTGTTCAATAAACAGTGATTGTTGTTGATGTTAAATTGCTCACAAACTTCACATGGGCCTTCAGCGTGCCAGGTCCCAGGCTCTGAGAACGCCAAGGTAAGGAGGGCACTGTCCTTCCTTCAAGGAGCACATCATGTAACGGGGGCTCCGGATGAGTAAGCAGAGGGCTGACAGAGGAGAGAACAGACGGCTGAGGGCAGTGACCAGGGACACCCCAGCCTCGGGGACCTGGGGAGTCACCTGAGAGGAGAGAAACTACAGCTGAGTTGGGGAGGGTGGGTTGAAGTTAGGCAGCAGAGCGACGGCAGAGGTAGAGCCTGGAAGCCAGGAGCACAGGCGCCTGGCCAGACAGCGGGAGTCCCCAGAGGGGCAGACAGACACCTGCTGCCCAGAGCGGCAGGCAGTCTGCCCGGGGCGGGGGTGGGGTCCCCAGGTCAGAGACGGAGATCAGAAGGTAGAGCCCCGTCTCAAGAGGCTGGGACACAGGCACACATGCTACTGGAGAACTTTATCCGCCACCTCGTGGCTCCCAGGAGGCTGCTCCGTCCCTGGGATTCTCCAGGCAAGCATACTGGAGTGGGCTGCCATTTCCTTCTCCAGGGCATCTTCCTGACCCAGGGAGCAAACCCACACATCGCTGCCATCTCCTGCATTAGCAGGCAGGTTCTTTACCACTAGTGCCACCTGGAAGCAGTCCATGGGGTCACAAAGCGTTGGACACGACTGAGGACTAACACAACAGAGGAAGCAGCAGGAGAGAAAAGTGGTTGGAAGGTGCCTGCTCATCCGGCCTCACTGGGAGCCTCTGGACAAGACCCTTCCCGACAGACTCCCGGGTGGGAGGGTCCCGGCTCTGTGCCTTCCACCCCCAGTCACCTCCCTCCTACTTCACAGGTTATCCCAGCCACAGAAGCCAGCATGATCACTGACTTGATACTTGTCTCAAAACAGAGGCACCCCTATTTAAAAATCACTCATTTCTAAAGGAAAATATTTTTAAATTGCTCATTTAAACAAAAACATTGTAACAATGCCCTAACTGCAGAGCCAGTATCATTTGCCACTGACAGAAGATAGCTGTGAACAAAACAAGGTGATACACCGCTAGTCAGATGCTGGCGCTTCCTGAAGACTCTGGGCCTCGGGTCTGCAGTGAAGGGGTGGAGGAGGTGAGCAGGTGTTCTGGGAGGTGTTTAAGACACCCCAGCACCTAGCTGAGACTCTCTGCAGAATTGTAAGGGTTGGAAGAGACCTGAAGAGGGAACGCAAGCCTCTCTGGGTAACTCAGTGTCACTGAGCCCGGGTGTGTGGACCGCCTCCGCGTTCTTGCAGACCACAGGTAAGAGCACATCCACTTGCTCTGCTCTTGGGGACGTGCTGGCCCCGATCGCCTTGAGCACCATTTCCAGTTGTAAACTCTTCACTGCTGTGAATGTACCAGCTCCAAAGAACAAGCAGGAGTGACCGGGCATGACGCGCCAGCCCACGCCCCGGCCGCAGACCCCAGGACGCTCCTGGGAGGGGCTGTGCCCGCCGGCGCCGGGAGCGGCTCAGCAGCAGAAGCGCCCCCACCCCGCCTTTGAAGGATGGCCACGCTCGGCGTGCTCGGCTCAGGTTCCTTTTCAGAACGCACTCGGGGAAGGCCATCTACGTTCCCTCCCATGGGTCCACCTCACAGACCCCCGTGCCCACGGCCTCCCTTCGCCCACAGGTCCAGCCCCACCCCTACCCTCAACTCCGCTCCGGTGGCCTGACCCCACCTCCGGAACGGAGGCCAAGCCCACGACGCCCGGGCGGCTCTGACCGCCCCTGCAGCTGCGCGCGCTGCCTCCGTCCTGACTCCTCGCTACGCCCCCCTCAGAACACCTGGCTTCAAACGCTCGCTCTGCCGCTTGCCTTCTGGATAGCACACCTCACCCCTCTGCACTCAGGGTCCTCGTCTGCAGTTACATAACCGACCTCATGGGGTTGTGTCAAGAGTCAAATGAAACAGTCTTGACCACACAACAAATTACTATTCAACCGACTGAACAGATGAATGAATGAAACCAGCTGGCCTGTGGTTGAGAACTGAACCAGATGTCACATCCAGACACCTGGGTTCCAGTCCCAGTCCAGAGGTAGCCGACTGTATAACGCTGGGCAAGTCATTTTGCCCCACTGGGACTCAGTTTCTCCATCTGTCAGCAAAAAGACGGGACTTGAGTTTCTGCAGAGGTTGCTTTCAATGTTAACTGGTAAGCTGTGTGATTCGGTGTATTAGACCAGGAAGGAGGAGTCTGCAAGCCCTTGGTTTACATGAAGCACAGTCTGCACCTGCAGTTTCTCCAGCAGTAGGCCATGGAGCCAGGAAGGCGGTTAGCTGAGTGGGTAGGAAAAATCCCTCTTTTGCCGCAGAGTCGGCATAGAGTATATCAATGCAGCTAAAAATAACAACCCTGCCATGTCCTAGCTGTGGACGATCTTAAGAAAGTCATGTGAGCTGTGAGCCTCAGTTTTCCTCATCAGTAAAATGGGGATAATTTTCCCACTCTCTGTGGCATTTTAGGAGACTTGAATGAGAATACTGATTCTTACTACTTGCTGGTTCCTGCTACTTACATGTAACAATCTCTTAAGGAATGGTAGTATCCTTATTTTTTACATTTTTAACTATTGTGACCATGGTACAAACAGTCATCACATTGAATACAAGGGCCTAAAAGTAAAGGCAGGAAGTGAAGTCACAGGAGTTTGGGGGTGCTTGGTTCTCCAGCCCCTCCCAACACACCTGGGACAGCCAAACCTGGAGGGTCACAGCAGGGTGTCAGGGGGACCTCAGCTGAAAGAGGAGGCAAGGCTCAGGGATGGAGGGGGGTCCTGTGACCCCCTCCTCAGCCCAGCTGAGCACACACTTCCCTGGGCCCCTGGAGGCTGGCATAGAAGCCAGACACCCAGCCCCATCCATGCATCCATGACTTCTCCAAGGCCCGTGTCACAACCTTACTAACAGAAATAAAGAGTGCCAGGCACACGTGTGTGTTTGTGAGCACAACAGCAGAGTGGCTACCGGGGCTGGACACGAAACAGGCCCTGAGTCTAAGTCCTGGTCCCAGCACCCACGAGCTTCATGACCGGTGCAAACCTCTCCATCCTCTGGGTCTCAGTTTCCTCCTCTGGCTGATGAGGACAGCGTGGGGAGGGTGACGCGACATCACGCAGGGAACCCATGAGCATGGTGCTGGTTCATAGGGCACGCTCCCTTGATCCCCATTGTTCTGTTTTGCTTTAAAGGATGGTAGTGCATTTCCCTTTAAGCCAACGCGGATGACGAAAGGCGAAAATCGGGAAGGGCAAGCTGGCCTTGAAACCAGCCCCTTGGCTCTCTGTGAACTCCATCATGTGAAACGGATTTCAGACAGGGGATCTCTACCCTGGCTGCACACTCAGATCTCCTGGAGAGCCCTGAGGAATCCTACACTGGGGCCACACCCCAGGCCAACTGGTTCAAACTCACGGGGGTAGCAGCTGTTGCGGGATGATTTAAAGCCCCCCGAGTGCACCCACCCTGGAGCCAGGCTTGAGAACCAGGAGCTTAAATCAGAAGGACAAGCTTAGGAGTTAGACTGGCCTGCGCTGGAATCCTGGCTCTGGAACTTCCAAGTGCAGCTCTACCTACATGTGACACTCAACTCAGCGCACAGTCCTGAGCTGTTCATCTGTCTAAAATCAGCAATAACCACACAACCTCACAAGGGTGGGATGGAGATTTCACTGAGACAGCAGGACTCACTAGGTACTCGAGCTGGTCACCCTATCAGTCCTTCCGATAAATTTGAACTCACAATATAACATTAGGGAAAAGCAAATTTAGCCACAAATATTTGAGACCATGACATTTACTTACGTATTTACTTATTTTGCTTTGCTGGTTGGAGTCTGTTAAACCCCACCCTGTCTGAGGAAAGACGTGAGACTCCCAGGTATATGTGCAGTACAAATATTGTGGTTGTTCGGTTGTTCAGTTATTCAGAGGAGCGCCTTTCTCCAACAAACATGAATGCTTTCCCAGCTTGGATTTTTTTTTTTTTAATTGGAGTATACGTGCTTTACAGTTTTGTGTGAGTCTGTGCTATGAATCAGCTATATGTACACGTATATCCGGGGCTTCCCAGGTGGCTCAGTGGGTAAATAATCCACCTGCAATGCAGGAGACGCAGGAGACACGGGCTCGATCCCTGGGTCAGGAAGATCCCCTGGAGGAGGGCATGGCAACCCACTCCAGGATTCTCGCCTGGAGAATCCCATGGACAGAGGAGCCTGGGGGGTTACGTCCATGGGGTCGTAAACAGTCAGACACGACTGAGCGACTGAGCAAGCAGGCACACACACATGTATCCCCTCCCTCTTGAGCCTCCCGCCCAGCCCACCGCATCCCAGCCCTCGAGGTCGTCACAGAGCACGGCTGAGCTCCCCGTGCGATGCAGCAGCTTTCCTCTAGCTAATTATTTATGAAGACCTTTTGTCTAAATGAGGCCACACTCACAGGTTCCAGGGATGAGGATACAGGATTATCTTTTGCTGGAGGGCAGGTGGCTTCCCAGGTGGCTCAGTGGTAAAGAATCCACCTGCCAATGCAGGAGACGCAGGAATCATGGGTTCGATCCCTGGCTTAGGAAGATCCCCTGGAGGAGGAAATGGCAACCCACTCCAGGATTCTTGTCTGGAGAATCCCATGGACAGAGGAGCCTGGCGGGCTATAGTCCATGGGGTCACAAAGAGCTGGACACAACTGAGCACGCATACACATCTTTTGGGGACCACCATTCAGGCCACGACAGGTAGCTTGCAAACCATTTTAGTGTTTTCTGAACACTATTACTGTTATTTCTATTACGAGGGGACCAGTAGGTCTCAAAGTGCATGCTAATGTGATGGACGGGTGGTGGAAGCCTGGGGAGTAAGAACACACCACCACTGAGCATCTCCTACACGTCAGACAGTGTCTGCTTCCCACCATTAATCTCCCTTTATCCTCACACCAGCTCAGCCAGCATTCCTGCCACCTTCCGCAGATGGGGAACCGGAGGCTCAGACCCTGGGGACTTGGCCAGGGTCACTCACAGAATAAAGGGCGGAGGTGGCATTTGAACAGAGGCAGGCTCTGATTCCACTGGCAATGCAAGTAACCACTATTATCACCAACCACGGCAATCCACATCCCCCTGTCACACTGGCCAGAAGCCCCGGCTCTTCCTTCTTCCCCAGGGTTCCCATTAAAGACATCATCCTGATGTTACCTCTGCACAGTTCTCAGATCCACAGCCATCTCTCTATCCCTGTATGATGCACCGTTCAGTCCTACATCACCTCACTCCTGGACCACTGCCCAAGTCTGCCCTAATGACTCTCTGGACTTTGGGTATTTCCCAACTCTCTGCTCATTAGATTCATCCTCCTCTCAGCAACTATGAATTTAGGAAAACTGCATTCCAGTCACGTTGGTCCAAATTCAACCTCCTTAATTGTATGTACTGGAGAAGACTCTTGAGAGTTACATAGACAGCAAGATCAAACCAGTCAATCCTAAAGGAAATCAACCCTGAATATTCATTGGAAGGGCTGATGCTAAAGCTGAAGCTCCAATACTGTGGCCATCTGATGCAAAGAGCTGATTGATTGGAAAAGACCCTGATGCTGGGAAAGATTGAAGGCAGAAGGAGAAGGGATGACTGAGGATGAGATGGCTGGATGGCATCACTGACTCAATGAACATGAACATGAGTTGGAGCAAACTCCGGGAGAGAGTGAAGGACAGGGAAGCCTACGTGCTACAGTCCAGCAGTTGTAAGAGTCAGACATGATTGAGCGACTGAACAACAATTGCATGTACAGTATGGACCACGACCTTCCGGCCCCTGCCTCCCTTTTCAGCCTCACCTCACACCTCTCCCTCAGTCACATGGCAAGTTCCCCAGCACTGACGTGCTTGTAGCTCCCCACCTACAACATGCTGTTCGCACCTCAGGGCCTTTGCACATGTGAGTCTCCCTGCCTGGAAGATCATTCCTATCCTAGCCTCTCTGTCCCAGCTTCCAGCCTGCATGCTCTGTGAGGGCAGGGACTCGGTCTGTCTTGTTATACTGCTTTATCCCTAGTTTCAGCATAAAGGCTCACAGGAAGGCACCAGTAAACACTTCTGAGTAATGAATCGACAATTTGAAAAAAGATGTCCGTAGGCTGAACTCAGTACTTCTTTTCTCAGCTCTGGTAGTATACGTTCCCTTGGGGTACCAGGTTGAAATTTTCCATCTCCCCCACCAGTCTGTGAGTTTGTCCAGGATGGAGGGGTTCAGTCTGAG
This sequence comes from Cervus elaphus, assembly GCF_910594005.1. Lineage (NCBI taxonomy): Eukaryota > Metazoa > Chordata > Mammalia > Artiodactyla > Cervidae > Cervus > Cervus elaphus. The sequence goes on along the minus strand of NC_057839.1, from coordinate 8,945,397 downwards.
GCTACAGACCCATGACCCCAAGATGTTCCTTGACATCATGCTTGGTTAGCTCTACCCCCATGTTTTCTGTCTTTCAAAAAAAAAAAAAAAAAAGGTTTTCATTAATTGCCAGTCTTTTAATACTGGGTGATTTTTTAAAAAAATCTAAATTCAGAATTCTCTTGAAAAATATGATCTGGCACCCTGGCTGGGTCTCTGCATGACAAGGACAGGTCGGGGTTGAGTGGCACCTGGCCAGTAGTCAGAACATCTGCTGTCCAGCCCAGTCCATGGGTCCACCCAGCTCACTTTCTGCATCTCTGTCATCTGCCTAGCCCCTCTGGAATTTGAGTTTTCTGGTCTCAGATCACATTCATCTGAGAAATTCTTCTTTTGAGGACCCAGCGGTGCCCTTATTAGGTCTCTGCTATGCAGCATGTCTTATGTTGCTGTACATGGGGTCAAATAAGCTGACACTTCAGTGGGATTAAACCTGCTCTTCTTAGCAAAGAGGAAAACAAGATCAATTACAAAAAGTCAAAGTGCTCATGAGATTTTTTTTTAAAGTGCAAGTTGTCCAAACTCAGTGCAGGCATCCACAGGGCTGGGTTCCCCAGGGCAGTGCTTCTGCAGTTTCAATATGGACAGGAATAATCATCTGTTATAAGACACATTCAGATCAGTGGGGCAAGGCAGGGCCTGAAACTCTGCGTTCTAACAAGTCCCGGGGAGGATAATGGTGCTGGCCCCTGCATCCTGTGCAGAAGCAGGCTCTCTAGTGCCAGCATCTTTTCCAGGCCATCCAGGTGTTCTTGGGTCAGCCACTTGCTTGGTGTCACCGTGACAAATCCCTTCGAGGATGCCTAACTATTCTTTTAGTCCAGGAAAGGGGAATGTGGGAAGCAAGGGACACAGAGCAGGTAGGGTTGTGGGGGGTGGAGGGGGCTTAGCTGCCTTTGTAGCTGGGTTCCCCCTCCCCACCACTGACCCCCTTAAGTCCCCAAGAGGGCTACCAGATGGGGTCTCAGACTGGAACCCTACATTGGGATGGGGGATGCTCCCAGAAAGATCTGGAGATTCAGGCTCAAGTTAACCTGAGTCACACCCACCGACTTGCCAACTTGGTGTTTGTTTTGAGCAGCCCTCACAGTCAGGCCCGTGTTCCCAGTGTGTATTATTTTTCCAGGTGGCAGAAGGGAAGGCCTTTGCCCTCACAAGGTCAGGGATCTCAGAGGAAGCAGAAGCAAAGCTGACGCGCTCAGAGCTGGTCCCCAGGGCTCCCCCTCTGAAGTTGTAAACAGGAAGTTGAAGGTACATGTTTCAGGAACACCCCCGGTTTTCTTTGCTGGTTTCCTCTGAGGCCATTCTGCCCATTCAGAGCAACCAGGGAGAAGATGATCCGAAAGCCTGCTGGCAGCCCTCTGAACCACGCTGGCCAGTTTGATGACAGCAAGGATGCTGGGCAAAGATTTGCACCCGGGGAGGGCGCAGGCGGTGGTGGGCAGGGCTACAAGCTTCTGGGATGTGCGCTCTGGTTAGTCTAGCCACTTTCCCCACTCCCTCCATGCCACCCCCCAAAGTAAATATTTCTCAGGGCCACGGACGTTTGAAAAGCCAACCCCTGGGTGGTGACGGCAGCTGGCGAAGCTTTCAACAGCAGGCCAGAGGAGGAAGCGAAGCTGGGGTGCCCAGGCTCATACCAGGCTGCTGGCTCTAGGCTTTCACTATTGTCCCCTGTTTTCAAAGTTCTCAGTCCGGAGGGGGCTGGGAAGGTCTGAGTTTGGGGATTTGTTCAGCCTAGGTATACATAAATAGCAGCAGACAAAATGTCCTTTATCAGCTATTTCCCAGGAAACAGGGAGAAAATTCTTCTCGTTGCCAGATTATAAAAGAAGAGGGAGACAGCCCTCTCTTCTTCCCTCTCCCCCATGCAGAACACTAAGTCACTGTCTGACACCCACCAGGAGGGTCCCTGTTGGAGAGAAGGCAGGGGCGGGCTGGATGACTTGGGCAGCTGCTAGGAAGACAGGTTCACTGCCAGCCGGAGCATAGAAAGTCTTTCCCAGGAAAGGGGAGGTGACGTTAGCCTGCTGGGTAAACTGGAAATTATTAACCACAGGATAAGCAGAATTAAAAAGAGCTGAAAACTGATTGTTGGCTTTACCAAGAGTTATAAGCATGCTAGGGGAAAAAAGGACAAATATATTTGAATTTTTTGTTGTTGTTGTTCCTGAATCAGGGAGCACCACTTCCAATAATTCTGTCAAGCAAAGCCCTCCAGTGTTCCCTTCTGCTGGTATTTCAAGGCTGGTTTTGTTATTTCTTCACACAGATGGCCTAGGAAACACTCACCACACTCAATATATTTTTCTTTTCTTTCTCCCTGCCACCTTTTTCATTCGCCCAAAGAATCTGAGTCTTTTTAATCTGCCCCTTTCTTATTTTCTATTTCTGATATAGATAATACTTTAAAGGGCCTGAGAAACTATTTACATCACAGGAGAATTTCAGATGCTTTTTTTTATCATAAAAATAATAGGTCCTACTTCTTGCCATCATCAACTAACATTTTATCGTGCATTTACCATGTGTCTGGGTATGTGCCATTGCTTTTCGAAGACTGACATGGGGTAGTTCTATTTTCAGTTGGGCTTTTGTTATTGCTGTCGTTATTGAGTTGTACGAGTTCTTTACATATTTTGGATATTAACCCTTTATCAGATATATGATTAGCAGGTGTTTTGTCCCATCCTATAGGTTGTCTTTTCATTTTGGTGATTGTTTTTTTTTGCCATGAGAATCGCTTTAGCTTGATGCAGTCCCACTTGTTGATTTTCGCTTGTCTGCCATCCTATTTCTTGGTATTTATCCAGAGGAAATGAAAACAGGAATATCGACAAGATACCTACACTCCCATGTTTATTGCAACATTATTCACAACAGCCGAGGTGGAAAGAACCCAAGTGTCTGTCGGTGATGAATGGATAAAGATGTGGTGCCTACATATACACGGGAATACTATGCAGCTGTGGGAAAGAGAGAAATCCTGCCGTTTGTGACAACATGGATAAAACTGGGGGGCATACACTAAGTGAGGTAAGTCAGATAGAGAAAGACTGTCTGTATTTATGTATTCCCTTATGTGTGAAATCTAGAAAAACTGAACGCATTAGCAACAGCAGAATGGTCATTACCAGGGGTTGGGAGGTAGGAGAACTGGAGAGATGCTGGTTAAAGCGTACACATTTGCAGTTAGAAGATGAATAAGTTCTGCTAATCTAATGCACAGCATTTTGATTATAGTCAACAATACTGAAAAAAAAATACTGTATTATATACTTTAAAGTTGCTAACAGACTAGATTTTAAAGTGGTCTCACCACAAAAATGAAATGATCACTATCTGACTTATTTGACATGATGGAGATGTTAGCTAACAGGCTATGGTGGTGATATTACAGTAAACAGAAGAAATGCATCAAATCAACTGACATTTATACCAATGTATACCTTAAATTTATACAAGGTAATATATCAATTACATCTCAATAAAAATAAATGTAAAAAGACTGATATGTGAACAAACCACCTAGACAGTGTATCAGAACACAAAGCCTGAATCAGTGGTGTGGCTCCGCGAGTCTGCGTCTCGAACAGCGTCCAGGCGATGGCAATGCTACTGCCCTGGGCCACACATGGAGCAGCCGATCTCCCCTAATCCTCGGGCTGGTGGAACTGACTTTATCAAAAGAAGTTAAGGGGTTTTCCGGATGAAAGGGAGGAAGACAGATGTGAAACACACTCAGTTTTGGAACTGGCAACGTGGATGTGGAAAGGTGAGTAGATGTAAGTAAGACGGCTGCAGGCAGGGGCGTGCCCAGGCTTGGGACATCCTCCTTAGCTACAGAGACAGAAGTGTAAATCTTGGGCTTTGGAAACAGAAAGACACAGATTCAAGTTCTGGCTCTGTCATTCCTAAGTGGATGGTCCTGGGCAAGTAATGTCACCTCTCTGAGCCTTAGTTTCCCCATCTGTAAAATGGGGGTAAAACCTACCTCCCAGGGTGATTGTAAAAAGCAAGTGAGAAACCATACTTCTAGTGCTTCACATGTGCCCACTGCCTAGTCCCTGCCCTGTACATGGGAGCTATTCACTCATTCAACAAACTTAACGAACCGCTACTAATTTTCAGATCTATTCTACACACTAACAACATAAAGGGAATAAGCTGATGTGGTCACCATAATAATGACCTATGACCCCCACACACACACAAATGTTCACATCCTAATCCTTGGAACTTGTGAATGTATTATCCTATGTAGCAAAATGGGTTTTGCAGGTGGGGAGAGGAGCATGGATTATCCAGGTGGGTCCAATCTAGTCCCATGGAGATGGAAGCAGAGAGACTTCCACATGTCAAAATCTGAGCAGCAATTCTAAATCCTCCAAACTTACTCTGTTTATTAATAGATGCTGCTCAGAGTGACCTTGAGCTCCTGAGAGGAAGTCAGGATCATCTAAGACTCAGCTGTAGACTTATGCTTCTCACATCTTGCAGTTCTCATCCAGGTAGCCTTCAATGTGCAAGTGATGGAATGACCTTCACCCAGTTCCAAAACTGCAGCTGCAGACGCCTGAAAAACCCCAGAGCCACAGCCACATGCCCCACCAGCAGTTGCCCTTTGACCTGACTCTCTTCACTTAATGGAGGCTGGTTTTCCCTGGAAATCAAGGGGGACTGTGGGATAAGTCTTGAGCAAAATCAATCACTCCAAGCAAGAGAGACTGGCCTGGGGCAGGATGGCAGCTGTTCATTCTTAAGAATATCTTTTCCTGGCTTTAATACATACAAATTTAAGCCCAGAAGATTTCAGTCTGAAAAGTTACACAATCATATACCAAAAGGTGTACTTTTAGGCTCAAGACATTTTTATATGTTTCTGACCTTAGTAGAGGTGTTTACATTGTATGTTACCTGTACTGCATGGCATCTGTAGAATGTATGTAGCAAGTCTGTGGTCCAGTGCATTAAACAGCTGATAACTGTGACCCCATTAAGGAGGCTGGCTACAAACCAGTCACTGTTAAGCATTTCATGTGCAGAAGGAACAGTAACACAACAAGAGCAAGAACAGGAATCCTAACTCTGCCAATGCTGGCTTTGAAAGCCTGAGCTAGCTACTTAAGTCTCAGTTCCTTCATCTGAAAAATGGGAACAATATGACCACATGTCATCAATTCTAAGATGCAATTTTTCACATGTTAGCAGGTCTGAAATCAGACCATGCCATACAACCAACAGAGTTTTAGATGCAATTAGAAATGGTATCATCCACCCAACAATGCTGTTAGGAGGATTAATGGAGATCACTACACTTAGAAAATTCTGAGCCTTGGCTCTGACACACGGTCCTAAAATATATATCAGCAACTAATACTTAATTTCTATCTCCAGCTCTGGGCTCCCCTGCACCTGTCTAGTGATGATCTTAACTTGTCCAAGTAGGACCCTGATTTCCTTGCCCCATGGCCTGCTTCTCCCCAGTCTTTCCCTTCTTAGTAAACAGCACCACCTTCCACCAGATGCTCAGGGCCAGAAATATGAGTCATCCCTGAGTCCTCTTTCCCTCATTTTGGAGACAAAATCCATCCCCAAATCCCATCAGCTCCATCTTCGAAATACATCAGGAAGTTGACCACTTCTCCCTACCCATCCCCCTGCTTCTACCACCCTAGCCAGAGGCACCATCCCCTGTTACAACGACCTGCTGACTCAGTTCCTGGCGTCCACCCTTGCTGTGTTCCCTCCCACACCTGGACACTCTCCAACCACACAGCAGCCAGAGGATCCTTTAAAAACCAAGCCCCTCCCCTAAGGAACCCTACTACCCTCCATCCCACTCAGGGCAAAACCCACACTGTCCCCTGTTACAAAGTGCTGCAGTATGTGACTTCTCTGATCTTTCACCCTCCCCCCATGATGTCTCCCACTGGCCATCATGACCCTTTCACTCTGGCCACCTTCCTGTACCCTGGACTTGCCAAGGCATTTCTTCCTCAGAGCCTTCACAGTTGCTATTCCCTCTACTTGGGATGCTGTTCCCTCACCTCCTTCGGGTTCCTACGATTTTGTACACGAAACAATTATGTACTCATAAGCTTATCGTCTCTTTCTCCTCCTAGAATAAAAGCTTCTTGAGAACTTTCATTCTACAAACAAGACTTACCATCTTGTTTGCTGCTGTATTCCCGGCACCTAACAGTACCTGGAACATGGATGAGCAACACATATGTGTTGAGTGATTGATTGAATGAATTAGTAGACATTAGGTAAGGTTTTGAAACATGAGGTTATGTATGTGTATGTGCTGTTATATATACATGTATTTAAATACACACATTATTCATATCTATATGTCCATATTCATATCTACCTTTATCTATAAAACACAAAGCAGAATATATTCATTCATAAAGAGATACAGACCAAGATTTTATTTTTGGCTCTATATCCACTGAAGAATTTAGAGACAAAACAATATTGTATTTGAAGAAATACAAGCCCAAGGTCATACCAGGTCTAGCAGTGGCTACAAAGAATGTTGGAGCTAGAAGGTTCTTCAAGATCTTCTAGCCCAGAGTCAACAAAATGTGTCCTATCACTTTCCTCTCTCATGCCCTTGGCATACATCACCAGTAGATCAAAGTACTTTCTCCCTCTGAACTTCCGAGTCCTTCTTAATATATTGCTCCAGGCAGCCTCAGCCACTTAACTGAAATGACTTGATATTCCAGATCTGGCCCACCCCAATCAATTTCTGGATTGAGATTCGGAGACCCAAAGGGGGACCCTTATTCATCCCCAGTTTCACAGCACACCAGGGGCAAAGCACAGGCCATCATGGCCGGACACCCAGTTTGTGTTCTTAAGGTCAGACATTAAGCTGGAAGGGAGCTTAAGAGATTATCTTTAATGTGAAATCACATAGTCAGAAAGTCATTTTTTAAAAAGCTCTTTCATTACTTCTGATTACTTCAAAAGATTTTAATCATTTGCAGCCAAAGGCAACTCACTAGTAAAATGAGCTCAGGAATCAGACCACTCCTGGCTTCCAGGAAGATGCTAAATAGAACCAATTTAGCAGTCAAGAGATCAAGAAGAAATTCTTGCCTTTGGGGAGACCAAGAGACAGCTCAGCAAAAATAGAAAGGGGCTGAACAGCTTGAATGGTGGGAAGTGAAGGAAGAGCAACACATTTTCCAACTAAAAATGGAATCACGATTGTGCTCAGATTCCACTCCGAGGAAGGTACCTCTATCCTCAGCTCAAGACTAAATCCCAATTCTCCAAGGCAAACATGCAGTCCCACTCCTCTGACAATAATAAGTACAAAACTGCCTGTGGCACATTTCTGACCGTAGTCCTGCTGCAGGGCTCTGGGGAAAGTTTGTTCCCTCTTGAAATGAGAAACACAGAGAAATTCAGTCTCTTTTACTTATGTCAAAACATTGTTGCAACTGAGTGTGATGACTGGGCTGTGGCAGCCACCTGGGCACCATGAGGGAAGCACCTAAGGCAGGCCTGGGAGGCCTAGCATGTCAGAGCAGTGAGGCGGAAGGAACCTGGGTGCTTGGTAACCTGAAGAACAAAGGAGTCAACAGGCCCTGAAGACACTCCACCTTAATCATAGATCCTCCTTTGTTTAAACCATTTTGAGTGGGATTTCTGTTACCTGCCTCCAAAGCATCCTAACTGGTACATGAAACCATCTCCCATTTCCTTCGAGAGATTCAAACAGGCCTCGTCAAAGCTCCAGACATTTCCCAACTCCCAGACACTGCACTCCCACTCTCCTAGTTGTGTAAAGACAGCAGACCCTGTCTGCTCTGAAGGCAGCTAGGAAAGCTCTACCATTACCAAAATGTGTTCCTGGTATCTGAATAGCACTCTGAGTGAGGTATGGTCCTCTTTAGGTAGGCAAAAAGTCCTGGGATGGAATAAGTCCCCTAACTGTGAGGGAACTAATCATCTCTCTGTCTTCTTCTAAGAAATGTAGGCCCTATTACCCACTGAAGCAGATGCAAAGACAGGAACACAAGTACAGGGGTTTTATTAAAGGAAATGCCCACGGGATTAAATGGGGGAGGGAGGGGGACTCAGACAGCAGGCAGACTATGATGCACTTTGACCCTGAGTGAGGGAAAGAGGGGAGATTGGATGGAGCTGCCCTAGGCTGTCACGCTGCAGCAATGGTCTGGCAGGACTGTCCTTCCGCCAAAGTCTACTGTGAGAGGAGTCGTGTGTCCGCCAAGGCTGGACCACTTAGTCTTCCTGCCACACAGATGCAGCAGGCCCTTGGTCACTTCCACATCTGAGTAGAGGACCGCAAGGAGCATACCCTGGCTGTCACAGGCAGCTGAGGCAGGGAGGCAGGGGGCGAATGGCCGCCCAGCAGGGTCGGGAGACCCGGGGATCTAGCCGGGGACCAATGTCCGTGTGACAGTGACAGTCCCTGTCACCCAGGGACTCTGTCAGCCTCTTTTAGTGAACTCAGCTCCGTCCACCGAGGTATCAGCTGGGTACCAGGTTGTTGTCACTGTTGTGAGAACTCCAGGGCACCGTGTGGTGTGGGCCAGGGTAACAGGAGAAGACGCTGGGCTCACAAGGTCCACGAGCCACAAGCAACTGGGTACTAGGGTCCCTCTGGACTGCCACGGGCCACGCAGTTTGGGGCACTTTGACATGATTCATCTGGGGAACCTCAGCTGACTTCTGACTTAACTCAGTGCTGGAAGGATAGAAGCTTGGGTGCTGCATCAGCGATGCAAACACACAGTAGCTTAAAGGAGACAGCAGTCAGCACGTCCCCCGGATCAGTGTGCAAGGTGGGGACTGGGGCCCGGGCTCCAGCACTCTCGTTGCTCTGCCCTCCCCTGATCGCTGCAGAATCACGTTGCCAACAGAATCGTACTGATGGAGTAATGCTGCGGCAGCACGTGTGTGGGGCTGGCCGTGTTCTAAATGCTTTATAGCTATGAATCCTTTAACCTGTATCCCAGGAGGCAGACAGTAGTACCTCAGTTTTAAACAAAAAGCAAAGCGCTCCACCATCTGAGCTCTTGCAAACACACCTATGAAGAAGTTGGGAGGGGTGAGGCAGGAGTGGGGCACGCCCTCCTCCCTTTAAGAGCGCGAGTCAGAGGGCCGCCCTTGGCTGCAAGGAATGCTGATAGATGTAGTCTCTGGCTGGGCAGGCACGTGCAGTGCAGCCACTGAAATTTCTCCTCCTTTGCCTGGAAGGGGTCTCTCAATCTCTCTGTCATGATTTAGGCTCACTTCACCATCATTCAAGACTCCGTTCATTGTCACTGGAAAGACACTCCCACCCCTTCCCTGACTAGGTTCATGCCCTCCCCACCCCCCACCACTACCCCAACACAGGCTCCCACAAGCTCCTGAGATACCTTCTATTTCAGCCCTTATCATATATTATTATAAGATCTCCCCTGGGCAACAGACCAACAGACATTGTTTTGGCCCACACTATCTCTTTCCATTAAAAAAAAAAAAAAAAAAAAACAGAAAAAAAAATCATACAAAATTTCTTTCTTTTTTTTAAGTTCTGAACTTTATTATAAAATAATTATGTGTGGACCAGCAATAATGGGCACCTTGTTCATTCAACAAATATTGAATAATTCTTTGAACACCTACTATGCTGAGAAGAACTGAGACAAAGTCAGCTTATCCTCATTCTAAAGAGTGGGAAAATGAGGCAGAGAAACTGCAACTTGCCTAAGGTTAAAACGCCCTTAAGTGAGTTTTCTCCTTAAAAATCACGAAAGCACAGCCATATTGGGCAGTCATTCTTGTGTAACACCAGTCAACAGGCTGAGTAGCTCGCTAATTCCTGTGCAGAACACAGGGCTTTCCACACAGACCCCACCGGGCCCTACTGTCTCATGCCACGTCTGCTTCCTTTTATTTATGTTGCCCGCTTGGCCCTGCAGGAAGAAGGGGTTGCAAGCCCCTGGACCATGAGTTTCTTCGGGGGGCAAGGTGCATCTCTTCTGGGTGTACCCTGCACTTGGCACATTTTGCATGTTCAAAAGCACCTGTCAGGCGTGCGACTAGATACGTGCAAATGTTCAGAATTAAAATTGGACTGAAGCGGCAGCTTACACTCCGCCCACCCCTCTCCCCAAAGGATCTATATTTAATTGTCTTTGCAAAATCGGAGCCTGCGAGCAACTTCGCACTGGAGATCCTTCCCCAACGTCAGAAATGCAGCAGCTTGGCCAGTCTCGTGCTCCAGCCTATTAATAGCCTCTGGCTGTGTTTCCTGGGCAGCCGCATTGTTCTTAGAGGCAGAGAGGCAAAGGCGACCTTCTAAGTCCAACCCCCCACCCTCCGCCCAGCCTCATCCATCCCTTCCTGGCGCCCTTCTTCCCATCTCTTTCTCCGAACAGCACACCCCGCTGTGTATTCTGCAGGATGGCTTTTTACTTACTTATTTGTTTTTGTCAGCACTCATCAGCGTGGTGGGGCTGGGAAATAAGAGCCCTGGCCCACGTGAGAGCGCTTCACCGGGGTCTCCAGGGAGAGTCCTGAGCTGCCTGCCGCGCCAGAGGTCACTGTCACCTTGGCCTTGTGGGCTGTTTACCAAAGTGAAATGAAGAGATCAGTCAGATGTCAGGGAAATGCTAATGGTGGGCGCCAGGCTGGGAGCCGGCGAGGTGATCCCTTCCTTCCCAATCCTGCAGCACAAAGGCCTCAAAGACAGCAACTCTGATAAGAGGTCAGCAGGCAAATGTCAGGTCCCTGATGGACTGCTCCGCCTGGCCTGGCTGCAGAGCCTTCCAGGCTGCCTCTCGCTTTTCCACATCCCTCCTCACGTCTATTCAACTGGAGGAAGGCTAAGTGTTTGAAACCCTGGCCTGCCCTTTCTCTATCTCCAGCATGAAAGAAAGCCTCGTCTCTCTCTCAGGTCCCAAGGTCTGGAGGCACAATGAGAACGGCATCATTATCCTCCCGCCAGAGATAGGAAGAGTGGGATGTTGACCACATCCCGTCACTTAGCAGGATGGATGGGACTGGATTCCGCAGCAGAAAAGGAAACAGCAGGCTCTGTTTATGGCTGTGGAACGGATACACAGCCCGGCAGCCTCCCTACCCTGGGCCTCCTGAAGAAGTCACCACTGAACCAGGACCCCAGCGTCCTCAGGCCAAGAATGAAACAGGCCTGTTAGGTCTGTCTCCCAGGGGAGTGACTCTCTTTCACATTCCTTCTATTGCTTCTCCACCCTGGGGGTTAACATCCGAGATGAGCTTCTCGGGCTCTGCTTTGGGGAACCAGGCTCCATCTCTGCTAGAGTCGGCTAGCGTGCCGTCATCTTCAGGCAGCCCCTTTTCCACCATCTCAACTTCAGCTGGCTCCTCCTTTGAGTTCTTTCCTGAGACGCTAAAGACTTACTTTGTCTGTATTGTCTGCATTCATTATCCAGGTGTTCTGCAAGCTCTCCTTTCTCCCCCTATCAGTCAACCTGCTTCAATTTTTCTCTGGGCTTTTTCCTCCAGCCCTGCATTGGTCAGGATAAAACCCGTGCATCCCGGGAACCCTGCCCTGCTACTCTCTGAAGCGAGACCACTCTAGTCTGTTGACGTCATGTCAGGGTAAAACAGCAGGAAGATGACATTTTCCACATTTCCAGAATCAAGTTGAAATGATCACCAATTCACAAAGCCTCTCCCAGCTGCTTATGAAAGGGTAGTGTTGAAAGTACGGTTTTGTTTTTCCTGCTCCAAGGCCGGGGATTAAAAGAAAGCCCCCCTGGTTCCTTCTAAGCCTGAGAGTAGAACTCTGGGGTCCATCGGCCAGGCCAAGTTCCTTTTGTTCGCACAGGTCACCGACGTTGTTGTGACCATCTGGGGAGAGCTGCCCGTGGGAGTCTGCAACAGGGGTGCACAGCCCTGCAGAGCTGCCGGCAATCGTCAGCGGGGACTGCGGAGTTCTGTCAAAGTCTGCAGGGCGGCTGAGCAGCTCCCCCGCGGGAAACGTGCTGTGAGGTGCGGATGGAGGACGTGAAGTCCCCGATTGGTGTGCACTACATTCTCCCTCTTCATGTTTCATGGGGAACGGGGAGCGTCTGGGTGGTGGTGAGCATGAAGAAAATCACCCACTGAAAGCTCAGGAAACACAGTGACAGCCCAGTCTCAAACTGTCTTCTCTTCAGGAAACCAAGCAGTGTCTAGAAGGACTGGCTGTGTGTGTTTGGGTTTTTCTGAGGATGGAGGGCTCTGCAGAACCACAGGGTCTGGGGGCTCAGACGGAGTAAGTATGAGGCCTCACACTCATTCCTCTGTTGGCTGTTTTCCTTTGTGCCCTCCTCCCACGCCTCAAGCGGTTCCCAGCCCTGGAAGTTTGCCCACTGGGACTCTATCACCCAGTCTTTCTCAACCTCTGGCTTCTGGTTGAGTTTGCTGAATAGGAGGCACTAAAGACAAAGAAAATGAGGAAGGGAGAGAGGCTGGGGCATTTCTTCCTCACTGCCATCTTCCTAAAGCACAGGCCTCTAGCAGCTGTGTGACCCTTCAGGCCTGGGGCTGATAACGGCTTTCGCTATCATGAGATGTATCAGTTATCTGTTCAGTTCAGTTCAGTTCAGTCACTCAGTCGTGTCCAACTGTTTGTGACCCCATGAACCGCAGCATGCCAGGCTTCCCTGTCCATCACCAACACCCAGAGTCCACCCAAACCCATGTCCATTGAGTCGGTGATGCCATCCAACCATCTCATCCTCTGTCGTCCCCTTCTCCTCCTGCCCCGAATCCCTCCCAGCATCAGGGTCTTTTCAAATGCATCAGATGGCCAAAGTATTGGAGTTTCAGCTTCAGCATCAGTCCTTCCAATGAATACTCAGGACTGAGTTATCTATTATCAGTTATCTATTGGTGTGCAACAAATCATCCCAAATGTAGGGATTCAAATCAATCATTATTTCTTTGCAGATGATTCTGCAGTCTGGGCTGGGCTCATCTGGGCAGTTATTCTGCTGGTCAGGGAATCACTCATGGAGCTGCTGTCATCTGACAGTTTGACTGGCTATTGGCTGGGTGCCTGGGTCCTCCTCTATGGGGCTTCTCATCAACCATTAGGCTAGATCAGGCTTCTGGACAGGGAAGTCTCAGGTCATCTTCCAAGCAGGTCAAAGCAGAAGGTGCAAGGTTGCCAGAAGCCTTGCTGGGACCTTTCACAACACCCCTGCTGGCGCATTCTATTGACCAAAGCAAGTACAGGACCAGGCCAGACTCAAGGAGTGGGAAAGTGGACCTCATCTTTTCATAGGAGCAACTCCAAAGTTTCTTTGCAGAGGGGCCTGGATACTGGAGTGGGAAGAATCTATGAGCCTAACTTGAAATCTAACACCATAGTTTCTGAATATTTCAGTTCTTTGGTTCCCTTAAGTTTCCATTCCTATGTGAGTGGTGACTTCATCAGTGTCTCCTCAATGGAATCATCTGAATGAAGTTCTATTTCCTACCAGGACTCTGATAAGCATACCTTTCAATAGGAGCACTAGCTCCATTCACTGTATAGTTATTACCATCATTGCTGTTGACATGTAGTCCTTGACTTGCTAGCAGTTTGATTTGCAGAGTCACACTTTTATCCCTTGTATGTTTACAACTGTGGCATTTTATGTCCAATGCAGCCCTACTCATATGAAGAAAAGCTGTCTTATCGGGAGCAGCTGACATGTTTCCAGAACACACCATGGCCCAAACACTACCCAAGAAAGCTGTGTGGTCAAGATCTGACTCGGCGCACACAGCAAGGCTGAGAAGGAGACAGCACCTCCCAGAAGAACAAACTAGGGCGCTGAGAGGCTGACCAGTTTGCTCCAAGTCATACGGCAAGTGGGAGAACAACAGTCAAAATCCTTCCAAGGAAAGTTTTCTGATTTTTGACACTAATGATATTCTTTCAGCTTGTGTAAAGTCAGAAATCACAAAGGATTTAAGAAGTGTGAATGGTGTACAACATCATGTACTAAAATGGGCATGACTGGCTTTCCTTTGTACAGTGTAATTGATATCCACATCAGAAGGCTATGAAACGTGTGGGAAATAAGAACATAGCATATGTTAAATTTATCCCTATTTGTGCTGACTTCTATAGACAGCTGAGCATCAGACCCATGATCTGGAACGCATTCCTGAAACTCAGGCATGGCTGATACTATTTTGTTCTCTTGTAGCTATACAGCACAGACTGCGGCCTTTGCTATATTCCCCTGGGGTTTGCTCTGAGCATCCACCGCCCTCAAGTCCACTATCACTGCTTCATTGTTGCAGAGCTGCTGGTGCTAAAAAAAAAAAAAAAAAAATCAGATCCTTGCACACAAATGAGTTTCTGGGGCCTGGTTAGTAAAACATACTTCAGGAAGCATTCGTAACCTTCACCCAACTGCCTATTGGAGTGAGGGTCTCAATGTCCAAAACAAGCAAAACCCCAGAAATATAACCCTGTTCGTTTTGTGGAAGGTGCCTTCTGTCACTGGAGGATAAAATGGTTTCATTCTCCCACCTGGGGCGCTGCAGTAACTTTCTGATTGGCAGCCCTGCTTCCTGCCTTGTGCCCCTCCAATCCATTCTCCATCCAGAAAACAGTGATCTTCTTAAAACACAAATCAAGTCATCTGTCTCTTCCCTGCCTCCAAAACTATCACCACATAGCATTTCCCCCAAACTCCTTCCTAGACTATGCCTACATTTCAGGCCTTCTCCCGAATGACCACCAGGCTCCAGCTGCAGATGCTGCCTCAGACGTGCCAAGATCACTTTCTGCTCAGAGGTGCTGCACCTACTACCCTAGAATGCTGTTCCCTCAGATCTCTGTATGGCTGGCTCCTTCTCATCAAGTCTCCCCTTGAATGTCACCTCCACCATGGAGCCTTCCTGGCTTGCTCTTTCACATCACTCAGTTTCTCTTTAATCCCAGCACTCATCACCAGCAATATCTTTCTGGTTATTCCATTATGTAGTCTCCTTCCCCCGTGAGCAAATGAGCTCCATGAGAGAAGCAGCGTTGTCTGGGGTCACGAACACAACCCACAATTCTGGGTCAGTCTCCAGGCAGCTCCTAGTTCAGAGTTCTAGCCACAGCACCAGCCTGCTTCTGGAACAAGTGCTGGTATTTTGTTCTCAGCAGCTTTGGAAATCAGATCTCATTCCCAGGCAGTGTGACTCAGTCGGCAGCAAGACAGAAGGCTGTGATGAGGACACAAAGCGGCCTTCAGTCTTCAGAGAGATAGCAGCCCTCCAAGGAAGCGAGTCACAGATACAGGCTGAGAATCAGTCCCAAAGGCTGCCCTGGTCGCTGGAAGCTGTCCCCCTCTCGGACCCCACCAGCTCTCAGCCTCTCACAAACTCAGCCATCTCCCAGCCTTTTGAATGCGCCAGTATCGCCTAGCTACAGAATTACCACGCAGATAGGGCTCCGGGGATGAAATTAGATTTCCCTTTGCAGAACAAAGACAAACACACACTCTTCTAGCCCATCCTGGGAGAGTTGCATTGGGAGGGCCTGCTTCCGGGCCAGCCATTCAAAGCCCATGGGCTGTCTTGCTTGCTTCAGCAGTTCCTGGCAAAGTGCAACGGAGTTCTCCGGCTTTGAAATCTAATTGCCTGCCCATGGCTGTGAATCCCTCTCCAAAGGCAAAAAAAAAAACTGTTTTAAGTAGGAGGGGGAGGGGAAGGGGGAGGGAAACAGTTCTCACGGAACCAGCCGAGATGAACCCATTTAAGCTTTGACATGATACCTTTGGGGGAAGCCAATTGTTAATAGTCTGAGAAGCTCCTGTTTAAAAGAGAAAGATCCATAAATGCGGCTTCTGTCAGTAATGAGAAAATGGAAATCACAGGCAAAACCAGAAAACTCATTCCCCCAGAATCTTAATGATCTCCAAGATAATTGTGCTGGTTTCTCAAATCAAGGCGTGAACGGTGACAGCTCTGGATTTTCCTATGAGGGTCAGACAGGTTCATGTTTTTTTAATTGGGCTCATTTCTAAGCCCTGGGCTTGTCGTGATGCCTTAATCCCTTCGCTGTCCCCCAGAAAAATGCTGTCTCCCTCCGTGTTTCCCGCAAACAAACACAGCTTCTCAAAGGGGATATGAGCCTCCCTCTCCTGCAAACAGATTTATCATATGACTGCTCTGCTGTGGGTGAACTTGCAGTTCTCTTGCATAAGAGAGCAATTTCCTGAAGGTAAAAAAAAAAAAAGGGAAAACATCAAACTGCTGGCCGCTCCTCGTCTTCCATGTAAATATCTTGAGCCTCAGCTCCCAAAGATAATGGGAAAGAAGAGGTTTTATTTCAGGAGGATGAATAGCAGTCTTTCAGATGGCAGGGAAATGCTTTCTTGCATTTGTTTTATTTGATGGGATGCACAAGCAGGAACAGATTCATTAACAATTTTACGAGTTCCCCAGGCCAAAAGCTACCTTCTGGTAAGATCTAGCAGGTTAAAGTTCAACAATAATTAACAAATTAGAAAACTCTGCCATTATGGTGGAATATAAATTAATGGCTTTAATTAAGGATGCTTAAAATAAGAAATGAGATCTTAAAAGTAATCAAAATTATAATGAACCTTAGGATTGAAAAAAAAAAAGGGAAGTGTAATTTCTCAAGTATGCACAGAGGTGTGAACGGTGACGGCAGCCATCAGTTCACTAATGAAGCACCAGCTCTTTGCCTGACACCGGCCTTACCACAGTCTCAGGGGAGCCTCAGAGCTGTCTCGGCCATTTCACTTGCCTTCTGGCTACCAGCTTCATCCCACCCTGCGAGGGCAGTGAGGCCCGTCCCAGGTCCAGGCTCTGCTGGTGGGGATGGGCTATCAAACAAACAAGAAAGAAGAAGGGAAGGAGGAAAGGAGGGACAAGACTACCATTCTACATTCATTCACTGATTCGATGAATGCTTGTCACACCGTGTGCAACTCACGCTAGGTGCCAGGGCGACAATGTGAGCAAAGCAAGAGCCCCCTGCAGCCCTCTTAGAGCTCATGGAGAAGGTAATTTCAACCACATCAACATAAATAAATAAACACAGGCTGCCACTTTGCTGACGGCCACTGGAAGCACATGGGTACACAGTCCCGTGCGCAGGAGTAACCAGGAGACAAGACCTGGGCGCTGGGTCAGGGCAGTGCACCCCGGGCATGGGGGAGGCCAGGGTGAAGGATCACTAGGTTTGAGTGCTTTCCTGTGCCACATCCTGCCTCAGTGTTCTTACTCACTTCTCACACTGCCCCGGGGGGCGATGCCGTGATAATCCCATTACAGACAAAGTCCCCTTAGGCTCAGAGAGGTGGCAGTGCTTGCCTCAGGGCACAGAGCTTAGCTGTGGAAAAGAACCAGACACAAAGCAAGGCGGACCTGTCTCCATCACCCATGACCCTGAGCACACAGCCCTCCTGGGAATGGCAGGGCGAGGCCAGGCCAGCCTCCCCCTCCTCCCTCAGGCAAGTACACACACGCGCACAGGCACACATTCATGCTCTCTCAAATGCACACTCATAGACTCTTTCTCTCTCTTCACACACACACACACACACCCTGCACTCCTGCTCTCAGAAGCCAAGGCGACCCTCAGCCTGCTGCCAGCTTCCCCACCTTCTTCTTCCCCAGCTGAAATGTTCCTTTGGGTCAGCTGGGACTCCCTAGGAGCAAGCAGAGACGCTGAGCTCCCACCAGGGGTGCACTGAGCAGCCTGGAGGAAGGGGCATCCGACTGGACCCTGCAACCTCAACAGGTGTTTGACCCAGACGGCAGAAAGAACCAGTGTTCCAGGCAACTGGAAAAGTCTGCAGGCGTGAGAAGCAGAGCACTTCCGAGGAAAAGGGATGACGTCGACAGAGGGCTGCCTCAGACCCCCTCCCACTCCTCTCCGCCCCCACCCCCACCCCACTGCACAGCCTGCTTCTTCTCCGGGATCCCCCATCTCAGCACAGGTACAACCAGCCTCCCAAGGGCACGAGCCACAAACACAGGCGGCGGGCGCCCTGGCACCTGCCCACTCACGCGTCCAAGCTGTCACCAAACCCTAAATATAGCCCAAATCTGCCCACCACCCCGCCCCCGGCAGGACCCCCAGCTCCTCCCGGGCTGCTTCCCCCGCCTCCTGACGGTGTCCCACCACCAGCCCGCACCCCTGGAGCAGCCACGACAGCCTTCACCTCTGCACACCAGAATGCCTGCTAAAAACTGCCCTCCAGGGTGCTGCTCAAACGCTCCTCCCTGACAAGGCCTCCCACTCCCGAAGAGGTCAGACCCCTGTTCTATGCCTCGTGACATGATGTTCTCCTCCTCCCTGATGCTCAGCAGTGTTGACACTTCTACACACACACATCTGTGATGACTCGGTCTGATGGGTGGGTCTTGCACCCAGAAAGACTGCTGAAAATTTTTTTTAGCGTGGACAGGAAGATGCTAAAGCCAGGACGTGTGGCAGAGATGGGGCCTGCAGGGGAAAGGCCGGGGAGGGACACATCCCCAGAGGGTCTCAGATACCAGGCCCAGTGACTCCAGGACAACACGAGAGGTCTCTCTGGGATGGAAGGGCTGCAGTGACCTTCTCCTCCTCTGGTGCAGGCCGACTTTGGAAAATGGCCAGCTGGCTTTGGGCTCACTGCAGGGTCCTTCACTCCACCAACGAAGGTGGGAAGCTAAGGAAGCAGGCTGGTCCCGGGAAGGTGTCCAGAAGGCGGGGTGCTGACACCTGCCGCCCACAGCCAGGGGGCATCTCGGCCCCTCCCACATCCGGCTGCCCAAGGCTGCCCAAGCCACAGCAGGGCCCTGGAAGTCGGCAAAGAGCCAGCACCGTCCTCGGGCTCCAAAAATCCCAGCCACGTAGCTGGGGAAGACAGTGGAGGGAACGCCTTCCTGATGGGCTGGATGACGCTAATAAAGGTTCTGCCGCTGCCTGAGAGGTAAAGTGGTAGATGTCCTCGTTCGTGATGCCTCCAGGCCAGCAGGCCAGCCAGAGTCCAGGCCATTGTATCAGTGTGTCCAAGAGAGGAGGGTCCTCTGGATCCACGACCGTGGCCCAGCCAGAAACACCACGAAAAACTGCCATCCACTCCTGAGTTCACACAGCAGACACCACGCCTCCCTTCCGGGAGCAGGGCCCTGGGCCATAGCTGAACTGCTCCTGTCCCCGTGGGACTGACAGCTGGTACGGGGTGAACAGGCAAAGGGCTAACAGGACTTAGGCCCTGGGTATGTTTGGTTTATTCTTAAAAGAAAATGGCTTTGCAGGGCATCAGCGGAGACGCAGACACAGAGACATACTTGTGGACACAGCAGGGGAAGGAGAGGGTGGGACAAATTGAGAGAGTAGCCCTGAAACATGTCCACTATCACATGTAAAGTTAGACAGCTGGCAGGAATTTGCTGTTTGATGCAGGGAGCTCAAATCTGGAGCTTGGTGTCAGCCTCGAGGGGTGGGATGGGGTGGGAGGGGGGAGGTTCAAGAGGGAGGGGACATATGTACACCAATGGCTGTCTGATGCTGATATATGACAGATCCAACACAGTATATAAAGCAATTATCCTCCAATAAAATAAATTTTGAAAAAAGAAAATGGCTTCCAACATTTAAGAATCAGGCAATTTCACATCAAACTCCAGAATTCTAGCTTCTCTTAGGGAAAGAGGATTCCATTCCCTCTGGTCATGCATTGCCCAGCGTGGGCGCGGCCACCCCCAGAGGGTCACGAGCTCTGCGCCCATCAGTGGCCCTACTCTCTGAGGACTAATTCTGTTCTCGCAGCAGTCTCCTCGTCAGCATCTGAGACAGACAGACGGTCACCGGATAATCCTCCAACTGGGTGGTCAGTGCGCGGTTCCTGAGCCCCGGCCTGACGGGGTTGAATGTGGGGAAGCCTCCCGCGGGTCCCCGCTCACTGGGGTCACCCCATCCTGTCCTACGAGGTGGAGGAGCTTCAGACCCAGCGATGCTCTGGAGCCCGAGGCAGCCAGGTGTGGAGTGAGTCATCCAGCCTCTCCCCGGTGCAGATGCCATGGAGCACATTCTGAACGACATCACCGCTCATTCGATGCTGATAAACCCATCCCCCTGAACAGGTAGCGTCTTCAGCAGCACCAGGCATGACACCCACTGCACCCCAATTGTCAACCCCCCCAGAGCGCTGCAAGGCCTCAGCTTGATTCAAGGCCACTCCAGCCTGTCCCTGGGCTCCTCCGTACGTCACCCTACCCTATCCCACAGAGCCTGGTCCCCAGGGCACACCCCTCACGGGACGAGGGGCCCCTTCCCTGCCCTAGTTCACCGCTCCCCAAGCACCTTCCCTTCTCTCTGCCCTCATTTGTCCCTCCCTGACCTCTCTCCCAAGGATCCAAGCCAATCCCCCCAGGAGGCCCTTCTGAGGCCCAGTGTAACCACTCTCTCCTGAGTCCCGGTGGTTTCCCACAATAAAACACAACTGGAAGGAGAGGCTCACACTTCTGTACATGGCAGGGCCAGAGCAGACCCAGGGCTGGCGTAAGGACGCCTGGAAGCTGCCTCTTTTTACCTCTCGTTCTGCCTCCCCGCCCACCTTTGGGCAGCTTCTCTCCAGGCAGCAGCCCCTGGAAGACCTGGGGCTCACTTCCTGCCGGCGTGGCAAGCCCATAGAAAGAGTTCTCTTTCGTATTGCTCCAGCGAAAGTCCTTCCACTGACCCACAGCAGGCTGGACCACGCACTGTGGCCAGAGAGAAGGGTCAGCCCTGCCCAAGTCACATGCAGTGAGACAAGAGGACACACTTTCCCAAAGGAACAAGTTTCTAGAAGAAGAAGGTCTGGAGGCCGGCCAAGCACACCAGACAACGTCACTGGCTCTGCAGCTGTGCGTCTCTATAATTGCACGTCTCACTCCGCCGGGCCCGAGGCTGGCTCACCTCTGCAGCCCCTCCAGGGCACAGTTTTACGCCCTACACATAAAGCTGGTGGAATTAAATTCTGCAATTGACATGATCTCTGCTAGGAAAGACCCTGATATGTGTACGTCCTCAAAGTGCCATGACTCTTCACTTGCTCTCCCTAAACACACAAAAACTCCTGGAGAACAAGCCTGGCTTCTCTGTCTTCAGTGTCGTCCGTGGTCTAACCCACAGCGCTGGGCACCGGGCTGACCAGCAACTCCCTACTGATGGGCATCCTAGAGGACGTCCTGGACACAATGAGGCTTCCCAGTCGGACGGAGCTGGGTTTAGATCACGGTTTCCTCCACCTCTTAGTCACCGTGCCTTTCTCAAGGGGCCAGTCAGGATTCAAGTGGGGAAGAGGCCACTAGGGGCATGGGATGAGAGCTGAACCTGACACCGTGTGGGAGAAGGAAGGTTGGGACAGGGAGTGGCTGAGTCAGGTGGCTCACCAGCCGGGATCCCGGAAGTCGAGTGGGACTGGCGGGGCCGGTGGGGGTGGGCGGTGGTTAGTGGGATGTGGGAGCTGCTGCCTCCATGAATCTGCCACAGTGTCTGGGAGAGGAGAGCTGGACGCAGAGCCAAAGAGAGCAGAAGCCCCCAGGGGCCTCTGGCCCCTCTGCATCTCACTGCCACCCCCTCACCACCACCGCGAGGTCTATGGCGAGTGTGGCCCCTGCCCACCTCCACTTCCGGATTCTCACACACGTGCCTCCTTGCACCAGCTCATGCTCACAGCTATGCCGCGAAAGGGGCTCTGAACAGCACAGGCCAAGCTGCCACAGTCAAACACTGGACCCCTCTGGGCCTCTGTTTCCTCATCAGTGAAATGGGGATGCTACTGCTTAGCTCAGGACACATCAGGCACACACATTTTACTATAGTTATCATTTCTATAATAATAATATGTTACTATCTACTAACTTTTGCCAGAATCTGGTTACTTAAGGAAATTCTGGCCCTTCCCTCCCACCGTAGCAGTGTCTAAGAACTTCCACCCCCAATTATTCAGATAGAGAAAGACAAATACTACAGGATCTCATTTAACCATGGCATCTGAAAATGCAGAACATACAGAGAGTAGACTGGTCGCTGCCAGGGCTGGGGTGGGGGATGGGGAGTGCTGGTCAGAGGGCACACACCTTTCAGCTGCAAGATGAGTAAGTCCCGGGGGTCTAACGTACAACATGGAGACGATAGACAACAACTCTGCACTGTACACTTGGACGCTGATAAGAGAGTAAATCGTAACCGTTCTCATCATCACAACAACAAAATATGGTAATATGTGAGGCGAAGGATGTGTTCATAAGCCTTGTCAGGGCCAACACTTTGCAATGTACTAATGTATCAAATCATCACATTGTACACCTTAGGCCTACACGATGTTATGTGTCAGTTGTTGGTGCTACTTACCGCTAAGTCTGGCTCTTTGTGATCCCATGGACTGGAGCCCTCCAGGCCCCTCTGCCCATGTGATTTCCCAGGCAAGATTACTGGAGTGGGTTGCCATTTCCTCCTCTAGGGCATCTTCCCAACGCAGGGATCAAAGTGCGCGTCTCCTGCATAAGCAGGCAGACTCTTTACCACTGAGCCATCATGTATCTCGTTAAAGCTGGAAAAGAAAACTCCATCCCCAAAGCCTCTGCCTCACAGAGCAACCCTGACTAAATTTAAGTCTCAATTTTTAAATACTAATTATTGCCCCAAAGGAGTGGCCTACATCTGCAGTGCTCTGGCCTTGCACAGGGTCCTCTGGTCCACGGATTCATTTAGAGGACATTTCTGTTTCCCACCCAGCTTGTGTCAGGGGTCACACTGGTATGACTCATACAGGTGGCATGAGATTCTAACCTTTCAGGCATAGGCTAGCCACACTTGCAGCCTAGGGAGAGCCCCTACTTCCTTAGGGAGCTCTGATTCCACAGCTCCTAGCTACAATTTGCCTCCCCAAAGGATAAAACCAAAAGAGTGCCTTGCCAGGAAGCAACAGGTATCCTGTGACTTCAGAAGGCATCTTTCTCTGGGGACGGCAGAGTTGGCTCTTGAAGTCTCCTGAGCTGGCGTGGGAGGGTGCTGGGAGGAGGCAGGGACTCAGCTGCTTGGGGGAGACAGGGAGAGGGAGACAGAGAGAGCACAAGAGCAGCGGTAATGCCACGGCAACGCTGAACACTCCAAACAGATCTGTTTAACTTGAAGACTAATAGTCAGGGAAACAGAAGGACAACTTGCTCTGGGCTGCTCACAGGTCCCTGAAGGCTGGTTCAGATGAGACCTGGTGGAAGGGACCCACCTCCTTGGAGATGGGGAAACAGGCTAGGAGAGGGGAAGGAACAGGTCCACAGTCACCCAGTGTGTTAGCAGCAGCTCCAGTAAAAAGGTCATCGGCTCATCTGTTCAGTTGGGCAACATGCTTATTGAGTGCCTCCTATGCACCAGGCACTGTTCTAGCTGGCAGGTATGGTGGGGAACACCTGAACGGCCCACTGACGGTACAGGAGATGTATAAGTTACCCAAGAACGGTGATGGCACGCATGGTGCACTGCTCGACCCTGGCAGACAAAACCCGAGCAGGTACGGCCCGGAGCACAGCGGGGACGCAGGCACTTGCCAAGGTCACATGTCCAGTCGGCCTGAACCCGGAGACCACAAGATGCCTTCACTTGCCTCCCACGTCACCACCCACAAGCTTGACTGGAGCGGCTCTGAGCTCAGAGACGAGAGACCCTGGCCACCTACACCCCTGGAAGCTGTGTCCCCGGGGGGCTCTGGGAGAGATGCATAGGAAAGGGTGCTGGGGAATCCCATGGCAGCAGATCCCATGCAATAGGAGGTCACTGGGGTCATGAAAACTTGGAAACAGGACTTGCTTGATAGTCAGAAAGATTTAGATCAAAGGCAAGTCACTTGACCCCTCTGAGACCCGCCCAGTGCCCCGTCTGCACAAGGGGGACAGTGCTGTGAGGAGAAAGAGGAGGATGCTCATGGAGACACCTGGCCCAGTGCCTGATGTGGAGTGAGCGCTTGCTGACCAGCATCCCTGGTGCCTTCACCTGGGACCAAGCAGGGAGTCCCAGGCAGGCCTCTTCCATGGGCCCTCCCGGCTCTGGCCCACTGGTGTGTCCCATCCCCGTGCCCCTCCCTAAAGAGCTGTGGAGGCCAACCACTGTTCAGGGGTCCAACACAGCCCGCGCTTGGTGTCCACCGGCAGGGGGCTGGCATGTATGAACGGCATACACATGCCCCATCCAGAGAGTGTATCATCATTGTGGCCTTTCCAAACTGACTCACCAGGGGCAGTGATGGTGACGCTGCACTTCTGGGGCCACCCTACCATTCATTCATCTCTGTCACATATATTAACCACACATCCCAGGGCCTGAGTTTTAGAGCTGAAATGTCCTCAGAATCACCTAACCCAGTGCTTACTAAGCCTAGGGGCTCATCAGGTTACCTGGGAGCGTTTCAGACATTAGCATGAGAAGCGTCTCCTTCTGCATGCACACCGTGGATGCTCCAGCTGCACAAGAGGGTATTAAATAGAGTCCCCCAGTGTCTCCTCCCCAGAAACAAACACTCTTTCTGATGTACCTTCTAGAAGGTCATCCATATGCGTGCAGGCAAAACTATTCTCTACACTCCTCTACACACGCCCAGCCCACACACCATTCCCCTATTCTTGTTACCAGTGCACTTTGGATGCATCTATCAATATAGCAGGACGTGAAGCTGTAACTACTTTTTATGGCTTCGTAGTATTCCATTGTGTGCACCTGGCCCCTTATTGATGGACATCTGTGGACATTCTGATTACGTGCTCAAGCCAGGTGGCAGCACGTCTTTCTAGCACTTACATTCCCTTATGCATAAATCTTTGTGTCCTCTTGTGAGTTCGCTAAAGGATATTAAGGAAGTTAAAAATGACAGATTCTCAGTCCTCCTCAAAAGAAGTTTTGATCCCACTGGACTGGGGTGACACCTGGGAATCTGAATTACAGAAAGCTCTCCCATAATTCAGATGGACACTCACACTGGGAGTTTCCTGGTTCATCTTGTAAGAGAGGAGCAGGCTGCCCAGTGAAAATGAGTGGCCTGTATCAGGTCAATTACTGGCTCCACCTCAGTACTGTGGAGAAGAGCCTTGCATCGTCACTGCTACCAGTGGCCCGGCATGGGCATCCCTGGGGGCATTCCAGGCTCTCCCCTGGTCATTGGTTAAGTGGCCATGGAGCCTGGCTAATCCCAACCAGTCCCGACTTCATTAATTTTATTATGTTTGATATCCAGATGGACACACAAGAAGCCAGTCACAGTGGCTATTTCTGGGGAGAAGATTGGCATTTGGGAGTCAGGGTAAAGAATGGAATTTTTCAATGACTCACACAGGAATTATTATTGTCTTTTTTTTTTTTCCCCCCCCAAAACCCTAACTGCAAAACAGAACCAGAGAACACCTGGGTCGACTATGAACACGTTCACTAACTATACGATCTTGAACAAGTCGCCTACCTTCTCTGCGCTCCGGTCCACAGAGCTCAGAGCTGCAACGCTGGTGGGTGGCAGTAAACGCTGAATCAGCTCATGGACGTGACACCCTTGATGTGGCTGTAAACAGCACCCACACGGCAGCAGGGAGCACCATGAGACAGAGAGGAGCGGGCGAGGCTTGTACCATTCTGTAAATGGGCAGGAAAACACAGAGAGACAAAGGCCGGGAGCCTGAGGCTGGCCATGAGATAAAGTCAGGGGTCAGGGCAGGAGGCCCTGCAGAAGCCTCCATCTTCAGGCCCCGGGCCCAGTAAGCAAGGCCACCTAGGGGCATGCTTTCTGCCCAGGATGGCTCCGTGGGCCACACAGATGCGTGGCGGAGGCCTGGAGCACAGCCCCCTTGCAGACTGCCTGGGGCCTGTGCCTGGGATGGGCATCCACGGCCTGCCAGGCCTAGGAAAACGGGAACTAACTGCCTCTCCACGAGGGGCTTCCCTGGCTGGCCTTCCCTGGGAAGCAGCAGCATTTCATAGGATGACAAGGGCTCAGAGAAGTAAAAGCCAGTTGGAAGGTGGACAATGGGCCAGGAGTCCCTGGTGAATTATCTTAACTACAGGAAAAAAAAAAAAAAAGGGACATCTGGGAACCGCTTCCAGAGCTTAGAGTGAAAACTCTTTGCTTTTTTTTTTTCTGTTGGAACAAAGGCAGTGGGTATGTTTCTCTCTCTAGAGACTGAACGCGGATGGTTTTTTTGAAAGTCAAAATCTGGGCTTCTGTGGGTCAGATGTGGTAAGCAAATGTCCTCTCCCATCCCCCATTCCCGAGTCAGACAAAAGTGAGGGATCTGAATACTCAGTGCTTTCGAAGTTTTGAAAGAACTGGTGATCCTGGGCCAAGCAGCACCCAGCAGCACAAGGAATGGCGTTCAGGACGGCTGGTCTCTCTCGGAGGAGGCACGCCCCTCCTGCTCACCACAGTCCCCACCGTGCCCAGCCATCGCACAGCCGCCTGCATCTCTCCCGCTGTGCTGCTACTGCAGGGCCTATCTCAGCTCCTAAGGTCCTACCAGGCTAAATCTAGCTACCGTGCTAAAGTCCTCAAAAAGAGACAAGCTAAATCCATTGCCTCGCTGTGAGATGCATTCCTGCGACGGTGCCAGATGGCTTACTTGCCAATGACTGATGTCTACTATTATCTGCTGGCAAAATTAGTTTCCATGAGCACATCTGAGTTATAAGTCAGATGATCTACTGTTTAAGCATTGTGTGATTTAAGGAAAGCTGTGTAATGTCTCTGAGCCTGTTTCCACAGGACTGATGTGGGGATAAAACTACATTATTATTATTATGGAACACATTTCATGACTTTGGAGGTTGACTGGATGATTCTTTTGCTTCACATGGTACAGTTGAAGCCCACAGACAGTGGGAAAGTCCAAAATGGCCTTGCCCATATGCCTGGTATTTAGCTCTGACCACCACCCGGGGTCTCAGCTGGAGCTGTCTGCCAGGAATTTCAGTTCTCCTCCATGCACCTCAACCACATGGCTGCTTGCATGCTGTGAGGGGTAACCCAAGGGGTGAAGACAAGCTACAGCTTTCTTAAAGGCCAGAAGTCACCCCATGTCACCGCCATCACACGCTATTAATCATAACAGGTGTGAGGGCCAGTGCCAAGGATTCAAGGGAAGGATAAATGGACTCTGCCACTGGTGTGCACAGAGAAGTTTTCACAAAAAGGCATGGGAGGTAGGAAACATTTTTTTGCAGTCACTTTGGAAATACGATTTTCTGCAAAGCCTTTCACAGTACCCAATAAACAGAAGGCTGCGTATTGCTAGGTCGCTCAGTCATGTCCTATTCTTTGCAACCCGCTATAGATTGTAGCCCACCAGGCTTCTCTGTCTACGGGATTCTCCAGGCAAGAATACTGGAGTGGGTTGTCACGCCCTCCTCCAGGGGATTTTCCCAACCCAGGGATCAAACCTGTGTCTCCTGCATTTCAGGCGCTGAGCCCCCAGGGAAGCCCCACACAGAAGGTTACCAGATGGTCAATATCGAAACCAGATTGATTATATTTTTGGCAGCAGAAGATGGAAAAGCTCTATACAGTCAGCAAAAACAAGACTGGAACTGACTGTGGCTCAGACCATGAGCTCCTTATTTCAAAACTCAGACTTAAATTGAAGAAAGTAAGGAGAACCACTAGACCCTTCACGTATGAACCAAATCAAATCTCTTATGATTATACAGTGGAGCTGATTAATAGATTCAAGGGATTAGATCTCCTAGGCAGAGTGCCTGAAGGACTGTGGATGGGGGTTTGTAATATTGTACAGGAGGCAGTGACCAAAACCGTCCTGAAGGGGAAAAAAATATCCAAGAAGGCAAAGTGGTCACTTGAGGAAAATTTACAAATACCTGAGGAAAGAAGACAAGCACAAAGCAAGGCAGAGAGGGAAAGATATACCCAACAGAATTCAGAGTTCCAGAGAATAGCAAGGAGAGATAAGAAGGCCTTCTTAAATGAACAATGCAAAGAAATACAGGAAAAAATAGAATGGAAAAGACTAGAGATCTCTTTAAGAAAATGGGAGGTATCAAGGGAACATTTCATGCAAGAATGGGCACAATGAAGGACAGAAACGGTAAGGACCTAAGAGAAGAAGAGATTAGGAAGAGGTGGCAAGAATACACAGAAGAACTATACAAGAAAGGTCTTAATGATCCAGATAACCACAATGGTGTGGTCCTTCACCTAGAGCTGGACACTCTGGAGTGAGAAGTCAAGCGGCCCTGAGGAAGCATCACTATGAACAAAACTAGTGGAGATCACAGAATCCCAGCTGAGCTATTTCAAATCCTAAAAAATGATGCTGTTAAAGTGCTACACACAATATGTCAGCAAACTGGAAAACTCAGCTGTGGTCGCAGGACTGGAAAAGGTCACTTTTAATTCCAATTCCAAAGAAAGGCCAATGCCAAAGAATGTTCAAATGACTGCACAGTCGCACTCATTCTGCATACTAGCAAGTTAATACTCAAAATCCTTCAAAATAGGCTTCAACAGTATGTGAACTGAGAACTTCCAGATGTACAAGCTGGGCTTAGAAGAGGCAGAGGAACCAGAGATCAAATTGCCAATTCCAGAAAAACATCTACTTCTGCTTTATTGATTATGCTAAAGCCTTAATTTCAAACCAATAATTTGACTGTGTGGATCACAACAAACTGGAAAATCCCTACAGAGATGGGAATACCAGCCCACATGACCTGCCTCCTGAGAAACCTGTATGCAGGTCAAGAAGCAACAGTTAGAACGAGACATGGAACAACAGACTGGTTCCAAATTGGGAAAAGAGTACATCAAGGCTGTATATTGTCACCCTGCTTATTTAACTTATATGCAGAGTACATCATATGAAATACTGGCCTGGATGACTCACAAGCTGGAATCGAGATTTCTGGGAGAAAAATCAATAGCCTCAGATACACAGATGACACCACTCTAATGGCAGAAAGCAAAGAGAAACTAAAGAGCTTCTTGATGAAGGTGAGAGTGAAAAAGCTGGCTTAAAACTCAGCATTCAAAAAATGAAGATCATGGCAAATAGATGAGGAAATAATGAAAACGGTGACAGATTTTATTTTCTTGGGCTCAAAAATCACTGTGGACAGTGACTTCAGCCATGAAATTAAGATTCTTGCTCCTTGGAAGAAAAGCTATGACAAACTTAGAGAGCATATTAAAAAGCAAAGACATCACTTTGCCGACAAAGGTCCATAGAGTCAAAGCTATGGCTTTTCTAGTAGTCATGCATGGACATGAGAGGTGGACCATTAAAAAGGCTGAGCGCCGAAGAATTGATGCTTTCAAACTGTGGTGCTAGAGAAGACTCTCAAACTGTCCCTTGGACAGAAAGATCAAACAAGTCCATCCTAAAGGAAATCACCCCTGAATATTCATTGGAAGGACTGGCGCTGAAGCTGAATAGTTTGGCCACCTGATGTGAAGAGCTGACTCATCGGAAAAAGACCTTGATGCTGGGAAAGATCGAAGACAGGAGTAGAAAGGGACGACAGAGGATGCAATGGTTGGATGGCATCACCAACTCGATGGACATGAGCTCAAGCAAGCTCCGGGAGATGGTGAAGGACAGGGAAGCCTGGCGTGCTGCTGTCCATGGGGTTGCAAAGGGTCGGCCACAACTCAGTGACTCAACAACAAACAACAACAATACATAGGAGACTCTCAACAACAATGTTAATTTCATTCATCTACTCAATCCACGGAGCCACTGGAAAACAACAACATCTGGGAGAGAGAAGTCTCTTTTTCCAAGAAGGTGAAGCTGGCTGCAGGATGCCTGGGGCTGCTGGAGGCAGCGTGCCATCACACGGGATCTGCCAGGGACCATCCCGCAGCGTATGGGGAGGGCTTGAGACAGGGGTGCCAACCCAAGTTATTTTTGCTAAAGTAGTTTGGCTTCAGGTTTCCCCCACTTCTTGTCAAAGAGATTCCTATGAACACTCCATTCTTGCAGCCCCTACAGTCAAACAGAAAGGACCCACATGCAGCAAATAATTACACTTCAGTGTCATAAGGGGTAAAACAGAGATGTACGTGGGGTATTTTGAAGAGAGGGGTTGGGTTCATTTTCTTGGACGCAGATAAAGAAGTTCTGGAACAATTTCTGGAGGAGGGCCCCCCCCCCAACTCACAAAGCTACCATGGGCTAGTCATACTGACAGGCTCTGTAGGTACCAGTGGAAGAGATGACAGAGTCCTAGGACAAAACTGGTAGAGACCAGATGACCCCTCTTTAAATCTGCCCCCTTCCTAACTTCTTTAATTCCAGCGTTTTTAGAATTGGCTGCCCTGGCACCTACCATATAGAAACAGAACCTCCTTAGCAAAAGCAGAGTCTTTTAATAGACCTCCAGAGGTTAATGGGCCTGCCAGATCTTTGACATTTATTGGATTTTACGAGCTAGTGGATACAACTCAGAAAGCCAATCAGATGTTCCAAATCGATGGCCCTTTGGGGAACTGTCTTCACACAGAACCACAGCTAGGTGACCTTGGATGCCTGAGTTGGGAATGAACAGAGAGAGGAGGTCAGATCCCAGGAACTGCTAAACTGATCAAGCCCTGCTCAGGGCGGTGGCCTCCCTCCACCCAAGGCACTTTGTCCACAGAGCGTGCAATCGCGCATCCCTTCCACCTCACCCTGCCCGCACAGCTACAAGCACCAGTCTCCTTTTCAAACAGCCCTTCCCAGGGGACTCTGCCCAGTGCTCTGTGGTGACCTAAATGAGGAGGAAATCCAAAACGGAGGAGATGTGTGTCAACACATAGCTGATCTACTTCACTGTAGGGCAGAAACTAACACAATATTATAAAGCAAGTATGCATGCGTGTGCTCAGTAGCTCAAGTTGTGTTCGACTCCGTGACCACATGGACATAGCCTGCCAGGCTCCTCTGTCCATGGCATTTCCCTAACAAGAATACTGGAGTGGGTTGCCATTTCTTACTCCAGGGGATCTTCCTGGCCCAGGGACTCAACCTGTGTCTCCTGCATTAGTAGGCAGATCCTTTACCACTGCACCACTTATATTCCAATAAAAATTAATTTTAAAAAATCCCTTCTTTTATTCTACAAACATTTATGGGAAAGCTTCATTATGATGTCACTTGGCAAACGAACGTTTCCAGGACTGCTGCTCTGCACGAGGCACAGTTCAAGCAAAAGGGACCCAGAGAAGATTGTGACATGTGCCTTGTCCTCCAGGAGCTTAGCGTCCTACGGGGGAGTTTCCAGAAGCCCAGAGTCTGTCTGTGCCCTGGAACAGGCCTGGCAGAGGAAACCGCAGAGAGGACAAAGGCAGGAGAGAGGAAGGCACACTGATCTTGGAGGATCAGGGCAGCCTCCCAAGCAGAGGGTGTTTTGGCTGAGTTCTCAAAGCTATGAGGAGCTCATCAGACAAGGAAGAAGAAAAAAGGGCATCCAGGTATATAACACGGAAAATGAGGTACATAGCAAATACAAAAGTGCAGAGACCAAAAGATTCTGTCACTGGGGCGTGCAGATTATGGCAGGGACACGGCGCTTTCCCCCCTTAGCAAGAAAGAAAGAAAAAGTCCCTCTCCCTCACTTTTCACATTTTTCTCAGTTTGGCAAAAAGAAAAACTTAAGGGCTGGAAAGGTCAGGAAAAAGACTCTCTTACATTGCTGGCAGCAGTGAAAATTACTATGGAGCTTTTCAGAAAGCAATTTGGCAACATCTGCCCAAAGTTAAAATATACATTAAAATATTGTTGTTCCTCAGTTGCCCAGGTGTGTCCGACTCTTTGCAACCCCACGGACTGCAGCACGCCAGGCCTCCCGGTTCCTCACCACCTCTCGAAGTTTGCCCAAGCTTACGTCCATTGCATCAGTGATGCCGTCCAGCCATCTCATCCTCTGATGCCCTCTTCTTCTTCTGCCCTCAATCTCTCCCAGCATCAGGGACTTTTTCAAAGAGTCGGCTATTTGCATCAAGTGACCAAAATACTGGAGCTTCAGCTTCAGCATCACCATCAGTCCTTCCAATGAGTATTCAGGGTTGATTTCCTTTAAGATCAACTGGTTTGATACCCTTTCTGTCCAAGAGACTCTCAGGAGTCCTCTCCAGCACGACAATTCGAAAGCATCAATTCTTTGGTGCTCTGCCTTCTTTTTGGTCTAGCTCTCACAACCGTACATGACCACTGGGAAGACCAAAGCCTTGACTAGACGGACCTTTGTCGGCAGAGTAATGTCTGCTTTTCAACATTCTGTCTAGGTTTGTCATAGCTTTCCTGCCAAGAAGCAATCGTCTTCTAGTTCATGGCTGCAGTCACCATCCACAGTGATTTTAGAGCCCACGAAGAGGAAATCTATCACTGCTTCCACCTCCTCCCCTTCTATTTGCCATGAAGTAATGGGGCTGGATGCCATGATCTTAGTTTTTTTAATATTTAGTTTTAAGCCAGCTTTTTCACTCTCCTCCTTCACCCTCATCAGGAGGTTCTTTAGTTCCTCGTCTGCCACTCTCATGGCAGAAAGCGAAGAGGAAATACATTAAAATATAAATATATTTTAAAATATATACCTGACATTTGACCCAGAAATTCCTTTGAGACTTATGTGTGTGTATACACACACACACACACACATATAAACACACAAATAAAATACCAGTATGAAAGGCTATATTTACACTAATATTACCACAACATTGTTCACTGTGAGGCAATAAAAAGGAAATCACCCGAACACCTATTAATAAGAGACTGGTTAAATAAAATATGTCGTACCCATGCCATGAAATTCCATGGAGCCACAAAAGAGGCTGAGAGAGACCTCTCTAGTCATTGGCCTAAAAGAATAAGCCTGGTATATGGCAGAAGCTCTCTTCTGTAATGGAACTGGGGTAGGAGTTAGTCAATTAAAAGTCAGGCAAAAGACACATTGTTTTTTATATTTTTAAGCTTAAAACCTATGAATGTATACTACTAGATTGCTAAATAATTTCTCCTCTTGTGTTAAATGCAAAGCATTGTCACAAATTTCTCCTATCCCAGTGTGTACGTTCCCTTGTAATGTGACTGCTGTTTCTTTCAGTAAGAGGTCACTTCTGTTTCCTACGTCTTGAAGCTGGGATGACTTTGTGATGTCCTTCTACCAACAGGATGGAGCAGAAGGGACTGGGTGGCTTGAACAACAAACGTCTCCTTCTCGCATCTCCAGGAGTTGGGAGTCTGAGATCGGGGGTGCATCTTGGTCAGGTTCTGGTGAGAACTCTCTTCCTGTTTTGGAGAGGGTGCCTTCTGCTGTGCGCTCACAGAGTGAGGAAAGAGAAAGGGCTCTGGGACACGAATCCCATCCCTTCATCTAAACCTCATCACACCCCAAAGGCCCCACTTCCACATTCCATCATGCTGGGGTTAGGGGTGCAACATAGGAATTTGAGACAGACACATTCAATCCATAGCAATAGATCATTCTTGTTTCCCACCAAAATATTTTGTGGTGGTTTGTTACAAAGTAAAAGACACCATATTATTTCTGATCTTTACCACTGCCTTGATTGCAAATATTTTTAGAAAGCTACATTTGGCAAATCTTTCCTAAACTTTTAACTTAATTTTCATAGAAATGAGATGCTCTTTTATATGCTTATTGCATTGATTTTTAAAATATCTAATTGCAGAAATACAGTTACAAGTGCAACAGCATAACCAGATTTAGAGACCCACACAGCCTGACTCCTGTAGGCCCAGAAGTCAACAGAGGGAGCAGAAGGGTACCAACATACTAGAAGGAAGTCTGCTGGCCAAGAGCATGCCTGCCCATGGACACCCAAGGATATGCTTATGTGGGGAACAGAGAGCAATGGCGAATACAGCAACTTTCTGTAACAGGAGATGGTTAAAAAAAAAAAAAAGTCTTTATCCTATGGTTAAATAAGAAAAGCAACTACAGAGAAATTTATATATTGTGTCCCCATTTTAGACAAACAAAAACAACATAGCTATACATAATAGCAAGAGCATGAAAAGCTACACATCAGACTGTTACTGTCACTCCAGGGGGATAAAAGTAGAAACAGAGAAGGGAAGAGAACCAGGAAGAAAAAGACTGGCAAAAACAGAAAGTGCCCAGGACATTAAGTAAAAGTGAGCACATATGGGCCATAATTATACTGATGTCAGTATGTAAAACCTGAATAGAAATACTAAAAGTAAAACGGACAAACAAAAGATGAGAGGACAGTGAACAGTTTTCAGCTTGAATTTCTCTTATTTAAAACAGTTTTTATTAAAAAAAGAGAGAGAGAACAGAAAAACAAAGCTATACTCTCAGATATGTGCTGTAGTACTTGGTTGCTCTGCCAACAACATATTATTATATCCACTGGAAATCAGTTACCCCTGCTCTCTGTCTGCATATTTTTGTGTATTTTTAATAATAGACACTACCTTCTAGCTGGCTTTATTTGCATACATTTTTACATTCTGTGATTTGATTGTAAGGTGTTTGTAAAAGAATTGTCTTACGCAACTGGGTATCTTGAAAATGCCTGTTCATAATAGGTGATCAGTGAACATTTGTTAGATGAAAAGAAAAGAAAAGGGACGGGTTTACTATGACGGCAAGTTACCGAGGGAGGGATTCAAGCAGTTGGAGAGTCTGACCTTTGAAACAGCCCTGAGTGAATGCACCGGTGGGAGTACCATAAGTAACAGCAGGGCCAGACTCCCAGGCGCTTACACAACGAGGAAACATGCTCTCACATGACTCATATCCAGAGGAAGGGCAGCAGCAGTTCAGGACATTACCTCCAGACTCCAGTGCCCCCAAAGAAAACAA
The DNA here is from genome assembly GCF_910594005.1 of Cervus elaphus. Lineage (NCBI taxonomy): Eukaryota > Metazoa > Chordata > Mammalia > Artiodactyla > Cervidae > Cervus > Cervus elaphus. The sequence goes on along the minus strand of NC_057839.1, from coordinate 8,910,539 downwards.
GAAAGGTTTCTTTCTCTTTCTTCCCTAGGAATATAGAAAACTGTCCCAGAAACCCCCATCAGACTGCCTGTCATGTCTCATTGGCCAGATCTGGGTCACATGCGCAAGCCTAGACTAATCACTGGTAAGTGGAAGAGGGCTACCATGATTGGCCTAGACCATCCATAGATCAGTACAGGGTTCTGTACGCACACGGACAGTATGCAATTTTAACCATGAAACTTACGTGGTTTTGACAGCATCTCAAGGGTCAATACTCTGTTCAACAAGAGTTCACTTCTCATATATCTGCATGTCATGGCAAGGTTCAATCACCATAAATGTTTCTAAACACCCCCTCTGTTTTTATACTCATCTTACTATGCACCAATAACAAATGGTTTGTGGAACAGCCCTGGTCAATGAATCACACTTTGAGTAACACTGGCCTGGACTACTCAGAATCTCTTCCTAGACTTGAGATGGGGTCAGCTTCCCCAAACTCATGTGGGACAGGATGAAGAGCTGAGAAAGTCAGGAAAACGTTGGCAAGGCGTGAAGGTAGAAAGAAAGCTGGGTGGACAGTTCACAGTGCTTCCTGCTCCACACTTCAACAGTGGCTACTGGGTGTGACCAGGTGAGACTAGGTCACAACTTTACACACACTAAGATGGAGTCTTTGCTGGATTCTGCTGCCTTGTCCTTCTCTGGGGCCGTATGAGTTAACACTCACTCCCAAGCAGTATCCCAGACTGAAAGCAAAGAGTCTGACCACGGTGGCTCGGGAGGGAGAAGAGGACTGTTTGGCGCATCTGGCCTGTGTCAGTCAGGATAGGTTAGGTCATGCTGCAAAAACAAAAAACTCCAGATCTCAGTGGATTACGACAACAACGGTCAATTTCCCCCACAGGCTGTGTGTCCAGCAGAGTCCACTGAATCTGTTCCAGGACTTCCTGAGGGCTCAGGATGATGGAGAGGCCCTTATCTGCAACATGGATACTTTTGTGGCAGAGAATAAATGAATGTGGAGAACCACACGACGACTCTTAAAGCTTTCCCGCAGAAGTAACACACTTCATTTCTCTCACGTTTCAGGTCGAAACAGGTCACAGGGGCAAGCCTGGTGTTAATGAAGCAGAAAAGTACTCTCCCAGGAGAGCAGGTAGGGCAGTCTCTCATGGCCCCCTGCTGAGCCTGAGTGCCATTTCTGTGGAGAACACTTCTCTCCTCACGTCATGTAGACTGGAAAGTCCAACCTGGCTGTGGACTCCATTATTACTTTGATGTGATCTTCCTCACAGAATAAATGCCTTGCGGTAACTTCCCAGTTAAATATATACAGAGTTGGGAAGTGAAGACACTCTGGTAGGTTCCATCCAGATGTTTTTATATAGCATCCTTACAGTAACTTTCTAAGGGCAAGCACAACTGTTCCCCCTTTACGATGAGGGAAACTGAGGCTCAGAGATGGTGAATAACTTTCCCCAAGTCTTAAATGATAATAATGATTATCTATCATCAGTAATATTTAAAAAAAAACTGCCTTTACCAAGGATTACTGTGTATCATGCACTGTTATATACTTCACTTGAATAATCTCATTTAAAGTTCAAAACAATCCTATGACACAAATACTATCATTTTATTTATTCTATAGATGAGGAAACCATGGCTGAGAAAGGTAAAGTTGCCCAACTTGCAAAAAAGGAGCAGAGTCTGGTGCTTTCCTGGTGCCCGGTGGTTGGGACTCTGTGCTTCCACTGCAGGGAGCTTGGGTTCGATCCCTGTCAGGGAACTAAGATCCCACATACTACACAACGTGGCCCCAAAATAAAATAAATTTTTAAAAGGAGCAGAGTCCTAGCAGAACCCAGATCTGCTCAAGTCCAGAGTCCGACCTGTAAGCCCAGAGCACATTACCCACCAAGGATGAAGACCCACGTGAGGGCATCACAGCCTCCCGGATCAGGCAGGAAGGAAGGCGGAAGATGGAGAGGAGAGGAAACGGACTCCTGAGGGGGTGACAGGAGTGTAAGGACAGGCTGAGTGCCAGGTGCATTCCAGAGCATCCACTGCCGACACTGGTGTTCCCTGAGACCCTGTAACTCCTCTAATGTGTTATTTTTGCTTCCTAATCAGTTGGCCACAGGATTCCCTAACTGTGGCGAATGTGTGCTGTTTTTCCTGCCCAGAAACCTTTCATTTGGAAACAGTACCTGATTTCCTTTGGGTACCAGCTCCTCCCACTTGGGTCCAGGTGGGTTTTAGTCACCTTGCAGTGGGCTTCTTTATTCTGTGCGGTCACCTGCGTCTTCTCATAGTTCTAGAAATGCCAGGCAGACACTTGTGGTTTGGGGAGGGAGGAGGAGGGGCCCGTGGCTTTCCCTCTCCAAAGCCCATGGTACGGAGGCACAGGGTGGAGATGGGCAGATCTGTGTAGAAGCCAGTGGTACCTGAGGATTCATTTGGGTGGGTCGTTTAAGGGAGAATTCCCCACCTCACGAGTCTACCAGGTGGGCGAAGACCACTTCCCTTTACAAAAGCTGAAGTTCACTGCCCAGCCTCCAGTACAGCCAGGCAGATGACACATGAGCTAAGCTACATCCCTACATCAGACATCCCTTCTGGGGACATCAGCGCTGGCACATTGGCACCTGTGACACAGTGAAGCAGGGACTGTATGGCAGTGAGCCCATCCTGTTCCCACAACATCAGCCCGGGAGGCAGGCTCCAGCCCTGCTGGTGCCGGAGGCAGCATCTGAGACCAGCAGAAGAACAGCTGTGTGGTTTTGGAAGTTGTTTTCTAGCTAAGTGACTTTTCAAGCCTGGGTCTCTGGCACTTGGAAGAACTCTGGAAGCCAGCCAACCAGCAGCATTTAAGAAATCCTTTTATACTTCAACTGGCCAGGTTTGGTTCCTGTTTCTGAGCAGGGACAGACAATGCAGAGCCAGTCTTGAGTAAAAGGATGCAAGGACTGGTAAGGATTTCCAGAGCTTACCCTACCCATCCTTGACTGCAGTCTGACCCCCTGGAGACCAATGAAGAACTTGAATTTCTTACACAATTCCAAGGGAAGGAGAGATGGAGCCAGGAGAGAGATTCTAAACCTTCTGCTAAATTGGGCAACTGGGGGCTATGGTATGCATGGTAAAATGACCTGTGACCTTTTGTGTGCACCAGGCTAGGGGAAAAGTTAAACCACTCCCCTTCAATACTTTAATAAATACATCTCTGGAAGTGAATTTTTGGTTAGCTGTAGGAGGGAGGAGGGAAGGATGAGAAGAATGGGGACAATGGAACCTCCCCTGGCACTGAGGAAAGGGTGAATCCTTTGCCTCCTCCACTCATGGGTTCTGGGGCTAAGTGAACTGGACATATGGGTTAAACGGGTCACCAAGGGCCCTTCATGAAGAGGAGGACGCAGCAGTCCTGGGGTTCAAAGAGTTCCCAGTTCCCGCTGGCTGCAGGTTCTACTGTGCCTGCACATACCACAGAGTCAGGCTTCCAGAAAGCCTGGGGCTTTAAGCAGGCAGAGTCTGGTGGATTCCAGACATTCTGAGCCACAGACGGCAGCCTCCATGCCCCAGCTAGGAAAACCTTCCAAGGCTCTCTTGGAATTTGGCTTATTTGTCCGTAGGTTGTTTTGAGATTTGCAGTAGAGAATCAGGGTCTTAATTCAGAGAAGCCAGGCATATATATTTAAAATGCCAATAAGCAAAAGCTCATTATTGCTATGCCAAGAGAGAGGCAGCCTTCCCACATAGAACCCCTCAGCTCCAAATTTACAACTGAAGCCAACTTCTGAAGTTCAAGTCCTCCTACAAGGCTGGGGGCCCTGGCTGGAGGAATTCAGTTGTCGGGGGTGGGCTGTGACTAAAATGTTCTAAAATTGATTGTTCTGATGTTTTCACAACTCTGTGACTAAACTGAAAACCATTAACTTATATGCTTTAAAATTCACATACTGTACAGTATGTGAATTACATCTCCATAAATCTGCTACGATATAACACAAAAGAAGCATCAACAGGGCTGGCTTTGACTCTCGGCTCTACCCTGGGTTTGCTGAGGGACGTGAAGCTAGTTCCCTAACCTGGTGGAGTCTGGTTCTGAAATCTCAAAAGTGATAAGAAATGATCAAATTATACTTCTGTCCTGGACTCAATATGAAGAGGAAGTAAGAAACCGTCTGTGACGCTGCCCAACTCGGTAAATGGGTGGCTTATCAAGTCCCTATTACACACCAGACACTAGGGACCCAGAGACAGATGGAGCCTTGCTCCTGCCTTCACAGAGGAACAGTTCAGGGACCTTACAGTTGGTGCTGTGATGTCAGCGCTCTGACTCGGAGGCCGGGCTGCGCAGGTGGGGCCGGCCGAAGGGCGCAGAGAGGACAGATCCCTGGTCGCCTCCCCTGACCCGCAAGCTCCGAGGCCTGGCACCATCAGCAGCCTCCTCGCTCCCGCCAAGGCACCGCTGGATCGGAATGGAGTCCTGGGCACCTACTTGGGTGCCTCTGTCCTGCCTGTCTCTCCACCGAGACTGGCAGCTCCGTGAGAGCAGGGCCCTTGTCTGTCTTGGCCCCCAGTGACCCTGTGTCCCGTACTTAGTAAACACTCTATAAATATTTGCTGAATGAGAGAGCATCAGGATGATGCTTGCAGGAGGAGTAGGAATTTGCCAAGGGAAGAAGCCTGGGTCCTCCGGGCTGAGAGGACCAAAGACCATTCGGGGGAAGGAGAGGGCAGGGGCGGGGCAGAGGCAGGAGAGGAAGATGGAGACATGGGGTGGGGGGCAGCCCCAAGACGAGACCTGGCCTTCACTCTGGACTACTGAGTTGCCCCCTCTCTGTCAACTCCAGCCTAGGAAAAAACCCCCACAGATGCAGGAGGAGTGCGGAGTGCAGTCCATGTGTTTCCATAGTAACCATCACCATGGCACCAGAGGCCGGGATCCAACTTCCGGCCTCGCTGAGGCCCCCGGAGCGCCTGTCCCCCTCCCCTAAGCATCCTCCGGTTCACAACACAGAAAGCAGACACAGCCGGGCCCCACGCAGGGGCTGTCCTGGGAGAGCCGTGGCCAGACTCCTCACAGCAGACACACCTGCCCAGGGCAGAGGCAGCCCGAGGGTTTCTCACTAGGAGTTTCCATTTGCATCGCTTCGCTCAGGCAGGGCATGGGGAATCCAATCTGAACACGCAGCATGTGGCAGAGCCGACCTGCCCCCACGAGGGCGGGCAGGGTGGGGCACAGGCCCGGTCCCTCAGCACCCAGCCCCAGGGCCCTGTTGAGCCTCTGCACAATGTACCCACTCTGTACAATGGGAAAGACAGACAGTGATAGTACCAGCCCGTCTCAGGGTTCAGAGAAACAAGCACAGTGCCCGACAGGTCCTTGGTAAGTATTCAGTAAGCAGCTTAGCAAACAACGGCGAGAAGTACTGCCATCCCCCAGGCAACACAGCCACACGTGCCGCCTCCTTCGCCCTTCGCCCTCTTCCCTGCTCCCCCGTCTGTTCAAGCCCAGTTGCGTCACTTGAGCTTCAGATCATCTGTTCTCGGCCACACCCCGAGCCCCAGAGGACTAACCACAAGTTCCTGAGTCACAAACACGAGTTCTAATCCAGCTGCAGTGACTTGCTGGCCTTGTGACCCCGGGCAAGTTGAGTCACTTCTCAACCGCCTGCTTCCACTGAGATTTCTTTACTCGAGAGACTCAGAAACTCAACCAGACTGGCTTCAGCCCCAGAGAGGGATGAGGTCAGGGTTCCAAATTTAGCAAATAAACATACAGGTTGCCCAGTTAAATCTGAATTTCAGATAAACCACAAATAATGTTTTAGTCCAGGTATCAAATATTGTACAGGGCACACGTGTACAAAAAGAAAAAAAAAGAGTCATTGTGTATCTGAAATTCAGAGTTAACTGACCAAGCTTGGTTTCATCTGGCAACCCTAGATGGGGTTGCGCCTTATAACTCATGACACAGGCTGGATCCGGAAGTTCAAATAACATCAAGAGGACCCTCTCTCTCTCTCTGTCTCTCTCCTCTCCCCATTCCCACCTTGGGCTTTCCTTTTTGCAGCTTCAGGGAGGCTCACTCCTTGAGGGGAGTGGGGTACAAACCATCAGCTGGGCTCTCTCCTTAGGACGTGCGACGCAGAAGATCCTCCCCGCCTTCCAGGCACCCCCTTCCACCCTTTCTATTCTCATCCTGCGCCCACGCTGAGCCTGGACTTGCCCGGTGACACCCCCTTGTCTGCTCCCCTAGGCTTTGCTGTCCGTCAGGGCCCAGAAGCAAGTGACCGTCTCCTCTCGTTTCACCCTCTGGCTCCTTCTCCCTACTCAGACCGCAGTGGACACAGCAGCTCTTTGGAGGCGGCCTCTGACCAGGGCACCCACAGCCACGCTCTGCCCTTAGCCATCTTCACCCTGGACTTCAGTTTCTGGATCTGTGGGTGGAGGGGACTGCACTGAGCCAGAAACCGCAAATGCCAACGCCACGAGGGTTTAGGCCAGAGCCTGAAATAGCGGCAGCAGCCCCGTTTGGAGGGAGCAGGTGCCACTCAGCATTGCCCACCCCGCCCCCCGGCAGGTAGGACAGCAGGCCCAGGATCGCTGAGGCGTCAGATTTTCCTATAGAACAAGAAATCTAAATAGAAATGAGACGCAAAACTCTCTGTTTTGAGGTCTATGACCTCTGCAGTAGATGGACCAGCCCTGTGAGCAGGGCAGGGATCTCTGAGGCCTTTCCGGGAACCACCCGCCGTAGACACCTGCGGGGACTGTTTCCAGTGGCATTCTCCAGCCCCACCCAAATTCTGCAGCCAGCACCCAGGAATCTGCATTTCAGCAAGCATCCTCAGATGGTGCTTACACTCACTAAAATTTGAGAGCTACAAGATTTTCCATTTTAATAGGAAAGTAAGCTCTTCTCTTGCAGCCATTAAGATGGGGGCAGGGGTGCCCTCCCGCCTTAGCATTTGTCTCCCCAGGCAGGCCACTCCCCGCCTCACTGCAACTTTGGAACACTGCCCGCGAAGGAATCCAAGCTTTGTGGAACAGGAGTTCTTACCACCCACCCATCCCTGGGCCTGTCACACTGGCACACCTGGAGGGCAGGGACGGCAGGGGAAAGCCTGAGACTCCAAGAGGGAGGTCACTGGCCAAGGTCACAAGGCCGTAGGTGCAGGAGCTCGGCTTCCCTGGGGAGCTTCCCACCAGGCCAAACTGTGGAAACGGCTCCCCCTAAATGCAAACAGGGGGAAGGTCATCATGGTGTTGAGAGAAGAAAGCTCCTCCTGCCTCCTGATGAGCCGCTAACACCACCAGGGCAGAGTGCTCATCATCTCTGAGCTGGGGGAGACAGGGAACTGAGCTGGGGGAGAAGGGGGAGCGGCTCTGGTAAGAGCAGATGGCTCCTGGGGACAGGACAAGGGCTCTGTAGGGCTCCCGCGGCCCTCGGCTGCCCACAGCACCTCACAGCATCAGACGCGGTGGCTGCCCGCCTCTGTGCTTCGCCCACCAGCCCTCAGGCCCACTTCCCACCAAGTCCAGCCTGAGTCCCATGCACCACTGCCAAGTCTTGCGCACGGGAGGCCCCGGGCACGGGCCGCTGGGGGCCGCACAGCACTCTGCCTTGGGTTCCATCTCTGGCTCCGTCCACCTGGCCACGGGTAAGTGAGGCGCTGATTCAGAGTCAGCATCCACGGAGCACCTGCTGCACGCTCTGCGCTGTGCTAGCCCAAGACTGGAGTTAGGGTGCGCGGCTTGAAAAGCAGCGCCTCACTGCCGGCTACGAACTCTGGGGGCGGAGCAGGGAAGAGGCAACTGTCACCTGGGGAGCCGTCAGGGAGCATCTGGTGAGGAAGCGGCCCCGGAGCCAGGACGGGAATGCTGCAGGGGATCCGGGGCGCAGAGGGGCGAATACAGGAGCAGTCTCTGTGGCGTCAGCTGTGTACACAGCGACGGAGGCTGTTTCCAGCCCTGCCAATTCTGCCACGTGCTTCTGCTCCTTAAACCCAGGGCTTCACAAACTTCAGTCCTTCACGGAAACCCCTCACATGTTTCCCACATCCCCGTATAACCTGTGCCCTTCTTTACGTCACATTTTCCCTAAATCAACTCACTGATTTCTGTTTTATAAAATGTATGTTTGGAGGGGAGGTGGGATGAACTGGGAGCCTGGGATTGGCATGCATACACATTGATACTACGTATAAAATAGATAACTAATGAGAAACTATTGTATAGCTCAGGGAACTCAGTGCTCTGTGGTGACCGAAATGAGAAGGAAATCCAAAAAAGGGGGATATATGTAAACGTACGAGATATGCTGAATTCACTTTGCCGTAAAGCAGAAACTAACTCAACATTGTAAAGTTCCTCCAATAAAAATTAGTTTAAAAACTTTTAAAAACCTACCCGAAAAATAAAATAAAATTCATGTTAAGAAGAATCTTAACTTCACAGTAACAATTGCAAAACAGGCTTCACATGCTATAGATGATCATCATAAAAAATTTTGTTGCTATGGTTCAGTTGTTCAGTTATGTCCGACTCTTTGCGACCCCATGGACTGCAGCGCACCAGGCTTCCCTGTCCTTCACCATCTCCCAGAGTTTGCTCCAACTCATGTCCACTGAGTCAGTGATGCCATCTGACCATCTCTGTCGCCCCCTTCTCCTCCTGCCCTCAATCTTTCCCCACATCAGGGTCTTTTCCAAAGAGTCGCCTCTTTGTATCAGGTGGCCAAAGTACTGGAGTTTCAGCTTCAGTGTCAGTACTTCCAATGAACCTTCAGGGTTCATTTCCTTTAGGATTGACTGGTTTGACCTCCTTGCTGTCCCAGGGACTCTCAAGAGTCTTTTCTAACATCACAATTCAAAAGCATCAGTTCTTTGGTCCTCAGCCTCCTTTATGGTCCAATGCTCACATCTGTACACGACTACTGGAAAAACCATAGTTTTTAATATACAGACGTTTGTTGGCAAATAAAGCTACTGCAAACCTAGACGGCATATTAAAAAAGCAACTATATGACTTCCCTGGTGGTGCAGTGGATAAGAATCGCCTGCCAGTGCAGGGGACACAGGTTCGATCCCTGGTCCAAGAAGATTCCACACGCTGTAGAGCAACTAAGCCCACGCACTACAGCCATTAAGCCCATGCTCTAGAGCCCACAGGCCACAACTACTGTGCCTCAGTGCCACAACTACTGAAGCCTGTGCATCTAGAACTTGTGCTCTGCAACAAGAAAAACCACCACAACGATAAACCTGTGCATGGCATCAAAGAGTAGACCCCGCTCGCTGCAACTAGAGAAAACCTGGGCAAAGCAATGAAGACCCAGCACAGCCCGAAGTTAAAAAAAAAATAAAAATGACTTAAAAAAAAAAGCAGCTATAGTCCAATAAAAAGTAATTTAAAAAGCTTTAAAAAGCTACCCTAAAATTAAAATAAAGTATTTTAATAAAATGAAATTTATGTTAAGAAGAATCCTCCTCTCTTGGTAACAACTGGAAAACAGGTTTTACCTGCTACAGAGAGATGATCATCATAAAAATAAGAACACTGAAAGAAAGATAACATTCCTGAAACCCAGCCAGGTTCTGCAGCATTGAGAGGGGCTCCGTCTGCAGCCTGCTCTCCACCTGTCATTAAAGAGAGACTGGCTAGCGTTAGGGAGGTGTCAGGGACACCCCAGCATCGAGAGCGTCCTGACGGAATTGGGATTGGGAGACGTGTCTCTGATGCTTTATCTGTGTCCTTCACTAAAGGTGCCCAACAAACTACTAGTGCTCCCCACACCTAGAAACACTGGGTCCCAGCCAAAGCCTGAGCCAAACCCTAACCATACACACGTCTGCACAGCTCCCAGCAGCTGTAACCATGCTCATTGGAGACCTTGAACTTCATGGCTACGCCCGGGGCCTGCCATGGTGGGTGAGTACTTTGCAGAACAGCAACCACCACAACCGTTGCATGGGCAGCACCAACCACCGTCATAGTGAACACTTACACATTCCTTATCATGTGCCAGGCACTGTCCCAAGCATTTCCATGTATTAAACCGCTTCCCCCTCACAAAAACACTGACAATGGTGCCACTACTATTCCCACTTTATGGATGACAAATCTGAAGTGCAGAAAGGTTAAATACCTGCCCAAGAGCCATTTTATCTTTACTGGATTCCCATGTACAATTTCATTTTTCCATTCTTTCTTTCATCCAGCCTTTGAACAGATATGCATTGAGTGTCTTCTGTGCTTCTTATGAAGCAATACTTATTTTTAAGTGAAATTTGCTCCCTGCGTCCTTTGACTCGCATCCCCTGGTCCCTGCATCCTCAAATGGCCTGCAATTGCCTCCGTGGGCTGTGCTGTGGTGCCCGGCCCGGATGGCTCACAGGACCCAGGCACCCGTCCCTCTGGCATCCGGGGGTGTTGGCTGCTGATGACTCTCACTGACTCCTTCTCTAGGAATTGCACTAGACCGCAGAGAACTGCATGGTCATCGTTTCTAGTCCTTCTCGCCCCTAGGGACAGCAGACAAGCAGGGACCGAGTACTGCAGAGGAACAAAACGGAAACCACTGGATTCATTCAATTCAGGGTAACTCTGCAGGCCCCCAAGCCCCCTGGGGATGGGCCGAGGCCTCTGCTGCAGCCACATCTCAGCCCACCTTCTCCTGCGAGCCCCGCCGCCCCCCTCCATCACAGGCGTGGTTCCTGAGTCCACTCTCCCAAACACCACCTGCTGCAGAGATAAGTTGCCTGAGGAACTCCACCTAAGATGCTGTCCAAAAACATCTGCTCCCAACCAGCGCTGCACAGCTCCATTTCCCCAGCGGTGCTTCCCCAGTAAGACCCAAGTGAAGGGAACCCGGGTGCATCTGATCTTCTCAAGGGGCCCTGAACCCGCCCTGAACCCCAGGGTCCCCTCAGCCTCCAGAAGCCCTGAAAGCCTTGGAGGTGGCTGGGCTTCTTTATTTCTCTGTTTTAATACATTAGCTAATCAGCTTTGTTCCCAAGCCCCATTACTCTTTCCTCGAGTAGATCAAGTGGATCACGGCCTCAAGGCTGACGACAGGCTCCTTCAGGCCCACAGGGGTGGCCCTGAGAAGGAGAGAGAGCAGAGGGGAGACTGGATCGCGGGGAGTCAGGGGAAGGTCACTGCTCTCAGCCTCTCTCCGCCTTTGGACAAGGAGGGGAATCAGCATCCCACTCCCGCAGGAGCCGCATCCCAAGCAGAGGGGGGCCCTAGAGCTAATGGGCCACCCTGACTCCTCTCAACTGGCCCGTCTTTAAAAACAGCCTACATTGCCTCAGGCCTGACTCTACCATTTCTTGCATTTAATCACAAATTGCTGTCTCAGCAATTCTGCAGTCTTCTCAATCTGCTCTAAACCCAACAGATAAAGGCAGAAAACAAATGGAACTAGAACCTGCAGTCCGTGGAGGTGATTTGGGATGTGGATGTGAGGGAGTCATGGTAATCCTACTCAGCATAAGGGGTTTCCCAGATGGCTCAGCGGTAAAGAATCTGCCTGTAATGCAGGAGATGCAGGTTCAATCCCTAGGAGGGGAAGATCCCCCGGAGAAGAGAACGGCTACAGACTCCAGTATCCTTGCCTGGAGAATTCCATGAACAGAGGAGTCTGGCAGGCTACAGTCCATGGGGTCACAAAGAGTTGGACATGACTGAGCGACTAACACTTTCAGCAGAAGTTCGTTTGAGGAAGCTCCAAGGTCACCAAGTCCAGGTCCAGTTGAGAATCACAGAGGGAGCACCGGGCAGCCCAGACACAGTCCTTCAAAGAACAGAGGGGCAGAGGGGCACGGGGGCCTGGCCTGCCAGCACTCCCAAAGACCTGCACTCCACACCGAGTCAATGCGCACCTACCACGTGCCAGCCCATGAGGCAGCAGCTCTCAAAAACCTCTGCTCTTTACACAGAGATTTAAAAATCACTGAGGACCCCAAAGCAGTTTTCCTTCTATTTTTCATAGAAGAAACTAAAACTGAAGAATTACACTGAGATTCATTCGCTCATTTAGAAATAATAATAACACGGTTACCAAAACGTAAAGCAGGGAAGGATAAATCAGGAGTATGGGACTAACACACACACTATATAACATGGGCTTCCTAGGGGGCCTTAGAACCTGCCTGCCATTGCAGAAGATGTAAGAGATGCAGGTTCAACCCCTGGGTTGGAAAGATCCCCTGAAAGAGGGCCACGGCAACCCACTCCAGTATTCTTACCTGGAGAATCCCATGGACAGGGGAGCCTGGTGGGCTACAATCCAGAGGATGGCAAAGAGTTGGACATGACTTAGCACTCATGCATACATAAAACAGATAAGGAACAAGAATTTACTGCATAGCACAGGGAACTATATTCAATATTTTGTGATAACCTATATGGAAAATAATCTGAAAAAATACTTATATATATATATACTGCATAATTTTGCTGCATACCTGAAAAAAAAATAGATCAGTTTAAAAAAACTCATTACAGCTTCACATGTAACACATTTTATGAAAATAAACTATTTTACAGAATAAAGACATTTCATGAGACGAAGGTCATTGTTTCATATATTTGTAAATCTCTTCAACATCCAGCTTATGGAAGACAGCTGGATTCTCTGATCAGCTTCTACATTTGGTTTGTTGCAGTATCTTGTTCTGGTTTAAATGTATAAAGGAAATCTGGTCTCACACAGATTATGAAGCTGGAAAAGGGAGAAGTATTCTAATTGCCTTTACAGATAATGATGAATACTCTCTGGTTCTACACCAAAACTTGATGAGTGTGAGGGGCTGTTGCAACGGAGGATCCAAAACCATGTCAATGAACTCTTCTATTCTGCCACATTAGAATTCACTGGTCTATCATGCACTTTGACTAGATCTTTTACCCAGGCATGATTTTATAACATTTTAAAACATTGTTCATTTGAAAAAGATGGCCTCACTGACTCCTATAGATCTTCCAAATATTGACACATTTCATTACACAGCATCAAAATTTCAAATCCATTAGTCTCATCAGAACTCTCACCAGAGACTGTTTCCTGAGAAGCTGTCAAGTTCAGAGCAGCAGATAAAAGTTTTCCAAATTTCTAATTTTCACTTAGCTTGAATTTTATCACCAGTGACAAATACTGCCTGTTGCTTTCCTCAAAGTGACAGGTTCACTTTGTTCATTGTTGAGAAAATATCTGCCAAATACTCAATTCTGAAAACCATGGTGTATCGGCTTTCTTTCAAGTAAAAATGGTACGCCATGAAAAAAGCCACAAGTCCAGAAGATAGTTAATTCACATGTGTTTTCCTTGACCTTACCTTCAACCAGTGTGTTCTGGTCTGCAGCAGAAGTGCCTTACATGTGCTTCCATTTTTTTACACAAATCATTATAAAGACAGGTACTCAAGGGTGGAGATGTCTATGAATAAAGTTAATCATATTACTGCTTTATTAAAGACATTCTTAAGTGAAGCTGGCATGTGTGAGATAGTAAATGGCATAACAATTCCTTGTACACTTTGGCGCCACTTCCTTGACTATGCTAAGACACCAGCGGTTTCACTACCACCAGTCCAAGTATCAACCAGATACAAAACGCAAACAATGTCCCAGGGTTCTTATGAAAACAGTTTTAACCTTGAGAGCCCCCTGAAAGAGTCTGGAGGATCCCTAGGAGTCTGCAGACCTGCTTTGGGAAATAGGTACAATAAAGAAAATAAACAACAGACTTCATGTTACTAGTAAATTATTAGTAAATACTGGCCACCATCATGGAACACCTACTATATACCTTACGCTTTATATACATTATCATCTTTTATTGGAGTATAATTGCTTTACAAGACTGTGTTAGTCTCCGCGGTACAACAAAGTGAACCAGCTGTTGTATACGTATATGTCCTCCCTCCTGCGCCTTCCTCCCATCCCTTCACATTATAGTTAACAGTCTCCAAAAACCTCTGAAATGCACATAAGTATTCTCTTTGTTTGGAGAAGTGGCACTTCCCGGGTGGGGGTCCCCTGGTGGCTCAGACGGTAAAGAATACACCTGGAATGCAGGAGACCCAGGTTTGATCCCCGGGTCGGGAAGATTCCCCTGGAGGAGGGCATGGCAACCACTCCAGTGTTCTTGCCTGGAGAATCCCACGGACAGAGGAGCCTGGCGGGCTGCAGTCCACGGGGTCACAGAGCGGGACATCACTGAGCGACTGACACTGTCACTTTCACAAACCTCTGAAATGCACGTAAGTACTCTCTTTATTTGGAGAAGTGGGGTGACTTACTCCAGGACAACATAGCAAATCTGTGGGGAAGATCGAGATTAAAGCCAGACTGCCTGATTCCCAAGGCCACTTTTGTTCTTTCTACTTCTGCTAAACCAAGAGGAAGAGCAGTGTTCTGGGCCCTGACTGCTTCGAATTTCAATAGTTTCCTACAGTTGACCAAAAAAGATCCAGTCCCTTCCACTCCTGATGGACCTCCATCAGGAGCCCCTTCTCCCTCCCATCTCGATCGACTGCTGGAATCCTACCCATCTTTTCAGGCTCAGACAGCCTCTTCTTTCTAATCGTCTGCGTCTCTTACTTGTGTTGACGTCAGGCAGCGCAGTCTGCCTGCAGCTGCCGATCGATTCATTCATCCACTCTTCAAACCTAATGACCCATCACTGGACTGCAGGCTCCTTGACGGCTGGCACCACATTGGTCTAAGAAAATTCTCTCTTGGCTCTTGCACTTAGAGCCTCCATTTCCCCGTCTGCAAAATGGGGATACTAGCACCCTACCTCAGAGAGCTGTGCGGAGGATTATATGCATTAATGAATGTCAAGTGTCTAGTATAATCTGCCTGGCACACAGGAAGGACTCAGTCAACCTGAGCTGCTTTTATTACTGTCATCATAATAACCACTCCTGTAAAATATCATAAAGGTAGAGGGGTGAACACCTTCTACGCCCAGCGTCTCATGGTCCACTTTCCCATAATAATGGCAGGGCTGGTAACATGATGCACTTGAAGCCGATCTAGAAACAGGATAATGTGTCCAGATATTTATTACTTTGGTCTTTCTGAAAGCAGTTCTATTCTGAGGGCTTATTCCAGTTGGTTCCGTGTGTTGTGTTCTTCATGGCTGCTGAACCTCCGTGGATCTGGGAAGTCTGAAAAGAACCGAACCAGGCCCTCCGGCCACATCACAGAGAAGGCCCGGGGCACCCAGATTAAGACTGCAGTGGGGCTGGCTTTGTATCAGCTGAGCTGCCTTCCTCTTTCAGTTCCACCCTGCCACCCTCCCTCTCTGGGCCCCGAGGAGGAGGCAGCCCCTTCAGCCCCACTGGGCGCTCAAAACCCGAAAGACAGTCAATGCATTAAGCTTTGACCTCTGCTGCCGCCACTCTCGTCAGCAGACCAGGAGGGCTCCTGGGCTCCGGGCTGCCCGAAGCAGGCTGGCGGGCTGTCAGTATGATGGGTTTGTTTTTAAGATTAGTGAACAAAGTGCCCCAGGATGCCAGCTGCCTCGGGTTTGGCTACTCTCTTCTCGAGGTGTGATGAGATCTTGGCACTGTGTGAATTCTGAAGAAGGTAGGATGGTGTGCCTGAGCTCCAAAGGGCCACGCAAGTCAATCACTCGTGTTGGGGCTCCCGGGTTCTATCTCCAAACTCGTTTCTGGCCTGCGGATACTGTTGTTAGAGACGGTGAACCACTCCATGCAAAGACCTGATGTCATTTCCAGCTCGTTTCATCATCTAAGGCTGGTACAGAAGTTCTGCCTGATGCCACGCAGGTGCCATTTCTGTGGCCTTGGCTCAGCCACCGTCACCACAGTGATGCTTGTACTTTCTACACACCAGCCACGGGGAGCAACTCTTCACTGCCTTGTCTAGTTTCTTATTGAGCACAGTCCTGGGGGCACTATGGATCTGTTTGACCGGTGAGGAAAGCGCAGCTCCCAAAGGATACGTCCTTTGTCCAAAAGACACCACTGTTGGACCCAAGAACCAGAAATCAAGGCCGTTGTGATCAGATTTCACAAGGCGTGAGGGCATTTGCTCCAGCCCTGCTTACTCCCGCCGACCTTCTCTGCCATCCGTCACAACCGGCTGAAATGAACTGGCAGAATGTTGACACCAGCATTCTGGGGGCGTCTCTGCCTACGCCAGATCTTTTACCCATGCAATGTCTTATTTCCTCCTGGAAGAAAGAAAAAGCCTTGCAAGGCAGGGATTATCACCCCCAGCTTAGAGGAGAGGATTTGGAGGCTCAACTTGCGGGCTGACTTGCCCAGGTCCACAGTCAGAGCAGGATCCAGACATGAGTGAGTGTGAACTTGGAGCCCAAGCCCTTCCTGCCACATTCACTGCTCTAGTTGTGTCAGGACACCTGATCCTCCTGGGAGAAACGAGGGAACTTTTTCCCAGACTGAATGGGCATGACAAAGAGGTGTGCTCATTGTCAGCGTGTGGAAAAGGGAGAGGAAAAGCCCGATGCCAAAAAGATGTGGGGGCAGGGGACTGCCGCGCAGGGCGACAGGCAGAAACACAAGAAGGCAAGTCCTGTGACGCAGAACAGGGAATCTGGGGATGGACAAGCTGGTCCTACAACAGACCATTCTTTCCATCAGAACCAGGAGGTCTAGCCCTCTGACTCTGCATCTTTCCAAACTTCAGGACTCAGGACACTGCCTGCAGACCCTTCCTCCAGCCCACGGTGACCCCAGTCTCCATTAGCAAGTTTGTCTCTGCCTCTCAATCTGTTTTTCAGTTACGTACATACTGTAGTCTGTCTCGAGTGTCCTGAGATAGAAAGTCCCCATCAGATAGGAGGTTCCCATTGAGATAGGAAGTTATTAAGGGGGGGGGGGGGTGCAGTCCCATTCATTCCTTTCCTTATATCTCACAGAACCTAGATGACTAGCATAAACAAATACAGGCTCAAACATATGTGGTATTGAACCATTCCCATTTTATAGATAAAAACAGAGGAACTCCCATAAATTGGGTCAGCATCTCCAAGGTTAACTGCTTTCCCTCTAACACTAAATCTCCTGATTGCTACTACACCCCAATCAAAGTCAAGAAAATCGACTGAGGAGAGGGAAGAGCAGAGAAGGAGGTAGGGGAGAAGAGGTGGGAGGAAGGGCAGAAAGACAAGAGGGGGAGAGGGAAGGAGATGAGTGGGAGGAGGGGGAGGAGATGAGTGAGAGAAGGAGGAGGGGGAGATGAGTGGGAGGAGGGGGAGGAGATGAGTGAGAAGAGGAGGGGGAGGAGATGAGTGGGAGGAGGGGGAGGAGATGAGTGAGAGGAGGAGGAGGGGGAGATGAGTGGGAGGAGGGGGAGGAGATGAGTGAGAGGAGGGGAAGGGGGTAAGAGATGAGTGGGAGGAGGGGGAGGAGGAGGAGATGAGTGGGAGGAGGGGGAGGAGATGAGTGGGAGAAGGGGGAGGGGAGATGAGTGGGAGGAGAGGAAGGGGAGGAGATGAGTGGGAGGAGGGGGAGATGAGTGGGAGGAGGGGGAGGAGATGAGTGGGAGAAGGGGGAGGGGAGGAGATGAGTGGGAGGAGGAGGGGGGAGGAGATGAGTGGGAATGGGAGGAGATGAGTGGGAGGAGGGGGAGAGGAAGGTTTTGATCTGGAATGGGACACAGCTTTAAACTGAAATGGGTGTAAAATCAGACTGGAGACAGAAATAGCACTCTTTTCTCAAGCATGAATTCTATTTTTCCCAATCTAAAATGAGATTTTTTTTGCCATTCAAACCTCCCCTTCTGTGCCTGCTTCACCGAGATGTAGATATAACTAACTTCATCGACTGTGGAAACCTAACCTGCCATAGAATGAACTACATCTGGGACTCTGTAAGTTAATCTGGACAGAAATCTGGCGACAAGGTCAAATCTTGAAGCAAAACAAAACAGACAGCTGGGAATCTGCAGCCCTGCCATGCCTCACGTGGCACAGTGCCGGCAGGCCCTGAGAGGTGTTCCAAGCAGGGCGCAGGCAGGAATACCTTACTTCTGGCTCACATTTAACACCCTGGGGACCCCCACCCCCCCCAACCACATAGCCTAACACGGGAGACACTCCACAAACATGTCACCTGTTCCTATCTCTGAGTTTACAAACACAGTCAACGACTGTCAGATTTCACCACTTGCATTAACATCAGGATTTGCAACTAATCTCAATGTTGGCCACATTTCAGATTTCCTCTGCATGGTTTTCATATTTATTCTTTTTGGCAGTACTATTAGTAATGAGCCTCAGAGGTGATACAGGCGTTCTGGGTGTTTATACGGGACTGCGACCTTACCTGAGCCTTCACGCCTGGACCACTTTGACCAAACTGGGTCTGTAACATATGCTGCATGTCTTGCTCTCGTGTTTTCTCTCACATATATTATGTTCCGAATTACGTATTTGTAGGTTTCCTTGTTTTGTGTGTCTTCACCTGCTTAAAAATACTGACAGCCTCGAGGACCAGGATCGCTGGTCTGCTCTTCACCACGTGGCTCCCTGTGTAGAGTGGATAACCTGACAGAACACAATGCGTGGTACGCGGTAGGTACTTAACAAACAGGTGTTGAACGAATGACTGAATGAATGGGGCTGGGTTACATGTCTCTTAGCTCCTTTCAACAAGAGGATCCTCAGGCTCCGTACCACCAGGGGATCTTTGGCTGCCTGACCCCAGCAGGCAGTCCTTTGTGAATCGGCCAGCGATGCCCACGCAGCGTGGGGACCCCCAGGTCCAACATTCAGGGTGGCTGTAGGTCTTCTGTTTGCGCAGCTGGGACCCAGGGAGACTGATCATGGCAGTGATCTCAGGCTGCAGGCCTGGACAACAGGCCCACCCTGGAGCTTACTTGACAACTGCCTCAGTCAGGACCCAGCTGGGGAAGGGCATCTCCAATTCCGGCAGGACTGCCTGCACCCCTGGGAGTCAGCACCAGTGTGTGCGCCCCACAGAGGACAGCAGGAGAGGCTGGTGACAGGCGGGAAGGCATATCCACTGCCCCCAACCAGACCCAGGTGTGACCCGCAAGTTCAGGGAGACGCCCTTTGAGAACGTAGGCCATGCATAATAATGATGGGACTACACCTTGCTTCTGGACGATCTGTCCTTTAATATACGTACAGCAGGTGCAGGGCAAAGGGAACTGGAGACACTGGCAAAAGCACTCCGCTCCTACCACACACTGGACTCTGGGCCCAGCCCCAGTCCTCCAGGCTGCCTTCCTGTGAAATGAGCTCTCTTGTGGCTTCCCAGAACCCATCTGCTCCTCCCCACAGCGGTCCTGGTGCTCCATCAGCCTCAATTACAAGCACCCCCTAACCGGTCCTGGCCCCACCTCCATCAGCCTCAGCCACAAGCGCCCCCTAACCAGTCCTGACCCCACTTCCATCAGCCTCAGCCACAAGCGCCCCCTAACCAGTTCTGGCCCCACCTCCATCAGCCTCAGCCACAAGCACCCCCTAACCAATCCTGACCCCACCTCCATCAGCCTCAGCCACAAGTGCCCCCTAACCAGTCCTGGCCCCACCTCCATCAGCCTCAGCCACAAGCGCCCCCTAACCAGTCCTGACCCCACCTCCAAGCCTCCAAACTACTGCTTCCTTCCCGGGTTGCCCTTCCCTCAGGCCTGAGTGTGGCAGCTCCTTCTTGCTATTTAGATCTAGGCTCAAACGTTACCCCCAAGAGAAGCCTTCCCGATCACCTACTGGTCTGGACCTCAAATAATTCTGATCTTGACTTTGTTTCTTGCTGGCTTGTGAACTTCAAAAACTGAGATGAGACCCCTTTCACTTGCTCTTTTAGCTCAAACGCCAGCACAAGGTGGCGCGTGGAAGCTACTCGATAAATACCTGCATGAACAGATGGGAGACTGGGAAACAGTCTGTCAACAAATGAGATGCTGGGAAAGACTGAAGGCAGAAGGGGATGACAGAGGAAGAGATGGTTGGATAGCATCACCAACTCAGTGGACATGAGTTTGAGCAAACTCAGGGAGATAGTGGAGGACAGAGAAGCTACAATCTGTGGAGTCGCAAAGAGTCAGACATGACTGAGCGATTGAACAAGAACAACAGAGAGGCTGACTGAGTGAATTCACACGCTCAGTTAAAACACAAAGGGCCAGCCCAGCTTCCCAAGGTCCCTTCAACGCCAAGCCAGTCCAGTAACAAGACCAATCCCAAGATCTGTGGGTGATGAGGTGGAAGCTCTTGGGAAGAGTTTCCCTATGTCAGGATGGGCTCTGGGATTATGCCTAGTTATGTTTTTCTTTTTATTGAGCATTGACTACCCGGCAAGCAGACTTGGAGGTCTTTGTTTAATTCACAGCCTCCCTGCGTGTGGTCACCATGGTGATTCCCACGTCACGGATAAGGACATACACTTGGGGGTGTTAGGCAACTGGCTCGAGGTCTCTGGGCTATCAAGTCAGAGACCCCACTCAGCCTGGCCCTGGAGGCCCGATGCGCAGACACCTCTCTCTCCCGCTTCCCCACACATCCCTACGTCAGCCCCCAAGTCTAGGGAGGGGATGAGGCAGGAACAAGAGCTCTCTGAATGACACCGTTCCTACGACCATCCACCAGGACCGTGCTCTGTGTGAGTCCCAGGGCCGAGGGCAGAGGGCACAGCCCCATCCTCCTGCAGCTCAGGGACACCCTTGTCACAATGAGTCACCCGTCACGTGGTCTTCTGGAAAGCTTTTCCTTAATTAAGGGTAATCAAAATTCCTCTGGTTTTTGTGGATTTCTTAAAATTCCTCTAGCGGGGTGGGGAGGGGTGGGGGGGACGGTATGTGGCGTGAGTACTAATGTCTGAATTCAGAGGAGACCCTTGAGGTGGCAGGGGTCTGGGAGGGGGAGTCTGGCCAGACAGCAAGCTGACTGGGCAGGCTGGCCTCCCGGGGCTTGCCCCAGTTTGGGGCCATTTCCTCCCCAAAGTCCTACTTCCCTCCCTTCAGCCCCAAGCTCTGTACCTTGGCAGAGGGCCAGAGGGCACCCGCCTGGGGAAGAGTGCCCAGCTCAGCATTCAGGAGCAGGCCTTGGACTACAGACACCGGCACCTCTGTTGAGACCCTGGAATTTTTTAATTTGAAGCCCAAAGTTCGTGCTCTCTCTCTCTCTCTCTCTCTCCCTCCCCTTCATTCATTCATTCATTCCTGGCACGCTGCACAATCTCCCCTCCTCCCACACCCCAACCCATTGTCATTCTGGTGGCATTTCAGCCTGCTGCAGGCGCGGGGAGGCTCCCTCTTCCAGATTTCTCTGCTGAATCCCTGGCAAGCACAAAGCCGGTAGGAGTGAGATTCGGTAACTAGCTTTTTAATTTCATGGCCGGAGGTTGTCAGGACAGTGCAGAGAAAACTGCCAACGATCCCGAGTGCGGCCCATGAATCTGGGGCAGAGCAGGCGAGAACAAGGGAACGCTTCAGCTGGGGCGGGGGTGCTGGCAGCCACTTGGATGAGAAAGTTGTCTTCGTCCAAATTTCTTTGATTCAGGTTCCGTGCTAATTTAAAAAAGAAAAAATCGATTCAGCAGTTTTCAGCCTTCCTCAATAAAGTGTTCAGAGGGCTAAGAAAGAAAAAACAGAAACAGTGCTCCGGAGATCCCTCTCTACGGGGGGATAAGGACCAGTCGGTCATAGGTTGCTAGGAGGTGGGGGCTGTTAACCCGAGGAAGAGTTGTCACATTCCCGGGTTCTCTTTGCTTTCCTAGATGATAGCACGTGTATATCTCCAGATGAAGGCACGCTGTCAAAATGTAAAGATCTGCAACCCAACCCTGAGCTCAGCCACACAGCTGCTGAGTGGCTGTGGGCTGGAGGCTCTCCCTCTCTCTGTGGACTCTGGAAATGGAGAGGATTGAACAGAACAACGCCTAACACCCTTCCTGCCCCTGTGCTTCTCTGCCTTTACCAAGCCCACCAGGGATCTTTTCATCACCTCCAGTCTGAGGCCTCTGGTCTCCTGAGCAGAATCTCAGATGGGTCTGAATTGTAAGGACTGGTCTGTGACCTCCCGAGAGGTGAGTGACAGAACGGTGGCATCAGGAAGAATGGGTTTCATTTAACCTGTCGTGCCATCCAAGATTCCCCAGCTGGATATATTTGGGCAAGTTAACACAGAAGAATAACGTGGTGAACTTGCACGGGGGTTTTGTGTTATGGTTCCCAGAACTTCCTCAAACATATTCTCTTTCAAATACATGCCTCACAACTACCCTATAAGTGAGGTCCTATCACTGGCCCCATTTTACAGATAAGAAAAGTGAGGTTCACATGCCCAAAAGGCTGACCAAGTCTAACCAGAGCTCCTACCCCGCACTTTGGCTTGCTCTGACCTAAGACAGACAAAAGTTGCTTCCAGAGAAGCAATTTGTGCAAGGGAGAAAAGTCAGGCACATTTTGCCAGATCCTTCCTTCCAGCTCCTGGCTCCTGTGCCACCCCATGCTGCCCTCTATTTGGCTGTATCCATCCAAGGCTCTTAGTCGCAAGCAACATAAATGAAGTATGGGTGATTTAAACTGAAAGCAAATTTATTAAAAGGATGCTGAGCAGCTCACAGATGAGACAGGAAGGCTGGAGATCGAGGCTTAGAAGGTAGGCAGGAATAAAGGGAGGTCAAACAGCCAGAAACACAGCTCAAACTCTTGCAATGAAACCAGCCCAGCAATGTCACCACTGCAGCTGCTACAAACCCAGAGTTCATGGCACAACCGCTGTAGCACTGTCTCAGCTGACCTCGGCCATGTGCTTGCACCTGAGCTGCAAGGGGAGCTGGGAAAGCGTGTACTGGGCACTTCCACCTTCTATAGGAAGGCTCTGCTGCCCAACAAATCTCAGAGGGTGGGAAGTTACCCCCAAAATAGGAAAGGTATTGAAATGCCAAGTGACCAAGCAGATGGTAAGTGTGCAGGTAAAGTCAGGTCAGGCCAGGTAATGCTGCGATAACAACAACAACAAAAATTCCTAAACCTGAATGACTTTAAGACACCAAAGACTTACTTCTTGATCACTCTACAGCTCCATCAAGGGTCAGCTGAGGGCTCTGCTCTAGGCAACCCAGAGCCCAGGCTAATGGAGCATCCACCATCATTGCCAGAGAGAAAGACCTGGAGCAGCCATTACAGAGTTTAGTCCAGAAGTGACATCACTCTACTCCTGGCTCACTGGCTGGAACTAGTCACATGGCTCTGCCTTGGGGCCAGCAGGTACAACACTGCCTTGGCCTAGAAGGCAGAGAGCTGAGAATATCTGGTGATGTCCACAGCCCACTAAATGGAACCTGCCAATCAGAACCTTCCTTGGGAGGGAATAGAAGAAAAAGGCACTGGAATGGAGGCAGGAGACCTGGGTTTCATTTCAGGGTTGAGCCACTGGGACCTGTACATTTCTCTAGCACCCCTAAAAATGGAGGAAACCCCCACTCTGAAGTGTGATCCCAGGAAGTAGTCCACTCAAGTATTAGCAGCATGTGGCGGCAGCAGATGCTCAGGGCACAGCATTTAAGTTAAGGAGTAGAAGTCCTGGGCGGGCGAGGAGTGACCAGTGCAGGAGCTGACCCAGTCTCCCGGAGCTCAGGCAGGAAGGCAACGCTGTCCTCACCCACGGGCTCTTCAGCTGCCGTACTGTCTCCCCAGAAAGATAAGCACTTCTGAGCAGCCCCAGGATCCCTCTGGAAATAAACCCTCTGCAAGCAACAAGAGCTGAGATTTCTGGGGTGCTCACAGGCCTCTTGGGCCCACACTCTGTTGCAGCTGCAGGGAGGAACCTGGCCAGACTGCGCCCCAGGAAAACACAGGGAGATGGGACACTGTGAGCGGGTCTGCCTGGACCTCTGAGGGGCCTTGCGCCCCAGCCCTTCCTAAAGTCATAAAGCTGACACTGCTAAAGGAGTGAGAACAGCTATTGGGACCGTTGTGCCCCATGACCAACAGACTAAACATTCAAGCTTCTTTCAAGATCCAGTCCAAGAAAAAGTGCAGGCGTACCTTCTGAGACAAGTGGGTTTCATTCACACAGCACAAACCACTAATTCCTCCCGATACACACTTGCCACTTCTTTCTTAAGAATATGTACACCAATTTTTAACCAGAGGTTGTATCAGAAAGGTCCAACTACACTTCCCAACCTGCTCCATAGCCCTCTAGGGCCTGGGGACTTAAGCAGCCCTCCTGGGTCAGAGCTTTCATGATGGCAGAGGAGCCTGGGAGCCTAAAGGTCATGGAGCTGCCCTGTCAGTCTTCCTCCAGACTTTTCCACGAGACACGAATTTCTGTTATTTTGTGGTTTCTAATTACTATCGATAAAAGCAAAATTCAACTGTGCAAAGCTACTGTGGAGGCAGAAAAGTAACTGTTAACCACAACTGTCTTCAAAGGCATATGGGGCTTGTTAAAAGTGTGACCTCATGTTCAGATGGCCTCTTTCATGGGCCTGGAACTGGGTTTGGAAGAGAGGGCTTGAGAGGCATCATCTGTGGGGCAACCTGTCAGGAGTACCTGGCATCTCACAGGCAAACCATGAGGGTGGGGAGTGAAGAAGAGACGGAGTGAGTAAGGGGAGAGAGGAGGTTATCAGTTGGGACAGAGGCTGGTGCATCCATGGGGTGAAATAGCTGACTATGAATCTCTCGGGACATATAAAGTCCTCTAAGAACAAGGAGGTTGAAAGTACAATTTGCAGTTTGTTTTCAGTGTTGCTGAAATGTCAGTCTCTCCTCTGATACTCTCAGAACTCCAATCCATGCCAAGGAATCAAGGTGCTGCATTTCACAAGAAAATCCATAAACTAAAATGAACACAGTAGAGGCTGGAGTTCTGATGCAGAGGTGACCATAGAGAAGTTGCAGAAACTGTGTCGTGGGGTCGGGCTTGGCCTTCTGCAGGGCCTAGGAAAGCGGTGGTGGGCGGAGGGCGGGGTGGGCGGTGACAGGAAAGCAGTGAGCAGTCTTAGCCAGATCTCAAGGAGCAGGGACGCCCTAGCCAGCATCCACCACGTGAGATACTTCTTGCCACTTCCTCCTCCGTCTCCCTGCCCCCAGTTTCACCAGGTCCAATCACACCCCATGTTGTCCCAGAGAAATCTTTGTCAATTTTGCATCTGGTATTCCTTCTGTCCCATTTAAAGCCCACTGTTTCCACTCCAAGGTCAAATTTAATCCCTGAAATGGCAGCATTTGAGGTCCCAGCTTATTTCATCCACCTCAACTCCTGCTGGTCCCCACTCCACCCCAAATATGTGCTCTGCAACCCCACGGGACTGGCATCCCTCTGCAGAATATATCCAATGCTCTTCAAGATCCTGGGCCTCTGCTCAAGCTGTAACCCTCTGCCTGGGGCTCTGAGCCTCTCTCCTCTCTATGTACTTATCCAGGAAAGGTCCTTTAGTTGCAACAGAAATGAACTCTGGCTGATTCAATCAGTAAAGTTATGCAGTAAAGAATATGGGCTGGGGCTTCCCTGACGGCTCAGTGGTAAAGACTCTGCCGGCCGATGCAGGAGACAAGGGTTTCAGTTCCTGATCCGGAAAGATCCCACATGCCGCAGGGCAGCAGAGTCTGTGTGCCGCAACCATGGAGCTTTGCTCTAGAGCCCAGGATCCTCAGCTGCTGAAGCGCACGTGCCCCGGAGCCTGTGCTCAGCAACAAGAGAAGCCTCGCAGTGAGAAGCCCACCCCACAAGAAGAGCAGAGCCCCTGCTGCCGCAGCTCGAGAAAATCCTGCACGACAAAGACTCAGCACAGCAACCCCCCCAAAAAAGGAATTCAAGTGGTTCCAGAAATCCCTGGGAAGGCCAGAGATCCAAGCCTGGAGATGACATGGACAGGAGTCACCCCTAAAATCACAGCACTGGACATGCCACGAAGATGCCACTGCCCCGGGGCTGGGTCAGAACAGCATCAGGTGCCTCCGACATGGACCGTACAGATACCAGACACCCCTGTGGGACCCCCACCACGGTCCCTCTGAGGCAGGACCCCACCTTCTGGAATGGAACTTGCTTTCTTCACCTGCCGCCTGCTGCGCCAAGCACCACAGGGGCCTCTAATGGTTGCAGTGAAAACCACATGTTTAGGAAGCCAGGAAATCAAGGTTCGGGGCTGCCAGGTAGAAGAGGTCTCCCCATCCTACAGAGACTCATAGGCGGGGATGGCCCAAATGAACAAATGTGTTCAAAGGCACTTCCATAAAAAAGGGCAACACCCACCACACTCATGAGGACCCTGCTTGAATGCCACCTTCTGGAGGATGTCCCCATGGCTGCCTTGAGCAGTTGCCTGTGCCCCTCTGTACCCTTTGTACTTCCATTCTCAGGAGCCACTATTGATGATCTCCCTCAAGGTATGAACGTGCTTCTCTTTACAGACAAGAGATGCAAGGGCCAGAGGGGAGATGTCAAGGATATTTTCAAGGGCACCATCAACCAAAGGTAATCACTTAGGTATCAGTGGCCAGCAGGGAACAAGGGTGAGAATTGGGAGTAGAGGTAGGGATGACAAAGATAAGCTAAAAAACCAACATGCCAAAAAATGATCACCCTTTTGATCTTGTTGATGGGGGTTGGAATTTTCTACCCAAGTAGGCAAACGTTCCTGACCTGGACCCATTGTCAGAATCTCTTAGGAAACCTGTTATAAATGCACATGGCCATGACCCACCTCTTGGGAATGATTCTGTAGATTTGAGGGATGGCTGAGCATCTATATTTTCAATGAGGTCCTCAGGGAATTTTGATGAACACCAAAGTTGAAGAAAGACTGACTGAAGACATCTACAAAGGTATGTGTAGTGAACTAGGTGGATTTATAGTCATTCTTAGACAAGATCTGAAGGGATGGGGCCCAGGAGAAGGAAGGTGATTCATTCACGCTTTTAGTCAATCATTTGTTTGGTAGTTTCTATGTTCAGTCATTCCACAATGATGGATTTAGTGGAGCAATGTGGTCAGGTTTGTATAAGTTAGGATGGGCTAGATTATGCTGTAGTAACAAACAACCCCACAATCTCAGTGGCTTAAAACAACCAAGGTTTATTTCTCAATCCTGCTGGTCCATTAGGGGTCACCTGGAGCCCCTACGCCATGACCTCTCATTTGGGCCCAGGATGATAGATCAGCCACTCTCTCAAACTGTGCTGGTTATCACGGCAGGCGAAAGAATTCTTGGAGGGTCTCATGTCAGCACTTAAATGTCCCAGCCCAGAAGTGACACGAATCCCTTCTGCTTACAGCTCACTGGCCAGAACCAGTTACATGTCCCCCAGCTAACCCTCAGGGTGTTGGTTCAGGACTGCTTCACCTCCATATTACAGCAGGATGGGGCAGTGCCTCAGTCAGCAAGACAAAGCTTTCCCAGATACCCTCAGCTTCTATCTCCTTGGTCAGAACTAACACCTATGGTCACCCTTAGCCACCCAAGGAATCTAGGAGAGACACTTTAACAGGGCACACTGAAGCCCTAGATAAAACTGGAGGATAAGAAAGGGAATGGATACTGGGTAGGCAACTAGAAGCATACGATTCAATAGGGCAGTCACTGGAGATTGATAGATAGCATTCTATGTGTGAAAACTGAAAACAGACAGAATGGATCCAGATCCCAGCAGCAATAGCATGGATGGCCCAACTATGAACCTGGCTTCACCGAGTCCACCAATTTAGGGACTGGTTAAGTGGTTCTCTATGTAATCAAAAGATTAAAACTAGCAAGTAATAAGTATAATTCTAAATACATATTGGGATTTCCCCGGTAGTCGAGTAGCTAAGACTCCACCCTCCTAACCACGGAGCCAAGGTTCAACCCCTGACCAGGGAACTAGATTCTACATGTTGAGGCTAAAACATCCTGTATGCTACAGTGAGGACTTGGAGTGGCCAAATAAAAATATATACTTAACAAATAATAATAAAATAAATATATATTAATCAGGATTTCTGCCCAATAACAGACTACAAGGGAGTACACTAGGATGTTGCATCAAGACCATGTTATCAGCTATTAGCTACTGAGTGCCAACCATGTGCCAGGAGAAGCTATAGACTGCATACACACTGTTTCACAACAAATGGTAAGTATTAGCATGCCCATTTTACAGATGAGCAAACTGAGGCTCAGCTGGTTCTTGTATTATTCAAGGTCACACACATGATAAGAGAGGTTCCCAATCCAAACTCAACCCAGATTTCAAACTTCCCATTCTTTTCTTACATTATATCAGATTGCCTCTTTTACTAAGCATACTTAATTAAAAATAATTTGAAATGACAATGTGCTAAAAACATCGCAGCCTGAAATGTTATCTAAGATGCGTATTTGGTGGGAGAGGCAGTGACAGCACTGATCGGTGCTGAGGACACCTGCTTATCAAAGCCTTGTTTTCTGAGTGTGTGTTTGGATCCAGTCGGTCATTACAGATGCTGGAAAACATCACAAAGAAATAAACAAAAAGCAGTTGAGATTCCTTGGTGCAGATGTAGCCAATATACTACAGACAGGAAATTTCGAGAAACACAGTATACTGTCAATTAAATAATGAACATCTGTATGGCCTAAGACTTAGTAAGGCTCTTTGGATGAAGATATGGCAGCAAGAAGACAAAGGGCCACACCATGAACATGGATGAGGACCAACAACCTGTCTAACCCAAGTGGGTGTGGTGTCTAAATGCAGCCCTGGACTTTGGAATGCTCCTGCAAGACTGGAAGGATACCAAGGCAACCCACAGATTTTCCTCTAGCCTTGGGGCCCGCTCTTGGCTCCAGGCTCCTAGTCCAGTTCAGCCATATATTATGGACAGCTCACTGGATTGCACCTGACCGCTCTGTAAACACAGCCAATATATTGATGATATTCTGCCATTTGGTGGAGGGCAGTATCAAAAATCTTGAATAGCCTGTTCCTATACCTAGAAGAGTTTTGCCAAGAGAACGCACTGCTCATAGCAAACACCCTCTGCCAACAACACAAGAGAAGACTCTACACATGGACATCACCAGATGTCAACACCGAAATCAGATTGATTATATTCTGTTCAGCCAAAGATGGAGAAGCTATATACAGTCAGCAAAAACAAGACCAGGAGCTGACTGTGGTTCAGATCATGAACTCCTTATTGCAAAATTCAGACTTAAACTGAAAAAAGTAGGGAAAACCACTAGACCATTCAGGTATGACCTAAATCAAATTCCTTACGATTATACAGTGGAAGTGACAAATAGATTCAAGGGACTAGATCTGATAGGGTGCCTAAAGAACTAAGGAAGGAGGTTCATGACCTTGAACTGGAGGCAGTGGTCAAAACCATCCCCAAGAAAAAGAAACACAAAAAGGCAAAATGGTTGTCTGAGGAGGCCTTACAAATAGCTGAGAAAAGAACAGAAGCTAAAGGCAAAGGAGAAAAAGAAAGATACCCAACTGAATGCAGAGTTCTAAAGAATAGCAAGGAGAGATAAGAAAGCTTTCCTTAGTGATCAATGCAAAGAAATAGAGGAAAATAATAAAATGGGAAAGACTAAAGATCTCTTAAAGATAATTAGAGATATCAAGGGAACATTTCATGCAAAGATGGGCACAATAAAGGACAGAAATGGTATGGACCTAACAGAAGCAGAAGATATTAAGAAGAGGTGGCAAGAATACACAGAAGAACTATACAAAAAAAGATCTTCACGACCCAGATAACCACAATGGTGTGATCACTCATTTAGAGTCAGACATCCTGGAGTCCAAAGTCAAGTGGACCTTAGGAAGCATCACTACGAACAAAGCTAGTGGAGGTGATAGGATTCCAGTTGAGCTATTTCAAATCCTAAAAGATTTGTGAAAGTGCTGCACTCAATATGCCAGCAAATTTGGAAAACTCAGCAGTGGCCACAGAACTGGAAAAGGTCAATTTTCATTCCAATCGCAAAGAAGGGCAATGCCAAAGAACGTTCACTGTACAATTGCACTCACCTCACACACTAGCAAGGTAATGCTCAAAATTCTCCAAGCCAGGCTTCAACAGTACGTGAACAGTGAACTTCCAGATGTTCAAGTTGGATTTAGAAAAGGCAGAGGAACCAGAGATCAAATTGGCAACATCTGCTGGATCATCGAAAAAGCAAGAGAATTCCAGAAGAACATCTACTTCTGCTTTAGTGACTACGCCAAAGCCTTTGACTGTGTGGATCACAACAAACTGTGGAAAATTCTGAAAAAGATGAGAATACCAGACCACCTGACCTGCCTCTTGAGAAACCTGTATGCAGGTCAAGAAGCAACAGTTAGAGCTGAATACAGAACAACAGACTGGTTCCAAATAGGGAAAGGAATATATCAAGGCTGTATATTGTCACCCTGTTTATTTAACTTATATGCCGAGTACATTATGCGAAATGCCGGGCTGGATGAAGCACAAGATGGAATCAAGATTGCCGGGAGAAATATCAATAACCTCAGATATGCAGATGACACCACCCTTATGGCAGAAAGCGAAGAAGAACTGAAGAGCCTCTTGATGAAAGTGAAAGAGGAGAGTGAAAAAGTTGGCTTAAAGCTCAACATTCAGAAAACAAAGATCATGACATCTGGTCTCATCGCTTCATGGCAAATAGATGGGGAGACAGGGGAAACAGTGAGAGACTTTATTTTGGGGGACTCCAAAATCACTGCAGATGGTGACTGTGGCCATGAAATTAAAAGACGCTTACTCCTTGGAAGGAAAGTTATGACCAACCTAGATAGCATATTAAAAAGCAGAGACATAACTTTGCCAATAAAAGTCCATCTAGTCAAAGCTATGATTTTTCCAGTAGTCATGTATGGATGTGAGAGTTGGACCATAAAGAAAGTTGAGTGCCAAAGAATGGATGCTTTTGAAGTGTGGTGTTGAAGAAGACTCTCAGAGAGTCCCTTGAACTGAAAGGATATCCACCCAGTCCATCCTAAAGGAAATCAGTCCTGAATATTCATTGGAAGGACTGATGCTGAAGCTGAAACTCCAATCCTTTGGCCACCTGATGTGAAGAACTGACTCATTTGAAAAGACCCTAATGCTGGGAAAGATTGAAGGCGGGAGAAGAGAACAACAGAGGATGAGATGGCTGGATGGCATCACTGACTTGCTGGACATGAGTTTGAGTAAACTCCAGGAGTTGGTGATGGATAGGGAAGCCTGGCGGGCTGCAGTCCATGGAATCGCAAAGAGTTGGACACAACTGAGCAACTGAACTGAACTGATATTTAGAAGATGGTTAAGAATCTTCCTACAATGCAGGAGACCAGGGTTCAATCCCTGGATCGGGAAGATCTCCTGGAGAAGGGAAAGGCAACCCACTCCAGTATTCTTGCCTGGAGAATTCCATGGATAGAGGAGCCCGGAAGGCTATATTGTCCATGGGTCGCAAAGAGCCGGACACGACCGAGCGACCAATATTACATTATATACTTAGAAGAGCAAATTTCCCATTTACTCATTCAT
Source organism: Cervus elaphus (assembly GCF_910594005.1). NCBI lineage: Eukaryota > Metazoa > Chordata > Mammalia > Artiodactyla > Cervidae > Cervus > Cervus elaphus. Next base: position 8,879,056 of record NC_057839.1, on the reverse strand, counting down.
TATTTTTTTTCATCCATCCATATTTACCAAGAGCCTATATGTACCAGGCACTATTCTAAGTGCTGGGGACACAATGATAAACAGACAAACCCTCCCTTCATGCAATTTAGAAGTTAGCAGAGGAGACACTGGTTAATTAAATAACATTCCAACCCAAATGTAAACCTGTGACTGTATTATGTTATCAACAATTGCTGAGGACCAGGAATTATGCTAACTAGAATGTCAAACTGAAGCTTCATCCTCACCAGAGCCCTGAGGAACTAAGGCTCTGAGACACGATGCAACTCTCCCAGTCACACCACCCCAAAGCGATGGAGCCGGCATTCCAATCCAGTGTCATCTGATGCAGAAAGCCCTCACGCTTGGCTGCTTTTTCATATCTCCCTTGGCAAACTATGGGTCTCAATTCCAGTTTCTGCCCTTTCTCTTTTGGAGATCCAGGTTTAGCCTTGCGGTCATTGACATAAAATATTCCAGCCCTTAATATGTACAATTCACTGGGTTCAGGCAATGTGCTACCAATTTTAACAATGAGAGGCGACGAGTATTTTTTCCTAAAGGATATCTGAAAATGAGATCACTACCTGGGCCAAAATTAAAACAATATCTGCGTAGAAAGTTCTAATGATCCCGGATTATTAATGCAGCAATGGCGCGCCCTGGTGACAACTGTTGTCTACTACATGTCTTTGTATTTTGGGTGTAGTGGAAACTTACCGCAACTCTGGATGAGTAATAAGCCAAGAGAAGGGGGTGACAGAGGATGAGACGGTTGGATGGCATCACCGACTCAACTGACATGAGTTTGAGCAAATTCCGGGAAATAGTGAAGGACAGGGAAGTCTGGTGTGCTGCAGTCCATGGGGTCACAGAGAGTCAAATACGACTTAGCAACTGCAGAAGTCTTGATTACTTTCTCCTCATTCCCTCGACCCCACCACAACCCATTTATAGCGATTCCAGAGATAAGGTCACAGCTATAAGATTCAACCTGTTTTCACAATTCAGAATTCTAGCAACTAGGATATGATACAAGGTCCTCAGGAGACTGACAAACGATTAAACCATTTGCTGTCAGTCTCTGGGATCAGTTACCCATTTGGTCATGATGGATTAATCCATCATCCCCTGCTTTTTCTAAAAGTGGTGGCTACAAATGACACCCTCCTCCACCCACTCCCAACACAGATTCTCTCTCTGAGTTTATCCCATGATTATAGGAAATAGACCAAAACTTACACGTCTACTTTGAGCTAGGTATTGAGCTCTGGGCTGGAAACATGGTGATGAACAGCAAGCTGTGGTCTTGGCTCTAAAAGTTTAGCAGTGGGAACAAGTGGCCAATTAACCTATAAATTATTCACTTTCAATTACAATAATTGTTACAAGAAAGAGGCTCTGAGAGTCTATACAAGCGAGACAAGACCAATTAGGTCAGAAGGTCAGAAAAGTTTACCCTGAGGAAAGAGAGTAAGGTGTGCCTGTCAAAATGGAGAAGAGGCTGGTCAAAGTGATCAGAGAACTTATAGAATAATGAACTTGGGGCCCAGGCAGCCTGAACCCAGGCCTCTCCTGGGACTAAAAGTGGGTGATGAGTGTGGGAACAATTAGGAGAAACAGTCATTAGGAAATCCCCAGGATGGCTGAAGTATTAAGAGATAATGTTGGTTATTAACTTAACCTTTGAAGAAGACTGAACTTGAATTAAAGGATGAGTATAAACTATAACACATCAATATTCATTTTAAGGGCTAAATGCTTTTACATGGGAAATATTGGAGTGGAGAGCATCCATAATAGAGACATCTCGATTATTTCTCTTCTTAGGAGCCAAGGATATTGAAGACTTTACTATTTACATACCCTCCACTGCTTATGGAAGATGAGGAAATAACAATGCCTAGGTTATGGGCAGGAGTTCAGTCAGTAACAGGCAAAAGCTGAAAGGAAGAGGATAGTGGTGGCAGTTCCAATGATGAATTGTAGCTACGAAAAAATTGAGAAAAAAAGCCTTACCTTTGATGTCAGCTAGCTCGCAAAATGTAGTACACCGTAGGCTAAACATTGCCAAGATTTGGATTCAGGAAACCTGAGTTCAACCCCTCCTCTTCCACCTTTAGCTAGGTGATCAGGGTAACAAACTCTGTGCCTCATTTCTGGATCTGCAAAGTAGCGATAACTGCTTTTTAGATTGTGAAGTAGTGTATACAAAGTACTTGGTATCATGCCTGTAATATTCCAATTACTCAACATTCATTTATTATTATTATAGGCTTCCCAGGTGGCTGAGTAGTAAAGAAACCACCTGCCAAAGCAGAGGACAGACACAGGAAATGTGAGTTCTGTACCTGAGTGGGGAAGATACCCTGGAGAAGGAAATAGCAACCCACTCCAGTATTCTTGCCTGGAAAATTCCATGGAGAGAGGCGTCTGGCAAGCCACAGTCCATGGGTGTTGCAGAGTCAGACACAACTGACCAAGCAAGCCAAAAAAAAAAAAAGAAAAAACTATCTGGAAGGAAATACACACACACACACACACACACACACACACACACACAATCAGGGGACTTAAGGAAATACATACACACACACACACACACACACACACACACCAGAATCAGGGGACTTAAGGAAATACATACACACACACACACACACACACACACACACCAGAATCAGGGGACTTAAGGAAATACATACACACACACACACACACACACACACACCAGAATCAGGGGACTTAAGGAAATACATACACACACACACACACACACACACACACACCAGAATCAGGGGACTTAAGGAAATACATACACACACACACACACACACACACACACACACACACCAGAATCAGGGGACTTAAGGAAATACACACACACACACACACACACACACACACACACACACACACACCAGAATCAGGGGACTTAAGGAAATACATACACACACACACACACACACACACACACACACACACACCAGAATCAGGGGACTTAAGGAAATACATACACACACACACACACACACACACACACACCCCAGAATCAGGGGACTTAAGGAAATACACACACACACACACACACACACACACACACACACCCCAGAATCAGGGGACTTAAGGAAATACACACACACACACACACACACACACACACACACCAGAATCAGGGGACTTAAGGAAATACATACACACACACACACACACACACACCAGAATCAGGGGACTTAAGGAAATACACACACACACACACACACACACACACACACACCAGAATCAGGGGACTTAAGGAAATACACACACACACACACACACACACACACACACACACACACACCCCAGAATCAGGGGACTTAAGGAAACACACACACACACACACACACACACACACACCCCCCCCAGAATCAGGGGACTTAAGGAAATACACACACACACAGACACACAGACACACAGACACACAGACACACACACACACCAGAATCAGGGGACTTAAGGAAATACATACACACACACACACACACACACCAGAATCAGGGGACTTAAGGAAATACACACACACACACACACACACACACACACACACACCAGAATCAGGGGACTTAAGGAAATACACACACACACACACACACACACACACACACACCAGAATCCGGGGACTTTTTTACAGCACAATTTTCTGTTATTTTTCAATTTTCTAAAATAAGTATGTATTTCTATTAAAATCAGAAGGGGAAATAAAACCCACAATTTTTGAATAAAAGAAATAACTAGTCCACTGCTTCCCACATTCCCAGATCACATCTGTTGCTCAAAAAGGGCGTGGGAATACATGTTAAAAGCACAGATTCCCAGGCTACGATCTAGAAATACTGAATCAGAATCTCTAAGGGACAAACCTGTTAATCTATGCATTCAATCAGCCTAGCAGACGATTCTTACAATCAAGTACTCTCGGAACGCGCAGATTTAGAGCGAGGGGGCTGTAAAGGGACAAGGGCGAGGAAGGCCAACCCACGCTGCAGCAAACACTAGGGCCTACGCCTACAAGTCCCATCCTGTTCCGCAAACTGGAGACGCCCCACGGAGCCTGCCGGTAGATGTAGTTTCCGTCCGCAGACCTCTGCCTATAAGAGAGCGGGAGCTGCCTGCCGGAAGACCTCCCGCCCCACAATGCAAAGGGAGGCGGTGGCGTCATTCGGAGAGCGTCCTGGACGCGGCGGGCGGTTTCCGCCGCCTCTGGCAGCAGCTCTGCTACCTGAAAGACTCCCGCGGCCGCTATCGACGCCGACGCCGCCCCTTCCTCCTCCGTCCCCCCCGCCGCCGCCGCTTTCACCTTTTCGGGCCCCTCCGCCACCTCTCCACGACCTAGGCCCTCTGTTCCTGAGAGGAAGCCTTACTCGGGCCCCTTCGCGGGCCCGGCGCGCAGCCATGGCTGACGGCGGGGGCGGCGGGGGCACCGGCGCGGTGGGTGGTGGCGGCTCGGGACCGGCCTCGGCGGGGGCGGCGGCTGGCGCCGGAGGGGCCGGCGGGAGCGGCGGCCCGATCAACCCGGCCTCACTGCCCCCGGGCGACCCGCAGCTCATCGCGCTCATCGTGGAGCAACTCAAGAGCCGGGGTCTCTTTGACAGCTTCCGCCGGGACTGCCTGGCCGACGTGGACACCAAGGTCAGCTGAGGCCGTTTGGGCTCATGGGGGGCGGGCTGGGCGTGAGGCTGCTAGGGCTGCAGCTTCGCCTTTCCAAATCGGAGAGAAAAACAAAAGGTACTTTTCAAATCTCAGCAGCGAGGAGACCGCTTGGGGCAGTGTAGGAAGCTTTCTGAGGGATGTCCACGTGGGTTCGGCTCCCCGCCCCATCCTTGCTCTGTGCGACTTAGCCCAGCAGCATCTCTGAACTTGGGGACCCAATACCGGTTTCACAGCCTCGACCCTGTATTTCCCAAGATGAGACTCCTTTAGGCACCTCAGTAACAAATCTGAGGATGTTAAGAACACTGGAGAAAACCAGGTAAGTAAGCATGAATGGTTTGAATGCACAAACATCAGCCTTTCTTCCTTTTCTCTAGCTCAGTGATTTGCAGGCTTGCGTATGCAGTTAATTAAAGTACATTTTCATAGAACCAGCACCCTTATTTTGTATTCCATCATTGGTTGAAAGATTCTCTGTTAGACCCTAATGCCAAGGTCAACCAGCTAATACAAGGCTGTTTCACTTGACCTTGCCCAGATTCATTTGTATTCAGTGAAGTCACCGGTGTTAAGTGTCAGACAGAGTAGTCGCTGAAATGTTTGTTTACTCCCTTTTCAGAAGTTTCTCTCACAAGACTGTGGTTGTAGACATAGGAGGCTCTCTTACTGAATAGGCTCCTCTAGGGAAGTGATTTCTCCTCTCTGAGCCCAACATGAAAATCTTTTGCCTACCTCACAGGAAGATTGTGAGCTTAAAACTAGGCCTTAAAGATAGGTTATCCATTAAACATTTATTGGTTAGGTTTCTGGACACAGGGCCAAGCAAGTCACTATCCTGTCCTCTAAGTGTGTATTCTGGCGTAGAAAACTGAAGTGTAGACCAGATAATATGTGTAGTAAGTAGTGTATACTGTTATTAAGATTTAAAAACTCATGGAGTAGTTCTCTCCTTGAAACGGGATACTTAATTTTTCTTGTTTAACATACGTATTGACAGAGCTTCCATGTTTTCCAGTCCTGGGTGTTGTCAGCTTCCCATCGCAAGTTCCCCACTGTTTCTTATGTCTCATTAGGTTTTATGTGGCTTAACCGATGTAATATACCTTTTTTTTAGTCGGTATTGAGAGTCTGTTGGGGTAGAGGGAATTGGAGCCTTCACCACTTAACACCTCCTTAGATGTTCTTTCTGGTTGTCACCAGGTTGTTTTAGTTCTTGAGGTAGTATGTCTCCAGGCACACCCTTTGTTGCTTTAGTCCCATGGTTCTCAAAGTGTGGTCCTTGGATCTTCTGCGTCGCCTAAGAGCTTGTTAGATTTGCATATTGTTAGGCTCCACCCCAGACTGCAGACACATGGCAGGGAATGTGTACTGCTGATGTTTGTCATTTACTTTGCAATACATCCAAAATATAAATGAATAGACTGATAGATTAAGAAGAGAAAGTGATAGTATAATAAAACATTAGTGACAGACACTGTAGATCTTTCACTTCATGAACTGAAGGGACTTTTCTATATAGTCAGGGTCTGTGAAGTTAGAGTTTGGTTGGTGACATTAGCTGTCCTTTGTCCTTTTCAGTAAACAATCCTACCTAAAACTGAGTGAATTATTTTGAATAGTAAAAGATAGAGTATCAGGATTGATGATTACACGTGACAAGTCTAATTCTAACTCCTGTGAGCAAAGGGGGAGAATCTGTTGACCCGTGGGAATCTAAGGAAGGATAGAATAAAAAACTGCCAGAAGGGTAGGGATGCATTTAGAACCAAGAATTCTCCACCAGGGCTATCTAACCCTATGTTACTGCAGAGCAGAGTCATCCAGAGTTACCATACCCTTGGTTACATCTTACAGCTCTTCCTCTCAAAACGACTACAGTTAAGGAAAAAAAAAATCCCAGGAAATACCTGCATTGTCTAAATGTGGGTCAGGCAGCCACCCCTGTGGCCAGGAGAATGTGGCTCCCACCGCCCTACCCCGTGAAGAGGGGCAGATGGTTACCAGTAAGAAGGACTTGCTAGGCGGATAGTACCTGGGTATCTGTGAATTTTAGTCCTCATCCATCTCTCTGCCTTTCTCTTTTCAGGTTTGGTGGAGAGTCTTTGTTTGTGAGTCATGGCCTTTGGGAAGAGCCCACTCACAGAATTGAGGCCTCTTGATTCCTTTGTCAGTGTCACCTACCTGACTATTAACAGACTTTTGCCAGAGTAACACTACATAACAAACCAAATCTCAGTGGCTTACAATAAGCATTTGTTTGCATGCTGATGGGACTGCAAGTCAGCTAAAGTTCAGCTGATCTAGATAGACTTGGTGGCTAAGCTATAGGCAACCTGGGCTTAGGTCCAAGCTGTGGTTGGGGGAAGATCTCTGCATGTGTACTTTTCCTACATCCCAGGCCCGAGGGACAGAGGTTGCAAAGAATATACCCTCGTAGAAGGTCACCAGAGTACCAGAGCCATGCCAGATGGCACAGCCACATTCAGGACTGCTTGTCAGCGACACAGTATTATCAAAGTGAAAGTCGCTCAGTCGTGTCCAGCTCTGCAATCCCCATGGACTATACAGTCCATGGGATTCTCCAGGCCAGAATACTGGAGTGGGTAGTCTTTCCGTTCTCCAGGGGATCTTCCCAACCCAGGGCTCGAACCCAGGTCTCCCACACTGCAGGCAGATTTTTTACCAGCTGAGCTACCAGGCACTTCATTGGCCAAAGAAGATCACACTGTTAAATGCAGCATCAGTGGGGTAGGGAAGTGGTCCCTGGCCACAGTGGGAGGAGAGAGGAGTGAAGTGTGAAACAGCAATGCACACTGTTACACCAGGTTTGGACAACAGCAGCTGATGGTGCCAGAAGATCTTGGAGGCTCAGAATGCACATTCCTTGTGTTCACACGCATTCCCTGTGTTCATCAAGCTCCTTTCTGATTTTGTTCTCCTCATACTAGTTGGATTTAGAGAGCAGTAGTGCCAGTCAAGGAGAGCTTACTCCTTGGAAGGCAAGTTATGACCAACCTAGACAGCATATTAAAAAGCAGAGACATTACTTTGCCAATAAAGGTCCGTCTAATCAAGGCTATGGTTTTTCCAGTGTCATATATGGATGTGAGAGTTGGACTGTGAAGAAAGCTGAGTGCTGAAAAATTGATACTTTTGAACTGTGGTGTTGGAGAAGACTCTTGGGAGTCCCTTGGACTGCAAAGAGATCCAACCAGTCCACCCTGAAGGAGATAAGTCCTGGGTGTTCATTGGAAGGACTGATGCTGAAGCTGAAACTCCAATACTTTGGCCACCTCATGCAATGAGTTGACTCATTGGAAAAGACCCTGATGCTGGGAGGGATTGGGGGTAGGAGGAGAAGGGGACGACAGAAGATGAGATGGCTAGATGGCATCACTGACTCGATCGGCATGGGTTTGAGTAAACCCCGGGAGTTTGTGATGGACAGGGAGGCCTGGCGTGCTGCAATTCATGGGGTCGCAAAGATTTGGACACAACTGAGAGACTGAACTGAGTGCCAGTCAGGCTCCTTTGGGGACTTATGTTTTGCTTCCTGTCAGCCTCTCCCAGTGTTCCATAGACTTTGACTTCAGCCTGTGTTTGTGAGGGCTGAGTGGCTTCATTTTGTGCAGAGGGCTTTCGTGGGCCCTTGCTTGTTGCTGAGAACACCCTATGAGGTAAGTGGGGCAGTAATATCTGTTTTACAGATGGAAATAACTGAGACTCAGGTTGGTTGAATTGTTGAAAGTCTGAGAGCTAGTAAGCAGTGGAGCTGGGCTGGGACGCATTTCCTTTGATTTGGAAACGGCCTGGGTCTGACCTTGGCTTTGCCACATTTTAGCCTTGTAGGCAAGTTGTTTACTTTTTCTAACCCTAAATCCTGTAACATGAATGCAGAAGAGAACTAGTAGGACCAGCCTCGAGTTATCCGAAAGATACGTGAGGCAGTAGAGCATCTGGCCTCACACCTGCCTGCCAGGGGGCGCCAGTGGTGAAGCACCGGCCTGCCGGTGCCGGAGACATGAGAGACATGGGTTTGATCCCTGGGTCTGAAAGATCCCCTGGAGGAGGGTATGGCAGCCGCTCCAGTATCCTTGCCTGGAGAATCCCATGGACAGAGGAGCCTGGCAGGCTGCAGTTCACGGGGTTGCAAAGAGTTGGACACAACTGAAGTGACTTAGCACTCACACATGCGTGCCCTAAAGTAGGCACACGGGTTGGTCATTAGTCCACGCTCGGCTATGCTGTATGGTGACCCTCATGGATGTGCAGGGAGTGTATTTAAGGACTTGAAATTCTGCATTCCTATGAAAATCTGTGTTGTGAATGGTAAATTTATAAAACTTCGGTGCATGTAACTTCTGACCTCCCCCCCCCCTTTTTTTTTTTTAATATTTTAGCCAGCTTACCAAAACCTGAGGCAAAAAGTGGATAATTTTGTGTCAACACATCTGGACAAGCAGGAATGGAATCCCACGATGAACAAAAACCAATTGCGAAATGGTCTGAGGCAGAGTGTGGTTCAGTAAGTAAGCAGAATTGAAAGTGAAAAGGCAGTAACCACAATTGTGACTCAGAAGGCCAGTGAAAGGCCCTGTTTGGTCAAGTGCATGGTCTATAACCCATCAGGCTCCTCTGTCCATGGGATTATCCTGGCGGGAATACTGGAGTGGGTTGCCATTCCCTCCTCCAGGAGAGCTTCCCAGCCCAGGGACTGAACTTGTGTCTCCTGTGCCTCCCGCACTGGCAGGCAGATTCTTTACCTCTGAGCCCCCTGGGGCACCCCAAGTGCATGGTACCTTCTAGCAAGTATGACATACAAGTTGCAGCAGACCCCCACCCCCCAGTTAAGTTCAGGTAAGCAAAGAAGTCAATTAAAATTCTTAATACCTACAGAGGCCTCCTGTGCACGTCTCTACCAGGAAAGGTATTCCAAATTGTTAAGACGTATTTTAGGCTCTTTGAAGTTTTCAGCATAGCATAAACATACACTGGAGTTCATATCAATATATCAGTGTTTGAGCCTTGGGCAAGAGCAGCCGGATCTTCTCACAAGCCAGTGTGAGTTATACAGATTTTCTGAATCCACATGACCCCTCTAAAGTGTAATGGTAGTGTTCAAGAAGGCATGAGGTCTTATTAAAGTATATTCTTCATAATAGCAAACTGAACCTCAGTTAAAGAGGTGCTGTTGATTGCTCATCCAAGTGACTTCTGCGCGTCACTGGGCACAAAAGTGGAGGTGGCTCATGAAATCTGGTGTCCTGAGATAAGCTTTTTCTTTTTTGTTCTTGATACCAGTGCTTATGTTCACGTTTTCTTGATCCACTCGCTCTCCTGGAATATCTAAAAGCTTGTGATGCTTTCCCCTTTAAAAAGAGAAATGGTGGGGAATTGTGGCAAGTGAAAAACACCAGTATCAGAAAGATACATGGTGCATGATTCCACTTCCATAACATTCGTGAACTGACATGTAATTATAGAGATGGAAAATAGATTAGTGATTGCTAGGGCTTAGGGTTGGGGCAGATATGAGTGTGGCTAGGAAAGGGTAGCTGGAAGAGGGTGGGATACAAGTGAGTATTTTACTTGTGGTGGTTCATGAAGTTTCTTACGATAAAATTGCACGGAGCTATGTATGCAGACGCCCAAGTGCAGCTAGATGTAAATGAGGTCGAGTATCCATGCTGGTTTTCTGGGGTTCTTTTTGCCTGCCCCCCGCCTTTTCAGAGGTATTGTTGACATACAGCTTATTGGTTTCAGGTGTAATTAGTTTCAAGCATAATGATTCAGTTCGTGTATACTTTGAAATGATCACCGCAATAAGTAGTTAACATCCATCACCACATATGGTTACAGAATTTTTCCTCCTATGTTCCTGGCTTCAATATTGTACTGCAGCTGTGCACAGTGCAAGCATTAGAGGTGTCTGGGTAAAGAGTGCATTGACCTCCCTATGTATTTCTTTGCAACTTTCTATGAATATATAATTTAAAAATAAAAAAGTTTTGTAAAGTATAAACAAATGTTTATTAGCATGAGAGCACTTTCAATATGGCTGATGAAATCTGAATCTTTCTAAATGAAACTAAAATTTGTAAAAGCTCTCAGAGTTAGAGAAGAAGCATGATTCCAGAAGATGCCCAGTGCCTTGTCATCTTGGATTCGTTACCCAGAGCCTTGTTCCTCTGGTGAGCAGACTGGCACAGAAGTCCTTCAAACAGAAGGGGACAGTGGCTGCCACTCAGAGCAGCCGTCTCACGTCTGGCAGTGGTCCTTATATGGGTTATTGCTCAATCTCAGTTCAGTTGCTCAGTCGTGTCTGACTCTTTGCGACCCCAAGGACTGCAGCACGCCAGGCCTCCCTGTCCATCACCAGCTCACAGAGTTTACTCAAACTCGTGTCCATTGAGTCGGTGATGCCATCCAACCATCTCATCCTCTGTCGTTCCCTTCTCCTCCCACCTTCAATATTTCCCAGCATCAGGGTCTTTTCAAATGAGTCAGTTCTTCGCATCAGGTGGCCAAAGGATTGGAGTTTCAGCTTCAGCGTCAATATTCAGGACTGATCTCCTTTAGGATGGACTGGGTGGATCTCCTTGCAGTCCAAGGGACTCTCAAGAATCTTCTCCAACACCACAGTTCAAAAGCATCAGTTCTTTGGTGCTCAGCTTTCTTTATGGTCCAACTCTCACATCCGTACATGACTACTGGAAAAACCATAGCCTTGACTAGACGGACCTTTGTTGGCAAAGTAATGTCTCTGCTTTTTAACATGCTGTCTAGGTTGGTCATAACTTTTCTTCCAAGGAGTAAGCGTCTTTTAATTTCATGGCTGCAATCACTGTCTGCAGTGATTTTGGAGCCCCCAAAAATAAAGTGTCACTGTTTCCATTGTTTCCCCATCATTTGCCATGAAGTGATGGGACCAAATGCCATGATCTTAGTTTTCTGAATGTTGAGCTTTAAGCCAACTTTTCACTCTCCTCTTTCACTTTCATCAAGAGGCTCTTTAGTTCTTCTTCGCTTTCTGCCATAAATGTGGTGTCATCTACATATCTGAGGTTATTGATATTTCTCCCGGCAATCTTGATTCCATCTTGTGCTTCATCCAGCCCAGTGTTTCTCATGATGTACTCTGCATATAAGTTATTGCCAGTGTTTAAAAAAAAAAAAACTATTTTTGACAGCTTAAGTAACAAATCAGATGAAACTTTTTTAACCCTACCTTCTAAAAGATTGGCAACCATATTAACAAAACAAAGCACAAAATATTTTAAACATTTGAAAAGGTGCCAATAATGGCATGACTGTCAACATTACTGTTAATTTTTAATGCTTGTTGATATCCTCGAGGTATGCATGTGGCACTTCTCTTCATATATCTTTCATATGAAGTGTAACACAAATAAATGTAACAACAAGAAAAGAAAAGTGCTTACAACAGAAATGCAGCATAACAAGTATTAGAACATCCCTGTAGTCCCACCCAGGTTGAGAAATAGAACATTACCAGCACGCCCACACCCCACGCCCTAGCTATCCCAGCCCTGCCTCCCACCTTTCCCGGTACCCGTCCTCCTCTCAGAAGTTGACCATACTCCTCACTTGGATGGTTCTTATTTCTTGCTTTTTTTTCATAGTTTTGCCACCTACGTAATTATTCCCTGCTTTTCGATTTGATCTAGAATGCATTTAACCTGAAAACATGGATTTGGATGTCATAATGAGACTTTTGTCTGTGATTCCTGCTAACATTTTGAATTTGAGGCAATTCTAATGACGTTTTACAGTGAAGATTCGCTCCTTCACCCTGCCAGTACGACGCCGCAGCCCTCAGCATTGGCTGGCTAGCCCCGTGGCTCAGGCCCAGATGCTGTGTCCCTGTCTGCAGCACAGAGGAAACTACGTGATAGTTGTTCATTTCATCTTCTGTTTTAGGCACCTGACAATACTTTTTACTTCCTCCTAGCACTTTTAAAATCTCCAAGAAAGGGAGCTATGCTCTTGGGACTTTGTTTTCTTGGTCAGAGTTTCACCTCCAGTAAAGACACCTGGGAACCTGACCCAGGAAGCGGGGTGATGGAGGTCAGTAGCCCTTGGCTTGTGACTCGGGAGAGGTGGCTTTGCTTCCCCGCTGACCCACAGGCTGCTGCTGACCTCGGTGTTCCATGGGCACGCGTTGTCTGTTGGGGTCTGCTCGTGAGTGCCTCTGTATGCTCACGGAGGTCCATTTACATCTCGGCTTCCTGTTGATAAGCTGTCAGTCCCCACTGGCTTTAGGGAGCACTGTATTCACTGCTCAGCCTAACCAGTTCAGGGCCTGTTTATCATCTCACTCATCACTGCGTGTGTTTGCTCGGTTGTCTCCTGGGCTGTGCCCTGACACACCATTTGCCCCATTACCTCAGGACCTATTTATACCCAAGCAAAAGCTTGAATGGCCCAAGAACTCAAGTCTGAAGGAAAGTAAGTAAAACATGTCCACCACACCTGTGAATGGCATTTGAATATTTTCATCCTTTGAGGAGAACAGTTCAGCATGACCCTGCGTGGACTATGTTCCAAACATGATTTGTTTCCTATGACCATAATCTTCCTGGCTACCCACTCCTAATGTTTGAATATAGACATTTTGACTAGTTTTTGTTCTGTTTCAGAAAGCACTGGGGCTGTGTTTTAGCCCCTTAGAAGCTTAGAAACAGTCTATTTCTTGTCTGTTTACTTGTTTGCTCCCAGGTTACTTTGTATGTAGCACAGCTGGAAGGCCTTGTTGAGTTGCTGATGATGCTGTGAGCCCTCCCAGCCCTGACTGGTTTGTGCTGTGTAAGATTGAGGGCTTAGCCGGGTTGCTGCTGGGGCCCACTTATGCTTTGACGTGTGGAAGAACAGATACTGAGGGAAGTGGAGTCAAGTGGGTGACCTGCTGGCTTTGCTAGATTGAGGTTTTCGTATCTACCCATGGCGTCAATTCTTTCGACCATACTGTTACTGTTTGCCTTTGGGAGAGTTTTGTTTGGTTCTTTTGTAGAAGGTTGCGCTGGGAGTGGATGAGATTGTGAGTTAGGAATAATGAATTGCCCTCTAAAGAGACCACGGCTTGGACCCTATGTGCTCAGTGCACTTTGAAAGCACTCTCATGGGGCTGTGCTTTGGACCAGGTGGACACTTAGTGGGCTCTCCCATGACACTTGCAGGCTTAATAATGGAATAATTTGTTTGTCTTCTCAAGGTCAGGGATGTTGGAAGCTGGAGTGGACAGAATTATTTCCCAGGTGGTGGATCCCAAACTGAACCACATCTTCAGACCACAGATAGAACGAGCAATTCATGAGTTCCTGGCAGCCCAGAAAAAAGAAGCCGTGCCAGCACCACCTCCAGAGCCTGAAAGCCAGGACCCTGCTGCTCCATCCCAGGACGCTTCCTAAAGTCAGTGTCCCGCCTTCTGTCCAGGAGCATTCACCTCTGGCTTATCAATATAGGAAATGGATAGAAAAGGGATAAGCCATTACCGAGGTTCATGTTTCTTTCTATTCAGAAAACTGTTCACTGCAAATGGATTTCATTTTGTTGTGAGTCATTTTTTACTGAGAACTCATTAGTAGCCTTTTCCTATGTCAGTGAGTATGATTTTCTGTGCCAGCAGAGCTGAACATTTACGCCATGAATAGATGCTTCATTAGAAACCAGCTGGGATGCTGGGTATGCACCCGCCAAATTTACATTAAAGTCTTGTGCTGAAATTGCCTAAGTGAGTCTCTCCCCTAGACATGAGTTAACGGGGCCTTACAATTTGAATATAAAACCAAGCAGTGCATTCTATAGTGCCTCCCAAATGACACTCAGAATCCACTTTAAGCCCTCTTGGGTTTCCTCATAGTATTTATTAAGGATTTCAGTTTACCACCGTCCATTACCATGGGATTCTTCTGTTATGAGCACCCTTTTTTTTTTTTACATTTGAAATTTAATTTTAATAATCAGCTCTAGATGCACAAAACAATGCTGTTTGCAAGGGTCGGGAGACATTAATAAACATATGCAGTTATCACCAAGTAAGCCGTGGTGGACTCTTAGCCACCGCGGGTAACCGTCACGGTGTGCCTTACCCTCTCATTCTACACTGGTGGTCTCTTTGAAAAGTGTCTTTAAGATATCTGTTATTTTTGATTAGTAAAATAAGCATCAGTGAGTGAACAAAGCAAGAACATCAGGCTCGCATGGGGAACTCATGAGACAAATTGTCCCTTTGTGCCTACATTAGGAGAAAACCTCAGTTCCATTATGGAGTATAAAATATTCGCTTCAAGTCTTTCTTTCTAGCTTAATTCCTTTGGGAACATAAATATAACACAAAACTAATATTTTGATTTGATTATCTTTCTTTTTAGAATATGCCTGACATGTTTTGGAAGCTCCATTGAATTAACGGTGAAGACCTGGATTCAGTTACACAAGAGCACAACTTCAGAATGAAGATAGGCCGAAGTCCTCACTGACTTCAGAATTCAGTGTCGACTGTGGGGCGGTGTCAAGGGAATAGGGAGCAAGTGGGGCTACAGAAAAGTTGGCCGTGTGGGCCCCACGTTGTGCTGCCGTCCAGCCAGCCTGTCCAAGAGGGTGACACCCCATAGACACTACAGACATAGTAAGAAACACTACATCACTTTGGGGTTTGTCCTGAAGCGAACCTTTGTACTTGAACTTAGAGACTGTGTATGGATTTTAGGGTTTGTGCTTGAGGATAATCAGAAGCTACAGTGAAGGAACATAACCAGTCCTAAAGATGCAGTTTCAAAGAATTGACAGTAAAAGTTAGCCAGGGGTGGTAGGGTTTTAACAATGCTTATTTGATACTATCAGTTTCTGAGAGTTGCAAATCAAAGTTTACAAGCCAGTAGCATCAAACAGCTGTAAGGTCACTGTGACCCCCTTGTAGGTGACTCTTTAGCTTCCACTTCCTTTCCCCTGCAAGAGGTGTCAGGAGCAGGACCCTGGAATGCCTGAGGAGATGCAGACTTAAGTGCAAGGAGAAACATTGGCAGGCTCTCCATCTAGGGCTTCTTCCTGTCGTGCAAGGGCTAGTGAGTTGGGTGTGTTTATTTTTTTCTCATGTTTGTGTTTAGAAAGTGAATAAAGGGACTTGAGTTTTGTAATTAAATCATTTGATACTCTGAAACTTCAACTAATTCTTAGACCCCAGGTTGGAGCCCTGGGGTCCTTTCTGGGGTACCTTTCTCCTCTGTACCATTCCTGTGCAAACACATGACTTAGCGGCAGTGAAGGGCTGTAGACATACCTTGGAACTGCCGTCGTTCTGCAGCTGGTGGGTGTACCTGGAAGTGGTCCTCTCTTCCCCGGACCATTGCCTCTCCTCCTCTTTAGTTGAGGGCAGTGTGCTCTTTCCCGAACTTGCAGAAGGGTCACCAGGGGATTTTAAACAACATGCAGCCTGATTTGGAAGTTCAGAAAGACCTGAAAGTTTCCGACAAGTTCCAAGTGATGCTTTCACTGCTGACCCTTGCCATTTTGCATCCCAAGCTTTGGATGATATCGGAATTCACTTCAAACTAAGAGTCTTTGTTTCTTAGTTGAGACTTCTCCTGGATATTGTTACTCAGACTTTAACCTGTTCCACCTTTACCATCAATAACCACAAGTTAGGACTGCACTTCTGTGTTTAGCAAGGTGTTTGGGCAGCATATGCCCTTATTTTAAAACAAGCTGACCACATGTTCAGGGCAGGTGGCAGTTACTTCTGAAGTGTGTTCTGCTTCCAGGTAAAGCAGGTTGCTGCCCTTTTCAGTTTGGGAGTCAACAAGCAGGTCCTCGGTGCCCAGAGAGAAGGGCCCCTCTAGTCAGTCCTCTTCACTAAGAGATAGATACGGAAGGACTACCAGGCCTGTGCTCTGCAAGGAAGCGGCTCAGACTTGGACCCCCTGTTCAGGACCATGAACCTCCTTCCCAGGGAGGCCTGTGCTCCAGAAGGGAGGTCTCAACAGCCCCTCTCAACCACGTCAACATTCTGCCTGTCCACCACTGCCCTCAACCCACTGATGGCAGTAGAGAGCAACCCGGAGAAGTGTCTTCATTCTGTCCCCAGATTGCAAGTGACTATGTTGTGCATCTTTTTGGCAGACAGTTTTGGTCCATCTCAGTTCTCTTTTTTCAGTTATAGAAGGATGTACCAGTTAATGAGAAATACCCTGATTTTCACAGACTGTTAAGTTTGCCAAGATACCAAGGAGATTTTTTTTTAATCATTGTTATATCCACTAAGAGTCACCATAGACTAGAGAGGATTTTTTCAAATGAGATCATCAGATTACAGAAGTAACTAGACACATTACTACTGTTGGGACAGAAGGCTGACTTTGACTCTTAGCTGAACCAAATTGAAAGGGAAGTAGTTCCCATAGTCCCTGAGTAAATATAGTTAAGTGGGCAGCCTGCCAACATGGGAGCAGACAGCACTAGCGGGGCTGGGACATCCAAAGCCACCTCCTGCCTCAACTGGTCACCTGCTAAACCTTTTTGCATTCTCAGCGGAGTTATGTTGAATATTAGGCATGCAGAGCCTAGAAAAATGATCTGTGTTCTGAGAAAAAGTGAAATTCCTCCCTGACGAAGATGAGGCCACCAAAACTATCTCACTGCTAAGCACCCTTGCTCCAGCAAGCTCCTAAACAAGAAGCTAGCTGTCTCAGACCTCTTCTTTCTCTGTAGTTGAAAAAACCACTAATATTTGCAAAAGCCTCTTGAAGCACAGAACTAACCTCTGTAAGACATCAACAAATACCAGCCTTTAGAAACCATCCAAGCCTTGGAGTCATGATGATATAAAGAACCCCATGTTCATGATTGTGGTCCAGTTCTTTGACACAGCGGTATCTCCCATTGCGACTAGAGACTGCTGCCCCCAGCAGCATTCCAGTTTAGCCTAAGTACTTCATTGGTATTGCCAAACCCCCATGTCTGCCCAGTCGTGACTGTATAACCCTTGGCTTATAGTGAAGTTTGTGGCTCCTAGATCAAGATTTTCAAGCATTGTTTTATATCTGTCATTCAACCTTAGCTTCTGTTCACTCAACTGGGGATGTAGGAGTTCATGTGCATTTTGTAACACTCACTAGTAGTGTGGACTGAATAAATGCCAGCAGATTCATTACAGTGATACTTCTGAAAGCATAACCACCCAGCCACCAGTGGGAAGCATCAGCATCTCCTGGAGTTGTTAGAAACGCAGCCCTGACCCCAGATCTACCGATTCAGAGACTTATTGAGCGGAGCGGGGCGGGGCGGGGCAAGCCTTTCATACAGTTCTGATGCACCCTAAAAATCGTTTCCACTTTAGGAAACCTTTTTGGAAAGTTGGCAATGCTGACTAGTAATGACAGTTTAATTATATTAGTGGGTGCACATAGCGTCCACATAGTGGGTAAAATGTGTCTCTTTTTCCTAAGGAGCAAAACTATTTATCTCTCTCGCTAATTCTGTCATTAGTCCCTTGCAAGGACCGCATTTGGCCTTCTTGGCTTAGAAATGTCTGCATGTAATTTAAGCTCCCAAGCTTTCAAAAGCTTTAAGGCATCTTCCAAAGATGAGTTTGCTACAGTCCATGGGGTCACAAAGAGTTGGACATGTCTGAACAACAACAACAACAGAATTTTACCAGGAACTCTGCAGAAAGGTCATCAGTGGCTCAAGATAGAGAAAAGATGTCTGTAGAGACCCAGCAAAGGTCAGGGCCTGGCTTGTGCCTGAGACTGGCACCAAGATTCAGGCTTGGAAGTTGTGTCTGGATTAGCACTGGCGGGAGGCCAGGCCCTGCCTCCCTTGGCTGCGGAGGCTGCTGAAGGGGTGGGAAGCAGACAAGAAAGCCGGCACAGCCAAGCTTGCTTTGGCGCTGTGTGCTGCACCCTGTCCATCGCTTTACCCGTGAAGCCAGGAGGTCAGCTTTTACGGTCTGGCCTCTGGGGGCAGGCTCAGCTCCAAGGCCGTGCAGTAACAATGACCCATCCTCTCAAAGTAGTAACGCTGCCGGAGACCCAGCCAGTCTTTCTGACTCCAGTCTCCCAGCTGCCATTTGGCCATCCTTCCCGAAATGTTGCTTTCATCAAGTATCCTCACTCACAAACCTTTCAAAGGAAGAATAAGGGAACTAGTTGCCTACCAGATGGCAGACATTTCCTTAGACACAACTTCATTTATTTCTCACAACCCTGTTATGTAGGGTCTATCCTGACTTTTATGGATGAGGAAACCAAGACTCAGAGAGGTGAAGCATCTTACTGTTAAGTAGGGAACTATTAAGTATGGAAGCAAGGTTTGAACCCAAGCCTCTGTGAATTCAAAGCCTGAGTTTTCCCGTCCCTCTCACCCTTTGTTACTCTGCCTCCCTATTAGTTAATAGAACAAGTTCAAATTTGTCAGTGCTCTAGGGTCCACCCTTCATTCCAAAGGTAGCCCCGAATCGAGTCAACTTGACATCTCAACACAAGCCCTTAGTTCTAGCCCCCCTTTGCCCACTTGCTCAAGTGCACGTCACAGGGCAGAGTTTGCGAACTGCCAGGCCACTCTGCTGCACCTCTAACCATGTTCTGTCGGCCAAGGAGCTGTGACTCTTGTCTCTTATTTGTTTTCAACTCTTTACCGATATTTCTAAATGGGGAGACTCCATATAGATCTGTATTTCTGACTCCTAAAGGAGAATGTCAAGGTTTAGAAATGCTTTTGTGTCCCACGGATAACAATCAGCCCGAGTGTGATGGCAGCTGAACATTTCAGATGACAGGTGGGATGCGCAGGTGCCACTGGCTGGCCTCACCCATTTCCATCCCCCTACTGGCCCCTGAGGACACGAGAACTGGAAGTACTTGCCCCAGAGGGCCATCATCTTGTGATTACTTTAGATTATCCAAAACCATCTCTTTAGCTACCTTCTAGACCTTTTCTTCATAAGAGACAAGGTTGTTAAGTTACGCAAGTTGGGCTCTAGAATTTTCAAGATGGGAAGCGGCCTGAGGTTCCCGCACATCCCTGTCTGGGCGCCCAGGCAGGACCACCCGAGGCTGTGTGAGGGTGACGCGGCAGAGACAGCAGGAGAGGTGGGTGGAGGAACCAGCAGGACGCAGCACCGGTGTCCTCAGAAGCCTCCCACTGCCCCGAGGGGCGGGGTCCCCAAGGCGAAGGCAGACGGAGGTTTGTCTGTAGTTAACCTGTGTCTGCAGCTTAACACTCTGTAAATGAGGGTGAGGGGTGCAAAAATGCCGCCCCAGCTATGGCTGTAGGAGTTGACGCGCCACCACAAAACAGGCTGCTTTGTACACTGTTTTGAAGAACAGCAAATGCAGGGAGATGCTCTCTCTGAACTCCTCTCATCTGCCTCAAGGCAGATCCTCCCAAAGGAGCTCAGTTGTCACAGAGGCCCCCTCTTTGGTGACGAGATGGATTGATCCAGCTATTTATTTCTCTTATTTATTTAAAACAACAATGCCTGTGTGTGGGAAGACATCCCAAGGGTACAAATGGGTTTAACAGGAGAAGTTTCCCACTGTGTCCCTTAAGGACCCCAGAGACCATCACTGTTACCTGGGTCTATACAGATCCCTCCAGAGATGATCTGTGCATATATAAGCGTGTCTTTATATGCTTATATAAGGTTTTCATGTCTTTAGCTGGGACACACTCTACCTCTCTAACTGTCCGCAGAGGTTCCTAGAAAGGGGACGAGAGCCGGCTGGGCGCTGAGTAGTCAGCAAGTTCTTGGAGGCGGGGGGAGGGGGCGTTGGGGAGAACGGCAGGCACGCTGCAGAGCTGTGACGTTGATGATGCGATGATGTGGAATGATCAGAATAAAGGCGCCCTGTTTGAGAACTCGCTGTGTGCGTCCACTGCAGCCACGGCAGAAGGGCTTCCGTGCAGAGTCTCTGGCTCTGCAGTGTGGAGGCAATGCCCTGTCCCCAGAAACACAGAGGCAAACACTCACCTGAGATTTCAGGGACAAGTGTCAGAGCTGAGAAGCTGTTCACCTACAAAGCCTGACTTTTTCTCCTCCGGTTTCTGTTATTGTGGGAACACATGCATACCGTGAAATTTACCATCTCAACCATTCTTTCAGTGACAGTGTGTACATTCATCTTGTTCTGCAAACATCACCACCATCCACCTCCAGAATTTTTATCTTCCCCAACTGAAGCTCCATGTTCATTAAATAATAACTCCCCACTGCCCTGCCCCCGGCCCCTGGCGCCCACCATTCTACCTGTCTCTGCCTTTGACTGCTCTGAAAAACCTATATAAGTGGAATCATACAGTATTTGTCCTACTGTGACTGACATTTCACCTAGCACAATGTCATCAAGGTTTATCTAGGCTGTAGCATATGTCAGAATTTCCATCCTTTTTAAGGCTGTATAACATTCCACGGTATATACACAACACATTTTGCAAAGCACAGCTTTCAGCCACGGCACTGAAATGCCTCTCAGTAGATGTTTAACAACTTTAAAAAAAAAAACTTTTTCCTTTGAAATTATTTAAACTTATAGAAAAGTTGTAAGAATAGGACAAACAACTTTTTCCTGAACCACTTAAGAGAGTTTGTTGACCTGATGTCCCATCTCCCCCAAATACTTCAGCATGTAATTCCTACAAATAAGAACAGAGTACTACATAGCCACAGTAAGAGCAGCAGGAAATTAACATTAATACAATACTACCATTAACCCACAGACCTTCCGTTTTACCAGCTGTCCTGATTAGAGAAAGGATCTGGTTTAGAATCACACACTACCTTTAATTGTCACATCTCCTTCGATTCCTTCAATCTGGAATAGTTCTTTTTAAAGACAGTGGGCCAGACCTTTTGTAGAATAGTCCTTGGGTTTGTCGGACAATTCCTTGTGATTAGATTCAGATTCTGCATCTTGAGCAGGAATATTACAGAAGCAAAGCTGTGTTCTTTCCACAGCATCCTACTAGGTGCATGGTTTAGATTTGTCCTTTGCTGGTGATGTTCACCTTGATCACTTGATTAAAGATATGTCTTTCAGATTTCTGTTTTGCCCCTTGGTGGTTAATATTTTGTGGAGAGATACTTTTAGACTTTGTAAATATTCTGTTCTACCATAAGTACCAAATGGTAATTTTCTGATTCCATCATTCCTTCTACAATTATTAGTTGACATGTTATTGCAATGAAAACTTTTTCTTGTCCTCGTTTATGTTTTATTTATTTCTATTTGTGTTGATCCATGGATTCCTGTTTAATCAATGTGTTCTATTTTTTAGTCTTATTTCTTGATGCTCAAACTGTCCCAGATTTGGCCAGTGGGTGGCCCTCCACGCTGTTTTTTGTGTCTGTGTGACATTTCCCTACCTCTCTTTGGCGCTTCCTTTCTGACACCAGAAGATGCCCCAAGCTCATCGTGTACATTCCCTGCCCCCAACTGCAAATCTGCCATTTTTCCAAAGAGGCTTGATCCTCTGGCTGGTATTTAAAAATCAAATGTGAGAGCTAGACATGCCTCTGCTCCCAGGCCCTCTTGAGATTCAACTAGTTTCCTTCCTTTAACTGTAATTATTTTCCCACCACTTTCCCGTTATCCTAAACACATTAACAACGGATCAGTACTGCTATTTGGAACCCCTCTCCCATCACTGTCGCCACCTCAAGCCCCTCCGGATGCCCCCGACCCTGTCCTGGCTCCGACTCCACACCCTGATCTTTGGCCCCCACTCTCCCGTCTCCATGCATGCTCACCCTGCTCAACCCCACCCGGTGGCCCCGTGACTATTTGCAAACCCTTGACCTCAACCCTACCCCAAGGTCCTATGGTATGAATGGGCCAGGGGACGGTGATAAGAGATAAAATGCCTGGAGCAGTGAATCAAATGCACACCACGTGACAGCCCCTGCCTGGCAGAGCAGGTGGCTCAGCTGACCTCCAGGCTTATCCACAGGAGGAAGCAGTAGGTGACCTCCTGGACAGTGCAGACCAGCAGAGAGAGGCTTTGGGGTCAAGCTCACTCTTTCTTTTTCCTTTGTTCTTGCTGTCTCGTCATCCCCACCCTGGCCCCGTCAGCGTTCTGGGTCTCTTGCTGTGGCTCAGTGCTGGCCCCTCGGGGGGCAGGCCACACATCTTTCTGATGCCGGCTTATTTCTTATCACCAAGCTAGACCACCTGGTACATACCAAATTTGGCAAAAGTCCACAAGCTGCGGAAACTAACAGAAACTTCCTTATATTCCATAAGTTATTAGTGAGCTGATATTTACTGGTGTTCATTCCTAGCACACATCTCTTCCTAGACGGTCAGCAAGCATGGATGAAAACACAGAGAACTCTACTGGCTAAAATCGCCATGAAGGACCATCGCGTTATGTCATTCCGCTTTTCCTCATCGAGTGCGCCCTGGGAACACCTTGTGGTTTGCAGTTGTCAGATGAGTCCCAGGACCACGTCTCTCCGGCCTTGGCTCAGCCTCCCGCCTCCTTACAAGTCCCCAAGGAGATGTTTGCACAGTTCACACTGGCAGAGTGATCCTTTGTGATCATCAAAGCCTCTGGCCCTAAACCCTGACACAGAACTCCAGGGAGACAAGCCGGACCACAGCGGGGGCTGAGTTCACCCCAGCCAGCTCTCAGACGGCGCGGCCTTGAACCAAAGCCAGCCTGAAGAGGGCGGCTCTGCCCGCTGCCCTGAGCTACACCCAAGTCTTGGAACACCAGGGAGGCGCAGACCTCTGCTGCCCGAGGCAGAGGAAGAGAAGGAGAAACAGGAGCAGCGAGGCACATGGAGCACAGCCGGGTGCCTGGGGTGAGAGAGGGAGGGATGCGTGAGAAACGGAGAGATGCTTCCAGGGCTGTGTGCTCACCACATGCCTCCAGAGCAGAAAAGCAGGAGGGGGAGGAGGCCAAGGCTGGACCTGAGGAGGCAGGGATGCCTCTGTGTCCATTCTTATCACGTACGGTGGTCAGAGGAAGGCGATGACCCAGGGCGCTGGGCCTGGGCGTGCAGACCAGGGGCTCCATGCTAGCCCGTCAGCTTTGCTTAGACCCTGGAATTGACCTTTTCTGACCGGGCTGGTCCCCCGCACCCCAGCCCCCCACAGTCAGCGGAGGCCTCCGAGAAGGGTTCAACGCGAGGGCAGAGTGAAGCAGGGGGTGGGGCCCTTCCTGCAACCCACCAAGAGCTGTTGTAAGAAGCAGAAAGAGGAGACGCAGGGTTCCCAGAGATTGCCCTGGCGACGGTTTCTAGGTGCCGTCAGGTAAGGTCAGGTAAGCCTTTGAACTTGTGGTCCACTCTTTCATGAGGATGGCTACATCCTAGAGGGACAGGGTCACCTCACTCAACTGCGACTCCTGTTATCCGGCAGCTTTCTTGTCCTTTGTCCCGTCGACTCTGAGGTGGGGCACTCTGCTCCGTGGGGACAGACAAGGGACAGGCTAGAAATAGGGAAGGAATAGGAATGGGAGAGGAAACACTCATCGCTTCCGTGCATTGTGTGCTAAGTCACTTCAGTCGTGTCTGACTCTTTGCGACCCAGTGGACTATAGCCCACCAGGCTCCTCTGTCCATGGGATTCTCCAGGCAAGAATACTGGAGTGGGTTGCCATTCCCTTCTCCAGGGGATCTTCCCACCCCAAGGATCAAACCTGTGTCTCCTGCATTGCAGGCGGACTCTTTACCGCTGAGCCACGAGGGAAACCATCACGTCCCTCAGTTCGCCCTTCTCCATCCTTTATCACGGGTGATGGTGCCTGCAGAGCACCTGTCCGTGCAGGGCACGTAGTAAGCACTCACGAGATACTCTAATTGCTCACAGTAACAATAGCAGCTATAGGCGTCGTTGCTGATGATTCATTTAACCAGAGTGCAGAGCCGCCATTACACCCCCATTTCACAGATTTAAATGGAAGCCCAGAGCTGTGAAGTAGCCTGGTTGCCCGCTGGCCTAAGGACAGCAGAGCCAGGGCAAGGAGGTCAGGGAGCCCAGCTCAAGGCATGGAACTAGAACAAGATCCAAAAGATGGGGGAAAGGGAAAAGAGACTTGGGAAGGCAGGGGTGTGGATGCAGCCTGGGCAAGAGGAGGGCCGGAGACAGGAGGTCCCGGCAGTTTGGGGGGATGCAGAAGGCAGGAGGTGGCGGCGACCAGTCTGGGCTCTGGAGGGAAACCCAGACCCCTCAGTAGCCAGGTGACCTGGGGCAAATCCTCCCAGCTCCCTGAGCGTCTGTTCTCTCATCAGTAACATGGGGAGATATGACGGTTCCTGCCTCATGGAGCTGCTGAGAGAATGTGCGGCACCCAGATGGCGCTAGTGGTGAAGAACCCACTTGCCAACTGAGGAGATAGAAGAAACACAGCTTCGATCCTTGGGTCGGGAAGATCCCCTGGAGGAGGGCATGGCAACCCACTCCAGCATTCTTGCCTGGAGAATCCCATGGACAGAGGAGCCTGGTGGCTACAGCCCACGGGATTGCAAAGAGTCAGACACAACTCAAGCATGCGCGCACACATGCATCAGCTCTCACTCATCACTCCGCCAAGCTGTGGTTCTTATCACAGAGCCAAACAGAGATGACAGACCCATCCTTTCTGGATCCACCCCATGGTCATGACAGAAGAGGGAACCACCAAGACGCTGCCAAGCATTTTCCTAAAGGAAAAGTTTTCATCAGAAGAAAGCTGCTTGGCCCACCCACCAGGCTCATTCCCACACAATTTGGAGGAGCTGGGTAATGCGCCCTAGCTTTGTCACTTCATACCTGTGTGTCCATGGGTAAGTAAGTGAATGGTCCTCTCTGAACATCAGTCTCCCCATCTACAAAATTGCCTTGAAGACTATAGAAATTCTTTAAACAGAAACTACTGGCATTAAAAACAATTTTTAAAGAACGCGTATATAGGTATAACTGAGTCACTTTGCTATACAGCAGAAATTAACACAACACTAAATCAGCTGCATGCTTTGTCGCTCAGCTGTGCCCAACTCTTTGTGACCCCATGAACTGAAGCCCATCAGGTACCTCTGTCCATGGGATCCTGCAGGATCCGAGTATACTCCAAGAATACTGGAGTGGGTTGTCACTTCCTACTCCAGAGGATCTTCCCGACCCAAGGATTGAACCCACATCTCTTGTGTTTCTTGCATTGACAGGTGGATTGTTTACCACTGAGCCAACTGGGAAGCCAATAAAAAAATAAATTTAAAAAAGGAAGTATTGGTATTAATTTTACCTGGGGAGGCAAAATAACCAAGCTGGAGATAACACAGACTTCTGACTTCAAAGAGATCAGGCCAAATCCCAGCCTCTCTAAAAAGTAGCTGAGCATCCTTGGACAAGTTTCTCGGCCTCTCTGTTTGCTTCTATGTGTGGAGTAAATTACTGAGATAACGCCTGTGAAACCCTCACTACCATCTACTATGTAGTTAGGACTTACAAAATAGCAGTCATCATTACCGCCTGTTTCACTCTTGGTCTGAACCAGATCCTGGCCTGACCTTGACTTGTGTCTCACTCTGCTTTCACCCCGAGTTTTCCAACCGAGTGTAGCTTGAATGCTAATTTTGTGGGGCAGCCACCCAGGGCCAAACACAGTGTTGGTCTCATCAGCTCCACCACCATAAACAGACAGAGGTGGTGGAAGTAAACACGCACTCTGCTGGCCCTGGAGACCACCAGCCTCGAAGGAGGCCAGGTGGAGGGTGGCAGCCTGCTTTGATGGAAATAAAGACAGCCCAGGAATGGAGCAGGCCACAAAAGACCCTCGGCCAGGTGAGGCAGCACATGGGGTGCTGAAACCAGAGGGCATACCAGCCGAGCCCCCCACGTCTATCTCACCTCCCTCCCCCAAGCTGGCCCTGGCACCATCCCACCCCTCCCCAGAGCCAGCATCTGTCTCTCAATGCCCCCTCACCCCCAGGAATGACCACAGCAGCGGTTTTGACAAAAATACACACCCCAGGTACACACAGCATCTCATGAACACCCTCCCTACCCAACTGATGGCTGCCATCACTGAAGAGGAAACCAAGTCTCAGTAAGACGACCCGCCCCAAATCACAGAGCTGGAGGGATGCCTGGAGTCAGAATCCCACCGTGGTTCTGAACCCCAGCTTTCACTCTGCTCCATGCTGGAAAATCACCCCTGCCTGCCCTGGAGTCAACCCACAGAGCCACTCCAGCTCCGCTGACCCTGTCTTTGCCTGTAGGAAGCACACTCCGCCACCCTCAGTGAAGCAAGCACGTTTGCTGAATGGCGCCACAGATGGAAACAGAAAGAAGAATCCAAGTGGGAAGTGTTTCTCTGAAGGACAAGGGCGTGGATGGAGCACGTGTCAGGACTTCTCACACCGCTTTGCTCATTCACTTCACCCTCATTTTTGCTCATTCACTTTGCTCATTCACTTCGCCCTCAAAACCACCCAATCGGGTCTGCAGTCTGATCCTCACTGTACAACTGAAAGACGAGAGAGTAGAAGTTAGGTAAGGTGCCCGAGGATCACATCGCTCTTAAGTGGCAGGGCTGAGCGTGGACCCGGGGCCAGGATGCTGATGTGGGGAGGACCACAGACGCCTTCCGCCGTGTGTGGCCCTGGCCCAGCATGGGTGATCGCCACAAGTCTGGTCACTGAATAGACCCACAAGTAAACATATTGCTGCTTAGGCCCCTTGAAGTTCTAGGATAGTATAGGTGTAAAAAGCATGGATTCTGCAGCCACACCACCTAGATTCCTCATCCCGCCTGCTCCCAACCAGCCATATGTGCTTGAGTGAGTTAGTTCATCCTCCCATCCCTCACCTTTTCCATCTGTAAAATGGGAGTTATAATAGTGCCCGCCTCAGAGGGTTGATATGAGGAGCCAGTGTCAGCAGTGTAACACTCTTAGAACATTATACCTGGCACAAAGCAAATTCCAATGAAGTGTTCATTAAGTTTAGGGAAAAAATGTATGTATGTATTGTTGACTGAAAAGAAATGCACAGTCTAGAAGTTGAGAGTTATATTTTGTTCAGGGGACATTTTCAGAACCTCAAGCCTAGGAGACAGCATCTCAGGTAGCTGAGAAAACTGTTTTGAAGAGGAAGGGGGGAAACCAGGATATATAGGTGTTTCTGCAACAAAACCAGATAATCAGAACAAAAGATTCCCATTAATAAAAGAAAACAAGGTATCTCAAGTTAAAGAATTTAGTGCTCCTCTGTGTATCGGAAGATGCCAGACTCTGGGCTCACTGATAGGCTTGCTTTGAGGGGCACTTCCGCCGTCTCGGGCCAGCATCCTATATTCTCTTATCTGAAGCTTCCTCAGGTGTGCCATGCCGGGGGGCGCAGTTTGACAGCCAGCAGATGGGCCTGGCGGTGGGTAGCCCGTTGGTCTCCACCCCGAGGCCCCTCAGGGCTCACCATCCAGGCAGCTGTTGTGTGATGGCCTGAAGGTGGCGACATCCTTTGTTTACTGATCTGGTAGGCGGTTTTAGTTATATATTTACATTTGGCTGTGCTGGGTCTTCAAACTGAGGTGCAAGCGTTTCTCTAGTTGTAGAGCATGGGCACACAGGCTTAGCTGCCCCACGACATGTGGGATCCTGGTTCCCTGACCAGGGATCACCCCTGAGTCCCCTGCATTGCAAGTTGAATTCTTAACCACTGGACCACCACCAGGGAAGTCGCATGTACATATACATATATGTGTGTGTGTGTGTGTGTATTTATAACTCTACTGCATAGCTGTCTTAATTTTTTTTGAAGGTGACATTGTGTGAGCCCTTAAAATTATACAGTTGTCTAAGCTAGTAACTGACCTGATAAGCTAGTAACTGACCTCTTGGTTTCTTGTGGATTTAGATCTCTTTGCACAAACTCTGAATTTATATTTTGTTTTACTTCAGAGATGGACCTCAGGCCTTGATCAGGAACATTTGAGGGGAGGATGTTCCCCATTAATCTGGGCACTGGAGTCACTTTGCTCCCTTTCTGTTTAAGGTGAAACAACATGAAAGGGATAGTTATAAATGCCAACATTGAGGACGCTGTGTTGCTAGGGGAAAGCTCAGAACAGAGCTCCTCAAAAGCCTTCAGGCGAAGATGAAAACGGAAATGACCAAAGGGAGCTAGAAGAGTTCCCGGGAGGGAGGTTGGTGCAGAGCAGCCCAGAGAGGGTCCCGCAGTCCCTGGGGACCCAGCAGAGACCCAGGGCGGCGCCCACTCAGCCGTGCCACATGCGCCCGCCGTCTGTGCTCTGGGAGCCAGGCCCTGGTGTGGCTCGTGAAGTGCCAGGCCAACCTCTGGGGAGCTCACGTCAGCTGTGGGTGCAGAGACAAGACGGAAATAGTGTAGCCGGGCCTCACAAGCCCGCCACGGCCCTGCTTTCAGTCCTGCAGGTAGAAGGATGGAGACAGGGCCTCTGCCAGGGTCCTCAGAGAGAGACCGTCCCATCTTCTTGAAAGAAATACTTTGATAGAATGATCGGGGTGGAGGGTGAGACCTGCAGCACAAATTCAAATAAAAAACAATGTGACTGCGAGGTAGAGACCAGGAGACAAGGAAGGCAATGAGTCTCTCCCAAGGAGAGGGGGTGATTCCGGGCAGAGGGATGGGAGTGGTGGGGGCCGGCAGGCAAGGGTGGAGAGAGGCCTGCGGGCAGGGTGACCAGTGAGAACGCAGAGCTCCCTGGGGTGGGGGTCGAGGAAAATGATCTCACCTGGGCCCCAGGGGTCGAAATAGCCTGGCCTGGTGCCAGTTCAGTCAGTCAGTTCAGTCTCTCAGTCATGTCCGAGTCTTTGCAACCCCATGGACTGCAGCACACCAGGTCTCCCTGTCCATCACCAACTCCCAGAGTTTACTCAAACTCATGTCCATTGAGTCGGTGATGCCATCCAACTGTCTCATCCTCTGTCATCTGCTTCTCCTCCTGATCTCAATCTTTCCCAGCATCAGGGTCTTTTCAAATGAGTCAGTTCTTCACATCAGGTAGCCAAAGGATTAGAGTTTTAGCTTCAATATCAGTCCTTCCAATGAATATTCAGGACTGATTTCCTTTAGGATGGACTGGGTGGATCTCCTTGCAATTCAAGGGACTCTCAAGAGTCTTCTCCAACACCACAATTCAAAAGCATCAATTCTTCAGCCCTCAGCTCTCTTTATAGTCCAGCTCTCACATCCATACATGACCACTGGTAAAACCATAACCTTGACTAGACGGACCTTTGTTGGCAAAATAATGTCTCTGCTTTTTAATATGCTGTCTAGGTTGGTTATAATTTTTCTTCCAAGGAGCAAGCGTCTTTTAATTTCAGTCACCATCTGCAGTGATTTTGGAGCCCAGAAAAATAAAGTCAGCCACTGTTTCCATTGTTTCCCCATCTATTTGCCATGAAGTGATGGGACCGGATGCCATGATCTTATTCTGAATGTTGAGCTTTAAGCCAACTTTTTCACTTTCCTCTTTCACTTTCATCAAGAGGCTCTTTAGTTCTTCTTCACTGTCTGCCATAAGGGTGGTGTCATCTGCATATCTGAGGTTATTGATATTTCTCCTGTGTCCAGGAATCCCTTAGAAGAAATGGAGTAGCCATCATAGTCAACAAAAGAATCCAAAATGCAGTACTTGGAAGCAATCTCAAAAATGACAGAATGATCTCTGTTCGTTTCCAAGGCAAACCATTCAATATCACAATAATCCAAGCTATGTCCCAACCAGTAATGCTGGAGAAGCTGAAGTTGAATGGTTCTATGAAGACCTACATAGACCTTCTAGAACTAACACCCCAAAAAGATGTCCTTTTCATTATAGGGGACTGGAATGCAAAAGTAGGAAGTCAAGAAATACCTGGAATAACAGGCAAATTTGGCCTTGGAGTATGGAATGAAGCAGGGCAAAGGCTAGTAGAGTTTTTCCAAGAGAACTCACTGGTCATCACAAACACCCTCTTTCAACAACATAAGAGAAGACTCTACATGTGGACATCACCAGATGTTCAATACCGAAATCAGCTTGATTATATTCTTTGCAGCCAAAGATGGAAAAGTTATATACAGTCAGCAAAAACAAGACCAGGACCTGACTGTGGCTCAGATCATGAACTCCTTTTTGCCAAATTCAGACTTAAATTGAAGAAAGTGGGGAAAACCACTAGACCATTCAGGTATGACCTAAATCAAATCCCTTATGACTGTACAGTGGAAGTGACAAGCAGATTTAAGGGACTAGATCTGATAGACAGAGTGCCTGATGAACTATGGACAGAGGTTCGTGACATAGTACAAGAGACAGGAATTAAGACCATCCTCAAGGAAAAGAAATGCAAAAAAGCAAAATGGCTGTCTGAGGAGGCCTTGCAAAGAGCTGTGAAAAGAAGAGAAGTGAAAAGCAAAGGAGAAAAGGAAAGATATATGGAGCATAATCATGAAAATATCAAATCACTATGTTGTACACCTGAGACTAATATAATACTGTAAGTCAACTCTACTTCAATTTAAAAAATGGTATGACCACTTTGGAAGACAGGTGGTTTCTTCTGAAATTAGAGATATTCTTTCCATACAATCCAGCAATTGTGCTCCTTGCTGTTTACCCTGAGTCAAAAGCTATGTCCAAACAGAACCTGCACATGATACTTACAAGGACTTTAGAAATAATGGTCAAAATCTGGAAGCAATCAAGATGTCTTTTAGTAAGTAAATGTATAAATACACTGTGGTGCATCCAGACAATGGAATATCACTCAACACTGAAAAGAAAGTTGCTATCAAGCCACAGACAGACATGCAAGAAACTTAAATGCAGATTACTAAGTCAAAGAAGCCAATCTGAAAAGGCTACATACTATATGATTCCAACTAGATGATACTCTGGCCCAAAAAAAGAGGCAAAACTATGGAGACAATAAAAAGATCAGTGGTGGCCAGAGGTTGGGTAGAGAGAGCTGAGCAGAACACAGAGGATGTTTGAGGAGTGACAATACTGTGTATGAGATTATCGTGATAGATACATGTCATTATACTTTCATCCAAACCCACAGAATGTACAACACCAAGAGTGAATCTTAAGAAACTGTAGACTGTGGGTGATTATAACATGTCAGTATAGGTCCATCTTTGGTAACGAATGTACCACTCTGGTCAGTGATATAGATGGTAGGAGAGGCTGGGTACATGTGGAGGCCGGGGGTATATTGGAAATCTCTAACCTTCTTCTCGATTTTCTATGAACCTAAAATTTTCCCCCCAAGTGAAGAACTTTTTAATATAATTTTTAAATTTAATTTTTATTTTACAGTAGACTATAGTTATTTATAATTTTATGTTCGTTTCAGGAGTATGACAAAGTGATTCAGTTATACATATACATATATTCTTTTTTTTCAGATTCTTTTCTCATATAGGTCATTACAGAGCATTGCATAGAGTTCCCTGTGTTATACAGTAGGTCCTTGTAGATTATCTCTTTTATGTATAGAGTGTGTATATGTTAATCCCAGGCTTCCAAGGTGGCTCAGTGGTCAAGAATCTGTCTGCCGACACAGGAGACTTGGGTTTGATCCCTAGGTCGGGAAGATCCCCTGCAATAGGAAATGGCAACCAGTCCAATATTCTTGTCTGAACAATCCCAAGGACTAAGGAGCCTGGCAGGTTACAGTCTGTGGGGTTGCAAAAGAGTCACACACAACTTACCGACTACACAACGACAACAATATTATGTTCCCCCAAACTCCTAATTTATCCCTCCCCCAACGTTTCTCCCCTTTGGGAACCATACATTCCCTTTTGAAATCTATGAGTCTTTTTCCATTTTGTAAATAAGTTCACCTGTATCATTTTTCAGATTTCATGTAGAAGCGATATGTGTGATGCTTGTCTCTGTCTGACTCACTTCATTCACTGAGGATGATCACTCTAGGCCCCCCCCATGTTGCTGCAAATGGCATTGCTTCCAAAATGAAGACTTTCTTGGAGTAGTGGAAAAGTGGAAGCATTTTATTTTTTAAGAATCAAGAGTGGGAGCTCTGTCAGAAGAGGAAATGTAGTCTTCTTAGTGAACTCTCTTTATTGTTTGCAACCCACCTTCACGCCATCCCCTCCTGCAGTTAGAGAGACTGGGGGACAGAGAGATTTCAGGGACTGAAATTCAGAGATTGCCAGAAGAGCAATCAATCGCAAGAGAGAGTCCAGGATCCCTACCCCTCTGTGTCTGCCTGCACAGCCCCAGAGTCACTTTAGTATCATTCTGTCCATCTCTGTGGAAGAAGCGAGGAAGAGTGCAACGAGCATTTGGGAGATCTGAAAGCTCATTTCAAATAACTGCTAGGAGGGCGATGGATTATCTAGACACATCTTCATTCAGGACTCCGGAATGCAGAAATCTTGCTAAACCCTGAACCCCACCATAGCCAGCCATCAGAGAATGTTTTCTGTCCAGTTGCAATGGAGCCGTGCACAGGGCATGTGACCTCTGCGAGAAGCTGGCATCTCCAGTCTGAGAAAAGGACAGAGCAGCCCAGAATCTGTGCCTCCCGTGGCCTGTGTGTCGGCCCGCACAGCCGCAGGAAGCGAATGTGGCCAGCAAGCCCCGGCCCTTAGTGGACACCACTTCCCCTGGCAGGGACTGCGTGACCTTGGCCAGGCTCTCACTTAACTCCTTGAGACACTCAAAGCAAATAAACTCCGTAAGGAAAAGCGCCCATAACGTTTCCGAGGGCCAGAAAAACTTTGGCAATGGCAGCATTTTAACAGATGACCTGCCCCTGCAGTAAAAATAACCTTTCCCATTTTAGCCAGATCTTGTTTTTTTCCAAATCGCTTTTGCCTTTCATTACACAGCCCAGCCCCAAAGAGCCTTTCCTTTCATCACAGAGTGGAAAAATTCTTTTTTTCTTTAATTTTAAAAAATGTATTCATTTTTAGTTGGAGGATAATTCCTTTACAACACTGTGCTGGTTTCTGCCATCTGTCAGCATGAATCAGCCATAGGTGTACACATGCCCCCTCCGCCTTGAGCTTCCCTTCCCGCCTCCCGCTCTGTACCCCTCCCTAGGTTGTCACGGAGCACCAGGTTTGAGCTCCCTGGGTCATAGAGCAAGTTCCCATTTGGCTATCTATTTTACAAATGGCAGCATGTATGTCCCAATGTCACTCTCTCAATTCATCCCACCCTCTCCTTCCCCCATTGCGTCCACAAATCTGTCCTCTGTGTTTGCGTCTCCACTGCCGCCCTGCAAATAGGTTCACGGGTACCATCTTTCTAGATCGAAATATGGCATGCACCCAGAGCTGAGACCTGCTCGCCATCCCCAAGAGCCCCACGCCCCCTGACCAGGTGCTTCTGGGCATTCACAGGGGCGCCTGTCGTCTCGCTGGACACACAACTTCTGAACACACAACTCAGCTCTGGTCATTCGTTCAAAGAGGGGAGGAAAGAGGAGAGGTACTCTTGGGACAGATCATTTTGCTGTGGTTTTATAATTGCTTTACTTTTTTTTTTTTTTAAACAATCTCCTCGGAGCAGAAGAGAGAACACTTTCCCACTATTGTTTGGAAAACTCATGGGTTTTTAGTGTCAAAACTCCAAGGCACAGTCAGCCAGCCTGAGTGGTACCTTTGAGACATCCCAGGGCTACAAAATTGATGTAGCTACTCCTCTTTTGGGAGGGGAAACACAACTTCCTGTTCTTTAAGTGTGGGCTAAAACAGTGTTTGTGATTGCAGCTCAGTCATGTCAGACTCTTTACAACTCCATGGACAGTAGCCCACCAGGCTCCTCTGTGCATGTGATTCTCCAGGCAAGAATACTTGAGTGGGTTGCCATTCCCTTCTGCAGGGGATCTTCCTGACCCAGGGATTGAACCCGAGTCTCCCGTGTTGCAGGCAGATTCTTTACCATCCAAGCCACCAGGGAAGCCCTCTGAGTCACATAGTGACTTCCTCCAAAGACAACCTACGGAAATGGGGAAAAGGTAATTGACAAACCGGCAGACACCACCTCAGCCAGGTGTCGAGGTCAACATCAGCAGCGATAAGTCATGCTGAAAGTCTGTTCCCTTGACGTGAGGTGGTGTGAAGGACACTTTGTCTCTGTGGTCTTCCTTCCCAAAACCTATAACCTCAGTCTAATCACGAGATAAATAACAGATAAAATACAA
Organism: Cervus elaphus; assembly: GCF_910594005.1. NCBI lineage: Eukaryota > Metazoa > Chordata > Mammalia > Artiodactyla > Cervidae > Cervus > Cervus elaphus. The sequence continues at coordinate 8,844,216 of NC_057839.1, read as the reverse complement.
AACCAGTACTTCTCCAGCTGTCAAAGTCACAAGAGCAAGGAAAGTCATGAGAAACCATCATAGCCAAGAGGAGACTAAGAAGACATGGTCACCAAATAGGTGAGGCCCTAGACGGGACACTGGGGCAGAGAAACACAGTAAGTCAAAACTACGGGCACTGGGGGCTTCCCTGGTGAGAGTGAAAAATCTGCCTGCAGTACAGGAGACCAGGTTTGATCCCTGGGTCGGGAAGATTCCCTGGAGAAGGGAATGTCAACCCACTCCAGTATTTTGGCCTGGGAAATCCCATGGACAGAGGAGCCTGGTGGGCTACAGTCCATGGGGTTGCAGAGTCGGACATGACTCAGGGACTGAGCATGCAAGGACATCTTAATCGATATTTGTTAATAATAATATATCAATATTCATTCATTTCGACAAATATACCATGCTAACCTAAGATGTTAATAATAGAAAAAACTGGGTGTGGAATAAATGGAAATTTTCAGTATTATTTTCGTTTTTTTCCTGTAAGTCTAAGACTGTTTAACAATATCAAGTTTATTTTACAAAGTGAATAGATTTAGTTTGACATTTCGCCTTCCTTGTTTGCCTCTTGGCATCACCTTCTTACAAGCCTCGGTGTCTCAACTGGACTTACATCTTTTTTGAATCTATTTACCTATATTTAGTTTGCGCTGTCATTTAGGGGATTTTTTAAATAAAAGCTTAGTCTATGCAATCAGAAACTTATCCAGAGATGGGCACACCAGTATCCATCAGTCCCCCTCAGGCCTTTTTAAGGGAGTTCCCAAGGATCTGGGCCCAACATCCCATTTGGATGCTTATTGCATAGGCACTTGGCAAAACTAGATGTTTCACAGGGAGGTGAAGTCTCCGTTGGTCCCTGCTAGGGGCTATGAGTGGAAGAAGGATGAGGAGGAGGTAGAAGAAGGGAGGAAGAGAAGGGGGGAAGAAGGAGAGGGAGGAGGGGGAGGGGAAGAAGAAGATAAAGAATATTTGAAACTTGTGTTTTGCTGGTATCTTGGGAACTGTTTTGAAAGGCAGAAGACACAGGACCTCCCCAGCCCCTCATGTGATTGGATTGCACCCTAATCGCATACCCTGGGCAGTTCAGAGACCTCTCAGATTTACCCAGCTCTCCAAGGAAGCAAGAGACTCAAAGTCCTCAGCCCAGGTCCCCCTCTGTGTCCCCGCCCTGCGTGCACTGGGACGCTCATCTCCTCCCATGATCTCCACAGGATCTCACGGACACCAAGAAGCCATTGGAATCAAGAGGTGGTTTTGAAATTCAAGGGCATGGAGGGAGATTAGGAGGATTTTATGTCTCAGCAACTCCAACATTTTTCATCTAGACACTAGGCATCGCTCTCCATAAACAGCCACGGGCTGGGGGGTCTCAAGGCACTTTCTGCTGAACCGTTTGCCCCACAAGACCCCCAACACTACCCCCAACCTGGGCTCTTTCCTATCTCCCCCTCTTAGGAAAAGGGATAAAAATATCTTTATTGCTTGGGTTCTTGTCCACGCCCATGGAATCTGGGTCACACCTTACATCCCAAGCATCTCGCCAAAATATTTTCCCAAAGACTGTTTCCTTCTTAGCAGGGACACTGCCACCAGCAGTTAAGAAAATCTTTGCCTAATCATGTCTGACAACATTTAGCAGCTCATCCTTTATCCTAGCCCTGCCCTTTTTGCCTTCATCTACCCTCTTCCAACCAAGAATAAACCCTAGCTTTTCATGTTAATCTTTGAAGCTGGGTTCATATGAAATATCTGTCCATGTCATCATCCTATTAAACTCCTACCCATACACTTACCTTAGTCAGAGTTGCAGGTTTGAGGCGAATGGGCTTGCCCGACTTGAGTTGTGTACACATTTCTACCCGACACTGAAGAGAGACTAACACATCACAGAACCGCAGTTCTTACTGCCCGAGTTAGTCTTATCCTCTTTGGGTGAAGATTTACTTCTGTAAATATTTGTAACAAGATAATAAAAATACCTTTGGACCCTTATAGAATTACTTTTTATTAAACATGCTTTGGAATCTTCCCTTGGGAATTGAAAGACGCCATGAGAGGATAAGAACCTTGGTTTTATTTTTCTTTGCTCTACTAGGAAACTCAGAGTTCAAGTCAGAGACCATCTCAATTAACTAGTTGGAATCTTATGAAAAACATGGTACCATAATCTCACATACCATACAATTTATCCAATTAAAGTATAAGATTCAACGGCTTTTAGGGTATTCACACAGCTGTGCATCCAGTACTACAACTGATTTTAGAACATCTTCCTCGGAGTAAAAAGAAAACCCACGCCCCTTATCTATTCACCCTTTAAGCCCCACCTTCCCCTAGTCCTAGACAACCATTAATCTACTTTCTGTGTCTGTAGATTAGCCTATTCTGCCTATTACAGATTTTCCTAATTTGCCTACTACATATAAATGGAATCATAAAATATGTGGACTTTTATGATCAGCATAATGTTTTCAAGGTTCATTCATGTTGTAGCATGTATTGTATTTCATTCTCTTTTATTAACAAATAACATTGCATTGCACAGACACACCGCATTTCATTCATCTATTCAAAAGTCAATGTATTCTTGAGTTTTCCCCCACTGGTTTCCAATAGGAATAGTGCTTCTATGAACGTGAGCATACACGGTTTTATATGGACATATGTTCTCGTTTCTCTTGGGTATATTGGGTATACACCTAGGAGTGGAATCGCTGGATCTTGCTGTAACTCTACATTTAGCCATTTGAGAAACTCCCGCTGTATTTCACTCTGCTTTGCCTTTTTTCCAAAGTGGACCGTTTTATTTTCCCACCTCCATATTTTCCCCCATGCTTATTCTTGCCATCTTTGATTACAGTCATGCTAGTGGGTATGAAGTAATATTTGATTATGGTTTTCATTTGCATTTCCCTGAGGACTCATGATGTTGAGCATTTTATCATGTACTTATTGGCCATTTGTATATCTTCTTTAAGAAGCTGTCTATTCAGATTCTTTGCTCATTTTAAAAATTGGGTTGTTTGTTTTTATATTACTGAGTTCTAATGGTTTATAAATTCTAGGCACAATTTTCTCATGAGATAAATTATTTGCCATTTTTTCTCCTATTCTGTGAATGGTCTTTTCACTTTTTCATTGCAGTCCTTCAAAGCCCCCAATTTTTTCATTTTAATGATGTTCAAGGTGTTTTTTCTTTTGTTGCTTATGCTTTTGGTATTATACCTAAGAAACCATTGCCCCATCCAAGGTCACAAAAATTTATATACTTTTGTTTTCCTCTAAGAGGGACTGTATCTCCTCATTCATTAGGCAGTGCCTTCCCACGCTCCTTGCAGAGAACCAGTTTCCTTGCCCCCTCACACTATGGCTAACACTTGGCATTACCCAGCTTTCTAATTTTCATTTATCTAATGGGTATCACTGACTCAGTGGACATGAGTTTAAGCAAACTCCGGGAGATAGTAAAGGATAGGGAAGCCTAACACGCTGCAGTCCATGGAGTCACAAAGACTCAGACACGATTTATTGATTGAACAACAACAAAATGGGTATACAGAGTAAAGTTTCACATTGAACTTTTGAAACAAACTTTAAAATTTTTTCTCCTTTGGGAAAAATTTGAGGGAAGTGGGAAAGGAAAGAAAGAGACAGCTGGCTGGGAGGGCAGAACCAGGAGGTGAATTTTGCTGGACTGCTTGAGCCGCTGTGCAATCCTAGAGACAGACAGAGTGGTCTCGGGCCACCTAGGGGAGAAGGAAGTACCGCAGTTGGACTTTGGGAAGATGGCTTCCCAGGTAGCTTGGCTGGAAGGCATTCTACCCACACTCCAAGGCTGGCTGGGCTGCCTCCCAGAGGATTCTGGAGTCCAGCCTTCTTATCACCAGGACGCCTCCTCTTCCTCCTGTTTCCCTCTCACTTCTTTCTTGGGAACTGGAGACTCTATCTTAGGGGCACCCATATCATTTTGTTTTTTCTTTTACTTTTATTGGAGTATAGTTGATTTACAAGGTTGAGTTAGTTTCAGGTGTCCAGCCGAGTGATTCGGTTATACACGTTTATTTGCTCTTTTTCAGATACAGGTCATCGCAGAGTACTGAGCACAGGTTCCTGTGCTATACAGGAGGTCCTTGTTGGTTATGTACGTTTATACACGGTGGTGTGTGTATGTTAATCCCAAGATCCTGATTCATCCCTCCCTGATGCCGTTCCTCTTTGGTAAACCTAAGTTTGTTTTTAATATCTGTAAATCTGTTTCTGCTGTGTAAATAACTTCATTTGTAGCATTTTTAAAGATTAGATTCCCGTGTCATTTTGTTTTAATCTTCACCTCCTTTGCTTTCTCTTCCATTCGCTCCCTTCCTCTCTCCTGTCCTCCGCTTCCTGCTCTCCCCACAGAACAGAGGGGGCACAAACCCAGGGCTTTAGCAGCATCTGCTGGGATGCCAGCTGCCTTCCCCCAGGAACAGAAAACCCCTGATACCTCCAACTTTTGGGTTTTATCCAAGGACCTTGGTTCTCTGGCCAGAATACTTGCACTGAAGTCAACAGGGTCTTCTAGCTACTAATATTAAGATAACTTGCTATAACCCTAAAGACTTGCACATGTAGAAGGAAGAGGGTGATGCTATTTTGTTAAACCCTGACTGCAACTGTAGCAGGCTTCCCTAGGAAGAGCATCACCCAGTTCTCCACAGGGATAATGTGTCTCTTTTTGAAATACCTGAAAAGGTGAGAGATGTGTATGGGGAAAAAAAGAAAAAGAGTTTAATTGTTCTGATTAAAAGGAAACAGCAGCTTGAAACTTGGCTAGCAGCTGCATGCTGACCTCTGGAGGAAGCAGGGTTTGTGAGAGTCAATGGGGGACTTGAGGGCAGAGTAATTCACTTTGGGGATGACACCTTTTGTTAATTGCAGACCTTCAGGAAACATCTGCTAAACTTGACAGCTGTGTACCGTCGGTCACTGAAAACCGGCATTAAATTGACAGGGACCGAGAGAAAGAGACCTTGGGGGGTGGGGGGAGCCAGGAATGAGACTGAGTGCTCAGTGTGAATGGGGAATCAGAGACAGGAAGTGATCCGTAAAGCATAAGCCCCTGGGGGCGGGTGTCTGGGAACACTTGGAAAAGAGCCCCAGGCTTCTTCATAATATGCAGATGTGGGCTCTCCAGAAGAAGGAGCCACCTCCCCCCCACAGACTGGTGAACTTGGGGCTACACAAGCAGAAGGCATCTGGGACACATGTGTGCAAGCACACACACCCACACACCGGGGTGCAGGACCAGATCTTTAACAGTGACTCTCTACTTTGCCTGCAAATTTGAATTGCCTGGGGGCTTTAAAAAACATGCCAGGCCTTTGCCTCCTCTAAACCAATGACATCAGAATCATCAGACTTTCAGAGTTAAGATCATCTGACTTTCAGAGTGATTTCAGCTTAGGGTGCTCAGCGCTGTCCTAGAGCAAGGGACCTTGACAACCCCAGCTGCACAGAAAACTGATGTCAGGTATCACCCCCTGCACCAAAAGACTCGCCTGAGCCCACACTGCTTTCCTTCACTCAGTCCCACTCCCGGACCTTCTTCCTCTCTTTCCCACACGCTCCTTTACTTCCCTCCCCCAGGTCAACAGGAGCCTCTCCCACTGGGGATGCACAAAATTCAGGAATTTGAATTTCGGATAAAGGGAGAATAGTTTTTCAGCATAAGTATGTTCCATGCAGGGTTTTCCCTGGTGGTTCAGATGGTAAAGAATCTGCCTTCAATGCAGGAGATGTCAGGAAGATCCCCTGGAGAAGGGAATGGCAATCCCACTCGAGTATTCTTGCCTGGAGACTCCCATGGACAGAGGAGCCTGGCAGGCTACAGCCCATGGGGTCGCAAAGAGTCTGACACGACTGAGCGACTAACACCTTCACATGTTCCATGCAATTATACAACATACTGGTAAAAAACTGATCTGTGATACATACTGAAGTTCAAATCCAACCAAGCACCTAGTGTTTTTAGTTGCTAAATCTGAAAACCCCAGATAGGAACAATTTAAAAAACAAAAAAGGTAAAGACTTCTCCCACTGTACGGAGTTCTGGCGAGACGACCAGCCCCCAGCCCAGAGTCAAAAGTTCAGGGCAGACTGCCAGGGAGAATCAGCAACTCTTTTCTGCTTTTCCCGCACGTGTTATGGGTTCACAGTGCTACACGTTAGCACCACCAGAGGGCGCGCCATGAGCGGGCGGGAGGAAGTGGCTTAGAGAACCGGCAAGGACTAGCTGCCCTGCCCTCCCCAACACAATGCTCAAGGATGGAGCAAGGAAGGAACGGCAGAATGAGCATGAATGCTCAAGCAATGGGTCAAAGGGAAATGGATTACTCTTTTAAACTGAATCCTCTTGCAGACAGCCAAAATGAAATCGGAGAGTAAGCTACACCCAGGATAGGAGAACTCACACATTGGTAGCTGTTTTTCTTACGGGTGGTTTATTGTTTTTGCTTGTCTAGGGTTACGTATTTGCTGTGGATCTTCCCAGCATGTGGATCTTCCCATGCATTTTCTATGCATGTGAATGTGTGTGTGCATGTAAACGATTTGGGTTTGTTGGCAAAATTCTTTCACAAATGCTGTAACAGAATGTATGTGTATCTATACATAGGTATTCCTGGAAGTTCCTTTTTTGCATTTAATATATTTTGAGGATCATTCTATAGTATTTGTTGTTGTTTGGTTGCTAAGTTGTGTCCGACTCTTTTGTGAACCCCATGGACTATAGCCCACCAGGATCCTCTCTCCGTGGGGCTTCCCAGGCAAGAATACTGGAGTAGGTTGCCATTTCCTTTTCCAGGGGCTCTTCCTGACCCAGGGATTGAACCTGTGTCTCCTGCATTGACAGGTGGATTCTTTACCACTGAGCCACCAGAGAAGCCCTTTCTATACATAGTACTAATTTCCTTGTATCTTCACAATGATCCTGTCAGGCAGGGGCCATTGTTATCATCCGTTTTTCAGACGGAGAAATCACAGCAGAGATTAACCACAGAGAGGTTAAGTGACCTGCCTGAGATCACACAGCAAGTAACCAAGCGAGATTTAGACCTGGGCCATCTGTCTTCAGAGTCCACTTGGCCCCGATGTGTACTTAATCATGCTTAGTGCTTAATCACTCTTCTGCACTGCTTCGTTTTAACCAGGGCGTCACAGGCCATGAAGTTGTGCCTATGACCACGCTGGATGGACATTGAGCTGAGTCTCAGTTTCCACAACTTCTGCCTATAAATGACAAAGCAGCAGGAAAGCCTTGTGCAGCGGTGATGAGGGCTCTGCAAGGTAGACCGAGGCGGGGCATGCCCAGGTCACGTTTCCATAGTGACTGCCACACTTCGCTCCCTATCCCCAGCAGCTGTGTGTAAACATCCCCCACCCTTCACTGCCACCAAAGACACACCGGAAAGCAGAGACAGCCTGAGGAGAGGCACAGGGGCGCACTGCGGAAACCGGAAGAAATGAGGAAGAAGGAATTAACAGCAGTGGGCAACACAAGAGAGAGAGGCTGTGCACAGAACGGGGTGACCTCGCCAAGGGGCTTCAGGGCGAGTCCAGGCAGCCAGCACCCGCATGAAGGTGGGTGACCTCGCCAAGGGGCTTCAGGGCAAGTCCAGGCAGCCAGCACCTGCATGAAGGTGGGTGACCTCACCAAGGGGCTTCAGGGCAAGTCCAGGCAGCCAGCACCTCCTGAAAGATGCCTTCCTTGTTAAGCATGCAAAGACTTCATATAGGGCTTGTGCAGCAACAGGAGCTGTGCCCATGGTCTCCATGGAGCTGATGGATTGAGAAGAGAGAGAATTATGGTTCTTGCTGATAACCAGAGTGGGGCTCAGAGAGCTGGGGAGTGAGAGAGACTCTTCCTGTCCCACCTGTATTCCCCCAGAGACTAGAAGAGACGAGGACGAAGGGTACCCCGGAAAACATAGACTCAGCACTCCACCCTGCCAAGGGGACTTTACACGCGGTATCAAAGTCACAGGGCCCATAACTGGGGTGCACTTTGGGGTGTCTGTGCCCCTCTGGGGGGGCCCAGGTGGGATTTGCATAGAGGAAGCCTCTCCCGCATTACTCTCCCCAGTGACAGAAGCCATTAGCACACATGCTGTCTCTCCTTTCCAATGATGGGATCTGTGATGACCTAAACCTGAAAATGATTTTCCCTTATTTACTTGCAGTGCCTATTTGTCCTGCTTGTCTGGCATTTTTGTTGTTGTTTGTTTATTTGGCTGCCCCAGTAGTTGCAGCAAGTGGGATCTAGTTCCCCTAACCTGGGATTAAACCCAGGCACCCTGTCTTGGGAGCACAGTCTTAGCCCCTGGACTACTAGGGAAGTCCCTGGTCTGGCATTTTGAACACCCTCCGTGGCTGTGAAGAATTCTCTCCTCCTGGGTCTGACTCCCCAGAGAAGCCAGAAACTGTTTCCCAGAAGCTAGGCTGCAGGCACGTGAGCAGGCGCGCCGAGCAGATGCCTCGGCAGTGGACTCTGAGATGAAGCAGATGCCCACTGATGGCAGGGTGAGGGGGATGGCAGGGGCCAGGGGCCAGGGTTCCGTCTGGGCCCTTCTGCGTGGTGGCTCTGCTGGGTGCTGGCCACGGTGTTGCTTCCTGGAGCCGCCCCACGTGTGGGCCAAGTTCCCCCAGCAGAGCCTCTGACCCGGTTCTAGAGCTACTCCGGAGATGCTGGCAGCCCCCAGCCTTCTGCAGTAAATCCTGTTTCCTCCTAAACTCACTGCAGGTGGTTTCTGCGGCTTGCAGCCAAGCCTGCCGGAGGCCTCCCTATTGGCCCAGCATCTTTGAATGGGAGGTGTTGAGCATGACGGCTGCAGGGTACCACGTTTCCCTGTCAGACACAGCCGACTCCTCAACTAACCCAAACAACCCATTGGGGAAACTGACCTCCAGGTAGGGCCATTCAGATTAAACAGTGCTCGGGGTCCGTGTAGGAGGGTCTGGCCTCCTGCCTCCACACTCTCTCCCGTGCTGACCCATCCTCGCCTGTGTGGGCAGAATGAACTTTCTCAAAAATCATCTGGCTGTGCCATTGCCCAAGTGATATCTCCTCTGGCGTGCCCCGCCCCGTGCCCACGAGGCTGCCGTGCGTGTGTGAGTGTGTGTGTGTGGAGAGGGGAGCGGCAGCAGGCTTGCGAGGGAGACAGGAGAGTGGGCTCGGGCACCTGTCACCCAGATCCTCCTGTTCTGGGTCACCAAGGTCAGCAGCATCCCTCTCCCATCAGCCCTGAGCTCTGGTCACCCCTCTCTGCCTCCCTCCTTGGGGTGGTCACAGCCTCCCAAAGAGGGGGGTGCACATCGCTGCAGCTCCCATCCCAGGTCTGCCCCACCCCCTGCTCCTTAACCCCGCCCACTCAGGAGCACCCTCACTCTTGCTTCACACCCAATCATCAACGCTCGGAAGCTGGGGAAGGTCCCCCACGGATGCAGGGCCTCATCCCTGGAAAGCCGGGAGAGTTTTCTTGTGTGGCCGAGACTCTGCAGGTACCATTAAGTTACTGATCGTGAGACAAGGAGATGCTCATGCATTATCCAGGGGACCCTAAATGTCATCACCAGTGTCCTTAAAGGGGGCTTCCCAGGGGGCGCTAGTGGTAAAGAACTTGCTTGCCAACAAAGGAGACTTAGACAGGGATTTGATCCCTGGGTCGGGAAGATCCCCTGGAGAAGGGCATGGCTACCCACTCCAGTATTCTTGCCTGGAGAGTCTCCATGGACAGAGGAGCCTGCTGAGCTAACAGTCCGTGGGGCCACAAGAGTCGGAGATGACTGAGCAGCTCACACTTTCAGGAGCTCTGAGCCGAGGAACACCGCCAGCCTCTAGAAGCTGAAAAAGGTAGGGAGCAGATTCTCCCCTCGGGGGTTCCAGAAGGAACTTTGGCTTTAGCCAGTGACCCTGATTTCAGACTGCTTGCCTCCAGAACCGAAAGGGAAGAAATGTGTGTTGCTTTAAATTGAGTCTGTGGTCATTTGTGACAGCAGCCCCAGGAAACTAGAGGACTTCCCACCACCAGGCTGGGCCAGCGGCCCCATCGGAGCCCCCCGCCCACTACCTGGTGCCAGCTGGTGGCTCCCCTCCCGCTGCCAGGAGCCTGCAGCGGACCTGTCCGTCTTCCCCAGCAGACCCCACGCTCGGCCTTAGCCCTGTGACTCCTGTCTCCCCGGCACCGTCTGAGGACCGGCACGTGGTGTGGCGGGACTGAAAGCTCGTAGCTTCATCACTCGTGGACTGAGGTGCCCTAAAGCGGGGATGCTCACCGCCTCCAGGAATCCTAGAAAGTACCCCCTGTGACCTGTGGGCCATCAGCCCTGGCCCCAGCACTCCAGCTGGCCACACCGGGGCTGAGACCCTGGTCCTCCAGGGACCCAACCCCTCAGAGGGCAGCTTCTCAGCCCACATGCTTGGGATCCAGGGAGCATGAAATCTGGGAAGAGCACCCCATCCACAGGGGACAGGAGCGGAGAACCTGGGAGAGACGCTTGGCACCCCGTTCCGTCCCCTCCCCCAGCTGAGCTCGGGGGACTCCTCGGAGGGGCGGTTCGCAGCGCAGGAAGGGTTTGCACGGCCGTCTCTGTGCTCGGCTCTGTGCCCAGCTGAGGGCCCTGGGGCCAGAAGCCACGGCTCTGCAAGGGATCTGGGTTAAAATTAGGCGATCTTGGGTCCCCGCCACCCTCCTTCCTTGAACACCTCTCCTATCCCCACTGTCCTGGCAACAGAGCCCCACGCCTGCCATGGCACTCAGGTCCACCGACCCGGTCAACGCTCCTGCTGGGCATGGGGCTGCTGCCTGCAAGGCTTCCTGCTGAGGCCATCACACCACGGGGCACCAGAGGGCCCCTCGCAGCCGCATGGCGCCCCACGTGGCTCCCGCACCATCCACGGCCTGGGGAATCTCTGAGAGCAGCCGTCAGCGACCTAGAAGCGGCATGTGTGTTGGCTGAGGAAGCAGAGCAGAGGGAGCCTGCGGGCAATGGGGAGAAGGAGCGTGTTTACCGTGGTGGCCTCTCGGGACCACTGCTGTCCTCGGAAGGTGGATCTGGATACCCTCACCCTCCAAGCCACACACCTCGTTACTCCTCTGCCCTCTCCTCGCCCACGTCTCCTTGCTCATCCCCTCCAGCCACACTGGACTTCTTGCCATTCTCTGAACCGGCAAGAACGCTCCCTGCCTCGGGGCCTTTGCACTGGCTGCTCCCTCGGGCCATCATGCTCTCCCCCCACCCACCAGGCACCCTCATGACTTGAGCCGTCACCTTTCCAAAACTTTGTTCACATGGCATTTTACGAATTGCCCTGTTCTGATGATCCGGTTTAAAGCTGCAGCCTCTCTGGCAGACCCAATCTCCCTGAGCTGCTCATCTCCCTCCCTTTAACAAAAAGAGCAGTTATCATCCTCTAAGAGTGACCTTTTACCTTTCTGTTTATAATCTTCCTCCATATGGGCAGGAACATTGGTCTGTTTTGTTCAAAGATGTTTCTCCCGTACCTAGAACAGTGCTATCACATAATGGGCCCTCAACAAACATTAGCTGAAGAAATGAGTGAGTGATTAGGGGCCACTTCACTCGAAGGTGACATTTAGCTACGTCATGCAGGCAGAAGTCGATCAGGGGTAAATCACCTGGGGAAAAACGTTCCCGGCAGAGGGCACAGCTGGGGCAAGGGCCCCGAGGTAGAAGCCGGGTGTTTAGGCCACAGCAGAGACGCCGTTGTGGCGGAAGGAAGAAAGCAGGAGAAGGGTGGGGAAGAGATCAGAGAGGAGAGGAGGTGTTTACTCTGAGAGGGGAAACCACCAGGGCCTTTAGAACAGGGATGTTCCATGAGCTGACTTATGTTTTGAACATTATTCTGTCTGCTGATTTTTAGAAAACAGACTCTAAGGGAGGCAGAGGAGAAGCAGAGAGGCTAGTGAGAAGGTAGCTGTCATCATCCAGGTGGGAGACCTGGGGGACAGTCATGGAGGCGTGAGAAGGGCTTGGACTGAGGATGTATTCTGAAAGAAGAACAATGTGGAGTGAAATGGAAGTGGGGCATCAGAGGCAGGTCCAGGTTTTAACCCGAGCAGCTAGAAGGAAGGAGTAGCCATCTCCTGAGCTGGGAATGGATGGGATCAGCCTGGGACTGGGAAACCAGGAGTTCCATTCGGGCTTATTAGACATGAGGTAACTATTGGAAATCTAAGGGGAGACGTCAAATAAGCCCTTGGATATATAAGCCCAGAGTTCACATGAGACTCCAGGCTTGCTGGATGAATTTGGGAGTGACTAGCCTTTAGGTGCATCTGAAAGTGAGGCGGCGATACGCTCACCTGTGCAGGGAGATCAGGGACACGGGAGAGGGGTCCAGGGCTGGGCTCCAACGCTGAGAGGCAAGGACGTGAGGGGAAGCCAGAGCAGCGCAGTAGAAGGATTCCAGAAGAGAGACACACTGGAGAAAGCCAGATGGAGACGGATAAAGGGCGGGGGACAGGGCTGTTCAGTGGGGCCGATTGACTCAGAGAGGCGAGAGCTGAGAAGGCTTCTCCTGCCGTCTTAGCGTCTGGGGACCCGAGGTCATGGGACAGGACTGGAGACCCAGCTTGTCACCACAGGCGCTCCCCTTAGCAGGCTGAGACTTTGTTTCCTTGGATGTCCACTAGGACAAGAGTTCCAAAGAATAGCAAGGACAGATAGGAAGGCCTTCCTCAGTGATCAGTGCAAAGAAATAGAGGAAAACAATAGAATGGGAAAGACTAGAGACCTCTTCAAGAAAATTAGAGATACCAAGGGAACATTTCATTCAAAGATGGGCTTAATAAAGGACAGAAATGGTATGGACCTAACACAAGCAGAAGATATTAAGAAGAGGTGGCAAGAATACACAGAAGAACGATACAAAAAAGATCTTCAAATTGGGAAAGGGTTCCAAATCGGGAAAGGAGTATGTCAAGGCTGTATATTGTCACTCTGCTTTTTAACTTATATGCAGAGTACATCATGAGAAATGCTGGGCTCGATGAAGCACAAGCTGGAATCAAGATTGCCAGGAGAAATATCAATAACCTCAGATATGCAGATAACACCACCCTTATGGCAGAAAGCGAAGAGGAACTAAAGAGCTTCTTGATGAAAGTGAAAGAGGAGAGTGAAAAAGTTGGCTTAAAACTCAGCATTCAGAAAACTAAGATCATGGCATCTGGTCCCATTACTTCATGGAAAATAGATGGGGAAACAGTGGCTGACTTTATTTTCTGGGGCTCCAAAATCACTGCAGATTGTGACTGCAGCCATGAAATTAAAAGACGCTTACTCCTTGGAAGGAAAGTTATAACCAATCTAGACAGCATATTAAAAAGCAGAGACATTACTTTGCCAACAAAGGTCCGTCTAGTCAAGGCTATGGTTTTTCCAGTAGTCATGTATGGATGTGAGCATTGGACTATAAAGAGAGCTGAGTGCTGAAGAATTGATGCTTTTGAATTGTGGTGTTGGAGAAGACTCTTGAGAATCCCTTGAATTGCAAGGAGATCCACCCAGTCCATCCTAAAGGAAATCAGTCCTGAATATTCATTGGAAGGACTGATGCTGAAGCTGAAGCTCCAATCCTTTGGCCACCTGATGCGAAGAACTGACTCATTTGAAAAGACCCTGATGCTGGGAAAGATTGAGGTCAGGAGGAGGAGCTGACGACAGAGGATGAGATGGTTGGATGGCATCACCAACTCAATGGACATGAGTTTGAGTAAACTCTGTGAGTTGGTAATGGAGAGGGAGGCCTGGCACGCTGCAGTCCATGGGGTCGCAAAGACTTGGACACGACTGAACGACTGAACTGACTGACTGAACTGGCACCAGGCCAGGCTATTTCAACCCCTGGGGCCCAGGTGAGATCATTTTCCTCGACCCCCACCCCAGGGAGCTCTCCAAGCCCCCAGCCAGCCTGTGGGCTTTCGGCAGTGCCCCCTCTGTCCACTAGAGGGCACACGCAACCCCTCCTTGTCAGCGCCGCCGCTCCACGGAGTCTGAGATGCAGGCGGTGAGTGAGCCTCCGAACCTCCGAACCTCCTCAGATGAGGGCTGAAGGGAACCTGTGAACTCCCAAGCTTCTGGGCGGACCGTCTGGGGTCTCTGGAGTCCACCTCAGTTCCCTGATCCCTTTTTCTTTTCTTTTTTATCCTTGCACAGTCGGCTGTTGGCTTCAGGGTGACATTGAAAAAGCGTGAAGTTTAATAATTCTGGAGACCGGATGGGGAAAATACAATAAATCAACCTATGCAGACCACCGACTCCAGCCCATTGGGATCTACTCAGAGGCAGGCAACACAGAACTGGCAACAGAGCAGCCTGTGGGCCAGATACGGGCCCCACGTGTCCTCTGTTCAGCTTCCTGGTGTCTTATAAACTGAATAGGGGGTGGTCATTGTTTTAAATTGGGAGATTTCACATAAAATCCACATTTCTGTCTTTGCATATAAAATGGGGTGAAAGGCCTATATCCTCACATGGGAAACCTTTCTGGAGCTCTGGGGCATTGCCCTCTTTGGGCTGGGCATACACTGGGGCATTGCCCTCTTTGGGCTGGACATACACTGGGGCATTGCCCTCTTTGGACTGGGCATACATTCCTGCTGACCCCAGTTCTCAGGAGGCCCTATTGTCTCACCACAGGGCAGACAGTTAGGAAAGCACATTTGTTGAGAGAAGGTTTTAGAGCAATACTGTTCTTAATGGCTTGGTAGCTTGATTAGAACTCCTAACTGATAAGCATATGATATAGGGTCCTCCCCTGGGACTCCTGCCTGGGCACCGCATTTGCAGGGACTGACCTGCCCACCAGCACCCAGAACATTGCTTGCATCTTCAGTAGATGCTTTACAGATCTGATTTAAACGATAAACTCATGGGACTGGAGAGGGGGCAGCGGAGGGGTGAGAGGCTGTCCAGAACATCCTGCACTTGCCTGGTTGTGGGTCTGGATTCCGACTCTGCTGCCCAGAGCATTGGGTGGGAAGGTTGTCTGCATGCTCAGCCATCAGAAGAAGCCACATGTGTGACTTCCCCATGGCTCCAGAGCGTCTCAGCCTCACATCTCCACCGCTGGATGAATGTGTGTTTGCGTTGGTTAAACTTGGAGATTAAATTTTGCAATGAGGCTACTGCCCTGAGTCTGGGAGTCCTGGGGATCTCAGGCAAGGCCACAGGAGGGACTCCAAGAATAGGCTGGACACAGATGCATATGTCACATGGTGTGAACTGGCATTCAGTGAACACCAAGGACCTTCATCACCAAGAAGCACCAAGGAGCACCTGGACAGGTGCTTCGGAGGCCACTCGCTGTTCTGACCTGGCTGGATCCTCTTTCTCTTCTAGCATCTAGACTCAACTAAACCTAACCTTCTGCCCTTTACCCTCTCCAGTTGCTTTGTGGGCCCAGAGGTCTTGATACTAATTGCATCTCCCAGTGCTCCCAGCTCAGAGTAATAAACTGTTGATTTCTAAAAACACATTTTTCCCCAATGGGTTCTGCAAAATGCCTGCTCCAGATCTGACTGCATAGAAGGCTTCTCTGATTCTCTGTTTTCTTGAGGACTTGCTCTCACTTTCCCTGTGATACCCTGGAAATTACTCCAAGTCTTCACTAGGCAAGATCAAGGATGTCCCTTAGAAGGAAGTCAGCTAGATGGAGTATCCCTTTCCCATCCGCTCCATCCTCCTTTCTGGAATGCATAAGAGATAGCTGGAACTCCAACAGCATCTTTGGGCCATGAGACAAACTAGAGGATGAAAGCAAAAGCTAAAGATGGGGAAGCAGAAATAGTGAAGGAATCTGGCACCCCTTTGACCATGGAAGCACCACACCAGTCCTGTAGAACTGTTTGAAAGGAGAGAGAAATCAGCATGATTGTCTATAAACTACTGCTGGCCTAGGTGCAGTGCTTTCAGAGCAGCTGCTATGAACTTAATCAGGAGACCGTCTCTCCCTGGACTGACCTCCAGCTGAGATGCCTCTTCTCCTCTCTCTCCATGTGGAATCGACGTCCTGTGAACGGCCTCAGTCCACTTTGTGGGCCAGGATGTTCTGTTTCTCGGGTGGTTTGTACAATTGTTTATAAGAGAGAAGTGTATGCTGCCTGCGTGTCTCTTGGATAAAAATGTCTTTCAGATGACCTCCCTCTGATTCTCATCTGGATAGTGTGCTCAGGCTAGGCTGACCTTCAGCCAGTATATAAAGACATTCTTGTACTGGCTGATAAATAATAAACACTGCCACGCAGGTTGTAAACAGTTACTGCTTCAAGCCCCACTACTGTACTCCTACTCTGGCCCCCTTTGCTCCCTGTAACCCTCAGACTCACACAATCCAGCAACATTATCGAAAGGCTGACACCTGGGGAGGCACGGGTCTAAGACTTTGCTCTAACTCACCTGCCTCGTGTGCTCTGCTGGCTGACGCCCACGAGATTCCTCCATATCCAGGTTTGGGGGAGGGGCCACACACCGTCTCAGCGGGGGAAGGACGGGGCCCTGACCTGGGTGCTCGCTGGCACCTGCTGGCCTCCAGAACCATGGCCCTTCCCACCTGCTCACTGGGGCCCTGCTGGCTCAGTTCCCCACCTGTGGCCATAACCTCACGGTGTGTTCTTTGGGCTCAGAAACACCCCTGTTACCTTCCTGTGTAGAGAATTTCCCCCTTCTTTTGTTTTAACCCCTTTTGTTTGGGCCAGTGTTTCTCACAGAGGGATCTTCAGCTGTTCCAGTGACGGGGGTGGAGCCCGCGATGTTAGTGGATAGCAGCTGACTTCTTTTTGCAATATTCACTGGAAACATGTTGAACTATGGCACAAACACAGAAGTGTAGACCCCATACATTTTCACTAAGTGCACACATCCATGTAACCAATTCTCGGTCCAAAACCAGAGGAATATCAGCACCCCAAACCCTTCGGGTCCTTACAGTCAGGACCATCCACCAGGGGTAACCACCACCCTGACTTCTGACACTTCTAAGGAGCTCCTTTTTTATTCTAAACCTCCTAGAAATGACGTCACACCACGCGTACTCCCGTGTCTGGCTTCTTCACGCGCTGTCATGTCTGTGAGACTTCTCTGTGTTGCTGCATAGAGTTCGTGATGGGCACGTGGGTTGTTTTCAGTTCGGAGCCACAAGAAGTAGCACTGCCTCAAACATACCCTCTCACACTTATTGACTGATAAGCATACACATTTCTCCTAGGCAGACACCAAGGAGTGGACGTCTGGATCACAAGAAAGGTATATATGCAGGCTTCGTAGTTCCTGCTGGAGTTTTCCAAAGTTGTTGTAGCAGCTGGCTTCCCACCTCCACAGTGGGCGTATTCCTGTTGCCCTGCTTCCTTGCCAACACTTAGAACTGTCTATTTCATGTTAGCCATTCTTGAGGGTGTGCTGTGGATATTCTCTTTTGTGAAGTATCTGCTCAAGTCTTCTGCCCAGTTTACTGCTGTAATCTGCCTTTTCTCTTATTTGTAATTCTTTATGATTCCCAGAATGACTTCTTCCATGAATATATGGATTACAGATAGCCTGTCATCAACTTGTCTTTTCACTCCCCTGAAAGTGTCATCGATGAAACCAGAATCTTTACAGAGTAAAATTCACTAACTTTTCCTTTAAGGTTAATAAATTTTGGTGCTAAGTCATCTTTTCCTTCTAGGAGTTTCAGAGTTTCACCCTTCACATTCTGATTTATAATCCCACACACTTTTGAATGATCCATCAGACATACATGAAGGTGAAACCCTGTTTATAAGCATCTAACCCAGAATCTGGTTCAGCTTTACACATAAACACAAAGTATTTTTGGTAAAGTTTAATATACACTGAGCTTCCCAGAATGTAACTCCTGTGTAAATTTAGAGAAGATTAAATTTTGTTTTATTTGGAACCTTACCAAGATTCGAATCGCCATTTCAGAAAAAAAAGTCACAGACAGAAAAGTTGCCGGAGTTACATGAGTTACCCATATAACCTACCTGTATCTGTCTACATGTCTAGATGATTCTACATTTGAAATAGACACTCATTCTTCATTGACTCTTTTCAAATTATTAACCATAAGGAAGTTTTAATACTCTTCAGTCAATAATTGTCTTACTTTTCTTCAATACAAATGTAGTCATTATAGCTTGGAGCACTTATCTGATCACTTAAACTATATCCCTTGATCTGGTCATGCCCAGGCATTTAGATATTGGCACATGTATGATTTCACCATAAATCGTTTTTTTTAAATAAAATTTCTCTTTTCTATTACAATAGGGCATTATATTTATTTGGGAGGGGGAATTATGTGTGTAGATACATTTCATTTCAGGATGGCAAAGGGGATTTTACAAAATTATTTCCTGTAAGAAGGAGTCACTGGGTCTGACAGGGTGAGGGCCAGTGTAATTGGCTCTACCCAAAGGACCTCACATCTCAAATCAAATGAGAACAGTAAAGTGTTTTCTTTATTTCCCTTCAAAATGTAATTCCTTTTAAGCCAAGCAATTTTATGGTAACACTAATGTGCTTCCTTTCATTACATTTGTGAAACAGAAGATCCCACACCAACCCCAGGAGAAGTGACATGTTCATGACTCTGCTACTCAAAACCACTCGCCTCCCGCCACCACCTGCCTGCTTGAAATTGTGCACAGGCTCACTCTGGCTCTCCCCTGAGTTAAGTTTCACAGGGAGAAAGGTTCGCGTTCAAACCCCAGTTCTGCTCCAGACCCTTTGTGTGACTCTGGGCAGTGTGTTAACTCTGTGAGCCCACAGCACCCATTCACAAAATGAGGATAAAGAAACTGACTTGGCATGTCTCTAACAGTCAAAAGGTAAGAGCTGCTGACGCGTAACAAGTGCTGATTCCAGGCCGATTCTTCTGCTAAATGCCTTCAGAGGATAATCTCCTTTCACCTCACAAGCCTGCCTTTTAGATGGGGGCCACTCTCATCCCCATTTTACAGATGAGGAAAGGGGAGGAACAAGACAGTGAGTAAATTTGCCCTAGGTCATACAGTTGGTAAATGGCAAAGCTGAGAGTTGGACTCAGGCAGTCTGACTGCTTCCCAATAAATAATAATGTGTGGGGAAGACAGTGCCCAGCACAGGGAATATAATAAAAAAATAGCAGTCTTTGGCTGCTATTATTTGCCCATTGGTTGTATAGTTCTGAACATGTACATGTTCTGTTGCTCTTTTTCCCCCTAGTAAGAACTGGACACATGCCTTTGATTTAGTATATTCAACCATTTCATATATGTCACAGTGGGTTTTAAACAACTTGATTTCTGATACACAACTGCCTAAATTTAGCAGGGTTTGTCAACTAGGTACTGGTAAAAGTGATGTTAATTTTAATTTACCTGTGAATGATATAGGGAAGTCTCTGTTTGCCCTGGAATTCATGCTGATATTTACCTAAAAAAAACATCGAATCCCATAAGCAACAAAAAGCACACTATGTCAAAAATATTTGCAAGCCCCAGGCCACTTATGCCTGGAAATACCTGACATAAGGAAGCAGAACTACACCCTCCCTCTGCCACACATTGCCCCGGGCACTGGTTGTAACAAGCTTTGACCTGCCCGGTGTCTCCAGATCCTTAAGAATGTTCTCTGATGCAGACCAAGGTTAGGCATGGTAAATAAAGTGGCTTCCAGCGCAAAATAGACTCCACTTCCCAGCAGGTGTGGCTGCTGAAAATTTTCCGTTTTTGAAAATGGTGGCGGGCTGGGAGCGTTTTCAGGAGCCCTGTCGTGTAAGGCTGTCGTGGCAGCTGTCCAGGTAGCTCAAGTGTGTGGTCATTAGCAAACAGCAGGAAGCTGGGCTTTAGGGTTGTTTCAGAATGAGTCTCTGCGATCACCCAGAGGTCAAGATACCTTGGGTCTCTGTTTTTTTGCTTCCCTCGTCAAAGGAAGAGGTTGAACAAGAGAATCCCTAAACTGTCCCCAGGTCTAGAATTTCAGGAGCTAAAGAGTCAACACTTTGCACAGTTTTGGAGCCACTGGTGCTGAACCATGCTGGGAACAAGCCAGGACTGACTTTCTTTCTAGCTGTGTGACCTGGGCCCACCACTATGCCTCTCTGAGCCTCAGTTTCCTCCTTAGTAAAATTAGAAATAATAATACTGATCTCAAGAGTTGCCGTAAAGATAACATTTAAAAGGTTTAAATGTAAAATAGATGCTCGCCAAATGCCACTTTCTTGCTCTCACACATTTGCCCGCCTTTTCTTTTTACCGTGTCCTCCACTCTCAGCACCAACCCCCCAACCCAACCCCATGCAGTCAGCCACCATGACCTGTGCCCCTCCCCAGCCCATCTGTCTTTCCCCCAGCATTACCAAGAGTCCAGACTCTCAAATCTTCTGTCCCAAATTAGGATGCGCTCCTGGACTGTCAAAATGGGAAGATAGAATCTTGAGTCTAGCGCCTTAGACCGCTTGGCCATCCTGACATGACTGGACTGTCAAAATGGGAACCGCCTAATAAACTGATACATCACTATCGCCTCCCTGAAACATCTGCATTAAGAATTCTAACAGTAGAATTTCAGTGCCTAGAAAAGAGACAAACCAGTTATTTAAGTATGGCAATATTTGCTTTAAAAATCCCATTCCCTGGTGATGCTTAAAAGAACCACTGGAATAGTTTCCCTTCTCAATGTATATGCATAATTGTAGCTGATTCATTCGTGTGATGTGTTGGGTTCCATGATCTGTTTCTTTTTCCTCATGGCAAAACAATCCACTTTAGTGACTCTATCTCGGGCATTTTAGCAGTGGGCAAAGTCTTAGAGCTGGGATTCTTGTTTGCTTTCTCCAGTCAGCCACCTCAAATTCTTTTTGGAAGTAGGTGGAGCATAAATGAAAAGTTGGTAAACAGAATTCTTTCTTTGGTCTCTTCTGGACAGGCTTTGGTCTCTCCAGGCTACTTCATGGCTCCCAAACTGTAATTACGGGTTGCTTTTTAAAGTGTCCTTCTGAACTGAGAGTCTTTAGTTGTTCTAAATTCATTTGGGATCCTTCTGGGCCCAAGAATTAAAGGTGACTGTCATTCCTGTAAGTCAGAGGTGGCCTGATCTCAGGAAATCATACAGGGCTGTTGGCATGTTGTATGGTGAGATGGGCCCATTAAAGCTGCATCCCAGCATCTTCCAAGTGGGAGTCCAAGGTAGCCTTGGGAAGCAGGAGGCTTCCTTATGAGTCTGATCTCCAACCTAGATGGACTCTTCCCTCCTATAGCCCCCATCTCTGAGGTCCTGGAGTAATGGAAATGAAGAAAGAAATCATTGGCCCTGAAGAATTGTAGATGGTTTTATTGACCACTAAGGTCGACTAACATCCTAGGATTTGGTTAATGTCCTGAACCACACCTGACTTCTGAAAGAGGGGCTGTTCCCAAAGATTCTATGAAGTCTACTACACTAGATTCTTAAGCTTCCTTCCACCAGTCCTCTCTGCCTCCCAACATAACATCTTATGGGGGACTGAGGATGGGGTGGAAGTCTGATCAAGAGACACTGCAACTTTTGTCATTTGATAGTAACAATGGTAATAACTAATGACATTTATTGAGTACCTTATAGGCATTGCTCCATTTCAACCTCACAATGACTCTATGAAGTAGGTCTCACTATTATCCCCATTTTATAGAAGAGGAGATGGAGGCTGAGAGGGAAAAATAAGTTCTTCAAGGTTAGTAAGTGACAGAGATTCAAACCCAGATCTGACTGGCCCCACAAGCCTCATTTTGACAATGTACCAATCTGCTGCGTGCTCAGCTCTGAGCCTGAGAGATTCACACTGTTCTATTCCACACCAGACCTGACCAGGTGTCCACTGCCCACAGTGAGCCCGAAAGAGACCACAGCGGATGGAAGGGCAGCCTCTGGGGCCAGATGGTTCACGTTTGAACTCAGCTTTGATACTTATTCATGGTATGGCCATGGGCTAATTACTTTACCCCCCTGGGCCTTTGCTCTCCCTCTATGTAGAAGCAGAATAATCCCTTATCAGAGTGCCATGGAGATGGGCTGAGTAGATATATGTGTTAAGCACACAGACAGAGTTTGGCACCCTGGAAGAGCTCCATAAATACTGCGTATTTTTCTCAGCTCTCCCACCTCTAAGCAACTGCCTGCTCACCATCTCCACCTTGACATCTAACAGGCAATTCCAATTGGCAGAGTCAAAGCTTAACTCCTGATCTGCCCTTCCCTCACTCTTGCCCCCTGCCAATATCTGGCAACTCTGTCTTTCTAGGAAAAAAACAGTTGGATTTCTTTCGTTCTGCACACCTCACATCTAACTCACTTGCAAATCCTTTTAGCTTTGCCTTTAAACTAGACCCATAATCCAGCCCTATCTCATCACCTCCACTACTACCTGATCCAGGTCAGCACCGTCTCTCCCTTGGGTGCCTCCAGCAGCCTCTGCGCTGGGCTGCTTCCTTCTGCTCTTGCCCATGAGTCTCTTCTTCTGCAATAGCCAGAGCAGCTCGGGATGTACTGGGTAACTCTCCTCAAGACTCCCATCTTATTCAGACAAAATGTCAGCATCTAATGGGTCCATAAAGTTGTTCCCCCACCACACCCGCCTCTCGCTCTTCCTCTCCAGCCTCACAGATCTCCTGCTTTCCCTCCTAGAGCCTTTGACCTTGTCTTTCCCACTCCAGAAATTTCCCACCCCCAATAACTGCAGTCCCCATTCGTTTATCTCCTGTGGTCTCTGCTCACACACCCATTTCATCAAAGTGGGCTTCCCTCATCATCCTAAATAAAAAAGTCCCCAAGTGGAATTTCGACTGCATGTGTCACAAGCCAATAAATCACTAATGTCCCTCACCCCAACCCTGCTTTCTTTATTTCCTCCAAGTATCACATGTGGATCGGGTGTAGGAAAGGTAGAACGGAGTGGTAAAATGCTTGACAAAAGTAAATTATGAAGTTGATCCCTTGGGTTATATAGGAAGATGTCACTGTTCAGTCACCAAGTCATGTCTGACTCTTTACGACCTCATGGACTGCAGCATGCCAGGCCTCCCTATCCCTCACCATCTCCTGGAGTTTGCCCAAGTTATGTCCATTGAATTGGTGATGCCAACCATCTCATCCTCTATTGCCCTCTTTCTATAGTATGTATAGGAAGATACTATGATATAAATAAATACATTTTATGGGTTTTGCTGGATAGGACATGACTGGTTCAAAGTGAAATTTTGGACCAAGTGATACTGGGGAAGGGATTTCAAAACAGACTTGAGATATACCTGAGCTCCCTTCCAAAATAAGACCCAAGATAGGATTGGAAAAGAAGCCTTTTCGAGTAAAGAGACTGGACTGAACACAAGCGTCTTACTGCAGTCCCTCATGAAATCTTGCCACAACTCTCATGACAGGAGTTTATAAAGACATAAACCTAAAAGGAAAATGAGAAGTGAAAATCACAAAACTCTGGGAGTTGGAAAGTTCATAGATAGGAAGTAACTCACCAAATAGCCCTGACTGAGCTGAATTCCAAGCTCACAGTAGGAAAATCCATGAACCAATTGGATTGATACAAGAGAATGCACAGAGGAACTTGGGAACCTGCAACAGCAGGTACTTCTGGAACCCAGAACAAAGTTGCAGGGTTGGCTGAAATCCATTTAGTAGCAGTCAGATGCCTGGACCCTACCGCCCACACCCCACACTGTTGGGTACCTGCCCCTCCGCTACTCTTGCAGGAGACTGACCGCTTGGTTTCAAGCGAGGATAAAACGGGACTCTGGACTGTGTGACATCAGACCCAGCTGATGGGATCTGATACCCTGGTTATCATTTAGAAACAAGGGGATTCAGTGACTGTGGACATTGCTGTCTTCTCTCCCTCTGTCCCTGTTGAACTTCCAGAATGCTGGTATCTAAGCCGTTGCCCTCTAGACCAAAGGTTGGAAAAATCTTCTTTGCTATGTTTGACAAGCTCAGGTGGAAATACCTGAAGATACTGACACAGGGGATTTCCCACCGACTGGCACAGCCTGGCACTCCACAATAAAGCTCACAGTCAAGAAGCTCCATCCATTCAGACAACCACAGATGAAGAAATTTTCAAGAAAATTTCCACAAGGTAAGTTAGAGTACAAAATAAAAGCAAGTTGGAGGAAACAGCAATTATGCAAGAAAAAAACTTGCAAAAACTATCATTGATGACCTTTGGAAATTAATAAAAAGACATTACATCCCTGAAACAAGAACAGAATACTATAGAAAAAGAACACATAACAGAACAGAAAACATTTCTTAAAAATTAAAAATGTGAAAACAGAAGTTAAAAACTTTGTAAAAAATAAAAAATGAAGATGAAACTGAGGAAAAGTTTCAGAAAGCATGTCAGAAAGACAAAGGTGTTCCCTGGTGGCCTAGTAGTTAGGATTTGATGCTTTCACTGTGGAGACCCAGCTTTGATTCCTGGTCAGGGAACCAACATGTATGCCATGCAATGTGGCCAAAATACAAAAAAAGAAAAAGAAAGAAAGAAAAGACAATAAAACAGAAAACAGGGAAGAAAAGAGAAAATAATTTGGAGAGCAGTCCAAGAAGTCTCACTTGCAAACAAGAGTACCACAGACAAAGAACAGTGAACAAAGAGGAGGGGAGCTTCATCAACAAAATAAAAGAATATTTCCCAAACTTGAAGAGCAAGAATCTACAGATTGAAAGCAAACTTCAAGTTTGCAGGTGTGAAAAAATATATTCACACCAAAGTACATTATTATGCAATTTCAGGAGCACTAGGAATAAAAGAAACATCCTACCAAGTTTCTAAAGTGTAGGGAAAAAAACAAGTCATATGCAACAGATCGGGAATTAGAATGAATTTGAAATTCTCAACAGGATACAGGGAGAAAAACAAGCAGATAAGCAAAAAAGAATGGAGCAGTGACTTCAAAATTCTTAAGAAACATTATATCCAACCTAGAATTCTATATCCAGCCCAATTATCACTGATGTGTAATAAATGAACAAAAATAATTCAGGCATCAATTCTCAAAAAAAAAAAAAATTAACTCCCACATGCTTTTTCCCAGGATGCCACTGAAATGTATACTCTACCAATGAAGGTATAAACTAAAAAAAAAAGATGCCATATGTAATAGTTCCTGGGGGTGCCTTGGGAAATTACCACAAACTGGGTGGTTTAAAACCACAGAAATTTTACACAGTTCTAGAGGCTAGAAATCCAACATAACGGTGTCAGCAGGGCCATACTTTCCCTGAAACCTCAAAGAGAAGATTCTCCTTTGCTTCTTCCAACTTCTGGTGGGCCCAGGCATTCTCTGACTTGTGGCAGTGGAATTCCAATCCCTTCTTTCATCAGCGCATCGTCTTTTCCCATTGCATGTCTATCTCTGTATCTCTTCTCTTCTTATAAAGACATCAGTCATAGCGGGCAAAGGGGCCCCCTCCCTGACTCCAGTATGACTTCATCTTAACCATTTACATCTACAGTAAGCCTATTCTAAATAATGTCACATTCTAAGATCCTGGGAGAAACATGAGCTTGAAAGGGGAGGGACAATATTTAACCCAGTACAACATACAGAAACAAGAGACAGAAGGAATTCTCTGAATAATGGCAAAGGACCAGCCCAGGATGACAGCATGTATGAGGGCAGAGATCACCCAGGCTGGACTGAACAGATTAGATGCTCATAGGTTTTGTCAGGAAGGTGAGACTGAGATTTGGGGATTGAGCTAATGATAAATACTTAGAATATTAAACAAATAAATAACAGCACCAATAAAAAGGCCATTGTTAACTCCAAGAAAAACAAAAGATTAGTTCATAGCTCCGTTCTGCAAGGCATATATAAACATATAAAAGAAAAAATAAATGCTTATAAAGTCAAAATTATAGCATAAATATATGAAGAGAATGGGGAGATGGGAAGTGGTGGAAATGGAGGAAAGAAGTAGTGATAAGTCTTTATCTTCCACAGGCAATGGATAATTGGTAGATAAGGCCACAAACTGAAAAAGCCAGAGTTAGCAATTCAATTTTATAGAGAGATATGAAATAAATATTAAAGAGTTGAAAATATTGGCCCCAGAGAAGGGAAAATGGAAGGGGAGGAGAAGGAAGGAATGTTGTTTGTCTAACAAATCTTGCAGAACTAGTTGAATTATGCATACTCATAACTTCAACTAGAAAAAGAAAAATTAAAATAAGAGAGAGAAAGGCACATATCAGGCCAATCATCAAGAGCCTTGTAATTGCACACTACACCATAAGTATATTCTATCATTAATGTATTTTATGATGAAACTCTAGAGTCAGCTTAACACAGTTGTTCTCAGTTAAGGGAGCCACATTCCCCAACATTCCCACCCCTGTTCAGTTCAGTTCAGTTCAGTCACTAAGCCGTGTCCAACTCTTTGTGACCCCATGAACCACAGCACACCAGGCCTCCCTGTCCATTACCAACTCCCAGAGTCCACCCAAACCCATGTCCATTGAGTCAGTGATGCCATCCAACCATCTCATCCTCTGTCGTCCCCTTCTCCTCCTGCCCCCAATCTTTCCCAGCATCAGAGTCTTTTCAAATGTGTCAGCTCTTCGCATCAGGTGGCCAAAGGATTGGAGTTTCAGCTTCAACATCAGTCCTTCCAATGAACACCCAGGACTGATCTCCTTTAGGATGGACTGGGTGGATATCCTTGCAGTCCAAGGGACTCTCAAGTGTCTTCTCCAACACCACAGTTCAAAAGCATCAATTCTTCTGCGCTCAGCTTTCTTTATAGTCCAACTCTCACATCCATACATGACTACTGGAAAGACCATAGCCTTGAGTAGACAGACCTTTGTTGACAAAGTAATGTCTCTGCTTTTTAATATGCTGTCTAGGTTGGTCATAACTTTCCTTCCAAGGAGTAAGCGTCTTTTAATTTCATGGCTGCAATCACCATCTACAGTGATTTTGGAGCCCAGAAAAATAAAGTCTGACACTGTTTCCACTGTCTCCCAATCTATTTCCCATGAGGTGATGGGACCAGATGCCATGATCTTAGTTTTCTGAATGTTGAGCTTTAAGCCAACTTTTTCACTCTTTTTCACTTTCATCAAGAGGCTCTTTAGTTCTTCTTCACTTTCTGCCAGAAGGGTGGTGTCATCTGCATATCTGAGGTTATTGATATTTCTCCCGGCAATCTTGATTCCAGCTTGTGCTTCCTCCAGCCCAGCGTTTCTCATGATGTACTCTGCATATAAGTTAAATAAGCAGGGTGACAATATATAGCCTGGACGTACTCCTTTTCCTATTTGGAACCAGTCTGTTGTCCCATGTCCAGTTCTAACTGTTGCTTCCTGACCTGCATACAGGTGTCTCAAGAAGCAGGTCAGGTCCCACCCCTGAGGACATATCAAATTTGTTAATGTCTGAAGGCATTTTTTACTTTCACAACTTGGAGAAAGGGGTATCTATTAATAGTAGGTAAAGAACATTCCTGTTGCTGAGCATCCTGCAATGCACGGAGCACAATAAACAACAACAAAGAATTTGTTGCATATCTGAGGTTGTTGATATTTCTCCTGGCAATCTTGATTCTATCCAGTCTGGCACTTCACATAATGTATTCTGCATGTAAGTTAAATAAGCAGGGTGACAATATACAGCCTTGACGTACTCGTTTCCCAAATTAGAACCAGTCCATTGTCCCACGTCTGGTTCTAACTGTTGCTTCTTAACCTGCATCCAGGTTTCATAGGAGGCAGGTAAGATGGTCTGGTATTACCATCTCTTTAAGAACTTTCCACAGTTTGTTGTGATGCACACAGTCAAAGGCTTTAGCATAGTCAGTGAAACAGAAGTAGATGTTTTCTGGAATTCTCTTGCATTTTCTATGATCCAATGGATTTTGGTAATTTGATTTCTGGTTCTTCTGCCTTTTCTTAATCCAGCTTGAACATCTGGAAGTTCTTGGTTCACGTACTGTTGAACCTTAGCTTGAAGGATTTTGAGCATTACCTTGCTAGCATGAGACATGAGTGCAGTTCTACAGTGGTTTGAACATTCTTTGGCATTGCCTTTCTTTGGGACTGGAATGAAAACTGACCTTTTCATTCCTGTGGCCATTGAGTTTTCCAAATTTGCTGGCATACTGAGCGCAGCACTTTAACAGCACCATCTTTTAGGATTTGAAATCAGTCAACTGGAATTCTATCACCTCCTCACTTTGATTGTAGTAATGCTTCCTAAGGCCCACTTGACTTCACACTCTAGCAGTCTGGCTCTAGGTGAGTGATCACACCATCATGGTTATCCTGGTCACTAAGACCTTTTTTGTACAGTTTTTCTGTGTATTCTTGCCACCTCTTAATATCTTCTGCTTCTGTTAGGTCCATACCATTTCCGTCTTTATTGTGACCATCTTTGCATGAAATGTTCCCTTGGTAGCTCCAACTTTTTTGAAGAGAGCTCTAGTCTTTCTCATTCTAGTTTTTTTTCCTCTGTTTCTTTGCATTGTTCACTTAAGAAAACCTTATTTCTCCTTGCTATTCTCTGGAACTCTGCATTCAGTTGGGTATCTTTCTTTTTCTCCTTTGCCTTTTGCTTCTCTTCTTTTCTCAGCTATTTTTAAGGACTTCTCAAACAACCACCTTGCCTTCTTGCATTTCTTTCTCTTTGGGATGGTTTTGGTTACTGCCTCCTCTATAATGTTATGAACCTCCATCCATAGTTCTTCAGGCACTTTGTCTACTAGATCTAATCCCTTGAATCTATTCATCACCTCCACTGTATAATCATGAAGGCATGATCATGATTAAACCATTGACCATCAATGTATATCTCAACCCCTAGTCCCTCTCCCCTCCCAAGAGGTCAGCAGGTTGGGCTATAAGTTTCAAACCTCTAATCCTAGTTGGTTTCCTAATCAATCAGCCCCCATTCTTAGGGATTTTCTAAAAGTCACTTCATTAACATAAACTCTGATGTGACTGAAAGGAGCCTGTTATGAATAACAAAAGACACTGTTTGCATCTTCATCCTTTTCACTTCTGAAATTCCAAAGGTTCCTGTCCCAGGAGCCTGGACGAAGCCCAAAAGTCTACTTCTCATTATAAATCACCTTATTACAAGAAGTTGCTGAGATCCTCTAGGTAAGAAATCATAAATGACTGAATTAAGAGGACTCTAAGGTAGACTCCACAGGACTTGAGACTGGATGTAGGTGTTGACAGTGGAATCAAGGCTGAGTTTCCTTATCTGGGTATCTGGGTGGATGCTGAGCCCATAAACCAGAACCAGGGAAAGGGTGAAGGGTGAGAAGAAAAGTAGCTTAGCTGGGCAAATTTCATCTGCAAGCCTTACAGGCCACGGGAGGTCAAGGTGAAAATACTTAGTAGGTAGGGTTCTGGGGTTTAGAACAGAAGTCTAGGTGGCAGTCACCACATTAGGGTTTCCTTTAAGCCTCTGTTTACCCAAGACCTAGCATAGTGGCTGAAACTTAATAAAAGATCCATATTAAATATGTATTGGCTGGATGAAGGAAATCCATGTGTACCAGTTTCCTGTGGCTGCTATAACAAATTACCACAAACCGGGCAGCTTGAAACAACAGAAATTTACTGTCTCACAGTTCTGCAGGCCAGAAGTCTGAAATCAGTGACCCTGGGATGAAATCAAGGTGTCCACAAGGCCCACAGTCTCTCCAGGACAGAATCCAGGAGAGACTTGTTCCTTGCCTTTTCTAGTTATGGTGGGTGCTGGCATTTCCTGGCTTGTGGCTGCATCACTCCCATCTTCATCTCTCTCTTCACATCGGCTTGTCCTCCTCCGTGTCTCTCTCTTCCTCTCTTATAAAGACACTTATGATGCAGACATGGGGAACAGACTTGTGGCTGGAGGGGGCAAGGGGTGTAGTGGGAGGGATGGATTGGGAGTCCGGGATTAGCAGATGCAAGCTGTTACATAGGTCCTGGGGTATAGCACAGGGAACTATATTCAGTATCCTGTGATAAGCCATAATGGAAAAGAATATGAAAAAGAAGATACTGAATCACTTTGCTATAAGTAGAAATTAATATAACATTGTAAATCAACCATACTTCAATAAATTTTTTTAAAAGAACACCTGTGATGGATTTAAGATCTTCCCAGATAATTCAGAAAAAGCTTCTCATTATAAAATCCTTAATCTAATCACATCTACAAAGACTTTACATTTGAGGTAACAGTCCCAGGTTCCAGGAACATGCTAGAATAACCTTATATCCTTAGGGGCCACCATTCAGCCAGTTACACCATGGAAATAGGGTGTAATATTTCCGTGGAAAAATAAGCCTTAAAATCCTGAAAAGGAAGACTAAAATCCTGAAAGATGACTAAGCTAGATGTGGTGGTTTAAATTGCCCACAGATCATTTGCTACTCTCTTCAAGAAGAGGACTCATTTACTTCTCCTTGAATATGGATTGCATTTAGTAATTCACTTCTAACAACAAAATAAAGTGGAGGTGACACTGTGCAACTTTGGAGATTAGGTCCTAAAAGGCACTGGGACTTGCTGTATGCTCACTCTCCCTTCCATCCTCGACCCTTGGGACAGGACTTCAGTTGCCTAAAACCTGGACCAACATCTGCCTGCACCTAACAAAACACTGAGTTAGAGCTGCTCAGATGCTCCAGCATTTCTGACTCACAGAAGCCATCAGTTAACATGTGCTTCTTATTTTAAGCCACTAAGTTTTGGTGTAATTTGTTATGCAGCAATAGATAACCAATACAAAGGGCAGTGAGAAAAAGCTGAATGCAGCAATAGCAAAGCAAAACCAAAAGGATACCCTGAAGAGGCAAGATGTCGGTGAGTACGGCAGGGATGAGGTAAAAAACTCAAACAGTGGCGGCGAGCATCCTGGAAGGCCTATGAGTCTGAGTTCCTCTATGATCAAGTGGACTATGTTATGTATTTCCAAAAATGTCTGGTCTGAGGATGAAAGCAGAGAACTGAATTGTATTAGAAGAGATGCATACACAATCCTAGCATGTGTCAGAAATGGAGTAAGGGGAAAAAAGTAACAACTGAACAAAACCCAACAGCTCACATTCTGGCGCTGCACTATCTTCCTGGGAGACACTAGCTCTGCGGTCCTAATGAATACTTATTTCTTGTGTCTGATCATACACCCATACACATTAGGTACTATTATGCCTATTTTAATGAGGAAAGTGACGCTTCCAGAATTGGGGTGGCTTTTTACAGTTTCACAGAGTCAGGACATGAACCCAAATCAGGCTGATTTCAAAATCCATGCTAATCCCACGGCACCACCCATGTCTCTTTGTAGAACACTTATTTACATTCCTTCGGATTTTTTGAATTCTCTTCTTTCGGCCTTCTTAGTGAGAAATCTGCCAGTGTTCCTCTTACCCTGCTCCCTTAAAAAAAAAAATCCTTTAATTATTGTTCATTCCTGAAATTAAGTGTCTACATATTTGACTAGAGAGACTCAAGAGCTGAAAGGGATGGAATGCGGGAATTCTGAATTGAAAGCCTCTTCAAGACTCTTCCTCATTCTCTTTCCCCCAGGCTGGACGTGCAGCTATTCTGCCTGGCAACCTTCCTTTTCCCTCCACATCCCCCACCCCTCCGGAGCCCTGTCTGGCCGGAGCACAGCATTGTCTCAGCCCCACTCCCCCGGAAAATGTTGAGTCTGCGTTGACACTGACACCCACTGCGCAGCTGTTGCCATGCAGCCAGACCAGAGACCTTCCGGAAATTGTTTGCATTCAGGCGCCTCCTGCATGCCCGGCCACTCTGCAAGGCCTGGCACCCCAGGACTGCTCCTGGGGTAGGGGTGCTGCTTTGCTTCTATTCTTCTTTTCTCCTTCTCTGCTTCCCTGAAGGCCCAGCAAATTGAGAGTTCACAGCTAAGAAGGAGAGGTACTTCTCTCCTGCTATCGAGAATAAGCTGGGTTGGACAGGGGAGATTACATCTATTTTTTTCCTTTGTGGTTGTAGACAATTATGATCATTTAGATCTCATTTGGCTTAAGTGGCACAAATCCAATTCCAAATGGATTTGGCAAAAAGAGAAGTTTAATAACAGCGCCTTGGAGTATCTCCAAGAAAAGTGAAGAAAGGGCAGCAATGCTGCCTGATGGGTCGCCATGGACGGTTGTGCAAGCTGCACACTGCACAACCCCAGGGGCCTCTATCACAAGGTACTTCCTGGAGTTGTGCAGGGTTCCACTCGTATAGCTCCTCTCAGGGTCCCTTGTCCAGGTTTCAGGGATAACTGGAAGCAGGGTCTCAAATGCTACCAGGACTCTCTCTGCATCTCTGAAATGGACTTCTCTCTGAGTATTGACTGAATCTCTCCCACCACGGGCTAGTTTCATCCAGGTGGTAGAGGAAGACTTGTCAGTGAATGGTTCCTACAACTTCCAACATCAAGGAGGCACTGACTTGTAAGGTTATTGGTTTTACAAAAAGGCTCTGATGTATGATTTGAGCATAGTGTCCGTCATTCTACTCATCAAGGAGCAGGATGGCTGGACATGGGTATTACCTGTGCCTTAGCCTGAGTCAGATCCCCACCTGGACCCAGCATGTCTGCTCAGCTGGAGGCAGGAAACGTCTGAGCAATCCCTTTGGGGGAATTTAAGGCTTTTAAGCCTGCTTTTTTGGTCTTTTTTTTTTTTTTTAAATCTCTAGAGCCTTTCAGGAGCTCTAACTACCTAACAGCAGGTAGGACAACATGGAAGTAAAATGGCCCCAACTCAAGAGTAGGTGTGAGTTAAACTTACCTCCTCTGGGACTTTCATTTGAGGTAGTCTTAAGAGTTTGGCAACATGGGAGCCTATGTTCATGGTCTGAATGTTTGGGGAGACATTAGGATCCTTCTGTGGTCACATGCAGGCAGCTCTCAACCTCTCTGTCTTGAAGGCAGAAAATACCAATTCTCTTCCCAAACCAACTGCCCACAGAGGCTTGGTAACTGCCTCCTTCAAAAGAGAGAAGAAACAATAATCTCGTAATTGTTCATCTCCCTTCCACTCCCTCTCTAGCCTCCCACTTCCAATACAAGCTTGGAGGCTATGCGCACTTCTTGCCCTTTAATTTTATCCAAGATAGCACTCTCTCTGTGTCTTTTTTGAACCCTTCGTCTTTCATCCCAGCTCTCGTCAGTCACCATGGCTTAGGCGTTTGAACACGAAAGCCTGAGAAGGATTCCCTGGGTGTCATGAAGTCAAGGGGTTACCATGAAAAGGGACGGGAGAGGGGATGTGCGGAATGAAGAAAAAGGAATACAGCTGCCACGTGCCATAAATATTCTCGGACCATTTAATCCACATGGAGCAAGGGGGTGTATGACTATTAATGACCAAAATAAATAGCAATCAATTATGATGATGGTAATTATGCTTTTGAAATTAGCCTGGGAAAGGATGACCGAGGCAATTTTTTATTCCAGCTCAGGAAAATGGGACGCCAGCTGGGGCTAATAAGAGCTTTCACTAAAGCACTGAGTCTCGTCCAGCACTGCAAAGAAAGTCCTCTCTGTGCCGTGGCCCAGCCCGGCCCTGACATGCCTTCTGCTTTTTAACAAGAACTGAAAGGTGGCGAGACAGACAGTTCTTGCCTTGGCACCAGGCGAAGGCGGCCTTTGAAAAGGCAGGGATTATTTGCAATGGCTCAGTGCTGGGGAGTTTCATTTCCTTTGCCCTCTGTCTCCATGCGCCTGGGTTCCAGCACCGGCGCGGAGGACCTGGAGCAGACTAGATTGGTTGGCACCGGTGGATGACCCGGGGCAGAGGGTCTGGGCAGGGGAGGACGGGACAGGGCAGTGTGCGGTGACTGGCTGGATAGGGAGACAGAGGGAGACAAATATGTGGTTTCAGTACAAGGGACGGTGTGTCCTCCCCCACACTTCAGTCACTCCAGGAGCTGTTGTGGAGGTAGATGGTCACTAATATTTACCTGCCAGCCCTTCCATCCCAAAGAGCATATTTACCCAGGCCCAGGGCAGCCCTGCCCGGCCCTGCCAGCCCCACTGCTCCTGCACACCCAGCGCTCTTGGGAATTTCATGGAAGTCACTTGCTACTGGCCCCTGCCTCAGTTTCCCCTTTTGGCCTTTCTCCATGTTGCTTGATTTCTTGCTCTATTTCTCTCTCTTTATGAAAAAACTGAAGAAGTTCTCTCACTTGGCCAACTAGAGCACCACTGAAGACTTTAAGGGTTAGTGGGAATAAAATTTCCCAGCCTTTGAGTCCTTGGTGGCTCAGAGGCAAAGAATTTGACTGCCTGTGCAGGAGACCCAGGTTCCATCCCTGGGTGAGGAAGATGCCCAGGAAGGCAACCCACGCAAGTATTCTTGCCTGGAAAATTCCATGGACAGAGGAGCTTGGTGGGCTACACTCCACCCGGGTCAAAAGGGTCGGACACAGCAAAGCTCGCCCGCACACGCACTCACAGACTCAGGATCCAAACCTCTGATACAGTCTCGTTACTGAAATCTGGGTCAATGCCTCACCTTCATTCAGTGGCTCTCAGCCTGGAGTGAATTTCCCTTCCCCTCTTCCCCCCAGCTGAGGGGGGGATGCCTGGAAGTGTCTGGATGTCTCGAGACAGTTTTGGCTGTCACAGCTAAAGTAGGGAGCGCTAACTCCCCAAAATCTAATGGGTATAATCCAGGGATGCTGTTCAACATCCTATGATGCATGGAACGGATCCCACCCAAAATGTCAGTAGTGCCAAAACTGAGAAACCATGCTTGATTAACAGCTAAGTAAGCATCTGATAACCACCACCATCACCCTGCCCTCCAAGGCTGGCATGCTGGAAAGGCTATGTGGAAATCTGAAGGCACCAGCCAGAGGCCCAGCTGAACACGTGCCTAGTAAGTCATCAGTGACCCCAGTCTCCTGGCAACTGCTCTGGCCAATCAGATTAACAGATCCAGGGAAACTAAGGTCACAGAGGAGGTTACAGAAGCTCCCTTCCTAGCCCTTCTGCCAAAGACAGGGTATTCCTTCTGTGTGAGCAGAGAAGGGACTTGGAGAGAGGAGAAAAGAGGGTCCCTGTATATGCCAATTCAGGTTGTCTGGTAAAGCTCCAGAGTCTGATGAACCCAAGAAGTGCTCCTGAGAGATTAGCATATGGCCAAGAGTTAGAAACAATCATTGAAATAATCATTGAATCATGACCCTAATCTCAATGTTCATTTGGCAGTTGCGTACAAAACCTTGGGCCAGGTGCTTTGCATACCCTATTTGATTCCATCCACGCAATAGGATGCAGGATTTTCATTTCAAGTTTACAGATGAGGAAACTGAGGTCTGGGAGGATAGCATGTCTTGTCCAAGGCCACAGATCAAGTCAGTGAGTGAGCTGGGGTTGGAACCCAGCCTGATCTAAAATAATCTGAAGCCTCTTTGTTTCTGTATCTAAAGAAGACTGGAGACCTGGAAGGGACTGAGCCACACTGGCTGGAGAGTCAGGCAAGGGCGGCCTCTAATGGACCCTAGGCATTTTGGTCTGGAAAGATCTGGGCTAAGAGCAGAAATCCAAGATCAATAATGTTATGAGGGTTGTGGTGAGGGTAAATATGAGCTCTATCACCAAATCCCCACACCAAGAATTTAAGTTGTGTCCCTGAATCTTTGACCAGGTCCAACAGAGGGATCTTGCAAAACTCATCAACTCAAAATCAAATAATTTTACTGTTAAAAAGCAGAGTGTATTTAGACTTCACATAAGCTCTAAAACTTGGGTAGTGGGAGCACAAGGCAATCTTTTTTTTTTTTTTTTTTTGCTTACTGCTACTGCTAAGTCGCTTCAGTTGTGTCCAACTCTGTGCGACCCCATAGACAGCAGCCATCAGGCTCCCCCATCTCTGGGATTCTCCAGGCAAGAATACTGGAGTGGGTTGCCATTTAAATTTAACTTTTATTTTATATCGGGGTATAGCTGACTTACAATGTTGGGTTAGTTTCAGGTGTACATGTATGAGACTATCATTGGTTGAGTACCAACTATATGCCAGGTTCTCTGCTAGACCTACACAAAGACGATTTCATTCCCCCTCCCCAGAATCCCATGAGATGCTCTGAACCCCAGCTCTAGGGACCAGGAAACTGCCAGGGTCAGAACCAGTGGCTCAGAGCCCTGGCACACACTTATGCATAATGCCCTGGAGCTTGGCAAGATTAGTCATTATTAAGGGGTCCTGGCAATAATGGGGGCATAGCTCCACTGAGGCTACATCAGAGAAATCCTCAAGGGATCCCACAATAAAGCTCTCTGACCCTGAGTGCTACTAGAGACAAAATCTTGAGATACACACCCAGTGAACCTGATCAGCAAAGCAGATATTGGCTTCTAAAAAGCCCACACAAACCAAGATGACTCTGTTCTCCAAACCAAGATGACTCTGTTCTCTGTCCCATTCTGAGGACACTTTGGTGTCCTCAGAAAAAAGGCCTGCTCTCTTTTTTTTTTTCCTTCACTGACCCATTGAGGGGCAGGAAATTCTTCCATATAGACACCCTCAGGCTGCTGCTTAAGCCTATTTCCTCCTCTCTGGCCCAGAGTGATGAAGAACAGCTGGTAGCCACTGTCTCTAAGAGTCTTTCATAAACCTGAAGACCCATTATATAACCAGCCTTCTCCAAGTGAAATAATTCCCATTCTTTTCTAAGTTTCTCCGAGCCTATTTGTTCTCCAAGTTTCCTTTGCAAATGATTTGATCCCCTTGGAAGTTCTCTCTGCTCCTCTTGAGACACAGAGACCATCATCAGACTGAGGTGGAGTCCATCACTTTGCAAAACAAGTGTCTTCTCACAAGTGTTGTAGAAGGGTGACTTCCCAGTAAGATCAACAGGGAAGAAACAGAGATTTGGTGAAAAGCTCAGAGACACCTTGCTCAAATTCTCGCTTCTCCTTGATGAAGCTGTGTGACTTCAGGTAGACCAGCTGGGCTTGCAGGATCTCAATCTCTTCATCTCAAAACAAAATAAATGACTTTCCCGTAAGGCTCCAGTAAGACAATGTAAGGGAAGTACTTGGCACCAGTAGGAATGCTCTTCCCAGGAGCTATTGTGACTTTACGGTTATGCCCATCCCTCCCCACCACAAAATGTAGTCACTTGCTTATTTGCTATTCCTCTGAATCAAACAAGGACAGCAAACCCAAAACAGGCAGCTCCTCACTGGCCCTGTCTGCCTCCTGAAGAAGTGAGCTCACTGTCCTGCACATGGCTGAACCAGACTGCTCATGCCTCCCGTGGGGTGTGGGGGAGGAGGGCTGTCAGGGAAGGGGCTTCTCCTTTGGGTGGGAATGGGCTCGATGACCTCTCAAAATCCCCTTCAACCCAAGATTTTGTTTGGAACCCAGGAAACCCAGGCTGTCACCACTCATCCATTCTCCACAAAGAATCCAACCAGATTTCCCAAAGGGGTAATGCAGAAGGGAGGGTACCCCTCACCCCTCACAACACACTTCCTCCATTCCTCATTGGACATGTCTGCCCCCTCAAGGGCCTGTCTTTCCTGCTGCCCCTGATAACAGTCCTCTTCTAAACTCTCCTGCAAAGGCTCTGTCTCCTTTCTGTTGGGTCCAGAAATGCAGCTCTGCTCTCAAACATGTCTGCCCCAGCCAGATCAGTTAACAGGATCCGCCCTCCTTAGCAGGCAGGTTAAAGATCATCTACTTTTCCTGGAGCCTGGCCTCTGGAGTCTCACTCCACAACCAAAGAGACTTATCAGAGAATTCCTTTCCTTGACACACACAATTTTTTCCAAGAGGAATTCCTCTAATATAGTTTTCTCCATCTTCTTGTATACAATTTAATGATTTCTGTCTCCTCTTCAAAGGAACTTGTATTACCTCCTTATAAAACAAATTATGCCAACAAATATTTATATATGTATATTTTTTAAAATTCCCTTGCACTTTTTATCTATTGACTTTATGGTATTTTTTTTTTTTTTTTTTTTTTGGTATGGTATAGCAGCAGTCCCCAACTCTTTTGGCACCAGGGACGGGTTTCATGGAAGACAATTTTTCCAGGGACTGGGGGAGTGGGGAATGGTTTCAGGATGATTCAAGTGCATTACATCGATTGTGCATTTTATTTCTATTTTGTGGCGATCTCAGAATATTCCACCTTGACTTTAGGGTTAAGGTTTGTGCTCTTATGAGACTCTAATGCTGCTGCTGATTTACCAGGAGGTGTAACCCAGGTGGTAATGCAAGTAATGGGGAGCAGCTGCAAATGCAGGTGAAGCTTCACTTGCTCACCCTCCACTTACCTCC
The DNA here is from genome assembly GCF_910594005.1 of Cervus elaphus. Lineage (NCBI taxonomy): Eukaryota > Metazoa > Chordata > Mammalia > Artiodactyla > Cervidae > Cervus > Cervus elaphus. The sequence continues at coordinate 8,805,833 of NC_057839.1, read as the reverse complement.
TGTTGTGAGCAGAGGCTCCTAACAGGCCATGGACCAATAGTGGTCCATGGGGTTGGGGATCTCTGTGACCCAACATCCAATAGAGCTAGGCTGCAGAATCACAACTTGCCTCTGGGGGCCCCAGCTGAGACACTTTTCAGCATTAACCACATCTTGAGACTGAGGGTTCAGGTTATGTGAAAGGAGCTAGCTGCCTACTTCTCCGCTTTGAGAAACTCACAACTTACCACCCTTTTAGTAAAAGGGAGTAGCTGAACTGGACTCTTTTTCCAAGGCTCTGGTTGACAGAGGGCTTTCTCAGTTGACTTGCCATGTGGAATTCTCACAGAGCAATCCCCTCCCCACCACACAATTTTGCCTCCTTCAGCGATCCCTGCCAGGCTGTAGTCAGCAAGTGTTCCTGGCATCTCTTAGGTCACATGTCAGGGAAACCTTCAAGGGCAGTGAGACCCCACGATGCAATGATTCTGCTATTAAATCAGAGGCGTGGCCCTCTGTTGAAAGGAGCTGGCCTCCTGCCTCTGAATGCAACGTGACGCCTTCTCAGCCAGGAGATGACGGCCTCAGCTGGACACTGCCTACCAATGTTGTCCAGGTAGACAAACTCCTGGCTCCTTATAAATCCTCTCTCACAGTTATGAATTTTTAATGGCAATTGCACAGGAACTTGGGGGCAAATCAAAGGAACCCCACTGAACAGCATTTGAAAAAGTCTAGGCCAACATACTGCCTTCATCTAGGACAGAGACTTAAATGAATGTGGACTGCACTAGGAGCAAATTCTTCCCCAACAGCTGGGTGGGGATGTGGGGCTAGAATGAGTTAAAGCACTTTCTGATGCACTTTGGTCAATGGCGTGCCTCTAAAAGATGCAGTGTGGGCTTTCGCTTGCTTTGGTGGGAAGTGACACAATTGATCCAGTAAAATGCCTCTCCCGCCCACTTCAGTTCTGCATATGCCTCCCTTTCCCTCCTTGCACTGGCCACTGTGCTCCCCATTCCTACCAAAGTTGCCAACCATCCAGAGAAGCTAATTTGTCAGACAGCAAGTAACATCAGATTCTCTTTGGGAAAAGTGCTGTTTCCTGGTTCTGCTATTAAAGCCTCGGTATCCTGCTTTTTGTATGAACACACAGTTGAATGATGAAGAGAAATCTATTCTTGAGCAGAGCTCTAAAGGCATATGCTTATTTTTTTAAACTGTGCCCTCACTCACTCACTCAACTAAGCCTGTGTTGCCCAAGCCTATTCTGTGAGCTGAGGGTTCAGAGATGAGGAGCATTCAGTCAGTGTTTCAGTCAGCAGCTACCCCAATATTTAGCAAATTGAAACAGCCATTTGATTATGCTCCTGTATTCCCTTGTCAGGAATTCAACGAGAGCATCATCATGGCATCTATCTCCATCACTTCATGGCAAACAGATGGGGAAAAAGTGGAAACAGTGACAGACTTTATTTTCTTGGGCTCCAAAATCACTGCAGACAGTGATGGCAGTCATGAAATTAATAGACTCTTGTTCCTTGGAAGAAAAACTATGACAGCATATTAAAAAGCAGAGACATCACTTTGCCAACAAAAGTCCGTATAGTCAAAGCTATGGTTTTTCCAGTAGTCATGTATGGATGTGAGAGTTGGACCATAAAAAAGGCTGAGCATCGAAGAATTGATGCTTTTTGAATTGTGGTGTTGAAGAAGACTCTTGAGAGTCCCTTGGACTGCAAGGAGATCAAACCAGCCTAAGGGAAATCAACCCTAAATATTAATTGGAAGGACTGATGGAGAAGCTCAAAGCTCCAATACTTTGACCACCTGATGTGAAGAGCTGACTCATTGAAAAAGACCCCGATGCTGGGCAAGATTGAAGGCAGGAGGAGAAGGGGGCACTAGAGGATGAGATGGTTGAATAGCATCGAGTCAACGGACATGAGTTTGAGCAAACTCCAGGAGATGGTGAGGGACAGGGAAGCCTGTCGTACTGCAGTCCATGAGGTCACAGAGTTGGACACAACTAAACGACTGAACAACAACACTTCAGGGTTAGCTCCTTGAGTCCTGGGATCTCAGCTGGGAAGATACAAGGCCCAGAGGTGGCTTGCAGCTGGGGAATAAAATTGCCAAAATGTCTGGACTGGGTTAACTTGAAGACTAAGCCTCCAGACCAGAACGCCTTCATGGGGCCACTCCATGGGGCTTGGCTTTCTCACACGCGGCAGCTTCAGAGTGGTCCTACCCTTTACATAGTAACATAGGGTCAAAGCACAAGCATCCCAGACAACAAGGAAGAACACGACCCTTTAGGATGTAGCCTCAGAAGCTACATAGGACTCTTTGCCCTATTCTGCTGATCAGAGCCACCACAATCCCACACATACATAAGGGGAGGAGACACAGATAACACCTCTTCTGTAGGAACAGCGTCCAGTCACGTTGTAGAAGAGTGCAGAGGATGGAATGCTGTTACAGCCCCTTTGGGAAATTAGAGATGCTACTCACTGTTCATGGCAGCACAGTGTCTCTAGATGTCCCATCCTCAGGTACGAGTCACCGTCACTCACTCACTCACCTGTAACCCAGAGGGCAGCTTCATCAATTCCTGGCATAATAGCAGAAGTACCTCGTACCTAACGGTTCCAGGGCTCAGAAAGCCTCAGCTTCTCCCGCATTTCTGCAATCCCCTCTTCTCTTTTGCAGAGCTGGAGCTGAGCTATGTCCATGCATGTGTGGAACTCATCTATTGTGCTGGGGGGAGCAGGCAGAAGGCACTAACAAACTCAGAGGGGAAAGGTCTGTTCTCTGTAGTCCTTCCCAACCCCCCCGCCCCACATACACACCACTGAGATTCCACCCCTTTCGCCTCCACCTTCCCTCCTGGTCCACGGCCTCTGTGGCTCCTCCTCCCGCCCACCAACCCCAGGCCCAAGGATCCACACTGTCCTGCTTACAGGGCTAGTTTAGCACTCTGCTGCGGCCCCCAGAAGCTCTGCTGCTTGCTGAGCAGATTGAAGGCCTTCCCAACACTCTCAGCCCACCCAGTTAAGAATACTTACTCATCACTCATTCACCAAATGGTGGCTGGGCAGCCACTGTGCACCAGGCCCTGGGTGGTACAGAGGCCCCCTGAATTCTGTGACAGCTGCTTTCACGTCGTTGTTAGGCAAAATGCCCGGAAATGTTACCATCAGTGTCCTATCTGTTGCTACGGGTTACCACCTTTGCCTTCACAGACCCCTCTCACCTCTGCAAGACATCTCACCACATACTGTGAGCTCTTCTCTCTCAACTTCAATCATCTGTAAACCATCCTTATAATTTCAGCCATAAATGTGTGCCACCTGTGTTTTATTGGCTTTGTATGCCTTTCAAGTGATTTACTCTCTTTACTTACCATTGAAAAAAGTTTTATATCAGTTCCATAAATGGAAAACTATAATCCCTTGCCATACATAGAAGGCAGCCCTCAAATTAAATTCGATTTTAAAATTACACTAAGAAACTTCAGCTATAAATAGAAACATGCATCTATGCCCTCTGTTAAAAAGAGAGCATAGGATGTATTGAACAGGTGTTAGAGACACTGTTCCCACTCTGAGACTTATTCCTTGGTGCGATTCAAAGAGGTAAAAAGGGAGGCGTGTTCTCACTGAGGGATGTAACACAATTTCATGCCATCTCTGTAGACCATCTCCTGTCATCTCAGGTCCCACAAGGATTTCCATCTAAGTTAGCCAGGATAGGAACGTTCTGCAGGAGTAACAAATAATAGTCAAACTTTAAAATATAAAGGTTATTTCTTACCCTTGTCCACTGTAGGCTGGCAGGGTCCCCACTCCTTGTGGTTCAGGATTCCAGGCTGATGAAGCAGCTGCCGTGTTGACCACTGAGGGTCATATGACAGAAGGAAAGAAAAGAGTGATAGGAAGCATTAATACTTCCTTCCACCCAACAGGGAATACTCACCACTTGGTGCTCACTTTTCAATGGCTAACTTAAGTCACATGGCCAGCCTTGACTTCATCCGGGCAGAAAATATAATCCTACCGTGTACTGGAGGGAGAGAGAGCTGGAATATTACCCTGATGGACAGCCATCAGGATCTGCATCCCACGGATGCGCTGAGAACATCGCCCTGAATAGCTGTGCCCGACTATCCGGGCACGATTTTCTCTACTGGCCCATGACACTCAGGCAAACCAGGTAGTTCCCCATTACTCGACAATCACCATACTCTGGACTCGCTTTCCCCTACCTCTGTTCAAGGCTCCCACTGACTGGAACACCCTCTCCCTCACCCTTCAAGAGTCTACCTTGAGGCTTTGTCTGACCCCCAGAATGAGTCATAACTGTTCTCATAGGGTAGCATTACAGATGTCCAGAGCAAGAAAGGATGGACTCCTTCATCTATAGCACTGCCAGCATCTGGGCAGGACAACAGCCTCCTGTGGGCGATGGGCTTGCACACTGTAGGACGTTCACAGAATCCTAGAGCTTTGTCTATATGTTGACCGCAGATTCTGTCTCCAAATGTGACAACAAAATAATGCCTCAAGACGTCAACTGTCTCTTGGGAGGGAAAGCAAAATTCCCCCAGTTAGCAACCACTGAATTAAAAACTACCCAAGGTGACACAGTGAGTTAATGGCCAAAGGGACTGGTGGAGTCCATGTCTTGCCCTCCATTTCCCCACCCAGGGTAATTTGGCCTTGGTGCACAGGGATGAGGCTGGAAGTAACAACGAGAAAAATGAGTTGGGCTCACATAACTTTAACACATTTAATGTGCTCTATTGCACTGTTTCATAAAGAAGTACGCTGTCACTCATTTAAAACACACACACATTGCTTCTCAGCCTTTTGGCTAAGATCAAGTGTAAAACACACACACACACACACACACATAGATATCTGAGTCTGTCTTATATCTTTCAACTTTTGATTTAGCTAAGAAGACAGAATATATCATTTTCCTTCATTTCTACTATGTGAAGAAGAGTAGTGTTCCTCCAATGACAGCATCACTTCATGGCAAATAGATGGGGAAACAATGGAAACAGTGACAGGCTTTATTTGGGGGGGGGGCTCCAAAATCACTGCAGATCGTGACTGCAGCCATGAAATTAAAAGACGCTTGCTACTTGGAAGAAAAGCTATGACCAACCTAGACAGCATATTAAAAAGCAGAGACATTACTTTGCCAACAAAGGTCCGTCTAGTCAAAGCTATGGTTCTTCCAGTAGTCATGTATGGATGTGAGAGTTGGACTATAAAGAAAGCTGAGCACCAAAGAACTGATGCCTTTGAACTATGGTGTTGGAGAAGCCTCTTGAGAGTCCCTTGGACTACAAGGAGATCCACCCAGTCCATCCTAAAGGAGATCAGTCCTGGGTGTTCATTGGAAGGACTGATGCTGAAGCTGAAACTCCAATATTTTGGCCACCGATGCGAAGAACTGATTCATTGGAAAAGACCCCAGTGCTAGGAAAGATTGAAGGCGGGAGGAGAAGGGGATGACAGAGTATGAGATGGTTGGATGGCATCACCGACTCAATGGACATGAGTTTGAGCAAGCTCCAAGAGTTGGTGATGGACAGGGAGGCCTGGTGTGCTACAGTCCATGGGGTCACAAAGAGCTGGACACAACTGAGCGACTGGACTGAACTGAACTGAATGACAAGATAGCAATTGATGACGTTAAGAAACAGGCCCTAGGGAGGGCTGGGGACCATGACACGGGGGGACAGATGTCCCATCTAAGAGGCCAAGTGTAGTAGCCAAGTTAGAATTTTCAAACAGTTGACATCCAGATTTTAAGGAGAGATCTCCTGATTTTTAGAAGCTGGAAACTAATTTAATTTTTTGAAATGCACAAGCCCAAACTCTAGGTCACACAAAATACCAAGTTTGGCCCTGGGGCCATGCAGCTCTGCCTTCTCTACATCATACAAGTGACCACATCATTTGCCCATGAAGATATGCCATAGCCGCAACTCACACCCTGCCCTGAACATCAGTCGTCGTAGGAGTCCTGGACCCCACCTCGACCTGCTGATAGGAAAACCCCCAGGGTGGGCCTCTGAGATCTGTGTTGTTGAAAAGCTCTGAGATGATGCTGAGGTGAAGGTCCCCTAATAGAGCTGGAAACCACTGTTTTAACTCCCCCTCTCCTCTTCCCAGACTGCAAACTCCTCAGGGCACGGACAGCCTGCATTGTATCCATTCACGTTTTCCCAGCACCAGCTCAAAGCCAGCACAAACTAGGTGCTCTTTAACTATCAACTCAAACTGAGGCACTAGAAAGGCTGAAGCAGTAATTGCTTCCAGGCTTTTCTCTTAGATCTCATTTTTTAAAAAATCTCTATTTGATTGTAACATTCTTTTATTGGCTCCAAGGTTCCTTGGAAGAAAGATGGTCACAGAAGGTAGGGGAGGTGGTGGTGGGTCAATCACATTATTGCCACTTTCTTTTATTTTTAAAAAATATTTAAAATTTTATTGATTTATTTTTGGCTGTGTTGGGCCTTGGTTGCTGGGCGAGGGCTTTCTCTAGCTGTGGAGAGCAGGGACACCCTCTAGTTGCGGCGAATGGGCTCCTCATTGCAGTAGTTTCTCTTGTTGCCAAACACAGGCTGTATGCCCCGGGGCTTCAGCAGTGTGGTGCACAGGTTAGCTGCCCCGCCGCATGACCAGGTATCGAACCTATGTCCCCTGCATGAGCAGGTGGATCCTTAATCACTGGACCACAGGGAAGTCCTACCACTTTAAATAAAAGGAGAAATGTGTGACGGGGCTTTAGTTTAACGAAGGCTGGAGGGACTCAGCTCTCATGAAGCCCTACCCCGACAAGCCTTCCTCCAGTTCCCTACAGGGCAAATAAGCTGTGACTTCATCTTGCACGGCCTCCCTGGGAAGAGGTGCTCCTTCATTATCATGAATTAAACCTATCAAATTTTAAATCCACTCTCACCTGTTTTCAACAGTCCCACATCTGGGAAATCCTTGCCAACTATGTTAGGACAAAGGCACAAGCTGTAGGTACCAGAAGGTTGCAGCTTTGTTTGGAGGAGTGAAGTTGTGGATGAGGCCAAGGCATCCATCAGTGGGACGTGGAGGAAACTGACTGCGGTCCGTGGGGATAACAGGGGCCAGTCGGCAGGCTGCCCCGCTGGTCTGTGTCATGACAACTGACTCACGTCCCCCACAGGCCTCGCCGCCACTGCCTTTACCAACACATGCATCTCGCTAGCTGGTCACTCTTCATGTTTGGTCTCAAGACCTAGATTATCATCTTCCCAGGAAGAGGCACCAGGCATGCTTTAAGAACAGATATGTAGGGACTTCCCGGGTGGTCGAGTGGTTGAGAATCTGCCTTCCAGTGCAGGGGACTTGGGTTTGATCCCTGGTCAGGGAACTAAGATCCCACATGCCAACGGGCAGCTAAGGCCACATGCTGCAAATACCGAGCATGCCACACACTCTGGAGCTCGCGGACTACAACTAGAGTGAAGTCTGCATGCCACAACAAAGAGCCTGAGCACCAGATAAATAATTTTTTAAAAGAATATATATGTAAGTACAGATATTGAAAAGCTGCTCACGATATAGTGCCAAGGGGCAGAGAGGTTCCCGGATGGCACATGAGTCACAGGGCTCCATCCGCAAGCAGAGGGCACGTTGCAAAGGGCACAAAAGCGTGAAGGTGATGTCACGAAGGGGACAGGTGTGGTCCTGGGCAAGGGTAAGAGAACCAGCAGAGGTTGTGAACTGCCCAAGAGGCAGGGTCAGCAGGAAGTCACTTCCCTGTCTGGACCTCAAGGAATAAGGAGAGGCCCAAAATTACCGAGCCCAGAGAAAGCTGGGCTTTCAAGAAAGGCCAACATAGCTGGTGGCCTCAGGGAGTCCAGCCACTTTGAGAACCACAGAGGGGCAGAGCAGATGCAGGAGGAGAGCAGAAGAGAGGAAATACCTAAGCCTCCTTCTCATCCTGTCTTTCCGTCTGCTGTCAGGGCCTTCCACTGGCCAGCCACCCCGAACCCACCCATAGGAGCCAGGGCACTGCCCAGCAGCCTCCCAGACACAGAACAGGGCACAGAAGCACAGAGAGGGGAGGACTGGGGGAGAGGGAGGCAAATGGAGTGTAGTTTGATCCTGTTGTGTAAATTACCTCTGTCTTTTCATAGGCATAAAAACATGTGAGGACACACAGCAAGCACAGTGGCTGTCTCTGGGAAATCTAGGGGTGGAGGAGATACGAGAGGGGAAGGACAGTTTAACTCTATGTGCTTTTGTATTCTTGGCATCTTTCACAAGGAACTGGTATCTTTAGAATCAAGTGTCATCATCAGCTCTGCAGTGCTAGCCACCAGAAATGCCAGCAAGAGAAAACCGTCCTTATGGAAACAGGGCTGGTCCCTCTGAGATACTCCCAGGGACCCTGGTGGGGAAAACCAAGGGGTTGAAGGGAGAGGGGCTGGAAAGCAGATGGGGCATTGGGAGTGGCCACCAGGGCCCTGTGGTCATGCTGCGGGTGTGAGGGCAGGGAAGGTAGCTCAGGACTCAGAGGGCCCTGTGGCAGGAAGTGAGCAGGAGGAGGAGGAGACTCCTCCCTGCTTTGGGGATGGGGTGCTTCCGGGGGTTCACTTCCGGCTCCGTCACTCCGCTGTGGACCTTGGGGCAAACTTACATGACTTTTTTTTTCTTTTTTAATTAAAGATTTTTTTTTTTTGACATGGCCCATTTTTAAAGTCTTAATTGAATTTGTTACAATATTGTTTCTGTCTTATGTTTTGGCTTTTTTGGCAGAGAGGCATGTGGGATCCAATCTCCCCAAGCAGGGATCCAGCCCACACCCGCTGCAGTGGAAGGCGAGGTCTTAACCACTGGACCACCAGGGAAGTCCCAAACATGACCTCGTGGAGCCTCAGTTTCCTCATCAGGAAGAACAAGCTAATACCCGAGGGGGAACTGAGCTCCCCCTCTCCCATCCACGCTGCAGGACTGCTGCAAGGATGAGATGAGATGTCTGTTCAGCACCTGGGACCTGGTAAACCCTCCAGCACTGGTATTATTTCTGTCGTCGTTGTCAGCACAGGCCCAGCTCTGAGTGGATGGGGCCCGTCTCTCATCTGAGATCCTGGGGCGAGCGAGGTGAAGACCCCAGGGTCCTTGCGTTGGCAGCGGCCGGCGTTGTGCATTCCGTGGTCACACAGTGTCCCCCTCACCCAGCCAGCTGTCTGACAGCCTGTAAACAGATGGGCGGGTGGGGTGGCCGATGAGACAGTGCAGATGGTACTGAGCAAACCCAGCCGCACTTTTGGGAAAACAAGTCAGAGGCGATGGGGGCCCCATGGACATCTTCGCCTGTGACCGACAGCACACCCAGGGAGGCCTCCAAGGGAAATGGTGAGATGTACCAGACCCTGGCGGGCCTCGCCAAGAACGAGCTCCACCCTCCATTTCCGTGGCCCACTGCCACGGAGACGTTGCAGGCAGCTGGAGGTCACCCTGGCAGGGCTCACAGCGGAGGCTACGTGGGTCCTCCAAGGTCTGGGAGCTCAAAGAGCACTGTCTTCCAGGCTCCCTCCCCTGGGGCCTTGCCCAGCTTCTGGCTCCTTCCCGCCTCATTCACCTGTGTGCTCCTCCCTCCCCAGGGCCCGGGGACAGACCCACAGCCTGGAATACGTGCAGGTTTGAGCGCAGAGCCGCCGTGTAGCACCGCAGGAAGGGTGGAGGATGGAGCAGATAGTCCAGGGAGACGTGGGGTGGCAAGCCAGATCCCGGTTTGGGCTGGAGGTGGGAAAAGGCCCACGTTTACAGCCACACGTCCTGCCACCTCCTCCAAGCGCCCTGCCTCCGGTGGCTCTGACCTTGCTGTTTGAACCGGGTAAGCTCCACCAAGACTCTGCCTCTCTCCTTTGCCCACTAACTTCGTACCATCTGCCAAGAGCCCAGGCAGATGTCACATCCTTCTCCCCGCTTCAGCCGAGTGGAGAATCCCCTCGTTGACGCCCACGCTATACTTGGTACAGAGCGGCTCTATCGCATTATCACATTCTTCTGCCATGTTTGAAACTACCCACACCCACACACCAACTTTCTTCACCCTCCATTCTAAGGCTGATTCCAAAGTTTTAACTAAAGAGGGGGGCACTCTATTTTTGCTAAAACTGGCAAGGTCATTTGAAGGAAACCTGGGTTTATATTAATACTATGCCAAGAGTGACACACATACGAATACCACTCATTGCTACTGCTAGTAACAAACACTTCTATCTATGGGGGAGGCATCATGCTTATTATGTTGCAAGCATTCTCCCTAATCCCGGGGATAATCCGATCAGGTAGCTACTATTATCCTCCTCAAGCTTTCTTTCTAAGGAACTGGCAGTGACTCTCCTGTTACCCATCACGCCCACATCTTAGCTGCTGAGTCTGCACAGTGTCCCCCAGCTCATGTGGTGATAGTTTCTGTGGGGCTGCTGTCTCCCATCCACACACCTTCCTTGGTGTTCCTACTCCTGCTGCTCACTTCCACTGTCCTCAATGCTTATGACAACTTGCTGCCCCTGGGAAGTTCTTGGTCTCCTCTTCTCCTGTGATCACCCACGCCTTCAGGGCAAGCATGCCAGTAGTGTCACAGCATCTCCTTGGAGTCTTCCTCTGCAGCCAGCCAGGCTCCCATGACTTCTGCTTCCCTTCCTGCTGCAGCCAGAAGGTGGGAATGAGGAAAGCCAATGTGCCAGTGGGTCTGAAATACACCTAGCAGGAACTCTGAGGTCCAGCTTCTTAAGTCCAAGGGCAATTCTGCCACTTGCTACCCTTGTGACCTTGGGCATGTATATTCTGCCTATGGGTCCTCTGTCCCTCCTCTGTTAGTCTGGGAGAAGACAGTGACTACTTTCTAGGGATGTTGTAATGGAAAAAGGAGATACTCAGTACAAAGAGCTTAGCACAGGCCCTCTCATATAGTCAGTACCTTAAATGCTAATTTGCAACATTAGAAAAACATTTATGCGCCAGGCGGTTTTCACAGTAGGTTGGAGGATGAAAGCCTAGGCCCGCAAATAGATCATTTTGACATGACAGGTCAGAACCAGGATGGAGAGCCTTTGGGCTTGGCATCCACCCATCAGGGCTTTGGATGAGGTTCTGCAGAGGAAAGAGCACCAACTGACTGTCAAGGATGGCACAGGCCCCCTCGCATTTGTTAGCCAATGTTTAGGGTTATTCTGAAATTGCTTCTCACATAGATTTACTCTGTCTCTTGCAACTTGAGGTCTTGAAGTCTTCTCATCTAGAAGGTATTCGCCTGTCCTATGCCTCTTCTCTCTCACCGCATCCCACCCTGAGGTCTCACACAGCATCACTCGTAGCTCTGCTCGCCTAAAGATCTGGGTTTTCGCTTGGAATTTAGGAGACGAAGGATGAAGAAAAGAACAGATCATTGAGGAACACCTATGATGCTGGCATCTCCCCTGCATTACCAGTTTTACTCCACACAGTGGTTCTTTGAGACTACCATGCTGTATCATTCCATTTTACAGATGAAAAGACTAAGGGTCAGAGTGGAAATGTACCAAAGTTGACATAAATAGAGATGACATGATTGGAATCTGTTCTTGGGTTCATCTTAGTCCTAAGCATTCCCCAAATGCCCAAACCATCATTTCATATTGTTATGAGATTCAAAAAGAGGAAGAATCTCATGATACATCATAGAGGAAATTCAGTTGGGCTCCAGTGGTTTTTGAAGTCATTTTTTGTCTGAGTCCCCTGACATCTCTCTGGTGGCTCAGACAGTAAAGAATCTGCCTGTAATACAGGAGACCAATCCCTGGGTGAGGAAGATCCCCTGGAGAAGGAAACAGCTACCCACTCCAGTATTCTTGCCTGGAGAACTCCGTGGACAGAGGAGCCTGGGGGGCTACAGTCCACAAGGTTGTGAAGAGTTGGACACAACTGAGCAACTAACACTTTCACTTCCTGACATCTCTCTGATGATCTCCAATGTCAATAATCAATCAATCCATCAATGGAATCCCTTTCCAATAGCTGAATGGCCATTAATTTTCTTTTCTAAGTCCCATACAAGAAGCTGAACTCTATTTGCCTCCCTTTATTTCTCCCACGTCAGTTCATTTCTGGCCTGGATGGAGTGCCTTGGTGCTGGAAACCATACCACACTTCTGGGCAGTGTTTCCACGTTGGCCTTCCCAATGCCCTTCTCACCCACCACTTGCCAAACCATGGACATGCACCCAAAAGGGGCAGAACCGACTGGTCAGACCCAAGTCAATATAACTCACAGCCCAAGACTCAATTTAGAACCCCCTGCCCTGCCACCATGTACCTTGGCGCTTATGTTTGTGGCTATCTTTCTGGCATGAGGGTTTCTGCCAAGGTTATTTTAATGCTGACTGACACCTCTGTCTATTCTGGGAGGATATCTCTGGAGAGTAGCAGCTCACGCTCAGGTCCTGAGACCTCTGGAATGTACTATTGGACTATCCACAGTACAATGGTTTTCTGGGTGGGAATTCCTATTGTGAACTCTACAGAGACCTCTAGAGAGACTTTTCCTCCTCTCTCATGTTGCTGCTGCTGCTGCTGCTGCTAAGTCACTTCAGTCATGTCTGACTCTGTGTGACCCCATAGACGGCAGCCCACCAGGCTCCGCCGTCCCTGGGATTCTCCAGGCAAGAATACTGGAGTGGGTTGCCATTCTCTCATGTTAGAAGCAACTAAATGCTCCCAGTCTTTGCTGACTCACAATCCTAATCAAGCTGCGTAAACAAACTATAAAAGGAACCAAGTACTGATAAGTTTGACCACATGGATGAACCTTGAAACACTGTGCCAAGTGGGAGAGACCAAAAGCAAATGGTCACATAGTGGATGGCTCCACTCATATGAAATATCCAGAATAGGCAAACCCAGAAAGACATAAAGCAGACTGGCAATTACCAAGAGCAGGAGAGAAATTTGGGCTTCCCCGGTGGCTCAGCGGTAAAGAATCTGCCTGCAATGCAGGAGCCGCAGGAAACATGGGTTTGATCCCTGGGTCTAGAAGATCCCCATGGCAACCCACTCCAGTATTCTTGCCTGGAGAATCCCATGAAGAGAGGGTCACAAAGAGCTGGATACCATGGAGTGACTTAGCACGCATGCACAGAGAGAAGGGGGGGTAAAGGAGTGACAGCTTAAAGGCTACAGGGTTTTCTTTGGGAGCGATGAAAGTGTTCTTAAATTAGACAGAGGTGGTGGCTGCACAACACTGAATGTGCTTAAATGCCACTGAACTGTGTTCTTCAAAATGATTAGTTTTTTGATGAAACAAATTTCATCTCAATTAAAAAAAAAATACCCAAATCACTGCAGAAAGGATTTGACATGGCAGGCTGTTGCATACATGCCTCAGGATACAAAATAAATACAGTAAGAAATTGGAATCAAAGGAAGTGGGGGTAGGAAAGGAAGATGAATCCTGAGTGTGCTTGCCATGCAAACTACAAGCCTTCAGCTGCCACTGGACTGTAAGAGGTGGACACAATTTCAACTTGAGCTTCCCAATGACTTATACAAAATAGAAGACAAGAGTTCTTCCAAAATTTGCAGTCAGATATTCAGAAAATGCTCTGCTGAAGGTTGGAAGAGTTTTCTCCCAGGATTCCAGAATGGGTCATTTGCAGGGTGTCAGAGCTGGGGTCCCACTGGTGGCACGTCTCCTGCAGTGCTCCTCTGCCTGGCCATTCACACACCAAGGCTCAAACACTAGTCTTTTCCTAAAAGAAGCATGATTGGCCAACCTCCCAGCCCACCCTTCCCAGATCCATAAAGGAAACAATCGCATTCAGAAAAGTGTGAGACCCACTGCGCTGTGCTTAGCCGCTCAGTCATGTCTGACTCTTTGCGGTCCCATGGACTGTAGCCCACCAGGCTCCTCTGTCCATGGGGATTCTCCAGGCAAGAATACTGGAGTGGCTTGCCATGCCCTCCTCCAGGGGATCTTCCCAACCCAGGGTTCAAACCGAGGTTTCCCACATTGAAGGTGGATTCTTTACTGTCTGAGCCACCAAGGAGACACAGGGACCCCCACAAATAAACCACAAATGTTGTCTAGACAGTATATCATTCATCAGTCATTTCACCTAATATTTCATGAGCATCTGTGGCCCACTCTGCTTAGTCCCAGGGGCACAATGGTCAGCAAAGCAAATTTTATGAAGCTTCCTTCTACAATTGGAGATAGATTTTATTTTTTTAAATCACATAAATATATAATCGTGAATAATGTTCAGTATGAAGAAAAAGCAGAAGAAAGGGTGTGAATGGGTGACAGTGCAGGGACTAGTCACGGCGGAATCTGGAGGAAGGCTTCTCTTAAGGTGGTGATGTTTGAGATGAGATCAGAAGGAAGAGGTAGACCAGCAGAGAGAAGAGAAGGCTTCCAGACAGAGGAAAGAGATGAGCGAAGGCCTAGGGGTGGGAGGGAGGAGCCCGAGGATACCAGGAAGTGGCAGAGTGACAGAGAGAGTGAAGCAAAGAGGCAAAGAGACGCACGAAAGTCAGATCATGGCAGATGGAGGAGGAATGTGTGGGCCTGGCTGCACTGCTGCCCATTCTGGGGTGTGGGGACCCTGGGAAGGTGGCCACCAGGATGGGGAAGGAAGTTGGTTTCGAGGACTGAAGGGTTTTAGTATGCATCAGTCCCCAGGTTCGGGGAGGAGGATTCCAGAATGAATCGGGCTTTTGCCCGGCTGGTAATATTGGGTCCGAGGGCTCCTGCCTCTCCCCTAGGGAGCGTGTTCCTGGCAGCATCTCTACATATCAGTGGTGCATACGCCCAAGGTGCTGCTGACTTTTCTCTTCAATAGTCACCTCCAGTTATCTGCAGACTCTTTCCTCACATCCCGAGAAGTCTGGAGAATGCTGTTGGCTTCCACAGCCACTATTTGTTGAGCTTCTATTTCAGAGTAGACCCTTCAGACATCTCAAACGCCATGGCAGACAGGCACTACTGGCTATGTAGTCAAGATGAGAAATCTGAGACTGAGAGCTCAGAGTGTTTACCTATGGTTACTCAAGTAGGAAGCAGAAAACCTGGATTGGAGGTCAGGTCTTTCTGATCCCTCAAAGTGCTGTCTTTTCAGCCTCAGTTCACTGCCAGTCTGTCTGGCAACCCCCGAGGTCACCCATGGTATGCCTTCAAAGACTTTCAATCACAGGTCTCATCTATGCCTCCAACCAGCTGGTAGATCTTATGAAAGGCACTGGGTTATGTTTCCCTCTTAAAACAAAGGAGTTGCCTGTTTTAGGGTTTCCAAGATGCATTCCTCAACATTTTAGTCCCTTAAGATTCTCCATGAGAAAAAGATCCATGGTCAAATGCCCTGGAGAAACCTTGTATAGTCAACCTTCCTCTCAGTGATTCACGTGTGGTTAAGGCTTTGAGAAATCTCACACAGTCTGGCATTCTTCACACCTATTTAACTGTGGTGTGAAATTCCTAAGGACATCCTGGAAATTGATGTTTCAAAGCAACACTTTAGGAAGCACCAGATTTGAACACCCAAATACTGGTTTCTATCTTCCATACAAACATTCTAGGCTCCAAAAACAAATATAAACTGTCAGGACAAATGGATCCTGCCCTCAGAGAAATCAGACTCTGGCAGGTAACATAAATATGTCTAGGGTGAATTGTAGTGTTCTGTGGAAAGTGCCTAAACTGATGCCAAGGGACAGGCACTTGTTGGATGAGCAAGGGCTGGGAGAGAAGTTAGAATAGCATACTGAGATGACCCAGCAGAAGGAGCAGTGGGTTCTGTGTAAGTGGAAAGACGTGCAGATATGGGGATGATCAGGACTCGACAGAAGAGGTCATCAGGTGGGACCTTGAAAGATAAGCCATAATGGGGTGTGGAAGAGATGATAGAGATTTAGAGCAAGGAAATGGATCACCCAAGGCACGAAAAGTTTAGGAACTGGTCAGTGACAAAGCTGAATAGGAACTCAGCAGTGGGTGTGGGGGAATGAGGTGGGGGTGCTCTCTGAGAGAACAGCCTCTGAAAGCTTATGGGTTTCTGACCCAGGGACCCTCTCCGGTTCTCTTGTCTGTCACACAGCCAGAATTCCTAATCTAGATTTTCTGACCATACTCAGCTTCTCTCCAAGGGTTTAGCCACAAGGATTCTGCCAAGTTCTAACCATCAAAAGTGGGATTGCCTGGTGGCTCAGACAGTAAAGAATCTGCCTCCAGTGCTGGAGACTCAGGTTTGATCCCTGGGTCTGGAAGATCCCCTGGAGAAGGGAATGGCTATACACTCCTGTATTCATGCTTGGAGAATCCTATGGAGAGAGGAGCAGCCTGCTGGGCTACAGTCCATGGGGTCAAGAAGAGTCGAACAGGACTGAGCAACTAATATGTTCAACCACAAAAAGTGGTGACACCACAGTTGGAAAGTAAACTGCACCCCCAAATTTACCTCCCGGTTTTCCTTCTCTGGGTTTCCAAAGGTTATCTGGAGCCCTGCTTATACTTTGGGCTTCCCTGGTGGCTCAGCTGGTAAAGAATCCAACTGCAATGCAGGAAACCTGCGTCCAATCCCTGGGTTGGGAAGATCCGCTGGAGAAGGGAAAGGCTGCCCACTCCAGTGTTCTGGCCTGGAGAATTCTATGGACTGTATATAGCTCATGGAGTCACAAAGAGTCGGACACGACTGAGTTGGACAATTTACACTTTAGGCGGCAAGTAACAGAAAATTCAACTAAAGTGACCGAAAAATTTTCCCTCTGCAGGATGGGAAGGGCCAGGGCAGATGGAAATTCTGGTACCTAGGGGTTTCTCTACCACACAATGTCCTCTTTCAGATATCCACCCCAGAGCAATTCGGTCATCTGGTTGACCCAAATGCCATCACAGCCCTCTTTCTTCTACCAGGACAGAGTTTGTCTTTCTCATAAAATACAACTGGAAAGAGGATATTTTGTCTAGAATTCAGCAGCTCAATGGTGTCAGAAACACCATGTCTATAATTCTCATCACCTTTCCATCTTGTTTTTAAGACATCAGATAAGGTTCTATCCTTCACGTCTGTTTTGAAAGTAGAAATAGGGGAGAAAGTACACATTTTTTCACAGAGCTCCCGAAGCTCTTCCATGTGTAAATGTTTCATTGCCAAAAACATGTTACCTGACTTCCCCTAGATGCAAGGATGTCTGAGAAAGTGAGTGTTTCACTGGGAACTGAGTTCACTGCTGCTCTAAACAAAATCCGGGTGCTGTCAGCAAGGAGGGGGGATGTGGATACTGTGTCAGTCATAAACAACGTCTGCCTTCCACAGGCAATATAGTTCTGCTGCCCTTCTGGGCAGAATTCTTGGTGGGGCCCCAGGACAGCACTCAGCTCCCATGAAATGACTGCTTCTTGGACATTTCTGTAAACCACTCATTCCCCTCATCAAGGTTAATGCAAAAAGAATTTTACTGTTTATACAATTCCAATGGACTCTGGGAATTTAAGGGTTTCTTTAAAAGAGCTCAGGAAAAAGGCACAACTCATTATGTGCCTTAAGCATGACACACAACCAACTGTGACCAGGGCACTTAGAGTGCAGGACGGCCTGTGCTCTCGGGGACGTAACGCTCTGACTCTGTCAGCAGGAGCTGGACATCGGCAGCATCTTCAGATCTCACATATCCCTTGGGGCAGGGTGGGGATGAGATGTCCTGCTTCACTTGAGACGAGGTCAGAGATATTTCAAAGAAGGTTCAAAATAGACCCACTGAGAATGAAGGACAGAAAGACTAGGGAAGTCTGCTGGGTGTAGAATTAGGTGTGTCTTTCTTTGATTTTTGTCTGTTTCCTAAAATACTTTCATCATGAAGGCTCAGTCTCCTATTCTTCTTCTACCTTTCATCTGAAGTCTTTAGAGTAGGATAATACAGACTCTTCTCCATGGAACGCTTACTCTATACCAGATACAATACTAAATGCTTTATATGCTCCATCTTATTAGGCCTCACAACTGCCTTGGACAACAGGAACTATCATCATCTGCTCTGCAGAGGAGGAAACAGAGACTCAAAGCAGCAAGTTAACATGCCCAGGGCTATTGCGTATCAGAGGCCAGACTCCTAACCATCATACCATCATCGCAGGCTACTGTGCAAGCCCAAGAAAACTATAACAGCTCTTTAACTCAGAACAATGTTGAAGACCTGGGTAGTGACCTTTGCCTTGGGGCCACCAGTCCCCTGAGCCTAGCACTGGGCTCCCTGCCAACTTTGAGCTACAGTGCCCATTACCACAGTCTGCTTACCTGCTTTTTTAACTCTGGAGGTGGGCCCAGGGCAAAGAAACTAATACATATGGGGCTGCAGCTTGAGCCAGGCCCTGAGGAACACTGATCTGAGTAGCATTTGATCCTCACCACAGTTCAAAGGAAAACCTAGGAGACTGTCAATTGTAATGGTCTGCCCTGAATCTGGCAGATTTCAGTCTTGCCAGCTGTGTGACCTTCGGCAAGCCTCCTAACCTCTCTGAGTCCCATTTCCTCTTGTGTAAAATGGGGCCCATCATGGGAATCTTGTAAATACCAAGTTAAATAATCCATAGGAATAGTTTAGCACCATGCCTAGTGCAACAAAGTCCTTGATCAATAACAGCTACTATCTGATTGCTACTCTATTAGCCCTCTTTTGAGGGTGAAGAGACCAAGATGGCCTGCCCAGGTCCCACGACTGGAAAGCAACAGATGTGGAATGGACCCCAAGTCTGAGCTGGCTGGATGCGTGGACTGTGAAGCCCCCTCCAATGGGCTGTAACCACTGGGCACCTCTATCAGAGCCGTGGCAACATCACAGGGAAGCAGCATGTGCAGCCAGGGGAGGACCTGCTCTCTCCTTTGAAGGCCAAACCCTCGAGGAATGGGGTGGGGCACAGCCAGACCCCGGGCAAAGGTGACTCTTAGCAGGTTCCCCTTTTGCTGTCAGCAGCAGGCATGCCGGAAGCCTGCATTCCGCGGGGGCTGCAGAGGGGAAAGGCGTAAACTCGAATCCTCTCGAGATGGCACCGGTGCTCACTCTGGTATCTGCCGGAGGTGTCAGCACATCATAAAGCATTCCTGCTTGGCTTGGAGCAGCTGCTCCTAATGTTGTCCAAGGTTCAGAAACAACAAGACACGTGGGTCTGCCACTGACTATTCCTGTTCAAGGCTCTGGAATTTTGGCCTCCAAGGCCTCCATCGGAAAACATTCAGAGACATTCTCACAGGCCAGCTCAAACATGCTTCCAGGAGTCTTCTCCCAAGTGCCCCTCCTTCTTCAAACAGGCCAAGGGGTTTTTTGTTTTGTTTTGTTGTTTTTTGTTTACCCCTTTGGGCACCAGAAAAGTACAGCGCATACTGCACATAAACACAAACAGGAGATGCAAGGTGGCCAAAATGGTTTGGCCGTGAAGTTGTCATTAAAAGAGATGAAAGAGACGGCCAGGGCACTGCCTTTGGAGGCGGCTGCCAGTGTCCACTGGGCAAAAGACGTGGGGGCAGACATGGTCGGCGTGGCTCTGTGGTGCTCTTCACACTCCAGCAGAGGGCTTAGCCAGGCTTTGCAGAAAGTTTTGTAAATTCCCATTTGTGTGCACGAAGAGGAGAATTCTCTGGGGCTGCCTGTTCAGGATGCCCACCGTCAGCGTGAGATGCCCTCTTCCTGGAAATCAGATGCCAGGAATGCCAATCAGGGGCCCCAAGGGGCAGCCTGGACCTCTCAAGGACGGGGGAAAAAAGCAATGGGCTATGGCAGGCAGAGAAGCACGTTTGGAAAAGAAGCGTGCATGCTGCATGCTGAGTCGTGTCTGACTCTCTGCGACCCCACGGACTGTAGTCCACCAGGCTCCTCTGTCCATGGGATTCTCCAGGCAAGAATACTGGAGTGGGTTGCCATTTCCTCCTCCAGGGAATCTTCCTGACCCAGAGATCAAACTGTATCTCTTGCACTGGCAGACGTATTCTTTACTAGACCTAAGTCCAAATCCTGGTTTTCTCACTTATCTCCTTTGAGGTTTCAACCAAATCCTCTGTCCTCATTTGGAGCACGTGGTTTACAACACCCTTTCTGCCATCTCCTAGAGTTGGGCAAACGAGGAGATATGTGTGCAGGCTCTCATCTAGAAAGGACTCAGCACATAGAAGGTGCCGGGTTAGAGTTCAAAAATGCAGGTGTATTTGGTGTGGTTATAAGGGTCCTGTGAAGGCACTCAGCATGTTCGTGACTAAAGGCTGGTCCCACTGAACGCACTGGGGAGAGTCCTCTGTGATTTTCTGAGTGAGTGGAGGAAGCCAGGGTGTGTCGGAAAGCCAGCCCCAAGCCGATAACACCCTGCTGTTTAAAACCCTTCAAAAATCCCCACTGCCCTGGGAATAAGTACAAAATATGGCTATGAATTGACACTCCCTCAGATCTGAGCCAGAACCTCTGAGATGAGACCCAACAATGTGTTTTTAACCAGCCTTCAGAGGATTCTAATGCATGGGTGACAATCACCCCTCTGGGTCCCAACAGCCCCTTACGGCCAGTGGAACACAGCGACATGGATTTTTAAGGCTGTAGTAGCCCTCATGGTGGCTTCATTAGCTGCAGGCTTCCCCTGAGAGGTTCTTCTTTCAAGCCAGACCTGCCAGGAAATTGTTGCTCAAATTGCTAGATCAACAGGAACTCCCACCAACTTTAGGGAAGGAAGGTGACATGACTGAAGCCTCATCGCAGAGAAAGAATGTTGTTGCCGTGAACAGGATGGATTTTAAAGGGATAGAGGCAGATCCATGGTGTGTGGGTATCCTGCGTAGCACTTGGAATACTCTTGACTACAAGTAATGGATTATCGAATGAAAGGTGTTTGAAACAATGCAGGCCTTACTATGCCACTTTGCAAGCAGTCCAAAGGGAGGCAGGGCTGGTCACCAAGGTCTCAGGTCTTCCCATCCGGTGGCAGGTCATCCTTCATGGTTGCAAAATGGCTGTTGCAGACTCCACATGCAGGCACCATTTGCCTATTAGACAACAGGGCAATTAGGCCTTAACTTTATCTTTCTATTAAGTAGAATGTTCCCTGAAGCCTCCTAGCAGACTCCCCCTTACATCTCCTTGCTCAGATTCAACAGGACGATCACTCCTGGGCCCACCACTGACAGAGAAGAATGGAACTGTGGCAATTGGCTTTGATGCCTCATGAATAAAATCCAGGCTTTTAAAGGGGGGAGGGGATGGTGGGGGGAGAGAGTAAGGGCCAGGGATCCACCGACAACTATGAGAATGTGTCTTCAGAAAGGAATGAGCTCTTTGGCCCATTTTTTGATTGGGTCATTTATTTTTCTGGAATTGAGCTGGGCATACACACTGAGGAAACTAGATCTGAAAGAGACACGTACACCCAATGTTCATCGCAGCACTGTTTATAATTATTTTATAATAGCCAGGACATGGAAGCAACCTAGATGCCCATCAGCAGACGAATGGATAAGGAAGCTGTGGTACATATACACAATGGAATATTACTCAGCCATTAAAAAGAATTCACTTGAATCAGTTCTAATGAGATGGATGAAACTGGAGCCCATTATACAGAGTGAAGTAAGCCAGAAAGATAAAGACCAATACAGTATACTAATGCATATATATGGAATTTAGAAGGATGGTAATGATAACCCAATATGCAAAACAGAAAAAGGGACATAGATGTACAGAACAGACTTTGGGACTCTGTGGGAGAAGGCGAGGGTGGGATGATCTGAGAGAACAGCATTGAAACAAGTATACTATCAAGGGTGAAACAGACCACCAGCCCAGGTTGGATGCATGAGACAAGTGCTCAGGGCTGGTGCACTGGGAAGACCCAGAGGGAGGGGATGGGGAGGGAGGCGGGAGAGGGGATCAGGATGGGGAACCCATGTAGATCCATGGCTGATTCATGTCAATGTATGGCAAAAACCAACCACTACAATATTGTAAAGTAATTAGCCTCCAACTAATAAAAATAAATGAGGAAGGAAAAAAAGAAAGAAAGAAAATTAGTGAAGCAGAAAAAAAAAAAGAAAGGAATGAGCTCAAGGACTTCCCTGATGGTCCAGTGGCTGAGACTCCATGCTCCCAATGCAGGGGGCCCGGGTTCGATCCCTGGTCAGGGAACTAGATCCCACAGGTAGAAGCTAAAGGTCCTGCATGCCACAACTAAGACCTAGCACAGCCAAATAAGTAAATAAATTTTTAAAGTTAAAAAAGAGACGAATGAGCTCAGAGGATGAAGCGCAGAGTGTCAGATGCCAGGGGGCAAGGCTGGCATCCAAGTAGATCATGGATGGTCCTGCACAGAGCCGGGGAGAATCTGAGGGGAAGGTGTTAGGGTAGAAGTTAAACCATGTTGAAAAACAAACTCTGTAGAGAAACAGAGCAAAGGGAGAAGAGCAGAAGGAGCAGATCTGGGCCTGAGAAGATTTTATTTTACAGGAGCCATTAGACGGACAGAGAAAGGCAGCAGAAGTCTGGGGACACCAAGGCCATATGTGGATGGGGGTCCCTCCCCCACCCAAAATCTTTTGGGGATCTGAGGTAGGGTTGAGGGCATACTAGAGGTGGTTCAGGTTTGCGGGAGCCCTCAAATGTCCAGTGGGGCATATGTCAACTTGAAGTGACCCCACATCAAGGGTCCTTGGGTCCTAATCTAATACTTTGTCTTTTTGAGCCAAAGGAAACTTGCAGACAGGGAGCACCGTGGGGGCATGGAGGGAAAATCAAGTTTCTAAGCTTGCCAAGAACTTCCTTTCCAGAGAGCTATTCTGTGTTGATGAGTCTGTGTCTATTTTCTGTAAAGAGGCAGGGGGACCTTCCCCTCCAGCTCCTAGACCATGCACAGGTCAAGGAAGATCTGCCAGGCAAACAGGGAGCACTAGGGGCCTAGGAACAGGGAGTGGGCTAGGAGGAAGTCAGGCCCTGCAGACACCCCCGACTCCACCTGCCTTCACCCCAGCTCCATCCAAGACGAAACGGATCCCAGGGGTGCTGTGGAGGGGAGCAAAGGGCTTTGAGCGGCCTTGAGGAGAGGAGAAAAGATGAAGACAGTCCACAAGGGGTAAGGTAGTCCTGTGCAGTGATGCAAGGGGGGTGCTCCCGGGAAAAGCCTGCAGCCCTGACCTGTGAGCCCACGGTCAATGGGGCGCAGGTGCCCTGGGGGCCCGAGTCAGCAAGGCTCCGCCACGCAGGGACTTTGTGGTAAGAGGGCTGGGGGCAGACTGGTCCCTAAGGCAGGCCCCCCTCCCTCTGCCATGCACGAGTACTGGAGTGACAGAGGCGTCCGCCAGGGCCAGGAGGAGAGCAGTGTCAGCAAGCCGCACCGGGAAGCACTCTGCGCAACCCCCTCGACCTGGAGCGCCGTCTGGTCGGAGCCGTTCTCCCCCAGCCCCCGCGCCTGCAGCATTTACTGTCCTAGGGGGTCTGTCAGCGCCGCCACCTGCTGCATCTGCCCAGGCCCTGGAACGGCCCAGGGCCCGCAGCTGCCCGCCGCCCCTGCCCTCGCGGTGCCCTCTCCCTGCAGCCCCGCCGCGCAGCTCGTCAGCCTCAAGCCCGGCCAGCCGCGCCCCTCGCCTGCCCTCCTGCCGCGCGCCTTCCCCAGGGGGCTTTTGGCTCCGTGTGTCCCGTCATCGCCACTGACGGAGGAGCCTTGACCCCAGAGCAGGCAGCCCCCCCACCCAAAAACCACAAGTCTCTTCTCAAAGGGTCAGCTCGGCAGTGGGGCTGGCCTCCTCTGCGTCCCACCACCCCGGCCTCACTCAGAAGAGAGGCAGTCACCCGCCTTGCCCCAGCGTCTGGTCCATATGGGTCAGTTCCCTGCTTCTGTTCACACTGTACGCCGGACAGACTCTGTCTCCCCTCTTTATCAATTTCTCTGCAAACTTTACAAAAGTAACATGTGTCCACCCTACTCAGTAGGAAGATGTCAAAAGAAAAACATCACCTCTCCCCACCCTCTTTGCATCTGCCCTTGCTTCCCTGGTGGCTCAGAGGGTAAAGAATCTGCCTGCAATTCAGGAGACCTGAGTTTGATCCCTGGATTGGAAAGATCCCCTGGAGAAGGGAATGGCACCCCACTCCATTTTTCTTGCCTGGAGAATCCATGGACAGAGGAGCCTGGCGGGCTACAGTCCATGGGGTCACAAAGAGTCGACCCAACTGAGGAACTGACACTTTAACTTCTTTCCCTCTTCTTAAAGGAGGAAGAGGATAACCTTCTGCCTCTCCTGCTCACGTAAAATAGATGCATAGGCAGCCTTTTGGCTTGGGGCTATCAATACACACATCCAAGGCTCACCTTTCTCTCTTGAGGAGGCATCATAGCTTTCCTCGCCCATAGATAAAACCAAACATATTTTGGTACATAGTTGCAGAATAGTTTCATGGATTTAATGCATCACAATTCATTTGCTCAGCTTTTCCCCCCAGGCTACTCAGGTGATCTCCAGCTCCTTGTCAGCATTGGCACATCCACGATAAACACTCCCCATCCTCCCTGGAGGCCAACTCTGGGCTCAGGGCTCTGGTCACAGATGCATCCTCCTCCCCCCTGGCCTTTTTCTTCCCTCCCTTTCTTTGTGGCTTCATCCATTCTCTCCATTTCTTGTCTGTAATTTCCATCATTGTACTGAGTAACTAGGTCCAGAGAAATGGGACAGAAGTTAAATGGGAAATAAAAAGTAATTTGTTTCAGATGAGAGAAAGCTAGCATGCTTGCATACTGCTGAGGATTTCTACTGCTTCTATTTAAAATTCTTTAATTCGTTGACTCCACTATTCTGAAATATATGCTTAATTCTTCTCCCTTACTTTATTAACTGTAAATAATATCTGTTGCCTCTAATACAAACGATAAACATATGGTTCAATTATGCTATCACTTTGTCATCCTTCTCTGCCTTCCACAATTGCTTGTGTGTGTGTGTGTTATATCCATTGATTACCATTGGAACTTTAAATAACTGGAACCTCTATTTCTTCTTCTGTCACTTCTCATACGTATCTCAACTTTGTGAGTTGAGGTCATCAACACTCTTCCCTTTCCCCAATCTTTTCTTTCCTCTGTCCCATTCCAACTTTGATTAGTAATAACTGTTTATAGACTTTTGGACTCTGTGGGAGAAGGTGAGGGTGGGGTGATTTGAGAGAATAGCACTGAAATGTGTATTACCATATGTGAAACAGATCGCCAGTCCAGGTTCGATGCATGAGACAGGGCGCTCAGGGCCGATGCACTGGGATGACCCTGAGGGATGGGATGGGGAGGGAGGTGGGAGGGGGGTTCAGGATGGGGCACACATGTACACCCACGGCTGATTCATGTCAATGTATGGCAAAACCACTACAGTACTGTAAGGTAATTAGCCTCCAACTAAAATTAATAAATTAGTTTTTTTAAGTAAAAACTGTTTATAAATTGAATCAAATTGGTTTAAAATATAGCATTAACATGTCTATATTGGCACTACTTGCACTGGGCTAAGTAGTCTGTTAAAATTAAATTATCTTCTCTAGAAGTCATTTATCCATTTATACGTGCATTTATTTATTCAGCAATTATTTACTGAGTACTGCTACCTTCCAGGCACTGTTTGAGCCACTAGAGATAGCATGATGAAGAAAACAGAAGAATTCCTTGCCCTCTGACGCTGACATTCCAGTAAAGAAGGCAGGCAATAAACAAGCAAACAGATAATGTAATTCCAGATGGAGATAAGTATTAAGGAAAATAAAGTGGAATCGGAATTCACACAGTAACAAGTTAGGGTACTTTAGATTGAGTAGTCATAGTTTCTGAACAGACACCTGGTGGGGAGTGAAGGAACAAGTCATCAGTAGCTGTTTAGTTAACCACCTTACATCACAACACTTGGAACGGCAGAAGGAAAATGCCACAAACATTATAGTCAAATGGATTTTCTTTCCTTAACCTTTTTTCCTTGTACATTTGAATCATGATATGGCACTTTAGATGTTCCCATGCATGTCCCTCCAACTCAAAACTCTGACATCCTTTTATTCGTAAAGGCAAACCATCAATAGCAAACCGTCAAACACCAATTCAAATGTCAAGAGATTTAGTTGCCACTTACTGAATTAATGGATAAATATTTAAATGGTAATGATAATAAGATCTAATCTTTTTGAATTTTTTTTTGCTATGGGTAAAAAGTAAAGGTCAAGGGGAACCCCTCTCCCTTTCAACATGCTCGAGAAATAGGAAGATGTGTCAATTTGAAAGAAAAGTTCAGGATAATCCATCCTTCTAAAGGATTCTTCTTTATTACTTTGACATGTTTAATTTAGTTCTGGTTGTTGTGATCACATCCGGTAAAAAAGCACACTCAGTGAAAGCAATAAAGTTCTAATGAATCAAGACACCCCCAGGAGCCCTCAGTGTGGAATCAGCACGCAAGCAGTGAGGCAGGACTACTGGGATTCCGACAGAATGACTGGCTCTGCAGATTAGCATGGTCAGAAAGACTTCAAGTCTTCTGGGGTATTTTTCACTTCCAAATAACTTTTCAAGCTTTTTCTAGTTAGTTCTCAGCCTATCTGCAGGGACTGTGAGGTAAACTGAGGCATGGAATGACACTGACTCAGTCTAGCGTGCCATCTACACGATCCGTGGAACCCTTTGTGATGCAGCGCCAGACACGAGAAGCTAACACGCAAGAGGTTCTCTTCCTCCTGGATGAAGGAACCAGTGTCTGAGTCCTCACTGTTTAGGAGAACAGAAATTTCATGACATGAAGTGGACAGCAAGGCAGTGAAGGGAAAAGAGAACAATTTCTCTCAAATACACCAAGTTAAGGGACTAACCAATGGCCTTAAGAAACAGAATGAAACTTTAACAGATGGGAATATGGATCTATGTAAAGAAATAAAAAGCTCTGATAACTCTGTTGTAAATATGAGATTTAGTAACTCTTTTTATAAATATGAGACTATTTCTTAATACTTAAATACTTTTTAATGGATTATTTAAATGGAAATAATAACATTGGATTGATGGGTTTATAAATAGTACAAGTAAAATGGATGAAACAAGAGCATAAAGGCTGGAGAGGAGAAACAAATATACTACTGCGAGATTCTTATATTATACATGGAGTAACATAATTACCACTTGAAGAAAGACTGTGATAAGACACAGATGAATACTATAAAGCCTAAAGCAACCACTAAAACAACAACAAAAGTATGGCTAATAGTAAACAAGAAAAAAATTAAAAATAATCAAAAAATCAGAAAAGGAGAAAAAAAAGACACAGAGAATACAGGAGGCAAGAAAATAAATGGCAAGATGGTAGATCTAAACCTAACCATATCAATAATCACATTAAATGGAAATGATAAAAACATTGCCCTTTAAAAGGTAGGAATTATTGGATATTTTTAAAAGCGAAACAATTGCCTGCCATTCACATGAAACCCACTTTAAGTATAAAGACCCAAATAGGTTAAAGTAAATAGATGGAAAAGTTGCATCATGCTAAAATTAATTTTTTAAAAAGCTGGAGTGGTTATTTTAATTTCAGACACTGGATAACACCAGAGATAATAAAGTTCATCTGACAGCAGTGACAAACACATAGAACATTTACCAAGACAGAGTGTATTCTTGGCTGTGAACCAAGCCTTAACAAATTTAAAAGAATTCAAGTCATATAATGTATGTTCTCTGAGAGCAGTGGGATTTAATTAGAAATGAATAACAGAAATACATCCAAGTACTTGGAAAGAAAGTGATACACTCCTAAATAACTCGTGAGTTAAAAAAGTGAGCGTGTTAGTTGCTCAGTTGTGTTTGACTCTTTGCAGCCCCATGGACTACAGCCCACCAGGCTCCTCTCTCCCTGAGTTAAAGAATAAGTCAACTGAGAAATTATGAAGCACTGGAATTGAATTAAAAAGTGAAAATACAATTACCGACAATCTGTAAGATGGAAGGCCTTCCCTGGTGGCTCAGATGGTAAAGAGTTTCCCTGCAGTGCGGGAGACCCAGGTTCAATCCCTGGGTTGGGACGATCCCCTGTAGAAGGAAATGGCAACCCACTCCAGTATTCTTGCCTGGAAAAATCCCAAGGACGGAGGAGCCTGGCAGGCTACAGTCCCTGGGGTAGCTGTAAGTAAAGCAGGACTCAGAGGGAAATTTATGGCACCAAATGCCCAAGAAGAAATGTCTCAAATCAATGACACCCGTTTTGATATTAAGAAACTAGAAAATAAAAAAGAGTAAATGAAACATAAAGTAAGTGGAAGGAAAAAAATGAAGATCGCTACCTAAACAAATACAATCAGAAACAGAAAAAACAAAATCAATGAAATCAACAGGTTTTTTTGTTCCTTGAGAAAATTAACATCTACCCAGACTTATCATGAAAAAGACAAAAGACACAAATCACCAACATTAGGAATGAGAGGGGTAGCATGTGGTTCTACACATATCAAAAAGATAACACAAGAATATTTTGAACATTATGCCAAAACATTCTACAACTTAGAGGAAACGAACAAATTCACTGAAAGACACAAACTACTAGAAGTTATTTAAAAATAAATAGAGTACTCCCCTGGTGTACAGGACACCCTGCTTTAATCCCTGATCTCTAAAGATCCCAGAAGCCTCGGAGCAACTAAGCTCATGTACCGAAATAAAAAAAAAAAGGAAAAAGAATAAATAGATACTCTGGTAGCCCTATACCTAATAAAGAAATTAAAATTTTGGTTTAAAACCATCACACAAGCAAGCTCCAGGCCCAGGTGGCTTTGCTAGTGAGTTTCACTAACATTTAAGAATTTATACTAAGTCTACACAATCTCTTCCAAAAATGAAAGGTGAAATACTTCCCAACTCATTATATGAGTCCAGCATTACTCTGACATCAGAACCAGAGACATTACAAGAAAAATAGAGACCAATATCTCTCATGAATATAGATAAATTAATCCTCAGCAAATTCAATCTAGCATTATATATAAAGAGAATCAATGTAATTCATCACACATGTGCATGCTTAGTCGCTCAGTTGGGTCCAACTCTTTGCAATCCCATGGACTGCAGCCCACTAGGCTCCTCTGTCCATGGGGATTCTCCAGGCAAGAATACTGGAGTGGGTTGCCACGCCCTCCTCCAGGGGATCTTCCCAACCCAGGAATTGAACCCAGGTCTCCCGCATTACAGATGGATTCTTTACCATCTGAGTCACCAGGGAAGCCCAAGAATACTGGAGTGGGTAGCCTATCCCTTCTCCAGGGGATCTTCCCCATCCAGGAATCAAACTGAGGTCTCCTGCATTACAGGTGGATTCTTTACCAGCTGAGCTACGTAATTCATC
This sequence comes from Cervus elaphus, assembly GCF_910594005.1. NCBI lineage: Eukaryota > Metazoa > Chordata > Mammalia > Artiodactyla > Cervidae > Cervus > Cervus elaphus. The sequence continues at coordinate 8,776,438 of NC_057839.1, read as the reverse complement.
ACAGTAGCAAAATAATCAATGACCATCTCAATAATTTAAAAAAACAAGTATTTGAAAAAAAAATCCAACCAATAAATGTTTCTGAAAAAAAATCTCAGAAAGCAAGAGGAAATTCTGCCAGCAGATAACCTTCAGACTTGAACCATAACCTGGGCTCTTTCCTGGGTCTCCAGCCTGCCAACACATCCTGCAGGTTTTGGACTTGTCAGCCTCCTTAAAGTTGCGTGAACCAATTCCTTAAAATAAATCTTTCCATATATTTGCATCCTATTGGTTCTGTTTCTCTGGAGAATTCTGACTAAAACTCAACCCCAAAGTATTATGTTTCAACTGGTGAATGAATGAACAAACTGTAGTAATACAATAATACAATCCTCCTTAAAAAACTACAAACTACAGTTAAACTCAACAATGTGGATAAATCTTAAATGCATTGTGCTAAGAGAAAGAAGCCAAAGTTAAAAATAACTTGTCATAGAGTTAATAAACTGCTTACTTTTGTTTGTAACACAGATGTGGTCTGATTTATTCTGCTGTTTACTGTAGACATCCCATTTCATTTCCCTGAAATGAAAACACCACAAAGTTAGATCTTTTGTCTTTTTTACTGCTGGACCCCAGGTGTCTAGAAAAGTTGCCAGCACAAAGTAAGTCCTCAGTAGAGATTGGTTGAGTAGGAAATGAACAAGATTCAAGCTCAGATCTGCCTCCAAAGCCAACTTTCCCCACAGCTCCAGATTGTCCTTCATATCTCAGGGAATGACAGCAAAGCCTCCTATATGCTGGATCTGCCCTAAGCATCCATGCTACATGCTGTTGGCACAGTGCATAAACCAAGATCTCACAAAGTCCGACTCGGTGGCAGACAGACATTACCTCATTCAGTCCCACCATCCTCCTGTGAGTCGGGTACTATCGCCCCTGTTTCATAAATTGAGGAACTGAGTTCCAGAGAGATTACATGCTCCTAAGGTCACAAACAGATTGAGGATTGTCTGATCCCAAAGTTTTAAACATATTTTTTTAAAAAACCACACACTATACACAATTTAATTTTTCTTATGAATATCGTGGAACCAAGAACTAGATTTGGGATTTTGGTCAGACAATATCAAAAACAGTGAAAAATGGACATTTGGTCATTCATTATCATTTCAACATAAATTTTGAGCACCTACTACATGCCAGGTAACACCCTGGGAACAGAGCGTTGAATAAAATAATCCATGTCCCTTCTCTCATATGCTTGTTGAGATAACTGATAGAGACTTTAACTCAAACTAGCTTGTACACTAAAAGGAATTTTGGTTCATATTACTATTAAGCCCAGAGGTAGTTCTCTTACTTCAGGTATGGCTTGATCCAGCATCTCAAATCAACAATATAATTTCTTCCTTCCTTCCTTTCATTTTTTTCTCCATTTATCCAGCAACATTTCTCTTGCAACTGAAACTCTCCCTTCTTGTTTGCAAGGTAATTTCTGAGACCTACATGCTTTCTTAACATGTCTAAGCTGAGAGAAGCATCACTCTTGGTAGCAAGGACACTTAGAAGTCATTCAGCTTCCACTTCTTTTCACCCACGGCAAACTTTGAAGAAACTACATACATCAAAAGGCTTGCCACTCCCCCACATTTGGTATTGTTGATCTGTGTGGAAACTGGAACAAAGGAGACTTTAGAGTCTGGCTGACCCTTGCTTTCAAAAATGTTTGTCATCATTGGCTGTCAGTATGGAATCTGCCATGGTTGAGATATGTGTGGCTGTGGAATCAGCCCGGAACTGAGCAGGAGACGTGTTTGAGCTCCAGCTAAGCCACTTCACAGCTCTGTGGTTTCTATAAATCATCTCAAGGCTCTGAGCTTCAACTTCCTCTTGGGGATGCAGATAACAACATCTACCCTTGTCAACTTCACAGGCTTGTTGTAAAAATGCATCTCATCCATCCATCCATTCAATAACTATTATGGGCGGCCCACTCTATGCTAGACATTGACCTAAGTTCTAAAGATACATCAGTTCTTCAGTTCTTGTGTCTCATAGCTTATGGTGGAGGAAAACAGAGTGTAAAAAAAAAATTAAAAAATGAATATATAATATATCATGCAGTGATGAGAGCTATAGGAAAAATTGACATAGGGTAAGAAAATGAGGGCTTCTTTGATATTATATAAAATATTATATATTTTATAATATATATACTGTTATATATTATATAACATATTATATATACTATATATTATGTTAGATATTATGTTATATAAAATATGTAAGATGGCCCACGAGTGAATATTAGACCAGACTAACTAAGAAAGTGAATGAGTGAGCCATGCAAAGCTATGAAGGACGAGGATACACCACACATGCAAAGGCCCTGAGATGATGGGATGCTTGGTATTTATAAGGAAAAGCATAAAAGTCAGTGTGACTGAGCAGAGTGAATGAAGGGAGGATAGGAGATTGTGAGGACAGAAAGGAAAAATGGTGCTAAATCAATCAGGGCTCTAGGCCATGATAGAGATTTTGGCTTTTACTCTAATTAAGACAGAAGGCATAGAAGTGGTGTGATGTGATGCATGCTTTGCAAAGATCATTTCAGCAGTTATGTGAACAGGCTTCATGGGAGCTAGTTTGGAAGCAAGGAGACCAGGTAGGAGGCGATTGCAATAAAGCAGGTGGGAACTGGCAGAGGCTTGGACCGAGCTGAGAGCCAAGCAGGTGGGGGAAAGTGGTCAGGCTGTCGGTAGCTTCAACCAGCCTTTCCTGATGAATCGGATATTAACAAAGAGAGGAGTCAAGAAGGGTCCCCAGTTTGGCACCTAAGAAGTGAGAAAACAGAGATGCTCTTATTGATATGAGGAAGATTGCATAAAGAATGACATGGAAGTTCTCACTGAGGACCTCAGTTTTGGAAACATTAGTTCTGAGATGCCTATTTGACATCTAGATGATGACGCATGACATTAGATATATGTATTTGAAGTTCAGGGAGGAGGTCAAGGGTGAAGCTATAAATTTTGAAGTTGGCAACCTATATAAAGCCTTGAGAACAGGTAAGATCACCTAAGGAATGTGTAGAGAAGAAACTATTCTTAAGCCTCTGAAGAGGAAACTCCAATATTTAAAAGTCTGGGAAGACAGAGGCACAGTAAAGAGAAACAAAATTAAGAAGCAGATAATGAGGTTGGAAGGGCTTCCCAGGTGGCACTAGTAGTAAAGAACCTGCCTACCAATGCAGGAGACCTAAGAGATGCAGGTTCAATCCCTGGGTCGGGAAGATCCCCTGGAGGAGGGCATGGGAATCCACTCCAGTATTCCTGGAGAAACCCATGGACAGAGGAAATCGGTGGACTATAGTCCATAGGGTCGCAAAGAGTCAGACGCGATACAAATGACCTAGCAGCATCAGCAATGAGATAGGAGAGGAACAAGAGAGAGAGAAGTGAAGAAAATGAGTGGAAGGAGGCGTTAACTATTATTTCCACTTATTATCCAGTAGCTTGGCCAAGTATCATGATGGTAAATATAAACCCAAATATAACAGTAATTACATTAAATGTAAGTGGATTAAGTACTTCAATTAAAAGTCTATAATTATCAAACCAAATTAGAAAATAAAATTCAGTTTTATGCTGCTTACTAGAAAGTATGTTAGTCACTCAGTTGTGTCCGACTCTTTGTGAACCCATAGACTGTAGCCCGCCACGCCCCTCTGTCCATGGGATTCTCTAGGCAAGAATACTGGAGTAGGTAGCCATTCCCTTTTCCAGGGGATCTTCCCAACCCCGGGATCGAATCTGGGTCTCCTGAATTGCAGGGAAATTCTTTACCATCGGAGTCACCAGGAAAGCCTGTTCTTTACTAGAGATACACCTAAAATAGAGGACACAGAGTAGTCACAAATTAAAGACCATAAAAGATACCACACGGGAACCATCCAAAGTAAACTGTTGTAGGTGCGCATGCATGCTAGGTTGCTTCAGTGGTGTTCAACTCTTTGCAGCCTCTGGTCTGTAGCCCACCAGGCTCCTCTGTCCGAGGGATTCTCCAGGCAGGAACACTGGAGTGGGCTGCCTTGCCCTCCTCCAGGGCATCTCCCTGACCCAGGGATTGAACTTGTGCCTCCCGAGACTCTGCACTGCAGGCAGATTCTGGACCGCTGAGCCACCAGGGGAGGCCCTGATACAGGTGTCCGGACAGCACAGCAGACTCAGGCAAGAAGCATAATGAGGACAAAGATAAAAGTTTACAATGATTAAAAAATTAATTCTCAAAGAAAGCAGCAATTTGTCAATTTATATGTACATTAAAAACATAGCTTTGGAATACACAGAACAAAAATTGACAAAATTATAAGGAAATAAAGGCAAATCTATACTCATAAAGGAAACTTTAACACACTTCTCTCAATTAAAAGATACAATAAGCAGGAAAAATCTGTAAGGATATGTAAAATCTAAATAACACAATTAACAGACTTGATATATTGGCATGTACAGAACATTGTGCCCAAAAGAATGTCCAGTCTTTTCAAGCGTACATGGAACATTTATGCTGGCCATAAAAGAAGTTTCAACAAGTTTCAAAGAATTGAAACCACTCAGAGTACATTCTCTGACCACAGAAAATTAAGCTGGAAATCAATAAAAAAAAAAAAAAAGTAGAAATTTCTCAAATGCCTGGAAATTTAGTAATATACTTTTAAATAGGTCACAGAAAAAAATTTCAGTGGCAATTGGAAAATATCTTTAACTAAATGATAGTGAAAATATATCAAAACATGTGGGATGTGACTAAATCCCTGTTATGAGAAAAGTTATAGTCTTGAATGCACATAGTTTAAAAGAAGAAAGGATGAAAAAAATCTAGATATCAATCTCAAAAAAGAATTGCAAATTAGATCTAAAGAAATGAGAAGGAAAGAAATAATAAAAACTAAGAGTAGAAATTAATGAAATATAAAACAGACTTTCAGAAGAGAAAATCAACATGCCCCAAAGCTGGCAGTTGTAAAAGAATAATTAAAATGTTAGGTTTCTGGGAAGTATGATAAGAAAGAAATAGAGAAGGCACAAATTACCAACTTCAATGAAAAAAGGACATCAGTCCAAAGCCTACAGATATTTAAAAGATATTGATAATATATTAAGAACAACTTTTTGTTAATATATTTAAAATTTTAGATTAAAAAATCCTCAGAAAAACAAGACTAACAAAAAACTGACATAAGAAGAAATAAAAAACTTGGACTAGTCCTACACACACTAAAAATACTGAGTCAAATGTAATCGACAATGTCTATACAAAGAAACCTTCAGGCATAAATGGCTTTCCTCTGAGTAAATTCCTCTAAATATGTATAGAAGAAATGATACCAATCTTACATAAATAGCTGAATAGTCTTAAAAAAAGGGAAAAGAAAATAAATCAATTTTATTTGTATATAATAGTCAAAAGCATGTGGCAAATAAAACTTCAAAAGAATACTATTTGTATCAGCATATAAAATATTAACATTAATGAGAGAAATTAAGGAAGACTAAATAAATGCTGGAACATACAATATTCATGTATGGATGTGAGAGCTGGACAATAAGAAAGGCTGAGCACCAAAGAATTGATGCCTTTGAACTGTGGTGCTGGAGAAGGCTCTTTAGAGTCCCATGGACTGCAAGGAGATCCAACCAGTCCATCCTGAAGGAAGTCAACCCTGAGTACTCATTGGAAGGACTGATGCTGAAGCTAAACCTTCAATACTTTGGCTACCTGATGCAAACAGCTGACTTACTGGAAAAGACCCTGGTGCTGGGAAAGATTGAAGGCAGGAGGAGAAGGGGACGACAGAGGATGAGATGGTTGGATGGCATCACTGACTCAGTGGACATGAGTTTGAGCAAGCTCCGGGAGATGGTGAAGGATGGAGGCTTCCCCATCTGCGTGCTACAGTTCATGGAGTCAGAAAAGAGTGAGACATGGCTGAGCAACTGAACAACAACAACCATACTCATGAACTAGAAGCCTTGGTATTTTAAAGATCTGAACTTAATCTCAAATTTAACCACAGATCCAAAGCAATTAAAATCAATTTCCTAAAATTCAAGGGCTTCCCTGGTGGCTCAGAGGTTAAAGCGTCTGCCTGCAATACAGAAGACCTGGGTTTGATCCCTGGGTTGGGAAGATCCCCTGGAGAAGGAAATGGCAACCCACTCCAGTATTCTTGCCTGGAGAATCCCATGGACAGAGGAGCCTGGTGGGTGCCCCCTGGTCCATGGGGTCGCCAAGAGTCGGATACGACTGAGCGACTTCACTTAAAACTCAAGAGGTATCGACAGGGTCAGTTTGTCAGGAGCTGGAAGATACATTTTCCATGTGATTGACTCACATGGCTGAGAGCTCAGCGGGGCTAACAACATTGAGGAATCCTGGGCTTCTTCACAAGGCTGCCTGGGCTGCTCCACAGCATGGCCACTGGGTTCCAGGAGGAGGAATGCAGAAGCAGTCAGTCTTGTCAAAGTTAGATCTTGCACTGGCATGACATCATTCTGCCCCGATTCAAGAGAGTGGAGAAATACAGCCCACTTCTCAGTGTAGGATGAGACAGAGAACTTGTAACTATCGTCCATCCAACATAGATGCTGTAATACTTTCACGTCTGTATTTTGCGGGGGAAGGTGGGGGAATTTGAGAGAACTTTTAAAATCTTTTTCTATTGGAGTCTAGTTGATTTACAATATTGTATCAGCTTCAGGTGTACGGCAGAGTGATGCAATTATATAGTTATTTTTCACATTCTTTTCTATTACAGGTTATTGTAAGATTTTGAATATAGTTCCCCATGCCATACAGTAAATCTTTATTATCTATTTTATATACCTATCCATACTTTCAGTTGATCTATGCAACATTTTTCATCTTTAATAATTTACTTATTTAATAAGATTGAAATAAATATGACAAAATCTTAATTGCATATGCGTGTGTGCAACAGAAATGTTTGCTATAATCATCTCTGCATACTTTTTCTGTTTTCTTTAAAATTTTAAGTTGAGGCTTTGTTTTTTATAACTGTTTTAGATTTACAGGAAAAACTGCAAAGATTCTATGGAGTTCTCATTTAAGGAATACTCCACATCACATTCACAGTTGGCATCTTACATTAGTACGGCATATTTGTCAGCATTAATGAACTAATATTTATATCTTATTATTAAATTTCATCATTTATTTAGGTTTCTGTGGTTCTAGCTGTTTTTTTGTTTTTCTGTTTCAGGGCCCCATCCAGGATACCACATTATATTCAGGTATTCACATCTCTTTACGTTCCTCTGGGCTGTGACAGTTTCTCAGACTTTCCTTGTTTTTTTGTGACCTTGACAGTCTGGAGGAGCATAGGTAAGGTACAGTGTTGGTTGCCCTATTATTGGAATCTGTCTGGTGTTTTTCTCATGGTTAGATTGAGGTTACTTTTTTGGGGGAGGAAGATCACAGAAGTAAAGTGCTATTTTCATCACAACACAGCAAAGGCACATGCCATCAAGTTGATTTATGATTGCTGACATTACACTAGATCACCAGGCAGTCAGGTCTTCCCACAGCAAAGTCCCTCGTACCTAAAAGGAAGATGCTCTGTGCAGCTCACATTCTCCCCTCCTTCAGGATGAAGCACTGGCATAAAGTATCTGGCGATCATCTGTAGGAGAGATTTGTCTCTTCTCCCTCATTTATTAATTTATCAATCATTTGTTTATATCACTACCAACTCATGGATATTTTTCACTTTGGATTATAATGAATATTACTTTATTTTGTTGCTCAAATGGGCCACCAGGGGCTCTTTCATTTAGCCAGTGGCATTTTGATTTGGATATTACCACTGCCAGGAGAAAGATGAGAAAAAGGCAGTTCAACCAAGTGATGAGACAAGCCCAAGATACAGCAGCCCCCCTCTGGCTTCCAAATCTCCATTGCATCTATTCAGCCCGCCTGTTGCCCAAAGGACTGGCTGAGATCAGCAGGGAGCACCCCCTGGAAAGCCAAGCAGATCAGCACGAGCCGTGGGAGGTTCTTGTGTGTGCGCCTTCTCCACAGCCTGAAGGGTCACAGCCCAGGAAAGGATAATTATATATCTCAATAGAGAAACAAACAAAAAAAACCCATCTGAACAGCACCGGGTCGTAATGAAGCGGTTCGAGGCTCCATAAATAGTGCTGCCCCAGTCCTCAACCGTCTCTGAAGCAAATTAAAGCTTGCCTCAGTGCGGGGCATGAACCTGCTGCCCTGCCCCAGCCCTGGGGCTCCACAGGTCTTCACCAGGAGCACCAGCTGAGCAGTGGACGGGGAGCTGAGAACACAGACACAAGCCCAGCACACAAGGGGTGAGCATTCGGTGGCCGCCCTCTCGAAGCAGAGCTGTTCTGGAACCCCACTAAGAATCTCCACAGGGGCTACCGACTCCAGGCGCAAGTGCCCCAGCCAAGCACAGTGATCTCACAAATACTTCTCTTTGTATCCAGCAAGGAACAATCTTGAGAAATAAACTGGCTCTGGATGGAAGGTATAAAAATACCACCACAAAGAAGGTCCCATTTGAAAAAACATTCACATCTTTCAAGGTCTATATTGTGTCTCAGACATGTGGCTCTTTCTGACCACAAAGACGAAAAAGCTATTTCAACCTTGATCGCAGTGATACACTTAATTAGGAAGTCATTCAAAGCTGAGGTGTATTTCAACACCCAAGTTCCCATTCACAGAGCAAATTCTGTATGGAGTGCTATTAAAAACTTATCTAACACACAAAATGCTTTTAAATCCAACATCTCTCTTTGCCAGTATTTTTTAAAACAAAGCTGTAATGGCCAACAGGCACATGAACAGATGCTCAACATCACTAATTATTAGAGAAATGTGAACCAAAACAATAATGAGGTACCACCTCACACCAGTCAGAATGTCCATAATCAAAAAAATCTACATACCATACATGTTGGGGAGAAGAAAAAGGAACCCTCCTATACTGTTGGTGGGAATGTAAACTGGTGCAACCACTATGGAGAACAGTATAAAGGTTCCTTAAAAACTAAAAATAAAGTTACAATATGATCTAGCAATCCCACTCCTGGGCATACATCCAGAGAAAATTCTAATTCAAAAAGATATATGCACCCTTTGTTCATAGCAGCACTATTCACAATAGCCAAGGCACAGAAACCACCAAAATGTCCACTGACAGATAAATGAATAAAGAAGATGTGGTGTGTGTATATATAATGGAATATTACTCAGCCATGAAAAAGAACTAAATAATGCTATTTGCTGCAGCAAGGATGGACATAGAGATTATCATATTAAGTAAAGTAAGTCTAAGACAAATATCATATGATATCAATTATATGAGGAATTTTAAAAGATGATACAAATGAACCGATTTACAAAATAAAAACAGACTCACATAAGTAGAAAATGAACTTATGGTTACCAAAGGGGAGAAGTAGGGGAAAGACAAATTAGAAGTTTGTAATTAACAGATATACACTACTGCCTATAAAATAAACAATAAGATCCTACTGAATCGCAGAGGGAACTATATTCAGTATTCAATATCTTAAAATAATAAACTATATTGGGGAAAAAAGCTGTCTTATAAGGTATTCCAAATATATAAGCAAGTCTCGAGAATACACATAGCAAGTTTTCCATCTAAACATTTTGCCCTACTTGCGGCAGATCTTTTTTTTTTTTTAAAGAAATAAAACACTGTAGAAGCCCTCTCAGTGTACATCCCCATGTCTTGTCCCACCATCCCTCACCAGCCCTTGTCTAAAGCTGGTATTCGCAGCCATTCACACCAAACTCCTCTCTCCTGCCTTCACCACCTCCTGCTGCTCCAGGAACACAGGACTAGGTAGTGCCTCAGAAAGCATGTGCTGGGGAGACCCACCTACCAGAACTGCTCAGCTCCAGAACCAGTCTGCCAAGCACACCTGTCAGGACCTGGAGCAGAGAAGGGGCTTAAGACGCATTTCAACCTCCCGAAGACAAAGTAAGATGCATCACATAATGTTATGTTTTGCCTAAACTCTCCTTTGTTTTTCTTAAGTTGCTGTGCCTATGATGAAAATGATTCCACATGTCAACATTAAAAAACAAAACTTAAGTTTTTCATTCTCTTAAGAACTGAGGGATGGGGAGGCTCGAAGCTGGAGGAGCAGAGGAGGGCAGGGCACTGGGGAACCTGGGTGGGGTGAGTTCTGAGCTGGCTACGTAACACTGTCAAGGTCCAGAGGAGTAGTGAGTGTTAACAGATTTCTAACATCATTTTTTTTTTTTTTTTTTTTGGCCTCACCAGGCAGCATGTGGAATCTTAGTTCCCCACCCAGGGATTGAACCTGCACCCCCTGCATTTGAAGCACGGAGTCTTAACCACTGGGCAGCCAGGAGAGTCCCTATCAGATTTCTAAAAATTATTTGATAAACTAGGGAATGTTTGGGCAGGCTACTGGGTTCAGAAATCTTTTTCTGCAAGATTTCTGCTGACTGAATGAAGACTCTCTGAATGGGTTCTCTCTGGGATATCAACTAAATCAAGATAAAAACAAACAGAGGTAGGAAGACCCCAAACCATACTGAGATGCTAAATTTCCAACCATGCTAAATTTAAGTTTTGTTAGTGAACTCAGAATTGAACCCAACCAAAGTGTTTTCGAAATCTGTTGTCAGACTGGTTCACTCTGGGAGTTTCTGACACTGAAGACCCAGAGTCAAGTCTAGTCTCTGAATTACCATCACTTGAAGGGAAGGAGATGATCCACTGTCTGCTCTGTGCCGGGTATGGGAATGGATGTTTCACTTTCCATGGCTCATTTAATCCTCGCAAAAGCCTCTGAAGGATGGCATTAGCCCCATTTGATAGATGAGGCACTGGGACTCAGAGAGGTTAAGCAACCTGTAACACAGCCAGGAAGTAGTCTGTCTGGGTGGGCCTTGGATTAAACACAACTGTATGTAAACTCCGGGTTTTCTACAGTGGTCTCGCTTGTGTTGTGTGTTGGCTGGACTGTTTCAGACTGCAGGGAACAGCGAAGTGCCTGGGTTCTTGTTTTCTCGGGACTTGGCAGATGAATTGGAAGAATCCAGAGGAAGTGGCGGAGCCCAGGAAACAAATCACAATCACAGCTGTAGCCAGATTCAGGCTTCTTGGAGCAGGAAACCCTGACCCGTGTCCTCAGCACAGGCAAGGTGGCTGCTGACTCGGCACGCGGTCCTGCCCGAGCTCGTCTCTCCCGCCGCTCTGCAGGTCTCATGATTTCTGCCTCGTGGCTCCACATCTTGCCCATCAAGACTCTGCTCAGTGTGTGTGCTCCCTTTTTCAAAGGACTGGTTGGTAAGGGGCCAGGCACCTCATGGATGGACATCCTCACATCTCCAGCTAATCCTTGATCCCATTATGTGTGTCCAGGGTAGCGAGGTCACAAGACACAAATGTGGTTAACATACAGAAGACCCCATTGTTCCTCAGAAAGGAGACGTGGGTGTGGCGAGCCCTTGGGGTCCCAGGGACTTCTGTCTTCGCCTTCTGTGGCTGCCATCACAAATCATCACAAGTTGAGTGGCTTTAAAACAGTGGGCATTTACTCTCCAATGCGGTTCAAGAAGCCAGAAGTCTACATTTAAGGCATCAGTAAGGCTGTACTCCTTCCCAAGGCACCATGGAGATTCCTTCCTCTTTCAGTTCCTGGTGGCCCAGGCCTTCCTTGGCTTGTGGCTGCTTCATGCCCATCTCTGCCGCCGTCTTCACGTGGCCTTCTTCTCCCTCTGTCTCTGTGTCCCCCTCTCTTCTTATAAGGACGCCAGTCACTGGATTTAGGGTCCATCCTAAGTCCAGGATGACTCCATCTCAAGATCCTTAACTAAGTACATCTGCAAAGACCCTATTTCCAGAAAAAGTAACAGTCTGGGTTACCAGGTGGACACGAATTTGGAGATACACTATTTAAACCATTACAGGTTCTTTATGGTACAATATGCAGGGTCACACATGCACACACCCAAAGTGTACCAAGGGCTCCAAGAGAGCAGGGGTCAGGCCCTTGTTACTTCTTTTGGATCTGCCCCAGCATGAGCCAGGTAGCAAGGAAATACCTACTGACTAGACCAGAAAAGACCAGGAAAAACAATTCTGAAAAATCAACTGATACATCATTTTATCAAAGTCCCTACCTTCTGTAAGTGGTTGCAACCAGCTTTGGCGTCCTGTATTCATTATGGCTGCCTGGTAGTAATCTTCTGGGCCATCCACACCTCAAGCACCCTCCCCAGAGACGTGAAGTCCTGACTTGGTCCTGTATTCTGAACAGAGATCTGCCACCATTGTTTCTCCATCCTAGAGTCGACTGGGTGCCATCTCTGCAGCCCAACCCTGCCTTCTAGTGCTTTTCTGCGCATGAGCCAACTGGGTCCAAAAATCCATGTGAGGTTCCTTTCTTACTGCCTCCTGTCACTTGAAGAGACAGATGAGCCCTGTTCTGGCTCAGCCTTGTTCACTAAACGTTCTTTGGTGGGAAAACAAACCTAACCAAACCCCAGAACTCTGGTTTGGTTCTCAGTGATATTAAAAAGTATATATATATTTGGATTTGGTTCGAGGTTGAGCAAACTGGTGCAGTTTGTTCCGGTTTCTGGTTCGCCCTTCAGGCCAAGTCCCTGCTCCAGACAGAAAGAATGTCCCTGGAATGTGTCTTCCAACAAGAGTTCAACAGCTGAAAGGGCTGTACGTCCAGACTGAGGCCGCCTGCTCAGCAGACACAGAGGGACTTCCCTGCGGCTCCCCACGCTGGTCTCCCGAGCCTCGGGGACAGGGCATGGCAGCACATCAGGCTGGTTCTCCAGGGAAGGCCGTGGTTGCACTGCAGCTGAGCCCAAGGGGCCGGGGAAAGCGGTGGGGGCAGCTGGCTGGTGGGGGTCACTGTGCAAATCTGCCACCCGTGCCACACAAGCACAGCGCCAGGGCTCTCCATCAGGCAGCGAGACCCAGCAGAGGACCCGAAGAACTGAGTACATGTTCGTTCGGCTCTCCAGGAGGCAAGGGGGGGTGATGGGTCCTGGGGGAACTGGCCAGAGGCAATCAGTTCAAACTGTTCTTAGCCTGATGCTCCTCTGCGCAGCTGGCTGGTCCGAGAGGCTTGCAGAGGAACGCTCCATGCCTTCCTGTTTGGCAGGTGTGGATTCAGAGCACAGTTTCTCTGGCAGAGGAGCTCTCTCCCTCCCCAGCCAGGAAGTGGTGCAGAGCCAAGGCACCGCCATCAGGATCTGCCTCTCCAGGGAGCCGCAGCAGGGGCGGAGCAGCTGGGGGCAGCAGGGACACCAGAGAGTGAATCATCAAAAAGGAATTTCGAAGGAAAACACATATTTCCACTCTAGTCTCCCTCCCACGCAGACCCACACACCAAAGGGGTCCTCAGATGCAGGAACTAGTCAGCAGGCCTGATCAGGTTTGCTCTGAGAGCTGGAAACCCAAGGGCTGGGACCAGAGAGCATGCCCCCGAGGGGCTGCCCCAACTCTGCGATGTAGGGAGACACGCACCTCAGGCCCCTGTGAGGAAGCTGACAAGCACCGTCAAGGAAACGGAATGAAAGCTCCACAAAGTGGTACAGTCCAGCACCTCTATTTCTTAGGACCACCTTTCCTAGGTCCTTACCCTTTAAATTATCAACCAAAGGGCTTCCTTATCCAAGGCAACTCAGGTGTTCCCCGACTTAGCTCGAAGCCATTTTTATTCTGCCTTGGCTACGAGGATGGCGATCACTGCCTAAGACATAATCCAGAAATATTTCCAAGTGCTGGCCACCCAGACAGGACCAGAGCCCTAGCACACTAGCTCTCAGCTGGCTGTGCATTCTGCTCAATGACGCTCGCTACATGCTGGATTCAATTATAGGTTTCCTTACACTTACATCTTCATTAGTGCTACACTGCCGAGGAGATGGAATGTGCTGTCAGTTAAAAAAAAAAAGTGTTAGTTGTTTTTTTTTTTTCTTCAGATTCACCAGTTAGTTTTTTCTTTTTTTTTCAAAGATTCAACACTGTCTGGTCTTATTAAAAAAAGAAAGGAAAAAAAAATAGCTTGGCTCAAGCATATATTGCTAATGGGCATGGAATTGATTTACAAGTCCCTAATTTGAGTTAAATAAAAGTAATTACTGCAACCTAGAGTAATTGGTTCCATTTCCAATATTCACAGAAGGCTGTGTGTGTGTGTGTGTGTGTGTGTATGGACTTGAGTTGGGAGAGAAAAGAAAAAAATGAAAAAATATATCAGAGAGCATGTGTGTATATATATATATATATATACACCCCTAAAAACATCTTCAGCTGTGTGGGATACAGATCTTGAAAGAAACAAGTGAGGCAGAGCTTGCAGAGACCAGAGCCCTGAAGACCCCAGAATTCCAAGACTGGGCATCGGGCCGTCTGGGCACCAGAAGTCACGAAGAGCAGTGGCCACAGGGCCGGGAAGGCCCATTCCACACTGGCCGCTTTCAGCACGTGGGGCCCCCTCTTGCTCAGCGGCAGAGCCTACCCCAAGGTCTGGGGGAGCCTTTGCCCAGCTCCCATCCATGGAATTTCATATCTTCCCTGTGGCTCGAGGAACCCAGGTCTCACTCTGTCCCCCAAGTGGGTCCCCCAGAGCCGGATGGTATTAGCATAGGAGGACACAGCGTGGGGTCAGGCGAGACATCCCCATGTGGCTTCAGAAACCACGTCATCAAGGACAGGTATCCAGGGCGAGGTCTGCGGACCTGAAGGAAGCTTTATGGCCTGAAGAAAGACCTTCAGAGTTGGAAACTCTGGAAGGGAGTTAGAGGCACGCCTTTCCCAGTGATGTGAAGATGGTGGAACTGACTTCATGGATGTAAAGTGAGATTTATCATCTATCTCTGTTAGAGTTCATGCTTGGTTGAAACCAAAATCTTTCGGAGCTTTCCTTCTGCCACCTACAGAATTACCTTCTATCCTGGCTTTGTTTCATTGGCAAATATAATAAGCCTACCTTACATATGGACAGAAAGGGGGCAAAAGAGGATGAGATGATTGGATGGCATCACTGACTCAATGGACATGAGTTTGAGCAATCTCTGGGGAGATAGCGAAGGACAGGGAAGCCTGGCATGCTGCAGTCCATGGGGTCTCAGTGAGTCAGACATGACTCAAGAGTCAGAAAGGATTTACGAAAATGCTAGAGGGAATTCCCTGGTGGTCAGTGGTTAGGAGTCTGCACTCTCACTGCCAAGGGTACAGTTTCAACCCCTGGTCAAGAAACTAAAATCCCACAAATCTGCCCAGCCTGGCCAAAAAATAATAATAATAATCAACAACTCAAGTAACAATAAACTGATTTTTAAAAAAATGAAAACGCTAGATAAGGAAGGCCTCCACCCACCAGCAACCTCCATGCAGATGGGCCCCATCCACTTATCAAGAAAGGTTGTTCAGCCAAGGACATGCTCACCGGCCTACTCTACCCACCCTAACATACTTCCCAGCTTACCTGTAAAGATGACACCAGATCTGGGGGGCTGAGAGGGAGGCACAGCTTGGCAGTCAGGTTGCCATGAGTGTCTCTTCTTTGTCTGGGTTCCCAGAGAGCTAGGAAACATGGTGTGCTAACATGGCCCAGTGCAGGACACACGCAATTCTGTGGACCCTGGCCCAGGATCCTCTTGCAAATTCCACATGACAACTGGACAGGCTCCTGGCTGCTCCTCAGCCTTCTCTCTGGCCAGCCTCTGTGGATTCTCAGCCTGGCAAGAGAGGCCAGTTTTTTAAATTCTGGCAACAACGTGGGGCCTGTCACATGCTGCCTTTGATTTTGGTGTCTTGATTTAAACACAAACCACGTAATTTTCATGGGGTTACTGCTCCTGTCTCCTCCTCACCTCGGCTTGGGCTCACCAAAGTCAGTCTTCCAGAAGGGTGTGAGGGCCCGATGGTCCCCAGGGGCGGTTCCTTGATACACAGTCTGTAAGAAGTGTCAGGAGAAACAAGGGCATTCTTGTTCCTCCTTCTTGAGGTGCAGCTCAAGAACATGAGATAGTTTTAATGAAGAGGGTGAAAAAAACTAAATATTTTGGGAAGACGATTGGAAATTCAGCTAACTCACAATCAAGGTGCATTTAGTCATTTGAGAAAAGACAAATGTGAGCTTTGGGATGTTCCGTAGGTATAAAAGGGTTTAAATTCAGACCAGCCGGACTCTGCAGAGCCCTGGTTCAGTGTTCCAGAGACTTGGCCTGAAGCAGGGAGGTGGGGACGAGGGCCGTGCTTCTCCCCACAGCGGTGCAGGACTTTCTGCTCTCCCTGAGGACTGGCAGAGCTGCCATGTGTTCCCATTTTACAAACTGACAGCAGTTATGATTAGAAAGGCTTCTGCAGCCAATTTGAGAATATATAAACCGGCAGGACGAAAGAATACATTTCAGCTCCTTGTTCAGTTGGCCCAGAGGCAGTTGCCCATTTGGAATGTAAATGGAAGGTCTGGGCTGAGAAATGAGAGGAAAAGAAATATCTGCCATCAGTCTTGCAGAGGAGGGTGAGAGGACTGTCTGAAGTTATGCTCTTTCAGAGTTCTGACCTCAGTTTCTTTCTCTTTAAGATGTAAGAGGTCTTGGGCCATTGTGAGAATTTACTGGCATAATAATGCAAGTGGGAACACTACTGGGAAACAAGGGAGGAGAGAGAGAGAAAAAAGAAGAGACAAAGAAGCAGAAGTAAAGAAGTCTTTGACTCTTCACCCACTGATCTGTATTGCATGCATGCATGTTCAGTTGCTCAGTTGTGTCTGACTCTTTGTGACCCTATGGATTGTAGCCCACCAGGCTCCCCTGTCCCTGGGATTCTCCAGGCAAAAATACTGGAGTGGGTTGCCACGCCCTCCTCTAGCGGATCTTCCCGACACAGGGATCAAACCCATGTCTCCTGCATTGGCAAGCAAAGTCTTTACCACTGAGCCACTTAGGAAGCCCACTGATCTGTACTAAGGCCAAGCCAACCCACAAAGGCAAAGCTGAGATAATTTTGTTCACTCAAAGACTATTTATTATTCTAGATACTATTCTGAGTGCCTCATTACATCCGTGAATAAAGCAGGGGAAAACATCTTCCTTCATGGACAAAAGTAGTGCTGAAGGCTTACAATCCCTAGACACTTGAGCTATCTAAGCCAATAAATTTCCAAAGCATTGAAGTTGATTTGAGCTAGCTTTTCTGTTCCTCGAAATGCAAAGTATCCTAACTGCTACACATGGTGGTATCTGAAAACACCCTGGTCACATTTCACTCCACATTCAAATTAATGAGTAACACAAAAGACAGAACGTACACATCTCTGAAGAACTGGCCACCTCTGGGTGGCATACAGCTCCTATAAATTTCCAGGAAGCAGATTCAGTCTGGAAAGGAATTTTAACAATTTCAAAAAAAAAGAAAAGATAAAAGGGAAAGAAAAAGGGGGAAGAATTCCACAGGAAATTGAAGGGAAATTTGGGAGATAGAATGTAGCAAGCATCATGGGACCATGGCCCGAACACTTGGCCAGAACAAGCCTCCTCTTATTAGAAGCACAGAGGGGGTGGGGGGGGGGGGTGGGGGTGGGGGCTGAGTGTCCAAGAGCACCAGGACCACCCCAGAGCCTCTCATTGGAGAGATGTTTAATGAATAAGATTTCAAGGTACAATTTATATATGTGAATAAGCACTTTTTTTTGCTCATTTTATCCCCTAAAATTCACTTCCACTTCAGAAAGATAATGCTCTGAATTTCAAGAATCACCAAATTTAAAGGCTTTTTCAAAAATTTAAACAAAAGCAGTGCTTTGTCCTCCATTTTTGTCAGGTTCATGAAATAAATCCCAGTTGTCTTAAAGTTTAATGGACTATGTCACCCTAACTGAGGAACAGAGCTGAGGATTATGATACAAACATTCTCAGAATGATCTGTAAAAGCAAATGCACACTCTCCTCCCTTTCTACTAGGAAGTAATCTAGCAGCTAATTGCTGCCTTTTAATAAGCTCTTTCAATGCTGTAAATTGCCATGGACATTCTGCTATTTCTACCTCATCGGCAGCTACTCCTCCATCTTCTATTAGCAACACCCAATTTTTCTTGGAGGGCCAAACTTCCTCTACTTTCAGGCCTTGTGGTTCAGTTAGGTCTCACCCCCTGCTTTAGGGGAAGGACAGGAGACACAGAATCAGCCAGTCAAGAGCACCACACCCTCCTGACCACATGATAATTGGCTTGAGGATGGTCATATGGTCCAAACCAAGCCAATGGGAATCAACCCAACAACTTGAGTTGAAATGATTGGGAAAGACACTGTCCCTTTCCACTGAGGCTGCTTAGCTGATAGGACGCAAGTTCAGAGTTTCCATGGTGCTATGGGAACACAGCGGAACTGAGAGACGGGGAGAGACAGAGTCTAGCTAGGCAACACATCTGGGCCTCCAGATCCAGCTATACCTGCTGACAGCTCTACCGATGAACTTTTTAAGGTATCTAGGCCAAAATGCTTCCTTTTTTGCTTAAAAAAGTTTAAGCTATATTTCTGAAATTGTCAACAAACATCTAACTAATTCATAATAAAGGCTACCTGGGTATTCCCTACCAAGCTTATCTTGCACATAACACATGCTATCATAGAAGTTTCAGGTAGCTTGGATCCCACCATCTACACCTTGGCATCTTTCACACGTAGCTTCTCTTTCAAAAGATGCCGTGTTCTCCATGCTGTTCAGGTGTGCCAAGTCATTTCAGTCCGACTCTTTGTGACCCCAAGGACTGTAGCCTGCCAGGCTCCTCTGTCCGTGGGATTCTCCAGGCAAGAATACTGGAGTAGGTTGCCATGTCCTTCCCCAGGGGATCTTTCAAACCCAGGGATTGAACCTGAGTCTCTTGTCTCCTGCATCGGCAGGCAGGTTCTTTACCGCTAGCGCCACCTGGATGGCCCATTTACCATGCTGCCTCCCCCCCCCCACTTAATTCTCTCCTCTCACCATGAACTCCAGCTGTTCTCAAAGCTGTGTTTGCAGACCCCACTCACCTCCACTGACCCTGGGGACCTTTAAATCTGATGCAATTGCTGTGGCTTAAGTTTCTTTTGGCATTTATTTATTCGGCTGCACTGGGTCACAGTGACGGCATGGGGGACCTTCCTTGCGTCACACAGGATCCTCTGTTGCAGCACAGACTCTCTGGTTGGGACACACGGGCTCAGTGTTGCGGCCTGTGGGCTTAGCTGCTCTGAAGCACGGAGGATCCCAGTTCCCTGACCAGGGATCAAACCTCATCCCCTGCATTGCAAGCTGGGTTCCTAAATGCTGGACCACCAGGGAAGGCCCCCGGGATCTTTTTTAAAGGAACCCCAACTCCAGTTGGACTTCCCTGGTGGCTCAGACCCAGGTGGCTCAGTAAAGCGTCAGCGTACAGGGTGGGAGACCCAGGTTCAATCCCTGGGTCAGGAAGATCTCCTGGAGAAGGAAATGGCAACCAGCTCCCGTATTCTTGCTTGGAAAATCCCATGGACGGAGGAGCCTGGTAGGCTACAGTCCATGGGGTCACAAAGAGTCGGACACGACTGAGCGACTTTAATTCAAAATTAATCTAATTCAACTCCCGTTGCTCATACAACGTTCTTGCAGTGGCAGACACGGGGGCACAGACAGAAGTCCTGGTCACTACGAACTGACCTTGGCCTTTAGACTGATGTTCAACCTGGCTTCAGAGAAGTGAGGATGCACTTAGGGGGAAAAGCAGCTGTAATACCACAGAAGGGAAATCAAGAGGCCTTTCATAGCAGGTGCCTTTGAATTCTTCCCAAGGAGCTTGCTGCAGCCCAGCTCCCTGAGTCCTGAGTCCTACCATAATTACTGAGTGCCTGCTACAAAATCTCATGGTCATACTTCTGCTTTCTTTCTGAAAAGGCCATTGAAGTCCTCATTGCCCAGGTTACACGTGGCCCTCAACTGAATGGTGTTCAAGTGGGCAGAGGGAAAGGCTGACTTCAGGCCCTGATTACTATCAACCACCTTCCAGAAAGAGAGCCCTGAGCCAGGGTTCTACTGAAGCCCAAAGGGCAGCGGCAAAGCCCTGTTCTGAGGGAGCATGTGGTAGGCGAATAATGGCTCTCAAAGATGTCCCTGTGCCAGCAACGGAGACACGGACAGAGAGAGCAGACTTGTGGACACAGTGGGGGAAGACAGGGTGGGATGAATTGAGAGAACAGCATGGAAACATATACATTACCATACGTAAAATAGACAGCCAGTGGGAGTCTGCTGTATGATGCATGGAGCTCAGATCAGAGCTCTGTGACAAGCTAGAGGGGTGGGATGGGGTGGGAGGTGGGAGGGAGGTTCAAGAGGGTGGGGACATATGTGCACCTATGGCTGATTGATGTTGATGTATGGCAGAAACTAACACAATATTGTAAAGCAATTATCCTCCAATTAAAAACAAATTTACAAAGATGTCCCTGTCCTAATGCCTGGAACCTGTGAAGATGACCTTACATGGCCAAAAGGCTTGGCAGCTGTGATGGAGTTAAGGCTCTCAAGATGGGGAGACGGTCCTCCGTTATTCAGATGGGCTCAGTACAATCAGAAAGATCCTTATAAGAAGGATGAGCGAGGCAGTGAGAGTCAGAAGGAAAGACCATGTGATGACAGAAACAGAGGCTGCAGGGATGCACTTGAAGATGGAGCAAGAGGCCATCAGCCAAGGGAT
Organism: Cervus elaphus; assembly: GCF_910594005.1. Lineage (NCBI taxonomy): Eukaryota > Metazoa > Chordata > Mammalia > Artiodactyla > Cervidae > Cervus > Cervus elaphus. The sequence goes on along the minus strand of NC_057839.1, from coordinate 8,755,658 downwards.
GCAGGTAGCCTCTAGAAGGTGAGAGGGCAGGGAAACAAATTCTCCTCTGAAGCCTCCAAACCTGGACTCCTTGAGCTTTGAAACCTTGACTTCCATACTCCAGAACTGTAAGAGAACAAATCTGTGCTATTTTAAGACACTGCCTTATGGCACTAGGAAACAAATTCAGGTCACTTGGGTCAAGATGCCAGCAACAGCTCCGGGCTCTGGCTCTCACGGTAGGGAAGAAGGTCCAAGTGCATGACAGCCTGCCCACCCCACACTTCTGGCCCTGGCCCTTCTCCTCGGGAGGAGACCCCTGGGCTCATAGGCAGAGCTCTGCTATCAGACAGAACCAACTGGAGCCTCTGAGGAGTAAGAAGATATGTTCCTCCACCAATCACCGACTCAGCCATAACTGGATGGGATATGCCATCCCCCACTGCTGCTTCCCTGCAAGAAGCACAGTTATAGGAGGATGGCTGACATCTCATAGAAGATGTGCCCCAAGGATGTGCCAACTGGGAACTTCCCTGGTGGTTCAGGGGCTAAGACTCTGTGCTCCCAATACAAGGGGCCCAGATTTGATCCCTGGTTAGGCAACTAGATCCCACATGCTGCAACTAAGGACCCCACACGCTGCGACTAGGACATGGCGCAGTGAAGTAAATAAAGAAATAAAATTTTAAAAGATACATTGACAAAAAAAAAAATTTTTTTTTTAAGATATGCTGACTAAATGAAGGAAAACTATGCATGTTCGTTTCCTCTGAAGCCACTGTAACAAATTACTGCAAACTTAAGTGGCTTAGGAAAAAAACCCAGAAATTTACTCCCTTACAGTTCTAGAGACTGGGAGTCTAAAAGCAGTCTCACTGGCTAAAGTCAGGATGTCAGCGTGGTGGATCCCGTGAGATCCACTGAGGGGAACATCAGCTATAGAAACCAGCGGTGATTTTGTGGTTACTACAAAAGTCAATAGAAACATATGGCAGTTCTATTTCCACAACTGCAGGCTAAATCAAACACGCCAAAGAGAGCAATCTATTCTCAATGGAGAGCTCTCCCTGGAAGAAGTCAGGCTGGTTTCTGCAGGCCATTCCTGTCCTTTACACTAGGAATGGCGAGAATTCTAGCCTTCCACAATCCAGACGGTGTGCTCATGTGCCCCCTTCCCCTCCCCTGGACCGCCCCCCCCCCCCCCCCCCCCCCACCCCCACCGCTGAAGACTTAGAGTTAAGTGTGCATTCATGCGCGGGCCCCAGCTGGGGGCGCTGTTTCCACTGGACGGAACCCAATGCAGGAGCGCTGATCAGCACTGGCTTTTACCCAATCTAGAAGGCAGCCAAATGCCCAGAGCTGCTCTCCACTCCTGAAGTCTAGCCTTATGACCAACGGAACACAACGTTCCCTGTCCCCAAAGATCAAACAAAGGGATAGGAAAATGGTGGCTCCAGGGCACGGCTGTTAATATGCCAACAGATCCTGCCCTCAGTCAAGATGCTCCCATGGGTGAAAAATCCAACACAAAACCTCAATACAACTGCTCCTTCCCCTTAACATCAACACCTGAGGAAAGGCCTTCCCTTAGAGCCCTGCCATCATCACAATCACCCCCATCGTCACCACGTATTGACACTTAAACATCCCATGCTGCATACACTATCCCATGCAGTCCTTTCAAGTTAAGTATTATTTGTATTCCCATTATACAGAGGAGGAAACTGAGGATCAGAGAGATGAAGTAATTTGGCCAAGTTCACATAATTCAGTCCCTAGGTCCTTTCCAACAACTGTCACCCATACATCAAGTTGCTACATTTATGTAGAGTGGGCTGTTTCTTGAAAAAAATAGTCACAAATGAGGGTTCTGTTTGGCTGGTTTCTGTTCCTGCTGTTTCCTATCACCCTATGATGACTTCCCCATTCATGCAGCAACCAGGGTTCCTACAGTCTCTCCCCCAAGATAATAATCCACAGACTATTTTCCTGTCTTGACTTTGAAAAGGTTAGTCGCTTCAAGAACAGAAAAAGCCTATTTGCAAAAACAACACAAACAAACTTAGGAGAAGCTGTGATTAGGGATAGCAAAGCTTCCCATCAAAGCCAGGTAAAAGTTCTCCAGCCTGAAAGGAGGGAAGAGAGAAGGAGCTGAGTTAAGAGAGGGAACCTGTCTCCTGCCCCTGGACTTGGCCCGAAGAGGATGGAGAGTACGACAGAGGCCCCTCACAGTGCTTCCCAAACTTCACTCATTTACGTGTCGACACTCCATCTTTTTTGCTGTGACTTTTCACCTGTGGTAGCATTTGCTACCACATTATTTTATAAAGAGAAAGCATTACTTCTTTTTAAATCAACTTTTAAAAAACTCTTTTTAAAACTTGGCTTCCTTCCAAGCAACAATAGTCTTAAATCCAGAGACTTGATATGCTAATTATATCTTTCTAGTACTCATAAAAATTAAAATACATAACAATTAACATTTTTAAAAAATGCTTGTGCATCACCTAAATGCACTAAATGCTCCTCTTGAGGAAATGCTGTGTCCCCGTGACTTCTCCTAGGGAACACAGCTACACTTTCAGATCTGAGTCCTGGGGAACTTGAGCATAGGGTTGCCCTGGGCAACCGTGAGGTGACTGTGGGCCAGGGTGGGGTATGTGCTGAAATTGTTAAGACAGATGCTGACAAGGAAAAGGCAAGGCAGAAAATGCTGACAGTCCTTGAGGCAGACACAGCACTCACCAGAACTCCATGCTCAGTAAAATCATTGGTTTGTGAAAGGCTGGGAAATAAACACTTTCCAGATATCCCTTGGCTACATATCTAAGTTTACTATCGTGAGTACACCCTGACCTTTGAATCTCACAGATAGCAAATGACCTGAGTTATGGCTTCCTTCTGGAAAACAGTGAGAACACGCCCCTGCTGAATGATTTGGTTCTGCTGTCTCTATAAACCCACAGGGACACTGGGGCCAGGCAGACCGGGAGTGAAGTGGGCCTGGTATCAAAAAAGCCACTTTGCAAGCAGGATGAGAAATGGCCACTAATGCTTGACCTTAGGAAGGGGCAGGCAAGAGGGAGCGGTGGGGGCTATGGAGAATGGGGAGCAGGAGGTGCCAGCTTTGCCTCGGGGCCCGCCAACAGCTTCGTGCACAGATAGGGACGTAGTTTGGCCAGGTGTTCAGATTTTTTAAAGCTGGAAAAATATATCATTATGTACACGCTCTTAATTTTTAGGTGTTGACATCCAAATCGAAAGAACAAAACTCTCTAGGGGACACCACGTGGGCCAAATCGGGCCCAGCGACATCCAGGTGCAGCCTCTGTGTCTGGACTATGAATGTGGGGGCCTGGGCTTACTTTGGTCTGGAGAGAAAACTTAATCTGTCCTCATGGACCCAACAGCACCTGCAAGTGTTGGGCCTAGTGGGGAGGGGTGCTGGTTATCCCCAGGGTGCAGAGGCAGTGATGTAGCGCTATGGTCAGGAGAACAGGCCTCAGGGCCTGGGTTCCTTGACCGTGTGACCTTGGGCAAGTCACTTCTCCTCTCTGTGCCCCAGCTTCTTCATCTATAAAGCAGGTCAAAGGTCACTGTAGGGTGTTGGGAGGGACTGTCATTAATAAATGAGATTATGTGTGTCCCCCACCAGGCCCACAGTAAATATTTTTAAAAAATTCATCCTCTTAAGTGGGAGGGAAATCCAAAAGGGAGGGCTTATATACATATATGTATGTATGGCTGATTCATTTTGCTATGCAGTAGAAGCTAACACAACATTGTAAAGCAATTATACCACAATAACAATTAATTAATAAAAAAGTTGTTCCTTGATAAGTGATTTGCCCGAGGTCACACAGCTCTCATACAAACAAGCCCAGGCTGGCTGACTCCAAAACAGGCTCCTTCTAACAGACCACACGTCTCCCTGTCACAGGAACACCAAATTAGGTCCTCTGTAAACCCATGCCAGCTTAGCATTGTACCCACATCACACTTCCTAGAAAGTTCCTCTGACACATTTAGTGACAGGCACGGTCACTGCTTCACAGTCTGGGAACTCAGCTCAGGTGAAAGCTCTGTGGGGCCACAGGAAGAGCTCAGTGCATGAAACACACAGGCCACAGGACCTCCCCTCTCTAAGTCTCAGTATCCTCATCTGAGAAATGGGTATAATGGTTAGAGTTAATGCTAAGTAAAGAAGTGTGGAAATAAAGGACTAAAATAGATATGCCATTTTAAAAAACCAATATCTAAAAATAACATACTTAAGATGTGTGTTTTTTATTGTGTGTTTAAAAAAACTGTAAGCAAAGAGCGAGCTCTAGTTAACAACATAGTTTGCTAAAGTACACTGGGGTTGTGTACTGATTTCTGCAACTTACTCTGAAATGCACCCCAAAACTATTGCTGTGTGTGTGTGTTAGTCACTCAGTCGTGTCCAACTCTCCATGACCCCATGGACTATAGCCCGCCAGGCTCCTCTGTCCATGGGATTCTCTAGGCAGGAATACTGGAGTGGGTTGCTATGCCCTTCTCCAGGGGATCTTCCCAACCCAGGGATCAAACCTGGGTTTCCCGCATAGCAGGCGGATTCTTTACCATCTGTGCCACAGGGAAGCCCTAAACTTATTGATGAATGTATAGTAGAAGGAAAACACATGAAATAAATGGAAAACACATGATCAAAACAGTAGAGTAAAACATTAACACACGTAGAATTTAAGTAGTAGACATACGAGTGCTCCCTATAAAATCCCTTCAACTTTTCTGCATTGTGTGAAAATTTTTTATAAAAAGATTTTAGAAAAATTGTTTAAATGACAAGAAAAAAAAATAGTCTGTAACATTAAGCAGGAAAAGCAAACTACATGACTTCAGTAATTTAACAGCTCCTCTACCACCATGATGGGACTTAATGCATTTTAGAAAAGACTCCCTTTTGAAAAAAGAAAAAAACAAATCTTGGCTGAAATATTATCATTGCAGATATTATTATTCATTATCATTGTTCATAATATTATCATTCATCTGTAGCTCAAAGCTTTCTGATCTTCAAGAATCCTTTTATGTTTGCTGCTGCTGCTGCTGCTAGGTCGCCTCAGTCGTGTCTGACTCTGTGCGATCCCATAGATGGCAGCCCACCAGACTCCGCTGTCCCTGGGATTCTCCAGGCAAGAACACTGGGTGGGTTGCCATTTCCTTCTCCAATGCATGAAAGTGAAAAGTGAAAGTGAAGTTGCTCAGTTGTGTCCGACTCTTAGGGACCCCATGGACTGCAGCCTACCAGGCTCCTCCATCCACGGGATTTTCCAGGCAAGAGTACTGGAGTGCGGTGCCATTGCCTTCTCTGCCTTTTATGTTTAGGGAGTCCTTAAAGAAAAAATTCCTCAAGTTATGGACATATATCTGAAAGGGAGAGAAATTGACAACCAAGTGAGAGTGAGATATATTCGGGGAGTTGTTAGGTGAAAGGTGACCCCCTACAGAAATGGGAGCAAATGACATCAGGTGAGGACAAACCCCTCTTTGGAACACGGTTTCCTCCTGCCTACATCAGAACACTTGCCGCATTATATCTTACGAACGGAGAACAAAGAGAAACTGAGACACAAAGATGAAATGAGACCTGCCGCAGGCCACAGAATGCTCCACATATATAAAAGCTGGCATCAGCATCTTCACCATCTCAGCCGAGGAGCCTGCTTCGCGCAGGGCACCTGCTCTAGAGAACAGGAGGTCAGAAGCTGGAGCTGATGCGCTCAGGCGAGGTGGTGGACTTCCACCAGAACTGCATACACGGGCTTCCTTGGGGACACGCATTTCAGGTGCTTTCAGGTGAGCAAGCACCCCTCTGGCGCTCTGCCATTGCTCTCCAGGTGCGGGGAGAGGCAAGAACAAAGTTAGGGATACTCCATCACCTTCATCCACCACTAATCCTAAGGCAGATCTTACTGCCACCATATTCACCTGTCTCCTGCCTGAGGAAGAAGCCAGCATAGTGGGAGAGAAAGGAGGGGCAGCTGTCTTCCAAGCAGGTCCAACCCCTGAGTGAGATGACCAGAACCTCTCTACATGACCCACTGAAGATGCGCTGATGAGAAGCCAGCTTGGAGACCGTAATTCCTGAAAATGCTAGTGGAACTGCCTCTTAAGTTGGCTAGTTACTCAAGCGTATAATTACTCAGAACATCTTTGCCCATTAAATTGCCCCGTTTTTGTTTTTTTTTTAAAAATCTGGCTGTTCCTCCCAAAATGTTTTGACTAGAAATGTTTGAAATGTCTTGAATATATTTATGTGCAGTTCTTTGAAACCAGGGGGATTTCAACCAACGCTTTGCTCAGAGAGCTTGCCCTGCCCTGCAGAGCAGTGTGGAGTGGAGGGCTGGAGTCAGAGCCTCACAAGCCATAAGGCTCGAGCTGCAGTAATGCCCTCCGGAGGCCAAAGACACAGAGCAAGCATGTCACTCACCACTGGCCAACGGAAGGGGCCTCCCAAGACTGGGTCCAATCCAAGAAAATAACCACTGAGGCAGAAGAGGTGAAATGAACTGCATTTGGGGACAACTAAGAATCTCTCCAATGAAGGTTCAGAATCATCCCCTTGACATGCAATTATTCAGCACCTACTATGTTTGAAATTCACGCAGATAGTAAGAGAATGTGTGTAACCAAAGCCATGCTGGGTGATACAGACCCTGACTGTACGGGGACTGGAGAGCCCAGGTGTGAAGCAGAATAAAGGTCAATCTGGGCTACAATTAATAACCAGGACAAGACCCAATCAAAAAATGGGCCAAAGAACTAAACAGACATTTCTCCAAAGAAGAAATACAGATGGCTAACAAACACATGAAAGGCTGCTCAACATCACTCATTATCAGAGAAATGCAAATCAAAACCACAATGACGTACCACTACACACCAGTCAGAATGGTTGCTATTCAAAAGTCTACAAGCAATAAATGCTGGAGAGGGTGTGGAGAAAAAGGAAACCTCTTACACTGTTGGTGGGAATGCAAACTAGTACAGCCACTATGGAGAACAGTGTGGAGATTCCTTAAAAAACTGAAAATAGAACTGCCATATGACCCAGCAATCCCACTCCTGGGCATACACACCGAGGAAACCAGATCTGAAAGAGACACGTGCACCCCAGTGTTCATCGCAGCACTGTTTATAATAGCCAGGACAAGGAAGCAACCTAGATGCCCATCAGCAGACGAATGGATAAGGAAGCTGTGGTACATATACACAATGGAATATTACTCAGCCATTAAAAAGAATTCATTTGAATCAGTTCTAATGAGATGGATGAAACTGGAGCCCATTATACAGAGTGAAGTAAGCCAGAAAGATAAACACCAATACAGTATACTAACGCATATATATGGAATTTTAAAAGATGGTAACAATAACCCTATATGCAGGACAGAAAAAGAAACACAGATGTATAGAATGGACTTTTGGACTCTGTGGGAGAAGGCGAGGGTGGGATGATCTGAGAGAATAGCATTGAAACATGTATATTATCAAGTGTGAAACAGATCGCCAGCCCAGGTTAGATGCATGAGACAAGTGCTCAGGGCTGGTGCACTGGGAAGACCCAGAGCGATGGGATGGGGAGGGAGGTGGGAGGGGGGATCGGGATGGGGAGCACATGTAAATCCATGGCTGATTCATGTCAATGTATGGCAAAAACCACTACAATATTGTAAAGTAATTAGCCTCCAAATAATAAAAATAAATGAAAAAAAAAAAGAAAAAAACACAGGACAAGCCCACTCTGCAGCCCTGTCTACAAGCCTCCCTCCCCGGGTCGTCACAGTGGCTATATGACAGCTTCCCATAATCCATTTTGCTTACTGAGAAATCTTCTGTCCTAACCACTCCAAGATACTCCACTCCAAGAACCACTTTGGGTTCTTCCCAAGAATTCTGCCAGTTTCCCAGCTGCACGAACATCTGAAGGACTCTTTTAGAAAAGATCTCTTGATCATGACACTCTGTCCCATAGGCCCACTGTTCTCTACAGAGGAGCGAGGAGACCAACTTGCAGGAGGTGATTTCACTCAACCCAGCCTCTCTCCCACCTCAGATGTGAGCTGTGATTCTCTGGAGTCTGGGAGGGATGTATGTGGAATTCACAGCAGGCTCCTTGGCTTCTTGAACTTAATGAGGAGTGAGACGCTTTGCTTTGATCTCTGCCCCAAGCCATAGAAGATCAAAATACTCTGGATTTGTATTTACGTAGGTAGCTCCATTTTTAGGCAAAATTGCACAGAGGGACTTAACCAGTGTTGGCACCTGACAGGTGTAGCACCCTGCCCACACCCAGCCTCGGATGTCTGTGCTTTGGCTCATCCGTCCCAAAGCAGGGCATTAAAGGCTTCTTGAGCTACATCTTTAATAATATTTTTTAAAATGTTTAAGAACCACCATAAAAATCCATTGGATGGCATTTTTTTTTCCACTTTGGCAAAACTAGAGTCATAGTCTATGTTATTACAAATTTGACCACAGGAGAAGAAAGTCGGCCAGTCACAATTTAGAAAATCACATTCCATTAGCACTGGAAGGGTATAATAGCCGAGCAGAGATGTGTCCAGTCACATCTGTCTTTTTCCATAGACGCTGCTCCCCCCAGGCCACTGTTGAGCAATCTGTCCCCTTTCCAAACAGCCTGTGCATGCTGGAGACTGACCTGAAGTGCTTCTCTGTTTTCTCAAACCTACAGACAGAGAGGCCTTATACTTGACATAATTTGAGAAACCCCAAAGGAAGACCCCTCCACACTCCCCTACCCAACCCTGCCAATTTAGACATTTACTGGGGGGACTATTCACTTTAAATAGCCCCTTATAAATGTAAGCTGCTCCTAGGAGAGGTAATGCATTAAAACCCATAGCCATTCACACGTTAGTATGAAGTTTTCTGATACTAGCTATTATTTACTGAGCATCTGATCTGGGGCAGGCACTGAAGCAGTCCCTCTGACAGTCACTTAAACAGACATTGAAGGAGTTAAACTGTAACTTTTTATTGGAACAGAATTGCCTTACAGTGTTGGACTAGTTTCTGCCACACAATGAAGTGAGTCAACCACAGCAGACATACCCTGCTTGGGCCTCCCTCCCACCCCACTCCCACCCACCCCCTAGGTCATCACAGCCCAAGCTGAGCTTCCTATGCTTTACCGCGGCTTTCTACTAGCTATCTATTTTACATATGGTAGTGTATATTGGCTCTACCAAGAATCCGCCAAAGGAGGAGACCCTTGCAAAGGAGGAGACCCAGTTTCCATCCCTGAGTCGGGAAAATTCCCTGGAGAAGGAAATGACAGCCCACTCCGGTATTTTTGCCTGGGAAACCGGATAGACAGAGGGGCCTGGCAGGCTACAGTCCACGGGGGTCACAAAGAGTCAGACACAACTGAGGGGATAAACAACAATAACAAGGGAGACACAGAAACCCAAGGGAAAAGCAATAAACTCTAATGGAGAATGCAAGGCTTCACAGAGGTGAGTTTCTGTGAGTTTTAGAAGGATGAGGAGCAGTTCAACAGGTAGTCAAGGAGCAAGGTGGGAATTTTAGTAGAGGAAAAAATCTTGGGGAAAAATGTATATATATATATATATTTTATAAATAACATTATATCTGTATCTGTCTATCTATCCATCCATATCTGTCTGAGTTCCAGCAGAAATACTCAAATGAAGAGAATGCAAGAAGGAATCAGTAAACTAACTATTGACAAAGGTGTGGGCATAATACAGGGAAAACGCAAAAGGTACTGTGAGATTCCAAGTGCTGTACCACCCCTGGACTCAGGATGACAGGAGGCAGCTGTTACCTGGATGCAGAAAGAGCAAACTATGTAGAGAAGGCAACCTTAGAAGGATGCAAGATTTCTAAGGCACAGAGCCCGCCTGAGCTGACCTCCCAGGGAGGGAGTGAGAAGATTAAACCCCTCTGCCTCTCTCTTCCCTTCCCCCTGCCGGAGCTCCTGAGGGGCTTCCCACAGGCCCAAACCAGCAGGGAGCCAGCGGGCAGGGCAGGGGAGCCTGGCCAATGCACCCCGAGTGGTCCGGCTCCTGGGGCTCGGAGCTGGGCAGAGCTGGGTTGCAGGGGGCACTGGGTGGGGGGCAACTAGACAGCACCCAGTGGAACGTATGAGCTGTGGCTGGGACACAGAGCACGGGGGCAGAGGGAGGGACAGGAGAGGGCGTGGGGATGTGACTGCGATGAAGTCTGTCAGGTTAAGGGTGAGTGGGAACCAAGGACCTGATGTGATCATCAGGGACCCTGGCCACCACTGGGCCCTGGGAACAGGCATCAACCAGGAAGCTTCTGGCAGCCAGTTACTCCTGAGCGCCGCCAACCCCTTCCCGAGCCCCGCAGGCTGCCCTCTGGAAGCGACCCCAGCCAGCCCTGTCTCCTGGCACTCCTGACTCCGCAAACCAGAGCCTGGGAATGCAGAGGGGTGCCTGCTGCCAGGGGCTACCAAGAACCCATAACATCTTGTACCAGTTAAAACCAGTCTATCTCTTTTATTTATATCTCATTCCACCTTTTCCCCGCTCCCCACGTGGAAAGAGAGCCCGGGGATCAGGAGTTCTGCAGAAGCAGATTTCCCAGAAAGACGAAAAACGTCTGTCCACCTCCCCCGGGGGACAGCTCCAGGCGGCTGGCCGGGAAGCCCAGTCAGTCCTGCCCTGGCAGGCCTCAGGAAAAGGACGCGCGCCAGCCCCCTCTCGTCCGGGAACCCTGACAAGCAATCTCTGAAGTGATTCACTAAAAGTATTCTAGTGGCAGAAGACCATCACCCAGATGTGAAAATAAACAGAGAGGGAAATTCCAGCCCCAGAAGAGTTTCAAGTCTTTGAACAAATGCATGGCTATTCCAGGGAGGGGAAGAGTATGTTACTGTCTTTCCAAGCCCCCAGAATCTGACTTAGACTCTCTCCATCCAGCAGGCCAGGCAAATTCTCACGACGCCAGGCACAGAAGGCTGTGAAAACACTCGTTGACTCCCCGGGGCCCTGCCCACTTGAACTTAGTGGCATACCAGCCAAGGCCAGTCACCCAAGCTTACCAAGCCTCTGATGGTGCAGCCTTCAGCTCAACTTTGTAAAACATCAGAAGTGAAAGCTGAAGCAATTAGCCCATTCTGCTCTGAAAAGCAGCAGCATAGAAAATAAATGGAGCATGAATCAGTACCAAGCAAAAGTGAGAGTGTGTATTCACTGAGAAAACATAGTAAAAATGGGGGGAAATGGGAGCTACTCAGGGCACAGATGAGTAGTTAATATGTCTGATAGTCATCACATCTGAAAGCGAAGTGAAAGCGTTAGGTGCTCAGTCGTGTCAGGCTCTTTGCCATCCCATGGACTGCAGCCCGCCAGGCTCCTTTGTCCATGGAACTCTCCAGGCAAGAATACTAGAGAGGGTAGCCATCCCCTTCTCCAGGGATCTTCCAAACCCAGCGATCAAACCTGGGTCTCCTGAATTGCAGGCAGATTCCTGACCCTCTGAGTCACTGTCTAGCAGAGTTAAGTGGCATATGGTAGGTACTGGATAAATACGTCAGGAAGGAGGGAAGGAAGGAAGAGAGAGAGGAAGAGAGTGGGGAAGGGGATTCTCAGCCCAGGAGAATGATATCCAACAGCTACTGAAGTACCTGCTTCACTTGGAGGAACCCAATAGAATCCAAATGACCCCCACTTTCCACCTATTTATTTTTCTGGGCTCCAAAATCACTGCAGATGGTGATTGCAGCCATGAAATTGAAAGACGCTTACTCTTTGGAAGGAAAGTTATGACCAACCTAGACAGCATATTAAAAAGCAGAGACATGGGGAGGAGCTAAGATGGCGGAGGAATAGAACGGGGAGACCATTTTCTCCCCTACAAACTCATCGAAAGAACATTTGAACACTGAGCAATCGTCACAAAACAACTTCTGACCGCTAGCAGAAGACATCAGGCTCCTAGAGAAGCAGCCCATCATCTTCGAAAGGAGGTAGGACAAAATATAAAAGATAAAGAGACAAAAGGGTTAGGGATGGAGACCCGTCCCGGGAAGGGAGTCATAATAGAGGAAGTTTCCAAACACCAGGAAACCCTCACACTGGCGGGTCTGGGGGAAGTTTTCCAATCTCGGAGGGCAACCTAACTGGGAGGGAAAATAAATAAAACCCACAGATTACATGCCTAAAAACAACTCCCAGCAGAAAAGTACCCCAGATGCCCACATCCGCCACCAGCAAGTGGGGGCAGAACGGAGAGGAGTGGGCGGCAGTGCTTAGGGTAAGGACCCGGCCCGAATGCCCTGAGGGAAATCAGAGGGAGCTAACGTGAGATAGCAACTTAAACTGTGGGATAGCAAGAGAAAGAGAGAAAATAACTGGCCGGAACACACTGCTGGCCGTTCGCAGAACAAAGGGACTGAGCAAGTCCAGAAAAGAGCTAGCCGGCAGCGGACCGGCCCAGCCCCTGCCGGAGGCAGGAGGCAGGGGGGAGGGGAAAGGGGCAAACTCGGCCCCAGAGACGGCACCCCCTACCAAACTGCAAACAGGCCTCCAGTTTCCAACCAAAGATTCTGGATGGTAGACATTCGCCAGGAGGGTCACGGCTAGAGGCCAGCTCCTGAGAACAGACACAAGGCGCACGCACCCGACTGGCGCGCGTGGAAACTGAGGCTGGGGCCGCGGAGGGGAGAAGGCGCCCTGCATCCGGGGAGAATGCGCCCGTCAAGCTCCTGGCTGCCTGAGCTGCTCCGGTGGGGAAGGCACGAAACGTAGGCCCAACCGAGTCCGCGCTTTTGTGGAATACCTGAAAATTGGAACCGCATGCAACGCAGAGCACTCTCCATATAGAGCAGCCGGGAGCCTGAGCAATGTAGACGGGGGAAGCACACACCCGTGAGCGGGGCAAACCCATTGTGGCCGGAACACTGTGAGCGCTCCCCACACACAGAGATATCTGCCTGCAGCGCCCCTCCCTCCCCGCAGCGCGACTGAACCAGCGAAGCTAAACAAGAGACCACCCCCGCCACCTGTGTCAGGGCGGAAATTAGACACTGAAGAGACCTGCAAACAGAAGCCAAATAAACAAAGGGAACCGCTTCAGAACGGACCGGTGCAACAGATGAAAATCCCTGTAGGAAACACCGACTGCACCAGAAGGGGCCTATAGATATCGAGAAGTGTAAGCTGGAACGAGGAGCTATCTGAAACTGAACCGAACCCACACTGCCCGCAACAGCTCCAGAGAAATTCCTAGATATATTTTTACTTTTTTTCCCTAATAAAAAAAAATTTTTTTTCTTTTTTTTATTTTTTCTTTTTATTTTCTTTTAAAATTCCCTATTACTCCTCCATTACTCCTTAACTTTCATTTTCATATATTTTTACTATTTTTTTAATTAAAAAAATTTTTTTTCTTTTTTCTCTTATTTTCTTTTAAAGTCCTCTATTACTCCTCTATTACTCCTTAATTTTCATTTTCATTTCACTATAACCTTGCAAAAAAAAAAAAAAGAAGAGGCCCTATTTTTAAACTGAACTTCATATATATTTCTAAAATTTTTTGTGTTTTTGTTTTTAATATTGTATTTTTAAGAGTCTAACCTCTACTCTAGATTTTTAATCTTTGCTTTTCAGTATTTGATATCAATATTGGACATTTAAGAATCCAATATTCAGTATCCATTTTTACTCAGGAGTGTGTTGATTACTCTCTCCCACTTTTGACTCTCCGTTTTCTCCCCCAGATCACCTCTATTTCCTCCTTCCCCCTTCTCTTCCCAATCCAATTCTGTGAATCTCTGTGGGTGTCTGGGCTATGGAGAACACTTTGGGAACAGAGAACTGCGTAGATCTGTCTCTCTCCTCTTGAGTCCCCCTTTTTCTCCTCCTGCTCATCTCTATCTCCCTCCTCCCTCTCCTCTTCTTCAACCTCTCTGGGTGTCCCTCACAGTGGAGAATCTTTTCACCAATAACCTAGAAGTTTTATTATCAGTGCTGTATAGTTGGAGAAGTCTTGAGACTACTAGAAGAATAAGACTGAAATCCAGAGGCGGGAGACTTAAGCCCAAAATCTGAGAACACCAGAAAACTCCTGACTACAGGGAACATTAAGTAATAAGAGACCATCCAAAAGCCTCCATACCTACACTGAAACCAACCACCACCCAAGAGCCAGTAAGTTTCAGAGCAAGACATACCATGCAAATTCTCCAGCAACGTGGGAACACAGCCCTGAGCGTCAACATACAGGCTGCCCAAAGTCACACCTAACACATAGACCCATCTCAAAACTCACTACTGGACATTCCATTGCACTCCAGAGAGAAGAAATCCAGTTCCACACACCAGAACACTGATGCAAGCTTCCCTAACCAGGAAACCTTGACAAGCCAATCGTCCAACCCCACCCACTGGGTGAAACCTCCACAATAAAAAGGAACCACAGACCTCCAGAATACAGAAAGCCCACTCCAGACACAGCAATCTAAACAAGATGAAAAGGCAGAGAAATACCCAACAGGTAAAGGAACATGAAAAATGCCCACCAAGTCAAACAAAAGAGGAGGAGATAGGGAATCTACCTGAAAAAGAATTTAGAATAATGATAATAAAAATGATTCAAAATCTTGAAAACAAAATGGAGTTACAGATAAATAGCCTGGAGACAAAGATTGAGAAGATGAAAAAAATGTTTAATAAGGACCTAGAAGAAATAAAAAAGAGTCAATTAAAAATGAACAATGCAATAAATGAGATCAAAAACACTCTGGAGGGAACCAACAGTAGAATAACAGAGACAGAAGATAGGATAAGTGAGGTAGAAGATAAAATGGTGGAAATAAATGAAGCAGAGAGGAAAAAAGAAAAAAGGATCAAAAGAAATGAGGACAACCTCAGGGACCTCTGGGACACTGTGAAACACCCCAACATTCGAATCATAGGAGTCCCAGAAGAAGAAGACAAAAAGAAGGGCCATGAGAAAATACTCGAGGAGATAATAGCTGAAAACTTCCCTAAAATGGGGAAGGAAATAGTTACACAGGTCCAAGAAACCCAGAGAGTCCCAAACAGGATAAACCCAAGGTGAAACACCCCAAGACACATATTAATCAAATTAACAAAGATAAAACACAAAGAATAAATATTAAAAGCAGCAAGGGAGAAACAACAAATAACACACAAAGGGATTCCCATAAGGGTAACAGCTGATCTATCAATAGAAACCCTTCAGGCCAGAAGGGAATGGCAGGACATACTTAAAGTAATGAAAGAGAATAACGTACAACCTAGATTACTGTACCCAGCAAGGATCTCATTCAGATGTGAAGGAGAATTCAAAAGCTTTACAGACAAGCAAAAGCTGAGAGAATTCAGCACCACCAAACCAGCTCTTCAACAAATGCTAAAGGATCTTCTCTAGACAGGAAACACAGAAAGGTTGTATAAACGCGAACCCAAAACAACAAAGTAAATGGCAACGGGACCATACCTATCAATAATTACCTTAGATGTAAATGGGTTGAATGCCCCAACCAAAAGACAAAGACTGGCTGAATGGATACAAAAACAAGACCCCTATATATGCTGTCTACAAGAGACCCACCTCAAAACAAGGGACATATACAGACTAAAAGTGAAGGGCTGGAAAAAAATATTTCATGAAAACGGAGACCAAAAGAAAGCAGGAGTCACAATACTCATATCAGATAAAATAGACTTTAAAATAAAGGCTGTGAAAAGAGACAAAGAAGGACACTACACAGTGATCAAAGGATCAATCCAAGAAGAAGATATAACAATTATAAATATATATGCAGCCAACATAGGAGCACCGCAATATGTAAGGCAAACGCTAACAAGTATGAAAGAGGAAATTAATAGTAACACAATAATAGTGGGAGACTTTAATACCCCACTCACAACTATGGATAGATCAACTAAACAGAAAATTAACAAGGAAACACAAACTTTAAATGACACAATGGACCAGCTAGACCTAATTGATATCTATAGGACATTTCAACCCAAAACAATCAATTTCACCTTTTTCTCAAGCGCACATGGAAACTTCCAGAACAGATCACATCCTGGGCCATAAATCTAGCCTTGGGAAATTCAAAAAAATTGAAATCATTCCAGTCATCTTTTCTGACCACAGTGCAGTAAGATTAGATCTCAATTACAGGAAAAAAATTATTAAAAATTCAAACATATGGAGGCTAAATAACACGCTTCTGAATAACCAACAAATCATAGAGGAAATCAAAAAAGAAATCAAAATAGGCATAGAAATGAATGAAAATGAAATCACAACAACCCAAAACCTATGGGACACTGTAAAAGCAGTGCTAAGGGGAAGGTTCATAGCATTACAGGCTTACATCAAGAAACAAGAAAAATGTCAAATAAATAATCTAACTCTACACCTAAAGCAACTAGAGAAGGAAGAAATGAATAACCTCAGGGTTAGGAGAAGGAAAGAAATCTTAAAAATTAGGGCAGAAATAAATGCAAAAGTAACTAAAGAGACCATAGCAAAAATCAACAAAGCTAAAAGCTGGTTTTTTGAAATAATAAACAAAATTGACAAACTGTTAGCAAGACTCATTAAGAAACAAAGGGAGAAGAACCAAATTAACAAAATTAGAAATGAAAATGGAGAGATCACAACAGACAACACTGAAATACAAAGGATCATAAGAAACTACTACCAGCAGCTCTATGCCAATAAAATGGACAACTTGGAAGAAATGGACAAATTCTTAGAAAAGTATAACTTTCCAAAACTGAACCAGGAAGAAATAGAAGATCTTAACAGACTCATCACAAGCAAGGAAATCAAAAGTGTAATCAAAAATCTTCCAGCAAACAAAAGCCCAGGACCAGATGGCTTCACAGCTGAATTGTACCAAAAATTTAGAGAAGAGCTAACACCTGTCTTACTCAAACTCTTCCAGAAAATTGCAGAAGAAGGTAAACTTCCAAACTCATTCTATGAGGCCACCATCACCCTAATTCCAAAACAAGGCAAAGATGCCACAAAAAAAGAAAACTACAGGCCAATATCACTGATGAACATAGTTGCAAAAATCCTTAACAAAATTCTAGCAAACAGAATCCAACAACATATTTAAAAGATCAAACATCATGACCAAGTGGGCTTTATCCCAGGAATGCAAGGATTCTTTAATATCCACAAATCAATCAATGTAATACACCACATTAACAAATTGAAAGATAAAAACCATATGATTATCTCAATAGATGCAGAGAAAGCCTTTGACAAAATTCAACATCCATTTATGATTAATACTCTCCAGAAAGCAGGCATAGAAGGAAGATACCTCAACATAATAAAAGCTATATATGACAAACCCACAGCAAGCATTACCCTCAATGGTGAAAAACTGAAAGCATTTCTCCTAAAATCAGGAACAAGACAAGGGTGCCCACTCTCACCACTACTATTCAACATAGTTTTGGAAGTTTTGGCCACAGCAACCAGAGCAGAAAAAGAAGTAAAAGGAATCCAGATAGGAAAAGAAGAAGTGAAACTCTCACTGTTTGCAGATGACATGATCCTCTACATAGAAAACCCTAAAGACTCTACCAGAAAATTACTACAGCTAATCAACGAATATAGTAAAGTTGCAGGATATAAAATTAACACTCAGAAATCCCTTGCATTCCTATACACTAACAATGAGAAAACAGAAAGAGAAATTAAGGAAACAATACCATTCACCATTTCAACAGAAAGAATAAAATACTTAGGAGTATATCTATCTAAAGAAACAAAAGACCTATACATAGAAAACTATAAAACACTGATGAAAGAAATCAAAGAGGACACAAACAGATGGAGAAATATACCGTGTTCATGGATTGGAAGAATCAATATTGTCAAAATGACTATACTACCTAAAGCAATCTATAGATTCAATGCAATCTCTATCAAACTACCAACGGTATTTTTCACAGAACTAGAAAAAATAATTTCACAATTTGTATGGAAATACAAAAAACCTCGAATAGCCAAAGTAATCTTGAGAAAGAAGAATGGAACTGGAGGAATCAACCTGCCTGACTTCAGACTCTACTACAAAGCCACAGTCATCAAGACAGTATGGTACTGGCACAAAGACAGAAATATAGATCAATAGAACAGAATAGAAAGCCCAGAGATAAATCCACGAACCTATGGACACCTTATCTTCGACAAAGGAGGCAAGAATATACAATGGAAAAAAGACAACCTCTTTAACAAGTGGTGCTGGGAAAACTGGTCAACCACTTGTAAAAGAATGAAACTAGAACACTTTCTAACACCATACACAAAAATAAACTCAAAATGGATTAAAGATCTAAATGTAAGACCAGAAACTATAAAACTCCTAGAGGAGAACACAGAGCAAAGAGAACAGAGAGCAAAACACTCTCTGACATAAATCACAGCAGGATCCTCTATGACCCACCTCCCAGAATATTGGAAATAAAAGCAAAAATAAACAAATGGGACCTAATGAAATTTAAAAGCTTTTGCACAACAAAGGAAACTATAAGCAAGGTGAAAAGACAGCCCTCAGATTGGGGGAAAATAATAGCAAATGAAGCAACAGACAAAGGTTTAATCTCAAAAATATACAAGCAACTCCTGCAGCTCAATTCCAGAAAAATAAATGACCCAGTCAAAAAATGGGCCAAAGATCTAAACAGACATTTCTCCAAAGAAGACATACAGATGGCTAACAAACACATGAAAAGATGCTCAACATCACTCATCATCAGAGAAATGCAAATCAAAACCACAATGACGTACCATTACACGCCAGTCAGGATGGCAGCTATCCAAAAGTCTACAAGCAATAAATGCTGGAGAGGGTGTGGAGAAAAGGGAACCCTCTTACACTGTTGGTGGGAATGCAAACTAGTACAGCCACTATAGAGAACAGTGTGGAGATTCCTTTAAAAACTGGAAATAGAACTGCCATATGACCCAGCACTCCCACTCCTGGGCATACACACCGAGGAAACCAGATCTGAAAGAGACACGTGCACCCCAATGTTCATCGCAGCACTGTTTATAATAGCCAGGACAAGGAAGCAACCTAGATGCCCATCAGCAGACAAATGGATAAGGAAGTTGTGGTACATATACACAATGGAATATTACTCGGCCATTAAAAAGAATACATTTGAATCAGTTCTAATGAGATGGATGAAACTGGAGCCCATTATACAGAGTGAAGTAAGCCAGAAAGATAAAGACCAATACAGTATACTAATGCATATATATGGAATTTAGAAAGATGGTAACAATAACCCTAAATGCAAAACAGAAAAAGAGACACAGATGTACAGAACAGACTTTTGGACTCTGTGGGAGAAGGCGAGGGTGGGATGTTTTGAGAGAACAGCATCAAAACATGTATATTATCAAGTGTGAAACAGATCACCAGCCCAGGTTGGATACATGAGACAAGTGCTTGGGGCTGGTGCACTGGGAAGACCCAGAGGAATCGGGTGGAGAGGGAGGTGGGAGGGGGGATCAGGATGGGGAACACATGTAAATCCATGGTTGATTCATGTCAAGGTATGGCAAAAACCACTACAATATTGTAAAGTAATTAGCCTCCAACTAATAAAAATAAATGGAAAAAAAATAAAATAAAAAGCAGAGACATTACTTTGCCAACAAAGGCCTGTCTAGTCAAGGCTATGGTTTTCCCAGTAGTCATGTATGGATGTGAGAGTTGGACTATAAAGAAAGCTGAGCGCTGAAGAATTAATGCTTTTGAACTATGGTGTTGGAGAAGACTGTTGAGAGTCCCTTGGACTGCAAGGAAATCCAACCAGCCCATCCTAAAGGAGATCAGTCCTGGGTGTGCTTTGGAAGGGCTGATGTTGAAGCTGAAACTCCAATACTTTGGCCATCTGATGCGAAGAGCTGACTCATTTGAAAAGACCCTGATGCTGGGAAAGATTGAGGGTAGGAGGAGAAGGGGACCACAGAGGATGAGATGGTTGGATGGCATCACCGACTCGATGGACACGGGTTTGGGTGGACTCCGGGAGTTGGTGATGGACAGGGAGGCCTGGCGTGCTGTAGTTCATGGGGTCGCAAAGAGTCAGACACGACTGAGCGACTGAACTGAACTGAACTTTCACCTACTACCTGGTAAGGATTGGCAAAAGGTAAGTCTCTTGAAGCCAAATTCAAATTCTTCCCATCAGAAAATATCAATCTGTTCCTAAACAGATAGGATTTGTTACTTTTATGGTTGTGAAATACACATAAAATATACCATGTTAACCATTTCTCAATGTACAGTTCAGTGGCCTTAAGCACATTTCTGTGCTACCATCACCACCAACGATTTCTCTTTTTTCATCTTGAAAAACTGAAATTCTAAACCCATTAAGCAACTTCCTGTGAAGTAAGTCAGAGAAAGATAAATATCATATGATATCACTTATACTTGGAATCTGGAAAAAAAAATGATAGAAATGTATTTACAAAACAGAAACAGATTCACTGAAAATAAACTATGGTTTACCAAAGGAGAAGGATGAAGAGTTTGGGATTAACATATACACATGGGCTTCCCCAGTGGCTCAGCAGTAAAGATTTCTGCCTGCAATGCAGGAAACACAGGAGACTAAGATTTGATCCCTGGGTTGGGAAGATCCTGGAGAAGGGCGTGGCAACCCACTCTAGTATTCTTGCCTGAAGAATTCCACGGACAGAGAGAAGCCTGGAGGGCTACAGTTCATGGGGTGGCGAAGAGTCAAACACGACTGAGGACTGAGCATGCACACACTTCTGCATCTAAAATAGATAACCAATAAAGGCTTATGGTATAGCACTGGGCATGCTGCCAAATATTCTATAATAACCTGAATGGGAAAGGATTTGAAAGAGAATAGATACATGTATATGACAATAGAAACACTTTGCTGTACTGTTGAACTAACATAACATTAGCTAATCAACTCTAGTCCAATATGAAATAAAAGTATATACAAGCCATGTTTATAATTAAACAAAACAAACAAACAAACAAAAAACCTCCCTATTTTCCTCCCCCAGGCCCTGGCAACCACCACTCTACTTTCTGTCTCTATGAATTTGACTACTCTAAGTGCCTCAAATAAGTGGAATCATACAGTATTTAACCTTTTGTGTTTGGTTTATTTCATATAACATAATGTTTTCAAGGTTCATTCATATTGTAGCATGTTTCAGAATGTCCTTTTTTAAGGCTGGATGATGTTCTGTTGTATGTTTATATCACATTTTGCTTATCCACTCATCCATTGATGGACACTGATGGAAGCAACGTTGCTTTTGGATATTGAGTATAATGCTATTTTCAGCATGGATAGGCAAATACCCTTCTGATTCTCTGGGGTATATACCACTGGGATTTCTCTTTAGGGATGAAATTTTCCCTGAAAGGTGGGGGTGGAGAGGAAAGAACCTAGCATTCTCTGAGAGTAAGTAAATCAGAAGCTGTCAGATGGGTGGTGAATACAGCAATTGTGAACCTACTCGTATTTAGATTAAACCTATGACTCTAGTGTGAGTGCAGACAGTTATGAATCTGTGGGAACCCCACTCCTCATCAGAGCCAGCTGCACATTCCCAGAGAAGATCAATGTGAAGGGGAGAGTTTGGAAGCCTGAGAGACCTGGATTCAAATCCCAGGAGGTGCCCTTATTAGCTACATGGCTTGAGCAGGTCAGAGGCCCAGTGAGATCCTCCGTCTCCATACCCACAACCCGAAGCTGATAAAACACTCTTCCATCGCTGACGTGACGCCTAATGAGAATGTGTATATGATACTGGTGTGTCGTAAGCAAACAATAAACACTGCATTTCCTCCATTATAAGGTACTCCTCCTTTTCTTTTCCAGTTTCAAATTCTAAGGTCCCTGCTCACCTCAGCTGAATGAAGAGTTTCCGAACAGTAAGTCCTTGGCCCAGAGCTATGTAGCAAAACTGTGAACAGTGTGGCTGAGGAACAGACTCCACTGTGGAACAAATGGGTTGAGGATAGATTCTGAAATTAGCAGTCCTGGGTATAACCTTTAAAAAGTCATTTCACTTCTCCAAACCTCAGCTTCTTCACTTGTAAAATGGAGCCAATAATAGTATATCTCCTAGGGTGGCTGTGAGGAGTGAGAGATGGATAGTGTTGTAACGCGCATAGCATAGAGCCCACACTGGGCAGCTGTGGAACCCAGAGGAGATGAGCGGTCCCCCCTCCCCTCAACCCTCAGGCATTTCTGCAGAAAGGGGAGTATAATGGGGAGTGTGTACCATTCTCTAACCCCTCTCCAGACTGTTCCATCAGCCTCCTCCATGCTTTCTCATGTCACCCTTAAGGCCTTAATCATTAAGTTTAAGAGAAGTAAAAAGTAGCTCACCCACTCGTCACCTATCCATCCATCCTTCCATTCATCCATCCACACAACCATCCATTCATTCAATCCATCCATCCTTCCATCTACCCACCCGCCCATCCACCCATCCATTCACCAAACCATCCATGAACCCATCCAACATTTATTGAGTGCTTGCCACATGCCAAGCCTGAAATAGCCATTGGGAACCAGGAGACGAATAGAACAGGCTTCTTTACAGGAAGTCAGGGGAGGAACAAATGCAATGGTAAGAATAACAAACACTTATTTACAGCTTTATGCTAGGTGTGGCTTCAAGTGCCTTTGTATGATTCACCTAGTTCTCCCAACAGGCCTTTGATTTAAAAAAAAAAAAAAAAACCTGGTAAGTAGTGGAGCTGGGATTTGAACTCAAGTCCTCTGGCTGCAGAGTCTATGCTTTCAACTAACTGAGAGTCAAAAACCTTTAACATCAGGTCCGGTACTAACACCAGTTCATCAGGACAAACATCGGTGATTTTCCGATGCTCTCATATGCCAGGCAAAAACCAGCCAGCCCTGCACGAACCACTCTTAACCTCGAGACTGTAGAACCCTAACACTAATGGAGTCTTGGAGCGAGGTCAAGGTTTTGGGCTTGGGGGCACACAAGAAGGTGTCTAAGAGCTCCCCAGAATCAGCAGGCAGCCAAGTGCCTGTGGGGCTCGAACACGCTGTAGATTGATGAGTGGTGAACATGTCAATTGCACTCCATCCTCACGATTCACTGAGCTCTCTTCTCACACACACTGGCTCATTTAACCTTCAACAGAGCCCTGTGAAGAGGATATAATTGCTTACCTCACTTCAAAGGAGCAAGCCGAGGATCACTGGCCCCAAGCCAAGGATGCCCAGCACACCTATTGAAGGCCCCTGTTCAGCTCAGATGAAAGAATTATTTCCAGAGAGCATCTCTGACCCAATTTGACATGCTTGCCAACAGCAAAAGAGCTGGACCTGCATTCAGCTTCTTTACCTCCCACAAATGACCAGCCAGATGTCAGGGGGTGCCTTTGTTTATTCTCTGCCATGGTGTCCCCTCTCAAGGTGGCCACACTGACTGCACTTCTAAAACAGCACCCCATTGCTGGTCACCGCCTGTCTGCTGTTTCCTCCGGATACTACAGAGATGTGGCATCACGGGAGAATTGCTTAGAGTCCGTTTCTCCCCAGCTAGACCGCAAGCTCCATGAGGGCAGGAAAGTTGTCCCTTTTGCTCTTTGCTGTACCCTCAACACCTAGAGGTGTGTGTGCACTGGAGACGGTTGCTGCGGTTTAGTTCAATGAATGAACAAACATATGAATGGAGGTGGGACAGAACGGGGGCCCCAAGCCCCAGACTACTGAGTCCAATAGTGGTCTGCGGCCTGTTAGGAATCAGGCCACACAGCAGGACGTGGGAGGGGGGGCGGTGGGGAGGGCTGGTAAGGGGGAGGGAGGCGAGCAGCAAAGCTTCAGCTGCATTTCCAGCTGCTCCCCCTTGCCCGTGTTACTGCCTGAACTCCGCCTCCTGTCAGATCAGCGGAGGTGTTAGATTCTCATAGAACTGTGAACCCTACTGTGAACTGCGCACGCGCAGAATCTAGGCTGTGCGCTCCTTATGAGAACCCAATGCCTGATGCTCTGATTCTGCACTATGGTGAGTTGTATAATTATTTCATTATATATCACAATATAATAATAATAGAAATAAAGTGCACAATAAATGTAATGTGCTTCCATCCCCTCACCCAGTCTGTGGGAAAACTATCTTCCACAAAACTGGTCCCTGGTGCCAAAAAGGTTGGAAACTGCTGGGTTAGAGAACTAACCAGGAAGAAGCCCCCTCACCCAGATCTAAAGTACCCTCTCACCTCGGGCTTAGCCTCGGGGCTACTAGGAACACTTAGCCTCTTGCTTCCCCTCTCCCAGATCTATCCCCTCCCAAGGACACTCTCCTAGGCATCATGCCCATAAAGAGAAAGTGAAAGTGTTAGTCGCTTAGTCATGTCTGACTCTTTGTGACCCCATGGACTATAATCCACCAGGCTCCTCTGTCCATGGGATTCTCCAGGCAAGAATACTGGAGTGGGTTGCCAACCTTTCTCCAGGGGATCTTCCCAACCCACGGATCAAACCTGAGTCTCCTCACATTGAAGGCAGATTCTTTACTGTCTAAGCCACCAGGAAAACCCATGCCCATAAAGGGCCCCTCATTTCAGAAACTCTTTTATATGACACCCCACAGTCTCACTCCAGGTCTTTCTTGCTCATCCATTGCCTCACACACATGTATACTCCCCTATTTCTACCGCAAAACAGTACCAGGCTTAGTCTATTTCATCAAGTATTTTGAAATCCTGTAAACTCATTCTTGCAAAAGTACTGACAAATGATGACAGGTGTCATCATTGATGACAAAATTAAATGATGATTTTTAAAGGGGTTCTTCTATTTGGAAACAATATAGTAGTAACACATTAGAATGGATAATTGTAGGAGTTCCCAGTATTCCAGAAACTTAATATGCCTCAGCATATACAGAATATTACCTTCAGATGCCATTCATTCATTTCTTCATTTGACACTCCAGCAAACATTTACTAAGTGTCTTGTGCTTGCCCAGCAGTGTCCTGTGTGCTGAGGATATGAGAGTGAGCGAAGTTCCTGATCTCAGAAAATTCACTGCATAGTTGAAAGAGATGGCTGCTGCTGCTGCTAAGTCACTTCAGTCGTGTCTGACTCTGTGCAACCCCGTAGACGGCAGCCCACCAGGCTCCCCCGTTCCTGGGATTCTCCAGGCAAGAACACTGGAGTGGATTGCCATTTCCTTCTCCAATGCATGCAAGTGAAAAGTGAAAGGGAAGTCGCTCAGTAGTGTCTGACTCTTTGCGACCCCATGGACTGCAGCCTACCAGGCTCCTCCATCCATGGGATTTTCCAGGCAAGAGTACTGGAGTGGGGTGCCATTGCCTTTTCCAGAAAGAGATGGAGCTGTAAGCAAAGACCTTGAGTTTTCATTCTCATTCTTAGGATTATAATAGAGGGTGGATGCTCATGCAGGGATCAAGGCAGCAAGGAAGCCCTGCTGGGGAAACTGCAATCTGCACTGGCTGCTGGGGCTTGACTGGGAGCTCCCCAGGCAGACGAGAGCAGCAAGCACTGCAGTACCTGCAACGGGGCAGAGTCTGAAATGGCACAAACCAGGCTGGCGCTGGGTCCACTCATTTCATGAGACCCTTAGAAGTGGCTGAAGCTGAGCAAAGCCAAGGCATTTGTTACAAGTAATAAGTAAAAGCAACAGGGCAGGGTGTCTTGGGATGGAACAGATGCCAGAAGTTCATCCCTCCCTTTCGAATCTTAGAGCCTGTGTTCCTAGGGTTCTCAGTTCCCAATTAAATGGCCCAAGCTCATGATCATAACAACACAGGAGGCAAACTGGCTGTCTCTGCACAAAATCTGCAGTGTCTCCCCAACCCTGGCATGTCTGAGGAGCTGTTTCAATATTCTGCTACCCTCTCCCCTGCCTGTTAAGGGAAAGAAAACCTACATCATTAACCATGACAATGATGGGTGACCTGAGAGTTTTCTGTGACCTGCCAACTGAGGTACGTGCCTTTTTGCAAAATTCCCAAGATGCTGCTTTTAATTTAGCTTGAACCCAAGTTTCCCTCCCAGGCACTATATCTATCCAATGTGTTTGGTTGCTCAGTCAAAAAAATCATTTTTTTCCCCCCTTTTCTGGCCTTCTCTGATACAACAAGCCTCCAGCAACTGTCAGAAAAGAGGGCAAGTAACATCCGTGGTAGAGAGAAGCCTAAGAAACTCGTTCAACCACACAGCAAGGCACTGTACTCACTGCAGAGAGACACAGGCTGTTCCATGGACATGGGCCTATTCGTGAGTCACCAAGCATAACGGGACATTGTTGAAAGTGTTGGGAACATGAGAATTTCCTCACTGCCCAGCTTAGGTGATGTTGGAGCTACATTTGCCTCCAGAAATGAAGTCAGACAGACTCGGCCCAGCTTCCAGTTGCCAGGCCCAAACCATGGGGCCACCATGTTTTCAGGCTGATTTTGTGCATGGGAGTCACCCCCTGGGTTGTGTTTAAGGATCAGTGTCTCATCTGAATACAACTGAGAAGTAAATGCTTTGACAAAGGATGTGCACAGAATTCTGGCCAGAGGGTCCTAGTCCACAGAAAAGGCTATATTCTTTTTTTATTTTATTTTATTTTATTTATATATATATATATTTTTAAATTTTAATTTTTTCCCAATTATTTTTATTAGTTGGAGGCTAATTACTTTACAATATTGTAGTGGCTTTTGCCATACATTGACATGAATCAGCCATGGATTTACATGTATTCCCCATCCTGAACTCTGCTCCCACCTCCCTCCCCATCCCATCGCTCTGGGTCTTCCCAGTGCACCAGCCCTGAGCACTTGTCTCATGCATCCACCCTGGGCTGGTGATCTGTTTCACACTTGATAATATACATGTTTCAATGCTATTCTCTCAAAACATCCCACCCTCGCCTTCTCCCACAGAGTTCAAAAGTCTGTTCTATATATCTGTGTCTCTTTTTCTGTCTTGCATATAGGGTTATCATTATCATCTTTCTAAATTCCATATATATGCATTAGTATACTGTTGGTCTTTATCTTTCTGGCTTACTTCACTCTGTATAATGGGCTCCAGTTTCATCCATCTCATTAGAACTGATTCAAATGTATTCTTTTTAATGGCTGAGTAATATTCCATGGTGTATATGTACCACAACTTCCTTATCCATTTGTCTGCTGATGGGTATCTAGGTTGCTTCCATGTCCTGGCTATTATAAACAGTGCTGCGATGAACATTGGGGTGCACGTGTCTCTTTCAGATCTGGTTTCCTCGGTGTGTATGCCCAGGAGTGGGATTGCTGGGTCATATGGCAGTGCTATTTCCAGTTTTTTAAGGAATCTCCACACTGGTCTCCATAGTGGCTGTACTAGTTTGCATTCCCACCAACAGTGTAAGAGGGTTCCCTTTTCTCCACACCCTCTCCAGCATTTATTGCTTGTAGACT
Source organism: Cervus elaphus (assembly GCF_910594005.1). Taxonomy (NCBI): domain Eukaryota; kingdom Metazoa; phylum Chordata; class Mammalia; order Artiodactyla; family Cervidae; genus Cervus; species Cervus elaphus. The sequence goes on along the minus strand of NC_057839.1, from coordinate 8,728,144 downwards.
TTTGGATAGTAGCCATCCTGACTGGCGTGTAATGGTACCTCATTGTAGTTTTGATTTGCATTTCTCTGATAATGAGTGATGTTGAGCATCTAGAAAAGGCTATTTTCAAGACACACACACACATACACCAGGGCTCTGTCTTGTCAGATAGACTGGTGGGAAGAGGAAAAACTTGCCTATGCTTTGGTGTGAGGAAGGGATATGGTAGGCATGCAGGCAACCATCCATCTAGAATATTATATCATAGCTCTCATTTCTTGAGTAACTTATAGGCCATGCACTGTTCAGTGCTGTATGTACATGACTTCATTTCCTCCCTATTCCTAAGACCCAGGCAGGTCATGCCAACCTCATTTACAGAAGAAACTAGACTCTGAGAGGTGACAGAACACATCTATAGCACAGAGTCAGTGATTTGCACACCCGGGATTTGAACCCAAGTCTGAGGGACACCACATGGACACCACCAAATGGCCAATACTGAAATCAAATTGATTACATTCTTTGTGGCCGAAGATCGAGAAGCTGTATACAGTCAGCAAAAACAAGACCTGGAGCTGACTGTGGCCCAGATCATCAGTTTCTCATAGAAAAATTCAGGCTTAAACTAAAGAAAGTGGGGAAAACCACTAGGCCAGCCAGGTATGACTTAAATCAGATCCCCTATGAATATGCAGTAGAGGTAACAAATAGCGTTAAGGGATTAGATCTGGCAGACAGAGTCCCTTAAGAACTATGGACGGAGGTCTGTAATACTGTATAGGAGGCAGTGAACAAAACCATCCCAGAGAAGAAGAAAAGCAGGAAGGCAAAGTGGTTATCTGAGGAGGCCTTACAATAGCTAAAGAACAAAGAGAAGTGAAAAGCAAGGGAGAAAGGGAAATGTATATCCAACTAAACGCAGATTTCCAAAGAACAGCACAGAGAGATGAGAAGGCCTTCTTCAATAAATAGTGTATAAAACCAGGAGAAAACAAAAGAAAGGGAAAGACTAGAGATCTTTTCAGGAAAACTGGAGATATCAAGGGAACATTTTACCCAAAGATGGGCACAATAAAGGACATAAATGGTAGGGACTTACTAGATGCTGAAGAGATCAAGAAGAGATGAAAAGAATACACGGAAGAACTGTATTAAAAAGATCTAGAGATAATAGCAAATGAAACAACTGACAAAGGATTAATTTCCAAAATATACAAGCAGCTCCTATAACTCAATATCAGAAAAACAAACAACCTAATCAAAAAGTGGGAAAAAGACCTAAACAGATATTTCTCCAAAGAAGACATACAGATGGCTAACAAACACATGAATAGATGCTCAACATCCCTCATTATTAGAGAAATGCAAATCAAAACCACAATGAGATATCACCTCATACCAGTCAGAATGGCCATCATCAAAAAGTCTACAAACAATAAATGCTGGAGGAGGTGTGGAGAAAAGGGAACACTCTTGCACTGTTGGTGGGAATGTAAATTGATATAGCCACTATGGAAGATGGTATGGAGATTCCTTAAAACACTAGGAAAAAAAACCACCATATGACCCAGCAATCCCACCCCTAGGCATATATCCTGAGGAAACCAGAATTGCAAAATACACATGTATCCCATTGTTCACTGAAGCACTTTTTACAATAGCTAGAACATGGAAGCAACCTAGATGTCCATCAACAGAAGAATGGATAAAGAAGTTGTGGCACATATACACAATGGAATATTATTCGGCCATAAAACGAAATGCATTTGAGTCAGTTCTAATGAGGTGGGTGAAGCTAGAACCTATTATGCAGAGTGAAGTAAGTCAGAAAGAGAAAGATAAATATCATATTCTAATACATATATATGGAACCTAGAAAAATGGTACTGAAGAATTTATTTACAGGGCAGCAATGGAGAAACAGACCTAGAGAATAGACTTATGGACATGGGGAGAGGGGAGGATAGGGTGAGATACATGGAAAGAGTAACATGGAAACTTACATTACCATAGGTAACACAGACAGCCAACGGGAATTTGCTGTGTGCCTCAGGAAACTCAAACAGGGGCTCTGCATCAACCTAGAGGGGTGGGATGGGAGGGAGATGGGAAGGAGGTTCAGAAGGGAGGGGATATATGTATACCTATGGCTGAGGTTGAGGTTGGTTATGGTATGGTTGAGGTTTGACAGAAAACAACAAAACTCTGTAAAGCAACTATCCTTCAATAAAAAAATACTTTTTTTAAAAAAAGGAATGAAGTACTGATACACACAACAATGTGTATATACGATCCTCAAAAACATTATGCTAAGGGAAAGCAGCCAGAAAACGAAAGCTGACATATTATATGATTCCATTTATAAGAAATATCCAGAATAGGAAGAGCCATAGCGACAGAGAGAGAGCAGATTGGTGGCTGCCAGGGGTTTTGGGGAGCAGGGAGGGGGAGTAATGGTTTAATGGATATGGGGTTCCCTTTTGGAGTGATGAAAACGTTGTGGAATTAGAGAGAGATAAAGGTTGCACAACACTGTGAATATACTAAATGTCACTGAATAGACTGTTGTTGTCAATTAAAAAAAAAAAAAAAAGATCTAAATGAACCAGATTGCCACAGTGGTGTGGTCGGCAACCCAGAGCTAGACATTCTGGAGAGCAAAGTCAAGTGGGCCTTAGGAAACACTCTTATTAATAAAGCTAGTGGATGCGATGGAATTCCAGTAGAACTGTTCAGAACCTTAAAGGGTGAGACCATCAAGGTGTTGCATTCGTTACGTCAGCAAACCTGGAAGACCCACGGACCTGGAGAAGGTCAATCCTTATCCCAATTCCCAAGAAGGGTAGTACTAAAGAGAGTGCTAACCATCGGACAATTGCACTCATCTCCCATGCTAGTGAGGTCATGCTTAAAATCTTGCATGCTTCAGCGTTATGCAAACCAAGAACTTCCAAATGTCCCAAGCTGGGTTTAGAAAAGGAAGAGGAAACAGATCAAATTGCCAACATTCGCCGGATCACAGAGAAAGCTAAATAATTCCAGAGAGACATCTACCTCTGTTTCATTGACTACACCAAAGCCTTTGACTGTGTGGATCATAATAAATATGGAAAGCTCTTAAAGAGATGGGAATACCAGACCATCTTACCTGTCTCCTGAGAAACCTGTATGAGGGTCAAGAAGCAACAGTTAGAACCGTGTATGGAGCAACTGACTGGTTCAAGATTGAGAAAGGAGTACGACAGGGCTGTCTGCTGTCACCCTGTTTGTTTAATCTATACGCTGAGCACATCATGAGAAATGCCAGGCTGGATGAGTTACAAGCTGGAATCAAGATAGGTGGGAGAAACATCAACAACCTCAGATAGGCAGATGACACCCCACTAGTTGCAGAAAGACTCTTGATAAGGGTGAAGGAGGAGAGTGAAAGAGCTGACTTAAAACTAAATATTAAAAAACTAAGATCATGGCACCTGGCCCCATTACTTCATGGCAAATAGAGGGGGGAAAGGTGGAAGTAGTGACAGATTTCCTCTTCTTGGGCTTTAAAATCACTGTAGATGGTGACTGCAGCCATGAAATCAGAAGCCCATTTGCTTCTTGGCAGGAAAGCTATGACTAACCTGGACAGTGTGTTAAAAAGCAGAGACATTACTCTGCCGACAAAAGTCTGTGTAGTCAAGGTAACAGTCTTCCTGGTGGTCACGTATGGTTGTGAGAGCTGGACCGTAAAGAAGGCAGAGCGCCAAAGAATTGATGCCTTCGAACTGTGGTGCTGGAGAAGACTGCTGAGAGTCCTTTGGACAGCAAGGAGGTCAAACCAGTCAATCTTTAGGGAAATCAACCCTGAATACTCATTGGAAGGACTGATGCTTAAGCTGAAACTCCAATACTTCAGTCACCTGATGCGAACAGCTGACTCATTGGAACAAGTCCCTGATCCTGGGAAAGACTGAAGGCAGAAGGAGAAGAGGGCATCAGAGGGTGAGATGGCTGGATGGCATCACCAGTGCAATGGCCATGAACTTGGGTAAACTTCCGGAGATGGTGAGGGAAAGAGAGGCCTGGCAAGCTGCAGTCCATGGGGTCATAAAGAGTCAGATATGACCGGGTGACTGAAAAACAAGTGAGGGATGCCACTGAGGTGGTGCCCCCTCTTAGCCACTACACTATGCCACATGATGGGATTTAGGGGGAGGAAATTTGGTGGCTGAGTATCATTTAGTTGCAGTATCTCCTTAGCCCTGGATAATGGGCAGCATGGGGACCCAGCTGCACAGTCTCAGACCTGGAGCTCCCCTCTCCCATGATCCTTTGGGCCTGTCTCTATTATAGCCCTTGTCACATAGCTCAACACTGAGATGGCTTGTTGGAATGCTGTCTCCCCACTAGATCCAAGTCTACCAGAACAGGCACTCCATTGTATTCTTTGCATCTGCCACAACACCTGGAGATGGGCTCACACTCCATTGTTGTGGGTCCACATGAATAGACAGATAGAGGGTCACCTGTATGCATGGATAATTCAGATGAACTGGATTCAGTTTGTCTCAGTCACTGGCTGCCTGGGTGGCCTTGAGCAAGTAACTTCATGCCACTGAGCCTCAGTTTTCTCATCGGTACCACTGAAAACAACTTCATCTACCAAATAGAGATAGATCCCACAGGTGGAATACAAAAATCAACTCTCTTCGTTTCTTGTTAATTTATTTAAATTGATACAGATTTATTTTATCCTTAGAAAAATATAACTAGCTGTTCAAACCTCTGAAGAATTTTCTTTTAAAATAAGACGAAGTGAAAAAAAAAAAAAAAGTAGTTCATCTTAATACATTATTGGCCAGGGGTTATCTGCAGAAACTAATGCCTGTGAAAGATTGATGCTGGGAAAGATTGAAGGCAGGAGGAAAAGAGGACGACAGAGGATGAGATGGATGGATGGCATCACCGATTCAACAGACATGAGTCTGAGCAAGCTCCAGGAGTTGGTGATGGACAGGGAAGCCTGACATGCTGCAATCCATGCGGTCGAAAAGAGTCGGACACGACTGAGCTACTGAACTGAACTGAATGCCCATGATGTTAATACATCTCTGGTCAATAATATGTTGAGAGTCCATTCAATCTTGGACCCCATTCAGGTCTCTTCATGTAGTGTCACGCTACATCCACTCTTCCCCACCCCTGCTCTCCAGCCCAGAGACCCTTCTGTGGTCTAGGGTGGAGAGAGGCCCTGTGGCTTTCCCTAGCTCTTTCCCTAACCCTAATGTTACAGAGAAGTTGTGCCTGCTCCCTTTTGTTCCCCACTCTTCATTCAGAAAGGCCAGAAAGCAAATAATTAAATTGGGCTCAGCTTGAATATCACCATGTTCTAGTTGTGTAATTCAGTCTAGTTACTTAACTTCTCTGTGCCTTTCTCTGTAAGTTGGAGGTCCTAGTAGCAGCTATTGTGTGAGAAGTCAAAGAATTCACACATATATGATTCCCACATAGGGTCTGACAGGTGTAAAACAATTTTTAAATTTGTGTAGAAACACAAAAGATCCCAAATAGCCACACAACCTAGATAAAGAAGAACAGACATAGAGGAATCATACCCTCTAATTTCAGACTGTACTTCAAAGTTACAGTTATCAAAACAGCACGGTACTGCACAAAAACAGACACATGTATCAACGGAACAGAGTAGAAAGCCCAGAAATAACCTGCACACTTATGGCCACTTAATCGACAACAAATAAGCAAGAATATATACTGGAGAAATATATACCCATCTCTTCAATAATTGGTGCTGGGAAAACTGGACAGCTACATGTAAAAGAATGAAAACATTCTCTAACACCATACACAAAAATAAACTCAAAATGGATTAAAGACCTAAATGTAAGAACAGATACTGTGAAACTCCTAGAGGAAAACATAGGCAGAACACTCTCTGATGTAAGTCAGAGCAATATTTTTTTGGATCCATCTCCTAAAGCAAAGGAAATAAAAGCAAAACATAAATAAATGGAACTTAATTAAACTTAAAGCTTTGGGGCTTTATTTCTTCTACTTTTCATATTCACTATTAAAATCTGGTCTGTCTTAAAGTGTGGTGGCCTCTGTCTGACCTAAGGAGAGGTCGCATGTGAGGAGGTGAGAGGGAAGAGAAGCACAGAGGTGGCACCTGAAAGTCAGGCTCTTCCAACAGCCAGCGTCCAGCAGGGAGGAGTGGACACCCACTCAGGACCCAGAGCCACACAGAGCTCCCCGGGCAGGAGAAGCCCAGCAGCTCAGCCCAGAACCCCCCAGCTCCCCCAGTCACGGAACTGGGTCATCAAGCTCAGCGTGAACGTGTCACGCCGAGCTCCGGCTGACAGATGAGACACTTCTCTGTGACCACCTCAAACACCACTCCTCATTTGTGAAGGTGGCCATAGTATCACTTCACAGGATCTTCTTCCCATCTCGACTGTCAGCACTGCAGGTTGTGAGAATGATCTAGATTCATACACATAAAGAGCTCAGAAGTGAGCCTAGGTATCAACCTTCCCAAATGTTAGAGCTTATTGTTACCTTGGTAATTCTTATTTTCTTCCTTATGCCTTTCTGCGTGTTTCTTTTTTCTATGGTGAGTGTGTATTACTTTTACAACTAGGAAAATACAGAAATAGGAAAATAACCTGTTTTAAAGAAAACAAAAACCATAATTAGAGATAGAACAGCAGTGTTGATGGCTGTGAAGAATGGAGAGACTGTGTCTAGTTGGGGACAATTAGAAGGCAGGAGTATTAGAGACAGGCTTTCAAGCATGGGCAGAATCGTATTAAGTGGTGAGGCGCTTCCCTGGTGCAACAAGATGAACCAAGGAACCGGGAAATTTGGTGCTAATGAAAAAGGTATGAGGAGAGAAAACCCAGCAATGCCAACAGATGAGACGGCAAGAAGATCCTGTAAGGGGCGTATTTTCCAGAAGGCCTACTTTCTTGGCAATAAGGAGGCAGAGACAGAGAGTGAGGGCAGTCTTTACAACCGAGAGACCTTGCTACCATGTGCTGGCTGTTGTAAATAGTGCTGCTATGGACATTAGGGTTCATGTATGTTTTTGAATTATGGTTTTCTCTGGGGATATGCCCAGTAATGGAATTGCTGGGTCATATGATAGCTCTATTTTTAGTTTTTAAAGGAAACTCCATACTGTTCTCCATAGTGGTTATATCAAACTATATTCCCAGCAACAGTGTGAGAGGGATTCCTTTTCTCCACACCCTCTCCAGCATCTATTGTTTATAGATTTTTTTAAAATAATGGCCATTTTGACGGGTATAAGGTAATACTTCATTGCAGTTTTGATTTTCATTTGTCTAATGATTAGTGATGTTGAGTATTTTTTCATGTTTTTGTTAGTCATCTGCATATGTCTTCTTTGGAGAACTATTTATTTAGGTCTTCAACTCACTGTCCATCAACAGAGGAATGGATAAAGATGTGGTACATGTATACAATGGAATATTACTCAACCATAAAATGAAATGGAATTGGGTCATTTGTAGAAATGTGGATAGATCTAGAGACTGTCATACACAGAGAAGTTAAGTCAGAAAGGTAAAAACAAATATCGTATATTAGTGTATATATGTGGAATCTAGAAAAATGATATAAATAATCTTACTTGCAAACCAGAAATAGAGACACAGATTTTGAGAACAAACATATGAACACCAAGGGGGGAAGTGGGGTTTGGGTTGGGATTGACACATATACACTATTGACAACTACGTATAAAGTAGGTAATTGAGAACCTACTGTATAGCTATGCGGTGACCTAAATGGGAAGGAAATCCAAAAAAGAGGGGTATATGTGTACACATAGCTGATTCTCTCTGCTATACAGCAGAAAATAACACAACAATGTAAATCAACTATACTCCAATATAAAGTTAAAAAATAAAAATAAAACAGAAAGACCTTTCTTTGTTACTGATTAAGGCTTAGAATTGTTGCTGGAAAACACAGACCAATCATCCACAAGATAAGAAATTAAAAAATGGTCACTAAAACCAGGGGGAAATGCTGATGAAGAAAAACAGGCCAATACAAACCAGGCCAGTTAGAAGGGAAAGTGAGGCAGAAAAAGGAAGGCCATGAAGAGTATTTTCACACCTGCAGAAGAAACAGAGTTAAATCTAACCCTTTCTGAGATGACACAGACCACCACATTCTCTTTGGTCTCATCTCCACGGCCCTTCATTGAATGAGGTTCAGTGACCCTCCACTCACCTCCCTGGGCCCTGGCAGCCCCTCACTCCCTGCTCTGCCAAAGGGTCCTTGATGAGCAGAGTATGAGGACATGTGTCCTGTCTTCAGAGAAGCATCAGAACCCAGGGAAATGGGAAGCCAGGACAGCTGGCATAGGCAAGGGACTTTAAGCAAGTGCATTCCTACTTTTTCCAATTGTTTTTAGGAGCTCCTCCAGTTACATGTAAGCAAATCAACAGACAGTGCTGTGACATTTCAGTGTTGGGTAGGAATCTCACTTCTGCCACCCTGAAACAATTCCAGGTAAGGGGCCACCTTGCCTGGACCTCAATAGGGCATGAGTTCCCTCATCCACCCAACAGAATGGATGACACAGACTCTGTAATGTGGTTAGGAGCATGAGAGAGAGGAGTTTGGCCAAAGTCAACTTGCGATAAGGACAATCTTATCAAAAAGTCAGAGAGAGGCCGACAAAATGCCCAGTGGCTCCTCTCGACTGGAGAGTAAAAGCTGGAACTGAGGCATGCTGCTAAAGTCCTTAATTCCTCTGGTTCTCTGCTCCAAGTGCCCTAGGCCAGGAGCAAGCTTTCAAGTTGTTAAAAGTCTCCTTTTCCTAAGATGCATAACAGGAATGGGTGGTTCAGTGTGGAGCTGGGCATGCAGAGCTGTGGGGCTGGTAGACAACGTGCTGGGCCTGGTCCCTCAAGAAAACTGTAAACTTTTTATGGTTACCCATTGACACGGCAAGAAGAAGAGACCTCAGACATCACCTGCGCCTGATTCAGGAGATTCAGAAGGCTTCTAGCTCAATTCTACATGAAGCAGAGATCATTCAAGAAAATGGTGCCTACTACCCCAGATTCTTGAGAATGTGCCTGTTCTCCCCACTCCATCCCCATCTTCCAGATCACAAAATAAGCATAAGAGCCTGACATCTGGGGACTAGCCATTTGATGTGAGAACTAAAAGCTGCTTCTACTGACTCAAGTAAGGAGCATCACTGTCTACGTTGCATTCTTCTCGACTCAGTAACAACCAGGAAAACATTTCCTGCAATACGGCCTTTCTTTCACTCATCTTCCTGCCTAGAGTCACATACTGGGCAAGGCAGCCAGGAGTCAAGTTCTCCCTTCATTTCGCCACGTAAAATGCTGCCAAAGTAGCACCAATATATTCCATGGTCTCCACTTAATTCCATCTTCATTTGGCAAAACCCACTAGCACCATTAATCGTCTTTGAGGCTCAGTGGAGAAGAATAAAGAAGCCACTTACACAAGACTAAGTTAACATGACATGCAGTGGGTAAAGAAGGGCACTGCTGACTTGGCCAAGCACTGTGCTTGTTAAACTCTGTGAAACTAACCCCTGGGGAGGGTGCTGAAGATGCTGGCAGCTTGGGAAACTCAAGTTGCAGATAAATAAAAGAAAGCAGGCTTCTCTTGGCGAGCATGTAGGACACATGAGAAACAGACATTGCTTTTTATTTTTGTTATTTTAAAAAAGATTTTTTATGCGGGCCATTTTTAAAGTCTTTATTGAATTTATTGCAATATTATTTCTGTTTTGGGTTGTTTTTGTTTTTTTTTTTTTTTTGTCTGTGAAGCATGTGGGATCCTAATTCACCAAAAGAAAGTGAAAGTGTTAGTCACTCAGTCGTGTTCAACTCTTCTAGATCCCATAGACTGTAGCCCACCAGGCTCCTCTCTGTCCATGGAATTCTCCAGGCAAGAATACTGAAGTGGGTAGCTGTTCCCTTCTCCAGGGGATCTTCCCAACCCAAGGATCGAACCTGGGTCTGCCACTGCAGGCAGATTCTTTATCATCTGAGCCACCCAGGGAAGACCGTGACCCGGTATCAAACTCCCACTCCTTGCATTAGAAGGTGAAAGTCTTAATCACTGGACTGCCAGGGAAGTCCCAGTGCTTTTTAAGTGTTTAAATAAATTCAAAGATGATAGATCCAGAAGAGATCTGAAAGGAACCTAGAACAGGCAACATGTTTACGAATCAGAAGAATGAATAAAACCAATGGGATTCTTTCTCCCCAGTAAGAACAATATTGCCATGGCAAGGTTAAGAAATATTCCTGACACTGAACTTCACAATAATTAAACCATAAGTATGACTCTGAGTGTGTCAGGAGAGCAAAGATATCACAACTATAAACCTTTTAAATAGTTTACTGTGCTAAGAATTTTGTGGCACATCTAATAAAATGGGCATTGCTCTACCAATCACATTAATTATATGAAAGGTCCCATTGTACTAGAAAGCTTACAAAAATCAACTAAAAAGTACAATGCAACTGCACCACCAACTTGACTTAAAGCCAATGTGTCAGCTATAATACACATTAAATTAGCACCAATTTGACTCAACTTCTTAAAATGTGAGAGATTCGGAAAAAATGATTTCAACAATCTTCGCCCCTTTTGAAGACAGTGCAAGAAAAACTAAATAGATGTCCTTGTTTTGTTTTGAGAAACTGCCCAGCAGCTGGAGGTTGCGCATGCTCAGTCGCTCAGTTATGGCCAACTCTTTGCGACCCCACAGACTGGAGTCCCACAGGCTCCTCTGTCTATGGGGTTTCCCAGGCAAGAATACTGGAATGGGTTGCTGTGCCCTCCTCCAGGGGTTCTTCCTGACCCAGGGATTGAACCTGCATCTCTTACCTCTCCTGCACTGGCAGGCTGGTTATTTACCAGTAGTGCCACCTGGGAAGCCCAGCAGGCAGGGGCATTCAGCATCAACCTACTTCTGCCACAGAGTCCTGCTCCCACTTTAAAGTGATTTGAGAGTCTGGTGGTGGTGAGCATGCCAGAAACAGTGACTCTCTTTCTTCTTAGAAATCTCTCTGCAATTTCCCAACTTTAGCTTGAATGCTTCAAATTCTGGAACACTCACCACAAGGCAGCTCCTTACCTTGAAGGAGATATCTAGTTCCCCCAAGTTCTAATTCTGCTTTCTGGATAAGGAAATAACACTAGTCTTCCTTTTGTACACTATGTTACGCCAGTGAAAAGGCTGTTAGCTTCAATAAAAAGAAAATCCAGCTCAAGGGAGATAGAACAATGAGGAGATTTATAGATTCATCTGAAAGAGAGCCCCAAGTTGAAGTGAGCTTACTTTGGGAAGGGAAGATTGACCTAATTACCCAGCCATTCACCGGCTACCTGCTTTCTGCTTATTGTTGGGGGATGAGCTGGGTAGAGAGAAGGTCCCTTCTTGAATCCCCTCATTAAAGTTCAGAATGACTTTCCTAAACAGCCCTACTAAATCCTGCCTTGCATCTCACTGGCCTCAAATGTCTTAGATCTGCCCATCTCTGAACCAATCACAGAGGCAAAGGAATAAGACTTTCCTGATTGGCGTGGCTGTGGACCAACCAGAGCCCACCCATGCTGTGAGTGATGCTGTCATCGCCCACTGCTGTCACTTAGGGGCAGAAGAGTACATGGGTGTGGGAGAGGCAACTGCAAGGTCTGTTTCACCTTCCTCTCCTTTCCTGCTTACGAAGCCCAGCCCTTTCCCTGATACTTCACAGGCACCATTCCTGGACCTTTTTTTTTTGGTCTAAGTTCCCCAGAATTCAGCACTTTGGGGAGCTAAGCTACCCAGGGGAGCCACTCTGGACCTGTGTTGATACACTGGGTGTCTATGAACACTGACTAATCCCAACTTGTGGCTTTTACAACCATGTCACACTGGGGGCTTATATTGGACAAATCACCATGAGCTTCAGTGCAGGCTGGGTCTGGATTCCTGCTCCACCCCTTTCTGGATGAGTTACCCTGAGCAGTTTATTTCGCATCACCCTCAATTCTCTCATCTGTAAAATGGAAAAAAATGATAGTACCTATTATTTTGCATTATTTTGAAGACATAAAGCATTCACTTTGTGGTGCAAAATAAGTTCCTCATAGATCTTGGTATTATTATTAATAAATTGGTTCTCTCCCATCTGCTACCAGTATCAACCTCCAACTGTACAGGAAAGTAAAGGCTTTCTGCTTCTTCACTGGCACCAGACCTGGGAATGTGATCCTTACCATCTGTGGACGCCCAGCTGTGCAGAAGTCTCCGCATTCTCTACAGGAGAAAATGGCTCTCTGCCCTCTCGAGTCCTCTCCTCCCACCCTCCACCTGCTCGGCCGTGCCCTGCACCTCAGACCCTCAATATGTAAGAGAACTAAGCAGAAGAGCTCTGTCCTCACAGAAATATACGTTTACAGTAACTGAGTGTCTTTTCCCTGCACTTTCAGTTGACACTCTGGGCCTCCATTACTCAAATGTAACAAACCAACTTCTGCATTACGAAAGTTAATTATAAGAAAAATAAAACCATCAGAGCAGCTGGAAAGATCATTTCAATAGCAACCACTCATCTTGTAAAATACTCAGCTTACTCCAGGAGCTAAAGAGAAAAGTAACTATCACACTATTTCTTTGCAAGTGTTTTATGCAATAGGAGCTCCTCATATGACATAGGGAAGTCATGCAAATAATTACCTATATTGATATTTTTAAGCAGTTTTAAGAAATTTGCCAAAGCAGGAGTGGGAGAGAGAACTGACTGCCCAGCTACTGTTTCCTTCTTGGAGTGAAAAGCAGTGACAGAGTAGGTTATATTCCAGATCTTAACGCTTCCTCCCCTCCCAGGTTGAGAATTCCTGTTGTTGGAGAACTTTCTCAGGCTCCCACCCTGCAATCCATCCAGCACTCGGTTCCTCTGTTCTGCTCCCCCGGCTCCATCCATTCTCCTGATTCGATCTCATTCTGCCGAGTGCTCTGGACAGGAACCTCAGCCAGCCTGGCTGCCGGGGTGTCAGGATGGTTCCTTCAGCTCACTTTCAGCCCCAGAGTCTGCAGCCAGGGATCTCCTGCTCCTGCACCGACCACCTACCTACCCAGGAGGGGAGTCCAGACAGGTAGGATGAAGACCATCTCCCTACACAACCCATGCAGCAATACTTGAGTGGGTTTAGCGTACATATCTCAACCTTGACTTTGCCCTCAAGGAGGAAATGCGAATTTTTGCAGAAAACATCTCCCTTATCAGAAAGACCAGATGGATCATGAAGCTAGTTCTGTGTGGCAAGGCTGACATGGATGAGGTCTCATGGATGAAACACATGGTGGATTGGACAGCTGTTCCTATTTCTTCTCTCCTCCCTCCACCACAGGGCCTTGGGGAGCAGGGAACGTGCCCCCACTGCTCTGACACTGGGCTCGTCTATATGCTATGCTTTGGCTAAAAGCACATTAGCAAGCATGACGTGAACTCTTCCAGGCTTGCACAAGTTGGTATGTCCTTGACACCTGCATGATCTGCCATGAGAAAGGCAGGCCCCAAGTAGCTGCCAGTCTAAAGAGATTTGGACCCAACCTGCAACCTGGAGCCAAGCCCAGCCAATTCCAGCCACGACGTGGTCAACCCCAGGTCCTTGAGCAAGAAAATAAATGTTTGTAGTTGTTTATATGGAGCAAAACACAAAACAGAATAGTCACTGCCCAGAAATACCATTATAGGCCTTCTGACCACAGGGCTCCTTATTGCCCCAAATCAAGACAAAATGAAAGGGCGACCAGTAGAATGGGAGAAAATACTTGCAAACCACATATCTGATAAGGGATTAATATCCAAAATATGCAAGGAAATCATAAAATTCAATAGGAAAAATAAAAACATATAGCCCCATTTAAAAATGGACATGGACCTGAATAGATATTTTTCCAAAGACTTTCAAATGGCCAACAAGCATATGAAATGATGCTCAACACTGATTAGGGAAATGCAAATCAAAACCACTGAGATTTCACCTCACTTCTGTCAGAATAGCTATCATCAAAAAGGCAACCCATGGCAAATGCTGGAGAGGATGTGGAGAAATGGGATCCCTCATACACTGTCTGTAGAATGTAAACTGGTGCAGGCACTATGGAAAACAGTGTGGTGGTTCCTCAAAAAATTAAAAGTAGAGCTACCATGTGATCCAGCAATCCCACTTCTGGGTATATATCCAGAAGAAACAAAACACTATCTCTAAAATATATCTGCACCCACATATTCACTGCAGCATTGTTTACAACAACCAAGACTGGAAATAACCTGTGTGTCCGTCAACAGATGAACAGATAAATAAACTGTGATAACCTTGGGTTGGCCAAAAAGTTCGTTTGGGTTTTTGTAAGATGTTACAGAAAAACCCAAACAAACTTTTTGGCCAACCCAATATATATACCTTTCTATCTATCTATCTATCTATCTATCTACCTACCTACCTATCTATGGGCTTCCCTGGTAGCTCAGCTGATAAGGAATCTGCCTGCAATGCAGGAGACCCCGTTTTGACTCCTAGGTCAGGAAGATCTCCTGGAGAAGGGATAGGCTACCCACTCCAGTATTCTTGGGCTTCCCTCGTGGCTCAGACAGTAAAGAATCCGCCTGCAATGTGGGAGACCCAGGTTCAATCCCTGGGTTGGCAAGATCCCCTGGGGAAGGTCATGGCAACCCACTCCAGTATTCTTGCCTGGAGAATCCCCATGGACAGAGGAACCTGGCAGGCTACAGCCCACGGGGTTGCAAAGAGTCAGACATGCGACTAAGCGCAGCACGGCATATATATATATATATATATATATATATATATATATATATATATGTATAATGAAATATTGGTGGTGGTTTAGTCGCTCAGTCATGTCCAACTCTTGTGATTCCATGGATTGTAGCCCACCAGGCTCCTCTGTCCATGGAATTTTCCAGGCAGGAATACTGAAGTGGTTTGCCATTTCCTTCTTCAGGGGTTCTTCTCAACCCAGGGATTGGGAACCTGGGTCTCCCTCACTGCAGGCAGATTCTTTATCTACTAAGCTACCAGGAAAGCCACAATGGAACATTATTCAGCCATAAAAATAAAAGGAAAGCCTGCCTTTGAAACAACATGGTTGAACCTTGAGGGCATCATGCTAAAAGAAATGTCAGCCAGGGTAAGAAAAATACTCTATGACTGCACTTATATGTGCAATCTAACCAAACTCATAGAAACAAAGAATAAGGGCAAAGGGATGGGGGGGGGTGTGGAATGGGTGAAGGTGATTGAGAGGTACAGATTTCCAGATATAAGATGAATAAATTCTAGGGATCTTATATACAGCCTGGTGTGTATAATCAATATATTAACAATATACTTATAATCAATATACAGTTAACAATACTATATTGTATTTTGAAAGTTGCTAAAACAGTGGATTCTAAAAGTTCTTAACCACACACACACAGATTATGACTACATGAGGTGATGCATGTGTTAACAAACCTTGCTGTGGTAATCATTTCACCATATATACATATATCCAATCATTACATTGTATACTTCAAACTTACACAATGTCACATGTCAGTTACACCTCAATAAAGTCGGGGGGGGTGGGGAATAGAAGGATGTTAAATAGTTTTTAAAAAGAGGTGACTTACAATCCTTGCAGAAGGTAAGAGATAAGAGCAGCCACTCCATCAATAAACCCCAGCACTCTGCAATGATGATGAAGGAAACAAATCAGAATCCTGAAAGAGGCCTATCTTCTGCCTCCCTGCACGTGCCCCACATGATGAGCAGTTGTGTTCGCCTGCCTCACATCCGTTACTCCTTCCTCTGGCCCCAGCCCAGACCCCCAGTGGGGAGCGTCTGCACCTTTACTGTCAGCCCCGTGATGTCAGAAGGTTTCCCTGCTCGCTGGCTCTATGTATGGGTTCATGATCCTAGCATAGCCATTTCACACACTCCACTACCTTGGCCACAGTGAGTGGGTCAGCGGTGGGCTTGTGACCTAGGTCAGACCCAAAACAGGAAAGCCAGGAGACTTCAAGAAGTATTAGGGGGGAGAACTTCTCTTTCTGGTAAGTTTTGGGCCTGGAGCTGCTGAAGCCACCACACAGACAGATTGCCCAAGAATGAAGTGAACATGGAGGAAAACCAGAACTGAAAGATGGAAAGAGACAGATGTTGAAAGGCTTTGTGTGAGCACCTGGATCCAGCTGTGCCTGAAGTCAAACTATCCTGAACACGTCAGATATGTGAGCCCATGAGTTTCTCTTTGTTTCTTCAGCCAGTGGACTGGGTTCTTTCTCTCCCCCGCTGACAGAGTCTTGATTGAGATGCTCCCTTTGTTAACTGCAATGTGCAGTTGCTTCTCTTCATCCTTTTTTCCTCAAGGTCTAAATTTAATGTGAAGAAAAGGCAGAGAATTTTCATGCCCCTCCGCTGGAATTTCTGTCGCTGGCCTCCATCATTGGTGAGCCAGGAACTCCAAACATTTGGGTGTGGCAAAGTCCGTCACTGCTGGTCAGAAATAGTGCATAGCATGTATTTCTTTATGTATGCATTTATTATTTTCTCAGCAAGTCATTATCCTTTCATTTTTTTCTTGCAGAAAAAAAAAAAAATTGAGCATGTCATCACCTCATTTTCCCACCTCCCCTCATATTCATGACAGAGTTGAATTGGATATTCCTGAACAGTAGAGTTAAAAATGAATCAAACCATCCCCCCTTCCAAAACAACAAAGAACTATTTTGCCACAGCGGGTCCTCGCTTCTTAAATGCATTCCAGAGCAAGGCCACAAATGCATGCGTGAGGTCAGATGCCGTCGGCTGCTGACTGAGAGCCGTGTGAAGAACGTCTTCCCCTTCCGGCCACCCCCCAACCCAGCTGTCAGGGCTTCCCACTTGGAGTCCTCAAGTTCCTGAAATGATACGGGCAGTCATTTCAGATGTCACAGGGCTCATGTGAGCC
The DNA here is from genome assembly GCF_910594005.1 of Cervus elaphus. Classification (NCBI taxonomy): domain Eukaryota; kingdom Metazoa; phylum Chordata; class Mammalia; order Artiodactyla; family Cervidae; genus Cervus; species Cervus elaphus. Next base: position 8,711,124 of record NC_057839.1, on the reverse strand, counting down.
AGGAGCGTGGCCTTGGCCCTTGAGTGCTCCGCTGTTCAGCTGTCACAGCTGATTGGGCCACTGACCCGACCATGGGCTCCTCTGAGACTTTTCCAGACAAGACCCACTTTCCCCTGCAGTCAAGCTCCTGATGTACCAGCAATAACCTTGTATTGCTCGACTGGCAGTAAGAACCTCTCTGAAGTCACAGTCTTTACCATCATTTCTTTTTTTTCCAGTTCTTTTTTTCAGTTGTGATCAAACACCAATAACATAAAATTTACCATCTTAACCATTTTTTTTTTGCATCTTAACCATTTTTAAGTCTACAGTTCAGTAGTGCAACATGCCTTCACATTATTGTGCTATCAAGCTCCGTATGTTTTTATCTTGCAAAACTGAAATTCTGTACCCATTAAGCAATCATTATTCTCCCACCCTCAGCGCCTGACAAACACGATTGTACTTTCTGTCTCTATGAATTTGACTCCTATAGGTCATACAAGTGGCATCATACAGTATTTGCCTGCTTGTGACTGGTCTATTTCACTTAGCACCATGCCCTCAAGCTTCATCCATGCTGTAGCAGGAGTCAGAATTTCCATCTTTTTTTTTTTTTTTAAGGTTTGTTTGTTTGTTTTTAGCTATGATGGGTCTTCGTTGCTGATGTGGGCTTTCTCTAGTTGCGGCGAGCAGGGGCTATTCTCTAGCTGCGGTGTGTGGGCTTCTCATTGCAGTGGCTTCTCTTGTTGTAGAGCACGCGCTCCAGGCACATGGGCTCCGGAGCTGTGATGCACAGACTTAGTTGCTCTGCAGCATGTGGGATCCTCCCAGACCAGGGATCGAACTGGTGTCCCCTGCACAGCAAGACAGATTCTTAACCACTGTACTACCAGGGAAGCCCTGAATTTCCACTTTTTTTAATGTAAAATAATATCCTATTTTATATGTATACTACACTTGCTTTATATATTCATTCACTGATGGACACTGAGGTTACTTCCATATCATAGCTATTGTGAATACTTCTGTAATGAACGTAAGTGCTAATATGCCATTAGTTTTTTTGGATGTATACTGAGAAGTGTAATTCCTGGATCCTATGGTGATTCTATTTTTAAAGTTTTGAGGAATTGCCATACTATTTTCCACAGCAGCTATACCATTTTACATTCAAGGGTCCCAATTTCTCCACATCCTCTTCAACACTTGCTGTTTTTTGGGTTTTGTTTCTGTTTATCTGTTTGTCTTTTATCATCTCCATCCTGATTGTGGTTTTCATCTTTTATTTCTATAACTGTATTATTTCTGTAACATTTATAGAATGTAGAAGGAAAATTCTAGAGTAGTTTTACAGAGAGTTTCAGAGAAATTCTAAGAAAATTAATAGTCTATTTTGTTAAAGAGATGGTTTTACAATTAAAATGTATGACTACATACATAGCCCTTGTGTTGAGGAAGTTAAAAGAAATTTGCTGGTGTATTTAACAACATGAATACTAGAGCAAATAAAATAGCAATCATTGTAATGAAGCTTTGGATGTCATATAGATAATTAATTTGTCTTTTCCATCTATCAGGAGAGGAAACTTACAAAGCAGTTCCTAACCAAGGGTGGTAGGCGGTGGTGAATGGACTACTAGAATCATTTATTCATTTTGTGTGTGCTTATTCACTCAACAAAAATGTTTTGAGTATCTCACCATCAGAATATACTCAATGTTCTATGCTAATCAAACACAAAACAGTCCTTGCATTATGGTTTTCATTGTATCTGTTATTGTTGTTGTAGTGGCCAATGTTGCAACTTTCTCCTGTTTTCTTTCTTTTTTTTTAATGTTTCAGAACTGAGTTAATTTCACTTTAAAGATACATCCTATTCAGAACCTAACCAACTTGCTACCATCTTATAAGAGAGATTCTGCTGCAAAATCACAAGAGACTGGATATCCTAAGTGATTAGTACCACCCTCCCCTCTACAGAAGCGGAAACAGAGGCCCCCAGAGGGCTGCTGCCGAGATTAAGAAATCCAAGGTGGGCAAATACGGAGGGGAAAGCTGGCCCTGCCGCTCACCAGCTGCATGACTACAGGGTGTCTCTTGGCTTCTCTCAACCTTGTTGGGGTTTTTCTCTGTAAAATGGGAAAAGGTATGTATGACTGAATCATTTTGCTCTACAACAGAACTGACACTTCCTACTTTTGCATTCCAGTCCCCTATAATAAAAAGGACATCTTTTTTGGGTGTTAGTTCTAGAAGGTAATGTAGGTCTTCATAGAACTATTCAACTTCAGCTTCTTCAGCATTACTGGTCGGGGCATAGACTTGGATTACTGTGATATTGAATGGTTTGCCTTGGAAACAAACAGAGATCATTCTGTCATTTTTGAGACTGCATCAAAGTACTGCATTTCGGACTCTTTCGTTGACTATGATGGCTACTCCATTTCTCCTAAGGGATTCTTGCCCACAGTAGTAGATATAATGGTCATCTGAGTTAAATTCACCCATTCCAGTCCCTTTTAGTTCACTGGTTGCTAAACTATCGGTGTTTACTCTTGCCATCTCCTGTTTGACCACTTCCAATTTGCCTTGATTCGTGGACCTAACATTCCAGGTTCCTATGCAATATTCCTGTTTACAGCATCTACCTTTACTTCCATCACCAATCACATCCACAGCTGGGTGCTGTTTTTGCTTTGGCTCCATCCCTTCATTCTTTCTGGAATTATTTCTCCACTGATCTCTAGTAGCATATTGGGCACCTACTGACCTGGGGAGTTCATCTTTCAGTGTCCTATCTTTTTGCCTTTTCATACTGTTCATGGGCTTCTCAAGGCAAGAATACTGAAGTGGTTTGCCATTCCCTTCTCCAGTGGACCATGTTTTGTCAGAATTCTTCACCATGACCCATCCGTCTTGGGTGGCCCCACACAGCATGGCTTAGTTTCACTGAGTTAGACACGACTGTGGTCCTGTGATCAGACTGGTTAGTTTCCTGTGATTGTGGTTTTAAGTCTGTCTGTCCTCTGATGGAGAAGGATAAGAGGTTTATGGAAGCTTCCTGATGGGAGAGACTGACTAAGCAGGAAATTGGGTCTTGTTTTGATGGGTGGGGCCATGCTCAGTAAATCTCTAATCCAATTTTCTGTTGATGGGCAGGGCTGTGTTCCCTCCCTGTTATTTACCTGGGGCCAAACTATGGTGGAGGTAGCAAAGATAATGGCAACCACCTTCAAAAGATCACTGCTACACTCAGTGCCCCCAGCCCTGCAGCAAACCACCGCTGCTCCACGACTCCGAGAGAGACTCCCGGACACTTACGGGCAACTCTGGGTTAGTCTCTTGTGGGATCACTGCTCCTTTCTCCTGGGACCTGGTACACACAAGGTTTTGTTTGTGCCCACCAAAAGTCTGTTTCCCAGTCCTATGTAAGTTCTAGTGGCTCTATGGTGGGGTTAATGGTGACCTCCTCCAAGAAGGCTTATGCCACACCCAGGTCTGCTGCACCCAGAGCCCCTGCCCCTGTGGCAGGCCACTGCTGACCAGTACCTCCTCAGGAGACACTCAAACACAGTTCTGTCTCAGTCTCTGTGGAGTCTCTGGGTCCTGGTGCATAAACCTGGTGGGTATGGGGTTTGATTGGAGTACAGAATAAAGCAGGGAAAAGGCTATTAATAGAGTTTTGCCAAGAGAATGCAAGGGTCATAGCAAACACCATCTTCCAACAACACAAAAAAAGACTCTACACATGGACATCACCAGATGGTCAATACAGAAACCAGACTGATTATATACTTTGCAGCCAAAGATGGAGAAGTTCTATACAGTCAGCAAAAGCAAGACCGGGAGCTGACTCTGGCTCAGATCATGAACTCCTTATTGCCAAATTCAGACTTAAATTGAAGAAAGTAGAGAAAACCACTAGACCATTCAGGTATGACCTAAGTAAAATCCCTTACGATTATACAGTGGAAGTGAGAAATAGATTCAAGGGATTAGATTTGATAGACAGAGTGCCTGAAGATCTATGGACGGAGGTTCGTGACATTGTACAGGAGGCAGGGATCAAGACCGTTGCCAAGGAAAAGAAATGCAAAAAGGCAAAATGGTTGCCTGAGGGGGCCTTACAAATAGTTGCAAATATAAGAGAAGCGAAAGGCAAAGGAGAAAAGGAAAGATATTCCCATTTGAATACAGATTTCCAAAGAATAGCAAGGAGAGATAAGAAAGCCTTCCTCCGTGATCAGTGCAAAGAAATAGAGGAAAAAACAATAGAATGGGAAAGTCTAGAGATCTCTTCAAGAAAATTAGAGATACCAAGGGAACATTTCATGCAAAGATGGGCTCAATAAAGGACAGAAATGGTATGGACCTAACAGAAACAGAAGATACTAAGAAGAGGTGGCAAGAATGCACAGAAGAACTATACAAAAAAAAAAAAAAAAATCTTCACGACTCAGATAATCACGATGGTGTGATCACTCACCTAGAGCCAGACATCCTGGAATGTGAAGTCAAGTGGGCCTTAGGAACCGTCACTATGAACAGAGCTGGTGGAGATGATAGAATACCAGTTGAGCTATTTCAAATCCTAAAGGATGATGCTGTGAAAGTGCTGCACTCAGTATGCCAGCAAATTTGGAAAATTCAGCAGGGGCCACAGGACTGGAAAAGGTCAATTTTCATTCCAATCCCAAAGAAAGGCAATGCCAAAGAATGCTTAAACTACCGCACAATTGCACTCATCTCACATGCTAGTAAAGTAATGCTCAAAATTCTCCAATCCAGGCTTCAATAGTACATGAACTGCAAGTTTCCAGATGTTCAACCTGGTTTTAGAAAAGGCAGAGAAACCAGAGATCAAATTGCCAACATCCATTGGACCATTGAAAAAGCAAGAGGGTTCCAGAAAAACACCTACTTCTGCTTTACTGACTATGCCAAAGACTTTGACTGTATGGACCACAACAAACTCTGAAAAATTCTTTAAGAGATGGGAATACCAGACCACCTGACCTGCCTCCTGAGAAATCTGATTGCAGGTCAGGAAGCAACAGTTAGAAGTGGACATGGAACAACAGACTGGTTCCAAATTGGGAAAGGAGTATGTCAAGGCTGTATATTGTCACCCTGCTTATTTAACTTATATACAGAGTACATGTCATGAGACATGTTAGGCTGGAAGAAGCACAGGCTGGAATCAAGACTGCCAGGAGAAATATCAATAACCTCAGATATTCAGATGACACCAACCTTATGGCAGAAAGCAAAGAAGAACTAAAGAGCCTCTCGATGAAAGTAAAAGGAGATTGAAAAAGTTGGCTTAAAACTCAACATTCAGAAAACTAAGATCATGGCATCCGGTTCCATCACTTCATGGGAAATAGATGGGGAAACAGTGGAAGCAGTGTCAGACTTTATTTTTTTGGGCTCCACAATCACTGCAGATGGTGATTGCAGCCATGAAATTAAAAGATGGTTGCTCCTTAGAAGAAAAGTTATGACCAACCCAGACAGCATATTAAAAAGCAGAGACATTACTTTGCCAACAAAGGTCCATCTAGTCAAAGCTATGGTTTTTCCAGTGGTCATGTATGGATGTGAGAGTTGGACTATGAAGAAATCTGAGCACTGAAGAATTGATGCTTTTGGACTGTGGTGTTGGAAAAGACTGTTGAGTGTCCCTTGGACTGCAAGGAGATTCAATCAGTCCATCCTAAAGGAAATCAGTCCGGAATATTCACTGGAAGGACTGATGCCGAAGCAGAAACTCCAATACTTTGGCCACCTGATACGAAGAAATGACTATACAGACCTTTGTTGGCAAAGTAATGTATCTACTTTTTAGTATGTTCTCTAGGTTTGTCATATCTTTTCTCCCAAGGAGCAAGCAGAAAAAAAAAAGAGAGAGAGACCCATAAAAGGGGAAGTCGAGGACCTAAGTGAGAACTTCTGGTCCTAGGTGTAACCTGTCAGATTCCAGGGGGAGGAGACAAAAAGTATAAAAAGGGAAGCCAAGAGGACTCAGGGTGGCTTTGAGGGTTGGCCTGCCCTTGTCTTGGGTGCCTGTTGCCCACCGCCTGCTTCCCACTTAAGCTGTAACTGAGCTGTAACTATTTTGTCATTATGAATACAGCCTGCTGCTTGCTTAATAAAATCCTGCCTGTTTGAGCTACAAGTGGCCTATGGTTACAAATCTTTGTTATGCCAAGGCAAGAACGAAGGGAGAGAAGTTTACCAACCCGACAACATGGTCTCATCTGATGCTATTCCTAAGTGATTCGGAAACTGCTTTATCTTTGCATCAATTCCATCGGGCTCATATCTGATACTTTATACTTTACAAAGATTTCCTCACTTGACAAATAGTTCTTGAGAACCTACTCGGATCATGAAAGATGATGTGTGAGGTGCTGGGACATACCAAAGAGCAACATCAGAGGATCTGAGGAACAAGAGAGACATTCAGAAAATTGAATGAGCAGTGGACAGGGAAGGGAAAATAGGCAGTGATGGGTGAGATGCGTTCAGATAAACAGAGCTAACTCCCACTGGGAATTCTTCAAAATCCATGTGCAACATGCATCAGACTAGTTCCACTGGACGACAGGCAGCCTGGGGCATTTACTCATCCACTCTTGCCCCCAACTGGTTGAGGTTTTCCCCTGGAGGCATCAACATCCCCTAGATATAGCCCCAGATAGCTGCAGGTAGGACCTGTCAACGTACTGGATCAGTCAACCTCAGTTACAGGCAAACTCAAATAGCCCTGGTGGGTATAGAGCAAGTGTCAACAGCATCTGCTATGGAATCTGTCACTACCCACCATGAGACTGTGCGTGCATGCATGCTGTCACTTCAGTCGGGTCCGACTCTTTGCAAGCCTATGGACTGTAGCCCATCAGACTCCTCTATGTACAGGATTCTTCAGGCAAGAATACTGAAGTGGATTGCCATGCCCTCCTCCAGGGGATCTTCCTGACCCAGGGATCGATCCCACGTCTCTTTCAAGTCCAGCATTGCAGGCGGATTCTTTACCCACTGAGCCACCTGGGAAGCCCATAAGATTATGGAGTGGCTTCTAAAATAAGTCCTTATTGGTCAGGGAGAGGACTTGTGCAAATAAGTCACTGGGACTCAGGAAACATAGATTCTGTGACAGCCACAAATGCATGCAGAAATACTGACAGGAGCTCAGGCCGTGAAGACTCTGGTTCACTCACTCAGTGGATGTCTACTGAACTCCTGCTATGTGCCGTACACTACCTAGGCTCTGGAAGAGGACAGTGGACAAAACAGACATGTTTTCTGACTTCAAAAGGCTTACAGGCTAGCAGATGAAACCAGCTTTCAACAGACACATAATGTAATAAGCAACACTTGTGACAAGTGGTTTAAAAGTACAAATCCTCTGCCTGCAGATTCAATGGGAAGGGATGCATTTTCTGCAGAGAATGATGATCTGAGAAAGTCCAGGAATATGCAGCCTTTGACAAAGCTGCAAAAGTCCCCGCACATGGTCCCAGGATAGAGTGGAGACAGAGTAGACTGGTGTCACAAACTAAATGTATATGTGCCCCCCCCCAAAGTCTATATGTTGAGTCTCTAACCCCCAGTGGGATAGTATTCAAGGGTGGATCCTTTGTAAAGTAATTAGGTTTAAATGAGGTCACCAGAGTGGAATCTCCATGATGGAAGACCAGAACTCTCCTTCTCTTCCTTTCTCTTTCTCTTTCTCACTGTAAGGGCACAGCAAGAAGGCAGCTGTGTGCAAGCCAGGAAGAGAGCCCAAGAACTGAATTCGCCAACAGCTTGATCTTGGACTTTCCAGCTTCTAGACCTGCAAGACGTAAATTCACCAACACCTTGATCTTGGACTTTCCAGCCTAGACCCGCAAGAAATATGTGTTTGTTGTTTAAGTCACGCAGTCTGCAGTACTGTGTCACCACAAACAGAGCGGATTGAGACAATGGTGTTGGAAGGGGCTTTGAGCACATGCTAGGGGACCCCTTCCAGAAAAACTTCCTCATCCACGCAAACAGTGGAACAAAAGGATTCAGGGCCCTTCCCACTAGGCAGACAGAGCAAGAGCATCTCCCTAAAACTGGACTTTTACAAGGAAAGGTCAATATTGCTCCACCAAGGATCCAGTCATTGGAATGACTGTACTAGAAAGCAAGAAATACAACCAATGCTCTAAGGATGGTGGCTGGCAAAGAGAGAACAGTCTGGGCTCCTTGATGACATTGTTGAGCCCTTGTGCGAGCTTTGGAAACTCACCTCCAAACTTCTTGTTATGTGAACTAATTAAAAGTCTTTACTGCTTGATCCACTATAAATCAGGTCTGCTATCACTTGTAGTCATCCCTCACTGACCCAACAGATCATTTTTCTCAATACCCTTCATGAAAACTGTTCTTGTGCCCGTGAATAGTTAAGGAAACTGACACCCAGAGAAGTGAACTGAAGTGTCTAAGACTAAAAGAGCTAAATTCCAGCTAAAAGAGCTGGAATTAGAATTCAGGTCTTCTCTGAATCTGTGCTAGTACAAGATGCTACCATGAATATAAGCCCTGCTTCTCCCCTACAGAGCCCTGGCCAGAAGCTGTCACCTTACAGAGCTGTTTTTAGTTTCCAAATGCCATGAGGCACTGTGGCACCAGCTGCCGCCTCCTTGCTCAGTGCCGCTGACATGATGTGTCAGCACAGTGGCCTCTTGCTACAGTTGTGTGAGGCCAGAGGTCCCCTGGGCATTTTGCATCCTTGCCTTGATGGTTTGTATCATTCCCTCCCTTCTTTGGACATTCTTTTCTACCAGCTCCCCTAGAACTCCATTATGTCAGCATATACACACATCCTTACAATATTTAAAATACTGGTTATGAAAAGTATGAAACAACACTAACACATTACATGTTAGGTAGAAAAACAGAATACAAATTGCATGTACAGAGATATGAAAACAATACACATACACATAAAAAAATGAAAGCAAAAACAAAAGGCTGATAGCTGTGGTTGCGATGCTGTGGTATGATTATGGGTGACTTGTTTCTTCTCTTTTGATTTTCCAAGTTTCCGGTTATGTACTTACAATGAAAAAAAATAGGTTGAAATGTTTTTAAAAATAGGTCCTTGTTTATCTGGCCCCTCTCCTATGAGGCAGCAGAGTATGCTAGTTAAAAATATGAACTCTGGAGTTTCACTGCCTGGGTTCAACTCTCAGCCCTGCAGTCTGGGTGGGAGAAGAGTCTGGGGGAGAATGGACACATCTTTATGTCCGGCTGAGTCCCTTTGCTGTCCACCTGAAACCATCACAGCATTGTTCATTGGCTATACTGTTGCTCAGCCACATCAGACTCTTTGCAACCACATGGTCTGTAGCCCACCAGGCTCCTCTGTCCATGGAATTCTCCAGGTAAGAACACTGAAGTGAGTAGACTTTCCCTTCTCCAGGAGGTCTTCCCAAACCAGGTATCAAAGCCAGGTCTCATGAATGGCAGACAGGCTCTTTACTGTCTGAGCCATATACTCCAATATAGAATAAAAAGTTTTTTTAAAAAATCTCAGCCCTACCCCTTCATAGCTGCATGACTCTCAGTGAACTCCTAAACTATTCTGTGTCTCAGTTTCCTCATCTGTAAAATGGGACTAGTAAGAGCACCTCTCTCATAGGGTGGTTTTGAGAATTAAGTTGATATTTGTAAAGCACTTAGCACAGTACCTAACACATTGTAACTGCTATGAGTTATGTTAAACCTAAGCCATTTTGTTGCCTTCTCCACCAGGGAGCGTCTTTAAGAGACTGCAGTGTATAACCAGGACAAACCTCATGTTGTTCAGAAGTCCAGCTGGCAGAAGTTGCAAAGAGATGGGTTTGTGCTCAAAATAATAAAGACCTTCTTAACTCTAGCTATCTCATAACATGCAGGCTGGAGGTGAACTCCTTAGCAATTCGGCACTGAACAGCTGTCTGCCCTAAATATCCTCTGATGCTTTATAGCTCATGAAGTATCCACATATAAGGCCGCTGGTGAATTAAGTGAAGGGCAGATAAGCAAACCTCTTCCAGTGCAGAAAGGCCCTGAACAGGTCTTCCTCTGCTTAAATAGAATGAAGTCCTCTAGTGGCCAGGAGGTGACATTACAACTCAACTATGCAGCGTCTCAACACTGGATGCCCAGCGGTTGCTGGCAACCTTTGGTTGCGCTTGGTCTTGTAAAGCAAATCTGGCCCCTTGCAGTGGCCAGAAGAGCGAAAATACATTTCTTAAGACCCAGTATCTGTTTGTTTGTGGTATGAGCCCACGTTATGCAGCTGATCTCTAAAAAGGAGGGCCCTACCCTGGGCAAATTTGATTGTGTATGCCACTTGTGTACACATTACATCTGCTTAGAAGCAGGAGGTTTTAAAAGGGATGGCTTAAAATGTGTTACAGATGGAATAGACCTTAAACTAAATCCTCTCATTTCAACCCCTTCACTTTACAGATGGAGAAAATCCCAACATTTAAATAGTGCCTAAAACATAGTAGGCATGCGTGTTCAGTCACGTTCGACTCTTTGTGACCCATGAATGCTGCCCACCAGGCTCCTGTGTCCATGGAATTTTCCAGGCAAGAATACTGGAGTGGGTTGCCATCTCCTACTTCAGGGACTCTTTCTGACCCAGGCATCAAACCCGTGTCTCTTGCATCTCCTGCACTGGCAAGCAGATTATTTACTGCTGCGCCACCTGGGAAGCACAACATAGTAGGTATATCATAGACATTTTATGAGAATCTGGCGTCACTTTTTATCTTTGTCATTACTTTCAGAGTGTACCTCATCAAAAAACTCACCTGATGACACCTTAACTGTTCTTTCCTTCTCAACTTGGCACTGGTAAAATGCCCATGAAAACAGGATACTATATTAAGAATAATCTTCCTTTATATTTTATATATTATTTTATGGCTGGTAGGAAAAGAAATAAACAGGTAGGAAGAAGAAATAGACAAATAATAAAAATAGTCTACTGTAGAGCTCAGCAAACTTGCAGTAAAGGGCCAGATGGTAAATCTTTTAGGCTTTGTGGGTCAGGCAGTGTCTGTCATCACTACTCAACTCTGCCATCTGTAGTGTGAAAGCCAGCCACAGACAATACATAAGTGAAAGGGCCTGGCTGGATTCCAATAAAACTTTATTTACAAAACCACTGGGATAGATGAAGGCCTGTCAAGCCTTCATCTAATGCAAGAATGGTGACACTCTTATTCTTCATATATAGCAGAAGGAGTTCATTGATTGCAGTATCCATTTACTGTCTGAATCCAAAACCCAGTTCCAGGACCTTACTAAATGCACAACTTAAGGAAATTCATTTAATCTCCCCATGCTTCCATTTTCTCACCTCTAAAACGGAAATAGTAATACTATGTGCCTTGAGGAACTGCTCTGAGAATCAAATAAGACCCCACTGGCACATGCCTAGTACAGAGACCAGTACTAACTGAGCACACAACACACGTTAGCTGCCTTTATATCATCTCCGTTATCACCATCATCATCCGCTTTTACTGACTGACGAAGCCATGAACATTAAAAGAGGTAACAGACACGAAAGTGCTTCTATGTGATGCCCACCAGGCAAACAGAAGGCATTCTTCACGAAAGTGCTCAATGCATAGCAACAGCCCGTGTGCTCACTCCCCATTGCTGAAATAGCAAGGGTATATTCCTCTCATGCTGATGGAACATTGAGGAAAACTCAGGAGAATCATTAAAAAACGGCAACTCACACACAGAGGATAGACATGTGGACAGCGGGGGAGGAGAGCAGGACGAGCTGGGAGGTGAGCACTGACACGTACACGCTGTGCTTGTGTGTGCTCAGTCCTTCAGTCGTTTGCAACTCTTTGGGACGCTATGGACTGCAGCCCACCAGGCTCCTCTGTCCAGGGGATTCTCCAGGCCCTCCTCCAGGGGATCTTCCTGACTCAGGGGTCGGACCCCCATACCCTGTGTCTCCTGCACTGCAGGCAGATTCTTCACCCACTGAGCCACCTAGGAAGTGCCTTATATATACTACCATGTGTAAACAGATAGCTCGTGGGAGGCGGCTGATTTAGCACAGAGAGCTCGGCCTGGGGTCCTGTGATGACTCGCGGGATGGGGTGGAGGAGTGGGTGGGCGGGAGGCGGAATATATGCACATATATAGCTGATTCACTTTGTAGTACAGTAGAAACGGATACAAGATTGTAAAGTAATCATAGTCCAACCCTCCCCCAAAATGGCAATTTATTAGGTTTCCCATCAGGGGATGACATTCTCAAGGACATGGGAAGTATCCCTTCAAAATGCAATCACCAGGAGAGTGAGTGAGAGTCGTTCAGTCATGTCCAACTCTTTGAGACCCCGTGGATTGTAGCCTGCCAGGCTGCTCTGTCCATGAAATTCTCCAGGCAAGAGTATTGGAGTGGGTTGCCATTTCCTTCTTTGGAGCTTCCCTGGGGGCTCAGCTGGTAAAGAATCTGCCTGCAGTAGAGGAGACTGGGGTTCAACCCCTGGATCGGGAAGACCCCCTGGAGAAGGGAATGGCAACCCACTCCAGTATTTTTGCCTGAAGAATTCCATGGACAGAGCAGCCTGGTGGGCTACAGTCCATGGGGTTGCAAAGAGTTGGACATGACTGAACAACTGTGCACCCTAACTTCAAATTTCTGTGGGAGAGTAGGAGCCTAATTTTGGTGGGAAGTGAGTAAAATCCACCTGTTGTCATCAAGATATGAGTTTATTATTCTACTGTAAAAAGCCAATTATCTACTACACATCGCCACTCCAATTACCAAATAAATTTAATTTGAACTATGTGCAATAAATAGTACTCTCAAGACTTCTTGAGGATTATTTATTGTTAATTTTGAGAACACATGTGTAATGGGTTGTGTCTGCTTATCTATATGAAAGGGTGACATTTCTTTCTGTCTTTGCAATCTCTTAGTAAATTGCCTATAGTGTAGATCACATTCTAGTGTAGTCCTTATTCAATAATAAAATTATCTTTTGTTTCTTCTAAAAAAAAAAAAAACAGGCAGCTTATTGACTTAATGATGGGGCACCATCCCTTGCCTACTTTTCAGCCTCCAGTCAGTGACTTTGGGTCCAATGACCCTACTGGGCCCTGGTTTGCTCAGAGATTTGTTCAGTTCTTTCAGGTCTGCTCTCCCACCCTCTGTCCTCCGGTCACTTCCACCCACTGATTGCTGGTCTTTCTTACCTGTGCTGAGTCCATTGCAGCAGCCCCATAACTGGTCCCATTGATGAGGATGAGTTTCTTCCTGTTCCATCATCTGTCATCCACCCACATCCTCAGTGATCTTCAGCAAGCATACACCTGACTCTCAGGCTAAAGGTCTGCATTGTAACAAATGCATCTGCGGCCCTTCACAAGCTGGGCCCTCATCAGTGCAGCAGCCCCAGTTCTGGTCCCTCCCATCCCTGTCTGTCCCCAGAGGACCAGAGACATGCTTACTCTTTGCTCAGCTTCACAGCAGGGATACACATACTCTTGGCAAGTCAGCCACACCCCTCCCACCCCACTCCTGACATTACTGCACACACATACCAGCACTCTTCATCTCAACACAGGGCAAGGAATCTTCAAGACCAAGTCCACCATGCCTCAGCCACCACCCAAAGCCCATGACTCTGAGCCAACCCCCATCACCTGGTCTTTCCAAAGAGGTTTGTACGGCCTGCTGTGACCCAGCTTATGACCTCTCCCAGTCTCCCAGCCTTGGGTCCTGTGGCTGTCACCGGTGATTCTCAGAACAATTCTCTATTTTCATCCACTTCCCTTCACTGTGCCCTTAACCAAAAACCAGTTCTCTCCTGAAAACTGCTACCTCTGCCATCTGCTCAAAGGTGGCTCTTCTCTTTTCCAAACTCCATGTGTTCCTGGCCCAGGTATGGAGAAGGCATCCTCCACATTCAGGCCTTTATCCCTCCCCAAAAAAAGCTCACACCACTAGACCACCAGCCCCTCCCTGCCCCAAACCCATGATGCTTTACATTTATCAATTCACTTAAACCTCTCAAAGCCCCATGAAGCAGGTATGATAATCAGCCTCATTTTACAGATGAGAAAGATGAGGCCCAGGCTGAACAGTTTGCCAAAGATCACACAAAACAGATTCAAACTCAGGGAGCGGGCACTGTAGTCCAGTTTCTTAAACACTCTACCCCACTTGCCCCCAGAAACAGCAGCATCCCCCACCAAACCCTGTTCCATAAAGATTTTAGCACCAGTCTCACTGCCTCTCTTTCCAAAAACCACTCCTGTCATAACAGCACTTTCAGTTCCATGAAGACAATTCTCCCCATACCCTTCCCTTAGTTCTTCTGTCCCTAGTTCCTTATCCTGTTCTCCATCTTAAAATCTTAAGAGGCTTAGACCTTGTCATTGACAATAATTGCACATTATGGATTTTTGAAGATTTGAACATAAATGTTCAAAATTCATATGCTGAAGCCCTAACACCCAATGGGCTGGTATTTGGAGACAGGTCTTTAGGGAGGTAATTAGGATTAAATGAGGTCATGAGGGTGGGGCCCTCATAATGGGATTAGTGCCCTTATAAGAATTGATACCAGAGAACTTGCCCTCTCTCTCTCTCTCATCCCCCAGCAGGACAAAGAGATCGTGTGAACACACAAGATGAAAGTCCCCTACAAGCCAAGAGGAGGGGCCGCAGAATGAAATCTACCTCACCAGCATTTTGATCGAGGACCTCCCAGCCTCTAGAACTCTGAGAAATTTCTGATGTGAATCCACCCAGCCTGTGGTGTTTTGTTAGGATAGGCTTAACACACGCATGCACTCCACTCTCCTGAGAATCTCAAACACTCCACTCACAGCCACTCTCATCTTTCCAGTTTACACCCTCTATGAACCCAACTCTAATCATGTTAGAAACCCACCAACACTTCCATCAGTGACCCCAAGTGCCAAGAGAACCTGCCCACCCTGCCTGGGTGGGTTCCAGGGTCACAACTCCCTTTCAGTCACCCTCAGTCCCGCAGTGCCTTCTTCCTGCCCCCCAAAATAACACACCCAACCCTAATGAAGCCCAGCCTCCTGCTGTCTCTGTGCCTGCTCCTAACAGCAGAACTTGGCTGGAGAGACATACTGGGCTGTGCTAATGGACTCACAATCTCAATATTCCTTGGCCTTCCTCAGTAGCCCCACATTTCCCTACTAGTCCCCCTCCCCAGCCTGAGGACTATTCTCCATTCCTTCTCCTCAAACTTCCAACACTTCCCCGCCTTGCTCACTCTCAACTGATAACCTTGCTTTCATTCCTCCATGAGAAAACAGTAGTCAGGAGACTTCCATCTGCAAACCCTATTAGATCTACTCACTTACCTGCATTTGTCCCATCTCCCCACCTTCCTCCTGTCATGAGCAGGCTCCTCCCCAAGCCCTGGAGGCGGCCACCTCTCACATCCTCTAAGGCATTATAACAGCAGTGAATTCCTCCCCCACACCACTTTGACTTCTGTGTGTTGGGGGCTCCCCTCTCTGATGAATCTTCTCCATCATCTTACAAACATGCTGTTCTTTCTTCTCTCTAAAAAATGCCTTTTAACTACTTTGACCCTCACCTCCCCCTCCATCTACCTCCATATGTCTTTGTTTTCCTTCATAGAGTAGATTTTCTAAAACTAATCTAAAAGTGGCTAGTTTCTCTCCTTTCATTCTGTCTTAAATCCACTCAAGTCAAACTCTCAGCCTCACCCACCCCCTGGGAAATGGATCCTTCCAAAGATCTCCCTGGTGATCAATCCAGTGGTCAATACCCAGCCCTCATTGCTTTGACCTCCAGCAGTATTGACACAGATGACATGCCCTTCCCTTAAATTACAGCATGATCCAAAAAGAATCAAACACTTCCAAAAATGTGTTGCTCAGTAACTGGATTATATGAACAAGTAGTCTAAACTCATTCTTCAAAGAGTTATCATTCTTATTTCAGTAATCTTTCAAAAATATTAATTACCTATTTGATAAACTAGGTCTCAGTTCTGGCACTCAGAATCTTCCCGCTTCGTTGCGGCACTCTGGATCTTTTAGTTGTGGTGTGTGAACTCTCAGTTGCAGCATGTGGGCTCTAGTTGCCTGATCAGGGATTGAACTCAGGCCCCCTGCCTTGGGAGCCTGGAGTCTTAGCCTCTGGACCACCAAGGAAGTCCCTATTTCTGTCATCTATAAACACTCCACATGTGCCCCTCATCTCCCAGTCCACGTCGACCCTGGAAGGTCTGTGGCCCCAACCTGTGTAACCATCACAGCTGGATGGCTGACATGGCAGACATGATACCTCCCTTCATGTCCTCAGGGGTGGGAGGAAGAGGTGGTGTAAGCCACAGTTCCTGAGGAATACAACTTTTATCTTGATTACTGAACGATGAAATTATACCTGATTTGTCTTAAATGGACACGCACTTTCTTCACTTGGCTTCTGGGATGCCACGCTCACCCAGGCTCTCCACCCACCTCTCTAGCAGCTCCTTCCCCGCCCCTTCCCCAGTTCCTTCCTGCAGCCCACCCCACCCCCAACCCAGCCTCCCTGGTAACATGGTCTGTCCAAGAGCTCCCCTCCTATGTCCACTCTCACTCCTTGAAGCAAGCATCCAGGCTCTTGGCTTTAAGCACCACCAATATGGGCTCCCCGGGTGGTTCAGACGGTAAAGAATTCTCCTGTGATGCAGGAGACCCACGTTTGATCCCTGGGTTGGGAAGATCCCCTGGAGAAGAGAGTGGCTACCCACTCCAGTATTCTTGCCTGGACAATTCCATGGACAGAGGTGCCTGGCTGGCACAGTCCATGGGGTTGCAAAGAGTTGGACATACTGACCGATTAATGTTTTCACTTCATTTTTATTTTTTCATATGTCCAAGACTCTCAGATTCCTATTTCCACTGCAGGTAACAAGCTCATATATCTAACTAACTACTTGACATTGCCACCCTAGTGGCATCAAATGGGCATCTTCAGCTCCTGGTCTTCCCACACACATTAACCTGATTCTCCCAGTCACCCTTTCAGAAGATGTTCTTTTCATCCTACAGTTACTTAAGCCACAACCAGCCTGTCTTCACAACAGGACAACCTCCGGCCCTTCGCTGCTCCCATCACAAGCCGAGGCAGCACCGTGTTTCACCTGGATTACTGCAATAGCCTTCTTCCAGATGCCCTGCTCCACTCTCACCTCTCAACCTGACTTCCTGTGACAGCTGTAGCAAATTTCCTCAAACCTGGTGGCTTAAACCACAAGCGTTTATTATCTCCCAGCTCTGGAAGCCAGAAGTGCAAAGTCAAGGTCTCAGCAAGGTCATGCTTCCTCCAGGGGCTCTAGGAGAGAATCCTTCCTTGCTTTGTCTGGCTTCCAATGACTTCGAGCATCCCTTGGGTTGCGGCTGCAGCACTCTAATTCCTGCCTTTGTTTGCACATGGCCTTTTCCTCTGTATCTATGCTTTCTCTTCTTCTTTCTCTTACAGGACATCTGTGTTGGATTAAAATAGGTCCCACCCAAATACTCTAGAATGATCGCATCTCAAGATCCTCAACTTAATTACACCTGCAAAGACCCTTTTTCTAAGTAAGGTCACATTCACGGGTTTTAGGCGTGAGGATATAGACATATCTAGAGTTGGTTATCCATACAGCAACCAGTCAGGGTCTTTAAAACCATATATCAAATCATGTTATTGTTCTGTCCCTAAATTGTGTCTGACTCTTTGCAACCCCATGGACTGCAGCATGCCAGGCTTCCCTGTCCTTCACTATCTATTGCAGCTTGCTCAAACTCATGTCCATTGAGTCAGTGATACCATCCAATCATCTCAATCTCTGTCACCTCTTTCTCCTCCTGCCTTCAATCTTTCCCAGCATTAGGGTCTTTTCCAGTGAGTCAGCCCTTCGTGTCGGGGGCCAAAGTATTGGAGCTTCAGCATCAGTCCTTTCAATGAATATTTAGAGCTGATATCCTTTAGGATTGACTGGTTTGATCTCTGTGCTGTCCAAGGCACTCTCAAGTCTTCTCCAGCACCACAATTCAAAAGCATCAATTCTTCAATGCTCAGCCTTCTTTATGGTCCAACTCTCACTTTCGTATATGACTACTGGAAAAACCATAGCTTTAACTATATGGACCTCTGTCAGCAAAGTGATGTCTCTGCTTTCTAATACCCTGTCTAGGTTTGTCACACCTTTCCTTCCAAGGAGCAAGCATCTTTTAATTTCATGGCTGCAATCACTGCCCACAGTGATTTTTGAGCCCAAGAAAATAAAATCTGCCACTGTTTCTAATTTTTTCCCCATCTATTTGCCCTGAAGTGATGGGATGGGATGCCATGATCTTAATTTTTTTAATGTTGAGTTTTAAGCCAGCTTTTTCACTCTCCTCTTTCACCTTCAACTGGAGGTCCTTTAGTTTCTCTTCATTTCCTGCCATTAGGGTGGTGTCATCTGCATATCTGAGGTTCTGGATATTTCTCCTGGCAATCTAATTATGTTGTGCTTTAAACCCTCACAGGGTCCTCCATCTAGTCATAGTGAAATCAGGCCCTTACCATGGCCTACGAGACCTAGGATGTGGTCCCACTAACCCCCTGACCTCATCTCCAGCCCTCTGACCCCACTCCCTCTGCTCTAGCCTTCTGGCCTTGTCCCAGCTCTGGGCCTTTGTCCTTGCTCTTCTCTCTGCCTGGAGCACCCTCCCTGCTCCTGGCTCCAGGCTCCACCCTCTCACTTCCTCCCAGGTCTTTTCTCCACCGTCACCTTCTAACACAGACCTCCCCTCTGCTCCTGCTACTCTCTACCTAACATGGCTTTATTTTCTTCTTATTTTCATTCTCTCCCATCATCCACTGCATATTGCTAGTTTGTTCACTGTCTGCCTCCTTCTCCAGAATGTAAGACCCATGAGGGTAGGGATCTGTTTTGCTTACCGCATGTTATGAACTGAGTGTTTGTGTCCCCACCCTACTCCTGCCCTCAAATTCATATGTTGAAGCCCTAACCCTCAGAGTGATGATATTTGGAGATGGGACCTTTTGTAACTGGTTTACATGTTAACCTTAATCCCCATAAAGGTGTTAGTGTCCTTATAAGAAGAAACCACAGAGCTTGCTCTTTCTCTCCACAACGTGAGGACACAGGAAGAGGAAGCTGTCTGCAAGAGAACCCTCACCAGGGGAAAAATGAACCAGCACCTTGGTCTTGGACTCTCCAGTCTCTAGAACTGTCAGAAATAATGCTTGCTGCATAAGCTACCCAGATGACCGCATTTTGTTACAGCAGCCCAAGCTGACTGAGACTGTTGCACTATCTCTACTACCTAGAATAGTGCTGGGTGGGTGATGACATTCTCATAAATGTTGTTTGTTAAAACCTCCCCACAGTCCTCTGGGCAGAACCTATATCCCAATTAGGAGGCACTCTGTTTCTCGTACTGAAATGATGGTAAGCAGCACGAAGCTGCAATCAAGCCCTGGGGTCCCTGTCCCCCTGTGTACACATGCCCAAACTACATCTCAGGACTGACTGTGCCATCCTATTGTGACATGACGCATCTGTCTCCCCCATAAGATTAGGAGCTCTTCCTGGGATGAGTGGGAATTCCAGAGTAATGTCTCCTGAAGTAACTTGGGCAGCATGATTTTCTTAGCGGGTGTTTCCAGTCACAGAGCAGACCAGGAAAGGAGACCACTTTGCTGGGTGGGTGTCATAGTGCAGGTTATTTTCACTTCAAGTAACAGAAAACCCTACTCAGGCTCAAGCTTTACAGGGAAGTGAAGTTCTTGGAGGTAGAACAGGCCTCAGGTACGGTCTGATCTAGTGATTGAACACTGTTGCTCAGCATCCATTTCCTTCCCAGCTTTCTGTGGACCTCTCTTAGCATCATCTCCACCCCAAAGCTGACTCCTCTCATGGTCACAAGAGAGCTAATAGGGCTCATCTTCCTCATTCATATCTCAAGGGAAAGAGGGTTTCTCTCCTCCACCACCTTAAAAGAATTCCTGGGGTTCCTCTTATTGAAGCCACTCACACCGCATTCCCACTCCTGAACCAATTCACTGTAGCAGGAATCAGGCCAATTGCCTTCAACCAAAAAAGAACTGGATAATTGCCTTCAACCAATCTGCAAACCACATGCTGGGAAATTTGGGATGTATTTAGGAAGGAGGAAGGGGAATGGATGTTGGAGAGGTGACCGATAATTCTCAGCACAATGGGTCTTCCAGAACGTCAACTCTCCCAGGTGACTGCTGCCTCTGTCTCCATGCAGGATTAGTTCTGGGGTGCCCGCAGTCAAGTTATGGCTTTTATGAGATATGAGTGAACCTAACCAAGGCTTTGGAATGTCTCTTTTAGAAATTAGTGGTGAACAGGCCAAGCATACAATTAAGTATTGGATCTTTCTACAAACATGCAAACACAGATACACACAGAACAGGGCATGGCATTAAGCCCTCACGCAGATCCCTTTCCCATGAGCTTGTCTTGTGCTGGAAGACCTCTGGTTAGAGAATGTGGCAGATGACAGAATTGAAAGGCTCCATCGTAACTGAAGCAGATTCTCGGCAGCAGCTTTGCCCTCCGCACAGCATGGAATGCCTTTATGTAACTGCATATCTATGTATGATGACCCACAGCATCAGTCTTGAGGGTTCTTGCTCTCTTTCCTCTCAATCTCATGCGCGCTCTCTCTCTCCCCAAGACTAACAGGAGCTAAGTGCTAGGGAAGTCTTGACTCTGTTAGAAGTGTTCCAGGTCCGGGTAAGCTTCCCATCTCAAAGCAAATCCCAGAAAGCTTCCTTGTCTCCGCCCACCTACCACAAGTCCCTCTGGAGTCTAAAATTCCCACACTGTCAAGCCTTTGGATTTGGGGGTCTTGAAAATGGAAGAAAATGATCTCTTGGAGCTATAAGAGCCACTAATGCTCAAGGGTGTTGGAGACCTTGAGGGGATAAAGCCTTAGGTGTGCACATTTTAATCGGAAGGAAAGACAGCTTTAAACAAAGATGGGACCAAAGGACACCCGAGGGTGCTGGGAAGTAGGTTGAAGAAACTGAATTTGAGATGGAAGGACACCAGCCTGCAGCATTTCCCACAGGGCAACCGGGAGGCATCGTGTTTCTTTTATCAAAACAATGGAAGGCAGCACGGGGCTGTGATTAAGCTCTAGAGTCTAACTTCCTGGGTCCAGACTCCAGCTCTGCCTCTAACCGTGTGACCCTGGACAAGTCTCTTCACCTTTCAATTCTCAGTTTCTTTATCTGCAAAAAGAGGATTATAATAAGACCATGTAGGATGATATTATAAACAACATAATCTAAAAATACATATTATATACTATTACTGCTATAGTACAATATACATTGTATATATAATACTATAGTGTACTACACTACATATACTATTATATTATGCTATGTAATATGTACTTACATATTATACTATAATGAAAATATAATAGATTATACTATATATGCTATATGTATTATAGTATTATACTATATTCCACAGTATAATATATATATATATAATATACAATACTATATTTTACTACATATCTGTGGTATATATAAGGGCTTCCCTGGTGGCTCAGTGGTTAAGGGCCTGCCTGCAAGGCAGAAGACATGGGTTTGATCCCTCGGCTGGGAATATCCCCTGGGGAAGGAAATGGTAACCAATGCCAGTATTCTCACCTGGGAAATCCCATGGACAGAGAAGCTTGGCAGTCTACAGTCCATGGGGTGGCTTTGTGACTAAACTCAGTGACCAAAACAACAACAACAACATGTAATATATATATATATAATATTTTTATTTTTATGTAGTTAAACTAATGTCCTTGTTTTTAATCCTTTCTGGATTTTGTGTCATACTTAGATCTTTTCCATTCCAAGATTAAACATTATTCTTCCTATATTAGAGTTCTTCTAATATAGTTGTGGTTCTTTTTTTTATATTTAAGTCCATGATCCATTTGGAATTTATCATAGTCTATGTTATGAAATAGGAACCAAATTTTTTTTACCTGAGTTGGTAAATATAATCTTTAATCTTGGAATGGAAAAGACCTAAATATGGCACAAAACCCAGAAGGGATTAAAAACAAGGACATTAGTTTAACTACATAAAAATAAAAATATTATATATATATAGGTGTACCAACACCAGTTAGGCTTCCCTGATGGCTCAATGGAAAAGAATCGACCTGCATTGCAGGAGTTGCAGGAGATGCAGTTTCGACCCCTGGGTCAGGAAGATCCCCTGGAGGAGGCTATGGCAACTCCACTCCAGTATTCTTGCCTGGAGAATCCAAAGGACAGAGGAGTCCGGTGGGCTACAGTTCATAGGGTCACAAAGAGTCAAATACAACAGAAGCAACTTAGCACATACACACATGTATAAAAATATATGTATATAATATATAGCATAGTGTAGCATACTATATACATATAATATATAGTATGTATAAACAGTATGTTTATATAATATGTGTATATACAGTATAATATGTATATATGTTATTGTATGGGTGGTGGTGATTTAGTCACTAAGTTGTGTCCGATTCTTGTGATCCCACGAACCCTAGTCCACCAGGCTCCTCTGTCCATGGGATTTCCCAGGCAAGAATACTGAAATGGGTTGCCATTTCCTTCTCCAGGGTATCTTCCTGACCCAAGAATCAAATCGACATCTCCTGCATTGCAGGCAGATTCTTTACTGCCGAGCCACCAGGAAAGCCACATTATAGCATACTGCATGCTATACACACAGTGTTGTATGTGTGTGTGTAATATGTAACATGAGTGCATGCTTGCGCAGTTGCTTGAGTCGTGTGTGACTCCTTGTGACCCTATGGACTGCAGTCCGCCAGGCTCCTCTGTCCATGGGATTCTCCAGGCAAGAATACTGCAATGGGTTGCTATGCCTTCCTCCAGGGGATCTTCCCAACCCAGGGATCGAAACTACACCTCCTGCATTGCAGGCAGATTCCTTACTGCTGAAGCCCCAATATGTAGTATCAGTTCAGTTCAGTGGCTCAGTCGTGTCTGACTCTTTGTGACGCCATGGACTGCAGCATGCCAGGCTTCCCTCTCCATCACCAACTCCCAGAGCTTACTCAAACTCATGTCCACTGAGTCGGTGATGCCTTCCAACCATCTCATCCTCTGTCACCCCCTTCTCCTCCTGCCTTCAATGTTTCCCAGCATCAGGGTCTTTTCCAATGAATCAGCTCTTCGCATCAGGTACAATGTTGCAGACTGTAGCCTACCAGGCTCCTCTGTCCATGGGATTCTCCAGGCAAGAATACTGGAGTGGGTTGCCATTTCCTTCTCCAGGGGATCTTCCTGACCCAGGGACTGAACCTGGGTCTCCCACATTGCAGGCAGATGCTTTAACCTCTGAGCCACCAGGGAAGCTCATATTATAATATAGCACATTATATATATACTGCATGTTATAGTGTATATTTACTGTATACTATATAATATACACATACAGTATACTATATATACTATATAACGTGTGTATGTGTATATTATACAATATATATGTTATACGATGCTTACATACTATATATAATATAGAGAATATTACACTATATACTGTAGGTGTATGATATACTATAGTGTTAGACATCAAAGCCCTTGCCACTGCTTCAGGGGGTGTGAGGACTCTTCCCTGCCCTTGACTTCACACTTGAGTATGTTATTTGCTGTGGCCAATGAGCTGCTAATAATGGCCTGAAATACACCTGTGTGACTAGCATGCCCTCTTGTGATCTTGCCTTGGCTCAAGGAACTACCTAATATAAGGAGGATTACATGGAACAGATCTGGATCCAGCCTACCACAGAAGCCCAACCCAGCCAAGTTCCACGCAGATCAGGAAAAACCCAGGTGACCTGCAGACATGTGAGCTGAACACCTCTGAGATTCTGTGTTTGCTTATTCCACAGGCAAAGCTACGTGTATAGTAAATACTCAATATTCATGTTATAATTATTAGTATAAAAACCGCACATGGCTCATACAACTAGGGTATTCATTAGAAATGTCAGGTTGGTGCTACTTGCTGTCATACAAAAATTACACTGCAAGCTCTCACGGGCCCATTTGAGGTCTGAGCCAGTAGGCATCCCATGGTGTGGTTGACCAATGGAATCGTTAGCACACTTCCCCTCTGATCCGCACCAGTGTTGGTCTCCAGTTCTCTGTGCATCACCACATTCTCCACTCACCCATTTGAGCAATGCTTATCAAGTGCTTTCCACATGTGCTAGGCAAGAGCACAAACCACAACGAACAGGGCAGATGAGGCTGAGCCTGCAAGGACTGCATTCTAATGCGTGTGTGTGTGCTGGGGGCGGGGGGCAGGTACAGGTAACAGACACACATGAAGAAACAAGACCGATGAGAGAATAGATCGATGAGAGCTACAAGGGCAATAAACGGGAAGCAGCCAGAGAGTAGCTGGGAAGGCCACTTCATCTAGGGGTCTAGCAGGGGTGAAGGGCAAGTACAAACTGCAGAGTGTCTGGGGAACCAAAAGGAGCAGTGTGGTTTGAGAGCGGCATGGGAGAGGCGAGTAGCTAGAGAGATCCCATCCACATTCCTTCCCCCCAAGCTTCTTTGTCACCAACTTTCCAATCATGTTCCTTCCAAGTCCCTGACCATCCAGCCAAACCACTGGCCACAGCCCATGAATCAATACATCACTGGCCACTTCTCCTTCTAAGCAAAGTGAACAACACAGTGCACGTCTCAGAGTTCTGCCCACTGGAAGGATTTCCCTTCACACCGTCCTCCAGGGATGCCCCAGAGAGAGGCTGTAGTATAGAGAATCTGCAGCCATCCACTTTAAGGTGGGGCCCACATGTTGTGCAGAAACATCTGTAAACCAGACCCCAGACCTCCCTCCTTCTATCAATGGACCATACAGAGCTCCTGATGAGGCCACGGGGCAGGCTGGGAGACAGAAGGCTGTGCAGCAGGAGTGGGACCATGGCACCTGGGCCACTTCGTTGTGTTCATTTACTGGTGTCCTCAAGGCCCAACCACATGTATATCACCTCCATGTTGAGGATGAAATATTGCTGTGCACAACTAACTTTATGATTTGGAGGATCAGATAACAGCCAGTTCATGAGAGGCAGCTCAGACCTTATGGTAACCCAATGGCCCAAAGTTAAGTGTTCAGTCTCTACTAAGGCCCAGTATTAGGCCAAGAGCTGTTTCTCAAAAAAAGAATAGTTACCTGCAGATGATGGCAGGGTCATGCCCCAAAATCCTAAAGGCCTGTGCTGGGATTCCCCGAGAGGGGCCAGCCAAAGGCTCCCAGCAGTTCCTTATCAGCCACTGCCACTTCAAGCATCACTGGATGGGCTGGATCTTCTGGCCCAGAGCATCTGGTTTGGCTGGCTAGTCAGGGACTTGGAAGGAACATGACTGGAAAGCTGGTGACAAAGAAGCTTGGGGAGAAGGAATGTAGATGGGCTCCATCTGGGTTCATCATGCCCTCAGCAGCCTGGACCTACTGTCAAGCCTTCGCTTCTTCTGGCCACCACTCAAAATAAGCAGCCTTGGGGGCCACTTCAGGAAATGATGCACAGCAACCCCCAAATGAGGAATATGTTGACTCCAAAATCCAAAGAGCCCCTGGAGAAAGAAAGGCAGACCCCATGGATGGCAGCATACCAGGCGTTCCCGTCCTTCACCATCTCCCAGAGTTGGTTCAAACTCATGACAAGTCAGTGATGCCATCCAACCATCTTGTCCTCTGCCATCCCCTTTTCCTCCTGCCTTCAATCTTTCCCAGCATCAGGGTCTTTTCCAAGGAGTCGGCTCATCGCATAAGGTGGCCAGAGTGTTGGAGCTTCAGCATCAGTCCTTCCAATGAATATTCAGGGTTGATTTCCTTTAGGATGGACTGGTTTGATCTCCTTGCAGTCCAAGGGACTCTCAAGAGTCTTCTATAGAACCACAGTTTGAAGGCATCAATTCTTTGGTGCTCAGCCTTCTTTATTATCCAACTCTCATATCCATACACGACTACTGGGAAAAAAACATAGTTTTGACTATGCGGACCTTTGTAGGCAAGGTAATGTCTCTGCTTTTTAATACGTTGTCTAGGTTTGTCATAGCTTTTCTTCCAAGGAGAAAGCATCTTTTAATTTCATGGCTGCAGTCTCTGAGTTACCACTGAGTTAAGCTTAGGCCACTATCATTCTCCAAAATCCATCTGTCTTCTGCACAGGCCAAACAGGTGAATTGAATGGGGTGTGGATTATCGAGCCAGTCAAGCTGACATGTAAAATTAATGATCACAGGTAGTCAGGATACTAGCCTCCTTCCCAGGTGGTGCTAGTAGTAAAGAACTCCCCTGCAATGCAGGAAATGCAAGAGACTCTGCTTCGATCCCTGGGTCGGGACAATGCCCTGGAGAAGGAAATGGCAACCCACTCCAGCATTCTTGCCTGGAAAATTCCACAGACAGAGGAGCCTGATGGGCTGGCTACAATACATGGGCTCACAAAGAGTCAGACTTGACCGAGCACATGCGCACACACATACACACACACACACACACACACACACACACACACACAGAGCCTTGTAGGCAGAAATGTGAGCATCTTGAAGAAGCTACTGGAAGCATTCAGAGCTCATGCGGAGGACTCTTCATGAGAAGACCAGCCCAGGAAAGAAGCAGAGTTTCCTGCCGGCGTGATCACTTCATAGGGAATGGAGTTAACTGTTGGTAACTGGAAGAATCTATTTTCCTCTTGGGAAATGGAACTGTGTAGTCACTGGGGAAAAGGTGGTGGTCAAGCTGTTGTGTCCTGTGGCCTGAATGATGCTGAGGGGTGTCAGCCCTTGGAAAATTAAAAAGAAATCAAGCAGGCTTCCCTGGTTGCTCAGGGGTAAAGACTCTACCTGCCACTGCAGGAGACATGGGTTTGATCTCTGACCTGGGAAGATCCCACATGCCACATGCCACGGAGCAGCTAAACTCAGGCGCCACAACTACTGAGCCTGCACTCTAGAGCCAGGAAGCCACAACTACCGAAGCCCGTGGGCACTAAAGCCTGTGCCTGGCAACAAGAGAGGCCACCACAATATGAGGCTCCAGCATGGCAACTAGAGGAGCCCCTGCTCTCCTCAACGAGAGGAAAGCCCAAGCAGTGACGAAGACCCAGCACCGCCTAAAGTAAAATAAATAATTAAACTTTTTTTAAAGAAAAGAAAAAAGAAACCAACCAGGACTTCCCTGGTTGTACAGTGGATGACAGTCCAAGAGCCAGCGCAGGAGGCACATGCTCAGCCCCTGGTCTGGGAACACTCCGTACGCTGCGGAGCATCCGAGCCTGTGTGCCACAACTGCTGAAGCCAGCGCGCTCCAGGGCCCGTGAGCCACAGCCAGTGAGCCCACGGCTGCAGCTCCTGAGGCCCACGCTCCTGGAGCTTATGTGCCACAACAAGAGGCCACGGCCACGTGCTGCCACCAAGAGCTGCCCCCACTCACCGCAGCTAGAGAAAGCCCATGCACAGCAATGAAGACCCAGCACACCCCAAGATAAAAATAAATGAATACTATACTCCAACAGAAAACAAACATTTTTTAAAAAAGAAACCAACCACAGGTCATAAAGAGAGGGATCTGTGGTGGAAATTTGTCTCCTTGAGTGGTGACAACTTTGTACCACATCAGTTTAGCTAAGCTGAAACAATCTTTTCCAGAATTCTCTTCCATGCCAGAATTTTCCAGAATTCTGGGCCACAGGAGAAATTTGTGCAGGAGTTGGAAGATGGACATGATACTGCAGCCACGTTTAGGTTCAGAATCCATGCTCAGGGTCACGCTGCAGCTGGAGCTCGCTGTCACTCCCCTTGCTGGCGTCAGGCAGGAGCCAGGCTGCATCTCTTGCAGCCCCACCTTGGATCTCCTCTTCTGGCTTCTCTGGGTCCTGGGCCAGCACTGCTGCTCCATGAGAAAGCACATGAGCTTCTACTGCAGGGATTCCACATCCTGCAGGTGGGATGTTTGGAAGTGGATGAAACTGATGTGGGTCCCAGCTTCCTCCTCATGGGTCCCAGCTGGCTCTGGCTTCCCCCACTTTACAACCCCCTTCTCCCCAATGCCAACCTTGTTGACTTCAGGCCCCGTGCCAGGTGCAGACGTAAGAGACTTACAGAGTGTGGTACCAGCTCCCACGAGTGCACAAGGTCAGAACCTTAAATCCTTCATTCTACATTATAGATGTTCCATTTCTCTGATGGAAGCCCAATTGCCACATACCCCTTCATTCATCCTCTAAAGTGTGAGCAGAGGAAAACCTTCTTCCCATCCAGCTGGTATCTACAGGGTCTGAAGACTCATGAAAGGGTTGACCCTTCTCTGTGCGGAAGGTCCCAAGGAGGAGGTAGTGACAGATAGGACAGACTCAAAGGCAGTCCAGTGCCTTTGACTTTGCCTTCCAACATGGGGGCCATGTGAGTTTGACCCCTGGTTGGGGAGCTAAGATTCCACAAGCTTCACGACCAAAAAACTCAAACATAACACAGAAGCAATGTTGTAGCAAATTCAATAAAGACTTTCAAAATGGTCCACATTTAAAAAAAAAAATCTTAAAAAAAAAGTTTATGGGGGATCCAAGTGAGGGGAGTCAGGAGAATGAGGGACATATTTGTGGGACTGCTCCAAAACTCTGTTCCTAACACATGTATATGGAGAATAAATCAGCTAAAATCTTCTTTACAGAACCCAGACCCTGACCTGTGCTTCTGAGAAGGTCCACAGAGAAGAAGAAATTGCCCTGACATCTTAGTCTGATGGAGGTATCACATCTGGGAGCTGAGGCACCTTCTGTACCTGATTGCTGATAGGATGCCTGCCTCCTACATGGATGCTGAAGCAGAGAAGATGACCAAAAGCACAGCGGTCCCCAAGGCTGAGACAGCCCAGGCCTGTTGCCCTCACCTTTCTGTTTCCCAGCAGGGAATAAGGGACATCCACACAGAACAGGAAGGAAGACCTTACTCTGTGTTGTCACATTGGCAACTAGGAAACTGATGCTGCCTCTCTGGGCACAGCAGTCCCAGAGCAATAGCTCCTCAAAAGAGCAGGGGTCCTTTCAAAGTGTGAAGGATGGTGACCTTTCACCCCCCTGCCTCCCGTGCTCCTTCAGATGCCAAGCACTCTCGCCCTGGCAATGCCTGCCTACTCCCCTGCCAGTGGAATTCAAGTGGTCACCGACTTCGTCACCCCCTTTGCTTGCAAGTAACAGGGGGTGAGTAGAACAATGTATGTGGACCAACCGAGCAATAAGAGGCCAGATGTGACTTCGAGTGATGGCGTTCAGTTCTGCAGAAACCACAGAACTGACCTAAATCACAGAGTCCCCAGGGCAGGGACAAGAGGATGTCATGGCCCCAGGGGAGTCCCACCCTGGGCCACTGGGGATTCTGAGACCAAGGCCGGAAGACAGTCGGGGGCAGGGGGTTGCCCACCAAGATCTCGTGAGCCAGCTGAGGCTGCCATAATCTGGGTCCTTCTCTTCCCTAATGTGTGTAGTATCCCTGTAAGGTCCAGGATGGTGACATTTTAAAATCTTTTCTAAAAATGAAACCTTTTTTATAAACCAATATGTAAAATGGTTCCTGAAAGCTGCACTGCTCTGGTGGAGTACAGATGCTGGGGCTGTGCACCGCAAGCCCTCCAAAGCCCCCGATGTGCCCGGTCCCCTCCTCAGATGCCCCCGAGGGGGCCCTAAGGAGCCCCAGACTCCTGAGAGCAAAGAGTGGAACCGTCTAACAGAAGCAGCCCAGAGGGAGCCCCACTGGGTGGCAAGGAGCCCACTGCAAAATGACCATGGCATTCGTGTGGGGGAGGGGGGAGGGAAGGGGGTGAGGTCAGATTTAACAGGAGCAATAATAACTACAAGCACGCATGCTTAGTCGCTCAGTCGTGTCAACTCTTTGCGACCCCAAGGACTGCAGCCCGCCAGGCCCCTCTGTCCAAGAGATTCTCCAGGCAAGAATACTAGAGTGGGTTGCCATGCCCTCCTCCAGGGGAGCTTCCCACCCCAGGGATCGAACCCAGGTCTCCCACATTGCAGGCAGATTCTTAACCATCTGAGCCACCAGGGAAGCCCAATAATAACTACAGACACCATTTATTATATGCCTGTAATATGACAGCAAGCCTTGCAAGGTAAGAAATACTATTCCCATTTATAAGTGAGGATTGTGTGTGTGTGTGTGTGTGTGTGTATGTATTAATCACTCAATTGTGTCCAACTCTTTGCGATTCCAAGGACTGTAGTCTGCTCGAAGAAGCAATTTTCTGGGTCACACACCTGAGATTCAAACCAAGCTGTGGAAGCTCCAAAGCCCATGCTGTAGAAGAGGTATAACTGCCCCTGTCTTCCTGACACCCCAGCTTCTCTGGGGAGCCTCCCTTGCCTGTTCTGGTGGGGTGGCCCACCACAGTAGCCTGCCCCTCCTCCTCACCCTGGCCCAGCTCAGGAGGGTCAGCCAGCCTGGCTGATGAAAGTACTCCAACTCCCTCAAAACAGTGCTCAGGCCACAGGATCGTGGATGACACAGTCAGGACCAATCAGAGTCCAGGCCTCAGACAGAGCGTCCAGGGAGAGGGACGGTCTCTCCTTCCACCCAGATCACTAACCCGGGAATGTGTGTATCTGGTGCGTGGCCAGCAGCCATCTCCCCACCACGGGGTCTGCAGGCGCTGGGCTTCAGAGAGAAGCTGAACAGAGTGGCAGACACAGTTGATGGAGAAATGACCTCTCCCCACTCCTGAGCCTGAGTCCAGCAGGATGGCTTTTGGCTCTGTAACCTCCCCCAGGCCCATCCCAGGTCTGTGAGCCAATAACCCCTGTTCCCTCTCTTGAAGTGTGACTTAAGCACGTGCAGTAGCAGCTAACACATGTGCGGTCCTCTGTGATGAAGACAACAGCTGTGTCGGCAGGCTGGTGCCTTGCAGCCTGTACCCAGGGGATCTGAGCCCGTGGAGGCTCCTCTGAAGTCATCTTTGCCCCCATCTCAATGTAAGAAGCTCCACTTTGACCTGCTTTGAATATTGGGCTTCCTCATCAGATCTGGATGGAAGAAAGCACAGTGCTCTGAAAATATTAAATGACAAAGAGAGAGAGAGAGCTTGAAAACCCATGCTGTCACTAACTTGGACCCAGTGAGTATTTAGTCATGGGAACAATATGAAGGAGACAACAGCAGGAAAGGAGTAATCTCCTGGAGGTGCTCAGGACAGATTAGAGGAGGGAGGATCCTCAAGAAGTCTTCATCCCAGGCACAGGCCACGGAAAGCCTCTGATGCCTTGACGCATCTTGGGATCCCAAGCAGTCTTGGTTTTTTCTAAGCGAGACCTCAAGCAAGTATCCCCCGGCAGTACATCAGGGGCTAGAAGACAAGGACGCAGAGCCTGGGATGTGGGTCAAGGGGAGCCCTGGGCAGCTGCAGAGCCATGGAGGAGCCTGGGACAGGCGGGCAGGGCCAGAGGAGAGCCGAGCGCAGCAAGGACCTAGCCTCTGGCCAGCCTTGGAGAATCTTCAACGACCGCACAACGGCTCCAGCAGCCCCCGTGGACATGACCAAGTGAACCCCGGAAATACTCTGGATGCTTCTCAGTAGACTCCTCTATCCACCCAGCAGCACAAGGACAAGGGGTTCTGCGGCTCGAGATGGAAGCGGGGTCACCATCTTGTCCCAGTCTGCCCGCAACTTCCCCTATTTTCAAACTGGAAGTTCTGTTTCCCAGGAAACACCTCCATCCCGAGTAAACCAGGATGTCTTGCCACCCTCAGACGGTGCTGAACTATGCAGCTGAAGATGGGGAAAGAACCTGGCCCGTATCGGGGCTAAGTGCAATCCTGACGGGAAACACTAAGAATTCAGAACAATCTGCTCGTGAACTTTGTCAGGAGACTGTCTCAGGGGAACCGGCTCTGCCCAGCAGATGTGGAGAGTAGGCTGTATCAAGTGGGCAGCATGCAAGCACCCCTCAGTCACCCATTTGACCCAAAATAAGAAAAGGAGGTACATATTCCCCTTGGAGTCTTCTTCCAAGTGGAACTCCAAAGTCTCTTCATCACATGATGAAATTCCAGTATTGTCCCCACGGCTCAGCTTCTGCTCTGGGTTCTGGAGCCATTTCAGGCCAGTGAGGAGTGAGGAGAGAGGGAAGCCAGGGCCCAAGAACCCCGAGAGATCCTCAGTGCCTTTCTCACCTGGAAGCCAAGAGGTCTGAGGTGTGACCCATCGCTGAGGATCCAGATGAGTCCCATCCTTCCCTGCATTCAGGATCACCTCCTGGCACCCCTCCCAGCCTGCTGCCAGCCGTGCCCCTTCCGTAACTCCTGGAAAACACACCTCCACCTTACCTGCCTGTCTGTCCTTGGGTAGTCAGTCACACCTCCCCCGGAAACCTCCCATCACCCCCTCAAACTGAAGCCTGTACCAGCCCCCCACCCCCAAAGGCCATGGCATGGGTCTGAGATCATCCAGCCACACAGTCCTCTCCCCACCAGACGCTACCCTCCTTGCCTCCTACCCTCAGGGCAGCATCCCACACAGGACTGAGCCCAGAGGAGATGCCGCCGCCAGCCCTGACGCAGGAGGGAGGGAGGGACGGAGGGAAGAGGGGGATCTCCAGGGCCTAAGGAAGTGACACACAGTGGTCAGAGACAGTTTAGCCTTGCAAAGATACACCTAAGTACCCTAGAGGGCACCAATGTCAAAAGGCGGGATAAAACCCATCCGTGGACCCTGTCCCGCAGGGATCCACCCATACCTCCTATGAATCCTGTCCTACCCCACTGGGACACAAGGTCGCTCTGAGGAGTTGAAGAGCAGGCGACCGGGAAGTGCTAAAGGAAAAGCCTGCAGATTCATCAGAGAATCTGCCTCTGGGCTTCCGTGGACATGCACTGCCATCAACGTTAGAGGGGGATCAGGGTGGGGAACACATGTAAATCCATGGCTGATTCATGTCAATGTATGGCAAAAACCACTACAATATTGTAAAGTAACTAGCCTCCACCTAACAAAAATAAATGAAAAAAAAAAAAAAAAGACACAGGCAATATATGACCATTAACACGGTGCCATTGTGCAAAGTGATAGTTATCTGGAGAAGCAGAACATCTGGCTTTGGTTCCCACTCTGGGGGTGAAGAGCTTGCTATAGCTCCATGCTGCCCCACGGCCTGAGGGATCACCCCTGACACGGCCACAGGGAGGCCCTCCCTCCCCTGTAAGGCCAGCTCAAAGCTGTCTCCTATAAGGACCCTCCCAGAACCCCTAGATCAGAGTGGCCTGGGTTTTCTGAGTGCCTGGGGCCTTGGGGGAGGAGCTGTGTTTTGCAGACAATCTGCCAAGGTTCAAATCCCCACGTCCAACTGCTTATCTGTGTGCCCAGGACCCAGTCACCTCCCTCTCTTGACTCAGTTTCCTCACCTATAAAACAATGTCATGTCTGACTCTTTGCGACCCCATGACCTGTAGCCCACCAGGCTCCTCTGTCCATGGGAATTTCCAGGCAAGAATACTGGAGTGGGTTGCCATTCCTGACTCCAGGGAATCTTCCCAACCGAGGATCAAACCCGGTCTCTCGAATTGCAGGCATACTCTTCACCATCTGAGCCACTAAGGAAGCCCTATAAAACCCAGATGGTGACAAAACGCACCTGTCGGGGGTGCTGACACAGTGAGTTAATATATGCAAAATGCTAGCGACAGAGTCAGACATGAAGGAGGCCACTAGTGGTTTTTTTCTTTTTTTAATTTTTTAAGTTGGAAGATAATTGCTTTATAATGTTGTGCTAGTTTCTGCTGTACAACATGAATCAGCTATATATGTATATACACACACACATATTAAAAAGCAGAGACAAAGGTCCCTCTAGTCAAAGCTATGAGTTTTTCAGTACTCATGTACAGATGTGAGTTGAACCATAAAGAAGACTGAGTGCCTAAGAATTGATGTTTTCAGACTGTGGTGCTGGAGAAGACTCTTGACAGTCCCTTGGACAGCAAGGAGATCAAATTAGTCCATCCTAAAGGAAATCAACCCTGAATGTTCACTGGAAGGACTGATACTGAAGCTGAAGCTCCAATACTTTGGCCACCTAATGCCAAGAGCCAACTCATTGGAAAAGATCCTGATGCTGGGAAAGATTGAGGACAGGAGAAAAGGGCGACAGAGGATGAGATGGTTGGATGGCATTATTGACTCAATGGACATGACTTTAAGCAAGCTCCAGGAGATAGTGGAGGACAGAGGAGCCTGGCGTGCTGCAATCCATGGGGCCACAAAAAGTCGGACACGACTGAGTGACTGAACAATCTCTTCTCCCTCTTGAACCTCCTTCCTACCACCCCTCCCATCCGACCCCTCTGGATCATCACAGAGCACCAGGCTGAGCTCTTGGTGCTACATAGCAACCTCCCTCTAGCTCTCTATTTTAAACATGGTAGCTGCTGTGTTTGATGGTATTATTATCATTTCTCTCAGGATAAAGATCGCATCCTTTCTTGCACAATTACCACTGATGTACTCTAGACTGGAAATATCTCCAGAGAAGAAATCATTGACCCAGATCTTGGTTTTGCTCTCAGCCCTGTGTGGCTCTCATAGAGTAAATATAAACTGATAACTATTTCCTCAAGGAACATGCAGGTGCATTATAGGGAAGACACTTTCTGGCCCACTGCTCACTCTAGAAAAATTAAGTCTTGACACTAGGAATATTCAGCAACCCTTCCCCTCCCCCAGCAACTTGGGCTGCGACAGCAACCGCATTCAGAGGCAGCAGGTGTGGGAGGGCTTTCTGAGGCTTTACTCCTCTCCTTTTTCTTGTCCCCTCCACCTCCTTTCCCACCAGCACAGAGGAGATGATGCATGGAAGCTGTAGAGCAGAAATTAGGAATCTGCGATCAGCGGAATAAAGAAGAACCGCATGGCAGAGCGAATAAGTCTTCCAGGCTCTACTGCCTTGGACAAAGCAGCCCGAGGCTCTGTGCCTCGGTGTCCCTCATCTAGGAAACGGGGCTAAGATACCAACACCCGGCCTCGGGGAGGAATAAGCAAGCTCATAGTGGACTGCACAGTGTGGGGCCAGGCACCTGGCAGAGACTCTGGGTTCTGAGGGCTGGGACAGCTTGAGAGCTCAGCCGTGTCCGACTCTGTGACCCCACGCGCTGTAGCCCGCCAAGCTCCTCTGTCCGTGGGATTCTCCAGGAAAGAATCCTGGAGTGGGTTGCCATTTCCATTTGGACACATTAAAACAAAGCCCTCAAGGGCAGAGGGAGCGGCTTGTTTAGACTCACCTTGGTTTACTTTTCCCAACAGCTTACATTGCCGTGGGCATACCATAGCACTCCACAAACATCTCAGAAGAATTGAGAGCCTCCTCAGAAAGAAGGAAGCATATGCGATGGAGGACTCAAGGCTAAAGCTCAGATTTCCTGCCTCCAAGAGAGTTGGAGATGCCAACACTCTTTTGACAGTCAGTGGTCACACACACAAAAAACAAGAAATGTCTGAGGGTGCCAGGGTCCCGATCTGGCTGGGCACAATTGACTAGGTTTTCAAGGTGGAAATAAAATGAAAGGAACACCCATTAATAAAGTGAAATGTTAAAACCGAGGAAAAAAAAATGCAAGCCCTCCCCATCCTGGGCAACTAGAACAAAAGAAAGGGACAAAAAAGAGGCAAAACCAAAAAGAGATGGAGTGAAGGGAAACTAAAGAAGAAAAAGAGCAATCGAAGCAGAAAAGAGAACTGGGAAGGAAGAAGGAGGTTCCATGAGTTGCAGGAACACCAGCAGCAAAACCACTGAAGAAAGTGGTGTGGAGGTCGTGGGTGCAGTCGCAGAGAAGGATTCTCCAACATGCAGCCGTGGACAGATCATAGCTCATTCAAACCGTGGAAGTGTAATTCACGCTCAAGAGGCAGAAGTCTTAACCTGGAAACCTCAACAACTGCACTGCATTTGAGACTGAGTTTTTAAAACTGGCAGCAGTGGGAGAGACAAAGCCAGGCTCTGCTCAGCTTTCCAATCTGGATCTGAGTAGGAAAATGAGAAATATTTCAGCGACACAGACAAGGCAAGTGCTTCCCTAATCTGAGTACTGCTCCAGCTGAGCCCTTGTTTGTCCTCAGATGGTGCCAGCTAGTGGGTCAAAAGGACTAGGGTCCATTCCAGCTCCAGACCCTGTAACACAGTCAGTGGAGATGGGTTATTCTGGATGCCTTGGGTTGCATTCTGTCTCTCAGGGGCGTCCTGGACCTGTATGCCCACCTCCGCCCGTCCCCATGCCTCCCTCAGCGCCCAGGGGAAGCCGACTGCGCCCTCCAGCTCTGTGGGAGGGCGCCTGGTGTGTTGCTGATGTTCAGTGGCTAAGTCCAGCCCAACTCTCTGCAACCCCATGGATTGCTGCACACCAGGCTCCTCTGTCCTTCACTCTCTTGGAGTTTGCTCAAATTCATGTCCATTGAGTCAGTAATGTCACCTAACTAACTCATCCTCTGCCACCCACTTTTCCTTTGGCTTTTAATCTTTCCCAGCACCAGGGTATTTTCCAACCAGTCAGCTCTTTGCATCAGGGGGCCAAAGTATTGGAGCTTCAGCAACATAATCAGTCCTTCCAATGAATATTCCGGACTGATTACCTTTAGGATTGAGTGGTTTGATCTCCTTGCAGTCCAAGGGACTCTTAAGAGTCTTCTCCAGCACCACAGATCAAAAGCATCAATTCTTCAGTGCTTAGACTTCTCTATGATCCAACTCTTACATTCATACATGACTACTGCAAAAACCATAGCTTTGACTAGATGGACCTTTGTCGGCAAAGTGATATCTCTGCTTTTTAATACACTGTCAAGGTTTGTCATAGCTTTCCTTCCAAGGAGCAAGCATCGTCAAAGCTAATTCATATAATCCTACTGTCCTGGTCACATAGGTGACTCAGTGTTGGTTCACATTCCCTAAACTGGTCCAATAAGAGTAAAACCCAAGATTTTGTATCACGGTTAAAGAAAGAAAGGTTCTCCTCTGCTGGATATGAAATAGGAGTACTGGGACACAGGGGTGGGGTAACCATCTCATGACAATGAGGAGAGAATCGATGAAACTGGAGCCAACTCAGAAGCCGCAGAGTGGAGACTTTAATCTAGGTTGTACTACTTCCGGATCAAGCTGTTCCTGAGACCTTCAGTCTGTTCATTTAAGTGAATCAACAAATTCTCTCTTACGATCGATCTGGTTGGAGTTTTCTATCATATGCAATGGAAAGGTTCCTAACACAATGTCTTATTGATTTCATGAATGAGTACTTTGTGTTGTAAGTAATAATAATAATAAAAGGATAATACTAATGAATAATAAAGATAAATGCTAAATACATATGGGAAATAAATTTCAGCACATCAAATCATTTCATTTTCTCAGGGGCTCACCACACACCTATCAACATAGTTAAAATTTTAAAAAGTGACTATATCAAGTGTTAGTGAGGATTCAGAAGAGCCAGAACTTCTCACAGTCCTCAAGAAGGTTAGTGTTATATATAATAACTATATCGGTGCATACCCATGTTCACTGTAGCACTGCTCACAATAATCAAGATTTGAAAGCAACCTAAGTATCAACAGATGAATGGTTAAAGATGTGGTACATATAGGTACAATGAAACATTTTTCAGCCAAAGAACAATATTCAGCCATTTACAATAACCTGAATGGACCTTGAGGGCACTATGCCAAGTAGGAAAAGTCAGAAAAAGACAAATAGTGTGTGATCTCATTTATATGGAATCTAAAAAAAGCCAAATTTGTGAAAACAGTTACCTGGGGCTGGGAGTGGGGGAATTGGAGAGATATTATTTGAAACTACAAACTTGCAACCAGTAGATAAATAAGTTCTGGAGATGCATGCACAGCATATTGATTACAGTCAACAATATTGTGTTACAAACTTCCAAACTGCTGAGAGACTAGATCCTAATTCTCACCATAAAGAAATGGTAATTATGAGATGCAGCAGAGGTAGGTGTTAGATAATAAATACTACAGTGGTAATTATATCACAATATATAAATGTATCAAACCACTGTAACTGTGTTCACCTTAAACTTACACAATTTTATATATGACAATTATATCTCAATTATAATAATTACTGGAAGTAATAATCACCACTGGGAGTGATGACCACGATTTACAGGGAATTCATTGAGAATGGTGGAACTCCACAGGCAGGAGGCACTCCATGCAAATATGAGAAGACATAAATAATCATAATGAGAAAGACACTGCCTTCTACTTGGTCCTAAGTCCCCTGACTCCCCTTCTTCCTTCACTTGCCTCACCCTACCTCCAACCACCAACATTTACATCCATGCTCACCATCAACACAGGTTGTGTGCTGGGCTAAGCGTGTCCTCTGCTGTCAAGTGGGAAAAGTACCCTGAAGGTGGAAGCTGAGAGTGGCCAAGGCCACCTTATCCCTAAGCCCCTGCACTGCTGTGGAGCCAGGAAAGAGTCCTGACCACAGGCAGCCCATCCCAGGCCTAAAGGCTCCCTCTACTCAGCTTGACATAAGAAAAGAAACCAGGCCAACCATATCTCCTCAGGTAGAAATATGACCAGTAAAAATGATGGGCCAGCAATTGGTGGGAGCCAAGCTGAGTTACAGGGGCTCGTGGTGAACCCAGATTATGAGGCAGCCAAACTTGTGAGTACACAGAAGTGTCAGAAATACACAGAGCAGCGAGGGAGGCCCCCAGACTGCAATGAGGAGGAAAGAGCAAGCACCAGCAAGAAGCAGGGGCGCTGTGGATGCAGGGGTCCAGAGAGACAGGGAGGGACTTCCCTGGGGGTGCAGTAGCTAAGACGCCTTGCTCCCGGTGCAGGGGACACAGGTTCCACCCCCAGTCAGGGAACCAGATCCCATGTGCTACAAAAAAAAAAAAAAAAACCAGCTAAGACCAAACAAACAAATATTTTAAAGGAGAGAGAGAGGGAGGGTCACGGTGTCAGAGCCACCTCAGCTCCCAAAGCTTTCCTGCTGCCCCTCTGCCCTTTGTATTCTCCACAAACCACCCTCTCCTTCAAGGGATCTTCATGGGTCACCAGGTTAGCCAAAGATCTCCTCCCTTGGCCACTGCAGACAGATCACACGCTGTAGGAGAAGGCCCTGTGACGTCTCACCTCTTACTGGATGGGGCTCCTTCATTTCAGTGGCTCACTTCTTACCGACCTTACAATGTCAGACCCAGAAATTCACAATCTGTCCCAGCAAGATGACTTTCTTGGACCTCCAACTCTGTCCTCCTTCCTCAAAAAGCTAAAGAGATCCTGAGAAACACTGTGTCCTCTAAAAACATCTCAGAGGACAAGAAACCAAAAAGCCCAAACAAAAAGATGTATTGAAACTTTGTTGTTGTTTTTACCTACAAGATAACAGAGAGACCAATTATAAGTGTGTGTGCATGTGTGTGTATCCATGTGTATGTGTGTGTGACTCTTTAACCCATTCACCTAGTTAGCCCTGATGAGTCTCTTAAGTCCAACCACTAAGGGACCCTGAGGCTGAGAACGTGGAACAATCATGGTCAGGGGAGGGGCAGGTTTGCCTGTAAGAGTGCATGAGGGTCATGAAGTAATGGAAATATTTTATATTTTGATCTGGGTAGTGGTTTAAAAGTGTAAACATATCTAAACCATCATCAGGGTGTACATTTAAGATTGGTACCCTCAAAAACCACTACAATATTGTAAAGTAATTAGCCTCCAATTAAAATAAATAAATTAATTAAAAAAAAAAAAGACTGGTACCTTCTACCTGGCAATTCTACACCTGGGCATACATCCAAAAGAAGTGAAAGCAGGGACAAGACAGATGTTTGCACACCAATGTTCAAAGCAGCATTAGTCACAACAGTGAAAAAGTGGAAGCAATCCAAGTGTCCATCAACATGTGAATAGATAAGCAAAATATAGTATATACATACAATGCAATAGTAAGCAGCCTCAAAAAGGAAAGAAATTCGGACACATGCCATCACAGAGCTGAACCTTGGACATTCTGCTAAATGAAATAAGTCAGTCACAAACATATCAGGACTATGGTGGTGGTGGTGATTTAGTCACCAGGTCATATCTGACTCTTTGCAACCCCATGGACAATAGCCCACCAGGCTCCTCTGTCCATGGGATTTTCAAGGGAAGAATACTGGAGTGGGCTGCCATTCCCTTCTCCAAGGGATCTTCCCCACCCAGAGATGCAAACCACATCTCCTGCATTGCAGGCAGATTCTTTACCATCTGAGCCACCAGGGAAGGCCAGACTTTGAAAATGTTATGTTAAATGAAATAAATCAAACAAAAGACAAATACAGTACCAGTCGACTTTCATGTTGTCCCTAGAATAGGCAAATTCAAAGACAAATTGTAGAACAGAGATTACCAGGGCCGCAGGGGAAGGAGAGAGAAGCATTGTTTAACAGGCACAGAGGTTTTGCCAGGGATGATGAAAAATCGGGCCATAAACAGTGTTGATGGCTACCCAGCATCGTGAATGCATTTAAAGCCACTGAATTGGGTACTTACAAATGGTTAAACGAAAAACACTAAGAGCTTTAAATACCTTTTTCAGTTGTGAGGCTCGTCCATATCCAGGGTACTTTGCCAGCCAGTGTGGCAGATGCTGGATTCAATCTCAGGTCTCCGAATTCAGAGGCCAGGAATACAGTCCCACACCCATAAAGCAACCCCTCTCTAATAAACTGGTCAATCCAGTTCTGCTTGGGCTGAGAACAGCCTCCATCCCGAAGGGAGGGCTCCGGCTGCTGACCTCTCTTTACTGGTGTGGGTCAATGAACTGAAAAAAAATCAGTGTAACTTCAGGCTGGTGTCCTTCCCGAGCCTGTACAAAGCCCCCAGGATGTCTGTGGAGTTGCTTTGCCTGCAAAAAAATAAACAAAAACACCCCAGCTCCCTTGTCTATAAAAAGCAACTAGCTCAGAAGGTGTGGCTGAGACCAGCCAACGACAAAACCTCCCAAATCAAATGATGAATTTAATCCCACCTGGCATCAGAAAGCATGGACAAGAACCACCCCTCCACCCTTGCTACTCTGATGCAGAATAAATATAGATGCTCATGACACCAACTTTCCACCCTCCACGTATGCTGTCCTGCCCTGCCGCCAGGTGGGCTAGAACAACCTGTTTGGAACAAAGATCCCGCCTTATATTCAATAACGTCAACAACCTTTGGATGAGGATGGGCACATCTCCACAGACAGTGGATTTTAGAGTTTAAAGCATCCTTTGAGGTCATCGTACCAAATCTCTTCATTTTCCCAGAAGGAAAAACATAGGGAGGGAGTGGTGAGGATCACTGATTTTTTTAGCTAAATAGCCCTGGGTTTGAACTTGACTTTGACATTTACTTTGATATTTATATGGTCTTCAGCAAGCTGAGCTATTGTCTTTGGACCTTAGTTTGCTCATCTGTAAAATGGGGATAACATTACCACCACCATAGGGTTGTTGTGAGTATTAAATAATATTGGGTTGGCCAAAAAGTTCATTTGGATTTTTCCTGTAAGATATTAGAGGTCAAGAGCCTGGCACATGGCTCTCTCACTGTGTGGTAAGAATTCTCCACCACCACCATCACCATCACTATTATCATCATGAAATGAAGACCCAGGGAGATGAAGGATTTCTCCAAAATCATACAGCTGTGGCTTGTGGCAAAACAAAGTCTTTCACACCAGTGGGTTTTTCCATTTCATCACCCTGAGACAGCACAGTTACCTGGGCCTAAAAATTTACAGCACTTCATGGAAAATATTTGAAATTATATGACTTTTCCACATTTCCAAATTAGAAGTCCAAGCTTGATGTCCAAGAGTCTTCAGCTCAAAAAGAAACTTTTCAGAGTAAAGATACTGAAACCAAATAATGTGAGCCTTCTCGCTCTCTGCCTTTATATCTGAACCTGAAATTCTCAATGAGGATCACAGTGGAGCTGGAGATGGTCCAGAGAGTTCACCTAGAGGGTGGGCACAGGACAGCTGACCAGGAAGACGACTGACATCTGTTCAGAAAGCTAAAAGCTGAACAAAGAATTCAGATGAATTGTGAAAGGGATAGATAATAATGATCATGGTAACCTCACCAACTGAGTGCTTAGTAGCTGCCAGATGCCATTTTAAGCATTTACATCCATTACCATTGCTAATCCTCCAACCCTATGAAATAGGCAAAATTATTACCTATGTGAATGAGGTACATCCATTACCATTGCTAATCCTCCAACCCTATGAAATAGGCAAAATTATTACCTATGTGAATGAGGAATACAAGGCCAAAGGAGCTTTACAAACTCATTCCCCAAGGAAGACCTTCCACGCACCATGGCTAAGATCTAGCCATACTGGGATACCTACTCGTCTCCCCAAACCTGACAGGCTGTCTCATACCATCTTTCCATCTGAAATGCCTCTCCTCATCTCTGCTTATTTCAGTGCTATTCATCCTTCAAGATGTATCAGGAATGTTATTGCCTCAGACTTTCCCATGCATATTGCTTTCTGACTCATTCAGCCACAAGTTCATCACTTACCATATTGTATTATAGCTTGTGTGTGTGTATGAGTGTGGTTCTACACTAGAAGTGAAGAATAAAAATGGCTAGAATCATGTTTCATTTGCCTTTATATCCATCCTAAAGGAGATCAGTCCTGGGTGTGCATTGGAAGCTGAAAACAATACTTTGGCCACCTGATTCGAAGAGCTGACTCATTTGAAAAGACCCTGATGCTGGGAAAGATTGAGGGCAGGAGGAGAAGGGGACCACAGAGGATGAGATGGTTGGATGGTATCACCGACTCGATGGACATGGGTTTGGGTGAACTCCGGGAGTTGGTGATGGATAGGGAGGCCTGGCATGCTGCAGTTCATGGGGTTGCAAAGAGCCAGACACGACTGAGTGACTGAACTGAACTGAACTGAATTACTTAATACGGGTTTCCCAGGTTGTGCTAGTGGTAAAGAACCTGCCTGCCAATGCAGGAGACCTAAGAGATGCAGGTTTGATCCCTGGGTCAGGAAGATCCCTTGGAGGAGGGCATGGCAACCCACTCCAGTATTCTTGCCTGGAGAATCCCATGGACAGAGGAGCCTGGTAGGCTACAGTCCGTAGGGTCACAAAGAGTCAGACAAGACTGAAGTGACTTAGCATGCACACACATTGCTTAATATACATTAAAAAAAAAGTTCAATAGAGGTTTGTTGAAATTCTCAATGTCCTTGGTCTCACAACTTGTCCTTGGAGAAATGAGGACCCCTTCGATATGGACCCGTCCCTCAACTCCAAGAGCTCGTGCGGACTTGAAGGACATTCTTCCCAGAGTTGTTGATGTCCTGCACAGGCACAGAGTTCCAAACTAGTCAGTGGCCCTTAAGGGTTCAGTGAACAAGTGGGCAAAGAGCCATATGCAAAGATGTTCATTACAGACCTGTTTACAGTGGAAAAATATGAAAGCAACATACTAAATGGCCAACCAGGGAGAACTAGTCAAACATATATCAGTAAAAATATCTCACTGTGTACCCAAAATGAAATGCCATGTAACTTTAAAAATGATGAAGTGCATCTCAGTGCACAGACATGGAAAGCTATCTGGGACGTATTCCTCTTTTTTTCTAAAGCTATTTATTTATTTAATTTGTGTTGGAATATAGTTGATTTACTACGTTGTGTTAGTTTCAGATATACACATTCTTGTTTTAATTGATAGCTTTTGGATGACATAAAAAGTAACTTGTTATTAACTAGAACAT
Source organism: Cervus elaphus (assembly GCF_910594005.1). Lineage (NCBI taxonomy): Eukaryota > Metazoa > Chordata > Mammalia > Artiodactyla > Cervidae > Cervus > Cervus elaphus. The sequence goes on along the minus strand of NC_057839.1, from coordinate 8,667,182 downwards.
TCAACAAAACAAAATAGCCCACAAACCCTAATCGTGTCAAATGATACAATTCTAAATACACGTGCCTTATATTTATGTTTGCATGCTTGTGTACACATATTTGCAGACACATATGGTCAAAATAGCTACAAAAGAGTATGTTTCAAAACCGAAGAAAGTACATTCATCCTTTGAAAAAAAATCTCTGCTTTCTGTTTTTCATCTCAATTTGAAAGATATGAGCTACGCACGGTTAGATAGAATATTATTGAGGTTCAGTCTCTAATTAAGGTTAAAGCTTGATTACTCCCAACATCATATTGATACAGGAAAATATTCCTAAAGAATTTATATATAGATGGATAGATGGACTGATAAATGTATTTGAAGAAAGCTTATAAAAACATATTTAATATAATAAAAAAGAGAGAATGAAAATCATAGCTATGGAAAAGAAAGGCTGGGCAACAGGACAGTGTCAAGGAAAGTTCCCATGCAGAGACTCTCTGGATGCCACCCCCTCACGATCACTGTTTACAGGCCAAGAGCTCAGCTCCCAGCAGTCAGAACAAACGGGATGCTGTTCATCACTCACTCCCAATGTGTCATGATCACAATCAGCCATCTTCGCTCTCCTGGTGACACAACTAAATGAAATAACATCTCTCCTATGACCCCAAACTAAAGATGACAGATCAACTGAAAATATTCTGAAGATAATAGAAAATAAAAGGTCAAGAATCTCACCCTGTTCCTTTATCCAGCATCCTGAGATTGTCTATACCCAGTTATGGAACTGTCCACTGACTTCTTTTTTATACCAAGACAGGCTCCTGGGCACAGACACTAATCATCTCCCCTTTTTCAAAACTACAAAAAAAAAAAAAGACAAGACTCCATTTTAAACTGGGCCAGCCTTTAATACATGCAGAGGACAAACAGTCCCCAAACACTCCTGCCCACACCTCTTCATCTCCACGCCCACCAGCTCCAGGAGGCTTTTAGCACTGTCCTGCATTTTCCGGGATCCTAGGACTCTGATGAAAGCCTCTTTGCCGCTTCTAACAAAACACAGTGTCGCGTGGCAGCTGTTTGGAGCTCAGGAACACGGAAAGGGGTTGCCAAGCAGGAGAGAGGTCTGGGAAGTCTGGGACAGAGGTGAAAGGCCCCTTTTGGGGAGTGCTATGGGCTGAACTGTGGAGGGCAAAACTCATATATTGAAGTCCGAACCTCCGGTATTTCATAACGTAATGCATTTAGAGATAAAATCTTTAAAGAGGTAATTAACTTAATGAGGTCATTCAGGTGGGCCCTAATCCAACGCGACTGCTATCCTTACAAGAAGAGAAAGGAGGGTCAGAGGCACACACAGAGGGCAGACCACACGGAAACACAGGGAGAAGGTGGGCATCTGCAAGCCAAGCAGGGGCTTTCCTGGTGGCTCAGCTGGTAAAGAATCCACCTGCAATGCAGGAGACCCGGGTTCGATCCCTGGGTTGGGAAGATCCCCTGGAGAAGGGAAAGGCTACCCATCCCAGTATTCTGGCCTGGAGAATTCCAGGGACTGTACAGTCCATGGGGTTGCAAAGAGGCAGACACGACTGAGCGGCTTTCACTCACAAGCTAAGGAGAGACCTCAGAAGAAAGCAACACTGCCGACACCTTGATCTTGGACTTGTGGGCTCCAACACTAGTGAAGAAATACACTTCTGTTATTTCATTCAGTGGTCCTCAACCCCAAGGCCACAGACCTAGCCTGTCAGGAAGCGGGGTGCACAGCAGGAGGTGAGTGGCAGATGAGCTTTACAGGGAAGCTTCATCTGTATTTACAGTTCCTCCCCACGGCTCACATTACGGCTGGAGCCCCGGCCCTGTCAGATCAGCAACAACATAATAAATGTAATGCACTTGAATCATCCTGAAACCATCCCCAACGCCACCACTCCAGGTCCCTGGAAAACTGTCTTCTACAAAACCAGTCCCTGACATGAAAAGGTTGGGCAACACTGGCTTAAGTCACCCAAAGTCTGGGATACTTTGTTACGGCAGCTCTAGTAAACTAATACAGGATGATCTTAGAAAGAAAAAAATAAAAACCTACTATTGGGTAAACCATTTGATGAGAGACCCTGACAGATACTAAAGAGAACTTTGAAAGAGAAAGATGGCCTTCTGCACTTTGGGGCTGAGAATTCTCAAACTGTCCCTAAAGTTTTATTCTACTTCAGTGCCTTTTTGAAACTGATTTTTGTTTGCCCAGACTTAGATGTCTGCAGATTGAAAAATCTCAAGACATTTCCTGCCATCTTGATGCTGATTACTCTGGTGGTTTAGTCCCTAAGTGGTGTCTGACTCTTGAGACTCTATGAACTGTAGCCTGCCACCAGGCTCTTCTGTCCATGGGATTTCCCAGACACAAATACGGGAGTGGGCTGCCATTTCCTTCTCCAGAGGATCTTCCCAACCCAGGAATCAAAACTGAATTGCAGGTAGATTCTTAACTGACTGAGCCACTAGATTACAACTCAAACGAATGTTCAACAGCAAGTGGGCTGTTGAGAAGGAAGATGGAATGGGGTGGGGTGAAGAGGGAGCTGGTGAGTGATGGCCCAAGTATCGGGCCATGCACCTGACATACATCAACTCATTCAATCACGTCACTCTTCACGTTCAAAAATGGACATGACATTTGTGGTTTGCCCGAGGCCATATATTAAGTGGTAAAGACAAAACATGGATTCAGCCAGTCTGAATCCAGAGACTACGCCTTAACTCTGTCGTCTCAATGAGGTCCCCTCCTTCCCCAAGGGCTTCACTGAACCCAGGACAAGTTATGGCTCTCCCAGCTATGACAGAAGCACAGCTTAAACTCTTATGACTCAAAAAGTGGGGTGGATCTCGAGGCAGCATTAAATCCAGGACTCTAATGAGTCATCAGGGCATTTCACCTTTCTTCTCTGCTTCCCTCTGAATGCTGCTGGTGATGGGTCCCCTCCACAAGACGGGTAAGATGACCGTGAGATGACCAACATCACATCACACCAGCGTGCCAAGCCCATAGCGGCAGAAGGTCAGCATTCTCATCAATGCCAGGAAGACAGCGCATGCCTGCTGGAGTCACGTGACCGTCCCAGAACCGGTGACTGTTGTTTGATTTTCCAGGCTTGGGTCAAGTGTCCACACCTGTGGCCAGGGCTGTGGCAGGAGGGCAAGTGGCCAGGTGTGTTGCCAGGAAGAGGGGACGGGGACAAGCAGCATTAGCTCCCATACATTCGTAGACCCCAGTCACTGGAGAAGCGTGGCCCAGGCAGGTGATGAGACAAGAGCAAAAGTCAGGGGCCTCAAGCCACCGCTGGGCGAGGCCCACAGTTTGCCTCGACTTTCCAAATACCCGGGTTTCAGCAGCAGACAGGATCTTGGGTGGCCTTGGCCTGCAACAGCTTGGAGCGGGGCTTGGCTTCCCAGGCAGAGGCTGACGCCGGGTCGCAGCAGTGAAAGCGCCAGATCCTAGCCACCAGACCAGCGGTCAGTGACAAGGGCCCTGGCCCTTTGGCTTTGCAGAAAAGAATCTCCGCAAAAACGGAAAGTCGGGAAGCAAGTGAAGTATTTATTAGGAGGAAAAAGAGAGCAGTACATGTGGATAGACACGTGGGCTTACTCAGAGCGAGAGTCCCTGAGTTGCACCCTTGTGGCAGTTTGAATTAACTTTTATGGGGCATTCTTCTGGGTTTCCTTTGGTCAATCATTTCGATTTGTCTGGTTCACAGTCCATATTTGGTATATCTCAGGATCCTCCCATGTGTGTGCACTCATCTCTTAGCCAAGATGGATCCGACCTAAGAGACCTGTTGGTACCCTGGCGTTAGTAAGCATCACACCCCTTTGCAAGGAGCTTTCCTGCACATGTGTGGTCGGGGAAGTCTCCTGACTTCGGGAATGAAAGATGTGTGGTCTGGGCAGGGCCCAGACTTCTCCCTTCATTGTCCAGCTATTTTTCTTGGAGTTTTGGTCAATAGGGAATGACTCTCCAATTGCTTTCCATGGGGAGGGGGGGCCACCTGCTTCCTACCTCAGTGTCCTGGTTAGGGATGGGGAGAGCTGGGTGTCTGAGCTGTAGGAAGCTATGAGAGAAGTGCTAATGCGGGGAGCTGTCCAGGTACAAAAGGTTACAGAACGCTAGGACCCTTTGTGTAAGAAAGGGGAGAGACAAGCAAATATATCCAATTTGTATTTGAGTAAAGAAACTCTGGAAGCAAGGTACAGAAAAGGGGGGGCGGTGAACAGAAACAGGAAAGGATGTGCAGTTCTCACTATACATCTACAGACGTTTTTATTTTTTAACTACTTGAAAGTATTGCCAGTTTTCTAAAATGCAAACTTAATTTAATTTAAAATAAAGCCTAAAAATTATCCATAGAAAAAAATATGAAAGGAAACAGGCTGAAAAGATTAACAGTGGATATCATTGGATGTTAATCCTAAGTATGATTTTTTCCCTTTGAACTTAACTACCAAATTTCCTAAAATGAACAGGTATTGTTTTTCACAAAGAAAAGAAAATGAACTTTAAAAAGATCTGAACTGAAAAAGTCACATGATATATGAAGTCACATGACATATGAATCATAACTGACAATATCATATATATTTATTTCTCACTCCCTCTAAATCAAGCTTCCCTGCAGCCCCCACCCACCCACCCCCCCCAACTACTGCTTCAAAGAGCCAGGAAATCACTGCACTTTGAATTTCAAACAAGATTTGTAACAGCAGCAGAAAGAAAGTAGTTTTGAAAGTCAGGCTTTGTTGAGAAAAGGAATTTCTACATTCCAAACTGTTTCCCTTGCAAAGAACACCATGTGGTGTTCTGGATAAGTTAGCTACCCTGAGAGAAAAAGGCAGGATTTGACGGGAGGGGAGCTCTCCAGGCTTCCTCTTCCTCAGGAAAGCGATGCTGACGATAAGGAAGATGCAGACCAAGAGAGATGGGGACACCCTCGCCCGGCCTGATTTCTGAAGGACCCAGCAACCACACCTTGGCCATGGCCATGGCGGCCAAAAAGGGTCCAGCAAAAAGAGAAAAGAGAGAAAGGTACACCAAGGGGAAGGAGACTCTTACGGACCGTCATGCACTTCCCCAAATTTACATGTTCAAGTCCCAGCTCCCAGGATCTCAAAATGTAACCATATTTGGAGATAAGATATTTAAAGAAGGGTTTGAGTTATAAAGAGGCCATTATAGACATTTCTCCAAAGAAGACATACAGATGGCCAACAAGCACATGAAAAGATACTCTACATCACTAATTATTACAGAAATGCAAATCAAAACTAGGGCTTCCCAGGAGGCACAGTGGTAAAGAATCCACCCACCAATGCAGGAGACGCAGGAGACACAGGTTCCATCCCTGGGTTGGGATGATCCCCTTGAATAGAAAATGACAATTCATTCCAGTATTCTTGCCTTGAAAATTCCATGGACAGAGGAGCCTGGCAGGCTACAGTCCATGCAGTTACAGAGAGCTGGACATGACTGAGGACTAAGCATGCGAATCAAAACTACACTGAGGTTATCACGCCACACCAGTCAGAACAGCCGTCATCATAACATCTACAGACAATCAGTGCTGGGGAGGGTGTGGAAAAAAGGGAAACCTTTTGCACTGTTAGTGGGAGTACAAATTGATAGACACTATGGAAAACAGTATGGAGGTTCTGTAGAAAGCTAAACATAGAACTACCATATGACCCACACTCCCACTACTGGCATATACCCACAGAAAACCATAATTCAAGAAGATACATGCACCCAGTGTTCACTGCAGCACTATTTAAATAGCCAGGGCATGGAAGCAACCTAGATGTCCATCAACAGAGGAATGAATAAAGAAGATGTGGTACATATATACAATTCAATGTTACTCAGCCATAAAAATGAAAGAAATTGGGTCATCTGTAGAGACATGGATGGCCTAGAGACTGTCATACAGAGTAAAGTCATAAAGACAAAAACAGTTTCACATATTAAGGCACATATGTGGGATTTAGAAAAACAGTATAGATGATTCTATTTGCAAAACAGAAATAGAGACACAGATGTAGAGAATAAATATATGCATAACAAGGGGGAAGGGAGCAGGAGGAATTGGGAGACTAGGGCTGAAACATACATGGGGTAGATGTATATGTTTTATGTTTCACTTTGCTATACAGCAGAAACTAACACAACACTATCAAGCAGCTATACTCCAATAAAAATTCATTTAAAAGATAAATAAAAAGAGGCCATAAGAGTGAGCCCTAATCCAACCTGACTTGTGTCTTTACAGGAAGAGGGAGAATCACCAGGGCATAGGAGAGCACGGAAATGACCACGTGAAGGTGAGCAAGGAGGCAGCCGTCTGCAGCTCAAGGAGACAGGCCTTAGGAGACCAACCCTGCCAACCCACACTTTGATCTTGGACGCCCAACCTCCAGAACTGTGAGGAACTAAATGTCTGCTGTCACAGCCACCTCACCTGTTGTATTTTGTTATGGCAGCCTGAGCAAACTAACATAGAACCATCTCAAAGAATGTTCCCAGAGCCACAGCGAGTAGCTAAGCACGTGGGAAACACCGCCGGGTGTGGTGAGGCGCTCCTAGGAGGGCGCACATCAGCGGCCCACAGAGACCCTCAGAGTGGGACCGGGCTGCGTTCAGACTCAGGACCCTCACCACCAAAGGGAGCGGAGAGACCAGAGGCTTCAGTAGTGGGTGCTGCATGACCCACGCCCAGACAGGGGAAGGGTGAGCAAAGCGACCCCCCCAGTACACATACAACGAGTGCCAGGGACCAGGCCAGATCAGCCATGCCAGCCTCAGCATGGCCCACAGCACGACAGCCGTGAGCAGACCCCGCCAGTCACAGTGTCACAGGGAGCGTGACTGGTACCCAGAGAGCCTCCGGGAAAGGGTGGGTGATCGGAAAGACTCTTTCCCCTAAAGAGACCGGTTCCATTCAGATGTGTTTCCATTTTTAAGCACCTCTGGCTGAGTAGCTGTGAGGCTTTCTGCCATATTTTTCTGCACCTCTGAATTATGATGGATTCACTGCCAACCAAACCCCGGTGTGACCGATAGGGAGAAGTCATCTATAAAGGAGATGGCAAGAAAAAATGACCTCAACTTGGTCAAAGCAATGAAGATGCTGAGGGCCTCCTAGCATGGAGTCTGGACTGCCTTGACATCCGCTGACAGTTCCAGGAGCCTTGATGGGACTTGGGTAGCACGAATCCTCTCTTGAGATGTGGCACAGACCCCAGGAGCCACATTATATGAGGTTCTGGTCAGTCTCACCAGAGGGCGAGTTCCAGTCTAACGGCTTGGAGGTCTTCCTGCTTTTTTTTCCATTTTTAAAAGAGCAGATGTTCTCCTGGGAAAGAGATATTTAGCTACCCAAACAAATCAGAGAAGTGGAGGAATGGAAATAAACCAGGCATCTGCCTGCCACGGTGGCAGCGCCCAAAGAAATCACATTGGCTGGAGAGGAGCATCCGGCCCCAAGGAGGGCGCGCAGCTTGGCACCGCTCCCGTACCGGGTGAGTGACGAATACGACTGTCTTTGTTCTGGTTCTCGACGTGAAGGACAGTCTGTGGGGTTATTTGTCTAGTTTGTTGACTCTCATAAAAGACATTCATAAATTTATTCTTAGTGCCAGGGGTGCTTACCGGTGTCAAAGTGGAGTCTTTTCAGACAGTTGCTCCGTGTTAAAACAAGCCACTCAGATGCATCTATAAATAATTGTCTGGGCTTCGTTTAGCTAACAAACGGCTTTTTTTCTTTTCTCTCTCTCCTCTCTTTTTAAAATCAACTCTAAAATGATTTCATAAACAACGGGAGGAATTTCCCATTAATATTAAAGTGTGTCTGGGTTGGTCATTTTAATAGAACTTTCCAGAGGGAACAAGCAGTCCTTCCATCTTGTCCATGTGAAATCTATTCCCTTTTCAGAATAAGATATTTGGCAGCCCAGCCTTGCTAGGACCAGTCATAGCTTCCCTTCCCCACCATCCTATGTCCATCTCTTTCGCTGCTTTGGCCAAAAAAGGAGGACAGCAAGGCTGTGGAGAGCAGCAGCCCGAGCCAGTCAGGAGAACGTGTCACCACCCCGAGGCCGCCATGCTTCCACTCTGACCTCAGACGTCCAGAATTTTACTTCTCAGGCTACCACCTACCTAGTCTAGAAAGGTAGAGCTACGTCTGTATCTGTTTCACGGATACAACAGAACTCCCCCTGCCAGTCTCCCGGGAAAACAGTGACTTAAAAGAAGGCAGATATTTATTTCTCTTTTACATAAAAGTAGTCTAGAGATAGACAGCTTAGGGTTGATGTGTGGCTCCACAGTTTCACCCTCTGTCTTTGCACTTCATCATCTTTGGCGTGTCACTTCCTGGTCCAAGATGGCCGTTCAAGTCCAAGCATCACGTCTGAATTCCAAATAGCCAGAAGAAATAGAAGATGAAAGGTATTCCTTGCCATTTAAGGTCACTTCCTAAATTACTACACACCACTCCTTCTTCTACTTCACTGGATAGAATGTAGTCAGATGACCTCATGTAGCTGCAAGGGAGGCTGGGACTTGCCAGGCAGTAGTGCTACTTGAAAGGGAAGAATGGACGCTGAGAGGTCACTCGTTATCCAATCCACACGATGACCACACGTGATCATCTCCGATAGAGTCCTCCACACCTACAATTCCAAAGCCCCCCGATCACAGTCCTGCCACTGTTCTTTTTTTAAAGAGCTTCATTTTTTGTCTAGCTTCTCTTTAAAACTCACTTTCAATCCTTCACTGTTTCTTTCTCAGAGTCAGAATTCTGACAAATTGCACGGCCAGACTGAATTCAAGCTCCGTTCTGACCAGGTCAGGATCCTGTGTTGTCTTAAACGGCTGCCCTGTGGGCCTTCTCCACAGGGCAGCCGTTTAAGACAGGTCTTAAGAAGCCAGGAATGGCAATCACCCCAGGAGGATCCCTGCAAGTACAACTTGAAAGCAAAACTGGAGTCTTGCTTCATCCCTGCTTCACTCAGGGAACACAAATCTTCCAGCCTTTATGGTCCACACGAGGGAAGGTGCCAAAGGCCGTGGGGAGGGCAGAGCTGCTCTGGCTGGGAGAAACAGTGAGCCCCATTGATGGGTGAAGCCGCTGCCTGCACCAGACGTGCACATGTCGTGGAGAGTCTCCTACTCCTCGGGTCCACCCTGGACTCTAAAGACCAACCACCGCAAGGACCCCACACCTTGCCTGACCCAGACGCTGCCCCTGCCTGGCCTTGTGGGAGTTCGGCAGACCATACATGGCCTGTGATTGCTGACCTCCTGTTGCCCTCCTGCCCTTCTGGAACATGTCACCAGTTCAGCGCAGTGCCTGCTCCACTGTGTACCAATTTCATTACTGTCACAGATAAACGCTGTTGAGCTTCAAGTGTCAGAACACGAAATCCTCCACATGAACTCTACCCACCCACCCTGCATGGATCACAGGATTAGAGCGAGTAGTAAAAGGATACTCAGCAGTTGTCAGAGAAATACGAGGTCGGAAAACTACAAGTAGGAATGGCAAGGGAAAACAAGCCACAAAGCAGCCTTGCTTAACCTGGGTTCAGCGACACACCAGGGCCACACAATGTCAAAAGGTGTTTCCTCGCCGCAAAAGCACGGTCAGTTAAGTTTGGAAACTGCCCTCACTAGAGATTCATACTTCAGCAAATTAAAGGCTCTGAGAAGGTCTGCAGTAAAGAAAGTTGTTTATTTCCTTATTTAGCCCAGCCTTTCCTAACCTGTTTAACCACTCTCTTTTCCTTCTGGAATGTCTATTACTGTCTCACGAAACCAATGTTCATCAGAATACTGAATGATGCACTAACGCACTGAGGGTCGCGGCTACGTCTCTGGCTCTGGAAATGAATCACCAGCATTCAAATCCCTGCTCCAGCAGTTTTTAGGGGTGTGACCTCGAGCGCATTACTAAGTCTCTTTGGCTTTAATTTCCTTGTTGGCAAAATGAGGATAAGAATAGCATCTGCCTCCTAGAGCGGTTATGAGGATTAAGTAAGCTAATGCATGTGGAATGCTGAGAACCGTTAGAATAAATGTTAGTGGTGATGATGACAATGATGATGATGATGAAGGAGGAGGAGAAAGGGAGGAGGAGGAGGTATGGAGAAGGAGAAAGAGAGTGAGGAGGAAAGGTGGTGGAGGGGAGGGGAAAGAGGAGGAAGAAGCTAGCAACCCTGTTATTCAAGGCTGGCTAGAGCCCACAAGTAAGTTTCTCCCAGGTGTCAGGATTCTGATTAAAATCATCTGTACATCTCCACTGCCAAGATATGAAAGCGACCTAAGTCTCTGACAACGGATGAACAGATAAAGAAGAGGTGGTATATGTCTGACTCTTTGTGACCCCATGGACTGTAGCCCGCCAGGCTCCTCTGTCCACGGAATTCTCCAGGCAAGAACACTGGAGTGGGCAGCCATTCCCTTCTCCAAGGGATCTTGCTAACCCAGCAATCAAACCCAGGTTTCTTGCATTGCAGGCAGATTTTTTACCATCTGAGCTACCAGGGAAGCCTATATATACATGTATGTACACACACACACACACACACACTGGAATGTTACTCATCCATGAAAAAGAGTGAAATTTTTGCCACTTGCAGCAACATGGATGGACCTGGAGGGCCTTATGCTAAGAGAAATGTCAGATAGAAAATATATAAATAAGTCATACAGAAATCCTGTATGATATCACTTGTATGCGGAATGTAAAAGTACAACAAACTAGTGAATATAACACAAAAAGAAGCAGACTCACAGACATAGAGGACACACCAGTGGTTACCAGTTTGGGAGTAGGGAGAAGGCACATAGGGATGGGGGAATGGGAGGTGCAAACTGCTGCGTGTAAGATCAGCTCTAGGATGCACGGTACAACATAGGGAACATAACCAACATTTTGTAACAACTGTAAATGGAAAGTAACCTTTAAAAGTTGTATTTTAAAAAAGCAACCGTATGTCTCCAGCATCCAGTCTCCTGGACGCTCCCAAAATGTTTGTTGAATGACTAGCAAACAGAAACCAGAAGTATGGCATAAGGAATCATGAAAAGTGACAGACTTTGGACAGCAACTGCAGGTAAAGAGCAAAGGAGAACTTCTCCCAAGGAAGAGAGCCACAGTTGTCCTCCCTAACACACTTACAGACCTCCAGGGGCCACCTGGAGTGTTGGACGGGATACCTATGTCTCACACACAGTGTGCCTTTTTTTTTCCCCCTTTCTTTTTCAGAGCTGATCTACAACATGTCCTGGGGTAGAATCAAGGCTAGTTAACAGAACTATTTGGATCGTGGGTCATTGGGGAAATCAATGAGCGATTATAGAGAGGGTCAGCAGGGAGAGAGGGGAAGAGGGAGAGCAGAGAGTCAGGGTTGTCGGGGAAAAGGCAGTCAGAAAGCAGAAGTGAGGAGGTGAAGAGAAGTCAAGTAGTGGCTACAGGGGCTGTGAGATCCTGCAGAAACCAGCCTCGACAGAGCAATAATCTCTTCTGCCCTCACCCCTTGCTTGCACCGACTCCTGCTCCATCCCCAGCACTGTGGATGCTTCAGTCCATTTTTATTCTTCCAGATACCTATCTGTGCATTCACACAGCCATCCCGCACACAGCCGTGTTTTACTTAAATGGTGGTAAAATTCACTTAGCGCCTACACCCTTTATCAGCCTGGGCGCAGCCCTGCCCAGCATGCGGGGTGCCGAGGCAGCAGGAGAGGGTCGCTGAACAGCTCCCTTTTGTCTCATTAGATCCCACTGTTCTCACAGCCTCCAGGACTCCCACGGTGTGGGCCCCCTGCAAGCCCACCTCTTCCCACCTGCAGCCCATCACTGCTCACCTGGCTCCCTCCATCCCAGCCTCCCTTCTCACCCTAGAACATCCCAGGCATTTCCCCAACTTACAGATTTCCCACTGGCTTTTCCCTCTACCTGGGACACTTTTCCCCCAGACCCCCTACTCCTGTGCCCACTCCCCAGCAAGGCCTTACCTCGGGTGCTACTGCCAACAGTTACCCCCACCCTCGTTCCCGTCCCCCTATCCTGCCCCAGCCTCTCCCCTTTCCATGGCACTTAGCCACCTTTAGTAGAGGACATCATTGGTTTAGTTGTTAGCTGACTGTTTACAGCCTGAACCCCACGGATGCATAAGCTCCACCAGACAGGCATCTTAGCTATTTTGATCACCAGTGCATCTTTTTTCTTTTCTTTTTTTTTTTTTTCCCCTTTATTTATTTATTTTTTTTCCAGTGGGTTTTGTCATACATTGATATGAATCAGCCATAGATTTACACGTATTCCCCATCCCGATCCCCCCTCCCACCTCCCTCTCCACCCGATTCCTCTGGGTCTTCCCAGTGCACCAGGCTCGAGCACTTGTCTCATGCATCCCACCTGGGCTGGTATTTTGATCACCAGTGCATCTTAAGAGCCTCCAACACACTCCTGATCTAACAGGAACGTGGTAAAAAGCATGGGAATGGACACATGGACGAATGGGCTCAAGGCAAGAAGTGACAAGTTACAATGTAAAGGAGACAATATTTGCTAATTCCCTGGTGGTCCAGTGGTTAGGACTTGGGACCTTCACAGCTGGGGCCCCAGTCTGATGCCTGGTCAGGGATCTGAGATTCTGCAAGCCAGGCAATGAGGCCAAAAAAAAAAAAGATGAAATTTCTGAACTCAAAAGAGAGAGGGGCTGGAGTGACCTCATCTGGATATTAAAGAAAGAGGTAGAAATTTGGGTCACTGAGATGGAGAAAGGGGTATTGAGAGACTGATACTCCCAAGATAAACAAAACGATGATTTTCTCTGGGGATAGGATTCTGAGTGATTTGTATTTTATACTTTGGCACTTGTGATATAATCACTCAGTCATGTCTGACCCTTGGCGATCCCGTGGACTGTAGCCCACCAGGTTCCTCTGTCCATTGGATTTTCCAGGCAAGAATACTGGAGTGGGTAGTCATTTCCTTCTCCAGGGGATCTTCCCAACCCAGGATCAAACCCAGTCCCCTGCACTGCAGGTGGATTCTTTATCGCTGAGCCACCAGGGAAGCCCCATTTTATACTTTATATATTTTCTATCATATATATAAATATAAATACATATAGTAATAGATAATATAACTATTACACTTTTATATTTTATATATGTAACATATATTTATATATATATATATATACATATATATACATTTATATATGTTACACCTCCATATAAGTTTCTGCCTGTCAATGTTGGAGACTCAAGAGACATGGGTTTGATCCCTAGGTTGGGAAGATCCAAGCAGAAGATCCAAGAAGAGGTGGCAAGAATACACAGAAGAACTATACAAAAAAAATCTTAATGACCCAAATAACCATGACGGTGAGATCACTCACCTAGGGCCAGACATCTTGGAGTGCAAAGTCAAGTGGGTCTTAGGAAGCATCACTACAAGGAATTCCAGTTGAGCTATTTCAAATACTAAAAGATGATGCTGGGAAAGTGCTACACTCAGTATGCCAGCAAATTTGGAAAACTCAGCAGCGACCACAGAACTGGAAAAGGTCAGTTTTCATTCCAATCCCAAAGAAGGGCAATGCCAAGAATGTTCAAACTACTGCACAATTGCACTCATTTCACATGTTAGCAAAGTAATGCTCAAAGTTCTCCAAGCCAGGTTTCAATGGTTTGTGAATTGTGAACTTCCAGATGTTCAAGCTGGATTTAGAAAAGGCAGAGGAACTGGAGTCAAATTGCCAATATCCGTTGGATCATACAGAAAGCAAGAGAATTCCAAAAAAACATCTACTTCTGCTTCATTGACTACATTAAAGCCTTTGACTGTGTGCATCACAACACACTGTGGAAAATTCTTAGAGATGGGAATAGCAAACCCTCTTGCTTGGTTTCAGGGCTGCTTCCCATCCCTGAATGCCTTCCATTGGAGCACCCACTTCATACATCACTGCACACAAATCTGAGGGATGCAACCGGAGATGTCAGGTGCAAACAGGCCAGGTGGGCTCTGAGCACTCCCAGAGGCCAAGGGGTGAGGGAGCCTGGAGGTCATTCTCCACCAATCCCCAGAAGATTCCACGCGGGGCACAGGCTGTTTCTTCTTCCCCTTCCTCCAGGCAGCCGTAGAGTAGACCGCCTCCAGAATACCCAGCACCCGGGTTGTCACATGAGAAGGGAAATCAGCCCAGCTCCCTGCCAGGGAGAAGAAGCATAGCAGGAGTGATAAGGGACTAAGGCACGAGGTCTCTCCTCCCCACTCTGAGCCCTGGACCCAAGGCCAGCCTGCACAATGCACTCTGATCCCTGCCCTCTTCCCCTTCCCCTGTCTGCCCTCACGGCCTCCAGAGATGCAGCAGTCACCAGTACCATGGGCCAGTGCCCTAGGATAGGCAGCTCTCCAGGCCCGTCTTGGATGGGCCCCACCATGCCATGAGCCAGGACCATACATGGGGCCCTCAAGTTCCTTCTGCTCCTAGGGACATGGGCAGCCACAGCTGAATTCCTACTTCTTTTGCTGCCACTGGATAAGCTTTGACTCTTGAAGGTGGTGACTCTACTGTGCCTCTCCAGATCTTGTGGACAAAATGACCACAGAGAGTGTATAGACCTCCCTCCAGCATCGAGTGGGCACTGATGCTTTTGTCTTCTCAAGAGCCACTCCCGCTCCTTCCAGTAAGATGTCGCCAAGGCCACATCACTCTGAAGGCTCCTCTGATGAGCAGGCAGCATGACAAAATAAATACACAGAACCTGGGCCACAGTGATTGGCTGGAGGGCAGACCCACGACCACAGACTACGCAGTGAGACCTGATGTGGCCTCGGGGGAAGGGAGATGCTTTCTGTCTGTTGGATGTCAAGCTGGGAGCACATAGGCCTAGAAAGGCCAAGAATCACCACGGGGAAGGTTTGTTCAAGAGTAAAGTCAATGCATCCTCTGCTCTGCTGCTGTTAGGATTCTGCTATTGTTGTTTTCTTCTGATTTTCTGTTTAAGCCGTTTGAATAGAGTTTTCCATCACTTGCAACTGAAAGCACAATAACCAACAACAATCCTGATGGATAAAATACAAGGGAGGAAAATGCCTCTCGCTCCACATGGCTTTGTTCAGGGCCCTTGCCCTTAACATCTAAAACAAAGGCAGTGGAGAAGCGATGGACAGATCTGGGTTCTGGGCAGAACACATCAAATTTACTTTGCCTTCAGCTTCCTTTCCACAGAAATCTCCTTCAAAGCTCAGTTTAAACCTCCAGGACACCAGCTCTTCTCTCCCCAGTCCTTGGGGATACCCTCCTGCTTCGAATTCCTGCAACATTTACCTGTCTGCACTGTTTACTGGTTCTCACACCTCCTTGACACTTTCAGGTCACAGGTCATGTATATGTGCTGTGTTTCCCCCACAAAACTCTTAAAAGGAGCAAACTACATTACCATATCCCAGGCACTGTGCTAGGAAACCCATTATATGCAGATTCCTATAGATCCACCTGTAATGCAGGAGACCTGGGTTTGATCGCTGGGTCGGGAAGATCCCCTGAAGAAGGGAATGGCAACCCACTCCAGTATTCTTGCCTGGGAAATTCCACGGACAGAGGAGCCTGTCGGGCTACAGTCCCCGGGGTCACAAAGAGTCGGACACGACTGAGCGACTAACACATAGACGCTCTCGGCCACCCTGCAAGTTATCATCTCTTTATCCCCATCCCAAAGAGGAGAAAGGGGAGCTGGCAGAAAATAAGTCGCTTGCCAGAACTCACCCAGGGGGACAAGACAGTGGGGATTCTTCGAGATGAGAAACTTCTGGGTCATACTGCTCTGCTCTGCAAACACATACCCTCAGCCCAGTGTTGTGTATTGCATATCAATTGCTCCCAAACATCTGCTGATGGATTCAACTATTATGAGAGGATTTGGGGAAGAAATAGGTCAGGCAAGAGGAAAGACCAGTGGCACGTGGGGTTCCTCTCTGGGCAGCCCAGGTCCACAAGTGGAGGAGAAACTCCCCAAAGAGGCTCCCCACGCCCACACCTATCTGCTGGGCCCAGCTCCACCCACCGCATGGAACCCCATTCACTGCCTGGCCACGAGGTGAGGCAGCCTTCCCAGGGAATCCCAACCAGCTCTTGGGAGCTGTGACGGCAGCTGGCTAATAGATGAGCAGTTCTCCTCTGGAACAGAAGAAATTCAGTTCCCATCAAGAGCATGAGACCCTAACCCTAACCCTCACAATGAGATGTCAATCTGGGACCCAGACAACCAACCCACTCCCTGCTACCCAAACCCTGAGCTGGACCCAAGTGTTAATTTTGTTATCAAGCAATGAAACAAACCAAAGTGTTTTTCCCCAGGAAAAAAAAAATAACAGACTAGTCTGAACCTGAGTTTAACCTGTATATTTTCGAAGACTACTGAACAGGGACAAAAATCAGACATCAAAATGTTCTGTGAATGAAACCTATATTCATCCAATCCAAATTCTTGACTCAGGCAGGGGCTTTTCTCCTCCCTGCGTGATTCTGTAGAGTGTGTAATTGTGTTCTTGGGAATTTGGTGTGAAGCATAGAGGCTGGCTTCTTTTAACTATGGTTTTAAAAAACGTTATTTTATTTTAACCTTCTAAAAACAAGAATCAGAAATTTTCAGAGTGTTCAGTTCCCTCTATTGAACGGATTGATAAAAGTTCAAGATGGATCCATTATAACAGCATAGCCTAAAAGCCTCATGGAAGAGGACCGAGTCTTGAGTCCTGGGTTCAATGGACCAGGTGACTTCGGGCACGGGACTCTGGAGCTGTGGTTCCCAGAAGTCAAGAGCATCGAGGGGCCCCTTGGGAGTGTCCCCTTTAAGAAGGCCTGACCCCCACAAAAGCATCTGACTCCAGATCTCATGCCCCAGAGGAGACAGCACTAGACTGTCCAATCTAATTCCACCCCAGACTCTGTCCTTGCTACTCACAGGGTCCCAAGCAGGAACCAAGAGTCTCAGAACCCCCCAGCCATAAACACATGCAGACTACACCAGTCCTGGAGCCTAAAGAAAGAGAATGCCACGCAGAGGATGGGGGGCTGACACCACTACCACCAGCTCAATGTACTGTCACAGCATAAACAAGTGAAAATGGTCATCCCACTGACCGAAGATCAACTACTTCTGTTTTATAAAGACCAAGGGCATCCAAATGGCTAACAGTAGTTACTTTGGGGTACAGGAACCAAGAGCAGGAGACAGAACTCTTTACACTCATATCCATCATTTGGGGCCTTCATAAGGAGCATGCATGCATTGCAATTATAGTGTTTAAAATAAAGGCTAAAAGCTAAGTATATGATAAAGGCAGAAACCACAGAGGGAAAGACTGATGGGCTTAACTGCACAAAACTGAAGAATATATTTGTAAAACAACAACAAAAAATAATCTTAAATTATGTTGGGGGAGAAAATACTTACAATATTAATAACAGTAAATATTTACTATCCTAACATATAAAAAGTACTTGAAGAAAAACCAAACTTTAAAAAAAAATTAGCAAAGGACATAAATAAGCAATTCACAAAAGAAGAAATACAAGTGGCTAATAAACATAAAATCTGCACTACTACTAATAATTGAGGACACACAATGAAAAGTCAGTTAACATTCTTTTCCTATCAAACTATCAAATATGTGTCAAAAAATTTTATACTTACTGATAAGAGGACAGACAGGTAAAGAACCTCATACACCATTCATAGGAGGGTAAACTGATAAAACCTTTTAGGAAAGCAATATTGCAAAGCCTATTAATAATTTTTAAAATATGCATAAACTTTAATATGGCTAATCTACTTCTAAGCATTTATCCCTAAGGAAAATCATCATGGCCAAAGATACATGTATTTGGATATCCAGTGAAGCACTGTTTATAAAAGCAAAAAGTTGGAAATAGCCTCACTGTCCAAACAATGAAGAATTGGTTTAATATATTATGGCATTATACAGAGGGAATAACCATGCAAATATTAAAATGATGATAGAGAAAAATATGAAACAACATGAAAATGTTCTTGATATATGAAGTGAAAAACACTGGTTACAAATGGTTTGTACAATATGAACCCTCATTTATAAATAAATAGAGCTATATATCCACATTGAATGTTTAAATATCTGATCATAGGCTATTTTAATTTTCTCCTTTCTGCATTTTTTGGAATTAAAAATCTGTATTTTTTAAATAAAAAATACCCAGTGCCGACACACATCCAAGAATCATTTTTAAGTAATCAATTAGGAAGCAAACATCTTTAACTCAACAAGTTAAGAACCAAAGACATATCAAATAAGATAAAGTAGTATCAATTGTTCCAAATAACCCCTCCAATTAATCTTCTATGCCTTTTTAAGACCACAGAATCTGAGTTCATAGATGAAGTCATTGCATTGCAAAACTTGCTGGATCAGGACAACATTCTAGAGTCATAACCTACTCTCACCCACAGAAAAGAAGACAAGAAGCTTGCTCCCTTGTTTTCTTAGAAGAAAACAATTGCATCTTGAAAAGATGGAAAGGCTGAAGCCAGATTTCACAGGGTTCTAGGACCAGGATGGTTTGGTTCTCCTATAGCATTGCTTCATGCCAGTGTGAAATTCAGAGTTTCGGAGGAAGAAAGAGGTATACTTGAAGAGCAAATGCTATTCACAAGCTGTGAAATACTGATGTGCAATGCTAGGAAAAGAGATCAAATAGCAACTGGGGAGATTTATCTGTGGTGTTCTGCCTAGCTCTTCTGAGGCTGGAATACACACACCCCACACCTGGCACATAGGAGTTGCTCAGTAAATACTGATTGGATAATGTTGGAGGTGAATGTCACTAGCTTCTTAACTTCTCTTTGACCATGCTCTTTAGCCGGAAATATCTTCCCTCTCAGTGAGGGCCAGCACAAGACATTTAGGCCACAGAACTATGACTTTCAGGACAACACAGCAGCTCAGTTAAGGGGAAAGTCAGACGTATGAGAAAGTATAAACAGGATGCTAACGGATTAATCCACTAACATTACTTCTCCACTGTCTCTCAGGAGATCCTCCTAAACAGGTGCTAACTTCCAGAAATTACAATTGACAAATCCATGAATACTCCTTGTAGATACATCCATGTGCTGGAAAGAAGGTCTCCTTGGTTCATTCAAGTCTTTGGGGCAAGTCAGAAGGACACAGTTTTCATTTATATATGACTTTTTATTGTAATCTAATGAAGATTGTCCGCATTCCAGAATGGCAACCTCCCTTAATATTGTGTCATTGATCTTTCTCCGAATTCAGATAACAGCTCCTTTTGATCTTTGACCTAACATATAGAAAGAATTTCATGTCTAACATTATCAATTTTTTATGAATAACGGGACTGTAAAAGAAATTTCTCTTCACTGGCTTTTAACCACCCTGGGGATTTTCTCCCACTGTTTGTGCATTTCCTACCAACCAAACCACAGACGGTTCAGATGGCTGATGAACACAGTACATCACCTCACTTGGAAACGATCTGCAGCAGGACCTCTCTTAACCATAATTCTTAGAGAAGGAGGTGTTTTGTTTTCTTTTTAGAGTTCTGCTTGGCAGATAGTTAAAGAGAAAACTTCCCAAGGGAAAGTTTTTGTACATAAGGTGGGTTTCAGAAGGCCTTTGGAGGAGATCAGATGAAAGTTTCTCCAACATGAAGATGTTAAGACACTACTGCTAGTAAATGCCTGCAGAATGGGATCACGCTAGTATATTAAAGGTCTCGGTCTTGAGCAGTGGTATTAAGGAAGAGGACAGATAAAGACCTGTGATCAGAGCCGAGGGAGGACATTCAAAATCACAAAGTCAAAACTTCATCCACATCCCTCTGTCCCAAACTGTGATGCCCATATTTAGTGATCAGACTTGTTTTGGTAAGCAACAATCATTGACTGTAAACTGTTTAAAAACCATTTTACTAAAAGAATAGAGTTTGTTGTATACATGTCCTTTGTCCAACCCATGATGCTTGCCATTTTCGGCTGGAAATCTGGTTTATGCTATTTATACAGAGATTTATGTAACTTTCAGATGACTTTTGTATATATTTGTGTGTGTCTGTTCCCTCTTGTTTTGCATATGGCCAGCACTGAATATATGTTTGCTGTAGAAAGAGATAAATGAATGGCTGCCTTCGGAAAGCAAACATTTCCAAACATTTGGCCACAAAACTGGGGGAATTGCTGATGATCTGATAGGCTATGAACCTGATCCACTTTCATACAACCTGAAGGATCCCATCTGGAAACCTCCCCTCGAGAAGACCAAAAAGTACATAAACAAAGCAGAAAAAAGAAGTGGACCTACTGGTAAGTTTCAGAAATTAGGAATAATGTTCACTTTCTTCCAGCTCATATCCAAAAGGGTCCTTGGACCTCTCTCCAAACCCCACCCTGTGCTCAGTGGAGGGCCCGGATGAGAGGGTCAGCCCTTAGCCGGCACATCAAATAGAGGACCATGGTGGTGGTTGAGGGCCAGGCCACAGAATAACCACTGACTTCTCTTGGCCCACTTCTCATCACATCTCAGGGATGACACTCCAGATGCACAGAGGGTCAGTGGAAGGACAGGTGGCAGTCCACATCTCCAGGGCAAAGCTGGATTCCCTGTGGTGACAGGCAGGCTCACCACTGGACAGATGCAACATCATTTTAGGTGGAGCTTCACTGCACATTTACTGTTAAAGCAATTATACACTTTTTTATGTTATTAATTTATATTCTCCAGGAAAATTATAGCTAATCCAGGAAACACTGCTTCAGAAGAGCACCATCGAAGATGACACTCCACCAGCGTCTCTTTCAAAAGTGTTTTCGAGGCCAAGGTGCAGCTGGGAACAGAACTCTACATCCCCAGCTTTGGGGCTTCGGGGTCTTTGGTTCTGTCAGTCCTCCCCCTCCTCCAGATCCCCAAGATCCTACAGACAGCATGGAGTTAAGCCAGTACACAGGTTTGGGAGAGACTACAAACCATAGAGGTATAAGTAGAGCAGCGCGTGAAGGCTCCGAGAGGGTTTGTGGTTTACAAAAACAGCCTGTTTATCTTGGTTTCACCTTTTTTTCACATCTTGCATATTATTATCATGGACAGAGGAGCCTGGTGGGCTATATAGTTCATGGGGTGGTAAAAGAGTTGGACACAACTTAGCGACTAAACAACAACAAAACAACAATATTATTATCCCACTGGACACAACTTGCAAGTGACAGCTCCACATTTTCTAAAGTCTACTTACTTTGGGGTAAAATCTGACCATAAGAAAGCTGACAGTGTGGACCAGAGTGTTTGGGGTTCCTGGATAATCGTTTTTACAGGATGGGCCGTGCTTACATGGCAACTGCCTCAATGGAGGGTTTTTTTTTCCTTAATCTTTATTGCAGATAAAGTTATTTCCATAATTAAGGATAACTGCTTTACAGAACTTTGCTGTTTTCTGCCAAATATCAACATGAACGCACTGCTCCATGTACAGCAGTGCTGGGGTAAGGAAGTCTTCAACCATCATACCATGTTTCCTCCATGAAAACCTAGGGTAGAAACCAGCCTAGCCTCAGTTCCAGTAAGTCCCCTGCTTCTCCTAAGCATGCTGACGTGGTCTAATGATGGACAGCATGAGTCGTCTTGTGGCCCTTATTTCCCTCTTTGCTTTGACCACCACAAAGCTCAAAGCCAAACCTGTAGTCCACCTTCAGAAACTGTGCAGAACTTCAAAGCTCAAATGTCTTTGCCAAGTCTATCTCAGACATGTTCTTATCGTCTTACCCTTGTTCCTCTTCACCCCGCAATCCTTATTTACATAGGTTGTCCCACCATTTTCTATGTGTTTGCTACAAGGTGTCCTAGATACAGAAGGGGTGGATTCATACATGTTTTGACCCTTGTTTCACTCCATGAAGACCGAGCAGGGAAGAGCATCTGGGCCCTGGGATGGGAAAGGCCTGTCTGCACATAGGAAGACAAACATCCTGTTTGTTCCATGGAGAAACATTTTGCATTTTTACATGGTTTACTTTTTATACTTTTGGTAGATTGTGGTTTTCCGAAATTATTTGTTTGGGTGTAAATCACTGAAAGTGCTGTTTGTACACTGCTTGTCTATTTTAGCTTTAAAAAAATATTCTTGAGTACTTAGAGCCTGGATCTACATGTAGCCTACCTGCCCTGCAAATAAAAATAGTTAGGCTACCTCTCTGAAGATCTCAGAAGCCAATCTAGCCCCTCTTCCCTACTTTCAGCCGATGGCAACATCTGACACAAGTGAAACGTGGCGCACAGGCTGAGACGTCCTCCTGGCCTTGCGTTCTCACCAGAACCCTCAGCTCCCAGCAACTGTGGCAGTTTTACCATTTATGTACCACCCCATAGAAGGCATGAAGGTATACATCTAATCTTTTATGCAATCAATAGGCTAGTATTGGGACTGCCCTGCCGGTCCAGTGGTTAAGACTTTGCGTTTCCACTGCTGGGGCACAAGTTTGATCCTTGGCCAGGGAACTAAGATCTTGTATGCTGTGCAGCACAACCAAAAAAAAAAAAACACTGACAGAGTATTTCCTTACAGAGACTGTGTTTCGTTCCTTCCATGACCACAGCCTTGTCTAACTCAATGAAACTAAGCCATGCCGTGTGGGGCCACCCAAGACGGCCAGGTCGCAGTGGAGAGGTCTGACAGAATGTAGTCCACCGGAGCAGGGAATGGCAGACCACTTCAGTATTCTTGCCTTGAGAAGCCCATGAACAGTATGAAAAGGCAAAAAGATAGGACACTGAAAGATGAACTCCCCAGGTCAGTAGGTGCCCAATATGCTAGTGGAGATCAGTGGAGAAATAACTTCAGAAAGAATGAAGGGATGGAGCCAAAGCAAAAACAACACACAGTTATGAATGGGACTGGTGATGGAAGCAGGGTTCGATGCCATAAAGAGCAATACTGCATAGGAACCTGGAATGTTAGGTTCATGAATCAAGGCAAATTGGAAGTGGTCAAACAGGAGATGGCAAGAGTGAACACTGACATTCTAGGAATCAGTGAACTAAGATGGACTGGAATGGATGAATTTAACTCAGATGCATATTAAAAAGCAGAGACATTACTTTGCCAACAAAGGTCCATCTAGTCAAGGCTCTGGTTTTCCCAGTGGTCATGTATGGATGTGAGAGTTGTACTATAAAGAAAGCTGAGCGCCAAAGAATTGATGCTTTTGAACTATGGTGTTGGAGAAGACTCTTGAGAGTCCCTTGGACTGCAAGAAGATCCAACCAGTCCACCCTAAAGGAGATAAGTCTTGGGTGTGCATTGGAAGGACTGATGTTGAAGCTGAAACTCCAATACTTTGGCCACCTGATGCGAAGACCTGACTTATTTGAAAAGTCCCTGATGCTGGGAAAGATTGAGGGCAGGAGGAGAAAGGGATGACAGAGGATGAGATGGTTGGACAGCATCACCGACTCAATGGACATGGGTTTGTGTGGACTCCGGGAGTTGATGACGCACCGGGGGGCCTGGGGTTCTGCGGTTCATGAGGTCGCAGAGTCGGACACGACTGAGCGACTGAACTGAACTGAACTGAACAAGTAAAGGTGAGTATAGTTATCTCCAACGGCCAAGAAGAAAATCCAGACTTGGACAGTTCAGGAGCTTGTCCTCTTTCTGTCAATCCCGCAGTAAGTGTCGGGGAAGTTGGAAGGGGTGAGAAACTAAAAATTTAGCTCAGAAGTCAAGGAGCTCAGGTAGAAGGTAGCATGAAATTAACTCATGGACTATTTCTTCAATGTCCCTGCCCGCTTTCTTCAGCTCCCTTCTTTCATTCTAAAACTCCCCTTTCTATTCCATCTTCCTCTCCCCAGAAATCTAGCAAGAGGCCTCAACTGTCACTCTTCTCCTCTGGCTCCAGACCTCCTAACACGTCTTTCTCTCTCAGCCACAGTCCCTGTCCTTTCTTTCCACTCTCTGCTTCAAGCTCAAGGGCTTTGGTGGGAGAGCAGTGTGATAGGTTAAGTCTACTACACTAACCCTTTTTCTTTTTTCCCTAATATTACTTTATTTTAAATTTTATTGGAGCATTAGTTGATTTACAGTGTTGGGTTAGTTTCAGGCATACAGCAAAGTGACTCAGTTATACACATACATACATAAGTTCATTCCTATCACAGAAAAAACAAGCAAAAATGGGCAGAAGATCTAAAGGAACATTTCTCCAAAGAACACATACAGTATCCTTTTCTTAATGAATGTTTTCTCTCTGAAAGATTTGCATTTTTAAAAAAGACCATGGCAGCCACACCTTAACGGTAAAGAATCTGCCTGCAAAGCATGAGACTCAGGTTTGATCCCTAGGTTAGGAAGATCCCCTGGAGAAGGGAATGGCAACCCACTCCAGTATTCTCGCCTGGAGAATTCCATGGACAGAGGAGCCTGGCGGGCTGCAGGCCTTGGGGTTGAAAAGAGTCAGGCAGGCACGAATGTGCAACTAACTCAGTCGTGAGTTTCAGTCGGAGCTGTTGGGGCCACAGGGCAGCGTGACGGGGGCCCCTGAGGGGCGGGGTTGGATTTACCTCCAGTCGGGCCTGTGGGGTTTATGGGATCTGTGCTCTCCAGGCTGGGCCAAACATCTGGCTGATGAGGGAAGAATAAGGCCGCCCTGTGTCTGATTCCAGGACTCCTTGTATTCCCGTTGAGAGTGTGAGCTTACGGAGCTCACACTTTCAGTGTGAAGGAGCTCGGGTACAAGGGAGCATGAAATTAACTGATGGACTATTTATTTGATGTCCCTGCTCCCTCTTTCTTCAGCTCCCTTCTTTCATTCTAAAACTCCCCTTTCTATTCCATTTTCCCCTCCCCTTCACTTCACTTTCAAGCAGGAAATTGAGGCAATATTCCAAGCTGCAGCAGGCTTCCAGGGGCCCTGACTCCCCTTGCCCTGGGAAAGCCTGAAGCCGTGCGAAAATGAGGAGGCCCACCCCCATGTCCTCCACCAGGGCCCAGTCACCTTTGATGACTGGTCTGTGACTAAGGAGAGAGCCGTCACTGATGGGGAAGAACCTGGGGAAGGGTCTGCAGCTCAGAACCGCAAGGGTTGCAGCCCAGAGGGGCTGCCCTCACTGGCCCACCTGGGCCACACTGCACCAGACCCAATGGTTCACCCTTCCCCGGGAACCCAGACATGCCTCCGACAGGTGGCCCATCAGAAGGCCGGCCTGCATCGGGAGCCTGGGGCTCAACCTCTCTGCGCCTCCTGATTTCCTTGGCCGGTGAGTTTCCAGTTGGCAGCCTCGGCGCAGGACTCCCAACTGCCCCACCCCCTAGTGGAGACAGCCAGCCACGCGCCTCCCGCGGCCGCCGCCCGGACCCTGCGGCCTCCAGCGGCTGGGTTCAGCGAGCCTGCCTGGAAAGGAGCGGAGGCCCACGGGGCACAGGGGCTGCTCCCCGCGCTCCCCCAGGGCCTCTGACGGCCTGCACTCAGAGCTTTCTGGCCTACCCCATCCACGCCAAGGCTCAGATTGTGAGCAGTCAAATGTGAATAAAAATGGAACGTGTGTCCATAAACTCACACTCTCAGCGGGAATACCAGGAGTTAGGGGACTCCCAGACACTGGGCGGCCTTATTCTTCCCTCATCAGCCAGATGTTTGGCCCAGCCTGGAGAGCACAGGCCCCATAAACCCCGCAGGCCCGACTGGAGGTAAACCCACCCCCGGCCCTCAGGGCCCCGACAGGATGCCCCGTGGCCCCAGCAGTTCTGAGGCTCCGAGGAGGCAAAGCGCTCTCCTGGAGGAGTCAGCCTAACACCCCAGCTTTGCAGCTTATGGGGAGGAATCTGTGTTTGGTGCAGGGGGCAGCTTTTAGTTTGTCTGTTGAATTCCTGTACACTGACCAAAATATAAGAAAATTCCACTTAGAATGCCTTAGCTGGATGAACATTTGTGCTCCGTGACTCACTCTGATACAGAGTTTCGAGGAAAGGTGATTGGGGCTAGGATGAGGCAGCCTGTCCCACACGGAGGAGAGGCACAGAAGAACATTCCAGGCATTCGCCAGGGTCACCTGTTCCTCTAACATGAATCACTGGCCTGGGACGGAAAGGTAGGTAAGTCCCCCAGACCTGGCCCCCACAGAAGCTCCCCTGGTCTAGTGGGGGAGACAATGAGAGGAAAAAAATAAAAAGGACTGCTGCATTTATGACTATCCCCAGTCCAGGAGTGAACTGCACGGTGGGAAGTTCAGAGGGGGTGGCATTTTGTTCAGAGTCTCGAAGAAGGAGAAGAAATCTCCTCGGGATTTTTTTTTAGAGGTACCCTCATCCTTCCATAAATATCCCTAACAGACTCAGTGCTCCATGGCAGGCCAAGAGGAAGTCTTTGGTTCCAGGGTGCCCCCTTCCTGAGTCCACTTCCCCTAGATCAGGGAGAGAGATGAGGCAAGCAATGGAGCCACTAGCAAGAAGGAGGATGGCCCCAGGGCACCAAGTCCAGACCCCAGATGTTTGGGAGAGTCTCTAGAACATTTTTATTGGAGTATAATTTGGGGTATAATCGTTTTACAATGTTGTATTCGTTTCTGCTATACAATGAAATGAATCAACTATATGTATACATAATCTCCTCCTTCTTGCATCTCCCTCCCCTCTAGAACATTTTTAAATTAGTGCTATCATTTAAAAGTTGGACTATTTCACATAAAAATTACCTTGAATTTTTCTCTTCTCTGAAAAAAAAAAAACTGGAAGGTATGGTGATGTTTAAAAAAAATATTACTCGTTCAGTCGTGTCCAACTCTTTGTAGCCCACCAGGCTCCTCTGTCCACGGAATTCTCCAGGCAAGAATACTGGAGTGGGTAACCATTCCCTTGTCCAGGGGATCTTGCCAGCCCAGGGATCAAACCCAGGTCTCCTGCATTACAGGCAGACTCTTTACCATCTGAGCCACCAGGGAAGCCCAAAATACTGGTACCATACTCTAGCCTGGCAGCTCTAGGCTGGAGCTGCTCTTCCTCATATCTTCACTCTACCTGGAGCCCTGTAGGAGCTGCCCGCATCAAAGGGTACATGTACCAGTTAGCCTTTGCTCCATAAGAAACCACCCCAAAGCTTAGTGGCTTAAAACAATTGTTTATTAGCTACCATTCTGGATGTCAGCAGTTTGGCCTAGGCCCAGCTAGTGTTTCTTCAGTTGGTCTCTCCTAGACTTGCATCCACGGCTGCAACCAGAGACTGACAGGTGTTAGACTGTCCTCCACATGGCCTGTCAAGTAGGTTAGCTCAGTGCTTCTCCATCAGCAAAAGAGGACAAGCCTCAATAGGCAAGCATTTTTCCAGCATCTGCCTACATGCCTTGTATTAACGTCCAGTTGCTTAAAGCAAGACGCAAGATCAACCAGATTCAAGGATCAGGGAAATAGATTTTTACCTCCTGATAGGAGATAAGCTACAAAGAATATGTGGTTATTTTTTTCAAGAGCTCTCCAGTTCACCAGAACCCCAACCATGCAGAAACCTGCAGAAACCAGGGGTCACTTCTTCTTGAACCTGAGCTGCTGGTTTCCTTACATCTGATCTTCCTCAAAACTTCACTCTACCTGGAGCCCTGTAGGCATCCAACTTCAGGAACTAAGCCTAGAACTCTTATCTTTTAACTTGGCTCTGAACAAGAATGCCTGACCCTTCACTCATGCACATGGGAAAATGAAATAGGTTGCATGAAAATAAAACCCAGAAAGAGGATCCAAAGTAGGTGACTCTGCTCAGTGATGCCAAAGGAAGACCAGGATGGTCAGGACCTCAGGTGCTGAACAAAGCCGGGAGAGCATCAGGAATGCTGAGACAGACCAGAGCGTCAGGCAAGAAAGACATGATCGTCGAGGGTGAGGGCATGACGCATGACAAGGTTTACAAGGCAGCCCCTGGAAGAACTCACAAAGAGGACAACTGCAGACAGAAGAGAAGAGAAGACTCCTTTTTCAGAGTCAATTCTCGGCAAACTGGCTCTGCAACAGAGCATTCAGAGGCGGCAGGGAGCCAAGCCTGGTGTGTCCGGGAAGCGCTGGTGCCCTGCACTCTACCCTGCAGGGCTCGTGAGGGACCCAGAAGATTGCAAAACGGGATGCTTGAGTCTCAGTGAGTAGACGTTCCCGGACACAGTACAGGACGTCTCCAGATGACACAGGAGGGTGACTGAGGAGGGCTTGGTGCACGAGGAGGACACGGGCAAGTTCTACCAGAATCAACAGGCAGCAACCGTTACAGTGAAAATGGTTGCCCTTCCCCCTTTCATGAGAATTGTGCAGCTTTGGTTCCCAAGGGTACAAAAGTATGTCTGAAATTAATAAATGTCTTAAAATGAGACAAGAATTCATATGCTAAAATTCACATTGCCCTGAAATGCACATCACCCCTGATGCCGTATTCTTGACAAAAATGAATGAATCTAATCAAGTCTTTACACTTCAGTTGTAGAACACAGGAACTACTGGGGAGAAAGGAACAGGTAAAGCAACACCATGAAGAAACACTCAGACATTCAGAATTCCTACGACTCAATTGGCCTATCTTGTCGTGGTTATTTTTTTTTTTTTTTGTCATGGTTATTTAAAAAGAAGGGATGCAGTAAATGTTCTAGAATGAAACTAAAGAGATATATCAAGCAAATGCAATGCAGGAACACTGATTGGATTCTAATCCCTAGAGAATTAAAATCCCAGCCATAAAACACATTTAGGGGAATAACATGCATTGGATATTAAATTATATTATTACTATTAAATGATTGCATATTAATGATAATAATGATATTTCTTAGGCATGACAATGATATTGTATACATGCAGGAGAGACTTCTTAACTTAGGAGATGAATGATAGAATATTTAAGCTTTGTGCCAGTCGTTAAAAATATTGTCTCTTGGCCCCAAACTCACCCTCTTGGCCTTGTGACGCTGGGTTTCGGACACTGCAAACCACATGAAAGGATCTGCCAAAAGGGGATGCTAGAGAGAGAGCATGAAAGGCTGGAGGAGGAAGGGACTTGCTGCTTCCCATCTGCTTCCCATTCCAGTACTGCCCCTCAGCACTGCTTCTTCATCTCCATACAGGACTGCCTTCCTACAGCAGCCATGAAGTCCAGCCCCACAGAGACACCAGCACCTTTGAACCAGCCCCCACTCAGAGGTCTGGCTCCCAGGGCCATAACTCAAGGGACCAGCACCAGCAGACCCTTGACTTCAGACAGGAGACTCTCAGCAACAGGGAGCCCTCTTGTAGAAATCTGGTTTAACAACCCTAATCTTTGTCCCTTAGGCCACCAGCCCAAAGGACAGTAGCTGCTTCCTGAAACTGCCTCCTCCATAATCTCCAGGAGTCCTCATGTTATTTTTCTGGTTACCCAGTTAATAACATATTTAGTACGGGCTTCCCAGGTGGCCACAAGCGGTAAAGAACCTGCCTGCCAATGCAGGAGACATAAGAGACCTGGGTTCAACCCCTGGGTGGGGAAGATCCCCTGGAGGAGGAAATGGCAACCCACTCCAGTACTCTTGCCTGGAGGATCCCATGGACAGAGGAGCCTACAGTCCATAGGGTCGCAAAGAGTCGGACACAACTGATGCGACTAAGCACACACAGCATAGTTAAGTCATTATAGTAAATTCTCTCCACTCAAATAGCAGGTTGGTTTCTGTTTCCTGACTAGGTGAAGTGCAATAACGTTTGCTACTTGCTTTAAAAAGATTCAGTCTAAAGGAAAAAACATATAAATATATGTATAGATATTACATACACATAGAGAAGCATATATTGAGACAAAGGAAAAGAGACAAAAGTGTTGAACCTAGGTGGTAAGTACAGGAGTGTTCATTGTATTTGACCTACCTTCACTTCTCTGTGACCATAAAATTTGTTATGCTAAGGATTTCCCTGGCAGTCCTGTGGTTAGGACTCCATGCATTCACTGCAGAGTGCCTGAGTTCAATTCTTAACTGGAGAACTAAGATCTCACAAGCCACGCAGCATGGTAAAAAAAAAAAAAAAAGAGAGAGAGAGAGAGAAAATAAGGACAATAATACCTAACTCATGATACTGTTAGAAATCAGTTGAGATACTCATTAGAAAAAAAAAAAAAAAACCAGTTTTCTATTTTCCCAAGTACATCTGCAGCCCCCAAAGCCATGCACCCCAAGAAGTCTGGGTCCTGCTGGTTTGGCCTTCCTGGAACAGAGGAAGCATGTGGGTATGTGAGCCTTAAGCCAGCACCTGCCAACAGCGGCTGCACCTGTAGTCATCCGCCGAGACCCTGACTTGACAGAGAATCTGGGCCTGGGGGGATTTCACAGGTCATGTCAGATGATTACAGCAGAAGAAAAATCTGTGCCTTTAAGTCGAAGACAAAGAGGGCATTTCAGAAACTTTCCTAAGAAATCACATCAACAATTATGATCGTCCCCATCAGTTCCAAACCTTTGACCTGAACCCCTCATGTTCCAGATGAAGCCACTTCTTTCTCTTTCCTCCCACAAAATCCCCTTTTACTATGAAAGAAGGCCTCTCCTATACCTTATTAAATGACCCTGCACCCATCTCTTGGCAGAATGTCATCCAAGCTCTTTAACCATCTTCCTTGTTCTTTCTTTTTTCAAAATTTCTTTGGGTCCAGTCTCACTAAGATACAGCTGACATCTAACATGGCGTTAGCTTAAGGTATACAACATATTGGTTTGATGTATGTATACAACACAAAATGATTCCTGCCGTAAGACATTGCTATTTCTTTCTATTTATTTGTTTTTGTCTGTGCTGGGTCTTCATTGCTGCACAGTCTTTCGTTGCGGCAGTGGGGGTTACTCTTCAGTGTCGTGTGTGATTTCTCGCTGCGGTAGTTTCTCCTGTTGTGGAGCATGGGCTCCAGGGCGCGCAGGCTCCAGTAGTTGCGGTTCCCGAGCTCTGGGGCACAGGCTCAGTAGTTGGCAGGCTGCTGCACGGCATGCGGGACCCTCCCGGACCAGGGATCAGACCCGAGTCTCCTGCACTGGCGGTGGATTCCTCACCACTGAGCCACCAGGGAAGCCCAGACATCATTATTTCTTAAACACTACTTTGCTTTTCCTCCAAGTCTCTGACCACTGAGCCACAATGAAAAGCTGGCCTCTCTTTTGGTCCTGATCACTATATCCCACGTTGCACTGGGTTTCTATCTGTTGTTTCCAGACAGAGGTTTGTTTGCTTAATACCTTTGATCCATCAGTCTGTATCCCAGTGCAGGTCATTTCCCTATATTCTTTCCTTTGCTGGCTGCACCTTCTACTGATCCAGTTTTTGGTGAGCACAAGCTAGTTTTACTGCCTTAAGAAAAACACTGGCTACCTCAGCCCCAATTAAATTTCACTCAGACAAGGAAGGTGTGTGTGAATTCTAACATGGTCTTAAAATAGAAGGCCAGGGAGTCACCTGCCAATCTCTGGAGGCTCTTTGCAAAGCTTGTCATGGAGATGACTGTGAAAGAGGCAGCGCTGGGATTAAATAGCGGGCCCCACCCCCAGGAAAGTGGGGTATCCAAAGTCTACGACCATTTGGCCCGCACTGCTCTGTGGTTTGCCCTGCTGTTTCCTATGTCTGAAACAGCCTCCCTGTCTTGCCTGCCTACTAAACGTCTTCCCATCCAGTGAGGTCTGGCACAACCATTATAGCCCTCTGCTTCCTCCAGGGCAAACACAGATGACCCATCAGCCGATAAACACATGAAAAGATGTTCCTCTTCACCATCAGGAAAATGAACATTAAGACAGTAATGTCACACTCCTCAGATTATGTAGAAACAAAATGATAATACCAAGCATCTGAAACAGTGTGGAAAAAGAAAGATTCTCGTATCCTGTTGGTTGGGCTCTAAGTCGGTGGAGCCTCTATGGAGAATCAATTGGAAATATCTAGTAACATTTTAAACATGCACACCTTATGAACAAGCACTTTCACTTCCCATCACCCACCTTTGGAGAGAGACTACTTCCATACACCAGCAAAAAGCATGCAAAAGAATGCTTTCTGAGGTAAATAGGGCCACACTGGAAGCAATCTGAACATGCATTACCAGAGCAAGCAATAGACCATGGCACAGCCATCCTACAAGCCAGCAGGCAGCAGTTGAAAAGACTCCACTAGAGAGAGGCAAGGGGGCCAAGAAGCGGCCAACATGCCAGAGAGCAGATCTTGCGCTATGACACCATCCCTACTAAAAGAAGCCAGAGGTCCTCGGAGAAATGATTCCAGGGATGGACAGGGTAGGTACAAGATGAGCCTGGAACATTTTGTAATGCCACAAAGTAATGAAATATTCCAAAAAAAGGTGTGTGTCACAAAGACACAGGAAAGGGCTTCTACTGGCCAAACCTGTGAGTCAATAATAAACAGATAAATAAACAACAAGGGAGAAGGGAGTGTCCTAGCTTACCAGAGAATGAGAAGTCCCCTGGTATATGGGGAAGGATCGTTACAGCTAGCAAATCATCATTTTGCAACCATCTCAACAGAGATTGGCTCAGATAAGAATCATCAAAGGATGCTAAATCTGGGAGGAAATGTTGACAAGGAGCAGGCTATGTGCATGATCTTAAGTGCCTTCAAAAGACCACATATTAGTTGCGAGGGAAAAAGCATAATAGCTTTACAGTGGACAACGCAGACCACATCTTGTCCAGGTGATCAAAATTAGCATCACCAACAAGGGGCAAATGAGTACTGTGATTGTGCATATGTGGTCCCCTGTCCCCTATATTTTCTGGCTGAAAATGCCTAACTTGAACCTAATCATCAACCTAATCATGAGAAAACAATAGAAAACCCAAAATAAGAAACAGTTCATTTTATAAAAAGTGACTGTATTCTTCAAAAGTGTCCATATTTGGACTTCCCTGGTGGTCCAGCAGTTAAGACTCCATGCTTCCAATGCAGGGGCCCTGGGTTCGATCCCGAGCTAGAGAACTAGATCCCACATGATGAAACTATGACCTGATGCAGCCAAATAAATAAATATTTTTTAGAAGTGTCACCATCATAAAGTACAAAGAAAGACTGTAAAAAAATGGTCCATATTAATAGAACAAAAAAGTCATGACAACTAAAGGCAATATTTGATCCTAGATTGGAGGGGAAAATCCTACAAAGGACATTAATCAATTAATTGACAAAAATGGAATACAGATGGTAGACTAGATCAAATTAGCAAGTCAATACCATATTTAGAGGAGCTGATAACTGCTATGCCTATTTAAGAGAATATCTTTACTTTTATACAGTGAAGAATTTACGAGAGCGGGGACATGATGTACACTACTTTCAGATGATTCAAAAAGAAAATTACATTTTATCTGTATAATAAGGTTACATTTCAATGGACATGAGTTTGAGCAAACTCCAGGAGACACTGAAGGATAGGGAAGCCTGGTGTGCTGCAGTCCATGTGGTTGCAAAGAGTTGGACTCAACATAGCTACTGAACAACAAAGATTACATTATATATATAATGTGTGTATATACATACATGTATATACACACATATATAACAAATATTAAATGTGGAGAAAGGTTATCTGAAGATTCTTTGAACTATTATTCTTGTAACTTTTGTGTTTAAAAAGAAGTTGTTGTTTCAGACTAAAAAGTTTGGAAAAAAATTATGTAGCTATATGTACTAGCATAGAGCTCCAAATATACTGCTGAGTGAAAAAAGAAAATTTGCAAGATAACTCACTCAGTGTGATAAGTTCCCAAATTATATCCATTTGTACATAAGTAATTCATAAAGAAAGGTCTGGAGAAATACCTACCAAATTGATTACGTAGTTTACCTTTGGGGAAGAGACTAGGAGACCAGGGTAGCTCTTGTAGAACAGCTCACCTGGGGACTTCCCTGGTAGGCCCAGGGGCTAAGACTCTGCACTCCCAAAGCAGAGGGCCCAGGTTCAATCGCTAGCCAGAGAACGAGATCCCACAGGCCGCCACAATGAAGACAGGGCACAGCCAAATAAGTCAATCAATAAAATAAAGAATAGCTCATCTGCAATATCTTTACTTTTTAAGAGAATTTGTTTATGAATTGGGCTTCCCTGATAGCTCAGTTGGTAAAGAATCTGCCTCCAGTGCAGGAGACTCCAGTTCGAATCCTGAATCAGAATGATCCGCTGGAGAAGGGATAGCCTACCTACTCCAATATTCTTGGGCTTGCCTGTGGCTCAGCTGCTAAAGAATCCACCTGCAATGCAGGAGACCCCAGTTCAATTCCTGGGTCAGGAAGATCCCGTGGAGAAGGGAAAGGCTACCCACTCCAGTTTTCTGGCCTGGAGAATTTCATGAACTGTATAGTCCATGGGGTCACAAAGAGTCAGACACAACTGAGTGACTTTTCACTTTCATTTATGAATTGCTTATGCAATTAGAAATAACTTTTTAAAATCTTTTTGTTAAAATTTATTTTTATTTTTTTTTCCATTTATTTTTATTAGTTGGAGGCTAATTACTTTACAATACTGTAGTGGTTTTTGCCATACATTGACATGAATCAGCCATGGATTTACATGTGTTCCCCATCCCGATCCCCCCCTCCCACCTCCCTCTCCACCTGATTCCTCTGGGTCTTCCCAGTGCACCAGCCCCGAGCACTTGTCTCATGCATCCAACCTAGGCTGGTGATCTGTTTCACCATAGATAATATACATGTTTTGATGCTGTTCTCTCGAAACATCCCACCCTCGCCTTCTCCCACAGAGTCCAAAAGTCTGTTCTGTACATCTGTGTCTCTTTTTCTGTTTTGCATATAGGGTTATCGTTACCATCTTTTTAAATTCCATATATATGCATCAGTATACTGTATTGGTCTTTATCTTTCTGACTTACTTCACTCTGTATAATGGGCTCCAGTTTCATCCATCTCATTAGAACTGATTCAAATGAGTTCTTTTTAATGGCTGAGTAACATTCCATGGTGTATATGTACCATAGCTTCCTTATCCATTCGTCTGCTGATGGACATCTAGGTTGCCTCCATGTCCTGGCTATTATAAACAGTGCTGCGATGAACACTGGGGTACACGTGTCTCTTTCAGATCTGGTTTCCTCGGTGTGTATGCCCAGGAGTGGGATTGCTGGGTTATGACCAGTTCTAAGAAATAACTTTTTTTTTTTTTAAAGGCTAAAGTTGCCTTGTTCTCAATTCTCACTGTTGACAAGGATCATGGCTCAAGTTTTCCGAGACAGTTCTCATTTAAATGTTTGGGCCCACTAGCACATACAACAGTCTCAGAAAACCTCCAGCTTTGGAGTTTGAGAAATCTGGTCAGGAAATGGCAACAGCATGGAGTGTCTGGAAAGACTTCAGAATCAAACAGAACTAGTTTGAACCCTTCCCTCCATCACTCACCAATAGTGCAAGATTAAGCAAGAGACAGCCCTCCAGGAACCTCTGTTCCCTCACCTATTCAAGAGGAAAGAATGCTTCTAGAGCAGAGTGACTGGGCTTTACGTACAACATACTTAATGCATGTGTCCTTAGCATGCACATTAGAATGCCAAGCCCATCCTGGGGCTGGCACTGAGCATCTGTTTGTTGTTACTTATTCTACCTTTCTTAGTGATCTGCTTGCTTGTCCTCGTCCCCTGTGAGCCCAGTGGCTCTTTAAAGAAGGATTCATCCCCTTATTCATTCTCTACTCCCAAACGTGCTTCACTCTGTGCATTGGCACCTGACAAGCACTTGGTGGCAGGGTAAATAAACCCTAGCGCCACACATCTGGAGCAACATGGAAGTATGCTAAGGCTTCAGGTTTACAACTATCAAATGTAGGAAACACGACTTCTGAAGTCACTGTGTAGAAATCTGTAAGTGCCAAGAAGATGAAGACATGACCAGTGACCTCATATGTTCCAGAGCAACAGAGGTGAAAGAGCAGTGAACACTCCTCCAAACCAGAGGTGTAACAGGTATTCAGTAACAGGTATTATTTTTAAATATTCTGTGGTCAAAAATGTTGAAGAAATGCCAAATTAGATAAAACTAAATGGGCTATTTACTGCAGGACTTATCACCTCCTTTTATATGCTAATATGTTCCATGAATATCCAACAATGTAATTTGCATTACATTACAAGCATATTTGAACCCCCCTCCCCCTTTTTTTAAAGGATCTCAGTGTTTAGATCCCATAAAATATTCTTTCTGACTGTGGCTCACATCAGTCAGCTGAGCTGGAGCTGACTGTGGCTCAGATCATGAACTCCTTATTGCCAAATTCAGACTTAAATTGAAGAAAGTAGGGAAAACCACTAGACCATTCAGGTATGACCTAAGTCAAATCCCTTATGATCATACAGTGGAAATGACAAAGAGATTCAAGGGATTAGATCTGACAGACAGAGTGCCTGAAGAACTATGACTTTGTACAGGAGGCAGTGATCAAGACCACCCCCAAGAAAAAGAAATGCAAAGAGGCAAAATGGTTGTCTGAAAATGGTTGTCTACAAATAGCTGAAAAAAGAAGAGAGGCTAAAGGCAAAGGAGAAAAGGAAAGACACACCCATTTGAATGCAGAGTTCCAAAGAGTAACAAGGAGAGATGAGAAAGCCCTCCTCAGTGATCAATGCAAAAAAATAAAACAACAGAATGGGAAAGACTAGAGATCTCTTCAAGAAAATTGGAGGTACCAATGGAACATTTCATGCAAAGATGGGCATAATAAAGGACAGAAATGGTATGGACCTAACAGAAGCAGAAGATATTAAGAAGAGGTGGCAAGAATACACAGAAGAGCTATACAAAAAAGATCTTCATGACCCAGATAACCATGATGGTGTGATCACTTACCCTGAGCCTCATATGTTCCAGAGCAACGGAGTTGCTGGAATGGAAAGTCAAGTGGGCCTTAGGAACTATGAACAAAGCTAGTGAAGGTGATGGAATTCCAGCTGAGCTATTTCAAATCCTAAAAGACGATGCTGGGAAAGTGCTGCACTCAATATGCCAGCAAATTTGGAAAACTCAGCAGTGGCCACAGGACTGGAAAAATTCAGTTTTCACTCCAATCCCAAAGAAGGGCAATGCCAAAGAATGTTCAAACTACCACACAATGGCACACATCTCACACACTAGTAAAGTAATGTTCAAAATTCTCCAACTCAGGCTTCAGCAATACGTGAACCGGGAACTTCCAGATGTTCAAGTTGGATTTAGAAAAGCCAGAGGAACTAGAGATCAAATTGCCAACATCTGTTGGATCATCAAAAAAGCAAGAGAGTTCCAGAAAAACATCTATTTCTGCTTTACTGACTAAGCCAAAGCCTTTGACTGTATGGATCACAACAAACTTGGAAAATTCTCAAAAAGATGGGAATAACAGACCACTTGACCTGCCTCCTGAGAAATCTGTATGCAGATCAAGAAGCAACAGTTAGAACCCAACATGGAACAGCAGACTGGTTCCAAATTGGGAAAGGAATACATCAAAGCTGTATACTGTTACCCTGCTTATTTAAAGTATATGCAGAGTACGTCATGAGAAACGCTGGGCTGGATGAAGCACAAGCTGGAATCAAGACTGCCAGGAGAAATATCAATAACCTCAGATATGCAGATGACACCACCCTTATGGCAGGAAGCGAAGAAGAAGTAAAGAGCCTCTTGATGAAAGTGAAAGAGGAGAGTGAAAAAGTTGGCTTAACACTCAATATTCATAAAACTAAGATCATGGCATCCAGTCCCATCACTTCATGGCAAATAGATGGGGAAACAATGGAAACAGTGACAGACTTTATTTTGGGGGGCTCCAAAATCACTGCAGATGGTGATTGCAGCCATGAAATTAAAAGATGCTTGCTCCTTGAAAGAAAAGTTATAACCAACCCAGACAGCATGTAAAGCAGAGACATTACTTGGCCAACAAAGGTCCGTCTAGTCAAAGCTATGGTCTTTCCAGTAGTCATGTATGGATGTGAGAGTTGGACTATAAAGAAAGCTGAGTGCCGAAGAATTGATGCTTCTGAACTGTGGTGTTGGAGAAGACTCTTGAGAGTCCCTTGGACTGCAAGGAGATCCAACCAGTCCACCCTAAAGGAGATCAGTCCTGGGTGTTCATTGGAAGGACTGATGTTGAAGCGGAAACTCCAATACATTGGCCACCTGATGCGAAGAACTGACTCATTGGAAAAGACCCTGATGCTGGGCAAGATTGAAGGCGGGAGGAGAAGACGACGACAGAGGATGAGATGGTTGGATGGCATCACCAACTCGATGGACAGGAGTTTGAGCAAGCTCCAGGAGTTGGTGATGCACAGGGAAGACTGTGTGCTGCAGTTCACGGGGTTGCAAAGAGTCAGACATGACTGAGCGACTGAACTGAAATGAAAATATGCTTTGGAAAATACTGCTTAGAGTTGTTTCTCCACTGTCAGTGCATAGTAAGAATACTACTTCGTGGAAATTTAACAATATAACTTGCCTACCTAACCCAAGAGGGCAAAGGAGTTAACTAAGTTAAGAATTAACCCCCCCAAAAAAAAAGAATTAACCAAGACATTTTTAAGGTTCACTGTCAATGTCCCTCGTATTTCTCCTGTTCCTTTGCTCCGCTGGTCCAAGAAACATGTGCAAAGAACCCTGACCAAAAAAAAAAGATGGTTATATTTATGACTCCCAAACTGAAAAGACAAACCCCAGTATCATCATTCCAGTCCTTACGGCTTCACTTAATCTTGTTCATTCCACTCTACCCAAACAGCAGATAGGACAAATGACTGAAATAGCCAGGATTTTGCACTACAGTCAAGTCATGGACCACACATGGAAACGCTTGTCCCTACACCAGCCAACTGGAATAGTTAAGCAAATGTTCCATAGGATGGGGCTAGGAAGGCCAAAAGTCATACTCATGCTCATTATGACCTCAACAAACAGGCAATGTGACAGTCCCAAGTGTCACCTTTTTATTTACTATTTCCGAGTAAGAGAAATCTGTTACATTAGGCCATGTAGCATTTATGCCCCCCTTTTCGGATAACACATCTTTCTTTTGGAGAGCTGTTCTTCCCCTTTTCTCCCTACCCCCACCCAACACTGCATGCCTCGATGGGCCTGTTAGTCCAGGCCCTGTGCTCCATCGCACAATGAGTGGGCACTGCACCCAAGATACAGTCAGTCAGACCCCAGGGCACCCAGAAATTTCAAAGCTAAAATAGGGCATGCCCTCATGCCCTCTTTCATGTCTGACTCTTTGCAACTGCATGAACTGTAGTCTGCCAGGCTCCTCTGTCTATGGAATTCTCCAGGCAAGAATACTGGAGTAGGTTGCCATTTCCTTCTCCAGGGCATCTTCCTGACCCAGGGATCAAACCTGCATTTCCTGTGTCTCCTGCATTGTAGGTGGATTCTTTACCCAACGAGCCATTACGAGCCATTGCAGAAGCCCAGAATAGGGTGATACAAGGCCAAAAAAAGGTTAGGCTTTGATGGACATGTCAGTAAGGCTCCAGAGACAGCATTTAAGTGATGTTACCCAGGTCCCCAGGCTTCCCTGGTGGCTCAGATGGTAAAGAATCTGCCTGCTATATGGGAGACCTAGGTTCGATGCCTGGGTTGGGAAGATCCCCTGGAGGAGGGCATGGCAACCCACTCCAGTATTCTTGCCTGAGGAATCCCCATGGACAGAGCAGCCTTGCAGGCTGCAGTCCATGAGGTTGCAGAGTCGGACACAACTGAGTGACTAAGCAAGCACCCAGGTCCCCAGAGTTGTCCTGGGTCCCCTCCTTTGCAGAAATTCAGCTTTTCTTCCAATCCTCTGAGATGGGAGTAAGATCAAAGACCCCAATCAGAGTAACAACCTTTTGCTTTCCGCTTCTGTTATCTTGCTTTAACAGCTGCGGCTCATCATTCCCCACTTTCGCTTCTGTGATCTTGATTGCTTGGTGGGAACTTGGGCTGCCTGGGGAGGGGAAGAATCTGAGCTGTTTGAGTGGGAAAACCCTAAAGACTTGGAAGTTTGTGGTGTATAAAAGATACCCAGAACAAAGCGTGGGCACTCAGCCTCTGGAGGCAACTCCGCTGCACCCGCACTGGTGCTGAATAAACCCTATTGTTCTGCATCTCCAAGTGGCACTTGTATCCTTCCACCATCACGGTTCCTACAACATGACTGCCCCCAACATCCTGCCAACAAATTTCCAGAGAGTTTCTATTACTTGCAGCTGAAGAACATGGCTCAATACACTGAGCAAAATAATCTCAGCAAGTTATGTCCAACTCTTGGCAACGCCATGCACTATAGCCTGCTAGGCTCCTCTGTCCATGAGTTTCTCCAGGCAAGAATACTGAAGTGGGTTGCCATGCCCTCCTCCAGGGGATCTTCCCAAAGCAGAGATCAAACTCCCATCTCTTACATCCCCTCCACTGGCAGGCAGGTTCTTTACTACTAGCACCACTTGGGAAGCCCCTACCTCTCCTTTACTTGGACTTAAAATCTGAAAGTGACCTGAAAGCTCCCCTGACAGCTTAATCGCCACATTCCACATGAAAAGGATACTTGGGCCGCACAGTTCACCAGTGACGGTCAGCCCGCCTGTGTGTCCTGAGCAGATTTTCAAACAACTTCCATTTTCCACGTAGATACAACCTAAACTGCTCTGGGTAGAAGGTCTGAGTTGTGACTGTTTTTCCTCCCCTCCTGGGCCAAACTGGTCCTCCACCGCCACTTCTCAAATGCTGAACAAGAGTGTGTACTCGCTTTAAATAGTCCAGGGAGCCTGAGCATGCCCCCACAGCCTGTCCCTCAGCACAGCCTTTCGGCTTCATGTTCTGAAGGCTCTTGCCCTCAGTCAGGAGCTCCAAGTACAGAGCATGGCAGTGCCCGCTCTCCAGCTCTTGTCAGCAGCTCACAAGGGATCACCAGGCCAAGGACATTCTATTCTGAGTGTGGCCCCAGTATGTTTCATTTCATCAGCAAAGCACGAGTTTATTCTGGAGCAAGATGTTTTGGGCATATTCACAGAGGTCAACAAGCAGTAGTACTTCCTTATATGCAGAACACAAAATCATCACGTAAAAATCTGACCCAACTGGCAGTACGGGGTTTAAAATAAACAAACTCACCCCGAAAATGACCTCGCTGTGCTGGCCAAGCTTGCACCTCGGAGTGCAAGAGTGGTACAGAGTCTGTAAAAATCAAACTGCAGCGACCTTCGGTTCTCTGGCAGAATGGCCGGCCACCAAAGCGTCCATTTCTCTCTTTGAATGGGAGGCTGTCACTGGCTGCTGAGCACACGTTGCAAATCCGTGTCCCTTGGAAAGAGCAAAAACAAAGGAGCGTCAGCTCAGGTTCTTCCCCGCAGGGCGGCCCA
Source organism: Cervus elaphus (assembly GCF_910594005.1). Lineage (NCBI taxonomy): Eukaryota > Metazoa > Chordata > Mammalia > Artiodactyla > Cervidae > Cervus > Cervus elaphus. Next base: position 8,625,714 of record NC_057839.1, on the reverse strand, counting down.
GGGCTTTCCAAGCAAGCAAGTCTGGGGAACCCAGACTTGCCCGGGCTTTCCAAGGGAGCTGAGAAGCATGCTGCCCTGCCCACAGCCAGCTGCTCCGCCCTGTGTCTTCTCTCCTGCTTCCCCCCGGCTCTGCACCTCCCTTCTTTCCTTCCTCATTCCAGGAGGCGCTCTCTAACCCCCACCGACCTCTCCCAACCTGAGTGAGGTGCCTGCAGCCCAGCCCACCCCGTCGTGCCCCACTCCGGAGTAGCACTCCATCATGCAGGTCTTTCAGAGTCCAGCCTCATGCCCCCACTGGACCACTGGGAGTGCCTGGAAAGCAAGGGACTTATCTGTGTCCACGTCCCCGGTCCCCCACAGGCACTCAAGGAAGAGAACAGAGCTAAAGACAGAAACGCCACTGCCACAATGATGACTATAGCTCCAGGCCCTAAGAGGAAGCAGCTTGGTCGATGGGTTACTTAGCTCTGTCTGTGGCAGACCCACCACACCCAGGGATGAGGCGGTCGGGCCTCACTCTCTGCAGCCCTTCACATGGCCAGCATCCCCAAAGTGTTAAGATGAATGGGGATCTCCAAGAGCCTTCTGAAAGCAGCCTTTGAGATGAAGGCATTCCGAACCAGGCGGCTAGGTTCAAATTTGGCCTCCACCGCTCAACAGCTGCGTGAACGTGGGCAAGTTAACCTCCTGATGCCTTGACATCCTAAACTGTGAAAGGGGATAATCAGAACCCAACATCATAAGATTATTGTAAAGATAGGTAAGTGAATCTCGGTAAAACACTTTGTGCCTTCACTGTGTATTAGTTAGCTTTTGAGATAAACTTGCTTATGACTGGTAAGTTAAAGGTATACGATGTGTTGATTTCATACATTTATATGATTATCACCAGAGTTTTAGGTAACAACTCGATCACGTCACATAATTAACAATTCTCTTCTGTGCTGAGAACATTTAAAATTCAGTCTCTCAGAAACGTTGAAGTACTGTATAAAGTAGCTTTAGTCATCATACCTTTATGGTTTAGGTGGTACTCAGACATAGCCTTAAGACCATTCATTCAAATCAATCATTTGTTCTCAACTCTCTTTCAAACTTCCTGGTTATTTTCGAGGAAAAAGTCACAATTTAACACATCTCTAAACTTGCTCTTCTGTCTTTCAACAAAGAGAAAGAAGGCCTCAAGTTCAAATCTTGGGTAGATCTAGTGGAAACACCTAAAGTGATTTTGTTTTGTTTTGTATCATTTGTATCATTTCATGGCAGTTGACACCGGCAGTTGAAATAAAGCAGAGAGTGGTATAAATTTTCCTTTTTAAATAAATCTATTGATATGAAAAAGTGAGTAGGTTCAAAGAAAAATATGAGACAACAATGTAAGTATAGTCGACCCTCAGCATCCACGGGTTCTGCATCTAAGAAGTCAACCAGCCGGGGATAGACTGGATGAATACACAGAGGTAGACCCCATGGATACAGAGGGCCAAGTGTAGTATGCCATTTTATCAAAATAAAAGACTTGAGCATTCTTGGATTTTGGTATCTGTGGGGGTCCTGGCCCCCACCTCCCTCAGACACCAAAGGACAACTGTAGTTGCAAACATACCACAGCAAAAATCGTGAAGGTGAGACCCAAGTGCCTCAAGTGCGGGAAATACTGATATATACTAAGGAAGGCCTTGGAGTAGAAGCTCCCCTGGTGTGGGCTGTTCCCAGAAGTGCTCAGGAAGCTGACCGGTGGCAACGTCCTGCGCCTCCAGAGGAAGCCAGGACCCCGAGTCCCTGAGACAGAACACAGTATGAGATGGTGGACACTGCTTCGCTTAGAGGGGAGTCTCCTGCTCATAGGCCTGGGGGAAGGTCCGCAGTGGGTGGAGCGGTTTGAGAAGCTCCATGGAAGAGGGTGGACTGGACAGGCAGCCTCAGCATCTACTGACACCAAGAGTCTCAGAAAAGAGTAGACTTCACTTATGACCAAGTGAGGGTCAGGCAATGACCTTCGATGCACTTCCCAGGAATCTGGTGTGTCCTGCAGTCCCTGTCACCCATGCAACAGAGGACCAACGCTGGAAGGAAGAGGATTCAGGTTGAAAAACACCCAACCAGTCCTTTCCAAGCAGTGCTGCAAAACAACTCGATGGCGTCTCTGGGCAACAGGATACTCAGCTTGAGCTATGATCCCATGATTTTTCTTGTGTCCCTGGCTCACCCGTTTGTGCCGTTCATGGGACGGGGGCATCAGTAAAAATATCCGCTTGCTTTTCAGACCAGTTCTGTTCCTGTTCCCTGGAACTTGTAGGCCAGGCTCACCCACAGAGACCACCTTCTCACTGTCCTCTGGCCAACTAGTCAGCAAAACCATGCCCTGGACACGCATGTGGAGGGCGTGCAGGGGGACTCACCATCTCTCCTCCCTAACCAGAACAGGTAACCAGACACAGGCCAGCTTTCCAAGGGCCTCCAGGCTCTTGAGCAAGAGAGTTATGTGAATAACTCATTCTAAAACCTAACAGCTACCACTTCGGAGGGACCTGCCCTATGCCAGACACATTATCTCATCCTCACGAGAAACTCCCCACCTCACAGGTGAGGAAACTCAGGGGAAACTGCAGCAGCCCGGACGTGCCACGGGCTGCTCTGTGGGCCCAGGCCTTTGTGCGGCCAAGGCCACACTCTTCCAGCCCGCTGCCTCCCCTCCCCGCCTCGGGAAGAGCCGGGTGTCACGATGTTGCCACCAGGGTGCTGAGCGGACAAAGGTTTCATCCTGCCGAGGGCAACAAGGCTTCCCTGGTGGCTCGGCTGGTAAAGAATCCGCCTGCAATGCGGGAGACGTGGGTTCGATCCTTGGCTTGGGATGATTCCCTGGAGAAGGGAATGGCTACCCATTCCAGTATTCTGGCCTGGAGGATTCCAGGGACTGTACAGTCCATGGGGTCACAAAGAGTCACACACGACTGAGTGACTTTCACTTTTAGGGCAACAAGGGAAGGCCCCGCAGAGAAGGTCATATTTGAGCTGAGATCTTAAAGATGTTGTCAGAAAACTAAAATAACCTACACTATGTTCATTCATTCATTCCATGCTATATTTCCAGGACTAACTGCTTAGGTACTAGGAATTTGATGGTGAAAAGACACAGCTCCTGCCTTCCTATTTGAGGACACCAAAAAAAAAAAAAGAATGAATAAAGTTGCCACCAACTGTGCTGTGAAGAGATGAAATGAAGGACTGAAATGATAATACTGGGGAAATCTATTTTAAGATAGCCAGGGGAGGTCTTTCTAAGGAGGTGACATTTTTGCTGAGCAAGAACAGTGAGGTGACGCTGCTATTCATGTAAAGTGAGAGTGAGTGTTCCAGGCAGAGGGAACAGCATGTGCAAAGGCCTTGAGGCTGGAAAGGAAGTTGTGTGTTCCTGGAACTTAAAGATGACAATGTCTGAAAACAAGTGAGTCCAAGGAAAAGCATCGCTCATGGGAGGCTGGGGAGAGAGGCCAGAGTCAGATGATGCAGGGTTTGTTCTAAGTGCAGTGGGAAGTTCCTGAAGGGTATTCAGCTTGAAAGTTAGACAATCCAATTTACCTTCTAAGATCAGGCCTCAGCTCCCTCATCTGTAAGATGTGAGTAAATAAGAGACTGCATAGCGAAATGCAAATCAAAACTACAAGAGGTACCACTCTGCACCAGTCAGAATGGCCATCATTAAGAAGTCTAAAAACAATAAACGCTGGAGAGGATGTGGAGAAAAGGGAACCCTCCTACACTGCTAGTGGTAAAGAACCACCTGCCAAAGCAGGAGACGCAAGAGACATGGGTTCCACCCCTGGGTCAGGACGATCCCCTGGAGGAGGAAATGGCAACCCACTGCAGTATTCTCACCTGGAGAACCCCATGGACAGAGGAGCCTGGCGGGCTACAGTCCATGGGGTCGCAAAGAGTCGGACACGACTGAAGTGACTTAGCTTGCCTGCACGCACCTGCACTGTTGGTGGGAATGTAAACCGGTACAGCCATTATGGAGAACAGTATGGAGGCTCCTCAAAAACTAAAAATAGAACTACCATGTGATCCAGCAACCCCACTCCAGGGCACATATCTGAAGAAAGCTGTAATTCAAAGATACATGCACTCCTCTCTTCATAGCAACACTGCTCACAACAGTGAACTGTGACATCGAAACAATGTAAATGTTCATTGACAGATGAACGGATAAAGAAGATGTGGTAAATAAATGTATATGTATATATAATGGAATATTACTCAGGCATTAAAAAGAATGAAGTTATGCCATTTGCAGCAACATGGATGGACCTAGAGATGACCATGCTAAGTGAAGTAAATCAGGAAGAGAAAGACAAATGCCATATGATATCACTTACAGATGGAATCTAAAATACGATACGAATTAACTTATCTATGAAACAGACTCACAAATATAGAGAACAGACTAGTGGTTGCCAAGTCAGGGGGGTCAGGAGGGGTGAATTGGGAGTTTGGAATCAGCAAACCATTACAACATAAAGAAGGTATAAAAAAGCAAGATTCTACTGTACAGCTCAGGAAACTATATTCAGTATCCTGTGATAAACCGTAATGGAAAAGAGGATGAAAAAGAATGTGTATATATGTATATATATATAATCGAATAACTTCTCTGTACAGCAGAAATTCACACACCATTGTAAATCAACTATACTTGAATAAAATAAATTTTTAAAAAGAAGAGAATGCATTAAAAAAAAAAAAAGTCCTAGTCAGAGGACCAGAGTTCTGGTCAGAGGATGGATTGAAGATGTTCTGAAACATAAGCTTGCCTCAAAATCACCTGGGGTGCTTGTAAAACTCAAGATTGCTGGTCCCCACTCCCAGAGACTCTGATTCAGTATGTCTGAGGGAGGTCCAAGAATATGAAATGCTAACAAGTTCTGAGGAGCTGATGCTACTGCTGGTCTGGGGACCCCACTTTGAGAACTCTTGAATTAGAATAATAAAGAAGCGGGAGATGCCATTGGGATGCTATTGCAATCATTAAGAGCTGATGGAGTAAAATGATGTCAGTGAAATGGAGAAAAGTGATCCAGAAGAGTTCTATCCTAGAGGTACCATGGACAGGACTAGCCAATAGCTTGGATATTGGGGATGAGGGAAAAAGAAAAATCAGACACTCCTAGATCTCTGGCTTGATAGTGGTGGACACTGAAACGGAATCCTTAAGGAGGGATGGATTTGGAAATAAGGGCTGGGATGTTATAACTTTGAGATCTCTGCAACTTCAAAATTATAATGTCAAGCAGGCAGGAGGAGCCTTCCAGAGGATAGCAGCCATATCTATCTTGCTTTCCATTATATCCCCAGATCTGAGGCCAGGGCTTCTTGGCACATAATAAATATTCAGAAAACCTTTGTTAAATGTTGAAGAATAGTAAATGGAGGCTGAGGAACTAGGTTAACCAAAGACACTGGGGTACCAGATGGCACCATGTTTGAGGAGGCTATGAACAGTCACTCTTAAAGCATCACCACTGGACCAGCAGGACCACGCGCTCCATCACTTTCAGACCTGGGCATGTATGCTGAAGTGGGAGGCTGGGGGCAGAAGAAAAGACAGAAATGAGCTCCCCAACTCACTGCAGGGGTATTTAATAGTCAAATATATCACATTTGAGTCTTTCTTGGGAGGGTTTTGAGATAGAAAGGTTTGAACTGTGAACTTAATGAGCATGAAGGCCAGAGGAATCTAGCTAACATGGGTTTTTTAGAAAATAAATCATGGGAAAAATCAAGCTGTGCAACTCACAGAAACAAGGCGGGAGGGATGGGGAGATGGATGAAAAACGGAGGACAGAACAGGAAAAGGGGCTTAACCGAGACCACCTGCCCACCAAGGGCGAAGGGGTCAGTCTGGATTCCCTGGTGGACCTTGACCCTGGGGTCCCCACCATATTTCAAACAGGGATGATGGACCCTCGGCCTCCCCTCTTACCAAGTTGTAAATTAAAAGGCTGTAATTCCAGCCAGGGGTTCTGGTGACATCATAAACCACAGAACCACAAGCTCAATTCACCAGAAGCCCCAAGATGGAATTACAGCCTTCTTTCCTAATCCAGGCAGCTCTGGTCACTGCCATTTTTTCATGATATAATAGAAGTGAGTGATATTTTAACCATTTGCTCGTGACCTTCCTCATGTAGCAGCTGGGGGTCCCTCTCTCCTCTCCTCCCCCACCCTGACATGTGCCTTCCTCTTAGGCGGTACCCCTTCCCCTTAAGGGAACATTCCTTGCTTTCCGAGGCTGCCCCTCCCCAGTCCCGCTCCCCACCCCTCTCCCCTCCACCTCTCCTCTGTCTTCTGGCTCCTCTAATGGACTAGCTACATCCTGACTTCTACCTTAAATTCACTTTTCAAAAGAAGCCCCATCTCCTCCGTGTCTAGGACAAGGTCCTGGAGAACAGATCCCAAACTGTCTGGAATAAATTCCCCAAAGCAGCCTAAACTGGAAGTTGTGAATGAATGAAGGAAGTTTATAGTTTAAAGATGAATCTTTCTGAAAGTAAATGAATGCTTCCAGTATCTGTTTGTTCTTGGTGTGGGTTTGAGTCCTAACTTTGATCAAGTTTTGCCTGACACAGTGTATCCCCGGGCATCACATTACATCTACCCCTGCTTCCCCATCTTAAGCCAATGGTTGGTACTTGAGTTCTTATGGGAATCGCACGTAAAGGGAAAAGCCACAAGAGAGGGTAATAATAAAGTCAGTTATCTGAAGGGTGGGGGAGGGAAGGACTGGGACTTTGGGGTTAGCAGATACAAACTATTTATACAGAGGATGGATAAACAGCACAGTCCTACTGGATAGCACAGGGAACTATATTCAACATCCTGTGATAAACCATAATGGAAAAGAATATTTTTAAAGGGAATTAATACATAGGTATGACTGAATTTTTTTGCTGTATGGCAGAAACTAACACAATACTGTAAATTAATTATGTGTCAATTAAAAAATAAAAAAAGCAATTATCACTTAATGAATGCTTCCTATGTCTCAGATGGGCTTCCCTGGTGGCTCAGTGGTAAAGAATCTGCCTGCCAATGCAGGAGACCTGGGTTTGATTCCCATGTCGGAAAGATCCTTTGGAGAGGGAAACAGCTACCCACTCCAGTATTCTTGCCTGGGAAATCCCATGGACAGAGGGGCCTGGCAGGCTACAGTCCATGGAGTTGCAAAGAATCTGACACAACTTAGCAACTAAACAACAACACCTCAGATACTTACATTCCTCATCCCTTGCACAGAGGTATTATTTTCCTCATTTTACGGAGGAGGGAAACTGAGGTTCAAAAACATGGAGTATTTTGCCCAAAGTCTCACAACTACTAAGTAAACCCCTTGGATTTGACCTCTATCCAACTCAAAAGTCTCTACCTACATGCTCCATCAGTATCCCCCATGTAAAATATTTTGAGCATAAATGTTGCATGGGTCTCTAAAAGGGCTTAACAATTGATCTTCATGTAACAGGGGTTTTTTAATTCACAAGAGATGAAAATTCCACATAATTTTAGGGTACAATAAGGAGCAAAAAACACATTCCATGGGGTCTGTGTATTTTGTAAAAAAACAACAAAGTATATTATTTCAAAAAGACTATGACTTCCCCCAAACCAAACACAAACAAACAAACAAAAAAGCTTAACTCCACACTGATATAATTTGGCAGGAACAAGGTGGACCCGTGACTCTCTTCATGAGGTGTCAACCACGAAACATCAGTGTTTGAGATGGAGCTTTCCAAACAGCTCACATGCACAGGTCTGTCTGCCCACGCTGTGTGCAATGTGCAGTGCAAACCCTGGGCATCTAGGGGATGGCCCCCAGTGGGAGGAGCAGGCCACCTGGCATCCTGGATGTCCTCCAATGGCAAGAGGGAGATGAGGTGCAGGGAGTCAGTGCTTCAGAGGTTAAACAGCTTTGCGCTTAGTTGCTAAGTCACGTCTGACTCTTTGCAACCCCATGGACTGCAGCCAGCCAGGCTCCTCTGTCCGTGGGATTTCCCAGGCAAGAATGCTGGAGTGGGCTGCCATTTCCTTCTCCAGGGGATCTTCGTGACCCAGGGATCGAACTCGTGTCTCCTGCTTGGCAGGTGGATTCTTTACACTGAGCCACCTGGGAAGCCCTTTAAAGAACTTTAGGACTTTATAAAAAATATAATGAAGCTACCACTGAACAGAGGCTGCAGCTCACCTACTTCACAAAAGAAAAAGAAACACATTTGACATTTCAAAATGCTATCTGCAAACAACTGAGAACACGGCAGTCTTGGTTTAGAAAAGTTAGACTAGAAGAGGAAAAAATAGAGCCAGTTTTCTCGTCTTCAGAAAATGCATCTCTGCCTAGTGAACCATGTGTTTGGATGGTTAAAGGAAGATGTGTGAGGCAGTGACCTAATTTTTTTCCTCTAGCATCAGGAATCATAAATAACATCTTCCCAGAGACTACAAATGGGGAAAGACCGTCAGCATATATTATATGAGGTTACAAAGTGGAAGTGAATGCCACTGTGAACAAGCCGGCGCCCTGCTTCTGCAACTTCAAAGTGAGATGACCAAATCTGGTGATGAGAACAATTTATTCATTCCCAACAACAAACATTTGATTACCAAAATAATCCCATAGCATTTTACTGAAGAATGGAAAATCATCATCAGCTTCTAAATGTAGAAAGACAATGAATCTGAAAACACCATGTGGGTTTTCCTCGTAGACTGAATGTCCAGGATCCCACTGGCTCTGCACACAGACCTTCAGGCAGAGCGAGCCTTATCAACTGCAGAGAAAGCAGCAAGAGCTCTGATGAGACAGCAGTTAAGAGTACAAGCTCTGGGGCCAGACTAGCTCAGTCCAAACCTGGCTGTGTGATCTTGAACCTTCAGCCCCTTCAGTTTCCTTGTCTGTAAAATGACAACAAGAGAGGCCTACCTTGAGACCTCCCCACTGATCCAGTGGTTAGGAATCTGCCTTCCAATGCAGAGCACACGGGTTCGATCCCTGGTCAGGGAACTAGGATCCCACATGCTGCAAGGGGCAACTAGGCCCACATGTCGCCACAAAGAACCCAACGCAACCAAAACAACAACAGTACCCTACCTCATGGGCTTGTTGGGAGGATTAAATGAAGTAATACACATAAAGTGCTTATAACAGCATGCCGTAAACACTCGTAAGTGACAAATATCATGAACCTCTTCTCCCCTATTACTATGCTTTTGTTGGCTAGAACTCTTGCCAGAGGTAGAAAACCAGTCTCAAACTTAGCTCACTTAACTGCGAAGTCCAGAGGAGTACCAGCCTCAGGTGTAGCTTGATCCTGGGCTGCAATGGTATTGTCAGGCCCCGATCTCTCTCCCCCCCCCGCCTCCATCTAGTGTCTCCTTCCGCTGGTGTGGCTCCATTCTCAGACAGGCTTTCCCTTGATGGTGGCAAGATGGTAACAGCATCACCCTCTATCCGTCCAGGTTTAAGTCCAGCAGGAAAAAATGTAGCTTATACTTCAGTAGAGCCTGCACAAACTTGGGAATTCAGTCTGATAACACCAATACAAATCATTGCTCTTCATTTTACTGATTACTGACAAGGTTGAGCACATTCTCATTTTCATGGCATTCATATCATTAAAGGCATTCATTAAATGGCATTCATCATTTTACTGAAAAGCTTCATGTTTATTACGTATAGTAGGAGAAAAGCATTTATTTTCTGGTTTACTGAAGGGGGTGTCCTGGATCTGCCAAAATTAGAGGCTTCTCCCTTTTGAGTGGCAGGAGATGAGATCATTCGATAGCATCACCAACTCAATCGACATGAACTTAAGCAAACTCCGGGAGGATGCAAAAGCCCGATGCAAAAGCCCGGCATGCTACAGTCCGTGGGGTAGCAAACAGTTGGACACAACTTAGCGACTGAACAACAACAACCCTTTTGGGCAGAAGACTTTCACTCTGATGATCTGTTGGTCTCCTGAAGCATTCTGTTAAAACAGTAACTTCAATGTTGCCTTACCCACACTCAACTCCATCTGAAAACTGAAACCACAGCAATGCCCAAGCCCTTTCATCTCACATAGTCTTCACCCCCAAGTCCCCACCTAACACCCTCTTGACTCCTGGGGCTGTTGGATTGCCTTCAAGCACCAAGGAGAAAGTCTGGTTTTAGCTGTTCCCATTCGTTTTGGCATCATGTTAGATCCAGTCCCTGCTCTTTTCTAAATACTTGATGGAAACTTGCTTCCTCAGCTGCCCAAATCTCCATCCCTCAACAACAAAGTGCTGGGACAGCTAACCTACCAACTTTTCTGCATAGATTTTCTGAACACCACAGTTCCAGGGGGGTTGCTGTTTAATGCGCCTGGGAAGCTAGGGGCCAAGAATTTTCCCCACCAACACACTTGGTGCCCTTGGCTTTGCTCTCAAGCTATTTTGGACCTGGGTAAGTCCTGCTCTCTTTAATGACTGGACTCAAGTACACCTGAATCTCCAAAACTGGGCTTCATCATTCCTGCCTTTCTACTCCCAGGCCATTTGGCTCACATCCAGAAGAGTGCCGGGCTGAGACTGTTGGCTTTCTCATCCACATCTTTTCCCACCTGCCTACACCTAGCACAGCATCCAACACAGAGTTCCAGCTCAGCACATGTTGGCTGAATGAGGCCTCCCTAGAGTGATGGGATACACATCTACACTCAAGGACCTTGTCCTCCTCACGACCCCACTTTGGTACTTCCTGAAGTGTGGTGTACACCCTCATGACCCTGAGTAAGAAGCAAGGACACAAGATTGGACTTACCTACTCTTGTTCTAAACAAATTCTGTGCCATTGAACATGGCCCACAATGGTATTTGTGCCAGTATGGTAGTTGTAAATATGAGGAAGAAAATAAGCAACTTAAGAAATCACTTCCTAAGTGCTCCCAACATGCAAAAAGCTGATAGGAAAAGTGAGTATATGTATCAGTCAGATTAGCCTAGGTTTTGCTGCAGTAACAGACAATCCCTAAATCCTAGTGACTTTTAACAACACAAGTTTATTTCTTGCTCGTGGACCACTGTGGGTTTGACAAGGGTACCCAGGCTGATAGAGCATCTGACCATCTCAAATATGGTCAGTCGGCATTCAAGAGGGCATAAAAACTCTGGGGCATCAGGTACTGGCGGTTAAATGCACAAATCAGTTCCACCCACAACTCATTTGCCGGAACCAGGTCCCACCCGATCATAAGGGACCCAGAAAATACAATCCTGCCATGTGTTGGAAGAGGTGGAACTGGAAATATTTGACGAGCAGCACTCATGAGGCCCATAATAGGTAGGTTATGGGCCTTAGACTTTGATGGAGGAAGAATAACATTTACGGGAGGAATAAAAAGGACATCAATCATAAAAAGAAAGAAAGAAAGGTGAGGGTGGGAAATGCTAGCATGGAATAAGTAGGCCCCAGCATCCCATGAATGTGTGATTCAGTCACTGAATCTAGAGCCATTGTCTGTAACGTGTCATGCTGCTGCTGCTGCTAAGTCGCTTCAGTCGTGTCTGACCCTGTGCGACGCCATTGTCAGCAGCCCACCAGGCTCCTCTGTCCATGGGATTCTCTAGGCAAGAACACTGGAGTGGGCTGCCATTTCCTTCTCCAACATGTGTATGTGTACCTGGTAAATGCATGTGCTAATAAGCTTTTGGATCAGTTAGAATGCTCAGGTTAGCAAAGACATTCACTCTGGCCAAAGATGGGTGATAACAGAAGGCTCCAGAGGAGCTCACAGAACTGGAGGGAAAGTAGATGAAGTAGGCTTTCCAGCAGAAATCAAACCAGCTCCAGGGTTCTCGACAGCAAGACCAAACCACAGCCTCATCAGCTCCAACTGTGTCCTGCCTTCATGTCAGGCAGGTTTCCGGCAGAGAGGCTAAGGCACAGCTCGGGTTCTGGTGCAGACTGGAGAAGGAAGGCCAGCCACATTAAGGGGCTGTGAGGTAGGGGCCCTGCCGAGGGAAATCAAGGTGCTGCTTCCAGGACAAGGGGGCGATCAGTGATGGCTCAGGCAAAGCAGATGTTCCTAACAACACTTTAAATCCAAATGGATTATCACAACCATAACATGGGTATTACCTCCCCATTTACACAAGAAGCTGAGCCTTAGTGCATAAGGAATTTCCCAACATCACACAGCTAGTAAGTATCAGAAGCCTGATGCTGTGGGGACCCCACTGTCTGTGCCTTTACCATCGTTATCCACTATCTCACACTGATCTGGTGGCCTTTTTGTCGCCATTTATCATTGCACATTAAAATGAGGAGAAGGAGTACAAAATGGCCACATTACTACTAATCATGTGACCATCACATCTGTAGAACACTTTACCATCTACAAAGTATTTTCATATATATGACCTCCTTACTCTTACACAGTGTGAGGTGGGCAGACCCTCTATCACCCATCTCATTAATTGGATGAGGATGTGGGGTTCAAGTGGGTCGCGCATTTCTAGGTCTTGTTTCCAGTTGGAGGGGATGGCTTAGAGCTTTCCTGGCAGGTGTGGGACTTAGTTTGCTGGTCTGCGGTGTGGGGCTGGCAGGTTATGGTCAGCTTGGGGCCAGAGGGCAGGACTGTGGTTGGAAATGACCAGGCACATGAGGTGTGTGCGAAGCCAGAGCCTCTGAAGCAAGAGCTTGGTCTCAGTCTCGCCAGGAGACTCTCAGGGGAGTTCTCCATTGTCAAGTGCATGTGGGTCTTACTTAGTGGTGGTAGTGGAATTAGGGAAGCGCAACTGTAAGGAAGCTTGGCTCCTAACCCTTCCTGCATCCCTAACAGACTTGACTGAGGAGGCCCCTAGCAAATGTTCCATGCAGTAAAACAAAGTGAAAAGCTAGTCTTCATAGCCTTCGGGATGCCTGTAGAAGTGAGTTAAAAATAAAAGAAGAAAGGAGCTATGGGTATTAAAGCTTCCTTCATCTTCCTGCCTATGTGTAACCAGTTCCTCCTGTTCCTTTGAAACTTGGAGGTAGTATGATATGGTGGTTTGGGTTGACCAGATGTCTCTAGCATCCCAGTATCTGGCTCCAAATCTCAGTATCCTCATTTTATGCTCTGTGATTTTGAGTTATTCACTTCTCTGAGTCCATATCCCCATTAGTAAAACATACCTACTTTGTGGGCACAAAGATAAAGTGAGCTAATCCATGAAAAGAACCTAGAATGGTGCTCAGCACATAGGAGACTTTTGGAAGCACTCAGTTAAATAATAAATCAGAGATTGAGTGACTTGTCCAAAGGTAGACAGCTAGCTAGTAGGGGAGTCAGGATCCAGCCCCAGACCAGAGTCTAGATTCTAAATGATTCTTCCCACCATGCTATGCTGCCTCTCAGAGCCATGCTACCTCTCACAGGGTATCAATCACACAAAGGAGGGGCTTGGAGTTTCTGGTAGATACGGGTAAATTCGTGTCTTATTTCACTTTCCACTGAAGTGCTCCTAAGATTCCATTAGACTAATTTTTTTTCCTTAAAGTAACCTAGCCTTGAACTTGTCAGATCTGCCTTGACTCCTTAAAGGATGCTCTGTAAGCTTGGGAACAACAAAGGGAATAGTGTTTTGACACGGCAAATGCCCACTTACCTAGAGGAGAAAATTCTTCCACAAAGAATCTCTAGCTTGACCCTGACACAAACTTATTTGAACAATCAAAAGACACACTACTATCTCTTGTAACAGGGAGTCAAGAGATGGTATAGGCTGCAGGTATGATATGATCAGGGCTCTCTCTGAACTCCTCGGGCTCTCTGGGCTCAGCCTTCCTCCACACATTGACTCTGAACTTCATGGGGGCATATGGCAGCCTGTACAAAGGGACCTGCTTACTCTCCATATCTAGGCAGAGAAAGAAGACTGCCTCATTCCATCCTGGGCCACATGCCCACCCCAACCTAATAACAGTTGCTGGGGCAACATCATGTGATCATTGGATCAAATTCAAATCCCTGAATCAGTTATTGACAATCACCCTCAGGCCAATCAGGGCCTTGAGATGAGGATGGACTCAGATTCTGTGGGACCCAGGGGCCTCAGGGGAGGAGTGGAAACCAGAAAGCCAGGCTCTATTGGGATGGAGAAACAAAAAGTATGTGCTAAGTACTCAGTTAACAAAGCCCATCCCACAAGGATGGTGGAGGGCAGGGGACACACAGTAAGAAAGTACTGTGCCTAGGAATCCAGGGGGGAACTCTTATAAGATGTCAAATCTCTTAAGTCAAAAGTCTAATATGAGATCAACACACTGAATTTAAGAAAAAAGTGTCACAATAGTTACTATTTACTGAGCAACATCAATTGAACATGGAGATAGGTACTTTCCCTGCATCATGCCGTTTAACTGTTTAATCCTCACACCAGTCCTTAGAATTCGGAGTTTATACTCCTATTTTATAGCTGAGAAACAAGGCTTTGAGCAGTACCGTGCACACAGCTGAGAGAGATAGAAGAGGACAACAAACTCAGACTTCTGTGTACAAAAAGCCCCAGCACAACATCTTGCTTATTATACTTCGAGAAACAAAAGTAGGATGTGTGAGTTAATTTCACGCGGCTCTAATACCATTGTCGGAAAGCAGGAAATAAATGACCTTCAGCCTCTGGGCCCATGGGGAAAAAAACACACATACACACACAAAAAAATTGTTAAAATTTAAAAATAAAGTGCAAAGTGGAACCAGAAGAACTGTGGTGATTAGGATACATTCTTCCTAAACACACAAAATCCTACTAAGATTTGGGGCAGGAAGGTGGGAACCCCTCCCCCCCAACCCAGGGCTAGCCTGTCATGTGTGTACACTACTACGAGAGTGACTTTAAGAGGTTGTTTTAAGCTAACATGAAAAAAGATACCTCCTTTGAATAGGAGGTATCTTTTGGTCCAGCCTGTCTGTCATCCGGGTTGGAATTTACAGCACTTAAATGAACATGACACTAGAGTCAGTTGTGCTCGTGAAGGGCACTTGACTGCACAGGTGATTGGGCGGGGCCGGGGAGCCACTCAGTCAACAAGACTCACGGCATAATAGCCATCCGGGGGTCTTAATAGAGAAGCTGTCTCTGTGGCCATTCCTACAGGCTGCTGGAGTCCACACCTACTTCACTACCCCTGCAGTGAGGATTGCAGTGAACTGGTCTGCTCTTGTTGCTATAACAAAGCTCCATGAACATAGTGGCTTCAAACAATACAAATTTGTTATCTAGCAGCTCTGCAAGTCAGAAGTCCAAAATGAGTCTTACGGGGCTAAAAGCGAGGTGTTGTCAAGGCTGTTTCTTCTGGAGGCTCTGGATGATGATGCATGGTTTCAGTGGACCTGGGTTCTGTGATGTTGGACTTGTGCTTGGAGGCTCTAGGGGGAAATCTGTTTCCTTGTCTTTTCCAGCTTCTAGAGGCTGCCCACATTCCTTGGCAACTTAGCCCACACACACGCGCGCGTACACACACACACACACACATATTCAAAGACTGGGAAAAAGAAGAAATTACCTGTGTGATTCAGGGCCCTAATACATATTAGTCCTCTTATTCCAGATAAACCCCTCTCTCACTCAGATATTTTGACCATTTCCCTTCCACACACAGCCTAGCGGTGTCTTGGTCGTGTCTCTGCCTACCTATGACTACTAGGAGGCTGCTCCCTGGGAACTCTACAAGCAGATGGGGAGCTGAGGAGGGCAAGAGAATTTGGAAAATGGGAAGCTGGGAACAATCTCCAGTGGAGCAGAGTTTCCCAGACTTCAGGCATCCAGGTACCATTTTTAATACTTAGTCCTATATTGGTATCTTACCTGTGCTACTCTTAAATTAACATTGTCTAAAATTGACTAACTTTTGGCAAAATAAGTTGTTTCATCTGAAATTAATTCCATAAAAAATAGAAAGAATGCAATAAAACTAAAAATCATCAAATATTATTGAAACAACTTATTGTTTAAGAATTATTAAGATAAAAGTATATCCATATGCCACCTAAAATTGTCATACATATCAGAGCTTTTCAAACTTTGAAAGTGAAAATGAAAGTCGCTCAGTTATGTCTGACTCTTTGTGACCCCATGAACTGTACAGTCCATGGAATTCTCTAGGCCAGAATACTGGAGTGGGTAGCCTTTCCCTTCTCCAGCGGATCTTCCCAGCCCAGGGATCAAACCCAGGTCTCCCGCATTGCAGGTGGATTCGTTACCAGCTAAGCCACAAGGAAAGCCCAAGAATACTGGAGTGGGTAGCCTATCCCTTCTCCAGGGGATCTTCCCGACCCAGGAATTGAACCGGGGTCTCCTGCATTGCACGAGGATTCTTTACCAACTGAGCCATCAGGGAAGACTTTAACGCATACAAATCAGCTGGGGATCTTGTTAAAATGCAAATTCTAACTCTGTCCAGTCTGGGGTGAGATCTGAAATTCTGTATTTTTAAGCAACAAATGGCAACTCAAGTTTCAGAAGACTGAATCATATACTCATGGGACGTTTAGGCTCGTTCATCCCACCCCAGCATCATCTCACCCCATCTTCCTTTCCACCTCCCTGAGATTGGTGTCCTTTTTATTCTCCCTCTACATGTTATTCCCCCATCCATCAAACACAAGTCTGGAACTTAGCTACCGTGGACATCAACAGTGCTGCTTCCCGTGTGACCCCTCCAACACATGGTAAGACTGTACAATCTGGTCCCCTGTGGTTGGCCCATGAGTTGTGAGTGAAAGCGATGAGTCATTTAATTTCTATTTCCCATCTGGGATGGTGACTGACCATAATGAAGACGGTGGCTGTTCTATCTGTCTAGGAGCCCTTGCCAACCCAACAATGAACATGTACCATGAACAAAAAATCAACTTATGTTGTTAAAAGCCACTGGGATT
Source organism: Cervus elaphus (assembly GCF_910594005.1). Classification (NCBI taxonomy): domain Eukaryota; kingdom Metazoa; phylum Chordata; class Mammalia; order Artiodactyla; family Cervidae; genus Cervus; species Cervus elaphus. Next base: position 8,608,771 of record NC_057839.1, on the reverse strand, counting down.
TAAAAATTGTTTGTTATGACTGAATAATATTCCATTGTATAGATCATAATACAATATTATTAATTGTAGTCACCATGCTGTGCCTTCTCCAGAGCTTATTCATCTTCTTTCTTTTTTTTTTTTTCTTTTTTTTTTTTTTATTATTATTATTTTTTTCCAGTGGGTTTTGTCATACATTGATATGAATCAGCCATGGATTTACATGTATTCCCAATCCCGATCCCCCCTCCCACCTCCCTCTCCACCCGATTCCTCTGGGTCTTCCCAGTGCACCAGGCCCGAGCACTTGTCTCATGCATCCCACCTGGGCTGGTGATCTGTTTCACCATAGATAGTATACATGCTGTTCTTTTGAAATATCCCACCCTCACATTCTCCCACAAAGTTCAAAAGTCTGTTCTGTATTTCTGTGTCTCTTTTTCTGTTTTGCATATAGGGTTATCGTTATCACCTTTCTAAATTCCATATATATGTGTTAGTATGCTGTAATGTTCTTTATCTTTCTGGCTTACTTCACTCTGTATAATGGGCTCCAGCTTCATCCATCTCATTAGGACTGGTTCAAATGAATTCTTTTTAATGGCTGAGTAATATTCCATGGTGTATATGTACCACAGCTTCCTTATCCATTCATCTGCTGATGGGCATCTAGGTTGCTTCCATGTCCTGGCTATTATAAACAGTGCTGCGATGAACATTGGGGTGCACGTGTCTCTTTCAGATCTGGTTTCCTCAGTGTGTATGCCCAGAAGTGGGATTGCTGGGTCATATGGCAGTATTATTCAGTCATAAAAATTAATGAAATAATGCTATCTGCAGCACCATGGATGGACCTAGGGATTGTCATACTGAGTGAAGTAAGACAAAGACAGACAACTATTATATGATATCACTTATATGTGAGATCTAAAAACAGGATATAAAGGAACTTATCTATAGAACAGAATTACAGATATATAAAATAAACTTATGGTTACAGGGGGTAAATTGAGGGAGGAATAAATTGGGAGACTGGAATTGACATATACATACTATTGTATATAAAATAGATAACTAACAATGACCTACTATATTGCACAGGGAACCCTACTCAGTACTCTGTAATGACCTATATGGGAAAAGAATCTAAAAAAGAGTGGATGTATGTTTCACTTTGCTGTATACTTGAAGCTAACACAACACTGTAAATCAACAATACTCCAATAAAAATATAATACAGTATTATATAAAAAAATAAAATAAAATAAAATAAAAATAAAAATTGTTTGTTACTGCAGCAAAGCCTAGCCTAACCCGCCTGATACATATACTTGAGTTTCATCTACTTTACCCCTCAGCACTCTGGAGGATGGAAGAACTAGACAAATGTTTTGTCAAATTGCTTATTTTCTCCCCCAAACCTAAGACTAATATGTTAGTGTTCTTCTGTCATTTCTGGTCATGTTCAGTGGCACGGAATTTGGTAAAACAGGAAGAAGAGAAAGAAAGGCCAAGTGTATTTCTTTGCTTCTTACTGAGCCGCATATGAGCTGATGTGGGATCCATGGAGCAGTTCCTCCTCACACTCTACAAATACCTACACTTTTCCATATCATTTCTAGTTCCCAATCACCTTCTGCCGTGAAGTTTCTTTTTGAAGGTATTATACAAGGTTACTGATGGGGAGTGAAGTTTGGTCCACCCTTCTATGGAACAAATGTTTTCCTAGATATCTAGCTTGGCTGATGTGAACAAGATTCCATCAACATAGAGGGCAATTTCTTCCACATGTGATAACATTACCTCTCACTAGACCACAAATCCAGAGGCAAGGTAAACTGAATAAGTGACTGTGGCAAAAGCACCCAAGTAGAGAATACAATGAACTCAGACTAAGAATCCAATCCCAATTCTGATATCATATTTGTCCACCAGCCTTATTTGAGGGCAAGTGAAAGAACCCCAATTTACACAATTTATAAGAACACTAGAAAATAAAAACCTTTCCAGGTTCTCAAAAAATGTCAAGAAGAGACTATCTGCCTCCATGACAGCATATTGTTGCCTTTTTGCTGGCTCTGATCTCAGCTCTGCTTCTCCCAAGTGGCAGCAAGGATGACCACAGCATGTCCAGGCTTACCTTTCAGCAGCTCAGCAACTCTGGGAGAAAGGGACACCCTCTTTTCCAAGGGCTCCATCAAAAGTCATAGAATGAAATTTCACTGGCCTCATTTCAGTCACATGCTCACCTCTGAACCAATCTTTGTGGCCACGGAAATGCAAGTGTCCTGAGTGGCCAGTCCTGGGATCATGCCCACCTCTGGAGACAGAGTCAAATCACATGGACTAAGAGATGGGAGGGGGTAAGTCTCTGCAAGAAAGTTAGAATGCTATGTCCAAAAGGTGGAAATGATTGCTAGAGAGACAAAAGAAGCTGGAAGCCACTCCAGCTGCAAACATGCTCCCATCACTCCAATCTCAGTTCTAAATGAAATCTTTTGTCAACATCCAAGGGAACTACAACGGCACTACAATGCACCGCCATTTCAGTGCAAACAGATTTCACAGTGACCCTAAGTCATCCCAAAGACGCAAGAAGTCATGAATTACACATGAGTGATGATGGAGAGCTGCTCAAGCCAAATGTAAGACTATTGGCAAAGGAGGATATGGCCAAAGTCAAACAGCTTATAACTGAAAAGGAAACGTCTGCAGGGATGATGCAAAAGTAAGCATTTCAAAACGAATGATTTAAACAGAAAATTTGATGTCCTCAATTTTTTTTGTCAACATTGATCCTTTTTACAATAAGATTCTGGGTATCCAGTAATGCATCTTATGAGCTGAATTTTTTTTAATTACACCAAAAAGATAAACATCTGACTTGTACTTTGTACATTCCACCAATTAGTGCACAATTGCAATTAAAAACTAAATATGGTTAAGTATATGGTTCATTTTTCCTAATTAAATGGGTGTGAAGAGGAATTTCATTGAGGTTTTGACCCTAACACAAATAATACAAACAAGAATTCATAAATTTACTGACTTTTTGTTCCCTCTTCTGAGAAACATATGTTCATGTCTTTGCCATGTTTCTATTTTCTTTTCTTATTGACCTGTATGTGTTCCTTTTATAATGTTGATACTAATCTCTGGTTGTATGTATTGCAAATATCTTCTCCTATTAAGTTATCAGTTCAGTTTATTGAAGGTATTTTTTAATTAACAAAGCATATATCAAAGGGCTTTGTTTGTTTGTTTTAGATTCAATGAGAAATATTAACCCCTATTTTAAGCAGATTTACCTGAAAGGTTGTTTCCCAGTATAATTAGCTTCAAGGACTTTCTGCAGTTCAAAATCACTTTCCTTTACATCAATGCAAGATACTGATAAATTTTCACTCTGACTTTTTTCTTCAACTTTCTAAATCAGCACTAGGAAAAAGCCCAGTATCTTTCCTTGGGATGGGCCAGATTGGATAAACTTAACAGAATGGGTGTTTCTCTGACATGATATGGTCTGTCTGAAATTCATAACTTCTGGCAAAGATCTGCATGCTATTTTAAGTTCCTTCTTGGAAATCAGAGAACATTCTGGTTACATTAATATCACACTTAAAAATCATCAATTAAGTTAGCCCTTTCCTAAGACATTTTTAAGAAAACAATCTTGTATTAGTTTTCAATGCAGAAAGTATCATATTATCTTTATGAAAATTCTATGAGCACACTGGATTTCATTCACCATCATACACTCAAAAAATGATTTCTCCATCTGGAAGAAAAACAAAGTTAGACCCTTGCTTCATACCACATAAAAAAATTAATTCTTAATAAAGTTCTAAATGAAAAATAATATTAGAAGAACATTTTTATAAAATCTATAGGAGGCCTTCCTAGTAAACAAGCATAAATATTATAGCTCCAAAATAAATAATAGGCAGATACAACAATATAACATTTTTCGGGTGCAAGCTTCTTAATTCAATTAAAAGTGAATAAGCAATAAGGACATTTAACCACCAAAAAGAGTAAGATAGACCCTGGGTTGGTTAATCCGGCTTCCAGCCACTGAGAACCTAGGCTCTATATGTTTCACTCTGCAATCCTCAGCTTTGGCTTTTGCCCTTGGGCTTGTCCCAAAACGCTCCACTTGATCCAAGTGCCACAGCCTCCCTCAACAATGTCCAAAGGAAAAGGGAAAACAGCGCTCCTTGCGGCCCTTTTGCTCTGGTTTTATTGTTGTTGTTGGGTTTTTTTTGGGGGGGTGGTTTTGACTTGGCTTTCAGGATCTTAATTTCTCAACCAGGAATCAAACCCATGCCCTCAACAGTGAACACGCAGCGTCCTAACCACTGGACCACCAGGGAATTCCTCCATGGGTCCTTTTTGAAGGATGTGAAACCATCCCTCAGGACTTCCCTTCTCAGGAACCCCCAGTAGAGTTCAGTCATTGGAGAAATCTACATTTCCTGCGTCTCAGTGGCCATAATCCCATCACAAACCTTTGCCTATGTACAGAATTAGTAGGAGGAGTGGAATAACCATAATTGTCTTGAACTAACCAAAATTCACCCTCTGGGACTGGGGAGAAGCCGATACCCTACTCTTAAAGCCCAAGGCTACCCCATTAGCAAGGAAGAAGAGGGAAACTGCTGCTGGGAAAACAGCACACAGCACCTGCCATAGATAATATAAAATCTCCTCCTCAAAGTAAACAAGTTTACATTACTGAGTTTAGTATATGTGCCAAGCTGCCCTCTAGAAGCTCACAGCCTAGCGCAAGAGTTGGCAAACTTTTTCTGTAAAAGGTCAGATGATAAATATTTCAGTCTCTGAAGGTCATTTGTTCTCATGCTTTTCCAGTGAAGCTTTTCCAGTGAAGCTCAAAAGCAACCACAGATAGTATGTAAACAAATGGACTGTGCTCCAATAAAACTTTATTGATAGAAGTAGTGGGCCATATTTCACCCAAGGGCTATAGTTTGTGAACCCCTAGTCTAGTGGAAAGATAAGTACGTAAACCAAGATCTCACACTGTCCTGCAGACATGTTTTGTTTGGCAAACCCCGGGTCTAAGCAAGACATTCACTTTCTAACTGACCACAGTCCCCACTATTCCCTATTGTCCCACACTACGCCACTCTCACTTTTACAGTCATAACTCTCAAGCAAAGGTAAAGACTGTCTCATCCAGAGTTCTAGAGAACACCCACTTGCTTATTTATGGCATCTTTTGGGACAAACTTTTTTGTACATAAATTTCATTATTTACCATGCAGTGAAACTGTTTGTTCCACTGTGATCCTTGGTATACTTTGGGACCACAGACACACAATTTAATGGAATTATCTGGGCACAAATCTTTCTAGGCATGCAGTCCAGAGGAGCCCCATGATAATTCTTTCTCAAGAGTGATCAACAGCCCTGAGTGGTCCCTGTTGACAAGCTCCGTGGTAACCCAATCTCTACATTCTGCTGACGAGCCACACTCCCGTGGTTTATGAGCTCAGTGGAATCCCTGAATAGAATTATACCCTTTTATTGAGTCCTAAACCATATATTATCATGAATACTAAACCAGTTCAAATGGTTCATCCCCTCTGCCTTAACATTAGACAAAGCCTTCAGCAACTACCCTTCTCTTTAAAGAATGTGTTTTCTTTGGCACTGACGGCCGCTGAAACCTGATGTGCCCAAGACTTCTGCATCAGGCTCCGAGTGAGGCTGCCTCTGGCCCCATCGGTGTCTGGGGTCGTTCAAAGACCACAAGAAAGCTAAGTGTCTTCCCTTTCCATAAAGAAAGGATCAGCAAAGAGAATTATAAGCATGGGCTCAACTTGAGAGGAAATGGTTACAACCCTTACAAAGGGCAGTAGCTCTTTATCATCTGACATCTTCAGGTGATGCAAGCACTTGAGAAGCACGCTTTCCAACCTCAACAAGTCCAATGCTCTCGAGAAGGTGGTACCTTCTTTAGCAGTTCTAAAAAGGGAGTCATGTTATTTCTTTTCATTCATTCAAGAAATATCTATTCAGCATCTGCTGTGTGTCAGCTACTACGCCAGGCACTGCAGATAGAGCAGGAAATGGAAAAGATCCAAATGTGACAGCGACAAGCGATGTTGAGGAGGAGTTGGAAGTATGTAATAAATAGATCACCAAGTTCACGACATGAAAGCAACTTGTCGTAAGCAATGTAATGGAGAAGAACAGAACGCCGCGTGTATGAGCTCCCTGTGGCTGCGGTAACAAAGCACCGCACACTGGGCGACTGAACGCAACAAAAATGTGTTCTCCCACAGTTCTGGAGGCTATAAGCCAAAATCAAGGTGTGGACAGGGCCACGCTCCCTCCAAAAGCTCTAGGAGGGCATCACTCCTTGCCTATTTCATCTCCTGGTGGCCCGGTGCTCACTGGCTTACGGCTGCATCATTCCAATCTCTCCCTCCATCTTCATGTGGCCATCTCTTCTTCTCCCCACGTAGGTCTTTTCTGTGTATCTCTTAAAGGACATTTGTTGTTGGATTCAGAGCCCACTCAGATAGTCCAGGATGATCTCATTTTGAGATCCTTCATTTAATGGCATATATCTGCAAAGAGCATTTTTCAAAATAAGGTCACAGTTCACAGGTTCTAAGGGGTTGTGCAACCCAGAACTTGGGAGTCACCATTCAACTATAGGAAACAACAATGGCATGACTTATTTTAGATCAGAAGGTGGGGGGAGTCACAGAAGGTTCTCTGAGGAGGTGAGATTTAATCAAGACTTGAAGGATGAAGAGGAACATATCACGCACAATAGAGGAGAGTATGGTATCCCCATACCGTGCATAGGGACAAGGAGAAAAGCATTGCTGACTGAGCGCCCAAGCTATGCAAAGGCCCCCAGAGCTGCTGAGCTTACAATCCTCTAGAAACTGAAAGAAGGCTAGCAGGGCCAGAGAAGAGTGAGGAAAATGGCCTGAGGTATCTTGAGAGGGATGGGCAGAGGCCTAGCTTGAAGTTATAGTAAGGAGATGGGATTTCACTTGAAGTGTAAGGGGGATCCCTTGAAGAGTCTTAAGCATAAGACTAGCATGATTAAATTTACATTTCATCCTGAAGGTATTTTCAAAAGCACAGCTAGCCTCAGTTTAAACTGGGAGTTACTACTTTTACTGGCGTCTTGGTAATAACAAATGCATCCTATTTTATCATTTACACCATTAGATGCATTAATTCCTTTAATTAAAAAATGCATATAAACCAAATACAAACCAGAGTGTCATGTGGTCCAGTGTCTGTCTGATATTCCATTTTAGGAAGCACAGTTTAGAGATCAAAAATAGTGAGAATTCCAATCTTTGCTGGCACCTCTTCTAGAACATCAAAGGGGATCTAATTCATAATCTATAGCAACACTTAATCAAACCCTCTTTCCCCACTGCTCTCCTTCATATCTCTTATCTCTTCTAACCCACAGCTTCCTCTTGCCCAGTCTTGACTAATTCCCCATCAAAATCTCTCCCCAAGGTTCTTGACTCCTTCACCACTGATCCAGCAAACAGACACACAGCCTCCCTTAGCGGAGAGAGGAGGCAGAACCCAAGCAGCCAGGGACAGACTCCAAAATCCAGTTTCTCTCTCTCTGAGGAGGTGTTGGCACTAAATACAGTTTTATGCCTTCTTTCTTTTCACACACAAATTTTTAATTTTTAATTAAAACCTCCATGAGGATGGAAACTACAGTTCACACATTTTGTATCTCCTACATTGTAGAGTTAATCTCTTTGCAGAAAGGTGAGACAGACTGATAACAGGAGTTTGCCGGAGACCCTGAATCCTTGCTCTGTGATCAAACATTCTTCCCACATCATCTATGAAGTTCCTGAGCTGAAACTGTCTGGTCTTAATTAAGCTGTGGCGACATCTGTCATAAGTGATTAGTGACATTTTTCCGTCCACTCACCACCCCTAAAAATGGACTCAAACCTGCTAAGGAGGAATGAACAGACTAAGGCAGACTGGAGCATAGGTGAGGGAGGTTGCAGGGGTCACCCAGGGGGATGTGCAAGGCAATGGGGCAGGGAGCGAAGCAGCTGCCACACTGGGGACCCTGGCAGGCTCCCAATGGCAGGCGGTGTGGACGGCCCAATCCCCTTCTACCAGCAGCATCTTCTACCAGTGAGACACGACCCTAGAGGATAGCAGAGGACAGCAGAGAAAGACGGGCAGTTCACCATGGACTGCAGGCTCCTCCAGGCCAGAAACTGTGCTTAAGTCAACTTTGTATCTCCTGCCTCCCCTCCACCCTCCACCTCCTGGCTCCTAGGCTCCTAGCCTCGGATCTAGCACACTGTGAAGTTGCTAGGGTGGCTGGGTGGTTAGCTAAGTGAGCAATTAAAGTCTCTAACAAGAGCCTTGCCAAGTGCTAGTCCTCTGAGACTTGGCAAAGGCCATAAAGTTACACTTGCATCTGCCCCCTTAAGCCAACCCCCGATCTTCCCAGACTGAGAAAGAAGATTCCTGATTTCTGAGAATGTCAATGTGGTATAATAAATAAATGAAGATATATGACATGTATTTTACACACACACGCACACAGTGGTCGGTCTTTGTCCTGGGTGACTGGCACAGAGCTCCTAAAACCTTGGAGTTTTCTGAGTGATGAGAATGTCTTGTTAATCGTAATGACTTCTTTTGACGGCACCAGAAATTATGCTAATGACATGAACTTTGGCAGACCCACTGGATAGTTTCAGGATGGCAGCAGAATGCCAGAGAAACCAACCGCAGGAGTGGACCACAGGTTGGAAATTTCAGCCCCACCCCACCGCTCTCTGCACGGCCTTGATCTCTGGAGAGAGGAGAAAGGCTAGAGACTGAGCCTAGTCAACAGTGGCCAGTGATTTAATCAACTGTGCCTGTATGATGAAACGACGAAGCTGGGGGAGTTTTCAGGTTGGTGAGCTCACGGATGTGATAGGAAGCTGGCACCTCAGAGAAGGCACGGAAGTTCCCTCTCCCCTCAACTTCATCCTACGCATCTCTTCTGTTTGGCTGTTCCTGAGATGTATCCTTCATAATAAAACTATTACTGCTAAGCATAGCACTTTCTGGAGTTTTGAGTCATTCTAGCAAATTATGGAACCTGAGTGGGATTAGGGGTCATAGGAATCACCATTCTGTAGCTGGCCAGACAGAAGTGTAGGTAGCTTGGGGACCCTATTTGCAACTGGCATCTGGAGGGGGGAAGCAGTCTTACGAGACTCAGATCCTGACCCGTGGGCTCTGTGCCAGCTCCAGGTACTGAGTGTCAGAACTGAATGGAACTGTAGAGCAACTAGGGGCAGGCAAGGAAAGAAGTAGTTGCTACTGGAAAAATGAAACCGAGATTCCAAAGATGCTCACTAGCTGTCAAAGGGTGCACATCCCAGCCATCCATCAGAGGATCTTATTCATGAAATGTTCTCATTTTGAACTCGTATGACCACTTTAACTGTACTCTTTCTAATGCCTGGAAAATCCCATGGACGGTGGAACCTGGTAGGCTACAGTCCATGGAGTTGCAAAGAGTCAGACACGACTGAGCAACATCACTTTCACTTTTCTTTCTTCTAATGTTTTACAAACTCCACTTAAATCCTTCTTCAAATATAAACATTTTTAAGCACCCATCATGTGTAAAGTGCCATAGGGTAGATGGTCTTCAAACTTTCAAGCCCATACTACTCCTAAAAGAATTCTGATGCTGTATATAAGCCCCTGCACATTTTCATCGTAAATTTAAATAGTATAAACCATGCACTTCCCACTGTATTGTAAATATTGACATTTTATAAAATATAAAACTGTTACATCACTCTTTTAAAGTTTCCAAAGGAATCCAAATGCCATAGCAATTTGATACCCACCATCAGCTATTTTAAAAACTACATAAACAAACTCTTCTTTATGAGTCAAAAAGGTTTACATTTTTCCTTTTTCCTCCTTGAAATTATATTTACTTTTCTTAGCATAATTTTATTGTACTTGTAATTTTTATGCTATAAAGTCTTTTATTAATCATCCTATCAAAATTTTATGCAAGAAAAACATAATTAACTGAAATTGTAACTTACTTTTTGATTTCTGCATGTTAGGCTCCGAATGTTAAAATTTTTTCCTTTGGAGTCTATACATTTGATCAAGGCATTGTAGATATATTAAAAATATTGGTGTATACATGTTAAATATACATAATACAATTTGTTGAAAATACAAGTCTTAATCAATGAGGGTTCCAGAGGGACTTCCCTGGTGGTTCAGGGGCTAAGACTCAGAGCGCCCAATGCAGGGGGCCTGAGTTCGATCCCTAGTCAGGGAACTAGATCCCACTAGATCCATCCTGCAACTAAGAGTTCACATGCCACAACTAAGATCTGGCGCAGCCAAATAAATAAATACTAGGGTTTCACAGACATGGGCATTTTTAATGTCTCTGTTTGGCACTTTAGGGTGGGGAAGAGCTACCACTTCCTCTGAAAAAGTGAGAGAAAAGCATCTGGAAAGAAGAGGACAAAGGAGAACTGGCCGTCACAGCAGGTGTGCTCTCAGGCAGATGTGTCTGAGCAAAGGATGCTGGAGTGGATTCATTTGGATCTACCTTTGCTCACATCCCCATGGAAAGCTCTTCCATACCCCCAGGGATAACAGAAACTCGGGTTTAAAATTCAAGTTATAGGCAATTCACGGAGAAGCAAGACACAATTTCAGTCTTTGAGGAATTTACACCTGGAGAGGGTGATGAGATGAACCTCCACCTGAGATTTACAATAGCAAACGATCTAAAAAACATTGTTCAAGACAATAGAAGTGGTGGGCAGCAGAATGGCCCCAAAGATGTCCACATCCTAACCCCCAGAACCTATGAAAATGTTACTTTCCATGGCAAATGGGAATGAAGGCTGATAATTAGCTGACCTTAAAATAAGGTGATCATTCTGGATTTCCAGGAGGGCCTAACAGAGTCCCCAGAATCCTTAGAGTGGAAGAGTGAGTAAGAAGACCAGGTCAGAGTGATGCTCTCAAAGGAAGGACCCAAATTGCCCCTTCTGGCTCTAACGGTGGAAAAAGGTAGCCTCTCTAAGCTGCAAGAGGCAAAGCAACTCATTCACCTTTAAAGCCTCCATAGGGAACAGGTGGCTCAGTGGTAAAGAATCTGCCTGCTAATGCAGGAGGCACTGGAGACGTGGGTTCAATCCCTGAGTCAGGAAGATCCTCTGGAGAAGGGAATGGCAATACACTCCAGTATTCTGCCTGGAGAATCCCATGGACAGAGGAGCCTGGTGGGCTACAGTCCATGGGGTCACAAAGAGTCGGACACGACTGAGCGACTAGCACACACAGAGAACACAGACATGCTGACGCCTTGATTGTACCCAGGGAAACCCATAGTGGATGATGGAACTGCAGACCCTCTGAATAAGAATCTCCAGGAATCTCCAAGTTCAAATCAAACCCAAGAATCTCTGCTCCCGAGTTCCTTGAGGGTAGGCTTGAGCACCACCGCACAGGGCTGCTTAGAGCTGCAAAGTGAGAAAAGGTAAACTCAGACATGTGAAATTTTGAAGGCTTTATAGAACAAGGAAGGCAGTGGCGAGGGTGGAGGCTTTTATGGTGAAGAGACAAAAGCAAAGCAAAGCAAAGCAATCATTTAATTGTCTGTAGCTTAAACAGTTACCTTAATTGGACAAATCTATTTGGCCGACAGGACAGTTGTTCTTGAGTTTCCTTTTCTCAGATTCGAGTAAATCTAGTTAGCTGTTTATAATTAGTCATTCTTGAGTTTTGTTTTCTTACATTTGCGTGCACTGACTCTGGTCTAGGCTTGGGTTTGCTTACACAGGGTGCCAAGGTCACTAGGCCCACCCCCGTCTAACAGCCTCCTTATCTAACTACCCGAGCCACAGACAGGTCCCAAGTACTGTCACCTGCCCTCATTAACAGCGATGTGCTGTTGTCAATCAAAGACTGGAGGCACCAGCTCCTCCTCCACTACAGGGTTCTCAGCCTTGGCTGCAGATTAGAATCACTCGAGGGAGGGGGGAAAAAAAAAAGCTCTCTGCCTGAGGCCCACTATGTTGACAAAGGTTCAAATTCCATTGATCTGGGTGGGACAGAGCAACCAGTGATGTTTTAAGCTGCCCGGGATGTTTGTGCAACCAAGGTTAAGAATCACTACCCTACAACAGTAATACCTGGGAGCAATGTTCACTCTGTACTTATAGATCAGACACCAAGTGTTTTGTCTGTGCATATTAGCTTAGTCCATATAACTGCATTAATGATCTTCATTTCACAGCTGAGGACACTGAGGCACACAGAAAGATTTGCCCAACATGCAAGCAGCAGTAATGGGACTTGAATGCAGACAATTTGGCTCCCACATCTCTGTGAACCACTGCCTGCTTCCCTGGGAGGCGAGCCCTACATCCCTCTGCTCCATGGCCAGGTCCCAAGGAGTCCATATTTCCCTGTAACTGCCCTGGTGTCAGTAAATGCCAATGGCAGCAGGCTGGCTGTCCATCCATCTACTCACACCAGGGCTGAAAGCCATCTATGGTTGCAAGAACAAAGTCAGGATGGGGAGGTGCTTTCCCTACCCACATTCTAACTGCATCCTCACTGCCCTTCCCACAAGAGTGCACAGCGGGGCCGCCCCTGGATGCAGCCAATCCAGCTCACGGCCACCACACAGCCACCCGCTCTCCACTGAGCGCACACGCAGGAATGTCGCTTCTCTTAGAGAAGCCACATTTCATCTGATTTAAAATACTATCTTTTAAAAAAAAAAATCATATTGAAGTGGGGGAGGGATGCAGTGGGAGTTTGGGGTTAGCAGATGAAAACTATCATAGATAGAATGAATAACAAGTTCCTACAGTATAACACAGGGAACTATATTTGGTATCTTATGATAAACCATAAAGGGAAAGAATATTTTTTGAAAAAAAAAAAGGTCTATGTATGCATAACTGAATCACTCTGCTATACGGCAGAAATTAACACAATGTTGTGAATCCACTATACTTCAATAAAATTTTTTTAATTTAAAAAATCATTTAAAAACATTATGGACAGATGGACAGTGTGCAATGGAGGTGGGGGCTGTTTGCAAAAAGAATGTGTCCAACAATTCCTGTTTGGTACAAATATATACATGTTTAAAACTGGAAGGATGCTGACAGAAGGGTGATTTTTGTTCTGATTATCTGGGCATTCTAAATAGTTTACAATGAATTCACATTACTTTTAAAATAATGTAGGAAAAGAATCAAAGTAAATATTTTTTAAAGCGATGGTCTACAATAAACTAAGATGTTTGAAATTCTAACCAAAAGTATTTTTGTACCTGATCCTATATTAGTGATGGTTGCTAAGGAACCGTGTGATGCAAATTAGGAATAATCCCGACTGTAGCTCAAAAGGGCGAAAACAGGGACAGTCAGGTACCAGAAGCCTATGGATTAAAGACGGGAATCATGAAAAATGTGTCTAACCATGCTGGCTCTTTCTCTTCCAGCTCAGGTGGGAAAGAAGGACCGTTTGTTCCCGCAAAGCACAAACAGTTAGGTAGTTGAGGATCAGAGCCCAAGACAGCCAAGAGCCTCTCTGAAGACTAGTCAGGGGCAGGAGGAAACAAATCATCACTACTATTTATCGGATGTATCTCTGTGCCAGACACTGGGCTCAGCGTTTAATTCTCAAAACACCCCCAAAAAATGGTGCTGTGACTATCCCCATCTTCCAGAAAAGGAAACTGAGGCACAAAGGGTGACTTGTCCCAGTTTACACAGCCAGAAAGTGTCAGAGTCGCCCTACAGACCCAGGCAGCCTGATCCCAGAGGCCACGAAACACCACCACACCCAGAAAAGGCAGAGTGAACACTTTCATCCTGGTCAAAGCCGAAAATAAGGCTCAAGGGCATCTTTCAAAGCCAAAGTGTGGGCAGGAGCAGCAGCCTCTCTTCTCTAAAGCGGAATGAGAAAGAGGGAAGGAAACAGATGAAGCATTACCAGTTAAAAAGAGTAGAGAGAAAAGTATGAGATTTGGGGTTGGCATGGATGGTACTAGTTTCTGCTAGGTTTACTGCTTCTATAAATAGGGTGGTGTTTGATGTTTATGTGCTCCTGCTTAATAAAGGATCTGTGAAGTGAGTGTGTGTCCACATGTGTGTGTGAGTGTGTGCTCATGCTCCTGCATGAATGGCGGGGGCATGCATGGGGGGAGGGGGCACAAGGGCCTATAAGTGTGTGCGTGTGGATGCATGGGAGCACGCGTGTGTCCGCAGGGCCGAGGATGTGTGCATGCGTGTGCATATGAGCACCAGACCATCACCAACACACTTGTGTTTGCCCAGCGGCAACCTGGCCTAACTGCCAGCAGAATTCCTCAACAGAAATGAACAGCCTCCTGGGGAAGCCGACCCTCCACCCCTTGCTTGAAGCAGCAGCAGATGCCTCCTCCACTGTCTGCCCTGCACCCACAGAGGCCCAAGACAGAGCACCTCAGTCGGAGCTGTTGACAAACACAGCAAGCAAGGCTGTGGCTGGGGAAGGGCCGGGAGAGCGGTGGGGGGGGTGGGGGGGGGCGCGGGGGGGGGTGGGCGGCGCGGGGGGGGGGGGGGGGCGCGGGGGGGGTGGGGGGGTGGGGGGGTGGCGGGGGGGGGGCGGGCGAGGGGGCGGGGGGGGGGGGCGGGCGAGGGGGCGGGGGTGGGAGTGCCAGAGGCACAGTCCGTGGCCACTCCTTTCTGGCTGGACACGCCTGCCTTTCACACATTCCTCGGATTTAAAGAAGAAAAAGGGCTGCTTAGTCCGCTCTCCCTGCAGATGCACAGGGTGTCAATGACCAGCACTGTACAGCGCAGGCAGCGCCGTGTGGCCCGCCGCCCGAGCACCGGTCACGGCCCCAAACCCCCCTCCTGGCGGGGCGCACGCGTTAACCCACACATTCTTGGGCTGGGCTCTTCTGGCTGGGACAATGACCACAGTCTCAAGTGTGTCTGATAGCTGGTACGGTTCTTGCCCCCAAGGCAGTGGGGGTGGTGGGGGAGGAGGTGTCTTACTTTTTGAACCTTTCTTGAAAGTAGGAAAATAGCAAAAAAGTGAGACTTGATGGAAACTTCTTAGCCGGCAGGGATCTTCCTTGCCTAAGGCTAACATCATCAATACCCTCAGAGCATACTGCAAGTACTAGAAGCCAGCAGTTTTGCAACTGCTTCTCAACTCAAGACAATAAGCAGAGCCCTCCCCGGGGGGCAGCCTGCAGGATACTCTCACATGAATGTGAGGAGGAGAATCTGGAAGAAAACAGGTCAATAAGGGAGGTGCCCTGAGAGCAGGCTCTCTACAGATTTGGGGGTGGGGCAGCTGTAGAGAAGTTGCAGTCCTCCAGGGAGATCCATGTCCCTTCCGTAAAGCCGGAGAGCTCCCGGATCATTTCCAAAGCAAAGGGGCAAGAAACAGGAGGCAAACTGCAGGAGTGGAGCCTGGTGAGCACGTAGGTTATTTTTTGAAGCATCCAGAAGACAGAGGTCAATTCCCCGAGGTGAACTGCAGGATCATGCCGGCTAATGCAGAGGGCTCCCGGGTGGAGAAGCTGATTATCAGACCCGAAGGGAAGAGAGTACTGCTCATGAGTGAAGGACTGTCCAAGGTGTCACCAACCACAGAAATCATTTCTTCAATCCATGAATACCGGGCTGCGGTCTCCTGTGGACCAGGCCTGGGCGGCACATTTCCCGAACGTGAGCAGGTGCCGAGAGCCAGGCAGCTCGCCAGGCAGAGTGAAAAGTAGGGAGGCCCCTCCTCCTCCCTCTGATTGCGTCTCTCTACCCTTTGGAGGGAAGCCACGCCCCCACCCCGACAGGCCTCATCCATTTCCACAGAGACCAATAGGGCCCAACCTCACTTTAGAGAGGACAGAAAACCAATCAGGTCCACCCACAAATGAGGGGCAAAGGCAGGACAGGAACCCTGATCTCCTCGGACCTGACTCATTGGTGGCACCATCTCACATGCATAGACCCAAACCCAAGCAGGAATCTGGAAGCAGAGGGTGCTGCCTGGTTCCCAGTGCCCCTCAAACTACGCACAATAAGACAGACCCCAAACAGCACCCAGTCAGAAATGGGGTTCCATCTCAGACTGAAGCCCACACCACTACTCATCCATAAATGGGCATGGTGCCTGGATCCCTCATCCCTTATCTGAATAGGCAGCACATTTCAGAAACCTCCAAACACTTCTTGAAGCCTGTGTGCCAAGGTCCACTGGGCAGGAAGTTTTACATGCTATGCTAGTGAGCCAGGGTTCACCCTGTAGGAACAAGTTAGGGGCTGGGGGGCCCCGTGGAAAGACCCCAAAGGACTGACAAGAGATCAGATGTGCATCTTAGAAGGACTAGTCTAGAGCCACAAACAAATTTGATGGAATAGGAAGCCTGCTACCAGGTCATGAAGAATGAAGATGAGTAGTATTTTTTTTAGGGCTTTTCTGTGTTCAGGTGTTATACTAAATACTATACCAAGTACTAACTGATTTAACCCTCAGAACAACTCTCCAAGGTAGATACTGTTACTACACTCATTTTAGAGATGAGAAAACTAAACACAGAGAACTTAAATAACTACTCCACAGCTCATATATGACAACGTAGAATTTGAACCCATCTAGCTGGACGGAGGAGCCTGGTGGGCTGCAGTCCATGGGGTCGCTAGGGGTCGGACACGACTGAGCGACTTCGCTTTCACTTTTCACTTTCATGAATTGGAACAGTAAATGGCAACCCACTCCAGTATTTTTGCCTGGAGAATCCCAGGGACGGGGGAGCCTGGTGGGCTGCCGTCCATGGGGTCGCATGGAGTCAGACACGACTGAGGCGACTTAGCAGCAGCAGTCTGACTTCAGAGCCTGCATGTTGACCTACTAAACTAAATTGCCTCTGTCCAGATAGATGCTAAATATCTAAATAGGAACCCAAAAATGTCTGCTGACCAGCTAGTTCCAGTATATGATTATCTGGCTTTACAGAGAGCAGAAATCAGAGAGATGAGTGAACTTTTTTTCCATTTTCATCCAAATGTTTGGCATCCATAATACAGTATGTCCGTGAGTGGGAGTCACTCAGGAATTAGAACTGTTACCAGTAGAAACACTGTCTTAATGCAAGATTGTTGTTTCATGAATTAACATCCTACCCAAAAATGTTTGCCTAACTTCCCAAAGCCTTGCACTTTTTGAGGAACTGTTTTTTCAGCATTTTTGCTCCACTATGGGTTTGAGCAGCAGTTAATAGACATACCTTGCCCATTTCTTTGTCTTCTATCCCGTATTAGCTGAAGTCACATCAGATTTTTTTTTCCCTACATCACAAATAACAAAAACCATGCATATTTTAACTTCATCTCTAGGATTAAAGTAAATACATAATTTTGGCAAATTACTTGGAATTACGGGCTAGCAGCATCTGGTTCGGATATTCTCAAGTAAATTATTGGCACGATCTCTGCCACATTTTTAATTTTAACCAAAATTCTCAGAAACATGTGTTTTCTGTCCCATTTGCATGGAATCTGTTTTAGAGGGCCTCGGAGTTTTACACTGGGGTTTCAGACATTAGCGGCAATACCTGAGCACTGCTCGTGGGCCCTGAAGAGCCCTCCTCTCTCCCAGCACCATTCCGTCCTGCCTCCAGCTCTGCAGGGCAAGAGGCCCGCAGGTACTGTGTGTACGCGTCACTTGCCCTTACTTCTGCTCCCAAATTACATACCTCACTTTTATGTCAAGTCCAATATAGCTTCCTTACCGTTATTTTTTTCCTCCTTATTCCACATCAAGAGTACCCAATTACTTTTATAAATACTTGCTTTAAAAATATCACAGTGGTTTCCTGCTGCTTCAAATTCTGAAGGGCTATGCAGGATTTTTAGACTCTTATAAATCTTTCAAACAGTTCATATTTTATCAACAAAGTGTGCTTTTTTGTAAACCCTAAGTTTAACTCCTCATCGAAAGGTTTTTTTTCCCAATTATTTGACCTTTCCTTAAAAATAACAAAATTAAAGGAATTTGGGTCATTTCAAAAGTTACTTGCCATGTTGTCCACAGGCTCATTAACTCCAGCTCGCCCAACAACAGGAGTGGGGTTTGGTTAAAAGAGAAAGCAGGAGGGCTGTCAATTTCAAAACATCCCAGCAGACGTAAAGCAGGGTTCTGTACTAGGTCTATAAAACAGAAGTCCAGGAAGGCCGCGACTTTTGTTAAAACTGAAAAGTTCAAGGAACTTCCTGAATGAATGTGGTGTCACATCACCAGGGACACAGAAGGACTGAGCTTGATGGTGGAGGCTGGGCCCCCGGCCCTGAGGAGGCACCCGTCCTGCAGGTTACCCAGCTGTCTGAATGCATACAGCCACTTCCGTGGTTTTCCACTTGAAACCCCTTAGAGATACCCAAGGCTTGGCCACTTAGGAGACAAATCCAAGAAGGATGTTCAACCACCAGCAAGATGCAGTTCTAAGCAACACAAAAATCAAGGTGTATCCACCAACCAAATGATCACCTGGAAACTCAACAGATTCAAGGCTTAGTCTCCTCTGCTATATTTGAATTTGTGTAATATCTTATGATCTGGAAACCACTGCTATGCGTAGAATCAGAGAACAAGGTGGGGAGAAATGCAGCCTGGGTATGTTTTAGAGCCTCAGGTCGCAAACACAAAGAATAAACTAGGACATCCCTAGTGGTCCAGTGGCTGACTCCTTGCTCCCAATGCAGGGAGCCCCAGTCCGATAACTGGTCAGGGAGCTAGATCCCACACGCCACATCTAAGAGTTCACATGCCACAACTAAAGATCCTGCATGCTGTAAGTAAGACCTAGAGAAGCCAAATAAATATTAAAGAAAAAAAAAAAGGAATAAACCAACTCTTTGAAAAATGACCTTGGGTTAGAGACCCTTGATTACCCCCACCAAAAATCCAGGAGAGTGCTTGTAATCAGCTTAGAGTCACCCCCGTCCCCAACTCATCGATTCCCCACATGCATGTATCCAGGGAAAACCTGGTGACCCCTACTATGTGCCCAGTTCTGGGAGCTGAGGCAGGGCCAGAGAAGCACGAAATGGACCCAGAGATTACCATACTAAGCAAAGCAAGCCAGCCAAAGACAAGCGTCATATGATATTGCTTACATGTGGAATCTTTAAAAAAAATTATACAAATGAACTTAAATATAAAACAGAAATAGACCCATAGACATAGAAAGCAAATTTATGGCTACCAAGCGGAAAAGGGAGGGGGGAAGGGATAAATCAGGAATTAGGGATTAACACATACACTCTACTATAAGTAAAATAGATAACCAGCGAGGTTCTACTGTATAACACAGGGAACTATACTCAATATTTTGTAATAACTTATAAGGGAAAAGCATCTGAAAACAATAGGTAATATGTATGATTAACTAAGTCACTTTACTGTCTACCTGAAACCAACACAACACTGTAAATCAACTATACTTCAATTAAAAAAAAACACAGAATGGATACCTCTCCTCAACAGTGGAACTGTGGGTTCACAGCCTTAGAGCTGCATAACCCTATCAGGCACTAGGTGAGCAAAACCAAGCAGGGATCCAGTCAGGGCACTCGGAGCAGGTGGGAAGGCATGCTCCTGAAGGCTGGCTACTCAGAGAAGGGGTCCAGAAAGGGAGGTCTGGGCCAAGCCACAGGAGGCATTCACAGTGAGGGTTCACAGAAAGACAGAACCAGGACTAGGTAGGTGGGCACCAACCAACACTGCTTCAGACACCTGCCTGGTACAAAAGGGGTGGTGGAAAAAGAGGTACAACTGGATCTTGAAAAAATAAAAGACTACTTTAAACAAGAGATGGCAGAGGCAGCAGCCCCAGATGATATCAGCAGCTCACACTTCTCCATGGCGCTTACTGACCATCAGAGCTCTGTATGCTAATGTATGTCAAGTCTCTGAATCACCACAAACCTAAAGAGGCTCACATACGTATCTGTGTGCATGTATATTCACACACATATACACACGCTTCCCAGGTGGCACAGTGGTAAATAATCCACCTGCAATACGCAAGAGATGCGGGTCCCATCCCTGGGTCGCGAAGATTCCCTAGAGGATCCCCTGGAGGCACCCCACTCCAGTATTCTGGCCTGGAAAATCCCATGGACAGAGGAGCCAGGTGGGCTACAGTCCATGGGGTCGCAAAGAGTCGGACACAACTGAACACACACACACACACACACACACACACACACACACACACAGAGGACGATTTTTTGTAAGGAACTGGCTCCTGTGATCATGGGGGCTGACAAGTCTGAATTTTTAGGACAGAATGTAGGCTGAAAACATAGGAGGAGTTGATACTGCATTCTGCAGGCAGAGTCCCTTCTCTGGGACACCTCAGCGGACTATATGGGAACAACCCACATCATACAGGGCAATCTTCTTTACTTACAGTCAACTGACTGTAGATGCTAACTACATCCACAAAATACCTTAGCAGCAATACTTAGCTTCCCATTTGATTGACCAGCTGGGCCTACGACCCAGCCAAGTTGACACATAAAACTAAGCTCCCAGGAGGCCTCCGGAGAGAAGCAAGAAGGGGCAGGCTGTGGACTGTGGAGCCCAGCTGGGCCGAGGAGAGAATGGTGGGTCAGAGAGCTGAAGGCAGTAAGCGGAAAACAGGATCACGGGGCAGGAACTGCTGCTTGGGGGTCAGCTCAGGGTTCTGAACTGTGTGCTCAGAGGTTCGGGGCGCATGTCCCAGCCTCTGGAGTCACCAAAGGTTTCCCATGATACAAGCAATGCTGCAGTCTGCAGGGAGCCTGAGGATAAACCGGGAAGAACAGACCCCTGAGAAATCTGCATGAATCCACCCAAGGGAAGGACCAGATCCCAGACTGGTGAGAGGAGCTGAGGGGAAGGATGAATGGCTACAAGAGGCAGGCGGCCCAGACAGATGCAAGGGACAGACGCAGGGCTGGGGCCTGAGCCACAAAGGACACCGCATCCCCACGGGCAGCAGTGGGGATCAAGAGCAGCAGCCAGCTTGGAGGTCAGGCTGGGGGTGCTGGGTCTCAGTGTCTTGAGGGTGTGCTCACTGAGCCCCCGGGGGACACAACCACACACAGCGCAGAGCTCAAGGGCACCACAGAGAGAAACGGGCCGGCGCCAAGTCACCTGGTGACATCTCCCACGGAGAGACCGAAAAGAACAGTTCTGAGAGTTGAGCCTCGGAGGGTGGCTCCAAAGAGCCCAGAAAGCAAGGGGACGGAACCAGAAAGTCAGACGGGCCATCACCCGATGCCAACCAGGCCACAGAGGGAGTGGAGGGCCATCGTGCAGACCAGGGTATAAGCAGAAGCTTTCAAATGGCAGAAGCAACACAGTGACCCAGCAGCTAGGCATGACCCCAGGAAGAAACGTAACCTGCCCTCAGGGCCTCTCCCCCATGCAAGGGACCCTGAGAGAAGAATCTACAGCCTGGGGCACGGGCCATGTGATCAAAGGGGGAGGCTGGAGCAGAGAGAGTTTCTCCCTGAAATTCTCCTCAGCCCTTCTAAGCCCCGAAGCAGTGAGCAGAGGATCCCCAGGAGACGATGGGTGGATATGCGCTAGACTTCAGTGGAAGTCTACTTAGCCTAGTAGGCTGGAGGTGGGGACAGGTTACTGAAAGTGGGGGAGCAGGTAACAGGGATAAAGACAGCTGCGAGAGAGTAAACTGGGGGAAAGACGGGGCAGGTGACCACGGGGGGAGGGAGGGCAGGAGGAGCAGGCATCTTGTTCCTTGACAGACAAATTAGATGGTTCACACACCGCAGTTTACAGGATACTGAGGCTCAAGGCAGGGATGGAAGGCTAGCACAGCATCAGTGGATGGGCACCAACCAACACTGCTTCAGACACCTGCCTGGTACAAAAGGGGTGGTGGGAAATGAGGTACAACTGGATCTTGAAAAAATAAAAGACTACTTTAAACAAGAGATGGCAGAGGCAGCAGCCCCAGATGATGTCAGCAGCTCACACTTCTCCATGGCGCTTACTGACCATCAGACACAACTTGAGCTCTGTATGCTAATGTATGTCAAGTCTCTGAATCATCACAACCCTAAAGAGATGCAGTACAATAATTACCACCATTTACAGAGAAGTAGAGGAACAGAGAGGTTAAGAACCTGCCCAAGGTCACACAGTTAGGACGTGGCAGAACTGGGATTCAAACTAGACAGTCAACCTAGGTGGGAGAGGCTAAAAGCCTTGTCTGAAATAAAGCAAGAAGATAAATGCAGAACTCCACAAGCATACACATATGGTGGCTGGTTTACCCACCCAGATGCACACAGCCTGGGGCGTCTTCTGAGTACCCTGATCCGGAGGCAGAAGAAAAACACTCGCCAGAAGCTTGCAATGCCCCCTCCAGTCCTTAGCCAGGCACACTGGTCCCGAACATCCTTGCAAAGACTTGTCCTAAACCACCATGATCTGTGCCCAGGAGCCAGAGGTCCAGGGTCCAGAAGACAGGGGCTGCAGCTGCCAGCATCACAGCTTGGACAATACTGGAGGGGCCCGGAGAAACCAGGGCTTCACCTGCCAGGCAAGTCCCCCACCAGGCTCACAGTCAGATTCCAGAGGTGCTGAGTATGCTGGAAGTAGCTCAGCCAAGGGGGTCTAGGAGATGCTTCACACCAAGGTCCCTGTCGGTTCTAGGAGCCTCTGTGTCTACGCTGAGCCAGAACACAGATTTGGAACCTGGAGGTGTACTGATGAACTGCTGTGTCACTTGACCTCTTAACCTGCCAAAATCCAAACTGGTAATGAAGGCAAGTCCAAACACCCAACACAGAGAGAGCCCATCTTTGCCCTAAAAAATTACCTATTGCGTTTACAGTTGTACCTTGCCTTTTACTGATAAAACCTTTCACCCTACAGAAGGGTTACCCATTCAACAAGAACCAAAATGTTGATTTTGTGCTTGTCCACCCAGCCAGGGCCTTAAGGCTCAACAGACAAATACACATTGTGCTATTTTCTCGCTCTCAGCCAAAACCATTTTCCTGCTGCAAAGTATTACGGCCAACCCTCCATACCTCTCCACCCCCATCCTCCACTGGCTAACCTCTCATCCTATTGTCTCCTCTCCAGGGCAACTGCCCAGGCTCTGTTCCATAAGCCCAGTTCCCTTCCCAAGCCACACAGCCTGGCCTCTTCCTCCTCCTCCTTCTCTCTCTCGCCTCCTCCCCGTCATCCTCACCCTCCTCCTCTTCTTCCTTCCTGTCCTCCTCTGTCTCCTCCTTCTCCTCATTCCCTCCCCCGCCTCCTCCATCTACCTCACCTCCTCCACCATAGCTGTTCCCATGATGGGGATAAAAGAGTGGCTTCTACTCTGGCAGGAGGAACCTGCAATAGGGCAGGGGGGCAAAGAGCAGGGGGTCCCTAGAGACGAGAGAAAGGCACCAGAGCCCTTCCATGGGCCCTTTCCACGGTCATCAAAGCTGCCTTTTCAGCGAGAGCCACAGCAGGTGGCAGCGTCTGGCTGCTGTGACCGCAGATCACAGAATGGCAAGTCAGCCCAGATCCGGAAGTGTGCCCAGGGCCAGCGGGCATTCTTCTGAATGCATCCTCACCCATCATATAAACCAGAATTCCCCAAAGTGTGACCATGTGTGCTACTGGACCCCTCGAGATCACTCACTGGGTGATGGACACACGCTTTCTATTTCAGAGATGCGTATCTGTTTTTACAATCAACTTCCATTTACAGGAAGATAAAACCTGGTTTTAAGGCACAGTTATGGAATAAAGTTTCCTGTTAAAGTTTAAAATTAACTTTCTAAGTGAAAAACATAAGCTACTTTAAAGAAAAGTAGACAGTAGTAAACGCATGGGTAGAATGCAGGTATGGTAAAAGCCACAAAGGCAATAAGCAAATGATTCATGACTGGTGATGCTGACATTAACTGCGTAGATATGGGCCCATCCCACAGGTCCAGTTTGTTCCTTGGTTAAGTGAGAACAGATCAGACTCACAAACTACTTTCAATTCAGTGGACAAATATTCACCGAGAGCCTCTGCCGTGTCCAGGACTGTGAGAGTCACAGAGAAAAGAGAACACCCACAGCCGCCCCTGACTTCAGGAAGTCTTCCATTAACTTGTTGGAAAGAACAAAGAGACTGGGAGAGAACGGAACGAAAGTCTGTGAGAGAGACAAGTTGACTTTAGCAGTGGGGAGACAAGACAAGGGAGCCCGTGACTGGCTGCAGGGACCCCAGGGTGGGGCTCAGGAAGGGTCATGGAGACCCTCATCAGTTCCAAGGTGCTTAGAATGTTCCTTCCACTCTGACTTCGTCACCTGGATCCCAAGAAGCCACTCCAGGCTCTGATGACCTTACAGCAGCAAGTCACCAGAGGACCTCACTTCGAGAGGCTGTGAAAAAGGGGCAGACGCCGGCAGGTCACGTCCCGGGCAGCTGTCATCCTGACGGCCACCCCCGAAGCCTGACAGCAAGGCTCTTCTGCCGAGGACCCCAGCACCCTCCAGCCAGGCTCCGCCTAGACTCACAGTTCTAGAACTCTTCAGTTCTCTGCTTCCTGGGATGGCTCTCCTGCCTCCCAAACTCTTGGTGCTGCCCTCTCTGTGGTGGCTGGGAGAGCCATCTCCCTGCCCAGTCCTACGCCGACCCAGGAACCCAGAAAGCTGGGCGTAGCTGAGCGGGAACAGAGGCAGATTCACAAGCGCCGAATTTCCCTCCAGATCTCGAGAGCTGACCCTTCTGGGTGCCTCTTGGTGCCCTGTCTACCATGAGGTCCCACCTTAGGGAACAGCTGCCCCCCTCCACCCACAGAGTCCCAGGGTGGGCCCCCATCCATGAGATCACAGCGCACGGCCCCACCCCCCTGACCACAAAGCATCAGAGCAGACACCTGAGCCAATCAGATTCCCCCTCTGGAGCTGGGAGCTATTCAGAATTTGGAATTACAGCAGAGAGGCTCCAGCTTACGCTGGGCGGGTCTCTCGAGGGTAGAGATGCGAAACTCCGCAGTTAGGGGAGGCCGTCTTCTGCCACATGGCCCAGAGACGCAGGCAAAGTGGATCTGCAGTGAGAAACAGAGAAATAAGACAAGAAGAGGTAAGTCCTAACGAGCTATGCTCTCCCTCAGCCTTTCAAATGTCGCTGCCCCAACGCCCTCTGCTTCTTCCCTATCCAAGGTGACTGCCCAGGCCTCCCAGCTTCCATCACACTTAACAGTAAAACCCACTGTTACAGACAGAATGCTTGCACCCCCCAGTATTTATATGTGGAAGCCCTAACCCCTTGGTGTAAAGGTTTTAGAGGTGGGACCTTTGAGAGAGAATTGGGTTAGATGAGGTCACGAGAGTGAAGCACCCCATGATGGGATTAATGTCCTTAAAGAAAAGACCCGAGAGCTTCCCTCTTTCTCTCTCCACTCTGTGAAAACCCAGCAAGAAGACCGCCATCTGCAAGCCAGGAAGAGGGCCCTCACCAGAACCCAGCCGAGCTGGCGCCCCGACCTCAGGCCTCCCAGCCTCCAGAACCATGAGAGAAGAGATGTCTGCCGTTCAAGTGGCCCCGTCTATGGCATTTCGTCTCTAGCAAGCCAAGCCAAGACATCCAGACTTCTTGCCCTGAGCCATCGGCCTTAAACTCCTCCCCTACTTCCACTTTCCACATCACTCCCTAGACCCTGGCCACACCAACCGTCTTTCAGTTCTTTGAACAAGTCAAGCTTAATTCCAACCTCACGGCCTCTGTACTTAATACTGTGCTTCTGCCTGGAAGCAGCCCCCCTCAGTCTTGAGACAGCAGGCTTTTTCATGTCATTCAGATTTGTCTAGAAATGATCCCTATTCAGGGCGGCCTTCCCAGACCACGCTTGCTGACACAGGCCCTCGGACGCTCTTATTTTCCCAGGACTTTGTGTCGAGCTACCTCGCCCATCTCGTTCGCCACATGTGTGCTTGTGACCAGTGGCTTCAGCTGTACCCAACTCTGTGCAGCCGGCCAGGCTCCTCGGTCCATGGGATTCTCCAGGCAAGAGTGGGTTGCCATGCCCTTCTCCAGGGGACCTTCCCCACCCAGGGACCGAGCCTGGGTCTCCTGCTACTGCAGGCGGATTCTTCACCAAGCGAGCCACCACAAAGTCCAGCCCAGTCCCCGGCACAGGAAGGTGTTCACCAGATATCTGTTGGATAGATGACTGAGACTCAAAAGCCTGGCCTCCACGAGTCCAGACAGAGAGCCCCGCTGCGGGTGGAAAAGGGGAAGGGGTGGCGCTGGACGAGGACCAGCTTGGCCCCAGCCAGCCAGCTCACACAAGACCCCTAAGGAAGCACGGTCAGTGCAGAGCTCGGGGACACGGAGCCCAGGGCTGGTCAAAAGACAGTCGCACGCTAAAATATGCACGGCCAGATTTTGTGCACTGCGTGTTTTATCTTTGACCGTACTTGTGGAAACATTATTCAAGAACATCGTGAACACACAAAAATAAATCTCTAAAAATATCATTTGGACGACACACACATACGAATGAAAAGATTTTTCTCTTTTTACTATAGCGGTCCATTAAGGCATTTTGAAAAAGCAAATTTGCTAAGTAACGGCACAGAGTAACCTGCGAATATAAATGGATCCAGGTGCTACCTACACAGCAGCCCCCAGATGAAACCCACCCCAATCTCTCTATCAATCAAGGCAGGAGTGGGGGTAGCTCACCAACTCTGTTCCCTGCCTTCTGAGGATCTGATAGTGTCCCAAGCAACAGAAGGTCGTGGTTCTTAATCACACCCGGATGTGGGTCAGAGAGTTGCCACAGCCCCCACCACTAGCTTTGATCACCAGGGGAGAAACCAGGGAAAACAAGCGCCAAGCAAGGCCTTTGACACCGTCTCATTTAATCCTACCGCAGCCTATGAAGCACACAGTGTTATCCTGAAACTGAGGTTGAGCAGAATGAAGCACAGGGAGCCTAAGTAACCGAGCTGAGAAGACAGCAAATTAGCATCAAGGCTAAGATCTGAAGTTCGCAGCATCTAAATCCCCACCCCCGAGAAGCTGCCCCAACCTCCACACCACAGATTAGCTCTCCTTTCCCGTCTTCTTCTCCACCGTCTGTAACTAATGTCAAGGGCCCAGCACCGTCCTCTTTTCTGTCTCTCCTAAACACCTGCCAGCCTGCAGTGAACGTCACATGGCTGGTAACAATGAACCCAGGCTGCTTGCAGAGCATCCCCTTCTGGTCTGCCTCTCCCTCCCTCGGCCACCTCCACACACATATACATGGGGGCTCTTTTCTTGTCAATTAGCAGCCCTCTTGCTTTAGTTTTGTATGTCTAGCTTATCTTGTTATCCACATCTTTTTGCTTGTAACCTAGCCAAAGAACAAGAAGAGTCTAAAACACATTCTGTGACTTTCTTTTAGATTATAATCTTATCTTAGTTGTTGTTCATTTCTTTCTTCTGAAGACTTTCTTTTACTTTTCTCTTTGTTTTTCTCTTCTCTTTGTTTTTCTCTTTTCCTAGTTCTTCTGTCTCTCTCAAGGTTTTAAGGTCTTAGGGAGAAAAAATACACATACATATATGCACATACATGGCCACTGGATTCCTCTGGCCATCAAGCTAAGTTCACTTTGCTCATCATCAAAATGAAAATATTCTGCAATATGATCTACATGCCTTATTGTCACTGCTGGGGATGGAGAAATAGATTATGAATTCAGAACAACAATAAAATACAAAGATCTAGGAATCTAAATACCCACATTTAAATCTGGACATGAACCCTTGCAGCTATATGTGATTTTTGGATAAGAATCTCTGAGTTTGAGGATTTCATCTATAAAGGAATAACAATGCTACTTCCTCCCAAGGTTGTAGGGAGGTTTAAAGGGGCCCTGTATATGAGAGTACTTTTAACCTAGAAATTATTTCAGCATAAAGCAGTATGGAATCAGGGTCCTGGCTGAACTATGAAATGCAGAAGAATAGGAGGATGCTGTCGAATTGTGCATTGCATATCGCACCTTGATGACCCACTAACCCTTTATAGCCACCGTCTTTCCCCCAAACTGGGTTTCCCCCTGGAAGTCCTAGTTCTGCTAATGGAATCAGGAGGCATTTCATCACGCAACAACCACACACACAAACATACACACACACACACAATCTGCTGTGAGTCGGGGTAGTTGGTGCTGGGGACTGGACATTGAACTTGCTGGAAAATACCCTCTCCTTCAGGACCCTTGTAATATATTTTGGGTGGGAGAAAGAGTAAGACAGCAAACAATGAAAATAAGGCAACAGTGCAATAACTGATCAAGGCCTCTAATTTACAGGAACAGCCTGTATGAAGGCCCTAATGCAGGAGAGAGCTTGGCCTAATAGTAGCATAAAAACAAGGTGCTGGAAGGAAGCGATTGAGGGAGTGAGTCCCCTGAGGTCTGCAAAACCAGCAGAGCCAGATCTTACCAGGCCTTCCAGTCCACGGTCAGGAGTGTGACCTGGATTTTAAGGAGGCCTCTGGAGTTATGCAACAGAGTGATAGGATCGGGTTCGGGGTTTATTTTTGTTGGCTACTTGTTTTGTTTTATTTTATCAGTCTGGCTACAGTGCAGAGAATTAGGACTAGATAGAGTGTTGGTGAGCATAAGTAGAATCAAGAGAGCAGATGGTCAGCTCCGCAGTAGGACAAGACAGGGATGACTGAGGCTTGGATGGGAGACACATAGAGAGGTGAGCAGAACTGACAGGTATTTTGGAGTCAGAAACATGAATTGATGATAAGTTCCATACAGAGGCATGCAAAGGGAAGGAGAAAATTACTCGTTTTCACATGGAAGATTACTCCTGGGTTTTTGTGCTCAGACAGTAAAAGAATCCACCTGCAATACAGGAGACCTGGGTTCAATCCCTGGGTCAGGAAGATCCTTTGGAGAAGGGAATGGTAACCCACTCCAATACTCTTGCCTGGAGAATTCCACGGACAGAGGAGCCGAGTGGGCTACAAGCCTAGTGGACACAGAGTTGGATACGACTGAGCGACTCACTCACTCACTCACACACACACACACACCCTCAGAAAGGCAGTGACAGCACTGACCGGGAGATGGGGGTGGGGAGTGGAAGGGGGGGCACAGGGCAGGTAAAGAGAGCGGGCACAGAGAGGCCTAAGCTGCCCCCATTGTTCCCACCTACCCCTCCAGCGCAAAAGCTGGTTATCCTGTCCGTCTGTCCCCAACAAGCTTCTCAAAATCACCTCTACACTCGCCACCTGACCTCACAGTGTGTTCCCCCTGCGGACGTTTCCGTCTCCAGTCCACTTTCTGGAATGGGGAGTAATAAGGTTTTTGCTCAGGGTTTTCTGTTACTTGCAGATGAGGACAGAACAATCGGCCCTCAGGGTCTAAACCCAGTCGGTGTCCAGCCGAGTCCCCTCCTCCACAAACACCATCCTGCCTGGCCACACCAGACCACCCAGCTCCCCATCCTGCCTGCTCTCTCTCACTCCTCTGGGCCTCTGCATATGTTGGCCCTGCCGCCTGGGAGGCTGTTTCTTCCTGTTTCCACCCTCCAAATGCCTCCTAACCATTCTCCTCTTTAATTCCTGTTTTTTAAGTGAATGTAAAAAATTAGTAATGTTCATCTTTGATACCTTTCGTAAGGTGTCAACCACTGAGGTGTCAATGGTTGAAGGCAACCATTCTCTTGGTTCCCAGGACACCCTGACCTCACCTCCATGGTAATTCTGACCACAGAGTGCTGGAAAAATTATTGCTTCCTCCTCTCTAGATTGATGCTGCTATAAGGGCAGTCGTGACAGTCACTCAGTCGTGTCTGACTCTGCAACCCCATGAATAGTAGCACACCAGGCTCCTCTGTCCATGGGATTCTCCAGGCAAGAATACTGGAGTGGGCTGCCATTCCCTTCTCCAGTGGATCTTCCCAGCCCAGGGATCGAACCCAGGTCTCCCACAGCGCAGGCAGATTCTTTACCATCTGAGTCCCCAGGGAAGCCAGAAGGGCAGTGCCTGGGTTTAGCTCTTCCTTCCTGCCCGGTGAGTAACACCAGGTCTAAAACACAGCCACACGCGAGAGTTTACTGAATGAACCAATGTCAGAGTGGCTTAGTGCTATAGACTGAATGTCTGTGTCCTCCCTGAATTCCTAAGTTGAAAGCCTAACCCCCAGTGTGATGGGACTTGGATGTGGGGTCTCTAGGAGGTAATTAGGGTTAGATAGTTTATGAGGTTGAGACCCTCATGATGGGATGAATGCCCTTATAAACATGGAGCTCTCTCTCAGCCTCTCTCTCCCTCTTTTTATGTATAATCAAGGAAGCAGGCCTCCACCAAGAACCCAACCAAGCTGGCGCTCTGATCTCAGGCTTCCAGCTTCCAGAACTATGAAAAATAAATATCTGTGGGAATTCCCTGGTAGTCCAGTGGTCAGGACTCTGCACTTTCACTGCCAAGGGCACAATTTCAATCCCTTATCAGGGAACTAAGAACCATGCAAGCCGTACAAGCAGGACAAAATAAAATTGTTATTTAAGCCACCCAGACAATGGTATTCTGTTACAGCCACGTCAGTGGACTAAGGCAGGTGGGTTCTAAAGTCTTCAAAGTAAAAGTTCTTGAATGGTCTAAATGAACCTTAAAAATCCTACCTACCATACACTAAAATACAGTATCCACATTTCATGTCATGTACAGCGATTCTTATCCCCACTGAATTTTGAGAAATAGAGTTCCACTAAAGGGGAGAATAAACGGAGAGGCTATATGACAATGTCTTTCATTCAAAGCGCCCTGCTGTAAAACAGTCATTAATCCTCAAAGGTAAGCTTTAAGGAAAGTGGGGTGGGGGAAGGGCTGAGAATGGACAGATGGACGGAGTCTTCTACACTGGCTCCTGCTTCCCTGAAGGAGTTTATTTGACTTTTTTTTTTTTAATATTCTATGTATGTAACCTCAGGTCCTGCTGTATGTACAGCAAGAAAAAGTTGTCATCATCATTTGGTCCAATGAAATCTTTTTATTTTTCTGAGTAATTTACAGAAGTAATAATAAAAGGGTAGTTTTTAAATTTTTACTACAAAATTCGTTCAATCATTTAAATATAGCACATTTTCATTCCCTATTCTCCTGACTTTGAAGGTATATAAACTCAAAATGAGAAATATTCTCTACACGCAACTAACTATTCATGAGCTGTCAAATGTGAACCTGGGGCGGATCCATCTCACAAATACTAATTCCATATTTCAAGTAATTCTCCAATAAGTTCTAATTTATTACCATTTCTTGTTCTTCTTGCATTATAAAACTAGTACTTTTGAAACCTCTGATGGGTCATAAATCTGCTAAAGAGAAGATGGTCATCTTTCTCCATAATTGCAAAGCATTTTCATTTTTACATTTATAAACACTGGTAAGAGTATTCTTTGGATCACTTTTGCAAACACACCTGATTTTGTCATTTGTCCCCTTCAAACTGTATCAAGAAAATTTTGTTAAAAAAACACCACAAAAGGTAAAAGAACTTTGGTTCCTGCTTCTTCGAGCAAAACAGGATGGTCCCAGTTCTTGTTGCAAAATACTGGGTGATGAAATCATTCTTGTTGAACGACTAACTGGACGAAAATATCATATTTTCTCTTTGTCCTCAAAAATATATTGTTTATTCATCAATTCTGGAGTGTGAGAAAACTCATCTAGATCATTGTATGGTAAAATTCAGAGTCTATGAGTTTGCGTACAAAGTGATTTTTTCTATTACCATTAGCGTCAACATCGCTATTGTCTCTTCCGATTTGTCTAACTACTGTAAAAGCATTTTCTTTTGTCACTTTTCTTCTCTTCGCCATTTTATGCAGGCAATAAAAAATTCTCTATTCTCAATGGCCTGCAATGAAAGCAGTAATAATAAAACTACAAAGATGGTATCTTCTATCCTCTTTTAAACTTTCTTGAAAGATGATGTAATACTCTAAGCAATGTAATAAGAAAACTGAAGGGTGATGCAATCATGATGATTTATTTCTCTATTGCATCATCTTTCTGGATGGTGATGCCATCATTCTTTCATTTTCTTATTATTTTAGTATTTTTTAGTATAATTGGTAATAATTGATGGGTAATGATAAAATAATTCCAAGGATGATAAAACGAAAAGTGTTTCAAGATATAACAAAAATCAGATTCCACAAAGTCTTAGATTTATAAATGGCCCCAATGGTCCCACATGGGACATTCAAGATAGAACGGGTTTTATTCTGTTTTTGTTTAAAAAGTAAATGTTCTCTTCGATCTTGGCAAGATTTCTTTTAAAAAAGGACCAAAATTATGAAATATTAACCTTTACAAATAGTTAGAACTCCTCAGAAAAAAAAAAATTCAAAAATGAAAATTTAGTTCCATGGACCCTGATGGCACACTCCTGGTTAAATCACATTAACAGATTTGATCATTTCATGAAGATTTTCAAAATCTGGCTCACTAGAAAATTGCCCCCCACACACACACGCAAAAAAGCAACAACAGCTCTTCATTTACTCACAGTTTTCGGACCAAACCCATCAGAGAGAAAGCGCCACAGTGCTCCAAGGCCAGAGCGGCTCCGCTCGGGGCCCCAGGAGCCTCCCTGTAGAGATCAGGCAGATCCTGGCCCGGGACAGTTCCTCCTGGAGTTTTGTCTGCACACAGTGAGGAAGCAAAAATCATTACCCTAGGAAAACAGAGATGCCAAGCGGAATACCATGCAGGCTTCAGAGCAAGGCACAAACAAAATTTAGACCATGATCGGACGCCTGATGATACGGCTTTTGATTCTTTACAGTGAGGAGACAGTGTTATTATTCTCTTGGAGTTTTTTTAAATCCTCATTCATCTTTTGTTTCCAGTCAATCCACAACTATGTTTTGACTATTAATCTATGGCATAGAGGAAATGTCCAATTCACAAAAGTGGTGTACTCCAAACCTTTGGGAGTTGGTTATTTTGGGAACTAGGAATGGTTTTTCCTCCAATAAACAATACTATAAATGATGATGAGGTTTCCAGAGCAGCCCCACAAAAGTCTTCTTAACTCATAATGTTATTGAGGCCCCGGACATTTACTGTGAAAATGAGTAGAGAGCAATTTCGTTGTAACACAAATACACAGACTCAAAGATGGATGATACAGACTCCCTTCTCTTGGATTCCACTTAATGAAACAACTGGTTTAATGAAAGAAAACAAAGGGAAAGATAGAGACTTTTTAGGGAGAGCCCTCCACTTATTTGGGAGGCTGATAGCAGCATTTTATTGTTATTCTGTCTGGCCAGTATCACGTGGGCACCTTTTTTGCCATGTTTCCTCATAGAGACATGATACAAAGGAGTCCTGATGAGAATACATTTGAGGCTCACATCAAAGGATGGGGAAGGAACAGCAAGAGGTTTGAATGAGATTTCGTTGATGGGGTGACTGAAGCATGTGGTTGCAAGGAGGAGACTGTCTAACTCTGTATTAACTTATTTACTAGGGAAATTGAGGAGAAGGTGGAAGACCTAGTATCAGGTCTGAGTCTGGAAGAGGAGAGTCCACTATTTGGACAGGCAGTTCCCTCTCTGACCATAAGGTGGTGCCATCAGTCCAGACAGTCGGCCCCCAAGGGGGCGTGGCTTGCAGGAGGAGGAGCTCCACACGTGGAAGCCACGTTTTCCACTCTGGCTTTAGAACTCAGAAAGCCTGGACCAGCCACCAAGTATTAACATGAACCTACACAACACCGCCTCATCATTCAACAACTTCCCATCCTCCAAGGCACCACCTGCTCACACCCAAGCAAGAACATCCTTCTAGGCATAGCAATCCACATCAAGATTCCAACTAATTATTTACCATTCCTCTCACCCTTCACAGTGTCAGCTCTGGGCTGCTGACCTTTTCCTAACTCCAAAAGGGAATCTAGTCTGAGAGCATCCTGGAGTTTCATCCTTAAATGCCACCAGGATGAAATAACAAAATCTTCTCTGGTGAGCACAGATTTGTTCACAAAGGCCCTGCAACAAGGCCCCAAACGCCCTTGACAGGTTTATCTTGCATTTGAATACCAAACTGGGCAGCTCCTATTCCTCATATGAAACGCATGACGTCCCCTCTGGTCATTTATCCCTGTTGGTCCTCCCTCCTACGATACCCTCTGTTCCTGTTCCACTTGTTAGTATCCTCTCCCCTTTCAAACTCAGACCCGAAGTAACCCACTCACTGTTTGGATTTAATTGGCGAATTGGAGTGAGAGAGGAAAACGGGTTCCACGCATTAACCACAGAAGCCCCCAGATGTCACGAAGGGAGCCTGCCTCCTCCTTCCCACTGCCAGTTGGGTCTTAAACTGAGAAGGAGGGCCCATCCAGCCAAGAACCCTTGCTGAGTCTCAGGGCAATACCAGCTGGACTGTCCTTACATCTCCAAAGTCTCAATTCCCATCTAGTGAGAGATCAAATCTGCAAGCACAATGCATGGTCCAGTGTCTGTTCCCCATTCATGTTTCCTTTACAGTAATAATAATACTATCATTATTACTACCCCTTACCTACTCCCTACTGTGACCAGCCACAGGCTGCCAAACCAGGCCTGAGTTCTAAGGCTAGAGGAGAAAGGGAAGATCACAGCACAGTCACCAGCCTGAGCTCTTCTCCCTACTCTGACCCCAGGCCCGTGGCCTCGACTGGTAATCCCAGTACACTGCCTCCTGCTTCTGCAGAATTTTCTCAGCCCTGATGGAATGGTCTCAGCCAGACATCCAGAGAATGCCTGGCTCTGGCCAAGTGGTCCGAACATATAACTCTTAAGAACTGGTAACTGTACTTGCTATACCTCAAATCCAACCACCGCTTTTTTTTTTTTTAGTTCTAAAAGGGGCAGGTGGCTCAGGTAGCAGACACACATGTCCCCTGTGAAACTGGAGCAAACAGCTTCAAGATGAATTTTTCTATTATGCAGGTCCTCTGAGGGCAGTCCCAGGGCCTTGTGGTGGCAAAAGGCTGTGCCCCAGCTCTGGGAGGCAGAGACCTGCATCTGCCTGGCCCCTGCTCCAGGTGGCGGCCCAGCCTTCTAACAAGAAGACTCAGAGTGACTGCATCCCACAAAGGTGGGCTTGCTCCCACCCACTAGACCTCTCCTGTTTCCGTTGCTCAAAGAGCCAAGAAATCAGATGCCCTTTTTAATGCCAATATTACTCATATTCTCACCTACAAAAGAGGCTCTCCAAGGAAAGAAATCCTACCCAGGAAATTCAAAGGCTTATGGACTTCGTGGGAGGCCAGACTGCCGTTGGTTTTTTGTTATGTTTTGTCTCTTAAGAATCTACAGGAGATGGTGTTTCATAAACCAATAAAGGAAATAAATACCCAAACAAAAGCAGAGTGGGAAGTGCGCACCACCTATTATTAATATAATGGACTTGTACCCCACCTCCTTCCCTCAAACTCTTGAGGCTGTAAGATGTAATTGTTATTGGAATCACGGGCATGAGTGGTCAGTTCTTTGTCGCGACACAAACTCAGACATTCAAAGTGATCCTTTCCTGGAGTTCTGAATCGGGTGGGGATGGTGGACAGCAGCTAGCTCCCAGGCGCTGCAACCCCTGGGAGGGCCTACTCGAAGGTGCCTTTCCCACCCCCTCCTATCATTCCTCCCACCTCTGGGCCGCTGGACACTGGACAGCCGCAGCCACTGGTGCCCACCCTGCCCCCATCCCGGTTCCTAACGCCCTCCTGCATCCGGGACCTCGGGAGGGGAGCTTGGGAAGCCGAACGGTTGACAGAGGACGACCTGGCCCCAGCGTCTCCGCACCCCCTCCCCCAACTGTGTCACAAGGCTGCCCCAACGAGGCGCTCGGTGCGCCCCGCCGCGGAGACCCAGCGCCGCGTCGCCGCGGGCAGTGGGTGATGAAACCTCCGGGGCGCATTACCGCAGAGGGCGCGGGCTGGGAGCGAGGCGGGGGTGGGGGGTTGGAGCTGGTACCCAAGCTCACCTGTTCTGCAGGAGGGTGGAGACGGCGGGGGAGGGGCGAAAGCTAGGCGACCCGGGTGAGCGGCGCGGCGCTCGCGTCCCCGCCCTCCCCCTGCCCCACGAGCCCCCAGAGCTGCGCCGTCGGACTGACGGTGCCCGGAGCAGTTCCTGTCCCCGGCCTCGGCGCGGGGGAGACGTGAGCGTGCACACGTACACACACAGCGGGGGAAGAGGCGCTCCGAGCGGCGCCCAACTTTCTCCCTGCTTCCGCAAGCCGGGGCGAGAAAGCAGTCGAGGGCAACCCAGCACCGGCCGTGCTTGGGGAGGGAGCTCGAGCAAGAAAGGAGAAGAGATGGAGAGAATTTCCTCGGGTTCTGTTTTTAGGGTTTGGGGAGAATTTTTTTTTTTTTTTTTTTGACCTTTACCATCCGATGAATGAAGAGTAAAGGGAACACAGAACGCGGCGGCGAGTAGCGCTTTGGGAAAATGGAAGAGTATGTTTGGAGACGCGTAAAGTTGCCTTTCAAGCTCCAGCCTCTGGGGCACGCGATGCTCCGCCGCGGGCTGACTCAGGGCTGCCTGGGCCTCCCTGCCACCCGCCTGTAAATGATGCAAGTCCAGTCTCTCACCTGGATCCCTGCAGCCCAACCCAGAATCCGTCTGGATTGAGGGAGGGGCAAGAATCTGGCACCTAACGTGTGGCAAGGCCCACCACGGCGGGGCGAAAAGAGGAAGATGGGGCAACCGCTCAAGCGGAGTCCTGTATCTAGTGCTTCTGCTCCTATCTTAAAATAGTTTGGAGGATTTTTTGTTTTTAATGCAAAGCATCACACCGCCAGGAATTCCCATCTGTGCCCAGCTTGCCCCCAGCACCACTGTGTCCAGGAAACTTCTCCAATCTGTCAAAGCCTTGGGGCTGGGAATCTTAACTAAATTACAAAAGGCAGAAAGAGGAAACTTTGCCAGCCCGTTGCGGGTGTGATGCGAGCCAGGAGCCCGAGGGGGCTGGAGGGGACGGGGGACGCTGTCCCAGCGCAGACCATCCCCTCTCGCCTTTCTTTAGCTGCAACCGGAGCTAGGATTCGCTTTTAGTTAAGTCCGTTCGGCCATTGCCTTGGAGCACCCGCACACGCGCATGTATCTCCGGCCGCGCTCTCTCACACACACACACGCACGCAAAAGCGTGGCCACCGCCAGGTCGGCAACTTTGTCGGGCGCTCCCAGCGGCGCTCGGCTTCCTCCAGTAGTAGTTGGGCGCAGGCCCCGCCTCCCAGCCGTGTTGTCAAACGGGCGGGGGTCTCGGATTGGTCCAGCCGCCGGGACAACACCTGCTCGACTCCTTCATTCAAGTGACACCAGAGCTTCCAGGGATATTTGAGGCACCGTCCCTGCCATTGCCCGGCACTCGCGGCGCTGCTAACGGCCTGGTCACATGCTCTCCGGAGAGCTACGGGAGGGCGCTGGGTAACCTCTATCCGAGCCGCGGCCGCGAGGAGGGAAAAGGCGAGCCGGGAGGAAGAGTGGGAGGAGGGGGGGAAGCGGCGAAGGAGGAGGAAGAGGCGGAGGGCAGCACAAAGAATCCAGGTCTCCGGGCTGGAGATTTACACCAAGAACCATGTGTGCCGAGCGGCTGGGCCAGTTCGTGACCCTGGCTTTGGTGCTGGTTACCTTCGATCCAGCTCGAGGGACCGACGCCACCAACCCCCCCGAAGGTCCCCAAGACAGGGGCTCCCAGCAGAAAGGCCGTCTGTCCTTGCAGAACACAGGTAAGCGCGTGCGCCCCGGCGGCGGGGAACTGCTGGGAGAAGACATCCCGCACCAACGCAGCGCTCCCCGGGCGCTTCGCCCAGAACTGGGCGCCCACCCTGGGCCAGTCAAACTCTTGGGGTGGAGCGGGGCGTGAAGAGGAAAGCGCGAGGTCCACACCGGGCTCCGCGCGCCCGGAATCCGCACGTGCTGGCCGGGTGATGAAATGGCTGGGTCAGGACTTGTTGCTGTCCTCCCGTGATCGAGGGTAAATGAAGCACCGCATGACGCGGCCAATGCCAGCTTCAGCGTCCCCGGACCGGTTCAAACCTCCCTGCTCCATCCTAACCGGCTTGCAGGCGGCACGGAGCGTCCCCGCTACCGGGCTGCGCCCTGAACCGAAGAAGTTCTCTTCCCAGCCGGCCGGCCGCGGCAGGACTGCTTCTCCCCCTCCTCAAAAGATGCCCGACATCCAAGAACTTTGTAGGCGAGACCAATGGCACGGCGAACTTTCCCCCTTGTGGGGCATTCCTTTCGGAAGAGGCAGGGGTGGGTGGAGTAAAGCGTACCTCTGCGGTGCTGCCTCCGTCCCTGGCTCCAGGGCAGGTCAGCAAGAGAAGAAATGGTGACACGGCCCGAACCGTGCGCGGCAGCTGCTCGACCGGCTCTCCGCTTATCCCCGAGTTGCCAAGCACAACCAGGCGTGCCGGGCACGGGGCTGGCCCTTTTCCCAGCCCCCGGGAGAGGAAGAAAATCTGCCTAGCGCTTCTTCGCTCTTCACGGCCCTCCCTTTATTAAGGGGGCCTGCGAACCCGGCGGTGCCGTGCGTGCGCTCACCGCACGAGCAGGAATGCACGAGTGCCCATTAGGGGCGCCGGGAGCGAGTGAACCGCGGCCCTGCGCGCTCCTGGCCGGCGCGCCGGGGCCGCGCATGGGACCGTCCCGGAGTCCTCCACCTCCGTAGGCGGATGCCAGCACCCCCGGCTCGCGCCCCGCTCGTCCTAGGAATCTCACCCACCTTTCCCCCTCCCAGAGCTTTCCCTGAGAATCAAACGTGATTTTCGCTAGTTGGTGACCCTCAACAAATGCACTCCCCTCTTTCTCTCGGCAGATTTAATCTGAATGCGGATTATCTCCTCCGACCCGCCCTTCTTCCAAAATATACTCTTCTGATGTAATTTTGTGGTTGGTTTAAGTCAGGGAATTGGGTAGGGGGAGGGAAGGGAGAGCGGCTTTGCAGCCTGACAGTTAACTCCCTCTCAGCCTGTCCTTTCAGAGAGACGAATTAGGGCCACATTCTACGGAGAAGGGCAGCGGACACCCGGGTCGCGAGAAGTCTAGGGAATTAAGCGACATCTCACCCCAGATCGCTATTAAAAAGGAACCTCGAACTGCAAAGGTTGCGTTTCTGCAGACTAACCCCTATCTGACTCGACTCCTGAGCCTGCTTGCAAGCAAACCGCAGTTTCCCTAGCCTGGTATTTTTAATGCGAATGGTTTGGAGGCGCTGCCTTAATAGGAATTTTGTTTTGATTTTTAGGTGTTGAATCATAAAGCTAAATTGAAACTGCTTTTTGGACGCTCTCATTTGGGGGTCAGGAAGGAAATGGCCGTGATTTAATAGCAGCAGCTTCATCCAAGTACAGAAGAGTATTTCATTGATGAAGGACAGACAGGAAAGACCAAGCTAATGGGTTGAAATTTTATTTTTGTCAGTGGGTTTAGAAAGCTGAAATATCTGCAGCTGTCAAACTAAGTATTCCCACAAATACTTTAATAAGATGAGAAGGATGAAAAAATGGAGTGTTCTGACCTAACTTCTCTTGTGACTTTTGTAATGTAGGTCTGGCTAATTTTTACAAATATTACAAATACTAGTTATCTTCATAAGTAGATTAAGTGATGAAATTTTCTTTCCTTGGTTTTTGGATCCTGAAACAGTCATTTCTAACACTCTTTCTTAATTTTCCTTTTAGTCATTACTTTTATTTCCACCGGCATCTCTCTGCATTCCCCAGCATGGCAAGGAATTTTGTATATGATTGTATGTAATTCTCATTTTAGCGGAAATCCAGCACTGTTTGGTCAGCGCTGGCGATGTGGGGTGTGGCGTGTTTGAATGTTTCGAGAACAACTCTTGTGAGATTCGGGGCTTACATGGAATTTGCATGACTTTTCTGCACAACGCTGGAAAATTTGATGCCCAGGTAAAAACCATATTGAGCACCAAGAATGTTTTGGGTTAGCAGAGCATGACTGAAACGTTCACTGGAAAAACCTGTTAACAGTTTCCTAGCTGATCGTCATGGTGGGTTTTTGTGCTTGCCAGAGACCTTCCAGGTATGCAGCAGGGTGCCAGGGACTCCCCACTCCACTCCTGGGGTTCAGCTTTCTGGACCTGTCATATCGGCCAAGTCTTCCTCCACCCTTCACCTGTGTGTGCACACACAGAGTGGGATGGAGACCAAGCTGAACAATTGTTTGAGGATTCTTAGCAGAGAAAACTCATAATAAATAATAAGGCACATACAGTCTGGCTACCCAGAACCCAGTCTGCAAGGACCATAGCATTAGGCTGGGGGTAGGGCAGGGAAGGTCAGGGACTCCAATTAAACATGCCAAAAGCTATTTGCACCTAATAGGCAAGAATAAAACAGACTTGAAATTTGTAGAAATTCATCATCTCCTAGAGGACATGTGGGCAGGCAGCATGGATAAATCAGGGCCTCCAGAGAGCAGGTGTTTCTTCCTCCTAAGTAGCAGATCCTCCTCTCCCAACCTGAAAAGTTGGAACCCTGAGTGAGTCCCGCTCTATATAACAAATATAGTCAGGGCCTGACCCACTTCACTTATCCCACGGTCCCCAGGGTAAAAGCCTAGATGCTGCATGGGTAGGAAAAGAACCCAACAAGTAACCTTACCGCTCCAGTGCACACCGTTCGAACACATTTCAGGTGGAGCGGAGCATCAGGCTCATCTCCTTCGTGTCCTCCCCAGCCTGTATCTGCACTGTGAAGTACCCTGTTGTCGTTTCATGGGAGAGCCACGACTGTTTGGATGAGGCCAACAGTTGAGGTGTGACTTATGAACATCACCAGTTACCATGCGCTGACATCCTGCAGACAGCCTGACAAGGCAACGCCTGGGAACCAGGAAGGGATGCGACAGGGCTGGCAGCCTCCCCTGCAGAGGATGTGGGGTGCCAGCAGGGGGAACCAGGAAGGAAAGAGGAGGAAAGTGTTTGAACTCCTTGAGATGCCCTAATAAAGCATCCCTTCTGGATTAACTGGAATTAGGAAACGTAATAGGAAATCCGGAGGAAAGATGTGTATTTCAGGGCAATCCCACAGGATGTCAGGGAAGAATACTGAGAACAGATTGCTGCAGCCCTCACATACATTCATCTTCCTTTTTTTCCTCAACCAACAGGAGTATGTTCTCAAGTTAGAAGCATCCCTTTCAAGTCAGGTCTCAGCCCATAACTACTTAATCAACCGGCACGCCCTATCCTCCATCCTATTTGGCTCCCACTGGCGCGTCAGAGGAAAGGGAATCACCATGAGGTGGCTTTTTAGTGATCAGACTCTATCTGTAGACCTTTCAGCTGCTTCTACAGAAGAGGACTGAAATAAACGTGCTGGCCAGCGTCCCAATTCCAACCTAAACCCATTTACTTTCTCAACTCCGTTACTTCCAGGCCTGTCTAAAAAACAGGGGTGACCTCTCCAATGACAGCTCACTTCTATAGAAGATGGGGTGTGAGGATCCCTGGATGGGTATCCCACGGTGCCTCTGTGCCCCGCGAGGTTGATAAGGAAGCCAACGGCCGGGGCTCGCCTCCACACCCCCAACAGCTGTCTCCTCTCTAGGATGAGAACAATCTCGCGGGGTTGCCAGGAAAGAGAACTGCAGGCCAGATGTATGCCTGGCTGCCTTCGCCACTCGGAGGCCTGGGGTGAGGGGGAGGGGCCGTCAGCCGGGCAGTTCAGGCTCCAGATGCTGGCGGGCAGTGTGCCAGGCGGGCCTTTTAGAGGCAGTAATCCTAACAGTTTAAAGGAGTCAAATTGCTTTCAAAAAGGAAAAGAATGCTCCTCCTTAAAGGCTAGGAGGAGGAGAGAGAGAGTACGGGTTGGGGTCGGCGGGAGGCACTGACGCAGGAAAGGCAGGCCCAGCTCACACCCGACCTTGACATCACTAGAAGGAGCAGGAAAGATGCGAGATCTGGAC
Organism: Cervus elaphus; assembly: GCF_910594005.1. NCBI lineage: Eukaryota > Metazoa > Chordata > Mammalia > Artiodactyla > Cervidae > Cervus > Cervus elaphus. Next base: position 8,566,739 of record NC_057839.1, on the reverse strand, counting down.
ATGAAGGCACCTGGGAAAAATTCTTGCCACACACCGCCAAGGAGCTCTGGGCTTATGCTTGCCCAAATTTCCCTCAGAAAATTTCAGAAATGTTGCCACCATACAGTCAACACTGGGCTTCCTTGAGGACAGAGGGCCACGGGAGCCCCAGGACGAGGGAGGCTAGTAGAGGCGTTTGGGAGGAAGGAAGCAACCATGTCAGTCTCCCAGGTAACATCCTTTGGGACCGAAGGCAGAGGTCTCACATCACTGTGGACAGACCTCCTGATGTAGCCTCAGCCTCTCTCCTGCAAGGATGTCCGTCTGGATGGGGCCGTGAGGTTCGGTTGTCAGAAAAACCCCATGTAAGCCCAACAAGGCTCAGAATGTCAAAGCGTGTAATAAGGACTGGTCTCTTCCATCCCTCTCTCCCTCCCCGTCCCTTCCCCTCTCAGGGCAAGTCGTTCATCAAAGATGCCCTGAAGTGTAAGGCCCATGCTCTGCGGCACAGATTCAGCTGCATAAGCCGGAAGTGTCCAGCCATCAAGGAGATGGTGTTCCAGCTACAGCGGGAATGCTACCTCAAGCACGATCTGTGCTCTGCAGCACAGGAGAACATCCAGGTGATGGTGGAAATGATTCACTTCAAGGACTTGCTGCTGCATGAGTGAGTGCTGCCCTGTGGGGTGGGGCGGGGGCGGGCTGGGGTGATGCTGCAACGTGGACGGAGGGAGGAGAGGTCTGCTGCGGTCCAGAGACAGTCTTCTTCAGTTTGATGGGTTGACTAGTAGAGGCTGAACTCTCCTATTAAATGGGGAGGTTGTGGTTTACCACAGAAAGCTGCACTGACTCCCCTCAGAGTCCCTTTCCGGCTGGCCTTCAGGAAAAGCAAAAGAAATTTCCACCATCAGTTTCAAAATCCTAAGCAATAGCAACAGGAAATCTATTTCACTGAGCGTGAAACATGTGGAATTCAGGAATACCTTTCGCCTTTCCGTCAGCCAGGACCCCAACAGTCCTGAGTGTTCCGAGTTGCCATGTAGGTGCCCCAGCATATGGCCAAGGGCTGGTAATATATACTGAGTATGTACTGAGTGCCAGGCATTGTGCTAAGGCTTCATATGAATTTTTCACTTGATCTTCATGACAGCACCATGAGCTAGGTACCATTTTCATCTCCATTTTACAGATGAAAAAACTGAGATTCACTGTGGTGAAGGTCACACAGACAATGATGAGGAGCCTGCAGTCCAGCTCCAGGACTTATACTCTTAAATACCAATAGCTTTTTCCCTTGTCTCCATAAGCTCTGCTTTCCCTTAGAATGTCCAATTCACCTTCAACATTCATGCCCTCCCAGAGAAAATGCAAAACAAATGATAAAAACTTTAATCAGCTAAACACCTTTATGCCAAAATGAGGGGATAGGAACATACTCTTTGGAAGACTTGTAATTCAATCATAAACCCAGGCCATCTTCCTTTAAAAACATCCCTACAGGATCCTAAACTTTTGCAGAGTAGTAAAGCAGATGAAAGCATAGTTGGCTCCTAACACCGTAACCCATGACAGTTACAATGGCTCCTTCCTTGGGCACCTCAGGGCAGAAAGCAAGGTACTAGCTAAGCAGCCCAGTACAAGTTACTGCACTGTTAGTCTTTGCCCAGTGACTCACTGGGCCAAATCAGTACAATTTTATCAACCCTTACTCCTTAGTTCGTGCCATAGCCTCCCTCAACTATGTCACTAAACAGGCCACTCCCCATCCCACCCACACCACTTAGACCACAGAGAAGAGCAACCATCACCTGTCACTTTCCACTTGGTTATAAGGCTCTAGGTACCTTGCAACATCCCTGGTACTGTGTTAAAATTATTAGATTCACCATGAATCTCTATAGGCAGCTCTTGCCAGGAGCAAAGTGATGTTGCCTTTGCCTTGAGTTACACTGTGTTCTCAGTCACTCAGTCATGTCTGAGTCTTTGTGACCCAATGGATTGTAGCCCACCAGGCTCCTCTGTCATGGATTTTCCAGGCAAGAATACTGGAGCAGGTTGCCATTTCCTACTCTAGGGGATTTTCCTGACCTAGGGATCGAACCCACATCTCTTGTATGTCCTTCATTGGCAATCGAATTCTTTACCACCAACACCACCTAGGAAGCCTGAGTTATACTAATGCCCAATAAAATATTTTCTATTCTTCCAAATTTCTGTAAAGAATCAAACCAACAATTGCATCAACAACAATAGCAATAACAATAACTCTCATTTTCTGAGTGCACCAGGCCCTTGGCCAGGGACTTGGCCTAGATAATCTCATTTACCTTTCCCAACAGTGCTACAAGCAAGAGAATACTAACCCCGTGCAACAAAGAAAGTGAAGCTAAGAAGTTAAAGATCTTGCTCTGAGGTTCAATTCCTAATTTCCAACTTGGGAATTGGTGATTCTGAAGCCAGTTGTCAGGAATGGACCTCAAACCTCCTTGTCCTGGCCTCCATTCTCCCCACTAGACCAACTAAAGGCTCATTGGTCCCCAAATGCAGCAGGACTTTTTCCCCTTTTTTCAAAAACAGTCCTGTTACACAAGCAGAACACTGAAGTTTCCTTCCTTCAAGGTGGCCCTGCAAGAGGCAGACACTCCATTGCTGAGAAACGCATGAAGTTCATTTGTCTTCGACTTACTCTCCTCCATCAGAGATAGTTTGTTGGCCTCAAAAATGGGTGACGGGCCCCTAGTTTTTAATTCTGTAACACATTCCTGGAGCCAAGAAGACTTTTGTTTCTTTGGAGAAAAGTCTTCTTTGGGAAAACTGAAGGTTTTGAGGGGTTTTGCCCCCCCACCCCACCTTTGCATTTAAGAAGACAGAAAGCACTATGGCTGTCTTTTGTCTCCTCCATGGAAACATCGTCCATGGGACCCTTACTTCCAAAAGGCTCCGTGCATCACTTAGAGCCCACATAGCCCCCACCCCACCCTGCCCTGGAAATGCAGGTGGTCTACCCCAAAAGCAAACCTGGACCTTTTTCTTAAATACTCAATGTGGCTACATGCAATTTCTCTTGCTAAGCCAGCAATTCAAGCTCCCCACAAAATCCCACTGCCTTCCCTTCTGAAGCTGCAACTGCACACTCTGTCAACTAGTATTTAAAGCTGAACTGAATTTTTTTTTTAGTTTTTCTTAACTATCTTAACTGATTTGGGCACCAAAAATCCCATCAGTCCCCAATATCAAGAAGGCCATGTAAGAATGTATGACCTTGGCCACAGATAAGAAAATGAAAACTGAATTTGCTCTTCCCTCTAGAGAGAAGGAAATCATAGTCATCCTAGAATCCATATCATCCCCATCCCTCAACCTGACCTTCCCTTAACCCCTAAAATGCTCACATTCGGTTAGTGACTTCCTTCACACACTCTGCTCCCCTCGCCCCTTCCCTCCCACTTTCTCCCTATCACCCGCCTGGCCGTCAGACACCCTGTCACTGGGTGCTGGCAGCCTCCAGGCACATCCCCCTCCAAGTGTTTTTAAAAACCCTTTAGCCTTGCTGACGCCCAGTGGAGAGAGCTGGGCTTTGTCATTAGACACGGGCTGAGCTAGCAGCCTGAGAAGGCACCATGCCAGCTTGAAACACAGCTTAGATGAACACACCCCTCCCCATGGTTCACAGCTTTCTCCTCGGCAGAGAGCGCCAAGGGCAGAAAAGAGCGTGGGGTAGTCCAGCCTTCTGGGATCCGCCTTGGGATTCAGCAAGCTCGTCTGGCAGGCAGGATGCCCTGCTGAAGGAGGCCAAGAGGCAGTCCGTGGATTCCTAGGAGGGCCCTTCCTCTCCTTACTCTGGGGAAAGAAACTTGGAAAAAAGCATCCCCAAAAGACAGATGCTTAGTCTCCGTGATCTGCTTATCTAGCCGCAGGAGGTGGTAGGCAGGCTCAGGTGCTAAAATCCCAATGGTGCTCTAGCAGACACTCAGTAAACTTATCCCTGAGGCTGCCAGTTGCTAGTTTTCAAAAGATGGAAGGAAACAGACACGCATAGAGCACTTCCCTCGTGTGTCCACGCCCCCCCTCTCTTAGCTGAAGTCAACTTGGGTCATCACTGTCCTTGTCACGGTTAGGGGCCTGTCTTCAAGACTTTCAGCACCCTGCTCATCAGCTGAGCCCAGACTCTCCGACTCCAAAGGCATCAAGTAAGCCTTAAAAGGCAGCTTGATCTCTGTCAGCCGGAACATTCCTCCTCTCCACTCTCAGCCCAGCCCCAGGCCTTCTCAGCCCAGAAGCTTCCAAAAGCCACTTTCTCCCCCACCATGTCTCTGCTCTTCTAGCTATGAAATGAGGGAAGTTCACTCAATTACAACTTGAGGACTAATTCATAAAAATGGCAGCAAACTGCTTCACAAGTCTTAAAACAATCTGCTCTTCCTGCTAGGCAACAACTGCCAACACACAGAGAAAAGATTCAAATGGACTATAGCGCAGCCTCCCATGGTGCAGGCTCACGGAGGGAAAAAAGTCTTGTTCTTATAAGTGATCTTACGTGCCAGACTGATTTCCTGCCCAAGGGGATGGCCCATTGCATGGTCAGATAGACCCAGAAATTCTGCCAGTGAGAGCTGCTTAAGAAAGCTTGTTAGCCATCTGGAACATGCCATACCCCTCCACACCTTGGGGATTTTAAGAGTCCAGTGAGATCTAAGAAAGGCTTGGTGAGTTGGCCAGGAGATCCCATTGCAGGGGGCACCTTTTGCCAGATGGGCCCCAAAATAGGCACACTGCTCCAGCTTTCTGCACACATCTCACCCCCCAGGAGGAAGGTACGTAGTCATTCCTCCTTCAGCACTTTTCCTAAAGATGGCCTGAGCAACTGGTCCTCCCCCTGGGAACCAAGCATGCATATTTCACAGACAGCTGGCTCTCCTCCCAAGCACAGAGGCCCCTCTCTGCCAGACCAGCCCTCACCTCCCTTTGTGGGGTAGCCCAGACCCAAAGAATAGAGCTGTTCAGACAGCCACTCCCCCACCTCAGCCTCTGCCACCAAGGAAGGGAAATCTTGGTTGGAATCTACACCCCAGCCCCGCCCTTCACCTGCTCCAGACGCCTCCAGATACAAAGGAGAATGCATCCAGAAACTTCCCCAAACACCCTTCATTATCATGAGCCCAAACCAGGGGCAAATACACACAGGGGGAAAGTTGATTTTTGGGAGTGTCACTTAGATTAGGCTTATCAAGGAGAAGGACACCCAGTGCAAAACCAGCCAGTCTCGCTTCCCTGCCATAAAGCCTCCTCAGTTTAGTATTTAAGGCCCTTCACTATTTGCGTAAGTAATATTCCACTGGCTCCAAGACCCATTTCCCCTCCTGCTAAAATCCTCCTAGCTAGCACACCCTAAACAGGCCGGGGGACTTCCCTGCTGGCTCAGACAGTAAAGAATCCTCCTGCAAAGTGGGAGACCTGGGTTTGGTCCCTGGGTTGGGAAGATCCCCTGGAGGAGGGCATGGCAACCCACTCCAGTATTTTTGCCTGGAGAATCCCCATGGACAGAGGAGCCTGGCGGTCTGCAGTCCATGGGAATCACAAAGAGTCAGAGACACGGAGCACAGCAGAAACGGGCAGGCCCGCCCCATTCCCACAGCTGTGTGCCTCACTCCTCAGGGTTTCCAGGCTTCTAGCACAGACACCTATGTATTGTCAGGGGCCCTTTTTCTTGTGGCGGGCTCCCTCTCCCAGGCTCCAGTTCCCTCCAGTGCCTGGCAGGCAGCCCAGTACTCCACAGAATCCAGGTAAAGACTAGCAGTAATTCCAGGAACATCTTTTGCCAAACCAAACCCAAGTGAAGCATCGGCCAGGTCTCTCCCCTCGTGTGGGTCCTGCCCTCCGCAGCCCCCAGGAGGCCTTCTCCAGCCCCGGTCTCTCTCTCAATCCCCAGACCCTACGTGGACCTAGTGAACCTGCTGCTGACCTGTGGGGAGGAGGTGAAGGAGGCCATCACCCACAGCGTCCAGGCTCAGTGTGAGCAGAGCTGGGGAAGCCTGTGCTCCATCCTGAGTTTCTGCACCTCGGCCATCCAGAGACCCCCCACGGCGCCGCCCGAGCGCCAGCTCCAGGGCGACAGGGCCAAGCTCTCCAGGGGCCACCCCGCGGAAATGGGGCACCACCTCGCGGAGCCCAGCAGTCGGGAGACCGGCCGAGGTGCCAAGGGTGAGCGAGGTAGCAAGAGCCACCCCAACGCCCACGCCCGGGGCAGAGCGGCCGGCCCCGGGGCCCAGGGAACTTCTGGAAGCAGCGAGTGGGAGGATGAACAGTCTGAGTATTCCGATATCCGGAGGTGAAACGAAAGGCCCGGCCGGGAAATCTTTTCCTCCACGCCGTCCATTTTCTTCTCTCTGGACATTCCAAAACATTTGCCATTAAAGAGGGGGGCTATCACTCGCAGGATGTGATGGGGAGTGCGGACTTAGGTGTATGTTAGCGGCATGAACAGGTGAGGCGGAGGCCCCCTGGGCAGCAGCGAGGGCCGGTGGTGCCTGGTGTGTCCCGCACCCACACGTCCCAACGGGAGGTCACCCTCCTCGCAACTTTGCCTTCTTCCCATCCGCGGAGACCCTGGGCTGTGGCTTGCGGCTCCCTTTGCCGTGGGGGGTGACGAGAGGGGCGGGGTGACCCCCGGGGGCCAGACTGAGTGCTTGGTGCTGGGCCCCCGGCCCCTAGCTTCTGTGCGGTCCTAGCGGAGCGCAGCTGGATTCCCGCGCAGGAGTGCGTGTGCAAACCTCGCTGGGAATCAGAAGGGTGGAGCAGGGGCAGGGCCGTGTGGGTGCCTGGTGCCAAACAGAAATCCAGTTTCTTGCATGGGACCTTGAGGTTTGGAGTAACTTGGGATGGGGCAGGGGGTTGTGGGGGTGGCGAGGATTCTAAGTGTAATTTCTGAGCCATTGTTCTGTCTGGGGGACCCTGCTGCAGGGAGTGGCCCCTGTGTGTTTGTATTTTAACCACTGCTTCGAGCCTCAATTTCACTTTTTTTATTTATCCAGTTACATCTCCGTATCTGTCGTCTAAATAAATAGCTTTCAAACAAGCAACTGGGTCATTAAAACCAGCTCAAAAGAAAGCAAAAAGCAACCCATCTTTGGGGCTGAATTTTTTTTTTTAAGTGCTATTTTTTAAGTAATCAAAAAGTGATGTAGCTTTATGTCTGACTGCCTGACATGGGCTCATTGCCACTAGCGCAAAGCCCACCCTGGAAAAAAATGCACCCAGGAGTGCATTTGACAGAGTTCCCTTTGCCTTTCAGTACCTCGCCTTGACCCTCAGCCAGGGCGGACCCTGGGTTCCATTGGGCCGAGTTGGAAAGCTGGCCTGTCCATGCTAGAGGCTGGAAAAGGGGAACCCAGAAGGACTACTCTAATTTTCACCAGGGAACGCCGACCTTTTATGTAAATGGAGGAGACTGCTGCACATCACTGGGGGACAAGATTTCCCAGATCCAGAATGAAAATTTAGCAATGAGAAAAGGAGTCAGAGTAGACAAAGAAAAGCAGGGAGGAGAGACAGAACTGAGAACAGAGAAAGATTAGAACAGAAAGCATTGGCAACCGGTGTCTTGTGGTTACTGAAGAGGTCTCAGAGATAGGCCTTTTCTTCTCTTTCCTGACAAAGCTTATCCTTTCTTGCAGCCAGTACTCAAATAGGAGCCCCAGTATTGCAAGGAATGGATGGATGTTCTGGGCCAGGTCCTTCTAGAACAGGGGTCAGCAAACCTTGTCTGTAAAGGCCCAGATAGTGAATACACTATTTTCAGCTTGGCAGGTTGTATGGTTTTTGTTGCAGCTACTCAACTCAGCCTTTGTTGCCTGAAAGCAGAAACATACACAGACAACACATAACAAATAGGCTTGGCTCCACTCCATTAAATTTTTATTTAACAAGCGCCCAACTGGATTTGGCTCTTGGGCCTGAGTTTGCTGACTGCTGTCCTAGTGACTGGGCAAAAAAGTATGCATCCTCCATTTATGTCAACTCATAGCTCTCCCTCCAAGCAACCTGAGGCCAGAGATAAAGAGGCTAAATTTATCTACTCAAAAATGATTTGTTCCACAGAATGCCCTTACCCAAAGCCCAGCTAGTGTTTATATAACCTAAATCCAGTCTCACTGCTGCCAGGACAGGGTGCCAGAGCGTCGTTTTCCCAATCTTTCACGATCCATGTTGGAAAGAAACCATCTGTTGGGGGGAGGGGTACAAGAGGCTGGGAGAAGCACCTAGAAAGAGCTGGAGTTGCAGAAAACAGAGGAAATGTTGCACTTGATCCGGCTCTGCCCTCGGAGAGAGAAGGACCGGTGTGTCAGACTCTTCCATGGCAACTGAACGTAAACCATGGCTGTCTGAAGCCACACAGCACGTGGACTGTTTTCCTTACATCACTCAAAAGCTGAAGCAATAACATTCTGTCGCGTTGCTGGGTCAGCTGCTCATTTGTTCGCCCGCTTCTGGGCTGGGTGGGTGAAAGGCATCACTTTTATATTTTCCTCAGTGTAAATGTTTTACATGTTCGCTACTGATGCCCCACGTGTTGCTTCTGTTGTAAATATTGTCATTTGTATTTATTATCTCGGTGTTTTCCCCCGAGGCATAAAATCGCTTATTGTGTTGATCTGAACCCCCTCATTGATCGCTGTTGTATATTTTTTCATGCACTGCTTCGTCTCTTCTCAAAAGTCAGGTAGAAATCCTTGCATTCTGGTTCCTAATGTTTTGAAGCCTACAGTAGTATTTATTGCTGAGATTCTTTATCTCAAAACTGAGGAACATCCAAATTCCTGTAAGCATGGACTCAGGCATTTGTACAGTCTAAAATGTAAGCAAAGTTGTCCTTAAAAATAGACCCTCCACTTGGGGCTTCATACTTCATACAAATTTACTCCTGAGCCTTCCTTTGAGGAAGGATGTGGATTTCCAAATAAAGATATGATGTTTATTTTGAGCCCTGCATCTTAACAAGATGATCCGAACACCTCTCCTTTGTATCAATAAATAGCCCTGTTATTCTGAAGTGAGAGGCCTTAGTAGAGTGAAATGCTGACACTCAAAACTAAATAAATAGAAAATGCTAGCCCAGAGCTGTAGCTGTACTTTCACACACAGACACACACACAGAAATTTCAGCTCGAACTTAGGAAAAGGCTTCATTTAGAACAACAAGGCCAAACAACGCTTCCAGGGCCCATTTCCTAAGGAAGAGCAACCCTCGTGTGATCTCAGCATCGGCACCATGTGGGCTGGCTGGGTTATAAGATCTGTTTCTGTTATGGATTTAAGCAGCAGGACCTGTACGTTGTCACATTGCATTATCTTTCTCCAAGCCTTAATAAAGGTTTTAAATAACTGACTTCCTCTTGAGTAGCATTTTTGTCTGAGAGAGCTTTGGATGGGCCAAGGGGATGGCTGTGAGCCAGTGGGCTTTGAGTCCATTTAAAATGCTGGATGTTCAGATACCTACGAAACAGAAACAGGCTCACAGACAAAGAGAACAGAGGTGTGGCTGCCAAAGGGGAGGGGGCTGGGGGAGGGCTGGGAGCTTGGGCCTAACAGAGGCAAACTGTTACATATAGGATGGATAAACAAGGCCCCAGGACGTCCCTGGTGGCCTTGTGGTTAAGATTCTGGGCTTTCACTGTGGTGGCCCAGGTTCAATTCCTGGTTGGAGAAGATCTCAAAAGCCACATGGTGTAACCAAAAGAAAAAGCAACAAGGACCTACTGTATAACACAGCGAACTATTTTCAATATCCTATGATAAGCCGTGATGGAAAATACTATGAAAAAGAATATATGTGTATGTGTGTGTGTGTGTGTGTATAATTGAGTCACTTTGCTATACAGCAAAAGATAATACAACATTGTAAATCAATCTTATGTCAGTTTAAAAAATTTAATAGTGAGCATTCAGTTTACAGGGAGAGGAACTCAGGGAAGAAGACTACTCTGGGCTTTTCTTCCATCACAGGGCCTCTGTCCAAAACCCTGCCTGAACCACCAAAGAGGAGGCTGAGCTTCTGTGGCCAGCCTGAAAGCTCCTATCCCAGGGCCATCAGGGTGGTCCTCACAGCTCCTTGTGGAGTCCACAGACCTTGGAGTCAGCTACCCTTTCTTGCAGATGGAGCCTACAGAGGACGCAATTAAGTCTTGGCCAGAAAACAGCTCAGGGGCCAGGGGCCCTGAACAGGCAAGGAAGCCTCCTCCTCACCTCTTCCTTCCTCAACACTGCTGGAGAGCTGGAGCCCCTGACTTATTAATCCCATGGTTTACTCCACCATCAGCATACCTACTATGTTCTCAGCACCATGCCAGGCATCTTACATACGTAACCTCATCCCCACTATGTCCCACAGGCAGCAGGTATTATCCCCACTTTACAGGTGAAGAAACCAAGGTACAGGAAAGTAAAGCAACTTCTCCCAAACCGTGTGACTAGTGGCGGGGTTTGGGGGGGACATCTGAACTCGAACCCGGATCTATGACTCTAAGCCCACATGCTTTCCCCTACTCAGGCCCAGATTCTTCACATACAACTTATTTTTAATTTAAACCAATCAGTATGATTCTATTTTACACAGAGCTTAAAGAAAGAATAATTATACTCTTATATTTATAGCACCAGGCCTCCAAGGAATTCTGCTTTAGAACGGAAAGGAAAATTGATGCTCTCACCTTTCCTCTCTGCAAAGACTCAGATTTTAGTTCAGATGAAGGGAGGGGAGGAAAATCACGGAGTCTGATCGCTTTTCAGTGCATATGAGTGATTTTTTTTTGAAGATGCTGCTTAAGTGTTCCTAAGGAAAGCCTTTGGGGAGTGGCTGGCTGGAGTGACCCTGCAGACTGAGTTTTCACCACTAAACCCACCCAATTGCCAGCCCTGTCTTGAGATGTCAGGCATTGCTGAACTCTTCACCACCGCCATCGCCCTCATCACGATGGCTGGAGTTTATGTGCCCCCGTGCTGCTTGGTGCTTCACAGATACCACGTCTGAGCTTCGTTTTACATATGAAAAAATTGAAGCCCAAAGGCATCTTCATTTGCCTAGAGCCATCACAAGGCTAGCAAGCTGCAGGGGGTGGCAGGGCTCAGTCAGCATTGTCTGCTATCTGTCGATTACATCCCTGATGTGAAAATGTGGGTTAAATACACCCAGTGTTCAGAAACGCAGCTACCTCCCTCCCCCCAACCCTCAGAACTGCTCCAGTCCACTGGTTCAGGGATGATGAGGCTGTGGGAGGGCTAGAAGATCTTCCAAACATGCTGGATTTAAGCAAAGTTTTCAAAGGAAGCTGGAGCTGTGGGTCCCACAATCTGGAGACAGAAATCTGAATTTATTCTAAAGTTGACAAAAAAGAAAGCCTCCAAAAAAAAAAAAGAAAGAAAGAAAGAAAGCCTCCTACTGAAGAGGGAACAAGTCTTGGCCAGAGAACAAGTTTCATGTGAAATTGTTCTGTGGGGTCAGAGAAAAGATCAATACAAGCCTAAGGCTAGGAGTCATATGAAGCTGCTAGCATAAGAAGTTCAGTTTCTATCACTCCACAGAAAGAACATACAACTCAAAAGTCACTCCCTAAAGAGAAATGCGGGGGAAAGCCACAAAGCCAAACTAAGCTGGTGCATGAAATGGGCCCTGTTTCACTCAGCAGGATGAACCCTGCTGTCCGACGGGACCTGGGCATGTGCCCACCGCATTGAACATCAGGTCTGCCTGGGTGAGCTAAAGCCTGGGAGAGACAACAGACGCCCTCCAGGAATTCCGAGGCAGGTCAATTGTTCACAAGGTACAGAGGAGAACTGGCCAGTTCCATGTTCCACTGGAGAGTTTCCAGAGCTTTCTGTGGTTCTTAAAGCACAGGAGTGCCCACGTAAAAAGCAGTGTCACACTGACAAGGATGGGGACCGCCGGCTTGCTCACCCTCACAAGTCATGACGAATACTCAGCAGAGGAGTAGGGCACCACAGAGGGCTTTGTGCAGGGAGAATAACTAGGCCCGGGAACTTTGTCCTGATCGTTTTTTGCTGTGTTAACAACCCCAAAACTTAGTAGATTGAGACAACGATTTTATTTTGCTCACAGTTTTGTGGGTCAGAAACTTAGAAAGGGCTCTGCTGAGTAGTTGGTCTCTTCCCCAGATGGTGTTAGCTGCCTTCCCAGATGGATGGACGTTCCCTTCAAGATAAATACTCAGTGCTCCCAGACCCTCTCCCGCCCCCTCCCCGCCCCTGCTTCTTGCTCTTTCTCCATGGGACATCTCACTAGTGAGTCCTTGCAAAGTATGGCCATTTCAGGGTGGTTAGTCTCCCTTCTTTCATGGTGACTGGCTTCCCCAAGATTGGCTGGAGAATTTTACAGCACACTCTGCAGATATAAACTAGGGTTTGGACTTCATCCTTGGAAATGAATGTCACAAGGGCAGAGACTGTCACTTCTGCACACAATTTCATGTCCCTGCAGTGACCCTGCCATCACACAGCTAGAAGGAATGAATGAATGAAACCTCTTGTCCAAAAGGATGCCAAACTGTCAAATCAGATAAGTTTCTATTCACTTTAACTCCTAAAGGAAATGTATCCTTGTGTCCTTGTAAGGACATGTGTCCTTGTAAGGACATGTCAGTGAGTCAGTGGGTGGGTGTCAGAACTAAAGGTCACAGGGAAGTCTAATAATTTTGGAGTCAGGAGACAGACTATTAATCCAACCATTCATTTGTCTTGCACCTGGTAAATCTTTTTATTCTTTTTAAATAACAACTGAAAAAAGTCAAGACTGGCCCTGAGATCCTGGCAAATCAGGTAAACTTTCTCAGCTACAAAATAAGGAAACTGACAGACACTCTACTTCTCCCACAAGGGGTAGTAAGGAGAAAATGACTGAAGCTATATGAAAGTGACAATACACAGGAGATGCTTTGAAGAGCGTGGGTGCCATGTCAATGGTGGGGATTATTTCTCCTGGCCACTTTGAAAGGCTTGTGTCTAAAGTCAAGAGAGGATGAGCCACCCCAACCTTTCCATTGTCCTGGTGGTTCTCTGAGGCAGGTACAAGGTCTTCTACAGCCAGGATAGAGGGTCAGCCCCACACAGTGGGAATCTGAACCAGGTATGAGGGAGCAGAGCCTAACCAGAGGGGTGAGAGCAGCCCCTGAGCCGCTCCCCAGTGCAGACTGGGCTGGGGAGCCACCAACAGGCTGGGGAGCAGAGGGCCTTCCTGCCAGCCTCTCCCTCTGCAAACCTCAAGGCAAGGGACCCACAAAAAAGCCAGTTCATAAGCTCCTTAATGAGAAAGGAAAGCAGAGACTGACAGAGATGAGGGAGGAAAGAGATTCGGGGCCAGAGCCCACTCCACTGGGTGCCAAGGTTCCTGAGAGTTTGACATTTGGAAAAGATCTGGCCTGGAGGAGCCAAGGATTTGGGACAGGACTCCTTCCGGCTCCCGGGACTGTCAAGAAGAGAAGGAGGGGGAGGAAAATGACTCAGCTGAAATAAAGAGAAATGTATTTTTAAAAAGGGAAACGATGAGAGGCACAAAGGAATGAGATGGAGCCCCAGGACAGGGTCCAGATGCCTTCTCAGACAAAGCGGGGCCAATCTGCAAAACGCTAACAAGCTCACGAGGGCTTCCAGACCAAGAATAACACCTCAAAAATGAAGAGCATCTTCCAGGCTTGCCAGACCTCGGGGCCTGGACCCTCCAGGTCTGGGGTCCCCAGGGGCTGGTGCCCACCTCTGCAGGAGAAACGCTGCGGTTGATCCAGCAGCGCTGAAGCTCCTCCACAGTTTTGACTCTGAAGACGGGGGCTGACCCTCTATCCTGGCTGTAGAAGACCTTGTACTTGCCTCAGAGAACCACCAGGACAATGGAAAGGTTGGGGTGGCTCATCCTCTCTGCGGTCTTGACTTTTTGCACAGAGGAGTTAGATAGAAACTCATTTCACATTCAGGCTCACACTCACCCAGCAGGGCAAGGCTGGGAGGAGGGGCTACGATGCCCTTCAACTCTTCCCTGGCTTCATTCCATCCGCCAAACCCTGGGGGGTGGGGGAGGCGTGGAAGCAGGCTCCCTCCCTAGAAGCTGATGCAACTCTCAACACGAACCCCCTGCCCCCAACAGCCAAGGGCAGATGGCCTTGATTGCAGAAGTGTCAATGGAGACTGCGAAGAGATACGAGAATAAAGAGAAGCTGTTGGGACTTCCCTGGTGGTCCCGTGGTTAGGGGACTGGTTCCATCCCTAGTTTGGGGAAATAAGATCCCACAGGCCACATGGTGTGGCCAAACGGGGGGAGCAGGGTGGTCATTAAAAAAAGAGAGAGAGATAGAGAAGCCGCTGGCTGACAACTCTGCATCTCCATGTCCCAGCTCACCCAGCACTGGGTTCATGCTGGGGTCCACCACCCCCAGCATGGAACTCACATTTCTAGAAGAGGAGAAATTAGGAAGAAGAGGTCAGCTCAGCATGGCTGAAGAACTGTGAACCCCTCGCACAAGCCTATCAGCCCTGTCAACCTTTCCAAGTTGCTCGGCATTTACCCAGAGGCTCCTGTTCCTGGAGAAAACATCATGTGTCCTTCCAGGAGGACACGAAGCAGGGAGGTCAGCCTGCCGGGGAGCACAACAACACATGCAGGGGAGGACCGGGAGGGGGTCGACAGACCAAAGCCAGCTGTCCCACTGTCCAGAAGCTAGGCTGGGGTGGGAAGCCTCCCCTGACTTGTAAGAGAGCTCTCTGACAGTAGCCCTACATTCTAGCAGAAAACAGGAAACCAGCAGAGAATTCCTGGCCCTCCGCATGCTGGGTTATCCCAGCACCTCTGAGACTAGAAGCTGTCCCTCTGGTCCATTCAAAAGGCTGCCAGCACCTGGCAGGGGGTTTCAGGCACCTAGAAACTGAAAGCATGGGGCCAACCGGCTGCCCTCTGAGCTCGCTCCCACTAGCTGTGGCCGCCCTGACGTTCCTTTACCAGCCTGGGACCTGCTCCACAGACAACCACAGGCAGCGTGGGAAGCACAACCACACCTGTCTTTCCAGGGCCCGGGACCTTGGAAACTGGTTTGGTGAGGGAAAGCAGAGACAGAATTAAAAGTGTGAGAGATCTGTTAAGAGAAACAGTGTGAAAGGTCAGGTGAAAAGAAGAAGCAGGCAGGTGGTGCCTCAGACCGAAGTGCAGGGCTGACACCTGGGAAGGGAGAGAGGGAAGGAAGGAGCACTGAGTAGGACTGCAGGGCAGATCTGAGAAAGTCTCAGCCAAGAGGGTGGGGAGCCCAGGGATGCTGCTCTGTGTGGGCAGGAGTGGCAGGCTCTGCCCAAACCCCCACCATGAGCTCAGTCACTGCCAGGAGCAGCCTGGGAAGAGGGTGGCTCGGCATGAACAGAGTGATGGGCTAGAAGGAGTGTCAGGCAGAGGCTGAACCAGTTACACTCTTCACAGCAGGGAGGTATGAGCAGCACCCTCCCACAGCTATCTAACAGCCAATGCCTTCCTAAACTTTAGCCAACGCCTGTTTTAAACTAAGCCTTCCCTGCTGCTTAGATGGTAAAGAATCTGCCTGCAATGCAGGAGACCTGGGTTTGATCCCTGGGTAGGGAATACTCCCCAGGAGAAGGGGATGGCTACCCACTCTAGTATCCTTGCCTGGAGAATTCCATGGACAGAGGCACCTAGCAGGCTACAGCCCATGGGGTTGCAAAGAGTCGGACAGAACTGAACCGCTCCCGCTTTTTTTTAAACTTACTTGGTGCTAGGTGAAGTAAGTCAGACAGAGAAAGGCAAACATGTCTCTTATACGTGGAATATAAAAATGATACAAATGAACTTATTTACAAAACAGAAACAGACTCACAGACAGAAAACAAACTTGGGGAAAGCTGAGAGGGGCATAAATTAGGGATTTGGGGATATATATGAAGTAGATAAACAAAGACCTGTAGTATAGCATGGGATATAGCACTGTACAGCACACAATATTTTGTAATAACCTATGTGGGGAAAGAATCTGAAAATCTGAAATATATATATATATGTTCGTTTTCAGATTCTTTTATCTTTCACTTTTCATATCACATATGTGTATATATATGAATCACTTTACACATGAAATTAACACAACATTGTAAATCAACTATACTGCAAAAAAATAATTAAAAAACAAAACAACAAAAATAAATCCTTTAGCAGAGCATTCAATTCTTGAAACAGGTTCTACCAGCCCTTTCGTAAAAGGCCTTACCAGGTTGTTGTGCAAAACAAGTCCAAGAATGAAGGCAACACTGACCGGCAAACTAGAAGGCCCCCACTAGAAGTTCACAAAACGAAGGCTCACAGGTCACATATAGCCTGAGGTTTTGTTTGACTCACACACTGATTTTTTTTAAGTTAAATTAGTTGCCAGCACAGAGAAGCCATCAAAATCTAAATTTCCAGCTTCCCTTCAAATATAATAACATCCATCAATCCTGAGACTTCCCTGGTGGTCCAGGAGTTAAAACTCCACCTTCCAGTGTAGGGGACACGGGTTTGATCCCTGAGCAGGGAACTAAAATCCCACATACCAAGGGCAACTAAGCCCAAGCACTGAAATGCAGATCCCACTCACTACAACTAAAAAGACCCAATGCAACCAAATAAATTTAAAAAATAATATCCATCAATCCTGAGCCCACATTCCAGCTCACCACGGTTCTTATCCTTCCCTACTGTCTTACTCCCTACCTGCTTCCCTCAGGCCTTGACCAGACTGGCTTCTGCAGGCCTCCTGCCTACACTCACGGATGCATCTCAGCCATTCATGGCCTAGGGGAATACAAAGAGGAACATTCAGAACATCTAAAAAGAGCTTTGAAAAAAATTTTTTAAATAAATAAAAAGAGCTCTGGGTAATTAAAATATACCAGAGAAAAATGAAAAAAAAAATCAATAAAACAACTGGGAGGTAAATTTAAGAAAATCCTTCAGAAAGAGACTAATTATGGAAGAAAAAGAAGATCAATCTAGGAGATTTATCCAATCAGGAGGACTTCCAGAATAAGGGAATGAGAAAATAGTAGGGAGAAAATTGTCTAAGAAATAATACAGAATTGAAGCACAAGAGCTTTCAGACTGAAGAGGCCTAAAGAGGACCCAAGATAGTGAATGAAAAACTCCCCAATCATATGCATCCTTGTGAAAGTTCAAAATTCCTAAGGGGAAAGGGGAAAAGCCCAAATGCTTCCAAAGAGTGGAAAAGAAATACAAGGAATCAAGATCAACATGTACACACTGCTATATTTAAAACAGATAACCAGCAATGACCTACTGTATAGCATAGGGAACTCTGCTCAATGTTATCTGCCAGCCTGGATGCAAGGGGACTTTGGGGGAGAATGGATACATGTACATGCGTGGCTGAGCCCCTTTGCTGTTCAGCTGAAATTACCACAACATTGTTAATCGCCTATACCCCAGTACAGAATTAAAAGGTTTTTAAAAAAAGAATCTGTAAGGCCTCAGACTTCTCACCAGCAACTTTGGAAGCCAAAAGACAAAGGAGCCATGCTTCAGCATCCTGTGGGAAAGTAACTCTATCTCTAGTCAGATTATCAATTAAGTGGAGTACAATCCAGATATTTTTCAAACATGCCAGGTCTCAAAAATTTTCCTTCTGAAATATCCTTTCACAGGAAGCTCCTGAAGGCTGCATGCTGCCAAAATGAGGGAGTAAAATTAGAACAAAAACATAATCAGATCCAGGAAGCAGAGACCTAGCCCAGGAGAGAGAGAAGGGGCTTCCCTGGATGATGGTAAGAAGAGTCCAAGGACTTCCCGGGTAGCCCAGTGGTTAAGACACCATGCTTCCAGTCCAGGGGGTGGGGGTTCAATTCCCTGGTCTGGGAAGTAAGATCCCACATGCCACATGGCATGCCAAAAAAAAAAAAAAGTCCAGGCTGACAGTTGAGCAGCCAGCGCCCCTGGAAGCAGGGGACCATGGGGACTGCAGAGGATCACTTCATGGTTTGGCCAGAGGTCTTGAGGGGTAAGTTAGTGATGGTTAAATTACTCACAGGAAACTAAGCAAACCAAAAATAAGTGAAAGACTTGAATGGGCATTTCACAAAAGATCTCCAAATAGCCAATAAGCACATGAAAAAGGCCTCAACACCATGTCAGTAGGAAGATACAAATTAAAACACCTATGATCATCGCTGTCTATCCAGCTGAATAGATCAAACAAAGAATAACAGAGTCCCAAGCACTGGCGAGGCAATGAAGCAACTGGCTCTCATACGTTACTAGTGGGGCACCAGTGGCCCAAACACTTTGGGAAACTCTTTGGCAGTTTCTGAGAAAGTTAAACATATGCCCATCCTATGTCCCAGAAACTCCACTCCTAGGAATAAATCCAGAGGAATGAACACAAACAGAGCCACAATAACACTAGTACAAGAATGTTGAGTAACTTCATGCATAATAGCCAAAAACTGAAACCAGCCCTAATGTCCATCCAACTGGAGACGGATAAATGAAGCGTGATTCTTCCATCCAAGGAATATGAGTTGGCAATCAAAAGGAATGAGTGACACACACAACCATGTGGACGAAGAGAGGAAGGCGACAGAAAAGACACTGAAGCTCCTTACAGAAGTTCACACCCAGGAAATGCTAATCTATGGGGTGAGAACTCAACATAGTATTATTTCTAGGGGATCAAGACTGACAGATATTAGCTGACAAGGACAAAAGGGAAATGTCTAGAATGACAGATATGTCCTGGTGTCACAGGCATATTGTATTTAAAAGTCATTAATCAGGGAACTTAAAATACACTTTATTATGTGTTAATTTATTCCCCAAAAAAGTACTGGGGGAAAAAAAGAAAATGAAATAAATTAAAAAATTATTAATTTCATGAAAAATAAAAACATATTAAAAAAGAAAATGCTACCATAGGACACTCCATGTAATATGGACCTAGTTTGGCTGTGAGCTGTGAACACAGTTCTAGTAGATAAATATACTATATACAGATTCAACCAGAAATCTCTATTGGCAGGATGAGCAGAAGGGCAGTGTTTATGTATTGCAGAGGGTTGGGGATGAGTAAAGAGAGACAAATCCTAATATTTTATAGTAGGAAATCAACAGATCATGTGTAAAATCAAATATACAAATAAACAAGAAATAGCAGTGAGGTGTGTTCTTCGGGCTTCTGAAGGTAAATACAAGAAGAAACAGAAACAGCTAAAGAGCAGCAAGTGGTTGTCTCTGGGGAGTAGCATTCAGCGGTGGGGACGTGTGGGCCAGATCATTTGAATCTGCTAGAGTTAGGTTTGGCAAAAAGAAATAGGAACCCGAAACAAAATCCCTTAATTAAAACAGAAATGTAAAAGTCTGGAGATAGACAACCCAGGACTACTCCACAAAGGTCTCAAAGATTCAGGCTCCTTTTTCTCACTGCTATACCATACACTGGCTCCAGTTTCAAGACCACCTTATGCTTTTCAATATGGCTGCTCCAGCTCCAGCCATCAAATCCACATTTCAACCAGTGGGATGGAAAAAGAGATAAAGACAAAAAAGGGTGCCTATATTTCCCCAAAGCAACCCCACAACACTTCTGTCTAAATCTCACTGGTCAGAACTGAGTCCCATGGTCACTCCTAGCTGCAAGGGAGGCTGGAACAAATCTTCTCTAATCTGAACAGCCATGTGCCAACCATGGAAGAGGGTAGTCTCTGTCATTAGGACCTGTGTTTAAAATTTTTAACTATATAGGTATCACTTTGATTTAAAAATAAAACTGTGAACAAAAAGAAGTCGCATGAGCAGGCAACAGACAAAGTGAAGAACAGTTCTGCTGCATTATTGTACTGCAGGCTGCATCAGTCCCGGGCAGGCAGTAGAAAATACCTAATGATGCATAACCACCACCTCAGTCTTCCCACCACAGCAAGGGAGCCAGAGGGGGCCCAGAAGGAAAACTAAGGAGGTGATATATGGAATTAAAGTATTGGGTGGTGCACGCCAGGGCAAGAATCCATCCGAGGGCCAAGTGACTCCACAATGACAACCTTTCAGATAGCCCCAAGCTCTGAAACCTTTCCTAGCCTTCCACATTTAGACCAGCTTTTAAAAAGATAAAAATCGCACAAGACCCCAGAAAGGTAGAAACTGTTACTCCTCCTTTACAGATAAACAGACTCCCAGAGGTTGAGTAACTTCCTGCAGGTCATATCTGGAAAGGCTAGGACTTGACCTCAGGAATCCCCAAGACAGAGTCCTGGTTTCTCTCCTCCATGACACGGGCACTCCTCCAAGGGGTCTGGGCGGCCACCCGAAGCTTTTGGATTCTCTGCAGAGCCACATCAGGCCTGTCAATAAGTCACAAGACGCCATGACTCATCTGAAGACAAGATAAACAACAGGGAGGCCCGGTGGGATGAGAGGCCCTGTTTCCTAGGAAGTTGCCTTCTGCAGGGCTGAAAGAGTACACAGTCAGCAGGCAGGAACCTCTTCTGCAAACATCAGCGCAGCAGTTTGCAGACAAAGAAAAAGCACTGCTGGTCCTGGAGATGGGTGGCAGAGCTGGGAGCCGTGAGTTATTTCCATCCTGAAAGGGCTTTTGTCAAGCCCAGGCCACGAGCCTAAGCATATAGAATTCCAAGCCTTTCCCCTCCAATTTCTCCAAAACCAGAAGGGAAGGTCCATCTGCGCTGATCTAAAGTGAGTTCTCTACTGCATCCCTTCCGAGAATCCCAAAATGTTTAACCAGTGTTTCTGTATAAAACTGCAGACCCTCCAAGTGACCTTGGGGCAACCGTTTCCTCTTCCTGCACCCCAGCTCTCAGGGGAGAATAAGATGGCTCTCAGGGAGACGAAGGTGATCTGACAGAGGGCAGAAGGAGCCTATTGCCCCCAGCACCCAGCCAACCAGATCTGTCTGGACACGACAGGCTCATGGGACCAGTCAAAGCACAAAGCCCAGATGGCCCAACAGCAAAGTGGCAGGTAGTCAGGAAGGGCGGAGCAGAGAGTGCAGAGGCTAGCAGAAGGGACCCAGCCCAGTGTTCAGTCCTGCAAAGACTCAGGCCACGAGAAGAAATCTACTGTCAAATGAAAGATCCAAGTAGAGCCTTGAGGCTTGGTCATCAGGAAATATGACAAGAGATAGGCTTGCTGGACTGTAGGTCAGAGTGAGGTGACATAATGCTGATTCAGCCAGAGAGAACTTAAGAGGAAATTTTCACTCTCCCTAATCAGTCACGGAGATGATGCCAGAGTCTGCAATTGAGGCAACATCGAATGTTTGGGGATGAGAGGACAGGGAAGCCCCAGAGGCAATTCAGGAAGCAGCACGTGCTTGGCCACCTCCCTCCTGTCCACCTGCTCAGAAGAACCTGCTCCTCCAAATCATCATAGCCAAGCAGGCGGCCTTCAAAGCAGCCGCAGGACTCTGTGACAACACTCAGAACAATGTCTTGCTTATCCATGACCTCTTCTTGGACACCTCCAGTTTGAATGGACATTCCCAACCACGCATTTTATCTCTGAGTCAATTCTAATCTTCTATTGCTATTGGCTCAGCAGTAAAGAATCCACCTGCCAATGCAGGAGATGCAGGTTTAATCCCTGGATAGGAAAGATCCCCTGGAGTAGGAAATGGCAACCTATTCCAGTATTCTTGCCTGAAAAATCCCATAGACGGAGGAGCCTGGTGGGATATGGTCCACAGGGTTGCAAAGAGTTGGGCATGACTGAGCAACTGAGCACACATTGTTATTTTAAAATGACTGACTCTCACTCTATCCCAGCACAATGGAGGGTACTCAGAAGAGCTTAGTAAATATCTTTGTCTTTGACTACACTTGAAAATAATCTATTTAAGGAGATTAAAAAAGAACTTCATGAGAAAGTGACAATATAAGGACAAAATGATGCTATGAAAACAAAAGTCATAAATCCTGAGGGAGCATTGAAAAAAATAAGTAAATCAGAGACAGGGGCCATTAATCTGGGAGGGCTTCTTAGAGAAGGTGAGTTTTGAACCAGTTACTAAGAGAAATAGAGAATATATTAGAATTATTTTGTTTGCAAGCATCAGCAATCTAATTCAAAGTAGCTTAAGCCAAAAAAGACAAGAAAAAGTAGGAAGGGGGAGGGAAGGAGTCAAGGAGAAAAAATACAGGGGAACTGCTTTGACTCACGTAATGAAATGTAGGCATGGCTGGATCCAGGTGCTCAGATAATATTATCAGGAATCCACCGTTCTCTTTTCTGGTTTCCTCTGTGATAGTGTCATTCCAAGGCCAGCTTCCTCTAGCGTGGCTCCCTAGACATGGACCCTACAGCTTAGCAACCTCAGGAGGAAGAGAAAGCTTCTCTTTTCAATAGTTTAGAGGTACTCAAAACAAAACAAAAAACTTTTGTTGTAAAGAGATTCTGAGGGTTTATTTGTTTTTGCCGCTTAACTTGGTCTATCCTGACTAACACATGCCCTGTATGTTTAGCCTGGGAAACAGACGCACCCCTATAGTCAGCAGAAAATGCTGATCTGATTGGCCAGGCTGAAGTCAGGGTATGGTGCTCTGATTGGCCAGGCTGAAGCAGGGTATGGTGCTCTGATTGGCCAGGCTGAAGCGGGGTATGGTGCTCTGATTGGCCAGGCTGAAGCAGGGTATGGTGCTCTTTTTGGCCAGGCTGAAGCAGGGTATGGTGCTCTGATTGGCCAGGCTGAAGTAGGGTCTGGTGCTCTGATTGGCCAGGCTGAAGCAGGGTATGGTGCTCTGATTGGCCAGGCTGAAGCAGGGTATGGTGCTGTGACTGACCAGGCTGAGCTGAACACCCACAGGGGAACCAGGGAACTGAGGCCAGGCCCACCTTAATCATGTGGTCTGAGATTTCCTCGCAGGAAAATCAAGATCCTGTTACCAAAAAGAAAGGGGAATATTCACTGGGCAGCAAAAAATCTAAAGAGCTTAATACACACTTGGCAGAAAGGTGAAAGGAGGCTGGGCATACTTCACAACCACGATTCCTGCATCTGGGGCCCACTATTCTGTCGGATGATCCCCCTCCCTCCAAGGCACTCCCTGTCTCCCCACAAGAGAGTCCCCAAACGAAAGCTGGGTTTCGGAAGAGAACTTGCGGCCCCCAGAGAAGGGACAGGTGTATCCCTTCACCCCATCTTTGCAGCTCACCACCTGCTCTGGCCGACTCCCAGCTGTGAAAGCTCCCGGTAGTGCAGGGAGGCTGCAGGCATCCAACGGCGGCCTGGAGGCCCAGCGCCCACACCTGCAGCCTCTGAGGGCCCCACCAAATCCTGCCGGGACTCTCCCAGCAGCAGGCGCGCGGATGCTCACACGGCGTTCCAGCGGGGCCGACTCCTCGGGGAGCTGAGCGCAGTCCATCAGTCAGCACTTTTAGCTCTGTCATTCCTTTACAGACTTTTAACCTCCTGGACGAAAGAATTCAGTCCGGCTTGTTGCCTCTCCGTAGACTTGAGAATCCAGCCGGAGTCGCTACGTCACACTTCCTGCAGCAGCCCAAGGGTCAGGAGTTCACCCGCTGAACCGTTTGCCTGGGGAGCCGTGGTCCTAATAAGCATGACATCCTCCCCCAAAGCTTCAGCAGCTGTGTTTCCCCCTGGCTCGGAAGGGAAGGAACCAAATAAAGCAGCAGGAGGAATTACGTGGTGCAGAACTGCTCAGCGTGGGATTCCAGGTCCAAAGGTCAGATGCTCAATTATGATTTTGAGGAGGTCAGCCTTGGGGGTTTTGCCTCAGTTTTCCTGTTGCTAAAATGTGGGGAGAGGGAATCGTTTCCGGGAAATGAGCCAGTGTATGATAAAGTAGGAATTTCACCCGGGTTCCAAGTCGCCCAAAACCAAGCCAACACTATTTTGTAGAGAACTTTCTAGACTGCCAAACCCACTCTAGGTGCACAGAATCCAGCTGAGCTTGCATCTTCAATTCTTGGTCTGCACTGTACACTGGATGAAGCAGAAATCTGGAAGGCTGAACCACCAGTTGATGGCTTAAGGCCCCCAAGCATCTCTCTCAGGCGATGGAAGACTGGCAGAGGGCCAGAAGCAAGGCAGACAAAAGTGTCCCAGGCCCTAGAACCTGTGCTCCTACATTTTCCCTGGGAGCACCAAAGTAAAAGAGACTTCTGAGAACTCACAACCTACCACTCCCAGCATTACATGGATTTATAAAGGCAACAGGAACCAGAGAGATGGAGGGGCTGCAAAGTTTGGGACAGGGTTGAAGAGAACTAAATACATGACTAGATCAGAACAGGCAAGAGAGAAGGTGGCTCCTGGCTGTTAGTCTAGAACTCAAAATTATTGTTATTTTTAGAAGCAGTAGAAAAAAAATTTTAATCTGAATAAAACACCTCTGTGTACTAGGCTAGGGAGCATACAGCTAAGTATAAAGGGCAGAGCCCACTTGGGGGGCAAGACTTGTAAGGCACTTGTATGGTGCTTCCAAAGGACACATATAACAAAATCACTTAAATGGAAATTAGGCCAAGTCCTGGCAATTGTATTAGAGGATTGTGGTTGCCAGTGGCAGCCATCCAATTTCAATTGTGTTAAGCCAACATTGGGAATTTATTGCCTCACTGGACTAAAAAAAAAAAAAAAAAAAACCACGGGTTTCGGCTTCAGGCATAGTTGGATCCAGGTTCAGACAGTGCCATGAGGACTCAGCCCCCTTCTCTCAGCCCTGCTTCCCTCCACGCCAGCTTCATTCTAAGATGCTATGTGGCATCCCCTGGAGGCTGAAGACTTACAACCTCCTTCCTGCTGGCCATCGCAGAGGAAAAAGAGCTGCTCCTTCCCACGGGCCTTCATGGACCCCTTTTGTGTCCATGTGCAAGGAGAAGGGTCCATTGATTGGTGAGACTGCAGCCATATACAGAGTTTCATACAAGGGTCTGGAACTTTATAAGAAAAGCCTGGTCTGGAGATTAAAAAAAAGGACTCATTAGGATAGAGATGTTACCAGTTCTGCTATTAGTGGGTTGCAGGGCCTCAGGCAGCCCAGTATCCCACTGTCAGCCTTTGTTTCCTCTCCTGTAAATAAATAACAATATCTACTGCAGATGGCTGCTGTGGAGATCAACCAAGAGAACTTACGTGAATTACCTAGCACAGAACATTCAACAGATGGTGGCTACTATTCTTTTTTCCTGGGTTTCCCAGGTGGTGCTGGTGGTAAAGAACCCGCCTGCCAATGCAGGAGACATAAGAGATGCAGATTTGATCCCTGGGTTGGGAAGATCCCCTGGAAGAGGGCACGGCAACCCACACCAGTACTCTTGCCTGGAGAATCCTATGGACAGAGGAGCCTGGTGGGCTACAGTCCCTGGAGTCACAAAGAGTCGGACACGACTGAGGTAACTTAATACAGCACACATTCCTTTTTCTATTTGTTTCTCACTTGAGTTTCCCCCTCCCTGTTTCTACCTTCAGACTGCTGGAGGCTCACTCTTCGGCACTACTCAGAGTCCTGGGAAGAGCTGGGAGAGGAGGGGGCCTCCTGAGAGAGGAGGGGAGGGGCCTCCTGAGAGAGGAGGGGCCTCCTGAGAGAGGAGGGGAGGGGCCTCCTGAGAGAGGAGAGGAGGGGCCTTCTGAGAGAGGAGGGGCCTCCTGAGAGAGGAGGGGAGGGGCCTCCTGAGAGAGGAGGGGGCCTCCTGAGAGAGGAGAGGAGGGGCCTCCTGAGAGAGGAGGGGAGGGGCCTCCTGAGAGAGGAGGGGCCTCCTGAGAGAGGAGGGGAGGGGCCTCCTGAGAGAGGAGGGGCCTCCTGAGAGAGGAGGGGAGGGGCCTCCTGAGAGAGGAGGGGCCTGCACTGCCAGGCCTTATTACAACTACCCCTCTGTTCCCTTTGGCATGCTTCATCTTGCAGCTGTGGGCTGGGAGAGGGGGATTGGCCATGCCAGGTGCCAGCCAGGATGTCAGGGCTAGAGCAGGGAGTTCTACCTGAGACATCACAAACTATCAAAACTACAGGGCCCCTGTAGGGAGAGCAAAATGCAGAGCCTCCAAGAATGCACCTCTGGTACATCACGGCAGGAATGGGGTTGGGACTGCTGGGTCGAGTGAGTGGAAACAGGAAAGGGAACCAAAGATGAGAGGCAGAGAAGTGACCCAAGGAATCCAACCACTCGCCAAAGGCCGGGAAAACAGCCTGGCAGCTCCAGGGCCAAGTCAAGGCCATCCCCAAGTTCTAAGGGATTGGAGAAATTCTTTGAATTCAGAAAAACATCAGGGTAACCCCACCCACTGTCCCTGGAAGGGGGCCACAGGATGACACCAGCAATCCTGGCCCAGATGTGGGCTACAAGGAATAAAGAGCAGGCCACTGATTTGGGGAGGCTCTCCCCCAACCCCAGCCATCCTGCCTTCCCTTGGCCTTTGCCTTTTTAAGAGATTCTTTCCAGGACTTCCCTGGAGGTCCAGTGGTCCCCTTCTACTGCAGGGGGTACAGGCTCAGTCCCTAGTGGGGGAACTAAATCTCACATGCCACTCGGCGTGGCCACAATAAATAAATACATAAACATTTTCTTTAAAAAAAAAAAAAAGATTCTTTTTGTGGAGAACCTCCCTCCAGACCTTCCCAAGGGTAGTAAGAGTCCTGAGCGGGGAGGTGGGCTCCATCAGAGCACTTGCCGGAGAGTGAATGTGAGCAGATGATGCTGGGTTTCTATCATTCCTGGATTGAGGGACCCTGGACAAGTCCCATTTCCTAGTCCAGGAAGTTGGAATAACCACCAGTCACCTCTGCTCAGGGCTGGGCCCAGACAGGGGCAGGATGAAGGAGGGAAAGCAGTGGGAGAGCTATGAACCTGGGGGAAGCTTCAGGGGCCCTCCTCGCTCCATCCACCAGCCAGCGGGCCCCCTGGATCAAGAACACCCAGCGTGGGGGCTGAGGGCAATTTTTAAAAGACCTCTAGCTCTTCCCCTTCAAGCCCAACCCTGGCAGCCAACCTTGGCACATCACCGGCCTTCTCTGAATCAGAATTCCTGATCTGAGCGGCAGTAAGCTTGCTTGGAAGCGACAATGCACCTGCATTTTGGAGTTATCTTGGCTGCATTCAAATACTGGCTCTAAGCCTTATTAGCTTTGTAACTTTGGGCAAGTCATTTCCCCTTCCTGGGCCTCAGTTTTACAATCTGTAAAATGGTGATAACAGTCTCTATGTTGAATGACGTGAGCTTCGTGACTGGCACATAAAAATCACTCAGTGATGGTAAACTGCTATGATTGATTGTTGTTGTTAGGCTTAGGGGGGAAAAAAAGAGGTCTCCAGCAAAACATTTCAAAATTCACAGATTCAAGAGAGGTGACTCAGAACCTAAAATTCAGTTTTATTGCTCCTTTAACTACTGTTCTGCTTTCTTGTCTCCAGGCCCCTTCTTTGCAAGATCACCCAAACATCTGCCTTTGTCCATCAGCAGTCCAGAAGTAGATGGTAAGAAATCCAGACAAGCAAACGCAAAAAGCTAATATCCCAGCTTGAAAACTGGACTGACCTGCAATGTTGGCACTTGATAACTGAGTGGGTGCCCAGGGAGCACTCGGTCACGGGTGTGGGTGGCAGTAGTGTGGCTGTCAGACACAGATCACACACTCAATTTCCCACGGGGGCTTGCAGACCAGGTCAGGGCCCAGGAGCCACGCGGTGACCATGTGCCATTCTCCCTACAGAAAAAGGACGTGAAAGAGTCAAAGTGTTAGTTGCTCAGTCGTGTCCAACTCTTTTTAACGCTATGGACTGTAGCCCACCAGGCTCCTCTGTCCATGGGATTCTCCAGGTAAGAATACTGGAGTGGGTTGCCATTTCCTTCTCCAGGGGATCTTCCTGACCCAGGGATCGAAGCCGGGTGTCCCACACTGCAGGCGGATTCTTTACCTTCCAAGCCACCAGGGAAGCCCATCAGTATGTCCTTCCTCCTATAGAAAAAGGCTACCATGGTTTGCAATCACAAGCACCAGAGCCTCAGCAAGCCCTGGGGAAGATTTGCATGGATTCTCTCCCATGTCTCCTTGCCTCCTTGCTTGCTCCTCCTCTTCCCTCCTCCGCATTTGCCCAAGAACCAAGCTGCCCATCTGTGGGTCACAGAGAAATTGAGGGCACATCCCTGACCTGAGATGGAGAGAGAAATCTAGAGGGTCCAAGGAGGAAGGAGCCTCACCTCACCCTCAGTGATACCCACTCCCTCTCCGAGACTTTGATTCGGCTGAAGATAAAATGAAGCAGGACCCCTCCAGCGCAGCGGCTGATGCCAAAGATAGCAGGCGGTGGGAGGGAAGGGTGCTGGGGCATGGACAAAGAGAGCAAGGCCAGGCAGGCCTTCCCCAAACGATCCAGATTTTCACACTAGTGGACCCTGGAGCTGGGTTCCAGCAGCAGAGCCTTTCCTCAGGTGTGAAGGTAGCTAAGGAAGTGGAAGAGAAAAGCAAGAAAACAGAGGCAACGGGGAAGGTGATGAGAGGCGGGGAAGGGCAAAAGGACAGATGGGGAGAAGAGGAGAGCCTGAGGGTGCAACCAGCTTGGGGGTGGGGGTGGGAGAGAAGGTAGCTGTCTTGTTCCATGCAGAGACTCCCCCTGCCCACCTGATGGGCTACACAGGTGTCCCCAGCTGTCCCAAATCTAAGCCAAGGACAAGCCCCTGGGTACCCCATGTCCACACACTGCAGATCGTGTGTATGGTCCTTGTTAGGCTTACAGAATGAGCCTGCACAGCTCCAGGGGGCCCCTGAGTGCCTGGACGCCAGCAGTGGGCCCATGGGTTGTGCGGTCAATAGCCGGGGCAGCCCCGTGCCATGCCCTGGGAGGCAGCCATCCCTGCTGCATGCTCTCCTCCAGCTCCACCTCTCTGACCTTGGCAGCCTGCACCCCAGCTATGCCCCTGACAGGTGGTGAGGATGCAGAGTGACCACAAAGGCAAGAGCCCAGAGCAGGGGGAAGAGCCGGAAACATTAGACCTGGAACTGCCCTGGCCGTCCAGTTGCTAGGACTCCAAGCTCCCAACGGAGGGGCCCAGGTTTGATCCCTGGTCAGGGAAATAGTGCCCACATGCCACAATTAAAGATCTTGCATGCCACAGCTAAGACATGGCACAGTCAAATAAATAAATATTAAAAAAAAAAAAGAAAACACTGTCGCCAGAACAGTCACATGGGACAAAGAAAAAGAATACTAGACCTACTCTCTGTCCATTAAAAGGGCCAAACGTGTGCTGTGTGCTAGTCGTTCTGTTGTGTCCGACTCTTTGTGAGCCCATGGACTATATGGCCCACTAGGCTCCTCTGTTCATGGAATTCTCCAGATGAGAATAATGGAATGGGTTGCCATGCCCTTCTCCAGGGGATCTTCCCAGCCCAGGGATCAAACCCAGGTCTCCCACATTACAGGCAGATTCTTTACCATCTGAACGACCAGGGAAGCCAAACAAATAATAGTCTTGTTGAATCCACCGGAAGGTAAGGCTGCCTGCACCCAGCTGCTCCCACCTGTGGCATCCTGCTGGCTGCTGAGATAGGAGCTTCCACGCCATCACTCACAGGTGGGCCCACCTCCTCCATGTACACACGTGCCATGGCAGCCTCCCCTCCTGCCCCAAACTAGACCCCACCCCTAGGCCACGCTAGACCCAGCCCCACCACAATCTCGGAGGACACTGGTAGTGTCTTACCCAAAAAGCATTCCCCTAAATCACCTTCCAACCTGCCTGCCCCATTTTTGTTAGTGTTATTAAAATGGACATTGAGACTTCCCTAGTAATGCAGGGGTTAAAACTGCATGCTTCCTGTGCACGGGATACAGGTTTGATCTCCGGTTGGGGAACTAAGATCCCACGTGTCATTTGGCCCAGCCGGGGGAAAAAAAAAAAATGGACATTGTTTAGACATCTTGCTGTGTGAAGCCAGACTCTCTCTCCCAGACTCAGGGGATAAATTATGCTTGGTCTATGCCAACCTTGGTCATCCTGTTCCTCCTTGCCAGTGAGAGTCCAGGAATGAGCATGTGACTCAGCTCTGGTCAATGAGATGTAAGAAGTCTGCCAAGATTTTCTGAGGTTGCTGACTAAAAAAAGAACACTGTGGAGAAATGTCCTCTTTGCCATCTTTCCTGCTCTGTGTGAAGACGTGAGACCGGGAGCATCAGCAGCCACCTTGTGACCTAGAAGACAAACTTAAGGCCAAAATGCCAATGCTAAAGATGGCAGAGTAGACCGAAAGAACACGTGTTGCTATCATGTAGCCATCGTGAGATTGCTGAGCCAAACCTGGAACTGCCCTCTCCAGATTCTTTATTGGTGAAATAATTAAACATTTCTATGACTTAAGCCATTGATAGTGGGGTTTCCTGCACTTGCAACCAAAAGCAGCCTAGACGGTACAACAATCAGCAAGTCCCTCTCCAGTCACCCTGGCCAGGCTTGGGGTGCCCTTACCCAGCAGTCAGACCTCACACACGTACCCTTCTTAGTATCTCAGGAACCTGCCCATCCCCACTGGAAAAGAAACTCCAGCCTGCTTTGCCTGTAGAGGGTGGGATGACCACTAGCCAACCTAGGGTCCATGGACTCCAACTCATTCTGTCCCCTCTGTTCATCAGTCAGCTGTCTCCTAGATAAGCCACAACCTTTCTGGACCTCTGTTTCCTTGTCTGTAAAGTAAGGGTGATTTTTTACATTGCCTTATTTGCTCGTAGGATATCAGAATGGAACCTAGACAAGAGAGGACAAGCAAAGGCATTTTGTGTATTTAAAGTGCTCAGTAAATGTCAGTTAGCATTATCACTAAAATCATCTCTGGATGGGGAGGCACGTTGAAAAAACATATAAATTGTTGTGGATCTTTATACTTCAAAGGAATGAATTGTTTGATATGTATGATTCAAAAAACAATGACATAAAAATCATTTAATACATATGTATGTAGTGTATATACATATATATGTGTCTGTATATTCATTGTTATCAAAATCATTATTGTGATGATAAAAGGTTTTGGAACAGGCAGGCCTGGGTTAGAATTTTGCCTCTGCCACTTACTAGCTGTGTGACTTTAGGTGAGTCACTTACCCTCTCTGAGCCCTGTTTCAGCTTGAAAATGGAAAATGTTAGTTGTTCAGTCATGTCCAGCTCTTTGCAACCCCATGGACTATTCTGTCCATGGAATTCTCCAGGAAAAAGTACTGGAGTGGATTGCCATTTCCTTCTCCAGGGAATCTTCCCAACCCAGGGACTGAACCCAGGTCCATACCCAAGAGAATCATATCTAACTCACAGGGCTTGAAAAGGATTAAATAAGATAGTGTGTGTGTTCCTAGCCCAGAATGGGCATACAATAAATGTCAGTTCCCCTGCTCAGGGGACCCCTGTGGTTTGGCCGTGGAGTGGCTTCCCTCCACCATTCACAGAGAGTCCAGGTTCTTGTTCCAAGTATAGTCGGTGACCACTTCCATCAGAAGCACTGAGGTCCTTCCAGCAATCCCCTGGACTGGCACCGACACAGCCAGGGTCTGGGGAGCTGCCTGCTAACAAGTGTACCCCGAGCCCTGCGGTTTAGACAGACTTAGTGCTCTGATGGCCAGGTGCCCGGCCCAGGTTCCTGGCTCCTTGCCACACACCCCAAGAGGAGGGAGACAGTCGTGATCTCTCTCGTTCCATGA
This sequence comes from Cervus elaphus, assembly GCF_910594005.1. NCBI lineage: Eukaryota > Metazoa > Chordata > Mammalia > Artiodactyla > Cervidae > Cervus > Cervus elaphus. The sequence goes on along the minus strand of NC_057839.1, from coordinate 8,535,064 downwards.
GGCCATCTGATGGAGGAGTGGGCAGTGTGTTGGGCTAGATCAGTCCCTCCAAACCTGTACGGCTGGCCGGCAACTCCCCCTCCCCTCTCCTTGCAGATGAGACTTCAGAGAGCAGGAGGCCTTGAACCTCAAGCGCCCCTGGGCGTCCAGCCCTCACTGCCCACGCTGGCACCCTTCAGACCTGGCAGATGCCTATGCAGGGAGCCACTCCTCCAGGCCCCCGAGCCTTTGCAGCTGGACACAGCAGGAGGGGCTAGAACCAAGGCAGGCTTGCTTTCGTGGCTGCCCCAAGGACGGGCATCTTGGGCCTGCATGCCCAATGGCTTGTATGAGTCCCGGTGCTTCAGCTGGGCTCCTGGGGCTTCCTGAGTGGCACCCCTCCCTCCTCACTCTCCAGCCTCCCCCTTCTCCCCACACCAGCGAAGCGGGTCCATACACCTCCTCCAGTCCTCTTTCCCGCCTCCTGGCCTTGCCCTTGCAGTCCCCTGAGCCCCGTTGACCGGGATTCCAATCTCCCTATTCAATCCTCAGCTGTGTTCAAGGCCTGACTCATACCTCCCCTGCTCCAAGAAGCATTCCTGGACACCTAATCTGATGGCCTGTAGGATCGATTATCCCTCTCACAAGCTGAAACCTGTGGCCATGTTCTGGAGTGTACATTTGCTCAACTGACTCAATATGCTGTGCATGCTCAGTTGCTTAGTCGTGTCCAACTCTTTGCAACCCCATGGACTGTAGCTCACCGGGCTCCTCTGTCCATGGGATTCTCCAGGCAAGAAGACTGGAGTGGGATGCCATTTCATCCTCCAGGATATCTTCCTGACCCAGGGAACAAGCCTGAGTCTCCTGCACTGGAGGCAGATTCTTTACCACTGCACCACCTGGGAAACCCTTTGATAAATGGTGTCTCTAGTTATTATTGGGCTTCCCTGGCAGCTCAGTTGGTAAAGAATCCACCTGCAATGCGGGAGACCCCGGTTCGATTCCTGGGTCGGGAAGATCTGCTGAAGAAGGGATAGGCTACCCACTCCAGTATTCTTGGACTTCCCTGGTGGCTCAGCTGGTGAAGAATCCGCCTGCAATGCAGGAGACCTGGGTTTGATCCCTGGGTTGGGATGATACCTTGGGGAAGGGAAAGGCTACCCACTCCAGTATTCTGGTCTGGAGAATCCATGCACTGCATAGTCCGTGGGGTCACAAAGAGGCAGACACAACTGAGCAACTTCCACTTTACAGTTTTTTGGGCTTCCCAGGTGGCTCAGATGGTAAAGTGTCTGCTTGCAATGCAGGAGACCCAGGTTCGATCCCTGGGTCAGGAAGAACCCCTGGAGAAGGAAATGGCAACCCACTCCAGTACTCTTGCCTGGAAAATTCCATGGACGGAGAAGCCTGGTAGGCTACAGTTCATGAGGTCGCAAAGAGTCGGACACGACTAAGCAACTTCACTTTCTTTTCTTTTCATTGGGCACTTTCTCTGTAGAAAGCAAGACAGATACAGTGAAAGATGACAGGCCCCTAACCCCCAGTGAGAACACTAGGGTGGAACACTGTATAGGACTTGAGCTCACTGCACCTTCCCGGCAGACTGTGGGAGCCATACAGATAAGACCCCCTGCCTCCTTTCCTCATCTGCCCTGCAGCCTGGCCTTTTAGAGCCAAGAACCTACCCTGACAACATCCCAAGGACCACCCATTTTACAGATGGGGAAACTGAGGCTCAGAAACTAAGCAGCTAGCTATGAACACGCCACTCATAAGTGCCTGACCCTGGATCCACAGTCAGCCTGTGTGGCCCCAGAACCCACAGGAATTCCCTCTGCATCACACTAGCTCTCATATTAGGTGTCAACAACAACATATTAATTGCCCCATTCCTGCTATTTGGGGGGGGGGGGGGGGGGAGGGCATGCATGGCCAGCTCCAGTACTTTGGCCCCCTGATGTGAAGAGCCGACTCATTGGAAAAGAGCCCGATGCTGGGAAAGAGTAAGGGCAGAGGGAGAAGAGGGCGGCAGCGGATGAGATGGTTGGATGGCATCATTGACTCGATGGACATGAACTTGAGCAAACTCCAGGAGACGGTGAGGGACAGGGAAGCCTGGCGTGCTGCAGTCCATGGGGTCGCAAAGAGTCGGGCACGACTTAGGGACTGAACTACAACATGGCAAGTGGGATCTTAATTTCCTGACCAGGAATGGAGCCCACACCCGCTGCGCTGGAAGCCTGGAGCCATCTTAACCCCTGGCCCACCAGGGAAGTCTGGTGCTGTATCTTTCTTCCCCAGTGTTTTTCTTCTTTTTCCTGGGATCCCCTCAGTCCTCGCCCTGCGTGCGGCACACACCCTTAGTAGCTGTGCCTTTTCACTTTGCTTCCTTCTCTCTATACGTCGCCGTCTGTGACTTCCTTCTTCCGTAAGCGGCGAGTTCGTTCCCGATTCCATAGCGCCACCTTGCGTTCATGGAAAAAACAGCGCGTTTTTGATCAAGTGGGCAAGCGGAGGACGCCTCGCCGCCCTCTTAGTTCAGTTCAGTTCAGTCGCTCAGTCGTGTCGACTCTTTGCGACCCCATGAATCGCAGCATGCCAGGCCTCCCGGTCCATCTCCAACTCCCGGAGTTTACTCAAACTCATGTCCATTGAGTCGGTGATGCCATCCAACCATCTCATCCTCTGTCGTTCCCTTCTCTTGCCTCCAATCCCTCCCAGCATCAGGGTCTTTTCCAATGAGTCAGTTCTTTGCATCAGGTGGCCAAAGTACTGGATTTTCAGTTTCATCAGTCCTTCCAATGAACACCCAGGACTGATCTCCTTTAGGATGGACTGGTTGGATCTCCTTGCAGTCCAAGGGACTCTCAAGAGTCTTCTCCAACACCACAGTTCAAAAGCATCAATTCTTCGGCGCTCAGCTTTCTCTTGGTCCGGAGATATTCTGTCTGGCACACCAATAGCAAAACCAGTGTTTCCAGCACAGCCCGATCCACCTCCGGAAGGAACTCACACTTGCACTGACTCCATTACAGCCCAGCCTGCCCGTGTAGGAAACAGACCCGGAAGGCTTCCCCTCATCACCAGGAGGTCTCCTGAGGGTTTGACAGCCGCTGAGCACAGTTAAGTACAAAGAGGACTCCTGCCCTTCGGTGGGGTCCCAGGGCTCTGTCAGGCCCCAGACAGGGAAGGCGGCCCCAGACAGGGAAGGCCACCCCAGCAGAGGCACCAGACGCAGCGCTAAAATGACCAGTGGAGAGCTTATGCCTAGATCTGCCCCAGAGCCCCCGGGATGTCTTTCCTCTCACTCAGGGAGAAACATGTGAAGAACAGTGCTCATTCTTATGACCTCGTTTCCAGTGATAAATGCAAATATAACATTGACAGACTGGATGGCCTTTCTTCTTTTTACCTAAACAGTCACATGTTACAAAACTGCACCAAAAATCTGGAAGTATGTTAAATGTTAATGAGGGTTATTTGTGAGTGGTGGGGTTTTTAATATACTTTTCTATATATTCCAACATTTTCACAATTATCCTGGAATGCCTTTATCATGGATAGAAAGGGGAGAGGGCAACATGGAAGATGTTCATTTATGCTGTTTGGAAAATGGGAGGCGTTTCCTGTGATGCACAGTGGAGTTGTTCCTGTGAGGCACAGTAGGAATGTGCCTTGAACTGGAGGCCAAAAGCCCAGGTCATCCACTCACAGGCTGGGTGTCCTTGGACAAGCCACCTCCTTAACCCTGATGTCTCCCCCATAAACTACAAATAATTTGGCTACCTACCTTACAGTGTTAGTCTGAGGGCTGAAGGAGATCTTGTCTGTGAAAATTCTGGTATGAAGTGAGTCTTAATGAGTGTTCTTTGAGTGAATAGTGTTTTGTATAGTTAGCATCGAGCAGTTCAGTGCAAGTGACAGAAACCCACCTCAATCCAGTTTAAGAAAAATAAGAAGACAGAATTTGTTAAGTCACAAAAATGAGAAGAGGGTTTCAGGCACAGCTGTATCAGGTTGCTCAAAAAGTGTCTTTAGAGATCTGCTTTCTCTCTCTCAGTTCTTCTTTCCCTTGTACTGACTCAAATCTCAGACAGGCTTTCCCTGGAATTGGCAAGAAACCCTCCGTCAGCTTCAGCCCACATCTCATCATCTCAGGTCTCAGGACCCTTAGTAGTGCTTCTATCTCCTGGGAACTCCGACCAAAGTTCCTCAGCCCTCATCCAAACACTGAGGCAAGAGTGACTGTCAGGCCTGAGAAGTCATAAGAACTCCTCTGGGAAAGGCAGTCAGCGGCCGCCCTACCCAAACCATGAGTTTACCCAAGGGAAACTTTGGGTACAGTTACTCCAGAAAGAAAGAAATGGCAGACTTCCCCAATACACATCTGCGTCGGTAACACAGCACAAAGGCTGCCTTGAACATAGGGTCCCGCCTCTCTTAAGAGAGAGATTCTGATAATTAGCTTCGACACTTATGCCAAGCGCTACCTTGGAGTGGGAGGAGCCCGGGCTGGGACCCGGAAGGCATGCGCTCTCCTTCCGGCCTGGCCCACGTGACCTGGAGGAAGCCGGCTGGGCCTCAGGCTCTCCAGCTGTGGAGGCAGGGTGCCGGGCTAGGACAGACTCACATGCCTCCAGACCCAGGCAGGTAGCGAATGAGTGAAGGGCCAGCTCTGGGGCCCCTTGTGAGCACACGTCCATTGGAAGGCCAGGCCTCGTGTGCTGTGAGGGAGGCCCTGTGGGCCCAGCTTGTCTGGTTTTTCAAGGTTTTCTGTGAAATCTCCTGACTTGGCAGTGTTGAAAACTAACTTAATCGAGGTGATGGCTGCGCACCTCTGGAGCTAAGCCCACGACTGTGAGAGCCATGAAACTGTATGCTCCAGGGGGTGAACTGGATGGAATGTGGATTTCTTCTCAAGACAGCTGTTGTAAATGAATTCAAAAGCTTTCTAAAATTAGTGACAGAAGCCTTTAAAAGAATGAAGGCTGCATATCTACTGCAGCATGGAGGAAGCTCAAAATCATTATGCAAAGTGAGAGCAGCGGTCACAAAAGGTCATCTGTCATGTGATTCCCTTCATATGAAAGACCCAGAATAGGCAAAGAGCATTGATTGTTGCAAACTATTACACACAGACTGGATAAACAACAGGGTCCTACTATGTAGGACAGGGAACTATATTCAATATTCTGTGATAAACCATGATGGAAAAAATATGAAAAAATATATTTAATATAAATGCATATATATACATTTATCTGAATCCCTTTGCTTACAGCAGAAACTAACGCAACATAGTAAATTAACTACACTTCAGTTTTTTTAGAAAGCCTGATGCTGGTAGTGGCCAGGGGGAGAGGGAAGTGGGGAGGGGCAAGTTTCCTTCTGGAAAGATCGGACTGTTTTGGAATCAGATAGCGGTAAGAATTGTACAACATGGTGACCACACTGAATGCCACGGAATTGTACACGTTAAAATGGTTAATTTTATGTAACAGGAATCTTACCTCAATTTTGTGTAAGTTTTTAAAACATTCTGCTAGCCAAGTAAAACACATCCACGGGCTGAACTGCACCCAGTAGTTGCTGGGTTTTAATCTCGCTAAGGTCCCTTCTAACCCTCAGATCCCATATTTCCAGGGACAAAAAATGTCAACTCCTGTCAGAGGAGCAGTGGCAGGCTCACCGCAGTTTACGGCCAAGAGGAAAGAGGCATTCTGTCTCCTCGAAGCAGAACCTCCCCACGATAATTTGAGGCCAGAAAATAAAAGTCTGCTGGAACTGGAACCAGGCCAAGGTTTTCGGTTTTTTTCTAACTGCCCTTTGCCACAATGAAGGGCAACGAATTGCATCTGGGTGACAGCAAATGGACCCTGTTGACACGGCCCAACTTTAATTTTTGTGAAGTTAATAATTAGGCTGTCATCCCTCCGCTCCAGAGCAATTAGCGGCCTGCAGGGGGAATGAATGGGCCCTATTATCAGGGGGAATTATAAATAGAAGGAGGCGCGGGGCAGCTCTGCGCAGCGTCACCCCTGCCCTCCACACACACCAGAGTCCCCACCAGCCCGACTGTGATCACTTGCCTCCAGCTGACAGCTTGAATCCCAGCTGCCATCCAAAAGGGCTCTAAATTCTGCCTGTCATCCGGGCCTGACTTTTTATGCTGTCCAGAGCCGGGCCGCCGCCCCACTGCGCCACACGAGAGCCTGCTGAGATAAAGGCCTTTGTCTCCGTGGCCTCCTGACTCCGGGGTCTGGAGGTGTCTGGTGCTGAGCAGAAGGGACTGGGCTCAGCCTGACAGGCCCCGGTGTTGGGGACGCCGAGTGACAGCCTGCTTGGTGATTCCCCAGGTCAGCTCGGGCTCCCAGCGGGAGCGACGGCCCCCAAACCCCAGCCAGGGAGGGAGGCAGCTCGGGTTCACAGTGGGACCCTTCCTCTGCTTGTCTTGCTTCGTCCAGCATCTCAGGCAAGTTCAGAACCCTCTTTGCAAACTCTTATGTGAGATCAGATCAAAAAAGGGTTTGATAGTTCAAGAAGGAAAGGCATTTGTCACTGTGAGCTGCAGTTACAAAAATGCAAATTACAATAATGATTAAATTATATGTTTCAATACACTACGTGCTTTATGTTGTTGTTCATTTATTTGTCTGTACTGGGTCTTATTTGTGGCGTGTGGGATCTAGTTCCCTGACCAGGGATTGAACGTGGACCTCCTTCATTAAAAGCGAGGAGTCTTAGCCACTGGGCCACCATGGAAGTCCCCAGGCCCTTTTTATATATTAACTCATTTCTCACTTAAGCTTCCCCAAACAGCCCTATGAGATAGGTACTGTCATTATTCCCATTTGACAGATTCATAAATTTAGGCAGCGAACAGTTTTGATAACTTGTCCAAGTCTCATGGCCAGGAGGTAAAATTCAACCCTACTCTGGCTCAAGTCCATGGCTCTTAACTACTATCTCTACGGCCTATGCTTTAGTCGAGGAGTGCCGCAGGCCGGGGGTGGGAGTCAGGCAGGGGCAGTGGGTCCTGAACTGCCCTGGAACAGCACGCCCAGACTAACGGAGGACGTGGCTGCTGATGGGCTGCCTCACGGGGACCGAGATGCTGATTTTTTCCAAGAGAAGCTGGAAGTCTAAATTTAACATGAAATTTGATTTTCAAATGCTGGCAACTAATTCAAAACTCTTAAAAACACTGCAGAAACAAGGCACCTCTTTGAGGCACCACTTGGCAATTCTGATGCGGAGCGATGCTCCTGACTCTCTGGCCCCGCCTCTGGCCTCCCTGGGATTCCGCCTCAGTGAAGTCCAGCCTCTTGACTCTGCCAGGCATCTTTCCACTGAGAGAAAGTGAGAGACAGAGAGAGAGGTGACAATCCAAGGCTGGGCTCTGCCAACAGCTGCGTGACTCTGGACAAGTCACTTCCCCACTCTGGACACTAATTTTCTCAATTGTTAACTAGAGGTGATAGTTCCCATGTCACAGGGTTACTGGGGGTCTGGATGAAAAGAATGCAAGGACCAAGCCTATAGATAGACTATAAGTCACCTCCCTTGTAGCCCAGTTGGTAAAGAATTTGCCTGCAATGCAGAAGAACCTGGTTTGATCTCTGGGTTAGGAAGATCCCCTGGAGAAGGAAATGGCAACCCACTCCAGTATTCTTGCCTGGAAAATCCCGAGAACTGTAGCCTGGGGTCACAAGAGTCGGACACGACTTAGCAACTAAAGCACCACCACCAAGGTGCCTCCAAGATGTGGGAACTTCCTCACACCGGTTGTCTCACCCTGTGGTCTGCCAGGACAGGCCAGAGGGAAGGACCCCCATCCCACGCAGCCCACTGTCCCTCTCACCCCTGCTGCCCCACGTCCTGCCCGCCCACTCACACAGCCTGTGATGGCAGGACAAGCACGCACCACGGAGCCCACACACCCCAGTCCCTCCTGACCTTGTCCCCACACCTTCTAGGATGGAGCCTGCCCAGGCGGTCCTGCCTGGACCAGGAGAGATTGCAGGCCAGCCTCTCACGCGACACAGAATTTTAAAATTAATTACAGACGAACCTATTTGCAAAGCAGAAACAGAGACATAGACATAATGAATGAAGGTATGGACACCAGGAGGGAAACGGGGATAGGAGGGGCTGGGAGAGCGGGACTGACACACACACGCTACTGATTGTTTCTAGTCACTCAGTATGCCCGACTCGTTGCGACCCCATGGCGTGTAGCCCACCAGGCTCCTCTGTCCATGGGATTTCCCAGGCAAGAATCCTGGAGGGGATGGCCATTTCCTTCTTCAGAGGATCTTCCGGTCCCAGAGATCGAACCTGCATCTCCTGCGTTGGCAGGCAGGTTCTTTACCACGGCGTCACCAGGGAAGCCCGTACACTACTGATCCTGTATATGAAACAGAAAACCAGTGAGAACCCGCCACACCGCACGGTGATCTGGGGTGACCCAAGTGCGAAGGAAACCCAAACAGGCTTCCCTGGTGGCTCAGCTGGTAAAGAACCAGCCTTCAATGCAGGAGACCTGGGTTCGATTCCTGGGTCAGGAAGATCCCTTGGAGAAGGGAATGGCAACCCACTCCAGTATTCTTGCCTGGAAAATTCCATGAACAGAGGAGCCTGGCGGGCTACAGTCCATGGAGTCACAAAGAGTCAGACACGACTGAGCAACTAACGTAACTGATTTACTTTGCCGTACGGCAGAAAATAACACATCACTGTAAAGTAACTATACATTAATAAAAAAATTTAATGTAGATAGCACACGACCATCCCTATCTCCATAAATAATTTGGTGCATATTTGACTAAGTATTTTTATACATCAAAACAGAAACTATGTACAGTATGCTTTTTATGAAATGGGAACCAGATGTACATGGCAGCTAGCTTTTTTATTCGCTCTGTCTTGGATGTCTTTCTGTATGTTAGCATATATACCGTATTCTTATGAGTGGTGCCACAGAGTTTTGTTATTTTTTAAAGTAGTCTCCTGTAAGTGGACACTTCTTCCAGTTCCTTTTCGGACACAAGCAGAACCACCACGAGTGTCCTGGCACCTGTAACCTCAGTCATTAGGGGTGGGGGTAGATGTTCACGTTTGGCTAATTCTTAGCTGTGGAAATGCTGAATCGGAATGGCTGGTAGAACTCGAGTCCTTTCATTTTCTTTGACTTACACAAGCTATCTTAATTTTTTCAATGTATTTGCTAAGGAAAGTGAATAAACCGAAAGTAGACACCAACTATCAAAATCACCCTTGTGACCCACTCAGATATCATTTATCACTGTAGGTTGGGGGTAGTTACTTTAAAGACTGGGACTAAAATTCAGAGCTTGCACTTAGAGTTTACTTTTTAAACAGAGGGAAGACCCCTAGGGGTTTTCTTGAGTCCCTTCCAATTACTCTGGATGGGGAGCGATCCCTGTGTCCTCCCTGGTGGGGAGGGAGACTCAGGCCAACAACATGGGAGACTGAATTACGGGAAAGAAATTGGTAACTGGAGCTAAACTCCAGGAGAGCATATGGCCATGGACAGAGGAGATGGAAGGGGAAACCGATGAATCTGGAGGCCTACCTGGGATCTTGACTCCTTATCTACTACCTCTGTGGTCTCTGACCCTCGTCTCTTCCTCTGGAATGGATGTAGTAGTCTGACTTCACAGGCACGTGAAGAATCCAGCTTGATGCATGGCATGTAAGTGTCCAAACTCATTGGTTAAATCGGAATCCAGGAAATTCCCTCTGTAATCAATCTCATAAATTCTGTGAGTTCATAAGGGATTACTCAGATGGTAAAGAATCGACCTGCAAGCAATATTGAGAAAGAAGAATGGAACTGGAGGAATCAACCTGCCTGACTTCAGACTATACTACAAAGCCACAGTCATCAAGACAGTATGGTACTGGCACAAAGACAGAAATATAGATCAATGGAACAGAATAGAAAGCCCAGAGATAAACCCACGAACCTATGGACACCTTATCTTCGACAAAGGAGGCAAGAATATACAATGGAAAAAAGACAACCTCTTTAACAAGTGGTGCTGAGAAAACTGGTCAGCCACTTGTAAAAGAATGAAACTAGAACACTTTCTAACACCATACACAAAAATAAACTCAAAATGGATTAAAGATCTAAATGTAAGACCAGAAACTATAAAACTCCTAGAGGAGAACATAGGCAAAACACTCTCTGACATAAATCACAGCAGGATCCTCTATGACCCACCTCCCCGAATACTGGAAATAAAAGCAAAAATAACAAATGGGACCTAATTAAAATTAAAAGCTTTTGCACAACAAAGGAAACTATAAGCAAGGTGAAAAGACAGCCCTCAGATTGGGAGAAAATAATGGCAAATGAAGAAACAGACAAAGGATTAATCTCAAAAATATACAAGCAACTCCTGCAGCTCAATTCCAGAAAAATAAATGACCCAATCAAAAAATGGGCCAAAGAACTAAACAGACATTTCTCCAAAGAAGACATACAGATGGCTAACAAACACATGAAAAGATGCTCAACATCACTCATTATCAGAGAAATGCAAATCGAAACCTCAATGAGGTACCATTACACGCCAGTCAGGATGACTGCTATCCAAAAGTCTACAAGCAATAAATGCTGGAGAGGGTGTGGAGAAAAGGGAACCCTCTTACACTGTTGGTGGGAATGCAATCTAGTACAGCCACTATGGAGAACAGTGTGGAGATTCCTTAAAAAACTGGAAATAGAACTGCCATATGACCCAGCAATCCCACTCCTGGGCATACACACTGAGGAAACCAGATCTGAAAGAGACACGTGCACCCCAATGTTCATCGCAGCACTGTTTACAATAGCCAGGACATGGAAGCAACCTAGATGCCCATCAGCAGACGAATGGATAAGGAAGCTGTGGTACATATACAATATGGAATATTACTCAGCCATTAAAAAGAATTCATTTGAATCAGTTCTAATGAGATGGATGAAACTGGAGCCCATTATACAGAGTGAAGTAAGCCAGAAAGATAAGGGCCAATACAGTATACTAACGCATATATATGGAATTTAAAAAGATGGTAATGATAACCCTATATGCAAAAGAGAAAAAGAGACACAGATGTACAGAACAGACTTTTAGATTCTGTGGGAGAAGGCGAGGGTGGGATGATCTGAGAGAATAGCATTGAAACAAGTATACTATCAAGTGTGAAACAGATCACCAGCCCAGGTTGGATGCATGAGACAAGTGCTCAGGGCTGGTGCACTGGGAGGACCCAGAGGGATGGGATGGGGAGGGAGGTGGGAGGGGGGATCGGGATGGGGAACACATGTAAATCCATGGCTGATTCATGTCAATGTATGGCAAAAAACCAGTACAATATTGTAAAGTAATTAGCCTCCAACTAATAAAAATAAATGGAAAAAAATGAAATTAAAAAAAAAAAAAGAATCAACCTGCAATGCAGGAGACCAGGGTTCCACCCCTCGGTCGGGAAGATCCCCTGGAGAAGAGAATGGCAACCTGCTCCAGTATTCTTGCCTGGAGAATTCCATGGACAGAGGAGCCTGGTGGGCTACAGTCCATGGGGTGGCAAAGAGTTGGACACGACTGAATGACTAACACAGGCCATTGAGTTAATTTCTTTATCAATTGACTGATGAGGGCAGTAAAAAAGGCTGTGACTGATTTTGATCTCAGAATAGGCTGGCTGTTTCACTGCCCTAGGATATATTAACAGATTGTCTTAACAAGGCCTGCTATTGTTTTTTAGGCAGGTGCACTGGCTAATATGCCAGAGATGTAAGTAAAACCATAGCATGGCACTTTTGTGAGAGAAAAATATTTTTGCTTGTGAGGTCCCTTTATCCTGAAAAGGAAAGTGAAGTCGCTCAGTCGTGTCCAACTCTTTGTGACCCCATGGACTGTAGCATACCCAGCTCCTCCATCCATGGTATTTTCCAGGCAAGGGTACTGGAGTGGGTTGCCATTTCCTTCTCCGGAGGATCTTTCTGCCCATATTGCAGGCAGACGCTTTACCGTCTGAGCCGCCAGGGAAGCCTGAAACACTCCCCCATCTTCTGTTTAGCAATCTGCATCTTCCAAAGCTGACTGAAGAGTTGTCTCTCCGGGGGTTCGATCCCTGAATCAGGAAGATCCCCTGGAGGGGGGAATAGCAACCCACTCCAGTATTACTGCCTGGAAAATCCTATGGACAGAGGAGCCTGAAGGGCTACGGTCCCGGGGGTCACTGAGCTGCTTTCACTTTCACGCAGGATGACACAGGAGGCGCCTCCTCGCCAGGCCACAAGGGGGCAGCATCTCCCTGCACCCGCCCACCCGAGGGGCGCAGGGCCGGGGAGGAGGCCGCCGCCGGGTAAGCAAGCTCCGCCCCAGTTCCCTCACCCGGCCCTTCCCCGTCAGTTCACCCCTGCACAGGCTGCTGGGGCGCGGGGGCCATGGCTGGGAGCGCTGAAGAACGCACTGCCACGACCACAACCGCTGCCCTTTAGAGGGCAGCTTAAAACATACAGCTCAGCCCTGAGCGGCCCTTGCGAAGCCTGCGGCTCCTGCCCGATGGGGAGAGTCCCCAGCACCCCAAGTGAGAAAAAGCGGCAGGCTGAACATGCGGGCAGGGCAACCTCGTCTGTGTGACTGGAAATACGTGTACATCAGTGCGTGTGTTATTTGTGCGATGTGAGTGTGTTATTTGTGTGATCTATGCATAAGACAAATCTTGAAGAAATTCCACACAGCTGTGTAAATCTGGAAGTAGCTTGCACTTTTTCTTTTCAGCCTTTCCACGCTGTTTGAATTACTTTTTTTTGCCATTGGAATGTATTGATGATTTTTTTTAATTAACAGGTTATCCGGAAATTGGGATCTGTGGAGACTTTTGCTTGTTTGCTTTTTGTTTTTTACACTTTCTTGGTTCTTTAACTCAATCAGGAGGAGGAGAGCAGTTTAGGGCTTGCTGCTGGCCCTGCCTCCTTAACCATCCCCCACTCCCCACACGGCCTCAGGAGGCCCAGTTGGCAGGGCCCAGCTGCCCGGTGCCTCTCTCCAGGGCAGGGTGCAGGTCCGTCCCTGGAGCACTGGGCTCAGGCACCCCGAACGACAGGGAGGCCGGCACCATCTAATTTTTTCGAGGCTGCCTTTGAGGAATCACGACAGCCCACTAGGCTACTGAGGGCTGGGTGCTCGAATCCAGCAGGTAAGGCCCCTGGCCCCCTGATGCAGAAGATGAAGCTTTGCAGCAGGGCCTTTGAAGCAGAGCTGAGGGTGAAGAGCAGGGCCCATGGAGTTATGAGAGCAGCAGGCATGACCTGGGGATGTGTCGATCCAACCTTGGCTCAGGCCCATGCTGTTCTAGCAGTTTCAACAGCAGATGGGCCGGGTGTAGTAAGGTGGGTGGGGCTCCAGAACCCAGTAGACTTGACGTTGAATCTGGCTCCTGCATCTCACGGCTGGGCGACTTTGGGCAACAGATTTGACCTCTCTGAGCCTCAATTTTCTCATTTGTCAAATAGCAGTTATAAGAGCACTGTTATAAAAGTGAGCACTGATCAGACTCACAGACAAAAAGAATAGACTTGTAGTTGCCAAGGAGGAGAGAGCGGCGAAGGGAAGGATTGGAAGTCTGGGGTCAGCAGATAGAAACCAGTGTACAGGATGGACAAACAACAAGGTCCCACTGTGCAGCAGAGGGGACTACACTCACTGTCCTGTGATAAACCAGGACGGAAAAGGACAGGACAGAGAACATATGCGCGCATGCTCAGGTGCTTCAGCCGTGTCCAACTCTTTGCGACTCTATGGACTGTAGCCTGCCAGGCTCCTCTGTCCATCGGATTTTTCAGGCAAGAATACTGGAGTGGGTTACCATTTCCTCCTCCAGGGATCTTCCCAACCCAAGGATCGAACCTGTCTCTTCTGCAGCTCCTGCACTGACAGATGGATTCTTTACCACTGAACTACCTGGAAAGCCCCCAAGAGAAAAAAAAAAAATATATATATATATATATATATATATATATATATATCTGAATCACTCTTCTGTATGGCAGAAATTAACACGGCATTTTAAATCAACTTCAATAAAAATTTAAAAGGAAAAAAGAGGGGGGAGAACTGATATGCACAAACTCCTAAGAAGAGATCAGCATATAGAAGATATCTGACGAACGGTGACCACACTAATCACCATCATTACTACCTTCTTCTCCTCCTCCTAGAAGGAAAATCAACCATCAGACTGAATGGAATGAAAACTGAATCCAGAAACTCTCCAGCCTGGTGACTATGAATCCGGTCCATCTCTGAATCAAATCAGCATCTTACGACTGCTGAGGACGCTGCTCTTCTCTCAACCCTACATCTGAAGCCAAACCCCCGGCCCTGGCCTCTGCCCATCCTCATCCACCACCCCCATCCAACGCACAGGCCCAGCTTCCAGCCCTGCAGTTCCTACAAGTTCTCACTTGAAGGCAATATTGAGCTTCGAATTTCAACCTGCCCAGGAGCACTCATCCTCCTCAATTCTGAAGCCTCCAGACCAATAGAATTAGGCTGCTCACAACACAGAGCAATTCTAGAGACAAAAGACATGCTGCTTCCCATCACCTAAATGTGGCACTGGCTGAAAATATAAGGGGTTTCAGCAGATAAGGAGCAAAAATGAGATGAACAGGGGGGACCTATGTATGGCTTTGCAGACTCATCTACATCCGTCGATGGAGGAGCCTGATGGGCTATGGTCCATGGGATCACAAAGAGTCAGACACGACTGAGCAACTAACACACTTTCACTTTCTATGACTAATAAAAACTTGTAAACAATGTAAGTGACTGATAACTAAGTAAATTATAATATGTCCACTTGAATAAGCATTTAAAATTCTGACGATGAAGATAATGTACCAACTTGGGACAATTCCCTAAGTGGAAAGAAGGATGCATGTTTTTTGTATATTTTTACTGCAGCCAGCTAAAAATTAGATATGCTTGTAGAAAAAAAAACAAGAATAAATGAAAAATTAAACTGCAGAGGTGAGAGGACTAGGGGTTTCAGATAGTCTGTTGTGCGACTGTGTTGTTTATTCCTTTTGTTTAATATTCAGGACTATTTTATGGGTATTGGTGGAGCTTAGTGTAATAGAAAACACACACCGTAATAGCACAATCCTGACGCTTCTGCCCACTAAAGTCACAGACCGTCCACCGTACAGACTCACCTGTGCATTGCTACAAATATTCTCCAGAGAGTCGCTGAGAAACTGCCCCACTGGAGAGAGGAGGCCAGCGCCGTCCAGGATTCTTTAACACAGCAGAAAATAAGGAGGTGTAAAAAAAAATAAATAACAAGGAGGTGTGCGTTTATCAGGTTCTCTCTCTTTACTACAGAAAAGCAGGATTTCAAAGTGAGGGGGGGAGAATGGAAAGAGATGCTACTCCATAATAATCATCCCTAATTTGGGCAGACCTGGTTTGTCTCAGTAACGACGTATCATTTATTAAGCACCCCCGCGTGGCAGGAGCCAAGCCACGGCACTTCATGTATATTACCCCATGTGAGACATACACTCAACCATTTCAGGAGATAGTAGGATTCAGTTTCCACCTTTTGTAGTTGAAAAAATGGAGGCTGTGAGAGGTCCTCTGCTAATGTTGCGTTGCTTGTTTGTGACTGGGCCAGAATTGAACCCAGGTTGGTCTCCCTTTCTGAAACCTGTGCTTCCCACACAAGGAGTCGGAGCTCCCCGGAGAGGCAGACAGAGGAAACCCAGGGGAGGGGGCCCCCAGCAGGCAGGCCCTGGGCTTGGCTTTGAGCAGTAAGCAAGGAGCAGAAAGTATCGCCAAAGACACTTGTCTTCATCCTAATAATGGCACAAATGGCATCTTTTGCTGCTGGGCGGGATTAAAGGAAAGCACTTGGGGGGCAGGAGGGCAGGGGCAGCGTCAGAAGACGTTGGTGGGTCCTAGTCCACCTTTGCTTGCCTCCTGTTCCGTCCCTCTGGATTTCCCACCTCTTAGCATCAACGGGTGAGTGTACACAGCCCACTGGCACAAAACCCTGAGTGCCGCTCATGTGGGAAATCTCCAGGCTCAAAGAGCTCCATTCAGGGGGCTTTCCTGGTTAAGACTCACCTTCCAAGGCAGGGGTGGGGGTTAAATCCCTGGTTGGGAAGCTAAGATCCCACACGCCTTCCAGCCGCAAAGGCAAAACATAAAGCAGAAGTGATATTGTAACAAATTCAGTAAAGACTTCAAAAATAATCCACATTAAAAAAAAACATGAAGTTCCATTCAAACCACATATTCCCAGGACTCAGGTGAGCAGAGCCCATGAAATCAATGTTGGCCAACATGCAAATGGGCTAAAAGAGATGGTTTTTCATGAGACATAACTTGGGTTGGGTTGGGTTGGGTTGGGTTTAACTAACATCTGTATGTCCAGGTACTCACAAAGGAGGCAATGTTAGTGTGTCCATTTCACAGATGAGAAACCTGGGACTAGAAGGAACTTCCGCAAGGCCCCCTGCCTGGGAAGGTGTGACAGCCTCCAGAGTCAAGCTCACTGGAGCTTGCTCTCAACTGCCGCAGTGTAATGCCTTCCGCCGAGCCAGACCGCTTAGGGGAAAAGAGGACAAAAACTTCACAGCAACCTCTCTGCACCTCGGGCTCTTCATCTGTAAAATGGGCCAATAATAATAACAATCCCTACCTCAGAGTGTTGTGAGAATAAGTTCGTACGTGTAAATCTATACATGTCCTCACTCAGCAGATAATAGTTGTTGTTTAACTATTATTGAGATTATAGAGTCAAAACTTAGAAGGAACAAAGTGACCTGGTCTGACATCCTTACAACTTCCAGTTGCTTAAACTGCAAAGACGCCATCCTTGCTCCATGAGGGGCTTGTTCTTTCATGAAGACATTCATGATTAGAAATGTCTTCCTAATGTGTTTGGCTAATTCTGGTTCTCATGACATACGTCCGCCCCCAGGTCTATTTCTGCCCTGGAAGAGAGACAGAATAAAGCCAGTCCCTCCCTCGGCGATGCTTCCGAGCTGAGGAGGAGCCCCCTGCCCCTGGGCCCCCGGAGCCCTCCCCACCATGCCTGCTCCAGGCCCCCTCTCCACTCAGCATCCTTGTCCCTGGAAGCCCAGAACAGGATACAGGCATCCAGCTGGACCCTGCCACCTCCCTGACCCCGGGGAATATTAATGCAAAAGTGATCCCCTTTTGCCTTACACTGACAGACTGGAAGAAGAAAAGACATGAGCAGCATAATATTGAACATAAAAAGGACGGTTGTGCCTGGGGCACTTTACGATGTGATGAATCTCAGTTCATGACACTTGCCAACTTCTCAGCTTCAGCCCCCAACCCATTCTCCCTGACTGCTACAGCTTCCCTGGAGTGCGGCCTTTGTCCTGGTTTCTGTTCTAGGGGCTTCCGTGAAGCAACCTTCCTTTTCTAGCACACCCGAGCACTGAGAATAAGCCAGGCGAATACAGCTGGGGTCAGAACACATTTCTGTCCATAGGGCCACACGCCATGGGGGCCAGGCCTGCCTGGAGCCCTCCTCCACCAGCGTTCATCACTGGCATCATGTCCACCCTGCACCCAGGGGAGAACCAGGCTCTGGGCCAACTGCTCACAGAAGCAGAGCTGGCCTTTTAAGTATCTTTATCTCCCGGAGGCTGCAGGGAACTGGGACCACTCGGGGAGCCGTCTCCACCAGAGGAAGACATTAATGGGCAGCGGGAAGAACACACACAGGGTTGCTGTCTCGTCAGGATTCTTCTGAATGTGTGAAAGTATCCTGGAAGGTTAAATCTTCATTCCGAACCTGGGCTAAGTGCTTCTCCCTCGGCGCACTCATCCTCTGCCCTTCCGTCTCAGACTTAACGCTACACTGCAATTGTCTGGCTACTGATCTAGGTATTGCATGAGTTCCTTGGGGGTAGGGATGCGTCTCGTCTCTCTTGGTATTTCCATTCCCCAGGACATAGCACAGTGCCCAGAGATAGAAGATGATCGTGGTGTTGGTTGAATGAATTGAAATAATGAATGACTAGCACTTACCATCTGATCCACATTCTGTACTTCCTCTTTTATAAATATTTTATCTGGGATTTAAAAATTTTTATTCTTTATTTCGACTGCACTGGGTCTTCATTGCGGCATGGAAGCTCCGCAGCATGTGGGATCTTAGTTCCATGGGATTGAACCCACATCCCCTACACTGAAAGGCGAATTCTTTACCACTGGACCACTAGGAAAGTCCCAGCATGTTCTGTACTTTTGATGAAGCTACACAGCCATGGGTGGACTCCCAGTTTCAAGATGGAAGAACGAAGATTTTCTTCTTAGAAATCACCCAAGGACCAAAAAAGAAACACATACAAACTCTATCTTCAATAAACCAAGAAACATCTGTAAGCCTAACTCCTATATAGAAAAGCTTGAGTACATAGAGAAATGTAAATGACCCAGCAGAGAGGAAGCAAGGCAAACTCAAGAATCTAAAGGATGGGCTAGGGGGACCTGCATTTTGCTTTATAGAACCCGAAAAGGCTCAAGAACAGGAAGCCTCAAGTTCTCACATTACATACAGGTTGAACAGGGAATGAAAATAGAAAACTTTTGAAAAAAATCTCTTTAAAGAGACACAGAGTCCATCAACTGATGAATAGACAAATAAGATGTCATATATCCATACAATGGAATACTGTTCAGCTTATCAAAAAATGAAGCACGGATTCATGCTACAACAGAGATGAAACTTGAAAACATTTTGCTAACTGAAAGAAGCCAGACACAAAAAGTTACATATTATGTGAGTCTATTTAGATAAAATGCTGAGAATAAGGGAATCTACAGAGACAGAGAGGGCTTTTTCTGATTTAAATATGAACCAGGAGACAAGGGTCAGCAGAATCTTGAAGAATATCTTGACCATGAACAACAGAGACAGAAATATACAAAAGCAAGAAAGAAACTCAGAGCAGAGATAATGCAGGGCTCAGAAGAAAACTTCAAATAATTGCTCCCACAGTAAAAGAGTTTTAGCCAAAGGGTTTGGATAAAATAAAAGATGTCAAAATAATCCTGTATGGTCAGTAATTTGTAGCCTTCCTTTTCTAATAAAAGCCCGTGTGGCCAAAGCCACTAATTATCCACCAGTCTCTTTCCCCTTCTTTCTTTTAATCACAGAACCCCACCCTACTGTGGCTGCCCAGGTAAAGACCACGTTTCCCAGCCTCCTTTGCAGCCAGGGGTGACTGCTGACCCATTGCTTGCAATGACTTGGGAAGATGTGCTGTGTGTGACTTTCACATCACTTCCTCAAAAGAAAACTGCCTCCATTCCACTTCCTCTCTCTCCCGTCACACAGGCTGATTCAAGGTCACAATGAGCAACAAGCCAGAAGGAATCTGAGTCCACAGATAATGTAGGTGAGCAGAGCTGCCTCCTTGCCCCACGGTCCAGGGAGGGGGGGTCCTACCTGAGCTCCTGGTCTGTCCTACCCAAGTGTTTACTAAACGCCTGGCACTGGATATGATGCGGAAACACAAGAGCCAATTACAGAAGGACTCCCTGCTTCATTCAGTTCTACAGTCAAGCACCAGTGAAAGTGTGCCCTTAATTAATTTGTGTAATACATACACATGCTTCAAAACTCAAAATATGCAAAAATGTCTATTACAAAGGACTTCCTTGATGGTACAGAGGATAAGAATCCACCTGCCAGGGGACATGGATTCGATCCCTGGTCCAGGAAAATTCCACATGCTGTGGAGCAACAAAGCCTGTGTGCCACAACTATGGGACCCGCACTCCAGAGCCTGCGAGCTTCTGTACTCAGGCCAGCGCACCCACGCTCTGCAACAAGAGGAGCCGCCACTGTGCGAAGCCCGCGCGCCTCAGCTAGAGAGGAGCCCCACTCAGCCCAGCTAGAGAAAGCCCGCGCACAGCAGCAAGACCCAGCACAGCCAAAAAATTAAAAACAAATTAATTTTTTAAATGCATATTATGAGAATTCTCCTTTGATTTTAAGTTTACCTGGCCAGATACCACCCTACCCTCAGTCCCTGGGTAGCTACTGTTATTGGTTTCTTGTGGATCTTTCAATAATTTCTTTGTTGTTGTTTAGTCGCTCAGTCATGTCTGACTCTTTGCGACCCCATGAACTGCAGTACACCAGGCTTCCCTGTCCTTCACCATCTCCTGGAGCTTGCTCAAACTCATGCCCATTGAGTCGGTGATGCCATCCAACCATCTTATCCTCTGTCGTCCCCTTCTGCCCCTGCCTTCAATCTTTCCCAGCATTAGGGTCTTTTCCAATGAGTCAACCCTTCACATCAGGTGGCCAAAATAATGGAACTTCAGCCTTAGGATCAGTCCTTCCAATGAACATTCAGGGTTGATTTCCTTTAGGTTTGATCTCCTTGCAGTCCAAGGGACTCTCAAGAGTCTTCTCCTACACCACAGTTTAAAAGCATCAATTCTTTGGCACTCAGCCCGCTTTATGGTCCAATTCTCACATTCATACATAACTACTGGAAAAACCACAGCTTTGACTATACAGACCTTTGCTGGCAAAGTAATGTCTCTGCTTTTAAATTTAATAATTTCTTTATTCACATATAAATATCGGTCCTTACATTTGCTTCTTATTTACACAAAGTAGTTGTCTACATTCTACACCCAACATTCTACAGTGGTACCACTTTTAAGAATCTATTCTTAGAAAATAACTAGAAATGTTGTTGTATGACCAGAGATATTAATTGCAGCATTATTTATAGTTGGTTTTTTTTTAAGAAAGAAACCCTTAATGCACAAAAACAGGAAGCTTAGCTACGAAGGTTAAATTTACAGAAAGTATTCCATGACATGAGAAAATGCTTATGATTTTATATTAAGTGGAAGAATCAGATCAGAAATACAATGTGTCTTCAGCTATGTAAAAGACATGTATAGAAAATGAAAGGAGGGACTTCCCTGGTGGTCCACTGGTTAAGAATCCACTTTGCAATGCAGGGGACCCAAGTGTGACCCCTGATAAGGGAACTAAGACCCTACATGCTGCAGCAACTGAGCCCGCACACCACAACTACTGAGCCTGCGAGCCAAACGAGAGTCCACGCACCACAGCTGAGGCTGGCACAGCCGAGAAATAAATCAATACTGTTTTAAAAAGAAAGAAAATGAAAGTACCACACCTAAATATCAGTAGTGCTGTTTGTCAGTAGGTGAAATTATTTTGTCTTCTGCTTCTCTGTTTCCCCGAATAAGGACAAGTTTGTAATTCTTCTATACAGTAGGGGAGGGGATGGGACAGGGGAGGGTCAGACATACCCCCTCACCTCCTTCCAGAGGTACCGCCCAGGTGGTTCGGGTCAGTGACTCTGGGCAGGGAGGGTTAGAGCAGGGCTGAATTGCACTCTCCATTCCTCTGATGGAATTCCTTGGCCCCAGTGCTCCCTCCTCGTTTGCCCTTCTCCCCCTTGCTCCCTGGTGATTTCCAGGCCCCGTGCAGCTGAGCCGGGAACTCGCTGCTGTTCCAGCTAAGGGAGTGGCATCAGAGGTTGCACCTTTGCAGGAGAGGGTTGGAGCTCTAAGCGTGTCTCTCCTTTCACCCCAAGGACTGAATGTTGCCCAAATAAAATGCTGCTCTGTCGTCTCCTTTGCCGCCACCCGCTCAGCTTTCGGGCCAGTTCGCATCCCCCACTAAGCCCCATCCAGATATGTCCCACCCTGTGCCAACCCAACAATGGCCCCATAAATCTTTTGTATTTTCCCACCTTTCTTTCAGTTAGGCCAGAATTTTCCAATGCGTAGTATTACTTGGATTTTTAAAAATTAGTAAGAATTGACTTTGGATAAGCAACAAGGTCCTATTGTATAGCACAGGGAACTATATTCCATATCCTGTAATAAACCATGATGGAAAATAATATGAAAAAGAATAGATATGTATCATACTTATGTATAAGTGGGTCATTTTGCTGTATAGTGGTAAGTAATACAACATTTTAATTCACCTATACACCTATACATCAGAAAAAAGTAAGTACTGACTTTAAAGTATATTAAGACAAAATACAACAAGGGTCTAAAATCGATGATTTCTTGAACATTATTACTTGGGGCAAGGCTAAATTAAGTTTTAAGGTTAAAAAATGTAGGTCATGTCAATAAAAATGTCATTTTAATAAGTACATGATTTTACTTAATATGTTTGTTCATCTTTATTTATACATGATTTATCTTACCTGGCTACAAAAAACAGCAAGGTTTAGGAAACTACATTAAGGTATTAATTTCTTTTGGTGTTTTAATGCATTATCTGGGAGGGGTAATTCGTTGTCATCCTTGAAATCCCCACCCTGAAAAGGCGGGCCTGGGCAGAGACGCGCAGACGAGCAAACCCCACTGGGGGCGTGTGGGAGCCCACACTGAATGTACTGCTTCTCAGGGTCTATCCGAGCATCTTCCTGACGGGGTATGCAAGTGCCCAAAGTGGGCAGCCAAGGCGTGGTGTTGTCCCCTTTTCAGCCAGGAGAGGTCGTGAGTCTGCAAGCAACCTGCAGGGGCAGTGGGAGAAGCCCCCTCCTCAAGCCCCAGGGCCAGGAGTAGATTCCCCTTGCTAAATGACAGATTGTGTTTTTAAGTCACTTGCTGAGGTCATCCAGTCCAATCCTAGTGAGATAGAACATACTTTAGAAAAAGCTCTCCATTTCCGAAAAGAAGAGGATTTCCCCCACCTTCTCCAAGGTGGAGGGTACCAAGAGAGGGGCGGAAACAAAGATGGACCAAGTTAAATAGAACAAGGCCTTTTAATCCGCCTGCACTTCAGTTTGGGCTCTCGGGCACTTGGCACTTTTCCGGGCTGCCTGCAATGGGGCCCTTCAGCACTCCTCCCATGCAAGTGTGGGAGGACACACGGGTGGGAGTGGAATGGGGGGTGGGGGGCAGGCGAGCGGCCTCCCAGACTCGAAGACTTCAGAGGATTAGGACAGTGACAGGCGTCTTCTGCAGGGAACGCAGCCAGCCCCCACCCCCACCTCCCCCAAGCCCGCGGTCCACCCTTCGCCAGCTACCCCAGAGCCCAGCTTCTCCGTGCGTCTCAGTTCACAACTCTGGACATTTGGGGGGGTGGGGGGGCGAGGGCTTGGCAGGTCTGGTCCCCACCAACTGCCACCTTGCCGGGGGAGAGCAGAACAGCAGGTGGGTCCTGCAGGAAGGCACAGTTCGCCTATGTTGGCATCTGGCAGCATCACGCTGCAGCTTCCACGATATAAATACAGGCAGCGAAAATAGCTAATCCCAGATAACAGCAGTGTAATCACCCAGCGCCCGGCCTGGAATCCCAGAGAATTTGGAGGGAGCAGCTGCAGGGCCTGCCCCCTTCAGCAGCCCACTGCCCCTGGGTGGCCCGGGCTGAGAGTGTAAGCCAGCAGGAGCTGGGGGGCGGGGAGCAACTGGAGGACAGAGACCTGATGAAAAACACCTCTAATCGCCACTCTGCCTGGGAAGAGATGGTTTTTCTAGAAGCACCATGAAAATTCTGAGCTTGCAGCAATGTGAACCTGGTCTCCCAGTGTTAGTTGAGACATGTGATGATATACATGGAATCATCTAGGTTTGCTTTTGTTTTTTTAACTTCTGGGTATTATTATCAGGACTGGTGTCGCTATGATTCTCCAATCTGGGAGGTCAGGGCCTCTCCCATGTCCCTCCCACAGTCCCGAGAGCCAGGGTGGTCGGTCTGTGGTTGGCAACCCCAGGCTCATGAACTCAGTTCTGACACCCTGGCTGCCCCGAGGGGTTACCACTGAGGTTCCAAACTGTGCGGCCACTGCTCCTACGGAGACCACCAACCAACCCTCTGGGGAAAGTTGCTGGTTGCTGTCCTCAGCCGTTCTGCTCAAGCAGCACACTTAATTAGGGCTGGCTGAGATGATGCAAACGGCTCAGGCCTGCCCTGTCCTGTTCACTGTGCTCCTTGATTCTCCGGCTGGTGGACAGGCCGTCCCCAGCCACCAGTCACGCCTGTCTGCACGTCTGTCCGCACACTTCTCTGTGGTTCGCTCTGGCTTACCAAGTGTGCTTCTGAAGGCGCTGGACGTTGGTCCCTTCTGAGCCTTGTGAGGCGCGCGCCTGCCCAGAGGCCCTGCAGGCGGCTCGGCCTGGGCGTCTGTGCACGGACTCTGACGGGCGAGGCCACACAGGGGCTCAGAAGTAGGGTGGGGGCTGGGCCTCCAGGATCCATGTTGGTGAGCTCCCAAGCCATCTGATTCCTTATGGAAGTGTCATGGGGCTTCCCTGGTGGGTCAGTCAGTAAGGAAGCCTCAGGAGAATGCAGGAAATCCAGGTTCGATACCTGGGTCAGGAAGATCCACCGGAGAAGGAAATGGCAACCCAGCCCAGTATTCCTGCCTGGGGATCCCATGGACAGAGGAGCCTGGCAGATTACAGTAAGCGTCATTACCACCCTCTGTCTATCCAAAAAGAGGAGAGAGGAACAGTCCAGAGCAAACCAGAAAGAATGGGAAATGGAATCATTTGTCATCTCTGCACAATCTAGGGCTGACAGCGAACCAGACTCCTCCGTCTGACAGGGTTGTAAGAGGCTGTTCTCTGATGCTCGTGATTGGAGAACTCAACTTATTACAAATAATGTTATGTTCGTTTGGAGTTTCATGACCCTTTATCACTTTCGTATAGTCACTGCAGAAGGAAGTCGCTGTGTTCTTTCCCCGGAATACTATCATAAAGACCAGCCGCAAGTGTCTCAGTGAAGAGCAGACCCTGAGCTATGCAAGTGTGTGATTCTCCAGCTCAAGACAGCAAATAGAGCAGATGGAAGGTTTGCCCACCTCAGAGCCCCCAGGCCCGTGTAAGGTGGAGACCCTTGAAAGAAGGGCCTGTGAGGCTGAAAGGCCACCACAGGAAGTTCAGCCACCAAGATCAAATTTGAAGAGTAGTTGATGACATGGGGAAATGTTTATAATTTTATACTAAGTGGTAAAATTGCATATTATATGATCTCAATTATGTTAAAATACACATGTAAAAAGGTAACAGAGCCACTCAACTAAACATTTTCTGTGCTTTTTGTTGGCGTAATCAAATTATAATTTTTTTCTTCTATCACACAAACCCATCATGCTGTGGGTTTCTCCCAGTTTCTTTCCTTTCTAAAGAAGAAGCACTGGGCCTGTCATCTGTGCATTAAAGAAACCCATGATTTCCTGGCTATGATTTGCTTTGATTAAGGCTGAAAAAAAGTTTTCAAGTTAAAAAATAGAGTCAAATTAAAATATTAAACAAAATTAAATTAAAATATTAAAAACAGTATTTTGCCTAGTTGTGGCAAACAACCGATGTTTAGGAAACTCTACATAAGGTATTAATTTTTAAAAAGAAAAAAAATTTTTAAATATGTACCAATGTCTGACTTGGTGAGGCATAATCCATTTCCACTCCTGAGATTCCTGCCCTCAAAGAGGGACTGACAGAAAAACTGAGAGGGATGGACAGAGCTCCACAGTAAGCGTGGAAGGCCAGAGGCCCCTAAACAGGGGGTAACACTCCATTCCCTCTTCAACCGTGGGTGAATCCATGAGGCTCCAGCTAGAGCCCCTGCCTGGCCCAGTCAGCCTCAAGCTCAGTCCCAAACTTCACATCCACTACAGCCCTTGGGAACAGCCCCCAGAAGACCGACATCAAACATGACACTTGAGGGACTTCCCTGGTGGCCTAGGGGTTAGGATTCCGGGCTTTCACTGTGGTGGTCCAGGTTTATTCCCTGGTCAAGGAAGATCCCACAAGCCGCGTGGTACGGCCAAAAAAAGTTGACATTTGAGATCATAGCTATAGTGCATCCTAACTATATCTAAATCTCTTGCTTCTTATCAAAAAGGTTTTTCTTTACATATTGAGCAGAAAACAAAACCCCAAATAACAATAGGGTAAAGGGAAATGCCATTTGTTGAACACACATATTGCACCAAAAAGCATACTAGAAACAGATTGAAGTGAAGCAAAGTGAAGTCGCTCAGTCATGTCTGACTCTTTGCGACCCCATGGACTGCAGCCTGCCAGGATCCTCAGGCCATGGGGTTTTCCAGGCAAGAGTACTGGAGTGGGTTGCCATTTCCTTCTCCAGGTTACACTGTATTTAATGTAGCCCTCCCAACTAAGAGGTGGATTTTAGACAGTCTATTCACGTGAGAAAACTGAGCCTCAGAGAGGTTAAAAGACTTGTCCAAGGTCATCCAGATAAAAGTAGTCAAGCAAAGATTAAGACCTGTTGAATCTGACACCCAAGCCCAAGGTCTTTGCACCAAACTATACTGCCCCTTGCCTCTGAAAAGACTTACAAAAAGCACTGAGGGGGTAAGAGGAGGAAGGGAACGTGAGCTGAGGTTGACAAGATTCCAGGTGACTGATAACCTTTCTCCCCAGCTATTTCAGCACTGGGAAGACACATGAACTCCAAAAAAGAAAGAGAAGGAAAAGAAGCAAAAGCTCAAAAGGAATGGCATGGGGCAGCGCAGTGGAATCAGCTTCCCAGCGGAATCAGCTTCCCAGCTCTGTGCTTGTTGGGCGACTGCCTCCTGGCCGGTATGTAATGTGGGTTCCACTGCACGTGAAACCAAGAGGCCCAGGTCTTCCATCTCTGCCAGACAGCAACTCCAGCTGTAATCTAGTCACACCCCTCAGAGCCCCAGCCAGCAATCTCTTTCCCTCACCCTGTCACAAATGCCATCACGGTGCGTCACAGACCCCCCCCTCACACGCACAGCCCGGCAGAACGCTGGGACCTGCCATGGCCACACATCCACAGATGGGCAGGGTCAGTCCTGGTTCTGCGCGGTGTGCCAAGGCCAAAACAAGAGTGAGACACAGAGAGGCCCCTGTGGCTGGCAGACCTGGCCGGCCGAGCGAGGTCCCGACACAGAGGCTTGCTCTCAGCTAAGGTTCCTTGCTGTTGCACGCTGTGCATCCGCTCATGAAAAGTTACTAGGGATAAAAATGAAAGAAAAATAATTATAATCCACACATGCTTCCAGAAATACAATTAATTTTTCAAAGGTATGAAGAAACGTTTAATAAAATGCATCTGATGATCCAGATTTAAGATTTGACTGCTGTAACGAGCTGCATATCATTAACTGACCTGATGCTTGGAAAGTCACAGAAGGGCCTGCCTGATGCAAACTGCTTGGGTACCACCACCCCTGGCTTGGAATCAGCGTGGGCCCATCTTCTAGAAGAGTTCAGAGACCACTGAAAATTTCAGGATGAGGATCAAGGCAAAATGGACGTTAGCACTTTTCATTTATACTGGATCCCACGTTTCCATGTAGCTTATCTCATTTGTTCCCTCAGTAATCTGTGAGGCAAGTAAGCCTGCTATTATTATCTTTTTTTTTTTTTTTTTGGCTGTACTGTGCAACTTTCAGGATCTTAGCTCTCAGACCAGGGACAGAACCTGGGCCCTCGACAGTGAGAGCACCAAGTCCTAACCACTGGGCTTCCAGAGAATTCCCTTATTGTCTTCTTGTAACTGAAGAGGAAAGGAAAGCCCAGGGCCCCCACGGTCCTACAACTACTTTGTGACAGAGCTGAGACTGCAGCTAAAATCTGGAGGAATGAACGCTCATCACCGATTATGGCGAACTAGGCCATTCAGACCACCTGCCATTCTGCTGAGGACAAATGGCAAAGCTGCGGAACAAGCAAATTCTTAATTGAGCAAATGGGAGAAATTCACGAACTTTTTGGAAATATATAAAGAAGAAGAATATGGCAAAGCTCTGCCTGTTATGTTCCCTGGCACATTTAAAATTAGAAGATTATTAATAGACTCAAAGGCAGTAACAAAATAACCCTGCCACTCTTCTTGGTAAATGTCAAACCATAATTATTATTTTTATTATTACTATTAGTCCTAAATAGTGATGGCTTTGCCTCAGGAGTAAGGCTTTATCACTAAAGCATGCAAAGATAGAATAAACGGAAAGAAAAATCTATATGTACTTGTTTTAGAAGTGGTTTCATTGTAAGAATTTTGTCTGCCAGAATATCTTTTGAGAAAGGAAAAGGGTAAATCCAGTGAAATATATTGTCACCTTACATTGTTATTATTTATAAATATTTGTTTGTGTGTGTGTTCAGTCGTGTCCAACTCTTTGCAACTCCATGAACTGGGTCTCACCAGGCCCCTCTGTCTATGGAATTTTCCAGGCAAGAATACTGGAAATGGTTACCAATTCCTATTCCAGGGGATCTTCCTAACCCAGGGATTGAACCTGTGTCTCTTGCATCTCCTGCATTGGCAGGCAGATTCTTTATGATGGCAGCACCTGGAAAGTCCATAAACATCTGTTTATGCTTTTAATAAAACTAGTAATTATTCAAAGCAAAAAAGAAAAAAAAAAAAAAAACAAGCAAAACAACACACACACACCGAAAAAAACCAGCTTAAAGACATCAGACAGTTAACAAAATAATGAATTACCAGCCAGGACACAAAGGAGGAAGGCGGCAGTAAGTCCATTCTTTGAGTTGCTTTAAGGCCTGGGGGTATTTGCTAATTCTGCAAGTAGTGGCTGAGTGGCACTTCTGACATCCTCAATGGGAAAAGAGGGCAGAGATGGAATCTGAGACCCACCAAGAGTAGGACTGGGACTTGCTTTGGACTGGAACTACAAAGGGATGCTCTCTCCAAGTAAGTGTGAGCCAGAAGTAGACAGGCAATTGCAGAGACTACAACTCACCATTAAGTATTCCAAAGCTCTGAAATTAGATTTAAGTAATCCTGGGTTGTTGGTGCCCCAGGAGCCTGGCAGAAGCAGACAGAAACCTTCTTAGAAGGAAAACAATTTCATTGGAAGTCTCAAATTGATTCTGCAAGCAATTTTGCAAAAACAATGCCCAAAGCACAATAAAAAATACTAAGGCAAAAGGGATATAAAGCAATATTGAAAAAAACAAAAACACAGAAAAATCAACACACAGTAGAAAGAGACCCACAGAAGTTCTAGATAATGTCACTACCAGAGACTTTAAAGTAATTGTACTACCACAGTCTAGGAAATAAAAGGAATGAAACATAAGACTGAGAATTTTGGCAGAGAACTGAACACTAAAAAAAAAACAGATGTGTCAGAATTGGAAACTATAACAACTAAAAATAACAACTCAAAGGATAAAAAAATGGTGAACTATGTTAGATCAGAAGAAATTATCAGAAAAGAGTAAGAAAGACAGATGGATAGCAATACAGAAGCCAGGGCGAGAGACGTCAAAGACAGTGAGATCCAACGTGTGTGTTATTAAGGGCCCAGGGAGAAGAGAGAGGGAAAATGTCAGGAGCAACATTTGAAGAGATAACAGCTGAGAATTTTCCTAAAGTGATGAAAGACATCATCATACCACAAATTCAAGAAGGCCTTACAAATCCCGAGCATGATAAATAAAAAGAGATCCATACTTTGGACACTGTTTTAAAAGACTGCTGAAAACCAAGGATGAAGAGAAAATCCTAAAAGAAGCTAGAGGGAGGAAAAAGATGGATTACCTAAAAAAGGAGCAGGAATCAGGCAGTCAACTGACAGCAACAAAGGAAACAAGAGGGCAAGAAGACCGCATCTTCAGCTGGCCCAAAGAGCTTATGTCCCCTGACTACAAGTCTAGTCCTCTTTCTGCTACACTATGCTGCCACCCAGTCTTTCATTCCTTAGTGGCTTCTAGTGCTCGACAAGCCTGAGTCCAAATGCTAGCCATTAGATGTCAAGTCTTTGCTAGTTTTCTGCACAACGCAGAAGAGTAGGATTTGATAGAAAATGTATACCAAGCATCTGGTATTTAGTAGCTCAACAAAAGTGAATTCCTGCTCCCTCATTTTCTTTCTTCCTCCCTGAGACTCTGACATCCCCTCAAACACACACCATCAACATATTATCTTCCCCTTCTCTGGTTTATTCTTGTGCAGTTCAAGTCCTAGTGATTTGCTGAACCATGGCTCTATTACACATATTTAAATTTTCTGGGAAAATTGTGGGCTTTACCCCATCTCACCATCCTGACTGGTTCTTTCTTCCTGAGCTCTTCCTCTCAGTCCTGGTCTGGATCACTCAATTATAGCCCCTCTACGGCAGAACTTACCAATCTGGCCTCCCTACCTCCTGACTGCCACGCATATGAGGTGACTTTTCTTTCCTGCAGCGATGCATCAGATACTCGACTGCCTTAAGCTTGGAGTGTAGCTATAGTTTAGAAGACCAGAAGCATGAACTTGACCGTAGCAAACCGAGCGCTCCAGGAAGACAGTAGTTCCTCACTCAGTCATATGACTGCAGGTCACCAGCTAACAGTCAGTGAGAACCTATCACGCAGACCAGGCCATTGAGGACTGGCATTGAGCAGCGCCAGTGCAGAGGTGAGACATGGTGCCCACCCCTAAGACACCCCCGGTCTCTGGAGGAACAAACCATTTCAACAAGTACCGAAATAAGGTGTGATGGAGTTATAAGGAGGAGGAAACTAACGTGAACAAAGAAAAGACTAGTCCTGAGCCCTCTTCTCTCTCTACACGCTCCCTCTTAATCTCACCCTCTGCCACGGCTTTAAATACCACGGGGATACTGACGGACTCCAAATCACATCAACCCAGATCAGTCCACTAAACCCTGGAGTTTGAAAACTGCCTACTAGAGACCTGGATGTCTACAAAAATCTAAAAAGTAACACATCTAAAAGAGAACTATTGAATGCCTGCTTCGTATCCCATACCTCACTCTCAAACACATACACTCACAAACCTGACTTTCTTCAAGTCTTCCCCACCCCAGGAGATGTTGCTAGTTACCTAAGCCAGGCGCTGAAGTACTGAGGTGTTATCCTCAGCTCTCTTTCCTTTATTCCCCCCAAACCCCATCCCCACCACATTGGGCTCTACTTCCAAAATGATCTTGTTTACGAGTTTGAGTCTGTGAGTTCATTTTCTTCCACCAGTAATCTTTCTTCCTAAATGCAGGAAGAAAGATTTGTTGTTCTTTTCCTTTCTATGTGATTTATTTTCACTACTGTATCTCAGCTTGTGGGACAGTGACTGTCGCTGAACAGGTTTTCGATACATCTATGTTACCAGCTAAGAATGTCAGGGAAGGTGTCAGTGGGGAGAGGTTGGGTAATATTTGAGCTGTGTAGTAAGTGTTCACGTACTGGAGAAGGAGGAAGGGAACACCCAGAAGAGGGACTAGTTCAAATAGAGAGAAGCAATAAAAGGGTGGAGTCCCTGATGGCTCAAGCGGTAAAGAATCCACGTGCAATGCAGGAGACACGTGAGACCTGGCTTTGATCCCTGGGTCAGGAAGATCCCCTGGAGAAGGAAATGGCAACCCACTCCAGTATTATTGCCTGGAAAGTCCTGTGGACAGAGGAGCCCAGTGGGCTACAGTCCATGGGGTCACAAGATCGGACACAGCTGAGCACACACATCGTCAACAGCCAAGACTCAGAAGTCAGGAGTGCTGTGTTCAAATTCCAGCTCAGCCTCTAGCTCTACGATCTTTTGAAAAGTAGTTTCCTGATCTGAGAAAAATGGAACTAATACAACTACATTCTTAGGGCTGTGTGAAGAATTAAATGAGAATGGGCAAAGCACCCTATGTGTATGAAATAAATGGTAGTTTTATTAATATGAAATAATTACAATTACACATGTATAATGAGTAACCATTTTAATCACTTGATGTGGTTACAATACGGGATGCATGAGAAATTTCTAGAAAAGGTGACCAGATAGTCAGGTTGGAGTCAGAATACTTGGGGTCAGGGGACCCTCAAAATCCTGTAGCATCCGTGGCCAAATAACCACAGCTCTGCGAATTGCTCTGTCAAAGGGGATCAGCATACCGTAGTCTGCAGGCCTTGGTGCAGGCTGTGTGGCAGCCAGCTAATGCAGGTACTTCTCAGCCATGACAGCAGCATATTAGCCGCTGCATAACAAATTATCCCAAGCCTTGGCAGCTTAGAGAATAATGGACATTTATTACCTCACACAGTTTCTGTGAGTCAGAAATACAGGAACAACTCAGCTGGGTGTTCTGGCTTGGGAGTCTCTCAGGAAGCTGCAGTCAGCGCAGCCACCTGAAGGCTTGACTGGGGCTGAAACACTGCTCGCCTGGCTGGCAAGTTCAAGCTGACTGCTGGTAGGAGGCCTTAATCACTTGCCACAGAGAGCACAGGGCTGCTTGAGCGTCCTCACAGCATGGCAGCCAGCTTCCCCCAGAGCACGTGATCTGACAGAGAGGATAAAGTCACAGCATCTTTCACGACCTAGCATAGGGGACCATATGCAGTCATTTCTAATAGCTTACTGGTTGCCAGGTCAGCCCTACTCATTGCGGGGAGGGCTAGGGGCCTCAGCTCTTCCCCACTTGGCCTCTTGTCTTTCCAGAATGCCAGGAAGCAAGGATCATTGAGGGCCATCTTGGGAACCAGCTACCAGAGCTGGCCAGAGGACAGGTGAAATTTTCCTCCCTTCCTAATAGATGAAACCAAATAACTAGGATGAAGGAGAAAGTACAAAAATATAAAGCAGAACAGGACTGCTAAAGGGATAAAGTAATAGTAATAGGATAATAATAGCTATCATTTATTGAGTGTTTCCCTTATAGTAGACAAAGGCCAAGATCCTTCCATGCTGTGAGGAAGGACAGGTTGACAGACTATGGCCTATGGGTCAAATCTGGCCCACAGCTGGACATGTGAATAAAATCTTAATGGAACTCAGCCACACCCATTCAAATATGCATTGGTTATGGCCGCCTTCACCTACAACAGCAGCTGAGCAACTGTAACAGAAACCTTACGGTCTGCAAAGCCAAGAATACTTACTACCTGGCTCTTTATAGAGAAAGTTTATCAACCTGTGCTCTATTTTATTAAAAATGCCTAAAAACCCCTAAGGTTAAAAAAATTATTTAAAAATCAAAAATCCCATGAGGTAAGTGATATTATTTTCCTCATTTTATAGATGAAGAAACTAATAAGATCAGATAAATTAAGTGGCTTGCTCAAGATGGTATTTACTGTAAAGTTCCTGTCAGGGAGCCCCACCTCAGGGTCTGGATTATGCTGGGCTAGGAATCAGAGATGCTGGCTATTCTGAAGAGCTATGTGACTGAGAAGTTACTTAATGCCTTGCTCCTCTTTTTTCTCTAATGATTGGTTTTTAAATGTCTGTTCAACCACTTTAGGGAACATCAAATGATAAATATAAAAGGTGAATGAAAAAATAGCAAACACTTCAGCAAAAGTAATTAGTAGTCTTAGTACGTGATGCTAAGGCTTACAAAAATAAAGAACTCTGGGAGAGACTTCTAGCGAAGTAGCTCCGTTACCCCTGAAAAACAGACCACCTAAAGTGTAATGACTGAAGGCAATGATTTATTACTGTTCCTGACTCTGTAGGCTGGCTAAGTGGTTCCTCTACTGGTTCCCCCTGAATTCATTTATGTATCTGCTTTCAACCAGAGCAGCAGTTCTCAACCAGGAGAGATCTTTCCATGCACCCGGGAGACACCTGGATATGTCTAGAGACACTGTTGGTAGGTATTAGCTTCATTTAGTGGGCAGAGGCTGGGGATGCTGAATAACATCCTATAGTACCCAGGAACCAAATATCCATAGTGCTGAGGCTGAGAAACCCGAGCTGGAGGGTCAGCTGAGCCAGGTAATTCAAGATGCCCTCACTCATGTGCCTGGCATTGGTGCTGGCAGTCAGCCAGGGGCCTCAGCTCTCTCCTCTCATCCCCCAGAAGGTTAGCCCAACCTCCTACCATCATAGTCTCAAGGCAGAGTCCCAAAAGGGTGAGGGTGGAAACTGCAAGGCCTCTTGAGATCTGAACTCTGGAAATCATCCAAGGTTGCCTCCATCATGTTCAACTGGCCACAACAAGTCACAAGGTCAGCCCAAATTCTAGGCAGCAGGGGAAAAGATTCCACCTCTGCTGGGGAGGAGCAGGGTCACAGTCAAGGGGGTGGGAAGAATCTATGACTATTACATAATCTACTACAAGAAATAAGATGAAAGATCTTTCAGCTTGAGCCCCGTAGCTCAGGGGACAGCTCTACGCCAGTGGTTCTCAGAGTGTGGTCTCCGGACCTGCAGCGTGAATGCCACTCGAGAACTTGTTGGAAACACAAACTCTCAGGTCCTGACCGATCCAAGTGAACCAGAAACACAGGAATGGTGACCAGCAATCTGGTGTTAACAAGCCCTCCAGGTGACCCTTCTGCTCATTCATGTTTAAGAATCCCTGGCCCAAAAGGAGCAAACAGATTGGTTGTCCGTACAAGCCCAAGACACTGGCTTGAAGGAAGCCAAAATACCCCTCCCTGCTCCATCTCACCACTCTCTCATTGCCGGTCATTCACCTGAACACAAAACTCTCTCCGTCATAAAGGAACTTGGTAGAAACAGTCTTGACATTCCTGACAAAATAACGTCAGCCGTCAAGGGGACAGGAACATGAGCAGCTAGTATTGCTTGACAGAGTCTGCAGGCCAGGCATGGAGTAAGCCAGGAAGGCAGCAAAAGCCCTTTTTTGGGAGCAGGACCAGAAGAACCAGAGGACTCTTTTATTTTTGTTTTTGTTACTCAAAATAATAGCAGGAGAGAGGGGGGAGGTTCACATTAAATAAAATATTTTTAAGGCTTAAAAAAAAAATACTAGCAGAGCCCATTTAAAGGGTTTTTTGTTTTGTTTTGTTTTTTATCCTCAGCCCAGAACTTAAATTTGCATCACTGATTAAGAAACAAAATGGTAGGGAATTTCCTGGTGGTCCAGTGGTTAGGAGTTCAAACCTCCACTGCAGGAGCACCAGTTTGATCCCTGGTTAGGAAACTAGATCCTGCATGCCACACGGCTCTGACCAAAAGAAAAAATAAACAGAATGGTAAATATCATATGATATTGTTTATATGTGGAATCTAAAAAGAGAGTTGGACACGACTGAGCGACTTCACTATATATATATATATATATATATATGTAAAACTGAATCACACTGCTATACACCAGGAACAACATCACAAATCAATCATACTTCAATTAAAAATAAAATAATGTATAATTTTTTTAAAAAAGCAGAATGAGACAATACTGCTAACTGAAAATCATGCAGAGGGCAATAAGAACGCCTACCTTCCAACCCCACCATGCTCTGCAACCCTTAGGCAAAACCAGAGGCAGAACACAGTTAAGTTCCCAAGCTCCCCTTGAGTCCCATCTAATGACTACACCTCTGGTTTTTAGTTTTTGTTTATTCTGGAAATTAGTGGGATAGCTTGTGACCTGCCTGAATACCGCCAGCCAAGTGCTAGGCAGGGGAACACGAAACTCTGCACTGTCCCCATGCACCAGGGAGCCTCCGGCTGGAGGGGTCACTGCAAGAATAGGGCCTGGGACTCAGAGCCTCTCCCACCTCCCTCCCCCACACACATGGCCAGCTCTTGATGGAGGAGCAAGATGTAAGACCCCTGACCGTGTCCATTCAATCCCAGTCAAGGTGAACCTTCCTAGATTCTAGATAAAGCCCACGATCCAACAAAAGGACCCATCTTTGTTTAGCACAAAAAATGGCTCAGCAGCCTAGGCTATTCACCATCTCCAAGTCAGGGACTAAATGCAGGACTCCAGAGTCTCCTAAAGGGCACAAATTTGGGAGAGGAGAAGGTCAGAGGACTTTACTGGCATTAATATAGGTCTTTCTGGAAAACTGACTGGATTTTAGCATTGTAGAGGCAGCTTCCCACAGTGGTGAAGCCCTCTCACTGGAGTTATGCCTGCAAGGGCTCGGACACTAACAACCAATTACTAGGGGATTTAGGAACTAGATAGAGAATTTAAACACAGCAGTTTCGAAATAGGAGCCACCATGAAGACAAGAAGGCTCTCCTACACTCAGCCTTTCTGTTTCAGGAACTGGGATTCTGCATAAAAAGATCACTTGCAATAAAGGTTCCACTGTTTTAAAGCAAAATTTTGAAAACAACTGAACTGGATGATGGCCAAGGTCCCTTCCAACTTTCAGACACCCGAATTTGTGTGTTAAGTATCTGGGTGCCCAGAATATAGTCAATAATACCTAAACTATAATCACTCTCCCTATAATAATCTCTAACTTATGGATATAAATTACCATTGCAGCATAAACAACCCAACATAACACTGACTTCCCCTTCCACTGAAAACAGTAAGTTCATCCTGCTTGGCTTGAACAGGGGTGGCAGGGTGTTTCATTATTTACCTTTTCTTCTTTGTCACTATGAGAAAATGGTGATGACATCTTTTTGGCCAGATGGAACTGATGCGAGATTTATAGAGCAGCTGAGAACTGTCAGAGCCAGGCCAGGCCAATTCCACAAGACAATGACCATGGCCTTTTCATCAAGGAGCATGTTGCTTTCTGGAATCTACTAACACAAGAGGTTCATATCTACCCAGTCATCAGCAAGATTATCCCAACACCCCACCAGCTGCTGCCACCCAATCCGGAGGCCTCCACCTCTGCTCTTGAGGGACATGTGAGCACGCAGGAGTCTCAGCCCTCACCCACCATCACGCCACCCCACCCCGCCCCCGTCCGGCACCCACCACCTCCCAGAGTGGGAAACCTCATCCAATGCCTTCTCGGTTACAGAGATTTCAGAAATTAGTCACACAGTGGAGGGCGGGAAGACAGTGGAGGTTTCCTGAAGGAATCAGTAACAAGATCTGGGCTGTTTCACCTCGAGGTCATGACAGCTCAGACTGTCCCTGAGTTAGCACTGAGTGGTCAAGAATAAAGTCAACCTCTGCAAAGTCTCTGCTGATTTGTCCACCATCTATTAAAACTTTGTACAAAGAGCTTCCTTGAGGAGGGGCCTCCAGTGGAGGGGCCTCCCCATTCACAGAGCATTTCGTTTTGGAGATTTTGATCCTTCTCTCACCGCCAGCCTTAGAAGATGGCCCCAGTGACTGCTGACCCATTATCAGAAAGGAGGAAAGGGTAGAATTGGAGACTAAAGTTCAGCATTGGTATGAAAGAGGGGTTTAAACGAGTGTCCCATCCTTATCTTGTAAAGACACACACTGGGACGCCTATGGCCTTGGTGACTATATGTCCTACTCTGCGCTGGACAGTCCCAGTTTGTTTCTCCTACTGTCCTGGTATTGCTACGGATATCACTGCCTTTCCCTCTCAAAAGTCCCTGTTTGGACAATAACCTAGATGGTCCCTCTACCTCTGGCCTGGTCACCCTTATGCTCTTCAGTAAGATTTTAAAAAATGGGGGGCTATCTGGAAAGCCCTAGATAGCCCTATAAGTCAAGAGATGTGAGGATTAAAAGAAAAAAGAAGAAAGAAACAAAGAGATAAAATAAATTTCAAAAAAATAAATAAAAAAAAAACAAAGAACAGCAATGTTCATTGTAACTGGGAAACATGAACAACCCAACTGTCCATCAATAGAAAATGGTCTAATCAATCCAGGCTGGTAATATGGAGTACTCTGCATCAATTTAAAAGAAAAAGGTGGATCTATATATACTAACAAGGGAAGCTCTCTAAGCAGTTTGGTAAGAGAAAAATAGCAAACGGTTGATCATTGCAACATGAAAGATCCAGTTTTCTTTTCTTTGTAACTATGAATGCAGATGTACAAAAGATCTAGAACACTGTCTAACAGGAATATAATGTGGGCCACTATGTAATTTAAAATTTTCTAGACCCATATTTTTACAAAGTGAAATTTATTTTATAGAACTCAATGTACCCGCAGTATGATGTAAATCAACATAAAATATAATTAACTTTATTTATTTTGTACTAAATTCTCAAACTTGTGCTTACAGCAATCTCAGTTCTTACAAGCCACATTTCAAGGGCTCAAAAGTCACATGTGGCTTATGGCTATGATAATAAGATAGCTCAAGGCTAGAAGGATGCACACCAGGTAACAAGTTATCTCTGGAGAGAAAAGTGGAATTAGAAAAATGGAGTGATTTGTATAGGATTTTGAAGCTTTTTACAATGAAAACATATTCAATACCTCAGTTCAGTTCAGTCACTCAGTAGTGTCCAACTCTTCACTACCCCATGGACTGCAGCATGCCAGGCTTCCCTGTCCATCACTGATTCCTGGAACTTGCTCAAACTCATATCCATTGAGTCTGTGATGCCATCCAACCATCTCATCCTCTGTTGTCTCCCTCTCCTCCCGCCCTCAATCTTTCCCAGAATCAGGGTCTTTCCTGATGAGTCAGGTGGCCAAAGTATTGGAGTTTCAGCTTCAGCATCAGTCCTTCCAATGAATATTCAGGACTGATTTCCTTTAGGATAGACTGGTTTGATCTCCTTTCAGTCTAAGGGACTCTCAAGAGTCTTCTCCAACACCACAGTTCAAAAGCATCAATTCTTCAGTGCTCAATTTTCTTTATAGTCCAACTCTCACATGACTACTGGAAAAACCATAGCTTTGACTAGACACATCTTTGTTGGCAAAGTAATGTCTCTGCTTTTCAATATGCTGTCTAGGATGGTCATAGCTTTTCTTCTAAGGAGCAAGCGTCTTTTAATTTCAAGGCTGAAGTCATCATCTGCAGTGATTTTAGAGCTTACATAAGTTTACAAAACAAGAACTGGAAAAAATTTTAAAGCAGCCAGAACATGAGATGTGAAGCTAATAAAATCTACTAATGAGCTATGAAGAAACACTATTAAAATAAATTCATCAGTCAACAAGTGTTTCCATTTTTTTAAAAAATTTGACCCCCACCAACCTCAGGGACTGTGAGGCTGCACTAACCTGCCCAATAAGTCAGCTTCCTCAGCACCAACTTGGTTGCTTCTCCATCTAGAAATGGGGAGCCATGGTGCCTCCCTGAGGAGTCTATCGCATCAGAGGAACAGTACGGTGCCCTCAAATACTCAAGCTGAAGCTCTGTCAAAGAGGCGACAGGCAAACCAGTGCCATCAAAATAGCCTAGAGTGCTTGTTTTAAAATGCAGAGTCTTGTGCCCCACAAAATAGGAGTTTCTGAGGCTGAACCCAAGAACTCCAGGGGACTCCTAGGCCCAAGTAGGACACAAAAGGATATCCTTTTCTTCGAGCTGGATTTCCATGGCCAGGTTCCTGGCTAGAATCTGATTCCACCTAGAACATACTGCCAAGAACTGGTGGAAGACAGGAAACCCACTCAAAATTTACCCTGTCCCACCCTGGGGGAAGACCATCTTCCACTGTATGTGCTGAAAGATGTGCTAAAGACCTCAACTTAAACACAGTCCACCTCTTGGTAAAGACTACCTTGTCCAGAATTAGCCCTGCTTCTAACTCTCCAAGGCAGAGAAAGCTGAGGCTGAGGGGTCTGTGCCTGCCCTCAGCCCCTGGGCCTGATGAGGGAATGCAAAAGGTGCTTCTTTCCACTTCCACCAGCCAAATGATGACACTGGGACATCTGGGTGAAGGGTTTTCCCTTAAGGTGAGATCTCCTATCTACGTGGTTTTTGTGTTGTTTTAGTTCATTTATTTATTTTAATTGGAGGCTCATTACTTTACAATATTGTGGTGGTTTTTACCATACATCGACATGAATCAGCCTGGGTGTACATGTGTTCACTGCCCCCCACCCTGAACCCTGCTCCCACTTCCCTCCCCACCCCATCCCTCAGGGTTGTCCCAGAGCACCAGCTTTGGGTGCCTTGCTTCATGCATCGATCTTGCACTGGTCATCTATTTTACATATAGTAATATACACGTTTCAATGCTATTCTCTCATACCATCCCAAGCTCCTCTTCTCCTACAAAGTCCAAAAGTCTTTACATCTGTGTCTCTTTTGCTGTCTTGCATATAGGGTCCTCATTACTGTCTTCTTTTTAAACATACCAGAGGTGCAATTCACTATTAAAAGGGGTGGTGGGGGCCCCGAGGCAATTACTTCAAAGGTATATTCTCAACAGTGAAAAGTTATTGCTTCCATGTATAACGTCTTTCTCCTAAAACTCAATAACCAGAAATTGACGGGAGGTGTCAGCTGAGGTGTGATCATCCTCATTGTACAGAAAAAAAAAAAAAAGACAGGAGGCTGAGCGGGTTTACGGAGGTAGGTGTGGGGGGAGAAAGTAACCTTTCCACTCTGTTTAGTCTTGAGATGGCGACCTTGCGAAGCCGGTGAGGGCCAGATTCTGTGCTGGGCTCCCCTACCCCACCCCCCTCACACAGAACAGCTCCCTCGGACATAAAATGATTTACTGCCTACTTCACCCCCACTCAGCCACATTTAGCTGATTAAAAGGCCCTCTCATCATCGTTAAACAAGCAGATGAACGTTTTCATCAAAGCTAAATGCCCTTTAATAATCTGATGCCCACTCTCCTTCCGTGACACCTGGCCTCTGTCCGTCTCCGTGTAGATGACAGGGAGAGAGTCTTCCTTCTCCCCTCACCCACAACAGATCTCTTCACACTTGGAAACTCCTTTTCCTGGAAGTTTCTCCCCCCTCCCCGGCCCACCCCACCCCCATCTCCACCTCCATCATCACCATCTCTCTTCTCTCCCGATCCCTCTTTTCTCGTCCGATCTCCCTCCCTCTCTCTTCCGCTTCTGCAGGAAAAGCAACCAGCAGCGCGGGCAGCCGGCGGAATGAAGAGCGGCAGGCGAACCCTCGTCGGGGCGGCCTCCGAAAGGAAGGACCAGGTGAGATGCAAGAGACCCCGGCGCGCCGGAGACGCCGAGAGCGGGGCGGTCGGCGCCGCGGTGACCGTCTGTCCGCGGGCTGTCGCGGTTTCGGGAACACCTCTCGGCGCTGCTCCGCCTACTGCTCTTCAGAGGGAGAAGCGCCTCTTTGATCTGTGGGTGCTGGGCGGCGCCCACCGCGGAAACCGGGAAGACTCGGCACTCCCGGCCCAGG
Source organism: Cervus elaphus (assembly GCF_910594005.1). Taxonomy (NCBI): domain Eukaryota; kingdom Metazoa; phylum Chordata; class Mammalia; order Artiodactyla; family Cervidae; genus Cervus; species Cervus elaphus. The sequence continues at coordinate 8,494,086 of NC_057839.1, read as the reverse complement.
CCCACTTCTCCGGAAAGCCCCTCTCCCCACGAGGCTGCTGCGGCCTGGACACCTTCTCCAGCCGTTCTGCGCTGCTCAAACTGTGGCCACGCTCACTTCACCCGAGCCTTCCCCTTCTGCTGGTCTGAGCCCCCACATGGAACACCCCCTGAGCTGTCTTCCCTGAGACCTCCCGGGAGGGAGACGTAAGTTAGCAGGTAAACCCGACCGGGGCGCGCTGGAATTCTGACTCCCAACCACAAACAGATCCCCTTCCCAGGCAGGAGGGGCTGCGCACGCGCCTGGGGTTGCTCTCAAGTCACTGCGCTTGGGTTTCCAATCCTCAATCCAATCCGAATGTATTTGTTGTACACCCACAACCTGCTCGGAAGTGTGTTAGAACGTATTCTCTGCCTTCAAATACCTGAAGACAAGGTAATGCAGAGACTTAATAAAATGACAAGCAGCGCCCAGAGGCAAAAGGTTACTCTTACTCTGCACAGTTATTTTTATGCATACCGTGGTACTATGGTTTTATAGTTCAGGCAACAAAAGATTTCTCACACCTCCTCTGCTCCTCACCCCTACAATCCCCAAGCTTCGCTCCAGCCTACAACCCCTGCGAACACTCCTCTAAAAAAAATTTTTTTTTAAAGAGGAGGGTGCAGTGGTGCAAAAAGAGAAAATTTTAAGGCCCTCCGGCCACTTTATTTTGTGGCTATTTGCAGCTTGGAACTCTGGAGGGAGGGGGCAATGACCTAACACTGGAGCCAAAATGAAGACCCAGTCCAGGAGGGAGGCCTGAAATCATCTTGGGTAACTGTCCCATAGTAGGCCTGCCAGCTCTTTTTCCCTTCACACCTTGTGTTCTTCATGCTGGGATAACCCTGTCACCAACAATACTGCTAAGAATCACTGTTTATTGTTTTTTTGTTCACGTGGACTGCAGGATGCCAGGCCTCCCTGTCCCTCACTATCTCCTGGAGTTTGCCCAGGTTCATGCATTGAATCGGTGATGCTGCTTATTAAGTACCGACTACCAAGCAAACAGTAGGCTAAATCATTTTGCTTGAATAAAGTTCTGGTTATCTATAGCTGCCTAACAATAAAAAAAATCCCAAAACTTAGTGGTATGAAAACAACCATTTGATTATATTCGCTGCTTCTTTGAGTTAGAAACTTAGACAGGATGTAGCAGGGAGGGCCTGCCTCTACTCTATGAGGTCTGGGGCCTTAGTTATGAAAGCTGGAACAGCTGGGTGCTGGAGTCATCTGGAAACGTCATCATTCACAGGTCTGGCTCCTGGAGTAACTGTGAGGCGGGTTCACGCAGCACTGTCAATCAGAACACTTTCACAAGGACTCCTCCCAAGGCTCCGGCTTCCTCACAGCATGGTGGCCTCAGGGGAGTCAGACTTCTTACATGGCTCCAAAAGCAGATGTTCCAGCAAACAGCAAAACAAAAGCTACGTGGCTTTTTCTGACCTTACCACAGAAGTCATGTGGTACCACTTTTAGAGTATTTTACTGGTTATATTGATTGAAGCAGTGACAAGCCTGCCCATAGTCAAAGGGAAACGACATAATCACCCTCCTAGCCAACCCCATGGGAGAAATGTCAGCGAATCTTTGCTTTATAACACTATCCTCTTTAATTCCCAAACAGTAATCTTTTGAGGAAGCATGAATATTATTCCCATTTTACAGATGGGAACATTGAGGTTCAGGGAAGCTAAGAATCCAAACACCTGTACTCCAAAGCCTGAGCTCCACATCATACCCCTAAGACTCACTGCCTGGCATTTATGATGCCTTCCTTTGCTCTGGATGCTCCCCAAAACCACCCTCAGCCCAAACTCCAGGACCCTCCTTTCCTTACCTCTTTCTGTTGGGTTACTTGCTCTGAATTTCCTTCTGTCCTGAAGTAGGCAATGATACTTCCACCTCCATCCCATCTTCACCAGCTCTAGAGCCCAAGATGGAAATTTCAAGGAAGGCAGCCCTCCAGATTTGACCAGTCTGTGGTATCAGCTACTTATGGCTCCTCCTGGTCTGCTAGGCCAGAAGAGGGATGGCCTTTGTCTGTGGAATCCCCATTGCCTCAGGGCAGCTGCTTTGGTGGGCTGGAGCCCCGAGCAATCACTCAGCCACTGGCTCATGACCAATCCTAACTGGGAAACAAAACCCCACCAGTATTTGAGTATCCCCTTTATATATTATTATATCAGGTGCCTTAAAATTAAAAAATGAAGGCTTTAGAAAGACAAAAGGGAAAATGGTAAAAATATTTGTAGATAGGATAAAATTACAAAGGGATACTAACTAATATAAAGAGCTCATAAAAATCAATAAGTAAAAACTAAGATCTCAATAGATAAATAGAAGATGTAAATAGGTGGTACATTTTTAAATGAAAAATAATATGGATTACAAACATTTGAAAATAATTTAAAAGAATTATAGTCTGGCGTTTTCACCTCATATATTTACAAAGATTCACAAAATGAGAATTCACAAGTTGCTTTCCAGAAGGCTTACACACAATTATACTCATGTGTAACCCATGTTCCAAGAGGAGAGCAGCTGTTCCTGAGTTGCAGTAATCAGCAAAAACTACCTGGGAGAGGCGAGGCAAGCATTGGGTCCTTAAAGGGGTATAGGATGTCTCATCTACACTTCTACATTTACATTGTCTATGTTTTAGAAACTCATGGAACTTAAATTATTCCACTTAAATTGCTATATAAAGATTTGATCCACCACTATTTATATTAAAAAAATACATAATAGTGAATTCAGCTCTCTCCTTCAAATCCAAAGAGTTTTATTGGAGTCTCCCCTATCTAATGAATGACTAAAATATTTTTAGAAAAAGCAATGCTCTAGCAACTATGAGGAAAACAAGCAGAATCAAACATATGTTATGTCTCCAAGGAGTTTACCATGGATGGCAGAGCTAGTTGCCCAGAACTCAGAAAGGTACTAAGCCACAGATACTGCAGACATATAAACCAGCAGTGCTACTACTTCAAGGTCAGAAGCATGTCAGTAGGCCAGAGCCAAAAATAGATGCTGTGGCATTAAGAGAGTAAAAATGCAAACCACAAACTGGGAGATGATATTCGCAATAAGTGAATATCCAACAAGAGATTTTTACCCACAAATCAAGAAAAAGACAAAAGATTTAAACAATCAATTCACAAAAGAGGATGTTAAAAAAGCCAATGAACATTTGAAAAGTTGCTCAGTTTCATTAGTCAGTAAGAAAAGCAAATAAAACCACACTGAGAAATCCCTACACTCCAACCAGAATGGCTTAAAATTAGAACAGATAATACCAAGTGTTGACAAAAATGTGGAGCAACTGTAATTCTCAAACACTGCCAGCATGAGTATAAGTTGGTACAATTGTAAATCAGCAAACTATTAAGTAGAATCTACTAATGCTGAATTTATGAGTATCCTATGGGCCAGCAAATGTATACATGAAATGTATACATGTTAACAAAAGACATGTATGAGGGTGTCCATAGTAGCACTCACTATTCATAACAGGCAAAAACTGGAAGCAAGAGAGAAAAGGTCTAAAAAAAGAATGAAATATTGCCATTTGCAACAACATGGAGGGACCTAGGGATTATTATACTAAATGAAGTAAGTCAGAGAGAGAAAGACAAATGTATGATATCACTTATATGTGGAATCTAAAAAATAATACAAATGAACTTATTTATGAAATAGAAACCAATTCACAGACATGGAAAACAGACTATGGTTACCAATGAGAAAAGAGTGGGAGGGATAAATTAGGGGATTAACAGCTATACTACCATATATAAAGCAGATAAACAAGGATTTACTGTACAGCCCAAGGAACTGTGTTTGATATCTTGTAATAATCTATAATGGAGAATTTTTTTTAAAAGAACATATATATATCCAAATCACTTTGCTATACAGCTGAAACTAACACAATACTGTACATCAACTATATTTCAATTAAAAGAGGGGGGAGAAGGGGGGAGGGGGGAACGTCCCCCGTAGTCCAGTGGTAAAGAATGCGCCTTGCAATTCGGAGGACCAGGGTTCGATCCCTGGTCCGGGAACTAAGACCCCACATGCCTCTGAGACACTAGGCCCACCTGCTGCAATGACGGAAGCCGGAGTGCTCCAGACCCTGTGTGCCACAACCAGGGAGTCTGTGCGCTGGCAACGAAAGGTCCCGCATGGCGCAATGGAGATCCTGCAAGCTGCAACTAAGATCTGACACAGCCAAATAAGTTACACTTTTTAAAAAAGAGAGAGAGAAAGAGAATGGGTCAATAGTAGTAGATTCATACAACGAAGTGTTAAACAGACATTAAATGAGTTTAACTACAACAACAAACAACGTAGATGCATCTCACAAACATATATTGAGTAAAAACTAGCCAGACACAAAGAGTATACATACTACATAATTAGCTACCTGTGACGATCAAAAACAGGCAAAACTAATCTATGTTGTTAGAAGTCAGAATAGTGATTATCCTGTGGTAAAATGGAAGGGGCTTACTGGTCATGTCCCATTTCTTGAATTGGGTTCTAGTTACACAGCTATGTTCAGTTTACAAAAACTCACAGGGCTGTTTACTTTTGTTCACTCCTGTGTGATGCTGGAATAAAAAGTTTCCAAAAGCTGGGACACCTGCAAAGCCACATCCATGCTCAGTGAGGGGCAGCATGTGCACTGCTGGATGGATCAGGGCTTAGGACACCCTCAGGGTTTGTCGTAGGAGCAAAGCTCACTTTCTTACCCCAAAGAGTGTCCTCCAAAGTCACTGCCTACTGAGTCACTGCTCAGGACCCAGGAACCGGCTGAGAACTGTCCCCAGTGCCTGCCTGGTCCCACTGCCTCCCTCATCACTTCTCACGGACGAGGAATACAGCTTCCCCTTAAGAAAACTGCCTAAAGTTTCTAGAAGAAGATGGCCACATCCAGGAAGAGAGCAGTGTACTGAGGATCCACACCTGATCTACACTTGGCAGATCTCACCACTCTCAATTCTAAATGTCCTAACTTTCCCAGCTCTCATCCTACACATTTCTGTTAGAAGAAGAGAAACAAAGCACCCTGGATTCCTGCTAGAGAAAGTTCATTCAGAATAGCTTTTGGTGAGGGCTCCCCCCTCCCCCGCCCAGAGGCATGGGGGAAGCAGCCCTCTCCCCCACCCCACCCCCCATCCAGGAGGACCAGCTCCAGGTCAACCCAGGATTGAATAACTAGGTCACCAGTGTAACTCAAATGACCAAGAGATGGGGGCATTGGGCTATTGGTTCAAAGATGTCATGGCAGGGTCCAGTTCACATTCTGCTGGTTTCAACACAGCCAGTGACCCACCCTGCAAGAATGCACAGCTAGAGTCTCCCCTCCATTGCCACCAACAAAATGTATAATAATCAATTTGGTATTTTTTAAATTACATATAAAATAAAATGGAAAGGCCCACAAGGAATAGGAAAACCTAGACCAAAGCCTTAAAGAACAGGAAGATTCAGAAATGCCTGCTCCTCTCCATGAGAAAGAAAGGTGATGTTTTCCCCTACATAATTTCCCCACAATAATTTTTATTTGGATAAATAAATCCTGATAAATGAGAACCCAAATTTTCTCAAGGCCTGTATTTTTCCCCTGATGTGTTTGGTAGGTGGTCCTTTCTCAGCAGTTGGGATAATCCTGACGATCCTGGGCAAGCTGGAAGGGAGCAAGTCTGTATGGAAGCCAAGAAGTAATCCCCGTCCCCCCTCCTCCGCCAGACCCCCAGGGTAAGAAAGAAACCCTGTAAGGAATCGAGAGACTGGAAATTAAGGGAGGCTGAATTTCACATTATCTAGATGGTTGGTGATTGTGTGCATCCTTAAGTGGACGAAAGGTGTTTGTTATTTTTATTGGATTATTTTTCTTAAAAAAAAAAAAAAAAGCCAGATACAACCGCCTTTGATACAGAAACAGAAAAATGAGGAGATTCGGGTAAACGGGGCTTAGAGGGTCAGGGCCTACTGGCAGGTCATCAAAACACTTCTCCGCCAAGCCTGGCCTGCAGATCTCCGCGCAGGGTTCACCGTCAGATGGGAAAGCCGAGACCGGCCCCAGGGCCTTTGCGAAGGCTAGACCAACCAACCTGGGTGGCCTCTTTCCTCTGCGCCCTGTCCTCAGACCCGACTGTAGGCTGGGGAGGCGCCGCCGCCAGAGGCAGAAACGGTGGCCGGTTTCGGAGGTCCCACCCACTCTCGGGGCTTGAGGGGTCCGCGCTTCTCCCCTCACGAGCCTCCCGGAGGTAACGGGACGTGCGGCAGGCGCGCCATGAGGCCCAGGCGGCCTTCTCCAAGTGACAAAGCCGATTTTCCTCCGGACGCGGGCAAGCAAGGTTGCCCACGAGTCGCCAAAGTGCTGCTCTCAACAACTATTTTCGTGGTTAGGAAAAAAAAAAACGGAAACCATCCCCTCCCTCTCGAGTAATAGGCACCGCAAGGCTTCCCCCAGACGGGTCGGTTTCAGCCTGTCAGTTTCGTCCTGGGCCCGAGTCCTAGCCCCCGCTTTCCGGCACCTTCACCCTGGCCCCCGCCTCTTCTCCCCACCCTCCCAGACCCCGAAGGGGCGGCGGGGCCTGGCCGAGGGCGCTGCGCGTGACCCCGAGCGGAAGGGCCCCAGTCTGGGTCCTAATGCGGGTGGCGTCTCCCTTGACAGGCGGCGTTTCGGGACAACAGCGGGGACGGGAGATAAGGTGACATACCAGAGCAGATTTGGTGCGCGCGCTGATACTCCTCTCCCGACAGGAAACGCGGAGCTATTTAAAAGACCCTATCGATTACTTTATCTTTCCCGGAGGAAAGCTTCTCGCCGAGAGACAAAAGATGTTCCCTACCTAGAGATACAAGGCTGCAGCCCTCCACACGCACGGGGTCGGTCTGCACAAGCGACGCCCAGTGAGGGCGCAGGGACACACGGACCTGGCGCGTGTGCCAAGAGCGGCTCTGGAAGGCCGGAGCGGACAGGCGAGCAAGGGGGGCGTCACAGGATCGTCTGCTGTACCCTTTGAAATAGTTGTGACCGTGTGCACTTAGAACACACACAAAGAAAGTGCCTATGTACTTAAAATACGTGTCTGGGTACCCGCGTCGTTTCAGCAAATTGAAGGCGCACCAGTAAGCACATTCAAAGCGGGTTTACTGATCTCTGGGAACGTATTCCGTAGATACACGTCTCAAAAGTAAACGCTCCATTGTGCTCTTTCCAAGTGCTTGAATGTCTACAACAGTCAGTCATGTGTACACTTAAAGACTGGGGACGCGTCAACACGACCCTTTAGACTCTGAAGTTCAGCGTGTGTTCTTCTTGTGTCTGAATTCCCGCATTTCGCCGATCTGTTGGGAGCGCAGAATGCCATCAGCCATATCCCCTCTGCTGACACTGAATCTGCTCTGGAATCCCAAAGTTTGTTGTCCTCCGGGTCCCCTGCGCCATGCCCCAGGGAAGCTTTTAAGAAATACCTCTTGAACCGAATTTCACGGAATCGAATTTTTTTTTTTTTTTTCTATGCAGCAATTTGCAATCTAGGCTTTCGCAATAGGCTCTATTCGGCTGAGAAAACGTCGCCGCATTTCGCAGAGCAGGCTAAAGGCGGGACAAAGAAGGAAGATGCGGAAAAAGGGAAGGTGGCGGGCCTAGAAAGGTGGCGATCGCCCATTTCCAGCTTCAGTCCGACACTGACCAGGCCGCAGCAATCCAGGGTGTAAGTTCCGGGGGCCGCGGTGTCAGCCCGAGCCAGGGAGGCCTCACAGACTCTCGAAGACCTCCCCGGAAAGCCGCGGCTGACGGCCCCAGCACTCCGGAGCCCGAGCACTGCTGACCCCGCGAAGCTTCCCCCACCCCCGAGCTTTGGGCAAAAACAGGCCCCGCTTCGCCCAGGGCGCTTCCTCCCAGAGCTTCGCGTTCTTGCCAAAGGCTCTTCCAAAGCCGCGGCTCGCGAGCTGTCCACCCACCTACCGCGCAGGTGTGCCCCGGCCCTAGTAAATCCATTTTCCTTCTTCAGGGTTTTCCGAATCGTTGTCTACCCAGCTCGAATGTCACCTGACTTTTCCAGCTGTGCCCTTCAGCGATGCGATCCTGAGGGACTAGATGTAGCGGCGTCTCGGTTCTCTCCACCGCTCCGCGCAGTGTTCGCTGGAGCGGTTTGCAGCAGGGAGGGGAGGAGGGGGACGGCCGGACAGAGGAGAAAGCACGAAATTAACACGAAACGACAACGGAAGTTTGAAAGCGGTCTGGGCAACCTTAACACGAGTTTTAAAGCGGGTCACACCTACGGACGCAGGGTAAATTCGGTTATAGAAATAGACTCCCCAAAGCAGGAGAAAGTGGTTTACCCAAAAGAAGCTGTTAACAAAAACTGTCAAGTCAAAAATGCAAAGGCGTGGGCAAAAGGTAGTTCCTCTCTGAAAAAGAGAAAACAAAACAATATTTTTTAATGTATAATAATACTTAAATTTGCAGAAAATGTCTCTAGAAGGATGAATATTCATTTTCAGCCAGTGACCGCTTGTGTGGGGGTGGGAATTAACTCCGAAGGGGCAAAAGGAAACCTTTTAAATTTATGCAAATATTTTTGTATTTAAAAAAAATTTTTTTGTAACTTTGTGGTGCTTCTTATATGGGTTTATTCATATGTCAAGACTCATCAAACAGTACATGTGTTCGTTTTGTTTTAGGTTAATTATGCCTCAATAGAGTTGAATTTTTTAAAAAATAAATAAATAAACCCAGAAACAACTTTGTCTTTAGGGATGGGAACTGGGTGGCTGAGGGGAGGCCTGGGATACTTTGCATTGTATTACCCTTTTTACGTGTTTATTTTGGGTTTTCGTAGTTGTTTTGTTTTTATGGTGTATTATTTATTCAAGATATATAATGAGGATATTCCCTGATGTGAATAGAAGGCTATTGTTAAGGAAACCAACAAATTGAAGATGCTATTACATCTCTTTGTAGGAATAAGAAAAAGTGTGCAACTGCCCAAGTCCAAAAAATATTTGGGAAAGTGAAACATCTTTAAGGTATGTTCAGATTTGTTTCACTTGTTTGTTTGCTCGCTCCTATGTTCCAGATACTAACGGAAAATGAGGACCCGAAACTTTTCTGATGCTTGCATGTGGTGTGGATGGTTGTCATCTCCTTGAGGGCTGGAGGACTTAAAGGGCAGGCCAGCCACGGGAGCACTCCACGCAAGGCCACACGTGCTTTCCTGGCCACTGTGCCCAGTATCCCACGAGTCGAGCACTATCCCGCTTGGAGCAAAGATGCGGTGGCCCCTTGTGCTGCCGGGAGAAGGCCAGATTCCTAACACCGTAAGAGTCCTCCCGAAGACGGAAGCAAGGTCTCGCTGAGGCTCAGCAGGCCCGCAGGATCTACGGAGCCCAGGGCGGCCGGCGGGGCGCAGCCTCTGTGGACCCAGGGCCTGGCCCACCTCCTTACTGAGAGCAGTGACTGCAAGGGTCCCACCTCTGTTTGGGTAACCAGATAGCATATGCCTCCATTTATCGCCTGCAAGATAGGGAAGAGTCATTTTGGCCTTGTTAGGACAGATTCCAGATCTGGTTCCGACTCAGAGCTATTTCAGATAGAGTTTTGGAGGCTGGCCCTCAAGAAACAGATGGACAGTGGGTCCAAGGCCAGGAGCCAGAAAATCCAGGACCTGCCAGAATGGCTAGCCTGGGGGCAGGGCCTGGGTGGGGTTAGCAAGCCTTCTGCCAGCCTCATCGACCGCCACACTCACAGCCACCAGACCAACATCACCTTCACGTAACAGGGCATGGACTAATGTGGGGGAGCTGCATTCCCAGTGACCCCCTCAAAACTGGGGTCTAGCCCTGGACCAAAGCGAAGGTCAGGGAGAAATCAGGAGAGCCAATTTGCTGAGTGGTAATTGGGACCATTGAGGTCCTGTTCCTCCATGCGTGTGTGTTAGGTCGTTTCAGTCGTTCCGACTGTTTGTAACCCTATGGACTGTAGCCCGCCAGGCTCCTCTGTCCAAGGGATTTTCCAAGCAAGCATACTGGAGTGGGTTGCCATGCCCTCCTCCAGGGATCTTCCCCACCCAAGGATCGAACCCACCCAGGTCTCTTACGTCTTCTGCAATGGCAGGTGGGTTCTTTACCACTAGCACCACCTGGGAAGCTTGTCCCTTGATAGTGCTGCACAAAGGTCACCCCACTCCCCTCCATCTGAAGCCCCACTAACCACTCTCCTCGTCTTCCTACCACTAATGCCTTAGCTCCGGTTCTCTCTCAGACTGGAGACTTCACTGGATGGCTGCTTGGGCAAAAGTTTCAAACTACACACACGTTTGATTTGCAAGCTCCCAAAATGAGGAGTGGGGCCCGTAAATGTGCATCTTTAAAATGTACCCCCAGGGGATTCTGGCCCAGCTGTTTCCACAGCCCAGGAATCTCCCCCACTTTCGCAAAGGTATAACTTGATTCATTATATTTGGGGTTTATCTTGTTTTTAAGTCTCTTTAAAAGTAATAGATGCATGTGGTGGGCAACAAAAACAAAACAGAAAACAAAAGGAGGAAGTTGTCCTTAAAAATGTACTAAAAGTCATGTTTTATTCCTGACCTCCCCTTTCCCATTACTCTTCCCCAGAAGTTTTCATTGTATTTTGCTTATCCTTCAAAAAAAGAAATTCATATGAGCACACACACACACATATATATACATATGCCCATATTTAAAATAGAAATTCTACATCTTGATTTGATATTTAATGTCTCAAAATGTATCCCTAAGAATATATATAAATGAAGTAATTTTTTCTCATGGCTGCTAGTTTTCTGCCCTATTGGTGAACATTATTTTTTCCAATCAATCTTCCAAGATAGATATATTGGTTTGTAAAAAATGTCTTGATTCTTTTAAAACTGCAATGAAAATACTCTTCTATACATAATATGTGTGTATAGAATACTCCTAAAAGTAGAAATATTGTTCAAAGGGCTTATGTATTTTTTATTTTGATAGTACTAAGTTGCTCTGAAGAGGTTTACCAATTTACACTTTCAATCAACAATGTAAAAGAGCGACAAGGCAGAGTAATTATCAGACTTTGTGATCTTTATCAATCTGATGAGTGAAAACATTTGCCTTGTGGTTTTAAAATTTCTTCCTTCTTTCATTCCTTTTAACCTGCAAAGTTCTGCTACTCCTGGCCAATTTTTCAATTGTTTTGCTGAGTCATTTTCTTGTTGATGTACAGAAATTCTTTTCATATTGTGGAAATCAGAGGGGTTTTGGTCATTATTTCTAGCACTTACACTGTGTGTCATTTTCTCTTTGATTCTATTCTGTTTTATTTTTTTAAATATTTATGTATTTATTTATTTGGCCTCCTTGGGTCTCCCAGTTGCAGCATGCAGGAGCTTTAGTTGTGGCAAACTCTTCATAGTGGCACTGTGGGATCTCGTTCCCTGACCTGGGCCCCCTGCACTGGGATCAAGGCACTGGACCACCAGGGAAGCCCCTCCACTCTGGTCGTGTTTTGCTTTGCTGTACGCAAGTTATTTTTATGCCATCAGGTGATACAGTTCAGTTTCTAGGTCTTTAGTTCTGCTTATCCACTCTTCCAAATATATAGACACTCCAAACTTATTATCTTAGGCACCTATAGCACTGCTATATTTCATTTAAGTTTAAATTTTTAATCTATCTGGAATTAAATATATGTAGTGTGAGATTAGGGCTACCCAGGTCCCAGGTATCTCAGCTGGTAAAGAATCTGCTTGCAATGCAGGAGACCCCGGTTCGATTCCTGGGTTGGGAATTTCCCCTGGAGAAGGGATAGTCTACCCACTCCAGTATTCTTGGGCTTCCTTGGTGGCTCAGACAGTAAAGAATCTGCCTGCAATTCAGGAGACCCGGGTTGGGAAGATCCCCTGGAGGAGGGCATGGCAACCCACTCCAGTATTCTTGCCTGGAGAATCCCCATGGACAGAGGAGCCTGGTGGGTACATACAGTCTATGGGGTTGTGAAAAGTAGGGCATGACTAAACAACTAAGCCCGGCACAGCACCGTGTGAGAATAATCCATTTACCTTTCCCTGACATCACTTTCAATTTATGTGGGATGTGTGTTGCTGTATGGACCACACTCCCCAAAATAGCATAATGTCACAATTAACAGGTGCCTTATTTCCCATCTTAGCCAGTTTCATTTTATAAGCTAGACAACCACCAATATGCCTCTCCACCCTTCCCCACTGCCCAGGTGAGTCCAAGTAACGACAGGGGATGTTTCTCAGAATAGCACAGCTGGGACAGGACCCTAAGTACACCTAAAACCACCAAGGAGAGGCTTTCCTGGTGGTCCAGGGGTTAAGGCTTTCCACTCCTAATGCAGGGGCACAGGTTCCATCTCTGGCTGAGGAAGTAAGATCCTGAGTGCTCTCAGGGAGGGAGGGAGGGGAGCCAGGGGAACAAAAAAAACAAACACCAAGGATACAAAGATGAAACCAGTAATCAGAGAAGAAAAAGAATGTGCTCAAGATCAGCCAGTCAGAGGAGCAGGGCTAGATCCCAGAACTGGCTCACTGTCTGGTACTCATTTGTTACAACTCTGCCTCCTTCAGGGTCTGTGTGTCTGGGGCTGTGCAACCCCAGTCAGTGTGACTCAAGAGATGCATGGACTCTGGTGGTCCAGGGGCTAAGAGTTCCCCTTCCAATGCAGGGGATGTGGGTGCGATCCCTGATCGGGGAACTGGGATCCCACAAGCTGGGAGGCAATCAAGTCATACATGGCAACAACTGAGCCAGCACTCTGGAACCCACGCCTCACAGCTAGAGAGAGGCCTGTGTGCTGGGGTGAAAGATCCCGCATGCTGCAACGAAGACCCAAAAAGCCAAAAACAAATAAACAAATAACTTTTTTAGGAAAAAGAGAAAGAGATGCAGAAATCAGGCCAAGTATCCATTAGTGACTAATGAGTGATCTGGAGACTGGGTGGAAGTTCTGGCCCACTCTTCTAGGCCTTTCTCCTGGCTTCCCCCACCCGCCTGCACACCTTTGTATGTACACACACACACCGCCTGGCAGCCAGGCGGATCTGCCTGCTCTTTCCACTTCCGTGTGCTCCCGGCCCTTCTTATGGCTGAGCAACTTCGGATAGACAGTCTTTAAAGCAGCCCAGAGGACTTCCTGCCTGTCCCAGCTGGCTAGAGAAGGCTAGACCCTGGGGCAAAGGAAACCACAAGGCTGACGGATTACAAGGGCCTGGGGGACGTGGAGATAGTATTTCCAAGACTCTACTCAGACTGACTAGAAAGCAAGACCACTTTTATAATCTGTAGGGCCCAGCGCACAATACATGAAATGTGGAGCCTCTTGTTCAAAACTTACCAAGAATTTCCAGACGGCAACAACACAACACAGGGCCCTTCTAAGCTCAGGCCCTGTGCAAGTACACAGCTGGCATACCCATGAAGCCAGCTTTCAGGGAAGGACAGGGCTAAAGGGGCAGGCCAGAGAACGGGCCCCCAGATTTCTACAGCTCAGATTTTAGGGTAGAAGTGAACTGGGGGATTAGTCGTAATAGCCAAAGGGTGGAAACAACCCAAATGTTCATCAGCTGATGAATATAGAAACAAAATACGGTATCCCACACGATAGCGCATCATTCTGTCATAAAAGGAGCAAAGTACTGACACGTGCGATAACATGGTTGAACCTTGAAGAAAACATTATGCTAAGTGAAAGAAGCCACATGTTATGTGATTCCATTTGTCTGAAATGTCTAAAATGGATATAGAGACAGAAAGTAGATTAATTAGTAGTGATCTCGAGCTGGGGAGGTGGGAGTAGGGAAGGGTGTTGGGGTTGGTGGCTAAAGCCTACAGGTTTCCTTTGGAGATGAATTTTAAAAATGTCCTAGAATTAGTTGTGTCATGATTGCAACTCTGTGAAAATACTGAAAGTCCTTGAATTGTATACCTTAAATGGATGAATTATATGGTATGTGAATTATATCTATTAACTCTCAATAAAGTTGTTACCTAAGAAGAAGAGGAGAAGATGAAGGAGTCTGAGAAGGAGATGGGGGGAGGTGGAGGGGGTAAGAAATGGAGGAGATTGTGGAGGAAATGGAAGAAGAGGGGGAAGAGGAATTTTAAATGTCTCCCTCCCCTCTCTCCCTCACTCAGAGGAACTATATGTCAGAAGACCCCTTGGTTTTGGCAAAGCCAGCACCCCCAGTCCAGCAGCCTGGTCCTCCTCTCTAGCTGCGTGGGGTGTGTACTGGGGGAGGGAGTGGTGGTGTACTTCCTCTCCAGATGATAGGGTTCTAGGAAGCAGCGACGTGTACTTAAAAAAACAATAATAATTCACAGTTCAGTTCAGTCGCTCAGTCATGTCCAACTCTTTGCGACCCCATGGACTAAAGCATGCCAGGCCTCCCTGTCCATCACCAACTCCCTAAGTTTATTCAAACTCATGTCCATTGAGTCAGTGATGCCATCCAACCATCTCATCCTCTGTCGTCCCCCTCTCCTCCTGCCTTCAATCTTTCCTAGCATCAGGGTCTTTTCAAATGAGTCAGCTCTTCACATCAGGTGGCCAAAGTATTGGAGTTTTAGCTTCAGCATCAGTCCTTCCAATGAATATTCAGGACTGATTTCCTTTAGGATGGACTGGTTGGATTTCCTTGCAGTCCAAGGGACTCTCAAGAGTCTTCTCCAGTACCACAATTCAAAAGCATCAATTCTTCTGCGCTCAGCTTTCTTTATAGTCCAACTCTCACATCCATACATGACCACTGGAAAAACCATAGCCTTGACTAGATGGACCTTTGTTGGCAATGTCTCTGCTTTTTAATATGCTGTCTAGGTTGGTCATAACTTTCCTTCCAAGGAGTAAGCGTCTTTTAATTTCAGGGCTGCAGTGACCATCTGTAGTGATTTTGGAGCCCAGAAAAATAAAGTCTGACACTGTTTCCATTGTTTCCCCATCTGTTTGCCATGAAGTGATGGGACCGATGGGATCTTAGTTTTCTGAATGTTGAGCTTTAATCCAACTTTTTCACTCTCTTCTTTCACTTTCTTCAAGAGGCTCTTTAGTTCTTCTTCGCTTTCTGCCATAAGGATTCACAGGTCTGTAGTTAATCCTGTGTTCGAATACTGAAACTGTCCCTTTCCGTCTGTGTGACCCTGAACAAGTCACTTCACCTCTCTGAGCGTCTTTCTCCTCTCGGGAGCGATGCAGATAAGCTGATCCGCGATGACGTTCGAGGACAAATGGCTCCGCCAGTGGGAGCGCAAGACACTGGAACCAGCTGAGCCCCTGGAACAAGGCAAGTCCCGGGGCAGGCAAAAGCCAGCGCCGCGGAGCCCGCCCAGACTCTTCCGGAGCCCAGGCGAGGGCGGCAGCCCCCAGAGACGCCCCCAAGTCTCAAGCCCCGGCCCGGAAGGAAGCCAGGACGGCTGAGGGGCCCCGCGGCCGGGGAGCCAGGGAGCCGGGGCCAGGGCCGGGAGCCGGCCGCAGCGCCGCTGCTCATCCATCAGCCGGACGAAGAGCAGAGGCGCGCTCGGCCCTCTGTTTGCTTTCTCGCCAATTATTGCCGCGCCGCAGCCCCTTTGTTGATACAGTAGTCCGAAAAAGTGCTAATGTTCATTTATCAGGGGGCCTGCCGGGGACTCCCACGAGTTGCGATTCTTTCCAAAATATAAACACGGGGCGAGCGTCCCAGACAGAAATCCCCATCTGTTTCCCCGGCGCGGGCCGAGAGCGAGGCGTTGTTGAAGATAAAGCCGAGGATAACGCCGCCTGTCTCCAATGGACGTCTCCCTGGCGCATTAATGACATTCCCGGTGATAGTTCCAGCTTATCTTTCAATTAATCATATATACCTTTTGCGGCCGGCCGTGCTGATTGCAGGAAAGCGGGGGCCGGCTCAGGCCGCTCCGATCGCTTTTCAATTAATAATATTTTATGTGCGCAGAACGCGCTCCAGTCACCCTGGAATTTGGCTCATCTTAAAGCACCGACTCTTTAAAAGGCAAGGAAATGAACAGATTTTCGATCTCTCCTCTCTGCCCCCTTTTGTCTTTCTCTCTGTCTCTGCCTTTCTCTGGACTGAAGGCTGTTTGTTTGTCCTGCTAGTTTGGCCAAAGTGCGGCTTAGAGAGGCAGCCAGGTTGGGTCAGTCGCCCTTGGGAAGGAAGATGCATCCCTGGTGGGGAGAATCAAATTTCCTCTCCCCCCCCCCTCCTCCCCCGCTCCTCCCCTCTCTCTCCCAACCCCTGCAGCTTCACTGAAAGAAAACAAAATTGTTTTTACTCAGAAACTGTGAGGACTGCAGAGAAAAGTTAGGAATTACTCTTCAATTACTCTTAGGAATTATTCTTTGTCTGCAGAGACCAACATGGGTCACCTCAATTTGTATTTTGCACGTATTTATCCAGTTTTGCCCTATTTTCTTCTCATTGGCAGCGCTAAGGCCTATTTTAGACCCAAGATAAATTATTACCAGATTCACAGAGGGTGTAAGGGGTTGAAAGTTATTGGTTTTGTTCAAATATGGAAGGTTTTCTTTCCTCTCCTTTTCATGACACCTGACCCACAAAACTATCTGTCCGCTTTAGGGACCCCCTCCATGCCCCAAAATAGGTGATAAATCTTCACCGCCTTGATTTGCAGAGGACATACTGAATTTTTCTCTTCCTCCAGAACTCTCTCTTAAAACACACACACACACACACACACAAACTAAAAACAGAGATCCCGGATGCAGCCTCAATGTCCCCCATTAAACGGTAATATTTCAGGCGTCGGCTCACACTAATCTTTCAAACTGTCATCGCCAGCCGCCTGGCCAGCCCATTCACTTAACAGCGCTCCCAGGACCCTCGCTCCCAGCTCTTTTCAGCGAGACGTTTAATTGAATCGGATGTGCCTCGTTTGCCAGACGTCACCGCCTCGGCGATAGGCATCCTCTCCCACTCCCCAAAAAACATTCTTGAAAGGAGAAGTGGGCCCCCAAGCTGGGCTGGTTGAGGGCAATTACGGTACTGTTGGCCGAAAGCCCGTTTCGAGGTAGGGCCGAAGAGAGGCCACCGATCTGTAGATCCGTCGAGGGAGAACACGGGTTGTGAGGTGGGCGGATGAGGACGGTTCCTGGGGCTTGGGGATTCTCCACATTTGAAAATAAATCATCGCTACGAAAGACCAAGCTAACCATCTCAGAACCGACCGTGGGTCCCCGGCTGAAGCCTTGAAGCGGGACTCCCCCGCGGGGGTGGGGGCCTGGCACCGGCAGCTGGCGCCTGCAAGCCGAGACTCCGCGACCGCTGCGCCAGGCTCCGCTCGCCTTTGCGCTAGCCCGGGGGCCACAGGTCCCGGGAGTGCGGATTCGATGAGGGCCTGGCAGAGTCCCAGTGTTGGGCCTACGCTTGGCTCCTCTCGCGCCCTGCCCAATGGCCCTGCGCAATGGTTCGCCGTCAGGCTTGAGGGCGCCTTGAGCGCGCAGTGCGGAGTCTAAGGCCCTGAGCCCTATCCTTAGGTTGCCTTTCGCCCTGAGCGCCTTTCTTCTGGCCCAAACGCTTCTTCCCCAGTTCCCAACTTGTCCTGCGCCAGGAGCCGAGCCCTACAGTAAGCCTCCGTTCTCAGAGAGTCCGCGCGCTCCCCCGGACTTCCCACAGAAGCCTGGGTCGTGGGAAATCAACGCTTTCCCCCTGACAAGCCTCGCCATCGCTAGAGATAGGATAAGGCGGAGGCCTTAACCTGGGACCATCCTGTCTGCCCGGACCCTTCCTGAAATTGTGCACAAAATAGAATGCCTCTCTGCAGTTTTCTGGGGGTGAGGGGAAGGCCCTACAAGTTTTAAACAGATCTTCCAAGGGACCCAGAGGGATGAGGCGGAAGAGGCACACAGAGCCAGCCGAAGATCTGAGTGGGTAGATTGTTCTGAAACACTCAAAGACTGGTCTGACAGAAGATCGCTACTTTACTGACCCTGGGCTAAAAATTAACACCCCCTCAAGCCCTCGTCGCATTTGCCTGGCCCCTTGCCGCCTCCGCCGCCGCAGGGGCGCCCCACTCGGAGCCGGCCCAGAGAAATCTTGGGCGCGCTGGGTTTCGAGGAGCCCCGCCTGCCTGAGACCTAAACCTGAGCTGGGGACAGAGGCCAGGCAGACAAAGGCCTAGACAGGGAGGGCAGGTGGGGAGAGGGAGGCCAGAACGGCCGACGGGCCCTGAGCCAGGACTCCCTAGAAGACAGCTCTATTCCGGGAAGCTGAGTTGACCTGCTGGGATTCTGGATTTGTCTCATTCTTTAGAGGAGGGTCATCTCTCCGGGAGGAGACTGGCAATGACCTGCGCCCCCTGGAGTTGTGTTTGTGCCACTTGCACTACTCTCAGCGGGGCTCCCCCATCACACAACCACCCACCGCGCTTTTCAGCTTGACTCACTCCAGGAGTGCCCAGGGCCTGGCCCCTTGGGGAAAGGCCACCACTAGGCCTGTAAGTCAAGCTACACAGAGTCCCAAATTGTCCAGAACGCCTCCCTCCGGCCATCACCCCAGAGCAAACTCTTTCCCCAATGCCTCTCTCCTTATTCAGACCCTTCTACCGTACCATAGGTAATAAAACCCTTCTGGCTCCTAGAAATAACCCCATCCCCGAAGCCCCACCCACCCACCCAATCCTTCACTTCCCTATTCCGTTTCAGGTGCTGAGGGACATTTCCTCAAATCCCAGATCCACCCAACCCGGCCTAAAGGTCGGATTCGGAGAATAATCGCGTTCTTTCCTATGCATGCGTCCTGGTAGGATTTTTAGGCTAACGCTAAGGACGAATCTCAGGCTGCAGGAGCAAAAGGAGTCTTCCAAACGCGTCGCGGCCCCTTTAAAAAGCTCAGCGGGATTTTTTTTTTTTTTTTTTTGAGCCGTATGACTATATTAGGTGACACGAAAGTGCTCATCGCTCCTGTCAACGAGGCCCCCGGCCCAATGGCAGGCTGAGTCCCCCTCCTCCGGTCTGGTCCCGCCTCTCCTGCCCCTTGCGCCCCGCACTACCTGCCGCCTGGCCACATCCCGAGCTGGAAGGCGGGCGCGCGGGCGCGCGGCGGGCACCATGCAGGAAGGCTGCCAGGGACCGTGGGCAGCGCCGCGCTCTGCCGCCCGCCTGGCGCTGTGATTCGCACGCTGCCACCATGTTCCCCAGCCCCGCGCTCACGCCCACGCCGTTCTCGGTCAAAGACATCCTGAACCTGGAGCAGCAGCAGCGCAGCCTGGCCGCCGGGGAGCTCTCGGCGCGCCTGGAGGCC
Source organism: Cervus elaphus (assembly GCF_910594005.1). Classification (NCBI taxonomy): domain Eukaryota; kingdom Metazoa; phylum Chordata; class Mammalia; order Artiodactyla; family Cervidae; genus Cervus; species Cervus elaphus. The sequence goes on along the minus strand of NC_057839.1, from coordinate 8,474,764 downwards.
ACTCTGGCGCCCGCCTCCTGCATGCTGGCCGCCTTCAAGCCCGAGGCCTACGCGGGGCCGGAGGCCGCGGCGCCCGGCTTCCCCGAGCTGCGCGCCGAGCTGGGCCCCGCGCCCTCGCCCGCCAAGTGCGCGCCTGCCTTCTCAGCCGCCCCCGCCTTCTATCCGCGTGCCTATGGCGACCCCGACCCTGCCAAGGACCATCGAGCTGATAAGAAAGGTGAGGAGGAAACCCAAGCTCCTTCTCTCTGGGATAGCTTTCGTCCCCAGACCTCGCGGCCGAGAAACTCTGGCGTGAGTACAGAAGAGGCGAGTGCCTGGGCGGATGGTGGAGCAAAGGGGCCTCCAAATGTAAGAAGTGAGGATTCCCAGGGCCCCCGGGAGTCCAGTCGGAGGTTTAGAGGAAATGCTGGATCGTGGTTATCAGAAACAGGAGAGGAAAGAAAGGAAAAAATTATATATATATTTTTTCTGGCCTAACAAAGCCCCAGGCGCAGCAGCCCTGCTTCTGGATCTGTTATGAAGTTGAAGTTGAGCGATCTGTTTGTGGTGGACACAGCGAGAAAGATTCTCTCCCTGTATTTTTTTAAAGGTCTTCTTGAGGATCCGACCAAAACCGCTGCAATTAAATTGCTGCACACCAGAAGTACTTTTACACGCAATTGGAGGAGGTCCAAGACCTTCTCTAGCCCACCCGTTTACCCGGGGTTTCTGGGGGTCTTTCCTCCTTTGTGCCAGAAGAGTGGCGTCATTGAAAACAAGGATCTTGAACTCTTTAAAAATGGGATACGTCGGACTCAAGAATGATTTTAGCAGCTTTCTTTTTCCATAACAATTTTCTCAGGCGGCCAGAGCCTAGCTAGAGATTCTTTCCTAGAAATAGTTAGAAAATGTCTCGCGACGAAAGGCGTGGAGCAATGGAAGAGATGACTGGGGGAGGTGGCCGTATCCCCGCGCACATCCCGAGGTCCGGGGGCAGGCTGGCCGGGAGGTAGAAAATGCGCGGCGGGAAGACCGTAGCCCAACGCGGGGTCGGCAAGAACCCGGGGAGGCCGGGGGCGCGGGTGTAGGGCCGCTATGAACCCAGAAAGGGTCTTGTGAGCCTAGAAAGATTTGTCTAGTAGCCGAGGGAAAGTCCCGGAACAGCTGCCGGCGGGCACTGCGTCTTGAATTGGTCCATACGGATTCGAATCCAATTCGATTTCAAGGCAGGTTCCGAGGCCGCCTGCCCACCCACTGCTTTTCGGGCGCTGCACAATTCTCGCAGCATTTGAACGGGAACCTTCGATAGATACCGAACCGACTGCTTATTGACGTTCTGTTTCTTCGCTTGCCCTAATTTTGAGACAGTGTGACCAACCCTGGAGTAAGGCCGAGGTCTCCTTCCTTTAACTTCGCAAACCAAAGTATTCCTAGTCTCATTCACTCCAGCGCATCCTTGAGCTTTATTCTCTTTGCCGCCTGTCTTAAGTCACTGTCTGTCTGTCTCACCAGAATGTGACCTACCCGAGGACAGAGACCTCTCTTGTTCTCCAGTGCCCACAGCCGTGCCCGGCACATAGTAGGCGATCAACAAAAGCTGGCTGTCGAGCGGAAGCCCAGTGTACCCTGCAGTCTGCCGCAGCCGAGCTCGGGGCTCCAGGCGGGACAGGGGTGGCACCCACTGGGGCCCATCACCTGGCGAGAGCTCTGGGGGGTTGGGTGGCCGTGACACAGCGTCTCTCTGCTTTTCTGTTCCCCGCTCAGAGCTGTGCGCCCTGCAGAAGGCGGTGGAACTGGAGAAGCCGGAGTCCGACAGCGCCGAGCGACCCCGCGCGCGACGGCGGAGGAAGCCGCGCGTGCTCTTCTCGCAGGCGCAGGTCTACGAGCTGGAGCGGCGCTTCAAGCAGCAGCGGTACCTGTCGGCTCCCGAGCGCGACCAGCTGGCCAGCGTGCTGAAGCTCACGTCCACGCAGGTCAAGATCTGGTTCCAGAACCGGCGCTACAAGTGCAAGCGGCAACGGCAAGACCAGACTCTGGAGCTGGTGGGGCTGCCCCCGCCGCCGCCGCCGCCGCCGGCCCGCAGGATCGCGGTGCCAGTGCTGGTGCGCGATGGCAAGCCTTGCCTGGGGGACTCGGCGCCCTACGCGCCGGCCTACGGCGTGGGCCTCAACGCCTACGGCTACAACGCCTACCCTGCCTACCCCGGGTACGGGGGCGCGGCTTGCAGCCCCGGCTACAGCTGCACCGCTGCTTACCCGGCCGGGCCGCCTCCGACGCAGTCGGCCACGGCCGCCGCCAACAACAACTTCGTGAACTTCGGCGTCGGGGACTTGAACGCGGTGCAGAGCCCCGGGATTCCGCAGGGTAACTCGGGAGTGTCCACGCTGCACGGCATCAGAGCCTGGTAGAGAAGGGACCGGTCTGGGAGGCCTCCGACCGATCCCACCTCTCGAGAGGGACACTGACTAAGCAGGGGAGAGGGAGGGCTCCCGACACGATCCTGCGATCCCTCGGATGCCACATGCGCTCCCACGGAGGCTTCGGAGCTTTTCCCGCCCCGTGCGCCTTTGTTCCCCCGAGAGGGAGAGTTTGCGGCCAGGTTTGCGCAGATTGTGGTGAGTGAAACGGCAGCCTGGTGCCTAGCTGTGGCCCCAGGAGTGCCCTCCGAGCGCCCAGGAGCATCCCTAACCGGCCAAACACCTGCCCATTGGGACTGGGAGCCCGGGCGCAGCAGCCTCCTACCTTTCCCCAAGCCTGGGCCGGGCGCCCGGGCCCTTGCTGCCTTGCGGCTGCCCCCCCCCCCCCGTATTTATGTTTTTACCTGTTTCTGTAAGAAATGAGAATCTCCTTTCCATTAAAGAGAGTGCGCTGATCCGGTCGTGTGCTTCTTTCAGCTTGCCATCTTTCAGAAACAATTTTGGAGGGCAGAGGCAGCCGACCTTGAGTTGTAGGGATAGGTATTCACTGAGCACATTGATATTGATATAAATAAAGGCTCTCCCGTGCTGGATCCAGTGTTAGGTACTTTCTGGGGTTGCTCATGTCATCTTCAGTAACTCGCGAAGGGGAAGTTCTGTTTTAAAGGTTAGCAGACGGAGGCCTGGAGAGGTTTAGTGACTTGTCTGGGAGCAAACAGCCAGTGCTGGGAGAACTGAGGTTCGATTCTGCGGAGACTGAGGACACCAGCCCAGAGGTCCCAACCTCACCTCCTTAAACTCTACTGTGCCTGGCACTGTTTCAGGTAGGGGGCATTAAATGGAGAGGAAAAGCACCTGATTCCTGGGAGATTGCAGGGCACCTGAGCTCATCCTTCTTAGAATACGCTGCATGCAGCCCATTTTATAGATGGAAGAACCCAGAAGCAAAGCCCTTGTCAAGGTTCTCAGAATTCCCCAGACCAGCGATACTCAGATACGCCAGACGGAAGTGCAGCATGGTTGCTATGGCCTGGCCTCACCGCTGCTCTGCTGGGCAGAGAGCAGAGCCTGGACCACAAAGAGGTGACCAGGCCCCATAAATTCACAAGGTCAGGGAACCCTGCTCCCCCATTTGGCAGTTTTTTTCAGCATTTAACGAATTTTGCCCTAGCCCTGACCAACAAATTCTACTGTACAGTCAGACGAGAAAATTGAGGCTCAGTGAAATCAAGCTAAAAACCTGCTCACTGTGGGAGTTTCTGGCTGTATGCCCGTTTTTTTTCCTTCAATAAAACAAGAATGACAAAAATACTTGCTCGGAGTCCTGGTCCGCCAGTGCCAGTCCGCAGGGGCTGACCGCAGCTCCTTTACCTCCAGCTCCACTCAATTCTCTGAAAGGGAGGAAAGCGGGAGGGCATCAGAGCTTTTGCGTTCCTATGGAATATGGGTTTTTTTCTGGATTTTGCCTGGAAAGTACCGGCCTGGTCGCCTGGCCCCAGAGCTCTTGGTGGAAGACAAAACACTGCTCCTGGCATATCCTAACCTCTTAGGCTGGAAGAGTCCCCAGGCCAGGCCGGGGGCCATCTGCTGTCAAGCCAAGGACCACGCAGCTCTGCCAATGCCTGTGGTGCCGTCTGCCCCTCAGGCTCACCCCACCACCTTTGGGGAGAGGGGACGATGCCAGGAGATTCTAAGTGCCGAGCTGGACACCGCTTGTGATACAGGGATGCCAGGGTGTATGGGCTGAGCTCTGTAAGGAAAGGGGGAGATGCTGCCTCAGAGCTGGGCTGTTGGCCCTCAGACTTGAATCTCTCTGCTATAAGGTCCATGCCGAGGGCTGCGCGAGGCGGATGTGTTCAGCTCAGCGCCTGCACTCTGCCTCCTGTGCCTACAACCCTGCTTCAAGCCTTCAGCACTCTCTGTCCCCCTCTCCTGGAAGGGCACCCAGAGGCTGCGCCAGGCCATCAGACCAGTTCTTAATTCAGACAACCCTTTCCTACCAGGCTAGCCGCAGCAGGTGGCCAGACTCACACAACCAGGGAGACCCTTCTACCTGAAGCTCCCCCACATTCTTGCCCTTCGTCAGTGTCCAGTGCCTCCCGGGGGTCCTGCACACCTCTGGGCTTTTTCACCTTACACTCGCCTACGGTAACACTGTGTGTGTGCTCAGTCGCTCAGCTGTCTCCGACTCTTTGTGACCCCATGGACTGGGGCCCGCCAGGCTCCTCTGTCCCTCGAATTCTCCAAGCAAGAATACTGGAGCGGGTTGCCATTCCCTACTCCAGGGGACACCACCCAGCGATCGAACCCATGTCTCTTGCATCTCCTATATTGGCAGGTGGATTCTTTATGACTGCACCTCCTGGGAAACCAGCCTTTTTTTCTATTACATTATGCTAACAATAACATTAGAGAGAAAAAAAAATGTTTTTCTCATATTATCCCGCGAGGTTTTTCTATGATGCCTCCCTCTTTTTGTCATCCTTCGGGGGCCAGCAGAGTGACTCCAGGGTCTCTCACAAAGGGATAACAGTGACTGGCTGGCTCTGGCTTCACCGAAAGCCAGGACTACAGGCTAAATGCTTAGTGGAGTTTGCTGATCTAATCCACCTTAATTTGCAAATCAGGAAGCTGAGGACCAGAGGTTAAGGCAATGGTCAAGGTCATACATTCCCTAAGCACAGAGCTGGGAAACCGACCAAGCAGATACCGAAAGGCAGGGTGGGGACAGCGTTTAAGAACGGAGAGCCAGTCTCCTGAAGATGCAGCAGGACCCTGCTCCCCGCCCTGGGCTAGCCCACGCTCTCACCAGTGGGGTGGGGATCTCAGGCTTGGTTTCCAGGCTCATTATGGAACAAGCTGTAGTTCGCGGAGCCCTGGGAAGCCGCACACAGCTCTTGCCGGCAGAGGGTGTGGGGTCCTGGAGCCAGAGAGCTGAGGGTCAAGGGGTCGTTACTATCTTAAACTAATGACGCCTGCCTTCCCGTAGCGATCCCTTCCCAAGGCAAATTGGCAGATTTGTTTTCCAAGTATATCCTATACACGACGCATGCTGAGTGAGAAATTTCAACCAGGACAGAAAAGTGAGAAACCCCGGGCGCCTCTGAGGTGGCAAAGCGCGGGGAGATAAGGATGGTGCGGGCGGGCTGCCTATGTCCAGGGCTCTCAGGGCGTGCATAGAGAAGTAGTTATATCTAATATTTTAAAAAAGAAATTAAACAAGTACCAGCCTCACCGACCCAACAGACATGCGTTTGAGCAAGCTTAGGGAGATGGTGAAGGACACGGAAGCCTGGCGTGCTGCAGTCCACAGGCTCGCAGAGTCGGACAGTATTGAGAGGTTGAACAACAGCAACCCCCTGCGGTTAAAAATTGAGAGATAAGCAATGACATTAAAAAGAAAAAAGCTGGCTCCGCAGGCTAGGATGCGGTTCCCTCAGCCCTGCGCCGCCTGCACAAGCCGGCAGAGGAGAGCCGCGACTGGGGGCCCCCAGGGCGAGAGACCGGGCCCACAAGCCTCTCCCCTTCCCGCCGCGCTGGAGGCCCAGACCTCCTCTCGCTTCCTCACGTTGCTCGCAGCCAGCAAACACAGGTTTTGCCTAATCAGAATAGCTCCCATCTTATTTTGTAGGGCTTTCCCCTTAAATCGATGCCATGCAGCCCGTTTCAATACCTGTATTTAAACAAATTCACGGCAGACCCGAGAACTTGACGCCTTGACATCAGCTGGAAAGACTGAGCAGCTACTTACTGGGCAGGCCCGCCTGTCCTGGGCCGGCCCTGGCCTCCTCCGGGAGGTGTTCCCAGCTCCGGCCGCTTGCCCCTGCGGAGCCAACAGATCCACCTAGCCCCGGGTCTTGCTGGCCTCGTTGCTAGACGGGGCTCCTGGAAAAAGGGACCCGCGGCTTAGATTTCACTTATTTATCATTTATGGAGCTTACTGTGGTACAAGCAATATCCTAACTCTTTAAAATAAACCCATCTAACCCTCTTTTACATTTCTGAGTTCTGCTGAGGAATCCATCTTAGGCCCAGAGAGGAGGAGTAACTTGCCCAAGGTCACACAGCCAGAGCTTGGTTTCAAACCCAGGCAGTCTGACTCCAGAGCCCAAGAGCAAGGAAACTTCTCATCCCCAGTTCAAACAGTAGGCACAGAAATGTCTGTCAATTGATTGAAGGGTAGGTATGGTAGTAAAATTAGCTAACAACTCTGCAAAGATTTCTATGTGCCAGACTTATGAAGCATACAAGGTAAGCATGATTATTCCTCACTTGGGGCAGGAGAGGAGACTGAGGCACACAGAAGTGGCCCACCCAAGCTCTTGCAGTGGGGCAGGCAGGGCAGCTGGGATGCGGGAGGCGGGGCAGCGGGCATTTGGCTGCCCTGCGCCACTCTGATGCTTCTCAGGAGAGCTTACTGCAGAGGGGCGTAGGCAGTGAGCAGGCCACCACGTGCTCCCCACCCTGCTCCCACCCACAGCTGCTGAGGATAACAGTGGGGATTAGTGCCTAACATCTGTTCTTGCTTCCTTTGTGCCAGGCCCAAGGCTAAGTGCTGAACCTGCAAATCTTATTCTGTCACTTCCCAAGGAGGAAACTGAAACTCAAAGAAGTTAAGGACATTGACTACCTAATGCCACTCTGGCAGTGTGGCCTGGGGAATCCTAGGCAGGAATCCAGATGGTTCCAATAGAGACCTGGCTCTTTGAACCACTCTCAGGGCTTCCCAAACTTGCCTGAAGACACAAACTGCTGGAGTCTGGGACAACCTCAACCCCCTCCCTGCCCCAGCTCCCTTGCACTGGACTCCTTGGGGAAGGCGCCTGCAAAACCACATTTGTAACCAGGTGATTCTCATCATCTGGCAAGTTGGAGAACTGCATCTTTTCCCAGAGGCCTCTTCTGCAGGCTCCTCTCTTGATGGCCTGGGAGAAGCTGGAGTCAGATTTCCCCTCTCCAGGCCCCGCTTTTCCATCTCAGGGGCTCTGTGTGCCTGGGGATCCAGTGGCTAAGCACAAGCCTGGTAGCCTCGGGACCCTGGGAGCAGGGAGGAGGGCAAATGGAGGGAAGGAGGAGGAGAAGCTGGAAGACGCCCTGGGGACACAGCTGGCATAGCTCAGACCAAGAGCCATCCCTGTGACATACAGCCGTGCCTGCCAGTGCTGCCTGTGTAGATGACAAGGAGAACTGCGGGGCGCGGGGGGTGCTTTCAGGGACAGTCCATCTGTTCTGCCCAAATCCTAAGCTCCAGCTGGAGCCCCACAGAGGGGAGTAGGGTCGAACCAGACTCCATAGGGGTTTCAGTTCAGTTCAGTTCAGTCGCTCAGTCGTGTCCGACTCTCCGCAACCCCATGAACCGCAGCATGACAGGCCTCCCTGTCCATCACCAAATCCCAGAGTCCACCCAAACCCATGTCCATCGAGTCAATGATGCCATCCAACCATCTCATCCTCTGTCGTCCCCCTCTCCTCCTGTCCTCAATCTTTCCCAGCATCAAGGTCTTTTCCAATGAGTCAGCTCTTTGCATCAGGTGGCCAAAGTATTGGAGCTTCAGCTTCAACATCAGCCCTTCCAATGAACACCCAGACTGATCTCCTCTAGGATGCACTGGTTGGATCTCCTTGCAGTCCAAGGGACTCTCAAGAGTCTTCTCCAACACCACAGTTCAAAAGCATCAATTCTTCTGCGCTCAGCTTTCTTTATAGTCCAACTCTCACATCCATACATGACCACTGGAAAAACCATAGCCTTGACTAGATGGACCTTTGTTGGCAAAGTAATGTCTTTGCTTTTTAATATACTGTCTAGGTTGGTCATAACTTTCCTTCCAAGGAGCAAGCATCTTTTAATTTCATGGCTGCACTGACCATCTGCAGTGATTTTAGAGCCCAGAAAAATAAAGTCTGCCACTGTTTCCACTGTTTCTCCATCTATTTGTCATGAAGTGATGGGACCAGATGCCATGATCTTAGTTTTCTGAATGTTGAGCTTTAAGCCAACTTTTTCACTCTGCTCTTTCACTTTCATCAAGAGGCTCTTTAGTTCTTCTTCACTTTCTGCCATAAGGGTGGTGTCATCTGCATATCTGAGGTTATTGATATTTCTCCTGGCAATCTTGATTCCAGCTTTTGCTTCCTCCAGCCCAGTGTTTCTCATGATGTACTCTGCATATAAGTTAAATAAGCAGGGTGACAATATACAGCCTTGACGTACTCCTTTTCCTATTTGGAACCAGTCTGTTGACCATAGGGGTTTACAGGGTGTCAAAGTTTCATCTGGCCCTCTGTCCACTGGAGGCTGTGAAAGGGTTTGTCATTTGCCCTGTTTAAGAAGTTAAGAAGCAGCCCAGCCAAGTTCTAACACCAAACCCTCTTCTTTCCAGCACACTGCCAGCGAACCCCGCCCCACCCAGGTTCCAGCCCACAGAAGCCTCAGTGGTCGCACTGGCTCACTTTAGCTCTGCCTCTCACCTCAAAGTCGTCTCCTTCGCCTTCGGCTTCTTACGGTGGGTTCACCACACAAGGCCGGCGCATTCCTGCCTCTGGGCCTTTGCACTGACTCTTCCCTTTGTTTGCAATGACCTTCCCCAGATTTCTGCCTGTCTGATGCCTCATCTGGCTCACGTCTTTACTGAGATGTCACCTTATGAGGCCCAGCCAACGATCCTATTTAAAATTGCACCCTCTGTGGGAAGAAAGGAACCTTTCTCTGCACTGCTGTGGGAATGTAAATTGGTACAGCTACGATGGAGAGCAGTATGGAGGTCCCTCAGAAAATTAAAAATAAATTTGCCATATGATCCTACAATCCCACTCCTGGGCATATATCCAGAAAAGGTAAAAAGTCAAAAACATGTGCACCCCAATGTTCATAGCAGCACTATTTATAAAAGCCAACACTTGAAAACAACCTAAATACCTATCAACAGATAAATGGACACATACACATAACATAATATTATTCAGCCATAAAGAAAAATGAAATAATGCCAATTGCAGCAATATAGATGGACCTAGGGATTATTATACTAAGTGAAGTAAGTCAAAGACAAATGCCATGTGATATTACTTATATGTGGAATATTTTAAAATGGTACAGATAAACCAATTTATAAAACATAAATAGACTTACAGACACAAAAAAGAAACCTTTGGTTACCAAAGGGAATAGATGGAGAGTGGGGAGGGAGAGATAAATTAGGAATTTGAAATTAAGATATATTGTGTATAGTTATGTATAAAATATAGTATAGTATAAAATATAGTATAGTTATGTATAAAATACATAACAAGGACCTACTGTATAACACAGGAAACTATATTCAGCATCCTGTAATAAACTATAATGGAAAAGAATATGAAAAGGTATATATGTGTGTGTGTGTATGTATATATATGTATATGTAACTGAATCACTTTGCTGTATGCCAAAAACTAAGACAACATTGTAAGCCAACTGTATTTCCATTTTTAAAATAGAACTAAAACAACTATAAATATAATAATATTTACTGACTATAAGATAAATTTATTCTCTTAATTTTTCATTTCCTTTTCAAGACAGTGTTCCAAACTAATCTTTCTTTCTGTTTTTTCCCTATACTTTTTTGTTTTGGAGTCTGTTTATTTTAAATGCTTTTTTTCTGGTATGTGTTTTCTTTGGAAAATGGTGAGCCCCTGATCTAACTGTCTTAGAGCAGAACTTCCTGTTACACACTCACAAATACCTAGTCTTATATTTGAAGTTCCTCCTTTCTCCCTCCTGAGCTCCTACCCACCCATCAAGGTCCATGTCATGTGGCCCTCCTTTCTGACAGTGTCCACTGTTAGAGATCTGACTTTGTAACTTGGCAATCACCATGGTGTCTGACTCTCTCTACACCCACAGTGCTCAACAAAGAACAGGCTACATAGTAGGTGCTCTCACCTGATGCTGAATGAATGAACAGGTGAATGAATAAAGCCTGCATGTGGGAAGAAGTACACCTGCAGATCCACAATCTTCTTTTCTGTTACACTCACAGCATTTGTAAGTCCTGTTGTAATTCTCTCTCTGCTGCTAAAGTGTGGGTTCCATGTAGGAAAGACAGTGTGTGCCCACCCTGCACAGAGCCTGCTCATAGCAGGCAGGTGATAAATACACAGTGCCTGAAGGATCTCCCTACTGGACCAATGGTTAAGAATCTGCTTTACAATGCAGGGGACATGGGTTCAGTCCCTGGTGGGGGAACCATGATCCCATATGCCAAGGAGCAACTAGGTCTGCGAGCTGCAACTATTGAGCCTGTGCCACAAGTAAAGAGTCCGCAATGAAAGATCCCACATGCTACAAAGAACCAAACGAAGAAATAATAGATATTTCCTTAAAAATATGCACTGCCTGAATGAAAGAACTGATTTGCTTATTCTGAGTTTTAAGATTAAAAAGTGCATTTCTGGAAAAATAATTTTTTAAGAGTTTATTTGAGCAAAGATTAATTCAGATAAGGCAGCACCAAACTGGAAGTGGCCAGAAGCACAGGAGCCAGGGAAAGGACTTTTACAGAGGAACTGCCGAAGCAAAGCAAAGGAACGATTTGTCTGGCTGTATTTTAAAGTCTACTTGGCTATTTGTGATTGGTTGTCCCTACTGTTGTGATTTTCTCTTAATTTTTATTGGAGTATAGTTTATTTATAATTTTGTGTTAGTTTCTACTGTACCACAAAGTGAATCAGTTATACAAATATATATCTCCACTCTTTTTTAGGTTCTTTTCCTATATAGTCCATTACAAAGTATTGAGTAGAGTTCCTATGCTATACATGCATGCGTGCTGAGTCGCTTCAGTCATGTCCAACTCAGTGTGACCCTCTGGACTGTAGCCCGCCAGGCTCCTCTGTCCATGGGATTCTCCAGGCAAGAATACTGGAGTGGGTTGCCAGTTCCTTCTCTGATGCTATACAGCCGGTCCTTATTAGTTATCTATATTGTGTGTATATGTCGATCCCAACCTAACAACTTATCCTTCTCCTCTTCCCTCCTGGTAACCATAGTTTGTTTTCTACATCTGTAATGCTATTCCTGTTCTGTAAATAAGTTCATTTATACCACTTTTTTTTTTAGATTCCACATATAAGCAATATCATATTTGTCTTTTTCTGTCTGACTTACTTCACTTAGTATGATAATCTCTAGGCCAGTCCATACTGCTGCAAATAACATTATTTCTTTCTTTTGAGTAATATTCCATCATATATACACACCGCATCTTCCTGGTCCATTCCTCTGTCAGTGGGAATTTAGGTATCTTCCTAAAACAGTGCTGCAATGAACATTGGGCTGCATGTATGCTTTTGGATTATGGTTTTCTCCAGATAAATGCCCAGGAGTGGGATTACTGGATCATATAGTAGTTCTGCTTTTAGTTTTTTAAGGAACTTCCCTTCTGTTCTCCATAGTGGTTGCATCAACCTATATTTCCGCCAACAATGTAGGAGGGTTCCGTTCCTCTCTCCAGAATTTGTTGTTTATGGACTTTTTGATGATGGCCATTCTGACCGGTGTGAGGTGATACCACATTGTAGTTTTTTCTGTTTTTTAATATTTATCTATTTATTTGGCTGCACCGGGTCTTAGAACCATGTTGGAACACGTGGGAATCTTCAATCTTTCTTTGCAGCACTTGGGATCTCTAGTTGCAGCATATGAACTCCTAGTTGCTGCAGGTGGTATCTTGTCCCATGACCAGGACTGTACCTGGGCCCTCTGCACTGGGAGCTCGAGGTCTTAGCCACTGAACTGCCAGGGAAGTCTCTCGTAGTTTTAATTTGCATTTCTCTGATAATTAGTGATGTTGAGCATCTTCAAGTGGTTTTTGGGTATCTATATGTCTTCTTTGGAGAAATATCTATTTAGATTTTCTGCCCATTTTGGAAAAAGAATGTTAAATATGCCTATTTGCAACTTACTCATCACCTTTTCAAACTTCCCTCCTCTGCTCCTCCTTGGCAGCCCTGAAACTGGTTCAATCCATATTTAGTAAATATTGTGCAAGGCACAGGGGGCCCACCAAAGAGTAAGATCCCTGCCATCATGAGTCTTTGGTTCTGATAGGGAGACAGACAGTAAACAGATAAATACATATATAAGACCATTATCTTTGCTGGGAAGAAAATTTGGCTAGATGACATGACAGTGGTCCCTGGGAGAGGGTAGGTGGTGAGGGTAGGGGAAAGCGAAAGTCGCTCAGTCATGTCTGACTCTTTGCGACCCCATGAACTATACAGTCTGTGGAATTCTCCAGATCAGAATACTGGAGTGGGTAGCCTTTCCCTTCTCCAGGGGTTCCTCCCAACCCAGGGATCGAATCCAGGTCTCCCTTGTTGCAGGCAGATTCTTTACCAGCTGAGCCACAAAGGAAGCCCGGGGATAAGGAGAGAGGTATTTTATTTACTTTTAGTTTTTATTGATTGGTTGACGCCCTGGGTCTTCACTGCTGCGTGGACTTTCTCCAGCCGCAGGGAGCAGGGGTCTGTCTCTCTGTGGAGCACGGGCTCTAGGCGCTCTGCCTCAGTAGTTGCGCCATGCGGTCCTGGTTGCTCTGTGGCATGTGGGATCTTCCCAGATCAGGGATCAAACTAGAACAAATAATTTCACAATTTGTATGGAAACACAAAAGATCTTGAATAGTCAAAGCAACCTTGAGAAAGAAGAATGGAGCTGGAGGAATCAATCTTCCTGACTTCAGACTTTACAACAAAACTAGTCATCAAGACAGTATGGTACTGGCACAAAAATAGAAATACAGACCAATGGAACAAGATAGAAAGCCTAGAGATAAATCCATGCACCTATGGGCACCTTATCTTCAACAAAGAAGGCAGAAATATACAATGGAGAAAGAACAGTCTCTTCAATAAATGGTACCAGGAAACCTGGGCAGCTAGGTTTGAAAGAATGAAATTAGGACACTTCCTAACACCATACACAAAAATAAACTCAAAACGGATTAAAGACCTAAACCATAAGACTAGAAACTACAAAACTCTTAGGGGAAAACATAGGCAGAACACTCTCTGACATAAACCACAGCAAGATCCTCTATGACCCACCCCTCTAGAGTAATGGGAATGAAAACAAAAATAAACAAGACCTGATTAAACTTAAAAGCTTTTGCACAATGAAGGAAACTATAAGCAAAGTGAAAAGACAACCCTCAGCCTGGGAGAAAATAATAGCAAATGAAACAACTGACAAAGAACTGATCTCCAAAGTATACAAGCAGCTCACAAAGCTCAATATCAGAAAAAGAAACAACCCGATCAAAAAGTGAGCAGAAGACTTAAACAGACATTCTCCAAAGAAGACAGAGATGTCTTTTACATACTGATGTCTACGTCTTCTGTCTACATATGAAAAGACACTCAGCATCGCTCGTTATTGGAGAAACGCAAATCAAAACTAGAATGAGGTATCACCTCACACTGGTCAGAATGGCCATCATCAAAAAATCTACAAACAATAAATGCTGGAGAGGGTGTGGAGAAAAGGGAACCCTCTTGCACTGTTGGTGGGAATGCAAACTAGCCCCTGTGCAGAACAGTATGGAGATTCCTTAAAAACCTAGAAATAAAACTACCATGCATGCGTGCTCAGTCGCTTCAGTCATGTCCAGCTCTTTGTTACCCTATGGACTGTAGCCCACCAGGCTTCTCTGTCCATGGGATTCTCTAGGCAACAATACTGGAGTGAGTTGTCATGCATTCCTCCAAGGGATCTTCCCCACCCAGGGATCGAACCTGTGTCTCCTGCGTCTCCTGCATTGCAGGTGAATTCTTTACCGCTGAGCCACTGGGGAAGTCCATAAAACTACCATATGACCCAGCAATTCCACTACTGGCATATACCCCGAGAAAACCATAATTGAAAAACATCCCCAAGTGTTCATTGTAGCATTATTTATAATAACTAGGACAGAGCAACCTAGGTGTCCACCGACAGATGAATGGATAAAGAAGTTGTGGTATGTATACATGATGGAATATTACTCAGCTATAAAAAGGAATGCATTTGAGTCAGTTCTAATGAGGTGGATGAACTTAGAAAGATAAATATTGTAAATTAATACATACACATGGAATCTAGAAAGATAGTTACTAATGGTCCTACTTGCAGGGCAGCAACAGAGAAGCAGACATAAAGAACAGACTTTCGGACACAGAGGGTGGGATGATTTGAGAGAATGCCATGGAAACATATACATTACCATATGTAAAATAGATAGCCAGTGGGAATTTGCTGTATGAGGTGGGATAGGGGCTCAAGAGGAAGGGGACATACATATATATATATGTGTGTGTGTGTGTTTATACCTATGGCTGATTCATGTTGATGTGTGGTAGGAACCATCACAGTATTATAAAGTAATTATCCTCCAATTAAAAATAAAATTACATTAAAAAAAAAAAACACCCAGTGCCCTCCATTGGCAGGCAGATTCTTAACCACTGGATCAGCAGGGAAGTCTGGGGGAGGTATTTAGACTTTGTGGTCTGGCAAAGTCACACATTGAAGGTGACACTTAAGTCTTGAATGTTTAGCTGCAGCAACCATGGGAAGATCTGGGGAAGAGAGTTGAAGGCAGAGGGAGCAGCTTGTGCAAAGGCCCTGGGGTAGGAATGACCCTGACATGTTCAAGAAACAGCAGGTGTGGTCAGAGGTTAGGTAGTTAGGTGGGTGGGTGAAGGAATATGTGTGGGGTTGGAGAAGTCAGTCTCGTAGGCACAAAGCAGATTGACTTAGTGGTTACAAGTCTCCACTCCCCTGTGTAGTATTTCTACCTATACTCAAATTTCTCTGACTCTTGACTTTGGACTTGCTTTGATAAACAGATGTGAGCAGATATGATATAAGCTGAGGCTTGACATGTGCTTTCCAGGAGGGGCTTACTCTTCTGTGTTTCTGCCATTGCCATGGGAAGAACTGGCTCTGCCAGCCCACAGGACTAAGGAGGAAGAGAGACACCTGGACCTGACCTATGGACCAAGCCGCTGGCAAACTTCATCCAACCTCCTTAATCAAACTCCAGTCAACCCAAAAATGTGTGAACCAGAAAAGCTAATGTTTTCAAGCCATTGGATTGGTGAGGAGGTTTGTTTCACAGCATTATTGTGGATACAGTTAACTAATAGATGGTCATTGCAGGAAGGAGGATATGTAGTTAAAGGGTAATCAGAAGCGAGCTGGGAATTCTTTCTTCAATGGCCCTTAGATGGTGGCAGGCGGGTGGTCGTGGGAGCAGTTGAGTTAGGCTCTATTTGTCCTTTCATGGGGCACAGAACATGACTTCATTTTTTCCTATCACATTAAACTTAGCGTGGCCTTGTGACTTGTGAGCAGAAACAGTATTAACATGCCACTTCCAGATGAAAAGTTTTAGGAGCCAGAGCGCTGTTCTACCTGTCATTCTTCCTCTATCAGGACAATCCCATCTCAGCCCACAGACTTTGCTCCGCTTCCACTGCTCCCAGCTTGCTCCAGGCTACCATATCTCTGGCCCGGGTGACCACAGTGGCCTCTAGATGATCTCCACCTTTTCACACTGCTTCCCATGTTAAATGGAATAATGACCCCCACAGACGCCCCCGCCCTCATCCCCAGAACCTGTGAAAGTGCCAAAACAATACAAAAAAACAAACCAACAACAAGAAGCAAACGCCCATGTGGATGATTAAGTTAAAGGATTTGAGATGGCGAGATTGTCCTGGAATCTCTGGGTGGGCTCCATGTCACCACGAGGGTCCTTATAAGAGACCAGATAGTGAGAGTCAGAGGGGATGTGACAATAGCAGACAGAGGTTGCAGCGATGCAGTCAGGGGCCAACAAATGCAAGCAACCTCATGAAACTAGAAAAACTAAGGGACAGACTCTCCCTGGAGATCCCAGAGGAAGACATCTGTGCCAACACCTCAATTCTAGGACTTCCAACTTCGTTACTGGAAGACAATAAATCTCTACTATTTTAAGCTGCTGTTCATGGTAACAGAAGATGAATCTACTTCCCTACAGTCTGTTCTCCACTCAATAGTCAGAGTGATCTATCAAAAACTATAAACTGGATGCTATCACTTACCTGCACAAGGTCCTCCAGGTGTCCCCCTTGCTTGTAGGGGATTCTGAACTCCTTGCCTGGGCAGCTGGCCCTGCCCACTTTTCTAGCCCTGTGGCTCACTCCTGATCACCAGTTCCCACCTTGTTGCCTTTTCCTCAGCCTCTTCCTGCAGATCTCTACCTTCTGCCCGTAATCTTCCTTGTCTTACTTGTAGCCTGTATCTTCTCCTTCCCTCAGGACTCAGCTTGAATGCAGCTTTCCCAGAGAAGAGCTTTCTGAGCCCCAGTCTAAACTGGGTGCTCCCATGTCCTCTATTTCAGCAACCTTATTAGAGTCTGTGGTTACACATTTGCAGGTGCATTGATATATGGTCTTCCCTTCCAGACTGTAAGCACCAGGAGGGCAAGGACTTGGCAATCAGAGCTAATACTTACTGAGTGATTACAAAGTGTCAGGTTGCACTTACAGCATTCTATTGAATACTCACAATAATTTTGTGGCTAGACATCATCCTTATTCTTTTCATAGGTAAGGTCCATCCAGAGTCTCAACGCACAGCACACCAAGAGTAAGGGGCAGAGCCAGAACTGAACTCAGAACCCAGGCATGCTGGTCCAGAGCCCATTCTTTAATTCACTAGACTCTATTGCTTCTCTCTGAGTCATCACTACCTGGCATACAGTTGGTGCTCAATAAATATGTGGCAAATGAATGGCTGTTATCTAGAGGTACATCACAGGGCTGAGGATGTGTGTGCCCTTAAAAGAGTGGGAATGCTGTAACATAAAACACACAGATGAAAAGCAAAAGATGACAACAGCAAACTATGTGGAGGCATCCATGATTCAACTGCCCACCTGTCTCCTATGGTACCCTGTCCCTGGAATGTTAGGTCCATGAATCAAGGCAAATTGGAAGTGGGCAAACAGGAGATGACAAGAGTGAACATCAACATTTTAGGAATCAGCGAAATAAAATGGACTGGAATGGGAGAATTTAACTCAGATGACCATTATATCTACTACTGTGGACAGGAATCCATTAGAAGAAATGGAGTAGCCATCATAATCAACAAAAGAGTCCAAAATGCAGTACTTGGATGCAATCTTAAAAATGACAGAATGATGTCTGTTCTTTTCCAAGGCAAACCATTCAATATCATGGTAATCCAAGTCTATGCCCTGATCAGCAATGCTAAAGAAGCTGAAGTTGAATGGTTCTATGAAGACATGAAAGACCTTTTAGAACTAACATGCAAAATAGATGTCTTTTTCATTATAGGGGACTGGAATGCAAAAGTAGGAAGTCAAGAAACACCTCGAGTAACGGACAAATTTGGCCTTGGAGTATGGAATGAAGCAGGGCAAAGGCTAATAGAGTTTTGCCAAGAGAACACACTGGTCATAGCAAACACCCTCTTCCAACAACACAAGAGAAGACTCTACACATGGACATCACCAGATGGTCAACACCAAAATCAGATTGATTATATTCTTTGCAGCCAAAGATGGAGAAGCTCTATACAGTCAGCAAAAACAAGACCAGGAGCTGACTGTGGCTCAGATCATGAATTCCTTATTACCAAATTCAGACATAAATTGAAGAAAGTAGGAAAACCCACTAGACCATTCAGGTATGATCTAAATCAAATTCCTTATGATTATACAGTGGAAGTGAGAAACAGATTTAAGGGACTAGATCTGATAAACAGAGTGCCTGATGAACTATGGACGGAGGTTCGTGACATTGTACAGGAGACAGGGATCAAGACCATCCCCAAGAAAAAGAAATGCAAAAAAGCAAAATGGCTGTCTGAGGAGGCCTTACAAATAGCTGTGAAAAGAAGAGAAGCAAAAAGCAATGGAGAAAAGGAAAGATATTCCCATTTGAATGCAGAGTTCCAAAGAAAAGCGAGGAGAGATAAGAAAGTCTTCCTCAGTGATCAGTGCAAAGAAATAGAGGAAAACAATAGAATGGGAAAGACTAGAGATCTCTTCAAGAAAATTAGAGATACCAAGGGAACATTTCATGCAAAGATGGGCACGCACAATAAAGGACAGAAATGGTATGGTCCTAACAGAAGCAGAAGATATTAAGAAGAGGTGGCAAGGATACACAGAAGAACTGTACAAAAAAGATCTTCATGACCCAGATAATCACAATGGTGTGATCACTCACCTAGAGCCAGACATCCTGGAATGTGAAGTCAAATGGGCCTTAGGAAGCATGACTATGAAGAAAGCTAGTGGAGGTGATGGAATTCCAGTTGAGCTATTGCAAATCCTGGAAGATGATGCTGTGAAAGTGCTGCACTCAATATGCCAGCAAATTTGGAAAACTCAGCAGTGGCCACGGGACTGGAAAATATCAGTTTTCATTCCAATCTCAAAGAAAGGCAACGCCAAAGAATGCTCAAACTACCACTCAATTGCACTCATCCTCACATACTAGCAAAGTAATGCTCAAACTTCTCCAAGCCAGGCTTCAACAATACATGAACCGTGAACTTCCAGATGTTCAAGCTGGTTTTAGAAAAGGCAGAGGAATCAGAGATAAAATTGCCAACATCTGCTGGATCATCGAAAAAGCATGAGAATTCCAGAAAAACATCTATTTCTGCTTGATTAACTATGCCAAAGCCTTTGACTGTGTGGATCACAATAAACTGTGGATAATTCTAAAAGAAATGGGAATACCAGACCACCTGACCTGCCTCTTGAGAAATCTGTATGCAGGTCAGGAAGCAAAAGTTAGAAGTGGACATGGAACAACTGACTGGTTCCAAATAGGAAAAGGAGTACGTCAAGGCTGTATATTGTCACTGTGCTTATTTAACTTATATGTAGAGTACATCATGAGAAACGCTGGGCTGGAGGAAGCACAAGCTGGAATCAAGATTGCCGGGAGAAATATCAATAACCTCAGATATGCAGATGACACCACCCTTATGGCAGAAAGTGAAGAAGAACTAAGAGCCTCTTGATGAAAGTGAAAGAACAAAGTGAAAAAGTTGGCTTAAAGCTCAACATTCAGAAAACTAAGATCATGACATCCAGTCCCATCACTTCATGGCATTTAGATGGAGAAACAGTGGAAACAGTGGCTGACTTTATTTTGGGGGGCTCCAAAATCACTGCAGATGGTGACTGCAGCCATGAAATTAAAAGACGCTTGCTCCTTGGAAGGAAAGTTATGACCAACCTAGACAGCATACTAAAAAGCAGAGACATTACTTTGCCAACAATGGTCCACCTAGTTAAGGCTATGGTTTTTCCAGTGGTCATGTATAGATGTGAGAGTTGGGCTATAAAGAAAGCTGAGCTCCGAAGAAATGATGCTTTTGAACTGTGGTACTGGAGAAGACTCTTGAGAGTCCCTTGGACTGCAAGGAGATCCAACCAGTGCATCCTAGAGGAGATCAGTCCTGGTGTTCATTGGAAGGACTGATGTTGAAGCTGAAACTCCAATATTTTGACCAGCCGATGTGAAGAACTGACTCATTTGAAAAGACCCTGTTGTTAGGAAAGATTGAAGGCAGGAGGAGAAGGGGACAACAGAGGATGAGATGGTTGGATGGCATCAGTGACTCAATGGACATGAGTTTGAGTAAACTCTGGACAGGCAGGCCTGGCGTGCTGCAGTCCATGGGGTTGCAAAGAGTTGGACACGATGAGTGACTGAACTGAACTGAACTGTCCCTTTTAAATGTATAGCTTGCAAACATCAAATCACTGTGTAGTATACCTAAAGTTACCATAATGTGGCATGTCAACTATATTTTGACTTCTTAAAAATATGTAATCTGGGGATAAATAATAATGAAAAACTATATTTTAAAAAAGATATATGTATATGTATAAAAGTGGAAAGTGTTAGTTACTCAATCGTGTCTGACTCTTTGTGACCCCCTGGACTCTAGTCTGCTAGGCTCCTCCGTCTAAGGGATGCTCCAGGCAAGAATGCTTGAGTGGGTGACCATGCCGTCCTCCAGGGGATCTTCCCTACACAAGGATGAAACCCAGGTCTCGCGCATTACAGGCAGATTGTTCACTGTCTGAGCCAACAGAGAAGCCCATGCACAGCATATATATGTATATAGTGCGTTAGTTGCTCAATTGTGTCCGACTCTTTGCTACCCCATGGACTGTAGCCCACCAGGCTCCTCTGTCTATGGGATTCTCCAGGCAAGAATGCTGGAGTGGGTTTCCATTTCGTCTTCAGGGGATCTTCTGACCCAGGGATTGAACCTGGGTCTCCTGCATTGCAGACAAATTCCTTACCGTCTGAGCCACCCAGGAAGCCCATATATAAATATGCCCATATCTGTACAGACCATACTGAACCAGTTTGCTATACAGCAGAAATTAACACATTGTGAATCAATAAAAATTTCAATTAAAAAATATTTTTTGGTGTAAAGCGCATAGAGTTTAATCTTGTTAGAACTGAAACCAAGCCCCACCTTAAAAGTGTTTACAGACAAGGAGAGAGCCATCCGGTCTCACTGGAGAATGATGGCTTTAAAACCTGACAGCATCTCCTGTCAAGGAAATGCACTATTTGGTCCTGCAGGAATCATCTTCAAAGCCAGAGAACCTGGTTTAAGCATGGCCTGACTCCCGCCAACCAGATGGCTAGGCCGCCTTCCCCTGGTGGAATAAGGGGCCTGCTCCACGCAGCTGTCCAAGCTGGGGGCTGACATGAAGATGCTGGAATCCGTCTCCTCTTTCATCTGCAGCCTCTGGGACCCGCAGTCCAGAGTCAAGAGTGGGGTGAGCCACAGGGGCTGCGGCAGGTGAGGCCTCACCAGCAATTAGCTTCCATGCCCAGATATTTGCTCCTTTTCATGTTCCTAATCTTTTTACCAGAAATACCCCGGATTTTGTTCCAAGCTGTACTGGGAGCATCACCCTCTTCAGGGGGCATTGGGAAGTCAGGTGTTTTCAACACTGAGGTCCGTTTGGAGAATGGCCCCCATACTGAATTAGGAAGTTCCATAAGCATCACCAAGCTACTAAGGAGAACGTCAGTGTTAATGGAACACTCCTAGCCAACAGGTTAAGAGAGAATTTTGTATCAAAAGAAAAAATAGGTAAATTGTACTTCATCCCAGTTAAAAAACATTTATGCATCAAAGGGCACCACCAATAGTGTAAAAAGGCAACCCACAGAATGGGAGTATGTATTTGCAAATCGTATATTTAATAAGGAATTGATATACAGAAAACTCCTACAACTCAACAACAAAAAGCAAACAACTAGAGACTTCGCTGGTGGTCCAGTGGCTAAGAATCCGCCTGCCAATGCAGGGGACGCGGGTTCAGTCCCTGGTCTGGGGCCCGTGGGCCATAGCTACTGACACCCGTGTGCCTAGAGCCTGTGCTCCGCAACAAGAGGAGCCGCTGCTTGCTCCACAACTGGAGAAGGCCTGTGCACAGCAGAGACTTAGCGCAGCCAAAAATAAATAAATTAACTTTTCAAAAATATACTAAAAAAAACTGGATTTAAAAACAGGCAAAGGAACTTAGACATTTCTCAAATGAAGATACACAAATAAGCCAATAAGTGCATGAAAAGATAGTCAATACCATGAATCCTTGTGTGCATGTGTGTTCAGTGGCTCAGTTGCGTACAATTCTTTGTGACCCTATCGATTGCAGCCCTCCAGGCTCCTCTGTACATGAACATTTTCAGGCAAGAATACTAGAGGGGGTTGCCATTTCCTACTCCGGGGGATCTTCCCAACCAAGGGATCGAACCTGTGTTTCCTGCATCTCCTGCCTTGGCAGTAAGATTCCTTACCATTGAGCCATCATTAATCATTAGCAAAATGCAAATCAAAACCACATATCCATTAGGATGGCTACCATCAAAAAAAAAGGAGGAGGTGGAGGTTGATGAGGACGTAGAGAAACTGAAGCACTTGTGCACAGCTGGTTGGGATGTAAAATGATGCAGCCTTTGTGGAAAACAGTATGGCAGCCTCTCAAAAAATGAAACATAGAATAATCGTATGATTCAGCAATTTCACATCTGCATACATATTGGAAAGAAGAGGAAATAGGAATCAAAAAGATATTTGTGCACCAGTGTTCATAGCAGTGTTATTCACGATGGCCAAAAGGTAGGAACAACCTACATGTCCAATGTTAGATAAGTGAGTAAATGAAATGTGGAATATATACACAATAAAATGTTATTCGGCCTTAGAATGGAAGGAAATTCTGACATATACTACAAGATGAATGAACCTTAAAGACTTTATGCTTAAATAAGCCAGTCACAAAAGGACAAATAATGTATGATTCCATTCATATGAGCCCCCAGAGTAGCCAAATTAATGGAGACAGAAAGTAGAATGATGGTTTCCAGCATCTGGGGGCAGTAGACAGTGGGGAGTTAGTCTTTGATGGAGATAGCGTTTTAGTTGGAGAAGATGAAAAACTTCTGGAGAAGATGGTGCTGATGGTAGCATAACAATGTGGAAGTACTTGGGGCCACTGAACTACACACTTTCAAAAAATGGTTGAAACAGTACGTTTTCTGGTGTATCTTACCACAGTGAAACAGAAAAGATTGCCAGACAGGTAACTGAACCACAGAATCACCCTTGACCTTGTACCCCTCCTCAGCTCCATCAGTGAACACATAGTGGGTTACAGAGTTATCTGGATTTACATTCTAAATATCTGTAGCACATTGATTGCAAGTTAGTACCATATATCCGTCTCTCCATAAGCCTCTTATTCTTCTCGATCAGAGGGCAGACAGACTGAAAACCACAATCACAGAAAACTAACCAATCTAATCACATGGACCACAGCCTTGTCTAACTCAATGAAACTATGAGACATGCCTTGTAGGGCCACCCAAGACGGACAGGTCATGGTGGAGAGTTCTGACAAAATGTGGTCCACTGGAGAAGGGAATAGCAAACCACTTCAGTATTCTTGCCTTGAGAACCCCATGAACAGTATGAAAAGGCAAAAAGATAGGATACTGAAAGAGGAACTCCCCAGATCAGTAGGTGCCCAATATGCTACTGGAGATCAGTAGAGAATAACTCCAGAAAGAATGAAGAGATGGAGCCAAAGCAAAAACACCACCCAGTTGTGGATGTGACTGGTGATGGAAGCAAGGTCCGATGCTGTAAAGAACAATATTGCATAGGAACCTGGAATGTTAGGTCCATGAATCAACGCAGATTGGAAGTGGTCAAACAGGAGATGGCAAGAGTGAATGTCAATATTTTAGGAATCAGTGAACTAAAATGGACTGGAATGGGTGAATTTAGCTCAGATGACCATTTCTACTACTGTGAGCAAGAATCCATTAGAAGAAATGGAGTAGCCATCATTGTCAACCAAAGACTCCGAAATGCAATACTTGGATGCAGTTTCAAAAATGACAGAATGATATCTGTTTGTTTCCAAGGCAAACCATTCAATATCATGGTAATCCAAGTCTATGCCCCAACAAGTAATGCCAAAGAAGCTGAAGTTGAATGGTTCTATGAAGACATACAAGACCTTTTAGAACTAACAAAACTAACAAAAAAGATGTCCTTTCATTATAGGAGTGGTGGTTTAGTCACTTAGTCGTGTCTGACTCTTGCAACCCTATGGACTGTAGCCCGCCAGGGTCCTCTGTCCATGGGATTCTCCAAGCAAGAACACTGGAGTGGGTTGCCATTTCCTTCTCCTCATTATAGGGGACTGGAATGCAAAAGTAGTAAGTCAAGAAACACCTGGAGTAACAGGCAAATTTGGCCTTGGAGTATGGAATGAAGCAGGGCAAAGGCTAATAGAGTTTTGCCAAGAGAACACACTGGTCATAGCAAACACCCTCTTCCAACAACACAAGAGAAGACTCTACACATGGACGTCACCAGATGGTCAACACCAAAATCAGATTGATTATATTCTTTGCAGCCAAAGATGGAGAAGCTCTATACAGTCAGCAAAAACAAGACCAGGAGCTGACTGTGGCTCAGATCATGAATTCCTTATTACCAAATTCAGACATAAATTGAAGAAAGTAGGAAAAACCACTAGACCATTCAGGTATGATCTAAATCAAATTCCTTATGATTATACAGTGGAAGTGAGAAACAGATTTAAGGGACTAGATCTGATAGACAGAGTGCCTGATGAACTATGGACGGAGGTTCGTGACATTGTACAGGAGACAGGGATCAAGACCATCCCCAAGAAAAAGAAATGCAAAAAAGCAAAATGGCTGTCTGAGGAGGCCTTACAAGTAGCTGCGAAAAGAAGAGAAGAAAAAAGCAAAGGAGAAAAGGAAAGATATTCCCATTTGAATGCAGAGTTCCAAAGAATAGCAAGGAGAGATAAGAAAATCTTCCTCAGTGATCAGTGCAAAGAAATAGAGGAAAACAATAGAATGGGAAAGACTAGAGATCTCTTCAAAAAAATTAGAGATACCAAGGGAACATTTCATGCAAAGATGGGCACAATAAAGGACAGAAATGGTATGGACCTAACAGAAGCAGAAGATATTAAGAAGAGGTGGCAAGGATACACAGAAGAACTGTACAAAAAAGATCTTCATGACCCAGATAATCACAATGGTGTGATCACTCACCTAGAGCCAGACATCCTGGAATGTGAAGTCAAATGGGCCTTAGGAAGCATCACTATGAAGAAAGCTAGTGGAGGTGATGGAATTCCAGTTGAGCTATTGCAAATCCTGGAAGATGATGCTGTGAAAGTGCTGCACTCAATATGCCAGCAAATTTGGAAAACTCAGCAGTGGCCACAGGACTGGAAAAGGTCAGTTTTCATTCTAATCCCAAAGAAAGACAATGCCAAAGAATGCTCAAACTACCACTCAATTGCGCTCATTCTCACACACTGGCAAAGTAATGCTCAAACTTCTCCAAGCCAGGCTTCAACAATACATGAACCGTGAACTTCCAGATGTTCAAGCTGGTTTTAGAAAAGGCAGAGGAACCAAGATCAAATTGCTGACATCTAATGGATCATCGAAAAAGCAAGAGAGTTCCATAAAAACATCTATTTCTACTTTATTGACTGTGCCTTTGACTGTGTGGATCACAATAAACTGTGGAAAATTCTGAAAGAGATGGGAATACCAGACCACCCGACCTGCCTCTTGAGAAACCTGTATGCAGGTCAGGAAGCAACAGTTAGAACTGGACATGGAACAACAGACTGGTTCCAGATAGGAAAAGGAGTACATCAAAGCTATATATTGTCACTGTGCTTATTTAACTTATATGCAGAGTACATCATGAGAAATGCTGGGCTGGAGGAAGCACAAGCTGGAATCAAGGTTTCCAGGGAAATTATCAATAATCTCAGATATGCAGATGACACCACCCTTATGGCAGAAAGTGAAGAACTAAGAGCCAGAAAAGTTATGACCAACCTAGACAGCATATTAAAAAGCAGAGACATTACTTTGCCAACAATGATCTGTCTAGTCAAGGCTATGGTTTTTCCAGTGGTCATGTATGGATGTGAGAGTTGGACTATAAAGAAAGCTGAGTTTTGAAGAATTGATTATTTTGAACTGTGGTTTTGGAGAAGACTCTTGAGAGTCCCTTGGACTGCAAGGAGATCCTACCAGTCCATCCTAAAGGAAGACAGTCCTGAATATTCATTGGAAGGACTGATGCTGAAGCTAGAACTCCAATACTTTGGCCACCTGATGTGAAGAACTGACTCATTGGAAAAGACCCTGATGCTGGGAAAGATTGAAGGCAAGAGGAGAAGGGGACAACAGAGGATGAAGTGATTGGTTGGCATTACCGACTCAATGGGCATGAGTTAGAGTAAACTCCGGGAGTTGGTGATGGACAGGGAGGCCTGGAGTGCTGTAGTCCATGGGTTGCAAGGAGTCAGACAGGACTGAGCGACTGAACTGAACTGATCCGTCTCTCCCTGAATCCATGTCCTTTACAATATGACTTTGCTGCTCCTCTCATCAAGAAGTAGAGTCTATTTCTTTAGCCTTAGAATCTGGGTTGGCCTTGCAGCTTGTTTACCCCAGTAGGATCTGATAGCAGTGGGTGTGCCAGTTTTGACCTTGTCCTCAGGAGATCTTGACTGCTTCTGCTTGCTCTGTTGGAACCCTGTCACTGTCATTAGAGTGAGCCAGAGGTAGCCAGCTGGAGCATAAGAGACTATGAAGAGAGCCCAGTTATCCAGCTCAGGTCACCCCAAACCATCCCACAGCCAGGGGGCCCCAAACACATGAGTGAGGCCAGGCATGATCACAGAGCTGATGACATTTAGTTGGCATGAGTAGGCCCTGCCAAGACCAGAAAGCTGGGCAGTTGACCAGTAAACTCAAGAGCAGTAATACAGGTTTATTGTTTGCAGCCATTCTTGGGGTTGGGAGGATGGTCGTTATGCAGCAACAGCTGACTGATACAGTACCACCACCACCACTGTCTTGTGCTCCTAAGGAAGCAGATTGACATTAACCTTAGTTTTCCGTCCTTCTGAAAACCTATTTTTTCAGGGGCTAATGGGAAAGATCCTTTAAATTTAAAAACTTCAGCAGAATATGTCCAGATACTGATTTATTTGCTCTAATTTTTAAAGTTTTTTTTATCTTTGATAAGGGAAACATTTTTCAGGTGAGGAATGGCCTTCTGTTATCTCTTTGATTCTTGTTTCTGTTCCAATTTTTCTTTTATGCTTGTTTCTCTTTCTAGCGCACATAAGCTGTGTGCATGGTGGGTCTGTGGGGCTTTTCACCGTGGCTCCTACCCTCCCCTTCATGTCCTTCCTTCAGTCTTTTTCTCTGTGTTTTAAGAGAATTCCTCTTTAATTCACAAATTTGGTATTTTGCAGTATTCAAATTCCTGTTGCTTCCTCCATGACATTTTAAATTTCTGACCATCATGATCTTCACCCCCTAGAATATTTTTCTGATTCTCAGATGATTTTCTTTTCATTACTGCTTAGTCTTGTTTTCCAAAGGCTGTGTCCTTTCAGATCTCACTGAGAAGATAAATGAGAACTTGTTCCATACATCCTTGTATGTATGTAAAGATGTTACATACATCTTTCTTACTTTTTAGTAATTACAGTTTAAGGGAGATTATTGCTTTTGGATTATAAAGAAAGCTGGGCACGAAAGAATTGAGGCTTTTGAACTGTGGTGTTGGAGAAGACTCTTCAGTGTTCCTTGGACTGCCAGGAGATCCAGCCAGTCGATCCAGCCATTCTATCGCAAAGGAAATCAGTCCTGAATATTCATTGGAAGGACTGATGCTGAAGCTGAAATTCCATTACTTTGGCCACCTGATGTGAAGAACTGACTCACTAGAAAAGACCTGATGCTGGGAAAGATTGAAGGCAGGAGGAGAAGGGGATGACAGAGGATGAGATGGTTGGATGGCATCACTGACTTGATGGACATGAGTTTGAGTAAACTCAGGAGCTGGTGATGGACAGGGAGATCTGGCGTGCTGCAGTCCATGGGGTTGCAAAGAGTAGGACATGACTGAGCAACTGAACTGAACAGATTGCTTTTGGGGTTTTTATTTTTGGCTGGATTATGTGGCTTGTGGAATGATCTTGTTCAATTCTGACCAGGGATCAAACATGGGCCACAGCAGTGAAAACGACATGTCCTAACCATTGGACAAACAGAGAAGTCCCAGGTGACATTAGTTTTAATCCTCTGGGTAGACCCTTTCTTTTAATCTGCTGAATTCTTTCCAGATTCTAGTAATTTTGCTGTTTGTTCATTCTTGTAGGAATGGTGGTTTTGGTAACCAGTGGAGTGGTGGTGGTGATGGTGGTAATGGTGGTGATGGTGGTGGTGATGGTGGTGGTGATGGTGGTGGTGGTGATGGTGGTGATGGTGGTGGTGATGGTGGTGACGGTGGTGGTGACGGTGGTGGTGACGGTGGTGGTGACGGTGGTGGTGATGGTGGTGGTGATGGTGGTGGTGATGGTGGTGATGGTGGTGATGGTGGTGATGGTGGTGGTGATGGTGGTGACGGTGGTGGTGACGGTGGTGGTGACGGTGGTGGTGGTGGTGATGGTGGTGATGGTGGTGGTGATGGTGGTGGTGGTGGTGGTGATGGTGGTGATGGTGATGGTGATGATGGTGGTGGTGGAGGTGGTGGTGGTGGTGGTGATGGTGATGATGGTGGTGGTGGTGGTGGTGGTGGTGATGGTGGTGATGGTGATGGTGGTGATGGTGGTGGTGATGGTGGTGATGGTGGTGGTGATGGTGGTGGTGGTGATGGTGGTGATGGTGGTGGTGATGGTGGTGACGGTGGTGGTGACGGTGGTGGTGACGGTGGTGGTGACGGTGGTGGTGATGGTGGTGGTGATGGTGGTGGTGATGGTGGTGATGGTGGTGATGGTGGTGATGGTGGTGGTGATGGTGGTGACGGTGGTGGTGACGGTGGTGGTGACGGTGGTGGTGGTGGTGATGGTGGTGATGGTGGTGGTGATGGTGGTGGTGGTGGTGGTGATGGTGGTGATGGTGATGGTGATGATGGTGGTGGTGGAGGTGGTGGTGGTGGTGGTGGTGGTGATGGTGGTGGTGGTGGTGGTGGTGGTGGTGGTGATGGTGGTGGTGGTGATGGTGGTGATGGTGGTGGTGATGGTGGTGATGGTGGTGGTGATGGTGGTGATGGTGATGGTGATGATGGTGGTGGTGGAGGTGGTGGTGGTGGTGGTGATGGTGATGATGGTGGTGGTGGTGGTGGTGGTGGTGGTGATGGATGTGGTGATGGTGGTGGTGTGGTGGTGGTGATGGTTGTGGTGGTGGTGGTGGTGATGGTGGTGGTGATGGTGGTGATGGTGGTGGTGGTGGTGGTGATGGTGGTGGTGATGGTGATGGTGGTGGTGATGGTGATGGTGGTGATGGTGGTGATGGTGATGGTGATGATGGTGGTGGTGGAGGTGGTGGTGGTGGTGGTGGTGGTGGTGGTGATGGTGGTGGTGATGGTGGTGGTGTGGTGGTGGTGATGGTTGTGGTGGTGGTGGTGGTGATGGTGGTGGTGGTGGTGGTGATGGATGTGGTGATGGTGGTGGTGTGGTGGTGGTGATGGTTGTGGTGGTGGTGGTGGTGATGGTGGTGGTGGTGGTGGTGATGGTGGTGGTGGTGGTGGTGGTGATGGATGTGGTGATGGTGGTGGTGTGGTGGTGGTGATGGTTGTGGTGGTGGTGATGGTGGTGATGGTGGTGGTGATGGTGGTGATGGTGGTGGTGGTGGTGATGGTGGTGGTGATGGTGGTGATGGTGGTGGTGGTGGTGGTGGTG